>NW_027362771.1:266298618-276298618 GCF_046119375.1 Phyllobates terribilis
CTTTCTATCTCTCTCTCTTTCTCTCTCTATCTCTCTCTCTTTCTATCTCTCTTTTTATCTCTCTTTCTATCTCTCTCTTTCTATCTCTCTCTTTCTATCTCTCTCTCTTTCTATCTCTCTCTCTTTCTATCTCTCTGTCTCTCTTTCTATCTCTCTCTTTCTATCTCTCTTTCTATCACTCTCTCTATCTCTCTCTCTTTCTATCTCTCGTTCTTTCTATCTCTCTCTTTCTATCTCTCTCTCTTTCTATCTCTCTCTCTATCTCTCTCTCTTTCTCTCTCTCTTTCTATCTCTTTCTTTCTCTCTTTCTTTCTCTCTTTCTATCTCTTTCTATCTCTCTTTCTATCTCTCTTTCTTTCCATCTCTCTTTCTTTCTATCTCTTTCTCTCCTTCTTTACTTCTATCTCTCTTTCTATCTCTCTTTCTTTCTATCTCTCTTTCTTTCTATCTCTGTCTTTCTCTCTTTCTTTCTTTCTCGTTTTCTTTCGATCTCTTTCTTTCTATCTCTCTTTCTTTCTATCTCTCTTTCTTTCTGTCTCTTTCTTTCTATCTCTCTTTCTTTCTATCTCTCTTTCTTTCTTTCTATCTCTTTCTTTCTCTCTTTCTTTCTTTCTATCGCTCTTTCTTTCGATCTCTCTTTCTGTCTATCTCTCTTTCTGTCTATCCCTTTCTTTCTATCTCTCTTTCTTTCTATCTCTCTTTATATCTTTCTATCTCTCTTTCTTTCTATCTCTTTCTTTCTCTCTTTCTTTCTATCTTTCTTTCTTTCTACCTCTTTCTTTCTACCTCTTTCTTTCTACCTCTTTTTCTTTCTACCTCTTTCTTTCCCTATGGCTCGCTCTCTTTCTTTCTATCTTTCTGTCACACACACATTGTCACACATTCACTCTCTCACACACTGACATGCTCTCTCTAATACACTTTCCTACACACACATCTGCACACTCACACACAAACACTTTCTCTCATGCACAGACTTAAACAAATACCCTCTCTTCCACACACTAACAAAAAATGCTCTCATACGCACACACAATCACTGACACACACTCTCACACACACTATCACTCTCTCCACACACACAGTCACGATCTCACACACAAACACATTCTCTCACACACACTCTCTTACACAAACACTCCCGCACAATATCATGCACACATCTTCTCATACACTCCTACACACAGAGACACACCTACACAAACACTCTCACACACAAAAACTTACACACTATCACGCACACACCCTCTCCTACTGACACGCTCCCTCACACACATTCTCTCACACACAAGCACACACATTTTTCTACACACATTCTCACAAACACTGTCATACACACATTCACACACACCTACACACACTCTCTTTCTCACACACACACAAAACGACCACTTTCATACACACTCTCTCTCTCACACTCCTACATTCTCACTCAAACACATTCTCACACAAAAACACACTCACCCCCACACACAAACACACACACTCTCATACATGTACACACGCTCACATCTCACACAAACACTTTCACACTCTCTCACACAAATACACTCAATCTCACACACATTCTCACATACCTACACATTTTCACACACACACATTCTCTCACACACTCTCATATGCACCCACACACACATTCTCTCACATCTACACACTCACACACAAACCTATACAAACATACTCTCAGACACACACAAAAACACTGAAACACTCATACACACTCACTCTCACACACATGCACATACACAAACTTTCACTTTCTCATACACACACATTCTCACACACATACTTTCACTCACACATTCTTTCTCTCACACTCTCCCACACACCAACACAAACACATTCTCTCACACACACATTTTCTCAAATACTTTCACACAAACACAGTCACACATTCACAAACACATTATCTCTCTCACACACGATCTCACAGATAATATCACGCGAACACACATTGTCTCTCACACGCTCTTTTACAAACACATTCACGCTTTCCTACACACACATTCACTTTCATACACAGTCTTGCTTTCTCTCATACAAGCACACACACCTATACACACTCTCTCACACAGAAAAACACTGTCACACACACAATAACACATGCACATTCTCACAAATAGTCACACACGCTAACACAAATTTATGCACACTCTCCCACACACTCTCGCACACACAGTATCACTGACACACACATGGGCAATTCTCTGGAAAGTGAAACCATGGTGTCAAATTTCAAATTTGTGTTAGAGATTGAATTTTCATTCTTTTTAGAAAGAACACACTCTAAACTAATGGAAAAAACTATAGCCACATAAATATTGAGCAGATTGTCTTAGAATTCGCTTTGTAAACTTGAATGTTTCTTAATAGGAAAAAAACACACAAAAGTATCTTATTTTGAAACAAGTTCCACCCAATAACTATCAGTTACATTTAACTATTTATTTATGATGAAAGACACATCAGTTCACTACAAATTGCACACATGAAAGAATGGGTAGTTGCATTCTTGAACACTTGAGACTATACTTTAAATTCCACATTTCATTGTCCCGTGCATCACGCAAAATCTTCATTTTTTCTTCTTGTGCAAATAAAAAGTACATACATATTATTAAATATTGAAATACACTTTCAAAACAGAGTAATAACTAAGATAATATAATTGAAATAATTCCCATACAGTCCACTGAGAAACAAAAAACAATATATCATGTGTCCCATGCATCACGGCTCAAAGCACATTATCTTCAAACTTGTACTGTCCTCTTGAGTTCACCAGGACTGGAGTTGTTTTCTTTAGAATTTGTCCTACTGAGTAAAGTAACTTATCAGCCATCACTGGCCATTTCCAGTAGGTAGTTTTACCTGCTTGCACCATGATGGATATCTCATATTCATTCTCTACTCTTCCCGTTATTTCACCAGGATAGAGTTTCCCATCATACTTGACTATGACCCAGTCACCTGTTGTATAGCTGGCTGAACTAGCAGCATTCATTTCTACTCCAGGGCTAAGAGCATTCTTAAAAGCAAGCAAACATTTATTTGGAGAAGCTTTAAGTATATGCATGGACTTAATCCCTGGAATTGGGACACTTTTCCAATTTCTGTCTCTGGAAATGTCTTGGTCATTTATTAAGAGAACTCTTGTCTTTGGCATTAGTTCTTTTACTAATTTTGAAAAGTCTGAAGCATTTTGCACAATTGGTGCTGATGCAGATTTACTCATAACATGACTGCGAACGAGAGATTTGGCTCGGCCACCAACGCCATCTACTATCCCCTTCCCGTGAGCTGTAGCAAAATACTTCCATGCGAATGGCTTTCTGTACTTAAAGCCTAATTCTTCTAAAAACTCAGTCATGAATCTGTTTTTGAATTCTGAAGATGGGCCATCAGACCATATGACCCCATCAATGTCTGGAATAGCATCTGGTTTCGGTTCAACAATATCATACAGTGCACTGATGAAGCAAGCAACAGTATTTTTCTCTTTATATTTTGTATCTGAACATATAAGATATGTTTGGCAGTTGCCATTGAAAGTTGTAGCTGCCGTAAACAATGTTACACTCCCTCTACTCCATAGAGCAATCTGAACTTCACTTTTATATTCACAGCTATAGTTCATTGCAAAATCAATTTGCATTGTACGGACTTGTGGGTTGACTTTGTCTTTAGCAAATTCATTTGCCTGAATACGTTTAGTATTCAAGTGATGAGCCATATACTTGAAACTTTCCTGCGCTAATTCTTGCAGTTCAGCAGCGCAGCCCTCTTTAAGAGAGCAATGAATCCTGTTCTCACTTGACTTCTCCCATTCTCTGCACCATACATTTTGAGTGAGATCAAGTTCTGTGTTGAGCTTTACTCCAGAGCTGCATACATCACATAAACCAGTCCTACAATTAGAATTCTCATTAGAGTTGCATAGCGTTTTTTCCCAAAGAGATTTTGAATCATAGGGTATTTTTAAACCTTGCAATTTCAAAAAGAAGTTTTCACAAGTCAGACATTTGCATTGATCAGCTGGTGTATCATGTAGGAGGAGAACATTAGCTGGCCGAAGTTTACAAAATGTAGAAAACCCCCCTTCAATTTCAGTAAAGGTATCACAAAATACTGTATAAGCTTGCCTCAGACTAACTGTCAAGTAGTATTTCCTTTCTTTGGTTTTCTTTCCATTTTTCCAAATAGTCATCTCATCTTTCATTCCTGGTGCAGTGTAAACAATATCTGGTTTGTTATAAAATTGAATAACCGTCTCCTGTACTTCAAGCCTAGAACTAAGTGTTTGTTTCTTTGGTGTTTCCAAATTTAAACCTATGTCTGCAACAAGTTTTGCAAGCACTGATTTCTTTTTTGAAGGAGATTTAGGTAGTGCATTACAGGTTTTTTTAAAAGCCTTTCCATATGCCTGGGGCGAGCGATAAGTTCCACTTGAAGTTGATGGGACTGCAGTGCTGGTAGTATGTTCCCTTACATTATCTGATTTGTTTCTCTTCCTGTATTTAGCCTTCCTTAACCTCTCTTTCCTTCTCAAAATTTGTAGATCAACTGTATTTTGATTTTCCTTTTCTAGTTTACGTTTTTCTCGCATTCGAAGTTTATTGCTCTCGCACTTTATCTGCATTTCTTATCCTGTACTGCTTAGCCCTTTCTTTGTCACTGACATTATTTATTTTCCCCATGCTCTGAAAAATACAAACCAATTAAAACTACTTTTATATTATCTTAAAAAAATTAGAATATTACAGAATACCTTTGGGTTCCCTTACACGCATCAACCATCGGCAGAAATTGGTGCTGCCGGCGATTGATGCGTTATCTGCCTGTTAGTGTGCGCTCACACACCTGGCACTGAGCGATAAGTCGCTCAATCGACTTGTGCTGCTGCTAATCAGTTGCTCTTCGGGGGTGTTGCTATGTTAGCTAAGAGCCAACAAGCCATAGGACCTTTGGTGATGTCATGGATCATGTGAGCGATTTGATTGGCTCAAAAGGGTCATGTGCCGCTTTCAGCCAATGAAATCGCTCATGTGACCCGTGACATCGCCAGGTCCTCCAGCCTCTTAAGAGCTAAAAGCACGGAGAGTTCTGCTGTCGATTATATCTTCTAAAAAAAAAATATCGCCCAACAACCCATCCCATTCATAATGAGATAAGACACACTTGTGATTTTTTGGCTCTGCGTCAATGGAGAGAAAAAAAAAATCATCAGCGTGTCCTATCTTTCGGCTAGAATCGCTGCCCCTGTGCTAACACAATTTGAACAATTTACTGAAAAATCACCAGAAAATTGTCAAAACCCAGAGATCGCATGCGATAAAGCGGTGTGAAAATCGCAATCACCTGTGTACATTAACCCTTAGAGCGTGAGTACCTGATATCTTAATTCCACAACTTTGTAACATCGAGACAGCGGCTTGTTGCAGCCTGTAAGGGCTAAAACACACATGTATTTTCGGTTCGTCCGAAAATCGGGAGCATGTCCGAATTTAATTAATTCGTCCGAAAATACATTTTGAACTCTGTTTAACCCCATTCAAACACATGGGTTTGAATGGGGAGCTATTCTTCACAGAAATTTGCATGCATTGTTAATTAATGATGCAAAATTCTGACACACTCAGGGCAGTGTACAGAATTTGTTTTAGCCCTAATCCCCTTGAAATCCATAGGTTTCAATGGTGTCCGATAGTGCGCCGAAATTCGGTCCGAATTTCTGATCGAAAATCGGAACACACTTCGCCAGTGTGTTTTAGCCCTAAGGGTGCCCTTAGTTACTTATCCACCTGAAACTTTCCTCTTTGTTCAGATTTCCTCCAAAAAAAAATAGTTAATCAGTTGCAATATGGAAAATAAAATAACAATATAACCATATAGGCAGACGACAACTGATGAAGATAAAATTTCTCATCCATCATACATGAAATGTCTCATGTAGGTAGTGTGACAACTGAAGGGAAAAAAATGTCCCGTGCATCACACACAAAATGTCCCGTGCATCACATTCACAATTAGTCATTTTTTAAGTGTATATTTAGGAATTTTTTAAAAAAGGTTCAAGCAATATCAAGAAAAACTATCATTGCAGTCCAAGGCTGAATATGGCTGTGAAAAGCTTCTTCAAATCACAGAAGTAATGAATTAAGGCAAGTAATAAGCTTCTTGCTCATTTCTCTGAGTCCCGTGCATCACGCATATTTTATGTATTTTTTAACATTCCTTTTTTGATATAAGAATTTTTCTTTTCCTTAAAATGGAATAACAGGAAGGTGTAAAAACTAGTAAAAGTGATTAATCAGTAGACATAAAATAATCTAGGATGTTATATTCATTTAATTACATGTGAATGTCCCGTGCATCACGCAGAGAATCACCCACATGCGTGCACACACAATATCACAGACACACACATACACACAATCTCACACAAACACATTTACACATTTTCTTACACTCTCTCTCATACTGTCTGACACAAACACTCTGTCACACACACTGACATGCTCTTTCACACACTCGTACACTCATGCACACACATTTTCTCACACTCCTACACACAGACACAAACACATTCTCTCACACATATACACACTTTCCTACACACAGTTACATGCTGACACACTCTCACACACTCCTGCACACACACACACACACCTATACCCTCTCACACACCTACACAAACACTCTCTCACACACAAAAACTCTCTCACACACATCCTGACACACATTCTTTCTCTCACACACTCCTACACACAGACACGCTCCCTCCCACATACAAACACATTCTCTCACACAAACACACTGTCATTCACACACACACTCACACAAACACTCACACTCATGAACACATTCTCACTCAAAAATTCTGCACTCTGTCAGACACAGGCACTCACACTCTGACTCAAACACACTCTCATACACACACTGTCATACACACACTCATCTCACATTCTCACTCATAAACACATTCTCACACACAGACATACTCTCTATCACACACACTCACACAAACACCTACACTCTCATAGAAACACGATCACACATACTCTGTCACACGCTCACACCTACACACACATTCTCTCACACATATTCTCACACACACTCTCGCACATAGCTACACATCCCCATTGAAAATAGTAGCTTCAGCAGAACACTGTAAACTTCATGTCATGCATGAACAATTTTAGCTTAGCGTTTTCCTATCATTGCTGCATGGAATTTCTATTCCATGTCTGGCAGAGTTTACCTAAACCACTAGATGGCAGCTGTGTATAATATAACCCTGATTCAAACCATGTACAATATACATCAGGTCCAGCACTATATACTCTGAAAATAAGCATTATATACTCTGAAATAAGTATAGGTAGAGAAGAGAACATCCTAAGCACTGGACCATAGGTCCTTTGTGTGGTGGCCTAGATATATCTGTACACAATTGATTAGTACATATGGTCTTAGCTGTATACTATTATCACTTAGGTGAATAATTGAGAACCAAAAGAACCTGTTTAGGCTCAGCAGTTTTCTCACAACAATGCAGCCATGTTAATGACAGACTTTGCAAACGTGGATAATATGAATGGATGCTACATAATGCAGAGAAGTTTATACAAAACAAAAATTTAACAAAAAAAAAGGAATAGAAAAAATAATCTTATTTTTTTCGACTGCTTATAATAGAAACCTTGTATGAAATTTTCATGATCGTTAAAAAATAGCTCTCTTCTGAACCAGGATCAAACACTAGAATGAATACTCACAAATTTATTGAAATGTGTTGCCAAAAAAGGTATATCACTAAGAGATATTTTGTCTTCTAGTTTATTTGTAGAAAAGAAACCCAATAGAACATGGCTTTCACAAAGTTTTTTTTTACATGTGGCAGCGAAGATACAATGTTTGGAAATATTAATCACATTGTTCCAAATAAGGTAATTAGTTGCTAGATGCTTTATATATATCATATACAACAGCTCAAAAATGGCTACTGGGTTAAAGAGATTCTAGCTGAATTGAATTGAAATGAAATATTTATTGAATCAAAAAAGATAAAACCACATACAAAGAATAAGAAACAGGGCAGGAAAAGTCACCGACTGATACAGAAGGAGAGAGGACTCTGCCCATGAGGGCTCACAATCTACATAAAACTACCAGTGTCTCAGGAGCTGCCAAACATTTTATCGATGTTCATAACAAGAACCTACAGTTTAATACCTTTTATTGCTTTGAAAAGATCAATAAACCGATGAGAGGAAGAGACTGGGTAAAACTTGTTCATAAAAGAGAAGTAACCTGGATTTTAAATCTGAACACCAGGATACCTAATGGGTTAAACTGGAAAACAGATTTGTTCTGTATTTATTGAAGTTATTCATGTTTATATTTTTCTGTATATTTTTTTTGCATTCTGATTATATACCATTTTGTAACATTGGAGTGTGTAATCCATTAATGATATACAGTGGGGAAAAAAAGTATTTAGTCAGCCACCAATTGTGCAAGTTCTCCCACTTGAAAAGATGAGAGAGGCCTGTAATTGACATCATAGGTAGACCTCAACTATGAGAGACAAAATGAGAAAACAAATCCTGAAAATCACATTGTCTGATTTGGAAAGAATTTTTTTTTAAAATTTTGGTGGAAAATAAGTATTTGGTCAATTACAAAAGTTCATCTCAATACTTTGTTATATATCCTTTGTTGGCAATGACAGAGGTCAAATGTTTTCTATAATTCTTCACAAGGTTGGCACACACTGTTGCTGGTATGTTGTCCCATTCCTCCATGCAGATCTCCTCTAGAGCAGTGATGTTTTGGGGCTGTCGCTGGGCAACACGGACTTTCAACTCCCTCCAAAGGTTTTCTATAGAGTTTAGATCTGGAGACTGGCTAGGCCACTCCAGGACCTTGAAATGCTTCTTACGAAGCCACTCCTTCGCTGCTCTGGCGGTGTGCTTGGGATCATTGTCATGCTGAAAGACCCAGCCACATTTCATCTTCAATGCCCTTGCTGATGGAAGGAGATTTGCACTCAAAATCTCACGATACATGGCCCCATTCATTCTTTCATGTACACGGATCAGTCATCCTGGTTCCTTGGCAGAGAAACAGCCCCAAAACATGATGTTGCCACCCCCATGCTTCACAGTAGGTATGATGTTCTTTGGATGCAACTCAGCATTCTTTCTCCTCCAAACACGACGAGTTGTGATTCTACCAAACAGTTCTACTTTGGTTTCCTCTGACCATATGACATTCTCCCAATACTCTTCTGGATCATCCAAATGCTCTCTAGCAAACTTCAGATGGGCCCGGATATGTAATGGCTTAAGCAGGGGGACACGTCTGGCACTACAGGATCTGAGTCCCTGGCGGCATAGTGTGTTACTGATGTTAGCCTGTGTAACGTTGGTCCCAACTCTCTGCAGGTCATTCACTAGGTCCCCCCGTGTGGTTCTGGGATTTTTGCTCACCGTTCTTGAGATCATTTTGACCCCACGGGGTGAGATCTTGTATGGAGCCCCAGATCGAGGGAGATTATCAGTGGTCTTGTTTGTCTTCCATTTTCTAATTATTGCTCCCACAGTTTATTTCTTCACATCAAGCTGCTTGCCTATTGCAGATTCAGTCTTCCCAGCCTGGTGCAGGGCTACAATTTTGTTTCTGGTGTCCTTCGACAGCTCTTTGGTCTTCACCATAGTGGAGTTTGGAGTGTGACTGTTTAAGGTTGTGGACAGGTGTCTTTTATACTGATAACAAGTTCAAACAGGTGCCAGTACTACAGGCAATGAGTGGAGGACAGAGGAGCCTCTTAAACAAGAAGTTACAGGTCTGTGAGAGCCAGAAATCTTGCTTGTTTGTAATTGACCAAATACTTATTTTCCACCAAAATTTGAAAAAAATTTCTTTCCAAATCAGTCTCTCATAGTTGAGGTCTACCTATGATGTCAATTAAAGGCCCCTCTCATCTTTTTAAGTGGGAGAAATTGCACAATTGGTGGCTGACTAAGTACTTTTTTCCCCACTGTATTTTTGTCATGGAGTTATTGTTTTTGAGGAACATGCTGTAATAATGTGATTTATCATGCACACATGTGAACTTCATTCCTGAATGGCTCATGGTTAGTACGCATGCTCTATAAGACCAATCATTCTCTCTGTCCATGATTAAGGGTGGTAACTTATGAAAGGAGTATGACGTGTACCTATTATAATTTTTTTTAAATAAAGAAATTGATTTTATTTGTTGGCACATTTTCTGAAAATTTTTCATGATTTGACTCTGAGCCAGTGAGGAATCTAGAGCACCCATCACACAAGGGACACATACTTAGCTTTGTGGGCATAACATGCTGTTACAAATTCATTTTTCTTACGGCACAGTCAGACGGCCATGTAAAGCTGACTAAGATCAGACTGCAATGCTCAGACTTGGATGCGGCTCTCCCAACCCGAGCGTGACAGCTGCGTAGAAATGTAAGACTCTGTCAAGCTTGGGTCAGGAGAGCCGCAGGTCAGACCATACATTGTGGTCCAATCTCGGTCCGATTTATACTGCCGTCTCACTGCGCCCATATGCATACACTTTTATCAGTAACTGCATAAAATGGAACAACTCTTATATATTCTTCTATGTACCATATTAGCACACATGTCCGGATAAATGCAAGCTTTGTGTATTCACGTACTAAATTTTTTTGCTCATGAATATAGTCAGGTCTTTCCTTTCTTTAGGCCAAAATGTTATGTGGAGTTGCTGGAACAATAAACAAAGTTTAACTGGGCATTTATACTATTATTTTACATAGAGGAAGATAATTTATAATTAGAGACAGAATTATGCGACACTAGTCTGAGTTAGTGGCCTCGGTGCTACTGTCTTATGCATTATATGGAGAAAAGTAATGGCACACACTTATCCATCATTGAATTTTGGTTTTGCAGTTGGTCCCATTGCCATAGATGTATAAGATTTAGCCCTGGGTCATGCAGTCTGCCTTTACTAACATTTGTGAAAGAATCTGTCACTCTAAAGAGCTCAGTTAATAAGGGCCTGTTACTGTAATAGGATGTCACTGTTGTAACCAGTGTAACACTCTAGATGCATTGTAGGACGGCATGGCCGTGACATAGGCAAAAACAGTCCATATAAGGGGAACCTGGGGCTTTATTTTCAGCCAAAGTGTAGCAAACAATAAAGCAAGCAAAAAAACAACAAAGACTTGCCTGGCTAAGCTCTAACTAATACATCATACCTCTGACTCGCGCTACCAGGGATATGTGCAGGCTTGGCTTTCCAGTAACTCGTATTTAGCTATTTAACCGCCGTGCATACCCTTCTCAGAAGTACACCATATTACTCTGGAGACTGTCCCCTTCTGAAGGTTTTCTTCAGCCTTTTATGTATCTGTAATGAGGCGATCTCCCTCAGCTAAGTGGTCTAAGGCTATGTGCGCATGTTCAGGATTTGAATGCAGAAAATTCCTTAAGGTTTCTGCATCTCTTGGCAGGAAAAACGCTGCAGAAAAAAACTTGCATTTTGCCGCGATTTTGATGCGTTTTTTCATACATTTTTTTATGCGTTTTTGTACAGAAATGAATGCTTTTTGGAGCTAAATAAAGATATTTGAAAAAAGAAACGAGGGACATCGCTTTAACTCTGGATTACCTTCAGACCTGGGGTGAGTATATTGATTAATTTAAATGATTAAAGAATGTGTCTGTTGTATTTCAAAAAAAGTGTTTTACTCTGTGTTTGTGTTCATTTAACACTTTAGGCTACGTTCACACACTGCGTATTTGCTGCTTTTTTTTACGCGCGGGTATTTTCCTGCAGTTTTACCTGCGTTTTTTTTCGCAGGTAAAAAAAACACCTCCATTCACACACTGTGTTTTTTGCTGCGTTTTTTTACGCATGCGTTTTTTCCTGCAGTGTACACTACAAAGACAGACAAAGTTTGTTGAAAAAAAAAAGTGTCATTGATGGTAAAATAGTGGGATTTCCGATTCCTGTTTTCCCTAGGCCTGCCCCCGTGTGACGTCACATCCTTAATTTCTCCTGCACCTCCGTAAAAAAAAGCGCTGGAATTACGCAGTGTGCGAACACCGCTGCGTAATTCCATCGCTTATAATGGGCACAATATGGGAGAAAGCGCAGGCCGCGGTGCGTAAAGAATTGACATGTCAATTCTGTACGCAGCTGCGATTTCGCGCTGCGCAAAATTACACAGTGTCTGAACGGCAAAGTGAATTTCCCATTCACTTTGCCGGCAGACACAAGGCACATTGCGTATTTTGAAAAAGTGTGCGCAAAAAAGCGCGCAAAAATACGCATTGTGTGAACGTAGCCTTACTTAGGTTTAGGTTTTTCATCACTAAACAAAAGAGCTAGGTGTCAGCTAATCTCATAAACCTTAATCTCGTCAGCATTCCCATTCATGTCATTTCTGAGGCAGATGAGAGCTGCTATTTTTAGCCTAGGAAGGTGCGATTAGGCAAACATGATCCCTGGCTATTAATAACAGTTCATAGCTGTTTGTTTAGCCACTAGGTCCCCACGATCAGAAACCAGCAGCGCTTTGGACGCAGCGTATGTATTTTAGCTGCATCCAAAACGCTGTGTTCTGATGCCGCACTTTTGTTGTCAATACATGCGAATCCACCACATGTAATGACACTTCAATCGGTCAAAATCTGAGACTAGCGTCTCCGCTATAGAAATTGACATGCTGCGAGTGAGTTTGGGTATGTGCCCACGATCAGGAGCCGCTGCGGGTTTGAAGCTGCGTGTTTATGCAGAGTCAAACCCGCAGCGTCAAGATGTTACAGCGTAGTGGAGGGTATTTCTAGAAATCCCATGTCCACTATGCGTACATCTGAGGCCTGCGATCATCAGTGGACACTGACATGCAGCACTTTTTTCAGCACTGCAGCATGTCAAATTCTCTTGCGGAGTCGCTAGTCTCTGCAACAGAAATTTGACCACTACAATGTATTGAATGTGGTAAATCCCCATGATTCAATGAACATATATGGATTTACCTGCGTTCAGTAGAACGCAGCGTTTTGGACGCAGCAAAAATATGCTCCGCCCCAAGCGCTGCTACGTCCGTATTTTGGGCACATAGCCTAAAATGAAAAAAATGGCATGAGCTCCCGCGTTATTTCACATCCAGTAGAGGAAAATATTAGTAGCCGGGGAAGGGGCCATTAGCCAAAAAAGTTCCCTGGCTATAAATAACAGCCCACAGCTATTTGCTTAGCCTTTACTGGCTAGGTTACAGGGTAACCCCAGAAAAAATTGATATAGGGTCCCCCTATAAAATCTAACCAGCAAAGGCTAAACAGACAGCTGCGGACTGATATTAATAGCCAGGGAAGGGGCCATGGATCCTGGCCCCTTTCACTGCTAATAATATCAGTTCTCAGCAACCCCAAAAATGGTGCATCCACTCTTCCCACTGCCGTGTAGCGGTGGCGAGTGGGGTAGTAAGGTTGGGGGTTCATGTCAGCCTTGTATTGGCCCACCAGGTAGACCCATTGTCTCCGGTATGGGGGGTCTTTGTGAACCTGCCTGTCAATTTATTGATTTTTATTTACAGAAGTGTTTAGAAACTCTCCCCTCATTTGTGAAGGATACCACTGACATACTCAAGAGACTTGAGGGGATCACACTGAACGACGATATGTGGCTTGTCACCTGCGACGTGGAGTCCCTTTACACGTCAATATGCCATGACCACGGGATCAGGGCTTCAAGATTCTATTTAAGCATGACCAATTTGGACCCTGACCTAATTACGTTTATTGTGTCATTACTTCAATTTGTTTTGACGCATAACTTTTTTGTGTTCAAGGACCGCCCCTTCCTACAGCTTCAGGGGACGGCAATGGGGGCCACCTGTGCACCCTCATATGCTAATCTTTTCCTGGGGCTGTGGGAGAGGGATACGGTCCTTGGCATACCGGGTCACGAACATGTGATCTCGTGGTCAAGGTATATTGACGACATACTTTTTGTATGGCAGGGCTCCGCGTCGCAGCTTGACTTAACCAGCTCAACATCAATAACATTAATGTCAGGCTCACTTGGAAATATAGCCAGGCCAAAATTGATTTCCTCGACCTACTAGTCACTAAGTCTTCCGACGGTACCATTAGTACAGATGTTTTCAGGAAAGAGACATCTGTGAATGCACTCTTACATTTTGAGTCTTCACTCCCACCTAATTTGAAAAAATCTATCCCAGTCAGTCAATACTTAAGAGCACGCCGTATTAGTTCGGATAATACACGGTTCTGTGCTCAGGCAGCGGAATTATCTCATAGATTTACTAACAGAGGCTACAAATACCGGGATATCTGTAGAGGCTTCAACCGTGCCAAAGGAATTAACAGACAAACTCTCATCATGGGACAGGGCAAGAAAAAACCCCCCTTAACACATGCTCCTCCAAGATTTATCACTACCTTCAACACCAACTAGAAGGATATCAAGGGTATTCTACTTAAACATTGGTCAGTACTACGTACTGATAGGAGTCTACAATATGAGCTCCCAAGATACCCTTCTATTACATGGCGTAAATCGCGTACATTGGGGGACATACTCTGCAATAGCCACTATGTACCACCTAGAAGTAAGTTCCTGTTCGATAGCCCGGGCCCCCCCTGGGGCTGTTCTCCCTGTGGTGGTTGCTCAATATGTAAATACATTCCAAGGACTAAGTCCTTTTCAAATTACAAAAATGATAAGGTCTTTAAAATTATCCATCACGTTACATGTGAGACTGAGGCAGTAGTATACCATATAAAATGCCCATGTGGGCTTATATATATCGGTATGACCTCGAGAGCACTAAAAATAAGGATACAGGAACATATCCGGGATATCAAAAATGCAGCAAGATGTATTGAGCCCCAGTTATTAAAAACTATCCCCAGACATTTTTTTGAACAACATAGTTGTAACCCTAAGGGTCTCACGGCCTGCGGTATTGACCGCATCTACATTGGGATTAGGGGCGGAAACATAAAACAGAAACTACTTAAAAAAGAAACCAAATGGATGGTTACATTGGATACGCTTGAGGCCATCAGTTTCAAGTCTTTTTTGTAAATTCCTCTGAGTGCTTTTTTGTTTTAACCGCGGGAGCTATGTATGTTTTTATGGTTTTCTGTGTTTGATGCTGATTTGGATTTTGTTTATTAAATTTTTTCTAGTGTCAGATCCCCTTTTTGTCATGATTCCACAAGTGAATAGCCATTGGGAGAAGATAACTTATACGGTCCGTCTGTACCTCTTGGATCAAGCATTTCGACCGACCTGTCTTTTGCACAAGCACCTATAAAGAAGAATCTCACTGTCCCCATGAATGTGCCTGGACGATTATTTTGTATATTATGTCTGTAATTTACATTACCACTATTGGTCTCGATGTACGGTTTTTGTGTATGTATAGATACATACGTGCGGGAGAATATAGCTATTGTGGTCAGGGATGAAGATATTTAATCTGTGGATTGATGTTCCTGCACATACGGTGCTGATACAGAGACTCTAGCAATACTTTTCTAGTTGTGCGGGAATATGCCATTACTACATCTAGATATGACTATAGCTGGGTGGGGGATAGAATTGTTCCCGCACTCACAGTATTTGTATGTCTACCCTTAGTAGGCGTACATTACCATATGAACGTTTATGTAGGATTCAGTATTTATTATATTTGGATCGATTTGGTAGTTCATCCTGTTATTATTATTACGTCTTTATATTTTTGTTACCTTTTTCTGATACTATATCATTTCGGATCACATTCAGGCCAGCGTAACTATAATTATGATTCATTATTCTGAAGGCCGACATCTGCCATTTACCGCAGATATGGCATTTTCACTATACTTTTCTGATCCGATATGATGTTATCCCTTATAATTCTGACGATGCTGTCACTTGTGACTTATGATCCCCTGTGAATATTATCAAGATGTAATCATCAGTTTATAACTTTTACATATCACGTGCGCTGTACTATTTCATAGAATTTTCTGTATAGATGTCGGCATGGTTATGGCGTAGTTTTGCCGGTTCACAATATGTTTTCGTCACTTTTTCTTTCTTTTTTCTTTCTTTTTTCATTTACTGACAAATGTAGATTACATCCATGTGGGCATTGGTGTGCTTTGCTGTCTATACTCACCCAGACCTGACTTCTTCTCCCCCTTAGCGCAGACGCGCCTCGCACATGCGCTGTCCGAGCCGTGTGGCGTCGCTGGCCGGGCAGGTTGCCGGGGTGACGGGGGGGGAGACGCATCGCGTCCTCCTCCTCGTCATCCCCTGCTCGTGCCGGCCGGCCGCGCCACTGGGCGGGACAACATGACGAGTCGCGCGCCGATTCGGTCGTGGCTCTGACTCCCTCATTTAAATAGCTCCTGTTTTTAAACTTTAACCACGCCTCCTGACGAAGCCGGAAGGTGAAACGCACGTCAAGGCCACTGCACGGGTCCCACAGACACTCTGCTTCATCTGCGAGCATGGCACAAGGTAATTCCCTCACTCTGTACCCTTTTTAGTTGGTCACTTACATGTACAGGGATCCAACATGACTGCACATTATGAGCTTGACTTATTGCTGGCATCTAATCCAGCTGTCATTTAAACGCTTAGTATACATAGGGTCTTGCCTTATTACCTTTCTTTATGCCTTGCTCTCGCTGGATGGGACCTTTCTGTGTCTCTAAAACCTCTTTAGTGTGATAGATCCTCTATCACCTTTTTCTACATCACCATAGCAGCACCTTTCTCTACTTCATACTTTTTAGATGAATTGTATTTATGTCATATATTGATATTATCTTGAATAAAGTTTACTTCTTTATAAAAAACTGACTCCACAGTTTGTTTGGATTCCCATTAGATTTTAACCTTTCTATGGTGCACTATTAGTGGATCATCTAGATCTGGGAATATTTTTCTTGTTTTTTTTTGACTATTTTGGACGGATTTCACCTTTGAGTGATTCCCCTATAGGTTTATATATTGGCGGCTGACATGAAGCCCAGGTTAGTATAAGACGCCCCCAATACTAACCCCGTAGTAAGGTTTTTGATGTTTTTTCAAATAAAGACACAGCCAGAATAAAGTCTTTTATTTAAATAAAATTGCACACGGTTTTAATATTTTACTTACAATTAAAAAACACCTTATACTCACCTAATGCCCAATCCCTGAAGCCCTTGTCTCCTGTAAAAAAAAACCAACCATATCCCTCACCTGTCCACCGTCATGACGTAATCCCAGTGTCCCAGGACGACCCGGGTAATTTCTACAGCAGTCACACCATGAATCACTGATGTGACTTCTGTAATTACTCCTGTCAGTGTACATTGCCGCGCTGCTGGGGCTGAGTTCACCAGAGTTCATCAGCTGAAGATCAGCTGATAAGCTCCGGGGCCCTCACTTACTGCATAAGAGTTGTGGGGGAAAATTCCCATGCAGCACCGATGCTGTAAGTGAGGTCCGAGAGCTCGTCAGCTGATGAACTTCGGTGAACTCAGTCCCAGCAGCGCAGCGATGTACACTGCCAGGAGCGATCGCGCTGCTGTCAGTGTACCGCCAGGTGATCGGGTCGCCGTGGGACATCGGGAGGACAGGTGAGAATAAAAGGTGTTTTTTATTTTAATATAGATTTTTACTTTTTTTTTAAACACCACACAGACGACGGCTGAGGAGGCTATTTTTCCCTTTAGCCGCGCCTGCGGCCGTCGAATGATGGGAGGAGTAGTCTTCCCCGGGTACCATACTTTGTACATTTTTGCGACGTTTTTGACTTATTAACTTGAATTGAGTCAGTCAAATACCTGCGTTTTTGCTGCGGATTTGACTGACTCAATTGAAGTCTATGGATGAAAAATGCTGCAGAAACGTACAAAGAATTGACATGCTGAAGATTTAAATGCAATGTCAATCCTGGCAGGAAAACTCCTGATCATATGCACAGCACTTCAGGATTATCATTACATTAGCTGGCACACGGATTGCCTAGCATTTTTGGTGCATTTCCATAGCGAAAATGCATCTAAAATGCACAGTGTTCACATAGGCTAAGCCTCAAGTACTACCTGTACTGGAGTGGGAATGATGAGTCCTATTCCTCACTCCAATAAAAACCAGCCCGGAATTACAATGAATAAAACGGCTTAGCACCTTACCTGCTGCACCAACCTATACTACCCAGCTTTTAATATCTCGCCCAGCTTAACTTTCTGGGAGAGATTTACACTCCATACAGTATCCTCCGTGTCAGCCGCCTACACCAGTCAGTTCATGACATTTCTTCCCTCCTAAATATTCCATGATCTAGAGGCATACCATAGGTGCAACCTGTACAGCAACATGGGTGCTCAAGTGGTAAGAGGGCCACATCCACCTCCAAAGTAGTAATCACCTTTTGTCACAGACTCAAATAAGGGCACATATATTGTTCTTGCACAGGGGCTCTGTGTCCACCACAGTGATCTCCTGTGAGTGGTATTATTGGAAAGTGGAAGTATTTAGGAACCACATCAATTCAGCCACAAAATGGAGACCATATAAATATACAGAACGGGGTCACCGAATGCTGAGGTGTATAGGGTATAAAAGTCGCCAAAGCTTGCTGATTCAATAATTACAGAGCCCAAACCTCCTCTGACATTACCACTAGATCAAAAAGCGTGTGCCGGGAATGTCATGACATGGTTTTCCATGGCCCAGCAGCGGCATGCTAGCCTTATACTACCATGAACAATGTCAAGTGTTGGAAGGAGTGGTGTAATGGAATCTACTGCTGGACTCAGGAGTAGGGATGAGCGGGCCCAGTTAAAAGTTTGGTGTTCGTACCGAACAGTTACTGTTCTGTGCTAAACGCCGAAAACTGACTTTCCCCGGAAGGAGAGAGAGAGAGCAAAAGAGAGAGATTTTCTGGTTAAAAAGCCCGCGTCCCCAGTTACTGTCCGGTGCTAAATACTGAATACGGACTTTCCCCGGAAGTCTGTTGCAATGTTCGGAGAGAGAGAGAAATTTTCGGGTTTAAAAGTCCAGGTATCCATTGTTTTCAATGGAATAAAGTTTGGGTCGGGTACCAGAACCCAAAATTCCACCGGTCCGCTCATCCCACTCAGGAGCAGTGGAAACATGTTCTGTAAGTGTGGAAGAATCATACATGTCTATCTGGCAGTCTGATGTGCGAATCTGGGTTTGGCAAATGCAATGGATAACATTACCTACCTGTCTGAATTGTGCTACCTGTAAAGTTTTCTGGAGGGAGAATAATGCTATGAGATTGTTTTGCAAAAGTTGGCCTCTGCGCCTTAGTTACAGTGAAAGGAAATCTTAAAGTTTCAACATGCCAACACATTTTAAACAATTGTATGCCAACAACTTTGAAGGAACAGTTTGCGGAAAGTCTTTTTCTGTTTCATGACTCTGCCCCAGTGCAAGAACCCTAAAAGGCATGGTTGGGCAAGTTTGGTTTGGAAAACCCTGACTGGCCCACACAGAGACATGACACCAACCCCATCAGAGATTGTAAGCCAGACTCTCTTGTCCAACATCAGTGTCAGACCTCATAAATGCTCTTCTGGATAAACAGTTAAAAAATTCCAACAAACACCAAAATCTTGCAGAAAACCTTCTCAGAAGAATGCAAGCTGTAATAGCTGCAAAGTGGTGTGGAAGAGGTGGCGGCATCTCCACATTAATGCTTGTGGATATGGAATCTCCTGTAATGTGCTTGTGTCCAAATAGTGTATGTTACTGTCAATACTGCAAAAGTTAAAAACTAATGACAACTCCAAGGGAAAATGTCTTCCTGTCCTTACTCCAGTGTAGAAAATGAAAGCTAAAATGTGAGTGGTTCCTATGGACAACGCCACCTTTTTCTCATTCAGTCCCCTATCTGTACCCTGCTCCTTTAAAATGTAGTGCAGGGGTATTATCTAATCTTAAACTTGCAGTTTCTTGAACTTTGATCTATAAGCTGGATAGGATTTTCTGTTATCGCTAAAGTTAATGGTAATTCTATAATTATTAGTCAAAGTGCAAAGAAACACTATAAAAGGAACTGTTGGCTTTAAAATCAATCATCCCACAGCATTGTCTGGATTCTCCCCTACAACAAAACACCATGTGCTGCAACGCAAAATGCTGGCTAATAGCGGGATCAGTAATCGGGGGACTGCTGGCTATTCTTGGAGGGATCCTCTTCCCTGTTGGAGATATCATTATTAAAGGAGAAATAGACAAGGTACAGTAACTCCATCAGGCATAATGAAGCTGTGATGCTTTTCCTTAATACCAACACTATTGCTATAAAATCTTTTAAATCCTGATTTTCGGTAATTATATTATTTTGTGGGATCTTAGGTGAAATAAAATAGCATGCATTATACAAAATGTACTAAGCCATTATATTAGGACATTTATGTCAAGTCCCACTAACACAATTCTGAAAAGCATACAATGTATTACATAGAACAGTTTTCTGTAGAGAAGTAAATATATTTGCCATTGACTTTCCAAGCTGATTTCATAGTACAGCCGTTGGTGTTGTATCCATGTAATTTCTTGTCTGTGCTTTTTTTCACTTTTTCAGATTGTCTCCTTCAGGAAATTGAGATTTTTGGCTGTATTCATACATGATTGTTTTGTGTGATTTTTTTTTAGTTAAAGCCAGTGGTGAATAGGAAAAAAAGGCCATGTACAAAGGGGAAACTTGGGTTTTTTCACATAGTATTTCACTATCCTTTTCATATATCAGTCTGATTTTTTTCAAACTGAACCGATCAGTGGGTTTCTATCATGGTTAGGCTGCGTTCACCTCTGCATTATCAATTCCATTTTTCTGTTCCATTATAGAAGCAGAAAAACAAAATTCATGCACGGGACTGATCCATTACATGACAGACAGCACCTCATGGACCCAACCGACCATAATTGTGTTCATCAGGTTTCTGACATAGTGCCTGTTATTTTACTGGGATATTGCAGCAGGAAATCCGGTTACATGATTAACTGAGCTTTATTACTGATTTATTCTTTTGGTATTAGCTTCCTGTCATACAGATTTGTTTAATTATGGCTTTATTACCCCTGTATTTGCTTTGTTGTTATATTATTCCCATTCTAATGGATTGCAGTCTTCCTTTGTGTTAGTTAAATCGTATCTATTTGACTACATGTATACGACTGACCGAGTGCTGTCTGTGAAATAAATTGACCTCACACTGACCAATCTTATTCAATTAGGCTGTTCAAATGACGGTTGTCATAGATGGACCAAATGTCCATGTGAATAAAATTGCAGCACATACTATTTTCTTCTGTATTTCAGATGAGACTCGCCTATTCAAGTCTATGGGCGGGCAAATAAAATCGGATCCCATATGGATCATCAGTATTTCATCCAATTTTTATAACTGAAAACTGTATTTGATCTTGTAAAATGTATTAACTGCTGATGTATAAAAACGGATGTCATATGAATAACAATACAGATGTAAAAAGCAGACATATAAATGGCATACAAATTATAACACGGATGAAAAATCATCCATTTTTCCGCGATGAAATTCCGACATTTTTATTATACGCACATGTGAATTTAGTTTCAGAATTAGTAGAACAAGTCTTTTTTTCCCCAGAAAAAGTGACACCTTTGCTAGATGGTTAATGTCTGGTATTGCTGCTTAACCTGTATGTGGATGTGCTGTGATACCAAACATCACTCCTGGAAAACAGTGACGGTGTTTCTGAAAATCAAAGTCAGACTAGATTTTTCAATTTCAACAAAATTCTTCTAACATGCTTCACATAATAAACAGGTACAGGTGGTTTATTTAAAAGATGGCTAGCACGGTGGCCCAGTGGTTAGCACTGCAGCGCTGGGGTCCTGCAAGGAGTTTGTATGTTCTCCCCATGTTTGTGTGGGTTTCCTCTGGGTTCTCCGGTTTCCTCCCACACTCCAAAGACCTACTGATAGGGAATATAGATTGTGAGCCCCAATGGGGACAGTGCCCATAATGGCTGTAAATTGTCAGAATTGTAAAGCGCTGCGGAATATGTTGGCGCTATATAAATAGAAAGAAGAAGATGCATTTTGTTTCTGTAAGTTTTTATGTTTTTGGAGACAGTAGGCTGAGAACTTTCATAAGTCACCAACTTTGAGGCTATGTTCATGTGTTGTGTATGCTGTACCAATACATACATATATTCCACTCCTAAATCTATACAATGCGTATTGTATCGAGAAACTTGCCGAATGGCATCACATCTGTTTAATAATGTGTCAGAGTTTTAACCACTGTTTTATTATTTTATGAAAATTCACATATAGCATTTTTGTTGAAATCTGCCATTGTAGTGTTTCATGCAAATTTTATTTAGCTAAAGCCAGACATGAATGTAGAAAGAATAAGAAGAGTGTATGTTTCTTTTATATTCCACTTTCCTATATACCTCTGGATTTGGCTCAAAGAGCGGCATCAGGAAACTGCAATGGAATTTTTCCAAAAAACGCTGTTTGAAGTTAGTGCTACCCTAAGCTAAGTTGCTGAGAACGAGCTTGTTAGTCACAATTATTAAAAACTAATAAAATGTTGTTATGCAAAGGAGAAGCACATGTGGAAGAGATTTGGAGTAGGTGTAACATGTGTTTTAGATCAGTCTCCTAACGCTGTAATGTAGAAACTATAATATTAATAACAAAGAACAGTAAGCACAAAGCCTTTACACTGTAAAAGTAGCACCACATGATGAGTGCAATACTACATACATTTTTTGTGGCTGAGCTCAATTAAACTAATCTCAGTTTTTACTAATTATTTCATTACAAATTGGGTACGAGTCATGAAATGTATCAGTGATGTGGACATTGGAGAGCTAATGCCATGGTAGTTGGACAAGGACCGCTATGGTGAGAATAGTTACACAATGATTTATTGATAAATTGCAAAGACACAGATGCTTCTGTTGCTCTACCATCAAAGATGCAACGCTAATTGCAATAAACCTTATGTTTTATTAATTTTTCACGTGTCATGTTTTAGTTCTGGACTAGGACCATCAACAGATCATTGTGGGTTTTTTTTTGGTTTTTTTTATAACTGGCCCGGTTTCGGACTCAAATACTTTATGAAAAACAAAGGATTATTATTGCAATTACCCTTTGTTGCATCTCTAGTGACAGTGATGCAGAATCAACAACATCTCTTTTTCAATTGTCTCTTTCTTATCTAGTTAAACCTGTCCAGGCCCGACAAAAGATCGACGGCAGAACTCATACTGGGAAGAATTATACTGTACATATATGTCTAAATGCTAGGAAGGATCAAATCTGCAGAGATCAGAGATGCAAATCTCTCAGATGTATAATCCTAGTTATTCATTGCAAACTGAAAATTCCTTATTATGCTCTAGGGTCTCTCCCGACCTCTGAGCCAAATAAATGTAGGATGTAAAAAAAGATACCTCACCGCTCAACTAACTCGCCATGCACGCAGCTTGTCTTCTGGTCCTCTGCTCCACTTCTTTCTACCTTCCCCTGTAGCACACATCCTCTTCTGCCTTCGTCACTCAGGGACAGGGCGTTTGGTATGAGCCAGTCTCTGAGGTCACTCTGCGACAAGCCTCTTCAGTTTACATCATAATGTCATGACGTTAAGACGTGCATTGCCTGAGGCTTAGCACCAGCAGGACATCACTACATGCACCTTCATGGCACATAACGCAGGGACATCATAGGCCTTCTCAAATGCTTGCCCTGGAAGACCCGGCCCAGAATGCAGAAGATAGAAGAGGATGCGTGCAATAGGGGAAGGATAAAAGAAGAAGAGCGGAGAACAAGTTGGTGGGCTGTGAGGAGAATATTATTTTATTTAACCTTTTGTCTGCCCTCTGTGGTTCAGCATAATGGTGGCCACTATCTTGCTGAATTTGCCAGGACCAAACTGCAAAAAATCTGTATTCTGGTGAATATGAATTTCTGTAAAATTCAAGGAGCATTCAATTCCACATAAATAATTGTGCTCAGTTCTACTAAAAACCATTGCACTGTAGGTGAGTGCATCTACAGATAACTGTGCATGTTACCTTTCTGAGAGAGCGTTTTCTTCTTTTGTATGTTTGCATTGTATTCCTGTGTGATATGACAGACAGGAGACTAAAGTCTACCTCAGGTTTCGGTGTTTGTCCTGCTGCGCACATTTTCCATACTACCATACTTAGCACTCGTTACAGCAACACAGAGATAAAGAGAGATGTAAAGTACAGCTGCGGCTTCCTCCTTTCTCTCCTCTCTCGCTGTTTGCTGGATTATTGGAGATGAATTTGCTGGAGACTGCGGGGGAAGGGTTTCGGTCAGAGCTTTAACTCGGAGAAACTGGAGGCATAAAAAAAAAATCCACAGGCTTCTGCAAGGTGCATAAGATGATGCCTCTTTCTCCAATAATGTACAGCTCTGGCAAAAATTAAGAGACCACTGAATAGTTTTCTATTGGAAAAACTGGTGGAAAGCATGCCAAGACGCATGAAATCTGTGATTAAAAATCATGGTTAGTCCACCAAATATTGATTTCTGAACTCTTCCTGAGTTAAAACGTGAGTAATCTGAGGTCTGAAAGCACTGTTTCTTTTTTAGTATTTTGAAGCTTTATCATTTGCTGCAAATAAATACAAAATTTTTAGCTTTGAATTTCGGAGACATGTTGTCAGTAGTTTATAGAATACAACAACAATGTACATTTTACTCAAAAATATACCTATAAAAAGAAAAATCAGAGAAACTGAAAATTTTGAAGAGGTCCCTTAATTTTTGCCAGAGCTGTATATTGCAAAGTTTTGTAGTTTTGCATGCACTGTCATATTTCATATATAGTCCACCTTCACTTCCGCCAGATGTAAGACTGACCACACCGAATTGCCAATCCCTGGCCTGTTTTCTGTTACATTAACTATAATGTGCACACAATGTGTGAACAGAACCTCAGTGCTAAAATAAAATGTCTGCTGTACCCATGATTATTAGCGAGTATTAAGTATTTCTTTGTTTTTCACAGGAAGCTGTTATTGAAGAAGGAACAATTGCCTATGAAAACTGGGTAGTGCCCGGAAGTCCTGTTTATAGGCAGTTTTGGATTTTTCACGTTTTAAACCCAGATGACGTTCTAACTGGAGGAAAACCTAAATTACAGCAAAAAGGTCCATACACATATTTGTAAGTACACTTGTAAACTTATGCAGATTTTTATTATTTGAGAAACTGTTTTTGAAAATCACCATAGAAAATCCTTCTCAGGAACCATAATGAGGGTCTACATGTGACCAAACAAGAGACATTCCACCTTTTCATGCATTTCCCACATTTCAAGTTCAGAATCTGTAGGACATATAATCTACTGTTGATAATTGTGTGTTATGATAATTGTTTTTTTTTTCATTTTCACAATTTTTTTTCAAAGGGTCCGTCATGTACCAAAGTCTAATGTGACACAGAACAATAACCACACGGTGACGTTTTATCAGCCAAATGAGGCCGTATTTCAGCGAGATAAATCTATTGGATCTGACGACGATAAATATACAGTGCTGAATCTTGCTGTTGCTGTAAGTAAGCAATTTCCTTTAAGAACATCGAAACCTGTAAATGCCGTATGGAAACTGCTAAATTTTAAGATTTTTTTAATATAAAATATGCACCTTGTTGGAAATATGTTTATAATCAACAGCTAGATTCTGACTATTCATTCACTTCAACAAATTAATCTGTGCAAACTGTGTAGGGAATGTCGAGGTCTGTATAAAAAAATCCCTGACCCCTAGAACAGTATAATCGGAAAATAGTATGTTTTTTCTTTTTTAAATAAAATCCATTGTCATATGCCTATTGACTAATGCAGTGTACTCAAGATACTCATTTTTTAATACATTGATTGGATGCGTTACAGAGACAGCAGTTCTCTTGTACACTCTCAGTCTGAACAAACAAGGAAATAACCAAATATAGGCTCATTCATACATCTGAAAGTCTTCTCGTATGCTAAAAACGGTTCAAGTTTCAACAGTGTTTCTCATCAGAGTTTCTTCAGAGTTTGGTATGTGTATCGGTTTTTACCATCAGTTTGGTCAGAATTTTATCAGTTTTTCTTGGTTGAAAAAAATTGATGAAAGTTTCTCAAGCGTTTCCTATCAAACAGTTTGTGAAAACTGGACAGCACATGGAGTGCTGGCCGATGTAATTAAAGGGGTACTTTTTTTAAGTTGCCCAATGTATTCAACATGTGGGCATAAGCATCTCTGTAAATACCTTGTGTTGCAGATACTGCCTGTGAGTGGCGCTATCACTGGCTGCTCACAGGCATCACGTGACCCCCGGCTGCAGCCAACACTGACATCCGCTGATGGCACGACAAGTCCAGGATGCAGCCGAGGGATCCTCTTCCGCGTTCCACCGGTGGCTGCTGGGTTGTGGGCGGGGCTATTCCCCTGCGTCACACCTGGCATTTACCGCGCTATCTGCCTCTCCTCATTCATTGGGAAAGCGCACGGTGGATGCTGGGTGTGACGTGGGAATAACCCGGTCCACAACCCAGCAGCCTCCACGGGGATCCGAGCGCTGAGTCACACCTCAATAGACGGGACATCAGCACGGGGTCACGTGATGCCTATGAGCGGCCACCGACAGCCCTGCTCACAGGCTGAAACAGCAACACAAGGTGTTTACAAATATACTTATGCCCACATGCTGAGTACATTGGGCAATTTAAAAAAAAGTGCCGGACAACTTCTTTAAGGACCCACAGACTTGTAATTGTCATTTTCATCCAAAACTCTGATCAACATTAGACATACCTCTGTGATTTTTTTGTGAACCACTCGGTGTGAGGAAAAAATTGGGCATGTGAACTACTCTCTAAACTATCATAGGCATGAGTGCTATCTGTGAAAAAATGGTCCAGGAAACAAAGTAGACTTCATATAGTTTTATTATCAACGCGTTTCGAAATCTTCAAACTTCTTCATCAGGATATAACCATGTACAAACTGTTTGCATGTGTTTATATCCTGATAAAGAAGTCTGAAGACTTTGAAACACATTGATAATAAAAACCGCATCAAGTCTACTTTGCTTCCTGGACCATTTTTTCGGATCTCCATCAGCACCGCAGATGACCTATCTACTGGTTCTCTTCTGGTGTTTACAAGACTTTTTAACCACACTTATCCAACTGTGAAAAAATATGGAATCAATCAAAAGGGTATGATGATACACATGACGGCCAAAAGGCTAATGCAACAACAACCTGCCCATAATATCCATGTGGCTTGTACTTGTCTCCAGTTTGACAACGTAAACAAATGTGCCAAAACAGACCTGAAAAGTTAAATGTCTCAATTTAGTGTAATAGCTTCTTTTCAGATTTTTGGTTAAGTTTAGATTAATTACTTATGCCCAAAATAGGCAATGTAACAACAAATCCTAGGATTCAGGTGCACAGATTTCAAATGCGACAACAACCCACAGTATAATACCTACATAAAAAATCTAGGAGTATGAAGCCATGTATAAATTCAATACATTTTATTAAATAGACAACAAATCACATATTATATAAAAAATGAGGGGCAAAACAGGGGGTGGGGGTGATGTTATTGCAGAATACATCTGACCCAGGGCATTGGTGTGTAGATGGTAAATAAATATTCAAATTGATTCACCAAAAATATATGTTTAAATTTCATACCATCAACACATAAAGGAGTATATAGTCAATGCTATTAGTGTTCATATAAGGCATATAAGACCTTAAAAGAGGATTCCACTGGGCAGAACAAAGTATGGGAGACAGAGTAATAAGCACTTAATCAGACAAGTATGTCACATGTATGTCACATGTGGATAAATCAATCCTACAGGACAGTAATGACATTTTCAGATACTAGATGATCAAATCTAAATTATTACATCTAAATGCTGTTGTACCATCAATAATAATACACTTTTGCTTACCAGTCCTGACCCTGGGTAAATATGCTACTCTGGAACTACTTAAAGGTTGATCTCTGCATGCTTTGAGAAGGATCATGGGAAACATACATGTGATTATTGATACCTAATCTGGGCTCTGATGTGTATTAGTGATGGTACAATAGCATTTAGATGTAACCATTTAGACTTGATCATCTAGTATCTGAAAATGTTATTATTGTCCTGTAGGATTGATTTATCCACATGTGACTTACTTGTCTAAGTGCTTATTACTCTGTCTCCCATACTTTGTTTTGCCTAGGGGAATCATCTTTTAAGTTCTTTGAGCCTTATATGCACACAAATAGCATTGACTGTTATAACTTCGCCGTCGTACAGGTCCTTGAGGGGAGATATGTACCATCGAGGTTGGTAGCTTTGGTGATGTAAGCCCGGGAAAGCATGCTCCAGAACATATAGTGCTGAGAGAGTTAATAGGGAGTATCAGGGCCAGGTATTACGAGCAGTCAAAGAGATGGATGGGAGTGGCTGCTCACATATCCCCACCCTGGGGGCAGATAAAATGAAGACCAAGTGTTTCATTCAGTGTCTGAGACTGGAGGTGTGGAGACCTCCAGGGTGTTTTGGTTAAAGGATACTGACCTGAGCGGGTTCGCCCGCACTACTGTATGGACTGTTTATTTTCTGTTTTTCACTCTGTGCCGGAAAAGGCTGTCTTTTGTTTGCTTACGCTGAGCGGTTTATGCAGTCATAATAAACCTGCCGGGACATTTTAATGAAAACCGTTTCCTGTGCTTACCTCAACCGCAGCTGAGTGAGTACAAAACCCTTCACTGTATAGCCCTTTATGTGTTGATGGTATGAAATCTAAACATAGATTTTTGGTGAATCAATTTGAATATTTATTTACCATCTACATACCTATACCCTTGGTCAGATGTATTCTGTTATAACACCCCCCCTCCTGTTTTGCCCCTCATTTTTATAGTATATGTGATTTGTTGTCTATTTATTTAATAACATTTATTTAATTTATACATGGCTTCATACTCCTAGATTTTCTTTGGAGGTATTATTTAAGTCTTGAAAAATGAAGATAATCCAGCTCAACGAACCGTGAATAGGATTTTATTCACACAACGTGCATGATAGAGGACATGATTAGCAATACAGCTAAAAGAAATGTGACATCAACGCGTTTCGGGTGACAGCCCACCCTTAGTCATTATTTAAGTCTATTAGGAGAGCCTTTGATTCTTTAGGTCTAATGATGGGTATTAACCCACAGTATAGTTATGGAGTGTACGGTTGCCAAATTGGGCTACTAAGATAGATATGCAAAACGTTAAAAACTTTATATGTCTAAAAAAAATGCAAAAAAAAATTTTTTGGTTTGAATTTTCTCCTCCCAATCCAAAATCTTACGTAATCCTAAAAAGCTACATTGCTAGGGAGAATAGAAAGGAAGATGCTGCAATTGGTGGAGAAATGTCTTTTTCTATAGTGTATGTAAACTTCTGGTTTCAACTGTATGTAACTATGAAAAAGTCAGCAGCATTGTTGTGGTATGTGTAGTTGACTAGTAAAAGAGTTATGCAAAAATTAAAATGTGTCCTTTTTTTAAAAAATATTAAATAACACCCCGTTGACCAAAAAAGATGTGACAGGAAAAGCTAAGTAGGTTCACGTTCCAAAAGCAAGCTCCTTCAACAGGCCACTGTATTCTGGTTGGCATGTACAGACGTAATATTGTACTATAACAACAATTGTGTAAAAAATTAAATTAAAACTAGCATCCTTTGTAAGGTAGACAGTTGCATTTAAATTTCTGAATTGTGAAGATTGTTCTTTTGTCTGAAAAACGAAACACCCTGCCTTTACAAACAGAAAAATACAAAGAAATGCAAAAAAAAAAAATGTTGCTTATGGAAGCACACCTTCTATGACACACAAGCCTTGGTTTTAGTATTTTTCTTCATTAAAAAATTAGAGCTGAGGGGACTTACTTGCCCTCTATTTTTTTTGTAGTGCATCAAGAATGAAAAAAATAAGAGGTGTTGTTAAGGTGCTGTATTGCTGTATAACACGGATTACATCAACTCACAGTAACATAACTCTACAGGTCCAGCACCTCCCTATCATTTGAATTTATGTATTATTATTCATAGACTGAGACTACCATTCAAATTTTATATGTTTTTCAGCTCTGCTGTTTTAGACCATACTGTTATTTTATGCTTTTCTATCCCTATGTGGAATGCTGTGCGCAATGACTTCCTATCCCTAGGCTGTAAAAACCTAAATTCTCTGCTGGTTTTCTTGTACACATCTTTTATACTCCAGTGAGTCCCCTGTTTGGCACAGTCACACATATATCAATGTGAGCCCGCTCACTGGTAGATGCAACCTTCAGCAAAGTATGAAATTTCGTCATCATTTTTTTTTGCTACAGTTATATGAAAAAGTTTGGGCACCCCTATTAATATTAAGCTTAATGTTTTATAAAAATTGGTGTTTTTGCAACAGCTATTTCAGTTTGATATATGTAATAACTGTTGGACACAGTAATGTTTCTGCCTTGAAATGAGGTTTATTGTACTAACAGAAAATGTGCAATCTGCATTCAAACAAAATTTGACAGGTGCATAAGTATGGGCACCCTTATCATTTTCTTGTTTTAAATACTCCTACCTACTTTTTACTGACTTACTAAAGCATTTTTTTTTGGTTTTGTAACCTCATTGAGCTTTGAACTTCATAGCCAGGTGTATGCAATCATGAGAAAAGCTACTTAAAGTGGCCACTTGCAAGTTGTTCTCCTGTTTGAATCTCCTCTGAAGAGTGGCATCATGGGCTCCTCAAAACAACTGTCAAGTGATCTGAAAACAAAGATTATTCAACATAGTTGTTCAGGGGAAGGATACAAAAAGCTGTCTCAGAGTTTTAATCTGTCAGTTTCCACTGTGAGGAACATAGTAAGGAAATTGAAGAACACAGGGACAGTTCTTGTTAAGGCCAGAAGTGGCAGGCCAAGAAAAACATCAGAAAGACAGAGAAGAAGAATGGTGAGATCAGTCAAGGACAATCCTCAGACCACCTCCAGAGAGCTGCAGCATCAACTTGCTGCAGATGGTGTCACTGTGCATCGGTCAACTATACAATGCACTTTGCACAAGGAGAAGCTGTATGGGAAAGTGATGCGAAAGAAGCCGTTTCTGCAAGCACGCCACAAACAGAGTCGGCTGAGGTATGCAAAAGCACATTTGGAGAAGCCAATTTCTTTTTGGAAGAAGGTCCTGTGGACTGATCAAACCAAGATTGAGTTGTTTGGTCATACAAAAAGGCGTTATGCATGGCGGCAAAAAAACACAGCATTCCAAAAAAAACACTTGCTACCCACAGTAAAATTTGGTGGAGGTTCCATCATGCTTTGGGGCTGTGTGGCCAATGCCGGTACCGGAAATCTTGTTAAAGTTGAGGGACGCATGGATTCCACTCAGTATCAGCAGATTCTTGACAATAATGTTCAAGAATCAGTGACAAAGTTGAAGTTATTCAGGGGATGGATCTTTCAGCAAGACAATGATCCAAAACACCGCTCCAAATCTACTCAGGCATTCATGCAGAGGAACAATTACAATGTTCTGGAATGGCCATCCCAGTCCCCAGACCTGAATATCATTGAACATCTGTGGGATCATTTGAAGAGGGCTGTCCATGCCCGGCGACCATCAAACTTAACTGAACTGGAATTGTTTTGTAAAGAGGAATGGTCAAAAATACCTTCATCCAGGATCCAGGAACTCATTAAAAGCTACACGAAGTGACTAGAGGCTGTTATTTTTGAAAAAGAAGGATCTACTAAATATTAATGTCACTTTTCTGGTGAGGTGCCCATACTTATGCACCTGTCAAATTTTGTTTGAATGCAGATTGCACATTTTCTGTTAGTACAATAAACCTCATTTCAAGGCAGAAACATTACTATGTCCAACAGTTATTACATATATCAAACTGAAATAGCTGTTGCAAAAACACCAATTTTTATAAAACATTAAGCTTAAGATTAATAGGGGTGCCCAAACTTTTTCATATAACTGTATCCGTGCGAATCTTGTCAATTATTTTAATTTGCCGGGAACTGAGTTTTTCAGGAAATTCAACTCAAAGTTGATTCATAGGGTATCGATTTGATCATCTCTATGTAATACCCATAAACTATGTTAATGTGTTTGTGGCAGAAAGGATGAAGATGAGACTGATTTCTGCCACAGATATGCCAGTTATTTGCACATGGTTTAGCCATAGTGTGAGTCAATGGAACTAATCCATGACTATTCCATGGGGAATCAATGTAAATTGTGGATCTTCAATTCTACAGTGTTTTTATTAGTCCATGCTATTTTTTCTTCTGTTTGTGAACTTACGTTAGCTTCTGAATGTTGATGTATTCTGGTAAGATTTATGTGACAGATCCACACCTAAATACTAATTGAATCCTGCCCATGTGAACATGTAATTAAAATGTTGCCTTTGTCATGCATCCCTTTCTTGCCCACAGCAGCCTTCTTCTTGCCTCATCATTTCAGTATAATTCTCCAATCAGTTTCTGTTACACAACCTCGTCATCATCATCAAGATTTACTTCCATCTATTCTCTCCATCTAATCTAGTCTCTTTCTCCACTCCTGTCATATGTAACCCTGAACATATATTATGCTCACATGTACAGTTAAATAAAGTACTAATACACTGAATATGTTTTAGGCTGCACCTAATATGTTTCCAGAAATTCTGTCATTGGTGAATATATTTATTACTCGATCAAATTCATCATTGTTTCAAACAAGAAGCGTCAAAGAGATCCTATGGGGTTACACAGATCCTTTCTTGGAACAAATACCAGATGGTATTATAGCAGACAAAAAAACTGGAGTATTCTATCCGGTATGTATGAATTAATAATATAGACTGGGGTTGTAAAAATCTATCTATAATAGAAAATGCAAAGTTAGCCAGAACTTTCCAGGTGCTACAATTACAATACATAAAAGAAGCATCAAAAAGATGCATGTGGTACGATATACTGTATTGAAACGGCTAATTATTTTAAATCGTAGTTATAGTTATCATACGTTAGAGATAATTCAAACTGACTTTGCTGTGTTCGTTAGGCGAATATGTCAGGAAATCTCTCAGTTAACTCATCAAATATTACGCGATTATTCCATTCATCCAAAGGATGGCAAAGAGTGTCATTTACTCTCAAATGGCAATGGAGATGCACATTGGGAATTCCTGAAGTATACCTTCAATGAGTAGTGTGAATAGAAGGTTCTTATCGCACATTTTAACTATATTTAATAATACAATAATATTAATAAAAAACCATGGACAGATATTTATACATTACATCTTTAATTTCATCTGTAATCTTAGCCAAAATGATGGCATACAGACTCCTTGGAGATGATTTTTAAATCTATGGATTTTCAAAGTGGAATTCTTCCTTTCATTGTATAGGGTGATGTTTGCTGGGATTCTAAATCCAGTGTGCAACATTGCATACTCACCAAAATGGTCCAAAGAAAAACAATCAGGGGTGAATCAGGATCTGTCAGTCTTTAGGTTCATTGATGCACTTGGGGAATGATATCTAGACTGTCAGGTCCAATCCAACAGAAGAGCTACCTTATCACAAATTGTTGAAAAAAATAATTCTGCGTGTGATAGACAGGTGTCCGAAGACACAGTGCATCACAGTTTTCTGCATAGAGGGATTGCACAGTATTTATCAATGGCAGAGGCTTTTTTCAGCAGGATAATAAACCCTGCCACGTTGTAAAAACTGTTGAGCAATAGTTTGACATACAGTTCAAATCGCACATCTATGGGATCTATTGGAAAAGAATTTACAGAACTTAAAGGATCTGCTGCTAACATATTGAGGCCCCTACACAATATTAGAGGAGTGTAAAAATAGTATAAATATAGAGTATAAATTATTAGATAACTACAGTAAAAATAGTAAACCAAAGCCTACAAGAATAAATATTTTTTATCCTCTACTAATAATTTCTCCACTTTCTGTATGAACTCCTTATTAATTTACAAGATATCTACTTGTAGTCATTTAATAGGAGCCTCCATTCTTGAATTTCACAAGTAGGAATCTGTCCTGGTTATATTATGCTTAGATAGGTACAGAGCTCAAAACAGTTAGGTCATGGCTAAATGTGGCTGAATTTCCTTTGCAGATCCTGCCACAAATCCTTGGTGAATCTGTGGCATTCCACAAGTAAACTGCACAGTAAAGCCCCGTCACACTAAGCGAGATCGCTAGTGAGATCGCTGCTGAGTCACAAGTTTTGTGACGCAACAGCGACCTCAGCTGCGATCTCGCTATGTTTGACATGTAGCAGCGACCAGGCCCCTGCTGTGAGATCGCTGGTCGTGTTGAAATGGCCTGGACCATTTTTTGATCGTTGAGGTCCCGCTGGGTAGCATGCATCGGTGTGTTTGACACCTTACCAACGACTTCGTTGGCGACTCAGAACTGAGACACATAGGCGTGCATTTGCGTTGCATCGTTATACAGGTCGCTACGGGTCGCCGTATCGTTGCTGCGTCGTTGGGAAGATCTGACTGTTTGACATCTCACCAGCGACCACATAGCGACGCAGCAACGATCCCTGCCAGGTCGTATCATTGTCGGGATTGCTGTAGCGTCCCTTAGTGTGACGGTACCTTAAATCTGCAGTCTGTGTATCCATCACAGAATCAGGACAGATCGTATTCACCAGAAATAAAGAGGGGTTTCCCCTTTTCAACTATTTGTACAAATTTGTCCTTGCCCAGATAAAAATAAAAAAATCAGCTGGTAATTATGCTCCCGGGGTCCAGCGTTGTGTCTCCACTGCTGCTGTAGTGATTGTGTATAAGCTGCAATGGTGACATTGTTATGCACACGCCCGGGCTGAGCAGCGTGTGCGTGTGATTGTAGTGATTCCACTGGACCATGAACCGGAGAGTGCCTGGAGGGGCGTGACTAAGTATCTGGCCGATCCGACCAAGATGGCACGACGGCATACGACGCCAGTGCACCAGGGAGAAACCGGGCAGAGGGACCAGGTGCTACTCCAGGTCAAACTCCGGACACGGGGGTTGACCCACACAGGGATTACTGGATCAGGCTGGTTAGGCTGGCGCACAGACTGGGGGGTATAGGCAGGCACGACTGGTATGCAGGCAGGCGGGTAAAGGCAAGCGCAGCTAGAGTGCAGACAGGGAGGCACTAGCAGGTAGGAACACAGGCGGGATAGGACCCAGTACACACTGGGACTCAGGAACAATACAGGTAGAGGGGTACAGGCAAGCACAGCTAGAGTGCAGACAGGGAGGCACTAGCAGGTAGGAACACAGGCGGGATAGGACCCAGTACACACTGGGACTCAGGAACAGGCAGGTTAGGCTGGCACAGACTGGTGGATATAAGCAAACACGGCAGGTATGCAGATGGGTGGATACAGGCGAGTATGCAGGCAGGGAGGTACTGGCCGAAAGGACGGGCTGGAGCACAGAAAGGTTAAGACCCAGTACAGACTGGGTCACAGAACCGCAGATGCGGTAGACAACCACAGCAGAGAGGGAACGCCCGAAGCGGTGGGCAAGAACAGAGCAGGACGGGGCTGCAGGAGCAGCGAGCACAAGCAGGGCAGGACAGGACTGCCGGAGCAGCGGGCAGAAGCAGGGCAGGACAGGACTGCCGGAGCAGCGGGCAGAAGCAGGGCAGGACAGGACTGCCGGAGCAGCGGGCAGAAGCAGGGCAGGACAGGACTGCCGGAGCAGCGGGCAGAAGCAGGGCAGGACAGGACTGCCGGAGCAGCGGGCAGAAGCAGGGCAGGGCAGGACAGGACTGCCGGAGCAGCGGGCAGAAGCAGGGCAGGACAGGACTGCCGGAGCAGCGGGCAGAAGCAGGGCAGGACAGGACTGCCGGAGCAGCGGGCAGAAGCAGGGCAGGACAGTACTGCCGGAGCAGCGGGCAGAAGCAGGGCAGGACAGGACTGCCGGAGCAGTGAGCAAGGAGTCAGAGCAGGCTAGAACCGCCGGAGCGGTAAGCAAAGGAGTCAGAGCAGGCTAGAACCGCCGGAGCGGTGAGCAAAGGAGTCAGAGCAGGCTAGGCTGAGTAGGGGGGACAGGGCTCTGTTCACACGGAACAGACAGGAAGGGAAAGGCAGAGCCAGACACCCACAGGGTACTTGCAGTGAAGTAGCGAGTGGACCACAAACTCACAAACGGGAGTACAGAGACAACAAGCAGGAGTTAGGTATGAGTTCAGACTCTGCAGAAAAAGGAAGGGAACGGACATAGAGGCAAAACAGGTAAAGGATAGGAGAGAGTTCAGACTGGAACTGAGTGTACGGAGGAGACCGACACTGCAGCGGGATACAGGAGCGGGTCTGGGAATACGGCACCCAGAGAGGCAGGACGAACAGGCAAGGAGCGTGTTCAGACAGGACAGACAAGATACAGGAACAGGTCTAGGTAATCGGCCCCTAGAAGGCAGGAGGAACAGGCTAGGAGCGTGTTCAGACAGGCCTGGAAATACAGCCTCCAGGATAGGCAGACAAGAGAACACAGAACGGGACCTGGCACCTTCAGAGTGCAAGCACACACTGAATGAAACACTATGCTCAGGCAGGGATAGATGGGCGCAGCTGAGCTATATACCAGGTGACAGACAGCAATAGGCTGAGGACGCACAAGGGGTGTGACCCACAGCAGGTACAAAAAGCAGGAAGTGATCGGGCGCCGCCCTTAAGCAGCAGAAACAGACACAAACAGACAGCATGGAGGGAAGCCAGAGAGACATTCTGGACAGGAGATCAAGTGCGCGCTCTTGCACAGTGGGAGATGGACCACTATGCAAGGACGCCGCCAGGTATGTTACAGTACCCCCCCCTTACGCCCCCTCTTCTTCAGGCCTGCCAGAATCTTCCGCAGGGAATTCGAGGGCCAATTCTTCACTTCGAAGAGATCACTTCCACTGTCCACCGGAAAAACTGGTCTCCTCTGGGTAGCTAGGATGCTACCTCCCATCCAGCCACCCTTAGCAACAGACGAAACGGGTGGAGTACCAGGAACAGCACACAAGGAAGTCTCTTTCCACATATTTTCAGGTGGCACCCCAGAGGGTACAGGAGACAACTGGAAGTCCTCCACCGGGTTGGAGGGGGACAGAGACTTGGGGGTAATCTCTGCTTCGAGGTACATCTTGTCAAGCTCACAGGAAGAAATAGACGGGTTATCAGGTACATAATGAGGAAAAGTCACTGTCTCTTTGTTTTCTGGTGGTACCCTGGAGGATTCAGGAAACAACTGGAGGTCCTCCGCCGGGTCAGAAGAGTGCAGAGGCTCAGAGAAAACATCTGCTTCAGAGTACACTAGGTCGGACTCACTGGACGAAGCAGGCGAGGTATCGGGTACCGAGTATAGGAAAGTCTCTGTCCATTCTCCACCAGGTGGCACCCCGAAGGGTTCTGGAGACAACTGGCGGTCCTCCGCCTGGTCAGAGGGGTGTAGAGACTCACGGGTAACCTCTGCTTCAGAGTACACTAGGTCGGACTCACTGGACGAAGCAAGCGAGGTATCAGATCCAGGATATAGGAAAGTCTCTGTCCATTTACCACCAGGTGGCACCCCGAAGGGTTCTGGAGACAACTGGAGGTCCTCCGCCTGGTCAGAGGAGTGTAGAGACAAGGGAGTAACCACTGCTTCAGAGTACACTAGGTTGGACTCACTGGACGAAGCGAGCGAGGTATCAGGTACAGAGTATAGGAGAGTCTCTGTCCTTTCGCTACCAGGTAGCACCCCGAAGGGTTCAGGAGACAACTGGAGGTCCTCCGCCTGGTCGGAGGGGTGTAGAGACTCGGGAGTAACCTCTGCTTCGGAGTACACTAGGTTGGACTCACTGGACGAAGTGAGCGAGGTATCAGGTACAGAATATAGGAGAGTCTCTGTCCTTTCGCTACCAGGTAGCACCCCGAAGGGTTCAGGAGACAACTGGAGGTCCTCCGCCTGGTCGGAGGGGTGTAGAGACTCGGGGGTAACTACCACTTTGGGGTACCCATTGTCAGGCTCACAGGACGAAGCGGACAAAGTATCGAGTACCGGGTGTAGAGAATTCTCTCTCCATTTGTCATCGAGTGGTATCCCGGAGGATTCAGGAGGCAACAGGGGGTCCTCCGCCAGGTAGTAGAGGTGCACAGACTCTGAGGTAACCACAGCTTTGGAGCATCCTTGGACATGCACACCGGTTAAAGTGGGTGAAGCATCTGATGCCGGGTGCAGGAAGTTCTCCTGTGTGGAGTCTGGATGGGCAGAAGTCTCTTCGGGCAGGAGAACTGGTGCACTACCCACGCACATTACCCGTTGGGGCTTCTCCGGGATACAGGGAGATGAAGCTTCAGTAGGGACTTCAAGGTTGGGGTCAGGAGGTCTCAGGGAGGACAGACCCTGGCGTGACGGCTTGCCTCTACGTCTAGCACGTCTGGACTGCCTCTTGAGGTTGGGAGAAGTATTCCGGAAAGCGTAGTCACCCTGTGAGGATTCTGGGTGGGCAGTAGTCTCATTGGGCTGGAGGACTATTGCGCTACCCACACACATTACCCATTGGGGCTGCTCCGGGATATTGGGAAGTGAAGCTTCAGCAGGAGCCTCCGGGTTAGGATCATCGAAGACCATTAGAAAGGCCACCAGGAAGGCCATTAGGTCCAGGAGGATCGGATCCTGTGTTTCATATAGGGGGTTGATCCATTCCAAGGCATCACCCGCCAGGTAAGACATAATGAATGCCACCTTAACCCGATCGGTGGGAAAACATAGAGGGTAGAACTTGAAGTGTAGCATGCATTGCTCCACAAATGCACGACTTTGTCTAGGATCCCCATAATAACGTAGCAGATCCGCGGGAACGAGAGCAGATAGATCCATCTGGACGGGTGCGTAATTCGCCTGGAACTCAGCTAAAGGAAAAAAAAAATATTTATTTATTTATTTTAATGCATGTATTCGCTGGAAAACTTCTCAGAGAGCGAAGGCCGTGGGGCTCAACGGGAACCATGGCCTGAGCATGCTGTTATGCACACGCCCGGGCTGAGCAGCGTGTGCGTGTGATTGTAGTGATTCCACTGGACCATGAACCGGAGAGTGCCTGGAGGGGCGTGACTAAGTATCTGGCTGATCCGACCAAGATGGCACGACGGCATACGACGCCAGTGCACCAGGGAGAAACCGGGCAGAGGGACCAGGTGCTACTCCAGGTCAAACTCCGGACACGGGGGTTGACCCACACAGGGATTACTGGATCAGGCTGGTTAGGCTGGCGCACAGACTGGGGGGTATAGGCAGGCACGACTGGTATGCAGGCAGGCGGGTAAAGGCAAGCGCAGCTAGAGTGCAGACAGGGAGGCACTAGCAGGTAGGAACACAGGCGGGATAGGACCCAGTACACACTGGGACTCAGGAACAATACAGGTAGAGGGGTACAGGCAAGCACAGCTAGAGTGCAGACAGGGAGGCACTAGCAGGTAGGAACACAGGCGGGATAGGACCCAGTACACACTGGGTCTCAGGAACAGGCAGGTTAGGCTGGCACAGACTGGTGGATATAAGCAAACACGGCAGGTATGCAGATGGGTGGATACAGGCGAGTATGCAGGCAGGGAGGTACTGGCCGAAAGGACGGGCTGGAGCACAGAAAGGTTAAGACCCAGTACAGACTGGGTCACAGAACCGCAGATGCGGTAGACAACCACAGCAGAGAGGGAACGCCCGAAGCGGTGGGCAAGAACAGAGCAGGACGGGGCTGCAGGAGCAGCGAGCACAAGCAGGGCAGGACAGGACTGCCGGAGCAGCGGGCAGAAGCAGGGCAGGACAGGACTGCCGGAGCAGCGGGCAGAAGCAGGGCAGGACAGGACTGCCGGAGCAGCGGGCAGAAGCAGGGCAGGACAGGACTGCCGGAGCAGCGGGCAGAAGCAGGGCAGGACAGGACTGCCGGAGCAGCGGGCAGAAGCAGGGCAGGGCAGGACAGGACTGCCGGAGCAGCGGGCAGAAGCAGGGCAGGACAGGACTGCCGGAGCAGCGGGCAGAAGCAGGGCAGGACAGGACTGCCGGAGCAGCGGGCAGAAGCAGGGCAGGACAGGACTGCCGGAGCAGCGGGCAGAAGCAGGGCAGGACAGGACTGCCGGAGCAGTGAGCAAGGAGTCAGAGCAGGCTAGAACCGCCGGAGCGGTAAGCAAAGGAGTCAGAGCAGGCTAGAACCGCCGGAGCGGTGAGCAAAGGAGTCAGAGCAGGCTAGGCTGAGTAGGGGGGACAGGGCTCTGTTCACACGGAACAGACAGGAAGGGAAAGGCAGAGCCAGACACCCACAGGGTACTTGCAGTGAAGTAGCGAGTGGACCACAAACTCACAAACGGGAGTACAGAGACAACAAGCAGGAGTTAGGTATGAGTTCAGACTCTGCAGAAAAAGGAAGGGAACGGACATAGAGGCAAAACAGGTAAAGGATAGGAGAGAGTTCAGACTGGAACTGAGTGTACAGAGGAGACCGACACTGCAGCGGGATACAGGAGCGGGTCTGGGAATACGGCCCCCAGAGAGGCAGGACAAACAGGCAAGGAGCGTGTTCAGACAGGACAGACAAGATACAGGAACAGGTCTAGGTAATCGGCCCCTAGAAGGCAGGAGGAACAGGCTAGGAGCGTGTTCAGACAGGCCTGGAAATACAGCCTCCAGGATAGGCAGACAAGAGAACACAGAACGGGACCTGGCACCTTCAGAGTGCAAGCACACACTGAATGAAACACTATGCTCAGGCAGGGATAGATGGGCGCAGCTGAGCTATATACCAGGTGACAGACAGCAATAGGCTGAGGACGCACAAGGGGTGTGACCCACAGCAGGTACAAAAAGCAGGAAGTGATCGGGCGCCGCCCTTAAGCAGCAGAAACAGACACAAACAGACAGCATGGAGGGAAGCCAGAGAGACATTCTGGACAGGAGATCAAGTGCGCGCTCTTGCACAGTGGGAGATGGACCACTATGCAAGGACGCCGCCAGGTATGTTACAGACATCATGTCTACAGCGCTGCAGCTTATCACTGAGCTCATCAACCCATACCATCTACATCGGCAGAGCCACCAAGTTCCTTAAAGCCGTGAGAAATTGATACAAAAATGTTAGAAAAATGATATAACTTTTTATTGCAGAAAGAATAACCTTTATGGACTGGAACTGGAATTACATCATTTATGCACTTTATCAGATGATTATACACTGCATTAATATTTATTGTCTATAGTTAGTAGAACAAGTATAATTAAGTATTTATATGTTTGGTGTGCAAGTATTAATGTGCAGTTCATAACACTGATTTAATATATATATATATATATATCTTCACATGCATAGTACAATGGAACTGCAGATGGCCCTTATGTCATTAATAATGGAAAAGATGACATCAAAAAAGTTGCCTTAATTACCAGATACAAAGGACAGAGGTATTTTAATTGATTTGTTGCATTTTTTTTGTTTGACTTTTATTATTAAAATAAATAATACCTATATTAACTATACTGGCAATACTCTCACGACCGGTATACATTGTCTTATTCCTAATGTCCAAAATATGTAATGTAGTATATTAGCAAAGTGCCCAGTAGCCAGTTGTGCCTAGGAGGTCTGCTTCTTAGTAATCAGTGTTAAATTTAGTATTATTGAAAGGCACATTTCTGAGTGAGATTAAAAAGAATGAAGAAGTGAGGTCCCGAGGGCAGTACTCATTAAAACCTAAAGGTGGTAAATGATGTTCTCCTCTGTATGCCCCTTTAAAATGGTTTTCCACTGTAACAAAACTAGTCGGCCAAATGCTTTATGCCACATGCACACGTTGAGTATTTGGTGAGTTTTTTATCTAAGTATTTGTAAGCCAAAACCAGGAGTGGATAGAAAATGCAGAAGTGGTGACGTGTTTCTATTATACATTTCCTCTGACTGTTCCACCCCTGGTTTTGGCTTACACATACTGATGTAAAAAACTCACCAAATACTGAACGTGTGCACGTGGCCTTATACAGTGGGGAAAAAAGTATTTAGTCGGACACCAATTGTGCAAGTTCTCCCACTTAAAAAGATGAGAGAGGCCTGTAATTGACATCATAGGTAGACCTCAACTATGAGAGACAAAATGAAAAAACAAATCCTGAAAATCACATTGTCTGATTTGGAAAGAAATTTTTTTCAAATTTTGGTGGAAAATAAGTATTTGGTCAATTACAAACAAGCAGGATTTCTGGCTCTCACAGACCTGTAACTTCTTCTTTAAGAGGCTCCTCTGTCCTCCACTCTTTACCTGTAGTACTGGCACCTGTTTGAACTTGTTATCAGTATAGAAGACACCTGTCCGCAACCTCAAACAGCCACACTCCAAACTCCACTATGGTGAAGACCAAAGAACTGTCGAAGGACACCAGAAACAAAATTGTAGCCCTGCACCAGGCTGGGAAGACTGAATCTGCAATAGGCAAGCAGCTTGGTGTGAAGAAATCAACTGTGGTGTAATAATTAGAAAATGGAAGACATACAAGACCACTGAGAATCTCCTTTGATCTGGGGCTCCACACAAGATCTCACCCCGTGGGGTCAAAATGATCTCAAGAACGGTGAGCAAAACTCCCAGAACCACACGGGGGACCTAGTGAATGACCTGCAGAGAGCTGGGACCAAACGTTACACAGGCTACCATCAGTAACACACTACGCCGCCAGGGACTCAGATCCTGCAGTGCCAGACATGTCCCTCTGCTTAAGCCATTACATACCCAGGCCCGTCTGAAGTTTGCTAGAGAGCATTTGGATGATCCAGAAGAGTATTGGGATAATGTCATATGGTGAGATGAAACCAAAGTAGAACTGTTTGGTAGAAGCACAACTCGTCATGTTTGGAGGAGAAAGAATGCTGAGTTGCATCCAAAGAACACCATACCTACTGTGAGGCATGGGGGTGGCAACATGATACTTTGGGGCTGTTTCTCTGCCAAGGGACCAGGACGACTGATCCGTGTACATGAAAGAATGAATGGGACCATGTATCGTGAGATTTTGAGTGCAAACCTCCTTCCATCAGCAAAGGCATTGAAGATGAAACGTGGCTGGGTCTTTCAGCATGACAATGATCCCAAGCACACTGCCAGGACAATGAAGGAGTGGCTTAGTAAGAAGCATTTCAAGGTCATGGAGTGGCCTAGCCAGTCTCCAGATCGAAACCCTATAGAAAACCATTGGAGGGAGTTGACAGTCTGTGTTGCCAGCGACAGCCCCAAAACATCACTTCTCTAGAGGAGATCTTCATGGAGGAATGGGCCAACATACCAGCAACAGTGTGTGCCAACCTTGAGAAGACTTACAGAAAACGTTTGACCTCTGACATTGCCAACAAAGGATATATAACAAAGTATTGAGATGAACTTTTGTAATTGACCAAATACTTATTTTCCACCAAAATTTGAAAAAAATTTCTTTCCAAATCAGACAATGTGATTTTCAGGATTTGTTTTCTCATTTTATCTCTCATAGTTGAGGTCTACCTATGATGTCAGTTACAGGCCTCTCTCATCTTTTTAAGTGGGAGATCTTTCACAATTGGTGGTTGACTTAATACTTTATTTCCCCACTGTACATGCAAAATAACAAACACAGAAGATGCGCACCCTCCCCGGGTCCAGCTGGGTCTACAACGCTGCTCTGGTGTTTGTCTTTTGGCTGCACATCACCACTGTACCAATCACTGAACTCAGTGGCTCTGCCATTATAGTGGCTGTGCTGATGTGAATGGAAATATGCATATAAGTTGTAATTAGACATGAGTGAACCCGAACTTAAAAGTTTGTTCCGGACACTGTTTCTGGTGCCAATCTCTGGACACTGACTTCTCCCGGAAGTCCATTTCAATGTTCGGAGGTACGGGGGAAGGAGAGAGAGAGAGATAGAGGAGGCAAGTGGGAAATGATTTACTGGCAATGTTTGGTGCCAGAGTGGAAGTCTGCAGTGCAACTTTATGAGGCACCTGTGAGACCTGGTGTTGGCTCAGAGAAGGAGTGGGTCTGAGCTTGTCCCCCGAGGAAGCAATAAGTGGGCTAGAATCTGAGTGGATTGGTATTATACCTGATGGAAGTTTATAGATGGGTATACTGAAATTCTTGCATTGACCAAGAGTTTGTGTGTGCTATGGTGTAACAAAGCCTAGGTATCATCCCAAAAGATTTGAGCGGGCTGAGGGAAGGGTCCTGTGTACTTATTCACTGTACTGGACTTAAGTGAGGTCAAAACTGAGAGATACAGGTATGTGGTCTGTGTGATTGGTTTAGTCCTGAGAGGAAATGAGTCAGTGAGAGCTGTGTGAAATTTTTAGCCATGTGGGAAACCATAATGAGTCCAAAGTTTGACTTAGTGAAGGGGTTAACCATAAAAATCTGTCAGACACTCTCAGACAATCCTGGTGTAAACACCTTGTGGTTGACCAAACCAACATTGCACAGACATTGATGAAAACACACTAAAGAGAACTGCAAGGTTAAGGTTGTCAGTATTTAAGTACTTTGGCCTTAGAGAGTAACCGTTGTTTTAATTTTTATTTCATAAATCAATAGTACAGATGAAAATAAGCAACTTTGTAATATATGTTATCAGAGAAATCTGCTTCTTTCTCTGCCAGGACTGATCAGTTATTATCAAAATTCTCAATTCTGAGGTACAATGTATATTCAGTGAATCTCCCATTACTGAGATAGGAGATGGCAGCTGCTACTGATAAGATTCTATGTAGGAGGGAGGAGTGAGGAGCTAAAAGCAGAGCTGCGCCCTCCTCCTCCACCTCCTATTTACATAGGAGATGGTAACTACTACTGAAAAGATTCTATCTCCATAATGGTAGAGTCCGTCTTCACTGAATACAGATTTTACCTCAGAATTGAGACTTTTGATAATGACTGATCAGTCCTGGCGGAGTAAGAAGTACATTTCTCTGAGATATATTACAAAGTTGCTTATGTTCAAGTGTATTATTGATTTATAAAGTAAAAATTAAAATGACAGTTATTCTTTAAGTTTATTCTGCAACCCTCAAGCTTATTGCACCACTTCGAGTGTTTGCAACCATCAGGCATGTGTGCCTCTTCTGTGGTGAACAACAGTTCACTATGTTCTGTGACCATTCTGTAAGTGTAATTTCCTAAGTACTGTAGGTGTACACTTCCTGGCCTCTCATGGTATATTCAGTAGCCACTTACTCTTAACTAGTAGCATATACTATTATGTTTAAAATGAGTACTAAAAATGTGTTACTAAGTATGTGAGGTCTTGTTGATGTTGTATTGCATGCATAAAACATTTCCCGATAAGCCTAGCATATTAGCATATATGATACTAGCATCCTTTGTTTGCTCATTTATTGAAAACAATGCCCATTTATTGCCAATGCCCACAGTGCCTATTTATTGGAAACCAATAAAATATGTTCTATTACAAGGCATCTAGGATATGTTGTCTTGTGGTATGAACAATAGTAATTCTTAGATGGCTAGAAGTTTCTGTATGCTGCTAGTGTTTTGCACTGGTTTTACTACGATATAGCTATGTGTATAGAAGTGTTTTCCATTGTAAGGCTACGTTCACACACGTTGGGTTTTGCAGCTTATTTTGCTGCAGATTTTTATGGAAATTTTCAGCTGCGTTTTGCAGTACCAGCTAAGTGTATGAGAAACCAGAATTCTCTGTTCACACATGTTGTTTTTTTGCTGCATATTTTGGGACTTGGTTGTGTTTGTGGAAAATAGAGCATATCACTTCTTTTCAGCGTTTATGCAGCAGAAAAGGAACTTGCGTTTTTGCTGCGTATTTGCAGCTTTTTTTCAGTCATATGATGTAATGGGTTGTCAAAAAATGCAGCAAAAAGCGCACCAAAACCTGTGTTTTTAACGCCGCTGTTTTCCTGCCAGAGAAAAGTTAGCAGATTTGAAGCAGAAAAAAACACGTGTGTGAACATAGCCTTAAGGGTTATGGCTACTCATCTGACTCAAACTGATTTTTTTTCAGCACACTGTCCTTCTGGCAAGATAACTACTGTGATATGATAAATGGGACAGGTATGTGTATCAAAAATCTTGATGTCTAAATTTAGTGACAAAACACCTGAGGACAGTTTAGATAGTGGCGAGGAGAAATAATATGCCTCCTTTAATCAGTCTTGGCATCTCTCCTCTTAGAAACAGATTTGCAGTGAACAGCAACGTAAAAAGAATTGAGACCTCCAGTGGCTGTCACTTTTCGTAAACCAAGTGATTGGCGCTTTTGTTTTTTAAGTTTTTATTTTACTTTTCTTGCAGACATGAGTTATCACATTTTGTCCTCTCATTCTATTCATCAAATCAGAAATGACTCGCATACCCTGATTCTTTTGAGGCTTTTCTCCAGGCTTTTTTTCTGTATATACATGAGTGTTTAGAGTGTTTGAACTGCGCTGTCACAAAGTGTCCATATCTTGACGTCGTACTTTGCTAGCTTTCTCGGTATACATTGTTTGAATGGGCACCTACCTCGGAATGCCACAAATTGTTCCCCCACAGTGACATTTTCACCAGTATTGTATAATTTTGGAAGAATCTCTATCCATTTATCCCAAACGTCTCTAGTTATTAGAGGATTATCTGATGTTAGTAGAGGACAATTCTCCTGCCTGGGCAGAAGGCTGCAAGTTCCAAATTACATTTTTGTTTTTAAACTGAATTGCTTGCATCGGACTAGTTGTCTAATTGTGCCTCATCAGATCCAACTTCAGAATCAGAATTCTCGTAATCACTTTCCCCGCCACTTATGTGCTCCTCATCTTCGGACACTTTCTCCACTTTCTCCAGTTGGATATCTTCTTCAGAATCTGAGGCTTTGGCAAACTTTTACAATTCAGCTTCACTCAATGAACGTCTTCGCCACATTTTTATTCAACTTTCCAAATAATGGACACTCACGACTTTCACGGGGGAAAATCAGCGTTGTAGGATAAAATGGTACTATATAAATGAACAACAATAATAATAATAATAAAATAGCAACAAACACTAACCAGTGTAGCAACAATAAGAGCTTATATACTACAGCGAAGCAGTACTGTACTCAAAGCCCATCCATCTGCAGTAACTTGCTAATGTATCGAGCGCACAGACTTGCAGGAACTGGAGCAATCGTTAAACAATTGCAGATGCAATAAATAATCCACAATGATAATATAAATCGTTTATGTGACTGAAAATCTGGCGGGAGATCTGTATAAAACACTATCAGGTCTTATTGACCCGAACAGTATATATGTAACAATCATTATTTCATCCAAGAAGAGTTTAAAAAAAACATTAATAATAATAGCAACACTTACCCATAAACAAACTCACCTAACCATGATTTGCAGATCCTCATAATAAATAATCTGCAGCTTCACAAACTTTTTTTCAGGTCAAATAGACCTGAACCAGTACAGCAGGGTTAAAGAGTGAAGTCCTTCTAGTGGACTTTCACTCTTGCTAATGGGGGGTTCCACTGTGGGATTCCACTCCATGACACCTGCATCTCTTTATGAAATGAGTCTTTTTAGTTTTTTTTCTGATCTTGTTGAAGCCATAATTTAGAGATAAAACAACATATGCTTTATTCAACAGGTACAGAATGTCATGAAGCATGACGGCAATTTGCATGATTGCATATTCCCCCATCACCCATAATTTGCATAGTGCCCCCAGAACTAGCTCTTGTCATCACAGATATGAATTCATTTATGATCCACATGAAGCCTTAGGCCAACATGGTCACGTTTTGTGATTACTTGGGAGAAATAAGGCTTGAAGTTAGAAAATGAATGCTGGCATAGAAAACCTGGCAATTTGCACAGAATCAGGGGTCTAGGCTTTACTAGTACAAGAGAGTCAGGGGTCTAGGCTTACTAGTATAGGAGAGTCAGGGGTCTAGGCGTTGCTAGTACATCTGTTTTGTACAGCTATGAGTAAAGCTCTTAAATACAGTGAACAGAAATCAAAGTCTGTTAGGGCAAACATTACATTCTTGAGGAATGAAACCATCAAACATTGGATTAAGCTGAGAAATTTTGATGACAATTTAACATATGCTTTTGATTTTTAAAGCGCACCTGTCAGCAGGATTGTGCTCAGTAAACTACATACACTGCCACGTGGGCGCCATTACACTGATTAAAATGATACCTTGGTGGATGAAATCCATTCTGTGGTTGTTGGGTAATCTTTACTTTCAGTTTGGAGATAATGATAAGCTCGTGCTTCGGGGAGGCCTGTGGGGGGGCCCTACCTGGTGCTCTGCTTACTTATTCAGCTATATACTCTTATGACAGCTCACTGATCGTTCAGTGACCTGCCTCCTATTTAATATAATGCATCTAGTAGTGTGGGGTTAGGTAAAAAAAAAAGTTTTAATCAAGCAAAAATGGCCGCGGTGCCCGCACATGTTCTGTAGCAGCTATCGCTTGCCGATAGATGCTACTGCACACGCGCCACGGCCATTTTGTTGGAGCAAAAAAAATATTTTTTTGCTTGATTCAAGCTTTTTTTAACTAGCCCCACACTGCTAGATGCATTATGTAAAATAGGAGGCAGGTCAGTGAACGATCAGTGACCTGTCATGAGAACATATAGCTGAATAAGTAAGTTGAGCACTAGATAGAGCTCCCCCCCAACGGGCCGCCCCAAAGCACGGGTATATCATTATCTCCAAACTGAAAATAAAGATTAAACAACAACCACAAGACGGATTTCATCAACCAAGGTATCATTTTAATCACTGTAATGTTGCCCACCTGGCAGTGTATGTAGTTTACTGAGCACAATCCTGCTGACAGGTGCGCTTTACACAATTACCTGTTAAGAGATCTAGATTGCAATTTATATGAAAAATTACAAATATATTATAGAAGGAACTATTAAATTATTTGTAAATAGCCTAGATTGAAAGCATCATGGGGAACAGAAGAAACCTTTTTGATAGCATTTACTGTATTTAATATGTACATTTTTGTAAAACAGATGCAGCTTCTTTTCCTCCATTTGTGGACAAAAATGTTCGTCTGTTTTTCTTTTCATCAGAAATCTGCAGGTAAGAAATATAATGTATCTTAATATTTTTGAAGGTGATGAACACAGAACCCATTTGCTGAAGATATAACAAGCCATGCATTTTCCTTGTATCAGCTGTTGCAGGGAAAACAGTGACATAAATCAATGATTCAGATGAATAATCTGCATTTATAAAATGTAAATTATGACTTTAAGAAGGATGGATTTTTTTGTCAAAAGGGAATCTGTCAGTAAAATCAACCCCCCCACACCAAATGGAGTATATTGGCATTAGGCATGCAGGTTATTGAAATATAAATCCATAAACACCTTTATGTCTTCTGTTTCTGCAATCCCAATAAATTATCCTTTTCATTCACATACAAATGATGCATTAAGTACTCTGGGCGTGGCATAGCACTTAAGGACACTGTGCCTCCCCAGCTCGTTTCCCTGCCCAGCACAAGCCTCTTTTATACACAAAACACATACAATATTAAAGTTTTCATCAAAAATGCATCAATTTGCATATTTAATTTCCCAGAGGAGCAGGCAAGGCATTTAAGTTTCCTCATACTGGCATGCAAGACCTGGCATGTCACTCTCCACAAGGAGAAACCTTTCCCCTTAGATCCCAGCCTTAGCCTCTCTCCCACTCAAATCAAATCTCATGTTTTGCACTGATGAGGGGCAGTACCCCGAAACACCGTGTCTACAAACTGAGATTCTGATTTGGCTTTTATCCTAAGTCATATTTCAAGGCTCATTAAAGGATCGATATTAACTTGTATGACTGCTACATTCCAGTAGGTGGCACTAGAGTTCTAGACCTCTTCCTCTCTTGTGAGACAATTTGCATATTTAATTTCCCAGCGGAGCATGCAAGGCATTTAAGTCTCCTCATACTAGCATGTCACCCTCCACAAGGAGAAACCTTACCCCCTTAGATCCCCACCAAAAATTCATAAAACACATTTAAGGTACATAAACAGTACATCAAAGTAATATAGAAAATCAAATAAGCACTATAGTCAGCCTCCTTTAGAACATCAGGGCAGCCCCTGTTGTCTGTTGTATCTTACAACACCCATATTTTGAGAGTAGACTTAGGCCCTGGATGAGTAAACTTCGGTCCCTTTCCTTTGTACAAAACATACCTACATACCCCATAATCACTATGGATTACAGCATCACAGGGGTTAAAAGCAGTTTTCTTAGTTTCTTGCCATTGCCACAGGGTTGTGGTTGAAGATACAGTACTAGTATCCAACTCTACAAGCAAAAGTTTATCCACTATTACTGTATACAAGGGCTTGAAGCTCTATTCTACTGCCATGTATTAAGTTTTGGCTTTATGCTTATAGAACATTTAAGGCATCAGTATGGAAATATTGGCTTTCTAGATGAACTTCATCAGATGTAAATATTTCTAAACCATACGTTTTGTAACTTTAACAGATCCATATATGGTGAATTTGAAAAAGAATATACGCTAAAAGGAATTAAGCTGTATCGATTTGTAGTGCCACACACAGCTCTAGCCTCTCCATACGACAATCCAGACAACCATTGTTATTGCACAGATAAAGTTATTTCTAGAAACTGTGATGCTGCTGGTGTGTTGGATCTTCGAGCATGCCATGATCGTAAGTGTAGTGATAAAATGTGCTGTGAACTGTCAAAACAACTTGCAATATATCCAGGATATTCCTAAATTATTGTGTTTGAGCAGCAAGTCAATGGGTATTCACTTGGTCACAGGTTTATTGCGTATTTTCCCCATTAACTTCAATAGTTAGGTCAAAATATGCAATAACATGTATGAATGCAGATTTTAAACCCACTGATTTTTCTTTTTGCTTCTTTCCAGGATCCGCAGGAAAATCTGCACCAAACAGCACATTTTGGTATAGATTTACTCAGCGGATTTTAAAGCTACTTTACTCAGATTTAGGGCTCACTCACACGAACGATGATTCTCTCGGATTAGTTATGGTAATGACACTTGGCTCAAATCTAATCAGAGTTTGAGCCAAGTGTCATCTTGCTGTAATCCAGTTTTCTTGGATGAGAAAATCACAACACAGGTGTGGAAAAGAACTTAATTTCTCCGTTATCTTTGTGCGCGTACATCAGACTGCACTCGGATGTGATCTGAGTGCAGTCCAATGTTTTACACGCACCATAGACGTGTATGGGTGCACATGATCTGATTTGAGGAGCCGCAATTTTTTTTCTCATTCCGAGTCAGCATGAGAAAAAAAACAGCAGATCTGCACAGCCTCATAGTACACCATTGGGACGAGTGTTATCCAATAAAACACTGGATAGCACTCGACCATGTTATACGCTCATGTAAAAGTGTACACCATAAAAGTTGCATGCAGATTTCTTTTGGATTTCACGCCTCTACATTAAAGGGGTGAAATCCATTATGGAAAACACAAATCTGCAGTTCACTTTCTAGATGGAAATCTCAACCTTTTTTTAAATCACTGATAAAATGTAAAATGATGCAGATTTTGCAAATAGATGTAATAAACCATTAACATATCACTTCCTCTATTTTAGAAAAGCCTATATTCCTTTCCTTACCTCATTTCCTGTTTGCAAGTGACTTCATTTTGGAATCCCTTGATGGTTTGAATCGCAATGTGGAAGAACATCAGACATTTGTCGATGTGGAACCAGTAAGTTGAATTGCTATATATTATATGCTTCATTTTCACTGCAAATTCTCACTTTAAAAATTGTTTGTGCTCCAATAAATAGTATTCTAGACTAGAAATATAGAATTAGGAGCTAACATAATAAAACCTATAAAATATAAAAATAATGTATGTGATAACATAATATTAATATGTAATAATAAAGAATACTTATGAGTGCTTTAAACAGGGGCACACATAGAAATCATGGAGTCCCATAGCAGAAGTTCTAATTGCGCCCCCCCCCTTCCCCAAATAAGAATAAATAATAATTGTCAGGGTCACAGAAGAGCATATCTCACAACTTTCCAGCATTTACTGCTGAAGTTCTAGATTCCTCTTTCATTGACCCCATAAAGTATAATGCCAACAAAAGTGCACTCCCAAACACGGTATGATACACCTATGGTGAATTCTTCCACATTAGCCTCCACATGCACAGTATAATGACCCTACTGTACCCACCTCAGCTTCCAAGGCAAAGTATGGTGACCCCAGCACAGTATGATCCCCCAACTGTGACCCCCACACATCTCTTCATGCAGTATAATGGGCCTACATACAGTATAATGGCCCCACACCTCTCCACACTGTATAATGGTCCGCACTAGCCCTCCAAACAGTATAATGTCCTCCACACAGTTTAATTGCTTGCATACAGTATAATGGCACCCACTTATCCCTTCAATTATTATAATGGCCCAACATAGCCTTCCATATAGTATAATGGCCCCATATAGTCTTTCATATAGTGTAATGCACCCCCATAATCCTCCGTATAATGTAATGTACTCCCCATGGTCCTCCATAAAATATAATGCACTCGCCATGGTCCTCCATAAAATAAAATGCACTCCCTATGCTCATCCATAAAATATAATGCACTCCCCATGGTCCTACATACAATATAATGCACTCCCCATGATCCTCCATACAATATAATGCACTCCCCATGGTCCACCATACAATATACTGCACTCGCCATTGTACTCCATACAATATAATGCACTTCCCATGGTCCTCCATACAATCTAATTCACTCCTCATGGTCCTCCATACAATATAATGCAACCCCCATGGTCCTTCATACAATTTAATGTACCCCCCATAGTCCTCCATACAATATAAGGCACCCCGCATGGTCCTTCATATGATATAATCTATCCCTCATGATCCTCCATACAATATATTGCACTCACCATAATCCTCCATACAATATAATGCACTCCCCCCATGCTCCTCCATACAATATAATGCACCCCAAGCTCCTCCATACAAAATAATGCACTCCCCCTGGTATTCCATACAATATAATGTACTCCTGGTCCTCAATACAATACAATGCACCCCCATGTTCCTCAATACTCTTATAGCCACCAGTCACTGATTTTAAATAAATAAATACAATACTCACCTCTCCTCGTTCCAGCTGATGCTCCTGTCTCCTTAGCGTGTGGTGTGAAGCTCTGCACATCTCAGTACTGTGGGCGCACTGTAATGACATCACCATGGTTGCTGCACTGAGATGTCAGACGCCGAGGAAGAATAATGGGGGGGGAAGCATCTGCTGACGTTCCCTCCTCCATTATCATTTCTCTCGCTGACGGACAGAGGGGGGCCCGATGCGGGTGCTGACAGGTGGAGGGGGGGCTGGTGCAGGCGCTGACACCGGGTCCCCCCTCGGCTCACGGACCCCATAGCAGTCGAGTAGCCTGCCGCCATTGGCGGTATACCACTGGCTTTAAGGAAACCGCTGAGCAAAATACGCCACAGACAGGATAGTATAGGATGTATAAATACCTTTGCAGAGGTAAAAAGGTTAGACGGTGCTGCAATGGGGACTAGAGTTGGCATCCTCTCCGATAGCATGCCCATTCAGCCTTGATTGGCATCCTTCTCGGCACAGCGAGTGCCGCTGAAAAGTTCAGTTCAATCCAGGTATAACAGTACTCAGAATGTAAATTGAAGGCACATAATGGTGCACTGAACCATCAGTCATACGCAGATACAAGATAGTTTTTTATGCCAACTTATCTACTAAAATCTAGACTACGGGGATGATGTTCATAGGGGCTAAGTCCCCTACATACTGTATGTGTAAGTGGTTTAGTTAGCAGTTTGGTGTGACAGACTTCTTTTAAGGGCACATACTCATATGTGAGGAAAAAAACGTTCCGATTTCTGGACCGAAAAAACGGACGAGTGCCATGTGAGTGCTATGCGATTTTCTCACCTAGCATCTGTATGACATCCGTATGATATCCGTATGCAATGTGATTTTAACATGGGCTTGTACATACAGTGGTGGCCAAAAGTATTGGCACCCCTGCAATTCTGTCAGATAATACTCAGTTTCTTCCTGAAAATGATTGCAATCACAAATTCTTTGATATTATTATCTTCATTTAATTTGTCTTCAATGAAAAAACACAAAAAGAATTGTCCTAAAGCCAAATTGGATACAATTCCACTCCAAACCTAAAAAAGGGGGTGGACAAAAGTATTGGCACTGTTTGAAAAATCATGTGATGCTTCTCTAATTCGTGTAATTAACAGCACCTGTAACTTACCTGTGGCACCTAACAGATGTTGGCAATAACTAAATCACACTTGCAGCCAGTTAACATGGATTAAAGTTGACTCAACCTCTGTCCTGTGTCCTTGTGTGTACCACATTGTGCATGGAGAAAAGAAAGAAGACCAAAGAACTGTCTGAGGACTTGAGAAACCAAATTGTGAGGAAGCATGAGCAATCTCAAGGCTACAAGTCCATCTCCAAAGACCTGAATGTTCCTGTGTCTTCCGTGCGCAGTGTCATCAAGAAGTTTAAAGCCCATGGCACTGTGGCTAACCTCCCTAGATGTAGACGGAAAAGAAAAATTGACGAGAGATTTCAGCACAAGATTGTGCGGATGGTGGATAAAGAACCTCGACTAACATCCAAACAAGTTCAAGCTGCTCTGCAGTCCGAGGGTACAACAGTGTCAACCCGTACGATCCGTCGGCATCTGAATGAAAAGGGACTGTATGGTAGGATACCCAGGAAGACCCCACTTCTTACCCCGAGACATAAAAAAGCCAGGCTGGAATTTGCCAAAACTTACCTGAGAAAGCCTAAAACGTTTTGGAAGAATGTTCTCTGGTCAGATGAGACAAAAGTAGAGCTTTTTGGGAAAAAGCATCAACATAGAGTGTACAGGAAAAAAAAAGAGGCATTCAAAGAAAAGAACACGGTCCCTACAGTCAAACATGGCGGAGGTTCCCTGATGTTTTGGGGTTGCTTTGCTGCCTCTGACACTGGACTGCTTGACCGTGTGCATGGCATTATGATGTCTGAAGACTACAAACAAATTTTGCAGCATAATGTAGGGCCCAGTGTGAGAAAGCTGGGTCTCCCTCAGAGATCATGGGTCTTCCAGCAGGACAATGACCCAAAACACACTTCCAAAAGCACTATAAAATGGTTTGAGAGAAAGCACTGGAGACTTCTAAGGTGGCCAGCAATGAGTCCAGACCTGAATCCCATAGAACACCTGTGGAGAGATCTCAAAATGGCAGTTTGGAGAAGGCACCCTTCAAATATCAGGGACCTGGAGCAGTTTGCCAAAGAAGAATGGTCTACAATTCCAGCAGAGCATTGTAAGAAACTCATTGATGGTTACCGGAAGCGGTTGTTCGCAGTTATTTTGGCTAAAGGTTGTGCAACCAAGTATTAGGCTGAGGGTGCCAATACTTTTGTCTGGCCCATTTTTGGAGTTTTGTGTGAAATGATCCATGATTTGATTTTTGCTTCATTCTCTTTTGTGTTTTTTCCTTGCAAGCAAATTAAATGAAGATAATAATACCAAAGAATTTGTGATTGCAATCATATGTGAGTGAGATATATATTCTGTGTTTTGCATGTGTTGATTACTGTACATGTATTTTGTTGGTAAATTAAATAATTTAAAAAAAATGGCGTGGTGTCCCCCGTAATTTTATACTCTAGCAGAGGTTAAGCAGACAGCTGGGGCAAGATGTTTTTAGCCTGGGAAGGTGGTAATACCCATGGAGCTTCCCAGGCTACTAATATCAATCCCCAGCTGTATACTTAGCCTTTACTGGCTATTAAAATGGGGGACCCCCAAAAAAATTGATGTGGGGTCCCTCTATTTTAACAGCTAGCAAAGGCTAGACAGACAGCTGGGGGCTGATATTAATATCCTAGGAAGGGGCCATGAATATTGGCCCCCTCCGAGGCTAGAAACAGCAGCCCTCAGCCGCCCCAGAAATGGCGCATCCATAGGATATGCAAATTCTGGCACTTAGCCTCCGCTCTTCCCATTGCCCTGTGGTGGTGGAAAGTGGGGTTATAGGGTTGGGGTTGATGTCAGCTTATAATGCCAGCTGACATCAAGCCCAGGTTAGTAATGGAGAGGCGTCTATAAGACGCCCCCATTACAAACCCCATAGTGAAATGTGAAATAAAAATACCCACACCGTGTATTAAATATTTTATTTGAAATAAACACACAGACTCCTTTATTATTCTAAAATAAACCCTACTTACCATTACGCCCATTGCCTCTGAATCCTATGTCACCTGTAATAAAAAATAAAATAATAAACCAACCTCATCCTCACCTTTCCGACGTGAAGAACATAATCCATGTGTCCCGCAATGGGTCCGACTCTGCTAGATCTACAGTACAGACCAAAAGTTTGGACACACCTTCTGATTTAAAGATTTTTCTGTATTTTCTTGACTATGAAAATTGTACATTCACACTGAAGGCATCAAAACTATGAATTAACACATGTGGAATTATATACTTAACAAAAAAGTGTGAAACAACTGAAAATATGTCTTATATTCTAGGTTCTTCAAAGTAGCCACCTTTTGCTTTGATGACTGCTTTGCAAACTCTTGGCATTCTCTTGATGAGCTTCACCGGAAATGGTCTTCCAACAATCTTGAAGGAGTTCCCAGAGATGCTTAGCACTTGTTGGCCCTTTTGCCTTCACTCTGCGGTTCAGCTCACCCCAAACCATCTCGATTGGGTTCAGGTCTGGTGACTGTGGAAGCCAGGTCATCTGGCGTAGCACCCCATCACTCTCCTTCTTGGTCAAATAGCCCTTACACAGCCTGGAGGTGTGTTTGGGGTCATTGTCCTGTTGAAAAATAAATGATTGTCCAACTAAACGCAAAACGGATGGAATAGCATGCTGCTGCAAGATGCTGTGGTAGCCATGCTGGTTCAGTATGCCTTCAAATTTGAATAAATCCCCAACAGTGTCACCAGCAAAGCACCCCCACACCATTACACCTCCTCCTCCTTGCTTCACGGTGGGAACCGGGCATGTAGAGTCCATCCGTTCACCTTTTCTGCGTCACACAAAGACACGGTGGTTGGAACCAAAGATTTCAAATTTGGACTCATCAGACCAAAGCACAGATTTCCACTGGTCTAATGTCCATTCCTTGTGTTCTTTAGCCCAAACAAGTCTCTTCTGCTTGTTGCCTGTCCTTAGCAGTGGTTTCCTAGCAGCTATTTTACCATGAAGGCCTGCTGCACAAAGTCTCCTCTTAACAGTTGTTGAAGAGATGTGTCTGCTGCTAGAACTCTGTGTGGCATTGACCTGGTCTCTAATCTGAGCTGCTGTTAACCTGCGATTTCTGAGGCTGGTGACTCGGATAAACTTATCCTCAGAAGCAGAGGTGACTCTTGGTCTTCCTTTCCTGGGGCGGTCCTCATGTGAGCCAGTTTCTTTGTAGCGCTTGATGGTTTTTGCAACTGCGCTTGGGGACACTTTCAAAGTTTTCCCAATTTTTCGGACTGACTGACCTTCATTTCTTAAAGTAATGATGGCCACTAGTTTTTCTTTACTTAGCTGCTTTTTTCTTGCCATAATACAAATTCTAACAGTCTATTCAGTAGGACTATCAGCTGTGTATCCACCTGACTTCTGCACAACACAACTGATGGTCCCAACCCCATTTATAAGGCAAGAAATCCCACTTATTAAACCTGACAGGGCACACCTGTGAAGTGAAAACCATCTCCGGTGACTACCTCTTGAAGCTCATCAAGAGAATGCCAAGAGGGTGCAAAGCAGTCATCAAAGCAAAAGGTGGCTACTTTGAAGAACCTAGAATATAAGACATATTTTCAGTTGTTTCACACTGTTTTGTTAAGTATATAATTCCACATGTGTTAATTCATAGTTTTGATGCCTTCAGTGTGAATGTACAATTTTCATAGTCATGAAAATACAGAAAAATCTTTAAATGAGAAGGTGTGTCCAAACTTTTGGTCTGTACCATAGATGGCAGGCTGCATAGTAGCTGGATGCGACTATCTACTTTGCCATCCTGCAGAGACACTGAAGAGACACTGAAGAGCGCGTGCTTGCGCTCCTTAGTGACTCGCGGTGCCGGCATCTAGCTGAGCTGAGTTCATGTCATATGAATTTTATAGGTAAAATTGCAGGATGGCAGGCTTAGCGATGCTTAGTGGGGTAGCTGAGGGCTGGTGTTTCCAGCCTGAGAGGGGGCCAATATTCATGTTCAATATCAGCCCTCAGCTGTCTGCCTAACCTTTGCTAGCTGTTAAAATAGGGGGACGCCACATTAATTTTTTTTTGGGGATCCCCCATTTGAATAGCCAGTAAAGGCTAGGTATTACTCCCTTCCCAGGCTTAAAATATCTGCCCCAGCTGTCTGCTTAACCTCTGCTAGAGAATAAAATTACAGGGGACCCCACGCCATTTTTTTTTTAAATTCTTTAATTTAACAATAAATGACACGTACAGTAACCAAATCAGTCACGGTACTAATTATATATGTCACTGACATCTTTATATCTAACTATTCTATGTCTGTATATATCTTTTCTTTTTATTCTATAATGCTGGGTACCTCTGTGTTTTTACAGTACGCGGATGAAGAATTGTCGGGTTTCAAGGAGATGGGTGCGTGAAAATCGGACGGCACTCGCATGGTCTGAGTGCCGTGCGATTTTTTTCACGCACCCATTGACTTGCATTGGCGAGTCTCGTCCGAGACACGTGGCCACTCGCAGCATGCTGCGATTTTTTTCTCAGTCCGATTTCAGCCGAGAAAAAAATCGCAGATGAGATTTCACTCATTGATTAACATTGGTCCGAGTGTAATCCGATGTTTTATCGGATTGCACTCATCCAGTTTCCTCGCATATAAGTATAAGCCCTAAGTAAAAGAGTCATGTAATACTTTATTTGCATTTTCTTAACAGTGGGAAATTGTTTTCCTCTATTTCAGATTACAGGTTTTACTATGCATTTTGCAAAGAGATTGCAAGTCAATGTTTTTTTTAACCGCACAAGTGAAATCAAGTAAGTATACCTACAGTGTGCTTCATGTTGGAGTTAATTTCTTTATTGTAATTTTATACTTTGGCCATTTTTTCTTGTAGAACAGAAGGGGCTTTAATGTTGCACCTGAAACAGTATATATTCATTGCTTAGAGAATCCCTCCCGTGGAACTTTTTTCCCCCTAAACCTGTGTGTGTGTGTGTGTGTGTGTGTGTGTGTATACACACTGCTCAAAAAAATAAAGGGAACACTTAAACAACAGAATATAACTCCAAGTAAATCAAACTTCTGTGAAATCAAACTGTCCACTTAGGAAGCAACACTGATTGACAATCAATTTCACATGCTGTTGTGCAAATGGAATAGACAATAGATGGAAATTATTGGCAATCATAAAGACCCACTCAATAAAGGAGTGGTTCTGCAGGTGGGGACCACAGACCACATCTCAGTACCAATGCTTTCTGGCTGATGTTTTGGTCACTTTTGAATGTTGGTTGTGCTTTCACACTCATGGTAGCATGAGACGGACTCTACAACCCACAGAAGTTGCTCAGGTAGTGCTGCTCATCCGGGATCGCACATCAATGCGAGCTGTGGCAAGAAGGTTTGCTGTGTTTGTCAGCGTAGTGTCCAGAGGCTGGAGGCACTACCAGGAGACAGGCCAGTACACCAGGAGACATGGAGGGGGCTGTATGAGGGGAACAACCCAGCAGCTGGACCAGTACCTCCGCCTTTGTGCAAGGAGGAACAGGAGGAGCACTGCCATTGCCCTGTAAAATGTCCTTCAGCAGGCCACAATTGTGCATGTGTCTGCACAAACGGTTAGAAACCGACTCCATGAGGGTGGTATGAGGGCCCAACGTCCACAGATGGGGGTTGTGCTTATAGCCCAACACCGTGCAAGACGCTTGGCATTTGCCACAGAACACCAGAATTGGCAAAGTCGCCACTGGCGCCCTGTGCTCTTCACAGATGAAAGCAGGTTCACACTGAGCACATGTGACAGACGTGACAGAGTCTGGAGATGCCGTGGAGAGCGATCTGCTGCCTGCAGCATCCTTCAGCATGACCGGTTTGGCAGTGGGTCAGTAATGGTGTGGGGTGGCATTTCTTTTGAGGGCCGCACAGCCCTCCATGTGCTCGCCAGAGGTAGCCTGGCTGCCATTAGGTACCGAGATGAGATCCTCAGGCCTCCATTGGTTAATAAATTTGATTTCAATTGATGATTTTTGTGTGATTTTGTTGTCAGCACATTCAACTTTGTACAGAACAAAGTATTCAATGAGAATATTTCATTCATTCAGATCTAGAATGTGTTAATTGAGTGTTCCCTTTATTTTTTTGAGCAGTGTATATATATACATTTTCACCCACTCCTGGTTTTGTCTTACAAATACTGATGTAAAATACTAACCCAATACTGAACGTGTGAACACGGCCTAAGTGTGTTAATATAATCATCTATCGCTGTCTCCTCCAGTGCCATCCTGTTCTTCTTCTGAGTCATGTGATGGTAAATCAGATAATCCAAATTACTCTATGCTCTGTGTGAGCTGGAAGGTTTATTTGTACAAGGTAAGCTTATGGAGCCTTGTTCTGACGCTCCTTAAGCTTATTGTGTAAAAGCAACTTCTGGCTCACACAGAGCGCAGTGTGACCCGGAGAGTCTGCAAAGTGTTGTCGTCACTCAGAAGATGACCAGAACAGTGGTGGATACCGGAGAAGGCGGCAATAGGTGAGTATTTTAACACACTCACACTACTGTACATTCATACGCGGTGTACACAATAATTAGACAATTTGTATTTTTGATGATTAATTTTATTATTGAACAACTACAGCGCTGTCAGACAATCCATAAGGTTAATCCCGAAACCTAAATATTTAAGGAAGGTTTTGTCTTCCTTAGGAGAATATCTATGTGTGCAGAATTTTTGACAACTATTAGTATGCAAAATTATTATACAACTAAATGAATTAAATAAATGTTCCCATCTCAATTGTTTTATTTTCATCTGTTAAAGTGAGAATAATAACCAACCAACTCAAAATGTAAAATTTCTGACATTTAAAAAACATCATTGACCAATATAGCCCGCCCCCCACCCCCATTCTTTTTCAATAATAGTCATAATCCATTAAATCTGTCAGTTTTTTAATCTGTTAACAAACAACTTTTTGGGCATTAGCAAAAACAGCCTCCCAGACACTGTTCAGAGAGGGTGTACTGTTTTCCTTCACCATAAATCTCCCGCTTAAGAAGGGCCCAAAATTTCTCAGTAGGGTTTAGGTCAAGTGAGAAAGGAGCAATGTCATTATTATTTCATATTTAAAGTCTTTACTGGTTAGCCAAGCAGTGTAGTCCTTTGATGCCTGAGATGGAGCATTGTGCTGCATAAAAATCAAAAATTTTTCTTGAAAGATGGAGACTTTTTTGTCCCACTGCTGGAAAAAAGTGTCTTCTAAAACTGTCAGTAGGTTTAGATGTTGAATTTAAGTCCATCTTCATACATAAAAAAGTATAACTAGCAAATCTTTAATAATACCAGCCCATAGCAGTACTCCACCTCCACTTTGCTGGCATCTGAGTTACTGCTGACTGTGCCCTTTACTGATCTAGCCATGGGTCCATCTATCTGGTCCATTAAGAGTCGCTCCAATCTCATCAGTCCATAAAACTGTCGTTAGATATTTCTTGGCCCAGTCTTGACGTTATAACTTATATGTCTTGTTCAGTGGTGGTCGGGTTTCAGCCTTCCTTACCTTGACCATGTCTCTGAGCACTGAACACCTTGTGCTTTTGTGTCTTGCTCAGTGTTGGTCGGTTTCAGCTTTCCTTAGCTCGGCCATGTCTCTGAGCACTGAACACCTTGTCCTTCTGTGTCTTGCTCAGTGGTGGTCGGTTTCAGCCTTCCTTACCTCGGCCATGTCTCTGAGCACTGAACATCTTGTACTTCTGTGACTTGCTCAGTGGTGGTCGGATTTCAGCCTTCCTTACCTTGGCCATGTCTCTGAGCACTGAACACCTTGTACTTCTGTGTCTTGCTCAGTGGTGGTCGTTTTCAGCCTTCCTTACCTCGGCCATGTCTCTGAGCACTGAACACCTTGTACTTCTGTGTCTTGCTCAGTGGTGGTCGGTTTCAGCCTTCCTTACCTCGGCCATGTCTCTGAGCACTGAACATCTTGTACTTCTGTGTCTTGCTCAGTGGTGGTCGGATTTCAGCCTTCCTTACCTTGGCCATGTCTCTGAGCACTGAACACCTTGTACTTCTGTGTCTTGCTCAGTGGTGGTCGTTTTCAGCCTTCCTTACCTCGGCCATGTCTCTGAGCACTGAACACCTTGTACTTCTGTGTCTTCCTCAGTGGTGGTCGGTTTCAGCCTTCCTTACCTTGGCCATGTCTCTGAGCAATGAACACCTTGTACTTCTGTGTCTTGCTCAGTGGTGGTCGGTTTCAGCCTTCCTTACCTTGGCCATGTCTCTGAGCACTGAACACCTTGTACTTCTGTGTCTTCCTCAGTGGTGGTCGGTTTCAGCCATCCTTACCTCGGCCATGTCTCTGAGCACTGAACACCTTGTACTTCTGTGTCTTCCTCAGTGGTGGTCGGTTTCAGCCATCCTTACCTCGGCCATGTCTCTGAGCACTGAACACCTTGTACTTTGGTGTCTTGCTCAGTGGTGGTCGGTTTCAGCCTTCCTTACCTCGACCATGTCTCTGAGCACTGAACACCTTGTACTTCTGTGTCTTGCTCAGTGGTGGTCGGTTTCAGCCTTCCTTACCTCGGCCATGTCTCTGAGCACTGAACACCTTGTACTTCTGTGTCTTGCTCAGTGGTGGTCGGTTTCAACCTTCCTTACCTCGGCCATGACTCTGAGCACTGAACACCTTGTACTTCTGTGTCTTGCTCAGTGGTGGTTGGTTTCAGCCTTCCTTACCTCGGCCATGTCTCTGAGCACTGAACACCTTGTACTTCTGTGTCTTGTTCAGTGGTGGTTGGGTTTCAGCCTTCCTTACCTCGGCCATGACTCTGAGCACTGAACACCTTGTACTTCGGTGTCTTGCTCAGTGGTGGGCGGGTTTCAGCCTTCCTTACCTCGGCTATGGCTCTGAGCACTGAACACCTTGTACTTCTGTGTCTTGCTCAGTGGTGGTCGGTTTCAGCCTTCCTTACCTCGGCCATGTCTCTGAGCACTGAACACCTTGTACTTCTGTGTCTTGCTCAGTGGTGGTCGGTTTCAGCCATCCTTACCTCGGCCATGTGTCTGAGCACTGAACACCTTGTACTTCGGTGTCTTGCTCAGTGGTGGTCGAGTTTCAGCCTTCCTTACCTCGGCTATGTCTCTGAGCACTGAACACCTTGTACTTCTGTCTCTTGCTCAGTGGTGGTCGGTTTCAGCCTTCCTTACCTCGGCCATGTCTCTGAGCAATGAACACCTTGTACTTCTGTGTCTTGCTCAGTGGTGGTCAGTTTTAACCTTCCTTACCTCGGCCATGACTCTGAGCACTGAACACCTTGTACTTCTATGGTCTTGTTCAGTGGTGGTCGGTTTCAGCCTTTCTTACCTCAGCCATGTCTCTGAGCACTGAACACCTTGTACTTCTGTATCTTCCTCAGTGGTGGTTGGTTTCAGCCTTCCTTACCTCGGCCATGTCTCTGAGCACTGAACACCTTGTACTTCTGTGTCTTCCTCAGTGGTGGTCGGTTTCATCCTTCCTTACCTCGGCCATATCTCTGAGCACTGAACACCTTGTACTTCTGTGTCTTGCTCAGTGGTGGTGGAGTTTCAGCCTTCCTTACCTCGGCCATGTCTCTGAGCACTGAACACCATGTACTTCTGTGTCTTCCTCAGTGGTGGTCGGTTTCAGCCTTCCTTACCTCGGCCATGTCTCTGAGCACTGAACACCTTTTACTTCTGTGTCTTCCTCAGTGGTGGTTGGTTTCAGCCTTCCTTACCTCGGCCATGTCTCTGAGCACTGAACACCTTGTACTTCTGTGTCTTCCTCAGTGGTGGTCGGTTTCAGCCTTCCTTACCTCGGCCATGTCTCTGAGCACTGAACACCTTGTACTTCTGTGTCTTGCTCAGTGGTGGTGGAGTTTCAGCCTTCCTTACCTCGGCCATGTCTCTGAGCACTGAACACCATGTACTTCTGTGTCTTCCTCAGTGGTGGTCGGTTTCAGCCTTCCTTACCTCGGCCATGTCTCTGAGCACTGAACACCTTGTACTTCTGTGTCTTCCTCAGTGGTGGTTGGTTTCAGCCTTCCTTACCTCAGCCATGTCTCTGAGCACTGAACACCTTGTACTTCTGTGTCTTCCTCAGTGGTGGTCGGTTTCAGCCTTCCTTACCTCGGCCATGTCTCTGAGCACTGAACAGCTTGTACTTCTGTGTCTTGTTCAGTGGTGGTCGGGTTTCAGCCTTCCTTACCTCGGCCATGTCTCTGAGCACTGAACACCTTGTACTTCTGTGTCTTGCTCAGTGGTGGTGGAGTTTCAGCCTTCCTTACCTCGGCCATGTCTCTGAGCACTGAACACCATGTACTTCTGTGTCTTCCTCAGTGGTGGTCGGTTTCAGCCTTCCTTACCTCGGCCATGTCTCTGAGCACTGAACACCTTGTACTTCTGTGTCTTGCTCAGTGGTGGTGGAGTTTCAGCCTTCCTTACCTCGGCCATGTCTCTGAGCACTGAACACCTTGTATTTCTGTGTCTTGCTCAGTGGTGGTCGGTTTCAGCCTTCCTTACCTCGGCCATGTCTCTGAGCACTGAACACCTTGTACTTCTGTGTCTTGCTCAGTGGTGGTGGAGTTTCAGCCTTCCTTACCTCGGCCATGTCTCTGAGCACTGAACACCTTGTACTTCTGGGCACTCCAGAGAGGTTGAAGTTTTGGAATATGACAGAACTGGAGGATAATGGGTTCCTGGTCGCTTCACCTTTGATTTTTCTCAAATCTCTGGCAGTTAATGTGTGTCTTTTTTTCGCAACACGGTTTTTGTCACCCTGTTGACCATTTGCTTCAAACCTTTTGACGGTTCTGTGATCAGGCCCCAATTTCTTAGTAATTTGAAGAGGGCTGCATCCCTCTTTCACTTCACAAATACACATCGCCTGATATACTTTAAACTAATAAGCATTCAAACTTATAAAGCTTGTAGTTGTAAAATATGCATACAAATTATATGGTCAAAATACTCGCCTAATAACTATGCACACAGTGTATATACACAGGTTTAGGGGAAAAAGTTAATGAGAGCAATTCTTTAAGATCCATACAGGGGAAAAATTAGGAAGGAACAATCTGTAATGTAATTAGTTTAACCAGACATATTTATCCCAAAAAAGAATCCATACACTTTCCCCTGTATAGCAACAACAAATCGTGTATTTTACCCAACTTGCATCAGCACTATAATTTCCAAGAATAAAGGTTACTATTTTTTCCTTTTCTTTCAATATTATATGATATTGTTATATTATTATTTGGTTTTATAACTGTCATGTAAAATGCATTCCTCTCGCAAAAGGTTGGTTCCAGGTGGTACTAAAGGGTTGAAATTAGATTTTTTTATTCCATAAGATTTTTTTGTGTTTATTATTGTTATTATTTTATTCATATTTACTTTTTTTTTATTAGGGTCTGGGGGAAGCTGAGATAACATAATCTTACCCTAGCATTCTTTTGTATATGGATAACAGATGATAGTACTCTAGTGCTTGTTGACCATTGCTGTTAAGGTACTTTTACACAAGCCTATCAGCAGCACCAAACAAATAAAAGTCCTAATGTCAGCGACAAATCATAAGATGTGGTGGAAATCTAAAAGGTGCCCCCAGTAACAGAAACATATATGGTTAGAATATAACAGACATCAATGGAAGATAAATAAGGAATATTACCATAAGAGATTGGGGACCTCCCTCACTAATGTGGCTTTCACATTCAGCGTTTCATCTGCCTTCATGAGACTTACAATTATATTTGATTATTTTAGTAAATAAGGAATCGTTTTGTTCTGTGTACAATTATTGTCGGTTTCATTGCCAGTCTTGATTCATATTGGTAGATGGAGGCCATTTTTGATCGATGTAAATATTATCATTTATACATATCTTTCTAATATGTGCTTTATTTCATGTCAGATAGAATTGTTTCCATTCCTAATTACTTTTTCCACCTTTCACAGCATTCTGGCAAACCTTCAGTCAGAATTTGTGTTTCCGGTATTGTGGTTAAATGAGGTAAGCACGTGAAGACTTTATACTTGGAACAAAATAGCATAGTGTATTTATTTCTATTCTTCTAACTAATACTCACCCCTGAAAAAAAAACATAGTAAAAATTCTATGCAGCCATGTTGTTATGTTTATAGCTCAGGAAACCCTGGAGAAAAACTAATATGGTAAAGCTGCCTATTTGTAGAGCAATTGAAAGGGGAATTATTTCATTACTTCTAATGGCAACCATACACATTGGGTTAACGTTGTCCGAACCCAGCTGACAGTCTAATGTATAGGGGGGCTCCAACAGATGAATAGCGATCCTTTTGCGATTTAGAGATAAGTCGCCACCAGTGATGTCTGGCAGTGGGTGGTTCATAGAGAACACAGGAGCGCTCAGTAGAGCAAGTTCTCCTGGGGATGGGACAGTCGGGTAAGAAACCATTATTCACCTTACAACTATCTAAAGTGTACGGGAGGCTTATGAAAGGTGAAAGATAAGCCCTATGGGAACAGTAATTAAAGGGATTGTCCGGTCAAAACCGATAAGTGTGCAGTCACTCTGTGCTACTGCAGACTTATGAATCCCCCCAGCGCAGGCACTGTGCTCTGCAGGCACTAAATTTTAGTTTTAATAGTTAGATTTAAATAGACTGGCAATAAATAATGTATTTGCCTTTTTTCATGCTGTAGCTATATATTTTTTATTTAGACAGTTCACCAAGGATTGAGTGTCTTGTGGCAGCTGAAATGAATGGGAGTCCATTATGGGAGAAATGTAATAGATTTTTATAGTCTTCAAGAAGCGATGAGTACAGCCCCTTCCCCAGAGACCAGGGAATTGCATACATACTGTAGTCTTATCTGTGTATATAGTTTATAGCAGAGGTCCCCAACCTTTTTTGCACCAGGGACCGGCTTTAAGCAAGACCAGTTTTCCACGGCCCGGTGGGGGTGGGGGCGGGGCTTTGGTCATATGGGGGTGGGGTTATGGAGGGGTGGAGCTGTATGGGGAGGATGCTGGCGGGACCTCGGTGTACAGCGCTGCTAAGTAGCAGCATTGTACATTGAGCGTCAGTGTATACAGCGCTGCTGCTTAGCAGCGCTACACACTGAACACCGGTACCGGGAGCCGCGTCACTGAAGCCAGTCTGCTGCCCCAGCACGCCCCACATAACATGTTCTGCCGGGGGCGTGTCAGTGAGGAGAGCCTGCCGCCCCACCCCGTCAGGAACACACCATGCTGTGCAGGAGGGCCGCGTCACTAAGACCCGCCCGACGCCCCACCCCGTCAGGAACACACCATGCTGTGCAGGAGGGCCGCGTCACTAAGACCCGCCTGACGCCCCACCCCGTCAGGAACACACCATGCTGTGCAGGAGGGCCGCGTCACTAAGACCCGCCCGACGCCCCACCCCGTCCTGCATAATGTTCTCTGCTGTCAGCGGCGCCGCGGACCGGCTGAAAAACCCCAACGGCCCGGTCCTGGTCCGCGGACCGGCGGTTGGGGACCTCTGGTTTATAGTGTTGCTATCCTACCTTATCTGGTCCCTGAGCAATACAATAAAGTTGTTGATAACTCATCCAACCTGTAGAAGTTTATAGAGAACAGGAAGTATCAGCCTGTTGTGCCTGCTCAATTGGGCAGATGAAAACTGCAATATTTCAAGATGTTTCAGTCATTGCTAAAAAAAAATTACCTTTTGAATTCTAAGTGACTTTCAATTGCCACATACTGACTATATATATATATATATATATATATATATATATATATATATACAGTGCCTACAAGTAGTGTTCAACCCCCTGCAGATTTAGCTGGTTGACACATGCGGAATTAACTTGGCATTGTGACATTTGTACTGTAGATCAGCCTGGAAGTGGGAAATGCACTGCAGCAATTTTTTTTTTTTTTTTTTTTTTAAAGCGTAAAAAGTTAATTCAGAGTGTCATTTATTATTCAACCCCTCAAACCACAAGAATTCTGTTTGGTCCCCCTAAAGTATTAAGAAGTAGTTCAGGCACCAAGAATAATGAGCTTCACATGTGTGGATTAAAGATCTCTTTTGCCAGCCTTTTCTGACTATTTAAGACCCTCCCCAAACTTGTGAACAGCACTCAGACATGGTCAACATGGGAAAGACAAAGGAGCATTCCAAGGCCATCAGAGACAAGATCGTGGAGGGTCACAAGGCTGGCAAGGGGTACAAAACCCTTTCCAAGGAGTTGGGCCTACCTGTCTCCACTGTTGGGAGCATCATCCGTAAGTGGAAGGCTTATGGAACTACTGTTAGCCTTCCACGGCCAGGACAGCCTTTGAAAGTGTCCTCCCGTGCCGAGGCCAGGCTTGTCCGAAGAGTCAAGGCTAACCCAAGACAACAAGGAAGGAGCTCCGGGAAGATCTCATGGCAGTGGGGACATTGGTTTCAGTCAATACCATAAGTAACGTACTCCACCGCAATGGTCTCCGTTCCAGACGAGCCCGTAAGGTACCTTTACTTTCAAAGCGTCATGTCAAGGCTCGTCTACAGTTTGCTCATGATCACTTGGAGGACTCTGAGACAGACTGGTTCAAGGTTCTATGGTCTGATGAGACCAAGATCGAGATCTTTGGTGCCAACCACACACGTGACGTTTGGAGACTGGATGGCACTGCATACGACCCCAAGAATACCATCCCTACAGTCAAGCATGGTGGTGGCAGCATCATGCTGTGGGGCTGTTTCTCTGCCAAGGGGCCTGGCCATCTGGTCCGCATCCATGGGAAGATGGATAGCACGGCCTACCTGGAGATTTTGGCCAAGAACCTCCGCTCCTCCATCAAGGATCTTAAGATGGGTCGTAATTTCATCTTCCAACAAGACAACGACCCAAAGCACACAGCCAAGAAAACCAAGGCCTGGTTCAATAGGGAAAAAGTCAAGGTGTTGGAGTGGCCTAGTCAGTCTCCTGACCTTAACCCAATTGAAAACTTGTGGAAGGAGCTCAAGAATAAAGTCCACATGAGACACCCAAAGAACCTAGATAACTTGGAGAAGATCTGCATGGAGGAGTGGGCCAAGATAACTCCACAGACCTGTGCCGGCCTGATCAGGTCTTATAAAAGACGATTATTAGCTGTAATTGCAAACAAGGGTTATTCCACAAAATATTAAACATAGGGGTTGTATAATAATTGACCCACACTTTTATGTTTAAAATTTAATAAAATTCAACTGAGCAACATAACTTTTTGGTTTGTAAGATTTAAGCTTCTGTTCATAAAACCTACTCTCGTTTGCAGTTTGAAGGCTCTAACTTATTTGCATCTTATCAAACCAGCTAAATCTGCAGGGGGTTGAATACTACTTGTAGGCACTGTATATATATATATGAAATTTTACTTTTCAGTTGCAGAGTTGTCTAAAAGTGACTACATGTATATGTCTCTGCTTTGTTTTCTTCCAGACCGCCATGATTGGTGACGATTCGGCAAATACATTTAAATCCAGTGTAACTACCCCAATGAATGCTTTAGGGATTATACAGATCGTATTTCTCTGCCTTGGGGGTGTTATATTCCTTGCCTGCTCCATAACACTTTGTGTCAAAAGTTGTAGAGGAAAGTGAGTATAAAATGAGGTTACTTTCTTTACAAATTTGTCTGGATTGTAATGAATACAAACACAAATTGATCTAGGAGATGTAACCAGCTGCTCTTGTGGTGTCAGGATGGATAACATGTAAGATAAAAGGTACTTCTTCTGCTTTTCTGTGGTCAAAATAGCTAAACCTAAGTTTCCATGTTAATTAAACAAATAGCGGCACTAAAAGACCACTGATCGCTAAACTTTTACCGATTGGCAGTCATTTAAAGAAATTGTCCACTACTTTATATGAACCCCGCAATGTATCCCCCCGGGGCCCAGAAGTGTTTTTTTAAATACCTTGCAGTACCTTTTCTGCCTCTGAACGGCGCTGTCGCTGGCTGCTCAGAGGCATCACGTGACCCGTCACTGATGTCACGTCAAGTGAGGCGTGACTCAGCGCTGGGGTCCCCGCGGTGGCTGCTGGGTTGTGGGCGGGGTTATTCCCCTCGTCACACCCAGCATCCACCGCACGTTTTCCCAATGAATTAGGAGAGGGAGAGCGCGCAGTGTATGCCGGGTGTAACGTGCGGGGAAACCCACAACCCAGCAGCCACCGGTGGAACGCGGAAGAGAGAGACCCCCGGCTGCAGCCTGGACTTGTTGTGATGTCAGCGGATGTCAGAGCCGGCTGCAGCCGGGGGTCACGTGATGCCTGTGAGCGGCCAGTGATAGCGCCACTCACAGGCATTATCTGCAACACAAGGTATTTAGAGAAACACTTATGGGCCCTGGAGGAATTGGGGGATCATATAAAGTAGTGGACAACCCCTTTAATAGTGTGTTTAGATTGTTCAGTACAAATAGGCTGCCATTGTTCTCGGCCTCACAAGCCCTGTTACACAGGACAATGTGCTGCCAAAAACAATGATTTTTAACCACTTACTAACATCCGCCGGACATGTACGGCTCAAATCGGTATCAGATGTATAGAGTGGGGTCACGTGAACCCGACCAACACCCAGCAGATAATGGCTGTGACACACAGCCAGGACCTGCCTCTAACAGCCACAGGTGGAGCGGAGCCCATGACTGTTAACCTGTTAAATGACACTCTCTCACAGCATCATTAACAGCTCGCCAGCATTGGGACACATTTTGTAACATGATCGCGGGCACCGATGGGTTGCTATGACCTGTTGAAGACCTGTGCTTGTCATCATGGAGCTCTTTTGTAGCCCAGCCTATAGCTAATCTTCAAAGGAAACTGTGTTTTTAACTATATGCAGCAATACTGTGGTATTGCTGTATATCGTACAAGCGATCAGCTGATCACAGGTTCTTATCTCCTTGGGGGACTAAAGAATAAAGTAAAATGTTTAAAAAACATTAAAAAAACTTTCCAATCATTCCCTTTCTCTCCCATTACAAATTAAGGCAGTACATTTAAAAAAAAAAAATACACATTTGTTATCGCTGCATACATAATATAAAAATTCGATCTGCTAAAATATAAAGATAATTAACCCAATTGGTAAATACCGTAAACAGAAAAAAATTTAAAAAATGCCCAAATTGCTTTATTTTTAGTCACCACAATACCACAAAAAATGCTTTAAATAGTAATCAAAATATCATATCTATCCCAAAATGGTATTAATAAAAACATTGTCTCGCCCCGCAAAAAATAAGCCATGAAATGTTAAGGGTCTCAAAAAATGGTGACACTTGATTTTTTTTCACCACTAGAATAATTTAAAAAGAGATGGAAGTTAGATTACGGCGTTATCAATCTGATGAAGAGAATCATGATGCCAGGTAATTTTTACTGCACAATGTACGCCATAAAATCAAATCCTGTTTTTTTTCGCAATTTCAATTTTTCATTTTTTTTCTCGGTTTCCAGAATGTTATGTGGTAAAATGAATAGTGTGATTCAAAAGTACAACTAGTCCCTCAAAAAGCAAGCCCTCATACGTCTAAGTGGACAAAAAAATAAAAAGATTATGAATCTAGAAAGAAGGGGAGGAAAAACGACAACGCAAAAAATTAAATTGGCCGCTGCGGAAAGGGGATAGGCAAGTGTAAAATTCATATCACCTGACGAACGAGCGTTATGCTCATTCATTAGACGATCGTCAGCATGTCTACATTATTATTAATGATTAATCTTTCAGTGTATGTTCACCTTAATGTAGAACCTCTTAGATATTTCTCTAATTCTACATATGGGTTAGCTATGTATTACTTACTACTCTTTTTACTTATATATGTTTATGGCCAAAGGTCTACAACATTCTTATGACTTGAGAGTCAGAGTTTCAGATTGTACTACTGAACTTAGTGTGAGATATAGTATCTCTCAGATTTACTACACTTAGCAGACTACAATCTATCTTCTATGCAATAAGAATAAAGGTATGTTCACTCGGGATTGAACTGCTGCCAGGAAAATTTCTGCAACAATATAGCCAGAAATTGAGGAGACATCAGCAACAGCAAATTCTGTGGCTAGTGGAAATTCAAAAGAAAAACAATCTATATTTACCTGTTATGTCTCTATGGTCTTCTGCTACTCTCTGTACAACATAGCCACCTGTGATTACATCATTCTCATCCCATGTGACCACTGCAGCCTGTGATTATGACGCGCCCCCTGGGCCAGTGCTGTTTGGGGATTACCCGGAGCCGGATCAGATGGGGGTTGTAGTCTCCGAGTGGCGGCGACCCGGTCCGTGCCCAGGGTGTCAAACTCAGTGTGTGGCAGTCTTTACAGATGTTGTTAAATGTTCTTAGTGTCGACTACGCCACCCGTTGATTTGCGGTCAAAAGGCCGCCGCTGCAGAAGGGTCCGCTGAGGCTGGTGGTATGTGTGCAGCTCTGGTAGTATAACCCCCAACGGGAGGGGTATAGCCTCAGGGGGTCAGATGTAGAGGATGGTGGTTGTGAAGGTGCAGGATGATTAAGCAAGGAGACTCAGAGTCGGGCTGTGCAGTTCAGGGGTTTTTACTTACGGGTGTTCTTATGGTCACTCTGGCCTGAAGCGACCACCCGAGCCGTGCTGCGTCCACCAGGTCCTGGACTCGGCCAACCCCCAAGTAATTCTGGAGCGTGGTCCTGAGCTCCTGTCTGACTTTCCCTCTCTTCTGGCCGTTCTCACCAGGGATCCACCTATGTCCGGCTCCCTCAGGTCTCTTGGTGGGTACACCTCTTCTGGGTTCCCTGACCCTATACCTGGTATGCCTTCCTAGTGGATTTAGTGAGGGTCGTGGCAGATCCTGCCCACGACCTCCGGTCTCTGGCTAAGGTGTGCTTTGGCCTCTGCCAGCTTGGGATCCGGTACCCTGGGTGCCAACCCTTCACCCTGCTGTTTGTATTCTGGGGTCTTGGGGTTCCTTCTTCTTCTCTCTGGGTCCTTCTGACTCCTCTCTCTCTCTCTCAGACTTGGCCTTGGAGCTGGGCCCAGCCGGAACCACAACTCCCTGTCAGCCCTTCTGGCTGAGCTTCTCTGCTCTGCTCCTCTGACTCACTCTACAAAAGACTGACCCTGATCTAAGATGGTGCCCACCTTATATACTCCCTCTATGTGTGAGCTCAGGTGACCAGCACCCAATGAGCTCCTAGCCTTACCCAGACTGCTCTCCCTATCTGCCCCTACACTACTGGGATGTTCCACCCCCCTCCCACTCCAGCCAGGGACAGACACTGTCGTACCTGCACATAAACTGGTGGGAGTACCGTCGTTCTGTCCCCCGGAAATGGGATGTATGTAGTGCATGCAGCCTACTAGCTCAGTTCCACACTCCATCCTTACCCGGGAGTGGAATACCACACCTCTGGCTTGAGGTGTAATACCCCTGTAGCAGCCGAATCCTCAGGGTGCTACAATTACATCTCATCCCATGTGACCACTGCGGCCTGTGATTACATCTCATCCCATGTGACCACTGCAGTCTGTGATTACATCTCATCCCATGTGACCACTGCAGTCTGTGATTACATCTCATCCCATGTGACCACTGCGGCCTGTGATTACATCTCATCCCATGTGACCACTGCAGCCTGTGATTACATCTCATCCCATGTGACCACTGCAGCCTGTGATTACATCTCATCCCATGTGACCACTGCAGCCTGTGATTACATCTCATCCCATGTGACCACTGCAGCCTGTGATTACATCTCATCCCATGTGACCACTGCAGCCTGTGATTACATCATTCTCATCCCATGTGATCACTGCAGCCTGTGATTACATCTCATCCCATGTGACCACTGCGGCCTGTGATTACATCTCATCCCATGTGACCACTGCAGTCTGTGATTACATCTCATCCCATGTGACCACTGCAGCCTGTGATTACATCTCATCCCATGTGACCACTGCAGCCTGTGATTACATCTCATCCCATGTGACCACTGCAGCCTGTGATTACATCTCATCCCATGTGACCACTGCAGCCTGTGATTACATCTCATCCCATGTGACCACTGCGTCCTGTGATTACATCTCATCCCATGTGACCACTGCAGCCTGTGATTACATCTCATCCCATGTGACCACTGCAGTCTGTGATTACATCTCATCCCATGTGACCACTGCAGTCTGTGATTACATCTCATCCCATGTGACCACTGCAGCCTGTAATTACATCTCATCCCATGTGACCACTGCAGCCTGTGATTACATCTCATCCCATGGGACCACTGCGTCCTATGATTACATCTCATCCCATGTGACCACTGCAGCCTGTGATTACATCTCATCTCATGTGACCACTGTGGCCTGTGATTACATCTCATCCCATGTCACCACTGCAGCCTGTGATTACATCTCATCCCATGTGACCACTGCAGCCTGTGATTACAACTCATCCCATGTGACCACTGCAGCCTGTGATTACATCTCATCCCATGTGACCACTGGAGCCTGTGATTACATCTCATCCCATGTGACCACTGCAGCCTGTGATTACATCTCATCCCATGTGACCACTGCTGCCTGTGATTACATCTCATCCCATGTGACCACTGCAGCCTGTGATTACATCTCATCCCATGTGACCACTGCTGCCTGTGATTACATCTCATCCCATGTGACAACTGCAGCCTGTGATTACATCTCATACTATGTGACCACTGCAGCCTGTGATTACATCTCATCCCATGTGACCACTGCGGCCTGTGATTACATCTCATCCCATGTGACCACGGCGGCCTGTGATTACATCTCTTCCCATGTGACCACTGCAGCCTGTGATTACATCTCATCCCATGTGACCACTGCAGCCTGTGATTACATCTCATCCCATGTGACCACTGGAGCCTGTGATTACATCTCATCCCATGTGACCACTGCAGCCTGTGATTACATCTCATCCCATGTGACCACTGCGGCCTGTGATTACATCTCATCCCATGTGACTACTGGAGCCTGTGATTACATTTCATCCCATGTGACCACTGCAGCCTGTGATTACATCTCATCCCATGTGACCACTGCAGTCTGCGATTACATCTCATCCCATGTGACCACTGCGTCCTGTGATTACATCTCATCCCATGTGACCACTGCGTCCTGTGATTACATCTCATCCCATGTGACCACTGCAGCCTGTGATTACATCTCATCCCATGTGACCACTGCGGCCTGTGATTACATCTCATCCCATGTGACCACTGCAGCCTGTGATTACATCTCATCCCATGTGACCACTGCAGCCTGTGATTACATCTCATCCCATGTGACCACTGCAGCCTGTGATTACATCTCATCCCATGTGACCACTGGAGCCTGTGATTACATCTCATCCGATGTGACCACTGGAGCCTGTGATTACATCTCATCCCATGTGAACACTGCAGCCTGTGATTACATCTCATCCCATGTGACCACTGGAGCCTGTGATTACATCTCATCCCATGTGACCACTGCTGCCTGTGATTACATCTCATCCCTTGTGACCACTGCGGCCTGTGATTAAATTTCATCCCATGTGACCACTGCTGTCTGTGATTACATCTCATCCCATGTGACCACTGCAGCCTGTGATTACATCTCATCCCATGTGACCACTGCAGCTTGTGATTACATCTCATCCCATGTGACCACTGCGTCCTGTGATTACATATCATCCCATGTGACCACTGGAGCCTGTGATTACATCTCATCCCATGTGACCACTGCTGCCTGTGATTACATCTCATCCCATGTGACCACTGCAGCCTGTGATTACATCTCATCCCATGTGACCACTGCTGCCTGTGATTACATCTCATCCCATGTGACCACTGCAGCCTGTGATTACATCTCATCCTATGTGACCACTGCAGCCTGTGATTACATCTCATCCCATGTGACCACTGCGGCCTGTGATTACATCTCATCCCATGTGACCACTGCGGCCTGTGATTACATCTCTTCCCATGTGACCACTGCGGCCTGTGATTACATCTCATCCCATGTGACCACTGCGGCCTGTGATTACATCTCATCCCATGTGACCACTGGAGCCTGTGATTACATCTCATCCCATGTGACCACTGCAGCCTGTGATTACATCTCATCCCATGTGACCACTGCTGCCTGTGATTACATCTCATCCCATGTGACCACTGCAGCCTGTGATTACATCTCATCCCATGTGACCACTGCAGCCTGTGATTACATCTCATCCCATGTGACCACTGCGGCCTGTGATTACATCTCATCCCATGTGACCACTGTGTCCTGTGATTACATCTCATCCCATGTGACCACTGCAGCCTGTGATTACATCTCATCCCATGTGACCACTGCGGCCTGTGATTACATCTCATCCCATGTGACCACTGCGTCCTGTGATTACATTTCATCCCATGTGACCACTGCGGCCTGTGATTACATCTCATCCCATGTGACCACTGCAGCCTGTGATTACATCTCATCCCATGTGACCACTGCGTCCTGTGACTACATTTCATCCCATGTGACCACTGCAGCCTGTGATTACATCTCATCCCATGTGAACACTGCAGCCTGTGATTACATCTCATCCCATGTGACCACTGCGGCCTGTGATTACATCTCATCCCATGTGACCACTGTGACCTGTGATTACATCTCATCCCATGTGACCACTGCAGCCTGTGATTACATCTCATCCCATGTGACCACTGCGGCCTGTGATTACATCTCATCCCATGTGACCACTGCGTCCTGTGATTACATTTCATCCCATGTGACCACTGCAGCCTGTGATTACATCTCATCCCATGTGACCACTGCAATCTGTGATTACATCTCATCCCATGTGACCACTGCGTCCTGTGATTACATCTGATCCCATGTGACCACTGCAGTCTGTGATTACATCTCATCCCATGTGACCACTGCAGCCTGTGATTACATTTCATCCCATGTGACCACTGCAGCCTGTGATTACATCTCATCCCATGTGACCACTGCAGTCTGTGATTACATCTCATCCCATGTGACCACTGCGTCCTGTGATTACATCTCATCCCATGTGACCACTGGAGCCTGTGATTACATCTCATCCCATGTGACCACTGCGTCCTGTGATTACATCTCATCCCATGTGACCACTGCAGCCTGTGATTACATCTCATCCCATGTGACCACTGCGGCCTGTGATTACATCTCATCCCATGTGACCACTGCGGCCTGTGATTACATCTCATCCCATGTGACCACTGCAGCCTGTGATTACATCTCATCCCATGTGACCACTGCAGCCTGTGATTACATCTCATCCCATGTGACCACTGGAGCCTGTGATTACATCTCATCCCATGTGACCACTGGAGCCTGTGATTACATCTCATCCCATGTGACCACTGCAGCCTGTGATTACATCTCATCCCATGTGACCACTGGAGCCTGTGATTACATCTCATCCCATGTGACCACTGGAGCCTGTGATTACATCTCATCCCTTGTGACCACTGCGGCCTGTGATTACATTTCATCCCATGTGACCACTGCTGTCTGTGATTACATCTCATCCCATGTGACCACTGCAGCCTGTGATTACATCTCATCCCATGTGACCACTGCAGCCTGTGATTACATCTCATCCCATGTGACCACTGCGTCCTGTGATTACATATCATCCCATGTGACCACTGGAGCCTGTGATTACATCTCATCCCATGTGACCACTGCGTCCTGTGATTACATATCATCCCATGTGACCACTGGAGCCTGTGATTACATCTCATCCCATGTGACCACTGCTGCCTGTGATTACATCTCATCCCATGTGACCACTGCAGCCTGTGATTACATCTCATCCCATGTGACCACTGCCGCCTGTGATTACATCTCATCCCATGTGACCACTGCAGCCTGTGATTACATCTCATCCTATGTGACCACTGCAGCCTGTGATTACATCTCATCCCATGTGACCACTGCGGCCTGTGATTACATCTCATCCCATGTGACCACTGCGGCCTGTGATTACATCTCATCCCATGTGACCACTGCAGCCTGTGATTACATCTCATCCCATGTGACCACTGCAGCCTGTGATTACATCTCATCCCATGTGACCACTGGAGCCTGTGATTACATCTCATCCCATGTGACCACTGGAGCCTGTGATTACATCTCATCCCATGTGACCACTGCAGCCTGTGATTACATCTCATCCCATGTGACCACTGGAGCCTGTGATTACATCTCATCCCATGTGACCACTGGAGCCTGTGATTACATCTCATCCCTTGTGACCACTGCGGCCTGTGGTTACATTTCATCCCATGTGACCACTGCTGTCTGTGATTACATCTCATCCCATGTGACCACTGCAGCCTGTGATTACATCTCATCCCATGTGACCACTGCGTCCTGTGATTACATCTCATCCCATGTGACCACTGCGTCCTGTGATTACATCTCATCCCATGTGACCACTGGAGCCTGTGATTACATCTCATCCCATGTGACCACTGCTGCCTGTGATTACATCTCATCCCATGTGACCACTGCAGCCTGTGATTACATCTCATCCCATGTGACCACTGCTGCCTGTGATTACATCTCATCCCATGTGACCACTGCAGCCTGTGATTACATCTCATCCCATGTGACCACTGCTGCCTGTGATTACATCTCATCCCATGTGACAACTGCAGCCTGTGATTACATCTCATACTATGTGACCACTGCAGCCTGTGATTACATCTCATCCCATGTGACCACTGCAGCCTGTGATTACATCTCATCCCATGTGACCACGGCGGCCTGTGATTACATCTCTTCCCATGTGACCACTGCAGCCTGTGATTACATCTCATCCCATGTGACCACTGCAGCCTGTGATTACATCTCATCCCATGTGACCACTGGAGCCTGTGATTACATCTCATCCCATGTGACCACTGCAGCCTGTGATTACATCTCATCCCATGTGACCACTGCGGCCTGTGATTACATCTCATCCCATGTGACTACTGGAGCCTGTGATTACATTTCATCCCATGTGACCACTGCAGCCTGTGATTACATCTCATCCCATGTGACCACTGCAGTCTGCGATTACATCTCATCCCATGTGACCACTGCGTCCTGTGATTACATCTCATCCCATGTGACCACTGCGTCCTGTGATTACATCTCATCCCATGTGACCACTGCAGCCTGTGATTACATCTCATCCCATGTGACCACTGGAGCCTGTGATTACATCTCATCCCATGTGACCACTGCTGCCTGTGATTACATCTCATCCCATGTGACCACTGCAGCCTGTGATTACATCTCATCCCATGTGACCACTGCGGCCTGTGATTACATCTCATCCCATGTGACCACTGCAGCCTGTGATTACATCTCATCCCATGTGACCACTGCAGCCTGTGATTACATCTCATCCCATGTGACCACTGCAGCCTGTGATTACATCTCATCCCATGTGACCACTGGAGCCTGTGATTACATCTCATCCGATGTGACCACTGGAGCCTGTGATTACATCTCATCCCATGTGAACACTGCAGCCTGTGATTACATCTCATCCCATGTGACCACTGGAGCCTGTGATTACATCTCATCCCATGTGACCACTGGAGCCTGTGATTACATCTCATCCCTTGTGACCACTGCGGCCTGTGATTACATTTCATCCCATGTGACCACTGCTGTCTGTGATTACATCTCATCCCATGTGACCACTGCAGCCTGTGATTACATCTCATCCCATGTGACCACTGCAGCTTGTGATTACATCTCATTCCATGTGACCACTGCGTCCTGTGATTACATATCATCCCATGTGACCACTGGAGCCTGTGATTACATCTCATCCCATGTGACCACTGCTGCCTGTGATTACATCTCATCCCATGTGACCACTGCAGCCTGTGATTACATCTCATCCCATGTGACCACTGCAGCCTGTGATTACATCTCATCCCATGTGACCACTGCAGCCTGTGATTACATCTCATCCCATGTGACCACTGCAGCCTGTGATTACATCTCATCCCATGTGACCACTGCAGCCTGTGATTACATCTCATCCCATGTGACCACTGCTGCCTGTGATTACATCTCATCCCATGTGACCACTGCAGCCTGTGATTACATCTCATCCCATGTGACCACTGCAGCCTGTGATTACATCTCATCCCATGTGACCACTGCGGCCTGTGATTACATCTCATCCCATGTGACCACTGTGTCCTGTGATTACATCTCATCCCATGTGACCACTGCAGCCTGTGATTACATCTCATCCCATGTGACCACTGCGGCCTGTGATTACATCTCATCCCATGTGACCACTGCAGCCTGTGATTACATCTCATCCCATGTGACCACTGCAGCCTGTGATTACATCTCATCCCATGTGACCACTGCGGCCTGTGATTACATCTCATCCCATGTGACCACTGCGTCCTGTGATTACATTTCATCCCATGTGACCACTGCGGCCTGTGATTACATCTCATCCCATGTGACCACTGCAGCCTGTGATTACATCTCATCCCATGTGACCACTGCGTCCTGTGACTACATTTCATCCCATGTGACCACTGCAGCCTGTGATTACATCTCATCCCATGTGACCACTGCAGCCTGTGATTACATCTCATCCCATGTGACCACTGCGGCCTGTGATTACATCTCATCCCATGTGACCACTGCGTCCTGTGACTACATTTCATCCCATGTGACCACTGCAGCCTGTGATTACATCTCATCCCATGTGACCACTGCAGCCTGTGATTACATCTCATCCCATGTGACCACTGCGGCCTGTGATTACATCTCATCCCATGTGACCACTGTGACCTGTGATTACATCTCATCCCATGTGACCACTGCAGCCTGTGATTACATCTCATCCCATGTGACCACTGCGGCCTGTGATTACATCTCATCCCATGTGACCACTGCGTCCTGTGATTACATTTCATCCCATGTGACCACTGCAGCCTGTGATTACATCTCATCCCATGTGACCACTGCAATCTGTGATTACATCTCATCCCATGTGACCACTGCGTCCTGTGATTACATCTGATCCCATGTGACCACTGCAGTCTGTGATTACATCTCATCCCATGTGACCACTGCAGCCTATGATTACATTTCATCCCATGTGACCACTGCAGCCTGTGATTAAATCTCATCCCATGTGACCACTGCAGTCTGTGATTACATCTCATCCCATGTGACCACTGCGTCCTGTGATTACATCTCATCCCATGTGACCACTGGAGCCTGTGATTACATCTCATCCCATGTGACCACTGCGTCCTGTGATTACATCTCATCCCATGTGACCACTGCAGCCTGTGATTACATCTCATCCCATGTGACCACTGCGGCCTGTGATTACATCTCATCCCATGTGACCACTGCGGCCTGTGATTACATCTCATCCCATGTGACCACTGCAGCCTGTGATTACATCTCATCCCATGTGACCACTGCAGCCTGTGATTACATCTCATCCCATGTGACCACTGGAGCCTGTGATTACATCTCATCCCATGTGACCACTGGAGCCTGTGATTACATCTCATCCCATGTGACCACTGCAGCCTGTGATTACATCTCATCCCATGTGACCACTGGAGCCTGTGATTACATCTCATCCCATGTGACCACTGGAGCCTGTGATTACATCTCATCCCTTGTGACCACTGCGGCCTGTGATTACATTTCATCCCATGTGACCACTGCTGTCTGTGATTACATCTCATCCCATGTGACCACTGCAGCCTGTGATTACATCTCATCCCATGTGACCACTGCAGCCTGTGATTACATCTCATCCCATGTGACCACTGCGTCCTGTGATTACATATCATCCCATGTGACCACTGGAGCCTGTGATTACATCTCATCCCATGTGACCACTGCGTCCTGTGATTACATATCATCCCATGTGACCACTGGAGCCTGTGATTACATCTCATCCCATGTGACCACTGCTGCCTGTGATTACATCTCATCCCATGTGACCACTGCAGCCTGTGATTACATCTCATCCCATGTGACCACTGCGGCCTGTGATTACATCTCATCCCATGTGACCACTGCAGCCTGTGATTACATCTCATCCTATGTGACCACTACAGCCTGTGATTACATCTCATCCCATGTGACCACTGCGGCCTGTGATTACATCTCATCCCATGTGACCACTGCGGCCTGTGATTACATCTCTTCCCATGTGACCACTGCGGCCTGTGATTACATCTCATCCCATGTGACCACTGCGGCCTGTGATTATATCTCATCCCATGTGACCACTGGAGCCTGTGATTACATCTCATCCCATGTGACCACTGCAGCCTGTGATTACATCTCATCCCATGTGACCACTGCTGCCTGTGATTACATCTCATCCCATGTGACCACTGCAGCCTGTGATTACATCTCATCCCATGTGACCACTGCAGCCTGTGATTACATCTCATCCCATGTGACCACTGCGGCCTGTGATTACATCTCATCCCATGTGACCACTGTGTCCTGTGATTACATCTCATCCCATGTGACCACTGCAGCCTGTGATTACATCTCATCCCATGTGACCACTGCGGCCTGTGATTACATCTCATCCCATGTGACCACTGCAGCCTGTGATTACATCTCATCCCATGTGACCACTGCAGCCTGTGATTACATCTCATCCCATGTGACCACTGCGGCCTGTGATTACATCTCATCCCATGTGACCACTGCGTCCTGTGATTACATTTCATCCCATGTGACCACTGCGGCCTGTGATTACATCTCATCCCATGTGACCACTGCAGCCTGTGATTACATCTCATCCCATGTGACCACTGCGTCCTGTGACTACATTTCATCCCATGTGACCACTGCAGCCTGTGATTACATCTCATCCCATGTGACCACTGCAGCCTGTGATTACATCTCATCCCATGTGACCACTGCGGCCTGTGATTACATCTCATCCCATGTGACCACTGCGTCCTGTGACTACATTTCATCCCATGTGACCACTGCAGCCTGTGATTACATCTCATCCCATGTGACCACTGCAGCCTGTGATTACATCTCATCCCATGTGACCACTGCGGCCTGTGATTACATCTCATCCCATGTGACCACTGTGACCTGTGATTACATCTCATCCCATGTGACCACTGCAGCCTGTGATTACATCTCATCCCATGTGACCACTGCGGCCTGTGATTACATCTCATCCCATGTGACCACTGCGTCCTGTGATTACATTTCATCCCATGTGACCACTGCAGCCTGTGATTACATCTCATCCCATGTGACCACTGCAATCTGTGATTACATCTCATCCCATGTGACCACTGCGTCCTGTGATTACATCTGATCCCATGTGACCACTGCAGTCTGTGATTACATCTCATCCCATGTGACCACTGCAGCCTATGATTACATTTCATCCCATGTGACCACTGCAGCCTGTGATTAAATCTCATCCCATGTGACCACTGCAGTCTGTGATTACATCTCATCCCATGTGACCACTGCGTCCTGTGATTACATCTCATCCCATGTGACCACTGGAGCCTGTGATTACATCTCATCCCATGTGACCACTGCGTCCTGTGATTACATCTCATCCCATGTGACCACTGCAGCCTGTGATTACATCTCATCCCATGTGACCACTGCGGCCTGTGATTACATCTCATCCCATGTGACCACTGCGGCCTGTGATTACATCTCATCCCATGTGACCACTGCAGCCTGTGATTACATCTCATCCCATGTGACCACTGCAGCCTGTGATTACATCTCATCCCATGTGACCACTGGAGCCTGTGATTACATCTCATCCCATGTGACCACTGGAGCCTGTGATTACATCTCATCCCATGTGACCACTGCAGCCTGTGATTACATCTCATCCCATGTGACCACTGGAGCCTGTGATTACATCTCATCCCATGTGACCACTGGAGCCTGTGATTACATCTCATCCCTTGTGACCACTGCGGCCTGTGATTACATTTCATCCCATGTGACCACTGCTGTCTGTGATTACATCTCATCCCATGTGACCACTGCAGCCTGTGATTACATCTCATCCCATGTGACCACTGCAGCCTGTGATTACATCTCATCCCATGTGACCACTGCGTCCTGTGATTACATATCATCCCATGTGACCACTGGAGCCTGTGATTACATCTCATCCCATGTGACCACTGCGTCCTGTGATTACATATCATCCCATGTGACCACTGGAGCCTGTGATTACATCTCATCCCATGTGACCACTGCTGCCTGTGATTACATCTCATCCCATGTGACCACTGCAGCCTGTGATTACATCTCATCCCATGTGACCACTGCTGCCTGTGATTACATCTCATCCCATGTGACCACTGCAGCCTGTGATTACATCTCATCCTATGTGACCACTGCAGCCTGTGATTACATCTCATCCCATGTGACCACTGCGGCCTGTGATTACATCTCATCCCATGTGACCACTGCGGCCTGTGATTACATCTCATCCCATGTGACCACTGCAGCCTGTGATTACATCTCATCCCATGTGACCACTGCAGCCTGTGATTACATCTCATCCCATGTGACCACTGGAGCCTGTGATTACATCTCATCCCATGTGACCACTGGAGCCTGTGATTACATCTCATCCCATGTGACCACTGCAGTGTGATTACATCTCATCCCATGTGACCACTGGAGCCTGTGATTACATCTCATCCCATGTGACCACTGGAGCCTGTGATTACATCTCATCCCTTGTGACCACTGCGGCCTGTGGTTACATTTCATCCCATGTGACCACTGCTGTCTGTGATTACATCTCATCCCATGTGACCACTGCAGCCTGTGATTACATCTCATCCCATGTGACCACTGCGTCCTGTGATTACATCTCATCCCATGTGACCACTGCGTCCTGTGATTACATCTCATCCCATGTGACCACTGGAGCCTGTGATTACATCTCATCCCATGTGACCACTGCGGCCTGTGATTACATCTCATCCCATGTGACCACTGCGGCCTGTGATTACATCTCTTCCCATGTGACCACTGCGGCCTGTGATTACATCTCATCCCATGTGACCACTGCGGCCTGTGATTATATCTCATCCCATGTGACCACTGGAGCCTGTGATTACATCTCATCCCATGTGACCACTGCAGCCTGTGATTACATCTCATCCCATGTGACCACTGCTGCCTGTGATTACATCTCATCCCATGTGACCACTGCAGCCTGTGATTACATCTCATCCCATGTGACCACTGCAGCCTGTGATTACATCTCATCCCATGTGACCACTGCGGCCTGTGATTACATCTCATCCCATGTGACCACTGTGTCCTGTGATTACATCTCATCCCATGTGACCACTGCAGCCTGTGATTACATCTCATCCCATGTGACCACTGCGGCCTGTGATTACATCTCATCCCATGTGACCACTGCGTCCTGTGATTACATTTCATCCCATGTGACCACTGCGGCCTGTGATTACATCTCATCCCATGTGACCACTGCAGCCTGTGATTACATCTCATCCCATGTGACCACTGCGTCCTGTGACTACATTTCATCCCATGTGACCACTGCAGCCTGTGATTACATCTCATCCCATGTGACCACTGCAGCCTGTGATTACATCTCATCCCATGTGACCACTGCGGCCTGTGATTACATCTCATCCCATGTGACCACTGCGTCCTGTGACTACATTTCATCCCATGTGACCACTGCAGCCTGTGATTACATCTCATCCCATGTGACCACTGCAGCCTGTGATTACATCTCATCCCATGTGACCACTGCGGCCTGTGATTACATCTCATCCCATGTGACCACTGTGACCTGTGATTACATCTCATCCCATGTGACCACTGCAGCCTGTGATTACATCTCATCCCATGTGACCACTGCGGCCTGTGATTACATCTCATCCCATGTGACCACTGCGTCCTGTGATTACATTTCATCCCATGTGACCACTGCAGCCTGTGATTACATCTCATCCCATGTGACCACTGCAATCTGTGATTACATCTCATCCCATGTGACCACTGCGTCCTGTGATTACATCTGATCCCATGTGACCACTGCAGTCTGTGATTACATCTCATCCCATGTGACCACTGCAGCCTGTGATTACATTTCATCCCATGTGACCACTGCAGCCTGTGATTACATCTCATCCCATGTGACCACTGCAGTCTGTGATTACATCTCATCCCATGTGACCACTGCGTCCTGTGATTACATCTCATCCCATGTGACCACTGGAGCCTGTGATTACATCTCATCCCATGTGACCACTGCGTCCTGTGATTACATCTCATCCCATGTGACCACTGCAGCCTGTGATTACATCTCATCCCATGTGACCACTGCGGCCTGTGATTACATCTCATCCCATGTGACCACTGCGGCCTGTGATTACATCTCATCCCATGTGACCACTGCAGCCTGTGATTACATCTCATCCCATGTGACCACTGCAGCCTGTGATTACATCTCATCCCATGTGACCACTGGAGCCTGTGATTACATCTCATCCCATGTGACCACTGGAGCCTGTGATTACATCTCATCCCATGTGACCACTGCAGCCTGTGATTACATCTCATCCCATGTGACCACTGGAGCCTGTGATTACATCTCATCCCATGTGACCACTGGAGCCTGTGATTACATCTCATCCCTTGTGACCACTGCGGCCTGTGATTACATTTCATCCCATGTGACCACTGCTGTCTGTGATTACATCTCATCCCATGTGACCACTGCAGCCTGTGATTACATCTCATCCCATGTGACCACTGCAGCCTGTGATTACATCTCATCCCATGTGACCACTGCGTCCTGTGATTACATATCATCCCATGTGACCACTGGAGCCTGTGATTACATCTCATCCCATGTGACCACTGCGTCCTGTGATTACATATCATCCCATGTGACCACTGGAGCCTGTGATTACATCTCATCCCATGTGACCACTGCTGCCTGTGATTACATCTCATCCCATGTGACCACTGCAGCCTGTGATTACATCTCATCCCATGTGACCACTGCTGCCTGTGATTACATCTCATCCCATGTGACCACTGCAGCCTGTGATTACATCTCATCCTATGTGACCACTGCAGCCTGTGATTACATCTCATCCCATGTGACCACTGCGGCCTGTGATTACATCTCATCCCATGTGACCACTGCGGCCTGTGATTACATCTCATCCCATGTGACCACTGCAGCCTATGATTACATCTCATCCCATGTGACCACTGCAGCCTGTGATTACATCTCATCCCATGTGAGCACTGGAGCCTGTGATTACATCTCATCCCATGTGACCACTGGAGCCTGTGATTACATCTCATCCCATGTGACCACTGCAGCCTGTGATTACATCTCATCCCATGTGACCACTGGAGCCTGTGATTACATCTCATCCCATGTGACCACTGGAGCCTGTGATTACATCTCATCCCTTGTGACCACTGCGGCCTGTGGTTACATTTCATCCCATGTGACCACTGCTGTCTGTGATTACATCTCATCCCATGTGACCACTGCAGCCTGTGATTACATCTCATCCCATGTGACCACTGCGTCCTGTGATTACATCTCATCCCATGTGACCACTGCGTCCTGTGATTACATCTCATCCCATGTGACCACTGGAGCCTGTGATTACATCTCATCCCATGTGACCACTGCTGCCTGTGATTACATCTCATCCCATGTGACCACTGCAGCCTGTGATTACATCTCATCCCATGTGACCACTGCTGCCTGTGATTACATCTCATCCCATGTGACCACTGCAGCCTGTGATTACATCTCATCCTATGTGACCACTGCAGCCTGTGATTACATCTCATCCCATGTGACCACTGCGGCCTGTGATTACATCTCATCCCATGTGACCACGGCGGCCTGTGATTACATCTCTTCCCATGTGACCACTGCGGCCTGTGATTACATCTCATCCCATGTGACCACTGCGGCCTGTGATTACATCTCATCCCATGTGACCACTGGAGCCTGTGATTACATCTCATCCCATGTGACCACTGCAGCCTGTGATTACATCTCATCCCTTGTGACCACTGCTGCCTGTGATTACATCTCATCCCATGTGACCACTGCAGCCTGTGATTACATCTCATCCCATGTGACCACTGCAGCCTGTGATTACATCTCATCCCATGTGACCACTGCGGCCTGTGATTACATCTCATCCCATGTGACCACTGCGGCCTGTGATTACATCTCATCCCATGTGACCACTGCGGCCTGTGATTACATCTCATCCCATGTGACCACTGCGTTCTGTGATTACATCTCATCCCATGTGACCACTGCGGCCTGTGATTACATCTCATCCCATGTGACCACTGGAGCCTGTGATTACATCTCATCCCATGTGACCACTGCTGCCTGTGATTACATCTCATCCCATGTGACCACTACAGCCTGTGATTACATCTCATCCCATGTGACCACTGCGTCCTGTGATTACATCTCATCCCATGTGACCACTGCGTCCTGTGATTACATCTCATCCCATGTGACCACTGCTGCCTGTGATTACATCTCATCCCATGTGACCACTGCTGCCTGTGATTACATCTCATCCCATGTGACCACTGCTGCCTGTGATTACATCTCATCCCATGTGACCACTGCGTCCTATGATTACATCTCATCCCATGTGACCACTGCAGCCTGTGATTACATCTCATCCCATGTGACCACTGCAGCCTGTGATTACATCTCATCCCATGTGACCACTGCGTCCTGTGATTACATCTCATCCCATGTGACCACTGCTGCCTGTGATTACATCTCATCCCATGTGACCACTGCTGCCTGTGATTACATCTCATCCCATGTGACCACTGCAGCCTGTGATTACATCTCATTCCATGTGACCACTGAAGCCTGTGATTACATCTCATCCCATGTGACCACTGGAGCCTGTGATTACATCTCATCCCATGTGACCACTGCAGCCTGGGATTACATTTCATCCCATGTGACCACTGCTGCCTGTGATTACATCTCATCCCATGTGACCACTGCAGCCTGTGATTACATCTCATCCCATGTGACCACTGCAATCTGTGATTACATTTCATCCCATGTGACCACTGGAGCCTGTGATTACATTTCATCCCATGTGACCACTGCTGCCTGTGATTACATCTCATCCCATGTGACCACTGCAGCCTGTGATTACATCTCATCACATGTGACCACTGCGTCCTGTGATTACATCTCATCCCATGTGACCACTGCAGCCTGTGATTACATCTCATCCCATGTGACCACTGCAGCCTGTGATTACATCTCATCCCATGTGACCACTGCGGCCTGTGATTACATCTCATCCCATGTGACCACTGCGGCCTGTGATTACATCTCATCCCATGTGACCACTGCGGCCTGTGATTACATCTCATCCTATGTGACCACTGGAGCCTGTGATTACATCTCATCCCATGTGACCACTGCGGCCTGTGATTACATCTAATCCCATGTGACCACTGAAGCCTGTGATTACATCTTATCCCATGTGACCACTGGAGCCTGTGATTACATCTCATCCCATGTGACCACTGGAGCCTGTGATTACATCTCATCCCATGTGACCACTGCAGCCTGTGATTACATCTCATCCCATGTGACCACTGGAGCCTGTGATTACATCTCATCCCATGTGACCACTGGAGCCTGTGATTACATTTCATCCCATGTGACCACTGCTGCCTGTGATTACATCTCATCCCATGTGACCACTGCGGCCTGTGATAACATCTCATCCCATGTGACCACTGGAGCCTGTGATTACATCTCATCCCATGTGACCACTGCGGCTTGTGATTACATCTCATCCCATGTGACCACTGGAGCCTGTGATTACATCTCCATCCCATGTGACCACTGGAGCCTGTGATTACATTTCATCCCATGTGACCACTGCTGCCTGTGATTACATCTCATCCCATGTGACCACTGCAGCCTATGATTACATCTCATCCCATGTGACCACTGCAGCCTGTGATTACATCTCATCCCATGTGACCACTGCAGCCTGTGATTACATCTCATCCCATGTGACCACTGCAGCCTGTGATTACATCTCATCCCATGTGACCACTGCGGTCTGTGATTACATCTCATCCCATGTGACCACTGCGGTCTGTGATTACATCTCATCCCATGTGACCACTGCAGCCTGTGATTACATCTCATCCCATGTGACCACTGCGGCCTGTGATTACATCTCATCCCATGTGACCACTGCGGCCTGTGATTACATCTCATCCCATGTGACCACTGGAGCCTGTGATTACATCTCATCCCATGTGACCACTGCGGCCTGTGATTACATCTCATCCCATGTGACCACTGCTGCCTGTGATCACATCTCATCCCATGTGACCACTGCTGCCTGTGATTACATTTCATGCCATGTGACCACTGCGACTTGTGATTACATCTCATCCCATGTGACCACTGCTGCCTGTGATTACATCTCATCCCATGTGACCACTGTAGCCTGTGATTACATCTCATCCCATGTGACCACTGCGGCCTGTGATTACATCTCATCCCATGTGACCACTGCAGCCTGTGATTACATCTCATCCCATGTGACCACTGCGGCCTGTGATTACATTTCATGCCATGTGACCACTGGAGCCTGTGATTACATCTCATCCCATGTGACCACAGCAGCCTGTGATTACATCTCATCCCATGTGACCACTGCTGCCTTTGATTACATTTCATGCCATGTGACCACTGCGGCCTGTGATTACACCGCATCCCATGTGACCACTGGGGCCTGTGATTACATCTCATCCCATGTGACCACTGCAGCCTGTGATTACATATCATCCCATGTGACCACTGCTGCCTTTGATTACATTTCATGCCATGTGACCACTGCGGCCTGTGATTACATCTCATCCCATGTGACCACTGCGGCCTGTGATTACATCTCATCCCATGTGACCACTGCAGTCTGTGATTACATCTCATCCCATGTGACCACTGCGGCCTGTGATTACATCTCATCCCATGTGACCACTGCAGCCTGTGATTACATCTCATCCCATGTGACCACTGCGGCCTGTGATTACATCTCATCCCTTGTGAGCACTGCGGCCTGTGATTACATCTCATCCCATGTGACCACTGCGGCCTGTGATTACATCTCATCCCATGTGACCACTGCGGCCTGTGATTACATCTCATCCCATTTGACCACTGTTGCCTGTGATTACATCTCATCCCATGTGACCACTGCAGCCTGTGATTACATCTCATCCCATGTGACCACTGCAGCCTGTGATTACATCTCATCCCATGTGACCACTGCGGCCTGTGATTACATCTCATCCCATGTGACCACTGCTGCCTGTGATTACATCTCATCCCATGTGACCACTGCAGCCTGTGATTACATCTCATCCCATGTGACCACTGCTGCCTGTGATTACATCTCATCCCATGTTGACGCGCCCCTGGGCCTACTTAGTGTAGCGTTGCGCACGCGGGGACTACCCGGAGCCGGGCCTGTTGGGGGTAGTAGTTTCGTGGCGGTGACCCGGTCCGTGCCCAGGGAGTCAAACTGTGTGGCTGAGTATTAGCAGTAGATGTTGGACGACTACGCCACCCGTTGAATGCAGCTATGGAGCTGCCGCTGCAGGGCAGACCGCTGAGGCCGGTGGTACGATTGTGCAGCGTAGATGGTATAACCCCCAACGGGAGGGGTATGGCCTCAGGGCAGCTGACGTGGATGATGGGGGTAGCAGGAACCACTCAGAGACGATGCGGTGTAGTTCAGGGTCTTTACTGGTGATAAAGATAGACCCTCCCGGAGTACTGGCTAGCGATCGGGGCCTGGTCAGTCTTTGAGCAGATGGGATCTCCCCTGGCCAGGCGGAGTTGTAGGCCTCCCCAACTAATTGTACTCTTCTGGCTACCTTGCTAGAGGCGGGTAAAAGTAGCCCACGTCCCTGAGTGTACCGTGTGGTGCTCACCCGTATGGCCGGTGACTCGGGGCCTTCTAGTGGCTTCCGCTCCACGACGGCGGTGCTGGTCCCACGCGTGTGACCGTGCCTTCGGGTTTCTTGGCCAGAGGACCTGAAATCCCCTGCCGGGCGGTTTCTGCTGCTGGGTCTGGGTTAATCCCCACAGCCTCGGACTCCGGGTCCGGTGGTAACTCTTCAATCAGGACGAGCTCTTCAGCTGCCAGCCCCTGATTCCTTTTAGAACGACTTCCCCAGAGCTCCTGATCTCTCTTTCCTATAGCTGCTTCTCTTCTTCTCAACTCTTCTCACTAACCCTGCCTCAGCCAAAGCTTTATATAGGGGAAGTTCTTCCCCTCCCAGGACTGGGCAGGAGGTGTGGCATGCATAGGATTCCTGACCAAGAGACCTCCCACCTGCTCTCAGACATAACATTGCTATTACTGTGGAGACCAGACCCCTGGGGTGCCACATTCCCCCCTAGTGAAAGTTAGTACTCCGGGACTAAACATACTTTTGTAAACATAACAAGGTGCAAACAATAACATTCCAATAGAGACAACACATAAGGTGGTCACGGCGTGTCCGCAACCGGGTGTAACTTTTGAGGAAAACAAGGGTGTCCATTTCACCAACACAGGGAGACGTAACCAGGTAGGGGTCTGTCCTGCCCCGAGTCCTTAACAGTCTTTCAGTCCGTCCTGGGTTACGCTCCAACTATATACACAAAGGATTCCCGGTAAATCCACCAAAGACTCCTACAAATAACTAGAAACACATAATTATACACAAGCAACAAAAAACAGGTAAACATTAATAAAATAGCTTGAACATTTAGATCCTCCACCGTATGGGCAGCTGGCCTCTAGTGACCCTAGTGGACCTACGGAGCTGGTTGATTGGTCCTGAGCTACAGGGTATAGGAGCTGTCAAGGGTAAACTGGGCAGCCGTCTACGGACTCTTTGGCTCACTAGGGGTATGGCAGGCTCACTATAAGCAGAGGGTTGATTTTCCTGGTCTGCTTGTGTGGGGTCTTCTGCCTCCTGGACCGGCTGTTCTTCCAGTTCTACCTGCGTCTCCGTAGGCACTTGGGATGCTGGTTGGAGGAACGTGAGGACAGGTACCACAACAGCACCATTGACTTGAGTCCAAGACCGAGGGAAGTCTCCGAGCACAGTACTAACCATATCTTCCCTTTCCTCTACGGGTCGAGGGTCCTCTTGTTCCTCTTCAGGGTTCCGTAGCTGTTCAGGACACTTCTTCAGGTGATCCCGGGATACAATGGCTGTGGTTTCCCCTCCGTCTTTACTGATTGTACAAATCTTTGGGTTGTCGTGGCTTGAGGGCAGTACGGTGTACGGGTCCTTCTCCCACTGGTCGTCCAACTTGTGGAGCCGTCTTTTCCTCTTCAAGACCTGCTCTCCGGGCACCAGGGGAACAGCGGGAGCATACTGGTTGTAAGTTTTCTCTTGTCTTTCCCTAGCTTGACAGAGACTTCGCTCCACGCTCTCCTGTACTTTCCGGTACTGCTGCTGCCTCTCTGTGTCCCAGTCTGCTTCTGGTGAAGTGTCCTCGGGTGTCAGGACTCCCATCTCCAGATCAACAGGAAGCTTACCAGGTCTTGCCCTCATTAGGTAAGCCGGGGTACAGTTGGTGGAACCTACAGGGATGTGGTTGTATAGGTCCACCAGGTCGGGCAGCTTTTCAGGCCACAGACTACGTTCTTCCAGGGGCAATGTTTTCAGAAGATCTATCACCACCTGGTTCATTTTCTCACAAAGTCCATTAGTTTGCGGGTGATAGGGTGTTGTTCTAATCTTCCGGCAGCCATACAGGGTGCAGAACTCCTGGAAGACTTCCGCTTCAAAGGCAGGCCCCTGGTCCGTCAGCACCTGCTCCGGGTATCCATGCGGACGGCAGAAGTGCTGCTGGAAGGCTCTAGCTGCTGTGTGAGCCGTTAAGTCCTTGACGGGGACGACAACCAAGAACCGGGAGTAGTGATCCACGATGGTTAACGCGTAGACGTAGCCACTTCTGCTTGGGGTCAGTTTTACATGATCCAAGGCTACCAGTTCCAACGGCTGTCTGGTGATGATGGACCGCAGGGGAGTCTTCTGGCTGGCACGGTCCCTCCTTCTTAAGTTGCATGGGCCACAGTCTCTGCACCACCTCTCGATGGTTCCTCTCATGCCTACCCAATGGAACCGCCCGCGCAGCAGGAACTCCAGCTTCTTCCATCCGAAGTGCCCAGCTCCGTCGTGGTATGCCTCCATCACCATAGCTGCGTCTCTTCTGGGCACCACTACTTGCCAGATTAGTTCATGCGTCCGGGAGTTAACCATTCTGCGGCACAACTTCCCCTTGTAAAGGAACAGTCGACTCTTCTCAGCCCACAGTTGCTTGGCTTCCTCCGGAGCGTCTGGGTCAAGGCGTGCATCTGGCCGAGTCAGCATCTCCTTTACCAGTCGGACGGCAGGGTCACTGTCTTGCGTCTCCACCCAGTTGTAATGAGGTAAGGGGTTGAACGTAGCGGTTTGCTTACTTCTTACACGGTGGGAATACTGGATAGTCCCATGACGGTGGAACGCGGGGAGCTCAACTTCTTCCAGTTCCTCTGAATCTTCCCCCTACGTCCGGTAGGTTTGGCATCCTGGACAGGGCGTCTGCGTTGGTATTGGAGCGTCCTGCCCGGTATTTGATTGTAAACTCATAGTTGGACAAGCGGGCCATCCATCTCTGCTCTAGGGCACCGAGTCTTGCAGTGTCCAGGTGTGTCAACGGGTTGTTATCCGTGTACACGGTGAACCGGGAAGAAGCGAGGTAGTGCTTAAAGCGTTCGGTGACTGCCCACACCACTGCCAGGAACTCTAGCTTAAATGAGCTGTAATTCTCAGGGTTTCTTTCGGTGGGTCGCAGTTTTCGGCTGGCGTAAGCAATTACCCGTTCTTTCCCCTGCTGGATCTGGGATAGTACGGCTCCTAACCCGATGTTACTGGCGTCGGTGTAGAGGATAAAGGGCTGGCTGTAATCCGGGTACGCCAGGATTTCATCCCCCGTGAGGGCCATCTTCAGCTGGCGGAAGGACTCTTCTTCCAGCTTCTCCCATCTGAAGGGCGGCTTCTGGTTCTTGGCCTTCCTGGACTGGCCTATCAGGAGGTCCTGCATAGGAGCTGCCTTTTTGGTGAAACCGGGAATGAATCTTCGGTAGTAGCCTACCAACCCGAGGAACTGCCGCACTTCCTTTACGCTGGAGGGGCTTGGCCATTCCTTGATTGCGGTGATCTTATCAGGGTCGGGAGCCACTCCGTCAGCACTCACCACATGTCCCAGGTACTGCACCTTTGGTTTCAGGAGGTGACACTTGGAGGGTTTCACCTTTAGGCCGTAGTTTGCCAGGGCTTCGAACACTTCTGCCAGGTGTTTCAGGTGGTCCTCGTAGGTCTTGGAGTAGACGATGACATCGTCCAGGTATAACAGGACCGTCTCGAAGTTTCGGTGTCCCAGACAGCACTCCATCAACCGTTGGAAGGTTCCGGGTGCGTTGCAGAGTCCGAACGGCATGCAGGTAAACTCGCTAAGTCCCATCGGGGTGGTGAATGCGGTCTTCTCCCGGTCCGCCTCTGCTACAGGAACCTGCCAGTACCCGCTAGTGAGATCCAAGGTGGAGAAGAAGTTAGCAGATTTTAAAGCAGCCAAAGACTCCTCTATTCTTGGTAAGGGGTACGCATCTTTGTGTGTGATACGGTTAGTTTTCCGGTAATCTACACACATTCTCATGGTGTTGTCTTTCTTTTTAACCAAGACTAGTGGAGCTGCCCAGGGGCTACAGCTATCCCTGATTACCCCAGCCTCCTTCATGTCTCTAAGCATCCCCTTGGCGTGTTGGTAGTGTGCAGGGGGTACGGGTCGATACCTCTCTTTTATGGGAGGATGGTCTCCCGTGGGGATGTGGTGTTCTACCCCCTTGACTCGCCCGAAGTCTAACGGGTGTTTACTAAACACTCTCTCGTACTCTCAAACCACCCGGTAGACTCCCTGTTTCTGGTGGGAGGGAGTGGAGTCAGTACCCAAATGTAGTTGCTGACACCAATCCTCCATTATTTTCGTAGAGCCGTTACCTTCCTCCGGGTGAGATGGAGGCAAGGGTTCCACAGACTGTATAGAATTTTGGTTGATAGTATATAATTTGGCTAGCGTGGCATACCGGGGCAGGTATACTTCCCTTTTCCCGATATTTATTATACGAACGGGCACCCTCCCATGGCGTACATCAACTACCCCCCGTGCTGTCAAAATGGTGGGCCTACTGTCTGAGTAGACTGGTTCTACCATGGCCTGGTAATCTCTACCTCTCAGACCAATAGCTGCCCGGCACCAAATCATCATTTCACTTTTCGGGGGCATGGCAATAGGGAAAGGGTCACACATTCTTACGCTACCAATCTCACCACCGGAGAGTTCCACCTGTTGCCGTCGCATCAGTGCCCGGATCTCTTTCTGGAGCACTCGCTGCTGGCCGGAGCTGGCGTTCTTGGCAACCTGCTGTAAAATGAAAATCACCTCTGCAAGACAATTTTCAATCACATTAGTTCCTAGCGTTATCTTTGGGTGACTCTCGCGCTTGTCAATGTCTACAATGATCAGTCCCTGTGCTGCCAGTTCGACTCTACTGATTTTAATGGTCATTTCTTTAAATCCGATCTGTGGCACGGGCTGACCATTACTGGCGATGATACTCAAGTCGTCGTCTGGATAGCGGGTTATATCCGAGTCATTCCAGTACTGCTTGAAGAGCACGTACGGGATGGTGGTGACCTGTGACCCGGTGTCCAGTAGGGCACTCATAGGAATGCCATCCAGTACCACAGGCAAGACTGGACGTCCTCCCACATATTTGTCGCGCCAGCTCGATGGGCCTGGTGATCTTTTTCCTGGGGGTTGGCCCTCTACCCCAGGTTGTGCCAGTTTAAAGGACAGTACCTTGCCATATGTCCGGGTTGATTGCAGCGGCGGCAGATGGGTTGTCCGTCCTCGTTGTATCGGTCGCTGGGTCTTCCTCTGGCCGGTGGGGTCCTCCTTGGTCGACGCCACGGGATGTCCTCCGGTCCGGATGTGAGCTGGATCTTCCCTGGAGTGGAAACCTGTAAAGACTGCACAGTTCGGGTTAGCGCAGCTACGCTTTTAGCTAGCTCTTGGACCTGATGGTGCAGGTCTGGAGCCGGGTCATTGTTCAAAGCCTGCGCATCAGCTCCCACAGGCCCTGCCGACAAGGGCGCCGCCTCCTGGTGGTAAGCGGTAGTAGGGCGCCTGTGGGCCACAACGCCACCCGGTGCCGGTTCTCGGAGCACCCGAATGGCTCTGTCCTTGAACTGTGCAAAGTCTAGATGAGGATCCTGTAAGGCCATTGCCCGCAACTGGGTTCGGTGGGCATTGCAATATAGTCCCTCTATAAATTGTTCGGTCAACAGCCTGTCCTCATTTCTCACGCCGTCAGGGTCGGTCTTCTTAATGGCTCTCAGGGCCTCTTGTAGGTTTAGTGCATAGTCCCTTATACTCTCATGTGCTCGCTGCTTGCACCCATAGAATTTAAGCTTAATCTCGGCTGAGGTGCGGGTATCAAAGGTGTCCCTCAGCCGGGTTAGTATCCCCGCGACAGTCCTCCTCCCAGGTGGCCAGGACTTTACCTCCCTTTGGGCTGCCCCGGTTAGTTGGGCCACCAGGATGCTCACTTTTTGCTCCTCTGTGAGGGGGTACACCTTGAAGAGGCTATCCAGCTTTTCTCTAAAGTCATTCAGGGTATGTGACTCCCCTGAGTATTGGGGTAGCCAGGCTGCTCCCGGGATATAGGGCATGGTAAAAGGCATGACTGCAGCAGCGCTGGCACTGGCGGGGGTTGAGGCAGTGAAGCTCTCCTCCGTATCCGACATCTTCCTCCCCCCTAGTGGACCGTGGCCTACCTTGCTATGATCCTCTTCCGTAGGCTGCGGCTCCGCAGTGGATCGTCAGGGTTGAGGACCTTCCGTCGCGCTCCTATGACGTCGGCGTCTGCTGGGCTCCTTCCAGGACCTTACGCAACGTCCGGACGTGAGGCGGGGCTTCAATTCTCGCGCGCTTTCGGAGTCCACGCCCCTCTTCTTCCTGCGCGGCGTCTTCAAGATGGCGTCCAACGGCGGGAAAACTTCGCGGATGGCGGGAAGAAGGTAGAAGATGGCGCCGGATGGCGGGAAAACTTCGCGGATGGCGGGAAGAAGGTAGAAGATGGCGCCGGATGGCGGGAAACCTCCACGGATGGCGGGAATCTTCACCACTGGTAAGTTTGAACAGTCTTTTTCAGGCACGCAGTACCCGGTGGTTGCGGGCACGAGATCCTGCCGACTACGCCAAAAGCTGACGCGCCCCTGGGCCTACTTAGTGTAGCGTTGCGCACGTGGGGACTACCCGGAGCCGGGCCTGTTGGGGGTAGTAGTTTCGTGGCGGTGACCCGGTCCGTGCCCAGGGAGTCAAACTATGTGGCTGAGTATTAGCAGTAGATGTTGGACGACTACGCCACCCATTGAATGCAGCTATGGAGCTGCCGCTGCAGGGCAGACCGCTGAGGCCGGTGGTACGATTGTGCAGCGTAGATGGTATAACCCCCAACGGGAGGGGTATGGCCTCAGGGCAGCCGACGTGGATGATGGGGGTAGCAGGAACCACTCAGAGACGATGCGGTGTAGTTCAGGGTCTTTACTGGTGATAAAGATAGACCCTCCCGGAGTACTGGCTAGCGATCGGGGCCTGGTCAGTCTTTGAGCAGATGGGATCTCCCCTGGCCAGGCGGAGTTGTAGGCCTCCCCAACTAATTGTACTCTTCTGGCTACCTTGCTAGAGGCGGGTAAAAGTAGCCCACGTCCCTGAGTGTACCGTGTGGTGCTCACCCGTATGGCCGGTGACTCGGGGCCTTCTAGTGGCTTCCGCTCCACGACGGCGGTGCTGGTCCCACGCGTGTGACCGTGCCTTCGGGTTTCTTGGCCAGAGGACCTGAAATCCCCTGCCGGGCGGTTTCTGCTGCTGGATCTGGGTTAATCCCCACAGCCTCGGACTCCGGGTCTGGTGGTAACTCTTCAATCAGGGCGAGCTCTTCAGCTGCCAGCCCCTGATTCCTTTTAGCACGACTTCCCCAGAGCTCCTGATCTCTCTTTCCTATAGCTGCTTCTCTTCTTCTCAACTCTTCTCACTAACCCTGCCTCAGCCCCAGCTTTATATAGGGGAAGTTCTTCCCCTCCCAGGACTGGGCAGGAGGTGTGGCATACATAGGATTCCTGACCAAGAGACCTCCCACCTGCTCTCAGACATAACATTGCTATTACTGTGGAGACCAGACCCCTGGGGTGCCACAATGTGACCACTGCGGCCTGTGATTACATCTCATCCCATGTGACCACTGCAGCCTGTGATTACATCTCATCCCATGTGACCACTGCAGCCTGTGATTACATCTCATCCCATGTGACCACTGCGGCTTGTGATTACATCTCATCCCATGTGACCACTGCTGCCTGTGATTACATCTCATCCCATGTGACCACTGCAGCCTGTGATTACATCTCATCCCATGTGACCACTGCAGCCTGTGATTACATCTCATCCCATGTGACCACTGCGGCTTGTGATTACATCTCATCCCATGTGACCACTGCTACCTGTGATTACATCTCATCCCATGTGACCACTGCAGCCTGTGATTACATCTCATCCCATGTGACCACTGCAGCCTGTGATTACATCTCATCCCATGTGACCACTGCGGCTTGTGATTACATCTCATCCCATGTGACCACTGCGGCCTGTGATTACATCTCATCCCATATGACCACTGCAGCCTGTGATTACATCTCATCCCATGTGACCACTGCTGCCTGTGATTACATCTCATCCCATGTGACCACTGCTGCCTGTGATTACATCTCATCCCATGTGACCACTGCTGCCTGTGATTACATTTCATGCCATGTGACCACTGCGGCTTGTGATTACATCTCATCCCATGTGACCACTGCTGCCTGTGATTACATCTCATCCCATGTGACCACTGTAGCCTGTGATTACATCTCATCCCATGTGACCACTGGAGCCTGTGATTACATCTCATCCCATGTGACCACTGCGGCCTGTGATTACATCTCATCCCATGTGACCACTGCAGTCTGTGATTACATCTCATCCCATGTGACCACTGCGGCCTGTGATTACATCTCATCCCATGTGACCACTGCAGCCTGTGATTACATCTCATCCCATGTGACCACTGCGGCCTGTGATTACATCTCATCCCTTGTGACCACTGCGGCCTGTGATTACATCTCATCCCATGTGACCACTGCGGCCTGTGATTACATCTCATCCCATGTGACCACTGCGGCCTGTGATTACATCTCATCCCATGTGACCACTGCTGCCTGTGATTACATCTCATCCCATGTGACCACTGCTGCCTGTGATTACATCTCATCCCATGTGACCACTGCAGCCTGTGATTACATCTCATCCCATGTGACCACTGCGGCCTGTGATTACATCTCATCCCATGTGACCACTGCTGCCTGTGATTACATCTCATCCCATGTGACCACTGCAGCCTGTGATTACATCTCATCCCATGTGACCACTGCGGCCTGTGATTACATCTCATCCCATGTGACCACTGCTGCCTGTGATTACATCTCATCCCATGTGACCACTGCGGCCTGTGATTACATCTCATCCCATGTGACCACTGCAGCCTGTGATTACATCTCATCCCATGTGACCACTGCAGCCTGTGATTACATCTCATCCCATGTGACCACTGCAGCCTGTGATTACATCTCATCCCATGTGACCACTGCAGCCTGTGATTACATCTCATCCCATGTGACCACTGCGGCTTGTGATTACATCTCATCCCATGTGACCACTGCTGCCTGTGATTACATCTCATCCCATGTGACCACTGCAGCCTGTGATTACATCTCATCCCATGTGACCACTGCAGCCTGTGATTACATCTCATCCCATGTGACCACTGCGGCTTGTGATTACATCTCATACCATGTGACCACTGCTACCTGTGATTACATCTCATCCCATGTGACCACTGCAGCCTGTGATTACATCTCATCCCATGTGACCACTGCAGCCTGTGATTACATCTCATCCCATGCGACCACTGCGGCTTGTGATTTCATCTCATCCCATGTGACCACTGCGGCCTGTGATTACATCTCATCCCATATGACCACTGCAGCCTGTGATTACATCTCATCCCATGTGACCACTGCAGCCTGTGATTACATCTCATCCCATGTGACCACTGCAGCCTGTGATTACATCTCATCCCATGTGACCACTGCAGCCTGTGATTACATCTCATCCCATGTGACCACTGCGGCCTGTGATTACATCTCATCCCATGTGACCACTGCAGCCTGTGATTACATCTCATCCCATGTGACCACTGCAGCCTGTGATTACATCTCATCCCATGTGACCACTGCAGCCTGTGATTACATCTCATCCCATGTGACCACTGCGGCCTGTGATTACATCTCATCCCATGTGACCACTGCAGCCTGTGATTACATCTCATCCCATGTGACCACTGCAGCCTGTGATTACATCTCATCCCATGTGACCACTGCAGCCTGTGATTACATCTCTTCCCATGTGACCACTGCGGCCTGTGATTACATCTCATCCCTTGTGACCACTGCTGCCTGTGATTACATCTCATCCCATGTGACCACTGCAGCCTGTGATTACATCTCATCCCATGTGACCACTGCAGCCTGTGATTACATCTCATCCCATGTGACCACTGCAGCCTGTGATTACATCTCATCCCATGTGACCACTGCAGCCTGTGATTACATCTCATCCCATGTGACCACTGCAGCCTGTGATTACATCTCATCCCATGTGACCACTGCGGCCTGTGATTACATCTCATCCCATGTGACCACTGCGGCCTGTGATTACATCTCATCCCATGTGACCACTGCGGCCTGTGATTACATCTCATCCCATGTGACCACTGCAGCCTGTGATTACATCTCATCCCATGTGACCACTGCGGCCTGTGATTACATCTCATCCCATGTGACCACTGCGGCCTGTGATTACATCTCATCCCATGTGACCACTGCTGCCTGTGATTACATCTCATCCCATGTGACCACTGCTGCCTGTGATTACATCTCATCCCATGTGACCACTGCAGCCTGTGATTACATCTCATCCCATGTGACCACTGCGGCCTGTGATTACATCTCATCCCATGTGACCACTGCTGCCTGTGATTACATCTCATCCCATGTGACCACTGCAGCCTGTGATTACATCTCATCCCATGTGACCACTGCGGCCTGTGATTACATCTCATCCCATGTGACCACTGCTGCCTGTGATTACATCTCATCCCATGTGACCACTGCGGCCTGTGATTACATCTCATCCCATGTGACCACTGCAGCCTGTGATTACATCTCATCCCATGTGACCACTGCAGCCTGTGATTACATCTCATCCCATGTGACCACTGCAGCCTGTGATTACATCTCATCCCATGTGACCACTGCAGCCTGTGATTACATCTCATCCCATGTGACCACTGCGGCTTGTGATTACATCTCATCCCATGTGACCACTGCTGCCTGTGATTACATCTCATCCCATGTGACCACTGCTGCCTGTGATTACATCTCATCCCATGTGACCACTGCAGCCTGTGATTACATCTCATCCCATGTGACCACTGCGGCCTGTGATTACATCTCATCCCATGTGACCACTGCTGCCTGTGATTACATCTCATCCCATGTGACCACTGCGGCCTGTGATTACATCTCATCCCATGTGACCACTGCAGCCTGTGATTACATCTCATCCCATGTGACCACTGCAGCCTGTGATTACATCTCATCCCATGTGACCACTGCAGCCTGTGATTACATCTCATCCCATGTGACCACTGCAGCCTGTGATTACATCTCATCCCATGTGACCACTGCGGCTTGTGATTACATCTCATCCCATGTGACCACTGCTGCCTGTGATTACATCTCATCCCATGTGACCACTGCAGCCTGTGATTACATCTCATCCCATGTGACCACTGCAGCCTGTGATTACATCTCATCCCATGTGACCACTGCGGCTTGTGATTACATCTCATACCATGTGACCACTGCTACCTGTGATTACATCTCATCCCATGTGACCACTGCAGCCTGTGATTACATCTCATCCCATGTGACCACTGCAGCCTGTGATTACATCTCATCCCATGCGACCACTGCGGCTTGTGATTTCATCTCATCCCATGTGACCACTGCGGCCTGTGATTACATCTCATCCCATATGACCACTGCAGCCTGTGATTACATCTCATCCCATGTGACCACTGCAGCCTGTGATTACATCTCATCCCATGTGACCACTGCAGCCTGTGATTACATCTCATCCCATGTGACCACTGCAGCCTGTGATTACATCTCATCCCATGTGACCACTGCGGCCTGTGATTACATCTCATCCCATGTGACCACTGCAGCCTGTGATTACATCTCTTCCCATGTGACCACTGCGGCCTGTGATTACATCTCATCCCTTGTGACCACTGCTGCCTGTGATTACATCTCATCCCATGTGACCACTGCAGCCTGTGATTACATCTCATCCCATGTGACCACTGCAGCCTGTGATTACATCTCATCCCATGTGACCACTGCAGCCTGTGATTACATCTCATCCCATGTGACCACTGCAGCCTGTGATTACATCTCATCCCATGTGACCACTGCAGCCTGTGATTACATCTCATCCCATGTGACCACTGCGGCCTGTGATTACATCTCATCCCATGTGACCACTGCGGCCTGTGATTACATCTCATCCCATGTGACCACTGCGGCCTGTGATTACATCTCATCCCATGTGACCACTGCAGCCTGTGATTACATCTCATCCCATGTGACCACTGCGGCCTGTGATTACATCTCATCCCATGTGACCACTGCGGCCTGTGATTACATCTCATCCCATGTGACCACTGCTGCCTGTGATTACATCTCATCCCATGTGACCACTGCTGCCTGTGATTACATCTCATCCCATGTGACCACTGCAGCCTGTGATTACATCTCATCCCATGTGACCACTGCGGCCTGTGATTACATCTCATCCCATGTGACCACTGCTGCCTGTGATTACATCTCATCCCATGTGACCACTGCAGCCTGTGATTACATCTCATCCCATGTGACCACTGCGGCCTGTGATTACATCTCATCCCATGTGACCACTGCTGCCTGTGATTACATCTCATCCCATGTGACCACTGCGGCCTGTGATTACATCTCATCCCATGTGACCACTGCAGCCTGTGATTACATCTCATCCCATTTGACCACTGCAGCCTGTGATTACATCTCATCCCATGTGACCACTGCAGCCTGTGATTACATCTCATCCCATGTGACCACTGCAGCCTGTGATTACATCTCATCCCATGTGACCACTGCGGCTTGTGATTACATCTCATCCCATGTGACCACTGCTGCCTGTGATTACATCTCATCCCATGTGACCACTGCAGCCTGTGATTACATCTCATCCCATGTGACCACTGCAGCCTGTGATTACATCTCATCCCATGTGACCACTGCGGCTTGTGATTACATCTCATACCATGTGACCACTGCTACCTGTGATTACATCTCATCCCATGTGACCACTGCAGCCTGTGATTACATCTCATCCCATGCGACCACTGCGGCTTGTGATTTCATCTCATCCCATGTGACCACTGCGGCCTGTGATTACATCTCATCCCATATGACCACTGCAGCCTGTGATTACATCTCATCCCATGTGACCACTGCAGCCTGTGATTACATCTCATCCCATGTGACCACTGCAGCCTGTGATTACATCTCATCCCATGTGACCACTGCAGCCTGTGATTACATCTCATCCCATGTGACCACTGCGGCCTGTGATTACATCTCATCCCATGTGACCACTGCAGCCTGTGATTACATCTCTTCCCATGTGACCACTGCGGCCTGTGATTACATCTCATCCCATGTGACCACTGCTGCCTGTGATTACATCTCATCCCATGTGACCACTGCAGCCTGTGATTACATCTCATACCATGTGACCACTGCTGCCTGTGATTACATCTCATCCCATGTGACCACTGCAGCCTGTGATTACATCTCATCCCATGTGACCACTGGAGCCTGTGATTACATCTCATCCCATGTGACCACTGCTGCCTGTGATTACATCTCATCCCATGCGACCACTGCGGCTTGTGATTTCATCTCATCCCATGTGACCACTGCGGCCTGTGATTACATCTCATCCCATATGACCACTGCAGCCTGTGATTACATCTCATCCCATATGACCACTGCAGCCTGTGATTACATCTCATCCCATGTGACCACTGCGGCCTGTGATTACATCTCATCCCATGTGACCACTGGAGCCTGTGATTACATCTCATCCCATGTGACCACTGCAGCCTGTGATTACATCTCATCCCATGTGACCACTGCAGCCTGTGATTACATCTCATCCCATGCGACCACTGCGGCTTGTGATTTCATCTCATCCCATGTGACCACTGCGGCCTGTGATTACATCTCATCCCATATGACCACTGCAGCCTGTGATTACATCTCATCCCATGTGACCACTGCAGCCTGTGATTACATCTCATCCCATGTGACCACTGCAGCCTGTGATTACATCTCATCCCATGTGACCACTGCAGCCTGTGATTACATCTCATCCCATGTGACCACTGCGGCCTGTGATTACATCTCATCCCATGTGACCACTGCAGCCTGTGATTACATCTCATCCCATGTGACCACTGCAGCCTGTGATTACATCTCATCCCATGTGACCACTGCAGCCTGTGATTACATCTCATCCCATGTGACCACTGCGGCCTGTGATTACATCTCATCCCATGTGACCACTGCAGCCTGTGATTACATCTCATCCCATGTGACCACTGCAGCCTGTGATTACATCTCATCCCATGTGACCACTGCAGCCTGTGATTACATCTCTTCCCATGTGACCACTGCGGCCTGTGATTACATCTCATCCCTTGTGACCACTGCTGCCTGTGATTACATCTCATCCCATGTGACCACTGCAGCCTGTGATTACATCTCATCCCATGTGACCACTGCAGCCTGTGATTACATCTCATCCCATGTGACCACTGCAGCCTGTGATTACATCTCATCCCATGTGACCACTGCAGCCTGTGATTACATCTCATCCCATGTGACCACTGCAGCCTGTGATTACATCTCATCCCATGTGACCACTGCGGCCTGTGATTACATCTCATCCCATGTGACCACTGCGGCCTGTGATTACATCTCATCCCATGTGACCACTGCGGCCTGTGATTACATCTCATCCCATGTGACCACTGCAGCCTGTGATTACATCTCATCCCATGTGACCACTGCGGCCTGTGATTACATCTCATCCCATGTGACCACTGCGGCCTGTGATTACATCTCATCCCATGTGACCACTGCTGCCTGTGATTACATCTCATCCCATGTGACCACTGCTGCCTGTGATTACATCTCATCCCATGTGACCACTGCTGCCTGTGATTACATCTCATCCCATGTGACCACTGCAGCCTGTGATTACATCTCATCCCATGTGACCACTGCGGCCTGTGATTACATCTCATCCCATGTGACCACTGCTGCCTGTGATTACATCTCATCCCATGTGACCACTGCAGCCTGTGATTACATCTCATCCCATGTGACCACTGCGGCCTGTGATTACATCTCATCCCATGTGACCACTGCTGCCTGTGATTACATCTCATCCCATGTGACCACTGCGGCCTGTGATTACATCTCATCCCATGTGACCACTGCAGCCTGTGATTACATCTCATCCCATGTGACCACTGCAGCCTGTGATTACATCTCATCCCATGTGACCACTGCAGCCTGTGATTACATCTCATCCCATGTGACCACTGCAGCCTGTGATTACATCTCATCCCATGTGACCACTGCGGCTTGTGATTACATCTCATCCCATGTGACCACTGCTGCCTGTGATTACATCTCATCCCATGTGACCACTGCTGCCTGTGATTACATCTCATCCCATGTGACCACTGCAGCCTGTGATTACATCTCATCCCATGTGACCACTGCGGCCTGTGATTACATCTCATCCCATGTGATCACTGCTGCCTGTGATTACATCTCATCCCATGTGACCACTGCGGCCTGTGATTACATCTCATCCCATGTGACCACTGCAGCCTGTGATTACATCTCATCCCATGTGACCACTGCAGCCTGTGATTACATCTCATCCCATGTGACCACTGCAGCCTGTGATTACATCTCATCCCATGTGACCACTGCAGCCTGTGATTACATCTCATCCCATGTGACCACTGCGGCTTGTGATTACATCTCATCCCATGTGACCACTGCTGCCTGTGATTACATCTCATCCCATGTGACCACTGCAGCCTGTGATTACATCTCATCCCATGTGACCACTGCAGCCTGTGATTACATCTCATCCCATGTGACCACTGCGGCTTGTGATTACATCTCATACCATGTGACCACTGCTACCTGTGATTACATCTCATCCCATGTGACCACTGCAGCCTGTGATTACATCTCATCCCATGTGACCACTGCAGCCTGTGATTACATCTCATCCCATGCGACCACTGCGGCTTGTGATTTCATCTCATCCCATGTGACCACTGCGGCCTGTGATTACATCTCATCCCATATGACCACTGCAGCCTGTGATTACATCTCATCCCATGTGACCACTGCAGCCTGTGATTACATCTCATCCCATGTGACCACTGCAGCCTGTGATTACATCTCATCCCATGTGACCACTGCAGCCTGTGATTACATCTCATCCCATGTGACCACTGCGGCCTGTGATTACATCTCATCCCATGTGACCACTGCAGCCTGTGATTACATCTCTTCCCATGTGACCACTGCGGCCTGTGATTACATCTCATCCCTTGTGACCACTGCTGCCTGTGATTACATCTCATCCCATGTGACCACTGCAGCCTGTGATTACATCTCATCCCATGTGACCACTGCAGCCTGTGATTACATCTCATCCCATGTGACCACTGCAGCCTGTGATTACATCTCATCCCATGTGACCACTGCAGCCTGTGATTACATCTCATCCCATGTGACCACTGCAGCCTGTGATTACATCTCATCCCATGTGACCACTGCGGCCTGTGATTACATCTCATCCCATGTGACCACTGCGGCCTGTGATTACATCTCATCCCATGTGACCACTGCGGCCTGTGATTACATCTCATCCCATGTGACCACTGCAGCCTGTGATTACATCTCATCCCATGTGACCACTGCGGCCTGTGATTACATCTCATCCCATGTGACCACTGCGGCCTGTGATTACATCTCATCCCATGTGACCACTGCTGCCTGTGATTACATCTCATCCCATGTGACCACTGCTGCCTGTGATTACATCTCATCCCATGTGACCACTGCAGCCTGTGATTACATCTCATCCCATGTGACCACTGCGGCCTGTGATTACATCTCATCCCATGTGACCACTGCTGCCTGTGATTACATCTCATCCCATGTGACCACTGCAGCCTGTGATTACATCTCATCCCATGTGACCACTGCGGCCTGTGATTACATCTCATCCCATGTGACCACTGCTGCCTGTGATTACATCTCATCCCATGTGACCACTGCGGCCTGTGATTACATCTCATCCCATGTGACCACTGCGGCCTGTGATTACATCTCATCCCATGTGACCACTGCGGACTGTGATTGACTGTAGAAGTCATATGGACTAGACATCATCATTGAAGGCTGCGTTATAGAAAGACCAGCGAATGACCAGCAAGGAAGCCACAAAGTGCTAGGGGGAGTGTGTGTGTTTTTTTATGATTATTTTAAACCTTATGTATTGTTAGGAGAGCTGCAGGCCTAGGGATTTTGTCTCCTCTGTTGATTTCAATGAAATGATTCTCAACATAAATTGACATGCTGCGGACATAAAATCTCCACCACAATTTATATGTGGATTCTTTCCAGTATTTTTTTTTACATCATATAGATGTGAACATACCTTAATTGGTGGGGAATAGGAAATTTGTAGGTGGTGTTAAAGAATGTATGAGAAGTAAGGAGGAAATACAAGGTCAAATTCATCAAGAAATTACCTTTGTAGGTGACAATAATTTGAACTTGTTTAGTTTAAGCTAGGTTCTCACCATATTTGGAGTATCTTAAGTAATAAACTACTGAAGTATAAGTCTAACATGGTCTTAAAAGGTAATTAACTAGATATGTGCCAGAAAAGTAAATGAGGACATGTGTACGGGCAGACGAATGCAGTTGTATATCAGCTGCCTACGTTCAGTAGACCATTTCAATAAATATGGTGTGAACCTAATGTTCCTGACCTTTCTACAGGAAAATGTTGATATAAGTTACAACTAATATGACGCACCAAATTCTCTTCTCTTTTACCATACGTCTTTCCTGGCATAATATATTTAGAGGCAATATAGGACTGATACGTTATGCCTGTCTCTCAAGCACAGAACAGGGTCTTGGGCCCAATGCAGCTTACGCTCTTTGCAAACTATACATCTATATTTAATGTTACAGAGCAGATAAAATGTACTTTCCACTTTTAAACTTTAAAGAAGCACTCCCAGCAAAATTTGTATCCTCTTAATATATTACAATCATCATATTATATAGCATTATGTACTTACAATTTCTCATTTTGCCCTTCTACCCAGTTAATTCTTCTGTTTTCCATTATGACTATGACATCGCATGATTAAAAATTGAGTAGTTGAATCCTTCTAAGCTCTATGTAGAAACAGGAGGTCAATTTTCCCTATATGAGTCATAAATCACTGCAAAACTTCCTGGGAGGAGGGAGCAGCTGGGTCAGGTGTTGAAGAGGGGAATGATAAATGCAGGGACAAGAGACTTCCTGTTTCTACATAGAGCACATAAAAGAGAAGAATTAGCAGGGTAGAAAGGTAAATTAAGCAATTGTAAGTACACAGTGCTATGTAATATGATGATTGCAATATATTAAGAGGATAAAAACTTTTGATGGGAGTGATTCTATAAAGGGGTTCTCTAGTGAAGATATGTTTATCACTTATACAAAAGATAAGTGATAATTTAGACATAGTTGGGCGTCTAATAGAGTCCGACTGCAGCTCCATTTATTTGCTATAGGGCTGCTGAGTGATTTGCTCAGCATTTTCTGGCTGCCTCATAGAGAATATATGGAAAGACGGTCAAGCATGCACACTGCCGTTCCATTCTAACTGGAGTAAAAGGTACCCGTTCTGCCGATCAGTGCAGGTCCCAGCAGTCAAACCCCCACCAACCTCTAAGTTATCACCTATCCACTGGATAGGTGATAAATTATCTTCACCTGAAAACTCCTTGAAGGTATTAATACTAAATGCTTTTCTTTTTTTCTTCAGGAAGGTGTAAACAAGTACCATAACTGTTGATATGACGGAAACCTGAGAGAAAATTCCCAGCAGATAAATGTTAATAGAAGAAATGAAGAAGAAAAAATAAGCTACTCCACTATAACATGTAGTCCCAAAATATCAAAGAGAATATGTCATTCCAGCTATACACACGTCAATATATATTCATAGCCAAAATGTATATTTGTATATGGTCTAATGAATAAATGGGACAAGTATGATAACTGTGTATTATATTGCAATGTGTTGTTTTGTAACTGTACCATAAATATAGCTATGAATAATACACTATTATATTTGCACATTATGTTTGAAATGTCTTTTAGTGCATTATGCAATACAGCTGTATGTTAACGTGAAGGAATTTAAAAATTTGGATTAAAATGTAATGTGTTTGTATGGTTTATAACAGATATTGAGATATACTTTGTTCATGTCATGTAATATAATACATTCTTTCATTTATATTTATTCAACTTGAGTGATTATATTAATTTATCGGCCTATCTTTTAACATGCAAGTTATACACATTTAAAAAAATGAACTTATCTCATGCGTCACTTTGGCAGTCTGCAGAATAATAATTTTATTATTGTCCTATATTACTTTAAAATAAGATTACATTTTAAATATTTGGTTTATTTGTATTTCAACTTTTCTTTGAAGGGAATCTGTCACCAGGTTTTTGTTACACCACCTAAAAGCAGTATAATGTAGGGTTAGACACTTTGATTCCAGTGATGTGTCAGTTACTGTACTGTGTGCTGTCATTTTTATGAAATCACTGTTTTTTCTGCTGCAGATCTACTAGTTCTCTGAAAGCTGAGCTCCGTATAACTGTCCACACCACTGGCAGCTTTCTGTGTACACTCTGCATAGGCAGAAAACTGCCAATTTGTTGTGGGAGAAGGGTTATGCAAAGATCAGGAATATAGAGGACTAAATGGCAGCAGGTTTACTAGACCTTTAGTGATAATCTACTACTGATTAAACAGTGATTTTATCCAAACTGAAATAAGCAGCCCAGAAAGTGACACATTGCTGCAATCAGGGTCTCTGTACCTACATTATGCTGATCTCAGATTAGATGGCAAAAACCTGGTGACAGATCTGTTACATTGTAAGGAGTCACTCTTTAACCCACACAAGTGATACCACTAGCTCACATCAACCCTTGATTTTTTTTTCTTCAAAGTTCCAATGCATACTGTTGTGCAACTGGGTAACACAAAGTCCAATCTAATACCTGAATTTGCAAAACTGTAACAGATCAATAATTGCTCTAGAGAATCAAACATCTTTGATTTAAATATAATTTTTCTAGATTGTTTCAAAAAAGTTGACTATTATAACACTGCATACAACACAGTCTTAGGCCCCCTTTACATGTCTGTTCACATGCTGCTCTCAGTGAGACCCGGCGGCTCTGATGAGCGTTATTGTCATTATCCGGCGCTTGTGAATAGCTGTAACTTTACTGCTATTCACAGTCACCGGAGCCAGATTCGTGGAACGTGGATTGACAAATCACAGCTCACATCGACCCCAATACCATTACCCCACATCAGGACAATCGGGAAGAGACAGGCCAAGCGCCAGAATTGGCCCATCTAATCTAATGGATGTCCCAATTCTGGGGCGGCTGCGGGCTGGTATTTTTAGGCTGGGAAGGGCCCAATATCCATGGACATTCCCAGCCTGATCATATCAGCTGACAGGTGTCTGCTTTACCTTTGCTGGTTATCAAAAATAGGGGGGACATCACAGCATTTTTTTTCATTTATTTATTTATTTACAAAGGGGTAAAAAAATGAGAATTACTTATTTAAAATTATTTTGTTCAAGATCTTGAAAACATTAATACCCTTCAAAATACTGTCCATTATATGATATGCACTTGTCCCAACGTTTTTTCCACTGTACAAACCATTTTTTATATTCTTCTGAACTAATGTTGCTAGGTGCCTCCAACTATTTTTTTTAACCTCTTCTATGTACTGAAAACGCTTTCCTTTTAGGTTTTTCTTCATTCTTGGGATTAAAATAAGTCACATGGGGCTAGATCGGGTGAGTAAGGGGGGTGAGAAACCGTTGTCATGCCGTTTTTCGGCAAAAAACTGCTTGATTTTCAATGCTGTGTGGGCAGACGTGTTGTCATGATGAAGCAGCCAGTCCCCTAATCGCCAGAATTGAGGCCGTTTTTTTTCACTGCCTCACACAATCACTTCTGCACTTGCAGATAGTAATGTTGGTTAACTGTGGTGCCCCGAGGAACAAAACAAACCATCATGGACTTCAAATTTGATTTCAATTGACGTGCTTTTTTTCGTCGGGGCAATGCAGCTGTCTTCCACTGGCTGGACTTCTGTTTTGTTTCAGTATCATAATTATATATCTCACGGATATCTATCTATCTATCTATCTCTAACTTTGCACATCTAACACCTGAACATCTGTCATTTTGCTTCTGCATTCTATTCCAGTACGTGTCACACCAATAGTGCACACGAATGACACACATGGACACAGATAACACCGGTACTGTTTTTTCCAGTACCAGAATCATCAGGATGCGTGAAGGGGGCCTTAAAGTATTAGAAAACTAGAAATAAAAAAAATAAAACATAAAAATTAGAAAAATAATAAATGCTGAGGCCAGTATCATTTGTAACTCTCAATGTAGCAGAAAGTTAAAATACATACAGTATATGTCATTTAATAAAGTATGACACACCCACAAAGATTATCTGAAACCTGACATAATGCTCTACAGCAAGATGAATGAAAATTTTGCTAACAGAGCTATCAGTCGTGTTTTTACCCATTGTACAAATGTCATAAAACCATTCCCCAGGAATATAAAAAGTTAGAGAAAGGAAAATGTAATTATATATACATTTATAACTACCTTAATTACCAAATTGTGCCTCTTTTTTCTATGGAGCTAATCACTATAGAATTAAAATTGTTACACAATCGGAAAGCTGTCCTAGAACGTTAATAGGACAGGTGACTGTGAGCATGTGCAGTAGGAAGTTCTGCCCCTACTGATGGGTGGAAAGTTGATCTCCAGTGGATATTGTGATCTGTTACCAGAGATGGCTGGAGTCTTGTGGTAAGAGGAGGCTGCTCACACTGCTGTCCATCCCTGAGTTGTAAGCGGAGAAAACTTGTTTAGCAAACTGATAAGCTATCTCCAGGTCACAGCTGCCGCTGAGGGGTGTAACTTCCTACTGCACATGCTCACTGTTACTAGTCCTATTAACATCTCGGACTGGTTTCTGTCAGTGCCATGTGGCCAGTTACCGCCCTAGATAAAACTAGTTATTTGGTAATGAAAGGTATTTAGGAATGTATTTATAATGATGATGCATAGTAAATTTCCTCCTGTTCCAAGACCAGTGGAGATCACTATAGTGGCAGTGCTGGTGACTTGTCCTGTAGAGATGACATAGCAGTAAGTAATAGGGTAACTTAAGTATCCAAATGGTATTTCCATTGCAACAGGGTAGGTAACATACATAATGATCTATGACTTGGGCTAAACATCATTTTAATATATACAGTGCTGGCCAAAAGTATTGGCACCCCTGCAATTCTGTCAGGTAATACTCAGTTTCTTCCTGAAAATGATTGCAATCACAAATTCTTTGGTATTATTCTCTTCATTTATTTTGTCTTCAATGAAAAAAACAGAAAAAGAATTGTCCTAAAGCCAAATTGGATATAATTCCACACCAAACCTAAAAAAGGGGGTGGACAAAAGTATTGGCACCCTTTGAAAAATCATGTGATGCTTCTCTAATTCATGTAATTAACAGCACCTGTAACTTACCTGTGGCACCTAACAGGTGTTGGAAATAACTAAATCACACTTGCAGCCAGTTAACATGGATTAAAGTTGACTCAACCTCTGTCCTGTGTCCTTGTGTGTACCACATTGAGCATGGAGAAAAGAATGAAGACCAAAGAACTGTCTGAGGACTTGAGAAACCAAATTGTGAGGAAGCATGAGCAATCTCAAGGCTACAAGTCCATCTCCAAAGACCTGAATGTTCCTGTGTCTTCCGTGCGCAGTGTCATCAAGAAGTTTAAAGCCCATGGCACTGTGGCTAACCTCCCTAGATGTGGACGGAAAAGAAAAATTGACTAGAGATTTCAACGCAAGATTGTGCGGATGGTGGATAAAGAACCTCGACTAACATCCAAACAAGTTCAAGCTGCCCTGCAGTCCGAGGGTACAACAGTGTCAACCCGTACTATCCGTCGGCGTCTGAATGAAAAGGGACTGTATGGTAGGATACTCAGGAAGACCCCACTTCTTACCACGAGACATAAAAAAGGCAGGCTAGAGTTTGCCAAAACTTACCTGAGAAAGCCTAAAACATTTTGGAAGAATGTTCTCTGGTCAGATAAGACAAAAGTAGAGCTTTTTGGGAAAAAGCATCAACATAGAGTGTACAGGAAAAAAAAAAGAGGCATTCAAAGAAAAGAACACGGTCCCTACAGTCAAACATGGCGGAGGTTCCCTGATATTTTGGGGTTGCTTTGCTGCCTCTAGCACTGGACTGCTTGACCATGTGCATGGCATTATGAAGTCTGAAGACTACCAACAAATTTTGCAGCATAATGTAGGGCCCAGTGTGAGAAAGCTGGATCTCCCTCAGAGGTCATGGGTCTTCCAGCAGGACAATGACCCAAAACACACTTCCAAAAGCACTATAAAATGGTTTGAGAGAAAGCACTGGAGACTTCTAAGGTGGCCAGCAATGAGTCCTGACCTGAATTCCATAGAACACCTGTGGAGAGATCTCAAAATGGCAGTTTGGAGAAGGCACCCTTCCAATATCAGGGACCTGGAGCAGTTTGCCAATGAAGAATGGTCTACAATTCCAGCAGAGCATTGTAAGAGACTCGTTGATGGTTACCGGCAGCGGTTGTTCGCAGTTATTTTGGCTAAAGGTTGTGCAACCAAGTATTAGGCTGAGGGTGCCAATACTTTTGTCCGGCCCTTTTTTGGAGTTTTGTGTGAAATGATCAATGATTTGATTTTTGCTTCATTCTCTTTTGTGTTTTTTCCTTGCAAGCAAATTAAATGAAGATAATAAGACCAAAGAATTTGTGATTGCAATCATTTTCAGGAAGAAACTGAGCATTATCTGACAGAATTGCAGGGGTGCCAATACTTTTGGCCAGCACTGTATAGCATTAACCACAACTATATATTTTTATCTTTTAAGATGCAGATACAGTATATGGTAGCAACCTTTTTTTTGATGATGAGCTACTGCCTTAGCCCGTACATAGTGAATCAAGTGTACTGTGCCAACTACACCCTGTGTACATCATGCACATCGGCCCACCAGGGGATACACCTGTTCCCCTGAGGCCCAGTCTGAGCCTGGACTCGGCTGTAGGTACACTTTGGAGCACATTTACTTATTCAGATACCATTGTAGAATCCTAATGTAGCATCTACTACATTCGCCATACATTGTATTTGGTGTTAAAGAGCAAAACAGATAAAAAAAACTTCAATAGTCCAGCAGCAGAGAATATAATGAGAAAGCCAGGTCTTTTCTGAATATAAGTCATAATTACTATACAGTATGTAGTGAAAAATGGACAAGGGGTGGGGGTACATAAAAATTTTATTTATGCTGAAAAGTAGAACAACCGCATCATTGCTTAAAACTGTAATCAAATCCAACAGGGAAGCAAAAAAAAACCCTCCTTGCTAAATCTGATTAACTTTGCGGCAAACAAAGGTGCAAGAACTAAATGTGCTACATTTTGACTACTGAACATTAGTTGTTAATTCTGGTGTGTTGCTAGAGAGTTATTTTCAAAGTAAGGCTTTGTTCCCTTTCTATTGTTATGTACAGTTGGACTGTGTGTTAACTTTTTTTTTACAATCAGATCAATATGAAAAAAAAAAACAGTCCATTAAAACAGAGATAGGAAAAGCTGAAGTTAACACAGCTGCAAATAGCTTTTAGTTCTAGGCAAAATACAGATACAATTCTTACAATATGATTCTCCTGTTTATTGCTTTCTTTACAAACAAATTCCAATTCTACCTCTATGAACACATTTTAGCATCAATATAGGGATATTTTCCATCTATATGCAAAAACACTTTATAGCTATAATGACAATATCAGGTAATTTGTTGACTTTCAGAAAAGATTTTGTTTTTCCTTATGTTGTACTGTGTTACTCTAGCAACCCTTTCTCTGTTCCATTGTTCAACATGTTCCATATTGAGCACAGAGCTTGATGGTTATAATACTAGAAACCATTGAGCTTGGTGGTTGCAGAGTAATAGGAACAGACTTTTTCCATGTAAAAGTAGGAAGTTTCCAACAATAACAAATACAGCCTTCTCTGGACTTCTGCAGAACTAATAAGACACACCTCGCACTGTCTCACTGATTCAGAACACTAGCTAACACTAGATGTCTTCCTAGCTGTTCCAGGCCATGGAAGACATCCGACTAAGGCTGTGTGCCCACGTAGCATTTTTCAAGCGTTTTTGATGCGGAATTTCCGCAGCGTAAACGCTTGAAAAACGCTTGGTAACACGCACCCCATGGTCCCCAATGGGATTCCGCAACTTCTATGCACATGCTGCGGATTTTTCCGCAGCGTTTATGCCGCGTTCAAAAATCCGCAGCATGTCATTTAATTTTGCGTTTCCGCAAGCAGAATTGCCTTTGTTCAATGCATAAAAAACGCAAGGCAATTCCGCATGTGGAAAACGCGTGATAAACGCGCGAAAAACGCGCGATAAACGCGTGCGGAATTCCGCATGCGTTTTCCCGGGAGAGGACTTGCATTTATGCAGCAGAAATTTTCTGCTTCATAAATGCAACGTGGGCACATAGCCTTAGGCCATAACTCACTCAAGATCTCAGGCCATAGTAGTGCTTGTCACCTCCAGCCACAGCTTTTGCCACTGTCTCCGGACAAAGCACCACTTAGCAATCAGTCCACAGTCCATCTCCCTTCACATATAGGCCATTGTCTCTGTTGTTGCCTCAGACCTCACTCTTGTCATATGGCAATACTGTCTGTAATGAGATTGCTTATCAGTTTCTTCAGGTCAGTTCAATGTGTATTAACCCAGGGTCATCTATTTTCTGGTCATGGCATTCCTCCAATTAACTGAGGTTGCCTGCAAGTAGTCATCAGGAGGCAGTTTATAACAGCTTGCATTTCTAGAACGCCTGTTTTATACGCTGGACCCACCTACAGTTGTATGGAACTTGTACCCTCCACACACAATAATGCTCTATTCAAAGAAACAATGCCCACAGCAGGTTATAGCCAGAACAGCATAAACAGAATATGATTCAGGTTGATCTACTACTTCACCGAGCTAAATAATTTATTTTAAGGGTATGTCTTCAGCAAGGGACTGTGGTGATGCTTCTCTGTCAAGACCTTTACAAATAAAAATGAAGAATGACAGTACACACATAGAATTGCTGAAAAAATCCAACACTGCTAACTTTATTATTTAGGTCAGCAGAGTTTATATTAGTTGTCAGGTAACACAAATGATGTTAATATCTTCCAACCAAATATTAGCTAAGACAGTGGGCAACCCTTTTCTACTTTTATGTGATATATATATATATATATATATATATATATATATATATATATATACAACTTTATGCTGGGATTGTAAGATCACTTCAGAGTGGCATGCCATTATGAATGCAAATGACATACACAGCCAAGAGTCATTCTTTTGACTAACAAGAAGTTTCCTACTTTGAAATGCTTTGGTAATATGTTCGTCATAGTAAGATGTTCATATCATCACACAAAACAGTACATTTTGACAAACTTCCTCTTGGCATATGAGTGGGTTTAGTTTATGGCATACAATTTTTATACAAGTTATAAATTATGCAAAAAAAGAAAGAAGGGGTATTTTAATAGTTGACCCAACGTGCGTTTTTTTATATGGTCTTGAAGGTTGTCTTGAATCCACTACCCTGTAGAAAAGAGGTCAAGCTTATCCTACTTGGGTGTCTATCAGACTAGCATGAAAAGAAAGATGCAACTAGCAGTTTTTCCTAATACTAATGCAACACTACAAGCTGTGCGATATTAAAGCAGAACTTCTGGGATAGATTTTACATGACAGCAGTCCTTATAAATCCGTAGCCTAAGCTCTGAATGTAGAACATCAGTGACTGGATGTTCACTGTAACCAAATGATTATTTTACATCTACTAACATTTCTTTTTATAACATATTTACTATTTAATGTCGCAACCAGTTATAAATCTTATCTAACCCCATACATTTTTTTGAAACAGCTGAAAATCATATAAAATATCAAGAGCCCATATCCAGAACAGGGGCGTAACAGTACCTCCCCCTCTTAGGGTCCCTGCTAAATGCATCAGTAACCCATAGCAATGCTGTTGTTGTTGCTGTGCATTTGGGATTCATGGTCTTGGTATTCTGTTAGGCTCACTAGGTGACATGTATCCTGAAAGTCCGGGTGAGCACACGGGCCACAAGCGTTGGTGTATCAGGCAGTTGAGGTACGTGCTAAAAGAGTAGCAAGGGTCCTGGAAGGTGGACAGGAGATGTCTTGAAAGCCACAGGCAGACACATAGTTGAGGTCTTGGAAGACCAGGGACAGGTAGCACACAGAATTCGAGAGCAATTAGAAAAGTCTAACTAGAAAGTTTTAATACCAAGACACACGTGTGTCCTGGAAGGCCCTACTCCAGGCCATCTGCAAAGCCAGATGTGGAGCACAACAGAGTTCAGCGAACTGGGGTGAGAGGAGCAAAGCTTGGATCCGTAACAGGTGTGTAACAGACATGCATCAGAGGCACTAATAGGATACTCTCTGGCAGTCTACTAAAATATCCTGAAAAATTTTCACAGTATATGCTTTTTTTCCAGTAGAATGATGGGCACCATGATAGAAAACCAACCAACCCCATTAAAATCAATATAGTCTGTCAGACACCATTGGAGTCCATCATGTGAAGAATCTACCACTGCTGTTATTTTTGTTTTTCTGTTCATATTACAGAACAGAAAAAGGAAATACAAGCACAGATGTGAACCTGAATCACTGAGCTCAGCGGCACTGCTGTATAGGCTCGTGGATGTGACATCATCCAGTTAACACACCTCCGGACTGATATGATTGGCTACAGGTATAAGGGCTGTATTTGTGATTTAATTAGATACGGATTGATATGACATTATATATTAATCTATGCTGCAGTTTGTCAAAAACTACAAACTGCTTTTGTACCCATTGTCCCCGATTCCACCGCTGAGTCTACACTGAAGCTCTAACGTCACGTCAACAAGGCGGTAGCCAATCAGTGAGCTCAGCGACTTTGAGCGGTATGTTTAATTTACAGTAGCATAGAAACTAAGCTCACTGATTTGCTGCCGCACTTTCGATGTGATGTCACCACCACATCCAAGATCAGACATCAGGAGCAGTGTTGGAGACTTGCAGGTGTACCTGGGGACAGTGAGTACAGCGTGGTTTGTTGCTTTTTAACAAATTGCAGCTGGTCCAAACTTTATCTGAAAAGGGGGCAACACATTTAAATACATTGATAGCAAATAAACCTCTTTATATCAGCATATTCTTTATTTTCTACAGTCAAAATACATATCTTTATTAGTGATGAGCGAATGTGCTTGCCACTGCTCGGTACTCGCCCGAGCATAACGACAAGCTCGGCAAGTATTTCCGGGTGGTAACTCGGGTCCCCGCCCAGCATGTTTGGTGCTCTTTAGATTGGGATTGGTTGTGGGCATTACAGTGATTGGCTGGCCACACAGCGTCATCAGGTCTATATAAGACCTGGCGCCACTATGCTCATCACAGTCTACCCCGGAACCAGACAGAGTAGGGAGAGCTGCTGCTGAGTCAGGGAGAAATTTGCTTGTTTATAGTTAGTAAAAGTATTCCATAGCATATCTATATATCCATCTGAGCTAACAGTCCTTCTGAGGACTAATCCAGCTGCATATATTCAGTGGTGATAGCAGAAGTTAGGCAGGCAGGCAGGCAGTGTATGTGGCAGATTGCAGTGCATATAATGCAAGAGGGTCCATAGCACGTTCCTGCTGCTGCTGTTCTTACATATATTTGTAGCCATAGCCCCATATATCGGGCCAGGGCAATTTTTTTTTTATTTTAATCCTGGTTACTTGCTTAAAAAGCAATCCAGAGTACATCATTTTTCTGCTCCATTTGCTTGTTAGCACTGCAGAATACAGCCAGATCTGTTCCATATTTCAATGATAAAAATCCAGAAGTTTTGAACTGAACGTGGAAAATATTGACCTCCTTTTCCATTCTGTTGCAGTGTGTCGTCAAGCTATTCACACTAGCTCTCTGTGAAGAATAGTATTAGTAAATTACAGACCTGCTATTTAAAACCGTGGTTCTCTGTCAGAAATATCACATATAAAAGAGTTTCAAAATCAGCCATTTCTGCCTTCCATTTTGTTGCAGTGTGTCGGTCAAGCTATTCACACTAGGTCTCAGTGAAGAATAGTATTAGTAAATTACAGGCCTGCTATTTAAAACCATGGTTCTCTGTCAGACATATCACATATAACAGCGTTCCAAAATCAGCCATTTCTTCCTTCCATTTCGTTGCAGTGTGTCGGTCAAGCTATTCCCACTAGGTTTCTGTGAAGAATAGTATTTGTAAATTACAGACCTGCTATTTAAAACCGTGGTTCTCTGTCAGAAATATCACATATAAAAGAGTTTCAAAATCAGCCATTTCTTCCATTTTCTTTCTGTTGCAGTGTGTTGGTCAAGCTATTCACACTAGGTCTCTGTGAAGAATAGTATTAGTAAATTACAAGCCTGCTATTTAAAACTGTGGTTCTCTGTCAGACGTATCACATATAACTGTGGTTCAAATCCAGCCATTTGTAATGAACATAGAAAATATTGTCCTCCATTTATAGATTGTAGCAGTGTTTCAGTGGACAGCATTTTACAGCTCCATTTGCTTGTTCGCAGAATACAACCAGATTTTTTTAGTTTTATTCATTACTGTATTGTGGAAGCAGAGGAACTTTTATCAATGATCAGACGCACGTTATCCATATGACTGCCGTAATAATACAGAAATTTTGTGGACCGTGGCAAATAATCCACTCCATTTAAAGTCAGCCACCTGTCTTTTGTTGAACCAATTGACACTTGGCCGCTGACAAATACCATACTATTAGGGAGACTGCCTGAAACCGTGGCCATCAGACGTTATCCCATATGACTGCCCTAATAATTCAGCAATTACTGTGAGTGTGTCAAATATTTCCCTCCATTTAAAGTATTGCAGTTGTGGGTTCAAACCTATTCACAGTTGGCCGCTGACAAATAGCATATCTGTGAACAATGTTGTGAGAGTATTACGATACTTTTGCGGACTGACAAAAAAAAAAACATAGAAAAAACAAGCTAAAATAGAAAAAATGTTAAGAAGCATTCTTTCCAGGGTAATGGCTTGAATATAAGACCAAAGAAATAAAAAAAAGAAAGTTATGGACCATGGAAGACATTTATGCGACCAGAATGAACACTCATCTGTAGCTGGTGATGATATAGCTGGTGATGATACCACCTAGCAGCACTTGTCCCTATTGTAAATTCATCTAACAGCGTTATCGAAAGGGAATAGAATAGATTTTACATTTTTTTGGGCACCAGCAGCACACAGTATAAGGCAATAATACCTGACTGGATCAGTGTAATATGCTATCCATACTGCGATACCTCACCTGTAAAAGAATTCCAGATAAGACAGTTAATATTATAGAATATAGAATCTATTTGAATTGTTCTTCCCATTATTAAGGAGTGTGTCTCCTATAGTGTTATTGCATATGCAGCAATTTCAAGGGCTGCCAAAAATTAGGGCAAACTCCAATACACATTTGAAGAGACGTAAAAAAAAAAAAAAAACACAGTAGAATCTTTTTAGCATAAAAAACAGACTCCCAATGTAACCTCAATGTAATCACATTGTTCAGCTCCTGCACCTCCTCCTCCAGTTCGGCCTCCATATCCAAAATGTCCACATCAGTCACAAGCTGGAAGCACTGCAGCACTGCCTTTGCCAAGCGGCAACAGGCTGTGCTGAATCTAATATGCCTAATGCTTACGTGACAAACAGTCCACCGCTGCAGAGTTGTTGAAAGCTGTAACACAGCAGCCTGATCTGTGGCTGTCACTGCTGAACATACAGCCAGGCATGGTCATGTGTGACAATGGGCGGAACGTGGTGGCGGAGAAATGACAGCCGGAGTAGATACAGTTTCTCTCTATGCCAGTCCTTTCACCGAGCTAAAGAATATGGCTCTGGTGCAATGCAACTCTCACCGAGATGCAGTGTCAGACTGAAAAACATTGGACCCACTAGAGGATTTGATTCTGAGGGCCCACCTTTCTCCCCCGCTCAAGAGCCGTATAGCAGCTGCAAAGTTTGTGCTATCATGAACTCTCCTGATAGAGAATCCTCGGGTGGGCCCTTCCAACCCTGCCGCGAAGCAGCCCTGGCTAAGAAAAGGCTGTGGGAAGGTTCCTGGACACTCTATGACTGCTTTTTACTGAGGGGAAAACTCACGCAAACACGAGGAGAACATGCAAAATCCTTGCAGATGTTGTCCTTGGTGAGATTTGCAAGGCTTCAGTGCTAACCACTGAGCCACTGTGCTGCTCTCCCTGTTCTCCCTCTGTTATCTAACATGCTGGAGAAACTTGCACCTACTGCCACTCAGTATCTTCAGCTCCTTTGTGAGAACCTCAGCTCCTTTGGGCAGAAGAAAAGGAAATTGTGGATAGCTTCGCTACTGGTACTGGGGGTACTGCTAATACCATGGTGTAACTGCTAATACCATCGCGTCATGCAATAGTTCACTGAAAATATTCCAGGCTGGTTGGAGCCAAGCTGATTCCCATAAAATAGTACCAGCAGCAAGCTAAGGAGATGGTGGTCTCTATCATCATCACAACCTAATCTCAGCACTATGAACTCTCCTGAAGGAGAAGCCAGGGCCCAACAGAGGATTCTCCAGTTCTCTGGTGGGCCCGTCCAAGCCTGCCGAGAAGCAGCCCTGGCTAAGAAAAGTCTGTGGGAAGGTTCCTGGACACTGTATGGCTGCTTTTTTACTGTGGACTGGCTCCAGCAATCTATAAGATTGCAATCTATGATCCCTTCACTGGCTCCCCATTGGCCAGAGGCTTCAGTTCAAAACTGTAACCATGACATGCAAAGCCATCCACAACCTGTCTGCTCCATATATCTGTGACTTAGTCTCCCGGTACATACTTGCACGCAACCATCCTCACAAGATCTCCTTCTCTACTACCGTCTTCTCTCCTCTTCCCACAATTACATACAAGATTTTTCCCGTTCATCACTTCTGCTCTTGAACTCTGTACCCCAACAAATCAGACTCTCGCCTACTGTTGAAACCTTTAAAAGGAAGCTGAAGACACACCTCTTCCGACAAGCCTACAACCAGCAGTAACCCTTGCTCCACCATACCGCTGCACGACCAGCTGTACCCTCACCTACTGTATCCTCCCCCATCACTTATAGACTGTTTGTGCGCCCTCACAGGCAGGGTCCTCTCTGCTCTTGTACCAGTCAATGACCTCTTTTCACACGTAAAGCGCAATGGAATAAATGGCGTTATAATAATAAATAATAATAATACTACTTGTACTCTGGGTCAATTGATGGCACTTTCCTGGTGACTGCCCCTAAAGTGATGTGTTTTGACAGCTTTTCGTCCCGTTTGAAGGTGTTGTGTATACGTTTGGTTTTGACACCCATTGAATCCAATGGCGTTCGGCAATGTCTGGCAAATATTTGACAATTACATTGCCGAATATTGCAAAAACGGAGATTGTAATCTGAAACGAATATTGAAATATTCACTTGTCTCTAATCAGAAACACCCTTAAAAAAATTATGTGGGTGTTGCATCCCGGTCTCCCTGGTGATATGGTGGTGGAGGATGTGGAGGAGGAGGAGGGCGACATAAAATAGAACAATTCCTGAAGGGTATACCCATGTCTGGTTGTGAAGGGGTGCATGGGAATAGACCCCCCCAAAAAACACTGGATTTGAGTTTATGTTTGATGCTATCATCTGGTGGTGTTGAGAAGTCTGGCCCAATCCAGCCCTTGTTCATTTTTATAAGAGTCTGCCTGTCAGCATTTTCAGTTGACAGGCGGATGCGCCTATCAGTTTTATCAGTTATAATGCCCCCGGCGGCACTAAAAGCCATCTCTGACAAAATGCTAGCGGTCAGGACCTCCAAGGTGTAGAAAGACAGTTCATGCCACGTGTCCAGCTTGCATCTTCCAAAACTTTTCCCTCCTTGTCAGAGTACCCCGTGTATCAGGGCCTGGGCGCTGGGAGGGTCTGAGAAAACTGTCCCAGACCTTTGACAGCGTTCTCCTGCCTCTGCCGCATCTGGTTTGTGTCTCCCTCACTTGTACTCCTTGGTTGTCCAATGAACTGTCTGAATGTGACCTCTGCTGCCAGCGTTGTCAGATGGGAATTTTTTTTTTGTTATAATTCTTCAACAAGAACCTGAACTTAATATCTCCAAAAATGAACTCCTTCGGTTTCCTCCCTCTACTAACCTACCTATACCTGACTTTGCAATTTCCTTTAGGTGATGCCACCATAACTCCCACTCGGCACACCTGCTATCTTGGAGTCATATTTGACACACAACTTTCCTTTATCCAATGTTCAAAATCACTCACTCGCTCATGTCACCTGCACCTTAAAAACTGCTCCAGAAGTCGACCTTTTCTCAACTTTGATACTGCAAAAACTCTTAGGCTGTGTGCCCACGATGCGTTTTTAATGCGTTTCTGCAGCGTTTTTGCAGCTGCGGAAACGCATTAAAAACGCATGGTAGAAGGGCAGCAATGTTCCCCAATGATAATCTGCATGTGCTGTGCACATGCTGTGGAAATTTCCGCTGCGGATTATCATTGCGGAAAAAAACGCAGCACAACCAATTATTTTGCGGAAATGCTGCGTTTTCGCCGCCATTGACTTGCATTAGATCGCGCCAATTCTGCAAGACTGCATCTGTACTTGCGTAATTGGTGCGTTCTAATGTGCGGATGGTACCCGGGTGTAGATGAGAGGAGAGTCTCATCCACACCCAGGTACCATTAAAAAATCTGTAAAAAAAGAATAAAATAAAAAAAATATATATATTTACCTTCTGGCGGCCCGCGCTGCGCTCCTCCTTGCTTCCCGGCACTTTGCAGTGGATTGAAGGACCTGCGCTGACATCAGAGTCATGTGACGGGTCACGCGACGCTGACCTCGGCAGGTCTTTCAATCCACTGCAAAGTGCCGGCACCAAGCGAAGCAAGACAGCGCGGGCATGAAATGATCTCGATGGTCCAGATGGATGGAGTGGAGGATGGCTAGTTGATGGACACCCCATGCAAACACGGCTACAGCACCAACAAGGAGGAGGTGGAGTAATGTTTTGGGCTGGAATCATGGGGAGAGAGATTGTTGGCGCTTTTAGGATCCCTGAAGGGGTAAAGATGAACTCCATAATGTATGTTGAGTTTCTCAAACAGCACTTCCTGCCATGGTTCAAGATGAAGAACCGTGCATTCCGCAGCAAGATCATTTTCATGCATGATAATGCCCCGTCTCATGCTGCACATAACACATCTGCATCTCCGGCTGCTGTGGGCATAAAAGGGGACAAACTTATGGTGTGGCCCCCATGCTCCCCTGACCTCAACCCCATTGAGAACCTCTGGAACATCATCAAAAGGAGTGTCTATGATGGCGGGAGGCAGTTCACATCTAAGCAATAGCTCTGGGAGGGTATTCTGTCCTCATGCAAAACAATTGAAGCAGAAACTATCCAAAACCTGACAAATTCAATGAATGAGAGAGTTCAGAAGCTCCTTTCGAACAAGGGGTCCTATGTGCAAATGTAACATCACCTAGAATAAAGTTTTGAGTTGAAAACTGTTTGATTTCAGTTTGTAATAACCTGCTAATGCTTATAATTTCAAAAATGACCATTTTTTTGTTCTTTATTAAAATAAAAAGGTTGAAAACTCTGCTGTGCATAATAATTTGGAACATGCATTTTGAGTGCAGTTTGAGTGTTTTATTTTTTAAAAAATATACTGTTATCATAGGCAGTTTGTACAAAAACCTTTCAATTGTACTCTAATAGTTATTTGACTGGAAAATTACAATGACTGCAATTCATATAGGTAATTTGGGAAAATCTGAGAAAATATTATTTGCATAATAATTTGGAACACAGTGTATTAACTCAGTGGAATGAGTCAGTGAGATGAACCATCCCTGGCCACATTTACTTGTCCACATGTTTGTGGTTAAGCGGTCCTTCCCAGTAAGTGCACTGGGGAGGGCACAGGTAATGTTCTGGGATCAGCGCTTGTCAAAGGCGGAGACGATACCGGGAGAAATAGTCGCAGCTGGTGACCGAATATGGACACCCGGCGGTCGCCGCCATGAGGTTGTGGAAAGTTTCCGCCTCCATAAGCCTAAAAGGAAACATTTCAAGTACAAGCAGTCCAGAAATGTGGCAGTTTAGTATTGCGGCTGGCTGCAGCTGCATACTTGCACTTGCATTCCAAGTAGCAGAAAACTAAGTAGATGGTGGCCTCATCATCATCACAATCTGAAAGGTTTGCACTATGAACTCTCCTGAAGGAGAATCCAGGGCCCACCGGAGGATTCTCCGGTTCTCTGGTGGGCCCGTTCAACCCTGCTGAGAAGCAGCCCTGGCTATGAAAAGTGTGTGGGAAGGTTCCCGGACACTCTATGGCTGTTTTTTTTTTACTGTGAGCTGGCTCCGTCGGTCCCTGGCCACATTCACCTGTCCACGTGTTTGTGGTTAGGTGGTCCTTCCCAGTAAGTGCACTGGGGAGGGCATGAGTAATGTTCTGGGACCCGCGCTTGTAGAAGGAGGCAGGCGATATTGGGAGAAATAGTGGTGGCTGGGGACCAAGTATGGACACCCGGCCGTCGCCGCCATGAGGTTGTGGAAAGCTTCCGCCTCCATGAGCCTAAAAGGCAAGCATCCAGAAATGTGTCAATTTAGTATTGCAGCCTATGGGTGGGTGGCTGGCTGCATACTTGCGCTTGCATTCCAAGGACTGTGGTAGGGACAACTGAACTTTGCAAAGGGACAAGGACGTGGACGGTGATAGTTGCAAGTCTGCAACAACAGTTGCAGGGCGGGAGGCATCTTCGCATGCGCCATGGACAGGGGATTGGCGTGCACGCACAACAGCGGAAGGGGCAGTGGTGTCACGCGCAGACACTATTTCTGGACCTTTGTGTTCGGCCCAGCTAGTCGTGTGCTTTGCCTTCATGGGCCTGAGCATGCTGGTGATGGTCAGGCTGGTAGTTTTGTGCTCTTACTGATGCTGGCCTAGCAGATGTTGCAAATGGCCTTTTTGGGGTTATCTAAACAGTCTTTAAAAAAGAATCAGACTCGGGAAGACCTAACAGTTGTACTGGCAGCTTCAGTCGTGTTGGTGTTTCCGGGAGCAGTTGCTCGCATTGTGTCTGTGACCACCACACTGCTTGTTCCTGCCTGTTGTGGAGCTACGCCTCCCTCCCCCTGTGTGCTGATGTCCTCGCTCTACTTGTCCCCTCGCCAGGTTGGGTTAGTGACTTCATCGTCCATTGCTTCGTTTTCCACTTGCGCACCCTGGTCTTCCTACTGACTTTCTGTCCATTGTGTCTCATCATTATCCACTTCTTGTGACAGTAATTGCATTTTCCCACCATCACCTTCGGGTGAACATGGCTGCTCAAATCACTACGTGCAATCTTCTGTTGCCCTGCTCGAAGCTGGCCGGTCGAGAGTCCCGAAGTTATCGATGGAAACGTGAACAGCTCTTGGGGTAACCCTGGACTATAATCTCTCCTTCAAACCACATATCCAAGCTCTTTCCACTTCCGAGCGAGAGGCCAGAATCTATAAATGGAAAGATGAACAAAACAGCTCTTTGAAGTGTCCAAGTGTGGGATCAGTTGTCTCAGGGGACTCGGAATGGTGGGAGGAAGGAGGATCAGGGTGAGGAAGATGGCGACTCCAAGTAGAAAAAATCTCCCTGATCTGTACATTCCTCAACCACGAATATGCAAAAACACTAGTGCACGCACTCATCATCTCCCTTCTCGACGGCTGCAACCTCCTGCTCTCTGGCCTCCCTTCTAACACTCTCGCATTCTTCCAATCTATCCTAAATTCTGTTGCCCGACTAATCCACCTGTCCCCTTGCTATTCCCTGGCCCCTCCTCTCTGTCAATCCCTTCAATGGCTCCCTATTGCCCAGAGACTCCCGTTCAAAACCCTAACCTTGGCATGCAAAGCCATCCACAACCTGTCTCCTCCATACATCTGTGACCTAGTCTCCGGGTACTTACCTGCACACAACCTCCTATCCTCACAAGATCTCCTTCTCTAGTCCCCTCTTATCTCCTCTTCCCACAATTGCATACAAAATTTCTCCCATGCATCCCTCCTTCTCTGGAACTCTCTACCCCACCATTTCTGACTCTCGTCTACTGTTGAAACCTTCAAAAAGCACCTGAGGACCCTCCTCTTGTGACATGTGTACAACCTGCAGTAACCCTCGCTCCATCATACCGCTGCATGACCAGCTCTATCCTCACCTACTATATCCTCAACCATCCCTTGTAGACTGTGAGCCCTCATGGGCAGGGTCCTCCCCTCTCCTCTCCTGTACCAGTTGCTGTCACATTTTTGTTCAAGATTATTGTAATTGTTTTTGCGATGTATACCCCTTTTTCACATGTAAAGCACCATGGAATGAATGGCGATAAAGTAATAATAATAATGTGATCCAGGCTCACATCTACTGAGACAGGACCATGTGGAACACAGGGTGGGGGTGGCAATCTGACTGGAAACTTTATCTGCTATCCAACCAACAACCTTTTCACACTGCTCTGGCTTCAATAGTGGTGTTCCCGGGGTCTCCTAGAAATTAGGACAGGAAGTTCGACATGACGTGGGTGTTTGTTGTACTCCCTCAGCAGGCACAGTTTCATCTTGCCCACGGCCTCTGCATGCACTATCACCATCACCATAACGTCCACTTCCCCGTCCCTTGACACACACCTTGCCCATTTTAAATGGAGTTTAAGATTTCTCACGGTGCCAAAAATGTCTGTATTATTACCACAGTAATATAGGATCATGTCTGATGAGATGACCACAGTTTTAGGCAGTGCCCTGGGAGTCAGAAGTGTTTCCAGGGGTCTTCTCCATGCAGTTCCTATATCACACACCACATGGCCAGATAAGGCAGTAAAATGTTAAAATGACATTTCCTGGTGAATACATTTTTCATGGTTGAAAGCAATGCAAAAGTGCAAAAACGCATCAAAAATTCTACATGTGAACATAGCCCAAGATGTGGTGGAGCATTTTTGTTTTGGTTCTTTGTTTTGCCTTATATACAAGTCATTACTCTGGAAAGTATGTTCCTTAACAAATTTCCCAGGAAAATTAATTTTGATTTTGTTTTTGTATGTTTTATTGTTGACAGCAGTGACCTGGGAGTTAGAAATGCTCCCAGGGGTCTTCCACATGCTGCTCCCATGTTAGTCATTTGAGCACTGTTCCCATCGATTTGGGCAATTTTTAGACCCCCTGCAGACCGCCGGGGGTGGCCGCCAGAAAAATGTTCGAGTTTCCCATAGACGTACATTGGGCTCGTTACTTGGACCGAGCACTCGAGCATTCCAATTTGCTCGACCTGAGCAACGAGCACCCGAGCATTTTAGTGCTCGCTCATCACTAATCTTTATGCCCTGAACAGAGTTACTATAGTACACATTATACAATGTCATAAGTTTGCTTCATATCAAAGGAGTCAAAGGCTAATCCGTTATCTGATGTCTCATTTTGAAGTCACATTGGACTAACCTTAATTTCCACTGTAATTATAGATAAAAAAGAGTTGATATAAAGTTCAAAACATAATTAGTTTCTACATAACCAACATAGATAGCACATTTAAAGAGCAAATATCAACAGGTTTTCTTTATATAAAATAGAACATTAAGTTTTATCAAAGAATGCTTTTATAATTGTCTGTTTAGATAAACCTAAATATTGCAGTTTACACAATAGGAGATAAGATCTGAACTGCATTCTATGTTTCTCTGCCTGCATTTAACTTTAGACTTTTAAGCTGAAATTCTGATCTCAGGATGATAGATCTGTTTGTGCAACATTTGCATGCACAACCATACAGACATTTCTAGTTGGGTCTATTGGTTACAGATGGCAGCATTATTTATTTTTTTCCATTACTAGTCTAGTACAATTTCACCTTTCGAAAGATTTAGATACTTATAGAACTCACTTGTACTTCGGAGATCATCTTTATTTTTCATTTCCTTCTTCCTCATTCTTTTTTCTCATTTCTCTCCTAACTCCACTTTTAATTTCTTTTTTTCCCTGCTGATAGGAGTTTATTAAGCATTTTAATTTAGTTTTTTTCCATATGTTAGTGTAATTGTATTTTAAAATACATAGGGACTATGTATGTTAACACTGCCCAAAGATTTTATATGGCATTTAAATGACAAGTGTATTCCCCTATTTTACGCTTGGAATTTTTTTCTGTGAAAAAATGTATGATGTGCAATATAAAAAAAATATTGTACTACCGTGTTAGCCAGAAAAATCTATGTAACTACTTTCATGAAAATATGTACATGAAAAAATGTATAAAATTGGATTTCATACACTGCTCAAAAAAATAAAGGGAACACTTTATATAAGTAACACAGTAACACAGAATATAACTCCAAGTGAATCAAACTTCTATGAAATCCAACTGTCCACTTAGAAAGCAACACTGATTGACAATCAATTTCACATGCTGTTGTGCAAATGGAATAGAAAATAGATGGAAATTATTGGCAATTATCAAGACACCCTCAATAAAGGAGTGTTTCTGCAGGTGGTGACCATAGACCACATCTCAGTACCAATGCTTTCTGTCTGATGTTTTGGTCACTTTTGAATGTTGGTTGTGCTTTCACACTCGTGGTAGCATGAGACAGACTCTACAACCCACAGAAGTTGCTCAGGTAGTGCAGCTCATCCAGGATGGCACATAAATGCGAGCTGTGGCAAGGTTTGCTGTGTCTGTCAGCGTAGTGTCCAGAGGCTGGAGGCGCTACCAGGGGACAGGCCAGTACACCAGGAGACGTGGAGGGGGCCGTAGGAGGGCAACAACCCAGCAGCAGGATCGCTACCTCCGCCTTTGTGCAAGGAGGATCAGGAGGAGCACTGCCAGAGCCCTGCAAAATGACCTCCAGCAGGCCACAAATGTGCATGTGTCTGCACAAACAGTTAGAAACCGACTCTATGAGGGTAGTATGAGGGCCCGACGTCCACAGATGGGGGTTGTGCTCACAGCCCAACACCGTGCAGGACGCTTTGCATTTGCCACAGAACACCAGGATTGGCAAAGTCGCCACTGGCGCCCTGTGCTCTTCACAGATAAAAGCAGGTTCACACTGAGCACATGTGACAGACGTGACAGAGTCTGGAGACGCCGTGGAGAGTGATCTGCTGCTTGCAACATCATTCACCATGACTGGTTTGGCAGTGGGTCAGTAATGGTGTGTGGTGGCATTTCTTTGGAGGGCCGCACAGCCCTCCATGTGCTCGCCAGAGGTTGCCTGACACTGCCATTAGGTACCGAGATGAGATCCTCAGACCCCTTGTGAGACCATATGCTGGTGCGGTTGGCCCTGGGTTCCTCCTAATGCAGGACAATGCCAGACCTCATGTGGCTGGAGTGTGTCAGCAGTTCCTGCAAGATGAAGGCATTGAAGCTATGGACTGGCCCGCCTGTTCCCCAGACCTGAATCCAATTGAGCACATCTGGGACATCATATCTCGCTCCATCCACCAACTGTCCAGGAGTTGGCGGATGCTTTAGTCCAAGTCTGGGAGGAGATCCCACAGGAGATCATCCACAACCTCATCAGGAGTATGCCCAGGCGTTGTAGGGAGGTCATACAGGCACGTGGAGGCCACACACAATACTGAGCCTCATTTTGACTTGTTTTAAGGACATTGCATCAAAGTTGGATCAGCCTGTAGTGTGTTTTTCCACTTTAATTTTGGGGGTGACTCCAAATCCAGGCCTCCATTGGTTAATAAATTTGATTTCCATTGATGATTTTTGTGTGATTTTGTTATCAGCACATTCAACTTTGTACAGAACAAAGTATTCAATGAGAATATTTCATTCATTCAGATCTAGGATGTGTTATTTGAGTGTTACCTTTATTTTTTTGAGCAGTATATATATACAAGTAGCATGAAGCAGAATGTATGCGCGCCTCGTGTTTGTGGGTTGGTGTGAGCCAGGATCATGGTGGCTTTGCTCCTCCTGCTGGCACAGTATAGTGGTGGTCGCCTTGCAGTGCTCCACCTAATAGAGCAGGGACCCTCTACAGAGCTACTGTGTAACATAGCAGTGGGCTTATACATTTTCATCAATATGTTCAATATGTTAACTTGAAACCCCATGTTCAGTTTTGAGAATTTTGCTTAGCTGCAGCAGATTAATGTATAATATTTGGATGTGTGGTTCACGTCTTTTTACTATCGTTATAGAATATTATATAGTCTGTCCCTTCAATTTTTTTTTGTTTTCCTTGGTACCAGCGCTCCACGCATTTAGACCTATTTTAAATTAGCAAGAAATAATTATATTAATAAAAGGGTTCCGTCTATTGTGTTCTTAGTTCATTACCTGAGACCACATGGAAGATGTTTTTTAGATCAAGTTCACTAGGTGTTGGCGCTGTTTAATGGAGTGACTCAGAGCTGTGATAGCTTTGCCTCATAGCATGGGTGCTGTGGGGCACTTGGGTTACTCCCCCTGCTGGTGCAGTGTTGCAGCAGCGCTACTCCTAATACAGTAGAGACGCACTGCATAGGTTCACAGTGCTGTGACAGTCGACTTGTACATCCTGGTCAAAATGATCCTCAAGATTAGCTCTGATAACTTTGCTTAGCTGCATTAGATCAATGTATAATATTTGGATGTGCAGTCCATGCCTTTTTTCTATAGTTAGTGTATAAAGTCCAGTTATATGCCAGTTGGCTAATGGGAGAACTTTGTTCTTTGTGTAATAAAAAAAGAAACAATTCTGCCTGTTACAATTAATATATCAAAGCCCAAGGACACTGAACTCAATTAGCCAAGTTTACATAATCCATTAATAAAACTTGCACAAAAATGATAATTATCAAATTACTCTAATTGCCCCTGATATTTGACAATAGTTCTAACATACCTGGCGGCGTCCTTGCATAGTGGTCCATCTCCCACTGTGCAAGAGCGCGCACTTGATCTCCTGTCCAGAATGTCTCTCTGGCTTCCCTCCATGCTGTCTGTTTGTGTCTGTTTCTGCTGCTTAAGGGCGGCGCCCGATCACTTTCTGCTTTTTGTACCTGCTGTGGGTCACACCCCTTGTGCGTCCTCAGCCTATTGCTGTCTGTCACCTGGTATATAGCTCAGCTGCTCCCATCTATCCCTGCCTGAGCATAGTGTTTCATTCAGTGTGTGCTTGCACTCTGAAGGTGCCAGGTCCCGTTCTGTGTTCTCTTGTCTGCCTATCCTGGAGGCTGTATTTCCAGGCCTGTCTGAACACGCTCCTAGCCTGTTCCTCCTGCCTTCTAGGGGCCGATTACCTAGACCCATTCCTGTATCTTGTCTGACCTGTCTGAACACGCTCCTAGCCTGTTCCTCCTGCCTTCTAGGGGCCGATTACCTAGACCTGCTCCTGTATCTTGTCTGTCCTGTCTGAACACGCACCTTGCCTGTTCGTCCTGCCTCTCTGGGGGCCGTATTCCCAGACCCGCTCCTGTATTCCGCTGCAGTGTCGGTCTCCTCCGTACACTCAGTTCCAGTCTGAACTCTCTCCTATCCTTTACCTGTTTTGCCTCTATGTCCGTTCCCTTCCTTTTTCTGCAGAGTCTGAACTCGTACCTAACTCCTGCTTGTTGTCTCTGTACTCCCGTTTGTGAGTTTGTGGTCCACTCGCTACTTCTCTGCTAGTACCCTGTGGGTGTCTGGCTCTGCCTTTCCCTTCCTGTCTGTTCCGTGTGAACAGAGCCCTGTCCCCCCTACTCAGCCTAGCCTGCTCTGACTCCTTTGCTCACCGCTCCGGCAGTCCTGTCCTGCCCTGCTTCTGCCCGCTGCTCCGGCAGTCCTGTCCTGCCCTGCTTCTGCCCGCTGCTCCGGCAGTCCTGTCCTGCCCTGCTTCTGCCCGCTGCTCCGGCAGTTCTGTCCTGCCCTGCTTCTGCCCGCTGCTCCGGCAGTCCTGTCCTGCCCTGCTTCTGCCCGCTGCTCCGGCAGTCCTGTCCTGCCCTGCTTCTGCCCGCTGCTCCGGCAGTCCTGTCCTGCCCTGCTTCTGCCCGCTGCTCCGGCAGTCCTGTCCTGCCCTGCTTCTGCCCGCTGCTCCGGCAGTCCTGTCCTGCCCTGCTTGTGCTCGCTGCTCCTGCAGCCCCGTCCTGCTCTGTTCTTGCCCACCGCTTCGGGCGTTCCCTCTCTGCTGTGGTTGTCTACCGCATCTGCGGTTCTGTGACCCAGTCTGTACTGGGTCTTAACCTTTCTGTGCTCCAGCCCGTCCTTTCGGCCAGTACCTCCCTGCCTGCATACTCGCCTGTATCCACCCATCTGCATACCTGCCGTGTTTGCTTATATCCACCAGTCTGTGCCAGCCTAACCTGCCTGTTCCTGAGTCCCAGTGTGTACTGGGTCCTATCCCACCTGTGTTCCTACCTGCTAGTGCCTCCCTGTCTGCACTCTAGCTGTGCTTGCCTGTACCCCTCTACCTGTATTGTTCCTGAGTCCCAGTGTGTACTGGGTCCTATCCCGCCTGTGTTCCTACCTGCTAGTGCCTCCCTGTCTGCACTCTAGCTGCGCTTGCCTTTACCCGCCTGCCTGCATACCAGTCGTGCCTGCCTATACCCTCCAGTCTGTGCGCCAGCCTAACCAGCCTGATCCAGTAATCCCTGTGTGGGTCAACCCCCGTGTCCGGAGTTTGACCTGGAGTAGCACCTGGTCCCTCTGCCCGGTTTCTCCCTGGTGCACTGGCATCATATGCCGTCGTGCCATCTTGGTCGGATCGGCCAGATACTTAGTCACGCCCCTCCAGGCACTCTCCGGTTCATGGTCCAGTGGAATCACTACAATCACACGCACACGCCGCTCAGCCCGGGCGTGTGCATAACAGCATGCTCAGGCCATGGTTCCCGTTGAGCCCCACGGCCTTCGCTCTCTGAGAAGTTTTCCAGCGAATACATGCATTAAAATAAATAAATAAATATTTTTTTTTTCCTTTAGCTGAGTTCCAGGCGAATTACGCACCCGTCCAGATGGATCTATCTGCTCTCGTTCCCGCGGATCCGCTACGTTATTATGGGGATCCTAGACAAAGTCGTGCATTTGTGGAGCAATGCATGCTACACTTCAAGTTCTACCCTCTATGTTTTCCCACCGATCGGGTTAAGGTGGCATTCATTATGTCTTACCTGGCGGGTGATGCCTTGGAATGGATCAACCCCCTATATGAAACACAGGATCCGATCCTCCTGGACCTAATGGCCTTCCTGGTGGCCTTTCTAATGGTCTTCGATGATCCTAACCCGGAGGCTCCTGCTGAAGTTTCACTTCCCGATATCCCGGAGCAGCCCCAATGGGTAATGTGTGTGGGTAGCGCAATAGTCCTCCAGCCCAATGAGACTACTGCCCACCCAGAATCCTCACAGGGTGACTACGCTTTCCGGAATACTTCTCCCAACCTCAAGAGGCAGTCCAGACGTGCTAGACGTAGAGGCAAGCCGTCACGCCAGGGTCTGTCCTCCCTGAGACCTCCTGACCCCAACCTTGAAGTCCCTACTGAAGCTTCATCTCCCTGTATCCCGGAGAAGCCCCAACGGGTAATGTGCGTGGGTAGTGCACCAGTTCTCCTGCCCGAAGAGACTTCTGCCCATCCAGACTCCACACAGGAGAACTTCCTGCACCAGGCATCAGATGCTTCACCCACTTTAACCGGTGTGCATGTCCAAGGATGCTCCAAAGCTGTGGTTACCTCAGAGTCTGTGCACCTCTACTACCTGGCGGAGGACCCCCTGTTGCCTCCTGAATCCTCCGGGATACCACTCGATGACAAATGGAGAGAGAATTCTCTACACCCGGTACTCGATACTTTGTCCGCTTCGTCCTGTGAGCCTGACAATGGGTACCCCAAAGTGGTAGTTACCCCCGAGTCTCTACACCCCTCCGACCAGGCGGAGGACCTCCAGTTGTCTCCTGAACCCTTCGGGGTGCTACCTGGTAGCGAAAGGACAGAGACTCTCCTATACTCTGTACCTGATACCTCGCTCGCTTCGTCCAGTGAGTCCAACCTAGTGTACTCCGAAGCAGAGGTTACTCCCGAGTCTCTACACCCCTCCGACCAGGCGGAGGACCTCCAGTTGTCTCCTGAACCCTTCGGGGTGCTACCTGGTGGTAAATGGACAGAGACTTTCCTATATCCTGGATCTGATACCTCGCTTGCTTCGTCCAGTGAGTCCGACCTAGTGTACTCTGAAGCAGAGGTTACCCGTGAGTCTCTACACCCCTCTGACCAGGCGGAGGACCGCCAGTTGTCTCCAGAACCCTTCGGGGTGCCACCTGGTGGAGAATGGACAGAGACTTTCCTATACTCGGTACCCGATACCTCGCCTGCTTCGTCCAGTGAGTCCGACCTAGTGTACTCTGAAGCAGATGTTTTCTCTGAGCCTCTGCACTCTTCTGACCCGGCGGAGGACTTCCAGTTGTTTCCTGAATCCTCCGGGGTACCACCAGAAAACAAAGAGACAGTGACTTTTCCTCATTATGTACCTGATAACCCGTCTATTTCTTCCTGTGAGCTTGACAAGATGTACCTCGAAGCAGAGATTACCCCCAAGTCTCTGTCCCCCTCCAACCCGGTGGAGGACTTCCAGTTGTCTCCTGTACCCTCTGGGGTGCCACCTGAAAATATGTGGAGAGAGACTTCCTTGTGTGCTGTTCCTGGTACTCCACCCGTTTCGTCTGTTGCTAAGGGTGGCTGGATGGGAGGTAGCATCCTAGCTACCCAGAGGAGACCAGTTTTTCCGGTGGACAGTGGAAGTGATCTCTTCGAAGTGAAGAATTGGCCCTCGAATTCCCTGCGGAAGATTCTGGCAGGCCTGAAGAAGAGGGGGCGTAAGGGGGGGGGGTACTGTAACATACCTGGCGGCGTCCTTGCATAGTGGTCCATCTCCCACTGTGCAAGAGCGCGCACTTGATCTCCTGTCCAGAATGTCTCTCTGGCTTCCCTCCATGCTGTCTGTTTGTGTCTGTTTCTGCTGCTTAAGGGCGGCGCCCGATCACTTCCTGCTTTTTGTACCTGCTGTGGGTCACACCCCTTGTGCGTCCTCAGCCTATTGCTGTCTGTCACCTGGTATATAGCTCAGCTGCTCCCATCTATCCCTGCCTGAGCATAGTGTTTCATTCAGTGTGTGCTTGCACTCTGAAGGTGCCAGGTCCCGTTCTGTGTTCTCTTGTCTGCCTATCCTGGAGGCTGTATTTCCAGGCCTGTCTGAACACGCTCCTAGCCTGTTCCTCCTGCCTTCTAGGGGCCGATTACCTAGACCCGTTCCTGTATCTTGTCTGACCTGTCTGAACACGCTCCTAGCCTGTTCCTCCTGCCTTCTAGGGGCCGATTACCTAGACCTGCTCCTGTATCTTGTCTGTCCTGTCTGAACACGCACCTTGCCTGTTCGTCCTGCCTCTCTGGGGGCCGTATTCCCAGACCCGCTCCTGTATTCCGCTGCAGTGTCGGTCTCCTCCGTACACTCAGTTCCAGTCTGAACTCTCTCCTATCCTTTACCTGTTTTGCCTCTATGTCCGTTCCCTTCCTTTTTCTGCAGAGTCTGAACTCGTACCTAACTCCTGCTTGTTGTCTCTGTACTCCCGTTTGTGAGTTTGTGGTCCACTCGCTACTTCTCTGCTAGTACCCTGTGGGTGTCTGGCTCTGCCTTTCCCTTCCTGTCTGTTCCGTGTGAACAGAGCCCTGTCCCCCCTACTCAGCCTAGCCTGCTCTGACTCCTTTGCTCACCGCTCCGGCAGTCCTGTCCTGCCCTGCTTCTGCCCGCTGCTCCGGCAGTCCTGTCCTGCCCTGCTTCTGCCCGCTGCTCCGGCAGTCCTGTCCTGCCCTGCTTCTGCCCGCTGCTCCGGCAGTTCTGTCCTGCCCTGCTTCTGCCCGCTGCTCCGGCAGTCCTGTCCTGCCCTGCTTCTGCCCGCTGCTCCGGCAGTCCTGTCCTGCCCTGCTTCTGCCCGCTGCTCCGGCAGTCCTGTCCTGCCCTGCTTCTGCCCGCTGCTCCGGCAGTCCTGTCCTGCCCTGCTTCTGCCCGCTGCTCCGGCAGTCCTGTCCTGCCCTGCTTGTGCTCGCTGCTCCTGCAGCCCCGTCCTGCTCTGTTCTTGCCCACCGCTTCGGGCGCTCCCTCTCTGCTGTGGTTGTCTACCACATCTGCGGTTCTGTGACCCAGTCTGTACTGGGTCTTAACCTTTCTGTGCTCCAGCCCGTCCTTTCGGCCAGTACCTCCCTGCCTGCATACTCGCCTGTATCCACCCATCTGCATACCTGCCGTGTTTGCTTATATCCACCAGTCTGTGCCAGCCTAACCTGCCTGTTCCTGAGTCCCAGTGTGTACTGGGTCCTATCCCACCTGTGTTCCTACCTGCTAGTGCCTCCCTGTCTGCACTCTAGCTGTGCTTGCCTGTACCCCTCTACCTGTATTGTTCCTGAGTCCCAGTGTGTACTGGGTCCTATCCCGCCTGTGTTCCTACCTGCTAGTGCCTCCCTGTCTGCACTCTAGCTGCGCTTGCCTTTACCCGCCTGCCTGCATACCAGTCGTGCCTGCCTATACCCTCCAGTCTGTGCGCCAGCCTAACCAGCCTGATCCAGTAATCCCTGTGTGGGTCAACCCCCGTGTCCGGAGTTTGACCTGGAGTAGCACCTGGTCCCTCTGCCCGGTTTCTCCCTGGTGCACTGGCGTCGTATGCCGTCGTGCCATCTTGGTCGGATCGGCCAGATACTTAGTCACGCCCCTCCAGGCACTCTCCGGTTCATGGTCCAGTGGAATCACTACAATCACACGCACACGCCGCTCAGCCCGGGCGTGTGCATAACAATAGTCTACACCATTATTAATTAACTTACATCTGTCATCATACCACTGATCTGCTTGAGTATGCAAATATCGGAAAGTAGATATTTGCAAAGAATGGAGCAATTGTATGGCAACTTTGTTTTAGAACTGATGAAAAAAAAGTATTTTCGGGTACTTCTGTCCATAAAATGAAACTTTTTATTAGAAATTCATTTAAAAACAAGTACACTACACCATTAGTCATAGAATGACTAATAAAAAGATTAATTTTTTGAATGGAAGTGCCTGAAAATCCTTTTTTCTTTGTCGGTTCTACAATAGCTGAGCTTCACCAGCAGGAAGTGGCACCCATTCATTAACTTTCCATTGTATACCAAACAATATTGGCATGGTGAGCTTCTTTATTTCTTTTTTTTCTACAACTTTGTTTTACTCTGTTTAAAAGACATATGCCTAATGCAGTATATAATCCTGCTATTGTACAGAATACATTTATAAACCGTAAAGCCTATCTTGTATGGAAGTTACATTTTTCATTATTATTATTATTATTATTATTATTATTATTATTATTATCACCACAGGTTTCTGTTGCATTGCAAACAACAATATCTTGTAACATTATACAGAATATGTGCTGGTGGAGGAGGAGAAGACGCAAAATATCTTCTCACCTATTTGAATATACTTGATACTTGATTATTGCACTTAAACATACTGGCTGATGACCGGATCATGCAGCTTTATATGAAAATCCCTATTTATTACAATTGCCAGACCTGAACTAACAAGCTCTTTTTACCTATTGTGTCCCCCCATTTCCTTGTAGAATGTAAGCAGGACCCTCACTCCTAATGTAACTGTTTAAACTTCTTACCTTGTATTGAATTTATTGTCTGTATATGTCCCCGCTTAATTGTAAATTTCTGTAGAATATGTTGGTGCTATATAAATAGAAATTATTTTTATTACAATTATTATTATTATTTGTAAAGGCTAAGCTGATTTTGTCTGGCAAAGTCTTTCCTCGGTCACTTATCTGCAATTAACATAACAGGGAACTTTAAGATCCTGGCTAGTAGATTATGCAGAAACAACAATTCTAGTTGACTGGTCTCTGAATGTTGTGAATTTTTATCAGATCACACAGAGGTGGTTGATTTTATTGCTTAGAATAATTCCAGGCTTTTGACCTTCTGCTATCTTTACTAGGAGGACAATCCTTTTGCAGAAGTTGTTATGACAATTCAATGGTATCTATTCATATAGTTTTTGTTCACCAATATCTATTCAGGGAATGCTATCTAAGGCAAAGTAAGATTAAGTATCTCTAACTGCCATCATTTTATTGACCTGAAAGTAATGTTTTCTCAGCTGATTCTTATTATTAAAGATCAATTTTTTGATACTTCTCTTTAGGCAAGATATGGTCTCATAGGAAAGCCAAATGTACCCTAACCTCAGCCCCATGAAACTGACATAGAGGCTATCCCTCATAGGAACTCTGAGAAAGACCAAAATCTCTGACGTTACAAAGAGCTTTTCCACTATTAGATCTGAATTTTTGCACTAATGTCCAGTTCAGGGTCTATTTATCCTCTGTCTGCTGCACATACAGTTTTGAAGGTCCTTTCAACAGGGCTTTGAGAAGGATCTCAGACAACCATAAAAGTCCAGGTTGCAGCATTGTCTGTATTCTTTGGGATTCAGTTTGTTTAAGAGCATTCTCCAGACTTAAGGCCCCGTCACACATAACGAGATCGCTAGCGAGATCGTTGATACGTCACGGGTTTTGTGACGCAATAGCGATCTCGCTAGCGATCTTGTTATGTCTGACAGGTAGCAACGATCAGGCCCCTGCTGTGAGATCGCTGATCGTTACAAAGCTTCCTGGACCATTCCTGGGTCGTTGCGCTCCCGCTGGGCAGTGTGCATCGCTGTATTTGACACCTTATCAATGACCTCGTTAGCGATTCAGAACTGAGACACGTAGGCGTGCATAAATTGGATTTTTCCACGCCCCCTCGTCCCCGATTGGTGGTCGCTACAGCGGTCTCATTTTCCTCCGTGCATAAAGAAGGCAACAGAATAGCGATTCCATCCTTTGTTTCTGACCTCGTGCTGGATTGCAGATCCTAGCAGAGTTCTCCGGGCTGTTGATATCCGTTCATTCGACTGAGTCCTGATTTTGCGGATCGTTAAAGCGACCAAGGCCGCCCAATCAGAGCACAGTAGCGTCGACCAATCGGAGATGAGGGGCGCGGAAAAGTAATTTTATGCACGCCTTTGTGACACAGTACTGTCCCTATCAAGGTGTGGATCGTTGAAATAGCTGCTGTGTGAAAGCGTCCCAACGACCGCCGAGATCGTTAGTTAGATCGCTGGGGCGGCCGAAATCATTGGGAAGTTCTGCATGTTTGACAGATCCCCAGCGATCACGAAACGACTCTCCAGCGATCCCAAAACCGTGACATAATAACGATCTCGCTAGCGATCTCGTTATGAGTGACGGGGCCTTTAGGCTGTGTGCCCACGATGCGTTTTTTAAGCGTTTCTGCAGCAGCAAAAACGCTTAAAAAACGCATGGTAGAAGGCCTGCCATGTTCCCCAATGATAATCCGCATGTGCTGTGCACATGCTGCGGAAATTTCCGCTGCGGGTTATCATTGCGGAAAAAAACGCAGCACTATCAATTATTTTGCGGAAGTGCTGCATTTTCGCCGCCATTGACTTTCATTGGAACGCATCACTGGATCTGTACATGCGGAATCCAAACGTTTCAATGTGCGGATGGTACCCGGGTGTGGAGGAGAGGAGACTCTCCTCCGGACCCAGGTACTATAGAACCTGTAAAAAAAAGAATAAAATAAAAAATTAACATAAACATTATACTTACCTTCTGATGGCCCCCGTTGTGCTTGTCTTCACTTGCCGGCAGATCGCGGTGGACTGAAGGACCTGCGCTGACATCATAGTCATGTGATGGCAGGTCCTTCAGTGCAGTGTACCGCGAGCTGCCGGCAAGCCAGGACGGAGCGAAGCGAGACACTGGGGGCCATCGGAAGGTAAGTATAGATTTATTTTTTTATTTTTTACCATTCTTTAAGGTCACAGTATATAAATCCATGCCATTTGCATGGATTTATATAGTGTGACCAAGTTGTCAAGCACTTTCCAAGTGATGCTAAAATCGCTTGGAAAGTGCTTGACCACCCGCATGCGGAAATGCATGTGAAGAACGCTTCACATCCGCATGTCCCTGGCAGGAAAAACACATGTACAATCCGCATGTACAATCCGCATGTACAATCCGCATGCGTTTTTTCTGCCAGGAAGATGCAGAAATGCTCAGGAAAAATCCGGAGCATTTGTGCATCGTGGGCACATAGCCTTATTCTCCTAGCTCTACGACCAGTCTCGTCTTGAGATCCTTCCCTAGTAATTAAAAAGTTCATTAAAAATGAGCACCTTCTGACCCATCTCTCTCAGAAGGTAACTTTTGTCCTAGCACTTACTTTTTCAGAAACACATGTTCCTTCCTGACAAGATATTGTCCATTTTCCTCCCATCTTTCAAGCTGAAAGTACCATTATATAGACATGAACCAGGTTTTTTTTCCAGTGCTTTTTCAAGAGAGCACTTTTCAATAAAGCTGCTGTAAGGGAGGTTTACGATAAGGAATGTAAAGTTGCTTTCCCTTCGGGAGAACAGAATGTCCTCCCTAATTATAAGACAATGTTAATGTAATGCATAGAAAAAGTATGGGATTTAGGAGCCCAATTCATAGTACATTGGTCACTAAGAATCTCAACTGAACAATCAGAATTTCCGATGTGCTGCTTAAAGACCTAAGGAAAACAAATTTACAAGCTAAATTATAAGCTTTTAAGGAACCAAATCTTCCATTGTCAAATATTTGTGAGGTGGTAGATTAGAATCACTAAAAAAGCATAAAATGCAAATATTAATTTCCCAATATAATATTAATCTCAGAAGCAGACATTTCATATGTGAAATTTTTGGAGCTTTTCCCATGCTTTCTTTTTTCATTTTTTTTATATAAAAATGACCAAAAAATATTCTGAAACACAATAAAAACACTATGTGTAAACATACGTTGCAGATTAAAGAGTCGTTTTCTATTGATCAGCGTAAAAAATCTAACTCAATCTATTGTTTTTCGATGTTGTTATACACTAACACATTAGAGAGGCATTATCAATATATATTGGCCATAAATTCCTAATACCTCTGTATATGTAATCTCCAGTCCTCACAAAACCTTATTCTCTGCTCACCTCATTTCCGCACCTCCCATCATAGCCTCCAAGATATCATCCATAGATTCCCTCATACTCTGGAAACTATTACCCAAGCGCATCAAACTTTTCCTCACCATCAAAAGCTTCAAAAGCAACCTTTAAACTTACTTCTGCAAAGAAAAGATTAGAAACTGCAAACAATCTGTCTCCAGTACACATCTGTAGTTTACCCTCATCAAATGTAACCCTTACCTACTGTAGTATATTCACTCGTTCCTTTGTAGATTGTGGGTAGATTATCAATAATAGTAATAATAATCATATAATATATTTTGTCACTTTCACTTATAATCAAACAGTGTATTTTCTAGCTGTATCTACTTTAGTAGATATAGTGGAAAAAAAAGTCTACACACCATTGTTAAAATGCCAGGTGTTCTCAAGTAAAAAAATTCATACCAAGAAGAATCATTTTATTTTCCACCTTTAGGCTGGCTGCAGACGAGCGTATAAGAAATCGTCTGAATTTCATCCAGAAAACTCAGATGACTTTTTTTTTCAAATTTTCATCCGTGTATCTGTGTGACATCTATGTGATGTCCGTGTACTCTGTTTTCAGACATCTACACTAAAAAATGTACATGATCAAATACGGTTTCTTAGGTTTATAATAGAAATATATCTGTAATAAATCAGATGCCACTCAGATATTCCATGCAGGATCTGATATTTTTTATACACCCATACATTTGAATGGCTGAATCCAAGTTTTCTAGATGAAACTTGGACAATTTCTCATATGTTTGCCTGCAACGGCCTTAATGTCCCCTATAATCTATACAAATTCATTTAAAAACAAACTAAAATAATATTGAGGAGAAAATAAAAACAACAAAACTAAAATAATGTGGTTGACTAAGTGTGAACATTCTTTTATAATTGGGTATGTCGTTGTATTCAGAATTAGCTAATGAAATTTAAACTCATATTAATTAGTAGTCAGTAAACAGCTGCCATCATTTAAAGTGATTCTGATTACAGCCCATATAAAGTATAGCTGATTTAGTAGGATTTTCCTCACTTTTACCTTGTTGGATTTGTAAGCAAAAACCATGGTCCATAAACAGCTTACAACTCAGCAAAAGGATCTAATTGTTGAAAGTTAACAAAAGAAGCATACAAAAAAATGCCAAGGCATTGGATATACCATGGGACACTTTGAAGATGGTGATGAAGAACTGGCCTAAGTTTGGCACAACAGTGACATTATCTAGAATTGGATGTTACTCAAAAATTCATGAAAAGACAAAAAGAAGAATGGTCTGGGAGGCTGCCAATAAGCCTACAGCATCATTAAAGGAGCTGCAGGAATTTCTGGTAAGTACTGGATGTGTATTGCATGTGACAGCAATCTCCCATATTCTTCATATGTCTGGCCTGTGGGGTAGGGTGGCCAGACAGAAGCCTTTTCCTACAAAAAATAACATCCGAGCCTCACTATATTTTGACAAAACCTACAACAAGTCTGCCAAAAGCATGTGGGAAACGTGTTATGATTGGATGAGACCAAGGTTGAACACTTTGGCCATATATCTAAAAGGTATTTTTGGTGCAAAACCAACACTGCGCATCACCAAAAGAACACTATACCCACAGTGAAGCATGGTGAAAACAGCATTATGCCTTAGGACTGTTTTTCAGCAGCTAAAACTGTGGTTTTAGTCACGGTGGAGAGAATTATAAACAGTTTCAAATATCACCTACTTTTGCAACAAGACATTCAGGACTCTCCTAAAAAGCTGAAGATTAATAGGAATTTCACCTTTCAGTACCACAATCACCCTAAGCATACCTCTAAATTAACAAAAGAATGGCTTCACCAGAAGACAATCAAGGTTTTGGAATGGCCCAAACAGAGCCCAGACCTGAATACAATTATAAATCTGTGAATTGACCTGAAGAGGACTGTACAATGGCAGATGCCCTCACAATCTGACAGATGTGGAGTGCTACTGCAAGTAGAATGGACAAAGATTCTGAATGTGCCATGCTAATATACTTCTACCCCCCAAAAAATGAATGCTTTCATAAATTCAAAGGGTACAAAGTTTAGTTTAAGGGTGTGCATATTTATGTAACTGCATTATTTTTATTTATTTTTATTTTATTTTTATTTTTTCATCCAAAAAGATATCTGTGTATTTTTTAATTGAATTGTACAGATTATGGGTGACATTAAAGGTGCAAAAAGTTCTGAAATTCTTCTTCTTGATATAATTATTTTACATTACAAAACCATGAATTTTAAAAAGGGTGTGTAGACTATTATATCCACTGTATAAATGAAAATATTAACTTCATAACTTTAGATTTATGACAAATGGCTAACAACCAAAGTGATGTGAAATTACAGGCATGCAAAAGGTAAGATATGATATAAGAGATATAAGAGATGCTAAATGTCAAGGAAAACTGGCTGTTCCAATGAACATGATAAATACACGTGTTAACGGAATGATGGCTCTTGGGGTTGTCTCAGACATTTCCTCAGTATTACAGAAACTCATCAAAAATCTAATTATATCCCTATCCTTAAAATACACCACCTGTCCCCGTAGGTCTAGTGCACACATTATGCCTTAGGAATATTGAATTTGCAATGCAGTTTCATGTAACTTTAAACGACATTTTGTCCATAGTGATAGAACATGCCACAGCAGTAATCGGACAATATCGCTGTTTGACTTTCTTTCTTCATAGAAGCAATATTACTAAGGCAAGTACTGACATTTGGAGACTTTAATTGGTAAGTATATTAGAACCTTTTTTATCTTTCAATTTCTTGTTTCTAGTCGGTTTCACACGAGAAGAAAATAGGCACATTTTTACATAGTAGCATAGTAAGAATTAAAGAAATACATCCACTTCTCTCTAACACCTTGCAATGTCGATTGAGGGAAAGACAAAAAATTCCATTGGGCAAAATCCATTCTTTATCATCTTAGGGAAAAAAAATTACATCAAAATGAAAATAAATATCTGGATTAAAAAACTATTTCCAGTATGCTAGTAACCATATCCAGTACAGACCAAAAGTTTGGACACACCTTCTCATTTAAAGATTTTTCTATATTTTCATGACGTTGAAATTTTAATATAATAAGATGCATAAGATGCAGTAAGAGACCGTAGACATGTAAATGCTGTTTTTATTTAGCAACTCATTTCGAAGCACACCTGCTTCTTCCTCAGGACAAACCACAATAATCATATAATATAATCATATAAATTCCTCTAGCACAGAGTTATATAGTCTTAATGCTTTCATCGTAATTTGCAGGTGTAAAAACGTTCTTTAGTTTAGACGTATTGGATGAATTTTTGTTATTGTGACTCATGAGAGCAAGGCTGGTTTTAGACAAAGTGTGGCCTAAATGGTAAAATATTGTACCAACAACAGAGTAACATTGAGTTGATTCCCAATGTAGTGTGTAAGAGACCTGCAGAGATAACCAACAAGGCTTCCAAGGGTGTTGATAGGCTCAATAATGATTATAGATATTATGATTTATGCAAATACACATTTATCAAATAATACCACTTACCCAGTAACCAATATTACCACCCTACATTGAGTAAATGTTACCTCCATATTGTTTTGAACAAAACACATTATTAACCGGTTCCCGACCGCCCACTGTACATAAACGTCGGCGCTGCCTGGGCTCTGTGCAGCGCCGACGTTTAAAAACGGTGGGTGGTCCCGCAGCGCTCAGGACCCCCAGGGTCCTGCTAGCGCTGCGGTACCGGTTCAGAGCGATAGCTCTGACATGTGGCATCATGGGGACCTGATTGGATCAGGTCCCCATGATGTTAACCTGTTCCTATCTTCTAGATGCCGCGATCCATAGCGATCGCGGCATTTAAAAGATAGTGACAGCCGTTGGTCGGCGATCGGGACCCCCCACATACCTGCCAGCGGCGGGGATCCCGGTGCTGTGACCTCTGACATCATCGAGACCTGATTGGCTCAGGTCTCGATGATGTCAGCGTCACACCAGCCAATCAGAGAGATCACCAGGGAAGTTTGTTTTAGCAACAAACTTTCCCGGGCGATCTGCCTGATAAATACATTGTTTCTCCTCCGATCTCAGTGAGAGAGCAGAGGAGAAACACTGTGACAAGAGCTGTCAGCCTTGCCACAGTAAAAGTGAAAAAAATAAAAAATAAAAAAGAAAGTAAGAGTTAGGGTTAGTCAGTCCTGTCAGATCTGTCAGTCAGTCAGTCAGTCCTGTCAGATCGGTCAGTCCTGTCAGATCAGTCAGTCAGTCCTGTCAGATCAGTCAGTCCTGTCAGATCTGTCAGTCAGTCAGTCCTGTCAGATCTGTCAGTCAGTCAGTCCTGTCAGATCAGTCAGTCCTGTCAGATCTGTCAGTCAGTCAGTCCTGTCAGATCTGTCAGTCAGTCAGTCCTGTCAGATCAGTCAGTCAGTCAGTCCTGTCAGATCAGTCAGTCAGTCAGTCCTGTCAGATCAGTCAGTCCTGTCAGTCAGTCAGTCCTGTCAGATCAGTCCAGTCAGTCCTGTCAGATCAGTCAGTCAGTCAGTCCTGTCAGATCAGTCAGTCCTGTCAGGTCAGTCAGTCCTGTCAGTCCAGTCCGGTCAGTCCAGTCCGGTCAGTCCAGTCCGGTCCCGTCCTTTCAGTCCGGTCCGTTCAGTCCGGTCCGTTCAGTCCAGTCAAAAAATATAAAAATAAAATGGCCCATCAGACTTATACCGCAGAAGAGGTGTATGCCCTGCTATGTTCTGACACTGATGACAGTGCAATCTCAGATGGAGATATGGATTTTGAGGGCTTTAGTAGCGGCGACACTGAGAGCTCAGAAATGAGCAGTGATTCTGTTCCATCCTCAAGCCCAAGGACCAGTACAGCAATAGGGGCAAATAGCGCTACTGGAGAAACGTCTCCAAATCAGGGAACACTGCCCAGTACAAGCGCTGTCCCTGCTACTAGTGAATTGGCGCACGCCAGTGTACAAGGGGCGTTGCCACATGATTTAGCATTTCCCAGATGGGAGGCTTCGGATTCGGCTGCTCCATTCAGCCCTGATTTCAACGCCATTCCTGGTATAAATGTGGAGGTGGAAGATTTTGGACCAATTCATTTTTTTAATTTGTTTTTTACAGAAAGCTTGCTAGAGCATATTGTCGTGCAAACAAATTTATATGCATCCCAATTCATAAGCCAGAATCTCCGATCTTACTATGCTAGGGCAAATTTATGGACACCAACTAATGTCCCGGAAATAAAAAATTTTTAGGACTTACATTTGCCATGGGGCTTGTTAAAAAACCGAGCATTCGATCCTACTGGTCCAACCACCGTGTTCAAGCCACCCCTATGTTTTCAGTCATTCTGCCTAGGACCCGTTATGAAATGCTCATGCGGTTTTGGCATTTTAACGACAATAGTCAATGCCTGCCCAGAAATGCCCCAGAACATGACAGGTTATATAAAATTAGACCCATCATTGAAAATTTGTCAGAAAAATTCTTAAGCCTCTACACCCCAACACAAAATATTTCTATAGATGAGTCCCTTGTAAAATTCAAAGGAAGACTGCACCTCAAGCAATTTATCCCATCTAAAAGGGCAAGGTTTGGAATAAAGCTCTATAAAATGTGCGAAAGTTCAACCGGATACACATCCGCTTTTCGCATATATGAGGGGAAAGATAGCCAACTAAACCCACCAGGATGCCCTACTTATCTGGGGACATCTGGAAAAATTGTTTGGGAGCTGATAAGTCCATTTTTTCAAAAAGGCTACAATCTATATGTGGACAATTATTACACCAGCATACCCCTATTTAAAAGTCTGGTTGAACACAACATCGGGGCTTGTGGGACCATCCGTAAAAACCGTCAGGGGTTTCCACAACCATTGGTCAACCAAAAGTTTCAAAAGGGGCAGTCAGGGGCTGTACGCAACGGAGAGCAGCTTGCCCTGAAATATAGGGATAAGAGGGATATTTTTGTCCTCAGCTCGATCCACACAGATGCCACAAGGTCCACTGTAGAACTAGGATCCACCACTCCAAAGCAAAAACCTGTGTCAGTCATTGACTACAACAAACACATGGGGGGTGTGGACCTTGCAGACCAGGTTCTACAGCCATACCAGGTATCAAGAAAGTCCTATACCTGGTATAAAAAGTTGGTTATTTATTTGTTTCAGGTGGCCACATACAATTCTTTTGTGTTGTACAAAAAAGCAGGAAATTCAGATCCTTTTCTTGATTATCAAGAAAAGGTAATTGAAAATCTTGTCTTTCAAAGTGTTAGCCCCGCTCATCCATTAGAATCTGAGGATGTGAAAAGACTCACTGAGCGACATTTTATTGCACTTATTCCAGCAACGGAAACAAGAAGGAACCCCCAGAAAAGATGTCGTGTATGTACTAAGAGAGGAATGAGGCGTGATACCCGCTACTATTGCCCACAATGCCCATCATTGCCAGCCTTATGCGTCACTGACTGCTTTAAAATCTTCCACACAGAACCACGTTTTTAAACTGTAAAAATGTATCCCAATTTGTCATTCAAACATTTGGTTCATTTAGTGAATGACACATTCGAGTAGAGCTCACTTAATTTCCAGGGGGGGGGGGGTTCTCCAGAATCTAAACCTTCCATTGCGTACTTGTTTCTGGAAATCATCCATTGAGTTAAAATGGTCACTAAACCCATAGATGAATTCCCAGAGGGGTGTCATTTCCAAAATGGTGTCACTTCAGGAGGGATTCTTTAGCTCTGGTACTCTGAAAAGTGCCAGAACAGCATAATCCCCCCTGAAGTGACCCCATTATGGAAATGACACCTCTGTGGGAATTCATCTATGGGTTTAGTGACCATTTACCTATCTACTTATTTTCCCACCACTAGATTAATTTATACAGAGGAGTAGATTGTAAAATTCGGTCACTTGTTGTGGGTTTCCTCTGTTTAGGCACCTCAGGGGCTCTCCAAATGCAACATGGCGTCCGCTATCCATTCCAGTCAAATTTCCATTCCAAAAGTCAAATGGCGCTCCTTACTTTCCGAGCCATGCCGTGCGCCCAAACAGTGGCTTTGCACCACATATGGGGTATCAGCGTGCTCAGGAGAAATTGCACAACACATTTTTGGGTCCATTTTTTCTGGCTGCCCTTGTGAAAATTAAAAATTTGAGGCTAAAGTAGCAGTTTTGTGTTAAAAATGTGTTTTTTTATTTTCACACTTCAACATTATAAAATTCTGTGAAGCCCCTGGGGGTTCAAGGTGCTCACCACACATCTAGATAAGTTCCTTGAGGGGTCTAGTTTCCAAAATGGGGTGACTTGTTGGGGGTTTCCTCTGTTTAGGCACCTCAGGGGCTCTCCAAATGCAACATGACGTCCGCTATCGATTCCAGTCAAATTTCCATTCCAAAAGTCAAATGGCGCTCCTTACCTTCCAAGCCATGCCGTGCGCCCAAACAGTGGTTTTGCACCACATATGGGGCATCAGTGTGCTCAGGAGAAATTGCACAACACATTTTGGGGTCCATTTTTTCTGGCTGCCCTTGTGAAAATTAAAAATTTGAGGCTAAAGTAGCAGTTTTGTGTTAAAAATGTGTTTTTTTATTTTCACACTTCAACATTATAAAATTCTGTGAAGCCCCTGGGGGTTCAAGGTGCTCACCACACATCTAGATAAGTTCCTTGAGGGGTCTAGTTTCCAAAATGGGGTGACTTGTTGGGGGTTTCCTCTGTTTAGGCACCTCAGGGGCTCTCCAAATGCAACATGGCGTCCGCTATCGATTCCAGTCAAATTTCCATTCCAAAAGTCAAATGGCGCTCCTTACCTTCCAAGCCATGCCGTGTGCCCAAACAGTGGCTTTGCACCACATATGGGGTATCAGCGTGCTCAGGAGAAATTGCACAACACATTTTGGGGTCCATTTTTTCTGGATGCCCTTGTGAAAATTAAAAATTTGAGGTTAAAGTAGCAGTTTTGTGAAAAAAAAGTTAAATGTTCATTGTTTTCTTCCACATTCCAAAAATTCCTGTGAAGCACCTGAAGGGTTAATAAACTTCTTGAATGTGGTTTTGAGCACCTTGAGGGGTGCAGTTTTTTGAATGGTATCACTTTTGGGTATTTTCTGTCATAAAGGCTCCTCAAAGTCACTTCAAATAAGATGTGGTCCCTAAAAAAATGTTTTTGTAAATTTTGTTGTAAAAATGAGAAATCGCTGGTCAACTTTTAACCCTTATAGCTTCCTAACAAAAAAAAATTTTGGTTCCAAAATTGTGCTGATGTGAAGTAGACATGTGGGAAATGTTATTTATTAACTATTTTGTGTGACATATCTCTCTGATTAAAGGGCATGAAAATTCAAAGTTTTCACCAAATTTCCAATTTTTTCACAAATAAACGCAAGTGATATCGAAGAAATTTTACCACTATCATGAAGTACAATATGTCACAAAAAAACAATCTCAGAATCAGGGGGATCCGTTGAAGCGTTCCAGAGTAATTACCTCATAAAGTGACAGTGGTCAGAATTGAAAAAATTGGCCCGGTCACGAAGGCAAAAACAGGTTCTGGCGCGAAGTGGTTAAAAGGATAAGTATAACCAGTTATAAAAGACCTAAATAATACCGTTACCATTGACGCTAAATAATAACTCAATAATATTGCCACACTGTTACTAAATAAACCCCCCAACAAAGGCCAATATTACCTTTGTACAGTGACCATATTTTTGTAAAATACTAGTTCCACATAGGCACTCTGCAGATCACATAAATGAATACAATAAACTTAAATCCAGTGACTCACAGTGTGATTGTCGTCACTCACGCTTCACTCATCCACTTCTCCATAGCTCCATACCTTATCAGTACCCTACCTAGCTTTTCCCCATTTTCATGAACTCCCTATAAAGCTGCTACCCTAATTCTGAGGTTGTGGCTGCCTCATTTTCAGTGTTTAAAATGCTGTGCAATGCCTCAATAATCTACTGCAGAAATAATGGTGTGAGAACTACAGGATCCATCCAAAAAATAAAGAAAGAGAGAAAGCACTCTTTGTGCAGATCAATGGGGGTAATGCATGTTTGGGTGAGTGCAATTACTCCCGTAGGGATGTTGTACAGCGTCCGGCACAACACTGATGAATGCAGAATAGGCTCTCTCAGTTATGCCCAGTAGATCTCAGATGAAAGTGTTTGATCTAATAGCTCAAATGAAAAAAAAATTCCTTGGGCTTCAATCAAGCGCTGCCGAATAACGGAGATACAGAGAATAAAAATGAACTTCTTTTAATGGAGCTATGCGCTTTGGAGCTGGTGCAGCCCCTTCCTAAGACATATACAAACAGGAAATGTGAGCTGACCTTTAGGCTATGTGCCCACGATGCAGAAATGAAGCAGAAAATTTCTGCAGCATTTCTGCATCTCCCTGGCAGAAAAAACGCATGCAGATTGTGCATGCGTTTTTCCTGCAGAATACATGCGGATCCACATGCGGATTCACATGCGTTTCCGCATGCAGATTGACAAGCGCTTTCCAGGCGATAGCATCACTTGGAAAGTGCTTGACAACTAGGTCACACTATATAAATCCATGCAAACGGCATGGATTTATACAGTGTGAACCGTAAAAATTAAAGCAAATAAAGCTATACTCACCCCCGAGGCCCCGGTGTGTGCAGCAGCGCTCGTTCCTGTCTGGTTCCCGGCTGCCAGCATATCGCGAGACAGAGCGGTGAAGGGCCTGCGGTCACATGACTGTGACGTCACCGCAGGTCCTCAAGCGATGCCGGCATTCAGAGAAAAGCCTTCGGAAAGGTGAGTATAAACTTTATTTGTTATTTTATTCTTTTTTTTACAGGTACAATGGTACCCAGGTCTGGATGAGAGTCTCCTCTCCTCCAGAACTGGGTACCATCCGAACATAGAGACGCATAGAAGCCGCTTGTACAAATGTACAGTCGCAGTTTCTATGCTTTTCAATGCAAGTCAATGGCGGGAGTTCCGCTGCACTTCCGCAAAATTAAATGACATGCTGCGGATTTTTGTACGCAGCATAAACGCTGCGGAAAAATCCGCAGCATGTGCATAGAACATGCGGAATCCCCTTGGGGACCATGGGGTGCGGATTACCTAGCGTTTCACAAGCGTTTCCGCTGCGGAAATTCCGCAGCATAAACGCTTGAAAAATGCTACGTGGGCACACAGCCAAATACCATTCAACAATAATGACAAAGATCACAAATAATTAGAAAACCACCAATAAAAAATAATAAAAACAAAATACAATTGTTTAACAAAATGTGATTAAAAATGTTATTCCTAAGATCTCCAAGGAGTTCCCATCAGTTAACCCTTTACTGCATGGTGTTTTCTATGAATTCATTGAGACCCTTATGCGTTAAAGTGAATAATTTAAAAACCAATAGGATTCATCACAGCCCTGAGACTGCGAGAGCCGACACCGTGGAATGGTGCCGAATAATTCATTTAAGAAGGGATTGTCCTACTAGTGGACAACCCCTTTAAAATTGAGTGAGTCAAACTCTGCTGTAAAGGTGAGGTTGTTGGAGGAAGTTTCATGTCACAGGTAATACACCATGGCAAGGCTGAGCACAGCAACCAGACACAAGTTAGTTAAACTGCATCAGCAAAGTCTCTCTCAAGACCCGATATAAAAATAGTTTGTGTTTTCATGATGTGCTCTTTTGAAAAAACATCAGGAAATAGGCAATGTTGAGGCATATGTTGACTAAGGAAACTGGCAGCAACCAGTGGGTCCCAGCTACACCCATCTACAGTTTGGAGAAGTCTGGTCAGAAGTGGTCTTCATGTCATGACATAGAAGCAAAGTCAAGGGACTCAACTATGCGCAAAAACATGGCAACTTACAGGTGCATTTCACAAAATTAGAATATTATCAAAAAGTTAATTTATCTCAGTTCAATGCAAAAAGTGAAACTCATATATTATATAGAGTCATTATAAACAGAGTGCTCTATTTCAAGTGTTAATTTCTGTTGATGTTGATGATTATGGCTTACAACCAATGAAAATACAAAAGTCATTATCTCAATAAATGAGAATAATTCACAAAAAACACCTGCAAAGGCTTCCTAAGTGTTAAAAAGGACCCTTAGTCTGTTTCAGTAGGCTGCACAATCATGGGGAAGACTGTTGACTTGACAGATGTCCAGAAGGCAGTAATTGACACACTCCACAAGGTCCCAGAGTTCCAATTTTCATTTGGAAATCAAGGTCCTAGAGTCTGGAGGAAGAGTGGAGAGGCACACAATCCAAGCTGCTTGAGGTCTAGTGTGAAGTTTCCGCAATCAGTGATGTTTTGGAGAGCCATTTCATCTGCTGGTGTAGGTCCACTGTGTTTTATCAAGACCAAAGTCAGCACTGCCATCTACCAGGAAAGTTTAGAGCACTTCATGCTTCCCTCTGCCGACAAGCTTTTCGAAGATGGAAATTTCATTCTCCAGCAGGACTTGGCACCTGTCCACACTGCTAAAAGTACCAATACCTGGTTTAAAAACAACAGTATCACTGTGTTTGATTGGCCAGCAAACTCGCTTGACCTTAACCCAATAGAGAATCTATGGGGTATTGTCAAGAGGCAGATGACACCAGACCCAACAATTCAGATGAGCTGAAGGTTGCTATCAAAGCAACCTGGGCTTCCATAACACCTCAGCAGTGCCACAGGCTGATCGCCTCCATGCCACACCACATTGATGCAGTAATTGATGCAAAAGGAGCCCCGACCAAGTATTGAGTGCATTTACTGAACATACATTTCAGTAGGCCAACATTTCGTATTTAAAAAAAAAATTTCAAGCTGTTGTTATAAAGTATTCTAATTTACTGAGATAATGACTTTTGTGTTTTCATTGGCTGTAAGCCATAATCATCAATATTAACAGAAATAAACACTTGAAATAAATCACTCTGTTTGTTTCACTTTTTTGTATTGAAGAACTGAAATAAATTAACTTTTTGATGATATTCTAATTTTGTGAGATGCACCTGTAGGTGTGCAAAATTAACAGTAGGTGCTCTGGACTTATGAATCAAAATTTGAAACATTTGGCTGTAACAGAAGGCAGTTTGTTTGATAAAGGGTTGGAGAGCTGATCATGATTATGATAATGAATGCTTGCAAGCAAAGTGAAGCATGGAGGAGGTTCCTTATAAATTTGTGGCTGCATTTCAGAAAATAGAGTTGGAGATTTGATCAGGATTAAAAGTGTCCTTAATACACAGAAATACAGGCATGTACAGTGGGTACGGAAACTATTCAGACCCCTTTAAATTTTTCACTCTGTTTCATTGGAGCCATTTGGTAAATTCTAAAAAGTTATTTTTTTTCTCATTAATGTACACTCTGCACCCCATCTTGACTGAAAAAAACAGAAATGTAGAATTTTTTGCAAATTTATTAAAAAAGCAAAAAAAATGAAATATCATATGGTCATAAGTATTGAGACCCTTTGCTCAGACACTTATTTAAGTCACAAGCTGTCCATTTCCTTGTGATCCTCCTTGAGATGGTTCTGCTCCTTCATTGGAGTCCAGCTGAGTTTAATTAAACTGATAGAACTTGATTTGGAAAGGCACTCACCTGTCTATATAAGACCTCACAGCTCAGAGTGCATGTCAGACCAAATGAGAATCATGAGCTCAAAGGAACTGCCCAAGGAGCTCAGAGACAGAATTGTGGCAAGGCACAGATCTGGCCAAGGTTACAAAAGAATTTCTGCATTACTCAAGGTTCCTAAGAGCACAGTGGCCTACATAATCCTTAAATGGAAGAAGTTTGGGACCACCAGAAGTCTTCCTAGACCTGGCCGTTCAGCCAAACTGAGCAATCGTGGGAGAAGAGCTTTGGTGAGAGAGATAAAGAAGAACCCCAAGATCACTGTGGCTGAGCTCCAGAGATGCAGTAGGGAGATGGGAGAAAGTTCCACAAAGTTAACTATCACTGCAGCCCTCCACCAGTCAGGCCTTTCTGGCATAGTGGCCCAATGGAAGCCTCTCCTCAGTGAAAGACATATGAAAGCCCGCATAGAGTTTGCTCAAAAACACATGAAGGACTCCCAGACTATGAGAAACAAGATTCTCTGGTGTGATGAGATGAAGATAGAACTTTTTGGTGATCATTCTAAGCGGATGTGTGGAGAAAACCAGGCACTGCTCATCACCTGCCCAATACAATCCCAACAGTGAAACATGGTGGGGTCAGCATCATGCTATGGGGGTGTTTTTCAGATGCAGGGACAGGACGACTGGTTGCAATTCAAGGAAGCATGAATGCGGCCAAGTACAGAGTTATCCTGGATGAAAACCTCTTCCCGAGTGCTCTGGACCTCAGACTTGGCCGAAGGTTCACCTTCCAACAAGACAATGACCCTAAGCACTCAGCTAAAATAACAAAGGAGTGGCTTCAGAACAACTCTGTGACCATTCTTGACTGGCTCAGCCAGAGCCCTGACCTAAACCCAATTGAGCATCTCTGGAGAGACTTGAAAATAGCTGTCCACCAATGTTCATCATCCAACCTGACGGAACTGGAGAGGATCTGCAAGGAAGAATTGCAGAGGATCCCCAAATCCAGGTGTGAAAAACTTGTTGCATCATTCCCAAGAAGACTCATGGCTGTACTAGCTCAAAAGGATGCTTCTACTCAATACTGAGCAAAGGGTCTGAATACTTATGACCATGTGATATTTTAGTTTTTCTTTTTTAATAAATTTGCAAAAATGTCTACATTTCTGGCGTCAAGATGGGGTGCAGAGTGTACTTTAATAAGAAAAAAAAAATAACCTTTTAGAATTTACCAAATGGCTGCAATGAAACAAAGAGTGAAAAATTTAAAGGGGTCTGAATACTTTCCGTACCCACTGTACTTATACATCATGCAATATCATAAGAGAGGTATTTGATTGGCTATAAAATTTATTCTGCAGTATTGTTATGAATCATGGTTCTGTGCTCCCACCAGGGAATGGAGCAGGCCATTGTCCTGATCCTGGAGGCGGAGTTACTACGCATGCAGGGAAACTGTCCCATTCTTGTGGAGTGTGGCGTTCTGGTGTTGTGGGATATATGAGGACACGGGACGCTGTGTCTCTTCACTGATTTCTTTCTCTGCCTGGGGAAGATGGGACGCGGTCTTCCCTGGTTTCCAGGCAACTCAGGGCACTGTATTGTCTGGCACTATGCAGTGGTGGGATGTTGTCCAGTCTGCTGTTGAAGCTAGCAGGGAGTGGCTGCCTGGGGATGATTGGGATGTAATCATTAGGTGGGCTACATAATCCTGCTCAGTCCTTTGCTGTTTATTACAGTTCCCTATGTGCATGGTGGTGAGTGGTGCTAGCATTAGTCTTGCTATCTTGTCAGGGGTTTTCTCATTTTCTCTTCTGGTTTCACTTCCTGGGTTCCTGGGTTCTTGCAGACGTACTCTCCTGGTTCTTGACAAGACACCCGCCACGTCACCAGACGCCAGCATTCCGGCGGCAGTGGGCTTGGGAAGCCGCTCTGCCAAAGTCCCCCTTACATTTACTGAGAGCTGGGTGAAGAGTATTCGGGGCCCTCAGGGCTCGCCTAGCTGAGCAGCTTGTGCCAAGTGCATCTGTAGCTGCACCTTGCTGGTTTGGTGTCAGTCTTGCTGGGTTAACATGCAGGACAATGACACCAATCATGCATCCAATGTCATTAAGAACTATAAGAACTATCTACAGCATAAATAAGGACAAATAGTTGTCGAAATGATGATATGGTCTCCAAAGAGCTCTGATCCCAACATCATTGAGTCTGTCTGTGATTACATATAAAGGGACAAAAGGATTTGCGAGAGCCTACATCCACAGAAGATATGTGTTTGGTAGAGATGATCAAGTCAATTCAATGTAAATTGAATTTGACTAAAATTTTAGGAAATTTGCAGGTCCTGGTGAATTTGAACAATTTGTGTGAATCGCCAAAAAATGGCTGCCATCATTTTGCACATCGCATAAGATTGCATCAGTTACAAGAGGCTGACATGATCTCCAGTGCAAATGCATGAGCTTCCCTATAATGACTTGATGCTATCATATCACATGGTATAGTGCAGTCAATCATGAAAGACTATCATATCCTATATAAAAGCCTATTTAGGGAATACAGAAGCCATTTTAGGATAATTTTAGAATAATAAGAGTATGTCAGAGCTCACAGCTCAACAATAGACAAGGAGAGAAAGCCCTAAAACATTGAACAAATACTCCAGACCCTAATATGTTAAATAACTGCAGCAGTGAAGAAGATGATAGTTGTAGTCTGTGAATAATACAAAGATTCAAATAAAAAAGGGAGATATGTATTGTAGTGGTGCAAGCAGCAGTGTCAGTGTGATTGATATGGTGTAGCTGGCATTTGTCCTTTGCATTTGAATTACAATTATACATTTTTCATTCTTAAGGCACTAAAAAGCAGAAGCAAGGCAGCACAATAGTTTTTACAGAAAAACAAGAATCTGAAATTAGTGTCAGATGGTGTGTTTGCTTGTCATGACTGTACTGAGTTTTTGCTTTGCTTGCGCAATCATTTTTGTGATGGAGATCCAGATTTTGAAGACAAATCATTTCCAAGGCACCATAGAGATGTTTCTATCCTTTATTCATCCAAAATGCATCATAAAAGCAACGTTTCGGCCAGCAAGCAGCCTTCTTAAAGCATAAACAAAATGGCAGATGAAGCAAATATACATGCAATACACAGAGCCATTTTACATCTGGGAACCACTGGGTCACTCCTTCCAACTACTCCCAAAGGTAACTTGGGAGGGACCTGTGGGAGGAGTCAGAAGAAATAGCCAATGCTTCCCAGATATAAAATGGCTCTGTGTATTACATGTATGTTAACTTCTTCTACCATTTTATTTATGCTTGAAAAAGGCCGCTTTCTGGCCGAAATATTGCTTTTATGATGCATTTTGGATGAACAAAGGAATAGAATCATCTCTCTGCCTTGGAAATGATTTCTCTCTGAATTTAACTCGGTGGTTAACTTGAGGTAACTCGGTGGGAAGTTGCCCCCAGGAAGCACAGTCTGTGGAGTGGTGCAAATGGAACTACCATTGAGGATCCAGATTTTAACTACGACTATCAACCTCACAAGGCAATTCGGTTGCATGGATTTATATAGTGTGACCAAGTTGTCAAGCACTTTTCCAAGTGATGCTAAAATCGCTTGGAAAAGCGCTTGATAACCCGCATGCAGAAATGCATTCAAAAACGCTTGACAAACGCTTCTACCTGGCGGTAAAAACGCATGTAAAAAACCGCATGCATTTTTCCTGCCAGGGAGAAGCGTAAAAAATATGCTGCATTTCTGCATCGTGGGCACATAGCCTTAGTGTTCTGCATAGAATGGTCTGCCAGATCATAAATGACTATGAGGGATAAGTTGTGGACCATTTTTCTTTTAATTTTAAACAGCATGAATAGTCTGTCACTGCACTGTGTTATTAAATGGGCTTTTGCTTAGTACCAGATTACTATCCATTTCTATGGTGAAGCCACTTTGACACTATTAAGGCTATGTTTGCATTAAGTAGATTGAAAAGGGTATGAAACAGTCCTTGGAGACCTCAGAGTTTTATATAGATATTTTCAGGGTAATCGCACTACCTGTGATTCGCAGAGATTTTATTCATGGAGAATTGAAATTTTGATAAATATTTGCTGAACTATGTGAATGATTGCAGCACAAGGGTGCTTGGATTCAAACTGACCAATAGCAACATCTCCATGGAGTTTGTATGTTTTATCGATTTTTATGTAGGTTTTCCTCAGGTACTTCATTTTTCTCCCACAGACCAATAACATATTGACATGTTATATGCAATTTTAGATTGGTGGGGGGTATTTATATAAATAAATAAATAATATAATTGCACTGTAAATGAGAACCTGCCCTGGAAATCATTTATTTTTTCTACTAGGTCACGGGTTGGGAACTTTTTTTCTGCCAAGAGCCATTTGGATATCTATAACCTCAATAATCAACTTAAAAATTATCCTTTTATATTTGGTCAAACAATTCATGAACTCTAACGTGATGGCTGGAGCTGCTTCTTTTTGGTGAGGCGTGTGATGTTAAGTGGTATTGATGATGTTGATATTCGCAACTGATTTTCCAGATTTGCATTAGTCAGTCTGGAGCCCAGTCGACTCTTTGTGAGGTTAAGTTTTGTAAAGAACTACATGTCACCTCAAAGTGGGAAATTCATCACTGCTCACATTACATTTACAGTGAAGAGCCAAAGGGTTACAATGTCTTGAACTTTTGACTTTCAGGCTCCATATGTCACCATCCACTACTGCTTTTAACGTCAGACTACCATCATTTTATAGACAATCATCTTGGCTATCTCATACATAAATTTGACATGCAACTATTTAGCATATGATTAGTTATGTAGATTCTTGTCATGTCACTGCATTGTTAAAGGGGTATTCCAATCTCCAAGATCCTATCCCAATATGTAGTAGGTGTAATAATAATAATATTAGCAAATATCTCCAATTAGAAATGTACTATAGTATTTTTGATTCGCTATGTCTCTTACCTCATGTGCAGGCATTGCAGGACCTTAGGTATCTATGGTTACGACCACTAGCAGCTAGCTAACTAACTGTGATTTTATCAGTGGACGTAACCATGGATACCTAAGGTCCTGCGTTGCCTGCACATGAGGAAAGAGAGATAGCGAATCAGAAAAACTATACTACATTTCTAATTGGAGGCATTTGCTAATATTACTATTATTACACCTACTACATAATGGGATAGGATCTTGGAGGTGGGAATACCCCTTTAATGTTTTTCTCTTAAAAATCGAAATTAAATTTTTTATTATTTTGCTAGTATTTTGTAAATCCACCTTTGGCTTTCAACACTGACTGAATCCTACTGGGCATGCTCTCGACCAGATTCAAACATATCACAACCGACATCTGATCCCAGGTCTCTTTTACATGTTCTCAAAGTTGGTGCATACTGGTCGACTCATTTGGGTACAGTTTTTTCTTCAACTATACCCCCAAGTGTTCAATTGGGTTGAGGTCTGGGGATTGTAGGGGCCAATCCAGCACCTCTACTTCATTTCACTGAACCATTTCTTTGCCAATCTTGACATATGCTTTGGGTCGTTGTCCTGCTGGAACACTATGTCATTCTTTTCATACCCATAGTACTCAAGTGTAGAAAGTAATTCGTCTTGTAGGATACTCACATATAGCTCAGCATTGAGACCACCATTGATCCTGGTCAAGTATCCAACGGCTTTGACTGTGAAACAACCCCATATCATCAGGCTTCTTTCACCGAGACAGTTCCTTCAATTTCTCCATTCGTTAGCCCCATTTTCCCTTGTTTCTTCCAGAACCATTTGCACCCATCAGAGCCTAGTCTATTGACTTTTATCTCATCGCTCCAAAACACCCATTTCCAATCTTCTACTGTTCACTTTTCGTACTTTTTTGCAAACTCGCGCCATGCCTTCTTATGACGATATTAAAGTCGAGGCTTCTTCACCTTTTTTTGGGTCACCATTCAAGACTTGTGTAACATACATTGCACGGTGCTTGCATAGATGTCTGTGATCTCACTATTATGAAGCATATGAGTCACCTCCACTGCTGTGTTTGTCGCACCAGAACTAATAGACCTTATGATGAGCCAACTTGTCGATATTTTGCCTGAACGTCCACCTCTTAGCTTTTGAAATCATGGACTTCATTTCATCTTCTTCTAATGGCACTCACATGATGCAGTTTGGCAATTTTTTTGGCCAAGAGACAGCTATTGATGAGCTGGATGATGCTGTTTCTCTTTTTGCGCACGCCGATACAGTTACACTCTGGGGCAGAGCAGGGAGACTCGCTATGGGGCCCTTGAGCAGGAGGATGGGGACCACCGGTTCCAGCATCTTGCCGCCCACCTGACACCACAGGAAATGGACCCACTCAGAAGTTTCGCCCCCCCTCCTGAACCAAAACCCTCTGAACATGACTTTATATTAAGTTAATACCAAATTGTCAATTCATTGTAATTACTTTGCTAATCTATATTTTTCTCTCAATTTTACAGTGGGTTTTGTGGTGTGAAAAGAAAGCCAAGTTTTTACTAAAATGTAACATATTTAAGTCTAAGTTCAAAGAGCCATACTAAAATTCATGCTAGTCATGTCATCAAATTGCAGATGTGGCTCCATGTGCAGTTCTGTGCTCATCTACTTTGCTCACTGCTATTTACATACCCAAGCCTGGTTCATAAATTGTACCAGAATATTGCAAACTGCAATTTTTTCCACGCAATCAATTGGTCCATATGGAATATGGATGCAGTAACATTCCAGTCCATGGCATACACAGAGGGCAAACGTACGTACAATACACTCGGGGTCAGACTGACCTGGCCTGGTATCGGGGAAATCCCGGTGGGCCCTTGCTGTGGATGAGAGAAATAGAGGTGGAAGAAAAAAAGTATAGGGGGCCTGGCTGGACAAGGGACATAGGGGGCCACGCTGGGGCACATTATTAAATAAAGGGGGCCAGGATGAGGGACTTAATTACAGTTTGAGGGCCAGAATGAGGAATATAGATTATTAGTTTATGATGGCAAGTGATGGACATAATTACTTTAGGGTCCAAGTAGGGACATTATAACTATGGTAATATAATTTACTTTTAGGAAACTGTTTTCCATGGGGGTCGAACAAAAGGGAGGTCCTGTTACTGTGCAGGGTGGCACTATGTCGCTTCTTTTCTTCATCTGGCTTAGTGTAGAAGTCAGGGAAAAAGTGGGGAACGTGCTCTAGAAGTGATTACTTATTGATGACTGTGTTTCTGTAGAGACAAGTTCTGGCTGGAAGAAGTGATGGTGGTCTAAGCCAGATGAAGAAGAAAAGCGAAGATGAAGAACTTCACCTAAAGATGTCACTGGTGAGTCAGTGTATTATATGAACTCGAACACTATACATTATATACTATATACACAGCTCCTGTGTATAATGTCACTGCTGATCACTGCATTACCTGTACACTTTATACAGAGCTCCTGTGTATAAAGTCACTTGTGATCACCGCATTACCTGTTCACTATACGTAATATACAGAGCTCCTGTGTATAATGTCACTGGTGATTACTGTATTGCCTGTACACTTAGACTAAACACTGTATACTATATACAGAGCTCTTGTGTATAATGCCACTGGTGGTAATACCAGTGTTGTTAGTATTGGGGTTTGTATTCATGATAGTATTGTAGTATTTGGTCACTATTTGGTGGTAATATGTGGTCTGGTCATGGTGTGACGGCATTTCTCCTTTGTACAGTATGTGGTATTATTTGGTCACTATGTGGTGGAATATGTAGTCCAGTCATGGTGTGGCTGTATTTCTCCTTTGTATGTGGTATTATTAGGTCACTATGTGGTAGTAATATGTGGTCCGGTCATGGTGTGATGGTATTTCTCCTTTGTACACTATGGGGTATAATTAGGTCACTATGTGGTGGAATATGTAGTCCAGTCATGGTATGGCAGTATATCTCCCTTGTATGTGGTATTATTTGGTCACTATATACTGGTAATATGTGATCTGGTCATGGTGTGGCAGTATTTGTTCTTTGTATGTGGTATTATTCAGTCACTATGTGGTGGTAATATAAGATCTGGTCATGGTGTGGCGGTATTTGTTCTTTGTATGTGATATTATTAGATTGTATGTGATATTATTAGATCACTATGTGGTCTGGTCATGGTGTGGTGGTATTTGTCCCTTGTATGAGGTATTATTCGGTCACTAGGTGGTTGTTATATTTGGTCTGGTCATGGTGTGGCGATGTTTTTCAATTGTATGTAGTATTATTTGGTCACTATATGTTGGTAATATGTGGTCTGGTCATGGTGTGGTGGTATTTCTCCCTTTTATGTGGCAGTGTTGGTCTTGGTATAGTGGATTGTGTTGTATATGGTGGTCATTTGTTCTCTATGATACTAATTAGGAGAAGATTCTTTATTTCCATTGGAAATTAAATATTTGGAACACAGCAGCAGAGATGCACTTACAGAGGATCTCCGCAGAAAAAAGTAAACCCCGCTCCATGGGATAAGTGATAACGTATTGATTGGTGGGGGTCTGACTACTGGAACCCAATCGGCAGAATATGGAACTTTTGTCCCCATTAGAGCATCATGTGCGACTTGACCACAGATCCATTCATTCCCTCAGTGGCTGCGAGCACTGTGCTTGCTTTTTTCTGGAAGCCCCAAAGAGAATGAATGAGGCTGCCATCAGATGTCCCATCTGCAGCTCCGTTTTAAAAAATAAGGATAAAAATGTCCTGTCAGGGATAAAACTGCCCCATTCTTCTGAATGGTGCAGTTTCCAACGCACCACCGATCACCTATCCTGTGGAGCCCATGGATCGGTGATAACTTGTTTTAACCAAAGAACCCCTTTAATGCAAACTACCGTAATTGTGCATGCCAGTTATGGTGTGCGCTCAATAGATGTGCAGGAGCCGCCTGTGGGCCCCAGACACACCAGTCCAAACCTGAATACACTCAGCTAGATGAGCCCTAAAAGAATCAGCAATTTGTTTTGAAAATTGTTTATTTAATGCATGTCTCTGAATATATAGCATATAACTGGGACAACAATGTTGCATTTAAATAAAAGACCTAATCTCATACTATGTTGTGTCATAGTCATCTGAGAATTATTTGACGTACTAATGTCTGAAGATATTATGTCAATGTCCTTGGCTCTTTCAAAATACCTAAGATATCTGCAGCAATATAACTGATATGAAATCTGTTTTCCAAGTTTTGTTAGATATGCGTGAGTGTGGGGTGTTAAATAACTGAATGTCTAAACAAAAAAAAGAATTACAAGAGTGATGATGTTATTGGTTAAAGCTTTTAATTGCAAACTTTTGGAGCACAATATTTAAAGCACCACTCCAGTGTTTTTTTATATCAGCGCTGGAGTGGTGCAATTAATCTAAGTTCCCTGACCTCAGTATTATACTTACCAGACGCCGTCTTCATCTGCTACTGGCACTGCTCTGGTGCTGCGGTGCTATTTTGTGACCGCAGCTTCTGACTGTCCGGAAGTTAGATGTAACTGTCTCAAGCTCCCAGTGTAAGGCCTCCTTCACACATCCGTATAAAACATGTATGTGCAAACCTGGACTGGTGTCATCAGTGTTTTGGATCAGTGTGTCATTCATAGTAACATAGTAACATAGTTTTTAAGGTTGAAGGAAGACTAAGTCCATCTAGTTCAACCCATAGCCTAACATGTTGATCCAGAGGAAGGCAAAAAAAAAAATGTGGCAAACACCAAGCTCCACATTGGGGGAAAAAAAATCCTTCCTGACTCCATACAGCAATCAGACTAGTACCCTGGATCAACGCCTTATCAAGGAATCTAGTATATATAACCTGTAATATTATACTTTTCAAGAAAGGCATCCATGCCCTTCTTAAATTTTAACAGTGAATTAGTGTTGAGCCACCCCCGTAGTGTTCGAGTTCGGTTCGGTTCGTCGAACACCCGTGTGTTCGCCGAACTGTTCGTCGAACTGTTCGTCGAACACCTTCGAACACCGTTAAAACCAATGGCAGGCAAACAAAAACACATAGAAACACATAGAAAACACCTTCAAAGGTGTCCAAAAGCTGACAAACTGCTCAGAAGACACAACTAACACATGGAAAAGTGACAAGTACATATAGTCATGCGAAAAGAAAAGAGGTGGAGGAGTAAAAGGAGGGGGAGACACAGATATAGGCATGTCATGCCCTTCTAAAATCCAAAAAGTGAGAAGCCGAGACGGCCAGTCCGCTCCTGCCCGTGCCACCTCCGTGTCGCCGGGTTTGTGCCAGAGCCGCGGTGAACCCTGACGGCCAGCCCCCCTCTCCCAATACTGGTGCCTGTCCGCTGGTGGGTCGAGAGAGCCCCCCTGTGGTGGAGGCAGCTCTAAGCTTTTTAATTTAAATTGTCCCTCTAATTTGAATGAATACACTTTAAATCCATTTACAAGGATCTATTGGAGGGCAAGTCTCATGCCAGCAGCCGCGTAATTCCAGCTCCAGTAGCGTCCACTAAAGCTGCTGCAGTTAAAAAGCTTTTATAAGGATCGAGCTCGGCTGTCCACCGCAAGGCATCCTAGTGCCAGTCCCAGCCCCTATGCCTTGGGGTGCCTCCTGATGCTCTTCACTGAGTATCCCGTGGTCCCGAAGCATTTCCTTTGAAAAAATTAAGTGTCCAAACTACAGGTGGTGTAGCTTGCTTAACAGCCGGGATAATCCGCTGACTAGCAGACACTGCTACTAGGCACAAAGTATTTCCTGGGCTAGATGCAGTTAAAAATTTGTAAGTAGATACTCTCGTTGGATGCTGAGAAAGCATTCCATAGAGTCTCCTGGCACGCCATATATGATTCTCTTAAAAAGCTTGGGGTAGGGGTCTAGGGGACCCTTTTATAGCCAAAATCACGGCCCTGTATCACAATACGTCACCTAGGCTGAAGATAAATGGAACTGTAGCACCGAGGGCTCGGTTGCTACAGACGTATTGCACCTCACCCAGAGGTGTGATATCTCACTCTCAGATAAGGATGGAGTGTGGATCAGGACCCGACACCTGCATGCATTACACCACATTGCCGTGGGGCAGGGCGACCAATATGCCCCTGAGATGGGCACGACAGTCCCTGTCCCTGGCTGGAGTGGGGGGAGGGAACACTGAGGAAGGGGAACCCTGCAGTGCAGGAGCAGGGAGGAAGCAGTTCCTGGGTGCATTGAGAAGGGAGTATAAAAGGTGGGCACCATCTTAGTTCAGTGCAGAGAAGTCTGAGCAGAAGTGGCAGGGAGCAGGGGCTCTGCATGAGCTCTGCTCCGGAGGCGGGCCTAGTAACAGAGGCCCAGGCCTGCAAGAGGGAGAAGGAAGGAAGAGGAGCGGAGAAGGCTCCAGGAACGAGGAATGAAGGGATCCCAGGGGTGCGGAAGGGCGAGTCGCCACCGCACGCCCGAATCCACCTGCGTGGAGGGGTCAGGCCAAAGGGGGAGACCGGTCCCCGAACTAGTGGAGGCAGGAAACGACCCTCAGCTAGAAACCGGAGGCTCTGACATTTTATGTGGCGCAGCCCCTTGCTCCACCCGCTAGGAAGGCACCACATAGGGTCAGGGAAACTGGCGCCAAGTTTACCAAGAGGAGGCCCGAGGCAGCCGGACAGAAGTGTTGGTAAGAAAGGCCAGACAAAGGACACACAAAGGGGGTCCTGTGAAGCGCTCCAAAGTTATCTGGGAGTTGTCTGAGCCCCTCACCTGGTGAGCACAGTACGACGTGGGCAGCCGTTACCTGCAGACGTGGTCTGGATAATAAGAACTGTGAGTAAAGGCCCTGAACTGCATCACTGACTCCGTGTCGTTACTGCTGCTGCCCTGCACCATCACCCCCATCCTCCGCATACACTGCCCTGAGGCTATACTCCTCCCGTGGGGAGTTATGCTACGCTCTGCTGCACCCACAACACCAGCCTTAGCGGTCTGCCCTGTAGCGGCGGTTCACTCTGACCGCAATCCACGGGTGGCGTAGTCGGACATTTAAACATCAAAACCACATAAATAGTTCCGCCACTGGTTTGACCGCCCTGAGCCACGGAACCGGATCGCCGCCACGAAGACTACAACCACCAGCATCCACCAAAAAGGGTCCGGCTCCGGGTGTCCCAAGGCCCAGGGGGTGCGTCAGAACATTTTCATCACCTTTCACAATCACCAATGGGACAAGGCAGGGATGTCCTCTGTCCCCTCTCTTATACATCCTAGTGACGGAGCACCTGCTCTCATCAATTCGCCATAACCCCAATATTAGGTGGATTGAGGTGGGAGGCACCAAGTACAAGTGCTCTCTATTTGCTGATGATGTCCTAGTATATATCACTCAATCACATATATCCATCCCTGCTGTTATGGCTGAAATAGATCACTTTGTTACATGGTAAAATTTTAAAATCAATGCAGCGAAGTCTGAGGCCCTCGATGTCTCCCTCCCTAAATCCATATAGGATTCCATCCAGTCCAACTTTCCCTTTGCCTGGCCCTCACAGGGTATCAAATACTTAGGAATTCCTATTCATAGAGACCTCTCCCATCTATGTTATCTTAATTTTGGGCCCTTTATTGAACAATTCCATACAGACCACGGTTGGCAAGTTAGAACTGTAAGATTCACTACGTGAACCACTGGTGTTTTGTGGAAAAGCACATGTACACCGCGTTCCAAATTATTATGCAAAAAGTGTTTAGGAGTGATAAGGGAAGAATTTGTTTGTTTGTCAGTTAAACTCATTGATGGTGATGTGTGTCAGGGCTCTTTATATCACTGTAAGCAATTGCAGACACCTGTGCTAATTAGTTTGGCAGGTGTGTCCAATGAAAGGCAAGACTACTTAAGAAGGCTCTCTCACATTATTAAGCAGCCTACATTTTCTGCCAAAATGGGAAAGAAAAAGGATGTGTCGGCTGCTGAGAAGCAACAAATTGTGGAGTGTTTAGGTCAAGGCATGACTACAATCAACATTGTGCGATGATCAGGATGAAGTGTCTTGGCAATCAAGAAGTATGTAGCTGATTCACAGTACACACGTGTGCGTGCTGATAAGGGCAAATTGAGGACTCTTTCCTACAGGCAATTACGTCAGGTTGAAAGAGCAGCGGCAAAAAAGCCTTGTCATAGCAGCAGACAAGTTTTTGAAGCTGCTTGTGCCTCCAACGTCCCCCGAACAACAAGATGCAGGGTCCTTCAGAGGTTTGCAGCTGTGCATACGCCATCCTGTCGACCTCCTCTATCCACTTCACACAAGCAGAAACGGCTCCAGTGGGCCAAACATTACATGAAGACTGATTTCAAAACTGTTTTGTTCACGGATGAGTGCCGTGCAGCGCTCGATGGTCCAGATGAATGGAGTGGAGGATGGCTGGTTGATGGACACCCCACGCAAACACGGCTACAGAGCCAACAAGGAGGAGGTGGAGTAATGTTTTGGGCTGGAATCATGGGGAGAGAGATTGTCGGCCCCTTTAGGATCCCTGAAGGCGCTAAAGATGAACTCCATAATGTATGTGGATTTTCTCAAACAGCACTTCCTGCCATGGTTCAAGAAGAAGAACCGTGTATTTCACAGCAAGATCATTTTTCTGCATGATAATGCACCATCTCATGCTGCACATAAAACATCTGCATCTCTGGCTGATATGGGCATAAAAGGGGACAAACTTATGGTGTGACCCCCATGCTCCCCTGACCTCTACCCCATTCAGAACCTTTGGAGCATCATTAAAAGGAGTGTCTATGATGGCGGGAGGCAGTTCACATCTAAGCAACAGCTCTGGGAGGGTATTCTGTCCTCATGCAAAACAATTGAAGCAGAAACCATCCAAAACCTGACAAATTCAATGGACGAGAGAGTTCAGAAGCTCCTTTCGAACAAGGGGTCCTATGTGAAAATGTAACATCACCTAGAATAAAGTTTTGAGTTGAAAACTGTTTGATTTCAGTTTCTAACAACCTGCTAATGCTTATAATTTCAAAAATGACCATTTTTTTGGTCTTTATTAAAATGAAAAGGTTGATCGAAAAGTTTGGGGGATCTAAGAGTGTGGCAACCCAGTAGTCATGATTACTTCGAATTCTGACAATATGAGGGTCATGCTGCAGGTAGTGCAGCAAGAAGGCACTTATGTGTCTTGCGCATCTCGGAGCCCCAAAATTATTTTCCGGGCTAGATGCAGCTAAAAATTATTTTTAATTTTAAATCTGGTGAAGCTTATTATAGATGGCCTAATAGGATCAGTGCTGCACACTGCTACAAAGCCCAAATTATTTTCCAGTCAAGATACAGATAAACATGATTAGTAATTTGAAAGCTTAAAACGGTTGGTAGGGTGATTTTAACCAATCATCAAGCTTTTACTCTCCCCAGGATGACACAGGGGTAGAAAAGTCGTTTCGGATCCATGATTTGTTCATCTTTATGAACGTGAGTCTGTCTACATTATCAGTGGAGAGCCGCGTGCGCTTATCTGTCAGCACACCACCAGCAGCGCTGAACACACGTTCAGACAGAACGCTGGCTGCGGGGCATGACAAGATCTCCAAGGCGTAAGTGGCTAGCTCCGGCCATTTATCCAGATTGGAAGCCCAAAAAGAGCAAGGGTCCAGTGACACAGTCGTGGCTTCAATGTTTACTTGGAGATACTCCTGTACCATCGTCTCTAGGCGTTGACTATGTGTCAGACTTCTTGTCTCCTGTGGCCTTGCAAAGGATGGGCTAAAAAAGTGGTGAAATGATTCCGCAAAATTGATGTTACCAGCAGATACTGTGGTTCTGTTACGGTTTGAGTGCTGAACACTTGACGGTCCCACGGTTGGCAAGTTGGAACTGTGAGATTCACTACGTGCACCACTGGTATTTTGTGGAAAAGCACATGTAAGATTCTGCAACAGTCTCTGCTGATACTCCTGCATGCGTGCATCCCTTTCTATGGCAGGAATAATTTCTGCAAATTTACTTTTGTACCGGGGATCTAACAGTGTGGCAACCCAGTAGTCAGGATTATTTCTAATTCTCACAATTCGAGGGTCATGTTGCAGGTAGTGCAGCAAGAAGGCACTCATGTGTGTTGCGCATCCAGGAGCACCAAGTCCCTGTTGTGTTGGTGGCGAGGTAACAATCATGCTTCCTTCCTCTGTCCTCTCCCCCCAACCTCGCACAACAGAAATGTGATCAAGGTCTCCCTCATCTGATGAGTCTTCCATCAGTTCGTCCTCCACTTCTTCCTGGGCTCCTGCACCTTCCTCACTAGTTTGGCTGCTACCATGCGCCCTGGTAAAATCATCTCCCCCACCCTCACATGCCTGCCGCCTTGGTGCTGCCGACCGTCTGGACCTTGCAGATGTTAGCCCTTCCGCATACAACTCCTCCTCCTCTACTTCCTCCACCTCCTCTTGTGCCACCACCTGACTCCGAATTCTGTTTAACATGTGCTCCAGCATGTAAATCACCGGAATAGTCATGCTGATAATGGCATCGTCAGCACTAAACATCTTCGTCGCCATTTCAAAACTGTGCAGAAGGGTGCATCGGTCCCTGATCTGAGACCACTCCTCCAGCGTGATTTGCCCCACCTCTGAATCTCGTTGGCCCAGGCTATACGTCAGAACGTATTGCACCAGGGCTTGTCGGTGCTGCCACAGTCGCTGCAACATGTGCAGAGTTGAATTCCACCGGGTAGGCACATCGCATTTTAGCCGGTGAAGTGGCAGGCCCAACGACTTCTGTAGAGATGTAAGTCGCTGAGCTGCGGGATGCGAACGGCGGAAGTGAGCACACAGCGACCGTGCCCTCTGCAGAAGGCCATCTAGTCTGGGATAGTGGGCTAAAAATTGCTGGACAACCAGGTTCAACACGTGAGCCATACAAGGCACGTGTGTGACATTGCCCCGGCGAAGGGCCGCACCCAGGTTTGCAGCATTGTCGCACACAGCCTTCCCTGGTTTCAGGTCCAGTGGAGACAACCATTCATGAAATTGGTTCTCCAGAGCTGACCACAACTCCTCAGCTGTGTGACTCACATTTCCCAGACATTTCAATGTAAAAACCGCCTGATGACGTTGAGCCCTACTGCCAGCATAGTAAGGAGGTGTGCAGGATCCCTTCTGCGCAGTTAGAAAGCTTGTGGCATGACCAGACAGGCTTTGGGTGCAGGTGGAAGACCGAGAGGAGGTTGAGGAGGCAGAAGCAGTGGAGGAACTTTGACATAAAGAGGATTGACGCACAACTCGTGGGGACGGCAAGACTTGGACAGCAGCCCCTTGTCCTGCTGTCACCATAGTTACCCAGTGCCCAGTCAGCGACATGTAACGCCCCTGTCCATGCCTACTCGTCCAAGTGTCTGTGGTGAAATGCACCCTGTCACACACAGAGTTTCTCAAAGAAGCGGTGATGTTGTGTGCGACATGCTGGTGGAGCGCAGGCACACCTTTCTTTGAGAAGTAGTGCCGACTGGGCATCTGGTACTGGGGCACTGCGACGGACATAAGGTCTCTAAAATCCTCTGTGTCCACCAGGCGGAAAGGCAGCATTTCTGTAGCCAAGAGCTTGCAGATGGTGAAATTCAACCTCTTAGCTTTCTCATGGCTAGGAGGAAATGGTCTTTTACTTGTCCACATCTGAGGGACCGAGGGCTGGCTATTGTGCTTAGACGGGGTTGATAAGGGTGTCCCCGGCAAACTGCCGGTCTGTGAGGAAGATGCAGGCGGACATGTTAGGTTGCCTTGATCCAAAGGTGGTGCTATCGATGTCGGACAGCGCTCAAGACCAGCTGGTGTTACCACCTCCAAAGAAAATGATGACCTGTCAATCACGCTGGCTGTTGCGGGTAAAGAGGTGGCAGGTCTGCGCCCCAAAACAGGTGTGACTGCTGTCCCCCCAGTCACAGAGGATGAAGAGGCCGCGGATGCACAAGATATGGCAGACGGTGGTTGGCCCGGCCGGCTAGGCCGCATTGTAGCACACTGAGCTTCCCACTGCAACTTATGCTTCATGTCCATGTGCCGGTTCATGCATGAAGTACTCAAACTATGTATTTTTTGGCCTCTACTTAGCTTTTGCTGACAAATGTTACAGATAACACGAGTTGGGTCATCTTTATCGATCTGAAAAATGCCCAGGCTATGCAAGGCTTAGCACCCATGCTGTTATGTTCTGCTACCGAAGCTAAGGAAAGAGAGGAGATCTGTCCCTACTATAAGACTCAGCTGAATCCCTACGATGTAACAGGGAACCTGATCCTGCGATCAGACCTGCTAAAGTCCTAATCTAGTCTGTACGGAGACCTATAGATGTGAGGAGGGAATCCCTACAAGTACTAAGGACTGGGAGGAATATGGGACACCTCCTAACAGAAATAGTAGCAGACAGACGAACAAACAAAATAGATAGAACATAGAGGTCCGTAGACCAAGCAAACTAACAGAGTTAGATACAGAGCACAGGCTAGCTAGAAAGTAGATATACAATGAAGTCCAGCAAAGCCAGAAGGGCGGAGCAGGATTAAATAGGCCAACAAGGTCATGTGACCAGCAAAGGAAAAAAAACCTAACAGCAAGGTTCTAACAGTACCCCCCCCTTCTAAGAGGATCCTCCGGATCCCCTAGGACCAGGCTTATCAGGAAATCTCCTGTGAAACGCTCTGATAAGTCTGGACGCGGAAACATCATCTGACCTCACCCAAGAGTTATCCTCGGGTCCGAAACCTTTCCAGGCCACAAGATACTGCAAACTACCTCTATACCGTCTAGAGTCAAGGATGCGAGAAATTTCATATTCCCCGTCCTCCACCACCGGAGGAACAGAGGCAGAGGCGTCACCATCCGACACAACAGCTTTTTTTAACAGAGAGACATGAAAGACTGGATTAATTCTCCAGGAGGTAGGAACCTCCAACCTAACAGCAGATTGGTTGACAACCTGAAGCACCTTAAAGGGCCCTACAAACTTGGGACCCAATTTCTTAGAAGGAATCCTCAACCGCAGATTCCTAGAGGACAACCAAACCATGTCACCAACAGCGAACAAAACCTCCTGTCGTTTCCTATCAAAGTAGTCTTTAGATTTTCTGTTGGCCTCCTGAAGATTACCACGCACATCCGTCCAAACTCTTTCCAAATCACCGGAAAAATTCTCCTCCTCAGGCACGGCAGATCCCAACTTGGAGAACGACCCAAACGATGGATGTCTCCCAGAACAACAAAAAAAAGGCGAACAACCAGCAGAAGAAGATGTATGATTGTTCAGAGCAAATTCGGCAAGTGGCAGAAACTCAGACCACCCCTCTTGATTGTCTGCCACAAAACAACGCAAGAACTGCTCAACATCCTGGTTTTTCCTTTCTGTCTGGCCATTAGATTCAGGATGATATCCGGACGAAAACGACAAATGAATTCCCAACCTGTCACAAAAGGCACGCCAAAAACGAGCCACGAACTGAGGACCCCTATCAGAAACAATGTCATTAGGAACGCCATGAAGTCTGACAATTTCCTTGACAAAGGCCTTAGCGAGAGTTTTAGCGCAGGGCAGTTTGACGAAGGGAACCAAGTGACACATCTTGCTAAAACGGTCCACGACCACCCAGATGACAGTAAAACCCTCAGAGGAGGGAAGGTCAGTTATAAAGTCCATAGCCAAATGTGTCCAAGGAGCACTGGGGACCTCCAAAGGACAAAGCAACCCCGCAGCAGGAGTATGTGAGGACTTAGATCTAGCACATATAGTACATTGGCGCACCCACTTAATGACTTCCTTCTGCCATCCAGGCCACCAAAAACTGCGACCCACCAGTCTCTTGGTCTCAGAGATTCCGGGATGACCTGCCAACCGAGATTCGTGACACTCAACAAACAAATCTCTCCTAAAGGTCCCAGGCACAAACAACCTCCCATGAGGAGTGTTAGATGGGGCATTCTCCTGTGCTTTAAGAATCTCATCTTCCAAAACGGAGTCTAAAGCAGCTATCACAACACCTTCTTGTAAAATGTTTTCCTCTTTCTCAGCACCGACTATGGGAGAAAAACTGCGAGACAAGGCATCCGCCTTAACATTCTTAGTACCAGGGATGTAAGTAACGGAGAAATTAAACCGCGAGAAAAACAGTGCCCACCTAGCCTGACGGGCATTCAGGCGCTTGGCAGCATCAAGATATATCAGATTTTTATGATCCGTAAGAACCTGAACGGGAAATTCCGCACCTTCCAAGAAGTGGCGCCAGTGTTCAAATGCGAGTTTAATAGCCAATAATTCCCGATTACCAATATCGTAATTCAGTTCAGTCTCCGAAAATTTTTTTGAAAAAAAGGCACAGGGATGTAATCCATCCCCGTTATCCTGAGACAATACTGCGCCAACCCCCACAGAGGAAGCATCAACCTCAACCAAAAACGGCCTAGTAACATCAGGCTGCATAAGGATGGGAGCAGAGGTGAACCTCTCCTTGAGATACACAAAAGCTTCAATGGCCTCAGAAGACCACTGAACCGCATCAGCACCTTTCCTGGTGAGATCAGTCAGAGGTTTGACAATACTAGAAAAATTTTTTATGAATTTTCTGTAGTAATTGGCGAAACCCAAAAACCTCTGTATCGATTTCAAACCAATAGGCCTAGGCCATTCCTGCACAGCCTGAACCTTAACCGGATCCATCTCAAAACCTTTGCTGGAGATAATGTAGCCCAAAAAACTAATTCTCTGTACAGCGAACTCACATTTCTCCAGCTTAGCAAAAAGCGAATTGTCCATTAATAACTGTAATACCTCACGCACGCTCCGCCAATGAGACTCCAGATCTGGCGAATAAATCAAAATGTCATCCAAATACACAACCACATTTTTACCGATCAAAGGTCTAAGGATGTCATTAATCAGATTCTGAAAAAATGCAGGAGCATTAGTAAGACCAAAAGGCATAACCAGATTCTCAAAATGACCCACAGGAGTGTTAAAAGCAGTCTTCCATTCATCACCCTCCTTCATGCGCAACAGATTGTATGCCCCCTTAAGGTCAATTTTAGAGAACCACTTGGCCCCCAATAACTGGTTAAACAGATCAGGAATCAATGGCAGTGGGTAAGGATTGCGTACCGTAATTTTGTTAATCTCACGAAAATCCAGACAAGGACGTAAACCGCCGTCCTTTTTTTTTACAAAAAAAAATCCAACCGCCACAGGAGACTTAGAGGGCCTAATGTGACCGGCGGCCAAACTTGTCTGTATGTATTCCTCCAAAGCCTTCCTCTCAGGAATGGTAAGGTTAAATAAACGACTTTTAGGAAGAATCGCTCCAGGGACAAATTCAATAGAACAATCATAGTCTCTATGGGGAGGCAAAACCTGCGATTCCTTCTCAGAAAAAACTCTCCAAAAATCCTGAATAGGAACAGGCAATTCTCCCCTATCCAAAGCTGCAATACGCCCGTTACAACACTTGTCATAACATTTATGGCTCCAGGATTTAATTTCACTGGTAGACCAATCCAGTACAGGATTGTGAAATTTTAACCAGGGCAAACCCAATATTACTGGAGAAGGCAAGTTATTCAACACTACCAAATCCAATTTCTCATGGTGAACACCATTAATAGTGAGAGGAAATTCACTGACCTTGAGAGTAATATTCTTCAAAGGGGAGCCATCCACAGAAACCACAGCAATGGGGGATGATAAAGGTTCAGGTTTTAAATTGAGTTTTTCCACGAATCCCCCATCAATTACATTCAGTGTAGACCCGCAATCAACAAACACCCGAAATTCCATTAATTTTTCCTGAGCAATCGTGGAAGCAGCTAAAAATATACCCTTGGAATTTAAACAGGCAATACGGGCGTGACTGACCATTTTTTTTTCTTTCTTCATACGAAGCTCACAGCCTTTAATCAAATGACCAGATTTTCCGCAATAGAAACACAAGCCTTCTGAAAAACGACGGTCTTTTTCTTGAGAGCGAGGTGCCACCGATCCAATCTCCATCGGTTCACCACTGTTAGTACACACATTATCATAACCAGAAACTGACATAGCAGAGGATTTGCTCTCTTTAACCCTAGCACGCAGTCTTCTATCCACCCGTATAGCTAATTGCATAGCCTGTTGCAAATCCTCAGGTGTAGGATAAGCAATTAGCAGGTCTTTAACCCTTTCACTGAGCCCAGCAAGAAATAGACTTTTCAGAGCAGAATCGTTCCACCCTGTTTGAGTGGACCAACGACGAAAATGAGTACAATATTTTTCGACATTACCTGATCCTTGTTTTAAACGTCTCAACTCAGTCTCAGCTGATGCCACACGGTCAGGATCATCATATAATAGTCCTAAAGCAGAAAAAAAACTATCCACTGATCTGAAGCATGTATCACTAGGTTGCAAAGAAAAGGCCCACTCCTGAGGCTCTTTGCGCAAAAGTGACATTATGAACCCTACGCGCTGGGATTCATCCCCAGAGGACTTGGGTCTCAAACGAAAATACAATAAGCAAGCATTTTTAAATGAAAAAAATTCTCGATGTTCACCAAAAAATAAATCCGGCAAACATACCTTAGGCTCCAAGAAATATGCTCCAGGACAGTTACTCACGTGCTGACGGAGCTCGGCCACTTCCAGAGAGAGTCCCTGCAGGTGTTTAGCCAAATCCTGAACCGACACCATGATGGAACAAAAAAAAAAAAAAAAAAAAAAAAAATCTTTCCTTAGAGAATTTGCAGGCTGGACTTACTGTTATGTTCTGCTACCAAAGCTAAGGAAAGAGAGGAGATCTGTCCCTACTATAAGACTCAGCTGAATCCCTACGATGTAACAGGGAACCTGATCCTGCGATCAGACCTGCTAAAGTCCTAATCTAGTCTGTACGGAGACCTATAGATGTGAGGAGGGAATCCCTACAAGTACTAAGGACTGGGAGGAATATGGGACACCTCCTAACAGAAATAGTAGCAGACAGACGAACAAACAAAATAGATAGAACATAGAGGTCCGTAGACAAAGCAAACTAACAGAGTTAGATACAGAGCACAGGCTAGCTAGAAAGTAGATATACAATGAAGTCCAGCAAAGCCAGAAGGGCGGAGCAGGATTAAATAGGCCAACAAGGTCATGTGACCAGCAAAGGAAAAAAAACCTAACAGCAAGGTTCTAACACATGCGACCTGAAGAGCCACCACGACTTGTGGTGAGAGGCAGAATTGTGTTTGAGGATGCAGTTGTTGACGTGCTTCCAGTACTACGTCTCTGTCCAGGAAGGCGCAACCTGACCTCGTCGTCACTAGCATCTTCCTCCACCTCCTCTGCTGACCTCATCTCTTGGCTGACTGTGGGTTGACAGTAAGTGGGATCTCCGACCTCATCATCATCACCCTGTGCGTTATCACACCCATCGTCCTCAGAGCCAACCTGTTCCTGCCCTGACAAAAAACTAAAGTTGTCGCTCCAATCAGGTATTTGAGTCTTATCATCGTCTTCCTCATTGTCTCCACCAACAGGAGTTACAGTTTGGGAATGAGGGTCTACATTATGGTCAGAACCTTCTGCGTCTGGTCCTGGATCCGACTCATAAAGATTCTGGGCATCAGTGCAGATCATTTCCTCGTCTGGATTCACAGAAGCGCTGGAGTCGACCTCTGATTCCCAGGCTATAGTATGAGTAAACAGCTCTGCAGACTCAACCATCTGTTCTACCTCATACTCAGACGGGCAGCTGGAGATTTGGGAGCTGTGAGGAAGCAAGTGCGATTTGGGTGACACCTTTGAGGACTGGAGTATTTGTGATGTTGAAGTTGATGTGGAGGAGAGCCCACTTAAAGGAGCACTTGATATCCGTTGAAGCACCTGCTGTTTTTGTGCCTCATCTGGAATTTGTAGCGATTGGCGTGGCCGTAAGAAAGGGATCTTATCACATTGTCCGCTAAAAGAAGTAGACATTTTAGTTTGGCTGGAAGATGGTCTTTCTTCTGCACCTACCCCACGGACACAACCTTTTTTCCCCTTCCCAACACGCCTATTCCCCTTTCCACCAGCAGCAGGCCTTTTTCCACTCATTTTGGTGGTTAACTAATTCACAACTCTGGAGTTGTTTGCACAAAAAAACAATTGATGGTAACCGAGCAGAGCTGAGTGGCCAAACTGTGGTATTAGGCCAAAACTATTGGCTGGGTTAGATGCAGAAAAAAATTATTTTTAATTTGCAACCTGATGGAGGTCAGTATAGATGGACTAATAGACCAAGTCCCACACACCGCTAGAAGCCCAAATATTTTTTCAGAGCTAGATGCAGAAAATTTTTTTATTCAATTTGCAACCTGATGGAGGTCAGTATAGATGGACTAATAGACCAAGTCCCACACACTGCTAGAAGCCCAAATATTTTTTCAGAGCTAGATGCAGAAAAAAATTATTTTTAATTTGCAACCTGATGGAGGTCAGTATAGATGGACTAATAGACCAAGTCCCACACACTGCTAGAAGCCCAAATATTTTTTCAGAGCTAGATGCAGAAAAAAATTATTTTTAATTTGCAACCTGATGGAGGTCAGTATAGATGGACTAATAGAACAAGTCCCACACGCTGCTAGAAGCCCAAATATTTTTTCAGAGATAAATGAAGAAAAAAATTATTTTTAATTTGCAACCTGATGGAGGTCAGTATAGATAGACTAATAGACCAAGTCCCACACACTGCTAGAAGCCCAAATATTTTTTCAGAGCTAGATGCAGAAAAATTTATTTTTAATTTGCAACCTGATGGAGGTCAGTATAGATGGACTAATAGAATGATGCTATGCCCAAAAGATTTTACTTCACTAGGTGCAGTAAAAAAATTGGTATTCTATACACAGGTGGTATATCTTGCAACACAGATAGGCTACTCCACTGACTAACACACTCTGCAATAGGCCAAAAAGGATTAGCTTTGCTAGATTCAGCCAAATGCTGTGAAAAAAACTTGCACAGCACTGGCACAGACCTGCCTGGCAAAAACTGATAGGAACTGATGTAACCTAGTCCTGAAAAGGACTCCAATTACAATTAGTCTTTACTCCCACAATCTATCTATTTAAGAGCACAGACCTGCTTGATAAAAGTCGTAGGAAATGCTGTAACCTAGTCCTTAAAAGGACTGCAATCACAACTATTCCCTACTCCCAAGCTATCTGTATATTTGTGCGAAAATTGGCTTGAAATTAACAAGGTATAGCGCACACAGCAACAGCGGTGCCGTCTAACACGCAGCTGCAGCAGTGAGAAAATGGTGGCGACGGGGAAAATGGCTTGGTCTTATAGGGCAAGGACATGTGACATACACTGCCAATCACACATGCCCTTGCTTGTGTGAAAAAAAGCACTTCGCTCCGTGTGTGCGCTGCTGATAGGCTGACAGATTGCACCTCCCCACTGCAAATGCGGGAAAGAGAAAAAAAATGGAGATCTTCATTGTTCCTGCAGAGATCCATCCCCTGCCCCTCCCCCCGCCCCGCTGTACACTCAAACTGCGTATTAACATTAATTTTCATCATTACTGAGAAAAAATCCAGTTATGATTTTGGTGCACGAACAGTTATCGAACATAACCTCGAACAGCCGAATTTTTCTCAAATTGTTCGTGTTCGCCGACCGGCTCGAACACCGCCCAAAACAGCTCGAATTTGAGATTGGCGAACAGTTCGAGTAGAACAACGCTCATCTCTACAGTGAATCACTCATTACAACATCATGCGGCAGAGAGTTCCATAGTCTCACTGCTCTTACAGTAAAGAATCCGCGTCTGTGATTATGATTAAACCTCCTTTCCTCCAGACGTAGAAGATGCCCCCTTGTCCCCGTCTCAGGCCTCAGAGTAAAAAGATCAGTAGAAAGGTCTTTGTACTGTCTCCTCATATACGTGTACATAGTAATAAGATCACCCCTAAGCCTTCGTTTTTCCAAACTAAATAACCCCAAGTGTAATAACCTGTCTTGGTATTGCAGCCCCCCCAGTCCTCTAATAACCTTGGTTGCTCTTCTCTGCACCCGCTCTAGTTCAGCTATGTCTTTCTTATACACCAGAGACCAGAACTGTACACAGTATTCTAAGTGTGGTCGCACTAGTGACTTGAATAGAGGTAAAATTCTGTTCTCCTCATGAGCATCTATGCCTCTTTTAATGCATCCCATTATTTTATTTGCCTTTGCAGCAGCTGCCTGACACTGGCCACCAAACGTGAGCTTGTCGTCCACCAATACACCCAGGTATTTTTCAGTGACAGTTTTGCCCAGTGTTTTACAATTAAGCATATAATTATACATTTTATTTCCTCTACCCATTTCCTCTATCCCCATTAAAGCTCATTTGCCATTTATTAGCCAAAGCTTCTAGTTTACATAGATCCTCCTGTAATATAAAATTGTCCTCCTCTGTATTGATTACCCTGCAGAGTTTAGTGTCATCTGCAAATATTGAAATACTACTCTGTATGCTCATTAATAAATATGTTAAAAAGAAGCGGGCCCAATACTGACCCCTGTGGTACCCCACTGTTAACTGAGACTCAGTCTGAGTGTGTTCCATTAATAACCGCCCTTTGTTTCCTATCACTGAGCCAGTTCTTAACCCACATACATACATTTTCCCCTATCCCCATTGTTCTCATTTTATGTATCAACCTTTTGTGTGGAACCGTATCAAAAGCTTTTGAAAAGTCCATATACACAACATCCACTGCATTTCCTTGGTCCAGTCCAGAACTTGCCTCCTCATAAAAGCTGATCAAATTAGTCTGACAGGAACGGTCCCTCGTAAACCCATGTTGATACTGGGTCATGAGGTTATTCTTCTTCAGATACTCTAGGATAGCATCTCTTAGGAAACCCTCCAGGATTTTACCCACAGTAGAGGTTAAGCTTACTGGCCTATAATTTCCAAGTTCAGTTTTTGTCCCCTTTTTGAATATTGGCACCACATTTGCTATACGCCAGTCCTGTGGTACAGACCCTGTTAATATGGAATCTTTAAGGATTAAAAATAATGGTCTATTTAAGATGCTACTTAATTCCTGCAGTACTCGCAGGTGTACCCATCCGGGCCCAGGGATTTGTCAATTTTAGTGATTTTTAGACGCCGTCGTACTTCCTGCTGGGTTAAGCAAGTGACATGTAATGGAGAATTTTTGTCATCACTAATCATGTTTTCTGTTATGCCATTTTCTTGTGTAAATACGGTTGAAAAAAAATCATTTAGCATATTGGCTTTTTCCTCATCCTCATCCACCATTTCAACCAGACTATTTTTAAGGGGGCCAACACTATCATTTTTTACCTTGCAATGTTAAATATGGACAGCAATCGGATTCCATCTGTGTGCTGTACCTGCTTTTCACGGACTCATAGACTTGGACTGACCTTTGTCATCCATCGGAACAAAATGGGCATGTCTCCTTGTGTTGTGCAAGACACATGGTCCATGTAAAAACATGGACAATGGACATGTGCATAGCACTATAGGTTGTAATGGGTACACGTGGTATCAATGGATAAAACGGATGCCACACATACTAGAAACACGGACGTGTGAAGGAGGCCTAAGTCTATGAGAGCCTTGTTGTGGCCTTGAGCTCACAGAGCTCAGCGCAGTTCAGGGGCCTGCTTGCTGCATCGAGTCATTCTCCCATGCTCCTCAGAGTGTGCGGTCGCCTCAAGCCACTGCACACACTGATGAAGAAATGTCGGTCAGATGAATTACGGTATTGGACACTTGATTATTTCAACTTCGGACAGGTGAGGGATATTGTTTTTTTTATTTTTGGTTTGTTTACAGGGGACAATGGCTTCAGGGAATTAGGTTTAAAGGTGAGTATAATGTGTTTTTTATTTTATTCTTATTTTTACACTTGTTGGAGACAGCTGGAGCTGAATACTGCTCTCAATATTGTCACTTGCTCGCGCTGATATCAGCGCAAGCAGGGGACAATAATGAGAGATGCCTTCAGCACTCAGCGCTTGGGAACAGCGCTAACTGTACCGCTGATTCCCAGGCGCCAGTATGTGTGATTCTGACACGGCACATGGGCAGCACCCGGTTGCCACACGTATGCCACACAGGTACACAGGGACACACGGACACGAATATCGCCAGTACTGTTTTTCCCAGTACTGGAAATATCAGGACGTGTGAAAGAGACCTTATATAGGGTTCTGCTGTTCTGGAACCTCAGTGACTCTGACATGACGCCAGCAAACCATTCCAACAAACTCTGCATTTAAATATGATGCTCCTTTCCTTCTGAACTTTGCATTGTGCCTGAAAAGTAGTTTCCGATCACATATAGGATATTGGCGAACTCTTGCATTAAAAATGATGTGGTTCATTTCCTGCTAATAGCCCTTTTGAAACTTAAAATCTTTGGGTTATACAACATTTTAAAAATTTAATTTTTAATTTCCGCAGCCCAATGTTATACAATTCTGTGAATCATCTGTGGGTTTAAAATGCTCACTACACTCCTAGACGAATTCCTCAAGAGGTGTACTTTCCAAAATGGGGTCACTTGTGGGTGGTTTGTGCTTGTTTTTTTCCTGCCAATTCTGCACTTGAAAAGTCAAACAGCACTCCTTCCCTTCTGAGCCCTGCCATGAGCCCAAGCAGTTTTTTTCACCACATATGGAGCATCGGCGTACAACAAATTATGTGCTTAATTTTCTGCTGTTACCCTTGTGAAAATTAACAATTTGGGGCTAAATCAACATTTTTGTGAGAAAAATGTGATTTTTTATTTTCACGGCAGAACTTAATAAAATTCTGTGAAGCACCTATGGGTTCAAGATGCTCACCACAACTCTAGATTAATATCCTTGAGGCGTGTAGTTTCCAAAAGAGGGTCACGTGTGTTTTATTTTCACTGTTTAGGCACATCAGGGGCTCTGGAAACGCGACATGGCGTCTAATATTCATTCCAGCCAATTTTACGCTCCAATTGTCACGTGGTTACCCCAACAGAGAGGGACAAGAAGACCGCGGTGTTTGGTTTCATGAACCTCTGCACTGGTTTGAAGTACTTCATCATCTTATTAAAAAATGCAGTTTTTTTCCTTGCTAGCTGTGCAAAGATTAATCTATTCAGTTGTAGCTCCTGGAGCTTTTCTACCTGGATTGTCTTAGCTGTTCAGTGTTGACGACTCATCTCTGATATATATGCTCAACTCTGGCACTTAGGGATTGCCATTGTTAGTTCTTGCTGCCAGGTTCTGGAGTTGGAGGTGTAGTTCTTGGTTGGAGTAGGCGTTTGGAGATTTGTTCAGGAGATTGTAGCTTTGAGTTTTTTTGTGTGCTCATCCTCTCCTCTTTGGTTTCTCCTTCCTTTAACTCCCCTGTGTCCCACTCTGTTGTTTTGTGAGTGTTTTTTATATGGTTGGTATTTTCATTTATCCCTGTCTATCTTCCCTTGTTTGTCTGGCTTGTGTGTTTCTATACAATTCAGCTTCCCACTACCTTCGGTAGGGGAGGGGACAGATAAGGGTTGATATAGGAGCTTAGCAAGGCACGTGAACCCGGCATATCCACCTTCAGGAGCAATTCAGGGGACAGGGATAGACTAGGGCGACCCTTGTTCTAGGGACCTGGTTAGCGCCTATAGTCTCAACCCATTGTGTGACACCAAAAGTCAAATGGTGCGCTTTCCCTTCTGAGCCCTGCCGTGCGCCCAAACAGTAGTTTTCCACCACATATGGCATATAGGTGTACTCAGGAGAAATTACACAACAAATGATAAGATCCATTTTCTCCTATTAACCTTGCGAAAATGCAAAATGTGGAGCTACGGCAATATTTTTGTAGGTAAAAGTTAAATTTTCATTTTTTCCTTACACATTGCTTTAATTTCTGCAAAGCACCTGAAGGGTTAATAAACTACTAGAATGTGGTTTTGACCACTTTGAGGGGTGCGGTTTTTAAAATGTCACTTTTGGGTATTTTCTGCATATAGGCCCCTCAAAGTCACTTCAAATGTGATGTGGTATCTAAAACAAAAATGGTTTTGTAAATTTTATTGGAAAAATGACAAATTGCTGATATACTTTTAAAGAGTCCAAAGAGAAAAATCAACCGGCACCTCTGCACTGCGTATTGCCTTTATACACCAGTGATGCTGTGGGATCGTATGCAACACCGCGTCTCATTTATACCGGGTGCTTATTATGAAAAAAAGCCATTGGGATAATCCTTGTAAAGAAAGAAAAATTAGCATTCACCGGTAATATTAAGGACACTTCTTTATTTCTTCACATTAAAAGACGATAAGCAGGGAAGCATGTGGAACACAATACGGACGACGACTGTTTCACACTCTGGCACTTCAACGGGTCCTGTGTTACAGGGGAAATGGCAGGGGTGCTATTTAACACCACCTGACGCCCATCTACTTACGTCATCACATAATGCAAATTCATTATCCCCCGAGATCGCACACAAAGAAAAATAACCGGCTACAAATAAATCTGTACAAAATCAATTAAAAACAATGCTGTTGCTGTACTCATATTATAAAAAGACAAACATGTCTAACTTGTTATTAAAACCAGCTAACCCCTCTGCTTGGGTGCGCATAATCCATCTGACCGCCTTCCTAAGTAGGAATTTATAGAGGTCTCCACCCTGAGCAAGTAAGTGGACTTTTTCAGTACCTGCAAATCTCAAAACCTGTGGGTTACCTTCCTGTACCTGCCAAATATGCTGAATGAGTCTTTGGGCTCCTTTTTTAGTTTCAATGGATTTTAAGTGTTCACGAAAGTGAACAAACAAAGGCCGGATTGTCTTGCCTATGTATTAAAAGCCACAGGGGCAAAATATCACATAGACAACACAACTGGTACAGCAAGTAATCAAATCTTGGACTGTGTGTTTTATGTCCCCTAACTAGTGTTGAGCGAGTATGTTCTGTTCAGAGTATGCTCGGGCCGAGCTCTGAGTATTTACAGCTGCTCGGTGATATTCTTGAATCGCTCCCGTTTGCATGATTTGCAACTGTTTGACAGCTTTATTACATGTGAGGAATGTGTAAGAAATAGACATTCCTCACATGTATTAAAACTGTCAAACAGTCGTAAATCATGCACACGGGAGCGATACAACCATATCACTGAGCAGCTGTAAATACTCAGAGCTCGGCCCGAGCATACTCGGCGAAAGGGTTAATAGAACATACTCGCTCAACACTAGCCCTAACCTAAAGGTCTTATCTGTTAGGTGGAAAAGGCAGAAATTGCAATTACCGCATTTATAATTTCCTGATGGCTAGTTTTGTTTTAACCAATTATTTACAGGAGTTCTCAACCTATTATCGACCAACACATCTTTGATCTCCTGCAGAAGGAGTAAGAACATTGAAGGGCCCTGCGCTACTATTCCAGTTAGACTACTGTCTTGTTCTAGAATGTGCCAATTCTTATGTATCGCTGATCTAATCTGTTTATCCATGGCGCTGAATTTGAGGCTAAAAATAAATCTCTTTTGTGTCTTGCCTCTTTGTTTATGATGTCCTCTTAACAAACAAATGAAGTTGAGAAAAAGCGCTAGCTTTCTACAAGGCCAAATCTAGCGTCGATTAAGGGTAACCCCTATGGATGAATCGCTTTTTTAAGTCCATTTCCTGTTCCCTAAAACGTTCATCATGTGAGTTTATTCTTCTCAACCTCAAAAATTGGCTGTATGGCAGGGAGCTTTTTTATATAAGGAGGATGTGAACTGTCAAAATGGAGACGAAAATTTGTTGGGGATGGTTTTCTATAAATCTCTGTAATTAGGGAATCCTCATTTACCTGAACCTTAACATCCAAGAATTCAAGAGACATCCCCCCAAAGTGGAGGTAAATCTCATATTCATGTCATTAGTATGTGGCACCCCTGAGGGTTCAGTCGCCACAAAGGTACTGCACCTCACCCAGAGATGTGGTGTCTCCCTTCTCTCAGGTAAGGAGGGAGTGCTGCACGGAACCCCAAAACACCTGCATCCAACACTACACTGCTCCAGGCCGGCTGCAGGGGCAACATACAGAGCACAGCTGCTGAGCTCTGACCCTGGCTGGAGTGGGGGGGGGACCCAAAGGTAGGGGGAACCAGTAGTGGGTGTGGGTGGAGGAAGTAGTTAGAGGGAGATCTTTGGTAGGAGTATAAAATAGGGAAGCCATCTTAGGGTGGTGGTCTAGTGAGTGGGAGCAGTTCAGAAGAACAGCTCAGGACAGTTCAGAAGAACAGTCCGGGAGCAGAGTCTCATTAGGAGATCTGCTCCACAGTTAGAGCCAAGTCTGGAGGCCCCGGAGGGGAGCAGAGGAGTAGGCTCCGTTTTGAGAAGGGATCCCAGGGGGTACGGCGCGTGCAGGAAGGCACCCGTACGCCCCGCATCTGCCAGAAGACAGAGGGATCATAGCCGCATTCTAGTCCCTTGAGGGTCAAGCAAGTCTGTGTAACGCCGACGGACAGGAGGGACTTTAGAGTACCCGAACAGGACTGAGAGTAGGCAGCGCAGAGCAGAAGGGAGAAAGACCAGTGTGAAGTCGGTCAAAATAGGATCACGAGAAAGTGGGGTTCTGCCAAGTATTCCCAAGCTGCGTGAGGAAGGATTGAACCCCTGCCCGGTGAACGCAGCACGACGTGGGAGGCTGTAATCTGACAGTGCACGCTGTGGAACTAAAGAACTGTGAGTAAAGACACGGATGACTGCACCGCACTGCCTCTGTCCAGTTATTTCGTCCACGCCATCACTCCCTCTCTGCACTACAACGCCCAGCGCAACCACCACGCCATCTTACACTGCCCTGAGGCCAGCTCCACCTGTGGGGAGCTGTCCCATCACAAGCTGCCCTAACATCTGCCTCAGAGGACTGTTGCAGCGCTGGTGATCCTCACCAGACACCACAGGTGGCGTCACGAACTTTCCAATCCCATATAATAATCTTCCCCCTTTTTTTACTGACCGCCCTGGGTCACGGACCGGGCCAGCCACCGTGATATCCCCCCGGCGACCAGAGGCCCGGCTGCCGAGTACCCCTGGGGGCGAGTCAAGTACAATTAAGGTAATCTATGAATTCAAGAAAAAGTTCCTGCGAACCTGCCCAAACTATGAATATGTCATTTACATAGCTAAGGAATAGTCTGATATATTTAAGATATGGATTATTGAGGGCATAGCTAAACCTGGCTTCAAAAACTGCCAAGAAAAGATTAGCTAATGTACACGCCACTGGGGTCCCCATAGCTGTCCCCGTTCCCTGATTATACCACTGTTCCAGAAACCTGAAGGCATTTTGTTTAAATACAAAATCGACTCCACCCCCCCCACACACAAATAAAATCAATAGTGTCAATCCCTTTGTCTGTATTGGAGAGGATGGCTCTAATTGCGTCTAAACCTTCCCCTTGAGGGATACTGGTATAAAGGCTCTCCACATCAACGGATGCCAAGGAGAGGCCTTCCTGCCAGGAAGAGTCCCGCAATGAAGCCAAGAAAGCGCTGGTGTCTTTAATATAGGAGGGGATGTTAGCCAGTAAAGCTGTAAGTAGCCACTCCATATATTAGGACAGGGGTTCTGTCAATGAAACTATCCCTGACACGATAGGAAGTCCTGGGGGTGAATGCATCGACTTGTGCATTTTTGGTATGAAATACCAATGTGGCTTCTGTGGGAATTCAGAGATTAGTTTTTCAGCTTTCTTCTTGGAAAGGACTCCTACTTCTACTGGATGTCTTAAAAAAAGTTTGCAGTTCTTTTTTGTATTTCGCAGTAGGGTCACAAGATAATTTTGTATATGTGTTGGAATCCACTTGTCTATTGGCCTCCTTTAGGTAATATTCCCTGGTTACCAGGACAAGGTTGTCCCCCTTGTCAGCCTTTCTAATGATTGTATCATCCCAGCTTTTAATATTTTTTAGGGCCTTAATTTCCCTAAGAGTAAGGTTGGCAGGGAGCCTGGGGTAAACCAGTGCCTCAGTATCCCTGACAACCTGTTCCTGGAAGATGTCAATTACATTTCCTGGCGAAACGGGGGGTACAAAGGAGGATTTAATACCTCAACAAGGTTCTGTGTGTGGACCCCCTGGGGACTGATCTACCGACCCAGTGGTGAGACTGAGTAGAAGTGCAGTATCATCCGCAATTGCTGTCAAAGATGATGTACCTGGGGTCCCCACACTGAAACCTAAAGGTCCAATACTACAGGAGTTTTGCCCTTCCAGAGTCTGCCGTGGAACCTGCTGTCGAGAAAGAAAAGATTTAAACAGATGAATTTTTCGAATGGCTTTATACATATCTACTTTAAATTCTACGATATCAAAATTGTCTGGGGTGCAGAAGCCTTATGCTTTAGAAAGAACAGATGTCGCATTAACATCCAAGGTATGTTCAGGTAAATTAACTATAGTCCGACTGCCCAGTTCTTTGTTAGTTTCTACCACCAGGACACTTGCTTGCACATGCGGTTTTTGTTGAAATTTGCACCTCTTGCTGCCCCTCCTAGTTCTTCTCCTAAAGGGCTGAGCGATGTTGCAGAGTCCAAAGGGTCCACGACGATGTTGTCATTTTTATGCTGGGTGTCATCAGTCTTGCTGGAATCAGAGTTGGTAGTCCAGTGATCCCTCTGAATCCTTCTCCTGTTATTTTAATTTGTTACAGATTTATTTGTAGCAGGTTATTTTTTTTTGTGTGCGATCTCGGGGGTTAATGAATTTGCATAATGTAATGACGTCAGTAGATGGTGGTCAGGTGGTGTTAAATAGCACCCCTGCCATTTCCCCTGTAACACAGGACCCGTTGAAACGCCAGAGTGTGAAAAGGCCGTTGTCCATATTGTGTTCCACATGCTCCCCTCTTTTAATATGAAGAAATAAAGAAGTGTTCTTAATATTACCGGTGAGTGCTATTTTTTCTTTCTTTACAATGATATATTTTGAACCCTGCTAACTTCCTTACAAAAAAAATCTGTTTAAAAAATGATGGTCATGTAAAGTAGACATGTGGTAAATGTTATTTATTAACTATTTTGTGTGACATATCTCTCTGATTTAAGGGCATAAAAATTCAAAGTTTGAAAATTGCAAAATTTTCGCCAAAATTACAATATTTTCTCAAATAAACGCAAAAAAATATAGACCTAAATTTACCACTAACATAAAGTACAATGTGTCCAGAAAAAAACAGTCTCAGAATCACTGGGATCCGTTGAAGCATTCCAGAGTTATTATCTCATTGGGAACATACTCATATGTGTGAAAAAAAAGTTACGATATCTGGACCGAAAAAACGGACAAGTGCCATGCGAGTGCTATGCGATTTTCTCACATAGCATCCATATGACATGCGTATGCAATGCAATTTTAACATGGGCTTTTACATAGGGGAATTGTCTAGGTCATTTACACATCATTTTCTATGGCAATATTCTACACTACATATATACAGGGTGGCCCAAAAGTAGGTGGACAGAAAGTGTAATAAAGTTATGAAGGGGGAGATTTATCAAACATGGTGTAAAGTGAAACTGGCTCAGTTGCCCTTAGCAACCAATCAGATTCCACTTTTCATTCCTCACAAGTCCACCAGAAGAGCCTCTTTGGAATTGGGAATTTCACGAGCTTCTATCATGCGAATCCTGAAATCTATTGGGTGGAAAGCTTATCCTCCACGTCTAATTCATGGTTTATTGGAGGATGATCCAGACAGGCAGCTGCAATTTAGTGAGATTATGCTTAATGAAATTGAAGAAAATCAAGTAATTTTAGATAACATTATGTGGAGTGATAAAGCTTCTTTCAAATGATCCGGCCATATTAACAGACATAATTGTATCTACTGGTATAATGAGAGCATGAATTTAACATTAGAGCAACAACTAAATGAGCCTGGTGTCAATGTTTGGGGTGGTATTTCAAGTTTTGGTGTTTTAGGACCAATATTTTTTGATGGAACAGTCACAGTAGATAAGTATCTCGAAATTCTAATGAATCAAGTTGTTCCCCAGTTACAGCAACAGCCTAATTCAAATGACCTTTATTTCCAACAAGATGGGGCCCCTCCACATTATTCAAGAGTAGTCCGCGAGTATCTTGATGAAACATTTCCTAATAAATGGATTGGCCGAAGAGGCCCACTTGATTGGCCGGCACGTTCACCAGACTTGACCCCAATGTTTTTTTTCTTTTGGGGAGTATTCAAGGACAAAGTTTATAGTCGAAAACCAAAAAGTGTCAGTGATTTGAAAAATTACATAAGAGATGCATTTCAAGAAATTAACACCCAAAGAGACTTGTGCAAAAAAGTTTGTCGAAGTGTAAGAGGCGACTTCAAAGCTGTGCAAATTGTAATGGAAAACAGTTTGAGCACCTGCGTTGATAAAATTTAAGGGCTTTTGTATTATTGTTCAGAATAAAATTTAATTGTCAATGTTATGCTTGTGTTAGTAAATATAATTTTATATATAAATCCAAATAAATGTCATTATTTTCTGGCCACCTACTTTTGGACCACGCTGTATATACACTGCTCAAAAAATAAAGGGAACACTCAAATAACACATCCTAGATCTGAATGAATGAAGTATTCTCATTGAATACTTTGTTCTGTACAAAGTTGAATGTGCTGACAACAAAATCACACAAAAATCATCAATGGAAATCAAATTTATTAACCAATGGAGGCCTGGATTTGGAGTCACCCCCAAAATTAAAGTGGAAAAATACACTACAGGCTGATCCAACTTTGATGTAATGTCCTTAAAACAAGTCAAAATGAGGCTCAGTATTATGTGTGGCCTCCACATGCCTGTATGACCTGCCTACAATGCCTGGGGATGCTCCTGTTGAGGTTGCGGATGGTCTCCTGTGGGATCTCCTCCCAGACCTGGACTAAAGCATCCACCAACTCCTGGACAGTCTGTGGTGCAACGTGACGTTGGTGGATGGAGCGAGACATGATGTCCCAGATGTGCTCAATTTGATTCAGGTCTGGGGAATGGGCAGGCCAGTCCATAGCTTCAATGCCTTCATCTTGCAGTAACTGCTGACACACTCCAGACTCTGTCACGTCTGTCACATGTGCTCAGTATGAACCTGCGAATCTGTGAAGAGCACAGGGCGCCAGTGGCGACTTTGTCAATCCTGGTGTTCTGTGACAAATGCCAAGCGTCCTGCACGGTATTGGGCTCTGAGCACAACCCCCATCTGTGGACATCTGGCCCTCATACCACCCTCACGGAGTCAGTTTCTAACCGTTTGTGCAGACACATGCACATTTGTGACCTGCTGGAGGTCATTTTGCAGGGCTCTGGCAGTGCTCCTCCTGTTCCTTCTTGCACAAAGGCGGAGGTAGCGGTCTTGCTGCTGGGTTGTTGCCCTCCTACGGCACCCTCCACGTCTCCTGGTAGCGCCTCCAGCCTCTGGACACTACGCTGACAGACACAGCAAACCTTCTTGCCACATCTCGCATTGATGTGCCATCCTGGATGAGCTGCACTACCTGAGCAACTTCTGTGGGTTGTAGAGTCCGTCTCATGCTACCACGAGTGTGAAAGCACAACCAACATTCAAAAGTCACCAAAACATCAGCCAGAAAGCATTGGTACTGAGATGTGGTCTGTGGTCCCCACCTGCAGAACCACTCCTTTATTGAGGGTGTCTTGATAATTGCCAATAATTTCCATCTATTGTCTATTCCATTTGCACAACAGCATGTGAAATTGATTGTCAATCAGTGTTGCTTCCTAAGTGGACAGTTTGATTTCACAAAAGTTTGATTTACTTGGAGTTATATTCTGTTGTTTAAGTACAAGACTCCCTCAGACATACAATGAACAACCACACGATCATTTTAAAATTATTAATTTAATAAATTTATATAAAAAATATACATACATATATAAATCAAAAAACATAATTACAGAAAAACAGACTCAGGGATATATAGTATAATAAATACCCAATAATTAATTTGTTGTGGGGCATAGATCAATGAAAGGAAGAATATAAATGGCAAATCCAGACTATGTGTTAAAGTGCATAGTGCAAATAGATACATATAATAGCGGTCCAAAAATATAAATAAATTAAATCACAGTGGATATATATAAATTAGAGTGCTAAAATAAATCCATTAAAGGTGACCAAGTAAACACATAGGAAGGAATAAATTCCATATAAATACCATATAGCTAGGCCCCACCACCTCCTTGGATTTGACATTTATATTCTTCCTTTCATTGATCTATGCCCCACAACAAATGAATTATTGGGTATTTATTATACTATATATCCCTGAGTCTGTTTTTCTGTAATTATGTTTTTTGATTTATATATGTATGTATATTTTTTATATAAATTTATTAAATGAATAATTTTAAAATGATCGTGTGGTTGTTCATTGTATATCTGAGGGAGTCTTGTATTTAAGATTAATGAATAATCTAGTATAATATACTATACCATTTCTAGTTCGTTGTGTTGCTGTTGTTTAAGTGTTCCCTTTATTTTTTTGAGCAGTGTATATATGTGTGTATATAAATATATATAGATATATACAGATTGATAGATACATACACAAATTCAGATATATACATAGATATAAATATGTGAGTGTTTTGCGTGTGTTGCTTACTGTACATGTATTTTATTGGTAAATTAAAGAATTAAAAAAAAAATGGTGTGGGGTCCCCTGTAATTTTATACTCTAGCTGAGGTTAAGCAGACACCTGGGGCCAGATGTTTGAAGCCTGGGAAGGGGGTAATACCCACGGAGCTTCCCAGGCTACTAATATCAGCCCCCCATTCTGGCACTTAGCCTCCGCTCTGCCCATTGCCCTGTGGTGGTGGCAAGTGGGGTTATAGGGCTGGAATTGATGTCAGCTTATAATGCCAGCTGACATCAAGCCCAGGTTAGTAATCGAGAGGCGTCTATAAGAAGCCCCCATAGTGAAAGTGAAATATGAAATAAAAACACCCACACCGAGAATAAAATATTTTATTTAAAATAAACACATTGACTCCTTTAATATTCTAAATTAAACCCTACTTACCATTATGCCTATTCCTCTGAATCCAACGTCACCTGTAATAAAAATAAAATAATAAACCAACCTCATCCTTACCTTTCCGACGTGAAGAACATAATCCACGGGTCTCGCGACGGCTCCAGCTCTGCTACATCTAGATGACAGGCTGCATAGAAGCTTGATGCGACCATCCAGTCTGCCATCCTGCAGAGACACTGAGGAGTGCATGCTTGCCCTCCTCAGTGACTCGCTGTGACGGCATCAAGGTGAGCTGAGTTCATGTCATATGAACTCACTTAACTTCACTGACGTCAGTGCGAGCGTGGAAAATTCTCACTCTCGCGGTGCCAGCAAATGACATCAGCGCATGCGCGGTGAGTATTTTCCCACGCTCACGCTGATGTCAGTGAGGTGAACTGAGTTCATACGACTTAAACTCAGCTCATCTTGGTGGCAGAGTGAGCTTCCCCATAATGCGCGGCAGCAATCTTATCAAGGTATAGCACAGCCAATCGTGTGGGGGGGCTATCACAGTCATTATAAAATATATGATCTGGTGAACTGGCCCAGGAGCAGTACTTTTGTTTGAAAGTACTGTGTAGTGTAAGGAGTACTCAGAGCAAACAGCATAGACATAGAAAAATGCTAATGAGATTGTGGTGCACTCCACTATACACACCTGGAGCAGCGATTATGGCCAGGGACAATACATGAGTTTCAAAACTCACTGGGTGAATGTTTTCAGTGGCAGCGATGCACCTAGGACATTCTCATTCTTTTCGCTCATGCAAGACAAAGCGCTGCCAAGCAGTTTTACAGCTTGAAAGCATGGGAGACAAAAGGCACAGACAAGTTAGTGCTGTGGATCAAGCGGCAACTCGCTTGTTTACTGGCTCTCTGTGAACTGCAACTTCGAATTGTCATGAGTGACAATGCATGAAACATTCTGCCTTATGGTCAAGCAAAATAACTCATAATCCATGCATGGCCAATGTCCTGAATTTAATAGTGCAACATTTCTTTAACAAATATACAGTACAGACCAAAAGTTTGGTCAAACCTTCTCATTTAAAGATTTTACTGTATTTTCATGACTTTGAAAATTGTACATTTACACTGAAGGCATCAAAACTATGAATTAACACATGTGGAATTATATACTTAACAAAAAAGTGTGAAACAACTGAAAATATGTCTTATATTCTAGGTTCTTCAAAGTAGCCACCTTTTGCTTTGATGACTGCTTTGCACACTCTTGGCATTCTCTTGATGAGCTTCAAGAGGTAGTCACCGGAAATGGTTTTCACTTCACAGGTGTGCCCTGTTAGGTTTAATAAGTGGGATTTCTTGCCTTATAAATGGGGTTGGGACCATCAGTTGTGTTGTGCAGAAGTCAGGTGGATACCCAGCTGATAGTCCTACTGAATAGACTGTTAGAATTTGTATTATGGCAAGAAAAAAGCAACTAAGTAAAGAAAAACGAGTGGCCATCATTACTTTAAGAAATGAAGGTCAGTCAGTCTGAAAAATTGGGCAAACTTTGAATGTGTCCCCAAGAGCAGTTGCAAAAACCATCAAGCGCTACAAAGAAACTGGCTCATATGAGGGCCGCCCCAGGAAAGGAAGACCAAGAGTCACCTCTGCTTCTGAGGATAAGTTTATCCGAGTCACCAGCCTCAGAAATCGCAGGTTAACAGCAGCTCAGATTAGAGACCAGGTCAATGCCACACAGAGTTCTAGCAGCAGACACATCTCTTCAACAACTGTTAAGAGGAGACTTTGTGCAGCAGGCCTTCATGGTAAAATAGCTGCTAGGAAACCACTGATAAGGACAGGCAACAAGCAGAAGAGACTTGTTTGGGATAAAGAACACAAGGAATGGACATTAGACCAGTGGAAATCTGTGCTTTGGTCTGATGAGTCCAAATTTGAGATCTTTCGTTCCAACCACCGTGTCTTTGTGCGACGCAGAAAAGGTGAACGGATGGACTCTACATGCCTGGTTCCCACCGTGAAGCATGGAGGAGGAGGTGTGATGGTGTGGGGGTGCTTGGCTGGTGACACTGTTGAGGATTTATTCAAAATTGAAAGCATACTGAACCAGCATGGCTACCACAGCATCTTGCAGCTGCATGCTATTCCATTCGGTTTGCGTTTAGTTGGACCATCATTTATTTTGCAACAGGACAGTGACCCCAAACACACCTCCAGGCTGTGTAAGGGCTATTTGACCAAGAAGGATTGTGATGGGGTGCTACGCCAGATGACCTGGCCTCCACAGTCTCCAGACCTGAACCCAATTGAGATGGTTTGGGGTGAGCTGGACCGCAGAGTGAAGGCAAAAGGGCCAACAAGTGCTAAGCATCTCTGGGAACTCCTTCAAGATTGTTGAAAGACCATTTCCGGTGACTACCTCTTGAAGCTCATCAAGAGAATGCCAAGAGTGTGCAAAGCAGTCATCAAAGCAAAAGGTGGCTACTTTGAAGAACCTAGAATATAAGACATATTTTCAGTTGTTTCACACTTTTTTGTTAAGTATATAATTCCACATGTGTTAATTCATAGTTTTGATGCCTTCAGTGTGAATGTACAATTTTCATAGTCATGAAAATACAGAAAAATCTTTAAATGAGATGGTGTGTCCAAACTTTTGGTCTGTACTGTACTTGATCAAGAACAAAAGTGAAGTTTTCAATAAACTAGTAGACTACGTGACAAAGTCGAATAACAAATTTCAGAGGAAGCCAATTGTCATTAGAAGTGATAATGGAGGTGAATTCGCAGGACACCAAATAGGAAACTACTTAAGAAAAAATGGTATAGAGCATCAAAAGACTGTTCCATACACACCTGAACAAAACGGAGTAGCATAAAGGAAAAACAGAACTCTGACTGAAATGATAAGGTGTATGCTGACAGATTCCAAACTATCAGAGAAATATTGGGGTGAAGCAGCAATGACAGCTACATATCTACAGAACCGACTTTTTTCTAAAAAACTGGGAAAAAAAAACATATGAACTGTGGCAAGGTATGAAACCAAGTGTAAATCTTTTAAGAGTTTTTGGTTGTAAAGTTTTTGTATTCATTCCAACAGAAAAATGTTCCAATCTTTAACATAGGTCCATGGAAGGAATATTTGTTGGATATAGTGAAAATTGCAAACGATATAGAATCCTAGATCCCAAAACAGACAGAGTTATGGTGAGTAACAGTGTGACATTCATTGAGGATCTAAATGAAGACAGTATGATTTCATTGGAAACAAAATGTGAGAAAAACAGCAATGATACAGCTGAAGGAATATCCGATGAAAAAAAAGTTGAAATTAATAAAAAACAGAATACTGAAAGTGAAGAGAAACAACTACAAACAGACACAGAACCAAGATGTTCAACAAGAGAAAACAGAGGAAAACCACCAATATGCCTTTCATACAAGGCAAGTACAAGTAAAATTTATGAGCCTACCTCTTGGGAAGACATATCTCGAATTCCTGAAGAAGAAGCCAATAAATGGATAGAGGCAACAGAAATAGAAATAATATCCATGCATGACTCAAAAACATGGATACTAACAGAATTACCAGAAGGAAGAAAAGTTATAGGATGTAAATGGGTTTTTAAAGTAAAGTACCGAACAGATGGCACAGTTGAATGATACCGAGCAAGACTCGTAGCTAAAGGTTATTCTCAAAAATATGGAGAAGACTATGATGAAACATTTGCTCCAGTTGTCAAACATACTACAATAAGAACTTTGTTTGCAGTTGCAGCAATGAAACAAATGGAACTGAAACATCTGGATGTAAAGATAGCATTTTTGAATGGAAGTTTAACAGAAGATATTTACATGGAACAACCTCCAGGATTCAAAGATGAAAGTAACCCAAACATGGTTTGCAAATTACTGAAAAGTATATATGGTTTAAAACAAGCTGCTAAAGCGTGGAATGATAAAATCACGGAGGTGCTCACAAATGAAAAATTTAAATGAAGCAAAGCTGATCCTTGCCTGTACACAAAAAGACTAATGGACAGATGGATCTATGTACTCATATATGTTGATGATATTTTAGTTTGTTTTGAAAAAGAAAGGGATAAAGAGTAGTGTTGAGCCACCCCCGTAGTGTTCGAGTTCGGTTCGGTTCGTCGAACACCCGTGTGTTCGCCGAACTGTTCGTCGAACTGTTCGTCGAACACCTTCGAACACCGTTAAAACCAATGGCAGGCAAACAAAAACACATAGAAGCACATAGAAAACACCTTCAAAGGTGTCCAAAAGCAGACAAACTGCCCAGAAGACACAACTAACACATGGAAAAGTGACAAGTACATATAGTCATGCGAAAAGAAAAGAGGTGGAGGAGTAAAAGGAGGGGGAGACACAGATATAGGCATGTCATGCCCTTCTAAAATCCAAAAACTGAGAAGCCGACACGTTCAGTCCGCTCCTGCCCGTGCCACCTCCGTGTCGCCGGGTTTGTGCCAGAGCCGCGGTGAACCCTGACGGCCAGCCCCCCTCTCCCAATACTGGTGCCTGTCCGCTGGTGAGTCGAGCGAGCCCCCCTGTGGTGGAGGCAGCTCTAAGCTTTTTAATTTAAATTGTCTCTCTAATTTGAATGAATACACTTTAAATCCATTTACAAGGATCTATTGGAGGGCAAGTCTCATGCCAGCAGCCGCGTAATTCCAGCTCCAGTAGCGTCCACTAAAGCTGCTGCAGTTAAAAAGCTTTTATAAGGATCGAGCTCGGCTGTCCACCGCAAGGCATCATACTGCCAGTCCCAGCCCCTATGCCTTGGGGTGCCTCCTGATGCTCTTCACTGAGTATCCCGTGGTCCCGAAGCATTTCCTTTGAAAAAATTAAGTGTTCAACCTACAGGTGGTGTAGCTTGCTTAACAGCCGGGATAATCCGCTGACTAGCAGACACTGCTGCTAGGCACAAAGTATTTCCTGGGCTAGATGCAGTTAAAAATTTGTAATTAGATACTCTCGTTGGATGCTGAGAAAGCATTCCATAGAGTCTCCTGGCACGCCATATATGATTCTCTTAAAAAGCTTGGGGTAGGGGTCTAGGGGACCCTTTTATAGCCAAAATCACGGCCCTGTATCACAATACGTCACCTAGGCTGAAGATAAATGGAACTGTAGCACCCTGAGGGCTCGGTTGCTACAGAGGTATTGCACCTCACCCAGAGGTGTGATATCTCACTCTCAGGTAAGGATGGAGTGTGGATCAGGACCCGACACCTGCATGCATTACACCACATTGCCGTGGGGCAGGGCGACCAATATGCCTCTGAGATGGGCACGACAGTCCCTGTCCCTGGCTGGAGTGTGGGGAGGGAACACTGAGGAAGGGGAACCCTGTAGTGCAGGAGCAGGGAGGAAGCAGTTCCTGGGTGCATTGAGAAGGGAGTATAAAAGGTGGGCACCATCTTAGTTCAGTGCAGAGAAATCTGAGCAGAAGTGGCAGGGAGCAGGGGCTCTGCATGAGCTCTGCTCCGGAGGCGGGCCTAGTAACAGAGGCCCTGGCCTGGAAGAGGGAGAATGAAGGAAGAGGAGCGGAGAAGGCTCCAGGAACGAGGAATGAAGGGATCCCAGGGGTGCGGACGGGCGAGTCGCCACCGCACTCCCGAATCCACCTGCGTGGAGGGGTCAGGCCAAAGGGGGAGACCGGTCCCCGAAACTAGTGGAGGCAGGAAACGACCCTCAGCTAGAAACCGGAGGCTGTGACATTTTATGTGGCGCAGCCCCTCGCTACTCCCGCTAGGAAGGCACCACATAGGGTCAGGGAATCTGGCGCCAAGTTTACCAAGAGGAGGCCCGAGGCAGCCGGACAGAAGGGTTGGTAAGAAAGGCCAGACAAAGGACACACAAAGGGGGTCCTGTGAAGCGCTCCAAAGTTATCTCGGAGTTGTCTGAGCCCCTCACCTGGTGAGCACAGTACGACGTGGGCAGCCGTTATCTGCAGACGTGGTCTGGATAATAAGAACTGTGAGTAAAAGCCCTGGACTGCATCACTGACTCCGTGTCGTTACTGCTGCTGCCCTGCACCATCACCCCCATCCTCCGCATACACTGCCCTGAGGCTATACTCCTCCCGTGGGGAGTTATGCTACGCTCTGCTGCACCCACAACACCAGCCTCAGCGGTCTGCCCTGCAGCGGCGGTTCACTCTGACTGCAATCCACGGGTGGCGTAGTCGGACATTTAAACATCAAAACCACATAAATAGTTCCGCCACTGGTTTGACCACCCTGAGCCACGGAACCGGGTCGCTGCCACGAAGACTACAACCACCAGCATCCACCAAAAAGGGTCCGGCTCCGGGTGTCCCAAGGCCCAGGGGGTGCATCAGAACATTTTCATCACCTTTCACAATCACCAATGGGACAAGGCAGGGATGTCCTCTGTCCCCTCTCTTATACATCCTAGTGACGGAGCACCTGCTCTCATCAATTCGCCATAACCCCAATATTAGGTGGATTGAGGTGGGAGGCACCGAGTACAAGTGCTCTCTATTTGCTGATGATGTCCTAGTATATATCACTCAATCACATATATCCATCCATGCTGTTATGGCTGAAATAGATCACTTTGCTACATGGTCAAATTTTAAAATCAATGCAGCGAAGTCTGAGGCCCTCGATGTCTCCCTCCCCAAATCCATATAGGATTCCATCCAGTCCAACTTTCCCTTTGCCTGGCCCTCACAGGGTATCAAATACTTAGGAATTCCTATTCATAGAGACCTCTCCCATCTATGTTATCTTAATTTTGGGCCCTTTATTGAACAACTCCATACAGACCACGGTTGGCAAGTTAGAACTGTAAGATTCACTACGTGAACCACTGGTGTTTTGTGGAAAAGCACATGTACACTGTGTTCCAAATTATTATGCAAAAAGTGTTTAGGAGTGATAAGGGAAGAATTTGTTTGTTTGTCAGTTAAACTCATTGATGGTGATGTGTGTCAGGGCTCTTTATATCACTGTAAGCAATTGCAGACACCTGTGCTAATTAGTTTGGCAGGTGTGTCCAATGAAAGGCAAGACTACTTAAGAAGGCTGTCTCACATTATTAAGCAGCCTACATTTTCTGCCAAAATGGGAAAGAAAAAGGATGTGTCGGCTGCTGAGAAGCAACAAATTGTGGAGTGTTTAGGTCAAGGCATGACTCCAATCAACATTGTGCGATGATCAGGATGAAGTGTCTTGGCAATCAAGAAGTATGTAGCTGATTCACAGTACACACGTGTGCGTGCTGAAAAGGGCAAATTGAGGACTCTTTCCTACAGGCAATTACGTCAGGTTAAAAGAGCAGCGGCAAAAAAGCCTTGTCATAGCAGCAGACAAGTTTTTGAAGCTGCTGGTGCCTCCAACGTCCCCCGAACAACAAGATGCAGGGTCCTTCAGAGGTTTGCAGCTGTGCATACGCCATCCTGTCGACCTCCTCTATCCACTTCACACAAGCAGAAACGGCTCCAGTGGGCCAAACATTACATGAAGACTGATTTCAAAACTGTTTTGTTCACGGATGAGTGCCGTGCAGCGCTCGATGGTCCAGATGGATGGAGTGGAGGATGGCTGGTTGATGGACACCCCACGCAAACACGGCTACAGCGCCAACAAGGAGGAGGTGGAGTAATGTTTTGGGCTGGAATCATGGGGACAGAGATTGTCGGCCCCTTTAGGATCCCTGAAGGCGCTAAAGATGAACTCCATAATGTATGTGGATTTTCTCAAACAGCACTTCCTGCCATGGTTCAAGAAGAAGAACCGTGTATTTCACAGCAAGATCATTTTTTTGCATGATAATGCACCATCTCATGCTGCACATAAAACATCTGCATCTCTGGCTGATATGGGCATAAAAGGGGACAAACTTATGGTGTGACCCCCATGCTCCCCTGACCTCTACCCCATTCAGAACCTCTGGAGCATCATCAAAAGGAGTGTCTATGATGGCGGGAGGCAGTTCACATCTAAGCAACAGCTCTGGGAGGGTATTCTGTCCTCATGCAAAACAATTGAAGCAGAAACCATCCAAAACCTGACAAATTCAATGGACGAGAGAGTTCAGAAGCTCCTTTCAAACAAGGGGTCCTATGTGAAAATGTAACATCACCTAGAATAAAGTTGTGAGTTGAAAACTGTTTGATTTCAGTTTCTAATAACCTGCTAATGCTTATAATTTAAAAAATGACAATTTTTTTTGTCTTTATTAAAATGAAAAGGTTGATCGAAAAGTTTGGGGTATCTAAGAGTGTGGCAACCCAGTAGTCATGATTACTTCGAATTCTGACAATATGAGGGTCATGTTGCAGGTAGTGCAGCAAGAAGGCACTTATGTGTCTTGCGCATCTCGGAGCCCCAAAATTATTTTCCGGGCTAGATGCAGCTAAAAATTATTATTAATTTTAAATCTGGTGGAGCTTAGTATAGATGGCCTAATAGGATCAGTGCTGCACACTGCTACAAAGCCCAAATTATTTTCCAGCCAAGATACAGATAAACATGATTAGTAATTTTAAATCTGGTGGAGCTTATTATAGATGGCCTAATAGAATCAGTGCTGCACACTGCTACAAAGCCCAATTTATTTTCCAGCCAAGATACAGATAAACATGATTAGTAATTTGAAAGCTTAAAACGGTTGGTAGGGTGATTTTAACCAATCATCAAGCTTTTACTCTCCCCAGGATGACACAGGGGTAGAAAAGTCGTTTCGGATCCATGATTTGTTCATCTTTATGAACGTGAGTCTGTCTACATTATCAGTGGAGAGCCGCGTGCGCTTATCTGTCAGCACACAACCAGCAGCGCTGAACACACGTTCAGACAGAACGCTGGCTGCGGGGCATGACAAGATCTCCAAGGCGTAAGTGGCTAGCTCCGGCCATTTATCCAGATTGAAAGCCCAAAAAGAGCAAGGGTCCAGTGACACAGTCATGGCTTCAATGTTTACTTGGAGATACTCCTGTACCATCGTCTCTAGGCGTTGACTATGTGTCAGACTTCTTGTCTCCTGTGGCCTTGCAAAGGATGGGCTAAAAAAGTGGTGAAATGATTCCGCAAAATTGATGTTACCAGCAGATACTGTGGTTCTGTTACGGTTTGAGTGCTGAACACTTGACGGTCCCACGGTTGGCAAGTTGGAACTGTGAGATTCACTACGTGCACCACTGGTGTTTTGTGGAAAAGCACATGTAAGATTCTGCAACAGTCTCTGCTGATACTCCTGCATGCGTGCATCCCTTTCTATGGCAGGAATAATTTCGGCAAATTTACTTTTGTACCAGGGATCTAACAGTGTGGCAACCCAGTAGTCAGGATTATTTCTAATTCTCACAATTCGAGGGTCATGTTGCAGGTAGTGCAGCAAGAAGGCACTCATGTGTGTTGCGCATCCAGGAGCACCAAGTCCCTGTTGTGTTGGTGGCGAGGTAACAATCATGCTTCCTTCCTCTGTCCTCTCCCCCCAACCTCGCACAACAGAAATGTGATCAAGGTCTCCCTCATCTGATGAGTCTTCCATCAGTTCGTCCTCCACTTCTTCCTGGGCTCCTGCACCTTCCTCACTAGTTTGGCTGCTACCATGCACCCTGGTAAAACCATCTCCCCCACCCTCACATGCCTGCCGCCTTGGTGCTGCTGACCGTCTGGACCTTGCAGATGTTAGCCCTTCCGCATACAACTCCTCCTCCTCTACTTCCTCCACCTCCTCTTGTGCCACCACCTGACTCCGAATTCTGTTTAACATGTGCTCCAGCATGTAAATCACCAGAATAGTCATGCTGATAATGGCATAGTCAGCACTAAACATCTTCGTCGCCATTTCAAAACTGTGCAGAAGGGTGCATAGGTCCCTGATCTGAGACCACTCCTCCAGCGTGATTTGCCCCACCTCTGGATCTCGTTGGCCCAGGCTATACGTCAGAACGTATTGCACCAGGGCTTGTCGGTGCTGCCACAGTCGCTGCAACATGTGCAGAGTTGAATTCCACCGGGTAGGCACATCGCATTTTAGCCGGTGAAGTGGCAGGCCCAACGACTTCTGTAGAGATGTAAGTCGCTGAGCTGCGGGATGCGAACGGCGGAAGTGAGCACACAGCGACCGTGCCCTCTGCAGAAGGCCATCTAGTCTGGGATAGTGGGCTAAAAATTGCTGGACAACCAGGTTCAACACGTGAGCCATACAAGGCACGTGTGTGACATTGCCCCGGCGAAGGGCCGCACCCAGGTTTGCAGCATTGTCGCACACGGCCTTCCCTGGTTTCAGGTCCAGTGGAGACAACCATTCATGAAATTGGTTCTCCAGAGCTGACCACAACTCCTCAGCTGTGTGACTCACATTTCCCAGACATTTCAAAGTAAAAACCGCCTGATGACGTTGAGCCCTACTGCCAGCATAGTAAGGAGGTGTGCAGGATCCCTTCTGCGCAGTTAGAAAGCTTGTGGCATGACCAGACAGGCTTTGGGTGCAGGTGGAAGACCGAGAGGAGGTTGAGGAGGCAGAAGCAGTGGAGGAACTTTGACATAAAGAGGATTGACGCACAACACGTGGGGAGGGCAAGAATTGGACAGCAGCCCCTTGTCCTGCTGTCACCATAGTTACCCAGTGCCCAGTCAGCGACATGTAACGCCCCTGTCCATGCCTACTCGTCCAAGTGTCTGTGGTGAAATGCACCCTGTCACACACAGAGTTTCTCAAAGAAGCGGTGATGTTGTGTGCGACATGCTGGTGGAGCGCAGGCACACCTTTCTTTGAGAAGTAGTGCCGACTGGGCATCTGGTACTGGGGCACTGCGACGGACATAAGGTCTCGAAAATCCTCTGTGTCCACCAGGCGGAAAGGCAGCATTTCTGTAGCCAAGAGCTTGCAGATGGTGAAATTCAACCTCTTAGCTTTCTCATGGCTAGGAGGAAATGGTCTTTTACTTGTCCACATCTGAGGGACCGAGGGCTGGCTATTGTGCTTAGACGGGGTTGATAAGGGTGTCCCCGGCAAACTGCCGGTCTGTGAGGAAGATGCAGGCGGACATGTTAGGTTGCCTTGATCCAAAGGTGGTGCTATCGATGTCGGACAGCGCTCAACACCAGCTGGTGTTACCACCTCCAAAGAAAATGATGACCTGCCAATCACGCTGGCTGTTGCGGGTAAAGAGGTGGCAGGTCTGCGCCCCAAAACAGGTGTGACTGCTGTCCCCCCAGTCACAGAGGATGAAGAGGCCGCGGATGCACAAGATATGGCAGACGGTGGTTGGCCCGGCCGGCTAGGCCGCATTGTAGCACACTGAGCTTCCCACTGCAACTTATGCTTCATGTCCATGTGCCGGTTCATTCATGAAGTACTCAAGCTATGTATTTTTTGGCCTCTACTTAGCTTTTGCTGACAAATGTTACAGATAACACGAGTTGGGTCATCTTTATCGATCTGAAAAAATGCCCAGGCTATGCAAGGCTTAGCACCCATGCGACCTGAAGAGCCACCACGACTTGTGGTGAGAGGCAGAGTTGTGTTTGAGGATGCAGTTGTTGACATGCTTCCAATACTACGTCTCTGTCCAGGAAGGCGCAACCTGACCTCGTCGTCACTAGCATCTTCCTCCACCTCCTCTGCTGACCTCATCTCTTGGCTGACTGTGGGTTGACAGTAAGTGGGATCTCCAACCTCATCATCATCACCCTGTGCGTTATCACACCCGTCGTCCTCAGAGCCAACCTGTTCCTGCCCTGACAAAAAACTAAAGTTGTCGCTCCAATCAGGTATTTGAGTCTCATCATCGTCTTCCTCATTGTCTCCACCAACAGGAGTTACAGTTTGGGAATGAGGGTCTACATTATGGTCAGATCCTTCTGCGTCTGGTCCTGGATCCGACTCATAAAGATTCTGGGCATCAGTGCAAATCATTTCCTCGTCTGGATTCACAGAAGCGCTGGAGTCGACCTCTGATTCCCAGGCTATAGTATGAGTAAACAGCTCTGCAGACTCAACCATCTGTTCTACCTCATACTCAGACGGGCAGCTGGAGATTTGGGAGCTGTGAGGAAGCAAGTGCGATTGGGGTGACACCTTTGAGGACTGGAGTATTTGTGATGTTGAAGTTGATGTGGAGGAGAGCCCACTTAAAGGAGCACTTGATATCCGTTGAAGCACCTGCTGTTTTTGTGCCTCATCTGGAATTTGTAGCGATTGGCGTGGCCGTAAGAAAGGGATCTTATCACATTGTCCGCTAAAAGAAGTAGACATTTTAGTTTGGCTGGAAGATGGTCTTTCTTCTGCAGATGTTACTGTTGCTTTAACACCTACCCCACGGACACAACCTTTTTTCCCCTTCCCAACACGCCTATTCCCCTTTCCACCAGCAACAGGCCTTTTTCCACTCATTTTGGTGGTTAACTAATTCACAACTCTGGAGTTGTTTGCACAAAAAAACAATGGATGGGAACCGAGCAGAGCTGAGTGGCCAAACTGTGGTATTAGGCCAAAACTATTGGCTGGGTTAGATGCAGAAAAAAATTATATTCGATTTGCAACCTGATGGAGGTCAGTATAGATGGACTAATAGAACAAGTCCCACACACAGCTAGAAGCCCAAATATTTTTTCAGAGGTAGATGCAGAAAAAATATATATTCAGTTTGCAACCTGATGGAGGTCAGTATAGATGGACTAATAGAGAAAGTCCTACACACTGCTAGAAGGCCAAATATTTTTTCAGAGCTAGATGCAGACAAAAAATTATTTTGAATTTGCAACCTGATGGAGGTCAGTATAGGTGGACTAATAGAACAAGTCCCACACACTGCTAGAAGGCCAAATATTTTTTCAGAGCTAGATGCAGAAAAAAATTATATTCAGTTTGCAACCTGATGGAGGTCAGTATAGATGGACTAATAGAACAAGTCCCACACACAGCTAGAAGCCCAAATATTTTTTCAGAGGTAGATGCAGAAAAAAATTATATTCAGTTTGCAACCTGATGGAGGTCTGTATAGATGGATTAATAGAACAAGTCCCACACACAGCTAGAAGCACAATATTTTTTCAGAGGTAGATGCAGAAAAAAAATTATTTTTAATTTGCAACCTGATGGAGGTCAGTATAGATGGACTAATAGAGAAAGTCCCACACACTGCTAGAAGGCGAAATATTTTTTCAGAGCTAGATGCAGATAAAAATTATTTTTAATTTGCAACCTGATGGAGGTCAGTATAGATGGACTAATAGAGAAAGTCCCACACACTGATAGAAGGCCAAATATTTTTTCAGAGCTAGATGCAGATAAAAATTATTTTTAATTTGCAACCTGATGGAGGTCAGTATAGATGGACTAATAGAGAAAGTCCCACACACTGCTAGAAGGCCAAATATTTTTTCAGAGCTAGATGTAGAAAAAAATTATATTCAGTTTGCAACCTGATGGAGGTCAGTATAGATGGACTAATAGAACAAGTCCCACACACAGCTAGAAGCCCAAATATTTTTTCAGAGGTAGATGCAGATAAAAATTATTTTTAATTTGCAACCTGATGGAGGTCAGTATAGATGGACTAATAGAGAAAGTCCCACACACTGCTAGAAGGCCAAATATTTTATCAGAGCTAGATGCAGATAAAAATTATTTTTAATTTGCAACCTGATGGAGGTCAGTATAGATGGACTAATAGAGAAAGTCCCACACACAGCTAGAAGGCCAAATATTTTTTCAGAGCTAGATGCAGAAAAAAATTATATTCATTTTGCAACCTGATGGAGGTCAGTATAGATGGACTAATAGAACAAGTCCCACACACAGCTAGAAGCCCAAATATTTTTTCAGAGGTAGATGCAGATAAAAATTATTTTTAATTTGCAACCTGATGGAGGTCAGTATAGATGGACTAATAGAGAAAGTCCCACACACTGCTAGAAGGCCAAATATTTTTTCAGAGCTAGATGCAGATAAAAATTATTTTTAATTTGCAACCTGATGGAGGTCAGTATAGATGGACTAATAGAGAAAGTCCCACACACTGCAAGAAGGCCAAATATTTTTTCAGAGCTAGATGCAGAAAAAAATTATACTCAGTTTGCAACCTGATGGAGGTCAGTATAGATGGACTAATATAATGATGCTATGCCCAAAAGATTTTACTTCACTAGGTGCAGTAAAAAAATTGGTATTCTATACACAGGTGGTATATGTTGCAACACAGATAGGCTACTCCACTGACTAACACACTGCAATAGGCCAAAAAGGATTAGCTTTGCTAGATTCAGCCAAATGCTGTGAAAAAAACTTGCACAGCACTGGCACAGACCTGCCTGGCAAAAACTGATAGGAACTGATGTAACCTAGTACTGAAAAGGACTGCAATTACAATTAGTCTTTACTCCCACAATCTATCTATTTAAGAGCACAGACCTGCCTGATAAAAGTCGTAGGAAATGCTGTAACCTAGTCCTTAAAAGGACTGCAATCACAACTATTCCCTACTCCCAAGCTATCTGTAGATTTGTGCGAAAATTGGCTTGAAATTAACAAGGTATAGCACACACAGCAACAGCGGTGCCGTCTAACACGCAGCTGCAGCAGTGAGAAAATGGTGGCGACGGGGAAAATGGCTTGGTCTTATAGGGCAAGGACATGTGACATACACTGCCAATGACACATGCCCTTGCTTGTGTGAAAAACAGCAGTTCGCTCCGTGTGTGCGCTGCTGATAGGCTGACAGACTGCACCTCCCCACTGCAAATGCGGGAAAGAGAAAAAAAAATGGAGACCTTCATTATTCCTGCAGAGATCCATCCCCTGCCCCTCCCCCCACCCCGCTGTACACTCAAACTGCGTATTAACATTAATTTTCATCATTACTGAGAAAAAATCCAGTTATGATTTTGGTGCACGAACAGTTATCGAACATAACCTCGAACAGCCGAATTTTTCTCAAATCGTTCGTGTTCGCCGAACGGCTCGAACACCGCCCAAAACAGCTCGAATTTGAGATTGGCGAACAGTTCGAGTAGAACAACGCTCATCTCTAATAAAGAGGACATACTAAAAATTCTGAATCAACATTTCGAGATCAAAGACTTGTGAAATGTGAAACAGTATAGGAATACAGATAGAAAGAGAAGAAGATGGAAGTTTCCTACTTAATCAAAATCACATGATTCAAGACATAACCGAAACATTTGGATTGAAGGATGCAAAACCTGCAAAGTCTCCAATGGAAACTACAGTAGTTATCTTAAAGAGATGAGTAGTGAGAAAAATGTGTTACCAAATAATGAAGAGTACAGAATGGCGATAGGAAAATTACTGTATCTAGCGACTGTTACAAGGCTAGACATTGCTGCAACAGTAGGAATTCTGAGTAAAAAAGTGTCCAAGCCAAATAAAGCAGATTGGAATGCTGTGAAGAGAGTAATACGTTATTTGAAAGGAAACAGCAATGTTAAACTGAAACTGCCTACAAGTGATAAATGCATTTTAACTGGATACGTTGATGTAGATTGGGCTGGAGATCCAACTGAAAATTTACCAGTGGCTATCTTTTCTTTCTCTCAGGTGGACCAATTAGTTGGACTAGTAAAAAACAATCAATAGTATGGAGAACACCTTAGCTCCCACAACCTGGCAACCCTAAACCCTGTATGTCCCTAGAGCTTGGCCCTAGATCGGGAGTTGGAGGGGTAAGCACTGGTCAGGCCTCACTACAAACTAAAGACAAAAAGGTAGACAAACAAAGGGGATTAACCTCGCTTGAGCAGACACCAGAGGAGTAATGCCAACAGTCCTCCAAGGGCACCAGAGAAGAAGCCAGCCAACAATTAGTGCTTCAAGCATGCATAAAGTACATAGAAGTATCACCGGTGATTGCATAGAGCAAACATAGTTTTAACTCTCATGCAAGGGCGTATCAAACAGCAGCAGGAGGGAGGTCATCCACGGGTCTTAAAGGAAGAAGGATTAAGAATGTGTCTGCAATACCAAGCACAGTGACCTTCTATAGCCAGATCCAGAGCGACTGTCTATTAACCTGACACGCACGTGACACAGATATTATACTTTGTACTGACAAGGGGCAATACCCCGAAACACCGTGTCTGCTAATTGGGATTCTGGTTTGGCTTTTATCCTAAGTCATTTTGCAAGGCTCGTTAAAGGGTCGATATTAACTTGTAGGATTGCTACTTCCAATAGGTGGCACTAGAGTTCAAGTCCTCTTCCTCTCTGAAGAGACAATTTGCATACTCATACAAACAGTCAGAATACACATGGATGCTCTTCTACACAGTCATCACACACAAAGATGCTCCTATACACACAGTCACCATACACACATATGCACTTATACAGACATTCACCATAAATATGGGCGCTCTTATACACACAGTCACCATGCACAGAATGACAGTTCAAACTAAGTACAGTCTCTTGGTGCTCCCTTGATGTGGTCAAATATTTAACTACAGTTGCTTGTTTCCCCTCTATTTCCACCCCCTCCTCTTGTTTGATTGACAGTTCTCGCTCATAGAGTCAGAGAAGGGCAGAAATAGAGGGAAAACAAGCAGGTGTAGTTAAATATTTGTCCACACTATGATGCACCGAGCGCCTGTACTTGGTTTGAACAGTTATTCTGTGCAGAGATGGTCCCTTTAAACACACAGTGCCAAACAGACAACTGCTCTTATTTACACAGTAACCATATACACTAATGTAGTTACATCATGAATTTACATATTAAAAATAATATAGTTTTCTCTGTAATGAGACATCAGATCACCAATATTAAGGTATAATTTTATTCAATTTTCTTTGATGTACATGCCCATATAGATGACTTAGGAGGGTTGATCCTACTGACAGATTCCATTTAAGCAGCATAATGAGTGAAACGTCTTGATCATCCTAATCAAAGAGCAGCAACAGAGAACAGAAGTTCAGCCACAGACCGTCTACACTGATTTAATAGGAAACAGCTGCAAATATTTGTTTTATTGGGTTACATTGAGTAATGGATTTGTCATCATTGGAAATGAAATTAATAATGAGTGTTTTATCAACGACAATTTAGAAAGCATTTTCATCATCTAAAACAACAGAATACGGTAAGGTGGTGCTCAAATTCAGAAACCATTTAATGGTTTTAAAATACAAAACATCTCTCATGACCATGTGGATAAATCAAATTCCTTTTTTGTACAAGTCATAAAAGGATTCTCATTCTGGCTAAAACTCTGTTGTAGCCAGTTAGCAAGTCTTAAGTGAAAGTACCATTTCTTCCATGAGAGTAGTTCTTAGAGCAATACACACAGATCTAAGTACATAACTGTAGTGGGTACTGAGCAGTGGCATAACTAGAGTCCCATGGACCTCGGTGCAAAATTTGCACCTGGGCCCCCATATCCATGTTGGTAAGATTTATGGTCTTTTGTAGCATTCTAGATCCTTTAAAGACATACATGTTCACCCTCCATGCAATAAAGTCCCCATCCAGATACCTTCCTGTAATAATGTCCCCCATCCTGGCCCCATCTTGTAATAATGTCCCCCATCCTGGCCACTTTCTGTAATAATGTCCCCCATCTTGGCCCCTTGCTGTAATAATGTCCCCAATCCTCAACTCCTTTCTGTAATAATGTCCCTCATCCTAGGCTCCTTTCTGGTATAATGTTTCCTGTCCTGGGCTTGCAATCTGGCCGCAGTACAACCCCTTGCAAAAATTATGGAATCACCGGGCTCGGAGGATGTTCATTCAGGTTTTTAATGTTGTTGAAAAAAAGCAGATCACAGACATGGCACAAAACTAAAGTCATTTCAAATGGCAACTTTATGGCTTTAAGAAACACTAAAAGAAATCAAGATAAAAAAATGTTTTACTCAGGTAAGGGTAATTTTTTCAGACCAAGCAGAGGGAAAAAATTATGGAATCACTAAATTCTGAGGAAAAAATTATGGAATCAGCCTATAAATTTTCATTTCCAAAACTATCACCTGCATCAAATTAGATCTGCTCGTTAGTCTGCATCTAAAAAGGAATGATCACACCTTGGAGAGCTGTTGCACCAACATGACATGAATCATGGCTCCAACACGAGAGATGTCAATTGAAACAAAGGAGAGAATTATCAAACTCTTAAAAGAAGGTAAATCATCACGCAATGTTGCAAAAGATGTTGGTTGTTCACAGTCGGCTGTGTCTAAAATCTGGACCAAATACAAACAACATGGGAAGGTTGTTAAAGGCAAACATACTGGTAGACCAAGGAAGACATCAAAGCGTCAAGACCGGAAACTTAAAGCAATATGTCTCCAAAACAGGAAATGCACAACAAAACAAATGAGGAACGAATGGGAGGAAACTGGAGTCAATGTCTGTGACCGAACTGTAAGATACCGCCTAAAGGAAATGGGATTTACTTACAGAAAAGCTAAACAAAAAAAAGTCATCATTAACACCTTAACAAAAAAAACAAGGTTACAATATGCTAAGGAAAAGCAATCGTGGACTGTGGATGACTGGATGAAAGTCATATTCAGTGATGAATCGCGAATCTGCATTGGGCAAGGTGATGATGCTGGAACTTTTGTTAGGTGACGTTCCAATGAGATTTATAAAGATGATTGCATGAAGAGAACATGCAAATTTCCACAGTCATTGATGATATGGGGCTGCATGTCAGGTAAAGGCACTGGGGAGATGGCTGTCATTACATCTAATATATTTAATCGTCTTATCCCGTCTGTCTGTCTGTCTGTCCTTCTGTCCAGGAAATCCCGCGTCACTGATTGGTCCGGCCGCGGCCAATCAGCGACGCGGGATTTCAGAAAAAGATGGCGGCCGTTAGTGGTTCATCTGCCGCACGGAGGTCAGCGGTGATGCAGCCGGGAGATGACCGGCGCTAGGGCCGCTGATCTCCCGACAGCACGTGTGAAGGGAGGACCGGGGAGCGGCGCCGCCGGTCGGGATACTTCTGCTGCGAGCAGCCGGTCATCTCCCGGCTGCTCACAGCGGAAATACCCGCACATGCAGCGCCGCTCCCCGGTCCTCACTCATATGATTCGCTGATTGGTAGCGGCCGCCGGCCGCAACTAATCAGCGATATTCGCGCCAAATTTAAACACCGCTCTGCTGATTGCGCCCGGTCGGCCGCATACATATTCTAGAATACCTGATGCATTAGAATGGGGCCACCATCTAGTCTTCAATAAATGCCCAAGTTTTCATTGATATTTTGGACTGTTTTCTTATCCCATCAATTGAAAGGATGTTTGGGGATGATGACATCATTTTTCAAGGTGATAATGCATCCTGCCACAGAGCAAAAATTGTGAAAACATTCTTTGAAAGAAGACACATAAGGTCAATGTCATGGCCTGCAAATAGTCCGGATCTCAATCCAATTGAAAATCTTTTGTGGAAGTTGAAAAAAATGGTCCATGACAAGGCTCCAACCTGCATAGCTGATCTGGCAACAGCAATCAGAGAAAGTTGGAGCCAGATTGATGAAGAGTACTGTTTGTCACTCATTAAGTCCATGCCTCAGAGACTGCAAGCTGTTATTAAAGCCAGAGGTGGTGCAACAAAATACTAGTGATGTATTGGAGTGTTCTTCTGTGTGTTTGTTTTTCATTATTCCATAATTTTTTCCTCAGAATTGAGTGATTCCATAATTTTTTCCCTCTGCTTGGTCTGAAAAAAATTACTCTTACTGTGTACCACATTTTTTATCTTGATTTCTTTTAGTGTTTCTTAAAGCCATAAAGTTGCCATTTGAAATGACTTTAGTTTTGTGCCATGTCTGTGATCTGCTTTTTTTCAACAACATTAAACAACTGAATGAACATCCTCCGAGCCCGATGATTCCATAATTTTTGCCAGGGGTTGAACTTTCATTATGGATATCATGTATTGATGCCATACTTTCCTGAAGCCTCCTGAGGAACCAAATAACGGAGAGGAAACGTGTAGAAGTTATACACAGCAAGAGATGCAGATGAGTAGTTTCAATTAATGGAATTCACATATGCCCTCTCACACTGTATAAATATATCTGATATATAAGGGCCTTTTGTATAGAACTCACATCAATTGCTCTACATTGAGTTTCTGTGTTCCTATATTATCTTGAGACATTATATCTTATTATTTAGTATTTAATAGGACCTGACAGGGTCAGCCGTTACTGAGCAGGGCTGCCATTAACGTGACTATAAGGGTGCCAGCCTCTGCCGTTAGGTAGGACTGTACCTTAGGGCCATATAGGGAAAGATACAGGGTCTATGTTTTTATTGTTATTTTTTTATTTTATTTTCTTTTGAGCATTTTTGGCAAATTTGTATTCTCTGTGATAATACGTATATATTTTATATTACATTGCTTATGTACAATATATCTGAGTATCTAGTTTTCATTATTTTAGTATATTTTTAATTATTTCCAATAAAGGTTAAGTTTTAAAGGGTTATTCCCCTGTAAGTTGCTAATTACTACCCTTGTTGCTATTGTGAGCACCTGTTCTGGGCCTATTCTTGTTATAATTTTCCCCATCCTGGGCCTCTCCCTGGTATAATTTCCCCCTTCCTGGTTTAATGTGCCCAATCATAGGCCTCTTCCTGGTATAATGTTCACTGTACTGGACCCCTTGATGTAATAATGTCCCCCATCCTGGCCCCTTCCTGGTATAATGTCCCCCATCCTGGTATAATGTCCCCCATCATGGGTCCCTTCCTGATATAATGTCACCCATCCTGGTATAATGTCCGCAATCATGGGCCCCTTCCTGGTATAATGTCCTCCATCCTATAACAGTGTCCACCATCCTGGGTCCCTTCTGGTATAATGACCCCCATTCTGGTATAATTCCCCTATCCTGGTGTAATGTCCTCCATCCTGGGCCCCTTCCTGGTATAATGACCCCATCCAGGTATAATACGCCCATTCTGGGCCATTTCCTTGTATGATGTCCCCCATCCTGGGCCCCTTCCTAGTATAATGTCTGTTTTGCTCTTTTAACTACATTACAAAAGAACAAATGATTCTTTTTACCTTCCTCCACTCCCATGTGGCACCCACTTCTGCAGCTTGCAGCTGACTTTGGCGTGCCAGCCCTAGGCGGCGCATGTCATCACTGCCATGTGCCGCTCGTGATGTCAGTTGCCGGTGGTTGATTGGCCAGCAGCTTGTTTTGCAGTGCAGGGAGTTGGTGTGTCTCTACGCCACAATACACTGCACCTGAATATGCGTCCTTGGGCACACATCCAGCTGAAATTGGCGCTGGTATTGGTGGGACCATCTTTCGCATGTGCCCAGTCGTTACGCCCCTGGTGCTGAGGTTGCAGCCTCGTCGGGCACTGGAGCCTTGGAAGCCCACCAAAAAATTCTTTGACTCACACAAGAAGACTAATACTATTAAAGAATAGTGATAATTTGGAACCCTGTGGGAGATTTTGCATTGAGACCCAAAATTTTTCAATTTACTTCACTGCGCAGGTCAGCCATTACAATAATATGACAAAGATTCACAGATTAATATCCCATGAAAATGGCACCTGTCAAGAGGGAGGATATACTAGACAGCATGTGAATAGTAAGGTCTTGAAATTGATGTGTTGGAGACAGAAAAAAATAGATAAGTGTAAGAATCCAGCTAGTTGACTGGATCAGAGCATCTCTAAATGGCAGATGTCTTGTGTGGTCTACCTATTATGCAATGCTTAGAACTAGAGTTGAGCAAAATAATTTGCAGTTAGTAGTCTCTGGCTGCTGAACTAGAGCCCTACAAACCTTCTCCTACCTGCTAGCATTCCTGGCACCTCTACTGAGTAGTAGGCCCATCTCAACATTATCATTGTGGCATGACGTATGAAGTTACACCGGGCTTACTAATCAGAAGAGGAGCTTAGGTTTCCAATAGGTAGGGGCTGGTTCCTAGGGCTCTGGTCCAGCAGGCATAGAATTCTAATGTGGCCGCTGGTCCAAGGTCCTGTGAATCATTTTGCTCAACTCTACTTAGTACCTATCAAAAGTTGTCCAAGAAAAGACAGTAGCTGAAAAAGGTAACAGGGCCAAGGCTCACTAATGGAAATGGGAAGACAAGCCTATTAGGTGCAATCCCTCAAAAGAGATACCATAGCAGAAATTGAATAAAAGGCTGGCTTTGAAAGCAGTCAAAATAATGCTTGCTGCATATGGGGCTGCATGGCCTGTATCGCCTAAAATGGGCATGCAAGTATTGGAATTGGACCTTGAAGCAATTGAAGAAAGCTGGCCAGTTTGAGAAATCACATTTCATTTTAAATTATGTGGACATCAGGATTCATGTGTCATTTACCTGAGGAAGAGATGACTCCAGGATTTACTATGGGAAGAAGACAGGCCAGCAGTGTAGCACTCTAGCCTCTGTGTCCTTCCATTCATGTGGATAATATTTTGACTATCTATATAAACATTGTTTCAGACCAAGTGTAATAGTGGGGAAGGACGCAGCCTTCCTTTGGCACTAAAGTACATAAAGAAAGTGTTCCTGTAGTTACAGTAGACCTCTCTGAACTGATGGTAGGCCAAGCTAAGGGGTTAGCTTCAGTGATCCAGTCAATAGAGTAGAGGGGGAACTTAGTGCCCTGATCAAGCCTTGAGTGTTATAGAGCTTGTTCCTGGCATAATTCCTTGTGGGCTGCAGTACCTGTAACCAGCCACAACATGCCACTGTCCTGGGTGCAGATGTCAGGTTAAGTCTGCTAGCAATGTTACAGACGGTGATGGGGTTAATGCTGTGTGATGGCAGCCCACAGAGGGTGGGCACATTAGGAATATCCCTGTTTAGTTTCCAGGAGCAGGAAGTGATGAGTAGTAAGAGATAGGACAGTGAACCGTACGGGCAGCCTGACTATATGGTGGCTGCTAGGGTAGACGGGAGCTCCATACCCTCAGACAGTGGGATCACCAGTGTAAAAGTCTCCCTACGAAAGAGTCCTGTTAGCTGGCCGGAGAAACTCAACAGAGGTATTGAGGACCCGGGGCACTTCTAGTCTGCAGGAAGCAGAGGAAGATAAATAGGACTCCAGGCTAAGACGTGGGGGATATATTGGATCCGGAACACTGTTGGTATTGCAGAAGAGTCTCTTGGGCTACAGATTAGAGTCACAGAGATGCTTCACTTAAAGAGGGAACCAGGGCTGAAGATGTTGCCAGCGCCTGTGAGGGAGATAATAACCTGTCGGGCCTTATCCATTATATCTGCCTGTAAATACTGTACATATTCCTCTTCCCCAAGTAAAGTCCAAGTTATGGTTAAGAACCTCGTGTCCTCTGAATTTATTGCTGCCCTGGTCCCAGAAGAGAAATGCCTGGAGACAGCCGCAATCGGATGGTTTGAAGTAAGTGGAGAGCCCCACATACACAGCCACACATCAGAGGGAGGACACGAATTGTCTGTAGTGTGCCAGAGCGAGAGGGGGCTACAGTTCGCCCACGACTACCTCGCTGGAGCACCTTAAATTTGGTGTAATTGGCAGGATGCGAGCTCCTCGCATGAAGAAAACGGGGAAGAGCGGATGCAGAACACTGAAGAGAAAGTGTTAGAAGGCATGCAGCCCAAGATGGCAGCCCGAAGCATGGATTCAAAAATGGTGACAGTGGCGGTAAAGTCTAGGAGAAGAACCGCCTATCGTGGGAGTGGACGGCGCCGGAGAGCGCGAAAAGATGTCCAGCACCTACGAGTCCCGGCCCAAAGAAGGATGGGCCCAGCAGTGAAGATGCGTCCCAGGATCGGACGTCCAGTGAAGAAGAGGGCGCGGCGTAAAGCGAAGTCCGGCCCAGTGAGTACCAGTGCGCCCAGAGAAGGGGCGTGGCTGAAGGTGGAGCTGCCGAGAGTAACGAGTGACGCGGCGGTCGCATCAGAAGACCAGCCCAGAAAGAGGGGGAGTTGGACGCGCAGGACGCGCGTCACCGGTAAGTGACCAGAGCCTTTTTCTGTCCAGCGCGGAAGAGGAAGGAGGTACTGCAGCGGACGCTCTAGGAAGATGGCAGCCAGAGGATCTGATGACATGCCCGAGACGAGCGGTGAGGAGGAACTCCTGAAGCTCACCACCCCAAGGGCCGCGGCCGGAAGCCACTCACCCACGGGCGCTGCCCGTGAGCCTTTGCCCTTACCACCGGTGGCCGTCCAGTGGTCTACTAGGCCTGAACCGGAGATGGGTCTGCTTGTTCATGAGCTACGTATGTGGTGCTGGAGCCGGATGCCGGAAGATGCTTCCTGCTCGGCGGAGGGCGAAGGACATCCCGGTGAGGCCGAAGCAGCTGCCACAGCATGGCCTGATGAAGGTGAGCGGCCTATACCCTGGTGGCTGGTCCCGCTTGCGTAGCCGCTAGTGACAACTCCCGGGGCAGCGGCAGTGGCCCCTAGTCCTGAAGAGGCTGATGCGGAGGCGAGGCCTCCAAGGAAGATGGCCACACAGGAAAGTTTTTGGCAGGTGGCACTAGAGGCCCTAAATGCCCCCTCGGCAAAGCGTTACGCCAAACTTGGTAGCCTGAAGTGGACTACCCGAAACCCCCCAATGACGCCACGGGAGCAGCGGCGATGGACCGATACATTCCTGAGAGGCTGTCTGGAAGGGTCCAACGCGGCGCGGAGTGAGTCGGTGGAGGCTTCCCAGACCCGGGGACGAGTCCTTGAGTTCCATATCCGTGAGGGGTACGGGTTCTTGGAAGAGGAATGGACTGGGCATGAAGTATTTGTTACCCGCGAGGTAATCAAGCGGGATGATCTGCCCGATCGTCTCCATAACCTACGTGTAGGAGATATAGTGCACTTCGTGAAGTGTGAGTGCTCTAGAGGGTGGTACGCGGCTGCGCTCACCCGACCGTACAAATGGGAGGATGTCCTTGAAAAGGATGAGGAGGTCTTCCGACGAAGGGCCAAGAGAGAGGATCTGCAGCGCTGGGCTAGGGAAGCCCCTAAAGGATTCCTACTCCCTCCCAAGGCCGGTGTCCTGCAAGAGGACGAACCAAGGAAACGGCAGTGGGGAGAAATCGAAAGTGGAGAGGAGGAAGGTTTCACGAGCTGCAGCAGAGCCGACTCTCCCAGTGAGGCGCCTGATGCTGACTAAGCAACCAAACACCCTGGAGGGGCTGAGGCAGTTGAGCAGGGAGCTGCCGGAAGATCTCAAGCTGGCGCCAGTAATGTGGTTCATAATTTCACAGTTACCAGCTATGGCCCTACCCAGGTTGGCTGCGGCAGCGCCACGTCCTCGGATGAGGACCCTGGGCCCAGCAGGTACCCTGACCAGCCTTGGAGGTGGAAGAAGCCACCTTCGTCTACAGCATGGGCCACCTTCATGAAGGAGCGGAGGGAGGCCCAGAAGAAGTGAGCTAGCTGGCTAAAAGGTCCGTTGACTTTTAACTTCTTCCCTTACTAGGATCCATCAGCTGTGGTTCTGTTTCCGGGACTGTTTCCCAAAGGGGGCGGAGTGCCTCATGTTGATTTTAGGTTAAAAAGAAAAAAAAGAAACGGAGAACTGTTCCCCTACCTCCCAGGCCGGGAAGGCCTTAAGCAGCACTAAGTTGTGTGCCCAAGAGAGCTGCTCTTTTTGTTTTTAGTTTTATTTTTACTTTTGTTGCGCTTGTTGCGCCTCTTTCTCCTGGAATTTGAAACACTGAGGCACACTGTGAGGATGATTGTCCTCTAAATCTAAGAGACTTGCGGCCTAGCGGCAAAAACCAGTGACCCCCGCTAGGGCCAAGAAGAAAGAGACTCACGGAGTATTCCCTGTGACCCTGTGCCTCAGAATGCAGCCTTCAAAGGAGGTTGAGGGCTATTGATGTGTGACCTGTCTTAAAAATATGGACATGGACATTGTGTTTCCAGGGTCCTTACCAAGAAGGACTGGTACTGTTGAGAAGTTTGCAAGTTGGTAATGAACTGTCCTGTATTGTTGTTCCAGGGCCCTTATCCGAGAAGGGCCGGTCTCTCACCCAAGAAGAAGACTTCAGGACCAGTCTTTTACTAAAATGTTTTAGTAAAAGTAGTAATGTGATATGTATTGATTGTTTAGTGTGGTCGGGGACGACCAACATTAAAGCGTGGGGGAATGTAATAGTGGGAAAGGACGCAGCCTTCCTTTGGCACTGAAGTAGACAAAGAAAGTTCTCCTGTAGTTAGACCTCTCTGAACTGTTGGTAGGCCAAGCTAAGGGGTTAGCTTCAGTGGTCCAGTCAGTAGAGTAGAGGGGGAACTTAGTGCCCTGATCAAGCCTTGAGTGTTATAGAGCTTGTTCCTCACATAATTCCTTGTGGGCTGCAGTACCTGTAACCAGCCACAAGAGGCAACTGTCCTGGGTGCAGATGTCAGGTTGAGTCTGCTAGCAATGTTACAGACGGTGATGGGGTTAATGCTGTGTGATGGCAGCCCACAGAGGGTGGGCACATTAGGAAAATCCCTGTTTAGTTTCCAGGAGCAGGAAGTGATGAGTAGTAAGAGATAGGACAGTGAACCGTACGGGCAGCCTGACTATATGGTGGCTGCTAGGGTAGATGGGAGCTCCATACCCTCAGACAGTGGAATCACCAGTGTAAAAGTCTCCCTACGCAAGAGTCCTGTTAGTCGGCCGGAGAAACTCAACAGAGGTATTGAGGACCCGGGGCACTTCTAGTCTGCAGGAAGCAGAGGAAGATAAATAGGATTCCAGGCTAAGACGTGGGGGATATATTGGATCCGGAACACTGTTGGTATTGCTTCACTTAAAGAGGGAACCAGGGCTGAAGATGTTGCCAGCGCCTGTGAGAAAGATAATAACCTGTCGGGCCTTATCCATTATATCTGCCTGTAAATATTGTACAGTCATGGCCAAAAGTATTGAGAATGAGACAAATAGTAATTTTTCCAAAGTTTACTGCTTCATTTTTTGTAATGGCAATTTGCATATACTCCTGAATGTCAAAGAGTGATCAGCTTAACAGCAATTACTGTACTTGCAAAGTCAATATTTGCCCAGAAAATGAACTTTAACCCCCAAAACACATTTCAACATCATTGCAGTCCTGCCTTAAAAGGAGCAGCTAACATCGTTTTAGTGATTGATCCATTAACACAGGTGTGGGTGTTGATGAGGACAGGGCAGGCGATCAATCAGTCATGATTAAGTAAGAATGACATCACTGGACACTTTAAAAGGAGGCTGGTTCTTGGTATCATTGTTTATCTTCAGTTAACCATGGTTATCTCTAAAGAAACACGTGCAGCCATCATTGCACTGCACAAAAATGGCCTAACAGGTAAGAGTATCGCAGCTACAAAGATTGCACCTCAGTCAACAATCTATCGCATCATCAAGAACTTCAAGGAGAGAGCTTCCATTGTTGTCAAAAAGGCTCCAGGGCGCCCAAGAAAGACCAGCAAGCACCAGGACCGTATCATAAAACTGTTTCAGCTGCGGGATCGGACTACCAGCAGTGCCGAGCTTGCTCAGGAATGGCAGCAGGCTGGTGTGAGTGCTTCTGCACGCACTGTGAGGCGGAGACTCTTTGAGCAAGGGCTGGTTTCAAGGAGGGCAGCAAAGAAGCCACTTCTCTCCAGAAAAAACATCAGGGACCGACTGATATTCTGCAAAAGGTATAGGGAGTGGACTGCTGAGGACTGGGGCAAAGTCATTTTCTCTGATGAATCCCCTTTTCGATTGTTTGGGACATCTGGAAAACAGCTTATTCGGAGAAAAAGAGGTGAGCGCTACCACCAGTCTTGTCTCATGCCAACTGTAAAGCATCCTGAAACCATTCATGTGTGGGGTTGCTTCTCAGCCAAGGGAATCGGCTCACTCACAGTCTTGCCTAAAAACACAGCCATGAATAAAGAATGGTACCGGAATGTCCTCCAAGAGCAACTTCTTCCAACCGTCCAAGAGCAGTTTGGCGCCCAAAAATGCCTTTTCCAGCATGATGGAGCACCTTGTCATAAAGCAAAGGTGATAACAAAATGGTTCATGGAACAAAACATAGAGATTTTGGGTCCATGGCCTGGAAACTCCCCAGATCTTAATCCCATTGAGAACTTGTGGTCAATCATCAAGACAAACAAAAACCAACAAATTCTGGCAAAATGCAAGCATTGATTATGCAAGAATGGACTGCTATCAGTCAGGATTTGGTCCAAAAGTTGATTGAGAGCATGCCAGGGAGAATTGCAGAGGTCTTGAAGAAGAAGGGGCAACACTGCAAATATTGACTTGCTGCATTAACTCATTCTAACTGTCAATATAACCTATTGGTACTCATAATATGATTGCAATTATATTTCTGTATGTGATATAAACATCAGACAAACACTAATAAAAACCAGAGGCCAGCAGATCATGTGAAAATATAATTTTGGTGTCATTCTCAAAACTTTTGGCCATGACTGTACATATTCCTCTTCCCCAAGTAAAGTCCAAGTTATGGTTAAGAACCTTGTGTCCTCTGAATTTATTGCTGCCCTGGTCCCAGAAGAGAAATGCCTGGAGACAGCCACGATCGGATGGTTTGAAGTAAGTGGAGAGCCCCACATACACAGCCACACATCAGAGGGAGGACACGAATCGTCTGTAGTGTGCCAGAGCAAGAGGGGGCTACAGCTCGCCCACAACTACCTCGCTGGGGCACCTTACACAAGTACACTCCTTCATGGCTAGAGTATTCTCTAATTGCCTCTTTCAACAGGATAATGCATGGCAGCACTGCAAAAATTGCTCAGGAATAGTTAAAGAATAGTTAAAGAGGTTGCTCCCATTCAATTAAAGGAAATTTGTAAGTAAGATCAACCCTCCTAAGCTGTCTATATGGGCATGTAAGTCATAGAAAATTGAATAAAAAGATACTTTGATATTTGCCATTGCTTATTCCCGGGAAATCCACATTTTTCTTAATATATAAAGGTGCTTTTAAGATGTATGGTCTAAATACTGATCAGCATAACAATCTGCCTCCAGAGCTTATTTTAAATGAAAGGGTTTGTTTCCAGTGTGAGACATGTAATGACTTACCGTCTGCTCTCCTGATCTTCATGTCTCACACAGGTAACACCCCCTTTCATTTAAAATAGCTCTTTTCTATAGCAAGCTGCAACCAGGGGAAGCATTTAATTGAAAGGGGACAAACCCTTCAAGGAAATTACAGTTTAAGGAATTGACATGCTCTCCTAATTTCCCCAATGTTAATTTAATTACGCATCTATGAAATGTTTTTAATAAAGCAAGCCCGATCCATGGAGGTCCCATCTTCCAACTTCCATTTAATAATTCCTGCAAACATCTTGATGCTAGATACCATAGAACTGCTTCAGAGATCTTGTCTCAACAGGTCTCAGTTGTTTTGGTAATATGAGGGGCACCTATAGATCATAAGACAGGTTATATTATTTTAATATATTTTTTATACTTGTGATAAACATTTGTTAATATTTTTTTTTTCATTTTGATAATTCAAATATTAATCAAAAATGTAACCACTAAGGTAATGTGTAACAAATTATGTGGATTATGTAAAAGCATGATCAGTGAGCAGCAGATGGCAGTATTGCACAACATTTTTTTGAACTTATATTAAAACATAATGTCAGTTTAGCAAAGTATGCATTGGGAGGGAGAAGATTCTTATTATTATATGTGTGGGCTGCAATAGGTCTCCTTTTAAGGCAGGGGTGGGGAACCTCTGGCCCGCAAGCCGTTTGCGGTCCGCAGTGTCCTATTCTGCGGCCCCCAGGCAGTTTTGCTGGGAGTGTATTGCTCGGGCCTGTGACTGCGTTTTGCCAGTAGTGGGCCCTTTAATTGATTGCTCCTGAGACTGTGAGCACCCAGCATTCAGTACAACGCTCTGCGCTCCAGTCCCACCAACTATGACGACACCCCACCCTGTCCTGTGATATCTCTATGCCCCAGCACGTCCTGTGATGTCTCTATGTCCCCAGCTCATCCTATGATGTCTATATGACCCCAGCCCATCCTATGATGTCTATATGACCCCAGCCCGTCCTGTGATGTCTCTATGTCCCCAGCCTGTCCTGTGATATCTCTATGCCCCAGCACGTCCTGTGATGTCTCTATGTCCCCAGCTCATCCTATGATGTCTATATGACCCCAGCCCGGCCTGTGATGTCTATATGACCCCAGCCCATCCTATGATGTCTATATGACCCCAGCCCGTCCTGTGATGTCTCTATGTCCCCAGCTCATCCTATGATGTCTATATGACCCCAGCCCGTCCTGTGATGTCTATATGACCCCAGCCCATCCTATGATGTCTATATGACCCCAGCCCGTCCTGTGATGTCTCTATGTCCCCAGCCCGTCCTGTGATGTCTCTATGTCCCCAGCCCGTCCTGTGATGTCTATATACTCCCCGCCTGTCCTATGATGTTTATATGACCCCAGCCCATCCTGTAATGTCTATATGCGTATATGCCCACAGACCCTCCTGTGATGTATATATGCCCCCCAACTCGTCCTGTGATGTCTATATACAACAACACCCCCTGTGATGTCTATATACAACAACCCCCCCTGTGATGTCTAAATACCCCCAGCCCCTCCCGTGATGTCTATATGCCTCAGCCCATCCTGTGATGTCTTGATGTCTATATGCCCTCCAGTGATGTCTGTATACCCCCAGCCCATTCTGTGACGCGAATATGCCCCCCAAACCCATCCTGCGATACATATATACCCCCAGCTACGAGCATGCAGCATTTAGTACAGTGCTCTGAGTTCCAGTAGCATAAACGATGATGACAGCAATGGCGGCCCCACGCTGTCCTGTGATGACTATATGCCCCCAGCCAGTCCTGTGATTACTATATGCCCACAGCCCCTCCTATGATGTCTATATGCCCCTCCTGTGATGTCTATATGCTCCCAGCCCCTGCAGTGATGTCTATATGCCCCCAGTCCAACCTGTGATGTCTATATGTCCCCAGCCCATGCTGTGATGTCTATATGTCCCCAGCCCCTCCTGAGATGTCTATATGCCCCCAGTCCAACCTGTGATGTCTATATGCCCCCAGACAGTCCTGTGATGTCTAAATACCCCTCCTGTGATGCGTACATCCCCTTAGCCCCTCTTGTGATGTCTATATGCCACCAGCCCGTCCTGTGATGTCTATATCCTGTAGGAGATCGGCTCACTTGGTTTCACATAGAGGTATACAGGAACATTGTCTCGTTAAATTATTCCCAGATTTATTAAGTAGCATAAACCATTGGAAGTAAAACAAACATGGCCCTTTGGGCAAAAACAGGAAAACAAAACAAAGTGGTGATACCAAACACAGTCCTTGTGGTAGCGGGGATCCACCCACTTAAAGTCCAGCAAACACAGGGTTCAGATTAGCATAGAACACGCAAGCTCCTCTCTGGAGCTAGCTTCTCCAGGCACTGAACACTCAATGCCTCAGCAGGTGGAGTATTTAAACTCCAGACAACAAACACCCTGTGGTGGAGATATGGAGAACAACCTCCCGCCCGCTCTATGGTTGTTCTCAGTAAAATATGCCCTTTTACAAATTGGTGATTTAACCCCCTCTAAACAAAAAAATGCTGGAGGAAACTTAACGGTTTTAATTCACTGAAGCTAATAGCCTCAGGGAAATATATCTCCCCTTCAGGATTTTACCAGTGACTTTGTCACAACACCTCAACCCCTCCTATGATGTTTAAATGCCCCCGGCCCCTCCTGTGATGTCTATGTAATGCAGGTGCCGGAATGCAACGCACAGAGACACAAGGCGAGAACAGTCAGAGATGATTGTAAACAGTTTTATACAACAGGTATTCTGAAACAAGGGATTAGCAACAAGGGTAATGAACAGTGGTTTGAAATATAAGCAAAATACGAAATTTCTCAAAGTAAGGCGCAGTCTCTTAAAGTAAGACGCAGTCTATTAAAGTAAGGCGCAGTCTATTAAAGTAAGGCGCAGTCTATTAAAGTAAGGCGCAGTCTCTCAAAGTAAGGTGATGCCCACAATCATGGGAGACACCACGCAAGTTCTTTAACTGTGCATTTGGCCCTAGCGGGGGTCACCGGTTATTCCCGCTAGGCCGTGAGTCTCTTCCGGATAAATTCAATTAGATCACGTTGTGCTACTTTAGCCCCAACTGTTCCCCTCCCAACCTGAGTACATAAACCCAATTGTCCCCGGTACCGTGGGTGAACAGTGGAAGTGACGGCCCTGCTCACGTATGCAGCTCCTCTGCTTCCGCTGGCGTGACTTTCCTGGGGCAACCGTCTCTCAACTCCTCTCTGCTTGGCCGTTGGAGGCAGTCTCTCGAGCCTTGGATAGGGGGGTCCAGGCCTCGTCTGTCGGCGGGCGACGTCGGGTTCCGCGAACTCACTCAGCACTGCGATCAGGTTCCTAGTCCCCTCAGCAGGCACAGCACTCGGGTCACAACTGTGATGGATCCGGAGCTCTTTTACCGGTGCCCGGCTGGAGCACCTCTCAGGCCTCTGGATTTGGCCTGTCACGCGGTGTTTCTCAGGATGCAGGGAGCACGTCTGCTCCTTTCTGATGCTTGGCGCCAAAGACCCCTCAGGTTTGGCGCGCTGGCCTCTTATCTCCTGGAACTCCTTCCTGGAAGTCACCTGATTGGGTCCAGCGTCTGAACCTGCCCTCCCTGCAACTTCCCTTGCATATTTTGGTTCCGCTTGACTGTATCTGGCCAGTAGATGGCAGTCTCGCTCCATCCTTGAAACGTCATGTTGAAGTCCTTTTACAAGCTTTCTTGCCTGTTCTACATCTATATGCACCTCATGTGATGTATATATGCCCCCAGCCCCTCCTGTGATGCGTATATGCCTCCAGACCCCCTGCGATGCATATATGCCCCCAGCATCTCCTATGCTGTATATGTCCCCAGAATCTCCTGTGATGTATATGCCCTCAGCTTGTCCTGTGATGACTATATGCCCACAGCCCATCCTTTGATGTCAATGTGCCCCCAGCCCATCCTGTGATGTCTACATGCCCCTCCTATGATGTCTATATGTCCCCAGCCCCTCCTGTAATGTCTATATGCCCCCAGTCCAATCTGTGATGTCTATATGCTCAAAACCCGTTGTATGATGTCAATTTGACCCAAACCCGTCCTGTGATGTCTATGTGCCCCTCCTATGATGTCTATATGCCCCCAGCCCATCCTGTGATGTCTATATACCCCTCCGGTGATGCATATAAGCCCCCAGACCATCCTGTGATGTCTATGATGTCTATATGCCCCAGTCCAACCTGTGATGTCTATATGTCCCCATCCCATCCTGTGATGTCTATATACCCCCAGCCCATCTTGTGATGTCTATATGTCCCCAGCCCCTCCTGTGATGTCTATATGCCACTCCTATGATGTCTATATGCCCCCAGCCCATCCTGTGATGTCTAAATACCCCTCCTGAGATGTCTCTATGCCCCCTAGCTCATCCTGTGATGTCTTGATGTCTACATGCCCTCCAGTGATGTCTGTATACCCCAGCCCTTTCTGTCATGCGAATATGCCCCCAGCCCCTCCTGTGATGCATATATGCCCCTCCTGTGATGTCTATATGCCCCAACCCCTCCTATGATGTCGATATGCCCCCAGTCCAACCTGGGATAATTTAAACCTCACAGGAGGGGTTGGGACATATAGACATCCCAGGAAAGGCTGGTGCATTATAGTCATCACAGGAGGGGCTAGGGGCATATACGCATCACAGGAGTGGTATTTAGACATCACAAGATGGGCTGGGGGCATATAGACATCACAGGTTGGACTGGGGGCATAAAGACATCACAGGATGGGCTGGGGACATATAGACATTACAGCCCCTCTTGTGATGTCTATATGCATCTTCTGTGATGCATATATGCCCCCAGCCCCTCCTGTGATGCGATTATGTCCCTAGCATCTACGGTGATGTGTTTATATCCCTAGCGTCTCCGGTGATGCGTATATACCCCCAGCCCCTCCTGTCATGCATATATGTCCCCAGCCCCTTCTGTGAGGCATATATGCACCCAGCCCCTCCTGTGATGCGTATATGCCTCCAGCCCCTCCTGTGATGCGTATGTGCCTCCAGCCACTCCTGTGATGCATATATGCCTCCAGCCACTCCTGTGATGCATATATGCCCCCAAGTCGCTCCTGTGATGCATATATGCCCCCAAGTTGCTCCTGTGACGACTGTATGCCCCAACCCCTCCTGTGATGCGTATATGCCCCCAGCCCCTCCTGTGATGTCTATATGCTCCTCCTGTGATGCGAAACACCCCCAGCCCCACCTATGATACAAATATGCCACCTGGCGTCTCCGGTGATGCGTTTATTCCCCTAGCGTCTCCTGTGATGTGCATATGCCCCCAGCCCCTCTCACATGCGTATATGCCCCCAGCCTCTCCTGTGATGACTGTATGCCCAAACCCCTCCTGTGATGTATATATGCCCCTCCTGTGATGCACACACACCCCCAGCCCCTCCTGTGATGAGAATATGCCCCTAGCATCTCCTGTGATGCGTATATACCCTCAGCCCTCCTTTAAGTCCTTCCTGTGATGCATAAATGCCTCCAGCCCCTCATGTGATGCACATAAGCCCCAAAGCCCCTCCTGTGATGCGTATTTGCCCCCAGCCCCTCCTGTAATGCGAATATGCCCCTAACGTCTACGGTGATGCATTTATACCCCTAGCGTATATGCCCCCATCCCCTCTGGTGATGCATATATGCCCCCAGCCCCTTCTGTGATGCGTATATGCACCCAGCCCCTTCTGTGATGCGTTTATGCCTTCAGCCCTTCCTGTGATACGTATATGCCTCCAGCCACTCCTGTGATGCGTATATACCCCCAAAGTCTCCTGTGAAGCGAATATGCCCCTAGCGTCTACGGTGATGTGTTTATACCACTAGCATCTCCGGTGATGCTTACATGCCCCCAGCCCCTCCTGTGATGCATATATGCACCCAGTCCCTCCTGTGATGCGTATATGCACCCAGCCCCTCCGTGATGCGTATATGCCCCCAGCCCCTCCTGTGATGCGTATATGCCCCATCCCCTCCTGTGTTGTATATATGCCCACAGCCCTTTCTGTGATGCGTATATGCCCCTAGCCCATCCTGTTATGACTATATGCCCCCAGCCTGTCCTGTGATGCGTATATATGCCCCCAGAAACTCCTATGATGTGTATATGCCCCAGCCCCTCCTGTGATGCATATGTACCCCCAGCCCCTGCTGTGATATGTATGTCTCAGCACCTCCTGTGATGCATATATGCCCCAGCACCTCCTGTGATGCCTCCATCATCTTCTGTGAAGTGTATATGCAAAGCCACACTAAGAAGAATTAAAATTCCCCCCAAAATTCAAGAAAAAACAGTAAAAAAGGGCAGCAAAGTTTACCTGCCCAGATCTTCAAAGCCAAATGCACTACAAGGATGCAGCAGACCCACATAAAGATGGCGGCTACACAGGTGCAAAATACCGATGAGGCAATCACTCACAACCTACCATTTCATGGAGGGGGTGACTGCTTGGTATTTGAATTGCACAAAAAAGGCTTGTATAGGGTGCTGTTCACACTAGGGTAGTGCACAGTATCCGGCTTACAGCCTATTAGTTACGCCCATACTATTAAACTAGGCGGGCTGCCAGGTACTATCCAAGTGCACCCCCTGGGAACAGACACCCTAGTTTACAATGCTCGCACTGATGGGCCTGGTTGCACCCTGGAATAAAAGTGTGCAAAAATACATATATATATAATATATGAGGTATTAGTTGATATTTTGGCCAAAATACGTAAGCTCGTAACCTGTGTCAAAGGTCCTCATGCTTACGAGTCCTACTCTAAACACTAACAGCAAAGCCACACTAAGAAGAATTAAAATTCCCCCAAAATTTCAAGAAAAAACAGCAAAAAAGGGCAGCAAAGTTTAGCCCAGATCTTCAAAGCCAAATGCACTACCAGGATGCAGCAGACCCACATAAAGATGGCGGCTACACAGGTGCAGAATACCGATGAGGCAGTCACTCACAACCTACCATTTCATGGAGGGGGTGACTGCTTGGTATTTGAATTGCACAAAAAAGGCTTGTATAGGGTGCTGTTCACACTAGGGTAGTGCACAGTATCCGGCTTACAGCCTATTAGTTATGCCCATACTATTAGACTAGGCGGGCTGCCCGGTACTATCCAAGTGCATCCGATGGGAACAGACACCCTAGTTTACAATGCCCACACTGATGGGCCTGGCTGCACCCTGGAATAAAAGTGTGCAAAAATACATATATATATATAATATATATGAGGTATTAGTTGATATTTTGGCCAAAATACGTAAGCTCGTAACTCGCGTCAAGGGTCCTCATGCTTACGAGTCCTACTCTAAACACTAACAGCAAAGCCACACTAAGTGGAATTGTAGTGTATATGCCCCCAACCTCTCCTGTGGTGTGTATATGCCCCCAGACACTCCTATGATGTGTATATACCCCCAGCCCCTTCTGTGATGCATATGTGCCCCCAGCCCCTCCTGTGACATGTATGTCTCAGGACCTCCTGTGATGCATATATGCCCCAGCACCTCCTGTGATGCGTGTATGCCTCTAGCATCTTCTGTGAAGTGTATATGCCCCCAACGTCTCCTGTGGTGTGTATATGCCCCCAGCCCCTCCTGTGATGCATACATGCCCCCAGCGTCTCCTGTGATGCATATATACCCCCAGCCCCTCCTGTGATGCGTATATGCCCCCAGCCCATCCTGTGATGTCTATATGCCTCTTCTGTGATGCGTATACACTCCCAGCCCTTCCTGTGATGCAAATACGCCCCCAGCATCTCCTGTGATGCGTGAGTACCCCCAGCCCCTGCTGTAATGGGTATATATTGCCCCCAGCCACTCCTGTGATGTCTATATGCCCCCAGTCCCTCCTGTGATGCGTATGTGCCCCCAGCCCCTCCTATGATGCATATGTCTCAGCACCTCCTGTGATGAGTATATACCCCCAGCCCCTCCTGTGAGGTGAATATGTCCCTAGCGTCTCCTGTCATGTGCATATACCCCCAGCCCCTCCTGTGATGTATATATGCCCCCAGTGTGTCCTGTGATTCTTACATACCCCCAGCATCTCCTGTGATGCGTATATGCCGCCATCCCCTCCTGTAATGTGTATATATGCCCCCAGACACTCCTATGATGTATATGTGCCCCAGCCCCTCCTGTGATGCGTATGTCTCAGCACCTCCTGTGATGCGTATATGCCCCAAGCCCCTCCTGTGATGCATTTATGCCCCCAGCCCCTCCTGTGAGGTGAATATGTCCCTAGCGTCTCCTGTCATGTGTATATACCCCCAGCCCCTCCTGTGATGTATATATGCCCCCAGTGTGTCCTGTGATTCTTACATACCCCCAGCGTCTCCTGTGATGCGTATATGCCTCCAGCCCCTCCTGTGATGTGAATATGCCCGTAGCATCTCCTGTGATGCGTGTATACCCCCAGCCCCTCCTGTGATGCGTATATACCTCCAGCCCCTCCTGTGGTGCGTATATGCCTCCAGCCCCTCCTGTGATGTGTATATGCCCCCAGCCCCTCCTGTGATGCATATATGCCCCCAGCCCCTCCTGTGATGCGAAAATGCCCCCAGCCCCTCCTGTGATGCGAATATGCCCCCAGCCCCTCCTGTGATGCGAATATGCCCCCAGCCTCTCCTGTGATGCACATATGTCCCCAGACCCTCCTGTGATGCGTGTATGCCCTCAGCTCCTTCTGTGATGCAAATGTGGCACCCCAGGGGTCTGGTTTCCACAGTAACAGCAATGTTATGTCTGAGAGCAGGTGGGAGGTCTCTTGGTCAGGGATCCTGTGCATGCCACACCTCCTGCCCAGTCCTGGGAGGGGAAGAACTTCCCCTATATAAACCTAGGGCTGAGGCAGGGTTAGTGAGTAGAGAAGAAGTAGAGACAGAGAAGAGAAGCAGATCTAGGAAAAGAACATCAGGAGCTCTGTGGGAGCAGTGCTATAAGGAGTCAGGGGCTGGCAGCTGCAGAGCTCGCCCTGACTGAGAAGCTATCACCGGACCCGGAGTCCGAGGCTGTGGGGACTAATCTTTACCCAGCAGCAGAAAGCGGGGGATTTCAGGTCCTCTGGCCAAGAAACCCGAAGGCACGGTCACACGCGTGGGACCAGCACCGCCGTCGTGGAGCGGACGCCACTAGAAGGCCCCGAGTCACCGGCCATACGGGTGAGCACCACACGGTACACTCAGGGACGTGGGCTACTTATACCCGCCTCTAGCAAGGTAGCCAGAAGAGTACAGTCAGTTTGGGAGGCCTACAACTCCGCCTGGCCAGGGGAGATCCCATCTGCTCAAGGACTGACCAGGCCCCGATCGCTAGCCAGTACTCCGGGAGGGTCTATCTTTATCACCAGTAAAGACCCTGAATTACACCGCATTGTCTCTGAGTGATTCCTGCTACCCCCATCATCCACGTCGGCTGCCCTGAGGCCATACCCCTCCCGTTGGGGGTGATACTATCACGCTGCACAATCCTACCACCGGCCTCAGCGGTCTGCCCTGCAGCGGCAGCTCCTTCGCTGCATTCAACGGGTGGCGTAGTCGTACAACATCTACCGCTAATACAGCGCCACTTAGTCTGACTCCCTGGGCACGGACCGGGTCACCGCCACGAGACTACAACCCTCAACAGATCCGGCTCCGGGTAAGCTCCCGCGTGCGCAACGCTGCGCGATACAGGCCCAGGGGTGCGTCAACTTTTGGCGTAGTCGGCAGGATGTCGTGCCCGCAACCACCGGGTACTGCGTGCCTGAAAAAGACTGTTCAAACTTACCTGTGGTGAAGATTCCCGCCATCCGGTGCCATCTTCCGCTTCCTTCCCGCCATCGGTGGAGTTTTCCCGCCATTCGGCGCCATCTTCGGCCTTCTTCCCGCCAGCCGTGGAGTTTTCCCGCCATTGGACGCCATCTTGAGGACGCCGCGTGGGAAGAAGAGGGGCGTGGACTCCGAAAGCGCGCGAGAAACTGAAGCCCCGCCTCACGTCCGGACGTTGCGTAAGGTCCTGGAAGGAGCCCAGCAGACGCCGACGTCACAGGAGCGCGACGGAAGGTCCTCAACCCTGACGATCCACTGCGGAGCCGCGGCCTACGGAAGAGGATCATCGCAAGGTAGGCCACGGTCCACTAGGGGGGAGAAGGATGTCGGATACGGAGGAGAGCTTCACCGCTTCAACCCCCGCCAGCGCCACCGCTGTTGCGGTCATGCCTTTCACCATGCCCTATATCCCGGGGGCAGCCTGGCTACCCCAGTACTCAGGGGAGTCACATACCCTGCATGACTTTAGAGAAAAGCTGGATAGCCTCTTCCAGGTGTATCCCCTCACAGAGGAGCAAAAAGTGAGCATCCTGGTGGCCCAATTAACCGGGGCAGCCCAAAGGGAGGTAAAGTCCTGGCCACCTGGGAGGAGGACTGTCGCAGAGATACTAACCCGGCTGAGGGACACCTTTGATACCCGCACCTCAGCCGAGATCAAGCTTAGATTCTACGGGTGCAAACAGCGGGCACATGAGAGTATAAGGGACTATGCCCTGAACCTACAAGAGGCCCTGAGAGCCATTAAGCAGACCGACCCTGACGGCGTGGGAGACGAGGACAGGCTGTTGACTGAACAATTTATAGAGGGTTTATATTGCAATGCCCACCGAACCCAGTTGCGGGCAATGGCCTTACAGGACCCTCATCTGGGATTTGCACAGTTCAAGGACAGAGCCATCCGGGTGCTCCGAGAACCAGCACCAGGTGGCGTTGTGACCCACAGACGCCCCACTACCACTTACCACCAGGAGGCGGCGCCCTTGTCGGCAGGGCCTGTGGGAGCTGATGCGCAGGCTTTGAACAATGACCCGGCTCCAGACCTGCACCATCAGGTACAAGAGCTAGCTAAAAGCGTTGCTGCGCTAACCCGAACTGTGCAGTCTTTACAGGTTTCCACTCCAGGGAAGATCCAGCTGGCATCCGGACCGGAGGACATCCCGTGGCGTCGACCAAGGAGGACCCCACCGGCCAGAGGAAGACCCAGCGACCGATACAACGAGGACGGACAACCCATCTGCCGCCGCTGCAATCAACCCGGACATATGGCAAGGTACTGTCCTTTAAACTGGCACAACCTGGGGTAGAGGGCCAACCCCCAGGAAAAAGATCATCAGGCCCATCGAACTGGCACGACAGATATGTGGGAGGACGTCCAGTCTTGCCTGTGGTACTGGATGGCATCCCTATGAGTGCCCTATTGGACACCGGGTCACAGGTCACCACTATCTCGTACGTGCTCTTCAAGCAGTACTGGAATGACTCGGATATCACCCGCTACCCTGACGACGACTTGAGTGTCATCACCAGCAATGGTCAGCCCGTGCCACAGATTGGATTTAAAGAGGTGACCATTAAAATCGGTAGAGTCGAACTGGCAGCACAGGGACTGATCATTGTAGACATTGATAAACACGAGAGTCACCCAAAGATAACTCTAGGAACTAATGTAATTGAAAATTGTCTTGCAGAGGTGATTTTCCTTTTACAACAGGTTGCCAAGAACGCCAGCTCCGGCCAGCAGCGAGTGCTCCAGAAAGAGATCCGGGCACTGATGCGACGGCAACAGATAGAACTCTCCGGTGGTGAGATTGGTAGCGTAAGAATGTGTGACCCTTTCCCTATTGCCATGCCCCCAAAAAGTGAAATGATGATTTGGTGCCGGGCAGCTATTGGTCTGAGAGGTAGAGATTACCAGGCAATGGTAGAACCAGTTTACTCAGACAGTAGGCCCACCATTTTGACAGCACGGGGGGTGGTCAATGTACGCCATGGGAGGGTGCCCGTTCGCATAATAAATATCGGGAAGAGGGAAGTGTACCTGCCCCGGTATGCCACGCTAGCCAAATTGTATACCATCAATCAAAATTCCATACAGTCCGTGGAGCCCTTGCCTCCATCTTCCCCGGAGGAAGGTAACGGCTCTAAGGAAACAATGGAGGACTGGTGTCAGCAACTACATTTGGGTACTGACTCCACTCCCTCACACCAGAAACAGGGAGTCTATCGGGTGGTTCAAGAGTACGAGAGAGTGTTTAGTAAACACCCGTTAGACTTCGGGCGAGTCAAAGGGGTAGAACACCACATCCCCACGGGAGACCATCTTCCCATAAAAGAGAGGTATCGACCCGTACCCCCTGCACACTACCAACACGCCAAGGGGATGCTTAGGGACATGAAGGAGGCTGGGGTGATCAGGGATAGCTGTAGCCCCTGGGCAGCTCCACTAGTCTTAGTCAAAAAGAAAGACAACACCATGAGGATGTGTGTAGATTACCGGAAAATTAACTGTATCACACACAAGGATGCGTACCCCTTACCAAGGATAGAGGAGTCTTTGGCTGCTTTAAGATCTGCTAACTTCTTCTCTACCTTGGATCTCACTAACGGGTACTGGCAGGTTCCTGTAGCAGAGGCGGACCGGGAGAAGACCGCATTCACCACCCCGATGGGACTTAGCGAGTTTACCTGCATGCCGTTCGGACTCTGCAACGCACCGGGAACCTTCCAACGATTAATAGAGTGCTGTCTGGGCCACAGAAACTTCGAGACGGTCCTGTTGTACCTGGACGATGTCATCGTATATTCCAAGACTTATGAGGACCACCTGAAACACCTGGCGGAAGTGTTCGAAGCTCTGGCAAGCTACGGCTTAAAGGTAAAACCCTCCAAGTGTCACCTCTTGAAACCAAAGGTGCAGTACCTGGGACACGTGGTGAGCGCTGACGGAGTGGCTCCCGACCCTGATAAGATCACCGCAATTAAGGAATGGCCAAGTCCCTCCAGTGTAAAGGAAGTGCGGCAGTTCCTCGGGTTGGTAGGCTATTACCGCAGATTCATCCCCGGTTTCACCAAAAAGGCAGCTCCTATGCAGGACCTCCTGATAGGCCAGTCCCGGAAGGCCAAGAACCAGAAGCCGCCCTTCAAATGGGAGAAGTTAGAAGAAGAGTCCTTCCGCCAGCTGAAGATGGCCCTCACGGGGGATGAAATCCTGGCGTACCCTGATTACAGCCAGCCCTTTATCCTCTACACCGACGCAAGTAACATCGGGCTAGGAGCCGTACTGTCCCAGATCCAGCAGGGGAAAGAACGAGTAATCGCTTACGCTAGCCGAAAACTGCGACCCACCGAAAGAAACCCTGAGAATTACAGCTCATTTAAGCTAGAGTTCCTGGCAGTGGTGTGGGCAGTCACCGAACGCTTTAAGCACTACCTCGCTTCTTCCCGGTTCACCGTGTACACGGATAACAACCCGTTGACACACCTGGACACGGCAAGACTCGGTGCCCTAGAGCAGAGATGGATGGCCCGTCTGTCCAACTACGAGTTCACAATCAAATACCGGGCAGGACGCTCCAATACCAACGCGGACGCCCTGTCCAGGATGCCAAACCTACCGGACGTAGGAGAAGATCCAGAGGGACTGGAAGAAGTCGAACTCCCCGCGTTCCACCGTCATGGGACTATCCAGTATTCCCATCGGGTAAGGAGTAAGCAAGCCGCTACGTTTAACCCCTTGCCTCACTACAACTGGGAGGAAACGCAAGACAGTGACCCTGCCGTCCGGCTGGTAAAGGAGATGCTGACTCGGCCAGAGGCTCGCCTTGACCCAGACGCTCCGGAGGAAGCCAAGCAACTGTGGGCTGAGAAGAGTCGACTGTTCCTTTACAAGGGGAAGTTGTGCCGCAGAATGGTTAACTCCCGGACGCATGAACTAATCTGGCAAGTAGTGGTGCCACGGAGAGACGCAGCCATGGTGATGGAGGCATACCACGACGGGGCTGGACACTTCGGATGGAAGAAGCTGGAGTTCCTGCTGCGTGGGCGGTTCCATTGGGTAGGCATGAGGGGAACCATCGAGAGGTGGTGCAGAGACTGTGGCCCGTGCAACCTAAGAAGGAAGGACCGTGCCAGCCAGAAGACTCCCCTGCAGTCCATCGTCACCCGGCAGCCGTTGGAACTGGTAGCCTTGGATCATGTAAAACTGACCCCAAGCAGAAGTGGCTACGTCTACGCGTTAACCATTGTGGATCATTACTCCCGGTTCTTGGTTGTCGTCCCCGTTAAGGACTTAACGGCTCAAACAGCAGCTAGACCCTTCCAGCAGCACTTCTGCCGTCCACACGGGTACCCGGACCAAGTGCTGACGGACCAGGGACCTGCCTTTGAAGCGGAGGTCTTCCAGGAATTCTGCAATCTGTATGGCTGCCGGAAGATAAGGACGACACCCTATCATCCGCAAACTAATGGACTTTGTGAGAAAATGAACCAGGTGGTAATGGATCTCCTGAAAACGTTGCCCCTGGAAGAACGCAGTCTGTGGCCTGAGAAGCTGCCCGATCTAGTGGACCTATACAACCACATCCCGGTAGGTTCCACCAACTGTACCCCGGCTTACCTAATGAGGGCGAGACCTGGTAAGTTACCTGTTGACCTGGAAATGGGAGTCCTGACACCCGAGGACACTTCACCAGAAGCAAACTGGGACACAGAGAGGCAGCGGCAGTACCGGAAAGTACAGGAGAGCGTGGAGCGAAGTCTCTGTCAGGCTAGGGAAAGACAAGAGAAAACTTACAACCAGTATGCTCCCGCTGTTCCCCTGGTACCCGGAGAGCAGGTCTTGAAGAGGAAAAGACGGCTCCACAAGTTGGACGACCAGTGGGAGAAGGACCCGTACACCGTACTGCCCTCAAGCCACGAGAACCCGAAAGTCTGTACCATCAGTAAAGACGGAGGGGAGACCATAGCCATTGTATCCCGGGATCACCTGAAGAAGTGTCCTGAACAGCTACGGAACCCTGAAGAGGAACAAGAAGACCATCGACCCGTAGAGGAAAGGGAAGATATGGTTAGTACTGTGCTCGGAGACTTCCCTCGGTCCTGGACTCAAGTCAATGGTGCAGTTGTGGTACCCGTCCTCACGTTCCTCCAACCAGCATCCCAAGTGCCTACGGAGCAACAGGTAGAGCTGGAAGAGCAGCCGGTCCAGGAGGCAGAAGACTCCACACAAGCAGAACAGGAGGATCAACCCTCTGCTTATAGTGAGCCTGCCGTACCCCTAGTGAGCCAAAGAGCCGGTAGACAGCTGCCCAGTTTACCCTTGACAGCTCCTACACCCTGTAGTTCAGGGCTAGACAGTCAGCTCCGTAGGTCCACTAGGGCCACTAGAGGCCAGTTACCCTTACGTTGGAGGATTTGAAGTGTATAAATTGTTTTATTTGTGGTTACCTGTTTTTCTTATTGTACTATTATTGTTTATACCTTGTTATGTTTAAAAATATGTTTAGTCCCGGAGTACTAAATTTCACTAGGGGGGAATGTGGCACCCCAGGGGTCTGGTTTCCACAGTAACAGCAATGTTATGTCTGAGAGCAGGTGGGAGGTCTCTTGGTCAGGGATCCTGTGCATGCCACACCTCCTGCCCAGTCCTGGGAGGGGAAGAACTTCCCCTATATAAACCTAGGGCTGAGGCAGGGTTAGTGAGTAGAGAAGAAGTAGAGACAGAGAAGAGAAGCAGATCTAGGAAAAGAACATCAGGAGCTCTGTGGGAGCAGTGCTATAAGGAGTCAGGGGCTGGCAGCTGCAGAGCTCGCCCTGACTGAGAAGCTATCACCGGACCCGGAGTCCGAGGCTGTGGGGACTAATCTTTACCCAGCAGCAGAAACCGCCCAGCAGGGGATTTCAGGTCCTCTGGCCAAGAAACCCGAAGGCACGGTCACACGCGTGGGACCAGCACCGCCGTCGTGGAGCGGACGCCACTAGAAGGCCCCGAGTCACCGGCCATACGGGTGAGCACCACACGGTACACTCAGGGACGTGGGCTACTTATACCCGCCTCTAGCAAGGTAGCCAGAAGAGTACAGTCAGTTTGGGAGGCCTACAACTCCGCCTGACCAGGGGAGATCCCATCTGCTCAAGGACTGACCAGGCCCCGATCGCTAGCCAGTACTCCGGGAGGGTCTATCTTTATCACCAGTAAAGACCCTGAATTACACCGCATTGTCTCTGAGTGATTCCTGCTACCCCCATCATCCACGTCGGCTGCCCTGAGGCCATACCCCTCCCGTTGGGGGTGATACTATCACGCTGCACAATCCTACCACCGGCCTCAGCGGTCTGCCCTGCAGCGGCAGCTCCTTCGCTGCATTCAACGGGTGGCGTAGTCGTACAACATCTACCGCTAATACAGCGCCACTTAGTCTGACTCCCTGGGCACGGACCGGGTCACCGCCACGAGACTACAACCCTCAACAGATCCGGCTCCGGGTAAGCTCCCGCGTGCGCAACGCTGCGCGATACAGGCCCAGGGGTGCGTCACATATATATGCCCCCAGCCCCTCCTGTGATGTGTATATGCCCCAAGCCCTTTCTGTAATGTGTATATGTCCTCAGCCCCTCCTGTGATGGGTATATGTCCCCAGCCCATCCTGTTATGACTATATGCCCCCAGGCTGTCCTGTGATGTCTATATGCCCCAGCCCCTCCTGTGAAGGGTATATGCCCCCAGCCTATCCTGTTATGACTATGTGCCCCCAGCCTGTCCTGTGATGCGTATATGCACCCAGCCCCTCCTGTAATGCGTATATATGCCTCCAGACACTCCTATGATGCGTATATGCCCCCAGCCCCTCCTGTGATGCGTATGTGCCCCCAGCCCCTCCTGTGATACGTATGTCTAAGTGCCTCTTGTGATGCATATGTGCCCCAGCACCTCCTGTGATGTGTATATGCCCCGAGTGTGTACTGTGATGCGTACATACCCCAGCGTCTCCTGTGATGTGCATATGCCTCCAGCCCCTCCTGTGATGCGTATACACCTCCAGCCCCTCCTGTGATGCGTATATGCCCTCAGCCCCTCCTGTGATGGGTATATGCCCCCAGCCCATCCTGTTATGACTATATGCCCAAGCCCCTCCTGTGAAGTGTATGTGCCTCCAGCACTTCCTGTGATGCCTATATGCCCTCAGCCCCTCCTGTGATGGCTATATGCCCCCAGCCCATCCTGTTATGACTATATGCCCCGAGCCTGTATTGTGATGTCTATATGCCCCCAGCCCCTTCTGTGATGCGTATATGCCGCCATCCCCTCCTGTAATGTGTATATATGCCCCCAGACACTCCTATGATGTGTATGTGCCCCAGCCCCTCCTGTGATGCGTATGTCTCATCACCTCCTGTGATGCGTATATGCCCCAAGCCCCTCCTGTGATGTGTTTATGCCCCCAGCCCCTCTTGTGAGGTGAATATGTCCCTAGCGTCTCCTGTCATGTGTATATACCCCCAGCCCCTCCTGTGATGTATATATGCCCCCAGTGTGTCCTGTGATGCATACATACCCCCAGCGTCTCCTGTGATGCGTATATGCCTCCAGCCCCTCCTGTGATGCGTATACACCTCCAGCCCCTCCTGTGATGCAAATATGCCCGTAGCATCTTCTGTGATGCGTGTATATCCCCAGCCCCTCCTGTGATGCGTGTATATCCCCAGCCCCTCCTGTGATGCGTATATACCTCCAGCCCCTCCTGTGGTGCGTATATGCCTCCAGCCCCTCCTGTGATGTGTATATGCCCCCAGCCCCTCCTGTGATGCATATATATGTCCCCTGTCCCTCCTGTGATGTGTATATGCCCCCAGCCCTTCCTGTAATGTGTATATACCCTTAGCCCCTCCTGTGATGGGTATATGCCCCCCAGCCCATCCTGTTATGAGTATATGCCCCCAGCCTGTCCTGTGATGTCTATATGCCCCAGCCCCTCCTGTGATGGGTATATGCCCCCAGCCCATTCTGTTATGACTATATGCCTCCAGCCTGTCCTGTGATGTCTATATGCCCCAGCCCCTTCTGTGATGCGTATATGCAACCAGCCCCTCCTGTAATGCGTATGTGCCCCCAGCCCCTCCTGTGATATGTATGTCTCAGCGCCTCCTGTGATGCATATGTGCCCCAGCACCTCCTGTGATGTGTATATGCCCCCAGTGTGTCCTGTGATGCGTACATACCCTCAGCGTCTCCTGTGTTGCGTATATGCCTCCAGCCCCTCCTGTGATGCGTATACACCTCCAGCCCCTCCTGTGATGGGTATATGCTCCCAGCCCATCCTGTTATGACTATATGCCCCAGCCCCTCCTGTGATGTGTATGTGCCCCCAGCCCTTCCTGTGATGCGTATATACCCTCAGCCCCTCCTGTGATGGCTATATGCCCCCAGCCCATCCTTTTATGACTATATGCCCCCAGCCTGTCCTGTGATGTCTATATGCCCCCAGCCCCTTCTGTGATGCGTATATGCTGCCAGCCCCTCCGGCAATGCATATACATGCCCCCAGACACTCCTATGATGTATATATGCCCCCAGCCCCTCCTATGATGCATATGTGCACCGAGCGCCTCCTGTGATATGTATGTCTCTGCGCCTCCTGTGATTCATATGTGCCCCTGCACCTCCTGTGATGCGTATATGCCTCCAGCATCTTCTGTGAAGCGTATATTCCCCCAGCCTCACCTGTGGTGCATATATGCCCCCAGCCCCTCCTGTGATGCATATATGGTCCCAGCGTCTCCTGTGATGCGTATATGCCCCCAGCATCTCCTGTGATGCGTATATGCCCCCAGCCCATCCTGTGATGTTTATATGCCCTTCCTGTGATGCGAATACGCCCCTAGCATCTCCTGTGATGCGTGTATACCCCCAGCCCCTCCTGTGATGCATATACACCTCCAGCATTTCCTGTGATGCGTATATGCCTCCAGCCCCTCCTATGATGCGAATATGCCCCCAGCCTCTCCTGTGATGCGTATATCCCCCAGCCCCTCATGTGATGCGTATGTGCCCTAGCGCCTCCTGTTTTGCGTATTTGCCTCCAGAATTTTCTGTGATGCGTATATGCCCCCAGCCCCTCCTGTGATGCGTATATGCCCCCAGCCCCTCCTGTAATGCATATATGCCCCCAGCCCCTCCTGTGATGCGATTACGCCCCCAGCCCCTCCTGTGATGTGTATATGCCTCAGCCCCTCCTGTGATGAGTATACACTCCCAGCCCCTCTTGTGCTGTGTATATGCCCCCAGCTCCCCCTGTGATGCGTATATTCCCCCTAGCTCCTCCTGTGATGCGTATATGCCCCCAGCCCCTCCGGTGATGCATATATGACCCCCACCATTCCTTTGATGCGTATATGCCCCCAACCCCTCTTGTGATGCGTATGTGCCCCCAGCGGTACCTGTTATGCATATATGCCCCCAGCTCCTCCTGTGATACGTATATGCCCTCAGCCCCTCCGGTGATGCATATATGATACCCGCCATTCCTTTGATGCGTATATGCCCCTGTGGCTCCTCGCCCTGAGCTTTGGGGTTACTCGGAGCCGTGTCGGTGTAGGTGTTACGGGGGATGCAGTCGTGGCCTGGACCCGTTCCGTGCCCAGGGCTGTCACATTCAAAAAATGTTGGGCTTTCAAGGATGAGTGGTATTCTCGACTATGCCACCTGCGGTTCCTGGTGATGGACACCAGCGCTGCTACAGTCCACTGAGGCCGGTGTTAGAGGCAGCTAGGATGGAACGGCTCCCCACAGGCGGAGCAGGCCTCAGGGCAGTGTGAGAAGGAATGGTGGGTGCAGTGCTGGCGCAGGAAATAACGAGCTGAGACGGTGTATGAAGTCATCTGGGTCTTTACTCACTTCAGATGAATTTTCAGCCGCAAAGCTTCCCTCTGCTTCTCACGGCGTACTGCGGCCACCGGAAGGGGCTTCAACACTTCCCAGGTAGATCAGGAGCACCTGTCGAGACCCCTCTGGTGTGTGTTCCTCTCCTTGGTAAGTTGTTCTCCCACTGAGTCTTCTACTGACTGTGTGTGGTACGAACGTGGTGTAAGGCCGGGTCCCACTGGATAAACGCAGTTTAAGAGATACAGGTGGCGTAGGCTGCTCCGTCCGTATCCCCCTTGGGATCCACTAAGCCTCCGGGCTTTATTGAATGAGATGTAGCACCCCGAGGGTTCGGTTGCTACAGAGGTATTGCATCTCACCCAGATGTGCGATATCTCACTTCCAGGTAAGGATGGAGTGTGGCTCAGGACCCTAACACCCACATGCACTACACCACATTTCCGGGGGACAGCTCGACGGTGCTCCCATTAGTTATGCAGGCACGAGTGAGCATGTCCCTGGCTGGAGTGGGGGGAGGGAACACCTAGAGAAGGGAACCCGGTAGTGTGTGCGTGGGGGAAGTAGATTCTGGGTGCACTCTGTACAGGAGTATAAAGGGAGGCACCATCTTGGAAAGGGAGAGAGTTGAGAGAGGAGAAGACAGGGAGCAGAGCTGCTTTATGGGCTCTGCTCCACAGGCAGGCCCTGTCAGGAGGCCTGAGCCTGGAGGAGGGAAGAAGGAGGAAGAGGAGCAGACTGGGCTCCAGGAAGGACAGAGGGGACCCCAGGGGTGTGGACTGGCTGGTAGCCACCACACGCCCGCCGCTACCTGAGTAGGGGGGTCAGGTCAAGAAGATGGGAACCGGATCCCAAATTAGTGGAGGAGAGAAACTACCCTCAACTAAGAACCGGAGGCTGCGACATTACATGTGGAGCAGCCCCTCACCACACCCGCTAGAAAGGCACCACATAGGACCTGGGAAACGCAGGCCAACGTTTGCCCACCAAGAAGGTCCGAGGCAGCTGGACATAAGCGTGGTCACTAGTGGGGTTGAAGACCAGAGACAGGGGACATAAAGGGGGTCCTGCAAAGCACTCCAGAAAGACCTGGGAGTTAACCGAGCCCCTCACCTGGTGAGCACAGCGCGACACAGGCGGCCACCTCTGCAGCGGTGGCCTGGAGCAGTAACCGAGTAACCGTGAGTAAAGACCCTGAACTGCACCACCAAGACTCCGAGTTGTCTTTGTTGCGCTCGTGTACCACCATCACCCCCATCATCTATCCCTGCTGCCCTGAGGCCATACCCCTCCCGTTGGGGGTTATACCACCACGCTGCACATCCTTATACACCTGGCCTCAGTGGACTGTTCTGCAGCGGCGGCTTCAAAGCCACACTCAACGGGTGGCGTAGTCGATCAAGTTAACATCTACTGCCATAGATCGCCACTTAGTCTGATTCCCTGGGCACGGACCGGATCACCGCCACGAGACTACAACCCTAAAGAGATCCGGCTCCGGGTAGGCTCCCGCGTGCGCAACGCTACTCAGCACAGGCCCAGGGGCGCGTCAACTTTTGGCGTAGTCGGCAGGATTTCGTGCCCGCAACCACCGGGTACTGCGTGCCTGAAAAAGAGACTTTTAAAACTTACCATCCGTGAAGTTTTCCCGCCATCCGGCGCCATCTTCAGCCTTCTTCCCGCCATCCGTGAAGATTCCCGCCATCCGGCGCCATCTTCAGCCTTCTTCCCGCCATCTGTGGAGTTTTCCCGCCATTGGGCGCCATCTTGAGGACGCCGCGCGGGAAGAAGAGGGGCGTGGACTCCGAAAGCGCGCGAGAACTGAAGCCCCGCCTCACGTCCGGACGTTGCGTAAGGTCCTGGAAGGAGCCCAGCAGACGCCGACGTCACTGGAGCGCGACGGAAGGTCCTCGACCCTGATGATCAACTGCGGAGCCGCGGCCTACGGAAGAGGATCATCGCCAGGTAGGCCACGGTCCACCAGGGGGGAGGAGGACACCAGGAACGGACAGCAAGATGGCGGACCGGCAGCAGACTAAGCTGCCCAGCATCGGCAGCGCCCCAGCCGTCGCGGGCCCCGACCAGCACCAGGAGAAGACGCGTGACGCAGGAGCGGTCGCGGGAGCAGGTAAGAGGAGTCTCCCTGTCCCGGATGCTGCCAGCGTCAGCCTGCTCCCGGGCCACCCGGTGGAGCCGCCGATCCCGGGCGCTGCAGACGCAGACCTGCTCCAGACCCCGCAACAAGCCCTGCAGCCGAGCCCTCCAGACCTGGGCACTGCCACCACTAGCCCGCGCCCAGGCCCAAAGTCGTACCCCCTGACCCCGGGCGTCATTAACAGTACCACTCAGACCCCGAGTACCAAGAGGGCCCGGACGGGTCTGAACCTGAGAAAGAGAAAGGAGCGTGTGGAGCACACCGTTAATCGTAAACGGTAAAAGAGGAGATGTAAATAGTTACCCGACCGGGTATAAGGACTGTTGTGGGACTGTTTCCACTAAGAGTGTGGTCCCCGTTGGGACAGAAAGAGAACTGTTTCCCTTACCCCCTACCTGGCTGGGGACTGAGAACAGCCACCCCCTTTTCCCTCTAACTGGCTGGGGACTGAGAACAGCCACCCCTACCTGGCCGAGGACTGAGAGCGGCCATATCCTGTAAATAATTATGTGTTTCTAGTAATGTATAGGAGTCCTTGGTGGATTTACCGGGAATCTTTTGTACAGTTAGTGGAGCGTAACCCAGGATGGACTAAAAGACTGTTAAGGACTCGGGGCAGGACAGACCCCTACCTGGTTACGTCTCCCTGTTTTAGGAAAATGGACACCTGGTTGCAGAATAAACTGTGACCTGTTATAAAGAGACTTCTTCGTGGATCTGCTGCTAGAAATGTTTTATATGAAAAATTTATATGCTAGAATGTGTTACTATGAAAAAGAGTTCCAGAACAGTACATATGCACTTATACCGTTTAAGAGAGAGCCGTTCCCATAAAGGGAAACTGAATGTTGATACCTGTTATACTTGTTGTTTATGAAAAATTTGCATGTTCTAATGTATACCCTGTCTTTTGCTCAGTTCCAGCCCGCGGACGTGCTGGGTTTTGCCAGGGGGGAATGTAGCACCCCGAGGGTTCGGTTGCTACAGAGGTATTGCATCTCACCCAGATGTGCGATATCTCACTTCCAGGTAAGGATGGAGTGTGGCTCAGGACCCTAACACCCACATGCACTACACCACATTTCCGGGGGACAGCTCGACGGTGCTCCCATTAGTTATGCAGGCACGAGTGAGCATGTCCCTGGCTGGAGTGGGGGGAGGGAACACCTAGAGAAGGGAACCCGGTAGTGTGTGCGTGGGGGAAGTAGATCCTGGGTGCACTCTGTACAGGAGTATAAAGGGAGGCACCATCTTGGAAAGGGAGAGAGTTGAGAGAGGAGAAGACAGGGAGCAGAGCTGCTTTATGGGCTCTGCTCCACAGGCAGGCCCTGTCAGGAGGCCTGAGCCTGGAGGAGGGAAGAAGGAGGAAGAGGAGCAGACTGGGCTCCAGGAAGGACAGAGGGGACCCCAGGGGTGTGGACTGGCTGGTAGCCACCACACGCCCGCCGCTACCTGAGTAGGGGGGTCAGGTCAAGAAGATGGGAACCGGATCCCAAATTAGTGGAGGAGAGAAACTACCCTCAACTAAGAACCGGAGGCTGCGACATTACATGTGGAGCAGCCCCTCACCACACCCGCTAGAAAGGCACCACATAGGACCTGGGAAACGCAGGCCAACGTTTGCCCACCAAGAAGGTCCGAGGCAGCTGGACATAAGTGTGGTCACTAGTGGGGTTGAAGACCAGAGACAGGGGACATAAAGGGGGTCCTGCAAAGCACTCCAGAAAGACCTGGGAGTTAACCGAGCCCCTCACCTGGTGAGCACAGCGCGACACAGGCGGCCACCTCTGCAGCGGTGGCCTGGAGCAGTAACCGAGTAACCGTGAGTAAAGACCCTGAACTGCACCACCAAGACTCCGAGTTGTCTTTGTTGCGCTCGTGTACCACCATCACCCCCATCATCTATCCCTGCTGCCCTGAGGCCATACCCCTCCCGTTGGGGGTTATACCACCACGCTGCACATCCTTATACACCTGGCCTCAGTGGACTGTTCTGCAGCGGCGGCTTCAAAGCCGCACTCAACGGGTGGCGTAGTCGATCAAGTTAACATCTACTGCCATAGATCGCCACTTAGTCTGACTCCCTGGGCACGGACCGGATCACCGCCACGAGACTACAACCCTAAAGAGATCCGGCTCCGGGTAGGCTCCCGCGTGCGCAACGCTACTCAGCACAGGTCCAGGGGCGCGTCAGAGACATGAAGTAACAAAGTCAGATATCAGGGGCCGGTCACCCCTCTTGCAGCAGGAATCCCTCTGGCTAGGCCAGAATAAAAAATGCAGGTGGCGACTCCGCTCCGTCCGTATCCCCCTGGGATCCTTTTGCCTGTGGAGCCTATCTCCTCTGCTCCCCTCCAAGGCCTTCTTAGGTCAGGACCTTGACCGGGTAGAGACAGTGGTTAACTCTGACCCGCTCCTCGTCTCAAGGCCAGAGTACGAGGACCGTGTATCTTCAGTCAGCTGCAGACTTTTGCTGGACCCTGGCAGAAGACCACAATCAAAGATCTTGAACTTAAGATGGCCGTAGATTAAATATGAATAATATGTGTTTCCTAAAAGTGTGTCCTCCACCCTCACCCACTACATGGTTCCCCCTATCTTTGGTTCCCCCCCATCTCCTCTATCCCGGGCCGGAGCAGCACCCTGGTGCATTTAGGCCCCCTTCAGGACAGGAGTGGTGTAGTGTTGAGTGGTGAAGTGGTGTCCTGAGAGATGCCCCATCCTTACCTGGAAGAGTAGATACCACATCTCAATCTGAGGTGCAGTACCCCTGTGGCGACTGAACCCTCAGGGGCGCCACACCCCCAACCCCTCCTGTGATGCGTATATGCCCCCAACCCCTCTTGTGATGCGTATATGCCCCCAGCGGTACCTGTTATGTATATATGCCCCCAGCTCCTCCTGTGATGCCAAATACTGAACATATGAACATAGACTAAAGCTGAGAGTCTGCACTTTATGCCCATAATGATTACTGTATATAACTGTATCTTGAATATGTTTTGGTAAACAGCTAAAATGTCAAAACTTGTGTCACTGTTCAAATATTTCTGGACCTAGTTGGATATAATTGAATGCTCTGTCGCTTTCTGAAACCCTAAATGGATATTTATTGATTATTTGTGGTGCACATCCTCTTTTCTAATTTTTACAAATAACATAGACATCTTGTGACAGAGTACAGCTAAGTTTGTACCAACTATCTTGAGATATACAGAGCTAATCGTCACATTAATTGAATTTTTTTTAAATAAACATTTTACTAAAGTCTAGTGGTATATATAATGGCACTAATAAGCAGAATATTATCATACAAGGTTATAATAATTATTATGAGCCTATTCACAAAAAATATATAGCCAAAAAAGGGGGTAAAGAAGTCTAAATCTTTATTGAGAACATATAAACAAAAATGTTTTAAAAAGGCACAGTGAGCAAACACTAAAGGAGGCGATAAGGTAAATGTAACAGGTAAATACCAAATGTCAGCAGCACCAGAGGAAAGATAACCATCTAATAAACATTGTCCAGTGGACCCTATATATTGAATAGCGCTACCAAAATCTATAATAAATAATTAAAAGAATAGTTTTAAGGAAAAAAATCCATATTTATACCTGCGTTCATCTCCTCCTGTTGGAATGGCGCCAGATCTCAACATGTGTTTTGGCGTTTAGCCTTCGTCAGTGATATGTTGAGTCAAAAGAAAAAGTAAGGGCTAGAAATGAGCGGATGTTTCCATAAGGATCAACTTCTAGTCGAATTTCCTGAAATTTGCAGGTCCCCACAAATTCAAACACTCATCAATTCGATTTATGGGAATCGCAAAAAAAAATATATATATATCCAGTGCCATTTCACACACTGCTGATGACTCAGTGAGCGGGTTAATTGTGTCAGGTGTGATTGTGGGCCGTGCGGTACTCGGCAGCCGGGCCTCTGGTTGCCGGTATAGGGGAAAATCCAGTCCGTGACCCAGGGCGGTCAGTGCAAAAGGGGGTTATTTTTAGAAAGTTTGTGACGCCACCTGTGGTGTCTGGTGAGGAGCAGTCCTCTGAGGCAGATGTTAGGGCAGCAAGTGATGGGACCGCTCCCCACAGGTGGAGCAGGCCTCAGGGTAGTGTAAGATGGAGTGGTGGTTGCGCTGGGAGTTGTAGTGCAGGGGGAACAATGGCGCCGATGAAGGAATGGACAGAGGCAGTGCAGTGCAGTCATCCAAGATTTTACTCACAGTTCTTTAGACACTTCACAGGTGCACTTTACAGGTAAAGGCCTCCCTCGTCGCGCTGCGTTCATCGGTCAGGGGTTCAATCCTTCCTCAGGCAATTCGGGAATACCTGACAGAACCCCACTTTCTCGTGTTCCTATTTTGACCGTCTTTACTCTGGTCCTTCTCCCTCCTGCTCTGCGCTGCCCACTCTCAATCCCGCTCGGTAGCTCTGGAGTCCTTCCTGTACGTCGGACCAGGGACCTACTTGACCCTCCTGGGGGATTAGAATGCCGCAGCAATCCCTCTGTCTTCTGACAGATGCGGGGTTTACGGGTGCCGTCCTGCATGCGCTATACCCCCGGGGATCCTTTCTGTAGAACGGAGCCAACTCCCTGCTCCCCTCTGGGGCCTTCACACTTGGCCCTAACTGTGGAGCAGATCTCCTAATGAGACTCTGCTCCCGGACTGTTCTTCTGAACAGTCCCGAGCTGTTCTTCTGAACAGCTCCCTAGAACTGAACCTTGCTCAGCACTGAACTGACTTACCACCCTAAGATGGCTTCCCTATTTATACTCCTGTGAAAAGTGCTTCCATTACCCACTTCCTCCACCCACACCCACTACTGGTTCCCCCTACCTTTGGGTTTCCCCCACTCCAGCCAGGGTCAGGGCTCAGCAGAAACATACATTGCGTCTTGCCCCTCCAGCCGGCCTGGAGCAGTGTAGTGTTGGATGCAGGTGTTTCGGGGTTCCGTGCAGCACTCCCATCTTACCTGAGAGAAGGGAGACACCACACCTCTGGGTGAGGTGCAGTACCTCTGTGGCGACTGAACCCTCAGGGGCGCCACAATTGTATGGCCTTCCCCATAATGCTCTTCAGCTATCACATCACATGATCCAGCGCAGCAAATCAGAGTGGACTATTACAGCCACGCATCATCATTTAAAACTTTAAGGTAGGGATAGGAGGCCAGAGAGCACAGTTCATTCCACATAGGGATAGAAAAAGGCCTAATCTGATTGTAGTGTACTCCTACAGTGCTGAATCACATTGAAAATGGTAGTGGTAGTCTGAGTCTCTAAAGAATAATTAAAGTGATATATAGGTAGATGCTGTACCTGCATAGTCAGTGTGAATATGAATTGATTGATTTGTGATATACTGCAGTATTCTTCACACATTGCAAACAAGGAGGGCAGTAATAAACTTCTCAGTAATAATTTTGCCACTAAATCAAAATTTTGAAACCCAGGGTTGTATGTCACTGAGAGTGTGATCCCTTTACCCTGAGGTGAGCAAGCCATAATTTATTTATATGAAAAGCCAAAAGAAAATTCTCCAAAATCCAGAAACTTGAACACAGCTACCTCACAAAGTTTGTGCATTGTACATTTTTTTTTTGCAGACTTCCTTGCTGTACTAGTCAAATATACTAAATATACACATCACCCAAATTCTGCTGTTGGTTACCACTGGTTACCATCCATTTTCCCTTAGCCAGATAGGTTGGGGTCACTTTCACATTATTAAGTCTGTGTTTACAAAACTAGGAGTTATACAAGTATTTTCCAGTCAATTAGAGGACTTTCAGTATTGCAATTTATGGCAAATAAATTCACCGCAAATCAAATTGTTAGTAGAAATGATGTGCCACATCTAGTCTTAGGCCACGGCCCCACTATCAGTATTTGGTCAGTATTCGATCAGTATTTTTTCTCAGGAGTGGGAGCCAAAACCAGGTGAGGAACAATCAGAGAAAATGTATAATAGAAACAAGTCACCAATTCTGCATTTATCACGCACTCCTGGTTTTGGCTCCCACTCTTGAGAAAAAATACTGACCAAATACTGATGGTGGGGCCATGGCCTTAAAGAGGAACTTGCACTTTGTTTTTTTAACTTTAAACTGTATAGCTCACTAAACAGGAGCTGAAAACTTTTTTTTTCTCCACTGCATTGCTGAGATATGAGTCCCTGAAGTTTAGGGAGCCAAATATGCTAATTCCATATAGTGGGCAGTAACAGAGATTATTCACTTTTTCCCCTCTATGATGCTACCCAGTCATAAGAAGGCAGAGTCACGATGATCGTCGTTACTTCAGACACTGCCATGCTGCAGCTCCCCTCTCCCGCTACTGCTGTTTTATTACATTTTAAGGCTTTACTTACATATCTAGTGGTGATTTCCGTTTTTCGATCGATTTTGCGATGACAAAAATGGAAATAGAGTGTTTGATTACAGTATCCTATCCATTCATTTGAATGGGGACAGAGATGTCCTAAAATATCTTATGTTTGACTGCAGTACAGCTGCAATCCATTTTTTAGCTGAATCAGAAAATGTAGTCTGCACAACTTTTTTTTCTTTTAAAAAAATGCATATCAACTGCATCTGTATTTTTTTAACGTTTAAGTCTATGGGAATTGGATGATAACAGATGGTTGTTTATTTTGTCATCCACTAGTGGATCCATTTTTTCAGCACTGCACATGACCAGAAAACTACAGGTGTCCAGAGACACCTCTGGTAAAAACAGATCTGTGACAAACAGGACAAAAATTATGCAAAACAGAAATTAAAGTGTGCATCTGTTTCTGCTCCATTGTTAATGTATCCAGTTTTTCTTAATATTGGATCTGATTCAAGCACTAGAGCCTAACAAATACTTTGCCAACCGATGTCTTTTTTTTTTCTCGATAACATACATGGTTGATATTTGATCTAAAAGAACATTTGTAAAACAGGAATCTTGATTATTTATGAGCCCGATAATTTGTTTATCTGATGTTCTTTCACGTCTGGTCTTCACTTGAGATATAGCCAGAGAATGTTTTTGTTGGACATGATGTAATACACAAATTAGGAGTATAATGAATGCATCCAATACACATGTTAGTGACATCATTTTGGCCCAAGATGACAGCTATTTGTAGTTTAAGAACACAGTATTTCCAAAACTAATATTCCAAGTTCTGATGTGTAGAGAACCCCTGTCATTATCTCATTGTCAAAAGCACATCCTCTTGAGGTTTCCTTCAGGATGATAAACATGGCAGGAATGTAAAACTCAGGGGAAAAGATGAAGGCAGATGAAGTAAATGAGAAACCTTAAAAGTGATAAGAACACTATGGGTGGGTTTGATGTTCAAATGTGGTTAGAAGTGATCTTAGTAGGAGCTGAAGATTGTTGCCCACTCCATGCTTATAGACTTCCTGAACATGTCCTGTAGCTAAAGGAATCTATTCCGAAAATCCATTCATCTTATGTTTGTATTATTTTCTCTGTCTATTCAAACTCCGGTTTCTTGTTTTCTATGATAAGCAGTAAGCTGGACCCAGAACACTGGTTAGAAGCCAGTATTTATTCGATATCCAAATTGAATCACAGGTTTATTTATTCTGATCCCTGTTTTTGACATACAATTCCTTTCAAGTCTTACTTTCTGGGCTGCTACTAGTTTGAGTGAGCTAAACTCATCCTTAGTTTGAAATGGTCAGAGGCGTAGCTAGGGGTCCAGCTCAGGGGTTTCGAAACATCTGAGTGGGCCCCTGACCAGGTAACCGTGGGTACAACTATGGTGGTGAACCCTGATCGTGGGTATAGAGTATCCCCAGGAGATGAACGCTCTGAAAATGAATCTCTACACAAAGACCAACACTGATATTATCACCACCTTTCGTGACCATATAGTCGTAGATACCAGTCCTGCAGAACATACAAGTGATTACAGTACAGTTATATATAGTAACTTACAGCTGATGTTCTTTCTGGTGGAGTCATTAATTTTCCCATCTTTTCCATCTGGCCCAGACCGACATGACGACTTATCCAGCCAGGACTCATCTGCAGAGATTACAACAAAAACACATTTGGCTTCTCACATTTTCAGATCCTTCCCCATCTATCTCCAACCTGCACAAACTCCTCATCCTGCTGATCCCTCAATACTGAGCCTCTGCTGTCGAATGTGTCCTTATTACTGCACCTGCTGTGTGGTACAAAAACAGAGCTCATCTTCGTGCCCCACATCGTAATGCCACCACTGTGCCCCTTGGAAAGTAATAATGCCTCCTTTGTGCCCTCTTGATGGCAAAATTGCGGCCTTGAAAAGATTAATGCACTGTGCAAATGCCCTTGAATAGTGTCCACATTTTGCCTCTTTGATGGCTACAATACTCTGAGTGCCTCTATAACAATAATGCTTCAATAGTGGCTACTTGACATTTAATAACATCCACTGGGTCCCCCAATATACAGCTCCTCTATATACAGTATAGTGGACCCATAGCTCCCTTATGCAGAGTATGATGTCACCACAGCTCCCCTATATACAGTATGATGGGCCCATAGCTCCCTTATACACAATATAATGCTTTACAGCTTCCCTATACACAGTATGGTGGGCCAACAGCTACCATATACACAGAACCACCATCAGTACATGAATGCAGCACCAGAACGACTATTGGTAAATGAATGCAGTGCCAGAACTAGTAGATGAATACAGCACTAGAACCACACTATTCCTCCTCTGCATACTGCTCACAAGATACTGTGCCTTCACATTAAAATCCCTCATATACAATAAAAGTCCCGATAAGTTTTGGCTCTATAAGGCACTTACCTTTCCCACTTTGGCAACAGGGTGATGGTGGCAGCAGGGTAACGGCGGCAACAGGGTGATGGTCACAGTAGGGTGGAAGCAGTAGAAAGGTGTTCGCCTCAGCAGGGTGATGACCCCTGATCAGTTATGGATTGGTACATTTGTACACGGTCAGAACCACGGTCAGTACATGAACACATTACCAGATGCACTGTCAGTACATGAATCCAACTTTTCCATACTGTACCCCCACCTCTCCATATTGTCACCAAAGCTCTCACCTCTCCATACTGTCCCGCCACACTTCCATCTCTGCATACTGTTCCCCTACTTCCCCATACTGTGCCCCCACTTTTCCATATTGTTCCCCACGCTCTCAGCTCTCCATGCTGTCCCTCCACGCTCCCATCTCTACTTACTGTTCCACTACTTCTCCATACAATCCCCTCACACTCCCACTTCTACATATGGACCCACACACTGCCAATTCTCCATTCTGTCCCCCCATTTCTCGATATTGTCCCCTATGCTCCCATCTCTCTATACTGTACCCCCACTTCTTCATAGTGTACACCCACCTCTCCATACGGTCCACCCATGCTCCCATTTTTCCATACAGCCCCCCTCCTCTCCATAATGTCCCCTACTTCTCCAAATAGTCCCCCCACACCTCCATATGACCCCCCCTTTCCTCCATACAATCCTACCACACTCCCTCTTCTCCATTTGGCCCTCAAACACTCCCAATTCTTCATCCTGTTCCCCATACCCATATTGTCACCTACGCTCCCACCTTTCCATACTGTCCCCCCACTTCTTCATGTTGAACACCCATTTCGCCATATGGCCTCCCCACCTCTCCATAATGTCCCCCACTTCTCCAAATGATCCCCCCACTCCTCCATATTTTTCCCATGCTTCCTCCTCTCCTTACTTTCCCAACAGTTTTCTATATGGTCCACCCCCTTGCTGCTTCCTCTCACAATTTTCCCCACTGCTCCATAATGTGCAAGCACAATGCGCCCTTTGCTGCTCTGCGGCTCAGTGATCGCAGCAGAGTGATGAGGTCAGCTGTGTGTGACCTCTTCACTCTACTGCACATCGGGGCGGGGAGATGATGAGAGCTTCCCTCCTCCCAGCACTGCAGTGTTGCTCAGATGTATTCACGTCTAAGAGAAATTAATACAGCTGAGTACAGGGGCAAGGGAGCCGGCGGCGAGTCGCTTGCTGTGCAGCCCTTGCTTAAGTATATTGGAGCGCTGTGCACTCCGATATAATTAAGCATAGCGTAGCTCCGGGTGGGCGCCCCGTGGTGGGCCCTCCTGAGCACAGGGCCCGGTGCGACCGCACCCTCTGCCCCCCCCCCCCCCCCCAGTAGCTACGCTACTGGAAATGGTGGATGAGCATATTTAAAGGCTTGTTTCACATAGAACATGAATGAATGAATGTTGTGAATATTTCCGGTTGTGACACTGGACTGGCCCAAATCTTCCAACATATAGTAAATCTAACCATGGTGCTATTTAACTTCACAAAGAGCACACAGTTGTGAAACAAACTGGAAACTGCTATTATGACCACCTGAACCATGGTGCTATTTAACTTCACAAAGAGCACACAGTTGTGAAACAAACTGGAAACTGCTATTATGACCACCTGAAGTGATCAAATTCAGGTGGTCTGTCTGGCTCAACATAACACTATTGGGACAATACAATAAAAATAATTGGAAAATATTCTGACGTCCTAATGACTAATGCTAATGGCTAAGCAGTGATCCAGGTACGTGCACACTAATGTTTAATTTCAGCATATACAGCTGAGTAATATATATAACGCCATGGCCCCACTATCAGTATTTAGTCAGTATTCATATTTTTTCTCAGGAGTGGGAGCCAAAACCAGGTGAGGAACAATCAGACAAAAAGTATAATAGAAACAAGTCACCAATTCTGCATTCATCACCCACTTCTGGTTTTGGCTCCCACTCCTGAGAAAAAATACTGACTGAATACTGACTAAATACTGATAGTGGGGCCATGACCTAAGGATGATATACACACTTTTAAAAACATTTTTACTTTTTTAACTTATGTTTCCAGCTGTTATAATGACAGTTGAGACCGAGATGTTGGTGAATCCAATCCTATTAGTTTTCATTTCCTTGCATTGAGTAGGATGGAGGTCAGTGGCAAGAAACATGTTCGTCTGACAAGGTTTTTTTTAACAATTACAATAAGGTCCAGAAATATTTGGAGAGTGACACAAGTTTTGGCATTGTAGCTGTTTACCAAAACATATTCAAGATACAGTTATATAATCAATATGGGCTTAAAGAAGTTGTCCACTACTTTTACATTGATACCCTATCCATAGGATAGGGCATCAATGTATGATCGGCCGGGGTCCCGCACGCGGCACCCCCGCCGATCAGCTGTTATCGGTGCCGGCGCCAGACTGCCAGCTGGAAGTGCTCACCTGCGCGTCTCCGCTTTCAAGTGGTAGTGGCAGCCGCGGTGTACTGCAGATCCGCCTCCCATTCAGTTAAATAGGAGCTGGATGTGCAGTACTCCGCGGCAGCCACTACCACTTGACGGCGGAGTCCGCAGGTGAGCACTTCCGGCCGGCTGCCGGCGTTGGCACCGATAACAGCTGATCGGCAGGGGTGCCGCGTGTGGGACACCGGCCGATCATACATTGATGCCCTATCCTACGGATAGGGCATCAATGTAAAAGTAGTGGACAACCCCTTTAAAGTGCAGACTCGCTTTATTTTGAGGGTATTCACTTTCTAATTGGAGTAAGGGTTTAGGAACTATAACTCTTTTACAGTATATGTAGCTGCCTCTTTTTATAGGGACCAAAAGTAATTTGAACATTATTTCTAAAGCTCTTTAATGGGCTGCTTGGGATATTCCCTTGTTAATCCATTACCAATTAAGCAGGTAAAAGGTCTGATGTTGATTACAGGTGTGACATTTGTATTTGGAAGCTGTTGCTGTAAACTCTCAACATGCGGTCAAAGGAGCTCTTAATGGAAGAGATAAAACAAGAAGAAATACCATCAGTGAGATAGCAGAAATATTAGGAATGGTCAAATTCAAAAGGCCTAAACGTCCACGGAAGATAACAGTGATGGATGATTGCAGAATCCTTACCATGGTGAAAAAAAACTCTTTCACAACATCCATCCAAGTGAAGAACACGCTCCAGTAAATAGGTGTTCAAATATATGTCTACTGTAAAGAGAAGACTTCATGAGAGCAAATACAGAAGGTTCATCACAAGGTGCAAACCATTAATCAGCCTTAAAAATAGAAAGGCCAGAATAGACTTTGCAAAAAAAAACATTTAAAGAAGCCAGCCCAGTTCTGAAAAAGCACTCATTGGACAGCTAAAACTAAGATCAACCTGTACCAGAATGATCGGAAGAAGAAAGTGTGGAGAAAGCTAGGAACGGCTTATGATCCAAAGCAGACCACCTTCTCTGTAAAACATGGCGAAAGCAGTGTGATGGCATTGGCATGCATGGCTTTCAATGGCATTGGGTCACTAGTGTTTATTGATGATGTGACTGAGGACAGAAGCAGCCGAATGAATTCTGAAGTGTACAGGGCTATAATTTCTGCTCAGATTCATTCAAATTCAGCAAGGTTGTTTGAATGGCGCTTCACAGTACTGATGGACAATGACCCAAAACATACTACGAAAGCAACCCAAGAGTTTTTATTAAGACAAATAAGTGGAATATTCTGCAGTGGCTAAGTCAATCATCAGATTTCAACCCCATCAAGCATGCATTTCACATATTTAAGACAAAACTTAAGGCACAAAGACCAACAAACAAGCAACAACTTGAGTCAGCTGCAGTAAAGTCCTTGCAAAGCACCACAAAGGAAGAAACTCAGTTTGGTGACGTTAATGGCTTCCAGACTTCAGGCAGTCATTGCCTGCAAAGTATTCTCTATAAAGTATTAAAAATGAACATTTTATTTATGGTAAAGTTAATTTGTCCAATTACTTTTGGACCCCTGAAGTAAGGAGACTTTGTAGAAAAAATGGTTGCAATTCCTAAATGTCTCACAGGATTTTTGTATGTTCTCCCCGTGTTTGCGTGGGTTTCCTCCGGTTTCTCTGGTTTCCTCCCACACCCCAAAGACATACTTATAGGGAATTCAGATTTTGAGCCCCAATGGGGACAGTGCCGATAATGTCTGTAAAGCACTTTGGAATTAATGGCGCAATATAGGCGAGTAGAATAAATAAATAAATACATTTTTGTCCAACCTCCTTTTAAATAAATCTGAAAGTCTACACTTCAACTGCATCTCAGTTGTTTCATTTAAATCCGAAATAGTGGCATGTAGAGCCCCAATCACAAAGATTTGGATACTGTCCAAATGTTTCTGAACCTAACTGTGTGTTAACATTCTCATAGGATAACGGTTTCTGATACAATAATCTATATTGCTAGATATTAAATATCAACTGCAACCAGACAAGCCATAAGGCCCTGAGGCTAGTGTAAAGAAGAGATCTACTTTTAGTAGTCAAGTTGTTAAGGATCAACTGGTAAGGTGGATTCTCAAAGCCATAAGTCTGGATAAGCAGCATGGATGGGAGGCATAGATGCAGTGAAGAACTCCTAAGCTGAATATGCTAAATGGCTCATTGGACATGGAACACCAAAGCTGGATATGCATATAGGCACCTTGTAACTGCTAAGTCAAGTATAATGACAGGCAACTTGGAAAATTAGAGCTGAATATATACAAAGGCACCTTCGAACAACGGAGCTGAGTATGTGGACAGGCACCTTAGAACAGCAAAACTGAGTTTGCTGACAGTAATATTGGATCAGCAGAGCTAGGTGTGCAAACAAGCACATTACAACAGCAAAGTCAGGTATGCGGACAGGCACTTTGAAAAACGGAGCCGAGATTGTGGACAGGCACCGTGGAACAACAGAACTGAGTATGCAGACAGGCACTATGGAAATATGACGCCCGATGAGGCCTAAAAATGTGACAGAAATGTGTTCTGGGCTACCATCATAACCAAACATGCACAGAAGTAACTGGAGCCAGCTGCTAGGGAAGGATGAAGTGACACGCACCCTGGGCCGTGTGTGTAGGGGAATACCCGGAGCCGGGTCTTTGTGTAATGCTGGGGGTTGTAGTCTCCGTGGCGGCGACCCGGTCCCGTGGCTCAGGGTGGTCAAACCAGTGGCGGATCTGTTTCTTTGGTTTTGTAATGTTTGAATGTCCGACTACGCCACCCATGGATTGCGGTCACTGAGAACCGCCGCTGCAGGGCAGACCGCTGAGGCCGATGTTGTGTGCGCAGCAGAGGGTAGTATAACTCCCCACGGGAGGAGTATAGCCTCAGGGCAGTGTCTATAGATGGTGAGGGTTGTGGTACATGGGTGCAGCAGAAATGACTCAGAGTCCGTGCAGTGCAGTTCAGGTTCTTTACTGTTGGCAATAAAGAAGGCCCTGCCGGGAGCACTGGCTAACATTAGAGGCCTGGTCAGTCTGTGAGCGAACAAGAGTCCCCCTGATCAGGTGGAGGTGTAGGCCTTCCCGTCTGACTGCACTCTTCCTGGCTACCCTGCTGTAGTCGTGTAGTAGCCCACGTCCCTGAGTGTACCGTGTGGTGCTCACCCGTATGGCTGGTGACTTGGGGCCTTTGGTGCCTTCTGCTCCTCGATGGCGGTGCTGGTCCCTTGCGTGTGACTGAGCCTCCGGGCTTTCTATGGCCAGAGGACCTGAAATCCCGTGCCAGGTGGTCTCTGCTGCTGGATGTAGATATCCTCACAGCCTCAGACTCCAGTGTCCGGTTCTCTACGTCTTTCTGCCAGGACGAGCTCTGCTCCAGTCCCTGGTCTTCAGCTCCTGGCTCCTACAGAGCTCCTAGCTGCTGCTCTGTCCCTTCCTCTGGAACTCAACTCGACTCTGACTGACTAACCCCGCCCCAGATCCAGTTTATAAAGGGCAGGTTCCTCCCCTCCCTGGACTGGGGCAGGAGGTGTGGCATGCAATATTGCTCCTGACCAGGAAAACCCATGCTCGCTCTCAGACATGGTATTTCTACCACTGTGGCAAACAGACCCCTGGGGTGCCACATTCCCCCCTAGTAAATTTTAGTACTCCGGGACTAAACACATTTTGCAAAAATACAACATAACAGGGTATAAACAATAACACAACATATATACAAGAAGTTTAGTCTTTTGAGGTCACAGCGCTCCCGTAACCAGGTGTCCATGTCATCCAAGATGCATTTTGAGGGACCCGTCCCAAACCCTCCACGTAGGCCCTGGGGTGGCTACAGGGCATCGATGATCCGGCGTTGGACCACGTCTTCAGCCACCTCCACGGGTTTTTGTTCTGTGGTCTGGGACAAAAAGGGGTGCTTTACATGTGCAACTATATACACGGTACAGTTCCGGTTATTCATTGTCCATAACCTGTTAGTCCATGAACCCTGTTGGGTAACTAGAAAAACATAATTAGTATGCAGGCAACAACTATTTTAACATTTACAATATACAGGCATTTATATCACATTTTAAATTCTCCAGCGATCGGGCATTTGACCCCTAGTGCTCCTGGTGGACCTACGTAGCACACAATCTGGTGGTGTTCTTTCTGGGTCCCCTGTTTCTACCCCTTGTGTAGTGGGCTCACTAGTGTCTGCACTACAGGTATTTGAAGATGTTATGGGTAGGCTGGGCAGCTTTCTGCGTACTCTTTGGCTTACCACGGGCACGGCAGGCTCACTACTAGCAGAGGGTTGATTCTTCTGAGCTGCTGGTATGGAATCTTCTGCCTCCGGGGCCGCTTGCTCTCCCAACACTACTTGCTCTTTTTTTCTTTGCAGTTAGTATGCTTGAGTGCATATAAAAGGGTGTGGCCGCCCTTTGTCTGGGCTGGGACGCTGATCCTGCCTCGGTTTTATGCTTGCACCAGGGATCCAGTCTCTCTGTCCTTGTCCATATGTATGTCACTTGACAAATGGTAAGGTTTTTAATATTAGAGTTAGGACTGTCCCACAAGGGATGCCGTGACGTGGCGGGACAGCTTTTACATTATTTTGATCAAAATTATGTTAACTAAATATCCTTTATTATTTATTATTATTTTTTCACTGTGCAATTTATACATTTACTTTTAATCATTTGGGTATTTTTCTTGTCTTTGGTTTCTCTTTGTCTAATGGCCTTGTGTGAACATGCATTTACATTTTGCATGCACATCAATTTATGTTCCAGTTCACACCTTCAGGTTTTTTCTTTGCAGTTAGTATGCTTGAGTGCATATAAAAGGGTGTGGCTGCCCTTTGTCTGGGCTGGGACGCTGATCCTGCCTCGGTTTTATGCTTGCACCAGGGATCCAGTCTCTCTGTCCTTGTCCATATGTATGTCACTTGACAAATGGTAAGGTTTTTAATATTAGAGTTAGGACTGTCCCACAAGGGATGCCGTGACGTGGCGGGACAGCTTTTACATTATTTTGATCAAAATTATGTTAACTAAATACCCTTTATTATTTATTATTATTTTTTCACTGTGCGATTTATACATTTACTTTTAATCATTTGGGTATTTTTCTTGTCTTTGGTTTCTCTTTGTCTAATGGCCTTGTGTGAACATGCATTTACATTTTGCATGTACATCAATTTATGTTCCAGTTCACATCTTCAGGTTTTTTCTTTGCAGTTAGTATGCTTGAGTGCATATAAAAGGGTGTGGCCGCCCTTTGTCTGGGCTGGGACGCTGATCCTGCCTCGGTTTTATGCTTGCACCAGGGATCCAGTCTCTCTGTCCTTGTCCATATGTATGTCACTTGACAAATGGTAAGGTTTTTAATATTAGAGTTAGGACTGTCCCACAAGGGATGCCGTGACGTGGCGGGACAGCTTTTACATTATTTTGATCAAAATTATGTTAACTAAATACCCTTTATTATTTATTATTTTTTCACTGTGCGATTTATACATTTACTTTTAATCATTTGGGTATTTTTCTTGTCTTTGGTTTCTCTTTGTCTAATGGCCTTGCGTGAACATGCATTTACATTTTGCATGCACATCAATTTATGTTCCAGTTCACACCTTCAGGTTTTTTCTTTGCAGTTAGTATGCTTGAGTGCATATAAAAGGGTGTGGCCGCCCTTTGTCTGGGCTGGGACGCTGATCCTGGCTCGGTTTTATGCTTGCACCAGGGATCCAGTCTCTCTGTCCTTGTCCATATGTATGTCACTTGACAAATGGTAAGGTTTTTAATATTAGAGTTAGGACTGTCCCACAAGGGATGCCGTGACGTGGCGGGACAGCTTTTACATTATTTTGATCAAAATTATGTTAACTAAATACCCTTTATTATTTATTATTATTTTTTCACTGTGCGATTTATACATTTACTTTTAATCATTTGGGTATTTTTCTTGTCTTTGGTTTCTCTTTGTCTAATGGCCTTGTGTGAACATGCATTTACATTTTGCATGCACATCAATTTATGTTCCAGTTCACACCTTCAGGTTTTTTCTTTGCAGTTAGTATGCTTGAGTGCATATAAAAGGGTGTGGCTGCCCTTTGTCTGGGCTGGGACGCTGATCCTGCCTCGGTTTTATGCTTGCACCAGGGATCCAGTCTCTCTGTCCTTGTCCATATGTATGTCACTTGACAAATGGTAAGGTTTTTAATATTAGAGTTAGGACTGTCCCACAAGGGATGCCGTGACGTGGCGGGACAGCTTTTACATTATTTTGATCAAAATTATGTTAACTAAATACCCTTTATTATTTATTATTATTTTTTCACTGTGCGATTTATACATTTACTTTTAATCATTTGGGTATTTTTCTTGTCTTTGGTTTCTCTTTGTCTAATGGCCTTGTGTGAACATGCATTTACATTTTGCATGTACATCAATTTATGTTCCAGTTCACATCTTCAGGTTTTTTCTTTGCAGTTAGTATGCTTGAGTGCATATAAAAGGGTGTGGCCGCCCTTTGTCTGGGCTGGGACGCTGATCCTGCCTCGGTTTTATGCTTGCACCAGGGATCCAGTCTCTCTGTCCTTGTCCATATGTATGTCACTTGACAAATGGTAAGGTTTTTAATATTAGAGTTAGGACTGTCCCACAAGGGATGCCGTGACGTGGCGGGACAGCTTTTACATTATTTTGATCAAAATTATGTTAACTAAATACCCTTTATTATTTATTATTTTTTCACTGTGCGATTTATACATTTACTTTTAATCATTTGGGTATTTTTCTTGTCTTTGGTTTCTCTTTGTCTAATGGCCTTGCGTGAACATGCATTTACATTTTGCATGCACATCAATTTATGTTCCAGTTCACACCTTCAGGTTTTTTCTTTGCAGTTAGTATGCTTGAGTGCATATAAAAGGGTGTGGCCGCCCTTTGTCTGGGCTGGGACGCTGATCCTGGCTCGGTTTTATGATTGCACCAGGGATCCAGTCTCTCTGTCCTTGTCCATATGTATGTCACTTGACAAATGGTAAGGTTTTTAATATTAGAGTTAGGACTGTCCCACAAGGGATGCCGTGACGTGGCGGGACAGCTTTTACATTATTTTGATCAAAATTATGTTAACTAAATATCCTTTATTATTTATTATTATTTTTTCACTGTGCAATTTATACATTTACTTTTAATCATTTGGGTATTTTTCTTGTCTTTGGTTTCTCTTTGTCTAATGGCCTTGTGTGAACATGCATTTACATTTTGCATGCACATCAATTTATGTTCCAGTTCACACCTTCAGGTTTTTTCTTTGCAGTTAGTATGCTTGAGTGCATATAAAAGGGTGTGGCTGCCCTTTGTCTGGGCTGGGACGCTGATCCTGCCTCGGTTTTATGCTTGCACCAGGGATCCAGTCTCTCTGTCCTTGTCCATATGTATGTCACTTGACAAATGGTAAGGTTTTTAATATTAGAGTTAGGACTGTCCCACAAGGGATGCCGTGACGTGGCGGGACAGCTTTTACATTATTTTGATCAAAATTATGTTAACTAAATACCCTTTATTATTTATTATTTTTTCACTGTGCGATTTATACATTTACTTTTAATCATTTGGGTATTTTTCTTGTCTTTGGTTTCTCTTTGTCTAATGGCCTTGCGTGAACATGCATTTACATTTTGCATGCACATCAATTTATGTTCCAGTTCACACCTTCAGGTTTTTTCTTTGCAGTTAGTATGCTTGAGTGCATATAAAAGGGTGTGGCCGCCCTTTGTCTGGGCTGGGACGCTGATCCTGGCTCGGTTTTATGCTTGCACCAGGGATCCAGTCTCTCTGTCCTTGTCCATATGTATGTCACTTGACAAATGGTAAGGTTTTTAATATTAGAGTTAGGACTGTCCCACAAGGGATGCCGTGACGTGGCGGGACAGCTTTTACATTATTTTGATCAAAATTATGTTAACTAAATACCCTTTATTATTTATTATTATTTTTTCACTGTGCGATTTATACATTTACTTTTAATCATTTGGGTATTTTTCTTGTCTTTGGTTTCTCTTTGTCTAATGGCCTTGTGTGAACATGCATTTACATTTTGCATGCACATCAATTTATGTTCCAGTTCACACCTTCAGGTTTTTTCTTTGCAGTTAGTATGCTTGAGTGCATATAAAAGGGTGTGGCTGCCCTTTGTCTGGGCTGGGACGCTGATCCTGCCTCGGTTTTATGCTTGCACCAGGGATCCAGTCTCTCTGTCCTTGTCCATATGTATGTCACTTGACAAATGGTAAGGTTTTTAATATTAGAGTTAGGACTGTCCCACAAGGGATGCCGTGACGTGGCGGGACAGCTTTTACATTATTTTGATCAAAATTATGTTAACTAAATACCCTTTATTATTTATTATTATTTTTTCACTGTGCGATTTATACATTTACTTTTAATCATTTGGGTATTTTTCTTGTCTTTGGTTTCTCTTTGTCTAATGGCCTTGTGTGAACATGCATTTACATTTTGCATGTACATCAATTTATGTTCCAGTTCACATCTTCAGGTTTTTTCTTTGCAGTTAGTATGCTTGAGTGCATATAAAAGGGTGTGGCCGCCCTTTGTCTGGGCTGGGACGCTGATCCTGCCTCGGTTTTATGCTTGCACCAGGGATCCAGTCTCTCTGTCCTTGTCCATATGTATGTCACTTGACAAATGGTAAGGTTTTTAATATTAGAGTTAGGACTGTCCCACAAGGGATGCCGTGACGTGGCGGGACAGCTTTTACATTATTTTGATCAAAATTATGTTAACTAAATACCCTTTATTATTTATTATTTTTTCACTGTGCGATTTATACATTTACTTTTAATCATTTGGGTATTTTTCTTGTCTTTGGTTTCTCTTTGTCTAATGGCCTTGCGTGAACATGCATTTACATTTTGCATGCACATCAATTTATGTTCCAGTTCACACCTTCAGGTTTTTTCTTTGCAGTTAGTATGCTTGAGTGCATATAAAAGGGTGTGGCCGCCCTTTGTCTGGGCTGGGACGCTGATCCTGGCTCGGTTTTATGCTTGCACCAGGGATCCAGTCTCTCTGTCCTTGTCCATATGTATGTCACTTGACAAATGGTAAGGTTTTTAATATTAGAGTTAGGACTGTCCCACAAGGGATGCCGTGACGTGGCGGGACAGCTTTTACATTATTTTGATCAAAATTATGTTAACTAAATACCCTTTATTATTTATTATTATTTTTTCACTGTGCGATTTATACATTTACTTTTAATCATTTGGGTATTTTTCTTGTCTTTGGTTTCTCTTTGTCTAATGGCCTTGCGTGAACATGCATTTACATTTTGCATGCACATCAATTTATGTTCCAGTTCACACCTTCAGGTTTTTTCTTTGCAGTTAGTATGCTTGAGTGCATATAAAAGGGTGTGGCCGCCCTTTGTCTGGGCTGGGACGCTGATCCTGCCTCGGTTTTATGCTTGCACCAGGGATCCAGTCTCTCTGTCCTTGTCCATATGTATGTCACTTGACAAATGGTAAGGTTTTTAATATTAGAGTTAGGACTGTCCCACAAGGGATGCCGTGACGTGGCGGGACAGCTTTTACATTATTTTGATCAAAATTATGTTAACTAAATACCCTTTATTATTTATTATTATTTTTTCACTGTGCGATTTATACATTTACTTTTAATCATTTGGGTATTTTTCTTGTCTTTGGTTTCTCTTTGTCTAATGGCCTTGCGTGAACATGCATTTACATTTTGCATGCACATCAATTTATGTTCCAGTTCACACCTTCAGGTTTTTTCTTTGCAGTTAGTATGCTTAAGTGCATATAAAAGGGTGTGGCCGCCCTTTGTCTGGGCTGGGACGCTGATCCTGCCTCGGTTTTATGCTTGCACCAGGGATCCAGTCTCTCTGTCCTTGTCCATATGTATGTCACTTGACAAATGGTAAGGTTTTTAATATTAGAGTTAGGACTGTCCCACAAGGGATGCCGTGACGTGGCGGGACAGCTTTTACATTATTTTGATCAAAATTATGTTAACTAAATACCCTTTATTATTTATTATTATTTTTTCACTGTGCGATTTATACATTTACTTTTAATCATTTGGGTATTTTTCTTGTCTTTGGTTTCTCTTTGTCTAATGGCCTTGTGTGAACATGCATTTACATTTTGCATGCACATCAATTTATGTTCCAGTTCACACCTTCAGGTTTTTTCACTACTTGCTCTTCTGTAGGCCCTTGAGGGGCTGGCTGGAGAAAGGTAAGGATTGGTACCACAATAGCGTTGTTAATTTGTGTCCAGGACCGGGGAAATTCTCCGAGTACTGTACTGACCATTTCTTCCCTTTCCTCTACGGGTTGAGGGCTATCTTGGTCTTCATCAGTGCTTTGCAGCTGCTCGGGACACTTCTTCAGGTGGTCTCTGGAGACAGTGGCTGTGGTCTCTCCTCCATCCTTACTGATAACGCATACTTTCGGATTTTCATGGCTTGAGGGCAGTACTGTGTACGGTTCCTTCTCCCACTGGTCATCCAACTTATGGAGTCGACTCTTCCTCTTCAAGACCTGCTCTCCAGGTGCCAGGGGAGCAGCGGGAGCATGCTGGTTGTAAGTCCTCTCTTGCCTTTCTCTTGCTTGAGACAGACTTCTCTCAACACTCTCCTGCACTTTCCGGTACTGCTGCTGCAGTTCTGTATCCCAGTCTGCCTCTGGCGAGGTGTCCTCAGGTGTCAGGACTCCCATATCCAGGTCAATAGGCAGCTTACCTGGTCTTGCTCTCATTAGGTAAGCCGGGGTGCAGTTGGTGAAATTTACTGGGATGTGGTTATACAAGTCCACCAGATCAGGCAGTTTCTCAGGCCACAGACTGCGTTCTTCCAGGGGCAACGTTTTCAGCAAGTCTATCACCACCTGGTTCATCTTCTCGCATAATCCGTTGGTTTGGGGGTAATAGGGCGTTGTCTGTATCTTTTTGCAGCCATACCGGTTGCAGAACTCCTGGAAGACCTCCGCTTCGAAGGCTGGACCTTGGTCAGTCAACACTTGCTCCGGATACCCTTGTGGACGGCAGAAGTGCTGCTGGAAGGCTCTTGCTGCTGTCTGAGCTGTTAAGTCCTTGACAGGGACCACCACCAGGAACCGGGAGTAGTGGTCTACGATGGTGAGGGTGTAGACGTACCCGGACCTACTTGGAGCCAGCTTCACATGGTCCAGGGCTACCAGTTCTAGTGGCTGCTTGGTGATGATGGACTGCAGGGGAGTCTTCTGGCTGGCACGGTCCTTTCTTCTTAGGTTGCACGGGCCGCAGTCTCTGCACCATCTCTCAATGGCCCCTCTCATGCCTACCCAGAAGAACCGTTCACGCAACAGGAACTCCAACTTCTTCCATCCAAAGTGCCCTGCTCCGTCGTGGTATGCCTCCAGGACCATAGCCGCGTCTCGTCTCAGGACCACTACCTGCCAGGTCAGCTCATGTGTCCAGGAGTTGACAATTCTCCGGCACAGCTTCCCCTTGTAGAGAAACAGTTTACTCTTCTCCTTCCACAGCTGTTTGGTCTCTTCCGGAGTGTCTGGGTCAAGGCGGCCATCAGCCTGTGTCAGCATCTCTTTCACCAGGTGGACGGCTGGGTCACTGTCTTGCGTCTCCGCCCAGCTGTAGTGGGGTAAGGGATTGAACGTGGCAGAGTGCCTGCCCCTTACACGGTGGGAACACTGGGTAATCCCACGACAGTGGAACGCAGGGAGTTAAATCTCTTCCAGTTCTTCTGGATCTTCCCCTCCGTCCGGCAAGTTCGGCATCCTGGACAGGGCGTCTGCGTTGGCATTTGTGCGTCCCGCCCGGTATTTGATGGTGAACTCATAGTTGGATAGGCGGGCCATCCATCTCTGTTCCAGGGCACCAAGTTTTGCAGTGTCCAGGTGTGTCAACGGGTTGTTGTCCGTGTACACGGTGAACTTGGAAGAGGCAAGGTAATGTTTAAAGCGCTCTGTCACTGCCCATACCACCGCGAGGAACTCTAGCTTGAAGGAGCTGTAGTTTTCAGGATTCCTTTCTGTGGGCCGGAGCTTCCTGCTGGCATAAGCGATTACCCGTTCTCTGCCCTGTTGGATCTGGGACAGCACCGCCCCTAGCCCGATGCTGCTCGCATCTGTGTGGAGAATAAAAGGCTGGCCGTAATCAGGGTACGCCAGGATTTCATCCCCTGTGAGGGCCATCTTCAGCCGGCGGAAAGACTCATCCTCCAGCTTGTCCCATTTGAAGGGCGGCTTCTGTTTTTTGGCTTTCCTGGACTGGCCTATCAGGAGGTCCTGCATAGGAGCTGCCATTTTGGTGAAACCGGGGATGAATCTTCGGTAATAGCCTACCAACCCGAGGAACTGCCGCACTTCCTTTATGCTGGAGGGTCTTGGCCAGTCCTTAATCACTGTGATCTTATCAGGGTCTGGAGCTACTCCGTCAGCACTCACCACATGTCCCAGGTACTGTACCTTTTGCTTCAGTAGATGACACTTGGAGGGTTTCACCTTTAGGCCGTAGCCTGCCAGGGCGTCAAACACCTCTGCCAGGTGTTTCAGATGGTCCTCGTATGTTTTGGAATACACGATGACATCGTCCAGGTATAGCAGGACCGTCTCGAAATTCCTGTGCCCCAGGCAGCACTCCATCAACCGCTGGAAGGTTCCTGGTGCATTGCAGAGTCCGAACGGCACACAGTTGAATTCGCTGAGACCCATCGGGGTGGTGAACGCAGTCTTCTCCTTGTCTGCCTCTGCTACAGGAACCTGCCAGTACCCGCTAGTAAGATCCAAAGTAGAAAAGAAGTTAGCAGTTTTTAATGCAGCTAAGGACTCTTCTATTCTAGGTAATGGGTACGCATCTTTGTGTGTGATACGGTTGACCTTCCTATAGTCTACACACATTCTCATGGTGCCATCTATCTTTTTCACAAGAACTAGTGGAGCTGTCCAGGGGCTACAGCTGTCCCTGATTACCCCAGCCTCCTTCATTTCTCGTAACATTCCCTTGGCATTCTGATAGTGTGCAGGGGGTACAGGTCGGTATCTTTCCTTTATGGGTGGATGGTCTGCTGTGGGGATGTGGTGTTCTACCCCCTTTACTTGCCCAAAGTCTAGCGGGTGTTTGCTAAAGACTCTTTTGTACTCCTGCACCACCCGGTAGACTCCCTGTTTTTGGTGTGAGGGAGTGGAGTCGGTGCCCACATGCAGTTTCTGACACCAGTCCTCCATTTGTTTCTTGGAACCGTTACCCTCCTCTGGTTCAGATGGAGGCAAGGGTTCCACAGCCTTTACAGAGTTTTGGTTAACGGTGAACAATTTGGCTAGTGTGGCATACCGGGGCAAGTATACTTCTCTTTCCCCAATGTTTAGGATGTCTTTCCCCAATGTTTAGGATGCGGGTGGGTACCCTCCCATGGCGTACATCGACCACCCCCCGTGCTGTCAAAATGGTGGGCCTACTGTCTGAGTAGACGGGTTCTACCATGGCTTGGTAGTCCCTTCCTCTTAACCCGATTGCAGTCCGGCACCAGATCATCATCTCACTTTTTGGGGGCATGGCGATAGGGAACGGGTCACTCATCCTTACACTACTGATCTCACCACCAGACAGTTCTACCTGTTGCCTTTTCATCAGGGCTCTGATCTCTTTTTGTAGGACACGCTGCTGGCTGGAGCTGGCATTCACCGCAACCTGCTGTAATATGAGAATTATCTCTGCAAGACAATTTTCAATAACATTAGTACCCAAGGTTATCTTAGGGTGGCTTTCACGACGGTCAATGTCCACAATAATCAGTCCTTGCGCTGGCAGTTCAACTTTACCAATTTTTATGGTCACCTCCTTGAATCCCACCTGTGGTACGAGCTGACCATTGCTGGCGATGATTCTCAAATCGTCATCTGGGTAGCGGGTGATATCTGAGTCATTCCAGTACCGCTTAAAGAGCACATAGGGGATGGTGGTTACATGTGACCCCGTGTCCAGTAGTGCACTCATAGGAATGCCATCCAGCACCACAGGCAAGACCGGTCGTCCCCCTACGTACTTATCACGCCAGCTCGATGGGCCTGATGATCTTATGCCTGGGGGTCGGCCCTCTGCCCCAGGTTGGGCCCGTTTAAATGACAGTACCTTGCCATATGTCCTGGTTGGTTGCAGCGGCGGCAGATGGGTTGTCCGTCCTGGTTGTAGCGGTCACTGGGCCTTCCTCTGGACGATGGGATCCTCCTCCGTCGGCTCCAAGGGACGTACTCCGGGCTGGAAGCCAGCTGGATCTTTCCTGGGGAAGGCACCTGTAAAGACTGCACAGTTCTGGTTAGCGCGGCAACGCTTTTGGTCAGTTCTTGGACCTGATGGTGCAGGTCCACAGCCGGGTCTTTGTCCAAAGCCTGTGCATCAGCTCCCACAGGCTCTGCAGACAAGGGCGCCGCCTCCTGGTGGTAGGTGATAGCAGGGCGCCTGTGGGTTAAAGAGCCACCTGGTGCCAGTTCTCGGAGCACCCGGATGGCCCTGTCTTTGAACTGCGCAAAGTCCAAATCAGGGTTCTGCAGGGCCATTACACGCAGCTGGGTTCGGTGGGCGCTGAACTGTAGACCCTCTATGAACTGTTCAGTCAACAGCTTATCCTCATTCCGCACGCTGTCAGGGTCTGCCTGCTTAATGGCTCTCAGGGCTTCCTGCAAATTCAAAGCATAGTCCAGTATACTGTCTTGTGCCCGCTGTTTGCATCCATAAAATTTTAGTTTAATCTCTGCTGAGGTGCGGGTATCAAAAGTGTCCTTTAGACAGGCCAGTATTTCCTTTACAGTCCCCTTTTCCCTGGCTGACCAGGACTTCACTTCTCTTTGGGCTGCCCCGATTAACTGGGCTGTCAGGATGCTCACTTTTTGTTCCTCGGACAGGGGGTATACTTTGAATAGGCTATACAGTCTTTCTTTAAAGTCGCTCAGGGTATGCAACTCTCCTGAGTACTGGGGTAACCATGTCGCTCCGGGGATATACGGCATCGTGAACGGCATCACTGCGGCAGCAGCTGCGCTGGCAGTGGGAGCTCCCTCCATTCCTGGTGTCTTCCTCCCCACTAGTTAACCGTGGCCTACCTTCCGTTGCTTCTTCTCTGTAGGCCGCGGCTCCGCAGGTGATCGTCTGGGTCGAGGACCTTGCGTCGCACCCTGGTGACGTCGGCGTCCGCTCGGCTCCTTCCAGGACCTTGCGCAGCATCAGTGCATAAGGCGGGGCTTCAGCTCTCGTGCGCTTTTGGCGTCCACACTCCTCTTCTTCCCGCGTGGCATCCCAGAAATGGCGCCCAATGGCGGGAAAATGGCGGCGGATGGCGGGAAAACAGCTGCGGATGGCGGGAAACTTCACCACGTAAGTATCACAGTCTTTCTTCAGGCACGCAGTACCCGGTGGTTGCGGGCACGAAATCCTGCCGACTACGCCAAAGTTGACGCGCCCCCTGGGCCGTATGTGTAGGGGAATACCCGGAGCCGGGTCTCTGTGTAATGCTGGGGGTTGTAGTCTCCGTGGCGGCGACCCAGTCCCGTGGCTCAGGGTGATCAAACCAGTCGCGGATCTGTTTCTTTGGTTTTGTAATGTTTGAATGTCCGACTACGCCACCCGTGGATTGCGGTCACTGAGAACCGCCGCTGCAGGGCAGACCGCTGAGGCCGATGTTGTGTGCGCAGCAGAGGGTAGTATAACTCCCCACGGGAGGAGTATAGCCTCAGGGCAGTGTCTATAGATGGTGAGGGTTGTGGTACATGGGTGCAGCAGAAATGACTCAGAGTCCGTGCAGTGCAGTTCAGGGTCTTTACTGTTGGCAATAAAGAAGGCCCTGCCGGGAGCACTGGCTAACATTAGAGGCCTGGTCAGTCTGTGAGCGAACAAGAGTCCCCCTGATCAGGTGGAGGTGTAGGCCTTCCCGTCTGACTGCACTCTTCCTAGCTACCCTGCTGTAGTCGTGTAGTAGCCCACGTCCCTGAGTGTACCGTGTGGTGCTCACCCATATGGCTGGTGACTTGGGGCCTTTGGTGCCTTCCGCTCCTCGATGGCGGTGCTGGTCCCTTGCGTGTGACTGAGCCTCTGGGCTTTCTATGGCCAGAGGACCTGAAATCCCCTGCCAGGTGGTCTCTGCTGCTGGATGTAGATATCCTCACAGCCTCGGACTCCAGTGTCCGGTTCTCTGCGTCTTTCTGCCAGGACGAGCTCTGCTCCAGTCCCTGGTCTTCAGCTCCTGGCTCCTACAGAGCTCCTAGCTGCTGCTCTGTCCCTTCCTCTGGAACTCAACTCGACTCTGACTGACTAACCCCGCCCCAGATCCAGTTTATAAAGGGCAGGTTCCTCCCCTCCCTGGACTGGGGCAGGAGGTGTGGCATGCAATATTGCTCCTGACCAGGAAAACCCATGCTCGCTCTCAGACATGGCATTTCTACCACTGTGGCAACCAGACCCCTGGGGTGCCACAGAAGCATAGCCCAATGCTTGAGCCGGGACAGCTAACAAAAGTATTAAATAAGTTGAAATGAAAGGGCCTCAATACCACAAAAAATATAAATTTGCTGGACAAACTGAGGGCACATGCATATTTTTCTATCTAGGACAGACTGCAAGCAGTGCTGTTGATGGTTAAATTCCTTTTAAAAGTGTATAGGTCTCAATCTGCTTAATATGTAATAGATCAGAAATAACTTGGTGAGTCATCAATATATTTTATAGTGAACCAAAACATTACATTGTAAGCATTCACTACAAAGGCAGGGTAACTACTATTTTTACACAAAAATATCATGGTTTTATTCTATGCTATAGCTTATCTCTGTTTAAGCATTTGCTAAATTCCAGAGGGAAAATGTAATTATGCTTGGTAATTTTCTGTTTTCCGCACTTTAAAGATGCAAGGGTTTTAAAGCCAAAAGAGAAGTCATAGCTTTGCAAATCTCTGTGACTGTATACCTAGATAGGAGATGTCTATAAACAATAAAAACTAAGGTCCCAATTCATTGAATGGCATTGGGCCTAATTCAGCCAAGAGGTGCATCCCATTTAATCAATTCTGCACTTTTTAGAAGTGCTATGCGCCACCAGCAGAAATGTTCTCTTGTTATCTACTCATTGGACGTGGAACAGCAGACTGGAGCACATTACGCCACTAAAGTAGCATAACTTTTCATGATTTTGGCAGGCAGGCTTAGCCATGCCCTGTGCCAGTCCATGTCCTGCCCATAATGATGCAGCTAGATGGGATTGGCGAGAAAAAGCCAAAGTGGCAATATTTTTGTGCAACTTCCAAGATACTCAAAAATTTGTGATTTATTAAAGTATTTACGCCAAAACTCTGGCGTAAATATCTTAATGAATCGGCTCCTGAAACTATATAAAATGCCTAGCTCACGGCTGGTTGGTAAAATAAAATATGTAGCTTTTTTTACACCTACTAATATGTACCTTATTATTAATTTATAATTTATACAACATGACTCATAAAAGGACATTTATTCTATAATGCTATTGCTTGTGTTGATGAATTATTGTAATTTTGTAAACCGCTCCAAAAAAAATGCAGGCTTTTGTGTGGTACAGAAATTCACAGGTTACAGTATTTGCGGACAAAACTCATTTTTGAGAGGCATCAACTTCCTCAAAAATAATTTGTCAGGATGGAAAGGGTAACGTGCCAAACCCTAGTTGTGAGGAGACAACACTTGTCTATTCCTGTAAAACCTACAACTATGACACATGGTCAGATGTAAAAGCTCATTTATTCAACAAAAAAATCACAAAAAATATATATTTATACAAAAATGAATAGACACAGAGGAAAAAAGTCCAGAGAAATGGATATTCTGAGGGCAGGCAGAAAAATTGTAAAGTATCAGAATCTATGCAAGACATACTACTAAATACCATACTAGGGTCAAAAAGTTTGAATCATATAGGAATAACAGTTAGATTTAAAGTGCATAGTGCAATAAATATATTCCCAAATACATATACATATATATAGATAATAAACTCATAAAGATGAGATAATAATAGAGAGACACAGTAACTAGGCAAAGAGGTATGACAAAAAGTGAGAAATGTAAATAGATAATGAACTACCTGTAAGTCCCTTAGAATCCACACAGATCCGACGCGCGTTTCGCCGTTTAGCTTTAACCAGGATATGGTGAGAGAAAGGAAGTAGGGTATATATAGAAAGAATTGGCCAATGAGGAAGATATGATAATGTGTGCTGACATAGCGCAATGCCCTGATGAGCCAATCACCGCCACATCTGGGGATCGCGTCTCCGTGGAGCACGGTCTGCCAGAAGTGGCGGCATTGGCGTGCATGTCATGCTGGAACGCAGGCCAGGAAGTGACGTATGCGGAACATCCGGAAATAGAAACGGGCCGAGGGACTGAATAGAAGACATGTCGGTGTGACAGATGCGTGCCACCCTGGAACGCAAATACCGGAAGTGATGTATACAAAGATACATAGTGGAAGATGGCCAGGGATTGGCTAATAGGTATGTGAATGTGACCAGTGCGTGCCACACTGGGACGTAAAAACAGCTGCTGTGACTGATATGTGTGAAATGATGAACCAAAAAAGAAGAAGAAAAAATGAGTGATACGTCAAAAATAAAGTGAGGGAATGAGTGAAAGAGAAAAAAGGAGGGGACAAAAGAAAAGGGGAAAGTGAAAAAGGGGGGGGGAGAACGTGGGGAAAAAAAAAAAAGAAGAATAATAAAGAAAGTGATACAAATAAGAATATATAGAAATATATATATAGAATGTGTAACAAATACATATAAGAATATGTATATGCAAAATATATAAAGCATGTGCAAAATGTATAATATGTATATACACATCCTAAACACAATAAAAAGTATATATATAAAATAATATATACAGTGAAAAAAAGGGGGGAAGTGCACATAAATGTGTTGACATGTCCGTTAGTACAGTCCATCACATGAAGAACTTGAGTAAGGCCTGCTGCTTCATTCATCCGACACATAAGGGCGGCCATCTCCCTCCTCATGGATAGATATGCGGAATAGGCGAAAGAACTAAAAAGAGTAAAAAAAGTAAATAAAGTAAGTGAAAGTAAAATTAGAATACAAGACTAGAACACATAAATTAAAAACATCATAAAATAGTGACCAATAAAGAACCGGAGATCAAAAGACCAATGGAGAGGAGAATAAATACCAGAAAAGAGGTGGGGGGGGAAGAAGGGTTCAAAAGAAGGGAGCAAAACTATTGGATTCGTTAAGTCCATTAGGTACCATGGTGTTAAGAATGGTTATCCATTTTACTTCCTTTTGGGCGAGGACTTTTTTCCAGTTCCCACCACGAATCCCCACATAGACCCGATCAATGCCACTGACCTTTAAAAGAGAAGCGTCACATCCGTGATATCTTTTAAAATGGCGGGGTAAAGTTTTCAGCTCATCCAAGTTTTCTATCTCCCTGGCTGTTGTAATGTCAAGGACGTGTCCTCTCGTCCGCCTACGGAGCTCTCGGGTAGTCATCCCGATATACATTTTACCACAGGGGCATCTTGCACTATAGATAACCCCTGCTGTAATACATGTGATGGTATGAGTAATTTTATACTCTCTGGTTTGATCTGCGTTGGTAAATCCCTTCTCGGGATTTACCAACGCAGATCAAACCAGAGAGTATAAAATTACTCATACCATCACATGTATTACAGCAGGGGTTATCTATAGTGCAAGATGCCCCTGTGGTAAAATGTATATCGGGATGACTACCCGAGAGCTCCGTAGGCGGACGAGAGGACACGTCCTTGACATTACAACAGCCAGGGAGATAGAAAACTTGGATGAGCTGAAAACTTTACCCCGCCATTTTAAAAGATATCACGGATGTGACGCTTCTCTTTTAAAGGTCAGTGGCATTGATCGGGTCTATGTGGGGATTCGTGGTGGGAACTGGAAAAAAGTCCTCGCCCAAAAGGAAGTAAAATGGATAACCATTCTTAACACCATGGTACCTAATGGACTTAACGAATCCAATAGTTTTGCTCCCTTCCTTTGAACCCTTCTTTTCTCCCCCCCCCCTCTTTTCTGGTATTTATTCTCCTCTCCATTGGTCTTTTGATCTCCGGTTCTTTATTGGTCACTATTTTATGATGTTTTTAATTTATGTGTTCTAGTCTTGTATTCTAATTTTACTTTTACTTACTTTATTTACTTTTTTTACTCTTTTTAGTTCTTTCGCCTATTCCGCATATCTATCCATGAGGAGGGAGATGGCCGCCCTTATGTGTCGGATGAATGAAGCAGCAGGCCTTACTCAAGTTCTTCATGTGATGGACTGTACTAACGGACATGTCAACACATTTATGTGCACTTCCCCCCTTTTTTTCACTGTATATATTATTTTATATATATATTTTTTATTGTGTTTAGGAGGTGTATATACATATTATACATTTTGCACATGCTTTATATATTTTGCATATACATATTCTTATATGTATTTGTTACACATTCTATATATATATTTCTATATATTCTTATTTGTATCACTTTCTTTATTATTATTCTTTTTTTTTTTTTCCCCACGTTCTCCCCCCCCCCTTTTTCACTTTCCCCTTTTCTTTTGTCCCCTCCTTTTTTCTCTTTCACTCATTCCCTCACTTTATTTTTGACGTATCACTCATTTTTTCTTCTTCTTTTTTGGTTCACCATTTCACACATATCAGTCACAGCAGCTGTTTTTACGTCCCAGTGTGGCACGCACTAGTCACATTCACATACCTATTAGCCAATCCCTGGCCATCTTCCACTATGTATCTTTGTATACATCACTTCCGGTATTTGCGTTCCAGGGTGGCACGCATCTGTCACACCGACATGTCTTCTATTCAGTCCCTCGGCCCGTTTCTATTTCCGGATGTTCCGCATACGTCACTTCCTGGCCTGCGTTCCAGCATGACACGCACGCCAATGCCGCCGCTTCTGGCAGACCGCGCTCCACGGAGACGCGATCCCCAGATGTGGCGGTGATTGGCTCATCAGGGCATAGCGCTATGTCAGCACACATTGTCATATCTTCCTCATTGGCCAATTCTTTCTATATAAACCCTACTTACTTTCTCTCACCATATCCTGGTTAAAGCTAAACGGTGAAACGCGCGTCGGATCTGTGTGGATTCTAAGGGACTTACAGGTAGTTCATTATCTATTTACATTTCTCACTTTTTGACATACCTCTTTGCCTAGTTACTGTGTCTCTCTATTATTATCTCATCTTTATGAGTTTATTATCTATATATATGTATATGTATTTGGGAATATATTTATTGCACTATGCACTTTAAATCTAACTGTTATTCCTATATGATTGAAACTTTTTGACCCTAGTATGGTATTTAGTAGTATGTCTTGCATAGATTCTGATACTTTACAATTTTTCTGCCTGCCCTCAGAATATCCATTTCTCTGGACTTTTTTCCTCTGTGTCTATTCATTTTTGTATAAATATATATTTTTTGTGATTTTTTTGTTGAATAAATGAGCTTTTACGTCTGACCATGTGTCATAGTTGTAGGTTTTACAGATATTGAGGGACACATAGTCACTAGTATTTGTTATTTTTGGATTCACTTGTCTATTCCTGTTAGAGCTCTAGAGTATAACACAAAACATAAGGCACTGAACTCTATGCTGTCAGACTAAGAGTTACTGCTATATACTTGAAGAGAATCTGTCAGCAGGTTTTTGCTATTTAATCTGAGAGCAGCAAAATATAGGGCACAAGAGCCTGATTACAGGAATGTGTCACTTACTAGGCTGTGTGTTGTAGTTTCAATACAATAAGTGTTTTATCAGTAGGAGGTTAACGCTACAGGACTACATCTCATGTGCCAGGCAGTCAGGCTAATCTGTTGCACCCCGCCCCCACCACTGATTAGCAGCTATCTGGAAATTTACAGTGTATTTAGGAAGCTTCCAGTCAGGGGTGTGGGCAGGTTTTACACAGAGCTCCAATACATCTACATCAGACAAAACAGATATTCTATGAAAACTACACCAAGCAGCCGGGTGATACATACCTGGAATCAGGTTTTCTTACCCTATAGCAGGGGTCCCCAACCTGCAGCTCAGGAGCCACATTTGGCTCACAAACCCAAGATGTGTGGCTCGCGGCTATCTGCCTCCTTGGTGCATTAGCAACCAGCTATGAAGAGAAGGTCTCCAGATGTTGACTTTTGTGAGTAGCCCCGCACAGAAGAGAAGATCTGGATATGCATATGACGCGCCCCTGGGCCTGTGTCGCGCTGCGTTGCGCACGCGGGAGCTTACCCGGAGCCGGATCTCTTGAGGGTTGTAGTCTCGTGGCGGTGATCCGGTCCGTGCCCAGGGAGTCAGACTAAGTGGCGCTGTATTAGCGGTAGATGTTGGACGACTGCGCCACCCGTTGAGTACAGCTAAGGAGCTGCTGCTGCAGGGCAGACCGCTGAGGCCGGTGGTAGGATTGTGCAGCGTGATAGTATAACCCCCAACGGGAGGGGTATGGCCTCAGGGCAGCCGACGTGGATGATGGGGGTAGCAGGAACCACTCGGAGGCGGTACGGTGTAGTTCAGGGTCTTTACTGGTGACAACGATAGACCCTCCCGGAGTACTGGCTAGCGATTGGGGCCTGGTCAGTCCTTGAGCAGATGGGATCTCCTCTGGCCAGGCGGAGTTGTAGGCCTCCCAAACTAACTGTACTCTTCTGGCTACCTTGCTAGAGGCGGGTATAAGTAGCCCACGTCCCTGAGTGTACCGTGTGGTGCTCACCCGTATGGCCGGTGACTCGGGGCCTTCTAGTAGCTTCCGCTCCACGACGGCGGTGCTGGTCCCATGCGTGTGACCGTGCCTTCGGGTTTCTTGGCCAGAGGACCTGAAATCCCCTGCCTGACGGATTCTGCTGCTGGGTAGGAGTTAGTCCCCACAGCCTCGGACTCCGGGTCCGGTAAGAAATCTTCTCAGTCAGGGCGAGCTCTGCAGCTGCCAGCCCCTGACTCCTTGTAACACTGCTCCCACAGAGCTCCTGTTTATTCCTATGCTGCTTCTCTTCTCTACTTCTGGCATGGCCCAGGAGCTGGGCCCAGCCGGAGCCACAGCTCCCTGTCAGCCCTCCTAGCTGAACTCTCCCTCTGAACTCTCTAACCCTGCCTCAGCCCCAGGTTTATATAGGGGAAGTTCTTCCCCTCCCAGGACTGGGCAGGAGGTGTGGCATGCATAGGATTCCTGACCAAGAGACCTCCCACCTGCTCTCAGACATAACATTGCATTACTGTGGAAACCAGACCCCTGGGGTGCCACATTCCCCCCTAGTGAAATTTAATACTCCGGGACTAAACATATTTTTTTTAGAAAGACATAACAGGGTATAACAATAATAATACAATAAGAAAAACACATAAAGGTGGTCACGGCATGTCCGCAACCGGGTGCAGTCTTTGAAGGAAACAAAGGTGTCCATTTCACCAAAACAGGGAGACGTAACCAGGTAGGGGTCTGTCCTGCCCTGAGTCCTTAACAGTCTTGTAGTCCATCCTGGGTTACGCTCCACTAACTGTACAAAGGATTCCCGGTAAATCCACCAAGGACTCCTATAAATTACTAGAAACACATAATTATTTACAGGATATGGCCGCTCTCAGTCCTCGGCCAGTGGGGATAAGGATTGGCTGCTCACAGTCCTCAGCCTGGTAAGGGATAGGGGATGGCTGCTCACAGTCCTCAGCCTGGTAAGGGATAGGGACACACGGGGAACAATTCACTAATCCCAACGGGGACCATATTTTAATTAGCAGCAGTCCTTGTACCCTAACGGGTAACTATGTACAGCTCTTTATTCACGCTACTTCCCTTCAGTAGCTATGTCCTCTTTGTGCTCCCTCCTGAGGGTAGTCCTCAGACCCGTCCGGGTCCTCTTGGCTTTCCTCATATTGGTAGTACTGCAGCTCCTCCTCGGTTAGCTGGGTTAGTATCTCTGCGACAGTCCTCCTCCCAGGTGGCCAGAACTTTACCTCCCTTTGGGCTGCCCCGGTTAATTGGGCCACCAGGATGCTCACTTTTTGCTCCTCTGTGAGGGGGTACACCTGGAAGAGGCTATCCAGCTTTTCTCTAAAGTCATGCAGGGTATGTGACTCCCCTGAGTACTGGGGTAGCCAGGCTGCCCCCGGGATATAGGGCATGGTGAAAGGCATGACCGCAACAGCGGTGGCGCTGGCGGGGGTTGAAGCGGTGAAGCTCTCCTCCGTATCCGACATCCTTCTCCCCCCTAGTGGACCGTGGCCTACCTTGCGATGATCCTCTTCCGTAGGCCGAGGCTCCGCAGTGGATCGTCAGGGTTGAGGACCTTCCGTCGCGCTCCTGTGACGTCGGCGTCTGCTGGGCTCCTTCCAGGACCTTACGCAACGTCCGGACGTGAGGCGGGGCTTCAGTTCTCGCGCGCTTTCCGAGTCCACGCCCCTCTTCTTCCCGCGCGGCGTCCTCAAGATGGCGTCCAATGGCGGGAAAACTCCACGAGTGGCGGGAAGAAGGCTGAAGATGGCGCCGGATGGCGGGAAAACTCCACCGATGGCGGGAAGGAAGCGGAAGATGGCGCCGGATGGCGGGAATCTTCACCACAGGTAAGTTTGAACAGTCTTTTTCAGGCACGCAGTACCCGGTGGTTGCGGGCACGAGATCCTGCCGACTACGCCAAAAGTTGACGCGCCCCTGGGCCTGTGTCACGCTGCGTTGCGCACGCGGGAGCTTACCCGGAGCCGGATCTCTTGAGGGTTGTAGTCTCGTGGCGGTGATCCGGTCCGTGCCCAGGGAGTCAGACTAAGTGGCGCTGTATTAGCGGTAGATGTTGGACGACTACGCCACCCGTTGAGTACAGCTAAGGAGCTGCTGTTGCAGGGCAGACCGCTGAGGCCGGTGGTAGGATTGTGCAGCGTGATAGTATAACCCCCAACGGGAGGGGTATGGCCTCAGGGCAGCCGACGTGGATGATGGGGGTAGCAGGAACCACTCGGAGGCGGTACGGTGTAGTTCAGGGTCTTTACTGGTGACAACGATAGACCCTCCCGGAGTACTGGCTAGCGATTGGGGCCTGGTCAGTCCTTGAGCAGATGGGATCTCCCCTGGCCAGGCGGAGTTGTAGGCCTCCCAAACTAACTGTACTCTTCTGGCTACCTTGCTAGAGGCGGGTATAAGTAGCCCACGTCCCTGAGTGTACCGTGTGGTGCTCACCCGTATGGCCGGTGACTCGGGGCCTTCTGGTAGCTTCCGCTCCACGACGGCGGTGCTGGTCCCATGCGTGTGACCGTGCCTTCGGGTTTCTTGGCCAGAGGACCTGAAATCCCCTGCCTGACGGATTCTGCTGCTGGGTAGGAGTTAGTCCCCACAGCCTCGGACTCCGGGTCCGGTAAGAAATCTTCTCAGTCAGGGCGAGCTCTGCAGCTGCCAGCCCCTGACTCCTTGTAACACTGCTCCCACAGAGCTCCTGTTGTTTCTTCCTATGCTGCTTCTCTTCTCTACTTTTGGCATGGCCCAGGAGCTGGGCCCAGCCGGAGCCACAGCTCCCTGTCAGCCCTCCTAGCTGAACTCTCCCTCTGAACTCTCTAACCCTGCCTCAGCCCCAGGTTTATATAGGGGAAGTTCTTCCCCTCCCAGGACTGGGCAGGAGGTGTGGCATGCATAGGATTCCTGACCAAGAGACCTCCCACCTGCTCTCAGACATAACATTGCATTACTGTGGAAACCAGACCCCTGGGGTGCCACACATATACTTACAGATGGTGAGGGGGAATTAAATAAATAAAGTAATCTAGAGATAGGATGATACTGTTAGTTAGAGGGAATCTTGAAGAATACCAAATAAGGTTAAAGTGGGAACCCTTGGATGTAATGATTCTGCCTATATGGGCACAAGACAAAAATTGGAGCTGGCACGTTTAGGCGGGTTGTGCTGCAGTAATGAAGAGCCTTGTGATTCCAAAATGTTTTTCTTATCACCTTATTGTCTGTTCATCACTAGCTTGTTTGTCCAAACCAAAGTCAATTGGACAAATCGATCTCTAACCCAATGTGATTACATTAGTTAGTCTTCTCTAGAATATTCTTGAATTTCACTACACCTATTTTGCTGGTCATGAGGCTCAGAGAGCCAGTGAGGGTAGAGAAGAAGACACTAGTAAACCCCACGCTTCACCATCATGTCCAGTTAGTGTCATATTTCTGGCATTTGGAGTTTCAAATGTTCTTTCTGCCGTTGCTGTCATGATTTCAACCATTTCTGGATTTTCCAGTGGATGTCTGTGCAAACAAATGGTTAAGTTCATTATTCTAAGTCAGTTTAGCAACTTATATCTACAATACTTTCCTACAATTTGTAACTATTCTACATATAAATTATAATGTATTTCTTTTCAATTACTTAAAGGGGTTATCTGCATTTAAACAGCTGATAAAATGTACAATGGATAGGTAATCAATATGAGATCAGAGGGAGTCAGACAGTCAGCACCCCCATCAATGAGCTGAATTATTAGGCGGTAAGGTGCAGTACCTATTTCTATCAGTGAGAATAAAGAGCTGCTAGACTTGGCTGTCCATGCCTTACATGGAATACTAATTATATTAGCAGGAAAAAAGGTTAGCTCACCTAAAGGATAACGGATTCAAACTGCATGGAAATCTTGTAGTACTGCAAACCTCATAGAAAAGATATAGAAAAAATCAAGCGAGAGAATTCTTAAAAAATCCAAACTTTATTCCAAATATGTAAAAGCCAAAAAAATCCACATCCAACACCTAGAAGAATAGCAGATGTGTTTCAGACACAGTCTCTAGTCATTGCATGAGACACAAATGAACTAGAGCATGAATTTAAGTCATATCTAGTATGGTCACATGACTTAGGAGAATTTGATGGCTTGTTCATTTATTACTACTAGTGATGAGCGAGCATGTCCGCTACTGCTCTGTGCTCGCCTGAACATCTCACGAGTATTTCCGGGGTTGCTCGGTGGGAGCTCGGGTCTCCTCCCTGCATGCTTGGTGTTCTTTAGAGTGCCCATGAACATGCAGGGATTGCCTGCCACTCACTGTAATGCCGTAGCCATGTTGATTGTGGCATTACAGTGATTGGCTGGCAGCACAGCGTCATCAGGTCTATATCAGACCTGGCGCCCCCATGCTCGTCACAGTCACTCCGAAATCAGACAGCGTAGGGAGAGCTGCTGCTGAGCTAGGGAGAGATTTGCTTCTTTCTAGTTAGTGTAGGTGTCCCAAACTATATTAGAGACACATATCCATCTCAACAAACAGTCCTTCTGAGGACTAATCCATCTGCAGAGATATCAGGCAGGCAGTGTATGTAGGCAGGCAGGCTGGGTATATAGCAGACTGCACTGCACATAGCACAAGAGGCTCCATTCCAGTTCTCTCTGCTGCTGTTATATTTCTAGAAATAGGCAAGTTCTCAGGGGCCGGGAAAGATTTTTTTGCATCTTAATCCTCATTATTTACTTAAAAAGCAATCCAGAGAACAGTTTTTCTGCACCATTTGCTTTGTTTGCACTGCAATACAGCCAGTTCCTTTCCATAGTACAGCTCTAAAAATTTTCAGTGTGTCAGTAAATCAATTGACACCAGATTGCTGTTCAAAATAGTTACCTACAGGCCAGGTATTTAAAACTGTGTTTTCTCTGTCACATGGATCACATATACGTTTTCAGAAAATACTGCCATTTCTGGCCTCCATTAAAAATTTGTTTCAGTGTGTCAGTGAAGCAATTGACACCAGATTGCTGTTCAAAATAGTTACCTACAGGCTAGGTTTTCAAAACTGTGTTTTCTCCGTCACACGGATCACATATACGTTTTCAGAAAATACTGCCATTTCTGGCCTCCATTAAAAATTTGTTGCAGTGTGTCAGTGAAGCAATTGAAACCTGATTGCTGTTCAAAATAGTTACCTACTGGCCAGGTATTTAAAACTGTGGTTTGTCCGTCACACGGATCACACATAGGTTTGCTCCAAATTCAGTCATTTGTTGCGAGCGTGGAAGATATTGTCCTCCATTTAAAATGGGCAAGGCACGTGGTAAGGGATGGGGAACTGGACGTGATGGTGATGATGGTGCATGCAGAGGCCGAGGCCGTGGGCAAGCTGAAATTGTGCCACAACAAACACCCACATATTCTCGCTCGACCTTCCTGTCCCAATTAATAGGGGACCACAGAACACCACTATTGAACACAGAGCAGTAAGAAAAGGTTATTGGTTGGATATCAGATAATGCTTCCAGTCACTTAGCCACCACCACCACCTTGTCTCTGTAACATACCTGGCGGCGTCCTTGCATAGTGGTCCATCTCCCACTGTGCAAGAGCGCGCACTTGATTTCCAGTCCAAACTATCACTTTGGCTTCTTTCCATATGGTCTGCTTTGCTCTGCTCTGTCTGCTTAGGGCGACGCCCGCTGAACTTCCTGTTTCTTATAGCTACTGCAGACACACCCCTGATGCTTCCTCAGACTATTGCTGTCTGTCACCTGGTATTTAACCCAGCTCCTCCCTGGAATCCTTGCCTGAGCATCTTGTACTGTTAGTTGGCTTCTTGTCACTGATGTGCCAGGTCCTGTCTATGCTTCCTGCCTTGCGGTATCAGTTCCCGTGTCTGAACTGAGTCCTGTCTGTGTTCTCTAGCCAGCTGCCTTTCCTCGAGGCTGTATTTCCAGGCCCGTGTGAACACGCTCTTAGCCTGTTCCTTCTGCCCTCTAGGGGCCGTATACCTAGATCTGTTGTCTGTGTCTTTTCCCAGTGTCTGTTCCTGCCCTAACCATCTTCCAGCCTGTTTCCCGTTTCTCTCTACACCCATATCTTCCCTTTTTCTGCAGAGTCTGAACTCGTACCTAACTCCTGCTCGTTGTCACTGTACTTCCGTTTGTGAGTTTGTGGTCCACTCGCTACTTCACTGCAAGTACCCTGTGGGTATCTGGTTCTGCCTTTCCCTTCCTGTCTGTTCCGTGTGAACAGAGCCCTGTCCCCTCTTCCCTGTCTTGCTCGCCGCTCCGGCGGTTTCTGCCTGCTCTGCCTTGTTCACCGCTCCGACGGTTCTTGTCTGCTCTGACCCTTTGCTCACTGCTCCGGCAGTCTCGCTCTGCTCTGACCCTTTGCTCACTGCTCCAGCAGTCTCGCTCTGCTCTGACCCTTTGCTCACTGCTCCGGCAATCTCGCTCTGCCCTGACCCTTTGCTCACTGCTCCGGCAGTCTCGCTCTGCTCTGACCCTTTGCTCACTGCTCTGGCAGTCTCGTTCTGCTCTGACCCTTTGCTCGCTGCTCCGGCAGTCTCGCTCCGCTCTGACCCTTTGCTCGCTGCTCCGGCAGTCTCGCTCCACTCTGACCCTTTGCTCGCTGCTCCGGCAGTCTCGCTCCGCTCTGACCCTTTGCTCAGTGCTCCAGGTGGCCTCGTCCTGCTCTACTCTCGCTCACCGCTCCCTGCGGTCTCATCTTGCTCTGCTCTTGCTCGCCGCTCTGGGCGGCCTCACTCTGCTGTGTTTGTCCACCGCATCTGCGGTTCTGTTCCTGAGTCCCAGTCTGTACTGGGTCCTATCCAATCTGTGCTCCAACCTGTCGTACCTGCCAGTACCTCCCTGCCTGCATACCAGTCGTGCTTACCAACATCCACCTGCCTGCATACCGGCCGTACCTGCCAGTACCTCCCTGTTTGCATACCAGTCGTGCTTGCCAGCATCCACCTGTCTGCATACCTGCCATGTCTGCCTGTACCCACCAGTCTGTGTGCCAGCCTAACCAGCCTGTTCCTGTATTCCCCGGTGTGGGTCAACAGCCGTGTCCGGGGTCTGACCTGGAGTAGCACCTGGTCCCTCAGCTCGGTCCCTCCTTGGTGCACTGGCGTCGTATGCCGTCGTGCGACCTTGGTCGGATCGGGTGGATACTTAGTTATGCCCCTCCAGGCATTCACTCTCCGGTACAGTCCAGTGGAATCATTACATATACACGCACATGCCAGTCAGTCCGGGCGTGTGCATTACAGTCTTCCACATGGTCAAGTCTCAGTAGCTGTGAGTCTGGACCGCATATACCTCACCCTGAATCTCCTTCCTCCCACCATGCCGAGAGCCCAGAGACAACTGATCTCACACTTGGACACTCCGAAGATCTGTTCACTTTCCCATTTATAGATTCGGGCCTCTCGCCCGGTCCACTTGAAGCGGGGCAAGAGGAGATCGCTTGTAGCGATGCCCAAATATTTGAGCAGCCACGGTCACACGAAGGCGACGGTGGGAAAGTGTCACAAGAAGTGGACGATGATGAGACACAATTGTCAGAAAGTCAGGAGGAGGACCAGAGTGCGGAAGTGGAAGACGAGGTGGTGGATGATATAGTAACTGTCCCAACCTGGGAAAGAGGACATGCAGAGCGAGGACAGCAGCACAAAGGGGGAGAGAGGCAGAGCACCCCAACAGGAAGGAAGAAGCAGTGTGGTGGCCGCAGAAAGAAGGCAGGCAACCGTTCCCGTAACACCAATACGAAGGAAGTTGCCAGTACAACTGTTAGGTCTTCCCGAGTCTGGCTATTTTTTCAAGACTCTGCTGATAACGCCAAAAAGGCCATTTGCACCACCTGCTAGGCCAGCATCAGCAAAGGTGGCAAAACGACCAGCCTGACGACCATCAGCATGATCAGGCACATGGCAGCAAAGCACCCGACTTTGTGGGCTGAACCCCAGGGTCCAGGAACAGTGTCTGCGGGTGGCAACATTGCTTCTTCCGCTGTTGTGCATGCAAGCCCATCCCCTGTCCATGGTGCAAGCGAAGATGCCTCCTGCCCTGCACCTGTCGTTGCACACTCTCAAGTAGCAGCATCAGGAAGCACGTCCACATCCTTGTCCCAGCGCAGCATTCAGTTGTCCATACCCCAGTCCTTGGAAAGCAAGCGCAAATATGCAGCCAACGTCCCACAGGCCACAGTACTAAATTCCCACATTTCACAACCGCTTGCGCTTGAAATGTTGCCTTTTAGGCTCGTGGAGATGGAAACCTTCCGCAACACCTGATGGCGGTTGCCGTCCCTCGGTATTCGGACCCCAGTCGCCACTATTTCTCCCGGTGTGCTGTCCTCGCATTACACAAGCACGTGTCCCATAACATTAGCCGTGCCCTCAACAACGCAGATACTGGGAAAGTCCACCTAACCACGGACACGTGGACAAGTGCTTGTGGGCAGGGATGGTACATCTCGCTGACGGCACACTGGGTTGACATAGTGGAAGCCGGGACCCAGTCGGACCTTGGGACGGAACACGTCCTCCCGACACCAAGGATCGCAGGCCCTAGGTCAATCAGGGTTGCCCCCACAGTCTACAGCTCCTGCAGCTCACCCTCCTCCTCTTCAGCCTCCATCTCCGAAATGACCACATCAGTCACAAGCTGTAAGCACTGCAGCACTGCCTCGGCAAGCGGCAACAGGCTGTGCTGAAGCTAATATGCTTAGGTGACAAACCGCACAATGCTGAAGAGTTGTGGACAGCTCTGCTGAACCTACAGCCAGGCATGGTCGTGTGTGACAATGGCCTGAACCGGGTGGCAGCTCTGTGGCGAGGCGAGCTCAAACACGTACCATGCCTGGCCCATGTGCTTAACCTCGTGGTTCAGCAGTTTCTCAAATCTTTCCCGGAGCTGCCGGATCTGCTTGTTAAAGTACGCCACCTGTGTGCCCATTTTAGAAAGTCACAAAAAGCTTACGCCGCTCTTGCCATGTTTCAGCAGCGCTTGCAGCTTCCGGCTCACAGACTGGCATGTGATGTCTCCACGCATTGGAACTCTACACTGCAGATGTTGGGAAGGATTTTTGAGCAGAAGAGGGCAGTTGTTGAGTACAAGCATCAACAAGGCTGTCAGTATTCAGTTCAGACTACACACATAAGACCTCAGGAGTGGATATGGATGTCAGACATATGTACCATCCTCCAAAACTTAGAGGACTCCACCAAGATGGTGAGCGGCGATGACGCCATAATTAGCGTCACCATCCCGCTTCTCTGTCTTCTGAAGCGCTCTATGCTCACAATCAAAGAGGATGCATTGCAGGCAGAACACGATGAGAAGGAACCATACAGGGTGATTACACAAAGCCCAGCCTCATCTCATTCCAACGTGGATTGGGTGACAATGAGGAAGAGGAGGAGGAGGAAGAACAGGAGCTAGTTTCATGCGCTATAGACGGTACTACCTGCACCACTGTCATACTGTCTGTTCAGCGTGGATGGCCAGAGGACAGAAAGGAGGAGGAGGAAGAGGAGAGCATGGTCAGTCATCCTCTTGGTGAGGACATGGAAGTCTTGCCTGTTAGCAGTCTGGCACGCATGGCTGAGTTTATGTTACGCTGCCATTCCCATGACCCTCACGTTCTCAAAATTTTGGGTGACAGTCATTACTGGTTGGTGACACTTCTAGACCCACGTTACAAGGAGAACTTTCTATCTCTTATTCCTGAGGCGGACAGGTCTACAAAAATGGGGCAGTACCCGAAGGCCCTTGTTGCAGAACTATTGAAAAAATTCCCATCTGAAAACGCTGGCGGCAGAGGTCACAGTTTGTTGGACAACCAAGGAGTACAGGCGAGAGAGACACAAATGCAATCCAGCAGAGGCAGGGGAACACTGTCAAAGTTCTGGGACAGTTTTCTCAGACCCTCACATCGCACAGGCCCTGAAGTACGGGGTACTCTCACAAGGAGTGCAAAGTTTGGGAAGATGCTGAGAGAGTACCTTGCCGACCCTACCAACGTCCTCCGTGATTCCTCTGTGCCTTATAATTATTGGGTATCCAAGCTGGATACGTGGAATGAACTGGCTCTCTACGCCTTGGAGGTCCTGGGTTGCCCTGGAGCTAGCGTTTTATCAGAGCGGGGTTTTAGTGCCGCTGGTGGAATTATAACTGATAAGTCCATCCGCCTGTCAACTGAAAATGCTGACAGGCTGACTCTTATAAAAATGAACAAGGGCTGGATTGGGCTAGACTTCTCAACACCACCGAATGATAGCAGCGTAACAAACTCAAAACCAGTGTCTTTTTTTGGGAGGTGTATTCCAATGCACCTCATCACACCCACACATGGGTATACGCTTCCTGATTTTGGCTATTTGCTCTTGTCCTCCTCCTTCTTCTCATCCTCATCCTCCACCACCAAATTACCAGGGTGACCTTGGTCCGTGATGCAACAGCCACATAATTTTTTTTAAAGTTTGTTTACGATGCCCGTAAAAAAAAAAATTATACAGTATGTTCATGTATACCCCCCAGGGATAAATGTTTGTCAGCCCATACACTTTGTGCATGGGCATTACAAGCATAGGAGACCAGCTCCTTTCTAATGGGAACATTTTTTTATGAGGCCCTCTAAGTCTCTTCCAAGGGGCATTGGAGTACCTCCCAATTTTTGGCAGCCCTTGCATTCCCTGCATAGGCCAACACTATGGGAGACCCTAGGTTTTTCCTAAATTTGGTCAGCCATTGGACTCACTGCATACCCTATAACTGTATAGCAGACCCTCTCCTTTCTAATGGGAACATGTCGTACTTGTTACTGTGGCCCTGCTCTATGTGTCTTTAAATTCTTAGTGGGGTTTTTCCTAAAATTGGTCAGCCGTTGGATTCACTGCATACCCTATAACTGTATAGCAAACTCTCTCCTTTCTAATGGGAATTTGTCGTTACTGTGGCCCTGCTCTATGTGTCTTCAAATTCTTAGTGGGGTTTTTCCCAAATTTTGGCAGCCCTTGCAGTCACAGAATGGGCATTACCACTATAGGAGACCCGCTCCTTTATAATGGGAACATTTTTTTAACTGAGACCCTCCTCTATGTCTCTTCAAAGGGGTATTGGTTTGCATCCAAATTTTTGGCAGCCCTTGCAGTCACTGCATACGCAATAACAGTATAGGAGACCCACTTGTTAATAATGGGAACAACAAAGCATAGCCGGCTGATGGCTCTCTAACAATAGCGAGGGCCGACTGCTGGCCTTTTAAGAATAGTAAGGGCCGTCTGATGGCCTATGGAAATAGGCTTTATGACTTTCAGAGTCCCTCCATGATAAATGAAACAGGATGTGTCTGATGATGTGTCACACACCACATTGCCAGATAAGGTTGTAAAATGTTAAAATGACATTTCCCTGTGAATGCATTTATCTTAAAAAATAACGTAAGTAAACCCAAAACAATAGGGTCTTTCTTTAGTATAAAAAACAGCGTCGCCAATTTAACCTCAATGTAATCACATTGTTTAGCTCCTGCACCTCTTCCTCCATCTCCGAAATGACCACATCAGTCACAAGCTGACAGCACTGCAGCAATGCCTTGGCCAAGCTGTGCTGAAGATAACATGCTTAGTGCTTAGGTGACAAACCGTCCAGCGCTGCAGAGTTGTTGAAAGCTGTAACACAGCAGCCTGATCTGTGGCTCTCACCGCTGAACATACAGCCAGGCATGGTTGTGTGTGACAATGGGCGGAACCTGGTGACGGAGAAATGACAACCGGAGTAGATATGGTTTCCCTCTATGCCAGGCCTTTCACCGAGCTAAAGAATATGGCTGTGGTTAAATACAACTCCCACTGAGAAGCTGTTTCAGATTGAAAAGCATTGTGCCCACCAGAGGATTTGATTCTGAGGGGTCACCTTTCTCCCCTGCTGAAGAGCGCCATAGCAGCTGCAAAGTTAGCGCTATCATGAACTGAGGTAGAAGCCAGGGCCCACCAGAGGATTCTCTGGTGGGACCGTCCAACCCTCCCGAGAAGCAGTCCTGGCTAAGAAAAGTGTGGGGAAGGTTCAAGGACACTCTATGGCTGCTTTTTTTTAATGTGGATCGGACGTGCTTATGCATGTTATTTCTCAAACCGCATTGCAGATCAGGCCATTGCCCAACTCTGTAGTCATGAAATTAAACGCGCAAAGACAGATGTTTGTGTGTCTGTAACATCCCTGACGGCGTGCTTGCATGGCTTACCATCTCCCACCATGCAAGACCGCAATCTTACCTTTCAGGCCAGGCTGCATACTTTTGCTCCAGTCCCTGATGTTTGTATGTCTCTTGTCTGCTGGCTTAGGGCGTCGGCGCTGTTGCTTTCTGATTCTTAAAGCTACAGTGTGCACAGTCCTAATGCTTCCCCAGCCTATAGCTGTGAGTCACTGGATACTTAAACCCCCTCCACCCAGTAGGAGGTGCCTGAGCAACACTTTCCTTCAGTTGTGCCTTGCAACTGAGGTGCCAGGTCCTGTCCTGCATTTTGTCTGCTTTCACCACCCTGGGGGCTGATTACCCAGGCCTGTTACCTGTACCTTTGACTCTTAGTCTGATTCCACCACCCTGGGGGCTGTATACCCAGGCCCATTATCTGTATCTGTGACTTCTAGTCTATTTCCGCCACCCTTGGGGGCAGAGTTCCCAGGCTCGTTCCTGTATCTTGTTCCTGGTTCAGTTCCTGTCTGAACAGTGTCCTAGTCTGTTACTTGTTTGTCTCTATGTCCGTACCTTCCCTTTTCCTGCAGTGTCTGAACCTGCACCTAACTCCAACTCGTTGTCTCTGTACTTCTGTTTGTGAGTTTAGTGTCCACTCGCTACTTCATTGTAAGTACCTTGTGTGTATCTGGTTCTGCTTGTCCCTCTTCCCTGCCTCCGTATCTACCTCCTGTGTTTTAACTATCTTCCTGTATTTTCCAGTCTGTTCCATGTGAACAGAGTCCTGTCCTGTCTGCCTGCTCCTTCTGCTCTGTTTTGCTTCGCCTGCTCACCGCATCGGCGGTTTCGCTCTCCTCTGCTTGCTCACCGCACCTGCAGTTTCGCTCTGCTCTGCTTGCTCACCGCACCTGCGGTTTCGCTCTCCTTGCTCACTGTACCGGTGGTTTCGCTCTGCTTGCTCACCGCGCCTGCGGCTTCGCTCTGTTTGCTCACCGCACCTGCGGTTTCGCTCTGCTCTGCTTGCTCACTGCACCTGCGGTTTCGGTCTGCTTGCTCACCGCACCGGCGATTTCGCTCTGCTCTGCTTGCTGACCGCACCTGCAGTTTTGCTCTGCTCTTCTTGCTCACCGGACCTGCGGCTTCGCTCTGGTAGCTCATCGCACCTGCGGTTTCGCTCTGCTCTGCTTGCTCACCGCACCTGCGGTTCCGCTCTGCTCTGCTTGCTCATCTCACCTGCGGTTCCGCTCTGCTCTGCTTGCTCACCTCACCTGCGGTTCCGCTGTGCTCTGCTTGCTCACCGCACCTGTGGTTTCGCTCTGCTCTGCTTGCTCACCGCACATGCGGATGGGCTCTGCTCCGCTTGTCCATCGCACCTGCGGCTTCGCTCTGCTCCACTTGTTCACCGCACCTGCGGTTCTGCTCTGCTTGTCCACCGTACCTGCGGCTCTGTTTGTGTATCCCAGTCTGTACTGGTCCCTATCCAGCCTGCACTCCTACCTGCTAGTATCTGCCTGTCTGCATGCCAGCCGTGCATGCCAGTACCCCCCTGTCTGCATACCAGCCGTGCCTGCCAGTACCCACCTGTCTGCATACCAGCCGTGCCTGCCAATACCCACCTGTCTGTATGCCAGCCTAACCTGCCTGTTCCTGCATTCCCCGGTGTGGGTCAACAGCTGTGACCGGGGTCTGACCTGGAGTAGCACCTGGTCCCTCTGCTCGGTACCTCCCTGGTTCACGGAGTCGACTGAGCCGCCGTGCGACCTTGATCGGACCAGGTTGATACTTAGTTACGCCCCTACAGGCACTCCTCGGTTCATGGTCCAGTGGGATCACTAATCACGCTCACGCCAGTCTGGCCAGGCGTGGGCGTAACTGTTCGCTCAGGCCATGGTTCCCGTTGAGCCCCACGGCCCTTCGCTCTCAGAGACATTTGAATCCTTGTCTGGTGAATACGTGCACCAAGAATTTTTTTTTTCTCAAGCTGAGGTCCAGGCGATTTACGCACCAGCCCAAATGGAACTATCAGCACTCGTTCCTGCGGCTCCACCAGGGTACTATGGGGACCCAAAACAAAGCCGTGCGTTTGTGGAGCAATGCATGCTACATTTCAAATTCTATGCTCACTATTTTCCCACTGGTCGGGTTAAAGTAGCATTTCTGATGTCCTACCTAGCGGCTGATGCCTTGAAATGGATCACCCCCCTATGGGAAGCATGGGATCCTTTCGTCTTGGACCTGCAAGCCTTCCTGGTGGCCTTTCTAATGGTCTTCGATGACCCTAATCCTGAAGCTTCTACTAAAGCTTCCCTTCCCAATATCTTGGAGCAGCCCCGATGGGTAATGTGTGTAGGTAGCCTACCAGTTCTCCAGCCTGAAGAGATTGCTGCTCACACAGAATCCACGCAGAATGACAATGCTCCACAGAATACTTCTCTTCCCAACCTCAAGAGGCAGTCCAGACGTGCAAGGCGTAGAGGTAAACCGTCACGCCAGGTTCTGTCCTCCCAAAGACCTCCTGTTCCCCAGCCTGTAGAGGCAGCTATCCGCACAGAATCCATGAAGGATGACTATGTACCTTGGCGTTAGTGTTTCCTCTCCACAGATGACCATGACTGTTTCCGTGGCAAGTGAAGGCCTTGGATTAACCGAAAGTTTCGGGCTTAAAGCCTTGAAGAGTCGGTGTCTGATTCCCGTCCGACAACTCCAGAAGCCGGTTTGGGCATTGTCAGCAGAAGGACGAGCCCTACTCAGAAACAGTCAAAATATGTCTGTACAAATTAAGCTCCAGATTGGATCATTATACATGAAGGAGTTCACATTCCAGATGCTTTCTGGTTTACCCACAGGTCGTCCAGAGCCGAGAGATCTAGTGCCCGCTCTGGTCTGGAGATCCTGCATGGTGTTTCCTGGGGGACTGCTGACGTATAAGGGGTGTCCAGTCCCCATATCTTCAGGACAGTCAGCAGTTTCTTCTTCTTCTTCACCAGATCTGCTAGTCGTGGACTCACTGTGCGCTAAAGTCTCCGAAGGAAGGGAAGCGGAGGCAATGTCCTCACACAGTCTCGACGAATGTACCAATGATCTGGCTTCAGGTACCGCCCCGTCTCGCAGACTTGTCATCTCAGAAACCAGACTGAAGTTGGTCCCTAAGCAAGGATCCTCTATCTCTAATAAATCTGGCTATACGTCCATCAAGGTGGTGGCTACCTCCAAGTCTCTGCACCCCTCCAACCAGGCGGAGGACCTCCAGTTGCCTCCTGAATCCTCCAGGGTGCTATCTGATAACAAATGGAGAGAGACTTTTCTGCACCCTGTACCTGGTACTTCGCCCACTTCATCCAGTAAGCTTGGCAAAGTGTACGTCAAAGCGGTGGTTAACCCCGAGTCTCTGCATCCCTCCATCCTGGTGGAGGACCTCCAGTTGTCCCATGAATCCTTTGGGGTACTACCCGATATTAACAAGTGGAGAGAGACTTTCCTGTTTCCTGTTCCTGGTACTTTACCCACTTCCTCTGTTGCTGAGGATGGCTCGATGGGAGGAAGCATCCGAGTCACCAAAATGGTGAGACCAGTTTCGTTCCCTCTAGTGGACAGAAGAGGTAATCTTCTTGAAGAGAAGGATCGGCCTCCAAATTCTCTGCAGGAAATCCTTGCTGGCTTGAAAAAGAGGGGGCGTAAATGGGGGGGGGGTACTGTAACATGCCTGACGGCGTGCTTGCATGGCTTACCATCTCCCACCATGAAAGACCGCAATCTTACCTTTCAGGCCAGGCTGCACACTTTTGCTCCATTACCTGCTGTTTGTATGTCTCTTGTCTGCTGGCTTAGGGTGTCGGCGCTGTTGCTTTCTGATTCTTAAAGCTACAGTGTGCGCAGTTCTAATGCTTCCCCAGCCTATTGCTGTGAGTCACTGGATACTTAAACCCCCTCCACCCAGTAGGAGGTGCCTGAGCAACACTTTCCTTCAGTTGTGCCTTGCAACTGAGGTGCCAGGTCCTGTCCTGTATTTTGTCTGTTTTCGCCACCCTGGGGGCTGATTACCCAGGCCTGTTACCTGTACCTTTGACTCTTAGTCTGATTCCGCCACCCTGGGGGCTGTATACCCAGGCCCGTTATCTGTATCTGTGACTTCAAGTCTGTTTCCGCCACCCTTGGGGGGCAGAGTTCCCAGGCTCGTTCCTGTATCTTGTTCCTGGTTCAGTTCCTGTCTGAAAAGTGTCCTAGTCCGTTACTTGTTTGTCTCTATGTTCGTACCTTCCCTTTTCCTGCAGTGTCTGAACCTGCACCTAACTCCAACTCGTTGTCTCTGTACTTCTGTTTGTGAGTTTATTGTCCACTCGCTACTTCATTGTAAGTACCTTGTGTGTATCTGGTTCTGCTTGTCCCTCTTCCCTGCCTCCGTATCTACCTCCTGTGCTTTAACTATCTTCCTGTATTTTCCAGTCTGTTCCATGTGAACAGAGCCCTGTCCTGTCTGCCTGCTCCTTCTGCTCTGTTTTGCTCCACTTGCTCACCGCATCGGCGGTTTCTCTCTGCTCTGCTTGCTCACCGAACCTTCAGTTCCGCTCTGCTCTGCTTGCTCACCGCATCTGTCGTTCCGCTCTGCTCTGCTTGCTCACCGCACCTGCGTTTTTGCTCTGCTCTGCTTGCTCACCGCACCTGCGGTTTTGCTCTGCTTGCTCACCGCACCGGCGGTTTCGCTCTGCTTGCTCACCGCACCGGCGGTTTCGCTCTGCTTGCTCACCGCATCGGCGGTTTCGCTCTGCTTGCTAACCGCACTGGCGGTTTCACTCTGCTTGCTAACCGCACTGGCGGTTTCGCTCTGCTCTGCTTGCTCACCGCACCTGCGGCTTCGCTCTGCTTGCTCACCGCACCTGCGGTTTCGCTCTGCTCCGCTTGTCCACCGCACCTGCGGCTTCGCTCTGCTCCGCTTGTTCACCGCACCTGCGGTTCTGCTCTGCTTGTCCACCACACCTGCTGCTCTGTTCCTGTATCCCAGTCTGTACTGGTCCCTATCCAGCCTGCGCTCCTACCTGCTAGTATCTGCCTGTCTGCATGCCAGCCGTGCATGCCAGTACCCCCCTGTCTGCATACCAGCCGTGCATGCCAGTACCCACCTGTCTGCATACTAGCCGTGCCTGCCAATACCCACCTGTCTGTATGCCAGCCTAACCTGCCTGTTCCTGCATTCCCCAGTGTGGGTCAACAGCTGTGACCGGTGTCTGACCTGGAGTAGCACCTGGTCCCTCTGCTCGGTACCTCCCTGGTTCACGGAGTCGACTGAGCCGCCGTGCGACCTTGGTCGGACCGGGTTGATACTTAGTTACGCCCCTCCAGGCACTCCTCGGTTCATGGTCCAGTGGGATCACTAATCACGCTCACGCTAGTCTGGCCGGGCAGGGGCGTAACAGTGTCAAAGCACCACCGACAAGTGCGAGTTGATGTTGGACGGGCTGCCATTGCTTCTGCAATAAGCTTCATTAGAGGACTTCCTGGGAGAAATGACACCCAGAGTAGATACGGTTTCCCTCTATGCCAGTCCTTTCACCGAGCTAAATACAACTCAGCAAAAAGAGCTGTGGATTGGCTCCATACCGTCCCTGGTCACATTCACCTGTCCACGTGTTTGTGGTTTGGCGGTCCTTCCCAGTAAGAGCACTGGGGAGTGCAGGGGTAATGTTGTGGGACCCGTGCTTGTGGAAGGCGGAGACGATACTGGGAAAAAGAGTGGCGGCTGGGGACCGAGTATGGATACCCGGTCGCCACTGCGATAAGATTGTGGAGAGCTTCCGCCTCCACAAGCCTAAAAGGCCACATTTCAAATGCAAGCAGCTGCCCAGAAATCTGGCAGTTTAGTATTGCGGCCTGTGGGTGGGCGGGTGGGTGGCTGGCTGCATACTTGCGCTTGCATTCCAAGTAACAGAAAACTAAGCAGATGGTGGTCTCTATCATCATCATGGCCTCACCTCGGCACTATGAACTCTCCTGAAGGAGAAGCCAGGGCCCACCGTAGGAGTCTCCTGTTTTCTGGTAGGTCCGTCCATCCCTGCCGAGAAACAGCCCTGGCTAAGAAAAGTGTGGGGGAAGGTTCCCGGACACTCTATGGCTGCTTTTTAATGTGGATCGGACATGCTTATGCTGGGGACCGAGTATGGATACCCAATCGCCGCCGCCATAAGATTGTGGACAGCTTCCGCCTCCACGAGCCTAAAAGGCTACATTTCAAGTGCAAGCAGCTGTCAAAAATTTGGCAGTATAGTATTGCAGCCTGTGGGAGGGTGGGTGGCTGGCTGCATACTTGCGCTTGCATTTCAAGGAATGGGGGTAGGGACAACTGAACGCTGCACTGGGACAAGGACGTGGATGGTGATTGTTGCAAGTCTGCAACGACAAGTGCATGGCGGGAGGCATCTTCGCATGCGCCAAGGATCACTTATGATGGGCACACTTTTAGGCAGTGACCTGGGAGTCAGAAATGCTTCCAGAAGTCTTCCCCATGCTGTTCCCATGTATTTTCAGCACTGTATGCATGTGTCTGATGATGTGTCACACACCACATGGCCAGATAAGGTTGTAAAATGTTAAAATGACATTTCCCAGTGAATGCATTTGTCTTGGTTGAAAGCAATGCGAAAGTGCAAAAACGCATCAAAAACGCTACGTGTGAACATAGCCCAAGTTGTGGAGGAGTATTTTTTGAGTGTGAGTCCGTAAAAGTGGCGTAATACTCTGACAACGTTGTTGACAGCAGTGACCAGGGAGTCAGAAATGCTTCCAGGGGTCTTCCCCATGCTGTTCCCATGTCATTTGAGCACTGTTCCCGTCAATTAGGGCAATTTTTAGGCCCTCTGCTCGAATTTCCAATAGACTTACATTGGGCTCGTTGCTCGGGTCGAGCACACGAGTATTCCAATTTGCTCGACCCGAGCAACAAATACCCGAGCATTTTAGTGCTCGCTCACCACTATTTATTACATTTAGTGGTTTGCTAAAGACATGTAAATTTTTTCTTTCATTGACTTATAAGGGTCATGTAACCATAGAAGATATGACTTAAATATGAGCTGCCGTTCATTTGTGTTTCATGCAATGACTAAGGATTGTGTCTGAAATGTGTCTGATATTTCTATTGGTGTTGAATTTGCATTTTTTTGCCTTTTACATATTTAGAATAAATTTTGAATTTTTTATGGATTCTTTTACTGGATTTTTTCTATATCTTTTCTCTGGGACATATAAGTTATATTTCTCCTGCAGCAGCAATTAAACATAGTTTCCACAAGAAAAGCCAGCTGATTAAAGAAGTAAAACCTGCAGGGAGTATCTCTTCACTGTGTTTTTGTTCCATCTGCAGACAGTAGATGCCCGATTGGAGACCCTAACGTCAGCTGTGCCAGCCCAAGTTGCAGTACCTAATGCTGTGCCTATTCAACCTGAAACTTATACAGTACCTCTGGAGTAGAACCCATCCTGTCTGATCCGCCACGGTACTATGGTGATGCGAAGCCGCAGGTTCCTAGAGCACTGCATGTGGCACTATGAAATGGCCGTCTGTTTTCTTCCAATCGGGTCAAAGTGTGATTCCTAATGTCCTACCTAGAAGGAGATGCTCTGGCATGGCTCAACCCCCTATGGGAAAAAGGGGCTCCTATCACCTTGGAACTGAAGGCCTTCCTGGTGGCCTTCTGAAAGGTCTTTGATGAGCCAAGTCCGGAATCTTGTGCAGCATATTTCCGTCCCAGCTTCCAGGAGCAGATCAGACAGGTGACGTGTGTGAGGAAACAGTCATGTCTGGTCCTGTCCTTCCAAAGACCACCCATTCCCCAGCCTATTCAGGCAGCTACCCATGTAGAATCCATGAAGGTCGACAGTGCTTGGCTGGCTGAGCAGAAGCCGGAACTCAGTCATGAGAAGTGATTGCGGTATCGTTGCAGTTGGGTGGAACATCCTAATGGTCTTTGTCCTGAGAAGTCTAAAAAAAACTGCAAAGCTTTGGGCCAGTAGGAGAGGCTATCCTTTGCAGGAGTATCCCCTCTCCACTGATGACTGTGACTGTATCCGTGGCAAGTGGAAGCTTTGGTCCACCGGTAGAGTTCTTGCTGCAAGCCGTGAAGAGTCGTATCATATTCCAGCCCGACAGCTCCAGAATCCGATGAGGATGTTGTTAGGTGAAGGACAGGCCCTACCAAAAGACAGTCAAGTCATTTCCAAGCAACTAGAGCTCCGTATTGGAGCAGTGTATACAGAGAAGATTGCCTTGCATGTGGTGTCTGGTTTTTCCATTGGTCATCCAGAGTTGAGAACTCAAGTGTCCATTCTAGTCTGGAGACCCCGTGTGGTGTTTCGTTGGGGACAGTCGAGTCAGAAGAGGTGTCTAGTCCCCATACGTCCAGGTCAATCATCAGTGTTGCCATCTTCTCCACCAGGTCTGCTAGTTGCCGACTCGCTGTGTGCTGACATCTCTGAAGGAAGGGAAGTGGAGGCGAGGTCACCACACAGTCCCGATGATTGTTCTAAAGATCTGCCCCTGGGAATCTCTCGGCCTCGAGGACGTGTCGTCTTGGAGACCATACTCAAGATGGACCCAGAGGAGGTATCTTCAGATTCTACATGGTCTAGTGAAGAGAACGTCAAGGCGGTGGCATCTTTCAAGTCTCTGCAATCCACTAACCAGGCGGAGGAACTTCAGTTGACTCTTGAATCCTTCGGGGTGGTAGCTGATCTCAACAAATGGAGAGAGGCTTCCCAATGCCAAGTTTCTGGTACTACGCCCTCTTCATTCTATGCTGAGAATGACTAGATTGAAAGAAGCATCCTAGTCGTGAAGATGGTAAGAGATGTCACTTTTCTATTGGACAGAAGACAGGAGTCCATGAAGTGGTGTCGGCCCCCAACTTCTCTGCAGAGTCCTCTTGGACTTGAAGCATTGGGGATCTAAGGGGGGTACTGTAACACTATTGTCAACATGATTCCCCTACCCCCTGCATGCAGGGACCTCGGCATACTCACCACCTTGGCCGGGTGGCATGGTACCTGGCATGCTCTCTACTTCCTTCCTGGTTCTGAGTCCCGGTGGCGCGCTTATCGTGCGCGCGCTCCCCTGCTCATAAAGGGGCAGCGCGACCACATAGAAAAAAGCCCCCAGCCAATAGATGGGAGGCATTTAGCATAAGAGTACACCTGCAAGATGGCTCCCAGCCAATAGCTGGGAGGCATCTTGTTTAAAAGGCACCCTTCCTAATAGGGAGGTATAAAGCAACCAAAGTTTCATTAGGTAGTGTGTTGTCTACTAGTGAAGTTGTGAGGTCCCCTTGTCCTGATGACGCCAGTATCCTGAACTTGAAGTCCTTGGTCCTGATACAGCCAGTCCTCAACCTGAAACTCCGGTGCTATTGCGGCCAGTCCCTGATTCAGTACCCCAGACCAGTGTGTCTGAACTGTGCCTATCTGAGTATTCTGTATATCTGGACTATCCTACCAGTCTTCGAATCAGCCCTGTCTGAGTCTCGGTGTCATTAACTGTTCTACCCATGGATCCTGAACCAAGTAGTCTGAACAGAGCCCTAGTCCTATCCGTGTCTGCATACCTGAGCCCTGGGGTCAGGGTCTGCATTACTAGGGACTGCCTAGAAGTGAAACCTAGCGGCGACCTGCAGCTCAAGCCTGACTCCACCATCAGGAGCTCCACTGAATGCCAGGTAATCACTTAGTTACCCCCCCCAGGTAAGCCCGGCCCCATGGTACAGTGGGTCCAGGAACCACGTGCGCCACCTGCGTGTGTAACACTTTGCTTAAATCTGTATTACATAGTTACATAGTTTATAAGGCCGAAAAAAGACAAGCGTCCATCCAGTTCAGCCTATTTCTTGTGCACTGCAGCTATTCCGCAGCGTTGATCCAGGGGAAGGCAAAAAAAAAAAAATACATGCGGTATAGGCCAATTTACATCATTGAGGAAAAATTCACTTCCCGACACCAATCTGGCAGTCAGATTAAATCCCTGGATTAATTAACTAAGCATAAGATGTAATTTTATTGTTCTCAAGAAAGGCGTCCAGGCCTCTCTTGAACTCATTAAGTGAGTTGGACATCACCACTTCCTCTCCCAGAGAGTTCCAGAGTCTCACGGCTCTGACCGTAAAGAATCCCCTTCTATGCTGGTGCAGGAACCTCCTTTCCTCCAGACGCATAGTGTGCCCCCTCGTCTTTGTCACCATCCTTGGTATAAACAGGTCATGGGAGAGATCTCTGTACTGCCCCCTGATGTATTTATACATGTTTATGAGGTGTCCCCTAAGCCTTCTCTTTTCCAACGTAAATAGGCCTAATTTTGACAACCTCTCTGGGTATTCTAGTCCCTCCATTCCCTTTATTACCTTAGTCGCCCTCCTTTGTACCCTCTCTAGCTCCAATATGTCTTTCCTGAGCACCGGAGCCCAGAACTGTGCACAATATTCTAAGTGCGGCCTTACCAGCGCTTTATACAGAGGAAGAACAATGTTCTTATCATATGCCCCTATTCCTCTTCTGATGCATGCCATGACTCTATTTGCCTTCGCAGCTGCTGCCTGACACTGGGCACTCCAATTTAATTTGCTATTAACCAAGACGCCCAGGTCCTTCTCCATGTCAGATTTCCCCAACGGTTTCCCATTTAATATGTATGGGTGACTGCTGTTTTTCTTTCCCATGTGCATGACCTTACATTAGAAACTGATTAAAGTAAAACATCAAAGTGTAACTGTGGTTTTAGGAGAACTTGCAGCAGAATGTATGTGCCTACCTCTAGCTCCTCTCTCCTCGATAGAATTTTATGCGCAGCAGGTGTCATCTCCTATTTCAGTAAGTCTGTATTCACAGAAGACATATTTTACCAGTGAATTGAGAGTTAGAGATCAGTCCAGTAGAAGGAAGCAGATTTCTCTTCTAACATACGTATATTACAAAGTTTCTTATCCTCACATATACTATTGATTTACAGAAAAAAATAAAAATAAAATAAAGGTTACTCTTTAAGAATAAAACGTTTTCAGGGAAAAAATATAAAATGTAATTCAATGTAACTATATTTTATTTAGACTAGCAATGAAAAGCATTATTAAATTACTAAATGATAAATGTACTGTAAACACATTCATATTCACCGTAGTAACAGTTTCATCATGCTAATGGTTATACATTTTCATTCTGTAGTAAATGTATGTACAATATATGGAGACAGTGCAGATAGACATCACAGACTAACAGACAAAATTTTAAGTACCCAATATATGCAAATTAGGAAGTAAACTCAAATTAGCCAAACAATCTGTAGCCCAATATTTTGTTTCAGAGTTTTTGTCCCTTGTCAATACAGAGCAGGGTACAGGTTTGCTGGATGAGAAAGTACCGACCTTGAAAATAATGTGTAAGCAACAGCATAATATGTGGTAGGTACAGCTATAGATGTTACACAATATAAACATAAATCTATGTACATTATATTAAAAGGCTATAAACAGACACATTAAATAGCATGAAAGTGAGCAATTATATTACAACAGCAAAGTAAATTATAAAAGTAAAGAAGCTAAAAGACTGACAACATATTGTCTCTGCACAGAAAAAGTCAGTGGGGATTTGTAAAAACGATCAAATTGAGGCTTTCAGTATATGAGCTTATTTCACATGTGCACAGCACATATACAATAATATCCAGGTTGTTTAACAGGTCTCTGTGCAAGATACCTATAATACCTCATTACATATTGTGAAGCAAATCGGTCTCTTTATAAGATCTGATACTGTAGATTAGTGCAAAGTAAAATACAATTTATAGCAATACTTGTTAATGTCAGAGGCCATACATGGAACTGTGGCACAGGTACTGTATGTGGTATGTTTCTATCTGCCCCTGCATGTTTGTAATGATACAGTGGTAAAAGCTATGACTTTGCAATATGATTGGATGGCAACATCGGGGTGTACCATATGCTAGTTCTTTCTGAAAGCTGGAAAAATTGGACTCAACTTTCTAACAGGGAATTGCCAACATTGGGTTCAGATAGGGTAACCGGCATAAATATCTTTGTGAACTGTACTTGGTGCATATACAGATGTTGCTGATGTTAAACTAACACACAAGAAAGATCACAATGCCGAAAGTCAACTCAACACAACAAAGCCATTGGATTGGTATTGTTAGGAGTCGCGTTAAGGCCCCATACATATTAGGTTAGGTGTTGTTTGGCCGATTTTGGCGGTCTCTTCTATACACAGGAGCACTTGTCTGGCCAAGGGCATCGGTGTTCTCTATGAGAACGCTGCCCGCAGAGATGTCTGCCATCGGCTTATTTCCAAGAGAACAAAGTGATTGGCAGCCAAAATCAGACATGATTGATCGATATCTTCCCCAACAATCAGTTGGCCAGTGCTTTCATATGCATTAAAGTTTCATCTGAATCTGTCAATATTGGGGGCTTTAAACTCTTTCGCGCCAGTATCTTCCTGTATCGTAACATCCTTGTCATTTAAAGAATGTCTACATCTGTACATTGATAGACATATTTAAAGATGTGTGTTGCATATGAGAATTCACAGTACACAGTTATAAATCTACTATTTACATGAATAGCAATTTTACATAGTAACTTATAGAAGAGCCTCACAAAGCATTAAATATCAAGTAAGCCAATTCTGATACTTTGCTGAAACTTATATTAGTTGATATTATATTATAAGAATAGTGTCCTATTTACTAATTTATAATCACTACTAGCAATTCCTTTGGACCAGAAATTGTAATATTTGCTATTCTCAAACAAGATGACAACTTTATATACCACATATGAGTCATATTCTCCTATACGTTACCAATCCATACATGATAATTAACCTAGCTATTGTGGCACTTCCTGATGGTATACTAGGCACAATGGTCCATAGATAAAAAAGAAGGTCTAGCTCCCTGAAATTGCCACAATAATACCAACTAAGGTGCAAGATTATATGTTGCTCTTTATGTACTAAAATGTAGGTGATTTATCAAAATTGTTATTAAACATAGACACAGAGTTAGCAAAAAATACTTAAGTGAAATGGACTCATCAGCAATGAAGTCTCATCAGTACTTGTCTAAAACCATTTACTTAAAATTAAGACTGTACGCTAGTACGTTTGATATTGAATGGAAGGCATTTTGGAGAGAAGAATGGGGCAAGCCACTGGTTGCTTCAGGTAAATATGGCTTTTTTTCCACCATAAATATGGCTAATACTAGTGACATAAACTACAGGTGGACTATATTACTCCAATAAATAACAGTAAAACACACAGTAAATTTGTGGATTAAATGATATTTTTCAGTGACCATATTCAACAGATATGTATACAAATGATATCCACACAATAATTGGCCTTGTACACGCATACCTCTGCATTTGCAGATATTTACGATACCTTATTCTTAAAGGGAAGCCATTATAAGAAAATGACCTATTGTTTAAATCAAGTTATTGTGTTACAAGTAATTCTAAACAAAAAATTGCCAATATTTTTTTCCATATCATGATATTTATATATATATAAAAAAAAACTAAATTAGTAATCTTGCAATTTTCACATAGCTGATCACAATAGGTGACGTCACAATTGACCATGCTCCTCTCTCTTCACAATGACTTTTCACAAGCTCATTAGACACTTTAATACAAAAGATAGGTCGTAATCTGATTATTGTGGCTATGTACATGCGTTGTTTCCTGAGACAACAGGAAGTTTGGATCTAAAGAGCCTCAATGGCCAGTGTGAAAATTGCAAGATTTCTTTTTTTTATTTTTAATACGGATTGCGATATGTAAAAAAGTAAAATGTTGCCAAAATAACTGTTTTCCTTTAAATGGCCTTTCCTGCCCTACTTGGATAAACAATGAATGATTTGTGGCTCTTCACAGTTCTGTTAATCATGGCTATGCCAGGGGTTGCTCTCTAAAAGAGTGGATTTGGGTGTTGAATGGTTGCCTTCACACAGGACTAACATATCTAATGCTACAAGGAAAGCAGCTAAAGGTAAAGTGCTCACTTTAAGGACAGGACTTTAAGGGGTTTTTCATGAAAAAAAATATCAAAGATCAGTGTCAGACAGGATAAATAATTCAGCTTAATTTACATGACCATATATAAATATGAAAGAAAATAGCAGTTAATACAAACATGAAATATGGATAGCTCATGCAGCCTTTATCTATCCCTCATCCCCTCAAGATGGCTGGACCATCCTTGCAAATAAACCCCTGTACTTTGTGTCACCCCCTCCTCATAGTAGAGTGTAAGCTCTTACGAGCAGGGTCATCATTATTTTTGCTGTAATTATTGTATTATCTTTAACTGTTACTTATGACTGTTGTATATGAACCTCTGAATTGTAAAGCGCTGCCAGAATATGTTGGCGCTATATAAATAAAGATTATTATTAGGGATCATCTCATCTGTTTTCAGCTTCATATATTAGGTCAGTATTGTTCTTAACAGACATATTATTTCATTGCCTTTTTATCCATATTTTCACTTGTAAATTAAGTATATTAACCCTTATTTCCTCCCATATTCCAGATACAAATATCGTTCTAACACAGACATAATATGGAAGTAATATACTGTACGATCAGGATCCATTTACTTCCATGAGGATAATTCAAACATAATAAATATTTCAATATAAAGTCAATAACTATGGACTAATATTAGTTCCATAGTTGAAACCTTTCTAATATAGGTTTGTCTTGTGAATGGGCCTTAAAGTAGTAGAAGCAAACGATCATATGTTCATCATATCATAGGTTACCGTAAAATGGTACTCTGTAAGCAAAATTAAAATGTAACGTTTATTTTTATGTTACAATAACTAAGTTCCAATGTACAGTCTTAAATATGTGTTAAAAAAACTGCAAAATATAAAAATAACAAATTTGGATTTTCACATAGATTAATCACGTAACATCTTTACACTTTACCTTACTGATTTGCTGTTTGATTTAAACAATGTACTAAAATAACATAATTAAATTGGATTTCTCCAGCCTAGACAAGAGGACGGCAGTTTGAGCTTCTGCCCCTTGAATAGTTATAATAATTAAAAAAAAAAAAACATAAAAAAACAGGATTCTGAGAAACCTCTATAAACATTAATTATGTTTTTAGAATGTCCTATTTTCCCTTTTAAACACCAAACATAAAGGACTTAATTTATCAAAACTGGTTAAAAGAAAAGTTATCTTAGTTGCCCATAGGAACCAATCACAGCTCGGCTATCATTTTGCCAGTGCAGTTTAAGAAATGTAAGTTGAGCTCTGATTGGTTTCTATGGACAACAAAGATGGCTTTACTTTTTGAAAGTTTTGATGAATGAGGTCCCAAATGTTTTAAAACAGATTTTTACACTTCCTTTGAAAAGCTGGCCTATGAGAATATTCTAACAATCCTCACTACTTTCCTCTCTTCCAAATCAAATTCAGATTTTTCCAACCATGATTTATATTACTTCCATGTTTATTTCTCATCAAGATATATACAATGTAAGCCTTAAATTCTCCATTGCTATAGCTTTCCAACAGTTTACTATATGATTCCCTAATACTGTTGTTAAAGAGAACATGTCATCAGGGTTATACATATTAAAGTAAAGGTATTGCCATAATGGCGCCAATAAATTCTGTGCTGGCACTGTCCTAGCCGCAGGCAGCAGTTGCGTCGTTTTACCTCTTGATGGGCTTCAATAAAATGATACTGGCGCATGTGCAGAGTGATCTTCTAGCAGTCTCTGGGAAAATGGCGCCGGTGGCGGTGCATGTGCAGATTGAGATCTTTGCTCGTGATTGAATTCCGCCGGCGTGGAATTTAAATAAGGAAGACGACAGACAGCAGAGGGGCAATGGCAAAGCCGAAGACCCAACCCACAGTCCTGCCCCACAGGCCCGCCCCGATGCACAGAGACCAAAACTTATAATAATGATTTTTATAAAAACCTGGCTTCACTGAAAGTTTATATTAAATCAGTATACCAGTGCTAGTATGGCAATGCCTTTAGTTTAATATGCATAACCCTGATAACAGGTTGTCTTTAAGTACTGTGGATTCATATCTCTTCTATAAGATAATGTATTAAGACACTTTGCCGGATCACTCCAATACATTTAATACGTTCTACGTTTCTACAGTATAAATAGACTCTGGACCAACGGTGAGTATTAGCTACAACATGAAACCTCATTTGTTATGTTCATTTTAATTACTGTCTGAAAAATAAAATCTAATAAATAAGGGTTAATAAAACCAAATTTGACTTATGTACACTACAGTAACACATAAACAAAAGACCAAGGCTAAGTGAAGGCATTTACCACCAACTGGTTCAATATTGGCGGAATATGCTAAAATACTTGGGCATTTAGTTGTTGTTACAAAAGCAGGACTTCAGTATCATGAGTTCACTTGAAGGTATGGTTATATAAGCCAAATGGGTTTGAATTTCATTTTTTTTCCATATTGTTCGCACGTAGGTGACTTGTAACACAACTTAGAGCTGTAAATAGAGGAGCAGCCAATCCTTAAGACCCAGGCAATTGATTTCTCCGATTCCTGCTTTTCCTGGTATTCATAATGAGTTTTAATTTACTATATTCACCGTTGTGCTTTGGTATTTCTAAAGCTGGATTTTTTTTCTGCCTACTCTCTTTGCAGTATTGGTTAATTATTTGCATCTCAGAGTGACTGAATGATCCAGTGAGGTCCTTGGGATGAAACTGCAGTCCACTCAACGTGCTGGCCCAGATCCACTGGGATTTATCAGTCATGAAAGTCACAAGTTCAGAATCCAAGATTTTTAAATTGATTTTTGCAATTGTTTGCTTGAAAGCGTTCTCAGTTGCTATGCAGTGATACAATCCTTGGTCAGAGTCCTGAATGGATCGAATAAGCAGTCCTTGACCAGTAGAAATGATCCTTTCATTCAGCTTCACCTGTGAAAGGAATAGAGCCAATATCAGAAAAGTATTTAGGTAAGTGTGTAAACCAAACATGTATAGCATTATAAAGCGGAGGCTAACATTTCAACAATGCTCCAATTGCTTCTCTATTATTGCTAAATTATTATGCACGCATTTATTTAAGACTTGAAAAGTTATTTCTTTTAAAAAATGTATGAAAAGTAATTGGTTTCCAAAGCGTAGAGGAACAGGCTTGGGTAAAGATGTCTCTTAAAGGGAACTTGACAGCAGATACATGTTACCAAATCCACAGGCAGGATGTACCAGACGCTGCAAGAGTTTAGCCGTATTTGTTTAACTCTGAAACGCTGCGGGGTTTCAGAGAAAGTCATAGTTTATTAGCAGAGTTGCCAGAGATTGCATGCATAGGGACAGACCTATCACTCAAGGGGAGGAGGCGTAGAAATCGCTGGGAACCCTCCTGTCCAACTAGTCTCCTGGTGGTTATTAAACTATGTTCTTTTATGAAATTCCGCAGCGTTTCAGAGTCAAACATACCTGGCTGAGATCATGTAGCCAGTGTCCGATACACGCTGCCCGTTGACCAGGCAGCATTTATTAGCTGTCAGGTTTCCTTTAAAATCATCTCTAATCCTCAAAAATGTACTATTCTGACCTCAAAAAATGTAATGTTTTGGATATAAGCTAATCATATCCAATATCTACATATCAATATAAAAAACATTTCTACATAGTGAAATTTGTGAACGTTTGATTACCAAAACAGATAAATTGTTATTTCTTTCCAAAAATGCAATAAATGTAAAACACAAAATATTTGTTTCACAAGCTGTACATTGGAAATGAGTATACAGTATATGGTAATGGAAAATACAATGAGTTGCAATATAAGGCGGCTGACATAAGTGTAAGGCTCCTAGCATTAACCATACATGTACGTGGGTTTATTTGATGTGTTTCTGTCTGATCCATATTAAGGCTCTATTGTGTGTAGCAAAGCACTAACATAATCAGCTGTCGTGGATTACATCTGGTTCTGAAAAATTCTTTTTCGTATGTTCACTCCAAAGATTGCAAGATACTTAGGTTTATTTTACAGTGAAAAATATTTCCAAGTAGCATTTGTTTCTTGGCAATCAGAAGCCTCATTTCCAGACAGTGATGCTGGAATTGTCTAGAAGGAAAGAGCAGCTGGTGATCAGGTCAGCAGTTCCAATTGTAAAGAATCACTGACATTCATACAAGAGGAACTACTTTCCTGGGAAGTGAAAAATTAAAGAGTTGAACAATTTCTTGGCGTGTTAAGTGTAGAGGTCCCATTCTCAACTAAAATGTTCAACCCAAATAAGAAGCCTGATTACGTAAGCCTTGAATCCTGAAGATAAAACCTCTGCCCCTGTGTGTAAACTTTATATGGTAAATTCATGCTGAAAAGAACCAAAAATACATTGGTGTATTTCATAAGAGACAAATTTGTGACTTCTGGTTATCTTCAGTACACTGATCTCTAGGATTTGCTACCACTTATGTAATATTATTGCATCTCCAGAGCTACAGATGAGCAAGTTTTTGTAGGTACCCTACTATGACATCTTTGCACACTGTGAAGAAGCAGGTAAAGATTGTCCCATGAAATGTATTGTTTGAAACTCAATAGAGCATTAGAAAAGAAGTGTGTTTGCAGTATACATCCATTAACATTAGTGTGCGGTTTTGTATGTAAAATACATTTTCATCTGTAATGGTACCCCATGCTGTTTCTCTTGTGGCAGGCATGTTGGTTCACTTTCATTAGTGGACGCATATGCCCAGAAGCTTCCCTGTCCCTGCATAGTGATCTGACAGTCAAGCCTCCGCTGTATTCTATTTGGTAATCGGAGGAGAAATTGAGCCTGGCAATAGCTGTAACACAGGGAACAATAGAGAAGAGATAGATAGATAGATAATGAGGCATTAGTTATTTATTAGTAGTGTTGCTAAGACTGCATACAAGGGATTATTTTTTTCAGGACAAGAGAGGAAGACAAGAGATATGTTGTTAGCGGTGTACTTCTGGAAGATTCTGCCATTTCCTGGTCACATTGGGCAAGCTATTGCCCACCTATAGGAAGGGAAGAGACCAGAATTTTAGAAAAGTGTGTAAAGGTGCCTATAGGGGTAAAAATGCACTGGACAATGAATTTTTTTTGTTAAAATAATGTTGTGCGTTACTCCATAGGTTTATTTACCTTGTAGGATAACTCCTTAAACTTGGCTAGAGTCACATGTTTAGGTTTTGCATGGAATTTCTGAAATCGGCAATGTTTTTTTTCTTAAAGTTGTAGAAATGGTCCTAGAACTGCTTCCATTATATACTTGGTATACTAAATTCATGGCTTTTCAATGCTACTCTATCATATTCAGTTATACACCGTATGTATGTTCTTCCTATTGCATTTTTCTCTAATGGATTCAAGTTTACAAAATTGATTCTATAAAGTGGAATTATGTCACAGGTGGCTCATTGGTTAGAACATCTGCTGTGTTGCAGTGGGATCAAATCTGACCAAAACCTGAATTGAGTTTGTACCTTCCATGCATGTTTGTTCGGTTTGCTCAGTGTACTCCAGTTTCCTTCCACAATCCCAAAAACATGAAACAAGTTCATGAATTTCCTATTAAATTGTCCCTAGTGTGTGTGCATTCGAGAGAGAAATCATATTGTGGGGACACGTGAGTGATGACAAGAAAGCACCTAACATCGGGCCACTGTAGCACACCTCTACAATGACCAAAAATGCTATGTGTGACCATAGGCAGGATTTATTGGCATGAATATAATATTTTTTTTATCTTACATGGAACACGTCTGTTAAGAGAAAAATGTAAATTCCCCCAAAAGAAGAAGCATTTGTGCACAAAGGGCGTCCTGTTCTATAAAATGTTATGGAGTATCACAGAAGTGGAGAGGAGAAGTGAGCACAGAGAGCCCTTACAAGCACTAATGTATTTCACTGGTTCTGTCTGCGTCACTATGAACACTGATGGGTAATGGCCCATTATAGTTATTGTGGAAATAAGATGTCTAATTATAGAGAAATGAAATGCGGCTTTCTGGAAATAGCCACAGATGTCAAAGAAAAGTGCATCTGGAAAAAAACATCATCTCTCTATGAAAATAATAGCAGTGAGTGAAGAAGAGAATATATATCTGGATGATACTATAATTATAGATCTGATTTTCCAGCTAATAACCCAGCAACATGACACAAGGGGACAGAATGAGCAGTAGTAAGTAATATAAGCCGATTTGTAGTACTGCACAGTCACCATATTTTATGTGATTGCAGATTACGCCAAGACTTTTTGTTTACCGATACTTGGAAAGTCCCAAGTGAGAAACTACACCAATAATTTAGGGACATTTCAAACTACATATTAGAAACGTAGAGCCAATGTATAAAGTTTGTTCTGTATGTAGTCGAATCTAAACAGAAATATATACACTATTTGTCTCAAAATTTACTTGTACCATGCTTCACTTCAGCCATTACAGCAGGTAACAGCATCTTGTGGCTTTCCACTTATTGCAAAACTACAACTTTCTGTAACATATTGGTGCCAAGGTGTGACGACACAGATTCTAATCTTAATTAGCCAGACGTCTAGATTTGTTAGACTAAGAGAAATACACTATTATGTTTATGTTGACTTTTGAATTTATGTGTTTTTCTTTGGTCGGTCAGTAAGGACAGACTAGTATCTGTATAAACCTGAATGTGGACATTTTAGTTGGTATTTACTGCAACTTATTGTATGCAGGACAACGACTCAGTGTTGGGGAACAATGACGTTTGTTAATATAATTACATATTGTACTAAGCCAGCTAGTTGTTGATTTACAGAGCAGGGGGATACAAACTATGCAAATTGATTAAATGCTCAAACAATGAGACATGAGCCCTGCACCTTTCCCCCTGACCTGTGAATGATGACCTTAGGCACAGATGTAAATATGAAAAGGGTTTTCTATCCTGCTGCAAAGAGAATCAGAGAATCAAAAAAATCAGAGAGACTCTTCAGGACAGCAGCTTGGTAGCATGGCTTCATCCAAAGGGACACAGAGTTGGATTCTACAGGATGCCAGCCTAAGAGTATACGGCCCTGGCTGGAAGGATACAGATCTGCTCCATTGACCATCAGAGAACCCATGGATACATTTGGGGAAACCAGGTTGGGACAATGAGGTCACCTGGTCCCATGGATATGCATGTTTGGGTTAGCCAGGTTGAGACCATCTTGTCGCCTGGAACCCATGGAGATGTTCAGAGAAGCCAGTTTTGGACCCTCGGGTCTCCTGGCCTTGTACCTCAATGGACTGTCAGCTTCATAAGCTTGCCACTACCTCCTCTCTGTGGGTGTCCACCCAAAGAGGGGTATGACTGGTTGAGGTAGTTGGTCCTGGAAGTCCGAAAGTCGCAGTTTCTCTATCCGCGGTGGGTCAGCGGAAGGGTGAGACTGTGTAATGTTGCACCATCTTGGGTATTTGCTGGGACTGTCCTATATGTTTATTGTCTGTTTGGTGGTTCAATAAAGTATTGCCACACTGTTTTACCCTCACCCTGTGTTGTCTGAGTAGTATTATGCCCACGGAAGACCCCAGTTCTTTACACAAAGCATGCTGAAATTTGTAGTTTTGACACAGCCACTGAGATATCCATCCTCTAGAGTAGTGTTTCTCCAACTCCCATCCTCAAGGCCCCCAACAGATCATATTTTCAGGAGTTCCTTATCACTGCACAGGTGAGAGAACCTGTTGCAATTTCTGATGCTTTGATAATAATTCCATCAACAGTGCAATGCTAAAAAAAAATCCAGAAAAACATGATCTGTTGGTGGGCCGTGAGGACTGGAGTTTGGGAAACACTGCTGTAGATCAATGTCAATTTATTCATCTATAGAATTTAATATGGAATCTCTGGTAGAATTTTTGCTTGGGTCATGATTTGCCCCTTTTCCCTGAACTCACCTCTTTCCTTCGATCATTATCTTTCTGCAAGAGCCATCGGACAGAGGCTTGCGGAGATTTTGCAGTGCACTCCAGGAAAGTTGTATTATTCCTGACTCCATACTGAATAATCTCTTCAGTGTTCCTATACTCTGCACAGAAAGAAATAAGGGCTTATAAACCATGCCAAAAACACCAATAAGCCTAAAACTGTAAAATGTATCTAGCTACCTAGATCTTAGCCAAATGGAAGAAAATAAAAGGTACTAAAGCCACATCACAGCTTCTTTGCCACCCGCTTAAACAACCACTGGCTTTAAGGATATAAATCATCAATAACTAGAGAATCATAAGTGTACAATGGAAAAATCTATAAATGAAACGCCAGTTAATCAGGAATTGTGCTCAGTGATCAAAGTTCAAGGTACACGATGTAAATTGGAAACCTAATCGGGTGACTTAGAAATGTGAGGTTACATATATTTTTATACATTATATCTTTTGAAAAAGAAAATATCTTGTGGTTACTTGTTAGGCTGTACTACTATAGTCAGTGTGTTCTTTCTAGTTGATTTACAATTACAGGACTTTTCTCTTTGCACAAAAAATAGTGGAAAAAAAATAAATAATTGTGTCTACAATAACCCCAGATATTCTTGTTTATCAAGTGTTCCTAAACTAGTCTTGTCACTGTTAAAAAAAAGAGCATGGAAGGAAAGAAGCAGAGAGCACAAGTGACATGTCAGCTCATATCTTAAATTAGAACCGTTAAAAATAAACTGGTAATTACTAATCTTGCTGTTAAGGCAGTGACAGGGGAGATATTTTACACGCAGCAATAACCCACTCACTGAATTGAAAAGGTTATAAACCATTCAGGGGTGGGGGTCTTTCTATCATACAATATGGAAAAATTTATGTTTTCTATTTTCTGTGACTTCTATTATTTTCCATAAAAAATGGAGTTTCTTTATGTCAACAATCACAAGTATACAGAAAACACAAAGCCAACAAAGTATGTCACACATTAAAATATTTGTTGCAATATGAGGCTAAAAATCAACACCAAAATCCATGTGTATATGGATTTCTTGGGGTTTATGCACACCAAGGGACCGATTCATCAGGATTGGCGTAGTGCACAATTGTACTATGCCAGTCTAGCTGAAATAAAATGTGCCAAGTTCATTAAGAGTCAACTTAATGAAGTCGCCATCTTTTCGAAGTGGCAATCATGTTTGTTTGCTGTGTCTGTAATGATACTCTAGTCAGGCACTGGAGTATCATTTCTGGCATAGAAAGTGCCAGCTTTTGACATAAATTTGATGGGCGGGAGTGGCCACGCCCCGTCCCGCCCCAGCCGTTTCAGCAGAGCTGAGTCACACTGGTAAAAAACGCCCAAAATTTGTATAACTTTTCAAAGATTTTTTGCCAGTTTTAAGGCGTAAAGGCTGTGATTAATTGGCTCCTAAGTTTTTCTCGGAGGTCAATAATCACCAGTTTTCTAGTAGAAATTGCTAAAAATAATTCTGTAAAATACCTTTCAGATTAAATCCACGGCACTGGGTAACTGGATTTCCATGTTTTATATCTTGTCTCCTGCTTCTTCTATAAAATCAGAAAAGCACAAAGGTCAAACCAATGGAGTACTTCTCGGGAAACTCCAATGAACTACAAGTATATGCAGTGATGAGTCAGGGTAATAGGAGGACATGAACTAGAAGTTATGATTAGTGTTGAGCGAGTATGTTCTGTCCGAGTATGCTCGGGCCGAGCTCCGAGTATTTATAGCTGCTCGGTGATAAGGTTGAATCGCTCCCATGTGCATGATTTAAAACTGTTTGACAGCTTTATTACATGTGAGGAATGTCTATTTCTTACACATTCCTCCCATGTAATAAAGCTGTCAAACAGTCGCAAATCATGCACACGGGAGCGATTCAACCTTATCACCGAGCAGCTATAAATACTCGGAGCTCGGCCTGAGCATACTCGGCGAAAGGGTTAATAGAACATACTCGCTCAACACTAGTTATGATTGCTGGCTACTTATCAAGAAAAGAAAGATCTGAACAATAGACAACTATTACTAATGCACAGGTCAATGAGCATGCACAGATATCCTATTTTGAAAAATTGGGTGTGACAGGAAAAATATGACAAATTTTTATTTTAATAGTATTAATCTGCAATAACACAAGCAATATCTTATATAATCTTAAAGCTTAGCATTTTTTCAAAAAGATGATCCAGTGATCAGCTGATTGACATGGGTCCAACTTTTAACATAGGAGAATTGTAGCTCCAGGGTCTGTCAGAATGAGAACTTTTTGGCTCGTATAGGCTACACAAAATGCGGAGTTAAATGACCACCGATCAGCTACATGTTTGCTGCTTGGAGGTTGATTATAAACAATTCAATAGCCCATTTGAGCAGAACAATCATTAATAGATTTCCTATATACGTGGGGCGATGTGCTGCCAAGTATGATCATTTATTAGGCAGGCTTAACCCCTACACAACCTTGGGATTTTAGGTTTTTGCGTTTTCATTTTTTTGCTCCCCTTCTTCCCAGAATCATAACTTTTTTATTTTTCCATCAATATAGCCCTTTGAGGGCTTGTTTTTTGCGGGACGAGTTGTACTTTTGAACGACAACATTGATTTTACCATTTAGTGTGCTGGAAAAAGGGAAAAAATTCCAAGTGCGGTGAAATTGCAAAAAAAAGTGCAATTCCACAATTTTTTTTTTTTTTTACCATGTTCACTAAACGCTAAAACTGACCTGCAATTATGATTCTTCAGGTCATTACAAGTTCGGAGATATCAAACATGTATAGGTTCTTTTTTATTTAACTGATGAAAAAAAAGTAAAGTTTGCAATAAAAAAAAAAAAAATGGTGTCATTTTCCGGGACCCGTAGCGTCTCCATTCTTCGGTATCTAGGTCTGGGTGAGGGCTTATTTTTTGCGTACCGAGCTGACGTCTTTATTGATACCATTTAGGGTTAGCTACGATGCTTTGATTGGCTGTTATTGCCTTTTATTGCAATGTTGTGGCAACCCAAAAGAAAGTAATTCTGGCATTTTGATTCTTTTTCTCGTTACGCCATTTACCGATTGGATTAATTTAGTTTATATTTTGATAGATCGGGCGTTTCTGAAAGCAGTGTTACCAAATATGTGTATTTTTTTTGTTTTATTTTGAATGGGGCAAGAGGGGAGGGTATTTGAACTTTTATATATTTTTTTAGATTTTTAAAAAGATTTTTTTTCTCTACTTTTTACTTGCTTCAATAGTCCACTTAGGAGACTTGAAGCTGCAATCATCTGATCGCTTGTGCTACACATAGCAGGGCTTCAGGGGCTTTTAGGGGCACATGACAGCTGATCAAATCAGCTGTCGTGCCGGCAAAGATGCGTGCTCACCGCCGGAGCCCGCATCAAATGCCGTTACACGACCTATGAAGTATCTATACGTCATAGGTCATGAAAGGCTTAATAATCATTTCATGAAAAAGCCTATTTCTTGTTTGCTGGATGATTAGTCTGTTTACACTGCACGATTATTAGCAAAAAGGAATTTTCTTATTGTAATTTTTGGGTGTTAATTGTGATCCAACGATACTTGTTTTTTTTTTTTTTAGATAAATGACACATAAATTGCAAAAATTACTCAGACATATTCTGTACATAATAAAACTTCCACAATAAACTATAAAATTAAACTTTTTCCAGTCTAGACGGAAACAAAACATTAACACATAAAATCCAAGACCAGTCATAACACAAGTGTCTTACCTTTTCCCTGATGGGTAAAACTTAGAACAAAAGTTTCCATCCCAGGCACAATAGGGGTCCCTGGCCAGGCAGCAGTCCGCACATGCAGGCCCATAAATATGGCAACGGTGTAAAGAGAGCTGAGTGACACCCTCTTCTGAGCTAACGTACAATTGTTGCTGTAGAATGAAAATTTATTTTTCAGCAAAAGGTTTCTTAGCATGTTACTGTTATAACTGAATGGATTTACATCTTGTGTGTAGAGATAAAGGCAATTATAATTACAGACCAACACTGGTTATTATATCTAAAACAAATCTAACTTTTGACTGAAGGAACATAATAACAAAACAAATGTATTCTGTTTTTTCTTACAAAATAGAATATTTTAAAAGCTTATCGTGAAAGGTGCCACTATTGAACATGATAACAAGAGCTATGAAGGCCTGGCAAAAATGCCAGCATCAACAGCGAGAGCTGCAAATTAATGTGCAAGCTGTGATACATGGAATTCTGAAAACAGGCCGCATATGATAATACATTCTAAAGCCCCCCCCATACACATTAAACAAATGTCGGCCAAACCTGCCGACGACTGGTTCTGCCAATGGTCTAATGTTCATGGTAGACCCAGATAATTTATTGTCGAGGGAGTTAAGGATCTGGCATGTCTGATTTCAGACTGACGATCCTCTTGTTCTTCTTGAGATAAGCTGCCACTGGACACATCTGGCAACTTCTCTCTCATAGAGGACACAGGAGCGCTCGGTAGAGCAAGTGCTCCTATGCAATGGGAGAATCTGGAGAGATACAGGTGCTTCTCACAAAATTAGAATATGATCAAAAAGTTAATTTATTTCAGTTCTTCAATCCAAAAAGTGAAACTCATATTGTTAGGCGTCTGCTGGATCCGAAATGGGTTCAGAACCATCAGTGGATTCTGTGGTCTCCCATTCTGGTCCAGCTGGGGCTGATGCTGCTCAGCATCATCGTCGGTCCCAATGCCTAGCTGGTGCACGAGATGTACAGGTTGTCTCTTGGGTCTTTGTTCCTAGCAACATGAAGCGTAGGTTGCGGAAGGAAACAGGGCTGTCACAGCCTAAGTCCAGGATTCACTGCACTGAGCATGCCCGTGACATGGCGGACCATGATTGGTGGTTTGGGAGTCAACTGTTCCGGTGACCTGGCACCGCCTGATTGGTCGCTGATGACGTCACCAATAAGGCGATGGTGGGCAGGGCTTAATCTTTAAATAGCCCGCCCACAAACATGGCGGCGCGCTCTGATCATTGAGCTATGATGGTGTAATTGTGTGGACGCTTGGTCGTTTGGGCTCCATGTGTGCTTTAGCTTCTGTCAGGCAGGTTTAGCGGGTGATAGGCAGCCTTAGATGGAGGGAGGCAGGTAGCTTTGTCTGACAGTCTGGCTCCGACAAAGGGGTCGCCATACACCCCGAGCAGTCTGCAGACGCCGTATTCCCGGCACCACCTGTAAGCCGCGTGGAGAGATATTCCTCAGTCCGATAGCACGCCGGCTGGGAGCAAGTATACGCCGGCGTGAATCACACACGCATCCTAGCGCCTGCTGCGTAGTCCCTGTGCAGTAAATAGGGCTACGGATACATTATTTGTAGCACATCTCTCGTGCGGTTAACGGAGATAGTGCGAATCCCTATTCCCGTTCCGGTGTGCAGTAACACGGAAGGGATTGTTATTTCTGTTGGTTGTTTTACCTTCTTACCCGGAAGGTGTTCGTCCGCAGTCCTCCAGACTGCATCGCAGACCCCGGGTTTGGTTGCTTTCCATTATTTAATAAAGTTGTTTACAACCGTCCCCTTAACACATATATAGAGTCATTACAAACTGAGTGATCTATTTCAAGTCTTTATTTCTGTTAATGTTGATGATTATGGCTTACAGCCAATGAAAACATAAAAGTCATTATCTCAGTAAATTAGAATACTTTATAACAGCAGATTGAAAAATGTTTTTAAAATCTGAAATGTTGGCCTACTGAAATGTATGTTCAGTAAATGCACCCAATACTTGGTCGGGGCTCCTTTTGCATCAATTACTGCATCAATGCGGCGTGGCATGGAGGCGATCAGCCTGTGGCACTGTTGAGGTGTTATGGAAGCCCAGGTTGCTTTGATAGCAGCCTTCAGCTCATCTTCATTGTTGGGTCTGGTGTCTCTCATTTCCTCTTGACAATACCCTATAGATTCTCTATGGGGTTAAGGTCAGGCGAGTTTGCTGGCCAATCAAGCACAGTGCTGAAGCCCTGCTATGTGGAGCACAAGCGATCGAAAGATCACCGCTTCTGGCCTCCTACGGAGACTATTGAGTCACGTAAAAAGTAAAGAAAAAAAGTTTTTAAAAATCTTAAAAAAATATAAAAGTTTAAATCACCCCCCTTTTTGCCCGATTCAAAATAAATCAATAAATAAAAAAGATACATATTTGGTATCACTTCTTTCAGAAAAGCCCGATCTATCAAAATATAAAAAGAATTAATCTGATCGGTAAACGGCGTAAGAAAAAAATCAAAACGCCAGAATTACGTTTTTTTTGGTGGCCGCAAGATTGCAATAAAATGCCATAACAGGCGATCAAAACATAGTATCTACACCAAAATGGTATCAATAAAAACGTCAACTTGGAGCGCAAAAAAATAAGCCCTCACCCAGCCCCACCAAAAAATGTAGACGCTACGGGTCTCGGAAAATGGTGCCCTTTTGTTGGGGGGGATTTTTTTCACTACTTAAATAAAAAAGAACCTATACGTGTTTGGTATCTGTGAACTCACAATGACCTGGAAAACCATAATGCCAGGTCAGTTTTAGAATTTAATGAACATGGTAAAAAACAAAACAAAACAAAACCAATTGTGGAATTGCCCTTTTTTGCACTTGGAATTTTTTTAATGTTTTCCAGTACACTATAAGGGTAAAATCAATGGTGTCGTTCAAAAGTATAACCCGTTCCGCAAAAAACAAGCCCTTACATGGCAATACAGACAGAAAAATAAAAAAGTTATGGCTCTGGTAAAAAAAGGAGCAAAAAACAAAAACGCAAATATGAAAAATCTCAAGGTTGTGAAGGGGTTAAATGACCGCTGGTTGGTTACTTGTTTGCTGCAGTCGTTTAGTAGCCTATTTAACTAGGCCACATTTCCTATAATCAGTAATGATTGTTTCAGCGCACATAGACTGGCATTGTTCTCGGCAGCACATATCTTGTTTACATGATGCGATGTACTCCTGAGAACGCATATTTTTAAGCAAGCTTAAAAATAATTTCACCCAACGAACAAACGTTTTGCACATTTATTGGATGATCGCTAGCTTGTTTAAACTTCCCGATTGTCATTAAACAAGCGTTCCTAACAACACAATTCCACGATAATCATGAAATATAAATCCAGCCTAAGCCAGTGCTAGAAACACCTGGTGACAGCCTATCTTCCCAGAGAACAAAAACATGGGGACCACCATACACATTACATAGTTGGCCAGTCTATCTCAAATTGGGCAGACTTTAATCAAATGTATATGGGGTCATAATGGAAGATGGACCTCTTATAACTACAGATTGTTTTGGTCCATGAGATATAAAATATATTGAAGTGAGTTTTTAATATACCATAGTTTTTTGGGCACTGGCTCACTTTACATCATACAAAGTTGTAAAATGATTTGAAGCCTCATACAAGCGTTATCATAATTTATAGGGAATGTGTAAGTCTGACTATTCTTTCCTTCTTTGCAACATTGCTGGTTGATTCCAATTACCAACACAATCATATTGTATAAATGCACATTCTACACAATTTAATAAATTGTGTAAACTAATTACGGTATATCTGATGAATATAAAAAAAACATTTAGGGGAATCTTACTATAAATATTAAAAGTCCCACAATAACACTTTATGGTATACTGATTGGATCTGTCATCAATGTCTTTTTTTTTTTAGAAATAATGCCCCTTTAACCAATCTAGACCAATGTCAAAATTGCAGAACTACCTCATTGCCTTAAATCATTGTATTAATTTCTGAACTTGTTAGTTATTAAGTAGTATATTTTATAATCTAGAACTCCACTACATAAGATAAGTCTAAGTATATATTTATAGCTGCATTCATATGAAAATGATACATATTCTGTATGCCATCTGCTTTTTTTCAAATTCAATACTTTCTTTTAATTCTAATGTGCTTTAGTACTTGACTTTACAAAACGTAATGAGTATTCCGGCTCTGTAGAATTTCTGCATTTAGATGTAGTATAATATAATCAGTGTGAGAGGATGTGCTCAATGACTAAAGTGCTCAATTGATTTTAGGCGTGCTATTACTAATGAATCTAATCTCTACTTGCCCCGCAGACTTCTTACTAAAAGGGAATTTATCAGTTACTAAAGACGGAGTTTTCAAATGTCATTTAAGGGAACCGAAATTACATGCCTGCCATAAAACACATTTTTGCAATCTTGAACATAGATTAGGTAATTAATTTTTGGAGCGCAAACTGTAATTACAGTCATCAGAGTTGTTGGAAAAATGAGTTTAATCTGTCATCGGTCTTCATTAAGTAAGTAATGAAATGTATAGTTGCGTAATGTTAAGCTTTAGGATATAACTGTAGCTAAAAGAATATAAAATTAGATTACATTTTTCTATGAAAGGACCATACAAGGAATTCAGAAACATTTAAATCTGGGAAGAAATGAAAAGTTGAACAGTTTGCAAGTGCTGCACAACTAATTCTCAAGTTCTGTCTAAGGGTAATTTCATGTGAACTTTCTTTATGTGAATTTTAGTCCCTGTTCTTCATACCCCACATCCTTCCATCGCGCAGTTCAACCGCTGGTTCTTAGAGTCTCATTTACCTCTGTCCCCATCTCACACGCTTTCACTAAGGCTATGATCTACTTGTACCCTCAACAATGACCCACTTCTAAGTCCATATGAACAGCGCACATGTTAATGTTGTGCAATGTGTACATAAAGACATTGACTGTCAGTACTGGATAGTGTCAGTGTGCAATTTTATAGTGAACACTACTAAGTCGTTATGTCGTAACTCTCTATGTGGATGGTTTGACCTATTATTTTCTCTCTCTTGGCATGCGAGCATAGGTTGCATCACTTTATACCTGTAGCCAGCTTATTCATGCATATACAGGTGCATCTCACTAAATTATAATATCATCAAAAAGTTCATTTATTTCAGTTCTTCAATACAAAAAGTGAAACTCATATTATATAGAGTCATTACAAACAGCGTGATCTATTTCAAGTGTTTATTTCTGTTTATGTTGATGATTATGGATTACAGCCAATGAAAACACAAAAGTCATTATCTCAGGAAATTATAATCATTAACAAAAATCACCTGCAAAGGCTTCCCAAGCATTTAAAAAGGTCCCTTAGTCTGTTTCAGCAGGCTCCACAATCATGGGGAACACTGCTGACTTGACAGATGTCCAGAAGGAAGTCGCTGACACTCTCCAGAAGGTCCCAGAGTTCCAATTTTCATTTGGAAATCAAGGTCCCAGAGTCTGGAGGAAGAGTGGAGAGGCACACAATCTAAGCTGCTTGAGGTCTAGTGTGAAGTTTCCACAATCAGTGATGGTTTGGGGAGCCATGTCATCTGCTGGTGTAGGTCCACTGTGTTTTATCAAGACCAAAGTCAGCGCCGCCATCTATCAGGAAATTTTAGAGCACTTCATGCTTTCCTCTGCCGACAAGCTTTTTGGAGATGGAAATTTAATTCTCCAGCAGAACTTGGCACCTGTTCACACTGCCAAAAGTACCGATACCTGGTTTAATAACAACAGTATCACTGTGCTTGATTTGCCAGCAAACTCACCTGACCTTAACCCCATAGAGAATCTATGGGGTATTGTCAAGAGGAAGACGAGAGACACCAGATCCAACAATGCAGACGAGCTGAAGGCTGCTATCAAAGCAACCTGGGCATCCATAACACCTCAGCAGTGCCACAGGCTGATCGCCTCCATGCTACGCCGCATTGATGCAGTAATTGATGCAAAAGGAGCCCCGACCAAGTATTGAGTGTATTTACAGAACATACATTTCAGTAGGCCAACATTTCGGATTTTAAAATCATTCTTCAAGCTGTTGTTATAAAGTATTCTAATTTACTGAGATAATGACTTTTGTGTTTTCATTGGCAGTAAGCCATAATCATCAATATTAACAGAAATAAACACTTGAAATACATCACTCTATTTGTAATGACTCTACATAATATAAGAGTTTCACTTTTTTTTACTGAAGAACTGAAATAAAATAACTTTTTGATGATATTCTAATTTAGTGAGATGCACCAGTACATCTATCACACAGTTTCTGTGGTATTTGCTAGTCTTATTTTAGTAGTCCTATATAGCATATATATATGGTCTCCCTTTTATATCTATATATTTATAGATGTGCACATTTGGTTTTTACTCCCAAAACTGGGGTGCACTTGATTCTAAATTACTAGTCTACTATTGACTTATGTGTCCACAAGACTGCATTCGTGTTTGCTAATATGTAAATCTTGTATTAAATATTATGGAAATCATTGGTTTTAATTTGTGTAATTACAGTTTGTGTGTATTTTTGTTTAAGGGTCTGTTTACACTGTCTTTGTGCGGCACTTAACAACCACTGATCAGCAACGTGTTTACACAGGCAGACCGCGCTTCAGATGCGCACTGACTGATCTGTAAGAGATTGTTCAGTGCGAATAAGTTGCCAAGCACGATGGTTTTAAGTCTGCTTAAAAAAATATTGTACCCAATGAACAAGTGTTTTGCTTGATCATGGGATAATCAGCAGCCTGTTTACACTCCAAGATTGTCGTGAAACAAGCGATACTAGGAATGCTCGTTCATTATAATCTTGTGGAGTGAATACACTTTAAGGCAGCGGACAAGGTCCAGATTGGACTGAAACTTTGACTATATTGGTACAATTAGATTTTGATTTGCTGACACCTTAATATCCATTTCCGTGTCTAAACTATTTCCCCAGTAACTTTTGAGTGACGTGATTACATTCTATGTTGTTTTACAAAATAAAGCAACTGACCACAAGCCTTGTTGATATGTATGGCATAGGCTAAAGACAACCAGAAGTAGAAAAGTTCATAAATTAAATGCACTAAAATGTGCTTGTGCCGGTAAAAGGCACAGTGTATTCATAATATCATTTTTGCCCTGAATCAAAACTTTTTGCACCATAAACTGTTGCAAATACTGTATATAGCTAACTTGGTTCAATATCATCTAATCTGTTTTGGAGAATAATTTGGCAATATTGCATGTGCACATAAAATAGATGTTTAACACTGTACATTAATTTGTAAACAATACAGACTAAATGATAAAAGGCAAATTACCTTTTTTGAGGAAATCTTCATAGATCTTATAGAAGCGTAACTCTAAACAAAGAGAACAGATTTTTGTAATGGGCTCAGGTCACAGTATACAATAGTACAAATCATAAATTGCAGATGTTACATATATTACTATAAAATCTTAAATAAAGCTATGAATCTTAAAATTAAACTGTATAAGGACAGTTACAGGCACACAGACAACCGAACTAAGTCTAAGACCATTGGACACGTACAACAGATACAAGTCATGCTGTCACTGCAATATCCATCATAAAGAAAAGTAAATTCTTGGGTAGTCTGCCCAATATACTTATTATAACTTTACACTGTTGTGATGATAACAATGTCATCAGAACACCTTATAGTTATATAAATTCTAATAAGAATTGCAAATTTGTGATCCGAATAAGTGTCCTTGCAGCTATTTTAGTGTGACTCGGTCTATAGTGTCAATACTTCATAAGCAGTACGATTTGTACTTTGCTTGTGCATTGATTCATTTGATCTATGTAAGAGGAGAGTTGGCAGGTGGCCAATTGCTATATCTTTCTAGCACATGAGAGCAGCTACTGGGATATTTGTTGTGGCAACGGCCAGTAGACGAAAAAAATCAGCTAAGCATTACAAGTTGAGAAAAATGAGGCTGCAAACAGAAATCCGTTATGTCTAGTTACTTATAGATTACTTCCAGGAATTGTTAATGCGCAGCCTTGGGCCAAAACATAACCTTACTGAAAGCAGTTATATTGCCTTCTATGAAGGGTTTTTAACAGTATCACTTCCTTTTTAATATTTTTTTTTAAATTAGCATTATTATTTTAGTCTATACTTACGCGTTATCATTAAAAAAATCAATCTGGATCCCCTGGTGGGATCGGCAATTTTTTTTTAATAAATTTGCTCACTATTTGATGCAACAAAGTTATTTATACAATGCTCAGTATAAATAAGTACAGCCACTGTGAAAAGATTTGAATCAATATCTCACTGAACACAGAAACAATTTCCAAGATTTTGACAAAACTGAGTTTCATAGAACATTTTTTAACTCATAACATGAAAAGTTAATAATATAACTTTCGTTACAAAATCTTCAGTTTTCTTCAAATTAGTAGATGCAAGAATGAGTACACCCCACATCAAAAACTATCCTACTATTATTTTGTATGACTTCCATGATTTCTAAGGGCAGCACCATCTCTTCTAGGCATGGAATGCACACATTGGTGACATATTGCAACATCTTTCATTTTCCATTTCTTCATCAATGACGTCTTTTAGAGCCTGGATGTCGGATAGAGAGTGATGCTCATCTTGTCTCGTCAGAATTCCCCATAGGTGTTCAATTGGATTGGGTTCAGATCAAGAGACATACTTGGTCACTGCATAACTTTCACCTTGCTCTTCAAAAATGCAACAGTGGCCTTAGATGTGTGCTGCTGATCAGTCATGTTGGAAAAGTGCAAGTCTACAAAGGGCATGGAGTGATAATGGTAGCATCTTTGATCAATGTAGAGCAATACATCTATGAATTCATGATACCATCAATTAAATGTAGCCCCTCAACACGAGCAGCAGTCATGCAGTCCCTCATAAGAAAACTTCTTGTGCCCCTCATATGTTTCACTATAGGCACCATGCAGTTCTCTTTGTACTCCTCGACTTTGTGATGTCAAATAGTTTTGAAGCTATCAGTTACAAAAATATTTATCTTTGCACTGATGAGGCCGAGTATAGAGTCCCAGTAGTCTTCATATTTTTCAGTATGGGTTGTAGCAAATTGTAGGCAAGCTTTTTTGTGCATGGGCTTTAAGAGAGGCTTCCCCTGTAGATGACATCCATGAATGTCGTTCCTATGCAGTGACGCTGTATTCTGTCACAGGAAACACTAACCCTGGTTTGGCTTTCTACTTTAACTAACTGCAGTCAACCTGCATGTCAATTTTCTTCAAGCTCTCTCATCAGAAGACACTTCTGTTTAGGTGTTAACTTCCATGGTTGGCCTGGACGTCTCTGTGAGATGGTCGCAGTTCCACCTTTGTTAATTCTTTGTATCACTTTTGCTACGGTATTCTGACTGATAAGTAAAGCTTTTCATGATCTTCTTGTAGCCTTCAGCTTTCTTGTGTAAAGAAATTATTTTCTTTCTCAAGACTGGTGACATTTCTCTTCCATGTGGTGCTATTGCTGACAGCATGAAATGGGAAGGTGTTTTCTTTGTTAGGTAATACCCTTTTATAGTCAACTGTCGGCTGGACACCTGTTTAATGAATAATTAGACTTACAGTGACGAGCAAAAGGGTAACAATGTTTTGAACTTTTGACTTTCAGGCTTCATATCTTACCATCCATTACTGCTTCGAACGTGAGACTACCATCATTCTATAGACAATCATCTTGGCTACTTCATACATAAATTTGACTTGAATTATTTAGCATATGATTACTTATGCAGATTCTTGTCATGTCACGGCATTGTTACTCTTTTGCTCCTCAAAATCGAAATTTTTATTTTTATTATTTTGTTAGTATTTTGTAAATTCATCTTTGGCTTTTAACACAACCCGAAGCCTTCTGGGCATTCCTCAATCAGATTCAAGCATGTCTTGACTGAAATCTGATCACAGGTCTCTTCTCCACGTTCCCAAAGTTGGTGCATACTGGTCGACTCACTTGGATATGTATACAGTTTTTACTTCAACTCTACCCACAAGTGTTCGATTGGGTTGAGGTCTGGGGACTGTGGGGGCCAATCCAGCACCTCTACTTCATTGTCATTGAAACATTTTTTCATTAATCTCAACGAATGCTTCGGGTCGTTGTCCTACTGGAACACTATGTCATCCTTTTCATACCCATAGTACTCGAGTGTACAAAGTAACTCATCATGTAGGATACTCATATATAGCTCAGCATTAATACCACCATCGATCCTGGCCAAAGATGCAATGCCTTCGGCTGTAAAACAACCCCATATCATCAGGCTTAAATTTCTCGATCCGTAAGCCCCTTTTCCCTTGTTTCTTCTAGACCCATTTGCATCCATCAGAGCCTAGTCTATTGACTTTCATCTCATCGCTCCAAATCACCTGTTTCCAATTTTCTACTGTCCACTTTTCGTACTTTTTTACAAACTCGAGCTTACACTTCTTATGATGATATTGAAGTCGAGGCTTCTTCATTTTCCCTTGCTTCTTCTAGACCCATTAACATCCATCAGAGCCTAGTCTATTGACTTTCGTCTCATCGCTCCAAATCACCTGTTTCCAATTTTCTACTGTCCACTTTTCGTACTTTTTTGCAAACTCGAGCTTACACTTCTTATGATGATATTGAAGTCGAGGCTTCTTCATTTTCCCTTGTTTCTTCTAGACCAATTTTCATCCATCAGAGCCTAGTTTATTGACTTTCGTCTCATCTCTCCAAATCACCTGTTTCCAATTTTCTACTGTCCACTTTTCGTACTTTTTTGCAAACTCGAGCTTACACTTCTTATGATGATATTGAAGCCGAGGCTTCTTCATTTTCCCTTGTTTCTTCTAGACCCATTTGCATCCATCAGAGCCTAGTCTATTGACTTTCGCCTCATCTCTCCAAATCACCTGTTTCCAATTTTCTACTGTCCACTTTTCGTACTTTTTTGCAAACTCGAGCTTACACTTTTTATGATGATATTGAAGTCAAGGCTTCTTCACCTTTTTTGAGCCACCATTCCAGTTTTGTGTAATGTGCGTCGCATGGTGCTTGCATAGATGTCTGAGACCTCACTATTACGAAACAAATGAGCCACCTCCACTGCCGTGTTTGTCGCGCCAGAACTGACAGACCTTGTGATGAGCCGACTTGTTGACTCCGATATTTTGCCTGGACATCCACCTTTTGGCTTTTGAATGGATGGATGGACTTCATTTCGTATTCTTCCAACTGTCATGGCACTCACATGATGCAGTTTGGCAATTTTCTTATCCGAGAGACCGCTTTTGATGAACTTGATGATGCAGTTTCTCTTTTCTTGGGAAATCTTCTTCATGACTTCTCCTCGATTCAAACCAGTGACCTTTCACTTGGGAATCAACTTAATAACACACTGAGCTAGTATGGAATGTGAGAACAAGTTATATTTTGTATAAAATGGGAAGAAAAAGATTTTTCCACCACCAGGAGCAAAACAGTAATGCAGTGACATGACAAGAGTCTGCGTACCTAATTATATGCTAAATAGTTGCAAGTCAAATTTATGTATGAGATAGCCAAGATGATTGTCTGTAAAATGATGGTAGTCTCATGTTTGAAGAAGTAGTGGATGGTGAGATATGAAGCCTGAAAGTCAAAAGTTCAAAACATTGTTATCCTTTTGCTCATCACTGTACCTGTAGTTGAATTCTTGCTAATTAGAATTTTGTAGTCTAAACTTTAGCTTTGCGCTTAAGACTTTCATTGGATTGAATACATTTTTGCAAAATGGTCTTGAATGAATCGGTTAAGAAAATTACTTTTTAGTGTGTGCAAAATAACAAATCTTGTTTGCAATCAATGGCCCACATTTGTGAGGGCATTTTTAGTATGGTATCTCATAGAAAATGTTGAAAGAAAACTAAAGGTTTTTGACAAATCTGTTGGGGTGTACTTATGTTATGCACACGCCCGGGCTGAGCGGCGTGTGCGTGTGATTGTAGTGATTCCACTGGACCGTGCCGGAGAGTGAATGCCTGGAGGGGCTTAACTAGGTATTCACCCGATCCGACCAGGGTCACACGACGGCATACGACGCCAGTGCACCAAGGAGGAACCGAGCAAAGGGACCAGGTGCTACTCCAGGACAGACCCCGGACACGGCTGTTGACCCACACAGGGGAATACAGGAACAGACTGGTAGGCTGGCACACAGACTGGTGGGTATAGGCAGGCACGACTGGTATGCAGGCAGGCGGGTAAGCAGGCAGGGGGGTACAGGCAAGCACAGCTAGAGTGCAGACAGGGAGGCACTAGCAGGTAGGAACACAGGCGGGATAGGACCCAGTACACACTGGGACTCAGGAACAATACAGGCAGAGGGGTACAGGCAAGCACAGCTAGAGTGCAGACAGGGAGGCACTAGCAGGTAGGGACACTGGCGGGATAGGACCCAGTACACACTGGGACTCAGGAACAGAGCCACAGATGTGGCGGACAAACACAGCAGAGTGAGGCCGCCCAGAGAGGTGAGCGAGAACAGGGCAGGACAAGGCCGCCTGGAGCGGTGAGCAAGAGTAGAGCAGGACAAGGCCGCCAGGAGCGGTGAACAAAGGATCAGAGCTGAGCGAGACTGCTGGAGCAGTGAGCAAGAGTAAAGCAGGACGAGGCCGCCTGGAGCGGTGAGCAAGAGTGGAGCGAGACTGCCGGAGCAGCGAGCAAAAGGGTCAGAGCGGAGCAAGGCTGCCGGAGCAGCGAGCAAAGGAGTCAGAGCAGGCTAGAACTGCCGGAGCGGTAAGCAAAGGAGTGAGAGCAGGCTAGAACCGCCGGAGCGGTGAGCAAAGGAGTGAGAGCAGGCTAGAACCGCCGGAGCAGTGAGCAAAGGAGTCAGAGCAGGCAAGGCTGAGTAGGGGGGACAGGGCTCTGTTCACACGGAACAGACAGGAAGGGAAAGGCAGAGCCAGACACCCACAGGGTACTTGCAGTGAAGTAGCGAGTGGACCACAAACTCACAAACGGGAGTACAGAGACAACAGGCAGGAGTTAGGTACGAGTTCAGACTCTGCAGAAAAAGGAAGGGAACGGACATAGAGGCAAAACAGGTAAAGGATAGGAGAGAGTTCAGACTGGAACTGAGTGTACGGAGGAGACCGACACTGCAGCGGGATACAGGAGCGGGTCTGGGAATACTGCCCCCAGAGAGGCAGGACGAACAGGCAAGGAGCGTGTTCAGACAGGACACACAAGATACAGGAGCGGGTCTAGGTAATCGGCCCCTAGAAGGCGGGAGGAACAGGCTAGGAGCGTGTTCAGACAGGACAGACAAGATACAGGAGCGGGTCTAGGTAATCGGCCCCTAGAAGGCGGGAGGAACAGGCTAGGAGCGTGTTCAGACAGGCCTGGAAATACAGCCTCCAGGATAGGCAGACAAGAGAACACAGAACGGGACCTGGCACCTTCAGAGTGCAAGCACACACTGAATGAAACACTATGCTCAGGCCGGGATAGATGGGAGCAGCTGAGCTATATACCAGGTGACAGACAGCAATAGGCTGAGGACGCACAAGGGGTGTGACCCACAGCAGGTACAAAAAGCAGGAAGTGACCGGGCGCCGCCCTTAAGCAGCAGAAACAGACACAAACAGACAGCATGGAGGGAAGCCAGAGAGACATTCTGGACTGGAGATCAAGTGCGCGCTCTTGCACAGTGGGAGATGGACCACCATGCAAGGACGCCGCCAGGTATGTTACAACTTATTTATGCTGAGCATTATAAGTCTACTAGTGTAAATGAGTCCTTGGAGATTGTTATAAATGGTTGGAAACAATACAATATAGTTACATCATCCCTTTACTATAGAAGGAAAACAAGCAAACTTCTGTTTGCTTTTCATGCTAGTTATCCGTCTACTTCTGTTGCCAGCCATATTTATCATGTCTGACGTGAAGTCACTGAAACTACACCAAACATTACGTTATTTCAGTGCTGGTCCCAGCTCACCCACACTGACATTACAGCATTGGCTCTTTTATCTGTAGTTTTACATATAGTGCCAAGTCTGTCAGGTCAAAACTGTATGTACACATGTTCACTTCTAGAAATTAGAAGATGGTGCCAAACCTTAAAAACTTCCAGCTCTTCTAAGATGAGCTCTCCAGTAGTCGAGCTGTTACCAGGAAGAACGACCACTTTCTGTACTGTCCCCTTGTCTGGAAAAACACATTAAATGATTAAGTTATATATTGCACATACTATCCCATACATATTATCAGTTTGCAACTTGGGAATCTATTATCAGGCTTATGCTGCCCTATCAAAAGGGCATCATTAAGGAGTGACAGAGAATCTAATTCTAGTGCTTGGTCACTTAAATGTTCTGCTGGTCACTTTCATAAAATCACTGTTTAAAGGGAATCTGTCAGCAGGATGTGCATGTAGCGCTTTCAAGGACAAGTCCAGCAATACCTTTACTTGGCCAGTCTGTTCCTCATATACAGAGAAATCAGCATTGAATGGATATGCAAATGATGCTGAAGTGCTTTTCTCTAGCATCTGTCACTCCATTTCTATTCTCTGCCCTCACACCAGTTCCTCCTACTTGTCTGACAAACTCTGTGCTGTGTGACTTCAAGCAAAGAACCTCTAAGTCTGGCAGGAGGATGCAGCGCTGGGCGGAGAAGAGAGCCTCTAAGTCTGGCAGGAGCATGCAGTGCTGGGCGGAGAAGAGAGCCTCTAAGTCCGGCAGGAGGATGCAGTGCTGGGTGGAGAAGAGAGCCTCTAAGTCTGACAGGAGGATGCAGTGCTGGGTGGAGAAGAGAGCCTCTAAGTCTGACAGGAGGATGCAGTGCTGGGTGGAGAAGAGAGCCTCTAAGTCCGACAGGAGGATGCAGTGCTGTGTGGAAAAGAGAGCCTCTAAGTCTGACAGGATGATGCAGCGCTGGGTGGAGAAGAGAGCCTCTAAGTCTGGCAGGAGCATGCAGTGCTGGGCGGAGAAGAGAGCCTCTAAGTCTGGCAGGAGGATGCAGCACTGGGCGGAGAAGAGAGCCTCTAAGTCTGACAGGATGATGCAGCGCTGGGTGGAGAAGAGAGCCTCTAAGTCTGGCAGGAGCATGCAGTGCTGGGCGGAGAAGAGAGCCTCTAAGTCTGGCAGGAGGATGCAGCGCTGGGCGGAGAAGAGAGCCTCTAAGTCTGACAGGAGGATGTAGCGCTGGGCGGAGAAGAGAGCCTCTAAGTCCGGCAGGAGGATGCAGCGCTAGGCGGAGAAGAGAGCCTTTAAGTCCGGCAGGAGGATGCAGCGCTAGGCGGAGAAGAGAGCCTCTAAGTCCGGCAGGAGGATGCAGCGCTGGGCGGAGAAGAAAGCCTCTAAGTCCGGCAGGAGGATGTAGCGCTGGGAGGAGAAGAGAGCCTCTAAGTCCGGCAGGAGGATGCAGCGCTAGGCGGAGAAGAAAGCCTCTAAGTCCGGCAGGAGGATGTAGCGCTGGGAGGAGAAGAGAGCCTCTAAGTCTGGCAGGAGCATGCAGTGCTGGGCGGAGAAGAGAGCCTCTAAGTCTGGCAGGAGGATGCAGCGCTGGGCAGAGAAGAGAGCCTCTAAGTCTGACAGGAGGATGCAGTGCTAGGCGGAGAAGAGAGCCTCTAAGTCCGGCAGGAGGATGCAGCGCTGGGCGGAGAAGAAAGCCTCTAAGTCCGGCAGGAGGATGTAGCGCTGGGAGGAGAAGAGAGCCAGAGGAAAGAGGCTTGGGAAGAGCTTCCCCACACTGAAATCACTTCAGGTTCATTTGCATATCCAATCAAAAACTAGTTTAGGCTAGGTAAGGTTTTACTGGACTTGTCTTTGAAAGAGCTACATGTACATATAAATATTTTGGAAAGGTGAAATCCTGCTGAGAGATTCCTTTTAAGAACTGTAAAAGGAGGTAAGGATGACATCCCCTCAATGTAATCCATGCACCATAAAGTGCTTGAATTTTTGGGCTGCAGACAAACCCAAACTTTCAGTCCCTGAGTGCAAGCTATCTCCCTATGTAAAGGAAAGGAAGAAAGATGTCAATCAGCAGCCAGAGGGCAAGATTAGCCAGCCACTCATGAATATCACTTGGCAGTGCTGGTATTAAATCGAGAGAACTCCAACATTGCCAAACATTGCAGTTAGTAAACAGTCATTTTATGGAAACTAGTACACCAAAAATGGTAAGTGACCTAACCATGTAATCAGGGAATTTATCACTCGCTCATGCTACATTCATAAATCTGATGGCAAATTTGCTTTTTGGCTAAAAATAATAAACTTAGGTACCTTATACAATATTTGAAAGTCCAACAATTTTTATATTTCATGCATGTCTATTTATGGTATATTCTCTATGACTACTCAATTAAATTATGCCTCTTACTTCTTTCTAAATTATGTAAATTCTAAAGATCTAAGATCCCTTAAGGAGTGGAGGGTTTTAGGGTTAGGGGTTTTATCCAAGCATATGCACTGCTGTTCAGCACGAAACGGGAGCTAAAGTGATGGCCAGTCTGCAAGTATTTAGAAGAAAGTAGAGGTCAAGAGTAGAAAAATAAGGCTTTTCTGTTTTTGTTTCAGAAAAATGGCACCTTGTCTCTTCCTGGGTTGTGTCTGGAATTGTAGCTCAACTCCACTGAAGTGAATGGGGCTGAGTGGCAATACCACACACAACCTGTGGACAAGTGTGGCACCCTTATTGGGAATAAATAGCCATGTTTTTCTAAGCTTGTACAACTTGTTCATGTTCCTAAAAATATTCTTGGAACCCATAAGGAATATCTTTGGCATCATTTTTAATAACAAGTTGAAAATTGATAAAATGTAATGTCAAATAAAAAAGAGTGGTAGCTTAATAAATACCAGCTAACTTTTCCTTTGCATCACTTTTACATAAATGCTATGCATAAATATATGTTAATTCAGGAGGGCCACCATATACTGTTGTAAGGTTTTCAAGAAAGCAGTCCTCATATAGTGCAAAATGATAATCTTGGAACATTAATGCACTGTATTAGCTAATAGGGTATTTGTAGGGTCACCAACAATCAAATATTTTTTTTTTCTGCTCAATCTCTTTGTAATAGATTAAAGCATAATCTGATAAAAGCTAAGAAATATGTATGCATTTTCTGTGTGGCCTGGAACAGATTTTACCATATTAGTACATGAACATTGAAAAAAAATCCTGAACATTGTAATGCAATATACCGTGGCCTGTTAATATCAAATCAGATTATCACTGTTTTGAGTCTAAACCTGATCTGATCCCCCTGCTATATTTATACACACTGAATCTGCACAGTGAAGCCTGTTTCAGAAAGTTCAATACATTTATTTAAATTGTAAGCCGATCTGCAGTACCTGGGAGTGACCACTAAACAGTGCGTGGACCTATCCCAATAATAGGTCATCAATATCAAAGTAATGCACAACTTCTTTAAGAACCAGAGCAAATGTGGCATCCCGGTACCCGTTCTACTGCTGCTAAATGAGACAGTTGTAGTGTGGTAGTAGATTTGTTCCATTTTGTGCACTGAATTAGGGGATATAATACATTGCATTGTAAATTGTACTTTCCTGCCATCTACTGGCCAATGTGTGTATATGAAGTAATGATTATTCTCCTCACAACAAGTGGTGGCCATAGCAACAGCTGAGAGGAGTCTCTCAGCTCAGGGCTCTCACTCTGACTGAACGCTGGTACAAACCAGTTGTGGGCAGTTCTTGCTGCCTCAGGAAGATTGAGGAGAGACATTACTCTCTCAGAGAAGAGTTTTTCAATGCCAGTCTATGCTGAGGGGACATTTTTCCTCACATAATCTCCTTCACAAAAAGAGTGAAATGTCTTCCAGTCAGGAGAGAGAATGCTGTACATGGGCTCTCCTGCTCTCTGGTTATCCTGATCGCTCCTAGCCAGGACCAGATCCATGTGGCTGCCACGCCACCGACTTTGCTTAAACCTACCCCCTGCAAGAGGGAACGGTGGGCTAAAACTGTGAGTACATCCACACTTTAGTGTGTTTCCACAGAGAGACAATCTGTGAAGGTCCCTCCATCAGTTTAATATTTCTTGGACTGTGCATAGCATTTTCTCTACTAACAAGTGAAGAGAACTCTGCTCCAGCCGCCCTGGACAATAACAATGCTTGTCTCATGAGGAGAAAACCATTACTTCCGTATGCACAATATACTGTGAATTTTGCCTGTAAGAGAGACTGTACCCTGTTACCCCATTCAGTAAAATTGTTATGTTTATAAGCTCACCTGCGTGTCTGGCTGCTTGAGATTGCACAAACATCACGGGCACTCCCAAACCTGCACACAGACACCACCACTACAGGAGTGCCCCCGGGGGGTCCTATACCATCCACAAGTGCCACCTCCCGCTTTTTACATTGTTGTGGATACGAGGGAAGGGTTGAAGGGTCCAGCGACCCACTTCAGCTACCGTGACATCATTATCTGCTGCCAATGAGGCTACACACCCCAGCTGGCCCTTCTGCAGCATCTGGCACCTCCCCAGTGGCCCACCACACAAAGAATGAGTACAAAGAACATCTGGAGAACATAACACATCACCACAATCTTAGAACAGCCTGTTTTCAATTATATTTAATTATATTTGGCAATATTTGGTAATGCTTAATTTGTCCCGTAGAAGCGCTGAAGGGAAATATAACAAGTGCTGATGGATTTTCCTTAAAATTACAGAAAATTACTGGGTTTCCTAGCTGGAGAACACTGTGTTGAACAAATCATCAGGATGATCACACAAGCAAAAAGTGGCTGCACAGAGCGGGCAACACCTTTAGGCCAGAACAAGGCTCTCATAGACTTACAGTGAGACCATGTGAGCGTTACCTCTGACTTCCGGCCAGTCAGAAGTTGCGGTCACAAGATCGTGGCATTGGAAATTGCAGCGGGAAGAGCAGAAGATGTCGCCTGGTAAGTTTAATACTAGGGTCAGGGACATTACGTTAATGGCACCACTCCAATGCTGAAATTAAAAAAAACCCGCTGAAGTGGTGCTTTAATGTCAGTCTGCTAGTGAACTAAGCACTATATAAAAATAATCATGTAAAAAATTACCTACTCTCTAATGATCACTCCAACTTTACAATTAAAACAACGTTACCTAAGAAAGTTGGTTTATCTGTTATTCAGACACTTTTTTCATCTAATCACCAATGGATACACTGAATTATCAATTATTACTAAACATCAACCTGAGGCTAGAAAGATTTGTCTATACATTATTGATGAAAGGATAGTTATATAAAGTGAGAAGAAGACAATTATGGCAGAATTTTTTTTATTTTATGAAAAAACACCCAAAACTTTGTACCTGTTTAACAGGGGTCTCAATTCTTTATACTGAATATGATGTTTCATATAGTATAGTACATAATTACGTAGACTTTTCATCACTTACAAATATATGTACAATAGTACTCCTTATTGCACTAACATTGCAACAAATGTAACTAATAACTGACCTTTGCTAATTTTGGTGTTAAACAAAAATGTTCTTCATTGTATTGAGGAAAAAACGGAATTGTTCATGTACAAGACAGGACCCTGACAGTGACAGACAACCCTGCTGAGATTCACACCTATACGGAGGCTCTCTGTATTAAATATAATTGTAATTTCCACCAGGCGTGAAACCCATTGTACACTCTACAGTCTATTCAGCAACCAGGATGTAGGGGCTTCCAAGTAATTACCAAAGTATCTGCTGCAAACAGGTTGTCATTTACTAAAAGGACAGTAAAGATTATACCCTCTTATAGTTGAAAATAGTTTCTATCTTACCTCTTGTGTGTTCATTTAGCTTTTTTGTGCTTCTTATGTATGATAAAATCTAGCTTATAAATCAAAGTAGCATTATCTGGTATCTGCATTACGATAAAGAAAGGCTACAGAAAACAAACTTATGGCGTAGTATCCAGTTGTCACTTAGAATTAAGGACCTGAATCATCATTGCCTTTGCTTCTTTTTTTTTTGTACCCAATTCTTTATTCTATTTGTTCCTTTATAAATCTATTTTATATGTGCTCACTTAGTTTTTTTTTCGCTTTGTGGGTGGAGTTTAGCGATTCCAAATATTTTCACCCGATTCATTAATTTCAACAATTAGAAAAGTCGCAAAATATGAAGCAACTTCACTACAGTTTCCTCCCCTCCTGCTGTATTTTTGAGTACCAAATTTTGGCCCAAAAAAAACACAAAACAGTTAAAGAGTTGAAAAAAGACCATTTTTTACTTTACACCAAATTTATGAACCACACGCACCATTTTGATGAATTTGGTGCTACAATCGGCAACTAATACCACAAAGTAAAAACAAAAAGAAAGTGACTTAAAAAATATGCAAAAAATGAACCAGGGCCTATATGTTTTTTTAAATAATCATTAATAATCTTTTTATTCATATAGTGCCAACATATTCTGCAGTGCTTTACAATTCAGACAATATTGGCACTGTCCCCATGGGGGCTCACAATCTAGATTTCCTATTGGTGTGTCTTTGGGGTGTGGGGGGAGGCCCATGCGGGCATGGGGAAACCATACAGACTCATTGCAGATGTTGTCCTTGGTGGGATTTGAACCCAGGACCCCAGTGCTGTAAGGCTGCAGTGCTGACTACTGAGCCACCATGCCGCCCTTAAAAAGGTATTTCTAATATCTGTTTCTAATTTCTGTATCGAGTCTCATAAGTGATTTAGATCGTGGAATTGTAGTATAGTGCCTAAGTACAGCAGTATCCAGTCCAAAAAGACTATTTTTGTTCTGTATATACATTTAGTAATTATTATTATGCATAAGGAGTTACAGTTGTGCCCCATATAAATCTATACATGTGCATTACTGATCTCACAACTTACATGTGTCTTGCTCCTGGATTCAATCCCTTGAGTTTGTGTTCTGTGGCTTATCTTTCTGCTGAGCCACAGGAGACACACCTTTCTCTGGGTGTTTGGGTTCTGCTTTTCTGGCTGTAGTCTGCTTAGCTTAAGGCTGCGTGCCCACTATGTGTTTTTCAAGCGTTTTTGCTGCGGAATTTCCGCTTCGAAAACGCTTGAAAAACGCTTGGTAATACGTGCCCCATGGTCCCCAATGATAATCCGCATGTGCTGTGCACATGCTGCGGAAATTTCCAATGCGGATTATCATTGCAGAAAAATACGCAGCATGTCCATTAATTTTGCGGACACGCAGCGTAATTGCCTCCATTGACTTGCATTGAAACGCTTAATATCCGTGTCAGCACATTTGCACACACGGATATTAAGCAATTCTATGTGCGGATGGTACCCGGGTTTGGAGAAGAGGAGACTCTCCTCCAGACCCAGGTACCATAGAACCTGTTAAAAAAAGAATTTAAAATAAAAAATAAAGATTATACTTACTTCCGATGGACCCCTGTATTTTCTCCGCACCGTTTGGTCTGTTCTATGGGTCGCGGTGGTGTGAGGACCTGCCATGACGTAATTTAGTCATGTGACAGGTCACGTGACCGCTGACATCGGCGGTCGCGTGACCTGTCACATGACTCAATGACGTCATCGCAGGTCCTTCACACAACCGCGACGCATACAACAGACCGGACGCAGCGGAAAAAATACCGGGGGCCATCGGAAGGTAAGTATAATCTTTATTTTTCATTTTTTTACCATTCTGATTCTTTTTTTTTTAACTTTTACTTGGTCACACTATATAAATCCATGCCGGTTGCATGGATTTATATAGTGTGACCAAGTTGTCAAGCACTTTTCCAAGTGATGCTAAAATCGCTTGGAAAAGCGCTTGATAAAACGCTTCTACCTGGCAGGAAAAATGCATGTAAAATCCGCATGCGTTTTTCCAGCCAGGGAGAAGCGGAAAAAATATGCAGCATTTCTGCATCGTGGGCACATAGCCTAACACAGGTGTTTTCATATCTCATACTATTACCTTTTGGGTGCAGCTTTATATTCTATCCCCCTGCTGGAATTTCCTGCTGGTCATAGATTCATTTGGATGTTCTGACATCCGATTGATGTTTGGAGCCAATCTGTGAGATTCCAGAGAAGCGTTTTTGCTTTGCTGTTTCTTTGCTATACTTTGCACCTATCTTCAGTTTATCATTAGGAAGTAGGCAGTATATTTGTTAACAGTACTTGCTTTATTCTTTGTTTGGTATGTAGTTATTTACTTTGCTCACTTTGGGATCTTTCCTTTGTTCAGCACACTTCTTTTCTATTCTTGTAGGTAATTCACACTCTGCTCTGCCCTCCGGTTCCTTCGGAGGTACGTGAAGCAACTTGTCGGCTTTTTAGGCAGTTTAGGCCAGAGTTGCCATCGCCTTGTCTGTAGTTAGGTCTATCTCTGCACCTGCAGGTACCACTAGGAACTGAGGAGCCAGGATATCTAATCTGTACAGGAACCAACAGAGTCAGTTGCAGTTTTTGTGTATAACCTATTTTCCCGTGTGAGTTGCTTCACAGGCATAGCTTTACTTGGAGCTGTTACGAGCAGTGGGAGCCGCCGTCGAGTAGTGGCGCCATTGCGTTATCTTAGGGTGCCAACCTCCGCGGTCAGGTAGGGACAGACCAGGGTCAGATTAGGGTTTTTACCAGTCTAAACAGTTGCATGTGCGTGTGCAGTCATAACAACAGGTTGTATGGTGCCATAATACACTTGTGTACATAAGGCGTTTGTGTTGGTATACCTAACATATTGCCTATAAGACAATTATGGAGAGTGCAGACTTGTAAATCCCCACAACCATTTAGCTAATAGTATATACACTATTGGCACAAGAACATAAAGTAAACCTTTATTACTTACTAAGGCAGACTATGAAGCATAGATTGTTGCTAATGTGCATTGTTATATTACTTTATAAACATACCAGTTAAAGTAATGTCACTAAATGACTCTCTCAGACAGGCTCATTGGCATTTTAACAGCCTCCGAAGCTCTGCCAATGCCATATCTTTTTATGTATTTGCCATAAAATACTGGTGTAAACACAGTGATAAATCATTGTGATTTCATACCTTTATAAATATTCAAATGTAGCGTATGATCAAATCAAACAGTAGCTGGCAAGTTTGTGAAGTTTTGCCTAACCATGGAGGCTTTCGCTGTAATCAAATCTTGTTAAAATACAGCCTAACAGAATTTTCCTTATCCGCATTAAAAAGCTCTTTGAAAGAAAATTTTCGCCAAACTTTCTCATAATTACTGCAATTCAATGGGAAAAAATTCAGCCAAGCACACATAATTACACCTTTGAGTGCGTAGCTCCTGCTGACATGTTTTACTTCTTAAAGGGGAGTGCTATCATGACAGAATCCCTTTAACCCCTTTCCGACCTGGTCAGTAATAGTACGCACCAGTATATTTGATCAGGAACATAAAATCCACTTTTTTATATAATATATTAAATTTTAATACTAATTATTATAAAAAATTCTTTTAATACACCCCTACACAGTCAACTACTCTTTCACTCACTTTTGTGTTTTTATCATAATTATTATTCCTATTATTCCACACATCAACATATGTTTTCATGCTCACTGACTATTTCAATTAGAATCTCCATAATTCTAGTGTGACACACTTACTCCCATCCACCTGTCAGCGCGCATGTGCCTTTTTTCCTGCACTCCTGGCTTCGGGATATCTGTCCATAGCAGGAGCGCACGTACAGCGCGTCTCATGTTGTCATGGGACCGCTGATAGCGTGCGCTCCACGGGACGAAAACCGGAAGTCACGTGTATGGGTGATGCGGGCAGGGCATTCATGCGCCATCTATGTCAGACGTGGATCCCATCATGTGACATATTTCATCATCCCCATTGGTCCAAGCCACACATAAGATCAGCACACTTCCTGGCCTACACCACGCCCCCTGAGGAAGTCATTGAATGAAACGTGCGTAGGGGTCGAGGGGCTCCGCACCACTCCAGCTACAGCATTGGATTCCTGTCTTGGTATGTTACATGCTGTATATATTTGCACACTTTATGACCTGCAATATTGATTTGTTGCCTCATAATTTGTATTAGAGAGCAATATACATAATTCTTATTATACCAAAGGGAATCAGTATATCTACACATATACATATGCAAATTAAGTTAGGTGCTATACGAGATCCCCTCACAGTTTGGAGGTGCCGTTTTTATATGTAAGTTTTCATGTATATTTTAAATAATAAACTTTATACCTTGCTGAATTAAGTTGAGTCTCTAGCTATATTTTGTGCACATTGAGACAAAACTCTTTGATGGAAATAGTACGCACCAGGTCGGAAAGGTCGGTTCAGCGGGGGGCTCCGGCGGTGAGCCCGCACTGAACCGGGCACATGTCAGCTGATTCTTACAGCTGACATGTGCCCGCAACAGCCGCGGGTGGAATCGCGATCCACCCGCGGCTGTTAACCAGTTAAATGCCGCTGTCAATCTCTGACGGCGTCATTTAACTCGCGCTTCTGGGAAGCGCGTCCTAAGTCCCGCCCATCAGTGACCCCGTCACGTGATCGCGGGTCACCAATGGGTGGGCATGACAACCCAGGGTCTGCAGCAGACCCCTATGGTTGTCATGTCTCAATTGCTGTGAGCGCCACCTAGTGGTCGGCGCTCATAGCAAGTGAACATTTCTCCTGCATACAGGCGATCTGCTCCTCGCCTGTATGTAGGAGAAGCAATCAGACAACTGCTGTTTCTAGTCTCCTATGGAGACTATTGAAGCATGCAGAAAGTGTAAAAAAATTTTTTAAAAAATATTAAAAAAATAAAAAAATATAAAAGTTTAAATCACCCCCCTTTCGCCCCATTCAAAATAAAATAATTAAAAAAAAAACCCACATACACATATTTGGCATCGCCGCGTTCAGAATCGCCTGATCTATCAATATAAAAAAATAATTAATCCGATCGGTAAACGGCGTAACAAGAAAAAAATTCTAAATGCCAGAATTACGTTTTTTTGGCGGCTGCAAAATCGCAATAAAATGTAATAACGGGCAATCAAAACATCGGATCTACCCCAAAATGGTATCAGTAAAAACGACAGCCTGGAGCGCAAAAATAAGCCCTCACCCGGCCCCAGATGCCGAAAAATGGAGATGCTATGGGTCTAGGAAAATTGCGTCATTTTTTTTTTTTTTTCTAAGCAAACTTTGGATTTTTTTTTCACCACTTAAATAAAAAAAAACCTATACATGTTTGGTGTCTACAAACTCGTAATGACCTGGAGAATAATGATGGCAGGTCAGTTTTAGCATTTAGTGAACATGGTAAAAAAAGGACCCAAAAAACAACTGTGGAATTGCATTTTTTTTGCAATTTCACCGCACTTGGAATTTTTTTCCCGTTTTCCAGTACACGATATGGTAAAATCAGTGATGTCGTTCAAAGGTACAAGTCGTCCCGCAAAAAATAAGCCCTCACATGGCCATATTGAATGAAAATTTAAAAAAGTTCTGGCTCTGGGAAGAAGGGGAGCAAAAAAGGAAAACACAAAAACAGAAAGACCCAAGGTCGTTAAGGTATGAGCATATGATGTGTTCATTACAACGAGGGAGTCGCCGTCGTTTTGCCATAATTTTTGGTGGCAGCTCTGCTGCCTGCATTTTTTCCCTATGCTTTCAACTAGAAAGAATGTACATATTTCTTCTTTTAAGGTTTCCAAACGCTGAAGTGGTTGAAAGAAGTAAAAAAAGACTGAAAATGTGCACAGAAATATCGTTTTTACATTGCTGTGGATTATGTTCATTGTTTGGTAACGGATCTGCTGCCCTTTTCAGGTGGATTCCAGGTGGAATCCGCCTGAAAAAGATGTAGTATATACATACCCTAAGACCACATCAGAATACGCTGCTACTTACAAATTGGAGTTTTATAGTTAATTGCTAAGGAGGATCTGGCAAAACTGTAAATGCTCTAAACGAAATCTACACATGAAATTTAATTAAAACCAAAATTGTGCTTAAATGTACATACAGAACTAAATTCAGATTTTAAGTTGCTTTTACAGACATTACATAATGTAGTAAGATTTATATAAGCAGTCAGCCAAATCTATTGCAGTGTGTTCTGGTTTCGTTTTTCCACTCTGAAAACCAGAGGTAAAGTTCTGTGGGATCTGCCACATTTAAAAAATAACTCTTGTTTTAATTTTTATTTCATAAATCAACAGAACACATGAAAATAAGTCACTTTATAATATATGTTATGTAATGCAGCGGCTTGCGGCATTACTGTAATGGTCCAGGGTGTGTTCTGGCTGACCATGTACCTCCCCCTCAGGTGACTGATCACATGACTGTGACATCAGCACAGGTCCTGTGCACACAGAAGGTCTGATCACATGGCTGTGACATCAGCACAGGTCTTGTGTGTGCCCTGGAAGATATATAAACCCTGGTGGTTTTGAGACAGGGTGTGTAAGGCGTGAGGCCTGTTCCCGTGTGGGACACCGTTAGCCTGGAGAGGCCTAGTGAAGCCTGGTGAAGCCTGAAAGGCAGAGGCTGGATCTTTAGGTGTAAGAGATCCCAGTAGACTTGGAGGGCCAGAGGCTTGGAAAGCAAGAGTCCTGCAAGGCAGAGGCTGGATGTGAGGTGAGACCACATACCAGTAGCCTTTGAAGGAACGAGGGCTGGAGACCCCCATCTGGGAAGTGTAAAGCCACAGTGGTGGCAGAACAAGTCTGAAGCAGCTAAAACCTGGCAAAGGTAAAACACTGCTTGATGTGGACATTTCTATAAGTGACTTTGCTGGAGGCTGTAACTGGAGCCAAGTGGGCCTGTCTGCCACTTTAAAGGCTCTTGGACATTATATGTAATATGTCGGCGAGCCACTGATTTGGACTCGGTTATAGCAGTTATGAAGTAAAATAAACTGCTGGTTTTGTGCAATACTGGAAAACGTGGCTGGTGTGCTTTAATTGACCCGATGCAGCGAGTATCCCCCAGCATTATGACTAGCGCTGCCTTACAGTTATCAGAGAAATCTACTTTTTTCCCTCCTAGAACTCATAGACTTTGACATTGCTGAAACAAGAGATGACAGTTGGTTTTTATAAGGGGAGTGGAGTAGGGAGGAGCTAGAAGAAGACACAGACATTCTGCTGCAAGTTCTTCTGAAGCAACATTTACGCAAATTTTTATTTTTACTACAGATTTAAAGTGTATGGGCTCGCTCACACAAGTGTATACCTCAGACGAGTGCTATTCAATGTTTTATCGGATAGCACTCGGACCAATGTTATTCTATGAAGCAGTGCATAACAGCATTCTCTTTCTCATGCCGATTCGGCATAAGAAAATAATCGTAGCATTCTGCAAGTTGGGAAATCAGATTGCACTCACCCATTCAAGTCTATAGGTGAGTGGAAAATATAGGACTGTACTCAGATGACATCCAAATACAGTCTGATTTATGCGTACTCACCAGAGCTGTGGAGTCGGAGTCATGGAGTCGGAGTCCATTTTGGTGGAGTCGGAATCGGAGTCGGTATAAAATGGACCGACTCCAACTCCTAAAATATATAATAAATTGGGTATAGTAGTTCAATGCAGTTTGTGGGGAATATTTTTTCAGAAGAATTTGGGAAAGTTATGAAATGTCCTATAAATGTCTGTCCTATTCCTGATCTAAGGGTCTAGACTTTTAGCTGAGATTAATCTGTGCTACAGTAAATTTATCACTTAAACATGAGCCATGTATGAGGGAGTTGGAGTCGTGAAGTGGAGTTGGAGTCGGTGTCATGGAAATTAAGGAGTCGGAGTTGGAGTCGGAGGTTTGGCTTACAGACTCCACAGCCCTGGTACTCACAGAATCTTGTTCTCCATCTACTCCTCATCTGAGAGAATTGGATCACACTAAGTTGACACTGATCAGAGTTTGAATGGAGTGTCAGTTACATAATCAATCAGATTCTCTCGCATGAGAAAATACAACCTGGTATGAGCGAGCCCTGTCATTTCAGGAGAACTTGCAGCAGGGCCCCTGTCAGCCTCATCTCCTCACTCCTCCTCTCTCTCACTCTTCATAGAATCTTATGAGTAGCAGCTGTCATCCTTTATCTCAGCAAAGGGAAAATCTGTCTTCACTGAATTCAACTTTTATTCATGAATTGAAAATGAAAGCACAGTCCAGGAAAAGAAAGAAGCAGATTTCTCTAATGAGATCTATTAAAAAAGTCTATAGGATAGGGCATCAATGTATGATTGTGGCACCCCCGCTGATCAGCTGTTATCAGTGCCACCGGCCGGAAGTCCTTACCTGCGGTGCTTGGCCATCAAGTTGTAGTGGCCGGCGCTTGTTACTGCACATCCGCCTCCTATTCAATTGAAGCAGTACCCCGCGGTGGCCACTACAGATGGACGGCCAAGCACCGCAGGTAAGGACTTCCGGCTGGTGGCCGCGGGCACCGATAACAGCTGATTGGTGGGGGTGCCGCGTGCGGGACCCCGGCAGATCATACATTGATGCTCTATCCTAGGGATAGGGCAGCAATGTCAAAGTAGTGGACAACTCCTTTCAGTATTTGGTCAGTATTTTGCATCAGTATTTGTAAGCCAAAATCAGGAGTGGGCGAAAAATGCAGATGTGGTGTAGTGTTTCTATTATACTTTTCCTCTGATTGTTCCACTTCTGATTTTGGCTTAAAAATATTGATGTAAAATACTGACCAAATACTGAACGTGTGAACGTGGCCTAAGGCCGTCTGTGCCAAAATATGTTTTGTATGCTGTTTTCATTCATGCATATCATTTGAATTTATAGCACAGTTCTAATCCAATTAATTTTCTTAATCTTCTTCAGTGAATATAACACAATCTCGTTTATGAGAAAACATAGATAAATTATAGCATTGCATAATGCAGGCACATAAATATAATATATCTACCAAGATAAGACTGTTCTCATTTGTGTAAAAACCTGCTAATCATCATATGGCGTCTGTGTGAACAGCACTGCGTGTGAAAGCAGCTTCTTCAGAACAAAGGGCTTATGTAGCTCTATTCATGACAGCGGGTTTGTCAGCACTTGATAAATCTATGTCACATAAGCATATAGTGAGTTTACACGAATCTTACTTTTGTCTGATAGTAAGTCCATATAATTTAAACACTACAGCGCAGTTCAGTCCAGAACTATAAAGCGATCTAATAAGAATGTTAAACCTGGCAGAGCTATGATGCCTTGGCAGCCAGAGCCATAAACATGTGTGACCGCCTGGCTATAAAGCTGATGCGGTCCGAGACGTGAACGACCCTCTTCCATCAATTCAGTGTGACTATGTCATGTATTTTATGGCAGAAACAACTAGAAGTGTCACAGTGATTAACAGTGGACTGTAAAAAGAAATAATATCCATTGATACACATGAAGCTTGCTTCGAAATTTTCAATCAAGTAGTGATGTAGTGTAATCTGATCCACTTTGCATTGACTCCATTAAGGACTTTCAGAGTTCTTTAACTCTTTGATTAAGCACAGAAAAAGGGGGAAATCTAAAAAGCTGTCCTACAATGTGTACCATTATAACTAGTGTTGAGCGAGTATGTTCTATTAACCCTTTCGCCAAGTATGCTCGGGCCGAGCTCCGAGTATTTACAGCTGCTCAGTGATAAGGTTAAATCGCTCGTGTGCATGATTTGCAACTGTTTGACAGTTTTACTACATGTGAGGAATGTCTATTTCTTACACATTCCTCACATGTAATAAAACTGTCAAACAGTTGCAAATCATGCACACGGGAGCGATTTAACCTTATCACCGAGCAGCTATAAATACTCGGAGCTCGGCCCGAGCATACTCGGACATAACATACTCGCTCAACCCTAATTATAACCTCCAGCTTACAACAACTTATATTAAAGACGATTATTCTCCTCCCCAAATCCTGACAACTCATTCCCCCTCTTACCAGAGTCTCCTAATTAGGGAACTAGTTATATAGATTGATGGGGATGGGAGAGGGAGGGTTATGGTCATCACAAACGTTATGTATTTTATAACCCAAACTGTTGGAGGCTGACAGCAGACCCTCCTGTCCCGCTTCACCATAAACGTACAGATTTAGTCAAATGTACATGGGGAAGAAGTGAATAGGCTACTACCCGACCACTTTGGAAGCTTGTTATCTTGAAGGGGAACAGTGGTTTGGCCATGTTGAAATCCAACATGTCTTAATATCTGCAAGGCTGGGGGTTCTTGAGACACTCCATGCACATTAGATAGTACGAGGATAAACCCAAAATTATCACAATAATTATGTGTATGACCAGCGTTTGTCTGCTGCATGCAAGTAAAGGCTCCCATGCACATTAGATTAAATCCCGAAAGCTACATCTCCTGGCAATCCCATACACAAAAACACTCAAACACCAAAAGCATCACAATAATTATAGTGGTGTAAAAAAGTGTTTGTCCTCTTCCTAATTTCTTATTCTTTTGCATGTTTGTCACACTTAAATGTTTCAGATCACTAAATATTAGACAAAGATAAGTAAACACAAAATGCAGTTTTTAAATGAAGGTCTTTATTATTAAGGGAAAAAGAAATCCAAACCTATAGGGCACTGTGTGAAAAAGTGATTGCCCCCTAAACCTAATAACTGGTTGGGCCACCTTTAGCAGCAACAACTGAAATCAAGCATTTGTGATAACTGGCAATGAGTCTTTTACAACACTATAGAGGAATTTTGGCCAACTCATCTTTGCAAAATTGTTTCAATTCAGGCACGTTGGAGGGTTTCGAAGCATGAACAGCCTTTTTAAGGTCATGCCACAGCATATCAATCGGATTAAGTCTGGACTTTGGCTAGGCCAATCCAAAGTCTTAATTTTGTTTTTCTTAAGCCATTCAGAGGTGCACTTGCTGGTGTGTTTCGGACCATTATCCCGCTGCCTAACCCAAGTGTGCTTCAGCTTGAGGTCACAAACAGATGGCCGGACATTCTCCTTCAGGATTTTTTGGTAGACAGCAGAATTCATGGTTCCATTTAGCACAGGAAGTCTTCCAAGTCCTGAAGCAGGAAAACAGCCCCAGACCATCACACTACCATCACCATATTTTACTGTTGGTATGATGTTTCTTTTCTGAAATGCTGTGTTATTTGCACATCATATGTAATGGAACATACATCTTCCAAAAAGTTAAACTTTTGTCTCGTCGGTCCACAGAGTATTCTCCCAAAAGTCTTGGCGATCATCAAGATGTTTTCTGGCAAAACTGAGACGAGCCTTTATGTTCTTTTTGCTGAGCAGTAGTTTTTGTCTTGAAACTCTGCCATGCATGCTATTTTTGCCCAGTCTTTTTCTTATGGTGGAGTCATGAATACTGACCTTAACTGAGGCAAGTGAGGCCTGCAGTTCTTTGGATGTTGTTGGGGGTCTTTTGTGACCTCTTGGATGTGTCATTGCTGTGCTCTTGGGGCAATTTTGGTCGGCCGGCCACTCCTGGGAAAGTTCACCACTGTTCCATGTTTTCACCATTTGGGGATAAGGGCTCTCACTGTGGTTCGCTGGAGTCCCAAAGCTTTAGTAGAAATGGCTTTATAACCCGTTCCACACAATTACTTTGTTTCTCATTTGTTCCTGAATTTCTTTGGATTGCAGCATGATGTCTAACTTTTGAGGATCTTTTGGTCTACTTCATTTTGTCAGGAAGGTCCTATTTAACTGATTTATTGCTTGAGAACAGGTGCGGCAGTAATCAGGCCTGTGTGTGGCTAGGGAAATTGAACTCAGTTTCCCAAAGATGTGATAAACCACAGTTAATTTATGTTTTAAGGGATGGGGGCAATCACTTTTTCACACAGGGCCCTGTAGGTTTGGAATTCTTTTTCCCTTAACAATAAAGACCTTCATTTAAAAACTCCACTTTTAGTTTACTTGTGTTATCTTTGTCTAATATTTGTCTAAATATTTTGTTTTGTGATCTGAAACATTTAAGTGTGACAAACATGCAAAAGAATAAGAAATCAGGAAGGGGGCGAACACTTTTTCACACCACTGTATGTGTATGACCAGCTTTTGTCTGTTGCATGCAGGTAAAGACTTCCATGCACATTAGATAGCTGCTATATCTCCCGCCTGCCCAATACACAAAAACACCCAGCTTGGTTCTTGTTTTCTCTATGAGACTATTCTGGTGGCAGATCTCATGTGAGAACAAAAGGATTGGCTCCTGAAATTCAGAAGGCTGTATCCTTTTCTTCCTGGGAATTACCTCTTGGAGCAGTGTCACGAGACCCTCATGATTAGACTGTTGGATGATCCTGTCACTTTTGTTGGGATTGGCTGACTTTGGAGCCTTAAAGGGGTTTTCCCACGAACAAAAGTTTATTTTAATCAATGGCTTTGTCCGACCGTGTACGGAACACAGTCTGATCATACCACATCTCCTGGGCAGGGGAGGAAGCAAGAGAGTATACAGACATCACAGCAGGGGATCACAGTTACACCCTACAAAAAGAATCAGCTGTGTTCCCATGCTGTAATGTCTGTATACTTCCCCCCTCCCCTGATCCAGAGATGTAGTATGATCAGACCATGTTTCTGTACGGTCAGATACAGCCATTACACAGGGGAACATTTATAAGATTATCTCAGCACAGGAACATTTTATTTAAACACATCTAAATGTGAAAGTTATTATTATTCCAAGAACTATTGATTAAAATAAACTTTTGTTCGTAGGAAAACCCCTTTAAGTCAGTCTTACCGTTGGATAAAAAGAGACGCCTATGTTGGTTGTTATACCCACATCTCCACTCATTTTGGGTCACGGCTAGAGCAGGATAAGTAATGTACAGTAATTAATAGATAATATGCTAAACTGACACTAGTATGACTGGTACTTGAGCAGCTGATGTATTTAGCATATGGAGAATTGTCTAGTTGGACACAATTGTTTTTCACTAGTGAAATTACATTTTAGTGCCAATTTAACCCATTGTAATGTAATATGCAGATTGCTAGTTAAATTCCAAAGGAGTGTATGTGTTTCTGCTGTCTATAATTCGGTGTAAACACAATAATGTGCTTTAAATAACAATGGTGTGGTTTTGCTGATTACAGCATACAACAATTTGCAGGATCCAATGAAGTATATGGCAAAACATCAGAGCAACACTTACTCTCTGATGTGCAGAAACTGTGCATCCATCTAGAAATATATCCATAAAATGTAACATTTACATTCTGGGAACATATGTGTAAAAGATGAGATTATGTCTGAGCCAGCTACTGATTTACTGAATGTGGAATATATTAGCACGTTTAGACAATGGCACCCGGAGTGCGAGGCGATACACCGGGCATATATTAAGTATCACTGGAATCTCATCTAGTGAAGTCACTGTACAAACCATGCTCGATTCAATAATATACATATTTATTATAATAATATTACTGTCACATCAACAGTATAGAGCCTCATGTAATGTCATTATTTTCTTGGGGGTGGATGTCAATGATCACTGAGAACTATAACACACTGCGCCTTCTTCTAGTAGTTGGGCCCTATGTATCCCCCTCCCATAAAAACCATGGGAAACAGTTACACGCTTTACTAACAAAACAAGAACAGATGTGAACGGTTACATCAAGTAATGAGGTTATGGTAAAAAGAACGGCCAGACGTGTGTTACATTTCTTAAGAGGCTGCTTCTTAAGAAATTGGGTGCAAATTGTTCCAGCTAGCTGCATATTAAAACTGAAAAATAAAACTAAAAAAATGTCCCCCTTTATTAAGTATGCGCAACAAGTGAAAATTAGATGAAATATTTACAGATACAAAAGCAAATAATAGCTACTGATAGCAAATGCCTCTGAAGCTGCATCTCAGATAAAATACAGTACAGAATCATTGTAGTAGACTATCACTATGCAGCGTATACACATTATATATATCTACTATATAATCGGCTTATCCCATCTGTCTGTCCATCCAGGAAATCCCGCGTCGCTGATTGGTCCGGCCGCGGCCAATCAGCGACGCGGGATTTCAGAACAAGATGGTGGCCGTTAGCGGCTCATCTGCCGCACGGAGGTCAGCTGCGATGCAGCCAGGAGATGACCGGCGCTAGCCGGTCATCTCCCGGCTGCTTGCAGCAGAAGTACCCCGACCGGCGGCCTAGGTGGCGCCGCTCCCCAGTCCTCCCTTCACACTTGCCGTCGGGAGATCACCGGCCCTAGCCGCTGATCTCCCGAAGGTAGCCGCATGGAGGTCAGCGGCGATGCAGCTGGGAGATGAAGATGCAGCAGAAGTACCGCACAGGCAGCGCCGCTCCCCGGTCCTCACTAACACGGTTCGCTGGCCGCCGGCCACGACCAATCGCTGGCCGCCGGCAGCGACCAATCAGCGATATTGGCGCGAAATTTAAAACACCGCTGTCCTGAATTTAAAGTAGTGCACAACCCATTTAAACACTGCTTCGTTGATTAGTCGCGCCCGGTCGGCTGCATACATATTCTAGAATACTCGATGCGTTAGAATCGGGCCACCATCTAGTATATATATATGTATGCATAGAACATACTCTATGCACGGTAAGTAGAAGGAAGGAAAAGGTTCTCCTTTGGTAGCTGACACTGGCATTCAAAGTCAAGGTAAATGAAGTTTCCGATTCAATCTTAATAAATATATTGTTTTTTATTTGTAACATGAAATGTGTTCTATTTATTTATTTTATTATGCATTTCTTATATAGCGCCCTTAATTCCACAGCGCTTTACAGACATCATCATTGCTGTCTCCATTAGGGCTCACAATCTAAATTCCCTATCAGTATCTGTTTGGAGTGTGGGAGGAAACCGGAGTAAACCCACAGAAACACGGGGAGAACATACAAATTCCTTGCAGATGTTGTCCTTGGTGGGATTTGAATCCAGGACCCCAGTGGTACTAACCACTGAGTCACTGTGTTTTTATTACTTTGCCTAAGGAAGAAACTAGGGTGAATTGAAATACGTTGCAACTAAAAAAAAAAAAACATCTACTGTATATGAAGATTGCTTCTGGAATTTCATTTACCTTGACTTTGAATGCCAGCAGTGCCAGATACCAAAGGAGCGCCTTCTCCTTACTTCAACTGTTCACATACTCCTGGTGCCGTCCAGCTGACCAAGGGAAAGTTCTGCAGCAAGACCGCAGCTATATCTGAAAACTAGTGGAGAATAGTTTCGATTCTGCACTCTGTAATGCTGTACCTATTGCTTGCTCATCTAACCTAATCAGATAAGTAAATCTGCCTTTTAGTAAAAAAAACGACCCAAACAATATTGCCCTAGATAACGCTCATTTTTGTCTTTTCTTTTGACTGTATGCACTGTTGGGCTGACCCATGAGAACCTGACATAATGGAGACAAGTGGTCCAGTAAAGTCTATAATGCATGCACCTGTTCTGTATAGGTGGTCGTTGGTTCATGGTAATCCTGTCAGACTCTATATGAATTGCATTTTATCTATAGTTGCATATCTGTTATTCCGCTTACCTGTCCCAAGAAACAAGACGTGATACTTCCCATCTGCTGCATTTACTCTATCCACCACTATTTTTGTATACTTGTAATCCGTGCCTGTTCTTATTAAAAGTGGTCTCCTATGCACTGGATAAATTGAGTTGAACATAAGTGGATGGTTTCTTATGAAGGTAACAACATCATCTGGAAATTCCTTAGTTGTATGCACGTTTGGCGTAAAAGCACCCCCTGGGCACTGAAAAAAACAGAATATATGACATTAGTACATATCCGCTCAATATGTCATCTAGAACAGGGAACAAGAAAAAAAAAACATTATTTCACAAATTCATAAAATAAGCAATTGGGGCTATAATTAAGGTGTCAGTTAATTTATGCAAAGCTAGAAACTTGGGGAAAACCTTTACATACATAGAAAAAGCTGATCATATTAAAAATAAACTGCAGTCTGAAAAAACACAGCTCCCAAGACCTGTGTCTCAATGAGAGAAGAGCTATACTCTGTAAGCACACATACCTCCGTGAGTCGAGGTGAAAAGCTGTCAGAGGAGAAGAAATAAATCTTCTGCTCGATTGAGTGAGCACAAATGATCTTTTCTCCAGCCTCAGATTTATTTCTTCTTCTGTCACAGCCCTTCTCTTGCAGATCTAGTATGTGTGCTTATGATCTTGCTCCTCTTTCAGTTGAGATACAGGTCTCGGAAGCAGTATTTCTTCAGGCTGCCGCCCATCCTAGCACCTTTCCACAACAGGCTGTCATATGAATTACGTGATGGGGCCATTTTATTATATTCTTGGAGAACCCAAAATTCCTGGAGCCATAATTTTTTTTAATGACACCGCTATAAGAGGGCTTGTTTTTTTTCAGGATGAGTTTTATTTGCTACCATTTTGGGGTAAATGAAACCTATTAGCTAACTCTTTATGGGAAATAATATATAAAAAACAGCAAGTTTACTGTCTTTTAATTTAAAATTTTTATTTCATCCATAATAGTTATTCTTGCATAATCTATTAGGCTTTGATCTATGATAGATCAAAGGCCGTTGTTAGGCACATAGCAACCATTAGCTCCTTGCAATCACGCTGTAGGGAGCTTATGAAGTAACAGAGCTTGTGATCCCCCCTGTCAAACTCCCTACATATTGCAGTAACTATGGACCACGACATGTAAGGGATTATTTGCGCTGCAGCAGAGTGATGACAGTACTCACATCCCAATGCTGCGTCTGTGCTAACAGAAGGGGATGGGCACTGTTTGACAGAGTGAGAGAAGGGGCACTACTTTTTCATGTTCTAATGGAAACTGACTATTGGTTTATAACAAGCTCCCTTTCAGAAACAGGGCAATTATTTGCTTCATTTCATGTTCTACACTTTCAATATCATACCAGTGGTCCAAAGTGCAAAACTGAGGAAGAATGGTAAAACTTCTTTTAAAAGAACTGAAAAGCACACCTTTGTAAGCCAGCATTTTAAGGCTTCTGTGGACGTAGCCAAGGAAATAAATGCTATGTAAAATGAATGTTTTCAATGATATGCTGGAGTTGTCTGACGTTCCCAAAAATTTTTAGAAGAGAAGAACATGTGATAAATAAAAGAAGCTATACTCAACAGTTGTAACACCCATCGATCACATAGATCTGACGATCACGTTCCTTTCTTTTGACACTTGAGTTCAAAGGATTATGACTGGCTGTAGCATTTAACGGACTGGAATGAAATTCCAGTCATTTGAGCACCAGAATCAATCACAGAGCTCAGATGACTGAGAACATGAAATCATCAATTCCTGGCCATGTAGAAATCAGAGCAGGGGTAACAGTTGGTAAATATAGCGTATTTTAAGTGCAATAGGGTCTTATCTGGGTAGGGTTGCTGTGACACAACCACTATCATAGCAGAGTTGTCAGCCGCTGCAGCGTTCACAGAGTTGTATATAACAGAAAGCCAGAGTAAGTGGACATCGAGTACGCTGCTGATTCAAGAACGAATCATAAAACAAATTAGTTGAAGGTGTTTCAGAGTCAAATCCGACTCCTTCCTTCCTCAGGACAAAGACTTTTACATGTGGTTGTCCTGAGGAAGGAGTCAGATTTGACTCTAAAAGTCTTTTACATGTCAATGTGTTTCAGAGTCAAATCTGAGTCCTTCCTCAGGACAACCACATGTAAAAGTCTTTCACATGTCAACGCGTTTCACATGTGGTAGTACTGAGGAAGGAGTCGGATCTGACTCTGAAATGTGTTAACAAACCACCTTCAACTAATTTGTTTTATGATTCGTTCTTGAATCAGCAGCGTATTAGAAGTCCACTTACTCTGGCTTTTTAATCTTTTAATACTTTATCATAAAACCTGTCTTTTTTTTTAGAAAAAAATAAATCAGATAACTCCTTTAATAATCCCTGCATTGGTATTTTTTGCCATATATTAGTACCTTTAACAGGGTTTCCTAAAATCAATGGATGGTCATAAGTATTGGTTAGCTGGGATTCCACAGCTGGGACCCCCATAAGCAGGACAACAGAAGTCGCAAGTAGTACTGTCTATAAGTCCACAACTTCCTTCAGTTGTTGCTAGAAGCACATTTTAAACAAAAATATATGATAAGATCATGCTTTTAAAATGAAGATAACATAATACCTTCGTAGTAACTCACCGTTCCAGGCCTTGGATAGGGTATTCTGCCCTGGTAAGGAATCAGCTGGTGGTTTGGACCTTCTCTATGAGCAAATGGACCATTAAAAACGGTTTGAATGTCAGACATGTGATAAACACATACCGCAGAGCCTTTAAAAACAGAGCTGGAAAACAGAATCATAATAATAGTGAATGCAAATAACAATAAGAAAAGCAATGCAATCTTTTTACACTAGTTCACATGTTTCCAAGATACATTTCTATAAAAATAACACATAACAACCCAGTAATGGCCAGACAGTAATAAATAAATGATAAACAATAAATCCAAGTTCAAAAGAAAGGCTCATTTCTTTTAACTGGCTTTGTAGATTTCCAAGAACTGTCTTCCAAGAGTGCCACAAAACTTGTGTATGGAAACAGTAGCTCATTTTGCGTTCTCCATTCAGTTGTTTCATTCATAAGGTAATTCCCTCTAGGTCTCAATCCACATGTTTAAAGGATTATACGGCAAAACCTGAAATCCTACCTAGTGGCTGGCAACCAATATGTAGGTCTTAACAATTCCATCTTTTCTTCATTTAAATCATTTTCTGTTTGCATTTGTCAGACTTTGGAAGTCTACTTTCTTATATAAACTTCACTTCATATACTGGAAAAGCACTGCCTTCGCTCCAAATAGACGGTTCTTTACAAAAAATTCTTTATATGATCTATTTAGGAAGGCCACACACAGCTGGAAATGGCATATGGCTATTATTTTAATGGTGTACTTGATAAGCTTCCTGTGCAAACTTTCAAATATATTAAAACTCTGGAAGGCTAAAGGCTAATTGAAGAAATGTATCTATTGAACTATTTTCCATAACATCATTGGCAAGGTTCCCCATGACCATTTTATCATCTGAATATTTCTACGACTTATGTCTGATGTATTGTATAGCTTCAATTTGGCTTTTTAGTGAAGGACATCATTTTCCTGTGAGAATTCATTTAAACCACAGTTCAAATAATTTTCATAGAGTTAAAAAGAACATTTGTCTGCCATATTAATGCACTACTCATCCCAAAAAGGATGTTGCTTCCTTAATCCTTTGCTGTCTTGTTTTTTTCACTTATCTTTTCATATTAAATTCTAGCATCAACAGACTTCTGTTCAAACTGCCAAGTAAATCTGAATATCATCAGCCTTTGGAATGTATGAATTTCTGCCCATAAACATCTTAATTATGGTAGACAGATAATAAATGACATTTCAGCCAGTGCAAGCCACCCACTTGTTGGGATTGTATACTTAAATGCTCTGCTTCTCCTACCATTTAAATATTCTCCTTGAGGCAGCTATAAAAAATGTGAAATATCATGTTTGTACAGAAAAAGGAAACTCCTATGGTTAGAAACATTGACGAACCAGTAAAAATGTATGCTTTTTGCAAGCTATTAAAAAATAAAATACTCAAACCTATTCAATGTGCTCAGCAGTCTATGCTACCATTACTCAGAAGTATCGTATTTTTCAGACTATAAGACGCATTTTTTTCCTCCCAAATTTTGGAGAAAAAATGTGTCTTATAGTCTGAATGTTGTGGGGGTATATATATATATATATATATATATATATATATATATACTGCATGGGGTGTAGCAGGAGCGGTAGAGGCGGAGGAGCGGAGCACAGGAGGCAGCAGCTGCCTGCTGCAGCCTACACTGTCCCCACTGCTAAAGAAAATGGATATTCACTGCTCCTCAAGCCCATGGGCATGGGGAACACTGAATATTCATTCTCCTGAATAGCAGGCACACAGTGTAGCCGCAGTGCTGTCGGGCGATCGCGTGTGCCCGCTGTTAAAGGGCATGAATATTCACCCCCTCTCCACGCCCATGGGAGTGGAGAGGGGTGAATATTCATGCCCTTTAATAGTGGGCACACGTGATCGCTCGGCAGCTGCAGGAGGCGCACTGCGGCTACGCTGTATGCCGGCTATTAAGGAGCATGAAGTCACAGCTCCCCACGCACACAGTCCCGGCCTGGGGAGCAGTGACTTTTCCAGCAGTTGATCTCACCTTGTGAGCCGTGCACGGCAGTGACACCATGAACGGCTCACATGGCGAGATCAGTGCGGGCAGACAGGACGCAGCGCTGGAGGAGAGAGAAGGAAGGTGAGTAGGAGTGTTTATTTTTTTCATGTGCAATGTGATGGGGATTAGGGGGGCCACGCATACCAGAATAAGTATGGGGGGGCCATGCATACCAGGATAAGGATGAGGGGGCCATGCATACCAGGAAAAGGATGGGGGGCCATGTATACAAGGATAAGGATGAGAGGGCCATGCATACCAGGATAAGGATGCGAGGGCCATGCATACCAGGATAAGGATGAGGGGGCCATGCATACCAGGATAAGGATGAGGGGGCCATGCATACCAGGACAGGGATGAGGGGGTGCCATGCATACCAGGACAGGGATGAGGGGGTGCCATACATACCAGGATAGGGATGAGGGGTGCCATACATACCAGTATAGGGATGAGGGGTGCCATGCATACCAAGATAGGGATGAGGGGTGCCATGCATACCAGGATATGGATGAGGGGTGGCATGCATACCAGGATGGGAATTGCTGTGCCATGCATACCAGGATATGGATGAGGGGTGCCATGCATACCAGGATATGGATGAGGGGTGCCATGCATACCAGGATAGGGATGAGGGGTGCCATGCATAACAGGATAGAGATGAGGGGTGCCATGCATACCAGGATAAGGATGAGGGGTGCCATGCATACCAGGATGGAAGGGTGCCATGCATATCAGGATGGAGGATGGGGGGGCCACATATAATAGGAAAGGGGGTGCATATCTACCAGGATGGGGGATATTAACAGAATTGGGGGACATTACCCCTATACCAGTGTCAGCAGAAGACCCCATCCCCCTTAACAGTGCATCGTGACCACATTTTTTGCTTACATTTCTTTTCTATTTTCCTTCTCTAAAACCTAGGTGCATCTTATGGTTCAGTGCGTCTTATAGTCCGAAAAATATGGTATTTATTTACATTATCATTATTTTTCCTTCGCTGTGCTGCACCTTTGTTTTGATGCTGCCAAGATTTGTTGTGTGCGAATTAACAATGCAATGGAGTAAACCTATCATTATTTCTCTCCTCCCTCACAGATATTCAGTCTTTTTTACAGCTGTCTGCATGCTCCTCTAATAGAAGGTGTAAAGCAGTTCTGTAATGGCTTAGCAAACTACTCTGAACTTCTATGGATACATTTCTTTTCACTTCCAAGACATTGCAATCTGCTAGCCAGTATGTGAAATATTATCCCTTCTGAGAAAGGAAGGAAGAAGAGCAGGGGTCATTGGGGATAAGAGGTATGTGATGGGTGAAGTTCCATAATGTGCAAAGAAAATGATCAGCGGACACCAACATATCCTCCAAAAATCTGTTGGGATGAATTTGTGATCTAGTTCAAACAAGCTGATTTGTAGAGCAGCTCAATTTGAAAAAAATTTGACTATATATTAATTTTATCCCCACTGCTAAAAATGTAATAAGCATATCAGAAGTTTAATAACAAGTTTCTGAACACCAGAAACTGTGATTACATATGTGCAATTGGAACCCATTAAAGAGGATCTGTCACTTGCTCCAAAAAAGTAAGTAAAAAATCTTGTAAATGTTCCTCAGTTCCCCTAATTCTGTCTCTTTTTTCTATTTTGCGCTGCATCACTCCATTGCAGAGATATTCACATGTGTTGCATTTGGTGGGTAGCATGTACAATCTTTGCTTTTAGTGCAAGAGGGCACTTCTTCAGTCGTCTCTAGCGGCGTGTATTTTCACCCCTCCCTTACAGACACTGCCTATCAAAGGTTGGCAGCTGCTCTCGTAGTCTCAGATGTTGCAGAGCAGTGATTGGCAGTGTCTGGGAAAAGTGGTGAACGCACACACCCCCAGAGAAAACTCTGAAAAAATGCCCAGTTGTGCTACAAGCAAAGATTTCACATACTGTGCTCCAAAAGCAACAAATGTGAATAGCCCTGTAATCGAGCAATGCAAAGCAAAATGGAAAAAAATGACAAAATCAGGAGAGCTTAGTGATATTTCCAAGATGTTTGACTCAATTTTTTTCAGCAAGTGACATGTTCTCTTCAACTAGAGAATAAATAGAAACATTGTCTGAGATCAACCTTAAGATCTCCATACATATTACACTAATGTCGGCCAAACCTGCTGATATCAACGGGTTCGGGTGACCGTCAAATGTGTAGGAGGACCCCGGACAACTGATCATTGGGAAAGATGTTGATTGGGCATTTTCAATTTCGGGCCATTGCTTTTTTCCTCTCAGAGATAAGCCGATACCAGATATGTCAGATGACAGGGTTTGTCATAGAGAACACAGGAGCGTTTGGCTGATCGAGGACTCCTGTGTATGAGAGATGAGAGAGCCAGCCAAGGTGGCTGTCGGCTGAACGATCATCCGAAGCTTCATTCAGTCCACCTCTAATGTGTATGGCTGGCTTTACTCACAGTGAAAGATAAAAAATAAACAATGCTAATTTCAATACTTTTTTTCACCACTAAATTGAAAAAAAAATCTCTGCACATTTGGCATCGCCGTAATCATACTGGCCCATGAGCATTGGGTTGACAGGTCATTTTTACCATTCAATAAATGCCATGAAAAACAAAATTCACAAAACAATAACAGGATTGCATTTTTTTTTTCACCATTTCATTCTACTTTTCATTTCTTTTTGCCTGTACTGCATTTTAAAATGAATGATGTCATTTTAAACTACAACTCATCCCACAAAAAAACAAGTCCTTATTTGTCTATGTTGATCAAAAAAATCAAAAAAAGTTATGGCTGTTTGCAGAAAGCGAAGAAAAAACAAAAGTGCAAAAATAAAATTTTGCCTTGTTCTGAATGAGTTAATATATAATGTAACTACAGTATAAGTATCGTATATGGAGTTGTTTTACGTTAACAATGTTATACCTTGAAGTTGTGAAAATTCCATAGACGAGAGTAGATCGGGGATTGTCTGCTTCCATGAGAAAAACATCCTCTAGGTTAAAAAATAAAAAAAGAAGGATTTTATTTTGGTTATCACTTCTAATGACTATTTCAGATTTTATTTTTTTCACATTTAGCTAAAATGTCCTAGTGGGTGAGGGGTACATACATCAGTTCCATGCTATCACAGTCCAGATGAATCCAGAGTATGAAGTTGTAGAAACACTGTGGGAGATGTACCACGCTGAATGTGCCAGAATTCTGGAGTAATTTGCACCAAACACTGTCTTCCATCATCTGCACCATGTTTATGAAAGGTTTCAGATACTAACCACTACTTGCCCAACCAGGGAAGACCCAGAAAGAACCAATATTACAAATCTGGGGCTTGCTCACACTGGCGTATATTCTCGAGACTCGGGCCGATTAGGCTAACGACACTTGGCTGTGTTATCTGAATGTGCTCAGATTCTCTCGCAAGAGAGAATCACAGCATGAGTGTGGAGAAGACGGAGAGCTTAATTTCTCCATCTTCTCCACCATTGTCTCTGTCCACGGTAATCGGACTGCACTCGGATGACATCCTAGTGCAGTTCCATGTTTCACTAGCACCCTTAGACTTGACTGGGTGAGTGCTTTCCGAATCGGCATGAGAAAATAATCGTAGAACTGCACTGCCCCATAGTATAACATTGGGCCGAGAGCTATCCGATAAAACATCACACAGCACTCGGCCGTGATATACAGCAGTGTGAGCGAACCCTAATACTAAATATGTCCCACTGTGTGCTGCAGTCCAGGCTCTGGACATGCAGCTTTGCTGTGTGTAGGAGCTCACCATTGCAGTAGATGATGCATGCCGATGAACAAATACAGTAGCAAATCGAAAAAAATATAGTTTTAAAAGAAGAAGAAAGACTACTACCTCTTATCATATTATTGACTTATTATAGTTACCTATGAAACCATGCGATTCCCTATTTTATTATTGTATGGCTCTAATCTTTGAGAAAAATCTGGCTTCTGCAGAGATTGCACTTTTCTAATCATATAAGTTACAGTGCACAAATAATTACTCACCTAGCTCATCAAAATGAGTCTCAGTCCCATCATCGTCCATCACCGAGCACACAAGTCGTGCCTTTAAAAATGTTGTCCACTTGTTAACAAGGCTCCTCTGTCCACCAATATCATTCTAGAAGGAACAGAAAGCAATTTAGTTGCTATTTTTTTGCAGTGTAAAGAGAAACACCTTCTTGCCTAGTGTATTTTCCTGCTTACACTATCATTATAAGGAAACTGTCAGGCCTTGACCTCTATATAGTCTTGTTGTAGTTGCTGTTTAGTTTTTTTAAATACAGAAATAAAAGGATTTTGCATGCTCTATAATTCTTTTTTCCTTCTGCACCGTCTTAGCTGTGATGTTATATCCACTCATAGTTTATACTATTGTGGTTCTTGTATATTATTAAAGGGGGTTGTTCATTACTAGGATAACCCCTTCTCCCTTTGAATGTTAGCAATGTTTGAATGTTTGCTTGCGTTCCTGGACTGATTGGGCCCAGGGCTCACGTATCATAATAACCCTGGGAACGCAAGTGCCGACACCGCTGGAACGGCACGGCACGGGAGTGAGTATAAGTGTTTTTATTTTCACAGGGGCAAACAATCAGATCAAGAAAGGGTTGTCCTAATAGTGGACAACCCCTTAAAGTAATATTTTCAAATTAGACATATTCGGGGAAAGTAGCTAATGTATAATCCATGAATACTATTGGTCTCGTCTAACATGTGATTTATGCTTGCATCCTAACTGGTTGGCTATTGCTTTTAACTACTGTTTGAATCACAATATTGGTAGCTATGAATAAGAGCAGCATTGCTTGAAATGCATTCGCCTTACTGCTACTTCTAGCAGTAACAATCGACGGGAAAAAAAATGTTATGTGTCTCAGAAAATGGTGACACAAACCAATCGATTTTATTTATTTTAAGTTCTACATTTATTTTAAGCAATAAAAAATTTTGGTATCACCATAATCACACTGGCATGGAGAATCATGGTTCCAGGTCATTTTTTCGAACGCCATAAAAACAAAAGTATGGTAGAATTGCATTTTTACACCATTTCACCCAACTTGAAATGTTTTCCATTATCAGAACATTTTATGGGGAAATGAATAGCATAATTCAAAATGACAACTTTCCATGAAAAAAACAAGCCATCATACAACTATGACAGCAAAAAAAATATTACGGCTCTTAGAAAAAAGGTAGAAAAGAAAGGAAAGAACAGAAAAAAAAGTCACTCTAATGGGAAGGGAAAAATAGTGAAGTAAAAATGCAAACATTTGGGGCACTTACTAAAAATTAGGCACCATGAAGAGAGCAGTCGCATGTATTTTTTTTTTAAATGCTGTCAACTATAGAAACAATTATTGTGCAGTCCTAGCACTCAAAAAATCTTTCCTGAATTCGACAGATAAAAACTGTAAGTCAGTCAGTCACAGAAGACATACCATTGTTCGGATGGAGAAACATCAGGATCTGAAAGCATTTCTGTTCACTGTTTCAGTAATGCCCAGTGATTAAATGTAATTCGTTTGGACAAAGTCCAGATGGAAATAACTAGACATTGAAGAAGAGTTATGCACCACATTACATGTCCTACAGTAGTCCATGCCTTCATTCTAGGCCTCATCATGAGCAGGAAATGCACTTAGAACAAATGTAATTATTAGGTTGTGTTACAATGACTATCACTGCTATAGATGAAGAAGACGTCTTACCGGACAAACCCTGGCTATCATGGAATGAATTTGTTTGGTGCTACCACTGTTGTCAGTCAATCTCTCTTTGAGAAAGACATAAACCTTTGCATCGTTTGGATCGGTTCCATCTGGCAGGAGCTGGGCATCCACAAAAATTGGTTCTAGAACACAAAATAAGAGACCTTTATATTTACCTGTAAATAGCGATGAGTGAACCCGAACTTAAAAGTTTGGGGTTTGTACGGGACAGTTAGTGTCCGGTGCTAAATGCCGAACATGGACTACTCCCGGAAGTCCGTTGCAATGTTCGGAGTTCCGGGGAAAGTTTCGAAAGAGAGAGAGAGAGATTTTCTAAATCAAAAGTTTGGGTCCCCCTACATTCCAATGGGATTTGGGTTCTGGTTCAAGTTCGGGTAAAGTTCTGGTACCCGAACCGAAATTTGGACTACGGGTCCCCTCATTCCTACCTGTAACTCCTATTAGAATTACAGTCATGGCCAAAAGTATTGAGAATGAAACAAATAGTAATTTTTCCAAAGTTTACTGCTTCATTTTTTGTAATGGCAATTTGCATATACTCCTGAATGTCAAAGAGTGATCAGCTTAACAGCAATTACTGTACTTGCAAAGTCAATATTTGCCCAGAAAATGAACTTTAACCCCCAAAACACATTTCAACATCATTGCAGTCCTGCCTTAAAAGGAGCAGCTAACATCGTTTTAGTGATTGATCCATTAACACAGGTGTGGGTGTTGATGAGGACAAGGCTGGCGATCAATCAGTCATGATTAAGTAAGAATGACATCACTGGACACTTTAAAAGGAGGCTGGTTCTTGGTATCATTGTTTCTCTTCAGTTAACCACGGTTATCTCTAAAGAAACACGTGCAGCCATCATTGCACTGCACAAAAATGGCCTAACAGGGAAGAGTATCGCATCTACAAAGATTGCACCTCAGTCAACAATCTATCGCATCATCAAGACCTTCAAGGAGAGAGCTTCCATTGTTGTCAAAAAGGCTCCAGGGCGCCCAAGAAAGACCAGCAAGCGCCAGGACCGTATCTTAAAACTGTTTCAGCTGCGGGATCGGACTACCAGCAGTGCCGAGCTTGCTCAGGAATGGCAGCAGGCTGGTGTGAGTGCTTCTGCACGCACTGTGAGGCGGAGACTCTTTGAGCAAGGGCTGGTTTCAAGGAGGGCAGCAAAGAAGCCACTTCTCTCCAGAAAAAACATCAGGGACCGACTGATATTCTGCAAAAGGTACAGGGAGTGGACTGCTGAGGACTGGGGCAAAGTCATTTTCTCTGATTAATCCCCTTTTCGATTGTTTGGGACATCTGGAAAACAGCTTATTCGGAGAAGAAGAGGTGAGCGCTACCACCAGTCTTGTCTCATGCCAACTGTAAAGCATCCTGAAACCATTCATGTGTGGGGTTGCTTCTCAGCCAAGGGAATCGGCTCACTCACAGTCTTGCCTAAAAACACAGCCATGAATAAAGAATGGTACCAGAATGTCCTCCAAGAGCAACTTCTCCCAACCGTCCAAGGGCAGTTTGGCGCCCAAAAATGCCTTTTCCAGCATGATGGAGCACCTTGCCATAAAGCAAAGGTGATAACAAAAATGGCTCATGGAACAAAACATAGAGATTTTGGGTCCATGGCCTGGAAACTCCCCAGATCTTAATCCCATTGAGAACTTGTGGTCAATCATCAAGAGACGGGTGGACAAACAAAAACCAACAAATTCTGGGAAAATGCAAGCATTGATTATGCAAGAATGGACTGCTATCAGTCAGGATTTGGTCCAAAAGTTGATTGAGAGCATGCCAGGGAGAATTACAGAGGTCTTGAAGAAGAAGGGGCAACACTGCAAATATTGACTTGCTGCATTAACTCATTCTAACTGTCAATATAACCTATTGGTACTCATAATATGATTGCAATTATATTTCTGTATGTGATATAAACATCAGACAAACACTAATAAAACCAGAGGCCAGCAGATCATGTGAAAATATAATTTTGGTGTCATTCTCAAAACTTTTGGCCATGACTGTACATATTTATTGTCATGTCAAATTAACATTAATTGAGCCCCTTTTATCTATTCAAGACATCATGTTTACAAATAAGTGGATTTGTTTTATTATTAACAAAGATTGTAAGGGATAAAGAGCAAGTGCATGTAAAACAACAAATGTATGCAAGTCTCATATACTCAGCCACAAGCACCTTGTGCTTTATGTACTATGTTAATGATCACTTGGCCAATCACAGAAAAACTCATTTTAAAAGTAATGTGTCATCAGAAAATGACTTGTTGTTTAACTCCTTCAACCCTGAGCTGCTCTCACCTACCTGACCAGGCCAATTTTTTCAATTTTTTACCCGTGTCACTTTATGTGGTAGTAACTATAGAACGTTTAAACGTATTCCAGTGATTCTGAGACATATTGTACTTCATGTTAGTGGTAAATTTAGGTCGATATAATTTGCGATTATTTATGAAAATATCCAAATTTGAGTTTTTTTTTTAACATTTTGCAATTTTCAAAATTTGAATTTGTACACTCTTAAACCAGATATTTTTACCACACAAAATATTTAATAAATAACATTTACCATATGTCTACTTCAAATCAGCATCATTTTTGAAACATAATTTTTTCTGTTAGGAAGTTAGAAGGGTTAAAAGTTTATCAGCAATTTCTAATTTTTCCATCAAAATTCACAAAACCAATTTTTTTAGGGACCACATCCAATATGAAGTGACTTTGGGGTTCTATATGACAGAAAATGCCCAAAAGTGACTTCATTTTAAAAACTACACCCCTCAAAGTGCTCAAAACCACATTCAGGAAGTTTTGTTAACCCTTTAGAGGCTTCACATGAATTAAAGCAATGTGGAAGGAAAAACTAAAAATTTTACTTTTCCCCTCAAAAATACTGCTTTAGCCCCAAATTTTGCATCAAAAGGGTAACAGGAGGACCATACAATTTGTTGTGCAGCTTCTTCTGAGTACGCCGATCATTAATATGTGGTGAGCATGGCAGGGCTCGGAAAGGAAGGAGCAACAGTCGAGTTTTGGAGAACAAAATTGGTTGGAATAGATAGCGGATACCATGCTGCGTTTGTAGAGCCCATCATGTGCCTAATCAGAGGAACCCCCCCCCCAAAAGGACCCCATTTTGGAAACTACACACCTCAAGGAACTTATATAGAGGTGTGGTGAGCACTTTGAACCCACAGGTGCTCCACAGAATTTTACAACATTGAGAACTACCTTTCCCTCATATCTTGGAGCCAGAACAGTTCCAAAATCTATACCAGGGTCATAAGAAAATGGGTTTGCAACACAGACAATTGTGTTTTAGACACAGATTTCAGCATTTTAGGCACAGATTCATATGTTTGTGTGAAGAAGGACTAACAAAATGCACAGTGAGACACTAGCAAGTGTCCGGTACAAAATATTCTTTAATAATTTACTCACTTGCCATCAGGCAAAAAAACTAACCCTAACACCATTGTCCCTGATGAAGCCAGATGTTACAGTGAAGCATGCCAGAGGTAGGTGGGCTTTCCTTAACACAGTGAATAGCAGCCTTTTCTCTAGTAATCAGGCGGAGGCCAACAACACAGTCAGTTATACATACAATGGGTAGTAATGCCTCAGTGATGTTATACAAACTAATATCACACATATAAATAGAGTAATGGTTTCAATAGGTTTTTAATCATATTTTCTGTGATATCTAATAAATCTTCACATTTTAGTGAGAATATTAGTGAGCAGCAGACACAATTAGCTACATTTGTAATGCGAGAAGATTAAAGTATTTTTTTGCATAGGTTTGAACTAATAGGACTAATAGGGTATGAACACATGATGTCTTTTAGACAGTGGAATACCTGCATCATAATTGAAGCAGAAGACGCTTTATGAAAATGCTACGTTTTTCCAGAGGTGTCTTTTCTGACGTCTTGTGCAGCGTCTTTTTTCTACATTCCATATATAAAATAGAGGCGGCTTCCGACAAAGAATGGACCAGTCACTTCTTTTGGAACATATGCACTGCAAATCATTTTGACATTACAGTGCATATGTTCATTCTTTTTTACACTTTTTAGAGCTTTTTCTGACGGGTTCCAAAATTAATCCACCTGAAAAAGACATAATGTACACATACCCTTGCAGCAAAAGGTATCATAACTACAAGATTATTACTTGTTCCTCCCACTGAGACCAATCAATCTCATACCCTTGCTGTGTTGGAAATTTTAAGCTGTGGAAAATGATACTAGTAAACTTAAGAAAAGGTGACATTGGTTTAATAACATTTGTAAAGTGCTTAAAATTGCAAAAAGCCTTACCACTTAACCATTTGGAGTTGTGTTGATCTGTTCTCACTGGATTACGTTTTGTAAGACTGCGAAAAATGGCCGAATCAGTGCCCATGAAATCAATATACATTCCAGAAAAGAGCTCTTCATCTATAGAACAGTACATTGTCAAAAAGAAATAACATTTATAAACAAGGTGGAACATGTTACAATACATAACTATACATCCTACATGCCATAAATTACCTGAAAGTTACATGGTTACTCTAGATAATTTGAGACAGACACATTTCTCTTTAACAATACTATACCATAGTTAAAAAAGGCAGAGTTTGGAAACTCTGCTGAAGGTTTTTAAAGTCTCAATTGCTATTTAATGTTGGTAATTTGTTTTATGACATAATAATCTCCAGTCGTGTAAATGGCTACATTTATATGTGGATATTACCTCGGGGCACGCAACCCACTCATTAGCCTGCGACATCCAGCCACAATTCACATTAGATAATAGTCCTACTGTTCTGTGCAATAGCTTTGGATTAACTTTATCACTAAAAATCAAGCTGTCATAAATATAAATATATGGTAACAAACATAGAACGCTGCTTTATTTCAGACCCAACGTCACTGCTTTTTCCACTTTATAACATGCATTGTAAACTGACAGAACTGCGCGGTTTATATATGCAGTCAGGAGTCTGAACTTTTGCACCCATTTGTGAGTCCAGGAATAATATAACATTAATCAGTCTATAAACATTAGCAGAATATTACATGTCTACAAACAGGCATCTCATTTTCACTACGGACATGATGAGAATTTCTATTTACACCTCTTATAGAATGACAAAGGTTGACATATTCTTTATAATCTATCCATATTTAAATCTACCGTATTACAATCTGGCAGCTATGATCATTGTTAAAGCATGCATCCATTTTCTATGGAAAGTATGTGGATCTGTAATGTTATTCCATTTCACTATGCCCCTATTGGCTTTATCAGAGGGAACAGTTTGATTTGGAATGTAAAAGCAGTCACAGTGCTATGTTATATATATGGTATGGGCAAAGTAAAATCGGTTTCCCAGTAAAGATGCCTAAGGGGTGACTCCAATCAGAAAACACAACAAGATCTATAGCAATGGTTACAGCCACTTGTGGTCGTTTGCCTGCTACAGGACTATAACTCTCAGCGTAGCCTAACTGTTTGTGGCTACAAAGGCACCAGAGTTGTGGCTAGAGAACTGCAGGTTGGAAATCCCCTGTCTACCGTATCTATAGATATCCATCATTTGTAACTCGCACACATCTAACTCCATGTTAATGAACACTAGTGTGCTGAATGATGTCAGCAAGCCAATCAATTATAACAGTAGCAATGCTGATTATTAATGTACTATCACTCTACCTGGGGCAACTGGTGATGAATCTCCTGCCCTGAGATTCCCAGATATTCCTGGTTTCATATAACATAATTTATATTTTAATCAATAGATCTAAATCAATTCCACAATTGGATGTTAAAAAAATACTGTTCCTGTGCTGAGATAATCTTATAAATGTGCCCCTGCTGTATACTGTGTAATGGCTGTGTCTGACCGTACAGGGACATGGTCTGATCATACCACAGCTCCTGGGCAGGGGGAGGACGCAAAAGAGTATACAGACATTACAGCCGGGGATCACAGCTGACTTTCTTTCTGTGAGGTAAAATATTTCCCTGCCTGTTTAAAAACATGTTTTACTTCACATCAAGCAGTAGCTGTGATCCCCTGCTTTCCTGTCTGTAAACTCTTTTGCTTCCTCCCCTGCCCAGGAGATGTGGTATGATCAGACCATGTTCCTGCACGGTCACACACAGCCATTATAAAAATCCAAGATCTATTAATTAAAATGCACTTTGTTAGTGGGACAACCCCTTTAATGCTCATTTACATACTGTAATCTCCAAACAAAAAAATCCAGACATCTATCCTTTGCATAACACTATCTTAAAAAGAGCAAAGACAAGACACAGTATATTTAAGCACATAAACATACCCTGAGGTTGTACGCTATCCAACAATGGTGGAAAATTTGTATTTTGGTTAAATACTCTGGTGACTGAAAATCTACAGACATATCACCGATAAGCATTAGTGATCTCACACACACACAAAGAGAATGTTAATAATCTATTACACCCAATAAGGCTGGTGAAGTATTTATTTTTACTCTGATTTGGATTTTTTTTGTAAGTATATTATTATTATTATTATTATTATAGCACCGTTTATTCCATGGCGCTTTACTTGTGAAAAGGGGTATACATAATAAAAGTACATCAGCCTAATCAGGTCTAGGGGATCAATTCAATTTAATTATGTATGAAGCTCATGTTGTGAAATATGATATCAGATCCACTTTAAATATTATATAAATTAAAAGCTCTGCATCTTCCTCTTGTACTTTATTTTTGCATTCCTCACCCCTTACATACAGTAATATTTATTTATTTGCATGTAGTTAATTGCAGTCAGTAAATGAGAACATACCTGTTAACAGCTAGCAGTTAGAAACCTGTACATTCAAAGCTCAGCTCTCATCTGAGAAGCGGATACAAGTATATCCAGTCTAATCATGGGGCTTCAAGCTAAATACCTCAATAGCACAAATCCCTATGATAGCTTGTTACAAAGTATCAGTCTGGAGTTCACAGAGCATTGACTGGACTGGAATAAATAGTATCAGCATCTCAGCTGTGAAAAGGACTAGTTAGATGCTGGTATGTAGGGTTCTGCAATCTCTAAATGTAAGCTTAAAGGGTAACTGTCGTTTTATTTTTTATGTAATAATAATGTAGAGCAAACGATTTTAACAATCTTTCAAATATGCCTTATAAATGAAATCTGAAAAAAACCTTTAAGAAGATGTCCCCCTATGCGGTTTCTGAAGCAAATCTGTTTTCAGTTCCACAGATACTGAATGCGGCTTTGTAAGGATGGGGGAGGCGCCTGCACAGCGAGCACGCTCCTGGCTGAGTCCCATGCACTGTCAGTGCATCAGTAGGTTACCTCAGTCACACAGTGCACAAGCTTTGCCAGCTGTTAGTTGTGGCATACAGCTCCTCTGCCTGTCATCTGGTTGCTGTGTGCTCAGTGACATCGGCACTTCTCAGTGTACAGCACACAGACACACAGGAAAATCAGCTGACAGGGTAGAAGGACCTCAGTGACATCGGCACTTCTCAGAGTACAGCACACAGACACACAGGAAAATCAGCTGACAGGGTAGAAGGACCTCAGTGACATCGGCACTTCTCAGAGTACAGCACACAGACACACAGGAAAATCAGCTGACAGGGTAGAAGGACCTCAGTGACCTCGGCACTTCTCAGTGTACAGCACACAGACACACAGGAAAATCAGCTGACAGGGTAGAAGGACCTCAGTGACATCGGCACTTCTCAGAGTACAGCACACAGACACACAGGAAAATCAGCTGACAGGGTAGAAGGACCTCAGTGACATCGGCACTTCTCAGTGTACAGCACACAGACACACAGGAAAATCAGCTGACAGGGTAGAAGGACCTCAGTGACATTGGCACTTCGAGTCAGTGTTTACCACACTGCTCCTTCTGCCCTGTCATCTTGTTATTGTGTGCTATAGGCTGAGGAAAGCTGACGATATCACTGCGCATGCAGGACAACCAGCTGACAGGGCAAGAGAAGTGCCGATGGTCTTGAGCTCCTTCATCGGCTTCTAAATTATGAGGAAACTGAAATATAAAAAAAACTTTATAAGGCTTTAGTTCCTCTAACTTTTGCCTTTACTGCACATCAATTTCACACCAAAACCACACAGTACATCTGCACTTAAACATGGCTGCTGCATAATGTATAATTTATATAAATACTTACTAATCATAACAGAAACAGTATTCACTTTCGGGTTAAAAGAACAGCGCCCTTTTCCAGATTCATTCTTAGTGTCAATTAAAAATATCTGATCCTATAAAATATTAGAAAAAGTTTTAATGTAATGTAGACAGATTGGGGCGGTGACAAGTAATGATATGACACAAGCCGTGCAGCTCAGCCTTTACTTTGGATTCTAGCAGGGAGAACCGTACAGCAATGATCGCCTCACTCTGTATATGGAAAGCCCTGGTGGTTTAACTGAATTGCTACAATGTTTGATACTTTCTAGCCCACAAATCTGCAGCACATGCTTTTAAATAGGCTTTTGTTCAGGAAATTATGAATAGCGTCTTTGATTTTTGGCGTGACTATGCAGAACGAATGCTTCCTGTGACCTTTCATGAAGTACATTCTTGTAGAGTCAGACATAAACCTAATACAGAGGGCAGACTGGTAAATGCCTCCAATGTCTCTTAATGGAAGACACAATTATTTAACCAGGCAGTATATATTTCATGCATAGATCAGCCTTGTAGAAGCAGGTCACAGAGGTTGAGTTCTCCATTCATGTGTTTTTGTATAATAAACTGAATAATGTTCTATTCTCTAATACCTTTGTAGAGCTGCACTCTATATTGTGCAGGTGTAGACGACCATATGTTCTCCACCCGAGAAAATTGGCCTAATCACACTCTGATCAATCTCTGAGTTTGATCAGAGTTGGATCCGATTTTCTTGGGAGTGGAGAGAAAAAAAATGTCTCCATCTTCTTCATTCTGCCTGTCCGTGAAAATCAGACCACACTCTGATGTCATCTGAGTGCAGTCTGATGTTTTCCACGGCCCCAAAGATGTGATTGGGCGAGTGCCAACAGATTATTGGAGACAAATCGTGCATGCTGCGATTTTTTTCCTCGACCAAAAAAAATATCGAATATGTGCATGGCCCCATAGAATAACATTGGTCCGAGGGTGATCCGATGTTTTGACGGATCATACGCAGAATGTAAAGACGGTCGTCTGCACAAGGCCTTAGGCATTGTGTTGGATATGATGGTGCAGCTACATAAACCGGAGTCAAGTGCCGGCAGAACTTTTTATATGTCCGAAATCTCCACAATATATATGTAAATGTGAAGTAAAGTAAGCATATAATCATACAAACTATAAAATAATATGACCAACACTTATACTCCAATAATATGTTACAAAAAGATGTGCCATACCTCAGATCTGCGCCCTCGGTTGACATATGTGCAAATAGGACTGAAGGCTCCACTTCCACAAATGTATAGATGGGTTCGATTGAAGCTCTGAATTACACGAACAAAATTACCACAGCCATGCTGGAAGAATAGACAGAGAGATCATTTATACAATTATAATCAATATATACTGTAGTGCATTCTGTAGAGGTGTCTCAAGAGAGCTGGATGTGCTGCTAATTTATACTATACACAGTTAAGGGCAGTTTCACACACAACAAGTCATTGAATTTTTTAAGAAGTCTTCTTAGCCAAAAGTCAGAACTGTATTCAAATGGACTGTGAAATGTAAAGAAAGGGCTTGTACTTCCGCTTTTTACTAGATCAAATTCTGGCAATATCCAAAATAAACTGCATCAAAAACCTCAGTGGGGTTTTTATAAAAAAAAAATGTGTATGAAACCAACCTTAAAGGAGTTGTCTACTACTTGGACAACCCCTTCTCAATCAGCATGTTTGCCCCTGTAAAATAACAACACTCTGACTTACTTTTGATGTCTGACTCGTTCAAAGGCGGGGAGAATGAAGCCAGCACTGATTGGCCGTAGGGCTCACGTGACATAACAATGTCACGTGAGCCCCGGGAGAGCGAGTGCCGATACCGCTGGAACAGTGCCGGCACCATAGGTGAGTATAAATGTTGTTGTTTTACTGGGGCAAACATGCTGATTGAGAAGAGATTATTTGAGTAGTGGACTACCCTTTAAAGAGTCTTTCATATTCCTAGATTCATAGATGGATATATTATAGATGGGCATTATTAGCATCTTTGCAAATAACTTTTTTTTTTAATTTGGCCCATTTTCCCATTAGTTCAACTTTAATTTATTATTGTGTTTCATTACTGGACGGTTCATTGGACGCACAAGTGCACTGCTTACAAGAATATTCTTAGTGAGCTTGTAAGCACGGCACTGAGCTCAGGCAGAATTTCAGGAGTGCGCAGCTCATAAACCCAGTCTACTATTACCAGCCCCACTGCGCTTTTGCTGAAGTAAGAATGGCTCATAAAATAGCATCAGGAGTGTACACAGTTCAGAGCACCAGTGACACAATGCTGCTGGCCAGAACTGTCACTCAATTAGAAGTGTCCAACCCCCAGGAACAAGAAAGATGTCTGGCTGGGGAGTGGTACGATTCTGAAAGCACAGTAAAAACAGCCCTCTAAGGCCAGTTTCAGACAGGAGGATTTGTGAGCATGCATTATGGCTCTCAGGTCTGGTCTGGTCATTCTGCAGGACCACAAGTGACAGCCTTATAGATCCTTATATAGCAGTGAGCTTGGGTCCTTCGCTCCACAGTCGGGATAGAACTAGTATTCGTAATATGGGTACAGATCAACTGTTCTCGGTGTCGGCTGGAACTGAGCAGTTACAGAGTGTATGGAGCGAGGCAGCGCCCACTAGACGGGCTCTGGCTGGGAGTATGTATAACGCATACATGCCCTCCGGTCCCGGCTCAGAAACCGGCAAATCCCCGCAGAACAGTGCGCACGATGGGGGGATTTGTAAGTCTGCAGTCACACAGAGTGACAATCCCTTTAACACATTAACCAAACTATTTGCCAATATATTCTATCTATACTGCAAAGTATGATACATTTTAAATAGAAAATAAACCACCAAAAGGGTATCACAGATATATGACAGTACTAGATGTTGCATTAGTAAGGTGGTGTTAATGAATGCGGAGTATATGGTTTCTTCTAATGTTTCAAATAATCAAGGACATCTCTTTGTTCGTCACACATCATGGATCTTAGAAACATGCACAGCGGACCCACACACTGTATACTAAGTCTACCTGCCAGTGGCAGTCTGCCCTGGCGCAATATGCCACATATTGACCACAAAATATATATATTTTTAATAATGATTTAAAAATTAACACACAATAAATAACATAATTTCATCATCACCATTCTGCTACAAGTTACACGTACTTTGTATATTAGCTCAAACAGGAAATTGCTCAGATCAGAGTCACTCTTTACTTTGACATCGCCCTTCTACAGAAGAATTTTATTCCTGTCAAATTCCAGGAACTGTTCAATAGAGATGTACATGGAGGTTTACCTGGATTACTCATGTTTGTACACACAAGGCTTAGCTGCAGAATGCTGGCAACTTCTGTAAGGATTTAGACATGGAATCCGAGCCTAAAGCATAACAGAATCCTGAATGTGTGAACAAGGACTATTTTGGCTAAAAAGAAAAAATCATTATTTGGTCTTATTTCTGCAGTAGACAACAGGTAATGTAGAAGGAAATGGAGCAATCTGGAATTTCCGGGGACTTCCAGTGTTATGTCAGGCAGGTATTAGTAATGGCAGCGCGTTTACATTTCTCCACTGAAGTTAAACAGTAATGACTTCCATCGACATTACAGTAATATGAGGTAAGCCGTCTGCTATTACTAACGCCACAACCTGTTATTTGTAGGAACACAAGACCTTAATAGTTTATGCTGGTTATGCCCATGAAGAATAGCTTCCCTACACACAGTCCTACAACACACCATTGATATTCCAGCACACGGAAATGTTTTATCCCCCTAATAATAGGAATAAAATAATAAGTCATATGTTTATTAAGTAGTAAGTACAATGCCAGAATGTAGCCGGCTACACCGGCAGATCAGAACTCAGAGTGACAGACACGGCCATGATGTTCGGTTACTTGTCTAGTAGTTGAGGTGATGCACTGGAGAGGATAGTAGATTTTATATAAAAAATGCTTTCTTTTTCTTCTATAGTGGCATACAGTGCCTTCAAAATGTATTCATAACCAGTGAACTTTTCTTCATTTTTTCACGTTACACCAACAAACTTAAAGTGTAACCGTCGTTTTAATTTTCATTTTATAAATCAATAGTGCACATGAATTTAAGTAATTCTGTAATATATCTTATCAGAGAAATCTGCTTCTTTCTCTGCCATAATTGATCAGTCATTATCAAAATTCTCAATTCTGAGGTACAATGTATATTCAGTGAATCTCCCATTACTGAGATAGGAGATGGCAGCTGCTACTGATAAGATTCTATGTAGGAGGGAGGAGTGAGGAGCTAAAAGCAGAGCTGCGCCCTCCTCCTCCACCTCCTATTTACATTGGAGATGGTAACTACCACTGAAAAGATTCTATCTCCATAATGGTAGAGTCCGTCTTCACTGAATACAGATTTTACCTCAGAATTGAGACTTTTGATAATGACTGATGATCAGTCCTGGCAGAGAAACAAGCAGATTTCTCTGATAAGATATATTACAAAGTGGCTTATTTTCATCTGTACTATTGATTTATGAAATAAAAATTAAAACAATGGTTACACTTTAAATGTATTTTATTGGGATTTTATGTGACAAACAAACACAAAGTAGCAAGTATTTGTGAAGTGATACATGGGTGTTCTAAATATTTTAAAATATAAATCTGATATAAATCTGAAAATTGTGATGTGCATTTGTATTCAGCCCCTAAGTCAATACCTTGAAGGACCATCTTTCACTGCACTTACTGCTGAAAGTCTTTTGGGGTATGTCTCTACCAGCTTTGCACATCCAGAGGCTGAAATGTTTGTCCATTATTGTTTGCTAAATATATCTAGCTCGGTGAGATTGGATGGAGAGTGTCTGTGAAGAGCAATTTTCAAGTCTTGTCACAGATTCTCAATGAGATTTAGGTCTGGACTTTGACTGGGCCATTCAAACTGCTGGGAGGTGTCAAGTCTTTTGCAGCTTCTAACATTTTCCTCCAGGATTGCCCTCTATTTAGCACCATCTATATTTCCATCAATTCTGACTAGCTTCCCTTTCACTGCTGGAGAAAGCATTACTGCAGCATGATGCTGCCACCACCATGTTTGAAGATGGGGATGGTGTTTTCAGGGTAATGTGTAGTGTTAGTTTTCCGCCACACCTAGCGCTTGGCATTTAGCCCACAAAAGCTCTACATGGTGAATGCCAAGTAAGGGACACAGCTAGCATGTGTAAGAAGGTGCTCTGGTCAGATGAGACCAAAGTAGTACCTTTTGGGCTAAATTTAAAGCGCTATATGTGGCGGAAAACTAACACTGTACATCACCCTAAAAAAACTATCCCCAAAAATGTCAGCCTCTAGATGTGGAAAGCGGATTGAGACATACCTCAAAAGATTTGCAGTATGAAAGGGCCAAACTGAAATTTAGTAATGCCTGGCAATTAGGAGATAATAAATGTACTGTGCTAAGATCTGAAGTGGTTCCCCTCTGTTCAGCTAGATCATGACAGCGCTTATGGCTTTTGCTCTTGATAAAAGATTTGCAGTTCACCATGCATCCATTCTTGTAAAGCCCTCATCTCTACAGGGACATATCCTGAGCTGCTATTACAAATAAGGACACCTACCATGGGAAAATATTTTAAGTTCCTCTTCTACTATTTCTTCAAGTAGCAAGTTTTTTTTTTTAACACAGCGTGGTTTACATGTAATGGCTGTAAGATAAAATGTGCTAACATGCACATATATTAATATTCATTAGGATTAAATACATTTTATGAGAATTAATTCAGGAATTAACAAACGCCATCTGCTTTGTCTGATGAATGTGCATATTAATTCCTCAATTATGTGTACAGAACTGGATTATAACCTACAGGTTGTACCTTGGAAATTAGTGCTCAAACACTATCACTCCACAGGGGATAACTAGTAAAAACTACACCCTTTATTTAATTTTCCTTTGGCTGCAGTGGCCTCAACCTGACTCACAGGACAAGTATTTTCCTCACTGACTTACTGTGGGATCTTTGCCAGCCATCTTGCACTCTTCAACTTTGTTTGTAGAAGCCGGCCAGAAAACCTGATTGCAAACGAAAAAGAAAGAACACAAATAATATTATTTATAAAAGACTATGCTGTATTCGTGCTGTGTGCGTCTTGTTAAAACGTAATATATATTTTACAATATTTTGGGAACAGCATATAAAATGACTGTGATCAAATCCTTAGGCTATGTGCCCACGATACAGAAATGAAGCAGAAAATTTCTGCAGCATTTCTGTATCTCCCTGGCAGAAAAAACGCATGCAGATTATGCATGCGTTTTTCCTGCCAGGGACTTGCGGATGTGAAGCGTTCTTCACATGCATTTCCGCATGCGGGTTGACAAGCGCTTTCCAGGTGATTTTAGCATCACTTGGAAAGTGCTTGACAACTAGGTCACACTATATAAATCCATGCAACCGGCATGGATTTATATAGTGTGACCGTAAGAATGTTTAAAAATAAAAAAATAAACCTTTACTTCCTTCCGATGGCCCCGGGTGTGCTGCTGTGCTCGTTCCTGGCTGCCAGCTGATCGCGGGACACTGCACTGAAGGGCCTGCGGTCACATGACTGTGACGTCACCGAAGGTCCTTCAGTCCTGCCCGCAAGCACAGGGAAGGAGACCGGCTGCCGTCAGAAGGTGAATATAAACTTTATTTTTTATTTTATTCTTTTTTTAACAGGTACAATGGTACCCAGGTCTGGATGAGAGTCTCCTCTCCTCCAGAACTGGGTACCATCCGCACATTGAAAAGCATATAATCCGTGAGTACAAATGTACAGACACGGATTATATGCGTCTCAATGCAAGTCAATGGCGGGAGTTCCGCTGCGCTTCCGCAAAATTAATGGACAGGCTGCGGATTTTTGAGCGCAGTATAAACGCTGCGGAAAAATCCGCAGCATGGGCATAGAACTTGCGGAATCCCCTTGGGGACCATGGGGGGCGGATTACCTAGCGTTTAACAAGCGTTTATGCTGCGGAAATTCCGCAGCATATACGCTTGAAAAATGCTACGTGGGCACTTAGCCTTATTCTGCCTTTTTGCAGAAAATTTAATCAGTATAGCCATATTTTTGGGGTCTGTATTACAGAGTCACCAGATGAACATTTTACGCTTTATATAGGTTGGTACTATCTGAGGATAGATTTGCATTATCATCATGTATATATAGGTCTATTTAAAGGGGTTGCCGGTCTTAGGCTACAAGTCTGCAGTCATTCTATATTACTGCAGACTTGTGAGTCCTCACAGTGCGTGCACTGTATGCTGTGAGGATTCTCTGGTGCTGGCGGTCACGTGCCAACTAGATGGGCACAGCTTGGCTCAATGCAAGTGTGCTGAGCAAGAATGGATAGAGTTTAGTCAGAGATAAAAGGTGATGTTTGGGGACTTTAAGAGGTTATGGGTGTGAAATATTGACAAGGACCGACAGCCACTTATTAGAAAGCTGCATAATTCCATTATACAGGGTGGGCTATTTATATGGATACACCTAAATTAAATGGGAATGGTTGGTGATATCAACTTCCTGTTTGTGGCACATTGATATATGGGAGGGGAAAAACTTTTCCAGATGGGTGGTGACCATTGCGGCCATTTTGAAGTTGGCCATTTTGGATTCAACTTTATTTTTTTTAATGGGAAGAAGGTCATGTGACACATCAAACTTATTGAGAATTTCATAAGAAAAACAATGTTGTGCTTGGTTTTAACATAACTTTATTCTTTCATGAGTTTTTTACAAGTTTATGACAACTTGCACCACCAATGCAACCCTCTTCTCCCACTCTTGACACACTGATAGCAACACCGCAGAAGAAATGCTAGCACAGGCTTCCAGTATCCGTTGTTTCAGATGCTGCACATCTTGTATCTTGATGGTTTGGTGTGGTATATGGGGTACAAATATAGTGGGGCCATTCTTCATCTATGGAAACCTCAATGCCACTGGATATCTGAAATTGCTACATAATGATGTGCTGCCCTCTTTATGCACTGAAGATGGCACGTTCCCTGAGTTTCTCCAACAAGATGGTGCACCACCACATTATGGGTGACAGGTCCGAGCATTCCTACATGAACAGTTTCCTGGAAAGTGGATTGGTTGTTGTGGGTCAGTTGAATGGCCACCAAGGTCTCATGATCTGACCCCCTTAGACTTTTATCTATGGGGTCATCTGAAGGCAATTGTCTATGCTGTGAAGATACGAGATGTGCAGCATCTGAAACAACGGATACTGGAAGCCTGTGCTAGCATTTCTTCTGCGGTGTTGCTACCAGTGTGTCAAGAGTGGGAGAAGAGGGTTGCATTGACAATCCAACACAATACCAGCGACAAAATATGTCACTTACGCCGAAAACAGTAAGTTTGGCAACGATTTAATATGTAATGATACGTTTTGTGGTATACTATTTTTTTATGTAATGTTTCTATGAGTCATTCAATATGGAAATTCTATAACGCTGGACTTGTGAGCCCACCAAAACAATTTCATTACTATTTTGCAGAATTCTAACACACCTATGATACCCCCAAATCCATCAAGTAATACTGCACAGAATCATTGCAAGCATTGAGCATAAATCTGGATTTTATGACATCTGTATCGTTCATGCTTCATAAATCTTCAAAAGGTAGAGGCACTTAAAATCTGGGGATTGCGCTCATGAAATATTGCACTTTTCAACAATGAAGGAGTCTTTTGTTCACTGTAAGAGTATATGAAAGCACAACAACACTCCTATTTTTTTTTATATTTTCTATTACTGAGTTTTCAATTAAGAGAAATAATGCAAATAAAGGGAATCTGTCCGCAGGTATATGTACTTAATCTGAAAGTAGAATACAGTAGGGGCAGAGACCTTGATTCCAGGGATGTATCACTTGCTCAGAAGCTTGCTATGGTTTCAATACAATCAGTGTTTTATCAGCAGGAGATTATCACTGCCGGACTAGGTGTCGCTGCAAGACAGTCCAGTCAATTTGAGTAACTTGCCCCACCACTGGTTGGCAGGTTTCTGACAATGTACAGTGTACACAGGAAGCTGCCAATCAGTGGTGTGGGCCGAGTTATACAGGGCTCAGCATTCTGATAACTGCTACATCTACAGCAGAGAAAACAGAGATTCTATCAAAATTGCACTAAGCAGCTCAGTAAGTGATACATCACTGGAATCAGGCTCTCTGCCTCTACATCATGCTGCTCTCAGATTACATAGCAAAACCTAATAAGAGATTCCCTGTAAGTGAAACTTAACATATTTGGTTATACATGTAATAGAAGAGTGGCTGTGTAGTAACATATCTCTGAAGTACTGTACAATGCTTTATTAACTGTACTTCTCTTTACCTGTACTACATGTATTAGGCTGTACTGTTTTCTATATGTACTACAGCTGTACTGTACTGAAACAAGATGAGTTTCTCCTTTAGCCCCTTAATGACCAGGCCTGAATAGGCCTTAAAGGGAACCTGTCACCAGTTTTGTGTAGACACCCATTGGACTGGATCTGTGCAATTTACATACAGTATGAAACACGTTTTCTGAGGTATGCAGGGGCACCTCTAAAAAGATAAAGGGGTTGCAGGAACATCAATCTTATGATCTTAAAGGTGATGGGCAGGGTTTAAAAGCCAAAAAAATGGTGACAGGTTTTCTTTAATGATAGGCCAATTTTTTGGGCTTGTTAGTTTTTGTTTCTCCACTTGCGGGACAAATTGTAATATTTTTAACGCTGTTTTGGGATATTTCATTTATACAATTTTTTTTGCAATGCAAATATAGAAAAAAGCTATTTTATTAATTATTTTTTCGGTTTATATCTTTTACTGTTTTAGTTTCACAACAAATAACCTGTTTAATCAATTTTCCAGGTTATTATGGTCAGGTAGATAACTAATATGTATAGGTTTTTTTTTGATTGTATGAAAAAAAATATTTTACAAAAATAAAAATTAGATTCTTTCATAATTTTTGTGGTAACAATTTTTGATTACTTTTTTTTTAATTTGCACGTGTTTTATAAATGTATATATATTTTACATCATTTGCTCCCCAGAGAGATTATAATAGATTTTTTAGGTACATATTTATTTTTTCTTTATTGCTCATTTTGTACACAGAAACCTGAACATCCACAGGAGCCCCAGTTCCAGGGGAAAACAGCCCACTAGTGTGACCGAAGTCACCGACAGCTGATCTGGGTCTGCTAGGATCCAGCATCTCTGCTATGGTGGCAAAGACCCATCAATTATATGATTTTCGGGTCCTTAAGAAGCATTGGCAGTGCCTCACAAGTCATGAATTGAAGCAGCAAAATTGCTGGGTGAGATCGTCCCCATGCAGAACAAACAGGCAGTTATCAAATGCTTGTTAGGAATTCTTAACCACAAGCACAATAAATGTCCTAGATGCCATATTTTTTGGACTATGAGGCTGTGTGCCCACTATGCGTTTTTAAGCGTTTCCGCAGCGGCAATTCCGCTGCGGAAACGCTTAAAAAATGCTTGGTAGAAGGCCTGCCATGTTCCCCAATGATAATAATCCGCATGTGCTGTGCGGAAAAAAACGCAGCACTACCAATTATTTTACGGAAGTGCTGCGTTTTCGCCGCCATTGACTTGCATTGGAATGCATGGATTACGCATCACTGCATCTGTACATGCGGAATCCATGCGTTTCAATGTGCGGATGGTACCCGGGTGTGGAGGAGAGGAGACTCTCCTCCAGACCCGGGTACCATAGTGCCTGTAAAAAAAAAAGAATAAAATAAAAAATAAACATTATACTTACCTTCTGATGGACCCCGGTGTCTTTGTCCTGGCTTGCCGGCAGCTCGTGGTAGACTAAAGGACCTGCATTGATGTCATTTAGTCATGTGACAGGTCACACGACCGCTGACGTCGGCAGGTCCTTTAGTTTACCGCGATCAGCCAGCAAGCCAAGACAAGGACACCGGGGGCCATCAGAAGGTAAGTATATATTTATTTTTTATTTTTTACCATTCTTTCGGTCACACTATATAAATCCATGCCGGTTGTATGGATTTATATAGTGTGACCAAGTTGTCAAGCACTTTCCAAGTGATGCTAAAATCGCTTGGAAAAGCGCTTGATAACCCGCATGCGGAAATGCAAGTGAAGAACGCTTCACATCCGCTTCTCCCTGGCAGGAAAAACGCATGTACAATCCGCATGTACAATCCGCATGCGTTTTTTCTGCCAGGGAGATGCAGAAACGCTCAGGAAAAAATCCGGAGCATTTCTGCATCATGGGCACATAGCCTAAGACGCACTTTTCCCCCCAAAATTTGGGAGAACAATGGAGACTCGTCTTATAGTACGAATGTAGCTTACCTGGCTCGCTGTGGGGGAGGAGGACACGTGGCGTTCTCCAGCACAATAGCACCGCTCACAGTGCATGAGCAGATCGAGATCTTGGCTCGTCACTGAGTCAAGATCCCAATCTACCCCAGTCTCCATTTTGCTGGAGAATGCTGGGACAAGAACGTGCGCAAGGTTCTGTCATCACGATTTGTATGACCCTCCTTTTTTAAATGCCAATGCAGGGCGGCCTGTCAATAAGGTTCTGCAGCTGTTGCTAAACTACAACTCCCATCATGCTTGGATAGGTTGGGATGATGGCAGCTGTTCTTTGGCAACAACTGCAGAGCCACACAGGTTGTGCAAAACTGCTGTCCCAATACAAGAGTGTTGCACAACCTGTGGCCCTCCAGCAGATCTGCTTCATAACAGTGTCAGCAAAGAACCTCCATAACAGTGCATCAGCAGATATCCCCCAAAACAGTGTGTCAGCAGCTGATCTCCCTCATAAGTGTCAGCAGATATTATTAAATATTTTACCACATTTTTGCTTCAAATTTTTTTTCCTATTTTCTTCCTTTAAAACTTAGGTGCGTCTTATAGTCCGAAAAAAATATGGTAATCCTTTTAACAAACAATTTCTCATTTTGTTTTATAACAATATAATATAATAAAACAAATACAATAATGTCAAATGCCATTAAGTACCATAAACAGTACAGACCAAAAGTTTGGACACACCTTCTCATTTAAAGATTTTTCTGTATTTTCATGACTATGAAAAATGTACATTCACACTGAAGGCATCAAAACTATGAATTAACACATGTGGAATTATATACTTAACAAAAAAGTGTGAAACAACTGAAAATATGTCTTATATTCTAGGTTCTTGATGAGCTTCAAGAGGTAGTCACCGGAAATGGTCTTCCAACAATCTTGAAGGAGTTCCCAGAGACGCTTAGCACTTGTTGGCCCTTTTGCCTTCACTCTGCGGTCCAGCTCACCCCAAACCATCTCGATTGGGTTCAGGTCTGGTGACTGTGGAGGCCAAGTCATCTGGCGTAGCACACCCATCACTCTCCCTCTTGGTCAAATAGCCCTTACACAGCCTGGAGGTGCGTTTGGGGTCATTGTCCTGTTGAAAAATAAATGATGGTCCAACTAAACGCAAACCGGATGGAATAGCATGCCGCTGCAAGATGCTGTGGTAGCCATGCTGGTTCAGTATGCCTTCAATTTTGAATAAATCCCCAACAGTGTCACCAGCAAAGTACCCCCATACCATCACACCTTCTCCTCCATGCTTCACAGTGGGAACCAGGCATGTAGAGTCCATCCGTTCATCTTTTCTGCGTCGCACAAAGACACGGTGGTTAGAACCAAAGTTCTCAAATTTAAACTCATCAGACCAAAGCACAGATTTCCACTGGTCTAATGTCCATCTCTTGTGTTCTTTAGCCCAAACAAGTCTCTTCTGCTTGTTGCCTGTCCTTAGCAGTGGTTTCCTAACAGCTATTTTACCATGAAGGCCTGCTGCACAAAGTCTCCTCTTAACAGTTGTTGTAGAAATGTGTCTGCTGCTAGAACTCTGTGGCATTGACCTGGTCTCTAATCTGAGCTGCTGTTAACCTGCGATTTCTGAGGCTGGTGACTCGGATAAACTTATCCTCAGAAGCAGAGGTGACTCTTGGTCTTCCTTTCCTGGGGTGGTCCTCATGTGAGCCAGTTTCTTTGAAGCGCTGCACTTGGGGACACTTTCAAAGTTTGCCCAATTTTTCGGACTGACTGACCTTCATTTCTTAAAGTAATGATGGCCACTCGTTTTTCTTTACTTAGCTGCTTTTTTCTTGCCATAATACAAATTCTAACAGTCTATTCAGTAGGACTATCAGCTGTATATCCACCAGACTTCTGCACAACACAACTGATGGTCCCAATCCCATTTATAAGGCAAGAAATCCCACTTATTAAACCTGACAGGGCACACCTGTGAAGTGAAAACCATTTCCGGTGACTACCTCTTGAAGCTCATCAAGAGAATGCCAAGAGTGTGCAAAGCAGTCATCAAAGCAAAAGGTGGCTACTTTGAAGAACCTAGAATATAAGACATATTTTCTGTTGTTTCACACTTTTTTGTTAAGTATATAATTCCACATGTGTTAATTCATAGTTTTGATGCCTTCAGTGTGAATGTACAATTTTCATAGTCATGAAAATACAGAAAAATCTTTAAATGAGAAGGTGTGTCCAAACTTTTGGTCTGTACTGTAAATGAAATTGGTAAAAATGTCTAGTCCACGGAGCCCCAGAATATTAGGCTGCCAGCTGAACACTCAAGTAAAATAACTTACACTCAGAGGATTGTGACTTATGTTGTTAATGTTCAGAGACAGAATATGATCTTTGCTGCCCACATAGATTCTGTCCTGATCCTCATCCATTAGCAAAATCCTGTAGTCCAGGGGGCTCTGGGAAATGCTGTAAAACTCAGATGTCTTTGTCATTTGAAGCTCTGAAAAAGAAGATATATGGCAGCTGTAAATACTTACATTGTGAGACAATAGAAGCATCAACAATATCTAAGAAAAATGTAACTTCTCTAATGACCTAGAAATATAAAACTGGGTAAATATTTGCTATGTGCCATTATTTCCACAGCTGTGCATGAACGTCAGGTGGGCTACACACGCATTCATTTGTAAAAGCATTGAAGGGCAATTAATGCAGTGAAAAATGGCTACAAAACACACATTACAGTGCGGACTGACTTTTTTGAGCTTTTTTTAGACCACACGTAAGATTACCCTTTGCAATTGATTGTGTTTTCATCACTTTACCAAAACCTGGTTTCTGTTTATGTCAGAGCTTCGATCCAATTCATTTCAGTTCTACACTGATTATCTCATCCTGTATAATATCTACATATGATAAGCAGAGTGGTTCTTAAACTAGAAATATGTTGAGGTTCCTGATCTGACATTGAGTTTTTAAAAGGGACCCTGCCATCAAGCTTCTCGTTATTACACTGCTGACAGCACATTATGTCCCTCCTAATTAGGATCCTAATGATCCGTTACGTGCGCCCCTGCATAACTGTAAAATGATCTTTATTCATTGCCTTCCTGCATGTTACTTGGCACCGAGCAATTTGATGGATGTATATGGACCAACCTCGGCACCTGCTGTGAGCTTGCTAACCCAGCCCCATCAATCAAAGGCAGGGGGCCGGTTTAGCTCAGAGCAGGTGCCAAGGTTGGTCCATACATGGCTCGTTGTCCATACATGCCCATAGGACAAGTAGGCACTAAGTAATATGACGGAAATCAGTCAATATAAATAATTTTTAGAGGAATGCTGGGTGTAGGGGCACACTGAACGGATCTCTAAGATCATAATAAGGAGAGAGCTAAAGATTTAGACCTCATTCAGACATTCGATTTTTTGCGTACAAGAAAATTGGACAAATTATTCTGATCAGACTCTGATCAGAGATTGATCAGAGTGTGGTACGAGTGTAATCCGATTTTATCATACGTGGAGAAATTTAAAAAAATTATCCACTTTCTTCATTCTCACAGTCTGTGAAAATCAGACCGCACTTGGAGGTCATCTGGGGGCAGTCCAATTTTTTTCACGGGCTCATTGACTTGCATTGCTGATTTTCATCCAACCCTTGGATCAAAATTGGACATGACTCCAATATTTTCCGTGGACCACTTGGTCCGAGGAAAAAAATTGGGCATGTGAATGGACCCATAGACTATCACAGGTACGAGTGCTATCAGTGAAAAACAGTGCAGCATTGACTATTCTCTTCCGAATTTCAGAAGAGACTCACCCATTCAAATCTGAGCATCCATGTGGCATCCGATTTTGACCTAGACTGGGAAACTGTATTTGATTGTGTACTTTTTGAATGTAGATGTATGGAAACAAATCGTACACAAATGTCAGACAGTCGTAAAAAAATGACACACTGATGGCATATGAATGAAAAGCTGATGAAAATTGTCCAAGTTTTCTGGATGAAACTCAGACGATTTTTCATACGCTCGTCTGTCCCTGGCCTAAGGCTGGCGCTTTATACAAAAACAATGTATTTAAAAAGAAAAACTGAATGAGCCGACCAATCTCATAGGCAGTTCAGTAGTACTTAGAGGAGCAAAGCATGGACGAGCTCCAGGGCAATTACCGTGTAAACAACAAGGGGAATTCTTTGAAGTAGTCCAGCATCTGCAGAAAAATCAGTGAGTTAAAATCTCACATTTTATTCAAGTTTCTGGAAAAAAAAAAGAAAAACAGTACACAGAAGAAGAATGGTCTATATGGTTTGAAAGGAATAGTCTTTGTTGTACTGCTGTTTTTCTTCTCTTATTTAAGAAGCCAAAATAAAAGATGAAGTTTTAATTCACACTAATATTCCTGCAGATTCTGGACTATTTTGTAGAATTCCCCTCATAGTTTAGAACTGTAATAACATACAGCATAGCAGCATGACCTAAATTTAGGTACCTATATCATAGCGCCAGGTTCCCTATATTATGGAAGAATTTTATAAGGAAAATGTCAAATGTTAGGCTGGTACACACAATTCTTTCAGTTACGTTCTCTTTTTTATATTTTTCATTACATGTTTAAAACAAAACACATAACCAGACAAAATTAACAACTGTAATTCTCATAAATAATTGTTGCTTGTGAAATTTTGAAGCATGGTATATGAGTACAAAACAATGCGGGATATATTGTATGCATTTTGTATGGTTTTTCACATCAAAACCTCAGCTATAGAAATGTACTAAAATGGACAACTGAATTATGTTGAGCTTTATAGAGACATTTTTAAATGAACTTTATTATTGCATTTCAAAACGCAATGCAAAACCCTGTGTGAACAAGCCCATAAGGTACAATCATATGTAGTGGCTTTGTGCCAGCTTTGTTACTGTGCTACTGCAGTAATGTAATGCAGCTATCGCTGTGACATGGCAGCAGCCAACATATTATAAAATTCAATTCAACATTGGAGCTGAAAACCATGCAAAGGGAATATTTAAAATAGTTTTGCTGCACCTTTTTTACCTCATTTCCCTTTAGATTGCAATGAAGTAAACACATAATATAAAAATGTAAAACCCATTAACAAAACCGCATTCACATTTTCTCCAATGGAGCTGTGACAGTACAATCAGTAAGTGTGAACAAGTGTGAACAGTGCTCTATCCTTTCTGATGAGGAACTTGTCATCCGCATTTCCTGTACAGGAATACCAAGTGTAATTGCTGAGTGAATCCACAATGAATGCAGGCTATAGGTATTTACTTCCTTCTGCTGTGATCCGTAGGAGATCTTTATACAGCTGCTGTCACGATTCCTCTGTTCAGTGTGTCTTGGACACGGTGACTGACAGCTCAGTCATCCAATCTGGAGAGGTGTGCTGAGCTGTCAGTGTTTTGATGGACAGCTTAGCCGTCCAATCTGAGTCTGGAAGGTGCTGAGATTCTTTCAGGTGTTCCCTGTCCAGATTACCCAGCTACTTAGCTAAGCTGCCAGTCTCAGATCTCTGCCAGATGTAGCTTTGGCTAGGAGGTTTGCTTTGTATTTCTGTGTTGTTTGTTGATCTATTGCTGCCTGACCTTGGATCTCGTTCTGAGCATCTGTTTAGGTAGCCCTAAGCTCTGATTCGCCATCTTCCTGGTATTCTGACCTCGGACCATGACCTGACTTTGCCTTTGTCTTTTCCCTTTAGTTTACTATGTGCTCTCTTGGTATCTGACCCCAGAACATTTGACTATTCAGCCTCATGGCCTGGGTATTGTCACAGCTGCATTTTCAATCTCTGCTTTCTATTTTGTGACAAAATGTGAATTGGATCCCAGCAGTGTAAAGAAGGAAAAAATTGCCGGCAAACACATCTTTGTAAATGAACCTTACAATTTGAAACAGACATATTCAGACTCAATGCTTAATGTTGTATTATTTTTGTTCAAGAATCATTCATTTTTTTTTGTTTAGTGATGTTATAGTTTTTATTTTTATTTCACATGGCAAAGTATCCTTTGAAAAAGGATACCCAGAGTTGAACGGTGGAATATAAAATCATCAATTTGCAAAGTATTATTAAACAATAAAATCTCAGAGTCTGAACCTTATCAGAATAGTTCACACTGGAGCTGGACACTTTGTAGTCAGCAATGCCTTATATAAAAGATAATATGTTCTGGATGTTCCATCCTCCCTTTGCTCCGTCAGGTGTTCTTACATTTCCAGTCTTGGATAACCACATCCTCTCAGCAGCTGTTAAGGATTACCTTGTCCTTACTGGTATTTTGCTCTAGCCTCTCTGCCAGTAGAAGGAGTTGAACTATGGCTGGCTGCCTTTGCATTGGGAAAGTGTCACTACTAATCTCCGGAAAGTGAACTGAAATATTTTCAGCATATTTTGTATTCAGGTACATATTTCATAGTGCAAATAATCTGTAAATCATTTAACAGTACGTCTACTACTTGCTAAACCCAAAAACCACTATTGGCTTTCAACACTTTTCTTTTTTACAAACCAATAATAAGCCATATTAATGTCAGGTTTGTGATATACATTTAGCAAGAACGAATGGAGAGGTACCGATGTTCAAATAAGTTGGGTTACATTAGCATAAAAGTGTCATAAAAGTGTATTTCTAGCCTCAGATTTGATAATATACAAAACTTTACCACTAAAAAACAATGACAGGAGTAGCACAATAGATTTCCATTCAACGATATCCAGTTAGAAATATGTGCAGTATATACATTTTCTTCACAATGCAACCTTATGGGTAACAGATGCCAGTGTATCACAATACCAAGCAATCATATATGTACATTAAACGCAGGCTACATAGGTGATACCAACAGGGCCCCAGTTATTTCAAGCCATTGGAAAGTTAAAGGAGTGTTACAGTTTCAAATGTCAATTGTCCAAAATCTTTATCTGTATTAATAATAATATTATTATATTATTAATAATATTATTATTATTACTACATACTTGTCATCATTAACTGTCCCCAATGGGACTCATAATCAAATTACCATATCAAACAGAAAAGAATTATCTTCAAGAGACAATTCCCATAAGTAAAGTAATAGTAGTCGTCACCATGGACCATATAACTGATTCATAACTTCTAATTTAATGTTTGCTTTAAATGCAAAACATTGGGGGATCACGGGAACTCAGTGTTCACAAATGGCAACCTCTGGATGCTATTTCTATATCCCTAAATGTTCTAAAGTCATTGATTTTACATGCATGGCTATGCGTTTGTGACTGAATAGATATCTCCCTTTAATTGGACTCATATGGTCAATATTTTGAATAACGTGAACTTAAATCACCTCAATTTTGAGACCATTGTCAGTAGTCAGAGAAGTATGTTTCCGTTCTAACACTCGGCCTTTGGGAACTATAAATAAAACATCTCTAATGTAAACCAAGCCACAAGTTACTTTGTTGCTATGTCTGATTTCTTATGAAACAGTTTGCACAGTCCCACCAATTTCCAAGAACTTTGCTCATAACTGAATATTTCATATTTATTTTACTGCTGAACAATAGAAAGAATGGATAAGAAAAGAAAAATATATACATATATTTGGGGTGATTTACTAAAACTTTCTAACTTTTAGGCAAGAAAGTCTTAAAATGCACAAAATTTATCAAAGTGGCTCATGCTGATCTGGTGCATGTTGCTCAATTTGGCACATCATTAGGGTGCCTACTTTAAATTTACCATCTATGTGGTCTAAAAATGCACCCCATTTATCAAACAGCATGAGCCACTTTGATAAATTTTATGAATTTAAAGAAATTCTAGACTAAGCTGGTGGTAGCATAAAACTTGACAGTTTTAGTAGACTCCCCCAATGTCAGAGATTTCGACAGACTTTCTACTCGCCCCATTAAAAAAATAATGCTGATAGACCAGTATTCTGCTAATGGCACATGTAGGTTAGCACAAGTTGGTAATATTAGAGAATTACTCATAATTAGAAATTCAAAAGAATCTTTAAATATTATGTGACTATAAAAACAAATGAGACATTTATCATTAATGCAACTTAAAGGCACAGAAAATAAATTCTCTCCATCAGCTGACATGTTCTGTCTACAGGTAATTGGTAACGAAAACTATAGCGCACCTGGTCAAGAAAGTTTAGGCTCAAGGATACATCAAGAGAGGTTTATTTTGTCTCTAAGGATGTGGTGAAAGCTGGACCTCAGACCATAATGGCACATTGTAAACATTACTCCATATCTACCGAAAACAGTTTTCATCAAGCTTGTAGTGCCCACATTGGTCTACAATCCTACCATTATTCCTTCCCACTGCTGTATAACGAATCTAGGTTTTCACAGCTTTTCTACTGGCCACCAACCAGAGCCTACTACAGGCATAGATTGTCACAGAATTAATTCACATAGCAGTAAATGGTAAGTAAAAGGATATTGATGGAATGAACACTCTTGAGGGATGGCAGAGCTTCAGCAGTGGAAACATCATGACTGAGCAGATGTAATAAAGGGGAGGGGGTGGTTATCTGTCAGTGTAGGGGGAATTTGTGACTGACATAGAAAGGGGCATCTAAGGGTCATAACTTATGTGTAACTCTTGGACCCCAGACAATGCTCCTTGAGCAGAGCAATGAAGGACATGGACATGGCAGAGTAAAACTCAATCTCATTTATTCACAGTGAGGCACGCAAGCATAGTCTCTCGTATGAGGATACAAGAGTAGCACAATATCAGAGTCACAAATATTGGCAGCCATAGTAACAAATAATTGTGGCACTGGGCTAAGTAACAGTAGAAAAACCTAAGCAGTTACTAATAATAACAAATCTAAATAATCTTATTTATAGAGTGCCTACATATTCCACAGCACTTAACAATTGTTTACGGCAATTAACTGGCACTTTAACCCAACCTCATGCCGGCAATAAACAATGCCCACCAGCTATGGCACTGGGCAGTTATCGATGAACACCTTGCAGAAGGCCATGATTGGAAAAAAAGCACTGTTGGTGTCTCACAAGACTAGGACCCAAAAGATGCAGGACCCAAAAGAACTTAGGAGACAAACAATCCCAGCAGATCTCCGGGTACAAACCACAGTCTACCTTACTGTCTCAAGTCATGGAAGGCTCTCAGTCAAGATCACAATCTCTCCACTGTCTCGGGCCACAAAGGAACACAACTTTACAAGCACCAGACCTTCACAATGTCTTATGCCAAAAAAGCACTTTGTGTTACAGGTCACCACTATTATCACTTTGTCATGCCAAAGCACCATACTGTATTAGATCCCACAGTTACTGTCTTGTCTCATGCCACACTATCTTATCACAGGAAGTTTCAGGGAAGTTTAGTGTTGTCAATCACTGCAGGTCACTTTAGGGAGCAATTCTCTGTATCTACTCAGGGGCAATAGGTTAGCTCATGATGGTTCTCCTCTTCCAAATTTGTTTCACAGATAGTTGTCTGCGAGTATTCAGTAACTTCTTGATGTGTTCAAAGCCACTTCCCAATCAAGGATAGAGCAGTGAAGGACATGGAGCCCTGAGCATGCTGGAGCCCTGAGCAGATTTCATGGCCTTGCGTTGACCAATCAATAGACTTGTCCTTGTCGGATGTGCTCTCTAACACTCCTCATCCAACTACTGTCTGCATCTTCTGACCACAAGGTACAGCTTCTCCCTCATTTTGTACTCTGGACCTACATAGAATGGATCTTGCATGGAACAATGTTTTTGTGTCCTGCATAGGTGACCTGTGACCTCAACCAGCCTGCTTACCCACCTCACACAACATACATTAAAATCATTAAAATACAGTGCAAGGGAAACATTCATTTATATACATTTCCAGTAATATAAAGGTTATACGGCACATAAATCATACAGCCTGGTTTGCTTGGTTCACTACATTTAAAGGTTCCTAGTTAGGCAATTCACACAAAAGCACCAGCTACTTGAAGAACCACCTTTAGCTTAATTACTCTATAACAACCAAGAAGGCATAAATATAACATAAACTGGTATAACACAACCCAGGTTGACTACTTACCTCCCTGATTCAACCCAATATTACAGTCCAATGGTATATCTTTCTGTAAGAGCAGGGATGAATATTGGCTAGTTTTCACCAGTTGATAAAACAACAGCTGCTTCGGTGAACTGGTAAGCCCAGGACGCTGCCCAGGTTCCCAGATCCTAGATTCAATTATATTAGCATTTTAAAGATGTGAATGCAATTGAATTATGAGCGTGCTGGCACTGTAGAGGCTGAGGAGCAGTAATCAGCTCCCTGCCCCAATGTGCAAGATGCATGCTTTGGTCACCTCATCACACTGTCAGCATCAAATTGCAGCCCCGCAAAGATGGTGGTGAAAGTAAGCGCTCCATACTGGAACTGAAGAATGAACTGACTTTTTCTATAAACTGGAAGAGTACTGTATACAGAGGGACAGATCGTGTGAAGAGGGACACAGTATAGAGATGGAGCATCATGGGGGGACAGCGTCAGAGCACAGTTTGAAGAGGGGGCACAAAATTGAGAGGAGCCAACATGGTGTGACAGTATAAGGGCGCAGTGTGAAGAGGGGACATGGTAAGTAGAAGGGGCAGCATGGGGGTATAGTGTGAAGATGTGTACTGCCTAAAAGGGAGTCAGCATGGAGAGGTGCAGCATGGGGGTAGTGGGGAGATAGGGACAGCATGGGTAAACAGTTGAGAGAGGACAGCATGAAATAGGAACATTGTGGAGGCCATGGTTCATGAAGCAGGAACAGTATGGTAAGGGAACAGCATATAGGTCATAAGGACAGACAGTATGACGGTTAGAGTTCTTAAGAGTGGCACAGTGTGGCGATTATAGTTCATAAGGACCGACACTGTGGTGCTTTTCTATTGGAGGAAGCTGATGGACAGGTCTGGTCACATGACCCTCCACCAGCAGTCACCAAATGGATAGAATTGCTGGTCAGTGCTGGTCAGTTTGTGAGCAGAGCTGCACCAACAACAGAAAGAGGCCAACTTAAGAATCTGTCAGTGAGCTCATTCTGACAGTCTAACAGGAAAGTTTGTAACTCTTTTTCACCTGTCTTTTTCTCAGCTCCTCTCAGCTGATTTATGACCACAGAGTACAGTTGAATGTGCAGTGAAACAAAAAGTCTGCAAACGCAAAACAGTATCAAATTTGTAATTAAACCCATATGCAAAAATGAATTTTAGCCCAAAATACAGTACATGTATTTAAGCAAAAAAAAAAAAGTCCTCAAGGATGACCAACCCTTTTAACTTTAGGCTTTGTCACATGGAACTCTAGCACTTGTAAACAGGCATATAGATACAAATTCATTTTAATCATGTCAGAATTTTGGCACACAACAATTTTCTATTCTGCAGGCCAAGCATTTCTAATTTTTCTTCCTTTAGCTGTTGCCCCCTTTAATGGAAGCCACTGAGTTATACAAGAAACATTTACATAAAGATCACACAGATTACTAAAAAACAAGAATTATATTTAATTGTCTTACAAAAAGTACTTTCCACACTGAATATAAGCACAATTACACAGAAGGATAAACTTATATTTTCAGAAATGTAAGCAGTTGCTGTAAAATAAAACTTGCTGAATGTTAAAATCTGGTCATTGTTCCATAAGGGAGTGAAGATGTCCTTATCACACTTCCTCCTTCCGTGGAAAATCCAAGAAAGATTAATCAGTAATGTGAATTTCACAAGGTTGCTCCATTTGGATATGTGACAAAAAGATATAATAATTGGTTATATACACGCTACAAATTTCCAGCAACAACCAACTGATAAATACATTTCCTGTTTGTCCACTATTAGAGTACAGGAACTTAAATATGTAATAATGAAAATTTAGGATGGTGTTGGCTCTTTATATAAATTATTATGTTATCTGTTTTGACCCTAAATTAATGCTTCTATTTAATACTAAGCTAAATTAATGCTTCTATTTAATACTAAGCTAATCAAATTTTAATCCAACTAACTTTAGATAGGGTTGCAATGTCAGAACAATCACAAAAGAAGGCTATCAAAGCTGATAATACACCAGAAACATATCTCTTTATATCCAGGACCTCAGTGACCAGATTGATACACATTGTCACACAACACTCTTTTGGCCTCTGGTCCTGATGCATCTAGCATACTCCCATGACATCATGTGAATAAGCCCTTTCAAAGAAGCAAGAACAGGCAAATCGAGAAAAAGTTGCAGTGTTCTGCCATACATGAGACAGTCAAGAGCCCAAGGCACAAGATAATAGCTCCTGATTAATCAAAGCTTTTATACCAAGAAAGTGGGGTAAAAGCTTTGAAAAAAACTGCACAAATTTTGTCGCAACTCAGCATTTTCACACTAGTTTCTCCCAGCTCTGTCGAAATAGGCTGAGCTGAGACGTGACCCCCCCTGCTCGTCTAATTCATAACAAGCTGTGGCATTCCAGTTCCTGACTGGAGTGAGTTTTCTGGAATAGCACATGGAGGCGTACGCCACTCGTCAGATGCTCCAGATTCATGAAGAGGCGTGCATCTCTTCATAAATCAGGAGCATCTGACTCCACCACGATCCCTCACCTAGACCGGCGAGAAAATCACTGGCTTTGATGAATCAGGACCAATATTCTAAAAAGTTATTAGGAAACTCAATTTAACCAATAAATGACCAGGGAATTTTTAATTTTTGCGATTTTGTTTTTTCCACGTCTTCTTCCAAGAAATATAACTTTTTATTTTTCCATCATTGTAGAAGTATGAGCGCTTGTTTTTTTGCAAACCGAGTTGTAGTTTTGAAGACCACCATTCATTTTGCCATGCGGTGTGCTGAAAAATGGGAACAATTTCCAAGTGGGATGAAATGGTGAAAAAATGCAATTCTGCCATTATTTTTGGGTTTAGTTTTTACACCATTCATTGTCTGGTAAAAATGACCTGGAGTCATGAACAGATAATTGAGATTACGATGATACCAAACTAGCATCGTAAAAGTACTTCAGAATTTTGTAAAAAAAAAAATATTTTTTTGCTTTGTGTTGCCATATTCTGAGACATGTAATGTTTTTATTTTCCGGTTGAGGGGATGGAGGGCTTTTTCTATAGAGAGCTGCCATTTTTAATTGATCGAAATTTGGGGTACATACAATGTTTTGTTTGCTATTTATTGCATTTTTTAGGGAGGTAAAATGACAAAAAAAAACACAATTCTGGTGTGCTAATTTTGTTCATCTTTACAGTGTTTACCATATGGGTAAATTCATTTTATATTTTGATAGATAAGACTTTTATGGAAGTAGCAATAACAAATAAGTTTTTTCAACCCCTTAACGACCGCCGATACGCATCAAAACGGTGGCTGTTAAGGGGCCTTATTCCCTCATTGTCATTTTAAAATAGCGATCAGAAATAAGCCTATAGCGCCGCCCCCCCCCCCGAGTGAAAATCTCTGGGGTCTTAGCTACTGGGGGTAGTTGAGACCCTGGAGAACACTATCGGGGGCCTCTATTTTCCGGTCCCCAATCATGTAATCACTGCTATTTAACGAATAACAGCGATCACGTAAAAAAAAAAAAGTGTGCCCACTATTAAAAACATTTTTCTCTCTTCTGACATGATATACATGTCAGAGGAGAGAGAAATGATGTCCTCCAAGCCCACCCCAGAACCTTTGCCATCCCTGGGTCCCTCCTGCTCCGTCCACCGGTCCTCTGCCTACTCTTAATGAAAGTCCTCGCCCCGCATGTTTTGCGGCTGTTGGACAGCCAAAAAAACATGTGGGGATTGTTTGCCATTCATGGGCAATCCCAACATGTTTTTTGGGGAGTCTAAAAGCAGCTAAAAATGCAAGGCGAAGACTCAAGCATGTCACTCGAGCATAGCGATACTTGGTGCATACTCGAGCACCCGATGCAAACTCAAGTAGCGCTCAACACTAAGGGTAACATATTCAATATGATGACCTAATATTATCAAATTCTGTGTCGTAACTGTGGGTTCAAAATGCTCATTATACCGATGGATAAAATCCATGAGGGGTCTAGTTTCCAAAATGGTGTCACTTGTGGGGGGTTTCTGCTGTTTAGGCACATAAGGGACTCCTCAAATGCCACATGGCATCAGCCCTCGATTCCAGCTATATTTGCATTCAAAAAGTCAAACGGCGCTGCTTCGCTTCCGAATCCTGCCATGTGCCCAAATATAAGTTTTCCCCCACTAATGGGGTATCGACGTACTCAGGGGAAATTGCACGACAAATTTTGGGGTTTATTTTCTCCTTGTGAAAGTAAAAAATTTGGGGCTAAATTTAAATTTGTGAAAAAAAGTAACATTTTTTTTCCCCACATTCCAATAATTCCTGTGAAGCACCTGAACGGTTAATAAACTTCTGGAATGTTGTTTTTGAGGACTTTCAGAGTGCAGTTTTTATAATGGTGTCACTTTTGGGTATTTTCTGTCTGCCCCCCAAAGTCACTTCAAATGTGATGTGGTCCCTAAAAAAATTGTTTTCTAAATTTTGTTGGAAAAATAAAAATCGCTGGTCAACTTTGAACCCTTCTAACTTTCTAACAAAAAAAAATATGTTTAAAAAATGATGCAGATATAAAGTAGACATGTGGGAAATGTTATTTATTAATTATTTTGTGTGGTATAACTATCTGATTCAAGGGCATAAAAATGTAAAGTTTGAAAATTGTGAAATTTTCAATTTTTTTGTAAAATTTTCAAGATTTTCATAAATATACTCAAATCGACCAAATTTTACCATTAACATAAAGTAAAATATGTCACGAAAAACCATTCTCAGAATCACTGGAATACGTTGAAGCATTCCAGAGTTATTACCACATAAAGTGACACTGGTCAGAATTGGAAAATTTAGCCTGGTCGTTAAGGTCAAAATTTGCTCTGTCACTAAGGGGTTAACAAGGTAAATGAGGAGTGATTTTATTTCTATATTATTTTTATTTTTTAAAACTTTTTCTATTTACATGATTTTTTAGTCCACTTATTTGACTTGAACCTGCGATAATTTGATTGCTAGTACTATGCTGCAATATCATATCATATCAGTACATAGAAAAAATCAAGGTCTCCAACGTGCTCAGCCAAGGTGGCCTTAATCAACATAATGGTACCCCGCTATGATATGATGGAGAGACAGCACATGCACAACCCAGCAATATCTCCATTTAAGCGCTGTGGTCAGAAATTGACATCAACATCTAATTGGCTAACAGCCAGCAGAGCTCCGGCTGCACATAATATACTCAGCATCTACCATGTGTGGAGTGGGCTTAGCACATGATCCTCCTTCACATTTGCGGACCCTTGCCCAGGATGTTTACTCATGACTAGAGATGAGTGAACCCGAACTTAAAAGTTTGGGGTTCGTACCGGACAGCTAGTGTAAGGTGCTAAACGCCGAACACGGAATTCTCCCGGAAGTCCGTTGCAATGTTCGGAGTTCTGGTGTAAGTCCGTTACTGAGTGAGAGAGAGATTTTCCAGCTCAAAAGTCTCAGTCCCCATTTCAATGGGGTTTGGGTTCTGGTTTAAGTTCAAGTACAGTTCGGGTACCCGAAACGAACTTTGGAATCAAGTTTGGGTCGGGTACCAGAACCTAAATATGAACTCTTGCCTATATTTGGACATATTGTCTTTTAGCAGAGATCACATCTAATATTGTTTTTACTAATAATATACCTTTAAACCTCAGGTAGGTGAAGGCTTTAAATTAGCTGTCATTGACAAGTTTTCAGGCTTGAGATATATTCCAAAAACAGATGACACAACCAGTGGCTTCTCCAGTACTATAATTGCCTCCGTCTATTCCCACGCAAGCACATGTATCTGAGCCAGCAGACCAAAACATGGCTTAAATTACACAGATCACTTACGTCCGTTGAAGGCTAATGCGTACATCTTACCAATTGGATTGAATACAGCTCACGCCTTTTCGTGAATTGCAATATATTCACAGCTGCTCATTTACTAGAGCGCAGGTCACTACTAGGGTCTCATTATTGGCAGTGATTACATCGTACCATGATGGTCACACATATCATACATGCAGCTGTCCAGGCGATGACTGTACCCCATCTGTTAATGATGATGCCCAATAGCTGTCACACCAAGCTGTGCACTGGAAAGATTTCACAACATAGGAATGAAAAAATGACATCTTACCCTAATTAAAGCATCTACCTGATACGAGGCAACACTCATCCTCTTTTTCTCACATGCTTGGTTGTATAAAAATAGTTGGAACGAAAGAAGAACATAGGAAACTGTGTATGGCTGATCACTTGACAGAGCTTGGGATAAAGTTAGGACATATTCAGACAAGCAGACATTTCCATGCACATGATAGGAAAAGAAACACTATAAATAATGTATCGCCAAGTTAATTCAGAATAAACTGCGTGCAATGCATGAAAATCTGAAGACTGTCAGCAGGTTTTTAGACCTCAAACTAACGTCATCTATGTAAAACTTCTGAAATGTTGATGACGTCCACACCTCTGTATTAAGAATCCATGCATCCATTTTCTAGAAATTCAATGGCAAATGTTTATGCAGATGAGCTTGCAAGTGCAGGGGCCTGGTCTGCACTTACAGCTCTCTGGCTTCTCCGGCCTCTTTCTCCTCCCACTGTTGGCCGCCTGTCTGCGACTGACAGGTCATTCTTGTCTGTGCCCTGCTCCTCAGCTAGAGACCTCATGCAGATGTGATTATTCCTGGAAGTGGTGCATGCTCAGACCAATAGTCCGGATCTCGCAACATCACCAGCATCTTTTTCATGATGGCGCCTATGCGAGATCTCAGGCTGGGTAGCAGATCACAGAAAAGAGAGACCTTTCAGTCACAAAAAGGAGAAGGAGAAAGGGGCCAGAGAAGCTTGGAGAGCTATAAGTGCAGGCCAAGCATCAGCACTTGCCAGCTCATTTGCATAAACATTTGCCAATGGATATGTAGAAAATGGAGGCACAGACTTTTAATAGAAAAGTATGGACATTATCATCATTTCAGATGCTTTACATAGATGATGTTAGTTTAGGGTCTAAAAACCTGCTAACAGGTTCCCTTTAAATTAAATATATTTACATATTGATCCATATCTCAATTCATACTTGCTTAAAGCCATAGTCTAATTTTCAGAGGTATTAAAGTGAATGTCTCTTAGTTCTTGCTCACAAGAGCGTATGAATCGGATGAGTGCAATCCAATAAAAAATCGGACTGCACTCGGACCAATGTTCTTCAATGACGCAGGTCAGATCTGCGCATTTTTCCTAAGCTCTAATCGGACTAAGGAAAAAATCACAGCATGCTGCGATTTTCTGCATATATCGGACAAGCCTCACCAATGCAAGTCTATGGGTGAGGGAAAAAAATGAACGGCACATGGACATGTGTACCACATGTTCAGAAGCCGCGGCAGCACCAGTAGCACAATTATTTTTGCTCCAGACTAATATGGTCATTACATTTCATTGAAAATAACGCGCTTTGTAAAACCATGATATTTTGTTTTAAGAAACTAATGTTGTTTTTTTTTTAAATCAGATAAATTTTTATTCATTTAAAGATAGAATAATAAGATACATCTTCAGTACAATAATTTCTCATTTTCTTATTAACTAAAAGAACCCCTCCCCCACCCTCCCTCCCCTTTTACGGACGACAATAATCCCTTATCGTTATATAACATATGTTTCAATGTCTTATAATCATTACAATGTATTTTATACTGTAATGTAATCATCGGATTCTTTCCTCCAAAAGCATTAACATTAACACACCTTCCATGGTGCCCATAGGTTGTCACTGAGTTTGGCGTTTTTCCTTTTTAAATAAATTTTTTCCTCCATTCGTACCACATAATCCACCTGCCTTATGTACTCCTGTCTAGAGGGAAGTTCCGGTCGCACCCAATACCTTGCTATTACCTTCCCAGCTGCATATAAGAGTCTGGCAATTGCCAATTTTGCGGCATCATTCCCCACAAGTTCCTCCACATATCCCAGCAAGCAAACCACTGGATCTCTAGGAATTATACAATGATACCGTCCTTCAATTAGGTCTGCTACTTCAGACCAATAGTTTGCAAGCTTTGGGCAACTCCACATAACATGTAATATATCAGCATTTTCTGACCCACATCTCGGGCAATCCGAATTCTCCCGTACCCCTATCCTGAACAAAAAAATCGGGTGACCTATATGCTCTATGTACAAGAAGTAATTGGGACATTCTGGCAGGTTCATTTAGAGACAATTTAGGAATATATTCCAAAATGGACTCCCATCTGTCATCTTCAATGGTACCAACATCTGCTTCCCACCTCTCCCTTGCCAGAACAGGATAGTTCAACAGAAAGGTGTGGAGCAAATCAGCATACACCCTAGATATAACGCCTGCTGTACATCCCCCCATACAAATATAGTCAATAACAATATCCTTTTGTACAGACAGGTTCTTGATTTTCCTTTGCTTAATAAACGCATGTTTAACCTGTGTATACTGATAGCTGTGTCTGTCTAATAAATGAAATTCCTCTTTCAGCATCTCTAAGGTTTTCATGTTTTGATTGTCCAACAGGTGGTAAAAGTACTGTATACCCCTTACCACCCATCCTCTCAGCTCTCCTATCTTATAAAATTCACCTAAATTTTCGTTATCCCAAATAGGAGTATACATAGACATTCCTACTATACCTCTAATCCTCTTCACCCTCATCCACAGTTTATGGACTAGACCACATGTCGGCTATGACCTGCCTCTCTTCCCAAAAAGTCCCAACTCTAGGCCCACTACCAATGGACTCTTTTTAAGATGAGCTTCCAAGACCGCCTGGATAGTCCCCTTCACAGCCTTCAGAGCCCACCCTCTAATATGCTGAGACTGTGCTGCCAGAAAGTATATCCACGGGTTTGGTAAGGCGAGACCCCCCTCTTCTTTTGGCCTCTGGAGAGTCTCCAGCTTAATCCTGGGTTGTCCTCCACCCCAAACCAGATCCCTAAATATTGAATTAATACGCTGGAACACCGACCGAGGAATCCACACAGGGGAGTTGTGTAAAACATATAGCAATTTGGGCATCAGCACCATTTTAAGAAGATTGGTGCGTCCCACCACCGAGAGGCGCATTTTGCTCCACGTAGATGCTTTATCTTTTAGTTTCCCAATTATCGGGTATACATTCAACTGAAGGTACTGGTAATGATATCGTAATTCCAAGATATTTAAACTCTCGTACTAATTTAAGTTGTGTACGTTCCACTTGTTCAACATCTAAGCCATCCAGGGTATCTATTTCCATAATATGAGATTTATCCCAATTAATTTGCAGCCCAGATAACAGGCCAAATCTTTTGATGATAGCTATTGCACCATGTAATGACGCTTGAGGGTCCTGTAAAAATAATAAAATATCATCTGCGCACAACGCTATCTTCTCCTCAACCAGCCCATACCGAAATCCCTTTACCACGTCTGACTGTCTCATTACAGAAGCCAGTGGCTCTATGGCCAAAGCAATTAATAGCGGGGAAAGGGGGCAGCCCTGTCTGGTTCCTCTTGTCATATCAAATTTATCTGATCGTTCCCCATTTACTCTTATTCTAGCCACAGGATGCGTGTACAATAACTTTACCCAGGCCACAAAAACCGGACCAAATCCCATCAATTGGAGAACTCGCCAGAGATAGCTCCACTCTACACTATCAAAGGCTTTCCGTGTGTCCAGTGAGACCACAACTCTATGCCCAGCATTGTCAGCGGCCAATTGCATATTAAAAAATAATCGCCTCAAGTTAATCGCCGTTGATCTGTCCGGCATAAAACCTGACTGATCTGAGTGAATAATACTAGAAACTACATGGCTTAACCGGTTAGACAATACTTTAGCTAAGATTTTAATATCAGCCGGTAGTAGAGATATGGATCTATATGAATCTGGCTGTGTCCGGTCCTTATCTGCCTTAGGCAAAACCACTACTGTAGCCTCCCGCAATGATTCCGGTATTTCTCCCACCTCCAGGGCCTCCAGAAACACATCCTTCAATTTTGGCAATAGTATATCTCTAAGATGTTTACAAAACTCTGTTGGTAGGCCATCTGCTCCTGGGGCTTTATTATTTGCCATTGAAGCCAAAGCTTCCTCCATCTCCTCCGCCGTCATGGGGCCCTCCAAGGTATCCCTAGCCTCCTCACTAAGTTTACATATCTGGGTTCCCCTCAAGAATTGGTCTATGTCATCTCCCGAATTACTTAACTTAGAATGATATAAATCACCATAGAAGTCCCTAAACACCTTCAAGATATCCCGCGTAAAACTAATGTTGTTAATGTACAATTTACTTAGAAGACATAAAAGGAATGCAAGACTTTACACTTTGTTGGAAATAATTTTCTAAAATGATTTTGCATTACAGGATTTGAGGTGTCGCCCTCCCTCTGATTTTTATGTAAAAGAGACAACTCTCAGCAAGCAACACCGGTATCTATACTTTCAAGGGATTCTAAGAATGTTGTAGCTTTTCCACTATTTGTTATTAACTAGTGATATCCCTTGTTTTTTCCCTTTAAACATCTGTCAGGAAATTGCATAAAACTAATGAAACCTTCAGCAATGGTTGCTTATGTACATTTAAAATGCATGCTCAGTCCTACATTACAGTTATATATTGTAGCAGCAATAATCAGATGATAACTTGGCTTACAATAAGGCTATGCCAAGCAATATATGTATTTACAAGATAGACACCTCATGTTGGACAGTGATATTGTCCTGATGACTACTAGTTACTGGAAGAAACACATCAGGAGGCATATAAGGATATATAGGGTGCCAGATTGGAACTGCCCCATGCAACGGTGAGAGTTGACATTTTGGTGGGTTTAGGGCGATTGTAAGGGATTTTTCTGACAATGTGAAGCACCATTGCTGGATCCTGGGATCCCACAGCTGACATTGGGGTTTGTAGGTGGCTTTTTGAAAGTCACACATGCTGATTTGTTAAGCTGTTTATTGCCCTTTCTATATTATGCAGATCAGCTAGATTGCTGACACCTTATCTAATTGATCTATTTGATGTTTTTTGCTATTTGACTAAACATATTCTGCTTGATATAAATACATGATATAAATCTGTTCTAGATGCTCATATATTTGAAGCTTTTTAGTAAAATTCATGTTTTAAGGATCCTCACATTTGATTTTTACATAGCGCTAAATTAACATTGCAAAAGCTTAAGAGGCAACTTGGAAGTTAATTTCTTACAATTTGAAAAAAAAAAAAACTTTGTAAACAATACAAAATCTAATACTTTGGATTAAGAGTTTGTTTAATTCCAAAAGTCTTATATTCATGTTAAACAAGCATTCCTTGTGAAAAACATAAGACCTCCCAACAGCTGTGGTCCCACAGGCGTTTAGGTTCAAGATCTTTGCTGGCCTTTGAAGACTCGCCCTTGTTATTCACTCATCTGATACAAAGCAACAAAGACGGAGCCAATAAAGTTCATAAGCAAATATCGTTCTACATGTACTGAACATTGCAGAGCGTAGCTGAATATGTGTAGATGATGTGGGTGAAGTAAAAGGTCACAATTAGGGGCTGGAACCAAATAATGAAAAACATCTTTAACCAAATCATTAGAAGAACAACAATATGAGATATATCATAGAAATGTAAGTGACAAATAAAACAATGGTAATAAAAGACAGAATCGGTATATGTAAACTACTCACAGAAAAACAATTTGCAGCTGAGAATGTTAGGAGTCTTTGTCTCAGTGAATCAGCAATGATTTGTGAGCTGATTGAGATGTTCTTTGTAAGCCCCACATTTATATTACAGAAATTCAATTTTCTTTAAAATGCATGGTGGCTCAGTGGTTAGTGCTTTTGTCTTGCAGCAGTGGATTCTGGGATCAAGTGTGACAAAAGGCAGCATGTGAATGTGTATGTCATCTCCTTGTTTGCAGTGGTGGACTTCTGCTTCTCCCTACACTTTAAGGCTATGTGCCCACGATGCAGAAATGAAGCAGAAAATTTCTGCAGCATTTCTGCATCTCCCTGGCAGAAAAAACGCATGCAGATTGTGCATGCGTTTTTCCTGCAGAATACATGTGGATTCACATGCGTATCCACATGCATTTCCGCATGCAGATTGACAAGCGCTTTCCAGGCGATTAGCATCACTTGGAAAGTGCTTGACAACTAGGTCACACTATTAAAATCTATGCAAACGGCATGGATTTATATAGTGTGACTGTAAAAATAAAAAATGAAAGCTATACTCACCCCCGATGTCCCGGCGTGTGCTGCAACGCTGCTTCCTCGCTGGTTCCTGGCTGCCGGCATATCGCGAGACAGAACGGTGAAGGGCCTGCGGTCACATGACTGTGACGTCACCGAAGGTCCTTCAGCGCTGCCGGCATGCAGAGAGAGCCTTCGGAAAGGTGAGTATAAACTTTATTTTTTATTTTATTCTTTTTTTACAGGTACAATGGTACCCAGGTCTGGATGAGAGTCTCCTCTCCTCCAGACCTGGGTACCATCCGCACAAAGAGGCGCATAGAATCCGCTTGTACAAATGTACAGACGCGCATTCTATGCGTCTCAATGCAAGTCAATGGCGGGGCTTCCGCAAAATTAATGAACATGCTGCGGATTTTTGTACGCAGCATAAACGCTGCGGAAAAATCCGCAGCATGTGCATAGAACATGCGGAATCCCCTTGGGGACCATGGGGTGCGGATTACCTAGCGTTTCACAAGCGTTTACACTGCGGAAATTCCGCAGCATAAACGCTTGAAAAACGGTACGTGGGCACGCAGCCAAATACGTTATGTAAAAATAACCTCAAGTCTATAACTTAAGCCTTAGTATGCATGTGGTTGTGTAAGGAGATAGGGACTGTTGTGAATGGCGGCCATCTATGTATTACACACAAACAGGTTACTGGGATTGTAAGAGATGAAATTATTTTTCATTAGGTTTCTGATAGTGGGACCTAATGATCTTCCTCCACTTCTCTTAGAGCTACATTCCCCACTTTATGGGGTGATTCATTAAGACTGGCGTAGCACTGACCCAATTGATTCATTAAGCATTTGCCCCCAGTCGGGGGGCTGGCATACATTTCTGGAGTAAGTTACGCCCTATTATTGGTCTAAGTGATGACGAATTTGAGGGGTAGGCATGACCACACCCTGGCCCACACATACTACGCTCATATTGGTGTAGGTGGCTGGGACTGGCATGTAAATGCCAAAAGTTTAAATATTTTTTATGCAACTGCCGAGCTGAGCACAAATATTACTATTTATTATGGTTACCATTTATTATGGTGTTTATGCCAGATTTCTCGTATGAGCACCTTAGTGAATCGCCTCAAATGTCTTTTTTGTTAGTAATTATAAGTAACGTTCGAAAATACAGCATGCAAAATGACCCTCTATGACCGGTCCGGTTCTCAGTAAAACTAAACTAGAATGATAATTGGTTTTTGGCTTTGCAAGCTGGTGATGATACACTGCCTAACATTACCAATCATAACAATTCTGAAAAAGTGCCATTTATTTCTCAAGAGATGCGGTTAAGGATGAAATGTCTGAGATAACCTATTCATTCTAGGCAAAGCATTGTAAACTTGCTGCCAATGATTCAGTATTCCCTACAGAAAACACACAATTCGAACATGAAAATTCCTAAATGTAATTACCCAGAAATCAATATCTAATACAATTGATTAGGACATAGGAGGAAATCCCTTGGCATAAAGGCAATCGTATGGATCAGTTGGAGGATTAAAAGTAAAACATTGCATATTTACTATTTCAGCCAAAATTATCCCTGGAAAAGGCACTTAAAATATCCCAGCCAAGCTAATGCAAAAAAAAACAAGGCAACCATAAATGGTAGACTTGTAAAAGTACAAAACCTGATTATTGTGACTGTCTTTTACAAGGCTTGACTATACAATGGAAACCTTGCCAGAAAAAAACATCATAAGGACTGTCCAGACACAAAAGAACTGTATATCATGTACATACAAATCACCTAAAATATGGACCCAAGGAGATTTTCCCATGACAGAGAGTGATGGCACTTTATTATTGGTCAGGGTCCCCATGAGCCTGAGAATGAATGGGCAACGGTGATAGTTTAGGCCATAGGCTCTTGATTGCTATTTTCTGTACTATGGCAGTCATTGAAGTAATTTGGGCTGTGCTAGGGTCCTCTCCTAGCCAGTGGGCAAGAGCACCAGTAAGCAAGAGGTCACATCTCTGGTTTAGAGTTTCAGGATCAATGTCGGGGAAGTGTCAGGACCACACTGGGGCCACCCACTTGACTGAAATGGCCAGAGTAAGAACATATTTAAATGAATAAAACAGAAGTTATACTTAATAGTTTCCCATAAAATTATATATTAATCAAAGGTTAAACAATGATATTCTAAGAGTGGCAACATATTGTACTGCATATGAGAAATAAGCTATATAGTTGAATTTCCAATAGCATCTCCAATTACTTAGTGATTGAAGTCTTCCTAGCAAAGTACAGTCAACAGAAGCCTTGACAAGCAAATGGAAGAGAAAGTTCAAGTGTAAGGGAACAGCTGTCTTAGTAAGAAAATAATCCTACATTAGTGTTTTCTGGGAATGGGGTGAGTCCATTCATACTATAATATATATATTTCAAAGACTGAAAAACAGCAGCTGTCCAGACTCTGCCTACTATATTAGAAGAGTGTAACTTTTGGCAAACATTGAATTCCTCCTTCAATTCCTGATACTGCACCATTTCTTAGCAACAAAAGACTTTCCATATTCTCGGAGCAATATAAGAAAACCACTGGTACACAATCTGCCCAATCTACTATTAAAAAAAGAATACACAACAAATTATAGAAATAGTATAATTTAAACTGATGAGAAGTAAATGGATTTCATTTCCATATTGTTAAATTTATTACTGTCCTTTTTTTATTATGAATACTCAGTTTCCTTATAAAGAGTTTCCAATTTAACAAATCTTGGCAGTCGCCAAAGAGCATCAGACAGATTACTAATAAAGAAATCATTTTTAACACATTTTTAATTAATACTACTGGAGCCAAGGCAACAAAAGCTTTATTCTTCAACAGATGAAAACACATGTGCTTCTTTGGAAAAATATCACTTACGCCAAAAAACTGGCTCGAAAACAATAGAAAACCTGTGATAAGGCAACAGAAGAAAAACATTTTCTTTTCTTTGGAACTATGATGTAGGTCTGGATGAGATCTTAGAGAGGAAACTGGAAATACTAAATGATGTTACAGTCTAAACTCTGAATTCCCATAATTCAAGTACAACCTACAACGATTTGCATTTTGTGCATAAACGGAAGTAGTGAGGGCAGACATTGGACAAATCTGAGGAATTGAATGTCTTCCTTACAGGAAACAATTACTTGAGTAAGTAGAAATGGAGACATTGATTCAATCCATATTTAGAGCCAGGAAGGAAAGTTTTTTGCCATTTGTAGTATCTGGGGGATGACTCATTGGTGGTTTTGTTCTGCCTTCCTCTGAATTGCCAAAACACATTATACCAGGTTAAAGACTTGACCCTTTATACCTCAATAATGATGTTACTATATTTATCTATGAAGTCAAAACCTACCACTGGAATATACTTTAGAAAATATGGAAGATATATTTAATTTTCTCAGAAAGTCCATTAAAAGGAAAGCGTTAACATTTTTGATTCCTCTAATATACTAACACCACTATGTGGAGGGTAGAGACACATTTCGTAACATCCCAAACTATAGCAGAAGTATTATAGCAAACCTTAAAACATACAGTACAGACCAAAAGTTTGGACACACCTTCTCATTTAAAAATTTTTCTGTATTTTCATAGCTATGAAAATTGTACATTCACACTGAAGGCATCAAAACTATGAATTAACACATGTGGAATTATATACTTAACAAAAAAGTGTGAAACAACTGAAAATATGTCTTATATTCTAGGCTCTTCAAAGTAGCCACCTTTTGCTTTGATGACTACTTTGCACACTCTTGGCATTCTCTTGATGAGCTTCAAGAGGTAGTCACCGGAAATGGTTTTCACTTCACAGGTGTGCCCTGTCAGGTTTAATAAGTGGGATTTCTTGCCTTATAAATGGGGTTGGGACCATCAGTTGTGTTGTGCAGAAGTCTGGTGGATACACAGCTGATAGTCCTACTGAATAGACTGTTAGAATTTGTATTATGGCAAGAAAAAAGCAGCGAAGTAAAGAAAAACGAGTGGCCATCATTACTTTAAGAAATGAAGGTCAGTCAGTGCGAAAAATTGGGAAAACTTTGAAAATGTCCCCAAGTGCAGTTGCAAAAATCATCAAGCGCTACAAAGAAACTGGCTCACATGAGGACTGCCCCAGGAAAGGAAGACCAAGAGTCACCTCTGCTTCTGAGGATAAGTTTATCCGAGTCACCAGCCTCAGAAATCGCAGGTTAACAGCAGCTCAGATTAGAGACCAGGTCAATGCCACATAGAGTTCTAGCAGCAGACACATCTCTTCAACAACTGTTAAGAGGAGACTTTGTGCAGCAGGCCTTCATGGTAAAATAGCTGCTAGGAAACCACTGCTAAGGACAGGCAACAAGCAGAAGAAACTTGTTTGGGCTAAAGAACACAAGGAATCGACATTAGACCAGTGGAAATCTGTGCTTTGATCTGATGAGTCCAAATTTGAGATCTTTGGTTCCAACCACCGTGTCTTTGTGCGACGCAGAAAAGGTGAACGGATGGACTCTACATGCCTGGTTCCCACCGTGAAGCATGGAGGAGGAGGTGTGATGGTGTGGGGGTGCTTTGCTGGTGACACTGTTGGGGATTTATTCAAAATTGAAGGCATACTGAACCAGCATGGCTACCATAGCATCTTGCAGCGGCATGCTATTCCATCCGGTTTGCGTTTAGTTGGACCATCATTTATTTTTCAACAGGACAATGACCCCAAACTCACCTCCAGGCTGTGTAAGGGCTATTTGACCAAGAAGGAGAGTGATGGGCTGCTACTCCAGATGACCTGGCCTCTACAGTCACCAGACCTGAACCCAATCGAGATGGTTTGGGGTGAGCTGGACCGCAGAGTGAAGGCAAAAGGGCCAACAAGTGCTAAGCATCTCTTGGAACTCCTTCAAGATTGTTGGAAGACCATTTCCGGTGACTACCTCTTGAAGCTCATCAAGAGAATGCCAAGAGTGTGCAAAGCAGTCATCAAAGCAAAAGGTGGCTACTTTGAAGAATCTAGAATATAAGACATATTTTCAGCTGTTTCACACTTTTTTGTTAAGTATATAATTCCACATGTGTTAATTCATAGTTTTGATGCCTTAAGTGTGAATGTACAATTTTCATAGTCATGAAAATACAGAAAAATCTTTAAATGAGAAGGTGTGTCCAAACTTTTGGTCTATACTGTACATGTGGTATATAATCTTGATATCAACCCCTCCCATCTATTATTGATTGCCTTCAAGACCGGAGGACACTTGCCTGCTGAAGAAACATCCAATATACACATAGAAAATTATGTGCAAGGATATGAGCCCCTATACCTTAGTGGTGATGGTGGACTTGAGGGATCTAAACTATTCACAGGTTCCCTTCACAAATGTTTATCTTGTATTTTATGCCATACAAACAACATTTATACTCCACATATTTAAAAGAAAATATACAGAGGCAAACTTTTAGCCTACCTGAATACCTAATACTATTTACAAACTCATTAATACATTATTGTCTGCCTGGAGGCAATAATCACACAATAGATCATACAAAAAGCACAACTTGCTGGAGTGATCAGTTGTCGTTGTCTATTGGAATATACATACAAGCACCAATGTAATTCCATACTATACACAGTCAGAAATGCTTTGGTGCAAATTATGTGTTGGAAAATCACTTGAAATACATATATAAGAAAGAACCTAATATTAATTACTAAGGATGGCATTTTGGATAAAAATGTAATTCTCTGAAATACACTGAACAAAAATATAGACGCAACACTTTTGTTTTTGCTCCTATTTTTCACGGGCTGAACTCCAAGATCTAAGACTTTTTCTATGTACACAAAAGGCTTTTTCTCCCAAGTATTGTTCACAAGTTTGTCTAAATCTGTGTTAGTGAGCACTTCTCCTTTTCTGAAATAATCCATCCACCTCACAGGTTGTGGCATATCCAGGTGCTGATTCTACAGCATGGTTATTGCACAGGGTGAGTTAAGCTGCTCACAATAAAAGACCACTCTAAAATACATATAAACTTGCACTTCTGTGATGAAACTATTGCAACGTGTTTAGCAGCACCTACCACCAAGAGATGCAGCATCAGATCGGGTGGTTCTGAAGGAAGAGGTAAGGGAACGTTAACACATCTATTTGGACATTATGTATTTTTGTTCAAACAAATGGAAAAAAATGTCCTGAAAGGGATCCATAACATAACTGATGCAAACAGAAGCAGTGGACTACACTGATAATTCTGGGATCCGTCTGGGTTCCATTATGTGTCCATTCTAAGAAAGAAAGAAAAACCGCTCCAAGTAGAACTTTTTTTTCCATTCTAAAAACGGAAACATTGGAATTGTGATGGATCCCATAATAATCAATGCAGTCCCTCTGCTTCTGTGTGCATGAGTTATGGAACTTATCTATTTTGGACAATAATTCCTTTTCTCTGTTCTTCAAAATGGAACAGACAAATTGAATGTCTGAACGCATGTGTGAACATGGCCTGAAAGTGGGTTTATACAAGCTGTTAAAAGGAAGCTGACCAGTGATGGATTGGGCTGTGTGCAGAGACTGCCATTGTTCTCGGTAGCACATGTCCTGTTTGCACACTACAATGTGCTGCAGAAAACGATGATTTATAAGCAAGCCTAAAAACTACTTCACCCAATGAACAAGAGTTTTGCTTGTTGGTCAGGTGACTGGCAGCATGCTGACACTGGCCAATTATCAGGTGGAGTCTTCCTAGGAATGCTCGTTCACGATAATCGGTAAGTGTAAAGGCACCCTAACAATGTTATATAATGGCTCCCAAAGATTCTTATCTCCTCTCTCTGACTCTATGCGTCATCTCTGCAAAAAATTTTGCAAAAGGATTGTGTCTTCTCTCCTGCAGCACATCATTTTTTACTTCTTTTGTTGTTTATTTACTGCAAGGAATTTATTTGGATGTACATAATTGAGCTTCCCTTGATGTCCTATTTAACAACTTGGTCTTGATACTCAAGCACGAGCACTGGAGAAGATTGGATCTTGTTTATACTACAGGAACATCATTGTTAAATGTACCGAAAAGAGAGCATTTCTTGATCGTCTCCATTTGACTTAGACTCGGGGCTGTGGAGTCGGTAAGCCAAACCTCCAACTCAGACTCCGACTCCTCAATTTCCATGACTCCGACTCGGACTCCACGACTCCCTCACACATGGCTCAGGTTTAAGTGATAAATTTACTGTAGCACAGATTCATCTCAGCTAAAAGTCTAGACCCTTAGATCAGGAATAGGACAGACATTTATAGGTCATTTCATAACTTTCCCAAATCCTTATGAAAAAATATTCACCACAAACTGCATTGAACTACTGTACCCAATTTATTATATATTTTAGGAGTTGGAGTCGGTCCATTTTATACAGACTCCACCAAAATGGGCTCCGACTCCACAACTTCGACTCCACACCCCTGCTTAAACTTGGCGGGTATTTTCTTCTTAACGTTTTTTTAAGAAGAATTTAGAACGTGTATATGACACGGGACAAAGTGTCATGTCAGTGATCTGTGACTGGTGCCCCTAACTCACACCAATAATCCTGCTCTTCATGGTGCGTTCATCAGAAGCCTGGTCATAGAGGTACACATCAAATTAAATTCCCTTTGCTGAGGGATTTAACAATCATTAAAATATTTCTAGTTATACTATACTGACATGCAGCCCTCATTTATTTTATTTATATCACAACACATGAAATCACTTTGCTCCATACAAGTCAGAATACAAAAAGAAAATCAATGAAAAATACAAAATAAATATATATTTTCTAGTTTTAGGATAAGAAATAGTATCTGAATGTGTAAGATTTAATAAAGAAGATTATCTGACAGATTACTGAGTGTCAGATACTGTAGTTCTATTGGACTATATTGCTTTGTGACTACAAAAGGGTTATGTTTCTTTAAAAATAACAAATGAAGTTTGCTTTATGGCCATTCTCAATGTTTTTCTCTCCGTTCCATCATGTCGGACTTCACAGAACCATTTTTGTTTCCTTGTAATGTCTGCACATTTAATTAAAAGTCAGCTTGATACCATCAAACTCATTTCACTTGGCATTCTGCTCAGTCTTTGAACTTTGCCTTGAAAGGTGAAAGTCTTGTGCAATTCGCTTAGCTTATCATACTTACTCCCTATCAAGGTTTTCTAAACAAATGGAAAAGAAATTATAACATTACAACAAAATGTCTCTTAAGTAAATATTCATCATGTCAGTGGATAGTGTCTTTAAGGATGTCAAATTGCTGGATTTTCACATGTACGGTATAAGGCTCTGAAGTCTTAAGCTCAAAATCTGCCTGGTCAAAAGGGGCTAATGTTTGGTGACAGCTACAAATAAACTGTGAAAGGACAAATGTGTCGACAATAAAGGACTTCCTTCACAGCTGGATGTTGAAGTGCTTGTAGGGCATCACCACTCGAATATGGGATCACATTTAGACATGGTCTCTGCAGTCCTTCATAATAATTATGAATGCAGTTTATTTTCGATTAACAACTTTCAGTCATGTCCATATACAAAGGCTTCAAAAGGGATCGAAAATGTACAAAGGCAGCAACGGCGCTGGGCTATTTCACATGGCACTCTTTCATGTATGAAAAAGATTTAGAGAGCACTTGCTGCTAAACTGCTTGGGTGATGAATTCCCGGCAAAGACCAACAAAGAGGGAGGATTGCATTATTCCACGTGTGCCGAGAGCCTCTGGAGAGCCCAGAAGAATGTTCCTAGTGACTAGATTCCAAGGTTACACCCAGTCACGCGCCAGCGTGTGCTGTAAATGAGTTAAAGCAGAATATTTTGCTACTTTTTTCCATTATTTATTGGTTTTGTTGTATAAATGAATTCCCTGCTGGTGCAACACTGACTAATGAAATTCTCAATATCTTGGCGCAGTTGTCTTGTGAAAGATGGCTAATGTACATCATCTCCCACTACCGTAGTGGAATTCTGTGTCAATGTTGTTGGCCACAAGGCAAGGGTCAGATAAAGACACATTTACAAGCATCATCTGGCAGCCCTGCTTTCACTCATGAATCATAGGAGACTCACAGGTCTCAGGAACTTCTGGAATTTTTATATGATTATGTGGAATTTAATCGCTAATATGCAGTGCACAAGACTCTCTACATAGCAATGTTCCCCTGGGAAAGCCTTGGAGCTAGTAGAGGGTAGCTGGTGTAGAGGGTAGCTGGTGTGGCATGTGCTAGGTGCCAGGCGGGAAATAGCACAAACTAGCCACTATGACTTTCATATAGATACAGGGCTCGGGCAACAATTAAATATTTTGCCTGGATAAAGAGACTAGCTACAACTTTGACAAACCTGTTCAACACAGACGCAGCAAGAGCAGAACATCTGTTTGTTAAACGGTGTGGTTCCAATGGAGTATGCCTCAAATAAGGAGGCAGTATGATACCCTAGTATTTTTCTTTTACTTTATTTGCTCAAACAAGTTTGTATATTACTTTTGTGTCAGTCTTGGGTGGGAATCTAGTGAATTGCTGCATGAATAGGAAGAGGAAAGAGTCGATTAGTTAATAAAAACTTTTCTTTAGCGGCCTGTTCAAGATTCAAGTGTAAGGCACCGTTCTAGGTGGATCCAGGGCCACAACCTCCAGTGCACCAAGTGTGAGTAAAATTACGAGAAACGTATCCACCTAGAGAAATAAATATCTGACTTGTTACATGGGACTGGGAAGTTGGATTTTAAGTAGTCAGGCAACTGAAGATTTGATAGGATTTTTGTCTTATCTGATACTGTACAAAGTATTATTATTATTATTATTATTATTATTATTAAAGTAGGCTACATTATGTCTACTTACTGGAAATAAAATATCTTGAACAACGAATGTTAAATTAATAAAATGGGAAGTAATCGACAACACACAAGTATACCTATTGGTATGAAAAAGAAGAGCGAAATAACCTGTAACACTTTTCATTAGAATACTTGCAGCAAGAACAACCTAATCTGCATTAGATAATGATAGATAGATGGCTAAACAAAGCTAATAAACTCCAAATGTCTATCCAATGTGAATCATAAAGGACATTAATTTGTTTACTAATCAGGGAGACTACAAAGAAATTCTTAGATCGAGCATACCATTAGGCTTAGAGTTCACATGTCCAATAATCATAATTTTGAAATGGATCCAGCAGCTATCAGGTATCTTAGCAGGACAAAAAAAAGTTGCGCGCACATTTGATAAGGATAATTATTGGGCATGTGAACTTGGCATTAGTGCCCCCATACTCATTAGACTAATGGCAGCCGAACCCACCAATATCGATGGGTCCAGCCAACAGTCTAATGTGTTTGGGGATGCAGGCCAATTAATGGTCAGGAGAGATGTCGACGGCTTTCTCATGGAGAACACAGAAGCACCGATCGAGAATATGGGAGAGTCAGCTGAGATTGGTATCGTTTGTCCTACAGCCATCTAATTTGTATGGCCAACTTTAGAGTAGCCTCGTCACAATGTTAAGGCCATAAACATCTGGTGTGCTTTCTGTAATCAAACCTTATCTAATGTCTATAGAGTCCGGCAAACTCTTGCCAAAGTGCTGAAATAAGAGGGAACAAAGGTCAGACAACATTGATTTGTGCAATTCCGTATATTTAAAGGGAGTCTGTCACCCCCTGGGAGATATCAGACCGCTACTATGGGCATACAGGGCATAGAAAAGTAAATCTATACATATCTGTATGGCCCATGGTAGAAGTCTGATTGCAGAGAAAAGTAGTTTTATCTTTTTGGTTTTCAACAGGCTTGGCGTCCGGGGGATGCCAAGCAATGCCTGCCTATCTGATTATTATTCCCCTATCAGCCTAGTTACCATTTTCCCTCCCTCCCCCTCATGTGACGTGCGCTTTCCTTCCTCACCTCCCATCGCATGCGTAAAGCGCGGCTCTTATAGACCGCGCTTTGTTTCCTCCCGGCCGGGTTTGTATGAGCATAGTGCCGCAGAAAACCTTCTTGTTATGCGCCAGGAGTCAATGGAGCGGAAGTCACAGTGACTCTCTGACGCCTCCGCAATAGAGCACTGTGGCACTGTGCTCAAACTCAAACAAACCTGGCTGGGAGGAAACAAAGAGCGCTCTATAAGAGCCGCGCTTTGCGCCGGGAGGTAAGGAAGGAAAGAACACGTCACATAGCCCTGTGACGTGCAGGGGAGGGAGGGAAAATGGTAACTAGGCTGATAGGCGGCGATTTAGGGGAATAATAATCAGATAGGCGGGCATTGCTTGGCATCCCCCGGACGCCAAGCCTGTTGAAAACCAAAAAGATAAAACTACTTTTCTCTGCAATCAGACCTCTACCATGGGCCATACAGGTAAGTATAGATTTACTTTTATATAACCTGTATGCCCATAGTAGTGGTCTGATATCTCCCAGGGGGGTGACAGATTCCCTTTAAGATCTGAGTTTCAGAATGAATACAAGTAGCAAACAACAAACTAATAAATATAGAGATATTTAAAACTAGGTCTGGAGTAGTGCTAAACTTCAGGTTGACAATGATGCAGAGGTCTCCATAATAACTAGGCAAGAGATGAAACTATAGAGAATAAAGTGCAAAGCTGATGACCTGTCCCTTCATCTAGTGGGGTCCCACATTATTACTATGGCCTGGCTGTATGACACGTATTTTCATGCTGTATATCTTAGGAATGGTCGAGGTCTGCACCAAGCACACTTAGAGGTTCTCACCTGTGTGATGACGCCAGATAATGGTTTAGAGCCCTAGTTATGGAAGAGAAGTTCTTCAATAATAACATCATCAAAGAATAAATGCTCTACAACACAATAAAGTCTTAGAAGAATATAATCAATGGCTTATAGGTTAAAAAGGCACTAGGTTAGGATCAATGTAGATAATTAGGGAATTTCTTAAGGCTCCGTCACACTTAGCGACGCTGCAACGATCCCAACAACGATACGACCTGTCAGGGATCGTTGCTGCGTCGCTATGTGGTCGCTGGTGAGCTGTCAAACAGGCAGGCTCACCAACGATCAGGGGAGCAGCGACATCGTGGAAAGAATCTTTCCACGATGTCCTGCTCCTGGTTACCAGCCTGCTGAAGCAGGAGCAGGCTGGTAACTATGGTAAACATCGGGTTACTAGGGGCACACGCGCTCCTAGTAACCCGTTGTTTATCATGGTTACCACTCTGCTACGGTGAGCGGGAGGTTACCGCTCACTTTAGCAGGCTCGTAACCATGATAAACAACGGGTAACTAGGTGCGCGTGTGCCCCTAGTAACCCGATGTTTACCATAGTTACCAGCCTGATCGCTGCTCCTGCTGGTCACACACAGCGATGTGCGCTGACCAGCGGGAGAGCAACGACCAAAAAATGGTCCAGGACACTTTGCAGCGATCAGCGACCTCACAGCAGGGGCCTGATCGTTGCAAAGTGTCACACATAGCGACATCGCTGGTGAGGTCGCTGTTGCGTCACCAAAACCGTGACACAGCAGCGATCTCGCTAGCGATCTCGCTATGTCAGACGGGGGCTTTATTCCAGAGGTTACATCTTTACACAACTTCAAGAAGAATCTCAGTTTACATTCCTCTCACTTCACCTTTCAAACACCTAAACTGCAGAGGGATTTTCTGTCTTATGGAATATTTTATCTTCTTTGGAAACTTTAGCTCAGCTTTCATCAAATGTCCTGCCACACTCAGCAGCATGGACACTCACTGCAGACATATAGAATTCAATGATCTCATACAAGGTTCTTAGCCCCAGCATTCTGAGACTCCTTAGTAGGTAGTGAAATCTGATTATGATGCTTTAAATGTTCCCCGTCTTGTATATCATAACTTGGCATAAGCTAAAACAAATTGCACTCAGTGAAGAGGTCTTGGGGAAGAAGAGAGCTCTGATAACAAAACCAAAACACTTCAGTAATGCTAAACTAGTTAGTGACCTTATGTTGCTCCTATTATGAAAAAACACACCAGAATCAGCCCGTAGGCAGTTCTTATCTATAGTAATACATATATAGAGAGCCGGTCCACATGGAAACATGATCGCCGATAAAACAAACACCAATTACTATGTATACGTTCTCTCCACCGTTGTTTTGTTAACAGAGTTACGATAGTTGTATTAGTTGTTAACCTGCATGTAACAGTCATATTTCATAGATAACTGATGAACCATTGTGTATGTTATCAATAAGTTATTCTACAGCTTGCAGAAATAAGTAATTTCTCCTAGTTATAATCAGATTATTAAAGGGAATATGTCACCCCACTGGGCGATATCAGACCTCTACTATGGGCATACATACTTACCTGTATGGCCCATAGTAGAGGTTTGATTGCAGAGAAATCTGTTTTTATAAACTCAGTTTTTCACAGGTGTGTTGTCCGGGGATTTCTATTGCGCAGGCACCGGGGAGTCGCTGTCACTTCCCGGCACCTGCGCAATAGAACCCTGCGGCGCAGTGCACGGAGAGACGGGGTCGGGATGAAGCAAAGCGCGCTCTATGTTAGCTGTATGTGAGCTGTGCTTTGCGCATGCCCGGGAAATCAGGGAGAACAGTGCACGTCAGAGGGCCCTGTGACATGCAGGGGAGGGGGAATATGATAATTAAATAGGTGGGATTTAGGAGAATAATAAGCACATAGGTGGGGATTTCTTGGCGTCCCCCGGACGCCAAGTCTGTGAAAAACGGAATTTGTAAAAATAGATTTCTCTGTAATCAAACCTCTACTATGGGCCATACAGGTAAGTACAGATTTACTTTTCTATACCCTGTATGCCCATAGTAGAGGTCTGATAACTCCAAAGTGGTGACAGATTCTCTTTAACTCTTCTGCATATTTTGTCGCTGTTATAAAGCATTAACATACTCCACACCGATGTACAGAACACACAAGCTAAAGCTGGCCATACACATGCCTTAGCTGAGGTCTAACAGCTATCTTCTCCAGCGTCCCGACACAAGAATGCTCATTCAGCCAACAGTTTTCTCCCCGAAATCCCCCACACATATGAATGTTTGGCTTGGCCAAGGGTTTTTGTTTTTTAATGGGACAAGACAAAATAAGACCCAATTAGACAAGCCACTTTCTGCTTTTAAAATGAGAACTATATAAAGTACATGTTGATCAGCATGTTTTATGACCAGGCAAAACTGCATAGAAACAGAATGATCATCCTTACGATTGTTCCCACCAATATATCATGCTGTTGTCAGCAGCACACTATGTTTATATGGGATAATGAGCTGTCGATAATGATAATTTACCGGCCGGCATCAACAATCTAATCAGCTTGCTTGTTGCCTGATCAGCTGGATATTTACTCAGCCCAATAATCAGGAATGAGTATTTTTGAGAACGTTCAATAGTCTATTATCGGATTATATAAATGGGCATCATGCAAATTTACAGGGGTTTATATATCTGAGAATAAAAGGGTTGGTCAATTGAATTCTTGGCCCTTATCTCCCCCAACATCTTCTGTCAAGGGCAGTAGAGAGCCTCATACATATTAGATGGTTGGCCAACTCTTTCGATATTGGCACAAAGGTGATAACTTGCTGGATGGTGGATGTTCCACCATCAGGAGAACCATGCAGATCAGGAAAGTTTTATCCTCGATGGGGAACCTTTATCCCTATTACGATATGGGGTGGTGAATTAGCCACCTGACTGACGCTCTACTCATTCACTATAGGGCTGCCAGAAAAAGCCGAGGTGCAGTGCTTGGCAGTTCCATAGGCAGTTCAATGGAGCAGTGATTAAGCATGCACCCTGCAGCTCCATATTAACAAGGGTACAAGTTGATAGGTGATAACTTGATTTCAAGGGACAACCCCTTTACACCCAATTTAAATGGAAGCAAAGCAATCTATCAACAAGTGTCCTATTAATTTCATACCCATGGCATGAATGAGCTTTTAAAGCTCAAAATTTGTTAATAGTTATGTAGTATTTGATTTTAATACACTGCAAGTACATTTCTGATTTTATGGACACAAGTCATGCTGTTTGCTCGGATCCAAGGAACCATACAAACAATGGAAGAACATACATTTTCCATGTAGATGTTTTGCTTGGTCTGATTTGAACCAAAGAACTTTTTTTTCAAAATTAATCGAGGAAAAACGTATTAAGGAAAAGAGCAGGGCTTAACATTGTCAGGCTGGCAGATGTTCCATTCAAAACTTGGCTAGAATTGGCTCCATAATGAAATATCGGCATAACTGGAGGGAGCTTGAGGATTATGCATGAAACGTCAGACTAACTTAAAATGACAATACCGTTACTCATTCTTCATCTCTAGGATTTAGTTGCTATGTCATTTCGGACCTTCATGACTAGAACACAACACCAACCATAATTAGGAATACTGCATTCTATATGGGCACTTTTCCTCTTTCTTGTCAACTCAACTAAATTCTGCAGGACAAAAGGGCTTTCTAATAATACTAAACTAAGGCCAATATTTATTTTATTTTGCAAGTCTTAAGGCGGACATATGCATTTAATAACTGTCTGCAAACACAATTATTTATCCAGACTTGCCATAAACATGCTCTATCGGGGTGAGGTGGGAACTGCTATCACAGGCCTTTGGCAGTGGGTTATCTTCTGTTGAAATTTGAAATTATCAGGCATGTTGAAATCTAGCATGCCTGATCCTTCTTTTCCTGACATCATAAGGAAGGGAAGAAGGGTTTCTGAATATACATATTAGATTATTGTCCGATTCTGTCAAAACTGTCAGGTTCTACTGGGTTTTATCTAGTTTGCGTAAGCACTTATATGTAATGGAATATTTTTTACTGTAAACTACTTTGGTTTAACCAATAAATTAATCATCATGTTCTTCTGTGAGTAGTGCTAGCAGAAATATACACTTTAACCATATAAGGACACATACTTACCGTATATACTCGTGTATAAGCCGAGTTTTTCTGAACTTTTTTTATGCTGAAAAAGCCCCCTTCGGCTTATACTCGAGTGAGGGTCCCACTTAATCAGGGCCGGCGTCAGCACCCAGCGCACCTGAGCAAGTGCCGGGGCCCTGAGCAGGCGGGGGGGCCCACTCACTGTCGATGACACCAACGCACTATGGGGCCCCGAGAGCGGGCTAGTCCGGTTCCAGCGCCCACGAGTGGGGTCTCAACCGCTTGCTCAGGGCCCCAGCACAATAATTACCTCTCCCCGTTTCTCCACAGGTGCTGTCTCTTCCGCGTCTTCTGATTGTGACGTTCAGGTCAGAGGGTGCGATAATGTCTTTCCAGCGTGCCCCCTGCTGAGCAGTAACAGTACAGAGAGCGGGAAGACGGCGACACTGAGGATTGACTCTGAAACACTACATAGAAAAGCATTCTGTGAAAACCATCAAGAGACAAAGTCGCATGGGTGACTTGTCAGAAAGGTGGGTTCTTCCCAGGCCATTTCCAATGACTGACAGGTCTCTCTCTGGGTGCGTGTATATGGAGAGATTTGTCACTCTAGGGGAGTGGGTGGATTGAAGCTACTGGGGACTCACCGGTCTAACTAGTTTCCCTGCGGCACAGTCCCTGGCGGCTTTTAATGTATGTACTTCTCTGAAACGCCGTGGAGCGTTCAAAACATATGATTGAAATCATGCAGTCAGTGTCTGATACATGATGACTGTGGTTTGGGAACCATGCATCAGCTGTCAGGTTCACTTTAAAGTGAAAATGTATATTTGCATCTGTGCTGAACAAAGCCAACTTAATGATGTACGATTAACATCCCGAACTCATGAATTGAATAAAAGGAGTCTGTCATCAACAATATTTAAATTAAACTACTTATAAAGTGCTACAAGGGTCAAAGCTCCTATAAAATCATACCTGCAGTGTAATTTTCACTCCCTAAGTTGTACAGAAAAATCGTTTTAGTTTATATGCAAATGTAGACTCCTTGGTGTACCCTTGTCGTGGCCAAGGGCTCCTCAATTACCATGTTATGTACTTCCCCTTAGTGTGATTGGCATCCCACGCTTTCCTAAGGTGCAATGTGAAATAGAACTTTTTTTTTTTGCCCAACTAAGTAAGTGTAATCTATACTGCAGGCATGATTTTTCTAGGGGCTAAATCTTCTATAAGACTCTATATATAGTTTACATCGATTGCATATTTATAGATAGAAAAGCCTTGTTCAATGACTTCTGTTTACAACACTTTGAAATAAAGTCCATTCAAGTTTTTTTAAATCTAAAAAAAAAAAACTGCCTTACTTGATTCATGTTGTTCCTCTCTCCAAAGAAGAAACAGGTTTGCAATAATAATGGATCCAATTCTCTAGCTTACAAGTGCCAATTATATACTGTATACTTTTAACTGAGAAATCCAAGGGTAAATGACTTTAAAGTTCACAGTACAAGAGTTAACCTATTTCATTGTACAGAGAAAAGCAACACAAATGTTTGTGAAATACTTAATTGTTCGAAGACCTCATTAACCCTCCCTGCATTAGACATTTTTCATGCTCTATATTCTACAAATTATTGGAATAAAAAAAGTCTAGAATCGTATTTTGCATTTTATGTTGAAGAGGATGTAATAAAAGAAGAAACTGTCATCACGTGTCCTGATTCCCATTGATGTCCTATAAATCTGCTCCCTTGTGTTGTAACAAGAAGTATATGGGAATGGTCTGCAGGTGGTCTTTGTGAGGGGGGAAACTCTTGCAGTGTGAATGTCAGGCTGTTGCTTCTGTTTTTCCAGATGTGTGAATGGTCAGGAAAACACTGTGATACCGCAGATAGAATTTCTCCACAGGCTCATTAATAATCTCCCAGTGTACATAGACAATAATGCCCACTGTTCTGCTCACTTCACAAGTATAATATATGCTGCTCCATGTCAAACAAGCTTTCACAATCCCTGGCTGTGTGCAGAAAAGCAAAACAATCCTGCAGTACTCTTAAGATCAAAACCCAGGGCATTCATTTCAGAAACACTGACAGTAACAAAACATCCAAAATGCAACATTGTTTTCACAGATCATAAACTGTGAAAAACTGGTGAAGTCATTGCCTTATACCAGGGTTCCCCAACTCCGGTCCTCGAGAGCCGCCAACAGACCAAGTTTTCAGGATTTCCTTAGTATTGAACAAATTATGGAATTATTACCTTAAGAAATCCTGAAAACATGAGCTGTGGTGGCTCTTGAGGACCGGAGTTGAGGAACACTAGTAAATGTATGATAGAAAATGCTTCATCACAACTGTTAGTATTTTATAGGCCTATACACACTGCAGTAAATATAAAGAATCTGTAGGAGCAGACATAAAGGTGGATAACCTCTTCTTATTAGCAACAGTGCCTAATGTAAAATAATTACACCATATTTACTCACCTTCTGGACCAGTGCCATAACAGTAATGTCGGCACCATTTCTGGCGGCACTGACATAACTGTTATATCGCGTGAGCCCTGCAGCCTATCAGCAACCACTGATAAGCGGCAGCGCTCACACTTCCCTCATCCGAAACAGGTTGGTCTAAGAGAAGTGAGAGCGCTGCAGCCCAATAATTTTATGTGACCTCCAAGGAGGCTAGAAAGCAGGGGGTTGTCCAAGTAGAGGACAATCCATTGAAAGTTCTAGTAGTAATGTTTCATAAGACTATTCCATAACAATTTATTTATCTGCCACCAAGGTTTCTTTTGTTTTTTTCTCCTATAGGCACACGTTGTCAACTGATTAGGCTCACGTCCTAAATTTGTGACACATTGAAGTTGGATGGCCGCATGTAAAGATTTACTTCTGGTTCTCTGTGTCTAGAAAGGAAAGGCGGGAGGAAAGAAGCTGCAATTTATAGCAGGAAGAAAGATCTCAGCTTTTTACTGACTTTTCTCCCCAGTCATTCTCCAGTGACCCCTTGAGGCACAAAAACATTTCATCATGTTATCACCCTATCACCTCTCTTACCATAAATTTGATAGGATTTATGCCCTCTGATTGTTAGAATTAAGTGGATTTTTTTTTCTTTTTACTAAGAAGTAAGATGATGCATTAACAATAGTAAGATTATGCATCATTTCAATTCACCCCGATAAACACACTCTAAACGTTATCACAGCAATTGGGGACTCTCTGATATTTCATCTCTTAATCGCACTTTTAACCTTTTTTTCACTTTTATTCTTATCATGCTCAAGGATCCACAACTTTATTTGTTATTGTTTTTTTACAGCAGTTTACGGTAAATTGGGTTTATACCACCCAACCTGCGGCATTAAACAACCGCGACTGATAAATATTTCCCAATCAGTGGTCAGTCGTTCGCTTAGAGCACATAGGCTGCCAGAATTCTCTGCAGCACTGGTTCTGCTTACACGGGATGATGCGCTGCCGAGAACGATGATCTCTTGTGCAGCATAAAAGCACATTTCAGCTGATGAAGGAGCGTACTGCTTGTACATCGGGTGATTGCCAGCCTGAATAGACTGCAAGATAATCGTAAAGCAAGCATGTCTCGTTCACAATTGTCATGCAGTGTAAATGAACCTTTAGTAATAGGAGGACTTGTTTCTTATGGCATGAGTTGTGTCACCGTATTCTGAGAGCCGTAAGTTTCACAATTTTCCATCACTGGAGCTGCATGAGAGCATATTTTTTTTTGCGTGATAAGCTGTAATTTTCATTGACATTTTGTGGTACATGCGACTGTTTAATCAATTTTTATTTCACTTTTTGGGAGACAAAATTAACAAACAGCAATTCTATATTTGGCTTATTCTCTTTTAAACAGAGTTCATTTTAGTTATAATTGACAGATTATCTTTTACTCTGCAGGCCGATACAATCACAACAGTACCAAATTCAAAATCTTTTTTATTTTTTGCTACTTTTACAGAAGAAATTACTATATATATATATACTGGTTACCCATAATTTTCTTATTTTTCTATAGACTGAGCTACATGATTTATTGTTTTTTTGTGAGACAAGCTGTACAGTACTTTCTAAGTACATTTGGCTATTTCATCACTTTTTAATTATTTTTTTCTTTGAGTAAGGCTATGTTCACACACTGCATTTTTTCAGCGTTTTTTCTTTCTGCAGCAAAACCTGATGTCTTGCCAGGAAGGTTTGTTCAGGATTTTGCTTGTTTTTTTTGCTTGTTTTGTGCTGCGTTTTTTTTTTCACTGTCTTTTTGTCTCTTTATGAATGTACATAAAGTTCAGTGAAAAAAAAAATCTCATTCTATTTCATCAGGTTTTGGCAAAAAAAAGGGCTGAAAAACTGAGCGTTTTTTTCACCAATTACTTCCAATGGGTGAAAAAACACTGAAAAAATGGTGAAAAAAGTGACATGCTCTATTCTGCAAAAAAACATGCAGAGCACAAAATACTGATGAAAAAAAAACAATGCGTGTGCATGAGATTTCTGGAATCTCATAGACTTTGCTCGTACTGTAAAAAGCAGCAGAAAAGTTTCATAAATAAACGCATAAAAAAAACGCTGAAAAAACGCAATGTGTGAACATTTTGCAGTATAATTTACATGTTGAATTTATTTTGCAGGCCAATACGATTACAGTTATGTTTTACTACTTTTGCACACAAAAAAACTATTTTTAAATAAAACTCTAACTTTTTAATTTTTCTCCCTACAGAACTGTATGAGGGCATATTTTTGCATAATGATCAGTAATTTTTATTACTATTATTTTGAGGAACGTCCAAATTCAGAGTGCAATAATGAATCCTGGTCTAGAATAAATGGGTGCTGATTCTCTAGATTGAACACTTCACAAATATATAAAGCAAGAAAGGCACATCCGTAGAAATAAAATCATAATGTCTTCCTTAACAAAATCCATAAAAACCTTATGGTGTAATTCACATATTAGTAATAACTGATTATAGTCATGGATTTTGTTAATAAAGAAGACATTGTGATTTTATTTCTATGGATGTGCCATTCTTTCTTTATACACTGCTCAGAAAAATAAAGGGAACACTTAAACAACAGAATATAACTCCAAGTAAATCAAACTTCTGTGAAATCAAACTGTCCACTTAGGAAGCAACACTGATTGACAATCAATTTCACATGCTGTTGTGCAAATGGAATAGACAATAGATGGAAATTATTGGCAATTATCAAGACACACTCAATAAAGGAGTGGTTCTGCAGGTGGGGACCACAGACCGCATCTCAGTACCAATGCTTTCTGGCTGTTTTGGTCACTTTTGAATGTTGGTTGTGCTTTCACACTCGTGGTAGCATGAGACGGACTCTACAACTCACAGAAGTTGCTCAGGTAGTTCAGCTCATCCAGGATGGCACATCAATGCGAGCTGTGGCAAGAAGGTTTGCTGTGTCTGTCAGCGTAGTGTCCATAGGCTGGAGGCGCTACCAGGAGACAGGCCAGTACACCAGGAGACGTGGAGGGGGCCGTAAGAGGGCAACAACCCAGCAGCAGGACCGCTACCTCCGCCTTTGTGCAAGGAGGAACAGGAGGAGCACTGCCAGAGCCCTGCAAAATGACCTCCAGCAGGCCACAAATGTGCATGTGTCTGTACAAACGGTTAGAAACCGACTCCATGAGGGTGGTATGAGGGCCCAATGTCCACAGATAGGGGTTGTGCTCACAGCCCAACACCATGCAGGACGCTTGGCATTTGCCACAGAACACCAGGATTGGCAAAGTCGCCACTGGCGCCCTGAGCTCTTCATAGATGAAAGCAGGTTCACACTGAGCACATGTGACAGATGTGACAGAGTCTGGAGACGCCGTGGAGAGCGATCTGCTGCCTGCAACATCCTTCAGCATGACCGGTTTGTCAGTCAGTCAGCCCTCCATGTGCTCGCCAGAGGTAGCCTGACTGCCATTAGGTACCGAGTTGAGATCCTCAGACCCCTTGTGAGACCATATGCTGGTGCGGTTGGCCCTGGGTTCCTCCTAATGCAGGGCAATGCCATACCTCATGTGGCTGGAGTGTGTCAACAGTTCCTGCAAGATGAAGGCATTGAAGCTATGGACTGGCCCGCCCGTTCCCCAGACCTGAATCCGATTGAGCACATCTGGGACATCATGTCTCGCTCCATCCACCAACGTCACGTTGCATCATAGACTGTCCAGGAGTTGACGGATGCTTTAGTCCAGGTCTGGGAGGAGATCCCACAGGAGACCATCCGCAACCTCACCAGGAGCATGCCCAGGCGTTATAGGGAGGTCATACAGGCATGTGGAGGCCACACACAATACTGAGCCTCATTTTGACTTGTTTTAAGGACATTTCATCAAAGTTGGATCAGCCTGTAGTGTGTTTTTCCACTTTAATTTTGGGGGTGACTCCAAATCCAGGCCTCCATTGGTTAATAAATTTGATTTCCATTGATGATTTTTGTGTGATTTTGTTGTCAGCACATTCAACTTTGTACAGAACAAAGTATTCAATGAGAATACTTCATTCATTCAGATCTAGGAGGTGTTATTTGAGTGTTCCCTTTATTTTTTTGAGCAGTGTATATTATTGTGAGACTTTTGATCATATTATTATTTTTAGGTATGATCATCATAAAAAGCCATTATGGCATAGTTTTCTTTTCTTTTTTTTTACAGCGCTCATCATGCGGGATAAATAATAATGATCCCATACGGGGAATTGAACATGCAATTGTTTGATTGCATTGATAATACACTGTACTACTTGTGTAGTACAGTGCATTATCTAACCTGTCAGTGTTCGACTGCCAGCCTCCAGCATGATTTGATAGGCTGGGGTATATGGTAGACACGGAGACCATTGCTAGGCTTCTGGTTACCATAGAAGTCAACCAACACCCCACGATTATGTTGTGTGGGTTCTGATGGGCTATCAGACTCCTCATATGTCACTGACACTATTGACAGTAGCATGTGAGAGGTTAAATTGCTGGTTTCAAAACCAGCTCAGGTTTTAGCATCTGCATCAATAGCTTATCTGGCTCTTGCACTCATGCCATCCCTGATCCATAACTGTACGCTCGATTGCAGTAAACTAGTTGCAATCTGTGTGTACTGTTATATCTACTTATGGGAAGGGTTAATGGAATCTAGAACATGTAGATTCCAATTCTGTTTAGTTTTGACTAATATGTGAAGACGTGCATTAACTCTGCACATACTTATATTTTGTATCCATATATTTATTGCAGGATTTGTATTGTTAACATTCTCTTTGGGTCAAAATTTTAGCCACAATTGCAGTTTGGAAAGGATTTTTTTTTTTTACAAATCCATACACTTTGATGCGAAACTACATAAAAGTGTCCATGATTTTAAAGTATGATTGAAATGTAAAACACATTTAAGATATTGGGTAACTACTCACTATAATGACACCCTTAATTTGCTGGAGCAACAGAAGACCCATTCACACACTCCTCCAGTTTTTACCTTTTCATTTTCCTTTTAATTTTTCAGGTTTTTCCATTTCATTTCTCCCTTCCCTATGCAAAACGGACTCTCTTTCTAGAGGACAGTATATAGTCATAAAAACTTCAATATTCAGCTTCTTTTTCAGAACTGTGGACCATTGAGGGAAACTTTACATCTCATCCTTTTTCAGCATGTCTGCTCATAAAAACGCCAGAAAAATAGCTCACAAAATGCTCAAAAGAATCTTCCTAATCTTCCTATTCATTTCTATGGAAAAATAAATGGCTGCTGAGCGACTGGATTGGATGTCCAATTAAAATATTGCAAAAATGCTTCAGAAAATAATATCTGCAAAAATGCTTCAAAGATTCTGCAAATGAAAAACTTCTCCAAAAACTCCCCAAAGAAGTAGTTTCCACTAGAAAAGTAAAAGGGCCCAATTTATCAAAGCTTCTACGTCAGAATTCTGGCATTAAAAACCTTTCAAGAGTCGCAACACTTTGGTGCAAAGAAAGATTAAATTTAGTGACTTATGGCGTTCTTACGTCATTTTTGCCCAGTTCCTACAAACTGAATGGAGCTGCATTGGGACAGGGTTATGGCAACCCCCGCTCGACAAATTTTTGAAGAGCTGCAGCATATTTTAAGCCACAAATCTTACTCCAGTCAGTGACTGGAGTAAAATATGTGGCGAGTCGCACACAGAGGTGCATGCCACTTGTCAGATGCTCCTAATTCATTAAGAGGCGTCCACCTCTTTATAAGTCAGGAGTGTCTAATTCCAACATGCCTCCTCATCAAGACCTGTGCGAACAATGCCTTGATGAATCAGGGCCATAGATTTTGACAAAACTGTCAACACACCCCAAGGCCCCCGATTCATCAAGACCAGGGATTTTAATGCCGGTCTTGATAAAAGGGCATGTTCGAGTCAGGTGCTCCTAATTCAATAAAAGGAGCTTGCCACATAATGAATCAGGAACGTCTGAGAAATGGTGTGTGCCTCAAGGTGTGCCTTGTCATAAATCCTATTCTAGCTGGGGACTGGAGTAAGATTTACGGCATAAGAATCGCCACTGCTCATTATTAATTTGACAAGCAAGTTGCCACTCCCCCATACCATCCCAGTGCCGGACACTTTGTCGAAGCTGGGAAAAAATGGCGTGAGAAAGCAAAAAAGTCACAAAACTTTAGAGCAGCCTTGCATTGCACCAAAATTTTGTGACATTTCGATTCTGGTGTAAAAGCTTGGATGAATCAGGCCCTAAGTCTTTTTTTTCTGTTGTCACAGGTCAGAGTTTTTAACTTATTTTCCAGTTAGTAGACATTAGCTTTAATCATTGTTCTCCAGTCTGTTGAATACAATATATATTTTATAAAAACATATTTCAAGTTTGAATAAAGAATTCTTAAGGCCCAATCAGATTAAGATTCTAACACCAATGACTCAATGACCATGATAATTCAGTAATTTAAATGGGTTAAGTTAAGAGACTGAACAATGTGTCGAAAAACGTTCATTCATCGTGCATGAAATTCTTTAAGCGAGCAAAAAAAAATCTCAAAAATTGTGTGATGTAAATGGAGATTTTTCGCTCGATCAACAACTTGACCGACACAAAGGAGAAGTGGAAATTCAAGTCCTGAACAGGTATCTGTGTGAACTGCACAATGCGTAACAATCGCTATTCAATCATTTACCGGTAATTCACTATTGCCGTTCTGTACTTGTCTGACATAGTTTGCCAGTCGTTAGTTACAATGGCATCGTTTAAACCGAACCACAAATAATCTGTGCAGTGTACAGTGATACTATAGCTCACGACAAGGTGTGATATACAGCAGCCTGAGAGACAGAAAATGTTACCATCTGGAATGCATCTGCTATTAGTCAAGTTCAGTATTTTCAGAATGTTGCTATGTTAGCAATAAAATAAAAAGAAAACGTTGTACCACCTGCACATAAATATATATATATTTTCTTTTTCACTTTCACACATTCTTCAGTGTAACTAAATGTATACATTAGAAGCACTTTAACAAACCGTCCCTATACTGCAGACAGAGTATATACTTGAGCAATCCATTAGCAAAAAATATAGTATCCAATATAAATAAAGGGATACTAAATGTACACACAGGTAAACCAAGAATGACAAGCAACACTGATAATGCAATTCTTTCCTTCTGTCTGTGTATCTAAGGAGACATCCAATTTGTCTCCCCTTTTTTCTTTGGTTAGCAGCTTAACACAAGACTTAAAGGGAATCTGTCAGGATCAATCATCCTGCGCCATCTATATGGGCATGTAGGTCGTAAGAAGCTAAATAAAACGATACCTTGATATCTTCGACACGATATTTTGTTTTAAAGAGAAAGCAGCGCTTTTCTTAATATGTAAATGAGCTGTTAAGACATATGGGTGAGACCTAGATCTCCCTGAGAAACTATCTCTGGAACTTATTTTAAATGAAAGGGGGCGTTAAAAAAAAATTCTGAAAAGTTTTTAGTTTGAGTGACCCGTCACAGAGAAACAAACCATACGAGATTAATGGCAAAGAACAGAGCTACAATTAACAATAATATTATTTTCAGAACAGAACATCTTGGAGAATGCTTGTGGCCTTACAAAAGGAAGCTTCCGAGAAGGAATCTTGGATACTAAGAGTGCATCTCAAGAGGAATAAACCGCAGTGATGATCATCTAAGAGACCAGCCAAAGAATTACATGTAAACTTGGTGCAATCAGCTTCTGTCCCACCCTGTTGGCAACCTCCCTTGCTGGCATGAAGACAATGTAGCAGATGGCTTTCAGCAGAGAAAGTTTACATAAGCCCAGCGCTCATTGTATACAGAATATACATTATATAATCCTAGGTATATCATAGAGATAAAATCAGCAAGGCCATTATAGTATCATAAAAACATGGAACGCAAGGATCATCTATGATTCCTTCTTTCAAGAAACTGTTGCCTTGTATTATATAATACTGTCACTAAGCTACATTGACTGTTTAAGTGCAATGTGATATTTATGCAAATACACAAGTATATAAATAAGGATCTAGATTATTTACTTACATAATACTGACATAAGGCAATTTGCTTATTAGATTTTTCACAAGCATTGCCACCCACGGTTTCCAGGCGTCTTAGTGGCAAATTAGATCTGTTGCCTTAAGTGACAAAGGGATCTCTGCATAACTAGGCATGTCAGCCATGTCCCAGAGTCTGGGGAAGCTGTAGGAGCTGGAGTCCCTATCCATGGTAATCAAACAGCTAAATAAAATCTGGATTAACTTGAGGAAAAAAGAAGGATCCAGGAGTCAGACTTACAAGGCAGGATGGTAATATAACGCTACGGGTGTCAGCAATGCTCACAAGGCATGATGTAGTCTATTAGCGACAATAAGGATCTCATCATCGGCACCATCAAAGAAAAACTGTTCTACAAGTATGTGCGCTGGTATAAATCAATGGTAGGCACTGCGCAAAAATGTGAATACTCCGATGTCAATGTTCTCTGGGTCATGTTACAGTGATGGCACTTCAAGTAGCTCCAGCTGATATCTAAACTACAGGGATTTTCTGTGTGCTACCTCTAGTATGGAAACACTACAGACAAAGGTTTCTTCTCTAATTAGACTAGACGTTACAGATTGAATATGTGAGATTAAAGTAATTTGTTTCATTTGCATGACAGAGATGTCATTGCCAACAAGAGAAATAAAACAGACAGTTGTAAAAATGTTAAATGTTATGATATATGCTTGGATAACATACTCAACTGAAGACAAAACTGACTCCATGTCATTTTGGCAAAGTTATTCACTGATTAGAAATCATTATATCTTTTTGTTAATTTGTAAGTACCTTATTGCATGACCGTTATTTTCACTATTTTTATTGCGTGGGATTCCTCCACATGTGTCCCTTCTCTAGCATTCCAGCAACATACTAGTAGCTTAATTGGCTTCATATAGCATGGTCTTCACGTGTAGGTTAGAGCCCCGCTGAGGACAAGGATCAATGGAAGTGAATACAAAATTATTTTTTGTTTATAGCAAAGAGATGAGATATCCAGTCATACATGGAAGGAGGAATTTGGAAGTGAAATGGACTGTTAATAATAAAAATAATAATATTTCTTATTTAGTTGGCGCCAACATATTCCGCAGCACTTTACAATTAAGTGGGGACATGTACATACAATAAATTCAATGCAAGGTAAGACAGTTTAAACAGTTACATGAGAAGTAAGGTCCCTGCTCGCAAGCTTACAATCTACAATTGTTGCCAGAAATCGAAAATGCTTCTTTATTACAATATTTTCACATTTATGAATGCAACCAAACAATGCTAAATTATACTCTGTGTTATTTAAATCGTGTTATAAGGTCAATATAAAAGTATAAATATGATAAACAATCTACTGGCACACCAATAAGCAGTTCTAGTAATAGGCTGATATTTCAACAAGTTGGGGTTTTACATTTTGACAATGTTGACAATAACAAGCATGTTCTGACACTTTCAACACATTCTTATCATTTAGACATACGAAAAGAAACAACAGTGACATAAAAGGTCACTTGTCAGGTCACTTGGTGTTTGTATATTATGCACTTTATACATGAAAACTAAAGGATATAATCCGTTAAAAGGTGTTGTCCGTGGCAATTCATTAGGTCACTGTTATACCTGCAGTCTACAAACCCAACACCTTTCCTATCTTGCTTGCTGTTAAACTATTCCAATAGGAATAAAAAAAATAGCAGTTAATGTTTAACCTATACACTCACATATCCTTCTCATATCCCCTAATATGCTACTAACACTAAAGCCCTTCATAGATTGTAAGCTTGCAAGCAGGGCCCCCACTCTTGTGGTATGTGCTGAACTATAAAGTCTTATCTTGTTTGTATAAGGTCCCTCTAAGTATAAAGTGCTACAGAATATGTTAGCACTATAGAAATAAAAAATATTATTCTATATATTCTTCATTAAAACTGGAGTTTCATACGCCAGTCATAATGATGGACGTGCAGGAATAAGACGCACAGAATTCATTGAGAGACACCTAACACTTAGTGAATTTGGTATATCTTATCAGTGCCATGCGGTTACATACGTCTCGCCAGAAACGTTACTCCAATCAGGGACCAGAGTTACATTTTTGCAGTAAGGAACAAATGAATTTAATAAATTTGTTGGGCAGTGTTGCCATGTCCCATCCCATCTCCTTCGCATCACAGCCCATTTTGTCTGCGCTGCCCGAAACTAGCATGATAACAACAAAAGGTGCACTATTTTTGCGCAACTTCATGCTGTGTGAAAATTCTGGGAAATTTGAAGTTGTTTTATGCGGAAACACCAGGATGAATGGAATACTCAGTTTCCAGCTATTATTTTCATAAATCCAATAAATCAAAAACAGAAATACAAGCAACTTTGCAATGTAACTGTCACGGGTGTGTCAGGTGTGACAGACAGTCGCTCTGGATCCGGCTGTAGAAGGTCACTGCGCTTGGCAATGCAGACGCCTTCTTGATTCATCTCTGTAGTATAATTTTATCCTTCTTCCTTTAGGACCCAGCAGTGACCTCCACTTTCTGCTAGTGACTGACACACCTTTGATTGGTAGTTAAAAAAATCTCACTTTTTCCAGAGAGTCGCTGGTGATAGTTCTATGTACCTCTGTGCAGAGTTGGATTATTGGCAGTCGGCTAGTCTCGTCTTTGGTGCCCTTGGAGGACAGTTGGCATTATCTCTCTGGTGTCTGCTCAAGCTAAGTGTATCCCCTTTTTTTATTTACCTTGTTGTCTTTAGTTTGTAGTGGAGCCTGACTAGTGCTCACCCCGTCCCTTCCCTATCTAGGGCCTAGCTCTATGGACATTCAAGTTTTAGGTTCCTGCTCGGCGATAGGTTCTGCACCTATATAAGGACGATAGGGTAGGCAGGGTGATATTAGATCTGCCTAGGGGTCTCCACTCCCCATTTCCCTAGCTGTTGGGCTCCCTTCCCCCTCTTCCCGTAGTTGTATACTTATTCCTTCCCTCACCTTGCGTGACAGTAACTTAGCACTTAAAGGGAACCTTTAATCTGATCCATGCTGCCCAAACCACAGGCAGCATGAATCAAAGTCTGGTTGCACAATTGCAGCCAGGTATATATTTCTCTTTGGGCAGCATGACCCAGCTGACGTTTAATTTTTAAAGAATATTTAGCAACATTTTAACTAAATTTAAAACCCATTTATTATAAAAACAAAAAGCTAATTAAGCTATACATTAATGGTGGCCATATATGCTTTATCGAAGTTGGTCGTTGGCTGAACAACGGTGTTTACGAACGAACAACTGGTAAAAATAAATTTGCCAACACAACCATACACATTTTTGCTCATATTTTCCATTAAAACATTTAATCTGGTTATACATTTTCAAAGACACTCGGGTAAGGACAAACGATCAAGGATTAAAGATCTTTTGTCCAACTACTGTTCGAAAACATTTTAATATAGCCAATTTATTTTCGAACTTATTATTTATGCTGTATTAAAGGTTAATTAAACAGATCATTCATCCTTTAGTTAACTATGTATAACCAACTTGCAGGGAAAGTATCATCAGAAAATGACCTATTGTTTAAATCAGGATTTTACGTTACATGTATTTCTAAAATTTTGGGTGATTTTTTTTAAATTTTTTTATATCAATCATTATTGCAAAAAACAGTATTAGCAAACTTGCAATTTTGACACTAGCCACTAGAGCTTTTTTAGACTCTTACTTCCCGTCCTTTCAGGAAGCATTTGCGGGAGTTTTCTTATCAGCACAGGCAGGGTTACAATGACAGGTATACACCTCTATACACAGCTGATAAAGGATCCACCATTCACAATAGGCAATATTACAGCTGACTATGTTTCCCCTCCCTTTGTACAGGCTCATTAGACAATTCGATACCAAAGATTAAAAAAAAAAATCACAGTGGCCAATGTGAAAATTGCAAGATTTCTATTTTTTTTAATACAATGTGATATCTTCTAAAACAAAATTGTCAAATAAAAAAAAATACATTTTAAACAGAATCCTGATTTAATTAATAGGTAATTTTATGATGATTTCTTCTCTTTAAAGGGGTTGTCTGGTCCAAATCGATAAGTCTAGAGTCACTCTGATTGACTGCATGAATCCACCCAGCGTATGCACTGCGCGCTGCGGGGATTCGCTGGTTTCTGACACGGGACTGGAGGGTATGTATGAGTTATACATACTCCCGGCCAGAGGGCGCAGCCTCGCTTCCATACACTTGTATGGAGCAAGGCCGAGCCCTCTAGTCAGCCACACCCACTGGTCAGCCGCGTCACTAGACAGGGCGTGGCCTCGCTCTATATAAGTGTTTGGAACGAGGCCACGCCCACTGGATGGGCTCTGGCCGGGAATATGTATAACTCATGCCTACCCTCCAGTTCAAGTTCAAGGTCAGAAACCGGCGAATCCCCACATTGCATGGTGTGTGCGCTGCGGAGATTCAATTCATAAGTCTGCAGTCACATAGAGTGACTACAGACTTATCGATTTGGACCGGACAACCCATTTAAGCTTGTCACTGCTTATGTACTGTATGTGTAATATTCAGAGATCGGCGGTCTAAAGTGTTCCATAGAATTCCAACAAGGCTACCATCTAGCTAGTGACTGACTAAACCTATTCTGCTGATAATGAGATGATGTTCTCCGTAAAACAATATCAGAGACCTTGAGTACCACAAGTACCATGAAGATATTCTGGTAGCGGCCCCTACTGCTCTGAACAACCTGGCTCTCTGTGCAGGTCTCAGGGTAACACGATTCTAAACAGCCGACGTAGCTGCGGGGCATTTGTGGGGTAGCAGTGGAACCCACTGGTGGACATAGACAGAAGAGGGCCCCTGTGCAAGAACAATGAATGGGCCCTTTGCAGTTCAATAGCTCATTATAATGCACATTTCCAAATGCTTTGGAGGTTAAAATGGGCCCCCCTAACCCTTGGGCCCCTGTGCGACTGCACAGGTTGCACCATTGGTATGTCCGCCCCAGTAGGAACCATTCTGGTGCTTCCCTTTAAAAGAACTAATGAAATCAATTCTAAAATGTGCACAAAAAAAGATACATTTGCAAATTACACAACGGGAACAAATAGTGTATCATAAAATATGTTATTGAAATGTGCAGAGCACATTGGATACATCCCATTGGAATGCGCCATAATAATGCATGGATTACCTTCAAACAATCTCAGCTCTGTACACATTCTCAGTTTATTCCAGTCTCAACATGTATACCATAAACAGTTACATGTGTTCAGACTTTTCTGCAAGGAAGTAGATCCAATATACATTGAAAGTGGAAATATATTCTTATTTTAAAATAGTAAAACATATTTGCTTTAAATTACTACATAACATGACATTAAACAATACGGTCTCCTTTTTCATCCCACTGGTCGAGAAAATAAAACTAAATGTATTTTCCATAAGACTTTGCTGCAGCCAATCTATTATCTCTACACTTGGCTTGATGGGACCCTGTCTATACACAATGTGCTCATTTGCTCAATTTTCCATGGGAAAGTACTTGTAATGCTAAGCGATTTTATTATTGTTCTGCTTATCTGTTTATGGTGGAAAGCTGGTTTTGTTGTCACGCGTCACGGGCTGTGAAAATAATTTCCCTCCTCCAGCAGTGTAAAAGCGTTGAATACTTCCAGTTTTTACAGCAACTTTTCACTACAACCTTCTACAAGGCACACATGCAGAAAACCTTAACTGTGGACAATAAAGAATCACAGCTAAACTACATTATATCATTATTTGCTATTATTCTTCAAGATATTTCTGTATTCTTCTGATAACCCTCTAATTGTTTTCTGAATCTAACATCTCGTGTATCACTAGGATTGTTACAGCTTTCAATCAACAAAAGGAACACAAATCCCCATACACATTAAAGTCAGCAGAACCTGCCAATTCCACCAGAATTGTCAGACCAATAAATGTGTATAGGGGCCTCCTGACTCTCCCCCCAAAAGATGATGTTGGGGGAAAGAATGATCCAGTCTTCTGAATTTAATGCCCAATCCTTTTGGTGGGTGCAGACAAAGGCCTTTCTCATAAAGAACATAGGATTGTTTGGAGGAGCGTTCCTGCATATAGGGGAGGTAGGAGACATAGCTGCTGGGGGCCTTAATTCAGAACTTTACTTGTCAACTACAGGATTCCATAATCTGATTGTAGAAGGGCAATCGTAGAAATTTTTCAAGGGCTTTCACAGAAAAAATGTTTTCAAATGGTAGCAATTTGTGAACTATTTTTTTTTAGAATTTAACACAAGAATAACATGAGGAGGATGGGCTTTCCACTGTATACAGATATATACAGTACAGACCAAAAGTTTGGACACACCTTCTCCTTTAAAGATTTTTCTGTATTTTCATGACTATGAAAATTGTACATTTACACTGAAGGCATCAAAACTATGAATTAACACATGTGGAATTATATACTTAACAAAAAAGTGTGAAACAACTGAAAATATGTCTTATAAACTAGGTTCTTCAAAGTAGCCACCTTTTGCTTTGATGACTACTTTGCACACTCTTGGCATTATCTTGATGAGCTTCAAGAGGTAGTCACCGGAAATGATCTTCCAACAATCTTGAAGGAGTTCCCAGAGATGCTTAGCACTTGTTGGCCCTTTTGCCTTCACTCTGAGGTCCAGCTCACTCCAAACCATCTCGATTGAGTTCAGGTCTGGTGACTTTGGAGGCCAGGTCATCTGGCGTAGCACCCCATCACTCTCTTTCTTGGTCAAATAGCCCTTACACAGCCTGGAGGTGTGTTTGGGGTCATTGTCCTGTTGAAAAATAAATGATGGTCCAACTAAACGCAAACCGGATGGACTAGCATGCCGCTGCAAGATGCTGTGGTAGCCATGCTGGTTCAGTATGCCTTCAATTTTGAATAAATCCCCAACAGTGTCACCAGCAAAGCACCCCCACACTATCACACCTCCTCCTCCTTGCTTCACGGTGGGAACCAGGCATGTAGAGTCCATCCGTTCACCTTTTCTGCGTCGCACAAAGACACGGTGGTTGGAACCAAAGATCTCAAATTTGGACTCATCAGACCAAAGCACAGATTTCCACTGGTCTAATGTCCATTCCTTGTGTTCTTTAGCTCAAACAAGTCTCTTCTGCTTGTTGCCTGTCCTTAGCAGTGGTTTCCTAGCAGCTATTTTACCATGAAGGCCTGCTGCACAAAGTCTCCTCTTAACAGTTGTTGAAGAGATGTGTCTGCTGCTAGAACTCTGTGTGGCATTGACCTGGTCTCTAATCTGAGCTGCTGTTAACCTGCGATTTCTGAGGCTGGTGACTTGGATAAACTTATCCTCAGAAGCAGAGGTGACTCTTGGTCTTCCTTTCCAGGGGCGGTCCTCATGTGAGCCAGTTTCTTTGTAGCGCTTGATGGTTTTTGCAACTGCACTTGGGGACACTTTCAAAGTTTTCCCAATTTTTCGCACTGACTGACCTTCATTTCTTAAAGTAATGATGGCCACTCGTTTTTCTTTACTTAGCTGCTTTTTCCTTGCCACAAACAGTCTATTCAGTAGGACTATCAGCTGTGTATCCACCAGACTTCTGCACAACACAACTGATGGTCCCAACCCCATTTATAAGGCAAGAAATCCCACTTATTAAACCTGACAGGGCACACCTGTGAAGTGAAAACCATTTCCGGTGACTACCACTTGAAGCTCATCAAGAGAATGCCAAGAGTGTGCAAAGCAGTCATCAAAGCAAAAGGTGGCTACTTTAAAGAACCTAGAATATAAGACATATTTTCAGTTGTTTCACACTTTTTTTTAAGTATATAATTCCACATGTGTTAATTTATAGTTTTGATGCCTTCAGTGTGAATATACAATTTTCACAGTTATGAAAATACAGAAAAAGCTTTAAATGAGAAGGTGTGTCCAAACTTTTGGTCTGTACTGTAGACAAGGGTAAGGAGGGCTGCACTTGATTCTTTTAAAGTAGATATGAAACTTTTGGGAATTTTTTCATAACAAACGTAAAATAAAGCTTGATATTTCAAGCATTAGCCATGAATTTGTTCACTTTGGCTCACTTAAATGGGTATATCAATGTCACACATTTTTTGCATATCCAAAGGACATGCCATAAATGTGGAGATCATGGGAATGAGGTTGCTCAACAATTTTTAGATCTCCTAAACAAATGAATGGAAAGAGAAGCTCATGCGCCACCAGCTCACAATTAAGTCCAGCATGTGGCTTGCCCCTGTTCTCTAGATAGAAGAAGGCATTAGTTGGGAGACAAGCAGCTATCATATTTATTGTATTTCATGTTGATACTCCATAAATGTGTGAGATGGACTATGACTAATAACAACTACTGCTGCACGCTACTGAGCAATACAGCAGAAGTTGTTAAAACAACGCAACCTTCACTGATATCATGAAGTGGCATCACACAGACTTTCCCTCTGCTCACCTCCTGTATGGCGGGAGTCATCATAAGTTATTATACTTTTTAAGTGGGACCTTTCACTGAATTGTTTTTATTTAAACCGAGTATCTCCTTCATTTGGCGATGCTCCACTCATTCTGGAACAGGTTTTCTTTTTCTGATGTGCCCCTCCGTTACAAAGTTATGCCCCTATGGTAATAGATTGTAAATTTTCACTTCAATCAACTGGGCGTATACCGCAGAAATTCTCTATGGGCGCGGCTGTGTTTTGATTGGCCAGCATCAGAAGAGAAAATGCAGATACCTATAGAGAATATCTGTTCATTGAAGCAAAAAAAGGTAAATTTGCATAGTTATTATAGGAGGGCATAACTTTGGAATGAGGGGGCACAGAATAAAAAGAAAAACTGCTCCAGAATCAGTGAAACAGCACAAATTGGAAGAAATACTCAATTAAAATTAAAAAATTCAAGTGAGAGGTCCCCTTTAAAGTATATCTTCAATAAAATGGCAGTCCAATAAATTTCTGTTCTTTGTCTTAACAGGTCTGTCAATATTAAAATGCAATTATGACTTTGAAGAAGTACTTACTAGAGGTGAAAGAAGGACTTCAGATGTTGCAAATATGGAAGCAATGTGGCACACAAATTTTCCAGCAGGTTTACATAAATTGTGATGTTTCTGGAGTCAATTGCAATGGAGTGACACTTGACCTGACGGTTATGCTCATTTGTTTTACAGCTATACAATATATCTTACTTACACTCGGCACAGATGTCTGTAAAACTTGGAATCTGCGGAACTATATCTACTTTCATTCCAAACATCTATACAACAAATCAATATAGAAAAGCGCTTGGAAGGCACGGCAAAGAAAGGTTTTCTCTTAAGGATGCACATTCCATGTGAATGTGTAATTAAGTTACTACATGGCATATTGTGCTGTAAGAAAAAAAACTAAATGGATTAGAATCCCTGCTGGAAAAGTCCATGCAAATTTAAACAGTCCTAAAAGTAAACAGATTAGAATCTTGGATTTCGTCCCTTACTTTCTTTCTCCACACAAAAACATACTTCACATCACCATAAAAGATTGATAGTGACAACTGGCAGAGAATCCTCCAAGAAATTCTTGAATAAAACCTTGTAGTTTAGATTTCTACTGGATATTCTTTTCCCTGGATTCCCTTACTTTCCACACAATAGTATTCTGGATTAAATAGCGTTTTACCCAGAGAAAAAAAAGCCGACATTTTATATCACACACATTCAAGGGGCACAATTTCCTTCCTTCTGACATATGATAAAAGTTTCAGTATGCAGCAAAGCTAGGGTTGAGAGCCCATCAAGTAATAAATTGGTGGGGGGGACTTGTACTGAAATAATATCCATCAGAAGAAAATAAAAACACAAACGCACAACAATACGGCACCTCTATAACTATATTTACTATTAACGTAAAGGGGCTGTCGAGGTTAGTCACGACAGTCTGTAGTCACTCTATTTGTGAATTCTCACAGTGCATGCTATGATGACTCTGGCGGCTAGACAGAGTGGCTATATTCCATCAGACATGCACAGCCTCAATCAATACAAGTTAAAGGGGTTGTCCATAGGATAGGGCATCAATGTATGATCGGCCGGGGTACTGGCAATTGAATAGGCGGCGGATGTGCAGTACACCGTGGCGGCCACTACCACTTGAGGGCGGAGCCCCGCAGGTGAGCACTTCCGGTCGGCGGCCGCCACCAATAACAGCTGATCGGTAGGGGTGCCGTATGTGGGACCCCAGCCGATCATACATTGATACCCTATCCTACAGATAGGGAATTAATGTAAAAGTAGTGGACAACTTCTTTAATTTAGAGAGGTCGTGTACATTTAGTCGAAATGTGGCCGGGAGTATGCATATCACATACTTGGTGGTCACATGACTGCTCGGTTTCGCCTCTGACATCAGAGAGTCCTCACTGAACACGCTGAATGAAATGTGAGTGTAGTATCGGCGTCTCTGCCCCCTGACAGGCAGAGACGCCATCCTTCTTAAAGCCGCGCTCCCCGCCCGGCATCCTCCGGCGCTCCTGCTTCTGCTGCTGCCGGCGCGCACAGCTACCAGGCACAGTGCTTAGGGCGCGCTCCCTCCCTCTTAAAGGGGCCGCGCTCCGTCCTAAGGAGTCCCCGGCCAATGGCCGGAGGACCTCTCATATAAAAGGCACCTCCTCCAAAATGGAGGTGCCCGTGCAAGGTTGTAGCTTTGTGTGTTAAACTCTTCTTCAGCCCTCAGGTCCCGCTGCTAGCCTGACTACCAGTCCAGTCCGCCAGCCTGACTACCAGTCCAGTCCGCCAGCCTGACTACCAGTCCAGTTCGCCAGCCTGACTACCAGTCCTGTCCGCCAGCTTGTCTACTCTCCAGCCTGACAGTCTGTCTACAGTCCAGTCCGCCAGTCTGTCTATGGGCCCTGCCCACCTGCTTACCTGGAAGCACCTGCCTGTTACCTGCCGTGCCTACCAGCCAGCCTACCTGGAGGCTCCTGCTTGTTACCTGCCGTGCCTACCAGTCAGCCTACCTGGAGGCTCCTGCTTGTTACCTGCCGTGCCTACCAGCCAGCCTACCTGGAGGCTCCTGCTTGTTACCTGCCGTGTCTGCCAGTCCATCTACCCGGATCACCCGTCAGCCTGCCTGCCGTGCTCATCTGCTGTACCGATCAGTCCCTGCCTTCTGACCCGTGGGAGTCACCTGCTCTCATACAAGATCTGGCCCAGAGTACCACCTGGTCCCTCTGCTCGGTCCTTCCCTGGTCACGGAGTCGATTGAGCCGCCATACGACCTTGGTCAGTCCGAGTTCATACCTAGTTACGCCCCTCTGGTCCCTCCTTGCACCGCAGCACAGAGGTTCCACCACCCGGATCCGTAACAGTGAGGACTTACAAGTCTACAGTCAAAAAGAGTGACTGCACACTTTCATGATAAACCTGGACAACACCTTTAATATATAAAAAATTTACAAAAATGAGCAAACAAGAAATGATAAAAGGAAAAAAAAATGCCCAAATTGTGCAAAAACACGACCTCTCGAACTCCCATATGGACAAGTGCTTTGCTCAGCAAGGACAGAATAATATTGGAAAACTATGCAAATCAATATAAAAAGAAGTATATAAATCACAAGCAGTACCAGTGAATAATGGAGATATTCAAAATATGAACCTACATGGATAAAATAATGCTCGTTACCAAGCTCAGAAGAGTCATTGCAATGCCATGCGGGTATAGAGTTCCGATGAGTATAGAATCACCTACATAGAGGATAGTTACTAATTTTGCATCCTTGGTGCATTTTCATTGGTTTATAAACAATTTGTCTGGCCATTTCAGTTACTCCTTATATTTAATAAAGTAATGTTCTAGATTTATGGAAGTGCAGTATTGTGACCACCATACTCCTTTAGTTACCAATCAGTGTGATCTAACAGATTCAGAATGCAATTTTTATATGTTTTTAGAATGAAGTTATACATATTTTTGCACTATTGAGGGTTACTTTCCTTAGCAGTATTCTGTCATGGACCCCTTTAAGTTGAGGCATCTGTGAAATAGCCTTATAAAGATAAGCTAGAAGAAAGTAGCCCTTCAGAATCCGAATGCCACAACAAGGTAAATAGGTCTGTTACTAGACAGATTCATTTTAAATAGATTATATTGCCATCCTCCCGAATTTCATCTGTGCATTTCATCATGAATATTTATATCTTATGAGCTTTCTTTACATTGCGACAGCTGTTCGGACTGTCTCTTTACTTCACAATTGCTAAAGCTCAAAAGAGGAAATCAATGAGAAACTTGAAAAAATTGAAAGATATTACGGAGATGGATATTTACCGGACAACCCGTTCTCAAGCAGCATGTTTGACCCCCGGAAAATAATAACATTCATACTCACCTCCGATGCCAGTGTCATTCTAGCAGTGTCGGCACTGGCCCTACCGGGGATCACGTCCCATCGCTATGTCATGCTATCACACGATCTTCCCCCAATCAGCGCTGGCTTCATACTCCCCACCTTTGGACAAATCAGATATCAATAGGAAGTCAGAGCTGCTGCTGCCCTCTCAATTCATCTTGATGTCCAATACTTCTGAAGGGGGGGAGGGTGATGGGAGCGCTGATTGGGCGCAGAGATTGCGAGACATAACAATGTGACGTGATCCCCGGGAGAGCGAATGCTAACACCTGTGGAACAATGCCAGCACCAGAGGTGAGTAGTAAAAATGCTATTATTTTACTGGGGGCAAACATACTAATTGATAATGGGTTGTTTGAGTAGTGGACTACCCATTTAAAGGAATTTCAGTTTTCCTACAACAGTTTTACAAGCAGTAGCATAGTTAAAGTGGTGCTTGAAAGTTTGTGAACCCTTCAGAATTTCCATATTTCTGCATAAATTTTACCTAAAACTTAAAAATGTAAAAAGCTTTAAAACATAAAAATTTCATACACGTCCTAAAAGTAGACAAAGAGGAACAAATCAAAGAAATTAGTCAAATTAGTCCTTAGGATAGGTCATCAATGTCTGATAGACCAGGGTCCCACACCCGGCACCCCGCCAATCAGCCGTTATCGGTGTCAGCAGCCGGAAGTACTCACTTGCCGAGTTGCTCCATCTACTTGTCGTGGCTGCCACAGGGTAATGCACATCCGACTCCTATTGATTTGAATAGGAGGGGAATATGCAGTACCCTGCAGCAGCCACTATAAGCAGACAGAGCAGCTCGGCTGGTGAGTACTTTCATCCGGTGGTCACCGCTGACACCGATAACAGCTGATCAGCGGGGGTGCCGGGTGTCGGACTCCGGCCAATCAGACATTGATGACCTATCCTAAGGATAGGCTATCAATGTAAAAGTGGACAATCTCTTTAAAGAACAAGGGTCTATCAAAGTCTGATCTTCACAATGCATTTTTCATGGCACAAAGAAAGGAGATTTCTATGGAACTCAGAAAAAGATAACAAAACGAAACATAAAGAGTTTGGACTTCACCAATCTGCAGTCAGACAGACTGTGTAAAAATTGAGGAAATTCAAGAACATTATTACTCTCTCTTGAAGTGTTCAACCAATAAAGATAATTACAACGTCATGCATGTAATAGTCCACAAGGTCACAAACGAACCCATGGTGACCTTTTAGCAACTAAAGGCCTCTCTCACATTAGCTAATGTTGATATTCATGAGTCCACCATCAGAAGAACAATGAACAACAATGGTGTGCATGACAGCATTGTAAGGAGAAAGCCACTGCTCTCCTAAAAGAACATTTCGGCCTGTCTGCAGTTTACTAAAGATGACCTGGACAAGCCAGCAGACTATTTGAACAATGTTTTGTGGACAAATGAAATTATATAATTTATTCATGGCTATACATCATTTGTGAATAGGTCTTTTTCAATGCTACCGTATTTGATTTATAGCCACATTTATAGTTATGTAAAAAGTTTCCAGGGGGCCATTATAGATAATACCACATACATTACATATATTGTAGCTAAATGATAATTATATAAAGTATATATAAAGACTTCTTGTCTCCCTAAAGCACCTCTCGGTTGGCTGAAATTTTTGTTATGGTCAATATAAAAAAGTAAATAGAATACAACAGGACGGATACAGTGAACCCTTCATGAAGAAAAGCAGACACCCCCAAAAGAATCTCACTCACCAGACCCCCCATAGACCCAAAACAATTAGTGTTGGCAAGTGCTGATGGTGGATGGGCTCTCACACACAGATCTGCGTCACTGTCAGGTTCCTTGCGTTCCAGCAGCGTTCCACTGCAGCCAAGTGTAGTGGTTGACTCTACCTGGTGACCGGAAGCAGCCACAACGCTTGGACACGGGAGCGAAGTGATGCCAGCGGTACTACCTCCTGATACCTGATCTGTGTATGACAGCCCAACCCTTATTACTGTATTGTGGGTTTATTTGTGTGTAATTCTTTTGGGGGGTGTCTGCTTTATTTTAAGGCTGTCTGCTTTCCTTGATGAAGGGTCCTGCCGTATTGTATTCAATTTTTTACATGCATACCGGTAGCTACCTGGACACTTTTTTATTGAACTGTAACTGTGGCTTATTTCTGGAGTAGGGAATATATCACAAGCATACTCCAAAAATCCTGAAAAATCATACTAGGGCTTATTTTCGGGGTAGGTCTTGTTTTCGGGGGAAACACGGTATCATGGTATGGATCTGTTTTTCTGAATCTTGGCCACAACAACCTGCTATCATAAAGGGAACAATTAATTCTGAATCTGCAAATTCTAAAGGAAAATGTCAGGACATCGACATCTGTCAATGAGGTGACTTTCAAGAGAATGAGGGCCATGCAGTAAGACAACTACCCAAAGCACACAAATCAATGTATAAAGGAGTGAATAATAAAAAATAAAGTTTTCTAACAGCCAAGTCAAAGTCCTGACCTTAATCCTATAGAAATATTGTGGAAGGACCTGAAGCGAACAGTTCATGGAAGAAAACTTGCCAACATAACAGAGTTGATTCTGATTTGTAGGGAGGAATGGGCTACAATGTGCAGGACTATTCAATACTTACCGGAAATGTTTAGATGCAGTTATTGCTGTACAAGGTCATACCAGATACTGAAAGCAAGGGTTCACATACTTTTACCACCCACAGACATGTGATTATTGAATCATTTTTTAATAAAATAATGACAAAGTCCAATATTTTTCACTTATTTGTTTGTATTCATAGAATCATAGAATGGTTGAGTTGGAAGGGACCTCCTGGGTCATCTGGTCCAACCCCCTGCTCAAAGCAGGATTCACTAGATCATCTCAGACAGATGTCTGTCCAGCCTCTGTTTGAAGACGTCCATTGAAGGGGAACTCACCACCTCTCGTGGCAGCCTGTTCCACTCATTAATCACCCTAACTGTCAAAAAGTTTTTTCTAATATCTAATCTGTGTCTCCTCCCATTTAGTTTCATCCCATTGCTTCTAGTCTTTCCTTGTGCAAAGGAGAATAAAGATGATCCTTCTACAATGTGACAGCCCTTGACATATTTGTAGACAGCTATTAAGTCTCCTCTCAGTCTTCTTTTTTGCAAGCTAAACATTCCCAAATCCTGCAACTGTTCCTCATAGGACATGGTTTGCAGACCAGTCACCATTCTGGTCGCTCTTCTCTGAACTTGCTCCAGTTTGTCTATGTCTTTTTTAAAATGTGGTGCCCAAAACTGTACACAGTATTCCAGATGAGGTCTGACCAAAGAGGAGTAAAGACCGATAATGACTTCACGTGATCTAGACTGTATGCTTCTGTTAATACATCCCAGAATTGTATTTGCCTTTTTTGCTGCTGCATCACACTGTTGACTCATGTTTAGTCTATGATCTATTAGTATACCTAAGTCTTTTTCACATGTACTGTTGCTTAGCTCTATTCCTCCCATTCTGTATATGCTTTTTTCATTTTTATTGCCCAGATGTAGTACTTTGCATTTTTCCCTGTTAAAAACCATTCTGTTGGTTGCTGCCCACTGCTCCAGTTTATTTAGGTCTTTTTGAATCCTCTCTCTCTCTTCTCTAGTATTAGCTATCCCTCCTAGCTTTGTGTCATCAGCAAATTTAATCAGTTTACCCTCAATTCCTTCATCTAAATCATTGATAAAGATGTTGAACAATACAGGTCCCAGGACGGAGCCCTGTGGTACCCCACTTGAGACATTCATCCAGTTGGATGTGAAGCCATTTGCAACCACCCTTTGAGTCCGATCACTAAGCCAGTTATGAATCCACCTAACAGTTGCCTGGTCCATTGCATACTTGGTCATTTTTTCAATAAGGATGGTGTGAGATACTTTGTCAAATGCTTTGCTGAAGTCAAGATATACTATATCTACAGCATTTCCCTGATCCACCCAGTCAGTGATTCTGTCATAGAAGGAAATTAAGTTAGTCTGACATGACTTGTTAGTTACAAACCCATGCTGACTCTGGTTAATCACTTCATTCTTAGCCAGGTACTTACATACATGTTGTTTAATAATTTGTTCAAAGATCTTTCCTGGCATAGAAGTCAGACTCACCGGCCTATAGTTCCCTGGGTCCACCTTCTTCCCCTTTTTGAAGATAGGAACAACATTTGCTCTTCTCCAGTCTTCTGGGACTTCTCCTGTTCTCCAAGAATTTTCAAAGATTATGGAGAGTGGTTCTAAAATTTCTTCTACGATCTCCTTCAGTACTCTGGGGTGTAATTCATCTGGACCTGGAGACTTGAACTCATTTATGTTAGCTAAATATTCCCTCACAATCTTTCTGTTTACAGATAACTTTGATTCCTCTATTCCTTTGAAAGGACAGTGAAGATCAGTTGATGTTACATTTTCTTTCTGAGAGAAAACAGATGCAAAATAGGAATTAAAAAGTTCAGCCTTCTCAACATCCTCTCTTACCATTTCTCCATTTTCATCCTGTAAAAATCCTATAGCATCTTTGACTTTTCTTTTACTTTTGACATACCCCCAAAATCCTTTTTTATTGCTTTTGACATCTCTTGCAAGCCTTAATTCATTGTCAGCTTTAGCTAACCTGATACGTGTCCTACAGGATCTGCAGACTGCATTATAATCTTCTTTAGATATGCCTCCCTCTTTCCATTTAATAAACATTTCTTTCTTTCTTTTTAGCATGTGTTTAAGTTCTGTGTTCATCCATCCTGGTTTCCTTAAATGCTTCCCATTCTTCCTACTTCTTGCTTCTCTTTATCTACTTTTAGACGTTGTGTCTAAAAAAATTGCAGAACTATAGAAAATTCTGAAGGGTTCACATACTTTTAAGCAATGCTGTAGCAGCGAGAAACCCTATAGCCTTCATTCATAAAATGTCATGAAAATAATGCACAAATTCGGCTGTTGGAGCTGGGAGATAGTCATGAGGACTTCCCTGTCCCTGTTGCTGCTCTTCTCTGCAACCAATATGGCTGGTAAAAGCATTAGCTTTGGCAAACAAATCCATGCTGTTAGAGTATGTATTCACCATGCTCTTCTTCATAAAGTCTTCTTGTAGATTGCATGGCAGGAAAATGTGGCTACTCAATGGTGATTATTCATTTTCTGATCCTTTCAAGTGTGTTCCAGCATTAACATTAAACATGAAATCCACCTTCTAAAGAAGTGTACTTTGATCGCATCTAGATGTAATACAGATTCAGCCTTAGGCTATAGTCTTTAAATAATACAGCAATTAAGCATTTCTCATTATCATACATAAATGTTTGTGGCTTGGAAGCACATCACATGTTACTTTTCTGATTTTCGCTTTGGGCGAAGTAATAACAACTATGTATCTGTTCTTATCTAGATTGATAAGGAACAATGAGTTGACTGTGCAGCGCCAAAGGAAATATTATCTATTGGCCGAATATTAGTGTGCAATTGTGCAAAAATCAAAGTATTACTATTAGTGATGAGCAAGTATGTTCTGTTAACCCTTTCGGCGAGCATGCTCAGGTGCTCGCCGAGTATCTTCAGCGTCACTTTGTGCGCATGATTTGCGACTGTTTGACAGCTTTAATAAATGTGAGGAATGCCTAGGAAACAGGCATGTTTGAGTCACACCGTGCGCATTATTTGCGACTGTTTGACAGCTTTAATAAATGTGAGGAATGCCTAGGAAACAGGCATTCCTCACATGTATTAAAGCTGTCAAACAGTCACAAATCATGCGCACGGTGTGACTCAAACATAATGGCCGAGCACGTCTGAAGTTACGCGGAAAACACTCGAGCAAGCTCGTAAATCTAGAGTAACGAGCATGCTTGCTCATCATTAATTGCTATGTTTATGGGAGATATGGATTTGATGGCATTCAACACATAAGGCTCTGCAACTTTTAATATACTTGTTTTTCATTTTTCTTTACATTTTTAATATTTGCTGTCAGGTAATAAAAATATTCTTGTGCACAGTAAGTATTAAGCTACATCATGGCAATCAGTTGATCACTGAGCTGGCTTCCGCCTTCAAAGAGGTTGTGAGGAGGAGACAGTGCCCTTCTTGATAATGTAATTTCCCATAATAAAATAAAAATACTGCCACCCTTCCTCCAATGTTGGCGGTGTGTCCCCCCCGTGGTCATGTGATATTGTTATGTCAAGTGACCACTGCAGCCAGTCATCAGCCACTGATCAGCTGCAGACTTCATTATTCCATCAGAACAGATTGATGGATTTGTGAAGGCTGCAGCTGATCAGTGATCACTGATTGTTTTTATTTTATGATGGGCAATAGAGCTATTAAGAAGGAGTTATCTACTATTGGAGAAACACGCTAAGTAAAGTCAACTAATGACAAACTCTAATTGAAATTAATAAGGTTATCCATTTTTTAAAACATTTTTAAAAACAGAGCATATATGGTAAAACAAAAATGGAAAGTACATTCACCACCTCCTTTCCCCCCATATCGCACATTGATGCTCCAGCAGTCCTTCCAGTCTTTGTTTACAAGCATCTGGCTTATGACCACTGCAGTCAATGAATGGCAGCAGCAGTCATGTGCTTTACTATTTCTACGGTAGTTTGCACCAATGAGGCCAGCGATTGGCTGCAGCACATGCTAGCCATTAACAAAGCCTAGAAGGATTGCTGACACACCATTTGCAGCTGTTTGAAAAATATAAAAGTTGAGTAACCACTTTAGTGTTTTTCTCCTGAAATTATGGAATAGGAAACTAAGAGAAAAAAGTCAATGTAACACTGTGACACCTATGTAGCAAAATAACTCTTCTGCAAATCACAACTTTTTTCATTATTAAATTGTTACGAGGGTCTGCCAGTGGTCGCCTAGCAGTTCTAAAATGGCTACTAGGGGCAGGATTTGCCCAAACCAGTCAGTTTACCAAATCCTTGGGGTTGCCCTGGCTTTCACCCCTTAAACCCTGTACAGGGATCTGGCCTTACACATGGGCGCTTGGGTTGGGGACACAGAGTAAGCTTGCAGTCAGGTCAGAGCCAGAAGGGCATTAAAGGTACAAAATCAGAAAGCAAAAGAAAGGTCAGGAAACAGCCGGCGGGTTAGATACAGGTGAACAAACAAACAAAATACGAGCGGAAAGCACAGGACTGAACCAGTGTAGATAAACTATATCTGGCTTCTCCCACCAGTAAGGTTGGAGTATTAATATGGTGTGGTTCTGTCCTATTGGCCAAATCACTGAGCTGATTACTCCAGTTGGACAGAACACACACCTAGACTGCCAGACTGAACAGTACTACAGATCCCAGCCACACTAGTCTCAGTAGGTGGACAGTCTGTTCTGCCCAGAGCTTCTGATTTAGACGTTGCCTCCATCAAGAGGGTCGCCTGCAGAATGATATAATCTACTAGACTTTTTAAAGTCAATCCATCCCCCCAAATACTGGAGTCATATCGATGATATTTTTCCAGCTAACTCCAGAATTTCCTTTTTTAATACACAAAATGAAAAAACAGAAATTTGCTACACTCCAACTAGTTAAGGCAGCCAAAGCTATAACCCATTAATACAAGGACGCCGGCAAACAATGGCTGACAGAAGTCAATGTGATAGGCACCTACAAAAAAAATCGGATGATTGAAAGCAAAATATGAATGCAAATCAATATTTTTAAATGTATGTGGCCACACCAGTGATATATAGGTATCCACACGTTGTACAAGTCCTGGTAAAAAAAAGTCAATCTTCATATGAAAAAAGATGTCCTGACAAGAATCGATCAGAAAACAGCTGAACAATTGGGGAGATGCTCCTGGCAATCAATGACATGTTTTAGTGCAGCTTATTTTATAGTCCTTGTATACACCAAAATACTAAAGAGACTCATTGATTTTTTTTCTCCATGCAAAAATATATGTAGGTGTTGGTACAAAACTTATAACTTAGCATGCCTAGAATTTTTTTACATGGATATTATATACATAAATGAAGTCATCATAAAATAATAATCTTGCATACAATATGTCCATTTTCCAGATGTATCAGAACTCAGGAGTGAAGAAACACTCATCTACTGTGCACACATGTAAGCATTTCATAACTACGCCAGAAAAAGTTAAATATTAAATGGTATTCCACGTGAATAGACATTCCATTCATGCTGCATAGCAGTTCCAGAAATTGGCAGGACGATAAAAAGCAAATAAAAGAAAGCACAAATCCCTTGAGGAACGCTGACCACAAAATGTGAAATCTGACAAAATCCTGTGGCTACTGGCCCCAGGGAACTACAATGTTATTGCAGCGCAGGCTCTTATGCAATCAACAAATGCTTGTAGAAAGTTAACCATGAGAGTATTGCTATAGGTGTGTGACATCAGGAGCATCTGACTGCCCGCTCTATAGAAACAAAGGGGTAAGAGCGGTAGGAGCAGCATGCACTGAAGGGCAAAGACCTGACATTTGATATACATGCCATATTGCACTCACATAAGGTGCGTGTGATTACACGGTACATAAACTAGCAAATGCAGACAATTGTTTACTCACAGGGCTTCGATCTCTGGTGAAACAAACCATTTGAAAATGAGGACATCGAAGAGATCAACTGATAGCCCCAGATCTCACCCCTTAAATCCTGGCAAACAGCTCATTTTGCAAGGGTTAGGCAAAGTCAGCCTGACATTTTCTCTGCAGTGGAGTCTGCAGCAGAAATGTAATGTTGTATGGTGACCATTCAAAAAAAAAAAAGGCCATCCACATAAAACAAGAATAAGGGCTTACTCAGATGTCCATTTTTTTTCACGTAAGAGAAAAACGGACCGAGTTACATCAGCTTTTCGTCCGAGTGTCATCTGAGTTTCATCAGGATTTGGGCTGATTTTATTCACATTTTCTCCTATGCGGAAAAAAAAAACTTCTATCAGTCCGTGAAAATTGGACCCCTCTAGGATGGCATCATGGACCCATAGACTTGTATTGCAGATTGTGATCCAACACACGGATAAATATTGGACATGTCTCCATGGACATGTGAACAATTATAATGTCCATATGTCAAAATAAGGACAGGAAATTTAAGATTAGTGGGAGGGAGCACTTTTCTAATTTCTGGGACCCATAACCTACCATAAATAAGAGTTGGCACTTGCACTTGGCTCTCCTATGGAAGGTTAGGATAGCGACTCACTGACTTAAAAAAAATAGAAGCCGTGAATAAGAGCTAATCGTTCGAAACATGTTGACCGGGGAGGGTGCAGACTCCTTATGTTATCCAAGATGGTGGACGCTCTAGCTGCCCTCCTGATAATCTGCCCTGCTTTCTTTTATCTTTCTCTATTTCGCATTGAGTATAATGAAAAAGATGAGCAGCCGCATCCACTCCTTTATTCAAAGCCCATTGATATGCACTGCACCTCTTCCTCCTACTACTAATGTATCTTCGGAGGTAATCTCTTATAGGTCTTGATATGAAGTGAAGCTGACATAACAACATTATGGCCTCACAGACAGGCATACATTCAGGAAGTTATGGCACACATCCAAATCCATGACGCACTTAATATAGAAAGCAAATACCACTTAGAGGCATGTGGGCCTGGACACCCATCTAGTTGCTGATTCCACACACTGCTCACACACCCAGGCTTAGGAAAGGCCACAGGTCAAGTGTATTCTCCCTGGGCTGAGAAAAATTTAATCAAATTTTTCAATGTGAAAATACGCAAGTTCTAATTCCTTTAATTATACTTATGTGGGAAAGATCAACAAGACTTGGGCAAATTAATGTAATTAAATGCAGAATTCTCAGTTAATTCAAAGTGTACCATGCGTACAAACCCAAGACATGACATTTATAAGCCCAATTATTCCACACACATCCCCCACAACTGTATGTGTCAATATCATTTGGAATACATTCGGTTTCATCAGAAAAATACACGATTCTGTGATTTACCACACAGCATGGTGAGAATAGTTTGCCATCACTCAGACTACTTTACTTTAAAGTTACAGCGGGAATTTACATTTTCTTTAGCGAAGGATTCTTTAAATAGAGATTTCCAGAACAGCAGGGTAAGTGAATAATATGCAGCAACCTATTGAAAAGTGCACTTGAAACGTATAGTTCAGGCAATTAACCAAGAAAATGTCGCTCTGATTCTTTAACTGAAACCAAAGCACCAATTTTATGCATAGATGACAATGATGAATAGACCCCGAGATAACTCTGATCACAAAAAAGCCTGGAAACAAGAAGAAAGGAAGACAGTTCCTGCCTGAATTAGTAATGGCCAACTTACTCTGCATAATAGCAGTACCAGATATGGCTGACCTTTCCCCCATCTCTTGTTCACTGCAGCTACAGAACACACTCAACACTTATGGGGGCTGCTGACTCCTATTAGAAATGTCACATTTCTGCTGCCAATAGACCTCGACCTGAAAGGATCGAAATGATTTAAGAAATATTCAAGGCCTATTCTTACAAAATCTGCACTTCCCCATGTCATACTGAATCATAATTACAACTATCATGCTGACATTAAAGCAAATTCCCGATTAAAAGCCCTTTATCTTCTTTTCTCTTTTTCGGAAAAGCAGTATCCTGGATTTCCTTTTCAATGGTCTCTAATGGTGCGAAAGCCCAAGAATTGTTCAAAGCCATAATCCAATTTACTACTAGGATCTCAAGTTCCACTTGTTTGGGACACAAAGCTCAGATACTTGTGTTTCCTGAGAGTTATATTGTCTATCCACAGCATTGTATATATAGTATATGATTAGATATTACTCATTTTAAAATGCAGAATTGACTAATATTTATACATTTTAACATTGCTAATTATTGTAGATTTTTAGTCTGATATAGTACATGTGCACTATTATCTAAAAGACTAGAATGTAGTGGTACCAATGTCACTACGTCGGGTCCTGTCTGGCTGATAGTCTCTTTTCTTATACATTAGAAGTACTATGTATAAGTACAAAACATTTTTGGGAAATTTTTAGAAAATCCTAATCAACCAAAGCATGTTTTGAATTTTTTTGCTGACTTATATCTTGTCGTATAGTCAGAAACCAGTGTTTCTTATGACTTATCCTTAAAATGCAATGATTTCAAGCTATGCCACTTATTTCATTGTCCGACCTTCTCAGCACTTGTACTTTCCTGTGCTTATTAAGCTATCCATATTGGGGGTGGGCAATTAATTTTCTCAAGGGGTCAAATGGGAAACTGGGACTGTTGAGGACCGACAAACCAATAGGCTGAACTACTAGTCGTAGTTGCGACATTACCGCTGCAGCCAATAAACAAACACTGGAGCCAGCAGGAATGTGTTTGTTATTTTCATGCAGCACAATCCAATGGACAGAAAAGAAAAAATATTAATGGAAAACCATTTAAAGGGTTTGTCCATTACTGGACAACCTCTTTTAAATGCCCCCAGTCTGTAGCATAAGTGTTTTCCAGTTATGGTTTCTGGCCTTTAATGGTTCGCACTGGGCTAAAATAATAGAATGGCATGTTACTGTACTTACTACAGTGCTGCCTCTCTGCTGCTGCTCCAGTCTCTGCAATCACTGCAGCAGTGACGTCATGACTACAGCACACATCACTTCTGCAGCCAATCACTGAGCTCAGCTGCCTGTGCTGTCTACAGCGGCACAGCCACTGAGCACAGTGATTGGCTGCAGAGACGACACGCGCTGTGGTCGTGATTTTAAAGCTGCAACTAGTAAACAGAGACTGGAGCAGCTGCAGAGGGGCCGCACCGGAATTGGGGAGGCCAAGAACCATCTTTAAAAAAGTATACTTACCTACTTCTCCTGGCTAGTTCACCTGCTCTGAGCCCTGAGCTTGGGCCACTAAATGAGAAATCAACATGTGCCAATGACCTGCGTCTCTACGAGTCTGCACCCTGGTCAGGTGCACCCTGTTCTCTAGAACCGCCATAGAACTGCATTTGATCTCATTCCATTAGGCTGTATGTGGGTTGGACAGAGATCGTCAAAAGGACCAGAAGTGACCCACAGGCCACAATCTGCCCAGATTTTATCCATATGATGGGAATTAAAGACAAAGAGAAAACTCCACACGACAAAGGCAATAGCTTCTGGGACTGTGATTCTCATCCAACCAGTTCAGCATGATGATGAATGAGCAAATACAAGCTCATTTTTCCCCAATTATGTTCTTTTTTAAAACCTAATTGCTTTGGATGTAGCAATTTATGTTCCAAATTTAGCACATAGAAGCTGTAAGTAAGACAAAGAATTAATCAGACTAATAATCAGTGCTACTATTCTCACCTCACCTCCTGTGGTAGCAGACTTCACACAAGAGGGAAGCAATGGAGTTTATTTTCATGCAAAACACACTCAATTTTATAGAAGATCTGAAGCCAATGTGGTAGTAATAGGATGAATGGAAAATATAGGTAGCAGAAAATCAATAGGTTTTAACTGGCACAGAACATACAAGCCTTTTAGTACATTCGCTAAATGGAGCTATTCACGTGTTGTGTCCCCCGCTGATCCAAATCCACTGCTCCGGTTCTCCCGACCAGTCTTTGTTTATGTGGCTGCAGCTATGACATGCTGTATTTACACATGACCGCTGCAATCAATCATTGGCACCAGAGGTGTACGGCAAGAGACTGCTGAGACCAGAGCAGTCACGGATGTAGATACGCACATCATCACTTCTGCCTCGTAAATAAAGACCGCAGGGACAACTAGAGCAGTGGGGGATTGCTCACATAGCCTGCCTCTGGCCATATTTTATGTTATAGAGACCCCCTTTAATTACAATCCTTTATTCATATTATAATTGCAGCAAAGTAAACATAAAATACATTCCAGGCCACTCAATATCAACACTGAATTCTTATGTTACAACAGTACAACTAGATATACCCATCTATGAATACTACACAACTCTAATGTTACACAATGGATGGCAGCTTCACATTCACAGCCACAAAGAGCAACCAAGACATTGGAATTATTGGAAAAATATGAATCGGCTGGTCGCAACAGAAAATATATGGGTTTTAGAGCAAGCAAGTATGCTACTATGCATGGGGTCTACCAATAAATATATGGTCGGATATGACAGCCATCTATTAAGCTGTGCGGGGGGGACGACTACATATATAGCCTGATATGACAGCTAGCAATGCTTCTGTACATGGAAGACATCATAATATATACCAGTCACCTGTCCTGCCACGCATGGGGCCTTCATGAAATACATAGTCCTATATGACAATCACTTATCAGGCATTGTAGGGTGGGCACTGTCTACATATATATATATATATATATATATATATATATATATATATATATATAGTATATCAGTTGCATATCAGGCTGTGAATGGGGGACACTACTATATATGTAAACCAATAAGCTGCCACATCTCCTGCTGTGCATGAGGACCATCGTTAATATATAGCCCTAAATGACAGCCACCTATCAGGCTGTGCAGGGTAGGCACTACTATATATATAGCCCTATATGACAGCTAAAAATGATCCTGTGCATAAAAGACATCTTAAATATAGCCCTATATATCAGGCTGTGCATGGGAGCTACTACTACATATGTGGTCCTATATGACAGTCACCTCTCCTGCTGTGCATGGAGGCCACCATGAAATATATAATATAGCCCAATATAACAGCCACCTATCAGGCTGTGCATGGGGACCACTATTACATGCACTATTGCATATATAGCCCAATATGACAGCCACCTATCAGGCTGTGCATGGGGACCACTATTACATGCACTATTGCATATATAGCCCAATATGACAGCCACCTATCAGGCTGTGCATGGAGACCACTATTACATGCACTATTGTATATATAGCCCAATATGACAGCCACCTATCAGGCTGTGCATGGGGACCACTATTACATGCACTATTGCATATATAGCCCAATATGACAGCCACCTATCAGACTGTGCATGGGGACCACTATTACATGCACTATTGCATATATAGCCCAATATGACAGCCACCTATCAGGCTGTGCATGGGGAACACTATTACATGTACTATTGCATATATAGCCCAATAAGACAGATAACAATGATCCTGTGCATAGAAGACATCTTAATTGTATAATCCTATATATCAGTCACATACCAGGCACTACTGTTATATATATGGCCCAATAGGACTGCTAACAATGACTCTGCACAGAAGACATCCTAGATAGATAGTCCTATATATCAGTCATCTATCCTACTGTGCATTGGGGTCACTATTATTATATATATGGCCCAATAGGACAGCTAACAATGACTCTGCACAGAAGACATCTTAGATAGACAGTCCTATAGTCCTGTATATCAGTCACCTCTCCAGCTGTGCATGGCTGCACTCTCTAATAAACAGGTAGAATGAATTCTGCATTTGGCCATCTTTCTGGTACTGGCGCCAGTCCCTCACCAGGTTCATGTGATCATATAAAAGCACAATAGCAATAAATGGTAAATTACACATTGATATTTTACAGTAAGCCATAAGGCCAGATGACTCAGCGGCATTAGCAGAAACTTCCACTGAAAATTATTATGGCCAAAAAATCTTCCAGTTATTAGATGATTGATTCATTTTTCCTATAATCTTCATCACGTGTGGATTTGTGCATGTTTGTCAAGTCACAGTTAGGAAAAATAGGAAAATATGCACAAGGACACATAAGGCAAAACGTTTTATATGAAGCTGGAAAGCCCCTCTAATCCATCACTCCCACCCACCACCCTTACAACAGTGCAATAAATAAGAAAGCTGAACAATAATCATAATCCTCTAATAAACAGCTCCAAGTACATAAAACAACAAAACGCGAGGACATCTAACAAGTATAAGACTGGGACGTCATACGCCACACTTCGGCTTCTGATCATGGAGAGTGCACAGCCCCTTTGGAATTTTAGTAGGTGTTTTCAGACACGAGCAGGAATATATTGTATTTTCCATTCCGTATTTACAGGATGGCTATTCTTCAGGCTTATACATCATGCTATTTCCATTATATATTCATTCTGTAAGGAATTTTACATCATTCAGGAAAAAAAGGTTTGGTTTTAATAAGACAAAGCCCTGCCAAGTCTGCGCTTGGTTCTCATATGCCTTTCATAGTATGTAAAGTATACCGCCAGATCTAACCTTGACTGGAGTCCAGCATGCAGTAGCAGATGAATCAATCAGGCCCAGACAGTACAATGACTAAGCCTGTGGTGCTGGCATGACGCGCTGCACTTTTACCCTCAGACTGATTTATATATAAATGTATAGCTCTCAATGTCATATCTCATTCTTCACAGATTAGCCTCCTCTCCAACACGGCCATGTGCCAGATAACGACTGCTGTTGTTACGCCTAGAAGATAAAGGGTATATTTCTTACCTTCGAATGTCAGAGAGACTCTTGCCTGCGGCTGTGACGATCCGGTGGTACATCCGAGGTATACAGCTAGCCCCATTATAACCTTGAGTGCCACAGATGCCATGCTGGTAGAATGGTATGTATTTCTATATTTAAATCCCGGCCGTGCAACCTGTAATAGAAGAAGGTGGAATCATTAGACCCATCAACCAATGTTATTAGGATATTTCAAGGTAGGAAACATTGAAGAGTTATGTCATGTGAATAGTAACTCCACCTGCTGGATGGAGAACCAGCCGAAGCGTAAAATGTGAAGGCTATGTCCCAGCGCCTGCATTCCACCATGTCAGCTCAGAAGTAAGCAAATAATAGATGTCTTTAAATGAGCAGGTACTCAGGGTGTACCCAAGCTCGGACTGGCCCATAGGAGAACCGGAGAATACTCCGGTGGGCCCCTCTGCAGAAATAGGCACCATTTTATATGAGCAGTAGTTGGCACAATATACTTGATCCACTATGCACAGACAAAGACAACATCATTCATTTAACAAACTACCCAGTTAATTATTATACAGAGGTATAGCTAAATTTGTGAAATATTTGCATATAGCTAAACAGTGGGCCCCCGGAGTCAATGTTATTGGTGAGCACCTCAGTCTGACACTGAGCGTACCTATCCCACTTGTAGTCAGAGCAGGGATGGAGTAATAAGCTGAATAAACACCATAAGCTTCTCCCACATTTTCTCAGCTGTGATAACATCTTGTGGACTTCTCTTCAAACAGAACAGACACATTAAAGTCTCATCATCCATAAAGCACATAAGCTAAAGCAAAGCAAACCTCAGCTCTCTTCAAACAGGTTATGAGGCCGCGGTATTAACATTCACCTGGTGCAAACCCCAACGCAACCTGATATAAGGCAAAAGTGAAGGGACTTAATCAGCAGCGAAACACATGGAGGCAGGCTGACCCTCCGTGTACAGGCAGTACAGTGTACGGGCACCTGTATGAATGCACAAGCTACAAATGCAGCAATGGTCCTATGTGATGAACACCAACTTGTCATCATATTTAAGGTACGCAGTCTGCGGGAGATTTAGGCTATGTTCACACATTGCATTTTTGCTGTGTTTCTTTTTTGGTTAGTTTTTTTTAATGCAAATTTTAAGCTGCATTTTACAGTACCAGCAAAAGCTATGCGATTTCAGACATCTCATGCACACGCCTTGTTTTTTTTCCTGACTGAATTGGAAAACTGCTGCGTTTTTGAAAATTTCAGCATGTCCCTTCCTTCAGCGTTTTTTCACCCATGGAAAGCAGTAAGTGCAAAAACGCAGGTTTTTTTTTGGGGGGGGGGGGGCACTGAACTTTATCAGCATGCACAAGAGACAAATGTACCTGAAAAAAAAACACAGCAAAAGTACGCAGCAAAAAAAAACTGCAAGCAGCTTCTTTACTGCCAAGAGAGCAGGTTTTACCTGCAGAAAAGAAGCAGCAAAAACGCAACGTGTGAACATAGCATATAGGGTTCTCTATACCAGCTAAGTGAAAAAATGCCCCACTTCTCATACTGTGCTCTGAACACTATGATACTGGATCATACCTGGTGCTAAAAGAGTTCCAGATCTACATTGGGTTTGTATTAGGGGTCTCCAGAACAGGTGTAATTAGGGACTACGAGGGCACATAAACCTATGTGATGAAAGCCGGCCGGTGGGTGCAGCTCTCTGGCGCCCCCTTACCTCTCAGGTCAGTCAAGGTACTGCACCTAGAGAAAGTAGTGCCAGGTAGCTGCAACCAGCGCAGGGAACACGGTAGTGTGTTATCCCTTCAACGTCACTAAACAGCACAACTCGCTAGCGCCCTCTTAGCCTCAGGTCAGTCAAGGAACTGCACCTAGGATAAGCGGTCGCCAGAGAGACTGTCCTGTAACCTACTGGGTATCGGGGCCCTCTGTAGTGAGGGCGGTATATATATCTTCCTTGGCCGCGCCAGGAATATATATATCTGAACCTCCGACCGTCACTACCAGCCTTCCCCAATCCCCAGTTGGTATGCTGCCACCAGTCCCTATTTTAGATATACGCCCAGTCCGTGAATGGGCCTATATCGGGTCAGGAACCAACCCTGGGTAGCGTTTTTGGCTTGAGCCGAGCTCACACGGACGTGCGTTCGTTATGCAGAATAAAAGGCAGGCCCACAATTACTTGAGGTAATTGATTATAATAATACACTAGATACACGATATACAACTAAATATACACAGGTATAAGGTCAGGCTAAACTATACAACAATGGAATACAACACACAGAATCACCACAGCATATCAGTTACCGGTTTCTTGATTTTCTTGTGACGCAGGGAGAGGATTCTGCGATCGCAGGCACGGTTCTTTGTTACAGGCTGAGGCCTACCACCGCATGGTCAAACTGCTCCTCCCCTTGGTGGCCTCAGCTGGTGCTCAGATGTTCAGCACACCACTCTTGGGTCAAAAACTGACTTGTCTCTTGTCTGTCCTGCTATCTTACCTGCCCCGTCCCGCCCACTGTTGGTGAGGTCAGCTGGCTCAGTCTCCACCCTCAGGTCTAACTTCGATCAGAAGCCCAAATTCTAAGGAACCCAATAACTTCTTCTGGGATGGTCTCAGGATACCCCCAGGGGTTCCCATGGATTCGGGCCGCCGTAACCGACCTTTTGATATCAATTATGATACCATACGGTCCTCAGGAATGGCTCCGCGCTATATCTTGGCTTCCAGAGCACGTACAAACGTCTACCGCGGAGGCTTGTGTGCGCAATGGCTCCGGGACGCCGTGATATTTTTTTATTGGCCCATCCCATGCAACATGCGTGTACTTTTCATGTTTCTATATCTTATGCCTCCATGCTTGTGACAGACAAAGAAACTAGTCCTATGGGACAAATGGTCAGGTACAGATAGACGAAGCACCCCCCCCTGCTGGCTGTGTTTCCTCTCGAAGTCTTTGAAGCTCCTAGCATTCAAGTGTTAAGTAGGCTTCTTATCTTACAGGAGCCTGGATGGGGGGAAACTATCTAGTTGACGTTTTAACAGAAGGTCCCAAGGGTGGGGGCTGCTGAAGTGTGGCCATCCCTGGATATGATTTATCATTACCAAGATGGCGGCTACAGGTTCATCACACCTCCCCCTATACGAGGGCGCGAGGGGGTAGCACATTCCTGTGTTCCCCCGTGCGTCCTTCTGCACCCTCCCCTTGCCGGGATAACCCGTCAGCGTTACCGTGGTCACGGCCTCTTCTGTGGCGAATGGAGAAGTGGTACTGCTGGAGAGCGAGGCTCCAGCGTAGCAACCTGCCATTCGACCCAGAGACCGTGTGTAACCAGCTGAGGGGGTTGTGGTCCGTCTCCACGGTGAAATGGCTCCCGTACAAGTAGGGCTGCAGACGCTGCAGGGCCCATACAATTGCCAGGCATTCTTTTTCCACCGTGGAGTAAGCCACCTCCCGGGGCAGTAGCTTCCTGCTCAGGTACAAGACAGGATGTTCCTGGCCTGTCGTGTTGACCTGACTTAGCACAGCACCGAGGCCAAAGTCACTGGCGTCGGTCTGTACCACAAACGGCCGGTCGAAGTCGGCAGCTTGCAGTACAGGGGAGCTACTTAGGGCGGCCTTGAGTGCCCCGAAAGCTGTCTCGCAGGCGACTGTCCAGTCGACTGCGACGGGCAGCTTCTTCTTGGTGAGGTCCGTCAGGGGCTTGGCCAGGGTGCTATAGTGTGGGACGAACCTCCTATAGTACCCGGCGGTCCCCAAGAAGGACATCACCTGCTTTTTGGTCCTAGGAGTGGGCCAGGATGCGATGGCATCCACTTTCCCCGGTTCTGGCTTCAGAACCCCCCCGCCTACCCGGTGACCCAGGTAGAGGACCTCACTCATGCCCAGCTGGCACTTTTCCGGCTTGATGGTCAAGCCTGCCCGGTGGATCCGACCGAGCACCTGCCGCAGGTGCTCTAGGTGATCCTCCCAAGTGGGACTGAAGACTGCAATATCGTCCAAGTACGCAGCCGCGTACCCTTCAAGTCCCTCAAGCAGCGTATTGACCATCCGCTGAAAAGTGGCAGGGGCATTCTTCATGCCGAATGGCATCACTGTGGACTCGTACAGTCCAAAAGGGGTGATAAAGGCAGAGCGTTCCCTTGCCGCGGGGGTCAGAGGAATCTGCCAGTACCCCCGGCTCAGATCCATGATGGTCAGGTACTTAGCCCCGGCCATCCGATCGAGCAGGTCATCGATGCGTGGTATGGGGAACGCATCGGTGGCCGTTACAGCGTTGAGCCCCCGGTAGTCCACGCAGAACCGTGTAGTTCGGTCCTTCTTTGGTACGAGGACTACAGGCGAGGCCCACGCGCTGCTGGATGCCTGGATCACCCCCAGCTTCAGCATCTCGTCTATCTCTTGGCGCATGTTTCCCTGCACCTCGAAAGAGACCCGATATGCTGAACGCCGGATCGGCGGGTGATCGCCAGTGTCCACGTCGTGGACAGCCATCTCAGTCCTTCCGGGCAGGCTGCTGAACAGCCCCCGGAAGGGGTGCAGGGTGGTCCCCAGCTGGGACCGTTGGTCCTCCGTGAGCTGGTGGCCAACCCCCACATCCTCGATGGACCCACCCGCCTTGGCTTGGGTGAGCAGATCCAGGAGGGTTTCTACCTCTCCTTCCTCGGGAAGGTTGCACACTGGGTGGGCAGTCGCTTCCCGCTCATGATGAGCCTTCATCATGTTCACGTGGAAGGCCTTCCTCCTTCCACGGGCGTGATCCAGGGTGACCAGATAGGTGACGGCATTGAGTTTCTGGTGCACGAAGTAGGGACCTTCCCAGGCTGCCTGAAGCTTGTTCTGTGGTACGGGGACCAGTACCCACACCTTTTGACCCACCTGGTAGGTCCTCTCACAAGCATTCTGGTCGTACCACCGCTTCTGGTCGGCCTGGGCCTGGGCCATATTGTCCTGCACCAGCTTTGCCAAGGCCATCATCCTGTCCCGGTGGCGCACGACATACTCGATGACCGACACCTCGGGGGTGGCCAAATCCCCTTCCCATGCTTCCTTCACCAGAGCCAGGGGGCCCCGTACCCGTCGCCCGTACAGGAGCTCAAAGGGGGAGAACCCCGTTGAGGCCTGCGGAACCTCCCGGTAAGCAAATAGGAGGTGTGGGAGGTAACGCTCCCAGTCTCTCCCGTGGGAGTCGACCAACATCTTAAGCATCTGCTTTAAGGTGCCATTGAACCGCTCACACAGGCCATTAGTCTGTGGGTGATACGGGCTGGCCACCAGATGTTGCACCTGCATTTGCTTACAGAGGGACTCCATCAGCCGCGACATGAACTGGGTCCCTCGGTCGGTGAGCATTTCTTGGGGGAAACCCACTCTGGAGAAGATCTCCAGTAAGGCGGTAGCCACCTTGTCGGCCCGAATGGACGACAAAGCTACCGCTTCCGGGTACCGGGTGGCATAGTCCACTACCGTGAGTATGAAGCATTTCCCGGAGTGGCTGGGAGTGGACAGAGGTCCAATAAGATCCACAGCGACCCTCGAGAAAGGCTCTTCGATGATTGGCAGAGTTACCAGTGGGGCTTTGGGGCGCGGCCCCGCCTTCCCCACCCTCTGACAGGTGTCACACGAACGGCAGTAGGCACCCACCGCGGCTCCCATCCCAGGCCAGTAGAAATGCTGAGCTATCCTGGCCTTGGTTTTAGCGATCCCTAGGTGTCCGGCCATCGGAATCTCGTGTGCGATCCGCAACAATTCCGCCCTGAACGGATAGGGTACCACTAACTGTCGGTCCCTGGGCCACGCCTCCGGTGAACCCTGCTGGACCGTTACCCGGTACAGCCGTCCCTGGTCCCAGACCACACGCTCGCAGTCTGACTCCATGGGAGGCTGTGCCGCCTGTTCCTTGAGAGCTTTCAGGCTGTCGTCTGCTTCCAACGCAGCCTGAAATTCCTGACTTGATGTGGCCAGAATCGACGAAACTGCCACATCCTCTGTCAGCCCCTCCGGGCATGTCACCTGGCCGCTGTCTGACCCGGCAGACACTTGGTCAGAAGTGGGGAAGCCGTCGGACCTCTGCAAGGCTCCTTGGGCTCCGGCGCTCCCACTCCTGGTGACAGCGGCTATGACCGCTGTGACCGTGGGTAGTGCCTGCTTCCCCTCTGTTTCTGACCAAGCCGCCCGATCAGGCAGGCTTCCTAGGCCTTTGGACATCTCGGATGTGGGGAACTCCTGCCCTGGGGTCTTACCTGGCGGCTCCTCTCTTGGGACACCCCCACCTCCCATGGCCTGTTCCTCCCCCTGCAGTGGGCCTATACTCAGCAGCCTGGATACCCCTGGGAGCCCTACACTGCCGGTAGCTGCCCCCCTCTCCATCCCTGAGCTTCCCTCTACAGAATCCTGCCCGCCCCCTCCCTCACCGGAGGACAAGAGGTCACGGCACGCCGGCTGAGCACCTCTGCGGGCATCCCCACACTCCCCACCTGCTTTCACTAACCCTGTTTGTGTTGTGTCTGTGCAGGTGTTACCCTCAGGTTTCACTCCCTCCTCCTCAGCAGGACGCACACTACATACAACATGGTTGGCATTAGCAGCAGACAAATCAATACACTCTTGGGGGGCCGAACTTGGGGGTTCAGAGGGTACATACTGCGATACTAGACGCCCCAAGTCGGTCCCTAATAAAACATTTGCGGGAATATTTGGCGTTACTCCCACCTCCCGCATCCCCCTTCCGGCACCCCAGTCCAAATACACCATGGCAACGGGAAGTGCCGGCTCCACGCCTCCAACCCCGGAGACGGAAAGAGTCTTTCCTGGTACCAAGTCCTGGGGGGACACCACCTCAGGCCGTACCAGTGTTCGTTCAGCGCCCGTGTCCCGCAGTCCCATGACCGCAGAACGGCCTATGGTGACGGGTTGGATGTTGTCCAGGGACCTACCACCACCCCCTCCAACACACAAAACATTGGGCGCTCTCTGGGACTGGGATGGGGTCTTTTGGCGCTGGGGACACTCAGCCCTAAAGTGTCCTGGTTTGTTGCATAGATGACAACGTCTTACGTCTGGTCCTTGCCTGGAGAGGGCAACAGGGGGATACACCCCTTGTGTTCTAGGGGCCGGGGAAACAGGGGCATGACTGGGCTTACCCCCTCTCCAGGTGCTGCTGGCAGACTTCTTCAGCTCAGGCGCCCTGTTATTGGCATACTCGTCTGCCAGGGCGGCTGTAGCAGAAGCCCCTGTTGGTTTTCGGTCACGGAGGAACTGTCGGAGGTCCTCTGGGCAGTTCCACAAGAACTGCTCCGTGACGAACAGTTCCTGGACCTCCTGGCGGGTAGTAAGCGCTAGACCCGAGGTCCAGTGCTCTGCGGCTCTCAACAGCGCCCGCATATGATCGGTCCAGGTGTCCTTGGGGCCACGCAGCAGGCTCCGGAACTTCTGGCGGTACGACTCGGGAGTGAGGTTGTACTGCCGGATCAGGGCCCGCTTGATGCAGTCGTAGTTCTGTACCTCCCCGGCAGGTAAGTCCCCCAAGGCATCCAGGGACTTACCCCTCAAACGGGGGGTCAGGTATCTGGCCCACTGATCCCGGGCCAGATGGTGCTGAAGACAGGTCCGTTCAAATGCCACCAGAAAGGAGTCCAGGTCCCCATCCTTCTCCAGTAGAGGGAAGTCCTCAGCTCGGACTTTGGACGACTTGGTCTCCTGATGGGTTGGTTGCTCTAGCGGAAGCCCCCGCTGGGCCAGGTCCAGTTGGTGCTGGCGCTCCGCAGCTCGCTCTGCACGCTCTGCAGCTTCACGCTCCGCAGCCTCCCGGCGCTCTGCAGCCCGCTCTGCACGCTCCGCAGCCTCCCGGCGCTCCGCAGCTTCGCGCTCCTCCTCCGCTGCCTTCTCTGATGCTGCCAGGAGGGTTTTGTAGACGGCATCGCCATGAGACTGGAGACTTGCCATAGCCGCTTGTAAAAGGGCTTGTGATCTGGACAGGCTGGGCTGGGTAGGTGGTGGGCAGCCCACTGCGGGACCGTATACTGGGGACTGGCTCCCTGAGGTGCCCGGGCTGGACTCCTCCTCGCCATGAGTAACAATGTCCTCCCCTCCTGCCACACGGACCGTAGCATTAGCCTCCTGCAGGGTCTTGCTCCTGGTGCCGTCTGCCATCTTGGTAACCGACACCGCTGCAACCCTGAGTTTGCACACACCTTGTTATACTTTTAGCCTGACCGTCTAATGTTGGGCTGACCTTAAGACTCCAGCAGTGGAAGTTACCACTGGCAGTCTTTAGTGCCTGGGAGTAGGGGTCCCACAACACTATTATTCTGCAATCCCACCGCTCTGCCACCAATGTGATGAAAGCCGGCCGGTGGGTGCAGCTCTCTGGCGCCCCCTTACCTCTCAGGTCAGTCAAGGTACTGCACCTAGAGAAAGTAGTGCCAGGTAGCTGCAACCAGCGCAGGGAACACGGTAGTGTGTTATCCCTTCAACGTCACTAAACAGCACAACTCGCTAGCGCCCTCTTAGCCTCAGGTCAGTCAAGGAACTGCACCTAGGATAAGCGGTCGCCAGAGAGACTGTCCTGTAACCTACTGGGTATCGGGGCCCTCTGTAGTGAGGGCGGTATATATATCTTCCTTGGCCGCGCCAGGAATATATATATCTGAACCTCCGACCGTCACTACCAGCCTTCCCCAATCCCCAGTTGGTATGCTGCCACCAGTCCCTATTTTAGATATACGCCCAGTCCGTGAATGGGCCTATATCGGGTCAGGAACCAACCCTGGGTAGCGTTTTTGGCTTGAGCCGAGCTCACACGGACGTGCGTTCGTTATGCAGAATAAAAGGCAGGCCCACAATTACTTGAGGTAATTGATTATAATAATACACTAGATACACGATATACAACTAAATATACACAGGTATAAGGTCAGGCTAAACTATACAACAATGGAATACAACACACAGAATCACCACAGCATATCAGTTACCGGTTTCTTGATTTTCTTGTGACGCAGGGAGAGGATTCTGCGATCGCAGGCACGGTTCTTTGTTACAGGCTGAGGCCTACCACCGCATGGTCAAACTGCTCCTCCCCTTGGTGGCCTCAGCTGGTGCTCAGATGTTCAGCACACCACTCTTGGGTCAAAAACTGACTTGTCTCTTGTCTGTCCTGCTATCTTACCTGCCCCGTCCCGCCCACTGCTGGTGAGGTCAGCTGGCTCAGTCTCCACCCTCAGGTCTAACTTCGATCAGAAGCCCAAATTCTAAGGAACCCAATAACTTCTTCTGGGATGGTCTCAGGATACCCCCAGGGGTTCCCATGGATTCGGGCCGCCGTAACCGACCTTTTGATATCAATTATGATACCATACGGTCCTCAGGAATGGCTCCGCGCTATATCTTGGCTTCCAGAGCACGTACAAACGTCTACCGCGGAGGCTTGTGTGCGCAATGGCTCCGGGACGCCGTGATATTTTTTTATTGGCCCATCCCATGCAACATGCGTGTACTTTTCATGTTTCTATATCTTATGCCTCCATGCTTGTGACAGACAAAGAAACTAGTCCTATGGGACAAATGGTCAGGTACAGATAGACGAAGCACCCCCCCCTGCTGGCTGTGTTTCCTCTCGAAGTCTTTGAAGCTCCTAGCATTCAAGTGTTAAGTAGGCTTCTTATCTTACAGGAGCCTGGATGGGGGGAAACTATCTAGTTGACGTTTTAACAGAAGGTCCCAAGGGTGGGGGCTGCTGAAGTGTGGCCATCCCTGGATATGATTTATCATTACCAAGATGGCGGCTACAGGTTCATCACACCTATATACACACATACTGTATGAGGCACAGTGTAAGGACTGCACTTCATAATGCATCTGGATAATCTGTAATAGAAGCAATTCTAAGAATGGCGAATACAATAAAAAAGCACACTTTTGTCCATTATCTATCATGCCAATATGTTAGTACACCTTTAGTACCATTTTGTTCACATTTATTTTAGAGACCATTTTTTGCCAATGCAGAATACAGAATATAATTCCTGTCCAGGCAGCCCAGTAATGTGGCATACAACACCTGCACCGTATGAAGGGGGCATATTATTATCTCCGGTGGTGACTGATGTGGCCCACTGTACCAAGAGGAAGATGATGAATTCCCAGCAAATACAAACTTTAAGTAATTGTAGTGCTGAGATATTACTGGCTTTAAGAACAAAACCCATAATACAGCAGACACTGCCGTCTATCCCATAGACCAGAGCGTTATGATCAGTATCAGGGACACAAACGTTCCCTGAGTCACCTACAATGATGAGAGTTATTACAGATGATGCCACAATGGAGCCATGAATAATATCAGACTTCTGCTCTTCTGATGACTGGTGTCACTGTAGGGGCCAGAGCCTGGAGAGATGATGCCCATTGTCTGCAGTGACCCCATAAAATCTGCCATCTGTACAGATGACCCCTGTCATGTACATATACAGTGACTGGTCACAATGCTGATCAACATAGATATTTAACTCCAAATCTGCCCCAGGTGTAGTCAGCTTAACCCCCATATATGCTGGTTCGCATCTCTATTATCATTTATGTTAGGTAAAGTATAAAAGTCATTGGTATCTCCATCTAACCCTACAATTGGTATATGCATATCACTATATGTTAGAGAGCAATGCTCTGCAGCTTGAAATGAAAAGAGCAATGTGGTGCGGGTCCTTGTACAATCTACAGGGGAAAGAGCCACATAAGGGTCTATATAAGATAAAGATAAAGACAACTATATATTAGCGACAGCAAGAAAGGATAGAACCACATGAAGGTCTATATAATACAATGTTGTATAAGGACTGCTATATGCAAGCCCAAACTGGAGGGCAAAGAGCCACATGAGGGTCTGTATAAGATAAGGACTGCTATATAATAGCCCAGGCTGGAGGGGATGGAGCCACATGTATAAGATATGGACTGCTGTACACTAGCCCTTGCTGTAAGGACCACTGTATACTAGCCCAAGCTGGTGGAGGAGACACATAAGGCTCTGTAGAAGATAAGGATTGCAATACAGTAGCCCAGGCTAGAGAGAAATTAGCCACATGTAACTGCTATATACTAACCCATGCTAGAGGGGAATGAGTCACAAGTATAAGATAAGCACGGCTGTATACTAGCCCATGCAGGTGGGACATTAGCCACATGTATAAGATAAGCACTGCTGTATACTAGCCCATGCTAGAGGGGAATTAGCCACATTATAAGATAAGCACTGCTGTATAGTAGCCCATGCAGGAGGGGAATTAGCCACATGTATAAGATAAGCACTGCTGTATACTAGCCCATGCTAGAGGGGAATTAGCCACATGTATAAGATAAGCACTGCTGTATACTAGCTCATGCAGGAGGGACATTAGCCACATTATAAGATAAGCACTGCTGTATACTAGCTCATGCAGGAGGGACATTAGCCACATTATAAGATAAGCACTGCTGTATACTAGCTCATGCTAGAGGGGAATTAGCCACATGTATAAGATAAGGACCGCGGTATGGCAGCCCAGGCTGGGTGGGACAGGGCAGGTGTCCGCTGCCTCCTGGCAGAAGTTCGGCTCCACGGCTGTCACTGCTGCACATGGACAGTAACTTACCCAACTGTGGAGGGGACCGCGGGCTTTGTGCCTCCGCTGCTCGTGGGCTCCGGCCGCTGCTCCTTCCCATTAGCAGTCCGCTCTCTGCTCCTCTGAGCGCTAATCCCGGCTCCCAGGACGCGACTATTCACTCAGCAATGTCTGCGGAGCGCGCGGCGCATGGAAAGTAGAAGAGTGGTGTCAGTCAGCGACGGGAGACGTGCTGCCATCTGGCTGCTCAGTGCTGCACACTGCTGAGGAGTCAGCCACACCCATCACTGTGACACCGGGAGGAGGACCTGCTGCTGGACCACCGCTGCCCTCCCTCCATGGCAGATGCTGGACACTGGTGGCTGCAGAACCTGGAGGTTATCAGACACATGGCTCCAGGATGTGCAGCTGCAGGACAGCATGGGGGTGTCACCTCATACTTTTCTGTTTCATGGTGTGAAAGTGTCATAAGCAGCAATTAGAGCTGTAAAGATGTGTGTTCTATATACAGGTGTGAATGTGTGCTCAATGTATAGGAGATGTGGCTATGTGTGCTCAATGTATAGGAGATGTGGCTATGTGTGCTCAATGTATAGGAGATGTGGCTATGTGTGCTCAATGTATAGGAGATGTGGCTATGTGTGCTCAATGTATAGGAGATGTGGATATGTGTGCTCAATGTATAGGAGATGTGGCTATGTGTGCTCAATGTATAGGAGATGTGGCTATGTGTGCTCAATGTATAGGAGATGTGGCTATGTGTGCTCAATGTATAGGAGATGTGGCTATGTGTGCTCAATGTATAGGAGATGTGGATATGTGTGCTCAATGTATAGGAGATGTGGCTATGTGTGCTCAATGTATAGGAGATGTGGATATGTGTGCTCAATGTATAGGAGATGTGGCTATGTGTGCTCAATGTATAGGAGATGTGGCTATGTGTGCTCAATGTATAGGAGATGTGGCTATGTGTGCTCAATGTATAGGAGATGTGGCTATGTGTGCTCAATGTATAGGAGATGTGGCTATGTGTGCTCAATGTATAGGAGATGTGGATATGTGTGCTCAATGTATAGGAGATGTGGCTATGTGTGCTCAATGTATAGGAGATGTGGATATGTGTGCTCAATGTATAGGAGATGTGGCTATGTGTGCTCAATGTATAGGAGATGTGGCTATGTGTGCTCAATGTATAGGAGATGTGGCTATGTGTGCTCAATGTATAGGAGATGTGGCTATGTGTGCTCAATGTATAGGAGATGTGGCTATGTGTACTCAATGTATAGGAGATGTGGATATGTGTGCTCAATGTATAGGAGATGTGGCTATGTGTGCTCAATGTATAGGAGATGTGGATATGTGTGCTCAATGTATAGGAGATGTGGCTATGTGTGCTCAATGTATAGGAGATGTGGCTATGTGTGCTCAATGTATAGGAGATGTGGCTATGTGTGCTCAATGCATAGGAGATGTGGCTATGTGTGCTCAATGTATAGGAGATGTGGATATGTGTGCTCAATGTATAGGAGATGTGGCTATGTGTGCTCAATGTATAGGAGATGTGGCTATGTGTGCTCAATGTATAGGAGATGTGGCTATGTGTGCTCAATGTATAGGAGATGTGGATATGTGCGCTCCATGTATTAGAGATGTGAATATGTGTCCTCCATGTACAGGAGATATGGAGACGTGCTCCATATACAGTGGGTAGGGAAAGTATTCAGACCCCTTTAAATTTTTCACTCTTTGTTTCATTGCAGCCATTTGGTAAATTCTAAAAAGTTCATTTTTTTCTCATTATAGTATACTCTGCACCCCATCTTGACTGAAAAAAAAAAACAAATGTAGAAATTTTTGCAAATTTATTAATTCATTGGAGTCCAGCTGTGTTTAATTAAACTGATAGGACTTGATTTGGAATGGCACACACCTGTCTATATAAGACCTCACAGCTCACAGTGCATATCGGACCAAATGAGAATCATGAGCTCAAAGGAACTGCCCAAGGAGCTCAGAGACAGAATTGTGGCAAGGCACAGATCTGATCAAGGTTACAAAAGAATTTCCGCATTACTCAAGGTTCCTAAGAGCACAGTGGCCTCCATAATCCTTGAATGGAAGAAGTTTGGGACCACCAGAAGTCTTCCGAGACATGGCCATCCAGCCAAACTGAGCAATCATGGGAGAAGAGCCTTGGTGAGAGAGGTAAAGAAGAGCCCCAAGATCACTGTGGCTGAGCTCCAGAGATGTAGTAGGGAGATGGGAGAAAGTTCCACAAAGTCAACTATCACTGCAGCCCTCCACCAGTCTTGCCTTTACGACAGAGTGGCCAGACGGAAGCCTCTGGTCAGTGCAAGACATATGAAAGCCCCCATAGAGTTTGCTCAAAAACACATGAAGGACTCCCAGACTATGAGAAATGAGATTCTCTGATCTGATGAGACAAAGATAGAACTTTTTGGGGATAATTCTAAGCAGTATGTGTGGAGAAAACCAGGCACTACTCATCACCTGCCCAATACAATCCCAGCAGTGAAACATGGTGGTGGCAGCATCATGCTATGGGGGTGTTTTTCAGCATCAGGGACAGGACAACTGGTTGCAATTGAAGGAGACATAAATGCGGCCAAGTGCAGAGATATCCTGGATGAAAACCTCTTCCAGAGTGCTCTGGACCTCAGACTTGGCCGAAGTTTCACCTTCCAACAAGACAATGACCCTAAGCCCACAGCTGAAATACCAAAGGAGTGGATTCAGAACAACTCTGTGACCATTCTTGACTGGCCCAGCCATAGCCCTGACCTAAACCCAATTGAGCATCTCTGGAGAGACCTGAAAATGGCTGTCCACCAACGTTCACCATCCAACCTAACGGCACTGGAGAGGATCTGCAAGGAAAAATGGCAGAGGATCCCCAAATCCAGGTGAGAAAAACTTGTTGCATCATTCCCAAGAAGACTCATGGCTGTACTAGCTCAAAAGGGTGCTTCTACTCAATACTGAGCAAAGGGTCTGAATACTTATGACCATGTGATATTTCAGTTTTTCGTTTTTAATAAATTTGCAAAAATTTCTACATTTGTTTTTTTTTCAGTCAAGATGGGGTGCAGAGTGTACTTTAATGAGAAAAAAATTAAGTTTTTAGAATTTACTCACAGTGCTCTGTGTCTGATTCCCTGATTTTGTTGCCGGACCTAGGATTTGTTTTGACTACTCATGTGTGTTATCCCTTTTGCTCTTGATGCTTTCAGACCTCAGGTACCTGACCAAGGACTTGGCCTCAGGCTATCCGTTATCTTATTCCCTTATCTAGTTGAACCCTCCTAGAATTTGGACCCCGGCCTGTTACTTGACCACGCTTTTGTATTGCCCCTCTGTACTACGAGCCCTTATGGTATTTGACCTCGGACTTCCTGACTACCCTAGCTTACAGCTTGTCCGTGAGTAGTGACTCAGCGTCACAGTACTGTAGATGGGTACTACATGTACAGGAGATGTGGATAAGTGTGCTCAATGTATTGTAGAGGTGTTCTCCATGTACTGGAGATGTGTGATCTATGAACAGGAGATGTGTGCTCCATGTACAGGAGATGTGTGCTCCATGCATGGGTGGACTTACCATTGATGCAACCTGTGCAGCCTCACAGGGGCCAAAGATGTTAGAGGGCCCAATACCACCTCCAAAGCTTGTAGAATTGCGCATTATGATGAACTATTGGACCGCAAAGGGCCCATATATTGTTCTTGCACAAGGGTCCTCTTCTGTATCCATGTACAGGAGATGTGTGCCTCATGGACAGAAGATGTGTGCTCCATGCATGTGCTGGAGATGTGTGCCCATGCATGTGCTGGAGATGTGTGCTCCATTCATGTGCTGGAGATGTGTGCTCCATTCATGTGCTGGAGATGTGTGCTCCATGCATGTGCTGGAGATGTTGTCTGCATTGCATAGGTTACACCCAGCCAGGTCTGGACAGGCAAATCTAACAAATGCAAGATGGGCCAGGCCAGCCGTGGGCAGCATCGATTGCAACACTGTTAATAACTGTGGCAAGTACTCCCTCCAGCAGGACGCACTTCCAGGCTATGTCATGCTGAAGGCCAGTGCCACACAGGGAACATCAGACAGTGTGATGATGTCGCTGGATCTTGCCAGCCACATCCATTGCGAAACAAGATAAAAGAAGGGATTGCAGATGGTGGACAGAGCACCGGAATAGGTGGGTTTAACTTTTCTTTATTTGTTTAAGGCCTGTAGTGATGATCATACTGTATGGGGGACTGTATGGGAACCATCATATCCTAAAGGGGGCTGTGCGGGGATCATCATAGTCTAAAGGGGGCTGTACGGTGATCATCATATTTGGGAGGCTATGTGGAGACCATCATACTCTATTGGGGGCTGTGTGGAGACCGACCATTATACTCTATTGGTGTTGTAAGGGGACCATCATTCCATTGGGGGCTGTCTGGGGACCATTATATTTTATGGGGGCTGTGTGGTGACCATCATACTCTGTGTGGGGGCCCATCATACTCTATGAGGGACTGTGGAGGACATTAACTAACACCATGTCCTCCCTCTATCTGAAACTGAACCTCTCCAAAAAAAAACTTCTTGTTTTTTCTCCCTCTACTAACCTATCTATACCTGACTTTGCAATTTCCTTGGGTGGCGCCACCATAACTCGCAAGCAGCAAGCTCACTGTCTTGGAGTCATATTTGACACACAACTTTCCTTTATTCCCTATATACAATCACTCACTCGCTCGCTCATGTCACCTGCAAGTTAAAACATCTCCAGAATCCGACCTTTTCTCACATTTGATACTGCAAAAACTCTTACAGTCGCTCTTATTCACTCTCGTCTGGACTACTGCAACTCTCTTCTAATCGGTCTCCCTCTAAACAAACTGTCTCCTCTCCAATCCCTTCTGAATGCAGCAGCCAGGGTCGTATTTCTATCAGGCCGCTTCACCGACGCCTGTATCATGTGCCAGTCATTGCACTGGTTACCCATTCACTACAGAATAAAATACAAACTCATCTCTCTCACCCACCAAGCTCGTGCTGCGCCAGTTTTCTGGAATGCACTGCCTCAAACAATCCGACTGATATCTAGCCCCCATGTCTTCAACCACGTGCTTTAAAAACACATCTGTTTAGACAAGCCTATCACCTCAACTCACCATTCTAACTCTCCCCTGTTCCCTCCTAAATGTTAATCTTAATCTGCTCCTGCCTATTCATCTGTCTCCACATCCTCCATGCACCCAATAGCACATGGTAACTGCCCTTAGATGGATACTGGCTGATGACCATGTTCTTCCTATCGTGTCCCCCCCATTTCCATATAGATTGTAAGCTTGCGAGCAGGGCCCTCACTCCTCCTGTAACTGTTGAAATGTGTTCCATTGTATTGTTTTTATTGTCTGTATATGTTCCTACTTAATTGTAAATTGTTGCGGAATATGTTGGCACTATATAAATAAAAATTATTATTATTTATTATTATACGAAGAAGTACAGAGGGAATATTATTACGGTGTAGGGGCACAGAAGGGGCACAGTTATTGTATAGAGCACAAAAGGGAGGTGCTATTACTGTGCAGGGCACAGAATAGGTATTTTTACTGTTTAGAGAACTGGTTATAGCATTATATGGTTTGTATGGAGGTGGCGAATGTGAGGAGAGTACTGGATAGCAGTAACATGAAGATGTCTTTGTGATACATTTTAAAGGGACGAGTTATGGTTGGAAGAAGTGATCATGGCAGTCTGGGCTCAATGGAAAAGAAAAAGGAAAATGAATAGATTAAGATCATTAAAAACGTCACTAGTGACAACCTGTACAGTACACACATATTTGGTCTGCAGAGCACTGGTACAAAACTGATATTATTATTATTATTATTATTATATGATCACTATATGGTGGCAATATCAGTCGTAGTACAGTGGTAGTACATTTGGTTAATTATCAGGAAAGCGGCATTTTCACTACTAGTCAGTATATGCTGGCAATATTTGTTTATGGTCTCGTGATATTTGCTATATTGCAATATTTTTAGTATGGTATTATTATATTTATTATTAAATCTTATATAGCAATATTACTGCTGGAAACATAGGTAATAATAAATCTTGATTTCCTCCTGGTAGGAAAACCAGTAAAAACCAAAAATTAATATAGTGGGCATCACAAACGTAAGAGAAAATTAATGTCTGGATAAGGGGTGCTACCAAAAACTATGCAAAAATGGAAACTGAGGGAGAAAAGCTGTGTAGTAAATAAAAGTGCACACCCATATCATATATAAATAAATAGAAATAGTTTATTAAAGATCAAAATAATACTGACAAGCAAAAAGCAATTGTTAAAACAATTAAAAAGTATATAATATATATGTAACAGACGGGGGATGGACAAGATAATCCAAAGGAATCCCCAACAACAGGCATGCATAAATACACTGCTCAAAAAAATAAAGGGAACACTTAAACAACAGAATATAATTCCAAGGAAATCAAACTTCTGTGAAATCAAACTGTCCACTTAGGAAGCAACACTGATTGACAATCAATTTCACATGCTGTTGTGCAAATGGAATAGACAATAGATGGAAATTATTGGCAATTATCAAGACACACTCAATAAAGGAGTGGTTCTGCAGGTGGGGATCACAGACCACATTTCAGTACCAATGCTTTCTGGCTGATGTTTTGGTCACTTTTGAATGTTGGTTGTGCTTTCACACTCGTGGTAGCATGAGACGGGCTCTACAACTCACAGAAGTTGCTCAGGTAGTGCAACTCATCCAGGATGGCACATCAATGCGAGCTGTGGCAAGATGGTTTGCTGTGTGTGTCAGCGTAGTGTCCAGAGGCTGGAGGCGCTACCAGGAGACAGACCAGTACACCAGGAGACGTGGAAGGGGCCGTAGGAGGGCAACAACCCAGCAGCCGGACCGCTACCTCCACCTTTGTGCAAGGAGGAACAGGAGGAGCACTGCCAGAGCCCTGCAAAATGACCTCCAGCAGGCCACAAATGTGCATTTGTCTGCACAAACGGTTAGAAGCCGACTCCATGAGGGTGGAATGAGGGCCCGACGTCCACAAATGGGGGTTGTGCTCACAGCCCAACACCGCGCAGGACGCTTGGCATTTGCCACAGAACACCAGGATTAAGAAAGTCTCCACTGGCGCCCTGTGCTCTTCACAGATGAAAGAAGGTTCACACTGAGCACATGTGACAGACGTGACAGAGTCTGGAGACGCTGTGGAGAGCGATCTACTGCCTGCGACATCCTTCAGCATGACCGGTTTGGCAGCGGGTCAGTAATGGTGTGGGGTGACATTTCTTTGGAGGGCCTCACAGCCCTCCATGTGCTCGCCATAGGTAGCCTGACTGCCATTAGGTACTGAGGTGAGATCCTCAGACCCCTTGTGAGACCATATGCTGGTGCGGTTGGCCCTGGGTTCCTCCTAATGCAGGACAATGCCAGACCTCATGTGGCTGGAGTGTGTCAGCAGTTCCTGCAAGATGAAGGCATTGAAGCTATGGACTGGCCCGCCCGTTCCCCAGACCTGAATCCGATTGAGCACATCTGGGACATCATGTCTCGCTCCATCCACCAACGTCACGTTGCACCACAGACTGTCCAGGAGTTGGCGGATGCTTTAGTCCAGGTCTGGGAGGAGATCCCACAGGAGACCATCCACAACCTCATCAGGAGCATGCCCAGGCGTTATAGGGAGGTCATACAGGCATGTGGAGGCCACACACAATAATGTTTTAAGGACGTTACATCCAAGTTGGATCAGCCTGTATTGTGTTTTTCCACTTTAATTTTGGGGGTGACTCCAAATCCAGGCCTCCATTGGTTAATAAATTTGATTTCCATTGATGATTTTTGTGTGATTTTGTTGTCCGCACATTCAACTTTGTACAGAACAAAGTATTCAATGAGAATATTTCATTCATTCAGATCTAGGATGTGTTATTTGAGTGTTCCCTTTTTTTTTTTGATTAGTGTATAATAAGTAATGTCCCCAAATATAAGATACAATAAATGACACAGATGCCAGTGATAAATATAACTAGAATAATGATAAATAAAAAAATAATTAAATCCAATGAAATTCTAAATAAAACAAACACTGAAAAAATGCAAGAATGCAAAATATAACTGTTAGGTGGAGCATCAATGCATCAATACCGGCAAATGAGATCAGGGGAACATGAAGGAATGCACAAAATGCCTGATGAACTCTCGTCACTTCCTAATGTAGCTTCGTCATGGGTAGTCTGTCAGATGTCAGGTAGGTCATAAAACTATGGCTTTGTTCACATGTCTGCTCAGACATACTGTCTACCTGTTCTGTTAAGCACAAACAGAATAAGTGATCCATTGTATCAGTTATGAAAACTGAAGCAGAGAGGCCCCTTGATTGATTGGTCCATTTGGCATCCATTTTTTAGAAAGGAAAAAATTTTGCCATGCAAATCTTTTTGTTCCATTCTCAGACCTCATTCACACGTCCGTGTTTAAACACTCATGTGAAAAAATAGTACCAGTGTCATCAGTGTGTGGTCCATTTGTACCATCAGTGTGTTATCAGTTTTTTTCATGGATGAATAAAGAAATACATCATTTTCAAAACTTCTCCTATACTTTACAATGTTAAACACGGACAGCACAAAGACTGTACACTGATGCCATCCATGTGCTGTACTTATTTTTAATGGACCCATAGATTTGTATTGTCATCTGTACTTTAAAAAAAAATGACGTCACAGTGTGTTTTGTACTGACACATGGTAAATGAAAAACATGAACATGTGAACAGCACCATAGAATATAATGGGTGCGTGTGAAAATAAACAGATAATACACGTACGTGCAACACGGACATCTGAATGAGGACTAAATATCATGGTCAAGGTAAAGTGATTGTTGGCACCACTCTGTCCCTCAGCACCTGGGCCCATGTTCAGGTAGCACTCCCCGGGCTCACCCTTGCATACAGAGGCATACATTGAAGCTTTACATTCAGTGTATACATCGGGAGATTTTAATTGCAAATGTGCCAAGCATACAGGGAAAATGCAATGTAATCAGAGCCTTAGGAGCAATGAAGATCTTTGTATATAAGCGCATTGTAAGAGCTATGTGTAATGCTGCATGCACTACAGAATCCTGTATGTGGCGCTCATGATACTGAATTGTATATGTGTAACCTATACCTGCCCACCTCATAGCCTCAGGTCACACAATATCACAATTGAGATTCCAGGCTTCAGAATATGTACCCAGGGCCAAACAGGGTGGAAATAGGACTAGAAAATTGAAAGAACGAGAAGCTTATTGGATTCATACATTACAGACAATGGAGCCAAATGGTCTCAATAGAGAATGTGAAGTCTTATTAATATGTTTTATTTATAACATACTCCATGCTGTTGGGTCATGTATGCTTCATTAATCTTTTTTCTCCCTTTTCTTGCAAATTTCTCGAGATCACCGAGGTAGTAATTCACATAGAGTCATGGCCAAAAGTGTTGGCACCCTTGAAATAGTTGCAGAAAATGAAGTATTTCTCCCAGAAAATTATTGCAATTACATGTTTTCTTATACACATGTTTATTTACTTTGTGTGTGTTGGAACAACACAAAAAGCTGAGAAAAAAAAGCAAATTGGACATAATTTCACACAAAACTTCAAAAATAGACGGAACAAAATTGTTGGCACCTTTCCAAAATTGTGGGTAAAACAACTTTGTTTCAAGCATGTCATGCTTGTTCAAACTCATCTGTGGCAAGTAATGGGCAATATGAAAATTACACCTGAAACCAGATAAGAGGGGAGAAGTTGACTCAATATTTGCATTGTGTGTCTGTGTGTCCCACACTAAGCATGGAGAACGGTAAGAGGAAAAGAGAACTGTCTGAGGACTCGAGAACCAAAATTGTTGAACAATATCAACTATCTCAAGGTTACAAGTCTATCTAGAGAGATCTTGATGTTCCTTAGTCGATAATGCGCAACATAGTCAAGAAGTTTACAACCCATAGCACTGTTGCTAATCTCCCTGGATGTGGACGGCAGAGAAAAATTGATGAAAGGTTGCAACGCAGGATAGTCCGGATGGTGGATAAGCAGCCCAAATCAAGTTCCAAAGAAATTCAAGCTGGCTCAGGGTGCATCAGTTTACCAAAATGTGTGTGAGTAAGCCAAAATCCTTCTGGGAAAGCATCTTGTGGACAAATGAGACCAAGATAGAGATTTTTGGTAATGCACATCATTCTACTGTTTATCAATAACGAAATGAGGATTACAAAGAAAAGAACACAGTACCTACAGTCAAATATGATGAAGGTTCAAAGATGTTTTGGAATTGTTATGCAGCCTCTTGCACTGGGTGCCTTGACTGTGTGCAAAGCATCAAGAAATCTGAAGATTAGCAACGGATTTTGGGTCGCAATGTAGTGCCCAGTGTCAGAAAGCTGGGCTTACGCCATAGGTCATGCGTCTCCCAGCAGGACAATGACCCCAAACATACTTCAAGAAGCACCCATAAATGGATGGAAACAAAGCACTGGGGAGTTCTGAAGTGGCCAGCAATGAGGCACCCTTCAAATATGAGAGACCTGGAGCAGTTTGCAAAAGAAGAGTGGCCCAAAATTCCATTTGAGAGGTGTAAGAAGCTTGTTGATGGTTATAGAAAGTGATTGATTGCAGTTATTTATTCCAAAGGGTGTGCAACCAAATATTATATGAGGGTACCAACAATTTTGTCCGGCCTGTTTTGGCGTTTTGTGTGAAATTATGTTCAATTTGCCTTTATCTGTTTTTTGTGTTGTTCCATAACACACATACGAAATAAACCTGTGTATAACAAAACATGTGTAATTGAAATAATTTTCTGGGAGAAATACTTCATTTTCTGGAACAATTTCAAGGGTGTCAGCACATTTGGCCATGACTGTATCTTTATATTCCTATTTTCCCCCTTCTGTTTCTCCTTCCCTCTCCCCTCCTCTGTCACAATCCTTTGTATATAATCCCTATCAGACCTTCTCACTAATCCTTCCTTTTCCTATTTTAGGTTATTACTTTATTCATTCTCCATTATTATTTTGGTCCCCTCTTCACGTGGCCCCTCCCCACATTTCATTGGCCATATTAGTGATATTAGTATTCACATCATCGGTTTCTTTCTAATCCTCAATTGGTATTTTTGGCAAGGGCGCATGCACAATCCTTCTCCTTTGATTTGTGACATGAGGCACGATGACACGCGCTCAGTCCCGCACTCCTCCCTACAGCTCGATGGTGCACCCTACCCCGCCTCCTACCTCACATAAAGTGCCACTTCACCACATGACTCACATATTCCAACTTCTCCACAGACAGGTACATTTCCTCCTAGTCAGATTTATGTACTTTTATTTACTTCTATTTTGATATACTGTACTTGGTGGAACATATCTCTTCTGCTTTACCATACATCCTATGTCTTGTACTTTATTTTTCAAGCACAGTACTTCTAATCACTCTTCATTCCCTCCACCCATATCTGTTTTTATTCCCCTACTACTGTATCTCTTCATCTTTTACCTACTCACCCTCTTCTCTCACTTTTACATTTTTTTTTCATTCTTTTTTTCATTCTCCATTTAATATCTGTTGTTCTATACCCCTTGTTTTAACCCTTGTATATCCCCCATTTTATTTCTTATATATTATCAATGATTTACTTTCTCCTCCATTTCTATACATGCTAACACTTCCATGTTTTTCGCTTCTTTTACGTATTTATCTTCTTTTACTCTTCTATGCTCTTTCATCTTAGGCGTACACAGACCCGTCTTCCAGTGGCTTTCTCCCATATGTATGTACCATATGACCTCATATCCGATGTAGCGCAATGGCCGGCGCCCCTGCATGGTGTCCTCTTCTCCCTCCATGCAGGGACGCCGGCTTACTCACCGCCCTGGCCCTCGGCGTGCTTCCTGGTGTGCTCCCTGTCCTCTGCTGCTGTGCGCTCCGCAGTACCCGGCGGTGCCTAGTGCACGCGCTCCCCTGCTCTTAAAGGGACAGCATGCACTTATAATAAATGCCCTCAGATTGTAGCTGAGAGACATTTAGTATAATTAGTACACCTGCAAGATAGCTCCCAGCCAATAGCTGGGAGGCATCTTGTATTTAAAACTCCCTCTCCATTAGGGTGTCGCCGAAGCAACAGTATTCATTAGTGTGTAGTCTCCCCTACTAGTGAGTTGTTAGGTCCCCTGGTCTCGGTGCAGCCAGTGTCCTGAAGCCGAATTCCTGGTCCAGTGTAGCCAGAGTCCTGAACCCGAATCCCTGGTCTGTGTGCGGCCAGTGCCTAAACATTGTCCCCTTGTCCTGGTGCGGCCAGTCCTGTCCCTGAAGTCCCCTGGTCCCGATGCAGTCAGTGCCTGAACATTGTCCTCTGGTCCTGGTGCGGCCAGTCCTGTTCTCGAAGTCCGTGGTCCTGGTGCGGACAGTATCTTAACATTTCCCTATTGAAGTATCCCATGTATTCGGACTGCTACAACCTATCTCTGAAGTACCTGTCTGAGTCTCCGTGTCAATAACTGTTCTGCAGTGACCCTGAACCTATTAGTGTGAACGGAGCCTGAGTCTGTGTCAACTAACCTGACCCCTGGGGTCAGCTGCTGCAGTACCGGGATCTGCCTAGGAGTGGTACCTGGCGGCTACCTGCAGCTCAGTCTGTCTCCACCATCAGGAGCTCCACTGAACACCAGGTAGCCATTTAGTTACGCCCCTACCTAGGCAGGCCCAGCCCTGTGGCACAATCGGTCCACAAATCCACTTGAGCCACCGTTGGGCGTAACATCCTGTACACTTGAATTATAAATATGTCTTGTGTTTCTTTTTCTATCACATATTCAGTAATTTGGTTATGTAACATTTATGGTACAGAACTGTGTAGGTAAGGATATGTTCTTATCTGCATTGTCAATTTTCAGGGGTGGAACTACAGAGCCTATGATCGCAGGGGGCCAGGCAAGAAGAACAAATGGACACGCACCACTAACCCTCCTTCAGTGTTGCCTATTATGCCACCTTCCTCCACTCATCATTACCCGGCCCTCCTGCAGCGCTACCCTGTCTGACACCCCCTGCTCATCATCACTGGCCCTTCTGCATTGCACAGGTGGTTAAGGGACCAATTAAAAGTTTGCCTAGGGCCCTGGCTCTTCTAGTTACAGTGAGTCTCACCATTTGTCAGAAAAAATACTGCTACATATTTTACTGTTCTTGCTATCAAAAGTGACAGAATTGCTGACTGAACCCTGAGTGGCAGAGTAAGCAAACCCTAAAACGCAGTGTTGTGCCGTATGTAATGTATGGCATGCCGAGTTACATGCACAGTTGTATGTGATGCATATCATGTTGATCTATGTATGTGCTGAATATGTTCTGTGATATGTGATGTGTAAAAGGCATGTATATTTGAGCTGTGAGCATAGATAATGGGTGCTTTAGCGCTGTATGTGACGCGCCCCCTGGGCCAGTGCTGTTTGGGGATTACCCTGAACCGGATCTGATGGGGGTTGTAGTCTCCGAGTGGCGGCGACCCGGTCCGTGCCCAGGGTGTCAAACTCAGTGTGTGGCAGTCTTTACAGATGTTATTAGTTGTTCTTAGTGTCGACTACGCCACCCGTTGATTTGCAGTCAAAAGGCCGCCGCTGCAGCAGGGTCCGCTGAGGCTGGTGGTATACGTGCAGCTGTGGTAGTATAACCCCCAACGGGAGGGGTATAGCCTCAGGGGGTCAGGTGTAGAGGATGGTGGTAGTGGTGGTGCAGTGTGGATGGTAAGAAGACTCAGAGTCGGGCTGTGCAGTTCAGGGTTTTTACTTACTGCTGTTCTGTTGGTCACTCTGGCCTTGAGTGACCGCCCGAGCCGTGCTGCGTCCACCAGGTCCTGGACTCGGCCAACCCCCAAGCAATTCTGGAGCGTGGTCCTGAGCTCCCTTTCTGACTGTCCTCTCTACTGGCCGTTCCCACCAGGGGTCCACTTATGTCCGGCTCCCTCGGGTCTCCTATTGGGTGAACCTTCTTTGGCTTCCTTGACCCTATGCTCGGTGTGCCTTCTTAGTGGACTTGGTGAGGGGCTGCTCCACATGTAATGTCGCAGCCTCCGGTTCTTAGTTGAGGGTTGTTTCTCTCCTCCACTAATTTGGGATCCGGTTCCCTTGCGTGCCAACCCTTCACCCTTCTGGTTGTATACTGGGTTCTTGGGGTTCCTTCTTCTCCCCCTCTGGGTCCTTCTCTTCTCCTCTCTCTCTTCTCTCTGCAGGCGCTCCTGGACCTCTCTCAGGACTGACTGACCCTCTACAGAAGACTGACCCTGATCTAAGATGGTGCCCACCTTATATACTCCCTCTATGTGTGAGCTCAGGTGACCAGCACCCAATGAGCTCCTAGCCTTACCCAAACTGCTCCCCCTATCTGCCCCTACACTACTGGGATGTTCCACCCCCCTCCCACTCCAGTCAGGGACAGACACTGTCGTACCTGCACATATACTGGTGGGAGTACCGTCGGTCTGTCCCCCGGAAATGGGATGTATGTAGTGTATGCAGCTATCTGAGCTCAGTCCCACACTCCATCCTTACCCGGGAGTGGAATACCACACCTCTGGCTTGAGGTGTAATACCCCTGTAGCAGCTGAGTCCTCAGGGTGCTACATATGTATATAAGGAAGGTGAGTAGTAGAGCTATATATAAGTAATGTGCACAGTGCAGAGCTGTTTGTGTACCACGTATAATACAGAGCTTTGCATATTTTGTGTTACGTTCATTTAGACATGACACTTCCTCAAGGCCTGCAATGTGGAGGAGCTCCCGCTCACACATCACACAGACTCTCTTCCCACATACATTCACCCTCTGCAGTGTTATTGCTGCATAATGAATGTTTACAGACAGTACTGGCCAAATAATGACGCCTGAATATCTGGAATACCTACATTTTTAAAGAGTTATTCCCATCTTTAGAAATGGATATTGTTGGATAGTCCATTTTGCCTAGAGTGAAACATGGTGGTGGCAGTGTCCTTATGTGGGGCTGCATGAGTCCTGCTGGTGTCAAGGAGCTACATGTCATTGATGGTATGTATCATGAATTCACAAACACAGTGCTCTATGCTGAAAGAGAAGATGCTACCATCACTCCGTGCCCTTGGTAGACTTCCATTTTTTCTAAATGTATGGTGCCTACAGGGAAACATAGTGGTGGCAGACTATCTCCAGAATAAACATTTATTACTAGTGCTTTTAGAACAGATATACAGTCAGGAGCAACAGTTTGCCAAACACAAATTTTAATTTAGTCCATTTTTCCTTGGGTGAATTTTTTAGCCAATTTGTGAAACCAGATAATCCTTTTTACTACAAACCTGGGCTTATGTTTTGCATATTCTGTATAGCTCCGAGTCTAAATGAAAAGTTCCCTTGATAAGCAAGTTGCAGGTATTGTCTTCCACATACTTCTTTGACATTGAATCCTTCTTCTCACGTTGTAATATAGCATATCTCATGTCACGCAGTTTTATATTACCTCCAGACACCAGACTGTCGCCTCTGAATTCTCAATTAAATCAGCATTGTCTTTGTATTGTTTATGGAAGTCTTCTGCATTACTGGCTGGGAATATGATTAGAATGAGTAACTCTGACATGAATCTGTTATGTACTGAATTCATTATTTTGCAATTTTTTGCAAAATGTTGCATTATGGTATTATTTTCTAAATACAACTATTGAAGCTATTTATCATTTCATATCTAGCAGAAGACTTACAGAACTATGTACTTTAATTGCAGCTTTGCCCAGAGATAGACCAATCTCCAGAACTCCCCCAAATATTACTCTTCTAGTGGTCCTGCATACGAAGGTATCCATATTTTTGGCAGCTTTGGGCAGTAGATAAAACCATTAGCTCTTGCACTTAGTGATTTTATAAACCATTCAGACAGGTACACAGATAAATCCTCCCTCCTGTAAAGATTAATTATCCAACACATGGAGTATTTCTTTACAGGTTTAAGGGTAGCTTAAACCAACCTAAGTTGATAAACAACAGACACCCCAGCATTTTGGAACAAATAGTACGTGAAAGTTTAGATTTGCATATACAGTGGTGGCCAAAAGTATTGGCACCCCTGCAATTCTGTCAGATAATAATCAGTTTCTTCCTGAAAATGATTGCAATCACAAATTCTTTGGTATTATTATCTTCTTTTAATTTGTCTTCAATGAAAAAACACAAAAATAATTGTCCTAAAGCCAAATTGGATATAATTCCACACCAAACCTAAAAAAGGGGGTGGACAAAAGTATTGGCACCCTTTGAAAAATCATGTGATGCTTCTCTAATTCGTGTAATTAACAGCACCTGTAACTTACCTGTGGCACCTAACAGGTGTTGGCAATAACTAAATCACACTTGCAGCCAGTTAACATGGATTAAAGTTGACTCAACCTCTGTCCTTTGTCCTTGTGTGTACCACATTGAGCATGGAGAAAAGAAAGAAGACCAAAGAACTGTCTGAGGACTTGAGAAACCAAATTGTGAGGAAGCATGAGCAATCTCAAGGCTACAAGTCCATCTCCAAAGACCTGAATGTTCCTGTGTCTTCCGTGCGCAGTATTATCAAGAAGTTTAAAGCCCATGGCACTGTGGCTAACCTCCCTAGATGTGGACGGAAAAGAAAAATTGACGAGAGATTTCAACGCAAGATTGTGCGGATGGTGGATAAAGAACCTCAACTAACATCCAAACAAGTTCAAGCTGCCCTGCAGTCCGAGGGTACAACAGTGTCAGCCCGTACTATCCGTCGGCGTCTGAATGAAAAGGGACTGTATGGTAGGATACCCAGGAAGACCCCACTTCTTACCCCGAGACATAAAAAAGCCAGGCTGGAGTTTGCCAAAACTTACCTGAGAAAGCCTAAAATGTTTTGGAAGAATGTTCTCTGGTCAGATGAGACAAAAGTCGAGCTTTTTGGGATAAAACAGAGTTCATCATCTTTCCACCCTCTCATTCACATCCCCCATCCGACCTATCCATCAACATCAATGGCTGTTCACTCTCCCCAGTCCCACAAGCTCGCTGCCTTGGGGTAACCCTGGACTCTGATCTCTCCTTCAAGCCACATATCCAAGCCCTTTCCACCTCCTGCCGACTCCAACTCAAAAACATCTCCCGGATCCGTGCATTCCTCAGCAAAGACTCTGCAAAAACACTAGTGCATGCCCTCATCATATCCCGCCTCGACTACTGCAACCTCCTGCTCCGTGGCATCCCTTCCAACACTCTTGCACCTCTCCAATCTATCCTAAACTCTGCTGCTCGACTAATCCACCTGTCCCCCCGCTATTCCCCGGCCTCTCCTCTCTGTCAATCCCTTCACTGGCTCCCCATTGCCCAGAGAATTCAGTTCAAAACTCTAACCATGGCATACAAAGCCATCCACAACCTGTCTCCCCCATACATCTGTGACCTAGTCTCCCGGTACTTACCTGCACGCAACCTCCGATCCTCACAAGATCTCCTGCTCTACTCCCCTCTTATCTCCTCCTCCCACAATCGTATACAAGATTTCTCCCGTGCTTCCCCCCTACTCTGGAACTCTCTACCCCAACATATCAGACTCTCGCTGACCGTGGAAACCTTCAAAAGGAACCTGAAGACCCACCTCTTCCGACAAGCCTACAACCTGCAGTAAACACCACTGCACGACCAGCTCTACCCTCACCTACTGTATCCTCACCCATCCCTTGTAGACTGTGAGCCCTCGCGGGCAGGGTCCTCGCTCCTCCTGTACCAGTCGCTGACTCGTTTTGTTAAGATTATGTAAATGCTTTTGTTATGTATATCCCTATCACATGTAAAGCGCCATGGAATAAATGGCGCTATAATAATAAATAATAATAATAAAAATAATAATAATAAAGCATCAACATAGAGTGTACAGGGAAAAAAAGAGGCATTCAAAGAAAAGAACACGGTCCCTACAGTCACACATGGCGGAGGTTCCCTGATGTTTTGGGGTTGCTTTTCTGCCTCTGGCACTGGACTGCTTGACCGTGTGCATGGCATTATGAAGTCTGAAGACTACCAACAAATTTTGCAGCATAATGTAGGGCCCAGTGTGAGAAAGCTGGGTCTCCCTCAGAGGTCATGGGTCTTCCAGCAGGACAATGACCCAAAACACACTTCCAAAAGCACTATAAAATGGTTTGAGAGAAAGCACTGGAGACTTCCAAGGTGGCCAGCAATGAGTCCAGACCTGAATCCCATAGAACACCTGTGGAGAGATCTCAAAATTGCAGTTTGGAGAAGGCACCCTTCAAATATCAGGGACCTGGAGCAGTTTGCCAAAGAAGAATGGTCTACAATTCCAGCAGAGCATTGTAAGAAACTCATTGATGGTTACCGGAAGCGGTTGTTCGCAGTTATTTTGGCTAAAGGTTGTGCAACCAAGTATTAGGCTGAGGGTGCCAATACTTTTGTCTGGCCCATTTTTGGAGTTTTGTGTGAAATGATCAATGATTTGATTTTTGCTTCATTCTCTTTTGTGTTTTTTCCTTGCAAGCAAATTAAATGAAGATAATAAGACCAAAGAATTTGTGATTGCAATCATTTTCAGGAAGAAACTGAGTATTATCTGACAGAATTGCAGGGATGCCAATACTTTTGGCCACCACTGTAAGTGAATGTCCAACTTTTACCCCCAAGTCAGTTTTACATCTAACATTCAGCATTCAATTATTTTTTTATTTATCATTTTAGCAGTTGTAGCTCCATATTTTCTGAAAGAAAGTTTAAATTATCTGATATTGATGTATAGTGTGAAATGTGAGAATTCTCGCTGACTTCAGCCACCGCTAGGTGGAGCATAGAAGACTACTGTACATTATGACATACTTACATGTACTCCTTTGCTCCCTCTAGTGGTGGTTGGAGGCAACCAGAATTTTATCATTTAACTATTTGTTTCCAGAGATTTGGAGTTCTATTTCAGAAATGCAGGACTCCTACAAATTAAGATAACAATTTGAGCCTCATTACCTAAAAAAATTAACAGTAGATTGACATTCAGTTCAAAGTTAAAATATTATTTGAGACTAGAACATGCAGAACCATAAAAGATAGATGTGGCGCGTCATACATCTACCCATTAATTTGCCCTACTGCTTTGCACTGTGAATTGTTACCATAATCCCATTTGAAGCATAGTTTGGATCAGTGGTCCCCAACCTGTGGCTCACCAGCGGTTGTCAAACCACATTTCCACAAAGCTATCAGAGCATGCTGGGAGTTGCAGTTTTGTAAGATTTAAAAAGCCACAGGTTGGAGACACGCTATGTTTGGTGTGAGATGCACATTCAATTTTTCATCCATGTACAATTAGACCTATTTTACAGGCAAATATCCAGTAAAGTGTTGATGGGTCTTGTGTTTTTGCAGAAAAAAACAAAATACATAAAAAAGTCTCTTATACAGATTTATCGAGTGGTAAAAGAATAGAGCAACTATAAACCTGATTGTTTGACCTTGTAATCCTAAAGTCAATATATGTATGCCATCAATGTACCTAGAGGAGTTGTCAAAAGGGAATTTTAATTCTAAAATCAATATGAAGGCAGGCCTTTAAAAAATTTTATTTACAGCCATGTTTCAAGTTGTCTTAGAAGCACATGAAAAGACATACTATAAATTCAATGTAGTAACTCATCATCATTTCCAGCTCTTTAGAAAAGTTTATGTACTAGGATGTTCATTTACAGCAAACCCTTTATAGAGCAAATACTCTTAAATATCTGGTACATTTGACATCATATCAATATGGTTTTCTGTATTAGTAGTAGTAGAAAGTAGTAATTATTAGTAGAAAGTTAAAATAATCCAGAATACCATTGTCAAATTACACCTGCCCTGGATCGATGGCTTTCATTTAATTGTTTGCTGCTATGTTTCCCTCGGGAGCACTGAAGATTTTTGTATTGATGAAATCCATGTACAAATGTAGCACCCTGAGGACTCGGCTGCTACAGGGGTATTGCATCTCGACCCAGAGGTGTGGTATTCCACTCCCGGGTAAGGATGGAGTGTGGAACTGAGCTTAGTAGGCTGCATGCACTACATACATCCCATTTCCGGGGGACAGAACAACGGTATTCCCACCAGTATATGTGCAGGTACGACAGCGTCTGTCCCTGGCTGGAGTGGGAGGGGGGTGGAACATCCCAGTAGTGTAGGGGCAGATAGGGGGAGTAGTCTGGGTAAAGCTAGGAGCCCATTGGGTGCTGGTCACCTGGGTTCACACATAGAGGGAGTATATAAGGTGGGCACCATCTTAGAATAGGGTCTTTAGTCAGAGGAGGAGCAGAGCAGAGGAGCTCAGCCAGGAGGGCTGACAGAGAGCTGTGGCTCCGGCTGGGCCCAGCTCCAGAGCAAAGCCTGCAGTGAAGAGAGAGAGGAGGAAGAAAGGCCCAGAGAAGCAGAGACAGAGGGAACCCTAAGATCCCAGAATCAGACCAGAAAGGGTGAAGGGTTGGCAGAAGAGGGCACCGGATCCCAAGCTGGCGGAGGCAGAAGTAACCCTTAACCAGGAACCGGAGGTCGTGGGCAAGTTTTGCCACGACCCTCACCATATCCACCAGGAAGGCACACCACGAGTAGGGCCAGGGAAGCCAGAGAAGGTTCAACCACTAAGAGGCCCGAGGGAGCTGGACAGAGGTGGATCCCTGGTGGGGACGGCCAGGAGAAAGAGAGTGAGAGGGAAGCTCAGGACCACGCTCCGGAACTGCCTGGGGGTTAGCCGAGTCCCGCACCTGGTGGACGCAGCACGGCTCGGGTGGTCACTCAAGGCCAGAGTGACTAAAGCAACATCAGTGAGTAAAAACCCTGAAACTGCATCTCCTGACTCTGCCTCTCCTTCCTGCATCATCACAACCCCCATCATCCACACCTGCTGCCCTGAGGCCATACCCCTCCCGTTGGGGGTTATACCATCACTGCTGCACATATACCACCGGCCTCAGCGGACTGCTCTGCAGCGGCGGCTTCAAAGCCGCACTCAACGGGTGGCGTAGTCGACACTTAAACAACATCTACAAAGACTGCCACACACTTAGTTTGACACCCTGGGCACGGACCGGGTCACCGCCACAAGGACTACAACCCCCATACAGATCCGGCTCCGGGTATCCCTTGAACATGGCCCAGGGGGCGCGTCAACTTTGGCGTAGTCAGCAGGATAACGTGCCCGCAACCACCGGGTACTGCGTGCCTGAAGAAAAGTTCGCATTTACCTCAAAAAGAAGTCTCCCGCCAGTTCCGGAGGGTCCCCGCCATCGGACGCCATCTCGGATCGGTTCCCGCCATTTGCCCGTCATCTGCAGTCTTTTCCCGCCATCTGCAGTGTTTCCCGCCACTGGGAAGCGATTCCCGCCATCTAAGAAGATTTCCCGCCCTGGCAGAGCGGACGCCATTATGGGCGTGCCAGAGGGTGACAAGAGACCACCTCCCATCGTGGGCCAGGACCAAGAATGGCGCCAAAAACGAAGACCGCCCCCACCAGCAGAGACTGCAATGATTGAGATGTCCGTCGGCGTGGGGGGTCTGCCCCTGGAACTGACAATCACCAAGTTACCCCAGGACCGCCCTGAGTATGGGCGTATACAGAACAAAACAGAGAAGATGGGAGCAGCTTGGAGGAGTCTAGAGAGAACACACCCGGAGATGGAGGGAGAGTCAGGCAGCACCGACCCTGTGGTCAGGAGCCTGTTGCAGGCCGCCACTCCAGAAGGCCTGCTGGAGATCCTGGCGCAGCTCCCCGGAGATCGGGAGCGTGCACAGACCGCGCTGGAGGGCCTCGCATGGAAGATGGCCCGGGTACAGCAGGAAGCGCTGGCGGAGTGGAGCAAGGAGATGGCCCAGCAGGCTGGAACCCGCCAGCGAAGCACGCCACCCACGACAAGGAGCATGTCCGCCTCTGAGGAAGGTGCAGGAGGGACGACGGCCGGAGACGACGCCGCGGAGGGAGTTGAAGAAAAGGGAGCAGGTAATGGGGACGACAACACCCCGTGCCCGATGGTCGCAAGCCTGCCCCAGCTCCCCGTCGCAGAGCCCGAGACCCCACTCACCACTCACGTTGCTGCATCGTCACCGCTCCGAGCTAGGCCTCAAGCGGCAGGAGCCGCGGCCACGCCCCCTGCTACGTCATGCGCCTCGACTCAGAGCGCGGCCAAGCAAGAAGCGCCCCCGGCCTGGTCGCAAGGCCAAGTACCCCCGGGCGCCGCCGTCTTCACAGCGCCCTCTACCTCCATCATGCCACCGGTCTGGTCGCAAGGCCTGGTAGACCCGGGCGCCGCAGCCTTTAAAGCGCCCTTTGTATTCAGACTACCTTCGGCCTGGACGCAAGGCCAGGAGCCCCTGGGCGCCGCAGACACCACAGCGCCCTCTGCCTCCACAGCACCCCGTCTGGGCGAAGACTGCTCCGCACAAAACACCACCCAGGACGGGCTGCTCTTCGTGTGGCCACCTGAATATATTCACCCTCGATTCCGGAGGGAACGGCCTCTGGATGAGCCTCTAATTCCGGCTCCTGCGCCCGCCAAACTCGATCCGCTTCCGTTGGAGGACGCCCAATTTGAGTGGGACCCTACCGGTGAGGACCTGATGGGATTCACCGAGGAGACCCGGGCAGCCGCAGCCCAGCGTACGGAGTGCTGCCGGCAACAATTGGAGGTTTTTGCTAAGGAGCGACGAGAGAGGCGGGTCCGCGAGGAGCGGCTCCAAGTCCAGAGCGCCGAGCAAAAGCGCCGGGCCCGCAGAAACCCCCGTACTGCCCACGGTCCCCGTGCCAGCGGGACTGTAATAAAATTCCAAATGGAGCACGGGTGGGGTTTTATACGGGACCACGGAACCCCCGGCGACGTCTTTGTCACCCGCAGAGACGTAGAAAGCCATCTGCCGGAGGGACACAGAGGTCATGACCTTTACCTGGGTGATGAGGTCACCTTCACCCGGCACCAGTGTGCCAAAGGACCCTATGCCCTTCATGTACATCGCCTGACTGAGGAGGAGCTGCGGTGCGAGGAGGAACAAGAGGACCCGGACGGGTCTGAAGATTACCCTCAGGCAGGAGCAGGAGGACGTCGCCACTGATGTACAGTAGGAGCACTGTAAATAGTTACCCGTGAAGGTACAATAACTGTTGCCAGTAAGATATAGTCCCCGTTGGGACCAGTGAACTGTTCCAGTGTGTCCCATCTCCCCACAGGCTGAGGACTGTGAGCAGCCATCCCTTTTCCCCACTGGCCGAGGACTGAGAGCGGCCATATCCCTTGTAAATAGTTGCGCTTCTTAAAGCGCCCCCTACTGGTTTTATAAGGAACTGTGTTTTTTTCCAGAAGAGACTGTTGCACTTTACCCGGTCACAAGTTGCACCGTGGCCGGAGGAACAAGAATGTTAATAATGAAAAGTTTTATATGAAGAGTTTTATGCTGCTGATAATATATATAGTGTTTTATATGTTTATGATGTTTTGAAAAAAAAAAATTGTATGTTTTTGGATATTTTATTCTTTTACAGCCCGAGGACGTGCTGTGATTAACCAGGGGGGAATGTAGCACCCTGAGGACTCGGCTGCTACAGGGGTATTGCACCTCGACCCAGAGGTGTGGTATTCCACTCCCGGGTAAGGATGGAGTGTGGAACTGAGCTTAGTAGGCTGCATGCACTACATACATCCCATTTCCGGGGGACAGAACAACGGTACTCCCACCAGTATATGTGCAGGTACGACAGCGTCTGTCCCTGGCTGGAGTGGGAGGGGGGTGGAACATCCCAGTAGTGTAGGGGCAGATAGGGGGAGTAGTCTGGGTAAAGCTAGGAGCCCATTGGGTGCTGGTCACCTGGGTTCACACATAGAGGGAGTATATAAGGTGGGCACCATCTTAGAATAGGGTCTTTAGTCACAGGAGGAGCAGAGCAGAGGAGCTCAGCCAGGAGGGCTGACAGGGAGCTGTGGCTCCGGCTGGGCCCAGCTCCAGAGCAAAGCCTGCAGTGAAGAGAGAGAGGAGGAAGAAAGGCCCAGAGAAGCAGAGACAGAGGGAACCCTAAGATCCCAAAATCAGACCAGAAAGGGTGAAGGGTTGGCAGAAGAGGGCACCGGATCCCAAGCTGGCGGAGGCAGAAGTAACCCTTAACCAGGAACCGGAGGTCGTGGGCAAGTTTTGCCACGACCCTCACCATATCCACCAGGAAGGCACACCACGAGTAGGGCCAGGGAAGCCAGAGAAGGTTCAACCACTAAGAGGCCCGAGGGAGCTGGACAGAGGTGGATCCCTGGTGGGGACGGCCAGGAGAAAGAGAGTGAGAGGGAAGCTCAGGACCACGCTCCGGAACTGCCTGGGGGTTAGCCGAGTCCCGCACCTGGTGGACGCAGCACGGCTCGGGTGGTCACTCAAGGCCAGAGTGACTAAAGCAACATCAGTGAGTAAAAACCCTGAAACTGCATCTCCTGACTCTGCCTCTCCTTCCTGCATCATCACAACCCCCATCATCCACACCTGCTGCCCTGAGGCCATACCCCTCCCGTTGGGGGTTATACCATCACTGCTGCACATATACCACCGGCCTCAGCGGACTGCTCTGCAGCGGCGGCTTCAAAGCCGCACTCAACGGGTGGCGTAGTCGACACTTAAACAACATCTACAAAGACTGCCACACACTTAGTTTGACACCCTGGGCACGGACCGGGTCACCGCCACAAGGACTACTACCCCCATACAGATCCGGCTCCGGGTATCCCTTGAACATGGCCCAGGGGGCGCGTCACAAACAATTGCTGTTAGAATGTCAAATTGATAGAAATTGTCTCCAAATATTTTGTTATGGTGTCATCAGTCATCAAGAATAACATTTCAAGGACCAATAAATATACTGTATACACAGTGCCCAATATATCAAAGCTTTTATGCCAGAATTCTGGAGTAAAAAGCTTTATAAAGTTGCAAAGTTTTGGCGCAACTGGATGATGCGCTAAATGTGACTTTTGGCATTCTCACCCCTGTTTCGCCTAGCTCCATCAAAGTGGGAGGACCTGGGGCGGGATGGTGGCATGACCAATTCATGATGAGTGGTGGCGTTCGTTGAGCTACAAATCTTACTCAAGTATGGACACAAGAGACAGACACTCTTGATTCATTAGGAAGCGTGTGCCTTTTAATGTATCAGGAGCCTCGCACCCCACCTCACCCTCTCATCAAGACCGGTTTTGAAGAAGGAGGGCCATAGTTTCTATTCAACCACTTTACCTTACCTTTTTTCTGTCCTTTACAAATGCATATATTGGTCACATCCTTGTAGGCGACAATGTATACTTTTAACCAAAAATTGCTGAAAACGCCCAAAGAATGCTGGTCCAAAACAGTCTGTGTGAACATAGCCTAATCCATTGGCAGCAGTTTATATTAGTAGTAAAATACAGTGACTATATACAGTTTTTCTTGCATGTCAGAACTACTTGTCTGAAACAGATGCTTTGCTGATGTGCAGTTATGTCTGATTACTGTGTCTAGCAAATGGAAATGCAGATACAACAACTATGTGTACAAAATATTCTGTGCATAGGGGCTAGGATGTACTAGTGGTGTGTGAATATGGTCTTCCTATATTATGTATACAAGGCCTTGTTTCAATTTGTTTTCAAGGACCCAGTTGTAGTTGTGTTTGTTGTGGTGGAAAGGAGAGGACAATAATAAAAAAAATAATAATGTATATGGTCAAACAGAAAGTTTTTGTGGCTTTTCTTTTATTACACATACTTTTGTTTCCTGCATTTTTTCCATTAGAGAGGTCTACAGAAACATTTAAAGGGGTTGTATCAGTTTCAGCAGTCAAATGTAACGGAGAGAGGCCTATACCAAGCACTGCAGAACTGCCCTGTAGAAGATAGTAGGAGCTCATCTGCCGTACCTGGCAGCAGCCACTAAATAGTATATGAAGTTGTGCTGCTCCGCACCGTGCACTTTTTAAAATGGACATCACCAATAGTGATGACAGCTATGCGGTGAGGATCTTAAATTGTTGGGAAGGTCATGAATATACAGTTGTGCTCAAAAGTTTACATATCCCAGGAGAATTTTTCCTTTCTTGGTCTTGTTTCAGAGAATATGAATGATAACAAAAAACTTTTTCTCCACTCATGGTTATTGGTTGGGTGAAGTCATTTATTGTCAAACTACTGTGTTTTCTCCTTTTAAATCTTAATGACAACCCAAAACATCCAAATGACCCTGATCAAAAGTTCACTTACCCCATTTCTTAATACCGTATGTTGCCCCCTCTGGAATTTGCAGGGTCCGTACCAGGGTACATATATATATTCCATGCATTGGAATTGGATGGGTATATACTAGATGCTCACTGTGAGTTTCCCAACAACTGGCCTAGTAGGGAAAACAGCTGCCGCCTCATCCATCACTCGCCAGTCAATTGCGTAATTGTCCTAACGATTGGAGGCAGCGGAGTGTTGTTGTATGTTCTTGACATATTGGTAACAGAGGTGGGATCTGCGTGATCTCCCTGTTGTTATCTTTGACAAATTGGTGGCAGCGGCGGGATCTGCATGATCTTCCAGCTGTTATCTTTGACAAACCCTATACAGTAACTCTAGTACCTGTAATATCCCCAGACACCAGAAAAATACTATAGTACTACACAATTACAGAAACATCTACATAAATGTTAAAAAGACAAATAAAATAAAGCATAGGGTAATTTTGTATTTTCACCATATCATCAAAAGACACATGGAATAAATGATAACATAAAAATATAATTGTAAACAAATCCCAAACATCAGTACTCCAAGAAAATAAGAGAAATGGTATTAAAGAGCAAATAGTCCCTTGAGATATAGACTTGCTTGTGACATGTTAGGATAGTGAAAAGGAACTTTGTAGGACCCTAGGAAGCAGTGGTATAAAAGTCACAATGACATTAATTGCCTTGACTACCAGTGGAATTGTGGTTGCAACAAACAGCCACAAGCATGGACCTAGTAAAAAAGAGAATGCAGTGCAGTCATATAGACATCATATCATTCTAGAAATCATATCTAGACTAAGTTTAAGCCTTAACTTTAAGAATCTATAAGCTATCCCCATCTTCCCATTTAATGTGTTATGCAGAATATTACAATGATGTGATACATCATTGCCATGCTGTAGCATGCACGTTGCCAAAGGCGAGAAAAAAGAAAAATATATGTACCCCCAATACAGCCGGACATGATGAATCTGAAAGATATAGCCCCTTTTAAATGTTCATGCTTATGTTTTCATATTGGTTTCATTTGATTAGTAAACTGCTGGGTAACATAAAATCCAATCATATGCTGCATTTTGGCTAAGAAATATACTTTCAATTAGAACACTGTGACATATATAGTATAGCTAAACCGAAAAAGCCAGTCAAGTGTAAAGACAAGCCAAAATTCTGCTAAACTCATTTGCTGTGTATATGGCATTTTTACTACTAAATCAATAGGTCTCTACATAAACGCATTGTTCTCCCACTGACATTCCCCCTGAAGCTCTTTTACAACTAAACAATGAAAGGTGGCCAGTGAATGGCTTTACATGGCTTTAAACCTAACTGCTCTATTGAACACAGACTCAGTCATGCATGACATGTGCTCCCAGGATAATTTCATCATTTAATGAATGGATGTGTCATTCAGTACAAGCCACTTGAAAAAGAGGTTTCCTTAAAAAAAAAGTTAAAATAACAAGACAAAGAAAACGTCCATCCTCAGAGGGAGACTTAGTGCCTTGTATTGCTTTTTTCTAGCTTCCTTTAGGATGTTTTCTGTGACTAATTCATGTCCCTTAAGGAGCAGGTGTATACTCTTTCCAGGTCTCAAGCTTTGCGGTGTTTACTATTGTCTTTACATTCCTTTCCGCTCTTCTTTTATTCATATTGCCAGTGACATTTAACCCTGATTTACAACTATGAAACATGAAGTTTAGCAAACGTAACAGTTTTCTCTTGAATAATAACAAATCTACAGGTAAATATACTTTCACAATGACCTTTTAGGCTTTGCACACATTACATTTGAGACGTATTCTTTGGAGTGTCACACTGAATGTGTACTTGAGACTTAAGAAACTATAGGCTATAAATTACCTCTGATTAAAAAAGTAGACCATTTGGTAGATATTTCTGCATAAATACATATTGGATTGATTAGTATATCTGCCACATGTATGCCCAAATTACATTGGCCCCGATTAACCCCTTAATGACCGGATCATTTTGCGTTTTCGTTTTTTGATCCCCTTGTTCCCAGAGCCATAACCTTTTTATTTTTTGGTGAATATGGCTGTGTGAGGGCTTATTTTTTTGCAGAAAGAGTTGTACTTTTGAACAACATCATTGGTTTTACCATATCCTGTACTGGAAAACGGGAAAAAAATTCCAAGTGCTGTGAAATTGCAAAAAAAGTTCCACAGTTGTTGTTTTTTTATTTTTTTACCACGTTCACTGAATGCTAAAACTGACCTGCCATTCTTATTCTACAGGTCATTACGAGTTCGTAGACACCAAACATGTATAGGTTATTTTTTATTTAAGTGGTGAAAGAAAAATCCAAAAATCCAAAGTTTGCTAAAAAAAAATGGCGCCATTTTCCGAGACCCGTAGCGTCTCCATTTTTTCAGGATCTGGGGCCGGGTGAGGACTTATTTTTTGCGCGCTGAGCTGAAGTTTTTATTGATACCATTTTGTGGTAGATCCGATGTTTTGATCGCCCATTATTGCATTTTATTTCAATGTTGCAGCGACCAAAAAAACATAACTCTGGTGTTTAGAATTTTTTTCTCGTTACGCCGTTTACCGATCGGATTAATTATTTTTTCATATTGATAGATCGAGCGATTCTGAATGTGGCGATACCAAATATGTGTATGTGTGTGTTTTTTTTATTGGTTTATTTTGAATGCGGCAAAGGGTGATTTAAACTTTTATATATTTTTTATATTTTTAAAAACATTTTTTTTTTACTTTCTGCATGCTTCAATAGTTTCCATGGGAGACTAGAAGCAGCACTTGCCTGATCGCCTCTGCTGCATACAGGCAATGAGCAGATCGCCTGTATGTAGCAATCTGGCCATGACAACCACAGGGGGTCTACTGCAGATCCCGGGTTGTCATGCCAACCCATCGGTGACCCGCGATCATGTGATGGGGTCACTGATGGGCCGGGTAAGTGACGCGCTTCCGGCGCGGTGCTGTTAAATGCCGCTGTCAGAGATTGACAGCGGCATTTAACTAGTTAACAGCCGCGAGTGGATCGCGATTCCTCCTGCGGCTGTGGTGGGCACATGTCAGCTGTATAAATCAGCTGACATATGCCCAGTTCAGTGCGGGCTCAGTGCCAGAGCCCGCGCTGAACCGTGGGTTACAAGGTAGTGCGCACTATTATTTACCACGTCGTAAAAGGGTTAAAGGGAATCTGTCAGCAAGTTTTTGCCACCTCATCTGAGAGCAGCATAGTGTAGGCAAAGAGAAGCTGAATCCAAAGATGTATCACTTAGATTACTAGGTGCGGCAGTTCTAACACAATCATAGCTTTTATATTTAGAATGAAGCAGAGCTGAGAAAGATAACCCCTCCCACACCAGTCTCTCCATGTACAAAGTCTATAGACAGTGAGGTGCTCATCACAGGGGTAGGGGGCATTGCTGGACTGATGTAGTCCAGCAATGTTAATCTCTTAGTGATAAATCCTTCACAGTAAACAATAGCACACACTTTGATAAGTGATACATCCCTGAATTCTGTGTTTCAGCTGCTGTCTCCTGCTGTCTTCAGGTTACATAGCAAAAATCTACTGACAGATTCCCTTTAATCAAAGCGATTACACCAGAAATCTCAGTTAAAATGCATTGAAAAGTCTCAAATTTTTTGTGTAACACGGAGTTGCTCAAAAATGTAACGACTTTGGTATTTTCATTATAGTTTCTGCCAGTGCCACCAAAATTGGCAGAGCAGTGGTGGGAAGGGGTGTGATGACGCATGCTTGTCTAATGCTTGATGAACTGTTGCGTGCCTTATGTCACATAACTTATTCCAGTCTTTAACTGGAGTAAGATTTATGACGAAAAGAACGAAGGCACACGACACTTTTAAGGCGTAAGAGGCGTGTGCAATGAGATAGAAAAATAGGAGCCCCACTACAATTTTTAGAATAGTCAAAGGGTTAATTGCACATTTCCTGTTGGTGTAGGGCAATAAAGTGGTTTCTTCTGCGGCCCTCTAAATTTGTAGCTCCCCTATGAACCCATGGCTTTGGGCAATTTTCCGTGTTCATAGTTTGCCATTTCCTAAAGTCAAACTGACATTTATAGTTGGTTATGTTTTACTACCAAATCAGGTCAGTGCATAGACACACGGCTGTGTGCATTTTTGTACATGTTAATTATTTCTGGGAAAATTAGCTCAATTATATTACCATGCCAACATGGAATTATCCTGAGGTATAGTGGTCATATAATCGGCCTACGGAAATGCTCTGGGAACATGGTAGCACAGTACAGCAGCGCAAGTTAGAACGCTCGAGTCAGTATAGTTCTGCTGCTTTATAACAATGCGGAGAAAGTCTTCTGTAATATTTGTCACCCGTCAGTACACAGATTGAGAGAAATGCCCTGAGATATCAGTTCTGTTAGATTTCTCCCAGCAACAGGACATATACCAGAGCTAAGCCTTCATATGCCATGGCATAATAGCAGAATTACAATATTATTCTTGAAACACTTTTTTTTTTCTTATGATACTCACCATTTTTTCATCTGACAGAAGCATGATGTAGAGGCAGAGACCTTGCTTCCACCTATGTGTCACTTACTGGGCTGGTTGCTGTAGTTTTGATAGAATCACGGTTTCATCTGATTGACAGGTTTTCTGTACACTGTGCATAGGCAGAAAGGTAAAAATCAGTGGCGAGGTTAGGATTATACTAAGCTCATGAATATGGAGGACTACAAGGCAGTATGTTTACTAATCCTGATAATCTCCTGCTAATTAAGCAATGATTTTATCAAAACTACAGTAAGCAGCCCACTAAGAGACACATAGCTAGAATCAGGATCATTATACTGCTCACAGATTATGTGGCAGAAACCTGGTGTCAGATTCCCTTTAAAGTATTATGACATCATTGTGTTAGGTAGTTATACACTGACAGTAATCACTGTGCACATTATTCCTGCGACCTCACTGTGACTTTTACACTTTGGTGGGCTTCCCTGAGCTGTGACATGATTATCTTTTTATATTATCATTGTGCAGAGATATCACTGTACTGTTACAAATTTGCATGTTTGGTTAACTTTAGGATTAACTTTAGGATTTGAATGCCATCATGGTTGATGTCCCATCATTGCCTCTGCTCAGTATTCTGAATATTTAGGCTAAGTGCACACGATGCGTATTTGAAGCGGAAATTTCCGCTTCATTTCCGCATGTCCTTTTTCCTGGAAAACGCATGCGGAATTTGACATGCGTTTTTCGCGCGTAATTCGCGCGTTTTGCACATGCGGAATTGCCTTGCGTTTTCTACTGCATTGTAGATGGCAATTCCGCATGCGTAAACGCACAAAGAATTGACATGCTGCGGAATTTTCCGCACAAAAAAACGCTGCGGAAAATTCCGCATCGTGGGCATTACAATTGCGGAATGCCATAGGGGACCATGGCAGAAGGCTAACATGCGTAATTCATGCGTTTACGCTGCGGAATTTTCCGCACAAAATACGCATGAAATACGCATCGTGTGCACATAGCCTAACAGCGCAGGAATAAGGTAAAGATCTGCTTTCTTTGCTCATGTTTGTCTCAGCAGGTTTTCATCAGTTCTTGCAAACAGAAGTAACCTGTAAGTAAGTGCCAAATGTTGACTGCATCAACCTAAATACAGCAATTTGTAGTTACTGGGCTCTGGTTCACCAGTGTCTAAGGAGACTTAAAAAAATAATGTATTTTTTTGTAATAAATATGTTATAATCTACTTGTGTATCATGAAAATAAATAATTGAGCAGATTTTCATAAATGAGGAAAGAGAATGTGGCTGCATTTTTTTGCATATCCATTTTCCAGATGCCTCTGGGTCCCAGAGGATTTTTCACCAAATTTGTCACGCTGAACTGGCATGATGTGGCTGCAGAAAAAATTGTTTTTTTGTTTTTTTCTTTCTCATTTTAATTTTGCCTCTCTGCGTGTAGATATGAGCAATCAAAATATTTGGCACATAATGAGTTATCCTTTGTTAATTGAGAACCTGTCATCAGAAAAAAACGCTATTAACTTGCAGATACAGGGTTAATTACAGGTTAATAGTGCTATTAACCTGCACAGCGCCAGCAATTAGTGGAATGTTACGGGGAGAAAATGAACTTTATTCCTCTCGCAGCATTTCGGTTTCAGCCATGGGGGTGGCGTCGGTGCTGGTTCAGTCATCACATACAGAGTGGTCGCTGTAACAGCGCCCCCTTCCCTGACACTCGGCCCCAATGCTGAACCAGTGTCAGTCAGTGCTGGGGACGTGGTTACTGAACCAGCGCCGCCCCCATGACTGAAACCAGAACGCTGCCGGGGGAATAAAGTTTATTTTCTCCTTGCAACCTTCGGCTAAGTGTAGTCACCATGTAGATTAACCCCTTTCCGGCACATGGCATATATACAGCACTGCGGGAGGTGTATTCACACAAAACGCCATGATCTCACGGGCTCACGCTGAGCATCGCCGCGATCAAATGCGGGTGTCAACTCTACGTAAGAGCTGACACCCCGCAGCAACGCCCACACAGATTGTGGGCATTTAACCACTGTAATGTCACTGTCAATAGTGACTGCGACATCGCGGGGCATCGCAGAGGGAGTTGGCTCGCATTGTGCTGAGGATCTCCATGGTGACCCCCAGTCCCAAGATGGTCGCGGGGTCCTTCAGGGTCCTGCAGGAAGATGGCCTCTCAGAGCCAGCTCAGAGAGCAGGAGCTGAGACGCCTCCTTCCTGCCTGTCAGACGCTGATCTGATGCTCTGTAGTGCAGAATCATTGCAGAGTATTAGATCAGCGAACAGGGCAGGGAAAGTTGCTACAATGTAAAAGAAAAGTTAATAAAAATTCTTAACATATTTAAAAAAATCACAAAATAAAGAACAAAAAAAAGAAAAAATATTAATCCAATAAATACATTTATCTGTGTAAAAAAAAAAAAAGTACACATATTTGGTATCGCCCCGTCCGAAACGACCTCATCTATAAAAAGGTCCCACTAGTTAACCCCTTCAGTGAGCACCGTAAAAAAAAAAAAGAAAAACAAGTCAAAAAGCTATGGTTTATCATCATACCGCTGAAAAAAAAGTGGAATAAAACGCAATCAAAAAGATGAATGTAAATAAAAATGGCATCGCTGAAAACGTCATCTTGTCCCACAAAAAAACAAGCTGCCATGCAGCTCCATCAGCAGAAAAAAAAGTTACAGCTCTCAGAAAAAAGCGATGCAAAAATAATTATTTTTTCTATAAAATAGTTTTTATTGTGTAACAGCTCCAAAACATAAAAAACTATATAAATGTGGCATCACTGTAATCGTACTGACCCGAAGAATAAAGCTACCTTATCAATTTTACCACACACAAAACACAAAACGACATGAAAAAAAAATTCCACCCCAAAATTCCTGAATTGTTGGTATTTGTTCATTCTGTCTTACAAAAATCGGAATAGAAAGTGATCAAAAGATGTCATTTGCCCAAAAATGGTACCAATAAAAACGCGTCAACTCACCCCGCAAAAAACAAGCCCTCACATGACCCTGTTGGCCAAAATATGGAAAAATTATAGCTAGCACAATATGGCGATGCAAAAACTTTACAATAAAAAGAGTCTTTTAGTGTGTGACAAAAGACAAACATAAAAACTCAATAGAAATCTGGTATCGCTGTAATCGCACCGACCTGAAGAATAAAGTCGTGTAATCACTTATACTTCATGAGAAATTGAGTGAAAAAATAAATAAAACCAATTCTTCACCTGCTTGATTTGTTCATTCTATCTCCCAAAGATTCCACGATGGCTCAGCTCACATTTATCCTGCGCTCTGCGCTGAGCGCTTGCACCGGGATTTCCGTGTAAATCTCTGAAATACGTCATTCAGATGGAACCACCAGTAGAAGATTCCCTATAATGTGGCAGATGGAGACACTGTGGATGCCGTCTGGCCTGTGATCCAGCAGTGTCCGTCTTTTTAGGCTTATATAAAAGCGCCGTCGGCCACAGTTTTGAAAAGAAGGACTCCTCTGAACAGAGGCTTGGAGATTTAGATGGAAACCCCGATAAAAGTGCTCAGCATAGAGTGCAGAATAAATGTGATCCAAACTGTTCCTAACCAAAGCATCAAATTAATCCACAAAAAAAGCAATTCCCCACTCAGGTCCGTCATCTGTTAACAAAATTATAGAGGCTTCCATGTTACTGGTAGCACAAAGATTCTGGAAAAACGAAATGGCTCCTCACCTCCAAAAGAAATCCATCAAATTCCGCTCTCCAAAATCCAAATGCACCACTCCCTTCTGAGCTCCACAGTGTGTCTAAACTGCAGTTACAGTAGCGTCCACATGTTTAGCATTTCTGTAATGATGAGAGCCTAATTTATGGGTGCATGTCTCCAGAATCACGAGCTGGGTACTGCAACGTACTGGTCGCTACAACGTACTGGTCACTACAATGGCAGTTTGCAATTTTCACTCAGCAACATCTACTGCTGCTTGTTCCTTTGTAAATTTATTTACTGGTGTAATGACAATTTTGACTCCATGGGTCTCAGAAACACCCATGGAGTCAAAATTGTCACTACACCAGTAGATAAATTCACAAAGGGGTATAATTTCCAAAATGGGGTCACTTGAGGTGGGATTCTGCTCTTCTAGCACTTACGGACTCTGTATATGGAGTCCTCAAACTATTCTAGGAAAATATGCTCTCCAGGAGGCAAAAAGCGCTTCGTCCCTCCCGAGTCTCGCCGTATGGCTAAGCAGTATTACACAGCCACATATGGGGTACTTCTACATTCAGCAGAAATTGTGGGACAATTTTTGATGCCATTTTTACCAATTTCCCAGTGTGAAAATGTAAAATCTGAGGCAAAAACACTGTGGTGTCAATATGATCACTGCACCCCTAGATGAATTCATTGAGAGGAGTAGCTTGTAAAATTGGGTCACTTATGAGGGGTTGATCTGGCACCTCAGGGACCCTACCAATGTGACATGGCACCCTCAAACCAGTCCAGCAAAATCTGAACTCCAATATGGCACTTCTTCCCTTCTGAGCTTTGCACTTTGCCTCAAAAGTAGTTTTCACCCACATATGGGGTATCTGCATACTCAGGAGAAATTGCACAACACATTTAGGGGTCCATTTTCTCCTTTTACCCTTGTGAAAATGCAAAATTTGGGGAAAACAAACATTTTTGTGGGAAAATTTTTTATTTTTTTTATTTTCACAGCCCAACATTATAAACTTCTGTGAAACACCCAGGGGTTTAAGGTGCTCACTAGACATCTATACAAGTTCCCTGAAGGGTCTAGTTTCCTGAATGGTATCACTTGTGGAGGAGTTTCCACTGTTTAGGCAAATCAGGGGCTATCCAAAAGCATTTAACCTCTGTGCTTCCATCTGCACAACACGATGCAATGGTGTTGTGTTGATGGTCTCCATTGTGACTAGAGATGAGCGGTGTTCGACTAGAACTGTTCGCCAATCTCAAATTCGAGCTGTTTTGGGCGGTGTTCGAGTTGTTCGAACCCGAACGATTTGCAAAAAATTCGGCTGTTCGAGGTTATGTTCGATAACTGTTCGTGCACCAAAAGCGTGTCCTGCATGTCTGGTGCTATTTAGAGCACCAATCATGCAGGGATTGTCTGCCACTCACTGTAATGCCACAGCCATGGTGGTTGTGGCATTAGAGTGATTTGCCAAATCGATGGGAACAGTGCTCACAGTGAAACATGAAAAGCCGGCAATTCAGCAGCGGCATACACCGGTACCCGACAATTTAGACCCGAAAGAATAGAGCTTCACACATAGATTAGATAGATATAAACATGTCAGCCACATATATACGAAGTACAGTGAAAGTGCTGCTTACTGTACTTGTCATTTAGTGTAAAGGATTTATCAAAAAAAATAATAGTGTTTTCATGCACCGTCTCTTTAAAAAAGCCGGCCGGCAATTCAGCAGCGGTACCCGACAATTTATAATAGAAAGAATAGAGCATCACACATAGATTAGATAGATAGAAACATGTCAGTCACATATATATGAAGTACAGTGACAGTGTTGATTACTGTACTTGTCATTTAGTGTAAAGGATTTATCAAAAAAAATAATAGTGTTTTCATGCACCGTCTCTTTAAAAAAGCCGGCGGCAATTCAGCATCTGTACCCAACAATTTAGAATAGAAGGAATAGAGAATCACACATAGATTAGATAGATAGAAACATGTCAGTCACATATATATGAAGTACAGTGACAGTGTTGCTTACTGTACTTGTCATTTAGTGTAAAGGATTTATTAAAAAAAATAATAGTGTTTTCATGCACTGTCTCTTTAAAAAAGCCGGCCGGCAATTCAGCATCTGTACCCAACAATTTAGAATAGAAGGAATAGAGAATCACACATAGATTAGATAGATAGAAACATGTCAGTCACATATATATGAAGTACAGTGACAGTGTTGCTTACTGTACTTGTCATTTAGTGTAAAGGATTTATTAAAAAAAATAATAGTGTTTTCATGCACCGTCTCTTTAAGAAAGCCGGCCGGCAATTCAGCATCTGTACCCGACAATTTATAACAGACAGAATAGAGCTTCACACATAGATTAGATAGATAGAAACATGTCAGTCACATATATATGAAGTACAGTGATAGTGTTGGTTACTGTACTTGTCATTTAGTATTAAAATAAAGGATTTATTATTAAAAAAATTGGCGTGGGGTTCCACTTAATTTTAGGCTCTAGCGGAGGTTAAGCAGACAGCTGGGGCAGATGTTTGAAGCCTGGGAAGGGGGTAATACCCACGGAGCTTCCCAGGCTACTAATATCAGCCCCCAGCTGAATACATAGCCTTTACTAGCTATTAAAATGGGGGACCCCCCCCAAAAAATGACGTGGGGTCCCCCCTAATTTAATAGCTAGCAAAGGCTAGGCAGACAGCTGGGGGCTGATATTAATAGCCCAGGAAGGGAGCCATGAATATTGGCCCCCTCCCAGGCTAGAAACACCAGCCGTCAGCCACCCCAGAAATGGCGCATTCATAGGATGCGCCAATTCTGGCACTTAGCCTCGCTCTTCCACGCTGCCCTGTAGCGGTGGCAGGGGGTAATAGGGCTGGGGTTGATGTCAGCTTATAATGCCAGCTGACATCAAGCCCAGGTTAGTAATGGAGAGGCGTCTATAAGACACCCCCATTACTAACCCCATAGTCAAAGTTAAAAGAAAACACAAACACCCAGAATAAAGTCCTTTAATTGAAATAAAGACACAATCCTTTATTGTTCTAAATTAAACCATACTTACCATCACGCCCATTCCAGCTGAAGCCAACGATCTCCTGCAATAAAAGAAAAATAATAAAGCAACATCATCCTTACCTTTCCATGGTTCCCACGACAGCTTCAGCTCTGCTACATCGAGATGACAGGCTGGACCGCAGCAGAACGCTGCCATCCAGCCTGTCATCCCGCAGACACTGAGAAGCGCAGGCATGCTTGCGCTCTGCAGTGTCTGGCTGTGACGGCATAAAGATGAGACGAGTTCATGTCCAATGAACTCGGCGCACCTCATGCACGTCACTGACAGCGTGGGAAAATTCTCACGCTGAAGCGCTGAGTGCAGGAGAATTCTCCCACGCTGTCAGTGACGTGCATAAGGTGAGCTCATGTCCAATGAACTCAGCTCACCTCCTGCACGTCACTGACAGCGTGGGAGAATTCTCCTGCACTCAGCGCTTCAGCGTGAGAATTCTCCCACGCTGAAGCGCTGAGTGCAGGAGAATTTTCCCACGCTGTCAGTGACGTGCATAAGGTGAGCTCATGTCCAATGAACTCAGCTCACCTCCTGCACGTCACTGACAGCGTGGGAGAATTCTCCTGCACTCAGCGCTTCAGTGTGAGAATTCTCCCACGCTGTCAGTGACGTGCATGAGGTGAGCTGAGTTCATTGGACATGATCTCGGCTCATCTGGATGCCGTCACAGAGAGACACTGAGGAGCGCAAGCAAGCCTGCTCTTCTCAGTGTCTGCGGCATGACAGGCTGGATGGCAGCGTTCTGCTGCGGTCCAGCCTGTCATCTCGATGTAACAGAGCTGAAGCTGTCGTGGGAACCATGGAAAGGTAAGGATGAGGTTGCTTTATTATTTTTCTTTTATTGCAGGAGATCGTTGGCTTCAGCTGGAATGGGCGTGATGGTAAGTATAGTTTAATTTAGAACAATAAAGAATTGTGTGTTTATTTCAATTAAAGGACTTTATTCTGGGTGTTGTGTTTTTTTTAAATACTTTACTAGAAATTCATGGCGGTCATGTCTAATACTGGCGTGACCCCATGAATTTTGGGCTTGGGGCCAGCTGATAATACCAAGCTGGCCCTAACCCCTTTATTACCCAGTGAGCCACCGCACCAGGGCCCTAGATGAGTTGGGTACAGCGCCAGAAGATGGCGCTTCTATGAACGCGCCATTTTCCGGGGTGGCTGCGGACTGCAATTTGCAGCGGGGGGGGCCCAGAAAGCTTGGGCCTCCCTGCGCTGCAGATTCCAGCCCCCAGCTGCCTAGTTGTACCTGGCTGGACACAAAAATAGGGCGAAGCCCCACATATTTTTTTTTTAATTATTTCATGAAATTCATGAAATAATTAAGAAAAAAAGGCCTTCCCTATATTGTTGTGTCCGGCCAGGTACAAATAGTCAGCTGGTGGTTGGGGGCAGCCCGTTCCTGCCTGCTGTACCTGGCTGGACACAAATATAGTGCGAAGCCCCACATCAATTTTTTTTAATTATTTCAGGAAATTCATGAAATAATTAAAAAAAAATTGACGTGGGGCTTCGCACTATATTTGTGTCCAGTCAGGTGCAGCAGGCAGGAACGGGCTGCCCCCAACCACCAGCTGCCTATTTGTACCTGGCCGGACACAACAATATAGGGAAGCCCTTTTTTTCTTAATTATTTCATGAAATAATTTAAAGAAAATTGACGTGGGGCTTCGCCCTGTTTTTGTGTCCAGCCAGGTACAACTATGCAGCTGGGGGCTGGAATCCGCAGCGCAGGGAGGCCCAAGCTTTCTGGGCCACCCCCGCTGCAAATTGCAGTCCGCAGCCACCCCGGAAAATGGCGCGTTCATAGAAGCGCCATCTTCTGGCGCTGTACCCAACTCATCCAGGGCCCTGATGCGGTGGCTCACTGGGTAATAAAGGGGTTAGGGCCAGCTTGGCATTATCAGCTGGCCCTAAGCCCAAAATTCATGGGGTCACGCCAATATTAGACATGACCACCATGAATTTCTAGTAAAGTATTTAAAAAAAACACAACACCCAGAAAAAAGTCCTTTAATTGAAATAAACACACAATTCTTTATTGTTCTAAATTAAACCATACTTACCATCACGCCCATTCCAGCTGAAGCCAACGATCTCCTGAAATAAAAGAAAAATAATAAAGCAACATCATCCTTACCTTTCCATGGTTCCCATGACAGCTTCAGCTCTGCTACATCGAGATGACAGGCTGGACCGCAGCAGAACGCTGCCATCCAGCCTGTCATCCCGCAGACACTGAGAAGCGCAGGCATGCTTGCGCTCCACAGTGTCTCTCTGTGAGGGCATCCAGATGAGCCGAGTTAATGTCCAATGAACTCGGCTCACCTCATGCACGTCACTGACAGCGTGGGAAAATTCTCCGGCACTCAGCGCTTCAGCGTGGGAGAATTCTCACACTGAAGCGCTGAGTGCAGGAGAATTCTCCCACGCTGTCAGTGACGTGCAGGAGGTGAGCTGAGTTCATTGGACATGAGCTCACCTTATGCACGTCACTGACAGCGTGGGAAAATTCTCCTGCACTCAGCGCTTCAGCGTGGGAGAATTCTCACGCTGAAGCGCTGAGTGCAGGAGAATTCTCCCACGCTGTCAGTGACGTGCAGGAGGTGAGCTGAGTTCATTGGACATGAGCTCACCTTATGCACGTCACTGACAGCGTGGGAAAATTCTCCTGCACTCAGCGCTTCAGCGTGAGAATTTTCCCACGCTGTCAGTGACGTGCATGAGGTGCGCCGAGTTCATTGGACATGAACTTGTCTCATCTTTATGCCGTCACAGCCAGACACTGCAGAGCGCAAGCATGCCTGCGCTTCTCAGTGTCTGCGGGATGACAGGCTGGATGGCAGCGTTCTGCTGCGGTCCAGCCTGTCATCTCGATGTAGCAGAGCTGAAGCTGTCGTGGGAACCATGGAAAGGTAAGGATGAGGTTGGTTTATTATTTTTCTTTTATTGCAGGAGATCGTTGGCTTCAGCTGGAATGGGCGTGATGGTAAGTATGGTTTAATTTAGAACAATAAAGGATTGTGTCTTTATTTCAATTAAAGGACTTTATTCTGGGTGTTTGTGTTTTCTTTTAACTTTGACTATGGGGTTAGTAATGGGGGTGTCTTATAGACGCCTCTCCATTACTAACCTGGGCTTGATGTCAGCTGGCATTATTAGCTGACATCAACCCCAGCCCTATTACCCCCTGCCACCGCTACAGGGCAGCGTGGAAGAGCGAGGCTAAGTGCCAGAATTGGCGCATCCTATGAATGCGCCATTTCTGGGGCGGCTGACGGCTGGTGTTTCTAGCCTGGGAGGGGGCCAATATTCATGGCTCCCTTCCTGGGCTATTAATATCAGCCCCCAGCTGTCTGCCTAGCCTTTGCTAGCTATTAAATTAGGGGGGACCCCACGTCATTTTTTTTGGGGGGTCCCCCATTTTAATAGCTAGTAAAGGCTATGTATTCAGCTGGGGGCTCATATTAGTAGCCTGGGAAGCTCCGTGGGTATTACCCACTTCCCAGGCTTCAAACATCTGCCCCAGCCGTCTGCTTAACCTCCGCTAGAGACTAAAATTAAGGGGAACCCCACGCCAATTTTTTTTAATAATAAATCCTTTATTTTAATACTAAATGACAAGTACAGTAACCAACACTGTCACTGTACTTCATATATATGTGACTGACATGTTTCTATCTATCTAATCTATGTGTGAAGCTCTATTCTGTCTGTTATAAATTGTCGGGTACAGATGCTGAATTGCCGGCCGGCTTTTTTAAAGAGACAGTGCATGAAAACACTATTATATTTTTTAATAAATCCTTTACACTAAATGACAAGTACAGTAAGCAACACTGTCACTGTACTTCATATATATGTGACTGACATGTTTCTATCTATCTAATCTATGTGTGATGCTCTATTCCTTCTTGTCTAAATTGTCGGGTACCGGTGTATGCCGCTGCTGAATTGCCGGCCGGCTTTTTTAAAGAAAGCGTCTTCTGAGCAGTTTGTCAGCTTTTGGACACCTTTGAAGGTGTTTTCTATGTGTTTCTATGTGTTTTTGTTTGCCTGCCATTGGTTTTAACGGTGTTCGACGGTGTTCTAAGGTGTTCGACGAACAGTTCGACGAACAGTTCCTCGAACATCCCGGTGTTCGACGAACCGAACCGAACCTGAGCACTACGGGGGTGGCTCAACACTAATTGTGACCCCCGGTCCCAAGATGGCTGCGAGGTGCTTCAGGTTCTTCAGGGAAGGTGGCCTGTCAGCGTCTGCTCAGAGAGCAGGAGCTGAGATACCTCATCTTGTCTGTCAGATGCTGATCTGATGCTCTGCAGTGCAGAAGCATTGCAGAGTATTAGATCAGGGATCAGGGCAGGGAAAGTTGATGTCCCATAGTGGGACAATATGAAAAAAGTAAATAAAAAGTTAATAAAAATTATTAAAAAGTAAAAAAAAATATCACAAAATAAAGAACAGAGAAAGAAGAAAAAATATTAATCCAATAAATACATTTTTCTGTATAAAAAAACCCTTGTAAAAATACTGTACAAAATTTGGGGATAACAAACATTTTTGTGGAAAAATGTGATTTCTTTATTTTCATGGCTCAACATTATAAACTTCTTTGAAGCACCTGGGGGTTCAAGGTGCTCACTACACATTTATACAAGTTCCCTGAGGGGTCTAGTTTCCAGAATGGTGTCACTTGAAGGGGCACATCAGGGGCTCCCTAAACGCAACATGGTGTCCGCTAATTATGCCAGCAAATTTTACATTCAAAAAATGAAATGGCGCTCGTTCCAGTGGTTCCAGTGGTTTTCCTCCACATATTAGGTATCGGTGTGCTCAGGAGAAATTGCACAACAAATTTTGGGGTCCATTTTCTCCTGTTGTAAAAGTAAAAAAATTGGGTCTAAAGTAAAATTTTTAAAAGTTAAATGTTTATTTTTTTCCTTCCACATTCCATTAATTCCTGTGAAGCACCTGAAGTGAAGCACCTGAAGGGTCAATACATTTCTTGAATGTGGTTTTGAGCTCCTTGAGGGGTGCTGTTTTTAGAATGGTGTCACCTTTGGGAATTTTCTGTCATATAGACCCCTCAAAGTCACTTCAAATGTGATGTGATGTCCCTAAAAAATATGGTTTTGTAAATTTTGTTGTAAAAATGAGATATTGCTGATCAACTTTTAACCCTTATAACTTCCTAACAAAAAAATTATGTTTCTAAAATTGTACTGATGTAAAGTAGACATGTGGGAAATGTTATTTATTAACTATTTTGTGGGACATGACTCTCTGACTTAAGGGCATAAAAATTAAAAGTTTGAAAATGACAAAATGTTAAAAATTTTCGCCAAATTTCCGATTTTTCACAAATAAACGTAAGTCATATCAAAGAAATTTTACCACTATCATGAAGTACAATATGTTATGAAAAAACATTCTCAGAATCACTGGGATCCATTGAAGCGTTCCAGAGTTATTTCCTCATAAAGTCATACTGGTCAGAATTAAAAAAAAATGTGTCTGGTCAGGAAGGTGAAACAGGTTTTGGGGTGAAAGGGTTAATAACACTATTAACCTGGTGGTTAATAGTGTTTGCTCTGGTGACAGGTTCCCTTTAGGTTCAAGTGAGTATTATCATATAGTTTTCACTGGGGGGATATACAGTCATGGCCAAAAGTATTGAGAATGACACCAAAATTATATTTTCACATGATCTGCTGGTCTCTGATTTTTATTAGTGTTTGGCTGATGTTTATATCACATACAGAAATATAATTGCAATCATATTATGAGTACCAATAGGTTATATTGACAGTTAGAATGAGTTAATGCAGCAAGTCAATATTTGCAGTGTTGCCCCTTCTTCTTCAACACGTCTGTAATTCTCCCTGGCATGCTCTCAATCAACTTTTGGACCAAATCCTGACTGATAGCAGTCCATTCTTGCATAATCAATGCTTGCATTTTGCCAGAATTTGTTGGTTTTTGTTTGTCCACCCGTCTCTTGATGATTGACCACATGTTCTCAATGGGATTAAGATCTGGGGAGTTTCCAGGCCATGGACCCAAAATCTCTATGTTTTGTTCCATGAGCTATTTAGTTATCACCTTTGCTTTATGGCAAGGTGCTCCATCATGCTGGAAAAGGCATTGTTGGGCGCCAAACTGCTCTTGGACGGTTGGGAGAAGTTGCTCTTGGAGGACATTCTGGTACCATTCTTTATTCATGGCTGTGTTTTTAGGCAACACTGTGAGTGAGCCGATTCCCTTGGCTGAGAAGCAACCCCACACATGAATGGTTTCAGGATGCTTTACAGTTGGCATGAGACAAGACTGGTGGTAGCGCTCACCTCTTCTTCTCCGAATAAGCTGTTTTCCAGATGTCCCAAACAATCGAAAAGGGGATTCATCAGAGAAAATGACTTTGCCCCAGTCCTTAGCAGTCCACTCCCTGAACCTTTTGCAGAATATCAGTCGGTCCCTGATGTTTTTTCTGGAGAGAAGTGGCTTCTTTGCTGCCCTCCTTGAAACCAGCCCTTGCTCAAAGAGTCTCCGCCTCACAGTGCGTGCAGAAGCACTCACACCAGCCTGCTGCCATTCCTGAGCAAGCTCGGCACTGCTGGTAGTCCGATCCCGCAGCTGAAACAGTTTTAAGATACGGTCCTGGCGCTTGCTGGTCTTTCTTGGGCGCCCTGGAGCCTTTTTGACAACAATGGAAGCTCTCTCCTTGAAGTTCTTGATGATGCGATAGATTGTTGACTGAGGTGCAATCTTTGTAGCTGCGATACTCTTCCCTGTTAGGCCATTTTTGTGCAGTGGAATGATGGCTGCACGTGTTTCTTTAGAGATAACCATGGTTAACTGAAGAGAAACAATGATACCAAGAACCAGCCTTCTTTTAAAGTGTCCAGTGATGTCATTCTTACTTAATCATGACTGATTGATCGCCAGCCCTGTCCTCATCAACACCCATACCTGTGTTAATGGATCAATCACTAAAACGATGTTAGCTGCTCCTTTTAAGGCAGGACTGCAATGATGTTGAAATGTGTTTTGGGGGTTAAAGTTCATTTTCTGGGCAAATATTGACTTTGCAAGTACAGTAATTGCTGTTAAGCTGATCACTCTTTGACATTCAGGAGTATATGCAATTTGCCATTACAAAAAATGAAGCAGTAAACTTTGGAAAAATTACAATTTGTCTCATTCTCAATACTTTTGGCCATGACTGTACTTCACACTATATGATATTGCCCAATCATAAGCAGGCAAAAACAATGAAGAGAAAACACACCCCACAATAACTTAGAAAAGGTTTCTCAGTGTGTAATATGTAATCAAACTTATGTCTGTGATCAACAGGGCAATTTGTGATTGCTCTACAGTCTGGGCTGCTCCTGTGTGAGATCTAGTGACTTCCTGCCCTGATCTCAGTTTAGAAGGTGTGATACTAGTCACTACTCATAGATAAGCCATGAGGCTGGGTAGTAAAGCGGTCTGAAGTCAAAGGCCAAGAGAGTACTTCATAGATAGAGGGGTGAGATGAAGGTGTAGTCAGGAAACAGTCCAGTGTCAATATGCCAAAAAGTTAGTGGATCATAACAAAAGGGCTAGGAAAACGGATGGTCAAGACAAATCCTAGGTCGTGCAGCAAAGATCAGAATACCCAGACAAGGAGCACAGAGCAAGCACACACCTAATGAGCAAAGCTATAATTGGCAGCTATCAAAGTCAGAGAGCTGGTTAGATAGCCAGGTAATTACTCTGGACAAGAGACACATGGATAAAGCCCCGGCACAACCCGATCCTGATTGCACGGCTAAACTGTCACTCCAGACACTGACAGCTCAACACGCCCCAGCATTCGATTGGATGGCTGAGCTGTCCATCACCATACTGACAGCTCAGCAGGCCCCAGCATTCGATTGGATGGCTGAGCTGTCCATCACCATACTGACAGCTCAGCAGGCCCCAGCATTCGATTGGATGGCTGAGCTGTCCATCACCATACTGGCAGCTCAGCAGGCCCCAGCATTCGATTGGATGGCTGAGCTGTCCATCACCATACTGACAGCTCAGCAGGCCCCAGCATTCGATTGGATGACTGAGCTGTCCATCACCATACTGACAGCTCAGCATGCCCCATTCCTAGATTGGACGGCAGAACTGTCATTCACTGTGTACAGACACTCAGGAGGAATCATGACAGAAGGGTTACAAGTTGAGTACAACAGACATAAATGTGATTACTGAGATCTTTGTCTCATCTCTGGAAAGTGGTGTGGGGGGAGGGGCAGTGCAGCAGAGTTGACCATGCTATGGAGAAGAGCTGTTAGAAGGGTTTGTAATGTGACTCAACTAAACTCCACTACAGTGCTCCTCATGCAACAGGGACCTTATCTGAAAGGTGTTAGTCATCTGTGCTTTACTCCAGCACTTTCTAATTATGCTAGAGATAAGGGCTTTGTGTCAGATATGTCACACACTGAAAAATCTGCTCTAAGCTATGGTGGAGGCGTGTTGCTTTTCTCCAGTGTGCTGCTGCTTGCTTATGATTGGTTAGCATCATGTGTGGAGAAGTGCACATCATCAGTGAAAACTATCTGATAACGCCCATTTGAACTTAACAAAAGTTAACTTTTTAGGTGCCACATGCTTTAATTCCAAATATATCTGCAACGGAGAGGCAAAAGTTCCCCACCAAAACATTGTATTCCGGTCTGCAGCCACTAATGCATCGTGTGTCTAGTTCAACATTAAAAATTTGGTGAAAGTTCCTCTTTAACGCCATAAAGAACAGATAAGAGGTTGCTTCCAGTGGTCAAGTACATGCAGGTGACAATAAACCTACAAGTGATGCATGAAATGCTATACTTATGTCTGGTGGTGTAAGGCTTTTTTCCATGGACAGTACACAGGCACATTATATTTTGCAGGGCTGTTCAAAAGTCCTTTTATTTTTCAGAACTGTTATCCACATTAAAAAATCTAAACAAAAAAAAAACAGATACATGCCCTACTCTAGTCCACTCTGCCATTCAAACTCAGCCATTCAAGTGAATGGGTCTGGCCAAAAAAATGGACACAGATGGATAGAAAAACTTTGGAAACCTCTTTTTGGGCTTCCTTTCATTTTTTAACATAGGTTACAAAGGTTTTTTTCATAATTTTTCATTACAAAGGTTTTTTTCATCATTTTATCATCGGTCATCCGTACTTCACGTACGGATGACGGATGATATAATGATGAAAAAAACCTTTGTAATAAAATATCAAAGACTAGGAATTCTAATTGGCACCTCAAGTATGGCCCAAATTCCAACCTACCTGTGTGAAAGAAAACTACAATCCACATTGTTGAAATACACATCTCTATGCCCCATAAAAGACAAAGCATCATACATGCCCAGAGGATTCTGCCGATATAAAAAGGCTTGGATGACTGTCCCATGAGTAAAATATGAATTAGGCACGATGGATTTCCCCATCCTTCTTGTGCCAGGAGATATGCTGCTGTCAGAAGTGATTGGCAATGGCTCGTCTAAAAAAAAAAATAAATGTGTTACTTCCTACTCTGAACTCGGACAGCTTCAGCACTGCTGGTGACTAAATGGATGAGGGCAGCGGGCATTTGGATTGGTAAGTAACATTTATTTCTTCATTTTTTAAAGGTACCTCCACTTTGGCAACATTGGAAAATGTCATAGAAAAAAATTCAATTTTTTTCTCAGCAGGCGGTGTGTTTTTAAAGCTGCAGCTACATGTTTTGACATAACTGCATTAGCGCTCCTGCAATCTAAACAAAAGAAGAAGAAGCGGTTGTGTTTGTTTTTTCCTTTCCAAGCTACATAGCACTCTATGACCGTAGTGTAGTGAAGAGAGGCAGCAGTAATGCTGATGCTTCTATTGGTCATGGCGATCACTTGATCACTGATTGTTTACCCAGTAAATGATCGGCAATCCAGACTTACAGTCATATGCTTTTTCAGGATGGGTTTAAATAAACATGTATGCTCATTTGAGAGTTTCAGGAGGTTGAGACCGGTAGATTTTGGCTAAATGAGTGTTCACTCAAGAGTTATTACTGATGTATATCCAGATCACTTATTACATATGATCATCTTTTCATGTACTACCATTCTGCTCTACCCTGATCTGCTATAGAATATGTGTAATCTAGGCTAGATAATAGTGCCAGTTGAGTCTCATAATCCCCTGTATGAGTTAGTTATTTTCTAGTTTATGATTAAACAGATGAAGTGATGGCCTTATATCAACATTTCCTGGTTTCCACTCAATGAGCTACCTGTAGAGCTTAATCTACTGTTCAGTCACCACTGACATATACAGTACAGACCAAAAGTTTGTACACACCTTCTCATTTAAAGATTTTTCTGTATTTTCATGACTATGAAAATTGTACATTCACACTGAAGGCATCAAAACTATGAATTAACACATGTGGAATTATATACTTAACAAAAAAGTGTGAAACAACTGAAAATATGTCTTATATTCTAGGTTCTTCAAAGTAGCCACCTTTTGCTTTGATGACTGCTTTGCACACTCTTGGCATTCTATTGATGAGCTTCAAGAGGTAGTCACCGGAAATGATCTTCCGACAATCTTGAAGGAGTTCCCAGAGATGCTTAGCACTTGTTGGCCCTTTTGCCTTCACTCTGTGGTCCAGCTCACCCCAAACCATCTCGATTGGGTTCAGGTCTGGTGACTGTGGAGGCCAGGTCATCTGGTGTAGCACCCTATCACTCTCCTTCTTGGTCAAATAGCCCTTACACAGCCTGGAGGTGTGTTTGGGGTCATTGTCCTGTTGAAAAATAAATGATGGTCCAACTAAACGCAAACCGGATGGAATAGCATGCAGCTGCAAGATGCTGTGGTAGCCATGCTGGTTCAGTATGCCTTTAATTTTGAATAAATCTCCAACAGTGTCACCAGCAAAGCACCCGCACACCATTACACCTCCTCCTCCATGCTTCACGGTGGGAACCAGGCATGTAGAGTCCTTCCGTTCACCTTTTCTGCGTCGCACAAAGACACAGTGGTTGGAACCAAAGATCTCAAATTTGGACTCATCAGACCAAAGCACAGATTTCCACTGGTCTAATGTCCATTCCTTGTGTTCTTTAGCCCAAACAAGTCTCTTCTGCTTGTTGCCTGTCGTTAGCAGTGGTTTCCTAGCAGCTATTTTACCATGAAGGCCTGCTGCACAAAGTCTCCTCTTAACAGTTGTTGAATAGATGTGTCTGCTGCTAGAACTCTGTGTGGCATTGACCTGGTCTCTAATCTGAGCTGCTGCTAACCTGCGATTTCTGAGGCTGGTAACTCGGATAAACTTATCCTCAGAAGCAGAGGTGACTCTTGGTCTTCCTTTCCTGGGGCGGTCCTCATGTGAGCCAGTTTCTTTGTAGCGCTTGATGGTTTTTGCAACTGCACTTGGGGACACATTCAAAGTTTGTCCAATTTTTCGGACTGACTGACCTTCATTTCTTAAAGTAATGATGGGCACTCATTTTTCTTTACTTAGCTGCTTTTTTCTTGCCATAATACAACTTCTAACAGTCTTTTCAGTAGGACTATCAGCTGTGTATCCACCTGACTTCTGCACAACACAACTGATGGTCCCAACCCCATTTATTAGGCAAGAAATCCCACTTTTTAAACCTGACAGGGCACACCTGTGAAGTGAAAACCATTTCCAGTGACTACCTCTTGAAGCTCATCAAGAGAATGGCAAGAGTGTGCAAAGCAGTCATCAAAGCAAAAGGTGGCTACTTTGAAGAACCTAGAATATAAGACATATTTTCAGTTGTTTCACATTTTTTTGTTAAGTATATAATTTCACATGTGTTAATTCATAGTTTTGATGCCTTCAGTGTGAATGTACAATTTTCATAGTCATGAAAATACAGAAAAATCTTTAAAGAGAAGGTGTGTCCAAACTTTTGGTCTGTACTGTATATAGATGAAAAAAAGAAGAAGCACCAGCAAAAATGAATAGGTGTGCCAAGCCTCCAGGCAGACACCATTCCTCCAATATAGAGACAAGTAATGGAATCAGCACACTAATGAGAAAACTAGAAAAAACTTGTGATTTAATAGCCCATAATGACATCGTTTCGGTTCAGGATTGGAACCTTTTTCAAGCGAACCGAAACATTATCATTATGGGCTATTGAAGCGCAAGTTTTCTCTATTTTTCTAATCGGTGCAACATTCTCAGAAGTGATTGTATTTGTTGTATTTGGAGAACACATGTTTCTTGTATTGTATTTTTTTTTTATGTCTACAAAATGGAAAATAGTGAATATTAACAACCAATGAAAGTAGTGAGTGGTCTGGCAGCTACAATACCATTTCTAACAAAAATATCTTAAAAATCATAGATTTTGTTTGTGCAAAGGTTGGCTGTGATTCTTAGCAGAAAATGTGGCAAAGAAAACTAGCCTGTATAATCTAGAGTACTGTCGATGAGCCAATGCCCTGAGAATAGCGGCCAGTATATGTTTTCATTTTCAAGCCGGCTTTCAAACAGAAACATTTATAGAAAACTGGGCAGGAATGAAGTGCTTTCCATCCAATCTGAAATTTTAGTCTATAATTATAATGATGTGGCTTTATTAATATAAATATTCTAGACTATTGTAGTGGAGTGAAAATACCACTTCATTTGTATACTGAGGTCAGTTTACAGTATATGCTCCAGATTATTCCTCCCCAATGCACTGACATTCTGTAATTGTGATAGGAAATTATGATGTGAGTCAGATCTGGGTAAGCGCATTCTTTGGCTTGCAGCATAGATAACTCATTTTCTGAGGCTTGCATACTTTCTAAATGGAAGATGGTTGAACATTTGAAAATGATATTACCACAACTAAGGTCATTATGTTTACCTTTGTTATGGTGGTATTTTTCCAGTGGCAGACTTACTGCTGAATATGTGCTTTCCATTTTAAAACCCCCTGCTTGACCAGAGTTCATCAGACGTTTGATAAGTTAGGATGTGGTGACTACAAACAGTAGTACAATAGAAAGATTCCAAAAGTTTATGTGTTCTTCCTATAAAGTAAAATAATATAGTTTAAATGGTAGTTAAGCTGAGTCAAATGTTGACTACCAAGTCTGAGCAACTTCTTATTTAAGTTTTAAAGGGGTTGTCAAGTACTGGGACAACCCTTTCTGAATTCCTATGTTTCCCCCCCAGTAAAATAATAACACTTATACTCACCTCTGATGTTATTCCAACAATGTCAGCACTGGCTCTCCCTGGGATTGCGTAACATTATTATGTCACACGATACCTGCGACCAATCAGTGCTGCCTTCACTCTCCCTTCTTCAGACAAATCAAGACATCCGGAGGAAGAAAGAGAACAGATATAATTTACATCCTGAGGAAGTGTGAACTGTATCTGTAGGACATTGAAACCAGCACTGATTGGTGGCGGGGATCACTGGGAGAGCCAGTGCCGACACCGCTGCAAGGGTGCTGGTATTGGAGGTGAGTATAAGTGTTATTATTTTACTGGAGGGAAACATAGGGATTCAGAAAGGGTTGTATGAGTAGTGGACAACCATTTTAAGCATGGTTGGACTGTTCACTGTGTAGTGGCTGTTGTCAGGTAGTGAATCTCAGCTCCTATTACTTGAATGCCACTACATAGTGAAGGTAGCTGTGCTGTTCTGGCTCCATTCACTGTTTACATCAAGCCTCCGCCAGAACTACAAATAGTTGATCAGTTAGCCTGCTTGGTGTTAGACCATCACTGTTTTGATATTGATCACCTATCTTAGTTATGGGTTATTAATATCATAAGCCTGAACAACTCCTTAATAAGAACCTCTCCTTTCACTCTTCAGTGAATAATAATAATAATAGGTAAAAAATGCTCCATGTATGGTCAAGCCATTCTTGTAATAAATAGGGCATTTCAAATAATGCCAAATGAACAAGTCTTCATCCAGTATCTGTCTAAGTACAGATATGAAGTGCTATTGGGTGCATGGAGGATGTGGAGACAGATGAACAGGAGGGACCAGATTCTAAGAAAAATTTAGAAAGAGGGAACAGGGAAGAGTTAGATTAGTAAAGTGAGGTGATAGGCCGATCTAAAGAGAGGTGTATTTAAAGCACATTTAAAAATGTAGGCGCTAAATATTAATCAGATCATCGAGTTGTATATTACAGAAAACTGGCACAGCACAAGTGAAGTCTTGGAGACGGAAGTGAGATGTTCGGTTTATGGATAATGTTAGTCTTAGGTCATTTTCAGCATGAAGAGCATGGGTAGGGTGATAGACACAGGTGAGGAAGGAGATGGTAGGTGGTGCAGAACTGTGGAGAGCTTTGTGGATGAGAGAGATAAGTTTATATTGTACTCTATAGCGGATGGGGAACCAGTGCAATGACTGGAACAAGGTAGCGGGGTTGGTGAAGCAGCTGGACAGAAATACCATCCTGGCTGCTGCATTCAGGATGGATTGGAGAGGAGGTAGTTTGGTTAGAGGGAGACGGATCAGTAGAGAGTTGCAGTAGACCAGATGAGAATGAATAACAGTGAGAGTAAGAATTTTTGTAATTTCAAAGGTGAGAAAATGTCAGATTCTGGAGATGCAGGTAACGTGAGTGATTGGATATAGGGAATGAAGGAAAGTTTTATGGCAATTATGACCCCAAGACAGTGAATGTGCTGCATGGGAGTTATGGTTAAATCACCAAAGCCAATTGCAATATAGGGTATTGGTACGTTAGTAGAGGGAGGAAATACGAGAAGTTCAGTTTTGGAGAGATTCAGTTTCAGATAGAGGAAGGAGATGATGTTAGAGACAGCAGACTGACAATCTATAGTATTTTGTTTTAAGGTGGGGGTTAGGCTTCATCACCATATTGCTGGTACTCTAAACCAAATCTGCTCATGGTTTGTCTAATAGGGGCAGTGTATTGAGAGGAAAGTAGGGGGCCTAGGACTGAGCCTTAAAGAACTCCAACAGTAAGGGGAAGATTAGAGAAAGAAGAGCTGGCAAATAACACAGTGAAGGAGCAGTCTGAGATGTAGGAGGAGAAGCAAGAGAGAACAATGAGTGTCCTTGAGGCCGATAGAGGAGCTGGTGATCCACAGTGTCAAATGCTGCAGCGAGATCTAGGAGAATTAACAGGGAGTAATGACCATTACGTTTATCTGTTAATAAATCATTAAAGAAAACTGAACTGAAGAAAAACGAGATCCTACCTGATATCGATGGTATTGTGTAGAGGATCCGATCAGGAACGACGTGGCCGCTTGCTCCACGGGTACTCAGGTAAGTAACAAAAGCCGCAGCGACTCTGGTATCAATTGTGCTTTGTAGAAGATCCGATAGGAAGTGACCCGCTTGCTCCAGGGGTAGTCAGGTAGATGACAAAAGCTCCGGTGGCTCTATGGGGAATATAAGCTGGATGTAGGCGAGTTACTTCAGAGATGCATGGGATGTTGGCCCGTGCTGCAGCAACCTGTAACAGGACAGTCCACGTGGTGCAACAGTGGTGTGCCGGCTGGTCACATCTGCGTTATCGCTGGGAGCATTCCTCTATTAGCTTCAGCACACTTAGTTACTGCTTGCCGAGGCAGTGCTGCAGTGCTTCCAGCTTCCGACTGATGTGGTAATTTCTGAGATGAAGGCTGAAGAGGAGGAGGTGCAGGAGCTGTAGAATGTGGGAGCAACCCTGATTGACCCAGGGCCCACAATCCTCGGCGTCGGGAGGACGTGTTCCGTCCCAGGGTCCGACTGGGTCCTGCCTTCCCCTATATTAACCCAGTGTGCAGTCAGCAGGATGTACCAGCCCTGACCGCAAGCACTTGTCCATGTGTCTGTGGTTAGGTGGACCTTCCCAGTAACTGTGTTGGTGAGGGTACGAGTAATGTTCTGGGACACATGCTTGGGTAAGGCGGAGACTGCACACCAGGAGAAATAGTAGTGGCTGGGGACCAAGTACCGAGGGACGGCCGCCGCCATGAGGTTGCGGAAAGCCTCAGTTTCCATGAGCATAAAAGGCAACATTTCAAGTGCAAGCAGTCGAGAAATGTGGCAGTTTAGTATTGTGGACTGTGGGTGGTTGGCTGCATATTTGTGCTTGCGTTCAAAGGACTGGAGTAGGGACAACTGAACACTGCGCGTGGACATGGTTGCTGATGGTGGTGGTTGCAAGTGTGCAATGACAGGTGCAGGGTGGGAGACATCTTCGCCTGTGCCATGGACAGGGGATTGGCGTGCACGTACAACAGCAGAAGAGGCTGTGGTATCACCTGCAGACACTGTTTCTGGACCCTTGCGTTCGGGCTAACTAGTCGGGTCCTTTGCTGTCATGTGCCTGAGCATGCTGGTGGTGGTCACGCTGGTAGTTCTGCTGCCCCTGCTGATGCTGCCATGGCAGATGTTGCAAATGGCCTTTTTGGGGTTAACTGCACAGTCTTTAAAAAAGAGCCAGACTCTGGAAGACCTAACAGTTGGACTGACAACTTCCCTCGTGTTGATGTTGATGTGGAACAGTTGCCCGCCTTGTATCTATGGCCACCCCACTGCTTGTTCCCACCTGTTGTGGTGCTACACCTCCACCCCCCTCTGTGCTGCTATCCTCACTATGCATGTCACCTTGCCAGGTTGGGTCAGTGACTTCATCGTTCACCACCTTGTCTTCCATGTATGCACCCTGGGCCTCCTCCTGACTTGCTGGCAATTTTGTCTCATCATCATCATCCACCTCTTGCGACAGTAATTGCACTTTTCCACTGTCGCCTTTGTGTGACCGTGGCTGCTAAAATATTTGGGCATTGCTACTTGCGATCTCCGCATGCCCCACTTCAAGAGGGCTTGGCAAGAGGCCCAAATCTATAAATGGAAAAGTGAACAGCTCTTTGGAGTGTCCAAGTGTGGGATCACTTGTCTCCGAGCACTCGGCATGGTGGGAGGAAGGAGAATCAGGGTGAAGAATATGTGGTCCAGACTCACGGCTACTGAGACTGGACCGTGTGGAAGACAGGGTGGTGGGGGTGGAAACTGACTGGAAGCATTATCTGCTATCCAACCAACAACCTTTTCACACTGGTCTGGCTTCAAGAGTGGTGTTCAGTGGCCCCCTAGAAATTGGGACAAGAAGGTAGGGAGACATGATGTGGGTGCTTGTTGTGCTCCCTCAGCAGGCACAATTTCAGCTTGCCCACTGCCTCGGCCTCTGCGTGCACCATCACCATCACGTTCACTTCCCCGTCCCTTGCCATGTGCCTTGCCACTTTTAGATGGAGTAGGATATTTGTTACGTTCCCAAAAATGTCTGGATTATTACAGCAGTAATATAGGAACAAAATGCGGGAAATGCTACAAAAACATTGGTCAATTCTCACCACGGAGCCTACTTTGAGGAGAATTCTTCCTGACTATCCATTGCTTACTGCAAGGAAGAGTCGGAATTTGAAGGATATCCTGGTTAGAAGCCACTATGTGGCAAATCCTCCGAATCCTTTCGGTGCTGGTGTGCAGAGATGGGGCTGCTTTCCATGCGGGTCTTGTCTGGCATGTATAAATATATCGAGGGCTACCAATTTCTCTTCTTCCGATGGAGGTAGGGACTACCGGATCACCCATTATATCTCTTGCAGTACGAGTTATATCATTTATTGCGCTACTTGCACGTGCAACCTCCACTATGTGGGGCTCACCTCCCGTGAGTTCCGCATAAGGGTGAGGGAACACATTAGAGATATTAAAGCCGCCAGTGGGTTCGAGGATATTGCCACATTAAAAACTATCCCACGACATTTCAGGCTGCATCATAAGTGTAATCCGGATGAAATTAAATTTATAGGAATTGACAGGATACAATGTGGCATCAGGGGGGGTGATAGAAAGAAAATTTTGGCCCAACGGGAATGCCGTTGGATTTTCTCCTTGGACACTATGTTCCCCTCTGGATTGAATGAAAAACTGTCATTCTCACCTTTCCTTTAACAAATAATCAAGTGAATGTATCCTCTTTTCTCTCCAATATATTTTAATCTTGTATGTTGTCTTTTAATAGTATTTTAATTCAATTATTTCCTGATCTTACAGTCGGATACGATGTTATCCCTGATGTCCCCGTGTCTATGCTTTTCATTTGAGATGGACTGGACCCTCTCCCTCATACCTTTCCATGTGACCTTTTGAATAATGGAGCACGGATGGAGATGGACTCAGCTCTCTACCTGGGAACATTGAGGAACTCATAATTGTCCTCCTCTTGGTGTATATGTTGATGCATACTGTATATTAGCGATATTTATACACAGTGTTGTTACCTGTTCCCATGCCGATATATTTGTCCTTTGTTGCTCCTCTGTGCTCCTTTTTCTACTCTTTGACTTGAACATTGTTTGTAACTCTCTAAATAATAGTGACATGGTAATGAGATACTTATGATACTGCCATTCATCTTTCCCATAAGAAAAATGGCCACCTGGGTGTGCGCTCGCACGGTGAGTCCCCGGATTGCCGCTATCGCTGAAGGCATCCATACGATGCGACGCGGATGCTGACGTCAAAGGAAACTTTTCCTTGACCCACGTCGTCATCGCGATGGCCGGAAGTGATGTGTGGGCGCCGGCGTCTCACTGCGCGTGCGCCGTTACCGGTGGAAGACACCTCCATTACATTTGAATAAGGGGATATATAGGGACACAAGACTTCACACATACCACACCGCCCCCCGAGGAAGCCCATCACGTGAAACGCGCGTCGGGGCAACGATCACAGTCGGACACACGTGCACCATGGGTAAGCCTGACTCTTTCTATGCTAGGCACTGAGTTCGTTGATGCTCACTATTGTTATTTTGTACGTACGATACATCCCCCTGGCGTTTGAGTACCGTGAATGGTACTTTCTCCTTTTTATGAGTTTAGGATATTCAGGCACAGCTAAGTCGTGAACACTGTTTTTTGGTATGTATTAGCCCCATGACTTAAATGGTCTGCCCATGAATTGTGCCCCCCTGTGATCTTTTCACGTATTTCCCACCCTACACCCACTGACTATTTTAAAGTTTGTACTTTCTAATTTTTAATGTGATTTAAATAAAATATATCTTTTAACTTATTTGCTGAGTATACTCAATATTTTTGGGGTTCACTACCCTGATTTATAGGTTGATAATGTAAGATGGTATAGTAAACCCCTCCTTCCCCATGAATGGGATGATGAGACTGAGACTTACCCATTGCGTTGGTTCTATGTTCACAGTAATATAGGAACACGTCTGATGACCGCTGTTTTAGGCAGTGGCCTAATAGATATAGTATTGTCAGCGACCAGGTGTAAATAGGTTTGAACACACAACTAGCAGACTTTAAATGGAGTAGAATATTTGTCACGTTCCTAAAAAATGTCAGGGTTATTACTGCAGTAATAAAGGATCATGTCTGATGGCCATGGTTTTAGGCAGTGGCCTAATAGATATGGCATTGGTCAGCGACCAAGTGTGAATAGGTTTAAACTCACAGCTGGCAGACTTTAAATGGAGTAAAATATTTGTCACTTTCCCAAAAATGTCAGGATTATTACTGCGGTAATATAGGATCATGTCTGATGACCATGGTTTTAGGCAGTGGCCTAATAGATATGGTATTGGTCAGCGACCAAGTGTAAATAGGTTTAAACACACAACTGGCAGACTTTAAATGGAGTAGAATATTTTTCACGTTCCCAAAAATGTCAGGATTATTACCGCAGTAATATATGATCACGTCTGATGATGGACAAGTTTCTCTTCTTCCACAATACAGCAATGCTTTTAAAATCAACTAAATATGTCTGTATGCTGCTAACAAGCAAATGGAGCAGTAAAAATGGTGTATTATATTGCTTTTCAACAAAATAATCAGGATTAAGAGGAAAAAGATTATTAGCCCTGATATCTAGGTCTATGGATATGAGGAACAGCTGCAGAAAGAACGTGCAATCGACCCTATTCTGTTGTATACGCTCTCCACAAACTCTGCCTGCCTAACTCCTGCTATCACGAGGGTTGATATGCATCAGAATTAGTCCTTAGAAGGACTGTTATTGTAGATTTGTAATGCTGTGGAGTACCTCACTAAAACAACCCCCAATTCTCTTCCTCACTCAGCAGCACCTCTCCCTACTCTGCCTGCTTGACCAGTAGACTGTGATGAGCATAGGGTCCCAGGTCTTATATAGACCCAATAACGCTATGCAGCCAACAAATCACTGTAATGCCACAACCAACATGGCTGCGGCATTACAGTGACTTGCAGGCAATCCCCACATGTTAATTCGCTGTCTAAACAGCGCCAAACATGCGGGGCGGGGTCTCGAGCCCAAGCTTTCCAAGCATTTCAAAATTACTCGCCGAACACCGAGCATCTTGAGTACTGAGATGCTAGGGCGAGTACCGAATAGTGGCAATCATGCTCACTCATCACTACTTGGGAGAAATTGCACAATAAATTGTCTGGTCCATTTTCTCCTGTTTACCTTTTGAAAATGAAAAATTTGGTGCTAAAGCAACGTTTTTGCAGTAAAAATTTATTTTTTCTATTTCACAGCTCAACATTATTAAGTTCTGTAAAGCATTTGTGGGTTCAAGGTGCTCATCACACCTCTAGATAAGTTTCTTGAGCGTGTAGTTTCCAAAATAGGGTCACTTGTGGGGGGTTTCCACTGTTTATGCACATCGGGGGCTCTGAAAACACGAGATGGTGTCTGCTATCTATTCCAGATAGTTTTGCGCTTTATAAGTCAAATGATGCTCCTTCCCTTCCGAGCCCTGCAGTGCTCCGAAACAGTAGTTTTACAACATATATGAAAAATATTTAGATTTGAAAGTCCTCAGTGGTTGATACCTTTTAATGGCTAACTGAAAAGATGGTAACAAATTGCAAGCTTTCGAGACTACTCAGGTCTCTTCATCAGGCATAGTATCAAGAGTATGAAGAGACCTGAGTAGTCTCGAAAGCTTGCAATTTGTTACCATCTTTTCAGTTAGCCATTAAAAGGTATCAACCACTGAGGACTCTCAAATCTAAATATTTTTCTATCCACTGGCTAACACGGTACAAGAATATAACAAGTTGTATGATCCATTTCTCCTGTTACCCTTTTAAAAATGTTAAATTTGGGGCTGAAGCAATATTTTTGTGGGAAAAAGTAAAATTTTCATTTTTTTCCTTCCACATTGCTTTAATTCCAGTGAAGCCCCTAAAGGGTTAATAAACTACTTGAATGTGGTTATGAGCACTTTGAGGGGTGTAGTTTTTAAAATGGTGTCAATTTTGTATGTTTTCTATCACATAGGCCCCCCAAAACCATTTCAAATGTGATGTGGTCCCTAAAAAAATAGATTTTGTAAATTTTGTTTGAAAAATGAAAAATTGCTGATAAACTTTTAACCCTTCTAATTTCCTACTAAAAAAAATATGTTTCAAAAATGATGCTGAAGAGAAGTAGACATGTGATAAATGTTATTTGTTAGCTATTTTTGTGGTATAACTATCTGATTTAAGGGCATAAAAATTAAACTTTGAAACTTGCTAAATTTTCCATTTTTTTTCAAATTTTCAATAATTTCATAAATAAGCGCAAATCATATCAATCAATATTTACCACTAACATGAAGTAAAACATGTTATGAAAAATGATAGAACCTTGCTCTTAGGTTTTTTCCTTGCTGGTCACATGACCTTGTTGGCCTATTTAATCCTGCTCCGCCCTTCTGGCTTTGCTGGACTTCAGTGTATAACTACTTTCTAGCTAGCCTGTGCTCTGTATCTAACTCTGTTAGTTTGCTTGGTCTACGGACCTCTATGTTCTATATATTTTGTTTGTTCGTCTGTCTGCTACTATTTCTGTTAGGAGGTGTCCCATTTTCCTCCCAGTCCTTAGTACTTGTAGGGATTCCTTCCCCACATCTATAGGTCTCCGTACAGACTAGCTTAGGACTTTAGCAGGTCTGATCGCAGGATCAGGTTCCCTGTTACATCGTAGGGATTCAGCTGAGTTCTATCATAGGGACAGATCTCCTCTCTTTCCTTAGCTCTGGTAGCAGAACATAACAGTAAGTCCAGCCAGCAAATTCTCTAAGGAAAGATTTTTCTGTTCCACCATGGTGTCGGTTCAGGATTTGGCTCATCGCCTGCAGGGACTCTCTCTGGAGGTGGCCGAGCTCCGTCAGCACGTGAGTAACTGTCCTGGAGCACATTTCTTGGAGCCTAAGGTATGTTTGCCGGATTTATTTTTTGGTGAACACCGAGAATTTTTTTTCATTTAAAAATGCTTGCTTATTGTATTTTCGTTTGAGACCCAAGTCCTCTGGGGATGAATCCCAGCGCATAGGGTTCATTATGTCACTTTTGCGCAGAGAGCCTCAGGAGTGGGCCTTTTCTTTGCAACCTAGTGATACATGCTTCAGATCAGTGGATAGTTTTTTTTCTGCTTTGGGACTATTATATGATGATCCTGACCGTGTCGCATCAGCTGAGACTGAGTTGAGACGTTTGAAACAGGGATCAGGTAATGTGGAAAAATATTGTACTCATTTCCGTCGTTGGTCTACTCAAACAGGGTGGAACGATTCTGCTCTGAAAAGTCTATTTCTTGCTGGGCTCAATGAAAGGGTTAAAGACCTGCTAATTGCTTATCCTACACCTGAAGATTTGCAACAGGCTATGCAATTAGCTATACGGGTGGATAGGAGACTGCGTGCAAGGGTTAATGAGAGCAAATCCTCTGCTATGTCAGTTTCTGGTTATGAGAATGTGTGTACTAACAGTGGTGAACCGATGGAGATTGGATCGGTGGCACCTCGCTCTCAAGAAAAAGACCGTCGATTTTCTGAAGGCTTGTGTTTCTATTGCGGAAAATCTGGTCATTTGATTAAAGGCTGTGAGCTTCGTATGAAGAAAGAAAAAAAAATGGTCAGTCATGCCCGTATTGCCTGTTTAAATTCCAAGGGTGTATTTTTAGCTGCTTCCACGATTGCTCAGGAAAAATTAATGGAATTTCGGGTGTTTGTTGATTGTGGGTCTACTCTGAATGTAATTGATGGGGGATTCTTGGAAAGACTCAATTTAAAACCCGAACCTTTATCATCCCCCATTGCTGTGGTTTCTGTGGATGGTTCCCCTTTGAAGAATATTACTCTCAAGGTCTGTGAATTTCCTCTCACTATTAATGGTGTTCACCATGAGAAATTGGATTTGGTAGTTTTGAATAACTTGCCTTCTCCAGTAATATTGGGATTGCCCTGGTTAAAATTTCACAATCCTGTACTGGATTGGTCTACCAGTGAAATTAAATCCTGGAGCCATAAATGTTATGACAAGTGTTGTAACGGGCGTATTGCAGCTTTGGATAGGGGAGAATTGCCTGTTCCTATTCAGGATTTTTGGAGAGTTTTTTCTGAGAAGGAATCGCAGGTTTTGCCTCCCCATAGAGACTATGATTGTTCTATTGAATTTGTCCCTGGAGCGACTCTTCCTAAAAGTCGTTTATTTAACCTTACTATTCCTGAGAGGAAGGCTTTGGAGGAATACATACAGACAAGTTTGGCCGCCGGTCACATTAGGCCCTCTAAGTCTCCTGTGGCGGTTGGATTTTTTTTTGTAAAAAAAAAGGACGGCGGTTTACGTCCTTGTCTGGATTTTCGTGAGATTAACAAAATTACTGTACGCAATCCTTACCCACTGCCATTGATTCCTGATCTGTTTAACCAGTTAATGGGGGCCAAGTGGTTCTCTAAAATTGACCTTAAGGGGGCATACAATCTGTTGCGCGTGAAGGAGGGCGACGAATGGAAGACTGCTTTTAACACTCCTGTGGGTCATTTTGAGAATCTGGTTATGCCTTTTGGTCTTACTAATGCTCCTGCTTTTTTCCAGAATCTTATTAATGACATCTTTAGACCTTTGATCGGCAAAAATGTGGTTGTGTATTTGGATGACATTTTGATTTATTCGCCGGATCTGGAGTCTCATTGGCGGAGCGTACGTGAGGTATTACAGTTATTAATGGACAATTCGCTTTTTGCTAAGCTGGAGAAATGTGAGTTCGCTGTACAGAGAATTAGTTTTTTGGGTTACATTATCTCCAGTGAAGGTTTTGAGATGGACCCGGTTAAAGTTCAAGCTGTACAGGAATGGCCTAGGCCTATTGGTTTGAAATCGATACAGAGGTTTTTAGGTTTCGCCAATTATTACAGAAAATTCATAAAATTTTTTTCTAGTATCGTCAAACCTCTGACCGATCTCACCAGGAAGGGTGCTGATGCGGTTCAGTGGTCTTCTGAGGCCATTGAAGCTTTTGTGTATCTCAAGGAGAGGTTCACCTCTGCTCCCATCCTTATGCAGCCTGATGTGACTAAGCCGTTTTTGGTTGCGGTTGATGCTTCCTCTGTGGGGGTAGGCGCAGTATTGTCTCAGGATAACGGGGATGGATTACATCCCTGTGCCTTTTTTTCAAAAAAATTTTCGGAGACTGAACTGAATTACGATATTGGTAATCGGGAATTATTGGCTATTAAACTCGCATTTGAACACTGGCGCCACTTCTTGGAAGGTGCGGAATTTCCCGTTCAGGTTCTTACGGATCATAAAAATCTGATTTATCTTGATGCTGCCAAGCGCCTGAATGCCCGTCAGGCTAGGTGGGCACTGTTTTTCTCGCGGTTTAATTTCTCCGTTACTTACATCCCTGGTACTAAGAATGTTAAGGCGGATGCCTTGTCTCGCAGTTTTTCTCCCATAGTCGGTGCTGAGAAAGAGGAGAACATTTTACAAGAAGGTGTTGTGATAGCTGTTTTGGTCTCCTTTTTGGAAGATGAGATCAGAGTTTGATCAGAGTTTAATCACAGTGTGATCCGATTCTCTCGAATGTGGAGAAGATGTCTCCATTGTCTGCATTCTGTCAGTCCACGAAAATCGCATCAATTTTTTTAAAGAACCATTGACTTGCATGGCCGCTTGTGATCCGATTTATGAATGCAAAGCAAGCACACTGCAATTTTTTCATCAGACAGACTCGGTCCAAATAAAAAATTGGACATGTGCACAGCCTCATAGTATAATATTGGTCCAATGTTTTGTTGGATCGCACTAAGACCGAAAATACTGCCTTCTGCGCGAGCACCAATGCTAAATAATAGACCACCAGAGCCTAACAATATGGAGGACTCCGTGTCTTGATATATTGACTTCCTCATGTAGGAGACACTTCTGGAATGAAAAATGCTTAAGGCTGTGTGCCCACGATGCGCTTTTTAAGCGTTTCCTCAGCGGCAAAAACGCTGCAGAAATGCTTAAAAAACGCATGGTAGAAGGCCTGCCAGCGGATTATCATTGCGGAAAAAAACACAGCACTACCAATTATTTTGAGGAAGCGCTGCGTTTTCGCCACCATTGACTTGTATTGAATCGCTTGGATTCCGCATCACTGCATCTGTAGATGCGCATTCCATGCGTTTCAATGTGCGGATGGTACCCGGGTCTGGAGGACAGGAGACTCTCCTCCGGACCCGGGTACCATAGTACCTGTAAAAAAAAAGAATAAAATAAAAAATAAATATTATACTTACCTTCTGATGGCCCCCGGTCTCCTTGTCTTCACTTGCAGGCAGCTCGCGGTGGACTGAAGGACCTGCGCTGACATCATAGTCATGTGACGGCAGGTCCTTCAGTGCAGTGTATCGCGAGCTGCCGGCAAGCCAGGACGGAGCGAAGCAAGACACCGGGGGCCATCAGAAGGTAAGTATAGATTTATTTTTTTATTTTTTACCATTCTTTAAGGTCACACTATATAAATCCATGCCGTTTGCATGGGTTTATATAGTGTGACCAAGTTGTCAAGCACTTTCCAAGTGATGCTAAAATCGCTTGGAAAGCGCTTGACAACCCGCATGCGGAAATGCATGTGAAGAACGCTTCACATCCGCATGTCCCTGGCAGGAAAAATGCATGTACAATCCGCATGCGTTTTTTCTGCCAGAGAGATGCAGAAACGCTCAGGAAAAAATCCGGAGCATTTCTGCATCGTGGGCACATAGCCTAATATTGTCTCCTAAGTTTCTCTTTTTTCTACAAACATAGATTAGAGATTTTCCTTTACTAGGCAATTCACATGGCACCGTCTTGTGACTACTTGAATAATAATGATAAGCTGTGTTCTAGGCACTTGGCCATCTTAAATAAGTGATAAAAGAAGTATATAGTTAATTAACTGTGTAAAAAATGTAGACAATTTTGCGCAAAATAATTCACATAAGAAAACTCAAAGAAACCAGCTTTTTAGACAACTGCATGTGTAAGCAGAGATATTCAAAATCTGTGTTAATCTTTTTATGGATTTTAACATGAACAGACCTGTCAATCTTGCATCTCACAAATATAAAGACGTGCTGGATTGCTTTGTTTGCTTGCAGAATGTCTTTTGTTTATTAAATGCCACAACACTTAGTTAAACATAAGGAATGCATTGACCAAAGGTGGCTGCTTCAAGTGTCTCTTATGTGGATTGCTTTATGCTAAACCATAACACTGAATTTCTAGATGCCTTTGTTTAGTTAGACGTGATGCTTGGCTGTCTAGACACTTTTATAAGCTTCCTGGTCATATTTTAATACTTCCATTGTAAGGCTCACAGTGTACACAGTAGAAATGGTGATATTAAAATTCTGCTACTTTTAATGTACATAGAATACATTACTACCTTAAAGGGTGAAGTGACCCAGCAGCTAATTAATACACATCATGGGGACTATTAATTAGTCTAAACTTGAATTTAAGTTAACATGTATAGCAATACAGATCAGACAATCCTAAAGGAAGCCAAGAGTTAATATAATGTTTTTATTTTGCTTTAGGGAAAATATATATTCTTGTACCGTGTTAGCCAGTAGTTAGAAAAATAATTAGATTTGAGAGTCCTCAGTGGTTGATCTCTTTTAATGGCTAACTGAAAAAATGGTAACAAATTGCGAGCTTTCGAGACTACGCAGGTCTCTTCATCAGGCATAGTATACCACAAAATCTGAAGAGTCACTTATTTATACACAATAAGACACACAAAAAATGCAATAGGTAAGACTGGTGATGAAAAACAGAGTTATCATACAATGTGGGAGATAATGTGGGGTCTTTGTGCAGTGTGGGGGACATCATACAGTGTGGGAGATAATGTGGGGTCTTTGTGCAGTGTGGGGGCCATCATACAGTGTGGGAGATAATGTGTGGTCTTTTCACAGTGTGGGGGCCATCATACAGTGTGGGAGATAACATGGGGTCTTTGCACAGTGTGGGGGCCATCATACAGTGTGGGAGATAATGTGGGGTTTTTGCACAGTGTGGGGGCCATCATACAGTGTGGGAGATAATGTGGGGTCTTTGCACAGTGTGGGGGCCATCATACAGTGTTGGAGACATCAGTTTGGAGGCTACTAAGGGGTCAGTATACTGTGTGTTGGTGTTGGGTACTGTACAGTGAGGGGTCATTATACTGTGTATAGGAGAGCATCATATTGTGTATAGGGGAGCTGTACATGGGGGGAGACTCAGGACATTATTAAATGTTAAGTGGGCACTTATCGTTATAGGGGAACTCAGGTTATTGTGACTGTCAGAGGGGCACACAGAGGGCATTATTACTTTCTAGGGGGCAAAATGTGGTCACTGTTTTCTAGGGCACTTGCACATTGCATTACCATATTCTACAGGGTTGTTTTACCAACAGCCACAGAGTCTCAGTATTGGATTATCAGCAGGATGAGAGGTTTGTGCAGTTTGAGAATAGATGGGAACGGGGCCTGAAATGTAAGGCGTCAAATGTGTCTTTGTTGTGATCTCTGCAGACCTGAGACTCTGAGTCCTGGATGGAGAAGACGTCGTGCCGGTCTGGGCCAGATAGAAAAGACGGGAAAAGTGAACAATTTAATCAGAAAGATCGTCAGCTGTAAGTTACTATATATAACTGTGCTGTAATCTCTTATATGTTCTCCAGGACTGGTATCTAGCAATATGTCACCATATGGGGGTAATAGCAGTGCTGGTCTTTGTATAGAGATTATTTTCAGTAACAGCACGGTCATCTGCTGAGGTTCTCCTACATCCACTATCTGGGTGCGCCACCATAGTTGTAATCAGGGTTACCTGGTTAGGGGCCAACTCAGAAGTTTCGCCCCCCCTGAACCAAAACCCTAGCTACGCCTCTGCTGAGAATGAATATGCCGCAACAGTAATTCAGCCCCTCTCAGTTTTTCCCTGCACAGCAGTGCTCCCAGCCACCTAACTATGCAGGAAACTGCAAATGGTCTCAATCACATAAATATAGCTGCACTGCAATTGTGAGGTTAGGAATGCCCCTCTGCAAGGGAAAACTGGGAAGAGTACACAATATGGTGGTCCACAGGATCAGTGAGGGTCATAGAGTTGGGAGCCACAGCAATCATTAAATAATGGCATATCCTAGAGATACATCATCACTTGCTGAGATGGGAATAGCCTTCTAATCTTATTTTACCTGTTTATTCAGCTATAAAAACATGATACATTCCAGTAATCAGCTGTAATAGATTTGGAAGGTAGATATCTGGAAGGCAAAATACCAGTTATACAAATAAATATAGAGAAAGTATTCAGCTAAACAGTAATATAACTGTAAGACCAATGGACATTTCATATACTTTTAGAACATTGATAGCGTCTTCATTTTTATAGTTGATAATGGAATAAAAGTGTTGGTGTAACCAGTGATGATAAACATGTTTCCACTAAAGTCACTATATACTATCACTAGTAGTGTTGAGCCACCCCCGTAGTGTTCGAGTTCGGTTCGGTTCGTCGAACACCTTCGAACACCGTTAAAACCAATGGCAGGCAAACAAAAACACATAGAAAGACATAGAAAACACATAGAAAACACTTCAAAGGTGTCCAAAAGTGACAAACTGCTCAGAAGACATAACTAACACATGGAAAAGTGACAAGTACATAAAGTCATGCGAAAAGAAAAGAGGTGGAGGAGTAAAAGGAGGGGGAGACACAGATATAGGCATATCATGCCCTTCTAAAATCCAAAAAGTGAGAAGCCGACACGGCCAGTCCGCTCCTGCCCGTGCCACCTCCGTGTCGCCGGGTTTGTGCCAGAGCCGCGGTGGACCCTGACGGCCAGCCACCCTCTCCCAATACTGGTGCCTGTCCGCTGGTGGGTCGAGCGAGCCCCCCTGTGGTGGAGGCAGCTCTAAGCTTTTTAATTTAAATTGTCTCTCTAATTTGAATGAATACACTTTAAATCCTTTTACAAGGATCTATTGGAGGGCAAGTCTCATGCCAGCAGCCGCGTAATTCCAGCTCCAGTAGCGTCCACTAAAGCTGCTGCAGTTAAAAAGCTTTTGTAAGGATCGAGCTCGGCTGTCCACCGCAAGGCGTCGTACCGCCAGTCCCAGCCCCTATGCCTTGGGGTGCCTCCTGATGCTCTTCACTGAGTATCCCTTGGTCCCGAAGCATTTCCTTTGAAAAAATTAAGTGTCCAAACTACAGGTGGTGTAGGTTCAAATACATACAAATAAGTATGATAATGTGTCAATAACTAACATATAACCAACAAATAGACACATAACCACAAAAAAGTGAATAAAATTACCAACTTTATTAAGTAATTAATATAAAAATATATATAGAAAGAAAAAGACAAGAAATGGTAAAATGGGAAAGGTCAATCAGACCACACACAAACAGGCACTATAGATAGAACGGTAAGCCTATCAATATGAACATATGCATATCAATCCAATATAGCCAAAATGTACATGTCTCCACAAATCACAAATAAAGTGCATTGTGCAATAAGGTACAAAACCAATAAATTCATAAAACAATTATATATATATATAAAAAGATGAATCCAAGTGGATATATGTTATTAGATGAATCTATAAATATGTGTACATATAATAGGTATTGCACTCCAATAATAGATATAGTAAGGGCATATACATTAAAATGCAAATGAATAAATGAGTGAACAGATAGGTACTAACTCTCAAGGTAAGTAGTGTCACAGGTGTGAGTCCTGCATCCAACGCACGTTTCGCTGTCGCTTTCTCAAGGATACTGAGTATCACCCCCATCCTCCGCATACACTGCCCTGAGGCTATACTCCTCCCGTGGGGAGTTATGCTACGCTCTGCTGCACCCACAACACCAGCCTCAGCGGTCTGCCCTGCAGCGGCGGTTCACTCTGACCGCAATCCACGGGTGGCGTAGTCGGACATTTAAACATCAAAACCACATAAATAGTTCCGCCACTGGTTTGACCGCCCTGAGCCACGGAACCGGGTCGCCGCCACGGAGACTACAAACACCAGCATCCACCAAAAAGGGTCCAGCTCCGGGTGTCCCAAGGCCCAGGGGGCGCGTCAGAACATTTTCATCACCTTTCATAATCACCAATGGGACAAGGCAGGGATCTCCTCTGTCCCCTCTCTTATACATCCTAGTGACGGAGCACCTGCTCTCATCATTTCGCCATAATCCCAATATTAGGTGGATTGAGGTGGGAGGCACCGAGTACAAGTGCTCTCTATTTGCTGATGATGTCCTAGTATATATCACTCAATCACATATATCCATCCATGCTGTTATGGCTGAAATAGATCACTTTGTTACATGGTCAAATTTTAAAATCAATGCAGCGAAGTCTGAGGCCCTCGATGTCTCCCTCCCCAAATCCATACAGGATTCCATCCAGTCCAACTTTCCCTTTGCCTGGCCATCACAGGGTATCAAATACTTAGGAATTCCTATTCATAGAGACCTCTCCCGTCTATGTTATCTTCATTTTGGGCCCTTTATTGAACAACTCCATACAGACCACGGTTGGCAAGTTAGAACAGTAAGATTCACTACGTGAACCACTGGTGTTTTGTGGAAAAGCACATGTACACTGTGTTCCAAATTATTATGCAAAAAGTGTTTAGGAGTGATAAGGGAACAATTTGTTTGTTTGTCAGTTAAACTCATTGATGGTGATGTGTGTCAGGGCTCGTTATATCACTGTAAGCAATTGCAGACACCTGTGCTAATTAGTTTGGCAGGTGTGTCCAATGAAAGGCAAGACTACTTAAGAAGGCTGTCCCACATTATTAAGCAGCCTAAATTTTCTGCCAAAATGGGAAAGAAAAAGGATGTGTCGGCTGCTGAGAAGCAACAAATTGTGGAGTGTTTAGGTCAAGGCATGACTACAATCAACATTGTGCGATGATCAGGATGAAGTGTCTTGGCAATCAAGAAGTATGTAGCTGATTCACAGTACACACGTGTGCGTGCTGATAAGGGCAAATTGAGGACTCTTTCCTACAGGCAATTACGTCAGGTTAAAAGAGCAGCGGCAAAAAAGCCTTGTCATAGCAGCAGACAAGTTTTTGAAGCTGCTGGTGCCTCCAACGTCCCCCGAACAACAAGATGCAGGGTCCTTCAGAGGTTTGCAGCTGTGCGTACGCCATCCTGTCGACCTCCTCTATCCACTACACACAAGCAGAAACAGCTCCAGTGGGCCAAACATTACATGAAGACTGATTTCAAAACTGTTTTGTTCACGGATGAGTGCCGTGCAACGCTCGATGGTCCAGATGGATGGAGTGGAGGATGGCTGGTTGGTGGACACCCCACGCAGACACGGCTACAGCGCCAACAAGGAGGAGGTGGAGTAATGTTTTGGGCTGGAATCATGGGGAGAGAGATTGTCGGCCCCTTTAGGATCCCTGAAGGGGTAAAGATGAACTCCATAATGTATGTGGAGTTTCTCAAACAGCACTTCCTGCCATGGTTCAAGAAGAAGAACCGTGTATTCCACAGCAAGATCATTTTCATGCATGATAATGCACCGTCTCATGCTGCACATAACACATCTGCATCTCTGGCTGATATGGGCATAAAAGGGGACAAACTTATGGTGTGACCCCCATGCTCCCCTGACCTCTACCTCATTCAGAACCTCTGGAAAATCATCAAAAGGAGTGTCTATGATGGCGGGAGGCAGTTCACATCTAAGCAACAGCTCTGGGAGGGTATTCTGTCCTCATGCAAAACAATTGAAGCCGAAACCATCCAAAACCTGACAAATTCAATGGACGAGAGAGTTCAGAAGCTCCTTTTGAACATGTGCAAATGTAACATCACCTAGAATAAAGTTTTGAGTTGAAAACTGTTTGATTTCAGTTTCTAATAACCTGCTAATGCTTATAATTTAAAAAATGACCATTTTTTTGGTCTTTATTAAAATTAAACGGTTGATCGAAGAGTGTGGGGGATCTAAGAGTGTGGCAACCCAGTAGTCAGGATTACTTCGAATTCTGACAATCAGAGGGTCATGTTGCAGGTAGTGCAGCAAGAAGGCACTTATGTGCCTTGCGCATCTCGGAGCCCCAAAATTATTTTCCGGGCTAGATGCAGCTAGAAATTATTATTAATTTTAAATCTGGTGGAGCTTAGTATAGATGGCCTAATAGAATCAGTACTGCACACTGCTACAAAGCCCAAATTATTTTCCAGCCAAGATACAGATAAACATGATTAGTAGTTTTAAATCTGGTGGAGCTTAGTATAGATGGCCTAATAGAATCAGTGCTGCACACTGCTACAAAGCCCAAATTATTTTCCAACCAAGATACAGATAAACATGATTAGTAATTTTAAATATGGTGGAGCTTAGTATAGATGGCCTAATAGAATCAATACTGCACACTGTTACAAAGCCCAAATTATTTTCCAGCCAAGATACAGATAAACATGATTAGTAATTTTAAATCTGGTGGAGCTTAGTATAGATGGCCTAATAGAATCAGTACTGCACACTGCTACAAAGCCCAAATTATTTTCCAGCCAAGATACAGATAAACATGATTAGTAATTTGAAAGCTTAAAACGGTTGGTGAGGTGATTTTAACCAATCATCAAGCTTTTACTCTCCCCAGGATGACACAGGGGTAGAAAAGTCGTTTCGGATCCATGATTTGTTCATCTTTATGAACGTGAGTCTGTCTACATTATCAGTGGAGAGCCGCGTGCGCTTATCTGTCAGCACACCACCAGCAGCGCTGAACACACGTTCAGACAGAACGCTGGCTGCGGGGCATGACAAGATCTCCAAGGCGTAAGTGGCTAGCTCCGGCCATTTATCCAGATTGGAAGCCCAAAAAGAGCAAGGGCCCAGTGACACAGTCATGGCTTCAATGTTTACATGGAGATACTCCTGTACCATCGTCTCTAGGCGTTGACTATGTGTCAGACTTCTTGTCTCCTGTGGCCTTGCAATGGATGGGCTAAAAAAGTGGTGAAATGATTCCGCAAAATTCATGTTACCAGCAGATATTGTGTTTCTGTTGCGGTTTGAGTGCTGAACACTCGACGGTCCCATGGTTGGCAAGTTGGAACTGTGAGATTCACTACGTGCACCACTGGTGTTTTGTGGAAAAGCACATGTAAGATTCTGCAACAGTCTCTGCTGATACTCCTGCATGCGTGCATCCCTTTCTATGGCAGGAATCATTTCTGCAAATTTACTTTTGTACCGGGGATCTAACAGTGTGGCAACCCAGTAGTCAGGATCATTTCTAATTCTCACAATTCGAGGGTCATGTTGCAGGTAGTGCAGCAAGAAGGCACTCATGTGTCTTGCGCATCCAGGAGCACCAAGTCCCTGTTGTGTTGGTGGCGAGGTAACAATCATGCTTCCTCTGTCCTCTCCCCCCAACCTCGCACAACAGAAATGTGATCAAGGTCTCCCTCATCTGATGAGTCTTCCATCAGTTCGTCCTCCACTTCTTCCTGGGCTCCTGCACCTTCCTCACTAGTTTGGCTGCTACCATGCGCCCTGGTAAAACCATCTCCCCCACCCCTCACATGCCTGCCGCCTTGGTGCTGCCGACCGTCTGGACCTTGCAGATGTTAGCCCTTCCACATACAACTCCTCCTCCTCTACTTCCTCCACCTCCTCTTGTGCCACCACCTGACTCCGAATTCTGTTTAACATGTGCTCCAGCATGTAAATCACCGGAATAGTCATGCTGATAATGGCATCGTCAGCACAAAACATCTTTGTCGCCATTTCAAAACTGTGCAGAAGGGTGCATAGGTCCCTGATCTGAGACCACTCCTCCAGCATGATTTGCCCCACCTCTGGATCTCGTCGGCCCAGGCTATACGTCAGAACGTATTGCACCAGGGCTTGTCGGTGCTGCCACAGTCGCTGCAACATGTGCAGAGTTGAATTCCACCTGGTAGGCACATCGCATTTTAGCCGGTGAAGTGGCAGGCCCAACGACTTCTGTAGAGATGTAAGTCGCTGAGCTGCGGTATGCGAACGGCGGAAGTGAGCACACAGCGACCGTGCCCTCTGCAGAAGGCCATCTAGTCCGGGATAGTGGGCTAAAAATTTATGGACAACCAGGTTCAACACGTGAGCCATACAAGGCACGTGTGTGACATTTCCCCGGTGAAGGGCCGCACCCAGGTTTGCAGCATTGTCGCACACGGCCTTCCCTGGTTTCAGGTCCAGTGGAGACAACCATTCATGAAATTGGTTCTCCAGAGCTGACCACAACTCCTCAGCTGTGTGACTCACATTTCCCAGACATTTCAAAGTAAAAACCGCCTGATGACGTTGAGTCCTACTGCCAGCATAGTAAGGAGGTGTGCAGGATCCCTTCTGCGCAGTTAGAAAGCTTGTGGCATGACCAGACAGGCTTTGGGTGCAGGTGGAGGACCGAGAGGAGGTTGAGGAGGCAGAAGCAGTGGAGGAACTTTGAGATAAAAAGGATTGACGCACAACTCGTGGGGACGGCAAGACTTGGACAGCAGCCCCTTGTCCTGCTGTCACCATAGTTACCCAGTGCCCAGTCAGCGACATGTAACGCCCCTTTCCATGCCTACTCGTCCAAGTGTCTGTTGTGAAATGCACCCTGTCACACACAGAGTTTCTCAAAGAAGCGGTGATGTTGTGTGCGACATGCTGGTGGAGCGCAGGCACACCTTTCTTTGAGAAGTAGTGCCGACTGGGCATCTGGTACTGGGGCACTGCGACGGACATAAGGTCTCGAAAATCCTCTGTGTCCACAAGGCGGAAAGGCAGCATTTCTGTAGCCAAGAGCTTGCAGATGGTGAAATTCAACCTCTTAGGTTTCTCATGGCTAGGAGGAAATGGTCTTTTACTTGTCCACATCTGAGGGACCGAGGGCTGGCTGTTGTGCTTAGATGGGGTTGATAAGGGTGTCCCCGGCAAACTGCCGGTCTGTGAGGAAAATGCAGGCGGACATGTTAGGTTGCCTTGATTCAAAGGTGGTGCTATCGATGTCGGACAGCGCTCAACACCAGCTGGTGTTACCACCTCCAAAGAAAATGATGACCTGCCAATCACGCTGGCTGTTGCGGGTAAAAAGGTGGCAGGTCTGCGTCCCAAAACAGGTGTGACTGCTGTCCCCCCAGTCACAGAGGATGAAGAGGCCGCGGATGCACAAGATGTGGCAGACGGTGGTTGGCCCGGCCAGCTAGGCCGCATTGTAGCACAGTGAGCTTCCCACTGCAACTTATGCTTCATGTCCATGTGCCGGTTCATGCATGAAGTACTCAAACTATGTATTTTTTGGCCTCTACCTAGCTTTTGCTGACAAATGTTACAGATAACACGAGTTGGGTCATCTTTATCGATCTGAAAAAATGCCCATGCTCTGCAAGGCTTAGCATCCATGCGACCTGAAGAGCCACCACGACTTGTGGTGAGAGGCAGAGTTGTGTTTGAGGATGCAGTTGTTGACGTGCTTCCAGTACTACGTCTCTGTCCAGGATGGCGCAACCTGACCTCGTCGTCACTAGCATTCTCCTCCACCTCCTCTGCTGACCTCATCTCTTGGCTGACTGTGGGTTGACAGTAAGTGGGATCTCCAACCTCATCATCATCACCCTGTGTGTTAACACACCCGTCGTCCTCAGAGCCAACCTGTTGCTGCCCTGACAAAAAACTAAAGTTGTCGCTCCAATCAGGTATTTGAGTCTCATCATCGTCTTCCTCATTGTCTCCACCAACAGGAGTTACAGTTTGGGAATGAGGGTCTACATTATGGTCAGAACCTTCTGCGTCTGGTCCTGGATCCGACTCATAAAGATTCTGGGCATCAGTGCAGATCATTTCCTCGTCTGGATTCACAGAAGCGCTGGAGCCGACCTCTGATTCCCAGGCTATAGTATGAGTAAACAGCTCTGCAGACTCAACCATCTGTTCTACCTCATACTCAGACAGGCAGCTGGAGATTTGGGAGCTGTGAGGAAGCAAGTGCGATTGGGGTGACACCTCTGAGGACTGGAGTATTTGTGATGTTGAAGTTGATGTGGAGGAGAGCCCACTTAAAGGAGCACTTGATATCCGTTGAAGCACCTGCTGTTTTTGTGCCTCATCTGGAATTTGTAGCGATTGGCGTGGCCGTAAGAAAGGGATCTTATCACATTGTCCGCTAAAAGAAGTAGACATTTTAGTTTGGCTGGAAGATGGTCTTTCTTCTGCAGATGTTACTGTTGCTTTAACACCTACCCCACGTACACAACCTTTTTTCCCCTTCCCAACACGCCTATTCCCCTTTCCACCAGCAGCAGGCCTTTTTCCACTCATTTTGGTGGTTAACTAATTCACAACTCTGGAGTTGTTTGCACAAAAAAACAATGGATGGGAACCGAGCAGAGCTGAGTGGCCAAACTGTGGTATTAGGCCAAAACTATTGGCTGGGTTAGATGCAGAAAAAAATTATATTCAATTTGCAACCTGATGGAGGTCAGTATAGATGGACTAATAGACCAAGTCCCACACACTGCTAGAAGCCCAAATATTTTTTCAGAGCTAGATACAGAAAAAAATTATATTCAATTTGCAACCTGATGGACGTCAGTATAGATGGACTATTAGAACAAGTCCCACACACTGATAGAAGCTCAAATATTTTTTCAGAGCTAGATGCAGAAAAAAATTATATTCAATTTGCAACCTGATGGAGGTCAGTATAGATGGACTATTAGAAGAAGTCCCACACACTGCTAGAAGCCCAAATATTTTTTCAGAGCTAGATGCATAAAAAAATTATATTCAATTTGCAACCTGATGAAGGTCAGTATAGATTGACTAATAGACCAAGTCCCACACACTGCTAGAAGCCCAAATATTTTTTCAGAGCTAGATGCTGAAAAAAATTATATTCAATTTGCAACCTGATGGAGGTCAGTATAGATGGACTGTTAGAACAAGTCGCACACACTGCTAGAAGCCCAAATATTTTTTCAGAGCTAGATGCAGAAAAAAATTATATTCAATTTGCAACCTGATGGAGGTCAGTATAGATGGACTAATAGAACAAGTCCCACACACTGCTAGAAGCCCAAATATTTTTTCAGAGCTAGATGCAGAAAAAAATTATATTCAATTTGCAACCTGATGGAGGTCAGTATAGATAGACTAATAGAACAAGTCCCACACACTGCTAGAAGCCCAAATATTTTTTCAGAGCTAGATGCAGAAAAAAATTATATTCAATTTGCAACCTGATGGAGGTCAGTATAGATAGACTAATAGACCAAGTCCCACACACTGCTAGAAGCCCAAATATTTTTTCAGAGCTAGATGCAGAAAAAAATTATATTCAATTTGCAACCTGATGGAGGTCAGTATAGATGGACTATTAGAACAAGTCCCACACACTGCTAGAAGCCCAAATATTTTTTCAGAGCTAGATGCAAAAAAAAATTATATTCAATTTGCAACCTGATGGAGGTCAGTATAGATGGACTAATAGAACAAGTCCCACACACTGGTAGAAGCCCAAATATTTTTTCAGAGCTAGATGCAGAAAAAAATTATATTCAATTTGCAACCTGATGGAGGTCAGTATAGAAGGACTAATAGACCAAGTCCCACACACTGCTAGAAGCCCAAATATTTTTTCAGAGCTAGATGCAGATAAAATTTATTTTTAATTTGCAACCTGATGGAGGTCAGTATAGATGGACTAATAGAACAAGTCCCACACACTGCTAGAAGCCCAAATATTTTTTCAGAGCTAGGTGCAGAAAAAAATTATATTCAATTTGCAATCTGATGGAGGCCAGTATAGATGGACTAATAGAACACGTCCCACACACTGCTAGAAGCCCAAATATTTTTTCAGAGCTAGATGCAGAAAAAAATTATATTCAATTTGCAACCTGATGGAGGTCAGTATAGATGGACTATTAGAACAAGTCCCACACACAGCTAGAAGCCCAAATATTTTTTCAGAGCTAGGTGCAGAAAAAAATTATATTCAATTTGCAACCTGGTGGAGGTCAGTATAGATGGACTTATAGAACAAGTCCCACACACTGCTAGAAGCCCAAATATTTTTTCAGAGCTAGATGCAGAAAAAAATTATATTCAATTTGCAACCTGATGGAGGTCAGTATAGATGGACTATTAGAACAAGTCCCACACACAGCTAGAAGCCCAAATATTTTTTCAGAGCTAGATGCAGAAAAAAATTATATTCAATTTGCAACCTGGTGGAGGTCAGTATAGATGGACTAATAGAACAAGTCCCACACACTGCTAGAAGCCCAAATATTTTTTCAGAGCTAGATGCAGAAAAAAATTATATTCAATTTGCAACCTGATGGAGGTCAGTATATATGGACTAATAGAATGATGCTATGCCCAAAAGGTTTTACTTCACTAGGTGCAGTAAAAAAATTGGTATCCTATACACAGGTGGTATATCTTGCAACACAGATAGGCTACTCCACTGACTAACGCACTCTGCGATAGGCCAAAAAGGATTAGCTTTGCTAGATTTAGCCAAATGCTGTGAAAAAAACTTGCACAGCACTGGCACAGACCTGCCTGGCCAAAACTGATAGGAACTGATGTAACTTAGTCCTGAAAAGGACTGCAATTACAATTAGTCTTTACTCCCAATCTATCTATTTAAGAGCACAGACCTGCCTGATAAAAGTCGTAGGAAATGATGTAACCTAGTCCTTAATAGGACTGCAATCACAACTATTCCCTACTCCCAAGCTATCTGTAGATTTGTGCGAAAATTGGCTTGAAATTAACAAGGTATAGCGCACACAGCAACAGCGGTGCAGTCTAACACGCAGCTGCAGCAGTAAGAAAATGGTGGCGACGGGGAAAATGGCTTGGTCTTATAGGGCAAGGACATGTGACATACACTGCCAATGACACATGCCCTTGCTTGTGTGAAAAAAAAGCACTTCGCTCCGTGTGTGCGCTGCTGATAGGCTGACAGATTGCACCTCCCCACTGTAAATGCGGGAAAGAGAAAAAAAAAATGGAGATCTTCATTGTTCCTGCAGAGATCCATCCCCTGCCCCTCCCCCCGCCCCGCTGTACACTCAAACTGCGTATTAACATTAATTTTCATCATTACTGAGAAAAAATCCAGTTATGATTTTGGTGCACGAACAGTTATCGAACATAACCTCGAACAGCCGAATTTTTCTCAAATCGTTCGTGTTCGCCGAACGGCTCGAACACCGCCCAAAACAGCTCGAATTTGAGATTGGCGAACAGTTCGAGTCGAACAACGCTCTTCTCTAATCACTAGTAAAAACTATAAGATAACAACTGTAAAAGGTCCAGAGGGGAAAGAAATACTTTAAAGCTGTTTCTACTTAACATAGTCACAAATAAATGTGAAGTCATGTATAAAGCTACCATTTGACATGGTATGGATATAGATAAAATATGTTATTAGCAGCATAATCCTCCTTTATGACAATTGTAATCCGATGTGACTGATGTAACCAGGATTAGAATAATACATTTACAAATATTGTTTTTGTTCTGGGAATTTATATAATCTGTAAAGTCAAAGAATCAAATTTCTAGAGACAAAACTTTAGAGCTGGATATTTATAACTTGCAATACATAAATTAATCTGAAAAATAAATAATGGTATCAAAAACATTCTTTCAGAAAAATAAATGTAAAAGAAATATGGAAAAATCATTCTCTGTAAAAGTTAACCCTTGCCAGGCTGTTGTCGAAACTGGTTTGGAGCAGGAGATTAGTCCCTATGCAGACGTTATGGTTTTGAAAAAAAAAATGCAATATCTGAAGATTTTGATATACTGTCAAATTTTAGCTTAAAAAAATAGATTAACCATTTAAGATGAAAACTTTCTACAAGTCATGTGATGATCACATTGTTGCCGTACTCAAGGTAATAATGTAAGGTTATTCAGAGGTCCATTTTTTTATTTGTGCATGAGAGCAAAAAATCAGTTTTCTTGTTCCAGTTTTCATCCATTTTTAGTCTCTGTGTCCCTTTTAACCTTCAGTGTGGCATCAGTTTTCTTGCATGTGAAAATAAATAAATGTGCACATACTTTCATGCATAAATGCATACACACATACCATTCTAGTCTTTTGTATACAGAAGCCAAAAATAATATAATATTATGTATAACAAGCAAGTCCTGAAGTTTTGTTTGTACTACTGTATGTTCAAAATGTCAATTTATTTTTCTTCAGGTATATCATAATTCTCTTTTAATTTTTTTTATTATGAGAAGAGAAGAAAAATAAGTGTCCCACTGGCACATTATTTTGTGCTTTTTTATTCCAGGGTCATATGGGAATACAGAGTGAAGACACACAAACTGAGCTACAGCTGTTTTGCATCCAATTACGCTTCATCTTGCCCACGTCTAGCGTTAACTTGGAAGTGAGCAGGACACGCTCGAATTTCTTCAAGCTGGGCAGGAGGTACAGCAATTATCATTCCCAAGTTGGCGCTCTCTGATTGGTCCACACACACTGGACTTCTAGAGTGCACCCTATACTTAAAGCGTTGTGTTTGCCAATGCCTTCAGACATACCCCATTTTTTTCTAGAGTATTGTACCCAGCAATGCCCGCTGGCCAATGCCACTAATCTTCACCTGCCTGCTATCTGCCACCTTGTCAATGAAAGAAATCTGGTGGCTGAGGCCTATTATTTTAGACTTACTATAAAATGCAGGCATGCTATGGTTTACTGGGTGTGGTGAAGTCATCGGGGTACTTAATATACTAACAGACTGGGCCTTAGTGTAAGCCCCAGCCTATTAATATACAAAGACCACCCTAGACAGTAGCAATAGCGTGAGCTGTATTATATTTAATAATAGAATCCTGAGAATACAGATCCCGAAGGATAGTAGAGGCAATTCCCCATACACTTCAATGGCGGAGTTCTCAGCAATAGTGCAAAAAGAGATACAGTTACTCACCAATATGTAAAATGAAGCAAGATATATTCGAAATGCATAAAATGTCAGCAGGGAAGGAGCACGAATGTATGATACATATAACAAATACTCCAAATTATTGTTACTATGTTAAAAACATGGGGTGGGGGTATTAATGAATGATGCAATAATTACAGTGATTATAATCTGGGGGGGAGATGATGCAATATTTTCTGCGCTTACGTATGTGGTTTCTTTACTACTACCTGCTGATAAATACTTGTGTGTGTGATTTTTTCATTGATTGGTGCCGGTGCATACTTGTGTATACAGTTTCTTCATTGGTGACATATATACATATATATATATATATATATATATATATATATATATATATATATATACATACACTACCATTCAAAAGTTTGGGGTCACCCAGACAATTTTGTGTTTTCCATGAAAACTCATACTTTTATTGATAAAGAATAATTTTCACCTTCAAACTTTGCTTTCGTCAAAGAATACTCCCTTTGCAGCAATTACAGCATTGCAGACCTTTGGCATTCTAGCTGTTAATTTGCTGAGGTAATCTTGAGAAATTTCACCCCATGCTTCCTGAAGCCCCTTCCACAAGTTGGATTGGCTTGATGGGCACTTTTTGCGTACCATACGGTCAAGCTGCTCCCACAACAGCTCAATGGGGTTGAGATCTGGTGACTGCGCTGGTTTATCAGAACCAAAGCAATCCCAGACCATCACATTACCTCCACCATGCTTGACAGATGGTGTCAGGCACTCTTCCAGCATCTTTTCAGTTGTTCTGCGTCTCACAAATGTTCTTCTGTGTGATCCAAACACCTCAAACTTTTGTCTGTCCATAAAACTTTTTTCCAATCTTCCTCTGTCCAATGTCTGTGTTCTTTTGCCCATATTAATCTTTTCCTTTTATTAGTCAGTCTCAGATATGGCTTTTTCTTTGCCACTTTGCCCTGAAGGCCAGCATCCCGGAGTCGCCTCTTCACTGTAGACGTTGACACTTACGTTTTGCGTGTACTATTTAATGAAGCTGCCAGTTGAGGAGCTGTGAGGCGTCGATTTCTCAAACTAGAGACTCTAATGTACTTGTCTTGTTGCTCAGTTGTGCAGCGGGGCCTCCATCTTCTCTTTCTACTCTGGTTAGAGCCTGTTTGTGCTCTCCTCTGAAGGGAGTAGTACACACCGTTGTAGGAAATCTTCAGTTTCTTGGCAATTTCTCACATGGAATAGCCTTCATTTCTAAGAACAAGAATAGACTGTTGAGTTTCACATGAAAGTTCTCTTTTTCTGGCCATTTTGAGAGTTTCACAGAGCAAACAAATGTAATGCTTCATATTCTCAACTAGCTCAAAGGAAGGTCAATTTTATAGCTTCTCAAATCAGCCAAACCCTTTTCAGCTGGGCTAACATACTTGTGCAAGGGTTTTCTAAACATCCATTAGCCTTCTTACACAGTTAGCAAACACAATGTACCATTAAAACACTGGAGTGGTGGGTGTTGGAAATGGGCCTCTATACACCTATGTAGATATTGCAATAAAAACAAGACGTTTGCAGCTAGAATAGTCATTTACCACATTAACAATGTATAGAGTGTATTTCTGATTCATTTAATGTTAGCTTCATTGAAAACATTTGCTTTTCTTTCAAAAATAATGAAATTTCTAAATGACCCCAAACTTTTGAATGGTAGTGTATGTGTATGACTATTTCATTGCTAGATGCTGGCTCATACATATAAATATAAGATTTCTTCACTGATGATATATATGTAGTTACTTGGGAGTATGTTTTTTTTATTCAGAGATGATGGTATATTCATATGTATATCGTTATGTATATATACTTATGTATATGGTTTCTTCATAGCTGATATAAATTTATATATATATATGTGTGTGGTTTTTTTGCTAGATTTTGGCATATGCAGTTAGGTCCTGAAATATTTGGACAGTGACCTAATCTCCGTGATTTGGCCTCTGTGTGCCACTATTTTTTATTTAAAATGAAACAACTGAGATGCAGTTGAAGTGTAGACTATCAGGTTTAATTAAAGGGCTTGAACAAAAATATCTTGTGAAACATTTAGGAATTGCAACCATTTTTCTACAAAACCTCCTCAGTTCAGGGGCTCAAAAGTAATTCAACAAATTAACTTCTCCATAAATAAAATGTTCATTTTTAATACTTTGTAGAGAATCCTTTGCAGGCAATGACTGCCTGAAGTCTGGAAGCCGTGGACATCACTAAACGCTGGGTTTCTTCCTTTGTAGTGCTTTGCCAGGCCCTTACTGCAGCTGACTTCAATTGTTGCTTGTTCGTGGGTCTTTTAAGTTTTGTTTTAAGTATGTGAAATGCTGCTCGATGGGGTTAAGATCTGGTGATTGACTCGCCCATTGCAGAATATTCCACTTCTTTGCCTTAAAAAAAACTCCTGGGTTGTTTTCGCAGTATGTTTTGGGTCATTGTCCATCTGTACTGTGAAACGCTATCCAATTATCCTTGCTGCATTTGGTTGAATCTGAGCAGAAAGTATAGCCTTGTACACTTCAAAATTCATCTGGCTGCTTCTGTCTTCAGTCACTTCATCAATAAACAATAGTGACCCAGTGCCATTGGAAGTCATGCATGCCCATGCCATTGTAAGGAGATGACCAGCTGCCATGTTCCCCCTGAAGACATCAATGCTGCCGTGGTATAGAATGTGAATAATGTTTTGTTCCTGATATGTTTCCTTGTGGGCTGTAGTGTTAACTAACGGTCACAAGATGTCACTGTCTAGAATGTAGGTGAAAGGTGAAGTTTTCCCAATAACACAGCCTGCATAGAGACAGTTTGAGAGTTAACAATGTGTGAGGACAGCCCATAGTGAGTGAGCACTTTAGGAATCTCTGGGTAGTTTCCAGAAACAGGAAGTAGAGTTCAGTCAGTAGTGTGCAGTACTGCCGAAACAAGCAGGCTCTATAGTGGCTGCTAGGGTACACGTGGGCCTAGTATCCCAGACAGTGGGTGGCCAAAGAATCCCTCTACAAGAGTCCCCTTAGCCGGCCTGGGAACCTCAACAAAATTGTCAGGGGCCTGGGGTCACATTGTGTCTGCAAGGCTGCAGAAAAAGTTTGGACTAAAGCACTTAGAGATGGAGAAAAATTGGATCCAGATATACTGTAATTTGCGAGGAAGAGTCTCTATGGCTAGAGAAGAAAGCAACAGAGATGCTTCACCTAGATCAGGAACCAGGGCTGAAGATGTATCCGGTACCTGTGGGAAAGATGACAACCAGTTGGGCCTTATCCTTTATACCTGCTTGTAAATACTGCCAGTTACCAAGTAAAGTTCTGGTTGTTTTCATGAACTCTGTGTCCTCTGAATTGATTGCTGCCCTGCTTTCAGAAGAGGAATTCCTGGAGTTAGAAGAGGCCGGCTGGCCATAAGTAAGTGGAGAACACCACATTCGCAGCAGCACACCAGAGCGAGAACACACTTTGTCTGTAGGGTGCCAAAGTGAGCATGGGCTACAGCTCACCCACGACTACCTCGTTTGGGCACCTCACACCATCACACTGCCTCCACCATGTTTTACAGAGGATGTAGTGTGCTTTGGATCATGAGCCATTCCAAGCATTCTCCATACTTTCTTCTTCCCATCATTCTGGTACAGGTTGATATTAGTTTCCTCTGGCCAAAGAATGCTTTCCAGAACTGGGCTGGTTTCTTTAGGTGTTTTTTGGCAAAGTCTAATCTGGCCTTTATATTTTTAAGGCTGATTAATGGTTTGCACCTTGTAGTGAACCCTCTGTATTTGCTCTCATGAAGTATTTTCTTTATGGAAGACTTGAATACTGAAACACATACTTCCTGGAGAGTGTTCTTCACTTGTGTGGATGTTGTGAAGGGGTTTTTCTTCATAATGGAAAGGATTATTTTATCGTCCACCACTGTTGCCTTTCATGGACACTCAGGTCTTTTTGAGCTCCCAAGTTGACCAATGTGCTCTTTGGATTTCTTCTTTTTTTAAGCGTAATGATGGTCTTTATCTCTTCCATTTAGAGCTCATTTGACTGCATCTTGTGGGTTCACAGCATAAGCAACAGCTTCCAAATGCAAATGCCACAACTGGAATCTGCTCCAGACCCTTTACCTTCTTAATTGATGGATTAATGAGTTATAGCCCAGGCAGCCCATTGAAGGGCTTTTGAAATAATTGTCCAATAGCTTTTAGTCCTACAACTCCAACTACATATTAAAGAGCTATAATTCGTAAACCCCTTACTCCAATTAAGATGTGAATACCCTCAAATTAAAGTTGAGAGTCTGCACTTTATGCCCATATTGATTATATAACTGTATCTTGAATATGTTTTGGTAAACAGCTAAAATGCCAAAACTTGTGTCATGGTCTAAATATTTCTGGACCTAACTGTACATATGTAGACGGTTTCTCTATTTACTTGTACAGATTTTTCATTGCTGGATGCTTGTATAAATTTATGTATACAGATTCTTCACTGCTGATACTGTATTTTTGTTTGCGGTTTATTCATTGCTGGATGCTAGTATATACTTACGTATGTGGTTTCTTCTTTTTCTGGGATGAGAGGGGTGCACTATTTCAATATTCACGCCAGGCAGCAGAAAAGCTAGAATTGGCATCTGCTGCTGACCAATTTCTCTGTGTATAGGTTATCCATAGGCTCCTTCATACAGATATTTTTATGACTTATAATTTTGTGAAAAGCAAGGTCTATGTTAAATTATTGAATGTGCCTCAAGGCCACTGATACTTTTATATTTTCTGTTTCTAAACCTCCCTTTATAAAGAATGTTAAAATCTACTAATGTTAAAAATAGATTGAAAAATCACAGTGAAGTTTGCATCAGCACATCACAAAGAAGTGCAGCGGAAACACATTACATTATACCAGTTAATAATTACAGTTTCTGCTGTATCAGGGATTGGAAACTATTCCCATTAAACGCACTGCAGGCTTATCTTTATATTAAAGACTATACCTAGTCAGCAGATATTAAGTGAACAGATCATTAACAGTCAGGATACTCTAATTTCAACTCATAAGCAACTATCCAGTTATACACTGTTAACCCTTATAGTATGCTGAACGAGAAATCATTGAAATTTGCATGCGTGAAGCACGAAAATTGTATTAAAATTTGCTGATTTAATCTTAATTTTTATTAAGTCAACAAGGGACACAAAAAAGAAATAGCATTCAAATCAGCGGATTTATAATTATCAGATAATATAACATTTCAATCAGCAGATAATATAACATGTCAAACTATGCTGCCAATATTTCATAGGATTAGTTAAAAAATTTCACAGCACAAGCTCCATACATTATTAAATACATCTCTTGGACCTGATGAGGCTGGTATACTTATTTTTAAGATAAATGTCAAATGGCTGTTTAATACTGAAATTAAAATGAACATTTTATGAGCCCAGATGTTTTTATTTTTTTAATTTAAAAGATTTTCACAATAAATACACTGACCTCTGTAGGTTTTTGTAAGTTTGTGGGAAATCCTTAGACTCTCACTATGCCATAAAGAAGATTATATCGACTCAACATATAATGCAAAGCTGTATAGAAATAATCACTATTTACTTTAATTCCTATTCCAAATGACGGCCCCCATCTAATTTATTTAAAGAGACAAGAAGAAGTGGATATGCTGCGCTGCTGGCGGTTCAACAGATAGAGATGTCAGAAAACACTTGAGATAGTGGAGTAGACAATGTAGTTTTATCTCAATACGTTTTGAAGTGTGCTTCTTCATCAGGAGAACCACAAGTCTTGTGGTTGTTCATCAGTTGACTTGTGGTTCTTCTGATGAAGAAGTGAGTACACTTCGAAGCGTGTTGAGAATAAAACTGCATTATCTACTCCACTATCTCAAAGTGTTTTCTGACATCTCTATCTGTTGAGACGCCAACAGCGCAGCATATCCACTTCTCCACATATCTTCTCTTATATCTACCAACCTGTGGAGCAGCAGGAGCTGGACTTCTTATTTCTGAGCTCTTCAAAGTGTTGTGCTTCCTTACAACACCAGCAGGTGAGCATATTTAAACTCCTGTTGTCTGGATAATGCCCTAATTTGTGCTTCTTTTTGTCCCTCCAGGTTTTATTCAATCTAATTTCTTTAACTGACACAGATACAGTTATATGAAAAAGTTTGGGCACCCCTATTAACCTTAAGCTTAATGTTTTATAAAAATTGGTGTTTTTGCAACAGCTATTTCAGTTTGATATATGTAATAACTGTTGGACACAGTAATGTTTCTGCCTTGAAATGAGGTTTATTGTACTAACAGAAAATGTGCAATCTGCATTCAAACAAAATTTGACAGGTGCATAAGTATGGGCACCCTTATCATTTTCTTGTTTTAAATACTCCTACCTACTTTTTACTGACGTACTAAAGCACTTTTTTTGGTTTTGTAACCTCATTGAGCTTTGAACTTCATAGCCAGGTGAATGCAATCATGAGAAAAGCTACTTAAAGTGGCCACTTGCAAGTTGTTCTCCTGTTTGAATCTCCTCTGAAGAGTGGCATCATGGGCTCCTCAAAACAACTGTCAAATGATCTGAAAACAAAGATTATTCAACATAGTTGTTCAGGGGAAGGATACAAAAAGCTGTCTCAGAGATTTAACCTGTCAGTTTCCACTGTAAGGAACATAGTAAGGAAATGGAAGAACACAGGGACAGTTCTTGTTAAGGCCAGAAGTGGCAGGCCAAGAACAACATCAGAAAGGCAGAGAAGAAGAATGGTGAGATCAGTCAAGGACAATGCTCAGACCACCTCCAGAGAGCTGCAGCATCAACTTGCTGCAGATGGTGTCACTGTGCATCGGTTAACTATACAACGCACTTTGCACAAGGAGAAGCTGTATGGGAGAGTGATGCGAAAGAAGCTGTTTCTGCAAGCACGCCACAAACAGAGTCAGCTGCGGTATGCAAAAGCACATTTGGAGAAGCCAATTTCTTTTTGGAAGAAGGTCCTGTGGACTGATGAAACCAAGATTGAGTTGTTTGGTCATACAAAAAGGTGTTATGCATGGCGGCAAAAAAACACAGCATTCCAAGAAAAACACTTGCTACCCACAGTAAAATTTGGTGGAGGTTCCATCATGGTTTGGGGCTGTGTGGCCAATGCCGGCACCTGGAATCTTGTTAAAGTTGAGGGACGCATGGATTCCACTCAGTATCAGCAGATTCTTGACAATAATGTTCAAGAATCAGTGATAAAATTGAAGTTACGCAGGGGATGGATCTTTCAGCAAGACAATGATCAAAAACACCGCTCCAAATCTACTCAGGCATTCATGCAGAGGAACAATTACAATGTTCTGGAATGGCCATCCCAGTCCCCAGACCTGAATATCATTGAACATCTGTGGGATCATTTGAAGAGGGCTGTCCATGCTCGGCGACCATCAAACTTAACTGAACTGAAATTCTTTTGTAAAGAGGAATGGTCAAAAATACCTTCATCCAGGATCCAGGAACTCATTAAAAGCTACAGGAAGCGACTAGAGGCTGTTATTTTTGAAAAAGGAGGATCTACTAACTATTAATGTCACTTTTCTGGTGAGGTGCCCATACTTATGCACCTGTCAAATTTTGTTTGAATGCAGATTGCACATTTTCTGTTAGCACAATAAACCTCATTTCAAGGCAGAAACATTACTGTGTCCAACAGTTATTACATATATCAAACTGAAATAGCTGTTGCAAAAACACCAATTTTTATAAAACATTAAGCTTAAGATTAATAGGGGTGCCCAAACTTTTTCATATAACTGTACATACTATGGCCAACTTTCTAGGAAGACAGTTGCCCAATTAATATATTTTTGGTGGATGGGTGTAAAACTGAAAGCCTAGTGGAAATTGGGAGAATATAAAGTCTCTGTGTAGATATTGCCCTTTGTTAGATGTGAATTTTGGACCACAAGGCAGCAGTGCTAACCATTGAACCACTATGCACAAGATCCTGTACAGCCTACAAGTGGTGCTAAGCAATCATTTCTAATTACTTCCCTTTCTTGATAAATCTGCTAATTGTATCCATAATGTAAGAAAGACTCGATAAGCGGTAATGAGTTATACATTGTATCAGAAATATTAACCTTAGGATTCTGTAACCAAACTGTAATATTCTTTCTGTTTAATTCTGCTTTGACATTTGTTCTGTAGAGTTAGCTTGATATTTGGTTGTGCCATGTCCTAAAGCTATAGAATGTATTCATGGTATTTCTTCCAGATACCATTCTAGTACTCATTGGTAAGTTTTTGATAATTGTAAAATATTAGATTGAGTTATATAAATAATAATAAGTTGTTTTCTCCAGTTACATAGCACTCATAGTAAATTCAATTTAGATTAAATACTCTTTCTTGGAGTTATATTTGAGGATAAATAAGAAATCCTGGCTAATAAAATAGAACAGTAATAAGCCAAGTGGTACAACCAAGGAATGCAATATCTTCTCATTACATACAAGCTATTTTGATACATATTGCACAACACAATGATACATTTTCTGAGTCAACAAATACATTTATGAGTATGTAAAGATTACTATTTGTAAATGAAGAATTGTATTATTTCTACTTATCCTCGTACCCTTATTTTGCAATTTATGTGGCCTGAATATTGTAGATTTTTAATGACCTTGCTCTTTCTTTATCAAATAATGTTGGTCTATTTCAGTAGGGTACTTTGGATCAGGTTCCTTCTACATTACGAAGTTTTGACTAATCAACCCCCAACTCCACTTGGTATGAATCTTCCACCTTTACAGCACCAAATCAGCCTCATACCAATTTATGTAGCTAAACTTGATACCAAGTATCTTTCCCTGGTTTACATTTTTATAATGCATCCGGTGCATTGTGGTATTTTTAAATAAGAAAAATAAAGTCTAGCTCACCATGATATGCATCTTGAAGGTGTTTGGAGCATGGAACCGCCTTATCAGGACGGGGGAAATACAGGATTGAGGAATATCCAGCTCCACAAACTATGATTCTTTTATTCACACAAAATGTTTGGAGGACATACAGAGTCAGCAATACAACTTTACATGACACGCGGCATCAACGCGTTTCAGGTGTCTGCGCACCCTTAATCATGATGCCTGGTTCTGGAAGGTAACTGTTTTTATGTTGTCCATCCGGTGAACACACCGGTGCACTAATTGACTAGACTCATTAAAATCTATTACAACACACAGTTGAGATACAGACAACATAAAACATATATGTGAAAATAAAAACACTTTGGAAAATGATAATCAAGGCAGCCAGAGATACAATTGATTACAACATGAATATGAGCATATGAACCTATTATGAATTTATAGGTATAAGTAATCAAGTGTTACAAGTCATGAACTCAAACGATAGTAATGTTAAGCATGCAACAATAAATCAAAGTGGTCGCAAGATGATTAATTTTTATATGAATTACAACATAGAAATGTAGTTGTGAAATTCAATCGATATATGTTTTGGTATGGATACAATTACGGTAATAAAATACATTTTTCTTGGGATATTTTTAATTTTTTTGTAGATTTTTTTTTTTACACAAAAAATGTAAAATATCCCCAAAAAAATGTATTTTATTACCGTAATTGTATCCATACCAAAACATACTGTATATTGATCAAATTTCACAACTAAATTTAAAAGCTGCAGAGACTTAGCTTGCAAAGAGCTAAACACTTCAAATTCTCCTATAGGATGATTAGTTTGATAGGAAAAAAGATAATGCCACCATATGCTCCTGCGAAAAAGCCAAATGTCCTACAGCAATTTTATGTGTTCCCAAGACCATATTGACAGCCCTGGACTAGAAACTCATTCAACATATGTCAGCACAGAATGCTAGAGTTTGGTAAGAGCAAAACGAATCGTTCAATTATGTATTTTTAATTACTGAGTCCGTGCTATTTTAACCCCTAAAGACCACCAATGTTTTATCCTGATTGTCACATCATTTTTGTAATTTTTTTTTAATGTAGTAGCAAAATTATTCATTAGTACTGTTTGTCTCATTCCTCTCTTTATAATCATGTTTCCTTTTAAGTCTTGTTAGGAGTAAATAACACAATAAGTTTTTTAATTTTAGCTTAGCTCTTTATTTTTGTTTACACATGAAAAGTCACACGAAAATCGCAATGCTTAATGAGTAAGGTTCAGGCAGCCTATATTTCATGTTACATATACAGACTGCAATGCCAGTCCAGCAGCAGGTCTCCTTACCTGAACTAACAGCCTCAAGGGCATATATGAGACTGTAAGATCAGGTCAGGAGACCTGTGCTAAGCCCGGACATTGCGTTATATGGACCGTGAAATACGGGCTGACTGAACTGAGCCTGAAGAAAAGTCTCAGAATAGGTTCTCTTTTTTGTTCTGCTTGTTTTGATACATAATATACAAGCACCCATAAAGACGGATATACCCTAGACTTCATCTTCACCTGTCTCAGGTACCGGCACCAGAGGTAAGTATAGATGTTATTATTTTACTGGGTGGAAACAGTGATTGAAAAGGGGTTGTCCAAGTAGTGGCCAATCTAACATATTGGGTCCATAGAGATTGTTGTTGACACCATAGGAAAACATTTCCTTTAAACAAACCTATGTTTTTTGGTAATTGAACCCAGATGCTAAAAAATATTACTTTATTTGAATACATTTTTATTTTCTCATTGTACACTTTTTTATTTGATATTTGATTAAACTGGGGAACACAATTTTCATTGAGTTCGATCTGACACTTCTTTTTGTCTAACTTTTGGCTTCTGAAACCTAAAAGTGACCTCAGTTTTTCTTTATCATAGACACTTTTTAAGCTACTGGATGCCACCCCTCTGTCTCCAAAACCATACAAAATGTACATACATTGGAAAATAATGCAAATAAAACCTGAATGCAATGTTTATTTAAAACCAATTTGTTCATACAAAGGATATATTGTTACTGTAAGTCAATTTTGTGCAATGAGTTAAGTTAGGCAGCAGTTAAGGTAAAAATGTACGCTTATAACTTTTCCTGGATGTTCAGCCTGTGGACAATCTTGCCTTATGCTCCAACAATAGTCAGCCATCATATGTACAGTACATCCCATCTCCCCAGATACCGTCCCTCCATAACCTTCAGATCTTGGTGGAATCATTCACCTTGCTCATCAATGACTGCACCAAGGTTATCAGGGAAGTTAGCAAGATGGCTATGCAGATAATGCATTATGCTGCTAATTTTGCAACCAAGCATTTTGTCGCTCTCCAAGAGTTTCTGAACAATTTTAGTGTAATTGTTTGCTCTTGTATTTCCAAGAAAGTCCTTGACAAGGTCTTTGAATGATAACCAAGCATTCTTTTGGAGTTCTGCCATTGTCCTGATGAAATGTTCATTTTTAACGAGCTGCCAAATCTGTGGACCATCAAACACACCCACCTTTATTTTTTCAAATGACTGGCTAGGAAATGCCAAAATGAAGTACTTGAAATAGTCTTCTTCAATTGTCAAATTATTAAAAAAATGGATTAATGTGTACCAGTTTCTTGTGCAGAGGTGGAAATACACTGCTCAAAAAAATAAAGGGAACACTGAACTAACACTTCCTAGATCTGAATGAATGAAATATTCTCATTGAATTCTTTGTTCTGTACAAAGTTGAATGTGCTGACAACAAAATCACACAAAAATCATCAATGGAAATCAAATTTATTAACCAATGGAGGCCTGGATTTGGAGCCACGCCCAATATTAAAGTGGAAAAACACACTACAGGCTGATCCAACTTTGATGTAATGTCCTTAACCCCTTTACAACCCAAGGTGGTTTGCACGTTAATGACCAGGCCAATTTTTACAATTCTGACCACTGTCACTTTATGAGGTAATTACTCTGGAACGCTTCAACAGATCCCCCTGATTCTGAGATTGTTTTTTCGTGACAGATTGTACTTCATGATTGTGGTAAAATTTCTTCGATATCACTTACGTTTATTTGTGAAAAAAAACGGAAATTTGGCAAAAATTTAGCAATTTTCAAAATTTTAATTTTTATGCCCTTAAATCAGAGAGATATGTCACACAAAATACTTAATAAACAACATTTCCCACATGTCTACTTTACATCACAATTTTGGAACCAAAATGTTTTTTTATTAGGGAGCTATAAGGGTTAAAAGTTGACCAGCGATTTCTAATTTTTCCAACAAAATTTACAAAACCATTTTTTTAGGGACCACATCATATTTAAAGTCACTTTGAGGGGTCTTTGTGACAGAAAATACCCAAAAGTGACACCATTCTAAAAACTGCACCCCTCAAGGTGCTCAAAACCACATTCAATAACTTTATTAACCCTTCAGGTGCTTCACAGGAATTTTTGGAATGTGGAAGAAAAAAATTAACATTTAACTTTTTTCACAAAAATGATATTTTAGACCCAATTTTTTTTATTTTTGCAGGGGTAACAGGAAAAAATGGACCCCAAAATGTGTTGTGCAATTTCCCCTGGGCACGCAGATACACCATATGTGGGGAAAAAACACTGTTTGGGCGCACGGCAGGGTTCGGAAGGGAAGGAGCGCCATTTGACTTTTTAAATGTAAAATTTGCTTGAATAATTAGCGGACACCATGTTGCATTTGGGGAGCCCCTGATGTGCCTAAACAGTGGAAACCCCCCACAAGTGACACCATTTTGGAAACTAGACCCCTCAGGGAACTTATCTAGATGTGTGGTGAGCACCTTGAACCCCCAGGTGCTTCACAGAAGTTTATAACATTGAGCCGTAAAAATACAATTTTCACATTTTTCCCACAAAAATGTTTTTCAGCCCCCACTTTTGCATTTTCATAAGGGTAACAGAAGAAATTGCACTATGCAGTTTGTTGTGCAATTTCTCCTGAGTTAGCAGATACCCCATATGTGGGGGAAAACCATTGTTTGGGCGTGCGGCAGGGTTCAGAAGGGAAGGAGCGCCATTTGACTTTTTGATTGTAAAATTTGCTTGAGTAATTAGCGGATGTGCCCCTGATGTACCTAAACAGTGGAAACCCCCCACAAGTGACACCATTTTGGAAACTAGACCACTCAGGAAACTTATCTAGATGTATGGTGAGCACCTTGAACCCCCAAGTCCTTTACAGAAGTTTATAACATGGAGCCGTGAAAATAAAAAAATCTAACTTTTTCCACAAAAATGATGTTTTAGCCCCAATTTTTTTATTTTCACAAGGGTAAGAGGAGAAAATGGACCCCAAAAACTTTTGTGCAATTTCTTCTGAGTACGCCAATACCCCATATGTGAGGAAAATACAGTGTTTGGGCGCACGGCAGAGTTCAGAAGGGAAGGAGCACTGTGTGACTTTTTGAACGCAAAATCGTTTGGAATCAAGAGCGGACGCCATGTCGCGTTTGGAGAGCCCCTGATGTGCCTAAATAGTGGAAACCCCCCACAAGTGACCCCATTTTGGAAACTACACCCCTCAAGGATTTTATCAAGGGGTATAGTTAACATTTTGAACCCAGAGGTACGACACAGAATTTGATAACATTAGGTCATCATATTGAATAAGTTGTCATTAGTCTTGAGCGCAAGTGCTCACTACTTGAGTTTGCATCGGGTACTCAGGTATGCACCATGTATCACGGGTGCTCAAGTGAAATGCTCGAGTCCCCGCCCGCATGTTTCAACATTATTAGACACCCCCAAAAAAACAAGCGGGGATCGCTTGTGCATGGCAGGCAATCCCCGCAAGGTTGTTTTGGCCGCGAAGCATATGGAGCAGAGACTCGAGCACCCGCGATACTCAATGCATACCCGAGCACCCGATGCAAACTCAAGTAGCGAGCACTTGCGTTCAACACTAGTTGCCATATCGTCATCTTTTTTTTTTTTTTTTACTTTTGCAAAAAACAACAACCCTAACCCCAACCCTAACCCTACCCTAGCCCAACCCTAACCCGAACCCTAATATTAGCACAACCCTAGCCCCAACCCCAGCGTTTATTTTTTACGCCGTTCCTAGTGCGGTATAAGTGATTAGACGACCTTATTCTTCGGGTCGGTGCGACTACAGAGATACCAGAATCATATCGGGTTTTTATGATTGACAGCTGTCACACACTAAAAGACACATATTTTGAAAAATCTAGTTTTTGCATCGCCATATTTTGAGAGCTATAATTTTTCCATATTTTGGCAGACAGAGTCATGTGATGGCTTGCTTTTTGCGGGATGAGTTGACGTTTTTATTGGTGCCATTTTCAGGCATGTGACATTTTTTGATCGCTTTCTATTCCAGCTTTTGGGAGGCAGAATAAACAGAAACCAACAATTCAGGAATAGTTTTTTTTTTACATTTTTTTATTCTACTCCGCGTGTGGTAAAATTGATAAGGTAGCTTTATTCTTCAGGTCAGTACGTTTACAGCGGTACCACATTTATATAGTTTTTCTATGTTTTGGAGCTTTTACACAATAAAAGCTATTTTATAGAAAAAAATATTTTTTTGCATCGCTTTATTCTGAGAGCTATAACTTTTTTATTTTTCGGATGATGAAGCTGCATGGTGGCTTGTTTTTTGCGGGACAAGATGGCGTTTTCAGCAGTACCATATTTATTTATATTCGTCTTGTTGATCGCATGTTATTCCATTTTTTGTTTGGCGGTATGATGATAAAGCTTTGTTTTTTGCTTCGTTTTTTTTTACCGTGTTCACTGAAGGGTTTAACTAGTGGGACAATTTTATAGGTCAGGTAGTTCCGGACGTGGCAATACCAAATATGTGTACTTTTATTGTTTGCTTGTTTTTCATAATAATATTTATTGATGGGTACATTATATTTTTATTTTTGGTGGATTATTATTTTTTTTTTTTCCAAATATTTTTACAATTTTTTTTTTTTTTTTTTCACTTTCTGACAGTTTTTTTATTTGTTTACTTTGTCCCACTATGGGACTTTCACTTTTTTTATTCTGATCGCCTGCATAGCACAGCAATGGAGCACCATCCCTGTGCTATGCAGGCTGTCAGCGCTGCACAGTGAGAAGATAGTTTGGTCATGTACTGCGCATGACCAAAAAATCTTCCTGCTGTCTGGTGACCCGGATGTTGTCATGACGACATCGGGTCGTCATGGCAACATCCGGGAAGCCGTGGCAGACAGCGCTGGAGGCCGGAAGTGGAGGTGAGTATCCCGATCACCTCCCCTTAGCCACCGCAATGCTGCGACTTCGATCGCAGCATTGCGGGGGTTATTGTGCCGGGAGCAGTGCGGGACCGCTCCCCTGCACATAGTACCGGGTGTCAGCTGTGACAATCATCTGACACCCGGCGGCGATTGCGCCCGCACAGCCTGTGTGTGCGCGCGATCGCCATGACATACTAATACGGGTCAGGCTCTTAAAGCCCAGGGCACTGACGCGTATTAATACGTCATGGGCTTTAAAGGGGCTAAAACAAGTCAAAATGAGGCTCAGCATTGTGTGTGGCCTCCACGTGCCTGTATGACCTCCCTACAATGCCTGGGCATGCTCCTGATGAGGTTGCAGATGCTCTCCTGTGGGATCTCCTCCCAGATCTGGACTAAAGCATCCGCCAACTCCTGGACAGTCTGTGGTGCAACGTTGGTGGATGGAGCGAGACATGATGTCCCAGATGTGCTCAATCGGATTCAGGTCTGGTGAACGGGCGGGCCAGTACATAGCTTCAATGCCTTCATCTTGCAGGAACTGCTGACACACTCCAGCCACATGAGGTCTGGCATTGTCATGCGTTAGGAGGAATCCAGGGCCAACCGCACCAGCATATGGTCTCACAAGGGGTCTGAGGATCTCATCTCGGTACCTAATGGCAGTCAGGCTACCTCTGGCGAGCACATGGAGGGCTGTGAGGCCCTCCAAAGAAATGCCACCCCACACCATTACTGACCCACTGCCAAACCAACATTCAAAAGTGACCAAAACATTAGCCAGAAAGCATTGGTAGTGAGATGTGGACTGTGGTCCCCACCTGCAGAACCACTCCTTTATTGAGTGTGTCTTGATAATTGCCAATAATTTCCATCTATTGTCTATTACATTTGCACAACAGCATGTGAAATTGATTGTCAATCAGTGTTGCTTCCTAAGTGGACAGTTTGATTTCACAGAAGTTTGATTTACTTTGTGTTATATTCTGTTGTTTAAGTGTTCTCTTTATTTTTTTGAGCAGTGTATAATGTTCTTTCTGTCAACAAATGGCTCATGTAGAATGTTTGGATTGCCAGGTTTGACGGCAGATCTTGGAGGCCAATTCCTCTCTCCCATATGATTCTCACAAGCTCTACTGTTCCACATGCACAGGAAACAAGGATACTTGGTGTATCCGCGTTGCTGACCACGAAGTAAGCATACCATTTTAAGGTCAACACAGATGATTCAAGTGTGTTTGTGATATTGCAACAACTCAATTACTCTCTTTATGTCTCCGTATTTTTTACAAGGAGAGAAACTGGATAGCCAATTTCAACTGCAGCAAATAAATTGCCATTGGGGAGCTCCACTTTGAGCTATCAAACAGTCGCCATTCATTTGAGTTATATATTGGAATTCCAAATTCCTCAATTAAACCATGGATATTATGGCAATACACAAAGCAACTGTCACTTCTAAAGTTTTACAGAAATGCACTTTCTCTAAATCCAAAGTAGGATACCTTTGATGCTTTTTCAAGCAGGTTTTTCTCATGCAGACTTAATTCTAGGAGTTCTGAAGCCTTTTTGATAGTCCCAAATCTTGTGCCAAATTGTTCAACTCATGCTGGTAAAATCCCTTATGAACTGAGACAGCTTCAATTTCAAAATCTTCATCATTGCTGTCACATTGTTCTTCACCATAATGCTGTTCTTGAAGTGAGGGCAATTCAAGGAAAACTGGCACTGGGATTTCAGCTGAATAGGGCACTGGACAAATAGCTGATGGTAGATTAGGATACTCTATTTCTTGTTATATCCGAAAGTGTTCACTTTACAAAAGTAACAGTCACTGGAATGATCTCTTGGCTCTTGCCAAAACATAGGTATACTAAATGTCATCTTATCACATATTCCCTTTGTCCACATATGTAAACTCTGGACACAATGCTTTCACACCTTGTGAGGGGCCAAGACTTATGTTGATCACCAAGCATTACTTTGAAATATGCAAAATAGGCTTGCTTAACAAAAGTGCTGATCCTTTCACTGGGAATGGTGAAACTGTCACAGATATAAAAGGAATCAGGCCTGTTTAGGCACTTATCAGTAAAGTGGTACCACGGCACTCCTATGTATGATGCACAAGTAGGATCCTATCCCTTGTAAACTGTTGTAAAAGACTTGGCACTCATAGTGAATCAAAAATTATTTTGAATATATTTATTTATAGTGCAGGCAATCCAAAAAGTAAAGACGTTTCTGTCAAGAGACCTTCATCAGTCCAACAGGTTGCACAAGATAGACTGTGTATACTAACACTATGGATAAGCAGTGAGCATTGCAATGGCAGGAAGTGTCCTTGCTATAAATAAATATATTCAAAATATTCTTTGATTCACTATGACTGCCAAATCTTTTTCAACTGTTTAGGAACTTATGACAGAAATAGACAGTAGTGATGAGCGAGCACTAAAATGCTCAGGTACTCGTTCTTCGAGTCGAGCAAATTGGAATGCTCGAGTGCTCGGTCCGAATAACGAGCCAAATGTAAGTCTATGGGAAACTCGAGCATTTTTCCGGAGGCTAACCCCGACAGTCTGCAGATGTCTTAAAAATTGCCCAAATCTATGGGAACAGTGCTCAAATGACATGGGAACTGCATGGGGAAGACCCCTGGAAGCATTTCTGACTCCCAGGTCACTGCTGTCAACAACGTTGTCAGAGGTATTACGCCACTTTTACGGACTTACAATAAAACATACAAAAACTAAACCAAAATGGATTTTCCTGGGAAATATGTTAAGGAACATCCTTTCCAGGGTAATGACTTGTATATAAGGCAAAATAAATAACCAAAAACAAAAATGCTCCTCCACACCTTGGGCTATGTTCACACGTAGCGTTTTTGATGCGTTTTTGCACTTTTGTATTGCTTTCAACCAAAACAAATGCATTCACCGGGAAATATCATTGTAACATTTTACAACCTTATCTGGTCATGTGGTGTGTGACACATCATCAAACACATCCTGTTTCATTAATATTGGAGGGACTCTGAAAGTCACAAAGACTATTTTTATAGGGCCATCAGGCGGCCCTTACTATTCTTAAAGGGCCAGCAGTCGGCTATGCTTTGTTGTTCCCATTATTAACGAGTGGGTCTTCTATACTTTTATTGCGTATGCAGTGACTTCAAGGGCTGCCAAAAATTTGAACGCAACTCAATACCTCTTTGAAAAGACATAGAGGACGGTCTCAGTAAAAAAAATGTTCCCATTATTAGGAAGTGTGTCTCCCATACTGTTTGCCTATGCAGTGAAGCAACGGCTGCCAAAAATTTGGAGGAACTCCAATACCCCTTGCAAGAGACGTAGAGGTCAGAGGGCCTCCTGCAAAAAATGCTCCCATTATTAGGAAGTGTGTCTCCCATACTGTTTGCCTATGCAGTGAAGCAACGGCTGCCAAAAATTTGGAGGAACTCCAATGCCCCTTGCAAGAGACGTAGAGGTCGGAGGGCCTCTGAAAACAATGTTCCCATTATTAGGAAGTGTGTCTCATTTCAGAAGAAGCAGGATGGTGATGCTAATTATGGTGTCATTGCCGCTCACCATCTTGGTGGAGTCCTCAAAGTTTTGGAGGATAGTACAAATGTCTGACATCCATGTCCACTTCTGAGGTTTTATGTGTGGAGTCTGACCTGAATACCGACGGCCTTGTTGATGCTGGTAGTCAACAACTGCCCTCTTCTGCTCACAAATCCTTCCCAACATCTGCAATGTAGAGTTCCAACATGTGGGGACATCGCAGATCGGTGGGTGAGCTGGAAGCAGCAAACACTGCTGAAGCAGGGCAATGGCGGCGGAAGCTGTAGCTGACTTTCTAAAATGGGCACACAGGCGGCGTACTTTGACAAGCAGATCCGACAGATCCGGGTAGGTTTTGAGAAACCACTGAACCACGAGGTTAAACACATGGGTCAAGCATGGTACATGTGTGAGCTCGCCTCGCCTCAGAGCCGCCACCATTTTCCAGCCATTGTCACACACGATCATGCCTGGCTGTGGGGTCAGCGGTGTCAGCCACAGATCTGCCTGCTCTTTCAGAGCTGTTCACAACTCTTCAGCGTTGTGCGGTTTGTCACCTAAGCATATTAGCTTCAGCACAGCCTGTTGCCGCTAGGCCAAGGCAGTGCTGCAGTGCTTCCAGCTTGCGACTGATGTGGTCATTTCGGGGATAGAGGCTGAAGAGGAGGAGGAGGTGCGGGAGCTGTAGAATGTGGGGTAAACCCTGATTGACCCAGGGCCCGCAATCCCCGGCGTCGGGAGTATGTGTTTCATCCCAAGGTCCAACTGGGTCCCGGCTTCCACTATATTAACCCAGTGTGCCGTCAGCGAGATGTACCGTCCCTGCCCACAAGCACTTGTCCACGTGTCCATGGTTAGGTGGACTTTCCCAGTAACTGCGTTGTTGAGGGCACGTCTAATGTTGTGGGACACGTGCTCGTGTAATGCGGGGACGGCACACCAGGAGAAATAGTGGCGGTGGGGGACCAAGTACCAAAGGATGGCTGCTGCCATCAGGTTGCGGAAAGCTTCCATCTCCACGAGCCTAAAAGGCAACATTTCGAGAGCAAGCATTTGCGAAATGTGTGAATTTAGTAATGTGGCCTGTGGGGCGTTGGCTGCGTATTTGCGCTTGCCTTCCAAGGACTGGGGTAGGGACAACTGAACGCTGCGCTGGGACAAGAATGTGGACGTGCTTGCTGATGGTGCTAGTTGAGAGTGTTCAACAGGTGCAGGGGGGGAGGTATCTTCACATGTGCCATGGACAGGGGATTAGTGTGCAGCCTGATCATGCTGGTGGTTGTCAGGCTGCTAGTTTTGCTACCGCTGCTGATGCTGGATGGCAAGTGGTGCAAATGCCTTTTTGGCGTTATCTGCAGAGTCTTTAAAAAATAACCAGACTCGGGAAGACCTAACAGTTATACTGGCAACTTCGTCATGTTGACGTTACGAGGAACGCTTTTCCGCCTTGTGTCTGCAGCCACCACACTGCTTCTTCCTGCCTGTTGTGGTGCTACGCCTCCCTCCCCCTGTGTGCTGCTGTCCTCGCTCTGTATGTCCCCCCTGGCAGGTTGGGTCACTTACTATATCATCCACCACCTCGTCTTCCACTTCCGCTCCTTGGTCCTCCTCCTGACTTTCTGGCAATTGTGTCTCATCATCATCATCATCCACCTCTTGCGACAGTAATTGCACTTTCCCACCATTGCCTTCGTGTGACCGTGGCTGCTCCAATACTTGGGCATCGCTACATTCATTCTCCTCTTGACTCGCTTGAAGCTGGCCGGGCGAGAGGCCCGAATCTACAAATTGAAAAGTGAATAGCTCTTCTGAGTGTCCAAGTGTGGGATCAGTTGTCTCCGGGCATTCGGCATGGTGGGAGGAAGGAGGATCAGGGTGCGGAATATGCGGTCCAGACTCACGGCTACTGAGACTTGACCATGTGGAAGACAAGGTGGTGGTGGTGGTGGCTAAGTGACTGGAAGCATTATCTGCTATCCAACCAACAACCTTTTGACACTGCTCCGTGTTCAATAGTGGTGTTCTGTGGTCTCCTAGTAATTGGGACAGGAAGATTGAGCGACAAGATGTGGGTGTTTGTTGTGGCACAATTTCAGCTTGCCCACGGCCACGTCCTCGGCCTCTGCATGCACCATCACCATCACGTCCACTTCCCCGTCCCTTGCCATGCACATTTTTAATAGAGGACAATATTTTCCATGTTCACGAGAAATGGCTGATTTTGGAACGCAGTGATATGATACGTCTGACAGAGAACCACGATTTTAAATAGCAGGCCTCTAATTTTCTAATACTATTCTTCACAGACGCTCAGTGTGAATAGCTTGACCGACACACTGCAATGGAATGAAAATGGAAGAAATGGCTGATTTTGGAACACTCTTATAGGTGTTTTATCTGACAGAGAACCACGGTTTTAAATAACAGGCCTGTAATTTGCTAATACTATCCTTCACAGACACCTAGTGTGAATAGCTTGACCGACACACTGCAGCGGAATGATAATGGAAGAAATGGCTGATTTTGGAACACTCTTATAGGTGTTATGTCTGCCAGAGAATCACGGTTTTAAATAGCAGGCCTGTAATTTGCTAATACTATCCTTCACAGACACCTAGTGTGAATAGCTTGACCTACACACTGCAGCAGAATGAAAATGGAAGAAATGGCTGATTTTGGAACACTCTTATAGGTGTTATGTCTGACAGAGAACCACGGTTTTAAATAGCAGGTCTGCAATTTGCTAATACTATCCTTCACAGACACCTAGTGTGAATAGCTTGACCGACACACTGCAACAGAATGGAAAAGGAGGCCAATATTTTCCACGTTTAGTTTAAATTTATGGATTTTTTTTACTGAAATATGGAAGAGATCTGGCTTTATTCTGCAGTGAGAACAGGCAAATGGAGCAGAAAAATGGTGTACTCTGGATTGCTTTTTAAGCAAATAACCAGGATTAAGATAAAAAAAAAAATTCCTTGACCACTAATATCTGGGGCTATGTCTACAAATATCTGTAATTTTTACAGCAGCAGCAGACAGGACATTCAATGGACCCTCTTGTGCTGTATCATACACTGTAGTCTGCCACATACACTGCCTGCCTGCCTAGCACTGATTATATGCAGCTGGATTAGTCCTCAGAAGGACTGTTAGTTCAGATATATATATATATGTTGTGGAATACCTATACTAACAGGACGTTCAATGGACACTCATGTGCTGTATCATGCACTGCAGTCTGCCACATACACTGCCTCCCTGCCTATCTCCTGCTATCACCACTGAATATATGGAGCTGGATTAGTCCTCAGAAGGACTGTTAGTTTACTTGGATATATATATATATGTTGTGGAATACCTATACTAACGATGAAGAAGCAAATCTCTCCCTGACACAGAAGCACCTCTCCCTACTCTGCCTGATTCCGGGGTACACTGTGACGAGCACAGCGGCGCCAGGTCTTATATAGACCTGATGACGCTGTGCAGCCAGCCAATCACTGTAATGTCCACAACCGACATAGCTACGACATTACAGAGCATGGCAGGCAATTATTGCATTTTCATTGGCTCTCTAAAGAGCACCAAACATGCAGGGTGGGGACCTGAGTTCCCGCCCGAGCAACCCGGGAAATACTCGCCGAGCGCCGAGCTTGTCGAGCACAGTGATGCTCGGGCGAGTACTGAGCAGTAGCGAGCACGTTCGCTCTTTAATAGACAGACATGATGTTAAAAAAAGGAAATAAGTGTGTAAATAAAAAATAAATTCTGCTAACCCCTTGTAATCAGACTTTCAGAATACGGATCACTATATTGAGCAGCACACAACCTCTCGCCACACTCTCTCACATATAATTGAATAGCGTAAACAAATAACAACCTGTTGCCGGTCACCAAGGTCATCCTCCACCTTTCCCCACTCAAGGATGGTTCATTCTTGGCCAATAAGAGAGCACTAGTGCTATCCTCGATCCAGGCTAGAGTAAGCTGTAGAGAAAAAACCTGATGTGAAAGTAGAAAACTAACCACAGTTTTGAAATCAGCATGTCTATTCTGGTCTACATCCACAGAAAAATCGAACTCAACAGACATTATATTCAAATTTCCGGTGATTGGGCTGCCATGTTGCCTGAGATGCTCTAATTAGCATTTAGATATAAAGACTAAAGCATAGAGATCTTCATTGACTTCTGTGGGTCAGCACTGCAGGCATACTCCATGATCTCTGCAAAGGTCATTGTGCAAGGTGAAGAGGTGAGCTGCATAATCTTGTTATACAAAGGTGTTACCTTTCATTGTAATTCTGCCTGTGATGATAATGAGATGACTGCTGAAAGATATCTCCATTGAACAGACGTGTCAACTTATTATGAGACTCAGTAATTGGTGTGAAAACTACAAGATTTTAGGATTATTTTAAAATATAGATATCATAAATAGAAAATGTAAAAAAAATTACCAATAAAATGATTAACATAAAAGAATTTGATTTAAATAATAGACAATTTTCTGATGACACATTCCCTTTAAATAGCTGTACTATACTAAACAAAAACACACAATTCATATTTTCTTAATAAGTGACAAATATGCTTGTGGATTGTGTTAGATAAGAATATATTTTTTAATTAGTGTTCTGTTCTTGTGGCCAGTGAACTGGATATGGACAAAACATTGACCAATGTTAGTAAATCCGCACACAAAATCTAGTCTCACACATTTGTTTAAGGATGACATAGTGATTTTTTCATGGAAAGCAGCTCCTGCTGCCATTTTGAATGCCGAGTACAGATCTGCACATGGACCTGTTCACACTGCAAATTCTTATAAAGGCTATATACATTGTGTGTAGAATTCTTTGGCCAGTGAGTATTTTGACCATATCATCATTTTTATGCAGATTTTCCAACTACAAGTTGTATAAACGTGAATGCTTATTGGATAAAGCAGATCAGGTGATGTGTATTTGTGTAATGAGGGAGAGTGTGGCCTAAGGATATCAGCACCCAGGGACGGCTCCAGGTTTTTGTGGGCCCCGGGAGAAACAGTCTCAGTGGGCCCCTTTAACACATACCATGATTCATGATGCCCAGAAACCGGCGAATCCTCGCAGCACACAGTGAAAACCGGACAGTATAGTCCTCCATACAGTATTATGAGTCCATTATAATGCCCCATACAGAATAATGGACCCGTATAATGCTCCATACAGAATAATGGACCTCATATAATGCTGCATATAGAATAATGGACCTCATCTAATGCTCCACACAGAATAATGGACCCCATATAATGCTCCATAGACAATAATGGACCTCATATAATGCTCCACACAGAATAATGGACCTCATATAATGCTGCACACAGAATAAAGGACCCCATATATTGCTCCATACAGGATACTGGCCCCCATATAATGCTCCATACAGAATACTGGCCCCCATATAATGTTCCTTGCAGGATAGACCCCATATAATGCTCTATGCTGTATGGGCCCCATATAATGTTCCATACTGTATGGGCCCCATATAATGCTCCATACAGTATGGGCCCCATATAATGCTCCATACAGTATGGGCCCCATAAATTGCTCCATGTAGGCTGGGCCCCATTTAATGTTCCATGCAGGCTGGGCCCCATTTAATGCTCCATGCAGGCTGGGCCCCATTTAATGCCCCATGCAGGCTGGGCCCCATATAATGCCCCATGCAGACTGGGCCCTATATAATGCCTCATGCAGGCTGGGCCCCATATAATGCCCCATGCAGGCTGGGCCCCATATAATGCCCCATGCAGGCTGGGCCCCATATAATTCCCCATGCAGGCTGGGCCCCATATAATGACCCATGCAGGCTGGGCCCCATACCTCCATACATAAAAAAAATAAAAAAAATCAAATACTCACCTCACCTCTGTTATGAACTGCTACAAGCACTAAGGAAAGAAGGAGATCTGTCTCTACAATAGAACTAAGCTAGATCCCTACGATGTAACGGGGAACCTGATCCTGCGATCAGACCCGCTAAAGTCCTCAGCTAGTCTGAACGAAGACCTATAGATGTGAGGGAGGGATCCCTACAAGAACTAGGGACTGGGAGAAAGATGGACACCTCCTAGCAGAAATTGTAGCAGTAAAAGACAAACAAACAACATAGAACATAGAGTTCAAAAGACCTAGCTAAACTGACTGAGAAAGGTAACAAAGCACCTGGCTAGCTTAAGAGTAGAAATTACAATGAAGTCCAGCAAGGCCAGAAGGGCGGAGCAGGATTAAATAGGCAAAAACGGTCATGTGACCAGCATAATAGAAAAAACCTAACAGGAGAGTTCTAACAGTACCCCCTCTTCTATGAGGATCCTCCGGATCCCCTAGGCCCAGGCTTATCAGGAAACCTCTTGTGAAACGCTCTGACAAGTCTGGAAGCAGAAACATCATCTGCCCTCACCCATGAGTTATCCTCGGGACCGAAACCCTTCCAAGCGACGAGATACTGCAAACTCCCGCTATACCGTCTAGAATTAAGGATGCGGGAAATTTCATATTTCTCGTCCTCCACCACCGGAGGAACAGTGGCAGTGGCGTCTCTATCTGATACATAAGCTTTTTTCAATAGAGAAACATGAAACACCGGATTAATCTTCCAGGAGGTAGGAACCTCCAACCTAACAGCAGATTGGTTAACTACCTGAATCACCTTAAAGGGCCCTACAAACTTGGGACCCAATTTTTTAGAAGGAATCCTCAACCACAGATTCTTAGAGGACAACCAAACCATGTCACCAACCATAAACAAAACCTCTTGACGTTTCTTGTCAAAGTACCTCTTAGATTTTTTGTTAGCCTCCTGAAGATTACCACGCACATCCGTCCAAACTCTTTCCAAATCACCGGAAAAACTCTCCTCCTCAGGCACAGCCGATACCAATTTGGAGAATGACCCAAAAGACGGATGTCTCCCAGAGCAACAAAAAAAAGGCAAACACCCAGCAGAAGAGGATGTATGGTTGTTAAGAGCAAATTCAGCAAGCGGCAGAAACTCAGACCACCCCTCTTGATTGTCTGCCACAAAACAACGCAAGAACTGCTAAACATCCTGGTTCTTCCTTTCTGTCTGGCCATTAGACTCAGGATGATATCCAGATGAAAATGACAAATGAACTCCCAACCTGTCACAAAAAGCATGCCAAAAACGAGCCACGAACTGAGGTCCCCTATCAGAAACAATGTCAGTAGGAACACCATGGAGTCTGACAATCTCCTTGACAAAGGCCTTAGCGAGTGTCTTAGCGCAGGGCAGTTTGATGAAGGGAACCAAGTGACACATCTTGCTAAAACGGTCCACGACCACCCAGATGACCGTGAAACCCTCAGAGGGGGAAAGGTCAGTAATAAAGTCCATAGCCAGATGTGTCCAAGGTGCAGTAGGAACCTCCAGAGGGCACAGCAACCCCGCAGCAGGAGCATGTGAAGACTTAGATCTAGCACACACAGTACATTGACGCACCCACTTAATGACCTCCTTCTGCCATCCAGGCCACCAAAAACTGCGACCCACAAGTCTCTTGGTCTCAGAAATTCCAGGATGACCTGTCAACCGAGACTCATGACACTCAACAAACAAATCTCTCCTAAAGGTCCTAGGCACAAACAACCTCCCATAGGGAGTGTTAGATGGGGCATTCTCCTGTGCTTTAAGAATCTCATCTTCCAAAAAACGGAGTCCAGTGCAGCAATCACAACACCTTCTTGTAAAATGCTCTCCTCCTCAGCACCGACCATGGGAGAAAAGCTGCGAGACAAAGCATCAGCTTTAACATTCTTGGTACCCGGGATGTAAGTAACGGAAAAATTAAACCGCGAAAAAAAAAGTGCCCACCTAGCCTGACGGGCATTCAAGCGCTTGGCAGCATCAAGATAGATCAGATTTTTATGATCAGTGAAAACCTGAATGGGAAAATCAGCACCTTCCAAGAGATGATGCCAGTGTTCAAATGCGAGTTTAATAGCCAGCAATTCCCGATTACCAATATCGTAATTAAGTTCAGTCTCAGAAAAAATTTTTGAAAAAAAGGCACAGGGATGTACTCCATCCTTGTTTTCCTGAGACAACACCGCACCGATCCCCACAGAAAAAGCATCAACCTCAACCAAAAACGGCTTAGTCACATCAGGCTGCATAAGGATGGGGGCAGAGCTGAACCTCTCCTTTAGAAACACAAAAGCTTCAATGGCCTCAGTAGTCCACTGAACCATATTAGAACCTTTCCTGGTGAGATCGGTCAGTGGTTTAACAATAATAGAAAATTTTTTAATGAATTTTCTGTAATAATTGGCGAAACCCAAAAACCTCTGTATCGATTTCAAACCAATAGGCCTAGGCCATTCCTGCACAGCTTGAACTTTCACCGGGTCCATCTCAAAGCCCTCGCTGGAGATAATGTAGCCCAAAAAACTAATTCTCTGTACAGCAAACTCACATTTCTCCAACTTAGCAAAAAGCGAATTGTCAATCAATAACTGCAATACCTCACGTACGCTCCGCCAATGAGACTCCAGGTCAGGCGAATAAATCAAAATGTCATCCAAATACACAACCACATTTTTGCCGATCAAAGGTTTAAGGATGTCATTAATAAGATTCTGAAAAAATGCTGGTGCATTGGTAAGACCAAAAGGCATAACCAAATTCTCAAAATGACCCACAGGAGTGTTAAAAGCAGTCTTCCATTCATCACCCTCCTTCATGCGCAGCAAATTGTATGCCCCCCGGAGATCAATTTTAGAGAACCACTTGGCCCCCACTAGCTGGTTAAACAAATCAGGAATCAATGGCAGTGGGTAGGGATTGCGTACAGTAATTTTATTAATCTCGTGAAAGTCCAAACAAGGACGTAAACCGCCGTCCTTTTTTTTAACAAAAAAAAATCCAACAGCCACAGGTGACTTAGAGGGTCTGATATGACCGGCGGCCAAGCTCGTCTGTATGTATTCCTCCAAAGCCTTTCTCTCAGGAATAGTCGGATTAAATAAACGACTTTTAGGAAGAGTCGCTCCAGGGACAAATTCAATGGTACAATCGTAGTCTCTATGGGGAGGCAAAATTTGCGACTCCTCCTCAGAAAAAACTTTCCAAAAATCCTGAATAGGTACAGGTAATTCCCCTTTACCCACAGCAGCAATGCGCCCGTTACAACACTTGTCATAACACTTAGGGCTCCAGGACTTAATTTCATTGGTAGACCAATCCAGTACAGGATTGTGCAATTTTATCCAGGGCAACCCCAAAACTACTGGAGAAGGCAAATTATTTAATACAACCAAATCCAAATTTTCTTGGTGAATACCATTAATAGTGAGGGGAAATTCATAAACCTTGTGAGTAACACATTTCAAGGGAGAGCCATCGACAGAAACCACGGCAATAGGGGATGACAAATGTTTGGGTTTTAAATTAAGTTTTTCCAAGAATCCCCCATCAATCACATTCAGAGTTGAACCACAATCCACAAATACCCGAAATTCAATTAATTCTTCCTGAGCTGCGGTAATAGCAGAAAGAAATACACCCTTAGTGTTTAAACAGGCTATATGGGCGTAACTGACCTTTTTTTTTTTCTTTGTTCATACGAAGCACACAGTTCTTAATGAAATGGTCAGATTTGCCGCAATAAAAGCACAAACCTTCAGAAAACCTGCGGTCTTTTTCCTGAGAGCAGGGTGACATCGCCCCAATCTCCATCGGCTCTCCAGAGTCAGTACAGACCCTCTCAAGACTCGGAGCTGACATGGCAGAGGATTTACTCTCATTAACCCTTGCACGCAGTCTCCTGTCCACCCGTATAGCTAATTGCATTGCCTCCTGCAAGTTTCCAGGTGTAGGATAAGCAATCAGCAGATCCTTAACCCTTTCACCTAGCCCAGCAAGAAACAAACTTTTCAGAGCTGAATCGTTCCACCCCACCTGAGCAGACCACCGACGGAAGTGAGTACAATAATTTTCCACATTACCTGATCCCTGCCTCAAATGTCTCAATTCCGTCTCAGCTGATGAGACACGATCAGGATCATCATACAACAACCCCAAAGCAGAAAAAAAACTATCCACTGATCTAAAGCACGGATCACTAGGTTGGAGAGAAAAGGCCCATCCCTGAGGTTCTTTGCGCAAAAGTGACATTATGAACCCTATGCGCTGTGATTCATCACCAGAGGATCTGGGTCTCAAACGAAAATACAATAAACAAGCATTTTTAAAGGAAAAAAAATCTTGTTGTTCAACAAAAAATAAATCAGGCAATCGTACCTTTGGCTCCACAAAATGCGCTCCAGAACAGCTACTCACGTGTTGTTGGAGCTCGGCCTCCTCCAGAGAGAGTCCCTGCAGGCGTTGAGCCAAATCCTGAACCGACACCATGATGGAAACTGGAGGTCTTTCCTTAGAGAAATTTTTTTTTGGGCTGGACTTACTGTTATGATCTGCTACAAGCACTAAGGAAAGAAGGAGATCTGTCCCTACAATAGAACTAAGCTAGATCCCTACGATGTAACGGGGAACCTGATCCTGCGATCAGACCCGCTAAAGTCCTCAGCTAGTCTGAACGAAGACCTATAGATGTGAGGGAGGGATCCCTACAAGAACTAGGGACTGGGAGAAAGATAGACACCTCCTAGCAGAAATTGTAGCAGTAAAAGACAAACAAACAACATAGAACATAGAGGTCAAAAGACCTAGCTAAACTGACTGAGAAAGGTAACAAAGCACCTGGCTAGCTTAAGAGTAGAAATTACAATGAAGTCCAGCAAGGCCAGAAGGGCGGAGCAGGATTAAATAGGCAAAAACGGTCATGTGACCAGCATAATAGAAAAACCTAACAGGAGAGTTCTAACAACCTCTCCTGCTACCTTTGCTCTGCTCCGGAGTTCTCAGCGTCGTCTTCTTCCTGCTCTCTGCGCTGTGACTGCTCAGCAGAGGGCTTGCTGGAAAGACATCATTGAGCCCTCTGACGTGAGACGTCACAGTCAGGAGATGCAGAAGATACGAGACCTGCGGAGGAACGGGGAGAGGTAAGTATTGTGCCGGGATCCTGAGCAAGTGGGGGGGCCCAGTTGCGGGTACTGGCATCAGACTCTTCACGGGCTCCATAGCGTTTCTGCATCTCCCTGGCAGAAAAAACGCATGCGGATTTTACATGCGTTTTTCCTTCCAGGTAGAAGCGTAAGTGAAGCGTTTTTAACATGCAATTTCACATGCGAGTTGTTAAGCGCTTTTCCAAGCGATTTTAGCATCACTTGGAAAAGTGCTTGACAAGTTGGTCAAACTATATAAATCCATGCAACCGGCATGGTTTTATATAGTGTGACCAAGTTATGATGCTGCAAATGCAGCATCAATAGTAAAAAACAATAAAAAAACCCATTATACTCACCTTCAGATGGCCCCCGGTCTCCTCAGCGATGCGTCCGGTATCTTCGGCGGCTCCCGGTGCTCTAAAAAGGACCTTCCATGATGTCATTTAGTCATGTGATGGTCACGCGACCATCACCTGACCACTGACGTCAGCGGTCGCGTGACCGTCACATGACTAAAGGACGTCACGGAAGGTCCTTGCAGAACACCACCGGAAGCCAAGGAGACAGTAGCGCCACTCAGAGGAGACCGGCGGGTGCCGGAAAGGTGAGCATAAGGTTTTTTTTAATTTTATTTATTTTTTAACTACAGGTACTATGGTACCCGGGTCTGGAGGAGAGTCTCCTCTTCTCCAGACCCGGGTACCATCTGCGCATTGAACCGCATGATAACCGCATGTGCACGTTAGTCATGCGGTCCAATGCAAGTCAATGGCGGCTAAAATGCCGCGATTCCGCAAAATAAATGGTAGTGCTGCGGATTTTTCCGCAATGATAATCCGCAGCGGAAATTTAATGCGGATTATCATTGGGAAACATTGCAGACCTTCTACCAAGCGTTTTTAAGCGCTTCTGCAGCGGAATTGCCGCTGCGGAAACGCTTAAAAAACGCATAGTGGGCACACAGCCTAAAAGTCTTATAGAGCTATGCAGCACTCTTGAAATTATTAAGATTGCTAAGGTTTTATGGACTTATTTGATGAGAGTGACTCTTGAAGGACTAGATGGATAGACCAAAGGCTAGATCAGTAACGGGCACAGACCTCTACTTGGACTCAGGCACCAGCAGTGTTGTGGTTGGCATTGCTATGGGCTGGAATTATTAAAGATAAGCTAGTTGGATCTTTTGGGGTTGAAGGTAGACTCAAAATCAACCCCCAAATCTTCTGACAGTTTTAGAAGACATTTTCTTCAAGCATTGGTACAGAAAAAAAATTCTGCATCTTTCAATAAAACCTTGATTTTTATGCTGAACAATTCTCCATCACATGCATCAAAAACTCCACTGCTTGGCCAGAAAATGCCTTAAAAATCAAAAATAATGACAGTCTCAAGACAGTCTCTTCCTCACCTGTCCTAAACCCTACTGAGAACTTGTGGACTCTTCTTAAATGGGAGATACATTGTGAAGGAAAACAGTACACCTCTCTGAACAGTGTCTGGGAGGCTGTGGTTGGTGCTGCCCAAACAGTTGAACGTCAACAGATTGAGAAACTGATAGACTTCATGGAAGGCTTATGGGCGGAACGGTGGCTCTGTGGTTAGCACTGCAGCCTTGCAGCACTGGGGTCCTGGCTTCAAATCCCACCGAGGACAACATCTGCAAGGAGTTTGTATGTTCTCCCTGTGTTTGTGTAAGTTTCCTCCAGTTCTCTCCCACACTCCAAAGACATACTGATAGGGAATTTATATTGTGAGCCCCAATTGGGACAGTTCCAGTGATGTCTGTAAAAGTGCTGTGGAATTAATGGTGCTATATAAGAGAGTAAAATTAATAAATATGAATGTTATTGAAAAGATGGGTGGCTATATTGATCACTGATAATTTTTTGGAAATGTCAGACAAGTATTTTTGTACATTTTGAGTTGTTTGGTCAATATTCTCACTTTGATAGATAATAGTTGTTCAATAATAAAATGAATCCTCAAAAATACAAATTGCCTAACAATTGTGCACACAGTGTATGACATTTCCAGTCACTGCCTTACAAAGCAGATTATAGGCATGCAGTTTTCCCTACTACGGTAATATCCAGTAATGTCTTTTGTGCAGTGCTAATCTCCAACCAATCTCGACAGGATTTAAGCAGTACATTAAATCCAGTACTCTGGCTAGGAAGTATAATATAGAGAAAGTATCTTTTGCAACACAGGGTCCTGGGCTTATAGCACTGAATGGGACCCAGTCTAGGTGTAACATTTGTCCTATTATGCACTGTTTGCATTATTCGGAAAAAAGACACCATTTAACAAAGATAAAAAATATGTCTGGTATTAATGTGTTCATCAAAACTTATTTTTCTAGTTTTTATAATCACAAAACAGAAATATTTTATAGAAAGTGGGATATATAGACAGTTATGTCCTATCTCACAAATAAAATCATCAGACAATGTAAGCAGCTTTCACTAAAGATCCTCACTCATGTTTAACTGCAGTGGAGATATAAGCTATTTTGCAGATTTGAGAGGTTATACTTTATTACTGCGCCAGGATTAAATGCGCTTGCAAATAACCACATCACAAATTTCTAATTCTTTATTGCCTTCTGGAAATTGATATCCATATTTAGTTCCAGAGTTTGTGTTTCACTCATACAGTATTTTTCCGGCTGTGTCTTTTAAAACTGCTTGTGCGTACTGATGAGCTGTAAGTTGAACAACTGCAGCATTCCCCCGATGCAATTCTCTGCCAAGAAACTGCTGACATTAGCAGGTGTTCCACTTTTAAGACTTAAGATGGTTTAGGATTTCTGCAGCCCTAGACGCAACTGATGCCTTAACCAAACAGATATCAGTCAGCTATATAATACGGAGAATATATGCATACCAGGATATTTCTTTCAAAGCAAATAGAATGGAAACTTTGCTGCCTGAAACAAATTCAATAGAACATTAGAGTGAACTTTAGAATGTACATCTTTAAAGGGGTGTCAGGGTTTTTTTTTTTTAAAAAAGGACAATTTGTTAAAATTATAAAACCATTACTTTCCCAATTAAAAAAGCAACCTAGCAAATATGTCTATTTTAATAAATACCTTAAATACTTGTAAAAGAAGAATTTTGCATAATCATTTCTTAGAAGTTGGCCATGTGCTATTCCTATTGACAGTCTGATACTATCCAATCAGTCATTGTCAAGCTGTACAGGTATACATCCCTTTGCAAGTGAAACACACAGTTGTCAATGTATTCATAATTCCTAGGAGAAATACCTAGTAACGTTACCTAGTTTTGGTCAAACTGCCATTTGTAGGAAGCTTTGAGCCTTGCAAATGAATTCTGCCAACTGTAACGCTGGGGCCTGTCTGCATCCGCAGTGCATTAGTAATGCAGATAGGTATCGGTAACTATGGCCTCTTTCTTTTTGTGATGTGGATTTGATGTGATTTATCTTGTGGAGTGTACTTACATAGTGCTGATCTAACAGTATGGGCATCAACAATAGGTTAGAGCCTATTTAAAGAAAGTGGAGCTGCTGCCCACACCCACCCCACCCCCCCTTGAAGATATGCGTGGAGATTTAATGCATTGCACTGTTTAAAGGAGTTTTTAGCTGTTTCATAATTTGCATGCACATAGCTGGGGAACAGACAGAGTTAATAGTTGGGACTAGTCCAGTAGTCACATAGAGCCCAGCATTCAGCAGAGTAAGGCTTAGAGCCCACGATGCAGAAATGAAGCAGAAATTTTCCTGAGCATTTCTGCATCTCCTTGGCAGAAAAACACATGTGGTTTTTACATGAGTTTTTGACGCGTTTTTGCATGCGTATTTGCCGTGCGTTTTTCCAATGCACTCTATAGGCAAATACGCATGCAGAAACGCACAAGAATTGGTCATGTCCATATTTTTTCTGCGAGTAAAATCCGTGCAGAAAAAATCCTGACCATGTGCACAGAACTTGCAGAATGTCATAGGAAGTCATGGGATAAGGTATGCAATGCTTCTTTGGAGCGTTTCCGCGCTGCAAATACGCACCAAAATATGCACCAAAAACACATCGTGGGCACACAGCCTAAGACCTAAGCTCTGATTGTTGGCAGACTAACATGTTATAGTGTGTTACGTGCAAAGAGGGAGGAGATCAGATAATATGTCCTCAGGTCCAAAGAACAGTAACAAGACATTTGACGGAATGGAACCCAGGTAAGGGAGGCCACCTAAACGGTATGAAACTTTGCCCGGGGGAAGCAGAAGGCCCACTTCAGGGGGGATTGAAAGCATGGAAGGAATTGTATCTGAAGAACATTAGTGAACAGTTGTCTAAGGTGAAAGGAAGCTTAATTGTGTGTTTTGAAAGGAAGCAATGGTCGCCATATTGAGACTTAAACTCTCCTACGAAAAAAAGTGGACTTTGAGGGTATGTGCACACGGTGCGGATTTGCTGCGGTTTTGACGCTGCAGAATTTTTGCACCATTTCCGCACCTAATATGCAAATTAGGTTACTTGCGGTTCTTGGTGCGATTTTTACATGTGGTTTTGCCGCATGCGTTTTTTGATGTGGTTTTATGCATGCGTTTTTCATGTCTTCATGTTGAAATTAGAGAATAGTTTTTTTTAAACAAACTTTATTGATCATCATGTAGCGTTTTTTTGTGCGTTTCCGCTGCGGAAACGCACACAAAACACAAATGTGGTTTTTACGCATGAGGATTTTCCTCATCTAATGCAAGTCTATGGGGAAAATACGCATGCGTTTCCACAAGAGAAATAGACATGCTGCAGATCTGAAAAACATGCCTCATGTCAGTTTCCGCAGGTGATCCGCAGGTGCACAAAAACGCATAGTGGCCATGGGATTTCTAGAAATCCCATCCACTATGCTGTAACATCTGGCCACTGCGGTTTTGACGCAGCATAAAAACGCAGCGTCAAAACCGCAGCAAATACGCACCGTGTGCACATACCCTGAAGCTTCTAATGAAGAGTTGTACCAATGTACCTCAAGCATTGGGTTCCTCATTAGTCAGTTGGGAACTGAGAGTAGCTGGGAGCAGCCATAGCATTACATCTCCACCCCTTCGGCCATCACAGGGGAAGATGGAGTCTCCCATAATAGTTTCCTGAGATGCAAGAGAATGAAGTACAGGAGAAATGAAGTGTCTTTACATGCAGCCGAGAAGTGCCCATGTCTGCTTAATACAAAAGAAATATGTGTGAAGAAGTGTTAATATTATCTGATATACATAGTTGTTATCAAGTTTAGTAAAAATAATTTTATTTTTGTACTTTGGTCTCCCTCAATTCGTTCTCTAACATCTGGTCCTGGCCTGCCCGATATAGTGGCACCATGCAGTCTGCAGGGGCATATTGCCCAGGTAACAAGAGCGCACAAACACAGCCAGGACCCCCATTTTCATGTAGTGTGATAGGGTGTGAAACACAAGTACCTCGCCCACAGCTACCGCCGTGCTCCACGTTACATGTGTCTGGCACCTAAGGGTATATTCCCATGATGAGGTTTTCGTGAGTTTTTGACTGCAGAATTTCTGCACCTATTATTTAAATGGTTTTTGATACTTCCTGGTATTTGGCTTTGACACAACTTTATTGTGATATTTACATGTGTTTTTGATGTGTTTCCACTGTGGAAATGCACTAAAAACGCATGTACGTTTTTTACCGGAGGAATTTCCGCACCTAATGCAAATCTATTCCGCACAGAAAACTTAACGTACCCGCAAGAGGGATTGACATGTTGCGGGCTGAAACACGTACTGCAGGTGAGTTTACGCTGGCTTAAAAAAAAGCACAGTGGGCATGAGATTTCTATAAATACTATCTACTTTGCTGGAACTGTAAGATGCTGCATTTTTGTCCATCTATACTGACCTCCATCATGTTGCAAATTCAATATAATTTTTTTCTGCATCTACCTCTGAAAAAATATTTGGCCTTCTAGCTGTGTGTGGGACTTGTTCTATTAGTCCATCTATACTGACCTCCATCAGGTTGCAAATTGAATATAATTTTTTTCTGCATCTACCCCTGAAAAAATATTTGGGCTTCTAGCAGTGTGTGGGACTTGTTCTATTAGTCCATCTATACTAACCTCCACCAGGTTGCAAATTCAATATAATTTTTTTCTGCATCTAGCTCTGAAAAAATATTTGGGCTTCTAGCAGTGTGTGGGACTTGTTCTATTAGTCCATCTATACTGACCTCCATCAGGTTGCAAATTGAATATAATTTTTTTCTGCATCTAGCTCTGAAAAAATATTTGGGCTTCTAGCAGTGTGTGGGACTCATTGTATTAGGCCATCTATACCAAGCTCCACCAGCTTTGAAATTAATAATAATTTTTAGCTGCATCTAGCCCTGAAAATAATTTTTCTTCCCAATAGTGGTAGCAATAGAAATATGGGGCGCACGCCTGACTTACAAAAAGATACGCTTCATAACAAAAAACACCAGCCTAGCGCACTGCATTAATAAGATGGCATCATCGTCTCTCCCAGTGCTAGGCCTACTACGCAGGCTAGCATTCCTGTGCCTAAAACACAATGTATGGGTCCGCGCTAGCCACTATGCTGAGGGGTCTAAAGCTGCTGCTAATGCTTTATAACAATTCAATTGCCAGATTTTCACAGAGCTCTTCCACAACGCCCACCCATCGGGCAACAGTTGCCCACCTTCCCTATGGGATCTAGTGGCGAATAGTTGATGCCATTAATCAGAGCGTCAGTTGCCCCGTCGACGTGGCAAGCATACGGTAAGGCATGGGAAGAGTGGACACGACTAGTAGCAGGCAGATGGGTTGACCAATGTGAACAAGCCAGATCACAAGTCACCATATAATTTCTCCACCAGCTAATTATGAGGGGCATATCAGGGGCGTCAGCGCAGCGGTGTCTGACCGGAGTAGCATTTCACTTCCAACTACTGAATTGGGGAGATGTGACAAAGATTCATCATCAAACAATCCATAAAAGGGTGGAAAAGGGGTCAGCCAAGTCAGGAGTGTAGACGTCCCGTCCCGTGTCACTAAAACTGATTTCTCACATCATATCCCTAACACCATTAACATGACACTCACATTTTGAAGCAACACTACTGTCTACTGCATTTGTGATCGCCTTCTTCGGGGCGCTATGCATAAGCGAATTAGTCCCTCAATCCAAAATTACCACCAGTGGAGGCTTATTACACCAGGACGTAGTCATAGCCAATAATGCAATACGTCTACGCATACACCAATCGAAAACGGTTCCAGCGGGCAGGGGCACTTGGGTACTTCTACAACCCACAAACGGTACACTGAGTCGGGTAACAATAGTAAAAACATATCTAACCATCAGATCACAAAGTAATTTCTTCCTATCACACATTGATGGAACACCATTATCAAGATACCAGTTCCAAGCTATATTTAATAAATGCATAACATCGGCAGGGAACCACCCCAAAGATTATGGGACACACTCATTCCGCATAGGCGCGGCCACGGAAGCAGCAAGAGCAGGACTGTCAGAAACGGAAGTTCAGAGGATAGGGAGATGGCGATCCACGTGTTTGGCGAGATACATAAGACCGGACTTGTTATCCTAACGTGGTTTGTTTCTTTTACAGGTGATGCTAAGCCAACAGTGTGGGTGATAGGCCACTCGTATATATATTGGGCAGAAAAAAGGGCGAAAGTCCGCCCAGGCGGGAGGAAATTAGAGTTTCATAACACATATTTCAACTGGAGAGGTATTAGAGGCCTGCTATGGCCACAGGTACTAATGGAGGTAATCAAGGTAGGGAGAGAGGCAAGAGGTCCGGTCATCTTAGTTATACAGGCCGGGGGAAACAACCTAGGTCATCACAAGAGCGCATAACTAATGGCAATAATGAAACTAGACACTGAGCGCTTCAGAGAATTTTTCACAAAACTAGCTATAGTATGGTCAGAGATTGTGCCGATAGCGGTAAGGCAAGGTGCGCGAGACATCACGGCCATCGAACGGACAAGGCGGGTAATAAATATTCGGATGGCAAAATTTAGAAGAGACAGAGGCGGTGTAGTGGTACGACACCGACAACTGGAAGGAGATAAAGCAGGCCTCATACGGCCCGACGGTGTTCACTTAATGGATATTGGACTGGACATATTCCTGTCAGGACTCCAGGACGGAGTGGAACAAGCGTTAAGAGTGATGGGTGGGGGTCAGAGTCCTGCATACGAGTATGCAGGATCCTCCGTGGCCTGGAAATAGAAAGGACATGTTGGAGAGTTACACTTGTTGGCCAACTTGCCGGAGTGGAGACCCAGGGAATGCTGCAACAAGCTGAATTATTTTAGAAATAAAATGCCTTTCTAATGGAATGAGTATAAAGAGTTAATAAAGCTGTGACCGATCCTCACCCATCCAGTTGTAAGAGTTACATTATTGTATTGTCAAGGAAAGGGGGGCGGTAGGGGAGCTGAGCGTCTGGGCCTGCCTAGGCTAGATGCATTTAAAAATTCTTATTAGATACACAGGCGGTGCAGCTTGCTTCGCAGCTGGGCTACTACGCCCAAAGTATTGCCTAGGCTAGATGCAGTTAAAAATTCTTAGCTGACTAGCAGACACTGAAGATTTGGAGCCGACCTCTGAGTAAACAGCTCTTCAGACTCAACCATCTGTGTTACCCCAAGCCATAGTGTATGTAGTTTCTTACAGTTAAAAGGGGGGGGAGCGAACAACCCACCTGATATTGACGATGCCAACGTCACGTAAGACACAGCAAGGGGACTCCAAAAAGAGTCTCCATTTTTTCCCAAAATTGTGGCACAGACACCACTTAACACTAGAACGCATACCTGGGGCCTCGCAGGCCCGCCCTGTTAATTGTTTTCTATTTTCTGCAAGATCACTTTAGTTAGAATTTTGAAACTCTAGGTACTCTTCATGTATATAGTTGTTTGTCATTTGAGTTTGAGTTATTCCATGTTATTTGCACACGGGCCTAAAAGGCCCCAGGTATGTGAAAGTGTAGATTTTTATGGTCATGCATTCTAGGGTTAAGTGGCATCAATTGCCCCACAGTTGCTTAAAACGGTTGGTGAGGTGATTTTACCAAATCCTCAAGCTCTTAGTCTCCCAAGGATAGCAAAGGGGTAGATAAGTCCTTGCGAATCCATGATTTGTACATCTTTATGAACGTGAGTCTGTCTACATTCTCAGTGGACAGCCGCGTGCGCTTATCTGTCAGCACACCACCAGCAGCGCTGAACACACGCTCAGAGAGAACACTGGCTGCAGGGCATGACAAGATCTCCAAGGCGTGAGTGGCGAGCTCCGGCCATTTTTCCAGATTGGAATACCAAAATGAGCAAGGGTCCAGTGACACAGTCATGGCTTCGATGTTCACTTGGAGATACTCCTGCACCATCCTCTCTAGGCATTGACTATGTGTCAGACTTCTTGTCTCCTGTGGCCTTGCAAAGGATGGTCTAAAAAAGTGGTGAAACGATTCCACAAAATTGCTGTTACCAGCAGATACTGTCTTACTGTTACGGTTTGAGTGATGAAGACTCGACAGTCCCACGGTTGGCAAGTTAGAACTGTGAGATTCACTACGTGCACCACTGGTGTTTTGTGGAAAAGCACATGTAAGATTCTGCAACAGCGTCTGCAGATACTCCTGCATGCGTCCTTTTTATGGCAGGAATTATTTCGGCAAATTTACTTTTGTACCGGGGATCTAAGAGTGTGGCAACCCAGTAGTCAGGATTACTTCGAATTCTGACAATCCGAGGGTCATGTTGCAGGTAGTGCAACAAGAAGGCACTCATGTGTCTTGCGCATCCGGGAGGACCAAGTCCTTGTTGTGTTGGTAGCGAGGTAAGAATCATGCTTCCTTCCTCTGCCCTCTGCCCCCAACCTGGCACAACAGAAATGTGATCAAGGTCTCCCTCATCTGATGAGTCTTCCATGCCCATCGCCAGTTCGTCCTCCACTTCTTCCTCGGCTCCTGCACCTTCCTCAACAGTTTGACTGCTACCATGCGCCCTGGTTAATCCCTCTCCCCCACCCTCCCATGCCTGCCGCCTTGGTGCTGCCAACCGTCTGGTCCTTGGAGATGTTATCCCTTCCGCATACTACTCCTCCTCTACTTCCTCCACCTCCTCTTGTCCCACCACCTGACTCTGAATTCTGTTTAATGTGTGCTCCAGCATGTAAATCACCGAAATAGTCATGCTGATAATGGCATCATCGTCAGCACTAAACATCTTCGTCGCCATTTCAAAACTGTGCAGAAGGGTGTGTGGCGCCCCTGAGGGTTCAGTCGCCACAGAGTTACTGCATCTCACCCAGAGGTGTGGTATCTCACCCTCAGGTAAGGAAGGCGTATGGCTCGGGACCCTAACACCTGCATCCAACACATACCCACAGTGGGGGTAGGGCGAGATTGCTCCTAAGGGAGAGCACAGTCCCAGGTCCCTAGCTGGTGGGAGGGTCCTATGTAGTGGGTGCTTAGGGGAGCACATGACAGGGAGAGTATAAATAGGAAGCCATCTTAGAAAGAGCAAGCTAGTCAGAGGAGGAAAAGTGACAGGAGCAGAGGCTCGGCATGAGCTCTGCTCCAGAGGCGGGCCTAGCCTGGGAGGCCCAGGACTGATGGAGAGAAGAGAGGAGTGGGAGCAGGAAGGCTCCAGGAACCGAAGGGACCCTAGGGCTACGGGCCGTGCAGAAGGCCACCCGTACTCCCGCTGCTACCAGGAGGTAGAGGGGTCAGGCCAGATAAGGGGAACCGGTCCCTCAACTAGCGGAGAAACAGCAAGGCTCAAATAGAAACTGGAGGCTGCAGCATTTCATGTACTGCAGGCCAAAGTCCACACCAGTCTCACTAAGAAGGTAGCCACATAGGACCCAGGGGACGGAACACAAGTTGCCCGCCAAGGCCCGAGGATACCGGATAGAAGTGTCACTGGGTGTGAGGTGCAGGGAGAAGGCCAGAGAAAGGACACACAGAAGGGGGTCCTGCTAAGTACTCCGGAGCTATCTGGGGGTGGACTGAGTCCCTCACTGAGTATGCACAGCACGACGGGTGAGATTGCTCTGGTACCGGTAATCTGGACTGCAACAACTGTGAGAAAAGATCTTGGGACTGCATCACACGGACTCTGTGTTCATTACTGACTCCCTGCACTACAACCACCATCATCCACCCACACTGCCCTGAAGCTACACTCTTCCTGTGGTGAGTAATAATACCATTGCTGCAAAACCACCAGCTTCAGAGGACTGTTCCGCAGCGGCGGCCCCTTTGGCCGCACTCCACAGGTGGCGTAGTCGGACATTATAAAATCCATATATACAAATTACCCTTGGATTGACCGCCCTGGGTCACGTTCCGGGTCACCGCCACAGTGACTACAACCCCCAGCGTCTACCGGCCTGGCTCAGGGTACCCCACGGCCCAGGGGGCGCGTCAACTTCATAGGTCCATGATCTGAGACCACTCCTGCAGCGTGATTTGCCCCACCTCTGGATCTCGTTGGCCCAGGCTATACGTCAGAACGTATTGCACCAGGGCTTGTCGGTGCTGCCACAGTCGCTGCAACATGTGCAGAGTTGAATTCCACCGTGTCGGCACATCGCATTTCAGCCGGTGAACTGGCAGGCCCAACGACTTCTGTAGAGATGTAAGTCATTGAGCTGCGGGATGCGAATGGCGGAAGTGAGCACACAGCGACCGTGCCCTCTGCAGAAGGCCATCTAGTCCGGGATAGTGGGCTATAAATTTATGGACAACCAGGTTCAACACGTGAGCCATACAAGGCACGTGTGTGACATTGCCCCGGCGAAGGGCCGCACCCAGGTTTGCAGCATTGTCGCACACGGCCTTCCCTGGTTGCAGGTCCAGTGGAGACAACCATTCATGAAACTGGGTCTCCAGAGCTGACCACAACTCCTCAGCTGTGTGACTCACATTTCCCAGACATTTCAAAGTAAACACTGATGCCGTTGAGCCCTGCAGCCAGCATAGTAAGGAGGTGTGCAGGATTCCTTCTGCGCAGTTAGAAAGCAGGTGGCATTACCAGACAGGCTTTGGGTGCAGGTGGAGGACCGAGAGGAGGTTGAGGAGGCAGAAGCAGTGGAGGAACTTCGAGATAAAGAGGATTGACGCACAACTCGTGGGGACGGTAAGACTTGGACAGCAGCCCCTTGTCCTGCTGTCACCATAGTTACCCAGTGCCCAGTCAGCGACATGTAGCGCCCCTGTGCATGCTTACTCGTCCAAGTGTCTGTGGTGAAATGCACCCTGTCACACACAGAGTTTCTCAAAGAAGCGGTGATGTTGTGTGCGACATGCTGGTGGAGAGCAGGCACACCTTTCTTTGAGAAGTAGTGCCGACTGGGCATCTGGTACTGGGGCACTGCGACGGACATAAGGTCTCGAAAATCCACTGTGTCCTCCAGGTGGAAAGGCAGCATTTCTGTAGCCAACAGCTTGCAGATGGTGAAATTCAACCTCTTAGCTTTCTGATGGCTAGGAGGAAATGGTCTTTTACTTTTCCACATCTGAGGGACCGAGGGCTGGCTGTTGTGCTTAGACGGGGTTGAGTAGGGTGTCCCCGGCAAACTGCCGGTCCGTGAGGAAGATGCAGGCAGACATGTTAGGTTGCCTTGATCCAAAGGTGGTGCTCTCGATGTCGGAGAGCGCTCAACACCAGCAGGTGTTTCCACTTCCCAATGAACTGACGACCTGCCAATCACACTGGCTGTTGCAGGTAAAGAGGTGGCAGGTCTGCGTCCAAAAACATGTGTGACTGCTGTCCCCCCAGTCACAGAGGATGAAGAGGCCGCGGATGCACAAGATGGGGCAGACGGTGGTTGGCCCAGCCTGCTAGGCCGCATTGTAGCACAGTGAGCTTCCCACTGCAACTTATGCTTCATATCCATGTGAAGGTACATGCATGAAGTACTCAAACTATGGATTTTTTGGCCTCTACTTAGCTTTTGGTGACAAATATTACAGATAACACGAGTTGGGTCATCCTTATCGATCTGAATAAATGCCCAGGCTATGCAAGGCTTAGAGCCCATGCGACCTGAAGAGCCACTACGACTTGTGGTCAGAGGCAGAGTTGTGGTTGAGGATGCAGTTGTTGACGTGCTTCCAGTACTCTGTCTCTGTCCAGGAAGGCGCAACCTAACCTCGTCGTCAATAGCATCTGTGACGCCCCGCTGCGCTTGGTATCACAGATCCTAGAAGAGTGTATTGATGTAATCCTCCACAAGAGGCCCCCATAAACATTCACACATCTGCACCTTCCACCTCAGACCAGCAGAGGGAGCCCTTTAGGGATATAAATAGGGAAGGTGGAGCTAGGCAGTTCAGCTCCTCTGAAGAGTTCCTGCAGTAGAGAAGCCTAAGAGAGGTCAGTCTGCAGTGGAGCTCAGTCTAGTCTAGAGAACTCAGTTAATAGTTCAGCAGTGGAGCACGAGGCTCCTGCTAGCTAGATTCAGGGAGCCCAGATAGAGCTTAAGGTGTGCCGGCGCCATAAGATCGGTGAAGCGCGGCAAGCTGCCATTAGTGTGTATAGCCTAGTGAGGGCCCGAGTAGGCCGAAGGCGAGTGGCGAGTTAGTACATAAGGGGCAGAGGAGCTTAACCAGCTCACCCCGAAGCATTTACCGGACACCGGATCCGAGCTTACCGGGATCTCTATGACCCAGTAAGGCATAACCGGAATCCCTGGAGAACTACAAGTCCCAGGATCGCTAAGGTGCTGATACGTAACAGAGCCAGGAGACGCTTAGGCCCCGCATACTGGGAGCGTGAACTCCAAGAGAAGGCCCTACCACAAGGTCAGCCAGGGCAGGACAGAGACAAAGTTAGGCCTAGCTCCAGGCAGGTCAGAAACTTACTACGCAGAGGCAAGAAACAGGAGGCCCTACACCCGCTCATTGGGGAGGATCCTGATATGCACCCTTCACCCTACAATGCTCCGGGATGTGCCTGAATTTCCTCCAGTAAAAGGTACTGAAGTGACTACCGTGTCCGTTCCCGTTCTTGCTCTGACCCAGCTGGGTCTCGCCTGCCCTGCATTCCCCCTGCATACGCTGCCCTGAGACCTAGCTCCACCTGTGGGGAGCTATACCATCGAGCTGCCTTATCACGGGCCTCAGTGGACTGCTGCAGCACTGGTGCTTCTCACCAGATACCACTGGTGGAGTCACGAACTCTTATAAAATTAACAATTATCCACCCTTTTAAAGAGTGACCCCAGGGTACGGGCCAGGGAGCCGACCACCGCGACATCCCCAAGGCCAGGCAAAGGCCCGGGTACCGAGTCATCCCCATCCCCCGGGCTAGTCACATCCTCCTCCACCTCCTCCGCTGACCTCATCGACTGGCTGACTGTGGGTTGACAGCAAGTGGGATCTCCAACCTCGTCATCATCACCCTGTATGTTATCACACCCGTCGTCCTCAGAGCCAACCTCTTCCTGCCCTGACCGAAAAGTCAAGTTGTCGCTCCAATCAGGTATTTCAGTCTCATCATCGTCTTCATCATTGTCTCCACCAACAGGAGTTACAGTTTGGGAACGAGGGTCTACATTATGCTCAGAACCTTCTTCATCTGGTCCTGGATCCGACTTATAAAGATTCTGGGCATCAGTGCAGATCATTTTCTCGTCTGGATTAACAGAAGCTCTGGAGCAGACCTCCGTTTCCCAGGATATAGTTTGAGTAAACAGCTCTGCAGACTCAACCATCTGTGTTACCCCATACTCAGATGGGCAGCTGGAGACTTGGGAGCTGTGAGGAAGCAAGTGCGATTGGGGTGACACCTCTGAGGACTGGAGTATTTGTGATGTTGAAATTGATGTGGAGGAGAGCCCTCTTGAAGGAGCACTTGATATCCGTTGAAGCACCTGCTGTTTTTGTGCCTCATCTGGAATTTGTAGCGATGGGCGTGTCCGTAAGAAAGGGATCGTATCACATTGTCCACGAAAAGAAGTCGACATCTTAGTTTGGCTGGAAGATGGTTTTTCTTCTGCAGATGTTACTCCCCCCCCCCACCATGGTGGGGCTCGACCCACCAGCGGACAGGCACCAGTATTGGGAGAGGGGGCTGGCCGTCAGGGTCCACCGCGGCTCTGGCACAAACCCGGCGACACGGAGGTGGCACGGGCAGGAACGGACTGGCCGTGTCGGCTTCTCACTTTTTGGATTTTAGAAGGGCATGACATGCCTATATCTGTGTCTCCCCTTCCTTTCACTCCTCCACCTCTTTTCTTTTCGCATGACTATATGTACTTGTCACTTTTCCATGTGTTAGTTATGTCTTCTGAGCAGTTTGTCAGCTTTTGGACACCTTTGAAGGTGTTTTCTATGTGTTTCTATGTGTTTTTGTTTGCCTGCCATTGGTTTTAACGGTGTTCGAAGGTGTTCGACGAACAGTTCGGCGAACACACGGGTGTTCGACGAACCGAACCGAACTCGAACACTACGGGAGTGGCTTAACACTACTCTAGAGCTGGGTACTCAAAATGATACATGATATGTTGTGGAGAAGGAGAAACTTTATAATTTATTTACTTATCCATACGTAAAAAAAACTGATGGAAAAAACTAACAAATGTCAAAACACTGAAAAAAATCAGATCCAAAACACTGATTACACTCATACTGTTTCTTTGCGTATATGAAAAAATCTGTAGTCTATATGAGGCCTATGCCAGTAAAATTGTGCTACTTAGGGTTCAAGCAGACGTCTGTGAAAATCAGTCCGGACTGGCCACGAGTCCCCTGACCAGAGCATGACAACTTCAAATATTTCTATGAGGCTGTGTGCCCACTATGCGTTTTTCAAGCGTTTTTGATGTGGATTTTCCGCAGCGTAAACGCTTGTAAAACGCTTGGTAATACGTGCCCCATGGTCCCCAATGATAATCTGCATGTTCTGTGCCCATGCTGCGGAATTTTCCGCAGCGGATTTTCCTTGCGGAAAAATCTGCAGCATGTCCATTATTTGTGTGTTTCTGCATGCGGATTTGAGGTCCCAATGCACTTGAAAAACGCAAGTCAAATCCGCATGTAAAAACGCTGCAAAAACATGTCAAAAACGCGTGTAAAATCGGCAAGCATTTTTGACTGCCAGGAACATGCAGAAACGCTGCAGAAATTTTCTGCTTCATTTCTGCATCGTGAGCACATACCCTGAGGCTGTCATGCTCAGGTCGGGAGAGCCACGGCCAGTCTGTCCATTGCGGACTGAGATCAGACTGATTGGCACGGACGTCTGCATGACCCCTTAAAGAAAGCCTCATATAACCATAAGTAGAAATTTGTGGCTACACATTTGTTTTGGAAAGTTTCCCTGCCTAGTATTAAAATTAACATTTTATGAATGCTGCTAGCCAGGCTTATAAAATGCTTATTTTTACTACAGCATTATACATCCATTCTAAGTAAGAATACTAGCCTCTTCAGGTCTAAAAAATCTATTCAATAATATAACTAATTTATTGCTTTCTTGAATTTCCTTAAAAATACTTTTATTTTAGTTCTTAAATTAATGAGCATATTTCATGGTCTTCACCTAAACAAAATGATTCAGATTTCCTTATTTATATGAACAATGCCTGCATGCATATATCAAAATGAACTTGTCACGATTTCACCATTAAACTGTATTCAATGTCCAAATGATCATATCAAAGATGGATGTTGCAATTACTTTTCTTACGTCACTTCTTCTAAATCTTTATAACATTTGTCTTCTTATTTCACTTGATCCTCTACAGCCGTGAAACATATGTGTTCTTTTGCAGTGAGGTTTCCCATCATGAATCTGCCATATTGCCATCCCAGACAGTGAAAGATTCACCTTCCTTTTATAATAGGGTTAGCTGCAGTATATTAGTTTTACTCAAATATATTTAGGATGGCAGTTTAGAAATCATGCCACAATGCGTAATCAGTGCGCAGTTCCATTCACATTACATGATTTGCTGACTATTAATAAGGTATTAAATAAGAGACAAATGATTTATTTTGCCTTTTAAATTGATATTAGTTCCATAAGGTTAATTTACTCCATTGCATATATATAAGAGATACAGAAGACACTAACGTCTGCCAGATATTACATAAATGCACACAAAGTTGGATTTCTTATCTAGTATCTCCTAATATGTAATATGTTGGTTTCTTGATTGTACAAGAAAGCAAAATCCAAAGAAATTACTTTTATATGGTACAATAAAACTGGTAATCTGGTGAGCTGCATAGCTTCATTACCACAATTCTGACTTCAACATATAGTTGTGGGATTTGCGACACTACTGCCTAGGACCTTTCACCAAATTTTTCATGTTGAACGGGACACAATGTAATAGTAGCTGCAGAGCGATGTAAAACATTTTTTTCTTTGTCTCAACATTGCGGAGTTAATAGAAATCAAATATTTGACACCTAATGTGTTAACATTAGTTAAGCCAAGTGCCAAGTGGATGTTATTAGATATTTTTCGCTGGGGGGGGGGTGTACTTCTGCCACCATGATGTCACTTACTAATCATAAGCAGGCAGCAACATAGAAGTGCGGAAGGTCCTGTAATATTATCAGGGTCACATGACCTGAGTCCACAGGTTCTGCCAGCAAATGTGTGCAGCCTAAATAAGCATTGCCGATGTATTACACAGCTCCGAAGTTTTTTAAATATTAACTAGAGTTTATAGCTCTACACTTCATGCATGTTATGCATGTTTATATGTAGCTATGTGTTGCCAATGACAATTTAATGGCCCACATGAATGATCCAATTAGGCAATGAATTAGCCGGCATATTGGGAGGAGCAATCTTATGAAAGCTGATTTAAATGGGCCATAAAGCCAGGGGATATAGAGAAACAAAATGTTCTTTTTTAACACAGTGAGACATTATTGAGGATGATAATACAAATAATACAAAGGATGTACAAATGTTATATGTATTAAAAATCATATTGTTTAATTTAATAGAAGTTGAAAATATACACACTTTGAAATAATCCTATCTAAATTCTTTAAATTTTGGGGGGTTTCTGTATGGGTAAACAACATATATTCTATTATGTTGTTAATTAAGAAACAAAATTGTTAAAAAACATAAATGCTACAAAAGTACGGTAGCTCATTCATTCTGAGATCAGTGTGATTTAGATTGTTGCCAAAACTGTGCATATGGATAAATCTTATATTCATAAAATTGATAGAAGATGGAGATTTAAGGGATTACGGTCCTAGACCTTGATGAAAATATAATGCTAAAAGTGCACTGAATGGAAAACTGCTAATATTACACTGATTGGAGGTCTGTGTGACCTATAATAGGGATTAATGACCTGGTCAAAAAAAATTTGACATCACAAATTTCCATGAATGGGGCAGTCTAATAGGAATAAGGTATTAGTTCTGTAACTTGGATCCATAAAGGCCATTTCTGTAATTCAAGCTTTTTATATTTATTTGTTTTCTGGTGAAAATTGATGTAATAGAATATCACAATATTGTGTACCTAGAGATGACAATACTGTAATGTGTAGTGCCGGCGTCCCTGCCCTCTGCTAGGCAGGGACGCTGTTCCCCTCACCGCTCTGCTCCGTGCCCGGCGTCCCTCTCTCGCTCTGCTGGCAGCGCGCGCTCCTTCCCGGCCACTGTGCTTAGGGCGCGCGCGCGCGCCCTCCCTCCCTCTTAAAGGGGCCGCGCGCGCCGTCCTAAGGAGTCCCCGGCCAATGGCCGGAGGACTTTACCATATATAAGGCACCTCCTCCAAAATGGAGGTGCCCGAGCAATGTTGTTGCACCGTTCTACTCTGCTTCAGCCCTCAGGTCCCTTGCCAGTTACCTGCCAGTTACCTGCCAGATTCCTGCCAGCTTGCTGTCCTAATCCTGCCTGATTTCCTGTTACCTGCCTGCCTGCCTGAGGTCCGACGGTCTGCCTTACAACTCCGGTCAGTCTGTCTAAGGACCAACTTGCCCGCTCACCTGGGAGCGCACATCAGCTACCTGCCTGCTTGCCTGAGGTCCGACGGTCTGCCTTACAACTCCGGTCAGTCTGTCTATGGACCAGCTTGCCCGCTCACCTGGGAGCGCTTCTCCGCTACCTGCCTGCTTGCCTGCCCGGAGGCTCCGCTGTCACGTGCTGTGACCACCAGCTATTCCAGACTCTTGCCCGCTCACCTGGGAGCGCTTCTCCGCTATCTGCCTGCTTGCCAGCCCGGAGGCTCCGCTGTCACGTGCTGTGGCCACCAGCTATTCCAGACTCTTGCCCGCTCACCTGGGAGCGCTTCTCCGCTACCTGCCTGCTTGCCAGCCCGGAGGCTCCGCTGTCACGTGCTGTGACCACCAGCTATTCCAGACTCTTGCCCGCTCACCTGGGAGCGCTTCTCCGCTACCTGCCTGCTTGCCTACCTGGAGGCTCCGCCGTCACGTGCTGTGACCACCTGCTATTCCAGAGACTCTCGCTTGCTCACCTGGGAGCACACATCCTCCATCTGCCTTGCTAGCCTACCTGGAGGTTCAGCCATCACAGGTCGTACCTACCCTTTACCTAGAGACTGCCCCGGTCACTTGCCGTGACCTCCAGCCCGTTCTTCCAGAGACTGCCCCGGTCACTTGCCGTGACCTCCAGCCCGTTCTTCCAGAGACTGCCCTGATCACTTGCCGTGACCTCCTGCCCGTACACCCAGAGACTGTCCCGGTCACCTGCTGTGACTGCCTGCCTGGTCGCCACCCGCTCCCTTACAAGGACCGCTCCCTTGTATAGTAGCCCAGAGGTTCCGCCTCCCAGACCCGTTACATAATGTACTTACCTTGCCTAGCCATACCTTGGCCTCTGCAATATAGTCCATTGTGGGCTGGTGGAGATGTTGCACAACTCACGTGTGCTGTGATCAGATATGAGTGCTTAGCTGGTTGACTTATCAGGAGGTCTGATTGTCTGAGAGCTAAAAATTAACTTCTCAGGTACACACGTGATAGTGTGATAGTGACAATTGATTCTTCCATCTGACCTGACTTGTTGGCTTACCCTGCTGTCACGGCATTACAGACTCCTTCTTAGATCTGTCTCACTCTTGGATCCAGCGGCTACTTCCCTCCGGCTAATTGACACCCAGGCCTGGGTGTTTAAATACTTTCTGTTTGCTATAGGGAGGTGCCGGTGATATTCACATGTGAAGGCTTGGAGACTTGTGAAGGCTTGGAGCTGTTGTAGTTTGTTTACTTCCTCTCTGGTGCTAAGAGGCTGTGTGTGTTATCTCTCTGAATTCAGCTCAAGCTAAGTTACTTCCCCTGTGTCTGTCTCCCCTTGCTGTCTTTAGTTGTTAGTTGGGACTGATTATTGCTCATCCCCCCTTCCCTAGCCAGGGCCTAGCTCTACAGTGATACAGGGTTTTAGGTTCTTGATTGGCGATTGGTGAGAAACCAATATAGGGACCGTAGGGAAGACAGGGTGATATCAGATCATCCTAGGAGGTCTCAACCCCCTGTTTCCTTAGTGTCTGGGCTCCCTTCTCCTCATCCTTTTGTGTTGCACTTTGTCTTTCCTACACTGTGCATGACATTATCACTGGCCGTGCACATTTAAGGAGGAAAAAAACAAACAAAAACTGACACTTGGGTTTAATTGTGTGTTTTTTTTTTTGGGCGTGGTTTTTTTCTTTCTCCCTTGGTATGGTTTCAGTTACAGAGCTCGCAGAGCAGCTGCGTGGTCTGTCTCTGGAGGTGAATGACCTCCGCTGTGAGGTTAAGCAACAGTATCAGCGGCTACTGGTCGCTAATGTGGGGGCCTCTGCCTGTCCTGCCTGAACCCAAGGTTGCCATCCCGGACAGGTTTTCAGGAGGCAGGGACAAGTTTTTTGTGTTCAAGGAGGACTGCAAACTGTACTTTAAACTTCGTCCTTACTCCTCCTGAAGTGAGGAGCAAAGAGTGGGAATTGTTATCTCACTATTGCAGGGAGATCCTCAATCATGGGCTTTTTCTTTACCGCAGGATTCGGTTTGTCTGTGGAGGAGTTTTACGGGGCCCTGGCCCTCATCTACGATGACCCTGACAGAGTCGCCTTGGCTGAGTCTAGGCTACGTCACCTTCAGCAGGGAAATCGGTCAGTGGAGACTTACAGTTCTGAATTCCGTTGATAGGCAATAGATTCTAAATGGAATGACTCAGCCCTTAGAAGCCAATTTTGTGAGGGCCTTACTGAAAAGTTGAAAGATGCTTTGGCAGTATATGAAACTAAGTCCTCGGAGGCTGTCATGTCATTGGCTATATGTATTGATAGACGCCTTTGGGATAGGCAGGTGACAGCATCTTCTCTGGGGCCTTCTTTTTGGGGTTGTGTACCTCTTCAGGATGAGCGGTCTGGCAGTGAACCAGTGCTGGGGGAGGTGGAGGTGGAGGAACCTGACGTGGCCCCTGGAGCCGTGGGGTACTCGGTGCCAGGCCGGTCGGTGCTGGGGATGTCACGGTGGCGGTGACCCAGTCCGTGACCCAGGGTGGTCAATTAAAGGAAAAGTAAAAGGGAAATAAAGTTTTCAGCGATAATGTTCGTGACGCCACCTGTGGTATGCGGCTAGATGGGGCCGCCACTGCTGTGCAGATCCACTGGAGCTGGTGGTGACGCAGCAGAGTTGGTTCAGCTCTCCACAGGCAGAACTAAGCTCCAGGGCAGTACATGAAGAATTGTGGAGGTAGATGTTGTTGGTGCGGTGTAATGCAGGGCTGAGGGCGCAGACAATGACCAGACAACAAATTGATGGTGGTTTCCTCTATCTTTACTTGTGGTTTGTAAGAGCAGACCGGGGCACGGGTATTAGCTGGTGGTGGAGGTCCGGGCGGCATGGAAGCAAGTTGGGGATCCACCTCGCCAGGTAGAGTTGTAGGCCTTCCCTCTGAGCTATTCTCTTTGGCCCTGCTGCTTGAAGCTATGCTGCGGCCCTCGTCCCTGAGTAAAACGTCTCTTCCTCACCCGTATGGAAGGCAGCTCGGGCCTTCCTGAAGTGTCGCTCCCACGAGGCGGTGCTGGGCCCTATGATGCTGCTGAGCCGCCGGGCATCTGGTGGGGCCAGGAGACCTGCAGTCTCCTGCCCTCCGGATTTAGCTGCTGAGCCTTCAATGCCCCACAACCACGGACTCCGGTGTCCGGTTCACTTGCGCTTCTCTCTGGGGCGAGCTTATTGACATCTCCCTTCCCCAGGTCCTTCCCCGTCGTTCTCCTGTCTTCAACTCTCCTCTCAACTCACTCTTACTAACCCCACCTCCAGATTCCAGTGTAAACGGGAGGAGCTCCCCTTTCTGGTCTGGAGCCAGGAAAGTGTTGTATGCTGGTAAACCTGATTAGGGAACCCCTCCTTGCTTCCAGGCATGGCATCACCCCCTTGTGAGGGAGGCAATGCCACTGTGGCAATCGGACCCCTGGGGTGCCACATTCCCCCCTAGTTAAATTCAGTACTCCCGGACTGAGGACACCTTTAGAGTTAAACAATTAACAACAATAATGATCCATATTTCAAATAGTTTACAAAGTCTCAAAAAGGCAAAAATTGCAGAATAACAAAAACCAAACTAAACTTGGGAGCAGTCATTGCGGCGCTTAGTCTTTACACCACTGCCCAGGAATTGTCTTTTTCCGGGCACTTGAAGGTTGGTTGGTGGGAACCCCCTCAACCCACTTCGTGTATAGTCCCTGGGCGTGACTTCAGGGCACTCTGTCGGTAGGCCTGGTTTTCGGCCACACCTGCGGTTCATTTTCAAGGCCAATAATTAACTTTATTCAACACTGTCCTGACCACACCTAGTCCTGTGGTCCATTTGTCCATCAATATAATAACTATATACACTCACGATTGCTTAAAAGTTCTTACAGGAAGTCTCTGTAGGCTCTCATATTTAACGGTTGCAACTATATAATATACACCATTATCTCATTACACTTTAGTCCCTATAACGGGCAGGGAGCTGACCTCTGGTACTATGGGTTGCTCTACGCAGTACAGTTGTTGCCAATGACCTACCCCGGTCTCTAGTGTCTACCGCTGGCGTGGTGGGCTCAGTGTGGACTACACTACTGTTAGTCTGAGGTAACACCGGTAGGCTTGGTACTCTTCTACGACTTCTTTGACTCACCATGGGTATGACAGATTCACCGCTAGCAGAGGGTAGATTCTACAGATCCGCTGCTGATGAAGCATCTGTTTCTGGGGCTGACTGGTCTCTCTGCTGTTCTAGAGTCTCTGCGGCTTGAGGTGAGGCTACTTAGGGAAAGGTCAGGACAGGTACCATGATTGCTTGGTTCATCTGCGTCCAAGACAGGGAAAATTCTCCATGGATGGTTTGAACCGTCTATTCCACCTTTTCTGTGTGCTGGGGGCTGTTTTGGTCTTCCTCTTTGTGTCTCAATTGATCAGGGCATATCTTCAGGTGGTCTCTTGAGACTGCCGTCGAAGTCTCTTCTCCATCTTTACTGATGAGGCATACCTTGGTGTTGTCAAAATTTGAAGGTAAGACAGTGTATGGCTCAACCTCCCACTGATCATCTAATTTGTGAACTCGTATTTTCCTTTTGAGTACCTGTTCTCCAGGTGACAAGGGAACTGCAGGTGCGTGCTGATTATAAGTTCTTTCCTGCCTCTGTCTCGCCTGGGACAAACTTCTCTCTACACATTCTTGCACCTTGCGGTATTGTTGCTGCCACTTCGTATCCCAGACTGCATCTGGTGATGTTGTCTCAGGTGTTAAAACTCCCATGTCCAAGTCAATGGGTAACTTGCCAGGTCTTGCCCTCATCAGGTAGGTGGGTGTACAGTTGGTGGAGTTCACCAGGATGTGGTTATATAGGTCCACCAAATCCGGTAACTTCTCTGGCCACAGGCTACGTTCTTCAAGGGGCAACGTCTTTAACAGGTCTATTACCACCTGGTTCATCTTCTCGCACAACCCGTTGGTCTGGGGATTATACAGCGTCGTCCTTATTTTCTTGCAGCCATACTAGTTATAGAATTCTTGAAACACTTCTGCTTCAAAGGCTGGGCCTTGGTCGGTAAGCACTCGTTCAGGGTAACCGTGCGGGCGACAAAAGTGTTGTTGAAACGCTTTGGTTGCCGTCTTAGTCGTCTGATCCCTCACTGGCACTACTACCAGGAACCGGGAGTAGTGGTCTACTATGGTGAGAGCGTGGACATAGCCTGACCGGCTTGGGGCTAGCTTCACATGGTCCAAGGCAACCAGTTCAAGTGGTTGTTTGGTGATTATGGGCTGCAGGGCAGCCCTCTGGCTATCACGGTCTTTCCGTCTCAGGTTGCATGGACCACATTCTCGACACCATCTCTCGATTGCTTTCCTCATGCCAACCTAGTAGAATCGCTCACGTAGCAGGATTTCCAACTTCTTCCTCCCGAAGTGTCCTGCTCCATCGTGGTACACCTCTAAGACCATTGGCGCATCCCGCTTCGGGCCTACCACCTGCTAGACCAGTTTGTGTGACCGGGAGTTGATGCTTCTTCGACACAGCTTTCCCTCGTAGATGAACAGCTTGCCCTTCTCCTTCCACAACTGTTGGATTTCCTGTGGATCATCTGGACCAGAATGCGAGTCAGCTTGTCTCAGCAACTCCTTAACTAGGTGGACAGCTGGTTCGCTATTCTGCGTTTCTGCCCATCCATGGTGGGGCAATGGGTTGAATGTGGCCTCTGTTGGCAGAGCGCTTGTTCCTCACACAGTGGGAGCACTGGGTCACCCCGTGACGATGAAAAGCCGGTAGCTCTATCTCCTCCAGCTCTTCTGGGTCTTCTCCCCCATCTGGCAAGTTGGGCATCCTGGACAGCGCATCAGCATTAGCGTTTTTATGCCCCACCCGATACTTGATGGTAAACTCGTAGTTGGACATCCGGGCCATCCATCGCTGCTCCAGCGCACCTAGCTTCACCGTTTCAAGGTGAGTCAGCAGATTATTGTCTGTGAAGATTGTAAACTTCGCTGAAGCCAGGTAGTGTTTGAAGCGCTCTGTTACAGCCCAGACTATGGCTAAAAACTCCAACTTGAAGGAACTATAGTTGTCGGGGTTCCTTTCCGTGCGGCGGAGTTTCCGGCTGGTGTAGGCAATCACTCTCTCTGCCCTGCTGTACCTGAGACAGCACAGCTCCCAATCCCACGTTGCTGGCATCCGTGTAGAGCATAAAGGGTTGGCCATAGTCGGGGTAGGCCAGGACTTCATCTCCCGTAAGAGCCACTTTCAGTCGAGTGAAGGATTCTTCTTCTGTTTTACTCCACTTGAACAGAGGATTCGGGTTCTTTGCCTTCTTGGACTGGCACAGTAAGAGGTCCTGCATGGGTGACGCTATCTTGGAGAAACCCTTGATGAATCTCCTGTAGTAGCCTACCAGCCCGATGGACTGCCGCACTTCTTTGATAGTGGAGGGTCTTGGCCAGTCCTTGATCACGGTGACTTTTTCAGGGTCTGGTGCTACACCTTTGGTGCTTACCACATGACCTAGGTACTGGACCTTGGGCTTCAACAGGTGGCACTTGGACGGCTTTACTTTCAGGCCAAAACTGGATAAGGCCTCGAACACCTCAGCCAGGTTACTCCAGGTGGTCTTTGTATACCTTTGAGTAGATGATTACATTGTCTAGGTACAGCAGAACAGTTTCAAAGTTTTTGTGTCCTAGGCAACACTCCATTAACCGCTGGAAAGTTCCCGGGGCATTGCAGAGCCCAAATGGCATGCAGTTGAACTCGCAGGGGCCCATTGGTGTTGTAAACGCGGTCTTCTCTCTGTCCGCCTCTGCCACGGGAACGTGCCAGTACCCACTGGTGAGATCCAAAGTGGAGAAATAGCGGATCTTAGTGCAGCTAATGATTCCTCAATTCTGGGTAATGGGTAGGCGTCCTTATGTGTAATGCGGTTAATCTGCCTAAAATCAACACACATCCTCATTGTACCATCTTTCTTTCTAACGAGGACTAATGGAGTTGCCCAGGGGCTACAACTATCTCTGATTACCCCAGCCTCCTTCATCTCCCGTAACATTCCTTTGGCACATTGATAGTGAGCTGGGGGTACAGGCCGGTACCTCTCTTTAATGGGTGGATGATCTCCTGTGGGGATATGATGTTACCTTCCCAAAGTCTAGTGGGTGTTTTCTAAAGACTCGCTCATATTCTTGGACCACCTGGTACACCCCATGTTTTTGGTGCAAAGGGGTGGAGTCAGTGCCTACTTGTAGCTTCTGACATCAATCCTCCTTCTGCCCCTTGGAGCCATTGTCCTCCGCCTGTTTGGACAGAGGCAAGGGTTCCACTGCCTTTATTGCATTGTTACTGACAGCGAACAGCTTAGTAAGGGTGGCATACCGGGGTAAATGGACCTCTTTCTCCCCACAATTCAGGATGCGTATCGGTACTCTCCCCTTGCGGACAACAACCACCCCCCTGGCTGTCAAGATGGTGGGCCTACTATCAGAGTACACGGGTTCTACCAGGGCCTGATAATCTTGACCCCTGAGACCTATTGCTGCTCGACACCATATTAACATTTCACTCCTAGGAGGCATTGCAATGGGGAATGGATCACTCATTCTGACACTGCCGACTTCTCCACCAGACAGCTCTACATGTTGTCTTTGCATCAGGGCTTTGATCTCCTTCTGCAGAACTCGATGCTGACCAGAACCTACAGTCTCTGCGACCTGTTGCAACAAAACAATAATTTCCCCAAGACAATTCTCTATCACATTGGTGTCTAAGGTTATCATAGGATGGCTTTCTCGGCGATCAATATCTACAATAATCATCCTTTGTGATAGCAATTCTACTCGGCCAACCTTTATGGTCACCTCTATATACCCCATCTGAGGCAAGGGCGGACTATTGTTGGCAAAGATGTTAATATGTTCATCTGGACTGCGAGTAATGTCTGAATCAGTCCAGTATAATTTGAAAAGGATATATGGCATCGTTGTCACCTGGGAACCAGTGTCCAGTAACGCGTTCATCAGGATGCCATCAACCACGACAGGTAGGACCGGTCATCCGCCCACGTACTTGTCTCGCCAGCTTTGTTGGCTTGGTCGTATTACTCCTGGGGGTTGGCCCTCTGCCCCAGGGGTTGCTCGTTGAAATCGCAGAATCTTGCAAGGTGCCCCGCCTTTTGACAGCGGCGGCAGATGGGTTGTCCGTTCAGGTTCTAGCGATCGCTGTTTCTCCCTCTGGTCGGTGGAATTCTTCTCTGTCGCCGCCATGGGACGCCATCTGGACTGGAAGCCAGCTGTATTCTTTCCTTTGGAGACACTTGCATGGCCTGCACGGTTTTGGTTAGTGTAGCCACACTTTTGGTCAGCTCCTGGACCTGAAGGCGTAGGTCTGCAGAGGAGTCATTCTCTAGGGTCTGCGCGTCAGCCTCCACAGGTGCCAGGGAGAAGGACACCACCTCCTGGTAGTATATGATAGCTGGGCGCCGGAGGGGTGCAGTGCCACTTGGGGTTGGTTCTTGCAGCACCCGGATGGTCCGGTCTTTAAATTGCGCAAAGTCCAGATAAGGGTTTTGCAGGGCCATAATGCGCAGCTGTGTCCGGTGAGCGTTAGACAGGAGCCCCTCGATAAACTGCTCAGTTAGCAATCTGTCCTTGCCTCGCACACTGTCGGGGTCTACCTGTTTAATGGCCCGCAGCACCTCCTGCAGGTTTAGACCATAGTCCCGTACACTGTCCTGCACCCTTTGTTTGCACCCGTAGAACTTAATTTTAATCTCTGCTGCTGTGCGGGTGTCAAAGGTATCCTTCAACTGGGCCAATATTTCCTTAACAGTGCTTTTGTCCATGCCCGGCCAGGACTTCACCTCCCTCTGGGCGGCACCGATTAGCTGGCCTATGAGGATGCTGACTTTTTGCTCCTCAGACAGGGGGTACACTTGAAACAAACTGTGCAGTCTCTCCTCAAATTCGCTCAGGGTGTGCGACTCCCCTGAGTACTGGGGCAACCACGCCGCCCTTGGAATATATGCCATGGATAAAGGCATTACTGTGGCGGCGGCCGTGCCCGCAGCTGAATCCTCTCCCAGGTTGGGCATCTTCGTCCCCCCTAGTGAACCTCAACCAGATCCTGGGTTTCTGCTGGCGTACCAGGCGAGAGGGATCGCTTACCCGGCGGTTACGGATCGGGGCCTCCTGCTTCCCCTCCGCTGACAGCAAATGACGTGATGATACAGTTCAGCAAAATCTATGGCACACAGTACCCGGTTATACCGGGCCTCGAAATCTGTTTGTGATGCCAAGTTGACATGCCCCCTGGGGCCGTGGGGTACTCGGTGCCGGGCCGGTTGTTGCTGGGGATGTCACGGTGGCAGTGACCCGGTCCGTGACCCAGGGCGGTCAATTAAAGGAAAAGCTAAAGGGAAATAAAGTTTTTAGAGATAATGTTCGTGACACCACCTGTGGTATGCGGCTAGATGGGGCCGCCGCTGCGGTGCCGATACACTGGAGCTGATGGTGACGCAGCATAGTTGGTTCAGCTCTCCACAGGCAGAGCTAAGCTCCAGGGCAGTATATGAAGAATTGTGGAGGTATATGTTTTTGGTGCAGTGTAATGCAGGGCTGAGGGCGCAGACAATGACCAGACAACAAATTGATGGCGGTTTCCTCTATCTTTACTTGCAGTTTGTCAGAGCAGACCGGGGCACGGGTACTAGCTGGTGGTGGAGGTCCGGGCGGCCTGGAAGCAAGTTGGGGATCCACCTCGCCAGGTAGAGTTGTAGGCCTTCCCTCTGCGCTATTCTCTTTGGCCCTGCTGCTTGAAGCTATGCTACGGCCCTCGTCCCTGAGTAAAACGTCTCTTCCTCACCCGTATGGCAGGCAGCACGGGCCTTCCTCAAGTGTCGCTCCCACGTGGCAGTGCTGGGCCCTATGATGCTGCTGAGCCGTCAGGCGTCTGGTGGAGCCAGGAGACCTGCAGTCTCCTGCCCTCCGGATTTAGCTGCTGAGCCTTCAGTGCCCCACAACCACGGACTCCGGTGTCCGGTTCACTTGCGCTTCTCTCTGGGGCAAGCTTATTCACAGCTCCCTTCCCCGAGTCCTTCCTCGTCATTCTCCTGTCTTCAACTCTCCTCTCAACTCACTCTCACTAACCCCCCCTTTCTGGTCTGGAGCCAGGAAAGTGTTGTATGCTGGTAAACCTGATTAGGGGACCCCTCTTTGTTTCTAGGCATGGCATCACCCCCTTGTGAGGGAGGCAATGCCACTGTGGCAACCGGACCCCTGGGGTGCCAGACACCCATCCGGTTAGGGGGTACCTCTATATCATATATTTCTCTGGAGATTCGCAAGAAAAAAGTCATATTTTTTTTGTGGGAAAAAGGGACATTTTATTGGGGCCTGTCTTTCGGGTTCCTAAGCAAAAGGAAACTTGATTAACCCTTGGCAGTTTGGAGTTGGATAAGTAAGGGGTGCATTTATTGCCAACCTGCAGTTCTCGGTTTGTCCTGACAGCAGAGGTGGTGCTACAGAGCCAAACAGAGAAAATTTATTTTTTTGTTGACAGTGGAGCTGGAGTCAGCATGGTTGATGCAGAGTTTGTGAAAACTCATGGTCTTGTTTGCTGTACTTTAGATAAACCTATTCCCATCCTCGCCATTGACTCAGTGCCACTTGCACAGAAAGCATTAACTTAGATTGTTTTGGGTCTCCCCTGGTTGGTGAAACATAATCCGTTGGTGGATTGGCAAGCCGGGGAGATCATTGAATAAGAAGATTACTGCCATGAGAACTGTTTAGATATTTCCCTTGCTATAGTCTCTATGGAAATACTGCCTGCTTTCCTGTCTGGTTTTGAGGATGTTTTTTCTGAGAGGGGGTGTCAGGATTTGCCTCCTCATCATGCATATGACTGTCCTATTAACCGGACCCCTGGAGCTAAACTACTGAAGTCCAGACTGTATAATCTTTCTGGCCCTGAGAGAGAAACCATGAAGGATTTCATTGTGGAAAGTCTGGATAAGGGACACGTCAGGCCCTCATCTAAACCCGTGGCGGCAGGGTTCTTCTTTGTAAAGAAAAAAGATGGCGGTCTACGTCCCTGTTTAGATTTCCGGGAATTAAATCTAATTACTCGCGATGAGCGAGCACTAAATTGCTCGGGTACTCGTTGCTCGGGTCGAGCACATTGGAATACTTGGGTGCTCGAGCAGCGAGCCCAATGTAAGTCTATGGGAAACTCGAGCATTTTTCAGGCGGCTCCCCCCCGGCGGTCTGCAGAGGGCCTAAAAATTGCCCAAATCGATGGGAACAGTGCTCAAATGACAGGGGAACAGCATGGGGAAGACCCCTGGAAGCATTTCTGACTCCCAGGTCACTGCTGTCAACAACGTTTTACGGACCCAAAATAGAACATACAAAAACAAAACCAAAATGGATTTTCCTGGGAAATATATTAAGGAACATCCTTTCCAGGATAATGACTTGTATATAAGGCACAATAAATAACCAAAGCCAAAAATACTCCTCCACACTTTGGGCTATGTTCACACGTAGCGTTTTTGATGCATTTTTGCACTTTTGCATTGCTTTCAACAAAGACAAATGCATTCACTGAGAAATGTCATTTTAACATTTTACAACCTTATCTGGCCATGTGGTGTGTGACACATCATCAGACACATGCATACAGTGCTGAAAAGAAATGGGAACAGCATGGGGAAGACCTCTGGAAGCATTTCGGACTCCCAGATCACTGCCTAAAAGTGTGCCCATCATAAGTGATCCTTGGCGCATGCGAAGATGCCTCCCGCCATGCAGCTGTCGTTGCAGACTTGCAACAATCACCGTCCACGTCCTTGTCCCATTGCAGCGTTCAGTTGTCCCTACCCCATTCCTTTGAATGCAAGCGCAAGTATGCAGTCAGTCACCCACCCACCCACAGGCTGCAATACTATACTGCCAATTTTTTGACAGCTGCTTGCACTTGAAATGTGGCCTTTTAGGCTCATGGAAGCGGAAGCTTTTCATAACCCCATACTCGGTCCCCAGCTGCCACTGTTTCTCCCGGTGTTGTCTCCGCCTTCCACAAGCATGTGTCCCACAACATTACCCGTGCCCTCCCCAGTGCACTCACTGGGAAGGACCGCCTAACCACAAACACGTGGACAGGTGAATGTGGCCAGGGACGGTACAGAGCCAGTCCACAGCTTTTTTTGCTGAGTTGTATTTCACCACAGCCATATTCTTTAGCTTGGTGAAAGGACTTGGGAAACCATATCTACCCAGCTGTCATTTCTCCCAGAAAGTCATCTAAAGCTGCTTTCACTTGAAATGTGGCCTTTTAGGCTTGTGGAGGCGGAAGCTTTTCATAACCTCATGCCGGCGGCGGCCGGGTGTCCATACTCGGTCCCTAGCCGCCACTGTTTCTCCTGGTATCGTCTCCGCCTTCCACAAGCACGGGTCCCACAACATTACCCATGCCCTCCCCAGTGCACTTACTGGGAAGGACCGCCTAACCACAAACACATGGACAGGTGAATGTGGTCAGGGACGGTACGTAGCCAGTCCACAGCTTTTTTTGACGAGAGTTGTATTTAGCTCAGTGAAAGGACTGGCATAGAGGGAAACCGTATCTACCCTGGGTGTCATTTCTCCGTCACCAGGTTCCGCCCATTGTCACACATGACCATGCCTGGCTGTATGTTCCGCGGTGAGAGCCACAGATCAAGCTGCTGTGTTACAGCTTTCAACAACTCTGCAGCGCTGGGCGGTTTGTCAATTAAGCATTAAGCATGTTATTTTCAGCACAGCCTGTTGCCGCTTGGCCAAGGCAGTGCTGCAGTGCTGTCGGCTTGTGACTGATGTGGTCCTTTCGGAGATGAAGGAGGAAGTGCAGGAGCTGACCAATGTGATTATATTGAGGTTAAATTGATGACGCTGGTTTTTATACTAAAGAAAGATCCTATTGTTTTGTTGTTTTTACGTTATTTTTTAAGACAAATGCATTCACCGGGAAATGTCATTTTATTTATGATGGAGGGACTCTGAAAGTCATAAAGCCTATTTTTATAGGGCCATCAGACGGCCCTTACTATTCTTAAAAGGCCAGCAGTCGGCCCTCGCTACTGTTAGAGAGCCATCAGCCGGCTATGCTTTGTTGTTCCCATTATTAACAAGTGGGTCTCCTACACTGTTATTGCGTATCCAGTGACTGCAAGGGCTGCCAAAAATTTGGACTCAACCCAATACCCCTTTGAAGAGACATAAAGGAGGGTCTCAGTAAAAAAAATGTTCCCATTATAAAGGAGCGGGTCTCCTATAGTGATAATGCCCATGCTGTGACTGCAAGGGCTGATAAAATGGGAAAAACCCCACTAAGAATTTAAAGACACATAGAGCAGGGCCACAGTAATGACAAATTCCTATTATAAAGGAGAGAGTCTGTTATACAGTTATAGGGTATGCAGTGAGTTCAACGGCTGACCAATTTTAGGAAAAACCCCACTAAGAATTTAAATACACATAGAGCGGGGCCATAGTAACGACAAATTCCCATTAGAAAGGAGAGAGTCTGTTATACAGTTATAGGGTATGCAGTGAGTCCAACGGCTGACCAATTTTAGGAAAAACCCCACTAAGAATTTAAATACACGTAGAGCGGGGCCACAGTAACGACAAATTCCCATTAGAAAGGAGAGTCTGCTATACAGTTATAGGGTATGCAGTGAGTCCAAAGGCTTACCAATTTTAGGAAAAACCCCACTAAGAATTTAAAGACACACAGAGCAGGGCCACAGTAACAAGTACGACAAGTTCCCATTAGAAAGGAGAGGGTCTGTTATACAGTTATAGGGTATGCAGTGAGTCCAACGGCTGACCAATTTTAGGAAAAAACCCAGTAAGAATTTAAAGACACATAGAGCAGGGCCACAGTAACGACAAATTCCCATTAGAAAGGAGAAAGTCTGCTATACAGTTATAGGGTATGCAGTGAGTCCAACGGCTGACCAATTTTAGGAAAAACCCCACTAAGAATTTAAAGACACATCGAGCAGGGCCACAGTAAAAACAAATTCCCATTAGAAAGGAGAAAGTCTGTTATACAGTTATAGGGTATGCAGTGAGTCCAACGGCTGACCAATTTTAGGAAAAACCCCACTAAGAATTTAAAGACACATAGAGCAGAGCCACAGTAACAAGTATGACATGTTCCCATTAGAAAGGAGATGGTCTGCTATACAGTTATAGGGTATGCAATGAGTCCAACGGCTGACCAATTTTAGGAAAAACCCCACTAAGTATTTAAGTATTTAAAGACACATAGAGCAAGACCACAGTAACGACAAATTACCATTAGAAAGGAGAGAGTCTGCTATACAGTTATAAGGTATGCAGTGAGTCCAACGGCTGATCAATTTTAGGAAAAACCCCAGTAAGAATTTAAAGACACATAGAGCATGGCCACAGTAACGACAAATTCCCATTAGAAAGGAGATAGTCTGCTATACAGTTATAGGGTATGCAGTGAGTCCAAAGACTGACCAATTTTAGGAAAAATGCCAGTAAGAATTTAAAGACAAATAGAGCAGGGCCGCAGTAACCACAAATTCCCACTAGAAAGGAGAGAGTCTGCTATACAGTTATAGGGTATGCAGTGAGTACAAAGGCTGACCAATTTTAGTAAAAACCCCACTAAGAATTTAAAGACACACAGAGCAGGGCCACAGTAACAAGTACGACATGTTCCCATTAGGAGAGGGTCTGCTATACAGTTATAGGTTATGCAGTGAGTCCAACGGCTGAACAATTTTAGGAAAAGCCCCACTAAGAATTTAAAGACACATAGAGCAGGGCCACAGTAACAAGTATGACATGTTCCCATTAGAAAGTAAAGGGTCGGCTATACAGTTATAGGGTATGCAGTAAGTCCAACGGCTGATCAATTTTAGGAAAAGCCCCACTAAGAATTTAAAGACACATAGAGCAGGGCCACAGTAACAAGTATGACATGTTCCCATTAGAAAGTAGAGGGTCGGCTATACAGTTATAGGGTATGCAGTAAGTCCAACGGCTGATCAATTTTAGGAACAACCCCACTAAGAATTTAAAGACACATAGAGCAGGGCCACAGTAATGACAAATTCCCATTAGAAAGGAGAGAGTCTCCCATAGTATTGGCCTATGCAGTGAATGCAAGGGCTGCCAAAAATTTGGAGGCACTACAATGCCCCTTGGAAGAGACGTGGAGGAGGGACTCATAAAAAAATGTTCCCATTAGAAAAGAGCGGGCTTCCTATACTTGTAATGCCCATGCACAAGTGTATAGGCTGACAAACATTTACCCCGTGTGGTATTTATGAACATACTGTATAAAATTTTTTTTTACGGGCATTATAAACACCCTTTAAAACAATTATGTGGGTGTTGCATCACGGACCACGGTCACCCTGGTGATATGGTGGTGGAGGATGAGGAGAAGGAGGAGTACAAGAGCAAATAGCCAAAATCATGAAGCGTATACCCATGTGTGGGTGTGAAATGGTGCATGGGAATATACCTCCCAAGAAAAGACACTGGATTTGAGTTTATGTTACGCTGCTATCATTCAGTGGTGTTGAGAAGTCTGGCCCAATCCAGCCCTGGTTCATTTTTAGAAGAGTCAGCCTGTCAGCATTTTCAGTTGACAGGCGGATGCGCTTATCAGTTATAATTCCACCAGCGGCACTAAAAACCCGCTCTGATAAAACGCTGGCGGCAGGGCAGGCCAGGACCTCCAAGGCATAGAGAGCCAGTTCATTCCACGTATCCAGCTTGGATACCCAATAATTATAAGGCACAGAGGAATCACGGAGGACATTAGTACGGTTGGCAAGTTACTCCCTCAGCATCTTCCAACACTTTGCACTCCTTGTGAGAGTACCCCGCGCCTCAGGGCCTGTGCGATGGGAGGGTCTGAGAAAACTCTCCCAGTACTTTGACAGTGTTCCCCTGCCTCTGCTGTATTGAAGTTGTGTCTCTCTCGCCTGTACTCCTTGGTTGTCCAACGAAGTGTGCCCTCTGCTGCCAGCGTTTTCAAATGGGAATTTTTTTAATAGTTCCGCAACAAGGGCCTTCTGGTACAGCCCCATTTTTGTAGACCTGTCCGCCTCAGGAATAAGAGATAGAAAGTTCTCCTTGTAGCATGTGTCCAGAAGTGTCACCAACCAGTAATGACTGTCACCGAAAATTTTGAGAACACGAGGGTCATGGGAAAGGCAGCGTAACATAAACTCAGCCATGCGTGCCAGACTACTAACAGGCAAGACTTCCGTGTCCTCACCAAGAGGATGACTGACCATGCTCTCCTCCTCCTCCTCCTCTCTGTCCTCTGGCCATCCACACTGAACAGACGGTATGACAGCTGTGCAGGTAGTACCGTCTATAGTCCACGAAACTAGCTCCTGTCCTTCCTCCTCCTCCTCCTCCTGTTCTTCATTGTCACCCAATCCACGTTGGGATGGGATGAGGCTTGGCTGTGTGTAATCACCCTGTATGGTTCCTTGCTCCGCCTGCAATGCATCCTCTTTGATTGTGAGCAGAGAGCGTTTCAGAAGACAGAGAAGCGGGATGGTGACACTAATTATGGCGTCAAAGATTTGGAGGGTGGTACATATGTCTGACATCCATGTCCACTCCTGAGGTCTTATGTGTGGAGTCTGAACTGAATACCGACGGCCTTGTTGATGCTGGTACTCAACAACTGCCCTTTTCTGCTCACAAATCCTTCCCAACATCTGCAATGTAGAGTTCTAACGCGTGGGGACATCACACACCAGTCTATGAGCCGGAAGCTGCAAACGCTGCTGAAACACGGCAAGGGCGGTGGAAGCTGTAGCTGACTTTCTAAAATGGGCACACAGGCGGCGTACTTTAACAAGCAGATCTGGCTGCTCCAGGTAGGATTTGAGAAACTGCTGAACCACGAAGTTAAGCACATGGGCCAGGCATGGTACGGGTGTGAGCTCGCCTCACCTTGAGCCGCCACCAGGTTCCGGCCATTGTCACACACAAACATGCCTGACTGTAGGTTCAGCGGTGTGAGCCACAGATCTGCCTGCTCTTTCAGAGCTGTCCACAACTCTTCAGCATTGTTCGGTTTGTCACTTAAGCATATTAGTTTCAGCACAGCCTGTTGCCGCTTGGCCGAGGCAGTGCTGCAGTGCTTCCAGCTTGTGAGTGATGTGCTCATTTTGGAGATGGAGGCTGAAGAGGAGGAGGAGGCTGAGGAGGATGAGGTCCAGGAGCTGTAGACCGTGGAGGCAGCCCTGACTGACGTAGGGCCTGCAATCCTTGGTGTCGGGAGGACGTGTTCCGTCCCAAGGTCCGACTGGGTCCAGGCTTCCACTATGTTAACCCAGTGTGCCATCAGCGAGATGTACCATCCCTGCCCACAAGCACTTGTCCACGTGTCCGTGGTTAGGTGGACTTTCCCGGTAACTGTGTTGTTGAGGGCACGGCTAATGTCTTGGGACATGTGCTTGTCTAATGCGGGGATGGCACGCCGGGAGAAAGAGTGGCGGCTGGGGACCGAGTACCATCAGGTTGCGGAATGCTTCCGTCTCCACGAGCCTAAAGGCAACATTTCGAGCGCAAGCAGTCGTGAAATTTGAGAATTTAGTAGTGTGGCCTGTGGGGCGTTGGCTGCATATTTGCGCTTGCGTTACAAAGACGGGGGTATGGACAACTGAACGCTGCGCTGGGACAAGGACATGGACGTGCTTCCTGATGCTGCAACTTGAGAGTGTGCAACGACAGGTGCAGGGCAGGAGGCATCTTCGTATACACCAGGGACAGGGGATTGGCTTGCATGCGGAAGAAGCAATGGTGCCACCTGCAGACACTGTTCCTGGACCCAGGGGTTCGACCCACAAAGTTGGGTGCTTTGCTGCCATGTGCCTGATCTTGCTGGTGGTGGTCAGGCTGGTTGTTTTGCCACCCCTACGGATGCTGGCCTGGCAGGTGGTGCAAATGGCCTTTTTGGGGTTTTTGGCAGAGTCTGTAAAAAATAACCAGACTCGGGAAGACCTAACAGTTGTACTGACAACTTCCTCCGTGTTGGTTTTACGGGAAGCGGTTGCCTGCCTTCTGTCTGCGGCCACCACACTGCTTCTTCCTGCCTGTTCGGGTGCTCTGCCTCCCACCCCCTGTGTGCTGCTGTCCTCGCTCTGCATGTCCTCCTGCCAGGTTGGGTCAGTTACTATATCATCCACCATCTAGTCTTCCACTTCCGCACCCTGGTCCTCCTGACTTTCTGGCAATTGTGTCTCATCATCGTGCACCTTTTGTGACACTCTCCCACCGTCACCTTCGTGTGATCGTGGCTGCTCAAATATTTGGGCATCGCTACACGCGATCTCCTCTTGCCCAGCTTCAAGTGGACCAGGCAAGAGGCCCGAATCTATAAATGGAAAAGTGAACAGCTCTTCAGAGTGTCCAAGTGTGGGATCAGTTGTCTTTGGGTACTCGGCATGGTGGGAGGAAGGAGGATCAGGGTGAGGAATATGCAGTTCAGACTCACGGCTACTGAGACTTGACCGTGTGGAAGACAGGGTGGTGGTGGTGGCTAAGTGAAGCATTATCCGCTATTCAACCAACAACCTTTTGACACTGCTCTGGGTTCAATAGTGGTGAGCTGCGGTCCCCTAGAAATTGGGACAGGAAGGTCAGACGAGAAGATGTGGGTGTTTGTTGTGGCACAATTTCGGCTTGCCCACGGCCTTGTCCTCGGCCTCTGCATGCACCATTACCATCACGTCCAGTTCCCCGTTCCTTGCCACGTGCCTTGCCCATTTTAAATGGAGGACAGTATCTAACATGCTCACTACAAATGACTGAGTTTGGAGCGAACTTATATGTGATCTGTGTGACGGAGAAAACAGAGTTTTAAATACCTGGCCTGTAGGTAAGTAGTTTGAACTGCAAACTGCTGTGAATTGCTTCACTGACACACTAAAGGAAAATTTTAATGGAGGCCAGAAATGGCAGTATTTTGTGACAACGTATATGTGATCCGTGTGACGAAGAAAACAGAGTTTTAAATACCTGGCCTGTAGGTAAGTAGTTTGAACAGCAAACTGGTGTGAATTGCTTCACTGACACACTGAAATAAATTTTTAATGGAGGCCAGAAATGGCATTATTTTCCGACAACATATATGTCATCCGTGTGATGGAGAAAACAGAGTTTTAAATACCTGGCCTGTAGGTAAGTAGTTTGAACAGCAAACTGCTGTGAATTGCTTCACTGACACACTGAAATAAATTTTTAATGGAGGCCAGAAATGGCAGTATTTTCTGACAACGTATATGTGATCCATGTGACGGAGAAACCATAGTTTTAAATAGCTGGATTTCTAGCGCTGTAATATGGAAAGGACCTGGCTGTATTCTGCAGTGCCAACAAGCAAATGGCGCAGAAAAACTGTGTTTTCTGGATTGCTTTTTAAGCAAATAATGAGGATTAAGATCCAAAGAAAAGTATTCCTGGCCCCTGAGACCTGGGCCTTTGTATAGAAATATCTAACAGCAGCAGAAGGCAGAATTGGAATGGAGCCTCTTGTGCTATATGCACTGCAGTCTGCTATATACCCTGCCTGCCTGCCTATATACACTGCCTGCCTGATATCTCTGCAGATGGATTAGTTAGTCCTCAAAAGGACTGTTTGTTAAGATGGATATGTGTAATGTATGTTTTTTCTCCCTACACTACCTAATGCACAAGCAAATCACTCCCTGACGCAGCAGCACCTCTCCCTACACTGTGTGATTCCGGAGTGACTGTGACGAGCATGGCAGCGCCATGTCTGATATAGACCTGATGACGCTATGAGGCCAGCCAATCACTGTAATGCCACAACTAACATGGCTAAGGCATTACAGTGAGTGGCAGGCAATCCCTGTATGTTCACTGGCTCTGTAAAGAGCGCCAAACATGCAGGGAGGAGACCCGAGCTCCCGCCGAGCAACCACGGAAAAACTCGGCGAACGCCGAGCATCTCGAGCAGTGAGATGCTTTGGCGAGTACCGAGCAGTGGCGAGCACACTCGCTCATCACTACTAATTACCATCTGAGATCCATACCCTCTTTCTCTGATTCAAGATTTCTTCAGCCAGGTTGTGGGAGCTAAGGTATTCTCCAAGTTGGATTTAAGGGTAGCCAACAATCTGTTCAGAATCAGAGATGGGGACTAATGGAAAACAGCATTCAATACCCCTGAATGGCATTTCAAGAGTCTGGTTATGCCTTTCGGTTTGACCAATGCACCTGCGGTGTTCTAGCATTTCATAAATTATATCTTCCATTATTTGGTGGGGAGGTTTGTGGTGGTCTATCTGGACGATATTTTGGTTTACTCACCTGATTTTGAGACACATCGGGGGCATGTTAAACAGGTACTCTTGGATACTAAGGAATAACAAACTTTATGCCAAACTAGAAAAATGTGCTTTCGCCGTTCAGGAGGTGCAGTTCTTGGGGTACTTGTTGTCATCTTCAGGTTTTCGGATGGATCCAAAGAAGATCCATGCAGTCCTTGATTGGGACCATTCCGGGAACCTGAAGGCTCTACAACGTTTTCTGGGCTTTTCTAATTTCCACCGGAAATTCATCCAAAATTACTCTGTAATCGTGAAACCCCTTACTGACATGACTAGGAAAGGGTCTGATTTTTCCAAATGGTCGGATGCCTCCCTCCAGACTTTTTCTTCCTTGAAGAATTGTTTTGCCACGGCACCCATACTGAGTCAACCAGATGTTTCCCAACCCTTTATTGTGGAGGTTGATGCGTTGGATGTGGGGGTTGGGGCTGTGTTGTCTCAGGGTCCGTCCCCCGGTAAATGGCGTCCATGCGCTTTCTTTTCTAAAAAATTGTCTTCGGCTGAGAGAAATTATGATGTGGGTAATAGGGGACTTTTGGTGCTCAAACTGGCGTTTGAAGAATGACCACATTGGTTGGAGGGGGCTGTCCATTCTATTACTGTTATTACTGACCATAACAATCTGTCATATCTTCAATCAGCTAAACGTCTCAACCCTAGCCAAGCCAGATGCTCCCTGTTTTTTACTAGGTTCAATTTTATTGTCACTTTACATCCAGGGGTCAAAAATGTCAAGGCTGATGCTTTTTTCCGGAGCTTCCCTGGTGGTGGTGACCATGAGAACCTGCCCCAATATTACAGAAGGGGGTAGTCATTTCAGCATTGTATCCTGAACTGGAGGGTGAGGTGTTGGAGGCTGCCCTTCAGGAAGGTTATTTTTACCATCTAATTTTCACCGCAAAGTAATTAAGGAACATCATAACTCTGTGCTTGCTGGTCATCCAGGTGGTAAAGAAACCGCGGACCTCCTCTCTCGTCGTTTTTGGTGGCCGGGGTTGCATCGGGATGTGATTGAACACGTATCTGCTTGTAGTATTTGCACGCGGTCTAAGGTTTCGCATACCCGTCCATCTGGTACTCTTCTTCCACTACCTATCCCTAGTAGGCCATGGACATACTTGTCCATGGATTTAATTGCAGACCTACCGGTTTCTGCAGGCAAAACGATGGTTTTGGTTGTTGTAGATAGGTTCAGTAAAATGGCTTAGTTTGTCACATTACCCGAACTTCCAAATGCCAAGACACTTGCTCAGGTGTTTAGAAATGAGATTGTGAAGCTTTTACAGAGTTCCTTCCGATGTGGTGTCAGATCGGGGGACCCAGTTTGTTTCCAAGTTCTGGAAAGCATTCTGTTCTCAACTGGGGGTGCAGCTGTCCTTTTTCTCTGCCTTTCACCCTCAGTCGAATGGACAGACCAAGCGTGTCAGTCAGAATTTGGAGACCTACCTCAGATGTTTCGTTTCCGAAAATCAGGAGGATTGGGCATCCTACTTACTGCTGGCAGAATTTGCCATTAATGATCATCGTCAAGAATCCACTGGCAGGTCACCGTTCTTCGGTGCATACGGTTACCACCACCAGTTTGGTACCTTTAGTGGGGGAGGAGCTTCGGGAGTTCCTGAGGAGGAACGTATTTTTCGTTGCTCTCCTTGCTGTGGCGGGGGATTCTGAGTAATTTAAAGATCATGGGAGACATGTATAAACATATTGGCTGACAGAAAACTCTTGCCAGGTCCGGACTGGAATGTGAATGACTTTGTGTGGTTGTCTACCAGGAATATCAAATTGAAAGTCCCTTCTTGGAAGCAGGGACCTAAGTTTATTGGTCACTATAAAATAACTGCTGTCATTAACCCAGCAGCATTTCGTCTTGAGCTTCCTCAGGCCCTTAAGATCCACAATGTTTTCCACAGGTCCTTACTCAAGAAATATATGGAACCTTTTGAGCCCTCACCCCTACCGCCGCCCCCAATAATGGTTGATGGTAATCTGGAGTTTCAGATTTCGAGGATTGTAAATTCTCATCTTTAATGTCGTTCCCTACAATACTTGGTGCACTGGAAGGGTTATGGTCCAGAAGAGAGGATGTGGGTTTCAGAATCAGAGGTGAATGTTCCCAGGTTGGTTCATTCATTTCATACCTCTTATCCTGAGAAACCTGGTCCTGAGTGTCCAGAGGCCACTTGTAGAGGAGAGGGTTCTGTCACGGGTGTGTCAGATGTGACAGATAATCGCCCTGCGGATGGTTGCAGGAGATCTCTTCATTTGGCATTACAGATAATTTCTTAGACCTGTCTCTGGCGCTAAGAGGCCGTGTGTGTAATCTCTCTGAAGTCGGCTCAAGCTAAGTTACTTCCCCCCTGTCAGTCTCCCCTTGTTGTCTTTAGTTGTTAGTGGGGACTGACTAGCGCTCATCCCCTGCTTCCCTAGCCAGGGCCTTGCTCTAGGGTGATACAGGGTTTTAGGTTCCTGATCGGCGATTGGCCAGAAACCAATAATAGAGATGGTAGGGAAGACAGGGTGATATCAGATCAGCCTATGAGGGCTCCACCCCCCTCTTTCCTTAGTGTCTGGGCTCCCTTTCCCTAATCCCTTCGTGTTTCACTTTGTCTTTCCTACACTGTGTGTGACACCTGCTTTTGGATGGTAGATGGATGCAAGCTGTCTTTCCGTATACTTACTGCTGACTTCTGGACTGTATGACTTCTCTTTTTCCTACTGTTCTGAGACTTGTTTTACCCTGGCTTACTCCTAGTCTGCTTTCTGTCTCCTCCCCTGTTTGTCCTCTACTTGCCTGACTTCTGTGTATGACCAGGCTCGGTCTTTGACCATGTCTTGCTTGATTAAATCAGATGATGACTTCTTTTGGATTTGTGACTCGGTCGGTTAATGTATATGTTTAATGTGTAAAGACTAAGGATCACATAATTCCCACAATCAAGTTATCTGTAGCTTTTCTTGCCTTGCTTTTAAGTATAAGCAATAACAAATGCATGCCTTTGTGCAAATAAATTGAACAGGAAAAGGAAGTCAGGACTGCAGCTGATCTCTGACTTCCTCTTCATGTTCAATTCATTCGAAGGTGGGGACAGTGACACCAGCGATGATTGGGTGCCAGGCTCATGTGTCACAACAACTGCACGAGAGCCCTTGGACCGCAAGTGCTGACATCACTGGTAAGGCAGTGGCACTGGAGGTGAGTATAGTATTTTTTTATTTTATCGGAGGCAAACATTTAGATCAAGAAGGGGTTGTCCTTGTAGTGGGCAACCCCTTTAAGCCATGGTATGCTGCCCTGCTAAACTAGTGATATTTCTGCAAAGATTGTGGTCCAAGTTCAGCATTAGTAACTTTGTGGCTAAATTGCTAATGCAAGTTAAATTATTATCACTTTCAGATATAATAATTTGACTTTTAGCAAATTCAAAGTTATTATTGCTAAAACTAGTATGTAATTTAAAGGGAATCTGTCACTCGATTCATATTGCCCAAACCAATGGCAGCATGAATCAGAGTCTGGCCACACTAAGTTTTTACCTGGAGCATTTTAAAAAAAACAAACATAGTATGAAGAGCAGACGTTGGACCGTAGTCCACTGCAGCTGTCGGCTGGCTTTTCCCTGCACTGCTCCAGATGATTGAGTTGTCTTTTCTATTCTCGAGTGCTCGACTCGGGTAACGTGTATAATGGAAGTCAACAGGAAAATCTAGAAAAATCTCTCTCTCCCTCTGCACCCAGCTCAGATAATTCACTTACGGGGATCCGAGCACTCAAACACCATGCAATATTTGGCACTGCTCACTATTCAATCGAGTGCCCAATGCTCGATCAAGTATTGAGCAGTACCGAGCACACTCACCCGTCACTAATAATGATGCAATTAACAAATATTCTCTCTGAGTATAGCTCAGTTGTTTATCTGGTCTAACTTATGTATTTCTTTAGTATTTATATGTGGTCCTTTATCCCCAGACATGGCTTTCAGCACAAAGATGGCATAGTAAAGGACATCGACATGGCAGAGATAAACTTAAACTAATTTACTCAGAGTGAGAACAAAGCTTAGTGGTTAGTCTCCACCCATGCTGGACAGTGGCACAGAGGTTGATGATTGCACATCAATGATCAATGCGACAGATTGTTGTGGTCACACTTCAACACCGAGCTTGGTGGTCATACAACAATATGATGGAATAGAGCATAGCACTTACCCAGGGGCGGCTCCAGGTTTTTGCGGACCCTGGGCGAAAGAGTCTCAGTGGGCCCCTTTAACACATACCACGATTCATGAGGCACAGATACCACAGAGAAATATATATATAGTACAAGGCCAAAGATTTCACTTCTTACATTACATGACTGATATCTATTGTAAATTCCACAATAGCTCAGAAACCGGCGAATCGCTCCATACAGAACGCTGGCCCCCATATAACGCTCCATACAGGATACTGGCTCACATATAACGCTCCATATAGGATACTGGCCCCCATATAACGCTCCATACAGGAACTGGCCCACATATAACGCTCTATACAGAATACTGGCCCCCATATAACGCTCCATACAGGATACTGGCCCCCATATAAGGCTCCATAGAGGATACTGGCCCACATAAAACGCTCCATAGAGGATACTGGCCCACATATAGTGCTCCATAGAGGATACTGGCCCCTATATAATGCTCCATACAGGATCCATACAGAATCCAAAGTGACTTTCCATTTTTGCGCTTTCCTTTTTTTCCCCCTCTTCTTTCAAAAGGTTTTTTACTGGACAAGTTATACATTTAAATTACACAATTTATTTTATCATGTGATGTACTGGAAAGCTAGGAAAAAGTTCCAAGTGCGATGAAATATAAAAAAAAGCGCAATTCTGCAATAATTTTTTTATTTTTTTTATTTACCATTTTCACTATGCGGTAAAACTGACCTGGTAATATGATTCACCAGGTCAGTACAATTACGCAGATACCAACTTGTATAATTTTTTTCATTTAAGTGGTGAAAAAAATTGGAAATTTGTAAAAAAAAAATTTCACTTGTGTGGCCATTTTCCGAGAACCAGAAAGTTTTACATTTTTGGCCAATGGGGTTGTGTGATGGCTTATTTTTTGCACCCTGAACTGTAATTCTTATTGGAACCATTTTGAGTTAGATATGATGTTTTGATCGCCCATTATTGCATTTTATTGCAGCTTTGTCATGGCCTATAAAACACACTTCTGCTATTTCAATTTATTCTCACTACGCTATTTACTGATCAGGTTAATGTATTTTAGATTATGATTTGTCTGACTTTTACGAATGCAGTAATACCAAATATGTGTTTTTTTTCTTTATTTTTAATGGAGGCAAAGGAAGGTGGTTTGAACTTTTATATATATACAGTACAGACCAAAAGTTTGGACACACGTTCTCATTTAAAGATTTTTCTATATTTTCATGACTATGAAAATTGTACATTCACACTGAAGGCATCAAAACTATGAATTAACACATGTGGAATTATATACTTAACAAAAAAGTGTGAAACAACTGAAAATATGTCTTATATTCTAGGTTCTTCAAAGTAGCCACCTTTTGCTTTGATGACTGCTTTGCACACTCTTGGCATTCTCTTGATGAGCTTCAAGAAGTAGTCACCGGAAATGGTCTTCCAACAATCTTGAAGGAGTTCACAGAGATGCTTAGCACTTGTTGGCCCTTTTGCCTTCACTCTGCGGTCCAGCTCACCCTAAACCATCTCGATTGGGTTCAGGTCTGGTGACTGTGGAGGCCAGGTCATCTGGCGTAGCACCCCATCACTCTCCTTCTTGGTCAAATAGCCCTTACACAGCCTGTAGGTGTGTTTGGGGTCATTGTCCTGTTGAAAAATAAATGATGGTCCAACTAAACGCAAACCGGATGGAATAGCATGCCGCTGCAAGATGCTGTGGTAGCCATGCTGGTTCAGTATGCCTTCAATTTTGAATAAATCCCCAACAGTGTCACCAGCAAAGCACCCGCACACCATCACACCTCCTCCTCCATGCTTCACGGTGGGAACCAGGCATGTAGAGTCCATCCGTTCACCTTTTCTGCGTCGCACAAAGACACGGTGGTTGGAACCAAAGATCTCAAATTTGGACTCATCAGACCAAAGCACAGATTTCCACTGGTCTAATGTCCATTCCTTGTGTTCTTTAGCCCAAACAAGTCTCTTCTGCTTGTTGCTTGTCCTTAGCAGTGGTTTCCTAGCAGCTATTTTACCATGAAGGCCTGCTGCCCAAAGTCTCCTCTTAACAGTTGTTGTAGAGATGTGTCTGCTGCTAGAACTCTGTGTGGCATTGACCTGGTCTCTAATCTGAGCTGCTGTTAACCTGCAATTTCTGAGGCTGGTGACTTGGATAAACTTATCCTCAGAAGCAGAGGTGACTCTTGGTCTTCCTTTCCTGGGGCGGTCCTCATGTGAGCCAGTTTCTTTGTAGCGCTTGATGGTTCTTGCAACTGCACTTGGGAACACTTTCAAAGTTTGCCCAATTTTTCGGACTGACTGACCTTCATTTCTTAAAGTAATGATGGCTACTCGTTTTTCTTTACTTAGCTGCTTTTTCTTGCCATAATGCAAATTCTAACAGTCTATTCAGTAGGACTATCAGCTGTGTATCCACCTGACTTCTGCACAACACAACTGATGGTCCCAACCCCATTTATAAGGCAAGAAATCCCACTTATTAAACCTGACAGGGCACACCTGTGAAGTGAAAACCATTTCCGGTGACTACCTCTGGAAGCTCATCAAGAGAATGCCAAGAGTGTGCAAAGCAGTCATCAAAGCTAAAGGTGGCTACTTTGAGGAACCTAGAATATAAGATATTTTCAGTTGTTTCTCACTTTTTTGTTAAGTATATAATTCCACTTGTGTTAATTCATAGTTTTGATGCCTTCAGTGTGAATGTACAATTTTCATTGTCATGAAAATACAGAAAAATCTTTAAATGAGAAGGTGTGTCCAAACTTTTGGTATGTACTGTATTTTTTAAATTGTTTTCACTTTTTACTGTATTTGTTAGTCCCCTTAGGGGGATTTGAACCTGTGATTGTCCGATCACTTTTACTATATACAGCAATACCACAGCCGCCTTGCTTTCACAGGAGTACCATCATGACAGACATGGGGGTCCTCCGCAGACCCCTGGCCATCATGGCAACCCACTGGCGCAATGCAGTCGCGACATAGGCATACCGATGGGTGAATAGAATGACTCGTGCATTAAATGCCACTGTTATACATTGACAGTGGCATTTAACAGGTTAACAGTCTTCTCCACCCACCGCTATTAGAGGCAGATGATGGTTCAATAATTAAGGCAACATCTGCTGGGAAAGATGCAGGCTCGGGAGTCGGATTATGACGTACCAGTACATTATATGTCAGTAAGGGGTGAACGTATATTAATTATTTTGATTAAATCTGTTAAAGTCATTTTTGTAATACTGTACTGCTTCCAAATACAATAATGATATTCAGCTTTTTATATTTTTATACTGGACTAAATTATGATCTGGTATACTTTGGCTAGAATAGGAATTCTGAGTTGTAAACGTTAAAGAATGAAGTAATTAGCAACCCTGGTTTTAATAACTTTTATAGTGCTGATATCAGAATATCCTTACCTGTATACTTCATGTTTGGCAAAAATTCAAAATAGTTCTCTATCAACTGGGAATGTGTTTCTTGGAATAAAATCTTAATTTGATGCATATTTTGCAAACTTTTCTTGACAGTTATCTCTCTATACACATCACATATGACCTGAACTATGCTCAGGCACAAAAAAAAAAATCTAAGTATGCATTCACATATACATATCCCTTTGTGTAAAAACTTAATCCAAAAGATTTCCTTTAACAATTATTGAATTATTTCCAGACTAGAGTTTTATAATGTGTGAACTGAGGTCCCCCTAACATTTGTTAATTGAACCTTGACTTTGTCTAAAGGAGGAAGGTGTACACTCTTAACAAGTAGTGCCTAGTTAATTAAACTATATGGCCATGATTCATCAAACAGTTTTCACCAGTATTTTAGAGTAAATCTGTTTGAAATGTTGGTAAATTTTTGCACTATTCGTAGTTTTAAACACATTTTCTGACTTTTGCTGTTTTTAGAGATCCTGCAATTAGAGATCAGCGGATTACTTCGCAGAGGATCAAGTTCAAGCCAAATTTCCTGAAAATTGTAGTTTCACGTGAATTCGAACATCTATACTCAGCGGGGGCCACACGATGCCATCTATACACAGCGGGAGGCCGCACGGCGCCATCTATACACCGCAGGGGGGCGCACGGCGACATCTATACACAGCGGGAGGCCGCACGGTGCCATCTATACACAACGAGAGGCCGCACGGTGTCCCCCCCAAAGACAGCAGGAGGCCGCACGGCGCCATCTATACTCAGCAGGAGGCCGCACGCTGTCACGCACGCAGTCATGCACGCAGTCACGCACACACACAAACATATACAGACATATACATACACGCATAAACACATTTGAAACACAAAAATACATATAAACTGACATCACACAATGATATCTGCCTGCACACACGCACACACGTACATACACACACACTCACACTCACTCACTCACTCACTCACTCACACAGACACACACACACTCACCATCCCCCGGCTCAGCTCCAGTCCTCCTGCTCTTTTCTGGTGCAGCACTGCAGGCCGGGTGCGCACTGCGTGACGTCACAGCTAGGAGACACGGCTGCGCACAGGGCCGTGTCTTCTAGCAGTGACGCGGCCGGGCCAGCACAGGGAAGTTAACTGCTGCAGTGCTGGCCCGGCAGAAGAAGAAGCAGCGGCCAAGCGCCGCTGATGGGGGAGCGGTCCCCCGCCACTGTCGGTATGTACCGCGGCGCCGCACAAATAATGAGGGCAATCTGGCCATAGACACCCCGGGCCCCCCGGAGGTTCGGGGCCCCGGGCGGTAGCCCAGATTGCCCTCATTATAATCCACCTATGTGTCTAACATGTTCATGATGCTCTTCCTGAGTACGCAAGTAGATCAATATGTCATCCAAAGGAATTACCAAAAATCTAACCACCTGGGGGGCAAAAAAATGTCATTTATGAAATTCTGAAAAACCGCCAGAACATTGCTCAATCCGAATGGCATCACCAAATTTTCAAAATGCGGTGTTCCATTTGTCACCCTGACGTACCCATATAAAGTTATATGCCCTTCTTAAAGGGCTATTCCCATCTCCAAAATCCTATCCCAATTTGTAGTAGGTGTAATAATAATAATATTAGCAAATATCTTCAATTAGAAATGTAGTATAGTATTTTTGATTCGCTATCTCTCTTACCTCATGTGCAGGCATTGCAGGACCTTAGGTATCCATGGTTACGACCACTAGCAACTAGCTAACTAACTGTGACTTTATCAGTGGACTAGCTCCTGTTCATCCTCCTCCTCCTCTTTGTCACCCAATCCACAAGGAATCAGATGAGGCTGGGCTGTGTGGAATCGCCCTGTATGGTTCCTTGCTCCATCTCATTGTGCTCCTCTTGCAATGCATCCTCTTTAATTGTGAGCAGAGAGCATATCAGAAGACAGAGAAGAGAGATGGTGATGCTAATTATGGCATCATCGCCGCTCGCCATCTTGGTGGAGTCCTCAAAGTTTTGGAGGATGGTACAGATGTCTGACAACCATGTCCACTCCTGAAGTCTTATGTGTGGAGTCTGACCGACTACCCACAGCCATGTTGATGCTGGTAGTCAACAGCTGCCCTTTTCTGCTCAAAAATCCTTCCCAACATCTGCAATGTAGAGTTGCAATGCGTGGGGACATCGCACACTAGTCGGTGAGCTGGAAACTGCAAATGCTGCGGAAGCACATGGGCCAGGCATGGAACGTGCGTGAGCTCACCTCGCTTCAGAGCCGCCACCGGGTTCCGGCCGTTGTCACACACGACCATGCCTGGCTGTAGGGTCAGCAGTGACAACCACAGATCTGCTTGCTCTTTCAGAGCTGTCCACAACTCTTCAGCATTTTACGGTTTGTCACCTAAGCATATTAGCTTCAGCACAGTGTGTTGCCGCTTGGCCGAAGCAGTGCTGCAGTGCTTCCAGCTTGTGACTCATGTGGTCATTTCGGAGATGATGAGGAGGTGCAGGAGCTGTAGACTGTGGGTGCAACCCTGATTGACCCAGGGCCCCCAATCCTCGGTGTCGGGAGGACGTGTTCTGCCCCATGGTCTGACTGGGTCCCGGCTTCTACTATTTTAACCCAGTGTGCCATTAGCGAGATGTACCATCCTTGCCCACAAGCACTTGACCACTTGCGCATGGTTAGGTGAGGGCACAGCTAATGTTGTGGGACACGTGCTCGTGTAATGCGGGGATGGCACACCGGGAGAAATAGTGGCGGCTGGGCACCGAGTACTGAGGGATGGCCGCCGCCATTAGGTTGCAGAAAGCTTCCGTCTCCACGAGCCTAAAAGGCAACATTTCAAGTGCAAGCATTCGCAAAATGTGTGAATTTAGTAGTGTAGCCTGTGGGGCGTTGGCTGCGTATTTGCTTTTGCGTTCCAAGAACTGGGGTAGTAACAACTTAAAGCTGTGCTGGGACAAGGACTTGGACGTTCTTACTGATAGAGCTAGTTGAGAGTATGCAACGACAGGTGCAGGGCGGGAGGCATCTTCGCATGCGCCATGGACTGGGGATTGGCATGCACGTACAACAGCAGAAGAAGCAGTGGTGTCACCCGCAGGCACTGCTTCTGGACCCTAGGGTTCAGCCCACTTAGTCAGGTGCTTTGTTGCCATGTGCCTGATCATGCTGGTGATGGTCAGGTTGCTAGTTTTGCTACCCCTGCTGATGCTGGCCTGGCAGGTGGTGCAAATGGCCTTTTTGGGGCTATCTGCATAGTCTTTAAAAAATAACCAGACTCGGGAAGACATAACAGTTGTACTGACAATTTCCGTCGTGTTGGTGGTTTGGGGAACGCTTTTCCGCCTTGTCTCTGTGGCCACCATACTGCTTCTTCCTGCCTGTTGTGGTGCTACGCCTCCCTCTCCATGTGTGCTGCTGTACTTGCTCTCCATGTCCCCCTGCCAGGTTGAGTCAGTTACTATATCATCCACCACCTCGTCTTCCACTTCCGCACCCTGGTCCTCCTCCTGATTTTCTGGCAATTGTGTCTCATCATCATACACCTCTTGAGACAGTAATTGCACTTTCCCACCATCGCCTTCGTGTGACTGTGGCTGCTCAAATATTTGGGCATCACTACACGTGTTCTCCTCTTCACCCGCTTGAAGCTGGCCAGGCGAGAGGCCCGAATCTATAAATGGAAATGTGAACAGCTCTTCTGAGTGTCCAAGTTTGGTATCAGTTGTCTCCGGGCACTCGACATGGTGGGAGGAAGGAGGATCAGAGTGAGGAATATGTGGTCCAGACTCACGGCTACTGAGACTTGACCGTGTGGAAGACAGGGTGCTGGTGGTGGTGGCAAAGTGACTGGAAGCATTATCTGCTATCCAACCAACAACCTTTTGACAGTGCTCTGTGTTCAATATTGCTGTTCTGCGGTCCCCTAATAATTGGGGCAGGAAGGTCGAGTGGCAAGATGTGGGTGTTTGTTGTAGCACAATTTCAGCTTGCCCACGGCCTCGGCCTCTGCAAGCACCATCGCCTTCACGTCCACTTCCCTGTCCCTTGCCATGCACCTTGCCCATTTTAAATGGAGGACAATATTTTCTACGTTCACTAGAAATGGCTGGATTTGAACCGCAGTTATATGTGACATGTCTGTAGGTTACTATTCTTCACAGCGACCTTGTATGAATAGTGTCACTGACACACTGCAACAAAATGGAAATGGAAGCCAGAAATGGCTTTTTTTGGAACGCAGTTATATGTGATACGTCTGATGGAGAATCATGATTTTAAATAGCGGGCCTGTAGTTTGCTAATACTATTGTTCACAGCGACCTCGTGTGAACATCTTCACCGACACACTGCAAAAAAATGGAAATGGAGGCCAGAAATGGCTGAATTTGAAACGCAGTTACTGCAAAGGAAATAATTATTTGATCCCTTGCTGTTTTTGTAAGTTTATCCACTGATAAATACATGAACAGTCTATAATTTTAAGGGTAGGTCAATTTTAACATTGAGAGATAGAATATCCAAAAAAAAAATCAAAAAAATCACATTGTATAAATTAGATACATTTATTTGCATTTTGCAGTGAGAAATAAGTATTTGATCCCCTACAAACCATTATGAGTTCTGGCTCCTACAGACGACTTAGACGCTCCTAAGCAACTCGTTACCTGCATTAAAGACAGCTGTCTTACATAGTCACTTGTATAAAAGACTCCTGTCCACAGACTCAATTAATCAGTCAGACTCTAACCTCTACAACATGGGCAAGGCCAAAGAGCTTTCTAAGGATGTCAGGGACAAGATAATAGACCTGCACAAAGCTGGAATGGGCTACAAAACCATAAGTAAGATGCTGGGTGAGAAGGAAACAACTGTTGGTGCAATAGTAAGAAAATGGAAGAAATACAAAATGACTGTCAATCGACATCGATCTGGGACACCATGCAAAATCTCACCTTATGGGGTATCCTTGATCATGAGGAAGGTGAAAGATCAGCCTAAAACTACACGGGGAACTTGTTAATGATCTCAGGGCAGCTGGGACCACAGTCACTAAGAAAACCATTTGTAATACATTACTCCTTAAAGGTTTAAAATCCTGCAGTGACCGCAAGGTTCCCCTGCTCAAGAAGGCACATATGCAGGCTCGTCTGAAGTTTGCTAATGAACACCTGGATGATTCTTTGAGTTATTGGGAGAAGGTGCTGTGGTCAGATGAGACAAAAATTGAGCTCTTTGGCATTAACTAAACTTGCAGTGTTTGGAGGAAAAGAAATGCTGCCTATGACCCAAAGAACACCATCCCCACTGTCAAGCATGGAGGTGGAAACATTATGTTTTGGGAGTGTTTCTCTGTTAAGGGCACAGGACTACTCCACAGCATCAATGGGAGAATGGATGGAGCCATGTACCGTAAAATCCTGAGTGACAGCCTCCTTCCCTCTGCCAGGACATTAAAAATGGGTCGTGGCTGGGTCTTCCAGTAAGACAATGACCCAAAACATACTGCCAAGGCAACAAAGGAGTGGCTCAAAAAGAAGCACATTAAGGTCATGGAGTGGCCTAGCCAGTCTCCAGACCTTAATCCCATAGAAAACTTATGGAGGGAGTTGAAGCTCCAAGTTGCCAAGCGACAGCCTCAAAATCTGAATGATTTAGAGATAATCTGCAAAGAGGAGTGCGCCAAAATTCCTCCTGACATGTGCGCAACCCTCATCATCAACTGCAAAAAATGTCTGACTGCTGTACTTGCCAACAAGGGTTTTTCCACCAAGTTTTAAGTGTTGTTTGCCAGAGGAATCAAATACTTATTTCTCACTGCAAAATGCAAATAAATTTATCTAATTTATACAATGTGATTTTCTTGATTTTTTTTGGGGATATTCTATCTCTCAATGTTAAAATCAACCTACCCTTAAAATTACAGACTGTTCATGTCTTTGTCAGTGGGCAAACTTACAAAAACAGCAAGGGATCAAATAATTATTTCCTTTACTGTATATGTGATATGTCTGATGGAGAGCCATGGTTTCTATTGTTCACAGCGACCTTGTGTGAATAGCTTCACCAACACACTGCAACAAAATGGAAATGGAAGCCACAAATGGCAGATTTTGGAACGCAGTTATATGTGATACGTCTGAAGGAGAACTGCGATTTTAAAAAGCGGGCCTGTAGGTTACTCATACTATTCTTCACAGTGACCTCGTGTGAATAGCTTCACCGACACACTGCAACAAAATGGAAATGGAGGCAAATATATTCCACGTTCAGTTCAAATTTCTGGATTTTTATCGCTGTAATATGGAAAAGATCTGGTTGTATTCTGCAGTGCTATCAAGCAAATGGAACAGAAAAATGGTATACTCTGGATTGTGTTTTTTTCATGCAAATAATCAGGATTAAGATAAAAAAAAATAGCCCTGGCCCCTGATACCTGTGGCTATGTCTACAAATATCTGTAATGGCTGGATCTGTCAGAACGTGCAATGGACCCTCTTGTCCTGAATGCACTACAGTTTGTCACATACCCTGCCTGCCTTGCTTTTTAAGCAAATAGCCAGGATTAAGATAAAAAAAAATAGCCCTGGCCCCTGATATCTGGGGCTATGTCTACAAATATCTGTAACAACAGCAGCAGCAGACAGAACATGCTATGGACCCTCTTGTTCTATATGCACTGCAGTCTGCCACATACCCTGCCTGCCTGCCTAACTCCTGCTATCACCACTGAATATATGCAGCTGGATTAGTCTTCAGAAGGACTGTTAGTTCAGATGGATATATAGATATGCTGTGGAATACCTATACTAACTATAAAGAAGCAAATCTCTCCCTGACTCAGCAGCAGCTCTCCCTACTCTGCCTGTTTATGATGACGTTATGTGGCCAACCAATCACTGTAATGCCACAGCCAACATGGCTACGGCATTACATTGTGTGGCAACCAATCCCTGCATGTTCATTGGCTCTCTATAAAGAGCACCAAACATGCAGGGTTGGGACCTAGGCTCCAGCCCAAGCAACCCGGAAATACTTGCTGAGCTTGTCAAGCACTGTGCGGGTGAGTACCGAGTAGTGGCGAGCACGTTCGCTCATCACTAATGACTAGTGTTGAGCCACCCCCGTAGTGTTCGAGTTCGGTTCGGTTCGTCGAACACCCGTGTGTTCGCCGAACTGTTCGTTGAACTGTTCGTCGAACACCTTCGAACACCGTTAAAACCAATGGCAGGCAAACAAAAACACATAGAAACACATAGAAAACACCTTCAAAGGTGTCCAAAAGCTGACAAACTGCTCAGAAGACACAACTAACACATGGAAAAGTGACAAGTACATATAGTCATGAGAAAAGAAAAGAGTTGGAGGAGTAAAAGGAGGGGGAGACACAGATATAGGCATGTCATGCCCTTCTAAAATCCAAAAAGTGAGAAGCCGACACGTTCAGTCCGCTCCTGCCCGTGCCACCTCCGTGTCGCCGGGTTTGTGCCAGAGCCGCGGTGAACCCTGACGGCCAGCCCCCCTCTCCCAATACTGGTGCCTGTCCGCTGGTGGGTCGAGCGAGCCCCCCTGTGGTGGAGGCAGCTCTAAGCTTTTTAATTTAAATTGTCTCTCTAATTTGAATGAATACACTTTAAATCCATTTACAAGGATCTATTGGAGGGCAAGACTCATGCCAACAGCCGCGTAATTCCAGCTCCAGTAGCGTCCACTAAAGCTGCTGCAGTTAAAAAGCTTTTATAAGGATCGAGCTCGGCTGTCCACCGCAAGGCATCCTACTGCCAGTCCCAGCCCCTATGCCTTGGGGTGCCTCCTGATGCTCTTCACTGAGTATCCCGTGGTCCCGAAGCATTTCCTTTGAAAAAATTAAGTGTCCAAACTACAGGTGGTGTAGCTTGCTTAACAGCCGGGATAATCCGCTGACTAGCAGACACTGCTACTAGGCACAAAGTATTTCCTGGGCTAGATGCAGTTAAAAATTTGTAATTAGATACTCTCGTTGGATGCTGAGAAAGCATTCCATAGAGTCTCCTGGCACGCCATATATGATTCTCTTAAAAAGCTTGGGGTAGGGGTCTAGGGGACCCTTTTATAGCCAAAATCACGGCCCTGTATCGCAATACGTCACCTAGGCTGAAGATAAATGGAACTGTAGCACCCTGAGGGCTCGGTTGCTACAGAGGTATTGCACCTCACCCAGAGGTGTGATATCTCACTCTCAGGTAAGGATGGAGTGTGGATCAGGACCCGACACCTGCATGCATTACACCACATTGCCGTGGGGCAGGGCGACCAATATGCCCCTGAGATGGGCACGACAGTCCCTGTCCCTGGCTGGAGTGGGGGGAGGGAACACTGAGGAAGGGGAACCCTGTAGTGCAGGAGCAGGGAGGAAGCAGTTCCTGGGTGCATTGAGAAGGGAGTATAAAAGGTGAGCACCATCTTAGTTCAGTGCAGAGAAGTCTGAGCAGAAGTGGCAGGGAGCAGGGGCTCTGCATGAGCTCTGCTCCGGAGGCGGGCCTAGTAACAGAGGCCCAGGCCTGGAAGAGGGAGAAGGAAGGAAGAGGAGCGGAGAAGGCTCCAGGAACGAGGAACGAAGGGATCCCAGGGGTGCGGACGGGCGAGTCGCCACCGCACGCCCGAATCCACCTGCATGGAGGGGTCAGGCCAAAGGGGGAGACCGGTCCCCGAAACTAGTGGAGGCAGGAAACGACCCTCAGCTAGAAACCGGAGGCTGTGACATTTTATGTGGCGCAGCCCCTCGCTACACCCGCTAGGAGGGCAGCACATAGGGTCAGGGAAACTGGCGCCAAGTTTACCAAGAGGAGGCCCGAGGCAGCCGGACAGAAGGGTTGGTAAGAAAGGCCAGACAAAGGACACACAAAGGGGGTCCTGTGAAGCGCTTCAAAGTTATCTGGGAGTTGTCTGAGCCCCTCACCTGGTGAGCACAGTACGACGTGGGCAGCCGTTACCTGCAGACGTGGTCTGGATAATAAGAACTGTGAGTAAAGGCCCTGGACTGCATCACTGACTCCGTGTCGTTACTGCTGCTGCCCTGCACCATCAACCCCATCCTCCGCATACACTGCCCTGAGGCTATACTCCTCCCGTGGGGAGTTATGCTACACTCTGCTGCACCCACAACACCTGCCTCAGCGGTCTGCCCTGCAGCGGCGGTTCACTCTGACCGCAATCCACGGGTGGCGTAGTCGGACATTTAAACATCAAAACCACATAAATAGTTCCGCCACTGGTTTGACCACCCTGAGCCACGGAACCGGGTCGCCGCCACGAAGACTACAACCACCAGCATCCACCAAAAAGGGTCCGGCTCCGGGTGTCCCAAGGCCCAGGGGGTGCATCAGAACATTTTCATGACCTTTCACAATCACCAATGGGACAAGGCAGGGATGTCCTCTGTCCACTCTCTTATACATCCTAGTGACGGAGCACCTGCTCTCATCAATTCGCCATAACCCCAATATTAGGTGGATTGAGGTGGGAGGCACCGAGTACAAGTGCGCTCTATTTGCTGATGATGTACTAGTATATATCACTCAATCACATATATCCATCCATGCTGTTATGGCTGAAATAGATCACTTTGTTACATGGTCAAATTTTAAAATCAATGCAGCGAAGTCTGAGGCCCTCGATGTCTCCCTCCCCAAATCCATATAGGATTCCATCCAGTCCAACTTTCCCTTTGCCTGGCCCTCACAGGGTATCAAATACTTAGGAATTCCTATTCATAGAGACCTCTCCCATCTATGTTATCTTAATTTTGGGCCCTTTATTGAACAACTCCATACAGACCACAGTTGGCAAGTTAGAACTGTAAGATTCACTACGTGAACCACTGGTGTTTTGTGGAAAAGCACATGTACACTGTGTTCCAAATTATTATGCAAAAAGTGTTTAGGAGTGATAAGGGAAGAATTTGTTTGTTTGTCAGTTAAACTCATTGATGGTGATGTGTGTCAGGGCTCTTTATATCACTGTAAGCAATTGCAGACACCTGTGCTAATTAGTTTGGCAGGTGTGTCCAATGAAAGGCAAGACTACTTAAGAAGGCTGTCTCACATTATTAAGCAGCCTACATTTTCTGCCAAAATGGGAAAGAAAAAGGATGTGTCGGCTGCTGAGAAGCAACAAATTGTGGAGTGTTTAGGTCAAGGCATGACTACAATCAACATTGTGCGATGATCAGGATGAAGTGTCTTGGCAATCAAGAAGTATGTAGCTGATTCACAGTACACACGTGTGCGTGCTGATAAGGGCAAATTGAGGACTCTTTCCTACAGGCAATTACGTCAGGTTAAAAGAGCAGCGGCAAAAAAGCCTTGTCATAGCAGCAGACAAGTTTTTGAAGCTGCTGGTGCCTCCAACGTCCCCCGAACAACAAGATGCAGGGTCCTTCAGAGGTTTGCAGCTGTGCATATGTCATCCTGTCGACCTCCTCTATCCACTTCACACAAGCAGAAACGGCTCCAGTGGGCCAAACATTACATGAAGACTGATTTCAAAACTGTTTTGTTCACGGATGAGTGCCGTGCAGCGCTCGATGGTCCAGATGGATGGAGTGGAGGATGGCTGGTTGATGGACACCCCACGCAAACACGGCTACAGTGCCAACAAGGAGGAGGTGGAGTAATGTTTTGGGCTGGAATCATGGGGAGAGAGATTGTCGGCCCCTTTAGGATCCCTGAAGGTGCTAAAGATGAACTCCATAATGTATGTGGATTTTCTCAAACAGCACTTCCTGTCATGGTTCAAGAAGAAGAACCATGTATTTCACAGCAAGATTATTTTTTTGCATGATAATGCACCATCTCATGCTGCACATAAAACATCTGCATCTCTGGCTGATATGGGAATAAAAGGGGACAAACTTATGGTGTGACCCCCATGCTCCCCTGACCTCTACCCCATTCAGAACCTCTGGAGCATCATCAAAAGGAGTGTCTATGATGGCGGGAGGCAGTTCACATCTAAGCAACAGCTCTGGGAGGGTATTCTGTCCTCATGCAAAACAATTGAAGCAGAAACCATCCAAAACCTGACAAATTCAATGGACGAGAGAGTTCAGAAGCTCCTTTCGAACAAGGGGTCCTATGTGAAAATGTAACATCACCTAGAATAAAGTTTTGAGTTGAAAACTGTTTGATTTCAGTGTCTAATAACCTGCTAATGCTTATAATTTCAAAAATGACCATTTTTTTGGTCTTTATTAAAATGAAAAGGTTGATCGAAAAGTTTGGGGGATCTAAGAGTGTGGCAACCCAGTAGTCATGATTACTTCGAATTCTGACAATATGAGGGTCATGTTGCAGGTAGTGCAGCAAGAAGGCACTTATGTGTCTTGCGCATCTCGGAGCCCCAAAATTATTTTCCAGGCTAGATGCAGCTACAAATTATTATTAATTTTAAATCTGGTGGAGCTTGGTATAGATGGGCTAATAGGATCAGTGCTGCACACTGCTACAAAGCCCAAATTATTTTCCAGTCAAGATACAGATAAACATGATTAGTAATTTGAAAGCTTAAAACGGTTGGTAGGGTGATTTTAACCAATCATCAAGCTTTTACTCTCCCCAGGATGACACAGGGGTAGAAAAGTCGTTTCGGATCCATGATTTGTTCATCTTTATGAACGTGAGTCTGTCTACATTATCAGTGGAGAGCCGCGTGCGCTTATCTGTCAGCACACCACCAGCAGCGCTGAACACACGTTCAGACAGAACGCTGGCTGCGGGGCATGACAAGATCTCCAAGGCGTAAGTGGCTAGCTCCGGCCATTTATCCAGATTGGAAGCCCAAAAAGAGCAAGGGTCCAGTGACACAGTCATGGCTTCAATGTTTACTTGGAGATACTCCTGTACCATCGTCTCTAGGCGTTGACTATGTGTCAGACTTCTTGTCTCCTGCGGCCTTGCAAAGGATGGGCTAAAAAAGTGGTGAAATGATTCCGCAAAATTGATGTTACCAGCAGATACTGTGGTTCTGTTACGGTTTGAGTGCTGAACACTTGACGGTCCCACGGTTGGCAAGTTGGAACTGTGAGATTCACTACGTGCACCACTGGTGTTTTGTGGAAAAGCACATGTAAGATTCTGCAACAGTCTCTGCTGATACTCCTGCATCCCTTTCTATGGCAGGAATAATTTCTGCAAATTTACTTTTGTACCGGGGATCTAACAGTGTGGCAACCCAGTAGTCAGGATTATTTCTAATTCTCACAATTCGAGGGTCATGTTGCAGGTAGTGCAGCAAGAAGGCACTCATGTGTGTTGCGCATCCAGGAGCACCAAGTCCCTGTTGTGTTGGTGGCGAGGTAACAATCATGCTTCCTTCCTCTGTCCTCTCCCCCCAACCTCGCACAACAGAAATGTGATCAAGGTCTCCCTCATCTGATGAGTCTTCCATCAGTTCGTCCTCCACTTCTTCCTGGGCTCCTGCACCTTCCTCACTAGTTTGGCTGCTACCATGCGCCCTGGTAAAACCATCTCCCCCACCCTCACATGCCTGCCGCCTTGGTGCTGCCGACCGTCTGGACCTTGCAGATGTTAGCACTTCCGCATACAACTCCTCCTCCTCTACTTCCTCCACCTCCTCTTGTGCCACCACCTGACTCCGAATTCTGTTTAACATGTGCTCCAGCATGTAAATCACCGGAATAGTCATGCTGATAATGGCATCGTCAGCACTAAACATCTTCGTCGCCATTTCAAAACTGTGCAGAAGGGTGCATAGGTCCCTGATCTGAGACCACTCCAGCGTGATTTGCCCCACCTCCGGATCTCGTTGGCCCAGGCTATACGTCAGAACGTATTGCACCAGGGCTTGTCGGTGCTGCCACAGTCGCTGCAACATGTGCAGAGTTGAATTCCACCGGGTAGGCACATTGCATTTTAGCCGGTGAAGTGGCAGGCCCAACGACTTCTGTAGAGATGTAAGTCGCTGAGCTGCGGGATGCGAACGGCGGAAGTGAGCACACAGCGACCGTGCCCTCTGCAGAAGGCCATCTAGTCTGGGATAGTGGGCTAAAAATTGCTGGACAACCAGGTTCAACACGTGAGCCATACAAGGCACGTGTGTGACATTGCCCCGGCGAAGGGCCGCACCCAGGTTTGCAGCATTGTCGCACACGGCCTTCCCTGGTTTCAGGTCCAGTGGAGACAACCATTCATGAAATATGTTCTCCAGAGCTGACCACAACTCCTCAGCTGCGTGACTCACATTTCCCAGACATTTCAAAGTAAAAACCGCCTGATGACGTTGAGCCCTACTGCCAGCATAGTAAGGAGGTGTGCAGGATCCCTTCTGCTCAGTTAGAAAGCTTGTGGCATGACCAGACAGGCTTTGGGTGCAGGTGGAAGACCAAGAGGAGGTTGAGGAGGCAGAAGCAGTGGAGGAACTTTGACATAAAGAGGATTGACGCACAACTCGTGGGGACGGCAAGACTTGGACAGCAGCCCCTTGTCCTGCTGTCACCATAGTTACCCAGTGCCCAGTCAGCGACATGTAACGCCCCTGTCCATGCCTACTCGTCCAAGTGTCTGTGGTGAAATGCACCCTGTCACACACAGAGTTTCTCAAAGAAGCGGTGATGTTGTGTGCGACATGCTGGTGGAGCGCAGGCACACCTTTCTTTGAGAAGTAGTGCCAACTGGGCATCTGGTACTGGGGCACTGCGACAGACATAAGGTCTCGAAAATCCTCTGTGTCCACCAGGCGGAAAGGCAGCATTTCTGTAGCCAAGAGCTTGCAGATGGTGAAATTCAACCTCTTAGCTTTCTCATGGCTAGGAGGAAATGGTCTTTTACTTGTCCACATCTGAGGGACCGAGGGCTGGCTATTGTGCTTAGACGGGGTTGATAAGGGTGTCCCCGGCAAACTGCCGGTCTGTGAGGAAGATGCAGGCGGACATGTTATGTTGCCTTGATCCAAAGGTGGTGCTATCGATGTCGGACAGCGCTCAACACCAGCTGGTGTTACCACCTCCAAAGAAAATGATGACCTGCCAATCACGCTGGCTGTTGCGGGTAAAGAGGTGGCAGGTCTGCGCCCCAAAACAGGTGTGACTGCTGTCCCCCCAGTCACAGAGGATGAAGAGGCCGCGGATGCACAAGATATGGCAGACGGTGGTTGGCCCGGCCGGCTAGGCCGCATTGTAGCACACTGAGCTTCCCACTGCAACTTATGCTTCATGTCCATGTGCTGGTTCATGCATGAAGTACTCAAACTATGTATTTTTTGGCCTCTACTTAGCTTTTGCTGACAAATGTTACAGATAACACGAGTTGGGTCATCTTTATCGATCTGAAAAAATGCCCAGGCTATGCAAAGCTTAGCACCATGCGACCTGAAGAGCCACCACGACTTGTGGTGAGAGGCAGAGTTGTGTTTGAGGATGCAGTTGTTGACGTGCTTCCAGTACTACGTCTCTGTCCAGGAAGGCGCAACCTGACCTCGTCGTCACTAGCATCTTCCTCCACCTCCTCTGCTGACCTCATCTTTTGGCTGACTGTGGGTTGACAGTAAGTGGGATCTCCAACCTCATCATCATCACCCTGTGCGTTATCACACCCTTCGTCCTCAGAGCCAACCTGTACCTGCCCTGACAAAAAACTAAAGTTGTCGCTCCAATCAGGTATTTGAGTCTCATCATCGTCTTCCTCATTGTCTCCACCAACAGGAGTTACAGTTTGGGAATGAGGGTCTACATTATGGTCAGAACCTTCTGCGTCTGGTCCTGGATCCGATTCATAAAGATTCTGGGCATCAGTGCAGATCATTTCCTCGTCTGGATTCACAGAAGCGCTGGAGTCGACCTCTGATTCCCAGGCTATAGTATGAGTAAACAGCTCTGCAGACTCAACCATCTGTTCTACCTCATACTCAGACGGGCAGCTGGAGATTTGGGAGCTGTGAGGAAGCAAGTGCGATTGGGGTGACACCTTTGAGGACTGGAGTATTTGTGATGTTGAAGTTGATGTGGAGGAGAGCCCACTTAAAGGAGCACTTGATATCCGTTGAAGCACCTGCTGTTTTTGTGCCTCATCTGGAATTTGTAGCGATTGGCGTGGCCGTAAGAAAGGGATCTTATCACATTGTCCGCTAAAAGAAGTAGACATTTTAGTTTGGCTGGAAGATGGTCTTTCTTCTGCAGATGTTACTGTTGCTTTAACACCTACCCCACGGACACAACCTTTTTTCCCCTTCCCAACACGCCTATTCCCCTTTCCACCAGCAGCAGGCCTTTTTCCACTCATTTTGGTGGTTAACTAATTCACAACTCTGGAGTTGTTTGCACAAAAAAACAATGGATGGGAACCGAGCAGAGCTGAGTGGCCAAACTGTGGTATTAGGCCAAAACTATTGGCTGGGTTAGATGCAGAAAAAAATTATATTCAATTTGCAACCTGATGGAGGTCAGTATAGATGGACTAATAGAGAAAGTCCCACACACTGCTAGAAGGCCAAATATTTTTTCAGAGCTAGATGCAGACAAAAAAATATTTTTAATTTGCAACCTGATGGAGGTCAGTATAGATGGACTAATAGAGAAAGTCCCACACACTGCTAGAAGGCCAAATATTTTTTCAGAGCTGGATGCAGATAAAAATTATTTTTAATTTGCAACCTGATGGAGGTCAGTATAGATGGACTAATAGAGAAAGTCCCACACACAGCTAGAAGCCCAAATATTTTTTCAGAGGTAGATGCAGAAAAAAAATATATTCAGTTTGCAACCTGATGGAGGTCAGTATAGATGGACTAATAGAGAAAGTCCCACACACTGCTAGAAGGCCAAATATTTTTTCAGAGATAGATGCAGACAAAAAATTATTTTTAATTTGCAACCTGATGGAGGTCAGTATAGATGGACTAATAGAGAAAGTCCCACACACTGCTAGAAGGCCAAATATTTTTTCAGAGCTGGCTGCAGATAAAAATTATTTTTAATTTGCAACCTGATGGAGGTCAGTATAGATGGACTAATAGAGAAAGTCCCACACACTGCTAGAAGGCCAAATATTTTTTCACAGCTAGATGCAGAAAAAAATTATATTCAGTTTGCAACCTGATGGAGGTCAGTATAGATGGACTAATAGAACAAGTCCCACACACAGCTAGAAGCCCAAATATTTTTTCAGAGGTAGATGCAGATAAAAATTATTTTTAATTTGCAACCTGATGGAGGTCAGTATAGATGGACTAATAGAGAAAGTCCCACACACTGCTAGAAGGCCAAATATTTTTTCAGAGCTAGATGCAGACAAAAAATTATTTACAGTTTGCAACCTGATGGAGGTCAGTATAGATGGACTAATAGAACAAGTCCCACACACAGCTAGAAGCCCAAATATTTTTTCAGAGGTAGATGCAGAAAAAAATTATATTCAGTTTGCAACCTGATGGAGGTCTGTATAGATGGATTCATAGAACAAGTCCCATACACAGCTAGAAGCCCAATATTTTTTCAGAGGTAGATGCAGAAAAAAAATATATTCAGTTTGCAACCTGATGGAGGTCAGTATAGATGGACTAATAGAGAAAGTCCCACACACTGCTAGAAGGCCAAATATTTTTTCAGAGCTAGATGCAGACAAAAAAATATTTTTAATTTGCAACCTGATGGAGGTCAGTATAGATGGACTAATAGAGAAAGTCCCACACACTGCTAGAAGGCCAAATATTTTTTCAGACCTGGATGCAGATAAAAATTATTTTTAATTTGCAACCTGATGGAGGTCAGTATAGATGGACTAATAGAGAAAGTCCCACACACTGCTAGAAGGCCAAATATTTTTTCAGAGCTGGATGCAGATAAAAATTATTTTTAATTTGCAACCTGATGGAGGTCAGTATAGATGGACTAATAGAGAAAGTCCCACACACTGCTAGAAGGCCAAATATTTTTTCAGAGCTACATGCAGACAAAAAATTATTTTCAGTTTGCAACCTGATGGAGGTCAGTATAGATGGACTTATAGAACAAGTCCCACACACAGCTAGAAGCCCAAATATTTTTTCAGAGGTAGATGCAGAAAAAAATTATATTCAGTTTGCAACCTGATGGAGGTCTGTATAGATGGATTAATAGAACAAGTCCCACACACAGCTAGAAGCCCAATATTTTTTCAGAGGTAGATGCAGAAAAAAAATATATTCAGTTTGCAACCTGATGGAGGTCAGTATAGATGGACTAATAGAGAAAGTCCCACACACTGCTAGAAGGCCAAATATTTTTTCAGAGCTAGATGCAGACAAAAAAATATTTTTAATTTGCAACCTGATGGAGGTCAGTATAGATGGACTAATAGAGAAAGTCCCACACACTGCTAGAAGGCCAAATATTTTTTCAGAGCTGGATGCAGATAAAAATTATTTTTAATTTGCAACCTGATGGAGGTCAGTGTAGATGGACTAATAGAGAAAGTCCCACACACTGCTAGAAGGCCAAATATTTTTTCAGAGCTGGATGCAGATAAAAATTATTTTTAATTTGCAACCTGATGGAGGTCAGTATAGATGGACTAATAGAGAAAGTCCCACACACTGCTAGAAGGCCAAATATTTTTTCAGAGCTAGATGCAGACAAAAAATTATTTTCAGTTTGCAACCTGATGGAGGTCAGTATAGATGGACTAATAGAACAAGTCCCACACACAGCTAGAAGCCCAAATATTTTTTCAGAGGTAGATGCAGAAAAAAATTATATTCAGTTTGCAACCTGATGGAGGTCTGTATAGATGGATTAATAGAACAAGTCCCACACACAGCTAGAAGCCCAATATTTTTTCAGAGGTAGATGCAGAAAAAAAATATATTCAGTTTGCAACCTGATGGAGGTCAGTATAGATGGACTAATAGAGAAAGTCCCACACACTGCTAGAAGGCCAAATATTTTTTCAGAGCTAGATGCAGACAAAAAATTATTTTTAATTTGCAACCTGATGGAGGTCAGTATAGATGGACTAATAAGGAAAGTCCCACACACAGCTAGAAGCCCAAATATTTTTTCAGAGGTACATGCAGATAAAAATTATTTTTAATTTGCAACCTGATGGAGGTCAGTATAGATGGACTAATAGAGAAAGTCCCACACACTGCTAGAAGGCCAAATATTTTTTCAGAGCTAGATGCAGACAAAAAATTATTTACAGTTTGCAACCTGATGGAGGTCAGTATAGATGGACTAATAGAACAAGTCCCACACACAGCTAGAAGCCCAAATATTTTTTCAGAGGTAGATGCAGAAAAAAATTATATTCAGTTTGCAACCTGATGGAGGTCTGTATAGATGGATTCATAGAACAAGTCCCATACACAGCTAGAAGCCCAATATTTTTTCAGAGGTAGATGCAGAAAAAAAATATATTCAGTTTGCAACCTGATGGAGGTCAGTATAGATGGACTAATAGAGAAAGTCCCACACACTGCTAGAAGGCCAAATATTTTTTCAGAGCTAGATGCAGACAAAAAATTATTTTTAATTTGCAACCTGATGGAGGTCAGTATAGATGGACTAATAGAGAAAGTCCCACACACTGCTAGAAGGCCAAATATTTTTTCAGAGCTGGATGCAGATAAAAATTATTTTTAATTTGCAACCTGATGGAGGTCAGTATAGATGGACTAATAGAGAAAGTCCCACACACTGCTAGAAGGCCAAATATTTTTTCAGAGCTAGATGCAGACAAAAAATTATTTTCAGTTTGCAACCTGATGGAGGTCAGTATAGATGGACTTATAGAACAAGTCCCACACACAGCTAGAAGCCCAAATATTTTTTCAGAGGTAGATGCAGAAAAAAATTATATTCAGTTTGCAACCTGATGGAGGTCTGTATAGATGGATTAATAGAACAAGTCCCACACACAGCTAGAAGCCCAATATTTTTTCAGAGGTAGATGCAGAAAAAAAATATATTCAGTTTGCAACCTGATGGAGGTCAGTATAGATGGACTAATAGAGAAAGTCCCGCACACTGCTAGAAGGCCAAATATTTTTTCAGAGCTAGATGCAGACAAAAAATTATTTTTAATTTGCAACCTGATGGAGGTCAGTATAGATGGACTAATAAGGAAAGTCCCACACACTGCTAGAAGGCCAAATATTTTTTCAGAGCTGGATGCAGATAAAAATTATTTTTAATTTGCAACCTGATGGAGGTCAGTATAGATGGACTAATAGAGAAAGTCCCACACACTGCTAGAAGGCCAAATATTTTTTCAGAGCTGGATGCAGATAAAAATTATTTTTAATTTGCAACCTGATGGAGGTCAGTATATATGAACTAATAGAGAAAGTCTCACACACTGCTAGAAGGCCAAATATTTTTTCAGAGCTAGATGCAGAAAAAAATTATATTCAGTTTGCAACCTGATGGAGGTCAGTATAGATGGACTAATAGAACAAGTCCCACACACAGCTAGAAGCCCAAATATTTTTTCAGAGGTAGATGCAGATAAAAATTATTTTTAATTTGCAACCTGATGGAGGTCAGTATAGATGGACTAATAGAGAAAGTCCCACACACTGCTAGAAGGCCAAATATTTTTTCAGAGCTAGATGCAGACAAAAAATTATTTTCAGTTTGCAACCTGATGGAGGTCAGTATAGATGGACTAATAGAACAAGTCCCACACACAGCTAGAAGCCCAAATATTTTTTCAGAGGTAGATGCAGAAAAAAATTATATTCAGTTTGCAACCTGATGGAGGTCTGTATATATGGATTAATAGAACAAGTCCCACACACAGCTAGAAGCCCAATATTTTTTCAGAGGTAAATGCAGAAAAAAAATATATTCAGTTTGCAACCTGATGGAGGTCAGTATAGATGGACTAATAGAACAAGTCCCACACACTGCTAGAAGCCCAAATATTTTTTCAGAGCTAGATGCAGAAAAAAATTATATTCAATTTGCAACCTGATGGAGGTCAGTATAGATGGACTAATAGAATGATGCTATGCCCAAAAGATTTTACTTCACTAGGTGCAGTAAAAAAATTGGTATTCTATACACAGGTGGTATATCTTGCAACACAGATAGGCTACTCCACTGACTAACACACTCTGCAATAGGCCAAAAAGGATTAGCTTTGCTAGATTCAGCCAAATGCTGTGAAAAAAACTTGCACAGCACTGGCACAGACCTGCCTGGCAAAAACTGATAGGAACTGATGCAGCCTAGTCCTGAAAAGGACTCCAATTACAATTAGTCTTTACTCCCACAATCTATCTATTTAAGAGCACAGACCTGCCTGATAAAAGTCGTAGGAAATGCTGTAACCTAGTCCTTAAAAGGATTGCAATCACAACTATTCCCTACTCCCAAGCTATCTGTAGATTTGTGCGAAAATTGGCTTGAAATTAACAAGGTATAGCGCACACAGCAACAGCGGTGCCGTCTAACACGCAGCTGCAGCAGTGAGAAAATGGTGGCGACGGGGAAAATGGCTTGGTCTTATAGGGCAAGGACATGTGACATACACTGCCAATGACACATGCCCTTGCTTGTGTGAAAAAAGCACTTCGCTCCGTGTGTGCGCTGCTGATAGGCTGACAGATTGTACCTCCCCACTGTAAATGCGGGAAAGAGAAAAAAAAATGGAGATCTTCATTATTCCTGCAGAGATCCATCCCCTGCCCCTCCCCCCACCCCGCTGTACACTCAAACTGCGTATTAACATTAATTTTCATCATTACTGAGAAAAAATCCAGTTATGATTTTGGTGCACGAACAGTTATCGAACATAACCTCGAACAGCCGAATTTTTCTCAAATCGTTCGTGTTCACCGAACGGCTCGAACACCGCCCAAAACAGCTCGAATTTGAGATTGGCGAACAGTTCGAGTAGAACAACGCTCATCTCTACTAATGACACCCATACTATTAGATCAGGCAGGCTTCCCACCACTATATAAGTGCAACCCACATGACAGACACCCCAAATCACCCAACCAACAGTAAAGGGCTTGGCTGCACCATGCAAAAAGAAAAATGAATTGGTAGGTTTTCTGTTTCTACATAGAGCAGAGAAAAGAGAAGAATTAGCTGGATATAAGGGCAAAATGAGCAATTGTAAGTAAACAGGATAAAAACTCTGAAAGGAGTGCTTATTTATCTACAATTTTCCACTTTTTACCAAGAGGCATGGTCATTTCCCTGATTCATGCTCTGGACCCATCTAGAATGAAGCATTGTGGCTCTGTGCTCTGACGCTCACACAGATGACCTCAGATTTCAGAGAGCCCATATACCAACCACACATAGTATACATCAAAGCTTGTAAGCATCACATTCATTTGCATACATCCCATGTAATGGAAAGATTATATAGTATAATGAATAGTTTTCCTGGCTCACTATACGCACTAAAGCTGAATAGGGATGTCGTTTTATGCAAGGTGCCCAGGTTCTTACAGCACAAGTGCCCACATTTCTTTTCTGCAAGTAGGGAAACATGAACTTGAATATAACGTGTCAGAACACAAATCAGATGAGCCAAACAAATTAGGTGCGTTAGTAAGAGGGTGTGGAGGTGCTTTTCAGATCATTGCTTCTATTGTGCATTGCTTAACATTCCTTTTAATTTGGATGATTATTTATAGATTTATATTATGCATTATATTATGACTAGATGCTATTTAACAACGATTTGTGGTCATTTATAACAAGCATTTGAGACATTAAGGCTGCGTTCACATGTTGCAACCACAGCATTTATTTTTGCCACAGCCGTGGCAAAAACGCACCTCTGCTGGAATGTGTAGACATAGTTTTAATCCTGCCATACACATTAGATGGCTAACACCCTAACTATGGTTCGACCAGTTGCCCAGCCGGTAGCTATGATTCTCCCATACATCCGAGTACTCCTGTGTTCTCCATGACAGATTATACAGGTCGGCAGTGGCTTATCTCTGGGAGACAATACAATTGGTAGTACGAAATCAAACGCACCAGATCTATATTTGCCCCAACAATAAATTATCCGGGGCACCATACACATTAGACAGTGGGCCGAACCTGTCGATATTGGCTGGTACGGCTGACATTAGTCTAATGCATATGGGGGGGCTTTAGTAAAAGTAAAGCCCCCGTCTCATATAGCGAGATCGCTAGCGAGATCGCTGCTGTGTCACGGTTTTGGTGACGCAACAGCGACCTCACCAGCGATGTCGCTATGTGTGACACTTTGCAGCGATCAGGCCCCTGCTGTAAGGTCGCTGATCGCTGCAAAGTGTCCTGGACCATTTTTTGGTCGTTGCCCTCCCGCTGGTCAGCACACATCGCTGTGTGTGACCAGCGGGAGCAGCGATCAGGCTGGTAACCATGATAAACATCGGGTTACTAGGGGCACACGCGCTCCTAGTAACCCGATGTTTATCATGGTTACGAGCCTGCTAAAGTGAGCGGTAACCTCCCGCTCACCGTAGCAGAGTGGTAACCATGATAAACAACGGGTTACTAGGAGCGCGTGTGCCCCTAGTAACCCGATGTTTATCATGGTTACCAGCCTGCTCCTGCTTCAGCAGGCTGGTAACCAGAGCAGGACATCGTGGAAAGATTCTTTCCACGATGTCGCTGCTCCCCTGATCGTTGGTGAGCCTGCCTGTGTGACAGCTCACCAGTGACCACATAGCGACGCAGCAACGATCCCTGACAGGTCGTATCGTTGTCGGGATCGTTGCAGCGTCGCTAAGTGTGACGGGGCCTTAAGAACTGAAGATAAGTTTCATGACGAGAAATGTCACCTTGACATTTTCCTCCCACCAGATATTTTTCCAATCTCCACCAGATATCCTGTCAGCAGAGTCTTTCCATTGTGTTCAATATCTTACTGATTATATCCTGAATATGTCAGTGAGATGAAGAGTAATTATGTGCTTCCTGAACCTCTAATGAACATTCTTGGCTCATCATATTAACTGATTCACAAAACAGGGACTTTTATATCTAGATCAATATTAATTTAATTTATCGTGGCATGTAATACAATATTAGCTTTATTGGAGACATACACAAGTCTCAGGGTACACACTGATAGCTTAATAGAGATTAAAACTTGGTGAATCTAATCATAGTATTTTTCATTATAGCTAAGGAATCTAACTGTACCAGTTCTGCAGCCAGCAGGTAATGTTACAGTAACATTGCCACTGACAATTCTTATCAAACAATGGAATTCATTTATTGAAATATTGGTTTACAAAAATCAAGTTTGTGAGCCAGCAATTAATCTGATTTATTTGCTTCCCTGAAATTTTCTACATAGTTGTAGAGGTAAACACACAAAGATATGCCACGGTTAAGTTCTAGCTGGCACTTTTGCAATCATGATAACAAAGGCACTATTATGTTTGTCACAGTACTGGTTACTTTTACCAGACATGGCACCACTTTTATCTGTACACTATGCCTCGTATCCCTAGGTATTGCAGCCCAAAGCCCCTCACTTGATTTCATTAAAGAGAATCTGTCACCAAGTTTCTGCCACCTAATCTGAGAGACCCTGATTTCAGAGATTTGTCACTTACTGTGCTGCTTGCTATAGTTTTGATAATAGTTTCATCAGCATGAGATTATCACTAGAGGACTAGTAAATCTGCTGTCATGTAGTTCTCCATATTCATGAGCTCTGTATAACCGTACCCCCCCCACCACTGATTGTCAGCGTTCTGTGTACACTGTGCATGGGCATAAAGCAGCCAATCAGTGGTGTGGGCGGGGTTATACAGAGCTCAACATTCAGAGAACTGCTAGATCTACAGCAGATAAAACAGTGATTGTATCAAAATGACAGAAAGCAGTCCAGTAAGAGACACTTTGCTGGAATCACGGTCTCTGTCCCTACATCATGCTGCTCCCAGATGGAGTAGCAGAAACCTGGTGACAGATTCCCTATAAGAGGGTTGCACCACTTAATGAATGAGGCACCTCACACTCCACCCAGCCCCATCATCATCAAGAACGGCTCAAAAAACACTGGTCTTGATGAATTGAGGCGTTAATGTTTCTTCACCAACTAAAGAACTACACATAAAACAATTCCCTAAAAGTATTCTGTTTATTAGTAAGAGGACTCTGATAACAAAACTGAAAATCTGTAGAGAATTTCAATGCTTTTCTGATACCTTGCTCCTCATACTTCACAGGCAGCCTCCTTCTTGCCTTACAGGGCAATGGGATCTGAATAACATAATTAATATAGTAATTATTTACTATTTAATTGCTTTCATCAACCATACAAAATATATTAGTATATTTGAGCGTGTTTTTTTTTTCCAGATTAAACAATTTTTTATTGAGATAAATGAGTCCAATGTTATACTATGTGGCAGTGCAAATCTGAGATTATTTTCTCATGCCGATTCGGCATGAAAAAACAATCACAGCATGTTGCGAGTGCATCTGAATATCGAATTGCATGCAGCTATATTAGTCTTTGGGTGCGTGTGAAACATCGGACTGCACTTAGGTGTAATCTGATGTCATCCGAGTGCAGTCCAATTACTGCAGACGCCAGCAATGGAGGAGATGGAGAAATTACTTTCTCCTTCTCCTGCACACCTCTGCTGTGATTCTCCCATGCAAGAGAATCAGAGCACAGTAAAATGGCACTCATGCTTGCAGCAGAATTTGAGCCAAGGGTCATTTGCATATAGCATCCAGATCTCTCGCATGAGAGAATCATTGATGCCACTCATCAGTGTGAGCGAGCCCTAAGACTTACAGGCCATCAGACCCGCCTCCAGCGGGATCTGATATATTAATGTATATGGCAAACCCAGAGACCATTCTTAATCCACCCATTACCCCAGCAACCTATCGGCACCCTGTGATCACCCTGCTCTGGTGCTGATGGGTTATCCCTATGGCCGTTACTGTATGCCGGTTCTCGTATAGGCTCTTCCTAAGGCCATCCCTGGGATGCAGGGGGTCTGTCCACCAGGGGAACCATACAATATTAGTTGGGAGGGGTTAGAACAGTTTTTATAGAAAACAATTTCCGGCTGCAGATAGTTAGTTGGGGAGTGAGGCAGAGATACTGCTAAGGCGTAGTCCATGACACGGACACCCGAGTTCTTGGTCCACGACCCTTATAGAATGGGATCCTTGCAGGTCCTATGTGAGAGAGAGTGGAGAGTAGGAACATGACTGAACGGACAGGGAGACAGATTCCAACAGCAGATACAGTAGTGAAGAAAGTGTTTTATCAGCACAAGTTTTCTAAACAGAATGAGCACATGTTGGATATTCGATCTGGACGTAGGCACGGTTCTGGGCTTACAGCCCACCAGAGGTACTGAGAAGCAGGCCTCTATATCCCTCATGGGGAGATTCTCAGCTGGGTCACAGAGGAAATGGAAGATTGGGGGTCTCAGGACAGGACGAGGATGAACACTGGAAAGGCACACAACCAAGGATACTTCACTAACAAGAGACTATGTCTTAATCTGTATGCTGCAGCCGCGTGTAGAATAACTGCACAGTAAAAGTGAGTCTGTTAATCAAGAACTAAGATCTCCTGTCATGTTTGAAGTCGGTTCCAGTCCCATGGATGATGTAACAGTTAGTATAGAAAATGCTTCATCACACTACACACTTCACTCTCAGTTCTTTATAGAAGAGGGGACACAGGGCAAAGAGAACCCAGCGTGTTGATGCTGGCCCTGTGCCTCCCCCCTTCAAGTGGCGCTGCAAGCAGGGTCAGGCCCTGGAAAGTGAAGAAAAGAGAGAAAATGAGGACAATAAAGAAAGTGAGGAAACCAAGGAAAAAGAAAGAAACAAAACCTCAAAGGGGAAGAAAATGGTGAAAAGTGATAACAAGAAAGAATCCAGTATCTTAAAGGCGACGAAAATGACGAACAGCGACTTAAGTGCCAAAATGGTGGATGGCGACATAATTCCCAAGATGGCGGACAGCACGTGGGTCCCAAGATGGCGATTACCATGGGTCCGAGGAGAGATCCTGCCCATCGTCAGCGTGGTAAGAGACCAAAGGAGTGAAAACTGTGTGCATGGCCCACCAGATGACCAACCCTCATGAGGCGTTACAGATCCAAGATCCATCCCAGGAAAGGTGGAGCCACACAGAAGAAGACACATACCAGGACGAGAGAGACCTCACCTGGTAAGAGACAATGAAATCAGTGGGTCTGCCAAGAGGCAGAGTCGAGAGGAGTGACTGCGGAGGTATTGTCCGCGTCACTGGTGCGACCACCGGAAAGGTGGAGGTTATCGGGCGGGAGGTGCACTGGAAGTGACTTGCTGGCACGAATCCGATTACAGCACTACAACGGAGCAGACGTGCGTTGGCTACTGTCAAGAATGAGCCATACAGTTTACCTTACCCACGAGTCCAAAGACATGGACTGCATATCAGACGACGAGGTGATCCGTATCATCACCCCAGGGGTCATTGCCAGGAAGATTCTTCACGAAGAAGAGGAAGTTCCTATGGTGGCCGCCATGCACTGGGAGGCTACGCCACATCTGGAGCTGGGCCTTGTCCAGTATGAGATACGCATAGTATATTGAAGCCAAATGGACAGAGAGAACAAGATGCCGCTATTAGAGTACCTCACTTCATCAGGTCAGTGTACTCCCTCTGAGCGGTCTGAATCCCCTCAGTTGGCCGAAGAGGAAGAAGAGCTTCCCCTTCCTGCCCTGATTTCTCTGCATGCTCCGGAGACTCGGCCTACCCCTGCCCCGCAGTCTACCCCTACCCCTCGGCCTGTTCCTATTCCCTTGCCAGCACCCAAGTCCCCATCATGGGCCATGCCCATAGACTTTGATTGGGATCACAGGCACTGGGACCCCCCTATCTTTGAGGGGTCATCCTCCCTCGGCTTACTGTGGCCGCAGGAACTTCGAGACATAATGGAAGAGAGGATGCAGGCCGATGCGCTGGCCAAAGAGTGGCTGGCCGGACCAAAATGAGCGGCATTCAAGGAGCAATGCACCGAATACCGCATGGTGAACTTTAACCACATCCGGGGGTATGGATTTATCAAGGAGCAGGGGACAGGGTACAAGGTATATGTCAACCAAGCGATGATTAAACACGACACGCTCCCTTACCAGCTCCATAGCCTATACGTGGGGGAGAAGATCTTTTTTATGAAGGTCTGGTGTCGCAAGGGCTGGTAGGCGGTGCGTGTCACGCACCCATCCTCCACTGAAGAGGCCGCTCACTGGGAGAAAGAAGCAGCATTCAAGCGGGCGCATCGACACCAGAGGCGACACCCACCCCCACCTGCTCATCGCATGTGCCGACCCTCTGACACTCAAAGCTGGTACAAAAGACAGACATTGGGACATTGAGCCCAATGTCTCTGTACCTACTCAGGCCAAGGAAGTTAAACTCAAGGATTGCATCATTAGTGTTGAGGGGTTAGAACAGTTTTTATAGAAAACTATTTCCGGTTGCAGACAGTTAGTTGGGGAGTGAGGCAGAGAGCCTGCCAGGGCATAGTCCATGACACGGACACCCGTGTTCTTACAGCCCACCAGAGGTACTGAGAAGCAGGCCTCTATATCCCTCATGGGGAGATTCTAAGCTGGGTCGCAGAGGAAGTGGAAGATGGGGGGTCTCAGGGCAGGACGAGGATGAACACTGGAAAGGCACACAACCAAGGGTACTTCACTAACAAGAGACTATGTCTTAATCTGTTTGCTGTAGTCATGTGTAGAATAATTGCACAGTAAAAGTGAGTCTGTTAATCCGGATCTAAGATCTCCTGTCTTGTTTAAAGTCAGTTCCGGTCCCATGGACGATGTAACAGTGAGTATAGAAAATCCTTCATCACACTACACACTCCACTCTCACTTCTTTATAGAAAAGGGGACACAGGGCAAAGAGAACTCAGTTCCGGTCCACAGCATGTTGATACCGGCCCTGTGCCTCCCCCCTTCAGGAATGCCCTCCCTTTGTCAAACTTCTCATGTGTCACTGTTAGTTGAGGAGAGTACCAATCCTAGCTTTTACTGCAGGAACATGGCTATGTATATCAGCTGGGCACATGCCGCTATTAACACTGATATAGAAGCTGTCCATTTACTGTATAGCATATCCATCAAGGAACAAAAAGTGAAATGTGCATGACGGATATATACGTCAAGTAGTGTTAAGTGCATTAATATGTATAATTGTTATTATTGATATTCCATAATCTGGGCTTATTTTAGAGATCTTTATATTAAATATATTAAATTAAATAGTATTTTTATATTTTTGTGTGACATTACTGGTCATTTTTCTCTTTGACACGTAGGCATAAACCTATGCACAGATGTCACCAAGGCAAGGTCTATTGCAGCAAATGTGCACTGATATATTATGCTGGTGTAAGCACTGGAGCCCATGGGAACACTTGAATTATTTAGAATATTCTTACCATTACATCTGGTGGTTCCTGTTTGTTTAAATGGATAATGTGAATGCAATTTCATTTAATGTTTTCCCATTCCGTTCAAATTACTAAATATTTTCAGTTTACAATAGCAGTAAACATATTTGTATCAGGATTTGTAGGAGAGACCATAAATGCTGGTCAGGAAACTTCCTCCCACCTGATGCATAAATGGATAGAAACACAAAAGCTTATCAAGTTGTCATAGGGTTTACAAAACACTGATTTCCACAAGAACAAAGAGCCTGTGGGTCATGAGAAAATTTCATCTGATAACACATTCTTGTTGCCTATTTTTGTTCTCACAGGTAACACGATAGAGGCTGACATTCTCAAGCATCCTATAAGTGTCATATTTTTTCCTTCTGTCTGGATTGCCAGAGGGAAAGGCAAGGTTGAGGTTATTAACCATTAATTGATAACTGTCTGCTTGCATATACAATTTCTTTGGCGTGGCATCCAAAATAGGAATGTCAGAATTGTTTGGAATGAAACATTATCATAGGACATCCTAAGGCTATTTCCTTCGGTCCCATTCCGGATATATATTAATGATATCGGATATTATCCAGCTCTACACACATAAAAGAAACATAAAAGATAATATTATAAAGTTTATTTTACAAATTTGTTGAAGTGTAGGTATAGCATATATTTTAGTAGAAAATTAACAATGTCTCCTATGTAATATGATTTTTTCAGATATTATAGGGCCTAATTGAGTCATCCGTTTTTTTTTTCCGTACATGAAAACCGAACAGTTTTGATAAGTGTTTTGGATCAGTTCTTAATCAGTGTTAGATTACAGTCTCAGCTCTTAGTATGCAAAAAAAAAAGCAATAAAATTGCTCCTCTTAGCAAAATGTCAGTAAAAAATAGACAGCACAAGGATGCAACCAGGATGCCATGAGTTTTCTGTCACAGTTTTTCATATACTCATAGTTTTACTTTGGCAAGTTTGATCCATGACTTGAATAAAAAATAGACATGTGTCTGTTTTTTTTTGGAGGACACAGTCTGCAGAAAAAAAGGCATGTGAACAGCCCCATAAACTATATTTGGTATGTCCTCTATCCATGAATATTCTACAAATGGGGAGCACTGTGTCTGGCACTAAGGTCAGGGTCACACAAGCATTGATTCTCTCATGTGTGAGAATTGGGTCAATTATGCTAATGACATGCGGCTCAAACTCTGAGTCAGTTTACTATGATCCAATTCTCTTGCATGACAGAATCAAAGTACAGGTGCGGAGAAGATGAAGAACTTAATTTCTCCATTGTCCGTGTCCACGTCAATTGGACTGCATTCGTATGACATGCGAGTGCAGTCCAATGATTTCCAGGCATCCATAAACTAATATGGATGCACGTAATCCAAATTGCAGAGCCACTCACAACATGCTGCAATTTTTTTGTCATGCTGAATCGGCATGAGAAAAAAGAAACAGATGTACCATGCCCCATAGTATAACACAGGTCGATAAAATATCAGATAGCACTTATCCGAGTTATACGCTTGTGTAGGCGAGTCCTAAGCAGGCGCTCTGTAACTTGCATTCATGGAGAGTCCTGCTGCTGGCTGTCATTGGGGAGCTATGGCTGGACTTAGTAGGAACACTTGACATAGTACCGTGAATGTCACTGTTTCAGCAACATTGTGACTGAAGGTGTTTTGGTGACATTGAACTCTAAGGGCTCGTGCATATGACTCATTTTCTCCTTCGAGTGCTATCCTTGGTTTTCATGGATCGCAATCGTACTTATGATATTCTATGGGGCTGTGCACATGTCCGATTGTTTTTCTCGGACCGAGATGTGGACACGGAGACATGTCCGATTTTGATCAGTGTCAGATAAAAATCAGCAACGATATTCGAGTGCGGTCCGATTATTACAAACTGACAGAATGGAGAAGGTGGAGAAACTGTTTTCTGTTTTTTCTTTCCATGTCTGAGACTAACTGATGCCACTCTGATCAAGCTCTGATCAAAACCTGATCAGAATAATTGGAACAGTTTTCTTGGATGTGGAGAGAACGGTAGTGTGACCCTATCCTGACTGTACACTAAGTAAAATGGTTTTTTGGTTGCCTTTCAAGAAATGTAGCCTGGCATAGTGGCCTTTAGGCCTAAATTTTTGTACTCACATTGTTTTAACCTCTTCACAACCTTAGACATATCCATACGTCCAGGTTGGGAAGGGCTTCCTAATCTTGGATGTATGGATACGTCCTGGCGATTTTGTGCGCACAAGAGCTGTGTGCACGCGATTGCCTCTGGGTGTCAAGCGAATCTGACAGCTGACACCCATCTCTCACTGCCCACACCGCTCCCAGCAGTTTAACCCCTTAAATGCTGTATTTGATATCGATCACAATATTTAGAAGACAGGGAAAGGGAGGGAACTCCCTCTCCCCTGCGATCGGCACCCTTGTTACGTCATCGCGAGGATCCAATCGTTGCCATGGTGACCCAACATTGTCATGACAACATCCGGGTCACCAGGGCTAGCAAGCAAGTTAGAACATGCACAGAGCATGGCCTAACAAGCTTGTGTCATATATACTGCATATATAAATTGTACCCATAAATAAATATCTTTATGAAAAAAAAAGTGCACATATTTGGTATTGTCATGTCCGGAACAATCCAACCTATAAAACTATCTCATTAGTTAACCCATTCAGTGAACACCTTGAAAAAAAAAAAAAACAACCGAGGAAAAAAAACTATGCTTTTTCATCATACTGCCGAACAAAATGTGAAATAAAACAGGATTAAAAAGATGAATTGAAATAAATATGGTAATCACCTTATCGTGGTTGCTGAGTATACATGAATTGGCCAATTTATGTGCTAAGTACTCGCCATGTGCCTAAGCAGTTTGGTGCAGCCACATATAGCGTATTTCCACGTTTAGCAGAAATTGTATGTCAAATTTTGAGGTAATTTTTACGCCTTTTCCCTTGTGAAGATGTAAAATCTGAGGCAAAAACAACATTTTTGTGGTAAAAATTTAATTATTTTTTCCTCACTGCCCAATGGTAAAAAAGTCTGTGACACATCTGTGGTGTCAATATGGTCACTGCACCCTTAGATGAATTCATTGAGAGGTGTAGCTTGTAAAACGAGGTCACTTATTGGGGGTTCTGCTGTTCTGGAACCTCAAGGGCTCTCCCAGTGGGTCATGGCACCCGCAAACCATAACAGTAAAATCTGCACTAAATTATGGCACTCCTTCCCTTCCGAGTTTTGTACCTCAAAAGTAGTTCCCGATTTAATGTAGGGTATTGGCGTACTCAGGAGAAATTGCACAACAAACTGAGAGGTCCATTGTTTCCTATTAGCCCTTATAAAAATTTGGGGCTAAAACAACATTTTAGCGGTAAAATGTAATTATTCTTCCTTCACCGCCTAATGGAATAAACTTCTGTGAGGCACATGTGGGATCACTTATGGGGGAGTTCTGCTATTCTGGCACCTCAAGGACTCTGCTAATGTGACATGGCACCCTCAAACCATTCCAGCAAAATCTGAACTCCAATATGGCGCTTCTTCCCTTCTGAGCTTTGCACTGTGCCTCAAAAGTAGTTTTCGATAACATATGTGGCATCGATGTACACAGGAGAAATTGCACAACAAATTGTATGGTCTCTTTTGCTCCTGATACCCTTGTGAAAATAAAACATTTGGGGAAAAACCAACATTTTTGGGGGACAAATTTATTTATTCATTTTCACAGTTCAATGTCATTAATTTCTGTGAAGCACCTGAGGGTTCAACATGCTCACCACATGTCTAGATAAATTTCTTGAGAAATCTGTTTTCCAAAATGGCATAACTTGTGGGAGATTTCCACTGTTTAGGCAAATCAGGGGCTCTCCAAACGTGATGACATGGCATAGCTAATGATTCCAGTAAGTTTTGTGTTCAAAAAGTCAAATGCCGCTTCTTCCCTTCTGAGCCATGTGCCCAAACAGTAGTTGTCCTCCACATATTGAGTATCAGTGTGCTCTGGAGAAATTGCACAACAAATTGTATGGTGCATTTTCTCTTGTCATCCTTGTGAAAATACAATATTTGGGGCTAAAAAACATTTTTGTGGAAAAAATGTGACTTTTATTTTCACAGCTCTACGTTATAAACTTCTGTGAAGCACTTGTGGGTTCAAGGTGCTCACCACACATCTAGATACATTCCTTGAGGGGTCTAGTTTCCAAAATGAGATCACTTTTGGGGTTTTTCCGCTGTATAAGCACATCAGGGGCTTTCCAAACACGACATGGCGTCCACTCTCGATTACAACCATTTTTGAGTTCAAAAAGTCAAATTGTGCTCCTTCCCGTCCGAGCCCTGCTATGCATCCAAACAGTACTTTTCCCCCACATGTCAGGTATTGGTGTACTCAGGAGAAATTGCACCACAAATTTTAGGGTCCATTTTCTCCTGTTACCCTTGTGAAGTCAAAAATTTGGGGATAAAGTAAAATTTTTGTGAAAAAAAGTTAAGATTTAATTTTTTCCTTCCAAATTGCATTAACTCTTATGAAGCACCTGAAGGGTTAATAAACTTCTTGAATGTGGTTTTGAGGACTTTGAGGGGTGCAGTTTTTAGAATGGTGTCAGTTTTGGATATTTTCTGTCATATAGACCCCCGCAAATTCGCTTCAAATGTGATGTGGTCACTAAAAAATGGTTTTGTAAATTTTGTTGAAAAAAATAGAAATAGCTGGTCAAATTTTAACCCTCATAGCTCCCTAACAAAAAAAGTTTTTGTTCCAAAATTGTGCTGATGTAAAGTAGACATGTGGGAAATGTTATGTATCAACTATTTTGTGTGACATAACTCTCTGGTTTAAGGGCATAAAAATTAAAAGTTTGAAAATTGCGACATTTTCAAAATTTTCATCAAATTTCCATTTTTTCCACAAATAGACGCAAGTCATATCCAACAAACAAATTTTACCAGTGTCATGAAACACAATACGTCATGAAAAAACAATTTCAGAATAAGTGGGATCTGTTGAGGCGTTCCAGAGTCATTACCACATAAAGTGACATTGGTTAGAATTCCAAAATTTGACCTGGTCCTGAAGGTGAAAACAGGCTCGGAGGGTTAAAGAGAAATAATAATTTTGCCAAATTTTTCTTTTAGCTACATTTCTGAAATTCAAAGAAAATCAAAGAAATTTCAATTTATCTACTACAGTACTACTTATTAATTGACCCACCGGCTTTAAAATAGAAAACATACCAGGGAATCAAGAAGACTACAGTGGAAACTTTGCCCATCAACAAAGATTAAACTTTCCCTTCTCTGAGCAGCTGCTGACTGATACTTGAAATTGTGCTTTTAATTCCCGCTGAATTTTGCTTTATTTAGTGCCTGAAGGGGGACCTAACAGAGAAAATTACATAAAATAAAAATATTTTAAATTTGCATGAAACAAAGAATATTTTGCTTGTTGATGGCATGCAGAGTTCTATTTTATCTTTTTCTGATGCCCATTTTTAAGACATTTTAGAAAAACTAAGAACTTGGAACCCTATTATAAATGGGTAATGAGAAAAAACATATACGAAAATACTGATAAACTATATGAATCAAGTTGTTGTTTTTGTCCAAATGAGTTGGCCATTATATTATAAAATCAGTGATAGAGAGAAAATGGTTTAGAGGACTCTTCCTTTACTTGGATGTCCACTATTCAATATGTAGTAAACTTAAATTTAGCTCTGTTTTACATGTCTTCTGTAATTCACAGGTACTACCCTACATGCAAGCTCAATCCTACTACTCCAGTCACCTCCTCACATTGTCCAACGCAAGACTTCTTTCATGTCTCCCCTCTCCTCTGGATCACCTTTCATTATTCAAATTCCCACTTAACATTTCCCTGTTTAAAGAAGCATATTATTAAACATAAAAGGTTTCCTACCTATATTCCAAAAATGGCTCTGAAGGAAATGTATAGAGATGCTTGTTTTTTTGCTATTCTTTGTAAGCTTGCAGAGGTTTGCGTTGTTTGTACCATGCTGTTTATTGGAATTGTTATAAAGTGTTTATGAAATACTATAATAATGATATTTGAGGAAAAACTCAGGAAAATGGTAAGCAAGCTGCACCACGATCAGCTTTGAATAGGCAATATTTATGGTACTATTTTTTTTTAGAGGCTTTGGCTCGGTCTCGAGCCAAGGAGACTTGATAGATGAACGATCTGTAGGAAGATCTATGGTACTGTAGCTGTACTAATAACTAATTACTAATACAATTTCTAATAAAATAGCAATTGGTATAATCTTATAAAAATTAGCAAAAAAATGCTTTGGTGTAAAAATTTTTATATTGTATAAAAACAAGATTTCACTATTAGCAGATTCTCACAGACCAGACAATGAATTATATTCTGTGATTATTTATTGTCCACAGGATCATGCAAAATGCTCTCCATAGACTTATATTGGCAATAAAGTTTGATATTGAAGCAGAATTGTCATAATATCGCAGCTGTTGTATTCAGGGGAGGGACATTAATAATCTAGTTTGGTTATAAGGTGTGTGACTTAATCTGTTATAAACTATTTGAAATTTTTGCAAGATCAATTTTTTACTTTCCAATGAATGACTTGCTGCAAGCAGTACTTCCAAAAAGCATTACTTCAGCGAGGAAGGTTTCTCTATGTCACGTTTAGTTGGCTGTTTCTGAAGAATCTCTATGTGTGCGTAAGGCAAAAGTTATTTCAGTCAGTAGGGATGTGTAAAAAGCTTCTGTGCTGAAATACTGGTGTAAAACACTGGAGACAATAAAGCAGGAATATTAATGTGTCAGAAGTAAACCCTTTATATATCAAACATCCAAGACATCTATGAGCCCTGCCTCTTAGAATTTAGTAAAATCTATGCATTGTGAGTGACTGTCACTTAAATTAGTATTACCTTAAACTTAATTTAATTGATACCATATGGAGTAATAAACATAATACATAGCTTAGTAACTTCTTTTTGGAAACAGAGAAGAGCGACTCGGCAAAAAAGGCTCTCCTACAATGTGAATATGAACACTTGACATGGTCATACTTTAACCCTTTCTCTGGCAACAAAGTATATCATATGTTCTTGCAGGGTTGCAACTCAGTAGCCAAGGACTTATGAGATACATCCTGACTAGTGATGAGTGAGAACTAAAATGCTCGGGTGCTCGTTGCTCTGGTCGAGCAAATCGTAAGGCTCGGTGCTCGACCCGAGCAACGAGTCCAATGTAAGTCAATGGGAAACTCAAGCATTTTTCCAGCGGCCCCCCCAGAGGTCTGCAAGGGGCCTGAAAATTACCCAAATCGATGGAAACAGTGCTGAAATGACATGGGAACAGCATGGGGAAGACCCCTGGAAACATCTCTGACTCCCAGGTCACAACAATGTTGTCAGAGTATTATGCCACTCTAACGGACTCACAATAAAACATACAAAAATGAAACCAAAAAGGATTTTCCTGGAAAAATGTTAAGAAACATTCTTTCCAGGGTAATGACTTGCATATAAGGCAAAATAAATACCCCCCCCAAAAATTGCTCCTCCACACCTTGGGCTCTGTTCACATTTAGCGTTTTTGACACATCTTTGCATTTTTGCATTGCTTTCAACTGTGAAAAATACATTGACCGGTAAATGGCATTTTAACATTTTACTACCTTATCTGGCCATGTGGTGTGTGAGACATGATCAGACACATCCTGTTTAATTTATGAAGGAGGGACTCTAAAAGTCACAAAGCCTATTTGTATAGGGCCATCAGGCGGCCCTTACTATCGTTAAAGGGCCAGCAGTCGGCCCTCACTATTGTTAGAGCGCCATCAGCTGGCTATGCTTTGTTGTTCTCATTATTAAAGAGCGGGTTCCCTATACTGTTATTGCGTATGCAGTGACTGCAAGGCCTTCCCAAAATTTGGAAAAACCCCAATACACCTTTGAAGAGATATAAGAGGAGGGCCTTCGTAAAAAAATTTTTTTCCCATTATTAAGGAGCGGGTCTCCTATACTGTTATTGCGTATGCAGTGACTGCAAGGTCTGCCCAAAATTTGTAAAAACCCCAATACACCTTTGAAGAGACATAGAGGAAGGCCTCAGTTAATAAAAATGTTCCCATTATTAAGGGGCGGGTCCCCTATACTGTTATTGCATATGCAGTGACTGCAAGGCCTGCCCAAAATTTGGAAAAACGCCAATACACCTTTGAAGAGACATAGAGGAGGGCCTCATTTAAAAAAAATGTTCCCATTATTAAGGAACAGGTCTCTTATACTGTTATTGCGTATGCAGTGACTGGAAGAGCTGCCAAAAATTTGGACGCACTCCAATACCACTTTGAAGAGACATAGAGGAAGGCCTCAGTAAAAAAAAGGTTCCCATTAAAAAGAGTGGGTCTCGTATAGTGGTAATGCCCATGCAGTGACTGTAAGCGCTGCCCAAAAATTTGGACACACCCCAATACCCCTTTGAAGAGATGTAAAGGAGGTCCTCATTAAAAAAATTGTTACCATTGTTAAGGAGTGGCTCTCCTATATTGAAAAACATTTACTCCTGTGGGGTATACATGAATATACTGTATAACATACAGAATGTTAGAAGTAGGCCTATAAAAATATTTCCTACGAGCATCATAAATACCCTTAAAAAAATTATTTGGGTGTTGCATCACGGTCACCCTGGTGATATGGTGGCAAAGGATGAGGAGAAGGAGGAGGACAACAGAAAATAGACAAAATCTGGAAGCGTATACCCATGTCTGGGTGTGAAGACGTGCATGGGTATAGACCCCCTCAAAAAAAGCCACTGGATTTGACTTTATGTTCTGCTGCTATCATCCAGTGGTGATGAGAAGTCTGGCCCAATCCAGCCCTTGTTCATTTTTATAAGAGTCAGCCTGTCAGCATTTTCAGTTGACAGGTCGATACGCTTATCAGTTATAATGCCCCTGGCGGCACTAAAAACCCGCTCTGACAAAACGCTAGTGGCAGGGCAGGCCAGGACCTCCAAGGCGTAGAGAGACAGTTCTTGCCACGTGTCCGGCTTGGAAACCCAATAATTATAAGGCACAGAGGAATCACAAAGGATGTTAGTTCGTTCTGCAAGGTTTTCCTTCAGCATCTTCCAAAACTTTTCCCTCCTTGTCAGAATACCCCGCGCATCAGGGCCTGGGTGCTTGGAGGGTCTGAGAATGCTGTCCCGCACCTATGACAGTGTTTTCCTGCCTCTGATGCGACATATTTGTGTCTCCCTCGCCCCTCGCCTGTACTCCTTGGTTGTCCAAGTAACTGTGACCTCTGCCGCCAGCGTTTTCAGATGGGAATTTTTTTAATAATTTCGCAACAAGGTCCTTCTGGTACTGCGACATTTTACTAGACCTTGCCGCCACGGAAAGGAGAGATAGAAAGTTCTCCTTGTAGTGTGGGTCTAGAAATGTGACCAACCAGTAATTACTGTCAGCTAAAATGCGCTCAATGTGAGGGTCACGGGAAAGGCAGAGGAACATAAAGTCAGTCATATGAGCCTTACTGGTAATAGCCCAGTCTTCCCTGTCCTGACCAAGAGGACGACTGTCCATGCTTTCCTCCTTATCCTCCTCCTCCTCGTTCTCCCTTTCCTCAGGCCATCCACTCTGAACAGACGGTATGACAGTTGAGAGGTCAGGGGTTAAAGTAAGAGCCCCAGGTGTCTGTAGCTATCACTCCTGACTCTTATTTTAACACATAATATCATTGCTTTGGCTGTGGCTGAGGTACAGTCTGTTAAAGGGAATCTGTCAGTAGGATCAACCCTCTTAAGCAGTCTATTTGGGCATGTAGGCCATAGGAAGCTGAATAAAATGATAGCTTGATATCTGGGATCTGATGTCTTATTCCAGAGAAATTCATGTTTTTCTTATAGGTAAATGAGATGTTCCAGGCTATAGGCCGGACACTGATCTGCATGAGAATCTGCCTCCGGGGATTATTATTAATAGAAGGAGGCATTACCAATGTGATATGTAATGGATGATCCAGAGGAGGCATGGGAGAAGATTATGTGGTCAGATGCGACCAAAATAGAACCTTTTGGTATCAACTCCACTCACCGTGATTGGAAGAAGAAGAAGGATAGGTACAACCCCAAAGACACTCTCGCAACCCTGAAGCATGTTGGGGGAAACATCATACTTTAGGGGTGCTTTTCTGCAAAGGGGACAGGACGACTGCACCATATTGAAGGGAGGATGTATGTGGTCATGTATCGCAGGATTTTGGCCAGCAACCTCCTTCCCGCAGTGAGAGTATTAAAGATGGGCGTGGCTGGGTCTTCCAGCATGACAATGACCCGAAACACACACCCAGGGCAACTAAGGAGTGGCTCAGGAAGAATCCTTTCAAGGTTCTGGAGTGGCCTAGCCAGTCTCCAGACCTGAACCCAATAGAAAATCTTTGGAGCTGAAGCTCAATGTTGCCCAGCGACAACCCCAAAATCTGAAAGATCTGGAGAAGATCTGTATGGAGGAGTGGACCAAAATCCCTGCTGCAGTGTATGGAAACTTGGTCAAGAACTACAGGAAACGTCTCACCTCTGTAATTGCAAACAAAGGTTTCTGTACCAAATATTACAGGTGCAGCTCACTAAATTAGAATATAATCAAAAAGTTAATTAATTTCAGTTCTTCAATTCAAAAAGTGAAACTCATATATTATATAGAGTCATTACAAACAGAGTGATCTGTTTCAAGTGTTTATTTCTATTAGGCTGTGTGCCCACGATGCGTTTTTAATGCGTTTCTGCAGCGTTTTTGCAGTTGCGGAAACGCATTAAAAACGCATGGTAGAAGGGCAGCAATGTTCCCCAATGATAATCCGCATGTGCTGTGCACATGCTGCGGAAATTTCCGCTGCGGATTATCATTGCAGAAAAAAACGCAGCACTACCAATTATTTTGCGGAAGTGCTGCGTTTTTGCCGCCATTGACTTGCATTAGAACGCGCCAATTCCGCAAGATTGCATCTGTACTTGCGTAATTGGCGCGTTCTAATGTGCGGATGGTACCCGGTTGTAGAGGAGAGGAGAGTCTCATCCACACCCAGGTACCATTAAAAAATCTGTAAAAAAAGAATAAAATAAAAAATAAATGTATATTTACCTTCCAGCAGCCCGCGCTGTGCTCCTCCTTGCTTCCCGTCACTTCGCGGTGGATTGAAGGACCTGCGCTGACGTCAGAGTCATGTGACGGGTCACGCGACGCTGACGTCGGCAGGTCTTTCAATCCACCGCTGCCGGCAAGGGAGAACGGAGTGTAAAGCAGGACAACGGGAGCCATCGGAGGGTAAGTATACATTTATTTTTTTATTTTTACCCATTCTCTCGGGTCAGACTATATAAATCCATGCCGTTTGCATGGATTTATATAGTGTGACCTAGTTGTCACAAGCACTTTCCAAGTGATGCTAATCGCTTGGAAAGAGCTTGTCAATCCGCATGCGGAAATGTCAGTGAATAAACGCTCCATTTCCGCATGTCCCTGGCAGGAAAACGCATGTACAATCCGCATGCATTTTTTTCTGCCAGGGAGATGCAGAAACGCTCAGGAAAAAATCCTGAGCATTTCTGCATCGTGGGCACATAGCCTTAATGTTGATGATTATGGCTTACAGCCAATTAAAACACAAAAGTCATTTTCTCAGTAAACTAAAATATTTAATAAAAAACACCTGCAAAGGCTTCCAAAGCATCTAAAAAGGTCCTTTAGTCTGTTTCAGTAGGCTCTAAAATCATGGGTAAGACTGCTGACTTGACAGATGTCCAGAAGGCAGTCATTGACACAGTCCACAAGGTCCCAGAGTTACAATTTTCATTTGGAAATCAAGGTCCCAGAGGCTGGAGGAAGAGGGGAGAGGCACACAATCCAAGCTACTTGAGGTCTAGTGTGAAGATTCCACAATCAGTGAAGGTTTGGGGAGCCATGTTATCTGCTGGTGTAGGTCCACTGTGTTTTATCAAGGCCAAAGTCAGCGCAGTCGTCTACCAGGAAATTTTAGAGCACTTCATGCTTCCCTCTGCCGACAAGCTTTTTGGAGATGGAAATTTCATGCTCCAGCAGGACTTGGCACCTGTCCACACTGCCAAAAGTAACAATACCTGATTTAAAAACAACAGTATCACTGTGCTTGATTGGCCAGCAAACTCACATGACCTTAACCCCATAGAAAATCTATGGGGTATTGTCAAGAGGAAGATGAGACACCAGACCCAACAATGCAGACGAGCTGAAGGCTGCTATCAAAACAACCAGGACTTCAATAACACCTCAGCAGTGCCACAGGCTGATTGCCTCCATGCCACGCCGCATTGATGCAGTAATTGATGCAAAAGGAGTCCTAACCAAGGATTGAGTGCATTTACTGAACATACATTTCAGTAGGCCAACATTTCAGATTTTAAAAACATTTTTCAAGCTGTTGTTATAAAGTATTCTAATTTACTGAGATAATGACTTTTGTGTTTTCATTGGCTGTAAGCCATAATCATCAACATTAACAGAAATAAACACTTGAAATAGATCACTCTGTAATGACTCTATATAATATATGAGTTTCACTTTTTGTATTGAAGAACTGAAATAAATTAACTTTTTGATGATGTTCTAATTTAGTGAGAAGCACCTGTAAGTTCTGTTTTTCTATTGTATCAAATTTAACTTATTTCATGCAACGAAATAAGCCACGCTGCGGCTACACTGTGTGCCGCTATTAAGGAGCATGAATATTCAGTGCTCCCCATGCCCCATGCCTCCTGTGCCCCGCTCCTCCATCGCTACCACTCCCCCCACACCCCACACAGCATATACATATACCCCCTCCCCCCCAACATTCGGACTATAAGACGCACCCCCCATTTTCCTCCAAAATTTTGGAGGAAAAAAGTGCGTCTTGTAGTCCGAAAAATACGGTAAATACTTATTTTCCCCACTGTAAACGACTTAGGAGGGTTAATCCTACTGACAGATTTCCTATAAGTTAACATCTTAAAAGAGGAGGGTGAAAAGGCTACAGGGAATCTGACAGGCCGCAAGGACAGGAGAGAGATGATATGTGATTTCCTTCTGTCCATGTGTAAGAATTGATGTGTATCAAAACAGCAAAGTAAAATAAAATATTCAGAAAAATAAAAAAAAATTGAATCATGTGAAAATTGTAAATATCCCTGCCACCCCCCCAGTACTTACATATATCTATCATCACTGTGTGTCACAAACTGAACTATAAAACTAGCTTGATACTTAGCTTCCTAGGTGAACGCTGTAAGAAAAAAAAGCCGGAGTTGCTAATTTTTAGTCACTATGCTTAAAAAAAAATTAAATGAAAAACAATCAAAAAGTCAGAAGCCCAAACATTATATCAGCAAAATATAACAAAAATACTGCAAAATCAAACCCTCATATACTCCTGTCGCCGAAGACATATAAAAGCTAAGTTTAGTTATATTAGATTTCTGAAAGTTCCTTGGAACCTTGAAATATTGCTGCTAAACATATGAGCCATCTAATATCCCTCCCCCAAAAAGTATAAATAAAAAAATCATGCATATATAAAGTAGACATATGGAAAATGTCAATTATTAACTATTTTGTTCTGTGATTAATATCTGTTTTAACAGGAACACATTAAAACTTTGAAAATTGCATTTTTAAAAAATAAATCATTTTTTTCTTTAACAAATTCAAAGCATACTGATCTACATTAATAATTAAAAGTGCAATGTGTCATGAATAAAAAACAAGAACCAAGAACTAATGGGATACATAAAGGCATTCCAAAGTTGCTACGTAAAGTGACAATACTAGATTGGAATTTTGTACCTTAAAACCAGACTTTGATCTTTCCAGTTCTGATGATTTTATAAAGATATATAAAAATGTAGACACAGGACTAGGTGGTATACACATACTCACATATTAAACTTTTATATTAAGACTAGATGGCGGCCCGATTCTAACGCATCGGGTATTCTAGAATATGTATGCGGCAGACCGGGCGCAATCAGCAGAGCGGTGTTTAAATTTGGCGCCAAAATCGCTGATTGGTCGCGGCCGGGAACTGCGACCAATCAGCAAAGCGGTGTTGAAATTTGGCGACTATATCGCTGATTGGTCACGGCCGGCGGTCGCGACTAATCAGCAGAGCGGGGTTTAAATTTTGCACCAATAATGATGATTGGTTGCGGCCGGCGGTCGCGACCAATCAGCAAAGCGGTGTTTAAATTTGGCGCCAATAATGGTGATTGGTCACGGCCGCGACCATTCAGCAGAGCGGTGTTTAAATTTGGCGGCAATAATGCTGATTAGTCACGGCCGGCAATTTGGCGCCAACAATGCTGATTAGTCGCGGCCGATAACCGCAACCAATCAGCAGAGCGGGGTTTAAATTTGGCGCCAAAATCGCTGATTGGTGGCGGCCGCGACTAATCAGCAGAGCGGGGTTTAAATTTGGCGCCAATAATGCTGATTGGTCACAATCACCGGCCGCGACCAATCAGCAGAGCGGTGTTTAAATTTGGCGCCAAAATCACTGATTGGTCGTGGCTGGCCACCGTGCCCAATCAACAGAGCGGTGTTTAAATTTGGCGCCAATACTGCTGATTGGTTGCGGACGGCGACCGCGACCAATCAGCAGAGCGTTGTTTCAATTTTGCGCCAATATTGCCGTTTGGTCGCGGACGGCGACCGCGACTAATAAGCAGAGCGGCGTTTAAATTTGGCGCCAATACTGCTGATTAGTCGCGGCCGGCATCCGCAACCAATTAGCAGAGCGGGGTTTAAATTTGGCGCCAAAATCGCTGATTGGTCGCGGCCGGCGGCCTCGACCAATCAGCAGAGTGTTGTTTAAATTTGGCGCCATTCTCGCTGATTGGACGCGTCTGGCGTCCGCGACCAATCAGCACAGCAGTGTTTAAATGTGGCGGCAAGATCGGTGATTGGTCGCGGCCGCTATTTAAATGTGGCGCCCAAATCGTTGATTAGTCGCGGGCAGCGGCCGTGACCAATCAGCAGAGCAGTGTTTAACTTTAGCGCCAAGATCACTGATTGGTCACGTGCGGAGAGCGTGACCAATCAGCGAATCGTATTGGTGAGGACCGGGGAGCGGAATCGTATTAGTGAGGACCGGGGAGCGCCGCTGCCTGTGCGGCTACTTCCGCTGCGAGAAGCCGAGAGATGAGCGACTGCTCGCAACAGAAGTATCCCAACCCGCAGCGCTGCTCCCCGGTCCTCCCTTGACACCCTAGTCGCTGATGTCCCCACAGTATCCACATGGTGTTACAAAGGTCCGGACATTTGTGTTAAAAATCGCTGCCCGCGACCAATCACCGATTTGGGCGCCAAATTTAAACACCGCTGTGCTGATTGGTCGCCGACGCTGGGCGCGACCAATCACCGATTTTGGCGCCACATTTAAATAGCATCCGCAACCAATCAGTACAGCAGTGTTTAAATGTGGAGCCAAGATAGGTGATTGGTCGCGGCCGATATTTAAATTTGGCGCCCAAATCGGTGATTGGTCGCGGGCAGCGTCCGCGACCAATCAGCACAATAGTGTTTAACTTTTGCGGCAAGATCAGTGATTTGTCGCGGGCCAAGACCGCGACCAATCACCGATTTGTGCGGCACAAATCTCCCGGCTGCATCGCCGCTGAGCTCCGTCCCGCAGATGAGCCGCTAACGGCCCCCATCTTTTTTCAGAAATCCCGCGGCGCTGATTGGCCGCTGCCGGACCAATGAGCGACGAGGGATTTCCAGGACAGACAGACAGACAGACAGACGGGATAAGACAATTATATAGTAGATGATGAGGTGTGTCCAATTTTTCACTTTTAGCCACTAATATCAATTTATATACATTTTTTGTCAAATTTCAAGGGCCATTAATATGTAAACTACTGAGTAACAAAATGACATAATGCCAGATGTCTACTTTCAGAAAATATATAGGTATTAGGGGTTAATATCCATTTATTATTTAATAATTTAAGTGTTATTTGCACATAGTAAAAATGCAAAAATTGCTCTGGCGGCCAGAGGCACTAAACGTAGAGAAATTCCTGGCAAGGTTTTATTTCCAAAGTGCCATGTAGCACTTTTTTGCACCTTTGATCAATTTAAAGACTCGCTCACACTACCTTATAACACAGCCGAGTGCTGTGTGATGTTTTATCAGAGAGCACTCGGCCCAATGTTATACTATGGGGCAGTTCAGTTATTTTTTTCTCATGCCGATTCGGCAGGAAAAAGCAATTGCAGCATGCTGCAAGAGTATCCGATCAGATTGCTCTCAGCCATTCACGTCTATGGGTGTGTGTGAAACTTCGGACTGTACTCAGATGTCATCTGAGTGTAGTCCAATGTACGCCCATAGAGACAGTGGAGAAGATGGAGAAATTAATTTCTACATCTTGTCTGCACCTGTGCTGCGATTCTGATCACACGGACATGCCACTCAGATCAAATGCTGACAAAGTTTGATCCGAGTGACATTAGCATAATTGGCCCGATTCCCTTGGAAGAGAGACTCTATGGCCGTGCGACCCCTTGTCTTACTTTCAATTTTCATGAGTGCACCGCTTCTCTGCATCTTGGATTTCTGTTTACAGGGGGGATAGATGCCCTTCTGATGGATGACAATTTGGACCTATGGTATAACTGAGCCACATGCTCAGATTGCGCACTGTGTTATACTGCCAGCAGAGGAGTGCAGGAGCACTGCAGTTGGATAGATAATGTAATCTAGCCAGCTTCAGGACAGTGCTTGCTAACAAGCACTTGCTTCTTGTCTTTGAAAAAGAAGTAAACCACAGAATTAAAATTCTCTGTTTTCAAGAATAGGGGATTTTTAAAAAAGAGTAAATTGCAAAGTTGCTTCATTTTAAAAAAGATGGGAAAAAACACTTTAAATAAATTGTTAAATAAATGGTTGAACCTGATAGGGGGTGTCCAAGATTAGAAGAGAATGGTCTGTATTTTGTATTACAAGTCAGCTCAATTTAGATTTGACACTGTTTTTGGGAATTAAAGCAAACGCTTTTATCTAACCACGGACAAACAGGAACTCATTCCAGCTTAAGTCCTCATGTTTTCCAGTTGATGTCTTATGGTTTGTGGTACTGTGTTCACTCTTTAGGGTACACCCCACTCTAATCATATTTGTGGAAATGCAATGGGCTTTTGATAATAAACTGTAATGTCATCAAAAGTCACCAATCAGCTGTACACAGCAAGTTCTATTCTGTCTGATACTAAGGCCCAAAGCATGTGGCAAGCTGTGTAGTTGTGTGATGCCATCATATATTACCATATTATTTCTAGGGAGAGTATCTCCATAATATGGCATCTAAAAGTATGCTGTGATCTATATAAAATCTGACAATAAACTATGTTTTCAACATGAATTTAGTGGTATATGAGTTATAGTAGAGCTTCATAGACTGTTAATAGTCTTGAATTCTTACAATATACATACAGTATATACACAACATGTAACTGTAAAATATATATATATATTTATATACACACACAATTGTATATGCAATATACATACAGTATATATACAACTTTTTACAGAAGTGTAACAAAGTTGATGGATGTTGCATTCAATTTTTTTATATTTTGTTCAGGACCCACTCATTAAGCAACAACATTATACTCTAAGGCTCTGTTCACATACAGCATTTTTTAAACGTTTTTTGCAGCATTTTTTATGTGAACTAAAAAACCTTTTCACAATTTTACAATTTTTACAGTACCAGCAGTAGCTATAAGATTTCAGAAATCTTATGCAGAGAAATCCTTTTTTCCTGACTGAATTTGAGAACTAGTGTTTTTGAAATCTGCAACATGTCAATTCTTTCAGCATTTTTGCAGCGTTTTTTCACTCATAGAAAGCAATGAGAAAATTAAAGGAATGCGTAAAAAAATGCAACAGCGTTTTTCACAGTATTTTTGTATCGCTTTTGACATATTTTTGGTGAATAGAACTAACTTTATGAACCCCTTCACTGAGAAGTCTGTTTTCACCTTCTTGACCAGGCCGAATTTTGCAAATGTGACCAGCATCTCTTTGTGAGATAATAACTCTGGAATGTTTCAACATATTCCAGGGATTCTGGGAATGTTTTTTCATGACACATTGTACTTCATGTTAGTGGTAAATTGTGGTAGATATTATTTGCATTTATTTATGAAAATATCGAAGATTAGACAAAAATGTTAAAATTTCACAACTTTCAAACAATGCCCTTAAGCCAGATAGTTATACAATACAAAATAGGTAATAAATAACATTTACCATATGTCTACTTAACATCAGCATAATTTTGTAACATTTTTTGTTAGACGGGTTAAAAATTAATCAGCAATTATTCATTTTACCAACATAATTCACTAGACCAATTTTTTGAGTATACATTCCCCCATTTGAGGTGACTCTGAGGGGCCTATGTGACAGAAAATACAGAAAAGTGACACCATTTTAAAAACTCTACCCCTCAAAGTGCTCAAAATCACATTCAAGAAGTTTATTAATGCTTTTGGGACTTCACAGGAATTAAAGCATTTTAATTTTTCCCTCAAAAATTTTGATTTAGCTACAAATTTTTCATTTTCACAAGGGTAACAGGAGAACATTTGTTGTGCAATTTTTCTTGAGTACAATGATGCCACATATGTGGTGCAAAACTACTGTTTGGATGCATGGCAGGGTTTAGAAAGAAAGGAGCACTATTTGACTTTTGAAGTGCAAAATTGACTGAAATAGATATCGATGCCATTCGTGTCGCATTTGGAGAGGCCCTGATGTGAATAAACAGTGGAAATCCCCCCCAACAAGTGACCCCATTTTAAACACTACACCTGTTATGGAATTTATTTAGAGGTGTGGTGAGCACCTTGAACCCGCAGGTGTTTCACAGAATTTAATAAGGTTGAGGTGTGAAAATAAAAAATAAAATTTTCCAACACAAAATATCGTTTTAGCCCCAAATTTTTAATTTTCACAAGAGTAATAGGAGAAAATTGAATATACAATTTGTTGAGGAAATTATCCTGAGTACAACAATACCATATATGTGGTGTAAAACTATTGTTTGGGCACATGGCAGGGCTCGGTAAGGAAGGAGCACCATTTGACTTTTGGAGTGTAAAATTGCCTGGAATAGATAATGGACACCATGTCGCATTTTCAGAGCCCCTGATGTACCTAAACAGTAGAAACCCCCCCACAAGTGACCCCATATTGTAAACTATACTCCTCATGCAATTTATTCAGAGGTATGGTGAGCACATTAAACCTGTAGGTGTCTCACAGAATTTTATAACGTTGAGTTGTGAAAATGAAAAAATAAATTTTTCCCACAAAAATGTTGCTTTAGCTCCAAATTTTTCCTTTTCACAAGGGTAACAGGAGAAAATGGACAATAAAACTTGTTGTGCAATTTCTCCTGAGTACATCGATACCCCCAGGCGGCTGTCACTGGTATTGCTGTGCCGAGAACCGGTCTCTGCGCGGCAATACACTGCGCTACAGCGCTGATGTCGGCGGCGGCTGGAGAGAGCCGCAATCGTTACAGGGTATGTGCCTGAGGGCCTCAAGAAGCAGCCGTGTGTTTGAGACCCTTGGTCTAAAGACAGAAATGGTATATCACGCATATAGGCAAAATGTGGTTAATAAATAAACAAAATGAATAAACAGACATAGTAAAGGAAGGGGACCCCCGGAGGGGTGTCATGTACCTGGGGAAGGCTGTGATGGTCTAAAAAGTATGAGAGAAATCCCTGTGGGGATGCATATAGAGTTGAGTCCTGAGGGGTAAATGGAGGGAGCAGAATCCCCCCACAAGTGACCCCATTTTGGAAATTACACCCCTCTGGGAATTTATCTACAGGTATAGTGACAATTTTGACTCCATATGTGTCTTCCAGAAACAAGCAGCAGTGGATGTTAGATCTCGTTTTATTTAGATCTTGTCTTTGAGCCGAGATATAGATTTGCTCATGCGCCGCCTTCAGCGACCATTCTCCTGAACCCCACCGCTGGGAAATCAATGTACAGAGCGGGGACTCTGCTCCTGCCTCTGTACCGACATTTTCTTGAAGCCCAGGGCCCACAGCCTCGCACTGCTGGGACATCCCCTCCTTCTAGCCCAGAGCCTGCAGTATCGCCCCACTGCTGTCTCCGCTGGCTTCCTGCAGCAGCGATCCTGCCTCCTGGTAGCCTGCTCCTCCACTGCCGCTCCCAGGTAAGCTAAATTCAGACTATAAGATGGACCCCCATTTTAATATTAAAATTTACTTTTCCTATCTTCCTCCTCAAAATTTGGGGTGTGTCTTATGGTCTGATGCATCTTATAGTCCTAAAAAAATGCAGTAGTCCCTCTATGGAACTTTAACTTTTATTACTCTGATTGCTGGTATAATGCATTCAATACACATGTACTGCAATGCATTATACCTGTCAGTGTTACACTGTCAGAACGCCTTTTTGTCCATGCTGGTGGCATAGTATAACAGGCCACTGTAGCTGTCAAGCCCGCAGGTCATCATGTGACCTCTGGTTGCCATGACTACCACCTGCAGCTTGCAATGATGTCGTGAGAGTGCCAATCACATGAAAGAGTGAGCCCCCTCCCTCTCCAAGCCTCCTAAATGCTGCAATCTACAGGGTGGGCCATTTATATGGATACACCTAAATTAAACGGGAGTGGTTGGTGATATCAACTTCCTGTTTGTGGCACATTAGTATATGGGAAGGGGAAAACTTTTCCAGATGGGTGGTGACCATGGTGGCCATTTTGATGTCGGCCATTTTGGGTCCAACTTTATTTTAATGGGAAGAGGGTCATGTGACACATCAAACTTATTGAGAATTTCAGAAGAAAAACAATGGTGTGCTTGGTTTTAACGTAACTTTATTCTGTCATGAGTTTTTTACAAGTTTATGACCATTTATAAAATGTGTTCAAAGTGCTGCCCATTGTGTTGGATTGTCAATACAACCCTATTCTCTCACTCTTGACACACTGATAGCAACACCGCAGAAGAAATGCTAGCACAGGCTTCCAGTATCCGTTGTTTCAGATGTTGCACATATCGTATCTTCACAGCATAGACAATTGCCCTCAGATGACCCCAAAGATAAAAGTCTAAGGGGGTCAGATCGGGAGACCTTGGTGGCCATTCAACTGACCCACAATGACCAATGAAAGTTTCCAGGAAACTGTTCATGTAGTAATGCTCAGACCTGACACCCATAATGTGGTGGTGCACCATCTTGTTGGAAAAACCCAGGGAACGTGCCATCTTCAGTGCATAAAGAGGGCAACACATCATCATGTAGCAATTTCAGATATCCAGTGGCATTGAGGTTTCCATTGATGAAGAATGGCCCCACTATCTTTGTACCCCATATACCACACCATACCATCAAGATAAGAGATGTGCAGCATCTGAAACAATGGATACTGGAAGCCTGTGCTAGCATTTCTTCTGCGGTGTTGCTATCAGTGTGTCAAAAGAGGGAGAAGAGGGTTGCATTGACAATCCGACACAATGGGCAGCACTTTGAACACATTTTATAAGTGGTCATAAACTTGTAAAAAACTCCCGAAAGAATAAAGTTAAACCAAGCACACCATTGTTTTTCTTATGAAATTCTCAATAAGTTTGATGTGTCACATGACCCTCTTCCCATTGAAAAAAATAAAATTGAATCCAAAGTGGCCAACTTAAAAATGGCCGCCCCTTCCCAACAACTCGGTATGTCATAGATAGTGAAAGGGTTATGTACTGTAGATAAAGCACACAATTAATCTGCGCCCAGAACATGCTACAAAAAAAAATTGAAAAATGGGTGAAAGCAGCGTTTCTACTGCCAACAGATCAGGTTTTGGCTGTAGAAAAAAACTCAGCAAACATCCTGCGTATGAACATAGCCTAATGATATATTGAAAGGAATAACTAAAAAACGATAACTTATTTTAGTAGAAAATTCTCTATGAAACCAATTTTTAAAATTCTCAGGACCTCACAGAACGTTTTCTATGAGTCAACCTGCTGTTGATTAGCTGCTCTCTTTCATAGATTAAATACTTTAGAAGTAATTGCAGATTGTACACACTCCAACAATTTGAACCCAGGCTAGTTTACAATAAGGTATCCAGGACAAGTAGATTACAAAACCAATTTTTCTAACATTACTGTCAGAGTTTGACCCAATGCCACAAACTCCTACCGGGCTTGAAGAAAAGCTGAAGTTGTTCATCTCGTGGGAGAAGCAACTGACTTTCTTTTTTTTTTCAGGAGCAATCCTTTGTGGTACTCTATAAAATATAGAAAATAAAGAATTTTCACCTATAATGTATTGTCATTAGTGATTAACGAGCATGCTCGCTATTGCTCGGTGCTCGCCCGATCATCTCACTGCTCGAGATGCTCAGCGCTCGCCGAGTATTTCCGGAGTTGCTCGGTGGGAGCTCAGGTCCCCTCCCTGCATGTTTGGCGCTCAACATGCAGGGATTGCCTGCCACTCATTGTAATGCCGCAGCCATGGTGGTTGTGGCATTACAGTGATTGGATGGCCGCACAGCGTCATCAGGTCTATATCAGACCTGGCGCCGCTGTGCTCGTCACAGTCACCCCGGAATCAGGCAGAGTAGGGAGAGGTGCTGCTGCGTCAGAGAGAGATTTGCTTGGGTATTAGGTAGTGTAGGGAGAAAAACCATACATTACACATATCCATCTTAATAAACAGTCCTTTTGAGGACTAACTAATCCATCTGCAGAGATATCAAGCAGGCAGGGTATATAGGCAGGCAGGGTATATAGCAGACTGCAGTGCATATAGCACAAGAGGCTCCATTCCAATTCTGCCTTCTGCTGCTGTTAGATATTTCTATACAAAGGCCCAGGTCTCAGGAGCCAGGAATACTTTTCTTTGGATCTTAATCCTCATTATTTGCTTAAAAAGCAATCCAGAAAACACCGTTTTTCTGCGCCATTTGCTTGTTGGCCCTGCAGAATACAGCCAGGTACTTTCCATATTACAGCGCTAGAAATCCAGCTATTTAAAACTCTGTTTTCTCTGTCACACAGATCACATATACATTGTCAGAAAATACTGCCATTTCTGGCCTCCATTAAAAATTTCCTTCAGTGTGTCAGTGAAGCAATTCACACCAGTTTGCTGTTCAAACTACTTACCTACAGGCCAGGTATTTAAAACTATGTTTTCTCCATCACACGGATCACATATACGTTGTCAGAAAATACTGCCATTTCTGGCCTCCATTAAAAATTTCCTTCAGTGTGTTAGTGAAGCAATTCACACCAGTCTGCTTTTCAAACTACTTACCCACAGGCCAGGTATTTAAAACTGTGTTTTCTCCATCACACGGATCACTCATACATTGTCAGAAAATACTGCCATTTCTAACCTCCATTAAAAATTTCCTTAAATGTGTCAGTGAAGCAATTCACACCACTTTGCTCCAAACTCAGTCATTTGTAGTGAGCGTGGAAGATACTGTCCTCCATTTAAAATGGGTAAGGTACGTGGCAAGGGATGGGGAACTTGACATGATGGTGATGGTGCATGCAGAGGCGGAGGACAAGGCCATGGGCAAGCTGAAATTGTGCCACAACAAACACCCACATCTTCTCGCCCAACCTTCCTGTCCCAATTCCTAGGGGACCGCAGCACACCACTATTGAACCCAGAGCATTGTCAAAAGGTTGTTGGTTGGATAGCGGATAATGCTTCCAGTCACTTAGCCACCACCACCACCCTGTCTTCCACACGGTCAAGTCTCAGTAGCTGTGAGTCTGAACCACATATTCCTCACCCTGATCCTCCTTCCTCCCACCATGCCGAGTGCCCAGAGACAACTGATACCACACTTGGACACTCTGAAGAGCTGGTCACTTTTCCATTTATAGATTCGAACCTCTCGTCCGGTCCACTTGAAGCGAGGCAAGAGGAGATCGCTTGTAACAATGCCCAAATATTTGAGCAGCCACGGTCACATGAAAGTGTCATAAGAGGTGGACGATAATGAGACACAATTGCCAGAAAGTCAGGAGGAGGAACAGGGTGCCGAAATGGAAGACGAGGTGATGGATGATATTGTAACAGACCCAACCCAGTTGGAGGACATGCAGAGCAAGGACAGCAGCACACAGGGGGAGGGAGGCAGAGCACCCCAACAGGCAGGAAGAAGCAGTGTGGTGGCTGCAGACAGAAGGCAGGCAACCGTTCCCCGTAACACCAACACGAAGGAAGTTGCCAGTACAACTGTTAGGTCTTCCCGAGTCTGGTTGTTTTTTAAAGACTCTGCCGATAACCCGAGAAAGGCCATTTGCACCACCTGCCAGGCCAGCATCAGCAGCGGTAGTAAAACGACCAGCCTGACCACCTCCAGCATGATCAGGCACATGGCAGCAAAGCAAAAGCACCCGACTTTGTGGGCCGAACCCCAGGGTCCAGGAACAGTGTCTGCAGGTGGCACCATTGCTTCTTCCGCTGTTGTGCATGCAAGCCATTCCCCTGTATATGGATGCTTCCTGCCCTGCATCTGTCGTTGCGCACTCTCAAGTAGCAGCATCAGGAAGCACATCCATGTCCTTGTCCCAGAGCAGCATTCAGCTGTCCATACCCCAGTTCTTGGAACGCAAGCACAAATATGCAGCCAATGCCCCACAGGCCACACTACTAAATTCTCACATTTCACGACTGCTTGCGCTCGAAATGTTGCCTTTTAGGCTCGTGGAGACGGAAGCATTCCGAAATCTGATGGCGGCTGCCGTCCCTGGGTACTCGGTCCCCAGCCGCCACTATTTCTCCTGGTGTGCCGTCCCCGCATTACACAAGCACGTGTCCCAAAACATTAGCCGTGCCCTTAACAACGCAGTTACTGGGAAAGTCCACCTAACCACGGACATGTAGACAAGTGCTTGTGGGCAGGGATGGTACATTTTGCTGCTGACGGCACATTGGGTTAACATAGTGGAAGCTGGGACCCAGTTGGACCTTGGGACAGAACACGTTCTCCCGACGCCAAGGATTGCGGGCCCTAGATCAATCAGGGTTGCCCCCATGGTCTACAGCTCCTGCACCTCATCCTCCTCAGCCTCCTCCTCCTCTTCAGCCTCCATCTCCGAAATGACCACATCAGTCACAAGCTGGAAGCACTGCAGCACTGCCTCGGCCATGCGGCAACAGGCTGTGCTGAAGCTAATATGCTTAGGTGACAAATCGCACAATGCTGAAGAGTTGTGGACAGCTCTGAAAGAGCAGGCCGATCTGTGGCTCACACCGCTGAACCTACAGCCAGGCATGGTCGTGTGTGACAATGGCCGGAACCTGGTGGCGGCTCTGAGGCGAGGCGAGCTCACACACGTACCATGCCTGGCCCATGTGCTTAACCTCGTGGTTCAGCGGTTTCTGAAATCCAACCCGGAGCTGCCGGATCTGCTTGTTAAAGTACGCCGCATGTTTTCCCATTTAAGAAAGTCAGCTACAGCTTCCACCGCCCTTGCCGTGTTTCAGCAGTGGTTGCAGCTTCCAGCTCACAGAGTGGTGTGTGATGTCTCCACGCGTTGGAACTCTACACTGCAGATGTTGTGAAGGATTTGTGAGTAGAAGAGGGTAGTTGTTGAGTACCAGCATCAACAAGGCCATCGGTATTCAGCTCAGACTCCACACATAAGACCTCAGGAGTGGACATGGATGTCAGACATATGTACCATCCTCCAAAACTTTGAGGACTCCACCAAGATGGTGAGCGGCGATGACGCCATAATTAGCGTCACCATCCCGCTTCTCTGTCTTCTGAAATGTTCTCTTCTCACAATCAAAGAGGATGCATTGCAGGCGGAGCACGATGAGATGGAGCAAGGAACCATACAGGGTGATTACACACAGCCAAGCCTCATCTCATCCCAACGTGGATTGGGTGACAATGAGGAACAGGAGGAGGAGGAAGGACAGAAGCTAGTTTCATGCACTGCACATGGTACTGCTTGCACAACTGTCATACCGTCTGTTCAGCGTGGATGGCCAGAGGATAGAGAGGAGGAGGAAGAGGAGGAGAGCATGGTCAGTCATCCTCTTGGTGAGGACATGGAAGTCTTGCCTGTTAGTAGTCTGGCACGCATGGCTGAGTTTATGTTACACTGCCTTTCCCATGACCCTCACGTTCTCAAAATTTTGGGTGACAGTCATTACTGGTTGGTGACACTTCTAGACCCACGCTACAAGGAGAACTTTATATCTATATTCCTGAGGCGGACAGGTCTACAAAAATGGGGCTGTATCAGAAGGCCCTTGTTGCGGAACTATTAAAAAAATTCCCATCTGGAAACGCTGGTGGCAGAGGCCACACTTCGTTAGACAACCAAGGAGTACAGGCGAGAGAGACACAACTTCAATCCAGCAGAGGCAGGGGAACACTGTCAATGTTCTGGGACAGTTTTCTCAGACCCTCCCATTGCACAGGCCCTGAGGCGTGGGGTACTTTTACAAGGAGTGCGAAGATTGGGAAGGTGCTGAGGGAGTACCTTGCCAACCGTGCCAACGTCCTCCGTGATTCCTTTGTGCCTTATAATTATTGGGTATCCAAGCTGGATACGTGGAATGAACTGGCTCTCAATGCCTTGGAGGTCCTGGCCTGCCCTGCCGCCAGCGTTTTATCAGAGCGGGTTTTTGGTGCCGCTGGTGGAATTATAACTGATAAGCGCATCCGCCTGTCAATTGAAAATGGTGACATACTGACTCTTATTAAAATGAACAAGGGCTGGATTGGGCCAGACTTCTCAACACCACTGAATGAGAGCAGCGTAACATAAACACAAATCCAGTGTCTTTTCTTGGGAGCTGTATTGCCATGCACCTTTTCACATCCAGACATGGGCATACGCTTCCTGATTTTGGCTATTTGCTCTTGTTCTCCTCCTTCTCTTCATCCTCCACCACCATATCACCAGGGTGACCGTGGTCCATGATGCAACACCCACATAATTTTTTTAAAGGGTTTTTATGATGCCCGTAAAAAAAAAAATTATACAGTATGTTCATGTATACTCCCCAGGGGTAAATGTTTGTCAGCCCATACACTTAGTGCATGGGCATTACAAGTATAGGAGAACATTTTTTTATGAGGCCCTCCAACACGTCTCTTCCAAGGGGCATTGAAGTGCCTCCAAATTTTTGGCAGCCCTTGCATTCAATGCATAGGCCAACACTATGGGAGACTCTCTCCTTTCTAATGGGAAGTTGTCGTTACTGTGGCCCTGCTCTATGTGTCTTTAAATTCCTAGTGGGGTTTTTCCTAAATTTGGTCAACCGTTGGACTCACTGCATACCCTATAACTGTATAGCAGACCCTCTCCTTTGTAATGGGAACATGTCATACTTGTTACTGTGGCCCTGCTCTATGTGTCTTTAAATTCTTAGTGAGGTTTTTCCTTAATTTGGTCAGCCGTTGGACTCACTGCATACCCTATAACTGTATAGCAGACCCTCTCCTTTCTAATGGGAACATGTCGTACTTGATGCTGTGGCCGTGCTCTATGTGTCTTTAAATTGTTAGTGGGGTTTTTACTAAAGTTGGTCAGCTATTGGACTCACTGCTTACCCTATAACTGTATAGCAGACTCTCTCCTTTCTAATGGGAATTTTTCGTTACTGTGGCCCTGCTCTATGTGCCTTTAAATTGTTAGTGGGGTTTTTCATAAATTTGGTCAGCCATTGGACTCACTTCATACCCTATAACTGTATAGCAGACCCTCTCCTTTCTAATGGGAACATGTCGTACTTGATACTGTGGCCCTGCTCTATGTGTCTTTAAATTGTTAGTGGGGTTTTTCCTAAATTTGGTCAGCCGTTAGACTCACTGCATACCCTATAAATGTATAGCAGACCCTCTCCTTTCTAATGGGAACATGTCGTACTTGATACTGTGGCCCTGCTCTATGTGTCTTTAAATTGTTAGTGGTGTTTTTCCTAAATTTGGTCAGCGGTTGGACTCACTGCATACCCTAAAACTGTATAGCAGACCATCTCCTTTCTAATGGGAACATGTCGTACTTGATACAGTGGCCCTGCTCTATGTGTCTTTAAATTGTTAGTGGGGTTTTTCCTAAATTTGGTCAGCTGTTGGACTCACTGCTTACCCTATAACTGTATAGCAGACTCTCTCCTTTCTAATGGGAATTTTTCATTACTGTGGCCCTGCTCTATGTGCCTTTAAATTGTTAGTGGGGTCTTTCATAAATTTGGTCAGCCGTTGGACTCACTGCATACCCTATAACTGTATAGCAGACCCTCTCCTTTCTAATGGGAACATGTTGTACTTGTTACTGTGGCCCTGCTCTATGTGTCTTTAAATTCTTAGTGAAGTTTTTCCTAAATTTGGTCAGCCGTTAGACTTAATGCATACCTATAACTGTATAGCAGACTCTCTCCTTTCTAATGGGAATTTGTCATTACTGTGGCCCTGTTCTATGTGTCTTTAAATTCTTAGTGGGGTTTTTCTTAAATTTGGTCAGCCGTTGGACTCACTGCATACCCTATAACTCTATAGCAGACTCTCTCCTTTCTGATGGGAATTTTTCGTTACTTTGGCCCTGCTCTATGTGTCTTTAAATTCTTAGTGGGGTTTTTCCTAAATTTGGTCAGCCGTTGGACTCAATGCATACCCTATAACTGTATAGCAGACTCTCTCCTTTCTAATGGGAATTTGTAATTACTGTGGCCCTGCTCTATGTGCCTTTAAATTGTTAGTGGGGTTTTTCCTAAATTTGGTCAGCCATTGGACTCACTGCATACCCTATAACTGTATAGCAGACTCTCTCCTTTCTAATGGGAATTTGTCGTTACTGTGGCCCTGCTCTATGTGCCTTTAAATTGTTAGTGGGGTTTTTCATAAATTTGGTCAGCTGTTGGACTCACTGCGTACCCTATAACTGTATAGCAGACCCTCTCCTTTCTAATGGGAACATGTCGTAGTTGTTACTGTGGCCCTGCTCTATGTGTCTTTAAATTCTTAGTGAAGTTTTTCCTAAATTTGGTCAGCCATTAGACTCACTGCATACATATAACTGTATAGCAGACTCTCTCCTTTCTAATGGGAATTTGTCATTACTGTGGCCCTGCTCTATGTTTCTTTAAATTCTTAGTGGGGTTTTTCCTAAATTTGGTCAGCGGTTGGACTCACTGCATACCCTATAACTCTATAGCAGACTCTCTCCTTTCTAATGGGAATTTTTCTGTAATGTGGCCCTGCTCTATGTGTCTTTAAATTCTTAGTGGGGTTTTTCCTAAATTTGGTCAGCCGTTGGACTCACTGCATACCCTATAACTGTATAGCAGACTCTCTCCTTTCTAATGGGAATTTGTCGTTACTGTGGCCCTGCTCTATGTGCCTTTAAATTGTTAGTGGGGTCTTTCATAAATTTGGTCAGCCGTTGGACTCACTGCATACCCTATAACTGTATAGCAGACCCTCTCCTATCTAATGGGAACATGTTGTACTTGTTACTGTGGCCCTGCTCTATGTGTCTTTAAATTCTTAGTGAAGTTTTTCCTAAATTTGGTCAGCCATTAGACTTAATGCATACCTATAACTGTATAGCAGACTCTCTCCTTTCTAATGGGAATTTGTCGTTACTGTGGCCCTGCTCTATGTGCCTTTAAATTGTTAGTGGGGTTTTTCCTAAATTTGGTCAGCCATTGGACTCACTGCATACCCTATAACTGTATAGCAGACTCTCTCCTTTCTAATGGGAATTTGACGTTACCGTGGCCCTGCTCTATGTGCCTTTAAATTGTTAGTGGGGTTTTTCATAAATTTGGTGAGCTGTTGGACTCACTGCGTACCCTATAACTGTATAGCAGACCCTCTCCTTTCTAATGGGAACATGTCGTAGTTGTTACTGTGGCCCTACTCTATATGTCTTTAAGTTCTTAGTGAAGTTTTTCCTAAATTTGGTCAGCCATTAGACTCAATGCATACATATAACTGTATAGCAGACTCTCTCCTTTCTAATGGGAATTTGTCATTACTGTGGCCCTGCTCTATGTTTCTTTAAATTCTTAGTGGGGTTTTTCCTAAATTTGGTCAGCGGTTGGACTCACTGCATGCCCTATATCAGTATAGCAGACTCTCTCCTTTCTAATGGGAATTTGTCGTTACTGTGGCCCTGCGCTATGTGCCTTTAAATTGTTAGTGGGGTTTTTCATAAATTTGGTCAGCCGTTGGACTCACTGCATACCCTATAACTGTATAGCAGACCCTCTCCTTTCTAATGGGAACATGTCGTACTTGTTACTGTGGCCCTGCTCTATGTGTCTTTAAATTCTTAGTGAAGTTTTTCCTAAATTTGGTCAGCCGTTAGACTCAATGCATACCTATAACTATATAGCAGTCTCTCTCCTTTCTAATGGGAATTTGTCATTACTGTGGCCCTGCTCTATGTGTCTTTAAATTCTTAGTGGGTTTTTTCCTAAATTTGGTCAGCCATTGGACTCACTGCATACCCTATAACTCTGTAGCAGACTCTCTCCTTTCTAATAGGAATTTTTTGTTACTGTAGCCCTGCTCTATGTGTCTTTAAATTCTTAGTGGGGTTTTTCCTAAATTTGGTCAGCCGTTGGACTCACTGCATACCCTATAACTGTATAGCAGACCCTCTCCTTTCTAATGGGAACATGTCGTACTTGTTACTGTGGCCCTGCTCTATGTGTCTTTAAATTGTTAGTGGGGTTCTTCCTAAATTTGGTCAACCGTTAGACTCACTGCATACCCTATAACTGTATAGCAGACTCTCTCCTTTCTAATGGGAATTTGTCGTTACTGTAGCCCTGCTCTATGTGTCTATCAGAGTCCCTCTGTCATCAATGAAACAGGATGTGTCTGATGATGTGTAACACACCACATTGCCAGGTAAGGTTGTAAAATGTTAAAATGATATTTCCCGGTGAATGTATTTGCCTTAAAAAATAACGTAAAAAAACAAAAAACAGTAGGATCTATCTTTAACCCCTTTACCCCCGAGGGTGGTTTGCACGTTAATGATCAGGCCAATTTTTACAATTCTGACCACTGTCACTTTATGTGGTAATTACTCTGGAACGCTTCAACGGATACCCCTGATTCTGAGAATGTTTTTTCGTGACATATTGTACTTCATGATTTTGGTAAAATTTCTTCGATATCACTTGCGTTTATTTGTGAAAAAAACGGAAATTTGGTGAAAATTTTGAAAATTTTGCAATTTTCAAACTTTGAATTTTTATGCCCTTAAATCAGAGAGATATGTCACACAAAATACTTAATAAATAACATTTCCCACATGTGTACTTTACATCAGCACAATTTTGGAACCAAAATTTTTTTTTGCTAGGGAGTTATAAGGGTTAAAATTGACCTGCGATTTCTCATTTTTCCAACAAAATTTACAAAACCATTTTTTTAGGGACCACATCACATTTGAAGTCACTTTGAGAGGTCTTTATGACAGAAAATACCCAAAAGTGACACCATTCTTAAAACTGCACCCCTCAAGGTGCTCAAAACCACATTCAAGAACTTTATTAACCCTTCAGGTGCTTCACAGGAATTTTTGGAATGTGGAAGAAAAAAATGAACATTTAACTTTTTTCACAAAAATGTTACTTTAGACCCAATTTTTTTATTTTCACAGGGGTAACAAGAAAAAATGGACCCCAAAATTTGTTGTGCAATTTCCCCTGGGCACGCATATACCCCATATGTGGGGAAAAACCACTGTTTGTGCGCACGGCAGGGCTCGGAAGGGAAGGAGCGCCATTTGACTTTTTGATTGTAAAATTTGCTGGAATAATTAGCGGATGCCATGTTGCATTTGGAGAGCCCCTGATGTGCCTAAATATTGGAGCTCCCCCACAAGTGACCCCATTTTGGAAACTAGACCCCCCAAGGCACCTATCTAGATGCATAATGAGCACTTGGAACCCCCAGGTGCTTCACAAATTGATTCGTAAAAATGAAAAAGTATTTTTTTTCCACTTCTTCATTTTTACGAATCAATTTGTGAAGCACCTGGGGGTTCCAAGTGCTCACTATCATCTAGATAGGTGCCTTGGGGGGTCTAGTTTCCAAAATGGGGTCACTTGTGGGGGAGCTCCAATGTTTAGGCACACAGGGGCTCTCCAAATGCAACATGGTGTCAGCTAACAAATTGAATGGAAAATCGGCTCAAATTGTTAGCGGACACCATGTTGCGTTTGGAGATCCCCTGTGTGCCTAAACATTGGAGCTCCCCCCACAAGTGACCCCACTTTGGAAACTAGACCACCCAAGACACCAACTAGATGCATAGTGAGCACTTGGAACCCCCAGGTGCTTCACAAATTGATTCGTAAAAATGAAAAAGTGGAAAAAAAAACACTTTTTCATTTTTACGAATCAATTTGTGAAGCACCTGGGGGTTCCAAGTGCTCACTATGCATCTAGATAGGTGCCTTGGGTGGTCTAGTATCCAAAATGGGATCACTTGTGGGGGAGCTCCAATGTTTAGGCACACAGGGGCTCTCCAAGCGCGACTTGGTTCCAATTTGTTAGGGGACACCATGTCGCGTTTGGAGAGTTCCTGTGTGCCTAAACATTGGAGCTCCCCCACAAGTGACCACATTTTGGAAACTAGACCACCCAAGGCACCTATCTAGATGCATAGTGAGCACTTGGAACCCCCAGGTGCTTCACAAAATGATTCGTAAAAATGAAAAAGTGAAAAAAAAACACTTTTTCATTTTTACGAATCAATTTGTGAAGCACCTGGGGGTTCCAAGTGCTCATTATGCATCTAGATAGGTGCCTTGGGGGGTCTAGTTTCCAAAATGTGGTCACTTGTGGGGGAGCTCCAATGTTTAGGCACACAGGGGCTCTCCAAACGCAACATGGCGTCCGCTAACAATTTGAGCCGATTTTCCATTCAATTTGTTACCGGACACCATGTCGCGTTTGGAGAGCCCCTGATGTGCCTAAACAGTGGAGCTCCCCCACAAGTGACCCCATTTTGGAAACTATGCCCCTCAAGGATTTTATTAAGGGGTATAGTGAACATTTTGAACCCAGAGGTACGACACAGAATTTGATAACATTAGGTCATCATATTGAATAAGTTGTCATTAGTCTTTAGCGCAAGTGCTCGCTACTTGAGTTTGAATCGGGTACTCAGGTATGTACCATGTACTGCGTGTGCTCGAGTGAGATGCTCGAGTCCCTGCCCTGCATGTTTCACGGTTATTAGACACCCAAAAAAAAACATGCGGGGATCGCTCGTGCATGACAGGCAATCCCCGCAAAGTTTTTTTGGCCGCAAAGCATATGGGGCGGAGACTCGAGCATGTCACTCAAATACCCACGATACTCAATGCATACCAGAACACCCGATGCAAACTCAAGTAGCGAGCACTTGCGCTCAACACTAATCGCCATATCGTCATCTTTTTTTCTTTTGAAAACAATCCCAACCCCATCACAACCCTAACCCCAAACCCAGCCCTAACCCTAGCCCTAACCTTAGCCCAATCATAACCCTAGCACAACCCTAACCCGAGAGTTTATTTTTTATGCAGTTCCTCGTGCTGTATAAGTGATTAGATGACTTTATTCATCGGGTCGATGCGACTACAGAGATACCAGAATCATATGGGGTTTTTATGACTGACAGCTGTCACATACTAAAAGACGCTTTTTCTGTAAAATCTAGTTTTTGCATCGCCATATTTTGAGAGCTATAATTTTTCCAGATTTTGGCAGACAGAGTCATGTGATGGCTTGTTTTTTGCGGGATGAGTTGACGTTGTTATTGGTGCCATTTTCAGGCATGTGCCATTTTTTGATCGCTTTCTATTCTGATTTTTGGGAGGCAGAATAAACATAAACCAACAATTCAGGAATTGTTTTTTTTAATTTTTTTTTTAAATTCTGTTCCGCGTGTGGTAAAATTGATGAGGCAGCTTTATTCTTCGGGTCAGTACGTTTACAGCGGTACCACATTTATATAGTTTTTCTACGTTTTGCACTTTTACATAATAAAAGCAATTTTATAGAAAAAATTATTTTTTAGCATCGCTTTATTCTGAGAGCTATAACTTTTTTATTTTTCGGCTGATGGAGCTGTATGGCAGCTTGTTTTTTGTGGGACGAGATGACGTTTTCAGCGGTACCATTTTTATTTATATTCGTCTTTTTGACCGCGTGTTATTCCATTTTTTGTTTTGCGGTATGGTGATAAAGCATTGCTTTTTGCTTCGTTTTTTTTTTTTTACCGTGTTCACTGAAGGGGTTAACTAGTGGGACAGTTTTATAGGTCAGGTCGTTCTGGACACGGTGATACCAAATATGTGTACTTTTATTGTTTTTTTTATAATAATATTTATTGATGGGTATATTATATTTTTATTTTTGGTGGATTATTATTTTTTTTTTTTTTTAATATTTTAACAATTTTTTTTTTTTTTTTTCACTTTATGACACTTTTCTTTAACTTTTTTACTTTGTCCCACTATGGGACTGTCACTTTTTTTTCTCTGATCGCCTGCATGGCACAGGAATGGAGCACCATCCCTGTGCCATGCAGGCTGTCAGCGCTGGACAGGGAGAAGATAGTTTGGAGATGCACTGCGCATGTCCAAAAAATCTTCCTGCTGTCTGGTGACCCGGATGTTGTCATGACGACATCGGGTCGTCATGGCAACATCCTGGAAGCCAGGGCAGACAGCGCTGGAAGCCGGAAGAGGAGGTGAGTATTCCGATCACCTCCCCTTGCCACCGCAATGCTGCGATCGACTTCGATCGCAGCATTGCGGGGGTTAATGTGTTGAGAGCGGTGCCGGACCGCTCCCTGCACATAGCACCGGGTGTCAGCTGTGACAATCAGCTGACACCCGGCGGCGATCGCGCCCGCACAGCCTGTGTGCGGGCGAAATCGCCAGGGCGTATAAATATGTATCAGGTCCATAAGTCCCAGGGCACAGATACGTACTAATATGCCCTATGTCGTAAAGGGGTTAATATAAAAACAGAGTCGTCAATGTAACCTCAATGTAATCACATTGTTCAGCTCCTGCACCTCCTCCTCCATCTCCGAAATGACCACATCAGTCACAAGCTGAAAGCACTGCAGCACTGCCTTGGCCAAGCGGTAACAGGCTGTGCTGAAGATAACATGCTTAATTCTTAGGTGACAAACCGCCCAACGCTGCAGAGTTGTTGATAGCTGTAACACAGCAGCTTGATCTGTGGCTCTCACTCCTGAACATATAGCCAGGCATGGTCGTGTGTGACAATGGGCGGAACCTGGTGACGGAGAAATGACAGCCGGGGTAGATATGGTTTCCCTCTATGCCAGTCCTTTCACCAAGCTAAAGCTAATATGGCTGTGGTGAAATACAACTCCCACTGAGAAGCTGTTTCAGATTGAAAAACATTGTGCCCACCAGAGGATTTGATTCTGAGGGCTCACCTTTCTCCCCCGCTCAAGAGCCCCATAGCAGCTGCAAAGTTAGTGCTATCATGAACTCTCCTGATGTAGAAGCCAGGGCACACCAGAGGATTCTCTGGTGGGACCGTCCAACCCTGCCAAGAAGCAGTCCTGGCTAAGAAAAGTGTGTGGGAAGGTTCCCGGACACTCTATGACTGCTTTTTTACTGAGGTGGAAACCCACGTAAACATGGGGAGAACATACAAAGTCCTTGCAGATGTTGTCCTTGTTGGGATTTGACCCCAGGATCCCAGCGCTGCAAGGCTTCCGTGCTAACCACTGATCCAATGTGCCGTTCACCCTCTAATATCTAACAGGCTGGAGAAACTTGCACCTACTGCCACTCTATCTTCAGCTCCTTTGTGAGAAAATAATGTATTTGAGCAGCCACTCAGTCTACCAAAAAAAATTCCTGAGAAGGAAATTGGGGATGGCTTCGCTACTGTTACTGGGGGCAGTGCTAATACCATGGCGTTGTACCATAGTTTACTGGAAATATTCCAGGCTGGTAGGAGGCAAGAATATTCTCACAGAAAAGTACCAGCAGTAATGTTCAGGGACTCGCGCTTGTAGAAGGTGTAGACAACACAGGGAGAAATAGTGACGGCTGAGGACCTAGTATGGACATGAGGCATCAGGCATGAGGTTGTGAAAAGCTTCTGCCTCCACAAGCCTAAAAGGCCACATTTCAAGTGCAAGCAGCTGCCCAGAAATCTGGCAGTTTAGTATTGCAGACTGTGGGTGGGTGGCTGGCTGCATACTTGCGCTTACATTCCAAGTAATAGAAAACTAAGCAGATGGTGGCCTCTATCATCATCATGGCCTCACCTCGGCACTATGAACTCTCCTGAAGGAGAAGCCAGGGCCCACCGGAGTAGTCTCCGGTTTTCTGGTGGGTTTGTCCAACCCTGCCGAGAAGCTGCCCTGGCTAAGAAAAGTGTGGGGGAAGGTTCCCGGACACTCTATGGCTGTTTTTTTTAATGTAGATCGGACGTGCTTATGCATGTTATTTCTCAAACCAGATTGCAGATCAGGCCATTGCCCAACTCTGTAGTCATGAAATTAAATGCGCAAAGAAAGATGTTTGTGTGTCAAAGCACCACCAAGAAGTGCGAGTTGATGTTGGACGGGCTGCCATTGCTTCTGCAAAAGCTGCTTTAGAGGACTTCCTGGGAGAAATGACAGCTGGGTAGATATGGTTTCCCAAGTCCTTTCACCAAGCTAAAGAATATGGCTGTGGTGAAATACAACTCAGCAAAAAAACCTGTGGACTAGCTCTCTACCATCCCTGGCCACATTCACCTGTCCACGTGTTTATGGTTAGGCGGTCCTTCCCAGTAAGTGCACTGGGGAGGGCACGGGTAATGTTGTGGAACCCGTGCTTGTGGAAAGCGGAGACAAATAGTGGCGGCTGGGGATCGAGTATGGATACCCGGTCGCCACCATAAGATTGTGGACAGCTTCCACCTCCATGAGCCTAAAAGGCCACATTTCAAGTGCAAACAGCTGTCAAAAATTTGGCAGTATAGTATTTTAGCCTGTGGGTTGGTGGGTGGCTGGCTGCATACTTGCGCTTGCATTCCAAGGAATGGGGTAGGGACAACTGAATGCTGAACTGGTACAAGGACATGGACAGTGATTGTTGCAAGTCTGCAATGACAGGTGCATGGCGGGAGGCATCTTCGCATGCACCAAGGATCACTTATGATGGGCACACTTTTAGGCAGTGACCTGGGAGTCAGAGATGCTTCCAGAGGTCTTCCCCATGCTGTTCCCATGTCTTTTCAGCACCGCACGCATGTGTCTGATGACGTGTCACACACCACATGGCGAGATAAAGTTGTAAAATGTTAAAATGACATTTCCTGGTGAATGCATTTGTCTTAGTTGAAAGCAATGCAAAAGTGCAAAAACGCATCAAAAACGCTACGTGTGAACATAGCCCAAGGTGTGGAGGAGTATTTTTGTTTTTGGTTATTTATTTTGCCTTATATACAAGTCATTACCCTGGAAAGGATGTTCCTTAACATATTTCCCAGTAAAATCCATTTTAGTTTTGTTTTTGTACGTTTTATTGTGAGTCCGTAAAAGTGGCGTAATACGCTGACAACGTTGTTGACAGCAGTGATCTGGGAGTCAGAGATGCTTCCAGGGGTCTTCCCCATGCTGTTCCCATGTCATTTGAGCACTGTTCCCATTGATTTTGGCAATTTTTAGGCCCTCTGCAGACCGCCGGGGGGAGCCACCTGAAAAATGCTTGAGTTTCCCATAGACTTACATTGGGCTCGTTGCTCGGGTCGAGCACCCGAGTATTCCAATGTGCTCGACCCGAGAAAAGAGTACCCGAGCATTTTAGTGTCATGTATATGTGTCACCCTGGCCTGGATGCCACAAATATAATAAAGCTGTGTCTGAGAACAAGGGGGAGGTTCTCTGATCAGGGGAACATTAGCATGCAATACCTCCTGTCTCAGGCCAGTAGGGGGAGCAGGCTGCCCCTATAAAAGCTGGAACTGGGGGCAGGGTTAGAGAGAACGGGACGACCTGTCTCAGGATTGAGAAGTGTCCCAGAGCAGAGAGGTACAGTTGTATTGCACCCTAAGAGGAAGTGTGGCAATAGAAGAGCCACAAGCCAGAGACAAGAGGCAAAGTGAGCCTGTCTTGGCAGACAAAGAACTCCATTTTACCAGACTTTGGTGTCTGAGGCTGTGAGGATTCCACATCCTGCAGCAGATAACCAGTCCGCAGGGGACTGTATGTTCCTTGGCCTAAGAAGCCCGGAGGTTCCGCCACACCAGAAAGGACCAGCAAAGCCGTACCAGGCCGGGAGTAGAAAGTGACCCACGTTGCAGGCCATACAGGCGAGAATACACGGTGAGCTCGGGACCGTGGGCTGTTACCCTATAAGGAGGAGATAGCCAGAAGGAGCGCATAGAGCACAGTAGGCCTACACCCTCACACTGACCAGGGCCAATTTCCCAATTGCTCTCAGACATCCAGGTCCCCTCCTAGCCGGGACTGTTTGTGGGTCAGTTCACCTGTTCTGGTAAAGACCCTGGACTGCAATCTGTTGTCTGTGTGCTCCTTGCTCCTCCAGCACTAACGGTACTGGGACGCCCTACACCATCACCCCCATCTTCCATTATACTGCCCTGGGGCCGCACTCTTCCCGTGGGGAGTCACACTATCCCAGCTGCATACATCATCAGCCCCAGCGGTCTACCTGGCAGCGGCGGTCCGCACTGACCGCAATCCACGGGTGGCGTAGTCGGACATCACTTAAAACTTATAAAGGGACTACCACTGGCCTGACCACCCTGAGCCAGGGACCGGGTCACCACTACTACCCCCATCGTTCCTCTATTGCCCGGATCCGAGTGCCCCACGGCCCAGGGGGCGAGTCATATAACTCATAATAGCTACATTTTTATCTGAAATCAGTGGTTGATGCTTCTGGAAATCCTCACTGGTATTTACTTTCCTGACCCTCTCAACACACAGGAATTTAATATTTAGGTGACCATTGGCCATAAAGATGATGTGTTTCAGCCAGATTTGCAAATTGTCTCTTCAGAGGAAGAGGACCACAACTCTAGCGCCACCTACAGGAAATAGCAATCCAAAAAGTCAATAGTGATCCTTTAACGAGCATTATCACATGACTTAGGATATAAGCCAGAACCAGATACTCAATTTGCAGACACTGTGTTACGGGGTACTGCCCCTCGTCAGTGCAAAGTGTGAGTTCTGGTTTGGCTGGGTGTGAGGCGTCAGACCGGTATCTAAGGGGTAATATTTCTCCTTGCGGCGAGTGACATGTTAAGCATGTCACGGTGAGGAGACTTTTAAAGCCGCAATGCTCCTTTGCCAGATTTGTCATGTCATGTCTATCTATAGAGATCAAGAAGTAGAGACCACGGCGGACCCAAAAGCTGTTGAAAGGAAAGTGCAGTGAATAAATTGTGTTTTTTATGCCATTCTAACTTGGGATGCCAACTTGACTTTTTTTTATTTTTCTGGACAGCTTTTCAAAAATCATGGCCAAACAATATTTTTTACAAACACATTGGAAAACCATTAGAAATAATTTTGGTTATAAGTAGGGATGAGCGAACCCGAACTGTAAAGTTCTGGGTTCTTACCGGACACCTAGTGTCCGTTACCGAACCTTGGACATTAATGGCATGGCTGTGATTGACAGGTGCACCACGTGACCCTGCCTGACAGTGTAAAAAAAATAAAAATTTAAACAATGACTTAAAGTCCCACCTATTTTTAATAACCAGTCAAGAGGAAGCAGACAGCTGTGAGCTGATCTTATTATCCTGGGAAGGGCCATGGATATTAATATCAATCCCCAGCTGTCTGCTTTGCCCTAGCTGGTTATTAAAAATGGGCACCCAAAAAAATGATGTGGGGCTCCCCCTATTTTTAAGGCTGCATAAGTCACTCGCAGTCATGTCACCGCATATCATTCTGGCTCTCACACTGTACTCCGCGAAATCCAGTGGAGTACAGCGTGAGACCCGGCAGTGGCTGCTTCTCCAGCCCCTGAACAGGGCTCCATACACTGGAATACAGAGACTGGGATCATCGTGGGTCCTCCATTTGGACTATGGCAGATTGGCGTGGGACCTCCATTTGGACTACAGTGGACTGGTGTGAGTTTTTTTTAAATAAATAGGTGAAAGAGGGAAATTGTGAGGTTTTTTTCAAATAAAGATTTTTTTTCTGCGTGTTTTTTAAAATAAAGATTTTTTTTCTCTTTACCCTTACTGGGTTAGTAATGTGGGTGTCTGATAGACGCCTCTCCATTACTAACTTGTGGGCTTGATGTCACCAGACATTACACAGCTGACATCAACTCCACTACACCATTACCATGATTGCCACCGCACAAGAGCAATTGGGAAGAGCTGAGGATAAGCTCCAAAATTGGTACATCGCCATTTCTGTGGTAGCTGAGGGCTGGTCTTATTAGGCACAAGTTTTTAGAGTTGAGCTAAATGATTTGCAGGACCTTGGCTTGATATCCACATTGGTACTCAGTGGCTCTTTGACCAAAGCAGAGACAACTTCCTCTGCCAGGACTGGAAGGTTATGTGCGCACGATGCGTATTTGAAGCAGAAATATTCTGTGCGTTTCTGCTTCTCCTTAGCAGGGAAAACGCATGCGTTTTTACGCATTTTTGATGCATTTTTTGAAGCATTTTTGTAGCTAAATAAAGTTATTTGGTGGGACATTGCTTAAACCTTGGATTACCATCAGAACTGGGGTGAGTATATTGGATAATTTGAATGATTAAAGAATGTGTTTGTTGTAATTCAAATAAAGTGTTTGCTCTTTGTCTGTGTGTTTATTTAACTCTTTACTTTACTTTAAGTTTGGTTGTAAAAAGGTCTGATTGACACTTTGTCATAATCAAAAAAAAGAGCTAGGTGTCAGCTAGTCCCATTCACCCAATCTTCATTAGCATTTCTAATCACGTAATTTATGCGGCTGTTGTGAGCTGCTATTTTTAGCCTGGGAAAGAGGCAAACATGGTCCATGGCCATTAATAATATCTCACAGCTGGTTCGTTAGCCGCTATGTCCCCCCGATCAGCACTCAGCAGCGCTTTGGACACAGCTTATTTTTGCTGCATCCAAAACATGAATCCACTGCATATAATGACACTTCAATCGGTCAAAATCTGCAGCAGAGTCCGCTACAGAAATTTACATGCTGTGGGTGAGTTTGGGTACGTGGCCACGATCATGAGCCACTGCAGGTATGACGCTGCATGTTTATACAGCATCAAACCCGCAGCATCGAAATGTTACAGCATAGTGGATGGGATCTCTAGAAATCCTATGTCCACTATGCGTGCATCAGAGGCTGCGGATCACCCGTGGACACTGACATGCGGCACGTCTTTCAGGACCGCAGCAAGTGAAATTCTCGTGCGGAGTCACTAGTCTACGCACAGAAATTTGACCACTAGAAAGAATTGAATGCGGTAAATCCGCATGGTTCAGTGAACACATGTGGATTTACCTGCATTCAATAGAATGCAACGTTTTGGATGCTGCAAAAAAATATGCGTCCAAAGCGCTGCTATGTCCAAATCGTGGGCACAGAGCCAAAAATTTAAAAAAAAAATGGCGTGGGCTCCCGCGTCATTTTTATAACCAGCAGAGGGAAAGCCCACCACTGGGGGCTGATATTAGTAGCTGGGGAAGGGACCATTTTCCAACAACGTGAGATGCAATACCTCTGTGGCGACCAAACCCTCAGGGGTGCCACACACCCCCTGGTAAAACACAGCACGTCCGCGGGCTGGAACAGAGTAAAAGACAATTTTTAAGGACACGCAAAATTTTAGGACACGTCCACATATAAGATTATTAACAACACTTCTTCCCTTTATGGGAGGCCTATTTCCTTCAACGTTACCGGTTACATTATATAAAACATTATAAAATTCTTTTCACTTGTATAAAACTTTTCATATATATAAGGCATATAAAACATTTTCAAGTAATCTTTGATTAACTGGTCACAGTGCAATTCGCGACCAGGTGTCCATTTTCTTTAAAGCGCAATTTGCAACTGGTAACCGACGAACATGAGGGACCCGTCCCAAACCCTCAACGGAGGCCCTGGGGTGGCTGCAGGGCTTAGATGAAGCAGGTGCTGGACCTCGTCTTCGGCCACCTCCAACGGGTTTTTGTTCTGAGGTACTTATTTGTTGTAGGTTCTTATAAAACCAATATGGGGCACCTCAAGAGGTACAACTATTTACAAGAAGTGGCTGCTCCCAGTCCTCAACTGGTTAGTCTTTGGACCCGTTCCGGGTAACTAAATAAACGGGTTAACTGTTCACGCACATTAACTTGCAGTGTCCACTCTGCACGGGTACTGGTGGCTGTTTAAAGTTCCTAATTATACTGCTCCCTCCGGGGAGGCTCTTGTCCTCAAGAAGCTGACCCAGCCTGGTCTTCAGCCTCACAGAGGTGGAACTCACTCTCCTCCTCCACTCTGTGAACATTAAGGGCGTACCAGCCCCTGAGGTCCCAATCAGGGTGACCGGCTCTGAGATGAGACTCCACGTCCCTTCTATTCACAAACAAATCAATGTCTGTGTGCGGAACCCGGATGAACCCCCATCCAGCCTTTAAATCAAATTTAGCAATGGTCCCCTCTTCTCTGGGGCCATGAGCGGCCTCGTTGGACTGACGGGCCCGGGTCTTTTGCAGATTCTGGGCCTTTAGTTTCTCCCACCGCTTGCGCCGTAAGCTGCGCTCTTTTTCAAATTGAGCCAGCTGCTGGTGGCAGAACTCCTTACGGCGGGCTGCGGCAGCCCTGGTCTCCTGGGAGAACCCCATTAGATCCTCCCCCGAGTGATCCCACTCGAATTGGGCCTACTCCTCCGGTACCTGGGAAGCTGCCCTCCACCTCCGTGGACCAGTCCCATCGGCGACGTCGGTACACCCACTCAATGGGCGGGGGAGACGGCTCCTGCAGGGGACCCAGAAGCTGTCTGGCATCACTGGTACCCAGAGCTAGCGGCGTTGAGGTCTGCGGGGCGTGCAGGGTTGGCGCACCCGGGATTTGTAGGGCTTGCGGCGGGACCTGGAGAGGGCCGCTGCTGATGACGCCCGGGGTCAGAGGGCGCGGCTTTGGGCCTGGGCGTGGGCTGGTGGTAGTAGCGCCCGGGGCTGGAGGGCTTGATCTTGGGCCTGGGCACGGGCTGTTGGTAGTAGCGCCCGGGGTCAGAGGATTTGGCTGCGGGAGCGGGCCGCCGCCGGTGGCGCCTGGGGTTGGAGGGCTTGGCGGCGGGAGCGGGCCGCCGCTGGTGGCGCCCGGGGCTGGAGGGCTTGGCTGCGGGAGGGGGCCGCCGCTGGTGGCGCCCGGGGCTGGAGGGCTTGGCGATGGGCCCAGCTGCGGGGGTAGGAGCGGGCTGGCGGTGGTAGCGCCTAGGAGCAGCAGCTCCACCACGGAACCCAGAAGCAGGTCGACCCTGGCAGCCCCCGGGACAGGGAGACTCCTCCTACCTGCTCCCGTGGCCGCTCCTGCGTCTCGCGTCACCTCCTGGCGCTGGTCGGGATCCGAGATGGCTGGGACACTGCGGGTGCTGGGCAGCGTCCTTTGCTGCCGGTCCGCCATCCTCTGCTCCATCTCCTGCTTCCATCCGGCGATGGCGTCGCGCTGGGCCTTCTCCATCCTCCGGCCCAGGTCTTCCATCCCAGAGCGGAGGAACTCCGAGTCCTCCTGGGGCAGCTTTGCCACGAGCTCCTCCAGGGTGTAGGGTGCTGCAGCCTGCAGCAGGCCGCTGGCTGGGGCTCCGGTACTGCCGTCCTCCATCTTCTCCACCGGGTGTGATCTGTCCAGACTGATCCAGACCACACCCTGTCTCCCAGTTTTCTTCTCTCCCCTCCCCTGCTGGGGGCGGTCCCAGGACAATTTGCTGCGGTCCCATGGCAAGCTGCTGTCTGTCACTTTCAGGGTCAGCCCCCCCACCTTGATGGATACACTGGCATACATGACCATTGCTGTTTGGGGCGGGCTATGCTGTTGGCGCCATACTGGGACCTTGCCCACGATGGGAGGTGGTCTCTGGTCGTCTTTTAGCATGCACATAATGGCGCCCGTTCTTCTGGGGCGGGCGCCACATTCAGTACAGTGAGACAGTCTCTAGGCGCGCGATACCCGGTGATAACGGGTTGGTTGCGAATCCTGCCGACTACGCCAAAGTTGACGCGCCCCCTGGGCCGTGGGGATACCCGGAGCCGGTCCTGATAGACGCTGGGGGTTATAGTCACCGTGGCGGTGACCCGGTCCGTGACCCAGGGCGGTCAAACCAGGGTAGTAGTCTATGTGCACAAATATTAATGTCCGACTACGCCACCTGTGGATTGCGGTCATCGGTAACTGCCGCTGCGGGGCAGTCTGATGAAGCTGGTGGTATGTGCAGCTAGGTGATGTGACTCCCCACAGGTGGAGTGTAGCTTCAGGGCAGTTTGTGTGGATGATGGTGGTGGTAGTGCCGGGATCAGTAATGATAACATGGAGCCTTTGCAATGCAGTCTCAAGGTCTTTACTCACAGTTCTTTCACTTATTACTGCAGGTTCATAACTTCCCGAGTCGTCCTGTGTTCACCGAGTAAGGGGCTCAGTCGACTTCCAGGTAGCTCTGGAGCATTTAGCAGGACCCCCTTCTGTGTGTCCTCTCTGGCCTCTCTCCTTGTAGCTCACACCTAGCGGCACCTCTGTCCAGTGTCCTCGGGCCTTAGCGGGTGACGTGTGTTCCGTCCCCTGACCCTATGTGGCTACTTTCCTAGTGGCTGGTGTGGATGGCCTACTGTACTTGAAGTACTGCAGCCTCCGGTTCCCAGTTGAGCCCTGTAGTCTCCACTGGCTGGGGGACCCGGTTCCTCTTCTTTGGCCTGACCCCCCTACCTACTGGCAGCGGCGGGCATACGGGCGGCGGCTGCACGGCCGGTACCCCTAGGGTCCCTTCACTCCTCGTCCTGGAGCCTTCCTGCTCCCTCTTTCCTCTCCTTTCTCCTTCAGGCTCAGGCCTCCTGGCTGGGCCTGCCTGTGGAGCAGAGCTCGTACAGAGCCTCTGCCCCCTGTCAGCACCTCAGTCTGACTGACTGGAACTGAACTCTCTACACTCCCTGAACCAAGATGGTTCCTTTCTTTTATACTTCCTACTACAGTGCTCCCAGGATCTATGTCCTCCACCCATCCACTACATAGTTCCCCCTCTCTAAGTGGTTCCTCCCCACTCGAGCCAGGGATCAGGGACTGTGCTCTCCCGTAGGAGCAATCTCGCCCTGTCCCCCGGAAATGTGGTGTAGTGGATGTAGTGTTAGGGTCCTGAGCCATACTCCTTCCTTACCTGAGAGTGAGATACCACACCTCTGGGTGAGATGCAATACCTCTGTGGCGACCGAACCCTCAGGGGCGCCACACATGTACCACCGAATGTCCCACCACAATTCGTGTCATTTCTACAGCAGTGACATCAGCCATCACTGATGTCACTGCTGTAGAATACAGCAATGTATACTGACCAGGGTGTAAAATCACCCCCTGTCAGTATACATGCTGCAGGTCACATGACCTTCAGCTGAGCGGTCACATGACCATCAGCTGATCTGTGACGTCAGCGCAGGTCCAGACGGTCATGTGACCATCAGGACCTGCGCTGATGTCACCGCTCAGCTGATGGTCACGTGACCATCAGCTGATCTGTGACGTCAGCGCAGGTCCTGTAAGTACTGCCGGGAGGAGAAGATCGCTGCCGGGGGCCACCAGACAGGTGAGTATAGAGGTTTATTTTTTATTTTTAACTTTTTTATTTCTATTTTTTTTAGCGCGTGGTAGCCGACTTGTGGGGGGAGACTACTTCCCCTAACATCCACGCTGCTCCCGCTGTTGTCAGCGGAAGCAGCAGTCGGGATGAGAGGAGTTGTAGTCTCCTCTTCATCCCGGGTACCACACGCACCGTGATCACGCCGCAAATTTGCGGACATTGAATTTAATTGAAACGTAACAAATCCACATTTACCTGCGGGTTTGCTGCATTTCAATGTAACTCAATGGCCGTGAATTTGTGGCGTGATCACGCTAGTGTGGCGCCCCTGAGGGTTTGACCGCCACAGGGATGCTGCACTTCTCTAATAGAGTGTAGTGTTCCTCCTCTGAGGTAAGAACAGTGTGATACTCGTGACCCAACCTTTGCATCCAACACCACATTTCTCCACCAGAGGGGGCTAGTATGCACTAGGTGCTGCTCCCCTGGTTACAGGGAGACTGGGAAACCAAGAGTTAGGGGAACCAGTTAGTGGGTGAGGGTGGAGGACTTACAAGTTAGTTACACTTTAAATTTCATATTGAATAAAATGCCATTTTGGGTCTTGGTTCTTTGACTGCTCTTTGATCGCTCTTTGACTGTCTCTATGCTGTCAATTGCGGAGGGTACTGTGATCTCCCACCCTAGCGCAGATCCTGTGTGGGCCCGCATCGGATGGAGACACAGCCCTCGTGCCCCAGCCTTGGGACTATGGGTAGGTTGTAGACAAGGAATGTCTCAACCCAGTCAAGGACCAGGACCAAGAAAGCCCGAAGCTTAAGAGTGTGGCTCCATAGCAAATGGATCCCAGGCAGGATGCTGACGGAGTGGAGTACGCAACCTGTCCTTGCCAACCTGATATATTCAGAGGGAGTCCGGCTGCAAGAGGGGTACCGGCCCCCGACACCCGACCTTGTTACTCCATGTCCTGGACGGGAAAGACCCAGCCTATTCGCACACACATGGACAGGAAAGGATTCGGTCTGTAGTTCAGGAACACTCTGGTGTAGGGTCCCGACTGAATGCTGGACTTACTCGGAGGTTGTCGGACCACCGTCCCTGGTGACCGCAGGACTCCGCGGGGAGCAGGGAGTCGCCTTCCTTCTGCCATCTCTAAAGTGAGTAAAGCCTTGGAAGTTCACCCCTATGGACTCCGGACTGTTTATTCTGCGCTACACCGCACGACGCGGCGCCCGTCTTCCTCTAGTACTACCCCCTCCATCCTGTCCCTCTGCCCTGAGGCCCTGCTCCTCCTGTGGGGAGTAGTAATAACTCTGGCTGCCATAACACCATGCCTCAGCGGACTGCAGCGGCGCTGGTGGCCCTTCACCAGGTACCACAGGTGACGTAGTCGTAAATCAGCCACTCAACCCGGATAAGCCCACACAATCTCTTTTAATGTGACGGCCCTGAGCACGGGTTGGGTCCGGGCCACGGCTGCACCCCATCTCTCCATCACAGGACCCGACTCCGAGTCCCCCATCTTCCAGGGTAAACTAAAAGGGCTTCCGAGAAATAGGCGTCTCAACTAGTGTTGAGCCACCCCCGTAGTGTTCGAGTTCAGTTCGGTTCGTCGAACACCCGTGTGTTCACCGAACTGTTCGTCAAACTGTTCGTCGAACACCTTCGAACACTGTTAAAACCAATGGCAGGCAAACAAAAACACATAGAAACACATAGAAAACACCTTCAAAGGTGTCCAAAAGCTGACAAACTGCTCAGAAGACACAACTAACACATGGAAAAGTGACAAGTACATATAGTCATGCGAAAAGAAAAGAGGTGGAGGAGTAAAAGGAGGGGGAGACACAAATATAGGCATGTCATGCCCTTCTAAAATCCAAAAAGTGAGAAGCCGACACGGCCAGTCCGCTCCTGCCCGTGCCACCTCCGTGTCGCCGGGTTTGTGCCAGAGCCGCGGTGAACCCTGACGGCCAGCCCCCCTCTCCCAATACTGGTGCCTGTCCGCTGGTGGGTCGAGCGAGCCCCCCTGTGGTGGAGGCAGCTCTAAGCTTTTTAATTTAAATTGTCTCTCTAATTTGAATGAATACACTTTAAATCCATTTACAAGGATCTATTGGAGGGCAAGTCTCATGCCAGCAGCCGTGTAATTCCAGCTCCAGTAGCGTCCACTAAAGCTGCTGCAGTTAAAAAGCTTTTATAAGGATCGAGCTCGGCTGTCCACTGCAAGGCATCCTACTGCCAGTCCCAGCCCCTATGCCTTGGGGTGCCTCCTGATGCTCTTCACTGAGTATCCCGTGGTCCCAAAGCATTTCCTTTGAAAAAATTAAGTGTCCAAACTACAGGTGGTGTAGCTTGCTTAACAGCCGGGATAATCCATTGACTAGCAGACACTGCTACTAGGCACAAAGTATTTCCTGGGCTAGATGCAGTTAAAAATTTGTAATTAGATACTCTAGTTGGATGCTGAGAAAGCATTCCATAGAGTCTCCTGGCACGCCATATATGATTCTCTTAAAAAGCTTGGGGTAGGGGTCTAGGGGACCCTTTTATAGCCAAAATCACGGCCCTGTATCGCAATACGTCACCTAGGCTGAAGATAAATGGAACTGTAGCACCCTGAGGGCTCGGTTGCTACAGAGGTATTGCACCTCACCCAGAGGTGAGATATCTCACTCTCAGGTAAGGATGGAGTGTGGATAAGGACCCGACACCTACATGCATTACACCACATTGCCGTGGGGCAGGGCGACCAATATGCCCCTGAGATGGGCACAACAGTCCCTGTCCCTGGCTGGAGTGGGGGGAGGGAACACTGAGGAAGGGGAACCCTGTAGTGCAGGAGCAGGGAGGAAGCAGTTCCTGGGTGCATTGAGAAGGGAGTATAAAAGGTGGGCACCATCTTAGTTCAGTGCAGAGAAGTCTGAGTAGAAGTACAGAGAGCAGGGGCTCTGCATGAGCTCTGCTCCGGAGGCGGGCCTAGTAACAGAGGCCCAGGCCTGGAAGAGGGAGAAGGAAGGAAGAGGAGCGGAGAAGGCTCCAGGAACGAGGAACGAAGGGATCCCAGGGGTGCGGACGGGCAAGTCGCCATCGCACGCCCGAATCCACCTGCGTGGAGGGGTCAGGCCAAAGGGGGAGACCGGTCCCCGAAACTAGTGGAGGCAGGAAACGACCCTCAGCTAGAAACTGGAGGCTGTGACATTTTATGTGGCGCAGCCCCTCGCTACACCCGCTAGGAAGGCACCACATAGGGTCAGGGAAACTGGCGCCAAGTTTACCAAGAGGAGGCCCGAGGCAGCCGGACAGAAGGGTTGGTAAGAAAGGCCAGACAAAGGACACACAAAGGGGGTCCTGTGAAGCGCTCCAAAGTTATCTGGGAGTTGTCTGAGCCCCTCACCTGGTGAGCACAGTACGACGTGGGCAGCCGTTACCTGCAGACGTGGTCTGGATAATAAGAACTGTGAGTAAAGGCCCTGGACTGCATCACTGACTCCGTGTCGTTACTGCTGCTGCCCTGCACCATCACCCCCATCCTCCGCATACACTGCCCTCAGGCTATACTCCTCCCGTGGGGAGTTATGCTACGCTCTGCTGCACCCACAACACCAGCCTCAGCGGTCTGGCCTGCAGCGGCGGTTCACTCTGACCGCAATCCACGGGTGGCGTAGTCGGACATTTAAGCATCAAAACCACATAAATAGTTCCGCCACTGGTTTGACCGCCCTGAGCCACGGAACCGGGTCGCCGCCACGGAGACTACAACCACCAGCATCCACCAAAAAGGGTCTGGCTCCGGGTGTCCCAAGGCCCAGGGGGTGCATCAGAACATTTTCATCACCTTTCACAATCACCAATGGGACAAGGCAGGGATGTCCTCTGTCCCCTCTCTTATACATCCTAGTGACGGAGCACCTGCTCTCATCAATTCGCCATAACCCCAATATTAGGTGGATTGAGGTGGGAGGCACCGAGTACAAGTGCTCTCTATTTGCTGATGATGTCCTAGTATATATCACTCAATCACATATATCCATCCATGCTGTTATGGCTGAAATAGATCACTTTGTTACATGGTCAAATTTTAAAATCAATGCAGCGAAGTCTGAGGCCCTCTATGTCTCCCTCCCCAAATCCATACAGGATTCCATCCAGTCCAACTTTCCCTTTGCCTGGCCCTCACAGGGTATCAAATACTTAGGAATTCCTATTCATAGAGACCTCTCCCATCTATGTTATCTTAATTTTGGGCCCTTTATTGAACAACTCCATACAGACCACGGTTGGCAAGTTAGAACTGTAAGATTCACTACGTGAACCACTGGTGTTTTGTGGAAAAGCACATGTACACTGTGTTCCAAATTATTATGCAAAAAGTGTTTAGGAGTGATAAGGGAAGAATTTGTTTGTTTGTCAGTTAAACTCATTGATGGTGATGTGTGTCAGGGCTCTTTATATCACTGTAAGCAATTGCAGACACCTGTGCTAATTAGTTTGGCAGGTGTGTCCAATGAAAGGCAAGACTACTTAAGAAGGCTGTCCCACATTATTAAGCAGCCTACATTTTCTGCCAAAATGGGAAAGAAAAAGGATGTGTCGGCTGCTGAGAAGCAACAAATTGTGGAGTGTTTAGGTCAAGGCATGACTACAATCAACATTGTGCGATGATCAGGATGAAGTGTCTTGGCAATCAAGAAGTATGTAGCTGATTCACAGTACACACGTGTGCGTGTTGATAAGGGCAAATTGAGGACTCTTTCCTACAGGCAATTACGTCAGGTTAAAAGAGCAGCGGCAAAAAAGCCTTGTCATAGCAGCAGACAAGTTTTTGAAGCTGCTGGTGCCTCCCACGTCCCCCGAACAACAAGATGCAGGGTCCTTCAGAGGTTTGCAGCTGTGCATACGTCATCCTGTCGACCTCCTCTATCCACTTCACACAAGCAGAAACGGCTCCAGTGGGCCAAACATTACATGAAGACTGATTTCAAAACTGTTTTGTTCACGGATGAGTGCCGTGCAACGCTCGATGGTCCAGATGGATGGAATGGAGGATGGCTGGTTGATGGACACCCCACGCAAACACGGCTACAGCGCCAACAAGGAGGAGGTGGAGTAATGTTTTGGGCTGGAATCATGGGGAGAGAGATTGTCAGCCCCTTTAGGATCCCTGAAGGGGTAAAGATGAACTCCATAATGTATGTGGAGTTTCTCAAACAGCACTTCCTGCCATGGTTCAAGAAGAAGAACCGTGTATTCCACAGCAAGATCATTTTTATGCATGATAATGCACCATCTCATGCTGAACATAAAACATCTGCATCTCTGGCTGATATGGACATAAAAGGGGACAAACTTATGGTGTGACCCCCATGCTCCCCTGACCTCTACCCCATTCAGAACCTCTGGACCATCATCAAAAGGAGTGTCTATGATGGCGGGAGGCAGTTCACATCTAAGCAACAGCTCTGGGAGGGTATTCTGTCCTCATGCAAAACAATTGAAGCAGAAACCATCCAAAACCTGACAAATTCAATGGACGAGAGAGTTCAGAAGCTCCTTTCGAACAAGGGGTCCTATGTGAAAATGTAACATCACCTAGAATAAAGTTTTGAGTTGAAAACTGTTTGATTTCAGTTTCTAATAACCTGCTAATGCTTATAATTTCAAAAATGACCATTTTTTTGGTCTTTATTAAAATGAAAAGGTTGATTGAAAAGTTTGGGGGATCTAAGAGTGTGGCAACCCAGTAGTCATGATTACTTCGAATTCTGACAATATGAGGGTCATGTTGCAGATAGTGCAGCAAGAAGGCACTTATGTGTCTTGCGCATCTCGGAGCCCCAAAATTATTTTCCGGGCTAGATGCAGCTAAAAATTATTATTAATTTTAAATCTGGTGGAGCTTAGTATAGATGGCCTAATAGAATCAGTGCTGCACACTGCTACAAAGCCCAAATTATTTTCCAGCCAAGGTACAGATAAACATGATTAGTAATTTTAAATCTGGTGGAGCTTAGTATAGATGGCCTAATAGAATCAGTACTGCACACTGCTACAAAGCCCAAATTATTTTCCAGCCAAGATACAGATAAACATGATTAGTAATTTTAAATCTGGTGGAGCTTATTATAGATGGCCTAATAGAATCAGTGCTGCACACTGCTACAAAGCCCAAATTATTTTCCAGCCAAGATACAGATAAACATGATTAGTAATTTGAAAGCTTAAAACGGTTGGTGAGGTGATTTTAACCAATCATCAAGCTTTTACTCTCCCCAGGATGACACAGGGGTAGAAAAGTCGTTTCGGATCCATGATTTGTTCATCTTTATGAACGTGAGTCTGTCTACATTATCAGTGGAGAGCCGCGTGCGCTTATCTGTCAGCACACCACCAGCAGCGCTGAACACACGTTCAGACAAAACGCTGGCTGCGGGGCATGACAAGATCTCCAAGGCGTAAGTGGCTAGCTCCGGCCATTTATCCAGATTGGAAGCCCAAAAAGAGCAAGGGTCCAGTGACACAGTCATGGCTTCAATGTTTACATGGAGATACTCCTGTACCATCGTCTCTAGGCGTTGACTATGTGTCAGACTTCTTGTCTCCTGTGGCCTTGCAAAGGATGGGCTAAAAATGTGGTGAAATGATTCCGCAAAATTGATGTTACCAGCAGATACTGTGGTTCTGTTACGGTTTGAGTGCTGAACACTCGACGGTCCCACGGTTGGCAAGTTGGAACTGTGAGATTCACTACGTGCACCACTGGTGTTTTGTGGAAAAGCACATGTAAGATTCTGCAACAGTCTCTGCTGATGCGTGCATCCCTTTCTATGGCAGGAATAATTTCTGCAAATTTACTTTTGTACCGGGGATCTAACAGTGTGGCAACCCAGTAGTCAGGATTATTTCTAATTCTCACAATTCGAGGGTCATGTTGCAGGTAGTGCAGCAAGAAGGCACTCATGTGTGTTGCGCATCCAGGAGCACCAAGTCCCTGTTGTGTTGGTGGCGAGGTAACAATCATGCTTCCTTCTTCTGTCCTCTCCCCCCAACCTCGCACAACAGAAATGTGATCAAGGTCTCCCTCATCTGATGAGTCTTCCATCAGTTCGTCCTCCACTTCTTCCTGGGCTCCTGCACCTTCCTCACTAGTTTGGCTGCTACCATGCGCCCTGGTAAAACCATCTCCCCCACCCTCACATGCCTGCCGCCTTGGTGCTGCCGACCATCTGGACCTTGCAGATGTTAGCCCTTCCGCATACAACTCCTCCTCTACTTCCTCCACCTCCTCTTGTGCCACCACCTGACTCCGAATTCTGTTTATCATGTGCTCCAGCATGTAAATCACCGGAATAGTCATGCTGATAATGGCATCGTCAGCACTAAACATCTTCGTCGCCATTTCAAAACTGTGCAGAAGGGTGCATAGGTCCCTGATCTGAGGTCACTCCTCCAGCGTGATTTGCCCCACCTCTGGATCTCGTTGGCCCAGGCTATACGTCAGAACGTATTGCACCAGGGCTTGTCGGTGCTGCCACAGTCGCTGCAACATGTGCAGAGTTGAATTCCACCGGGTAGGCACATCGCATTTTAGCCGGTGAAGTGGCAGGCCCAACGACTTCTGTAGAGATGTAAGTCGCTGAGCTGCGGGATGCGAATGGCGGAAGTGAGCACACAGCGACCGTGCCCTCTGCAGAAGGCCATCTAGTCCGGGATAGTGGGCTAAAAATTGCTGGACAACCAGGTTCAACACGTGAGCCATACAAGGCACGTGTGTGACATTGCCCCGGCGAAGGGCCGCACCCAGGTTTGCAGCATTGTCGCACACGGCCTTCCCTGGTTTCAGGTCCAGTGGAGACAACCATTCATGAAATTGGTTCTCCAGAGCTGACCACAACTCCTCAGCTGTGTGACTCACATTTCCCAGACATTTCAAAGTAAAAACCGCCTGATGACGTTGAGCCCTACTGCCAGCATAGTAAGGAGGTGTGCAGGATCCCTTCTGCGCAGTTAGAAAGCTTGTGGCATGACCACACAGGCTTTGGGTGCAGGTGGAGGACCGAGAGGAGGTTGAGGAGGCAGAAGCAGTGGAGGAACTTTGAGATAAAGAGGATTGACGCACAACTCGTGGGGACGGCAAGACTTGGACAGCAGCCCCTTGTCCTGCTGTCACCATAGTCACCCAGTGCCCAGTCAGCGACATGTAACGCCCCTGTCCATGCCTACTCGTCCAAGTGTCTGTGGTGAAATGCCCCCTGTCACACACAGAGTTTCTCAAAGAAGCGGTGATGTTGTGTGCGACATGCTGGTGGAGCGCAGGCACACCTTTCTTTGAGAAGTAGTGCCGACTGGGCATCTGGTACTGGGGCACTGCGACGGACATAAGGTCTCGAAAATCCTCTGTGTCCACCAGGCGGAAAGGCAGCATTTCTGTAGCCAAGAGCTTGCAGATGGTGAAATTCAACCTCTTAGCTTTCTCATGGCTAGGAGGAAATGGTCTTTTACTTGTCCACATCTGAGGGACCGAGGGCTGGCTATTGTGCTTAGACCGGGTTGATAAGGGTGTCCCCGGCAAACTGCCGGTCTGTGAGGAAGATGCAGGCGGACATGTTAGGTTGCCTTGATCCAAAGGTGGTGCTATCGATGTCGGACAGAGCTCAACACCAGCTGGTGTTACCACCTCCAAAGAAAATGATGACCTGCCAATCACGCTGGCTGTTGCGGGTAAAGAGGTGGCAGGTCTGCGCCCCAAAACAGGTGTGACTGCTGTCCCCCCAGTCACAGAGGATGAAGAGGCCGCGGATGCACAAGATATGGCAGACGGTGTTTGGCCCGGCCGGCTAGGCCGCATTGTAGCACAGTGAGTTTCCCACTGCAACTTATGCTTCATGTGCATGTGCCGGTTCATGCATGAAGTACTCAAACTATGTATTTTTTGGCCTCTACTTAGCTTTTGCTGACAAATGTTACAGATAACACGAGTTGGGTCATCTTTATCGATCTGAAAAAATGCCCAGGCTATGCAAGGCTTAGCACCCATGCGACCTGAAGAGCCACCACGACTTGTGGTGAGAGGCAGAGTTGTGTTTGAGGATGCAGTTGTTGACGTGCTTCCAGTACTACGTCTCTGTCCAGGAAGGCGCAACCTGACCTCGTCGTCACTAGCATCCTCCTCCACCTCCTCTGCTGACCTCATCTCTTGGCTGACTGTGGGTTGACAGTAAGTGGGATCTCCAACCTCATCATCATCACCCTGTGCGTTATCACACCCGTCGTCCTCAGAGCCAACCTGTACCTGCCCTGACAAAAAACTAAAGTTGTCGCTCCAATCAGGTATTTGAGTCTCATCATCGTCTTCCTCATTGTCTCCACCAACAGGAGTTACAGTTTGGGAATGAGGGTCTACATTATGGTCAGAACCTTCTGCGTCTGGTCCTGGATCCGACTCATAAAGATTCTGGGCATCAGTGCAGATCATTTCCTCGTCTGGATTCACAGAAGCGCTGGAGTCGACCTCTGATTCACAGGCTATAGTATGAGTAAACAGCTCTGCAGACTCAACCATCTGTTCTACCTCATGCTCAGATGGACAGCTGGAGATTTGGGAGCTGTGAGGAAGCAAGTGAAATTGGGGTGACACCTTTGAGGACTGGAGTATTTGTGATGTTGATGTTGATGTGGAGGAGAGCCCACTTAAAGGAACACTTGATATCCGTTGAAGCACCTGCTGTTTTTGTGCCTCATCTGGAATTTGTAGCGATTGGCGTGGCCGTAAGAAAGGGATCTTATCACATTGTCCGCTAAAAGAAGTAGACATTTTAGTTTGGCTGGAAGATGGTCTTTCTTCTGCAGATGTTACTGTTGCTTTAACACCTACCCCACGGACACAACCTTTTTTCCCCTTCCCAACACGCCTATTGCCCTTACCACCAGCAGCAGGCCTTTTTCCACTCATTTTGGTGGTTAACTAATTCACAACTCTGGAGTTGTTTGCACAAAAAAACAATGGATGGGAACCGAGCAGAGCTGAGTGGCCAAACTGTGGTATTAGGCCAAAACTATTTACTGGGTTAGATGCAGAAAAAAATTATATTCAATTTGCAACCTGATGGAGGTCAGTATAGATGGACTAATAGAACAAGTCCCACACACAGCTAGAAGCCCAAATATTTTTTCAGAGGTAGATGCAGAAAAAAATTGTATTCAGTTTGCAACCTGATGGAGGTCAGTATAGATGGACTAATAGAACAAGTCCCACACACAGCTAGACTCCCAAATATTTTTTCAGAGGTAGATGCAGAAAAAAATTATATTCAGTTTGCAACCTGATGGAGGTCAGTATAGATGGACTAATAGAACAAGTCCCACACACTGCTAGAAGGCCAAATATTTTTTCAGAGCTAGATGCAGAAAAAAATTATATTCAGTTTGCAACCTGATGGAGGTCAGTATAGATGGACTAATAGAACAAGTCCCACACACTGCTAGAAGGCCATATATTTTTTCAGAGCTAGATGCAGAAAAAAATTGTATTCAGTTTGCAACCTGATGGAGGTCAGTATAGATGGACTAATAGAACAAGTCCCACACACTGCTAGAAGGCCAAATATTTTTTCAGAGCTAGATGCAAAAAAAAATTGTATTCAGTTTGCAACCTGATGGAGGTCAGTATAGATGGACTAATAGAACAAGTCCCACACACAGCTAGAAGCCCAAATATTTTTTCAGAGGTAGATGCAGAAAAAAATTATATTCCGTTTGCAACCTGATGGAGGTCAGTATAGATGGACTAATAGAACAAGTCCCACACACTGCTAGAAGCCCAAATATTTTTTCAGAGGTAGATGCAGAAAAAAAATATATTCAGTTTGCAACCTGATGGAGGTCAGTATAGATGGACTAATAGAGAAAGTCCCACACACTGCTAGAAGGCCAAATATTTTTTCAGAGCTAGATGCAGACAAAAAATTATTTTTAATTTGCAACGTGATGGAGGTCAGTATAGATGGACTAATAGAACAAGTCCCACACACTGCTAGAAGGCCAAATATTTTTTCAGAGCTAGATGCAGAAAAAAATTATATTCAGTTTGCAACCTGATGGAGGTCAGTATAGATGGACTAATAGAACAAGTCCCACACACTGCTAGAAGCCCAAATATTTTTTCAGAGCTAGATGCAGAAAAAAAATATATTCAGTTTGCAACCTGATGGAGGTCAGTATAGATGGACTAATAGAGAAAGTCCCACACACAGCTAGAAGGCCAAACATTTTTTCAGAGCTAGATGCAGACAAAAAATAATTTTTAATTTGCAACCTGATGGAGGTCAGTATAGATGGACTAATAGAGAAAGTCCCACACACTGCTAGAAGGCCAAATATTTTTTCAGAGCTAGATGCAGATAAAAAGAATTTTTAATTTGCAACCTGATGGAGGTCAGTATAGATAGACTAATAGAGAAAGTCCCACACACTGCTAGAAGGCCAAATATTTTTTCAGAGCTAGATGCAGATAAAAATTATTTTTAATTTGCAACCTGATGGAGGTCAGTATAGATGGACTAATAGAGAAAGTCCCACACACTGCTAGAAGGCCAAATATTTTTTCAGAGCTAGATGCAGAAAAAAATTATATTCAGTTTGCAATCTGATGGAGGTCAGTATAGATGGACTAATAGAACTAGTTCCACACACAGCTAGAAGCCCAAATATTTTTTCAGAGGTAGATGCAGATAGAAATTATTTTTAATTTGCAACCTGATGGAGGTTAGTATAGATGGACTAATAGAAAAAGTCCCACACACTGCTATAAGGCCAAATATTTTTTCAGAGCTATATGCAGACAAAAAATTATTTTGAATTTGCAACGTGATGGAGGTCAGTATAGATGGACTAATAGAACAAGTCCCACACACTGCTAGAAGGCCAAATATTTTTTCAGAGCTAGATGCAGAAAAAAATTATATTCAGTTTGCAACCTGATGGAGGTCAGTATAGATGGACTAATAGAACAAGTCCCACACACTGCTAGAAGCCCAAATATTTTTTCAGAGCTAGATGCAGAAAAAAATTATATTCAATTTGCAACCTGATGGAGGTCAGTATAGATGAACTAATAGAATGATGCTATGCCCAAAAGATTTTACTTCACTAGGTGCAGTAAAAAAATTGGTATTCTATACACAGGTGGTATATCTTGCAAAACAGATAGGCTACTCCACTGACTAACACACTCTGCAATAGGCCAAAAAGGATTAGCTTTGCTAGATTCAGCCAAATGCTGTGAAAAAAACTTGCACAACACTGGCACAGACCTGCCTGGCAAAAACTGATAGGAACTGATGTAACCTAGTCCTGAAAAGGACTGCAATTACAATTAGTCTTTACTCCCACAACCTATCTATCTAAAAGCACAGACCTGCCTGATAAAAGTCATAGGAAATGCTGTAACCTAGTCCTTAATAGGACTACAATCACAACTATTCCCTACTCCCAAGCTATCTGTAGATTTGTGCGAAAATTGGCTTGAAATTAACAAGGTATAGCGCACACAGCAACAGCGGTGCCGTCTAACACGCAGCTGCAGCAGTGAGAAAATGGTGGCGACGGGGAAAATGGCTCGTTCTTATAGGGCAAGGACATGTGACATACACTGCCAATGACACATGCCCTTGCGTGTGTGAAAAAAAGCACTTCGCCCCGTGTGTGCACTGCTGATAGGCTGACAGATTGCACCTCCCCACTGTGAATGCGGGAAAGAGAAAAAAAAATGGAGATCTTCATTATTCCTGCAGAGATCCATCCCCTGCCCCTCCCCCCGCCCCGCTGTACACTCAAACTGCGTATTAACATTAATTTTCATCATTACTGAGAAAAAATCCAGTTATGATTTTGGTGCACGAACAGTTATCGAACATAACCTCGAACAGCCAAATTTTTCTCAAATCGTTCGTGTTCGCCGAACGGCTCGAACACCGCCCAAAACAGCTCGAATTTGAGATTGGCGAACAGTTCGAGTCGAACAACGCTCATCTCTAGTCTCAACCTGGCGTAGTCGGCAGGATCGCGTGCCCGCAGCAAAGGAAGGAATTACCCATTGCTACCGGGTACTGTGTGCCTTCCACCTTGAACTTTCGTTTTACACCTAAAATGGCGCCCGCCCAAGAAGAACAGGCGCCATAATGCTGTGAAAAGACTGTCTTTGAACGCTCCCATAGTGGGCTGGGTTCCCTCTTGGCGCCAAAATGTGGACTGCCCCTTCCATCAGAGACTGTCCGCGGGGTAATGCCCATCAAACCGGATGGGCTGAACGAAAGCGGGCCTGTCAGCATTCCGCCCAGGAACCGCCCCGAAAGAGGAGGAAGAAGAAAAGCAACAAGGTGCGGCCATTGCAGTCGGAGCTTGGCATTCGTCAGAGGCAGACATGGACGCTTCTGGAGAGCAAACCAACGCACCTTCTGAACCTGGTTCAGGCCCTTCACCCGGCAGAGAGCGAGGCAGCAGTGTTCTCACATCAGGAGATTTTGAATTTCTCCGGCAGGAAGATCCGAGTCTCTTGCGGAGACAGAGAGAGGCCCAGGAGGCGGCGACGCTGCGTGGTGGGAAGAGATGATGCTACGTATCCGGGCCTGCCGCCAAGGAGTTGAGGTCCCAGGGCAAGGAGACGCGGTGACAGAGGTCGTGAGCGGCCCAGCGGCGGGTGAGTGTGATACCCCTGCCCCGGCTGCAGAGCGTACCGTACCCATCCTGAACCTTATGACGAAGTATTTAATACCCCACGCAGCCACCTGGGAGCAGGTTTTGGCTCCGGAGCTGCAAGCGGCAGCTATGAGTGGGGACCTGCGATGCCGCCCTAACCCTGAAATCGAAGTGCCTGAAACTGCGGAGGAGTCCACCGGCTCCAATCCGGACTGGTCCGCGCCTGTAGAGGACCCGCAGCAACCCGTGATGACCCCGCTACCCGCACCAGCAGTAACCTGGCCCGAGGCTGAAAAGTGGGCCTGGGACAACCATGGGGGGGACCTGATGGGCTTCCCCTGGGAGACCCGGGCTGAAGCGCGTAGGAGGAGCCAGTGGTGCAGCGACCAGATCTTCCAGCTCGCTCGGGAGCAAAGTCAACGGGAGCTCCGCTGCGAATGCCTAGAGGTACGGGCCAAAGCTGCCAAATCCCGGGCTCGTCAGGAAAAGGCCACCTGTCCCAGTCCCCGAGTGGAAGGGCAAGTCGTCCGCTTCCACCATGAGGCGGGGTGGGGGTTCATTAGAAGTCCCCAGTACCAGGACGACATCTTTGTCAGCCGGCGGGACGTCGAGCCGCGTTTGAAGAAGGGACACCCTGGTCGGAACCTCTTCCCGGGCGATACAGTGACCTTTTCTCGCCACCAGGGGGTGCGGGGGTGGTACGCCCTGGATGTACACAAAATGTCCGGGAGCGACGCCCCCTCGCGCTCGGCCTCAGGGGACCGGTTAGCCTCCGTCGGGAGGAACGAGCCTTTTCCCAGGAGAGAACCCGAGGTTTAAGCAGCCCCGGCTGTTGCACTCTGTTTAAAAGTTCATGTGTTGACATTTCTATTCTTTTACTTTATGACCCCAGTTTCTAGAGACATGTGTCCCTACGGACTGACAGCAGACAGACTCTTTCCCTTGTATATAATTTGCATCTCTTTAGGTGCTCCATATTGGTTTTATACAAAAACCGCAGACATTTCTACCTCAAGACCTCAGAAGGAAACCTGTCAGGGTGGCTCTCTGGGAGGTCCAACTCGGGATCTTCATGCCCTGCAGCCACCCCAGGACCCACGCTGAGGGTTTGGGACAGGTCCCTCGCACTTCTGAACTGACTCTGCGTCTTTGCACCTTAACCCGTCTGTTTGCACATAATGTCTCTGGAAAATGCTAGTACTTTTATAATTTTATACTTTTGTATTTTTGTACTGTATAACCTGTTATGCAACGTTTAAGAAGATGTGCCTCCCATAAAGGGAAGATAGTTCATGTTTATATTAAAAAGAAAATTTCCTGGGTGTTACTTCTTTTGCAGCCCACGGACATGCTGTGTTTTACTAGGGGGGAATGTGGCGCTCCTGAGGGTTTGACCGCCACAGGGATGCTGCACTTCTCTAATGGAGTGTAGTGTTCCTCCACTGAGGTAAGAACAGTGTGATAGTCGTGACCCAACCTTGGCATCCAACACCACATTTCTCCACCAGAGGGGGCTAGTATGCACTAGGTGCTGCTCCCCTGATTACAGGGAGACTGGGAAACCAAGAGTTAGGGGAACCAGTTAGTGGGTGAGGGTGGAGGACTTACAAGTTAGTTACACTTTAAATTTCATATTGAATAAAATGCCATTTTGGGTCTTGGTTCTTTGACTGCTCTTTGATCGCTCTTTGACTGCCTCTATGCTGTCAATTGTGGAGGGTACTGTGATCTCCCACCCTAGCGCGGATCCTGTGTGGGCCCGCATCGGATGGCCCACAGCCCTCGTGCCCCGGCCTTGGGACGAGGGGTAGGTTGTAGACAAGGAATGTCTCAACCCGGTCAAGGACCAGGACCAAGGAGGCCCGGAGCTTAAGAGTGTGGCTCCATAGCAAATGGATCCCAGGCAGGATGCAGACGGAGCGGAGTACGCCACCTGTCCTCGCCAACCTGATATATTCAGAGGGAGTCCGGCTGCAAGAGGGGTACCGGCCCCCGACACCCGACCTTGTTACTCCATGTCCTGGTCGGGAAAGCCCGGTAGGCCCTGAGGATCCCACCGGGTATCGGACGGAGCGGAGCTGCCACCCATGCCCTTGTTCTGCGAGGAGCTCAGAGGGAGACCCAGCCTATTCGCACACACATGGACAGGAAAGGATTCGGTCTGTAGTTCAGGAACACTCTGGTGTAGGGTCCCGACTGAATGCTGGACTTACTCGGAAGTTGTCGGACCCCCGTCCCTGGTGACCGCAGGACTCCGCGGGGAGCAGGGAATCGCCTTCCTTCTGCCATCTCTAAAGTGAGTAAAGCCTTGGAAGTTCACCCCTATGGCCTCCGGACTGTTTATTCTGCGCTACACCGCACGACGCGGCGCCCGTCTTCCTCTACTACTACCCCCTCCATCCTGTCCCTCTGCCCTGAGGCCCTGCTCCGCCTGTGGGAAGTAGTAATAACTCTGGCCGCCATAACACATGCCTCAGCGGATTGCAGCGGCGCTGGTGGCCCTTCACCAGGTACCACAGGTGGCGTAGTCGTAAATCAGCCACTCAACCCGGATAAGCCCACACCATCTCTTTTAATGTGACGACCCTCAGCACGGGTCGGGTCCGGGCCACGGCTGCACCCCATCTCTCCATCACAGGACCCGACTCTGAGTCCCCCATCTCCCAGGGTAAACTAAAAGGGCTTCAGAGAAACAGGCGTCTCACTAGAAATGCCCATGCTGCGTTTTGCAATGCAATACGAAATGGCAGACCGATTAACAAGGGTTTTCACAGCTGGAAAAACACCGCAAAGACGCTTCAAAAACGCTGTGTGTGAACTTAATCGAATACTAGCATACTGGACACCTTGTAATTGCTAAGTTCTTGAGATGTCATGACACAACACATGTCATGAAGTCACATTAGGCTTGGTAACTTGACTTTGCAGCTAACTAGTAATTACATAAGGTGTCCAGGATGCCGACATTCGAGTAGCTATTGAAGAAGTTTGCAATGCTCTAGTCCAGTTGACAATAAGTACCAGTATGGATGAAAGACTAGGATCCTGCTATCTTTTTACTTAGCCTTGTAGTTTTCCCATTTGAAATACCAGGAAATTTTGATGTAACTATCTGTGCTATTGTTTGTTCTTCTAATTAGCACACACCCTACCATAGATAAGTGAACTGCGTGGGTTTATTGTAACAGGTTTCTACAGTTATAATAGCTGACAGTTTCCTAACACTCTATGTCTAGTCAACATCTATGTATGTATTATTTTCTAATGTTTTTACTGAAAAACGTATTTTTTAACAAATACAATAACTTTTGATAAATTACTTTAGACAGAGTTTTGCAACTGCTTGCTCTATGGTTCCCATTCGCTAATATACCCTAGGTTCTTATTTCTATGGCTGTATTTGGAGAAAACAGATGTAACAGCTGTAAAATTCTTTGCACGGCACACATCAAAATGATACAGCTGGTACATTTGGTTGCTTTAAAACTCTTGGGCAACTGTGCCTCTAAGTAACAGATGGAAGCCGAACATATTTTTTGCATAGTAAAATATTAAATTCGATTGAAATGCCCAGTAGATTTAATGGCATATCTGACATAGAGATCTTTATGGAGTTTAGATACTGTATAAACAACAGTTCAAATATTTTAACAAGTAATGTGTCAAAACTTAAGCAATCCATAAAAATTAAACATAAAATACTAAGAAACACCAATATTTAGAAATATTTAAAAATAGTTTTAATTCAACACTGACATGGGATCCTTAGAAAATACTATAATAATAGTTATAAACATGCTGGCTAAACAGCTGTCAAGTATGTTCTTTCTTGTTGTTTCCTATAATAACTTTATTGTAAAATTCTTTATTATGGAGGTTTTCTTATTGTTTGCAGTGCTGAAGTCATGTCGACAGTCAATAACTGAGCTTGGCAACACTGCCTGAGTAGACAGCACCAGCCGCTCAATGCTACTAAACTCAGATATTGGCTGCAGTGCTGTTAAAGTGTAGTCAGCGCAGCAGACAGCTTTCCACTGCACAGCCTACTACCTGCTATGCAGAGGTGCTGGTGCAAAACTGTGCCAAACCTGTGCAATGGTGCCTTTATACTCAGGACTGGTTAGATACTAGTAGTCAGACCCCCCACCATTCCAAAAATAATCATATATCCTACCGATATGCCATCACTTGAGTGACTCAATATACCTTCACTTTATAAAATGGTAGAGTGACTTGATATACCTTCACTTTATAAAATGGTAGAGTGACTTGATATACCTTCACTTTATAAAATGGTAGAGTGACTTGATATATCTCAACGCAGTAATCTGTAAACAGGTTAATCTCTGCGTCAATGCCCAATGATCTTAGACAGCACAAGCATAAACTAGAAACAGTTACTGCTGCATAAATGTTGCACCTTGTAACTGCATGCAACGCTGTCTGTGATGATGGTGATCATTTACTGTAGTCATAGCCTAAATCAGGGATATCAATCTCAAATACACAGAGGGCCAAAATTAAAAACTTGGACAAAGTTGAGGCCCAACCTGTGTATTTATTAAAAAAAATGTCTACAATTGAGGAAGTTTTTCCTTATCATTCTTTACATAATAATGGGCCCCACATAGTCCTCCATACAGAATAATGGGCCCCACATAGTCTTCTATACAGAATAATGGGCCCCACATAGTCCTCTATACAGAATAATGTGCCATGCATACTCCTCCATACAGAATAATGGGCCCCACATAGTCCTGTATACAGAAAAATGGTCCCACATAGTGCTCCATACAGTATAATGGGCCCCACATATTCCTCCATACAGAATAATGTGCCATGCATAGTCCTCCATACAGAATAATGGGCCCGACATAGTCCTTTGTATAGAATAATGGGCCTCACATAGTCCTCCATACAGTATAATGGGCCCCACATAGTCCTCCATACAGAATAATGGGCCCCACGTAGTCCTCTATACAGAATAATGGTCTCACATAGTACTCCATACAGTATAATGGCCCCACATTGTCCTCCATACATAATAATGTGCCATGCATAGTCCTCCATACAGAATAATGGGCCCCACATAGTCTTCTATACAGAATAATGGGCCTCACATAGTCCTCTATACAGAATAATGGGCACCATATAGTCCTCCATATAGAATAATGGCCCCAAATAGTCCTCCATACAGAATAATGGGCCCCACATAGTCCTCCATACAGAATAATGGGCCCTGCAAAGTCATCCATATAGAATAATGGGCCCTCATAGTCGTCCATGCAATATAATGGGCCCATATTAAAATAAAATAAAATACCTCTTCCCCAGTCCCCTGCTGCTCTAGTCTCTGCAGCGTGTCTTCTGCATCTCTTCAATGCTCGACACAGTGGGTGCGAAATCCAGGATGCCGATACAGTTGAAAGTGCAATGTCGGGGAGTGGCAGTGCCAGCATCACGGGCCAAATATGATCACCCTGAGGGCCAAATTTGGCCCACAGGCCAGAGTTTCACATGAGTGGCCTAAATGCTACTAATGCTAATATATTTTTGCCTAAATCCATGAAAAGCCAATGGAAAGAAGAAACTAGGGGTTATTTTTCTAATTCAAATAAACAAAATGATCCATCTCAACCTTTCCAAAAATGTATCCAGTCAGTGAGGAAGCCCAGAAAGCACACCACTGATTGGCGTTTTAGGTAGATATGTCCAAGAAAGGTAAAGGATCCAGCTTCTAGTATATCTAAAAAACATCAAATTTTATTAAATCCATTAAAAAGTAAAAAAATATACATACTTTGCAAAAGGTTGAAGTGCATACCCTTCGTGAAAACCCACGTGTTTCGAATGCTACAACGTCCTTAGCCCTAGTACATAACTATGTAAAGTGGCATAAAAAAGTCACAAATTATGGCACACGTCAATTGTACATCATAATTTGTAATTTTTAGAAGCTTTCTCTACCAATCATACTACATTTAAAAAGAAAAGTGTGTGCAGCTTAGTTTAAGAGGGTGGTGTAGGAGCACGCAACCCAATAAATTTACAATACTTTAAGTTAGAAAGAGGCGTAAACTAGAGTCCAAAATCTCACCTGCTCTGGTTTATTAAGAATATTTCTTAATAAGTGAGGCGCATCATATGCTACAGTGCGTTTTATTAAGACCAGCTGAAAGTGTGCCTGGCTCCCCATTATGTCTGTCTTCTATAGGCTGCAAAACAGGCGCTACTCAATGGGCAAGTTTACTCTTCAGTCAAGCTGGTTATACATTGCATATTACTGGCAGACATCATCTACAGTACATACAGTTGAAACCAGAAGTTTACATACACTATATAAAAAGACACATATGCATGCTTTTCACAATATCTGACATGAAATCAGAGTAAATCTTTCCCGTTTTAGGTCAATTAAGATTACCATAATTTTTAATATTTGCCAAATGCCAGAATAATGAGAGAGAGAATGTTTTAAGGCATTTTTATTACTTACTGCAAAGTCAAAAGTTTACATACACTAAGATTACTATGCCTTTAAACAATTCTGGACTGCCCATATGATGATGTCATGTGTTTGGAAGCTTCTGATATTTTTTATGGCAACATCTGAGTTAATTAGAGACACACCTGTGGATGTATTTTAATGCACACCTGAAACACACTGCTTCTTTGTGTAGCATCATGGGAAAGTCTAAAGAAATCAGCCAAGATATCAGGAAGAGAATTGTGGACTTGCACAAGTCTGGCTCATCCTTGGGTACAATTTCAAGATGCCTGAAGGTGCCTCGTTCATCTGTACAAACAATTATACGCAAATACCTGTACAAACAAGATGGGAATGTCATATCGCTCAGGAAGGAGACGGGTTCTGTGTCCCAGAGATGAACGTGCTTTGGTCTGACATGTGCATATCAACCCAAGGACAAAAGAAAAAGACCTTGTGAAGATGATGGCGGAATCTGGTAAGATTGTGTCAATATCCACAGTGAAACCAGTACTGTATCAACATGGGCTGAAAGGCCACTCTGCCAGGAAGAAGCCATTACTCCAAAAGAAACATAAAAAAGCCAGATTAATGTTTGCAAATGCACACAGGAACAAAGACCTTAATTTTTAGAGATATGTCCTGTGGTTTGATGAAACTAAAATTGAACTTGTTGGGCATAATGACCATCGCTACGTTTAGAGGAAAAAGGGAGAAGATTGGAAGCCTAAGAACACCATCCCAGTTGAGAAACACGGTGGTGGCAGCATCATGTTGTGGGGTTGTTTTGCTGCAGGAGGGACTGGTGCACTTCGCAAAATAGATGGCATCATGAGAAAAGAAGATTATGTAGCAATACTGAAGCAACATCTCAAGACATCAGCCAGGAAGTTAAAGCTTTGGCGGAAATGGGACTTCCAAATGGACAATGACCTAGAGGCGTAGCTAGGGGTTTACCTCAGGGGGGAGCGAAACATCTGAGTGGGCCCCTAACCGATAACCCTGACCTCAATTACGGTGGTGCAGCCTGATCGTGGGTACAGTGGAACGTCAGCAGATGACCTCGCCGTTACTGGAAAAAAATCCATACAGAAAGACCAACACTGATATTATCACGATATGGAGATCATATATTGATAGATACCAGTCCTGCAGAACATATAAGAGATTACAGTACAGTTATAGATGGTGACTTACAGATGACGTTCTTTCTGATAGAGTTGTTCACTTTTCCTGTCTTTTCCATCTGGCCAAGACTGACACGACAACTTCTCTAGCTAGGACTCGTCCCCCGTGACTGAATGCTGAACGCTGCTGGGAAGAATAAAGTTCACTTTCTCCCAGCAGCATTTGGCTAAATGCAGGCACCAGGCAGGCTAATAACGCTATTAACCTGCAGATTAACATCATATCTGCAGGTTAATAGCGTTTTTTTTGGTGACAGGTTCCCTTTAATCACACAAAATTTGCATGGTGTTTCAGTCCTTGTCATATATTAGAAAAAAGTTTAGGAACTTCTTAAAAATGTTGCCAGTGATTGAAAAAAAGCCTCATTAAAGAAAATGGTTTAAAAAATAAATAATAAAATAACTAAAGTTGATATATTCCTCAATAGATAGATGAGAGATAAAAAATGAACAGCAGGCAGCACTCCAAAGTATGCAAAGAAAAAGTTTATTAGCCCATGTGGAGCGGCAGTGCTTTGGTTACAAATAACCTTTCTCAAGCCGCTCCACATGGGCTACTTTTTCTTTGCATACTTTGGAGTCCTGCCTCCTGCTCATTTTTTATTCATCTTACAACGGGACAATTGTTTGGAAGGTTTTGCACCTACCTTTTCATCTTATTGTGCTCTTCCATTTTCTTTTCTTGATACATAGATGATAGATACATGATAGATATAGGTAGACAGATAGAAGATAGATAGACAGACAGACAGACAGACAAATAGTAGATAAAAATAATGGAAGCAGCACTTCCTACCTTCTTTTTTTTGTATCCCAAAATAAAATCCAAAGGTGATGGTGTTACTAAAATTATGATGTATTCACACCAGTTGAAGACTATCCATAAGCTAGTAGTAGATCCAGAGATTTGCTCCAGAACCTGGTGGCCTTAGTGCTGCTTTACTTTTTCTAGATAATAGATAGTGCAGGAGGACACTGGAGGGGGAGGGGAGTCCAGGATTCGGGGCAGAGAGGTTACGGAGGACTGCAAAGTCCATAACAATTAAGAGTTTTTACCTGCTCTTGAGGAGACAAGATCCAGCTACAGGGCCTTCACCTCACCAGAAGACAAGATGATCTCTGCTTCCTTGTATTGCCGGCCCCCACGCTGTCATACAGACAGCCAGGTCTACAGAGCAGCAGGGGGTGGAGCCGGCTGCTGTGTCTCAGGAGACAGGAGGAGGGATTAACTGAAGGAGCAGCCTATGGTCAGATGTGATGCACACCTGATCTTCTCTCCCTCTGCTGATTGGCATGGCAGTGGAAGCATGGAGGTGGAGCTACAGAGCAGGGGGTGGAGCTACAGGGAACATGGTGGCGGAGCTACAGGGAGCATGAAAGGCGGAGCTACAGAGAGCTACAGAGGTATGCAAACCCTGAATGTGCGCCTGTGTGCAGCTGGCAGTGCAACGCTTGTGACAGGAGCACCTAGTGATGTCCCTGTCAGCTGTTCTGTGGATCGCACGCTCTGCGGTCTCAGAACAGAGAGCGGTAATGCAGGGAGATCTTTTCACTACCGCAGGATTTAACTATATCAGCGCTGTGCACTCTGATATAGTATACAGAGGAAGTAGATTTAGGTGGGCCCCTCTGAGAACGGGGCCCAGGGCAACCGCCCCCTCTGCCCCCCCCCCGGTAGCTACGCTAATGCAATGACCCGAAGCATACTGCCAAAATGGTAACAAAGTGGCTTAAGGATAACAAAGTCAATGTTTTGGAGTGGCCATCACAAAGCCATGATCTCAATCTTATTGAAAATTTATGGGCAAAGCTGAAAAGGTAGGTGCGAGCAAGGCGACCTACAAACCTGGATCAGTCACACCAGTTTTGTCAGGAGGAATGGGCCCAAATGCCGACCAACTATTGCGAGAAGCTTGTGGAAGGATATCCCAAACGTTGGACCCAAGTGATTCAGTTTAAGAGCATTGGTACCAAATACTAAGGAAATGTATGTAAACTTTTGACTGTGCAGTAAGCCTTAAAACATTTTCTCTCTCTAATTATTCTGGCATTTGGCAAATATTAAAAATGATGATAATCCTATTTTTACCTAAAACGGGAAAGGTTTATTCTGATTTCATGTCAGATATTGAGAAAAACGTTCATATGTGTCTTTTTATATAGTGTATGTAAATGTAGAGGTGAGCACGCGGGGCCGCTACCATCACGCTGTGTGCCGGAACTATCTTTTCTTCACCCAATGCCCCCTCTACTATTAAGGACTGAGACCGAAGTGTGTGCTGCATTGGAGGATTTGCTGTACTAACTGTTACACTGTTCATTGAACCGACACCGACTTCAAGCAAGACAGGAGATTGTAGATCCGGGTTAACAGACTCACTTTTACTGTGCCATTCTTCCATACACGGCTGCAGTATACAGATTAAGACAAGTTCTATGGTTAGTGAAGGACCCTTGGTATTGTGCTTTTCCAGTGCTTGCTCTCGTCCCTTCCTGAGACCCAACATCATCCACTTCTTCTGTGACCCAGCTGAGAATCTACCCTATAGGGATACAGAGGCCTCGCAATGAGCACCTCTGACAGGCTGTGAGCCTAGGACTGTGCTGGCATCCAGATTCTGTCTCAAATATGTCATCATTCTGTTCTGATAACTTGCACTAGTAAAACATTTCTTCACTACTGCTACTGCTGATGGAGTCTGTTTTCCAGTCTGCTCAGTCTTCCTCCACACTCCATCTCTCTCTCTGTACAGAACCTACACCGGTCCTGTGCAGTCGGGTCTTGAACTCAGGAATGGAGTAGCCTGACACAGGCCTACCCTAACGGCAGGTGCACTCTGCCTAACACTCCTCACTACTCACACTTCCCCAACTGTCTGTAACCCGGAAATTATTTTCTATAAAAACTGCTCTAATGCTGTAACTCCTCCCTGCTGATCATGTAACCCCAGTCTTGACTCTCTCGTGTCTAAACAGTGTAGTGCAGTTGAATCCCTATCTTTATTGCATGGTTCCCCCTACTGGGCAGACCTCCCGCATTCCAGGGATGGCCTTAGGCAGAGCCTATGGGAAATCCAGCATACAATAATCGGCCATAGGGATTTGACAGCAAACACTTTATCATAAGTCACATAAACATATAGCAAAACACTTAACAACCCCCGTCTTGACCCGACGTCTTGATCACCCAGCAGGCCCCTGCATAAACTTCTGGTTTAAACTGTACAAATTAGAACATTTTTCTGCACCTTATTTTGAACAGTATCTTTACTATGTAAGATATTAAAATAATGTAATGGTGGAGATAATTTAAGATGTTTGTCATTTTTTAAGCTCATACCTTGAATATATTTCAAATATCTTTAAGATTCTTGTTATAATTGCATATTTTCTTAAATAATTGATCTTATTATAAACTATTAGCATACTTTTTCTCTTGGCAAGTGCAAACCGTTTCACCGCAACTTATCTGAGTCTAAACAACAAGCTATGTAGATGATTAATTGATGTGTAGGAGAGTCTTCTTTCTAAATTGTTTGCTCAAGATTTATCAGCAATGCTAATGGTTTAAATGAAAAATTACAGAAACTGAGTTAATTATCATTGAGAACTATATCAAAGGGAATCTGTCACCAAGTTTTTGCTACCTAATATGAGAGCAGCATGATGTAGGGACAGAGACTCTTGATTCCAACAATGTACTTAGCCACTTCCTGCAGTTTTGATAAAATCACTGTTTTATCTACTGCAGATGGCAGCAGATTTACTAGTCCTCTAACGATAATCTCCTGCTAATAAAACAATGATTTGATCAAAACTACAGCTAGTCTATTTTCCTTCCTCCCCCTTCCTCTTTTTTCCTTCCTCTTCTCCTCTCCCTTTCGTTACCTTTTCCTTTAGTTTAGATAGGTTAAGGTATAGCTTGTTTTTTTCATTTCCTAGCTAATAATCTTCCATTGTTTGGTTTTCTTCATTATTCCTATATATTTTATCCCCTTTTTGTTTTTATTCCCCATTATGTAAAATTTCCTTTAATAAAAATATTGAGACAAAAAAAACTACAGCAAGTCGCTTATAAAGTGACACATCACTGGAACTAGGGTCTCTGCCTTTACATTATGCTGCTATCAGATTAGGTAGCAAAATCTGTTGACATATTCCCTATAACAATTTCCCTAAATATAATTCTACATGATTTTAACATTCCTATTTCATATGTCACTGAGATTTTCAAGTTAGCAGAGAAAACTCATTTGTCATTGAGAAGAACAAGAGAATTGTGCTAAAAACCTGTGCTGATTCTCCTGCAAAGCTGTGCTGTAATATTGCAATATTATTCCTGTTATTATGCTATTATTTCTAATCAGAAGATAATTAGTAAGAAATGTAGGGTTTACTCCCAACATTAATCCGCTCCTGCTCCCATACTGATGCTTCCCAGTTGCACTTCCTACTTTCAGTGATGACCACCCAACCCAGGAAGATTTGACCATTGGTGACAATCAATGTCAGAGGTGACTCACTATGGTGGACAATAATTGGCTGAACAGTCATTTCATGCATGTCTAGACCAGTATTTCCAACTCCAGTCCTGGAATTATCACCTGGGCAATACTAAGGAAATTCAGAAATCTGTTCGTGGCTCTTGAGGACTGGAGTTGAGGAACACTGGTCTGAACGGACCAGGCAGTAGAGACATATGGAGAACCTGAGAAGATTAAAAACTGGAGTGGCGGGGAAGATAGGTGCAGTCTATATCACTATATTTGCTTTTTATGCCATTTTGAGCCTTTTTTTAACAAAAATGTCAAAATAGACACCCCATGTAATCTCATTTATCATGATCGTACACTAACTTTGTGGTGTACACTGTTACCAGTATTCCCCATCTAGGATTGGTCATAGTTTTACCTCTAGACATTCATTACTCTGTGTTTTAGAGGAAATACCAGATTACAGAAAACCATTCATTACAAATTACTTTAGAATATTTATGCAATTTGAGTTCTTGAAATGTGACCTAAAGTCCACACTAATAGAAAGAATGATCTTTTAGACTACATTGTGTTGTATGTGATGAATGTATTAGAGATCACTCAGTGCTTATTATACCATTACTCTGTATACTAATTAAAGTAGACGTCTGAATAGATGTAAAACTAACTTTGATGCAGCTTTTTTCTCATTAATGATTTCTTGGACTGTAATTATTATATATAAAATTACATTTTAATGATTAATCAACAATGCTTATAATTCCTGTCTTCATTCAATACCGATTACATTAAGTCTCAATGGCCAGGAAGTTATGGTTCATTTAAGCCTTGATGGCTGGTAATAGTTCCCTCTGAATTATGTGTTTTTGCCTTGTAATCTGATATACCTGATGAAGCCTTGTATATTAACACAGGACAGGTTGTCAGGAAGAGGTAATTCCCAACTGGTAGCGAGCACTTAATAGTAAAAGCAGATCCATATGCACCTCCAACCCACATATGATAACTCACATATCACAATCTTTATATCTCTGGAAACAGAAAATAAAAACAATAAAGTTATGGAAACCAGGTGCAAAGGGAAAATGACAAGAGACTGTTATTCATTTTGAAAGGTTCTAATCTTTTGGAACCAAGACTTGAGATTGGATAGAAAGAAATAGAACGAACTTGAAATATTAGAAGAAGATCAAATCAAGACTTTGCTGTGTTTTCTTATACAGGTCATATATTTATACTCTTGTAGTTTATTTTCTTATCTTGGTATATCAATGTGCTCACAGTCTAGTATCCTGATTTCCCTGCCAATTTCTAATCAGTGGAAATCTTTTTTTTTTGTTCCTCAAAGGTACTTTTGCTGTGTGATCAGTTTTAGCATTAGAACTAGGGACTTCTACTTTGGTGCTACACGTTTTAGGTTATAAAGTATGTAATAAACAAATATATTACAAAAATAATTTTTTTGTTCTGCTGACATTTTTATATAGTTTTATTATATTTGCAATTCAAATAGCATTTTTTTAAATCAGTGCTATTTTGTATAGATGCTTTTGAAGTTCCCATGAGAATCCTATAAAGAAAAATACCTAAATAAAATTCTGTACCCTTAACTTGTTGTATACTGATAAAAACTAACATGAAACTTGCCAAATACTTCAAACCAAAATATTCTGCATGTAGAATTAAAAAGGTAGTCTACTACAAGGACAACCCCTTCTCAATCTGAATATTTGCCCCCTTTAAACCCTTCACGCCACAGTCCTTTTCCATTTTTGCGCTTTCGATTTTTGCTCCCCTTCTTCCCAGAGCAATAAATTTTTTATTTTTCCATCAATATGGCCATGTGAGGGCTTGTTTTTTGCAGGACGAGTTGTACTTTTGAACGACACCATTGGTTTTACCATTTTCTGTACTGGAAAACGGGGAAAAAATTCCAAGGGCAGTGAAAATACAAAGAAATTGCAATTCTACAATTGTTTTTTTTATTTTTTACCCTGTTCACTAAATGTCAAAACTGACCTGCCATTGTGATTCTCCAGGTCATTACAAGTTTGTCGATACCAAACATGTCTAGGTTCTTATATTTGATTTTTTTTATTGCTTTATTTTGAATAGGGCGAAAGGGGGGTGATTTGAACTTTTATATTTTTAATTTGTTTTTAAAAACATTTTTTTCTACATTTTACTTGCTTCAATAGTCTCCATAGCCCTGCTATGTGTAACAAAAGTGCTCATCTGCTATGAACGCCGACTGTTGGGTGGCGCTCATAGCAGATCGGCTATGACAACTACAGATATCTCCTGCAGAACCCAGGTTGTTATGCCAACCCATCAGCGACCCGCGATCATGTGACGTTGATGGGTGGAGCTAATGACGCGCTTCCGGCGCAATCATGTTAAATGCCGCTGTTAGTGTTTGACAGCGGCATTTAACATGTTAACAGCTATGGGTGGATCTTGTTTCCACCCTTGGCTGTTAGGGGCACATGATAGCTGTACAGATCAGCTGTCATGTGCTCCAGGGCTGAGCCCACACCAAAGGTACATGAACGGAGCATGTCGTGAAGGGTTTAAAATAAAAACACCTATAGTCACCTCTTGTGCCGGCGCAGTTTCTGCATTGTCGGCCCTCGCGTTCCCTGGGCTCACTGGAGGTTGTTACGTCACATGAGCCCTGCGCCCAATCAGCATCGGCTTCACTCAACCCACCTTCAAACATATAAGTAATCAACAGGGAGTGAGAGCTGTGGCTGGCCGATCACTTGAGTACTTATATGTCCTTAGGCAGGACAGTTATGCTATTGCTAACTAGGTGCAGGGCTCACGTGACTTAACAACCTCACATGAGCCAGTGGAACGCGAGTGCCTACACCGCTGGAAAAGGGGCAAACATTCAGATTGAGAAGGGGTTGTCCTCGTAGTGGACAACCCCTTTAAATTCTCCCCTTAAGGACAAGGCCTAATGTTGCACAATGCCCACACATTTTTTTTGAGTTTTTCATTGTTGCATTCCAATATTTTTTTATGTTTGTGTCAACATGACGCTTTACGAAGGTATGTTTTATTTGCAGTTTATTAGTTGTATTTACTAGTGGCACAATTTTGGTGTACATGCAACCTAATATCTAACTTTTCTTAAATATTTATGTCAATGAAAAGAAAAAAAAAAAATTCTGCTGATGTTTATATGACATTACAAATTATGTTTTTTTTTATCATTGCACTGCAATAGTCATAATTTTTTTCATTTTTCCTTGACGTAGCTGCATGACGGCTTGTTTTTCATAGGATGAGTTGTATTCTGCTAATTGGACCATTGAGCAACATACAACTTAATATAATCTTACAAAAGAGCATTTAGGACATGAGGGTGAGAAAATGTGTGTCTTTAATAGCAAAACCAAAAGATTCATCTTAAGAGTCCCCATCACTCCCAACTTTCATGGACTCCCAAAAACTCATAAATGAATATTTCCACTGCCTTTTCGCTCCATCATCTCTGGCATAGGATTGTCAAATAAAGGTTTAAGCACCTGGGTAGATCGGCATATCCTACCCTTAGTAACAAGAATTCCAGGCTTTCTTAAAGACAGTTCATCTGTCCTAAAAATTACTGAAAAAATTGCATGGTCTGCCTGCTCCCAGTTTTTGCCATGTGACATCGTCAACCTCTATTCTTGTATTCCATATCACTTAACCCTAAGAGTAATTGCTCACCATCTAAACACTTATTACTCCTATGAAGCAAAAATTAAAGAAATAATCTTAATGGCCATTGATTATCTACTCAAACATAATTTTTTTATGTTCAAATCTGAATATTTTTTTCCATTAGAAAAGGAGCTCCAATGGGATCACACTTCTCCTCCTATCTAGCAGTCTTTTATCTGTCATGGTGGGAAGAATGTTTTAACTTTTTTAAGATTCAAAACCGTTTTTCAAGAATATTTCATGACATGGGAAATATGTGGATGATGTTTTAATTATTTGGTCTGATGAAACATCTATCATGCCCAATTTCATTCATTATCTTAATTGCAATGATGTCAATCTAAAATTTACGTTTTCAGATTCTAATAATAAAACAGATTTTCTTGATCTCACACTCGATAGAAATCTCGAATCTGGCACCATACATTGTCGGATGCAGTGCAAAGCAGTTAGTGGCAACACCACACTTTGCACTGATAGTTGCCACCCTGCCCATACAATTCATTCTATCCCTTATGGTGAATTTATCAGACAAAAAGAATCTGCTCAGATGATAACTAGTGATGAGCGAGCATACTCGCAAGTACTCGGTACTTGCCTGAGCATCTCAATACTCGAGATGCTCGGAGCTCACCGAGTACTTGCGAGATGCTCGGGTGCCCTCGGGTCCCCTCCCTGCATGTTTGTCGCTCTTTAGAGCGCCAATCAACATGCAGGGATTGCCTGCTACTCACTGTAATGCTGCAGCCATGTTGGTTGTGGCATTACAGTGATTGGCTGGCCGGACAGCGTCATGAGGTCTATATCAGACTTAATGCCGCTGTGCTCGTCAGTCTACTCCGAAATCAGGCAGTGTAGGGAGAGGTGCTGCTGAGCTAGGGAGAGATTTGGCTGTGTATTAGGTAATGTAGGGAGAAAACAAGTACATTACACATATTCATCTCAACAAACAGTCCTTCTGAGGACTAATCCATCTGCAAAGATATCAGGCAGGCAGTGTATATAGGCAGGCACGCAGTGTATAGCAGACTGCAGCGCATATAGCACAAGAGGCTCCATTCCAGTTCTGCCTTCTGCTGCTGTTAGACATTTCTAGACAAAAGCCCAGGTCTCAGGGGCCAGGAATAATTTTTTTTGGGATCTTAATCCTCATTATTTGCTTAAAAAGCAATCCAGAGAACACCGTTTTTCTGTGCCATTTGCTTGTTGGCACAGCAGAATACAGCCAGGTCCTTTCCATATTACAGCACTAAAAATCCAGCTATTTAAAACTGTGGTTTGTCCGTCACACGGATCACATATAATTGCACTGAAAATGCTGCCATTTTTGGCCTCCATTCAAATTTTTTTTCAGTGTGTCAGCAAAGTTTTTGACACCGGTTTGCTGTTCAAAATAGTTACCTACTGGCCAGGTATTTAAAACCGTGGTTTGTCCGTCACACGGATCACATATACGTTTTCTGAAAATTCTGCCATTTCCGGCCTCTATTCTAATTTTTTTTCAGTGTGTCAGCAAAGTTTTTGACACCGGTTTGCTGTTCAAAATAGTTACCTACAGGCCAGGTATTTAAAACTGTGGTTTGTCCGTCACATGGATTACATATAACTTCGCTCCAAATTCAGCCATTTGTAGTGAGCATGGAAGATATTGTCCTCCTTTTAAAATGGGCAAGACGCGCGGCAAGGGATGGGGAACTGGACATGATGGTGATGGTGCATGCAGAGGCCGAGGCCGAGGCTGTGGGCAAGCTGAAATTGTGCCACAACAAACACCCACATCTTCTCGCACGACTTCCTGTCCCAATTACCTAGGGGACCGCAGCACACCACTATTGAACCCAGAGTAGTGTCAAAAGATTGTTGGTTGGATAACGGATAATGCTTCCAGTCACTTTGCCATCACCACCACCCTGTCTTCCACACGGTCAAGTCTCAGTAGCCGTGAGTCTGGACTGCATATTACTCACCCTGATCCTCCTTCCTGCCACCATGCTGTAGCATCGGCATCTCAGCCCCCTGCCAGGCAGAGTCGCCGTCCCTCCCACCGCCGCGCTCCCTGCCCGGCGTCTTACTGCGCTCCTCTTCCTGCTTCTGCTGCCGGTGCGCGCAGCTTCCCGGGCACTGTGCTTAGGGCACGCTTGCACGCTCACTCCCTCTTAAAGGGGCTGCGCACGCCGCCCTAAGGAGTCCCCGGCCAATTGCCGGAGGTTCTCCCATATATAAGGCACCTCCTCCAAAATGGAGGTGCCCGAGCAATAGTTGATACACAGTGTTCTATCCTCTGCTTCAGCCCTCAAGTCCTGCCCGCCAGCCTGACTATCAGTCCAGTCCGCCAGCCTGACTTCTCTCCAGTCTGTCTTCCATTCAGTCCACCAGTCTGTCTATGGGCTTCACTCGCCTGCTTACTTGGAAGCACCTGCCTGTTACCTGTCAGCCTACCTGGAGGCTCCTGCTCGTCACTTGCCGTGACCACCTGTCTGCCTACCTGGAGGCTCCTGCCCGTCACTTGACGTGACCACCTGTCTGCCTACCTGGAGGCTCCTGCCTGTCACTTGCCGTGACCACCTGACAGCTTACCTAGAGGCTCCTGCCTGTCACTTGCCATGACCACCTGTCTGCATACCTAGAGACTCCCGCTTGTCGCCTGCTGTCTCTGCCAGTTCATCTACCCGGACCTATCGTCAGTGCCTGCTGTGCCCATCTGCAGTATCGGTCAGTATCAGCCATCTGACCCGTGGGAGTCACCTGCTCCCTTACAATGTCGTCCCCAGAGTAGCACCTGGTCCCTCTGCTCGGTCCCTCTCTGGTCACGGAGTCGTTAGCCGCCGTAAGACCTGGGTCGGTCCTAGTTGATACTTAGTTATGCCCCTCTGGGTCCCTCCTTGCACCGCCACACAGAGGTTCCACCACCCGGATCCGTAACACATGCCGAGTGCCTTGAGACAACTGATCCCACACTTGGGCACTCCGAAGAGCTGTTCACTTTTCCATTTATAGATTCGGACCTCTCACCCGGTCCACTTGAAGCGGGGAAAGAGGACGTTGCATGTAGCGATGCCCAAATATTTGAGCAGCCACGGTCACAAGAAGGTGATGGTGGGAAAGTGTCACAAGAGGTGGACGATGATGAGACACAATTGCCAGAAAGTCAGGAGGAGGACCAGGGGGCGTAAGTGGAAGACAAGGTGGGGGATGATATAGTCACTGACTCAACCTGGCAGGAGGACATGCAGAGCGAGGACCACAGCACACAGGGGGAGGGAGGCAGAGCACCCCAACAGGCAGGAAGAAGCAGTGTGGTGGGCTTAGACAGAAGACAGGCAACCGTTCCCCGTAACACCAACATGAAGAAAGTTGCCAGTTCAACTGTTAGGTCTTCCCGAGTCTGGTTGTTTTTTAAAGACTCTGCCGATAACCCCAAAAAGGCCATTTGCACCACCTGCCAGGCCAGCATCAGCAGGGGTAGAAAAAGTACCAGCCTGACCACCACCAGCATGATCAGGCACATGAACCCTTTGTGGGCTGAACCCCAGGGACTAGGAACAGTGTCTGCGGGTGGCACCACTGCTTCTTCCGCTGTTGTGCATGCAAGCCAATCCCCTGTCCATGGTGCATGCGAAGATGCCTCCTGCCCTGCACCTGTCGGTGCACACTCTCAAGTAGCAGCATCAGGAAGCATGTCCACGTCCTTGTCCCAGCACCGCGTTCAGTTATCCATACCCCAGTCCTTGGAATGCAAGCGCAAATACACAGACAACGCAGGCCACACTACTAAATTTCCACATTTCACGATTGCTTGCGCTCAAAATGTTGACTTTTAGGCTAGTGTAGACGGAAGAATTCCGCAACCTGATGGCGGCGGCTGTCCCTCGGTACTCGGTCCCCAGCCGCCACTATTTCTCCTGGTGTGCCGTCCCCGCATTACACAAGCACGTGTCCCAAAACATTAGCCATGCCCTCAACAACGCAGTTACCGGGAAAGTCCAACTAACCACGGACACATGGACAAGTGCTTGTGGGCAGGGATGGTACATCTTGCTTATGGCACACTGAGTTAACATAGTGGAAGCCGGGACCCAGTCGGACCTTGGGACGGAACATGTCCTCCTGACGCCAAGGATTTCAGGCCCTAGGTCAATCAGGGTTGCCCCCACAGTCTACAGCTCCTACACCTCATCCTCCTCAGCCTCCCCCTCCTCTTCAGCCTCCATCTCCGAAATGACCACATCAGTCACAAGGGGGAAGCACTGCAGCACTATCTCGGCCAAGCAGCAACAGGCTGTGCTGAACCAAATATGCTTAGGTGACAAACCACACAATGCTGAAGAGTTATGGACAGTTCTGTAAGAGCAGGCAGACCTGTGGCTCACACCGCTGAACCTACAGTCAGGCATGGTCGTGTGTGACAATGGCCGGAACCTGGTGGTGGCTCTGAAGCGAGGCGAGCTCACACACGTACCATACCTGGCCCATGTGCTTAACCTCGTGGTTCAGCGGTTTCTCAAATCCTTCCCGGAGTTGCCGGATCTGCTTGTTAAAGTACGCCGCCTGTGTTCCCATTTTAGAAAGTCAGCTACAGCTTCCGCCACCCTTGCCGTGTTTCAGCAGCGTTTGCAGCTTCCGGCTCACAGACTGGTGTGTCATGTCCCCACGCATTGGCACTCTACACTGCAGATGTTGGAAAGGATTTGTGAGCAGAAGAAGCCAGTTGTTGAGTACCAGCATCAACAAGGCCATCGGTATTCAGTTCAGACTCCACACATAAGACCTCAGGAGTGGACATGGATGTCAGACATATCTACCATCCTGATGGTGAGCAGCGATGACGCCATAATTAACATCACCATCCCGCTTCTCAGTCTTCTGAAACGCTCTCTGCTCACAATCAAAGAGGATGTATTGCAGGCAGAGCATGAGATGGAGCAAGGAACCATACAGGGTGATTACACACAGGCCAGCCTCATCTCATCCCAACGAGGATTGGGTGACAATGAGGAAGAGGAGGAGGTAGAACAGGAGCTAGTTTCATGCACTATAGACGGTACTACCTGCACAACTGTTATACCGTGTGTTCAGCTTGGATGGCCTGAGGACTAGTGTTGAGCCACCCCCGTAGTGTTCGAGTTCGGTTCGGTTCGTCGAACACCCGTGTGTTCGCCGAACTGTTCGTCGAACTGTTCGTCGAACACCTTCGAACACCGTTAAAACCAATGGCAGGCAAACAAAAACACATAGAAACACATAGAAAACACCTTCAAAGGTGTCCAAAAGCTGACAAACTGCTCAGAAGACACAACTAACACATGGAAAAGTGACAAGTACATATAGTCATGCGAAAAGAAAAGAGGTGGAGGAGTAAAAGGAGGGGGAGACACAGATATAGGCATGTCATGCCCTTCTAAAATCCAAAAAGTGAGAAGCCGACACGGCCAGTCCGCTCCTGCCCGTGCCACCTCCGTGTCGCCGGGTTTGTGCCAGAGCCGCGGTGAACCCTGACGGCCAGCCCCCCTCTCCCAATAGTGGTGCCTGTCCGCTGGTGGGTCGAGAGAGCCCCCCTGTGGTGGAGGCAGCTCTAAGCTTTTTAATTTAAATTGTCCCTCTAATTTGAATGAATACACTTTAAATCCATTTACAAGGATCTATTGGAGGGCAAGTCTCATGCCAGCAGCCGCGTAATTCCAGCTCCAGTAGCGTCCACTAAAGCTGCTGCAGTTAAAAAGCTTTTATAAGGATCGAGCTCGGCTGTCCACCGCAAGGCATCCTAGTGCCAGTCCCAGCCCCTATGCCTTGGGGTGCCTCCTGATGCTCTTCACTAAGTATCCCGTGGTCCCGAAGCATTTCCTTTGAAAAAATTAAGTGTCCAAACTACAGGTGGTGTAGCTTGCTTAACAGCCGGGATAATCCGCTGACTAGCAGACACTGCTACTAGGCACAAAGTATTTCCTGGGCTAGATGCAGTTAAAAATTTGTAAGTAGATACTCTCGTTGGATGCTGAGAAAGCATTCCATAGAGTCTCTTGGCACGCCATATATGATTCTCTTAAAAAGCTTGGGGTAGGGGTCTAGGGGACCCTTTTATAGCCAAAATCACGGCCCTGTATCACAATACGTCACCTAGGCTGAAGATAAATGGAACTGTAGCACCGAGGGCTCGGTTGCTACAGACGTATTGCACCTCACCCAGAGGTGTGATATCTCACTCTCAGATAAGGATGGAGTGTGGATCAGGACCCGACATCTGCATGCATTACACCACATTGCCGTGGGGCAGGGCGACCAATATGCCCCTGAGATGGGCACGACAGTCCCTGTCCCTGGCTGGAGTGGGGGGAGGGAACACTGAGGAAGGGGAACCCTGCAGTGCGGGAGCAGGGAGGAAGCAGTTCCTGGGTGCATTGAGAAGGGAGTATAAAAGGTGGGCACCATCTTAGTTCAGTGCAGAGAAGTCTGAGCAGAAGTGGCAGGGAGCAGGGGCTCTGCATGAGCTCTGCTCCGGAGGCGGGCCTAGTAACAGAGGCCCAGGCCTGCAAGAGGGAGAAGGAAGGAAGAGGAGCGGAGAAGGCTCCAGGAACGAGGAATGAAGGGATCCCAGGGGTGCGGACGGGCGAGTCGCCACCGCACGAACGAATCCACCTGCGTGGAGGGGTCAGGCCAAAGGGGGAGACCGGTCCCCGAACTAGTGGAGGCAGGAAACGACCCTCAGCTAGAAACCGGAGGCTCTGACATTTTATGTGGCGCAGCCCCTTGCTCCACCCGCTAGGAAGGCACCACATAGGGTCAGGGAAACTGGCGCCAAGTTTACCAAGAGGAGGCCCGAGGCAGCCGGACAGAAGTGTTGGTAAGAAAGGCCAGACAAAGGACACACAAAGGGGGTCCTGTGAAGCGCTCCAAAGTTATCTGGGAGTTGTCTGAGCCCCTCACCTGGTGAGCACAGTACGACGTGGGCAGCCGTTACCTGCAGACGTGGTCTGGATAATAAGAACTGTGAGTAAAGGCCCTGAACTGCATCACTGACTCCGTGTCGTTACTGCTGCTGCCCTGCACCATCACCCCCATCCTCCGCATACACTGCCCTGAGGCTATACTCCTCCCGTGGGGAGTTATGCTACGCTCTGCTGCACCCACAACACCAGCCTTAGCGGTCTGCCCTGTAGCGGCGGTTCACTCTGACCGCAATCCACGGGTGGCGTAGTCGGACATTTAAACATCAAAACCACATAAATAGTTCCGCCACTGGTTTGACCGCCCTGAGCCACGGAACCGGATCGCCGCCACGAAGACTACAACCACCAGCATCCACCAAAAAGGGTCCGGCTCCGGGTGTCCCAAGGCCCAGGGGGTGCGTCAGAACATTTTCATCACCTTTCACAATCACCAATGGGACAAGGCAGGGATGTCCTCTGTCCCCTCTCTTATACATCCTAGTGACGGAGCACCTGCTCTCATCAATTCGCCATAACCCCAATATTAGGTGGATTGAGGTGGGAGGCACCGAGTACAAGTGCTCTCTATTTGCTGATGATGTCCTAGTATATATCACTCAATCACATATATCCATCCCTGCTGTTATGGCTGAAATAGATCACTTTGTTACATGGTCAAATTTTAAAATCAATGCAGCGAAGTCTGAGGCCCTCGATGTCTCCCTCCCTAAATCCATATAGGATTCCATCCAGTCCAACTTTCCCTTTGCCTGGCCCTCACAGGGTATCAAATATTTAGGAATTCCTATTCATAGAGACCTCTCCCATCTATGTTATCTTAATTTTGGGCCCTTTATTGAACAATTCCATACAGACCACGGTTGGCAAGTTAGAACTGTAAGATTCACTACGTGAACCACTGGTGTTTTGTGGAAAAGCACATGTACACCGCGTTCCAAATTATTATGCAAAAAGTGTTTAGGAGTGATAAGGGAAGAATTTGTTTGTTTGTCAGTTAAACTCATTGATGGTGATGTGTGTCAGGGCTCTTTATATCACTGTAAGCAATTGCAGACACCTGTGCTAATTAGTTTGGCAGGTGTGTCCAATGAAAGGCAAGACTACTTAAGAAGGCTCTCTCACATTATTAAGCAGCCTACATTTTCTGCCAAAATGGGAAAGAAAAAGGATGTGTCGGCTGCTGAGAAGCAACAAATTGTGGAGTGTTTAGGTCAAGGCATGACTACAATCAACATTGTGCGATGATCAGGATGAAGTGTCTTGGCAATCAAGAAGTATGTAGCTGATTCACAGTACACACGTGTGCGTGCTGATAAGGGCAAATTGAGGACTCTTTCCTACAGGCAATTACGTCAGGTTGAAAGAGCAGCGGCAAAAAAGCCTTGTCATAGCAGCAGACAAGTTTTTGAAGCTGCTTGTGCCTCCAACGTCCCCCGAACAACAAGATGCAGGGTCCTTCAGAGGTTTGCAGCTGTGCATACGCCATCCTGTCGACCTCCTCTATCCACTTCACACAAGCAGAAACGGCTCCAGTGGGCCAAACATTACATGAAGACTGATTTCAAAACTGTTTTGTTCACGGATGAGTGCCGTGCAGCGCTCGATGGTCCAGATGAATGGAGTGGAGGATGGCTGGTTGATGGACACCCCACGCAAACACGGCTACAGCGCCAACAAGGAAGAGGTGGAGTAATGTTTTGGGCTGGAATCATGGGGAGAGAGATTGTTGGCCCCTTTAGGATCCCTGAAGGCGCTAAAGATGAACTCCATAATGTATGTGGATTTTCTCAAACAGCACTTCCTGCCATGGTTCAAGAAGAAGAACCGTGTATTTCACAGCAAGATCATTTTTCTGCATGATAATGCACCATCTCATGCTGCACATAAAACATCTGCATCTCTGGCTGATATGGGCATAAAAGGGGACAAACTTATGGTGTGACCCCCATGCTCCCCTGACCTCTACCCCATTCAGAACCTTTGGAGCATCATTAAAAGGAGTGTCTATGATGGCGGGAGGCAGTTCACATCTAAGCAACAGCTCTGGGAGGGTATTCTGTCCTCATGCAAAACAATTGAAGCAGAAACCATCCAAAACCTGACAAATTCAATGGACGAGAGAGTTCAGAAGCTCCTTTCGAACAAGGGGTCCTATGTGAAAATGTAACATCACCTAGAATAAAGTTTTGAGTTGAAAACTGTTTGATTTCAGTTTCTAACAACCTGCTAATGCTTATAATTTCAAAAATGACCATTTTTTTGGTCTTTATTAAAATGAAAAGGTTGATCGAAAAGTTTGGGGGATCTAAGAGTGTGGCAACCCAGTAGTCATGATTACTTCGAATTCTGACAATATGAGGGTCATGCTGCAGGTAGTGCAGCAAGAAGGCACTTATGTGTCTTGCGCATCTCGGAGCCCCAAAATTATTTTCCGGGCTAGATGCAGCTAAAAATTATTTTTAATTTTAAATCTGGTGAAGCTTATTATAGATGGCCTAATAGGATCAGTGCTGCACACTGCTACAAAGCCCAAATTATTTTCCAGTCAAGATACAGATAAACATGATTAGTAATTTGAAAGCTTAAAACGGTTGGTAGGGTGATTTTAACCAATCATCAAGCTTTTACTCTCCCCAGGATGACACAGGGGTAGAAAAGTCGTTTCGGATCCATGATTTGTTCATCTTTATGAACGTGAGTCTGTCTACATTATCAGTGGAGAGCCGCGTGCGCTTATCTGTCAGCACACCACCAGCAGCGCTGAACACACGTTCAGACAGAACGCTGGCTGCGGGGCATGACAAGATCTCCAAGGCGTAAGTGGCTAGCTCCGGCCATTTATCCAGATTGGAAGCCCAAAAAGAGCAAGGGTCCAGTGACACAGTCGTGGCTTCAATGTTTACTTGGAGATACTCCTGTACCATCGTCTCTAGGCGTTGACTATGTGTCAGACTTCTTGTCTCCTGTGGCCTTGCAAAGGATGGGCTAAAAAAGTGGTGAAATGATTCCGCAAAATTGATGTTACCAGCAGATACTGTGGTTCTGTTACGGTTTGAGTGCTGAACACTTGACGGTCCCACGGTTGGCAAGTTGGAACTGTGAGATTCACTACGTGCACCACTGGTATTTTGTGGAAAAGCACATGTAAGATTCTGCAACAGTCTCTGCTGATACTCCTGCATGCGTGCATCCCTTTCTATGGCAGGAATAATTTCTGCAAATTTACTTTTGTACCGGGGATCTAACAGTGTGGCAACCCAGTAGTCAGGATTATTTCTAATTCTCACAATTCGAGGGTCATGTTGCAGGTAGTGCAGCAAGAAGGCACTCATGTGTGTTGCGCATCCAGGAGCACCAAGTCCCTGTTGTGTTGGTGGCGAGGTAACAATCATGCTTCCTTCCTCTGTCCTCTCCCCCCAACCTCGCACAACAGAAATGTGATCAAGGTCTCCCTCATCTGATGAGTCTTCCATCAGTTCGTCCTCCACTTCTTCCTGGGCTCCTGCACCTTCCTCACTAGTTTGGCTGCTACCATGCGCCCTGGTAAAATCATCTCCCCCACCCTCACATGCCTGCCGCCTTGGTGCTGCCGACCGTCTGGACCTTGCAGATGTTAGCCCTTCCGCATACAACTCCTCCTCCTCTACTTCCTCCACCTCCTCTTGTGCCACCACCTGACTCCGAATTCTGTTTAACATGTGCTCCAGCATGTAAATCACCGGAATAGTCATGCTGATAATGGCATCGTCAGCACTAAACATCTTCGTCGCCATTTCAAAACTGTGCAGAAGGGTGCATAGGTCCCTGATCTGAGACCACTCCTCCAGCGTGATTTGCCCCACCTCTGAATCTCGTTGGCCCAGGCTATACGTCAGAACGTATTGCACCAGGGCTTGTCGGTGCTGCCACAAGTCGCTGCAACATGTGCAGAGTTGAATTCCACCGGGTAGGCACATCGCATTTTAGCCGGTGAAGTGGCAGGCCCAACGACTTCTGTAGAGATGTAAGTCGCTGAGCTGCGGGATGCGAACGGCGGAAGTGAGCACACAGCGACCGTGCCCTCTGCAGAAGGCCATCTAGTCTGGGATAGTGGGCTAAAAATTGCTGGACAACCAGGTTCAACACGTGAGCCATACAAGGCACGTGTGTGACATTGCCCCGGCGAAGGGCCGCACCCAGGTTTGCAGCATTGTCGCACACGGCCTTCCCTGGTTTCAGGTCCAGTGGAGACAACCATTCATGAAATTGGTTCTCCAGAGCTGACCACAACTCCTCAGCTGTGTGACTCACATTTCCCAGACATTTCAATGTAAAAACCGCCTGATGACGTTGAGCCCTACTGCCAGCATAGTAAGGAGGTGTGCAGGATCCCTTCTGCGCAGTTAGAAAGCTTGTGGCATGACCAGACAGGCTTTGGGTGCAGGTGGAAGACCGAGAGGAGGTTGAGGAGGCAGAAGCAGTGGAGGAACTTTGACATAAAGAGGATTGACGCACAACTCGTGGGGACGGCAAGACTTGGACAGCAGCCCCTTGTCCTGCTGTCACCATAGTTACCCAGTGCCCAGTCAGCGACGTGTAACGCCCCTGTCCATGCCTACTCGTCCAAGTGTCTGTGGTGAAATGCACCCTGTCACACACAGAGTTTCTCAAAGAAGCGGTGATGTTGTGTGCGACATGCTGGTGGAGCGCAGGCACACCTTTCTTTGAGAAGTAGTGCCGACTGGGCATCTGGTACTGGGGCACTGCGACGGACATAAGGTCTCGAAAATCCTCTGTGTCCACCAGGCGGAAAGGCAGCATTTCTGTAGCCAAGAGCTTGCAGATGGTGAAATTCAACCTCTTAGCTTTCTCATGGCTAGGAGGAAATGGTCTTTTACTTGTCCACATCTGAGGGACCGAGGGCTGGCTATTGTGCTTAGACGGGGTTGATAAGGGTGTCCCCGGCAAACTGCCGGTCTGTGAGGAAGATGCAGGCGGACATGTTAGGTTGCCTTGATCCAAAGGTGGTGCTATCGATGTCGGACAGCGCTCAAGACCAGCTGGTGTTACCACCTCCAAAGAAAATGATGACCTGCCAATCACGCTGGCTGTTGCGGGTAAAGAGGTGGCAGGTCTGCGCCCCAAAACAGGTGTGACTGCTGTCCCCCCAGTCACAGAGGATGAAGAGGCCGCGGATGCACAAGATATGGCAGACGGTGGTTGGCCCGGCCGGCTAGGCCGCATTGTAGCACACTGAGCTTCCCACTGCAACTTATGCTTCATGTCCATGTGCCGGTTCATGCATGAAGTACTCAAACTATGTATTTTTTGGCCTCTACTTAGCTTTTGCTGACAAATGTTACAGATAACATGAGTTGGGTCATCTTTATCGATCTGAAAAAATGCCAAGGCTATGCAAGGCTTAGCACCCATGCGACCTGAAGAGCCACCACGACTTGTGGTGAGAGGCAGAGTTGTGTTTGAGGATGCAGTTGTTGACGTGCTTCCAGTACTACGTCTCTGTCCAGGATGGCGCAACCTGACCTCGTCGTCACTAGCATCTTCCTCCACCTCCTCTGCTGACCTCATCTCTTGGCTGACTGTGGGTTGACAGTAAGTGGGATCTCCGACCTCATCATCATCACCCTGTGCGTTATCACACCCGTCGTCCTCAGAGCCAACCTGTTCCTGCCCTGACAAAAAACTAAAGTTGTCGCTCCAATCAGGTATTTGAGTCTTATCATCGTCTTCCTCATTGTCTCCACCAACAGGAGTTACAGTTTGGGAATGAGGGTCTACATTATGGTCAGAACCTTCTGCGTCTGGTCCTGGATCCGACTCATAAAGATTCTGGGCATCAGTGCAGATCATTTCCTCGTCTGGATTCACAGAAGCGCTGGAGTCGACCTCTGATTCCCAGGCTATAGTATGAGTAAACAGCTCTGCAGACTCAACCATCTGTTCTACCTCATACTCAGACGGGCAGCTGGAGATTTGGGAGCTGTGAGGAAGCAAGTGCGATTTGGGTGACACCTTTGAGGACTGGAGTATTTGTGATGTTGAAGTTGATGTGGAGGAGAGCCCACTTAAAGGAGCACTTGATATCCGTTGAAGCACCTGCTGTTTTTGTGCCTCATCTGGAATTTGTAGCGATTGGCGTGGCCGTAAGAAAGGGATCTTATCACATTGTCCGCTAAAAGAAGTAGACATTTTAGTTTGGCTGGAAGATGGTCTTTCTTCTGCACCTACCCCACGGACACAACCTTTTTTCCCCTTCCCAACACGCCTATTCCCCTTTCCACCAGCAGCAGGCCTTTTTCCACTCATTTTGGTGGTTAACTAATTCACAACTCTGGAGTTGTTTGCACAAAAAAACAATGGATGGTAACCGAGCAGAGCTGAGTGGCCAAACTGTGGTATTAGGCCAAAACTATTGGCTGGGTTAGATGCAGAAAAAAATTATTTTTAATTTGCAACCTGATGGAGGTCAGTATAGATGGACTAATAGACCAAGTCCCACACACCGCTAGAAGCCCAAATATTTTTTCAGAGCTAGATGCAGAAATTTTTTTTATTCAATTTGCAACCTGATGGAGGTCAGTATAGATGGACTAATAGACCAAGTCCCACACACTGCTAGAAGCCCAAATATTTTTTCAGAGCTAGATGCAGAAAAAAATTATTTTTAATTTGCAACCTGATGGAGGTCAGTATAGATGGACTAATAGACCAAGTCCCACACACCGCTAGAAGCCCAAATATTTTTTCAGAGCTAGATGCAGGAAAAAATTATATTCAATTTGCAACCTGCTGGAGGTCAGTATAGAAGGACTAATAGAACAAGTCCCACACACTGCTAGAAGCCCAAATATTTTTTCAGAGCTAAATGAAGAAAAAAATTATTTTTAATTTGCAACCTGATGGAGGTCAGTATAGATGGACTAATAGACCAAGTCCCACACACTGCTAGAAGCCCAAATATTTTTTCAGAGCTAGATGCAGAAAAAAATATTTTTAATTTGCAACCTGATGGAGGTCAGTATAGATGGACTAATAGACCAAGTCCCACACACCGCTAGAAGCCCAAATATTTTTTCAGAGCTAGATGCAGAAAATTTTTTTATTCAATTTGCAACCTGATGGAGGTCAGTATAGATGGACTAATAGACCAAGTCCCACACACTGCTAGAAGCCCAAATATTTTTTCAGAGCTAGATGCAGAAAAAAATTATTTTTAATTTGCAACCTGATGGAGGTCAGTATAGATGGACTAATAGACCAAGTCCCACACACTGCTAGAAGCCCAAATATTTTTTCAGAGCTAGATGCAGAAAAAAATTATTTTTAATTTGCAACCTGATGGAGGTCAGTATAGATGGACTAATAGAACAAGTCCCACACGCTGCTAGAAGCCCAAATATTTTTTCAGAGATAAATGAAGAAAAAAATTATTTTTAATTTGCAACCTGATGGAGGTCAGTATAGATGGACTAATAGACCAAGTCCCACACACTGCTAGAAGCCCAAATATTTTTTCAGAGCTAGATGCAGAAAAAAATTATTTTTAATTTGCAACCTGATGGAGGTCAGTATAGATGGACTAATAGAATGATGCTATGCCCAAAAGATTTTACTTCACTAGGTGCAGTAAAAAAATTGGTATTCTATACACAGGTGGTATGTCTTGCAACACAGATAGGCTACTCCACTGACTAACACACTCTGCAATAGGCCAAAAAGGATTAGCTTTGCTAGATTCAGCCAAATGCTGTGAAAAAAACTTGCACAGCACTGGCACAGACCTGCCTGGCAAAAACTGATAGGAACTGATGTAACCTAGTCCTGAAAAGGACTCCAATTACAATTAGTCTTTACTCCCACAATCTATCTATTTAAGAGCACAGACCTGCTTGATAAAAGTCGTAGGAAATGCTGTAACCTAGTCCTTAAAAGGACTGCAATCACAACTATTCCCTACTCCCAAGCTATCTGTATATTTGTGCGAAAATTGGCTTGAAATTAACAAGGTATAGCGCACACAGCAACAGCGGTGCCGTCTAACACGCAGCTGCAGCAGTGAGAAAATTGTGGCGACGGGGAAAATGGCTTGGTCTTATAGGGCAAGGACATGTGACATACACTGCCAATCACACATGCCCTTGCTTGTGTGAAAAAAAGCACTTCGCTCCGTGTGTGCGCTGCTGATAGGCTGACAGATTGCACCTCCCCACTGCAAATGCGGGAAAGAGAAAAAAAAATGGAGATCTTCATTGTTCCTGCAGAGATCCATCCCCTGCCCCTCCCCCCGCCCCGCTGTACACTCAAACTGCGTATTAACATTAATTTTCATCATTACTGAGAAAAAATCCAGTTATGATTTTGGTGCACGAACAGTTATCGAACATAACCTCGAACAGCCGAATTTTTCTCAAATTGTTTGTGTTCGCCGACCGGCTCGAACACCGCCCAAAACAGCTCGAATTTGAGATTGGCGAACAGTTCGAGTAGAACAACGCTCATCTCTACTGAGGACATAGGGGAGGAAGAAGAGGAGGAGGAGAGCATGGTCAGTCATCCTCTTGGTGAGGACACGCAAGTCTTGCCTGTTAGCAGTCTGGCTCACATGGCTGAGTTTATGTTACGCTGCCTTTCCCATGACCCTCGCGTTCTCAAAATTTTGGGTGACAGTTATTACTGGTTGCTGACACTTCTAGACCCATGTGTCAGGAACATATTAATATCAGGAAAATGTTTGTCCGTATCTGCCTGACATAAATGTTCACCCCCCTCCCTTATTCCTCTTCTGCTCAGCACAAAAGCCCCAATTGACACACACCTGGTAAATAGTTTATGCAAACACGGCCAGCCAAGGATTGTTATAACTTCATTAGGAAGCGAGCATCTTGTCTCTGAAAGACGCAGGAGGTAATTAAAATGCAGGCTTGCACTAATTTGCGTGTAATTGTTGAGGCTGCTTCCCGAGCCTCAAAGGTAAATTTCTAGACACACCGGCTCCGATATTAGATATGAAATAGTATGAGTTCCATACGTCCGGCAATAACGAGACCCAAATGGGTAGTGACCAAATCAGCCCAGGAATGTGTAGGTAGATTTCCAGGTCTGTAACCAAAATCAGGGAGCTGTAGCGCAAAAACACCAGAATAGCAGACTGCAGCTATGTGATGTGTGATATCAAAATAAAGATAAAATCATAAGGGAAAAAATGACGTAGTTTGCACACTTCTGCGATCAACGAGCGATGAGTTATCGCAGAAGTTAGCGTTTCTAATAAAAATGTACAGGCTGGAGACCGGCCCACATTATGTCACCACCAGGGGCGTGTGGGCAGATCTCCCCGTAGGTATAAGAGAACCCATGGAGAAGACAAGAGCACTCATTGCCAGGGGGGAATAAGAATTATAAGCAATGGGTCCTGTTCAATAACAGCATATTCCAACCGGGGAGCCCCCCCGCCACCTATATTGAGTCGTCGCAGCGAACTTTATCGTGTAAGTTTCACTTTTTTATCCTGTTTTATTTTATGTATCTGCATATGTATTTTAATGTCCCCTTTGTAACATCCTTGTATATATTTTTCCTAAAAACGGCCTCCCTTTTGAATTAAATATAAAATTTAATAGTTCAGTTTCTTTTGTTCTGCAATCGTTCCCTTCCCCGAAGCCATATATGCTACCAAAATGCAGACGTCCGGCCAGGCCTGCATTATATTTTAAACTCGGCCGGTGGTGGCAGAGAGTATTAATAATTGGGCTATCATGAAGCTGACAGTGACCGTACGGAGGGCGTTAAACACGGATTCCAGGCTGTGGAACCCATGGTGTTGCGCCATACGCTCACTGGTCGTTTTCCTATACCTGCGTAGAGAGTAGTCTGGATCGCGTGCTCGCGACTCCGGACGAAATACGGACAGTGTGACGGCACGGTGAGATATTGTGTGATCTCCCCGGTGTCGTCCTGACTGTGTGTGGTGGAAATCCCTGACAAATTGGTGGCAGCGGTGGGATATTGTGTGATCCTGCCGGTGCCGTTCCTGACAAATTGGTGGCAGCGGTGGGATATTGTGTGATCCTGCCGGTGCCGTCAATGACACCATGCTACAAGGAGAAATTTATATCTCTTATTCCTGAGGCGGACAGGTCTACAAAAATGGGGCAGTACTAGAAGGCCCTTGTTGAGAAACTATTAAAAAAATTCCCATCTGAAAATGCTGGCGGCATAGGTCACAGTTCATTGGACAACCAAGGAGTACAGGCGAGAGAGACACAACTTCAATCCAGCAGAGGCAGGGGAACACTGTCAAAGTTCTGGGAGAATTTTCTCAGTCCCTCCCATTGCACAGGCCCTGAGGCGCTGGGTACTCTCACAAGGAGTGCAAAGTTTAGGAAGATGCTGAGGGAGTACCTTGCCGTCCTTACAAATGTCCTCCGTGATTTCTCTGTGCCTTAGAATTATTGGGTATCCAAGCTGGATACGTGGAATGAACGCCTTGGAGGACCTGGCCTGCCCTGCCCCTAGCGTTTTATCAGAGCGGGTTTTTAGTACCGCTGGTGGAATTATAACTGATAAGCGCATCCGCCTGTAAACTGAAAATGCTGACAGGCTGACTCTTATAAAAATGAACAAGGGCTGGATTGGCCCAGACTTCTCAACACCACCGAATGATAGTAGCTTAACATAAACTCAAATCCAGTGTCTTTTTTTTGGGGGGGGGGGGTTTCCATGGCAAACACAATGGGAGACCTACTTCTTAATAATGGGAACATTATCTTAGAGGCCCTCCTCTAAGTCTCTTCAAAGGGGTATTGGGATGCGTCAAAATTTTCACAATGGTATTGGGGTGCATCCAAAATTTGGGCAGCCCTGCCACTAACTGCATACGCAATAACAGTATAGGAGACCCACTCTTTAGTAATGGGCACAATGAAACATAGCCGGCTGATGGCTCTCTAAGAATAGTGAGGGTGCCCTTTAAGAATAGTAAAGGCCGCCTGATGGCCCTATAAAAATAGGCATTGTGATGTTCAGAGTCCCTCCTTCATAAATGAAACACGATGTGTCTGATGATATCTCACACACCACATGACCAGATAAGGTTGTAAAATGTTAAAATGACATTTCCTGGTGAATGCATTTGTCATGGTTGAAAGCAATGCAAAAGTGCAAAAACGCATCAAAATGCTACGTGTGAACATAGCCCAAGGTGTGGAGGAGTATTTTTGTTTTTGTTTTTTTATTTTGCTTTATACACAAGTCATTACCCTGGAAAGGATGTTCCTTAACATATTTCCCAGGAAAATCCATTTTGGTTTCGTTTTTGTATGTTTTATTGTGAGTCCGTAAAAGTGGCGTAATACCTCTGACAACGTTGTTGACAGAAGAGACCTGGGAGTCAGAAATGCTTCCAAGGGTATTCCCCATGCTGTTCCATGTCATTTGAGCACTGTTCCCAATTTTTAGGCCTCTGCAGCCGCCTGAAAAATGCTCGAGTTTCCCATAAACTTACATTGGGCTCGTTGCTCGGATCGAGCACCCAAGTATTCCAATGTGTTCGACCCGAGCACCGAGCACCCGAGCATTTTAGTGCTCTCCCATCACTAATGATTAGAGATGAGCGTTGTTCTACTCGAACTGTTCGCCAATCTCAAATTCGAGCTGTTTTGGGCGGTGTTCGAGCCATTCGGCGAACACGAACAATTTGAGAAAAATTCGGCTGTTCGAGGTTATGTTCGATAACTGTTCGTGCACCAAAATCATAACTGGATTTTTTCTCAGTAATGATGAAAATTAATGTTAATACGCAGTTTGAGTGTACAGCGGGGTGGGGGGAGGGGCAGAGGATGGATCTCTGCAGGAACAATGAAGATCTCCATTTTTTTTTCTCTTTCCCGCATTTGCAGTGGGGAGGTGCAATCTGTCAGCCTATCAGCAGCGCACACACGGAGCGAAGTGCTTTTTTTCACACAAGCAAGGGCATGTGTCATTGGCAGTGTATGTCACATGTCCTTGCCCTATAAGACCAAGCCATTTTCCCCGTCGCCACCATTTTCTCACTGCTGCAGCTGCGTGTTAGACGGCACCGCTGTTGCTGTGTGCGCTATACCTTGTTAATTTCAAGCCAATTTTCGCACAAATATACAGATAGCTTGGGAGTAGGGAATAGTTGTGATTGCAGTCCTTTTAAGGACTAGGTTACAGCATTTCCTACGACTTTTATCAGGGAGGTCTGTGCTCTTAAATAGATAGGTTGTGGGAGTAAAGACTAATTGTAATTGGAGTCCTTTTCAGGACTAGGTTACATGAGTTCCTATCAGTTTTTGCCAGGCAGGTCTGTGCCAGTGCTGTGCAAGTTTTTTTCACAGCATTTGGCTGAATCTAGCAAAGCTAATCCTTTTTGGCCTATTGCAGAGTGTGTTAGTCAGTGGAGTAGCCTATCTGTGTTGCAAGATATAACACCTGTGTATAGAATACCAATTTTTTTACTGCACCTAGTGAAGTAAAATCTTTTGGGCATAGCATCATTCTATTAGTCCATCTATACTGACCTCCATCAGGTTGCAAATTAAAAATAATTTTTTTCTTCATTTAGCTCTGAAAAAATATTTGGGCTTCTAGCAGTGTGTGGGACTTGTTCTATTAGTCCTTCTATACTGACCTCCAGCAGGTTGCAAATTGAATATAATTTTTTTCTGCATCTAGCTCTGAAAAAATAGTTGGGCTTCTAGCGGTGTGTGGGACTTGGTCTATTAGTCCATCTATACTGACCTCCATCAGGTTGCAAATTAAAAATAATTTTTTTCTGCATCTAGCTCTGAAAAAATATTTGGGCTTCTAGCAGTGTGTGGGACTTGGTCTATTAGTCCATCTATACTGACCTCCATCAGGTTGCAAATTAAAAAAAATTTTTTCTGCATCTAGCTCTGAAAAAATATTTGGGCTTCTAGCAGTGTGTGGGACTTGGTCTATTAGTCCATCTATACTGACCTCCATCAGGTTGCAAATTAAAAATAATTTTTTTCTGCATCTAGCTCTGAAAAAATATTTGGGCTTCTAGCAGTGTGTGGGACTTGGTCTATTAGTCCATCTATACTGACCTCCATCAGGTTGCAAATTAAAAAAAAAATTTTTCTTCATTTAGCTCTGAAAAAATATTTGGGCTTCTAGCAGTGTGTGGGACTTGTTCTATTAGTCCCTCTATACTGACCTCCAGCAGGTTGCAAATTGAATATAATTTTTTTCTGCATCTAGCTCTGAAAAAATAGTTGGGCTTCTAGGGGTGTGTGGGACTTGGTCTATTAGTCCATCTATACTGACCTCCATCAGGTTGCAAATTAAAAATAATTTTTTTCTGCATCTAGCTCTGAAAAAATATTTGGGCTTCTAGCAGTGTGTGGGACTTGGTCTATTAGTCCATCTATACTGACCTCCATCAGGTTGCAAATTAAAAATAATTTTTTTCTGCATCTAGCTCTGAAAAAATATTTGGGCTTCTAGCGGTGTGTGGGACTTGGTCTATTAGTCCATCTATACTGACCTCCATCAGGTTGCAAATTAAAAATAATTTTTTTCTGCATCTAGCTCTGAAAAAATATTTGGGCTTCTAGCGGTGTGTGGGACTTGGTCTATTAGTCCATCTATACTGACCTCCATCAGGTTGCAAATTAAAAATAATTTTTTTCTGCATCTAGCTCTGAAAAAATATTTGGGCTTCTAGCAGTGTGTGGGACTTGGTCTATTAGTCCATCTATACTGACCTCCATCAGGTTGCAAATTAAAAATAATTTTTTTCTTCATTTAGCTCTGAAAAAATATTTGGGCTTCTAGCAGTGTGTGGGACTTGTTCTATTAGTCCATCTATACTGACCTCCATCAGGTTGCAAATTAAATATAATTTTTTTCTGCATCTAGCTCTGAAAAAATATTTGGGCTTCTAGCAGTGTGTGGGACTTGGTCTATTAGTCCATCTATACTGACCTCCATCAGGTTGCAAATTAAAAATAATTTTTATCTGCATCTACAGTACCTCTGAAAAAATATTTGGGCTTCTAGCAGTGTGTGGGACTATTTGTATTAGTCCATCTATACTGACCTCCATCAGGTTGCAAATTCAAAATATTTTTTTTCTGCATCTAACCCAGCCAATAGTTTTGGCCTAATACCACAGTTTGGCCACTCAGCTCTGCTCGGTTACCATCCATTGTTTTTTTGTGCAAACAACTCCAGAGTTGTGAATTAGTTAACCACCAAAATGAGTGGAAAAAGGCCTGCTGCTGGTGGAAAGGGGAATAGGCGTGTTGGGAAGGGGAAAAAAGGTTGTGTCCGTGGGGTAGGTGTTAAAGCAACAGTAACATCTGCAGAAGAAAGACCATCTTCCAGCCAAACTAAAATGTCTACTTCTTTTAGCGGACAATGTGATAAGATCCCTTTCTTACGGCCACGCCAATCGCTACAAATTCCAGATGAGGCACAAAAACAGCAGGTGCTTCAACGGATATCAAGTGCTCCTTTAAGTGGGCTCTCCTCCACATCAACTTCAACATCACAAATACTCCAGTCCTCAAAGGTGTCACCCAAATCGCACTTGCTTCCTCACAGCTCCCAAATCTCCAGCTGCCCGTCTGAGTATGAGGTAGAACAGATGGTTGAGTCTGCAGAGCTGTTTACTCATACTATAGCCTGAGAATCAGAGGTCGACTCCAGCGCTTCTGTGAATCCAGACGAGGAAATGATCTGCACTGATGCCCAGAATCTTTATGAGTCGGATCCAGGACCAGACGCAGAAGGTTCTGACCATAATGTAGACCCTCATTCCCAAACTGTAACTCCTGTTGGTGGAGACAATGAGGAAGACGATGATAAGACTCAAATACCTGATTGGAGCGACAACTTTAGTTTTTTGTCAGGGCAGGAACAGGTTGGCTCTGAGGACGACGGGTGTGATAACGCACAGGGTGATGATGATGAGGTCGGAGATCCCACTTACTGTCAACCCACAGTCAGCCAAGAGATGAGGTCAGCAGAGGAGGTGGAGGAAGATGCTAGTGACGACGAGGTCAGGTTGCGCCTTCCTGGACAGAGACGTAGTACTGGAAGCACGTCAACAACTGCATCCTCAAACACAACTCTGCCTCTCACCACAAGTCGTGGTGGCTCTTCAGGTCGCATGGGTGCTAAGCCTTGCATAGCCTGGGCATTTTTTCAGATCGATAAAGATGACCCAACTCGTGTTATCTGTAACATTTGTCAGCAAAAGCTAAGTAGAGGCCAAAAAATATATAGTTTGAGTACTTCATGCATGAACCGGCACATGGACATGAAGCATAAGTTGCAGTGGGAAGCTCAGTGTGCTACAATGCGGCCTAGCCGGCCGGGCCAATCACCGTCTGCCATATCTTGTGCATCCGCGGCCTCTTCATCCTCTGTGACTGGGGGGACAGCAGTCACACCTGTTTTGGGGCGCAGACCTGCCACCTCTTTACCCGCAACAGCCAGCGTGATTGGCAGGTCATCATTTTCTTTGGAGGTGGTAACACCAGCTGGTGTTGAGCGCTGTCCGACATCGATAGCACCACCTTTGGATCAAGGCAACCTAACATGTCCGCCTGCATCTTCCTCACAGACCGGCAGTTTGCCGGGGACACCCTTATCAACCCCGTCTAAGCACAATAGCCAGCCCTCGGTCCCTCAGATGTGGACAAGTAAAAGACTATTTCCTCCTAGCCATGAGAAAGCTAAGAGGTTGAATTTCACCATCTGCAAGCTCTTGGCTACAGAAATGCTGCCTTTCCGCCTGGTGGACACAGAGGATTTTCGAGACCTTATGTCCGTCGCAGTGCCCCAGTACCAGATGCCCAGTCGGCACTACTTCTCAAAGAAAGGTGTGCCTGCGCTCCACCAGCATGTCGCACACAACATCACCGCTTCTTTGAGAAACTCTGTGTGTGACAGGGTGCATTTCACCACAGACACTTGGACGAGTAGGCATGGACAGGGGCGTTACATGTCGCTGACTGGGCACTGGGTAACTATGGTGACAGCAGGACAAGGGGCTGCTGTCCAAGTCTTGCCGTCCCCACGAGTTGTGCGTCAATCCTCTTTATGTCAAAGTTCCTCCACTGCTTCTGCCTCCTCAACCTCCTCTCGGTCTTCCACCTGCACCCAAAGCCTGTCTGGTCATGCCACAAGCTTTCTAACTGCGCAGAAGGGATCCTGCACACCTCCTTACTATGCTGGCAGTAGGGCTCAACGTCATCAGGCGGTTTTTACATTGAAATGTCTGGGAAATGTGAGTCACACAGCTGAGGAGTTGTGGTCAGCTCTGGAGAACCAATTTCATGAATGGTTGTCTCCACTGGACCTGAAACCAGGGAAGGCCGTGTGCGACAATGCTGCAAACCTGGGTGCGGCCCTTCACCGGGGCAATGTCACACACGTGCCTTGTATGGCTCACGTGTTGAACCTGGTTGTCCAGCAATTTTTAGCCCACTATCCCAGACTAGATGGCCTTCTGCAGAGGGCACGGTCGCTGTGTGCTCACTTCCGCCGTTCGCATCCCGCAGCTCAGCGACTTACATCTCTACAGAAGTCGTTGGGCCTGCCACTTCACCGGCTAAAATGCGATGTGCCTACCCGGTGGAATTCAACTCTGCACATGTTGCAGCGACTGTGGCAGCACCGACAAGCCCTGCTGCAATACGTTCTGACGTATAGCCTGGGCCAACGAGATTCAGAGGTGGGGCAAATCACGCTGGAGGAGTGGTCTCAGATCAGGGACCTATGCACCCTTCTGCACAGTTTTGAAATGGCGACGAAGATGTTTAGTGCTGACGATGCCATTATCAGCATGACTATTCCGGTGATTTACATGCTGGAGCACATGTTAAACAGAATTCGGAGTCAGGTGGTGGCACAAGAGGAGGTGGAGGAAGTAGAGGAGGAGGAGTTGTATGCGGAAGGGCTAACATCTGCAAGGTCCAGACGGTCAGCAGCACCAAGGCGGCAGGCATGTGAGGGTGGGGGAGATGGTTTTACCAGGGCGCATGGTAGCAGCCAAACTAGTGAGGAAGGTGCAGGAGCCCAGGAAGAAGTGGAGGACGAACTGATGGAAGACTCATCAGATGAGGGAGACCTTGATCACATTTCTGTTGTGCGAGGTTGGGGGGAGAGGACAGAGGAAGGAAGCATGATTGTTACCTCGCCACCAACACAACAGGGACTTGGTGCTCCTGGATGCGCAACACACATGAGTGCCTTCTTGCTGCACTACCTGCAACATGACCCTCGAATTGTGAGAATTAGAAATAATCCTGACTACTTGGTTGCCACACTGTTAGATCCCCGGTACAAAAGTAAATTTGCAGAAATTATTCCTGCCATAGAAAGGGATGCACGCATGCAGGAGTATCAGCAGAGACTGTTGCAGAATCTTACATGTGCTTATCCACAAAATACCAGTGGTGCACGTAGTGAATCTCACAGTTCCAACTTGCCAACCGTGGGACTGTCAAGTGTTCAGCACTCAAACCGTAACAGAACCACAGTATCTGCTGGTAACATCAATTTTTGCGGAATCATTTCACCACTTTTTTAGCCCATCCTTTGCAAGGCCACAGGAGACAAGAAGTCTGACACATAGTCAACGCCTAGAGACGATGGTACAGGAGTATCTCCAAGTAAACATTGAAGCCACGACTGTGTCACTGGACCCTTGCTCTTTTTGGGCTTCCAATCTGGATAAATGGCCGGAGCTAGCCACTTACGCCTTGGAGATCTTGTCATGCCCCGCAGCCAGCGTTCTGTCTGAACGTGTGTTCAGCGCTGCTGGTGGTGTGCTGACAGATAAGCGCACGCGGCTCTCCACTGATAATGTAGACAGACTCACGTTCATAAAGATGAACAAATCATGGATCCGAAACGACTTTTCTACCCCTGTGTCATCCTGGGGAGAGTAAAAGCTTGATGATTGGTTAAAATCACCCTACCAACCGTTTTAAGCTTTCAAATTACTAATCATGTTTATCTGTATCTTGACTGGAAAATAATTTGGGCTTTGTAGCAGTGTGCAGCACTGATCCTATTAGGCCATCTATACTAAAGCTTCACCAGATTTAAAATTAAAAATAATTTTCAGCTGCATCTAGCCCGGAAAATAATTTTGGGGCTCCGAGATGCGCAAGGCACATAAGTGCCTTCTTGCTGCACTACCTGCAGCATGACCCTCATATTGTCAGAATTCGAAGTAATCATGACTACTGGGTTGCCACACTCTTAGATCCCCCAAACTTTTCGATCAACCTTTTCATTTTAATAAAGACCAAAAAAATGGTCATTTTTGAAATTATAAGCATTAGCAGGTTGTTAGAAACTGAAATCAAACAGTTTTCAACTCAAAACTTTATTCTAGGTGATGTTACATTTTCACATAGGACCCCTTGTTCGAAAGGAGCTTCTGAACTCTCTCGTCCATTGAATTTGTCAGGTTTTGGATGGTTTCTGCTTCAATTGTTTTGCATGAGGACAGAATACCCTCCCAGAGCTGTTGCTTAGATGTGAACTGCCTCCCGCCATCATAGACACTCCTTTTAATGATGCTCCAAAGGTTCTGAATGGGGTAGAGGTCAGGGGAGCATGGGGGTCACACCATAAGTTTGTCCCCTTTTATGCCCATATCAGCCAGAGATGCAGATGTTTTATGTGCAGCATGAGATGGTGCATTATCATGCAGAAAAATGATCTTGCTGTGAAATACACGGTTCTTCTTCTTGAATCATGGCAGGAAGTGCTGTTTGAGAAAATCCACATACATTATGGAGTTCATCTTTAGCGCCTTCAGGGATCCTAAAGGGGCCGACAATCTCTCTCCCCATGATTCCAGCCCAAAACATTACTCCACCTCCTCCTTGTTGGCGCTGTAGCCGTGTTTGCGTGGGGTGTCCATCAACCAGCCATCCTCCACTCCATCCATCTGGACCATCGAGCGCTGCACGGCACTCATCCGTGAACAAAACAGTTTTGAAATCAGTCTTCATGTAATGTTTGGCCCACTGGAGCCGTTTCTGCTTGTGTGAAGTGGATAGAGGAGGTCGACAGGATGGCGCATGCACAGCTGCAAACCTCTGAAGGACCCTGCATCTTGTTGTTCGGGGGACGTTGGAGGCACCAGCAGCTTCAAAAACTTGTCTGCTGCTATGACAAGGCTTTTTTGCCGCTGCTCTTTCAACCTGACGTAATTGCCTGTAGGAAAGAGTCCTCAATTTGCCCTTATCAGCACGCACACGTGTGTACTGTGAATCAGCTACATACTTCTTGATTGCCAAGACACTTCATCCTGATCATCGCACAATGTTGATTGTAGTCATGCCTTGACCTAAACACTCCACAATTTGTTGCTTCTCAGCAGCCGACACATCCTTTTTCTTTCCCATTTTGGCAGAAAATGTAGGCTGCTTAATAATGTGAGAGAGCCTTCTTAAGTAGTCTTGCCTTTCATTGGACACACCTGCCAAACTAATTAGCACAGGTGTCTGCAATTGCTTACAGTGATATAAAGAGCCCTGACACACATCACCATCAATGAGTTTAACTGACAAACAAACAAATTCTTCCCTTATCACTCCTAAACACTTTTTGTATAATAATTTGGAACGCAGTGTACATGTGCTTTTCCACAAAACACCAGTGGTTCACGTAGTGAATCTTACAGTTCTAACTTGCCAACCGTGGTCTGTATGGAGTTGTTCAATAAAGGGCCCAAAATTAAGATAACATAGATGGGAGAGGTCTCTATGAATAGGAATTCCTAAGTATTTGATACCCTGTGAGGGCCAGGCAAAGGGAAAGTTGGACTGGATGGAATCCTATATGGATTTGGGGAGGGAGACATCGAGGGCCTCAGACTTCGCTGCATTGATTTTAAAATTTTACCATGTAACAAAGTGATCTATTTCAGCCATAACAGCATGGATGGATATATGTGATTGAGTGATATATACTAGGACATCATCAGCAAATAGAGAGCACTTGTACTCGGTGCCTCCCACCTCAATCCACCTAATATTGGGGTTATGGCGAATTGATGAGAGCAGGTGCTCCGTCACTAGGATGTATAAGAGAGGGGACAGAGGACATCACTGCCTTGTCCCATTGGTGATTGTGAAAGGTGATGAAAATGTTCTGACGCACCCCCTGGGCCTTGGGACACCCGGAGCTGGACCCTTTTTGGTGGATGCTGGTGGTTGTAGTCTTCGTGGCGGCGACCCAGTTCCGTGGTTCAGGGCGGTCAAACCAGTGGCGGAACTATTTATGTGGTTTTCATGTTTAAATGTCCGACTACGCCACCCGTGGATTGCGGTCAGAGTGAACCGCCGCTACAGGGCAGACCACTGAGGCTGGTGTTGTGGGTGCAGCAGAGCGTAGCATAACTCCCCACGGGAGGAGTATTGCCTCAGGGCAGTGTATGCGGAGGATGGGGGTGATGGTGCAGGGCAGCAGCAGTAACGACACGGAGTCAGTGATGCAGTTCAGGGCCTTTACTCACAGTTCTTATTATCCAGACCACGTCTGCAGGTAACGGCTGCCCACGTCGTACTGTGCTCACCAGGTGAGGGGCTCAGACAACTCCCAGATAACTTTGGAGCACTTCACAGGACCCCCTTTGTGTCCTTTGTCTGGCCTTTCTTACCAACACTTCTGTCGGGCTGCCTCGGGCCTCCTCTTGGTAAACTTGGCGCCAGTTTCCCTGACCCTATGTGGTGCCTTCCTAGCGGGTGGAGCAAGGGGCTGCGCCACATAAAATGTCAGAGCCTCCGGTTTCTAGCTGAGGGTCGTTTCCTGCCTCCACTAGTTCGGGGACCGGTCTCCCCCTTTGGCCTGACCCCTCCACGCAGGTGGATTCGGGCGTGCGGTGGCGACTCGCCCGTCCGCACCCCTGGGATCCCTTCATTCCTCGTTCCTGGAGCCTTCTCCGCTCCTCTTCCTTCCTTCTCCGTCTTCCAGGCCTGGGCCTCTGTTACTAGGCCCGCCTCCGGAACAGAGCTCATGCAGAGCCCCTGCTCCCTGCCACTTCTGCTCAGACTTCTCTGCACTGAACTAAGATGGTGCCCACCTTTTATACTCCCTTCTCAATGCACCCAGGAACTGCTTCCTCCCTGCTCCTGCACTACAGGGTTCCCCTTCCTCAGTGTTCCCTCCCCCCACTCCAGCCAGGGACAGGGACTGTCGTGCCCATCTCAGGGGCATATTGGTCGCCCTGCCCCACGGCAATGTGGTGTAATGCATGCAGGTGTTGGGTCCTGATCCACACTCCATCCTTACCTGAGAGTGAGATATCACACCTCTGGGTGAGGTGCAATACGTCTGTAGCAACCGAGCCCTCAGGGTGCTACAGTTCCATTTATCTTCAGCCTAGGTGACGTATTGCGATACAGGGCCATGATTTTGGCTATAAAAGGGTCCCCTAGACCCCTACCCCAAGCTTTTTAAGAGAATCATATATGGCGTGCCAGGAGACTCTATGGAATGCTTTCTCAGCATCCAACGAGAGTATCTAATTACAAATTTTTAACTGCATCTAGCCCAGGAAATACTTTGTGCCTAGTAGCAGTGTCTGCTAGTGAGCGGATTATCCCGGCTGTTAAGCAAGCTGCACCACCTGTAGTTTAGACACTTAATTTTTTCAAAGGAAATGCTTCGGGACCATGGGATACTTAGTGAAGAGCATCAGGAGGCACCCCAAGGCATAGGGGCTGGGACTGGCAGTAGGATGCCTTGCGGTGGACAGCCGAGCTCGATCCTTATAAAAGCTTTTTAACTGCAGCAGCTTTAGTGGACGCTACTGGAGCTGGAATTACCGCGGCTGCTGGCATGAGACTTGCCCTCCAATAGATCCTTGTAAATGGATTTAAAGTGTATTCATTCAAATTAGAGAGTCAATTTAAATTAAAAAGCTTAGAGCTGCCTCCACCACAGGGGGGCTCGCTCGACCCACCAGCGGACAGGCACCAGTATTGGGAGAGGGGGGCTGGCCGTCAGGGTTCACCGCGGCTCTGGCACAAACCCGGCGACACGGAGGTGGCACGGGCAGGAGCGGACTGGCCGTGTCGGCTTCTCACTTTTTGGATTTTAGAAGGGCATGACATGCCTATATCTGTGTCTCCCCCTCCTTTTACTCCTCCACCTCTTTTATTTTCGCATGACTATATGTACTTGTCACTTTTCCATGTGTTAGTTATGTCTTCTGAGCAGTTTGTCAGCTTTTGGACACCTTTGAAGGTGTTTTCTATGTGTTTCTATGTGTTTTTGTTTGCCTGCCATTGGTTTTAACGGTGTTCGAAGGTGTTCGACGAACAGTTCGACGAACAGTTCGGCGAACACACGGGTGTTCGACGAACCGAACCGAACTCGAACACTACGGGGGTGGCTCAACACTACTAATGATAACATTCAAGATGAATGTTTAACTATAAAAAAAGACGATGTAAAGGGAGAACATGTTGTACGTTATTAATAATGAATCTAATTGTAAGGACAACTATCACATCAAAGGATGTGACATAACAATAACAATAGTAAAATTGATAAAAAATGGCTGTTTTCAGCACTCCCTACAGTCTTCAATTCAATAATATCAAACACATTATTGGGAAATAAGTTCTTATTCTGTTCCAGAAATTAATCCTATTTTAAATCAGATACTAAAGGAAGGACACATGTGTTGCTAGGAGAGGGCGTTCCCTCTGTAATATACTTTCCCCCAGAATGTATCACAAACCACAATCAGAGAAAACCTAGCTGTCCATTAAAGGTCATTTCAAATGCGAAGACACCAATTATAACATGTGTCAATATGCAAATAAAAAACAAAAGATCAATGACACCTGTGATATTAATTCTTTCATTTATTGCAATTCCAGATATGTAGTATTTTGTATATAATGTAATCTGTGCAACATCAAATATGTGGGATGCACCATTTGTAAATGAAAAACAGAATATATGAACACTTACAGAACATTAACAATAAAAACAAAACATATCTGGGAGCAACAAAACACTTTTTAGAAAAGCATAATTGCAACATCCAGGGTCTTACCTTCTTCAGTATTGAGAAAGTTAACTGTCCAGATTGAGGCGGAGACTGGAGAAAAAAACTTTTACTTAGGGAGGCGTTTTGGATAATTAAACTTGATACTAAACAACCTAAAGGAATGAATTACAGAAGTGATACTGTGCTCATTTATTACTATCCTGTACCAGCACTTTATTCATATCCCTTATAAAGTATCTACTCGGCCTGACCAAGGTCGCACGGCGGCTCAGTCGACTCCGTGAACCAGGGAGGGACCGAGCAGAGGGACCAGGTGCCACTCTGGGACCGATCTTGTATGAGAGCAGGTGACTCCCACGGGACAGAAGGCAGGAACGGACCGGTACAGCTGAAGAGCACGGCAGGCAGGCTGACGGGTGGTCTGGGTAGACAAGCAGGCTGATTCGGCTGATAGCCAGACAGGTGCTCCAGGTAGGCAAGCTGGCGGGCACGGCAGGTAACAGGCAGGTGCTTCTAGGTAAGCAGGCTGGCGGGCACAGCAGGTAACAGGCAGGTGCTTCCTGGTAAGCAGGCAGATGGGCAAGGCAGGTAACAGACAGGTGATTGCAGATAAGCAGGTGGGCAGAGCCCATAGACAGACTGGCGGACTGGACTGTAGGCAGACTGCTGGGCAGGAAAGTAGTCAGACTGGCGGACTGGACCGAAGAACAGACTGGCGGACAAGACTGACTTGCAGAGGACCTGAGGGCTGAAGCAAAGTAAGTATAACAGAGCAACAACCTTGCACGGGCACCTCCATATTGGAGGAGATGCCTTTTATAGAGAAAGCCCTCTGGCCATTGGTCGGGGACTTTTTAGGATGGCGCGCACGGCCCCTTTAAGAGGGAGGGAGCGCGCGCGCCCTAAGCACAGTGCCAGGGAAGCTGCGTGCACCAGCAGCAGCAGGGAGGCCGGAAGACGCCGGAGCAGGACCGCGGCGGTAGGGGGGACGGCGTCTCTGCCGGTCAGGGGGCAGAGACGCCGATGCTACAACTTCCATGACTGGTTGTTTGTTGTTTTAAATTACACATCCCATCATTCTTTGATATACTCAGTGACTAAGGGCGGTAACATCAGAAACGCGTTGAGTATCTCTCATCTACCATCATGGACATTTTATCATATTTTAAATAATATGGAATAAATCATTAAAGATTTTATTAGCTCTACCACAATCAGTAATTTTTCTTATGCCATACAATCTAATATCTAGCTTTTGTTAACTGTTTATGGAACAAATGTAAAAAGAACAGCAATTCTGTTTTATGACATTTTAAATCTTTGATAGCAAAAGCGCAATTTCTAGCCTGTCAATGTTATAATGACAGGGAGCCTGATAGATTGTACATATGGCAGATCTATTATACTTTGGTGGATTGTAGTCCTGTAGGCCATTTTTTCACCTCTAGTTGTCATGCTAATCATCAGCGATAGAGTGCCAGAGAGAGAGATTTCCAAATGTCAAATTCCCTACATGCCACAGTTCTCATTGTATGCATCATATAAGGGGTTAAATGAGCCTCTGCAAACACTGAAAGTTCTCATTACCTGCTGCTTTGTCTGAGATAGCTGTGAATATTGAACACTGTTACACAGAGGAAGTCCCAGAATCATCATTTTGAGGTTATGGGTATGTGCCGATGATCCGTAATGGCAGCGTTTTGGACGCAGCTCACCTGTGCTGTGGCCAAAACGCTGTGTTGTACAGTAGAAGCTCAGTGGACTGTGCTTGTATTTGACGCTGTGTTAACTCAATGGCAGCGCGGCTTTACGAGCCGCAGCATGACAATTTCTGTTGCGGAGATGCAAAAGACTTTATAGGGTGCGGAACTCCTCATATGTTCAATGAACTCATGCAGATTTACCTGCGTGATCGGACGCAGAGCTGTGGATGCAGCGAAAATACGCTGCATCCAAAGCGCTGCTATAGCCTGATTGTGGGAACATAGACTTAAGATGTAGTACTGACATAGTAGTACTGACGTAGCCTTAAGATGCACATCCATATGGCTACAGTGTTTTATCTACAAAAAGCAAAAAATTGTTGCAAGAATGCTACTAAACATTTAGAAAATTGAGTCTATAGCAGCACTATAGTAAGAGAAGTCTGTAATATATTACACTTTTTTACTATAGTAGTTTGTCTGCTCCTCAATTCAATAACGATAGAAACTATGCATTATCAGTTTACATAGTAAAAAGATGTTACTACAAATTATTTAAATCATTAATCAGTTTTTTGTGTTAAATATACATTTTTCAATTTTTCACGGTCTTTATTAAAAAACATAATTAAGAAGTCCCTGTGGCCAGTGAAAATTATAAGATTTCATTTTTTTTTCTTTAAATACAGATTGTAATATCGAAACCAAAACATGCCAGAGATAAAAAAAATACATTTAACAAAAAAAAAAGATTTAATCAATAGGTAATTTTCTTATGACCCATTGCCTATAAATATGCTTTCTTTCAGACTGCAGGAAAATTCATATACATAATTTCAGTCCCGACTTTAATGAATTGCCTAGCATGTAGTTTACATAAAAGCCTGAGGAATTATGGACACATATAAAGACTATTATTACTGAAGAAGCTGGAAAGACAATAAACATGAGGCAGAAGAGACTCTCCTGCAGCCATGGTTAACAGAAGAAACCCTAAAGATCATCAAAGAAAGACGAATGGCAAAAGCAAAAGGTAAGAAGCAGGATGCAGACAACATCAATAAAAGACTAAAGAGAGGCATTCGAGCAGACAAAGAACTTTATTACCAAAATATATGTACAGAGATAGAATGCAAACATCTGAAGGGCAAGACCAAGAAGGCATTCCAAAAGATCAAAGATATACGACAAAAGTTTCAACCAAGAGTGAATATGTTGAAAGACACCAATGGGAACAAACTAATTGAGCCAGAACAGATCAAGGAAAGATGGAAAGAATACACAGAGGAAAATCCTAGACCAAGCTACCTTTTTTAAGTTTCCAGCAAGCTGTAGACAATAAAACTCCAAATAATTAAGGTTTTAGTATGTATATTCATCTCGATTTTGTGGATTAGCATTTGGTTCATAGTGTGAAGTTTACTAAACCTCTGTAAAGTGTAGAATTACGGTATCAGATATGATAATGCAAGATGATGAATAAAGATGTATTTTCCAGGGATACAGGATCTTTCTGCAGCTGTTTTATTCAAATATTTGGATTGTTTCCTTTGCACTTGACAGGAGCTGGACATCTTTTGCATATTTCAGTTTATACACTGTAAAGTAATACTGCTGTGAATTAAAGGGCCACAAGACACAAATAATTTTTTATTCTTATGAAGTCAAGTAACTGAAAACTGTTCTGCTTCCCATTTACTTCTGGCTCCATTCAAGCTTTGAGACATCTTTGCTGTGAAATAGTATCATGATAAAGTTAATCTCCGAGTCCCTGTTTTCTTATTTCCTCCTAGTTTCCAAACCTCAAATGGAGATTTGGTAGCAGATTGGGATGCTCATATCAGCTAAATGTGTTTTACCTTCAAGCAGAAGTCTAATATGTATATATCATGTTTACCTAGTCCTTTTGGCCCATACATGCTAAGAGAGAAGCCCCCTATTTAGTCAGATTCACAGTGTGCCTCATGGGACACAGTGGGGTTCTAATTGTTGAAATATCACATGGTAGTTGGGTCCTATGGGGGCTTTATAGTTTCACTTAGTTAAAAAAAACATGAAATGGGGCATATGCACAAGTATCAGGATTTTTAACAATGCAATAAATAATATTTAAATTTTGACACTTTTGACTCTGCCAAATAAATATATCCCCTACAAAATAATTGTAAACTTTCAAATATTTAATTATAAACTGTATTATCTTCTTCCTGCCAACAATATTTGTAAAGTATTTTTCTGTGGACTATTTGTAATATATTCTTGCCAAAAGCCATGCTTCATGTATAATGTGTTCAGATATTTCTGTAATATGGTTATTACAGGGTGTGCCCAACAGATGTGAAGTATGTCATGCTGCCCACTGTAGGGCGGCATCCATTAGCCATGTCTTAAATATGGCTCCAAGCAGTTTTTTAACAACTGTTTTAAAAACTGGTGGTGATTCAGAGAATATTTTGGCAGTGATGGTTGTGCTGCGTAATTGATATTTTAATTCTGTTTATTCTCAAAGCATTTGAAAACAGGTGTTTTTGACATATGAGGATTTCTACTAAATTCCACTTTATCAAGTTTACATGTCCAGATTAATGTTAGACTAGAATTGACTTGTTAACTTTGTCAATTTCCCTTTTTCAATAGTATTAAACAACAAACCAGTCATAGTGTTCCGTGATATCAAAACCTCACACAAGTTATATCAGAATAAGCTCCAAGTAAGTTTGCAGGTTTTTGAGCAAGTTTGGAAAATATGTAATGTTTATTATACCATGATAAACTATATGTGGCCTGTATGCCAGTCAGTAAAGCGTTGAGAAAGGTTTAACATTGTGAACCTTAATTTTGATGGCTTTTTGTGCAAATTGCTGCATCTAATTTGACTTATTTTTTTTATGTGGTTTTGACATTTTTCTCTTGTTTGATAATGATTTTAAAAGTGACTTAGAGAAAAAAATAGTGTATCTTATAAAAAAAAAGATCTTTGGCTTAAAATACAATGTGTACCAAATGATGGCAAAATTGAACTCAATGAATAGTCAGTATAGAGTTGGACAAAAGTATCTAAAGATTCGCCAAAATGATCATCCAGCTACTATGATAAATTTGGCACATTTTTAGACTTTTTAGTCCTAATATTGAACAGTGTTAATACCTGTTCCCATGAATTGAAACATCTGGTAACCTGAATTCGACTCCTCAAAGACATTCTTAGTTCCTTAATTGGAATTTCCAGGCACAACAAAAATATTTTGCTGTCCCTGTAGTGATCCCATCAACCTCCGGTTATCAATTTACATTTTGAGCTCTCCTTCATGCCCTTCATGCAGTTTTTTATTGTTTGTATTCAGGGATTACTGCCAGCACTCCCTTAGATAATAGAGATTACATTTGCCATGATTCATTACAATACTCAAATCTCTAACTCCTACCCTCAATACCAAGCCACAGCATGTAGTTGGTTCATGATCTCTGGCCTGCCCACTACACTCACAGATTGTCTTCTTGAGACTGCTATACAGTCTCAAGATGGAAAAACACAGAGCATGGATTGCTGCTCTCTTCCTCCACAGACAGAACTTCCACAGTGGTTAATGCATCTGTCCTGTAGATAGTGAATTTGGAGAGTGGACAGTTATGGTGTTAGATTGTGGAGGTGGAGAGCATCTGTAAGCAGGTGGTTTTCTATTGCAGAGTGGTAGCACCTGATGATGAGCTGTTTCATGCTCCTTTTGCTTCTGCTCCCTCCCTGTACATGACGCGCCCCCTGGGCCCTGGGGTACCCGGAGCCGGGCCGGTAGACGCTGGGGGTTGTAGTCACTGTGGCGGTGACCCGGTCCGTGACCCAGGGCGGTCAATCCAAGGCGTATTTATATATATGGGTGTAAATGTCTGACTACGCCACCTGTGGAGTGCGGCTAGTGAGGCCGCCACTGCGGAACAGTCCTCTGAAGCCGGTGGTATAGCAGCAAAGGTGGTATAACTCCCCACAGGAAGAGTGTAGCTTCAGGGCAGTGTGGGTGGATGATGGTGGTTGTGCAGGGCGTTCCAGTGCAGTGAGTGCTGGCGTAGCAAGGAACACAGAGACAAGATAGTGCAGTCCCAGGGTCTTTACTCACAGTTGTTGCAGTCCAGATTACAGGTACCAGAGCAATCTCCCCTGTCGTGCTGTGCGTATGCAGTGAGGGGCTCAGTCCACCCCCAGATAGCTCTGGAGTACTTAGCAGGACCCCCTTCTGTGTGTCCTTTCTCTGGCCTTCTCCCTGCACCTCACACCTAGCGACACTTCTATCCGGTACCCTCGGGCCTTGGCGGGCGACGTGTGTTCCATCCCCTGGGTCCTATGTGGCTACCTTCTTAGTGAAGCTGGCGTGGACTTCTGACTTACAGTACATAAAGTGCTGCAGGCTCCGGTTTCTAGTTGAGCCTTCGTAGTTTTCTCCACTAGTTAAGGGACCGGTTCCCCTGATCTGGCCTGACCCCTCTACCTCCTGGTAGCAGCAGGCGTACGGGTGGCTTGCTGCACGGCCCGTACCCCTAGGGTCCCTTCACTCCTCATTCCTGGAGCCGTCCTGCTCCCTCTCCTCTCAGACTTGGGCCTCAGTGCTCGGCCCGCCTCCGGAGCAGAGCTCGTGCAGAGCCTCTGCTCCTGTCACTTCTCCTCGTCTGACTGGACTCTCTCTCTGAACCCAGATGGTTCCTTGTTTTTATACCTCCTTCTAAAAGAGCTCCCAGGATCTACATCCTCCACCCCATCCACTACATGGTTCTCCCTCTCTAGGTGGTTCCCCCCACTCCAGCCAGGGACCAGGGACTGTGCTCTCCCGTAGGAGCAATCTTGCCCTGTCCCCTGGAAATGTGGTGTAGTGAATGCAGGTGTTAGGGTCCTGAGCTGTACTCTTTCCTTACCTGAGGGTGAGATACCACACCTTTGGGTGAGATGCAGTACCTCTGTGGCGACTGAACCCTCAGGGGCGCCACATACACATTGAGATTCACAGGTCATGTCCCCTATAACATCTACTGATCCCTGACCCTAGCATGTACGGCTCAGCCTCAGTGACAAGCTACATTCCATTCAAAACAAATGCAAGAAATCTTTGTACTCTATCCTTTGAATGGATTATGGCAGTAAGTAAAAAGCTACCACATATGTGATATCTCAGGAACGAGCCAACGTCTTAACAGCAAGTAAACTATGAATTTTCGCTATGTCTCACAGGCTTCACAGTGATTGAATAATTAGTTTACCCGGAATACTACTTTAAGGCCAACACAAAATAGCCCCCAAAAGCAGCTGTTACTTTTGAGACTTGCACATTAACTAAGAGAAAATTACAAAGTACTTTCTTTGACCTTAAAGCTAGTGCTTGATAATAAAAAGCATTATAGTATTAATGACATCTTGGAGATTTCTTCATATCACTGATTCTGAGTACTATATTACAACACTGACATGATCTTCTAAAGTGAATAAAGATGATATAAGATGTATGTAAACTATGGTACTTCATTTATTTAATTCATTATTGGATGTAATGATCCTTGTGGATCTATTGTCCACATCTACCCTCAAAAGAAATGTATCGACAAAAACATTATGTAAAATGCATTTAATATAAGAATTTTTATTTCTATGCTGCCAACATATTCCACAGAACTTTACAATTCAGACTTGTACAGACAATATCAGAGTAACTAACACATAATTCAACACATACCAAGTAAAATGAGGGTCCTGCTTGCAAGCTTACAATCTATGATTAAATAGGGGAGTAACACAACGTTATGGTGAATGGTAAAAAGTTCTTGCATTGTATGGTCCAGCCATCAATATAATAAATAGGGTATTCAAATAATTCTGACCCCGTACTATGACCTGACTAGGACTTTGTCTCACCCCTCTGTTTATGATGTATCCTCCTGGCTTATGACCTCGCACTCCTTGACTTCTCCTTGACTCCTTGCCGTCCCCGACTCATGGCACAAAAGTGATGTCTCAAAAATTTAGCAAGGAAGACTCTTTGAATTGAACTACAATGTACTAACTACTGCTATTAAAGGGAGTCTGCCAGCACAAAATGACTAATCAAACTAATTTCAGCACTTGGTGTACCGATGACTTGACTGAATAGTTCAGTGCACCTTCCCACCACTTGTTTCTCATGTGTTTCCACCCCCCCCTTCTTGTTTGACAGCACTAGCTTTACAGGAGCTAGAGGAGGGCAGAGATACATTATTATTATTTATTATTATAATGCCATCTATTTCATGGCGCTTTACATGTGAAAAAGGGGTATACACATGTCACGGGTGTTTCAGAGGTGACAGAGAGTTGCCCTGCAATGGTTTTCAGGAGATCTCCACGTTTGGCAATGCAGACAGCTGCCTAGATAGGAGGCTGTGTTTAGGACCCAGCGACTAGCTCCCTTTAGTCTGGGTGTATATATACCTGGTGTGTCTAGGTGGGCGTCGCCGGTTATACTCATTTCTACTTGGAACTTGGCAGAAGCAGCATCACGTCCTCTCTGGAGTCTTGAGGCCGTGTGCCCTGTTGGAGTTCTTCTTAAAGCTAAGCTGTTATTCCCCTGTGTGGTCTTCCCTTTTGTCTTTACAGTGCTAGCAGAGGTTGACTAGTTCTCATCTCCTTCCACCCCCAGCTATAGCCTAACACCAGGGATAGTAGGGGGAGGCACGTGCTCGGCGACAGCTGCGGAGGCTGTATAGGGGGAGACAGAGTGACGCTAGTTCAGAATAGGAGGTCACCTCTTCCCCCTTTCCCTAGTGTCTGGGCTCCCTTTCCCTTTCCTCTCTGTGTTGCACTCACACCTGGCATGGCTCTCTGTGTTGCACTCACACCTGGTGTGACATTATAATCGGCTGAGCACATTTTGGAAAAAAAGAAAAGAAAAACAACACAAGATTGACATTTTGTTTTTTTTTCTTTGTGTGTTTTTGGGCGTGCACCTTTTTTTTTCCTTACTCCCTTTAGCATGGGATCAGTTGCAGAGCTCGCAGAGCAGTTCCACTGTCTGTCTCTGGAGGTGAATGACCTCCGCTGTGAGGTTCAGCAGCAGTATCACCGGTTACAGGCCGCCAATATAGGGGTTTCTGTTGGTAGACCTGTCCAGTCTGAAACCAAAATTGCCCTCCCGGACAGGTTTTCAGGAGGTAGGGACAAGTTTTTTGTGTTTAAGGAGGCATGCAAATTGTACTTCAAACTTCGACCCTACTCCTCCGGTAATGAGGAGCAATGGGTTGGTATTGTGATCTCTCTGCAGGGCGATCCTCAGTCATGGGCGTTTTTGTTACCGCAGGACTCAGTTTGTTTCCAGTCTGTGGAGGGGTTTTTTGGAGCTCTTGCCCTCATCTATGATGACCCTGACTGAGTCGGCTTGGCTGAGTCTAAGCTACATCGCCTTCAGCAGGGCATTTGGTCAGTGGAAACTTACAGTTCGGAATTCCGTAGATGGGCAATGGATTCAAAATGGTATGACTCAGCCCTTGAAAGTCAATTTTGTGAGGGGCTTACTGAAAGGTTGAAAGATGACTTGGCTGCATATGATACCCCTCAGTCCTTGGAGGCTGCCATGTCTTTGACCATACATCTGGATAGGCGCCTTCGGGTTAGACGGGTGCAACCTTCTTCTCTGGGGCCTTCTTGTCGGGGTTGTGTAACTTTGCCAAGGGAGCGGTCTGGGGGTGAACCAGTACTGGGGGAGGTGGAGGAACCTATCCAGTTAGGGGGTGTCTCTACATCATACATCTCCCCAGAGATTCACAAGAAAAGAGTAGTATGCTTTTTTTTGTGGGAAAAAGGGACACTTTGTTGGGACCTGTCCTTCAATTTCTAAACAAAAGGAGACTTGTTTAACTCTCTGTAGTCTGGAGTTGGATAAACAAGGGGTGCATTTGTGGCCAAACTGCAGCTCCCGCTTTGTCCTGACAGCAGAAGTGGTGCTAGAGAGCAAAACCGAAAAAATTTCTGTATTTGTTGACAGTGGAGTCGGGGTCAGCATGGTTGATGCTGAGTTTGTGAAAACTCATGGTCTTGCTTGCTGTGCTTTAGCTGAACCTATTCCCATCTTTGCCATTGACTCGGCGCCACTTGCACAGAAAGCATTTACCCAGATTGTACATAATGTAAAACTGAGGGTGGGGTCAGTTCATTGTGAAATCATCCCTTGCTATGTTTTGGAAAATCTCCCTATCCCCTGGCTTGTTAAACATAATCCGTTGGTGGATTGGCAAGCTGGGGAGATTACTGAATGGGGAGATTACTGCCATGAGAACTGTCTGAATGTTTCTATTGCGGCTGCCTCTATGGGGATACTGCCTGCTTTTCTGTCTGGTTTTGAAGACGTTTTGGCTGAAAAGGGGTGTCAGGATTTGCCTCCTCATTGTGCTTATGACTGTCCTTTTAACCTTACCCCCGGAGCTAAACTACCAAAGTCTAGACTATATAATCTTTCTGGCCTGAGAGAAGGTTTCATTGCTGAAAATCTGGAGAAGGGACATATCAGACCCTCATCTTTTCCCGTGGCGGCAGGGTTCTTCTTTGAGAAGAAAAAAGATGGCGGTCTACGCCCCTGTTTAAATTTCCAGGAATTAAATCAAATTACCATACATAATCCATACCCTCTTCCTCTGATTCCTGATTTGTTCAGCCAGGTTGTGGGAGCTAAGGTATTCTCCAAGTTGGATTTAACTGGAGCCTACAATCTGGTTAGAATCAGAGAGGGGGACGAATGAAAGACAGCGTTCATTACCCCGGAAGGTCATTTCGAGAGTCTGGTTATGCCTTTTGATTTGACCAATGCACCTGCGGTATTCCAGCATTTCATAAATTATATTTTTCATCATTTGGTGGGGAGGTTTGTGGTGATCTATCTGGACAATATTTTGTTTTATTCACCTGATTTTGAGACCGGGGGCATGTTAAGCAGGTGCTCCAGATATTAAAGGATAACAAGCTTTATGCCAAACTAGAAAAATGTGTTTTTGCTGTTCAGGAGGTGCGTTTTTTGCGGTACTTGTTGTCATCTTCAGGTTTTCGGATGGATCCGGAGAAGCTCCGTGCAGTCCTCAACTGGGAACGTCCTGAGAACCAGAAGGCCCTACAACGTTTTCTGGGCTTTACTAATTTTTACAGGAAATTCATCCAAAATTACTCGGTGGAAGTGAAACCCCTTACGGACATGACTAAGAAGGAGTCTGATTTTTCCAACTGGTCGGAGACTTCCCTCTAGGCTTTTTCTTCCTTAACCCCTTTACCCCCGAGGGTGGTTTGCACGTTAATGACCAGGCCAATTTTTACAATTCTGACCACTGTCATTTTATGAGGTAATTACTCTGGAACGCTTCTACGGCTCCCCCTGATTCTGAGATTGTTTTTTCGTGACATATTGTACTTCATGATAATGGTAAAATTTCTTCGATATGACTTGCGTTTATTTGTGAAAAAAACGGAAATTTGGCGAAAATTTTGAAAATTTTGCAATTTTCAAGCTTTGAATTTTTATGCCCTCAAATCAGAGAGATATGTCACACAAAATACTTAATAAATAACATTTCCCACATGTGTACTTTATATCAGCACAATTTTGGAACCAAAATTTTTTTTGTTAGGGTGCTAAAAGGGTTAAAATTTGACCAGCGATTTCTCATTTTTCCAACAAAATTTAAAAAAACATTTTTTTAGGGACCACATCACATTTGAAGTCACTTTGAGGGGTCTTTATGACAGAAAATACCCCAAATTGACACCATTCTAAAAACTGCACCCCTCAAGGTGCTCAAAACCACATTAAAGAACTTTATTAACCCTTCAGGTGCTTCACAGGAATTTTTGGAATATGGAAGAAAAAAATTAACATTTAACTTTTTTCACAAAAATGTTACTTTAGACACAATTTTTTTCATTTTCACAGGGGTAACAAGAAAAAATGGACCCCAAAATTTGTTGTGCAATTTCCCCTGGGCACGAAGATACCTCATATGTGGGGAAAAAACACTGTTTGGGCGCACGGCAGGGCTCGGAAGGGAAGGAGCGCCATTTGACTTTTTGATTGTAAAATTTGCTTGAATAATTAGCGGACGCCATGTTGCGTTTGGAGAGCCCCTGATGTGCCTAAACATTGGAGCTCCCCCACAAGTGACCCCATTTTGGAAACTAGACCCCCAAGGCACCTATCTAGATGCATAGTGAGCACTTGGAACCCCCAGGTGCTGCACAAATTGATTCGTAATAATGAAAAAGTGTTTTTTTTTTCACTTTTTCATTATTACGAATCAATTTGTGAAGCACCTGGGGGTTCCAAGTGCTCACTATGCATCTTGATAGGTGCCTTTTGGGGTCTAGTTTCCAAAATGGGGTCACTTGTGGGGGAGCTCCAATGTTTGGACACACAGGGACTCTCCAAATGCAACATGGTGTCAGCTAACAAATTGAATGGAAAATCTGCTCAAATTGTTAGCGGACACCATGTCGCGTTTGGAGAGCCCATGTGTGCCCAAACATTGGAGCTCCCCCACAAGTGACCCCATTTTAGAAACTAGACCCCCAAGGCACCTATCTAGATGCATAGTGAGCACTTGGAACCCCCAGGTGCTTCACAAATTGATTCATAATAATGAAAAAGTGCTTTTTTTTCACTTTTTCATTATTACGAATCAATTTGTGAAGCACCTGGGGGTTCCAAGTGCTCACTATGCATCTAGATAGGTGCCTTGGGGGGTCTAGTTTCCAAAATGGGGTCACTTGTGGGGGAGCTCCAATGTTTGGACACACAGGGACTCTCCAAATGCAACATGGTGTCCGCTAACAAATTGAATGGAAAATCGGCTCAAATTGTTAGCGGACACCATGTTGCGTTTGGAGAGCCCCTGTGTGCCCAAACATTGGAGCTCCCCCACAAGTGAGCCCATTTTGGAAACTAGACCCCCCAATGCACCTATTTAGATGCATAGTGAGCACTTGGAACCCCCAGGTGCTTCACAAATTGATTCATAAAATGAAAAAGTGTTTTTTTTTTCACTTTTTCATTATTACGAATCAATTTGTGAAGCACCTGGGGGTTCCAAGTGCTCACTATGCATCTAGATAGGTGCCTTGGGGGGTCTAGTTTCCAAAATGGGGTCACTTGTGGGGGAGCTCTAATGTTTGGACACACAGGGACTCTCCAAATGCAACATGGTGTCCGCTAACAAATTGAATGGAAAATCGGCTCAAATTGTTAGCGGACACCATGTTGCGTTTGGAGAGTCCCTGTGTGCCAAAACATTGGAGCTCCTCCACAAGTGACCCCATTTTGGAAACTAGACCCCCAGGGCACCTATCTAGATGCATAGTGAGCACTTGAAACCCCAAGGTGCTTCACAAATTGATTCATAAAAATGAAAAAGTGTTTTTTTTTTTCACTTTTTCATTTTTACGAATCAATTTGTGAAGCACCTGGGGGTTCCAAGTGCTCACTATGCAAATAGATAGGTGCCTTGGGGGGTCTAGTTTCCAAAATGGGGTCACTTGTGGGGGAGATCCAATGTTTGGGCACACAGGGACTCTCCAAATGCAACATGGTGTCCGCTAACAAATAGAATGGAAAATCGGCTCAAATTGTTAGCGGACACCATGTTGTCGTTTGGAGAGCCCCTGTGTGCCCAAACATTGGAGCTCCCCCACAAGTGACCCCATTTTGGAAACTAGACCCCCCAAGGCACCTATGTAGATGCATAGTGAGCACTTGGAACCCCCAGGTGCTTCACAAATTGATTAATAAAAAAGAAAAAGTGTTTTTTTTTTCACTTTTTAATTTTTATGAATCAATTTGTGCAGCACCTGGGGGTTCCAAGTGCTCACTATGCAACTAGATAGGTGCCTTGGGGGGTCTAGTTTCCAAAATGGGGTCACTTGTGGGTGAGCTCCAATGTTTGGGCACACAGGGACTCTCCAAATGCAACATGGTGTCCGCTAACAAATTGAATGGAAAATCGGCTCAAATTGCTAGCGGACACCATGATGCGTTTGGAGAGCCACTGTGTGCCCAAACATTGGAGCTCCCCCACAAGTGACCCCATTTTGGAAACTAGACCCCCCAAGGCAACTATATAGATGCATAGTGAGCACTTGGAACCCCCAGGTGCTTCACAAATTGATTCATTAAAATGAAAAAGTGTTTTTTTTTTCACTTTTTCATTTTTACGAATCAATTTGTGAAGCACCTGGGGGTTCCAAGTGCCCATTATGCATCTAGATAGGTGACTTGGGGGGTCTAGTTTCCACAATGGGGTCACTTGTGGGGGAGCTCCAATGTTTGGGCACACAGGGGCTCTCCAAACGGAACATGGTGTCCGCTAACAATTTGAGCCGATTTTCCATTCAATTTGTTAGCGGACACCATGTTGCATTTGGAGAGTCCCTGTGTGCCCAAACATTGGAGCTCCCCCACAAGTGACCCCATTTTGGAAACTAGACCCCCCAAGGCACCTATCTAGATGCATAGTGAGCACTTGGAATCCCCAGGTGCTTCACAAATTGATTCGTAAAAATGAAGAAGTGCAAAAAAACACACTTTTTCATTTTTACGGATTAATTTGTGAAGCACCTGGGGGTTCCAAGTGCTCACTATGTATCTAGATAGGTGCCTTGGGGGCTCTAGTTTCCAAAATGGGGTCAATTGTGGGGGAGCCCCAACATTTAGGCACACGGGGCTCTCCAAACGCGACATGGTGTCCGCTAACAAATTGGAACCATGTTGCGTTTGGAGAGTCCCTGTGTGCCCAAACATTGGCGCTCCCCCACAAGTGACCCCATTTTGTAAACTAGACCCCCCAAGGCACCTATCTAGATGCATAGTGAGCACTTGGAACCCCCAGGTGCTTCACAAATTGATTCGTAAAAATGTGAAAGTGGAAAAAAACACTTTTTCAATTTTGCGGATTAATTTGTGAAGCACCTGGGGGTTCTAAGTGCTCACTATGCATCTAGATTAGTGCCTTGTGGGGTCTAGTTTCCAAAATGGGTTCACTTGTGGGGGAGCCCTAACGTTTAGGCACACAGGGGCTCTCCAAACGCGACATGGCGTCCGCTAACAAATTGGAACCATGTTGCGTTTGGAGAGTCCCTGTGTGCCCAAACATTGGAGCTCCCCCACAAGTGACCCCCTTTTTGGTACGGATTCCTGATTTGTCAATTTTATTATGTAGTGTTATATGCCAGTTGTGTATTACAACCTGACAAACACTACACAACTGAAGTATGACAACCTGACGAACACTACGTCAGCTGTGTAGTGTTCGTCGGGTTCTCATATGTCAGAAATTAATTCAATAGTCCATGGAGGTATGGTATCTTCTGAAGCAGTCTTTCATGCAGAGACCAGGTTTGTTGGGGCAGGTGTCACATTGGTAAATGGTGTCCTTGCGTATTCCTCTTCGCTAGCACACTCGGCACTTCTTTTGTGACTTACCCTTTTTCCGCTGTGAGGGATCTGCCCCGGGAAATGCTGGCCCGGTACAATTCGAGGTCTTTCAGTTCCAGAAGTAGTGGGACCTGCTCCGCCACCACTGCCAAATATCAGGGCCTTGATAACTGTCTCCTGAAAGTGAAGATACGACGCAGAAGTCTGGCCTGCACATTGAGACAGAAGGAAAGCGTTGTGCATTGCCATCTGAACAATGTGCATGGCCAGCTTCTTATACCATACCTTGGCCTTTCTCAAAGCACTGTACAGCTGGAGGACTTGATCGGAGAGATCAACTCCCCCCATGTACTTGTTGTACCCCACTACTCAGTCTGGTTTGGCGACCTGTGTAGTGAAACCTCTTACAGTGCTGAGGGTGCTGCCATCACCATGTATGGTGGTCAAGAGAAGGACATCCCTCTTGTCCTTGTACTTGACCACCAACAGGTGGTCGCTACATTGGACTCTGCTATCACCCCTTCTGAGCACCTGCCCAATTAGCGTCTTTGGGAGGCCTTTCTGATTTTTGCGGACAGTACTGCAAGCTGTGGTATGTCGCGCAGAGAGGGACTTGAAGAGTGGGATACTTGTATAAAAGTTATCCACGTACAGGTGATAACCTTTATGCAGCAGTGGGTGCACCAAGTCCCACACAATTTTCCCACTCACTCCCAGAACAGGGGGGCATTCAAGGGGTTCAATCCGGGAGTCCTTCCCTTCATAAACTCTAAACTTGTGAGTGTACCCTGAGGTACTCTCACAAAGTTTATACAGCTTGATCCCGTACCTGGACCTTTTACTGGGCAGGTACTGCCGGAATCCAAGCCGCCCCTTGAAAGCAATTAAGGACTCATCCACGCAGATGTCCCTTTGGGGCACGTACACTTCACCAAACTTGACAATGTGAACTGAGGTCTAAGATGGCAGACATACAAGAAACAGAGGCATGTTCACACTAGCAAAAAAGAAGCAAGACAAAAATATATCTCATACCCTACCATAATTATATATAAATGTAAAGCAAAATTGCATAATAAATATGGGGTACTTAGTGAACTATTTTTGATCAAAAAAAGTATACAAGCCGTCCCACCAGCGGCAAGGTGACCCTAAATTGGGACGGTACCTATGCTGCCTATATTAAAAACCTTACTGTATATCAAAGTTGAAGTAATGCATATAAAAGGGTAGACAAATAGGACTGGGTCCCAACTCCAGACCACCTAGGCCCGTGGTAAGCTACATATATACCAATCAGCTCAACAAAGGGCATGCCACACCCTTAAATTGCACAGAATGCAAACAAGTCAAAAAACCAGACAATGTGAACTGAGGTCTAAGATGGCTTTGATATACAGTAAGGTTTTTAATATAGGCAGTATAGGTACCGTCCCAATTTAGGGTCACCTTGCCGCTGGTGGGACGGCTTGTATACTTTTTTTGATCAAAAATAGTTCACTAAGTACCCCATATTTATTATGCAATTTTGCTTTACATTTATATATAATTATGGTAGGGTATGAGATATATTTTTGTCTTGCTTCTTTTTTGCTACTTCACCAAACTTGTTGTTGAAGTGCTCGATGACCGGCCGAATTTTGAAAAGACGATCAAAGTTCGGGTCATCGCGTGCAGTACACCTTGCATTATCGTTGTAATGCAAGAACTTGTGGATGGCCTCAAAACGTTTCCGGATCATCACCATTCGGAACACTGGAGTGTTATACAAAACGTCAACACTCCAGTATTGCCAAATCTCTGTTTTTTTCAGGATCCCCATATGAAGGACCAGGCCCCAAAACTTCATCATTTCTTCTGCGTCTACAGGAGACCAGTCAGAAAATGATGAAGAGGGGTTTTGTTCCAAAAATTGATGAGCGTACACATTAGTTTGGCCCACCATGAGGTTTATAAAATCCTCAGAGAAAAAGACTTTGAAAAAGTCTATTTCTGTGAGGCCGGTGTTGTCAAACTTGATTCCTGATTCCGCCACGAAATCAGGAATCAATGGCTCAAAATTTTCGGAGGGCGAGGTCCATATGGGGTCAGTATTGGGGGGCACAGGAACATCTTCTCTCCTGCGACGACTGCGGGGCGGTCCAGGAGAACCTGAGGAAGAAGAGTAGGAAGAGGAGAACGATGAGGCGTCAGAAAAGCAAAGAAATGTGGGATCCTCGCCCTCGCTGTCGGTCTCAGTGTCGGAGGCAACAAAAGAGTATCCCTCCTCCGCTGAATAGCGAGTTTGGGATAAGCCGGCCATTTTTTTTTTTCCGTGTATGTGGTGTGTGTGTGTCAGTAATTTATTTAGAGTGTGTGTGTCAGTGTGCTTGGTGTGAACTTTTTTTTCCTGAAAAAAAAAAGAGAAAAAAAAGAACTACCGTGGGTGGTTCAAACAGCGAGCACGAGTGCGGATCGGTGAACTATGTCACCAATCACCTCTCGGCAGCTGCTGGGTGTGTGCGCGGATGTGGTGCAAAGGTGGGGGGGGGAGAATTGACAGGGACAAGAAAAAGAAGAGAAAGAAAAAAAAAGAAAAAAAGAAAAGTCGTGAAAACAGCGAACACAGAAAAGAAAAAAAGAAAAGTCGTGAAAACAGCGAACACAAAAAAGAAAAAAAGAAAAGTCGTGAAAACAGCGAACACGGAAAAGGAAATAAGAAAAGTCGTAAAAACAGCGAACACGGAAAAGAAAAAAAGAAAATCCGTGAAAACAGCGAACACGGAAAAGAAAAAAAGAAAAGTCGTGAAAAGAAAAAAAGAAAAGTCGTGAAAAGCAGCGAGCACGGACGTTGATCAGTGACGTAGACACTGCTCAGCGCTCGGCCGCTGCAGGACGCACGAAAAAAAAAAATTGGTAAAAAGGAGGGGGGGGGGAGAGGAGGTTGGGGGGAGAGGGTTGGATGAGGGGAGAACAGAGATGCACTTACCAAAGTCTTCTCTGTTCTTCTTTCAGCAGGCTCAGGAGCAGGATAAGGAGCTGGAGACCGACGACCCAGGAGACAGGAGCAGGAGATCCAGGACCCTGGACAGCAGCCAGACGCCGAAGCTCAGCCAGCAGCCTGAAGAGTTCAGCAGGATGCCGGAGCAAGAGATCCAGGACCCTGGAGAGCGCAGAGGGATGCCGGAGCAGAAGCAGCGACTGGAGCAGGTAGGAGAGAGGTCTTGTAGTGTCACAAAAGTTTGTGGAACTACAAGGCCCAGCACAGAGTGATCAGACGTGACCGCTCTGTAGAAATCCTCACCAAGTGTGAGGATCTGCAGGGCGGTCACAGGGGGGTGACAGGGTGGTGACAGGCAGGTCACAGGCTGGTCACCACCCGGTCTGGTACTCTGATTGGTGTGATTGATGATGACATCGATCACACCAATCAGAGATGGCTGGGGCCTGGGCACGCACCACAGGGGGTTACAGGGAGGTGACAGGCAGGTCACAAGCCGGTCACCACCCTGTGACCGCCGTGTCAGCTGTGTTCATGTACTCTGATTGGAGCGATCGATGTCATCATCGATCGCTCCAATCAGAGCTGGCTGGGGGCTTGTATGACTTCACAGGGGGTCATGGGGAGGTGACAGGCAGGTCACAAGCCGGTCACCGCCCCGTGACCGCCCTGTTACCGCACCGTCCCGCTGTGATCGGTGCGATCGATTTGATCAGCGATCGCACCGATCCTAGCAGTTTGGGGAGAGGGCTGGGGTTACTAGGCAACAGCCTAGGAGCGGTGCTCTTAGGAGCACCGATCCTAGGCTGCACATCACTGTTTCCAGCAATCTGATTGCCGGACACAGTGAGAAATGCTGTGATTGGCTGTTCAGAATTGAACAGCCAATCACAGCGATCGTGGGTGCGGGGGGGCGGCGCCACCCCCCGAGATGCCGGCGCCATCTACCCTGAGGTAAGATGGCATCGGAATTTTAATTTTAGCACCGCGACTTCGGTCGCGGTGACGCTTTAAAGATAGGGCGTACTAATACGTATCTGGTCCATAAGCCCCAGGGCACAGATATGTATTAGTACGCCTTGGGTCGGAAAGGGGTTAAAGAATCATTTTGCCACTGCACCTATTCTCAGTCAACTCGATGTTTCTCAACCCTTTATTGTTGAGGTCGATGCTTTGGATGTCGGGGTTGGGGCTGTGTTGTCTCAGTGTTCGTCCCCTGGTAAATGGCATCCATGCGCCTTCTTTTATAAAACATTGTCTTCGGCTGAAAGAAATTATGACGTGGGTAATAGGGAACTTTTGTGATCAAATTGGCGTTCGAGGAATGGCGACACTGGTTGGAGGGGGCTGTCCATCCTATTACTGTTATTACTGACCATAAGAACCTGTCATATCTCCAGTCAGCTAAACGTCTCAACCCTAGGCAAGCCAGATGGTCCCTGTTTTTTACCAGGTTCAATTTTGTTGTCACTTTTCGTCCAGGGGTCAAAAACGTCAAGGCTAATGCTTTGTCCCTAAGCTTCCCTGGTGGTGGTGACCATGAGAACCCTGCCCCGATATTACTGAAAGGGGTAGTTATTTCGGCTCTTTTTCCTGAACTGGAGGGTGAGGTGCTGGAGGCTCAGGGGGACGCCCCTGCCTCCTGCCCTTCAGGAAAGTTATTTGTACCACCTGATCTGCGCCGTAAAGTAATCAAGGAACATCATAACTCTGTGCTTTCAGTGGGGGAGGAGCTTCAGGAGTTCCTGAAGAGGAATGGTTTGCTTCGTCGCTCTCCTCGGTGTGGCAAGGTGTTCTGTGTAATTTGAAGACCATGGGTGACAGGTATGGCTGACATAAAACGCTTGCCAGGTGCGGACCTAAATGTGAACGACTTTGTGTGGTTGTCTACCAAGAATATAAGATTTAAAGTTCCTTCTTGGAAGCTGGGACCTAGGTTTATTGGTCCCTACAAAATTACGTCATTAACCCAGCAGCGTTTCGTCTTGAACTTCCTTGGGCCCTTAAGGTTCACAATGAGTTCCACAGGTCCTTACTCAAAAGGTACATAGAACCTCTTGAGCCCTCACCTCTACCACCGCCCCCAGTAATGGTTGATGGAAATTTGGAGTTCGAGATTTTGAGGAAAGTAGATTCTCATCTCCAACGTCGTTCTCTGCAATACTTGATGCACTGGAAAGGCATTGGTCCGCAGGAGAGGACGTGGGTTTCAGCGTCAGAGGTGAACGCTCCCAGATTGGTTTGCTCTTTTCACACCTCTTTTCCTGAGAAACCCAGTCCTGAGTGTCCAGAGGCCACTCGTAGAGGGAGGATACTGTCACGGGTGTTTCAGAGGTGACAGACAGTCGCCCTGCAGTGGTTTGCAGGAGATCTCCACATTTGGCAATGCAGACAGCCGCCTAGATAGGAGGCTGTGTTTAGGACCCAGCGACTAGTTCCCTTTAGTCTGGGTGTATATATACCTGGTGTGTCTAGGTGGGCGTCGCCGATTATACTCATTTCTACTTGGAACTTGGCTGAAGCAGCATCACGTCCTCTATGAAGTCTTGAGTGTTATGATCTGCTACAAGCACTAAGGAAAGACAGGAGATCTGTCCCTACAATAGAACTAAACTGGATCCCTACGATGTAATGGGGAACCTGATCCTGCCATCAGACCCGCTAAAGTCCTCGGCTAGTCTTTACGAAGACCTATAGATGCAAGGGAGGGATCCCTACAAGAACTAGGGACTGGGATAAAGTTGGACACCTCCTAGCAGAAATTGTAGCAGTAAAAGACAAACACACAACATAGAACATAGAGGTCAGAAGACCTAGCAAAACTAACAGAGAAAGGTAACAGAGTACCAAGCTAGCTCAAGAGTAGAAAATACAATGAAGTCCAGCAAGGCCAGGAGGGCGGAGCCGGATTAAATAGGCAAAAATGGTCATGTGACCAGCAAACTAGAAAAAACCTAACAGGAGAGTTCTAACAGTACCCCCTCTTCTAAGAGGATCCTCCGGATCCCCTAGGACCGGGCTTATCAGGAAACCTCCTGTGAAACGCTCTGACAAGTCTGGAAGCAGAAACATCATCCGCCCTCACCCATGAGTTATCCTCGGGTCCGAAACCCTTCCAAGCGACGAGATACTGCAAACTCCCTCTATACCGTCTAGAATTTAGGATGCGGGAAATTTTATATTCCCCGTCCTCCACCACCGGAAGAACAGTGGCAGAGGCGTCACCAACCGACACATCAGCTTTTTTCAACAGAGAAGCATAAAACACCGGATTAATCTTCCAGGAGGTAGGAACCTCCAACCTAATAGCAGATTGGTTAACTATCTGAAGCACCTTAAAGGGCCCTACAAACTTGGGACCCAATTTTTTCGAAGGAATCCTCAATCGCAGATTCTTAGAGGACAACCAAACCATGTCACCAATAGCAAACGAAACCTCTTGCCGTTTCCTATCAAAGTACCTCTTAGATTTTTTGTTAGCCTCCTGAAGATTATCATGCACATCCGTCCAAACTCTCTCCAAATCACCGGAAAAACTCTCCTCCTCAGGCACAGCCGATACCAATTTTGAGAATGACCCAAAAGACGGATGTCTCCCAGAACAACAAAAAAAAGGCGAACACCCAGCAGAAGAGGATGTATGGTTGTTAAGAGCAAATTCAGCAAGTGGCAGAAACTCAGACCACCCCTCTTGATTGTCTGCCACAAAGCAACGCAAGAACTGCTCAACATCCTGGTTCTTTCTTTCTGTCTGGCCATTAGACTCAGGATGATATCCGGATGAAAACGACAAATGAACTCCCAACCTGTCACAAAAGGCACGCCAAAAACGAGCCAAAAACGAGCCACGAACTGAGGTCCCCTATCCGAAACAATGTCAGTAGGAACGCCATGTAGTCTGACAATTTCCTTGACAAAGGCCTTAGCGAGTGTCTTAGCGCAGGGCAGTTTGATGAAAGGAACCAAGTGACACATCTTGCTAAAACGGTCCACGACCACCCAGATGACTGTGAAACCCTCAGAGGGGGAAGGTCAGTAATAAAGTCCACAGCCAGATGTGTCCAAGGTGCACTAGGAACCTCCAGAGGGCAAAGCAACCCCGCTGCAGGAGTATGTGAAGACGTAGATCTAGCACACACCGTACATTGACGCACCCACTTAATGACTTCCTTCTGCCATCCAGGCCACCAAAAACTGCGACCCACAAGTCTCTTGGTCTCAGAAATTCCTGGATGACCTGCCAACCGAGACTCATGACACTCAGCAAACAAATCTCTCCTAAAGGTCCTAGGCACAAACAACCTCCCATGAGGAGTGTTAGATGGGGCATTCTCCTGAGCTTTAAGAATCTCATCCTCCAAAACGGAGTCCAAAGCAGCAATCACAACACCTTCTTGTAAAATGCTCTCCTCTTCCTCCTCAGCACTGACCATGGGAGAAAAACTGCAAGACAAAGCATTCGCTTTAACATTCTTGGTACCCGGGATGTAAGTAACGGAAAAATTAAACCGCGAGAAAAAAAGTGCCCACCTAGCCTGACGGGCATTCAAGCGCTTGGCAGCATCAAGATAGATCAGATTTTTATGATCAGTGAAAACCTGAGAGGGAAATTCAGCACCTTCCAAGAGATGACGCCAGTGTTCAAATGCGAGTTTAATAGCTAGCAATTCCCGATTACCAATATTGTAATTAAGTTCAGTCTCAGAAATTTTTTTGGAAAAAAAGGCACAGGGATGTACTCCATCCTTGCTTTCCTGAGACAACACAGCACCAACCCCCACAGAAGAAGCATCAACCTCAACCAAAAACGGTTTAGTCACATCAGGCTGCATAAGGATGGGAGCAGAGGTGAACTTCTCCTTTAGAAACACAAAAACTTCAATGGCCTCAGAAGTCCACTGAACCGCATTAGCACCTTTCCTAGTGAGATCGGTCAGCGGTTTGACAATAATCGAATTTTTGTTTATGAATTTTCTGTAATAATTGGCGAAACCCAAAAACCTCTGTATCGATTTCAAACCAATAGGCCTAGGCCATTCCTGTACAGCTTGAACTTTAACCGGGTCCATCTCAAAACCTTCACTGGAGATAATGTAACCCAAAAAACTAAATCTCTGTACAGCGAACTCACATTTCTCTAGCTTAGCAAAAAGCGAATTGTCCATTAATAACTGTAAAACCTCACGTACGCTCCGCCAATGAGACTCCAGATCAGGCGAATAAATCAGAATGTCATCCAAATACACAACCACATTTTTGCCGATCAAAGGTCTAAGGATGTCATTAATAAGATTCTGAAAAAATGCTGGAGCATTGGTGAGACCAAAATTCTTAACCAGATTCTCAAAATGACCCACAGGAGTGTTAAAAGCAGTCTTCCATTCATCACCCTCCTTCATACGCAACAAATTGTATGCCCCCCGGAGATCAATTTTAGAGAAGGACTTGGCCCCCACTAACTGGTTAAACAAATCAGGAATCAATGGCAGTGGGTAAGGATTGCGTACAGTAATTTTATTAATCTCACGAAAGTCCAGACAAGGACGTAAACCGCCATCTTTTTTTTTAACAAAAAAAAATCCAACAGCCACAGGAGACTTGGAAGGCCTAATGTGACCGGCGGCCAAGCTTGTCTGAATGTATTCCTCCGAAGCCTTTCTCTCAGGAATAGTAAGATTAAATAAACGACTTTTAGGAAGAGTCGCTCCAGGGACAAATTCAATGGTACAATCATAGTCTCTATGGGGAGGCAAAATTTGTGACTCCTCCTGCAAAAATCCTGAATAGGTACAGGTAATTCCCCTTTTTCCACCGCAGCAATACGTCCGTTACAACACTTGTCATAACATTTAGGGCTCCAGGACTTAATTTCATTGGTAGACCAATCCAGTACAGGATTATGCAATTTTAACCAGGGCAACCCCAATATTACTGGAGAAGGCAAATTATTCAATACTACCAAATCCAAATTCTCTTGATGAACACCATTAATAGTGAGGGGAAACTCACAGACCTTGTGAGTAACACTCTTCAAGGGAGAGCCATCAACAGAAACCACAGCAATAGGGGATGACAAAGGTTTAGGTTTTAAAGTAAGTTTTTCCAAGAATCCCCCATCAATCACATTCAGAGTAGAATCACAATCCACAAATACCCGAAATTCAATTAATTCTTCCTGAGCAGCGGTGGTAGCAGATAGGAATACTCCCTTAGTATTTAAACAGGCTATACGTGCATAACTGACCATTTTTTTTTTTGTTGTTCATACGAAGCACACAGTTCTTAATGAAATGACCAGAATTTCTGCAATAGAAGCACAAACCTCCAGAAAGCCTGCGGTCTTTTTCCTGAGAGCGGGGTGTCATTGCCCCAATCTCCATCGGCTCTCCTTTGTCAGCACAGACCCTCTCAAGACTCGGAGCTGACATAGCAGAGGATTTGCTCTCATTAACCCTTGCACGCAGTCTCCTGTCCACCCATATAGCTAATTGCATAGCCTCCTGCAAGTTTCCAGGTGTGGGATAAGCAATCAGCAAATCTTTAACCCTTTCACCTAGCCCAGCAAGAAACAAACTTTTCAAAGCTGAATCGTTCCACCCTACCTGGGCAGACCACCGACGGAAGTGAGAACAATATTTTTCCACATTACCTGATCCCTGCCTCAAACGTCTCAATTCAGACTCAGCAGATGAGACATGATCAGGATCATCGTACAACAAACCCAAAGCAGAAAAAAAACTATCCACTGATCTAAAGCACGGATCACTAGGTTGGAGAGAAAAAGCCCATCCCTGAGGATCCTTGCGCAAAAGTGACATTATGAACCCTTTGCGCTGTGATTCATCACCAGAGGATCCGGGTCTTAAACGAAAATACAATAAAATCGCATTTTTAAAAGAAAAAAAAATCTTGTTGTTCACCAAAAAATAGATCAGGCAGACGTACCTTTGGTTCCACAAAATGTGCTCCAGAATAGCTACTCACGTGTTTTTGGAGCTCGGCCACCTCCAGAGAGAGTCCCTGCAAGCATTGAGCCAAATCTTGAACCGAGACCATGATGGAAACTGGAGGTCTTTCCTAAGAGAAATTTTTTGGGCTGGACTTACTGTTATGATCTGCTGCAAGCACTAAGGAAAGACAGGAGATCTGTCCCTACAATAGAACTAAACTGGATCCCTACGATGTAACGGGGAACCTGATCCTGCCATCAGACCCGCTAAAGTCCTCGGCTAGTCTTTATGAAGACCTATAGATGCAAGGGAGGGATCCCTACAAGAACTAGGGACTGGGATAAAGTTGGACTCCTCCTAGCAGAAATTGTAGCAGTAAAAGACAAACACACAACATAGAACATAGAGGTCAGAAGACCTAGCAAAACTAACAGAGAAAGGTAACAGAGTACCAAGCTAGCTCAAGAGTAGAAAATACAATGAAGTCCAGCAAGGCCAGGAGGGCGGAGCCGGATTAAATAGGCAAAAATGGTCATGTGACCAGCAAACTAGAAAAAACCTAACAGGAGAGATCTAACAGTACCCCCTCTTCTAAGAGGATCCTCCGGATCCCCTAGGACCGGGCTTATCAGGAAACCTCCTGTGAAACGCTCTGACAAGTCTGGAAGCAGAAACATCATCCGCCCTCACCCATGAGTTATCCTCGGGTCCGAAACCCTTCGAAGCGACGAGATACTGCAAACTCCCTCTATACCGTCTAGAATTTAGGATGCGGGAAATTTTATATTCCCCCTCCTCCACCACCGGAAGAACAGTGGCAGAGGCATCACCAACCGACACATCAGCTTTTTTCAACAGAGAAACATAAAACACCGGATTAATCTTCCAGGAGGTAGGAACCTCCAACCTAATAGCAGATTGGTTAACTATCTGAAGCACCTTAAAGGGCCCTACAAACTTGGGACCCAATTTTTTCGAAGGAATCCTCAATCGCAGATTCTTAGAGGACAACCAAACCATGTCACCAATAGCAAACGAAACCTCTTGCCGTTTCCTATCAAAGTACCTCTTAGATTTTTTGTTAGCCTCCTGAAGATTATCATGCACATCCGTCCAAACTCTCTCCAAATCACCGGAAAAACTCTCCTCCTCAGGCACAGCCGATACCAATTTGGAGAATGACCCAAAAGACGGATGTCTCCCAGAACAACAAAAAAAAGGCGAACACCCAGCAGAAGAGGATGTATGGTTGTTAAGAGCAAATTCAGCAAGTGGCAGAAACTCAGACCACCCCTCTTGATTGTCTGCCACAAAGCAACGCAAGAACTGCTCAACATCCTGGTTCTTTCTTTCTGCCTGGCCATTAGACTCAGGATGATATCCGGATGAAAACGACAAATGAACTCCCAACCTGTTACAAAAGGCACGCCAAAAACGAGCCAAAAACGAGCCACGAACTGAGGTCCCCTATCCGAAACAATGTCAGTAGGAACGCCATGTAGTCTGACAATTTCCTTGACAAAGGCCTTAGCGAGTGTCTTAGCGCAGGGCAGTTTGATGAAAGGAACCAAGTGACACATCTTGCTAAAACAGTCCACGACCACCCAGATGACTGTGAAACCCTCAGAGGGGGAAGGTCAGTAATAAAGTCCACAGCCAGATGTGTCCAAGGTGCACTAGGAATCTCCAGAGGGCAAAGCAACCCCGCTGCAGGAGTATGTGAAGACTTAGATCTAGCACACACCGTACATTGACGCACCCACTTAATGACTTCCTTCTGCCATCCAGGCCACCAAAAACTGCGACCCACAAGTCTCTTGGTCTCAGAAATTCCTGGATGACCTGCCAACCGAGACTCATGACACTCAGCAAACAAATCTCTCCTAAAGGTCCTAGGCACAAACAACCTCCCATGAGGAGTGTTAGATGGGGCATTCTCCTGAGCTTTAAGAATCTCATCCTCCAAAACGGAGTCCAAAGCAGCAATCACAACACCTTCTTGTAAAATGCTCTCCTCTTCCTCCTCAGCACTGACCATGGGAGAAAAACTGCAAGACAAAGCATTCGCTTTATCATTCTTGGTACCCGGGATGTAAGTAACGGAAAAATTAAACCGCGAGAAAAAAAGTGCCCACCTAGCCTGACGGGCATTCAAGCGCTTGGCAGCATCAAGATAGATCAGATTTTTATGATCAGTGAAAACCTGAATGGGAAATTCAGCACCTTCCAAGAGATGACGCCAGTGTTCAAATGCGAGTTTAATAGCCAGCAATTCCCGATTACCAATATTGTAATTAAGTTCAGTCTCAGAAATTTTTTTTGAAAAAAAGGCACAGGGATGTACTCCATCCTTGCTTTCCTGAGACAACACAGCACCAACCCCCACAGAAGAAGCATCAACCTCAACCAAAAACGGTTTAGTCACATCAGGCTGCATAAGGATGGGAGCAGAGGTGAACTTCTCCTTTAGAAACACAAAAACTTCAATGGCCTCAGAAGTCCACTGAACCGCATTAGCACCTTTCCTAGTGAGATCGGTCAGCGGTTTGACAATAATCGAAATTTTTTTTATGAATTTTCTGTAATAATTGGCGAAACCCAAAAACCTCTGTATCGATTTCAAACCAATAGGCCTAGGCCATTCCTGTACAGCTTGAACTTTAACCGGGTCCATCTCAAAACCTTCACTGGAGATAATGTAACCCAAAAAACTAAATCTCTGTACAGCGAACTCACATTTCTCTAGCTTAGCAAAAAGCGAATTGTCCATTAATAACTGTAAAACCTCACGTACGCTCCGCCAATGAGACTCCAGATCAGGCGAATAAATCAGAATGTCATCCAAATACACAACCACATTTTTGCCGATCAAAGGTCTAAGGATGTCATTAATAAGATTCTGAAAAAATGCTGGAGCATTGGTGAGACCAAAATTCTTAACCAGATTCTCAAAATGACCCACAGGAGTGTTAAAAGCAGTCTTCCATTCATCACCCTCCTTCATACACAACAAATTGTATGCCCCCCGGAGATCAATTTTAGAGAAGGACTTGGCCCCCACTAACTGGTTAAACAAATCAGGAATCAATGGCAGTGGGTAAGGATTGCGTACAGTAATTTTATTAATCTCACGAAAGTCCAGACAAGGACGTAAACCGCCATCTTTTTTTTTAACAAAAAAAAATCCAACAGCCACAGGAGACTTGGAAGGCCTAATGTGACCGGCGGCCAAGCTTGTCTGAATGTATTCCTCCGAAGCCTTTCTCTCAGGAATAGTAAGATTAAATAAACGACTTTTAGGAAGAGTCGCTCCAGGGACAAATTCAATGGTACAATCATAGTCTCTATGGGGAGGCAAAATTTGTGACTCCTCCTGCAAAAATCCTGAATAGGTACAGGTAATTCCCCTTTTTCCACCGCAGCAATACGTCCGTTACAACACTTGTCATAACATTTAGGGCTCCAGGACTTAATTTCATTGGTAGACCAATCCAGTACAGGATTATGCAATTTTAACCAGGGCAACCCCAATATTACTGGAGAAGGCAAATTATTCAATACTACCAAATCCAAATTCTCTTGATGAACACCATTAATAGTGAGGGGAAACTCACAGACCTTGTGAGTAACACTCTTCAAGGGAGAGCCATCAACAGAAACCACAGCAATAGGGGATGACAAAGGTTTAGGTTTTAATGTAAGTTTTTCCAAGAATCCCCCATCAATCACATTCAGAGTAGAATCACAATCCACAAATACCCGAAATTCAATTAATTCTTCCTGAGCAGCGGTGGTAGCAGATAGGAATACTCCCTTAGTATTTAAACAGGCTATACGTGCATAACTGACCATTTTTTTTTTGTTGTTCATACGAAGCACACAGTTCTTAATGAAATGACCAGAATTTCCGCAATAGAAGCACAAACCTCCAGAAAGCCTGCGGTCTTTTTCCTGAGAGCGGGGTGTCATCGCCCCAATCTCCATCGGCTCTCCTTTGACTCGGAGCTGACATAGCAGAGGATTTGCTCTCATTAACCCTTGCACGCAGTCTCCTGTCCACCCATATAGCTAATTGCATAGCCTCCTGCAAGTTTCCAGGTGTGGGATAAGCAATCAGCAAATCTTTAACCCTTTCACCTAGCCCAGCAAGAAACAAACTTTTCAAAGCTGAATCGTTCCACCCCACCTGGGCAGACCACCGACGGAAGTGAGAACAATATTTTTCCACATTACCTGATCCCTGCCTCAAACGTCTCAATTCAGACTCAGCAGATGAGACATGATCAGGATCATCGTACAACAAACCCAAAGCAGAAAAAAAACTATCCACTGATCTAAAGCACGGATCACTAGGTTGGAGAGAAAAAGCCCATCCCTGAGGATCCTTGCGCAAAAGTGTCATTATGAACCCTATGCGCTGTGATTCATCACCAGAGGATCCGGGTCTTAAACGAAAATACAATAAACAAGCATTTTTAAAAGAAAAAAAATCTTGTTGTTCACCAAAAATAGATCAGGCAGACGTACCTTTGGTTCCACAAAATGTGCTCCAGAACAGCTACTCACGTGTTGTTGGAGCTCGGCCACCTCCAGAGAGAGTCCCTGCAAGCATTGAGCCAAATCTTGAACCGAGACCATGATGGAAACTGGAGGTCTTTCCTAAGAGAAATTTTTTGGGCTGGACTTACTGTTATGATCTGCTACAAGCACTAAGGAAAGACAGGAGATCTGTCCCTACAATAGAACTAAACTGGATCCCTACGATGTAATGGGGAACCTGATCCTGCCATCAGACCCGCTAAAGTCCTCGGCTAGTCTTTATGAAGACCTATAGATGCAAGGGAGGGATCCCTACAAGAACTAGGGACTGGGATAAAGTTGGACACCTCCTAGCAGAAATTGTAGCAGTAAAAGACAAACACACAACATAGAACATAGAGGTCAGAAGACCTAGCAAAACTAACAGAGAAAGGTAACAGAGTACCAAGCTAGCTCAAGAGTAGAAAATACAATGAAGTCCAGCAAGGCCAGGAGGGCGGAGCCGGATTAAATAGGCAAAAATGGTCATGTGACCAGCAAACTAGAAAAAACCTAACAGGAGAGTTCTAACATTGAGGCCGTGTGCCCTGTTGGAGTTCTTCTAAAAGCTAAGTTGTTATTCCCCTCTGTTGTCTTTCCCTTTTGTCTTTAGAGTGCTAGCGGAGGTTGACTAGTGCTCATCTCCTTAAACCCCCAGCTATAGCCTTACGCCAGAGATAGTAGGGCAAGGCACGTGCTCGGCGACAGCTGCGGAGGCTGTATAGAAACGTTGGGGGAGACAGGATGATGCTAGTTCAGATTAGGAGGTCACCTCTTCCCCTTTTCCCTAGTGTCTGGGCTCCCTTTTTCTTTCCCCTCTGTGTTGCACTCACACCTGGTGTGACTCTCTGTGTTGCACTCACACCTGGCGTGACAACATACAAGAACAATTACAATAATCTTGAACAAAACGTGATGGCGACTGGTACAGGAGGAGCGAGGACCCTGCCCGCGAGGGCTCATAGTCTACAAGGAATGGGTGAGGATACAGTAGTTGAGGGCAGAGCTGGTCATACAGCGGTATGGTGGAGAGAGGGTTACTGCAGGTTGTACGCTTGTCGGAAGAGGTGGGTCTTCAGGTTCCTTTTGAAGGTTTCCACGGTAGGCGAGAGTCTGATATGTTGGGGTAGAGAGTTCCAGAGTAGGGAATAGATTAAAAACAAGTAGGTCGGAAGATGCACTCAAGTACTTGACCACGCCAAGGGTACATTGGAAGCTTGTTCTTCATTTGAACAGTCATTTTGTACTGACAGACTCCCTTTAAAATGAATGCTTCATATGTCTTAGACATATATTTCACTGATCTACTTTATCTACCTTATGTACTTCAAATGAAAGAATTCCGGTGCATATGTTTGGTAAATCTCCCTCAATTAGTCAGCAAGTATAATAAGAACACAAGGGGTAGGGATAAATGGGACAGGTGCAGACATTTCTGCAACAAATTTGCAACCTGTAACTATATCCTAAAACTAGAAATGAATTAGATAATAGTTTACCCATGCTAAATTATTAAAGCTACATATTGTATATCTAAAATATTTACAAGGTCTAATGTACTTTTCCATAAAATAGTCGTTGTAAGATTGTGTTGAGCACAAATTAGTTTGATCTAATAATAACAGTGGGTATGGAAAGTATTCAGACCCCTTTAAATTTTTAACTCTTTGTTTTATTGCAGCAATTTGGTAAATTCAAAAAAGTTCATTTTTTTCTCATTAAAGTACACTCTGCACCCCATCTTGACTGAAAAAAACAGAAATGTAGAAATAAAAAAAAAAGAAAAACTGAAATATCACATGGTCATAAGTATTCAGACCCTTTGCTCAGTATTGAGTAGAAGCACCCTTTTGACCTAGTACAGCCATGAGTCTTCTTGGGAATGATGCAACAAGCTTTTCACACCTGGATTTGGGGATCATCTGCCATTCTTCCCTGCAGATCCTCTCCAGTTCCGTCAGGTTGGATGTGAACGATGGTGGACAGCCATTTTCAGGTTTCTCCAGAGATGCTCAATTGGGTTTAGGTCAGGGCTCTGGCTGGACCAGTCAAGAATGGTCACAGAGTTGTTCTAAAGCCACTCCTTTGTTATTTTAGCTGTGTGCTTAGGGTCTTTGTCTTGCTGGAAGGTGAACCTTCAGCCAAGTCTGAGGTCCAGAGCACTCTGAAAGAGGTTTTCATCCAGGATATCTATGTACTTGGCCGCATTCATGCTTCCTTGAATTGCAACCAGTTGTCCTGTCCCTACAGCTGAAAAACACCCCCATAGCATGATTCTGCCACCACCATGTTTCACTGTTGGGATTGTATTGAGCAGATGATGAGCAGATGATGAGCAGTGCCTGGTTTTCTCCACACATACCGCTTAGAATTATCACCAAAAAGTTCTATCTTCATCTCATCAGTCCAGAGAATCTTATTTCTCATAGTCTGGGAGTACTTCTTGTGTTTTTGAGCAAACTCTATGAGGGCTTTCATATGACTTGCACTGGGCTACTCTGCCATAAAGGCCCGACTGGTGGAGGGCTGCAGTGATAGTTGACTTTGTGGAACTTTCTCCCATCTCCCTAATGCATCTCTGGAACTCAGCCACAGTGATCTTGGGGTTCTTCTTTACCTCTCTCACCAAATGCATTTGGTTTTTATACCTTGAGAAAGGCGCCGGTCCGGGGCAGAAACGCGTTGGTATTAATAAAAACCGTCTTGGAATCCCAAGCCTCTTCATTCCCACAGAGCAGCCCGCCTAAACGTGCCAGCTTCCAATTTTTGCCATTACCTCTGGAAGAACCATTAACTCCAGCCACGGGGCAGCAGCAGCGGCTTTTGATGCATTTATAGGTGTTGTGCCTGCAAACAATACCTTAAGGTGAGTGCTACCATTGATTATACCTACCCCTTGCAAGACGGTATTGCCCTATTTTGTGTGCATTTTTGTCCCTCTCCAGAGCTTCTCAAAACGGAGGTAATAAAACTTCAGCTCGTCCCACAGAAAAATAAGCCTGAATACAGCTCCATCCACACAAAAATAAATATTTTACGGGTACACCATTTTTGTATGACCACATTTTTTCATACTGCATAAAAAAACCCCAGTGGATAAAGGCGTTATTAAGTCAATGTAGTATTGAAAATGGTTCAAAGTATAGTATCTGCAAATAATTTCACAGCTCACCACTTGTGACATAGAGCATGAAATCAGTATGTTCCACATAACTCATAACGTAAAGAGTATTTTATACATCCTTATGCATACATATTAATTGAGCCTTTGACAAACTGTATCATCCAGCCGTGTGCTTTTATTTCAGCAAGTGAGGTGTCCTGTATGTGATGGTGCAGCTGTGCTGAATAAATCATGAGCCTGCAGTCTCCATAGACAGGGCAGGGACTGACCTCATAGGTATGTCAGATTATCAATATCCTTCTCTCAGTTTATAGAAAACTGTCATTGTCTAAGCATGTGGATGTTAAAATGATGTCAAATTGCAATGCATCACCTGCTAAACAGTTCAGTGAAACCTTCTGTTTCACACACATTTAACTACATTCCTGTGCTCTGTCCTCAAAGTCCTTTAAACAGAGGGTGAGCTCCCATAGACAACAATGAAATTTAAACAAACCTCATGTCACATTTGGACATACTCTTAAGTCTCCTAAATGCAGTAAGACAAGTAAGACATTAAGTTTGCATGGGACAGATGCTGTGCCGCAGGAGCCTTGTTGTGATTGCTCTACTGTACCAAAAACCTACTTATTGACCATTCAAGTGCCAAGTATACTTAGTAATGCAAACTTTGGATAAGGGTAGGTTCACATGACTACTTTTAGTCCAACTAGTGAAAAAAAACGAGTTTTCACAGATAGCACACTGACCAATATTTTTTAATGTCAGTGTGAAAAAAAATAGCAGCATGCACTATTCTCTTCCATATTTCAGATGAGACTCACCTATTCAAGTCTGTGGGTGTGCAAAAGGAAAAACAGATCCCATAACGATCAACCAAATTTCATCCACTATATACAAATACATTGCATTTGTTAACATAGGAACTGTATTTGGTCTTGTAAATTTTATTAACAGTTGATTTATAAAAACAGATGCAATATGGATTGCATACAGAAAAATCATCCATTATTTCTTCTGAATGAAAATGGGACAATTTTTTTTAGACGTTCATGTAAACTTAGCCTAAAACTGATACAATGCATTGTGCATAGTGCAGGTATGATGGGGTGGTGCATAACACAAACTTAGAGAGCTGATTCCTTTGTCATGTACCACTCTTTTTGGCACTGCATAACACAGTGTTAGTTTTGACTAAATTGTTTCTTTAAAGGGATTGAAAATGACAAAAATATGGTCACAATTTCCTAAAACAGCTCCATCCCTATGCACAAGATGTGTGTGTTATGATAACTTAGCCCCATTCACTTTAATAGCGATGAGATGCAATGCCAGACAAAACTTATTTACAGGGGTGACTTCAATGCTAAGAAAAAAACCAGACGCATTATTTCAAGACTTACATGAACACATGAAAGATTTTATTTGCAAAAAAAAAGCTAAATAGGCAAAAAAGTTATTTTAGTTTATTTTATTTGAAATAGTAATGCAAAGTATATGTTTTAATACACAATGTATAAGACAACAGCTAGTAATAAGCAATATTTTCAGCAGCACTAAATGGGTGAGCAGTAATCAAGTAGCCATCAGTATACTATGCCAGTGGTCCGCGGGAGCAGGACATTTATCATTTACTACATGGCAGGTCAGTTTAGTAACATAAACATGTACTGGTAAAGAGAGATGTTTACATGGCTTCCCAGGCCGTTCTAAAATGTTCCAACTGATGTACCAGAGCAAATATGATTAAAGAAAGAACCTCTCTGCAAATTTCCTCTGCTATAAAAATAACGTTCATTATCCTTGTAGGTGGGCCAAGCGGGCAGCTCGTTCAACTTCACCGTGACTAATGAGGTCAACTGAGACCAACTAATAGTTTAAAGGTTTTAACTTTAGACTACTATTGGTCGCTTTTTATAGACTAATATTGCATGATGCTTATGCAAGGTTTCTAAAAACTAAAATGTATATGTAAATTATATTTTTATCTATCTAGTGTGTATAAATATTAGACAAGTGAGTATTTTGACCATATCATCATTTTTATGCAGATTTTCCAACTCTAAGTTGTATGAACTTGAATGTTTATTGGTTGCACCAGATCAGGTGATATGTATTTGTGTAATAAGGGACCTAAGGATATCAGCATCCGTTATCATGGTGTGCAGAATTATTAGGCAGCTTGTTTTTCTCAGGCAAAATGGACCAAAAAATAGAGATTTAATTGACTCTGAAAAGTCAAAAATTATTAAAACTCGTATAGTGGGATGCAGCATTCTTGATATTGTTAAGATATTGGTGCATGATCACTGAACCATCAAAAGTCTCTTTGCAAATAGTCAACAGGGTTACTAAAAATGTGTTGACAAAAAAGACGCACATTAACTGACACAGATTGAGAAGAATCAAACGTGAAGCGACCAGGAACCCATTATCCTCCAGTTCTGTCATATTCCAGAACTGCAATCTTTTTATGCCTCACCCTCCCTCATTACACAAATACACATTTAATCTGCTTCAAACCAGCTTATACAAATTAGAGTTGGAAAATATGCATGGAAATGATTATATGGTAAAAATACTCACTTGCCTAATAATTTTGCACACAGTCTGTCTATCTATAGTATTTTTCGGACCATAAGACACACTTTTTTCCCCAAAATTTGGGAGGAAAATGGGAAGTGTGTCTTATAGCCTGAATGTAACTTACCGGGGAGTTGCTGTTGTGGTGGAGTGGGAACCTGGCGGCGGCGGCAGAAGCGGTGAGATGCTATGGCGCCGGTGATAGCGGTCAGGCAGAGCGGCATGCATTGCTATTCCGTCCTGCAGTGGCCATTTTCCTGAAGACGTGATCTACAGGGAAATGGCCGCCTGAGCTGGCGCATGTGCAGACCGGGATCTCGGCAGCCATATTCCTGAGGCCCACGGCTTCAGGAAGATGGTCACTGAGATCCCAGTCTGCGCATGCACTGGCTTGGGCAGCCATTTCCCTGTAGATTATGGCTTCAGAAAGATGGCCACGGGCGCTGGAAAAGCAATACATGCCGCTCTGCCTGACTGCCGAAACCGATCCCGCAGCATCTCACCGCTTCTGCTACCGGTTCTGGAAGGAGGGACTGACCCTTCTTCCTGCGATCTCGCTCGACCACCACCACAAACCCCCGCTGCTGGGGCACCCCCTTCTCCCACACAGGGCCCGCACCCATCCCACCCATGCCTCCTGTGACCCCCGCTCCCAAGATAAGATACCGATTTGGACTATTTAATTCTAGCGCCTTGGGTATATCTATTACATTATTTCGCATTTTGGTGGAATATTGACCCAAGAAAGCATGGAAGTGGAAGAGTGGTGCAGACATCTTTTTTTTGAGGAAATCATTGAAGTTGATTATTAATATGCTGTAACATAATGGTTTCATTGTAATAATAAATACAGTGGGGAAAATAAGTACTTAATACACTGCCGATTTTGCAAGTTTTCCCACCTAGAAAGAATGGAGAGGTCTGTAATTTTTATCGTAGGTACACTTCAACTGTGAGAGGCAGAATCTAAAAAAAAAATCCAGAACATCACATTGTATGATTTTTACATTATTAATTTGCATTTGATTGCATGAAATAAGTATTTGATACAATAGAAAACAGAACTTAATATTTGGTATAGAAACCTTTGTTTGCATTTACAGAGGTCAAACATTTCCTATTGTTCTTGACAAGTTTTTTGACACACTGCAGCAGGGATTTTGGCCCACTCCTTCATACATTTGGCCCACTGCTACAGATCTTTCAGTTCGGGGCTGTCGCTGGGCAACATTGAGTTTCAGCCACTTCCAAAGATTTTCTATTGGGTTCAGGTCTGGAGACTGGCTAGACCACTCCAGTACCTTGAAATGCTTCTAATAAGCCACTCCTTAGTTGCCCTGACTGTGTGTTTCGGGTCACTGTCATGCTGTAAGACACAGCCATGACCCATCTTCAATGCTCTTACTGAGGGAAGGAGGTTGTTGGCCAAAATCTTGCAATACATGACCCCATCTATCCTCCCTTCAATACGTTTCAGTCGTCCTGTCAATTATGCATAAAAGCACCCCCAAAGTAAGATGTTTCCCCCACTATGCATCATGGTTGAGACTGTGTTTTTGGGATTTTACACATCATTCTTCTTCCCCCAAACACAGTGAGTGGAGTTGATACAAAAAAGTTCTATTTTGATCTCATATGACCTTCTCCCATGCCTCCTCTGGATGATCAAGATGATCATTGGTGAACTTCAAACGTGCATGGACATCTGCTGGCATGGGCAGGGGGACCTTGCATGCCCTGAAGGATTTTACTCCATGATGGCACAGTGTGTTTCTAACGGTAATGTTTTAGACTGTGGTCCCAGCTTTCTTCAGGTCATTGACCAGGTCCTCCTGTGTAGTTCTGGGCGGATTCCTGACCTTTCTCAGAATCATCCTTACCCCACGAGGCAAGATCCTGCATGGAGCCCCAGACTGAGGAAGACTGACAGTCATCTTGTGTTTCTTTAATTTTCGAATAATTGTGAAAATAGTTGTTGCTTTCTCACCAATTGCTTGCCTATTGTCCTGTAGCGCACCCCAGCCTTGTGCAGGTCTACAATTTTGTCCTGGTGTCCTTAGATAGCTCTTTGGTATTGGCATGGTGGAGAGCTTTGAGGGTCATTGATTGTGTGGAGAGGTGTCTTTTATACAGGTGACAAATTCAAACAGATGCAATTAATACAGGTAATGAGTGCAGAATAGGAGGGCTTCTGAAAGAAAAACTAACAAATCTGTGACAGCCAAAATTCTTGCTTATTGGTAGGTGATCAAATACTTATTTCATGCAATAAAATGCAATTTAATTATTTAAAAATCATACAATTTGATTTTCAGATATTTTTTAATTTCTAGATTCTGTCTCTCACAGTTGAAGTGTTCCTACAATACAAATTACAGACCTTTCCATTCTTTTTAGGTGGTAAAACTTGCAAAATCAGCAGTGTATAAAATACTATTTTCCCCACTGACTAAATATCATATGTGGTCTGAAGTCCTCAATTTATACCAAGAACACTTTAATAGTACCAAGCCAGACACTGAATATATATATACAGTACAGACCAAAAGTTTGGACACACCTTCTCATTTAAAGATTTTTCTGCATTTTCATGACTATGAAAATTGTACATTCACACCGAAGGCATCAAAACTATGAATTAACACATGTGGAATTATATACTTAACAAAAAAGTGTGAAACAACTGAAAATGTCTTATATTCTAGGTTCTTCAAAGTAGCCACCTTTTGCATTGATGACTGCTTTGCACACTCTTGGCATTCTCTTGATCAGCTTCAGGATGTAGTCACTGGAAATGGTCTTCCAACAATCTTGAAGGAGTTCCCAGAGATGCTTAGCACTTGTTGGCCCTTTTGCATTCACTCTGAGGTTTTTACCATATCCACACAGTCTCCCCAGCATTGCACGTGTACCTCGATGCCCTATCGAGGGCAGAGCAAAGTACTGCAGTGCACATGCGCCAGAAAAGGTCAAAGAGCCCCGGCACATGCGCACTGCAGTACTTTGCTCTGTCCTGGTCAGGCCAGATAAGCACTGCTGCACAAAAGCGTGATGCCGGGGAGACTGTGTGGATCACTTAAGAGATGTGCCATCCACACAAAGCGAAAAGGAGGATGGCATTGCAAGAAGAAGGGAGGCACCAGACAAAGACGAGCGACTGGGCCTCCCCGCAGGTGAGTATAGTAAAAAGTCTTTTTCTTATTTTGCAGGCCAGGTTGGGGACATACTGTATATACAGCATTATAAAATGCTGTATATTAGGGCTGGAAGGTGGTAGTCTTATCTCATATAGTAAAAATCTGGTGACAGGTTCCCTTTAAGATGACAGTTAAGAGCAATGCCTAGTAACTATAATAAAAAGTAGTAGTGTTGAAGAGAATGTAGATTTTAAAAAGACATGTTCAACATGGTCAGACCAAAGTGTTTTATCAGAAGGAAGGTCAAACAAAGACTTGGGCAATTGCACCCCAGAATCAATACTCTAAGGTTAAGTTGCAAAGATGGGTTTTTGATGGTGCATATATGTGTTGTGCAAATGTCTTTTTTTCTTTATGCTGTGTAAACAGACCTGCGAGGCGTTTTTGAAATCCGCAACATGTCAGTTTGTTTTGCAAGTATGCTGAGTATTTTATGTTGATTTTCCCCATAGAATTGTATTAGATGCGGAATATCTACAGGTAAAAAACACATATGCATTTTTAGTGTGTTTCTGCTGTGTAAACCACAAACCACACATAACTGTATCAGTAAAGTTTTGTTAATTGCTTCTCGACCGCCCACTGTACATAAACGTCGGCGCTGCCTGGGCTCTGTGCAGCACTGACGTTTATGAACGGTCGGTGGTCCCGCAGCCCTCAGGACCCCCAGGGTCCTGCAAGTGCTGCGGTTGTGGTTCAGAGCGATAGCTCTGACAGGGGACATCATCGGGAACTGATTGGATCAGGTCCCAATGATGTTAACCCTTTGCTATCTTCTACATGCCGCGATCTATAGTGATCGCGGCATATAGAAGATAGTGAGAGGAGAGGGGGTCGTCCACTAACCTCTCCGACGGCCCTCTGATGTCTTCCAGGACCTGCCCTTGTTATGGCAGCTGGAGGTCACATGATCGCCTCCAAATCTGTCATATATGGTGTCCTGCTGAGCTCAGCCTGCAGCTGAGTCCAGCAGGAGAAAGACAGTGTGAAACTGTCAGCAAAGTTCTCATGCAATGCAATACATGTCTATTGCATTGCATGAGAACAGTGATTAGAAAAATAAAAATTAATGTCCCATACAGGACTAAGTAAAAATGTAAAAAAAAAGACAAACTGTTAAAAAAAAATCACAAAATAAATAAAAATAAATAAATAAAATATTAAACCAATAAATCCGTATATTTATGCAAAAACAAAAAAAGTACACATATTTGGTATTGCCACGTCTGAAACAACCCGATCTATAAAACTGTCACACTAATTAACTCCTTCTGTGCACACCGTAATAAAAATAAATAAAAAACGGAGCAAAAAACTATGCTTTTTCATCATATCGCCAAACAAAAAGTGGAAAAAAATGCGATCAAAAAGCAAAATGGAAATAAAAATGGTACCGCTGAAAACGTCATCTTGTTCCGCAAAAAAAAAGCTGCCATACAGCTCAATCAGCCGAAAAATAAAAAAGTTATAGCTCTCAGAATAAAGCGATGCAAAAAAAATATTTTTTCTATAAAATTGTTTTATTGTGTAAAAGCGCCAAAACATAAAAAAATATACAGTAAGTGTAGTATGGCTGTAAATAAACTGACCAGAAGAATAACGCTGCCTTATCACTTTTACCACACGCAGAACGGAATAAAAAAAAACTCAAAAAACAATTCCTGAATTGTTGGTTTTTGTTAATTTTACCTCCCAAAAAACAGAATAGAAAGCGATCAAAAAATGTCACGTACCCAAAAATGGTTCCAATAAAAATGTCAACTCGTCCCACAAAAAACAAGCCATCACATGACTCTGTCGGCCGAAATCTGGAAAAATTATAGCTCTCAAAATATGGCGATGCAAAAACTAGATTTTGCAAAAAAAAGCTTCTTTTAGTGTGTGACAGCTGTCAGTCATAAAAACCCGATGTAAATCTGGTATCTCTGTAATCGCACCAACCCGAAGAATAAAGTAATCTCTTCACTTATACCGCACGAGGAACGGCGTAAAAAATAAATAAAACCAATTCTTCACCTGCTACTGATTTGTTTATTATGTCTCCCAAAGTTCGCAGTAAGGCTCTGCTCCTCACCTTTATCCTGCGCTCTGCGCTGAGCACTTACACCAGAGTTTCCGTGTAAATCTCTGAAATACGTGATTCAGATGGAACCCATGATGGAAGATTCCCTGTAATGAGGCAGATATAGGTCACTGTGGATGCCATCTGGCCTGTGATCCCACAGTGTCAGTTTTTTTAGGCTTGCATAAAAGTGCGGTTGGCCACAGTTTTGTGCACTTCTGAAAAAAAGGACACCGCTAAACAGAGGCCAGACGGAGTTCAGAGTAACTCTGCTGCCTCACTATAGCGAATGGATCCTGCAGGGGTTTCATCTGAATTATATCACGTGGAAATTTAGATGGAAACCCCGATGTAAGTGCTCAGCCTAGAGCGCCGGATAAATGTTACGTAAAATGTTCACAATAAAAGCTTCAACTCAGTCCTCAAAAAAAAGCTAGTCCCCACTCAGGTCCGTCATCTGTTAAAAATATAAGGGACTTCCAAGTTACTGGTAGCAGAAAGGCTCTGGAAAAGCAAAATGGCCCTTGCCCCCCAAAAGAAATTCAGAAAATGTTGTGCTCCCAAATCCAAATGCCTATTCTACAATAATTTGTTCTCCAATTGTCAAATAGCGCTCCGTCCCTCCCAGATCTCGCCGTATGGCTAAGCGGTACGATACAGCCACATATGGGGCATTGCCACTTTTAGAAGAAATTGTGTGACACATTTCGGCACCATTTTTACCCATTGCCCTGTGTGAAAATGTAAAATCTGAGGGTAAAAATTTTTTTGTGGTAAAAATACAATTATGTTTTCTTCACTGCCCAATGGTATAAATTTAAAAATTAAAAAATACTCACTACTTCCCTAGATAAATTCCTTGAGATGTGTAGTTTACAAAATGGGGTCACTTGTGGGGGTTTCTGCTGTTTCGGCATGTCAGCGACTCTTCAAATGTGACATGGTGTCTGCAACCTATCCCAGCCAACATAGCACTCCTTTCTCTTCTGAACCCTGCCGTACACCAAAGCAGTGGTTTTCCCCCACATACGGGGTATTGGCGTACTCAGGAGAAATTGCACAGCAAATTTCATGGTGCAATTTCTCCTGAAACCCTTATGATAATGCAAAATTAGGGGATGAAAAACATTTTTTGTGGGAAAAATGTGAAAATTTTATTTTTACGGCTCAATATTATAAACTTCTGTGAAGCACCTGGGGGTGCAAGGTGCTCAACACACATCTAGATAAGTTCCCTAAGGGGTCTAGTTTCCAAAATGGTGTAACTTGTGGGGGGTTTCCACTGTTTAGGCACATCAGGGGCTCCCCAAATGCAACATGGCATCCGCTAATTATTCAAACAAATTTTACATTGAAAAGTCAAATGGCGCTCCTTCCCTTCCAAACCCTGCCGTGTGCCCAAACAGTGGTTTTCCTCCACATATGGGGTATCGGCATGTTCCGGAGAAATTGCACAACAAATTTCATGGTGCAATTTATCCTATTACCCTTATGATAATGCAAAATTAAGGGATGAAAAATGTTTTTGTGGGAAAAATGTGAAAATTTTATTTTTGCAGCTCAATATTATAAACTTCTGTGAAGCACCTGGGGGTGTAAGATGCTCTTCACACATCTAGATAAGTTCCCTAAGAGGTCTAGTTTCCAAAATGGTGTCACTTGTGGGGGGTTTCCACTGTTTAGGCACATCAGGAGCTCTCCAAATGCAACATGGCGTCTGCTAATTATTCAAACAAATTTTACATTCATAAAGTCTAATGGCGCTCCTTCCCTTCCGAACCCTGCAATGCACCCAAACAGTGGTTTTCCCTCACATATGGGGTATCAGCGCGCTAATGAGAAATTGCACTACAAATTGTGTATTCCATTTTTTCCTGTTACCCTTGTGAAAATAAAAAAATTGGATCTAAATTAACATTTTTGTTAAAAAAAGTTAAATGTTCATTGTTTTCTTCCACATTCCAAAAATTCCCGTGAAACACCTGAAGGGGTAATAAACTTCTTGAATGTGGTTTTGAGCACCTTGAGGGGTGCAGTTTTTAGAATGGTGTCACTTTTGGGTATTTTCTGTCATAAAGGCACCTCGAAGTCACTTCAAATAAGATGTGGTCCCTAAAAAAATGTTTTTGTAAATTTTGTTGGAAAAATGAGAAATCGCTGGTCAACTTTTAACCCTTATAGCTTCCTAACAAAAAAAAATTTTGGTTCCAAAATTGTTCTGATGTAAAGTAGACATGTGGGAAATGTTATTTATTAACTATTTTGTGTGACATATCTCTCTGATTTAAGGGCATGAAAATTCAAAGTTTGAAAATTGCAAAATTTTCAAAATTTTCGCCAAATTTCCGATTTTTTCACAAATAAACGTAAGTGATATTGAAGAAATTTTACCACTATCATGAAGTACAATATGTCACGAAAAAACAATCTCAGAATCAGGGGAATCCGTTGAAGCGTTCCAGAGTAATTACTTCATAAAGTGACAGTGGTCAGAATTGAAAAAATTGGCCCGGTCACGAAGGCAAAAACAGGCTCTGGCGCGAAGTGGTTAAAGCTAAATGTCAGGAAGAAGGCAAAACAAAGCAGCATCATGTAAACCATGACATATCAAAAAGAGATAAAATCCACAGTGTCAAAAACGTGATTAAAACAATTATAAAAGTTGCACTAAAACAATCCAAAAATAATAAAGTGCAAGTAACCTAACTTAGTAAAGTTTGCAGAAATGCTGCAGAATCTGCAATGTCAATGTGAGAGCAGGAGTTATTTATCTATCCTGACTCCATGTTGGTTATTTTCTGTGCATCTCTCTGCTTGCAAAATGGAGTCTGACTATGTTTAGATTAGGGTCTCTGGAATTTCTTTGTCTAAGGGAACTTAGAGATAACAGCTAAGTGAAAGTAAAGAAGTGAAAGCCACACCTAGGGTTTAGACAGTATTAACTTCAGCCAATTAGATGTATGTTTGCTAATGCCAGCACATATATAGAGATAAGCTGAGCCAATTATGTTGTTACAATGCATGTCCAGTAAAAACCTATATAAACCCTGATCGATGATGTTATAGAGTTCTGTTCTCATACTAAGAGTGTCAGTGTGGTACCTCTCTCTTTGTACATGTACTTGGATTTTACAATTTAATTTGGAGCAGACACAACTCAGAACGTCCCACATTACATGGCGATGACATCAAGTACTCACCAAATACTCATCATGGTAACCCAGCCTAACTTTCCTTTATTATATAGATATTATTGGAACTAGTTTTAGGCTGGAATTACACATGCAGTTTTTATGGAAGTTTTTGGAGCCAAAGGTAAAAGGTAATGCGCAAAGAATAAAAAGTCTAATGGAAAAATTTATACTTCAATTCTCCTTTCTATCCACTCCCATTTTTATCTAAAACAAATGCCACAAAAACTTCATGTGTGTGTCCAACCTCAACAGTGATGAGATGCTATGAATTTGGAGCCAGAAGATTCCAGATTATCAAAGCTTTAACAATTCTGACTGCATGTGCATTTTTTGTTATGGTAGGTTTATTACAATATAAATTATGAAATGTAGCCTCTCTGATAATATGATATTTGCACCTTTATTAGGGTACATAGAAATATAATTCTGTATTGTCTTTTGTGCACAATATGATCTGTGTAATTGAGTATGAGAGCATTCTTTATACATGATGGTAGCTGTGTGATGTTATGTGTGGGAAAAGACTTATCTCAATGAAAACACACTGTGTTGTCTATCACCATGTGATCACATCAACAAATCTTCTATTTCTTACTTCTCAAAGATTCATTGCAAAAAATGCATGTCCTGTCAGCTGTATTAGTCATAAATAGGGGCATCTCAGACACAAGGAGGCAGATAGCACAGTAATAGTTAATACAAATGTCCACATACATATCAATTTACATAATACACTTTTCAGTGGCAATATTACATCAGACTTTATATGTAAGGGAAAAAAAGTATGATTAATAGTCTCTTCATAGAGGAAGAGAGCAGGTATGTGAGTGCTACTTGTTCGAAGTAGCAATGTTAAAATCGAATATCAACCCTTTAAGGAGCCTTGCCACAGCATTTACTATACACAGCCAAACCAGTACCTCAACTTGCAGAAACATGTTTGGTAGTTTTTGCTCCTCATCATTGCAAGGATGGAAAACTGGTTGGCTACGTGAAAATCCTTTGTCAGATGGTTTAAGGTTTAAAGGTTTTCATTATGGAGAGTGTCAAGTTGGTGTAGGGAGACAAATAGGCCATGTAATGCTCATCGGGGAAATTAAATATGCAGATAGCCTCTTCACAGGAGAAGTGAGCGGGGACTCTGATGTCACTTGTTAGAAGTAGGAAAAACTCTGAAACACATGTCAAATGGATGTACTGGTTTGACTGTATATCCTAAATCATGTGGCAAGATTAATTAAAGATCGATATTGACTTTTAGAATTGTTAATTCAAACAGGTGGCTCTAGAGTCCTTGCTCCTAGTCAAAGCCTAGTATTGGATACAAGAGAATAATCAGTGTTTCCTTTAGGCTGGGGCTTTTGCAATTTTGGCTGCACACAGGTCTTACAGCCAAATATTTCTGTATGTTGCTGCTTTATTATAGCATAATGCAGGTGAATGTGATCGCATTGCAACCACTAGGTTTACATTGACAAGCATTGGGCCCAAAATCATGACCAAACTTGCAGTATTGTCCCAGACTTTTTCTTCTTTTAGTATCCACTCCTGGAAGGGGCCATATTCTTCATAAGGTTGACTAGGCTAAAGCTTAAGGGCCCCACAGAGACAGAGGATGAAGTGCCCAGTGTCAGAAAGCTGGGTTTGCGTCCTAGGTCATGGGTCTTCCAGCAGGACAATGACTCCAAACATACTTCAAGAAGCACCCAGAAATGGATGGAAACAAAGTGTTGGAGAGCTCTGAAGTGGCCAGCAATGAGTCCAGATCTAAATCCCATTGAACACCTGTGGAGAGATCTTAAAATTGCTGTTGGGAGAAGGCACCTTCAAATATGAGAGACTTAGAGCAGTTTGCAAAAGAAGAGTGGCCCAAAATTTGAGCTGAGAGGTATAAGAAGCTTGATGATGGTTATAGGAAGTGATTGATTGATTGCAGTGTTTTATTCCAAATGGTGTGCAACCAAATATTAAGTTGAGGGCGCCAATAATTTTGTCCAGTCCATTTTTGGGGTTTTGTGTGAAATTATGTCCAATTTGCCTTTTTTTCCACTGTTTTTTTGTGTTGTTCCAATACACACAAATAAAATAAACACGTGTATAACAAAACATGTGTAATTGCAATGTTTTTCTGGGAGAAATATTTCATTTTCTGGAACAATTTCAAGACTTTTGGCCATGACTCTGAATAGACCTTAGCGGTGGCACTGTACCCTCTAAGATAAACCACCCAAAAGCACCAGATGAACTGAAATATATCCCCCAAATAATTATGTATAACCTTTCTTTATTCATTTAAAAAAGACAATTTACATGAAATCATACTGTACCAACAATTAAGGAGCACATTCAGGTAATTATTGAGTCTGAGTTACCCCCAAGTTATTTGTCATTTCATAGAATTTGTAAGCTTCATGAAAAGGCAAAATACCTTACTTGTAACCTATTTAGAAGTGAAAACATTGCTTGCTTATGGCATGACAGCTGCATAGAAATACATGCTGTCACTCTCGGGTCAGGACAGCTAATGGCCAGTCCGAGCATTGTAATGCTATTGTCGTTCGTGTTATACAGTCGTCTGATGGTGTTCTTAGGTGGATTCTGCCTGGAACTCTCTAGGAAAAGAGAAGCATTTTTCCATAGCAAAAACTATACTGGTATGCCATCATGTATAAATCTTTGTGTGCAGAAACCCTAACTTTCCTTCTGCTAAACTGCTGACTTTGACCCTGCAAGGCAAGCTTTAGTAATCCAGCTCTTCGCGAGGCATATCTGCATATACATCCAATTTTGGGTTGTGGTGTCCAGCTTATAACTAAAATTTCCAATGGAAATTCATGTAGGAACCGATCCCACTGTTAGCAATGTGATCGTTCTCATCTATCTGGTACATGAGTTGCTACACCTTCAGGTGCAGGCAACAGCCCAGGTTGTGATATGTTGAGTTTCACCAGATTAAAAAACTGATGCAATTGCTATATATGAATCCAGCTTTAGATCAGACTGTGAGTGTCCTAATTAAAAATTTCATTTGAAATTTCTTTAGTATCGCAAATAGTTTATGGACAAATTTTCTATTTATGTTATGATAAAGCACGTTCCAGATGGTTAACCCCCAAAATAGTCAAATACAAATTTCTTATAAGCAGATTTTGCTACCAATTTTACCGTGGATTTATTGCAAATTTTACCCTATCCAGTGCAAAAATATGAAAATCTGCAAAATTCAGGGCAAAAATAAGCAGACGACAGATTTGCAAATATGCAGAATACTCTGATTTCCTTGTGGAGTTTTTTCTTATTCTATGTATTGATAAGAATTTGAAAACATGTTTTGTATTGGTAATTTGTGGTCTAGAATACGCACGTCCAACCCACAGCAATTCTATCACGCCTGAACATCGCCTCCGGCAGCATTGATTGGGAAATTGATGAACATATTGAAATGAACCTTTTCATGAAACAAAGATGGTTTATGTAACTTGTTAAATCCTGCATTCTGGATAATAAGCCTTCTGCCAGAACTTTAACAATTGTCTTGTGTTTGCAGCTTTAGATCATTGCCAAGTTTGATTCACTTTGATAAAAGCACATCCATAAAAGGTCTGGTGAGTAATAGCCCTGACAAACGTTTCCTATAAACAGTGATCTAATGCTATTTTTATAAAAAAAAAATCAGCTAAAGTTTACTGATAGCAAGTGTCATTTTCTTGCATAATATAAAGTTGTGGTGCATACAGTAAAGTTCAAAAGTTTTCTGTACACATTTTCTTGAGGAAAACTATTGTATTACACATGGTTTTACAAACGTAGAAGGGCATACATGCACATACATGCCTTGCCAATGTAACCGTTACCATTTAAACACACTAGAAGGTCTAGCAAAGCCAGGGAATTGGGAAACCCACTGTAATGATTTCAACAAACAGCTGTACATGTCTTTTGAGATGCTATATGCAATTGTTAATGTAGCATCCACCCACTGGGATAGTCCCCTTTGTGACCCCATTGTCAGTCTTCATCTGTTCTTAGATAATGCCTGTTTAAAATAAATAAAAAGCAAAACCTCCCTAAGTAATATTCTAATATTGCAATAGTGACAGCATTATCTTGGAGACATAATTTTGCGGCACTTACGAATATACACTCTTCCATTTTGAAATTGCAATAAGAAGAAGGACAAGCTGTAAGGTTATGCAAATCGAGGAAGTATCAGGTGTTGATAAGATGTGCAAATTATCAAATTTTCAATCACCTTGCTCCAATATGTAACAAGTTCAAGGGGTATAAAAGCCAAATAAAAAGCGAACTTTTTTATCCACTTAAAATAGATCCAGTCTTGTGGGATAATTGTGCTATGCCTCCTGTTTGTTGACATGTCAGTTATCGCCACTTGTCACAAACTGAGAGGGACAGAACCTCTGAACTGAGAGACCTTGGTTTATCACTCCAGAAGATCAGAAGACACATATACCAAAATGTCAGCACTATTCAATATTGGTATATAAGTGGTTGGGAGAAGAATGATGAACTAGAATGACATCAGGAGGAGCACGGAGGCAAACCTCTACACAGATGGATCGTCAGTTTAGAAGAATAGTGCCTAGTGATCCATTCTGCATTGCAAGTGAAATTAGATGTCACACATCAAGCTAAAGCAGTCAAGCAGTGTCTACACTAACCATGCAAAAGGGTTTGTACGATGCTGAAGTATGAGCCACGTATCTAGCTACAGATGTTCCATTGATCTCACCTCACCGCTCTCAAAGACTATCAAGGGGTAAAGCAAGATGTCAATGGATGCAGGAATGAAGGTCTATCCCACTTTTGTCTTGGATGCAGTGTTAACCGGAGACTAATTTGGTGGGCAACGTCATAAAGAACCGTTTACAAGGTAACATCACACTGGTCCAACTCCCAAGATTATGGTTTGCGGTGGTATAATTTATGCTAGCCGGAGCTCTCTAGTTTCTTCTCCAGGTACACTAACAGCTTGGCGTTACATTGATCTGGTCGCAGAACCAGTAATACAGCCATTTCTCCAAAGTATCCCTGGAGCCGTTTTTCAACATGACATTGCAAGACCACATGTTGCTTATGCTGCTGTGAGCAGTCTGCATGAAATAAATGTGCTACTCTGATCTACAGCGTCTCCAGACATATCCCCAACCAAGCTCATCTGGGATGTCATTGTTCGGTCAATGCAGAGAAAGCTGCCAGTATTGGATCTTGATGATTTGCATGCCTAAGTGTATTCAGTGTGGTAGAACATTCCTCAGACAACCATTAGTAATCTAATTGATAATATACCAATATGAATAAGTACATGTATTTCTGCAGACATACTCAATACTGAATAAATCGAGATGTTTTGAAAATTGTGTTTTCATTAATTTGCATATCACAAAATTGTGTATCATTCCTGTGATTTCCATTACTTCATCACTTTTCCTTCTTGGTGATGTAATTTCAATGTTGAAGAGTGTATCAGTATTATAGGTCCCTTTCCTTTTTTAAACCCCTTAAGTTTTTAAGCTGCTACAATTAAAAATCATTTTACTCATATTAGCTGTTTTTCAATTGGAGGAGGCTGATTGCCAGATCTGTTCCCATGCTCCATCAACTGCCATTTTGATCTCCCGAGAGCTCAGCCTCCTGCAGCCGTTTTCCCAAAGTCCACCGCAGTGAAAACAATGGGAAGTGCGGGGACTTCATCAACATTTTCGGAAAGCCTGGGGCCCACCGCAGCCTTGCATCGCAGAACACCCCCTCCTCCCAGCCCGGGGCCTGCAGCATCTCCTCACTCCTGCCGCCGCTGCCAGCTTCCTGCAGCAGCGACCCTGCCTCTTGGAACCCTGCTCCACCGCACCCCCTTTCCCCAGTAAGCTACTATAAAATCGGACTGTATGTTATAAATCCGACTAGTTATTGCACTCCTGAAAATCTTAGATGGTGTAACAAAACAGCAGAAGCTGCAAGAGCCGCATCTACAGTGCTGCTCATGATTATTGGCACCCCCTCATTTTTTTCATAGACTGTACAATATCTTCTGAAATAAATAGAAATGTGCAAAAGTTATATCTTCATGATTTTTTAATTAGTTGTTCAAAGTAATACAACAAGAAAACATTGTTTTTCTACTTCCATGTTGCAATTTCAAAGAACAAACAGAATAAACAGCATGTGTAGCAATAAAGACACCCCTAATTTATACTTGGTTGCACAGCCTTTGGCATTGCTGACAGCCTCCAAACGTTTCTTGTAGCCATCTATAAACTTCTTGCTCTTCTCAGCTGCAATTTTCTCCCACTCTTCCTTTGCAGTTTGTTCAAGCTCTTGAATGTTTGCAGGGGTCTTTTTCCCAATGGCAGATTTCAGCTCACCCCAAAAATTTTCAATGGAATTGAGGTCAGGACTAGTGTTGAGCGAGCACTAAAATGCTCGGGTGCTCGAAGCTCGGGCCGAGCTCGCCGTGATACTCGAGTGCTCGACCCAAGCAACGAGCCCAATGTTAGTCTATGGGAGACTCGAGCATTTTTGCGGTGGCACCCCCGGCAGTCTTTTAAAAGCCTAACAAGTGCCCAAAACGATAGTGACAGTGCTCAAATGACATGGGGACAGCATGGGGATCGCCCCAGGAAGCATTTCTGACCCCCAGGTCACTGCTGTCAACAACGTGGTCAGAGGTATTAAGCCACTTTTACGGGCTCACAATAAAACGTTCAAAAAATAAGAGAAACTTTTTTCCTGTGAAATATGTTAAGGAACATCCTTTCCAGGGAAAAGACTTGAGTATAAGTTAAAATAAATGACCAAAAACAAAAATACTGGGTCACCGCCATGGAGACTACAGACCCCAGAGACCCGGCACCGGGTATCCGACACACGTGTACACACTGCCCAGGGGGCGCGTCACTTGCAGTACAGCATATTACAAACATAAGTCCCATTATTGGGGAGTGGGTCTCCCATAGTTTTTGCTTATGCCTTGCAAGCAAAAGCTGCCAAAAATTAGGACGGAGCAACTTGCAATGCCCCTTACAAGAGCCATGCAGTACAGCAGATTACAAACATAAGTCCCATTATTGGGGAGTGGGTCTCCCATAGTTTTTGCTTATGCCTTGCAAGCAAAAGCTGCCAAAAATTAGGACGGAGCAACTTGCAATGCCCCTTACAAGAGCCATGGAGTACAGCATATTACAAACATAAGTCTCATTATTGGGGAGTGGGTCTCCCATAGTATTTTCTTATGCTTTCCAAGCAAAAGCTGCCAAAAATTAGGACGGAGCAACTTGCAATGCCCCTTACAAGAGACATGCAGTACAGCATATTACAAACATAAGTCCCATTATTGGGGAGTGGGTCTCCCATAGTATTTGCTTATGCTTTCCAAGCAAAAGCTGCCAAAAATTAAGACGGAGCAACTTGCAATGCCCCTTACAAGAGCCATGCAGTACAGCATATTACAAACATAAGTCCCATTATTGGGGAGTGGGTCTCCCATATTATTTGCTTATGCTTTCCAAGCAAAAGCTGCCAAAAATTAGGATGGAGCAACTTGCAATGCCCCTTACAAGAGCCATGCAGTACAGCATATTACAAACATAAGTCTCATTATTGGGGAGTGGGTCTCCCATAGTATTTGCTTATGCCTTGCAAGCAAAAGCTGCCAAAAATTAGGACGGAGCAACTTGCAATGCCCCTTACAAGAGCCATGCAGTACAGCATATTACAAACATAAGTCCCATTATTGGGGAGTGGGTCTCCCATAGTATTTGCTTATGCCTTGCAAGCAAAAGCTGCCAAAAATTAGGACGGAGCAACTTGCAATGCCCCTTAAAAGAGCCATGCAGTACAGCATATTACAAACATAAGTCCCATTATTGGTGAGTGGGTCTCCCATATTATTTGCTTATGCATTGCAAGCAAAAGCTGCCAAAAATTAGGATGGAGGAACTTGCAATGCCCCTTACAAGAGCCATGCAGTACAGCATATTACAAACATTAGTCCCATTATTGGGGAGGGGTGTCCCATAGTATTTGCTTATGCCTTGCAAGGAAAAGCTGCCAAAAATAAGGACGGAGGAACTTGCAATGCTGGCACCCTTGTGGTATAGTGGTGGTGGCTGAGGATAAGGAGAAGAAGATAAAACAGCCGAAATGAGGAAGCGTATACCCATGTGTGGGTGTGAAGCGGTGCTTGTGAATACACCTCCCGAAATAACACAGTGGATTTGACTTTATGTTACTCTGCTGTCATTTGGTGGTGATGAGAAGTCTGGCCCAATCCAGCCCTTGTTCATTTTGATAAGGGTCAGCTTGTCAGCATTGTCAGTTGACAGGCAAGTGCGCTTATCAGTTATAATTCCCCCAGCGGCACTAAAAACACGCTCCGATAACACGCTAGCGGCAGGGCAGGCCAGGACCTTCAAGGCGTACAGAGCGAGTTCATTCCAAGTGTCCGGCTTGGATACCCCATAATTAAAAGGCACAGAGGAATCACGGAGGACGCTGGTATGGTCGGCAAGGTACTCCCTCACCATCTTTTGAAACTTTCCACTCCTTGTGAGAGTACCCCGCGCCTCAGGGCCTGTAAGCTGGGCGGGTGTCAGAAAACTGTCCCAGAACGTTGACAGTGTTCCCCTGCCTCTGCTGGATTGGAGTTGCATCTCTCTCGCCTGTACGCCTTGGTTGGGCAACGAACTGTGACCTCTGCCGCTAGCGTGTTCAGATGGGAATTTTTTTAAGAATTCTGCAGCAAGGGCCTTCTGGTACTGCAACATTTTTGGAGACCTCTCCACCTCAGGAATAAGAGAGTGAAAGTACTCCTTGTAGCGGGGGTCTACAAGTGTCACCAACCAGTAATGACTGTCACCCAACATTTTGACAACGCGAGGGTCACGGTTAAGGCAGCGTAACATAAAGTCAGCCATGCGTGCCAGACTGGTAACGGGCAAGATTTCCGTGTCCTCACCAAGATGATGACTGACCATGCTCTCCTCCTCCTCCCCTTCCTCCTCCCTCCTGTCCTCAGGCCACCCACGCTGAACCGACGGTATGACACTTGTACAGGTACTACCGTCTACAATGCATGATAGCAGCTCCTGTTCTTCCTCCTCCTCCTCCTCCTCCTCTCCCTCATTGTCCCCCAATGCACGTTGGGATGAGATGAGGCTGGGCTATGTGTAATCGTCCGCTACGGCTTCTTGATCCATCTCATCATACTCTGGCTGCAATGCCTCCTCTTTAATTCTCTGCAGAGAGCGTTGCAAAAGACAGACAAGTGGGATGCTGACACTAATGATGGCGTCATCGCCACTCACCATCTTGGTGGACTCCTCAAAGTTTGTCAGGATGGTACATATGTCAGACATCCAGGTAAACTCCTGAGGTCTTATGTGTGGAGTCTGACCTTAATATCGACGGCCTTGTTGCAGCTGGTACTCCACAACTGCTCTCTTCTGCTCACAAATCCTTTGCAACATGTGGAGGGTAGAGTTCCAACGTGTGGGGACATCACACACCAGTCGGTGTAACGGAAGCTGCAAACGCTGCTGCAACACAGCAAGGGCGGCGGAAGCTGTAGCCGACTTGCGAAAATGAGCTGACAGGCGGCGTACTTTCACGAGCAGATCTGGCAACTCGGGGTACGATTTAAGAAACCGCTGAACCACGAGGTTAAGCACATGAGCTAGGCATGGTGCGTGTGTGATCTCACCTCGCCTCAGAGCCACCACCAGGTTACGGCCATTGTCACACACGACTATGCCGGGATGTAGGTTCAGCGGTCTCAGACACAGATCTGCCTGCTTTTTCACAGCTGTCCACAACTCACAAGCAGTGTGAGGTTTATCACCTAAGCTTATGAGTTTCAGCACAGCCTGTTGCCGCTTGGCGGAGGCAGTACTGCAATGCTTCCAGCTTGTAACTGATGTGGTGATATCTGAGATGGAGGCTGAACATGAGGAGGAGGAGGATGCGCAGGAGCTGTACACTGTGGGGGCAACTCTGACTGACATAGGGCCCGCAATCCTCGGTGTGGGGAGGATGTGTTCCGTCCCAAGGTCCGACTGGGTCCCGGCTTCCACTATGTTTACCCAGTGTGCCGTCAGAGAAATGTACCGTCCTTGGCCTCAAGCACTTGTCCACGTGTCCGTTGTCAGGTGGACTCTCCCAGTAACTGCGTTGTTGAGGGCACGGCAGATGCTTTGGGACACGTGCTTGTGTAGTGTGGGGATGGCACACCGGGCAAAATAGTGTCGGCTGGGGACCGAGTACCGAGGGACGGCCACCGCCATAAGATTGCGGAAGGATTCCGTCTCCACCAGCCTAAAAGGCAGCATTTCCAATGCAAGCATTCGTGAAATGTGCGAATTTAGGACTGTGGCCTGTGGGGCGTTAGCTGCGAATTTCCGCTTTCATTCAAAGGTCTGGGATATGGACAATTGAACGCTGCGGTGGGACGTGGACATGGACGTTGATGCTGTTTCTTGAGAAACTGCCATAACAAGTGAAGACTGAGAGGAGGGGGCATCTTTACATGCAGTATGGACAGGGGATTGCCTTGCACACACAACAGGGGGTTCTATAGCATGCACAACAGTGGAAGAAGCAGTGGTGACACCCGCTGACACTCGTCGTGGACCCTGGGTTTCGACCCACAAAGTCGGGTGCTTTGCTGCCATGTGCCTGATCATGCTGGTGGTGGTCAGGCTGGTAGTTTTGTCACCCCTGCTGATGCTGGCATGGCAGGTGGAACTTATGGCCTTTTTGGGGTTATCAGCAGAGTCTTTAAAAAAATTCCAGACTCTGGAAGACCTACCGCTTGTACTGGCAACGTCCCTCGTGTTGGTGTTACGGGGAACGGTTGCCTGCCTTCTGTCTGCGGCCACCACACTGCTTCTTCCTTCCTGTTGGGGTACTCTGCCTCCCTCCCCCTGTGTGCTGCTGGCCTCACTCTGCATGTCCTCCTTCCACGTTGGGTCAGTTACTAGATCATCCACCACCTCCTCCTCTTCCACTTGCGCACCACGATCCTCCTCCTCACTTCCTGGCAATTGTGTCTCGTCATCGTCCACCTCTTGTGACAGATTGCCAACGTCGACTTCCTGTGGCTGTGGCTGTTCAAATATTTGGGCATCGCAACATGGGATCTCCTCTTCCACCACTTCAAGCGTATCAGGCGAGGGGCCCAAATATGGAAATGGACCAGTGAACAGCTCTTCAGAGTGTCCAAGTGTGGGATCACTTGCTGTCTGACGACACTCGGCATGGTGGGAGGAAGGAGCATCAGGGTGAGGAGGAGTATGCGGTCGAGACTCACGGCTACTAAGAGTTGACCGTGTGGAAGACAGACCGGAGGTGGTGGTGCCCAGGTAACTGAAAATATTATCTGCTATCCAATGAATAACCTGTTCACACTGATCAGTTCTCAATACTGGTGTTGTTCTGTGCTTCCCTAGTAATTCGGTCAAGAAGTGGGAGCGAGAAGATGTGGCTGTTGGTTGTGGCACATTTTCACCTTGGACACGGCCCCGTCCTCTGCACGAACGATCACCAGAACGTCCACTTCCACGTCCCTTGCCACGCGCCTTGCCCATTGTAAATGAAGTAAAATAGCTTACACTTGCACTATCAATGGAAAAAGGGTAATAAAGAGTAAATTAGAACCGTGGAAGAGGAAAACCACAGTTATTGTTTACCGGGGTATACCACACTTTTTTAAATAGAGATATTTGCGGCTGAACAGTGAGCGACACACTCAAACTGCATTTTTTTTAGATACCAAAGGCCCAAAACTGGATAGTACAGCGATTTGACCCGTGGAACTGCGAAACCACACTGGGATGTCGGGCCTACACAAGACTATTTTCAACAGATAAATTTTTGTGTCACAACAGTCAGGAGACACTACTGTTTTTCTTTACGGAAAAAACTACCAAAAGCTGAATAATAGAGATTTTTTACCGTGGGATGGCAAAACCACAGTTATTGTTTACTGGGGTATACCACACTTTTTTAAATAGAGCTATTTGGGGCTGAACAGTGAGCGACACACTCAAACTGCTTTTTTTTTAGATACCAAAGGCCCAAAACTGGATAGTACAGCGATTTGACCCGTGGAACTGCGAAAGCACACTGGGATGTCGGGCCTACAGAAGACTATTTTCAACAGATATATTTTTGTGTCACAACAGTCAGGAGACACTACTGTTTTTCTTTACGGAAAATATACCAAAACCTGAATAATAGAGATTTTTTACCGTGGGATGGCAAAACCACAGTTATTGTTTACTGGGGTATACCACACTTTTTAAATAGAGATATTTGCGGCTGAACAGTGAGCGACACACTCAAACTGCATTTTTTTTAGATAAAAAAGGCGCAAAACTGGATAGTACAGCGATTTGACCCGTGGAACTGCGAAACCACACTGGGATGTCGGGCCTACACAAGACTATTTTCAACAGATATATTTTTGTGTCACAACAGTCAGGAGACACTACTGTTTTTCTTTACGGAAAAAACTACCAAAAGCTGAATAATAGAGATTTTTTACCGTGGAATGGCAAAACCACAGTTATTGTTTACTGGGGTATACCACACTTTTTAAATAGAGATATTTGCGGCTGAACAGTGAGCGACACACTCAAACTGCTTTTTATTTAGATACCAAAGGCCCAAAACTGGATAGTACAGCGATTTGACCCGTGGAACTGCGAAACCGCACTGGGATGTCGGGCCTACACAAGACTATTTTCAACAGATATATTTTTGTGTCACAACAGTCAGGAGACACTACTGTTTTTCTTTACGGAAAAAACTACCAAAAGCTGAATAATAGAGATTTTTTACCGTGGGATGGCAAAACCACAGTTATTGTTTACTGGGGTATACCACACTTTTTTAAATAGAGCTATTTGGGGCTGAACAGTGAGCGACACACTCAAACTGCTTTTTTTTTAGATACCAAAGGCCCATAACTGGATAGTACAGCGATTTGACCCGTGGAACTGCGAAACCACACAGGGATGTCGGGCCTACACAAGACTATTTTCAACAGATATATTTTTGTGTCACAACAGTCAGGAGACACTACTGTTTTTCTTTACGGAAAATATTCCAAAACCTGAATAATAGAGATTTTTTACCGTGGGATGGCAAAACCACAGTTATTGTTTACTGGGGTATACCACACTTTTTAAATAGAGATATTTGCGGCTGAACAGTGAGCGACACACTCAAACTGCATTTTTTTAGATACCAAAGGCCCAAAACTGGATAGTACAGCGATTTGACCCGTGGAACTGCGAAACCACACTGGGATGTCGGGCCTACACAAGACTATTTTCAACAGATAAATTTTTGTGTCACAACAGTCAGGAGACACTACTGTTTTTCTTTACGGAAAAAACTACCAAAAGCTGAATAATAGAGATTTTTTACCGTGGGATGGCAAAACCACAGTTATTGTTTACTGGGGTATACCACACTTTTTTAAATAGAGCTATTTGGGGCTGAACAGTGAGCGACACACTCAAACTGCTTTTTTTTTAGATACCAAAGGCCCAAAACTGGATAGTACAGCGATTTGACCCGTGGAACTGCGAAAGCACACTGGGATGTCGGGCCTACACAAGACTATTTTCAACAGATATATTTTTGTGTCACAACAGTCAGGAGACACTACTGTTTTTCTTTACGGAAAATATACCAAAACCTGAATAATAGAGATTTTTTACCGTGGGATGGCAAAACCACAGTTATTGTTTACTGGGGTATACCACACTTTTTAAATAGAGATATTTGCGGCTGAACAGTGAGCGACACACTCAAACTGCATTTTTTTAGATACCAAAGGCGCAAAACTCGATAGTACAGCGATTTGACCCGTGGAACTGCGAAACCACACTGGGATGTCGGGCCTACACAAGACTATTTTCAACAGATATATTTTTGTGTAACAACAGTCAGGAGACACTAATGTTTTTCTTTACGGAAAAAACTACCAAAAGCTGAATAATAGAGATTTTTTACCGTGGGATGGCAAAACCACAGTTATTGTTTACTGGGGTATACCACACTTTTTTAAATAGAGATATTTGCGGCTGAACAGTGAGCGACACACTCAAACTGCTTTTTATTTAGATACCAAAGGCCCAAAACTGGATAGTACAGCGATTTGACCCGTGGAACTGTGAAACCGCACTGGGATGTCGGGCCTACACAAGACTATTTTCAACAGATATATTTTTGTGTCACAACAGTCAGGAGACACTACTGTTTTTCTTTACGGAAAAAACTACCAAAAGCTGAATAATAGAGATTTTTTACCGTGGGATGGCAAAACCACAGTTATTGTTTACTGGGGTATACCACACTTTTTAAATAGAGATATTTGCGGCTGAACAGTGAGCGACACACTCAAACTGCTATTTTTTTAGATACCAAAGGCCCATAACTGGATAGTACAGCGATTTGACCCGTGGAACTGCGAAACCACACTGGGATGTCGGGCCTACACAAGACTATTTTCAACAGATATATTTTTGTGTCACAACAGTCAGGAGACACTACTGTTTTTCTTTACGGAAAACATACCAAAACCTGAATAATAGAGATTTTTTACCGTGGGATGGCAAAACCACAGTTATTGTTTACTGGGGTATACCACACTTTTTTAAATAGAGATATTTGCGGCTGAACAGTGAGCGACACACTCAAACTGCTTTTTTTTAAGATACCAATGGCCCAAAACTGGATAGTACAGCGATTTGACCCATGGAACTGCGAAACCACACTGGGATGTCGGGCCTACACAAGACTATTTTCAACAGATATATTTTTGTGTCACAACAGTCAGGAGACACTACTGTTTTTCTTTACGGAAAAATCTACCAAAAGCTGAATAATAGAGATTTTTTACCATGGGATGGCAAAACCACAGTTATTGTTTACTGGGGTATGCCACACTGTTTTAAATAGAGATATTTGCGGCTGAACAGTGAGCGACACACTCAAACTGCTTTTTTTTTAGATACCAAAGGTCCAAAACTGGATAGTACAGCGATTTGACCCGTGGAACTGCGAAATCACACTGGGATGTCGGGCCTACACAAGACTATTTTCAACAGATATATTTTTGTGTCACAACAGTCAGGAGACACTACTGTTTTTCTTTACGGAAAAAACTACCAAAAGCTGAATAACAGAGATTTTTTACCGTGGGATGGCAAAACCACAGTTATTGTTTACTGGGGTATACCGCACTTTTTTAAATAGAGATATTTGCGGCTGAACAGTGAGCGACACACTCAAACTGCTTTTTTTTAAGATTCCAAAGGCCCAAAAGTGGATAGTACAGCGATTTGACCAGTGGAACTGCGAAACCACACTGGGATGTCGGGCCTACACAAGACTATTTTCAACAGATATATTTTTGTGTCACAACAGTCAGGAGACACTACTGTTTTTCTTTACGGAAAAAACTACCAAAAGCTGAATAGTAGAGATTTTTTACCGTGGTCTGGCAAAACCACAGTTATCGTTTACTGGGGTATACCACACTTTTTTAAATAGAGATATTTGCGGCTGAACAGTGAGTGACACACTCAAACTTCTTTTTTTTTAGATACCAAAGGCCCAAAACTGGATAGTACAGCGATTTGACCCGTGGAACTGCGAAACCACACTGGGATGTCGGGCCTACACAAGACTATTTTCAACAGATATATTTTTGTGTCACAACAGTCAGGAGACACTACTGTTTTTCTTTACGGAAAATATACCAAAACCTGAATAATAGAGATTTTTTACCGTGGGATGGCAAAACCACAGTTATTGTTTACTGGGGTATACCACACTTTTTAAATAGAGATATTTGCGGCTTAACAGTGAGCGACACACTCAAACTGCATTTTTTTTTAGATACCAAAGGCGCAAAACTGGATAGTACAGCGATTTGACCCGTGGAACTGCGAAACCACACTGGGATGTCGGGCCTACACAAGACTATTTTCAACAGATATATTTTTGTGTCACAACAGTCAGGAGACACTACTGTTTTTCTTTACGGAAAAAACTACCAAAAGCTGAATAATAGAGATTTTTTACAGTGGAATGGCAAAACCACAGTTATTGTTTACTGGGGTATACCACACTTTTTAAATAGAGATATTTGCGGCTGAACAGTGAGCGACACACTCAAACTGCTTTTTATTTAGATACCAAAGGCCCAAAACTGGATAGTACGGCGATTTGACCCGTAGAACTGCGAAACCGCACTGGGATGTCGGGCCTACACAAGACTATTTTCAACAGATATATTTTTGTGTCACAACAGTCAGGAGACACTACTGTTTTTCTTTACGGAAAAAACTACCAAAAGCTGAATAATAGAGATTTTTTACCGTGGGATGGCAAAACCACAGTTATTGTTTACTGGGGTATACCACACTTTTTAAATAGAGATATTTGCGGCTGAACAGTGAGCGACACACTCAAACTGCGATTTTTTTAGATACCAAAGGCCCATAACTGGATAGTACAGCGATTTGACCCGTGGAACTGCGAAACCACACTGGGATGTCGGGCCTACACAAGACTATTTTCAACAGATATATTTTTGTGTCACAACAGTCAGGAGACACTACTGTTTTTCTTTACGGAAAATATTCCAAAACCTGAATAATAGAGATTTTTTACCGTGGGATGGCAAAACCACAGTTATTGTTTACTGGGGTATACCACACTTTTTAAATAGAGATATTTGCGGCTGAACAGTGAGCGACACACTCAAACTGCATTTTTTTAGATACCAAAGGCCCAAAACTGGATAGTACAGCGATTTGACCCGTGGAACTGCGAAACCACACTGGGATGTCGGGCCTACACAAGACTATTTTCAACAGATAAATTTTTGTGTCACAACAGTCAGGAGACACTACTGTTTTTCTTTACGGAAAAAACTACCAAAAGCTGAATAATAGAGATTTTTTACCGTGGGATGGCAAAACCACAGTTATTGTTTACTGGGGTATACCACACTTTTTTAAATAGAGCTATTTGGGGCTGAACAGTGAGCGACACACTCAAACTGCTTTTTTTTTAGATACCAAAGGCCCAAAACTGGATAGTTCAGCGATTTGACCCGTGGAACTGCGAAAGCACACTGGGATGTCGGGCCTACACAAGACTATTTTCAACAGATATATTTTTGTGTCACAACAGTCAGGAGACACTACTGTTTTTCTTTACGGAAAATATACCAAAACCTGAATAATAGAGATTTTTTACCGTGGGATGGCAAAACCACAGTTATTGTTTACTGGGGTATACCACACTTTTTAAATAGAGATATTTGCGGCTGAACAGTGAGCGACACACTCAAACTGCATTTTTTTAGATACCAAAGGCGCAAAACTGGATAGTACAGCGATTTGACCCGTGGAACTGCGAAACCACACTGGGATGTCGGGCCTACACAAGACTATTTTCAACAGATATATTTTTGTGTAACAACAGTCAGGAGACACTAATGTTTTTCTTTACGGAAAAAACTACCAAAAGCTGAATAATAGAGATTTTTTACCGTGGGATGGCAAAACCACAGTTATTGTTTACTGGGGTATACCACACTTTTTTAAATAGAGATATTTGCGGCTGAACAGTGAGCGACACACTCAAACTGCTTTTTATTTAGATACCAAAGGCCCAAAACTGGATAGTACAGCGATTTGACCCGTGGAACTGTGAAACCGCACTGGGATGTCGGGCCTACACAAGACTATTTTCAACAGATATATTTTTGTGTCACAACAGTCAGGAGACACTACTGTTTTTCTTTACGGAAAAAACTACCAAAAGCTGAATAATAGAGATTTTTTACCGTGGGATGGAAAAACCACAGTTATTGTTTACTGGGGTATACCACACTTTTTAAATAGAGATATTTGCGGCTGAACAGTGAGCGACACACTCAAACTGCTATTTTTTTAGATACCAAAGGCCCATAACTGGATAGTACAGCGATTTGACCCGTGGAACTGCGAAACCACACTGGGATGTCGGGCCTACACAAGACTATTTTCAACAGATATATTTTTGTGTCACAACAGTCAGGAGACACTACTGTTTTTCTTTACGGAAAACATACCAAAACCTGAATAATAGAGATTTTTTACCGTGGGATGGCAAAACCACAGTTATTGTTTACTGGGGTATACCACACTTTTTTAAATAGAGATATTTGCGGCTGAACAGTGAGCGACACACTCAAACTGCTTTTTTTTAAGATACCAATGGCCCAAAACTGGATAGTACAGCGATTTGACCCATGGAACTGCGAAACCACACTGGGATGTCGGGCCTACACAAGACTATTTTCAACAGATATATTTTTGTGTCACAACAGTCAGGAGACACTACTGTTTTTCTTTACGGAAAAATCTACCAAAAGCTGAATAATAGAGATTTTTTACCATGGGATGGCAAAACCACAGTTATTGTTTACTGGGGTATGCCACACTGTTTTAAATAGAGATATTTGCGGCTGAACAGTGAGCGACACACTCAAACTGCTTTTTTTTTAGATACCAAAGGTCCAAAACTGGATAGTACAGCGATTTGACCCGTGGAACTGCGAAACCACACTGGGATGTCGGGCCTACACAAGACTATTTTCAACAGATATATTTTTGTGTCACAACAGTCAGGAGACACTACTGTTTTTCTTTACGGAAAATATACCAAAACCATAATAATACAGATTTTTTACCGTGGGATGGCAAAACCACAGTTATTGTTTACTGGGGTATACCACACTTTTTTAAATAGAGATATTTGCGGCTGAAGAGTGAGCGACACACTCAAACTGCTTTTTTTTAAGATACCAATGGCCCAAAACTGGATAGTACAGCGATTTGACCCGTGGAACTGCGAAATCACACTGGGATGTCGGGCCTACACAAGACTATTTTCAACAGATATATTTTTGTGTCACAACAGTCAGGAGACACTACTGTTTTTCTTTACGGAAAAAACTACCAAAAGCTGAATAACAGAGATTTTTTACCGTGGGATGGCAAAACCACAGTTATTGTTTACTGGGGTATACCGCACTTTTTTAAATAGAGATATTTGCGGCTGAACAGTGAGCGACACACTCAAACTGCTTTTTTTTAAGATTCCAAAGGCCCAAAAGTGGATAGTACAGCGATTTGACCAGTGGAACTGCGAAACCACACTGGGATGTCGGGCCTACACAAGACTATTTTCAACAGATATATTTTTGTGTCACAACAGTCAGGAGACACTACTGTTTTTCTTTACGGAAAAAACTACCAAAAGCTGAATAGTAGAGATTTTTTACCGTGGTCTGGCAAAACCACAGTTATCGTTTACTGGGGTATACCACACTTTTTTAAATAGAGATATTTGCGGCTGAACAGTGAGTGACACACTCAAACTTCTTTTTTTTTAGATACCAAAGGCCCAAAACTGGATAGTACAGCGATTTGACCCTTGGAACTGCGAAACCACACTGGGATGTCGGGCCTACACAAGACTATTTTCAACAGATATATTTTTGTGTCACAACAGTCAGGAGACACTAATGTTTTTCTTTACCAAAAATATACCAAGACCTGAATAATAGAGATTTTTTATCGTGGGATGGCAAAACCACAGTTATTGTTTACTGGGGTATACCACACTTTTTTAAATAGAGATATTTGCGGCTGAACAGTGAGCGACACACTCAAACTGCTTTTTTTTTAGATACCAAAGGCCCAAAACTGGATAGTATAGCGATTTGACCCGTGGAACTGCGAAATCACACTGGGATGTCGGGCCTACACAAGACTATTTTCAACAGATATATTTTTGTGTCACAACAGTTAGGAGACACTACTGTTTTTCTTTACGGAAAATATACCAAAACCTGAATAATAGAGATCTTTTACCGTGGGATGGCAAAACCACAGTTATTGTTTACTGAGGCATACCAGACTTTTTTAAATATATAGATTTGCGGCTGAACAGTGAGCGACACACTCAAACTGTTTTTTTTTTAGATACAAATGGCCCAAAATGGATAATACAGAGGTTTGAACCGTGGAAGTGCAAAACAACACTTCTGTTTCTCTAGCCTACACCAGACTATTTTCAACAGTTATATTTGTGTCTGAAAGACATGCTTTTTTTTGGGGGGGGGGGGGACACACCAAAAGGTTAATAAGATGGGTATTTGTACAGTGTGAAGGAGGGGAAAAAAAGGAGGATTTAGATGGAAGAAAAAGGATTTTTACTGGCCCCCGACACCTGGTGCTAAGTCCAGCAATTTCAGCAACAGGAGCACACAGGACTGTAATGCAGCGTTTGCTGGTATAACCACTGTGTCTCCTATACAGCCTGCCTGCCTGGTATCTGGGATGGATATTAGTCCTGAAAAGGACTGTTTGTTTGTTCTGGCAGCCTTTACAGACCCTACACTAACTATTTCGCAGTTTATATCTCTCCCTAAATCAGCAGCTCTGTCCCTACACTGTCTAATCCGGAGCGACTGTGTCCAAGATGGCGGCGCCCGGTTTTAAATACTCGAAGTGACGCTGTGCGGCCAGCCAATCACTGTAATGCCCACAACCAACATGGCTGCAGCATTACAGTGACTGGCTGGCAATCCCTGCATGTTCATTGGCTCTGTAAAGAGCGCCAAACATGCAGGGCGGAGACCCGAGCTCCCGCCCGAGTAACCCGGAAATGCTCGGTGCTCGCCGAACATCCCGAGTAGCGTGATGCTCGGGCGAGTACCGAGCAGTGTCGAGCATGTTCGCTCAACACTAGTCAGGACTCATTGCTGGCCATTTTAAAACAGTCCATTTTTTCTTTTTCAACCATTCCTGTGTACTTTTGGATGTGAGCTTTGGGTCATTGTCTTGCTGGAGGACCCATGATCTTCGACTCGAACCAAGTTTTCTTACACTGGGTAGGACATTATGACCTGCCTCCTATTTTACATAATGCATCTAGTAGCACGGGGCTAGGTAAAATAGAAGGCAGGTGAGTGAAGGCACAGTGAACTGTCATAAGAGCATACAGATGAATATGTAAGCAGAGCACCAGATAGAACGCACCCCACAGTCCCACCCCGAAGCACGAGCATATCATTATCTCCTAACTGAAAGTAAAGATTACACAAGGACCACAGAATGGATTTCATCAACGAAGATATCATATTAATCAGTGTAACGGCGCCCACCTGACAGTGTATGTAGTTTACTGAGCACAATCCTGCTGACAGGTGCGCTTTAAACAGAGCTTGATACTACCTGCTGATTTTAGACTTTTAGCCCGGGAGATTTATCATGTTAGGTAAGGGTCCAAGCAGAGGGGTTACACCTTGTCGTTGGATGTTGGGCACACATGAATCGGACAATTTATATACTAAGTATCTTCATTTTTTTATCTCATTTTCTACAGCAGTAATGCAAGTCCAATTTCATATATTCAATGTTTACATACTATAGCATTTTAGAGTGCAGCTTTAATTTGTTAGTTAAATACAGAGTGGCTCTCTTAGCTTGCACCTGTTCACATTTGTCTTTCTGTTTGGAAGTGACGGGCAGTCTTTTGAGAATCTGATTCCAGAACTTATTATAAATGAAAGAGGGCATTATCAGTGTGAGACATGTAACTAACACAGAACAGTTGAAACAAACGTTGTCTCCTTGTAAAACACATTTGCTGAAGCTTTCACAGCTCTGCTGTATTGTAACACTGACTGTCTGTGAGATGTAAGCCGAAGCACTATGAGAGGACACTTGCAGATGTGTTTAATGTTGTCCTGGGTCAGTTCTAATCACACACAGCTCCGCAGAGAGCTGCAATTACATATCACACTGGTAACTCCCTCTTTTATTTAAAATAAGCTCTGGAGTCAGATTCTCATGGAGATCTGTGTCCAGCCCGTAGCCCAGAACAACTCGTTAACATACAAGAAAAACATGGATATCACTGGAATAAGACATCTGATTGCAGATATCAAGGTATCCTTTTATTCAGCTTCCTATGACCTCTGTGCCCATATTGATGGCTTAGGAGGGTAGATCTTAATGACAGATTCCCTTTAACAAGTGGTAAAATATACACTAGAACATTTAGCACAATTCTAATCTTTTGCAATGATAATAATGTACCTCCCATATCAGGTCTCATGGTATTTTTTTTCAACAGGTTCTCTGCAATAAGTCAAGCTCATAGATGGAGTTCCTTTTCGTTACCTTCGGTGGGTTTTCACATTTTTTTTATTGTCTAGATAAATTTGATAGTTCAGTCATTGTTTAAAAATGTTTTCTCTAAGCGATGTAGAAGTTGTTCATTCATTTGTTATATGACATCATTGAACTGTAATATGGCAAACTAATATTACACTGCTTGTCTATTGTATGGTTTTGTGAGAATGGAGCTGAAATGTTATTAATCATAGGTAACATAATAGTGTTGCTTTATAGAATGGCCGTTTACAACTTGCATCCTTCTCGAAATGAAGGCATCATGCCAACAACCAGCAGGATGAATGGAAAACTCCTGTTATCAGACTGAATATTACATACTATAAATACACACCTGTTTGTATTTCTCTTACTCTCTAGGGTTCAACTAGCATTTCAAAAACAGAAGAAAGGGATTACATGATGTGTTTCTGCTCCAACACCTAACTTGTAAAACATATTAAATGACTAGTAGACAGACATTACTCACAGTTATCTGTTTCCAGACTCATTTGAGAGAATAGGTTTCCTTGTTTGGCATCCTTATGGTGAGTTGGATAAAACACACATACATCATATTATCTATTACAGGTAAATATTGTCTGTGTATCTGTTCAAACAATTGTGGAGAAGATGATTCACAAAGAAATTGCAATTAGCATCTATAGGAGAAAGTTGGCTTCCTAAAGGGAATCTGTCACCAAGTTATTTTCTATCCAACATGAGAGCAGAATGATGTAAGGGCATAGACCCTGATTCCAGTGAAATATCACTTACTGGGCTGTGTGTTGTAATTTTGCTAAAATCACTGTTTTCTCTGCTGCAGATCTACCATCTTCTCTGAATGCTGAGCTCTGTATGACTCTGCCCACACCACTGATTGACAACTTTCTGTGTACACTGTGCATAGGCTGACAGCGGCCAATCAGTGGAGGGGGCGGGGTTATACAGAGCTCATCAATATGGAGAACAGCTTGAGAGCAGCTTTACTAGTCCTCTAGTGAAAATCTGCTGATTGTATCTGAACTACAGTTAATAGCCCCGTAAGTGGCACATCGGTAGAATCAGGGTCTCTGTCCCTACATTACACTGTAACTGCAATAAAAAGTGGGTGGTGACACCTAAGGGTGGATTAAGATTAGGTAATTCAAAGTATACAGTATAAACAGCAAGTGAAATAAGTACTGAACACTTAAACAATTTTCATATACAGTACAGACCAAAAGTTTGGACACACCTTCTCATTTAAAGATTTTTCTGTATTTTCTTGAGTATGAAAATTGTACATTCACACTGAAGGCATCAAAACTATGAATTAACACATGTGGAATTATATACTTAACAAAAAAGTGTGAAACAACTGAAAATATGTATTATATTCTAGGTTCTTCAAAGTAGCCACCTTTTGCTTAGATGACTGCTTTGCACACTCTTGGCATTCTCTTGATGAGCTTCAAGAGGTAGTCACCGGAAATGGTCTTCCAACAATCTTGAAGGAGTTCCCAGAGATGCTTAGCACTTGTTGGCCCTTTTGCCTTCACTCTGTGGTCCAGCTCACCCCAAACCATCTCGATTGGGTTCAGGTCTGGTGACTGTGGAGGCTAGGTCATCTGGCGTAGCACCACAACACTCTCCTTCTTGGTCAAATAGCCCTTACACAGCCTGGAGGTGTGTTTGGGGTCATTGTCCTGTTGAAAAATAAATGATGGTCCAACTAAACGCAAACCGGATGGAATAGCATGCGGCTGCAAGATGCTGTGGTAGCCATGCTGGTTCAGTATGCCTTCAATTTTGAATAAATCCCCAACAGTGTCACCAGCAAAGCACCCCCACACTATCACACCTCCTCCTCCATGCTTCACGGTTGGAACCATGTATGTAGAGTCCATCCGTTCACCTTTTCTGCGTCGCACAAAGACACGGTGGTTGGAACCAAAGATCTCAAATTTGGACTCATCAAACCAAAGCACAGATTTCCACTGGTATAATGTCCATTCCTTGTGTTCTTTAGCCCAAACAAGTCTCTTCTGCTTGTTGCCTGTCCTTAGCAGTGGTTTCCTAGCAGCTATTTTACCATGAAGGCCGGCTGCACAAAGTCTCCTCTTAACAGTTGTTGTAGAGATGTGTCTGCTGCTAGAACTCTGTGTGGCATTGACCTGATCTCTAATCTGAGTTGCTGTTAACCTGCGATTTCTAAGGCTGGTGACTCAGATAAACTTATCCTCAGAAGCAGAGGTGACTCTTGGTCTTCCTTTCCTGGGGCGGTCCTCATGTGAGCCAGTTTCTTTGTAGCTCTTGATGGTTTTTGCAACTGCACTTGGGGACACTTTCAAAGTTTTCCCAATTTTTTGGACTGACTGACCTTCATTTCTTAAAGTAATGATGGCCAGTCATTTTTCTTTACTTAGCTGCTTTTTTCTTGCCATAATACAAATTCTAACAGTCTGTTCAGTAGGACTATCAGCTGTGTATCTACCTGACTTCTGCACAACACAACTGATGGTCCCAACCCCATTTATAAGGCAAGAAATCCCACTTATTAAACCTGACAGGGCACACCTGTGAAGTGAAAACCATTTCCGGTGACTACCTCTTGAAGCTCATCAAAGAATGCCAAGAGTGTGCAAAGCAGTCATCAAAGCAAAAGGTGGCTACTTTGAAGAACCTAGAATATAAGACATATTTTCAGTTGTTCCACACTTTTTTGTTAAGTATATAATTCCACATGTGTTAATTCATAGTTTTGATGCCTTCAGTGTGAATGTACAATTTTCATAGTCATGAAAATACATAAAAATCTTTAAATGAGAAGGTGTGTCCAAACTTTTGGTCTGTACTGTATATACATGTGCATTTCACTAAATTAGAATATATATATATATATATATATATATATACAGTCCAGACCAGCAGTTTGGACACACTTTCTCATTTAAAGATTTTTCTGTATTTTCATGACTTTGAAAATTGTACATTCACACTGAAGGCATCAAAACTATGAATTAACACATGTGGAATTATATACTTAACAAAAAAAGTGTGAAACAACTGAAAATATCTCTTATATTCTAGGTTCTTCAAAGTAGCCACCTTTTGCTTTGATGACTGCTTTGCACACTCTTGGCATTCTCTTGATGAGCTTCAAGAGGTAGTCAACGGAAATGGTTTTCACTTCACAGGAGTGCCCTGTCAGGTATAATAAGTGGGATTTCTTGCCTTAAATGTGGTTGGGACCATCAGTTGTGTTGTGCAGAAGTCAGGTGGATGCACAGCTGATAGTCCTACTGAATAGCCTGTTAGAATTTGTATTATGGCAAGAAAAAAGCAGCTAAGTAAAGAAAAACGAGTGGCCATCATTACTTTAAGAAATGAAGGTCAGTCAGTCCGAAAAATTGGGCAAACTTTGAATGTGTCCCCAAGTGCAGTTGCAAAAACCATCAAGTGCTACAAAGAAACTGGCTCACATGAGGACCACCCCAGGAAAGGAAGACCAAGAGTCACCTCTGCTTCTGAGGATAAGTTTATCCGAGTCACCAGCCTCAGAAATCGCAGGTTAACAGCAGCTCAGATTAGAGACCAAGTCAATGTCACACAGAGTTCTAGCAGCAGACACATCTCTACAACAACTGTTAAGAGGAAACTTTGTGCAGCAGGCCTTCATGGTAAAATAGCTGCTAGGAAACCACTGCTAAGGACAGGTAACAAGCAGAAGAGACTTGTTTGGGCTAAAGAACACAAGGAATGGACATTAGACCAGTGGAAATCTGTGCTTTGGTCTGATGAGTCAAAATTTGAGATCTTTGGTTAAAACCACTGTGTCTTTGTGCGACGCAGAAAAGGTGAACGGATGGACTCTACATGCCCGGTTCCCACTGTGAAGCATGGAAGAGAAGGTGTGATGGTATGGGGGTGCTTTGCTGGTGACACTGTTGGGGATTTATTCAAAATTGGAGGCATACTGAACCAGCATGGCTACCACAGCATCTTGCAGCGGCATGCTATTCCATCTGGTTTGTGTTTAGTTGGACCATCATTTATTTTTCAACAGGACAATGACCCCAAACACACCTCCAGGCTGTGTAAGGGCTATTTGACCAAGAGGGAGAGTGATGGGGTGCTACGCCAGATGACCTGGCCTCCACAGTCACCAGACTTGAACCCAATCGAGATGGTTTGGGGTGAGCTGGACCGCAGAGTGAAGGCAAAAGGGCCAACAAGTGCTATGCATCTCTGGGAACTCCTTCAAGATTGTTGGAAGACCATTTCTGGTGACTACCTCTTGAAGCTCATCAAGAGAATGCCAAGAGTGTGCAAAGCAGTCATCAAAGCAAAAGGTAGCTACTTTGAAGAACCTAGAATATAAGAGATATTTTCAGTTGTTTCACACTTTTTGTTAAGTATATAATTCCACATGTGTTAATTCATAGTTTTGATGCCTTCAGTGTGAATGTACAATTTTCAAAGTCATGAAAATACAGAAAAATCTTTAAATGAGAAGGTGTGTCCAAACTTTTGGTCTGTGCTGTGTATGTATATATATATACATATATATATATATATATACATATATACACTCACCTTTGTTAGTACACTGCTGCTACTTTCCCTTCTTAATCATTCCGCTGCTCGGGGATTAATCATGGAAGAACTTACCTGTTTATTTAAACAAAGACATCCACTAAAGAAAGCAAATTCCTATAATACACAGATTATTACTACAATAAACAATCAATCAAATGTACCCTGAAAAACCGATGGACTTTTTTTTAAGATGACATTCAGATTGGATTTTCCCATGTATTACTTAGTATTTATTTTGTTATGAATATATACCATATTTTTTCGGACCATAACACGCACTTTTATCACCCCCAAATTTGGGAGGAAAATGGGGAGTGCTTCTCATGGTCCGAATGTAGCTTACCGGGGAGTTGCGGTGGTGGTGGAGCGGGATAGCAGGAAGCAGGGTCCCTCCCCCAGGAACTCGGCGGTGGCAGAAGCAGTGAGATGCTGTGGGGTCATGTCAGCTGTCAGGCAGAGCGGAGTGCATTGCTATTCTGCTGGCCGCAGCCATCTTCTTGAAGCCATGATCTACTGGGAAAAAGCTGCCAGAGTCGGCACATGTGCAGACTGGGATCTCGGTGGCAATTTCCCTAAGGCCCACAGCTCCAGGAAAATGGCCATCGAGATCCCAATCTGCGCATGTGCCGGCTTGAGCCGCCATTTCCCTGTAGATCTGCCTTACCACTGACACCGGCCCCGCAGCATCTCACCACTTCTGCTGCTGACGGGTTCCTGAGAGGGGGACCCTGCTTCCTGCGATCACGCTTGAACACCACCGCAACCCCCTGCTGCTGGGGCAACCCTTTCTCCCACTCAGGGCCCGCAGCATTGCTCCTCTTCTGCCACCGCCGGTCCTGAGGGACCATGCCTCCTGTGACCCCCGAACCATCGCCCCCCCAGGTAAGATACCTAAGTGGACTATAAGACAGACCACTATCTTATAAGAACATTTTTTTCCTATTTTCCACTCCAAAATTTGGGGGGGGGGGTGCGTCTTATGGTCCGGTGCTTCTTATAGTCTGAAAAATATGGTATATTTTTAGATTTTAATGCACTATTTATTTTAAGGTTCATCAGAATATGATGAATAATACAAGTACAAGCCCATATTACCATGCTGGGATTCAGCCACGTTGCCATGTGGAGATTGAGAATGTTTTGAATTTTACCTAAAAAAAAAAGGGGATTTAAATTGTGCTGAGCTCGTTATCCCTCATTATTACCTGACAAAAACTCTGATCTAAAGCAGAAAACTGGTTAAAAAATGTTATCTGCATTTTACTTCAATAAAGAATTACATATGATCTCATCAGCCACTTGGATTTGCTCTCCTACTGTAGTAGAGAGCGACTACTTTATTCCTATTCATCACTCTTCTACAATAAGCTGCTCTTAGATTACGTGACAAAAATCTGGTGGCATATTCATTTTAAGTGCTTTCAAAAACATGGAGAATGTTTGCCTTCTCAGATTTTGTGTGATCAATGTTTGCATGCATCTGGATTTCTGAATGTAATAATAAAAACAATAAAAGGATTGTCCTTCCAAGAATTGTTTTGTGGTCGCTCGGAAAAAGATGGAGTGGAATGTGGAAGCATCAGATGGAGAGCGAGGGGAGTGGGAAGGTGAATTCGATTTTTAAATATTTTTATAGTTTCCAAGGTGTGAAAAATATCCTGTCAGGACAGCAGATTTAAACATACTGTATACACATAAATATATAAAGATATAGATACAGATATCTATATATGTGTGTGTGTATATGTGTTTTTTTTAAACTTTTTTAATTAAGATGTAAAGAGTGAAATTTTTCATTATATATTTTGTATTTACAATATAATATGACATAATTTTAAAATGTATGCACAATTAATTATTTATGCCTTCCTTTCTTTTTAACAAAAAATGCATTGTTTCATTTCACCACATCCACCGTGACTAACAAACTGATGCTCTGGAGGGTCAAAAATCTCCGGTGACAACAGAAACAGCCAATATCTCATATCTCAGCTTCCTGGACCCCTGTGTGTTGGACAATAATATTGGAGTTAATTGCAGACATATGTACATTTATAGATTGAGAGTTAGGCAAAAAAACTTTTAAGGATGATTTCTACTATAAAGGTAAGTAGGTAAGGTATGAAGTGACACACTATTCCCTGGATTCCCTTAATTCTTTTGGCTACCTCATTTATTTTGTTTGTGATTTTTCTATATTGGGGAGATGAGAAATGTATTGTTTGTTTTAAATAGGAGGCAAAGAATGTCTCAGAAACAAGAGAGCCTATATTATGCTCATTTATAGTTCCTATGTATTTATTTTACACCCATTAACATGTGTGCAATTGCTGCTTTAAAGTGCATAATGTAAACTAATCAGTAACTTAATTGCTTCTGATTAACTTCAATGCAATGATTTATTTTTCTAGAATCCAGGTACCAATGCTAAGTTCATGTGGAACGGCAGTCGGTGGCTTTCGCTTACTATAAACAAACCTGAAACTTTTAACTTAATTTTTAAGGGGAAAATGCCTTCCAGTTACAAAAACAACAAGTGTAAGGTAAAATTGATTCCTTTATAGGTATCCTGGGTTGAATAAAAGGACAAGGCTTGAATTTCCATATTATATGGTCTAGCCCTGCTGCCTACAGCCATGTTTTATCTCCTTAGTGTGAATCTGTGTGCAAATAAGTACAAATATTAATCATAAAAACTTTTTAATAAGTACTACAGAACCTGAATTAGCCAATCACAAGGCATGTACTATCGTTTTAGCTACAAAAGGACTTATTTTACTTTGTTTTACGCTAGTTATATAAAACAAATATCTGCAACTGGATATTAGTTTTGATGAAGTTGCTGATCTCAAAATTGAAATTCTGCTTTTTAAAATGTACATTACATTCTATGGATCTAACTTGAAGAGGTTGTACACTACCCTATCTCAATCATTGGTTTTGCCTAAGGTTAATGGCCACAGGCTCAATCTGGCCCCCGAGGGACAGGGGAATCCTCTGTTAATCCTTTGGTCCCAAGTGGGCCAATGAGCCAGGACGTGACATCTCTAATCTCAGTTGAAAATTATTGCAAAGCAGAAGACCATTTACTCCTTGACCTGTAATATCTACAAATGCAACTGGCCTACCAGAGATTGGCAGCAGCAGATGACGTTTCAGACGGTGAGCTGCAATGATGTCAATGCACCATCTGCGTCATGTGTGAAATAGAACAGGAGGAAAAAGCCCCTCATTGTGGGAGCGGGAAAGGTGAGTAAGATCACATTTATTTTATTTTTATTACCATGAGCGCCCAAAAAAGGGACATTATACAAAATGGGGGCCAGAGAGGAGGACATAATATAATATGAGGGCTAGAGGAGGGGGGGAGGGGCATTATATTACATGGGGTCTAAAGAGGGGACATTATACTACATGGAGTCCCAAGATGGGGACATTATACTAGATGTTTCCCTAGAGGGAGATATTATACTACATAGGAGCCAGAGATGAGGACTTCATATTACATAGGGCCCAAGAGAAGGAAAATATACAATATAGGGGCCAGAGAGGGGGACATTATACTATATAAGGGCCAGAGAGATGGACATTATACTAAATGGGGGCCAGAAAGGGGGACATTATATTATGTTGTGGTCAGAGAGGAACATTCTGGCCCTCATTCTGGCCCGATACAGTAACAATGCACCCTTGAGGCATGAAACATTAAAAATGCCCCCATTGTGGCCCCATATGTAAAAAACCTCATTGTGGCCACAAACATTAACAAGGCCCCACTTGTGGCCTTATACATTATTAATGTACAGTAGTGTTCAAAATAATAGCAGTGTGTTCAAAAACATGAGTTAAGTACAAAATCTTTATACTAGTTTTTATTTCCATGCATTGGGAACATTGCACACTGTTTTCTAATTCAAAACATGAAGAGAAATGTATATTATTTTTAACTACTTTGCAGAAAATAACAAAAAATGAAAATTGGGCTGTTCTAAAAAATAGCAGTGTCTGCATTTGTCTTTACAAACTCACAATATGTACTCTTTTTTGAGGATTTAGCATTTCTGTGAATCACTAACGTAATATTGAGTTGTATACCCACAGTTTTTTAGAACTGCTTCACATCTATGTTGCATAGAGTCAACAAACTTCTGGCACCTGTCAACTGTTATTCCAGCCCAGGACGCTTTGACTAGATCCCAAATTTTTGGGGGCATTGTTGGCTTTGTCTTATAAACAGCATTTTTGATGTCACCCAACAAGTGTTCTTTCGAATTAAGGTCCAGGGATTCCGCTGTGCACTCCATAACCTCAATTTTTTTTGACTGGAACCAAGATTTTTCTCTTTTACTGGTGTGTTTAGGGTCATTGTCTTGCTGAAACACCCATTTCAAGGGCATATCCTCTTCAGCGTAAGGCAACATGACCTCTTCAAGTATTTTAATATATGCAAACTGGTCCATGATCCCTAGTATTCGGTAAATAGATCTGGCACCCTAGAAAGAGAAACATGGCCATATTGTGATGCTTGTACTGTGGCTTGAATGTAGAGTTTGGGGGTTGTCTGATGAACTGTCTGCTGCCCTTGGACCCAAAAAGAACAATTTTACTTTCATCAGTCCACAAAATGTTTCTCCATTTCTCTTTAGGACAGTTGATGTGTTCTCTGGTAAATTGCAACCTCTTCAATACATGTCTTTTTTTTAACATTGGGACTTTGCGGAGACTTCTTCCTAAGAGATTAGCTTCACACAGGTGTTTTCTAACTGTCACAGTACTCACAGGTAACTTGAAACTGTCTTTGATCATCCGGGAGCTGATCATTATAGGATTCAGATACACGTCACTCCGAGTCTTAAACGGTGCACGGAAAGGAAACCACTCCTTGTCAATCACACAGATAGAATCCGGCAATCAAAATTGCAGAAAGTGTAGATTTTAATTATATAGATAATAGTCCTTACTACTGATGTCCTCCTTCACTAGCAATCTGTCTGATGAAGGTCGTGATTTAACGACCGAACTATACATTTATGTTGATTGCTCTTCCAATAATTTTGTTAGACTATTATCTATATAATTAAAAACAACCCTTTCTGCAATTTTGAGTGCCGGATTCTATCTGTGGGAGCTGATCATTGGCTGAGCCTTTGCCATTCTGCCTATTCTTCGATCCATTTGAATGGTAGTCTTCTGTTTTCTTTGGCGTCTCTCTGGTTTTGATTTCCATTTTAAAGCATTGGAGATCATTTTAGCTGAACAACCTATCATTGTCTGCATTTCTTTAGAAGTTTTGCCCTCTCCAATCAACTTTTTAATCAAAGTACATTGTTCTTTTGAACAATGTTTCGAAGACCCATATTTCTCAGGCTTTCAAGGAGAAATTAATGTACAACATGTGCTGGCTTCATCCTTAAATAAGGGCCACCTGATTTACACCTGTTTCTTCACAGAATGATTGAACTCCACACTGCTATTACTTTTCAATTAATTATTCAAATACACAGGCTCAAAAACATGCAGATGATGAATGCTGAGTCTATTGGTTTTCTTAGAATCTACTGCACCAACTGGTAAATTGTTTGACATGTGGTAATATAATTTATACCAAAAACAGTGATTAATCTGGTTAGTCATATTGGACTGCTATTATTTTAAACACTACTGTTTGGTGCCACAATTTTCTACATTCCAACTGTATCAAGACATAAAAGATGGATGCTATTATTGTATGTATTGTATGGGTGCCACTGTGGCGGGAGATAATATTGTTGGATTTGAGCATAAAGAGACATTACTATTGTATGTGTGAGGGCACAAAAAGGAAGTTTACTATTGTACAGAGCCCACAAAAGTGGATATTTTATACTGTGAGAAGGTCACAAAGGTCATCGCTATTGTAATATATTTTATTTGTAGGGACAATGTTACTTTGCAGGTAATTAGGATAGCACTATGGCACTTGTCTTCTTCATCTGGCACAGTGTAGAAATATGGGAAAAAGTGAGGAAGATGCTGTAGAAGCAAGCAGATATAGATGCCTGTGTTTCATTCTGCAATACAAGTTCTGGCAGGAAAAAGTCATAGTTGTCTGCACTGGATGACGAACAAAAGCAAAAAAAAATTGCTTCAAATGGAGATGCCATTGGTAAGTTACTAGACTTATCTGTATGCTTCCAGTATACACTATACACTATCTACAGAGCTCCTGTGTATAATGTCACCAGTGTTAATATTAGTGTTAGTACTGTGCTTTTTGTTATTGTTGTATTATTCAGTCACTATGTGGTGGTAATACGTGGTCTGGTCATGGTGTGGCGGTATTCTTCCCTTGTATGTGGTATTATTCAGTCACTATGTGATGATAATATAAGGTCTGGTCATGGTGTGCCATTATTTGTTCTTTGAATATTGAATTATTTGGTCACTATATAATGGTAATATGTGGTGTGGTCATAGTGTGAAGGCATTTGTCCATTGTATGTGATATTATTGGTATATTGGTTTTGGCATAGTGGATTGTGGTGTATATAGCGTTAACTTCTTCTCTCTTGTATCAGTATGAGAAGGTTCTTCATTTTCTTTATTACCATTAAAGATTAAAGGAAACCTGACCTACTTTTTAACTACTTCCAACAAGCCCATTTATTTTGTTGTCTGTTTAATTCATTTCCATAAAATTGTTTATTTTATTTAGATAAGGATATGCAAATCAGTGGGCGACTAGTTTAGGTTACGTTTTCTTCACCTAAACTAATTGTTCCATTTATCATGTTGCTCCTTTGGGCGTGAGTAGCATGATTTGCAAGAGTGGCGTCACCTCTGGCTCTTTGCAATTCTCTGACTCCCTTACAAAGCGCAGTACGCTTAGTGCACCCCAGCTTCATCGGCACACTGTGCATGCCCAGGGAGGAATTGGTGACACAGGTGTCATATGTCTCTGCTGACTCCCTGGGCATGCGCCGTGCACCTATGAAACCATGCATATACCTGGCTTAGTCAGAGATTTGCAATCATGTAACACCGCTCTTGCAAATCATGTTACTCATGCCCACAGTAGAATGATAACATGATTAGTGGGACGATTAGTTCAGGGGGGGGGGGACACTCCCTCGAGTAATCATCCAATGATTTGCATATTCCTGGCCAAATTAAATTAATGATTTTATGGAATTTAATTTAACTGAAAACCACAGAAAGGGGCTTGTTGGAAGCAGTTGAAAAAGTGGGATAGAGACATAGGGCCAGTTTGTGGGACATGAGGCAGCTGTCAGATTACCTGTAAATGCTTGCAAGTTTATCCCCTCTCTGTCCTGTTATATATCATTACACAATGGCAGAAATGCACTTAAGGAGGTTCTACGGTGAAAAAAAGTTAGAATGGAGCGTTATGTTTGACCACTGCTCCATATATTCCCTATGTAGTTGTTGACCACAGTGCTTGGCTTTTTTTCTCAGCCCCATAGAGCATAGATGAAGCAGACGCCCACAAATCAAAAATATAGATATGGTGATAACTATGGATTGGTAATAACTTTTCTTCACAGAACCCTTTAATGTAAACCACAGTAATTGTACATCACAGCTATGGTGTATGCACAGTAGATGTGCAGGAGCCACCTGTTTTTTACTGTTGACCCTCTGCTCTTACAGGAATAATGCTTAACAGATATTTGCATGAAGCTATAGTGTGGGCTCCTAGAGTCAATGCTACTTGTGGGTCCTAGGCACTACAGTCCGTCCCTGGAACTCCATATACCTTTACTACCAATTTTCCTCTTCTTTTGAACCTTTCTGCTTTGATTCCTGTCCTTTTGGCATCAGGTCAGTCATCACTTCCTCTTCAGAATCCTCTGCTTTCATCTGACTAAATTTTCCATCAGCCCTTGTGGTTAAACACTCCAACTGCAACTCCACCTAAACCCCTCCCACTCTCCCGAGGACATGCCGGAAGTAACGCAAAGCCCCAGAACACTAGCCCTGGCAATAAAAATTATCCACTACTCACCCTTACTGACTAATCATATTCTATAATATATATATATATATATATATATATATATATATATATATATATATATATATAATAGAGAGAATACAGTAGGGTGTTTATTTATTTCACAGGGTATACAGCAGTATTGTACATGTGTATACACCCTGCTGTATACACAAATACAAGGAAGGGCCTGGAGGAAGAGATGTGTCAGAGAGATTGAATTGCTATATGTGCAGCTGTGTGCAGAGAAGCATTGAGTGAGCTCTGCTGAATAGAGCTCCACCCTCCCACACAGTATGAAAGTCACATGACTGTGATGTCACATCAGAATCCAGAGCCGGAAACTCGGGGAGAAATAGTTGTGATATTACATCAAATCAGAGGATTCTCAGCCAAAGATCATGTGACCAGGAGAACACCTCAAGTTACAGAACAATTTGGGAAAGCAAGATATTAACCAAACAGCTTATCTATGGCAGTTAGTTAATATTGAAGGGACTTATAAGGTAGTGGCCAACCCCTTTAATTGTTACAAATATACAGACAGAAAAACTGTGGTGGCACAAAGGGCGTGTTATTAATTTATGTTGGCACTATTACTTTGTGGGGGCACAAAATAAAAAATATATAGATCTTTGAATGAAGCAGTACAAAAATTAAAAACATTGCTGAGTCTTTAATGTGATCGTCTGAAACTAATATTGATTGTCATCCTAATTGTCTCTCTATTTATTGTAATAATCTAATAGTTCCCTCTCTAATCTAACTGCTTTTTTTTTTTACCTATTTCCGCTCGGATTACATTTCATTTGAGAATCTCCAGTGCATACTGGGAAACTCAAATGGGATGTCAATAGGGGGCAGAGTCTGCGGTCACTGCTACAACCTCTGTCCCCACCCTGAAACAAAGTGTCTTCAGTGACGTCTGTTTCAGGGGCTGGGCTAGTCCCCGCTCTACTGAGCATGTGTATTGGTTGCAATTCCAATACATACTCAGTATGAGTTCCCTTGTCATTGTGTAATATTCTATTCATTTCAAAGTGACAGTGCACTCCCTCGCAGTCTACGATGAGAAGTGACAAGCAACAGAGTGCACTGTCAGTGTGCATTGTATGGACAGAACGTGGCAAGCAGAGACCAGCATTGCCCCAGTAAATGATGTCTGTTTTGGGGATGAGACTGGTCTCTGCTTGCCGTGTTCTTTCCTTAGAAAAGCTAGCAGATTAATACAATAAATAGTCATTTAGGAAGACAATCAATATTACTTTCGGACCACCCCTTTAATGCCCCAAATTTACTTTGATTTAATGAGTTTAAGGGCATTATTTGTAGTAATAAAATATGGATAAAATGCTCCTTGGGTAATAAACAAATAGCACAAATTCTAACAGGTTTTAAAAATGGTCCTAAATTTTCTACACATACATTTAGGTAATTGGGCGTATGCATGTTAGAGAATTTCTTCCTGGATTTTGTCTTCCAATTTTTACATCATAAATAATACTGTAATCAACTCGTTTAACAAGCAGAATCTATTACACATGACACAACTTCCGATTTAGAAAAGAAATCCATGTTTATTGTTAGTTTCAAATAATAAACTTGAGTAACCCTAAATGAAATATTTAGCTGCCCACTATAAACTATATCTGCTTTAACTTAACTCCTTTCTAATGTTAGGCGTATGTTTATACTGAAGTCAACTGACTTACACCATATATTTCATCATCTGTAATACTTGTATAAACATACTGATCAACTGTTATAGGTTCATGTCCTACTGGTCTGCATGCACTAACACATAACAGCCTGAGCTTTTTTTTAGTTATTAGCAATATAATTAGTAGGCAGAGTTACTTACATACATTGCATCAGGCTCAATTTATCAAGCCTGATGCAACTCAACAGGATCACATATGCAAAAATGAATCGGTTGCCATTAGGCTATTTCTTCATTCACTCTCAGGTGCTGGTCCGATGCTGCATACCATAACTACATAAAACACTTTGACATTGCCTCCAGATCATCACTGGACTTCTCCAATGCAACAACTCACCCCACGGACAGGGATACAGATCCCATTATAAACAATGGGATCTATTCGTCCATCAGTTTCCATCTGATATTTTTATTAAAAAATGGAAATGAAATGTCAGCTACAGTATATGTGATTCCAGCAAAATTCTGTTTTTACTTGCTAACCTGTGCTTGCATTTTAAATGTAATCTGTCAGAAGGATCAGCCCTAAGCCGACTGTATAGGCATGTAGGTCACAGAACGTTGAATAAAATGATAACTTTATTTCTATAATCTGATGTCTTATTCCAGAAAAATCCATGCTTTTCTTAATATGTAAATGAACTGTTAAGATCTATTGGCCAGATACAGATCTCCCTGAGATACTGCCTCCAGAACTCATTTTAAATGAAAGGGGGTGTTGCCAGTGTGAGACATGTAACGACTGACAGTCTGTTACGCTGGCGTGTCCTTTAATAAAATAAAACTTAAAGGACACGTCGGGGTCCACCGGACTGCAGAGGAGCTGCAGCAGCTGAGTCCCAGAGGAATGTTCAGCTAAGCACAGAGAAAGAAATGAACTAGTGTGTTAAGTGCACACACTAGTAGTAACTAAACAAGGTACAATGCTGGGAGTTAACAACACTCCAGAAACGAAACTAATAAACTTCTGCACTGCAAGACACCGCTATACAGAGCAGGAAGGATTTGGCAGCATGAAACGCCTGAGCACTAGATCCCGGCGTATAGAGCTGCAGAGAGCAGCGGGCCAGGAAAGGCCTGGAACCTAAGTTCCTAAAGAGGAGGAGAATCTCTGCAGCACCCAACACATGGGTGTAAAAGCGGCAGTGTGACCACACATACAGTGGCGGACCCTGGAATACTGGATCGGTACCAAGGACGCCTCCGTGACGTGGACACCAACTGGTGAACCGACACGGTAGAGCGTGCTGCTCACAGCATTCCCCTAGCCCTAATTGATGGCTAGGATGACTAGGGAGCTTTCAGCAGGAACCCTTGACAATGACTCTCACACACTGCATTTACTGCCAGAGACCTCACCCCAGGTTAGAAAGAGATAGACTAGGCACCGGGCGGAGCCCACGGAGCCCTTAAATACACTAGAGACAACCCCAGCCCCCCAGGATAACTAACCACACTGTACCAGACAGCAGGGGGCATGGCTTAGCGGCACATGACCACATGGGGGCGTGGCTTAGCGGCACATGAGCAGAAACGAAGAAACCACACTTAGAATCCCTAGAATGGAACCTAAATGCTGACAATTACTGACCATCAGGAAAGGGCCTGGCCGGACGCCGCGAGAAAACTCTTCTCCTGCGTACCGGCCTAACACTACCCCCCTCTCTAGGGCTCCCCCCCTCCGGAATTATGGATACGCTCAAAAGCGGCAATAAGATCCGGAGCGTTGATGTTGTCTACCGGCTCCCAAGTCCTATCCTCCGGACCATAATCCTGCCAGTCCACCAAATAAAATTTCTTGCCCCTAACCACCGTAGAAGCAATGATTTCATTTACCTCAAAGTCATCCTGTGCAGACTCCGATTCAGCCGGAAAGAAACCAGAGAATTCATTGAGAGTAACCGGTTTGAGTAAAGAAACATGGAAGGTGTTAGAAATTCGCCAATTGGCCATCAATTTCAGCTGATAGGCCGCATCATTCACTTTGGCCAAGATTTTAAATGGCCCCAAATACCGGGGAGCAAATTTAGTCGAAACCACTGGAGGCGAATATTGCGTGAAGAATACCACACCAAGTCCCCAGGAGCATAACTTGGAGCAGGACGCTGATGCCTATCGGCCGTGACCCTCATACGCTCCTTAGAAGCACGCAAAGACTCCCGAGTCTGATCCCAGAAATCCCTGGCATTCGTTGCCCAATCCTCCACAGCGGGAAGAGGCATAAGAAGCCCCACACCGACCGTTCCTCTGACGGCTTATTTCGCGCACAAGAGATGCAGGCGGCGACAAAATGGGAGATATCAGTAGACATCTTGGGCCACCAATAGGACCGAGAAATTAGCTCTTTGGTCTGTTTGTCCACAAAGTGCCCTCCAATCTTGGAGGAATGACCCCAATGGAGAACCTCTTGCCTACGAGACTCTGACACAAAGGTCCTACCAGGCGGAAGTCCCTGCAAGGTGACAGGGTTTATAGAGAGTAAACTCTTGGATGGGACAATAAGCCTCGGTTCCGATTCTTCACCCAGGGGGTCAAAAGAGCGAAACAGAGCATCTGCCCGTGGATTAGATTTACGGATAAACCCCCTTGCCAGATTATCTGCAATGTATTCTGACATGTAACGACTGAGGAAGGCAACAGAATTTTGGAGGAAACAAATTCATTCTCTAGTGACTCGCCTCCAACAGACACTAGAACTCCCCATTTAAAATGCGGAGAGCGACTAGCGCATCGCCCAGACCCCCGAGGGGTGTGGGACAATAGACCGGATTTTATTGACTGTTTGGGAGTACAAAGACCCACCGTGCGTGACACCTCCATGGGCACAGAGGAGTCGAAATTGCCCAAATCCTCACTCAGAGGCACTGAGAAGGTTGGAGCAGAACGCTCCCGTAGCTTCTCAGCAGTCACCTCCAGTCGTCTCTTGGCAAACCGAAGGTCAATTCTGGTAGCAAGATTAATCAATGCCTCAATCGTTACTGGCACCACTCGGGTAGCCAACGCATCTTTTACATGGGAGACCAGACCTCTCCAGAAAATGGGAATCAGAGCTTTGTCTGGCCAATCCAACTCAGCTGCTAGGGTGTGGAAATGCACCGCATAGTCGCTTACGGAAGACGTAGTCTGACTAATAGCGAGAAGACGCATGGCAGTGTCATTGGTGACCTCAGGGCCCAAAAAGACCTATTTGAGGGCTGCTGTGAAACCGGCTCCAGTCTGCACAACTGGATCCGACCGTTTCCAGAGTGGAGTAGCCCACTCCAGCGCCCGCTTGGAGAGGAAGGAAAATATAAATCCCACCCTAGACCTATCAGTGGGGTACACCTGCGGTTGCAACTTGAATTGCACTACACATTGATTGAGAAACCCCCGACAGGCCCGAGCGTTCCCAGAAAACTTACTTGGAAGCGCTAGGCGAGGAGTTGGGACAGGGAAGGGTATTAGGGCGGCTACCATCTGGCCCACAGCCTGAGCGGTCAGAGTCGGAATGTCCAGAGTCGGCGGACATTGTTCTACTTGTTGCAACCGAGACTCCAGCTGCTGGATATGGCGTTGCATTGAGGATGAGCCGTTCTGACTCTGTGCAGTAGCCGTCATACTCATCCAGACCCTGGCCTAGTCTAATGTTACGCTGGCGTGTCCTTTAATAAAATAAAATAAAACTTAAAGGACACGTCGGGGTCCACTGGACTGCAGAGGAGCTGCAGCAGCTGAGTCCCAGAGGAATGTTCAGCTAAGCACAGAGAAAGAAATGAACCAGTGTGTTAAGTGCACACACTAGTAGTAACTAAACAAGGTACAATGCTGGGAGTTAACAACACTCCAGAAAGGAAACTAATAAACTTCTGCACTGCAAGACACCGCTGTGCAGAGCAGGAAGGATTTGGCAGCATGAAACGCCTGAGCACTAGATGGCGGCGTATAGAGCTGCAGAGAGCAGCGGGCCAGGAAAGGCATGGAACCTAAGTTCCTAAAGAGGAGGAGAATCTCTGCAGCACCCAACACATGGGTGTAAAAGTGGCAGTGTGACCAAACATACAATGGCGGACCCTGGAATACTGGATCGGAAGCAAGGACGCCTCCGTGGCGTGGACACCAACCGGTGAACTAACATGGTAGAGCGTGCTGCTCACAGCATTCCCCTAGCCCTAATTGATGGCTAAGATAACTAGGGAGCTTTCAGCAAGAACCCTTGACAACGACTCTCACACACTGCATTTACTGCCAGAGACCTCACCCCAGGTTAGAAAGAGATAGACTAGGCACCGGGGCGGAGCCCACGGAGCCCTTAAATACACTAGAGACAGCCCCAGCCCCCCCAGGACAACCAACTACACTGTACCAGACAGCAGGGGGCGTGGATTAGCAGCACATGACTGCAAGGGGAGTGGCTTAACGGTACGTGACCGCAAGGGGACGTGGCTTAGCAGCACATGAGCAGAAACGCAGAAACCACACTTAGAAACCCTAGAACGGAACCTAAATGCTGACAATTACTGACCAGCAGGAAAGGGCCTGGCTGGACGCCGCGAGAAAGCCCTTCTCCTGTGTACCGGCCTAACACAGTCTGCTCTCCTGACATAACTGTACAGTTGTGTGATTATAAATAACACTTCTTCTGAGGGGAGTACAGCTAAACTAACAGCACTATAATAGGAAAGCTACAGCAGTGGATGTTTGTGTCATGAGACAAAGGTCAGCCCTGCTGTACTCCACTTCCCTTACACTGGCTGCCTGTAAAATGGAAGCTGAAGTGTTAACTGTAATCAGCTCTACAGTGAGATCTGGAGAGCAGACTGTCAGTCATTACATGTCTGCCACTGGTTTTACTCCATTTATTTTTAAAATAAGTTCTGGAGGCAGATTATCAGGGAGATATACAGTATGTCTGACCCACAGATCTTAACTGCCCATTTTCATATTAAGAAAAATTTGGATTTTTTTGGACTAAGACATCGGATCATTTTATTCAGCTTTCGATGACCTGCATGCCCATATAGATGGTTTAGGAGGATTGACGTAAAGCTCCTCTAGATATCGAATTCAGTGCAAGCGATCAGTTTAACATAGCTACAGAGCATGTTCCATCATGTTTTTCAACTTTTTTGTGTGCCCTGAAATAAACATGTATCATTGTATATTTGTATGTCACGGGTGTTTCAGAGGTGGCAGACAGTCGCCCTGGAGTTGGTTGCAGGAGATCTCTACGTTTGGCATTACAGACATCTTCTTAGAGACTGGCTGTCTCTAGGACCCAGTGGCTACCTCCCTCTGGCTAATTAGCTCCCTGACCTGAGTGTATAAATACCTGGTGTGTCTGATAGGGAGGTGCCGGTGATATTCATTACTACTGGTGAGGCTTTAGCAAGAGCAGTACCCCGTCCTCTCTGGAGCTTGAGGCCGTGTGCTCATTTGTCTGGAGTCGTCTAAAGCTAAGCAATCCCCCCTGTTTGCCTACCCTTTTTGTCTATAGACTTTAGTGGAGATTGACTAGTGCTCATCTCGTCCCTTCCCTAGCCTTAGCTATACACATAGGAAAGTCAGGGCGATGCACGCGTGCAGCGATTAGTGAAGAGACAATATAGGGATGGTAGTTGAAACAGGGTGACACTAGACCAGACTAGGAGGTCTCCACTCCCCCCTTTCCTTAGTGTCTGGGCTCCCTTTCCCTCTTCCCTCTGTGTTCCCTCTTTTCCACACCCTGCGTGACAGTGTATTTGTAGACACATACTCGTAGAGTAGTATTGTAGTGTGAGAGTGTGAACTGTGATAGCAGCAGGAGAGCATTAAGACCCTGCGTGTTTTGCCTGGCTGAGCTCAGAGCAGGGGCAGAGCAGGAGACCCTGTGTGTTCTGAGGGTGTCTGCTGTGTGAGACGCTGGACGGGGCATCTGAGGAGAACTGCAAGGACTGAACTGCAATAAGACTCTCTCTTTACAAGCTTTCCTGTGGGGGTTGATAACCCCTGGCCCTGGGATTGGATCAGGAGGAACTGACCCCCGTGCAATTGGAGCAGCTGGAGAGGGTCTTGTGGGAACATCAAGAGACGTTTTCGCGACATGCGGAGGATTTCGGTTGTTCCCAGATGATTGAGCATGAGATCCCCACGGGGGATACCCCTCCTATTAGGGACCGTTATCGTCAAATTCCCCCAATGCTCTATCAAGAGGTGAAGCGCATGGTGGCCAGTATGCTTGACAACCAAGTGATCCGAGAGAGCCAGAGCCCCTGTGGTCTTGGTGCGGAAGAAGGATGGGACCCTTCGGTTTTGTGTAGACTATCGTAAATTGAATGCTCAGACGGTGCGGGACGCATATCCATTACCTCGCATAGAAGAGTCTCTGTCGGCATTGGGTCGGGCCAAATATTTCTTGACATTGGATTTACCAAGTGCCTATTGGCAGGTACCAAAGGCCGAAAAAGATCGCGCCAAGATGGCGTTTGTCCTACCAATGGTGCTCTATGAATTTAACTGGATGCCCTTCGGGCTCACTAACGCCCCGGGGACTTTCCAACGCCTGATGGAACATTGCTTAGGCGATCTGAATTTTGAATCAGTCCTGATATATCTAGATGACATTGTGGTGTTCGGGACCTCATTTCAAGACCATCTTGAGAAGTTACGTCAAGTTCTCCGGCGGCTCAGTTGTTACGGCCTAAAAATAAAACCAAAGAAGTGCCAACTGTTACAGAGTCAGATTGAGTATTTAGGCCACGTGTTGACTCCGGATGGGGTGCTGCCTGCGACCAGTAAGGTCATGGTCGTGCAGGAGTGGCCACCTCCCCGCACCCTGCGAGAGGTTCGGGCCTTCTTGGGTTTTGTGGGGTACTATCGGCGATTTATACCTGAGTTTTCACAAGTAGTGAGTCCCCTGAATGAGCTTTTAAGAGGGATGGCACAAGGCCCCCAAAATCGCCCCATCCCATGGGGACCCCAGCAGCAAAAGGCATTTGAGGAGGTGAAGGCCGCCCTAATGAGTGCTCCGTTGTTGGCGTATGCCTGGTTTGACTCCCCTTTCCTGTTATACACCGATGGCAGTCTGCATGGGCTGGGGGCGGTACTAGCACAAGTGCAGGATGGTCAGGAGCGAGTAATCGCCTATGGCAGCAGCTTGTCCTTAAGAGACACTGAACGCAACCCAGCTAACTACAGCTCGTTTCGCCTAGAGCTACTGGCCCTGGTGTGGGCGATGACAGAACGCTTTGCCGAGTATTTAACAGGAGCTGAGGTGCTAGTCATGACTGATAATAACCCTCTGGCTCACCTAGAAAACGCAAAACTGGGAGCATTGGAGCAGCGGTTGGTTGCTGGCCTTGCTAAGTTTAATTATTGAATTAAGTTTCGCTCTGGGTGGGAAAATGGAAATGCGGATGCATTCTCAACGGTGCCCATTGGGTCCTCGGGGGAAAATGTTGATGACCAACTTGAGGACACTGAAACCCCTGACTTGGGGCAGGTACCTATCTTCCGAAGTGTGGTACATTCAAGTGGGGTGGCGTCAGGGATGCCATGTGTATTCTGGGAAAAACAGCCTCGGATTGGGCGAAAGACCAGAATAATTGCCCTGACATTGCACTAGTGCGCAATTGAGGAACCAGGAAGATCCAGCTGAACAAATCTTCTAAAATCCATATTTTATTGGGTCATGCCAAAAATATTAAAAGTCCACCTTGGAGAGGAACAGCAAACGCGTATCGAACTATAAGTTCTTAATCATTGCATAGTGCGCAATTGGGTACAAAAAGGGGTCTGGCCGCGTGCAGAGGAAAAGGCCCAGCTGTCCGCGGAAGGAATGAAACTACTGCGACAGTGGGATAAGTTGTGTGTGGAACAGGGCCTCTTGTACCGTAAGGTGTACCTGCCATCTGAGCTGCAGCACCGGTACTAGCTAGTAATCCCTATGGGGATGGGTCCGGTGGTCGCTCGCGATGCGCATGAGAAGGGGGCCCACTTTGGGAGTGAAAAGACACTCCAGTGGCTACAGCGAGTCCTCTATTGTCCTGAATTGGGGGGGATGGTGACAGAGGCGTGTTGGCAGTGTCGGATCTGTGGGCTCAGTAAGAGCCCTGAGCAGTGGGCACCCACGCAATCTATTAAGACTTCCGCTCCCTTAGAGCTGCTCATGATTGACTATGTCTTGATAGGACACTCAACGTCTGGGTATTCCTATTGCTTGGTAATGACAGACCACTTCACCAAGTATGCTGTAGCAGTACCGACAAGAGATCAGACGGCGGAGTCTGCGGCTGAGGCCCTGTGTCGAAATTTCATCCAGGTGTTTGGGTGTCCGCAAAGAATACACTCGGATCAAGGGGCATATTTTCAGGGGGCATTGATGAAGGAGCTGTACCAGCTGTATGGTATCGCACCGTCGAGAACGACACCTTACCATCCCCAAGGTAACAGAGCTTGTGAGCGCTTTAATCGGACTCTGTTACAGATGTTGAGGACGTTAAAGGGTAAATAGCAGGTACGCTGGCCTGAGTATCTCCCCGAATTGATGTGGGCATGTTGATGTTCGGGAGGCCAGAGCAGGACATTGAAGATTTGAGCATGCCAGGTCCTTCCTCCAATCCACCTCGGACCACATCAAAATGGGTTCGAGAACACCGGCGGCGATTAAGGGTTGCCCATCAGGAGTGAACGATGGGAGGCGACTCCGTACCTGGTAAAAAAAACGGATGAGCCCTGAGATTCAAGTCTACGAGGTCGAGCCGGTGGGGACAGGGGACCAACCCGTAATCTTCATCGTAACATGCTACAACGGTGCTGGTTTGAAGATGCGGTCCCCGTTTCCACGGAACCACAGGCCGTGTCCCGAGTAGTGGGAATTCCTAATGCTCTTGAATTTGATAGTGAGTCTTCCTCTGTGCCTGCTTACTTGCCCCCTGCGATCAATCTGTCCCCTTGTGGAGAGAGGGTTGAGAATGTGGTATGTCCTTCAGAGAACAGGGAATCAGGTCAGTTACCTGACCCGGATGATGTGGCACAGGGCGCCACACCTCAGGAGGGAGCAGGCTCATGGGCTCCCTCTGATGATACCGCTGAAGAGACTTCTGCCCCCTCTGGGACCAAGCCTGTTGGGGTGGGTATAAGGAGAACTACTCGAGCTATGGCTCTTCCGACAAACCTACAACCTGCAGTAACCACCGCTCCACCACATTACTGCAAGACCTCCTCTACCCCCACCTACTGTATCCTCACCCATCCCTTGTAGAATGTGAGCCCTCGCGGGCAGGCTCCTCGCTCCTCCTGTACCAGTCGCTGACTCGTTTTGTTAAGATTATGTAAATGTTTTTGCTATGTATATCCCTATCACATGTAAAGCGCCATGGAATAAATGGCACTATAATAATAAATAATAATAATAAATAATAATAATATACCCCCACAGCGCTATGCACAAGATGACTTTGAGTAGGGAGGTGTGTCGAGGACGCCAGCCTCTAGTGGGGTGGCATGTGAGAGTGTGAACTGTGATAGCAGCAGGAGAGCATTAGGACCCTGTGTGTTTTGCCTGGCTGAGTTCAGAGCAGGGGCAGAGCAGGAGACCCTGTGTGTTCTGAGGGTGTCTGCTGTGTGAGATGCTGGACGGGGCATCTGAGGAGAACTGCAAGGACTGAACAGCAATTCTCTCTTTACAAGCTTTCCTGTGGGGGTTGATAACCCCTGGCCCTGGTGAAGCTGTGTCCCTGCTTAAGAACAAGTGCTGAGCTGGGGAAAGCTGTGTGGCTCTTTGGAGTTTTGTGGAAGTCCATGCTGACTGGACTAGAGACTTTGTGTTGAAGGAGCCAAGTGTCAAATGAGAGTGAAAGAGACTGAAGATATCATCTCTGTGATGGAGCGCGTGGTCGGTGGTCTGGAAAACAGTGAGTGACTGCGAGAGGAGAGAAGGGGTCCGGTGCCATTCACATTGAGAAGATACTGACAAGCCTTGTGAAGAGTTCTTCCCTGACCTTAACCTGAGGCTACAGGACTAAAGTTCCCGGCGTGTGGGCTCGGCATCGGCCGACAAGACAAGGAACCTTTGCTGTTTTTGTGAACATTGCTTTTTATTTGGCGCCAAAGTTTTCCCAGGATTAGCTGCAGCCACCGTGATTCACAGGCCTGTGATAGACCACATCTGAGGTTTACGGTACCGTAACTTTAAGATACCCGGGTATCCCTATACTAGGGGAATAAGAGCAATTGGTATAGTTTCATGCATTGTTATTGTTAATAGTGGTAGGATTGTACTCAGTGTGCCATCTCAGGGGTCCCTATAGAACACCCTCACTAGATTGACACAGTGTTTAGGTAAAATTGTTCCAGATCTTTAGAATAATTCACATAAACTGGAAACCTTGAAATTGGCACATTGATTTCAGCTTTTGCTGATTGTGTGTATTTAGTAGAGACAGAGTCTGAGACTGATTTATGCAATACTGAATTTTAGTCTAATCCCTGTTTTAGTAAAGAAAGTGTTGTTTATTTCTGTCTCTGTCTCAGTTTGTGACTCACTGGATTCCTCTCGGACCTTCGGTCATTACAGTAGTAAAGAACTTCAATCAGTAGCGTAGCTACCGAGGGGCAGAGCGTCCGGTTGCCACTGGCCCCACGCTCAGAGGGGTCCGTCCAGAGCTACACTACACTTAACTATATAAGCGTGCGCAGCACCCTGATATAGTTGATCTCCGCGGTAGAGCACGGAGATATAACCTCCCTGCTCTACCGCGGTCTGTTCTTTAGACCTAGGGGCAGCTTGGCAGCAAAAGAGCAAATGCCCCCAGGGACACTGGGTTCTGGCACTGTACCTGTGACAGCTGCCTCCAGCATACTGCAGACACACCCACATTGCACCCTGTGTGGGCGTGTCTGCTGAATAGATGTTAGACGCATGTTGCTGCTTCTTACCTCCAGAGAGGAGCAGGACAGGAGACGCTGTGTTGCTTTAAGGAAGCTCAGGCTACTGCCTGTACCCGGGCCGGAGGTGTCTGCACTGTGCAGAAAGGAGGTGGCAGGACTCTGTCTTTTATCTGTGATCTTGCTATCTCAGACACAGTAGATTTATGGGAACTGGTTGAACTTTAAAACAGATCAGGTAGCTGTCTGTGCGAGTTGCCCAAGATCTCCCAGTCTGCAAAAGTGCAGTATTTGAATTTCATACATAAAAACGCCATTATAAAATTTTTTATTAAAAAAATAAATCCCCACAAGGTTGAGGATCAATATACAAATACAAACAGCCAGTAGGTGCATATAGACAATCACGTATGAGTGCAGGCCCCTGAACGTATACCCAGTCTGGACAACAAGACCCCCAAAGGGAGAAAATGGAAAAAGAAGACATACCAGGGGGTGCACTTTCTTCTTCACATGTGTGATATTCTACCTCTTCTGATTCCCTCTATTTTCTGTTCCCTTTTTTGGAGACTTGTCCAGACAAGAGTATTCATTTTAGGGTTACCTGAATACATTCAGGGGCCTGCTCACATATGTGGGCTTCTATACGCACCTACTAGCTCTTTCTATTTTCTTCTATTTAGCTCTTTCTATTTAGCACGTTGCAGCCCTCAGAAAGGGACAGACAGAGACCAGAAGGCGTGGGAGCTAATGCAGGGGCCAATATACAGGATGAAAGCTAATTCGGGTATTATTATACAGTGTGGGGGCCATTATAAAGTGTGGGACCTAATGTGCGGGTCATTATACAGTGTGATAACTATTGCGGGATCCCATACAGTGTTGGAGCTAATATGAGGGCCATTTTACAGTTTGAAGGCTACTGTACCGGCCATCATTCAGTGTAGGGACCTATATACAGTGTGGGAACTACTGCGGGGGTTGTGATAAACTCTGGGGGGCCATATAACAGTGTGAATAAGATAAGAAGCATGTACAGATAACGCAATACCTCCTATCAATTTGTATGCACTTTATCTAAAGTATACAAATTGATAGGAGGTATTGCGTTATCTGTACATGCTTCTTATCTTATGACTTATTTTGCGAGGGTACCCGCCGTTGTGCCCCAGTTTGGGAATTTATTCATTTATATTGTCATTTTGGAGTATTGTTCCTGCCTGGTAACTGTAATGCAGCAAACGAGTAGGCATATCCACATGACAGTATAAGGTGGTATGCTGAGATGAATGAGGGGATTTAAGAACCATTATTTATGTTTCTAACGCCATCTTTACTGGAAATCTTTTTGGAACTACAGTAGACGAGTAATATCTATTAATTGTATTCCTAGTGTGATCCATGACTGTTATATTAGGATAAGCTTCTCTGAGAGACATCTAACTTTTGGGTCTCTCCTTAATCTGCATGTCATCTTGTTAGACGTTATAGCCTATTGCTTAATATTTTAAGTATCTATTTACATTGACAGCATTGGATCATTTTTCTAATATCATTTATATGTCTATTTCTGCGTCATGTAGGATTTGTTGTGTGCCTCAAGCAATATTTTACTAATATCTATTAACCCCTTTACAACTCAAGGTGGTTTGCACGTTAATGACCAGGCCAATTTTTACAATTCTGACCACTGTCACTTTATGAGGTAATTACTCTGGAACGCTTCAACGGATCCCCCTGATTCTGAGATTGTTTTTTCGTGACATATTGTACTTCATGATTCTGGTAAAATTTCTTTGATATCACTTGCGTTTATTTGTGAAAAAAATGGAAATTTGGTGAAAATTTTGAAAATTTTGCAATTTTCAAAATTTGAATTATTATGCCCTTAAATCAGAGAGATATGTCACACAAATAGTTAATAAATAACATTTCCCACATGTCTACTTTACATCAGCACAATTTTGGAACAATTTTTTTTATTGGGGAGCTATAAGGGTTAAAAGTTGACCAGTGATTTCTCATTTTTCCAACAAAATTTACAAAACCATTTTTTTAGGGACTACGTCATATTTAAAGTCACTTTGAGGGGTCTTTATGACAAAAAATACCCAAAAGAGACACCATTCTAAAAACTGCACCCCTCAAGGTGCTCAAAAAGACATTCAAGAACTTTATTAACCCTTCAGGTGCTTCACAGGAATTTTTGGAATGTGGAAGAAAAAAATTAACATTTAACTTTTTTTCACAAAAATGTTATTTTAGACCCATTTTTTTTTAATTTTGCAGGGGTAACAGGAAAAAATGGACCCCAAAATTTGTTGTGCAATTTCTCCTGAGTAAGCAGATACCCCATATATGGGGGAAAACCACTGTTTGGGCGCACGGCAGGGTTCAGAAGGGAAGGAGCGCCATTTGACTTTTTGAATGTAAAATTTGCTTGAATAATTAGTGGACGCCATGTTGCATTTGGGGAGCCCCTGATGTGCCTAAACAGTGGAAACCCACAACAAGTGACACCATTTTGGAAACTAGACCCCTCAGGGAACTTATCTGGATGTGTGGTGAGCACCTTGAACCACCAGGTGCTTAATAGAAGTTTATAACATTGAGCCGTAAAAATAAAATTTTCACATTTTTCCCACAAAAATGTTTTTCAGCCTCCACTTTTGCATTTTCATAAGGGTAACAGAAGAAATTGCACTATGCAGTTTGTTGTGCAATTTCTCCTGAGTTAGCAGATACCCCATATGTGGGGGAAAACCACAGTTTGAGCGCGCGGCAGCCCTAGCGTTTATTTTTTACGCCGTTCCCAGTGCGGTATAAGTGATTAGACGACCTTATTCTTCGGGTCGGTGCGACTACAGAGATACCAGAATCATATCGGGTTTTTATGATTGACAGCTGTCACACACTAAAAGACACATATTTTGTAAAATCTAGTTTTTGCATGGCCATATTATGAGAGCTATAATTTTTCCAGATTTTGGTCTACAGAGTCATGTGATGGCTTGTTTTTTTGCGGGATGAGTTGACGTTTTTATTGGTGCCATTTTCAGGCACGTGACATTTTTTGATCGCTTTCTATTCCAGCTTTTGGGAGGCAGAATAAACAAAAACCAACAATTCAGGAATTGTTTTTTTTTTAATTTTTTCATTCTACTCCGCGTGTGGTAAAATTTATATGGTAGCTTTATTCTTCGGGTCAGTACGTTTACAGCGGTACCACATAAATATCATTTTTCTATGTTTTGGCGCTTTTACACAATAAAAGCTATTTTATAGAAAAAAATATTTTTTTGCATCGCTTTATTCTGAGAGTTATAACTTTTTGATTTTTCAGATGATGGAGCTGTATGGCAGCTTGTTTTTTGTGGGACAAGATGACGTTTTCAGCAGTACTATTTTTATTTATATTTGTCTTTTTGATTGCGTGTTATTCCATTTTTTGTTTGGCGGTATGATGATAAAGCATTGTTTTTTCGCTTCGTTTTTTTTTTTTTTTACAGTGTTCACTGAAGGGGTTAACTAGTGGAACAGTTTTATAGGTCAGGTCGTTACAGACGCGGCGATACCAAATATGTGTACTTATTGTTTTTTCGTTTTTTTTTTCATAATAATATTTATTGATGGGTACATTATATTTTTATTTTTAGTGGATTATTTTTTTAATTTTTTTTTTATATTTTTACAATTTTTTTTACATTTTTTTTCACTTTCTGAGAGTTTTTTTTACTTTTTTACTTTGTCCCACTATGGGACTTTCACTTTTTTATTCTGATCGCCTGCATAGCATAGGGATGGAGCACCATCCCTGTGCTATGCAGGCAGTCAGCACTGCACAGTGATAAGATTGTTTGGTCATGCACTGCGCATGACCAAACAAGCTTCCTGCTGTCTGGTGACATCGGGTCGTCATGGCAACACCCGGGAAACCGCGGAAGACAGCGCCGGAGGCCGGAAGAGGAGGTGAGTATACCGATCACCTCCCCTTAGCCACCGCAATGCTGCGATCGACTTTGATCGCAGCATTGTGGGGGTTAATGTGCTGGGAGCGGTGCGGGACCGCTCCCTGCACATAGTACCGGGTGTCAGCTGTGACAATCAGCTGACACCCGGCTGCGATCACAGCCTGTGTGCGCGCGCGATCGCGATGACGTACTAATACGGGTCAGGCTCTTAAGTCCCAGGGCACAGACGCATATTTGTACGTCATGGGCTTTAAAGGGGTTAAAGGTTATTTTTTAACTGTTTTTTTTTTTATGTTAGATAATAGTTTAATTCACCTAATAAAATTCTCCCTGAACCCAAACTTCGTGATTACCCTCCACAAGAACTCTTACTCCACCCTGTTACAAGTGTTTGTGGCATTTGACGCTAGGATGGAGTGGTGGTTTCAGTCTCAGGCTCAGTCTCCTAATATTTGCAAACACTTTTCTCAAATGAATCAGATTTTTTCCCTGGAATAAAACCATTCTGGTAATAAAGTAGGTGAACTTGGGACCCTGTTTTTGGATGGCATCACCAGTAGATGTGGCAGTATTCCATGTGGACGATACGTCCCAATATTGATTGCTGTTATGCTTTTTGTGACTCTAGTGCAGGGGTCTCAAACACGCGGCCCACGGGCCGCATGCGGCCCCTGAGGCTGCTTTATGCATCCCGCAGGCACAGACCCTTTAATGATCGTGGCCTCTGATTGGCCGGCGGCTGGCATTGGAAATGCTGTGCTGGGAGACAGTCTCTGTGCGGCAATGCAGCGCTGCTGTCGGCGGCTCCTCCTAGACCAGGTCGGGATCGTCAAGGGGTCTGACTCTGTGGTGCCTGCGGGCCACATCTGCAGGAAGGACGCTGAGGGAACGGAGGACAGGTGAGAATCATCTTTTTTTTTCTGTTTTATATGTGTGAAGAACAGCACAGGGGGCACATAGCCACAGGATGGGGACCTGGATGGGGAACATAGCCACAAGATGGGGACCAGGATGGGGCACATAGCCACAATATGGGGACCTGGATGGGGCACATAGACACAAGATGGGGACCTGGATGGGGCACAGAGCCACAAGATGGGGACCTGGACGGGGCACATAGCCACAAGATGGGGACCTGGATGGGGCACATAGCCACAAGATGGGGACCTGGGTGGGGCACATAGCCACAAGATAGGAACCTGGATGGGGCACATAGCACAAGATAGGGAGGGACCTGGATGGGGCACATAGCCACAAGATGGGGACCTGGATGGGGCACATAGCCACAAGATGGGGACCTGGATGGGGCACATAGCCACAAGATCGGTACCTGGATGGGGCACAGAGCCACAAGATGGGTACCTGGATGGGGCACATAGCCACAAGATGGGGACTTGGATGGGGCACAGAGCCACAAGATGGGGACCTGGATGGGTCACAGAGCCACAAGATGGGGACCTGGATGGGGCACATAGCCACAAGATGGGGACCTGGATGGGGCACATAGCCACAAGATGAGGACCTGGATGGGTCACATAGCCACAAGATGGGGACCTGGATGGAGCACATAGCCACAAGATGGGGACCTGGATGAGGCACATAGCCACAAGATGGGGACCTGGATGGGCCACATAGCCACAAGATGGGGACCTGGATGGAGCACATAGCCACAAGATGGGGACCTGGATGGGGAACATTGCCACAGGATGGGGACCTGGATGGGGCACATAGCCACAGGATGGGGACCTGGATGGGCTACATAGCCACAAGATAGGTACCTGGATGGGGCAAATAGCCACAAGATGGGGACCTGGATGAGGCACATTAGTACAAGATGGGGGCCAGGATGGGGAACATTGCCACAAGATGGGGACCTGGATGGGGCACATAGCCACAGGATAGGGACCTGGATCGAGAACATAGCCACAAGATGGGGATCTGGATGGGGCAAATAGCCACAGGATGGGGACCTGGATGGGGTACATATCCACAAGATGGGGACCTGGATGGGGCACATAGCCACAGGATGAGGACCTGGATGGGGCACATAGCCACAGGATGGGGACCTGGATGGGGTACATAGCCACAAGATGGAGACCTGGATGGGGCACATAGCCACAAGATGGGGACCTGGATGGGGCACATAGCCACAGGATGGGGACCTGGATGGGGCACATTAGTACAAGATGGGGACTTGGATGGGGAACATTACTACAAGATGTTTGCCATTATTACTATATGATGCTAATTGTAAGACAATATTACTGTATGTGGCCAATTGGGAGAAACAAAATTGTAAAAATCAAAAAAATAAAAATAAAAATAAAGCATGAAGAAATATTGGGCACTAAAAATGCTGTTTTATATGTAAACTAAAGTAAACACAAAAAAGTGCACGTTTATTATCGCCACATCCATAACGACCCAAGCTATAAAAAAATAAACACGGCAAAAATGTTCAAAAGGTGTATACAAAAAAAAATGGTATCACTAAAAATGTCACATTGAACAAAGAATGCGGCCCTCAAATTCAAATTTTTATCATGTGCGGCCCATATACCCAGCCAAGTTTGAGACCCCTGCTCTAGTGGTCTCGCAATTACAAGATAAAAAAGCACATCACATGTACCTCTAAGAATATAATTTATCTTGTCCATGTGGCATGATTTACATTCACTTGACAACACGCCAATTAAAAGTCCAGGTGAGGGTACATGTGTTGGGGATTTCGGCTGCATCCGACCACATGGATGCAGCCACATTAAACACGATTCCACGCCATTTCAAACTTCATCAGTAAAAGGTATTGATATGATTGGCATCAATATCCGTGGAGGTAAAACATCACAGATACTTGCAACTCAAATCCAGGTGGATCTTATACGTTATATGCTATTATAGCCTTTATACTGTATGTGTGGCTTATTTATGTATATTTATGTATGTTTGCTTCCACATCCTGCACATGGGATGCATGGTATGGTATAAAATGTCAAGCAATAATTGATTAATATTATTAAATACATTTACTTACATATTGTTATGACTATATTATGCATCTCATGTGTGTGTTTGTGGTATATATAAGTTTTACCTGTCATATGGAGGATTGTGGACTGAGACATTTGTATTTTGGACATTTAACTTGAATTGCTGTATTAACTTGGATCTAAGGAATAAAATATTGTTGCATCATTAACCTGCCTAGGTGATTATTAAAACCCCACAAACTCAGATCTTCACAAGTGGTGGCAAGAGGTGAGATCACCTATCTCTGGACAGCATACCAGGGAAAGTTACTGAGCAGTGACTTGGCAGAAGCGATGGCAGAGGATCGACCGATTGAGTTGAGGCGGATGCTAGACGTGCAAGGAGAGCGGGCCATGGAGATAGAGCAGGCTGCATTGTTAAGCAAATATCTGAGTGCGCATGTAGCGATACCTACACCCGCCCCAGTGCAGAGGATGGTGGATAACAGGAGAGAGGGGCCCGCATCTTTAAGGTACCAGGATATACCACAGTTTAATGAGGACACCTCAAATATTAATGAACATCTCCGGTTATTTGAGAACCACTGTCTGCTGCATGAGGTGTCAGTCAGTGACTGGCCCAGATTTTTGAGTGTTGACCTGACTGGAAAAGCAAGAGAAGCTTTTAATAACTTGTCTTCTGTGGATCAGAGATGTTATTATACCATTCGCAGCGCATTACTAGAGAGGTACACCATCATGCCTGAAACCTACCGGAGGGAGATTCGGGAGACTGACAAGCCCTGTGTACCCACGCATCAGAAATTTGACTACACACTATGTACAGCATGCACTCAGTGGATAGAAGGACTGGGGGCTCGGGAAGCAGAACAGGTCGTGGATATTTTCTTGCTGGAACAATTTATGTCCAAAGTCCCAGGTGACGTAAAAGAATGGGTGGCGAATAGAAAACCACTCAGCCTGGATGAGGCTGTAAGATTAGCTGATGATTGGTCTGCTAATCAACCAGGGCAGCAAGGAAGTCGGGAAAAGGAGCTTACAAGGAGGCCAGTGAGACCCATGGATTGGCAAGAGGAGGAACTGTGGGGATTTTGGACTTCACAAAGAGGGAGAGGTTTCCCAAACCCCCAAGTACGGCCTGCGTCAGGACAAGGGGGGCTAGGATGCCATAACTGTGGACACATGGGATACTTTGCCAGTGAATGCCGGGAACTTTCTAGCCCACATCATCCGCGTCCCCCACCTGAACACTGTGCTGCAATGGGGCTGGAATGCTGAGGGAGAGAGGATCCCACTACCCCGACTGGAAGAAGAAGAGGCTTATGTGGTACAAGGACAAGTGTCCCGGACTAGATAGGACACCTCAGAGTCCATTAGCCAGCATCTGCAGCTGGTTTGGGTAGAGGTCGTGGAGGTGGTGGGGCTCCGTGACTCCGGAGCCTCAGTCACATTGATAAAAGACCATTTAGTAGTAATGTATTGTCCCCATCAGCGGTATGTTAATCAACATAGCCGGAGGAGAAACTTTGAACATTCAAAGGGCCCGTACTACATTTAGACTGCGGTAACAGTCATGGAATGGTGGATGTAGGAGTAGTGCAGCATCTACCAGTAGATGTGTTGCTGGGAAACAATCTGGGAGCAGGATTGGTGTGCCACTGGGCCATTGTTGTAACTCAAAGCCAAGGACTGGTTCACACTGTGTCAGCTGAGAGGGGAGAGGGTGAGGAGCAATCACAATATAGCAGAAGTGAATAATACAGAAAATGCAATGACTGTTGCCATGAAGGAATGTAACCTGGGGGAGGTAAATTACATCAGGGAGGAGGCACTGGTTCTATCATCACCCTGGTCAGCCCAGATATTGTACCCCAGAACACTATTTACCAGGCCGCCAAGTGACCATCCCCCTAGCTGAGGGTCAGCTCTCTGGATTTGGTCACAATGGATACAAGTTTAATTCTCATCAGGTAAGTATGGTGTTTCCCAGGACAAACCGGGAATCAGTGGGAGGATATGGAGGACCTCACGGGAGGGACAGACTCCTGTCCCTGTGAAATAAATACAGAGTCCTCATCTCAGGGCTTCCCCCATTAGGGAGTTGGCAGGATCTGAAAGATCATATGAGAGAAGCTGGAGATGTTTATTATACTCATGTATGTCTCGGTGGAACGGGGACTGTGGAGTTTATTTGCAAGGGCGACAAGGAATATATTTTGCGGAAACTGGATGATAAAAAGTTTTGTCCAAATAAAGGTGAGGCCTCTTACATTCGTGTCCATGCTGAAAAAGTGGGGGAGGACTGTGAGGAGCTGCCCACTTACTAAAGACAAAGAGACTTTTCCAGCACGGAGCACCATTACCGTCGATATTATTATTGTGTTTTATTAGAGATTTGCTGGTTGTGTTTTATTAATGCCCTGCTTGCTCATCAGTTTAATTTCACTAATTTTACCTTGTACATTGTCCAGCATTCCAGTAATGTCATCAGTATCTCAGGAGCCTTAAATCATAGTCCAAACAGCGACTAGGCCCATTGTGTGAGTGTTGATTGTAGATACAGTGGAGCCGTTACCACATGGGGTCTTACATGTAGTCTCAGGTGAAGGCTCCTGGAATATTCTTCATTTTTTCAGCTAAAAGCACTTCTGACCTTAGAGGGGGCTGATCCCGGGGAGGGAGAAAGAGAAGTCACATGTTTTAGTCAAGGAGTTGTGTAGAAGGACATGGAAGAAATTGGATCGAGACTGAGGGCTTGGAAGGATGGATGGATAAACATGTTACCATTGTGTGATCTGTCATTTGGATTTAAACTTTCTTAAAGGACTATGCTACTGGATACTTGTGTTTCCATCGTTTTACCTGTCGTATGGAGGATTGTGGACTGAGACAATTGTATTTTGGACATTTACCTGGAATTGCTATATTACCGTGGATGTAAGGAACAAAATATTGTTGCATACTCATACTTCACAATTGGGTAACCATATTTTACTAAGAATAATTGTTTACATCTCCTCAATCTTTTTCTGATTGTAAGGTCATTTTGAGCTCTACATTTTAATATGTTGTGGCACTATCTTCTATATGTACTTTGCCCAATACTTGGGGTAATATAGTCTACACTAGCTATTGAATCTATTATACGCCTAGGTGGTGAGCATTTTTATTGGTATATGCTTCCCCATTCTGGTATATGCTCTTCCATCCTAGCCTCCTTCCTGGTAAATGCTCCCCATCCTGGCCTCCCATCCTAATGTAGTCTCCCCCATCTTGGTATATGCTCCCACATTCTGGTTCCCCATCGTGGTATATGTTCCCCCTATCCTGTTATATGCTCCCATATCCTGGTCCCCATCTTGGTATATGCTCCCCACATTCTGGTATATGCTCCCCATATCCTGGTATATACTCCCCCATCCTGGTCCTCATCCTGGTATATGCTTCCCCATCCTGGTCTCCCATCCTAATATATGCTCCCCCATACTGGTATATTCTCCCATCTCCTGGTCCCCCATCCTGGTATGTGCTCCCCCCATCTTGGTATATGCTCCCACATCCTGGTCCCCATCTTGGTATATGCTTCCCACATCCTGGTATATGCTCCCCCATCCTGGTATATGCTCCCCCATCCTGGTCTCCCATTCTAATATATGCTCCCCCATCCTGGTATATGCTCCCACATCCTGGTCCCCCATCGTGGTATAAGCTCCCCCCATCTTCGCATATGCTTTCACATCCTGATCCCTCACCCTGATATATGCTCCCCCCATCCTGGCATATGCTCCCTCATCCTGGTATATGCTCCCACATCCTATTCCCCCATCATGGTATATGCTCCACCATCCTATTCCACCATCCTGGTATATGCTCCCCATCCTGGTACATGCTCCCCCATCCTATTACCTTATGCTATTACCTTATCCTGGTATATGTCCCCCCATCCTGGTTACCCATCCTGGTATATGCTTTCCCATCCAGGTCCCACATCCAGGTATATGCCACCCCATCCTGGTATATGCTCTCCCATCTTGGTATATGCTTCCCCATCATGGTCCCCCATTTTGGTATATGCTTCCCTATCCTGGCCCCCAATCCTGGTATATGCTCCCCCATCTTGGTATATGCTTCCCCATTCTGGTCTCCCATCCTGGTATATGCTCCCCCATCTGGGTTCCCCATCCTTGTCCCCCCATCCTGGTATATGTTCCCCCATCCTGGTATATTCTTCCCCATCTTGGTCCCCATCCTGTTTTTTCTCCCCCCCATCCTGGTCCTCTATCCTGCCTGCGCTGCTGTTGTTCCATCCATACAAAAAATACACTCCTACATACCTTTCCCCCGCTACCCTGCAGAGCATCGTCTGCATTATTTAATGGCGCCAGAATCAGATCGTGATCATAAAGCACTATCCTGTGCCAGTTTGTTGAAAACACTGTGTGCAAATTTGTCTTCAACAAAATGGCGCAGGATATTGCGCTATGCACACTCGCTGGCTCCGGGGACACTTTGTCTTCAACAAATTCCGCCGGAGATCACTCTATGCGCAGGTGCTAACTCAGGCGCCGCACTCCTCCTCCAGCCTCGCCAAAGATCGAGGTGTGTTTTAATGGCACCAGAGATGGCAGTATGCAGTCAGCATCTACACATACCACGATCTCTGGCACCACACTTCTCCATCCTCATCCTCCTCCCTGTCACCTCTAACAGCTGGATGTGTTCTTCTGTCTCCAGCCACACTGCACAGTCTCAGTGCGCTTGAGCAGTCTATAGAGGCTTCAGACACATTCATGATTATATTATAGATTTCTTATTGTAAACAGATTCATTTATTTTTATCTGTTGTTGGGTTACTACAACTGTTAATGTCATGCATCTTTCCTTTTCATGTTACCCTGCTTGAATTGTATATATTTTTTTAATTATTTTCTAATAAATATATCTTTTAATCATGTGTGGAATTTCATTCACTCATTTTAGCCTGAGGTGGCTGTCAGTGCTTTTGTAATATCTTTAGCAAAAACCAACAATTTCCAGAACAAAATCCAAAACTAGAAATAATTATTATATTTCTTTTTTTTTTCTTTTTTTTTATTTAAATGTTAAAAAAGCAATGTTCAAATGTCCAACACCACATCCATTGCTGAGCAGCTCTGAAAAAACACATGTAGAGATTCTCCAGGTCTCGGAAACTGCATCTGATCATGTTGTCAGCGCAGGTCGGTGCAGGTATTCACCTCTTTCTAACAAGATGTATTATGCCTGTATAGAAGCAATAAGACGCCTTTCTCATTAATCTGAAAACAATTAAAATACATGTTTTCAAAAATTGACAATATGTACTGGTTATCAAATGAAACAAACTAAAGAAAAGTCATGGAGGAAAAACACAAAAAAATATTTACCTGGAAAATACATGTTGGAAGCTTTGTGTCAATCAGAATAGGTAGATTCTGAATGTTTGCTCTTAGCTGCTTGAGATGAAGACATATGCTGATTGTCTCCCTACATGGTGAAAAATAGGCAAAATATATAAAAGTATTTAAACTTTAAATGATATAAGGCAATAAGAGAGTAAATTAGAAACTCAAGATTTTCAATATTTTAAAAAATAACTTATTACTGATTGTTAACGATAGTGAAGGATTCTTTCTTACCTCCAGCACAGGTAGATGAAATGATGAAATTTAGATAAATCTCAATGTTCAAATAGTGAACCTGAAAATATAAAGAAAAATAATTACATCCAACTAAGCTTGAAATTATAGAAGGCTTTCTAAAGCATTGTAGATAATTGATTGAAATTCCCAATTATTCCTTATCCAGCAAGTTAAGGAAAATGTAACCATTATTTATCTGGAAACCTATGAGGATAGACACTGAATGTTTGCTGCAAATTGCTGGTGCTGGTGATGAACACAGATACTTATTGTCTCGCTACTCAGGGGGAAACATATAAAAGTATCTGAACTTTAAATTATAAAGAAACAAAATTAAAAGACTAAATATTCTGAAGAATAGTTACATGTTTAGCTGATGGACAATTGATGTAATCGGCCTCCACACCGGCAACAATAAGATTTATTGTCAGCTAATTTTTGAAAACGCTCAAATCTACAAAGAAAAGAGGAATATTGGTTACCAGACTGGAATGAATGTTGGTTAATAAAATGGATTATGTTAAAAACAACTAATTGAAACCAATATATTAAGAATTGTCTCCAGTACAGAAAATATAACATGTAGCATCTTAAACCCTACAGCCCCTAGACGTCAGTCCGCTCTGATAGTAGTAAAGTATAATAGCATTATACCAACAGAACCGCACTGACGTCTCTCCACAGTGATTGTGTTTCATGAGGAGATGAATCATTAGATCTACTTACTTGTTATTACACAGGGAGCACTGGTAGTTATAGTTATAGCTGATAGTATAACTGTGACACATCGTCACTTCCGGCAGCTCGGGATGGATGTCATTTACCCTTCTTGTATAAGTCTGCCATAACGGGCCATGGTTATCTCTGCCTTCACCATCGATTATCCAACAGGCTGCATGGCACATCTTGTGCGCAAGTGTGGATCGTAGTCGCTCTAAAATAAGAGTTCATACAAGTATGAGAAAATCAAAGTACACTCTCTTGGTTTTACATATCAGGACATAACATAAACTATTTGGCTCTTAAAACGTCTTCAAATTAGGTAAATACATCTTGAGATGAACAACACATGACAAGTCACACCATGCCATTATTATTTACCAATAATTACTACAAAATGAAGAAGCAGAGAGTAAAAAATAAGCACACCTCACGAATCACTAGCTTTTAGAATCATCTTTATCAGTAATAACTTGAAATTGCAACAAGGGTGTACTTAATTTTTCATACATTGCTTTTGCATTTTGGCCTACTTTTTGTTAGATAAATAATTACGCTGGATTATTTATCATGTTGTTTTCTGAGATTGTATTTTCTTACTTTTAAGATCTAAGGACCTGATGCTTTTTTGATTTTGTCCGGATATATAAAGCATTAGAATTCAAAGAGGGTGTACTTAGTTTTTCTTATGACAGTATGTATGATGAGTATATAAGATGTATTACATCACAAGTAGCAGCTTTTTGCCCTGTATACAGGTTGTCTCATGAAGCTGCAGGATGGACGTGATGTTAAACCTACCGGCAGAATCCAAGACTTTATCAGAAAGTTCAATAACTTGTTCTCCAACTTGTGACGGCATTGACCGGATGTTGATGTCAACCTCTTATTCCAGACTATGTTCATTTTCTTAGGGAGCTAAAATAGAGGAAACAAATTCCATTCAATCTGTAAACTCTTTGACCCCAATCTAACAAAGTACCCAACCCTCATGTGTGATTAACAGCACTGGTATCCTATTATGGGGAATGGGGTCTACTAAGAAGTCCAACATGTGAGAGCAAAAATAAAAATAAACCTTTCCTATAATGTCCAGATGTCAACAAAATGGTGTTTATAAATAAGTGTAAAATCCTGTGAACTACAAAAAGTTGCTAATCTCTATACCTCTGCATGAGGGATCATGTAAGGTCTCCACTCATCCCACAGATAAAAAGAGGGTGATAGCATTTAGCAAACTAAGTGAGATTTGCCTGAGATTTTCAATTACTAAATTTCACAACCATGACAAAGGGGTTAGAGTGCTCTTCAGAACGTTGAAATGATAGAAATGATTGTTTGTAGGTGGAGATAATGGGTAAGTCATGTGTTGCCCCGATACCGATAATAAGATACCTTATTCTCAAAGACTGTCCTGTTGTATAGATGGTACAGTCGCTCCACCAGCTTTTCCTTTGTTACCTGGAAGTGGGTAACATAGATGTGTGGCACCCCAGGGGTCTGGTTTCCACAGTAACGGCAATGTTATGTCTGAGAGCAGGTGGGAGGTCTCTTGGTCAGGAATCCTATGCATGCCACACCTCCTGCCCAGTCCTGGGAGGGGAAGGACTTCCCCTATATAAACCTGGGGCTGAGGCAGGGTTAGAGAGTTCAGGGGAAGAGTTCAGCCAGGAGGGCTGACAGGGAGCTGTGGCTCTGGCTGGGCCCAGCTCCTGGGCCATGCCAGAAGTAGAGACAGAGAAGAGAAGCAGCTATGGGAAGAAACAACAGGAGCTCTGTGGGAGCAGTGTTACAAGGAGTCAGGGGCTGGCAGCTGCAGAGCTTGCCCTGACTGAGAAGATTTCTTACCGGACCCGGAGTCCGAGGCTGTGGGGACTAACTCCTATCCAGCAGCAGAAACCGACCGGCAGGGGATTGCAGGTCCTCTGGCCCAGAAACCCGAAGGCACGGTCACACGCGTGGGACCAGCACCGCCGTCGTGGAGCGGAAGCTACTAGAAGGCCCCGAGTTACCGGCCATACGGGTGAGCACCACACGGTACACTCAGGGACGTGGGCTACTTATACCCGCTTCTAGCAAGGTAGCCAGAAGAGTATCGTTAGTTTGGGAGGCCTACAACTCCTCCTGGCCAGGGGAGATCCCATCTGCTCAAGGACTGACCAGGCCCCAATCGCTAGCCAGTACTCCGGGAGGGTCTATCGTTGTCACCAGTAAAGACCCTGAACTACACCGTACCGTCTCCGAGTGGTTCCTGCTACCCCCATCATCCACGTCGGCTGCCCTGAGGCCATACCCCTCCCGTTGGGGGTTATACCATCCCCGCTGCACCATCCTTCCACCGGCCTCAGCGGTCTGCTCTGCAGCGGCAGCTCCAAAGCTGCATTCAACGGGTGGCGTAGTCATCCAACATCTACCGCTGATACAGCGCCACTTAGTCTGACTCCCTGACCGGATCACCGCCACGAGACTACAACCCTCAAAAGATCCGGCTCCGGGTAAGCTCCCGCGTGCGCAACGCTGCGCGACACAGGCCCAGGGGTGCGTCAGATGGAAAATGGAGAAATAATGTCTTCCAGGAAACAGCCAGGAATGTTACATAGTGGTGTCCTGGAAAAGATAAGAAATCATATAGAAATCCACAGGAATCATTTCTTACCGAGATCATGGTTTTCCATAGAGGTAAATGTGTCCAGCATAACTCACCTCTTCTCTGTAGCAGAGATCTCTTCGCTATCAGATGGTAAATTACCTATACAGAAATATGGAAGAGTGGAAATTTGTAATCAGACATATCAGAATGCAGATCCATGCTAGAGAGAAAAAATAATAAATGCAGTAAAGTGAAAATAAATCTAAATCAAAATGCCCGAATTGTGGGCTTTTTTCTCTCTGCAACTCCCCAAAAAATTTGAAAATAAGCGATTTTAATATCGCATCCACACCATAATAGTATCAACAAAAACATTGAGTCGCCTTATGAAAAAACAAGCCCTCATACAGCTCCATCAACAGGAAAATAAAAATGTTACAGATCTCGGAAAATGGCGACAAAATCAAATATATTTATTAATAATTTCAGAAATGTTTTTGACACTTAAAAAGAAAAACTTTGCATGTATGGTATGGACATAATCATACTGACATGGGGAATCATATTTCCAGGTTAACTTTACTGTGCAATGAAAGCCTTAAAAATCAAAATCAAACAAAAAAATCCTGAATTATGTGTTTGTTTATTTTTCAGTTTCCCCTTCCTTGGAATTTTTTTCCATTTTCCAATACATTATATGGTAATTTGAACTGTGTCATTGAAAAGAACATCTCATTGCACTAAAAACAAGCCCTCGTATGGCAATGTGGGTGGAAATCTAAAAACAGATATGTCTCAAGGAAGAAGGAGAGGAAAAGACATAAGTACAAAAACTAAAAATTGACCTGTCCTTAAGGGGTAAAAGGCACAGACCCATCTGTAATTTGAATCTAGTTGTTAGGTTTGGAGACTGACCTGTGACAGTAGAGAAAACCCAATGTTCTTTCTACAATAACATAACCATGGATTGTATCTAGAAATGATCACTTACCATTATATGTGGAAGCTTCTCCAGTATTGGAATCATCATCGTCAGTAAAAATAATGATGTCATCATCGGAGCTGTGACATAAATATAATAGAATATGAGCCACCATTAGTCATTAATCCCCATCATGTACCTAGTAATGGAGGAGCCGTGAGTCTTACCAGGTGGCACTGTCCAGATCAACATCTGAAGGTGGTGAAATCAGATCTGTGAAGGCAAAACAACATAAATCTCTTATTAGTGTATTGTAATAGCAACGTCTGAGGAACATCAAAGAAATAAATCATAATATAGTATTCAGTATACACCTATATGTAGATTGTAACCCGCACTGTGCATGGCCACCATGAAAAGAAATCCCCAAATCCCATTTCTGCCTGACTTTAGTGTCCCAGACATTGGACCCACAACAATAAAGCTTATCTAAAATAGGTTTACCCCTTTAATGTATCTTTAAATTAAAAATTCACAGACTCGTCTATAATTTGCCTTTAATTGTTACATTTGGAAACTGACCTGTGACAGTACAGAAAGTTCAATTTTTTTTTCTACAATAACATATTCATGGATTGTATCTAGAAATGATCACTTACTATTACATGCGGAAGTTCCTGCTCTATTGGAATCCTCATCATCAATAAGAATGATGTCATCAGAGCTGGGAAAAAAATATAATAGAATATGAGCCACCATTAGTCATTAATTCCCATCAGGTAGCCAGTAATGGAGGAGATGTGTGTCTTACCAGGTGACACTGTCCGGATCAGGATCTGAAGGTGGTAAAAATCAGATCTGTGGGGGCAACACAACATTAATCTCTTATTAGTATATTGTAATAGCAATGACTGAGGGACATCAAAGAAATAAATCCTAACATAGTATTCAGTTTACCCCTATATGTAGATTGGTAAATAGACCACATTCAGCTACAGTAACCCACAATGTACATGGCCACCATGGGAAGAAATCCCCAAATCCGATTTCTGCCTGACTTTAGAGTGAATGCATGAATAATGTTCCTGACCAAATGCTGAAAAGAAATATTATTCTCCCAATATGGAAGTGTCCCAAACATTAGACCCACAACAATAAAGCTTATCTAAAATAGGTTTATCCCTTTAATGTATCTTTAAATTAAAAATTCACAGACTCGTCTATAATTTGCCTTTAATTGTTACATTTGGAAACTGATCTGTGACAGTAGAGAAAATTCAATGTTTTTTTCTACAATAACATATTCATGGATTGTATCTAGAAATGATAACTTACTATTATATTCGGAAGTTCCGGCTCTATTGGAATCCTCATCATCAATAAGAATTATGTCATCGGAGCTATGAAATAAATGTAAGAAATAATGAGCAGACCATTAATAATTAATCCCCATCATGTACCTAGTAATAGAGGAGACGCGTGTCTTACCAGATGGCACTGTCCGGATCAGGATCTGAAGGTGGTAAAATCAGATCTGTGGGGGCAACACAAAATAAATCTCTTATTAGAATATTATAATAACAATGACAGAGGCTCAATATCAAAAGAAATAAATCATAATGTATTGTCCAGTGTACCCCTATATGTACATGGGGCAAAAAATCACATTCAGCTACAGTAACCAGCACTGTGCATGGCCACCATGAGAAGAAATCCTAAAATCCTATTTCTGTCTAACTTTATAATAATGCCTGCAGAAATATTGCTGACCAAATGCTGAAAAGAAATGTTTAATATGAACTCATTACTGTAGACGTACAATAAAGATAAATCCAAGCCCTGACCACAATGTGCACATGCAATGTGTACTGGATCGGAGCACAGTACCTGGTAAACTCGGAGTCGGGCCCGAATTGAAGCCACTGATGATATCCTGGCCTGGAGACCTCGGTATTGGCCTCTTTCGTGGATGAGACTGAAAAAATGGCAAACATGTCAGATAAAATCTATAAATATGAAGATCCACAATTTATAATTTTACTTCGTATTCCGTAGACTTACAGTTAGACACTTGTATAAATCTAGGTACCATTGGCCTGTGCTTATTTCATGCTCAGCGTATGAGGTGTACGGGACACTTATGGTAAGGATATGGCTAGGGGCGGTGGTGACATTTACTTGTCTTCATACAATATTATTATGTCTTCTGTACATGGACATGTCACAAATACTACAAGTGAGGGCAGTCATTATTCTGCAAACATGATCCAAGCTATCACCCCATATTTCCTCTTTCTGGAGCTATATTTCTGATCTCACCATCTATTTCTGTGATTTTTATCCCAAATGTATTGTAATTTTTTAAAAATATAAAAGTAATACTCACCTGATAGAAATCATCATCATCACTGCTGTCCTCGGTGTCAGAGAGAACTACAATACGGTTAAATCGCTTTTTGCTCAACATATTTGCAAAAGTCACTAACAACACTCCTCTCTCCACAAATGTCTACAAAAACCCTCAACGGAACTCTGGATGACGGGGCGTTCTATATCGTCCAGTCATTTGTGGCATCATTGGAATTCCGTGATTTTTTTTTTTTTATATATGACTTTATTTAAATATACAAAACGTACCGCAGAAATACAAAACATGAATTCAGACAAAAACAACAATCCTTCTAATTCCATAACTCCTGCCCTTTTTCTAATTATTCAGAAAACAATAATAAAGAAACAAATCCAAAAAAACAAGATTAAAAAAACAAACAAACAAAGAAACTCCCACTAATGTATAGGCGGTTGATTATCCCTGTCTCCCAAGTTTTAATGCTCTGCGCTACATTTTTTTCAAAATTTTCTCCCAATTTCTAAAATTCTTTGAGGAGCAAAACAGCACCCTCTCATATTTTATAACTCTCTGAATTTTTTTTTTCCATTCTGTAGTATTCAATTTTTTTTCCCTGTCCATTTCCTAACCAAATCCACTCTTGCTGTATAAAGCCGCCTACTTACGAGCTCTTCTTCCTCATTTTATCTCTTCCGTTCCAGAGAGCAGTATACAATTGTTGACTTGACCTCAATGGAGATCTAAGTCCCCAGTTTCCCCTTTATATCTTTTCACCCTACGATAAATATCTTACACAGTTTACAAGAATTGTCAGCTTTCTTCTACATTCTGTATAATACTTGGTGAAAATAATAGAACCAATGGATCAATTGGATTAATTTATGATTTGATTGATTGACATCTCACTTATGTTTTTATATATATTGAGTCTCTGTAATATTTACTCTTTACTTTCTCAACTAATCAAAATTGTTCACTTTACTTAATCTAAACTGTGTCTCCAACACAATAAATGGCATCAACTAATCTTCAGGTATTAAATGTTTAAACAGATAAAACCTTTTCTCCTCTAAAACCCTGTGTCCTGTAACAATTTTATGTATATTATATTATCCCATGATGAGGTGCATCTGACGCGCCCCCTGGGCCAGTGTTGTTTGGGGGATACCCGGAGCCGGATCAGATGGGGGTTGTAGTCTCCGAGTGGCGGTGACCCGGTCCGTGCCCAGGGTGTCAAGCTCAGTGTGTGGCAGTCCTTATAGATGTTACTAGATGTTCTTTTATGTCGACTACGCCACCCGTTGAATTGCGGTCAATACGGCCGCCGCTGCAGCAGGGTCCACTGAGGCTGGTGATGTGTGTGCAGCTTAGGTAGTATAACCCCCAACGGGAGGGGTATAGCCTCAGGGGGTCAGGTGTAGAGGATGGTGGTTGTGGAGGTGCAGTGAGGATGGTAATGAGACTCAGAGTCGGGCTGTGCAGTTCAGGGTCTTTACTTACTGTTGTTATGCTGGTCACTCCGGCCTTGAGTGACCGCCCGAGCCGTGCTGCGTCCACCAGGTCCTGGACTCGGCCAACTCCCAAGTAATTCTGGAGCGTGATCCTGAGCTCCCTTTCTGACGTTCCTTCTCTCTCTGGCCTTCCCCACCAGGGATCCACCTAAGTCCGGCTCCCTCGGGCCTCTTGTTGGTAAACCCTTGTCTCTGGGTTCCCTGACCCTATTCTTGGTGTGCCTTCCGGGTGGATTTAGTGGGTGGTCGTGGCAGATCCTGCCCACGACCTCCGGTCTCTGGCTAAGGATTAATGCCCTCCACCAGCTTGGGATCCGGTACCCTTGTGCCAACTCTTCACCCTCTGATCTAATCTTGGGTTCTTGGAGTTCTCTCTTCTCCCCCTCTGGGTCCTTCTTTCTCCTCTCTCTCTTTGGGCCTTGGAGCTGCTCTTCTCCTCTGCTCTCTTCCTCTGACTGACTTACCAAACTTCTACAAAGACCCTGTTCTAAGATGGTTCCCACCTTATATACTCCCTCTATGTGTGAGCTCAGGTGACCAGCACCCAATGAGCTCCTAGCTTTACCCAGACTGCTCCCCCTATCTGCCCCTACACTACTGGGATGTTCCAACCCCCTCCCACTCCAGCCAGGGACAGACACTGTCGTACCTGCACATTTCTCTAGTGGGAGTACCATTGGTCTGTCCCTCGGAAATGGGATGTGTGTAGTGCATGCAGCCTACTGAGCTCAGTTCCACACTCCATCCTTACCCGGGAGTGGAATACCACACATCTGGCTTGAGGTGTAATACCCCTGTAGCAGCCGAATCCTCAGGGTGCTACATTCCCCCCTGGTAAATCACAGCACGTCCTCGGGCTGTAAGATATAAAAACATCCAAAACATACATTTTTTTTTTTCATAAACATAAACATATAAAACATCACATAAAACTTTTCATAAAAATTCTTCATAAATAACGTCCTTGTAAACACTCTTGCTCCTCCGGCCACGGTGCAACTTGTGACCGGGAAAAGCGCGACAGTCTCTTTAAGAAAAACAACAGTTTACTATAAAACCGGTAGGGGGCGCCTTAGGAAGCGCAACTATATACAAGGGGAATATGGCCGCTCTCAGTCCTCGGCCAGGTAATGGGAATAGGGACACATGGTTTAACAGTTCACTCTTGTCCCAACGGGGACTTATTTAAAGCAGCAACAGTTCACTGTACCCCGATGGGTAACTATTTACAGTCTCTTTACCGTACTTTACCGACGGCGTCCTCCTGCTCCTTCCTTGGATTTAGACCCGTCTGGGTCCTCCTGCTCCTCCTCACACCGCAGCTCCTCCTCCGTCAGGCGATGTACATGGAGGGCGTAGGGTCCTTTGGCACACTCGTGCCGGGTGAAGGTGACCTCGTCCCCTACGTACAGGTCACGACCTCTGTGTCCCTCCGGCAGATGGCTTTCTACGTCTCTGCGTGTGACAAAGACGTCGCCGGGGGTATGATGGTCTTTTATGAAGCCCCACCCATGCTGCAGGTTGAATTTAATCACAGTCCCGATGGTACGGGGACCATGAGCTGCACGGGGGTTCCTACTGGTCCGGCTCTTCTGCTCCGCGCTCCTTATCTGTGCTTGCTGTTCCCGGACCCGCCTCTCTCTCCGCTCCCTCTCGAAGACCTCGAGCTGCTGCCGGCAGCACTCTGCACACTCCGCTGCGGCCGCCCGAGTCTCCTGAGTGAACCCCATGAGGTCTTCTCCAGTGGGGTCCCACTCAAACTGTGCCTCCTCCAGCGGGGGCGAGGTCCTCTTTACGGGCTTCGGAGCCGGAATCAGGGGCTCGCACATGGGCCTTGCTCTCTGGAGTTCCAGCTGAATATACTCCTGGGGCCATATGAAGGGCTGCCCATCCGGGCACGTATGCTGGGCAAATAGATTTTCACCCAGGTGCGGCACTCTAGATGTTGAGGGCGCGTTGATGGTAGTGGCGCCCGGATTAACCAGGCCTTGCGACCAGGCCTGGGGCACCTTAAAGGCAAAGGGCACCGTAAGAACGGCGGCGCCCTGGGTTATTCGGCCCTGCGACCAGGCCGGTGGCTCCGCGGAGGTAGGGGGCGCTGTTGGAATTGCGGCGCCCGGGTGTACTAGGCCTTGCGACCAGGCCGATGGTATTTCCTGCTTTGCCACGCTCGAGGTCGAGGCGTGTGACGTCACAGGGGTCGCGGCCGCGGTTTCCGGTTGAGGCCTAGTCTGCGGCGGTGACGATGCAGCGACGGGCACGGCAGGGGGAATTTCGGGCTCTGCGACGGGGAGCTGGGGCAGGCACGCGGTTTCCCGGCTCGGGGTAGAGACGTCCCCTTTACCTGCCTCCATTCGTTCGGCTCCCTTCTCGGCGCCGTCTCCGGCCTTGAGTCCTCCTGCACCATCCTCAGAGGCGGTCTGTCTCCTCATCTCGGGTGGCGTGCTCCGCTGACGGGTTTCGGTCCGCTGGGCCATCTCTCGGCTCCACTCCGCCAACGTCTCTATCTGTACCCGGGCCATCCTCCGTGCGAGGCCCTCCAGCGCAGTCTGTGCACACTCCCGGTCTCGGGGGAGCTGTGCCAGGACCTCCACTAGGCCTAGTGGGGTTGTGGCTTGTAGCAGGCTCCTGACCACTGGGTCGGTGCTGCCTGACTCTCCCTCCATCTCCGGGTAGGCTCTCTCTGGACTCCTCTCCAGACTTCTTGTCTCCGGGTGCGCTCTCTCCAGACTGCTCCAGGCGACACCCATCTTTGCTCTCTTGTTCTGTCTCCGCCCACATTGAGGGTGGTCCCGGGGCAACTTTGTGATTGTCAGTTCCAGGGGCAGTTCTCTCACGCTGATGGACACTTCCAGCATCACAGTCTCTGTTGGTGGGCGCGGTTTCCGCTTTTGGCGCCATTCTTCGACCTGGCCCACGATGGGAGGTGGCCTCTTGCCACCCTCTGGCACGCCCATAATGGCGTCCGCTCTTCCAAGGCGGGAAATCTTTGGAAATGGCGGGAATCGTCTCCCAGTGGCGGGAAACTCCATGGATGGCGGGAAAAAGCTGCAAATGGCGGACAACCGGCGGGAAACGACATGTGATGGGGTCCGTTGGCGGGGACCCTCCGGAACCGGCGGGAGACTTCTTTTTAAGGTAACGATGAACTTTTCTTCAGGCACGCAGTACCCGGTTGTTGCGGGCACGTGATCCTGCCGACTACGCCAAAGTTGACGCGCCCCCTGGGCCAGTGTTGTTTGGGGGATACCCGGAGCCGGATCAGATGGGGGTTGTAGTCTCCGAGTGGCGGTGACCCGGTCCGTGCCCAGGGTGTCAAGCTCAGTGTGTGGCAGTCCTTATAGATGTTACTAGATGTTCTTTTATGTCGACTACGCCACCCGTTGAATTGCGGTCAATACGGCCGCCGCTGCAGCAGGGTCCACTGAGGCTGGTGATGTGTGTGCAGCTTAGGTAGTATAACCCCCAACGGGAGGGGTATAGCCTCAGGGGGTCAGGTGTAGAGGATGGTGGTTGTGGAGGTGCAGTGAGGATGGTAATGAGACTCAGAGTCGGGCTGTGCAGTTCAGGGTCTTTACTTACTGCTGTTATGCTGGTCACTCCGGCCTTGAGTGACCGCCCGAGCCGTGCTGCGTCCACCAGGTCCTGGACTCGGCCAACTCCCAAGTAATTCTGGAGCGTGATCCTGAGCTCCCTTTCTGACTTGTCCTTCTCTCTGGCCTTCCCCACCAGGGATCCACCTAAGTCCGGCTCCCTCGGGCCTCTTGTTGGTAAACCCTTGTCTCTGGGTTCCCTGACCCTATTCTTGGTGTGCCTTCCGGGTGGATTTAGTGGGTGGTCGTGGCAGATCCTGCCCACGACCTCCGGTCTCTGGCTAAGGATTAGGGCCCTCCACCAGCTTGGGATCCGGTACCCTTGTGCCAACTCTTCACCCGCTGATCTAATCTTGGGTTCTTGGAGTTCTCTCTTCTCCCCCCTCTGGGTCCTTCTTTCTCCTCTCTCTCTCTGGGCCTTGGAGCTGCTCTTCTCCTCTGCTCTGCTTCTCTGACTCAACTCTGACAGACTGACTGACCAAACCTCTACAAAGACCCTGTTCTAAGATGGTTCCCACCTTATATACTCCCTCTATGTGTGAGCTCAGGTGACCAGCACCCAATGAGCTCCTATCTTTACCCAGACTGCTCCCCCTATCTGCCCCTACACTACTGGGATGTTCCAACCCCCTCCCACTCCAGCCAGGGACAGACACTGTCGTACCTGCACATTTCTCTAGTGGGAGTACCATTGGTCTGTCCCTCGGAAATGGGATGTGTGTAGTGCATGCAGCCTACTGAGCTCAGTTCCACACTCCATCCTTACCCGGGAGTGGAATACCACACCTCTGGCTTGAGGTGTAATACCCCTGTAGCAGCCGAATCCTCAGGGTGCTACACATCCAATTGCCCTGTTTAATATTTAATATCTTCGTTATAGATTCCCAAGTATAATTCCAAGAATAAAACATTGTCCATCTTCTAGATTCCGATAAAACAAGACCCCTGATTTAAAAATTTATAAATGGACCTAAATCGCCCTTTCTCTCTTATTTAGTAAGAATCTTTTCAAATCAGAATTCCTGAAATGTAAGTAATTGGCTTCCCAGAAATATCTGTGGAAATAAGAGACGGCCAAGCCTCCATCTTTCTGAGACTTTAGAATATATTTATTATTATTCTCACCTTCTCTCCCCAACAAATCAGGTCATTCAGAATAGTTTCTTTTAATTTAAAAATTCTCTCATTCACCCATACCGGGTCGACATTAAGGACATAAAGAACTAGAGGAGAGAGACGATCATTTTAATCAAGGATATTCTATCTACATTAGATAACAGCAGCAGCATCCACACCAACTGTTTTTATTTCCTAATTAACAATATAATGTTAAGCGATACAAAACTCACAACCTCCTCTGTGGAAATTATTCATAAATATTCAAAGCAGAGGGTGCGTTCACCCCGGGCCTCGTGTTCAGAGGCTACACTTCACTATATAAGCGTGCACAGCACCCTGATATAGTTCATCTCTGCGGTAGAGCAGGGAGACATGATCTCCCTGCTCTACTGAGGTCTGTTTTTTAGACCTAGGGGTGGGCAGGGCGTCAAAAGAGCATATGCCCCCTGGGACGCAGTGCCGCCACTGTACCTGTGACAGCTGCCTCCAGCATACTGCAGATACTGTACACCCACATTGCACTCTGTGTGGGCATGTCTGCTGAAGAGACGTCAGATGCACGGTGCTGCTTCTTCCCTCCAGAGAGGAGCAGGACAGGAGACGCTGTGGTGCTACTGCCTGCACCCGGGCCGGAAGTGTCTGCACTGTGCAGGGAAGAGGTGGCAGGACTCTTGTCTTTTATCTGTGGTCTTGCTATCTGAGGCACAGTAGATTTATGGGAACTGCTTGTGACGCGCCCCTGGGCCTGTGTCGCGCTGCGTTGCGCACGCGGGAGCTTACCCGGAGCCGGATCTCTTGAGGGTTGTAGTCTCGTGGCGGTGATCCGGTCCGTGCCCAGGGAGTCAGACTAAGTGGCGCTGTATTAGCGGTAGATGTTGGACGACTACGCCACCCGTTGAGTACAGCTAAGGAGCTGCTGCTGCAGGGCAGACCGCTGAGGCCGGTGGTAGGATTGTGCAGCGTGATAGTATAACCCCCAACGGGAGGGGTATGGCCTCAGGGCAGCCGACGTGGATGATGGGGGTAGCAGGAACCACTCGGAGACGGTACGGTGTAGTTCAGGGTCTTTACTGGTGACAAAGATAGACCCTCCCGGAGTACTGGCTAGCGATTGGGGCCTGGTCAGTCCTTGAGCAGATGGGATCTCCCCTGGCCAGGCGGAGTTGTAGGCCTCCCAAACTAACGATACTCTTTCGGCTACCTTGCTAGAGGCGGGTATAAGTAGCCCACGTCCCTGAGTGTACCGTGTGGTGCTCACCCGTATGGCCGGTGACTCGGGGCCTTCTAGTAGCTTCCGCTCCACGACGGCGGTGCTGGTCCCACGCGTGTGACCGTGCCTTCGGGTTTCTGGGCCAGAGGACCTGCAATCCCCTGCCGGTCGGTTTCTGCTGCTGGATAGGAGTTAGTCCCCACAGCCTCGGACTCCGGGTCCGGTGATAACTTCTCAGTCAGGGCGAGCTCTGCAGCTGCCAGCCCCTGACTCCTTGTAGCACTGCTCCCACAGAGCTCCTGATGTTCTTTTCCTATATCTGCTTCTCTGTCTCTACTTCTTCTCTACTTCCTAACCCTGCCTCAGCCCTAGGTTTATATAGGGGAAGTTCTTCCCCTCCCAGGACTGGGCAGGAGGTGTGGCATGCACAGGATCCCTGACCAAGAGACCTCCCACCTGCTCTCAGACATAACATTGCTGTTACTGTGGAAACCAGACCCCTGGGGTGCCACACTTGAACTTTTAAACAGATTGGGTAACTGTCTGTGCGAGTTGCCCAAGCATCTCCAAATCTGTAAAAGACTTCAAAGCAGCTGCAATAAGTCTCATCCGTGCATCAGATAGAGGGACAGACATGACTGGTCAGTGTTGTGCACTGCACTGATACACTGATAGACGTGACTCCAGCTGCAGGACACCACAGATTAGAATATGTCTCTTTCCCTCTTCATATATACATATATACCATGTAAGATAGTCCTGTAGCCAGGGTCAGGGTCCAATCAGTGCAATATTTTAATCTCATTTTGTAAATCCAGGGTGATGAACATAAAGACCCCATTATAAAACCTTTTATTAAAAAATTAAATCCCCACAAAATTGAGGATGAATATATATGATAAAGAGTCAAACAGAAGATATTAGAAACAGCCAGTAGGTACGTATAGACAATCACATTTGAGTGCAGGCCCCTGAACATATACTCAGTCTGCACAAAAGACCACCAAAGGGAGAGAAGGGAAAAAGAAGACATACCAGGGGGTGCACTTTCTTCTTTACATGTGTAATATTCTGCCTCTTCTGATTCCCTCTTTTTTCTGTTCCCTTTTTGGAGACTTGTTCAGACAAGAGTATTCCTTTTAGGGTTACCTGAATACCTTCAGGGGCCTGTACCCATATGTGGGCTTCCATATGCACCCACTAGCTCTTTCTATTTTCTTATATTTAGCTCTTTCTCGTATATATCAGGGCTGTGCAAGTTGCAGCCCTCAGAAAGGGACAGACAGAGATCAGAAGGTGTGGGAGCTAATGAGGGGCCGTTATACAGTGTGGGAGCTAATGTGCGGGTCATTATACAGCGTGATAGCTATTGTGGGGGCCTTTATACAGTGTTGGAGCTAATACGAGGGCCATTATACAGCCATTGGTAATCATGTTTCTCCTATTGACCACACAACTAAAGGTAAAAAAATGGTGCAAAGGCGAGAAATTGGTTATCCACCACTGGGTACTATAAATGTGGACAAAAATCTTGCGGATTGTGCATGCATATGTTTAATACTAAAACTAGCATATCCTCTGCTGATGGTAAACAGTATAAAATTTATTATTCTATCAATTGTGGCAGCACTTAATGTAGTATATGCCATTACATGCACTAAGTGTAACATGCAATATGTTCGTTGTACAAGAACGTTATGGAGACTCATCTCCTAACATATTTATGATGCCCAGAACAATACAACTCGTAGCTTGTCAGGTGCTTCCCAACACTTTCTAAATTACCACCAGGGTGATGTCAGCATTCTTAGAGTTAATGCTGTTGAGAAAGTCCCTCCACCCAAATGGATAGATGATAGAACTCGGATACTACATCAAAAATAAGCTATGTGTATTTTTAAGTTAGACTCTAGAATACCAAAGGATATGAATATTAAAGCAGACCTCATGTATATACTGTACACTAGGGTTTATTGAATATCTTACATTTTCTTCTTTCTTTCCACCCTTCTCCCCCTTTTTTTAAACTATATAAGGCATTTACTTGTAACATGGAAACATGTAAGACTATAAATAAGAACTACCTAGTTCGAAATGCGTCAGATCTACTGGAGTAACTGAGTACAGTTACTGGGGACTGTCCCAATTTTTTTAATTTTTTGCCATTTAATGAATTTATAATAATATTTTTTGGTTTTTAATCATGCTCTTCCAGACCTGTTGCTGGATACTCATCTCTATTGCTTCGTCCTGCTGCCGACACAGCTGAATCCTAGCACGGCTCCTTTTACATTGGTGAACTGGAAAAAAAACTTTTTTCTTTGAGGGCCATTATACAGTTTGAAGGCTCCTTTGGGGGCCATCATACAGTGTAGGGTCCTATATACAGTGTTGGAGCAACTGCGGGGGGTTGTGATAAACTGTGGGTGACCATATAACAGTGTGGGGGCTACTGTGGGAACCATCAAAGATTGTGGAGGCTACTGTGAGGGCACAAAGGAGACATTTTACTATGTAGGGGGCACAGAGGTGGCATTATTATGTGGGGCAGTATGAGGAGCATTGCTTTCGTACCACAATAATAGGGACAGTATTTAGGGTATCAACATTATAAGGAGATTGTGCAGGTTGATAATTGATGGGGATGATGCTGGAAATGTGAGAAGTTAGGTGTGTCTTTGTTGTAATCTCTGCAGATGAGTCTTGGCTGGAGAAGTCGTCAGGTCGGTCTGGGCCAGATGGAAAAGACCGGAAAAGTGAACAACTCCACAGAAGAACGTCAGCTGTAAGTCACTATCTATAACTGTACTATACTGTAATTTCTTACATGTTCTGCAGGACTGATATCAACCACTATATGGGTCATCATATGGTGGTAATATCAGTGTTGGTCTTTGTGGAGAGTTGTTTTCAGTTACAGCAGGGTCATCTGCTGAGGTTCCCCAATACCCATGATTAGAGTGTGCCACCATAGTTGTAGTCAGGGATTAGGGGCCCACTCAGAGGTTTTGCCCCCCCTGAGCTGTACCCCTAGCTATGCATCTGACCTCAATGCATCCCACCCCACCCTTAGCTGTTTGCAGAAGTAGCACAAAGCCAGTCTAACTTTGTAATGATGATATTTGTTTTATTTGATCGGATAACTTGAGCATGTTTTCCTTCAGTCTAAGTAAGTGACCTTAATGTTTTCACAGAATTTAAAAGGTTAATTTGTATGTTACAAGTGTTAACTCTGTGTTTATTTTCCCCCATCCTTTGATTTTATAACAAGTATATTAATGTTTCCAGCAGTGTCATTGCTGGTTAGCTCTGTGGGTGACCTAAATATTAATCCAGACATACAGAAGCTGTGTGGTCTGGGCAAGTTGATGTTGTAATTGAACAGCGGAACAGGTATTTTTCTAGTTTAGTTGATAAATGAGAAAAATAGACCATGTTGTTTTGCTAAACAGACTAAGGTCAAAATGACCATAGATGAGGATTATAGAGGATGATGAAAGTGGGACGTTCTGGTTGAGTGCCTTTAACTCTGAAAACAACATAAAATAGCAAATTACATTGATTGAACATGATACATTACAGTCATGTGGACATCAAATCATTCGATCCACATGTGCCTGTTCATTCATTTATTCTACAATTGCTTTCCACTAGATTTTGAAACAATGCAACAAGGAATGTCTTTCAGGGCAGTCTTGCCTGTCCAGGTGTCCAGCTGCCATGGATGAAGAGAAAACTTAACCGAAAGTTGTCCACAGAGATGGGAGCAATGCCAGTAATGCAAGTCTATACTTTTGCAGACCCATTTTAGCAGCACTGTATGGAGTGGAAGACAATAGACTGATCTGTTTTTAGCTATAATGGCGCTATAATACTGAGTCATGTTGAACTTATACTGATTTAATATAAAAAAATTGGGAAGAACTGAGAAAAAGAAATCTCATTGAAAGGTCTAATTTTTTTGTATAATAGAAAAAAAACCAGATAATTTTTAATTAGTGTTCTGGGTCCGATGTTCATCCATTTTTTGCGTGTGGCATATATTTTTTTCATATGCCAAAAAAATGGGTGTGGAATCTATGCATGAAGAAGATAAATAGAACATGTACAATAAAAACAGATATCTGCATGAGCCCTTGAGTAAAAAAGTACAAAATAAAAATTCAAATGAAACAAATGCTAATACTGATTACTATACTGTCTAACAGCCGCGAGACATGCAGCCGCGGCGACTAGAACCTATTTTTCGAGCACACCGAAGATACTCAGCACCCGAGCGTGCTCATATAACCCCTGAGTACATTCGCGCATCACTAGACAGCATGAATCTTACAGTAGATATAAAAAAATTATAACAAGAAGAATAATTTCAGACATTTTTCCACCTATAATGTCACCTATAATCTGTACAATACAGTTGAAAAACAAACTGAAATCAGGAGGGAAAAATAAAAATGAAGAGCTAAAATGATGTGATTGCATAAATATACACACCCTTAAACTAATGCTTTGTTGAAGTACCCTTTGAATTTATGTCATCACTTTATGCCACATCAAGAATTGGCAATCTTTGCCCACTTTTTCTTATAGTAGCGCTCCAAATCTGTCAGATCAGGAGGGTGTATACTATGTACCATGTGCTCTTAAACTATAAAAAATATAAAAATTACTTATTTAATGACATCTGCAAATAGACAAACAGATTTAAAGCATTAGAACCGCACAGCCGAAAGTGATTGGACAAAGTCAGACGATGTGAGGACATAGCCCCCATCCACCCCCAGTAGAGTTCTGAGAAAAGATCCTCCTGAATTGTTATATTATAAAGGACATAAGTATTTATAAAAATAGATTTTCCAATGAAGCTTCATTTAAAGCTAAAACTTATCAGCATGCATCTTTTTTTTCAACCTGAGCAACCGTGTAAATATTTAGCTTTGAGTCCTTCCGTAACTTGAACTTGAAAGCTCTTCTTGCAAATCCAAATTCCTTTCCTTGGCATCTACCTACAAAACCATTAAGATGCCAGTGAGCTCTATATCTCTGTGAAGCATGATGTTTAATGTCGCTTCTCAGTGTTGACAATAATGACCTCTATTGACCTCTGATAGCGACCAAGCAATTATGGATAGCGGATAACTTTTATTTTTTCGAGAAACCATTTAATTTGAAGTAATGGCCTTCTGATCTTTTGAGTTAATAACATTTTATGGTGAGTTAATTAATACTTTTTCATCATAAAACTGTAATAATTGTTAAGGTAGTATTTTTCTTTGTATGATATTTTTAATTATTTCTAAATAATTTTTTGTAATTGTGCACCATAGTGGCTTGGAGAAGATGTTTAACATGCATGCCAAGAGTTGCTGCATCTTGTAGTAATTACCCAGTAACGCAGTTGACATGCACTTGTGAGTATGATGCATGTTGTTGGTTCTGAAGGAATAGGAAAACACATCAATTTGATTCATGTCTTGTGGATGTCTTGTGTGTATGTTTAAATGGCTAATTTATTTGACTAGTCACAAAATCATAGGTTTTACCCTGTGTACACTAGTTTTTTCCATCTGTTTGTTAACCTCTAAAGTAAAAATTACTACCTTCACCATTTGACCTAATTTTGTTAAATGGAGTAGGTCGTATACACACTTAGATTTGTTTCCTGTCAAAAATCTATCACAGTGCAGGTTAAAATATATTTCAAAATGGAAAATTTATGTGAACCATACCTATAGTTCTCAGTTGTAGGAAAGTAGATACCTTCAAAAACTGTATAATAAAAAATTTAAAGGAATACAATTAAAGCAGCATATTCTAACATCATGATAGCTATATAGATAACAATCAGACAAGCTTAGTGATGTTTTATAGCAATTTTAAGTCCTCAGAATACTCTCACTATCTTTTTAGCAAAATGTATTCCAAAGTACACAGTGGTCACACTGAGAAATATTATTTAGTTGACAGTGGTGAACATAAAAATCATGGTGGCCCATAGCAGAAGTTCTAATTGCCCCCCGCAAAAAAAAAATTGGGGACAGAGAAAAGTATATCTCACAACTTTGCAGTCCTTACAAAGTAATTTTCTTACCAATTGAAGCCCTATCTTGGCCCAGACTTGGCCCTATCTTGGATATCCTCATACCTAACAGACAGGACATTCAGCATCTCCCACTCACATACCACCTCCTCATATCGCCCCCTTTCTGTCGGTGTCCCCCAAGGCTCAGTTCTAGACCCCCGGCTCTTCTCCCTATATACCTTCAGCCTGGGACAGCTCATAGAGTCTCACAGCTTTCAGTATCACCTCTATGCTGAAGACACACAGATCTACCTTTCTGGACCTGATATCAGCTCCTTAATAACTAGAATCCCACAATATTTGTCCGCTATTTCATCCTTCTTCTCTGTTAGATTTCTAAAACTTAACATGGATAAAACCGAATTCATCATCTTTCCAGCATCTCATTCAACCCATCCCCACTGACCTATCCATCAAAGTCAATGGCTATCCACTCTACCCAGTCCTACAAGGTCAGTGCCTTGGGGTAACCCTTGACTCTGATCTCTCCTTTATATCCAAGCCCTTTCCACTTCCTGCTGACTCCAACTCAAAAATATTTCATGGATCTGCACATTCCTCAACCATGAACCTGTTAAATCACTAGTGCATGCCCTCATCATCTCTCGCCTCGACTACTGCAACCTCCTGCTCTGTGGCCTCCCTTCTAACACTCTCGCACACCTCCAATCTATCCTAAACTCTGCTGCCCGACTAATCCAACTGTCACCCCGCTATTCCTCTGCCTCTCCTCTCTGTCAATAGCTTCCCAAGCTCCCCATTGCCCAGAGACTCAAGTTCAAGACCCTAAGCTTGGCATACGAAGCCAAAGGAACCTGAATACCTACCTCTTCCTACAAGCCTACAGCCTGCAGCAACCCACGCTCCACCATACCGTTGCATGACTAGCTCTACCCTCTCCTTCTGTATCCTCACCTATCCTTTGTAGATTGTGAGCCCTCACAGGCAGGGGCCTGTCTCTTCCTGTACCAGTCGGTGACTCGTTTTTGTTCAAATTATTGTACTTGTTGTTTGCTATGTATACCCCTTTTCAAATGTAAAGTGCTATAGAATAAATGGCACTTTAATAATTATTAATAATAGCACCACCCTCCACAGTATTATGGCCCTAACACAGCCCTCCACATTGTATAATGGCCCGCACTAGCACTCCAAACAGTATAATGGTCCCCAGACTCCTCCACTCAGATTGATCGCCCCAACACAACCCTCCCCAAAGTATGATGGCCTCAACGCAAGCCTTCACATTGTATAATGGTCCCCAGTAGCCCTCCAAACATTATAATGGCCCCCCATATAGCCTTGCAAATAGTATAATGCCCTCCTGCACAGCTCTTCAAGTATTATAATGTGCCCTACATAACCCTCCATTTAGCATAATGGGCCTAAAATAGCCCTCCAAATAGTATAATGGGCTACACATAGCCATTCTTATACTATAATGGGCTTCACATTGCCTTCCATATAGTATAATGGGCCCCACATAGCCTTCCATATAGTATAATGGGTCCAGCATAGCTTTCCATATGGTATAATAGGCTTCACATAGCCTTCCATATAGTATAATGGGCCCCACATAGCCTTCCATATGGCATATTGGGCTTCACATTGCCTTCCACATAGTATAATGGGCCCCACATAATCCTTCAAACAGTATAATGGCCCCCACAATGTACTCATTGATTAAAAAAATAAAAAATACTTACATCTCATCGTTCCTCTGCTGATCGGTCTCAGCAGCAAGTGTTCTGAACCTCTGCACTGCTCGGCACAGTGAGCGGGATGTATTTAAGTCATCACACCTGCTCCGCTGACACGTCAGAGCTCAGATGCAGAGGGAGAATGATGAAGATGGTGGATAACGGCTCCCTGTTCCATCATTGCTTTCAACTGTATCGTTATCCAGGATGTCGATACAGTTGAAAGAGCAATCCTGGGCAGGGGGAACCTGTTGCTGGCGCTGGCACCAGGCCCCTCGATTAACGGGCCTCATAGTGGCCGCGAGGTCTGCAGCTGTTGGTGGTATGTCACTGTTAGTTACGCATATATCTCCATTGCTTTGAAGGTGCATATCTTATACAGTGGCATGTAAAAGTTTGGGCCCCCTTGGTCAAAATTACTGTTATTGTGAACAGTTAAGCAAGATGAATATGAAATTATCTCTAAAAGGCCTAAAGTTAAATATGACTCACTTACTTTGTATTTTAGGCAAATGTATACATATGTACAGTACAGACCAAAAGTTTGGACACACCTTCTCATTTAAAGATTTTTCTGTATTTTCATGACTATGAAAATTGTACATTCACACTGCAGGCATCAAAACTATGAATTAACACATGTGGAATTATATACTTAACAAAAAAGTGTGAAAGAACTGAAAATATGTCTTATATTCTAGGTTCTTCAAAGTAGCCACCTTTTGCTTTGATGACTGCTTTGCACACTCTTGGCATTCTCTTGATGAGCTTCAAGAGGTAGTCACCGGAAATGGTTTTCACTTCACAGGTGTGTCCTGTCAGGTTTAATAAGTGGGATTTCTTGCCTTATAAATGGGGTTGGGACCATCAGTTGTGTTGTGCAGAAGTCTGGTGAATACACAGCTGATAGTCCTACTGAATAGACTGTTAGAATTTGTATTATGGCAAGAAAAAAGCAGCTAAGTAAAGAAAAACGAGAGGCCATCATTACTTTAAGAAATGAAGGTCAGTCAGTCCGAAAAATTGGGAAAACTTTGAAAGTGTCCCCAAGTGCAGTTGCAAAAACCATCAAGCGCTACAAAGAAACTGGCTCATATGAGGAGCGCCCCAGGAAAGAAAGACCAAGAGTCACCTCTGCTTCTGAGGATAAGTTTATCCGAGTCACCAGACTCAGAAATCGCAGGTTAACAGCAGCTCAGATTAGAGACCAGGTTAATGCCACACAGAGTTCTAGCAGCAGACACATCTCTTTCAACAACTGTTAAGAGGAGACTTTGTGCAGCAGGCCTTCATGGTAAAATAGCTGCTAGGAAACCAGTGCTAAGGACAGGCAACAAGCAGAAGAGACTTGTTTGGGCTAAAGAACACAAGGAATGGACCAGTGGAAATCTGTGCTTTGGTCTGATGAGTCCAAATTTGAGATCTTTGGTTCCAACCACCGTGTCTTTGTGCGACGTAGAAAAGGTGAACGGATGGACTCTACATGCCTGGTTCCCACCGTGAAGCATGGAGGAGGAAGTGTGATGGTGTGGGGGTGCTTTGCTGGTGACACTCTCGGGGATTTATTCAAAATTGAAGGCATACTGAACAAGCATGGCTACCACAGCATCTTGCAGCGGCATGCTATTCCATCCGGTTTGCGTTTAGTTGGACTATCATTTATTTTTCAACAGGACAATGACCCAAACACACCTCCAGGCTGTATAAGGGCTATTTGACCAAGAAGGAGAGTGATGGGGTGCTACGCCAGCTGACCTGGCCTCCATAGTTACCAGACCTGAACACAATCGAGATAGTTTGGGGTGAGCTGGACCCCAGAGTGAAGGCAAAAGGGCCAACAAGTGCTAAGCATCTCTGGGAATTCCTTCAAGATTGTTGGAAGACCATTTTTTGAAGCTCATCAAGAGAATGCCAAGAGTGTGCAAAGCAGTCATCAAAGCAAAAGGTAGCTACTTTGAATAACTTAGAATATAAGACATATTTTGAGTTGTTTCACACTTTTTTGTTAAGTATGTAATTCCACATGTGTTAATTCATAGTTTTGATGCCTTCAGTGTGAATGTACAATTTTCATAGTCATGAAAATACAGAAAAATCTTTAAATGAGAAGGTGTGTCCAAACTTTTGGTCAGTACTGTATATATATAATATACAGTATATATAGATATATATATATATATATATATATACATACAATATATATATATATATATATTTATTATTTGTTTATTTATTTTATCATCTTTTACATTTTAAAATTACAAAAAGGAAAATGGGCTGATGCAAAAATTTGGGCACCCTGCATGGTTAGTACCTAGTAGCACCTCCTTTTGAAAGTATCACAGCTTGTAAATTCTTTTTGTAGCCAGCAAAGAGTCTTTCAATTTTTGTTTGAGGGATTTTCATCCATTTGTCCTTGGAGAATTCTTCCAGTTCTATGAGATTCATGAATCGTCTTGCATGTACTGCTATTTTGAGGTCTAGCCACAGATTTTCAATGATGTTCAGAGGGACTGTGAGGGCCATTGTAAAACCTTCAGCTTGCTCCTTTTGAGGCAGTCTATTGTGGATTTTGATATGTGTTTAGGCTCATTATCCATTTGTTGAAGCCATCCTCTGTTCAACTTCAGCTTTTTTTTACAGATGGTGTCATGTTTGCATCAAGAATTTGTTGAAATTTCATTGAATACATTCTTCCCTCTACCCTTAAAATGTTCCCCGTGCCATTGGCTGCAACACAACCCAAAAGCATGATTTATCCACCCCCATGCTTTAATGGTTGGTGAGGTGTTCTTTTTTTCTAAAACTCTGTGCCCTTTTTTCTCCACACATACCTTTGATCATTATTGCCAAAGAGTTCTATTTTAACCTCATCGGTCAACAGGATTTTTTTCCAAAATGCATCAGGCCTGTTTAGATATTTTTTTGCATACTTCTGATGCTAAATTTTATGGTGAGGATGCAGGAGAGGTTGTCTTAAATTCTGATGACTCTTCCACGAAGGTCATTTTTGTGCAGGTGTCTCCGAACAGTAGATCAATGTACCCCAACTCCAGAATCGGCTAAATCTTTTTGAAGGTTGGGGGCTCTGATTTGACTCTCTAGCAATCCTACGAACAGCTCTCATTGAAATTTTGCTTGGTCTTCCAGACTCTATCTTGACCTCCACTGTTCCTGTTAACTGACATTTCTTAATTACATTTCGAACTGAGTTAAGGACAACTTGAAAACGCTTTGCTATCTTCTTATAGCCTTCTCCTGCTTTGTGGGACTCCACCATTTTCATTTTCAGAGTGCTAGGCAGCTGCTTACAAGAATACGTGGCTGTTTTTTGGCACAAGGTTAGAGGAGACTGGGTTTTTATAAAGCTGGGAATTTGCATCACCTGGCCTTTCCTAACCATGATAGTGAACAAGCCATAACCCTAACAGGCTAATTAAGGTCTGAAACTTTGGTCAAAATTATCTGAGCACACAAATCTCCATGGGTGCCTAAACTTTTGCATTGACCTATATTCCTTTTTGTAATTTTAAAAATTACATTATTTTTTTTTTAAATGCAAAGGAAATGTGTTATCTTTAACTTTAGGCCTTTTAGAAATAATTTCATCTTCAACATGCTTAACTGTTCACAAGGAAATTTCTCACCACTCTCAGCAGATCCAATGCTTCCCTACTTGTGCCATTGCTAGGACTACAAAAAGTAGTGAACTGTGTACCCTCTCTAGCAGTAGTAAAAATTAGTGTAGTTTCCCATCAGTGTACTGTCTTTTCCAACCTCCACTGTACTTTCAAAGAAAGTTTTCATGAGGCAAGTGACTTCATCATGCCTAAGCAGACCAGATTGTTCTTTGCAAGAGAGGAAAATCTTACATTTGTCAAAATAAATCAGGCATGGATCATTGTCAATTTTTATTTATCTACTGCTTATAATGATGATTAAATCAACCATAGCATTTGTCTGCCAGTCCATTGTGTTCTACCTTAATCTGCTGCCACCAGTGCTGATTCTCCCACGTAGATGGGCATCTGCTGCCTATGCATCATGTTATATCAACACTGTCCTGCCTCTGGGGCTGCCTGTGCTGACTCTACAAAGCCATACATCTTCTTTCCTGTGCTATTGACGCGCCCCCTGGGCCAGTGCTGTTTGGGGATTACCTGGAGCCGGATCAGATGGGGGTTGTAGTCTCCGAGTGGCGGCGACCCGGTCCGTGCCCAGGGTGTCAAACTCAGTGTGTGGCAGTCTTTACAGATGTTGTTAAATGTTCTTAGTGTCGACTACGCCACCCGTTGATTTGCGGTCAAAAGGCCGCCGCTGCAGCAGGGTCCGCTGAGGCTGTTGGTATGTGTGCAGCTGTGGTAGTATAACCCCCAACGGGAGGGGTATAGCCTCAGGGGGTCAGATGTAGAGGATGGTGGATGTGAAGGTGCAGGATGATCAAGCAAGAAGACTCAGAGTCGGGCTGTGCAGTTCAGGGGTTTTTACTTACGGGTGTTCTTATGGTCACTCTGGCCTGAAGCGACCACCCGAGCAGTGCTGCGTCCACCAGGTCCTGGACTCGGCCAACCCCCAAGCAATTCTGAAGCGTGGTCCTGAGCTCCTGTCTGACTTTCCCTCTCTTCTGGCCGTTCTCACCAGGGATCCACTTATGTCCGGCTCCCTCGGGTCTCTTGGTGGGTACACCTCTTCTGGGTTCCCTGACCCTATACTTGGTATGCCTTCCTAGTGGATTTAGTGAGGGTCGTGGCAGATCCTGCCCACGACCTCCGGTCTCTGGCTGAGGATTAGTGGCCTCCACCAGCTTGGGATCCGGTACCCTGGGTGCCAACCCTTCACCCTGCTGTTTGTATTCTGGGGTCTTGGGGTTCCTTCTTCTTCTCTCTGGGTCCTTCTGACTCCTCTCTCTCTCTCAGACTTGGCCTTGGAGCTGGGCCCAGCCGGAACCACAACTCCCTGTCAGCCCTTCTGGCTGAGCTTCTCTGCTCTGCTCCTCAGGCTAAACTCTGACAGACTGACTCACTCTACAAAAGACCCTGTCCTAAGATGGTGCCCACCTTATATACTCCCTCTATGTGTGAGCTCAGGTGACCAGCACCCAATGAGCTCCTAGCATTACCCAGACTGCTCCCCCTATCTGCCCCTACACTACTGGGATGTTCCACCCCCCTCCCACTCCAGCCAGGGACAGACACTATCGTACCTGCACATATATTGGTGGGAGTACCGTCGATCTGTCCCCCGGAAATGGGATGTATGTAGTGTATGCAGCTATCTGAGCTCAGTTCCACACTCCATCCTTACCCGGGAGTGGAATACCACACCTCTGGCTTGAGGTGTAATACCCCTGTAGCAGCCGAGTCCTCAGGGTGCTACACTATCATATTCTATATTGTGCAGTTACTGCCACTGTCAGTGCTAATAAACAGCCACAAAGCTCATGCCTGTCTATTGTGTAATAGGGCTATAATGTACTTGTGCTGCCAGACACCTCTTTGCCTGTCCCATCATTTTCTTAACTGTACGGCTGCTGCCACTGAAACTTGCACTGCCACTGCCGATAGACAGTCACATACATCTCCTTCTTCTTCATAATGTTCTATAGTTATACTGTATTGCTGCTTGAAACTCTACCCACAGTGAAAATAAACCTGAAACAGCTTCCAATAAAGGATAATTTTTGCACAGCTTGTTAAAAAGCCATTGCTTTTTCTCTTTCCAAACAGCAAACCTATTTCTGCTTCCAAAAAAGGATATTATTTTAGAAGGCTTAAAAATGTATAACTTTTTCATTTAACAAACAACAAACTAAATCTTAGTCTTCAAAAATACATAATTTTTAGATCTACGCTTGTCAAAAACCCATAGCTTCTTCCATGTACACTACATGTGTATAAACACTTGCAGTCATCACTCAAAAAGGGATAATTTTTTTATCCATTTATTTTAAAAGCATAAAAAGTCTGTCAATGGAGTGAGTTACTAAGCAGACTGTTGGTTACCAACAAGTAGCATCTATTTACTCATAGCCATAAATGCAGAGGTCACTTTTGACATGACTAAGGGTGTGTTTGTGTTAAAGAGCTTAAAACAAGTTCAAAGTACAGTACAGACCAAAAGTTTGGAAACACCTTCTCATTTAAAGATTTTTCTGTATTTTCATGACTATGAAAATTGTACATTCACACTGAAGGCATCAAAACTATGATTTAACACATGTGGAATTATATAGTTGACAAAAAAGTGTGAAAGAACTGAAAATATGTCTTATATTCTAGGTTCTTCAAAGTAGCCATATTTTGCTTTTATGCACACTCTTGGCATTCTCTTGATGAGGTTCAAGAGGTAGTCACCGGAAATGATCTTCCAACAATCTTGAAGGAGTTCCCAGAGATGCTTAGCACTTGTTGGCCCTTTTGCCTTCACTCTGCGGTCCAGCTTACCCCAAACCATCTCGATTGGGTTCAGGTCTGGTAACTGTGGAGGCCAGGTCATCTGGCATAGCACCCCATCACTCTCCTTCTTGGTCAAATAGCCCTTACACAGCCTGGAGGTGTGTTTGGGGTCATTATCCTGTTGAAAAATAAAAGATGGTCCAACTAAACACAAACCGGATGGAATAGCATGCCGCTGCAAGATGCTGTGGTAGCCATGCTGGTTCAGTATGCCTTCAATTTTGAATAAATCCCCAACAGTGTCACCAGCAAAGCACCCCCACACCATCACACCTCCTCCTCCATGCTTCACGGTGGGAACCAGGCATGTAGAGGCCATCCGTTCACCTTTCTGCGTCGCACAAAGACAGTGTTTGGAACCAAAGATCTCAAATTTGGACTCATCAGACCAAAGCACAGATTTCCACTGGTCCAATGTCCATTCCTTGTGTTCTTTAGCCCAAACAAGTCTCTTCTGCTTGTTGCCTGTCCGTAGCACTGGTTTCCTTGCAGCTATTTTACCATGAAAGCCTGCTGCACAAAGTCTCCTCTTAACAGTTGTTGTAGAGATGTGTCTGCTGCTAGAACTCTGTGTGGCATTGACCTGGTCTCTAATCTGAGCTGCTGTTAACCTGCGATTTCTGAGGTCGGTGACTCGGATAAACTTATCCTCAGAAGCAGAGGTGACTCTTGGTCTTTCTTTCCTGGGGCGGTCCTCATGTGAGCCAGTTTCTTTGTAACACTTGATGGTTTTTGCAACTGCACTTGGGGACACATTCAAAGTTTGCCCAATTTTTCGGACTGACTGACCTTAATTTCTTAAAGTAATGATGAACACTCTTTTTTCTTTACTTAGAATTTGTATTACGGCAAGAAAAAAGCAGCTAACAGTCTATTCAGTAGGGCTATCAGCTGTGTATCCACCTGACTACTGCACAACACAACTGATGGTCCCAACCCCATTTATAAGGCAAGAATTTCCACTTATTAAACCTGACAGGGCACACCTGTGAAGTGAAAACCATTTCCGGTGACTACCTCTTGAAGCTCATCAAGAGAATGTCAAGAGTGCGCAAAGCAGTCATCAAAGCAAAAGGTGGCTACTGTGAAGAACCTAGAATATAAGACATATTTTCAGTTCTTTCAGTCTTTTTTGTTAAGTATATAATTCCACATGTGTTAATTCATAGTTTTGATGCCTTCAGTGTGAATGTACAATTTTCATAGTCATGAAAATACAGAAAAATCTTTAAATGAGAAGGTGTGTCCAAACTTTTGGTCTGTACTGTAGGTGTCATATAAACTAGAAATATCAGCACACAACACTAAATTTAGCTTTTGCTTCTCAGTACATCCAAAACAGCTACTTTGGGGTGAATATGTTTATTGCAAATCTACAAATCACATGAAAAATGCTTAAAGGGCATCTGTCAGTAGGATTAACTCTCTTAAGCTGTCTATATGGGCATGTAGGTCATAGGAAGCTGAATAAAATGACACTGTCATATCTGCGATCCGATGTTGTACTCCAAAATAATCAACATATTTCTTAATATGTAAATTAGCTGCTAAGTTCTATGGCCCAGACACAGATTTCCCTGAGAATCTGCCTCCAGAGATTATTTTAAATTAAAGAGGGCATTACCAGTGTGAGACATGTAATGAAGGACAGTCTGCTAATAAGCTCTAGAGGCAAATTCTCAGGAAAATCTGTGCATGACATGCATTCCCATGCAGACGGCTTAAAGGGACTCTGTTGCTCCTAAGTGCGATGGGAATTGGATATTTCGCCCCCAGCCGTTCGCCCCCAGCAATTTGCCCCCGGGTACATTTCGCCCCCGCACATTTCGTCCCCAGGAATTGGCCCCCAGGATGTTTTGCCCCCGTACATTTCACCTCCGCACATATCGCCCCAGTTCGCTCCGGGGGCGAAACGTGAGGGGATGAAATGTGCAGGGGCGAATCTTCCTGGGGGTGAAATGATAGGGGCGAAATGTGCAGGAGCAAAATGTACCTGGGGGCGAACTAATGGGGGCGAACTTCTGGGGGCAAAGTGCTGGGGGTGAACTGCTGGGGGCGAAACTTCCTATAACCAAGTGCGATACCACCAGCAAATGAATGAAGAGGCAAATGGTATTATGCTCACCTTGTGGTATTGTGCAGCAGGCACAACACTGGTGTAGGTATAATGATAAATATCCCGGGACCTGCTGCTGCTTCCACGTGATCCAGGAAGAAAACCAGGAATCAGATGTCACACAAGGTGTGGGAAAGACCAAGTGCAACATGAAGGGAAGGGGGGGAAGTCCAAACACTAGAGAAAGGGGGAGTGGAGATCCCTAGGCAGATCTAATATCACCCTGCCTACCCTACGGTCCCCATATAGTTTCCAAACCTATCGCCAAGCAGGGCCCTAAGGCCTGGATGCCTCTAGAGCGTGGCCCTAGACAGGGAGGGGGAGGGGTGAGCACTGGTCAGGCCCCATTACAAACTAAAGACAACAAGGTAGACAAACAAAGGGGATAAACTGCTTGAGCAGACACCAGAGTAGTAACGCCAACTGTCCTCCAAGGGCACCAGAGAAGAAGCTAGCCGACTGCTAGTGCTCCAAGCCTGTACAAAGGTACATAGAAGTATCACCGGCGTTTCCCTGGAGCAAATTGAGCGTTTTTAACTCCCAGGCAAGGGTGTGCCAATCAGCAGCAGGAGGGAAATCGCCGCTGGGTCGTAAAGTAAGAAAGATTAAGAAGGCATCTGTAATGCCAAGCGCAGTGACCTTCCACAACCAGATCCAGAGTGACTGTCTATTACACCTGACACACCTGTGATATCAGAATGCCAGAGCAAGAAATAAGTATTGTGGTTACGAGAGTGCTGCCAGACACCGGGAGATCAGAGATAGTATCAGATGAAAGGGTATTTATTTAGACGATGCATTTCATAGTCGGTCTGACTCCTGCATCAGGCACATAAACAACAGGATATCAGTCCTGACCTTTTATAGTGATCAGCATTTCCAAAAAGTAACATGATTGGTGGAAAAAACAATCACAGCATCATATTGTGTCCAATCATTTAAATACACCTTTTCATGGTTTATTTTCCATCTATTGCCACCCTTCTCTAGCTCTATGAAGCCATGCTTGCCTATCATGAATAGGGGGTTGGAGATAGAGGTAAAACAAGCAGGTGAAAAGGTGTATTTAAATGGCGGGTCTCATCATGATGTACATAGCGCCTGTACTTGGTTTGAAAAGTCATTCTGTGCTAACAGAGCCCCTTTAAGAGGGTTGTTCTTATTGACAAATGCCCTTTAATCATAGTAATAAGCAGAAGTAATTAACTTCACATTCTCCTTATTTATTACCCAATATTTATATAGCACAGTGTACAGCTGTATTGTTAAGCGCTCAGCCCCCAACCTACCCACTAATTGTGCTACATACCTAGAGGAAATAAAGCCATGGAATGAAAACTGCTCTAATTGTGGTTGAAAAAGGAAAACCACAACAAATACAGTATGTATGTAAGAAATATTTTCGAATATATAGTTTATGTTTTAACATTTGTTCTGTTACGATCACCGAGTTACTAAATTGCTTTTCTGGTACCAGGTTATTTTTATAAAATATGTTTCGGGACAGGAAGTCTGATGTGAATGTAGCAAAACATTTCTTCCTAAAATTTGTTTTTTTTCTGAAATATGTTACATTATTATGATGTGCTAAGCTTAATTAGAATTTGTCTCCTTAAGGCCCCGTCACACTTAGAGATGCTGCAACGATCCCGACAACGATATGACCTGTCAGGGATCGTTGCTGCGTCGCTATGTGGTCGCTGGTGAGCTGTCAAACAGGCAGGCTCACCAACGATCAGGGGAGCAGCGACATCATGGAAAGAATCTTTCCACGATGTCCTGCTCCTGATTACCAGCCTGCTGAAGCAAGAGCAGGCTGGTAACCATGGTAAACATCGGGTTACTAGGGGCACACGCGCACCTAGTAACCCGTTGTTTACCATGGTTACCACTCTGCTACAGTGAGCGGGAGGTTACCGCTCACTTTAGCAGGCTCGTAACCATGATAAACAACGGGTTACTAGGTGCGCGTGTGCCCCTAGTAACCCGATGTTTATCATGGTTACCAGCCTGATCGCTGCTCTCACTGGTCACACACAGCGATGTGTGCTGACCAGCGGAAGGGCAACGACCAAAAAATGGTCCAGGACACTTTGCAGCAATCAGCGACCTCACAGCAGGGGCCTGATCGCTGCAAAGAGTCACACATAGCGACATCGCTGGTGAGGTCGCTGTTGCGTCACCAAAACCGTGACACAGCAGCGATCTCGCTAGCGATCTCGCTATGTGAGACGGGGGCTTTAGACTATAATCATTGTTTTAATTGTTTGTTTCTTCATTCATAAATCAACAGTACAAGTGAACAATGAGAAACTTTGTCATATATTATTAGAGGACTCCACTTCCTTCTTCTCCTGGACTGATCAATCACTCTCAAAATTTTCCATTCACGGATAAAATCTGTCTTTAGTCAATGTGGACTTTCCTATTACTGAGATAGGAGATTACAGTTGATGACAGTAAAATGGCTTTGCTCCCCTCTCCATAGAATATTAAAAACACCAACTATCATCTTCTAGCTCAGTGATGAAAAAGACTTCACTTAATAGAATCATAGAATCATAGAATGGTAGAGTTGGAAGGGACCTCCTGGGTCATCTGGTCCAACCCCCTGCTCAAAGCAGGATTCACTAAATCATCTCAGACAGATGTCTGTCCAGCCTCTGTTTGAAGACGTCCATTGAAGGGGAACTCACCACCTCTCGTGGCAGCCTGTTCCACTCATTAATCACCCTAACTGTCAAAAAGTTTTTTCTAATATCTAATCTGTGTCTCCTCCCATTTAGTTTCATCCCATTGCTTCTAGTCTTTCCTTGTGCAAATGAGAATAAAGATGATCCTTCTACAATGTGACAGCCCTTGACATATTTGTAGACAGCTATTAAGTCTCCTCTCAGTCTTCTTTTTTGCAAGCTAAACATTCCCAAATGCTGCAACCGTTCCTCATAGGACATGGTTTGCAGACCAGTCACCATTCTGGTCGCTCTTCTCTGAACTTGCTCCAGTTTGTCTATGTCTTTTTTAAAATGTGGTGCCCAAAACTGTACACAGTATTCCAGATGAGGTCTGACCAAAGAGGAGTAAAGACCGATAATGACTTCACGTGATCTAGACTGTATGCTTCTGTTAATACATCCCAGAATTTTATTTGCCTTTTTTGCTGCTGCATCACACTGTTGACTCATGTTCAGTCTATGATCTATTAGTATACCTAAGTCTTTTTCACATGTACTGTTGCTTAGCTCTATTCCTCCCATTCTGTATATGCTTTTTTCATTTTTATTGCCCAGATGTAGTACTTTGCATTTTTCCCTGTTAAAAACCATTCTGTTGGTTGCTGCCCACTGCTCCAGTTTATTTAGGTCTTTTTGAATCCTCTCTCTCTCTTCTCTAGTATTAGCTATCCCTCCTAGCTTTGTGTCATCAGCAAATTTAATCAATTTACCCTCAATTCCTTCATCTAAATCATTGATAAAGATGTTGAACAATACAGGTCCCAGGACGGAGCCCTGTGGTACCCCACTTGAGACATTCATCCAGCTGGATGTGAAGCCATTTACAACCACCCTTTGAGTCCGATCACTAAGCCAGTTATGAATCCACCTAACAGTTGCCTGGTCCATTGCATACTTGGTAATTTTTTCAATAAGGATGGTGTGAGATACTTTGTCAAATGCTTTGCTGAAGTCAAGATATACTATATCTACAGCATTTCCCTGATCCACCCAGTCAGTGATTCTGTCATAGAAGGAAATTAAGTTAGTTTGACATGACTTGTTAGTTACAAACCCATGCTGACTCTGGTTAATCACTTCATTCTTATCCATGTACTTACATACATGTTGTTTAATAATTTGTTCAAAGATCTTTCCTGGTATAGAAGTCAGACTCACCGGCCTATAGTTCCCTGGGTCCACCTTCTTCCCCTTTTTGAAGATAGGAACAACATTTGCTCTTCTCCAGTCTTCTGGGACTTCTCCTGTTCTCCAAGAATTTTCAAAGATTATGGAGAGTGGTTCTAAAATTTCTTCTATGATCTCCTTCAGTACTCTGGGGTGTAATTCATCTGGACCTGGAGACTTGAACTCATTTATGTTAGCTAAATATTCCCTCACAATCTTTCTGTTTACAGATAACTTGGATTCCTCTATTCCTTTAAAAGGACAGTGAAGATCAGTTGATGTTACATTTTCTTTCTGAGAGAAAACAGATGCAAAATAGGAATTAAAAAGTTCGGCCTTCTCAACATCCTCTCTTACCATTTCTCCATTTTCATCCTGTAAAAATCCTATAGCATCTTTGACTTTTCTTTTACTTTTGACATACCCCCAAAATCCTTTTTTATTGCTTTTGACATCTCTTGCAAGCCTTAATTCATTGTCAGCTTTAGCTAACCTGATACGTGCCCTGCAGGATCTGCAGACTGCATTATAATCTTCTTTAGATATGCCTCCCTCTTTCCATTTAATAAACATTTCTTTCTTTCTTTTTAGCATGTGTTTAAGTTCTATGTTCATCCATCCTGGTTTCCTTAAATGCTTCCCATTCTTCCTACTTTTCGGGATTGTTAACGATTGTGCTTTGAGAATCTCATTTTTAAAAATTTCCCATCCTTCCTGGACATTTTTGTCCTTAAGGACATCCAGCCATTGGATCCCTCCTATTCTCTTTCTGAGTCTCTTAAAATCTGCCTTTCTAAAATCTAACCTTGAAGTTTGAGTCTTCACATGTCTTCCTCCTCTAGTTATCCAAAATTCTATAATAGCATGATCACTGCCTCCTAGCGTCCCAGCCACCTTTACCTCCTCAACTATTTCCTCCCTGTTTATAAGGATTAGATCCAAAGTAGAAGATCCCCTTGTTTTCTCCCCTACCTTTTGGAAGATAAAGTTGTCAGCAAGAGAGGATAAGAATTTGCTTGACCTGTTAGTTTTACTTGAGAGAGATTCCCAACAAATGTCTGGATAGTTGAAATCTCCCATGACCACTACGTCATATTTTTTGGAGAACTTGGTCATTTGATACATAAAGAGTTCATCCATATCTTCAGCTTGCCCAGGTGGCCTGTAGTAAATGCCTACAATGGTGTCCTTTCCGTTGTTCTCTCCTTGTATTCTTACCCAAACAGTTTCCACAGAACTCCCAGTCTCTGAAGCTTCAATCTCTGTGCAGATATACGCTTTTCTAACATACAATGCGACACCTCCTCCTCGTTTATCAAGTCTGTTTCTTGCAAATAAGTTGTATCCTTTTAGCCTTTTATTCCAATCATGTGTATCGTCCCACCAAGTTTCAGTGATTCCAATGACATTATATTCCTTTTCCTGCGTTAGTAGTTCCAATTCTCCTTGTTTGTTGCCCATGCTTTGTGCATTTGTATAAAAACATTTTAGTTTGTGATTGGTTTCTCTTTCTCCCATATTTTTATTATTTAAATTGTTTTGTCTTTGTTCTTCCTTTCCACTTTGTTCTGTAATACAAATTTTACAGATTTTACCCATGAATTGAGAATAAAGGGTCAATCAAGGAGGAGGAAAAAGCTAATTTCTCTGATAATATTTATTGCAAAGTTGCTTATTTTCATGTGTACTATTGATTTATGAAATAAAAATTAAAATGACGTTTACCCTTTTGGTTGTATCTGCATTGTGTGATGTAAGTGTCATTACAATCTCTAGAATCTCTGTTATGTACGTGAACTTTATGTAAGGTTTACTTAACTGGTTAACAACCTATGATTTATATTTTGTCATAGATCTTGAAGTATAGTATGAAGCTGTCTCAGGAGGTGAGCCTGCTTTATACCAGGCAGATACCAGCTGTGTTACATAGTTGGAATCTGCCTGTAACTGCAGCGACCATAGGTTGATCCTATTGCTGCCATTTCAATCTGATAATGGCATTTAAATTGGCATTCATGAAGCCATTAAAAGAGCTTTAACAATGTGATTGTGGGGGAACCGATGGGTTACCGTGACAGTCAATGGCCTCGGAAATTTTTTTTTTTATGAATCTCCAAATTTTTTTCACCACTTAAATTAAAAAAATACTATACATGTTTGGCATCTGCGTACTTTTACTGACCCAAAGAATCATTTTACTGTACAGTGAACATGGTAAATAAAAATCCCAAAAAGCAATTGTGAAATTGCATTTTTTTTTTGCAATTTCAACGCACTTGGAATTTTTTTCCCACTTTCCAGTGCATCACATGGTAAAATGAATGGTGTCATTCAAAAGTACATCTTGTCTCGCAAAAAACAAGCCCTCATATAGTTATATTGATGGAAAAATAATAAAGTTATGGCTCTTAGAAGAAGGGTAGGAAAAAACGGAACATGGCCAAGGTGAGAAGAGGTTAAAAAGGAGCAGGAAAAGGAGTACAATCATCCACAACGTTGCAGACAAAACTGTCTATTTTACATACATTGATATATCTTCCCCACAGTGCTAGAATTTTACCTATATATTAAAGTATGGTGTCGGAGGAATGAATAATATTATTGATGAAGGTTACAATCAGTGGGATAGTAAATCAGACATACAACATGGGCTTGAATTGGTTATACTTTAAACTCCCATTTCTATTAAAGTAATTTTACAAAGGCTTGTATTATTAAAGAATAACACATCAATGTGCATTAAACACTTTAACATGAATACTACCATTATACTGAAATGAAAGCATATTTCTTCTCAGCATGATTATATAATACCTCTATCACTGAAAAGAGTGATATATGACGGGGTCTGTACGGAAGAAATTTGACATCTGGCATTAATGTGAAGCATATTGGTGATATTCAATCCTTACCATATTTGTAACAATGGTCTATACATGGCAAGCAGAATTTTACTTTTTGTGTAACATTTAAGCAATGTTTAGGAATGCAAACAATGGTTAAATTCATTTATGAACGTCTCTTTTTGTCAGATATTATATAAGAAAACTAACATTTTCACAAAGATTTGTTTGGAATCATCTTGTCATTTTCATAGAACTTTTAGAGAATTTTATTCCTTCTAACAATTAAACAGAAATCTTACATTAAGAACGCAATAGTAGCAAGGATCTAAAAAATAAAATCTTAGGCTAAAATTATACATGCGCTTCATGTGGAAAGTTTTTTTTTAATCAACCACATAAGTGGAAATAATAAAAAGGAAAAGTACAAAGAAAAGACAAATCCCACGATGAGCTTTTGGTGCATTTTTGATGTTGCAGAATTTCTACATCTATTATTTAAATTAGGTTTATTGTGTTTTTTTCATTGCATTTTTGTGTGCGCTTTTTTAACATGCGTTTTTATCTCATTTTTGATGCTGCGTTTTTTGTCTCTTGTTGGTGTGTCATGCTTTAAATAAAGCTGCTTTGCTTTTGATACTTCCTGTTTTTTTGCTTTAACAAAAGGTTATTGACATACTTAGGTGCAGATTGCATGCAATTTTGATGCATTTCCGCTGTGGAAACGCATTAAAAACTAATGTACATTTCTTTGCTGCGGATTTTCTGCATTAATGTAAGTCTATGTGGAAAATCCTCACAGAAAACTCAGCATACCAACAAGAGAAATAAACATACTGCAGATTTTTTTTATATCAGCGAGTACACGGTGGCCATACTGCTACATGGATGACTATGGGCTGTGCATTATACTACATGGATGACTATAGGCTGTGCATTATATTACATGGATGACTATGGGCTGTGCATTATACTACATGGATGACTATGGGCTGTGCATTATACTACATGGATGACTATAGGCTGTGCATTATACTACATGGATGACTATAGGCTGTGCATTATATTACATGGATGACTATGGGCTGTGCATTATACTACATGGATGACTATGGGCTGTGCCTTATACTACATGGATGACTATAGGCTGTGCATTATACTACATGGATGACTATAGCCTGTGCATTATATTACATGGATGACTATGGGCTGTGCATTATACTACATGGATGAATATTGGCTGTGCATTATATTATATGAACTGTGTATTACACTAATATGGAGGACTGTGGGCTGTGCATTATATTATATGAGGGATATGGGCTGTATATTATACTACATGGATGACCATGGGCTGTGCATTATACTACATGGATGACTATAGGCTGTGCATTATACCACATGGATGACTATGGGCTGTGCATTATACTACATGGATAACTATTGGCTGTGCATTATATTATATGAACTGTGTAATACACTAATATGGAGGACTGTGGGCAGTGCATTATATTATATGAGGGATATGGGCTATATATTATATTAATATGGAGGGTACATTATACTATATGGAGGACTTTGGTGAGTGCAATATATTATATGGAGGACTATGGGGTGCATTATACTATATGAAGCACTATGGGCTGTGCATTATACTATATTGGGGACTATGGGCTGTGCATTATATTATATGAAGGATATGGGCTATGTATTATAACAATATGGATGAATATGGGCTGCACATTATACTATGTGAGGGACTATGGGCTGTGCATTATACTGTATATGTAGGTGCATTATATTTTATAGAAGAATATGGTTTGTGCATTAGACGCTGCTCAAAAAAATAAAGGGAACACTTAAACAACACAATATAACTCCAAGTGAATCAAACTTCTGTGAAATCAAACTGTCCACTTAGGAAGCAACACTGATTGACAAACAATTTCACATGTTGTTGTGCAAATGGAGTAGATAATAGATGGAAATTATTGGCAATTATCAAGACACCCTCAATAAAGGAGTGGTTCTGCAGGTGGGGACCACAGACCACATCTCAGTACCAATGCTTTCTGGCTGATGTTTTGGTCACTTTTGAATGTTGGTTGTGCTTTTACACTCGTGGTAGCATGAGACAGACTCTACAACCCACAGAAGTTGCTCAGGTAGGGCAGCTCATTCAGGATGGCACATCAATGCGAGCTGTGGCAAGAAGGTTTGCTGTGTCTGTCAGCGTAGTGTCCATAGGCTGGAGGCGCTACCAGGAGACAGGCCAGTACACCAGGAGACATGGAGGGGGCCGTAGGAGGGCAACAACCCAGCAGCAGGACCGCTACCTCCGCCTTTGTTCAAGGAGGAGCACTGCCAGAGCCCTGCAAAATGATCTCCAGCAGGCCACAAATGTGCATGTGTCTGCACAAACGGTTAGAAACCGACTCCATGAGGGTGGTATGAGGGCCCGACGTCCACAGATGGGGGTTGTGCTCACAGCCCAGCACCGTGCAGGACGCTTGGCATTTGCAACAGAACACCAGGATTGGCAAAGTCGCCACTGGCGCCCTGTGCTCTTCACAGATGAAAGCAGGTTCACACTGAGCACATGTGACAGACGTGACAGAGTCTGGAGACGCCGTGGAGAGCGATCTGCTGCCTGCAACATCCTTCAGCATGACCGGTTTGGCAGTGTGTCAGTAATGGTGTGGGGTGGCATTTCTTTGGAGGGCCACACAGCCCTCCATGTGCTTGCCAGAGGTAGCCTGACTGCCATTAGGTACCAAGGTGAGATCCTCAGACCCCTTGTAAGACCATATGCTGCTGCGGTTGGCCCTGGGTTCCTCCTAATGCAGGACAATGCCAGACCTCATGTGGCTGGAGTGTGTCAGCAGTTCCTGCAAGATGAAGGCATTGTAGCTATGGACTGGCTCGCCCGTTCCCCAGACCTGAATCAGATTGAGAACATCTGGGACATCATGTCTCGCTCCATCCACCAACGTCACGTTGCACCACAGACTGTGCAGGAGTTGGCGGATGCTTTAGTCCAGGTCTGGGAGGAGATCCCACAGGAGACCATCCGCAATTTCATCAGGAGCATGCCCAGGCATTGTATGGAGGTCATACAGGCACGTGGAGGCCACACACAATACTGAGCCTCATTTTGACTTGTTTTAAGAACATTACATCAAAGTTGGATCAGCCTGTAGTGTGTTTTTCCACTTTAATTTTGGGGGTGACTCCAAATCCAGGCCTCCATTGGTTAATAAATTTGATTTCCATTGATGATTTTTGTGTGATTTTGTTGTCAGCACATTCAACTTTGTACAGAACAAAGTATTCAATTAGAATATTTAATTCGTTCAGATCTAGGATGTGTTATTTGAGTGTTCCCTTTAATTTTTTGAGCAGTGTATATGGAGGACTATGGAGGGTGCATTATATTATATGGTGGACTATCTGGTGCATTAAACTATAGGAAGGACTATGGGCTGTGCATAATACTATAAAGAGAACTATGAGGAGTGTATTATACTTCTGCTATGGGGCCCCATGACTTCTTTTTACGCCCCTGGTGAGTGTAATGGTTAACTTTTGTTCTATGCATTAAAGAACAGTGGCAGAATGGGGGACATATACCAGGATGGGGGATATATATACTAGGATGGGGCCCAGATGAGTGACATATATACCAGGATGAGGGACATAAATACCAGGATGGAGGGCATATACTGTATATATATATATATATATATATATATATATATATATATATATACAGTACTGACCAAAAGTTTGGACACACCTTCTCATTTAAAGATTTTTCAGTATTTTCATGACTATGAAAATTGCACATTCACACTGAAGGCATCAAAACTATGAAATGACACATGTGGAATTATATACTTAACAAAAAAGTGTGAAACAACTGAAAATATGTCTTATATTCTAGGCTCTTTAAAGTAGCCACCTTTTGCTTTGATGACTGCTTTGCACACTCTTGGCATTCTCTTGATTAGCTTCAAGAGGTAGTCACCGGAAATGGTCTTCCAACAAACTTGAAGGAGTTCCCAGAGATGCTTAGCACTTGCTGGCCCTTTTGCCTTCACTCTGCGGTCCAGCTGTGGAGGCCAGGTCATCTGGTGTAGCACCCCATCACTCTCCGTCTTGGTCAAATAGCCCTTACACAGCCTAGAGGTGTGTTTGGGGTCATTTTCCTGTTGATGGTCCAACTAAACGCAAACCGGATGGAATAGCATGCCGCTGAAAGATGCTGTGGTAGCCATGCTGGTTCAGTATGCCTTCAATTTTGAATAAATCCCCAATAGTGTCACCAGCAAAGTACCCCCACACCATCACACCTCCCCCTCCATGCTTCACGGTGGGAACCAGGCATGTAGAGTCCATCCGTTTACCTTTTCTGCGTCGCACAAAGACACGGTGGTTGGAACCAAAGATCTCAAATTTGGACTCATCAGACCAAAGCATAGATTTCCACTGGTCTAATGTCCATTCCTTGTGTTCTTTATCCCAAACAAGTCTCTTCTGCTTGTTGCCTGTCCTTAGCAGTGGTTTCCTAGCAGCTATTTTACCATGAAGGCCTGCTGCACAAAGTCTCCTCTTAACAGTTGTTGAAGAGATGTGTCTGCTGCTAGAACTCTGTGTGGCATTGACCTGGTCTCTAATCTGAGCTGCTGTTAACCTGCGATTTCTGAGGCTGGTGACTTGGATAAACTTATCCTCAGAAGCAGAGGTGACTCTTGGTCTTCCTTTCGTGGGGCGGTCCTCATGTGAGCCAGTTTCTTTGTAGCGCTTGATGGTTTTTGCAACTGCACTTGGGGACACTTTCAAAGTTTTCCAAATTTTTCGCACTGACTGACCTTCATTTCTTAAAGTAATGATGGCCACTCATTTTTTTTTACTTAGAATTTGTATTATGGCAAGAAAAAAGCAGCTAACAGTCTATTCAGTAGGATTATCAGCTGTGTAGCTGATAAGGCAAGAAATCCCACTTATTAAACCTGACAGGGCACACCTGTGAAGTGAAAACCATTTCCAGTGACTACCTCTTGAAGCTCATCAAGAGAATGCCAAGAGTGTGCAAAGTAGTCATGAAAGCAAAAGTTGGCTACTTTGAAGAACCTAGAATATAAGACATATTTTCAGTTGTTTCACACTTTTTTAAGTATATAATTCCACATGTGTTAATTCATAGTTTTGATGCCTTCGGTGTGAATGTACAATTTTCATAGTCATGAAAATACAGAAAAATCTTTAAATGAGAAGGTGTGTCCAAATTTTTGGTCTGTACTGTATATATATACCAGGATGAGGGACATATATACCAGGATGGAGGACATACAGTGGGGAAAATAACTATTTGATACATTGCCTGGTCAATGATCTGAAGAGAGCTGGGACCACAGTCTCAAAACTTGCCATTAGTCCCACACTATGCCGTCATGGATTAAAATCCTGCAGGGCACTCAAGGTCCCCCAGCTTACACCAGCACATGTCCAGGTCTATTTGACATACGCCAATGACCATCTGGATGATCCAGAGGAGTCATGGGAGAAGGTCATGTGGTCAGATGAGACCAAAATAGAACTTTTTGGTGTCAACTCCACTCGCCGTGTTTGGAGGAAGAAGAAGGATGAGTACATCCCCAAGAACACTTTCCCAACCATGAAGCATGGCGATGGAAACCTCATACTTTAGGGAGCTTTTCTGAAAAGGGGACAGGACGACTGCACCATATTGAAGGGAGGATGGATGTGGACATATATTGTGAGATTTTGGCCAACTACCTCCTTCCCTAAATAAGAGAATTGAAGAAGGATTGTGGCTGGGTCTTCCAGCATGACAATGACCCAAAACACGCAGTCAGGGCAACTAAGGAGTGGCTTTGAAAGAAAAATTTCAAGGTCCTGGAGTTGCCAAGCCAGTCTCCAAATCTGAACCCAATAGAAATTGACATACGCCAATGACCATCTGGATGATCCAGAGGAGTCATGGGAGAAGGTCATGTGGTCAGATGAGACCAAAATAGAACTTTTTGGTGTCAACTCCACTCGCCGTGTTTGGAGGAAGAAGAAGGATGAGTACATCCCCAAGAACACTTTCCCAACCATGAAGCATGGCGATGGAAACCTCATACTTTAGGGAGCTTTTCTGAAAAGGGGACAGGACGACTGCACCATATTGAAGGGAGGATGGATGTGGACATATATTGTGAGATTTTGGCCAACTACCTCCTTCCCTAAATAAGAGAATTGAAGAAGGATTGTGGCTGGGTCTTCCAGCATGACAATGACCCAAAACACGCAGTCAGGGCAACTAAGGAGTGGCTTTGAAAGAAAAATTTCAAGGTCCTGGAGTTGCCAAGCCAGTCTCCAAATCTGAACCCAATAGAAAATCTTTGGAGTGAGCTGAAACTCAATTTTGCCCAGTGATAGCCCCGAAAAATGAAAGATTTTAAGATTCTGTCTATCACAGTTGAAGTGTACCTATCATTACAGGTGGGAAAACTTGCAAAATCGTCAGTGTATCAAATACTTATTTTTCCCACTGTATGTATATATATTTATAATCAGGATGGGGGGGGCCCGGTCCAAATCTTGCAGTGGGGTCCATCAAACTCCAATATAGCCACTCTCTAGGACTGTGATAATGATGATCTTTCTTATCATATTTGTGGGGCATCCGGCAGACCCTTGGATCAGCTGTTATTAGCTCTGGCAGTGGCCAGGTGTACAGCTGCATACACTATGTAATTACCTTTTTTGGGTAATACAGCTCCTTACAGCTAAGGATTATTCCTCAATATCACAATACTGGACTACCCCTTTAACTTGGCAATTGTATTTTTATTTATTAGTGTAAGAATACTTTTTACAGTGTGATACACTGCATGTATCCCACACACAGATTAAGGAATGTATTTCTAAAATGTTAATCCCACTCCTGAGAGAAAGGAATTCCACTTGTCCTTCTGACTGTCTCTAAAAGTAAAGTAACACCAGGGGATTTTTATCATTTGGTTTCAATATGATTTTGTTTCATTCAGCATAGATGAAAAAAACAATATAATTAAGTCCAAAGTTGAATTTTTGGATGTAATACTAATAGGTGATGTTCAGAGAAAATCTGTTATTACCCAGACATTTAGGAAGGAGATAGCTGGAAATACTGTTCTAAATGCAAGATCATATCACTCCATGTATACTATCAAAGGGGTGCCTGTAGGTGAGTTAATAAGGGCACGCAGAAATTGTTCTGAGGCAGATTTATATGAAAAGGAGAAAAAATCTGTTTGTAATAGACTTAGCAAACGGGGATACCAAGCGATTGATAAGGTAGAAAAGATCCCTAGGGAGGATTTGCTAAAGGATAGACCAGGAAAAACAGCCCGGAATTCTGTCACTTTTGTAACTACTTTCAGTGCTGAATATAACAAAGTGAAAGCAATTGTTAATAGGCATTTACCTATTTTGCTGCAGGATGAGTTAATTTCTAAAATCATAACGGATGGCTGTGGATTTGCTGCCAGTCGTGCAGCTACACTGGGCAATATATTATCACCATCTATGTTAATGGTTAAGAAAACTGGGAGACTAACTTGGCTCAGTGTGAAAGGGTTCTACAAACGTGGCTGTTTAAAGTGTCCTTGCTGTAAATATGCCCAGAAAACTATATCTTTTCATAATGGCATAAATCAGGATTTGGTATTTATTAAGCAATTTGTTAATTGTAACTCCAACTATGTTGTGTATCAAGCAACATGTACAGCCTGTGAGGTATCATATATTGGACTAGATGGTGGCCCGATTCTAACGCATCGGGTATTCTAGAATAGGTATGCGGCAGACCGGGCGCAATCAGCAGAACGTTGTTTAAATTTGGTACCAAAATCGCTGATTGGTCGCGGCCGGCAACCGCTACTAATCAGTAAAACGGTGTTTAAATTTGGCGGCAATATCGGTGATTGGTCACGGGTGGCGGCCGCGACCAATCAGCGAACTGTGTTAGTGAGGACCGGAGAACTTGTTTAAATTTGGCGATAAAATCGACCAATCAGCAGAGCGTTGTTTAAATTTGCCGGCAATCTCGCTGATTGGTCTCGGCCGACCGGCGGCCGGGACCAATGAGCAGAGCGGTGTTTACATTTAGCGCCAAAATCGCTGATTGGTAGCGGTCGCCGGCGGCCACGACCAATCAGCAGAGCGTTGTTTAAGTTTGGCGCCAATCTCGCTGATTGGTTGTGGCTGGCGGCCGCGACCAATCAGCACAGCGGTGTTTACATTTGGCGGCAATCTCGCTGATTGGTCGCGGTCGGCCGGCGGCCGTGACCAATCAGCAGAGCGGTGTTTAAATTTAGCGCCAATCTCGCTGATTGGTCGCGGTCGGCCACCGCGACCAATCAGCAGAGCGGCGTTTAAATTTGCAGCCTATATCGCTGATTGGTCGCGGCCGGCCACCGCGACCAATCAGCAGAGCGGCGTTTAAATGTGTCGCCCATCTCGCTGATTGGTCGCGGCCGGCCACCGCGACCAATCAGCAGAGCGGCGTTTAGATTTGCCGCCCATCTCGCTGATTGGTCGCGGTCGGCCACCGCGACCAATCAGCAGAGCGGCGTTTAAATGTGTCGCCCATCTTGCTGATTGGTCGCGGCCGGCCACCGCGACCAATGAGCAGAGCGGCGTTTAAATTTGCCGGCCATCTCACTGTTTGGTCGCGGCCGGCCACCACGACCAATCAGCAGAGCGGCTTTTAAATTTGCCGCCCATCTCGCTGATTGGTCGCGGTCAGCCACCGCGACCAATCAGCAGAGCGGCGTTTAAATTTGCCGCTGATATCGCTGATTGGTCGTGGTGGCCGGCCGCGATTAATCAGCAGAGCGGCATTTAAATTTACCGGACATCTCGCTGATTGGTCGCGGTGGCCGGCCGCGACCAATCAGCAGAGCGGCGTTTAAATTTGCCGCCCATCTCGCTGATTGGTCGCGGTGGCCGGCCGGGATTAATCAGCAGAACGCCGTTTAAATTTGCCGCCCATCTCGATCATTGGTCGCAGCCGGCCACCGCGACCAATCAGCAGAGCGGCGTTTAAATTTGCCGGACATCTCGCTGACTGATCGCGGTGGCCGGCTGCGACCAATCAGCAGAGCGGCGTTTAAATTTGCCGCCCATCTCGCTGATTGGTCGCGGTAGCTGGCCGCGACCAATCAGCAGAGCGGCGTTTAAATTTGCCGCCCATCTTGCTGATTGGTCGCGGTAGCCGGCCACTGCGACCAATCAGCAGAGCGGCGTTTAAATTTGCCGCCCATCTCGCTGATTGGTCACGGCCGGCCACCGCGACCAATCAGCAGAGCGGCGTTTAAATTTGCCGCCCATCTCGCTGATTGGTCGCGGTCGGCCGGCCACCGCGACCAATCAGCAGAGCGGCGTTTAAATTTGCCGCCCATCTCACTGATTGGTCGCGGTCGGCCGGCCACCGCGACCAATCAGCAGAGCGGCGTTTAAATTTGCCGCCCATCTCGCTCATTGGTCGCGGTGGCCGGCCGCGATTAATCAGCAGAGCGGCGTTTAAATTTGCCGCCCATCTCGCTGATTGGTCGCGGCCGGCCACCGCGACCAATCAGCAGAGCGGCGTTTAAATTTGCCGCCCATCTCACTGATTGGTCGCGGTCGGCTGACCACCGCGACCAATCAGCAGAGCGGCGTTTAAATTTGCCGCCCATCTCGCTCATTGGTCGCGGTGGCCGTCCGCGATTAATCAGCAGAGCGGCGTTTAAATTTGCCGCCAATCTCGCTGATTGGTCGCGGCCGGCCACCGCGACCAATCAGCAAAGCGGCGTTTAAATTTGCCGCCCATCTCGCTGATTGGTCGCGGTGGCCGGCCGCTACCAATCAGCAGAGCGGCGTTTAAATTTGCCGCCCATCTCGCTGATTGGTCGCGGCCGGCCACCGCGACCAATCAGCGTCGTATTAGTGTGGGCCCGGGAGAGGCGCTGCTTGTGCGGCTCCGTATTAGCGAGGTCCGGGGAGCGGCGCTGCCTGTGCGGCTCCTTCTGCTGCGAGAAGCCGGGAGATGAGCTGCTGCTCGCAGCAGAAGCATCCTGACCGGCGGCGCCGCTCCCCGGTCCTCCGTTCACACTTGCTGTCGGGAGATCAGCGGGCCAAGCTGCTGATCTTCTGACGTTAGCAGCATGGAGGTCAGCGGCGCCGGTCGAGGTAGTTGTGCTGCTAGCGCCGCTCATCTCCCCGCTGCATCGCCGCTGAGCTCTGTCCCGCAGATGAGCCGCTAACGGCCGCCATCTTTTTTCAGAAATCCCGCGGCGCTGATTGGCCGCTGCCGGACCAATGAGCGACGCGGGATTTCCAGGACAGACAGACAGATAGACAGACAGACAGACAGACAGACGGGATAAGACAATTATATAGTAGATGTAGAGCTAGAAAAGTGAAACAAAGAATGAGGGAACATATATGTGATGCTGGTAATCCGGATGAAAATAATCCCTCTAACCTCTTGAAACACTTTTTTCAGGTGCATTTCGGAGATCTTTCCGCATTGATTTTTTATGTTATTGAACGGGTGGGGAGACCACGTAGGGGCGGAGATTGGAGAAGAGCATTATTAAACAGAGAAGCGTACTGGATTCTTATGATAAATACTTCGTACCCATATGAGTTGAATAAGCGCACTGATTTAATCTTACATTATTGATTATGAAAATATTTGCAATATATATTGTATTTTGTTTATGACATTGTATTTATTTATTATTTGTACTATCTGGTGCACTTGTATATATTGTTATTTGTATCGCGCTCATGTGCATTTGTATATAAAAATAAATAAATATTTTTTTATTTTTATTTTATTTATTTATTTTTTTCTCCGCTCTTATGTCTTCCATTGTGTTTATTTATATTTAAAGATTTGTTCTCCTGTAGTATTGTAGCTCCACCCTATGTGGGGAGGTATCTGTATGTGGTTTAGTTATTCCCCTATAAAAGTTCATGCAATATGCTTTGTATTCAGGTAGAGACTTAGGGCCTGAGGGCCAGAAACGCGTAACCTGTGTTTCTTTCCTATGTGATTTTATTTGCACACTGCTTGGTGTCTTTTACTCTTGTACGAAGAATTCAACAATAAATTTATGGATTTTATTGCAAACCCTTCTGCTGGTCGATTTTTTTGGACTTACTTATGTTGGCTTATGGACCGTGCAGTAAAATAGGTGAGCTGAAATATTAACTTTTTCTTGCAAAAAACCCCGATATATTGATATTTTATACCAAGCATTACTAACTTGTAATGGTTTGTAACATGATCTAGCCTGTACAGCTGCATCGGCATAGCTGCAGATTAATTCAAAATATTTTTACTGACTGTCAAGGATGCCCACACCATTTTTCGTTGTGACATGACAGATACTGTGGCATACATGTCATAGGTTGAGTGCCTAAGGTCTAATGTACTGAGCATCATTTGATGTGCTTTGTTCTAAATGCTACTTATGCATACATTTCCCTTTAGCCATGTGATTAGGCATGGTATCATATCTAAATCTCCATAGTTTTAATGTGAAACATTGAGCTCACATAAAATTATTCATGGTGCATAATTGGCGCAAAGTGACATAATTCCGTAGTGTCAAAGAGCTATTCCGAGCATGTTAAATCTGTATTAGCTAAATTATCCTTCTACTGATATGCTTATACTATTCCAGACGCATTGGTGGTCTTAGAGTCAAATGGTATGAATTAGGAAGAGAATGCACAGTAGGAATGACAAGAAGAAACAATCTGCATGACACCAGAAAAGTAATTGATTCATGGAAATGAAAGCCACATTGAGATGGCTTTTTACCAATTTGTGAACGGTTCAACTGTGCTTTCGCTTTTGTGCATATGGTTTTTGGGCTGGACTGTTATTGAGACATCCATGTGGACCACATGGTGATTATAGATTATTATTCAGATTCAGTAAACATTCTCTGTGCTTGAAATGGTGAAATTACCATGTGTTTATAGAGTTTTTTAAGCTTGAGCTAAATATATGAAATCATACTTTTATGCATAATGCACACAGTCAGGATTCCCCTCAATTGCCAGGTTAAACGGGCAGTTACATGAACACCAGTATGTAATTTGCATACTGGTGAACAAATGCCAATTAGATTTTCATCTGTTTCAATCAATTAAACTGTTAAACAGTGTTAAATGGCCAGCTGCAGCTTTCATCGCCTCTTGATTACTTATACGTCTGAAGACGGGGACAGTGACGCCAGCACTGATGGGGTGCAGGGCTCATGTGTCACACCAACCACACGAGCCTTGGGAAATCGAGTGCCAACACCGCTGGAATGGCGCCGGCACGGGAGGTCAGTATAAGTGTTTTTATTTTATCGGGGCCCAACAAGGGGGATGAGAAGGGGTTGACCTAGTAGTGGATAACCCCTTTAAATGTAAGTTTTTCTTGGGTCATTAAACACTAATATATGAAATAATGTTTAACACAGAATCGGAATTTGCTAATGGCTTTCTAACTCTGTTAGCCTAAGTTTGATGAATTAATTGACATAAGAAGGTTTTGCTCATCTTAATTGATCTCTTGAGTTGATCTAATAAAAAAATGATGAGCTCAACTTGTCAGTGGAGGGAATGGAGATATTGCTGCATACTAAATGAATTGTTATCCATCTGCTTTGCTGTGAGCAAAATGTCTATTCACCTAAGGTTTATACTTCAAAGAAAACGATTTTTTATCATTTTCTAACAGTTTTCAATACATTTTGACAGTCAAATCTACCTAAGAGATTTTTTTTTTAAAGAAATTTCACTTAGTAACTACAGAAAGAATTTACTGCCATTTCTGGTGATACGTTGTATAACAGTGTCAAATAATATCCCCTCCATATATACTGCATTCCAAATTTTATTGATAGCATATATGAACAATATACCTTAAATATGATAATAGAACTCACCAGAGACACATAATATTTCTACCTTTGCAAAATCTACTGTCAAAATATTGAGTCAAAATGTACCAAGCTGTCAAGCTAAATATAAGGAGATAATCATCTTGTATTATGCAGATGCAATACTCTATATTTCTGTATCTAATCAAGAAGATTGTTATGTAGTCCATATGATAATACCCCATTGATGATTGTCAGGTAATAAATATATTTAATGTGCTATAATAAAATGCTTATATCACAATAACCTTTTGTAGCAATGGCACTGGGGACTTCTTAGTAATAACTGGCAACAGTGAATCTGCAAGGCAGTTGAATAGAACCACACCCACCTGTGTGTGCTATGTGTAGGAATGCTACGCACACAGCGTCCAACATTTTACAAAAGCATCTGATACTAATAGCAGTAAATGTCAATTTTACCATAAAACAAGACAATGTGCATTTCATTTGCTGCAGTATTTCAAGTAAACACTTACATGGAATTTGGCCTGTTTGCCATAAACAAGTATTCTTATTTATTCTGCTGTCATCCCTATTACCGTCACATTCCAGTCCATAATGATTACATGGCACAGGTGCTCACCGGATGGGATTATTCAGAGCCCAAACCACATTACATGAGTACTCGATAGGAAAATGAAATAATGAAAATTCTGGGTTTACAAAATATTAACATGTTCTGCTTGAACTATAATGTTTTAAACTTTCAAGAGTTTGTCCGGCTCCTAAACAAAATTTATAGGTACCAGTGATGGTCAGAATAATCCGTATAGTCAGAATTAGGGTTCGTGCAGACGGCCGGATTTTCAGTCCAAGTGCGATCTGACAAAATATCAGATCGCCCTTGGACCAATGTTAGTCTATGGGGTTGTGCATATGTCCGATTTTTTCCATAGACATGGTGTGTCTGAGGAAAAATTGCTGCACGCCCAAGTTTGATCCAGTATTTGACCATGCAAGTCAGTGAGTCCATGGATAACATTGGACTGCAGTCGGATGACAGCTGAGTGCAGTCCGATTTCCACGGACTGACAGAATGGAGAGGATGGAGACATTTTTTTCTCCATCTCCTAATTTGGGAGAATCGGATTACATTATGATGACACTCTGATCAAACACTGATCAGAGTGTGATTTGCATAATTGACCATATTCTCTCCGGTTAGAGAATACATGGTTGTTTGCCCCTGCCCAAATGGTGATTGAAAAACAGGACATCACTGTTTCTTGTACCCAAGAAGACCTATTTGAGATGCATGTGCTGAATCCACAATCCTTAAAACAGATGGATATGCCTGATTTTATTGTTCTGACATTAGCCTTGTTGTCTGGAAACAGAGTCTGGACAACCCACTTAGAAAGAAAACTGTACTGTATCAACTTGGTCTCAAGCTGGGTTCAGATGAGTGTATGAAAATTATCCAAGATTGTTTTTCATGCAGAAAAAAAGGATGATTTTCTTTTGTATCCATCTATATTCTATCCATGTGGCATGCATGTGTCTTTTTTCACACCCATATGAGATCTGTATTTATACATCAACATTTAAAAAAATGTCCAAGACCAAATACAGTTTTTTCATTGTTAAGAATTGCAATGTATGGGTAACAAAATAATTTTTTTTATGGTTTGCCGATGTGTTTCAAATATGTGTGTCATCCAAATTGGAACTATTACGTTATTGTATGATCGTGACAATCTTACTTCCGGTGAATGACGCACATCCGGTCAGGTGATTGCTATAAATATACTTTACGCCTCATTGGTGACTCCCCATGTGACTTTTCATAACATTGGTGGGGTGAGTGACTCACCATTACATGTGTCCGGTTTGGAAGGAGTTTTTCTAATTACTTCCATCTGTAGAAAACTACTTAAACCTTTGACACACCTAACCTCTGTACCACCGCCTGAAAAAAGTAATGACAAACCGTGCATTGGATTTGGAGGTATTAAATTCTGTGGGATGTATTTTAAATTATACATTGCATACATGAAGGGGCATTCCCAGCACCAAGATCCAATATACAGTACAGACCAAAAGTTTGGACACACCTTCTCATTTAAAGATTTTTCTGTATTTTCATAACTTTGAAAATTGCACATTCACACTGAAGGCATCAAAACTATGAATTAACACATGTGGAATTATATACTTAACAAAAAATTGTGAAACAACTGAAAATATGTCTTATATTCTTGGTTCTTCAAAGTAGCCACCTTTTGCTTTGATGACTGCTTTGCACACTCTTGACATTCTCTTGATGAGCTTCAAGAGGTAGTCACCGGAAATGGTTTTCACTTCACAGGTGTGCCCTGTCAGGTCTAATAAGTGGGATTTCTTGCCTTATAAATGGGGTTGGGACCATCAGTTGTGTTGTGCAGAAGTCTGGTGGATACACAGCTGATAGCCCTACTGAATAGACTGTTAGAATTTGTATTATGGCAAGAAAAAAGCAGCTAAGTAAAGAAAAACGAGTGGCCATCATTACTTTAAGAAATGGAGGTCAGTCAGGCTAAAAAATTGGGCAAACTTTGAAAGTGTCCCCAAGTGCAGTTGCAAAAACCATCAAGCGCTACAAAGAAACTGGCTCATATGAGGAGCGCCCCAGGAAAGAAAGACCAAGAGTCACCTCTGCTTCTGAGGATAAGTTTATCCGAGTCACCAGCCTCAGAAATTGCAGGTTAACAGCAGCTCAGATTAGAGACCAGGTCAATGCCACAGAGTTCTAGCAGCAGACACATCTCTACAACAACTGTTAAGATGAGACTTTGTGCAGCAGGCCTTCATGGTAAAATAGCTGCTAGGAAACCACTGCTAAGGACAGGCAACAAGCAGAAGAGACTTGTTTGGGCTAAAGAACACAAGGAATTGACATGAGACCAGTGGAAATCCGTGGTTTGGTCTGATGAGTCCAAATTTGAGATCTTTGGTTCCAAACACCATGTCTTTGTGCGACGCAGAAAAGGTGAACGGATGGACTCTACATGCCTGGTTCCCACCGTGAAGCATGGAGGAGGAGGTGTGATGGTGTGGGGGTGCTTTGCTGGTGACACTGTTGGGCATTTATTCAAAATTGAAGGCATACTGAACCAGCATGGCTACCACAGCATCTTGCAGTGGCATGCTATTCCATCCGGTTTGCGTTTAGTTCGACCATCTTTTAGTTTTCAACAGGACAATGACCACATATACACCTCCAGGCTGTGTAAGGGCTATTTGACCAAGAGGGAGAGTGATGGGGGGCTACGCCAGATGACCTGGCCTCCACAGTCACCAGACCTGAACCCAATCGAGATGGTTTGGGGTGAGCTGGACCGCAGAGTGAAGGCAAAAGGTCCAAAAAGTGCAAAGCATCTCTGGGAACTCCTTCAAGATTGTTGGAAGACCATTTCCGGTGACTACCTCTTGAAGCTCATCAAGAGAATGCCAAGAGTGTGCAAAGCAGTCATCAAAGCAAAAGGTGGCTACTTTGAAGAACCTAGAATATAAGACATATTTTCAGTTGTTTCACACTTTTTTGTTAAGTATATAATTCCACATGTGTTAATTCATAGTTTTGATGCCTTCAGTGTGAATGTACAATTTTCATAGTCATGAAAATATAGAAAAATCTTTAAATGAGAAGGTGTGTCCAAACTTTTGGTCTGTACTGTATATTAGGTGAAGTAATAATAATATTAGCAAATATCTTCACTTAGAAATGTAGTATAGTTCTTCAGTTTCGCTATGTCACTTACCCCATGTGCAGGGCATTGCGGTAGCTTAGGTATGCATGGTTAACTGCTACAGCTAATCAGTGAGCATGTCAGGTGATGAAACCCAATTGACCCAATATTGATGACCTATCTATCATAAGGATAAAAAATGGGTTAAGTTACAATTTTTTTTGTTGTATCAGTGTATTACAAAAGATTTACAATTTTTTGAAGCACCTGAATGCCTTTGTAAAACTATGTCCCCTGAATACATTCATACATGCAGTGCCGTACTGGGACTAAAAAAAGCACTGCCACATCGACCCCACCAGCCCATATACAATAGAGCCTTTCCCTGATCCCAAAAATAAAGTGCAACATTCCCAAGGCATAATTTTCTTTGTCACACCCCTACCACTCTGCTAAAGGGGTTTTCTGGCAATTTTGAATTGGGAGGTAAGCAGCACTAATGACATCATATAGGAAATGTGCACATTTGGCAGGTATAGTTTACCTGTCCTTTTCCTCAGAATTGGACATGCCTATTGTTCACATGTCATTTTAGGTATGTGCAAATGTTTCATTACAAGCACTATTCACCTTGCAATGCAGAAGTGAGCAACCTTTATAGGCTGCGTTCATACATTGAAATGTTTTTTGCTGAAATTTTTGAAAATATTTTGAAGATTTTTAAGTTTTAATATAGTCACGAGGCACATTTTGGATTGCTACATGTGTACAATATCAGACCCACTGTCAGCACATGAATGCAGCGTCAGCACCACCATCAATACATGAATGCAATGTCAGAACTACCATCAGTACATGAATGCCGCACCAGACCCACTGCCAGTACACGAATAAATCAAGCTTAGTATAGCTATCAATTGCAATGTCAGGTCAGCCCCATATACAATTGTATTGAATGAATCTACAACTCCCACTATGTCTTTAACAATGGTAAGGAGATGCTGGGAGTTGCTGTTACCAGTCATCATCAGACTGTGGACCATATAGGAACCACAGTACTGATGAAACGTAAGCAGGATCACATGTAAACATTTACATCCAGGTCCCTTATAGGTGATATATTCTCTGAAGTCATTCTCATCCCTTTTATCTCCATGTAGCACTGACATGCCCATAGCTCATCTCTTCAGACTTCGTTCTTCTCCATCTTTAGCAGCACATCCTGACGCGGTGCCCTTAAAAATAAAAGTATAATTATTCTGACTCATAAATACAAATATCTCTCATGCTATGCCCCTGAATAAATAATTGCTCTGCTATCTGCACAAAATACCTCCCCTACATTACCCCGTTTCATAATATCCCCCAAACTGCCCCTCTGCAAAAATTCCCCCATACACTGCCGCTCTGTAAAATATTCCTCCCCACACACACATACACTGCCTTTCTGCAAAGTATCCCCTTCACACACTGGCCCTCTGCAAAATATCCCCCCCCCCACACACACACTGCCCCTCTGCAAAATATCCCCCATAGAGACTGTTACTCTGCAAAATATCACTTCCATACACATATACACTACCTCTCTGTAAAATTCTGTAAAATATCCCCCCACACACTGCCCGTCTGCAGAATTTCCCCCCACACACACATACACTGCCCCTCTGTAAAATTTCCCCTTGACATACATTTCCTCTCTGCAAAATATCCCCATCACATACACTGCCCCTCTGCAAAATATCCCCTCCACACACACACACACACACACACTGCCCCTCTGAATAAAGTACCCCCCATCTCCCTCACTGCCTCTGGTAAAATTTTGTCCCCCCATCCACAATAATAAAGCATTTAAACTCTTCAGTTCCTCCTGGTGTGCTTACCACTGTCCACACTGTCTCTGCTTCTCTGAGCAAGCAGCAGCGTGATGATGTCAGCAGCGTGATGATGTCAGCAGAGTGATGACCTCATTACACTACTGCACGTTGGGGCGGGAGCTCATGAGTGCTGCTCTGCTCCTGTTCCGGCGCTACAGTGGTCAAATGTATTTGCTTCTGATATGAACACATTTGAATATAGGAAGAAGAAAGCCGGCATCTCTTGGACAACTCCGCGGCAAAACCCTTGGCTGGCCACATGAGGCCTGCAGGACTGTGCCTGTCTATACATGAATGGCCCAAGCAGCCCAGTGTACCGGCAGCCCAGTGGGCATCTAGCTGGTAGGGCAGATGCGAGGCCAGGCCTGCATACATGCAATGACAAAACTCAACTTAGGCTTATGTGCCACAATGAACTCTTTGAGAGCCATAGTATAAGTGCTGTATAAGTATATGGTAGCATTTAGGACACAGGCTGAATATCTAAAGAAATTCCAAGGTGGAAAAAGGTGAATGTGTGGAATTTTTTAACATACCCCCTCAAGAGTTTCCTGCTGCAATCTTCTCCACTTATCAAATGCCATTTTGTCCAAAAAGCTCTATTTTTTCTTTGATGCAGACAATTTAGTGAATCCATATTTTATTGATTTTAAGCATAATATCGGTGTTTGAAGTTTGGAATGACAGGTAAAAATAAGCATTAAAATGCAACTTTTGCTGTAAAAAAAACATTAATCAAGAATGACAATTATTTTTCATTAGGTCCATGATAAAGTGAAAAAATAAATGTATTAAAAAATAGACAAAAAAGGTTGATTGCAATATATAGAAAGACTACTATCAATTAGTAAGCACCAGATATTTATCAATGACCAAATTCTAGAATATCCAGGAAATACCGGTAGCTGAAAATCACTTTAAAAAAATAAAGAAAACTTGCTTTTATAGAGTTACTCTCTAGCAGTCACTCAAAATGAGTCCAATAGACATATTAGTAGATTGACCTGAACGCTAAGTTGTGCTTTGACCTGAGACATTGTGGGGAGATGTGGCTGCCGGTGATGAGCTCTACTCTGGCCTAAGCCCATGATTATGTTGTGACCCGGATCGTGAGTCTTCTGGAGCATCAAAAAGCAAGGAGAGCTCAGCAGAAGTCCCTTAATTGAGATGTGTATACAGCATGATTTGTGCCTTATTGCACTTGCCTGTCTTAACCTGAGATGAAGTCGTTTCAAGTTGATCATATAATGTCTGTGTCCACCATTCTTTAGCTGGGAGTTGTGTTTGGGGTCAAAGGCCTATATATAAGTTCTGTCTGTCTGGCAGGTCACTGCACTTGAAAATATATATAACGTTCTTTCTAATGTCCCGACTAAATATACACATCTTGGTACATCAACGTTGATAGAGTTCATGGGTCCTGACATTTTTACTGTACAAAGCCGCAAGTCTCTAAATGTTTAGTAACAACTAGTGTGGGATATATAAATCCAAACCACCACAAAGAGTAACTAAGGTTTAAAATATATATATTTATTGATATCCTTTAAAATTAAAGATATAAAAACAGTGGATAACCCATACCACAGATGTAGGGTGTTAAACCATGAATCATGACAAGAGGTGTATATACATGCTACTACTTGGTAATATATTTGGGAAGTAAATGATACTGAATTGGGCCCTAATGTGCATAGAGAAATATCCTATTTAACAGGTGAACAAACCTTAGTTACTCTTTGTGGTGGTTTGGATTTATATATCCCACACTAGTTGTTACTATATTGATTGAGTTTGGTGGTGGAGGTTAATTTCCTCCGTTCGGATACTATCCGGAACCTGTTTAGATCTCTAAATGTTTAGAAATGTCCGGTGATAAAAATCTGGGTAAAGGCAATAAGAGATAACCCATGGATAAGTCTGAACGACCTTTAGTGTGAAATAGAGAGACATCTGGTTGTCTCCAAGCGTTGAGAACAGAACTGACATCACTTCAGAAAGATATATATTTTCAACAGTCGTACCAAGAAAAGATGGATGGTAAAGACCCACTCCATTTAACATGTATCTACAGCTGCCTATGGATGTCTAAACCTGAGTTCTCTATAAAATGGCATTGTATGAAACCTTTGCAGCATGTTAAAATTGGAAAAAAAATGATTTATATAAACACTTTCCTAGGAAAACCAGCATTCATATGTTTTTATGTTCGTAATGGTATTTGCATAACTACCTGTGATGAAGTGTCAGTCATTGACCTGCTGCTGAGCACAATACACAGACACTCACTGCCGATCATACGCTTTCATTTTTTTAACTTTATTTGGAAGTTTCTGCATACTTGAATTTCATATATATACTGCTAAGGTATAAAAAGAATGATAACATGTTTTAAGCAATATGCAGGTGAGGGTCAATTTCATTTATTACTAACAGTTGGAAATAATCCAAGCACATGTAACAGTTCAGGTGGAGATATTTAGTTTCCTATAGAAGAATATTTTAAATTGTGTTTTTCTGGGGCTAGCTACTTAAAATATCAGAGCCACAAGTCTGAAGGCAAATATCCCAATCTCTCCACCTATCAAAAATGTAACATTATGATTTGATGAGCATGAATTATTACATATTGTATTATAGTTTATTGTTGTGTATACAAGCACAAAACAACATACATTTTTATTGAAAGTGTGTAAGCCCATAGGCAAGCAACAAAGGGACCACTTTCAGATAGGAACCTGTGCTAAATAGACTCAGTTTGTCTTTGTGCCAAGGCCTCGAATGAACTGGTCAAGAATAAGTTGCAGCTATTCTTTATTTTACTTACACCAGCTTTGGACAGATGGATGGGTAAGATGCATGACCAAAATGGATGCAGCCATACAGCCCAAATGCATAATATTCAGCATTATCTATAGTAGCAAATAAATCTAAAGGTGTTTGTGTTCTGTGGTTGTATTGCAAACATAAATATAAAGAAAATGCAACGGAATTCTGTAAAAATGTAATACATGAAACTCACACGTGAAAATGAGGTTTTAATGCACTTTTTGATCAAAATGTGTGAGCCAATCTGCCAGCGATAAGGCACTAAGAACCGCAAAAAAAAATTATGTGTTTAACAATAGGGATGAGTGGATCCATGGATGTTCGGGTTCATCGGGTTCGGCTGAACTTTAGTCCAAAGTTTGGATTGGGTACCAGAACTTGACCCGAACTTGACTCCGAACCCAAACTCCATAGAAGCCAATAGGGACACAAACTATGGTTCAGTAAAATGGTTGTAGTAAGGGCTAGGGGGCTACAAAAGGAAACAAAATGGGGGTAAGAGCAGGAAAATTGCCCTGAAAACAAATGTGTAACAGGAAATTGCATAAAAAAGCATAGAACAAAAAATATAAAAAATAATAATCTTGAACAAGGAGGCAGAGGTCCAAGTTGAGGGGTGGAGCAGTGCCTTGCATATGTTGTTTACTGTACTTGTTAATAAGTAAATAAATGGAAAAAACAATGTGGGATCCCCCCTATTTTTCATAACCAGCCAAGGGAAAGCAGACAGCTGTGAGCTGGTCTTATTATGCTGAGAAGGGCCCAATATCCTTGGATCTTCCCAGTCTATTAATATCAGCCTCCAGCTGTCTGCTTTACCTTTGCTGGTTATTTAAAATGGGAGAACCCCAAAAAAATGACATGGGTTCCCACCTATTTTTAATAACCAGCTAAGACAGCTGTGGGCTGATATTAATAGACTGAGAAAAGCCCCTTCCCAGCCTATTGACACCAGCCCTCAGCCACCCCAGAAATGGTGCATCCATTAGATTCGCCAATTCTGGGGCTTAGCCTCAGCTATTCCCTATTGGCCTGGTCTGGTGGCAATCGGGGTAAAATAAATTTGGGTTGATGTCAGCTGTGTAATGTCAGCTGGCATCAAACCCAGGGGTTAGTTATTGAGAAGCATCTATCAGACACACCCATTACACATATTTAAAAATAAAAAGACACACACACAGGAAAAAAAAGTTTATTTGAATAAAGACTCCCCAAAACATTCCCTGGTTCACCTATTTATTATTAAATAAGAATCCGCATAGCTCTGACGTAATCCATTGTGGTTCCCACGATGTCCAGCGATTCTCTACCGCAACCTATGGAGCGTCGATCTGAGATGGTCACTCCCGGTCATGTCTCATGAGCGATGACGTCAGTAACGTCATTGCCCGTGATACATGACCAGGAGAGACCTATGGATCCTTGCTCTCGTTGTAAAACAATAATAATGAGCAGAACTAAGTTCTGCTATTTGGTTCGACCTCCCCCCACAACAGTCACAGTCTTTTATGTGGCCCCTTGGGATGATTAATTGCCCATCCCTATATTAGATAATACATCAATACCAGTTTTTGTTATGCAAATATGCTGCCTTTAATTAACTTCAAAAACAGTGATTATAGGCATAGTAGGGTCAAACAAAATAGTCGACACCCAGCAAGCATGCGTCCGAAGTGCAAATGTGAAGCGGGCGCAAACTGACAGTTGCCTCGGATTTATTAGAATCTGAATTTGGATTTAGTAGAATCTGAATTTTATTGTAAAATTTTAGTCAAATTTGCTCATCTCTACTAATAAAGATAATTAACAGCTGGCTACAGGGCATTTTTGTATATGCTTTTGTACTTATAAATTTAATGAAACACATTGAAAATTATGAAACAGTGTAGGTCTCTCTACACTGAAACGTTGCATTTAGTTGAATAGGTAAAGTCTTATGAATAGTGATTAGAAAGAAAGAAAACAATTAAAACTCAAGTCTATTATACAACCAGGCTGCACTTTTTTTCTATAATTGTCACTAACATCTGGTTTACTTAAAGGTGATGTTTTTCTGTAAATTATGCAAATAAGAAAGAATACTGGGTAATACAATGTGTTAGTTCTTGGAGCCAGTAAACTATCCAAACTTTTGGGACACTGCAAAATTATAGCAAAACCCCATCATTGAAAAAAATGCAACCTGTGTTTAGAAAGCTGAATCCTAGCTTCAGTCATGGTGTAGTATAGACCAATTATTGGGTGTTATTCATCATGAAAATTTCATCTAGCAAATGTTAACAATCTGGAAAACTGAAGATACTTATCTTGGAGTTGGAAACCAGATGTGCAGAGTGTGACTGCCGCACTAAAGGCAATTTTGATGGTTTGCACATGTTATCATTTCTGCAATATTTTTGTCTTGCCATATGAAATAAAAAATATTATTATTATTATTATTAATATGATATAGTAAATCTTAAGCTTAGAAACTGTACTTAATCAGCTATACAATGATTAATAATATAATCGGCAAAGAAATTGACTTTTTGTCCTTCCCTGAATTAAATGGACTACAGTAGCCATTAGGACAAGAGATAAATGATTCCGTACTGGAGGTCAAGTAAATGTTACAAGACGTATAGTAGATAAGCGCTTACTAAGTAGGAGGAAATCAATATTAATGGTGGGGAAAACAAGCGGCATATGCATTGAAAATAGATAACAGATGAAAAAAAAAGCATGGTGTACCATACTAAAATTTCATAGGTTTAATGGGCATAAATAATAAAAGTTTCTGACTATTAGCAATACATTAGAATACTGATATCTAGTAGTGATTGAACACAATTGCCATCAGTACCATTTACTGTGCATTCTACACCATTTCATTTTAGAAGTGATGTACAAATTAAAAGCAAGAAACTAACCAATATAGTGATTTTAGAAATTCTGTATCTAAACAAAACAGCAGACATATCTGGTCCTCAATACTTTTTATTGCATCTTAGAAGGAACCTGACAGCTGATACACGCTGCCCAAATCGTTGTCAGCAAGTATCAGCCACTGGCTGTGTGATCTTAAACGCTGGGGTATTTCAGGGAAAAACATAGCCATCAAGGATCGAGCTGCCCTATATACTAGTCAGACAGGTAGGTCCCCGGCAGGTTCTTTCCGCTAGTCACTGTCAGCTGGCGGGGAGAAGCCACCGGGCAACTGCCTGTATGACTAATCACCAACACGGCCCGGTCCCCGGCAGCTATTAAAAGTATGTCTTTCTCTGAAACGCTACAGCGACCCAGAGACAAACATATATGACTGATATCACACAGTCAGTGGCTGATACATGCTGACAACTGTTTGGGTTCCATTTAAACATTACATAATTGCATAGTCCATGGTCTATTGCGCTATATACACGTGTGGATGTCCTGTCCTATAGAGCATGCATTCAGGAGGGTTACATTAGAAGGAACCAAGATACTTATGATAATTGTGCTGAATCACTACTATCTGTCAATGTATTAATTAATGTATTTTTTTTCCTTTCATGCATTACTAATAGTCAGGATGTTTCTATTATTATGAAACCCTTTCGCATTGTAAACTTATCTACGAGGTTCAAAGTTAATAATCTGAGAAGATATGCTTGAGCTGTGTAAATAAATATTTCAAATAAAGTGTAACACTACAAAATACCTTCAAAACACAACATAGTGGGCTGCTTCTTTTATGGGGGGGCTGCAATTATTATGGAAAGCATTTGTGGGCCCTCACTGTTATTGCAAATTGTACAAAAATGGCATATAATACATCCAGTCTGTTTCAATAATTTCCTTTAATCAATATATTGTATTTAAATTTTTACATTAATGTTTGAATCAATTCATAGAATAAGCGTTTATAACAATCACCACAGTGCACAAAGGCCAAAGACAGTCCATATGCTCCAAACAGAGGCAGGAATATAGAAGCAGAGAGGCAGAGACGCTGTCTGACGAACCGAGATCTGCACTCCTCGAGAAAGCTGCCGAGCGAAACGTATGTCAGAGTCTTGGGGTTTCTATGAGTGTGTTGTTCTCTTTATAGTATGTTTATTATTGGATAGCAGTTAAGACTTGTTTAATTAAATTACATTTTTTATTTATGTGTTCTATAACTTATTTAGTACATATATTTATATGCTTAAAAGTACTTTTTTGCTATGTGCTATATGTATAATTTTAGTGAATACAATACTATCACTATTATACCCATTCTCTGTAATTTTTTTCCGTGAACTTTCTTTTATGCACTGCTTCCCGCTAATGTTAATATGTTTTTAATCTGTATGTATTAATAAAACTTCACCTTTCATTAAAAATGTCATTGAAGTTTTTGTGGTCATTCACCTCTCTAGTAGGTTGCTTAGTGTTTTCAGTGTGAATACTCACCTAAGGTGATATAATATTATTCATATTGTATTGCATTACTCTACTTTAATTAGGCCTAATAAGCACCCACAATATTCCAGCTTCGTGACCCAGGTGATTTGACTCATGACCTTATAAAGTAATTTATATTATTAAAGGGAACCTGTCACTAGGTTTTTACCACCTAATCAGAGAGCAGTATGTTGTAGTGCTAGGGACCCTGATTTTAGCAATGTGTTACTTTCCAGGCTGCTTTTCGTAGCTTTAGTAAACTCAATTTTTCAGCAGGACTAGTGTACCTTCTGCCATGTAGTCCCCCATATTCATGAACTCTGTACAAAAACACCCCTACCACTGATTGGCAGCTTTCTGCCTATGCACAGTGTACACAGAAAGCTGCCAGTCAGTGGTGTGGGTGGGGTTATGCAGAGCTCAACATTCATAGAACTGGTATATCTGCAACAGATAAAACAGCGATTTTATCAAAATGATAGCAAGTAGTTCAGTAAGTGATACATTCCGGGAATCAGGGTCTCTGGCTCTGCATATTGCTGTTCTAAAATGGAGGTGCAAAAACCTGGTGAAAAATTTCCTTTAACCTTTTAGAACCTAGTGATGTTGGACAGTAAAGCTAACATAAAAGCAGAACGTTTGGACTACCATACAACATGCCAGAGCACTAGTCACATCTATTGGCTGAGAAATAGAAGGAATAAAGCTTTCCTAAAACTCCCAAGAATTCTTCCCACAGAATTCACTGCTCTTTCAAGTGAAATATTCCTTTTCAGGCAGCTGTGCTGTACAGACAATATGATAAAAGACCAGAACTAATGATCCCCAGATCTGTGAGACAGATGATTGGAATAAGAGACAATGCACAGAAGCTGAATCGGCTCAGCCGCTCCAATATTGATTCTTTGTAAGCAGAAAACTTATTTAGAAGTACTATGAAGAATTGGGATGAGGATGGAGTGAGACACAAACATGCTGCAGCATGTTCTCCTAAAACTATAGTTAGGCTTTAGAAAGTTAGTTGGCAATAATATCCCAGGGATGCCACTCTATGGCTGGTTTATCGGCACTGGGACCCTGAATGGTTGTGACCCAGACAGCAGGAACATAAGTTAAGAGGGGAGAGTCAGGTGAAGTTTGCTTTTGACTGGTTGGTTGCTAAGTGGTGGGCTTGCTGAGCTTAGCCATGAAGTTGCCTCTTGCCTAAAGATATATTCTGTAAGCATTCTGCTTTTACAGGTGGCACAACACAGTCCGGTAGGCAATGTTTAGTGGCACTTGCCAAATCCAGACTTGTCTTTCAGACAACCAGATAGTAAGGCATTATTCATCACTCCACAGAACATGTTTCCATTTCTCCAGAGTCAGTGGTGGCGAGCGTTACATCACTGCATCCAACACTTGACATTGTGCTTGGTTATCTAAAGCTCTCAAGCAGCTTGGAAACCCATGCATGAAATTTCCCGCACAGTTTTTGCTCTGATGTTAATACCAGAGGAGGTTTACATCTGCAGTCATTGAGACAAAAGAGCATTGGTGACTTTTATATATTATGGGGGAGACTGATTAAGACTGACATTTCATACGCCAGCCTTAATGAAGGGCTTACTGGAATGTGATGTGCCTAATTCAATAATGTGCGACTCTGGTTCCTCCATTGCATATTTCCAGAAATGCTACTCGAGTAAAAAATGCTGGACTTTTGCAAAATCTGAGAGGGGGGTTAGCCAAATCGAATTTCACCCAAGCTTCTTCCAAGCTACACCAATTTTGGCAGTACTGGTTCAAACTGGCAAACGCCAAAAGTCGTAAACTTTGATTAATTGCCACCATTGTTTCTCAGTAGTCAACGATCCCGCTCTGAAACTTTATGTAGTCTGCCACTTTGTGAATGAAATCCTGTGGTTTCTAAATGTTACACTTTTCAATAAAACCACATACAGTATATCGTGGAATATTTAGGAGAGAAAACAACTACAGGAGCATGATAGAATTCAGTGAGCTCTTAAGAACGTCCCATTCTGTCACAAATGTTCATAGAGGCAGACTGCATGGCTAGGTGCTGGATTTTATACACTTATGGCAGTGGGACTAAATGAAAAACCTGAATTCAATGATTAACAGGTGTGTCCCAAAACTTTTCTCCATGCTTTGTATGTTAAATATTTGAGTGAAATGCACTTTTTTTTAAACATTCGACATGTGTATAATGAATGACTAATGGTCAGCATGAATCCAGAGTGGTAGACATGTGTTTGGCATATATTTATGGATTTATTGACATGTTTGATATTTGCTCAATGTGTTATTGGCATGATATACTGCATATCTAGTGGGTTAGTGGAGTATGCAAAATGTGTCCACTTTGTATCTAACATGTTACAAGTGGGTAATATGCGTATGCGCATCTATTGCCATATGACAGTTATTTATGTCATTAAATAGATAGGTAAGTAGATGACAGGCTGGTTTGCTGAGATTACTTTGCCCTGTGCTCCTCTAGAAGGGTTCAATTCTATTTCTAAAACAAAATTCACGAAAAGATATTAAAGAGTATTTTGTATGTCCTTTCATAGACTGCATAACTGCTTTGACTATTTAAACAGGTATGTGTGATTGTTTGAGCTCAATTAATAGAGCAACCACACTTCTGCACTGGATATCTAATTTTCATTTCATACATACAATAATGAAGCTTCACTGCCACCTGCTGGTCAAATGTTGCACTGCAAACCAGTGATGTTTGTGTCTGAACTTTAATTATTATTATTATTTATTTATATAGCACCATTGATTCCATGGTGCTGTACATGAGAATGATGTCACTAATTATTCTTCCCTCATTCCTTTACTCACTTTCTCAACAAATTCATTCCCTATTTTCTCTCTCTTATTCTAACACTCTCATTAACAAACTCTCTTCCCTACTTGGGTCAGGTGCACTTATTCCAACTTATTGCTTTCTAATACATCCCTACCATTATTAGTGCTAGTGCAGCTTTGAGACTTGGTGTGGCTTTGTTGCTAGGAACTGCATGTAGTACAATACTGCACCTCCTGCATTAAGGTGTGTGGTGTACTCCCTACATATTCCCTGTAGTGGTCACAAATGCTACAAACGCAAATTTCTAGCAGTAAAAAATCCTGTATAAATATTATTACTATTATTTACTAGATGGTGGCCCGATTCTAATGCATCGGGTATTCTAGAATATGTATGCGGCTGACCGGGCGCGACTAATCAACGAAGCAGTGTTTAAATGGGTTGTGCACTACTTTTAATTAACTTCACAATGTATCCCCTCGGTGCCCCTAATGTATTTTGTCATTACATCATGTTGTCAATCCTGCTTGTGACAACATCGCTGACCACGCACAGTCAGCACGTAATTTTCCCGCCTGCAGCCGGCTCCTGCTTCCGTTTACATCACGACTATTTGCGGTTGCAGCCAGGGGTCTGCTGTTTCGCGCACCACAGTGAATGACGGGTGTGGGCGGGTTTATCCCCCATCGTGTTACATCTAGCATCCACAGCGCGGTCTGTTAATGTGGTTTGTATGGCTCCGTCATTCCTCTAATCCTGGTTTGTATGGCTGACTTATTTTGGATTGTACGGCTTCCTCATGTTAGCTTGTATGGCCTCCTTATCCTGGTTTTGTATGACCTACTCATTCTCCCATCTCCACAGCACAGTTAAAAAACTAAACCCTAAGGGTATGTCCACACGATGCAGAAATGCTCAGGATTTTTTCCTGAGCGTTTCTGCATCTCCCTGGCAGGAAAAAACGCATGCGGATTGTACATGCAGATTGTACATGCGGTTTCCTGCCAGGGACATGCGGATGTGAATCGTTCTTTACTTTCATTTCCGCATGCGGGTTGACAAACGCTTCCCAAGCGATTTTAGCATCACTTGGAAAGTGCTTGACAACTTCACACTATATAAATCCATGCAACCGGCATGGATTTATATAGTGTGTGAATGTCAAAAAATAAAAAAATAAATATATACTTACCCTCTGACGGCCCCCGGTGTCCTGCTTCCCTCCGTCCCGGCTGCCGGCAGTGTAAGACTGAAGGACCTGCCGACGTCAGCGTCACGTGACCCGTCACATGACTCTGACGTCAGTGTAGGTCCTGCATTCAACCGCGAAGTGCCCGGGAAGCCAGGAGGACGCAGCGCGGGACGCCGGAAGGTAAGTATATATATATATTTTATTTTATTCTTTTTTTTTTAATGGTACCTGGGTCTGGATGAGAGTCCTCTCATCCAGACCCGGGTACCATCCGCACATTAGAACGCATGGAATGCGCATCTACATATACCGTGATGCGTAATGCATGCGGTCTAATGCAAGTCAATGGCGGCGAAAAAGCAGCGTTTCCGCAAAATTAATTGACATGCTGCGGATTTTTGATCGCAGCGTTTACGCTGCGGAAAAATCCGCATCATGGGCACAGCACATGCGGATTTCCATTGGGGAACATTGCTGCCCTTCTACCATACGTTTTTAATGCGTTTCCGCGACGTTTCCGCAGCTGCAGAAACGCCGCGGAAACGCATTAAAAACGCATCTTGTGCACACAGCCTAATACTCACCTTGTTTCCTTCTCTCTGCTCCAGCGCTGTCTGTCCTGTGTTCAGCAGCTCCTCGCAGGATGTGAGGCACAGCACGCGCTCTCAGATACTGCTGTGAGTTGCTGCTGTCTGTAGATTCGCTGCTTTCCACGCCGGGACTAAGTGCGTGGAGAGGCACAAATCTGCATTCATTTTAGTAGCACATGCAGCAGATGCCGCTATGAAGATTTAAGAATAATACAATGAATACACAAAATAATACTTCATTATTAACTATTATTGGTTATAGAACTTAATACAACTGAACAAAATTATTAAACAGATGATCAAAATATATAAACTATTCCATGAATATGTAACAATATTTTAAAATAAATCATCGGACAAAAGAAGTACGACCCTAGAATATATTTCTTAACAATATCAACCTAAAATATTTTTGCACACGACATTTTTGGTGAATACTTTTGGACTATCTGTAAGCAACTTTCCTTGTAAATGGGTGTCCAAAACTTGCACCTTGACATTGGATCTCATTTGAACTCTTGAAAATGCAACATAGAGTTGTCCATGACCAAAAACGGACTCCGGTAAATATATGCCAACACGTTGTAGAGTTTGACCTTGTGACTTGTTTATTGTCATGGCAAATGCTGGTTTTACTGGAAACTGTCGACGTCGAAGCCTAAATGGAAGACCGGTGTCTGAAGGACATAAATCAATGCGTGGAATGAACACTTCGTCTCCCTTTGCAGATCCAGTGATCACTCCTGATTGAATTATGTGGGAATGGAGTCCAGTAACAATAAGGCGAGTTCCATTACATAGACCATTTCTTGTATTTAGATTCCGCAGCAACATTACAATTGCCACAACTTTAAGTTGTAGTCTGTGGGATGGCATTCCTGATGGCGTAGCACTATTTAAAAATTCAACTGGATAATGTTCTCGTTCATCTTCATTGTCGACATCCACCGAATCATCACTTTTGTACAATTTATACTCTCCAGGCATTCTATCCATCACACGGGAATTTAGCAGAGCTACGTCATCGTTCTTGGGACAGATAATAGCATAGGTAGATGCCCTCTCAACACTGCTTTGGTCGTTCACATCTATTTCAACGCGTTGTCCAAAAACATCAGTTACGATGCAGTCAGTGCACAACATGTCTTCTGGTATTTCAATAATGTCTTCTCCAAGGTTATATTCATTGCTAAGTTCACCATTACCAAGTTTAAGAAGCCAGTTGCTGTACTCTGGGTCAGAAGATCGCATGTTGTTAATTAGTTGGAGTTTATTAAACTCTTTCCCAAGGTCTGACATTTTTAAGGTTGACTCGATAATATTTGTTCTTGTTCCATTTGGTACAACTGGAAGGCATTGCCTAAAATCTCCGCCAAGGACAAAAACTTTACCTCCAAAAGGAATTTCATTTTTTTCTGCAATATTTGTAGTCATAACTTCAACCAGAAGTCTGTCAATTAAGCTCAAAGCATATTTGGGTGCCATGGTGCACTCATCAAGTATCAAAAGATTTGCACTGTTTAACTGTTTTCCTGCAAATGTGTCTTGTTTGATTCTGGAAACGGAGATTTCATTGACTGGAACTGGTATCCCAAAGAGTGAATGCATAGTGCGACTGTTTTTTGTTGTATTTCGACGTTAGCATTGTCATGCCCCTTGTAGATATACTTGAAAAGATATTTAACACTTTTTATTGAAGCGCAGATTTCAACGTTGATGTGACAGTTGTAGCGTTTTAATAAGTACGGGTTGTATGGAACTATCCATGAGTTATTTATAATCTTTTTGTTGTGTACAATGTTATCAATCAGTTGTTTCCGGTAGGATGGGTAGCCATCCAAATCTTTAACAGTGTGCTGTTTCAACTGCTTTGGAAACCCTTTTGTACACTTTCCGTTTTCCATGCATGGACTTTTTGGATTTGCTACACCGCATGGGCCATGAACCATATTACAGATTATAATATTACACAATTCAGGATACTTTTCTTGGTTAGGAATTTCAGCCCACACTATGTTGTCAATTTCATCCTCCATGCGAAACTTGGAATCCGCGTCTAAAATAATTAGTATATGCGCATGTGGGAGACCTCGTTTCTGAAACTCTATGACATGTACCATTGCTACGACTGTTCCAAAAAGCCCATTTTTGATATCTTTAAAAAGGCTGCTGAGTTTCAGTCGAAATACGCGTGCAACTAAGTCCGGCCTGTGTTCAACTTGCTGCCAGGGTTGTAGATTTTCGGTAATTTCCGGCCATTTAGGATTACAAGTCATTCTTAAAAAAATGTCAGGTCTTCCATACTTTGTTACTATTGCCATTGCATCTTGATAACGCTGTTGCATGTTGCGGGGGCTACCTTCAAAGGACGACGGGAGAATTACTGTTTTTCAATTGGAATTCCTTTTTGAATGGATTGTTTTTGCAAATGTTCTTGAAGAACGCAGTAGTCTTCAACTTTAAGCTGTTTTTGGTTCATTCGCATGAAATTGAGCCGATTAGCTTCAATTTTAACGTATGCGTCGACTAAATACTGTTGTATCAGTTTCCCACCGTTTAAAATAGGATTGAAGTAATTTTGCACAGACAGAAGAAAACTGTAGTACTGTAGTTGTGTAATTCTTCTTGAAGTTACTTGCTGGTGTAGGTTTTCATGCCACCCTTGATCACCGCTTGGAAAGAATAGCGGATACAGAAGAGCATCAAGGTTGCTGTGCAAAATGCTAATACGTTGTGTTTTAGGAACGAAAGGGTTGTTTTTGTCTGGCTTAAGATGGACTAATATATCTCTTTGAAAAGGAGGCTCTCCATCATCGTTTTGAAAAACAACTGTGACTTCACTTACACGTGGTTTGTTGTAACATTGGGGATCTTGTTGACGTTCTTGTTTAATGGCCATGATAATAGAAGGCATTTCCGTCCCATTTTGTATAGCTCTCTGCTCCTTCTCAGCTTCGACGTCTTTTAGCATGCGATATGCGGCAGCAAATGGGCTGATTGTTTGTAAATGTACGGCAATTAGGTTCATCAGTTCTGCATTACACTTTTCATTTTCTTTTCGGTTCATCCTTTGTTCTGTAGCCTCATTTGGATCAAAGATGTATAATTGTGCAAATGTTGGTGGTTGTCCTAGTTCTGGGTGAAGTGTTCCAGTGCGGTGGTAGATCTGGCCATGAATTTTAAAACAATACGGTCCGAATCCAGGGGGCGGTGCAATGTTGGTGTAGCGTTGGCGTCCCTGCCTCCTGCTAGGCAGGGACGCTGTTCCCCTCACCTCTCTGCTCCGTGCCCGGCGGCTTCCTCCCGCTCTGCTTGCAGCGCCCGCTCTCCCCCGGTCACTGTGCTTAGGGCGCGCGCGCGCTCCCCCTCTCTTAAAGGGGCCGCGCGCGTCACCCTAAGGAGTCCCCGGCCAATGGCCGGAGGATCCCTCCATATATAAGGCACCTCCTCCAAAATGGAGGTGCCCGAGCAATGTTGTTGCACTGTTCACTACTCTGCTTCAGCCCTCAGGTCCCGTTTCCAGTTACCTGCCAGTTTCCTGCCAGTTTCCTGCCAGTTTGCTGTCTGATTCCTGCCTGTTATCCGCTTACCCATTTGCTAGCCTGAGGTCCAACGGTCTGCCTTCCGACTCCTGTCAGTCTGTCTATGGACCAGCTAACCCGCTCACCTGGGAGCGCTCATCTGCTACCTGCCTGTTAGCCTACCTGGAGGCTCTGCCGTCACGTGCTGTGACCACCTGCCAGTCCAGAGACTCTTGCCCGCTCACCTGGGAGCGCTCATCTGCTACCTGCCTGTTAGCCTACCTGGAGGCTCCGCCGTCACGTGCTGTGACCACCTGCCAGTCCAGAGACTCTTGCCCGCTCACCTAGGAGCGCTCATCTGCTACCTGCCTGTTAGCCTACCTGGAGGCCCCGCCGTCACGTGCTGTGACCACCTGCCAGTCCAGAGACTCTTGCCCACTCACCTGGGAGCGCTCATCTGCTACCTGCCTGTTAGCCTACCTGGAGGCTCCGCCGTCACATGCTGTGACCACCTGCTTATCCAGAGACTCTCGCCTGCTCACCTGGGAGCACTCATCTGCCATCTGCCTGCTAGCCTACCTGGAGGCTCAGCCGTCACAGGTCGTACCTGCCCGTTTACTCAGAGACTGCCCCGGTCACTTGCTGTGACCTCCTGCCCGTTTACCCAGAGACTGTCCCGGTCACTTGCCGTGACCTCCTGCCCGTTTACCCAGAGACTGTCCCGGTCACTTGCTGTGACCTCCTGCCCGTTTACCCAGAGACTGTCCCGGTCACTTGCCGTGACCTCCTGCCCGTTTACCCAGAGACTGTCCCGGTCACCTGCTGTGACTGCCTGCCTGTCTTCCCTGGTCGCCACCCGCTTCCTTACAAGGACCGCCCCCTTGTATAAGTTGCTCAGAGGTTCCGCCTCCCAGACCCGTTACAGTTTGCTCGGGCCATGGAACCCGGTGGCACCCAAGCTCCCTCACTCTCGGACCTTTGTCATGAACTGTCCCGACAGAGGTCCCAACAGGAGTCCATCCTGGGTCACCTGCGGAATGTCAATACTCGCCTGGACACTTTGACTGCCCCACCAGCAACCACCGCTAGTGTCATGACTCGCAGCCCGGCTGTTCCGCTGCCCACCAATACCATAGTATCCTGCTCTGGAATCCGGCTTTCTGCACCTCCTCGCTTCGGAGGCGACTCCGCTCAAGCTCGGGGCTTCATTAACCAGAGCACCCTGCACTTTGAACACCAGTCCCACCAGTTTAATTCCGACCGGGCCAAAGTAGCCTTCATCATGTCCCATCTCACGGGAGAGGCACTGGCTTGGCTAAATCCTCTATGGGAGAGGAGACCCTCTGGTGTCCGACCTGCCAGCCTTTCTCACGGCTTTCCGGAAGGTCTTCGACGAACCCGGATGGAAGACCTCATCCGCCTCATCTCTGCTACGCCTCCATCAAGGGAGTCTCACCGTGGGCCAATATGCCATACGGTTCTGTACCCTTGCTTCGGAGCTGGCCTGGGATAACGACGCCCTGGTGTCCGTCTTCTGGGAGGGTCTGTCCGGCCGTATTAAAGATGAACTCGTCGGTTGGGACATTCCTACCACTCTCGACGACTTGATTACACTTGCCACCCGGATTGACATCCGGTTCCAGGAGCGCGCTAGGGAGGTCACCCGTGAGAGGAGGATTCCACGTCTAGTCCCTACCTTCCAGAGACCCGTCACTCCCTCTGTTACTCCCCAGGCACACTCACCTGAGCCTATGCAGGTCGACCAGACCAAGATGGTCAAGACCCGTCAAGACTTACGTCGTGCCGAGGGGAGCTGTTTCTACTGTGGCAGTAAGGAGCACCGGATCCGTTCCTGCCCTGAGAGGTCGGGAAACGCCTGTGTCTAGGATCGCTCAGAGAGGTCGCCCTAGAGAAAAGTAAACCCTCTCCATCCCTGATGCTGTCTGTTTCTATCTTCTGCGGAGAGAACCGCTATTTTGAACTGGCTCAACTTGACTCTGGAGCTGCTGGAAATCTCATCTCTCAATCCCTGGTAGAAAAATACCACATTCCCACCAAACCTCTGGCCGTACCTTTATCAGTCGTCGCCATGGATGGGGGTCTCTTACCACATCCCATCCAACTCATCACCGAATCTCTGACTCTACAGGTGGGAATGCTGCATTCTGAGAGCATCTCCTTTCATGTTCTGCCTGGACTCTCTCACGCACTATTGCTTGGCCTGCCTTGGCTCCAGAGACATGCACCCATGCTTGACTGGCAGACCGGAGAGGTCCTTCGCTGGGGACAGGACTGCCATAAGACTTGTCTAGTTCCCGTTCGTCCTGCCCGTCCTTCTCCTACCCCAGCCAATCTGCCCAGTCTTCCGGTTCCCTATTGGTCTTATGCGGATGTCTTCAATAAAAAAGAGGCAGAGACTTTACCTCCTCATAGACCATACGACTGCCCAATCAACCTGATGCCCGGCTCTACTCCTCCCCATGGGCGAATCTACCCTTTGTCCGCTGCTGAAACCCGGTCCATGTCTGAATATATTGAGGAGAACCTGGCCCGGGGATTTATCCGGAAATCTACCTCCCCGGCGGGAGCAGGCTTCTTCTTTGTCAAAAAGAAGGACGGCTCACTCCGTCCATGTATAGACTATAGAGGCCTAAACCAGATTACTGTGAAGAATAAATACCCCCTTCCGCTTATTCCTGAATTATTTGACCGTCTGAGGGGGGCTAGAATCTTCACCAAACTGGATCTCCGTGGGGCGTATAACCTGGTCCGTATCCGTCAGGGGGATGAGTGGAAGACGGCATTCAATACCCGGGACGGCCACTATGAGTACCTTGTGATGCCCTTCGGTCTCTGTAACGCTCCTGCCGTCTTTCAAGAGTTGGTCAATGACATCTTCCGTGATCTTCTCTACTCCTGCGTGGTGGTGTACCTGGACGATATCTTGGTCTTCTCTCCGGATCTTCCTACTCACCGGAGGGACGTTCGTCAGGTCCTGCTCAGGCTCAGGCAGAACCACCTCTACGCTAAATATGAGAAGTGCATCTTTGAGCAGACCTCTCTTCCATTTCTGGGCTACATAATCTCTCAGACAGGTCTACAAATGGATCCTGAGAAACTGTCTGCCATCCAGAAGTGGCCTCGACCAGAGGGGTTGAAGGCTATTCAGTGGTTCCTGGGCTTCGCCAACTATTACCGCCTGTTCATACCGCACTTCTCTTCCCGGACCGCCCCTATCTCTGCTCTCACCCGTAAAGGTACGAACCCCAGAGAATGGCCGCCCGAAGCAGAGGAGGCATTTCTTTCCTTAAAACAGGCCTTCCTATCCGCCTCGGTGCTGCATCGTCCGGACGGCAACAAACAATTCTTCCTAAAGTTGACGCCTCCTCCTCCGGAGCTGGGGCGGTACTTACCCAAAAATCTTCTTCCGGAAGAAAGGTAACCTGCGGCTTTTTCTCCAAACTTTTCTCCTCTTCTGAGCGCAATTATTCTATAGGAGACCGAGAATTGTTGGCCATTAAGATGGCACTGGAGGAGTGGCGTTACCTGCTCGAGGGGGCTCTCCACCCGGTAATAATTTACACTGACCACAAGAACTTGGCATATCTCCAGAGCGCCCAGAGACTTAACCCGCGCCAAGCCCGGTGGTCTTTGTTTTTTGCCCGCTTTGATTTCATTCTTCATTTTCGTCCGGCTGACAAAAACATCAAAGCTGACGCCCTGTCCCGATCCTTTCTAGTGTCTGATCTTGAGGAGGAGCCTAAACACATCATCGATCCCGCCAGAGTAATGCAGGTAGCCCCCGTGGGCCTAAATCGTCTCCCTCCCGGTAAGACGTTCGTAACGGAGTCCGATCGGGAGAAGATTCTACACTGGGGTCACTCGTCTAAGCTAGCTGGGCACGCCGGTCAGAAAAAGACCCTCCAGCTTATTACCCGGCACTACTGGTGGCCTACCCTGCACAAGGATGTAATTGACTTTGTTTCTGCCTGTGTGTCCTGCGCCCGCAACAAAGTTCCGAGACACCTGCCTGCCGGCCGCCTTCTTCCTCTGCCTGTGCCTGCTGCCCCGTGGCAACATATAGCTATGGACTTCATAACAGATCTCCCCGTCTCTGCCGGTTGTACGGTCATTTGGGTGGTCGCTGACCGCTTTTCCAAGATGGCTCATTTTATGCCCCTGCCAGGCCTCCCGTCTGCTCCCGAGCTAGCTAAAGACTTTATCCGCCACATCTTCTGTCTCCATGGTCTGCCTCTCCACATCGTGTCGGATCGTGGGGTTCAGTTCACCTCACGCTTCTGGAGAGCCACATGTAAACTGCTCGACGTCACCCTGGACTTCTCCTCCGCTTACCACCCACAGTCCAATGGTCAAGTGGAGCGGATCAATCAGAATTTGACCAGTTACCTCCGGCACTTCGTTAATGCCCACCATTCAGACTGGGTGGATCTCCTACCATGGGCCGAGTTCTCTTACAACAATCACGAGAGCGAATCTTCTTCTAAATCCCCGTTTTTTGTAGTCTTCGGTCAGCATCCTCGGATCCCTTTTCCTGTCTCTACCTCTGTGGACAACCCGGCCGCGGAATCTCTCGTTAGCAAATTTTCCTCCATTTGGGAGAGTACCCGATCCGCACTCCTTCAGTCGTCCGAGCGGATGAAGAGACACGCCGACAAAAAACGCCTGGATTCCCCACAATTTCGTCCCGGAGATAAAGTCTGGCTCTCATCCAAATATGTCCGGCTCAAGATTCCTTCCTATAAGTTAGGGCCTTGGTTCATCGGCCCACTGGAGGTTATCAAACAGATCAACCCGGTGGCCTATAAATTGAAACTCCCGGCCAACTTACAGATCCCTAACTCCTTCCATGTATCTCTTCTCAAACCCGTGGTACTTAACTCCTTTTCCAAGTCTACAGGTACGCCTCCTGCTCCGGTTTCTGCTGAAGACGAGTTTGAGGTAGAGAACATTCTGGCCACCAAAAGGGTAAGAGGAAAGACCTTTTTTCTAGTGGATTGGAAGGGGTTTGGTCCTGAGGAGAGAACATGGGAGCCCCGGGAGAACATCCATGCCCCTCTCATCCTTGCTAAATTTCTGTCTGGCCTAAAAAAGGGGGGGCCTAAAGGGGGGAGTACTGTAGCGTCGGCGTCCCTGCCTCCTGCTAGGCAGGGACGCTGTTCCCCTCACCTCTCTGCTCCGTGCCTGGCGGCTTCCTCCCGCTCTGCTTGCAGCGCCCGCTCTCCCCCGGTCACTGTGCTTAGGGCGCGCGTGCGCACGCTCCCCCTCTCTTAAAGGGGCCACGCGCGTCGCCCTAAGGAGTCCCCGGCCAATGGCCGGAGGATCCCTCCATATATAAGGCACCTCCTCCAAAATGGAGGTGCCCGAGCAATGTTGTTGCACTGTTCACTACTCTGTTTCAGCCCTCAGGTCCCGTTTCCAGTTACCTGCCAGTTTCCTGCCAGTTTGCTGTCTGATTCTTGCCTGTTATCTGCTTACCCATTTGCTAGCCGGAGGTCCGACGGTCTGCCTTCTGACTCCTGTCAGTCTGTCTATGGACCAGCTAACCCGCTCACCTGGGAGCGCTCATCTGCTACCTGCCTGTTAGCCTACCTGGAGGCTCCGCCGTCACGTGCTGTGACCACCTGCCAGTCCAGAGACCCTTGCCCGCTCACCTGGGAGCGCTCATCTGCTACCTGCCTGTTAGCCTACCTGGAGGCTTCGCCATCACGTGCTGTGACCACCTGCCAGTCCAGAGACTCTTGCCCGCTCACCTAGGAGCGCTCATCTGCTACCTGCCTGTTAGCCTACCTGAAGGCCCCGCCGTCACGTGCTGTGACCACCTGCCAGTCCAGAGACTCTTGCCCGCTCACCTGGGAGCGCTCATCTGCTACCTGCCTGTTAGCCTACCTGGAGGCTCCGCCGTCACATGCTGTGACCACCTGCTTATCCAGAGACTCTCGCCTGCTCACCTGGGAGCACTCATCTGCCATCTGCCTGCTAGCCTACCTGGAGGCTCAGCCATCACAGGTCGTACCTGCCCGTTTACCCAGAGACTGTCCAGGTCACTTGCTGTGACCTCCTGCCCGTTTACCCAGAGACTGTCCCGGTCACTTGCCGTGACCTCCTGCCCGTTTACCCAGAGACTGTCCCGGTCACTTGCTGTGACCTCCTGCCCGTTTACCCAGAGACTGTCCCGGTCACTTGCCGTGACCTCCTGCCCGTTTACCCAGAGACTGTCCCGGTCACCTGCTGTGACTGCCTGTCTGTCTTCCCTGGTCGCCACCCGCTTCCTTACAAGGACCGCCCCCTTGTATAAGTTGCTCAGAAGTTCCGCCTCCCAGACCCGTTACAGTTGGCACCAAATGAAGCAAACGCATGAGAACTGTTGATACTTCTGATATTTTCCATAAAATTTCTACTGTGTTCATGTGTTCCTTTCATCAACTGCTCAAAGAGATCTGAGTAGTGACATCTTGGTAGCATCACTTTTCCTTTTTGGCAGCATTGAGTAAGTTGATTGTCAGATGGTTTTTCCTCAATGAAATTCAGAGAGTCGCATTTTGAACAAACTACATTCATCTTCCCACAGTAGTGTTGAATAATTATAGTTTCATTGTCTGTTACATAACGTGCAAGTTGTTGAATGTTCTGCTGGGTTTGCCTTAGTTGGTAGAGCATTCGTTTTTGATAAATTTGTCGATCGTGTTGTTCTCAGTTTGTCCTGGATTCTGGAGATCCATTCAGCCCACATTGTCTATGGGATTCCGCATCGTGCTCCTGTCTAGCCGCAGTGTGTTGCATGGTTTCCCGTTCCCGACGTTGTCTGTGAGATTCCACATCCTGGACTTGTCTGCCCATAGTGTGTCATGGTGTCTCCTGTTTCTGACGTTGTCTGTGAGATTCCGCATCCTGAGCTTGTCTGGCGACAGTGTGTTGTGGTGTCTCTTGTTCCCGGCGGTTTTGGTGAGATTCCGCATCCTGGGCTTGTCTGGCGCCAGTGTGTTGTGGTGTCTCTTGTTCCCGATGTTGTCTGTGAGATTCCGCATCCTGGGCTTGTCTGGCGACAGTGTGTTGTGGTGTCTCCTGTTCCCGCCATTTTCTGTGAGATTTCACATCCTCGGCTTGTCTGCCGGCAGTGTGTTGTGGTGTCTCCTGGTCCCGAAGTTTTCTGTGAGCTTCCGTATCCTGAGCTTGTCTGCCGGCAGTGTGTGGTGGTGTCTCCTGTTGCCGAATTTTTCTGTGAGCTTCCGCATCCTGGGCTTGTCTGGCGGCAGTGTGTGGTGTTGTCTCCTGCTTCCGAAGTTTTCTGTGAGCTTCCGCATCCTGGGCTTGTCTGCCGGCAGTGTGTTGTGGTGTCTCCTTTTTCCGTCATTTTTGGTGAGATTCCGCATCCTGGGCTTGCCTGGTGGCAGTGTGTTGCGGTGTCTCCTGTTCCCAGCGTTTTTGGTGAGCTTCCACATCCTGGGCTTGTCTGGCGGCAGTGTGTTGCGGTGTCTCCTGTTCCCGGCGTTTTTGGTGAGCTTCCGTATCCTTGGCTTGTCTGGCGGCAGTGTGTTGTGGTGTCTGTTGCTCTCGACGTTGTCTTTTTCTTGCTGCTTTTCTGTCTTCCTCCGTGGCGTATTTTCGCTTACGACCCATTATAAAACAGGAAGCGTAAAGAAGTATCTCTTCAGCGCGCTGTCACTGGCAGAACGTGTTCAGTAAACCTGACTGAAGTCCCTCGCACAGTGTGCAGAAGTCCCTCGCACAGTGTGACAGAAGTCCCTCGCACAGTGTGACTGAAGTAAGTCCCTCACACAGTGTGACTGAAGTCCCTCGCACAGTGTGACAGAAGTCCCTCGCACAGTCTGACTGAAATCTCTCGCACAGTGTGACTGACAAAACCTGCTCAGTCCGTTATGAGCAGTTTGTGGGTCACATGACCACATGGGCGGAGTTAGCCATGCTATCCCTCGAAGGTGGCGTAGCTATTTGAAATGTTGCACTAATTGGCCGGAGATCGTGTTTAAATTTGGCGTGAAAATCGGTGATTGGTCGCTGGCGGCGTCCGCGACCAATCATAGAAGCAGGTTTTAAATCTCGCGCGCCGTGTTACTAAGGAGCGGACAGCGTGTTTGAATTTAGCGTTAAAATGTCTGATTGGTCGCGGCAGGAGGGCGCGACCAATCAGCGAATGGTATTAGTGAGGACCGGGGAGCGGCTGCCTGTGCGACTACTTCTGCTGCAAGAAGCCGGGAGATGAGCGACTGCTCGCAGCAGAAGTATCCCGACCCGCAGCGCCGCTCCCCGGTCCTCTATTGACATGCTAGCCGCATGGAGGTCAGCGTCGCTGCCTGTGTGGCTACTTCTGCTGCGAGAAGCCGGGAAATGAGCGACTGCTCGCAGCAGAAGTATCCCGACCCGCAGCGCCGCTCCCCGGTCCTCCGTTGACACCCTAGCCGCATGGAGGTCAGCACCGCAGCCTGTGCGGCTACTTCCACTGCGATAAGCCGGGAGATGAGCGGCTGCTCGCAGCAGAAGTATCCCGACCCGCAGCGCCGCTCCCCGGTCCTCCCTTGACACGCTAGCCGCTGATCTCCCGACAGTAGCCGCATGGTGTTACTATGGACCGGACATTTGTGTTCAAAATTGCTGATTGGTCGCGGGCGCTGCCCGCGACCAATCAATGATTTGGGCGCCACATTTAAATAGCGGCCGCGACCAATCACCGATCTTGCAGACACATTTAAACACCGCTGTGCTGATTGGTCGCAGACGCTGCCCGCGACCAATCAGCGATTTGGGCGCCACATTTAAATAGCGGGCACGACCAATCACCAATCTTACAGAGACATTTAAACACCGCTGTGCTGATTGGTCGTGGACGCTATTTAAATGTGGCAACCAATCACCGATTTGGGCGCCACATTTAAATAGCGGCTGCGACCAATCACCGATCTTACAGACACATTTAAACACCGCTGTGCTGATTGGTCACGGACGCTGCCCGCGACCAATCACCGATTTGGGTGCCACATTTAAATAGCGGGTGCGACCAATCACCGATCTTACAGAGACATTTATACACCGCTGTGCTGATTGGTCGCGGACGCTATTTAAATATGGCGACCAATCTCCGATTTGGGCGCCACATTTAAATAGCGGCCGCGACCAATCACCGATCTTGCAGACACATTTAAACACCGCTGTGCTGATTGGTCGCAGACGCTGCCCGCGACCAATCAGCTATTTGGGCGCCACATTTAAATAGCGGGCGCGACCAATCACCAATCTTACAGACACATTTATACACCTCTGTGCTGATTGGTCGCGGACGCTATTAAATTGTGGCGACCAATCACTGATTTGAGCGCCACATTTAATTAGCGGCCGCGACCAATCACCGATCTTACAGACAGATTTAAACACCACTGTGCTGATTGGTCGTGGACGCTGCCCGCGACCAATCACCGATTTGTGCGCCACATTTAAATAGCGGCCGCGACCAATCACCGATCTTGCAGACACATTTAAACACCGCTATGCTGATTGGTCGCGGACGCTGCCCGCGACCAATCACCGATTTGGGCGCCACATTTAAATAGCATCTGCGACCAATCAGCACAGCGGTGTTTAAATGTGTCTGCAAGATCGGTGATTGGTCGCGGCCGCTATTTAAATGTGGCGCCCAAAACGGTGATTGGTCGCGGGCAGCGTCCGCGAACAATCAGCACAGCGGTGTTTAAATGTGTCTGCAAGATCGGTGATTGGTCACGGCCGCTATTTAAATGTGGCGCCCAAATCGGTGATTGGTCGCGGGCAGCGTCCGCGACCAATCAGCACAGCAGTGTTTAAATGTGGCGCCAAGATCGGTGATTGGTCGCGGCCACTATTTAACCCTGCTGTTGTCTTCGGTCAAAAACGACCGATTTTGAACTTGAATATTTTTTAAAATATGCAAGATGCGGTTCTGAAACTTGTGGTTGATTGACTATTCCTCATTTGAGGGGATCTTACTATGCGTATTGTTATATATAATTTTTTATGCTTACTTTTTTACTTTACTTTTTGCTCCACCATTTTTTATACACTTGTACTCTTCGGTCAAAAATGACCGATAGCCTTTTATAGTGATCTCCAGCCATTTTATGAGTAAAATAAAGGAGCTATAATCTCATTTTGGACTATATATTACATCTACTACTATTTATCAATTTATTTAGGTCCTTTTGGTCCATGCAGATTTACACATACATACATTTTCTCACTACAATACTGCTGATGGATTACCCTCCAGTATAGTTATGTGCCAAATATTTTTACCCTGCTGTTCCTGTAAGATAGTTCAATTCATTCTCAACATTTCATATTGTAAATGAACATATTCTCTTTTTTTGTGTTCCCTGATCTAATTTCTGTGAAATGCTGACCTGAAAGAGTACTAATAAATTCTGTCTGAAAAGTGTGTTTGCTTTACTCTGAGCTCTTATCCTAAAGGGTGGGGGTGGGGTTTATTTTATCCTATCAGTAGACAATTGCCATAGTAGTCTATCCAGTTTCATTTTCAGTCCAACTGGAGAGAGAGCAGAAAGGACATATACAGACAACAGAGTTCTAAAGGATCATCTTTACAGGTACTGTATGTAGCAGATAAACTCTTTTTTTATTGTCAAAGTATTCAATTCTTTTGATTAGATGGTATAGTGTAAAGCAGCAATGGATATAATGAGTGCATGCTTAGATGGATGGTCTTGTTTGCGATGCTCCAGCATCACAATCGCAGGGGATTTCTCAATGTGTATTGGGGCCCTAATTGTGTTTATTGTTGTAAAACTGGTAATAGTTTGTTCTCTCATTGTATTATTATTTTTTATGTATATTTTATGTTTTCATTCCAGAGTGTTGCCTCTTTGCCTAATGAGAAAACGTATAATGACTGAAAAAGATTTGGAGGACTTTGTAAACGCCTCTAATTCTGATGATGATGATGATGCCCCGCCTGAGAATGTGTCAGAAGAGGAGGACCACATAAGTGATGGGGAATCCAATGCAGAGCAATCTGATTCTGAAGTGAAATCTGATGAGGAAACCCAGACAACTAGTGGGATCCAAGAAATCCTTTCAAAGAACAAAGATGTCATTTGGAACCTGCAGCCTTTTACTCGGTCGGGTAGAATGTCTTCTAAAGATGTCATAAAAGGTACACCTGGTTCTACCAGGTATGCTATATCAAGAATTGATGACATACAATCTGCATTAAAATTGTTTATAAATATTACCATACAAAACATCATAATCCAAATGTCCAACATTGAGGGACAACAAGTTTATGGCGAGAAATGAAATACTTTAGATTTGACAGCTCTAAATGCTTTCATAGGATTACTGCTGTTAGCAGGAGTCTACAGGTCATACGGTGAGTCAACCAGTAGTTTATGGGATTCAGAAACTGGTCGCCACATATTTAGGGCCACCATGTCTGCGAAAAGATTTCATCAAATTGCAAGAGTCCTTCGTTTTGATAATAAAAGCAATCGAATTGAAAGAAGAGCCACAGACAAACTTGCCCCTATTAGAGATTTGTGGAACAAATGGGTAGAAAATCTACCAATATTTTATAATCCTGGTGACAATGTGACTGTAGATGAGCAATTAGTCTCGTTCAGAGGTAGGTGTCCGTTCAGGCAGTATATTCCAAGTAAGCCTGCAAAGTACGGCATCAAAATATGGACTATGTGCGACAGCAAAAGTGCGTACACTCTAAATGCACAGGTATACATAGGAAAACAAGCTGGATAAAGAGCCGAAAAAAATCAAGGCATGCGAGTAGTCTTGGATTTGACCCAGGAACTCAAAGGACAAAATGTCACATGCGACAATTGTTTTACATCATATCAATTAGGGCAGATGTTGATGAAAAGAAAAATTACCATGTTGGGTACTATTAGAAAAAATAAGCCAGAACTGCCGCAAGGTATTCTCAGTAAGAGAGACATTTATAGTTCTATGTTTTATTTTACTAAGGATACCACAGTAGTTTCTTACGTCTCAAAAAAACGCAAGCAGGTAATTCTGATGAGCACAATGCATCATGATAGTGAAATCAGTAATAGAGATGACAGAAAACCGGACATCATTTTAGAATATAATGCTACAAAAGGGGCTGTTGATACTCTAAATCAACTGATAGGCACTTACACCTGTAAGCGCAAAACAAATCGGTGGCCAATGGTGATTTTTTTACAATATGCTTGATGTGTCAGCATACAATGCATTCGTGCTATGGAAGGAAATAGACCCAAATTGGAACTAAAATAAACTATATAAGAGAAGACTTTTTATAGAGGAGTTGGGAAAATCACTGGTTAGCCCATATATTGAAGAACGAAAGGCAAGATAAAGAAAGTGAACCAACAGCTTACACCAGCACTGCTACAATACCCACGGCCTCCACCAGCAACGCAGACAGCCTAAAACGGAAACGATGCGACTTCTGTCCAACATCAAGCAATCACAAATCAAATGTGATATGTTACAGATGTGGAAAATATTTATGCAAAAGACATGTCAATTATACCTGTGACAATTGCAAACAGTAAATTTTGCACCGTGTGACTTATTTATCATTTTACATAAAAAAAACTGAACTGTTAATTTTTTTTTTTGGAAAATAATATAATTACATTTAGTTTATTGTTATTAGTTATAGTTTACAGTTGGATGAATAATTATTTTTGTATGTGCAAATATGCAATATGCATAAATATTCCAATAAAGCCATGTTAAATGTTTTGACACAAAAAAAAATAAAAAGTAAGTTTTTCCTTCCATTTTTCATTTGTTTATAAACAACCAGGTTCACATACAATATAATACTGCAAAAATTATTCAATTAAAACACTTAAATTAGCTAAAAATCAAGACTTTATTAGGTCCGGTCAAAAATGACCAGAAGATAACAAGTGTATAGTGGTAACAAGGAGAATAGCAGGGTTAAATGTGGCGCCCAAATCGCTGATTGGTCGCGGGCAGCATCCGCGACCAATCATCGAATCATATTGGTGAGGACCGGGGAGCGGAATGGTATTGGTGAGGACCGGGGAGCGTCGCTACCTGTGCGGCTACTTCCGCTGCGAGAAGCCGGGAGATGAGTGACTGCTCGCAACAGAAGTATCCCGACCCGCAGCGCCGCTCCCCGATCCTCCCTTCCGCATGGAGGTCAGCGGCGGCGGCGGTTGAGGTCCTTCTGCTGCTACCGGCCAGGAGATGAGCGCCTCGCGCCGGTCATCTCCCGGCTGCATCTCCGTCCCGCAGATGAGCCGCTAACGGCCGCCATCTTTTTTCAGAAATCCCGCGGCGCTGATTGGCCGCTGCCGGACCAATGAGCGACGCGGGATTTCCAGGACAGACATACAGACAGAAAGACAGACAGACAGACAGACGGGATAAGACGATTATATATATAGATTATTATCTATTACTATAGCTCCATTTATTCCATGGCACTTTACATGTGAAAAGGGGGTATATATACCAAAAAACAAGTACAATAAGCTTGAACAAAAACTAATCACCGACTGGTACATGAGGAGAGAGGACCCTGCCTGCGAGGGCTCACAAACAACCTACAAGGGATGGGTTAGGATACAGTAGGTGAGGGTAGAGCTGGTTGTGCAGCATTATGGTGGAGCGAGGGTTACTGCAGGTTGTAGGCTTGTTTCTGACCATGCAGGAACATGGTCTGATCATATTACAGCTCCTGGCCAGGGGAGGATGCAAAAAAGATTATATAAATATTAGCTATTGAACCCATTCTACGCTCGGGTGGCGAGCATTTTTATTGGTATATGGTCTCCATCTTGGTCCATGCTCCACCATCCCGGTCCCCCATCCTGTTATGTGCACCCCCATCCTGTTATGTCTGCCCCCATCCTGCTCCCCCATACTGTTATGTGTGCCCCCATATTGCTCCCCCATCCTGTTAGAGGCACCACCATCCTGCTCCCCCATCCTGTTATGTGCAGCCCAATCCTGTCATGTGCTGCCCCATCCTGTCATGTTCTGCTCTCATCCTGTGCCCCCATCCTGTCATGTGCTGCCCCCATCATGTGCGCCCATTCTAGTATGTGATTCCACCAACCAGTGCCCCCATCGTATCATGTGCGCCCCCAGCTTGGTATGTACTGCCCCAATCCTGAGCCCCTTTCCTGTCATGTGCTGCCCTCATCCTGTGCCCCAATCCAGGTATGTGCTGCCCCTATCATGTCATGTGCTGCTCCCATCCTGTCATGTGCTGCCCCCATCCTGTCATGTGCTGCCCCCATGCTGTCATGTGCTGCTCCCATCCTGCACCCCCATCTTGTATTGTGCTGCCCTCATCTTGAGCCCCAATCCTGCCATGTGCTGCCCCCATCCTGCGCCCCTTATCCTGTCATGTGCTGCTCCCATCCTGCACCCCCCATCTTGGTATGTGCTGCCCCTATCCTGTCATGTGCTGCCCCCATCCTGTGCCCTCATCCTGTTATGTGCTGCCCCCATCCTGTCATGTGCTGCCCTCATCCTGCGCCCCCATCCTGGTATGTGCTGCCCTCATCTTGGCATGTACTGCCCCAATCATGCGCCCCCATCCTGTCATGTGCTGTCCTCATCCTGTCATGTGCTGCCCTCATCCTGTGCCCCCATCCTATCATGTGCTGTCCCCATCCTGTCATGTGCTGCCCCCATGCTGTCATGTGCTGCTGTCATTCTGTGCCCCCCCATCCTGGTATGTGCTGCCCCCATCCTGTCATGTGCTACCCCCATCCTGTCATGTGCTACCCCCATCCTGTGCCCTCATGCTGTTATGTGCTGCCCCCATCCTGTCATGTGCTGCCCACATCCTGCGCCCCCATTCTGATATGTGCTGCCCTCATCCTGGTATGTACTGCCCCAATCCTGCGCCCCCATCCTGTCATGTGCTTCCCCCATCCTGTCATGTGCTGCCCCATCCTGTCATGTGCTGCCCTCATCCTGTCATCTGCTGCCCCATCCTGTGCCCCCATCCTTGTATGTGCTGCCTCCATCTTGCACTCCCATCCTGTCATGTGCTGCCCCCATCCTGTCATGTGCTGCTCCCATCCTGCACCCCCACCTTGTCATGTGTTGCCCTCATCTTGTGCCCCAATCCTGTTTTGTGCTGCCCCCATCCTGCACCCCCATCCTGTCATTCGCTGCCCCCATCCTGTGCCCCTATGCTATCATGAGCTACCCCATCCTGTCATCTGCTGCTGCAATCCTGCACCCCCATCCTGTCATGTGCTGCTCCCATCAAACTCCCCCCATCCTGGTATATGCTGTCCCCACCCTGTCATGTGCTGCCCCATACTGTGCCCTCATCCTGCTATGTGCTGCTGCCCCCATCTTGTCATGTGCTGCCATCATCCTGCACCCCCATTCTGGTATGTGCTGCCCTCATCCTACTATGTACTGCCCTCATCCTGCACCCCCATCCTGGTATGTGCTTCCCTCATCCTAGTATGTACTGCCCCAATCCTGCACCCCCATCCTGTCATGTGCTGCCCTAATCCTGCGCCCCTATTCTGGTATGTGCTGCCCCTATCCTGTCATGTGGTGCCCTCATCCTGTCATGTGCTGTCCCCATCCTGCGTCCCCATTCTGTCATGTGCTTCCCCCATCCTGTCATATGTTGCCCCCATCCTGTCATGTGCTGCCCTCATCCTGCGCCCCCATCCTGGTATATGCTGCCCCCATCCTGTCATGTGCTGCACCCACCCTGTCATGTGATGCGCCCATCCTGTGCCCCCCATCCTGGTATATGCTGCCCCCATCCTGTCATGTGCTGCCCCCATCCTATGCCCTCATTCTGTTATGTGCTGCCCCCATCCTGTCATGTTCTGCCCTCATCCTGCACCCCCATCCTGGTATGTGCTGCCCTCATCCTGGTATGTACTGCTCCAATCCTGCTCCCCCATTCTGTCATGTGCTGCCCCCATCCTGTCATGTGCTGCCCCCATCCTGTCATGTGCTGCCCTCATCTTGTCATGTGCTCCCCCATCCTGTGCCCCCATCCTTGTATGTGCTGCCCCCATCTTGCGCCCCCATCCTGTTATGTGCTGCCCCATCCTGTCATGTGCTGCTCCCATCCTGCACCCCCACCTTGTAATGTGCTGCCCACTAAACAAGTGTATAGTGGTAACAAGGAGAATAGCAGGGTTAAATGTGGCGCCCAAATCGCTGATTGGTCGCGGGCAGCATCCGCGACCAATCATCGAATCATATTGGTGAGGACCGGGGAGCGGAATGGTATTGGTGAGGACCGGGGAGCGTCGCTACCTGTGCGGCTACTTCCGCTGCGAGAAGCCGGGAGATGAGTGACTGCTCGCAACAGAAGTATCCCGACCCGCAGCGCCGCTCCCCGATCCTCCCTTCCGCATGGAGGTCAGCGGCGGCGGCGGTTGAGGTCCTTCTGCTGCTACCGGCCAGGAGATGAGCGCCTCGCGCCGGTCATCTCCCGGCTGCATCTCCGTCCCGCAGATGAGCCGCTAACGGCCGCCATCTTTTTTCAGAAATCCCGCGGCGCTGATTGGCCGCTGCCGGACCAATGAGCGACGCGGGATTTCCAGGACAGACATACAGACAGAAAGACAGACAGACAGACAGACGGGATAAGACGATTATATATATAGATTATTATCTATTACTATAGCTCCATTTATTCCATGGCACTTTACATGTGAAAAGGGGGTATATATACCAAAAAACAAGTACAATAAGCTTGAACAAAAACTAATCACCGACTGGTACATGAGGAGAGAGGACCCTGCCTGCGAGGGCTCACAAACAACCTACAAGGGATGGGTTAGGATACAGTAGGTGAGGGTAGAGCTGGTTGTGCAGCATTATGGTGGAGCGAGGGTTACTGCAGGTTGTAGGCTTGTTTCTGACCATGCAGGAACATGGTCTGATCATATTACAGCTCCTGGCCAGGGGAGGATGCAAAAAAGATTATATAAATATTAGCTATTGAACCCATTCTACGCTCGGGTGGCGAGCATTTTTATTGGTATATGGTCTCCATCTTGGTCCATGCTCCACCATCCCGGTCCCCCATCCTGTTATGTGCACCCCCATCCTGTTATGTCTGCCCCCATCCTGCTCCCCCATACTGTTATGTGTGCCCCCATATTGCTCCCCCATCCTGTTAGAGGCACCACCATCCTGCTCCCCCATCCTGTTATGTGCAGCCCAATCCTGTCATGTGCTGCCCCATCCTGTCATGTTCTGCTCTCATCCTGTGCCCCCATCCTGTCATGTGCTGCCCCCATCATGTGCGCCCATTCTAGTATGTGATTCCACCAACCAGTGCCCCCATCGTATCATGTGCGCCCCCAGCTTGGTATGTACTGCCCCAATCCTGAGCCCCTTTCCTGTCATGTGCTGCCCTCATCCTGTGCCCCAATCCAGGTATGTGCTGCCCCTATCATGTCATGTGCTGCTCCCATCCTGTCATGTGCTGCCCCCATCCTGTCATGTGCTGCCCCCATGCTGTCATGTGCTGCTCCCATCCTGCACCCCCATCTTGTATTGTGCTGCCCTCATCTTGAGCCCCAATCCTGCCATGTGCTGCCCCCATCCTGCGCCCCTTATCCTGTCATGTGCTGCTCCCATCCTGCACCCCCCATCTTGGTATGTGCTGCCCCTATCCTGTCATGTGCTGCCCCCATCCTGTGCCCTCATCCTGTTATGTGCTGCCCCCATCCTGTCATGTGCTGCCCTCATCCTGCGCCCCCATCCTGGTATGTGCTGCCCTCATCTTGGCATGTACTGCCCCAATCATGCGCCCCCATCCTGTCATGTGCTGTCCTCATCCTGTCATGTGCTGCCCTCATCCTGTGCCCCCATCCTATCATGTGCTGTCCCCATCCTGTCATGTGCTGCCCCCATGCTGTCATGTGCTGCTGTCATTCTGTGCCCCCCCATCCTGGTATGTGCTGCCCCCATCCTGTCATGTGCTACCCCCATCCTGTCATGTGCTACCCCCATCCTGTGCCCTCATGCTGTTATGTGCTGCCCCCATCCTGTCATGTGCTGCCCACATCCTGCGCCCCCATTCTGATATGTGCTGCCCTCATCCTGGTATGTACTGCCCCAATCCTGCGCCCCCATCCTGTCATGTGCTTCCCCCATCCTGTCATGTGCTGCCCCATCCTGTCATGTGCTGCCCTCATCCTGTCATCTGCTGCCCCATCCTGTGCCCCCATCCTTGTATGTGCTGCCTCCATCTTGCACTCCCATCCTGTCATGTGCTGCCCCCATCCTGTCATGTGCTGCTCCCATCCTGCACCCCCACCTTGTCATGTGTTGCCCTCATCTTGTGCCCCAATCCTGTTTTGTGCTGCCCCCATCCTGCACCCCCATCCTGTCATTCGCTGCCCCCATCCTGTGCCCCTATGCTATCATGAGCTACCCCATCCTGTCATCTGCTGCTGCAATCCTGCACCCCCATCCTGTCATGTGCTGCTCCCATCAAACTCCCCCCATCCTGGTATATGCTGTCCCCACCCTGTCATGTGCTGCCCCATACTGTGCCCTCATCCTGCTATGTGCTGCTGCCCCCATCTTGTCATGTGCTGCCATCATCCTGCACCCCCATTCTGGTATGTGCTGCCCTCATCCTACTATGTACTGCCCTCATCCTGCACCCCCATCCTGGTATGTGCTTCCCTCATCCTAGTATGTACTGCCCCAATCCTGCACCCCCATCCTGTCATGTGCTGCCCTAATCCTGCGCCCCTATTCTGGTATGTGCTGCCCCTATCCTGTCATGTGGTGCCCTCATCCTGTCATGTGCTGTCCCCATCCTGCGTCCCCATTCTGTCATGTGCTTCCCCCATCCTGTCATATGTTGCCCCCATCCTGTCATGTGCTGCCCTCATCCTGCGCCCCCATCCTGGTATATGCTGCCCCCATCCTGTCATGTGCTGCACCCACCCTGTCATGTGATGCGCCCATCCTGTGCCCCCCATCCTGGTATATGCTGCCCCCATCCTGTCATGTGCTGCCCCCATCCTATGCCCTCATTCTGTTATGTGCTGCCCCCATCCTGTCATGTTCTGCCCTCATCCTGCACCCCCATCCTGGTATGTGCTGCCCTCATCCTGGTATGTACTGCTCCAATCCTGCTCCCCCATTCTGTCATGTGCTGCCCCCATCCTGTCATGTGCTGCCCCCATCCTGTCATGTGCTGCCCTCATCTTGTCATGTGCTCCCCCATCCTGTGCCCCCATCCTTGTATGTGCTGCCCCCATCTTGCGCCCCCATCCTGTTATGTGCTGCCCCATCCTGTCATGTGCTGCTCCCATCCTGCACCCCCACCTTGTAATGTGCTGCCCTCATCTTGTGCCCCAATCCTGTCTTGTGCTGCCCCCATCCTGTGCCCCCATCCTGTTATTTGCTGCCCCATCCTGCACCCCTATCCTATGATGTGCTGCCCCATCCTGTCATCTGCTGCCGCAATCCTGCACCCCCATCCTGTCATGTGCTGCTCCCATCAAGCTCCCCCCCATCCTGGTATATGCTGCCCCCATCCTGTCATGTGCTGCCCCATACTGTGCCCTCATCCTGCTATGTGCTGCACCCATCTTGTCATGTGCTGCCCTCATCCTGCGCCCCCATTCTGGTATGTGCTGCCCTCATCCTAGTATGTACTGCCCTCATCCTGCACCCCCATCCTGGTATGTGCTGCCCTCATTCTGGTATGTACTGTCCCAATCCTGCACCCCCATCCTGTCATGTGCTGCTCCCATCAAGCTCCCCCCATCCTGGTATATGCTGCCCCCATCCTGTCATGTGCTGCCCATACTGTGCCCTCATCCTGCTATGTGCTGCCCCCATCTTGTCATGTGCTGCCCTCATCCTGAGCCCCCATCCTAGTATGTGCTTCCCCCATCCTGTCATGTGCTGCTCCCATACTGTCATGTGCTGCCCCCACCCTGCTCCCCCATCCTTGTATGTGCTGCCCCCATTCTGTGCCCTCATTCCATCATGAATGTCCCCATCCTGGTATGTACTGCCCCAATCCTGCTCCCCCATCCTGACATGTGCTGCCCTCATCCTGCGCCCCAATCCTGGTATGTGCTGCTCCTATTCTGTCATGTGCTGCTCCCATCCTGTCATGTGCTGCCCCTATCCTGTCATGTGCTTCCCCATCCTGTCATGTGCTGCCCTCATCCTGTGCCCCAAACCTGGTATTGTTGAGGGAGGGCACCAACCTTCCCTTCACGGATGACCAAGTGAGTGTCAAATTATTATGTTGATTGCGCAATCCACAGAAAACCAAACAGAGACAGTGCTCTGTATGGGAGGATTCAGAGAATCTCTAACCCCGTTTATTTCTACTTAGCATTTTATATTGTTTTGAGTTTATCAATGGCCAATCACCTACAGCCATACTACAGGCTTGAACCAATGTTGGTACAATTATTACGGAAATACACATATGGTCATATTATTGTTAGTTCAGTGCATGATGGAAATTTACAAGGTTACCCATCCTGGCTCAGACTAGTCAGATAACGGGAGCAGGGTGTCTCATGTTCTTGTGAGAAAAGGTTAGTGTGAGAAAGTTGCACGAGAAAAGAAGGAAAGAATGTATGTTATGCAAGGAGTGTAAAAACATGATTTTGAAGCAAGCAGACAAAATGGAGTTGCTATAGCATGAATATCAATATGTCCTATACAGTATGAGCTGCCCCCATCCTGTCATGTGCTGCCCTCATCCTGCGCCCCCATCCTGGTATGTGCTGCCCCCATCCTGTCTTGCGCTGTCCCCATCCTGCCATGTGCTGCCCTCATCCTGCACCCATACCCATCCAGGTATGTGCTGCTCACATCCTAGTATGTGCTGCCCCAATCCTGCACCCCCATCCTGTCATGCGCTGCCCTCATCCTGCGCCCCAATTCTGGTATGTGCTGCCCCTATCCTGTCATGTGGTGCCCCCATCCTGTCATGTGCTGCCCTCATCCTGTCATGTGCTGCCCCCATCCTGCATCCCCATCCTGTCATGTGCTGCCCCCATCCTGGGCCCTCATCCGGTCATGTGCTGCCCCCATCCTGGGCCCCCCTCCTGTCATGTGCTGCCCCCATCCTGTCATGTGCTGCCCTCATCCTGCGCCCCCATCCTGGTATGTGCTGCCTTCATCCTGTCATGTGCTGCTCCCATCCTGCCATGTGCTGCCCGATTCCTGTCATGTGCTGCCCTGATCCTGCACCCCATCCTGTCATGTGCTGCCCCCATCCTGTCATGTGCTGCCCCCATCCTGCTATATGCTGCCCCCATCCTGGGCCCACATCCTGTCATGTGCTGCCCCAATCCTGTCATGTGCTGCCCTCATCCTGCGCCCCCATCCTGGTATGTGCTGCCTCAATCCTGTCATGTGCTACCCCCATCCTGCCATGTGCTTCCCCATTCCTGTCATGTGCTGCCTGTTACGCTCGCGCCCAGACTGACTGGCGTGAGCGTGATTAGTGATCCCACTGTACCATGTACCGACGAGTGCCTGGAGGGGCGTAACTAAGTATCAACCCGATCTGATCAAGGTCACAAGGCGGCTCAGTCGACTCCGTGAACCAGGGAGGAACCGAGCAGAGGGACCAGGTGCTACTCCAGGTCAGACCCCGGTCACAGCTGTTGACCCACACCGGGGAATGCAGGAACAGGCAGGTTAGCTGGTATGCAGACAGGTGGGCACTGGCAGGCACGGCTGGTATGAAGGCAGGTGGGTACTAGCAGGCACGGCTGGTATGAAGGCAGGCGGGTTCTGACAGGCACGGCTGGAATGCAGACAGGCAGATACTGGCAGGTATGAACGCAGGCTGGATAGGGACCGGTACAGACTGGGATAAAGGAACAGAGCCGCAGGTGTGGTGGACTAGCAGAGCAAAACCGTAGGTGCGGTGAACAAGCAGAGCGGAGCAAAACCGCAGGTGCGGTGAACAAGCAAAGCGGAGCAAAACTGCAGGTGCGGTGAACAAGCAGAGCGGAGCAAAACCGCAGGTGCGGTGAACAAGCAGAGCAGAGCGGAACCGCTGGTGCGGTAAACAAGCAGAGCAGAGAGGAACCGCAGGTGCGGTAAACAAGCAGAGCAGAGCGGAACCGACGGAGCGGTGAACGAGCAGAGCGGAACCGCAAGTGCAGTAAACAAGCAGAGCAGAGCGGAACCGCAGGCGCGGTAAACAAGCAGAGCAGAGCGGAACCGCCGTAGCGGTGAACAAGCAGAGCAGAGCAGAATCGCAGGTGCGGTAAACAAACGGAGCAGATCGGAACCGCCGGAGCGGTGAGCAAGCAGAGCAGAACAGAGCAGAAGGTGAAGGCAGACAGGACAGGGCTCTGTTCACATGGAACAGACTGGAAGATACAGGAAGATAGCTAGAACACAGGAGGTAAATAAGGAGGCAGGGAAACAGAACGAGCAGAACCAGATACACACAAGGTACTTACAATGAAGTAGCGAGTGGACACAAAACTCGCAAATAGAAGTACAGAGACAACGAGTTTGAGTTAGGTGCAGGTTCAGACACTGCAGGAAAAGGGAAGGAACAGACATGGAAACAAACAAGAAACGGGCTAGGACACTGTTCAGACAGGAACTGAAACAGAAACAAGATACAGAAACGAGCCTGGGAACTCAGCCCTCAGGGTGGCGGAAACAGACAGGTAACAGGCCTGGGCATACAGCCCCCAGGGTGACAGAACAGACAGGTAACAGGCCTGGGTATACCTACTGGGTGGAGGGGGTTTAAGTATCCAGTGACTCACAGCAATAGGCTGGGGACGCATTAGGACTGAGCACACAGTAGCTATAAGAAACAAGCAGAAAGCGGCGCCGACGCCATAAGCAATCAGACAAGAGACATGGACAGAGCAGGTACTGGAGCAAAGAGTGCAGCATGGACTGACAGGTAAGATTGCGGTCTTGCATGGTGGGAGGTGGTGCACCATGCAAGCACGCTGCCAGGGATGTTACAGTACCCCCCCCCTTTACGCTCCCTCTTCCTCCAGCCACCAAGGATTTTCTGCAGAGAATTTGGAGGCCGATCCTTCTCAAGAAGATTTCCTCTTCTGTCCACTAGAGGGAACAAATCTGGTCTCATCATCTTGGTAACTAGGATGCTTCCTTCCATCGGGCCATCCTCAGCAACAGATTAAATGGGCGAGGTACCAGGAACAGGACACAGGAAAGTCTCTCTCCACTTATTAATATTGGGTAGCACCCCAAAGGATTCACGGGACAACTGGAGATCCTCCACCGGGTTGGAGGGGTGCAGAGACTCGGGGGAAACCACCGCTTTAACGTACACTTTGCCAAGCTTACTGGATGAAGAGGGCGAAGTACCAGGTACAGGGTGCAGAAAAGTCTCTCTCCATTTGTTATCAGGTAGCACCCCGGAGGATTCAGGAGACAACTGGAGGTCCCCCGCCTGGTTGGAGGGGTGCAGAGACTTGGAGGTAGCCATCACCTTGATGGACTTATTGCCAGATTTGTTAGAGATGGAGGATCCTTGCATAGGGACCGACTTCAGTCTGGTCTCTGAGATGACATTTCTGCGAGGCGGGGCGGTGACTAAAGCCAGATCATTGGTACAATCGTCGAGACTGTGTGGGGACAATGCCTCCGCTTCCCTTCCTTCGGAGACTCCAGCGCACAGCGAGTCAGCGACTAGCAGATCTGGTGAAGAAGAAGAAGAAACTGCTGACTGTCCTGCAGATATGGGGACTGGACACCCCTTGCACCTCAGCAGTCCCCCAGGAAACACCATGCAGGATCTCCAGAACTGAGCGGGCACTAGATCTCTCGGCTCTGGACGACCTGTGGGTAAACCAGACAGCACCTGGAATGTGAACTTCTTCATGTGTAATGCTCCAATCTGGAGCTTAATTTGTATAGACATATTTTGACTGCTTCTGAGTAGGGCTCGTCCTTCCGCAGACAATGCCCAAACCAGCTTCTGGAGTTGTCGGACGGGAATCAGACACTGACTCTTCAAGTCTTTACGCCCAAAACTTCTGGTTAATCCGAGGCCTTCACTTGTCACGGAAACAGTCATGGTCATCTGTGGAGAGGAAACACTAATGCGAAGGGCAGCCTCTCCTACAGGCCTAATGTCTTGGGATTCTCCAACCTTCACTGGACAAAGACTGTCAGGGGGTCGCAAACAACCGCAGCGGGACTGCAATCTGATTTTGTGACTGAGTTCTGGCCTCTGCTTTGCCTGACGAACATAGTCATCCTTCATGGATCCTGTGCAGAGAGCTGCCTCTACAGGCTGGGGAACAGTAGGTCTTTGGGAGGACAGAACCTGGCGTGAAGGTTTACCTCTACGCCTTGCACATCTGGACTGCCTCTTGAGGTTGGGAAGGGAACTATTCTGTGGAGCATTTCATCCTGTGTGGATTCTGTGTGGGCAGCAGTCTCTTCAGGCTGGAGAACTGGTAGGCTACCTACACACATCACCCATCGGGGCTGCTCCAGGATATTGGGAAGGGAAGCTTTAGCAGAAGCTTCAGGATTAGGGTCATCGAAGACCATTAGAAAGGCCACCAGGAAGGCCTGCAGGTCAGAGACGATAGGATCCCATGCTTCCCATAGGGGGGGTGAACCATTTCAAGGCATCACCTGCTAGGTAGGACATCATGAATGCTACTTTAACCCGATCAGTAGGAAAATAGGGAGCATAAAATTTGAAATGCAGCATGCATTGCTCCACAAATGCACGGCTTTGTTTTGGATCCCCATAGTACCGTGGTGGATCCACAGGAACGAGTGCTGAAAGATCCATTTGGGCTGGTGCGTAAATCGCCTGGGCCACAGCTTGAAAAATTCTTTTTTCTTGGTGCACGTATTCGCCAGACAAGGATTCAAAATGTCTCTGAGAGCGAAGGGCAGTGGGGCTCAACAGGAACCATGGCCTGAGCAAACTGTTACACTCGCGCCCGGACTGACTGGCGTGAGCGTGATTAGTGATCCCACTGCACCATGAACCAAGGAGTGCCTGGAGGGGCGTAACTAAGTATCAACCCGATCCGACCAAGGTCACACGGCAGCTAAGTCGACTCCGTGAACCAGGGAGGAACCGAGCAGAGGGACCAGGTGCTACCCAGGTCAGACCCCGGTCACAGCTGTTGACCCACACCGGGGAATGCAGGAACAGGCAGGTTAGCTGGTATGCAGACAGGTGGGCACTGGCAGGCACGGCTGGTATGAAGGCAGGTGGGTACTAGCAGGCACGGCTGGTATGAAGGCAGGCGGGTGCTGACAGGCACGGCTGGAATGCAGACAGGCAGATACTGGCAGGTATGAACGCAGGCTGGATAGGGACCGGTACAGACTGGGATACAGGAACAGAGCCGCAGGTGTGGTGGACTAGCAGAGAAAAACTGCAGGACCGGTGAACAAGCAGAGCGGAGCAAAACCGCAGGTGCGGTGAACAAGCAGAGCAGAGCGGAACTGCAGGTGCGGTAAACAAGCGGAGCACTGCGGTACCGCCGGAGCGGTGAACAAGCAGAGAAGAGCGGAACCGCAGGTGCGGTTAACAAGCGGAGCAGAGCGGAACCGCCGGAGCGGTGAACGAGCAGAGCGGAACCGCAGGGGCGGTAAACAAGCAGAGCAGAGCGGAACCGCAGGTGCGGTAAACAAGCGGAGCAGAGCGGAACCGCCAAAGCGGTAAACAAGCAGAGCAGAGCGGAACCGCAGGTGCGGTAAACAAGCAGAGCAGAGTAGAACCGCAGGTGCGTTAAACAAGCAGAGAAGAGCAGAACCGCAGGTGCGGATAACAAGCGGAGCAGAGTGGAACCGCCGGAGCGATGAACGAGCAGAGCAGAGCGGAACCGCAGGGGCGGTAAACAAGCAGAGCAGAGCAGAACCGCAGGTGCGGTAAACAAGCGGAGCAGAGCGGAACCTTCAAAGCGGTAAACAAGCAGAGCAGAGCGGAACCGCAGGTGCAGTAAACAAGCAGAGCAGAGCGGAACCGCCGGAGCGGTGAACAAGCAGAGCAGAGCAGAACCGCAGGTGCGGTAAACAAACGGAGCAGAGCGGAACCGACGGAGCGGTGAGCAAGCAGAGCAGAACAGAGCAGAAGGTGAAGGCAGACAGGACAGGGCTCTGTTCACATGGAACAGACTGGAAGATACAGGAAGATAGCTAGAACACAGGAGGTAAATACGGAGGCAGGGAAACAGAACGAGCAGAACCAGATACACACAAGGTACTTACAATGAAGTAGCGAGTGGACACAAAACTCACAAACAGAAATACAGAGACAACGAGTTGAAGTTAGGAGCAGGTTCAGACACTGCAGGAATAGGGAAGGTACAAACATGGAAACAAACAAGAAACGGGCCCCCAGGGTGGCGGAACAGACTAGATACAGGACAGGACCTGGCAATTCAGTTGCAAAGGACAAACTGAGAGAAAGTGTTGCTCAGGCACCTCCTACTGGGTGGAGGGGGTTTAAGTATCCAGTGACTCACAGCAATAGGCTGGGGACGCATTAGGACTGTGCACACAGTAACTATAAGAAACAAGCAGAAAGCCGCGCCAACGCCCTAAGCAATCAGACAAGAGACATGGACAGAGCAGGTACTGGAGCAAAGAGTGCAGCATGGACTGACAGGTAAGATTGCGGTCTTGCATGGTGAGAGGTGGTGCACCATGCAAGCACGCTGCCAGGGATGTTACACTGCCCTGATCCTGCTCCCCCATCTTGTCATGTGCTGCCCCAATACTGTCATATACTGCCCTCACCCTGAGCCCCCATCCTGGTATGTGCTGCCTCCATCCTGCGCTCTCATCCTGTCATGTGTGTCCCCATCCTGGTATGTACTGCTCCAATCCTGCTCCCCCATCCTGGTATGTGCTGCCCTCATCCTGCGCCTCAATCCTGGTATGTGCTGCCCCTATCCTGTCATGTGCTGTTCCCATCCTGTCATGTGCTGCCCTTATCCTGTCATGTACTGCCCCATCCTGTCTTATGCTGCCCTCATCCTGTGCCCCAATCCTGGTATGTGCTGCCCCCATCCTGTCATGTGCTGCCCACATCCTGTCATGTGCTGCTCCCATCCTGCACCCCCATCTTGTCATGTGCTGCCCTCATCTTGCACCCCCATCCTGTCATGTGCTGCCCCATCCTGTCATGTGCTGCCCTCATCCTGTCATGTGCTGCCCCCATCCTGTCATGTGCTGCTCCCATCCTGCACCCCATCTTGTCATGTGCTGCCCCCATCCTGTCATATGCTGCCCCCATCCTGCGCCTCCATCCTGTCATTTGCTGCTCCCATCCTGCACCCCATCCTGGTATGTGCTGCCCCTATTCTGTGCCCTCATCTTGTGATGTGCTGCCCCCATCCTGTGCCCTCATCCTGGTATGTGCTGCCTCCATCCTGGTATGTGCTGCCCTTTTCTTGCACCCCCATCCTGTCATCTGCTGCCCTCATCCCTCACCCAAATCCTGTCATGGGCTGCTATAATCCTGTGTCCCCATCCTGTCATGTGCTGCCCCGATCCTGTCATGTGCTGCCACATCCTGTCATATGCTGCCCCCATCCTGCACCCACATTCTGTCATGTGCTGCTCCCATCCTGCGCCCCCATCCTGTCATGTGCTTCCCCCACCCTGCATCCCCATTCTGTCATGTGTTGCTCCCATCCTGTTATGTGCTGCTCCCATCCTGCACCCCCATCTTGTAATGTGCTGCCCTCATCTTGCGCCCCCATCCTGTCATTTGCTGCCCCCATCCTGTGCCCCCATTCTATCATGTGCTGCCCCCATCCTGTGATGTGCTGCCCCCATCCTGCGCCCCCATCCTGTCATGTGCTGCCATTATCCTGTGCCCCAGTCCTGGTATGAGCAGCCCCTATCCTGTCGTGTGCTGATCCCATCCTGTCATGTGCTGCCCCTATCCTGTCATGTGCTACCCCATCCTGCACCCCCATCTTGTCATGTGCTGCCCCCATCCTGCGTCCCTATCCTCTCATTTGCTGCTCTCATCCCTGCGCCCCCATCCTGTCATGTGCTGCCCCTATCCTGTCACGTGCTACCCCATCCTGCGTCCCTATCCTGTCATGTGCTGCTCCCATCCTGCACCCCCATCTTGTCATGTGCTGCCCTCATCTTGTGCCCCCATCCTGTCATGTGCTGCCACCATACTGCGCCCCATCCTGTCATGTGGTGCCCCCATCCTGTGCACCTATCCTGTCATGTGCTTCCCCCATCCTGTCATGTGCTGCACCCATCCTGCGCCACTATCCTGTCATGTGTTGCTCCCATCCTGCACCCCATCCTGGTTTGTGCTGCCCCTATTCTGTGCCCTCATCTTATGATGTGCTACCCCCATCCTGTCATGTACTGCCCTCATCCTGCGTCCCCATCCTGGTATGTGCTGCCTCCATCCTGGTATATGCTGCCCCTGTCCTGTCATGTGGTGCACCTATCTGGTTATGTGCTGCCCTTATCCTGTGCCCCCATCCTGTCATGTGCTGCCCCCATCCTGCGCCCGCGCCCTGTCATGTGCTGCCCCCATCCTGGGCCTCCATCCTGTCATGTGCTGCCCCGATCCTGTTATATGCTGCCCTCATCCTGCGCCCCCATCCTGGTATGTGCTGCCCCCATCCTGTCATGTGCTGCCCCCATCCTGTCATGTGCTGCCCCCATCCTGCGCCCCCATCCTGATATGTGCTGTCCCATGCTGTCATGTGCTGCCCTCATCCTGCGCCCCAATCCTGGTATGTGCTGCCCCTATCCTGTCATGTGCTGATCCCATCCTGTCATGTGCTGCCCCTATCCTGTCACGTGCTACCCCATCCTGCACCCCCATCTTGTCATGTTCTGCCCCCATCCTGCGCCCCTACCCTGTGATGTGCTGCTCTCATCCCTGCGCCCCCATCCTGTCATGTGCTGCCCCTATTCTGTCATGTGCTGCCCTCATCCTGTCATGTGCTGCTCCCATCCTGCACCCCCATCTTGCCATGTGCTGCCCTCATCTTGTGCCCCATCCTGTCATGTGCTGCCACCATACTGCGCCCCATCCTGTCATGTGGTGCCCCCATCCTGTGCACCTATCCTGTCATGTGCTGCCCCCATCCTGTGCCCCCATCCTGTCATGTGCTGCTCCCATCCTGCGCCCCATCCTGGTATGTGCTGCCCCTAATCTGTGCCCTCATCTTATGATGTGTTGCCCCCATCCTGTCATGTACTGCCCTCATCCTGCGCCCCCATCCTGGTATGTGCTGCCCCTATCCTGACATGTGGTGCTCCTATCCTGTTATGAGCTGCCCTCATCCTGTCAAGTACTGTCCCCATCCTGTGCCCCCATCCTGTCATGTGCTGGCCCCATCCTGCGCCCCATCCTATCATGTGCTGCCCCCATCCTGAGCCCCCATTCTGTCATGTGCTGCTCCCATCCTGCACCCCCATCCTATCATGTGCTGCCCCGATCCTGTCATATGCTGCCCTCATCCTGCGCCCCCATCCTGGTATGTGCTGCCCCCATCCTGTCATGTGCTGCCCCCATCCTGTCATGTGCCGCCCCCATCTTGCGCCCCCATCCTGGTATGTGCTGTCCCATTCTGTCATGTGCTGCCCCCATCCTGCGCCCCCATCCTTGTATGTGCTACCGCCATCCTGTGCCCCCATCTTGTCATTTGCGCCCCCATTCTGGTATATGCTGCCCCCATCCTGTCATGTGATGCCCCCATCCTGTCATGTGCTGCACCCATCCTGTCATGTGGTGCCCCCATCCTGTCATGTGCTGCTCCCATCTTGCACCCCCATCCTGTCATATGCTGCCCTCATCCTGCACCCACATCCTGTCATGGGCTGCTCCAATCCTGTGTCCCCATCCTGTCATGTGCTGCCCCCCATCCTGTCATGTGCTGCCTCCTTCCTGTCAAATGCTGCCTCCATCCTGCACCCCCATCCTGTCATGTGCTGCTCCCATCCTGCGCCCCCATCCTGTCATGTGCTTCCTCCACCATGCGTCCCCATTCTGTCATGTGTTGCTCCCATCCTGTGTCTCCATCCTGTCATGTGCTGCCCCCTATCCTGTCATGTGCTTCCCCCATCCTGTCATGTGCTGCTCCCATCCTGCACCCCATCTTATAATGTGCTGCCCTCATCTTGCGCCCCTATTACATCATGTGCTGCCCTCATCCTGTGCCCCCATCCTGTCATTTGCTGCCCCCATCCTGTGCCCCTATCCTATCATGTGCTGCCCCCATCCTGTCATGTGCTGCCCCCATCCTGCGCCCCTATCCTATCATGTGCTGCCCCCATACAGTTATGTGCTGCCCTCATCCTGCGCCCCAATCCTGGTATGTGCTGCCCCTATCCTGTCATGTGCTGCTCCCATCCTGTCATGTGCTGCCCCTATCCTGTCATGTGCTGATCCCATCCTGTCATGTGCTGCCCCTATCCTGTCACGTGCTACCCCATCCTGCACCCCCATCTTGTCATGTTCTGCCCCCATCCTGCACCCCTACCCTGTGATGTGCTGCTCTCATCCCTGCGCCCCCATCCTGTCATGTGCTGCCCCTATTCTGTCATGTGCTGCCCTCATCCTGTCATGTGCTGCTCCCATCCTGCACCCCCATCTTGCCATGTGATGCCCTCATCTTGTGCCCCATCCTGTCATGTGCTGCCCCCCATCCTGTCATGTGCTGCCTCCTTCCTGTCAAATGCTGCCCCCATCCTGCACCCCCAACCTGTCATGTGCTGCTCCCATCCTGCGCCCCCATCCTGTCATGTGCTTCCCCCACCATGCGTCCCCATTCTGTCATGTGTTGCTCCCATCCTGTGTCTTCATCCTGTCATGTGCTGCCCCCTATCCTGTCATGTGCTTCCCCCATTCTGTCATGTGCTGCTCCCATCCTGCACCCCATCTTATAATGTGCTGCCCTCATCTTGCGGCCATATTATGTCATGTGCTGCCCTCATCCTGTGCCCCCATCCTGTCATTTGCTGCCCCCATCCTGTGCCCCTATCCTATCATGTGCTGCCCCATCCTGTCATGTGCTGCCCCCATCCTGCGCCCCTATCCTATCATGTGCTGCCCTCATACTGTTATGTGCTGCCCTCATCCTGCGCCCCAATCCTGGTATGTGCTGCCCCTATCCTGTCATGTGCTGCTCCCATCCTGTCATGTGCTGCCCCTATCCTGTCATGTGCTACCCCATCCTGCACCCCCATCTTGTCATGTGTTGTCCCCATCCTGCGCCCCTATCCTGTCATGTGCTGTTCTCATTCTGCACCCCCATCCTGTCATGTGTGTTACGGATCCGGATGGTGGAACCTCTGTGTTGCGGTGCAAGGAGGGACCCAGAGGGGCATAACTAAGTATCAACTCGGACCGACCCACGTCGTACGGCGGCTAACGACTCCGTGACCAGGGAGGGACCGAGCAGAGGGACCACGTGCTACTCTGGGGACGACCTTGTAAGGGAGCACGTGACTCCCACGGGTCAGATGGCTGAGACTGACCGATACTGCAGATGGGCACAGCAGGCAGGCTGACGAGAGGTCCGGGTAGATGAACTGGCAGAGACAGCAATTGACAGGTGGGAGCCTCTAGGTAGGCTGTCAGGTGGTCATGGCAAGTGACGGGCAGGAGCCTCCAGGTAGGCAGACAGGTTGTCACGGCAAGTGACAGGCAGGAGCCTCCAGGTAGGCAGACAGGTGGTCACGGCAAGTGACAGGTAGGAGCCTCCAGGTAGGCAGACAGGTGGTCACGGCAAGTGACAGGCAGGAGACCCAGGTAGGCTGTCAGGTGGTCACGGCAAGTGACGGGCAGGAGTCTCCAGGTAGGCTGACAGGTGACAGGCAGGTGCTTCCAGGTAAGCAGGCGGGTGAGGCCCATAGACAGACTGGCGGACTGAATGGAAGACAGACTGTCGGGCAGGAGAGTAATCAGGCTGGCGGAAAGGACTGATAGTCAGACAGGTGGGCAGGACTAGTAGTCAGGCTAGCAGCGGGACCTGAGGGCTGAAGCAGAGGTTAGAACACTGTGCTACAGCTATTGCTCGGTCACCTCCATTTTGGAGGAGGTGCCTTATATATGGGAGGACCTCCGGCAATTGGCCGTGGACTCCTTAGGGCGGCGCGCGCGGGCCCTTTAAGAGGGAGGGAGTGCGCGCGCCCTAAGCACAGTGCCCGGGATGCTGCGCGTGCTGGCAGCAGAAGCAGGAAGAGGAGCGCTGGAGGACGTCGGGCAGCGAGCGCGGCGGTGAGAGGGACGGCGTCTCTGCCTGGCAGAGGGCAGAGACGCCGATGCTACAATGTGCTGCCCCCTATTCTGTCATGTGCTGCCCTCATCCTGTCATGCGCTGCCGCCATCCTGTCATGTGCTGCTCCCATCCTGCACCCCCATCTTGTCATGTGCTGCCCTCAACTTGTGCCCCTATCCTGTCATGTGCTGCCACCATACTGCGCCCCATCCTGTCATTTGTTGCCCCCATCCTGTCATGTGCTGCCCCCATCCTGTCATGTGCTGCCCTCATCCTGTCATGTGCTGCCCCAATCCTGTCATGTGCTGCTCCCATCCTGCACCCCCATCTTGTCATGTTCTGCCCCCATACTGCGCCCCTATCCTGTCATGTGCTGCTCTCATCCTGCGCCCCATCCTGTCATGTGCTGCCCCCCATCCAGTCATGTACTGCCCTCATCCTGTCATGCGCTGCCCCCATCCTGTCATGTGCTGCTCCCATTGTTATGTTCTGCAACTTAGAACTAAGGAATAGGAGGGAATAGCTGTCCCTGCACTGAGACTCAGCTTAACCCTACGCTGGGGTGGGTGCCCTATTCCTTATGAATAGCCCCACCGAAACTCCTGCACTGAACTCAAACAAAGACCTGTAGGAAGGGGAAAGAGGTCCTTAAAAGATCTAAAAACTGGGAGCAAAAGTAGGAGACCTCCTAACAGAAAAGTTAGTTGCAGAAACGAAGATTAAAGGGAACAAAACTGGTGGAACAAGTAGTCCCAGGATAACAATTGTCCAAAGCACAAAGAACTAACCAAGGTTACTTAGCCAGAGCACAAGCGTAGCAACACTGATGTCCAGCGGGGAATGGGAGCCAGGTGCTGAGTAATAAAGAGTGCAGAGATCACGTTACCAAGAAACCAAGCACCAGAGGAAAAGACTTGCAGCCATTAAACCACAACAAGATGGCCGATAGTAAAGCAAAATAGATTCTAACAGTACCTCCCCTTTTACGAGGATCCTCCGGATCCTCTATGCTGAGCCTTACCAGGAAATCTCCTGTGAAAAGCCTTAATTAGCCTTGAGGCCGAGACGTCCTCGGCCTTCACCCAGGAATTATCCTCGGGGCCGAAACCTCTCCAGGACACAAGATACTGTAATCTTCCTCTATACCACCTAGAATCCAAAATGCAAGAAATCTGAAATTCACTGTCCTCATCAACAGGAGGAACAGTAGGCTTCTCCTGCTTATCAGGAGTGTCCGCCTTCTTAAGTAACGACACATGAAACACAGAATTAATCCTCCAGGACGAGGGAATGCCCAACCTCACCGCTGCCGAGTTGACAATCTGAACCACTTTTTAAAGGACCCACAAATTTAGGGCCCAGTTTTTTAGAAGGAATTTTCAAACTAAGATTCCTAGAGGACAACCAAACCATATCCCCAACAGCAAACAAGGACTCCTTTCTTTTTTGTCAAAATACCTTTTTGATCTCCTGTTAGCCTCTTTAAGGTTCAGGAGTACACTGGTCCAAACCCTCTCCAAATCACCAGAAAAATTGTCCTCCTCCGGTACAGCAGCCCCAACTTTGGAAAATGGACCAAAAGATGGATACCTGCCAGTACAACAAAAAAAGGGAGAACAACCAGCGAAGGAAGAAGTATGATTATTAAGGGCAAACTCTGCAAGTGGTAGAAATTCTGATCACATTTCCTGATGGTCTTCCACAAAACATCTCAAAAACTGCTCGACATCCTGCTTCTTCCTTTCAGTCTGTCCTTTGGACTCTGGATGATACCCCGACGAGAATGACAAATGAATTTTCAATCTGTCACAAAAAGCACGCCAAAAGCGAGCCACAAACTGTGGTCCTCTATCAGAAACAATGTCCGTGGGAACACCATGGAGCCTGACAATCTCCTTCACAAAAGCCTTAGCAAGAGTCTTGGCGCAAGGTAACTTGTTGAACGGAACCAGATGACACATTTTACTAAACCGGTCCACAACAACGCAGATGACAGAAAAACCCTCCGATAAAGGCAGATCGGTGATAAAATCCATGGCAAGGTGCGTCCATGGCGAACTAGGAACTTCCAAGGGGCATAGCAACCCCGCAGCCAGAGCGTGAGAGGCCTTCTACCTAGCGCACACAGAACACTGATGCACCCACTTGATGACTTGCCTTTGCCACCCTGGCCACCAGAAACTCCGACCGATAGACTTCCTAGTTTCCAAAATCCCTGGGTGACCCGCCAACGGAGACTCATGACATTCAACAAACGGCGCTTTCCTCAAGGCTATAGGCACAAACAATTTACCACACGGAGTGTTAGTTGGTGTCGCACTCTGAGCTCCTAGGATGCTATTCTCCAACTCAGAATCCAATGCGGCCACCACCACCCCTCTCTGCACAATACACTCCTCCCTCTCAGCATTCACCGCTGGAGAGAAACTATGAGACAAAGCGTCAGCCTTAACATTCTGTGTCCCCGGGACAAAGGTTACGAAAAAATTGAACCGGGCAAAAAACAGTGCCCACCTAGCCTGACGGTCATTGATACATTTAGCTGCGTCCAGATAAATCAAATTCTTATGATCAGTGAAAACCTATATAGGATGTCGAGCCCCCTCCAAAAAATATTGCCAATGCTCAAATGCGAGTTTAATAGCCAACAACTCACGATTCCCAACATCATAGTTGAGCTCTGTCTCAGAAATTTTTTTTGAAAAGAAAGCACAGGGATGCACCCCATCCTCACCCTCCTGGGACAGAACTGCCCCTATGTCTATAAATGAGGCATCCACCTCAACCAAAAATGGCTGGGTTTCATCCGTCTGGATAAAAACAGGAGCAGAGCTGAACCTCTCCTTGAGATACTCAAAAGCTTCAATAGCCTCAGTGGATCATTGGACTGTATTAGCACCCTTCTTGGTGAGATCTGTAATGGGTTTAGCGATGACAGAGAAATTCTTTATGAATTTCCTGCAATAATTGGTAAACCCCAAAAACCTCTGTACGGACTTCAAACCCTCAGGCCTCGGCAACTCCAGCACAGCCTGAACTTTCACTGGGTCCATCTCAAAACCATCACAAGAGACAAAGTAACCCAAACAACTAATTTTCTGGACAGCAAACTGACACTTCTCCAATTTAGCAAAGAGTGTGTTATCTCTCTGTATCTGAAGAACTTCGCGGACTCTCTGCCAATGAGACTCAAGATCCGATGAATAAATCAAAATGTCATCTAGATAAAGAATAACACTCCTACCGATCAAGGGTCTGAGAATGTCATTGATGAAATTTGGAAAAAATGCAGAGGCGTTAGTAAGCCCAAAAGGCATCACCAAACACTCAAAATGTCCTTCCAGGGTGTTAAAAGCTGTCTTCCATTCATCTCCGTCCTTCACCCGCAGCAAATTATATGCCCCACGAAGGTCAATCTTAGAAAACCATTTTGCTCTGGTCAATTGGTTAACAAATCCGGAATAAGTGGTAACGGGTAAGGATTGAGCACAGTGATCTTATTAATCTCCCAAAAATCCAGACATGGCCTAAGACCCCCATCTTTCTTTTTGACAAAAAAGAACCCAACCGCCACAGGAGACTTAGAGGGTCTTATGTGACCTGCAGCTAAACTAGTCTGAAGGTACTCCTTCAAAGCCTCCCTCTCGGGAATTGTCAGATTAAACAATCGACTCTTAGGGAGCTTAGCATCAGGGACGAAGTCAATAGCGCAATAGTAATCTCTATGAGGTGGTAAAGATTTCGACTCCACCTCCGAAAAAACCCTCCAAAAATCCTGGACGACTGGGGAAGGCAAATAAGTCAATCTGCTCCTGATGTTCCATATTCATAGTAAGCGGAAACCCAGTGACCTTTCGAAGAATGCTCCCATGCTCCAGGGGAGTATTATCAATCGCCACCACAGGAAAAGGAGACAACAAAGGTTCAGAATCAAACTTATACTTTTCAAGAAATTGATGATCAATCAAATTAAGTGCAGAACAACAATCCACCATAACCTGAAACTCAATCAAACGACCCTGACAGGTGGTATTACCAGGAAAAAAACACCCTGGCAGAACGTAAAAATGCAATGCGAACGGAAGTGTTATTTCTGCTGACCATTTTTTTTTCTTTCCTTAAGTGAACCTCACATTGCTTTAAAAAATGATCAGCCTTACCGCAATACAAGCAAAGTCCCTCAGAGAACCTCCTGTCCCTCTCCTTGGAACGGGATGACATTGCCCCGACCTGCATAGGTTCCCCAGTGTCGGCAGGAATATCGTGAGAAACAGAATCCAGCAATACAGGAAACTTCTCATTCTGTCTTGCCCTCAACCTTCTAGCCACACGGATCGCTAACTGAATGGCAATTTGCAGAGTATCAGGTGCAGGGAACGCAATGAGCAAATCTTTAACCCTTTCACTCAAGCCTGCCAGAAACTGAAACTTGAGTGCAGGGTCGTTCCACCTGACCTCTGCAGACCATTGACCGAACAGGGTGCAATAACTCTAGCATCAAGAGAACCCTGTTTGAGACGTCTGAGTTCTGCCTCAGCTGATGGAACCCGATCAGGATCATCATATAGCAAACCCATGGCATCAAAAAATGACCTCAAACAATGATCATCAGGAAACAAGGAAAATGCCCAGATTTGAGGTTCCTTACGCAATAGAGACATAATAACCCCTACACGGTGTAGTTCACTCCCAGAAGATCTAGGTCTGAACCGAAAATACAACAAACAAGCATTTTTAAATGAAAAAAAATCCTGTTGTTTCCCTGAGAAACACCCAGGTAATCCTACCTTAGGTTTTTCATAGCGTTCTGCAGGGTATTTGCTCACGTACTGCTGAAGACCAGCAACCTCCAGAGTCAACCCTTGCAAGCGTTAAGCAAGCTCCTGGATGGTACTCATACTGAAGAAAATCCAGGAAGAAAAGAGGGAAAAAAAAAAAAAAAAAAACTTTTTTTTTTTTTTTAAACGCGACTGGACATACTGTTATGTTCTGCAACTTAGAACTATGGAATAGGAGGGAAAAACTGTCCCTGCACTGAGACTCAGCTTAACCCTATGCTGGGGTAGGTGCCCTATTCCTTATGAATAGCCCCACCGAAACTTCTGCACTGAACTCAAATGAAGACCTGTAGGAAGGGGAAAGGGGCCCCTAAAAGATCTAAGGACTGGGAGAAAAAGTAGGAGACCTCCTAACAGAAAAGTTAGTTGCAGAAATGAAGATTAAAGGGAACAAAACTGGTAGAACAAGAAGTCCCAGGATAAAAATTGTCCAAAGCACAAAGAACTAAACAAGGCTACTCAGCCAGAGCACAAGCGTAACAACACTGATGTCCAGCGGGGAATAGGAGCCAGGTGCTGAGTAAAAAAGAGTGCAGAGATGACGTGACCAAGAAACCCAGCACCAGAGGAAAAGACTAGAAGCCAGCAAACTACAACAAGATGGCCGATAGTAAAACAAAATAGATTCTAACACCCATCCTGCACCCCCATCTTGTCATGTGCTGCCCTAATTTTTCACCCCTATCCTGTCATGTGCTGCCCTCATCCTGCGCCCCCATCCTGGTAGGTGCTGCCCCTATCCTATCATGTGCTGCCCCCAGACTGTCATGTGCTGCCACCATCCTGGTATGTGCTGCCCCCATCCTGTGCCCTCATCCTGTCATGTGTGTCCACATCCTGGTATGTACAGCTCCAATCCAGCACCCCCATCCTGTCATATGCTGCCCTCATCCTGCACTCCAATCCTGGTATGTGCTGCCCCTATCCTGTCATGTGCTGCTCCCATCCTGCACCCCATCTTGGTATGTGCTGGCTTCATTCTGTGCCCTCATCCTGTTATGTGCTGCCCCTATCCTGTCATGTGCCGCCCTCATCCTGCACCCCCATCCTGGTTTGTGCTGCCTCCATCTTGGTATGTGCTGCCCCTATCCTGTCATGTGCTGCTCCTATCATGTCATGTGCTGGCCCCATCCTGTCATGTGCCGCCCGCATCCTGTCGTGTGCTGCCCACATCCTGTCATTTGCTGCCCCCATCCTGCACCCCAATCTTGTAATATGCTGCCCTCATCTTGCACCCCCATCCTGTCATGTGTTGTCCCTATCCTGCACCCACCATCTTGTCATTTGCTGCCCCCATCCTGTGCCCCTATCCAATCATGTGCTGCCCCTATCCTGTCATGTGGTGCCCCCATCCTGCGCCCCCATCCTGTCATGTGCTGCTCCCATCCTGCGCCCCCCATCATGGTATGTGCTGCCCCCATCTTATGCCCTCATCCTGTTATGTGCTGCCCCCATCTTGTCATGTGCTGCCCTCATCCTGCGCCCCCATCCTGGTATGTGCTGCCCTCATCCTGGTATGTACTGCCCCATCCTGTCATGTGCTGCTCCCATCCTGCGCCCCCATCCTTGTATGTGCTAACCCCATCTTGCACCCCCATCCTGACATCTGCTGCCTCCATCCTGCACCCCATCCTGTCATTTGCTGCTGCCATCCTGTGTCCCCATCCTGTCATGTGCTGCCCCCATCCTGTCATGTGCTGCACCCATTTTGAACCCCCATCCTTTCATGTGCTGCTCCCATCCTGCGCCCCCATCCTGTCAAGTGCTGCACCCAACCTGCGCCTCCATCCTGTCATGTGCTGTTCCCATCCTGTGTCCCCATCCAGTCATGTGCTGCCCCCCATACTGTCATGTGCTGCCTCCATCCTCTCATGTGCTGCCCCTATCCTGCACCCCCATCCTGTCATGTGCCGCCCCCATCCTGTCATGTGCTGCCCACATCCTGTCATTTGCTGCCCCCATCCTGCACCCTAATCTTGTAATGTGCTGCCCTCATCTTGCGCCCCCATCCTGTCATGTGTTGTCCCTATCCTGCACCCACCATCTTGTCATTTGCTGCTCCCATCCTGTGCCCCTATCCAATCATGTGCTGCCCCTATCCTGTCATGTGGTGCCCCCATCCTGCGCCCCCATCCTGTCATGTGCTGCTCCCATCCTGCGCCCCCCATCATGGTATGTGCTGCCCCCATCTTGTGCCCTCATCCTGTTATGTGCTGCCCCCATCTTGTCATGTGCTGCCCTCATCTTGCGCCCCCATCCTGGTATGTGCTGCCCTCATCCTGGTATGTACTGCCCCAAACCTGCGCCTCCATCCTGTTATGTGCTGCTCCCATCCTGTCATGTGCTGCCCCCTTCCTGTCATGTGCTGCCTTCATCCTGTCATGTCCTGCCCCCATCCTGTCATGTGCTGCCCCATCCTGTCATGTGCTGCTCCCATCCTGCGCCTCCATCCTGTCATGTGCTGTTCCCATCCTGTGTCCCCATCCAGTCATGTGCTGCCCCCCATACTGTCATGTGCTGCCTCCATCCTCTCATGTGCTGCCCCTATCCTGCACCCCCATCCTGTCATGTGCCGCCCCCATCCTGTCATGTGCTGCCCACATCCTGTCATTTGCTGCCCCCATCCTGCACCCTAATCTTGTAATGTGCTGCCCTCATCTTGCGCCCCCATCCTGTCATGTGTTGTCCCTATCCTGCACCCACCATCTTGTCATTTGCTGCCCCCATCCTGTGCCCCTATCCAATCATGTGCTGCCCCTATCCTGTCATGTGGTGCCCCCATCCTGCGCCCCCATCCTGTCATGTGCTGCTCCCATCCTGCGCCCCCCATCATGGTATGTGCTGCCCCCATCTTGTGCCCTCATCCTGTTATGTGCTGCCCCCATCTTGTCATGTGCTGCCCTCATCTTGCGCCCCCATCCTGGTATGTGCTGCCCTCATCCTGGTATGTACTGCCCCAAACCTGCGCCTCCATCCTGTTATGTGCTGCTCCCATCCTGTCATGTGCTGCCCCCTTCCTGTCATGTGCTGCCTTCATCCTGTCATGTCCTGCCCCCATCCTGTCATGTGCTGCCCCATCCTGTCATGTGCTGCTCCCATCCTGCACCCCCGTCCTTGTATGTGCTACCCCCATCTTGCACCCCCATCCTGACATCTGCTGCCTCCATCCTGCACCCCATCCTGTCATTTGCTGCTGCCATCCTGTGTCCCCATCCTGTCATGTGCTGCCCCCATCCTGTCATGTGCTGCCCCCATTTTGAACCCCCATCCTTTCATGTGCTGCTCCCATCCTGTGCCCCCATCCTGTCAAGTGCTGCACCCACCCTGCGCCCCCATCCTGTCATGTGCTGTTCCCATCCTGTGTCCCCATCCAGTCATGTGCTGCCCCCCATACTGTCATGTGCTGCCACCATCCTCTCATGTGCTGCCCCTATTCTGCACCCCCATCCTGTCATGTGCTGCTCCCATTCTGTCCCCCATACTGTCATGTGCTGCCCCCACCCTGCGCACCCATTGTGTCATGTGCTGTTCCCATCCTGCCCCCCCATCCTGGTATGTGCTGCCCCCATATTGTCATGTGCTACCCCCATCCTGTGCCCCCATCCTACGCCCCCATCCTGTCATATGCTGCTCTCATCCAGTCATGTGCTGCCCCCATCCTGCACCCCCATCCAGCGCCCCCATCCTGATTTGTGCTGCCCTCATCCTGTCATGTGCAGCCCCATCCTGTCATATGCTGCCCGTATCCTGCTCTCCCATCCTGTTATGTGCTCCTCATCATGTTATTTGTGCCCCCACCCAGCGCACTCATCCTGTCATGTGCTGCCCCCATCCTGTCATGTGCTGCCCCCATCCTGTCATGTGCTGCACCCATTTTGAACCCCCATCCTGTCATGTGCTGCTCCCATCCTGCACCCCTATTCTGTCAAGTGCTGCACCCACCCTGTGCCCCCATCCTGTCATGTGCTGTTCCCATCCTGTGTCCCCATCCGGTCATGTGCTGCCCCCCATCCTCTCATGAGCTGCCCCTATCCTGCACCCCCATCCTGTAATGTGCTGCTCCCATTTTGCCCCACATACTGTCATGTACTGCCCCCATATTGTCATGTGCTACCCCCATTCTGCACCCCCATCCTGGTATGTGCTGCCCCCATCCTGCGCCCCCATCCTGGTTTGTGCTGCCCCCATCCTGTCATGTGCTGCCCCATCCTGTCATATGCTGCCCGTATCCTGCTCTCCCATCCTGTTATGTGCTCCTCATCGTGTTATTTGTGCCCCCACCCAGCGCACTCATCCTGTCATGTGCTGCCCCCATCCTGGCATATGCTGCCCCCATCCTGTCATGTGCTGCCTCCATCCTGTCAAGTGCTGCCTCCACCCTGCGCCCCCATTATGGTATGTGCTGCCTCAATCCTGCGCCCCCATCCTGTCATGTGCTGCCCCCATCCTGTCATGTGCTGCCCCCATCCTCTTATATGCTGCTCCGATCCTGCGCCCCCATCCTAGTATGTGCTGCCCCCCATCCTGGTATGTGCTCCCCCATCCTGTGCCCTCATCCTGTTATCTGCTGCCCCCATCTTGTCATTTGCTGCCCCCATCCTGTGCCCCTATCCTATCAATGCTGCCCCCATCCTGTCATGTGCTGCCACAATCCTGAGCGCCCATCCTGTCATGTGCTGCCCCCATCCTGCACCCCCCTTCCTGGTATGTGCTGCCCCCATCCTGTGCCCCCATCCTGGTATGTGCTGCCCTCATCCTGGTATGTACTGTCCCAATCCTGCGCCCCCATCCTATCATGCGCTGCCCTCATCCTGTGCCCCAATTCTGGTATGTGCTGCCCTTATCCTGTCATGTGCTGCTCCCATCCTGTCATGTGCTGCTCACATCCTATGCCCCCATCCTGTCATGTGCTTCCCCCATCCTGTCATGTGCTGCCCCCATCCTGCCATGTGCTGCCCCCATCCTGCGCCCCCATCCTTTTATGTGCTGCCCCCATCCTGCGCCCTCATCCATTCATGTGTGCCCCCATCCTGGTATGTACTGCCCCAATCCTGCACCCCCATCCTGTTATGTGCTGCCCTCATCCTGTGCCCCCATCCTGTCATGTGCTGCCCCCATCCTGTGTCATGTGCTGCCCTCATCCTGTCATGTGCTGCCTCCATCTGGTGCCCCATACTATCATGTGCTGCCCCATCCTGTGCCCCCATGCTGTCAAGTGCTGCTCTCATCCTGTCATGTGCTGCCCCCATCCTGTGCCCCCATCCTGTCATGTGCTACCCCCTATCCTGTCATGTGCTGCCCCCATCCTGTGCCCCCATCCTGTCATGTGTGCCCCATCCTGGTATGTACTGCCCCAATCCTGCTCCCTCAGCCTGTATTGTGCTGCCCCCATCCTGCGCTCCATCTTGGTATATGCTGCCCCAATCCTGTCATGTGCTGCTCCCATCCTGTCATGTGGTGCCCCCATCCTGTCATGTGCTGCTCCCATCATGCACCCTCATCCTTGCATGTGCTGTCCCCATCTTGTGCCCCCATCCTGTCATCTGCTGCCCTCATTCTGCGCCCACATCTTGTCATGTGCTGCTCCCATCCTGTGTCCCCATCATGTCATGTGCTGCCCCCATCCTGTCATGTGCTGCCTTCATCCTGCACCCCCTTCCTGTCATGTGCTGCCCCCATCCTGTGCCCCCTCCTGGTTTGTGCTGCCCCATCCTGTCATGTGCTGCCCCCATCCTGTCATGTGCTGCCCCCATCCTGTCATGTGCTGCCTTCATCCTGCACCCCCTTCCTGTCATGTGCTGCCCCCATCCTGTGCCCCCTCCTGGTTTGTGCTGCCCCATCCTGTCATGTGCTGCTCCCATCCTGTTATGTGCTGCTCCCATCCTGCGCCCCCATCCTAGTATGTGCTGCCCACATCCTGGTATGCGCTCCCCCCATACTGTGCCCTCATCCTGTTATGTGCTGTCCCATCTTGTCATTTGCTGCCCCCATTCTGTGCCCCTATCCTATCATGTGCTGCCCCCATCCTGCGCCCCCATCCTGTCATGTGCTGCTCCCATCCTGCGCCCCCATCCTGTCATGTGCTGCCCCCATCCTGTGCCCTCATCCTGTTATGTGCTGCCCCCATCTTGTTATGTGCTGCCCTTATCCTGGTATGTACTACCCAAATCCTGCTCCCCCATCCTATCATGTGCTGCCCTCATCCTGTGCCCCAATTCTGGTATGTGCTGCCCTTATCCTGTCATGTGCTGCTCCCATCCTGTCATGTGCTGCCCTCATCCTGTCATATCCTGCCCCCATCCTGTGCCCCCATCCTTGTATGTTCTGCCCCCATCTTGCGCCCCCATCCTATGCCCCCATCCTGTCATGTGCTGCTCCCATCCTGCACCCCCATCCTGTCATGTGCTGCCCCCAATCTGTCATGTGCTGCCCTCATCCTGCTCCCAAATCCTGTCATGTGCTTCCCCTATCCTGTCATGTGCTGACCCCATCCTGTCATGTGCTGCCCCCATCCTGCACGCCCATCCTGGTATGTGCTGCCCCCATCCTGCGCCCTCATCATGTCATGTGTGCCCCCATCCTGCTATGTACTGCCCCAATCCTGCGCCTCCATCCTGTTATGTGCTGCGCTCATCCTGTGCCCCAAACTTGGCATGTGCTGCCCCCATCCTGTCATGTGCTGCCACCATTATGTGTCATGTGCTGCCCCCATCCTGTCATGTGCTGCCCTCATCCTGTCATGTGCTGCCCCCATCTTGCATCCCCATACTGTCATGTGCTGCCCCATCCTGCGCCCCCATCCTGTCATATGCTGCTCTCATCCTGCGACCTCATCCTGTCATGTGCTGCCCCCCATCCTATGGCCCCATCCTGTCATGTGCGCCCCTATCCTGGTATGTACTGCTCCAATTCTGCTCCCCAGCCTGTATTGTGTTGCCCCCACCCTGCACCCCATCTTGGTATATTCTGCCCCCATCCTGTCATGTGCTGCACGCATCATATTATGTGGTGCCCCCATCCTGCTATGTACTGCCCCAATCCTGTGCCCCCATCCTGTTATGTGCTGCGCTCATCCTGTGCCCCAAACTTGGTATGTGCTGCCCCCATCCTGTCATGTGCTGCCACCATCTTGTGTCATGTGCTGCCCCCATCCTGTCATGTGCTGCCCTCATCCTGTCATGTGCTGCCCCCATCTTGTGTCCCCATACTGTCATGTGCTACCCCATCCTGCGCCCCTATCCTGTCATATGCTGCTCTCATCCTGCGACCTCATCCTGTCATGTGCTGCCCCCCATCCTATGGCCCCATCCTGTCATGTGCGCCCCCATCCTGGTATGTACTGCTCCAATCCTGCTCCCCAGCCTGTATTGTGTTGCCCCCACCCTGTGCCCCATCTTGGTATATTCTGCCCCCATCCTGTCATGTGCTGCACCCATCGTATTATGTGGTGCCCCCATCCTGTCATGTGCTGCTTGTAACATTGCTGGCGGTGTGCTGGCATGGTTTATCACCTCCCACCATGCAAGACTGCCATCTTACCTATCAGTCCTGGCTGCACACTTTGCTCCATTACCTGCTGTGTGCATGTCTCTTGTCTGACTGCTTAGAGCGGCGGCTCGGTTACTGCCTGATTCTTATAGTTACTGTGTGCGCACTCCTAATGCGTCCCCAGCTTATTGTTGTGAGTCACTGGATAGTTAAACCCCCTCCACCCAGTAGGAGGTGGCTGAGCAATACTTGTGTGTTCTGTGCAACTGAGTTGACAGGTCCTGTCCTGTATCTTGTCTGTTTCCGCCACCCTGGGGGTTGAGTATCCAGGCTTGTTTCCTGTATCTGTGACTTCTAGTCTGTTTCCGCCACCATGGGGGCTGAGTTCCCCGCCTCGTTCCTGTATCTTGTTCCTGGTTCAGTTTCTGTCTGAACAGTGTCCTAGCCCGTTACTTGTTTGTCTCTATGTTCATAGAATCTTCGAATCATTTTCGTATCTTCCCTTTTCCTGCAGTGTCTGAACCTACACCTAACTCCAACTCGTTGTCTCTATACTTCTGTTTGTGAGTTTAGTGTCCACTCGCTACTTCATTGTAAGTACCTTGTGTGTATCTGCTCTGCTTGTCTACCGCACCTGCGGTTTTCCTCTGCTCTGCTTGTCTACCGCACCTGCGGGTTTTGCTCTACTCTGCTTCTCTACCGCACCTGCGGATTTGCTCTGCTCGTCTACCGCACCTGAGGTTTTGCTCTGCTTGTCTACCGCACCTGCGGGTTTTGTTTTGCTTGTCTACCGCACCTGCGGGTATTGCTATGCTCTGCTTGTCTACCGCACCTGCGGGTTTTGCCCTGCTCTGCTTGTCAACCGCACCTGCGGTTTTGTTCTGCTCTGCTTGTCTACCGCACCTGCGGGTTTTGCTCTGCTTGTCTACCGCACCTGCGGGTTTTGCTCTGATCTGCTTGTCTACTGCACCTGCGGGTTTTGCTCTGCTCTGCTTGTCTACCGCACCTGCGGGTTTTGCTCTGCTCTGCTTGTCTACCGCACCTGCGGGTTTTGCTCTGCTCTGCTTGTCTACCAGACCTGCGGGTTATGCTCTGCTCTGCTTGTCTACCGCACATGCAGGTTTTGCTCTGCTCTGCTTGTCTACTGCACCTGCGGGTTTTGCTCTGCTCTGCTTGTCTACCGCACCTGCGGGTTTTGCTCTGCTCTGCTTGTCTACCGCACCTGCGGGTTATGCTCTGCTCTGCTTGTCTACCGCACATGCAGGTTTTGCTCTGCTCTGCTTGTCTACTGCACCTGCGGGTTTTGCTCTGCTCTGCTTGTCTACCGCACCTGCGGGTTTTGCTCTGCTCTGCTTGTCTACCGCACCTGCGGGTTTTGCTCTGCTCTGCTTGTCTACCACACCTGCAGGTTTTGCTCTGCTCTGCTTGTCTACCACACCTGTGGGTTTTGCTCTGCTTGTCTACCACACTTGCGGGTTTTGCTCTGCTCTGCTTGTCTGCCCCACCTGCGGTTCTGTTCCTGTATCCCAGTCTGTACTGGTCCCTATCCTGCCTGTGTTCCTACCTGCCAGTACCCACCTGTTTGCATACCAGCCGGGCCTGCCAGTACCAACCTGTCTGCATACCAGCTGTGCCTGCCAGGACCCACCTGTCTGCATACCAGCAGTGCCTGCCAGTACCCACCTGTCTGCATACCAGCTGTGCCTGCCAGTACCCACCTGTCTGCATACCAGCCATGCCTGCCAGTACCCACCTGCCAGTATGCAAGCCTAACCTGCCTGTTCCTGCATTCCCCGGTGTGGGTCAACAGCTGTGACCGGGGTCTGACCTGAAGTAGCACCTGGTCCCTCTGCTCGGTTCCTCCCTAGTTCACGGAGTTGACTGAGCCGCGGTGCAACCTTGGTCGGACCAAGTTGATACTTAGTCATGCCCCTCCAGGCACTCCTCGGTTCATGGTCCAATGGGATCACTAACCACGCTCACGCCAGTCAGTCCAGGCATGTGCGTAACACTGCTTCCATCCTGCACCCCCATCCTTGCATGTGCTGTCCCCAACTTGCACCCCCATCCTGTCATCTGCTGCCCTCATCCTGCGCCCACATCCTGTCAAGTGCTGCCCCCATCCTGTCATGTGCTGCCCCATCCTGTCATGTGCTGCTCCCATCCTGCACCCCCATCTTGTCATGTGCTGCCCTCATCTTGCACCCCCATCTTGTCATGTGCTGCCCTCATCTTGCACCCCCATCCTGTCATGTGCTGCCCCCATCCTGTCATGTGATGCCCTTATCCTGTCATGTGCTGCCCCAATCCTGTCATGTGCTGCTCCCATCCTGCACCCCCATCTTGTCATATGCTGCCCTCATCTTGCACCCCCATCCTGTCATGTGCTGCCCCCATCCTGTCATGTGCTGCCCTCATTCTGTCATGCACTGCCCCATCCTGTCATGTGCTGCTCCCATCCTGCTCCCCCATCTTGTCATGTGCTGCCCTCATTTTGCGCCCCCATCCTGTCATGTGCTGCCCTCATCCTGCGCCCCCATACTAGTATGTGCTGCCCTCATCCTGTCATGTGCTGCCCCCATCCTGTCATGTGCTTCCCCCATCCTGCGCCCCCATCCTGGTATGTGCTGCCCCCATCCTGCACCCTTATCCTGTCATATGTGTCCTTATCCTGGTATGTACTGCTCCAATCCTGCGCCCCTTTCCTGTCATGTGCTGCCCTCAAGCTGCACCCCAACCCTGGTATGTGCTGCCCTTATCCTGTCATGTGCTCCTCCCATCCTACGCCCTATCCTGGTATGTGCTGCCCCCATTCTGTTCCTTCATCCTGTTATGTGCTGCCCCTATCCTGTCATGTGCTGCCCTCATCCTGCGCCCCCATCCTGGTATGTGCTGCCTCCATCCTGGTATGTGCTGCCTCTATCCTGTCATGTGCTGCTCCCATTCTTTCATGTGCTTCCCCCATCCTGTCATGTGCCGCCCTCATTATGTCATGTGCTGTCCCCATCCTGTGCCCCCATCCCTGTATGTGCTGCCCCCATCTTGCCCCCATCCTGTCTTGTGCTGCCCCCATCCTGTCATGTGCTGCTACCATCCTGCACCTCCATCTTATAATGTGCTGCCCTCATCTTGCGACCCCATCCTATCATGTGCTGCCCCATCCTGCGCACCCATCCTGTCATTTGCTGCCCCCATCCTGTACCCCTATCCTATCATGTGCCGCCCCCATCCAGTCATGTGCTGCCCCTATCCTGCACCCCATCCTGTCATGTGCTGCTCCCATCCTGCTCCCCCCATCTTGGTATGTGCTGCCCCCATCTTGCCCCCATCCTGTCTTGTGCTGCCCCCATCCTGCGCACCCATCCTGTCATTTGCTGCCCCCATCCTGTACCCCTATCCTATCATGTGCTGCCCCTATCCAGCACCCCCATCCTGTCATGTGCTGCTCCCATCTTGCTCCCCCCATCCTGGTATGTGCTGACCCCATCCTGTGCCCTCATCCTGTTATGTGCTGCCCCCATCTTGTCATGTGCTGCCCTCATCCTGTGCCCCATCCTGGTATGTTCTGCCCCCATCCTGGTATGTACTGCCCCAATCCTGTCATGTGATGCCCTCATTCTGCACCCACATCCTGGTATGTGTTTCCCCCATCCTGTCATGTGCTTCCCCCATCCTGGTATGTTCTGCCCCCATCCTGCGCCCTCATCCTGTCATGTGCGCCCCTATTCTGGTATGTACTGCCCCAATCCTGCGCCCCCATCGTGTCATGTGCTTCCCCCATCCTGTCATGTGCTGCCCTCATCCTGTCATGTGCTACCCTAATCATGCACCCCATCCTGTCATGTGCTGCCCCCAATTCTTGCATGTGCTGCCCTCATCCTGTCATGCGCTGCCTCCATCCTGTCATGTGCTGCTACCATCCTGCACCCCCATCTTGTCATGTGCTGTCCTCATCTTTAGCCCACATCCTGTCATGTGCTGCCCCTATCCTGCGTCCCATCCTGTCAGTTGCTGCCCCCATCCTGTGCCCCTATCCTGTCATGTGCTGCCCCCATCCTGACATGTGCTTCCCCCATCCTGCTTTGTGCTGCTCTCATTCTGCGCCCCATCCTGGTATGTGCTGCCCCCATTCTGTGTCATCCTGTTATGTGCTGCCCTCATTCTGTTATGTGCTGCCCCATCCTGTCATATGCTGCCCCATCCCGCTCTCCCATCCTGTTATGTGCGCCCAATCCTGTTATTTGTGCCCCCACCCTGCTCCCTCATCCTGTCTTGTGGTGCCCCCATCCTGTGCCCCCATCCTACGCCCCCATCCTGTCATGTGCTTCCCCCATCCTGTCATGCGCTGCTACTATCCTGCGCTCCCATCCTGGTATGTGCTGCCCCCATCTTCTCATGTGCTGCCCCATCCTGCACCACCATCCTGGTATGTGCTGCCCCCATTGTGTCATGTGCTGCTTCCATCATTTGCCCCCATCCTGGTATGTGCTGCCCTCATCCGGTCATGTGCTGCCCCCATCCTGCACCCCCATCCTGTTATGTGCTGCCCCCATCCTGAGCCCCTATCCTGGTATGTGCTGCCTGTTATGTTCTGCTACCAGAGCTAAGGAAAGAGAGGAGATCTGTCCCTACGATAGAACTCAGCTAGATCCCTACGATGTAACAGGGAACCTGATCCTGCGATCAGACCTGCTAAAGTCCTCAGCTAGTCTGTACGGAGACCTATAGATGTGGGGAAGGAATTCCTACAAGTACTAGGGACTGGGAGCAAAATGGACACCTCCTAACAGAAATAGTAGCAGACAGACGAACAAACAAAATATATAGAACACAGAGGTCCGAAGACCAAGCAAACTAACAGAGTTAGATACTGAGCACAGGCTAGCTAAAGAGTAGTAATACAATGAAGTCCAGCAAAGCCAGAAGGGCGGAGCAGGACTAAATAGGCCAACAAGGTCATGTGACCAGCAATAGAAAAAACCTAAGAGCAAGGTTCTAACAGTACCCCCCCTTCTAAGAGGATCATCCGGATCCCCTAGGACCAGGCTTATCAGGAAATCTCCTGTGAAACGCTCTGATAAGTCTGGACGCGGAAACATCATCCGACCTCACCCATGAGTTATCCTCGGGTCCGAAACCTTTCCAGGCCACGAGATACTGCAAACTACCTCTATACCGTCTAGAATTAAGGATGCGAGAAATTTCATATTCCCCGTCCTCCACCACCGGAGGAACAGAGGCAGAGGCGTCACAATCCGACATAACAGCTTTTTTCAACAGAGAGACATGAAACACCGGATTAATTCTCCAGGAGGTAGGAACCTCCAACCTAACAGCAGATTGGTTGACAACCTGAAGCACCTTAAAGGGCCCTACAAACTTGGGACCCAATTTCTTAGAAGGAATCCTCAACCGCAGATTCCTAGAGGACAACCAAACCATGTGACCAACAGCGAACAAAACCTCCTGTCGTTTCCTATCAAAGTAGTCTTTAGATTTTCTGTTAGCCTCCTGAAGATTACCACGCACATCCGTCCAAACTCTCTCCAAATCGCCGGAAAAATTCTCCTCCTCAGGCACGGCAGATACCAACTTGGAGAACGACCCAAACGACGGATGTCTCCCAGAATAACAAAAAAAAGGCGAACAACCAGCAGAAGAAGATGTATGATTGTTCAGAGCAAATTCAGCAAGTGGCAGAAACTCAGACCACCCCTCTTGATTGTCTGCCACAAAACAACGCAAGAACTGCTCAACATCCTGGTTTTTCCTTTCTGTCTGGCCATTAGATTCAGGATGATATCCGGACGAGAACGACAAATGAACTCCCAACCTGTCACAAAAGGCGCGCCAAAAACGAGCCACGAACTGAGGTCCCCTATCAGAAACAATGTCAGTAGGAACGCCATGAAGTCTGACAATTTCCTTGACAAAGGCCTTAGCGAGAGTCTTAGCGCAGGGCAGTTTGACGAAGGGAACCAAGTGACACATCTTGCTAAAACGGTCCACGACCACCCAGATGACAGTAAAACCCTCAGAGGGGGGAAGGTCAGTTATAAAGTCCATAGCCAAATGTGTCCAAGGAGCACTGGGAACCTCCAGAGGGCAAAGCAACCCCGCAGCAGGAGTATGTGAGGACTTAGATCTAGCACATATAGTACATTGACGCACCCACTTAATGACTTCCTTCTGCCATCCAGGCCACCAAAAACTGCTACCCACAAGTCTCTTGGTCTCAGAGATTCCGGGATGACCTGCCAACCGAGATTCGTGACACTCAACAAACAAATCTCTCCTAAAGGTCCCAGGCACAAACAACCTCCCTTGGGGAGTGTTAGATTGGGCATTCTCCTGTGCTTTAAGAATCTCATCTTCCAAAACGGAGTCCAAAGCAGCTATCACAACACCTTCTTGTAAAATGTTCTCCTCTTTCTCAGCACCGACTATGGGAGAAAAACTGCGAGACAAGGCATCCGCCTTAACATTCTTAGTACCTGGGATGTAAGTAACGGAAAAATTAAACCGCGAGAAAAACAGTGCCCACCTAGCCTGACGGGCATTCAGGCGCTTGGCAGCATCAAGATATATCAGATTTTTATGATCCGTAAAAACCTGAACGGGAAATTCAGCACCTTCCAAGAGGTGGCGCCAGTGTTCAAATGCGAGTTTAATAGCCAATAATTCCCGATTACCAATATCGTAATTCAGTTCAGTCTCCGAAAATTTTTTTGAAAAAAAGGCACAGGGATGTACTCCATCCCCGTTATCCTGAGACAATACTGCGCCAACCCCCACAGAGGAAGCATCAACCTCAACCAAAAACGGCTTAGTCACATCAGGCTGCATAAGGATGGGAGCAGAGGTGAACCTCTCCTTGAGATACACAAAAGCTTCAATGGCCTCAGCAGTCCACTGAACCGCATCAGCACCTTTCCTGGTGAGATCGGTCAGAGGTTTGACAATAATAGAAAATTTTTTAATGAATTTTCTATAATAATTGGCGAAACCCAAAAACCTCTGTATCGATTTCAAACCAATAGGCCTAGGCCATTCCTGCACAGCTTGAACTTTCACCGGGTCCATCTCAAAACCTTCGCTGGAGATAATGTAGCCCAAAAAACTAATTCTCTGTACAGCGAACTCACATTTCTCCAGCTTAGCAAAAAGCGAATTGTCAATTAATAACTGTAATACTTCACGTACGCTCCGCCAATGAGATTCCAGATCCGGCGAATAAATCAAAATGTCATCCAAATACACAACCACATTTTTGCCGATCAAAGGTCTAAGGATGTCATTAATAAGATTCTGAAAAAATACAGGAGCATTAGTAAGACCAAAAGGCATAACCAAATTCTCAAAATGACCCACAGGAGTATTAAAAGCAGTCTTCCATTCGTCACCCTTCTTCATGCGCAACAGATTGTATGCCCCCCGAAGGTCAATTTTAGAGAACCACTTGGCCCTCATTAACTGGTTAAACAGATCAGGAATCAATGGCAGTGGGTAAGGATTGCGTACAGTAATTTTGTTAATCTCACGAAAATCCAGACAAGGACGTAAACCGCCGTCCTTTTCTTTTACAAAAAAAAATCCAACCGCCACAGGAGACTTAGAGGGCCTAATGTGACCGGCGGCCAAACTTGTCTGTATGTATTCCTCCAAAGCCTTTCTCTCAGGAATAGTAAGGTTAAATAAACGACTTTTAGGAAGAGTCGCTCCAGGGACAAATTCAATAGTACAATCATAGTCTCTATGGGGAGGCAAAACCTGCGATTCCTTCTCAGAAAAAACTCTCCAAAAATCCTGAATAGGAACAGGCAATTCCCCCCTATCCACAGCTGCAATACGCCCGATACAACACTTGTCATAACATTTATGGCTCCAGGATTTAATTTCATTGGTAGACCAATCCAGTACAGGATTGTGCAATTTTAACCAGGGCAATCCCAACACCACCGGAGAAGGCAAGTTATTCAAAACTACCAAATCCAATTTCTCATGGTGAACACCATTAATAGTGAGAGGAAATTCACAGACCTTGGGAGTAACATTCTTCAAAGGGGAGCCATCCACAGAAACCACAGCAATGGGGGATGACAAAGGTTCGGGTTTTAAATTGAGTTTTTCCAAGAATCCCCCATCAATTACATTCAGAGTAGACCCACAATCGACAAACACCCGAAATTCCATTAATTTATCCTGAGCAATAGTGGAAGCAGCTAAAAATACACCCTTGGAATTTAAACAGGCAATACGGGCATGACTGACCATTTTTTTTTCTTTCTTCATACGAAGCACACAGCTTTTAATGAAATGACCAGAATTTCCGCAATAGAAACACAAACCTTCAGAAAATCTGCGGTCCTTTTCTTGAGAGCGAGGTGCCATCGCTCCAATCTCCATCGGCTCTCCACTGTCAGTACACACATTCTCATGACCAGAAACTGACATAGCAGAAGATTTGCTCTCATTAACCCTTGCACGCAGTCTCCTATCCACCCGTATAGCTAATTGCATAGCCTGTTGCAAATCTTCAGGTGTGGGATAAGCAATTAGCAGGTCTTTAACCCTTTCACTAAGCCCAGCAAGAAACAGACTCTTCAGAGCAGAATCGTTCCACCCTATTTGAGTAGACCACCGACGGAAATGAGTACAATATTTTTCCACATTACCTGATCCCTGTCTCAAACGTCTCAACTCAGTCTCAGCAGATGAGACATGGTCAGGATCATCATATAATAGCCCCAAAGCAGAAAAAAAACTATCCACTGATCTAAAGCATGTATCACTAGGTTGCAAAGAAAAGGCCCACTCCTGAGGCTCTTTGCGCAAAAGTGACATTATGAACCCTATGCGCTGGGATTCATCCCCAGAGGACCTGGGTCTCAAACGAAAATACAATAAGCAAGCATTTTTAAATGAAAAAAATTCTTGGTGTTCACCAAAAAATAAATCAGGCAAACGTACCTTAGGCTCCAAGAAATGTGCTCCAGGACAGTTACTCACGTGCTGATGGAGCTCGGCCACCTCCAGAGAGAGTTCCTGCAGGCGTTTAGCCAAATCCAGAACCGACACCATGATGGAACAGAAAAATCTTTCCTTAGAGAATTTGCAGGCTGGACTTACTGTTATGTTCTGCTACCAGAGCTAAGGAAAGAGAGGAGATCTGTCCCTACGATAGAACTCAGCTAGATCCCTACGATGTAACAGGGAACCTGATCCTGCGATCAGACCTGCTAAAGTCCTCAGCTAGTCTGTACGGAGACCTATAGATGTGGGGAAGGAATCCCTACAAGTACTAGGGACTGGGAGCAAAATGGACACCTCCTAACAGAAATAGTAGCAGACAGACGAACAAACAAAATATATAGAACACAGAGGTCCGAAGACCAAGCAAACTAACAGAGTTAGATACTGAGCACAGGCTAGCTAAAGAGTAGTAATACAATGAAGTCCAGCAAAGCCAGAAGGGCGGAGCAGGACTAAATAGGCCAACAAGGTCATGTGACCAGCAATAGAAAAAACCTAAGAGCAAGGTTCTAACACTGCCCCCCTCCGGCGCCCCTATCCTCTTTTGTATGATGCCATCCTTCTCCCCCTTCCGGAGGCTGGGGAAGGAGTGTGGTGCTGGAGTACGTGCATGGCCATACCACGCTGTCTGGGGCCATTTTGTTGAAGACACACTGCAAAGGTGTCTTTGCTAAGATGGCGCTGGATAGCGCACTTTGCACATGTGCCAATTCAGGCGCCGCACTCCTGCCCTGGCCTCCCACCCGAACAGAGGCCACATACCTCCCAGACAGGTAGCTACTTATGGTGCCAGAGATCGCGGTATGCGTTCAGTGTCTACGCATACAGCGATCTCCGGTGCCATATACTTCTCTTACCTGTAACGGCTGGATGTGTTCTTCTGTCTGGAACCAGACTGCGCAAGCGCAATGCGCCTGCGCAGTCTCTAGAGGCTTCGGACAGATGGACACATCTACCGTTATATTATAGATTGAATAAAACACCTTGACATTTAATATAATACTATGTAGTAGGGACACATGCAGGATTTTGACAAGGATATACTTTCCACCTCTCCTGAATCATCCTCTTGGAAAAAGGGGGCCCTCTCAGACTCCTAGAAGAGTGAGCAAATCTCCAAAGTGCATGGAAACTTCTCGGAAAGCATCTTTAGTAAGGTTCCTTCCATTCAAAAGATGTGGAAGACATATGGAGGGGCAAAGAAGAAGTGTAGAAGGACGAAGAAGAGGCATGACAGGGACATAGTTCCACAAAAAGGCAAGGCTGCAGTAAAAAAATTCTACAAGGGTCCTTCTGAAAGCGCATGCTTGAAAGTAGGCAATTATGGGCAATAGAGAGTTTGTTACTTCATAACGAAGCCACCAAGTGTCATCCCCTGTGCCTAATATCACAGCCAGCCATATACTCCGTGCTTGTCACTTACCACTTTAACATTGTTACACGCACGCCACTAGGCTCAGATAGGGCGAGACGGGTTTCATGAATTCTTTGGAATCCTGGGGGAACCGTTACTCAGGGCGACCATAGGCTGCAGCTTCTCTCATGCACATGATAGATTCAATTGCTGACCAGACACATCTGACAAGAGTCTTCATTAAACAGTTGAACAGTGGCATTTAATCAAGTACAGCCAGTACCATTTAACTCTTTGAAGCAACAGGCTTCACCACAGTACAGTCTATTAAAGCAGGCACAGTAACGTCTGTCTCTTCAGTAGCATAATTCAGCACAGATTGGATCTCTTAGCAGCACATTTCTATGCATGCACAACCACAGGCTTTTCCTTCACAGGGACTCAATAGTACACAGCATTCTTTATCCTGCATGGGGATAGAGGAGGGGGGAGGGTTTGATGAGGTAGATGATCCCTATGACACGATTCCTTTCAGTCCTTATCTTTCTGCCCCATAATTCTCTGCACTGCTAGTTCAGGGAGTCTATCTGACATGCGTTTAGTTTCCCTCCTGACCAGAATTCTGTTCCCTTGCCTTCTGTGAGATCACACACCACCTTTCTCTTCAGCTTCAGCCAGACTAACAAACAAGTTCCCCACATTCCCCCTAGGGCTCTGCTAAACACTCCATGTCTCCTGTGACTGTGTTAACCCTTCTAGTTGCTGGATGCTTCTGAAGCAGAACACTTCCTGTCTCTTGTGACTGTTAACTCTAATAGTTGCTGGATGCTGTTGAAGCAACAGCACTACTTCTGCATGTCACAACATTGTTAAATTTTATCCAATAACAATGACAGTGCTAGATACCACTAACCATGTAACTACTTTTCAGATTACACAATGTTTAAAGGGGTTGTCCACTATGGCTTAAAATGGTTGTCTTCAACCCCTTCTTAAATTTGAATGCCCACGGGTAAAATAAAAGACCCATTTGCTCTTTTTCTGGATGGGCACCATTACAGCGATATGTCGCTACTATTTCCTGCAGTTTATTTTACCTGGTACACTTGAGAAATTAAGAACAGGTTTTTGAGAAGTGGACAACCCAACAACTGTGTTAGTGATGTCCCTGAACATTAAAATGATACACCATCTTAAAACTGACATAACTGTAGAGTCACTGAACTTACCTTGATCAAACAGCACTTTCTTCAGAGAGTACATACAGTACAGACCAAAAGTTTGGACACATCTCATCATTTCAAGATTTTTCAGAATTTTCATTAGTATGAAAATTGTACATTCACACTGAAGGCATCAAAACTATGAATTAACACATGTGGAATTATATACTTAACAAAAAAGTGTAAAACAACTGAAAATATGTTTTACATTCTAGGTTCTTCAAAGTAGCCACATTTTGCTTTGATGACTGCTTTGCACACTCTTGGCATTCTCTTGATGAGCTTCAAGAGGTAGTCACCGGAAATGGTCTTCCAACAATCTTGAAGGAGTTCCCAGAGATGCTTAGCACTTGTTGGCCCTTTTGCCTTCACTCTGCGGTCCAGCTCATCCCAAACCATCTCGATTGGGTTCAGGTCTGGTGACTGTGGAGGCCAGGTCATCTGGCGTAACACCCCAACACTTTCCTTCTTGGTCAAATAGCCCTTACACAACCTGGAGGTGTGTTTGGGGTCATTGTCCTGTTGAAAAATAAATGATGGTCCAACTAAACGCAAACCAGATGGAATAGCATGCCACTGAAAGATGCTGTGGTAGCCATGCTGGTTCAGTATGCCTCCAATTTTGAATAAATCCCCAACAGTGTCACCAGCAAAGCACCCCCACACCATCACACCTCCTCCTCCATGCTTCACGGTGGGAACCAGGCATGTAGAGTCCATCTGTTCACCTTTTCTGCGTCGCACAAAGACCTGGTGGTTGGAACCAAAGATCTCAAATTTGGACTCATTAGACCAAAGCACAGATTTCTCTGGTCTAATGTCCATCCCTTTTGTTCTTTAGCCCAAACAAGTCTCTTCTGCTTGTTGTCTGTCCTTAGCAGTGGTTTCCATGAAGGCCTGCTGCACAAAGTCTCCTCTTAACAGTTGTTGAAGAGATGTGTCTGCTGCTAGAACTCTGTGTGGCATTGACCTGGTCTCTAATCTGAGCTGCTGTTAACCTGCGATTTCTGAGGCTGGTGACTCAGATAAACTTATCCTCAGAAGCAGAGGTGACTCTTGGTCTTCCTTTCTTGGGGCGGTCCTCATGTGAGCCAGTTTCTTTGTAGCGCTTGATGGTTTTTGCAACTGCACTTGGGGACACTTTCAAAATTTTCCCAATTTTTCAGACTCACTGACCTTCATTTCTTAAAGTAATGATGGCCACTCATTTTTCTTTACTTAGAATTTGTATTACGGCAAGAAAAAAGCAGCTAACAGTCTATTCAGTAGGACTATCAGCTGCGTATCCACTAGACTTCTGCACAACACAACTGATGGTCCCAACTAGTGTTGAGCGAACATGCTCGACACTGCTCGGTACTCGCCCGAGCATCACGATACTCGGGATGTTCGGCGAGCACCGAGCATTTCCGGGTTACTTGGGCGGGAGCTCGGGTCTCCGCCCTGCATGTTTGGCGCTCTTTACAGAGCCAATGAACATGCAGGGATTGCCAGCCAGTCACTGTAATGCCGCAGCCATGTTGTTTGTGGGCATTACAGTGATTGGCTGGCCGCACAGCGTCACCTCAAGTATTTAAAACCGGGCACCGCCATCTTGGACACAGTCGCTCCGGATCAGACAGTGTAGGGACAGCGCTGCTGATTTAGGGAGAGATATATCCTGCAAAATAGTTAGTGTAGGGTCTGTAAAGGCTGCCAGATCAAACAAACAGTCCTTCTCAGGACTAATATCCATCCCAGGTATATCAGGCAGACAGGCAGGCAGGCTGTATAGGAGACGCAGTGGTTATACCAGCAAACGCTGCATTACAGTCCTGTGTGCTGCTCCTGTTGCTGAAACTGCTGGACTTAGCTCCAGGTCCCGGGGGCCAGGAAAAATCCTTTTTTTTTATCTAAATCCTGTTTTTTTTTTCCTCCTTCACAATGTACAAATACGCATCTTATTAACCTTTTGGTGTCACCCCCCCCCCCAGAAAAAAAAGTGTGCCTCTGATTTTTCAGACACAAATATATCTGTTGAAAATAGTCTGGTGTAGGCCAGAGAAATAGAAGTGTGGTTTTGCAGTTCTATGGGCCATTTGTATCTAAAAAAAACAGTTTGAGTGTGTCGCTCACTGTTCAGCCGCAAATATATATATATTTTAAAAAGCCTGGTATACACCAGTAAATTATTACTGTGGTTTTGATGTTCCACGGTAAAACATCTCTATTATCCTGTTTTTGGCATTTTTTGCTGTATAAAAATAATAATAGTGTCTCCCTGATTTTTCAGACACAAATATATCTGTTGAAAATGGTCTGGTGTAGGCCAGAGAGACAGAAGTGTGCTTTTGCTGTTCCAAGGTAAAAAATCTCTATTATCCTGCTTTTTGCATTTTTTGCTGTAAAAAAAAAAAAAATAGTGTCTCCCTGATTTTTCAGACACAAATATATCTGTTGAAAATAGTCTGGTGTAGGCCCGAGAAATACAAGTGTGGTTTTGCAGTTCCACGGTACAAACCTCTGTATTATCCACTTTTGGGCCATTTGTATCTAAAAAAAACAGTTTGAGTGTGTCGCTCACTGTTCAGCTGCAAATATATATATATTTTAAAAAGCCTGATATACACCAGTAAATTATTACTGTGGTTTTGATGTTCCACGGTAAAACATCTCTATTATCCTGTTTTTGGCATCTTTTGCTGTATAAAAATAATAATAGTGTCTCCCTGATTTTTCAGACACAAATATATCTGTTGAAAATAGTCTGGTGTAGACCAGAGAGACAGAAGTGTGCTTTTGCTGTTCCACGGTAAAAAATCTCTATTGTCCTGCTTTTTGCATTTTTTGCTGTAAAAAAAAAAAAAAATAGTGTCTCCCTGATTTTTCAGACACAAATATATCTGTTGAAAATAGTCTGGTGTAGGCCCGAGAAATACAAGTGTGGTTTTGCAGTTCCACGGTACAAACCTCTGTATTATCCACTTTTGGGCCATTTGTATCTAAAAAAAACAGTTTGAGTGTGTCGCTCACTGTTCAGCCGCAAATATCTCTATTTAAAAAAGTGTGGTATACCCCAGTAAACAATAACTGTGGTTTTCCTCTTCCACGGTTCTAATCTACTCTTTATTACCCTTTTTCCATTGATAGTGCAAGTGTAAGTATTTTACTTCATTTACAATGGGCAAGGCGCGTGGAAAGGGACGTGGAAGTGGACGTTCTGGTGATGGTTCGTGCAGAGGACGGGGCCGTGGCCAAGGTGAAAATGTGCGACAACCAACAGCCACATCTTCTTGCTCCCACTTCTTGACCGAATTACTAGGGAAGCACAGAACAACACCAGTATTGAGAACTGATCAGTGTGAACAGGTTATTAATTGGATAGCAGACAATACTTCCAGTTACCTGGGCACCACCACCTCCGGTCTGTCTTCCACACGGTCAACTCTTAGTAGCCGTGAGTCTCGACCGCATACTCCTCCTCACCCTGATGCTCCTTCCTCCCACCATGCCGAGTGTCGTCAGACAGCAAGTGATCCCACACTTGGACACTCTGAAGAGCTGTTCACTGGTCCATTTCCATATTTGGGCCCCTCGCCTGATACGCTTGAAGTGGTGGAAGAGGAGATCCCATGTTGCGATGCCTAAATATTTGAACAGCCACGGCCACAGGAAGTCAACGTTGGCAATCTGTCACAAGAGGTGGACGATGACGAGACACAATTGCCAGGAAGTGAGGTGGAGGATCGTGGTGCGCAAGTGGAAGAGGAGGAGGTGGTGGATGATCTAGTAACTGACCCAACGTGGAAGGAGGACATGCAGAGTGAGGCCAGCAGCACACAGGGGGAGGGAGGCAGAGTACCCCAACAGGCAGGAAGAAGCAGTGTGGTGGCCGCAGACAGAAGGCAGGCAACCGTTCCCCGTAACACCAACACGAGGGACGTTGCCAGTACAAGCGGTAGGTCTTCCAGAGTCTGGAATTTTTTTAAAGACTCTGCTGATAACCCCAAAAAGGCCATATGTTCCACCTGCCATGCCAGCATCAGCAGGGGTGACAAAACTACCAGCCTGACCACCACCAGCATGATCAGGCACATGGCAGCAAAGCACCCGACTTTGTGGGGCGAAACCCAGGGTCCTCGACCAGTGTCAGCGGGTGTCACCACTGCTTCTTCCACTGTTGTGCGTGCAATAGAACCCCCTGTTGTGTGTGCAAGGCAATCCCCTGTCCATACTGCATGTAAAGATGCCCCCTCCTCTCAGTCTTCACTTGTTATGGCTGTTTCTCAAGAAACAGCATCAACGTCCACATCCACGTCCCACCGCAGCGTTCAATTGTCCATATCCCAGACCTTTGAACGAAAGCGGAAATTCGCAGCTAACGCCCCACAGGCCACAGTCCTAAATTCGCACATTTCACGACTGCTTGCATTGGAAATGCTGCCTTTTAGGCTGGTGGAGACGGAATCCTTCCGCAATCTTATGGCGGTGGCCGTCCCTCGGTACTCGGTCCCCAGCCGACACTATTTTGCCCGGTGTGCCATCCCCGCACTACACAAGCACGTATCCCAAAGCATCTGCCGTGCCCTCAACAACGCAGTTACTGGGAGAGTCCACCTGACAACGGACACGTGGACAAGTGCTTGTGGCCAGGGACGGTACATCTCTCTGACGGCACACTGGGTAAACATAGTGGAAGCCGGGACCCAGTCGCACCTTGGGACGGAACACATCCTCCCCACACCGAGGATTGCGGGCCCTATGTCAGTCAGAGTTGCCCCCACAGTGTACAGCTCCTGCGCATCCTCCTCCTCCTCATGTTCAGCCTCCATCTCAGATATCACCACATCAGTTACAAGCTGGAAGCATAGAAGTACTGCCTCCGCCAAGCGGCAACAGGCTGTGCTGAAACTCATAAGCTTAGGTGATAAAGCTCACACTGCTTGTGAGTTGTGGACAGCTGTGAAAGAGCAGGCAGATCTGTGGCTGAGACTGCTGAACCTACATCCCGGCATGGTCGTGTGTGACAATGGCCGTAACCTGGTGGCGGCTCTGAGGCGAGGTGAGATCACACACGTACCATGCCTGGCTCATGTGCTTAACCTCGTGGTTCAGCGGTTTCTTAAATCGTACCCCGAGTTGCCAGATCTGCTCGTGAAAGTACGCCGCCTGTCAGCTCATTTTCGCAAGTCGGCAACAGCTGTGTTGCAGCAGCGTTTGCAGCTTCCGGCACACCGACTGGTGTGTGATGTCCCCACACGTTGGAACTCTACCCTCCACATGTTGCAAAGGATTTGTGAGCAGAAGAGAGCTGTGGAGTACCAGCTGCAACAAGGCCGTCGATATTCAGGTCAGACTCCACACATAAGACCTCAGGAGTGGACCTGGATGTCTGACATATGTACCATCCTGACAAACTTTGAGGAGGCCACCAAGATGGTGAGTGGCGATGACGCCATCATTAGTGTCAGCATCCCACTTGTCTGTCTTTTGCAACGCTCTCTGCAGAAAATTAAAGAGGAGGCATTGCAGCCAGAGTATGATGAGATGGATCAAGAAGCCGTAGCGGGCGATTACACACAGCCCAGCCTCATCTCATCCCAACGTGCATTGGGGGACAATGAGGGAGAGGAGGAAGAAGATGAGGAGGAGGAAGAACAGGAGCTGCTATCATGCGTTGTAGACGGTAGTACCTGTACAAGTGTCATACCGTCGGTTCAGCGTGGGTGGCCTGAGGACAGGAGGGAGGAGGAAGAGGAGGAGGAGGAGGAGAGCATGGTCAGTCGTCATCTTGGTGAGGACACGGAAATCTTGCCCGTTACCAGTCTGGCACGCATGGCTGACTTTATGTTACGCTGCCTTAACCGTGACCCTCGCGTTGTCAAAATGTTGGGTGACAGTCATTACTGGTTGGTGACACTTGTAGACCCCCGCTACAAGGAGAACTTTCACTCTCTTATTCCTGAGGTGGAGAGGTCTACAAAAATGGGGCAATACCAGAAGGCCCTTGCTGCAGAACTCTTAAAAAAATTCCCATCTGAACACGCTAGCGGCAGAGGTCACAGTTCGTTGCTCAACCAAGGCGTACAGGCGAGAGAGATGCAACTCAAATCCAGCAGAGGCAGGGGAACACTGTCAACGTTCTGGGACAGTTTTCTGAAACCCGCCCAGCTTACAGGCCCTGAGGCGCGGGGTACTCTCACAAGGAGTGGAAAGTTTCAAAAGATGGTGAGGGAGTACCTTGCCGATCGTACCAGCGTCCTCCGTGATTCCTCTGTGCCTTTTAATTATTGGGTATCCAAGCTGGACACTTGGAATGAACTCGCTCTGTACGCCTTGGAGGTCCTGGCCTGCCCTGCCGCTAGCGTGTTATCGGAGCGTGTTTTTAGTGCCGCTGGGGGAATTATAACTGATAAGCGCACTCGCCTGTCAACTGACAATGCTGACAAGCTGACCCTTATCAAAATGAACAAGGGCTGGATTGGGCCAGACTTCTCATCACCACCAAATGACAGCAGAGTAACATAAAGTCAAATCCACTGTGTTATTTCGGGAGGTGTATTCACATGCACCGCTTCACACCCACACATGGGTATACGCTTCCTCGTTTCGGCTGTTTAATCTTCTTCTCCTTATCCTCAGCCTCCACCACCACTATACCACCAGGGTGCCAGCATTGCAAGTTCCTCCATCCTAATTTTTGGCAGCTTTTGCTGGGAAAGCATAAGCAAATACCATGGGACACCCACTCCCCAATAATGGGACTTATGTTTGTAATATGCTGTACTGCATGGCTCTTGTAAGGGGCATTGCAAGTTGCTCCGTCCTAATTTTTGGCAGCTTTTGCTTGCAAGGCATAAGCAAATACTATGGGGACTCCCCAATAATGGGACTTATGTTTGTAATATGCTGTACTGCATGTGACGCACCCCCTGGGCCGTGTGTACACATGTGTGGGATACCCGGTGCCGGGTCTCTGGGGTCTGTAATCTCCGTGGCGGTGACCCGGTCCCGTGGCTCAGGCTGGTCAAACCAGTGGCAATCTATCTTAGGTTTTGAGGTTAATTGTCCGACTGCGCCACCCGTGGATTGCGGTCAGGGAGTACCACCGCTGCGAGGCAGACCGCTGAGGCTGGTGTTGTGTGCGCAGCATAAAATGGGATAACTCCCCTTGGGAGGAGTATAGCCTCAGGGCAGTGAGTGTGGATGATGGGGGTGATGGTGCACGAGTGCAGCAGGAATGACTCAGAGTCTTTGCAGTGCAGTTCAGGGTCTTTACTGATGATTATAAGGTAGACCCTCCCGGGAGTACTGGCTAGCATAAGAGGCCTGGTCAGTCAGTGAGCAAGCAGGAGTTCCCCTGGCCAGGTGGAGTGGTAGGCCTCCCCGTCTGTCTGCACTCTTCCTGGCTACCTTGCTGTAAGCGGGTAGAAGTAGCCCACGTCCCTGAGTGTACCGTGTAGTGCTCACCCGTATGGCTGGTGACTTGGGGCCTTCTGTTAGCCTCCGCTCCACGACGGCAGTGCTGGTCCCTTGCTTGTGACTGAGCCTCCGGGCTTCTATGGCCAGAGGACCTGAAATCCCCTGCTGGCTGGTTTCTGCTGCTGGATATATAAGTCGTCACAGCTTCGGACTCCTGTGTCCGGTTCCTATTGTCTTCTGCCAGGGCGAGCTCTGCTCAGCTTTCAGCCCCTCGTCTTTAGCTCCTAGCTCCTACAGAGCTCCTTGCTGTTACTTTCCCTTGCTCTCACTCTGACTCTGACTGTTCTCTGTTCTCTGACTCACTCAACCCCACTCCAGATCCAGTTTATAAGGGCAGAATTCTCCCTTCCCAGGACTGGGGCAGGAAGATGTTGCATGTTTAAGGGATCCTGACCAGGAAACCTCCCACTTGCTCTCCGACGTAATCTCTATTACTGTGGTGACCAGACCACTGGGGTGCCACACATGGCTCTTGTAAGGGGCATTGCAGTACCTCATAATTTTTGGAAAGCCTTCCATTCACTGCTTAGGCCAACAGTGCACAGGAGACCCAGTTGCTATAAATGGAAAAAAAGGTTTAGTTAACGCCCTCTGACCTCCATGTCATTTCCAAGGGGCATTGGAGTGCCTCAAAATTTTTGGTAGGCATTGCACTCACTGTATGCCCTATAACTGCGTAGCCGAACCGCTCCTTTTGTTACAGAAACATATCCTACAAGACATATCTGGTTGACTGGCCTGATATTGATGTGAATGGTCCCTGTTCCTCCTGCTCTTTCTCCTTTGCCACTACCTCATCCATCATTTATCACCTGAAGCTTTGTTTTAACGGGAGTCATAGAACTTGGATAGTAGCAGGAAAACATCCAGCAATCCTCGGAGGAGGTAGGATATGCGCCAAAACGCTGACCTCCTCAGGCCTAGCCGCTACTACATACATGCGCTTGCATTACAACAAAACAAAGCAGATGCTAACTTCTATCATCCTCATCATGCTCCTCACCTTGGCACTCTTAACTCCCCTGATGGAGAAGCCACGGCCCACCGGAGGAGTCTGATAGTCCGGTGGGCTCGGCCAATGCTGCCCTAAAGCAGGCCAGGCTAAGAAAAGTGTGGGAAAGGTTACCGGTACAAATAGGGATGGCTAGGGACTGAGTATGGACACCCGGCCACCCCCTGAAGGCTGGGGAGCAAGCGGGGACACCCGGCCACCAGGCGGCTGGGGACTGAGTATGGATACCAGGCCGCCGACACAGCCATGGCGTGGTGGCCAGATTCCACCTCCACATGCCTAAAAGGCCCAATTTAAAGTGCAAGCAAGCAAGCAGTATGGTATTGCAGCCTGGGGGTGGGTGGGTGGCAGGCTGCATACTTGCGCTTGCATTGCAAGGAATGGGAGAGGTACAATTGAACACTGCCCTGGGACAAGGACTTGAATGGGGATAGTTGCAAGTCTGCAACGACAGGTGCAAGGTGGGAGGCATCTTCACATGTACCATGAACAGGGGTTTGGCATGCACACACTACAGCGGAATAGGCTCTCCTTCCCACTAAATGCACTGGGGAGGGCACAGGTAATGTTTTGGTATACGCGCTTAATCTTATGTATAAGGCACACCAGGACAAATAGGGGCGGCTGGGGACTGAGTATGGATACCTCGCTGCCGAAGCAGCCATGAGGTAGTGGCCAGCTTCGGCCTCCTCTAAACTAAAAGGCCCCATTTCAAGTGCAAGCTAGCAGTATGGAATTGCAGTCTGGGGGTGGGTGGGTGGTAGGCTGCACATTTACACTTGCATTAAAAGAAAACATAGCAGATGCTAACTTCTGTCATCATCATCATGCTCCTCACCTTGGCACTCTCAACTCCACCGATGGAGAAGTCAGGGCCCACCGGAGGAGTCTGGTTCTCTGGTAGGCTCGTCCAATGCTGCCTAAAGCAGGCCGGGCTAAGAAAAGTGTGTGGGGGGGATGTTCCAAGGAGAAATGGGGGCGGCTGGGGACCTTTTATGGACACCCGACTGCCCCCAGGCGGCTGGGGACCGTGTGGACACTCGGCCGCGGGGCGGCTGGGGACTGAGTATGGACACCCGGCCGCCGGGTGGCTGGGGACTGAGTATGGATTCCAGGCCACCAACACAGCCATGACGTGGTGGCCAGATTCCGCCTCCACATGCCTAAAAGGCCCAATTTCAAGTTCAAGCAAGCAAGCAGTATGGTATTGCAGCCTGGGGGTGGGTGGGTGGCAGGCTGCATACTTGCGCTTGTATTGCAAGGAATGGGGGTAGTACAATTGAATACTGCCCTGGGACTAGAACTTGCATGGGGATAGTTGCAAGTCTGCATCTTCTGATGCGGCAAGGATCACTTATGATGGGCACACTTTTAGACAGTGACCTGGGAGTCAGAGATGCTTCCAGGGGTCTTCCCCATGCTGTTCCCATGTCTTTTCAGCACTTTGTGCATGTGTCACACAGCACATGGCCAGATAAGGTTGTAAAATGTTAAAATGACATTTCCCGGTGAATGCATTTGTCATAGTTGAAAGCAATACAAAAGTGCAAAAACGCATAAAAAATGCTACTTGTGAACATAGCCGAAGGTGTGGAGGAGTATTTTTGTTTTTGGTCATTTATTTTAACTTATACACAAGTCTTTTCCCTGGAAAGGATGTTCCTTAACATATTTCACAGGAAAAAAGTTTCACTTTCGTTTTATTGTGAGCCTGTAAAAGTGGCTTAATACCTCTGACCACGTTGTTGACAGCAGTGACCTGGGGGTCAGAAATGCTTCCTGGGGCGATCCCCATGCTGTCCCCATGTCATTTGAGCACTGTCACTATCGTTTTGGGCACTTGTTAGGCTTTTAAAAGACTGCCGGGGGTGCCACCGCAAAAATGCTCGAGTCTCCCATAGACTAACATTGGGCTCGTTGCTCGGGTCGAGCACCCGAGTATCACGGCGAGCTCGGCCCGAGCTTCGAGCACCCGAGCATTTTAGTGCTCGCTCAACACTAGTCCCAACCCCATTTATAAGGTAAGAAATCCCACATATTAAACCTGACAGGGCACACCTGTGAAGTGAAAACCATTTCCGGTGACTACCTCTTGAAGCTCATCAAGAGAATGCCAAGAGTGTGCAAAGCAGTCATCAAAGCAAAAGGTGGCTACTTTGAAGAACCTAGAATATAAGACATATTTGCAGTTGTTTCACACTTTTTTGTTAAGTATATAATTTCACATGTGTTAATTCATAGTTTTGATGCCTTCAGTGTGAAATGGGATTAGACAAAGAACACGGGTTATGAGGTGACTAGTAAGGCCACGGCCCCACTATCAGTATTTGGTCAGTATTCAGTCATTATTTTTTCTCAGGAGTGGGAGCCAAAACCAGGAGTGGGTGATAAATGCAGAATTGGTGACTTGTTTCTATTATACCTTTTCTCTGATTGTTTCTCACCTGGTTTGGCTCCCACTCCTGAGAAAAAATACTGACCGAATACTGACCAAATACTGATAGTGGGGCCGTGGCCAAATACTGATAGTGGGGCCGTGGCAAAATACTGATAGTGGGGCCGTGGCCTAAGACTCATCACAGATACATCTCCCTTCCCTGTTTTGCTAGAATAACAGTTCTTGCCTAAACCTCATTATCATTTGTGGGTTTTTAAGTCACTTTTCTTATTTTGTCTCTTGGTATTAGTTGCTGTTTTTGGCACCAAATTCATCAACTGGTGCACGCGATTCATGAATCTGATACAAAGTCAAAAATAAGCTTTTGGCCTATCTTGAACTTTTTTAGCAATTTTTAGACTTTGCCCACAAAGTGGAAAACAAAAACAAAAAGAAAAACAGGTGACCACAAATAAAGGAGACATTGAGTACAAACAAAAAAACAAAAAAAAAAGGCAAAAAGCACACAAAACTAGACAAGAAACAGGCACAAAGTCAATGATGAATCGTGGCCTAAGTGTGCATATAGGGAGCCCTGAGAATCTAGGTGAGTAGGGCGAGTAGAAGCTGGTAGAGACATACCTCTGTGACTAGTCATCTTAGTCATCTCATCCCCAGTCTCCCTCTATGCTTTCTCTGAAATGCAGCAGGAATAAGCATTCATTCTTGTAATAATGGAGTTTGTCTCTGATTCACACCATTTGTGATTCAGGCAGCATGAATCAACTAACAAGTTCTATTTAGTTTGTCGTTTCAAAGTATTAGTGGAGCGGACATGATAATGATATATTCTCTGTCCCGGCATACAATGAGAAGTCACACTTTAAACAGCTTGTGAAGTTCAGTAAGGATTACATTTTATTCTTTAGAAAAGGAAAATTCTACTATTGAATTTTCTGAGAATGCCAGCGTTCATAATATGAAGGAATGTCAATATTGAGTCAGGCAAGAAAAGAGTTTGTTCAAAACATGAAGAGGAGGAAAACTTTTATGTAACTTGAGTCCCATGAATCAACACTCCTGGTCTGCTTTTAAGGCACCTACAAATAAATCTACTTGGATCATTTTTATCTATTTTGTCTATTTCTTAGATAGGATTAAGACTAGGACTACATGATCCAAAACGAAACACTGCCAATCATGGCTAATAATAAGGAATATGGTAGGGCATGACTACAAGTTTGTGTATATTCATAGCTTGAAGGTTAAAGAAGCACTCCTTCCATCAAAGTTTTTATCCCCTTAATATATTGCAGTCATCATATTATATATCACTGTGTACTTACAATTGCTCATTTTGCCTTTCTACCCAGTTAATTATTCTGTTTTCTCTCTCTGTATTTTAACAGGAAGTCTCTTGTCCCTGCATTCATAATCCCCCTCTACAATTTCTGACCCAGTTGCTTTGCTCCTCGCCCCTGCCATAGACTTTTGCAGTGACTCATGACTTGTGCAGACAAAATTGACCTCCTGTTTCTTCATAGAGCTTAGAAGAATTCAGTTAGTCAGTTTTTAAACACGTGATGTAATAGACCTAATGGAAAAAAAATAACTGGGTAGAAGGGCAAAATGAGCAATTGTAAGCACACTTTGCTATATAGTATGATGATTGCAATATGTTGAGAGGATAAAACTTTTGATGGGAAGAGTGCTTCTTTAATGATTGATGTTGGTCAGATTGTACAGTTCGTTCATTACTGTCTCAAGGAGTATGATGGTGGTTGTTTGCTATGGGATACATATTAGTTATACTGTATTGAACAAAAAATAAAAACAAATGAAATGATTTGATTTAAAGAGAAAAAAATAGAAAAATCTATTACGACAAACACGGTGCATATTTTTTCCCTGTCTTACATGCTGCAGTGGTATATATCAGGAAAATATTATTTACAACTTGCAAAATTATGACTCTTTCTAAAAAAAAAATAAGAAAATCAAAACCTGTCCTGTAGTAGTTTAAAATATTACATATTTTGCTATAATGAATAAAGAAATAGTATAATGAAACATTATGCATCCGTAAAATCAACAGAAATTACACCAACATTAGGTTCTGATACTCTTGGAATTGACGTTGTGTAATTCTTTGGTATGTCTTCTAGGATGTCACCCATTGCGTTTCTCCTGTGGAGCTGTTGAACAGGAAATGGTTTCCAGAAACTACACATTAAAAAGAAGTAGGAAATGTTATTGAATACATTTCACATTAAATACATTAAAGTCAATACGCATAATTAAGTATGGCTGAATCGTACTGAAGTAGATATGATTTTGGTTTGTGGGATTTTTTTCTGCAATTGTTCTTGTTTAAGAGAAGAATTTAGTATGTGGACAAAAGCAGGATTTATCCATTCTCCCTCTTGAAGATCAATTTATGAATGTAAAATAAATGTGTATGGAGATTTTTATACACCTGGCATTTAGTATTTAAATGTTCTGATATCAATATCTTTAGGTGAAAAATAGTTTTATAATAAAGAACCTCAAGAGCTGGTCTAATTCAAGAGCTGGTCAGAGTGGGAATTGTTGATCGTTTCAAAAAGGGCTTAGATGCTTTTTTGAGGAAATAACCTAAATAAATACATACATGTGTAAAGTTCTTTTATGAATGTTTGGTCCAATGCATCAGGAATTGGGATCAGGAGGGAAAGATTAGCTCTTCAGGGTGGACTGAATTATGTATTATGGTTGTACATATACCCTATCCCCGTTATCATTTCACTTGATGGGCATGTGTCTTTTTTCAATCGCATTAACTATGAAACTATACAATCTCACACAGAACATTGTGTTGACAAAGCAGTTAGTAATGTGGTTCTGTCACCACAATACAAGACTAAATTCAGATGGTAATACACCAATGAAAATAACTTATTATATATACAGTGGGGAAAAAAAGTATTTAGTCAGCCACCAATTGTGCAAGTTCTCCCACTTAAAAAGATGAGAGAGGCCTGTAATTGACATGATAGGTAGACCTCAACTATGAGAGATAAAATGAGAAAACAAATCCTGAAAATCACATTGTCTGATTTGGAAAGAAACTTTTTTCAAATTTTGGTGGAAAATAAGTATTTGTTCAATTACAAACAAGCAAGATTTCTGGCTCCCACAGACCTGTAACTTCTTCTTTAAGAGGCTCCTCTGTCCTCCACTCATTACCTGTAGTACTGGCACCTGTTTGAACTTGTTATCAGTATAAAAGACACCTGTCCACAACCTCAAACAGTCACACTCCAAACTCCACTATGGTGAAGACCAAGAGCTGTCGAAGGACACCAGAAACAATATTGTAGCCCTGCACCAGGCTGGGAAGACTCAATCTGCAATAGGCAAGCAGCTTGGTGTGAAGAAATCAACTTTGGGAGTAATAATTAGAAAATGGAAGACATACAAGACCACTGATAATCTCCCTCGATCTGGGGGCTCCACACAAGATCTCACCCAGTGGGGTCAAAATGATCTCAAGAACGGTGAGCAAAAGTCCCATAACCACACGGGAGGACCTAGTGAATGACCTACAGAGAGCTGGGACCAACGTTACACAGGCTACCATCAGTAACACACTACACTGCCAGGGACTCAGATCCTGCAGTGCCAGACGTGTCCCCCTGCTTAAGCCATTACATGTCCGGGCCCGTCTGAAGTTTGCTAGAGAGCATTTGGATGATCCAGAAGAGTATTAGGAGAATGTCATATGGTCAGATGAAACCAAAGTAGAACTGTTTGGTAGAAACACAACTCAGCGTGTTTGGAGGAGAAAGAATGCTGAGTTGCATCCAAAGGACACCATACCTACTGTGAAGCATGGGGGTGGCAACATCATGCTTTGGGGCTGTTTCTCTGCCAAGGGACCACGATGACTGATCCCTGTACTTGAAAGAATGAATGGGGCCATGTATCGTGAGATTTTAAGTGAAAACCTCCTTCCATCAGCAAGGGCATTGAAGATGAAACGTGGCTAGGTCTTTCAGCATGACAATGATCCCAAACACACCACCAGGGCAATGAAGGAGTGGGTTTGTAATGAGCATTTCAAGGTCCTGAAGTGGCCTAGCCAGTCTCCAGATCTAAACCCTATAGAAAACCTTTGGAGGGAGTTGAAAGTCTGTGTTGCCCAGCGACAGCCCCAAAACATCACTGCTCTAGAGGAGATCTGCATGGAGGAATGGGCCAACATATCAGCAACAGTGTGTGCCAACCTTGTGAAGATTTACAGAAAATGTTTGACCTCTGTCATTGCCAACAAAGGATATATAACAAAGTATTGAGATGAACTTTTGTAATTGACCAAATACTTATTTTCCACCAAAATTTGCAAAAAGAATTTTTCTAAATCAGACAATGTTATTTTCAGGATTTGTTTTCTTATTTTGTCTCTCATGGTTGAGGTCTACCTATGATGCCAATTACAGGCCTCTCTCATCTTTTTAAGTGGGAGAACTTGCACAATTGGTGGTTGACTATGGTAAATACTTTTTTTCCCCACTGTATGCTGCATTTGCCTACATAAATTAGCACTACTAATTTTTATTCTATAAATGTCATGCTTTAAACCAACCTTATTATGTTATAATATGTATTATTGGATGCAAAGAAATTTGAAATTGGCCTTTACAGTGGCCCAAATTTGGAAACCTTTTATTAAGTTGTGAGTTGTGGACTACTAAACAACCAGCATGTCATTATGGGGTTCAGTTTACCAAATATTTCTATTCACTTGGTGTTAGTACTGTGTTTCGGCCATTGTCGCAGTGCTGCTGTGCTTATAGGGTGGTGTGGCCTAGAATCATGGAGACTCCGTTTTGCAGCATGGGTGCTGTCAGGCACCAGGTTACTCATCACGCTGTGACAGTGTTGTCACGATGGTGGCTGGCACACAGCGCCATATGTTTAAGGCTAGAGAGAACACCCAATGAGAGGTTCACCGTGACGTGGCAGTGGGCTTCATACAGTCTGATTAGAATGTTAAACTAAGAACCTCATGTTCAGTTTTGTACATTTTTGCCTAGGGGCATTTGATCAATGTATGATTTTTTGATGTGCGATCCATGTCTTTTTTCTACAGTTCTGGCATATCAGTTTACCAAACATGTCTAAGTTAAATGTTTGTTTTCTTTTTTAATAAATGTTTTTAGCCCACATTCTTCCAAGGGTTAAAATTAATAGAAATTTAGTCATAAGCCTCGGTTCCAACGCTAGCTCTCCATTGTTGCCCACAGTATTTCCTTGCAGACTGCAGGGGCAATATCACAACTACAGCACACATGACTGCTTCTACTCAACATTTGGTAGAGCAACTGGTACATCACAGAAAAGAAACCAGCCTTACCAACACCAGGTCAGATTACCAATGCACTATTAGAATGGGCACGTATATAGTGCTGGGCATTAATAGGCTGTAAGCCAGACACTGTGCATCACACGTATCTGTGTGACTGGCGTCCTATGCAAGCCCCATCTGTGTGCATTTGTAACACTACACATATCCCCCCCTCCATGAATTGGCAGGTTTGTGAGTGGATGTCGCATCAGTATCTTGCACCTGCGCTGCCCCCACCTTTATCATGGGGGTCTGCTGCATCCTGCCAGTGTTGGTAAGGCTGGTTTCTTTTCTGTGATGTTTTTTGAATTCATGCCCTTTTCTGTGAGTCATAGAGCAACTTGTAGCATCTACATCTTCATCATCTCTGAACCCAGTGATTAGCTTCAGCAGTCATTTGTGCTGTAGTTGTGACAACTCTGGTGCAGCTTGTAAACAATCTCTATGACGAGCAGCAGCAGCAGAGAGCTGACATTGAAGCAGGGGCCGAAGAGTTTGTTATTTTTAAGTCTTAGAAGCCTATGGGCTAAAATTCTATTCAAGAGGACCTGTCACTATCTAAAAAAAATTGAGTTAAATACATTGTAAAAATCTCTGAGTTCCCTTGATTCTGCTGCTGTTTTTCCTTTTGAACTATTTCATTCCATGTCAGAGATATTAATATTAGTTGCTTTTGGATCATCTATCTGAAATCTCTATTTTGCTGTCCAATTGGGCATTTCTTCACAGTTTTCAATGGTGGCATGTGCTTTCACCCCTCCCTCCCAGGCACTGCCAATCACAGCTCGGTAGTCTCTAGGACTGGTAGAGTGCTAGATCTAATACTGACTTGTGATTGGCTGTGTCTTGGAGGCAGGGGTGAAAGCGCACATTCTCATTGAAGACAATGAAAAAGGCCCAACTGGATTGTAAAGCCGAGTTTTCACATACTGTGCTCCAGAAGAAAGAAAATTCAATATCTTTGCCATGGAGTGACAAAAATAAAATAAGTGGTAAATAATCAGGAAAGCTCTGCAATTTTTACATTTCCAGTTTAAAAAGGGTTTTTCAGTTACAGAGTAAAATAGCATGTGCAGTGAAGAGAGGTGTATTTCCACTAGCTTCATTTTTACAATATTCATGCATTCTTGTAGTGAAGATAGGCTACTGTAATCTATATGTATTGTCTTGTATGAAATACAGTAAAGCCCCCGTCACACTAAGCGAGATCGCTAGCTAGATCGGTGCTGAGTCACAAGTTTTGTGACCCAACAGCGACCTCAGTAGCGATCTCGCTACGTTTGACAGGTAGCAGCGACCAGGCCCCTGCTGTGAGATCGCTGGTCGTGTCTAAATGGTCTGGACATTTCTTTGATCGTTGAGGTCCCGCTGGGTAGCATGCATCGGTGTGTTTGACACCTTACCAACGACCTTGTTGACAACTCAGACACAGAAACACATAGGCGTGCATTGTTATACAGATCGTTATGGGTCGCCGCATCGTTGCTGCGTCGTTGGGAAGATCTGACTGTTTGACATCTCATCAGCGACCACATAGCGACGCAGCGATGATCCCTGCCAGGTCGTATTGTTGTCTGGATCGCTGTAGCGTCCCTAAGTGTGACGGTACCTTTAGTCTCAATATCTTCCACTATCTCCCCAATGTCTAACGATTCCTGTGAAATGTAATTGTCTCCCACATCCTGCTTGGGGGAATACAATTCGTACATGACTTACACCTCTAACATCTCACACACCACCTTTACTATGGTAATTCAGAATGTAATCTAGTGGGAGTGTAAGGGTGTGACAGAGACTCTCCTGTTCCAGTCCCTGAAGACAACAATAGTGTAGTGTGAATACAGTCATGCATTTTTACTGCGTTTTATTGTGTCATGAGAAATGTAAAATGTTTAGATTGTAATGTAAACAATGCATAGTGTTAAAGGTACTGATGCTGCTGTGTGGGTACTATAAAGGTAATGCCTAAGGTAATTCTGGTATACTCAGCTCGGGTATAGGGAAAGTATAGGACAGAATTTACATTAGTACATAAAGTAGGAAATAGTTAATACTTGGTGCTAGCCCACAATTTGGGGGGAGATAGTGGGACAAAAAGGGACCACTTCCTGGTTCTAGTCAGATAGAGTCAGTAAGTAAGGAAGTGAAATTGTTCATTGGAGACAAGGTGAAGTTCAAGGTGCAGTGGACTGGAAGCACGGCGTGGACAAAATGTTCTGGCTGTATGGGTTCATTCAAAACTCCCTGCGGACATTCCTGCAACGTCCGGAACTAGGGAATACTGCAGTGCTGGATGGAGAATCCCTAGGGCTAACAGGATCTGTTAAAGTAGGGATAGTCCATGCTGAATGTAAGAAAATTATTGAAATGTACTGTGTTGATGAAAGAAGAACCGGAGGGTGCTGTGCTCGATACTTCATGTTAAAAACGTATGTACTTGAACTGTCCAGTAAGGTTCAACTTGTTAAAATGAGCCTGATGTCCCCATATGTGTGCGCGGCTGGTCCTGGAACTGAGGAGGTGGAGATAGCAAAGTACTCTGGGCTGCAAGTGATTGTAATGCACCTTACACAACACAACACATATGGACTGGGACATGATTTGTTTGTAAAGGGCCAGGGTGTTATGAAGCAGCAGCTCACCCACAGCTACCATCCTGGGCACCTTACAGGAGCATATGGCTGCTACATTAAATGACTGACATCCTGGACATCCTGTGACTGTAACATCTTTTAGGCAAGGTTCATATTATCTGTATAATATATCATGTATAATGTAATAGTTGAAGGGCGTAGGGGTCGGTTTGCATGTGTAATGAAGACCCTCCCATGGTTGAACCCAGGAAGAAGGATAATAATATTCAACCCTATCCCCAGTGTTCGACTTTATATAATGAATTAATTATTTTCCTGATATGACAAGAGTTGGGGATCAAAGCCAATTGGACTTGTGCACATTCTCACCCTTGTCCTTTCCTGTATTTTCACCTTTTCCTTTTTTAACAGTTTTTGCACATTTCTCAATTCGGTCGCCCCCCTAAAACATACCAATGCTCGCACAATCAACAGGCAACCCTGGCACACCAGATTAACCAAGGAACTGCGACGGGACTCCTGGGTTGCTGAGCGTAAATAGAAAACGTCCTACTGCAATGAGCACTTCGTCGCATTCAAACAGTCCCTCACTACCTTCAAGTCCACACTCATTACAGCAAAACAAACATACCTCTCATCTCTCATATCCTCCCTGTCTCACAACCCCAAATGACTATTCAACACCTTCAATTCTCTCCTCCGCCCCCCCCAGCGTCTCCTCCCTCTGCTCTCATCTCAGTCAAAGACTTTGCCTCATTCTTCAAGCAGAAGAATGACACCTTAAGACAAAGATTTTGCCTAAAGTCCCCCCAGCCCCTATTCACACCTACTCAATCCTCCTCCTCAAAAACCAGCTTCTCCACCATTACAGAAGATCAACTTTCCTCTTTACTCTCCAACTCACACCTCACCACATGTGAACTTGACCCAATCCCGTCCCACCTCATCCCCAACCTTATCACTATCTTCATCCCAACTCTAACCCACCTTTTCAACCTATCACTAACAACTGGTGTCTTCCCCTCATGCTTCAAACATGCCTCGATCACACCCATCTTCAAAAAGCCCTCCTTTGACCCATCCTCTGTGACTAGCTATCGCCCCATATCACTTCTCCCCTATGCCTCAAAACTACTGGAATAATATGTCCACTTTGAACTGTCCTCCCACCTCTCCTTCTGCTCTCTCTTTGACCGCCTCCAATCTGGCTTCCGACTGCACCATTCTACTGAAACTGCCCTGACTAAAGTCACTAACCACCAAATCCAAGCGACACTACTCTGTCCTCCTCCTCCTAGACCTGTCATCTGCCTTCGACACAGTGGACCATTCCCTCTTACTACAGACTCTCTCATCTCTCGGCATCACAGACTTGGCTCTATCTTGGATCTCTTCATGCCTAACAGACAGGACATTCAGTGTCTCCCACTCACTCACCACCTCCACATCTCGCCGCCTATCTGTCGGTGTCCCCGAAGATTCAGTCCTAGGACCCTCCTCTTCTCCATCTACACCTTGGCTTGGGACAGCTCACGGCTTTCAGTATCACCTCTATGCTGATGAAACACAGATCTACCTCTCCGGATCCGGCATCTCCTCCCTACTAACCAAAATCCCGCAATGTCTGTCCCCTATTTCATCCTTCTTCTCTGCTAGATTTCTAAAACTTAACATGAACAAAACAGAATTCATCATCTTTCCACCATCTCACTCATCCCCCCCACCCGACCTATCTATCAACGTCAATATCTGTTCACTCTCCCCAGTCCCATAGGCTCGCTGCCTTGGGATAACCCTGGACTCTGATCTCTCCTTCAAACCACATATCCAGGCCCTTTCCACGTCCTGCCGACTTCAACTCAAAAATATCTCCTGGATCCGCGCATTCCTCAACCATGACTCTGCAAAAACTCTAGTGCACACCCTCATCATCTCCCGCCTCGACTACTGCAACCTCCTGCTCTGTGGCCTCCCTTCCAACACTCTTGCGCCCCTCCAATCTATCCTAAACTCTGCTGCCCGACTAATCCACCTGCCCCCCCCCACTATTCTCCAGCCTCTCCTCTCTGTCAATCCCTACACTGGCTCCCTATTGCAGAGAGACTCCAGTTCAAAACCCTAACCATGGCATACAAAGCCATCCACAACCTGTCTCCTCCATATATCTTTGACCTGGTCTCCCAATACACACCTGCACGCAACCTCTGATCCTCACAAGATCTCCTTCTCTACTCCCCTCTTATCTCCTCTTCCCACAATCGCATACAAGATTTCTCCCATGCATCCCCCCTACTCTGGAACTCTTTATCCCAACATATCAGACTCTCGCCTACCGTGGAACCTGAAGACCCACTTCTTCTGACAAGCGTACAACCTGCAATATCCTCACCCATTCCTTGTAGACTGTGAGCCTTTGCAGGCAGAGTCCTTGCTCCTCCTGTACCAGTCGCCGTCACGTTTTGTTCAAGATTATTGTAATTGTTCTTGTATGTTTACCCCTTTTTCACATGTAAAGCACCATGGAATAAATGGTGCTATAATAATAAATAATAATAATTTTACATATGTTTGTTATTTCCCTATGTTTTTATACATATTAGGCACTGCACCTTTTTTATATTAAAGCCTAAATTTGAATAACTTTGCCTTTTTGCCCTAAAGAACTTAAGTATCTCCATAAAAGCTAAGTGATAGTTTGTGCATGTGACGTGTGTATGGCCTGAGGGCTGTGAGTTCACTGAATGAAGGACATTGGGACTTATCACCCCTTTGGTAAGTGGTGGCAGCATGTTTGGTGTATGGACTAGTTGTGTATACTTTCTGTGTTTAATCTGTAACCTGAATGAAGAGCGAGTGTGAGACTGAGTTGCAGAGTGACGTGGACCCCTTATAGTCAACCCCACCCCATGTAACGAAAACCAAGTGAGGTCTTGATCATGAAACTTCTTAATGCTGAAATGCCTGACTTTGAAGTGGCCATGTTTTAAATACATCAATGTAAAATTAGCAATAATTGAGTGGTTTTGTTTGCAACTTCAAAACATCTTGCAACAAGGGATTCTCTCCAATCCCATGTGTGCGTTTTCCAATTGAAAAACCGCAAGCAGATAGTACTTCACAATTCAATGACATATATTCTTCATTATTTCTTAAATACATCAAATACAATAATGCAACAGCGAGAGCAAATATACTTAAAGGAAATCTGTCAGTAGGTTCAACCCTCCTAAGATGTCTATATGACCATGTAGGTCATAGGAAGCAGAATAAAATGATACCTTGATATCTGTGATCCGGTTTCTTATTCCAGGGAAATTCACATTTTTCTTATATGTAAATGAGCTGTTCCAGACTATGGACCAGACATTGATCTGCATGAGACTCGGCCTCCAGAGCTTATTTTAAATAAAAGGGGGCACTACCACTATGTTATGTAAAGGCAGCTCTCTGCTCTCATAAGTACACATAGCTCTGCAATGCGATTAGAACTAACACAATACAGCAAACATCAAATCTGGAATTAAACATCGGATTGCAGATATCAAGGTATCATGTTATTCAGCTTCCTATGACCTACATGCCCATGTAGACGGTTCAGGAGGGTTGATCCTACTGACTGATGCCCTTTAAATTTCAGACATTATGGCTCCACATGCCCTTCTTTAGAAGCAGCTGCAACGGGCTTCTCAGAGTCGCTGGCAAGTGTAATCTCACCAGCATCTCCATGAAGCCCTTTGCAGCTACTTCTAAAGAAAGGCGTGCGAAGCCATAGTGACTGAAATTTACACATATTTGTTTTGCTGTTGCTATTGCATTAATATATTTGATGTATTTAAGAAATAATGAAGAATATATGCCATTAAATTGTGAAGTTCTGTATCTTTACATTTCTAAATGCTGGTGGTTTAGTGGGCCTAAACCTAGAGAAAGCTTGTCTTTCACTGAGTGCAATAATCAATTATTTAATGTACTAACCTGGGTCAACAGCACGCCCATCAAAAATACCTGGAGCCTACACAAAGCAAGGAGAGTGGAATCAGAAATGACAATTTAAAGATGTGTCCAACCATGCCTGTTTTTAAATTTGGCTAATGACTCCAAGTTCCCAAGAAACAAATTCAACAGCAAAACACCTGACAGGCTACAACTCACATCACACCACAGTCACAACAATATGTCACCTATAGACACAAAGCACAGACCTATTGTGGTGACAGAATATTTGAAATCACATTTTTTAGGCTGTAATATGGTACCAGCTTAGTAGATTAGATTTTTAAATCTTATTTACATATTTGGGAAAATTTCCACACCAGAATAGATATGTGTTGCGGATTTTAAAGCAATGTACTCAACATTTTCCAGCAGTTACAGAGAGAATGAATGAAGGAGAGGTGCACATACTCAACCTCTTTTATCAGGACCAGAACGGCTTCAGCAGTTGTACCTTCAGTCATCATGAAGTAATGCCCCTCTCCCATAGATAGGGCATAACTTCAAAACTTCGCACAAAACTTTTAAAGGTAGTCTTTTACCCCCAAAATGTATTTTAAATGAGTGTTGTAGAAGATCTAGCCCCTATAGCAACCATACTAACTCTGCACCTGTTACTGATACAGTGAATGAGAAAATAACTTAATTCATATGCAAATGGCTTTGGCAAAACTTTGGTGCACCATTATGCCTCCTCATTTGCATATTGGGGCCCTTCCCCCACTTCTTAATGCCGCTGGCGTGTGTACGGTCGTGCATGCACACAGTGTCCATACAATTTCTCCTCTGTCTCCTTTCTCCTGATGTCGCTCACTACACTTCCGGGTATATTAGTGCAGTGGACGGACTACCTTTAAGGGATCAATGTATGACCAAAAATATTTAATTAACTGCTTTATGACAGGGTCAATTTATATTTTTTTTCATTTCCGATTTTTCTTCCCCTTCTTCTCAGAGCCATAACTCTTTAACCTTTTTGTCCACATAGACATATGAGGGCTTTTTTTGTGTGGGATGAGTTGTACTTTTGAATGACGCCATTCAGTTTTACCACATAGTGTACTGGAAAATGGGGAAAAAAAATCAGAAACAAATTGTGGAGAAATTGTTAAAAAACGGCAAATCTGACATTGTTTTTTGGAAATTGTTTTTATGGTGCAAATTTAGTGGTAAAAATAATCTTGCAATGTGATTTTGCTCATCAGTATGATTATGGTGATACCAAACATGTCCAGTTTTTTTACTATTTTAGCGGTGAAAAAGTAAGAAGTTTTCATTTTTTGTACATGGAGCTGGATCACAGCTTATTTTTTGCGAAGTGAGGCAACATTTTTATTAATACCATTTTGGGATAGATTTGGCGTTTTTATCGCTTGTTACAGCATTTTTTGTGGAATTGCAGTGACCAAAAAAACTTAATTTTGTCATTTTTGAATTTTTCCTTTACGGTGCTTACCGATCGGGTTACTTATTTTTATATTTTGATAGATCAGACGTTTCTGTACCCTGAATCTGTCATAGCAACCCATCGGTGCGTGATTGCGGTCGCTGATGGGTTGCTATGGGCGCATGAAATGACGTGCCCCCATGCTGGTGCATATTAAATGCCGTTGTCAGAAATTGACAGTGGCATTTAATAGGTTAACGATTGTTAGAGGCAGGTCCTCGCTTGAAATGCATTAATTCCAGTTCAATCAAATGTAAGCTTTGCAGTAACAAGTAGATAATATGTTAGCACTTAAAGGGAACGTATCTTCATGAAAATGGTATCTGATCTGCAGACAAAATGTTATAGAGCAGGAGGAGCTGATCTGATTGAAATAAATTTTTGTGGGAAAAGTTTCTGTAAAACTTGCATTTTATTCATTGAAATCTTTGCATGCATATGTGTCCATTGGACAGCCCTGCTCAGTAGTCTTCCCAGTATGGTTAAGTTCTCACAATGATATTTTGATGCTTTGTATTTTTCCTGTGCAAAAATTGCAGCATGTTACAGTTCCAGGAAGGGGGATGGGACTAATAGAAATCTGATGCCTATTGTGTTTTCTTTATTATGCTGTGTAAACTTTTCTGTGGTGCGGGTTTGAAATCAGCAACATGTCAATTTCTCTTGCTAGTATGCTGAGTTTTATATGAGAATTTTCTCCGACAAACTTGCATTAGATGCAGAAAATCCACAAGTAAAAAAATCCACATGCTTTTTAGAGTGTTTCCACTGCAGAAACACACCAAAAATGCATGTATTCCACACATGACTGTATCAATAAAGTTTGGTAAAAAAAAATATACCAGGAAGTATCAAAAGTTAAGCAGCTTTATATAAAATATGACCTACCAAGATGAAGTGTCAAAAAAGTTATAAAAACGCCTGTAAATAAATGCATTAAAAAAATGTTATGAAAAAAATGCAAACTAGCTAATAGGTGCAGAAAATCTGTACCATCAAAACCTCACTAAATACTCATTATGGGAACATAGTCTGTGATTGTGCATGCAGAACTGTAAATCACTAGTAGGAGCACCCACTGGACTCATATACATATAAACACCAGGAATTCAATGAATACAAGATAAGTTGTATTGTTTCTTTTCCCATATATCTATACATCATTCTGCTCAGTTTCTCCTTCTCCATACTAGGCTGACCACAGATTGGACAGCAAGTAAAATATGACTGGTTCCCTTCAATAATTTATTTTATAAGATAAGAAAATAAGGGATAACTTAGCTTAAAACAAATTTCTAACTGGTGGTTGTCCCAGTGCCTGCTTTACTACGCCAGTAATATTGAGCCTGAATTACTAAACCAATATCAGGCTTTTCACATAATCCCAACACTAAATGATGTGCAGTTCTATTGAATTTAATTTGATCATTAAACAGAATCTGTCACCAGAAAAAATGCTATTAACCTGCAGATATGGGATTAATCTGCAGGTTAATAGCGCTATTAACCTGCATGGCACCTGCACTTAGCTGAACACTGTGGGGAGAAAATGAACTTTATTCCCTTACGGCAGCTTTCCGGTTTCAGTCATAGGGACGGCGTCAACTATGGTTCAATTACCGCTCTAAGTATAGAGAGCGGCGCCTGTAATCGCGTCTCCCTTTAAAGTTTATCTTTGGTACTTTACTCTGATCTAAATTAAGTTCAGTAGAACCACACTCGGTTTTAATGTTGCAACTGTATTACAAGCTGTAAATTGTGGAGATATATGCGGTCTTTGAGTGCGGCACAGGTTGTGTCACCAAAAATTGCTGTGTACCCGTGCTACATTGCAACACAGTGCACATGAATGGGGTAGCATTGGGAAGTGCAAGGAACATGACCGCTACAAGCAAGTTGCAAAAAGTCAGTATCAGTTGGATTTTTTCCGACTTGTTTGTTGCAGCTGCAGTGCCTTGCAGATCTCAATGCAACACCTTTTACTTGCATTACACTGTCATGAAGCAGTAGCATATACAGTCATGGCCAAAAGTATTGAGAATGAGACAAATAGTAATTTTTCCAAAGTTTACTGCTTCATTTTTTGTAATGGCAATTTGCATATACTCCTGAATGTCAAAGAGTGATCAGCTTAACAGCAATTACTGTACTTGCAAAGTCAATATTTGCCCAGAAAATGAACTTTAACCCCCAAAACACATTTCAACATCATTGCAGTCCTGCCTTAAAAGGAGCAGCTAACATCGTTTTAGTGATTGATCCATTAACACAGGTGTGGGTGTTGATGAGGACAGGGCTGGCGATCAATCAGTCATGATTAAGTAAGAATGACATCACTGGACACTTTAAAAGGAGGCTGGTTCTTGGTATCATTGTTTCTCTTCAGTTAACCATGGTTATTTCTAAAGAAACACGTGCAGCCATCATTGCACTGCACAAAAATGGCCTAACAGGGAAGAGTATCGCAGCTACAAAGATTGCACCTCAGTCAACAATCTATCGCATCATCAAGAACTTCAAGGAGAGAGTTTCCATTGTTGTCAAAAAGGCTCCAGGGCGCCCAAGAAAGACCAGCAAGCACCAGGACCGTATCTTAAAACTGTTTCAGCTGCGGGATCGGACTACCAGCAGTGCCGAGCTTGCTCAGGAATGGCAGCAGGCTGGTGTGAGTGCTTCTGCACGCACTGTGAGGCGGAGACTCTTTGAGCAAGGGCTGGTTTCAAGGAGGGCAGCAAAGAAGCCACTTCTCTCCAGAAAAAACATCAGGGACCGACTGATATTCTGCGAAAGGTACAGGGAGTGGACTGCTGAAGACTGGGGCAAAGTCATTTTCTCTGATGAATCCCCTTTTCGATTGTTTGGGACATCTGGAAAACAGCTTATTCAGAGAAGAAGAGGTGAGCGCTACCACCAGTCTTGTCTCATGCCAACTGTAAAGCATCCTGAAACCATTCATGTGTGGGGTTGCTTCTCAGCCAAGGGAATCGGCTCACTCACAGTCTTGCCTAAAAACACAGCCATAAATAAAGAATGGTACCAGAATGTCCTCCAAGAGCAACTTCTCCCAACCGTCCAAGAGCAGTTTGGCGCCCAACAATGCCTTTTCCAGCATGATGGAGCACCTTGCCATAAAGCAAAGGTGATAACTAAATGGCTCATGGAACAAAACATAGAGATTTTGGGTCCATGGCCTGGAAACTCCCCAGATCTTAATCCCATTGAGAACTTGTGGTCAATCATCAAGAGACGGGTGGACAAACAAAAACCAACAAATTCTGGCAAAATGCAAGCATTGATTATGCAAGAATGGACTGCTATCAGTCAGGATTTGGTCCAAAAGTTGATTGGGAGCATGCCAGGGAGAATTGCAGAGGTCTTGAAGAAGAAGGGGCAACACTGCAAATATTGACTTGCTGCATTAACTCATTCTAACTGTGAATATAACCTATTGGTACTCATAATATGATTGCAATTATATTTCTGTATGTGATATAAACATCAGACAAACACTAATAAAAACCAGAGGCCAGCAGATCATGTGAAAATATAATTTTGGTGTCATTCTCAAAACTTTTGGCCATGACTGTAGAGATTCTTAGTTGCACAAACTGTATTCTGGCAAAATCGCTTTTAGCCATTATCTTATGGTTGTCTAAAATGGACCTAGGTGTCATTTTGATAAAGGTCTGTGCATCCCTGTCTCTCTCTCTATAAATATAATATATATATATATATATATAATATATATATATATATATATATATATATATATATATATATATACACAATTTCTGCTCATAGGTATGTGTTATATATATATATACACACCGTGTGCAGAATTATTAGGCAAATGCGTATTTTGATCACATGATGCTTTTTATACATGTTGTCCTACTCCAAGCTGCATAGGCTTGAGAGCCAACTACCAATTAAGTGAATCTGGTGATGTGCATCTCTGTAATGAGGAGGGGTGTCGACTAATGACATCAACACGCTATATAAGGTGTGCTTAATTATTAGGCAACTTCCTTTCCTTTGGCGAAATGGATCAGAAGAGAGATTTGAGGGGCTCTGAAAAGTTCAAAATTGTGAGATGTCTTGCAGAGGGATGCAGCAGTCTTGAAATTTCCAAACTTTTGAAGCGTGATCACCGAACAATCAAGCGTTTCATGGCAAATAGTCAACAGGGTCGCAAGAAGCGTGTTGGCCAAAAAAGGCGCAAAATATCTGCCCATGAATTGAGGAAAATCAAGCGTGAAGCTGCCAAGATGCCATTCGCCACCAGTTTTGCCATATTTCAGAGCTGAAACGTTACTGGAGTATCAGAAAGCACAAGGTGTGCGATACTCAGGGACATGGCCAAGGTAAGGAAGGCTGAAAAACGACCACCTTTGAACAAGAAACATAAGATAAAACGTCAAGAATGGGCCAAGAAATATCTTAAGACTGATTTTTCAAAGGTTTTATGGACTGATGAAATGAGAGTGACTCTTGATGGGCCAGATGGATGGGCCAGAGGCTGGATCAGTAAAGGGCAGCGAGCTCCACTCCGACTCAGACGCCAGCAAGGTGGAGGTGGGGTACTGTTATGGGCTGGTATCATCAAAGATGAACTTGTGGGACCTTTTCGGGTTGAGGATGGAGTGAAGCTCAGCTCCCAGACCTACAGTACTGCCAGTTTCTGGAAGACAAGTTCTTCAAGCAGTGGTACAGGAAGAAGTCGGTATCGTTCAAGAAAAACATGATTTTCATGCAGGACAATGCTCCATCACCATCACATGCATCCAACTACTCTACAGCGTGGCTGGCCAGTAAAGGTCTAAAAGAAGAAAAAATAATGACATGGCCCCCTTGTTCACCTGATCTGAACCCCATAGAGAACCTGTGGTCCATCATAAAATGTGAGATCTACAGGGAGGGAAAACAGTACACCTCTCGGAACAGTGTCTGGGAGGTTGTGGTGGCTGCTGCACGCAATGTTGATAGAAAACAGATCAAGCAACTGACAGAATCTATGGATGGAAGGCTGCTGAGTGTCATCATAAAGAAAAGTGGCTATACTGATCACTAATTTTTTGGGTTTTCATTTTTGCATATCAGAAATGTTTATTTCTAAATTTTGTGCACTGATATTGGTTTACCTGGTGAAAATAAACAAATGAGATGGGATTATATTTGGTTTTTATTAAGTTGCCTAATAATTCTGCACAGTAATAGTTACCTGCACAAACAGATATCCTCCTAAGATAGCCAAATCTAAAAAAACCCCACTTCAACTTCCAAAAATAATAAGCTAGGACATTTATGAGTCTTTTGGGTTGATTGAGAACATGGTTGTTGATGAATAGTAAAAATAATCCTCTAAAATACAACTCGCCTAATAATTCTGCACACAGTGTATATATATACATATATATATATATATATATATATATATATATATATATATATACAGTGGGTACGGAAAGTATTCAGACCTCTTTAAATTTGTCACTCTTTGTTTCATTGCAGTCATTTGGTAAATTCTAAAAAGCTCATTTTTTTCTCATTGAAGTACACTCTGCACCCCATCTTGACTGAAAAAAAACAGAAATGTAGAAATTTTTGCAAATTTATTAGAAAAGAAAAACTGAAATATCACATGGTCATAAGTATTCAGATCCTGTGCTCAGACACTCATATTTAAGTCACATGCTGTCCATTTCCTTGTGATACTCCTTGACATGGTCCTACTCCTTCATTGAAGTCCAGCTGTGTTTAATTAAATTGATAAGACTTGATTTGGAAAGGCACACACCTGTCTATATAAGACCTCACAGCTCACAGTACATGTCAGACCAAATGAGAATCATGAGCTCAAAGGAACTGCCCAAGGAGTTCAGAGACAGAATTGTGGCAAGGCACAAATCTGGCCAAGGTTACAAAAGAATTTCTACATTACTCAATGTTCCTAAGAGCACAGTGGCCTCCATAATCCTTTAAATGGAAGAAGTTTGGGACCACCAGAAGTCTTCCTAGACCTGGCCATCCAGCCAAACTGAGCAATCATGGGAGAAGGGCCTTGATGAGAGAGGTAAAGAAGAACCCCAAGATCACTGTGGCTGAGCTCCAGAGATGCAGTAGGGAGATGGGAGAAAGTTCCACAAAGTCAACTATCACTGCAGCCCTCCACCAGTTGGGCCTTTATGGCAGAGTGGCCCGATGGAACCCTCTCCTCAGTGCAGTGCAAGACATATGAAAGCCCACATAGAAATTGCTCAAAAACACATGAAGGACTTCCAGACTATGAGAAATAAGATTCTCTGGTCTGATGAGACAAAGATAGAAATTTTTGATGAGAATTCTAACCAGGCACTGCTCATCACCTGCCCAATACAATCCCAGCAGTGAAACATGGTGGTAGCAGCATCATGCTATGGGGTGTTCTTCAGCTGCAGGGACAGGACGACTGGTTGCAATTGAATGAAACATGAATGCGGCCAAGTACAGAGATATCCTGGATGAAAACCTCTTCAAGAGTGCTCTGGACCTCAGACTTGGCCGAAGGTTCACCTTCCAACCAGATAATGACCCTAAGCACACAGCTAAAATAACAAAGGAGTGGCTTCAGAAGAACTCTGTGACCATTCTTTACTGGCCCAGCCAGAGCCCTGACCTAAACCCAATTGAGCATCTCTGGAGAGACCTGAAAATGGGTGTCCACCAACGTTCACCATCCAACCTGACGAAACTAGAGAGGATCTGCAAGGAAGAATGGCAAAGTATCCCCAAATCCAGGTGTGAAAAACCCAACAAGACTCATGGCTGTGCTAGCTCAAAAGGGTGCTTCTACTCAATACTGAGCAAAGGGTCTGAATACTTATGTCCATGTGATATTTCAGTTTTTCTTTTTTAATAAATTTGCAAAAAATTCTACATTTCTGTTTTTTTCAGTCAAGATGGGGTGCAGAGTATACTTTAATGAGAAAAGAAAATGAACTTTTTATAATTTACCTAATGGCTGCAATGAAACAAAGAGTGAAAAATTTAAAGGGGTCTGAATACTTTCCGTACCTACTGTATACATACATATATATATATACATATATATATATATATATATATACAGTGGGGGAAATAAGCATGTGATCCCTTGCTGTTTTTGTAAGTTTGCCCACTGACAAAGACATGAACAATCTGTAATTTTAAAGGTAGGTTAATTTTAACATGAGAGATAGAATATCCAAAAAAATCAAGAAAATCACATTGTACACATTCTATAAATTAGATAAATTTATTTCCATTTTGCAGTGAGAAATAAGTATTTGATCCCCTAAAAACCATTATGAGTTCTGGCTCCTACAGACCAGTTAGACGCTCCTAATCAACTCGTTACCTGCATTAAAGACAGCTGTCTTACATAGTCACCTGTATAAAAGACTCCTGTCCACAGACTCAATTAATCAGTCAGACTCTAACCTCTACAACATGGGCTAGGCCAAAGAGCTTTTTACGGATGTCAGGGACAAGATAATAGACCTGCACAAAGCTGGAATTGGCTACAAAACCATAAGTAAGACGCCGGGTGAGAAGGAGACAACTGTTGGTGCAATAGTAAGAAAATGGAAGAAATACAAAATGACTGTCAATCGACATCGATCTGGAGCACCATGCAAAATCTCACTTCGTGGGGTATCCTTGATCATAAGGAAGATGAGAGATCAGCCTAAAACTACATGGGGGGAACTTGTCAATGATCTCCAGGCAGCTGGGACCACAGTCACCAAGAAAACCATTGGTAACACATTATGCCTTAAAGGTTTAAAATCCTGCAGTGCCCGCAAGGTCCCCCTGCTCAAGAAGGCACATGTGCAGGCCTGTCTGAAGTTTGCCAATGAACACCTGGATGATTCTGTGAAATATTTGGAGAAGGTGCTGTGGTCAGATGAGACAAAAATTGAGCTCTTTGGCATTAACTAAACTTGCCATGTTTGGAGGAAGAAGAAGGATTAGTACAACCCTAAGAACATCGTCCCAACCGTGAAGCATGGTGGGGGAAACATTATACTTTGGGGGTGCTTTTCTGCAAAAGGGACATGTCGACTGCACAGTACTGAAGGGAAGATGGATGGGGTCATGTATCGCGAGATTTTGGCCAACAACCTCCTTCCCTCAGTAAAAGCATTGAAGATGGGTCGTGGCTGGGTCTTCCAGCAAGACAATGACCCAAAACATACAGCCAAGGCAATAAAGGAGTGTTGCAAAAAGAAGCAAGGTAAGGTCATGGAGTGGCCTTGCAGGCACCAGACCTTAATCCCATAGAAAACTTATGGAGGGAGATGAAGCTCCGAGTTGCCAAGCGACAGCCTCAAAATCTGAATGATTTAGAGATGATCAGCAAAGAGGAGTGGATCAAAATTCCTCCCGACATGTGCACAACCCTCATCATCAACTACAAAAAACATCTGACTGCTGTGCTTGTCAACAAGGGTTTTGCCACCAAGTATTAAGTGTTGTTTGCCAGAGGGATCAAATACTTATTTCTCACTGCAAAATGCAAAAAAATTTATCTAATTTATACAATGTGATTTTCTTGATTTTTTTTGGATATTCTATCTCTCAATGTTAAAATTAGCCAACCCTTAAAATCATAGACTGTTCATGTCTTTGTCAGTGAGTAAACTTACAAAAACAGCAAGGGATCAAATACTTATTTCCCCCACTGTATATATGCAAAAAAATATTTTTATATATTATAAATATGTATTACAATACTTACAGTGGGGTATTGTGGAAGAAAGTTTGGATTTTCGTTTGACTGTGAATTGCTGATAGGCACATTTTGATTATTTATGCTGTGGAGACAAGATATAGGAAAGAACGAAGGAAGGACGAAAGTTAAGGAGTTTTTGTTTATTTCAAATTAAAAATGTTATTTCCTTTAAAGTGTACATCCCCTTTGGCAAAAAAATTATAATGCAAAACTAATATAATCATTTTTCTAAATCACTCTATTAATGGTGTTTGCTGATAACATGCAGCACAGACCACCCAAAGTCTGTCCTGTGAGCTTCACAAAACTTGGCATTGTGCATCTTCTGCTGCCAGGTAGTATGGGATGTGACCATCATAGGATCTTATATCTTTCACCCCTATACTGAAGACAATTATCAGGACTCTGTATTGTGTAGTGTAGAACGCAGCACAGACCCTGTGTGGTCTTTATTGTGGGTTTTCTGAAACAATTGCCAGCAGAGTGATTTAGAAAACTGCTTCCACATTAGAGTCCTGCACTATAATCGTTTTCTTGTGAAAGTGGAGCTACGCTTTAATGCAAACTTTCATAGACTTGTATGTAATGGTAACTGACTTATAAATGTAAGTGATTTACGTAAGGATGGAAGAGAAAAGGCTTTGTATACAGAAGAGAGAAGTATCAGTCTTATCTTCAATCATATCTCTCCATCCTTTTGCTTCCATTCCTGGCTTTGGCTAAAGAGCCTGTATCATAAACTGCATGTGTAAATGCAGCCCAAGATGGTTGGCCACATATGAACATGTATAAAAATGTACTTACACTGGGTTGGTTAGGTTCTTGTTAGAAAAGTTGAGAGGTTTAGGTGGCTGAGTTTTTTGACACGTGGGAAAGAATTTTGAATATTTTGGAATACTGTAAAAAAAAAATGTATTGGGAGAATTAAAGGAGGTTTTCAAATTATTTTTAATGTGTCTATTTAGAATTTTAAGGCGCACCTGCCAACAGTATTGTGCTCAGTAAACCACATACACTGTCAGGTGGACGAAGTTACACTGATTAAAATGATATCTTGGCTGATGAAATACGTCCTGTGGTTCTTGTGTAATCTTTACTTTCAGTTTGGAGATAATGATATGCTCGTGCTTCGAGGGAGCTTGTGGGGGCCGCCCCGCAGCAAAAATGGCAGCGACGCCTGCACTATCGCTTGCTGCCATTTTGTTGTACACTGCCCTGAGGAAGTGGCAGTGTAGCCACGAAACGCATAGGCCAAGTAATAAAGAAAGTTTGGTTTATCATTAATCCTTGTGTGTCTCTGGACCAGCGCGGAGGATCAGCCCGGCTTCTTATCTCCTCTCATTTGTTTACTAATCAGCGGGGTCTCCTGCAGCGGCCATCTGACAGGTGCTTCACAGTTGGTTGTGACTCACACAACCTCAGAAGGTGAGTCAGACTGATTGTGGGACCTGGTATTTCCTTTTATACGGATAGTGCCCTATGTGCGCTGTCTTTCCTATCTTTTGCTTATTTAAACTCCAACACTACTATGACAGCTCACTGATCGTTTTTACATAATCCATCTAGTAGTGTGGGGTTAGGTAAAAAAAAGTTTGAATGAAGCAAAAATGGCCGCGGCGCCCGCAAATGCGCTGTAACAGATATCACTTGCCGATAGATGCTACTGTGTATGCGCTGCAGCCATTTTGTTGGAGTTTAAAAAAAAATGTTTTTTGCTTTAACAAAATGGCGACCAGCGATAGCTGCTACTGCACATTCGCGGGCATCGCTGCCATTTTTTCTTCATTCAAACTTTTTTTTACCTAACCCCACACTACTAGATGCATTATGTAAAAATGATCAGTGACCTGTCATAAGAGCATACAGATGAATATGTAAGCAGAGCACCAGATAGAGCACCCCCCACAGACAGCCCTGAAGCATGGCATATCATTATCTCCAAACTGAAAGTAAAGATTACACAAGAACCACAGGATGGATTTCATCAACCAAGGTATCATTTTAATCAGTGTACTATCACCCACCTGACAGTGTATGTAGTTTACTGAGCACAATCCTGCTGACAGGTGCACTTTAAGGTATGAAAGTGTCTCAGAGAAAAAGTAAACTTCATATAAAGCATCTAATCAGATGACATGTTCTCAACAGTAATTAATTAATATTAGAAACAGCTCAATTTTTTCTTAAAGATATTTTTCATTTATGACACATTGTCTTTTCAACTTTTTGTTGAAGAAATTCTGTTCAAGATGAATCACCATAAAGTATTGCAGCCATCCGGATCCTCAAGTGATGAAAAATCTGATGTGGAATCTGTGGCAGAAATCTTGTGTTTCTTCCATCGGATTTGCAGTTTACATGACCATATCAATGTTAATTCTGCTTTCCCATTAAAAACAATTGGGCTTATTTTGTTAGTTAATGGCTGACAAAACAGGTCATGAGACCCAGGAGTCGGGCCATGTCTTCCGATCCGAGCACAGTCAGTACTTTAATGGATGTGTGAAACTGGCCTTAGGGTATGTGAACATGTTGTCTTTTTCAGGCAGATTTAGTTTGAAATTTACCTGAAAAATAGCTAAAAACAGCAAAAAAAGAATTAACATATGCACTGTAATGGCAAAATGACTTACTGTTCATATGTTCAGTCTTTTTGTGCTTCTTTTAACCACTTTATGCTTTGAAAGCTGTGAAGCATCTAAAAGATGTGAGGTGATCATTCTTCAAACAGCTTCTGTTTGGAAGCTGCTATCTAGTTTATATATACAGTTAAAAAAGAATCTAGTAGCAAAAGTGCCTCAATAATGTCCAACATGGCGCCAAAGGAGACGCTTCAGTAAAAACACCGCCGGTGTTTTTACTGAAGCGTCTTCTGCTTCAAAAACTCAGATTCTAAAAGTTGCTATTTGGTCATACCCATACAGTAATTAAATCTCAGAAATCTTGAAGGTTATGAACATATTACCAGCCAGTATAGCCACGATATGGTCAGTCTGTCCCTGTTTTAGTTTTCAAATTCATTAACTACATAGCTTTTATATAATACTGTACAATGCCCATACATTAAACTGTATGGGAAGTGGCAATGTTCCCTCAGACCTAAATAATTGAATAAAAAAATCTACTAAATACCTCACAATAATGTGTAACCTATTATCTATAGAGTTTTCCCATCAAGCTACATTGTAATGTGATCATGCTTAGTTTTAGAGAACAATGACAATTCAAATGTAATAGAGAATATTCTTCAGATGAAGAGATCATTCTGGATTATGACACCAAATATATGATACAGACTAATCTTAAAATCTCCTTGTAAGCCTATATATCTGTCATTATCACGCCTTATATTAGTAATGTTACATATTTGATATGGGTAGCATTTTAATGATGAAAGTTTTTGAAACTAAACATAGTGTTTAGGTTTGGTATTTACTGTTTGATTTTTTATGGTATAGTCAAGGTAATTTAGACTTATAATTCTGGATTATAGATGCAATTTGTTTGATAAATGAAATCAATAAGTAAACAGTTGGGAAAAAAAACCGTAATAAGCTAGTTCTTACTCTTTTAGAATACTCCATGCCAACGCATACGTGCACAAGAGAAAAAGGGCGGCAGTAATTGTAATAACAGCTGGAAACCAATTATCAGGATGCCAAAAATATGATGTTCGGACAAGCACAGCTGTTGTCACCTAGAAATAAATAAGGTACATATTAATTGGCTATTTCCTTGTAGAAATGCATATTTACCTATCAAAATGTCATAGCACATAAGGAAAACTAATTATATGGCAGAAATTCATATTAAGATGAAAGATGATTACAGTTCTATAAATCTCTTTTGATTTATAACTTTAGTGCAACTCAATAATGTAAGGATTAGGTCTTCAAAACAGTGCTACACATGTCTGCTTAAATGGTGGTATTCCATCTTAATTCCATTCACTTCAATAGAGCTTTTTCTAGAAAAAAACTAGTCAGGTTTTTCTAATTCTGTACAATATGCATTTTTATGCCATATTATCATGTCTCAGGGGATTCGATCTGCTGACCTGTTTCTTCATGGTTCGTTCGTCTGTCTGCTGAGCTATAAACTTTTCTTTCCTTTCCAAATGCTGATGGTTCCAATTGTCTTTCTTCCCTTGTCTTGGTTTGTTCCTCTCCCCTTCACTGCACTTCCTTGTTGGCTATACTTGTAGGTGGACTTGAGTTTAGGAGTTCTAGTCCTTCAGCTAAGGGGTTTACCTTGCATGGTACTAAACACCAGTTAAATTCCTGCAGTGAGGCAGTTTGTTTTCCTTCCCAGTTGCTTTTCCTTTCACCTTTTTAAGTTTCTGGGAGGATATATTTGTTCCATTTATTTTTGGCTTTCCTTAACTTTCCCCCTCTACCTCGTATGTACATGTTTTCATTTTCTCACTCTAGGTTTTCGTATCTTTCTGCACACTTCCCTCTGGTTCCTCAAGAAGTGTGAGAGAGAAACCCCTCGTTCGCCTTTTAGGGAGCCAGGTTCAAAGTGGTGTTTTTGAGTTTTGAGTGCGGTTAGGGTCTTTTAGTCTGTACAGGGACCAGTTGAGTGTGGGTGCAGCTTCTGCCTGTAGTAGGTCTTTCCTTTCTCCGTTACCCGTGATTGAGCATGTGTTACATTCATGACACATATAGAAATAGTAGAACAACTGTATGCATAAATTCTACTACCTGCTTTTCAATATCGTTGGGTTTGCAGGATTACTACATACTACACCATAGATAAACTGTTGTCAGAGAGCACACCATATACTGTATGACATTACTGATAGAACAACACAATTGTGATATGAACTGTACTTTAAATGATACATTTATTTAAAAAAATCTTATTTGTAAGAAGAGAATATTTTTTTTTTGCCAATTGACCTCCTCCTGGACCTAATATCTTTAGCCTATTATTGGCACTGGTAGCATAGGTTTCCTGTATTGTGCTTATAATACTGAATCCTGCTCTAGCCCATGTCCTCCTGGACCCCACATCTTTATGCTGCATTGGCACTGGTAGCATATAATTCCTATATAGTGCTTATAATACAGCATCCTGCTCTAACCCAACTCTTCCTGGATCCCATATATTTAGACCTGGTATTGGCACTGGTAGCATAAATTTCCTGTATTGTGCTTATTCTGCATCCTGCTCTAGCCCACCTCCTCCTGGACGGACCCCTCATCTTTAGCCTGCATTGGCACTGTCTCATCCTGCCAGCCAGTGCAGCCATGAGACACAATGAGGATCTGGTAGAGATTACTGTAAAGGTGCTATATTTAAAACCATAATTCACTGACCTGCTAGTTATAAGGATATGACCCTAGCTAGGCTCCATTGTTACCTATATTGCTACAATCTGTTCTGAATCCTCATTAACACTGCTTGTTTCACCTTGCTGTACTTCATACTGGGGTTTGTTACATCTATTACTGACCCTAAGCTATCAGCTAAGTACCCTAACCAAAGTTGTGGGAAATGCCCTGTTTACACGAGCGTTAGTGCCCTTATGTCAAGTATTTGTAACTATGATGCTCAGAGTAATGTTGTCTACTGTACTTGAATGCTATTGGGTAATCCATTCATGAGTGTCAAAGAATACGCAAAATATATTAAAAATGCAGAGGCCAACAGTAGCCTTATTAATAGGAAATCATTGTCAGGTTTTAAGTCACAGATTTACTTTATAGCACACCTTAGACTTTGTTTATCGGCTTTTTATTTAAAAAAGCTCTTTGAAGATAATCACCAGATGATAAGAAGATGCCAATGATTTAATGCTAATTAAAACATTCTCACATATGAACACCAGATGGGGCTATAGCACTGTTTCAAGCCAGTCCTGTTTTTTTCCCTAATCTTCACATCCCTTCACAGTTAAGTAAAACAAAGTACCAATATTTAACCTGTAACCTAAATTAATGAAAATTTATTCAAGTACCTACAGTATAAACAATAATGGCTTTACAATTAAGCATTGCATAGACTTTTTTTTTTAATTATTAAAGAATGCTGCCGTTAACTTGGAGTTCACATTTTGGAGTTTTCACATTACATAGGTAAATAGGTTTGAGCAAATTTCACCTGCTATTATCTTTTAATTTAAATACAACTTTTAGACCCTATGCTGCCCGAGGCTTATAGAAATAGCATTCCATCTCCCTAAAGAGGCAACACAGGAATATAACATTTCAACTGTAGCCAATTAAAAAAGCTTGAGACAAACTTCTAAGACTTAATAGACCGTGTGTGATGGATAAAAGAGGGCGTTTTAGCCTATAACTGCAGATTTTATTATGTATCCAAAATGGTAAAACACATAAAGCATAGAGCTGATGCATTTCAGTCCCATGCTTCACTTACTCATTCGGTAGAACATATAAGACACAGAGTTTTCGTGCTTCAGTCTCAGCAGTTCTTAGTCACAGGATAAAACTCCATGGCACAGAACTTACGGTTTTCAGGCTTTGCAGCACTTAGTTATAGTAGGAGTAACACATGGTTTAGATCATTGTGTTGGCAAAAATGGCATGGTCTGCTTTTCTTGCTGTATAGTCTGATTCAACCTCCAACTACAGTGTTGTATGATATTAGATAAGTATATTTCTTTGACAGAGATTATAGCCACCCGAACCAAACAAAGCAAGGAACAGGGTTTCATACAGTTCAAAGTATAGGCTAAAAGTACTTTATATAGCACATGGGTATCATCAAAGTTTAGAAATTAGCTGAAAGTAAAAATACAGAAAAACAGTAACATAGCAAAGCAAAAAGGACACACTTCAGGATGGAAGAAACCAGTCTGCATATGCAAAGCAGCACTAATTCAAATCAGAGTTTCAAGATATAGGTGGTAGTGAGTGAGGTGAACATAGCGCTATGTAAGAAGAAGATTGCATCTAAAGAGAGTGGGGTGAACATAGCGCTATGCAGGAAGAAGATTGCATCTAAGCAGAGTGGAGTGAGCATAGCGCTATGTAGGAAGATGATTGCATCTAAGCAGAGTGGAGTGAGCATAGCGCTATGTAGGAAGATGATTGCATATAAGCAGAGTGGAGTGAACATAGCGCTATGAAGGAAGAAGATTGCATGTAAACAGAGTGTGGTGAACATAGCGCTATGCAGGAAGAAGATTGCATGTAAACAGAGAGGGGTGAACATAGCGCTATGCAGGAAGAAGATTGCATGTAAACAGAGAGGGGTGAACATAGCGCTATGCAGGAAGAAGATTGCATGTAAACAGAGAGGGGTGAACATAGCGCTATGCAGGAAGAAGATTGCATGTAAACAGAGAGGGGTGAACATAGCGCTATGCAGGAAGAAGATTGCATGTAAACAGAGAGGGGTGAGCATAGCACTATGAAGGAAGAAGATTGCATGTAAACAGAGAGGGGTGAACATAGCGCTATGCAGGAAGAAGATTGCATGTAAACAGAGAGGGGTGAACATAGCGCTATGCAGGAAGAAGATTGCATGTAAACAGAGAGGGGTGAACATAGCACTATGCAGGAAGAAGATTGCATGTAAACAGAGAGGGGTGAACATAGCGCTATGCAGGAAGAAGATTGCATCTAAACAGAGAGGGGTGAACATAGCGCTATGCAGGAAGAAGATTGCATGTAAACAGAGAGGGGTGAACATAGCGCTATGCAGGAAGAAGATTGCATGTAAACAGAGTGTGGTGAGCATAGCGCTATGTAGGAAGATGATTGCATCTAAGCAGAGTGGAGTGAGCATAGCACTATGAAGGAAGATGATTGCATCTAAGCAGAGTGGAGTGAGCATAGCGCTATGTAGGAAGATGATTGCATCTAAGCAGAGTGGAGTGAGCATAGCGCTATGAAGGAAGAAGATTGCATGTAAACAGAGTGTGGTGAGCATAGCGCTATGCAGGAAGAAGATTGCATGTAAACAGAGAGGGGTGAACATAGCGCTATGCAGGAAGAAGATTGCATGTAAACAGAGAGGGGTGAGCATAGCACTATGCAGGAAGAAGATTGCATGTAAACAGAGAGGGGTGAACATAGCGCTATGCAGGAAGAAGATTGCATCTAAACAGAGAGGGGTGAACATAGCGCTATGCAGGAAGAAGATTGCATGTAAACAGAGAGGGGTGAACATAGCGCTATGCAGGAAGAAGATTGCATCTAAACAGAGAGGGGTGAACATAGCGCTATGCAGGAAGAAGATTGCATGTAAACAGAGAGGGGTGAACATAGCGCTATGCAGGAAGAAGATTGCATGTAAACAGAGTGTGGTGAGCATAGCACTATGAAGGAAGAAGATTGCATCTAAGCAGAGTGGGATGAGAATAGCGCTATGTAGGAAGATGATTGCATCTAAGCAGAGTGGAGTAAGCATAGCACTATGAAGGAAGAAGATTGCATGTAAACAGAGAGGGGTGAACATAGCGCTCTGCAGGAAGAAGATTGCATCTAAACAGAGTGGGGTGAGCATAGCACTATGCAGGAAGAAGATTGCATGTAAACAGAGTGTGGTGAGCATAGCGCTATGAAGGAGGAAGATTGCAGGTAAACAGAGTGGGGTGAGCATAGCACTATGAAGGAAGAAGATTGCAGGTAAACAGAGTGTGGTGAGCATAGCACTATGAAGGAAGAAGATTGCAGATAAACAGAGAGGGGGGTGCATAGCACTATGAAGGAAGAAGATTGCAGGTAAACAGAGTGTGGTGAGCATAGCACTATGAAGGAAGAAGATTGCAGGTAAACAGAGAGGGGTGTGCATAGCATTATGAAGGAAGAAGATTGCAGGTAAACAGAGTGGGGTGAGCATAGCACTATGAAGGAAGAAGATTGCAGGTAAACAGAGTGGGGTGAGCATAGCACTATGAAGGAAGAAGATTGCAGGTAAACAGAGTGGGGTGAGCATAGCACTATGAAGGAAGAAGATTGCAGGTAAACAGAGTGTGGTGAGCATAGCACTATGAAGGAAGAAGATTGCAGGTAAACAGAGTGGGGTGAGCATAGCACTATGAAGTAAGAAGATTGCAGGTAAACAGAGTGTGGTGAGCATAGCACTATGAAGGAAGAAGATTGCAGGTAAACAGAGTGGGGTGAGCATAGCATTATGCAGGAAGAAGATTGCATGTAAACAGAGAGGCGTGAGCATAGCGCTATGAAGGAAGAAGATTGCATGTAAACAGAGTGTGGTGAGCATTGCGCTATGCAGGAAGAAGATTGCATGTAAACAGAGTGTGGTGAGCATAGCATTATGAAGGAAGAAGATTGCAGGTAAACAGAGTGGGGTGAGCATAGCATTATGCAGGAAGAAGATTGCATGTAAACAGAGAGGCGTGAGCATAGCGCTATGAAGGAAGAAGATTGCATGTAAACAGAGTGTGGTGAGCATTGCGCTATGCAGGAAGAAGATTGCATGTAAACAGAGTGTGGTGAGCATAGCACTATGAAGGAAGAAGATTGCAGGTAAGCAGAGTGGGATGAGCATAGCGCTATGCAGGAAGAAGATTGCATGTAAACAGAGAGGCGTGAGCATAGCGCTATGAAGGAAGAAGATTGCATGTAAACAGAGTGTGGTGAGCATTGCGCTATGCAGGAAGAAGATTGCATGTAAACAGAGTGTGGTGAGCATAGCACTATGAAGGAAGAAGATTGCATGTAAACAGAGTGTGGTGAGCATAGTATTATGCAGGAAGAAGATTGCATCTTAACAGAGTGGAGTGAGCATAGCACTATGAAGGAAGAAGATTGCATCTAAACAGAGTGGGATGAGCATAACGCTATGCAGGAAGAAGATTGCATGTAAACAGAGAGGGGTGAGCATAGCGCTATGCAGGAAGATGATTGCATGTAAACAGAGAGGGGTGAGCATAACGCTATGAAGGAAGAAGATTGCATCTAAACAGAGTGGAATGAGCATAGCGCTATGCAGGAAGATGATTGCATCTAAACAGAGTGGGGTGAGCATAGCACTATGAAGGAAGAAGATTGCATCTAGATAGAGTGGAGTGAGCATAGCGCTATGCAGGGAGAAGATAGCATGCAAACAGAGTGGGGTGAGCATACCACTATGAAGGAAGAAGATTGCATGTAAACAGAGAGGGGTGAGGATAGCACTAGGTAGGAAGATGATTGCATCTAAACAGAGTGGGGTGAGCATAGCGCTATGCAGGGAGAAGATAGCATGCAAACAGAGTGGGGTGAGCATACCACTATGAAGGAAGAAGATTGCATCTAAACAGAGAGGGGTAAGCATAGCGCTATGCAGGAAGAAGATTGCATGTAAACAGAGTGGGGTGAGCATAGCACTATGAAGGAAGAATATGCTCACCCCTCTATGGGATATAACAGCAATATGCTCACCCCACTCACCTAAGCAGAGTGGGGTGATCATAGCGCTGTTATATCCCACAACTTGGGAATCATACAGTATTGTAGTGAGTTGTCATTGTATTGTTGCTGTTTCATTGCTATGCAATAAGATTGGCTCTTTTATAAGTTTTTCCTGTCTGTCTCTCCAGCTATGATGTCAGTAAACCCTACCTTCTTTCTCCTGTGCCTGTTTTGTCAGCCATATTTGTGTGAACATCATCTCTATGCACAGCTCTCATTCAGCCTAGTCTTTTTATATGCTGTAATTGCATAACTACAACATTTCAGCTTGAAAATAAACCTTCATCTGGAATCTTCATATGTACCTACTGTAGTCAAGTCAAGCTATCTGATGAAATGTCTCCGTGTGAGTACTGGTTGATATAGACATCAATAGAAATTATGTCACCAGAGCCCCAAACTTGCAGCCTAGTTATGGAGTCAGAATAAGCAATATGAAGGAAAAAGGCTGTATCTGAACACAGATGGGTGAGCTAGTGCTATGTAGATGAAGAAGATTGCATCTGAACAATATTTCCCAGATTCATTAAGACTGGTGTAGTGCATGACATACTTAATGATGAGCATGTTGGAGTAAGATGTGCCTAATTCAGCAAGAGATACAAGACACTTAGTGAATTAATTGCATTTTACAACTAGTGTACATCTCTGAATGCCTCTTCCAGAAATGTTACTCCAGTCTATGACTGGAGTAGCATTTTTGGCATAATGTACGCCACAACTTTTCATGAATTTGTTGGATGGCTTTACCGTGCCCCATCCTATCCCACCCCACCTCAGCTCCACACACTTTGGCAGAGCCTACCAAAACTTATTTTTTTTGCACACCTTCATTTTGTGCAAAAATGTTGTGATCTTTGAAGTTTTTTTATGGCAGAAAAAACTTCATGAATTGGGCCCTATTAGCTTAACAGATGCAAAGTCATATTAAGGAACTAAAGGAGTAAACAGCACCACCATATATGAATAGGACTCACAACTTTGGACCACCTATTATTTCTCAAAAAATAAGGTATTTTCAATGGAACAGATAAAAAAAGTCTTTTTGAAAATTGAAAAGAAAAGATCACCAACCATTAAAAGATCAACACTATGTTTCTAACTAATATTTGGTTAAATTAAAAGGATTTTAGAAGGATAGAATCCCATGATTTTTTTAAATTAAACTTCTTGTCAATGTAACTTTTCACTATTGTTTTTATACAAAAGACTTTAGTTGTATTTTAAACTTTTTTGACATTCCTGCATTTGGCATGTCAAGACTGATCTAGACTCTTCTGGAGTAAGACGTACCAAATTCATTGAGAGGCAGATTTGGCTAATTTGGAGACAGTCAGAAACTGTATTCTATTAGTGGACTGGAGTATATTTTTGCTAAAATGTATGCTATGCTATTGGCATAAATTATAGTGAATCTGTCAATCCACACTAGGAATTGGGATAAAAACTCTGAAAGTACAACTTATTTTGCACAACTATTCATTGCACAAAAAATTTAGACTTTTCAAATTAAATTTTCTCTTTTAAATTGTTTGATGAGTTCCCCGGAAAGTCTTACTTGCATTGATGTTGGTTTTAGAGTTGCAGCTGGGACGGTAGTAGTCCAGGGGACCACATGTATTATTACAGTAGCAGTTGTAGACAGCTGGAGAGCTTTGTTTCCTCCCTTTTCATCAGTAACTTCAATAAGTAGTTGGAAAACTGTTGGGTCTTGAATGCCCTCAAAAACATTATATTGGAAGTTTTGAGTTGATATTATAGTAGGAAAACCCTCATCATCCATCTCAAGAGTAAAACGATTAGCTTTATTTTCTGGAGACATAAAAAAAAATATATATATATTAATAGCCATTTATTATGGTATGCAGAAAGACCATGATCAGAAATTCAATAGCTGCATTGATAAATGCAGCCTTGAAAATAGATTATCAGTGAGGTTGTTACACACAGCTGGAAACTGCTGTGCATGCGCCTGTCTGTGAACACAGTATGCATTGGAAAGACTTTAGTGACAGTACAATGAAGCCTGAGGGGTGAAGGAGGGGCGTAAGAGGTTTAATCAGAAGAAGGAGTACTTGCAGACAGGAACCTCTTTGGTCCTTTGGGAAACTTGATCGTTTATCTATATAATCAGACTACACTGTGATTAGTCATTGTTCACATGTATGAGGATTGGTAGAAATATGCATCTGTCTTTTGCTAGATTAGATCGACAACTTTTAGTATTTTTGTGTATGGGGCCAGGAACTAACAAGCAGGTAGTTGCTAACTACCTGTCTTTTCGGCACAAGAACGATCTCTGCAGCCTCAGCTGGTGATTCCTCTGCTTCTTTTCACCTTTCGTCAACAGAGCAGCTCCATCTTCTGGTCTGCCCTGGTGATGGGGCACCACTGCCAATGTCATGCTGATTGACAGCTGGCTCTCCGCAGTTAGGCAACAGGGAGCTGGCTCTCAGTCACAATGACATTGGTAGAGACGCCCCATCAACACAGCAAAGTGGAAGAGAAGATGCTGCTCTGTCAATATGTCGTCTGTGGAAGAAATTCCATTAGGAGCTGTCCATGACCCCTCTGAGCCGGCAGAGTAATCTGAGCTAGGCAGGTAATTAGCAACAACATCTTCTTAAAAGTTTTTGCTATTTAATCTGAGAGCAGCATTATATAGAGCAAGAGAACCTGATTTCAGGGATTTGTCACTTATTAGGCTGTGTGTTGTAGCTTCAATACAAGCAGTGTTTTATCAGCAGGAGATTATCATTGCCTGACTAGGTCTCACGTGTAGACAAATCAAGCTACTCTGAGTAACCCCTCCCCACCAATGATTGACAGCTTGCTGACAAAGCACAATGTACATAGGAAGTTGCCAATCGGGTGTGGGCGGGGTTACATATGGCTTAACATTCTGATCACTGCTACATTTAAAACACAGAAAGCAGAGGTTCTCTCAAAACTACAGCAGCAGTCCAGTAAGTCATACTTTTCTGGAATCAGGGTCACTGCCCCTACATCATGCTGCTATCAGATTATATAGAAACAACTGGTTGACAGATTTCCTTTAGCTATAGTGCTCTACATAAAAAGAGAAAAATACACTGAAAGGCTGCAACTGAATAATGGCCGCAGATTGGCTGCAGCGGTCATGTGACATAGCAATGTCATGTGACCATCAAAATGTCACAGGAATAGAGAGTATTTTTTATTTTATGTGACACTTCAGCAGATAAGAAGGTGTTATCCATTAAAGGACAACCTCTAACTAAAAAAGGCGTACTGTATTCCTGTCTAACAGACAATGGAACCCTTACCACTGACGTGTGAATGTGAGATGTCTCATTGTTAACATCTTGCTATTGTGAAGTTAACAAACTTGTGTTCACTATATGTTTGTGCAAATGGGTTTATTCACATATTTTACAAGGAAACTTGAAAATGCTCAAGCTGAGTGTCCATCATCTAACAGGCCCAATACCTCTGTACAGACAGAATCAAAATTATCATGTATTCATATTTTTCTTTTCATATTTGTACAGAATTCAGCAACAGAACCTTTTAATGCCACCATATCATATTTGATCATACCAGGGGCAGATATACCATTGGTGCAATCTGGGCAGTCCAACAGGGGCCCAGCAAGTAGGGGGGCCCAATACCACCTCCAGATTAGGTATAATTGTGTATTATGATGAGTTATTGTGTAAGTGGGAGACTTCTGTAGGTGAATGTTCAGTGAAGCCGAAGTAAACAAACACTGCCATCTAGTGGCCAAAAATTATAAGAAGAGGAATGAAAAAAAAAAGCAAGCATTAGCTGGGAAGTGAATGTGGGTTGCAGGTAGGATGAAAAATCAAGGGGGACAAAGTCATGTGACAAGCTGTGCCGCAGTTAGAAAAAAAATATACCCTGAGGCTGGGGAAGAGGATGAGTAATCGTGTCAGGTCAGATGTGCCCTGCTAACTGAACTGACCTACAGCCCTATTCAAGAAAGTTGGGAACAGCAGGACGGGATGAAGAAGAAGCCCAGATAAAGGCTCGAAGCCTACGCAAAGGAACGGACGATCTTGTGACCAGTTAAAAGCAGGAGGCCTTCTTAAAGGGACGGTCGTGTGAGCGTGAAGTGCAGGAAGCCTTTTTAAATGGACGGTCGTGTGAACAGAAAGTGCAGGAAGTCTTCTTAAGGGATAATCCAGTGAACTGTTAAATGGATATGGACAATCAAGTGAGCACTTGAAGATTCTGATGACCCAGTGGATTGAAACTGGGAGACCTGGGCGACGATATAGAGGACCCGGACTGCACTCTAGGAGACGGAGGAAGCCAGAATGACATGTTGGTGAAGTGACTTGTCAGTATACTATGGCAATAGACTTGTGGTCCTATTGCAGCCATATTTTTAATACAGCCATAGTCTTGAGTCCTGTTCTGTTTTAATATAACATAATATAATAATCATTATCTTACCTGATATTATAGTATAGCTTAGCTGATTGTCAGGTGAGTCCTTATCTGAACACTGTAGGTTTAGTACAGGTGTCTTCCGTGTAGAGTAAATAATTTTCTCATAATAGGCAGGGGAGCAAACAGGAGCCTCATCATTCACATTCTGCAGAACAATTACCAATATCATTTTTCAGAGTACACAGTGCATAAAAACCATATTATTTTGCCTGGCACTGTACGTGAAAATCCTCATGTAAACACAAACCACTTTACTGGAGTTTACACTGATAACCGATACAAGATGAATAATGTATCATGTTGTTTTCAATGATGTGATTTGAAAAGAATACTAAGGATGGGCATGCTTACATTGTGGCACAGATTAATATTTATTTAATGTTGTCGTGTCGATTGCCACCCTCGAACTACATCTTTAACAGATAACAAACACACCAAGCCTAGCCAGGTTTGGAAAATGAATGCATTTAAATGTTCCAAATATGTCGATTCCAGTGTCTGTGAATATTTGTACATATTGGTTTTAAGCCAGTTTAGCATTGCCATGGTGCAAGTGAAGAACATTTTACTCATTCAGTACAACATAAGATCATTTACTGTAGGTCATCAGGATTGCAGAAGGAATTGTAGGAATTATTTACAAGTAAATCACTTATAAAATGCAGCAAGCATAATTTATAATAACCTACTGATAAAGTAAAAAGAATACTAGTAATACAAAGGCAATGAAACAGAAATGTCTACAACTTAACAGGAACCTGTCATTTGATTCATCCTGCCCGAAGTAGAGGCAGCATCAATCAGAGCCTAATTGTATCATTGCAGCCAGGAAGGTTTTTCTATTAAACACTGCAGCAATTAAGAGAAAACATAGTTTGAAAAGTCGGTCAGGGACTATAGGGAGAGACCTGACTAGTCCAGCACTGCCCCTGGTCGATATTTCCACACATGCTCCAGTTAATTGACAGGTCACCTCCTCGTGATTATGCAGAAGTAGAGAAGGCTGGTATGGGGCAGGATGGGGGCCACGCTGGACTAGTCAGATCTTTCCCTATAATCTCCCTATTGCCAGGTTTTCAAACTTTGTTTTATCTGAAATGTTGCAGCATTTCATAGTAAACATACCTGACTGCAACAAGACTTTCATTCTGCCTTTGGTTAAGGCGTGAATTTAGTGTCAGTTTTTATGTGAGACATAAAAGCTGGGGTCTGTAAGAGTTTGATCCGAGTGTCATCTTAGTGTGATCTGATTCTTTCACATGACAGAATCGCACCACAGGTGTGGAGAAGATGGAAAACTTAATTTCTCCATCTTTTCCATTGTCTCTGTGAGCGTACATCGGACTGCACTCAGATGTCATCTGAGTTTTACATGCACCCATAGACTTGTATGGGAGCGCATGGTCTGATTATTGGATACACTCTCAGTTTGCTGCGATTTTTCTCTCATGGCGAATTAGCATGAGAAAAAAAAGTGCTAGTCGGCACTGCCCCATAGTATAACAATGGGCTGAGTGCTATGCTATTCGATAAAACATTGGATAGCACTTGGCCGTGTTATACGCTCATGTGAGCAAGCCCATAGCTAATAAAATATTAATACACATTAAAAGGACATACTGGAAAACATTCATGTATACACCTCTATGACTATCCACTTGGTCTCCGTGGGGCCTCCAGCACAGAGTGCTCCAGAACTTTTGTATGCTAAAATTGATGTAGGTTATATAAATGGCAAGTAACAAAAAGAAACAGCAGCAAAGAATAATTTACTGATATTACTTCTGCCAAATACCATCATACAGAATATACAGTATATCTTTACTCAACAGTTTGTTTATGTCACCTTACATTTCTAAAACATGTTTGTCATTGTTAAATATCAATAAGAATATATATTATTATATTTTCAGTAACACAAACCATGAAGCCACTGCTTGTTCACCTTTTAAATAGCATGAGATATAATGATGGTCAGTGTATTAATAGCCCCATAAGATACTGTATCAAGTTCACAAACAAAAAATTCTCTGATATATCTGATTTGCAGATATTATTAGACACACTCATAGAAATGTCTATCAATAGTTGTGCATGAAGCTTGTAGAAGTATGCTCATAAGGAACTGTTTACACAGATTGGCCGGTGGCACAATAAGACCACTGATCGTTAATCTTGTACCAATCAGCACTCATTTGACTGCCAGTTTACACAGGTAGATTAAAGCAAACGATGAGTATTGTGCAAGCTATATTAGATTGCTTAGTGCGCATAGGCTGCCATTCTTCTCGGCAGTGGGATTTTTGATCAAGTGATTCCAAGATTTCTCTTAGGCTTGTTTACACATTGTAGCCATATTGTGGGTCCATCACTATTGTGGCAAAAAGGCAACTTGGCCAAAATGTGTAAATGTAGCATAAAAATCAAGTGAATTATAATAAAAAAAAAAATGCAATAAAAATGCAAGTCACATTATGCATGCATTTTATTAACCTATCAAGAAGAAAAAAAAAACAATAGAGGTCTGGGAGAGAATAATTAACTGAAAAAAATACCTAAAGTATACAATGCTGTGTTTCTGAAAAACCGTAACAATTAAAAAAAACATTTTACATGAAAGCTGCCTAACAAAATGTTACCTTCATTTCATACATTTCTATTGACTTTCAGCCAACAACTGACTGCAAATAAAAGAAATAATAACCACACAAAATTCAACATTTTGAAGAAAATCATTTGAAGTGACCCATAGTACACTCCTGAACACTGAGATTGCAATACCAAGAAGAAACTGTAGTGGAAGTATGGAAATAACAGAAGCAATAGACAAGTTAATGATATGCAAATAATAAAAAAAATGAAAAACAAATGATCAAAACATCTCAATTTATTCAGTGTTGAGAATCAGCGCCACAAGCGGTATATATATTGTAAATACATAAGTTTATTTTCTTTGTGTGTATTGGAACAGAAAAAACAGAGAAAAAAGGAAAATTGGACATAATTTTGCACAAAACCCCAAAAATTGTTGGCACCTTTCCAAAATTGTGGGTAAACAACTTGGTTTTAAGCATGTGATGCTCGTTCAAACTCACCTGTGGCAAGTAACAGGTATGGGCAATATGAAAGTCACACCTGAGACTAGATAAAAAGGGGAGAAGTTGACTCAATGTTTGCATTGTGTGTCTGTGTGTCACACTAAGCATAGAGAACAGAATTAGGAGAAGACAACTGTCTGAGGACTTGAGAATCAAAATTGTTGAAAATTATCAACAATCTCAAGGTTACAAGTCCATCTCCAGAGATCTTGATCTTCTTTTGTCCACGGTGCACAACATAATCAAGAAGTTTACAACCCATGGCACTGTAGCTAATCTCCCTGGATGTGGATGGCGGAGAAAAATTTATGAAAGGTTACAATGCATGTTAGCCTGAATGGTGGATAACCAGCCCCAATCAAGTTCCAAAGAAATTCAAGCTGTTGCTGTCATTTTACTGTTTACTAAAAATAGAGTGAGACCTACAAAGAAAAGAACACAGTACCTACATTAATATATGTTGCAGGTTCAAAGATGTTCTGGGGTTGTTATGCAGCCTCTGGCACTGGGTGCCTTGACTGTGTGCAAGGCATCATGAAATCTGAAGATTACCAAATGATATTAGGTCACAATTTAGTGCCCAGTGTCAGAAAGCTGGGCTTGACGTCCTAGGTCATGGGTCTTCCAGCAGGACAATGACCCCGAACATACTTCAAAAGGCACTCAGAAATGGATGGATACAAAATGCTGGAGAGTTCTGAAGTGACCAACAATGAGTCCAGATCTAAAACCCATTGAACACCTGTGGAGAGATCTTAAAATTGCTGTTGGGAGAAGGCACCCTTCAAATGTAAGAGACGTGGAGCAGTTTACAAAAGAAGAGTGGTCCAGAATTCCAGTTGAGAGGTGTAAGAACCTTGTTGATGGTTATAGGAAGCGATTGATTGAAGTTATTTATTCCAAAGTGTGTGCAACCAAATATTAAGTTGAGGGTGCCAACAATTTTGTCCAGCCAATTTTTGGGGTTTTGTGTAAAATTATGTCCAATTTGCCCTTTTTTCTTTGTTTTTTTTGTGTTGTTCCAATACACAAAAACGAAATAAATATGTGTATAACAAAGCATGTGTAATTTCAGTAATTTTCTGAGAGAAAAACTTCATTTTCATGAACAATTTCAAGTATGTCAACACTTTCGGCCATGACTGTATATAGATAATATAGGTATATATACTGTATATATTAGCAATGAATGAAAGCAGTAAAGTACAATTTTAAAAGCACAGAAGCACAGACAAGTGAGAGCTGTTAAGGCTTTCGTTACTAAAGCTACAAAACATAATGCTCCCAGCCTGGCTCCAATTTAAAAGAAAGCAATCATGTAAGTGGCCAACTTGTCTCTTGCCATAATTACATGCGTACAATGGCAAAGAATACTACTTAGTCTTGTTATATGACACTTAGATGGTTGCTGGGGAATATAGACATACATTGCATTGCAATCTGAAATCTACAATCAGATGAGTACTAGAACTGATTGTTAGCTAAACAAAATCAGGATAAATATTGGCAGTAAATGAACCGGCTCAGCACAAGTTAAACAGAAATTTATGGATTGTCTTGACATTTACTGATACTGTACATGTCTAATTTGATATGTTATCATTTGTTCAGCATTTCAGTGTGGTACAATGAAAAATGTTAATATTAAATATAAATATTCAGCTGACAAAAGACAATAAAGGGTTATTCCTCTATTCTTTTTCAGGATGGCCCGGCTCCCCAGCTTCCCAACATGTTTACAAGTTCACCCAGAAAGAGCCTGTAAGCGCTGTACATGTTTGGCCACTGATCCTTGTTGGCAGCATTGGATGATCTCCTTGCAATGAGTAGTAAACAATACAAAAACAAAATAATGATAGGAGGAGAACAGAGGCAAATTTTAATAAAAAGTGTCTTGCAAAGTTGCTTATTTTTTAGAAACCCATTACAAATATATTCATCTTAGAAACTGGGAATAATACTTTAATGTGATGCTACAATTAATATGTTATACAGCTCCAATTCTAAAAAAGTTGGGACACTGTATAAAATAAATAGAAAACTAGAATGCAATGATTTGGAAATCTCTTATAGCCATATTTTACTCACAACAGAACATAGAACACATATCAGAAGTTGGGAGACAATTTTCCATTTCATTTGAAAAAGAAAACTTAATGTACAACTTTATGGCAGCAACAAATCGAAAAAAAAAAAAAGTTGGGACAGGGCTATTAAAAGGCTGGAAAAGTAGGTGGTACTAATGAAAAACAGCTGCAGGGTCAATTTTCAATAATTCTATCACGGGCAATACTAAGGAAATCCTGAAACATGACCTATTGGTGGCTATTGAGGACTGGAGTTGGGGAACACTGATCTAAAGGCTCTCAGTCAGCACTGCATTAAAAATAGGTATTATTCAGTCATGAAAATCATTGCATGGGCTCAGGAATACTTGCATAATTCATTGTCTATGAGCACATTTTGCTGTGTAGTCCACAAATGCAATTATAGCTCTATACATGGCTATATGTATATATAGAAGAATCCATACATGCTCACATAATCCAGAAATGCTGCCCTCTTCTCTGGGTCAAAGCTCATTTAAAATAGTCTGAGGCAAAATGGAAAACTTTTCTGTGGTCAGATGAATCAAAATGTGAAATTCTTTATAGAAATCATGGACACAGTGTTCTGCGGACTCAAAGGAGAGGAACCATCCAGCTTGTTAACAGTTCACAATTCTAAAGTCTGCATCTCTGATGGTAGTGGGCTGCATTAATGGCTATGGCATGGGTATCTTACACATCATGAAAGCACTATCAATGCTGAGCATTATATAGAGGTTTTGGTACAGTACACTGCCATCCAGACAATGTGTTTTTCATGGAAGGCATTGCCTATTTCAGCAAGACAATTCTAAACCACATACTGCATCCATTACAGCAGCATGGTTTTGCAGAAGAAGAGTTTGCTTGATGAATTGGCCACCTGCAGTCTAGACTTTTCACCAATAGAAAACATTTGGTGCATTATGAAAACAAAAATCCATCAAAGAAGGCCCAAAACTATTGAGCAGCTAGAATCCTACATCAGACAAGGATGGAATAACATTCCTCTAAAAAAAAAACCTCCAGCACTTGGTCTCACTTCCCAGACATTTACAGACTGTTGTAAAAAGAAGAGGAAATATATACAAGAGTAGACATGGCCCTATCCCAACTTTTTTAAGATGTGTTGCTGCTAGAGGTGAGCAGATCTTTTGAAATTCAAAGATGCCGACTTAGCCGCATGTTCCCCCCGAATTCGATTTGTGCAAATCTCAACACTGGAAAGCTTGTAATTGTTCTGAAAATACACATTGGGAGAGGAGAGAACCCAGCTGACCATAAGTGCTTAAACTTTATAGGAGAGAGGAAGAAGACCCCGATGACCATAGGAACTTACACACTACAGAAAAGAGAGACAGAGAGAGATGAACAAGCTTACAACTACAGGAGACAGAGAGGACACCGCTGAAAATAGAGCTTACATTCTACAGGACAGAGAGACAAAGAAAAAGAGAGAGATAACCCAGCTGACCATAAGAGCTTACATACTACAGAAGAGAGAGAGAGGACCCCACTGATCTTTACAAGAGTACATCTACAGAAGCTAGAAAGGACGTTACTGATAATAGAGCTTGCATTATATAGGACAGCAACAGAGAGATAACCCTGCTGACCATAAGAGTTTACACACTACAGAAGAGAGAGACAGAGATAAAGAGAGAGTGGACCCCGCTGGCCATAAGAGCTTACACACTACGGAAGATAGAGAGGACCCTGCTGACCATAAGAACTTACTCTCTATAGCAGAGAGAGGCAGGAAGAGAGAGAGTACCCTGCTGACCATAAGAACTTACTCTCTATAGCAGAGAGAGGCAGGAAGAGAGAGAGGACCCTGCTGACCATAAGAACTTACTCTCTATAGCAGAGAGAGGCAGGAAGAGAGAGAGGACCCTGCTGACCATAAGAACTTACTCTCTATAGCAGAGAGAGGCAGGAAGAGAGAGAAGACCCTGCTGACCATAAGAACTTACTCTCTACAGCAGAGAGAGGCAGGAAGAGAGAGAGGATCCTGCTGATCATAAGAGCTTACACACTACAGAAGAGAGAGAGACTTACCCAGTGACTCAGGAGATTGTAAACAACTTTGCTGTACAAACTATGCTCCCAGGTACTGGCAAAATATGATAATCCGCTATATGTCATAGCTGTAAGACATGAAGAGGAAGCCTGTGCGACTATGCAAAAAGACATTTGACTTCTCTCTGATGCTTCAGCATTTTTTTCGCGACCTGTGAATTTGCGTGAAACCACAAATTTTAGGAAATTCGACTCAAACTCGATCCTCCGCAGATTGATGCACTCATCTCTAGTTTCTGCCATCAATATCTAAATGAGTACATTTTTACTCATGAAATGGATTGAAATGCCTAACTTTCAACTTCTGACCTGTGTTCTGTGGCGAATAAAATAATGGCTATAAGAAATTTTAAAATCATTGCATTCTTGTTTTCTTTACATTTTACACAGCGTTCCAACATTTTGGAATAAAGGTTGTATAAATTGTTATTATATTATATGCTATATTGTTATTGTTCCTATATTATTACTTAAGATAGCTAAAAAAAAAAAAAAAAAAAAAAAAGAATAGCGGGGGCAATAAAATTAACCCTTAAATACAATTGCAAAGAAAGGGGTATTCCCAACCATACAAACCATGTCCATATGCCCAATTAAGAAAAAAAGATGTCAAAGAAAGGGGATATCTGTTCAGTACATCTTTCTATGATTCAGAGTTGGAAGTTGGTAGACTGAGACTTCTGCTCCATTAAATTTGGTACAACTATGTCATACATGGCCACCTATTTATTTTAACTTTTAGTTTTCACACGGAACTTCTGCTGGTAATAAAAAAACTTTTTGCAGCTCACCAAAAATCAGCTGATTCATTAGTAGACTGCAGTTAAGGCTAGGTTCATATGAATGCTACATTTCTTAGAACAGTCTAAGCCTGTGTGTCCACGATGCGTTTTTTGGTGCGTATTTGCAGCGCGTAAACGCTCCAGAGAAGCATTGCATACCTTATCCCATGACTTCCTATGACATTCTGCAAGTTCTGTGCACATGGTCAGGATTTTTTCTGCGCAGATTTTATTCACAGAAAAAATACGGACATGACCAATTCTTGTGCGTTTTTGCATACGCATTTGCCTACACAATGCACTGGAAAAATGCATGGCAAATACGCATGCAAAAATGCATAAAAAACGCATAAAAAATGCGTCAAAAACGCATGTAAAAACCACATGCGTTTTTCTGCCAAGCAGATGCAGAAATGCTCAGTAAAATTTCTGCTTCATTTCTGCATCGTGGGCACATAGCCTTAGCCACAAATTTAGAAAGTGATTGGGTCCATGTGCAGCTGGAATGCATTTTAAAGTGCTAGTGAAGATTGCGCTGTCTCAACTGCAAAAGGATCTGTGTGGAAAATTGCTCATGTGTATCACATTCACTACCACTGTCTGTGCACAGCGATTTATGCACATGGACCTAAAATAAATATCCTGTACTTTGTAATCTTCTAACCAAGTATTTACTGCAAAATCAGGCATTCCTGTAAGTGTATCATGGGATTCTGCACAGCCAAAATTTAAGGTGAATTAAATAAAAAGTCATTAAACAGTGGTGAAATAAAGGCACATACATACTGTATGTATATTGACAAGGGATTTCTGTAGGATACTTACGATTATGTTAATGGTGACAAGTTCTGAATTCTTTCTCTGCTTCAGGGGGTCCGCCTCTACATCATTGTTGAGGTCAATTGCCTGCACTGTTATTGAATATTTGTTTTTCTTCTCAAAATCCAATGTATCTCTGACTTTGATAATACCTGGTAAATTATATTTCACTTATTATTCTACTTTTACATTAAATTGACAACAGCCATTAATTAATACATATTGTTTTATATATGAGCTTCTTATATCACTTTTACGTGTAAGAAGAAAAAGTTTACATGTCTCTATCTCTAGAAATCTACAATTACTTGGGAATAGTTAATTTCTTGGAAGTTACTAATTGAGTGCTGTGTCGCCTTCACTGTTTCACCCCTGCGCAGCGGCCACCCGTCTGAGCAGGAAGTTGTGGACTTGCCCAATAAAATGAATGGGCCACCAGCAGTACCCTGCACAGGTAGCAGGAAACACGGCTGTGGAGCAAAAAATAATAAGGATGATGCAGCACTAAGCCAGCACTGTATGCCTTTTATTCTCAGAATCTTTTTTACCCCAAACCTAACTGATTATAAAGTGATGGTATATTTGAACCATTTTACATCACATTTAGATAGGAAAACCTCTTCAGGTAGGTTATCGGGGACTGAAAAACTTATGGCCTAGAATAGACCATTAATAACAGATTACTAGGTGGCTAACTATCATCTCCACTTATCAATTGACTGCAGGGCTTCGGGTTAAGTACTACACATTTTTTTGTTCCAAGGCACATCTCCGTATTTTTAGTTGTGGCTGGGCCGCACATTACATCTCAGTATAGCTTTATTCCATTCAAGTAATTAGGGCTGAGCTGCAGTACCAGAAATGAAGACTATGGAATATTTAGCTGTACCTGGTAAACAATGAAAAAAACATGTACCAAGAACCTACTGAGAATGATCGCGAAGGATTTGAGTGTGAAATGCCCACTGATCGGATTTAATTTTGCAGTCCCAGAAAACCCAAATGAAGCTGATTAAGGATTAAGAGATAGGCCAAATTCAGACGTCTGGGTATCATGGTCCGAGTATGGACTGCGATGAACAAATGGCTGTGGGTATCCTGACCTGAACTTGACAGCCCAGTAGACATATATGAGGCTTTCAAATTTGGATTAGGAAATTTGTGGCAAGTACATGCATCATGCTCTGTACTCGGACTCTGATGCACAGAAGTCTGAATTTTTCCTTAACTCCACACAATATCAAAATGTTTTAGAGTAGAGCTAAACTTTAAATTTGAATTTAAGGCTGTGTTCAGACGAGCATATGAAAAATATTAAGGTTTTAATTTAGAAAAAAATTATGATCTTTCATCTATATGGTATTTCATGAGTCATCCATATATCAGTTTTTGATATCCATATGGCATCTGTTTTATACATCAAAAATTGAAAAGAATAAGGCTAAACACAGTTTCTATGTAATTTTTCCAGTGGATCTTGTAAAAATGAATACCATTGAGTTTCATGGGTAAGTCTTACCAGAAAAATGGGTCAGAATGGTGCAAGTTGTGATTTTTTACATGAACACCATTGGTCCGAGTGTAGAAATGTTTTCTGAAATATTCCTTTCATTTGCATTGATCTCAGTGCTCTCTGTGTGCAGTCCTTTTAGCACAAAGACAACGTATGGAAAGAATATATGCTCATCTGACAAAGCCATAAATCACTGAGATTCAGTAATAGCTTTCTTCATGCAAAATAATGTTAGCACCTGTGTTTGGCTCTATGTAGAACTTTGGAGGATTGCCATAATCTCCACCAGCGAAAGTAAATTTGATGTTATTGAATGGCCAGTCAATGTCTGTAAATTTGGCTGTTCCCACCGGCGAGTCCACTGGACTGTTTTCAAACACGTTAAACACATTTGTTGATGAGTTTGGATAAAATTCATTGACACGTGTTACTAGTACAATCACAGTGACTGTGCCTAGAAGAAGTAAAACAGTGTTAGAAATACAATTCAATATTTGAGTCCACAGCTGGATAATTTTAACATTTTTTCAGAAAATTAAAATAGTTCTGTTTATATTTTCTATGATATTTCTTCCCATTTACTTTAATGAAAAATGATATAGTGAAATTAACAGTGCCTTACTTGTTAGAGAAGGTGTTCCTGAGTCAGAAACATCAATACGTAGTATGTGTCTGAACTGCATGCCTGCAAATTCCACGTCATCATAATCTAAAGCCATTGGTCCAGACTATTTACAATAAGAGATAAAAACACATTAAAAATGTGTGATAAAATATTGCCTCTGTTTAGTGATCTAAATAATTTATAACCATTTTCAATCAATCTTCATGTAGGTTGGGATTAGAAGTAACAGTAATGGTAGAAATAATACTGATATTTAATGAAAGGTGATGCAGTTATATAGAACATGATAGTAACTAGTGATGAGCAAGCACTAAAATGCTTGGATACTCGTTGCTTGGGTCGAGCAAATTGGAATACTTGGGTGCTCGACCCGAACAACGAGCCCAATGTAAGTCTATGGGAAACTCGAGCATTTTTTCAGGTGGCTACCCCCGGCGGTCTGCAGAGGGCCTAAAAATTGCCCAAATCGATGGGAACAGTGCTCAAATGACATGAGAACAGCATGAGGAAGACCCCTGGAGCATTTCTGACTCCCAGGTCACTGCTGTCAACAACGTTGTCACAGGTATTACGCCACTTTTACGGACTCACAATAAAACATACCAAAATGAAACCAAAATGGATTTTCCTGGGAAATATGTTAAGGAACATCCTTTCCATGACATGTACAATGTATATAAAGCAAAATAAATAACCAAAAACAAAAATACCCCTCCACACCTTGGGCTATGTTCACACGTAGCGTTTTTGATGCGTTTTTGCACTTTTGCATTGCTTTCAACAAAGACAAATGCATTCACTGGGAAATTACATTTTAACATTTTCCAACCTTATCTGGCCATGTGGTGTGTGACACATCATCAGACACATGCATACAGTGCTGAAAAGACATGGGAACAGCATGGAGAAGACCTCTGGAAGCATTTCTGACTCACAGGTCACTGCCTAAAAGTGTGTCCATCATAAGTGATCCTTGGTGCATGTGAAGATGCTTCCCGCCATGCACCTGTCGTTGCAGACTTGCAACAATCACCGTCCTTGTCCTTGTCCCAGTGCAGCGTTCAGTTGTCCCTACCCCATTCCTTGGAATGCAAGCGCAAGTATGCAGCCAGCCACCCACCCACCCACAGGCTGCAATACTATACTTCCAAATTTTTGACAGCTGCTTGCACTTGAAATGTGGCCTTTTAGACTCATGGAGGCGGAAGCTTTTAATAGCCTTATGCTGGCGGCGGCCAGGTGTCCATACTCGGTCCCCAGCCGCCACTGTTTTTCCCTGTGTCGCCACTGCCTTCCATAAGCACGGGTCCCACAACAGTGCACTTACTGGGAAGGACCGCCTAGCTCAGTGAAAGGACTGGCATAGAGGGAAACCGTTTCTACCCTGCATGTCATTTCTCCCAGGATGTCCTCTGATGCAGCTTGTTGCAGAAGCAATGGCAGCCCGTCCAACATCAACTCGCAACCCACCAGAGAACCGGAGACTCCTCCGGCAGGCCCAGGCTTCTCCTTCAGGAGAGTTCATAGTGCCAAGGTGAGGCCATGATAATGATAGAGGCAACCATCTGCTTAGTTTTCTGTTACTTGGAATGCAAGTGCAAGTATGCAGCCAGCCACCCACCCACCCACAGGCCACAACACTAAGCTGCTAGATTTCTGGGCAGCTGCTTGCACTTGAAATATGGCCTTTTAAGCTCGTGGAGGCGGAAGCTTTTCACAACCTCATGCCGGCAGCGTCCGGGTGTCCATACTCAGTCCCCAGCCGCCACTGTTTCTGCCGGTGTTGCCTCCGCCTTCCACAAGCACGGGTGACACAATATTACCCGTGCCCTCCCCAGTGCACTTACTGGGAAGGACAGCCTAACCACAAACACGTGGACAGGTGAATGTGGCCAGGGACGGTACAGAGCCAGTCCACAACTTATTTTGCTGAGAGTTGTATTTAGCTTGGTGAAAGGACTGGCTTAGAGGGAAACCATATTTACTCCGGCTGTCATTTCTCTGTCACCGGGTTCTGCCCATTGTCACACACGATCATGCCTGGCTGTATGCACAGCGGTGAGAGCCACAGATCAGGCTGCTGTGTTACAGCTTTCAACAACTCTGCAGTGCTGGGCGGTTTGTCAATTAAGCATTAAGCATGTTATCTTCAGCACAGCCTGTTCCCACTTGGCAAAGGTAGTGCTGCAGTGCTGTCAGCTTGTGACTGATGTGGTCATTTCGGAGATGGAGGAGGAGGTGCATGAGCTGAACAATGTGATTACATTGAGGTTAAATTGGTGACGCTGTTTTTTATACTAAAGAAAGATCCTATTGTTTTGTTTTTGATGACTGCTTTGCGCACTCTTGGCATTCTCTTGATGAGCTTCAAGAGGTAGTCATCGGAAATGGTCTTCCAACAATCTTGAAGGAGTTCCCAGAGATGCTTAGAACTTTTTGGCCCTTTTACCTTCACTCTGCGGTCCAGCTCACCCCAAACCATCTCGATTGGGTTCAGGTCTGGTGACTGTGGAGGCCAGGTCATCTGGCGTAGTACCCCATCACTCTCCTTCTTGGTCAAATAGCCATTACACAGCCTGGAGGTGTGTTTGGGGTCATTGTCCTGTTGAAAAATAAATGATAGTCCAACTAAACGCAAACCGGATGGAATAGCATGCCGATGCAAGATGCTGTGGTAGCCATGCTGGTTCAGTATGCCTTCAATTTTGAATAAATCCCCAATAGTGTCACCATCAAAGCACCCCCACACCATCACACCTCCTCCTCCATGCTTCACGGTGGGAACCAGGCATGTAGAGTCCATCCGTTCATCTTTTCTGCATCGCACAAAGACACAGTGTTATGAACTGCTACAAGCACTAAGGAAAGATAGGAAGACTGTCCCTATAATAGGACTAAGCTGATTCCCTACGATGCAGCGGGGGACCGGTTCCTTGTGAACAGACCCGCCTAAGTCCTCGGCTAGTCTGTTCGCCAACCTATAGATATAAGGGAGGGGTCCCTACAAGAACTAAGGACTGGGAAATAGTTGGACACCTCCTAGAAGAAAATGTAGCAGAGAAAAGACAAACAAACAAAAAGTACTAGTGGTCCAAGGACCAAGCAAACTACAGAGATAGGTACAAAGCACCTGGCTAGCTTAAGAGTAAATGTAACACTGAAGTCCAGCAAACCAGAAGGGCAGAGCTGGATTATATAGGCAGAAAGTCATGTGACCAACAAAATAGAAAAAAAGACTAACAGGAGGGTTCTAACAGTACCCCCTCTTCTATGAGGATCCTCCGGATCCTCCAGGCCCAGGTCTATCAGGAAACCTCCTGTGAAACGCTCTGACAAGTCTAGGAGCAGAGACATCATCCGCCCTTACCCAGGAGTTATCCTCGGGACCGAAACCTTTCCAAGCGACGAGATACTGCAAACTCCCTCTATGCCATCTAGAATTAAGAATGCGAGAAATTTCATATTCACCGTCTTCCACCCCTGGAGGAACAGAGACAGTGGCGTCCCTATCAGAAACATCAGCTTTTTTCAATACGGAAACATGAAACACCGGATTAATCTTCCAGGAGGTAGGAACCTCCAACCTAACGGCAGATTGGTTAACTACCTGAAGCACCTTAAACGGCCCTACAAACTTCGGGCCCAATTTCTTAGAAGGAATCCTCAATCGCAGATTCTTAGAGGACAACCAAACCATGTCACCAACCGTAAACAAAACCTCTTGACGTTTCCTGTTAAAGTACCTCTTGGATTTTTTGTTAGCCTGTTGAAGGTTACAACGTACATCAGTCCAAACTCTCTCCAAATCACCGGAAAAATTCTCCTCCTCCGGCACAGCCGATATCAATTTGGGGAATGACCCAAACGACAGATGTCTCCCAGTACAACAAAACAAAAGAAGAACACCCAGCAGAAGAGGATGTATGGTTGTTAAGAGCAAATTCAGCAAGTAGCAGAAACTCAGACCACCCCTCTTGATTGTCAGCCACAAAACAACGCAAAAACTGTTCAACATCCTGGTTCTTTCTTTCAGTCTGTCCATTAGATTCAGGATGATATCCAGATGAAAATGACAAATGAACTCCCAACCTGTCACAAAAGGCACGCCAAAAACGAGCCACGAACTGAGGTCCCCTATCGGAAACAATGTCGGTAGGAACCCCATGGAGTCTAACAATTTCCTTAACAAAAGCCTTAGCGAGTGTCTTAGCGCAGGGCAGTTTGATGAAAGGAACGAAGTGACACATCTTGCTAAAACGGTCCACGACCACCCAGATGACAGTGAAACCCTCAGAGGCAGGAAGGTCAGTAATAAAATCCATAGCAAGATGCGTTCAAGGTGCACTAGAAACCTACAGAGGGCAAAGCAACCCCGCAGCAGGAGCATGTGAAGACTTAGATTTAGCACACACAGCACATTGACGCACCCACTTAATGACTTCCTTCTGCCACCCAGGCCACCAAAAACTGCGACCTACAAGTCTCTTAGTCTTAGAAATTCCAGGATGACCTGCCAACCGAGACTCATGACACTCCACAAACAAATCTCTCCTAAAGTTCCTAGGCACAAACAACCTCCCATGGGGAGTGTTAAATGGAGCATTCTCCTGGGCTTTCAGAATCCCATCTTTCAAAACGGAGTCCAATGCTGCTATCACAACACCTTCCTGTAAAATACTCTCCTCCTCCTCGGTACCAACCATGGGAGAAAAGCTGCGAGATAAAGCATCAGCTTTTACATTCTTGGTACCCGGGATGTAAGTAACAGAAAAATTAAACTGCGAAAAAAAAGTGCCCACCTAGCCTGACGGGCATTCAAGCGCTTGGCAGCATCAAGATAGATCAGATTCTTATGATCAGTGAAAACCTGAATGGGAAATTTAGCACCTTCCAAGAGATGACTCCAATGTTCAAATGCGAGTTTAATCGCCAGGAATTCCCGATTACCAACATCGTAATTAAGTTCGGTCTCAGAAAATTTTTTTGAAAAAAAAGCACAGGGATGTACTCCATCCTTGTTTTCCTGAGACAAAACAGCACCGACCCCCACCGAAGAAGCATCAACCTCAACCAAAAAAGACTTGGTCTCATCAGGCTGCATAAGGATGGGGGCAGAACTGAACCTCTCCTTGAGATACACAAAAGCTTCAATGGCCTCAGTAGTCCACTGAACCGTATTCGCACCTTTCCTGGTGAGATTGGTCAGCGGCTTAACAATTATAGAAAAATTCTTAATGAATTTTCTGTAATAATTGGCGAAACCCAAAAATCTCTGTATCGATTTCAAACCAATAGGCCTAGGCCATTCCTGCACCGCCTGAACCTTCTCCGGGTCCATCTCAAAGCCCTCGGTGGAGATAATGTAGCCCAAAAATCTAATTCTCTGCACAGCGAACTCACATTTCTCCAGCTTAGCAAAAAGTGAATTGTCACTTAACAACTGCAATACCTCACGTACGCTCTGCCAATGAGACTCCAGATCCGGCGAATAAATCAAAATGTCATCCAAATATACCACCACATTCTTACCGATCAACGGTCTTAGGATGTCATTAATAAGGTTCTGAAAAAACGCTGGTGCATTGGTAAGACCAAAAGGCATAACCAGATTCTCAAAATGAGCCACCGGAGTGTTAAAAGCAGTTTTCCATTCATCACCCTCCTTCATTCGTAACAAATTGTATACCCCCCGGAGATCAATTTTAGAGAACCACTTGGCCCCCACTAACTGGTTGAATAAGTCAGGAATTAATGGCAGTGGGTAGGAATTGCGTACGGTAATTTTATTAATTTCGCGAAAGTCCAGACATGGACGTAAACCGCCGTCCTTTTTTTTTACAAAAAAAAATCCAACAGCCACAGGTGACTTAGAAGGTCTAATGTGGCCGGCGGCCAAGCTTGTCTGTATGTATTCCTCCAAGGCCTTTCTCTCAGGGATAGTCAGAATAAATAAGCGACTCTTGGGAAGAGTAGCTCCAGGGACAATCTCAATGGTGCAATCATAGTCCCTATGAGGGGGCAAAACTTGCGACTCCTCCTCAGAAAAAAACTTCCAAAAATCCTGAATAGGTACAGGTAATTCCCCTTTTTCCACAGCAGCAATGCGACCATTACAGCATTTATCATAACACTTAGAACTCCAAGACTTAATTTCATTGGTAGACCAGTCCAGTACAGGATTGTGCAGTTTTAACCAAGGTAACCCCAAAACTACTGGAGAAGGCAAATTATTTAATACCGCCAAATCCAAATTCTCTTGGTGAATACCATTAATGGTGAGGGGAAGTTCAAAAACCTTGTGAGTAATACATTTCAAGGGAGAGCCATCAACAGCAACCACAGAAATAGGAGATGACAAAAGTTTGGATTCTAATTTTAATTTTTTCCAAAAATCCCTTATCAATCACATGGAGTGTAGAACCACAATCCACAAATACCCGAAATTCAATCAATTCCTCCTGGAATGAGGTGCTCCCAGAAAGAAATACTCCCTTTGAATTTAAACAAGCTATACGGGCGTAACTGACCTTTTTTTTTTCTTTGTTCAAACGAAGCACACAGTTCTTAATAAAGTGGTCAGATTTACCGCAATAAAAACATAATCCCTTAGCAAACCTGCGGTCTTTTTCCTGAGAGTGGGGTGACATCGCCCCAATCTCCATCGGTTCTCCACCTTCCGAGCAGACCTTCTGAAAACTAGGAGCTGCCATTGCAGTAGATTTCTCTTCCTTAATCCTAGCATGCAGTCTCCTGTCCACACGTATAGCTAATTGCATTTCCTCCTGCAAGGTTCCAGGTGTAGGGAAGGCAATCAGCAGATCTTTAACCCTTTCACCTAGACCAGCAAGAAACTGACATTTTAATGCAGAGTCATTCCATTCCACTTCAGCCGACCATCTTCTGAAGTATGTACAATAATTTTCCACATCACCTGATCCCTGCTTCAAACGTCTTAATTCAGTTTCAGCAGATGAGACTCGATATGGATCATCATACAACAACCACATAGCAGAAAAAAAATCTTCCACTGATCTAAAACACGGATCATTAGCTTGGAGAGAAAAGGCCCATCCCTGTGGTTCTTTGCGCAAAAGTGACATTATAATCCCAATGCGCTGTGATTCATTCCCAGAGGATCTGGGTCTTAAACGAAAATATAATAAACAAGCGTTTTTAAAGGAAAAAAAATCTTGCTGTTTACCATAAAAAAATCTGGCAGTCCTACCTTCGGCTCCACAAAATGCGCTCCAGGACAGCTACTCACGTGTTGCTGGAGCTCGGCCACCTCCAAAGACAGTCCCTGCAGGCGTTGAGCCAACTCCTGAACCGACACCATGCTGAAATCTGGATTTCTTTCCTTAGAGTGTTTTATTTTTTGGCTGGACTTACTGTTATGAACTGCTACAAGCACTAAGGAAAGATAGGAAGACTGTCCCTACAATAGGACTACGCTGATTCCTTACGATGCAGCGGGGGACCTGTTCCTTGTGAACAGACCCGCCTAAGTCCTCGGCTAGTCTGAACGCAAACCTATAGATATAAGGGAGGGGTCCCTAGAAGAACTAAGGACTGGGAAATAGTTGGACACCTCCTAACAGAAAATGTAGCAGAGAAAAGACAAACAAACAAAAAGTACTAATGGTCCAAGGACCAAGCAAACTACAGAGATAGGTACAAAGCACCTGGCTAGCTTAAGAGTAAATGTAACACTGAAGTCCAGCAAAGCCAGAAGGGCGGAGCTGGATTATATAGGCAGAAAGTCATGTGACCAACAAAATAGAAAAAAAGACTAACAGGAGGGTTCTAACACACGGTGGTTGGAACCAAAGATCTCAAATTTGAACTCATCAGACCAAAGCACAGATTTCCACTGGTCTAATATCCATTCCTTGTGTTCTTTAGCCCAAACAAGTCTCTTCTGCTTGTTGCCTGTCCTTAGCAGTGGTTTCCTAGCAGCTATTTTACCATGAAGGCCTGCTGCACAAAGTCTCCTCTTAACAGTTGTTGTAGAGATGTGTCTGCTGCTAGAACTCTGTGTGGCATTGACCTGGTCTCTAATCTGAGCTGCTGTTAACCTGCGATTTCTGAGGCTGGTGACTCGGATAAACTTATCCTCAGAAGCAGAGGTGACTCTTGGTCTTCCTTTCCTGGGGTGTTCCTCATGTGAGCCAGTTTCTTTGTAGCGCTTGATGGTTTTTGCAACTGTACTTGGGGACACTTTCAAAGTTTTCCCAATTTTTCGGACTGACTGACCTTCATTTCTTAAAGTAATGATGGCCACTCGTTTTTTTTTTACTTAGAATTTGTATTATGGCAAGAAAAAAACAGCTAACAGTCTATTCAGTAGGACTATCAGCTGTGTATCCACCTGACTTCTGCACAACACAACTGATGGTCCCAACCCCATTTATAAGGCAAGAAATCCCACTTATTAAACCTGACAGGGCACACCTGTGAGGTGAAAATAATTTCCGGTGACTACCTCTTGAAGCTTATCAAGAGAATGCCAAGAGTGTGCAAAGCAGTCATCAAAGCAAAAGGTGGCTACTTTGAAGAACCTAGAATATAAGACATATTTTCAGTTGTTTCACACTTTTTTGTTAAGTATATAATTCCACATGTGTTAATTCATAGTTTTGATGCCTTCAGTGTGAATGTACAATTTTCAAAGTCATGAAAATACAGAAAAATCTTTAAATGAGAAGGTGTGTCCAAACTTTTGGTCTGTACTGTATATATTTATATACTGTACATATACATACACATTTATATACTGTACTTACTGTACTTTTATTATTCCTTTATATTTTTGCTATATTATTAACCCCTTTACCACCTTGTGTTTCTAAGTTTTTGCTTTTTTTGTTTTTGATCCCCTTCTTCCCAGAGCCATAACTTTTTTATTTTTCCATCAATATGGCCATGTGAGGGCTTGTTTTTTGCGGGATGAGTTATACTTTTGAACAACATCATTGGTTTTACCATATTGTGTACTAGAAAATGGGAAAAGAATTCAAAGTTCTAATGTTTTAAAAACATTTTTTTTTTACGGTTCTCCCTGTGGTACTTTTGTATACTCCTATCTGCTCCTCAGGACACCAAGAGTGACCACTTAATTTTATTTTCTACACAAGCTATTTAAAATCTCTCTCCTTTTCTTTTTTCGTCTTTATTTTTTTCTCTTCTTCACTTCACTCTGGACTCTCATATACCCACACACATGAATCTCCTAACTTGGGTTAAATCAATCCCACATTGAGACAAGTTCTAATCTTGCTTGTCTCACTATCCTTTTTTCGTCTTCTATTTTTTTTTCATCTTTTTATTTTTTACTTTTATATCCCTTCAAAATTCTCTCTCACACACTTCTCTATGTATTACATATCAATCTGCTTGATCATGTTTTAATTTTCTTCCCTGCTCTCCTCTACTTCCCCACTTTTTTTTTATTTTTTCCCCCACTGTATTAACCACTCCACCCTCTGTGTGTCACTTTTTTTACCCCCACTTTATTAGCTACTTCACCCTCTCTGTGTCAACACATTTTTTCCTCTCCCCCCCTATATTAACCACTCCACCCTCTGTGTCAACACCAGCTTCATCAAAACGGGAGGTGTATTGGTGGTGTGGAGGTGGCCGTGCCCGCTCGTCCAATTCATGAAAAGTTATGTCACTTTATTGGTTTAACTTTAGCCAAAAATGTCCTCCAGTCCCTGACTGCAGTAATCTCTGGCAGAGGCACAAAGCACTTTTAAGACACTCCTAATTCATTAAATTGCCCGTGGTTTTTAATGAATAATGTGAATCTTACTCCTTCACTCCCCATCAATAAGACAGGCGTGTTGTTTTCAGAGGTTTATTTTTTCTTGAAAAAGTAATTCTGGGGAATTGCCTTAGACTTGCTGCTCTGACAACCCATTGTACCGTGGTTTGAAAACAATGACAAAAAGCATGTTCACTAACATAATATCTGTCCAAAGCATAAAAAATGCATGCAACTCCCTCCCTACCCCTTTCTATTAAAAAAAGAAAAACACAATTGTGCATTTGGCTATGGATTCTCGCTCACATTTTCATATATGACATTTTTGTACAGGTTTAGCTCAACTATTTACTTATTTATAACCGTTTAGCCAAAACTGTAATAGAGGTTTCACACAATTTTATTTTAAGACAAACATGAAAGCCAGAAATTGATTAGAAAGGAATGGGGAATATAAAGGAAGCACTTATGCTTTTCATTCATACAGACCTTTCAACTCCATTTTTATAGCTGTAATATAATGATACTTTAAATCTACAACAGCAAAATAATTTATGCTGAAATGCTCCAGCGCTCCAATGCAAAATTTGCACAGTACCCCAGCCAACTACCATGGTCTAACAGCAGAGTCCCTACTGTGCTATTTATTATACTGGTGTCTTAAGAGTTGCAGCAGACATTAGGATGAAGATGCAAATGCTACCTCTGAATCAAATGTAGCTATGCCCCTGAAGTTGAAGTTTGTGACTATATGTCTAGCATGCTTTATTGTATTTTTATTTTAGTTTCAAAAAGTTTTAATAATTGGTGAGTCACACTGAAAGATAACTGTGCATATTATATTTAACTCACAATAATTGTATTGCCAGTGAGAGTGAACTTTTTTGCTGAAAACTCATCCAAAGGATTCATCTTATAATTGAGAACATTATTCGGTTCCTGTAAGTCTTTATCCACACATTTAATTTGCAGCAAAGGGCTGTTTATGGCAGTTGTTTCAGCAACTTGAATCCTAATAAAAATCAAAGACATAGTCAAGTACATAATATTCACTGTAAATAAAATATATCTAAAAAACTGATCATAGTACTAGTGCCAATTACTGGTTACTGATGCCATGACAGAAACATATTCAATAACATCAAGTTAACTGGTTTGTCTACTACTATGATAATGATATCAGTCATAAATATCAGATCATTGGGGTCTGACACACGGCAGCCCAATGGCAGTAAGACCTCAACTCTGTACAATGACCATTGCTGAGAACTGAAGCTCAGCTCCTATTCAGTTGATATATTACTGTTTACGCATATGCTGACATGAAAGAAATTTATATCACAAATATACGTGACTTGAAAATCACTTCAATTAATCCTAAATGGATTATTTTTGCATAATTATTATTATAATTTATTATTATAGCGCCATTCATTCCATGGCGCTTTACATGTGAAAGGGATATACATAGCACAAACAATTACAATACATTTGAACAATACAAGTCGGCGACTGGTACAGGAGGAGCGAGGACCCCGCTCGCAAGCATAATGCACATGGATTTCCATAAATGCATTCAGATGAATCGGACAGAGAGAAATCTGTTAAATTTGATTTTACACTTAGCATTCTCAACACTTCCATACAGATTATGCTTTGAAATAAAATTAAACATGTAAAAGGAAATTGTCCCAAAAAAAGTATTTACCTGCAGCCATAGTGGTAATCTGCAATTAAATACCATTTTAAACAAGTTAACTTCTAACTGGCATTGCAGCCATGTGGCAGTGATTGAAGGTATATTCTTCTTGTAGTTGCTTGCTTCGAGTCAATGGGGCGGCAACAGTGCTGTCTGCAGGCAGCTCTCAGTACTCAGAGAGGGTGCGGAAATAATGGCCGCTATGTGACTGACATCCTGCTCTGTAGAGGGCGTGCTGAGCAGAATGTCATTAAAGGAGCATTGGTAGTGATTATAGTGCCCTGACTTTTTAGAGACCGCTGGCTTGTCACAACCCTGGGCCGTCATAATGACTGGGAGCAAGCAGTTGTAGGGAGATTATAACTTCAATAGACACCTGCACATGTTTCACATTGTATTTCCTGCAGGTTAACAGTATGGCTCCAAGTACCTACTGTTCGTAATCAGTTAAGTTGCATTGAATCTTGTACTCACATATTGGGGTAGCCTTCACATTGTGGATAGTTATCGTTAACATCAATTACTCTCACTGTTAGTTCTGCTACTGTTATGTGAACTCTGTCATTATCAAACGCATGGACAATTAATCGCTGCTCATGAACAATATTTGGATCTTCATAGTCCAATAAATAGGCTATTTTGATTTCTCCAGAATCTGACATATGAAAGGTTGAAATAAAACATTTTCAAAATGAATATATTTTCCAGACAATTAGACAATAGAATATCACTGCATCAGTTCATATTAAAAATCTGCAAAAAGGACAATTATTTTTTTACATTCAACTCTCCTTTTCCAAAACATAGAATATTATGGTAATTGATATATGAGGGACTAAAGAAAGATTGCTGTGCATACTTATTGATAGTGAGATATTTCACTAATCTCATGTACTCTACTTAGGCAGCATGGGTTCAGTGATTAGCAGCGTAGTTTGCAGCGCTGGGGTTCTAGGTTCAAATCTCACCAGGGATACCAACTGCAAGGAGTTTGTTTCTCCCCGTGTTTGCATGAGTTTCTTCTGGGCAGTCTAGTTTCCTCCCACATTCTGAATACATACTGATAGGAAAACAGTGATTTTGTCTATATAGCAATGTTAAATCAATGGCGCTATATAAGTGTGTAAAAATAAAGAAATAATCACAATATAGTTCCTCCTGAAAACTCAGGCAGTCGTTGAACTTTATTGGATATTTGACATGCAAGTATCTTCAGACATAAAAAGTTCATATGTGTCAGAACCCACCCAAAGTAGAAGATGCCCATATATTTGTCTCTGAAGTCAGTGAAGCTACATCATTCTAAGGCATACATGTCAAACTCGGGCCTGTGAGCCAAATCTGGCCCGCAGAGTGATTATATTTGGCCCGCGACACGAGAACTGCCACCCCTACGTGGGGGCCATTATACTGTATGGAGGACTATGTGAGGCCCAATATATTGTATTGAGGACTATGTGGGGCCCATTATTCTGTATGGAGGACTATGTGAGGCCCATTATACTGTATGAAGGACTATGTGGGGCCCATTATTCTGTATGGAGGACTATGTGGGGCCCATTATACTGTATACTGGTTGGCCTTTGACTTTGTCCAAGTTTTTCATTTTGTCCCTCTGTGTGTTTGAGTTTGACATCCCTGGTCTAAGGGAATGTTCACACAACTGTATTTTATAATTCCTATTATGGCCACAATACATGGCTGAACTGGGAGTTTGTGATGTGAACTAAAGCATCATAGGCAATTATGGTGCTTTAATTTGGGTACTGTTACTTGCAGTTCAGCCAATTGTTGTATAGTTATTTTTGCAAGTTTCAAAAAAGGGTACCTAAAAGAGAACCTGCCAGCACAAATTTACAATGTAAAGACACGGCTATAGTGTTGCTGTAACACAGATTGAATTGATACCGTTGATGAAGAAATCCATTTTTTGTAGTTTTATATTCATAGTTTTTTTTGCAAGTTTGGGAAAAGAGTACCTTTAAAGACAACCTGTCAGAACAATTTTGCAATGTAAAGTAAAGCAATGGCTGTAGTGGCACTGTAATACTGATTACATTGATTCCTTTGGTGAAGAAATCCGCTTTGTTGATCTTCTTTAATCACCGTTAGTGTTGAGCATTCCGATACTGAAATATCGGGTATCGGCCGATATTCGCGGTATCGGAATTCCGATACTTAATTCCGATACTTTTGCAATATCGTATACCGGAATCGGAAGTTCCCATAATGCAATGAGACATTTTCATTTTATTCAGCCAATGAGGATCCTAAGAAGTGTGGGCACATCCTGTTAGGCATGTAGGCATCTTAACTAATGGCATGGCTGTGATTGGCTGCTGAAATGATGTCATGATGCACTATAAAAGCCACCGCCGCCATTTTGAGCTCACTCTGCTGTGAATTCAGTTAGGGATAGGACGCTGTTGTTCTGAGGGACAGTTTTAGCTACCTATTTGCTCTATACTGCTTTACCCAAGCTACTTTCTAAATCACTGTGCCTTGCAGTGCTAGTGCACAGTTCCCTGTGCTGTTCACCGCTGTCTGCAAGGTCTGTGTGTGTGAGTGCAGCTCACCCTGTAGTGTGTGCTTCAGCCAAGTCTGGTTGTAGTGCACTCAGTGTGTGTCACTGCCTCATACATTGTCCTTTTTTGCCAATTCATAATTTTTCCTGATATCTCCTATTAGTGTGGTGGTTCCATCTGTATTCAGCTAAATTGGTTCCAAACACACTATATAGGAGTAGATAGAGACATTTTTTTCCGTCTTGCAGCACTAGTGCACAGTGCTCTGCATCTGTACTGTTCACCGCTGTCTGCAAGGTCTGGTGTGTGAGTGCAGCTCACCCTGTAGTGTGTGCTTCAACCCCGTCTGGTTGTAGTGCACTCAGTGTGTGTCACTGCCTCATACATTGTCCTTTTTTGCCAATTCATAATTTTTCCTGATATCTCCTATTAGTGTGGTGGTTCCATCCGTATTCAGCTAAATTGGTTCCAAACACACTATATAGGAGTAGATAGAGAAATTTTTTTGGTCTTGCAGCGCTAGTGCACAGTGCTCTGCATCTGTACTGTTCACCGCTGTCTGCAAGGTCTGGTGTGTGAGTGCAGCTCACCCTGTAGTGTGTGCTTCAACCCCGTCTGGTTGTAGTGCACTCAGTGTGTGTCACTGCCTCATACATTGTCGTTTTTTGCCAATTCATAATTTTTCCTGATATCTCCTATTAGTGTGGTGGTTCCATCTGTATTCAGCTAAATTGGTTCCAAACACACTATATAGGAGTAGATAGAGACATTTTTTTCCGTCTTGCAGCGCTAGTGCACAGTGCTCTGCATCTGTACTGTTCACCGCTGTCTGCAAGGTCTGGTGTGTGAGTGCAGCTCACCCTGTAGTGTGTGCTTCAACCCCGTCTGGTTGTAGTGCACTCAGTGTGTGTCACTGCCTCATACATTGTCCTTTTTTGCCAATTCATAATTTTTCCTGATATCTCCTATTAGTGTGGTGGTTCCATCCGTATTCAGCTAAATTGGTTCCAAACACACTATATAGGAGTAGATAGAGAAATTTTTTTGGTCTTGCAGCGCTAGTGCACAGTGCTCTGCATCTGTACTGTTCACCGCTGTCTGCAAGGTCTGGTGTGTGAGTGCAGCTCACCCTGTAGTGTGTGCTTCAACCCCGTCTGGTTGTAGTGCACTCAGTGTGTGTCACTGCCTCATACATTGTCCTTTATTGCCAATTCATAATTTTTCCTGATATCTCCTATTAGTGTGGTGGTTCCATCCGTATTCAGCTAAATTGGTTCCAAACACACTATATAGGAGTAGATAGAGAAATTTTTTTGGTCTTGCAGCGCTAGTGCACAGTGCTCTGCATCTGTACTGTTCACCGCTGTCTGCAAGGTCTGGTGTGTGAGTGCAGCTCACCCTGTAGTGTGTGCTTCAACCCCGTCTGGTTGTAGTGCACTCAGTGTGTGTCACTGCCTCATACATTGTCGTTTTTTGCCAATTCATAATTTTTCCTGATATCTCCTATTAGTGTGGTGGTTCCATCTGTATTCAGCTAAATTGGTTCCAAACACACTATATAGGAGTAGATAGAGAAATTTTTTTCCGTCTTGCAGCGCTAGTGCACAGTGCTCTGCATCTGTACTGTTCACCGCTGTCTGCAAGGTCTGGTGTGTGAGTGCAGCTCACCCTGTAGTGTGTGCTTCAACCCCGTCTGGTTGTAGTGCACTCAGTGTGTGTCACTGCCTCATACATTGTCCTTTTTTGCCAATTCATAATTTTTCCTGATATCTCCTATTAGTGTGGTGGTTCCATCCGTATTCAGCTAAATTGGTTCCAAACACACTATATAGGAGTAGATAGAGAAATTTTTTTGGTCTTGCAGCGCTAGTGCACAGTGCTCTGCATCTGTACTGTTCACCGCTGTCTGCAAGGTCTGGTGTGTGAGTGCAGCTCACCCTGTAGTGTGTGCTTCAACCCCGTCTGGTTGTAGTGCACTCAGTGTGTGTCACTGCCTCATACATTGTCCTTTATTGCCAATTCATAATTTTTCCTGATATCTCCTATTAGTGTGGTGGTTCCATCCGTATTCAGCTAAATTGATTCCAAACACACTATATAGGAGTAGATAGAGGAGCCTTTCTGCAGCCTTGGGCCCTGCAGCCCCAGCCAGATTAGTATTAGCCTATTTTTTGCAGCCTCATCTATTGCATTGTAGGTTACCTTCCTACATTGTAATAGCTACAAAAAGTTTGTGATACTATCGTTATTACATCTTTAGGCACATCCAGTGTCTTTTTGTGACAAAAAAAAACCTAAATAAAGTTCACCAAACACTCCACTTTACAGTTGTGTAGGCCACATTAGCTCATATTAAAGTCTAGTCCACACTTTATAAAATTAGTGTTTCTTATACCTGTTAGCAGCTGTTCAGGAATAAGCACACTAAGCCCTTAGTACTTTTCTGCCTATCTTTATCAGTCTACCAAGATGAAGAAGGCAGGGAGTAAGGCATGTGGTCGTGGGCGTGGGAGTGGGCGTGGAGTTTCTGCAGGGAGAGGACGTGAGGATTCTGTGCCTGCAGGGAGAGGACGTGGGGATTCTGTGCCTGCTGCGGGCACCAGTGACTCAGCATCCCCCAGTTTTACCAGGGAACAGTCCTTTATGCGCAGCTTTGTAGGAGCTAGCCGTACCCCACTGCTGCGCGAGGACCAAATTGAAGCCGTTGTCGGATGGATGGCAGCTAACGCATCGACTTCAATTAGTTCCAGATCCTCTCAGGTCCTGAGCACTGAAGAGCACCCATCTGTCTCTTCACCACCTGCCAAATTGCCCAGGCAGTCAGAGAGCCCTGGACAGGAGCCATCTCTACTTCTGTTCTCTGAATCTCTTGGCTTGGAAAGAGGGGGCCAGCCAAGCAGAATTCGAGAATTTGAAGAAGAGGTAGTATGCAGTGATGCGCAACCATTTTGTCTCTCTGAATCTGAAGAGGCGGGTGGGCCAGTGCCTATGGTCAGCAGCACACCTCAGTACGCATCTGATGATGAGACTCAGGTGCCACTTTCTGGTGCGTACTGTGCTGTCGAGACTACCCAGGAGAAGCAGTTGTTTGAAGAGGGTGGTGTAGATGATGAGGTCCTTGACCCATCATGGCGTGAGGGACAGGAAGGTGGTGGGAGCAGCTCTGAGGAAGAGATTCCCCGAACGGCCCAAAAAGGAGGGAGAGGGAGGGGGCAGACTTGGTTGCCTGTAGCCTCCACTTCGGCACCCATTAGGAGCATGGCTCTTCCAAAATCCAAAGCGGGCGCTCCCAAGACTTGCAGTGCCTGGTCCTTTTTTGACACAGTTGCAGATGACATTTGCTTTGTCAAATGCAAGCTGTGTAATTAGAAGGTGAAAAGAGGGAAAAGTGTCAGCAACCTCAATACCACAAATATGTGGAAACATGTGCGGACCAAGCACGTGGTGGAGTTACACAAACACACTGAAGACCTAGGCCAACCTACAGCGCCACCTACCACCTCTTCAGCTCGTGTTGTAGCCTCTTCCTCCAGCTCACACACAGCTGGTTCGGCTTCCTCACAGGATCGCCATGGAAGAATCTCTGGCACTGTTGTACAGAGACACAGTGTAATTCCACCCACAGCACCACTTTCCCAGTCATCCTCACACTCCCAGGCCAGTCTACAGCCATCGTTAGCACAGGCATGGGAGAAAAGGCGCCCATACTCGGCAAACCACCCCGAGCACAGGCTCTGAATGCTGGCATTGCTAAACTACTGGCCCTTGAAATGCTATCATTCAGGCTGGTGGAGACTGACACATTCCGTAACTTTATGGCATTGGCAGTCCCACAATACAACGTGCCCAGCCGCTTTTATTTCAGCAGGCAAGCCGTCCCTGCCCTGCAACATCATGTGGAGGGAAAAATTAAACATGCGCTACAAAACGCCGTCAGTAGCAAGGTCCACCTGACCACTGATGCATGGACCATTAAGCATGGACAGGGACGATACCTTTCCCTCACTGCCCATTGGGTAAATGTTGTGGAGCCGGGTACAGATCTTGAGAGTGGCGCTGTACGTGTTCTGCCAACTCCAAGGATTGCAGGAATCCAGTCTGTACACATTGACTCCTCCTCATACTCCAGTTCCTCTGAATCAGCGCTGCAGGAGCCGTCACGGTCTACCTCCACATCGAGCCGTGAACGGTTACCTGTTATGATGACCGATATGAGCACAGACGTGGCCAAACGTCAACAGGCCGTATTAAAATTAATTTCTTTGGGGAATCGAAGCCACACAGCGCAGGAGCTCTGGAATGCCATCAAGCAGCAGAGTGACGTGTGGTTTGTGCCAGCGAATCTCCAGCCAGGCATGGTAGTGTGTGACAATGGCCGAAATCTGGTGGCAGCTCTGGGCCTAGGCAACCTCACTCACATCCCATGTCTGGCACATGTGCTCAACTTGGTCGTGCAGAGTTTTTTGAGGGACTATCCGGATCTTGATGCACTGCTTCACAAGGTCCGCATAGAGTGCGCTCACTTGCGGCGTTCCAGCAATGCAAGATCACGCATTGCAGCTCTGCAGCGCCGATTATGTCTTCCGGAACATTGCATCATATGTGACCTACCCACCAGGTGGAATTGAACGTTACATATGTTGGAGAGGTTGTGTGAGCAGCAGGCAGCAGTAATGGAGTACCAGCTGCAGCAGGCGCAAACAAGTCGCAGTGCGCGCCGTTCACACTTCACCACCACTGAGTGGGCCTCTATGAAGGACATTTGCCACGTTTTGCGTGCCTTCGATTATTCCACGCGGATGGCGAGTGCAGATGATGCACTAGTCAGCATGACTATCCCCCTTATCTGCCTGCTTGAAAAAACACTGCAAGCACTAAGGGACGAGGTTTTGGAAGAGGTGGAGGATGAGGAGTCACAAATGCCATCTGCTTCTCTACAGTCTGCGCAACGTGGTTCCTCACAAAGGCCTAGGCAGGGGACACTTTGTGAGGAGGATGAGGAGGAGTCAATGGATGAGGAAGACATCTGTCCAGAGGAGGGAGGTACACAATGCTCTAGTAGTCAGTATCTAGAGCGAGGGTGGGGTGATGCAGAGCAGGCAGAGATCACGCCTCAAGCAGGGGACAGCGTTTCTTGGCCAGTTGGCAGTCTGCAGCACATGGTTGATTTCATGCTGCAGTGCCTGAGAAACGACCGCCGCATCGCCCACATTCTCAACACGGCTGATTATTGGGTGTCCACCCTCCTAGATCCTCGCTACCGGGACAACTTACAAAGCCTCATAACACCGTTGAACCGGGAGCGTAAAATGCGGGAGTACCAAGACGCACTGGTGTATTCCATCATGTTCTCCATTCCAACCGAGAGCAGTGCTGCTAGTGCTTTACAAAGCAGCTCAGTGCGTCGAGGCAGTGGAGGAAGCTCTGCACAAAGAGGGAGCAGAAGCAGCGCCTCAGCACAAGGCAAGACCAGTATGGCCGAAATGTGGCAAAGTTTTGTGTCCCCGCCGCCACAAATGTCTACACCATCACAGACGGCTCCAGTCAGCAGGAGGCAACGTTTCCGTCAGATGGTGACAGACTACATGTCTTGCCCTCTTAGTGTACTCCCAGACGGCTCTTCTCCCTTCAAGTTTTGGGTCTGTAAGCTGGATACATGGCCAGAGCTTAGTCAGTATGCACTGGAGGTGCTAGCTTGCCCTGCTGCTAGTGTATTATCGGAACGCGTCTTTAGTGCCGCAGGTGGTGTACTAACAGACCGTCGCATGCGACTATCCTCCGATACCGTTGACCGGCTTACTTTTCTCAAAATGAACAAGGCCTGGATCTCTCATGAATTTGCCAGTCCTCTTCCAGAATAAATAATTGGTTGGCAACAGTATCCAGGTCTCCTGTTCTGTTCATGTTTCTACCACCTGAACTGTAATCCCTGAGCTCCAACACCGCCAGTTGGCGCTCGCAAGTGCCGTCTGCACAGTCAACACTTGCTGCCGTGTTATTGGGGTTCAGTAACGTCAGCTGTTCCCCTGCTGTGCGGACGGCAATTTCTCCTGCTCTGTCCACATCCACTGTACTACTGATTTAAAACCTCCTCCAAATACACCTCTGGCTCCTCTGTTTTCAGTATTATCCCTGAGCTCCAACACCGCCAGTTGGCGCTCGGAAGTGCCGTCTGCACAGTCAACACTTGCTACCATGTTATTGGGGTTCAGTAACGTCAGCTGTTCCCCTGCTGTGCGGATGGCAATTTCTCCTGCTCTGTCCACATTCTCACTACTACAGATTTTAAAGTTGCTTCAATTACACCTCTGGCTCCTCTGTTTTCAGTATTATCCCTGAGCTCCAACACCGCCAGTTGGCGCTCGGAAGTGCCGTCTGCACAGTCAACACTTGCTGCCGTGTTATTGGGGTTCAGTAACGTCAGCTGTTCCCCTGCTGTGCGGACGGCAATTTCTCCTGCTCTGTCCACATCCACTGTACTACTGATTTAAAACCTCCTCCAAATACACCTCTGGCTCCTCTGTTTTCAGTATTATCCCTGAGCTCCAACACCGCCAGTTGGCGCTCCGAAGTGCCGTCTGCACAGTCAACACTTGCTACCATGTTATTGGGGTTCAGTAACGTCAGCTGTTCCCCTGCTGTGCGGACGGCAATTTCTCCTGCTCTGTCCACATTCTCACTACTACAGATTTTAAAGTTGCTCCACTTACACCTCTGGCTCCTCTGTTTTCAGTATTATCCCTGAGCTCCAACACCGCCAGTTGGCGCACGGAAGTGCCATCTGCACAGTCAACACTTGCTGCCGTGTTATTGGGGTTCAGTAACGTCAGCTGTTCCCCTGCTGTGCGGACGGCAATTTCTCCTGCTTTGTCCACATCCACTGTACTACACATTTTAAAGTTGCTCCAATTACACCTCTGGCTCCTCTGTTTTCATTCTTATCCCTGGGCTCCAACACCGCCAGTTGCCGCTCGGAAGTGCCGTCTGCACAGTCAACACTTGCTGCGGTGTTATTGGGGTACGGTAACGTCAGCTGTTCCCCTGCTGTGTTCACGGCAATTTCTCCTGCTCTGTCCATATTCACTGTGCTACTTATTTAAAACTTGCTCCAATTACACCTCTGGCTCCTCTCTATTTTTATTCTTATCCCTGGGCTCCAGCACCGCCAGTTGGCGCTCGGAAGTGCTGTCTGCACAGTCAACACTTGCTGCCGTGTTATTGGGGTTCGGTAACGTCAGCTGTTCCCCTGCTGTGTTCACGGCAATTTCTCCTGCTCTGTCCATATTCACTGTGCTACTTATTTAAAACTTGCTCCAATTACACCTCTGGCTCCTCTCTATTTTTATTCTTATCCCTGGGCTCCAGCACCGCCAGTTGACGCTCGGAAGTGCTGTCTGCACAGTCAACACTTGCTGCCGTGTTATTGGGGTTCGGTAACGTCAGCTGTTCCCCTGCTGTACGGACGGCAATTTCTCCTGCTTTGTCCACATCCACTGTACTACACATTTTAAAGTTGCTCCAATTACACCTCTGGCTCCTCTGTTTTCATTCTTATCCCTGGGCTCCAGCACCGCCAGTTGGCGCTCGGAAGTGCCGTCTGCACAGTCAACACTTGCTACCATGTTATTGGGGTTCAGTAACGTCAGCTGTTCCCCTGCTGTGCGGACGGCAATTTCTTCTGCTCTGTCTACATTCTCACTACTACAGATTTTAAAGTTGCTCCAATTACACCTCTGGCTCCTCTGTTTTCAATATTATCCCTGAGCTCCAACACCGCCAGTTGGCGCTCGGAAGTGCCGTCTGCACAGTCAACACTTGCTGCCGTGTTATTGGGGTTCAGTAACGTCAGCTGTTCCCCTGCTGTGCGGACGGCAATTTCTCCTGCTCTGTCCACATCCACTGTACTACTGATTTAAAACCTCCTCCAAATACACCTCTGGCTCCTCTGTTTTCAGTATTTTCCCTGAGCTCCAACACCGCCAGTTGGCGCTCGGAAGTGCCGTCTGCACAGTCAACACTTGCTACCATGTTATTGGGGTTCAGTAACGTCAGCTGTTCCCCTGCTGTGCGGACGGCAATTTCTCCTGCTCTGTCCACATTCTCACTACTACAGATTTTAAAGTTGCTCCAATTACACCTCTGGCTCCTCTGTTTTCATTCTTATCCCTGGGCTCCAACACCGCTAGTTGCTGCTCAGAAGTGCCGTCTGTACAGTCAACGCTTGCTCCAGTGTTATTGGGGTTCAGTAACGTCAGCTGATCCCCAGCTGTGTGTCCGGCAAATTCTCCTGCTTTGTCCACATCCACTGTACTACGGATTTAAAACCTCCTCCAAATACACCTCTGGCTCCTCTGTTTTTAGTATTTACCCTGGGCTCCAGCACCGCCAGCTGGTTCTCGGCAGTTCCATTGGCTCTTGTACCTTCTGCTACCCATCCGGGTTCCAGTACCGTCAGCTGGTCCTCGGGAGTTCCATTTGCTCTTGTATCTTCTGCTACCCATCCGGGTTCCAGTACCGTCAGCTGGTTCTCGGCAGTGTCTTTGGCACGGGTACTCCCTCCTGCCCAGCCTGGTTCCAGCACGCCAGCTGTTTCCGGGTAGTGTCAATGTCACTTTGCCTCCAATGCGTTGTCCTGTCGTGTTGCGGTCGGGTTAGCCGACTCTATGGTGCCTGCAGTTTAGGTTACTCCTATGTGGGCTGCGGGATCTGGCAATGAAGGCTGGTTCCATAGTGCCAATAGGACAAGCACCCCCTGTAGGACTGTGGGTTTTGGTAACTGCGGCCGGCTCGCGGCCTTGAACTTTTTTTTACATGGGTACCTTCTGCTACCCATCCGGGTTCCAGTACCGTCAGCTGGTTCTCGGCAGTGCCTTTGGATTAGGTGCCTCCTTCTCGGTATCCAAGTTCCACCAACGTCTGCTGGTCCTTGGTAGTGCTTTCTGGCACAGGTACCTCCTGCTTAGTAACCGAGTTCCAGTAACATCAGCTGGTCCTCGGTAGTTCCATTGGCTCTTGTACCTTCTGCTACCCATCCGGGTTCCAGTACCGTCAGCTGGTCCTCGGTAGTTCCATTTGCTCTTGTATCTTCTGCTACCCATCCGGGTTCCAGTACCGTCAGCTGGTTCTCGGCAGTGTCTTTGGCACGGGTACTCCCTCCTGCCCAGCCTGGTTCCAGCACGCCAGCTGTTTCCGGGTAGTGTCAACGTCACTTTGCCTCCAATGCGTTGTCCTGTCGTGTTGCGGTCGGGTTAGCCGACTCTATGGTGCCTGCAGTTTAGGTGACTCCTATGTGGGCTGCGGGATCTGGCAATGAAGGCTGGTTCCATAGTGCCAATAGGACAAGCACCCCCTGTAGGACTGTGGGTTTTGGTAACTGCGGCCGGCTCGCGGCCTTGAACTTTTTTTTACATGGGTACCTTCTGCTACCCATCCGGGTTCCAGTACCGTCTGCTGGTTCTCGGCATTGCCTTTGGATTAGGTGCCTCCTTCTCGGTATCCAAGTTCCACCAACGTCTGCTGGTCCTTGGTAGTGCTTTCTGGCACAGGTACCTCCTGCTTAGTAACCGAGTTCCAGTAACATCAGCTGGTCCTCGGTAGTTCCATTGGCTCTTGTACCTTCTGCTACCCATCCGGGTTCCAGTACCGTCAGCTGGTCCTCGGTAGTTCCATTTGCTCTTGTATCTTCTGCTACCCATCCGGGTTCCAGTACCGTCAGCTGGTTCTCGGCAGTGTCTTTGGCACGGGTACTCCCTCCTGCCCAGCCTGGTTCCAGCACGCCAGCTGTTTCCGGGTAGTGTCAACGTCACTTTGCCTCCAATGCGTTGTCCTGTCGTGTTGCGGTCGGGTTAGCCGACTCTATGGTGCCTGCAGTTTAGGTGACTCCTATGTGGGCTGCGGGATCTGGCAATGAAGGCTGGTTCCATAGTGCCAATAGGACAAGCACCCCCTGTAGGACTGTGGGTTTTGGTAACTGCGGCCGGCTCGCGGCCTTGAACTTTTTTTTACATGGGTACCTTCTGCTACCCATCCGGGTTCCAGTACCGTCAGCTGGTTCTCGGCAGTGCCTTTGGATTAGGTGCCTCCTTCTCGGTATCCAAGTTCCACCAACGTCTGCTGGTCCTTGGTAGTGCTTTCTGGCACAGGTACCTCCTGCTTAGTAACCGAGTTCCAGTAACATCAGCTGGTCCTCGGTAGTTCCATTGGCTCTTGTACCTTCTGCTACCCATCCGGGTTCCAGTACCGTCAGCTGGTCCTCGGTAGTTCCTCAGCTTTCTTGTACCTTCTGCTACATTTCCAAGTTCAAGCTTTTTGAAATGGTTCTTGGTAATCACTCTGGATCTCCCTGACGAGGACCCTGAAGACGAGGACCCTGAAGACCAACCCTAAGAAGACGAGGACCCCGAAGACAATGACCCTGAAGACGAGGACCCTGAAGACCACCCCGAAGAAGACGAGGACCCTGAAGACCACCCCGAAGAAGACGAGGACCCCGAAGACGAGGACCCAGAAGACCAACCCGAAGAAGACGAGGACCCCGAAGACGAGGACCCCCGAAGACGACGACCCTGAAGACCACCCCGAAGAAGACCAAGAAGATGACCCTGAAGAAGTTGACCAAGAAGACAAAGAAGAGAAGACAAGCACCAAGATACAGAAGAACAAGAGACAGAAAACCAAGAAGCAGAAATACAAGAAGCTGCAGAACAAAAAGCGGAAGAACATTAAGCATAAGACTAAAAATCAGAGCAAAAGATAATATCTAAATTATAAGCAGAAGATGACTAAGCAGTGTATGGGGGTGAGTCCGTTCCTCCTCGTGGTGCCCCTGGAAAAGACCTGCTGCTGCAGGCCAAACTGAAAGCGGACAAATCCTGTTGTAAATCTTTTGTGACGGGCAGAACGAAAGGTGTAATGTCCAACCTTTTATAGATAACAACTACAGGAATGCCTGTCACAAATAAGAATATGATGAAGAAGAAGAATATGAAGAAGATGAAGAAGTAGAATATGAAGAATGTAAAAAAAAGAATAATACGAAGAAGGTGAAGAAGAAGAAGGTGAAGAAGAAGTGGATGAAAAAGATGCTGAGGATGATGAAGGAGAAAGTGTGGGAGAAGTAAAAAAGAAGGTGAAGAGCATGGAAGTAGTGAAACATAAATATCTGACAAAATATAAAAATACTTAACATAGTTAATATTTCCGTAACTCAGAACATAATAAAAAAATAGTAATTCCTGCTATTCCATTTGACTGGGCTAAACCTCTATGCCTTTATTGTCTCCCCCACCTCCCCCAATACATTCTACATTATTCTTAGTTGTTTTCCTTCATGTAGAAATAACCTACAAGGAAAGAAAGGGTTTATTTTAATTCCGATATTTATGTCCCATTGACTTGCATTGGTTTCCGGTATCGGAATCGGCGATATCCGATACTTTTTCGGTATCGGTCCGATCCAATCCGATCCGATATTTCCCGATATCGGAAGGTATCGCTCAACACTAATCACCGTTTTAAATTTAATGCTAATTAGATTTCGATGCACAGGGGCTGAGCTGTACACAGGGTTTTCTCCTCCCTGTTTGTGATTCCCCAGATGGGGAAATCAGCAGCTTTCAGTTACCACACAGTTTACAGCTGTAAGCCAATGTAAGCACTGATATGTGGTAGAGCCGGTTCTCAGCCAATGAGCTAGTGTGTGCTTACAGCCGCTGTTCACCATGTACTGAGCAGTGACTGAAGCCTCTTTGACATGCCTCTATTACGGAAAGCTGGTGGCTGCTGGAAGGAATAAGGTTTATTTCGTCCCAGTAGTTGGGCTTTCAGTGCAGCAGCCGCATAGCTTTAGAATGCTATAAAACCTGCAGGTTAACCATATATCTGCTGGTTAATAGTGTTTGGGGTCATGATAGTTTCCCTTTAAAACAAAATTCTGCAAGATACCTATCCAGCTGTATATTGTACCTATCATGGGGATACCACGATAGAGAGGGGCCAGAAGATCGCGATGTCTGGTTACACGAACTCCTCAGTTCAGTTGATCTCCTGGAGCTCTCCATCCTGAATTACCTCAGCTGTTCTGTGCTGGCCACTCCCCTCTGGTATATATGCTCGCCACTAGCACTTGGGAATTGCCAGTGATAGTTATACTTTCTGGTTAGATGTTGGAGGATAAATTCAGTGTTTGGAGTAGGCGGTTGGAGAGTTGTTTAGAAGATTTCTGCATGGAGTTAACTTGCATTTTTATCCTTATCCTCTCCTATTTGGTTTCTATTCCTCCCTTGTGTTTTGTGAGTATATTTGTATGATTCTAGTTTTCTTTCATCCCTGTCTGTCCCCCCTTGTCTGTCTGGGTAATGTAATCCTAACCCTTCAGGCTCACAGCTCACTGGATGAGGGAGGAATCAGATAAGTTTTAACATAGAAGTATAGCAAGGTACATGACCCCTGTGCCTCCATCTTCTGGAGTAATCCATGGGACATAGACAGACAAGGATGCCCCATAGATGTTGGATGGACAGACATTTGCCATTTTTGGTCAAATCTCTGGAAGGGTTGTACTTTTGTTCCTCCACTAAGTAAAATAAGGAGTGCTTATAGAAGGAGATGATGAGCTAAAATTACTGGCTGTGAAGGAGGATAGTTTTTTATTGTACTATGCAGGCCTACTGTGCAAGGCTATATCTGGGTACGTGTTGATTTGGACTCTGAAATAAGCCAGTTCTGTGGGAACTAAAGAGGAGGGAGCTGTAATGCAGTTCTGGTTGCCTTGAAGCCTGAGGTATTACCTTGGTAATGTCAGCAACAAAGAATAAGAGAGAAGGCGGCACTCACCATTTCAGTAGAAACATCTTAGTCCTTTATTTCATATGTGGAACTTGGACATGGTGTGTAGGTTTTGGAGGATGCAGGGGGAGAAAGAGGAGACCAGACGACGACCGTTTTGCGCTTGAGTAGTGCTTCTACACACCTGGACCTGTAGAAGCGCTACTCGAGCGCGAAACAGCCATCGTTCAGTCTCCTCTTTCAGCCCCTGCATTCCTCAAAAACCTTCACCCTGTGTCCAAGTCCCACATATGAAATAAAGGACTAAGATGTTTTTACTGAAATGGTGAGTGCCGCCTTCTCTTTGTTGCTGACATTGAACAATCTTGTGGCCGAGCACCCAGGACATTTCAAAATTATATCGTAAAGTTTGGGTAATAATTGACTCTGGCTATATTCACACCCTCAGTAGTGTAGTGTGGGTGTACTCTTTTTGTATTACCTTACCTGTATAGTGTGTCTGTGTGAATGTGCCTGTGCATGTAGCAGAGCTGTGTGTATGTAAATGTGCATGTAGGAGAGCGATGAGTGTTTATACGTGCATATGTAGCAGAGCTCTGTGTGTCTACTTGTGCATGTAGCAGGGCTGTATATGTCTATATGTGCATATGTAGAAGAGCTGGGTGTCTATATATGCATGTGTAACAGAGCTGTGTGTGTCTATATGGGCATGTAGCAGAACTGCGTATAGGTATATGCGAACATATAGCAGAGCTGTGTGTGTACAATATCTACCACAGAGAGACAGTAGATTTATTACCTCTCTATTCTACCCTACTACATTAAAATTGATGGGCATGACCCTTCCACTTTACACGACCAGGGAAATTTTAATAAATAAGAAAAATGTTTTTCCTATTTTCTGCTGTCTAAATCTGGGGTGCATCTTATGTTAAGGTGCATCTTATATTCGAAAAAATATGGTAACTTACCTTCATCTATGAATAGCCCAGGGTAGGTAGTGAAAAATTCATAATGTACACTGTCGCCAATATCCCTGTCAGTTGCTTGTAGTTTAAGAACAACCGTTCCAGGAGGAAGATTTTCAGGGATGTCAATAGTTTTATTTGGTAAATTCCTATGATGAAAATAAATAAAATTAATTATTACTTCTTGAATTTATAATACCAGAAGAATACAAATGTATCCTTTTTCAAACTAACACACAAGAATGATGACATTAACTCAACACTTAATGCAACAAAAGAGTTGCACAGTTAGATATCACTTTTCTACATCGGGATATCATTCTGCACTGTGATATCTTTATCATTTTAAGAAAGGCTACATTTATATATTGCATTAGACTGCCAACATGACAGATCTATAATGATAAATATTCATTATTTAGGGTCACCACAACATATGAATAGCCTTTTGTTTTGTACCCTGGTGCATAACATATTTTGTTGGTAAATTCTGCACCAAAAATCTTCACCAATTATTCAAGTGGGAATATGGCTTTAGAGCAAAGGTGCACAACATATCCTGATCTGAAACATGTAGGAATCCCACCAGTTGGGAGAATGTATAACCCCTATTTCTCCATTCACACTCCAGAAAGGTAAAGAACTTGTATCTTTCTCCATTTTAGTTTATGTGACTTGTACTTATATGTTCAAGTGTTTCACTCCTACCTCTACTCCTGTAAAACTACAACAAATTAAGCCTCAAACATGCACTGCCAACTGACCAATAAATCATATTGCTGGTGTGCAACACATGGGTCAGGAAAACTCCATTCTGCAGATATATAGGGAACACAGAATTGGCCACACAGGGCATATTGGTACTAGACCTTCCCTGTTTTCCATATTACCGGTGGAAAACTACTTCTTTTTTTTTCTGATATGGAAAATATATGTAGGCATCCACCATAGATAGACATGTCTCTAACCATATGGTTGGCCACATAAAATGGCATAGTGGGCCTCATGTGGAACTTGGGCAACAGGTTGTGTACCTCTTCCTTAGAGGTATGCATCTACAATATATAATTATGCATACTGAACCAGTACATGGAATATATAATATGGATATGATATAACCATTTTCTATACAAACTAAATACCCTTCCTGCAGGTCTTCACACTGAATTACACAACACAACAATATTGTTCCATGTTTCATTTGTTGCTACAAAAGTGATTCCTTAATTAGGGTGCTTTCACATTACCTTTTGGCACCCGTTTGTTGGTCCCATCGGGGCTTACATTGACAGCGTATACGCCTCCTGGAGATGGACACCCCCCATACGAGGTCTACTACGTCTGAGTGTCCGCCTTCAGTAGGCATATAGGCCCGAAAATGATGCATGACAGGGTACACGTTCACTCTGTTGGCACCATTATAGTCTATTGCCCTGTTGGCGCGTACGCCTGATAGGGTCAATGAACAGGTGCCAAAACGCAGTGTGAAAGCACCCTTACAATGATGTTTCTTATCGAATGCGAATGAGGGATTAATACAGAAAGTTTAATGGAAAATTGTGTAACTTTTCATTAAACAAATAACAACCATCATTTGCAAAAAAAAGATTACTACTTGAAATGCATGATCATGAGAAAAACAAAAATGTTGTTGTGGCTAGACATTAGGTCTCTTAAATCTACACTCCCCCTGAGCTGCACACACATATTAAATTAAAGTAAGTACCGTATGTCTTGACAAAACTGGAAGGATGCATTGGCAATTTAATGTGCCTTCCCCACTATCCTCTAAAGGCAAATGATAAAACATGTGAAAATCAACGTGTATGAACCTTTGTTCTACCAGGAAATAAGTTGCTGCAAAAACTGGAGTTTCCCAGACTGTGTGTTCCACTGGTTTCACTTCTGGCTAATAGACCGATCAAGTCTGGTACCTGAGTGAGACCTCCTTTTTAATGCTTTATACACTATAAAAAAATGGATAAGAGAAACCTCAACTGCCTGTTCCCATACAATTATCTGCTATATGCATTTTCTGGGTAAACACAATTGGAGGAGACAAACTTAGACTGCGCGGACCTGAGTTTACATGAAAAAATTAAATGTCCACGTTGTGCAGGACCACTGAGGCCTCTTTACACGCATGTTTGGCTCAATGTTTTGGGCAAAATAGTTTTATGATTTTATTACATTTTTGTTTTACAGTAATGATTATAGAAATTATTGTACTTACTGATAAACAGGCAGTTCATCATTTTCATTTTGGAGAGTGATTGTGATTAAGCCTGTGCAGAACATTGGATTTGGCTTTACATTTCTCACCTTGATGGAGATTACAAATTTCTATAATAGGGGAAAATATGTTATGATTAAAAAAAAAAAATCATATTACAGCTAACATTGATAAAAAAGTATTAGCTGTAGAAATTAATGGATCTGATGAGATTTGATTTTGCCAAATCGTGCCAATTTTACTGTGAAATTTGATTTGCAGCAAATTTATACTCTGCAAATTTGAATGTTCATTAATTTGCTCTGGGGTCTGGAGAAAGCACAGAGCATAATAAGAGCAGTGCTCTATTGCGGAGGCGTCAGAGAGTCACTGTGACTTCCGCTCCAGTGACTCCCGGCGCATAACAAGAAGGTTTTCTGCGGCAGTGTGCTCATACAAATCCGGCCGGGAGGAAACAAAACGCGCTCTATAAGAGCCGCACTTTGCGCATGCTCTGGGAGGTGAGGAAGAAAAGCGCACATCACAGCGCCCTGTGACGTGCGGGGGAGGGAAAATGGTAACAACGCTGATAGGTGACGATTTGGGGGAATAATGATCAGATAGGCGGGGATTGCTTGGTGTCCCCCGGATGCCAAGCCTGTTGAAAACCAAAAACATAAAACTAGTTTTCTCTGCAATCAGACCTCTACCAAGGGCCATACAGATATGTATAGATTTACTTTTCTATACCCTGTATGGCCATAGTAGAGGTCTGATATCTCCCAGGGGGTGACAGATTCCCTTTAACCTTTTGTCAGCCTTTATTCTGTCCTTGTGACTTTTAGCTACAGTCCCTAGTGCTGGAAAGAGAGCTGTAAAATCCTATGGCGCACTCTCCAACACTGAACAATCAACAGGATAATGATGGTGCTTAATTTACTATTGCTTGTAGCATAGACTTCAGGCAGTTTGTGCTGCAGATTATCCGAAAAAATGACTAATAGAGTGATTCACAAATATGATTATACTGCTAAGTAACATAGTAACATAGTAACATAGTTTTTAAGGTTGAAGGAAGACTAAGTCCATCTAGTTCAACCCATAGCCTAACATGTTGATCCAGAGGAAGGCAAAAAAAATCAAGTGGCAAACACTAAGCTCCACATTGGGGAAAAAAATTACTTCCTGACTCCATACGACAAGCAGACTAGTTCCCTGGATCAACGCCCTATCAAGGAATCTAGTATATATAACTTGTAATATTATACTTTTCAAGAAAGACAGCCATGTCTTTCTTTAATTTTAGTAGTGAATCACTCATTACAACATCATGCGGCAGAGAGGTCCATAGTCTCACTGCTCTTACAGTAAAGAATCCCCATCTGTGATTATGACTAAACCTTCTTTCCTCAAGACGTAGAAGATGCCCCCTTGTCCCCATCTCAGGCCTCAGAGTAAAAAGATCAGTAGAAAGGTCTTTGTACTGTCCCCTCATATACTTGTAGACAGTAATAAGATCACCCCTAAGCCTTTGTTTTTCCAAAGTAAATAACCCCAAGTGTAATAACCTGTCTTGGTATTGCAGACCCCCCAGTCCCCTAATAACCTTGGTCACTCTTCTCTGCACCCGCTCTAGTTCAGCTATGTCTTTCTTATACCCCAGAAACCAGAACTGTACACAGTATTCTAAGTGTGGTCGCACTAGTGACTTGTATAGAGGTAAAATTATGTTCTCCTCATGAGCATCTATGCCTCTTTTAATGCATCCCATTATTTTATTTGCCTTTGCAGCAGCTGCCTGACACTGGCCACCAAACGTGAGCTTGTCGTCCACCAATACACTCAGGTCTTTTTCAGTGACAGTTTTGCCCAGTGTTTTACAATTAAGCATATAATTATACATTTTATTTTCTCTGCCCAAGTGCATTACCTTACATTTATCCCCATTAAAGCTCATTTGCCATTTATTAGCCCAAGCTTCTAGTTTACATAGATCCTCCTGTAATATAAAATTGTCCTCCTCTGTATTGATTACCCTGCAGAGTTTAGTGTCATCTGCAAATATTGAAATACTACTCTGTATGCCTCCTACAAGGTCATTAATAAATATGTTAAAAAGAAGAGGGCCCAATACTGACCCCTGTGGTACCCCACTGTTAACTGAGACCCAGTCTGAGTGTGTTCCATTAATAACCACCCTTTGTTTCCTATCATTGAGCCAGTTCTTAACCCACATACATACATTTCTCCCTATCCCCATTGTTCTCATTTTATGTATTAACCTTTTGTGTGGAACCGTATCAAAAGCTTTTGAAAAGTCCATATACACAACATCCACTGCATTTCCTTGGTCCAGTCCGGAACTTACCTCTTCATAAAAGCTGATCAGATTAGTCTGACAGTTATGGTCCCTCGTAAACCCATGTTGATATTGGGTCATGAGGTTATTCTTCTTCAGATACTCTAGTATAACATCTCTTAGGAAACCCTCCAGGATTTTACCCACAGTAGAGGTTAAGCTTACTGGCCTATAATTTACACGTTCGGCTTTTGTCCCCTTTTTGAAAATTGGCACCACATTTGCTAAACGCCAGTCCTCTGGTACAGACCCTGTTATTATGGAATCTTTAAAGATTAAAAATAATGGTCTATCTATGACGCTCCTTAATTCCTGCAGTACTCGCGGGTGTATCCCATCCAGGCCCGGGGATTTGTCAACTTTAGTGATTTTTAGACGCTGCCGTACTTCCTGCTGGGTTAAGCAGGTGATATTTAATTAAGAATTTTTGTCATCACTAATCATGTTTTCTGTCATGCGATTTTCTTGTGTAAATACTGTTGAAAAAAAATCATTAAGCATATTGGCTTTTTCCTCATCCTCATCCACCATTTCACCCAGACTATTTTTAAGGGGGCCAACACTATCATTTTTTAGTTTTTTACTATTTGTGTAGTTAAAGAATATTTTAGGATTATTTTTACTTTCTCTGGCAATGAGTCTCTCTGTCTCAATCTTTGCTGCCTTGATTTGGTTTTTACAGAATTTATTTAATTTTCTGTATTTATTTAATGCCTCATCACTACCGACTTGCTTTAGTTCTCTAAATGCTTTTTTTTGTCACTTATTGCGCCCCTTACAGCTCTATTTAGCCATAGTGGTTTCCTCCTATTTCTAGCATGTTTATTCCCATAGGGTATATATTGTGCACAGGTCCTATTCAGGATGCTAATAAATGTCTCCCATTTGCTTTGTGTAGTTTTATGTCTCAAGATATCGTCCCAGTTCATTGTACTAAGATCATCCCTCAACCGTTGGCAATTTGCCTTCCTGAAGTTTAGTGTCCTTGTAACCCCTCTACTACACATCTTATTAAAGGATACATGAAAACTTATTATTTTGTGATCACTATCACCCAGGTGACTACCTACTCATATATTTGATATGCGGACTGGTCTGTTGGCTAATATTAGGTCTAGCAGTGCCCCCCTTCTTGTTGGGTCCTGAACCAGTTGTAAAAGGTTATTGTCTCTCATAGTTGTCAAAAACCTATTACCTTTGCTTGAACTACAGGTTTCTGTTTCCCATTGTGTTTCAGGGTAGTCCCCCATAATAATGACTTCTACTTGAGTCGCTGCTTCATCTATTTGCTTTATGAGGATATTCTCCGCTGCTTTCATTATTTTTGGAGACTTATAACAAACCCCTATCAGTAATTTATTATTTTTCCCCCTCCCCTTATCTCCACCCATAGGCACTCTACATTTTCATTAGATTCACATATATTCTCACGCAAGATGGGTTTCAAGGATGATTTTGCATATAAATACACCCCCCCCTCGCTTGTTTGTATGGTCATTTCTGAACAGACTATAGCCCTGTAAATTAACTGCCCAGTCATGGCTCTCGTCCAGCCATGTCTCAGATATCCCCACCATGTCATAATTATTTTCCAACAAAATTAATTCTAATTCTTCCATTTTGTTGGTGGGGCGTCTGCCATTAGTGTACATGCATTTTATGTATCTCTCTGTACCTCTATTCCTTCTTACTATATTGACTGATATTGAGTCTTTCACTAATATAATTTTCTTATGAAACCGGAGGTATGCTTTAAAGAGGACCTTTCATGTTGAAGTGAATGCATAATGCAAATATTTTTATTTTATTTTGCCTGTCCCATGCGAAAATATTTGCAATCATATTATTTAGCACCTAATGAATTCATTTTTGGCAAGTCCAAGTAGGTGTTATCAGATAGCAACTCATATACGCCCCTAGTGAAAACTATTTAATAAAACCCACTTGGACTTAACAAAAGTTTCAGTATTACTGTAATTAAACTGACCTGGATACCACATAATTACTGCATAATTAACACTGTAAAGAAGAGGTGGGGAACTTTTTTCTGACAAGGGCCATTTGGATGTTTATATCATCCTTTGGGGGCTGTACAAATTGTGCATCAACTATGCCCTCAAAGTACGTTGTGACGCTAGCACTGGTGTCAGGACATAATCTTTCACTGGATGCAACTCAACATTCAGTAGTGAATATTGCGTGTGTGTGTTCACAGACCAAGTGGAAATTAAAGGGTCAGCGGCCATCAAAGTACAACTGCCGGCCTAAGGACTGCGGTCCCGAGGGCCAGAGAAAAGGTCATTGAGGGCCGTAAATGGCCCACTGCCTAAGGTTCCCCTCCCCTGCTGTAAAAGAAAACCCAAAAGTGAATGAAAAAATTATGGAGGGGGGGAGAGGTTCACCATTTTTCCCCACTTGGAATTTTCACTACATTTTTCAATACATTATATGGTAAAATGCATGGTGTCATTAAAAATTGCAACTAATCTCATAAAAAACATGAAAGGAGAGGGGCTGGGCAAAAATGAAAAAAATGTCATGTCTTGAGAGGCTTAAAAAGTGTTTGCTTATTGCACAAGTCAATATTTTCCTAAAAACATTAGGCCATACCTTAGGGTCTGATTCATAGTCCAAATGCTTATCTGTTGTAGAAATAACTCCAGTATCAGAATTCAATACAAAGAAGACATCAAACAGAGGAGAAGAATGAGTGACTTCAAACTAAAGAAAAGAGATAACGTGACAAAAATGGGAATTTATAAATCTTAGACCAAAATATCATCTAATTATCTACTTGTTAATAATTCACTGCTCAGAGTCAGCACATTTAGGAACATTTAATATATTAAATCAAATGTGCGGTATAGAAGACTTCATCACATTCTTTTTTATGCCAACTATTTATGTAAAATCTGAGGTTTTTTTATCATGCAATACTACCAGTTGAATTTGTTTTATACATTGATGGTCCCTTTCTCCTACAAAGCTAAAATCTAAAGCTCCATTCATTATACAATATATGATATGTTAATATTTAACAAATACATGACATCATATAAAACAAAGAAAGAATAAGAAATAGACTGTAAGCTCTTGCCAAACAGAAACTGTTCTGTTCAGCCTCCATGTTATCATTACATTAACTCATTTATATTTCATTAACTCTGGTTTATAATCAGTCCCCTGTATCTGAATACACTAAAATTCAGAACTCAAGTCGAGCAAATAGTGCTTCTGCATTAGGATGAAATTATAAAACTGATTCCCTGAGAGGAGGGAATTCATAGGAATATAAACAAATATATACACCATGAAAAATACAAGCACAACATGCAATAAAAATAAAGTCCTGAAAATTTTGAACTTAAAACAAAATAATGTTGAAGAGCTCTTTAAACCCTTGGCGACCAAGCCAAATTTTTCAAAATCTGACATGTGTCATAATATCAGAGCTCTGGAATGATTCAATGTATCCCAGTGATTTTGAGATTTTTTTAATCATGACTAGTGTTGAGCATTCCGATAGTGAAATATCGGGTATCGGCCGATATTCGCAGTATCGGAATTCCGATACTTAATTCCGATACTTTTACAATATCGTATACCGGAATCGGAAGTTCCCATAATGCAATGAGCCAGTTTCATTTTATTCAGCCAATGAGGATCCTAAGAAGTGTGGGCACATCCTGTTAGGCATGTAGGCATCTTAACTAATGGCATGGCTGTGATTGGCTGCTGAAATGATGTCATGATGCACTATAAAAGCCGCCGCCGCCATTTTGAGCTCACTCTGCTGTGAATTCAGTTAGGGATAGGACGCTGTTGTTCTGAGGGACAGTTTTAGCTACCTATTTGGTCTATTCTGCTTTACCCAAGCTACTTTCTAAATCGCTGTGCCTTGCAGTGCTAGTGCACATTTCCCTGTGCTGTTCACCGCTGTCTGCAAGGTCTCTGTGTGTGAGTGCAGCTCACCCTGCAGTGTGTGCTTCAGACATGTCTGGTTGTAGTGCACTCAGTGTGTGTCACTGCCTCATACATTGTCCTTTTTTGCTAATTCATAATTTTTCCTGATATCTCCTATTAGTGTGGTGGTTCCATCCGTATTCAGCTAAACTGGTTCCAAACACACTAAATAGGAGTAGATAGAGATTTTTTTTTTGTCTTGCAGCGCTAGTGCACAGTGCTCTGCATCTGTACTGTTCACCGCTGTCTGCAAGGTCTGGTGTGTGAGTGCAGCTCACCCTGTAGTGTGTGCTTCAGCCACGTCTGGTTGTAGTGCGCTCAGCGTGCGTCACTGCCTCATACATTATCCTTTTTTGCTAATTGATAACTTTTCTTGATTTCTCCTATTAGTGTGGTGGTTCCATCCGTATTCAGCTAAACTGGTTCCAAACATGCTAAATAGGAGTAGATAGAGATTTTTTTTTTGTCTTGCAGCGCTAGTGCACAGTGCTCTGCATCTGCACTGTTCACCGCTGTCTGCAAGGTCTCTGTGTGTGAGTGCAGCTCACCCTGTAGTGTGTGCTTCAGCCACGTCTGGTTGTAGTGCGCTCAGCGTGCGTCACTGCCTCATACATTGTCCTTTTTTGCTAATTGAACATTTTTCACGATTTCTCCTATTAGTGTGGTGGTTCCATCCGTATTCAGCTACATTGGTTCCAAACACACTATATAGGAGTAGATAGAGGAGCCTTTCTGCAGCATTGTGCCCTGCAGCCCCAGCCAGATTAGTATTAGCCTATTTTTTGTAGCCTCATCTATTGCATTGTAGGTTACCTTCCTACATTGTAATAGCTACAAAAAGTTTGTGATACTATCGGTATTACATCTTTGGTCACATCCAGTGTCTTTTTGTGACAAAAAAAATCTAAATAAAGTTCACCAAGCACTCCACTTTACAGTTGTGTAGGCCACATTAGCTCATATTAAAGTCTAGTACACACTTTATAAAATTAGTGTTTCTTATACCTGTTAGCAGCTGTTCAGGAATAAGCACACTAAGCGCTTAGTACTTTTCTGCCTATCTTTATCAGTCTACCAAGATGAAGAAGGCAGGGAGTAAGGCATGTGGTCGTGGGCGTGGGCGTCGAGTTTCTGCAGGGAGAGGACGTGAGGATTCTGTGCCTGCAGGGAGAGGACGTGGGGATTCTGTGCCTGCTGCGGGCACCAGTGACTCAGCATCCCACAGTTTTACCAGGGAACAGTCCTTTATGCGCTGCTTTGTAGGAGCTAGCCGTACCCCACTGCTGTTGGAGGACCAAATTGAAGCCGTTGTCGGATGGATGGCAGCTAACGCATCGACTTCAATTAGTTCCAGATCCTCTCAGGTCCTGAGCACTGAAGAGCACCCATCTGTCTCTTCACCACCTGCCAAATTGCCCAGGCAGTCAGAGAGCCCTGGACAGGAGCCATCTCTACTTCTGTTCTCTGAATCTCTTGGCTTGGAAAGATGGGGCCAGCCAAGCAGAATTCGAGAATTTGAAGAAGAGGTAGTATGCAGTGATGTCTCTCTGAATCTGAAGAGGCGGGTGGGCCAGTGCCTATGGTCAGCAGCACACCTCAGTACGCATCTGATGATGAGACTCAGGTGCCACTTTCTGGTGCGTACTGTGCTGTCGAGACTACCCAGGAGAAGCAGTTGTTTGAAGAGGGTGGTGTAGATGATGAGGTCCTTGACCCATCATGGCGTGAGGGACAGGAAGGTCGTGGGAGCGCTCTGAGGAAGAGATTCCCCGAACGGCCCAAAAAGAAGGGAGAGGGAGGGGGCAGACTTGGTTGCATGTAGCCTACACTTCGGCACCCATTAGGAGCATGGCTCTTCCAAAATCCAAAGCGGGCGCTCCGAAGACTTGCAGTGCCAGGTCCTTTTTTGACACAGTTGCAGATGACATTTGCTTTGTCAAATGCAAGCTGTGTAATCAGAAGGTGAAAAGAGGGAAAAGTGTCAGCAACCTCAATACCACAAATATGTGGAAACATGTGTGGACCAAGCACGTGGTGGAGTTACAAAAACACACTGAAGACCTAGGCCAACCTACAGCGCCACCTACCACCTCTTCAGCTCGTGTTGTAGCCTCTTCCTCCAGCTCACACACAGCTGGTTCGGCTTCTTCACAGGATCGCCATGGAAGAATCTCTGGCACTGTTGTACAGAGACACAGTGTAATTCTACCCACAGCACCACTTTCCCTGTCATCCTCACACTCCCAGGCCAGTCTACAGCCATCTATAGCACAGGCATGGGAGAAAAGGCGCCCATACTCGGCAAACCACCCCCGAGCACAGGCTCTGAATGCTGCCATTGCTAAACTACTGGCCCTTGAAATGCTATCATTCAGGCTGGTGGAGACTGACACCTTCCATAACTTTATGGCATTGGCAGTCCCACAATACAATGTGCCCAGTCGCTTTTATTTCAACAGGCAAGCCGTCCCTGCCCTGCAACAGCATGTGGAGGGAAAAATTAAACATGCGCTACAAAACGCCGTCAGTAGCAAGGTCCACCTGACCACCGATGGACCAGTAAGCATGGACAGGGACGATACCTTTCCCTCACTGCCTATTGGGTAAATGTTGTGGAGCCGGGTACAGATCTTGAGAGTGGCGCTGTACGTGTTCTGCCAACTCCAGGGATTGCAGGAATCCAGTCTGTACACATTGACTCCTCTTCATACTCCATTTCCTCTGAATCAGCGCTGCAGGAGCCGTCACGGTCTACCTCCACATCGACCCGTGAACGGTTACCTGTTATGATGACCGATATGAGCACAGCCGTGGCCAAACGTCAACAGGCCGTATTAAAATTAATTTCTTTGGGGAATCGAAGCCACACAGCGCAGGAGCTCTGGAATGCCATAAAGCAGCAGAGCGACGTGTGGTTTGTGCCAGCGAATCTCCAGCCAGGCATGGTAGTGTGTGACAATGGCCGAAATCTGGTGGCAGCTCTGGGCCTAGGCAACCTCACTCACATCCCATGTCTGGCACATGTGCTCAACTTGGTCGTGCAGAGTTTTTTGAGGGACTATCCGGATCTTGACGCACTGCTCCACAAGGTCCGCATAGAGTGCGCTCACTTGCGGCGTTCCAGCAATGCAAGATCGCGCATTGCAGCTCTGCAGCGCCAATTACGTCTTCCGGAACATCGCATCATATGTGACCTACCCACCAGGTGGAATTCAACGTTACATATGTTGGAGAGGTTGTGTGATCAGCAGGCAGCAGTAATGGAGTACCAGTGGCAGCAGGCGCAAACAAGTCGCAGTGCGCGCCGTTCACACTTCACCACCACTGAGTGGGCCTCTATGAAGGACATTTGCCACGTTTTGCGTGCCTTCGATTATTCCACGTGGATGGCGAGTGCACATGATGCACTAGTCAGCATGACTATCCCCCTTATCTGCCTGCTTGAAAAAACACTGCAAGCACTAGGGGACGAGGTTTTGGAAGAGGTGGAGGATGAGGAGTCGCAAATGCCATCTGCTTCTCTACAGTCTGCGCAACGTGGTTCCTCACAAAGGCCTAGGCAGGGGACACTTTGTGAGGAGGATGAGGAGGAGTCAATGGAGGAGGAAGACATCTGTCCAGAGGAGAGAGGTACACAATGCTCTAGTAGTCAGTATCTAGAGCGAGGGTGGGGTGATGCAGAGCAGGCAGAGATCATGCCTCAAGCAGGGGACAGCGTTTCTTGGCCAGTTGGCAGTCTGCAGCACATGGTTGATTTCATGCTGCAGTGCCTGAGAAACTACCGCCGCATCGCCCACATTCTCAACACGGCTGATTATTGGGTGTCCACCCTCCTAGATCCTCACTACCGGGACAACTTACAAAGCCTCATAACACCGTTGAACCGGGAGTGTAAAATGCGGGAGTACCAAGACGTACTGGTGCATTCCATCATGTTCTCCATTCCAACCGAGAGCAGTGCTGCTAGTGCTTTACAAAGCAGCTCAGTGCGTCGAGTCAGTGGAGGAAGCTCTGCACAAAGAGGGAGCAGAAGCAGCGCCTCAGCCCAAGGCAAGACCAGTATGGCCCAAATGTGGCAAAGTTTTGTGTCCCCGCCGCCACAAATGTCTACACCATCACAGACAGCTCCAGTCAGCAAGAGGCAACGTTTCCGTCAGATGGTGACAGACTACATGTCTTGCCCTCTCAGTGTACTCCCAGACGGCTCTTCTCCCTTCAAGTTTTGGGTCTGTAAGCTGGATACATGGCCAGAGCTTAGCCAGTATGCATTGGAGGTGCTAGCTTGCCCTGCTGCTAGTGTATTATCGGAACGCGTCTTTAGTGCCGCAGGTGGTGTACTAACAGACCGTCGCATGCGACTATCCTCCGATACCGTTGACCGGCTTACTTTTCTCAAAATGAACAAGGCCTGGATCTCTCATGAATTTGCTAGTCCTCTTCCAGATTAAATAATTGGTTGGCAACAGTATCCAGGTCTCCTGTTGTGTTCATGTTTCTACCACCTGAACTGTAATCCCTGAGCTCCAACACCGCCAGTTGCCACTCAGAAGTGCTGTCTGCACAGTCAACACTTGCTGCCGTGTTATTGGGGTTCAGTAACGTCAGCTGTTCCCCTGCTGTGCGGACGGCAATTTCTCCTGCTCTGTCCACATTCTCACTACTACAGATTTTAAAGTTGCTCCAATTACACCTCTGGCTCCTCTGTTTTTAGTATTATCCCTGAGCTCCAACACCGCCAGTTGGCGCTCAGAAGTGAAGTCTGCACAGTCAACACTTGCTGCCGTGTTTTTGGGGTTCAATAACGTCAGCTGTTCCCCTGCTGTGTGGATGGCAATTTCTCCTGCTCTGTCCACATTCTCACTACTACAGATTTTAAAGTTGCTCCAATTACACCTCTGGCTCCTCTGTTTTCAGTATTATCCCTGAGCTCCAACACCGCCAGTTGGCGCTCAGAAGTGACGTCTGCACAGTCAACACTTGCTGCCGTGTTATTGGGGTTCAGTAACGTCAACTGTTCCACTGCTGTGCGGACGGCAATTTCTCCTGCTCTGTCCACATTCTCACTACTACAGATTTTAAAGTTGCTCCAATTACACCTCTGGCTCCTCTGTTTTCAGTATTATCCCTGAGCTCCAACACCGCCAGTTGGCGCTCAGAAGTGCCGTCTGCACAGTCAATGTTTGCTGCTGTGTTATTGGGGTTCAGTAAGGTCAGCTGATCCCCAGCTGTGTGTCCGGCAAATTCTCCTGCTTTGCCCACATCCACTGTACTACTGATTTAAAATATGCTCCAATTACGCCTCTGGCTCCTCTGTTTTTAGTATTTACCCTGGGCTCCAATACCGCTAGTTGCTGCTCAGAAGTGCCATCTGCACAGTCAATGCTTGCTGCCGTGTTATTGGGGTTCAGTAATGTCAGCTGATTCCCAGCTGTGTGTCCGGCAAATTCTCCTGCTTTGTCCACATCCACTGTACTACTGATTTAAAACTTGCTCCAATTACACCCCTGGCTCCTCTGTTTTTAGTATTTACCCTGGGCTCCAATACCGCTAGTTGCTGCTCAGAAGTGCCGTCTGCACAGTCAACGCTTGCTGCCGTGTTATTGGGGTTCAGTAACGTCAGCTGATCCCCAGCTGTATGTCCGGCAAACTCTCCTGCTTTGTCCACATCCACTGTACTACTGATTTAAAACTTGATCCAATTAAACCTCTGGCTCCTCTGTTTTTAGTATTTACCCTGGGCTCCAATACCGCTAGTTGCTGCTCAGAAGTGCCGTCTGCACAGTCAACGCTTGCTCCAGTGTTATTGGGGTTCAGTCACGTCAGCTGATCCCCAGTTGTGTGTCCGGCAAATTCTCCTGCTTTGTCCACATCCACTGTGCTACTGATTTAAAACTTGCTCCAATTACACCTCTGGCTCCTCTGTTTTTAGTATTTACCCTGGGCTCCAATACCGCTAGTTGCTGCTCAGAAGTGCCGTCTGCACAGTCAACGCTTGCTGCCGTGTTATTGGGGTTCAGTAACGTCAGCTGATCCCCAGCTGTGTGTCCGGCAAATTCTCCTGCTTTGTCCACATCCACTGTACTACTGATTTAAAACTTGCTCCAATTACGCCTCTGGCTCCTCTGTTTTTAGTATTTACCCTGGGCTCCAATACCGCTAGTTGCTGCTCAGAAGTGCCGTCTGCACAGTCAACGCTTGCTCCAATGTTATTGGGGTTCAGTCATGTCAGCTGATCCCCAGCTGTGTCTCCGGCAAATTCTCCTGCTCTGTCCACATTCACACTACTATTGATTTTAAACTTGCTCCAATTAGGCCTCTGGCTCCACTCTGTTTTTAGTATTTACCCTGGGTTCCAGCACCGCTAGCTGTTTCCCAGCAGTGTCTTTGGCACGGGTACTCCCTCCTTCCCTGCCTGGTTCCAGCACGCCAGCTGTTTCCGGGTAGTGTCAACGTCACTTTGCCTCCAATGCGTTGTCCTGTCGTGTTGCGGTCGGGTTAGCCGACTGTATGGTGCCTGCAGTTTAGGTGACTCCTATGTGGGCTGCGGGATCTGGCAATGAAGGCTGGTTCCATAGTGCCAATAAGACAAGCACCCCCTGTAGGACTGTGGGTTTCGGTAACTGCAGCCGGGTCGCGGCCTTGTAACTTTTTTTTACATGGGTACCCTCTGCTACCCATCCGGGTTCCAGTACCGTCAGCTGGTTCTCGGCAGTGCCTTTGGCTTAGGTGCCTCCTTCTCGGTATCCAAGTTCCACCAACATCTGCTGGTCCTTGGTAGTGCTTTCTGGCACAGGTACCTCCTGCTTAGTAACCGAGTTCCAGTACCGTCAGCTGGTCCTCAGTAGTTCCATTGGCTCTTGTACCTTCTGCTACCCATCCGGGTTCCAGTATCATCAGCTGGTTCTCGGCAGTTCCTCAGCCTTCTTGTACCTTCTGCTACATTTCCAAGTTCAAGCTTTTTGAAATGGTTCTTGGTAATCACTCTGGATCTCCCTGACGAGGACCCTGAAGACGAGGACCCTGAATACCACCCCGAAGAAGATGAGGACTCCTAAGATGAGGACCCTGAAGACGAGGACCCTGAAGACCAACCCGAAGAAGACGTGGACCCCGAAGACGAGGACCCTGAAGACCAACCCGAAGAAGACGAGGACCCCGAAGACAACGACCCTGATGACGAGGACCCTGAAGACCGCCCCGAAGAAGATGAGGACCCCGAAGACGACGACCCTGAACACGAGGACCCTGAAGACCACCCCAAAGAAGACGAGGACCCCGAAGACGACGACCCTGAAGACGAGGACCCCGAAGACGAGGACCCCGAAGACGACGACCCTGAAGACCACCCCGAAGAAGACCAAGAAGATGACCCTGAAGAAGTTGACCAAGAGGACAAAGAAGAAGAAGACAACCACCAAGATACAGAAGAACAAGAGACAGAAAACCAAGAAGCAGAAGTACAAGAAGCTGCAGAACAAAAAGCGGAAGAACATTAAGCATAAGACTAAAAATCAGAGCAAAAGATAATATCTAAATTATAAGCAGAAGATGACTAAGCAATGTATGGGGGTGAGTCCGTTCCTCCTCATGGTGCCCCTGGAAAAGACCTTCTGCTGAAGAAGTAGAATATGAAGAAGAATAATAGTTGAATAAGAAGAATATGAAGAATGTAAAAAAAAAGAATAATACGAAGAAGGTGAAGAAGAAGAAGATGAAGAAGGTGAATAAGAAGTTGATGAAAAAGATGCTGATGCTGAGGATGATGAAGGAGAAAGTGTGGGAGAAGTAAAAAAGAAGGTGAAGAGCATGGAAGTAGTGAAACATAAATATCTGACAAAATATAAAAGAACTTAACATAGTCAATATTTCCGTAACTCAGAACGTCTTAAAAAAAATATTAATTCCTGCTATTCCATTTGATTGGGCTAAACCTCTATGCCTTTATTGTCTCCCCCACCTCCCCCAATACCTTATACATTATTCTTAGTTGTTTTTCTTCATGTAGAATTAACCTACAAGGAAAGAAAGGGTTTATTTTTATTCCGATATGTCTGTCCCATTGACTTGCATTGGTTTCCGGTATCGGAATCAGCGATATCCGATACTTTTTGGGTATCGGTCCGATCCAATCCGATCCGATATTTCCCGATATCGGAAGGTATCGCTCAACACTAATCATGACACATTGTACTTTATACAAATCCTACTAATAAATGTGAATAAACACAACATATAGAAAAATGTTCAATAAAATATATTTTTATTAATACCTAAAGATAAAAAAGTTTTTTGTTTTCTTTTGGGGGGGGGGGGGTTAAAAAGGGGTATAAGATATAAAGAAGAAGATCAAATCATGCACAGGAAAATTCACAGGGAAACATATACGAATTGGGTATAATAAGAAATTTATGTTAATTTTTAATACAGTACATTATGAAACAAGTCAAGTGAATTGATAGAAATAGAAGTATACAGACACCTCAGCAAATATCATAAAGCATACATACCATATAATAGGGAATAACACCAAGTAAGAACACCCCAGGACTCCAACATACATTTTGCCAGGTGGCATTCTCAAGGAGTATGTACTTTGTACTTTATCTTAGTGATAAATTTGTCGATATGTTTTGCGTTTGTTTATAAAAATATGAGATATGACATTTTTAAAAAAAAAAACTAGCCATTTTCGTGCTAACACCAATGGTAGCTGATGCAGCAGTGTGTCAGCTATTGTGTAGTGCATCTTCAGCTGTCAGGGGATGCTATTCTATTATATCTCATTGGTGGGCACTAAGGCATTCACAGTACAAATAAGTAGAATTACTGTATTTATTTATTCATTTTGTTTCTAAACATTTATTGAGCGAAAAAGACCAACAAAATTAATTCATATCTACTTTAGTTGTAAACACTTAAAAAGTCCTATTCATCCCAATGAAAGTTACAAAAAATTGAAAAAAAGAAACAATCTTAAAAATAAATAAATAGAAAAGATGAAAAACAAATACATACTATCACATCATCTCCTTCATCTGGATCTTTTGCAAGAACAGTGTAAAGTTTTGTCAATATAGGGAATGTCTCAGGAACTGTCAAAATAATGCCTGGTAGAGACAAAAAACATTTAATGTTACACAATATAAATTTACTGTTTCGAAAAAAAGGCTCTTGATTTGTGTTTTTCATGTCCAATTTATAGGAATTCACTATTATAGGAATTGAATTATATGGGAATTGCTTTGCATGAATTGTCTAAAAATGCTGCCACCATTTTATACATTTTAAAATATTGCATTAATCAGAGAAGGATCACATAACCTCGGGCACAGCCAGGAAGGCCTCCCCATAATGCCTTGCCTATCACATCAAATATTTTAGCACAGCCAATTAAATGGACTTTCATAGCCTGTATAAAAACAGAAGCAGGAAATGCAGCAGTTATTTTGTGGTGAATTTGGATATTAATAGGACATCCCAGCTCATAGTATTGCTGTAGAAATAATGAAAGAAAGCCATGAAAAACAGAAGAAACTGTACTAATAGTGTGCAAAAGCACAGCCATGAGTTGAAGATGAGTGCTTGAGGAACAAAGAATGCTGATTTAACTGATAGGGATATAGATATAAGAGCAGATAAAGTCTGTTAGGCATGGTCAGGGGACTATCTGCATGTATAATGCGAGATCTATCAATCCAGGGCAGTGGGTGGGAAGAAGCTGACGAGGATCCGCCTGTCTGACTAGTCTATAGCGTGGTCTCGGTCCCCGGTAGTTATTAAAATATTTTTCTCAGAAACAAGGTAGAATTTCAGAGTTAAACATACCTGGCTGAGATCATACAGGCAGTTTGATCTCACGGATTGGGCAAAATGTATCATAATTTTAAGCAACATTGAAAGGATAAATATTCCTCCAGAACAACGTGAGAGACTGATAGTCATACAAGAAAAGATTACTTTGACTTATTGATGCTAAAGATGGATCAATAAGCTAAATAAATTAATGGGGTGTGATTTATTTTTCACACACTGCTTCTGCGTTTTGGAATTATTTGAATATTTGAAATTGTTTTACTTCATTTTAACACCTAAGCCCTGATATGTAAAACCATAGAATTCAAAGAGGGAAACTTTATTTTTTCTGTAGTCTAAGCCTGTATATTACAAAGTCTCTTATATTAATGTTTACTATTGATTTCTGAAAAAAAAATGTATAAATGTATCCCATCAACAATATTTATTAACTATCCCCAAGATTGGAGATAAATGTATGATTAATGGGAGTCAGATTACATTTACTCTCACCAATCCTGTTTGTGACTATTCTGTTTTCTGTCTTTTTAAGTGCCGGTCATAAAGCAGAGATCACCACTACTCCATTGGTGGCAATCCCAATAGTACATGCATTTTAACTATTGTGTTGACTGGTAATAAATGTTGTTGGTGGGGTCCAATCCTTTATAATAGTTACTACAAAAGATAAAAAAGCCTCCTGGTGAATCCAATATAAGGTTGAGATATAGATAGATTAATGTTAAATGTGTTTACCTTCTGGGGTTGTGCAATTACAGGCATGATCCTTTTAACCCCATAACGCTCAATAACGGACACTGTACGGCATGAGCGGTTGTATATTACCACTCCTTGCCATGCAGTGTCCGTCATAGCTTTGAACTGGCACAACGTGTAAACATGCTGTGCCAGTCCAGTGCCGACAGCTGTCTGTGACAGCTGAGCGGCACGAGAAGGGGTGCAGAGACCCATGCCGTCGGTCCCTACACCCAGATCGCTGCGATCGGTCAGTCATTCAGACTGACCGATCACAGCATGATGGAGCAAGAGACGCTGAAATTTCAGCATCTCCTGCTCTATCAGTGTCAGAGCTCAGCACTGCCAGTGGCTGAACAGCAACACTAAACAGCCAGGAGCGGTGTCAGCGCCAGCCCTGGCTATTATCCCCCTGAATACTGCGATCAAGCATGATCGCAGCATTCAGGAAACAGGCAGAGGGCTGGGAGCTCCCTCTGCCTTCAGGTCGGCGCCCCCGTGACGTCATCGCGGGGGCCCGACCATTGCCATCGTCACCAAGCTATGGAAAGCTCCTGAGACCAATGCACAGCATAGTCTCAGGAACTTTCAATAGAGGTATAAAGTATTGCAATGCTTGCCAATTACATGTAGGGTATTGGCGTACTCAGGAGAAATTGCACAACAAAATGAGAGGTCAATTTTCTCCTGTTACCCTTGTGAAAATAAAAAATTTTAGGCTAAAAGAAATTTTTTGTGATTTTTTTTATTTTCACGGCTCTACGTTATAAACTTCTGTGAAGCACCTGGGGGTTCAAAGTGCTCATCACACATCTAGATAAGTTCATTGAGGGGTCTAGTTTCCAAAATGGGGTCACTTGTTGGGGGTTTCCGTTGTTTAGGCACATCAGGGGGCTCCCCAAACGCAACCTGGCATCCGGTAATTATTCCAACAAATTTTGAATTCAAAAAGTCAAATGGCACTCCTTCCATTCCGAACCCTGCCGTGCGCCCAAACAGTGGTTTTCTGCCACATATAGGGTATTGGCGTGCTCAGGAGAAATTGCACAACAACTTTTGGGGTCCATTTTCTCCTGTTACCCTTGTGAAAATAAAAAATTGGGGGCTAAAAGAAAATTTTTGTGATTTTTTTTTTCAAGTCTTTATGTTATAAATTTCTGTGAAGCACCTGGGGATTCAAAGTGCTCATCACACATCTATTTAAGCTCATTGAGGGGTCTAGTTTCCAAAATTGTGTCACTTATGGGGGGTTTCCACTGTTTAAGCACTTCAGGGGCTCTTCAAACGCAACATGGCGTTCGCTGATTATTCCAGCAAATTTTGAATTCAAAAAGTCAAATGGCTCTCCTTCACTTCCGAACCCTGCTGTGCGGCCAACAGTGGTTTTCCGACACATATTTGGCATCAGCATGCTCATGAGAAATTGCACAATACATTTTGAGGTCCATTTTTATCTGTTACCCTTGTGAAAATAAAAAAAAAATTTGATCTAAATTTAATATTTTGTGAAAAAAAGTTAAATGTTAATTTTTTTCTTCCTCATTGCTTCAGTTCCCATGAAGCACCTGAAAGGTTAATAAACTTCTTGAATGCGGTTTTGAGTTCCTTGAGGGGTGCAGTTTTTAGAATGGTGTCACTTTTGGGTATTTTCTGTCATATAGACCCCTCAAAGTCACTTCAAATGTGATGTGGTCCCTAAAAAATGGTTTTGTATATTTTGTTGGAAAAATTTGAAATCGCTGGTCAACTTTTAACCCTTATAGCTCCCTAGCAAAAAAAAAATTTGGTTCCAAAATTGTGCTGATTTAAAGTAGATATGTGGGAAATGTTATTTATTAACTATTTTGTGTGACCTATCTCTCTGATTTCAGGGCATATCAATTCAAATAATGAAAATTTTTGCCAAATTTCCATTTTTTTCACCAATAAACGCAAGAGTTATCGAAGAAATTTTACCACAATCATGAAGTACAATATGTCATGAAAAAACAATCTTAAAATCAGGGGGTTTCGTTGAAGTGTTCCAGAGTAATTACCTCATAAAGTGACTGTGGTCAGAATTGAAAGAATTGGCCCGGTCATTAACCTACAAAGTGTCTCGGTCCTTAAGGGGTTAAAAGCTTGAAGAATTATTGTCTATCAGTTGCTGCTCCTGTCTGATGGTGGACAAACAACACAGCAGGATAAACATTATAGAAAAAAATGTAGGTCCTGGACTCTGCTGATGATTGTCCAAAGAATAGACAATCAAGGTTCATGTATTGGTATAATATGTTTTGATACCAAATTGGTATCTTCTTCAGGTCAAATTGTAATAAAGGTTCAAAAAGTGACCTCCTTTGACCTTATTAGTGTAACAGAGGTTGGCAGTAATAGAAATAAAAAACAAAAAAGTAAGCCGTAGCAAAGAGTCAATGAAAGTGCAACTTTTACTTTGAATGACTCCAAATTTGAAAGGATGCTGTATAACAAAAGTGCAGAAAATGTGTAAGTGCTATTAGCTTCACCCTACAATATAAGCTAATTTAAAAAGGAGTTACATAGATGGGGCATCCTCTTTAAATACCTTAATTATTAGATTTTATTATTGAAAGTGAAATAACAATGTTCATACCTGTACCAGTGGAAAAGGCAGGGTCACACGCTGGTGGCTCATCCACATTCTCTATAACAATAAGGAAGGGATACATAGCTGTATGATCACCATCGGTAGCAGTGACAACTAAGGAATATGCTGTGTGGTTATCAGGGTGGTCATAATCCATTGGTTGAAGCAAAGTTAATGCACCAGAAACTGTAATAGGAATTCACATTGCAATCAGTTGTGTTGGCACGTGGATGGCAAAAAATGTAGATTGTGCTTATAAACTTTATATATAAATAACTTTTAAATCTATTTGCACTTATGTTTTATACTAATTAAAGTTTCTCATAAGTGCGCATATCAGATTTACCCTTTTTATAATTTTGTCAAAGTCCAATAGAATTGAAGCTTTTTCACAGTTTTTATTTTTAACTGGAGTTCATTTTTACAAAAAAAAGTGAAAATACCTTCGTTCATTCTAAACAAGTTTGTTTGGACTGGAAAGGCATATGTGATTATACTGTCAGCATCTCTATCAGTAGCTTCAAAAACTTCTAAGATGGATCCAATGAGTGTATTTTCAGGAACATATATTGTGTCATTTTCAATTTTACTGTAAAAAAGCAAAAGAATTCAGCAACAGAACTATAGATTATTCATATTAGTGCTGTCTTTTGGTTGTTTTAATGCTAGATTATGGTTCATTAAAGGGGATGTCAAGATCTATCACGAAGATCTGCAATCACTGTACGTGCCTGCAGGCCTGTGAATCCTCACACTGCGCACAGAGCGCACTGAAAGGATTCTCTGTTGCCGTTGGTGAGACAAAGCGATCATGTAACCGCAAGAATGTGGTATGCATATTCCGGGCCACATTCCAACTAGGACTGTGAGGTCTTGCTTAATTTAAATAAATTGAGAAAGGCCTTGCATGTCTAGTTGGAAGGTGGCTAGAAGTATGCATGTCAAATACTTGTAATCGCATTATCGCTCTGTCTTGCCACCGACAGCAGAGAATAGTGACAGTGCACACTTTGACTATTAACCTGGATAACCCCTTTAATAGCCATTTTAAGAATACAACAGCAATGTTGGAAAAGTGAGTAATGAGTAGGATCTTTCATACATACATTAAGTCTCATTTGTTTTTCATTGGCAATATTTAGAATCCAGTTTTCTTATGCATGCTACTCCAAAGAGTAATCTGTAAATCTGTAATGGCTGACTTTATATTTTTCTATATTACAGAACAGATATTTATGGATCTGTCTTCCAAACATGATATATATTGTAGCATTGCACATTAATAAGTTCTCTAGTTCACCTAACTTACACAATTCTTATAAGCTGAGGACCTTTTAGTCAGACTACTTTGTATGAGTGCTTGCACACATGTAGGTTGCCTTCCATCCTAAAGACAGTATTGATAAAACAAAATACAGGTACAATACAACTGTTCCATATAGTAGTCAATCACATGAGGATCAATAGCCATATGTTATAATAAGATAGACACGTACAGTAAGCTAGACATCGATTAGTAGCGTGGAATGGCTTCTGAGAAAAAGAGGACAGCAAAGTATATGCAGTGAATATGTAAAGGTGAAGAAGTTGTTCTGACACCCTCTCTGAAGACTTCTTGTAGTAATTTATAGCAATCATTTGTTCTATTTATGATTGAACATGTACTGTGCTCTGCAGTAGTTTGTTTGGGCTGTGACAGGGTTAAGAGTTAGATTCAGCTCAGGTGGGCAGGAGTTATATGGACATTTCAGGAAGATAGTTCCTGGCTAACCCTAGAATGCTTACTTGTTTGCTATTTTCTGCAAAATTACTTTAGTTAGAATTTTGAAACTCTAGGTATTCCTCAAGTAAGTCATTGTTGGTAATATCCAGTTGTTCACATAACTTTATGTGATAGGCATTTTGGTATAACAATGCTTTTTTGGGGAAAGACCCATATTTACAGAACCCGGGCCTTTTAGGCCGGTACTATGTTTATCTTGTACTCATCAGTGTTTCATGATGTTTTCATCAAGTTACTGTGTTATTGTAGTCAGGGTTGCTGGGGAAGGGGGTGTATCATGCCTATCTGTTGAAAGACCTGTGATGATGTAATTACCATGTGATCTTGGGAGGGAGACAGATTCCTCCTCCCCAACGTCATAAGGCCATGACATTGCTTCTGGAAAAAAAAAACATGGCAAAAAATCTCAAAGGAGGAATTGTTTGCTTATATTGGACTAACACTACTGGCGGGGTATAAAAAATCTTCTGATGTTCCTATCAGAGAATTATTTCTGGACTTACTTTCTGATCCACGCTACAAAGCAACAATGTCAGTGCATAGATATGACAAAATTAAGAGAAGCCTTTGATTTGATAATAAGCGAGCTCGTCATGCGAGGTTGGAAACGGATCAATTAGCACCTATCAGTTACATCTGGAATATTTTTATCAAGAATTGTACCAAGCTCTACAATCCTAGTGCTAATGTAACAGTGGATGAGCAACTTGTAGCCTACAGAGGACGTTGCAAGTTCATTCAATATATACCTAGTAAACTAGTCAAATAAGGAATAAAAATATTCTAGATGTGTGATTCTGCAAATTATTATGCGATGAATGGGCTTATCTACTGTGGCAAAGAAGTTGGCGCTCCACTGCAGAAAGACCTAGGTTCTGACATTGTAAAACAGCTTGCTGTACCAATTTACAATTCAGGTAGAAACATTACAATGGACAATTACTTTACTAATGTTGAACTGGGCAATTTTTTGCTTGAAAAAGATCTTACAGTTGTTGGTACTATGAAGCTAAAATTGACGAGATATTCCTCCGGTGATGAAGCACATTCCACAGCGATCACTTATGATATTGTCTTTGGTTTCAGCAACAAAGTAACAATGGTGTCTTACAAAGCGAAGAAGGAAAAATCTGTTATATTACTCAGTACTAGTGTTGGGCGAACCCAAACAGTAAAGTTCGGCATCCGTACCAAACATCTACATCTACTTCCTCTGGAAGTCAGTGTTACTGTTAGGGCTCGGGTTCGGGTGTTTCCCATGCTGTCACTTGCTTGACAGCACAAGAAACACAGTCTCTGATCAGCGGTAATTGCATTACCGCGATCAGAGCGCTATGGCATCATGCTGACAGGTGTCAGTATAATGCCACAGCTGTGACAGTGATCTGGTTTCCCACGCTGTCACTAGCGATACAGTGGAGGAAACACATGCTCTGATCGGCGGTAATTGCATTACCGCGATCAGAGTGCTGTGTCACCATGTAGCCACAGCTGTGACAGTGACCCGGCGGTATAAAGCTTACTGCGGGTGATAGGTGCCGGCTGATGGTACTACTACTAGTGTTGAGCCACCCCCGTAGTGTTCGGGTTCGGTTTGGTTCGTCGAACACCGGGATGTTCGTTGAACTGCTCGTCAAATACCTTAGAACACCTTCGAACACCGTTAAAACCAATGGCAGGCAAACAAAAACACATAGAAACACATAGAAAACACCTTCAAAGGTGTCCAAAAGCTGACAATCTGCTCAGAAGACACTCTCTTTAAAAAAGCCGGCGGCTATTCAGCAGCGGCATACACCGGTACCCGACAATTTAGACAAGAAGGAATAGAGCATCACACATAGATTAGATAGATAGAAACATGTCAGTCACATATATAAGAAGTACAGTGACAGTGTTGGTTACTGTACTTGTCATTTAGTGTTAAAGGATTTATTAAAAAAAATATTAGTGTTTTCATGCACCGTCTCTTTAACCCCTTAATAACATCTGACGTACTAATACGCGTCTGTGCCCTGGGACTTAAGAGCCAGACCCGTATTAGTACGTCATCGCGATCGCGCGCGCACACAGGCTGTGCGGGCGCGATCGCCGCCGGGTGTCAGCTGATTGTCACAGCTGACACCCGGTACTATGTGCAGGGAGCGGTCCTGCACCGCTCCCAGCACATTAACCCCCGCGATGCTGCAATCGAAGTCGATCGAAGTCGATCGCGGCATTGCGGGGGCAAGGGGAGGTGATCGGCGATACTCACCTCCTCTTCCGGCTTCCAGCGCAGTCTGAAAAGGCTTCCCGGGTGTTGCCATGACGACCCGATGTCGTCATGACAACATCCGGGTCACCAGAGAGCAGGAAGATTGCTTGGACATGCGCAGTGCATCTCCAAGCAATCTTCACACTGTGCACTTCTGACAGCCTTCATGGCATAGGGATGGTGCTCCATTCCTGTGCCATGCAGGCGATCAGAAAAAAAAAGTGAAAGTCCCAGAGTGGGACAAAGTAATAAAGTGTATAAACTGTGTGAAAGTGGAAAAAAAAAAATGTGCAAAAATATTATAAAAAAATCCAAAAAATAATACACCAAAAATAAAAATATAATGTACCCATCAATAAATATTATTATAAAAAAAATAAAAAAAAACAATAAAAGTACACATATTTGGTATCGCCGCGTCCGGAAAAACCTGACCTATAAAACTGTCCCACTAGTTAACCCCTTCAGTGAACACGGTAAGAAAAAAAAAAAAAAACGAAGCAAAAAACATATCACCATACCGCCAAACAAAAAGTGGAATAACACGCGATCAAAAAGACGCATAGAAATAAAAATGATACCGCTGAAAACGTCATCTCGTCCCGCAAAAAACAAGCCACCATACAGCTCCACCAGCCAAAAAATAAAAAAGTTATAGCTCTCAGAATAAAGCGATACTAAAAAATATTTTTTTCTATAAAATAGCTTTTATTGTGTATAAGCGCCAAAACATAAAAAAATTATACAAATGTGGTACCGCTGTAAACGTACTGACCCGAAGAATAAAGCTGCCTTATCAATTTTACCACACGCGGAACAGAATAAAAAAAAAAAAACAAACAATTCTTGAATTGTTGGTTTTTGTTTATTCTGCCTCCCAAAAATCGGAATAGAAAGCGATCAAAAAATGTCACGTGCCTGAAAATGGCACCAATAACAACGTCAAGTCATCCCGCAAAAAACGAGCCATCACATGACTGTCTGCCAAAATCTGGAAAAATTATAGCTCTCAAAATATGGCGATGCAAAAACTAGATTTTACAAAAAATGCGTCTTTCAGTGTGTGACAGCTGTCAGTCATAAAAACCCCATATGATTCTGGCATTGCTGTAATCACACCGACCCGAAGAATAAAGTCGTCTAATCACTTATACCGCACAAGGAACGGCGTCAAAAATAAACTCTTGGGTTAGGATTGGGCTAGGGTTAGGGCTGGGTTTGGGGCTAGGGTTGTGCTGTGGCTAGGGTTGTGCTAGGGTTAGGGCTGGGGTTGGGATTTTTTTCAAAAGTAAGAAAAAAAGATGACGATATGGCGACTAGTGTTGAGAGCAAGTGCTCGCTACTTGAGTTTGCATCGGGTGCTCTGGTATGCATTGAGTATCGTGGGTATTTGAGTGACATGCTCGAGTCTCTGCCCCATATGCTTCGCGGCCAAAAAACTTTACGGGGATTGCCTGCCATGCACGAGTGATCCCCGCATGTTTTTTTTTGGGTGTCTAATAACCGTGAAACATGCGGAGCAGGGACTCGAGCATGTCACTCGAGCACACGCTGTACATGGTGCATACCTGAGTACCCGATGCAAACTCAAGTAGCGAGCACTTGCGCTCAAGAATAATGACAACTTATTCAATATGATGACCTAATGTAAACAAATTCTGTGCCGTACCTCTGGGTTCAAAATGTTCACTATACACCTTAATAAAATCCTTGAGGGGTATAGTTTGGACACTTGTGGGGGAGCTCCACTGTTTAGGCACATCACGGGCTCTCCAAACGTGACATGGTGTCCGCTAACAAATTGAATGGAAAATCGGCTCAAATTGTTAGCGGACGCCATGTTGCGTTTGGAGAGCCCCTGTGTGCCCAAACATTGGAGCTCCCCCACAAGTGACCCCATTTTGGAAACTAGACCCCCCAAGGCACCTATCTAGATGCATAGTGAGCACATGGAATCCCCAGGTGCTTCACAAATTGATTCGTAAAAATGAAAAAGTGAAAAAAAAAACACTTTTTCATTTTTATGAATCAATTTGTGAAGCACCTGGGGTTCCAAGTGCTCACTATGAATCTAGATAGGTGCCTTGGGGGGTCTAGTTTCCAAAATGGGGTCACTTGTGGGGGAGCTCCAATGTTTGGGCACGCAGGGACTCTCTAAATGCAACATGGTATCCGCTAACAAATTGAATGGAAAATCGGCTCAAATTGTTAGCGGACACCACATTGCGTTTGGAGAGCCCCTCTGTGCCCAAACTTTGGAGCTCCCCCACAAGTGACCCCATTTTGGAAACTAGACCCCCCAAGGCACCTTTCTAGATGCATAGTGAGCACTTGGAACCCCCAGGTGCTTCACAAATTGATTCGTAATAATGAAAAAGTGAAAAAAAAAACACTTTTTCATTTTTATGAATCAATTTGTGAAGCACCTGGGGTTCCAAGTGCTCACTATGAATCTAGATAGGTGCCTTGGGGGTCTAGTTTCCAAAATGGGGTCACTTGTGGGGGAGCTCCAATGTTTGGGCACACAGGGACTCTCCAAATGCAACATGATATCCGCTAACAAATTGTCGGCTCAAATTGTTAGCGGATATCATGTTGCATTTGGAGAGTCCCTGTGTGCCCAAACATTGGATCTCCCCCACAAGTAAACCCATTTTGGAAACTAGACCCCCCAAGGCACCTATCTAGATGAATAGTGAGCACTTGGAACCCCAGGTGCTTCACAAATTGATTAATAAAAATGAAAAAGTGTTTTTTTTTCACTTTTTCATTATTACGAATCAATTTGTGAAGCACCTTGGGGTTCCAAGTGCTCACTATGCATCTAGAAAGGTGCCTTGGGGGGTCTAGTTTCCAAAATGGGGTCACTTGTGGGGGAGCTCCAAAGTTTGGGCACAGAGGGGCTCTCCAAACGCAATGTGGTGTCCGCTAACAATTTGAGCCGATTTTCCATTCAATTTGTTAGCGGATACCATGTTGCATTTAGAGAGTCCCTGTGTGCCCAAACATTGGAGCTCCCCCACAAGTGACCCTATTTTGGAAACTAGACCCCCCAAGGCACCTAACTAGATTCATAGTGAGCACTTGCAACCCCTAGGTGCTTCACAAATTGATTCGTAAAAATGAAAAAGTGTTTTTTTTTTCACTTTTTCATTATTACGAATCAATTTGTGAAGCACCTGGGGGTTCCAAGTGCTCACTATGCATCTATAAAGGTGCCTTGGGGGGTCTAGTTTCCAAAATGGGGTCACTTGTGGGGGAGCTCCAAAGTTTGGGCACAGAGGGGCTCTCCAAATGCAATGTGGTGTCCGCTAACAATTTGAGCCGATTTTCCATTCAATTTGTTAGCGGATACCATGTTGCATTTAGAGAGTCCCTGTGTGCCCAAACATTGGAGCTCCCCCACAAGTGACCCCATTTTGGAAACTAGACCCCCCAAGGCACCTATCTAGATGCATAGTGAGCACTTGGAACCCCTAGGTGCTTCACAAATTGATTCGTAAAAATGAAAAAGTTTTTTTTTTTTCACTTTTTCATTATTACGAATCAATTTGTGAAGCACCTGGGGGTTCCAAGTGCTCACTATGCATCTATAAAGGTGCCTTGGGGGGTCTAGTTTCCAAAATGGGGTCACTTGTGGGGGAGCTCCAATGTTTGGGCACACAGGGGCTCTCTAAACGCAACATGGTGTCCGCTAATTATTCAAGCAAATTTTACAATCAAAAAGTCAAATGGCGCTCCTTCCCTTCCGAGCCCTACAGTGCGCCCAAACAGTGTTTTTTCCCCAAATATTGGGTATCTGCGTGCCCAGGGGAAATTGCACAACAAATTTTGCGGTCCATTTTTTCTTGTTACCCCTGTGAAAATAAAAAAAATTGGGTCTAAAATAACATTTTTGTGAAAAAAGTTAAATGTTCATTTTTTTTTTCCACATTCAAAAAATTCCTATGAAGCACCTGAAGGGTTAATAAAGTTCTTGAATGTGGTTTTGAGCACCTTGAGGGGTGCAGTTTTTAGAATGGTGTCACTTTTGGGTATTTTCTGTCACAAAGACCTCTCAAAGTGACTTCAAATGTGATGTGGTCCCTAAAAAAATGGTTTTGTAAATTTTGTTGGAAAAATGAGAAATCGCTGGTCGACTTTTAACCCTTATAGCTCCCTAACAAAAAAAAATTTTGGTTCCAAAATTGTGCTGATGTAAAGTAGACATGTGGGAAATGTTTTTTATTAACTCTTTTGTGTGACATATCGCTCTGATTTCAGGGCTTAAAAATTCAAATTTTGAAAATTGCAAAATTTTCAAAATTTTCGCCAAATTTCCGTTTTTTTCACAAATAAACGCAAGTGATATCGAAGAAATTTTTCCACAATCATGAAGTACAATATGTCACGAAAAAACAATCTCAGAATCAGGGGGATCCGTTGAAGCGTTCCAGAGTAATTACCTCATAAAGTGACAGTGGTCAGAATTGTAAAAATTGGCCCGGTCATTAACGTGCAAACCACCCGCGGGGCTTAAGGGGTTAAAAAAGCCAGCCGGCCATTCAGCATCGGTACTCGACAATTTATAACAGAAAGAATAGAGCATCACACATAGATTAGATAGATAGAAACATGTCAGTCACATATATAAGAAGTACAGTGACAGTGTTGATTACTGTACTTTTCATTTAGTGTTAAAATAAAGGATTTATTAAAAAAAAAATTGGCGTGGGGTTCCCCGTAATTTTAGTCTCTAGCGGAGGTTAAGCAGACGGCTGGGACAAATGTTTGAAGCCTGGGAAGGGGGTAATACCCACGGAGCTTCCCAGGTTACTAATATCAGCCCCCAGCTGAATACCTAGCCTTTACTAGCTATTAAAATGGGGGACCCCAAAAAACATGACATGGGGTCCCCCCTATTTTAATAGCTAGCAAAGGCTAGGCAGACAGCTGGGGGTTGATATTAATAGCCTAGGAAGGGTGCCATGAATATTGGCCCCCTCCCAGGCTGCAAACACCAGCCGTCAGCCGCCCCAGAAATGGCTCATCCATAGGATAAGACGCCCCCATTACTAACCCCATAGTCAAAGTTAAAAAAAACACAAACACCCAGAATAAAGTCCTTTAATTGAAATAAACACACAATTTTTTAATGTTCTAAATTAAACCATACTTACCCTCACACCCATTCCAGCTGAAGCCAATGTCTTCTGCAATAAAAGTAAAATAATAAAGCAACATCATCCTTACCTTTCCATGGTTCCCACGACAGCTTCAGCTGTCCTACATTGACATGACAGGCTGGATTGCAGCCGAAAGCTGCCATCCAGCTTGCCATGCCACAGACACTGAGAAGCGCAGGCATACTTGCGCTCCTCAGTGTCTCGCTGTGACGGCATAAAGATGAGCCGAGGTCATGTCCAATGAACTCAGCTCACCTCATGCACGTCACTGACAGCGTGGGAAAATTCTCCTGCGCATGCGGTGAGGGCAGGAGAATTTTCCCACGCTGTCAGTGACGTGCATGAGGTGAGCTCATGTCCAATGAACTCGGCTCACCTCATGCACGTCACTGACAGCGTGGGAAAATTCTCAGCACTTGAGCAGGAGAATTCTCTCACGCTGGGATGGCATTGAAATGACAGGCTGGATCACAGCTGAGCGCTGCCATCCAGCATGCCATCCTTCTTAGACACTGCAGAGCGCAGGCTAGCCTCACCGCATGCGCAGGAGAATTTTCCCACGCTGTCAGTGACGTGCATGAGGTGAGCTGAGTTCATTGGACATGACCTCGGCTCATCTTTATGCCGTCACAGCCAGACACTGAGAAGCGCAAGCATGCCTGCGCTTCTCAGTCTCTGCGGCATGGCATGCTGGATGGCAGCGTTTTGCTGCGGTCCAGCCTGTCATGTGAATGTAGCAGAGCTGAAGCTGTCGTGGGAACCATGGAAAGGTAAGGATGATGTTGCTTTATTATTTTACTTTTATTGCAGGAGATCGTTGGCTTCGGCTGGAATGGGCGTGATGGTAAGTATGGTTTAATTTAGAACAATAAAGAATTGTGTGTTTATTTCAATTAAAGGACTTTATTCTGGGCGTTTGTGGTTTTTTTTTTAACTTTGACTATGGGGTTAGTAATGGGGGTGTCTTATAGACGCCTCTCCATTACTAACCTGGGCTTGATGTCAGCTGGCATCATAAGCTGACATCAACCCCAGCCCTATTACCCCACTGCCACCGCTACAGGGCAGTGGGAAGAGCGAGACTAAGTGCCAGAATTGGCGCATCCTATGGATGCGCCATTTCTGGGGCGGCTGACGGCTGGTGTTTGTAGCCTGGGAGGGGGCCAATATTCATGGCACCCTTCCTGGGCTATTAATATCAGCCCCCAGCTGTCTGCCTAGCCTTTGCTAGTTATTAAAATAGGGGGGACCCCACGTCATTTTTTTTGGGGTCCCCCATTTTAATAGCTAGTAAAGGCTAGGTATTCAGCTGGGGGCTGATATTAGTAGCCTGGGAAGCTCTGTGGGTATTACCCCCTTCTCAGGCTTCAAACATCTGACCCAGCCGTCTGCTTAACCTCCGCTAGAGACTAAAATTACGGGGAACCCCACGCCAATTTTTTTTTTAATAAATCCTTTATTTTAACACTAAATGAAAAGTACAGTAATCAACACTGTCACTGTACTTCTTATATATGTGACTGACATGTTTCTATCTATCTAATCTATGTGTGATGCTCTATTCTTTCTGTTGTAAATTGTCGGGTACCGATGCTGAATTACCGGCCGGCTTTTTTAAAGAGACGGTGCATGAAAACACTAATATTTTTTTAAATAAATCCTATAACACTAAATGACAAGTACAGTAACCAACACTGTCACTGTACTTCTTATATATGTGACTGACATGTTTCTATCTATCTAATCTATGTGTGATACTCTATTCTTTCGGTTCTAAATTGTCGGGTACCGAAGTATGCCGCTGCTGAATTGCCGGCTTTTCATGTTTCACTGTGAGCACTGTTCCCATCGATTTGGGCAACCACTGTAATGCCAAAACCACCATGGCTGTGGCATTACAGTGAGTGGCAGACAATCCCTGCATGATTGGTGCTCTAAATAGCGCCAGACATGCAGGACACGCTTTTGGTGCACGAACAGTTATCGAACATAACCTCGAACAGCCGAAATTTTTGCAAATCGTTCGCGTTCGTCGAACGACTTGAACACCGCCCAAAACAGCTCGAATTTGAGATTGGCGAACAGTTCTAGTCGAACACCGCTCATCTCTAACTACTACCACCATCAGCCGGCGCCTCCTCTGTTGGCTGCTCTGTTCATGGGATCTTCGTGGGACACTTGTTATTTCGACTGCATCAGAAAGGTAAGGATGAGGTTGGTTTATTATTTTATTTTTATTACAGGAGATTGTTGGCTTCAGCTGGAATGGGCGTGACGGTAAGTATGGTTTAATTTAGAATATTAAAGGAATCATGTCTTTATTTCAAATAAAATATTTTATTCTGGGAGTGGGAATTTTTATTTTACATTTTACTTACAATATAGTGTTAGTAATGGGGGTGCCTTATAGACGCCTCTTCATTACTAACCTGGGCTTAATGTCAGTTGACATCAACCCCAACCCTATAACCCCACTGCCACAGCTACAGGACAGTGGGTAGAGCGAGGCTAAGAGCTAGAATTGGTGCATCCTATGGATGCGCCTTTTCTGGGGCGGCTGAGGGCCCCTTCCTAGGCTATTAATATCAGCCCCCAGCTGTCTCAATAGTCTTTGCTAGCTGTTAAAATAGGGGGACCCCACGTCATTTTTTTGGGGGGTACCCCATTTTAATAGCCAGTAAAGGCTAAGTATACAGCTGGGGGTTGATATTAGTAGCATGGGAAGTTCCATGGGTATTACCCCCTTCCCAGGCTAAAAACATCGGCCACAGCTTTCCACTTTCCCTCTGCTGGTTAATAAAATTACGGGGGACCCCACGCCATTTTTTTCCAGAAATTTACTAATTTATTAATAAATTACATGAACAGTTAGGTACACATGCAAAGAACTGATTATATATATCACATTTATATCTATCTGTATATCTATCTATTATCTATATATCTAGCTATCAATATATCTATCCATATATCTATTATCTATCTATATAGCTGTCTATCTATCTATCTATCTATCCATATGCCTATCTATCTATCTATCCATATATCTATCTATCCATCTATCTATCTATATACACTGCTCAAAAAAATAAAGGGAACACTTAAACAACAGAATATAACTCCGAGTATATCAAACTTCTGTGAAATCAAACTGTCCACTTAGGAAGCAACACTGATCGACAATCAATTTCACATGCTGTTGTGCAAATGGAATAGATAATAGATGGAAATTATTGGCAATTATCAAGACACATTTAATAAAGGAGTGGTTCTGCAGGTGGGGACCACAGACCACATCTCAGTACCAATGCTTTCTGGCTGATGTTTTGGTCACTTTTGAATGTTGGTTGTGCTTTCACACTCATGGTAGCATGAAACGGACTCTACAATCCACAGAAGTTGCTCAGGTAGTGCAGCTCATCTAGGATGGCACATCAATGCGAGCTGTGGCAAGAAGGTTTGCTGTGTCTGTCAGCGTAGTATCCAGAGACTGGAGGCCCTACCAGGAGACAGGCCAGTACACCAGGAGATGTGGAGGGGGCCGTAGGAGGGCAACAACCCAGCATCAGGAACGCTACCTCCGCCTTTCTGCAAGGAGAAACAGGAGGAGCACTGCCAGAACCCTGCAAAATGACCTCCAGCAGGCCACAAATGTGCATGTGTCTGCACAAACGGTTAGAAACCGACTCCATGGGGGTGGTATGAGGGTCCGACGTCCACAGATGGGGGTTGTGCTCACTGCCCAACACCGTGCAGGACGCTTGGCATTTGTCACAGAACACCAGGATTAGCAAAGTCACCACTGGTGCCCTGTGCTCTTCACAGATGAAAACAGGTTCACACTGAGCACATGTGACAGACGTGACAGAGTCTGGACACGCCGTGGAGAGCGATCTGCTGCCTGCAACATCCTTCAGCATGACCAGTTTGGCAGTGGGTCAGTAATGGTGTGGGGTGGCATTTCTTTGGAGGGCCGCACAGCCCTCCATGTGCTCGCCAGAGGTAGCCTGACTGCCATTAGGTACAGAGATGAGATCCTCAGACCCCTTGTGAGACCATATGCTGGTGCGGTTGGCCCTTGGTTCCTCCTAATACAGGACAATGCCAGACCTCATGTGGCTGGAGTGTGTCTGCAGTTCCTGCAAGATGAAGGCATTGAAGGCAAACCCGTTCCCCAGACCTGAATCCGATTGAGCACATCTGGGACATCACGTCTCGCTCCATCCACCAACGTCACGTTGCACCACAGACTGTCCAGGAGTTGGCAGATGCTTTAATCCAGGTCTGGGAGGAGATCCCACAGGAGACCATCCGCAACCTCATCAGGAGCATTCTCAGGCGTTGTAGGGAGGTCATACATGCATGTGGAGGCCACACACAATACTGAGACTCATTTTGGGTTGTTTTAAGGCCATTACATCAAAGGTGGATCAGCCTGTAGTGTGTTTTTCCACTTTAATTTTGGGGTTGACTACAAATCCAGGCCTCCATTGGTTAATAAATTTGATTTCCATTGATGATTTTTGTGTGATTTTGTTGTCAGCACATTCAACTTTGTACAGAACAAAGTATTCAATGAGAATATTTCATTCATTCAGATCTAGGATGTGTTATTTGAGTGTTCCCTTTATTTTTTTGAGCAGTGTATATATCTCCATGTATCTCTATCTATCCATATATCTATTAATCTATTTATCTATCCATATATCTATTATCTATCTATCTATCCATCTATCTATCTATCTATCCATATATCTGTTAATCTAATAGGTCACCGCATGCGCAGTATTTTCCCACGCATGCAATGAGTTGAACAGAGTTCAACTCATTGAAAGCATGGGAAAATACTCACTGCGCATGTGCTGACCTCATTTGCTGAAAATACACTAAGTCAGTGTATTGCCCGCAAATGAACAGAGGGGTCACATACAGTGTGGCCACTCTGTTTATGGAATCTTCGTGGGACCTTTTCTATTTGGACTGCGTCAGAAAGGTTGGTTTATTATTTTATTTTTATTACAGGTGATCGTGGGCTTCGGGGATTAGGTGTAAGGTGAGTATTTGGTGTTTTTTATTTTTTGCAAAGGCAGTGAACATCGGAGACAAGGTGTAGGTGAGTATAATATGTTTTATTTTTATTTTAATATTTTTTTCTTAATTTTACATTTTTTTTTCATTCAACACAGCACAGGCGCTGGCGCATGGGAGACTACTGCTCCAATCCAGCGGCGCCTGTGCCTGCTGTATCCTATGGCAGGAGGCGCCGGCTGATGGTGGTAGTAGTACCATCAGCCGGCGCCTATGACCCGCGGTAAGCTTTTTACTGCCGCGTCACTGTCTCAGCTGTGGCATCATGCTGACACCTGTTAGCATGATGCCATAGTGCTCTGCTCAAGGTAATGCAATTATCGCCAATCAGAGCCTGTGTTTCCTGCGCTTTCACGCTAGTGAAAGCGTGGGAAACCAGTTCACTGTCACAGCTGAGAGATCATTCTGACACCTGTCAGCATGATGCTACAGCGCTCTGACTGCTGTAATACTGTTACCGCCGATCAGAACCTGTGTTTTCTGCATTGTCACGCAAATGACAGTGCAGGAAACCAGTTAAATTTGGGTCCCCCATTCACATGAATGGGGTCCGTGTTTGGGTTCGGGTTTCGGGTACTGTTCTGGTACCCGAACCCGAACTTTAAAAAAACTGTTTGGTGTTCGGCTATATTAACCAAACCCAAACAGTGGCGGTTTTGCCTCTCACTACTCAGTACCATGCATCATGATTCCAGTATTGACAGGAAACAGAAATCAGAAATTATCCTGCACTATAATAAAACTAAAGGAGGTGTGGACAAGATGGATAAAATGGTTGGAGAATATTCATGCGAGAGGCAAACAAAATGTTGGCCTGCAGTCATTTTTTCAAATATGTTTGATGTATCAGCCCCTTAATTGCTACATTATTTTACTGAAACTCATCCCGATTTTCGTGCTAGGAAGAAGGACAGGAGACGCCTATTCTTCAAGGACCTTTGCCAATCCCATGTGGTTCTGGGATTTTTGCTCACCGTTCTTGAGATTATTTGACCCCACGGGGTGAGATCTTGTGTGGAGCCCCAGATCGAGGGAGATTATCACTGGTCTTGTATGTCTTCCATTTTCTAATTATTGCTCCCACAGTTGATTTCTTCACACCAAGCTGCTTGCCTATTGCAGATTCAGTCTTCCCAGCCTGTTGCAGGGCTACAATTTTGTTTCTGGTGTCCTTCGACAGCTCTTTGGTCTTCACCATAGTGGAGTTTGGAGCGTGACTGTTTGAGGCTGCGGACAGGTGTCTTTTATACTGATAACAAGTTCAAACAGGTTCCAGTACTTCAGGTAATGAGTGGAGTACAGAGGAGACTCTTAAAGAAGAAGTTATAGGTCTGTGAGAGCCAGAAATATTGCTTGTTTGTAATTGACCAAATACTTATTTTCCACCAAAATTTGAAAAAAAATTCTTTCCAAATCAGACAATGTGATTTTCAGGATTTGTTTTCTCATTTTGTCTCTCATAATTGAGGTCTACCTATGAAGTCAATTACAGGCCTCTCTCATTTTTTAAGTGGGAAAACTTGCACAATTGGTGGCTGACTAAATACTTTTTCCCCACTGCAACATGTGCAAATTGTATGGAAGATTAATAAAATTGAAAAGGAAAGTTGGAAAAGAAATGTAACTGCAGCTAGTTTACTTCAACAGTTATATACCCTTGTTTGTGTGTTTTCATATCTTTGTTTGAAATTTGAAAAAAAAAATTGTTAAATGATAAAAAGGATTCATCACATAGAATTTATAATGCGGACCTTTTAGGCCCATGTACTTACTTTTTTGGTGTTTTCTGCAAACAATTATAATTACAATGTTGTGCATTTTTCATATCTTACTTTGCAATTTTTTCCCCATGTAATATAATCACAAAAAGGGCTCCATAGTGTAAAACCATCAGTGTAAAACTGTCACACTGATATAAATATAAAAAATAATCTAAGTGTTTGTGCTCACCCACTTCTGTTGTGCAGGCTGAACTGGATGGACGCTTGTCTTTTTTCGGCCTTATAAACTATGAAATATCCAGCACAACACTGCTGGACACATGTGATGGAATCAATTATCCTCATGGCTTCCATCAGCTTCAAAATGAAATGGAACTCAAAACATAGGAATGTGTATGGGGGATACTACTGCCTTTTCAATAAAACAGCGTAATATTTATTCTATTCCGAATTAAATTCCAATACAATGCAAGTTTAGGCATGAGAGCTACTGAGTGTTAGTAAGGAATGGATTGGGTGAGAAAGTGAGTGAAGGGAGAAAAGCATCTGAGGGAAGAATATGTAGTGGCATTTAACCGCCCACTGTACATAAATGTCGGAGCTGCCTGGGCTCTGTGCAGCACAGACGTTTATGAAGGGTCGGTGGTCCAGCAGCCCTCAGGACCTTTAGGGTCCTGCAAGTGCTGCGGTTGCGTTTCGATGTTAACCCTTTGCTATCTTCTATATGCCGCGATCTATAGTGATCGCGGCATATAGAAGATAGTGAGAGGAGAGGGGGTTGTCCACTTACCTCTCCGACGGCCCCCTGATGTCTTCCAGGACCTGCCGTTGTTATGGCAGCTGGAGGTCACATGACCGCCTCAAGATCTGCCATATATGGTGTCCTGCTGAGCTCAGCCTGCAGCTGAGTCCAGCAGGAGACAGTGTGAAACTGTCAGCAAAGTTCTCATGCAATGTCTATTGCATTGCATGAGAACAGTGAATAGAAAAATAAAAATTAATGTCCCATACAGGACTAAGTAAAAATGTAAAAAAAAAGTCTAAAAAATGTTTTCAAACTGTTAAAAAAATCACGAAATAAATAAAAATAAATAAATAAATAAAATATTAAACCAATAAATCCGTATATTTATGCAAAAACAAAATAAGTACACATATTTGATATCGCCGTGTCCAAAACAACCCGATCTATAAAACTGTCACACTAGCTAACTCCTTCTATGCACACCGTAATAAAAATAAATAAAAAACAGAGCAAAAAACTATGCTTTTTCATCATATCGCCAAACAAAAAGTGGAAAAAAATGCGATCAAAAAGGAAAATGGAAATAAAAATGGTACCGCTGAAAACGTCATCTTGTTCCGCAAAAAAAAAGCCACCATACAGCTCCATCAGCCGAAAAATAAAAAAGTTATAGCTCTCAGAATAAAGCGATGCAAAAAAATGTTTTTTTCTATAAAATTGTTTTATTGAGTAAAAGCGCCAAAACATAAAAAAATATACAGTAAGTGTAGTATCGCTGTAAACGTACTGACGCGAAGAATAACGCTGCCTTATCACTTTTGCCACACGCAGAACGGCATAAAAAAACCTCAAAAAACAAATCCTGAATTGTTGGTTTTTGTTAATTTTACCTCCCAAAAAACAGAATAGAAAGTGATCAAAAAATGTCACGTACCCAAAAATGGTACCAATAAAAATGTCAACTCGTCCCGCAAAAAACAAGCCATCACATGACTCTGTTGGCCGAAATATGGAAAAATTATAGCTCTCAAAATATGGCGATGCCAAAACTAGATTTTGCAAAAAAAGCGTCTTAGTGTGTGACAGCTGTGAGTCATAAAAACCCGATATAAATCTGGTATCTCTGTAATTGCACCGACCCGAAGAATAAAGTAATCTCATCACTTATACCGCAAGAGGAATGGCGTAAAAAATAAATAAAACCAATTCTTCACCTGCTACTGATTTGTTTATTATGTCTCCCAAAGATCGCAGTAAGGCTCTGCTCACATTTATCCTGCGCTCTGCGCTGAGCACTTACACCACAGTTTCCATGTAAATCTCTGAAATACGTGATTCAGACGGAACCCATGACGGAAGATTCCCTGTAATGAGGCAGATATAGGCCACTGTGGATGCCATCTGGCCTGTGATCCCACGGTGTCAGTTTTTTTAGGCGTGCATAAAAGTGCCGTTGGCCACAGTTTTGTGCACTTCTGAAAAAAAGGACACCGCTAAACAGAGGCCAGACGGAGTCCAAAGTAACTCTCTTGCCTCATTATAGTGAATGGATCCTGCAGGGGTTTCATCTGAATTACATCACTTGGAAATTTAGATGGAAACCCCGATGTAAGTGCTCAGCCTAGAGCGCCGGATAAATGTTACGTAAAATGTTCCCAATAAAAGCTTCAACTCAGTCCTCAAAAAAAGCTAGTCCCCACTCAGGTCCGTGATCTGTTAAAAATATAAGGGACTTCCAAGTTACTGGTAGCAGAAAGGCTCTGGAAAAGCGAAATGGCCCTTGCCCCCCAAAAGAAATTCAGAAAATGTTGTGCTCCCAAATCCAAATGCCTATTCTACAATAATTTGTTCTCCAATGGCTAAGCGGTACGATACAGCCACATATGGGGTATTGCCACTTTTAGAAGAAATTGTGTGACACATTTCGGCACCATTTTTACCCATTGCCCTGTGTGAAAATGTAAAATCTGAGGGTAAAACATTTTTTTGCGGTAAAAATACAATTATGTTTTCTTCACTGCCCAATGGTATAAATTTAAAAATTAAAAAATACTCACTACTTCCCTAGATGAATTCCTTGAGAGGTGTAGTTTACAAAATGGGGTCACTTGTGGGGGTTTCTGCTTTTTTGGCATGTCAGCGACTCTTCAAATGTGACATGGTGTCTGCAACCTATCCCAGCCAACATAGTGCTCATTTCTCTTCCGAACCATGCCGTACACCAAAGCAGTGGTTTTCCCCCACATATGGGGTATCAGAGTACTCAGGAGAAATTGCACAACAAATTTCATGGTGCAATTTCTCCTGTTATCCTTATTATAATGCAAAATTAGGGGATGAAAAACATTTTTTGTGGGAAAAATGTGAAAATTTTATTTTTACGGCTCATTATTTAAAACTTCTGTGAAGCACCTGGTGGTGCAAGGTGCTCATCACACATCTAGATAAGTTCCCTAAGGGGTCTAGTTTCCAAAATGGTGTCACTTATGGAGGGTTTCCACTGTTTAGGCACATTAGGGGCTCCCCACATGCGACATGGCGTCCGCTAATTATTCAAACAAATTTTACATTCAAAAAGTCAAATGGCGCTCCTTCCCTTCCAAACCCTGCCGAGCGCCCAAACAGTGGTTTTCCTCCACATATGGGGTATCAGCGTGTTCAGAAGAAATTGCACAACAAATTTCATGGTGCAATTTATCCTATTACCCTTATGATAATGCAAAATTAAGGGATGAAAAACATTTTTGTGGGAAAAAATGTGAAACTTTTTTTTTTACAGCTCAATATTATAAACATCTGTGAAGCACCTTGGGGTTCAAGGTGCTCACCACTCATCTAGATAAGTTCCCTAAGGGGTCTAGTTTCCAAAATGGTGTCACTTGTGGGGGGTTTCCACTGTTTAGGCACATCAGGAGCTCTCAAAACGCAACATGGCGCCTGCTTATTATTCAAACAAATTTTACATTCAAAAAGTCTAATGGTGCTCCTTCCCTTCCGAACTCTGCAGTGTGCCCAAACAGTGATTTTCCCTCACATATGGGGTATCAGCGCGCTAATGAGAAATTGCACTACAAATTTTGTATTCCATTTTTTCCTGTTTCCCTTGTGAAAATAAAAAAATTGGGTCTAAAGTAACATTTTTGTGAAAAAAAGTTAAATGTTCATTGTTTTCTTCCACATTCCAAAAATTCCCATGAAACACCTGAAGGGTTAATAAACTTCTTGAATGTGGTTTTGAGCACCTTGAGGGGTGCAGTTATTAGAATGGTGTCACTTTTGGGTATTTTCTGTCATAAAGGCCCCTCAAAGTCACTTCAAATAAGATGTGGTCCCTAAAAAAATGTTTTTGCAAATTTTGTTGGAAAAATTAGAAATCGCTGGTCAACTTTTAACCCTTATAGCTTCCTAACAAAAAAAAATTTTGGTTCCAAAATTGTGCTGATGTAAAGTAGACATGTGGGAAATGTTATTTATTAACTATTTTGCGTGACATATTTCTCTGATTTAAGGGCATGAAAATTCAAATTCGAAAATTGCTAAATTTTCAAAATTTTCACCAAATTTCCGATTTTTTCACAAATAAACACAAGTGATATCGAAGAAATTTTACCACTATCATGAAGGACAATATGTCACGAAAAACAATCTCAGAATCAAGGGAATCCGTTGAAGCGTTCCAGAGTAATTACTTCATAAATTGACAGTGGTCAGAATTGAAAAAATTGGCCTGGTCACGAAGGCAAAAACAGGCTCTGGCGCGAAGTGGTTAAGGGTTTTCCACTTTCAAAACACGCCTGTCCAAAAAGGCAGTTTTTTTTTTAAAAACAAAATGTAGGTGCTTTACGTCACCAGTAATGCAACCATTAATTGACTTTAGTGGGTGGCTCTGTCTGAGATAATGGCATGAGTTGCTTAGAGCCGCTGATTGACTGCAGCCCAGTTGACGTGATGTCAGCTTTTCAGACAATAACACACCAGGAGCAGTGGCGGTGCTGGATTCATAAGGGTGCTTAAAGCACAATTTGATTTTTTAAAACAAACCTCTTTACCATGCATACAAATGACAATAAAAAAATCACAAATCAGGTAATAATATTTGAACTAAATAAATTCATAATCACTATATTAAAATAACAATTTACATGGATTTATTAAAACATTCAATTAATAATAAATTAATTAGCAATAAAAAAGGTTAGACCTGATAATAGCAATAGTAAGTGTCAAAGAAATGTAATTCAAGTAAGCAACATTTAAACCAGTTGAACTATACAAAATAGAGAAGCCTGAATTATTCAAAATAACAACAAAAAATGCATGTATTCAATCTATACAACTGATATTAACAATAGTCTGACAAATGAGTTAAATAATATAATGATTAATGGCATGTAAAACAAGTAAAAAAAGCTATAAAAAGAATCATTCGGACCATTATTACTGAGTATTTTCAACATATGTATTTAAATAATCAGATGTTTATGTACACATTTTGAATATCTACAAAGATATTGATTAAGGGCATCTGCAGAATCAGCAATAGTTTCTAGGATATATTTCAAAATAGTCTCAAACTTTTGTGTGTTTCATAAAAAAAGTGTTTTGGAGCATCATAATTCAGAATGCCAATCTTAATATTTGACTTATGTTTATCCAATAATTTCTTAGTGGTTTTTATTGTTTTCTCTATATACTGAAAATTACAACTACATTCTAAAAAGAAATCTAAAATATAAAAAGATAAAAAGTAGCACAATTAAAAATGGCCAGCAAAAGTCTCTCCTTAGCATGTATTAGCATCTTTACCATGAGAACTAGAGATGAACAATCGATCTGCAGACGATCAATTTCAAGTCAAATTTCCTAAAATATGCAAGATTCCTGCAAATTCGAACACTCTGCAATTCAATTTGCGAAGACTGGCAGCCCACTGTGTTTTATAGTGCTAGTCATTACTAATGCTGAGAAATATATGCTTTGAAGAGCATACAAACAGGAAACTGCTCCCAAAACAGAGCTAAATTTAGATAGTCATGGTGAAAAACCATTGCTTCTTTTCTATATAAACAGCTAGCATGTTTGGGCACCTTAAAACAAAGGATAATTTTTGGATGGCTTGATAAGACGTCCATGGGCATGGGGAGTAGGGAATATTCATGCTCTTTAATAGCGGGCACACTGTTAGATGCAGCCACTGCAGGAAGTCGGCGGCTGACACTGTACACGCCATTAAGGAGAATGGATAATCAGTGCTCCACAAACCCATGGGCATGGGGAGCAGTGAATATTAATTTTATTTTAACAGCAGGCACAGTGTTAGCCGCAGCAGGCGGCTCCTGCATCCTGTGACCTGCTCCTCCGCCGCCGCTCCTCCGCCGCCGCTCCCTCCACTATCCACAGCGGTACATCCAAACTATAAGACTCACCCCCCACTTTCCTCCAAAAGGAAAAAAGTGCGTCTTATAGTCCGAAAAATACAGTAATTAGAACTCAGCTTTCATTTTTAAATAGCACTGGTAGTTTTCAGTGGTCACTTGGTCAGCACTCAAGAACCACACACTGTACACTGAGCAAAAAGATGCAGTTATTGAGAAGATGAACATAGCGAAAGGAGTGAGAATGTATCCAATGAGCATATGAAGGTATGGTTGGGCTACTGTAAGAGGGATATGAAAAAAATTGATTCTGGGATAAGCCCTTTTAATTAATCAATAACAGGATCATTCTAAATAATCGAACAATACTTGATCATAATTTCCCTAAATGATCTTAAAAAAAGGAATGATGGTCCTTTTGGCACATATGGTTGCAAAAAAACAAATATTGACTTGTTTTTGCAACCATATTTTATTTATTTTACTCACTTATATAGCACCATTAATTCCACAGACATCAGCATTGCTGTTCCCATTGGGTTACTCCTTGCAGATGTTGTCTTTGGTGAGATTTGAACCCAGGACTGCAAAGCAACAGTGCTAACCACAGTGCTGCCATATACAGTATATTAATGTTACCATCATACTTATCTGATGCTTCTCAATTAATTAATGAGTTGTGTACCTCTTCCCTTCCTACTTTTTATTTTCTCACCCTTGATGCCAGTGCTGTATTTTCCAGCATTGAACATAATTTATTCATAGCAGCAGTGGAAAACTATTTAAAAAAGGAAGGTATATTAACATATGAAAAAATAGATTTTTCCCCCAACAAGATTTATTTTACATTAGATCATAATATTCCTTTATGTTATCATTAGTGTTGAGCCACCCCCGTAGTGTTCGAGTTCGGTTCGGTTCGTCGAACACCCGTGTGTTCGCCGAACTGTTCGTCGAACTGTTCGTCGAACACCTTCGAACACCGTTAAAACCAATGGCAGGCAAACAAAAACACATAGAAACACATAGAAAACACCTTCAAAGGTGTCCAAAAGCTGACAAACTGCTCAGAAGACACAACTAACACATGGAAAAGTGACAAGTACATATAGTCATGCGAAAAGAAAAGAGGTGGAGGAGTAAAAGGAGGGGGAGACACAGATATAGGCATGTCATGCCCTTCTAAAATCCAAAAAGTGAGAAGCCGAGACGGCCAGTCCGCTCCTGCCCGTGCCACCTCCGTGTCGCCGGGTTTGTGCCAGAGCCGCGGTGAACCCTGACGGCCAGCCCCCCTCTCCCAATACTGGTGCCTGTCCGCTGGTGGGTCGAGAGAGCCCCCCTGTGGTGGAGGCAGCTCTAAGCTTTTTAATTTAAATTGTCCCTCTAATTTGAATGAATACACTTTAAATCCATTTACAAGGATCTATTGGAGGGCAAGTCTCATGCCAGCAGCCGCGTAATTCCAGCTCCAGTAGCGTCCACTAAAGCTGCTGCAGTTAAAAAGCTTTTATAAGGATCGAGCTCGGCTGTCCACCGCAAGGCATCCTAGTGCCAGTCCCAGCCCCTATGCCTTGGGGTGCCTCCTGATGCTCTTCACTAAGTATCCCGTGGTCCCGAAGCATTTCCTTTGAAAAAATTAAGTGTCCAAACTACAGGTGGTGTAGCTTGCTTAACAGCCGGGATAATCCGCTGACTAGCAGACACTGCTACTAGGCACAAAGTATTTCCTGGGCTAGATGCAGTTAAAAATTTGTAAGTAGATACTCTCGTTGGATGCTGAGAAAGCATTCCATAGAGTCTCCTGGCACGCCATATATGATTCTCTTAAAAAGCTTGGGGTAGGGGTCTAGGGGACCCTTTTATAGCCAAAATCACGGCCCTGTATCACAATACGTCACCTAGGCTGAAGATAAATGGAACTGTAGCACCGAGGGCTCGGTTGCTACAGACGTATTGCACCTCACCCAGAGGTGTGATATCTCACTCTCAGATAAGGATGGAGTGTGGATCAGGACCCGACACCTGCATGCATTACACCACATTGCCGTGGGGCAGGGCGACCAATATGCCCCTGAGATGGGCACGACAGTCCCTGTCCCTGGCTGGAGTGGGGGGAGGGAACACTGAGGAAGGGGAACCCTGCAGTGCAGGAGCAGGGAGGAAGCAGTTCCTGGGTGCATTGAGAAGGGAGTATAAAAGGTGGGCACCATCTTAGTTCAGTGCAGAGAAGTCTGAGCAGAAGTGGCAGGGAGCAGGGGCTCTGCATGAGCTCTGCTCCGGAGGCGGGCCTAGTAACAGAGGCCCAGGCCTGCAAGAGGGAGAAGGAAGGAAGAGGAGCGGAGAAGGCTCCAGGAACGAGGAATGAAGGGATCCCAGGGGTGCGGACGGGCGAGTCGCCACCGCACGCCCGAATCCACCTGCGTGGAGGGGTCAGGCCAAAGGGGGAGACCGGTCCCCGAGCTAGTGGAGGCAGGAAACGACCCTCAGCTAGAAACCGGAGGCTCTGACATTTTATGTGGCGCAGCCCCTTGCTCCACCCGCTAGGAAGGCACCACATAGGGTCAGGGAAACTGGCGCCAAGTTTACCAAGAGGAGGCCCGAGGCAGCCGGACAGAAGTGTTGGTAAGAAAGGCCAGACAAAGGACACACAAAGGGGGTCCTGTGAAGCGCTCCCAAGTTATCTGGGAGTTGTCTGAGCCCCTCACCTGGTGAGCACAGTACGACGTGGGCAGCCGTTACCTGCAGACGTGGTCTGGATAATAAGAAATGTGAGTAAAGGCCCTGAACTGCATCACTGACTCCGTGTCGTTACTGCTGCTGCCCTGCACCATCACCCCCATCCTCCGCATACACTGCCCTGAGGCTATACTCCTCCCGTGGGGAGTTATGCTACGCTCTGCTGCACCCACAACACCAGCCTTAGCGGTCTGCCCTGTAGCGGCGGTTCACTCTGACCGCAATCCACGGGTGGCGTAGTCGGACATTTAAACATCAAAACCACATAAATAGTTCTGCCACTGGTTTGACCGCCCTGAGCCACGGAACCGGATCGCCGCCACGAAGACTACAACCACCAGCATCCACCAAAAAGGGTCCGGCTCCGGGTGTCCCAAGGCCCAGAGGGTGCGTCAGAACATTTTCATCACCTTTCACAATCACCAATGGGACAAGGCAGGGATGTCCTCTGTCCCCTCTCTTATACATCCTAGTGACGGAGCACCTGCTCTCATCAATTCGCCATAACCCCAATATTAGGTGGATTGAGGTGGGAGGCACCGAGTACAAGTGCTCTCTATTTGCTGATGATGTCCTAGTATATATCACTCAATCACATATATCCATCCCTGCTGTTATGGCTGAAATAGATCACTTTGTTACATGGTAAAATTTTAAAATCAATGCAGCGAAGTCTGAGGCCCTCGATGTCTCCCTCCCTAAATCCATATAGGATTCCATCCAGTCCAACTTTCCCTTTGCCTGGCCCTCACAGGGTATCAAATACTTAGGAATTCCTATTCATAGAGACCTCTCCCATCTATGTTATCTTAATTTTTGGCCCTTTATTGAACAATTCCATACAGACCACGGTTGGCAAGTTAGAACTGTAAGATTCACTACGTGAACCACTGGTGTTTTGTGGAAAAGCACATGTACACCGCGTTCCAAATTATTATGCAAAAAGTGTTTAGGAGTGATAAGGGAAGAATTTGTTTGTTTGTCAGTTAAACTCATTGATGGTGATGTGTGTCAGGGCTCTTTATATCACTGTAAGCAATTGCAGACACCTGTGCTAATTAGTTTGGCAGGTGTGTCCAATGAAAGGCAAGACTACTTAAGAAGGCTCTCTCACATTATTAAGCAGCCTACATTTTCTGCCAAAATGGGAAAGAAAAAGGATGTGTCGGCTGCTGAGAAGCAACAAATTGTGGAGTGTTTAGGTCAAGGCATGACTACAATCAACATTGTGCGATGATCAGGATGAAGTGTCTTGGCAATCAAGAAATATGTAGCTGATTCACAGTACACACGTGTGCGTGCTGATAAGGGCAAATTGAGGACTCTTTCCTACAGGCAATTACGTCAGGTTGAAAGAGCAGCGGCAAAAAAGCCTTGTCATAGCAGCAGACAAGTTTTTGAAGCTGCTTGTGCCTCCAACGTCCCCCGAACAACAAGATGCAGGGTCCTTCAGAGGTGTGCAGCTGTGCATACGCCATCCTGTCGACCTCCTCTATCCACTTCACACAAGCAGAAACGGCTCCAGTGGGCCAAACATTACATGAAGACTGATTTCAAAACTGTTTTGTTCACGGATGAGTGCCGTGCAGCGCTCGATGGTCCAGATGAATGGAGTGGAGGATGGCTGGTTGATGGACACCCCACGCAAACACGGCTACAGCGCCAACAAGGAGGAGGTGGAGTAATGTTTTGGGCTGGAATCATGGGGAGAGAGATTGTCGGCCCCTTTAGGATCCCTGAAGGCGCTAAAGATGAACTCCATAATGTATGTGGATTTTCTCAAACAGCACTTCCTGCCATGGTTCAAGAAGAAGAACCGTGTATTTCACAGCAAGATCATTTTTCTGCATGATAATGCACCATCTCATGCTGCACATAAAACATCTGCATCTCTGGCTGATATGGGCATAAAAGGGGACAAACTTATGGTGTGACCCCCATGCTCCCCTGACCTCTACCCCATTCAGAACCTTTGGAGCATCATTAAAAGGAGTGTCTATGATGGCGGGAGGCAGTTCACATCTAAGCAACAGCTCTGGGAGGGTATTCTGTCCTCATGCAAAACAATTGAAGCAGAAAACCTGACAAATTCAATGGACGAGAGAGTTCAGAAGCTCCTTTCGAACAAGGGGTCCTATGTGAAAATGTAACATCACCTAGAATAAAGTTTTGAGTTGAAAACTGTTTGATTTCAGTTTCTAACAACCTGCTAATGCTTATAATTTCAAAAATGACCATTTTTTTGGTCTTTATTAAAATGAAAAGGTTGATCGAAAAGTTTGGGGGATCTAAGAGTGTGGCAACCCAGTAGTCATGATTACTTCGAATTCTGACAATATGAGGGTCATGCTGCAGGTAGTGCAGCAAGAAGGCACTTATGTGTCTTGCGCATCTCGGAGCCCCAAAATAATTTTCCGGGCTAGATGCAGCTAAAAATTATTTTTAATTTTAAATCTGGTGAAGCTTATTATAGATGGCCTAATAGGATCAGTGCTGCACACTGCTACAAAGCCCAAATTATTTTCCAGTCAAGATACAGATAAACATGATTAGTAATTTGAAAGCTTAAAACGGTTGGTAGGGTGATTTTAACCAATCATCAAGCTTTTACTCTCCCCAGGATGACACAGGGGTAGAAAAGTCGTTTCGGATCCATGATTTGTTCATCTTTATGAACGTGAGTCTGTCTACATTATCAGTGGAGAGCCGCGTGCGCTTATCTGTCAGCACACCACCAGCAGCGCTGAACACACGTTCAGACAGAACGCTGGCTGCGGGACATGACAAGATCTCCAAGGCGTAAGTGGCTAGCTCCGGCCATTTATCCAGATTGGAAGCCCAAAAAGAGCAAGGGTCCAGTGACACAGTCGTGGCTTCAATGTTTACTTGGAGATACTCCTGTACCATCGTCTCTAGGCGTTGACTATGTGTCAGACTTCTTGTCTCCTGTGGCCTTGCAAAGGATGGGCTAAAAAAGTGGTGAAATGATTCCGCAAAATTGATGTTACCAGCAGATACTGTGGTTCTGTTACGGTTTGAGTGCTGAACACTTGACGGTCCCACGGTTGGCAAGTTGGAACTGTGAGATTCACTACGTGCACCACTGGTATTTTGTGGAAAAGCACATGTAAGATTCTGCAACAGTCTCTGCTGATACTCCTGCATGCGTGCATCCCTTTCTATGGCAGGAATAATTTCTGCAAATTTACTTTTGTACCGGGGATCTAACAGTGTGGCAACCCAGTAGTCAGGATTATTTCTAATTCTCACAATTCGAGGGTCATGTTGCAGGTAGTGCAGCAAGAAGGCACTCATGTGTGTTGTGCATCCAGGAGCACCAAGTCCCTGTTGTGTTGGTGGTGAGGTAACAATCATGCTTCCTTCCTCTGTCCTCTCCCCCCAACCTCGCACAACAGAAATGTGATCAAGGTCTCCCTCATCTGATAAGTCTTCCATCAGTTCGTCCTCCACTTCTTCCTGGGCTCCTGCACTTTCCTCACTAGTTTGGCTGCTACCATGCGCCCTGGTAAAATCATCTCCCCCACCCTCACATGCCTGCCGCCCTGGTGCTGCCGACCGTCTGGACCTTGCAGATGTTAGCCCTTCCGCATACAACTCCTCCTCCTCTACTTCCTCCACCTCCTCTTGTGCCACCACCTGACTCCGAATACTGTTTAACATGTGCTCCAGCATGTAAATCACCGGAATAGTCATGCTGATAATGGCATCGTCAGCACTAAACATCTTCGTCGCCATTTCAAAACTGTGCAGAAGGGTGCATAGGTCCCTGATCTGAGACCACTCCTCCAGCGTGATTTGCCCCACCTCTGAATCTCGTTGGCCCAGGCTATACGTCAGCACGTATTGCACCAGGGCTTGTCGGTGCTGCCACAGTCGCTGCAACATGTGCAGAGTTGAATTCTACCGGGTAGGCACATCGCATTTTAGCCGGTGAAGTGGCAGGCCCAACGACTTCTGTAGAGATGTAAGTCGCTGAGCTGCGGGATGCGAACGGCGGAAGTGAGCACACAGCGACCGTGCCCTCTGCAGAAGGCCATCTAGTCTGGGATAGTGGGCTAAAAATTGCTGGACAACCAGGTTCAACACGTGAGCCATACAAGGCACGTGTGTGACATTGCCCCGGCGAAGGGCCGCACCCAGGTTTGCAGCATTGTCGCACACGGCCTTCCCTGGTTTCAGGTCCAGTGGAGACAACCATTCATGAAATTGGTTCTCCAGAGCTGACCACAACTCCTCAGCTGTGTGACTCACATTTCCCAGACATTTCAATGTAAAAACCGCCTGATGACGTTGAGCCCTACTGCCAGCATAGTAAGGAGGTGTGCAGGATCCCTTCTGCGCAGTTAGAAAGCTTGTGGCATGACCAGACAGGCTTTGGGTGCAGGTGGAAGACCGAGAGGAGGTTGAGGAGGCAGAAGCAGTGGAGGAAAAATGACATAAAGAGGATTGACGCACAACTCGTGGGGACGGCAAGACTTGGACAGCAGCCCCTTGTCCTGCTGTCACCATAGTTACCCAGTGCCCAGTCAGCGACATGTAACGCCCCTGTCCATGCCTACTCGTCCAAGTGTCTGTGGTGAAATGCACCCTGTCACACACAGAGTTTCTCAAAGAAGCGGTGATGTTGTGTGCGACATGCTGGTGGAGCGCAGGCACACCTTTCTTTGAGAAGTAGTGCCGACTGGGCATCTGGTACTGGGGCACTGCGACGGACATAAGGTCTCGAAAATCCTCTGTGTCCACCAGGCGGAAAGGCAGCATTTCTGTAGCCAAGAGCTTGCAGATGGTGAAATTCAACCTCTTAGCTTTCTCATGGCTAGGAGGAAATGGTCTTTTACTTGTCCACATCTGAGGGACCGAGGGCTGGCTATTGTGCTTAGACGGGGTTGATAAGGGTGTCCCCGGCAAACTGCCGGTCTGTGAGGAAGATGCAGGCGGACATGTTAGGTTGCCTTGATCCAAAGGTGGTGCTATCGATGTCGGACAGCGCTCAAGACCAGCTGGTGTTACCACCTCCAAAGAAAATGATGACCTGCCAATCACGCTGGCTGTTGCGGGTAAAGAGGTGGCAGGTCTGCGCCCCAAAACAGGTGTGACTGCTGTCCCCCCAGTCACAGAGGATGAAGAGGCCGCGGATGCACAAGATATGGCAGACGGTGGTTGGCCCGGCCGGCTAGACCGCATTGTAGCACACTGAGCTTCCCACTGCAACTTATGCTTCATGTCCATGTGCCGGTTCATGCATGAAGTACTCAAACTATGTATTTTTTGGCCTCTACTTAGCTTTTGCTGACAAATGTTACAGATAACACGAGTTGGGTCATCTTTATCGATCTGAAAAAATGCCCAGGCTATGCAAGGCTTAGCACCCATGCGACCTGAAGAGCCACCACGACTTGTGGTGAGAGGCAGAGTTGTGTTTGAGGATGCAGTTGTTGACGTGCTTCCAGTACTACGTCTCTGTCCAGGAAGGCGCAACCTGACCTCGTCGTCACTAGCATCTTCCTCCACCTCCTCTGCTGACCTCATCTCTTGGCTGACTGTGGGTTGACAGTAAGTGGGATCTCCGACCTCATCATCATCACCCTGTGCGTTATCACACCCGTCGTCCTCAGAGCCAACCTGTTCCTGCCCTGACAAAAAACTAAAGTTGTCGCTCCAATCAGGTATTTGAGTCTTATCATCGTCTTCCTCATTGTCTCCACCAACAGGAGTTACAGTTTGGGAATGAGGGTCTACATTATGGTCAGAACCTTCTGCGTCTGGTCCTGGATCCGACTCATAAAGATTCTGGGCATCAGTGCAGATCATTTCCTCGTCTGGATTCACAGAAGCGCTGGAGTCGACCTCTGATTCCCAGGCTATAGTATGAGTAAACAGCTCTGCAGACTCAACCATCTGTTCTACCTCATACTCAGACGGGCAGCTGGAGATTTGGGAGCTGTGAGGAAGCAAGTGCGATTTGGGTGACACCTTTGAGGACTGGAGTATTTGTGATGTTGAAGTTGATGTGGAGGAGAGCCCACTTAAAGGAGCACTTGATATCCGTTGAAGCACCTGCTGTTTTTGTGCCTCATCTGGAATTTGTAGCGATTGGCGTGGCCGTAAGAAAGGGATCTTATCACATTGTCCGCTAAAAGAAGTAGACATTTTAGTTTGGCTGGAAGATGGTCTTTCTCCTGCACCTACCCCACGGACACAACCTTTTTTCCCCTTCCCAACACGCCTATTCCCCTTTCCACCAGCAGCAGGCCTTTTTCCACTCATTTTGGTGGTTAACTAATTCACAACTCTGGAGTTGTTTGCACAAAAAAACAATGGATGGTAACCGAGCAGAGCTGAGTGGCCAAACTGTGGTATTAGGCCAAAACTATTGGCTGGGTTAGATGCAGAAAAAAATTATTTTTAATTTGCAACCTGATGGAGGTCAGTATAGATGGACTAATAGACCAAGTCCCACACACCGCTAGAAGCCCAAATATTTTTTCAGAGCTAGATGCAGAAATTTTTTTTATTCAATTTGCAACCTGATGGAGGTCAGTATAGATGGACTAATAGACCAAGTCCCACACACTGCTAGAAGCCCAAATATTTTTTCAGAGCTAGATGCAGAAAAAAATTATTTTGAATTTGCAACCTGATGGAGGTCAGTATAGATGGACTAATAAACCAAGTCCCACACACCGCTAGAAGCCCAAATATTTTTTCAGAGCTAGATGCAGAAAAAAATTATTTTTAATTTGCAACCTGATGGAGGTCAGTATAGATGGACTAATAGAACAAGTCCCACACGCTGCTAGAAGCCCAAATATTTTTTCAGAGATAAATGAAGAAAAAAATTATTTTTAATTTGCAACCTGATGGAGGTCAGTATAGATGGACTAATAGACCAAGTCCCACACACTGCTAGAAGCCCAAATATTTTTTCAGAGCTAGATGCAGAAAAAAATTATTTTTAATTTGCAACCTGATGGAGGTCAGTATAGATGGACTAATAGACCAAGTCCCACACACCGCTAGAAGCCCATATATTTTTTCAGAGCTAGATGCAGAAAAAAATTATATTCAATTTGCAACCTGCTGGAGGTCAGTATAGAAGGACTAATAGAACAAGTCCCACACACTGCTAGAAGCCCAAATATTTTTTCAGAGCTAAATGAAGAAAAAAATTATTTTTAATTTGCAACCTGATGGAGGTCAGTATAGATGGACTAATAGACCAAGTCCCACACACTGCTAGAAGCCCAAATATTTTTTCAGAGCTAGATGCAGAAAAAAATTATATTCAGTTTGCAACCTGATGGAGGTCAGTATAGATGGACTAATAGAATGATGCTATGCCCAAAAGATTTTACTTCACTAGGTGCAGTAAAAAAATTGGTATTCTATACACAGGTGGTATATCTTGCAACACAGATAGGCTACTCCACTGACTAACACACTCTGCAATAGGCCAAAAAGGATTAGCTTTGCTAGATTCAGCCAAATGCTGTGAAAAAAACTTGCACAGCACTGGCACAGACCTGCCTGGCAAAAACTGATAGGAACTGATGTAACCTAGTCCTGAAAAGGACTCCAATTACAATTAGTCTTTACTCCCACAATCTATCTATTTAAGAGCACAGACCTGCCTGATAAAAGTCGTAGGAAATGCTGTAACCTAGTCCTTAAAAGGACTGCAATCACAACTATTCCCTACTCCCAAGCTATCTGTATATTTGTGCGAAAATTGGCTTGAAATTAACAAGGTATAGCGCACACAGCAACAGCGGTGCCGTCTAACACGCAGCTGCAGCAGTGAGAAAATGGTGGCGACGGGGAAAATGGCTTGGTCTTATAGGGCAAGGACATGTGACATACACTGCCAATCACACATGCCCTTGCTTGTGTGAAAAAAAGCACTTCGCTCCGTGTGTGCGCTGCTGATAGGCTGACAGATTGCACCTCCCCACTGCAAATGCGGGAAAGAGAAAAAAAAATGGAGATCTTCATTGTTCCTGCAGAGATCCATCCCCTGCCCCTCCCCCCGCCCCGCTGTACACTCAAACTGCGTATTAACATTAATTTTCATCATTACTGAGAAAAAATCCAGTTATGATTTTGGTGCACGAACAGTTATCGAACATAACCTCGAACAGCCGAATTTTTCTCAAATTGTTCGTGTTCGCCGACCGGCTCGAACACCGCCCAAAACAGCTCGAATTTGAGATTGGCGAACAGTTCGAGTAGAACAACGCTCATCTCTAGTTATCATTTCTTCTTATATTATATTTCCTCTAGAATGTAGTTGAAATTTTCAGTATATAGGGAGAATGATACAAACCACTATGGAATAAATGGATAAACATAGTTCAAAATATTAAGGAAGGCATTTTGAATCATACACATGTTAAATAGTGTGAGTTTTCTAAATCCATTTTATATCTAAGGAGCCAAATCATCTCTGAAATGCATTGTATTAGAATTTAATTTGGAATGTAGGTTTTTTTTTTATGAAGAAGATAGTACCATTTTCTTTATTAGCTGCGCCTGTCCAATATTCCTGCTTTTTTAGTTAAATTTCATTGTAATATTTTTCAATATGGTCCTACTCCTACTTGTTTTCAAATGCTGTTCCATAACTTGTTGATTAAATTCATGCACAGGAAATGCACCTTTATAGTTTCTCAGATAATATTTTATATTATGCATGTATATTAATCCCTTTTTGAATATGTTAATATGTGATGGTACTTCTTCCTGGCTATTGGAATCTTAGAAATGTTTGCCTTTAACTTTCTCAACCTCTATCCAATCTCCAGCCTTATAAAAGTTTTATTACTTGTAGTGCTCTTTTTCATATATTTCTACAGACCAGAGGTATTTTTTGCTATATTGGCTGTCAAAAAAGAAGTAATGCAAAGCATATCATCTGCACTGGTGTTAGCTACCAGGAGAAAATAAACTATTCCTCCTGAGAGCTGCTGGCTTTCAGTTATAGGAGTATGCATGCAGCAGTTACAATCACTACTCATTAAACTGTTAGTGGTGGCTGTAAGCATGACCCCCTACTTGATTGACAGCTTGCTCTGCAGAGATGTGCTGCAGAGCAGGCTGTCATGCACATTGCCAGGGTGTGCTTACAGTCATCACTTACAGTATAAAGAACAATGTTCTGAGCAGTGTCTGTGGCCACTCCAGCCATGCTTCCGTGACCAAAATCCAGCGGCTCCCAGGATGAATAAGGTTCAATTTCAGCCATTTGTTACACTTTCAATAAAGTGGTATGACAAAGTGCTGGTGGAGAGGTATGTTTCAATGAGGCTATTAACTTCAGTGATTTGAAACCCAGACGTTTTGTTCCAGCACACTAAGTGTTGAGATGGGTTAAGCAGCAATTTTAAGGAGTAGGTTTTTGAGAACAACCATAGAGGGGGTGGGAGGTTGTTCTCCATATCTCCACCCCAGGGTGTGGTATGGGGCTTAAATAGATGGCCTGCTGAGCCATTAGTTGTTCAGTATATCTGGAGAGGCTAGCTCCAGAGAAAGAAGCTTGTAGTCATGATAACCTGAACCATGTGTGTTTTGCTAACCCTGTGCAGGCGGATCCCTGCAGGCCTCTGGACTGTGCTATTCATTTTTCTTTTGTTTACCCATTATACCAAGAAAGGGCTGTTTGTTTTGATGGACTTTACAGTGGTTTATGCTGTGCTTTAATAAGCCACTGAGAAATTTAAAGAAACAGTGTTCCTGTATTTACCTCCATGTGCTGCTGAGTAAGCCAATCTACCACAGGGGTTAGAAGATTTGTAATGCTATTAATTTGAAGATTAACCCTAAATCTGGAGGTTAATAGCATTGGGGACATAACAGGTTCCCTTTAACTTCTATAATGCTCATTTATGTATTGGAATCTACAATGGATCTCAATAAAAAAAAGTCACTAGTCATGTTTATGAGAGGTATAATGGTCACCCCAATCTAGGGAAATAGCTAAAAGAACATTGAAATGAAAGCTACATCTGGGCCAATGAAGACTATTATTAAGAATGATACATAACAGTTAGTTGTCACACATTTTACATTTGAGTCCTGGACCTTTAATCTGGTGTCCAATAAACTTCCCTTATACTTACTACCATTTATACAAAAATAAAAACTTACGTAAATACTGGAGGCTCATCATTTAAATCTTCAATAAGGATAACAAGCCCTCCTTCACAGGAAAGACCACTTGGATCTGTTGCTGATATTAAAAGTCTAAACTCCTTGTAGGGAAAAAGGACAATAATCAAAATAACAAAAACAAATCTATTGTATACTGGTAATGATAATAATAATAAGAAGAAGAAGAAGAAGAAAAAGAAGAAGAAGAAGAAGAATATGACATATTTGTTAATACAATCATGCTTTAGGTCAATTTTCAGATTTGCTGAGCATATTTTACACAAAATAGACTAATAAACCCCCACTGTCTAAATATGTTTTGAGTATGTACAGTAATATTTGATTTTGCCATTACTCAGATATTGATCAAGCACCTTAGATTTAGCGTACTTGGTCCTGGACCTTAAATGGAACCTGTCACAAGAAGAAAAAGCTAATAACCTGCAGATATGGGGTCAATCTGGTTAATCTGCAGATTAATAGCGTTCTAAACCTGCGCTTAAGCCCTACTATCTGGAGGAAATGAACTTTATTCATCCTGTAGCTTTCGGGTTTCAGTCATGGGGGTGACGCCGGCATCAGTGCTGGGGGCGCAGTCACAGTTGCCGTGCTCTATACACAGTGGTAACTCTAGCCGCAACGTGCCACCCCCATGACTGGGCAGGTACAGAACTTTATTAACCAGCTGATTAACCCTATATCTGCCAGTTAATAGCATTTTTCCATGTGACAGGTTCCTTTTAACCCAGTGTCATTGTAAATTTATGTTGTGAAGTTAAAGCTCCTAAAATCTAGGTAGAGCAGGTCTGGTACCTGCTTCAGTCTTCTCCTTGGCTGGCTAAATAGCACTCAATGAGAGAAATACAGTAAGCAGATGCATCAACAAGGCAAATGCTTCCATAGGACCTGATGATAACATGATCGCCGCCGGGTCTCTGCCATGATATCAGAGCTTCTGGGTCCTAGCAGACCCAGATCAGCTCTGCCAGTGACAAATAGCACAGTAAGTGGCTGTTTCCCGTGTAACTAGGGCTCCTATGGCTGTGCCATATACAATGGGAAAAAAGAAAAGGAAAAAATATTCCCAAGAGATCTATTAGGATCTATTGGTTGGACAATCTATCTGAAAAAATATATATAAAAACATATAAAAAAAAGGAATACAAAATAAAAAGTCACCACAACAAAAGATAATAAAAAAGAATATTTTTTTGTATATAAAATACATTTTATTACATACATATAACCCCCAAAAATGCATACAAAAACTCTACATACAGTGGTGGCCAAAAGTATTGGCACCCCTGCAATTCTGTCAGATAATACTCAGTTTCTTCCTGAAAATGATTGCAATCACAAATTCTTTGGTCTTATCATCTTCATTTAATTTTCTTGCAAGGAAAAAACACAAAAGAGAATGAAGCAAAAATCAAATCATTGATCATTTCACACAAAACTCCAAAAATAGGCCAGACAAAAGTATTGGCACCCTCAGCCTAATACTTGGTTGCACAACCTTTAGCCAAAATAACTGCGAACAACCGCTTCCGGTAACCATCAATGAGTTTCTTACAATGTTCTGCTGGAATTGTAGACCATTCTTCTTTGTCAAACTGCTCCAGGTCCCTGATATTTGAAGGGTGCCTTCTCCAAACTGCCATTTTGAGATCTCTCCACAGGTGTTCTATGGGATTCAGGTCTGGACTCATTGGTGGCCACCTTAGAATTCTCCAGTGCTTTCTCTCAAACCATTTTATAGTGCTTTTGGAAGTGTGTTTTGGGTCATTGTCCTGCTGGAAGACCCATGACCCAGCTTTCTCACATTGGGCCCTACATTATGCTGCAAAATTTGTTGGTAGTCTTCAGACTTCATAATGCCATGCACACGGTCAAGCAGTCCAGTGCCAGAGGCAGCAAAACAACCCCAAAACATCAGGGAACCTCTGCCATGTTTGACTGTAGGGACCGTGTTCTTTTCTTTGAATGCCTCTTTTTTTTCCCTGTACACTCTATGTTGATGCTTTTTCCCAAAAAGCTCTACTTTTGTCTCATCTGACCAGAGAACATTCTTCCAAAACATTTTAGGCTTTCTCAGGTAAGTTTTGGCAAACTCCAGCCTGGCTTTTTTATGTCTCGGGGTAAGAATTGGGGTCTTCCTGGGTATCCTACCATACAGTCCCTTTTCATTCAGACTCCGACGGATAGTATGGGTTGACACTGTTGTACCCTCGGACTGCAGGGCAGCTTGAACTTGCTTGGATGTTAGTCGAGGTTCTTTATCCACCATCCGCACAATCTTGCATTGAAATCTCTCGTCAATTTTTCTTTTCCATCCACATCTAGGGAGGTTATCCACAGTGCCATGGGCTTTAAACTTCTTGATGACACTGTGCACGGAAGACGCAGGAACATTCAGGTCTTTGGAGATGGACTTGTAGCCTTGAGATTGCTCATGCTTCCTCACAATTTGGTTTCTCAAGTTCTCAGACAGTTCTTTGGTCTTCTTTCTTTTCTCCATGCTCAATGTGGTACACACAAGGACACAGGACAGAGGTTGAGTCAACTTTAATCCATGTTAACTGGCTGCAAGTGTGATTTAGTTATTGCCAACACCTGTTAGGTGCCACAGGTAAGTTACAGGTGCTGTTAATTACACGAATTAGAGAAGCATCGCATGATTTTTCAAACAGTACCAATACTTTTGTCCACCCCCTTTTTTAGGTTTGGTGTGGAATTATATCCAATTTGGCTTTAGGACAATTCTTTTTGTATTTTTTTTGATTGAAGACAAATTAAATGAAGATAATAATACCAAAGAATTTGTGATTGCAATCATTTTCAGGAAGAAACTGAGTATTATCTGACAGAATTGCAGGGGTGCCAATACTTTTGGCCACCACTGTATATTAAGTATCCACATGACTGTATAACCTAGAGAATTCATTCAACAGTTTATTTGATGTAAAACGTGAACAGTGAAAAATATAAACAAAAAAAACTAAACCAAAATTATTTTTTTATATATTCATGTTGCAAAGAAAGACTATATAAAATACTCAGTAATTAATATGTACCCCCAAACAATCTGATAAAATGTCAAAATGAATAAACTTAAGGCCGATGAAAAGAGGAAGAGAAAAAATGTTAAAAATTAGCTGGTCATTAAGACCCACTCAGTTCTTGTCACTAAGGTTAATGGTTATAGTTTACTTGTTTTTTATTTTATTTTAAACTTTATTGTGTTGATCTGTGTGTATATCATCATTGCTTTTACACTGATGTTTATGTTTTATCTTTTCAGTAAAAAAATCTCACCTCATATCCTGCATCAAAATCCAGAGGTTCTGATGTGTTCCGGAACACAAATCCAGTTCGTTTATCTACATCAAAAAACAATCCATTTTGAGTTGGTCCCGATGCTTCGGACACAACCGCAAACTGAATTTAAGGAAACACAGAACGGTAAAAAAAAATGTTCAATTGAATATTTTATATCAAAGCTGTCAAAAATGAACCTTAAAAATACCACACTGGACTGTTTTTTTCAACAAAACTAACTATATGCAACTCGTACTTTTAATTGGATTTTTATTGCAATAAATACAAATATCCAGAAATCCAACTCAGTAATTTAGACTTGAAAAATAGAATCATGAAGGACAGTAAGGTCTGCTGCAAATGATTATTATAATGAGTGTAATATAGTAAAATAGTTTTTAATGTTAAAATAAAGATAAAGGTGTTTTTTACAAAATTAGAATATCATCAAAAAGTTAATTTATTTCAGTTCTTCAATACAAAAAGTGAAACTCCTATATTATATAGAGTCATTGCAAACAGAGTGATCTATTTCAAGTGTTATTTCTGATAATGTTGATGATTATGGCTTACAGCCAATGAAAACACAAAAGTCATATCTCAGTCAATTAGAATAATTTACAAAAAAACACCTGCAAAGGCTTCCTACACGTTTTAAAAGGTCCCTTTGTCTGTTTCAGTAGGCTCCACAATCATGGGGAAGACTGCTGACTTGATAGATGTCCAGAAGGCAGTCATTGACACACTCCACAAGGAGGGTAAGCCACAAAAGGTCATTGCTAAAGAAAATGGCTATTCACAGAGTGCTGTATGCCAGTATATTAATGGAGAGTTGAGTGAAAGGAAAAAGTGTAGTAGAAAAAGTTGCACAAGCAACCGGGATAACCGCAGCCTTGAAAGGATTGTTAAGAAAAGGACATTCAAAAATTTGGGGGAGATTCACAAGAAGTGGACTGCTGCTAGTGTCATTTCTTCAAGAGCCACCACACACAGATGTATCCAGGACATTGGCTACAAGTGTCACATTCATTGTGTCAAGCCACTCATGATCAATAGACAATGCCAGAAGCATCTTACCTGGGCCAAGGAGAAAAAGACCTGGACTGTTGCTCAGTGGTCCAAGGTGTTGTTTTCAGATGAAAGTAAATTTTTCATTTTATTTGAAAATCAAGGTCCCAGAATCTAGAGTGGAGAGGCATACAATTCAAGCTGCTTGAGGTCTAGTATGAAGTTTCCACAATCAGTGATGGTTTGTGGAGCCATGTCATCTGCTGGTGTAGGTCCACTGGGTTTTATCAAGACCAAAGTCAGCGCAGCCATCTACCAGGAAATTTTAGAGCACTTCATGCTTCCCTCTGCCAACAAACTTTTTTGAGATGGAAATTTCATTCCCCAGCAGGACTTGACACCTGTCCACACTGCCAAAAGTACCAATTCCTGGTTTAAAAACAACCGTATCACTGTGCTTGATTGGCCAGCAAACTCATCTGACCTTAACCCCATAGAGAAATAGAGAATCTATGGGGTATTGTCAAGAGGAAGATGAGAGACACCAGACCCAACAAAGCAGACGAGCTGAAGGCTTCTATCAAAGCAACTTGGGCTTCCATAACACCTCAGCAGTGCCACAGGCTGATCACCTCCATGCCATGCCACATTGATGCAGTAACTGATGCAAAAGGAGCCTCGACCAAGTATTGACTGCATTTACTGAACATACCAGTAGGCCAACATTTTGGATTTTAAAAACATTTTTCAAGCTGATGTTATAAAGTATTCTAATTTACTGAGATAATGACTTTTGTGTTTTCATTGACTGTAAGCCATAATCATCAATATTAACAGAAAAACAGAAAAAAACCACTTGAAATAGATCACTCTGTAATGACTCTATATAGTATATGATTTTCACTTTTTGTATTGAAGAACTGAAATAAATTAACTTTTTGATGATATTCTAATCTTGTGAGAAGAGCCTGTATATGCCCATCTCATTAAGCCTGTTCTCAATTTCCTCAACCAAGGAAAAACAAAAATTTTAACTTCAAATATGGGATTCAGAATAACGTCCTGAACCACCAATCCATTTCTAGTGACTTAGTAATCATAATTTTTAATATCATTAGATTCAAGAAAGATATCAAAGTCACAATTAAATTTTATCAATTGGTTCAGTGAGATAGTTTCCTCTGGTGGAGTGTTTCATTGTCTCACTGTTCTTACAGTAAAAAAATATAAGATGTATATGAGATTTTACAATTTTTAAGAAATATTGCTAATAATGTGGAAAACACAAAAATATTGTAAACATCAAATATGGTAGCATAGACTTTGGTTGTATCAATCCATTCTTCTTTGGAACCTTTATTCTCCCAGGAGAGTGGAATGTGAGTTTTTTTTTTCTAATGTAGTTTCTAAAAAGGAATATATACTGTACTTGTAATAGCATATGGCAGATGTAAAGTCTCATACCCCATTGAATTCTAATAGGGTTCATAGTCTTCCATCAATTAATTTTGATGGAAAGAAAAGTATTGCATTTAGTGCTATTATTGCCATCAAGGTCTTGAGGTTATAAATATTCAATTTTTGATTTTCAAAGATCAATTTACTAGCAGTAGTTTTTGTAAATCTTTCGCAAAAAAACCCAGTGATCTAAATCAGTGGTTGAACACTATATGCAGATGTTGTCCTCTGGGCCAGTGAATGCATAAATATTAATCTTACCGTCAGATCATCACCATCCGGGTCCCTTGCTGGCACTTTATAAATAGGTGTGTACATGGCAAAATTCTCCTCAATTGCTCTGCTCTCTAGATTGAAGTAAAATTGTTTTACCTTCTTATAGCACATGTATTTATATAATAGTTTATTGATAAAAAAAAATAACACAGCAAGCAAATCTTACCTTCTTCATACAGTGAAACGATCGCAAACTATTTTAGAAAATCACTGTGTTCTAGGAAGATTTTTCTGATGCTTTGCAATTCTCTAACATGCTAAGTATATATTGTACATGGTACTGTAATGTACAGTGTCAGTAAATCTTAGCTACTGAAGACTATTGCGTTATATAATAAGTGATTCATGCTCCAAATTTTGTGGTAGACATAAAGCTTTTAATTTCTTTTCAGATGAGGATTTAGATGTGTATAAAGAAAAACTGACTGTACCTACCGCAAATTAAGAATATTACCCTGAAATTCTGTGAACCTAGAGATAATTTACAATATTAGGAGTCTATGGCCTGTATATAAGCAATCAGGCTGTGGCCTCCTGTTTTTATATGTTCATAGAAGTCTTCAACTTATTTTTGTTAGAATTTACAGTATAGAATATGACATTTATTCTTCCAATAAACAGCCTATTTAGACATAGAAATGCTTAAACACTAACCTGTCTTTGCTTGGAATTCAACAGGGCACAAAGGAGGCTCATTAACATTAACAATAAACACAGTAAAGGTAGTGCTGTCAGAGGCACCTAATAGTCCACTTGTGGATGAGACTTGGAATTCATAGAAATTTGGAGTGCGATCTTCAAAATCAAAGTCTTTTATAGCTGTAATGACTCCAGTATCTAAAAAACAATTGAAAGAATAAACAAAATTACATATACATACATATACACATATATATATACAGTACAGACCAAAAGTTTGGACACACCTTCTCCTTTAAAGATTTTTCTGTATTTTCATGACTATGAAAATTGTACATTCACACTGAAGGCATCAAAACTATGAATTAACACATGTGGAATTATATACTTAACAAAAAAGTGTGAAACAACTGAAAATATGTCTTATATTCTAGGTTATTCAAAGTAGCCACCTTTTGCTTTGATGACTGCTTTGCACACTCTTGGCATTCTCTTGATGAGCTTCAAGAGGTAGTCACCGGAAATGGTTTTCACTTCATAGGTGTGCCCTGTCAGGTTTAATAGGTGGGATTTCTTAACTTATAAACGGGGTTGGGACCATCAGTTGTGTTGTGCAGAAGTCTGGTTGATACACAGCTGATAGTCCTACTGAATAGACTGTTAGAATTTGTATTATGGCGAGAAAAAAGCAGCTAAGTAAAGAAAAACGAGTGGCCATCATTTCTTTAAGAAATGAAGGTCAGTCAGTGCGAATAATTGGGAAAACTTTGAAAGTGTCCCCAAGTGCAGTTGCAAAAACCATCAAGCGCTACAAAGAAACTGGCTGAAATGAGGACCGCCCTAGGAAAGGAAGACCAAGTGTCACCTCTGCTTCTGAGGATAAGTTTATCCGAGTCACCAGCCTCAGAAATCGCAGGTTAACAGCAGCTCAGATTAGAGACCAGGTCAATGCCACACAGAGTTCTAGCAGCAGGCACATCTCTTCAACAACTGTTAAGAGGAGATTTTGTGCAGCAGGCCTTCATGGTAAAATACTGTAGCTGCTAGGAAACCACTGCTAAGGAGAGGCAACAAGCAGAAGAGACTTGTTTGGGCTAAAGAACACAAGGAATGGACATTAGACCAGTGGAAATCTGTGCTTTGGTCTGATGAGTCCAAATTTGAGATCTTTGGTTCCAAACACTGTGTCTTTGTGTGACGCAGAAAAGGTGAACAGATGGACTCTACATGCCTAGTTCCCACCGTGAAGCATGGAGGAGGAGGTGTGATGGTGTGGGGGTGCTTTGCTGGTGACACTGTTGGGGATTTATTCAAAATTGAAGGCATACTGAACCAGCATGGCTACCACAGCATCTTGCAGCGGAATGCTATTCCATCTGGTTTGCGTTTAGTTGGACCATCATTTATTTTTCAACAGGACAATGACCCCAAACACACCTCCAGGCTGTGTAAGGGCTATTTGACCAAGAGGGAAAGTGATGGGGTGCGACGCCAGATGACCTGGCCTCCACAGTCACCAGACCTGAACCCAATCGAGATGGTTTGAGGTGAGCTGGACCGCAGAGTGAAGGCAAAAGGGCCAAGAAGTGCTGCTAAGCATCTCTGGGAACTCCTTCAAGATTGTTGGAAGACCATTTCCGGTGACTACCTCTTGAAGCTCATCAAGAGAATGCCAAGAGTGTGCAAAGCAGTCATCAAAGCAAAAGGTGGCCACTTTGAAGAACCTAGAAAATACCAAAAAAGTGTGAAATAGCTGAAAATATGTCTTAAGTATATAATTCCACGTGTTAATTCATAGTTCTGATGCCTTCAGTGTGAATGTACAATTTTCAAAGTCATGAAAATACAGAAGAATCTTTAAATGAGAAGGTGTGTCCAAACTTTTGGTCTGTACTGTGTATATATATGAATATATATGTATATATATATATATATATATATATATCTATATATATATATATAAATATATATATACAGTGGTGGCCAAAATTATTGGCACCCCTGCAATTCTGTCAGATAATACTCAGTTTCTTTCTGAAAATGATTGCAATCACAAATTCTTTGGTATTATTATCTTCATTTAATTTTCTTGCAAGGAAAAAACACAAAAGAGAATGAAGCAAAAATCAAATCATTGATCATTTAACACAAAACTACAAAAATGGGCCAGACAAAAGTATTGGCACCCTCAGCCTAATACTTGGTTGCACAACCTTTAACCAAAATAAGTGTGCGAACAACCGCTTCCGGTAACCATCAATGAGTTTCTTACAATGCTCTGCTGGAATTGTAGATCATTCTTCTTTGGCAAACTGCTCCAGGTCCCTGATATTTGAAGGGTGCCTTCTCCAAACTGCCATTTTGAGATCTCTCCACAGGTGTTCTATGGGATTCAGGTCTGGACTCATTGCTGGCCACCTTAGAAGTCTCCAGTGCTTTCTCTCAAACCATTTTATAGTGCTTTTGGAAGTGTGTTTTGGGTCATTGTCCTGCTGGAAGACCCATGACCTCTGAGGGAGACCCAGCTTTCTCACACTGGGCCCTACATTATGCTGCAAAATTTGTTGGTAGTCTTCAGACTTCATAATGCCTCGCACACGGTCAAGCAGTCCAGTGCCAGAGGCAGCAAAGCAACCCCAAAACATCAGGGAACCTCCGCCATGTTTGACTGTAGGGACCGTGTTCTTTTCTTTGAATGCCTCTTTTTTTTTCCTGTATACTCTATGTTGATGCTTTTTCCCAAAAAGCTCTACTTTTGTCTCATCAGACCAGAGAACATTCTTCCAAAACGTTTTAGGCTTTCTCAGGTAAGTTTTGGCAAACTCCAGCCTGGCTTTTTTATGTCTTGGGGTAAGAAGTGGGGTCTTCCTGAGTATCCTACCATACAGTCCCTTTTCATTCAGACGCCGACGGATAGTATGGGTTGACACTGTTGTACCCTCGGACTGCAGGGCAGCTTGAACTTGTTTAGATGTTAGTCGAGGTTCTTTATCCACCATCCGCACAATCTTGCGTTGAAATCTCTCGTCAATTTTTCTTAAAACCACAGTGCCATGGGCTTTAAACTTCTTGATGACACTGCGCACGGAAGACACAGGAACATTCAGGTCTTTGGAGATGGACTTGTAGCCTTGAGATTGCTCATGCTTCCTCACAATTTGGTTTCTCAAGTCCTCAGACAGTTATTTGGTCTTCTTTCTTTTCTCCATGCTCAATGTTGTACACCCAAGGACACAGGACAGAGGTTGAGTCAACTTTAATCCATGTTAACTGGCTGCAAGTGTGATTTAGTTATTTCCAACACCTGTTAGGTGCCACAGGTAAGTTACAGGTGCTGTTAATTACACGAATTAGAGAAGCATTACATGATTTTTCAAACAGTGCCAATACTTTTGTCCACCCCTTTTTTTATGTTTGGTGTGGAATTGTATCCAATTTGGCTTTAGGACAATTCTTTTTGTGTTTTTTCATTGAAGACAAATTAAATGAAGATAATAATACCAAAGAATTTGTGATTGCAATCATTTTCAGGAAGAAACTGAGTATTATCTGACAGAATTGCAGGGGTGCCAATACTAATGGCCACCACTATATTTACTATATGTTACAACTAACCTAGCAATATGATTTTCAGTGTGATTATGCAGATACCAAACATATACCATAGTTTTTTTAAGTGGTGAAAAAAAATTCAGAAATTTGTAAAAAAAAATAAATTTGCTTTTTGTTTCCGAGACCCGTAAAGTTTTAAATGTTTGGAATATGGGTTTTCGTAAAGGCTTATTTTTTTTTACATTTTCACTAATACCATTTTGTGGTAGATATGCTGTTTTGATCGCATCTTATTGCGTTTTATTGCACTGTTAAAGTGGACAAAAAAACAATTCTGGCATTTTTATTTTTTATCTCGTTATGGCATTTCCTTAGCATATTAATTTATTTTATAGTTTGATAGATTGGACTTTTACTAATGCAACGTTACCACATATGTGTATTTTTTTACTATTTTGTAACTGTTTTATTTTTAATGGAGGAAATGGGGGTGATTTGAACTTTTGTATTTTATTTTTTCATATTTTTATTTTTTTATTTTTTACTTTATACTGTATATAATAGTCCCCTTAGGGATTTGAAGCTGCAATCATCTGATCTCTTGTTCTATGCATAGCAGAATATCAGCACTGCTATGTATAGCTAAAATCACGATCTCCTATGAATATCAGCTAAACGCTAGCTTTCACAGGAGTATCGAAATGATAGGTACGGAGGTTTTCAGCAGATCCTCAGCTGTCATGGCAACCCATTGGCAATGTGTGATGATGTCAAGGACGTGCCGATGGATACAGGGAATGACGTGCAAGGGTCTGTTAAATGTCGCTGTCAGACTGACAGCGGCATTTCACAGGTTAAATGCCTACATCAGCAGCTGTTGAAGACACATCATCAGTCATCATATGCCAGGAAAGATGCGGGTTTGGCAAAAACAGGGACACGACATTTGATTTAACTGTTATGCATATAACTCACTCATACAGGGTAATGGAACAATAAAGCCTACAACACAGAGAAGCCTTATCCATACCTTACTGGTCTCTGTACAGACTAGACAATCCCTAGCTGCACAACTTAACCCCTTCTCAACCCTGGGATTTTCCGTTTTTGTATTTTCATTTTTTGCTCCCCTTGTTTCCAGAGCCATAGCGTTTATATTTTTTTGGCAACATGGCTGTTTGATGGCTTATTTTTTGCGGGACGAGTTGTGCTTTTGAACGACATCACTGGTTTTACCATATCGTGTACAGGAAAAAAATTCCAAGTGCGGTGAAATTGCAAAAATAGTGCAATACCACAGATGTTTTTTTTTTGCCACATTCACTGAATGCTAAAACTGACCTGCAATTATTGTTCTCCAGGTCATTACGAGTTCGTAGACACCAAACATGTATAGGTTCTTTTTTACTTAAGTAGTGAAAAAAAATCCAAAGTTTGCTAAAAAAAAAAAAAAAAAATGGCGCCATTTTCCAAGATCCGTGGCGTCTCCATTTTCCAGGATCTGGGGCCGGGTGAGGGCTTATTTTTTGCGCGCCGAGCTGACGTTTTTATTGATATCATGTTGGGGTAGATTCGATGTTTTTGTCGCCCGTTATTGCATTTTATTGCAATGTTGCGGCGACCAAAAAACGTAATTCTGGCGTTTCGAATTTTTTTCTCGTTATTTTCTCGTTACGCCGTTTACCGATCAGATTAATTCTTTTTTTATATTGATAGATCGGGCGATTATGAACTTGACGATACCAAATATGTGAAGTTTTTTTTTTTTTTTATTTTGAATGGGGCAAAAGGGGGGTGATTTAAATTTGTATTTTTTTCATTTTTTTTTATATTTTCAAAAACATTTTTTTTTCACTTTTTGCTTGCTTCTATAGTCTCCATAGGAGACTAGAAGCAGCACTTGTCTGATCGCCTCTGCTACATAGGTGGCGCTCATAGAGATTAGCTCATGACAACCACTGAAGTCTGCTACAGACCCAGGGTTGTCATGCCCACGCATCGGTGACCCGCGATCACGTGACGCGGTCACCGATGGGCGGGGTAAGTGACGCGCTTCCGGCGCGGCGATGTTAAATGCCGCTGTCAGAGATTGACAGTGGCATATAACATGTTAACAGCCGCGCGTGGATTGCGATTCCAGCCATGGGTGGATCAGCTGACATGTGCCCGGCAGAGTGTTGGCTCAGCGCCGGAGCCCGCGTTGAACAGGGGGTTACAGCCTGGTGCATACTAATACGCCACAGGCTGTAAAGGGGTTAAAATACACCACCTTGGACCTGGTTCCCAAAAAGGACATCGAGAGATTTCTCGTACCTCCTGAGGAACCTGAGGGGAGGCCGCTCTGTACAGCTAACCAATATAGGGAAAGTATGCAGAGGGATACAAGGATCCAAGGTGAGAAAACATAAAGAACATGCAAGAAAGGGAAATAAGGAGAACTAAGGAGACTAATTACAGAATTAAACATTTTAATATGTGTATAAATAATTTCCTTCTTCTTTGAGGTAGAGTGTATGCAACTCCTACATTTTTGTCAGTAATGTTGTTCCTGACAGAGTAGATCTTACAGCACACTGCTTCTAGCTGCAGTTCACTCAACAGTCCTTACAGCTCTTGTCCTCCCTTCTCTCAGTGTTAGCAATGTCAATATGGAAAAATGAGGTTGCACATAGGCTGACAAGGTTTAGAAAGTGAGGGGGGGGACCCAGGGTCTTTGGGAAAGACTGCAAAAGTGTGTACAGAGAACCCATTTCAGAATCATCAAGAAGAAGGGTGAGTGCTTAAAGTACCAGAGAGGAGAAATAAAACTCAGTATGCAAAGATGAGATTATACAGATGCTGAATCAGTCAGACCCACACACAAATATTGAAAGAAATTGGATTCCAAACTGTATTTCAGGGAGAATGAAATTGAAAGAAAAGATTAAGAATTCAGCTGTAATCTAAAATCTGGTGCGTCTTTTTTTAACACATTGTAACCACTAAAGTTTTTGAAAATAATTTTCTTGTTAAAGGGAATCTGTTACCAGGTTTTTGCTATGTTATCTGGTAGCACCGTGACGTACAATAGGGGCTGAGAACTTAATTTCAGCAATGTGAAACTAGGTTGTGTTTTGCTATTTCAATATTATCAGTATCTTATCACAAGACAAGGTGTCTCACGCCTTCTGGTCCAATCACTCCCCCAATACTGATTGGCACCTTTCTGCTATACTTAACACTCCAAATAATGTAATGACCCCCACATAGCCCTCCTAATATTAAAATGCCCCCACATAGCCTTCCATATAGTATAGTGGGCCTAACATAGACTTCCATGTGGTATAATAGGCGCCACATAACTCCCCATGTAGTATAATGCGCCCCATATTGTACTGCATAGAAGAAAATGTGGGGCGCATTATACTACATGGAGGACAGCCATGGCTGAAAGTGTTGGCACCCTTACAATTGTTCCAGAAAATGAAGTATGTATCCCAGAAAACCATAGCAATTACACATATTTTGTTATACACGTGTTAATTTCATTTGTGTGTATTGGAACAAAACAAAAAAACAGAAAAATAGGCAAATTGGACATAATTTCACACAAACCCCCAAAACGGACCAGACAAAATTGTTGGCAATTTTTCAAAAATGTAAGCAACTTTGTTTCAAGCATGTCATGCACTTTCAAACTCACCTGTGTCAAGTAACAGGTGTGGGCAATATGAAAAATCACAAGTGAAATAAGATAAAAAGGGGAGAAGTTGACTCAATCTTTGCATTGTATATGCCACACTAAGTATGGAGAATAGAAAGAGGACAAGAAAACTGTGAGGACTTGAGAATGAATCAAAATTGTTGAAAAATATCAACAATCACAAGTTTGCAAGTCCATCTCCAGAGATCTTGATGTTCCTTTGTCCACGGTGCGCAACATAATCAAGAAGTTTATGTCAGGAATAGTGATGAGCGAGCTTGCTCGCTACTGCTCGGTGCTCGCCCGAGCATCTCACTGCTCGAGATGCTTGGCGCTCGCCGAGTATTTCCGGGTTGCTCGGGCGGGAACTCGGGTCCCCTCCCTGCATGTTTGGCACTCTTAGAGAGCCAATGGACATGCAGGGATTGCCTGCCATGCACAGTAATGCTGTAGCCATGTTGGTTGTGGGCATTACAGTGATTTGCTAGCCGCACAGCGTCATCAGATCTATATCAGACCTGGTGCCGCCATGCTCGTCACAGCACTCCGGATCAGACAGTGTAGGGAGAGCTGCTGCTGTGTCAGGGAGAGATTTGATTGTGTATTAGGTAGTGTAGGGAGAAAAACTGTACATTACACATATCCATCTTAACAACCAGTCCTTCTGAAGACTAATCTATCTGCAGAGATATCAGGCAGGCAGGGTGTATAGGCAGGCAGTGTATATAGCAGACTGCAGTGCATATAGCACAAGAGGCTCCATTTCAATTCTGCCTTCTGTTGCTGCTAGATATTTCTATACAAAGGCCCAGGTCTCAGGGGCCAGGAATACTTTTCTTTGGATCTTAATCCTCATTATTTGCTTAAAAAGCCGTCCAGAGAACACCATTTTTTCTGCGCCATTTGCTTGTTGGCAATGCAGAATACAGCCAGGTCCTTTCCATATTAGAACGCTAGAAATCCAGCTATTTAAAACTGTGTTTTCTCCGTCAAATGGATCACATATACGTTGTCAGAAAATACTGCCATTTCTGGCCTTCATTAAAAATTTCCTTTAGTGTGTTATTGAAGCAATTCAACGCAGTTTGCTGTTCAAACTACTTTCCTACAGGCCAGGTATTTAAAACTCTGTTTTCTCCGTGAAATGGATCACATATACGTTGTCAGAAAATACTGCCATTTCTGGCCTTCATTAAAAATTTCCTTTAGTGTGTTATTGAAGCAATTCACTTCAGTTTGCTGTTCAAACTACTTACCTACAGGCCAGGTATTTAAAACTCTGATTTCTCTATCACACGGATCACATAAGTTTGCTCCAAACTCAGTCATTTGTAGTGAGCGTGGAAGATACTGTCCTCAATTTAAAATGGACAAGGCACATGGCAAAGGACGGGGAACTGGACGTGATGGTAATGGTGCATGCAGAGGCCGAGGACAAGGCTGTGGGCAAGCCGAAATTGTGCCACGTGAAACACCCACATCTTCTCGCCTGACCTTCTGTCCCAATTTCTAGGGGACCACAGCACACCACTATTGAACCCAGAGCAGTGTCAAAAGGTTGTTGGTTGGATAGCGCATAATGCTTCCACTCACTTAGCCACCACCACCACCAACACCCTGTCTTCCACACGGTCAAGTCTCAGTAGCCGTGAGTCTGGACCGCATATTCCTCACCCTGATCCTCCTTCCTCCCACCATGCCGAGTACCCAGAGACAACTGATTCCACACTTGGACACTCTGAATAGCTGTTCACTTTTCCATTTATAGATTCGGGCCTCTCGCCTAGTCCACTTGAAGCGGGGCAAGAGGAGATCGCGTGTAGCGATGCCCAAATATTTGAGCAGCCACGGTCACATGAAGGCGACGGTGGGAAAGTGTCACAAGAGGTGGACAATGATGAGACACAATTGCCAGAAATTCAGGAGGAGGACCAGGGTGCGGAAGTGGAAGATGAGGTGGTGGATGATATAGTAACGGACCCAACCTGGCAGGACGACATGCAGAGCGAGGACAGCAGCACACAGGTGGAGGGAGGCAGAGCACCCCAACAGGCAGGAAGAAGCAGTGTGGTTGTCGCAGACAGCAGGCAGGCAACCGTTACCCGTAACACCAGCACGAAGGAAGTTGTCAGTACAACTGTTAGGTCTTCCCGAGTCTGGATATTTTTTAAAGACTCTGCCAATAACCCCAAAAAGGCCATTTGCACCACCTGCCAGGCCAGCATCAGCAGGGGTGGCAAAACGACCAGCCTGACCACCACCAGCATGATCAGGCACATGGCAGCAAAGCACCCGACTTTGTGGGCCGAACCCCAGGGTCGAGGAACAGTGTCTGCGGGTGGCACCATTGCTTCTTCCGCTGTTGTGCATGCAAGCCAATCCCCTGTCCATGGTGCATGCGAAGACGCCTCCTGCCCTGCACCTGTCGTTGCACACTCTCAAGTAGCAGCATCAGAAAGCACGTCCATGTCCTTGACCCAGTGCAGCATTCAGTTGTCCATACCCCAGTCCTTGGAACGCAAGCGCAAATATGTAGCCAACACCCCACAGGACACACTACTAAACTCTCACATTTCAAGACTGCTTGCGCTCGAAATGTTGCCTTTTAGGCTCGTGGAGATGGAAGCATTCCGCAACCTGATGGTGGCGGCCGTCCCTTGGTACTCAGCCCCCAGCCGCCACTATTTCGCCCCGTGTGCTGTCCCCGCATTACACAATTACGTGTCCCAAAACATTAGCCGTGCTCTCAACAATGCAGATACCGGTAAAGTCCACCTAACCACGGACACGTGGACAAGTGCTTGGGAGCAGGGATGGTACATATCGCTGATGCCACACTGGGTTAACAAAGTGGAAGCCGGGACCCAGTCGGACCTTGGGACGGAACACGTCCTCCCGACGCCAAGGATTGCGGGCCCTAGGTCAATCAGGGTTGCCCCCACGGTCTACAGCTCCTGCGCCTCATCCTCCTCAGCCTCCTCCTCCTATTCAGCCTCCATCTCTGAAATGACCACATCAGTCACAAGCTGGAAGCACTGCAGCACTGCCTTGGCCATGCGGCAACAGGCGTTGCTGAAGCTAATATGCTTAGGTGAAAAACCACACAATGCTGAAGAGTTGTGGACAGTTCTCAAAGAGCAGGCAGATCTGTGGCTCACACTGCTGAACCTACAGCCAGGCATGGTCATGTGTGACAATGGCCAGAACCAGGTGGCGACTCTGAGGTGAAGCGAGCGCACACACGTAGCATGCCTGGCCCATGTGCTTAACCTCGTGGTTCAGCGGTTTCTCAAATCCTACCCGGAGCTGCCAGATCTGCTTGTTAAAGTACGCCGCCTGTGTGCCCATTTTAGAAAGTCAGCTACAGCTTCCGCTGCCCTTGCCGTGTTTCAGCAGTGTTTGCAGCTTCCGGCTCTACACTGCAGATGTTGGGAAGGATTTGTGAGCAGAAGAGGGTAGTTGTTGAGTACCAGCATCAAAAAGGCCATCGGTATTCAGTTCAGACTCCACACATAAGAACTCAGGAGTTGACATGGTTGTCAGACATATGTACCATCCTCCAAAACTTTTGAGGACTCCACTAAGATGGTGAGCGGTGATGACGCCATAATTAGCGTCACCATCCCGCTTCTCTGTCTTCTGAAACGCTCTCTGCTCACAATCAAAGAGGATGCATTGCAGGCAGAGCACGATGAGATGGAGCAAGGAACCATAAAGGGTGATTACACACAGCCAAGCCTCTTCTCATCCCAACGTGGATTGGGTGACAATGAGGAAGAGGAGGAGGAGGAGAAGGAAGGACAGGAGCTATTTTCATGCACTATACACGGTACTACCAGCACAGCTGTCATGCCGTCTGTTCAACGTGGATGGCCGAGGGCAGAGAGGAGGAGGAGGAGGAGGAGAGCATGGTCAGTCATCCTCTTGGTGAGGACATGGAAGTCTTGCCTGTTAGTAGTCTGGCATTCATGGCTGAGTTTATGTTACGCTGCCTTTCCCATGATCTCAAAATTTTGGGTGACAGTAATTACTGGTTGGTGACACTTCTAGACCCACGCTACAAGGAGAACTTTATATCTCTTATTCCTGAGGCGGACAGGTCTACAAAAATGGGGCAGTACCAGAAAGCCCTTGTTGCGGAACTATTAAAAAAATTCACATCTGAAAACGCTGCCGGCAGAGGGCACACTTCGTTGAACAACCAAGGAGTACAGACGAGAGAGACACAACTTCAATCCAGCAGAGGCAGGGGAACACTGTCAAAGTTCTGGGAGAGTTTTCTTAGACCCTCCCATCGCACAGGCCCTGAGGCGTGGGGTACTCTCACAAGGAGTGCAAAGTTTGGGAAGATGCTGAGGGAGTACCTTTCCGACCGTACCAAAGTCCTCCGTGATTCCTCTGTGCCTTATAATTATTGGGTATCCAAGCTGGATATGTGGAATGAACTGGCTCTCTATGCCTTGGAGGTCCTGGCCTGCCCTGCCGCCAGCGTTTTATATTAGTGCCGCTGGTGGAATTATAACTGATAAGCGCATTCGCCTGTCAACTGAAAATGCTGACAGGCTGACTCTTATAAAAATGAACAAGGGCTGGATTGGGCCAGACTTCTCAACACCACCGAATGATAGCAGCGTAACATAAACTCAAATCCAGTGTCTTTTCTTGGGAAGTGTATTCCCATGCACCTTTTCACACCCACACATGAGTATACACTTCCTGATTTTGTCTATCTGCTCTTGTCCTCCTCCTCATCCTCCACCTCCATATCACCAGGGTGACCGTGGTCCGTGATGCTACACCCACATAATTTTTTTAAAGGGTGTTTATAATGCCCGAGAATTTTTTTTTTTTTTGTACAGTATGTTCATGTAAACCCCCCAGGGGTAAATGTGTGTCGGCCCATACACTTAGTACATGGGCATCACAAGTATAGAAGGCACGCTCCTTTCTAATGGGAACATTTTTTAATGAGGCCCTCCTCCACGTCTCTTCCAAGAGGCATTGAAGTGCCTCCAAATTTTTGACAGCCCTTGCATTCACTGCATAGGCCAATACTATGGGAGACTCTCTCCTTTCTAATGGGAATTTGTGGTTACTGTGGCCCTGATCTGTGTGTCTTTAAATTCTTAGTGGAGTTTTTCCTAAAATTGGTCAGCCATTGGACTCAATGCATACCCTATAGCTGTATAGCAGACCCTCTCCTTTCTAATGGGAACATGTCGTACCTTGTTACTGTGGCTCTGCTCCATGTGTCTTTAAATTCTTAGTGGGGTTTTTCCTAAAATTGGTCAGCCGTTGGTCTCACTGCATACACTATAACTATATAGCAAATCCTCTCCTTTATAATGGGAACATGTCATACTTGTTACTGTGGCCCTGCTCTGTGTGTCTTTAAATTTTTAGTGGGTTTTTTCCCAAATTTTGACAGCCCTTGCAGTCACAGCATGGGCATTACCACTATAGCAGACCCTCTCCTTTAAAATGGGAACATTTTTTTTTACTGAGTATTGGGTTATGTCCAAATTTTTGGCAGCCCTTGCAGTCACTGGACACGCAATAACAGTATAGGAAGCCCACTTGTCAATAAAGGAAACAACAAAGCATAGCTGGCTGATGGCTCTCTAACAATAGCTAGGGTCTACTGCTGGCCTTTTAAGAATAGTAAGGGCCGTCTGATGTCCTTGTAAAAATAGGCTTTATGACTTTCAGAGTCCCTCCATCATAAATGAAAAAGGATGTGTCTGATGATGCGTCACACACCACATTGCCAGATAAAATTGTAAAATGTTAAAATGACATTTGTCTTAAAAAATAACGTAAAAAAACCAAAACAATAGGATCTTTTTTTAGTATAAAAAACAGCGTCACCAATTTAACCTCAGTGTAATTGCATTGTTCAGCTCATGCACCTCCTCTTCCATCTCCAAAATGATCACATCAGTCACAAGCTGACAGCACTGCAGCACTGCCTTGGCCAAGCAGCAACAGGTTGTGCTGAAGATAACATGCTTATGCTTAATTGACACAGCAGCCTGATCTGTGGCTCTCACCGCTGAACATACAACCAGGCATGGTCGTGTGTGACAATGGGCGGAACCTGGTGACGGAGAAATGACAGCCGGGGTAGATACGGTTTCCCTCTATGCCAGTCCTTTCACCGAGCTAAAGAGTATGGCTGTGGTGAAATACAACTCCCACTGAGAAGCTGTTTCAGATTAAAAAACATTGTGCCCACCAGAGGATTTGATTCTGAGGGCTAACCTTTCTCACCCGCTCAAGAGCCCCACAGCAGCTGCAAAGTTAGCGCTATCATGAACTCTCCTGAGGTAGAAGCCAAGGCACATCAGAGGATTCTCTAGTGGTACCGTCCAACCCTGCCGAGAAGCAGTCCAGGCTAAGAAAAGTGTGTGGGAAGGTTCCCGGACACTCTGGCTGCTATTTTACTGAGGAGGAAACACACGCAAACATGGGGAGAACATACAAAGTTCTTGCAGATATTATCCTTGCTGTGATTTGAACCCAGGATCCCAGCGCTGCAAGGCTTTAGTGCTAACCACTGATCCACGGTGCTGCCGTTCACCATCTAATATCTAACAGGCTGGAGAAACTTGCACCTACTGCCATTCTATCTTCAGCTCCTTTGTGAGAAAATGTATTTGGGCAGCCACTCAGTCTACCAAATAAAATTCCTGAGAAGTAAATTGGGGATGGCTTCACTACTGGTAATGGGGGCAGTGCTAATTCCATGGCGTCGTACCATAGTTTGCTGGAAATATTCCAGGCTGGTAGTAGGCAAGCAAATTCCCACAGAAAAGTACCAGCAGTAATGTTCAGGCCACATTTCAAGTGCAAGCAGCTTTAGAGGACTTTCTGGGAGAAATGACACGCAGGGTACATACGGTTTCCCTCTATGCCAGTCCTTTCACCGAGCTAAATACAACTCTTAGCAAAAAAAAGTTGTGGACGGGCTCAGTACCATCCCTGGCCACATTCACCTGTCCATGAGTTTGTGGTTAGGCGGTCCTTCCCAGTAAGTGCACTGGGGAGGGCACGGGTAATGTTGTGGGACCCGTGCTTGTGGAAGGCGGAGGCGATAAAGGAAAATATAGTGGCGGCTGGGGACCGAGTATGGACAACCGGCCGCCGGCATGAGGTTGTTAAAAGCTCTTGCCTTCATGAGCTTAAAAGGCCATATTTCAAGTGCAAAGAGCTGCCCTGAAATCTGGCAGTTTAGTGTTGCGGCCTGTGGGTGGGTGGCTGGCTGCATACTTGCACTTGCATTCCAAGTAACAGAAAACTAAGCAGATGGTGGCCTCTATCATCATCATGGCCTCACCTCAACACTATGAACTCTCTTGAAGAAGAAGCCAGGGCCCGCCGGAGGAGTCTCCGGTTCTCTGGTGGGCCAGTCCAACCCTGCCGAAAAGCAGCCCTGGCTAAGAAAAGTGTGGGCGAAGGTTCCTGGACACTCTATGGCTGCTTTTTTAATGTGGATCGGCCATGCTTATGCATGTTATTTCTCAAAACGCATTACAGATCAGGCCATTGTCCAACTCTGTATTCAAGAAATTAAATGCGCAAAGAAAGATGTGTGTGTGTGTCAAAGCACCACCAACAAGTGCGAGTTGATTTTGGATGGGCTGCCATTGCTTCTGCAACAAGCTCAATCACAGAACTTCCTGGGAGAAATGACACGCAGGGTACATACGGTTTCCCTCTATGCCAGTCCTTTCACCGAGTTAAATACAACTCTTAGCAAAAAAAAGTTGTGGACTGGCTCCGTCCCGTCCCTGGCCACCTTCGCCTGTCCACATATTTATGGTTAGGCGGTCCTTCCCAGTAAGTGCACTGGGGAGGGCACGGGTAATGTTGTGGGACCCATGCTTGTGGAAGGCGGAGGCGATACCGGGAAATATAGTGGCGGCTGGGGACTGAGTAAGGACACCCGGCCGCCGCCGGCATGAGGTTGTGAAAAGCTTCCGCCTTCACGAGCTTAAAAGGCTATATTTCAAGTGCAAAGAGCTGCCCAGAAATTTGGCAGTATAGTATTGCAGCCTGTGGGTGGGTGGGTGGCTGCCTGCATACTTGTGCTTGCATTCCAAGGAAAGGGGTATGGACACCTGAACGCTGCAGTGGGACAAGGACGTGGACGTTGATTGTTGCAAGTCTGCAATGACAGGTGCATGGCAGGAGGCATCTTCGCATGCGCCAAGGATCACTTATGATGGACACACTTTTAAGCAGTGACCTGGGAGTCAGAGATGCTTCCAGAGGTCTTCCCCATGCTGTTCCCATGTCTTTTCAGCACTGTATGCATGTGTCTGATGATGTGTCACACACCACATGGCCAGATAAGGTTGTAAAATGTTAAAATGATATTTCCTGGTGAATGCATTTGTCTTGGTTGAAATCAATTCAAAAGTGCAAAAACACTTCAAAAACGCTACGTGTGAACATAGCCCAAGTTGTGGAGGAGTATTTTTGTTTTTGATTATTTATTTTGCCTTATATACAAGTCATTTTCCTGGAGAGGATGTTCCTTAACATATTTCCCAGGAAAATCCATTTTGGTTTCGTTTTTGTATGTTTTATTGTGAGTCCGTAAAAGTGGCATAATACTCTGACCACGTTGCTGACAGCAGTGATCTGGGAGTCTAAAATGCTTCCAGGTGTCTTCCCCGTGCTGTTCCCATGTCATTGGAGCTCTGTTCCCATTGATTTGGGCAATTTTTAGGCCCCCTGCAGACTGCCGGGGGTAGCCGCCTAAAAAATGCTCGAGTTTCCCATAGACTTACATTGGGCTCGTTGCTCGGGTCGAGCACCCGAGTATTCCAATTTGCTCGACCCGAGCAACGAGTACCCGAGCATTTTAGTGCTCACTCATCACTCGTCAGGAACATATTAATGTCAGGAACATATTAACAGAATATTAGCCCCTTCTCCCATGCCTTCTCCTTTAGTGTTAGTGCAGAGATTACAATTATACAGTGTCTTCCTGCAAATTATCATCCACAGCCAAAAGGCCTTACACAAACATGAAGTGTTACAAGCTAAAATGCTAATGTATTTCCTCTTAACACAGACCTGAGATAGATTGACACCTTCTCCCAGGCCAGAGTTTGGAGGAAAGAGGAAATGCTTCATTAAGTTCAAAGGCACTCACAAACAATTCCTGGCCACCAGCCATAGCCAGGTCGACTCCAATATGAAATATGAAATATTGTGAGTTCCATAGGTCCGACAGTAACGGTACCCATATGTTTAGTGATTAAATCAGCCCAGGAATGTGTATGTAGTTTTCCAGGGCTGTAAGCAAAACCAAGGAGGGAGCTGTGGCGCGAAACCACCAGAATAGCAGACTGCAGCTATGCAATGTGTGGTCTCTAACTGAAGATAAAATCATACGGGATAACATGATATCACTTTTGGGCTTCTTAGTTCAACGCGTGGTGAGTTATCCCAAAAACCAGGTTTTAAATACAAATCTGAAGGGTGGAGCCCAGCCCATGTGATGTCATCACTAGGGGGGGGGTGTCTCCCTTCAGCATAAAATAGTTTGTTGAGGATGAAGCCGTGTTCTTTGCCCGGGAGAATATGTCTATCATGGCGGAGGACCCTGTTCAATAACAGTAAACGGAGGATCTCCCGTCCACCTATACTGAGTCGTCGCATCGAACTTTATAGTGTAAGTTTCTCCTTTTTTATCCTGTTGTATTTGTGTAACTGCTTATGTATTTTAATGTCTCCTTTGTAACATCCTTGTATATACAGTCATGGCCAAAAGTATTGAAAATGAGACAAATAGTAATTTTTCCAAAGTTTACTGATTCATTTTTTGTAATGGCAATTTGCATATACTCCTGAATGTCAAAGAGTGATCAGCTTAACAGCAATTACTGTACTTGCAAAGTCAATATTTGCCCAGAAAATGAACTTTAACCCCCAAAACACATTTCAACATCATTGCAGTCCTGCCTTAAAAGGAGCAGCTAACATCGTTTTAGTGATTGATCCATTAACACAGGTGTGGGTGTTGATGAGGACAGGGCTGGCGATCAATCAGTCATGATTAAGTAAGAATGACATCACTGGACACTTTAAAAGGAGGCTGGTTCTTGGTATCATTGTTTCTCTTCAGTTAACCATGGTTATCTCTAAAGAAACACATGCAGCCATCATTGCACTGCACAAAAATGGCCTAACAGGGAAGAGTATCGCAGCTACAAAGATTGCACCTCTGTCAACAATCTATCGCATCATCAAGAACTTCAAGGAGAGAGCTTCCATTGTTGTCAAAAAGGCTCCAGGGCGCCCAAGAAAGACCAGCAAGCGCCAGGACCGTATCTTAAAACTGTTTCAGCTGCGGGATCGGACTACCAGCAGTGCCGAGCTTTCTCAGGAATGGCAGCAGGCTGGTGTGAGTGCTTCTGCACGCACTGTGAGGCGGAGACTCTTTGAGCAAGGGCTGGTTTCAAGGAGGGCAGCAAAGAAGCCACTTCTCTCCAGAAAAAACATCAGGGACCGACTGATATTCTGCAAAAGGTACAGGGAGTGGATTGCTGAGGACTGGGGCAAAGTCATTTTCTCTGATGAATCCCCTTTTCGATTGTTTGGGACATCTGGAAAACAGCTTATTCGGAGAAGAAGAGGTGAGCGCTACGACCAGTCTTGTCTCATGCCAACTGTAAAGCATCCTGAAACCATTCATGTGTGGGGTTGCTTCTCAGCCAAGGGAATCGGCTCACTCACAGTCTTGCCTAAAAACACAGCCATGAATAAAGAATGGTACCAGAATGTCCTCCAAGAGCAACTTCTCCCAACCGTCCAAGAGCAGTTTGGTGCCCAACAATGCCTTTTCCAGCATGATGGAGCACCTTGCCATAAAGCAAAGGTGATAACTAAATGGCTCATGGAACAAAACATAGAGATTTTCGGTCCATGGCCTGGAAACTCCCCAGATCTTAATCCCATTGAGAACTTGTGGTCAATCATCAAGAGACGGGTGGACAAACAAAAACCAACAAATTCTGGCAAAATGCAAGCATTGATTATGCAAGAATGGACTGCTATCAGTCAGGATTTGGTCCAAAAGTTGATTGAGAGCATGCCAGGGAGAATTACAGAGGTCTTGAAGAAGAAGGGGCAACACTGCAAATATTGACTTGCTGCATTAACTCATTCTAACTGTCAATATAACCTATTGGTACTCATAATATGATTACAATTATATTTCTGTATGTGATATAAACATCAGACCAACACTAATAAAAACCAGAGGCCAGCAGATCATGTGAAAATATCATTTTGGTGTCATTCTCAAAACTTTTGGCCATGACTGTATTTTTCTTAAACACTACCTCCCTTTTCGATTAAATATAAAATTTAATAGTTCTGTTTCTTTTGATCTGTAATAGTTCCCTTCCCCGAAGCCATATACACTACCAAAGTGCAGGCGTCCGGCCAGGCCTGTATTATATTTCAAACTCGGCCGATGGTGGCAGAGAATAATAATAATTGGGCTATCACGAAGCTGACAGTGACCATACGGAGGGCGTTAAACATGGATTCCAGGCTTTGGAATCCCCGAGGTGTGATGCCGTGCGCTCACTGGTCCCTTGCCGATATCCACGTAGCAAGTAGTCTGGTTCGCGTGCTCGCACGGTGAGATATTGCGTGATCTCTCTGGTGTCGTCCCTCTGTGTGGGTTGAAATCCCTGACAGTTTACAAGTTTATAACCCATGGCACTGTAGCTAATCTCCCTGGATGTGGACAGTAGAGAAAAATTGATGGAAGGTTGCAACGCAGGATAGACTGGATGATGGATAAGCAGCCCCAATCAAGTTCCAAAGAAATTCAAGCTACAGGCTCAGGGTGCATCAGTGTCATCGCAAACTATACATTGACATTTGAATGAAATTAAATGGCAGGAGATCCATGAAGGCCCCACTGCTGACAAGAAAAAAGCTACACTTCAGTTTCCAAAATGTACATGAGTAAGCCAAATTTCTTCTGGGAAAGACAGCTGAGACCAAGAGCATTTTGGTAAAGCATATCTTCTGAAGGCAATTGTCTATGCTGTGAAGAAACGAGGTGTGCAGCATCTGAAACAGCGGATACTGAAAACCTGTGCTAACATTTCTTCTGCGGTGTTGCTATCAGTGTATCAAGAGAGGGAGAAGAGGGTTGCATTGACAACCCAACACAATGGGCAGCACTTTGAACACATTTTATAAGTGGTCATAAACTTGTAAAAAACTCATGAAAGAATAAAGTTACTTTAAAACCAAGCACACCATTGTTTTTCTTATGAAATTCTCAATAAGTTTGATGTGTCACATGACCCTCTTCCTATTGAAAAAAATAAAGTTGGATCCAAAATGGCCAACTTCAAAATGGCCGCCATGGTCACCACCCACCTGGAAAAGTTTTCCCCCTCCCATATACTAATGTGCCACAAACAAGAAGTTGATATCACCTACCATTCCCATTTAATTTAGGTGCATGCATATAAATGGCCCACCATGTATGTATATATATATATATATATATATATATATATATATCTATCAATAAATATATAGTGTACATAAAGCAGGAAAAAAAATTATCTCTTAGAATGGCACACCATTCTGTTGTTTCCTGTAATTCCATGAAAATCAGCTGAAATTCCCTGGGTTGTGTTCAACTAGGTTAATAATAGATTTTATTCTAAACATTCTCTTCTATTGAGCAAGAATTGAGCACTAATCTCCTTTTTGCGTACCCAGCATCTTTCCTCAGAACTATTTCCCTTCTAGTCTATTAAGTAGAAGGGATTCCTACAAACCTGCTTACAATTCAGAATTTAGTTTATCTTACACACCGTGTATGGGTCAGAGGCTGAAGCAGCAACTGTTTTGATTGTAGGTGTTTGTTGAGGGCCAGAGAACAAAGTAGAAAGACATTAAAGGCATTAGGAATTTTTAGTGTAGGAGGCTGTTTTAGGTGGAAAGTGACCAAATTAATTTGCTGAATAATAAGAAATGAGTCGAAGAACTAAGGGGCCAACTTTTTGCATATTTTTTTGAATGGATGTTTTTGATTGAAAGCTAAACCTTATGTCCAGGAGTGCTGTGAAGAACAGGTCAACGGTGTCTATCAGCACTCTTTGCATTAGCTGTAGTTGTAACTGCAGTTGTAGTCAAATTGGATTGCACCTCAGTTCATATGTTTTGCATGACCTTATATATACCATGAAAGACACTGTTCACTGCTAAAAGTAAACTTGATGGTGTAATAGGCAGAGGAACATGAAGTGCTTGATCATACAGTGTTACATATGGAGATTTCCTAGAAGACTTTGAAACTAATTTGCTTTGGTTGAATTCAACCTAAGGAAGCAAATCCAGACAATTATTTTGATGGAAGTTTGAGAAAATTCGTAAATTTTGCTCCATCTACTGATAGTTTATCACTTCCAAAGTAGTGAGATAATCAAAGTAGAAGTCCAAGGAGCTTTTTAAGGTTCTTACAGAGTATCCTCTAGAACCTGGAAACAAATTGCATATCACAGTCAGATACTATGCGATCTGTGAGACCTAGTGTTGAGCGAGCACTAAAATGATCGGGTGCTCGAAGCTCGGGCCGAGCTCACCGTGATACTTGGGTGCTCGACCTGAGCAACGAGCCCAATGTTAGTCTATGGGAAACCCGAGCATTTTTGCGGAGGCACCCCCGGCAGTCTGTAGAAAGCCTAAAAAGTGCCCAAAACTATAGTGACAGTGTTCAAATGACATGGGGACAGCATGGGGATCGCCCCAGGAAGCATTTCTGCCCCCCAGGTCACTGCTGTCAACAATGTGGTCAGAGGTATTAAGCCACTTTTACGGGCTCACAATAAAACGTTCAAAAACTAAACTGAAACGGTTTTCCTGTGAAATATGTTAAGGAACTTCCTTTCCAGGGTAAAGACTTGTGTATAAGGTAAAATAAATAACCAAAAACAAAAATACTCCTCCACACCTTGGGCTATGTTCACAAGTAGCATTTTTTAATGCGTTTTTGTACTTTTGTATTGCTTTCAACCGTGACAAATGCATTCACCGGGAAATGTCATTTTAACATTTTACAACCATATCTGGCCATGTGCTGTGTGACACAAGCATATAGTGCTGAAAAGACTTGAGAACAGCATGGGGAAGACCACTGGAAGCATCTCTGACACCCAGGTCACTGCCTAAAAGTCTGCCCATCAGAAGTCATCCTTGCCACATCAGAAAATGCAGACTTGCAACTATCCGCATGCAAGTCCTTGTCCTAGGGCAGTGTTCAATTGTACCTCCCCCATTCCTTGCAAATGCAAGCGCAAGTATGCAGCCTGCCACCCACCCACCCCCAGGCTGCAATAACATACTGCTTGCTTGCACTTGAAATTGGGCCTTTTAGGCATATGGAGGCGGAATCTGGCCACCACGTCATGGCTGTGTCGGCGGCCTGGTATCCATACGCAGTCCCCAGCCGCCCAGCGGCAGGGTGTCCACGCTTGGTCCCCAGCTGCCAGGGGGCAGCTGGGTGTCCATGCTTGGTCCCCAGCTTCCTGGGGGCGGCCGGGTGTCCATAAACGGTCCCCAGCAGCCCCTATTTGAAGGACAGCCTAACCACAAACATGTGGACTAGTGAATGTGGCCAGGGATGGTCCATCTGACTGACGCCTTCACACTGGGTTAATATTGTGGAAGGCGGGACACAGTTGGACACTGGGATGCAACACGTCCTCCAGACATAGAGGATTGCGAGTCCTGGGTCAATCAGGCTTCAACACAAAGTTCAGAAGGTAGATAGCAGCAGTGGTCGGCCTCCTACACAACGAGTAAATTATTCATGATCATGAGTAGTGTTGAGCCACCCCCGTAGTGTTCGAGTTTGGGTCGGTTCGTCGAACACCCGTGTGTTCGCTGAACTGTTCGTCAAACTGTTCGTCGAACACGTTCGAACACCGTTAAGACCAATGGCAGGCAAACAAAAACACATAGAAACACATAGAAAACACCTTCAAAGGTGTCCAAAAGCTGACAAACTCCTCAGAAGACATAACTAACACATGGAAAAGTGACAAGTACATATAGTCATGCGAAAAGAAAAGAGGTGGAGGAGTAAAAGGAGGGGGAGACACAGATATAGGCATGTCATGCCCTTCTAAAATCCAAAAAGTGAGAAGCCGACACGGCCAGTCCGTTCCTGCCCGTGCCACCTCCGTGTCGCCGGGTTTGTGCCAGAGCCACGGTGGACCCTGACGGCCAGCCCCCCTCTCCCAATACTGGTGCCTGTCCGCTGGTGGGTCGAGCGAGCCCCCCTGTGGTGGAGGCAGCTCTAAGCTTTTTAATTTAAATTGTCTCTCTAATTTGAATGAATACACTTTAAATCCTTTTACAAGGATCTATTGGAGGGCAAGTCTCATGCCAGCAGCCGCGTAATTCCAGCTCCAGTAGCGTCCACTAAAGCTGCTGCAGTTACAAAGCTTTTATAAGGATCGAGCTCAGCTGTCCACCGGAAGGCGTCCTACCGCCAGTCCCAGCCCCTATGCCTTGGGGTGCCTCCTGATGCTCTTCACTGAGTATCCCGTGGTCCCGAAGCATTTCCTTTGAAAAAATGAAGTGTCCAAACTACAGGTGGTGTAGCTTGCTTAACAGCCGGGATAATCCGCTGACTAGCAGACACTGCTACTAGGCAGAAAGTATTTCCTGGGCTAGATGCAGTTAAAAATTTGTAATTAGATACTCTCATTGGATGCTGAGAAAGCATTTCATAGAGTCTCCTGGCACGCCATATGTTATTCTCTTAAAAAGCTTAGGGTAGGGGTCTAGGGGACCCTTTTATAGCCAAAATCACGGCCCTGTATCGCAATATGTCACCTAGGCTGAAGATAAATGGAACTGTAGCACCCTGAGGGCTCGGTTGCTACAGAGGTATTGCACCTCACCCAGAGGTGTGATATCTCACTCTCAGGTAAGGATGGAGTGTGGATCAGGACCCGACACCTGCATGCATTACACCACATTGCCGTGGGGCAGGGCGACCAATATGCCCCTGAGATGGGCACGACAGTCCTTTTCCCTGGCTGGAGTGGGGGGAGGGAACACTGAGGAAGGGGAACCCTGTAGTGCAGGAGCAGGGAGGAAGCAGTTCCTGGGTGCATTGAGAAGGGAGAATAAAAGGTGGGCACCATCTTAGTTCAGTGCAGAGAAGTCTAAGCAGAAGTGACAGGGAGCAGGGGCTCTGCATGAGCTCTGCTCCGGAGGCGGGCCTAGTAACAGAGGCCCAGGCCTCGAAGAGGGAGAAGGAAGGAAGAGGAGCGGAGAAGGCTCCAGGAAAGAGGAACGAAGGGATCCCAGGGGTGCGGACGAGCGAGTCGCCACCGCACGCCCGAATCCATCTGCGTGGAGGGGTCAGGCCAAAGGGGGAGACCGGTCCCCGAAACTAGTGGAGGCGGGAAACGACCCTCAGCTAGAAACCGGAGGCTGTGACATTTTATGTGGCGCAGCCCCTCGTTACACCCGCTAGGAAGGCATCACATAGGGTCAGAGAAACTGGCGCCAAGTTTACCAAGAGGAGGCCCGAGGCAGCCGGACAGAAGGGTTGGTAAGAAAGGCCAGACAAAGGACACACAAAGGGGGTCCTGTGAAGTGCTCCAAAGTTATCTGGGAGTTGTCTGAGCCCCTCACCTGGTGAGCACAGTATGACGTGGGCAGCCGTTACCTGCAGAAGTGGTCTGGATAATAAGAACTGTGAGTAAAGGCCCTGGACTGCATCACTGACTCCGTGTCGTTACTGCTGCTGCCCTGCACCATCACCCCCATCCTCCGCATACACTGCCCTGAGGCTATACTCCTCCCGTGGGGAGTTATGCTACGCTCTGCTGCACCCACAACACCAGCCTCAGCGGTCTGCCCTGCAGCGGTGGTTCACTCTGACCACAATCCACGGGTGGCGTAGTCGGACATTTAAACATCAAAACCACATAAATAGTTCCGCCACTGGTTTGACCGCCCTGAGCCACGGAACCGGGTCGCCGCCACGGAGACTACAACCAACAGCATCCACCAAAAAGGGTCCGGCTCCGGGTGTCCCAAGGCCCAGGGGGTGCGTCAGAACATTTTCATAACCTTTCATAATCACCAATGGGACAAGGCAGGGATGTCCTCTGTCCCCTCTCTTATACATCCTAGTGACGGAGCACCTGCTCTCATCAATTCGCCATAACCCCAATATTAGGTGGATTGAGGTGGGAGGCACCGAGTACAAGTGCTCTGCATTTGCTGATGATGTCCTAGTATATATCACTCAATCACATATATCCATCCCTGCTGTTATGGCTGAAATAGATCTCTTTGTTGCATGGTCAAATTTTAAAATCAATGCAGCGAAGTCTGAGGCCCTCGATGTCTCCCTCCCCAAATCCATACAGGATTCCATCCAGTCCAACTTTCCCTTTGCCTGGCCCTCACAGGGTATCAAATACTTAGGAATTCCTATTCATAGAGACCTCTCCCATCTATGTTATCTTAATTTTGGGCCCTTTATTGAACAACTCCATACAGACCACAGTTGGCAAGTTAGAACTGTAAGATTCACTACGTGAACCACTGGTGTTTTGTGGAAAAGCACATGTACACTGTGTTCCAAATTATTATGCAAAAAGTGTTTAGGAGTGATAAGGGAAGAATTTGTTTGTTTGTCAGTTAAACTCATTGATGGTGATGTGTGTCAGGGCTCTTTATATCACTGTAAGCAATTGCAGACACCTGTGCTAATTAGTTTGGCAGGTGTGCCCAATGAAAGACAAGACCACTTAAGAAGGCTGTCCCACATTATTAAGCAGCCTACATTTTCTGCCAAAATGGGTAAGAAAAAGGATGTGTCGGCTGCTGAGAAGCAACAAATTGTGGAGTGTTTAGGTCAAGGCATGACTACAATCAACATTGTGCGATGATCAGGATGAAGTGTCTTGGCAATCAAGAAGTATGTAGCTGATTCACAGTACACACGTGTGCGTGCTGATAAGGGCAAATTGAGGACTCTTTCCTACAGGCAATTACGTCAGGTTAAAAGAGCAGCGGCAAAAAAGCCTTGTCATAGCAGCAGACAAGTTTTTGAAGCTGCTGGTGCCTCCAACGTCCCCCAAACAACAAGATGCAGGCTCCTTCAGTGGTTTGCAGCTGTGCGTAAGCCATCCTGTCGACCTCCTCTATCCACTGCACACAAGCAGAAACGGCTCCAATGGGCCAAACAATACATGCAGACTGACTTCAAAACTGATTTGTTCACGGATGAGTGCCGTGCAACGCTCGATGGTCCAGATGGATGGAGTGGAGGATGGCTGGTTGATGGACACCCCACGCAAACACGGCTACAGCGCCAACAAGGAGGAAGTGGAGTAATGTTTTGGGCTGGAATCATGGGGAGAGAGATTGTCGGCCCCTTTAGGATCCCTGAAGGGGTAAAGAAGAACTCCATAATGTATGTGGAGTTTCTCAAACAGCACTTCCTGCCATGGATCAAGAAGAAGAACCGTGTATTCCACAGCAAGATCATTTTCATGCATGATAATGCACCGTCTCATGCTGCACATAACACATCTGCATCTCTGGCTGATATGGGCATAAAAGGGGACAAACTTATGGTGTGACCCCCATGCTCCCCTGACCTCAACCCCATTGAGAACCTCTGGAGCATCATCAAAAGGAGTGTCTATGATGGCGGGAGGCAGTTCACATCTAAGCAACAGCTCTGGGGGGGTATTCTGTCCTCATGCAAAACAATTGAAGTAGAAACCATCCAAAACCTGACAAATTTTATGGATGAGAGAGTTCAGAAGCTCCTTTCGAACAAGGGGTCCTATGTGCAAATGTAACATCACCTAGAATAAAGTTTTGAGTTGAAAACTGTTTGATTTCAGTTTCTAATAACCTGCTAATGCTTATAATTTCAAAAATGACCATTTTTTTGTTCTTTATTAAAATGAAAAGGTTGATCGAAGAGTGTGGGGGAACTAAGAGTGTGGCAACCCAGTAGTCAGGATTACATTGAATTCTGACAATCTGTGGGTCATGTTGCAGGTAGTGCAGCAAGAAGGCTCTCATGTGTCTTGCGCATCTAGGAGCCCCAAAATTATTTTCCGGGCTAGATGCAGCTAAAAATTATTATTAATTTTAAATCTGGTGGAGCTTATTATAGATGGCCTAATAGAATCATTACTGCACAATGCTACAAAGCCCAAATAATTTTCCAGCCAAGATACAGATAAACATGATTAGTAATTTTAAATCTGGTGGAGCTTAGTATAGATGGCCTAATAGAATCATTACTGCACACTGCTACAAAGCCCAAATAATTTTCCAGCCAAGATACAGATAAACATGATTAGTAATTTTAAATCTGGTGGAGCTTAGTATAGATGGCCTAATAGAATAATTACTGCACACTGCTACAAAGCCCAAATAATTTTCCAGCCAAGATACAGATAAACATGATTAGTAATTTTAAATCTGGTGGAGCTTAGTATAGATGGCCTAATAGAATCATTACTGCACACTGCTACAAAGCCCAAATAATTTTCCAGCCAAGATACAGATAAACATGATTAGTAATTTTAAATCTGGTGGAGCTTAGTATAGATGGCCTAATAGAATCATTACTGCACACTGCTACAAAGCCCAAATAATTTTCCAGCCAAGATACAGATAAACATGATTAGTAATTTTAAATCTGGTGGAGCTTAGTATAGATGGCCTAATAGAATCAGTACTGCACACTGCTACAAAGCCCAAATAATTTTCCAGCCAAGATACAGATAAACATGATTAGTAATTTGAAAGCTTAAAACGGATGGTGAGGTGATTTTAACCAATCATCAAGCTTTTACTCCGCCCAGGCAGGATGACACAGGGATAGAAAAGTCGTTTCGGATCCATGATTTGTTCATCTTTATGAACGTGAGTCTGTCTACATTATCAGTGGAGAGCCGCGTGCGCTTATCTGTCAGCACACCACCAGCAGCGCTGAACACACATTCAGACAGAACGCTGGCTGCGGGGCATGACAAGATCTCCAAGGCGTAAGTGGCGAGCTCCGGCCATTTATCCAGATTGGAAGCCCAAAAAGAGCAAGGGTCCAGTGACACAGTCATGGCTTCAATGTTTACTTGGAGATACTCCTGTACCATCGTCTCTAGGCGTTGACTATGTGTCAGACTTCTTGTCTCGTGTGGCCTTGCAAAGGATGGGCTAAAAAAGTGGTGAAATGATTCCACAAAATTGATATTACCAGCAGATACTGTGTTTCTGTTACGGTTTGAGTGCTGAACACTCGACGGTCCCACGGTTGGCAAGTTGGAACTGTGAGATTCACTACGTGCACCACTGGTGTTTTGTGGAAAAGCACATGTAAGATTCTGCAACAGTCTCTGCTGATACTCCTCCATGTGTGCATCCCTTTCTATGGCAGGAATAATTTCTGCAAATTTAATTTTGTACCGGGGATCTAACAGTGTGGCAACCCAGTAGTCAGGATTATTTCTAATTCTCACAATTTGAGGGTCATGTTGCAGGTGGTGCAGCAAGAAAGCACTGATGTGTCTTGCGCATCCAGGAGCACCAAGTCCCTGTTGTGTTGGTGGCGAGGTAACAATCATGCTTCCTTCCTCTGTCCTCTCCCCCCAACCTCGCACAACAGAAATGTGATCAAGGTCTCCCTCATCTGATGAGTCTTCCATCAGTTCGTCCTCCACTTCTTCCTGGGCTCCTGCACCTTCCTCACTAGTTTGGCTGCTACCATGCGCCCTGGTAAAACCATCTCCCCCACCCTCACATGCCTGCCGCCTTGGTGCTGCCGACCGTCTGGACCTTGCAGATGTTAGGCCTTCCGCATACAACTCCTCCTCCTCTACTTCCTCCTCCTCCTCTTGTGCCACCACCTGACTCCGAATTCTGCTTAACATGTGCTCCAGCATGTAAATCACCGGAATAGTCATGCTGATAATGGCATCGTCAGCACTAAACATCTTCGTCGCCATTTCAAAACTGTGCAGAAGGGTGCATAGGTCCCTGATCTGAGACCACTCCTCAAGCGTGATTTGCCCCACCTCTGGATCTCGTTGGCCCAGGCTATACGTCAGAACGTATTGCACCAGGGCTTGTCGGTGCTGCCACAGTCGCTGCAACATGTGCAGAGTTGAATTCCACTGGGTAGGCACATCGTATTTTAGCTGGTGAAGTGGCAGGCGCAACGACTTCTGTATAGATGTAAGTCGCTGAGCTGCGGTATGCGAATGGCAGAAGTGAGCACACAGCGACAGTGCCCTCTGCAAAAGGCCATCTAGTCCGGGATAGTGGGCTAAAAATTGCTGGACAACCAGGTTCAACACGTGAGCCATACAAGGCACGTGTGTGACATTGCCCCGGCGAAGGGCCGCAACCAGGTTTGCAGCATTGTCGCACACGGCCTTCCCTGGTTTCAGGTCCAGTGGAGACAACCATTCATGAAATTGGTTCTCCAGAGCTGACCACAACTTTCCCAGACATTTCAAAGTAAAAACCGCCTGATGACGTTGAGCCCTACTGCCAGCATAGTAAGGAGGTGTGCAGGATCCCTTCTGCGCAGTTAGAAAGCTTGTGGCATGACCAGACAGGCTTTGGGTGCAGGTGGAGGACCGAGAGGAGGTTGAGGAGGCAGAAGCAGTGGAGGAACTTTGAGATAAAGAGGATTGACGCACAACTCGTGGGGACGGCAAAACTTGGACAGCAGCCCCTTGTCCTGCTGTCACCATAGTTACCCATTGTCCAGTCAGCGACATGTAATGCCCCTGTCCATGCCTACTTGTCCAAGTGTCTGTGGTGAAATGCACCCTGTCACACACAGAGTTTCTCAAAGAAGCAGTGATGTTGTGTGCGACATGCTGGTGGAGCGCAGGCACACCTTTCTTTGAGAAGTAGTGCCGACTGGGCATCTGGTACTGGGGCACTGCGACGGACATAAGGTCTCGAAAATCCTCTGTGTCCACCAGGCGGAAAGGCAGCATTTCTGTAGCCAAGAGCTTGCAGATGGTGAAATTCAACCTCTTAGCTTTCTCATGGCTAGGAGGAAATGGTATTTTACTTGTCCACATCTGAGGGACCGAGGGCTGGCTGCTGTGCTTAGACGGGGCTGATAAGGGTGTACCCGGCAAACTGCCGGTCTGTGAGGAAGATGCAGGCGGACATGTTAGGTTGCCTTGATCCAAAGGTGGTGCTATCGATGTCGGACAGCGCTCAACACCAGCTGGTGTTACCACCTCCAAAGAAAATGATGACCTGCCAATCACGCTGGCTGTTGCGGGTAAAGAGGTGGCAGGTCAGCATCCCAAAACAGGTGTGACTGCTGTCCCCCTAGTCACAGAGGATGAAGAGGCCGCGGATGCACAAGATGTGGCAGACAGTGGTTGGCCCGGCCGGCTAGGCCGTATTGTAGCACAGTGAGCTTCCCACTGCAACTTATGCTTCATGTCCATGTGCCGGTTCATGCATGAAGTACTCAAACTATGTATTTTTTGGCCTCTACTTAGCTTTTGTTGACAAATGTTACAGATAACACGAGTTGGGTCATCTTTATCGATCTGAAAAAATGCCCAGGCTATGCAAGGCTTAGCACCCATGCGACCTGAAGAGCCACCACGACTTGTGGTCAGAGGCAGAGTTGTGTTTGAGGATGCAGTTGTTGACGTGCTTCCAGTACTACGTCTCTGTCCAGGAAGTCGCAACCTGACCTCGTCGTCACTAGCATCCTCCTCCACCTCCTCTGCTGACCTCATCTGTTGGCTGACTGTGGGTTGACAGTAAGTGGGATCTCCAACCTCATCATCATCACCCTGTGTGTTATCACACCCGTCGTCCTCAGAGCCAACCTGTTCCTGCCCTGGCAAAAAATTAAAGTTGTCGCTCCAATCAGGTATTTGAGTCTCATCATCGTCTTCCTTATTGTCTCCACCAACAGGAGTTACAGTTTGGGAATGAGGGTCTACATTTTGGTTAGAACCTCCTGCGTCTGGTCCTGGATCCGACTCATAAAGATTCTGGGCATCAGTGCAGATCATTTCCTCGTCTGGATTCACAGAAGCGCTGGAGCCGACCTCTGATTCCCAGGCTATAGTATGAGTAAACAGCTCTGCAGACTCAACCATCTGTTCTACCTCATACTCAGACGGGCAGCTGGAGATTTGGGAGCTGTGAGGTAGCAGGTGCGATTGGGGTGACACCTCTGAGGACTGGAGTATTTGTGATGTTGAAGTTGATGTGGAGGAGAGCCCACTTAAAGGAGCACTTGATATCCGTTGAAGCACCTGCTGTTTTTGTGCCTCATCTGGAATTTGTAGCGATTGGCGTGGCCGTAAGAAAGGGATCTTATCACGTTGTCCGCTAAAAGAAGTAGACATTTTAGTTTGGCTGGAAGATGGTCTTTCTTCTGCAGATGTTACTGTTGCTTTAACACCTACCCCACGGACACAACCTTTTTTTTTTTTCACCAGCAGCAGGCCTTTTTCCACTCATTTTGGTGGTTAACTAATTCACAACTCTGGAGTTGTTTGCACAAAAAAACAATGGATGGGAACCGAGCAGAGCTGAGTGGCCAAACTGTGGTATTAGGCCAAAACTATTGTCTGGGTTAGATGCAGAAAAAAATTATATTCAATTTGCAACCTGATGGAGGTCAGTATAGATGGACTAATAGAACAAGTCCCACACACTGCTAGAAGCCCAAATATTTTTTCAGAGCTAGATGCAGAAAAAAATTATATTCAATTTGCAACCTGATGGAGGTCAGTATAGATGGACTAATAGAACAAGTCCCACACACTGCTAGAAGCCCAAATATTTTTTCAAAGCTAGATGCAGAAAAAAATTATATTCAATTTGCAACCTGATGGAGGTCAGTATAGATGGACTAATAGAACAAGTCCCACACACTGCTAGAAGCCAAATATTTTTTCAGAGCTAGATGCAGAAAAAAATTATATTCCATTTGCAACCTGATGGAAGTCAGTATAGATGGACTAATAGAACAAGTCCCACACACTGCTAGAAGCCCAAATATTTTTTCAGAGCTAGATGCAGAAAAAAATTATATTCAATTTGCAACCTGATGGAGGTCAGTATAGATGGACTAATAGAACAAGTCCCACACACTGCTAGAAGTTCAAATATTTTTTCAGAGCTAGATGCAGAAAAAAATTATATTCAATTTGCAACCTGATGGAGGTCAGTATAGATGGACTAATAGACCAAGTCCCACACTCTGCTAGAAGTCCAAATATTTTTTCAGAGCTAGATGAAGAAAAAAAATATATTCAATTTGCAACCTGATGGAGGTCAGTATAGATGGACTAATAGAACAAGTCCCACACACTGCTAGAAGCCCAAATATTTTTTCAGAGCTAGATGCAGAAAAAAATTATATTCAATTTGCAACCTGATGGAGGTCAGTATAGATGGACTAATAGAATGATGCTATGCCCAAAAGGTTTTACTTCACTAGGTGCAGTAAAAAAATTGGTATTCTATACACAGGTGGTGTAGCTTGCAACACAGATAGGCTACTCCACTGACTAACACACTCTGCAATAGGCCAAAAAGGATTAGCTTTGCTAGATTTAGCCAAATGCTGTGAAAAAAACTTGCACAGCACTGGCACAGACCTGCCTGGCAAAAACTGATAGGAACTGATGTAACTTAGTCCTGAAAAGGACTGCAATTACAATTAGTCTTTACTCCCAACCTATCTATTTAAGAGCACAGACCTGCCTGAAAAAAGTCGTAGGAAATGCTGCAACCTAGTCCTTAAAAGGACTGCAATCACAACTATTCCCTACTCCCAAGCTATCTGTAGATTTGTGCGAAAATTGGCTTTAAATTAACAAGGTATAACGCACACAGCAACAGGGGTGCCGTCTAACACGCAGCTGCAGCAGTGAGAAAATGGTGGCGACGGGGAAAATGGCTGGGTCTTATAGGGCAAGGACATGTGACATACACTGCCAGTGACACATGCCCTTGCTTGTGTGAAAAAAAGCAGTTCGCTCCGTGTGTGCTCTGCTGATAGGCTGACAGATTGCACCTCCCCACTGTAAATGCGGGAAAGAAAAAAAAAAATGGAGATCTTCATTATTCCTGCAGAGATCCATCCCCTGCCCCTCCCCCCACCCCACTGTACACTCAAACTGCGTATTAACATTAATTTTCAGCATTACTGAGAAAAAATTCAGTTATGATTTTGGTGCACGAACAGTTATCGAACATAACCTCGAACAGCCGAATTTTTTTCAAATCGTTCGTGTTCGCCGAATGGCTCGAACACCGCCCAAAACAGCTCGAATTTGAGATTGGCGAACAGTTCGAGTCGAACAACGCTCATCTCTAATCATGAGGCCATCCAACTCCTTAGCTTTCTGTTCCTTGGAATGCAAGCGCATGTATGGAGTAGTGGCTAGGCCTGAGGTGGTCAGCGTTTTGGCGCTTATCCTACCTCCTCCGAGGATTGCTGGATGTTTTCCTGCTACTATCCCAGTTCTATGACTCCCGTTAAAACAAATCTTCAGGAGATGAATGATGGATGAGGTGGTGACAAAGGAGAAAGAGCAGGAGGAACAGGGACCTCACCTGTAGGATATGTTTCTGTACCAAAAGGAGCGGTTCGGCTGCACAATTATAGGGCATACAGTGAGTGCAATGCCTACCAAAAATTCCGAGGCACTCCAATTCCCCTTGGAAGTGACATGGAGGTCAGAGGGCCTTAACTAAACTGTTTTTTCCATTTATAGCAACTGGGTCTCCTGTACACTGTTGGCCTAAGCAGTGAATGGAAGGCTTTCCAAAAATTATGCAATGCCCCTTGAAACAGACGTGGATTACAGCGTACTAAAAACCTTCTACCCATTATTGGGGAGTGAGTCTCCCTTAGTGTTCGGCTATGCATTAAAATGCAAAAGCTGACTAAAATTAGGAGGAAATACAATGCCCGTTGGAAGAGTCGTGGAGGTTAGAGGTAATTAAAAATGACATTTCAATGCCCCTTGGAAGAGCTGTGGAGTTCAGAGTGGTTTAACAAGACGGTTTTAATGCCCCTTGGAAGAGACGTGGAGGTCACAGTAGCTTAACAAGATGGTTTTAATGCCCCTTGGAAGAGACATGGAGGTCAGAGTGGTTTAACAAGATGGTTTTAATTCTCCTTGGAAGAGACGTGGAGGTCACAGTAGCTTAAAAGGCCTTTATTAATGCCCCTTGGAAGAGACGTGGAGTTCAGAGTGGTTTAACAAGACGGTTTAATGCCACTTGGAAGAGACGTGGAGTTCTCAATAGCTTAACAAGATGATTTTAATGCCCCTTGGAAGAGACATGGAGTTCACAGTAGCTTATCAAGATGGTTTTAATGCCCCTTGGAAGAGACGTGGAGGTCACAGTAGCTTAACAAGACAGTTTTAATGCCCCTTGAAAGAGTGGTGGAGGTCGCAGTGGAATAAAAAGACAATATCAATGCCCCTTGGAAGAGAGGTGGAGGTCACAGTAGCTTAACAAGATGGTTTTAATGCCCCTTGGAAAAGACGTGGAGGTCAGAGTGGTTTAACAAGACGGTTTTAATACCCCTTAGAAGAGACGTGGAGGTCAGAGTGGTTTAACAAGAAGGTTTTTTTAATGCCCCTTGGAAGAGATGTGGAGGTCAGAGTGGTTTAACAAGATGGTTTTAATGCCCCTTGGAAGAGAGGTGGAGGTCAGAGTGGTTTAACATGACGGTTTTCATGCCCCTTACAAGAGCCATGCAGTACAGTATTTTAAAACATTATTCCCATTATTGGGGAGTGTGTCTCCCATAGTATTCGCTTATGCCTTACAAGCAAAAGCTGCCAAAAATTAGGATGGAGGAACTTGCAATGCCCCTTACAAGAGCCATGCAGTACAGCATATTACAAACAGTATTCCCATTATTGGGGAGTGGGTCTCCCATAGTCTTTGCTTATGCCTTCCAAGCAAAAGCTGCCAAAAATTAGGATGGAGGAACTTGCAATGCCCCTTACAAGAGCCATGCAGTACAGCATATTACAAACATTATTCCCATTATTGGGGAGTGGGTCTCCCATTGTCTTTGCTTATGCCGTCCAAGCAAAAGCTGCTAAAAATTAGGAGGAAATGCAATGCCCGTTCGAAGAGTCGTGGAGGTTAGAGTTAATTAAAAACAACCAAGCTGCCAAAAATTAGGATGGAGGAACTTGCAATGCTGGCAACACGGACCACGGTCACCCTGGTGGTATAGTGTTGGTGGAGGCTGAGGATAAGGAGGAGAGCAAAATACAGCCGAAATGAGGAAGCGTATACCCATGTGTGGGTGTGAAGCGGTGCATGGGAATACACCTCCCGAAATAACACAGTGGATTTGACTTTATGTTACTCTGCTGTCATTTGGTGGTGATGAGAAGTCTGGCCCAATCCAGCCCTTGTTCATTTTGATAAGGGTCAGCTTGTCAGCATTGTCAAATGACAGGCGAGTGCGCTTATCAGTTATAATTCCCCCAGTGGCACTAAAAACACACTCCGATTACACGCTAGTGGCAGGGCAGGCCAGGACCTCCAGGCGTACAGAGCAAGTTCATTCCAAGTGCCCAGCTTGGATACCCAATAATTAAAAGGCACAGAGGAATCACGGAGGACGCCGGTACGGTCGGCAAGGTACTCCCTCACCATCTGGGTCTCAGAAAACTGTCCCAGAATGTTGACAATGTTACCCTGCCTCTGCTGGATTGGAGTTGCGTTTCTCTCGCCTGTGCGCCTTGGTTAGGCAATGAACTGTGACCTCTGCCGCTACAGTGTTCAGATGGGAATTTTTTTTAACAGTTCTTCAGCAAGGGCCTTCTGGTACTGCCCCATTTTTGTAGACCTCTCCACCTCAGGAATAAGAGAGTGAAAGTTCTCCTTGTAGCGGGGGTCTAAAAGTGTCACCAACCAGTAATGACTGTCACCCAACATTTTGACAATGCGAGGGTCACGGTTAAGGCAGCGTAACATAAAATCTGCCATGTGTGCCAGACTGGTAACGGGCAAGACTTCCATGTCCTCACCAAGATGACGACTGACCATGCTCTCCTCCTCCTCCCCCCTGTCCTCAGGCCACCCAATCTGAACCGACGGTATGACAGTTTTACAGGTACTACCGTCTACAGCGCATAATACCAGCTCCTGTTCTTCCTCCTCCTCCTCCCCCTCCTCTTTCTCATTGTCCCCCAATGCACGTTGGGATGAGATGAGGCTGGGCTGTGTGTAATCGCCCATTACGGCTTCTTTATCCGTCTCATAATACTCTGGCTGCAATGACTCCTCTTTAATTCTCTGCAGAGAGCGTTGCAAAAGACAGACAAGTGGGATGCTGACGCTAATGATGGCATCCTCGCCACTCACCATCTTGGTGGACTCCTCAAAGTTTGTCAGGATGGTACATATGTCAGACATCCAGGTCCACTCTTGAGGTCTTATGTGTGGAGTCTGACCTAAATATCGACGGCCTTGTTGCAGCTGGTACTCCACAACTGCTCTCTTCTGCTCACAAATCCTTTGCAACATGTGGAGGGTAGAGTTCCAATGTGTGGGGACATCACACACCAGTCGGTGTGCCGGAAGCTGCAAACGCTGCTGCAACATAGCAAGGGTGGCGGAAGCTGTAGCCGACTTCTGAAAATGAGCTGACAGGCGGTGCACTTTGACGAGCAGATTGGGCAACTCGGGGTACGATTTAAGAAACTGCTGAACCACAAGGTTAAGCACATGAGCCAGGCATGGTACGTGTGTAATCTCGCCTCGCCTCAGAGCCGCCACCGGGTTACGGCCATTGTCACACATGACCATGCCTGGATGTAGGTTCAGCAGTCTCAGCCACAGATCTGCCTGCTCTTTCACAGCTGTCCACAACTCACAAGCAGTGTGAGGATTATCACCTAAGCTTATGAGTTTCAGCACAGCCTGTTGCCGCTTGGCTGAGGCAGTTCTGCAGTGCTTCCAGCTTGTAACTGATGTGATATCTGAGATAGAGGCTGAACATGAGGAGGAAGAAGAGGATGATGCGCAGAAGCTGTACACTGTGGGGGCAACTCTGACTGACATAGGGCCCGCAATCCTCGGTGTGGGGAGGATGTGTTCCATCCCAAGGTCCGACTGGGTCCCGGCTTCCACTATGTTTACCCATTGTGCCGTCAGGGAGATGTACCGTCCCTGGCCTAAATCACTTGTCCTCGTGTCCGTTGCCTGGTGGACTCTCCTAGTAACTGCGTTGTTGAGGGCACGGCAGATGTTTTGGGACATGTGCTTGTGTAGTGCGGGGATGGCACACCGGGCAAAATAGTGTCGGCTGGGGACCGTGTACCGAGGGACGGCCACCACCATAAGGTTGCGGAAGGATTCCATCTCCACCAGTCTAAAAGGCAGCATTTCCAATGCAAGCTGTCGTGAAATGTGCAAATTTAGGACTGTGGCCTGTGGGGCGTTGGCTGCGAATTTGCGCTTTCGTTCAAAGGTCTGGGATATGGACAATTGAATGCTGCGGTGGGACGTGGACGTTGATGCCATAACAGGTGAAGACTGAGAGGAGGGGGCATCTTTGCATGCAGTATGGACAGGGGATGGCCTTGCAAGCACAACAGGGGGTTCTCTTACACGCACAACAGCGGAAGAAGCAGTGGTGACACCCGCTGACACTGGTCGTGGACCCTGGGGTTCGCCCCACAAAGTCAGGTGCTTTGCTGACATGTGCCTGATCAAGCTGGTGGTGGTCAGGCTGGTAGTTTTGACACCCCTGCTGATTCTGGCATGGCAGGTGGTACAATTGACCTTTTTGGAGTTATCAACAGAGTCTTTAAAAAAATTCCAGACTCTGGAAGACCTACCGGTTGTACTGGCAATGTCCCTCGTGTTGGTGTTACGGGGAACTGTTGCCCGCTTTCTGTGTGCGGCCACCACACTGCTTCTTCCTGCCTGTTGAGGTACTCTGCCTCCCTCCCCCTGTGGGCTGCTGGACTCGCTCTGCATGTCCTCTTGCCACATTGGGTCAGTTACTAGATCATCCACCACCTCCTCCTCTTCCACTTGCGCACCACGATCCTCCTCCTCACTTCGTGGCAATTGTGTCTCATCATCGTCCACCTCTTGTGACAAATTGCCAGCAACGACTTCCTGTGGTCGTGGCTGTTCAAATATTTGGCCATCGCTACATGGGATCTCCTCTTCCACCACTTCAAGCGGAGCAGGCGAGGGGCACAAATATGGAAATGGACCAGTAAACAGCTCTTCAGAGTGTCCAACTGTGGGATCAGTTGCTGTCTGACGACAGTCGGCATGGTGGGAGGAAGGAGCATCAGGGTGAGGAGGAGTATGTGGTTGAGACTCACGGCTACTAAAACTTGACCGAGTGGAAGACAGACCAGAGGTGGTGGTGCCCAGGTAACTGGAAGTATTATCTGCTATCCAATTAATAACCTGTTCACACTGATCAGTTCGCAATACTGGTGTTGTAGTGTGCTTCCCTAGTAAATCGGTCAAGAAATGGGAGTGAGAAGATGTGGCTGTTGGTTGTGACACATTTTCATCTTGGCCACGGCCCCGACCCCTACACGCACCATCACCAGAACGTCCAGTTCCACATCCCTTGCCACACACCTTGCCTATTGTAAATGAAGTAAAATAGCTTACACGCGCACTATCAATGGAAAAAGGGTAATAAAAAGGAGATTAGAACCGTGGAAGAGGAAAACCACAGTTCTATTTCTCTGGCCTACACCAGAATCTTTTAAACAGATATATTTGTGTCTGAATAGTCAGGGAGACACTTGTACTATTTTTTTATAAGCAAAAAAGGCCAAAATCTGGATAATACAGAGATTTGAACCGTGGAACTGCAAAACCACAGTTATAGTTATGTGGCCTATACCAGAATCTTTTAAACAGATATATTGGTGTCTGAACATTCACAGACACACTTAATTTTTTTTGGGGGGGGGAGAATACCAAAAGGTTAATAAGACATGTATTTTTACAGTCTGACTGAGGAAAAAAAATAAATGCAGGATTTAGATAAAAAAAAAAGGATTTTTCCTGGCCCCTGAGACCGGGGGATAAGTCTAGCAATTTGACCAGCAGGAGCACACATGACTGTAATGCACTGTTTGTTGGTATAAACACTGCGTCTCCTATACAGTCTGTCTGTCTGATATCTGGGATGGATATTAGTCCCGAGAAGGACTGTTTGTTTGATTTGGCAGGCTTTAGAGACCCTACACTACCTATTTCGCACTATATATCTCTCCCTAACTCAGCAGCACTGACCCTACACTGTCTGATCCCGGGCGACTGTGTCCAAGATGGCGGCACCCGGTTTTAAATACTCGAGGTGACACTGTGCGGCCAGCCAATCACTGTAATACCCACAAACAACATGGCTGCGGCATTACAATGACTGCCTGGCAATCCCTGCATGTTCATTGGCTCTGTAAAGAGCGCCCAACGTGCAGGGCGGAGACCTGAGCTCCCGCCCTAGTAACGGTGCTCGACCGAACATCCCGAGTAGTGAGATGCTCGGGCGAGTACCGAGCTGTGTCGAGCATGCTCGCTCAACACTAGTGGGACTGTAAAAGAGGAGCCTGAAAACTTCTATGAAAAATGATTTTGTCTAACTGTAGAGCAGATAGAAGTTTTGATAATGGAACAAAATGAGACATCTTCATAAAACAGTTCACCATGACCCAGATGGTAGTGAACACTTGCAAAACTGGAAAATTTATAATGATCAGTAACGAAGTCTATGGTAATCTCGGCCCTGTTTTCTTGTTATATAATAAGAGGCTGAAAAGGACTGAGAGGCACTTGATGCAAAGGTTTTTTTCTGTGCACACTGCAGGAAAAATGCCACAAATTCTTTGATGCCTCCATTTAAGCCACCAATAGAAAGTCCTGGGTGATTGCAGAGAAGAATGGGCCCAAGATAAGACTTTCTGGCTAAGTGCATTTGAGACTAGAGAACGACCTTTAGGTGAAGAATTGGAAGAAGAAGCGATGGTATCAAGGAAATGTTCAGGTTCAATTACATGTGAAAGCGCATCTTCATCAACACAACATGGATCAAAGGACATGGATAGAATGTTAGCCACAAGGATGTTTTCTACATCCAGAGGAAATTTGAGGGAATAGCTCCTACACCAATACTACTCCCACTTCAAGGGAGAACGGTCTGTGGACATTAGGATGGTGCAGTACAGGAGCAGTAGAAAAATGGAATTTAAGGTCTTGAAAGTCTTGGATAGCTGAATCTAACTAGTTTTCAGAATTAATGCCCTTCCGAGTTAGGGTCATGAATAGGGATGAGCGGACATGTGGATGTTCGGGTTCATCGGGTTTGGCTGAACTGTTGTCCAAAGTTTGGTTCGGGTATCAGAACTTGACCTGAACCTAATAGAAGTCAATGGGGACCCAAACTTTGATGCTGTAAAATGGCTGTAAAATTGTTGCAGTAAGGGGTAGGGGGATGCAAAAGGAAGCAAAATGGGGGTAAGAGCAGGACAATTGCCCTGCAAACAAATGTGGATAGGAAAATAACAGTTGTGGTACTCTTACAATCATAAAGGCTCTTCCATCACTTTTGCCCAATTGGGACGATTTTCAGTAAAAACGCTCGTGTGTCCGATGATGAATCCATATGTGCAATGTTCGTGCCGACTTTGAAAAAAAAACACGAACATTTTCCGAACATGTTCGTTCATCTCTACTCTCTACCCCAACACATCAGACTCTCCCCTACCATGGAAATCTTCAAAAGGAACCTGAAGGCCCACCTCTTTCGACAATCGTACAACCTGCAGTAACACTCGCTCCACCATATCTCTGCATGACCAGTTCTTCCCCCAGCTACTGTATTCTCAACCATCCCTTGTAGATTGTTTGTGAGCCCTCTTGGGCAGGGTCCTCTCTCCTCCTGTACCAGTCTGTGGTCTCATTTCACATGTAAAGCACCATGAAATAAATGGCACTATAATAATAAATAATAATTATATTATTTGTACTGTGGGTTAATTGATGACACTTTCTGGTGTCTGCCCTCAATTTTAGCTGTTTTGCCCGCTTTTGGGCTCCTTTGAAGGTGTTGTGTATGCGTTTGGTTTTTCCTCCCATTGAATGCAATGGGATTCAGATATGTTTGTTGAACTCTTGGATGAATTCAAAGAAGATAAAGATATTGATTACTTCCAGGTACGACCGGGACACATTTAAGATGTATGGCGACAAACTGGACGTTATAAAGAACTTCAACCTACTCAGATCAATGATCACTCAAGATGAAGAGACAACACCAGAAATCAACAGAAGAATAGCTATGGACAAATCAACAATGAAGTCACAGGACAAGTTCTTCAAATTGAGGAACATTTCACTGGCGTCGAAGACAATTCGTATATAGTTTGGTCTTTTCTATGGTAACATATGGATGTGAAACTTAAATGTTAAAAAACATGGCAGAAGAAGAATCGATACCCTCGAAATTATATTAACAATATCATGGATGGCAAGAAGAACAAAGAAATTAATTTTAGATCCAATCAAGCATCATCAAACTATGACTTGCCTACTTTGGACACATACAAAGAGAGCAATCCATGGAGAGGAACATTATGGTCAGAAGAATAGAAGGAACAAATCAAAGAGGAAGACCAGCAACCCGATTACTTGATACTATCAAGATAACGATCGAGAAGACCCTGGTGGACCTATTTAGGCTTGCACAAGATGGATCCTCCTACAGATTGTTCAATCATCAAGATGCTATGGCCCGAGATTGAGCCGAAGGCCTTTAAAGAAATCCTGAATCCTTACTACAATTAGGATTTGAATACCCTCAAATTAAAGCTGAGAGTCTGCACTTTATGGCCATAAAATCATTATGCAAACAGCTATTAGTCAATCTGTCAAAAAGAAATGCAATATATTCTTACTTCGGTCAATTCTAAAAGGTACAGATGGGTCATCTATACGGAATGTTCTACCAGCTCCGGAAGCTTTAGCAATTTCTTGATTTTCTGTTTTACCTTCAGGCAATCGTACTGGAGTTTCTTTATCAAAGCTGACTGCAATGACTTGATATATCCCTGCAAATATAAACACCATAACAATTCACTAAAAGCTAAATGCAAAAAAAAGTATATGAGATAAACAATTGCTAATAATAAAAAACAGTAATTATATACAATATACCGGACTTATACTTTCAGTGAATTCTACAAAGTGTTGGTCTCAATGATCAGGCTTTAATGGCCTTTAAATATGAGGGTCAGTGGCGCATTGCCAATGGCAGCAGAAAACACGGCTGATATCTTGGAAGCCAATACAGTTGAAAGCAATGATAGGAGAGAGAGCCATCAGCTGACCCTCCATCTCCCATCATTCCCCCTCTGTGTCTGAGCTCTGTGACGTCTCAGTGCAGAGGCCGTGAGGACATCACTACAGCGCGCCCTCTGTGCTGAGCAGTGCAGAGAGTCAGAAGATGCCGAGGAGACTGGAGCAGTGGGGGAATGGCGTGAGGTGAGTGTTTATTATTATTGTTGGAGCACTATATGGGGCCCATCATTCAAATGGGGCAATATATGGTGTTTATTATACTGAATGGGGCAATATATGAGGCCCATCACCCACCGTTCCCACATGCGCAGTGCATGATCAAACTAACTTGTGTCAGTGCAGAACTGACAGTTGTGATGTATAGCAATGATCCTGCACAGCTATACATTATAACTGCGATCAGACTGCTAAAAGTGGGAAAAAAATATATACATGTATATATACACATTTTGTATATATATATATATATATATATATATATATATATATATATATTACTCATAAATAAAAATTATTATGAAAAAAAAAACACAATAGAAGTACACATATTTGATATTGCCGCATCCGGAAAGACTAGTTAACCCCTTTAGTGAACATCGTGAAAAAAAAAAAAAAAAGAAGCAAAAAACGGTGCTTTATACTGCCGAACAAAAAGTGTAATAAAACGCAATCAAAAAGACTACTGTAAATAAAAATGGTACCGCTGAAAACATCATCATGTTCTGCAAAAAACAAGCTACAATACAGCTCCATCAGCTGAAAAAAAAAGTGCTAGCTCTCAGAATAAAGCGATGCAAAGAAACGTTTTTATTTCTATGAAATAATTTTTATTGTGTAAAAGCGCCAAAACATAAAAAATAAATAAAAGTAGTATCGCTGTAAATGTACTGATCTGAAAAATAAAGCTGCCTTATCAATTTTATCACACGCAGAACAGCATAAAAAAAAAAAACAATTCCAGAATTGTTGGTTTTTGTTTATTCTGCCTCCAAAAAATCAGAATACAAGGCAATCAAAAAATGTCACGTGCCTGAAAATGGGACCAATAAAAACGTCAACTTGTCCCGCAAAAAACAAGCCCTTACGTTACTCTGTCGGCTGAAATATGGAAAAATTATAGCTCTCAAAATATGGCAATGCAATAACTAGTCTTTGCAAAAAAAAGGTTTTTAGTGTGTGACAGCTGCAAAACATAAAAATCCAATATAAATCTGGTATCGCTGTAATCGCACCAACCCGAAGAATAAAGTAATCTAATCACTTACACCGCATGAGAAACGGCATGAGGAAATTCTTCACCTGCTGCTGATTTGTTCATTCTGCCTCCCAAAGATCGCAATAAGACTCGGCTCACATTCATCTTGCACTCTGAGATGAGCACTTACACTGGGGTTTCAGTGTAAATCTCTGAAATAAGTGATTCAGACGGAACCCCCGGCGGAAGATTTCCTGTAAGGAGGCAGATAGAAGTACCGAGGACGCCATCTGGCCTGTTATCCCACGATGTCTGTCTTTTTATTAGGCATGCATAAAAGTGCCATCAGCCACAGTTTTGTGAACCTCTGAAAAAAAAAGGACACTGCTAAACAGAGGACAGAGTCCAGAGTTAGGCTGGCTTCACACGTCCTAATATTTCGGGTACCGAAAAAAACAGTACCAGAGATATTCATGTCCGTGTGCCCCTGTGTGGCATACGTGTGGTAACCATGTGCCGCATCAGGAGCACACTTACCGATGCCTTGAAATCAGCGGTACAGCTAGCGCTGTCCCCAAGCGCTGACTGCTACCTTCATCATTGCTGCTGCTGGCGCTTCAATTGGCACGAGCAAGGGACAACGTTGAGAGTAGTATTCTGCTCCCGCTGTGTCCTGGTGTAAAAATTAGAATAAAATAAAAAAATCCTTATACTCACCTGTCCTATCCTCCGCTGTAACCCATCTGACCGTTCACGCCGAGGACTCAGGGAGAATGACTCGCTCCAGCGAGTCGGCCCTGGAGCTGCGCTCAGCAAGCGATGTCCTGGCACTCACTGAACTCAGCGCTGAAGCGAGTCATTCTCTCCGGCTCCTCTGCGTGAGCAGTCAGGTGGAATACAGCAGTGGACATCTTTGGACAGGTGAGTATGAGGATTTTTTTTATTTTATTCTTATTTTTACACCAGTACACAGTGGGAGCAGAATACTACTCTCAACATTGTCCCTTGTTCGCACTGACAGCAGCATAAGCAGGGGACAATGATGAGGGCAGCGTTCAGCATCTGGCGCTTGGGAACAGCGCTAACTGTACACTGATTCCCAGACACTGGTACATGTCACACTGATGACACATGGATGTCATTCATGTGTGTCATCAGTGTGGGATGTTTTGCGGCCCATGCAGTGAGGAAAAAATGGACATGTCAACATGTTATGTCCACGGACATGTGGTCCGTGGAAACACACTGACATTTGCATAGACCCATTCATTTGAATGTGTCTCCAGTACATGAGGAAACTATCACCACACATACTGGACACACTGACGTGTGAAAGAGGCCTAACTCTGCTGCCTCATTATAGTGAATGGATGCCTCAGGGGTTTCATCTGACTTACGTAGGAACTGTATATATGGAGTCTGCATACTATTCTAGGAAAATCTACTCTCCAGGAGGCAGATAGTGCTCAGTCCCTCCCGAGTCTCACTGTGTGGCTAAGCAGTACTGTACAGCCACATATGGGATATTTCTGCATTCAGCAAAAATTGTGTGACAAATTTTGGTGCCATTTTTACCCATTTACCAGTGTGAAAATGTAAAATCTGGGGCTAAAAAAAACCTTTGGTGGTAAAAATGTAATTATTCTTTCTTCACTGCCCAATGGTGTAAAATTCTGTGAGGCACATGTAGTGTCAACATGCTCACTGTACCCCTAGATGAATTCATTGAGAGGTGTAGTTTGTAAAATGGAGTCTCTTTTGGGGGGGGGGGGTTCTGCTGTTCTGGCACCTTAGATGCTCTGCCAATGTTACATGGCACCGTCAAACCAGCCCAGCAAAATATGAACTCCAATCTAGTGCTTCTTTCCTTCTGAGCTTTGCACTGTGCCTCAAAAATAGTTTTAAACCACATATAGGTTATCTGCGTGCTCATGAGAAATTGCACAACAACTTTTTGGATCAATTTCTCCTGTTACCCTTGTGAAAATAAAAAAATTGGGCTAAATTTTTTTTATTTTCATGGCTCTGCGTTATAAACTTTTGTGAAACACTTTGGGGTTAAAAGTGCTCAGAGTCACCACACATCTAGATGAGTTCCTTAAGGGGTCTAGTTTCCAAAATGGTGTCATTTATGGGGGTTTCCACTGTTTAGGAACATCAGGGGCTCCCAAAACTCGACATGGCATCCGCTAATCATTCAAGCAAATTTTACATTCAAAAAGTCAAATGGCGCTCCTTCCCTTCCGAGCTCTGCCGTGCCCCCAAACAGTGCTTTTTCCCCACAGATGGGGTATCGGCGTGCTCAAGAGAAATTGCACAACAAATTTTGTGGTCCATTTTTCCAGTTACCCTTGCAAAAATAAAAAAAACCTGGGGTCTAAAGTAATTTTTTTGTGAAAAAAGTTAAATGTTCATTGTTTTCTTCCACATTCCAAAAATTCCTGTGAAGCACCTGAAGGGTTAATAAACTTCTTGAATGTGATTTTGAGCCCCTTGAGAGGTTTTAGAATGGTGTCACTTTTGGGTATTTTCTGTCATAAAGGCCCCTCTAAGCCACTCTGATGTAGTCCCTAAAAATGGTTTTGTAAATTTTGTTGTAAAAAATAACCCTTATAATTTCCTAACAAAAAAAATGATAGTTCAAAAATTGTGCTGATGTAAAGTAGAAATGTGGGAAATATTATGAGGTGAAAATTCTAAGTTTGAAAATTGCGAAATTTTCAACATTTTTGCCAAATTTCTGTTGTTTCACAAATAAACACCAGTCATATCAAATAAATTTTACCACTGTCATGAAGTACAAAATGTCACTAAAAGCAGTCTCAGAATCAGGGGGATCCGTTGAAGAGTTCCAGAAGTAATTACCTCATAAAGTGACAGTGGTCAGAATTGTAAAAATTGGCCCGGTCATTAACGTGCAAACCACCCTCGGGGGTAAAGGGGTTAATGGGGCTTTCCCATGAACAAAAGTTAATTTTAATCAATAGATCTTTCAATAATAATAATTTCCATAATTGGATGTGTTTAAATAAGATGTTCCTGTGCTGAGATAATCTTATAAATGTGGCCCTGCTATGTACTGTGTAATGGCTGTGTCTGACCTACAGGGACGTGGTCTGATCATTCTACAGCTCCTGGGCAGGGGAGAAAGCAAAAGAGTATATATATATATTACAGCAGGGGATCACAGCTGATTTTTACTTTGAAGTAAAACATTGTTTAAAAACCGGCAGAGAAAGGTTTTCTCACTGAAAGAATCAGCTGTGATCCCCTGCTGTAATGTATGTAAACTCGCTCTTGCATCCTCCCCTGTCCAGGAGCTGTGGTATGATCAGACCATGTCCCTGTACAGTCAGACACAGCCATTACACAGTACACAGCAGGAACACATTTATAAGATTATCTAAGCACAGGAAAATTTTAATTAAACACATCCAATTGTGAAAATTATTATTCCAAGATCTATTGATTAAAATCAACTTTTGTTCATGGGAAAACCCCTTTAAGGCTAAGATAAGGCTAAGCATAATGTCGGTGCTTCAGGATGTAGAAATAGCTGTTAGATGTTACCTCTGGTGTTTGAGGAACCCCAAAATTCCTCTGCCACATAAAATGGCATTAGTATTGTAAATTAATATGATACGCAGCATGTATTGGGGCATAGTGGATCCAGGTTATGTCTCTACCCATTGCTCCTTGTCACATGGGTCAGTGATATAAGGGATATTTTTTGGCATGAGACTCAAACTAGGATACTGGTGTTCAGCAATAACCAATAATTTTCTACCCTGAGTAATAAAAACAATTAGTCAAGACTAAGTAAAAGATTAAGGAGTTGAAAAATACTTTTCTATGACCTTGCAAATACTCTATTTTCTTGCACAGAGAAGAAGTGATAACATCATTATAATGTTACAAACTTGCAAAATCTCTTTGGGCAGGAAACTTTGAAAGGCACTTTAACAGACTGACTTACTTGCAAATAAAAATAGAGCTGTAATAATTCCTTTTGAAGTCATCATTTTATGTTGACAAGAAATGGCATCGGTGAAGCATCTAAACCTGAAAGTCTTGATGGATATCTTCCTGTTTCTTCCTCACTCTTTGTGTAACACACTGCTGCTCTTTTCACACTGATCTAAAGTAAACATATAAGTGTGCTATGTACATGATTATTAATGGAGCCCAATAAGAAAATGTGTAGACTTGGCTCATTCTTGTTTACTCTGACGTTGCTATGCTTCTCTAGGTGCGGTGTTCTCTTCATGAACAGGAAAGTTGCATAATTATATAAGTTTGATTAAACTTCTGTGTCTTCAATTATATTCTATATATAATTGCTTTTGTTGATAAGAGACAGTTAGTTCACATACTTGCGTCAATTTATAAACTATATATACAGTGGGGGAAATAAGTATTTGATCCCTTGCTGTTTTTGTAAGTTTGCCCACTGACAAAGACATGAACAGTCTATAATTTTAAGGGTAGTTTAATTTCTTACTATTGCACCAACAGTTGTCTCCTTTTCACTCAGCGTCTTACTTATGGTTTGTAGCCCATTCCAGCTTTGTGCAGGTCTATGATCTTGTCCCTGACATCCTTATAAAGCTGTTTGGTCTTGCCCATGTTGTAGAGGTTAGAGTCTGACTGATTAATTGAGTCTGTTGACAGGAGTCTTTTATACAGGTGACTATGTAAGACAGCTGTCTTTAATGCAGGTAACGAGTTGATTAGGAGCGTCTAACTGGTCTGTAGGAGCCAGAACTCATAATGGTTTGTAGGGGATCAAATACTTATTTCTCATTGCAAAATGCGAAAAAAGTTACCTAATATATACAATGTGATTTTCTTTATTTTTTTTTGGATATTCTACCTCTCAATGTTAAAATTAACCTACCCTTAAAATTATAGACTGTTCATCTCTTTGCCAGTGGGCAAACTTACAAAAACAGCAAAAGATCAAATACTTATTTCCCCCACTGTATACATACATACATACAGTATATATATAAAATTACATGTAAGAGGGCTTCAAAAACCCCTCATCCATAAGTGTTGAAAAAAAAGATGAAGTTCAGAGTATGTAATGGATTTTCAAGTCTGTAGCATGACCATTATTTTGGGGAATTGAATGGGGATGTTTTCAATCCACATGTAATACAAGTTTGCTGTTAGCAATACCTACAGTGGAAAGAATGTGCCATATCTGAACTAATCCTTTCCCTCCTTACTCTTTTGCGGATCCAACCATGGTTCTACAGTGGCTTGCAAAAGTATTCACACACCCCCTTCCTTGACTTTTTACCTATTTTGTTACATTACAACCTGTGCTTAATTTTTTTTGTAATATGTGTTATGCACACTCCCGGACTGACTGGCGTGTGCGTGTTTAGTGATCCCACTGGACCATGAACCGGAGAGTGCCTGGAGGGGCGTAATTAAGTATCTACCCGATCTGACCAAGGTCGCATGACGGCTAACGACGCCTGTGCACCAGGGAGGAACCGAGCAGAGGGACCAGGTGCGACTCCAGGTCAGACCCCGGACACGGCTGTTGACCCACACCGGGAAATACAGGAACAGACAGGTTAGAGCACAGACTGGGTAGGGTCCAGTACAGACTAGGAGACGGGTTCAGAGCCGCAGATGCGGTAATCAAGCAGAGCAAAACTAAACCGCAGGTGCGGTGGACAAGGCTGAGCAGAGCGAAACCGCGGGTGCGGTGGACAAGGCTGAGCAGAGCGAAAAACCGCAGGTGCGGTGGACAAGGCTGAGCAGAGCGAAACCGCAGGTGCGGTGGACAAGGCTGAGCAGAGCGAAACCGCAGGTGCGATGGACAAGGCTGAGCAGAGCGAAACCGCAAGTGCGGTGGACAAGGCAGAACAGAGCGAAACCACAGATGCGGTGGACAAGGCAGAGCGGAGCAAAACCGCAGATGCGGTGGACAAGGCAGAGCAGAGCGAAACCGCAGATACGGTGGACAAGGCTGAGCAGAGCAAAAACGCAGGCGCGGTGGACATGGCTGAGCAGAGTGAAACCGCAGGTGCGGTGGACAAGGCTGAGCAGAGCGAAACCGCAAGTGCGGTAGACAAAGCAGAGCGGGCAGAAACCGCCAGAGCGGTAAGTAAGACAGAGCAGAGATAAACCGCCAAAGCGGTGAGCAAAGACAGAGCAGAGGGGACAGGGCTCTGTTCACACGGAACAGACTGGAAGCTAAAGGCAGAACCAGATACACACAAGGTACTTGCAAAGAAGTAGCGAGTGGACTCCAAACTCAAAAACAGAAGTACAGCGACAACGGGAAGAAGTTAGGTGCAGGTTCAGACTCTACAGAAAAAGAGAGGAAACGGACAAAGAGACAAAACAGGTAACAAGTTAGGAGACAGTTCAGACAGGAACTGTACCGCAACGAAATACAGGAACGAGCCTAGGCAAAGCCAAGTGCTGGTTCAGACACTGCAGCAAAAGGGAGGAAACGGACATAGGGACCAAACAGGTAACAGGTTAGGAAACAGTTCAGACAGGAACTGTACTGCAACGAAATATAGGAACGAGCCTAGGTAAAGCCAAGTGCTGGTTCAGACACTGCAGCAAAAGGGAGGAAACGGACATAGAAACAAAACAAGTAACAGGTCAGGAGACAGTTCAGACAGGAACTGTTACTGAAACGAAATACAGGAACGAGCCTAGGAATAGCCAAGAGCTGGTTCAGACACTGCAGCAAAAGGGAGGAAACGGACATAGAAACAAAACAAGTAACAGGCTAGGAGACAGTTCAGACAGGAACTGTTACTGCAGCGAAATACAGGAACGAGCCTGGGTATACGGCCCCCAGAGGCAGAAACGAACAGGCTAGGAGCGTGTTCAGACTGGCCTGGAAATACAGCCTCCAGGAAGGCGGACAGTTAGGCAAGAAACACAGATAACAGATCTAGGTATGCGGCCCCTAGAAGGCGGGACGAACAGGCTAGGAGCGTGTTCAGACAGGCCTGGAAATACAGCCTCCAGGAAGGCAGACAGGCAGAAGAAATAGAACAGGACCTGGCACATTCAGAGTCAAGGAGCACACTGAATGATAAAGTTGCTCAGGCATCAGCTTCCAGGTGAAGCTGGTTTAAATATCCAGTGACAGACAGCAATAGGCTGAGGACGCATTAGGGGTGTGCCCACAGCAGCTACAAGAATCAGGAAGTAACTGGGCCGTCGCCCTAAGCAGTCAGAACAGAGACAAACAGACAGCATGAATAGAAGCCAGGCTAGCAGACTGGACTGAAGATCAAGTTTGCGATCTTGCATAGTGAGAGATGGTGCACTATGCAAGCCCGCCACCAGGTATGTTACAATATGATTTGTGTGTGATGTATCAGCACTAAATGGTCTAAGGTGGTGAAGTGAAGTGAGGAAAATATAGGCATAAATTAAATTTATGGGATCAAATAACTAAAAATTGGAATTTGCATATGTATTCACCTCTTTTACAATAAAGCCCCTAAAAATTTCTGGTGCAAGCAATTACCTTCATAAGTCACATGCTTAGTGAAAGGAAGTCCACCTGTGTGCAATCTAAGTGTCACATGGTCTGTCATTATATACACATCTTTTCTGAAAGGCCACAGAGGCTGCAAGAGGCACCACTAACCAAACAACACCATGAAGACCAAGGAAATCTCCAAACAAGTCAGGGACAAAGTTGGTGAGAAGTACAAGTATAAGAAACTCCCCATGGTCCTCCACACAGTATAATGCACTCCTCATGATCCTCCACGCAGTATAAGAAACTCTCCATGGTCCTCCACAGAGAAAAATTCACTCCCCATGGTCCTGCACACAGTATAATGCACTCCCCATGGTCCTCATCAGAGTATAATGCACTCCCCATGGTCCTCCACAGAATATAATGCACTCCCTATTGTCCTCCACACAGTATAATGCACTCCCCATGGTCCTCATCAGAGTATAATGCACTCCCCATGGTCCTCCACACAGTATAATGCACTCCCCATGGCCTCCACATAGTATAATGCACTTGCCATGGTCTTCAACACAGTATAATGCACTCCCCATGGTCCTCCACAAAGTGTAATGCTATCCCCATGGATAAAAAGAGCATGTTAGAGAGTCAGAGTCACTCAAAAACCAAGATCATCAGATGTTCACCAATTTGTGAACAAATGCATCTGAAAATTGTGGAGCAATTTCAGGAAAAAGGTTCCTCATTGTAAAATTGCAACAAATTTGAATATTCCACAATCTACAGCACATAGAATCATCAAAATATTTAGAGGTTTTAGAGAAATCCATGTGCACAATGGAAAAAAGTGAACAGTCAATACTGGATTCTTATGATCTAAGGGCCCTCAGGCGACACTGCATTAAAAACAGGCATGATTCGATTGTGGTAATCACTGCCTGGGCTCAGGAATATGTTCAGAAATCACTGTCTGTGAACACAGTTAGTTGAGCAATCCACAAATGAAAGTTAAAGCTATATCATGTAAAGAAAAAGACATATATTAACACAATCCGAAAACGCTTACAGTGGGGAAAAAAGTATTTAGTCAGCTAACAATTGTGCAAGTTTTCCCACTTAAAAAGATGAGAGAGGCCTGTAATTGACATCATTGGTAGACCTCAACTATGAGAGACAAAATGAGAACACAAATCCTGAAAATAACATTGTCTGATTTAGAAAAATTTTTTTTGCAAATATTGGTGGAAAATAAGTATTTGGTCAATTACAAAAGTTCATCTCAATACTTTGTTATATATCCTTTGTTGGCAATGACAGAGGTCAAACGTTTTCTGTAAGTCTTCACAAGGTTGGCACACACTGTTGCTGGTATGTTGGCCCATTCCTCCATGCAGATCTCCTCAAGAGCAGTGATGTTTTGGGGCTGTCGCTGGGCAGCACAGACATTCAACTCCGTCCAAAGGTTTTCTATAGGGTTTAGATCTGGAGACTGGCTGGGTCACTCCAGGACCTTGAAATGCTCCTTACAAGCCACTTGTTGCCCTGGCAGTGTGCTTGGGATCATTGTCATGCTGAAAGACCCAGCCACGTTTCATCTTCAGTTCTACTTTGGTTTTATCTGACCATATGACATTCTCCAAATACTCTTCTGGATCATCCAAATGCTCTCTAAAAAACTTCAGATGGGCCCGGACATGTAATGGCTTAAGCAGGGGGACACGTCTGGCACTGCAGGATCTGAGTCCCTGGCGGCGTAGTGTGTTACTGATGGTAGCCTGTGTAACGTTGGTCCCAGCTCTCTGCTGGTCATTCACTAGGTCCCCCCGTGTGGTTCTGGGATTTTTGCTCACCGTTCTTGAGATCATTTTGACCCCACGGGGTGAGATCTTGTGTGGAGGGAGATTATCAGTGGTCTTGTATGTCTTCCATTTGCTAATTATTGCTCCCACAGTTTTCTTCACACCAAGCTGCTTGTCTATTGCAGATTCAGTCTTCCCGGCCTGGTGCAGAGCTACAATTTTGTTTCTGGTGTCCTTCGACAGCTCTTTCGTCTTCACCATAGTGGAGTTTGGAGTGTAACTGTTTGAGGTTGCGGACAGGTGTCTTTTTTACTGATAACAAGTTCAATCAGGTGCCAGTACTACAGGTAGAGTGGAGGACAGAGGAGCCTCTTAAAGAAGAAGTTACAGATCTGTTAGAGCCAGAAATCTTGCTTGTTTGTAATTGACCAAATACTTATTTTCCACCAAAATGTGAAAAAAAAATTCTTTCTAAATCAGACAATGTGATTTTCAGGATTTGTTTTCTGATTTTGTCTCTCTTAGTTGAGGTCTACCTATGATGTCAATTACAGGCCTCTCTCATCTTTTTAAGTGGGAGAACGTGCACAATTGGTGGCTGACTAAATACTTTTTTCCTCCACTGTATTCATCTGTATCCAGAGCTCGTCCACAGTTAAAACAATCTAATTTCTTCTGTTACTAACGTGATACAGCAGGCCACATCTCAGCTTGTAATTATTTTTGTGGGGAAATTCAGCTGTATCCAGAGCACGTTCACAGTTCTTTTACTAACGTGCTACATACAGCAGGCTACATCTCAGCTTGTAAGTTTTTGGCGCATATATTCTGCTGTATACAGGTCTTGTCCACAGTAAAAAAAAAAATCGAATTTTTTCTATTACTAATGTACTACATACAGCAAGCTACAGCTCAGCTTGTAATTTTCTAGTGCATATATTCTGCTGTATACAGGCCTCGTCCATAGAGATGAGCGAATGTTTCAAAATTCGATTCAGATTACGATAGCCGAATTTGCAATATTCGCCGATTTATTCGTCGAATGTTCATCGAACGTTACCGAACGCCATAGGATTCAATGTGGGACAAAAAAAATGCATAGACAACACCTTAAAACGGGCCCAAAAGCTGCCAAAACACATCAAATTGGGGGTCGACACCTGGAAAGTGCCATCAATTGACCCAGAGTACAAGTACTATAAGTATTATTACTATTACAGCAACATTTATTCCGTGGCGCTTTACATGTAAAAGGGGTCACCGACTGGTACAAGAGGAGAGAGGACCCTGCCCACGAGGGCGCACAAACAATCTACAAGGGATGGGTGAGGGTACAGCTAGTTGTGCAGCGGTATGCTAGAGCGAGGGTTGCTGCAAATTGTACGCTTGTCACAACAAGTGGTTCTTTAGCTCCTTTTTCAAGGTTTGCACGGTAGGCGACAGTCTGATGTCTTGGGGTTCAGAGTTATACAGTAGCGGAGATGCACGGGACAAATCTTGTATGCGATTGTGACAAGAAGAGATAAGAGGGAAGTAGAGAAAGATCTTGGAAGGATGAGAAGTTGCATGCAGGTACAGGGAGACTAGGTCACACATGTATGGAGGAGACAGGTTTTCAATGCCTTGGTATGCCAAAGTTAGGCTTTTCAACTGGAGTCTCTGGGCAACAGGGAGCCAGCGCAGGAATTGACAGAGAGGAGAAGCCTGGGAATAGTGGGGTGACAGTTGGATTAATCAGACAGCACAGTTTAGTATAGATTTGAGGGGTGAGAGAGTGGTAGAAGAGAGGCCACAGAGCAGGAGCTTGTATTAGTCGAGGCGGGAGATGATGAGGGCGTGCACTGGTGTTTTTCTACATTCATGGTTGAGGAATATGCAGATCCCTGAGATACTTTGGAGTTGGAGTCAGCAGCAAGTGGAAAGGTCTTGGATCTGACATTTGAAGGACAGATCAGAGTCAAGCTTGTGGGACTGGGGAGAGTGGGCAGCCATTTACTTTGATGGACAGGTCTGTTGGGGGGGTGAATGAGATGGTGGAAAGATGATGCATTCTGTTTTATCCATGTTAATTTTTACAAATATAGTAGAGAAGAAAGATGAAATACAGGACACACATTGTAGGATTCTGGTTAGTAAGGAGGTGATATCAAGTCCAGAGAGGTAGATCTGTTTGTCCTCAGCATAGAAGTGATACTGAAAGCCGCAAGACCATGAGCTGTCCCAGGCCGAAGGTGTAGATGGAAAAGAGCCTGGGTCCTACAACTGAACCTTAGGGGACACGACACATAGGGGGTGAGATGAGAAGGTGGTGTGTGAGTGGGAGACACTGAATGTCCTGTTGGTTAGATATGAAAAGATGCAAGACAGGGCCAAGTCTGTGATGTCGAGAGATGAGAGTCTGTAGTAAGAGGGCATGGTCTACTGTGTCGAAGGCAGGTATAGGAGGAGGAAGACAGAGTAGTCTGGCTTGGATTTGGCAGTTAGTAGGTCGTTGGTGACTTTAGTCAGGGCAGTTTCAGTGGAATGGTGAGGTCAGAAGCCTGATTGTAAGTGGTCAAAGAGGGAGCAGGAGGAGAGGTGGTAGGACTGTCCAAAATAGATGTGTTGATCCAGTAGTTTGGAGGCATAGGGAAGAAGTGAGATGGGGCAATAGCTAAACATAGGATGGGTCAAGGGAGGGCTTTTGGAAGATGGGTGTGATTAAGGTATGTTTGAATAATGAAAGGAAGACGTCAGTTGTTAGTGACAGGTTAAAGAGGAGGGTTAGACTTGGGATGAAGACTGTGGTATGGGTTGGAATGAGGTGGGATGGTATTAGGTCAAGTTCACAGGTGGTGAGATGTGATTTGGAGAGCAAAGATGATCTTCCGTGATGGCAAAGAAGCTTGTTTTGGAGGAGGAGAGTTGAGTCGTTATGAGAGAGAAGGGGCTGTTGGGACTTTAAGCAAAAGCATTGCCTATGTTGTCAATCTTCTGCTTGAAGAATGAGGCTAAGTCTTCAGCTGAGAGGAGAGGAGAGGGAGAGGGAGCTGGTGGACAGAGGAGGGACTTTAAAGTACTGAATAGCTGTTTAGGGTTGTGAGACACATATGATATGAGAGATGAGAAGTAGGTGTGTTTTGCTGCAGTGAGCAATTGTGCAGCATTTTGAAAACTTCTGTTACTGGACTCCACTCCCTTTCTTTGGCCTTTGGCCTTGTAGATGAGGGGCAGGAAGAACATGTGCTCCAGTAGAGGACAAGCGCTCCTCTGCCTCCACCTTAACATCATACACAGTACAGTACTCAGAAGTGCCACCCCAATTACCCTTGTCTTCACCCACGTCACAACTCTCCAACCGGCCAACTGACTGTGGGGAAGCACAGATGAGCGAGTCTGCAGGGCTGTTCACACATTCTATTCTGGGGCATCAGAGGTCTGATCCAAAGCTTCACAGACTCAAGAGGGGGAAAGCATGTGTAGCGATGTCCAATTTTTTTTTCAGTTGATCCGGGCCCGGACGAAGTAGGGTCCGAGAAGAATCCAAACCCTCCTCACCAGACATTAATGCCTGGGGGTGGGCATGGATGGGTTGGAGAATGAAATAAATACACAACAGAACATGGAGAACTAAACTAATATACAAAAGGGGTTGGAGAACTAAACTATTAAACAGCTAAGGTTGGAGAATTAAACAAATGCACACCAGAACATGGAGAACTAAACTAATAGAAAACAGGGGTTGGAGAACTAAACTAATAAGACAACAGGGGTTGGAGAACTAAACTACTAAGCAGCTAAGGTTGGAGAAAGAAACAAGTACACACCAGAACAAGGAGAATAAAATAATAGAAAACAGGGGTTGAAGAACTAAGCTAATAAGACAATAGGAGTTGGAAAACTAACCTACTAAACAGCTAGGGTTGGAGAACTAAACCAGTACACACCAGGGGATGGAGAAATAAACCTCTAGACACCAAGGTGTCATTAGACAAGTGTTGGAATCCCCAAGGCTTGCGGGACAAACCTCTGTATCTAACACTTCCTCCAGTGCTTCTGCATCCTCCACCTCCTCTAGGGTCTCAACCTGCGCCCTCAACCTCTGCCTTACTGAGACACACATTCCAACAGTGCAGAGAGAATCCCCCCACCTCTGTACTGTGCAGCCAGGTCTCACCGCAGTCAGGCAGTGTTAAAATTAATATGCCTTGAAGATCGCAGTAATGCAGCTGAAGAGTTGTGGACAGCTCTCCAGGCTGAGTAAGAGCAATGGCTGTCTCTACCGAACCTGGAGCAAGGGAAGGCCGTGTGTGATAATGGTGCAAATGTGGTGGCAGCTCTACGCAGGGGCAACCTCAGACACGTTCCTTGCATGGCTCGCGTCCTCATTCTGATGGTACAGCAATTTCTCTGCCACTATCCCGGCCTGGATGCGCTGCTGCAAAAACCACAGTCTCTGCGTGCTCACTTAAAACTATAAAAATGAGCAGGATCTTTAGTATAAAAGACAGACTACTAGACCACAAGCAAACTCCTTTATGATGGTAGAGGCCACCATCTCCTTAACTTGCTGGTACTTTTCTGTGGGAATGAGCTTGTCTCCAACCAGCTATTAGTATCCAGTGAATGGCACGCCACTGGTATTACCACCCAGTACCAGAAGCAAAGCCATCCAAAATTTCCGTACCTCAGGAATTTTATTTGGTAGACTGGCCGAGCAAACATTAGTTTCTCACAAAGGAGCAGAAGACACTGAGTGGAAGTAGGTGCAAGTTTCTCCAGCATGACCTGTTTGTTATTGTTAGATATCAGGGGGAGAACATAACTGGGCTTGCCAAGGTGCCATATTGCATCTTAAGTTTGATAGACTCTGCACTTGCGGCCTTACATTCTACAGGATGGTGTGGAAGGAGACAGTAGGTCGTGGAGTTGCATTAGCTCCGGTGGAGTTGAGGTGAGGTGGTAGCGAGGCAATGGCAGGCTGTAGGCTGTCATGAAGAGATGGGTTTTTAGTAGTGATGAGCGAGCACTAAAATGCTCGGGTACTTGTTGCTCGGTTCGAGCAAATTAGAATGCTCGAGTGCTGGGTCCGAGTAACGAGCCCAATTTAAGTCTATGGGAAACTCGAGGATTTTCCCGGTGGCTGCCCCCAGCGATCTCCAGAGGGCCTAAAAATTGCCTAAATCGATGGGAACAGTGCTCAAATGACATGGGAACAGCATGGGGAAGAACCCTGGAAGCATTTCTGACTCCCAGGTCAATGCTGTCAACAATGTTGTCAGAGATATTACGCCACTTTTACGGGCTCACAATAAAACATACAAAAACTAAACCAAATTGGATTTTCCTGGGAAATATGTTAAGGAACATACTTTCCAGGGAAATGACTTGTATACAAGGCAAAATAAATAACCAAACACAGAAATACTCCTCCACACCTTGGGCTATGTTCAGACGTAGCGTTTTGGATGCATTTTTGCACTTTTGCATTGCTTTCAACCGGAACAAATGCATTCACCAGGAAATTTCATTTTAACATTTTGCAACCTCATCTGGCAATGTGGTGTGTGAAACATAATCAGACACATCTTGTTTCATTTATGAAGGCGGGATTGTGAAAGTCACAAACACTATTTTTACAGCCTTACTATTCTTAAAGGGCCAGCATTCGGCTATGCTTTGTTGTTCCCATTATTAAAGAGTGGGTCTCCTATATTGTTATTGCATATGCAGTGACTGCAAAGGCTGCCAAAAATTTGGATGCACCCCAATACCTCTTTGAAGAGACATAGAGGAGGGTCTCAGTAAAAAAAATGTTCCCCTTATACAGGAGTGGGTCTCCTATAGTGGTAATGCCCATGCTGTGACTGCAAGGGCTGCCAAAATTTGGGAAACCCCCACTAACAATTTAAAGACATATAAAGCTGGGCCACAGTAATGAGTACGGCATGTTCCCATTAGAAAGGAGAGGGTCTGCTATCCAGTTATAGGGTATGCAGTGAGTCCAACGGCTGCCAAAATTTAGGAAAAACCCTACTAACAATTTAAAGACACATAGAGCTGTTCTACAGTAATGAGTACGACATGTTCCCATTAAAAAAGAATGGGTCTCCCATACTCTTTGCCTATGGAGTGAATGCAACGGCTGTCAAAAATTTGGAAGAACTCCAATGCCCCTTGCAAGAGACATAGAGGTCGGAGGCCCTCCTGAAAACAATGTTCCCATTATTATGAAGTGGATTTCCCATACTGTTTGACTATGCAGTGAATGCAACGGCTGCCAAAAATTTGGAGGAATTCCAATGTCCCTATGTCCCTTGCAAGGGAGAGGTAGGAGGACCTTCTGAAAACAATATTCCCATTATTAGGAAGTGGGTCTCCCATACTGTTTGCTTATGCAGTGAAGCAATAGCTGCCAAAAATTTGGAGGAACTCCAATGTCCCTTGCAAGAGACATAGATATGGTGATATTATAGATATGGTGGTGATATGGAGGAGAATGTAGAGGATGAGGAGAAGGAGGAGGACAAGAGCAAACAGTCAAAATCAGGAAGCGTATATCCATGTCTGGGTGTGAAGTCAGAGGTGCATGAGAATAGAGTTAGACCTCCCAAAAAAACCCACTGTATTTGAGTTTATGTTATGCTGCTATCATTCGGTGGTGTTGAGAAGTCTGGCCCAATCCAGCCCTTGTTCATTTTTATAAGAGTCATCCTGTAAGCATTTTCAGTTGACAGGCGGATGCGCCTATTGGTTATAATTCCACCAGCGGCACTAAAAACCCCCTCTGACAAAACACTAGTAGTAGGGCAGACCAGGACCTCCAAGGCGTAGAGAGCCAGTTCATGCCATCTGTACAGCTTGGATAAGGCACAGAGGAATCACGGAGGATGTTGGTACGGTCGCCAAGGTACTCCCTCACCATCTTCTGAAACCTTTCCCTCCTTGTGAGAGTACCACGCGCCTCAGGGCCTGTGCGATTGGATGGTCTGAGAAAACTGTCCCAGAACTTTGACAGTGTTCCCCTGCCTCTGCTGGATTGCATTTGTGTCTCTCTCGCCTGTACTCCTTAGTTGTCCAACGAACTGTGACCTCTGCAGCCAGAGTTTTCAGATGGGAATTTTTTAAATAATTCCGCAACAAGGACCTTCTCGTACTGCTCCATTTTAGTAAGCCTGTCCTGCAAGGGAATAAGAGACAGAAAGTTCTCCTTGTAGCGTGGGTCTAGAAGTGTCACCAACCAGTAATGACTGTCACCCAAAATTTGAACAACACGAGGGTCATGGGAAAGGCAGCATAACATAAACTCAGCCATGTGCGCCAGACACACATATTAAGCATATTAGCTTCAGCACAGCCTGTTGCCGCTTGGCAGAGGCAGTGCTGCAGTGCTTCCAGCTTGCGACTGATGTGGTAATTTTGGAGATGGAGGCTGAAGAGGAGGAGGAGGTGCAGGGTCTGTAGAATGTGGGGGCAAACCTGATTAACCCAGGACCCGCAATCCTTAGTGTCGGGAGGACGTGTTCTGTCCCAAGGTCCGACTGGGTTCTGTCTTCCACTGTAGCATCGACGTCCCTGCCTCCTGCTAGGCAGGGACGCTGTTCCCCTCACCTCTCCGCTCCGTGCCCGGCGTCTTCCTCCCGCTCTGCTGGCAGCGCGCGCTGCTTCCCGGCCACTGTGCTTAGGGTGCGCGCGCGCACGCTCCCCCTCTCTTAAAGGGGCCGCGCGAGCCGTCCTAAGGGGTCCCCGGCCAATGGCCGGAGGACCTCACCATATATAAGGCACCTCCTCCAAAATGGAGGTGCCCGAGCAATGTTGTTGCATAGCCTATCACTCTGCTTCAGCCCTCAGGTCCCGTTACCAGATACCTGCCAGTTACCTGCCAGTTACCTGCCAGATTCCTGCTTGATACCTGCCTGATACTTGTCTATCTGCTTACATTCCTGCGGTCCGACAGTCTGCCTACCAGCCCTGCCAGTCTGTCTATGGATCTGTTTGCCCGCTCACCTGGGAGCGCTGATCTGCTACCTGCCTGCTAGCCTACCTGGAGGCTCTGCCGTCACGTGCTGTGACCACCTGCCTGTCCAGAGACTCTTACCCACTCACCTGGGAGCGTCCGCCTGCTACCTGCCTGCTAGCCTACCTGGAGGCTCTGCCGTCACGTGCTGTGACCACCTGCCTGTCCTGAAGACTCTTACCCGCTCACCTGGGAGCGTCCGCCTGCTACCTGCCTGCTAGCCTACCTGGAGGCTCTGCCGTCACGTGCTGTGACCACCTGCCTGTCCTGAAGACTCTTACCCGCTCACCTGGGAGCGTCCGCCTGCTACCTGCCTGCTAGCCAACCTGGAGGCTCTGCCGTCATGTGCTGTGACCACCTGCCTGTCCAGAGACTCTTACCCGCTCACCTGGGAGCGTCCGCCTGCTACCTGCCTGCTAGCCTACCTGGAGGCTCTGCCGTCACCTGCTGTGACCACCTGCCTGTCCATAGACTCTTGCCCGCTCACCTGGGAGCGTCCACCTGCTACCCGCCTGCTAGCCTATCTGGAGGCTTAGCCGTCACTTGCCGTGACCACCCGCCTGTCAAGAGACTGTCCCCGTCACTTGCCGTGACCTCCTGCCCTTCTACCCAGAGACTGTCCCCGTCACTTGCCGTGACCTCCTGCCCTTCTACCCAGAGACTGTCCCCGTCACTTGCCGTGACTACCTGCCTGCCTACCATGGGAGCCACCCGCTTCCTTACAAGGACTGCCCCTTTGTATCGTTGCCCAGAGGTTTCACCTCCCGGACCCGTTACAATTTGCTCGGGCCATGGAACCCGGTGGCACCCAAGCTCCCTCGCTCTCGGACTTATATCATGAACTTTCCCGTCAGAGGTCCCAACAGGAGTCCATCCTGAGTCACCTGCGTAGTGTTAACTCCCGCCTGGACACATTGTCTACCTCTTCGGAAGCTGCCTCCACACGCACACTTACTACCCCGGCACCGCCGCAGCCCATCAACATCATGGCATCTCTTCCCGGTCCCCGCCTCTTCGCTCCTGCTCGTTTTGGCGGAGATCCCAGCCAGGCACGGGGCTTCATTAATCAGTGCACTCTGCACTTCGAACTGTTGGCACACCAGTTTTCCACCGACCGAGCCAAAGTAGCCTTCATCATGTCCCATCTCACAAGAGAGGCACTGGCTTGGCTAAATCCTCTATGGGAGAGAGGAGACCCCCTGGTGTCCAACCTGCCAGCCTTTCTCACGGCTTTCCGGAAAGTCTTCGACGAACCAGGATGGAAGACCTCATCCGCATCATCTCTGCTACGCCTCCGTCAAGGAAATCTCACCGTGGGCCAATATGCCATACGTTTCCGTACCCTTGCTTCGGAGCTGGCCTGGGATAACGACGCCCTGGTGTCTGTCTTTTGGGAGGGTCTGTCCGGCCGTATTAAAGATGAACTCGCCGGTCTGGACATTCCTACCACTCTCGACGACTTAATAACTCTTGCCACCCAGAAGTTCCAGAAGCGCGCCAAAGAGGTCACCCATGAGAGGAGGTTTCCACGTCTAGCCCCTACCTTCCAGAAACTCGTCACTTCTCCCGTTACTCCCCAGGCGCACTCACCCGAGCCTATGCAGGTCGACCAGACCAAGATGGTCAAGACCTGTCAAGAGTTACGCCGAGCCGAGGGGAGCTGCTTCTACTGTGGCAGTAAGGAGCACCGGATCCGTTCCTGCCCGGAGAGGTCGGGAAACGCCTGTGTCTAGGATCGCTCAGAGAGGTCGTCCTAGATAAGAGTAAACCCTCTCCATCTCTGTTGCTGTCGGTCTCTATCATCTGCGGGGAGAACCGTTATTTTGAACTAGCCCAACTTGACTCTGGAGCTGCCGGAAATCTCATTTCTCAGTCCCTGGTAGAGAAATACCGCATTCCCACCAAACCCCTAGCTGTACCCTTATCTGTCACTGCCATAGATGGGGGCCTCTTACCACATCCCATCCAACTCATCACCGAATCCATAACCCTGCAGGTGGGAATGCTGCACTCTGAGAGCATCTTCTTTCATGTTCTGCCTGGACTCTCTCACGCCCTCTTGCTAGGCCTACCTTGGCTTCAGAAACATGCACCCGTGCTTGATTGGCAGACCGGAGAAGTCCTTCGCTGGGGACAGGACTGCCATAAGACTTGTTTAGTTCCCATCCATCCTGTCCGTCCTTCTCCTACCCCAGCCAACCTACCTGGTCTTCCGGTTCCCTATTGGTCTTATGCGGACGTCTTTAATAAAAAGGAGGCAGAGACATTACCCCCTCATAGACCATACGACTGCCCAATCGACCTGATGCCTGGCGCTACTCCTCCCCGTTGGTGTATTTACCCTTTGTCCGCTGCTGAGACCCGGTCCATGTCTGAATATATTGAGGAGAATCTGGCACGGGGATTTATCCGGAAATCGACCTCCCCGGCGGGAGCAGGCTTCTTCTTCTTCAAAAAGAAGGACGGCTCACTCCGTCCCTGTATAGACTATAGAGGCCTTAACCAGATCACGGTGAAGAATAAATACCCCCTTCCGCTCATTCCGGAATTATTTGATCGTCTGAGGGGGGCTAGAATCTTCACCAAGCTGGACCTCCGTGGGGCGTATAACCTGGTCTGTATCCGTTATATGGAAGACGGCATTCAACACCCGGGACGGCCACTATGAATACCTGGTAATGCTCTTCGGTCTCTGTAATGCTCCCGCCGTCTTTCAAGAGTTGGTCAATGACATCTTCCGGGACCTTCTCTACTTCTGCGTAGTGGTGTACCTGGACGACATCTTGGTCTTCTCTCCGGATCTTCTCACTCACCGGAGGGATGTTCGTCAGGTCCTGCTCAGGCTCAGGCAGAACCACCTCTACACTAAATATGAGAAGTGCCTCTTTGAGCAGACCTCGCTTCCGTTTTTGGGCTACATAATCTCTCAGACCGGCCTACGAATGGATCCTGAGAAACTGTCTGCCATCCAGAAGTGGCCCCGACCAGAGGGGTTGAAGGCTATTCAGCGGTTCCTGGGCTTCGCCAACTACTACCGCCTCTTCATACCGCACTTCTCTTCCCGGACTGTCCCAATCTCTGCGCTCACCCGTAAGGGCACTAATCCCAGAGAATGGCCGCCCGAAGCAGAGGAAGCCTTTCTTTCCTTAAAACAGGCTTTCTCTTCCGCCCCGATGCTGCATCGTCCAGACGGCAACAAACAATTCTTCCTGGAAGTGGACGCCTCCTCCTCTGGAGCCGGAGCGGTACTTACCCAAAAGTCGTCTTCCGGAAGAATGGTAACTTGCGGCTTCTTCTCCAAACTCTTCTCCCCTTCTGAGCGCAATTATTCTATAGGAGACCGAGAGTTATTGGCCATTAAGCTGGCACTGGAGGAGTGGCGTTACCTGCTCGAGGGGGCTCTTCACCCGGTAATTATTTACACGGACCACAAGAACTTGGCTTACCTCCAGAGCGCCCAGAGACTTAACCCGCGCCAAGCCCGGTGGTCCTTGTTTTTTGCCAGCTCTGATTTCGTTCTTCATTTTCGCCCAGCAGACAAAAACATCAAAGCTGACGCCTTGTCCCGATCCTTCCTGGTGTCTGATCTAGAGGAGGAGCCTAAGCACATCATTGATCCCGCCAGAGTAATACAGGTGGCCCTCGTGAATCTAAATCGTCTCCCTCCCGGTAAGACATTCGTAACAGTACCTGATCGGAAGAAGGTCCTACACTGGGGTCACTCGTCTAAGCTAGCTGGCCACGCCGGTCAGAAAAAGACCCTCCAGCTTATTACCCGGCATTACTGGTGGCCTACCCTTCACAAGGACGTAATAGACTTTGTTTCTGCCTGTGTGTCCTGCGCCCGCAACAAGGTTCCGAGACACCTGCCAGCCGGTCGCCTCCTTCCTCTTCCAGTACCTGCTGCCCCGTGGCAGCATATAGCTATGGACTTTATAACGGATCTCCCTGTCTCTGCCGGTTGTACGGTCATTTGGGTGGTCGCTGACCGCTTTTCCAAGATGGCTCACTTCATTCCCCTGCCGGGTCTCCCGTCTGCACCCGAGCTGGCTAAAGACTTTATCCGCCACATCTTCCGTCTCCATGGCCTGCCCCTCCACATCGTGTCGGATCGTGGGGTTCAGTTCACCTCACGCTTCTGGAGAGCCACATGTAAGCTGCTTAACGTCACCCTGGACTTCTCCTCCGCTTACCACCCACAGTCCAATGGTCAAGTGGAGCGGATCAATCAGATCCTGACCAGTTACCTCCGGCACTTCGTTAATGCCCACCATTCGGACTGGGTGGATTTCCTACCATGGGCCGAGTTCTCTTACAATAATCACGAGAGCGAATCTTCCTCCAAATCCCCTTTTTTTGTAGTCTTCGGTCAGCATCCTCGGATCCCATTTCCCGTCTCCACCTCGGTGGACAATCCGGCTGCGGAATCTCTCGTTAGCGAATTCTCCTCCATTTGGGAGAGTACCCGATCCGCACTCCTTCAGTCGTCCGAGCGGATGAAAAAACACGCTGACAAAAAACGCCTGGATCCTCCACAATTCCATCCTGGAGATAAAGTCTGGCTCTCGTCCAAGTATGTCCGGCTCAAGATTCCTTCCTACAAGTTAGGGCCTCGGTTCATCGGCCCACTGGAAGTTATCAAACAAATCAATCCGGTGGCCTATAAATTGAAACTCCCGGCCAACTTGCGGATCCCTAACTCCTTCCATGTATCTCTCCTCAAACCCGTGGTACTTAACTCTTTTTCCAAGTCTACAGGTACGCCTCCTGCTCCGGTTTCTGCTGAAAACGAGTTTGAGGTAGAGAACATTCTGGCCACCAAAAGGGTAAGAGGAAAGACCTTTTTTCTAATAGATTGGAAGGGGTTTGGTCCTGAGGATAGAACGTGGGAGCCCCGGGAGAACATCCATGCCCCTCTCATTCTTGATAAATTTCTGTCTGGCCTAAAAAAGGGGGGGCCTAAAGGGGGGGGTACTGTTGCATCGGCGTCCCTGCCTCCTGCTAGGCAGGGACGCTGTTCCCCTCACCTCTCCGCTCCGTGCCCGGCATCTTCCTCCCGCTCTGCTAGCAGCGCGCGCTGCTTCCCTGCCACTGCGCTTAGGGCGCGCCATCCTAAGGGGTCCCCAGCCAATGGTCGGAGGACCTCACCATATATAAGGCACCTCCTCCAAAATGGAGGTGTCCGAGCAATGTTGTTGCATAGCCTATCACTCTGCTTCAGCCCTCAGGTCCCGTTACCAGATACCTGCCAGTTACCTGCCAGTTACCTGCCAGATTCCTGCTTGATTCCTGCCTGATACTTGTCTATCTGCTTACATTCCTGCGGTCCGACAGTCTGCCTACCAGCCCTGCCAGTCTGTCTATGGATCTGTTTGCCCGCTCACCTGAGAGCGCTCATCTGCTACCTGCCTGCTAGCCTACCTGGAGGCTCTGCCGTCACGTGCTGTGACCACCTGCCTGTCCAGAGACTCTTACCCGCTCACCTGGGAGCGTCCGCCTGCTACCTGCCTGCTAGCCAACCTGGAGGCTCTGCCGTCACGTGCTGTGACCACCTGCCTGTCCAGAGACTCTTACCCGCTCACCTGGGAGCGTCCGCCTGCTACCTGCCTGCTAGCCTACCTGGAGGCTCTGCCGTCACGTGCTGTGACCACCTGCCTGTCCAGAGACTCTTACCCGCTCACCTGGGAGCATCCGCCTGCTACCTGCCTGCTAGCCTACCTGGAGGCTCTGACGTCACGTGCTGTGACTACCTGCCTGTCCTGAAGACTCTTACCCGCTCACCTGGGAGCGTCCGCCTGCTACCTGCCTGCTAGCCTACCTGGAGGCTCTGCCGTCACCTGCTGTGACCACCTGCCTGTCCAGAGACTCTTGCCCGCTCACCTGGGAGCGTCCAACTGCTACCCGCCTGCTAGCCTATCTGGAGGCTTAGCCGTCACTTGCCGTGACGACCCGCCTGTCAAGAGACTGTCCCCGTCACTTGCCGTGACCTCCTGCCCTTCTACCCAGAGACTGTCCCCGTCACTTGCCGTGACCTCCTGCCCTTCTACCCAGAGACTGTCCCCGTCACTTGCCGTGACTACCCTGGGAGCCACCCGCTTCCTTACAAGGACTGCCCCTTTCTATCGTTGCCCAGAGGTTCCACCTCCCAGACCCGTTACATCCACTATATTAACCCAGTGTGCCATCAGCGAGATGTACCATCCCTGCCCACAATCACTTGTCCACTTGTCCTTAGTTAGATGGACTTTCTAAGTAACTGCGTTGTTGAGGGCACTGCTAATGTTGTGGGACACGTACTCGTGTAATGGGGGGATGGCACACTGGGAGAAATAGTGGCGGCTGGAGACCGAGTACCGAGGGACGGCCGCCGCCATCAGGTTGCGGAAGGCTTCCATCTCCATGAGTCTAAAAGGCAACATTTCGAGCGCAAGCATTCGCAAAATGTGTGAATTTAGTAGTGTGACCTGTGGGGTGTTGGCAGTGTATTTGTGCTTCTGTTCCAAGGACTGGGGTAGGGAGAATTGAATGCTGCACTGGAACAAGGAGTGGACGTGCTAGTTAAGATTATGCAACGACACGTACAGGGCGGGAGGCATCTTGGCATGCACCATGGACAGGGGATTGATGTGCACGCACAACAGCGGAAGAAGCAGTGGTGTCAGACACTGTTTCTGGACCTTGGCGTTTGGCCCACTTAGTCAGGTGCTTTGCTGCCATGTGCTTGATCATGCTGGTGGTGGTCAAGCTGCTAGTTTTGCTACACCTGCTGATGCTGACATGGCAGGTGGTGCAAATGGCCTTTTTGGGGTTATCAGCAGAGTCTTTATAAAACAACCAGACTCGGGAAGACCTAACATTTGTACTGGCAACTTCCGTCGTGTTGGCGTTACGAGGAACGCTTTCCCGCCTTGTGTCTGTGGCCACCACACTGCTTCTTCCTGCCTTTTGTGGTGCTCCGCCTCCCTCCCCTGTGTGCTGGTGTCCTCGCTCTGTATGTCCCCCTGCCTGGTTGGGTCAGTTACTATATCATCCACCACCTCGTCTTGCACTTACGCACCCTGGTCTTCCTCCTGACTTTCTGGCAATTGTGTCTCATCATCATCATCCACCTCTTTCGACAGTAATTGTACTTTCCCACCATTGCCTTTGTGTGACCGTGGCTGCTCCAATATTTGTGCATCGCTACAAGTGTTCTCCTCTTGACTTGCTTGAAGTTGGCCGGGCGAGAGGCCCGAATCTACAAATGGAAAAGTGAACAGCTCTTCTGAGTGTCCAAGTGTGGGATTAGTTGTCTCCGTGTACTCGGCATGGTGGTGTTATGATCTGCTACAGGGACTAAGGAAAGACATGAGATCTGTCCCTACAATAGAACTAAACTAGATCCCTACGATGTAACGGGGAACCTGATCCTGCGATCAGACCCGCTAAAGTCCTCGGCTAGTCTGTACGAAGACCTATAGATGTGAGGGAGGGATCCCTACAAGAACTAGGGACTGGGATAAGTCGGACACCTCCTAGCAGAAATAGTAGCAGTCAAAGACAAACACACAACAAAAAGCATAGAGGTCAGAGGACCTAGCAACACAAACAGAGAACGGCAACAGAGCACCAAGCTAGCTCAAGAGTAGTAAATACAATGAAGTCCAGCAAGGCCAGGAGGGCGGAGCCGGATTAAATAGGCAAAAATGGTCATGTGACCAGCAAACTAAAAATAACCTAGCAGGAGAGTTCTAACAGTACCCCCTCTTCTAAGAGGATCCTCCGGATCCCCTAGGCCCAGGCTTACCAGGAAACCTCCTGTGAAACGCTCTGACAAGTCTGGAAGCAGAAACATCATCCGCCCTCACCCATGAGTTATCCTCAGGTCCGAAACCCTTCCAAGTGACGAGATACTGCAAACTCCCTCTATACCGTCTAGAATTTAGGATGCGGGAAATTTCATATTCCCCGTCCTCCACCACCGGAGGAACAGTGGCAGAGGCGTCACCATCCGACACATCAGCTTTTTTCAACAGAGAAACATGAAACACCGGGTTAATCTTCCAGGACGTACGAACCTCCAACCTAACAGCAGATTGGTTAACTATCTGAAGCACCTTAAAGGGCCCTACGAACTTGGGACCCAATTTTTTATAAGGAATCCTCAATCGCAGATTCTTAGAGGATAACCAAACCATGTCACCAACAGCAAACAAAACCTCTTGCCGTTTCCTATCAAAGTACCTCTTAGATTTTTTGTTAGCCTCCTGAAGATTACCACGCACATCCATCCATACTCTCTCCAAATCACCGGAAAAACTCTCCTCCTCAGGCACAGTCGAAACCAATTTGGAGAATGACCCAAAAGACGGATGTCTCCCAGAACAACAAAAAAAAGGCGAACACCCAGCAGAAGAGGATGTATGGTTGTTAAGAGCAAATTCAGCAAGTGGCAGAAACTCAGACCACCCCTCTTGATTGTCTGCCACAAAACAACGCAAGAACTGCTCAACATCCTGGTTCTTCCTTTCTGTCTGGCCATTAGACTCAGGATGATATCCGGATGAAAACGACAAATGAACTCCCAACCTGTCACAAAAAGCACGCCAAAAACGAGCCACGAACTGAGGTCCCCTATCAGAAACAATGTCAGTAGGAACACCATGTAGTCTGACCATTTCCTTGACAAAGGCCTTAGCGAGTGTCTTAGCGCAAGGCAGTTTGATGAAGGGAACCAAGTGACACATCTTGCTAAAACGGTCCACGACCACCCAGATGACCGTGAAACCTTCAGAGGGGGGAAGGTCAGTAATAAAGTCCATAGCCAGATGTGTCCAAGGTGCACTAGGAACCTCCAGAGGGCAAAGCAACCCCGCCGCAGGAGCATGCGAAGACTTGGATCTAGCACACACAGTACATTGGCGCACGCACTTAATAACTTCCTTCTGCCATCCAGGCCACCAAAAACTGCGACCCACAAGTCTCTTGGTCTCAGAAATTCCTGGATGACCTGCCAACCGAGACTCATGACACTCAACAAACAAATCTCTCCTAAAGGTCCTAGGCACAAACAACCTCCCATGGGGAGTGTTAGATGGGGCATTCTCCTGAGCTTTAAGAATCTCATCCTCCAAAACGGAGTCCAAAGCAGCAATCACAACACCTTCTTGTAAAATGCTCTCCTCTTCCTCCTCAACACCGACCATGGGAGAAAAGCTGCGAGACAAAGCATCCGCTTTAACATTCTTGGTACCCGGGATGTAAGTAACGGAAAAATTAAACCGCGAGAAAAAAAGTGCCCACCTAGCCTGACGGGCATTCAAGCGCTGGGCAGCATCGAGATAGATCAGATTTTTATGATCAGTGAAAACCTGAATGGGAAATTCAGCACCTTCCAAGAGGTGACGCCAGTGTTCAAATGCGAGTTTAATCGCCAGCAATTCCCGATTACCAATATCGTAATTAAGTTCAGTCTCAGAAAATTTTTTTGAAAAAAAGGCACAGGAATGTGCTCCATCCTTGTTTTCCTGAGACAACACCGCACCGACCCCCACCGAAGAAGCATCAACCTCAACCAAAAACGGCTTAGTCACATCAGGCTGCATAAGGATGGGAGCAGAGGTGAACCTCTCCTTTAGAAACACAAAAGCTTCAATGGCCTCAGAAGTCCACTGAACCGCATTAGCACCTTTCCTGGTGAGATCGGTCAGCGGTTTGACAATAATAGAAATTTTTTTTATGAATTTTCTGTAATAATTGGCGAAACCCAAAAACCTCTGTATTGATTTCAAACCAATAGGCCTAGGCCATTCCTGCACAGCATGAACTTAAACCGGGTCCATCTCAAAACCTTCACTGGAGATAATGTAGCCCAAAAAACTAATTCTCTGTACAGCGAACTCACATTTCTCCAGCTTAGCAAAAAGCGAATTGTCCATTAATAACTGTAATACCTCACGTACGCTCCGCCAATGAGACTCCAGATCAGGCGAATAAATCAGAATGTCATCCAAATACACAACCACATTTTTGCCGATTAAAGGTCTAAGGATGTCATTAATAAGATTCTGAAAAAATGCTGGAGCATTGGTAAGACCAAAAGGCATCACCAGATTCTCAAAATGACCCACAGGAGTGTTAAAAGCAGTCTTCCATTCATCACCCTCCTTCATGCGCAACAAATTGTATGCCCCTCGGAGATCAATTTTAGAGAAGCACTTGGCCCCCACTAACTGGTTAAATAAATCAGGAATTAATGGCAGTGGGTAAGGATTGCGTACAGTAATTTTATTAATCTCACGAAAGTCCAGACAAGGACGTAAACCGCCATCTTTTTTTTTTACAAAAAAAAATCCAACAGCCACAGGAGACTTGGAAGGCCTAATGTGACCGGCGGCCAAGCTTGTCTGTATGTATTCCTCCAAAGCCTTTCTCTCAGGAATAGTAAGATTAAATAAACGACTTTTAGGAAGAGTCGCTCCAGGGACAAATTCAATGGTACAATCATAGTCTCTATGGGGAGGCAAAATTTGTGACTCCTCCTCAGAAAAAACTCTCCAAAAATCCTGAATAGGTACAGGTAATTCCCCTTTATCCACAGCAGCAATGCGCCCGTTACAACACTTGTCATAACACTTAGGGCTCCAGGACTTAATTTCATTGGTAGACCAATCCAGTACAGGATTGTGCAATTTTAACCAGGGTAACCCCAATATTACTGGAGAAGGCAAATTATCCAATACCACCAAATCCAAATTCTCTTGATGAATACCATTAATAGTGAGGGGAAATTCACAGACCTTATGAGTAACACTCTTCAAGGGAGAGCCATCAACAGAAACCACAGCAATAGGGGATGACAAAGTTTTAGGTTCTAATCTAAGTTTATCCAAGAATCCCCCATCAATCACATTCAGAGTAGAACCACAATCCACAAATACCCGAAATTCAATTAATTCATCCTGAGCAGCAGTAGTGGCAGATAGGAATACTCCCTTAGAATTTAAACAGGCTATACGTGCATGACTGACCATTTTTTTTTCTTTCTTCATACGAAGCACACAGTTCTTAATAAAATGACCAGAATTTCCGCAATAGAAGCACAAGCCTTCAGAAAGCCTGCGGTCTTTTTCCTGAGAGCGGGGTGCCATCGCCCCAATCTCCATCGGCTCTCCATTGTCAGCACAGACCCTCTCAGGACTCGGAGCTGACATAGCAGAGGATTTGCTCTCATTAACCCTTGCACGCAGTCTCCTGTCCACCCGTATAGCTAATTGCATTGCCTCCTGCAAGTTTCCAGGTGAGGGATAAGCAATCAGTAAATCCTTAACCCTTTCACCTAGGCCTGCAAGAAACAAGCTTTTCAAAGCTGAATCGTTCCACCCCACCTGGGCAGACCACCGACGGAAGTGAGAACAATATTTTTCCACATTACCTGATCCCTGCCTCAGATGTCTCAATTCAGACTCAGTAGATGAGACACGATCAGGATCATCGTACAACAAACCCAAAGCAGAAAAAAAACTATCCACTGATCTAAAGCACGGATCACTAGGTTGGAGAGAGAAAGCCCATCCCTGAGGATCTTTGCGCAAAAGTGACATTATGAACCCTATGCGCTGTGATTCATCACCAGAGGATCCGGGTCTCAAACGAAAATACAATAAACAAGCATTTTTAAAAGAAAAAAAATCTTGTTGTTCGCCAAAAAATAAATCAGGCAGACGTACCTTTGGTTCCACAAAATGAGCTCCAGAACAGCTACTCACGTGTTGTTGGAGCTTGGCCACCTCCAGAGAGAGTCCCTGCAAGCGTTGAGCCAAATCTTGAACCGAGACCATGATGGAAAACTGGAGGTCTTTCCTTAGAGAAAATTTTTTTTTCTTTTAGGGCTGGACTTACTGTTATGATCTGCTACAGGGACTAAGGAAAGACAGGAGATCTGTCCCTACAATAGAACTAAACTAGATCACTACGATGTAACGGGGAACCTGATCCTGCGATCAGACCCGCTAAAGTCCTCGGCTAGTCTGTACGAAGACCTATAGATGTGAGGGAGGGATCCCTACAAGAACTAGGGACTGGGATAAGTTGGACACCTCCTAGCAGAAATAGTAGCAGTCAAAGACAAACACACAACAAAAAGCATAGAGGTCAGAGGACCTAGCAACACAAACAGAGAACGGCAACAGAGCACCAAGCTAGCTCAAGAGTAGTAAATACAATGAAGTCCAGCAAGGCCAGGAGGGCGGAGCCGGATTAAATAGGCAAAAATGGTCATGTGACCAGCAAACTAAAAAAAACCTAACAGGAGAGTTCTAACAGGTGGGAGGAAGGAGGATCAGGGTGAGGAAGACACTTTGGAAGACAGGGGGGCGGTGATGGCAAAGTGACTGGAAGCATTATATGCTATCCAACAACCTTTTGACACTGCTCTGGGTTCAATAGTGGTGTACTGCGATCCCCTAGTAATTGGGACAAGAAGGTCGAGCAAAAAGATGTGGGTGTTTGTTGTGGCACAATTTCAGCTTGCCCATGGCCACATCCTCAGTCTTGGCCTCTGCATGCACCATCACCATCATGTCCACTTCCCCGTCCCTTGCCACGCACCTTGCCCATTTTAAATGTAGGACAATATTTTCCACATTCATCAGAAATGGCTGATTTTGGAATGCAGTTATATGTGATACATCTGGCAGAGAACCACAGTTTTAAATAGCAGGTCTGTAATTTACTAATATTATTCTACACAGACACGTAGTGTGAATAGCTTGACCGACACACTGCAACGAAATGAAAATGGCAGAAATGGCTGATTTTGCAACACTGTAAGGCTATGTGCACACAAAGCAATTTTAATGCGTTTTTGCGCGTATTTTTGCTGCGAAAACGCTGCGAAAATGTATTAAAATCGTTTGTAATAGGTCTGCCATTTACTGCAATGCAAATCCAGATGTGCTGTGCACATCATGCGGAAATTTCCACTGCAAATTCGAATTGCGGTAAATCTGCAGCAAGACCAATTCTAGTGCGATTTCGCTGCAAAATCGCCGCCATTGACTTGCATTGGATCGCATAAGATCCGCATGACTACCTGTTGTAGTCATGTGGATCTTATGCGATTAATGCGCGGATGGTACCCGGGTCTGGAGGAGAGGAAACTCTCCTCCAGACCCGGGTATCATAGTACCTGTAAGTAAAAAATAATTAAAATAAAAAATAACCTTATACTCACCTTCCGATGGCCCCCGCTCTGCTCCAGTGTCACTGCTGGCTCCATGGCGGGTACTGGTAATGTAAAAGGAACTTCCATGACGTCAGCGGTCATGTGACAGGTTATACGACCGCTGACGTTGGGGGTCGCGTGACCTGTCACATGACCGCTGATGTCATGGAAGGTCCTTTTACATTGCCGGTACCCGCCACGGAGCCAGCAGCAATGCCGGGAGCAGACAAAGGCCGCCGGAAAGGTGAGTATAAGGTTATTTTTTATTTTTTACATTCTAATTCTTTTTTTTTTAACATTATGTTGGTCACACAATATAAATCCATCCCGGTTGCATGGATTTATATTGTGTGACCATCTTTCAAGCACTTTTCCAAGTGATGCTAAAATCGCTTGGAAAAGCGCTTTACAAAAGAATACAAAATCGCATGCTAAAAATGCTAGACAAACGCTTGTCCCTGGCAGAAACAACGCATGTAAAATTCGCATGCATTTTTTCTGCCAGGGAGCTGCAGAAACGCTCAGGAAAAATCCGGATCATTTCTGCATCGTTTGCACTTAGCCCTATAGGTGATATGTGTGACAAAGAACCACGGTTTTAAATAGCAGGCCTGTAATTTACTAATTTTATTCTACACAGAGACCTAGTGTGAATAGCTTGACCAACACACTGCAACAAAATGGAAGGCAAAAATGGCTGATTTTGGAACACTGTTATAGGCGATATGTCTGACAGAGAACCACGGTTTTAAATAGCAGGCCTGTAATTTACTAATATTATTCTACACAGAGACCTAGTGTAAATATCTTGACCGACACACTGCAACGAACTGAAAATGGAAGAAATGGCTGATTTTGGAACACTGTTATAGGTGATATGTCTAACAGAGAACCACGGTTTTAAATAGCAGGCCTGTAATTTACTAATATTATTTTACACAGAGACCTAGTGTAAATAGCTTGACCGACACACTGCAACGAAATCGAAGGCAGAAATGGCTGATTTTGGAACACTTTTATAGGCGATATGTCTGACAGAGAACCACGGTTTTAAATAGCAGGCCTGTAATTTACTAATATTCTACACAGAGACCTAGTGTGAACAGCTTGACCGACACACTGCAACTAAATGGAATGCATAAATGTCTGATTTTGGAACACTGTTATAGGTGATATGTCTGACAGAGGACCACAGTTTTAAATAGCAGGCCTGTAATTTACTAATATTATTCTACACAGAGACCTAGTGTGAATAGCTTGACCGACACACTGCAATGAAATGAAAATGGAAGAAATGGCTGATTTTGGAACGCTGTTATAGGTGATATGTCTGACAGAAAACCACGGTTTTAAATAGCAGGCCTGTAATTTACTAATACTATTCTTCACAGACACCTAGTGTGAATAGCTTGACCAACACACTGCAACATAATGGAAAAGGAGGACAATATTTTCCACATTCAGCTCAAATTTCTGGATTTTTATCACTGAAATATGGAACAGATCTGGCTGTATTCTGCAGTGCTAACAAGCAAATGGAGTAGAAAAATGTTGTACTCTGGATTGCTTTTTTAAAAAAAATTGCCCTGGCCCTTGATATCTGGGGCTATGTCTACAAATATCTGTAATTATTACCGACAGGACGTTCAATGGACCCTCTTGCGCTTTATGCACTGATGTCTGCCACATGCACTGCCTGCCTGCCTAACTCCTGCCTAGCACTGATTATATGCAGCTGGATTAGTCCCCAGAAGGACTGTTAGTTCAAATGGATATATATACAGCTCTGGCAAAAATTAAGAGACCACTGAACAGTTTTCTATTGAAAAGCATAGAAAGACTGGTGGAAAGCATGGCAAGACAAATGAAAGCTGTAATTAAAAATCATGGTTTCGTCCACCAAATATTGCCAAATATTGATGTCACAGTTCAAAACATGAGTAATTTGAGGTCTGAAAGCACTGTTTCTTTTTTAGTATTTTGATGCTTTATCATTTGCTGCAAATAAATACAACATTTTTAGCTTTGAATTTCAGATACATGTCAGTAGTTTATAGACTAAAACAACAATGTACATTTTACTCAAAAATATACTTCTAAAGAGAAAATTCAGATAAATTGAATATTTTGCAGTGGTCTCTTAATTTTTTCCAGAGGTGTATATGTTGTGGAATACCTATACTAACCATAAACAAGCAAATCTCTCCCTGACTCAGCAGCACCTCTCCCTACTCTGCCTGTTTCCGAGGTAGACTGTGACGAGCATAGCGGCACCAGGTCTCATATAGACCTGATGAAGCTGTGCAGTCAGCCAATCACTGTAATGCCACAACCAACATGGCTACGGCATTACAATGCGAGGCAGGCAATCCCTGCATGTTCATTGGCTCTCTAAAGAGCGCCAAACATGCAGGGAGGCAACCTGAGTTCCCACCCGAGCAACCCGGAAATACTCGCCGAGCTTGTCGAGCACCGTGATGCTCGTGCAAGTACCGAGCAGTGGCGAGCACGTACGTTCATCACTAGTTTTCAGGTTGTGTCTGAAGGATCCGAATGTGGTGGCTAATCGGATGTGTTGAGGCACAGAATTCCAGAGGATGGGGGATATTTGGTAGAAGTATTGGAGTGGATTGGGTGAGGAACAAATAATTGTGGAAAGAAGGAGATCTTGGGAGGACCGGAGATTACGGAAGGGAATATATCGGAAGATTAGTTCAGAGATGTACGGAGAAGAAAGGTTATGGATGGCTTTGTACGTCAGTGTTAGTAGTTTAAACTGGATATGCTGGGCAATTGGGAGCCAGTGAAGGGATCTTATAGATTGCAATCTTATGGATTTCTGGAGCCAGTTCATAGTAAAAAAGCAGCCAGAGAGTGTCTGGGAACCTTCCCACACACTTTACTTAGCCAGGGCTGCTTCTCGGCAGGGTTTGACGGGCCCACCATAGAACCGGAGAATCCTTTGGTGGGCCCTGGCTTCTCTATCAGGAGAATTCATAGCGCTAACCTTTCAGGTTGTGATGATGATGAGGCAATTCATCTCCATAGTTTTCTGTTACTTGGAATGCAAGCGCAAGTAGGCAGCCACCCACCCACCCACAGGCCACAATACTAAACCGCCACATTTCTGGACAGCTGCTTGCACTTGAAATATTGCATTTTAGGTTCATGGAGACGGAAGCTTTCACAACCTCATGGCGGTGGCTGGGTTTCCATACTCGGTCTCCAGCCGCCACTATTTCTCCCGGTGTCGTCCCCACATCCCACAAGCACGGGTCCCAGAACATTACCTGTGCCCTCCCCAGTGCACTTAGTGGGAAGGAATGCCTAACCACGAACATGTGGACAAGTGAATGTGGCCAGGGATGGTACGGAGCCAGTCCACAGTAAAAAATCAGCCATAGAGTGTCCGGGAACCTTCCCACACACTTTTCTTAGCCAGGCATGCTTCTTGGCAGAGTTGGACGGGCCCACCAGAGAACTGGAGAATCCTCCGGTGGGCCATGGCTTCTCCATTAGGAGAGTTCATAGTGCAAACCTTTCAGGTTGTGATGATGATGAGGCCATCCATCTCCTTAGTTTTCTGTTACATGGAATGCAAGCACAAGTAGGCAGCCACCCACCCACCCACAGGCCACAATACTAAACTGACACATTTCTGGACAGCTACTTGCACTTGAAATGTTGCATTTTAGGCTCGTGGAGTCAGAAGCTATTCACAACCTCATGGCTGCGGTGGCCGTGTCTCCATACTCGGTCCCCATCCGCCACTATTTCTCCCGGTGTCATCCCGCCTCCCACAAGCACAGGTCACAGAACATTACCCGTTCCTTCCCAGTGCACTTAGTGGGAAGGACCGCCTAACCACAAACACATGGACAAGTGAATGTGGCCAGGGACGGTTTGGAGCCGGTCCACAGTAAAAAAAAAAACAGCTATAGAGTGTCCGTGATCCTTCCCACACACTTTTCTTAGCCTGGAATTCTTCTTGGCAGGGTTGCACGGGCCCACCAGAGAACCAGAGAATCCTCCGGTGGGCCCTGCCTCCTCCTTCAGGAGAGTTCATAGCGCAAACCTTGCAGTTGCTCTGGGGCTCATTAGCAGGAGAGAAAGGTGGTCCCTCAAATCCTCTGGTGGGCCCAATGTTCTTCAGTCTGACACTGCTTATCGGTGAGAGTTGTATTTCACAACAGCCATATTCTTTAGCTTGGTAAAAGGACTGGCATAGAGGGAAACCATAACTACTCCTGCTGTCATTTCTCCCAGAAAGTGGCATCAATTTCAATACAGTAGAAATTGTAGAATTAGGAACAACACGTCTTCCCCTAAAGCCAACCCAGTAGATGGAGACTCAATCAGAAGTGTTTACATTTCCCTAAATTAGGGCCTAACACCACCAAGGTGGCATCAATTTCACCAGAGTAGAAGTAGTTTAATGAAGATAGAAGCCTCTTCCACTACAGCCAAACCCAATAGATGGAGACTCAATCAGGATTCTCCACATTTTCAAAAATTAGTGGCAGACACCAGCAAAGTGGCATCAATTTCAGTACAGTAGAAATTGTAGAATTAGGAACAACACGTCTTCCCCTAAAGCCAACTCAGTAGATGGAGGCTCAATCAGAAGTGTTTACATTTCCCTAAATTAGGGCCTAACACCACCAAGGTGGCATCAATTTCACCAGAGTAGAAGTAGTTTAATGGAGATTGAAACCTCTTCCACTACAGCCAAACCCAATAGATGGAGACCCAATCAGGATTCTCCACATTTCCAAAAATTAGTGGCAGACACCAGCAAAGTGGCATGAATTTCAGACAAGTAGAAATTGTAGAATTAGGAACGGAACCTCTTCCCCTAAAGCCAACCCAGTAGATGGAGACTCATTCAGAAGTGTTTACATTTTCCTAAATTAGGGCTCAACACCACCAAAGTAGCATAAATTTCACCAGAGTAGAAGTTGTGAAATGGAGATAGAAACCTCTTCCACTACAGAAAAACCCAATTGATGGTGACTAGTGATGAGCGAGTGTATTTGTTACTATTCGCTAGTCGCACGGATAATACGGTATTCGAGTTACTCGTTATTCTGCGAGTATTTGTGTACTCGCCTCGCTATATTCGGATGTCCCACCCTGCAGTTTTTGCACCTTTTTTGCAGTCACTAAACATGCTGGGCTTCTTCACCAAACACAGTAACGCCGCAGACATCTTGGTTGTGGCATTACTGTGATTGGCTGGCCGTCCAGCGTCATAGGGTCTATTTAAGCCCTGCCACGGCCATTTTGTGCACATTGCATCTGGAGCCTGCATTGTAATAGCCTAGGAAGAGATCGCTGAGCTGCTAGGGAGAATATTTTTATGCCTCTTTATAAAACAAAAGCCCTTTTAAAGGCTATCTGCAGTGCATACTAGTTCTTTGTTTAAAGGAGCCGCTCACTAGCTCCATAATACCACCAAAAAAATAGCTCTTTTCAGAGCTGAAGGCACACAACAAAGTCAGAGTACATGGAGGAAGAGATTGTGTTTTAGGTAGGGAGTGTATTAGGTAGTGTTCATCTTAAAACAGCTCTTGTCAGAGGCAAAGCAGTATTTTTCCAGCACACACAGAAGTAGCATTTTGTGCTGCCTTTTTTTTCCAGCACCGGTTTATTTTCCCTGCTATTTTAGGGGTCAGAGCCTGGCCTCTGCTGTCCACATTAGTCCACTTAAAAAGGTGTTTGGTGCCCTACGCAAAACAGTAGTCCAAACATTTCCTACTTCCTACTACCAAGCACGCACCAGGCCATTTTAACCACTATTTTGGGGAGTCAGCCTGCCTTCTGTCCATATTAGTCCACTTAAAAAAGAGTTTTGTGCCCTGCACAAAGCAGTAGTCCAAACATTTTCTACTGCCTGCTACAAAGCATGCACCAGGCCATTTTAACCACTATTTTGGGATGTCAGCCTGCCTTCTGTCCATATTAATAAGAAACACTACAGCCAACATAGAAATAATCACGAGTAGGGGGTGTGGAGAAACCACGACTCACACCCCATGGTCGTGGAAAAATTGCTTAACTCAAGAGATAGATGTAAAAACACAAGAACAACTGAGTATATAGCATATAAAAAGAACCTTTATTCATAGAAATAAAAGTGTACAAAGTAATCACACTAATGGATGAATAAATACAAGGGGAACAGTACAAAACGACAGGGGCATATAGCAGCTAGTCATGGTAATACAAGACCAAAAAATATGAGGGAGAAAAAAATAAAAGGAAGAAAAAGAGGAGGAGCAATCCAAGAAACCATGTGCCCACAGTGGCAAGGGAGGGAATGCATCTATGACTGGGTCTCAAATATTGAGTAGTAATGGACATGTGTCCCATTATTCCCCAAAATGGGGGCAAAGTGAATAGAGACCATAGTCCATGATGCACTAACCCATCTGAACCATAAGGGGACACTAGATAAAATAGTGTGAAGTAGAATCAAAAGAGAAGAAAGAAGGGAAAAGAAAGGAAAAAAGGGCAGCCCAAAAGCAGCATATGCATAAATAAGCAACAAGGGGGAGGCATCTAAAGAGAAAAAACATACATAAGATAACAATAGATGTAAGTCCCATTATTGGCCCAGGTGAGAGCAGAGTGAACACGGGCCATAATATGAAGATGCACTCACCGATCAAAGCCGCTAGAGACCACTGGGAAAGGGGTCAAGGGGTCGGAAGCCACAGCAGGGGCAGCCCGAGATGAGACCAAACGAGCCTCGACGCACGTTTCGCAGAGAAGCTTTATCAAGAGGCATGACACTGGAAGCACCAGCGTCTTTTTAAATATCCCCCCAAAAGAAGGAGTCACCAATGAGCATTCAGACCGGAAGAAAATGGCCGCCAGCCGGAAGGCGTAAGCGGCGCATGCGCGGGGATCGTCAGATCGTCCCGCCCCCAGAACGCCCGTCAAGGCGTCGGCGCGAACCCGGAAGTACTACTGGGAGTATCCGGGGTAGCGCCGATACCATGGAGACGGACGCCTGGGAAGCCAGGACGACGAGTAGCCACGAGCATGCGCACCGCCAGGTGAGGAGCCCAGATGTATAAACCAGGATATCAATATTCACATATCCACAATGACATCCACATCAGTTATGACCGATGTCATACAGAGTGTATATACATAAATACATAAGTGCATATACAGATAAATAGTATGCAACATACATGAAAGAAAAAAAAAAAAAAAAAAAAAAAAAAAATTAAATTATATAAGGTTGTCCATGGCATAAGGATAATCTGAGAATAATATCCAGAGGTATCAAGGGTCCGTCCATTTCCTTAGCTCCAATTTATTAGCCCGCAGGAGGGGGGATATCGCAGGAAGTGGGCTTCGCAGTAAATGTAAGATCCACAGAAAAAAGAACTATATGTACATAAAAGGAAAAATAAGAAAAAGTAAGAAACAATGAAAAAAATTACAACATAGAATAAAGACGAAAAAAGGGGGGGGATAAGGGGAGCTCACAACCATAGGGACATATATGCAAAAGGGGCCACGGGAGGGCATATAGACATAGGCATAATCAGGAAAACAAAATAAGATGTGTTCCTGCATATTATTCAAAAAGAAGATATAAAAGTTATCGCTCGGAGCGAGGCACAGGACACGAACACCGGATAGTGATTACAAAAAGGGTGAGAAGCCAAGATTTTCATTCAGACCCCGCGGCGCCAGGGTATTAAGGGTGATGATCCATCTCGCCTCCTTCTGGGCGAGGAGGCGTTTGGCATCACCACCCCGGGAGCCAAGACATACCTTATCAATCCCCCGTACTCTAAGTGATCGGGGGTCACAGTTGTGAACGGCCTTAAAATGCCGAGGCAGTGTCTTCAGCTCACGGGGGTCCGTGGCAGTGCGGGCAGCGCCAATGTCCCGGACGTGTTCTCGAACTCTGATTCGAAGCTCCCTACTAGTTAGTCCAATATAAATCAACTGGCAATCACATGTGGCAAAATAAACCACATGTGTAGTACCACACGATATGTAATGACGGATGTCAAAATGCCGGGAGCCATCAGAGTTGGAGAAGGACGTACAACGTAGGACATTGGCGCATGCAACGCAATGTCCACAAGGAAAGGAACCAACCGTGGGGCCGCGGGATCCAAAGAAATTAGGGCGCGGGGGGACGTAGTGGCTGGAAACCAGAACGTCCCCTAGCGTCCTAGAACGTCGTGGCGTCATCTGAGGAAAAGTACCAAGACAGTCCCGGAGGGAGGGCTCCGTGTGAAGTATACACCAATGTCGAGAGAGGATCCGCCGCATAGCTCCCCACTCGTGATTGAATGTGGATATGTAGCGGATCCTCTCAGATGTCACATGTCTAGGCACCGGGAGGGGATGGAGAAGATGGTCCCTGGATGTATTACGGGCCCTCTTATAGCCACGGCCGATACATCGATTGCTATAACCACGTTGTTTAAAGCGATCAGCAAGATCTGCGGCCTGTCTTTCAAAATAAGAGTTGGTTGAGCAGATGCGCCTCATCCTGAGGAACTGACCGACCGGGACAGCTCTAATAGTAGAGCCATCATGAGCCGAAGAGGCATGTATCAGGGAGTTTGTAGCTGTAGGCTTCCTATACACATCAGTCTGGACACGACCATCCGGATCCACCACAAGGGTGATATCCAGAAAGTCGATCCTAGTAGAGTGACATGTATAGGTAAGTCTAATAGAATACATATTAGAGTTCAATCTTGTCATAAAGTCATCGAGCTCCTCCACCGTCCCAAGCCAAAAGAACAGAATGTCATCTATATATCTCATCCATGACACGACCTGGTCTGCGCCCCGCACTGCCCCATCACCAAAAATCTCCCTCTCCCAGGAACCCAGGAAGAGGTTGGCATATGAGGGAGCGCAGGCCGCACCCATGGCCGTGCCACGTCTCTGGAGATATATCGTGTCATTAAAAAGAAAATAGTTATGGCAAAGGACGAAGTGGAGGAGCTCAAGGATAAACTCCCTAGAAGGTTGGTCCAGGTCGGAGCCCCCCAGGAAGAGGCGCACCGCGGACAGGCCCAGATCGTGACTGATGCAAGTGTAGAGACTCTCGACGTCGGCCGTGACCATAAGGGTACCATCGGTGACAAGGGCGCCATCAACCCGGGTGAGGACGTCCGTCGTGTCCTTGACATAAGAAGGAAGAGTACTCACAAGTGGGCGAAGATGATGATCAATATATTGGCAGATGGGGCCACACAGCCCATCAATTCCTGACACGATCGGACGTCCCGGTGGGTTGAGGGCGTCCTTGTGAATATTGGGCAGAAGATAGAAGGTCGCTGTCCTAGGGAAGCGGACCGTTAGTGCCTCCACCGTGCGTTTATCGATGATACCAATATCACAGGCCCGTCCAAGGATACCCTGAAGTGTGGCAGAGAAGGAGGCCGTGGGGTTATAAGCCAACTTAGCGTAAGTATGGGCGTCCCTTAATTGACGCCGTGCCTCCTTCTCATACATGGAGCAGGGCCAAAGGACAATGTTCCCTCCCTTATCCGCCGGTTTGATAACAATATCCGACAGAGATCGTAATTGATGAAGTGCAGTGCGCTGGTGAAACGTGAGGTTGTCACGGCGTCTCCACGTAGGGAGACGCCGTAGCTCCTCAGTCACCAGGCGAACAAAGATCTCAATTGCCGGACTTAGGGACAGGGGAGGGAACTTCGTTGATCTAGGATATCGACATTGTAATCGTGTACCTAAATTGGATGGCTCCTCCTGCTCCAAAAGTAGATCCTCAAGGCTGCGTAGGGCCTCCCTCTCTGTCACAGTCAGGGAAGCTCCCTCACCAGGTGCTCTAGAATGTAATTTGTGTAAGATTGTGGTGGATCCGGATGGTCGTGTCCAGACTGATGTGTATAGGAAGCCTACAGCTACAAACTCCCTGATACATGCCTCTTCGGCTCATGATGGCTCTACTATTAGAGCTGTCCCGGTCGGTCAGTTCCTCAGGATGAGGCGCATCTGCTCAACCAACTCTTATTTTGAAAGACAGGCCGCAGATCTTGCTGATCGCTTTAAACAACGTGGTTATAGCAATCGATGTATCGGCCGTGGCTATAAGAGGGCCCGTAATACATCCAGGGACCATCTTCTCCATCCCCTCCCGGTGCCTAGACATGTGACATCTGAGAGGATCCGCTACATATCCACATTCAATCACGAGTGGGGAGCTATGCGGCGGATCCTCTCTCGACATTGGTGTATACTTCACACGGAGCCCTCCCTCCGGGACTGTCTTGGTACTTTTCCTCAGATGACGCCACGACGTTCTAGGACGCTAGGGGACGTTCTGGTTTCCAGCCACTACGTCCCCACGGCCTCCTTCTCTGCCACACTTCAGGGTATCCTTGGACGGGCCTGTGATATTGGTATCATCGATAAACGCACGGTGGAGGCACTAACGGTCCGCTTCCCTAGGACAGCGACCTTCTATCTTCTGCCCAAAATTCACAAGGACGCCCTCAACCCACCGGGACGTCCGATCGTGTCAGGAATTGATGGGCTGTGTGGCCCCATCTGCCAATATATTGATCATCATCTTCGCCCACTTGTGAGTACTCTTCCTTCTTATGTCAAGGACACGACGGACGTCCTCACCCGGGTTGATGGCGCCCTTGTCACCGATGGTACCCTTATGGTCACGGCCGACGTCGAGAGTCTGTACACTTGCATCAGTCACGATCTGGGCCTGTCCGCGGTGCGCCTCTTCCTGGGGGGCTCCGACCTGGACCAACCTTCTAGGGAGTTTATCCTTGAGCTCCTCCACTTCGTCCTTTGCCATAACTATTTTCTTTTTAATGACACGATATATCTCCAGAGACGTGGCACGGCCATGGGTGCGGCCTGCGCTCCCTCATATGCCAACCTCTTCCTGGGTTCCTGGGAGAGGGAGATTTTTGGTGATGGGGCAGTGCGGGGCGCAGACCAGGTCGTGTCATGGATGAGATATATAGATGACATTCTGTTCTTTTGGCTTGGGACGGTGGAGGAGCTCGATGACTTTATGACAAGATTGAACTCTAATATGTATTCTATTAGACTTACCTATACATGTCACTCTACTAGGATCGACTTTCTGGATATCACCCTTGTGGTGGATCCGGATGGTCGTGTCCAGACTGATGTGTATAGGAAGCCTACAGCTACAAACTCCAAGATACATGCCTCTTCGGCTCATGATGGCTCTACTATTAGAGCTAATTTCTTTGGATCCCGCGGCCCCACGGTTGGTTCCTTTCCTTGTGGACATTGCGTTGCATGCGCCAATGTCCTACGTTGTACGTCCTTCTCCAACTCTGATGGCTCCCGGCATTTTGACATCCGTCATTACATATCGTGTGGTACTACACATGTGGTTTATTTTGCCACATGTGATTGCCAGTTGATTTATATTGGACTAACTAGTAGGGAGCTTCGAATCAGAGTTCGAGAACACGTCCGGGACATTGGCGCTGCCCGCACTGCCACGGACCCCCGTGAGCTGAAGACACTGCCTCGGCATTTTAAGGCCGTTCACAACTGTGACCCCCGATCACTTAGAGTACGGGGGATTGATAAGGTATGTCTTGGCTCCCGGGGTGGTGATGCCAAACGCCTCCTCGCCCAGAAGGAGGCGAGATGGATCATCACCCTTAATACCCTGGCGCCGCGGGGTCTGAATGAAAATCTTGGCTTCTCACCCTTTTTGTAATCACTATCCGGTGTTCGTGTCCTGTGCCTCGCTCCGAGCGATAACTTTTATATCTTCTTTTTGAATAATATGCAGGAACACATCTTATTTTGTTTTCCTGATTATGCCTATGTCTATATGCCCTCCCGTGGCCCCTTTTGCATATATGTCCCTATGGTTGTGAGCTCCCCTTATCCCCCCCCTTTTTTCGTCTTTATTCTATGTTGTAATTTTTTTCATTGTTTCTTACTTTTTCTTATTTTTCCTTTTATGTACATATAGTTCTTTTTTCTGTGGATCTTACATTTACTGCGAAGCCCACTTCCTGCGATATCCCCCCTCCTGCGGGCTAATAAATTGGAGCTAAGGAAATGGACGGACCCTTGATACCTCTGGATATTATTCTCAGATTATCCTTATGCCATGGACAACCTTATATAATTAAATTTTTTTTTTTTTTTTTTTTTTTTTTTTTTTTCTTTCATGTATGTTGCATACTATTTATCTGTATATGCACTTATGTATTTATGTATATACACTCTGTATGACATCGGTCATAACTGATGTGGATGTCATTGTGGATATGTGAATATTGATATCCTGGTTTATACATCTGGGCTCCTCACCTGGCGGTGCGCATGCTCGTGGCTACTCGTCGTCCTGGCTTCCCAGGCGTCCGTCTCCATGGTATCGGCGCTACCCCGGATACTCCCAGTAGTACTTCCGGGTTCGCGCCGACGCCTTGACGGGCGTTCTGGGGGCGGGACGATCTGACGATCCCCGCGCATGCGCCGCTTACGCCTTCCGGCTGGCGGCCATTTTCTTCCGGTCTGAATGCTCATTGGTGACTCCTTCTTTTGGGGGGATATTTAAAAAGACGCTGGTGCTTCCAGTGTCATGCCTCTTGATAAAGCTTCTCTGCGAAACGTGCGTCGAGGCTCGTTTGGTCTCATCTCGGGCTGCCCCTGCTGTGGCTTCCGACCCCTTGACCCCTTTCCCAGTGGTCTCTAGCGGCTTTGATCGGTGAGTGCATCTTCATATTATGGCCCGTGTTCACTCTGCTCTCACCTGGGCCAATAATGGGACTTACATCTATTGTTATCTTATGTATGTTTTTTCTCTTTAGATGCCTCCCCCTTGTTGCTTATTTATGCATATGCTGCTTTTGGGCTGCCCTTTTTTCCTTTCTTTTCCCTTCTTTCTTCTCTTTTGATTCTACTTCACACTATTTTATCTAGTGTCCCCTTATGGTTCAGATGGGTTAGTGCATCATGGACTATGGTCTCTATTCACTTTGCCCCCATTTTGGGGAATAATGGGACACATGTCCATTACTACTCAATATTTGAGACCCAGTCATAGATGCATTCCCTCCCTTGCCACTGTGGGCACATGGTTTCTTGGATTGCTCCTCCTCTTTTTCTTCCTTTTATTTTTTTCTCCCTCATATTTTTTGGTCTTGTATTACCATGACTAGCTGCTATATGCCCCTGTCGTTTTGTACTGTTCCCCTTGTATTTATTCATCCATTAGTGTGATTACTTTGTACACTTTTATTTCTATGAATAAAGGTTCTTTTTATATGCTATATACTCAGTTGTTCTTGTGTTTTTACTTCTGTCCATATTAGTCCACTTATAAAATAATTGAGTGTCCTGCACAAAGCAGTAGTCCAAACATTTCCTACTGCCTGCAACAAAGCACGCACCGGGCCATTTTAACCACTATTTTGGCTGTGACAGCTAGCTTGGCTTGTGCCATCAACATCTGATAATCTGTCAACAAAACCCAAAATGCCAAAAAAGCCTGTTTTTAAGGGACGAGGAAGTGGTGTTGGCAGTGGTGCGTGAGAAGGTACTCAGTCTGTGTCAGGTCAGAAGAAGCTTGATGCATCCACTATGTTCCTGGAAAAATGTCCCGGTCTGGAGCGTAAACGTGTGTGGAAGCCAGAAGAGCGAGAGCAGATTCTGTCTTGGATAGCAGACAAGGCCTCTACGCATTTGTCAAGCAGCAACAAATCTTCCATGACCACACAGTCTACTGTGGATACACAGAAGGCTGGCCCATCCAATCCTGAAGCTGGTTCTCCTTCCTCCCGCCATTATCAGTCACAGGAGACATGTGACCCAAAGCTTGGCCACTCCGATGATCTGTTTGGTACATATCCTTTGGTTGGCTCTGGCCTATCACTGTGCAGCATTGAAAAGGGACAAGAGGAGGTGGAGTGCATTGATGCTCAAGCATTTGAGGACCTGGAAGTCCCACTTGGGGTAATGTCATTTACTGTCTCAAGAGGTGGAGGCTGATGATGATGAGACACAGTTGCCATCAGGTCAGCCTACAATGTCAACTGGGAAGGAGGATGAGTTGGAAGATGAGGTGGTTTGTTGATGAGTCCACTGATCCGACCAGTACCGTTGGCATGCATAGCCACGACAGCAACAGAGGAAGATGGATATGTAGCAACAACAGGGGCACCAAGGGGTCGTGGTTTGCCCAGCATGAAAACTGGGTCAACTGTTGCCAAGAGCACCTCCGCTGTGTGCCAAGTCAGGGCAAGTGGGCGTTCAGCTGCTGTGTGGAATTTTTTTTCTCAAAGTCCTTCAGAGAAAAACATTGTAGTCTGTAGCATCTGCCATACCAAGTTGAGCAGAGGTCAGGGCAAATGCAACCTAAGCACCACCAGAATGCGAAATGACATGGCAGCCAAGCACCCCAGTAGGTGGGCGGAACACCAGGGTACCAAATCTGCATCCGCGGGTCAAACCAATGCCATGTCGCCTGGGCTATGTCCTTCAGAATCTGCTGTTTAGGAAGCAGGCGCTCATACCTTCTGCCCACAAGCTTCGGTTGCTCACACACAACAAACATCAACTACATCCAATTCCTTGTCCTAGAAAAGCGTCCAATTGTCCGTGCCTGAGTGCTTGGAAAGAAAGCGTAAATACCCAGCCACGCACCCACAGGCACAAATACTAAACTCGCAGATTGCCAAATTGCTAGCTATGGAGATGTTGCCATTTATTCTTGTGGGAACACAGTCTTTCCGTGATCTCTTTGCTGTGGCTGCCCCACGATACAGTGTTCCTAGCCACCACTATTTTGCCCAGTGTGCCGTCCCTGTGTTACACAAGCACGTGTTAAACAATCTGAACCGTGCTCTCACAACTCCATAACCAAGAAGGTCCACCTAACAACAGACACCTGGACAAGTTGTTGTGGACAGGGATGATATATTTCTGTCACGGCACACTGGGTGAACCTGGAGGGTGGGACAAAGGCGCAAACGGGAACATCACACATCCTAACCATGCCAAGAATAGCGGGCCCAACTTCTGTCAGAGTTTCCTCTTCATATTCCACTTCCTCTCTCCCCTCCTCCTGCTCCTCATCCTCTGCTGAATTACCCTCCCCATCACTGCCAAGCTGGAACCTGTGCAGCATCGCATCGGCAAAGCGGCAACATGCTCTGCTGAAGCTGATCTGTTTAGTTCAGAAAGCACACACTGCAGCAGAACTGTGGCAAGCTTTAAAACAACAGACCGATCAGTGGCTCTCCCTTCTGCACCTCCAACCCGGTCTGGTCGTCTGCGATAATGGGCGTGTAACATCCCTGGCGGCGTGCTGGCATGGCTTACCACCTCCCACCATGCAAGACCGCCATCTAACCTACCAATCCAGGCTGCACACTTTGCTCCAGTACCTGCTGTGTCTCTTGTATGATTGCTTAGGGCGGCGGTGCGGCTACTGCCTGATTCTTATAGTTACTGTGTGCGCACTCCTAATGCCTCCCCAGCCTATTGCTGTGAGTCACTGGATTCTTAAACCCCCTACACTCAGTAGGGGGTGCCTGAGCAACACTTTCCTTCAGTGTGTTCTATGAAACTGAGTTGCCAGGTCCTGTCCTGTATCTTGTCTGTTCCGCCACCCTGGGGGCTGTATACCCAGGCCTGTTGCCTGTATCTGTGACTTCTAGTCTGTTTCCGTCACCCTGGGGGCTGAGTTCCCAGGCTCATTCCTGTATCTTGTTCCTGGTTCAGTTCCTGTCTGAACAGTGTCCTAGCCCGTTACCTGTTTGTCTCTATGTACGATCCTTCCCTTTTCCTGCAGTGTCTGAACCTGCACCTAACTCCAACTTGTTGTCTCTGTACTTCTGTTTGTGAGTTTTGTGTCCACTCGCTACTTCATTGTAAGTACCTTGTGTGTATTTGGTTCTGCTTGTCCCGTTTCCCTGCCTCCATATCTACCTCCTGTGTTCTAACTATCTTCCAGTATTTCCCAGTCTGTTCCATGTGAACAGAGCCCTGTCCTGTCTGCCCGCACCTTCTGCTGTGTTCTGCTCTGCTTGTTCACCGCACCTGCGGGTTTTGTTCTGCTCTGCTTGTTCACCGCACCTGCGGTTCCGCTTTGCTCTGCTTGTTCACCGCACCTGCGGTTCCGCTCTGCTTGTTCACCGCACCTCCGGTTCCGCTCTGCTCTGCTTGTTCACCGCACCTGCGGCTCTGCTCTGCTTGTTCACCGCACCTGCGGTTCCGCTCTGCTCTGCTTGTTCACTGCACCTGTGGTTCAGCTCTGCTCTGTTTGTTCACTGCACCTGCGGTTCCGCTCTGCTCTGTTTGTTCACTGCACCTGTGGTTACGCTCTGCTCTTCTTGTTCACCGCACCTGCGGTTCCGCTCTGCTCTGCTAGTTCACCGCACCAGCGGTTTTGCTCTGCTCTGCTTGTTCACCGCACTGGCGGTTTCACTCTGCTCTGCTTGTTTACCGCACCGGCGGTTTCGCTCTGCTCTGCTTGTTCACACTTTGGCGGTTTCGCTCTGCTCTGCTTGTTCACCGCCTTGGTGGTTTCACTCTGCTCTGCTTGTTCACTGCATCTGCGGTTTCGCTCTGGTCTGCTGTCCACCGCACCTGCGGCTCCGTTCCTGTGTCCCAGTCTGTACTGGTCCCTACCCTGCCTGTGTTCCTACCTGCCAGTACCCGCCTGTCTGCATGCTAGCCGTGCCTGCCAGTACCCGCCTGTCTGCATGCCAGCCGTGCCTGCCAGTGCCCACCTGTCTGCATACCAGCCGTGCCTGCCAATACCCACCTGTCTTCATACCAGCTGTGCCTGCCAGTAACCACCTGTCTATATGCCAGCCTAACCTGCCTGTTCCTGCATTCCACGATGTGGGTCAACAGCTGTGACCGGGGTCTGACCTGGAGTAGCACCTGGTCCCTCTGCTCGGTTTCTCCCTGGTTCACGGAGTCGACTGAGCCCCTCCAGGCACTCCTCGGTTCATGATCCAGTGGGATCACACCAGTTAGTCCGGGCGTGAGCGTAACAGGGCGTAACCTGGTGGCAGCTTTAAAGGTCGGCAAGCTGGTACACGTGCCATGCATGGCTCATGTGCTGAACCTAGTTGTTCAGCAATTTCTGAAAACTAACCATGACTTGCCATACCTACTTGAGAAGGTGCGCCGTATTAGCACCCATTTCCGCCATTCCTCTAATGCTTTTGCTGCTCTTACAGCGCTGCAAAAGCACTTGAATTTGCCAAGTCACCGACTCATTTGCGACCTGCCCATGCGGTGGAACTCCACCTACCATATGTTGGTGAGGATTAGTGAACAGCAGAGGGCAGTAGCTGAATACCAGCTTCAGCACGCCCGTCAAACTGAGAGTCAGCCACCACACATAACAACTGTCGAGTGGGTGTGGATCGCTGACATTTATGAGGTTCTTGACAACTTTGAGTACTGCACCAACCTCGTGAGCTGTGATCAGGCTATTATCAGCATAACCATCCAGCTACTGTGTCTCTTGAAACAATCACTGCATAATTTCAAAGAGGAAGCTTTGAGTGCCCAGCATGTTGGCATGGAGCCAGATTTAACAATGGGTGTTACTACCCAGCCCAGCCAATATTCTGAGGCAACAATGGATGATGAGGAGGAAGATGAGGAGGATGAGGATGGAGAGGACTTGTTTTTCTGTGCAACTGAGGGGACTCGTAATGCTACAGAGGGGACACCCAACCCAAGCTTCATGTCTGTCCAGGCTGGATGGGCTGGAGAGGAATCATAGAATCATAGAATCATAGAATGGTAGAGTTGGAAGGGACCTCCTGGGTCATCTGGTCCAACCCCCTGCTCAAAGCAGGATTCACTAGATCATCTCAGACAGATGTCTGTCCAGCCTCTGTTTGAAGACGTCCATTGAAGGGGAACTCACCACCTCTCGTGGCAGCCTGTTCCACTCATTAATCACCCTAACTGTCAAAAAGTTTTTTCTAATATCTAATCTGTGTCTCCTCCCATTTAGTTTCATCCCATTGCTTCTAGTCTTTCCTTGTGCAAATGAGAATAAAGATGATCCTTCTACAATGTGACAGCCCTTGACATATTTGTAGACAGCTATTAAGTCTCCTCTCAGTCTTCTTTTTTGCAAGCTAAACATTCCCAAATCCTGCAACCGTTTCTCATAGGACATGGTTTGCAGACCAGTCACCATTCTGGTCGCTCTTCTCTGAACTTGCTCCAGTTTGTCTATGTCTTTTTTAAAATGTGGTGCCCAAAACTGTACACAGTATTCCAGATGAGGTCTGACCAAAGAGGAGTAAAGACCGATAATGACTTCACGTGATCTAGACTGTATGCTTCTGTTAATACATCCCAGAATTGTATTTGCCTTTTTTGCTGCTGCATCACACTGTTGACTCATGTTCAGTCTATGATCTATTAGTATACCTAAGTCTTTTTCACATGTACTGTTGCTTAGCTCTATTCCTCCCATTCTATATATGCTTTTTTCATTTTTATTGCCCAGATGTAGTACTTTGCATTTTTCCCTGTTAAAAACCATTCTGTTGGTTGCTGCCCACTGCTCCAGTTTATTTAGGTCTTTTTGAATCCTCTCTCTCTCTTCTCTAGTATTAGCTATCCCTCCTAGCTTTGTGTCATCAGCAAATTTAATCAGTTTACCCTCAATTCCTTCATCTAAATCATTGATAAAGATGTTGAACAATACAGGTCCCAGGACGGAGCCCTGTGGTACCCCACTTGAGACATTCATCCAGCTGGATGTGAAGCCATTTACAACCACCCTTTGAGTCCGATCACTAAGCCAGTTATGAATCCACCTAACAGTTGCCTGGTCCATTGCATACTTGGTCATTTTTTCAATAAGGATGGTGTGAGATACTTTGTCAAATGCTTTGCTGAAGTCAAGATATACTATATCTACAGCATTTCCCTGATCCACCCAGTCAGTGATTCTGTCATAGAAGGAAATTAAGTTAGTCTGACATGACTTGTTAGTTACAAACCCATGCTGACTCTGGTTAATCACTTCATTCTTATCCATGTACTTACATACATGTTGTTTAATAATTTGTTCAAAGATCTTTCCTGGTATAGAAGTCAGACTCACTGGCCTACAGTTCCCTGGGTCCACCTTCTTCCCTTTTTTGAAGATAGGAACAACATTTGCTCTTCTCCAGTCTTCTGGGACTTCTCCTGTTCTCCAAGAATTTTCAAAGATTATGGAGAGTGGTTCTAAAATTTCTTCTACGATCTCCTTCAGTACTCTGGGGTGTAATTCATCTGGACCTGGAGACTTGAACTCATTTATGTTAGCTAAATATTCCCTCACAATCTTTCTGTTTACAGATAACTTGGATTCCTCTATTCCTTTAAAAGGACAGTGAAGATCAGTTGATGTTACATTTTCTTTCTGAGAGAAAACAGATGCAAAATAGGAATTAAAAAGTTCGGCCTTCTCAACATCCTCTCTTACCATTTCTCCATTTTCATCCTGTAAAAATCCTATAGCATCTTTGACTTTTCTTTTACTTTTGACATACCCCCAAAATCCTTTTTTATTGCTTTTGACATCTCTTGCAAGCCTTAATTCATTGTCAGCTTTAGCTAACCTGATACGTGCCCTACAGGATCTGCAGACTGCATTATAATCTTCTTTAGATATGCCTCCCTCTTTCCATTTAATAAACATTTCTTTCTTTCTTTTTAGCATGTGTTTAAGTTCTGTGTTCATCCATCCTGGTTTCCTTAAATGCTTCCCATTCTTCCTACTTTTCGGGATTGTTAACGATTGTGCTTTGAGAATCTCATTTTTAAAAATTTCCCATCCTTCCTGGACATTTTTGTCCTTAAGGACATCCAGCCATTTGATCCCTCCTATTCTCTTTCTGAGTCTCTTAAAATCTGCCTTTCTAAAATCTAACCTTGAAGTTTGAGTCTTCACATGTCTTCCTCCTCTAGTTATCCAAAATTCTATAATAGCATGATCGCTGCCTCCTAGGGTCCCAGCCACCTTTACCTCCTCAACCATTTCCTCCCTGTTTATAAGGATTAGATCCAAAGTAGCAGATCCCCTTGTTTTCTCCCCTACCTTTTGGAAGATAAAGTTGTCAGCAAGAGAGGATAAGAATTTGCTTGACCTGTTAGTTTTACTTGAGAGAGATTCCCAACAAATGTCTGGATAGTTGAAATCTCCCATGACCACTACGTCATATTTTTTGGAGAACTTGGTCATTTGATACATAAAGAGTTCATCCATATCTTCAGCTTGCCCAGGTGGCCTGTAGTAAATGCCTACAATGGTGTCCTTTCCGTTGTTCTCTCCTTGTATTCTTACCCAAACAGTTTCCACAGAACTCCCAGTCTCTGAAGCTTCAATCTCTGTGCAGATATACGCTTTTCTAACATACAATGCAACACCTCCTCCTCGTTTATCAAGTCTGTTTCTTGCAAATAAGTTGTATCCTTTTAGCCTTTTATTCCAATCATGTGTATCATCCCACCAAGTTTCAGTGATTCCAAAGACATCATATTCCTTTTCCTCCATTAGTAGTTCCAATTCTCCTTGTTTGTTGCCCATGCTTTGTGCATTTGTATAAAAACATTTTAGTTTGTGATTGGTTTCTCTTCCTCCCATATTTTTATTATTTAAATTGTTTTGTCTTTGTTCTTCCTTTCCACTTCCAGGACAAGGAGGTGGAGGAGGTGAGTCAGCATGAGGAGAGGATTGATACTTTTTCTACTGTTGGGGACACAGAACATTTACCTTTTTGCAGCTTGGCCCACAGGGGACAGTTCATGTGTAAGTGTCTGTGGCAAGACCCTCGCGTGATACACATTTTATCCAACAACCTATACTGGTTGGTCACCTTTCTTGATGCACGGTACAGGAGAAATTTCCTTGTCTCCTTTTGGAGTTACCAAAGAGTTTTACAATGGAATTGTTCAAGAGGGCCATTGTAAAATCAGTTGCTGAAAACATCACCCTCAGACAATGCTGGTGGCAGAGGTACCGGCTGTTTTCAACACCGAGGGATAATGGGGAGAGACACGAACACCAGCTCCAACAGAGGTGGGGGGAAAATGTGCACAAACTGGGCAATTTTCAATAAACCAGCACAACAGCAAAGGCTATCTGTGCCTGTAACAATGCCAAGGAGGGATAAGTTGCAGAACATGATCAAGGGGTGCTTAAATGACCATACGTGCATCCTTTCTGACGCTTCAGTTCCCTTTAATTATCAGGTGTCTAAGCTGAACACTTGGCCTGACCTCTCCTTATATGCCTTGGCGGTTCTGGCCTGCCCGTCTGCTAGTGTGATGTCTGAGCGTATTTTCAGTTCCGCTGGGGCAATCATCATTAATAGGCCTCTCTACGGAAAATGCAGACAGACTTACAATGATTAAATTCAACAATGACCGGATATCTCCACAGTTTGTAATCCCTTCAGATGACAGCAATCCAACCTTAATTCACCAAAAATGCAGATTCATGCTACTGCTGTTAACGTCACCCTCTTCCCATAAAAACCTGTTTCCTTCCTTCGTCAACCATGACTCAGCCCATATTGCTAATTTTTACAAACCCTATGTACATTGTGCAGTGGGCAAACCAGGACATATTCCTACTCCAGCCTAACTACTATTTGTGATTGGAGGCCCTTGGGATGGTGGCTACCTATGTCAACCATGACTCAGCCCATAGGGCTAATTTTTACAAACCCTATGCACATTGTGCAGTGGACAAATCAGGATAGTATTCCTACTCCAGCCTAACTACTATTTGTGATTGGAGGCCCTTGGGATGGTGGCTACCTATGTCAACCATGACTCAGCCCATAGGGCTAATTTTTACAAACCCTATGCACATTGTGCAGTGGACAAACCAGGATAGTATTCCTACTCCAGCCTAACTACTATTTGTGATTGGAGGCCCTTGGGATGGTGGCTACCTATGTCAACCGTGACTCAGCATATAGGGCTCATTTTTACAAACCCTATGCACATTGTGCAGTGGACAAATCTGGAATGTACAGTGGTCCTACCAAACTAATATTTGTCATTGGAGGCCCTTGTCACAGGTTGTGCCACATTGTGACTGAGATAGGGGATACATATGTGGCACCCCAGGGGTCTGGTGGCCACAGTGATAGAAATATTATGTCTGGGAGCAAGTGGGAGGTTTCCTGGTCAGGAGCCCTTAAGCAGGCAACACCTCCTGCCCAGTCCTGGGAGGGGAGGAATCTGCCCTTATAAACTGGGTCTGGGGCGGGGCTAGAGGAGAACAAGCAGACACAGGGAAAGAAACAGCAGGAGCTCTGTAGGAGCAGGAGCTGAAGACCAGGGGCTGGAGCTGAGCAGAGCTCGCCCTGGCAGAAGAATCTAAGCACTGGACACCGGAGTCCGAGGCTGTAAGGATCTCTAAGTCCAACAGCAGAAACCAGCCGGCAGGGGATTTCAGGTCCTCTGGCCATAGAAGCCCGGAAGCTCAGTCACAAGCAAGGGACCAGCACCGCCATCGAGGAGCGGAGGCTAACAGAAGGCCCCAAGTCACCAGCCATACGGGTGAGCACTACACGGTACACTCAGGGACGTGGGCTACTATCACCCGCTTATAGCAAGGTAGCCAGGAAGAGTGCAGACAGACGGGGATGCCTACAACTCCACCTGGCCAGGGGAACTCCTGCTTGCTCACAGACCGACCAGGCCTCTTATGCTAGCCAGTACTCCCGGGAGGGTCTGCCTTATTATCATCAGTAAAGACCCTGAACTGCACTGCAAAGACTCTGAGTCGTTCCTGCTGCGCTCGTGCACCATCACTCCCATCATCCACATTCCCTGCCCTGAGGCTATACTCTTCCCGTGGGGAGTTATCCCATCCTTTGCTGCGCACACAACACCAGCCTCAGCGGACTGCCTCGCAGCGGCAGTGCACCCTGACCGCAATCCACGGGTGGCGTAGTCGGACAATTAACCTAAAACCTATAAAAGACTCCCACTGGTTTGACCACCCTGAGCCACGGGACCGGGTCGCTGCCACGGAGACTACAACCCCCAGAGACCCGGCTCTGGGTATTCCACACACGTGCACACACGGCCCAAGGGGCGCGTCAACTTTGGCGTAGTCGGCAGGATTTCGTGCCTGCAACCACCGGGTACTACGCGCCTTCAAAAGACTGTCATACCTGCCGTGGTGAAGGTTCCCACCATCCGGAGCCGTTTCCCGCCATCTCCAGCTGTTTTCCCGCCTTCCGCAGTCGTTTTCCCGCCATCAGGCGCCATCTTCGGGACGCCAAGCGGGAAGAAGAGGGGCGTGGACGCCGAAAGCACGCGAGACCTGAAGCTCCGCCCTACACACCGACGCTGCGCAAGGTCCTGGAAGGGAGAGAGAGCGACCCTGACATCACCAGGATGCGACGCAAGGTCCTCGTCCGGAGCAGCACCAGCGGAGCCGCGGCCTACAGAAGAGGATCGTCGGAAGGTAGGCCACACTTAACTAGGGGGGAGGAAGATGACGGACACGGAGGGACCCTCTACCACCAGCGCGGCCACGCGGCCACTTCCGCAGTAATGCCATTTACAATGCCTTACATCCCCGGAGCGGACTGGCTGCCCCAATACTCAGGGGAGTCGCATACCCTAAGCGACTTTAAAGAGAGACTGTACAGCCTATTTAAGGTATACCCCCTGACGGAGGGCCAGAAAGTGAGCATATTGATAGGCCAGCTAACCGGCGCAGCCCAACGCGAAGTAAAGTCCTGGTCAGTCCGGGACAAGGAGACCGTAAAGGAGTCTTAGCCCGGCTGAAGGACACTTTTGATACTCGCACCTCAGCCGAGATCAAAATGAGATTTTATGGGTGCAAGTAGCGGGCCCAAGACAGTATAAGAGACTATGCTTTGAGTTTGCAAGAGGCCCTGGGAGCCATTAAACAGGCAGACCCTGACAGTGTGCGGAACGCAGATGAACTGTTAACTGAGCAATTCATTGAGGGTCTGCTGTCCAACGCCCACCGAACCTAGTTACGTGCAATGGTCTTGCAGAACCCGGGTGCTCAGAGAACCGTCACCGGGTAGCGCTGTAACCCACCGGTGCCCTGCTATTACCTATCACCAGGAGGCGGCGCCCTTGTCTGCAGAGCCTATAGGAGCTGGTGCGCAGGCTTTGGACAACAACCCGGCTACAGACCTGCACCATCAGGTCCAAGAGCTAACTAAAAGCGTAGCCGCGCTAACCCGAACTGTGCAGTCATTACAGGTCTCTCCTCCAGGAAGGATCAAGCTGGCCACCAGTCCAGAGGACGCCCCGTGGTAACGACAGAGGAGGATCCCATCGTCCAGAGGAAGACCCAGCGACAGATACAACGAGGACGGACAACCCATCTGCCGCCGCTGCAATCAACCCGGACATATGGCAAGGTACTGTCATTTAAACGGGCACAACCTGGGGCAGAGGGCCAACCCCCAGGCATAAGACCATCAGGCCCCTCAAACTGGCGAGATAAATATGTAGGGGGATGTCCAGTCTTGCCTGTGGTACTGGATGGCATTCCAATGAGTGCCCTACTAGACACCGGGTCACAGGTAACTACCATCCCTTATGTGCTCTTTTAGCGGTATTGGAATGACTCGGACATAACCCTCTACCCAGATGATGACCTGAGTATCATCGCCAGCAATGGTCAGCCCGTACCGCATGTGGGATTCAAAGAGGTGACCATTAAAATCGGTAAAGTCGAACTGGCGGCACAAGGACTGATCATTGTGGACATTGACCATCATGAGAGTCACCCTAAAATAACCTTGGGAACTAACATGATTGAAAATTGTCTTGCAGAGATAATTCTCATTTTGCAGCAGGTTGCCAAGAACGCCAGTTCCAGCCAGCAGCGTGTTCTCCAAAAAGAGATCCGGGCACTGATGAAACGGCAACAAGTGGAACTATCTGGTGGTGAGATTGGTAGTGTGAGAATGTGTGACCCGTTCCCTATTGCCATGCCCCCGAAAAGTGAGATGATGATCTGGTGCCGGGCAGCTATTGGTCTAAGAGGTAGAGACTACCAAGCAATGGTAAAGCCCGTCTACTCAGACAGTAGGCCCACCATTTTGACAGCACGGGGAGTGGTCGATGTACGCCATGGGAGGGTACCTGTCCGCATCGTAAATATCAGGGAGAGAGAAGTACACCTGCCCCGGTATGCCATGCTAGCCAAATTGTTCACCATAAACCAAAATTCTGTAAAGGCCATAGAACCCTTGCCTCCATCTCAACCAGAGGAAGGTAACGGCTCTAAGAAACAAATGGAGGACTGGTGTCAGCAACTGCATTTGGGTACTGACTCCACTCCCTCACACCGAAAGTAGGGGGTCTACCGGGTGGTTCAGGAGTACGAAAGAGTCTTTAGTAAACACCCGCTAGACTTCGGGCGAGTAAAGGGGGTAGAACATCACATCCCCACAGGAGACCATCCACCCATAAAGGAAAGATACCGACCTGTACCCCCTGCACACTATCAGCATGCAAAGGGGATGTTGCGGGACATGAAGGAGGCTGGGGAAATCAGGGACAGCTGTAGCCCCTGGGAAGCTCCACTAGTTCTAGTGAAAAAGAAGGACAACACAATGAGAATGTGTGTAGACTACAGAAAGGTCAACCGTATCACACACAAAGATGCGCACCCGTTACCTAGAATAGAAGAATCTTTAGCTGCATTAAAATCTGCTAACTTCTTCTCCACTTTGGATCTTACTAGCGGGTACTGGCAGGTTCCTGTAGCAGAGGCAGACAAGGAGAAGACTGCATTCACCACCCCGATGGGTCTCGGCGAATTCAACTGTATGCCGTTCGGGCTCTGCAACTCACCAGGAACCTTCCAGCGGTTGATGGAATGCTGTCTGGGACACCGGAATTTCAAGACGGTCCTGTTATACCTGGACGATGTCATCGTTTATTCCAAAACCTACGAGGACCATCTGAAACACCTGGCAGAAGTGTTTAACGCCCTGGCAAGCTACGGCCTAAAGGTGAAACCCTCCAAGTGTCACCTGCTGAAACCAAAGGTGCTGTACCTGGGACACGTGGTGAGTGCTGACGGAGTGGCTCCCGACCCCGATAAGATCACCGTGATTAAAGACTGGCCAAGACCCTCCAGCATAAAGGAAGTGCGGCAGTTCCTCGGGTTGGTAGGCTACTACCGAAGATTCATTCCCGGTTTCACCAAAATGGCAGCTCCTATGCAGGACCTCCTGATAGGTCAATCCAGGAAGGCCAAAAACCAGAAGCCGCCCTTCAGGTGGGAAAAGCTGGAAGAGAAGTCCTTCCGCCAGCTGAAGATGGCCCTCACGGGGGATGAAATCCTGGCGTACCCTGACTACGGCCAGCCCTTTATCCTCCACACGGACGCGAGCATCATCGGGCTAGGAGCCGTACTGTCCCAGATCCAGCAGGGAAAAGAACGGGTAATCGCTTACGCCAGCCGAAAACTACGGCCCACAGAGAGAAACCCTGAGAATTATAGCTCATTCAAGCTAGAGTTCCTGGCAGTGGTGTGGGCAGTGACCGAACGTTTCAAGCATTACCTTGCCTCTTCCAAGTTCACCGTGTACACGGATAACAACCCGTTGACACACCTGGACACTGCAAGGCTTGGTGCCCTGGAGCAGAGATGGATGGCCCACCTGTCCAACTATGAATTCACCATCAAATACCGGGCGGGACGCTCAAATGCCAACGCGGATGCCCTGTCCAGAATGCCAAACTTACTGGACGTAGGGGAAGATCCAGAAGAACTGGAAGAAGTCGAACTCCCTGCGTTCCACCGTCATGAGATTACCCTGTATTCCCACCGTGTAAGGGACAGGCGCTCTGCCACGTTCAATCCCTTACCCCACTACAGCTGGGCGGAGACGCAAGACAGTGATCCCGCAGTTCGTCTGGTGAAGAAAATGCTGACACAGGCTGATGCCCGTCTTGACCCAGATGCTCCAGAGGAGACCAAGCAACTGTGGAAGGAGAAAAGTAAACTGTTTCTTTACAAGGAGAAGCTGTGCCGGAGAATGGTCAACTCTAGAACACATGAGCTGACCTGGCAGGTAGTGGTCCCAAGACGAGACGCAGCTATGGTTCTGGAGGCATACCACGACGGAGCAGGACACTTCGGATGGAAGAAGCTGGAGTTCTTGTTGCGTGGATGGTTCTACTGGGTAGGCATGAGAGGAGCCATCGAGAGGTGGTGCAGAGACTGTGGCCTGTGCAACCTAAGAAGGAAGGACCGTGCCAGCCAGAAGACTCCTCTGCAGCCCAGCATCACCAGGCAGCCACTAGAACTGGTACCCCGGGAACATGTGAAACTGGCTCCAAGCAAATCTGGGTACGTCTACGCCCTCACCATCGTAGATCACTACTCCCGGTTCCTGGTGGTGGTCCCTGTCAAGGACTTAATGGCTCAAACAGCAGCTAGAGCCTTCCAGCAGCACTTCTGACGTCCACACGGGTATCCGGAGCAAGTGTTGACTGACCAAGGACCAGCCTTCGAAGCGGAGGTCTTCCAAGAGTTCTGCAATCTGTATGGCTGCAGGAAGATAAGAACAACGCCCTATCACCCTCAGACCCACGGACTATGTGAGAAAATGAACCAGGTGGTGATAGACTTGCTAAAAACGTTGCCCCTGGAAGAACGCAGTCTGTGGCCTGAAAAACTGCCTGATCTGGTGGACTTATATAATTACATCCCCGTAGGTTCCACCAACTGTACCCCGGCTTACCTAATGAGAGCAAGACCTGGTAAGCTGCCTATTGACCTGGATATGGGAGTCCTGACACCTGAGGCCACCTCGCCAGAGGCAGACTGGGATACAGAACGGCAGCAGCAGTATCAGAAAGTACAGGAGAGCGTCGAGCGAAGTCTGTCTCAAGCAAGAGAAAGGCAAGAGAAGATTTATAACCAGCATGCTCCCGCTGTTCCCCTGGTACCTGGAGAGCAGGTCTTGAAGAGAAAGAGGCGGCTCCACAAGTTGGACGACCAGTGGGAGAAGGATCCGTGCACAGTACTGCCCTCAAACCATGATAATCCAAAGGTCTGCATAATCAGTAAGGATGGAGGAGAAACCACAGCCATTGTTTCCAGAGACCACCTGAAAAGTGTCCCGAGCAGCTGCAAAGCCCTGACGAAGATCAAGAGAACCCTCAACCCACAGAGGAAAGGGAAGAAATGATCAGTACCGTACTCGGAGACTTTCTCCGGTCCTGGACTCAAATTAACAACGCGGTCATGGTACCCATCCTCACCTTTCTCCAGCCAGCTCCTCAAGGGCCTACAGTAGAACAGGTAGTGTCAGAAGAGCAGCCGGCCCAGGAGGCAGAAGAATCCATACCAGCAGCCAAGGAGAATCAACCCTCTGCTAGTAGTGAGCCTGCCATGCCCCTAGTAAGCCAAAGAGTGTGCAGAAAGCTGCCAGGCCTACCCGCAACACCTTCTACACCCTGTAGTGCAGACCCAGATAGTGGGTTACGTAGGTCCACAAGGAGCACTAAAGGACAGATGCCCGCTCGCTGGAGAATCTAAACTGTTATGTGAATTTACCTGTAAACTGCAAATGTTGAAAATGGTTTATATTTGTTGCCTGTTTATTAATTATGTTTCTCTAGTTACCCTTCAGGTTTATTTGGACTGACAGGTTATGGACGCTGAGTAACCGGAACTAAATTGTAAATAGTTGCACCTTGTACCTCTTGCAAAGATGGCCGCGGAAGAGAAAAACCTGTCTGGTGTGGCCTCCTTGTGGCCCAAAGAAGCTAGCCTCAGCCTTGCAGCCACACCCAGGGCCAACGTTTGGGGTTTGCTTTGGACAGGTCCCCTACTCTGTTCTAAAAACTTCACCTTGGGTTATATGGACACCCGGTTACGGAAATGCCATGACCTTAAAGACAAAAACTTTTTACTGTTGTTGTTTATACCCTGTTATATTATGTTTTAAAAAAATGTGTTTAGTCCCGGAGTACTAAAATTTACTAGGGGGGAATGTGGCACCCCAGGGGTCTGGTTGCCACATTGATAGAAATATTATGTCTGGGAGCAAGTGGGAGGTTTCCTGGTCAGGAGCCCTTAAGCATGCAACACCTCCTGCCCAGTCCTGGGAGGGGAGGAATCTGTCCTTATAAACTGGGTCTGGCGCGGGGTTAGAGGAGAACAAGCAGACACAGGGAAAGAAACAGCAGGAGCTCTGTAGGAGCAGGAGCTGAAGACCAGGGGCTGGAGCTGAGCAGAGCTCGCCCTGGCAGAAGAATCTAAGTACCGGACACCGGAGTCCGAGGCTGTAAGGGTCTCTAAGTCCAACAGCAGAATCCAGCCGGCAGGGGATTTCAGGTCCTCTGGCCATAGAAGCCCGGAGGCTCAGTCACAAGCAAGGGACCAGCACTGCCATCGAGGAGCGGAGGCTAACAGAAGGCCCCAAGTCACCAGCCATGCGGGTGAGCACTGCACGGTACACTCAGGGACGTGGGCTACTATCACCCGCTTATAGCAAGGTAGCCAGGAAGAGTGCAGACAGACGGGGAGGCCTACAACTCCACCTGGCCAGGGGAACTCCTGCTTGCTCACAGACAGACCAGGCCTCTTATGCTAGTTAGTACTCCCGGGAGGGTCGGCCTTATTATCATCAGTAAAGACCCTGAACTGCACTGCAAAGACTCTGAGTCGTTCCTGCTGCGCTCGTGCACCATCACTCCCATCATTCACATTCTCTGCCCTGAGGCTATACTCTTCCCGTGGGGAGTTATCCCATCCTTTGCTGCGCACACCACACCAGCCTCAGCGGTCTGCCTCGCAGTGGCGGTACACCCTGACCGCAATCCACGGGTGGCGTAGTCGGACAATTAACCTAAAACCTATAAAAGACTGCCACTGGTTTGACCACCTTGAGCCACGGGACCGGGTCGCCGCCACGGAGACTACAACCCCCAGAGACCCGGCTCCGGGTAACCCACACGCGTGTACACTTGGCCCAGGGGGCGCGTCACATATTCAATAGAAATGTATTGTCAGTCACCCTATTTAGCTACAAACATGCCTGGCTTGTGCCACATTGTGACTGAGATAGAGGATACATATTCAATAAAAATTTACACTGACTGTTGCTGACTGACTGATGGCCCTCTGAAAACTTGAATTGAGGGCCATAACTACTACAGTACTCCATCATAGATAATGTTTGACAAGGGAGGTCCTTGTCATGGAATCTCCCTGCACCCATGACACAGCCCCCAGGAGTAATTTTTGGAAATACGATGCACATTCTGCATTGAACTAAGAAGTACAGTATCAAGAAGTCTTCTCTTCCTATATAATCAGGGGAATATTGACAATCAAAATCTCTGAGCCATTTGGAGAAGCTTCTCCAACCCATCCTGGAGGGGGGCACTATATATCCTTTGTCCTTTGACTTGCACAAGTGATATATTTGAGCTTGTCATCCAGTTGACTAGTGCAGCTATATTTTTCCTGTTCACAGAGTTCAGCCATACCTGAGGATCGCAGGCCACACTCACTGCTACCTTCTAGTTCTCCATGTCTCTTGGCCTTTTTCTCTATAGTCTCTGCCCTTAAATGAGTTAAATAATAGAGTGAGGGCCCTACAAAATTAATAAGTGAGGGCACTCTCAAATGTATTGTACACAAGAGGGACCTCCAAAAACTCTAGAGGAGGGCACTTCAAAATGTATGTTACATGGCCACACAAGGGCGCTCACAAAACTCAGCTTTCCTCCCTCGGCAGGGCCTCTGATCATTTGAATTTAGGGCCGCAGTATCACATGGTGGTGGAGGAGGAGGAGGGTCAAGCCCAATGCTACAATGGGCACATTGTAAACTGCTATTGAATATGTATTCCACTATCTGAGTGTCAATGATGGAAGGACCGCCCAAATGTTTAAGAAACAGCTGTCCCTTACGCATGTTACAGAGCCACCTGAGGCCTCTCAGGTCAAAGATCAACATACCTACTAGTACGTTCTAGCTGTGCTTTTAAAGTGCTGGGGAATAGCGAACTAAAAATGATGAATGACTGAGGGACCTACAAAATGTATAAGTCAGGGCCCTCACAATTGTAAAAGGCGAAAAAAAGCCACAGCAGTATATGTGAACAAAGGCTAAAAGGGATTTTTTTTTGTTTCTCTGGTTTATTTAGCCTTATACACAAGTGATTATGCAGGAAAAACTTTTTTTTAACCTTTTTGGCCTGTTAAATGAAACTTAGGTTAGGTTTGGTAGTTGTTCTTGTGTGTCTGTAAAAGTGGCGTAATACTGCGATGAACTTATTCACTAATGGAGACCCAATCAGGATTCTCCACATTTCCAAAAATTAGTGGCAGACACCAGCAAAGTGGCATTAATTTCGCTAGAGTTTAAGTAGTATAATGGGGATCGACACCGCTTCCACTACAGCCAACCCAGCAGATGGAGACACAATCAGAACTGTTCACATTTAAAAAAATTTGGGCCTAACACCACCATTTCCATGGCCTACAGATTGAAGATGGTGGAGTTCAACTTCTTAGCTTTGTCATGTGTAGGAGTAAACAATCTTTTACGTGACCACAACTGCGGGACCGAGGGCTGGCTGCAGTGCTAAGAGAGGGCGGAGTACGGTGAAATGGAAAAACTGCTAGACCGTGAGTGAGGTGCAGGCGGAGATGTTACGATGGATTGAGAAACATGTGATGTGCTCAGTGAAACAAACACAGCAGGCATGTTAGCTTCTGTTACAGCTGACGGGCTCTCACTCAGCTTGACTGGAGCAGGTATACAACCATAGGCTCGCGGTCGGAGATCTGCGTAACAATACTTGGCACGGTAACAAAGAAGGAGGAAGAAGCAGCAGATGCGTTTGATGGGGCGGCTGTTGTTTATTGAAAAGCAATTTTGAGTTACTCATGTTTGTGTACCTCTGTGTGAAGAACAATATCTGCACCAAATAATTAATTTCTCTATAGTATACTTATACAAATAGATGGAGACCAAAATCTTTTCCACTACGACCAACCCAGGAGATGGAGACCTAACCAGGAGTGTTCAGATTTCCCTAAATTAGGCCCTAACACCAACAAAGTGGCATCAATTTAACTAGAGTAGAAGTAGTTTAATGGAGACAGAAACCTCTTCCAGTACAGCCAAACCCAATAGATGTAGACTCAATCAGGGTTCTCCACATTTGTAAAAATTAGTGGCCGACACCAGCAAAGTGATATTAGTTTCACTACAGTAGAAATTGTAGAATTAGGAACCAAAACCTCTTCCACTACAGCCAACCCAGCAGACAGAGACTCAATCAGGAATGCACCATCCTTTCCAGTCATTCACCATGTGTCAGACTTGTACTCTGTTGTGCAGGTGCACGTGCTGGTCTAAAAAATGTGTGAAAGGACTCACAGAAATTGCTTCTGCCACTTACACCACTGCTGCTGCTAATATTTTGGCATTGACAAATTGACGTGCCAGAGGTTGGAAGTGTAGAGCTGCGATGAACTCTGTGTGCCTCACTGCTGGCTTGGGGAAAACCTAACTTAATGTTGTGTAAAAGCATGTTTCTATACTCTAGCATTTGCGGGTCCCTTTCCAGGTCGGGAAGCATCTGGCAAAATTTACTTTTATAACGTGGATCTAAGAGAGTGGCATCCCAGTCATCAGCACTATTTTGAATCATACCTATACGGGGATCATGTTGCAGATAGTGCAGCAAGAACACACTTATATGTCGGCCTGGGTAATTCTGATGCTTGTTTCCTCCTTCCTCTCCCGCCAACATGAACAGAGAGGGGATGATTATCCTTTTCATGTTCTGACTGTTGCTCGCTAATAATCACCTCTTCCTCTTTCATTTGCTGCTCACCTTCACTAACACCTTCACTAACAGTTTTTCTGGTATCGCCAACCCCCTTTGATCGCAGTGAACCACCCTCCCTTGGCACCCTGAGATGTCCCATAGTGTATGACGTTAGTAACAGAAGAAAGTTTTTTTTAGTGTGGATGAGGCCTGTATAACATACGAGATATTCTCCAAACTAATTCAAACTGAGAAATCCCCTGCTGTATAACATTAGGAATCAAAGAAAGTATTTTTTGACTGTGGATGAGGCCTGTATAACATAGAATATATGCTCCAAAACATTTCAAACTCAGATCTAGCCTGCTGTATCACGTTAGTCACAGTAAAAAATTGATTTATTTACTCTTCATAAGCTCTGCATACAGCTGAATTTCACCGCCACTAAAGGACTAGGTGGCTTATAGAAGGGTGTAACAGGTCTGTGATACAAGAAACTCTTTGGTGGACTGTGGCTAGCAACAGAAAAAATCTTTTTTTTTCACTCTGAAAATAGCTGAAGTTCACCGCAACTAACATAGTAGCTGATGCATAGCAGTGTGTATGATGTTTGCCACACAAACAATTGTTTGGTGGACTGTGGCTAGCAACAGAAAAAATCTTTTTTTTACTCTGAAAACAGCTGAATTTCACCCACCAAAAAAATGACAAACTGGGCTAACACAGCTTACACTATCTCATTAGAAAATGAAAAAAAAGGGTTTTGTGCTCTGCACTGACAAGCTCTGCAGATAGCTGAATTTCAACCCCACAAAATCAAAAAATGGCCTACTAGGACTTGTTTACTTTATCATATAAGCAAGTGCAAAAATAGATTGAAGGTCATCATGGAGCACAGACAGTACAACCGGTGCACAACACTGTTCTATGCCATAGGCCCCGCTCTTTCTGTCAGAATCTCAGTAATTGCACAAAAACAAAAAAAAAAGGGCTGCAAGGTCGATTGAACAGGTACACAGCACAGGACTTATCTACACTATCTGACTTCCACTCAAGCGCCCATCTTTCTAGCTAATATCTCTCATTGCAAAGGACAGAGCACACTGAGCAGCGTCTATCTCCTTCAATGACATGCATAAAATGGAACTTGGCCGGTTTTTATATGGAGAGGACATGTGATTTTAGCAGCCAATTGCAGAAGCCCTTGTGTTTGGGACACTGTGGATGCTTCCTGCGCTCTGATTGGCTAGCCGCGCTTTCCTGACTTAAAGTTACCGAGTACAGGAAAAAGCAAACAAAAATAAACAGCGATCCGTTGATCTGACCTGTTCTGAGCTATCACCAACCCCCCAACTCATCTGCTACGTCTCCCCGCTCATCATACACAAGCACTATGCTAGCAAAACTGTAAAAAACGCTGTAGTTACCCTGCAATCACGTAACCACGGAAATTCACCGAACGTTACCGATTTTCCCGAACTTAACAAATTTTGCTTGCCTATCTGATCACGAATCCGAATGTGCCACATTCGTGTCGAACTTAAGTTTGGAGATTGGATCTCGAACATATTCATTCATCACTACTCACCCACAGTTAAAAAAAAATCAAATTTTTTCCTGTACTAACTAGTAATGAGTGAACGTGCTCGCCACTGCTCTGTACTCACCCGAGTATAACGGTGCTCGACAAGCTCGGCGCTCAGCTAGTATTTACAGGTTGCTCGGGCGGGAATTTGGGTCCCCGCCCTGCATGTTTGGCGCTCTTTAGAGAGCCAATGAACATGCAGGAATTGCTTGCCACGCACTGTAATGCCATAGCCATGTTGGTTGTGGGCATTACAGTGATTGGCTGGCCGCACAGCGTCATCAGGTCTATATAAGACCTGGCGCCGCTATGCACATCACAGTCTACCCCGGAAACAGGCAGAGTAGGGAGAGCTGCTGCTGAGTCAGGAAGAGATTTGCTTGTTTATAGTTAGTAAAAGTATTCCACAGCATATCTATATATCCATCTGAACTAACAGTCCTTCTGAGGACTAATTCAGCTGCATATATTCCGTGGTGATAACAGGAGTTAGGCAGGCAGGCAGGCAGTGTATGTGGCAGACTGCAGTGCATGCAGTGCATATAGTGCAAGAGAGTCCATAGCACGTTCCTGCTGCTGCTGTTCTTACAGATGTTTCTAGACATAGCCCCATATATCAGGGGCCAGGGCAAATTTTTTTTATCTTAATCCTGGTAATTTGCTTAAAAATCAAGGCAGGCAGGGTATGTGACAGACTGCAGTGCATGGCACAGAAGAAGAGGGTCCATTGCATGTTCAACTTCTGACTGATCCTGCTGTGACAAATATTTGCAGACATAGCCCCAGGTATCATGGACCAGGGCAATTTTTTTTACCTTAATCCTGGTTATTTGCTTAAAAAGCAATCCAGAGTACCCCATTTTTCTGCTCCATTTGCTTGTTAGCACTGCATAATACAGCCAGATCTTTTCCATACTACAGTGATAAAAATCAAGAAATTTAAACTAAACGTGGGAAATATTGGCCTGCTTTTCTATTTTGCAGCAGTGTGTCAGTTAACCTGACACTAGGTCCCTGTAAAGAATAGTGTTAGTAAACTACAGGGCTTCTATTTAAAACCGTGGTTCTCTGTCAGACGTATCGCATATAACTGCGTTCCAAATTCAGACATTTGTGCCTTCCATTTCATTGCAGTGTGTCGGTCAAGCTTTTCACACTAGGTCTCTGTGAAGAATAGTATTAGTAAACTACAGGCCTGCTATTTAAAACCGTGGTTCTCTGTCAGACGTATCACATATAACTGTGTTCCAAAATCAGCCATTTCTCGTGAACGTGGAAAATATTGTCCTCCATTTAAAATGGGCATGGTGCATGGCAAGGGACGGGGAAGTGGACATGATGGTGATGGTGCATGCAGAGGCTGAGTCCAAGAACGTGGCAGTGGGCAAGCTGAAATTGTGCCACAACAAAAACCCACATATTGTCACTCGACCTTCCTGTCCCAATAACTAGGGGACCGCAGGACACCACTATTGAACCCAGAGCAGTGTCAAAAGATTGTTGGTTGGATAGCAGATAATGCTTCCATTCACTTTGCCACCACCACCAGCCTGTCTTCCACACGGTCAGGTCTTAGTAGCCGTGAGTCTGGACCGCATATTCCTCACCCTGATCCTCTGTCCTCCCACCATGTTAAGTGCTCGGAGACAAATGATCCCACACTTGGACACTCAGAAGAGCTGTTCACTTTACCATTTGTAGATTCGGGCCTCTCGCCCGGCCATCTTTAAGCGAGTCAAGAGGAAAACGCATGTAGCGATGCCCAAATATTTGAGCAGCCACAGTCACACGAAGACGACCATGGGCTGATGATCAGTGGCTGGTTTTGAGAAACCTACTCGAATCTGCACTGCAGCACTGTCTCGGCCAAGTGGCAACAGGCTGTACTGAAGCTATTATGCATAGGTGACAAACCATACAATGCTGAAGAATTGTGGACAGCTCTGAAAGAGCAGGCAGATCTGCGGCTGACACCGCTGACCCTACAGCCAGTCATGGTCATGTGTGACAATGGCCGGAACCTGGTGGCGGCTTTGAGGCGTGGCCATGCCTGGCCCATGTGCTTAACCTCGTCGTTCAGCGGTTTCTCAAAACCTACCTGGATCTGTCAGATCTGCTTGTCAAAGTACACCGCCTGTGTGCCCATTTTAGAAAGTCAGCTACAGCTTCTGCTGCCCTTGCCGTGCTTCAGCAGTGTTTGCAGCTTCCAGCTCACTGACTGATCTGCGATGTCCCCTTGCGTAGGAACTCTACATTGCAGATGTTGGGAAGGATTTGTGAGCAGAAGAGGGCAATTGTTGACTACCAGCAGCAACAAGGCCGTCGGTATTCAGGTCAGACTCCACACATAAGACCTCAGGAGTGGACATGGATGTCAGACATCTGTACCATCCTCCAAAACTTTGAGGACTCCACCAAGATGGTGAGTGGCTGTGTCACCATAATTAGCATCACCATCCCATTTCTCTGTCTTGTGAAACGCTCTCTACTCACAATTAAAGAGGATGCATTGCAGGCGGAGCACGATGAGATGGATCAAGGAACCATACAGGGTGATTCCACACAGCCCAGACCCATCTCATCTCAATGTGGATTGGGTGACAATGAGGAAGAGGAGGAGGAGGAAGAACAGGAGCTAGTTTCCTGCGCTATAGACGGTACTACCTGCACAACTGTCATACCGTCTGTTCAGCGTGGATGGGCTGAGGATAGGAAGGAGGAGGAGGAGAGCATGGTCAGTCGTCCTCTTGGTGAGGACATGGAAGTCTTGCCTTTTAGCAGTCTGTCACACAGGGCTGAGTTGATGTTATGCTCCCTTTCCCATGACCATCGCTTTCTCAAAATTTTGGGTGACAGTCATTACTGGTTGGTGACACTTCTAGACCCACGCTACAAGGAGAACTTTCTGTCTCTTATTCTTGTGCAGGACAGGCCTAATAAAATGGGGCAGTACGAGAAGGCCCTTGTTGCAGAATTATTTAAAAAAATTCCCATCTGAAAACGCTGGCGGCAGAGGTCAGAGTTCGTTGGACAACCAAGGAGTACAGGTGAGAGAGACACAAACGCAATTCAGCAGAGGCAAGGGAACACTGTCAAAGTTTTGGGACAGTTTTCTCAGACCCTCCCATCGCACAGGTCTTGAGGCGTGGGGTACTCTCACGAGGAAAAAAAAGTTTCGGAAGATGGTGAGGGAGTACTTTGACGACCACACCAACGTGCTCTGTGATTCCTCTGTGCCTTATAATTATTAAGTATCCAAGGCGCATCCACCTGTCAACTGAAAATGGTGACAGGCTGACTCTTATAAAAATGAACAAGGGCTAGATTGGGCCAGACTTGTCAACACCACCGAATGATAGCAGTGTCAGTGTAGCAGTGCACCACCATATTTACCATATCACCATATCTACATCTCTTGCAAGGGACATTGTAGTGACTTCAAATTTTTGGCAGCCGTTGCATTCACTGCATAGACAAACTGTATGGGAGACCCACTTCCTAATAATGGGAGCATTGTTTTCAGGAGGACCTCCGACACCTACGTCTCTTGCAAGGGACATTGGAGTTCCTCCAAATTTTTGCCAGCCGTTGCATTCACTGCATACCCTATAACTGTAAAGCAGACCCTCTCTTCTCTAATGGGAACATGTCATTACTGTGGCCCAGCTCTATGTGTCTTTAAATTGTTATTAGGGATTTTCCTAAATTTTGGCAGCTGTTGGACTCACTGCATACCCTATAATTATATAGCAAACCCTCTCCTTTCTAATGGGAACATGTCGTTACTGTGGCCCAGCTCTATGTGTCTTTAAATTAGTATTGGGCTTTTTCCCAAATTTTGGCAGCCCTTGCAATCACTGAATGGGCATTACCACTATAGGAGACCCACTCCTTTATAATTGGAACATTTTTTTACTGAGGCCCTCCTCTATGTCTCTTCAAAGGGGTATTGGGGTGCATCCAAATTTTTGGCATCCATTGCTGTCACTGCATACACAATAACAGTATAGGAGGCCCACTCGTTAATAATGGGAACAACAAAGCATAGCCGACTGATGACCCTCTAACAATAGTGAGGGCCGACTGCTTACCCTTTAAAAATAATAAGGGCTGCCTGATGGCCCTATAAAAATAGTGTTTATGACTTTCAGAGTCCCTCCTTCATAAATGAAACAGGATGTGTCTGATCATGTCTCACACACCACATGGCCAGATAACGTTGTAAAATTTTAAAATGACATTTACTGGTGAATATATTTTTCACCGTTGAAAGCAATGCAAAAGTGCAAAAACGCATCAAAAACCCTACCTGTGAACATAGCCCATGAGGTGGAGAAGCATTTTTGTTTTTGGTTATTTATTTTGCCTTGTATACAAGTCATTACTCTGGAAAGGATGTTCCTTAACATTTTGACCAGGAAAATCCATTTTGGTTTCCTTTTTTTATGCTTTATTGTGAGTCTGTAAAAGTGGCCTAATACTCTGACAACATTGTTCACAGCAGGGACCTGGAAGTCAGGAATACTTCCACAGGTCTTCCCCATGCTGTTCCCATGTCATTTGATCACTGTTCCCATCGATTTGGGCAATTTTTAGGCCCTTTGCAGACCACTGGTGGGGGCCACCGGAAAAATACTCGAGATTCCCATAGACTTACATTGGGCTCGTTACTCGGACTGAGCGCTCGAGCATTTCAATTTGCTCCACCCGAGAAACGAGTACCCGAGCATTTTAGTGCTCGCTCATCACTATTACTAACGTGATATGGCAGGCCATATCTCAGCTTGCAATTATCTGCCGGTGAAATTCATCTGTATCCAGAGCTCGTCCACAGTACAAAAATCTAATTTCTTCTGTTACTAATGTGATACAGCATGCCACATCTCAGCTTGTAATTTTCTGGCGGTAAAATTCAGCTGTATCCAGAGCTCGTCCACAGTAAAATAATCAAATTTCTTCTGTTACTAATGTGATACAGCATGCCATATCTCAGACTGTAATTTTCTGGCGATGAAATTCAGCTGTATACAGAGCTCATCCACAGTAAAATAATCTCATTTTTTTGTTACTGCCATGCTACATACAGCATTCCACATCTCAGCTTGTAATTATTTGGCACATATATTCTACTATATACAGGCCCCGTTCACAGTACAAAAATCTATTATTTTCTGTTACTAATGTGATACAGCAAGCCACATATCAGCTTGTAATTTTCTGATGGTGAAATTCAGCTGTATTCAGAGCTGTCCACAGTAAAAAAAAATATAATTTCTTCTGTTACTAACATGCCACATACAACAAGCCACATCTCAGCTTGTAATCTTTGTGATGCATATATTCAGCTGTATCCAGAGCTCGGATTTTTTATGTGACTAACATGCTATATACAGCAGTCTACATGTCAGCTTGTATTTTTTTTCCAGTGAAATTCAGCTGTATACAGGCCTCGTCCACAGTACAAAAATCAAATTTTTCTGTTACTAATTTGATACAGCAGGCCATATCTCAGCTTGTAATTTTCTGGCAGTGAAATTCAGCTGTATCCAGAGCTCTTCCACAGTAAAGAAAAATTGAATTTCTTCTGTTACTAACGTGAAACAGGAGGCCACATCTCAGCTGTGTCCCGCGCTCATCCACAGTGAAAAAAAAATTTATTTTTTTCTGTTACTAATGTGAAAAAGCAGGCCACATCTCCGCTTGTAATTTTTTTGGTGCTGATATTGTTCTCCATACATCATAAAATCTAACTTTGTTGTCTTACTACCATGCTACATAAAGCAGGCCACATTTCAGCTTTTAATTCTTTGGTGCTGATATTCTGCACCATTCAGAAGTTCACATTACTCAATATTTGCTGCTACTACTGTGTTACACAAACATTACTAAATCTCAATATTTCCTGTTACTACCATGCTGCAGAAAAAAAATTCCACATTTGAGATTTTAATTCTTTTGTGCTGATATGCTGCTCCATCCATGAGTTAACAATAGCAAATCTCAATTTTTGCTGCTACTACTGTGCTACAGAAACTAGGCCATATTTGATCTTTTAATTCTTTGGTGCTGATGTTCAGCTCCAGCCAGGGGTTGACATTATAAAATCTAAATTTGTTCTGTTACTACCGTGCTACATAAACTAGGCCACATTTGAGCTTTTAATTTTTTTTGTGCTTATATTCATCTCCATCCAGGGGTTCACATTATGAAATCTCAATATTTTCAGTTACTACCATGCTACTTAAAGCAGGCCACATTTGAGCTTTTTAAATCTTTTGTGCTGATATCCATGAGTTCACAATAGAAAATCTAAATTTTTGCTACTATTACTGTGCTACAGAAACTAGGGCATATCTGAGATTTTAACTCTTTAGTGCTGATATTCTGCTCCATCCAGGGGTTGACATTCTAAAATCTAAATTTGCTCTGTTAGTACCGTGCTATAGAAATTAGCTCACATTTGAAATTTTAATTCTTTGGTGCTGATATTCTGCTCTATTCATGGGTTGACTAATATCTACATTTTTGCTGCTACTACCGCGCTCCATAAACCAGGCCACATCTGAGCTTGTAATTGTTTTACACTGAGATTCTGCTCCATCCAGGGCTCCACGTTAGAATATCAATTTTTTTCTGGTACTACCATGCTACAGAAACCATGCCACATTTCAGCATATAAATATTTTGTGCTAATATTGTGCTCCATTCAGGAACTCAAATTTTATAATCTAAATTGGTTGTGCTAATAGCGTTGTCCTGAAACCAGGCCACATTTTAGCATAGGACAGGGCTTGGAGCAGCATTTCTAGCTTAAACTTTGATCAGTAACAGGTGGATGAGTGACAGGTGTAGGCCTGGTGCTCTGAGAGCTCGGCCAAATTCAGGCAACACATATGAAGGAGACCCAATTTGGAGATGAAACATTTCCAAGCATTATGGGCAGATATCACTCAAGGGGCATCAATTTTTATTTATTTATTTTACTCACTTTTATAGCACCATTAATTCCACAGCGCTTTACAGACATTATCAGTTTCCACAGAGTAGAAATAGTATAATGGGGCTCTGACACCCCTTCCACTACAGGCAACCCACCAGATGGAGACCCATCTTGGAGTCTCCACATTTCAAAAAATTGTTAGTAACATTAGCATCAGTACCAACAGCAGGCACAGAAGTCAAAAACTGTAATAATGCGAGATGAATGCAGCACATTAAAAACTACACCATCACCTAGTCTGCCCAGTCTGCAACTGGGAGTTAAAAGTCATTGAAGATCCATGACTTGTTCATCTTGATGAAAGTTAGGCGGTCAGCAGTACACTCTGCTGGTGCATCGGCTGGTCTAAAAAAATGTGTGAAACGATTCACAGAAATTGCTTCTGCCATTTACACTGCTGCTACTGCTAATGTTTTTGCATTGATGACTCAACATTCCCGGGGTTGGAAGTCTATAACTGCGATACACACTGTGTGCCTCACTGCTGTCTTGAGGAAAACCACTCTCAAGATTGTTTTCAAGCATGTTTTGATACTCCAGCACTGCCAGGGGGAGAAGCAGCTAGCAAAATGTATTCTTGTACCGTGGATCGAACAGAGTGGCAACCCAGTAGTCAGCACTAGTGGTGAGCAAGTGTGCTTGTTTAACCCTTTCACCGAGTGTTATCCGAGTATCTTTGGTGTGCTCGTATATTATGTTTGAGTCCCTGTGTCTGCATAATTTACAACTGTAAGACAGCCTAAACACATGCAGGGATTGCCTGTTTGTTAGGCAATCCTCACATGTGTTCAGGCTGTGTTAAAGCCATAAATCAAGCAGACGCAGGGACTGGAGCATAATATATGAGCATGCCGAAGATACTCGGTAAGCAGCCGAGCAAGCTCGGTGAAAGGGTCAAACGAGCATGCTCGCTCATCACTAGTCAGCACTATTTCTAATCCTAACAATATGGGCAACAATCATGCTGCAGATAGTGCAGCAAGAAGAAGCTCATGGGTCGGTCGCTTCCATGAAGTACAAGTCCATAGTAAGTTGGTGGGGGGATAACACGCAATCTTTCTTCCTCCCTCCCATCCTGCCAACCATGGACATCAAAAAGGAGATCATTATCCTCTTCATCTCCTAACTGTTGCATGCCCATCACCTCTTTCTCCTCGTCCTCCTCCATTTGTTCCTAAGCTCCTGCACCTTCATTAACAGTTTGTCTGGTAGCATGAGCCCACCTTGATCACTGTAATCCACCCTCCCATGTCAACCGCCAGTGCGACGACAATCCAGAACTTAGAGATATTGTTATTCTTTCGCATCCTCTTCTTCCTCCTCTTCCCCTGGGACCACTACCTCCTCCCTCAGACTATTCAAAGTGTGCACCAGCATGTAGATGACCAGAATAGTGATGCTGATGATGGCGATACTCATCGTAGTAGCCATTGCGAAAGTGTGCAGAAAGGTGCAGAGGTCCTTTATATGTGCCCACTCTGCAACCGTGATTTGTACCATGTCCATACTGCGGTTGCCCAGGCTATGCAAAATGACATACTGCACCACAGATCGCCACTGCTGCCACAATTGCTGCAGCATGTGCAGAGTTGAATTACACCATGTCGGCACATCGCATATCAAGCGATTAACCGGTAGGCCGAAAGATCTCTATAGCAATGCAAGTCGATGACCCTTGGGTTGCTAATGGCGGAAGTGAGCACACAGTGACTGTGGTTTCTGCAGCAGTGCATCCAGGCTGGGATAGTGGCGGAGAAATTGCTGTACCACCAGGTTGAGGATTTGAGCCATGCAAGGTATGTGTGTGAGATTGCCCTGGCGTAAGGCCGCCACTAGGTTTGCACCATTATCACACACAGCCTTTCCTGGCTCCACATTCAGTGTAGACAGCCATTGCTCAAACCTGGATAGCTGTCCACAACTCTTGAGCTGTATGACTGCGATCTCCAAAGCATATTAATTTAAACACTGCCTGATTGCGGTGAGTCCTGGCTGTGCAGTACGGAGGTGGGAGAGATTCTCTTTGCACTGCTGGAACATGTGTCTCATTAAGGCAGTGGTTGAGGGCGCAGATGGAAGCTCTAGACGAGGTGGAGTAGGCAGAAGCAGTGGAGGAAGTGTTAGATACAGAGGTTTGTGCTGCAAGCCTTGGGGATTCAAAGACTTGGTGTCTAGTGGCTTAGTTCTCCATCCCCTAGTGTGTAGTGGTTTAGATCTCCAACGATAGCTGTTTAGTAGTTTAATTCTCAAACCCCTGTTGTCTATTAGTTTAGTTCTCCATCTTCTGGTGGGTAGTGATTTAGTTATCCATCCCCAAGTGCCCTGCAACCCTTGAGGATTCCAAGACTTGTGGAGAAACCAATTTCCACCAGAGTCACCTAGTGCCCAGTCAGCGATATGTATTGCCCCTGGCCATGCTTGCTTGTCCAGGTGTCAGTGGTGAAATGCACCCTGGCAAACATAGATTTTTTCAAGGAACGGGTGATGTTGTCTGCAACAGACACATCTTTCTTAGAGAAGTAATGGCGACTAGGCAACTGATACTGGGGGGACTGCGACGGCCATCAGCTTTCGGAAAATGTCTGTATCCACCAGGCGGAAAGGCAGCATTTCCGTGGCAACAGATTGGAGATGGTGAAGTTCAATCTCTTTGCTTTGGCATGTGTAGGAGGAAACAAACTTTTACGTGACCACAACTCCGGGACCGAGAGCTGTGCGTTAGAGTGGAGTAGGGTGAACATTAGAGATGAGCGTTGTTCTACTCGAACTGTTCGCCAATCTCAAATTCGAGCTGTTTTGGGCGGTGTTCGAGCCGTTCGGCGAACACGAACAATTTGAGAAAAATTCGGCTGTTCGAGGTTATGTTCGATAACTGTTCGTGCACCAAAATCATAACTGGATTTTTTCTCAGTAATGATGAAAATTAATGTTAATACGCAGTTTGAGTGTACAGCGGGGTGGGGGGAGGGGCAGGGGATGGATCTCTGCAGGAACAATGAAGATCTCCATTTTTTTTTCTCTTTCCCGCATTTACAGTGGGGAGGTGCAATCTGTCAGCCTATCAGCAGCGCACACACGGAGCGAAGTGCTTTTTTTCACACAAGCAAGGGCATGTGTCATTGGCAGTGTATGTCACATGTCCTTGCCCTATAAGACCAAGCCATTTTCCCCGTCGCCACCATTTTCTCACTGCTGCAGCTGCGTGTTAGACGGCACCGCTGTTGCTGTGTGCGCTATACCTTGTTAATTTCAAGCCAATTTTCGCACAAATATACAGATAGCTTGGGAGTAGGGAATAGTTGTGATTGCAGTCCTTTTAAGGACTAGGTTACAGCATTTCCTACGACTTTTATCAGGGAGGTCTGTGCTCTTAAATAGATAGGTTGTGGGAGTAAAGACTAATTGTAATTGGAGTCCTTTTCAGGACTAGGTTACATGAGTTCCTATCAGTTTTTGCCAGGCAGGTCTGTGCCAGTGCTGTGCAAGTTTTTTTCACAGCATTTGGCTGAATCTAGCAAAGCTAATCCTTTTTGGCCTATTGCAGAGTGTGTTAGTCAGTGGAGTAGCCTATCTGTGTTGCAAGATATACCACCTGTGTATAGAATACCAATTTTTTTACTGCACCTAGTGAAGTAAAATCTTTTGGGCATAGCATCATTCTATTAGTCCATCTATACTGACCTCCATCAGGTTGCAAATTAAAACTAATTTTTATCTGCATCTACAGTACCTCTGAAAAAATATTTGGGCTTCTAGCAGTGTGTGGGACTTGTTCTATTAGTCCATCTATACTGACCTCCATCAGGTTGCAAACTGAATATATTTTTTTCTGCATCTACCTCTGAAAAAATATTGGGCTTCTAGCTGTATGTGGGTCTTGTTCTATTAATCCATCTATACTGACCTCCATCAGGTTGCAAACTGAATAGAATTTTTTTCTGCATCTAGCTCTGAAAAAATATTTGGCCTTCTAGTAGTGTGTCGGACTTTCTCTATTAGTCCATCTATACTGACCTCCATCAGGTTGCAAATTAAAAATAATTTTTATCTGCATCTACAGTACCTCTGAAAAAATATTTGGGCTTCTAGCTGTGTGCGGGACTTGTTGTATTAGTCCATCTATACTGACCTCCATCAGGTTGCAAACTGAATATATTTTTTTCTGCATCTACCTCTGAAAAAATATTTGGCCTTCTAGTAGTGTGTCGGACTTTCTCTATTAGTCCATCTATACTGACCTCCATCAGGTTGCAAATTAAAACTAATTTTTATCTGCATCTACAGTACCTCTGAAAAAATATTTGGGCTTCTAGCAGTGTGTGGGACTTGTTCTATTAGTCCATCTATACTGACCTCCATCAGGTTGCAAACTGAATATATTTTTTTTTGCATCTACCTCTGAAAAAATATTTGGCCTTCTAGTAGTGTGTCGGACTTTCTCTATTAGTCCATCTATACTGACCTCGATCAGGTTGCAAATTAAAACTAATTTTTAACTGCATCTACAGTACCTCTGAAAAAATATTTGGGCTTCTAGCAGTGTGTGGGACTTGTTCTATTAGTCCATCTATACTGACCTCCATCAGGTTGCAAACTGAATATAGTTTTTCTGCATCTACCTCTGAAAAAATATTGGGCTTCTAGCTGTGTGTGGGTCTTGTTCTATTAACCATCTATACTGACCTCCATCAGGTTGCAAACTGAATATATTTTTTTCTGCATCTACCTCTGAAAAAATATTTGGCCTTCTAGTAGTGTGTCGGACTTTCTCTATTAGTCCATCTATACTGACCTCCATCAGGTTGCAAACTGAATATAATTTTTTTCTGCATCTAACTCTGAAAAAATATTTGGCCTTCTAGTAGTGTGTCGGACTTTCTCTATTAGTCCATCTATACTGACCTCCATCAGGTTGCAAATTAAAACTAATTTTTATCTGCATCTACAGTACCTCTGAAAAAATATTTGGGCTTCTAGCAGTGTGTTGGACTTGTTCTATTAGTCCATCTATACTGACCTCCATCAGGTTGCAAACTGAATATATTTTTTTCTGCATCTACCTCTGAAAAAATATTTGGCCTTCTAGTAGTGTGTCGGACTTTCTCTATTAGTCCATCTATACTGACCTCCATCAGGTTGCAAATTAAAACTAATTTTTATCTGCATCTACAGTACCTCTGAAAAAATATTTGGGCTTCTAGCAGTGTGTGGGACTTGTTCTATTAGTCCATCTATACTGACCTCCATCAGGTTGCAAACTGAATATAGTTTTTTCTGCATCTACCTCTGAAAAAATATTGGGCTTCTAGCTGTGTGTGGGTCTTGTTCTATTAATCCATCTATACTGACCTCCATCAGGTTGCAAACTGAATATATTTTTTTCTGCATCTACCTCTGAAAAAATATTTGGCCTTCTAGTAGTGTGTCGGACTTTCTCTATTAGTCCATCTATACTGACCTCCATCAGGTTGCAAACTGAATATAATTTTTTTCTGCATCTAGCTCTGAAAAAATATTTGGCCTTCTAGTAGTGTGTCGGACTTTCTCTATTAGTCCATCTATACTGACCTCCATCAGGTTGCAAATTCAAAATAATTTTTTTCTGCATCTAACCCAGCCAATAGTTTTGGCCTAATACCACAGTTTGGCCACTCAGCTCTGCTCGGTTACCATCCATTGTTTTTTTGTGCAAACAACTCCAGAGTTGTGAATTAGTTAACCACCAAAATGAGTGGAAAAAGGCCTGCTGCTGGTGGAAAGGGGAATAGGCGTGTTGGGAAGGGGAAAAAAGGTTGTGTCCGTGGGGTAGGTGTTAAAGCAACAGTAACATCTGCAGAAGAAAGACCATCTTCCAGCCAAACTAAAATGTCTACTTCTTTTAGCGGACAATGTGATAAGATCCCTTTCTTACGGCCACGCCAATCGCTACAAATTCCAGATGAGGCACAAAAACAGCAGGTGCTTCAACGGATATCAAGTGCTCCTTTAAGTGGGCTCTCCTCCACATCAACTTCAACATCACAAATACTCCAGTCCTCAAAGGTGTCACCCAAATCGCACTTGCTTCCTCACAGCTCCCAAATCTCCAGCTGCCCGTCTGAGTATGAGGTAGAACAGATGGTTGAGTCTGCAGAGCTGTTTACTCATACTATAGCCTGGGAATCAGAGGTCGACTCCAGCGCTTCTGTGAATCCAGACGAGGAAATGATCTGCACTGATGCCCAGAATCTTTATGAGTCGGATCCAGGACCAGACGCAGAAGGTTCTGACCATAATGTAGACCCTCATTCCCAAACTGTAACTCCTGTTGGTGGAGACAATGAGGAAGACGATGATAAGACTCAAATAACTGATTGGAGCGACAACTTTAGTTTTTTGTCAGGGCAGGAACAGGTTGGCTCTGAGGACGACGGGTGTGATAACGCACAGGGTGATGATGATGAGGTCGGAGATCCCACTTACTGTCAACCCACAGTCAGCCAAGAGATGAGGTCAGCAGAGGAGGTGGAGGAAGATGCTAGTGACGACGAGGTCAGGTTGCGCCTTCCTGGACAGAGACGTAGTACTGGAAGCACGTCAACAACTGCATCCTCAAACACAACTCTGCCTCTCACCACAAGTCGTGGTGGCTCTTCAGGTCGCATGGGTGCTAAGCCTTGCATAGCCTGGGCATTTTTTCAGATCGATAAAGATGACCCAACTCGTGTTATCTGTAACATTTGTCAGCAAAAGCTAAGTAGAGGCCAAAAAATACATAGTTTGAGTACTTCATGCATGAACCGGCACATGGACATGAAGCATAAGTTGCAGTGGGAAGCTCAGTGTGCTACAATGCGGCCTAGCCGGCCGGGCCAACCACCGTCTGCCATATCTTGTGCATCCGCGGCCTCTTCATCCTCTGTGACTGGGGGGACAGCAGTCACACCTGTTTTGGGGCGCAGACCTGCCACCTCTTTACCCGCAACAGCCAGCGTGATTGGCAGGTCATCATTTTCTTTGGAGGTGGTAACACCAGCTGGTGTTGAGCGCTGTCCGACATCGATAGCACCACCTTTGGATGAAGGCAACCTAACATGTCCGCCTGCATCTTCCTCACAGACCGGCAGTTTGCCGGGGACACCCTTATCAACCCCGTCTAAGCACAATAGCCAGCCCTCGGTCCCTCAGATGTGGACAAGTAAAAGACCATTTCCTCCTAGCCATGAGAAAGCTAAGAGGTTGAATTTCACCATCTGCAAGCTCTTGGCTACAGAAATGCTGCCTTTCCGCCTGGTGGACACAGAGGATTTTCGAGACCTTATGTCCGTCGCAGTGCCCCAGTACCAGATGCCCAGTCGGCACTACTTCTCAAAGAAAGGTGTGCCTGCGCTCCATCAGCATGTCGCACACAACATCACCGCTTCTTTGAGAAACTCTGTGTGTGACAGGGTGCATTTCACCACAGACACTTGGACGAGTAGGCATGGACAGGGGCGTTACATGTCGCTGACTGGGCACTGGGTAACTATGGTGACAGCAGGACAAGGGGCTGCTGTCCAAGTCTTGCCGTCCCCACGAGTTGTGCGTCAATCCTCTTTATGTCAAAGTTCCTCCACTGCTTCTGCCTCCTCAACCTCCTCTCGGTCTTCCACCTGCACCCAAAGCCTGTCTGGTCATGCCACAAGCTTTCTAACTGCACAGAAGGGATCCTGCACACCTCCTTACTATGCTGGCAGTAGGGCTCAACGTCATCAGGCGGTTTTTACATTGAAATGTCTGGGAAATGTGAGTCACACAGCTGAGGAGTTGTGGTCAGCTCTGGAGAACCAATTTCATGAATGGTTGTCTCCACTGGACCTGAAACCAGGGAAGGCCGTGTGCGACAATGCTGCAAACCTGGGTGCGGCCCTTCGCCGGGGCAATGTCACACACGTGCCTTGTATGGCTCACGTGTTGAACCTGGTTGTCCAGCAATTTTTAGCCCACTATCCCAGACTAGATGGCCTTCTGCAGAGGGCACGGTCGTTGTGTGCTCACTTCCGCCGTTCGCATCCCGCAGCTCAGCGACTTACATCTCTACAGAAGTCGTTGGGCCTGCCACTTCACCGGCTAAAATGCGATGTGCCTACCCGGTGGAATTCAACTCTGCACATGTTGCAGCGACTGTGGCAGCACCGACAAGCCCTGGTGCAATACGTTCTGACGTATAGCCTGGGCCAACGAGATTCAGAGGTGGGGCAAATCACGCTGGAGGAGTGGTCTCAGATCAGGGACCTATGCACCCTTCTGCACAGTTTTGAAATGGCGACGAAGATGTTTAGTGCTGACGATGCCATTATCAGCATGACTATTCCGGTGATTTACATGCTGGAGCACATGTTAAACAGAATTCGGAGTCAGGTGGTGGCACAAGAGGAGGTGGAGGAAGTAGAGGAGGAGGAGTTGTATGCGGAAGGGCTAACATCTGCAAGGTCCATGGTAGCAGCCAAACTAGTGAGGAAGGTGCAGGAGCCCAGGAAGAAGTGGAGGACGAACTGATGGAAGACTCATCAGATGAGGGAGACCTTGATCACATTTCTGTTGTGCGAGGTTGGGGGGAGAGGACAGAGGAAGGAAGCATGATTGTTACCTCGCCACCAACACAACAGGGACTTGGTGCTCCTGGATGCGCAACACACATGAGTGCCTTCTTGCTGCACTACCTGCAACATGACCCTCGAATTGTGAGAATTAGAAATAATCCTGACTACTGGGTTGCCACACTGTTAGATCCCCGGTACAAAAGTAAATTTGCAGAAATTATTCCTGCCATAGAAAGGGATGCACGCATGCAGGAGTATCAGCAGAGACTGTTGCAGAATCTTACATGTGCTTTTCCACAAAATACCAGTGGTGCACGTAGTGAATCTCACAGTTCCAACTTGCCAACCGTGGGACCGTCAAGTGTTCAGCACTCAAACCGTAACAGAACCACAGTATCTGCTGGTAACATCAATTTTGCGGAATCATTTCACCACTTTTTTAGCCCATCCTTTGCAAGGCCACAGGAGACAAGAAGTCTGACACATAGTCAACGCCTAGAGACGATGGTACAGGAGTATCTCCAAGTAAACATTGAAGCCACGACTGTGTCACTGGACCCTTGCTCTTTTTGGGCTTCCAATCTGGATAAATGGCCGGAGCTAGCCACTTACGCCTTGGAGATCTTGTCATGCCCCGCAGCCAGCGTTCTGTCTGAACGTGTGTTCAGCGCTGCTGGTGGTGTGCTGACAGATAAGCGCACGCGGCTCTCCACTGATAATGTAGACAGACTCACGTTCATAAAGATGAACAAATCATGGATCCGAAACGACTTTTCTACCCCTGTGTCATCCTGGGGAGAGTAAAAGCTTGATGATTGGTTAAAATCACCCTACCAAACGTTTTAAGCTTTCAAATACTAATCATGTTTATCTGTATCTTGACTGGAAAATAATTTGGGCTTTGTAGCAGTGTGCAGCACTGATCCTATTAGGCCATCTATAATAAGCTCCACCAGATTTAAAATTAAAAATAATTTTTAGCTGCATCTAGCCCGGAAAATAATTTTGGGGCTCCGAGATGCGCAAGACACATAAGTGCCTTCTTGCTGCACTACCTGCAGCATGACCCTCATATTGTCAGAATTCGAAGTAATCATGACTACTGGGTTGCCACACTCTTAGATCCCCCAAACTTTTCGATCAACCTTTTCATTTTAATAAAGACCAAAAAAATGGTCATTTTTGAAATTATAAGCATTAGCAGGTTGTTAGAAACTGAAATCAAACAGTTTTCAACTCAAAACTTTATTCTAGGTGATGTTACATTTTCACATAGGACCCCTTGTTCGAAAGGAGCTTCTGAACTCTCTCGTCCATTGAATTTGTCAGGTTTTGGATGGTTTTTGCTTCAATTGTTTTGCATGAGGACAGAATACCCTCCCAGAGCTGTTGCTTAGATGTGAACTGCCTCCCGCCATCATAGACACTCCTTTTAATGATGCTCCAAAGGTTCTGAATGGGGTAGAGGTCAGGGGAGCATGGGGGTCACACCATAAGTTTGTCCCCTTTTATGCCCATATCAGCCAGAGATGCAGATGTTTTATGTGCAGCATGAAATGGTGCATTATCATGCAGAAAAATGATCTTGCTGTGAAATACACGGTTCTTCTTCTTGAACCATGGCAGGAAGTGCTGTTTGAGAAAATCCACATACATTATGGAGTTCATCTTTAGCGCCTTCAGGGATCCTAAAGGGGCCGACAATCTCTCTCCCCATGATTTCAGCCCAAAACATTACTCCACCTCCTCCTTGTTGGCGCTGTAGCCGTGTTTGCGTGGGGTGTCCATCAACCAGCCATCCTCCACTCCATCCATCTGGACCATCGAGCGCTGCACGGCACTCATCTGTGAACAAAACAGTTTTGAAATCAGTCTTCATGTAATGTTTGGCCCACTGGAGCCGTTTCTGCTTGTGTGAAGTGGATAGAGGAGGTCGACAGGATGGCGTATGCACAGCTGCAAACCTCTGAAGGACCCTGCATCTTGTTGTTCGGGGGACGTTGGAGGCACAAGCAGCTTCAAAAACTTGTCTGCTGCTATGACAAGGCTTTTTTGCCGCTGCTCTTTCAACCTGACGTAATTGCCTGTAGGAAAGAGTCCTCAATTTGCCCTTATCAGCACGCACACGTGTGTACTGTGAATCAGCTACATACTTCTTGATTGCCAAGACACTTCATCCTGATCATTGCACAATGTTGATTGTAGTCATGCCTTGACCTAAACACTCCACAATTTGTTGCTTCTCAGCAGCCGACACATCCTTTTTCTTTCCCATTTTGGCAGAAAATGTAGGCTGCTTAATAATGTGAGAGAGCCTTCTTAAGTAGTCTTGCCTTTCATTGGACACACCTGCCAAACTAATTAGCACAGGTGTCTGCAATTGCTTACAGTGATATAAAGAGCCCTGACACACATCACCATCAATGAGTTTAACTGACAAACAAACAAATTCTTCCCTTATCACTCCTAAACACTTTTTGCATAATAATTTGGAACGCGGTGTACATGTGCTTTTCCACAAAACACCAGCGGTTCAAGTAGTGAATCTTACAGTTCTAACTTGCCAACCGTGGTCTGTATGGAATTGTTCAATAAAGGGCCCAAAATTAAGATAACATAGATGGGAGAGGTCTCTATGAATAGGCATTCCTAAGTATTTGATACCCTGTGAGGGCCAGGCAAAGGGAAAGTTGGACTGGATGGAATCCTATATGGATTTGGGGAGGGAGACATCGAGGGCCTCAGACTTCGCTGCATTGATTTTAAAATTTTACCATGTAACAAAGTGATCTATTTCAGCCATAACAGCATGGATGGATATATGTGATTGAGTGATATATGCTAGGACATCATCAGCAAATAGAGAGCACTTGTACTCGGTGCCTCCCACCTCAATCCACCTAATATTGGGGTTATGGCGAATTGATGAGAGCAGGTGCTCCGTCACTAGGATGTATAAGAGAGGGGACAGAGGACATCCCTGCCTTGTCCCATTGGTGATTGTGAAAGGTGATGAAAATGTTCTGACGCACCCCCTGGGCCTTGGGACACCCGGAGCCGGACCCTTTTTGGTGGATGCTGGTGGTTGTAGTCTTCGTGGCGGCGACCCGGTTCCGTGGCTCAGGGCGGTCAAACCAGTGGCGGAACTATTTATGTGGTTTTGATGTTTAAATGTCCGACTACGCCACCCGTGGATTGCGGTCAGAGTGAACTGCCGCTACAGGGCAGACCGCTGAGGCTGGTGTTTTGGGTGCAGCAGAGCGTAGCATAACTCCCCACGGGAGGAGTATAGCCTCAGGGCAGTGTATGCGGAGGATGGGGGTGATGGTGCAGGGCAGCAGCAGTAACGACACGGAGTCAGTGATGCAGTCCAGGGCCTTTACTCACAGTTCTTATTATCCAGACCACGTCTGCAGGTAACGGCTGCCCACGTCGTACTGTGCTCACCAGGTGAGGGGCTCAGACAACTCCCAGATAACTTTGGAGCACTTCACAGGACCCCCTTTGTGTGTCCTTTGTCTGGCCTTTCTTACCAACACTTCTGTCCGGCTGCCTCGGGCCTCCTCTTGGTAAACTTGGCGCCAGTTTCCCTGACCCTATGTGGTGCCTTCCTAGCGGGTGTAGCGAGGGGCTGCGCCACATAAAATGTCAGAGCCTCCGGTTTCTAGCTGAGGGTCGTTTCCTGCCTCCACTAGTTCGGGGACCGGTCTCCCCCTTTGGCCTGACCCCTCCACGCAGGTGGATTCGGGCGTGCGGTGGCGACTCGCCCGTCCGCACCCCTGGGATCCCTTCATTCCTCGTTCCTGGAGCCTTCTCCGCTCCTCTTCCTTCCTTCTCCCTCTTCCAGGCCTGGGCCTCTGTTACTAGGCCCGCCTCCGGAGCAGAGCTCATGCAGAGCCCCTGCTCCCTGCCACTTCTGCTCAGACTTCTCTGCACTGAACTAAGATGGTGCCCACCTTTTATACTCCCTTCTCAATGCACCCAGGAACTGCTTCCTCCCTGCTCCTGCACTACAGGGTTCCCCTTCCTCAGTGTTCCCTCCCCCCACTCCAGCCAGGGACAGGGACTGTCGTGCCCATCTCAGGGGCATATTGGTCGCCCTGCCCCACGGCAATGTGGTGTACTGCATGCAGGTGTCGGGTCCTGATCCACACTCCATCCTTACCTGAGAGTGAGATATCACACCTCTGGGTGAGGTGCAATACGTCTGTAGCAACCGAGCCCTCAGGGTGCTACAGTTCCATTTATCTTCAGCCTAGGTGACGTATTGCGATACAGGGCCGTGATTTTGGCTATAAAAGGGTCCCCTAGACCCCTACCCCAAGCTTTTTAAGAGAATCATATATGGCGTGCCAGGAGACTCTATGGAATGCTTTCTCAGCATCCAACGAGAGTATCTAATTACAAATTTTTAACTGCATCTAGCCCAGGAAATACTTTGTGCCTAGTAGCAGTGTCTGCTAGTCAGCGGATTATCCCAGCTGTTAAGCAAGCTACACCACCTGTAGTTTAGACACTTAATTTTTTCAAAGGAAATGCTTCGGGACCATGGGATACTCAGTGAAGAGCATCAGGAGGCACCCCAAGGCATAGGGGCTGGGACTGGCAGTAGGATGCCTTGCGGTGGACAGCCGAGCTCGATCCTTATAAAAGCTTTTTAACTGCAGCAGCTTTAGTGGACGCTACTGGAGCTGGAATTACGCGGCTGCTGGCATGAGACTTGCCCTCCAATAGATCCTTGTAAATGGATTTAAAGTGTATTCATTCAAATTAGAGAGACAATTTAAATTAAAAAGCTTAGAGCTGCCTCCACCACAGGGGGGCTCGCTTGACCCACCAGCGGACAGGCACCAGTATTGGGAGAGGGGGGCTGGCCATCAGGGTTCACCGCGGCTCTGGCACAAACCCGGCGACACGGAGGTGGCAGGGGAAGGAGCGGACTGGCCGTGTCGGCTTCTCACTTTTTGGATTTTAGAAGGGCATGACATGCCTATATCTGTGTCTCCCCCTCCTTTTACTCCTCCACCTCTTTTATTTTCGCATGACTATATGTACTTGTCACTTTTCCATGTGTTAGTTGTGTCTTCTGAGCAGTTTGTCAGCTTTTGGACACCTTTGAAGGTGTTTTCTATGTGTTTCTATGTGTTTTTGTTTGCCTGCCATTGGTTTTAACGGTGTTCGAAGGTGTTCGACGAACAGTTCGACGAACAGTTTGGCGAACACACGGGTGTTCGACGAACCGAACCGAACTCGAACACTACGGGGGTGGCTCAACACTAGTGAACATGACAAACTTCTGAACTGTGAGAGAGGTGCAGGCGGAGATGTTATGGTGGATTGAGAAAGATGTGATGTGCTCTGCGCCTGAGATAATTCAAGAACAGCAGGCACGTCCACTTCTGTAACAGCTGATGGGCTCACACACACCCCGACTGTAGCAGGTAAACAAGTGGAGTTTCTGTGGCTGAAGACTCGTGTGAGAACACTTGCCACGGTGACGGAGGAGGAAGAAGCAGCAATTGCAGTTGATGGGGCGACGAGGCTCACTAGTCTGTATTTTAGTGCAGTGAAATTCCCAGTCTAACGCATGTTGATTGCGCATATGCCAGTTCATGCATGTATTAGTCACATTATTGCAATTATTGCCTCTACTCAGTCGTTTTTAACAAAGTTGGCAGATAACGTGAGTTGTGTCATCCTTTGTGGTCTCCAAAAAGACCCAGCTAGACAGCTCTTGCCGCCCCTGCAAACTGTAGACCCATGACCGCTGGTGGCCACAGCCAGTTGTGGCTGTGGATGCAGTTCTTGTCATTGTTGCATCAGTGTCTGTGCGGAAAGCCGCAACGTAACCTCTTCATCTTCCTACTCCATCTCCTCTGCTGAACTACTCAGCTGCGTGCCTCTGGCTTCACACCAAGTGGGATCAACAACCTCATTGTCATCCTATCTGTTCTCCCACTCCTTGCCCTGAGAGTCACCCTCCTCCTTTTCCTTCCCTGACAGCACAGTACAGTCCACTGCACCTCAGGTATCTGAGTCTCATCAGTATCACCATCTTTCCACCATCTCATTCAAGCCTCCCAACTGACCTAACCATCAGTCAATGGAGGTCCGCTCTCTCCAGTCCTGCAAGCTTGACACTGCTCTGTCCTTCAAACCTGAGATCCAAGCCCTTTGCACTTCCTGCTGACTCCAGCTTCAAAATATCTCCCAGCTCCACACATTCCTCAACCATGAATCCGCAAAAACACAGTGCACACCCTCATCATCTCCCGCCTCGACTACTGCAACCTCCTGATCTGTGACATCCCTTCTAACATTCTCGCACCCATCCAATGTATCCTAAACTTTGCTGGCCGACTAATCCACCTGTCACCCCACTATTCTCCGGCTTCTCCCCTCTGTTAATCTCTCATTGGTTCCCTGTTGCCCAGAGTCTGCAGTTGAAAACCCTAACTTTGGCATACAAAGCCATTCAAAACCTGTCTCCATCATACATCTGTGACCTAGTCTGCCAGTACTTACCTGCGTGCAACCTCCAATCCTCACAAGATCTCCTTCTCTACTTTTTGCATTCTGTGCAAACCTGAGTTTAATACATTTACTGTAAAGCTTCCCTAGGCTGGTGTTCACAGTTTGTCTGCCCTTATTCACACATTGAGGTCAACTTTAAAACATGGTAAGGTTTTCAATATTAGACAGTGTAGGACTGTCCCGAACGGGATGGCTTATATACTATTTTTGATCAAAAACAATGTTACTAAGAACCCTATTTTATTTAAATACACTTGCTTCTCATTTATTTATGGCAAGGTTTTTGTTCATTTTGCTTCTTGTAGGTGTAATGCACACGCCCGGGCTGAGTGGCGTGTGCTTGTATATGTAGTGATTCCACTGGACCGTGCCGGAGAGTGAATGCCTGGAGGGGCGTAACTAAGTATCCACCCGATCCGACCAGGGTTGCACGACGGCATACGACGCCAGTGCACCAAGGAAGAACCGAGCAGAGGGACCAGGTGCTACTCCAGGACAGACCCCGGACACGGCTGTTGACCCACACAGGGGAATACAGGAACAGGCAGGTTAGGCTGGCACACAGACTGCTGGGTATAGGCAGACACGGCTGGTATGCAGACTGGCGGATGCTGGTAAGCACGACTGGTATGCAGGCGGGGAGGTACTGGCAGGTACTACAGGTTGGAGCACCGAGTGGATAGGACCCAGTACAGACTGGGACTCAGGAACAGAACCGCAGATGCGGTGGACAAACACAGCAGAGTGAGGCCGCCCAGAGCAGCAAGCAAGAGCAGAACAAGACGAGACCGCCTGGAGCGGTGAGTGAGAGAAGAGCAGGACAAGGCCGCCTGGAGCGGTGAGCGAGAGAGGAGCAGGACGAGACTGCCGAAGCAGCGAGCAAAGGCTGAGAGCAGGACGAGACTGCCGAAGCAGCGAGCAAAGAGTCAGAGCAGAGTGAGACTGCCAGAGCAGCGAGCAAAGGGTCAGAGCAGAGCAAGACTGCCGGAGCAGCGAGCAAAGGGTCAGAGCAGAGCGAGACTGCTGGAGCAGCGAGCAAAGGGTCAGAGCAGAGCGAGACTGCCAGAGCAGCGAGCAAAGGGTCAGAGCAGAGTGACACTGCCGGAGCAGCGAGCAATGGATCAGAGCAGAGCAAGACTGCCGGAGCAGCGAGTAAAGGGTCAGAGCAGAGCGAGACAGCAGGAGCAGCGAGCAAACGGTCAGAGCAGAGCGAGACTGCCAGAGCAGCGAGCAAAGGGTCAGAGCAGAGCGAGACTGCCAGAGCAGCGAGCAAAGGGTCAGAGCAGAGCGAGACTGCCGGAGCAGCGAGCAAAGGGTCAGAGCAGAGCGAGACTGCCGGAGCAGCGAGCAAAGGGTCAGAGCAGAGCGAGACTGCCAGAGCAGTGAGCAAGGCAGAGCAGAGCGGAAACCGCAAGAGCGGTGAGCAAGGCAGAGCAGAGCGGAAACCGCAAGAGCGGTGGGCAAGGCAGAGCAGAGCGGAAACCGCAAGAGTGGTGAGTAAAGCAGCACAGGCTAGAACCGCCGGAGCGGTGAGCGAGGCAGAGCAGGCTAGAACCACCGGAGCGGTGAACAAGGCAGAGCAGGCTAGAACCGCCAGAGCGGTGAACAAGGCAGAGCAGGCTGGAACCGCCGGAGCTGTGAGCAAGGCAGAGCAGGCTAGAACTGCCGGAGCGGCGAGCAAGGTACAGCAGAAGGGACAGGGCTCTGTTCACACGGAACAGACAGGAAGGGAAAGGCAGAACCAGATACACAATCGATACTTGCAATGAAGTAGCGAGTGAACTCTAAACTCACAAACAGAAATACAGCGACAACGAGAAGGAGTTAGGTCCAGGTTCAGACTCTGCAGAAAAGGGGAAGGTACGGACATAGAGAAAAACAGGAGACAGGTTAAGAGACAGTTCAGACAGGAACTGTTACTGCGACAAATACAGGAACGAGCCAAGGTAAAGCCAAGTGCTGGTTCAGACAAAGCAGAAGAAAGGGAAGGTATGAACACAGAGAAAAACAGGAAGCAGGTTAGGAGACAGTTCAGACAGGAACTGTTACTGAAGCGAGATACAGGAGCGAGTCTGGGTATGCGGCCCCCAGAGGGCGAGATGAACAGGCAAAGAGCGTGTTCACATGAGCCTGGAAATACAGCCTCCAGGAAAGGCAGCAGGCAAGAGAATACAGACAGGACTCAGTTCAGACACGGGAACTGATACCGCAAGGCAGGAAACATAGACAGGACCTGGCACGTCAGCGACCAGAAGCCAACTGACAGAACATAATGCTCACGCAAGGATTCCAGGAAAGAGCTGGGTTAAATACCAGGTGACAGACAGCAATAGGCTGAGGACGCACAAGGGGTGTGCCTGCAGCAGCTACAAGAAGCAGGAACAGGAAGTGATCGGGCGCCGCCCTTAAGCAGAAGAAACAGAGGCAAGCAGACAGCATGGAAGAAAGCCAGAGTGATAGTCTGGACTGGAAATCAAGTGCGCCCTCTTGCACAGTGGGAGATGGACCACTATGCAAGGACGCCGCCAGGTATGTTACAGTAGGTTTTTCTGATTCATGGCCATTGTGAAACATGCATTTATGTGCTGCATGTATACTAACTTAAATCAAGCTCAAATTTTGTGTTTTTTTCTTTGTATTTTTTGCATTCTGTGCACTCCTGGGTGTGGCCTCCCTTCCTGGAGCTGGATAATACATTTAAAGCTTCCCTAGGCTGGTGTTCACAGTTTGGACTCAGTCCTTTGTCTGCTCTTAGTCACACATTGAGGTCAACTTTGACACATGGTAAGGTTTTTAATATTAGACAGTGTAGGACCGTCCCGAACGGGTTCACCTTGTCAATGGTGGAATGGCTTATATACTATTTAAATATACAAAAACAGTGTTACCAAGAATCCTATTTTATTTAAATGCACTTGCTTTTTATTTATTTACAACAGGGTTTTTGTTCGTTTTGCTTCTTGTGGGTTTCTCTACTTCCCTCTTATGTCCCCTTCCCACTATCACATACAATATTTGTCCCATGCATCTCCCCTACTTTGGAACTCTCCACTCCAACACCTCAGACTCCCGCCTACCTTGGAAACTTTCAAAAGGAACCTGAAGTTCCACCTCTTCTGACAAACGTACAACCTGCTGTAACCCTCGCTCCACCATACCGCTGCATGGCCAGCTCTACCCTCATCTACTGTATCCTCACTCATCCCTTGTAGATTGTTTGGAACCCTCACGGGCAGGGTCCTCTCTCCTCCTGTACTAGTCGGGGACCCCTTTTCACATGTAAAGCGCCATGGAATAAATGGCAATATAATAAATAATAATAATAATTATACTATTTGTACTGTGGGTCAATTGATGCCACTTTTCCTGGTGTCTGCCCTCAATTGAACATGTTTTGATAGCTTTTGGGCCCTTTTGAAGGTGTTGTGTATGCGTTTGGTTTTACCTCTTATTGAATGCAATGGGATTCGGATATGTTTGACGAATTGTTCGGAGAACATTGGGAAGTTCGCGGATCTGAAACAAATCGAATCTTGAGAGGTTTGCTCATCTCTACTCTGAAACTGCTTGCTGCTTTAAAGGTGGAAATGAGCCCTTTTAACCTATGGGCCAATCTGAAGTTGTAAATGTTGCACCAATGGTATGTCTGCCCTTACACAATGCATAGATACAACTTCAGCAAACGATACAGTAGATTATGGTACAGTTATATATAGTGACTTATGGATTTTGTTCTTTCTTATGAGGATATTTCCAGTCCTTTCTATCTGGTCCAGACTTCAATAAAGGCTTATTCAAGCCATGACTCAACTGCAGAATTTACATCAAAGACATGTTTGACTATCGATATTTCCTTCACCATCCCTGTCTATTCTTATATTTCTAACCTACGCAAACTCCAAATTCTGCTGATATCCCAATATTTAGTCTGTGGCTGCATTATTTTTCCTTTTTTTCCTCCACCTGTTGGTAACAGTGCTCCTCTTAGTATCCTATATAGCAATAATGCCCACCACTGTGAATCTTAAATTGTGCCCACTAGCTGTGAAATAGCATCTAGAAAATAATAATGCCCTCTGTGAGCGCCCTAGGAAATAATAGTGCCCCCTTTTTGCAACCCAGAAAGTAATAATGCCCTCTTTATGTTCCTTTGATAGTTATAATAACCAAAGTGCCCCTGCAAGATAATAATGCTCAATAAGTGAACACTTAAAAATATATTGCTTTCTGAGTGCTCCCAAAGAGTAATAATTCCCCCTCAATGCCCCCTAAAGTTATACCCTCTTGAGTTTCCCTTTACAGTTAATAACTCCCCAAGCATACCACCAAAAGTAATAATGCCCTGAGCTCTCCACATGTAGTAATCCCACCTGAGTGTCCCATTAAAAATTAATTCCTCAACCATAGTGTAATAATAAATCTTCAATGCCCCATAAAAATGTGAAAATGCTCTGAGTTCCCTATATAAAGAGACAAAGCGATTATTACTGCCTATAGTATGTACATCACTCCTCCCAGCCCCTTTATATAGAGCCATATCCTTCAGTATATCATTTCTCTCTTCTATATTTTGCCCCATCCTGTAGTATATCACTTCTCTCCTCTATGTACAGCCCCACTGTAATCCAAGAGGCCCCTCCATCCCTTCCCAAGACATCAGTCCTCACACAGTCAGTTCCTGGTGCAGGCGGAGTGGCAAAGTAATGTCATTTTGCCGCGTATCCTAGAAAATAAATATTCTGTGCATGCCCCTGCAAGTTAGGTGGCACAGGCTTAAATCGACCCTCGCCTAGGGGTCAGAGTGTGGCAGGGCAGAGAGATCATGTCAACCTGCTGTAACACAGGCTTTAACTGTAACATGTTTGCTGTTACAGTTAAGAGTGGTGGTAGATCTAGGTTTGTACCACCATAATATTGAGCCTGTGGTGACCATCCCTTCTGCATCTTTCTCTGTAGTAACACTACTATGCATGCCCTATACACAGATGCAATTTTGAAAGTGCAAAACATGGTAGGGAACATTTGTTTTCTCAGAATGCATGAACCAACTATCATTTGTATTGTTTCTATGGGACCCTTTCTACTAATTTATATAATGGTGTAATTTAATTACCATATAGGTCTTTCTCAAAATAAAATTATCATCCATATTTCAAAAGGTTGTCATGGCTGTTTCAGGCCTACTTATGACGGGGTTAAAGTCTACCTAATAGTTTGGCAGATGGAGTGTGGGGTGTTCCCTTGCTTGCTTTATGATCATTTGCTATGATCAATGGGGATTTTGCAGAATCCATAAATGCTAGCAGGATACTTAGCTTTTCATCGGAATCAAACTGTAAATGTTGGAAATTCTGAGTTTATTATGATGGTATAAGGATTCAAAAATTGAATTTGTTGTAATATCATTTAAAGGGGTTTTCCAACGAACAAAAGTTTATTTTAATTAATAGATCTTGGAATAATAATAATTTCCACAATTGAATGCCTTTAAATAAAATGTTCCTGTGCTGAGATAATCTTATAAATGTGCCCCTGCTGTGTACTGTGTAATGGCTGTGTCTGTGTGCAGGTACATGGTCTGATCATACCACATCTCCTGGGCAGGGGAGGAAGCAAAAGAGTATACAGACATTACAGCACAGGATCACAGCTGATTCTTTCTGTGAGGTAAAACATTTCACTGCCTGTTTTTAATAAGCCATGTTTTACTTCAAAGAAATAATCATTTGTGATCCCGTGCTGTAATTTCTGTATACTTCATCCCCCCTGCATAGGAGATGTGGTGTGATCAGACCATGTTCCTGCACGGTCAGACACAGCCATTACACAGTACACAGCAGGGGCACATTTATAAGATTATCTCAGCACAGGAACATTTTATTTAACCTCTTCACGACATGCGCCATACATGTACGGCGCATGTCGTGTCTCCGGCTTTGGCGCAGGCTTCGGCGATGAGTCCGCACCTTTCCGTCGACATGAAAGGTGATCTGATCTGGTGGAATTGCGATCCACCCGTGGCTGTTAACATGTTAAATGCCACTGTCAATCTCTGACACTGTCAATCTCTGCTGTGATCAAAATCGCCCGATCTATCAATACATAAAAATAATTAATCCAAACGGTAAACCGCTTAACGATAAAAAACTCAAAACGCCAGTATTACGTTTTTTTGGTCTACGCAATATTGCAATAAAATGTAATAGCGGGCAATCAAAACATTGTATCTACCCCATAATAATATCAATAAAAATGTCAGCTTGGCAGGCAAAAAATAAGCCCTTACCCGGCCAGATACCAAAAAATGAAGATGCTACGGGTCTCGGAAAATGGCGACTTTTTTTTTTTAACAAATTTTTGATTTTTTTTTCACCACTTAAATAAAAAAGAACCTATACCTGTTTGGTGTCTACAAACTCGTAATGACCTGGAGAATCATAATGGCAGGTCAGTTTTACCATATATTGAATGTGGTAAAAAAAAAAAAAACTATTGTGAAATTGCACATTTTTTGCAATTTCACCGTGCTTGGAATTTTTTCCTCATTTTCCAGGACACAATATGGTAAAATCAATGGTGTCTTCGTCACACAACAAACAAGCCCTTTCATGGCCATATTAACTGAAAAATAAAAAAGTTATAGCTCTGGGAAGAAGGGGAGCAAAAAACGAAAGCGCAAAAACGCAAAATGGCCGGGGCGTGAAAGGGTTAAACACATCCAATTGTATAAACTATTATTATTCCAAGATCTATTGAATAAAATGAACTTACAAATGCTAGAGTGTTTGAAAAAATAACTTTAATCCTGCAGAATCACATTTGCTAATGACAGAAGACTATTCCTTCCTTGGGTCTTTTTATCATGCCTCCATGGACATGATTGAAAGCCTGAAGCATTCAATGCTTATTATACTAGCAGCATTATGTAGAATTTCAATCATACCTAGTGGAGCATGATAAGAAAATTCAATGTTGGACAAGTTTCTTCCCCCAAGATAGTCCTGTCTCGTTAGCATATGCAACCCTACAGGATTAAAGAGGATCTTTCAGATGCTCAGAAAAGTTGAGTTAAATACCTTGTAATAATCCCTGAGCTCTGATTTACAGTGTGTCCCTCCATTGCAGACATATTCACATTGGTTGCCAATCACAGGAGTGTCTGAGACTGATAGACAGTTTGATCCAATCTACTGCCAAGCTGTGAATGGTAGCATCTGGAAGAGAGGGATAAAAGTGCAGGTCCATAGTGAAGACTGTTGAAACACCCAGTTGGACTACAAGCAGAGATTTCACTTACCGAGCTCCAAAAGCAACAAATGTGATTATCTCTGTAATGGAGTGACACACAGCACAATACGGAAAAGAGTAACAGAGTCAGGGTTGCTCAAGGATTTTTTTTACAAGGTATTTAACTCTATTCATTTTTAGCAAGTGATAAATTCTCTTTTAAGGACATTTTTCAAACACTACAAAGTTAGTAATTCACATCAAACACCTTATCAGAAATCCCTATATAGCCCATATATCACTATATGAGATGTTGGTGAAAGTCAGGGACTGTGATAGGATCACTTTAATTAGTTTGCTTAAGATACGTATATAGCCACTTTCACCCTGTATGACTTCACAAATTTGCTTGTTTTATTTGTGTTTTTTTAATTAGTAAACAGGAACCTGGACAAAGTTATGCCATTAATAGGACTGGATTTTTTATTACATTGATTTGGTCCCTCAAATTACTCACAAGTTAAGGTCTAGCTAAAGACCATTGGTTTCTATAGTAGAATTTGTGACTGGATACAACATTGACTAAATGTTCATATTTGAAGAGTAGTCATAAATTGATCATACTCAGATACCAGCACTATAAGTAGGAGAGCTAGTCATTATTTTCTAACAGTTTATGGCAAATTGGGTCCATGTACTTTAAAGGATGTATTTTCCCAAATCTAGAAAATACATCTACTACAACAATTAAACTATGTAATCGTATATTGCACTTTAATAAACTGATGAAATATTTTAGGAAGTGAAAATGTGAAACTGCACAGAATGAGAGCAGTCAAGCATTCCCCGGATCACTATTTGTTTCTGAGACAGTCACCTTTGTATTTCACAATCGATACACATAAGGTGTAATGGATTAGCATTAAATAAACGTACACCTTTTGCATCTAATGAAGTAGTCAACACAGCTGAAAAACATTTGTACATCGGTGTGTTTACTAAGATTATTTAGTGATGTTTGTAAATATTCTGATTAAGACAACTGATACATTTTTGAGGTTACCAATTGGCATTTCATCATATGCAAAGTTTGGTTGCTATGATGGGTAATAGATTCTGAATGCTGAAAAAGATTAATTTTATTGACATTACCTTACAATGAAGTGATCATCATGAGTAATATTGCCGTTTTTAAAGCTTCAGCTTCCTATTATAGCACTGAGCATCTATGATACTGTTGAGTATACCCAATAAATGTTTGACTTCTAATTTACTACTCATAATCCATCCGAAAATCTATGCAATATGACTCTCATGTCTGTTTGCTGTACTTGTCATGGAAAAATTTCTCCAGCAAATATGTTACTTTTACTAAACTTATTTTTTGCTAAGTCGACGCTCTCTATTAGTGATGAGCGAGCACTAAAATGCCCGGGTGCTCACTGTTCAGGTCGAGCACACTGAATTACTCTGGTGCTTGGTCCGAGTAACGAGCCCAATGTAAGTCTATGGGAAACTCGAGCATTTTTCCGGCGGCACCCCCCGGTGGTCTGCAGAGGTCCTAAAAATTGCCCAAATCGATGGGAATAGTGCTCAAATGACAGGGGAACAGCATGGGGAAGACGCCTGGAAGCATTTCTGATGCCCAGATCACTGCTGTCAACAACGTGGTCAGAGTATTACGCCACTTTTATGGACTCACAATAAAACATACAAAAACGAAACCAAGATGGATTTTCCTGCTAAATATGTTAAGGAACATCCTTTCCAGGGTAATGACTTGTATATAAGGCAAAATAAATATACAAAAACAAAAATACTCCTCCACACCTTGGGCTATGTCCACACGTAGCGTTTTTGATGCGTTTTTGCACTTTTGCATTGCTTTCAACCGTGACAAATGCATTCACCGGGAAATGTTATTTTAACATTTTACAACCTTATCTGGCCATGTGGTGTGTGAGACATGATCAGACACATCCTGTTTCGTTTATGAAGGCGGGATTATCACTGTAAAAAGAGGGAAAAAAGAGGAGACAAGGGGCGCAGAGTCTAAGTGTAGATGAATATGTGCTTTTGGCACAACAATTTTTGTTTTTTGCGCTCACCCTTTAGATGTCTTCTATTTTCACTCAAATGATCCGTATAGTGGATCAGCTTTTTGCTATCCTCCGGTCTGCAGCACAAGTGAGGGAACTATGTTAGCCATGGTATAAGGCTTGCATGTTGGATAGTGTAGTAGAGAGAATGTTTCCCTTTCTCAGCACTTCCGGAGGATAAGGATGGTTAAAGATGAATTATTTTTCTCAATATCAGATTTATTCGAACATTTTTCTATGAACAAACAACGCATTTCTGCCAGCAACGGCCTTCATCAGGTATAATATGCACTTTTAAGGACTTCAAAGGAAGACAATCTTTATAGACTCTAAAGAAGGATTATGAAAGTCACAAACACTATTTTTACAGCCTTACTATTCTTAAAGGGCCAGCAGTCGGGCATGCTTTGTTGCTCCCATTATTAAAGAGTGGTTCTCCTATACTGTTATTGGGTATGCAGTGACTGCAAGGGCTGCAAAAAATTTGGATGCACCCCAATACCCCTTTGAAGAAACATAGAGGAGGGTCTAAAAAAAAATGTTACCATATAAAGGAGTGGGTCTCCTATAGTGGTAATGCCCATGCTGTGACTGCAATGGCTGCCAAAATTTGAGAAATACCCCACTAATAATTTAAAGACACATAGAGCTGGGCCACAGTAATGACATGTTCCTATTAGAAAGGAGAGGGTCTGCTATCCAGTTATAGGGTATGAAGTGAGTCCAAAGGCTGCCAAAATTTAGGAAAAGCCCCACTAACAATTTAAAGAAACATGGAGCTGGGCCACAGTAACGACATGTTCCCATTAGAAAGGAGAGGGTCTGCTATCCATCTATAGTGTATGTAGTGAGTATAACGGCTGCCAAAATTTAGGAAAAACCCCACTAACAATTTAAAGACACATAGAGCTGGGCCACAGTAACAACATGTTCCCATTAGAAAGGAGAGAGTCTGCTATCCAGTTATAGGGTATGCCGTGAGTCCAATGGCTGCCAAAATTTAGGAAAAGCTCCATTGTCAATTTAAAGACACATAGAGCTGGGCCACAGTAACGACATGTTCCCAGTAGAAAGGAGAGGGTCTGCTATACAGTTATAGGGTATGCAGTGAGTCCAACGGCTGCCAAAATTTAGGAAAAATCCCACTAACGATTTAACCCCTTTCTGGCCCAAGGCATATTAATACGTATCTGCCCCCTGGGCCTTATGGGCCAGATACGTATTAGTACGCCCTGGTGATTTCGCCCGCACACTATGTGTAAGGAGTGGTCCCGCACTGCTCCCTGCACATTAACCCCCAAAATGCTGAGATTGAAGTCGATCACAGCATTGCGGAAGCAAGGGGGGAGGTAAGCATCGATACTTACCTCCTCTCCGGTGTCCCGCGGTGTCTGTGCTGGGTCCCGAATGTTGTCACGCAAGACCCAAGTAACTTCTCCCTGTGCAGCACCATACCTGTGCTATACAGCCGATCAGAATGTAAAAAGTGAAAGTCACATAGTGGGACAAAGTGTAAAAGTAAGAAAAGTGTCAGAAAGTTAAAAAAAATGTAAAAAATATATATATAAAAAAATGAAAAAAATAATCCCCAAAAAATAAAAATATACTGTACTCATAAATAAATATTCTTATGAAGAAAAAATAAATAAACAAATAAAAGTACACATATTTGGTATTGCCGCATCCAGAACGATGTGACCTATAAAACTGTCCAACTAGTTAACCCCTTTAGTGAACACGGTAAAAAATAAAAATAAAAAACGAAGAAAAAAACGATGCTTTATCATCATACCGCAACAGAAAAAATGGAATAAAACGCGAACAAAAAGACGAATGTAAATAAAAATGCTACCGCTGAAAACGTCATCTTTTCCCACAAAAAACATGCCACCATACAGCTCCAACAGCTGAAAAATAAAAAAGTTATAGTTCACAGAATAAAGCGATGCAAAAACAATTCTTTTTTCTATAAAATATTTTTTATTTTCTAAAAGTGCCAAAATATAAAAAAAACAATATAAATGTGGTACCGCTGTAAACATACTGACCCAAAGAATAAAGCTACCTTATCAATTTTACCACACGCGGAACGGCATAAAAAAGCCCCCCAAAGAATAATTCCTCAATTGTTGGTTTTTGTTTATTTTGCCTCCCAAAAATCAGAATAGAAAGCGATCAAATAAGTTTCGTGCCCAAAAATGGTGCAAATAAAAACGTCAACTTGTCCCTCAAAAAACAAGCCATCACATGACTCTGTCGGCCGAAATATGGAAAAATTATAGCTCTCAAAATATGGCGATGCAAAAACTAGGCTTTGCAAAAAAAAGTTTTTTTAGTGTGTGACAGCTGTCATTCATAAAAACCCGATATCACTCTGGTATCACTGTATTCACACCGACCCAAAGAATAAAGTCATCTAATCACTTATACCGCACGAGGAACAGCGTAAAACATAAACTCTAGGGTTAGGGTTGTGCTAGGGTTAGGGTTAGAGTTGTGCTAGGCTTAGGGTTGTGCTAGGGTTAGGGTTGTGCAAGCATTAGGGTTGTGCTAAGGTTAGGGTTGGGCTATGGTTAAGATGGGCTAGGGTAAAGTTTAGGCTAGGGTTAGGATTGGGCTAAGGTTAGGGTTAGGGATAGGGTTACTGTTAGGGTTAGGGATAGGGTTAGGGTTAGGGTTATATTAGGGTTGGGGTTAGGGTTGTGTTAGGGGTTGGGATTTTTTCAGAAGTGAAGAAAAAAAATGATGACAATATGGCGATTAGTGTTGAGCGCAAGTGTTCGCTATTTGAGTTTGCATCGGGCTCTCGGGTATGCACCAAGTATCGCGAGTGCTCGAGTGACATGCCCGAGTCTTATATGTTTTGCAGCTGTTATACAGACAAAAAAACATTGCGGGGATTTCCTCCCATACATGACCAATCCCTGCATGTTTTTTTTCGGTGTCTAACAACCATGAAACATGCGGGGCGGGGACTCGAGCATGTCGGCAAGGTACTCCCTCACCATCTTCTGAAGCTTTACCCTCCTTGGGAGAGTACCCTGCACCTCAGGGCCTGTGCGGTGGAAGGGTCTGAGAAAACTGTCCCAGAACTTTGACAGTGTTCCCCTGCCTCTGCTGGATTGCATTTGTGTCTCTCTCGTCTGTACTCCTTGGTTGTCCAACGAACTGTGACCTTTGCCACCAGCATTTTCAGATGGGAATTTTTTCAATAATGCCGCAACAAGGGGCCCCATTTTATTAGGCCAGTCCTGCGTGGGAATAAGAGACAGAAAGTTCTCCTTGTAGCGTGGGTCTAGAAGTGTCACCAACCAGTAATGACTGTCACCCAAAATTTGGACAATGCGAGGGTCACGGGAAAGGCAGCGTAACAAAAGCTCCGTCATGTGTACCAGACTGCAAAGAGGCAACACTTCAGTGTCCTCACCAAGATGGTGACTGGACATACTCTCCTCCTCATCCTCCTCCTCTTTCTCCTCCTCCCTGTCCTACGGCCATAGACGCTAAACAGACGGTATGACAGTTGCGCAGGAAACTAGCTCCTGTTCTTCCTCCTCCTCCTCTTCCTCATTGTCACCCAATCCACGTTGGGTTGAATTGAGGCTGGGCTGTGTGGAATCACCCTGTATGGTTCCTTGCTCCATCTCATCATGCTCCGCCTGCAATACATCTTCTGTAATTGTGAGCAGAGAGCGTTTCAGAAGACAGAGAAGTGGGATGGTGATGCTAATTATGGCGTCATCACTGCTCACCATCTTGGTGGAGTCCTCAATATTTTGGAGGATGGTACATATGTCTGACATCCATGTCCACTCCTGAGGTCTTATGTGTGGAGTCTGAACTGAATACCGAAGGCGTTGTTGATGCTGGTAGTCAACAACTGCCCTCTACTGCTCACAAATCCTTTCCAACATCTGCAATGTAGAGTTCCAATGCAGGTGGACATCACAGATCTGTCGGTGAGCTGGAAGCTGCAAACGCTGCTGAAGCACAGTAAGTGTGTAGGAAGCTGTAGCTGACTTTCTAAAATGGGCACACAGGTGGTGTACTTTGACAAGCAGATCCGTCAGATCCGGGTAGGTTTTGAGAAACTGCTGAACCACAAGGTTAAGCACATGGGCCAGCCTTGGTACATGTGTGAGCTCACCTCGGCTCAGAGCCGCCACTAGGTTCCAGCCATTGTCACATATGACCATGACTGGCTGTAGGGTCAGCGGTGTCAGCCGCAGATCTGCCTGATCTTTCAGAGCTGTCCACAACTCTTCAGTTTTGTGCGGTTTGTCACCTAAGCATATTAGCTTCAGCACAGCCTGTTGCCGCTTGGCCGAGGCAGTGCTGCAGTGCTTCCAGCTTGCGACTGATGTGGTCATTTCGGAGATGGAGGATGAATAGGAGGAGGAGGTGCAGGAGCCGTAGAATGTGGGAGCAACCCTGATTCACCCAGGGCCCGCAATCCTCGGCGTCGGGAGTACGTGTTTCATCCCAAGGTCCGACTGGGTCCAGGCTTCCACTATATTAACCCAGTATGCCATCAGCGAGATGTACCGTCCCTACCCACAAGCACTTGTCCACCTGTCTGTTGTTAGGTGGACTTTCCCAGTAACTGCGTTTTTGAGGGCAGGCTAATGTTGTGGGACACGTGGTTGTGTAATGCAGGGATGGTACACCGGGAGAAATAGTGGTGGTTGGGGAGCGAGTACCCAGGGACGGCTGCTACCATCAGGTTGCGGAAGGCTTTCATCCACACAAGCCTAAAAGGCAACATTTCGAGCGCAATCATTCACGAAATGTGGGAATTTATTAGTGTGGCCTGTGGGGCTTTGGCTGCGTATTTGCGCTTGCGTTCCAAGGACTTGTGTAGGGACAACTGAATGATGCGCTGAGACAATGATATGTATGTGCTTGCTGATGGTGCTAGTTGAGAGTGTGCAATGACACATGTAGGGCAGGAGGCATCTTCGCATGCGCCATGGACAGGGGATTGTAGTGCTCACACAACAGCAGAAGAAGCAGTGCTTCCACCAGCAGACACTGTTTCTGGACCCTGGGGTTCGGTCCACTTGGGTGCATTGCTGCCATGTGCCTGATCATGCTAGTGGTGGTCAGGCTGCTAGTTTTGCTACCCCTGCTGATGCTGGCCTGGCAGGTGGTGCAAATGTCCTTTTTGGGGTTATCTGCAGAGTCTTTAAAAAACAACTAGACTTGGGAAGACCCAACAGTTGTACTGGCAACTTCCTTTGTGTTGGCGTTACGAGGAATGCTTTCCCGCCTTGTGTCTGCAGCCATCACACTGCTTTTTCCTGCCTGTTATGGTGCTACCACTCCCTCATCCGGTGTGCTGCTGTCCTTGGTCTGTATGTCGTTCTGCCAGGTTGGGTCAGTTACTATATCATCCACCACCTCATCTTCCAATTCCGCACCCTGGTCCTCCTCCTGACTTTCTGACAATTGTTTCTTATTGCTTTCTCCTCTTGACTCACTTGAAGCTGACCAAGCGAGAGGCCTGAAGCTACAAATGGAAAAGTGAACAGCTCTTCTGAGTGTCCAAGTGTGGGATCAGTTGTCTCCAGGCACTCGGCATGGTGGGAGGAAGAAATATCAGGGTGAGATATATGCGGTCAAGACTCATGGCTACTGAGACTTGACCAAATGGAAGACAGGGTGGTGGTGGTTTCAAAGTGATTGGAAGCATTATCTGCTATCCAACCAACATTTTTTGACACTGCTCTGAGTTCAATAGTGGTGTACTGCGGTCCCATAGTAATTGGGACAGGAAAGTCGAGCGAAAAGATATGGGTGTTTGTTGTGGCACAATTTCAGCTTGTCCACAGCCACGTCCTCGGCCTCTGAATGCACCATCACCATCACGTTCCTTTCCCCATCCCTTGCCATGCACCTTGCCCATTTTAAATGGAGGACAATATTTTCCACGTTCACGAAAAATGGCTGATTTTGTAACACAGTTATATGTGATATGTCTGACACAGAACCACGGTTTTAAATAGCAGGCCTGTAATTTACTAAGATTGTTCTACACAGAGACTTAGTGTGAATAGCTTGACCGACACACTGCAACAAAATGAAAATGGAAGAAATGGCAGATTTTTTAAACAATGTTATAGGTGATATGGCTGACAGAGAACCACTGTTTTAAATAGCAGGCCTGTAATTTGCTAAAATTATTCTACACAGAGACCTAATGTGAATAGCTTGACCAACACAGTGCAACAAAATGGAAGGCAGAAATGGCTGATTTTGGAACACTGTTATAGGTGATATGTCTGACAGAGAACCACAGTTTTAAATAGCAGGCCTGTAATTTACTAATATTCTAATACTATTCTTCACAGACACCTAGTGTTAATAGCTTGACCGACACACTGCAACAGAATAGAAAAGGAGGCCAATAGACTGTGACGAGTATAGTGGCGCGATGTCTTATATAGACCTGATGATGCTGTGCGGCCAGCCAATCAATGTAATGCCACAACCAACATGGCTACTGCATTACAGTGCGTGGCAGGCAATCCCTGCATGTTCATTGGCTCTCTAAAGAGCACCAAACATGCAGGGAGGGGACCAGAGTTCCCGTCTGAGCAACTCGGAAATACTCTCCAAGCGCCGAGCTTGTCGAGCAGCGGGATGCTTGGGCGAGTACCGAGCATGTTCGCTCATCACTACTCTCTATGCTTCTACTATCAGCATAGTGATCAGCGGCAGCAGGCAGGTAAAGATGAGATTGCGTCTGCACTAACACTGTGCGCACGTCAGAACTGACACTGACGTGGGCTCCTTCTATATTAGTGTTTTGCATTTTGCGTCCAGGCAGCGCTCACTCTGGGCAAGCAAACACTGTCAATCAAAATCATAGCCAGTGCTCAGTGTGCAAATTGAGTGAGCATAAAAGTGCACTCAGAGAAAACACAAATATATAATGCTGGTATAATTTTTATAGGATTTAATTTCTCCATATAACAGTTTTAGTAGTTTAATATGTGTTTTGGGTATGACAGACTTTCTTTAAAGAGGTGGTCATCACTTACCAACTTATTGTTAGTGACCTGACCACTGAGCCTTCGCTAAACCAAATTGTTCTCTGAGTATTTTAAAACAAAGGTTAAACATGTTGATGTGTCTGCAAAGGGATTTATAAAGATCACAAAGCAATTAGACTTTATTCCCCTGTCTGGGATACAATATGCAGTCTTCTACTGCTCAACCCCTTATTAATAATAATAATAATAAATAATAATTTTTATTTATATAGCGCCAACATATTCCGCAGCACTTTACAATTAAGCGGGGACTTGTACAAACAATAAATTCAATACAAGGTGAGACAGTTTAACAGTTACATCAGGAGTGAGGTCCCTGCTCGCAAGCTTACATTCTACAAGGAAATGGGGGGACACAATAGGTGGAAAGTGCTTGTTATTTCAGGTCAGGCAATTATAATAAGTCGGGATTGTCATATAAAGCTGTATGATCCGGTCATCAGTCTGTATGTTCAAGTGCAATACTCAATTACCGAGTGCAGTTATCGTGTGCATGGAGGGTGTAGAGACAGATGAACAGTAGGGAGCAGATTCTGAATAGTATTTAGGAGGGAACAGGAGAAAGTTAGTTTACTGGGTATTTGAGGTGGTAGGCTTGTTTAAAGAGATGGGTTTTTAAAGCGCGCTTGAAGACATCGGGGCTCGGCATCAATCGGATCGTCTGGGGTAGAGCATTCAAAGAGAACTGGTGCAGCACGAGAGAAGTCTTGGAGACGGAGGTGCGAGGTTCGGATTATGGGGGATGTTAGTCTTAGGTCATTTGTGGAACGGAGGGCACGTGTAGGACGATAGACTGAGATGAGAGAGGAGATATAAGGTGGGGCAGAACTGTGGAGAGCTTTGTGGTGAGAGCAATGAGTTTATATTGGACCCTGTAGCGAATGGGTAACCAGTGTAATGACTGGCACAAGGTGGAGGCATCGGTGAAGCAGCTGGTCAGAAATACGACCCTGGCTGCCGCATTCAGGACAGATTGGAGAGGGGAAATTTTGGTAAGAGGGAGACCGATCAGGAGAGAGTTGCAGTAGTCCAGACGAGAGTGAATAAGAGCGACAGTAAGAGTTTTAGCAGTTTCAAAAGTGAGAAAAGATCGGATTCTGGAGATGTTTTTAAGATGCAGGTGACAAGAGCGAGTGAGTGATCGGATATAGGGAGTAAAGGAAAGGTTAGTGTCGAATATGACCCCAAGGCAGCGGGCGTGCTGCTTGGGAGTTATGGTTGAACTCTCCAAGGTAATTTCGATGTTAGGTAGAGTTAGGTTAGTAGATGGGGGAAACACAAGAAGTTCAGTTTTGGAGAGATTCAGTTTAAGATAGAGGGAGGACATGATGCTAGACACAGCAGACAAACAATATTAATAGCTTCTGGCCATCATAAAATAACAACACTGCATACATGCTACTTCTGGAATCACAGCACTGATTCACATCATTGTTATGTCACATAACATAGCTAGCATTACCTTGTTCAGTTGATTATTGAAATGTATAGCAGATCAGATAATCACCGGCTCCCTGTAATACCTACAAAAGCCAACGGCATATCAGAGGCTTGTTTGCAGCAGATGATGTCACATATGGTCCAATGACATCACTGCATTCACCATTTGCGACATGCAATGTAACAGGAAGAAGGATCTGCTTTTTGTGGGACTGGGGACAGATGAATAGAATCGTGTTTATTTTTTTAACATCCACACAAAGAGTGCCACAGAGGGGGACATTATACTAAATGGAAGCCCAACAATGGGACATTATACTAAGTGGGGGCAAAAAAGGGGACATTTTTTTAATTGTGGCCAAAGAGGGAGACATTATACTATATAGGTGTCACAAAGGAGGACATTTTAACATATAGTAGTCAAAGATGGTGATATTATACAGTATGAATACAAAACAGGGTGACAATTTATAGTATGGGGTGTATTTTACTGTATGGAAGCCAAAGATGAGAACATTATCACCTATAGTCGTCAAGACCGAAAGAGTTGGAACTCTTGAAAATTAAGTATTTCTCCAGAAAAATTATTGCAATTACACATGTTTTTGCAGTTACACTTGTTTTTGCAGTTACACATGTTTTGGAACAGCACAAAAAAAATAAAGAAAGCAAGGCAAATTGACATAATTTCACACAAAACCTCAAAAATGGGCCACACAAAATAGTTGGCACCTTTCCGAAATTATGGGTAAACAACTTTGTGTTCAAGCATGTGATGCTCCTTCAAACTCACCTGTGGCAAGAAACAGCTGTGGGCAATATGAAAATTGTTACGCTCACGCCCGGACTGACTGGCGTGAGCGTGATTAGTGATCTCACTGTACCATGAACCGAGGAGTGCTCGGAGGGGCGTAACTACACTGTGTTCCAAATTATTATGCAAATAATATTTTATCAGATTTTCCCAAATTACCTATATGAATTGCAGTCATTGTAATTTTCCAGTCAAATAACTATTACAGTACAATTGAAAGGTTTTTGTACAAACTGCCTATGACAATAGTATATTTTTAAAAAAATAAAAAACTCAAACTGCACGTTCCAAATTATTATGCACAGCAGAGTTTTCAATCTTTTCATTTTAATAAAGTATAGAAAAATGGTCATTTTTGGAATTATAAGCATTAGCAGGTTATTACAAACTGAAATAAAACAGTTTTCAACTCAAAACTTTATTCTAGATGATGTTACATTTGCACATAGGACCCCTTGTTCGAAAGGAGCTTCTGAACTCTCTCGTCCATTGAATTTGTCAGGTTTTGGATGGTTTCTGCTTTAATTGTTTTGCATGAGGACAGAATACCCTCCCAGTGCTGTTGCTTAGATGTGAACTGCCTCCCGCCATCATAGGCACTGCTTTTGATGATGGTCCAGAGGTTCTCAATGGGGTTGAGGTCAGGGGAGCATGGGTGCCACACCATAAGTTTGTCCCCTTTTATGTCCATAGCAGCCAGAGATGCAGATGTGTTATGTGCAGCATGAGACGGGGCATTATCATGCATGAAATGATCTTGATGGTCCAGATGGATGGAGTGGAGGATGGCTGGTTGATGGACACCCCATGCAAACACGGCTATGGCGCTAGCAAGGAGGATGTGGAGTAATGTTTTGGGCTGGAATCATGGGGAGAGAGATTGTCGGCCCCTTTAGGATCCCTGAAGGGGTAAAGATGAACTCCATAATGTATGTTGAGTTTCTCAAACAGCACTTCCTTCCATGGTTCAAGAAGAAGAACCATGTATTCCGCAGCAAGATCATTTTCATGCATGATAATGCCCCGTCTCATGCTGCACATAACACATCTGCAGGTGCAGTAAACAAGCAGAGCAGAGTGGAACCGCAGGGGCGGTAAACAAGCAGAGTGGAACCACAGGTGCGGTAAACATGCGGAGCAGAGCGGAATCGCAGGTGCGGTAAACAAGCAGAATGGAACCGCCGGTGCGGTAAACAAGCGGAGCAGAGCGGAGCAGAGCGGAACCGCCGGAGCGGTGAACAAGCAGAGCAGATCGGAACCGCAGGTGCGGTAAACAAGCAGAGCAGATCGGAACCGCAGGTGCGGTAAACATGCGAAGCAGAGCGGAACCGCCGGAGCGGTGAACAAGCAGAGCAGAGCCGCAGGTGCAGTAAACAAGCGGAGCAGAGCAGAAGCGCCGTAGCGAGGAACAAGCAGAGCAAAGCGGAACCGCAGGTGCGGTAAACAAGCGGAGCAGAGCAGAACCGCTGGAGCGGTGAGCAAGCAGAGCAGAACAGAGCAGAAAGTGAATGCAGACAGGACAGGGCTCTGTTCACATGGAACAGACTGGAAGATACAGGAAGATAGCTAGAACACAGGAGGTAAATACGGAGGCCGAGAAACATAACGAGCAGAACCAGATACACACAAGGTACTTACAATGAAGTAGCGAGTGGACACAAAACTCACAAACAGAAGTACAGAGACAACGAGTTGGAGTTAGGTGCAGGTTCAGACACTGCAGGAAAAGGGAAGGTACAAACATGGAAACAAACAAGAAACGGGCAAGGACACTGTTCAGACAGGAAATGAAACAGAAACAAGATACAGAAACGAGCCTGGGAACTCAGCCCCCAGGGTGGCGGAAACAGACAGATAACAGGCCTGGGTATACAGCCCCCAGGGTGGCAAAACAGACTAGATACAGGGCAGGACCTGGCAATTCATTTGAATGACAAACTGAGAGAAAGTGTTGCTCAGGCACCTCCTACTGGGTGGAGGGGGTTTAAGTATCCAGTGACTCACAGGAATAGGCTGGGGACGCATTAGGACTGTGCACACAGTAGATATAAGAAACAAGCAGAAAGCCGCACCGACGCTCTAAGCAATCAGACAAGAGCCATGGACAGAGCAGGTACTGGAGAAAAGAGTGCAGCAAGGACTGACAGGTAAGATTGCGGTCTTGCATGGTGGGAGGTGATGCACCATGCTGAAACGGGTCTGGGAGGTGGAACCTCTGAGCAACTATACAAGGGGGCAGTCCTTGTAAGGAAGCGGGTGGCTCCCAGGGAAGGCGGGCAGGTAGTCACGGCTAGTGACGGGGACAGTCTCTGGGTAGAAGGGCAGGAGGTCACGGCAAGTGACGGGGACAGTCTCTTGACAGGCGGGTGGTCACGGCAAGTGACAGCAGAGCCTCCAGGTAGGCTAGCAGGCAGGTAGCAGGTGGACGCTCCCAGGTGAGCGGGCAAGAGTCTCTGGACAGGCAGGTGGTCACAGCACGTGACGGCGGAGCCTCCAGGTAGGCTAGCAGACAGGTAGTAGGTGAGCGCTCCCAGGTGAGCGGGCAGGCTGGTCTATAGACAGACTGACAGGTGTCGGAAGGCAGACCGTCGGACCGCAGGCTTGCAAGCAGGTAAGTGGATATCAGGCAGGTATCAAGCAGGAATCTGGCAGGTGACTGGCAGGTAACAGGCAGGAATCTGGCAGGTGACTGGCAGGTAACAAGCAGGAATCTGGCAGGTGACTGGCAGGTAACTAGTAACAGGACCTGAGGGCTGAAGAAGAGTGAAGGCTTTGCAACAACATTGCTCGGGCACCTCCATTTTGGAGGAGGTGCCTTATATATGGGAGGTCCTCCGGCAATTGGCCGGGGACTCCTTAGGACGGCGCGCGCGGTCCCTTAAGAGAGGGGGAGCGCGCGCGCGCCCCAAGCACACTGCCGGGGAAGGAGCGCATGCCGGAAGCAGCGGGGAGAGAAGCGCTGGAGGACGCCGCGCCAGGAGCGGGGAGGTGAGAGGGACGGCGTCTCTGCCTAGTATGGGGCAGAGATGCCGATGCTACAGTACCCCCCCCTTTAGACCCCCTCTTTTTATGGCCAGAAAGAAATTTTTCAAGGAGAAGCGGGGCGTTGATGTTCTCCCTGGGTTCCCAAGTTCTCTCCTCAGGACCAAACCCCCTCCAATCTACCAGAAAAAAGGTTTTTCCTCTTACCCACATGGAGGCCAGAATACTCTCTACCTCAAAGACGTCATCAGCGGAAACCGGAGCAGGAGGGGCACCTGGATTATTGGAAAAAGAGTTAAAGACAACGGGTTTGAGGAGAGATACGTGGAAGGAGTTGGGAATCCGTAGGGTGGCCGGGAGTTTTAATTTGTAGGCCACAGGGTTAATTTACCTAAGGACTTCGAAGGGACCGATGAATCGAGGGCCCAACTTGAAGGAGGGTACTTTTAGCCGCACATGTTTGGATGAGAGCCAAACCTTGTCTCCCGGACGGAATTGAGGCGGATCCAGACGTCTCTTATCAGCATATCTCTTCATCCGCTCAGAGGACAGAAGAAGAGCGGACCTGGTACTCTCCCAAATAGTAGAAAATTCGCTGACAAGATACTCCGCAGCAGGGTTGTCCACAGAAACGGAGACAGGAAGTGGAATCCGGGGATGTTGGCCACCGACTATAAAGAACGGGGATTTGGAAGAGGATTCGCTCTCATGGTTATTGTAAGAGAACTCGGCCCATGGTAGGAGATCCACCCAGTCCGAATGGTGTGCATTAACGAAGTGCCGGAGGTAACTGGTCAGGATCAGATTGATCCGCTCCACTTGACCATTGGACTGTGGGTGGTAAGCGGAGGAGAAGTCCAGGGTGATGTCTAGCAGCTTACATGTGGCTCTCCAGAAGCGTGAGGTGAACTGAACCCCACGATCCGACACGATGTGGAGGGGCAGGCCATGGAGATGGAAGATGTGGCGGATAAAGTCTTTAGCCAGCTCGGGTGCAGATGGGAGGCCAGGCAGGGGAATGAAGTGGCCCATCTTAGAAAAGCGGTCAGCGACAACCCAAATGACTGTACAACCGGCAGAAATAGGAAGATCGGTGACAAAGTCCATAGCAATGTGCTGCCAAGGAGCAGCAGGTACGGGAAGGGGCAGGAGATGGCCGGCTGGTAGATGTCTGGGAACTTTGTTACGGGCACAGGATGAGCAGGCCGCGACGAAGTCTACCACGTCCTTACGCAGGGTAGGCCACCAGTAATGCCGGGTAATGAGTTGGAAGGCCTTCTTTTGGCCAGCATGGCCAGCTAGTTTAGAAGAATGTCCCCAGCGAAGAACCCTCTCCCGATCTGGTACAGCTACAAACGTCTTACCGGGTGGGAGACGAGTCAGATCCAAGGGGGCCACATTCATCACCTTGGAGGAGTCGATGATGTGCGTAGGCTCCTCCTCTTGATCGGAGGACAGGAAGGACCGGGACAAGGCATCAGCTTTGACGTTCTTGTCCGCCGGACGGAAATGAAGAATGAAGTCGAAGCGGGCAAAAAACAACGACCACCGGGCCTGGCGAGGATTGAGTCTCTGGGCATTTTGGAGATATGCCAGGTTTTTGTGATCCGTGTAGATAATTACCGGATAGAGAGCCCCTTCAAGCAGATAGCGCCACGCCCACCAGTGCCAATTTGATGGCTAGCAATTCACGGTCTCCTAAGGAGTAGTTGCGCACAGACGAGGAGAAGATTTTGGAGAAGAAGCCGCAGGTTACCATTCTCCCGGTAGAAGATTTTTGGGTGAGTACCGCTCCGGCTCCGGAGGAGGAGGCCTCAACCTCCAGGTAGAATTGTTTATTACAGTCCGGACGGTGCAGGACGGGAGCAGAGGCGAAGGCTTTCTTTAAGGAAAGGAAGGCCTCCTCGGCTTCAGGCGACCATGTCCTGAGATTAGCCCCCTTACGGGTAAGTGCAGATGTGGGAGCAGTCCGAGACGAGAAGTGTGGGATGAAAAGACGATAGTAATTAGCGAAGCCCAGGAATTGCTGTATCGCCTTCAAACCTTCAGGACGAGGCCATTTTAGAACGGAAGAGAGCTTCTCGGGATCCATTTGCAGACCTGTCTGGGAGATGACATAGCCCAAGAACGGTAGGGAGGTCTGGTCGAAGAGGCACTTCTCGTATTTGGCATAGAGGTGGTTCTGCCGAAGCCTAAGCAGGACCTGACGAACATCCCTTCGGTATGTGGGGAGATCCGGAGAGAAGACCAAGATATCATCCAGGTATACCACTACGCAGGAGTACAGGAGGTCACGGAAGATGTCGTTGACTAGTTCTTGAAAGACAGCGGGAGCATTACAGAGACCGAAGGGCATCACAAGGTACTCATAGTGACCGTCCCGGGTATTGAATGCCGTCTTCCACTCGTCTCCTTGACGGATACGGACCAGGTTATATGCTCCTCGTAGATCCAGCTTGGAGAAGATCATGGCGCCCTTGAGACGGTCAAACAATTCGGAGATGAGCGGCAGGGGGTATTTGTTTTTTACTGTGATGAGATTGAGTCCTCTGTAGTCAATACAGGGACGTAGCGAGCCGTCTTTCTTTTTGACAAAGAAGAATCCGACTCCAGCCGGGGAGGTAGATTTTCGGATAAATCCCCTAGCCAGATTCTCTTCAATGTACTCAGACATGGCCCGGGTCTCGGCTGCAGACAACGGGTAGATACGCCGACGGGGAGGAGTGGTGCCAGGTACCAGGTCGATCGGGCAGTCATGGGGCCTATGGGGTGGAAACGTCTCTGCTTCCTTCTTACCGAAGACATCCGCATAGGGCCAGTAAGGAGCCGGGAGACCTGGTAAATTAGCTGGAGTAGGCGAAGGACGAGCTGGGCGGACCGGAACCAGGCAGGTCCTATGGCAGTCTGGACCCCAACGGAGTACTTCACCGGATCGCCAGTTCAATACGGGTTCGTGTGTCTGGAGCCAAGGTAGACCTAGCAACAGGGAGTGAGAAAGTCCGGACAGCACATGGAATGAGATTTCCTCAGAGTGCAGCATTCCCACCTGCAGGGTTATGGGTTCAGTGACGAGCAGGATGGTCTCCGAGAGAAGTTTTCCATCCACGGAGGCGACTGACAATGGTTCAGCCAGGGACTTGGTGGGAATACGGTATCTCTCTACCAGAGACTGGGAGATGAGGTTTCCAGCAGCTCCAGAATCCAGGTGGGCGAGTTCAAAGTGACGGTTTCTCCCCAAGCAATAGAGACCGGTAAAGTCAGAGACGGAGAGGGCTTACTTTTGTCTAGGACGACCTCTCCGAGCGGTCCTAGACACTGGCGTTTCCCGGTTTTTCCGGGCCGGAACGGATGAAGTGCTCCATACTGCCACAATAGAAACAGCTTCCCTCGGCTCGGCGAGATTCTTGGCGAGATCTGACCATCTTGGTCTGGTCGATCTGCATAGGTTCAGGCGAGAGCGCCCTGCGGAGTGACTGGTTGAGATGCAGGTCTCAGGGAAGTAGGAGCAGAGCAAGAAAAGTCTTTCTCCCAGGCAGTCTCTTTGGCACGTTCTTGGAACCGGATGCCAATCTGGGTAGCTAGTGACACCAGGTCATCCAGAGTGGTAGGAATGTCCCGACCAGCTAACTCGTCCTTAATCCGACCGGAAAGACCCTCCCAGAAGACGGACACCAGAGCCTCATTTTCCCAGAAGCGAGGGTGTGGAACCGTATGGCATATTGGCCCACGGTGAGACTCCCATGGCGGAGACGTAGCAGAGAGGAGGCAGAAGAGGTTTTCCGTCCAGGTTCATCGAAGACTTTCCGGAAAGCAGCGAGGAAAGACGGCAGGTCGGACACCAGGGGATCCCCTCTCTCCCACAGGGGATTTAGCCATGCCAGTGCCTCCCCAGTGAGATGGGACATGATGAAGGCCACCTTGGCCCGGTCAGAGATGAACTGGTATGCCAATAGCTCAAAGTGCAGGGTGCACTGGTTTATGAAACCCCGAGCTAAAGTAGGTTCGCCGGCAAAGCGTGGAGGTGCCAGAAGCCGAGGTCCATAGTCGGGTACCATGAAGGGACTGGATTGCGGTACCGCAGCAATGGGCACGGCTGGACCAGAGGTAGACAAAGACGAGTCACACAATGCGCCTAGACGAGAGTTAACGGACCGTAGATAGGACAGTACCACCTCCTGCTGAGTTTTCTGACGTAAGACTTTCTGGTGCAGATCGGAGATCTGGGGACCACCGCATTCCATGGCCCGAGCAAACTGTAACTGGTCTGGGAGATGGAACCACTGAGCAACTATACTAGGGGGCAGTCCTTGTAAGGAAGCGGGTGGCTCCCAGGGAAGGCGGGCAGGTAGTCACGGCTAGTGACAGGGACAGTCTCTGGGTAGAAGGGCAGGAGGTCACGGCAAGTGACGGGGACAGTCTGTTGACAGGCGGGTGGTCACGGCAAGTGACAGCAGAGCCTCCAGGTAGGCTAGCAGGCAGATAGCAGGTGGACGCTCCCAGGTGAGCGGGCAAGAGTCTCTGGACAGGCAGGTGGTCACAGCACGTGACGGCGGAGCCTCCAGTTAGGCTAGCAGGCAGGTAGCAGGTGGACGCTCCCAGGTGAGCGGGCAAGAGTCTCTGGACAGGCAGGTGGTCACAGCACGTGACGGCGGAGCCTCCAGGTAGGCTAGCAGGCAGGTAGCAGGCGAGCGCTCCCAGGTGAGCGGGCAAGAGTCTCTGGACAGGCAGGTGGTCACAGCATGTGACGGCGGAGCTTCCAGGTAGGCTAGCAGACAGGTAGTAGGTGAGCGCTCCCAGGGGAGTGGGCAGGCTGGTCCATAGACAGACTGACAGGTGTCGGAAGGCAGACCATCGGAGCGCAGGCTTGCAAGCAGGTAAGCGGATATCAGGCAGGTATCAAGCAGGAATCTGGCAGGTGACTGTCAGGTAACAGGCAGGAATCTGGCAGGTGACTGGCAGGTAACAAGCAGGAATCTGGCAGGTGACTGGCAGGTAACTGGAAACAGGACCTGAGGGCTGAAGCAGAGTGAAGGCTTTGCAACAACATTGCTCGGGCACCTCCATTTTGGAGGAGGTGCCTTATATATGGGAGGTCCTCCGGCAATTGGCCGGGGACTCCTTAGGACGGCGCGCGCCCTAAGCACACTGCCGGGGAAGGAGCGCGTGCCGGAAGCAGCGGGGAGAGAAGCGCTGGAGGACGCCGCGCCAGGAGCGGGGAGGTGAGAGGGACGGCGTCTCTGCCTAGTAGGGGGCAGAGACGCCGATGCTACACATGCAAGCACGCCGCCAGGGATGTTACAGTACCCCCCTTTAAGCCCCCTCTTCCTCCAGCCAGCAAGGATTTTCTGCAGAGAATTTGGAGGCTGATCCTTTTCTTCAAGAAGATTTCCTCTTCTGTCCACTAGAGGGAACAAAGCTGGTCTCATCATCTTGGTAACTAGGATGCTTCCTTCCATCGGGCCATCCTCAGCAACAGATGAAGTGGGCGAGGTAACAGGAACAGGACACAGGAAAGTCTCTCTCCACTTATTAATATCGAGTAGCACCCCAAAGGATTTACAGGACAACTGGAGATCCTCCACTGGGTTGGAGCGATGCGGAGATTCGGGGGAAACGACCGCTTTAACATACACTTTGCCAAGCTTGCTGGATGAAGTGGGCGAAGTACCAGGTACAGGGTGCAGAAAAGTCTCTCTCCATTTGTTATCAGGTAGCACCCCGGAGGATTCAGGAGACAACTGGAGGTCCTTCACCTGGTTGGAGGGGTGCAGAGACTTGGAGATAGCCACCGCCTTGATGGACTTATTGCCAGATTTGTTAGAGATGGAGGATCCTTGCTTAGGGACCAACCTTAGTCTGGTCTCTGAGATGACACGTCTGCATGGCGGGGTGGTGCCTAAAGCCAGATCATTGGTACAATCATCGAGACTGCCTCCGCTTCCCTTCCTTCGGAGACTTCAGCGCACAGCGAGTCAGCGACTAGCAGATCTGGTGAAGAAGAAGAAGAAACTGCTGACTGTCCTGCAGATATGTGGACTGGACACCCCTTGCACCTCAGCTGTCCCCCAGGAAACACCATGCAGGATCTCCAGACCTGAGCAGGCACTAGATCTCTCGGCTCTGGACGACCTGTGGGTAAACCAGACAGCACCTGGAATGTGAACTTCTTCATGTGTTATGCTCCAATCTGGAGCTTAATTTGTACAGACATATTTTGACTGTTTCTGAGTAGGGCTCGTTCTTCCGCAGACTATGCCCAAACTGGCTTCTGGAGTTGTCGGACGGGAATCAGACACTGACTCTTCAAGGCTTTACTTCCGGTTAATCCGAGGCCTTCACTTGCCATGGAGACAGTCATGGTCATCTGTGGAGAGGGAACACTAAAGCCAAGGGAAGCTTCTCCTACAGGCCTAATGTCTTGGGATTCTCCAACTTTCGCTGGACAAAGACCGTCAGGGGGTCCCAAACAACCGCAGCGGGACCGCAATCTGATTTTGTGACTGAGTTCTGGCCTCTGCTTTGCCTGACGAACATAGCCATCCTTCATGGATTCTGTGTGGAGAGCTGCCTCTACAGGCTGGGGAACAGGAGGTCTTTGGGAGGACAGAACCTGGCGTGACGTTTTACCTCTACGCCTTGCACGTCTGGACTGCCTCTTGAGGCTGGGAAGGGAAGTATTCTGTGAAGCATTGTCATCCTGTGTGGATTCTGTGTTGGCAGCAGCCTCTTCAGGCTGGAGAACTGGTAGGCTACCTACACACATCACCCATCGGGGCTGCTCCATGATATTGGGAAGGGAAGCTTTAGCAGAAGCTTCAGGATTAGGGTCATCGAAGACCATTAGAAAGGCCACCAGGAAGGCCTGCAGGTCAGAGACGATAGGATCCCATGCTTCCCATAGGGGGGGTGAACCATTTCAAGGCATCACCTGCTAGGTAGGACATCATGAATGCTACTTTAACCCGATCAGTAGGAAAATAGTGAGCATAGAACTTGAAATGCAGCATGCATTGCTCCACAAATGCACGGCTTCGTTTTGGATCCCCATAGTACCATGGTGGATCCGCAGGAACGAGTGCTGATAGATCCATTTGGGATGGTGCCCAAATCGCCTGGGCCACAGCTTGAGAAAAAATTTTTTCTTGGTGCACGTATTCGCCACGCCAGACAAGGATTCAAAATGTCTCTGAGAGCGAAGGGCCGTGGGGCTCAACGGGAACCATGGCCTGAGCAAACTGTTACGCTCGTGCCCAGACTGACTGGCGTGAGCGTGATTAGTGATCCCACTGTACCATGAACCGAGGAGTGCCTGGAGGGGCGTAACTAAGTATCAACCAGATCCGACCAAGGTCACACGGCGGCTCAGTCGACTCCGTGAACCAGGGAGGAACCGAGCAGAGGGACCAGGTGCTACTCCAGGTCAGACCCCGGTCACAGCGGTTGACCAACACCGGGGAATGCAGGAACAGTCAGGTTAGCTGATATGCAGACAGGTGGGCACTGGCAGGCACGGCTGGTATGAAGGCAGGTGGGTACTAGCAGGCACGGCTGGTATGAAGGCAGGCAGGTGCTGACAGGCACGGCTGGAATTCAGACAGGCAGATACTGACCGGTATGAACGCAGGCTGGATAGGGACCAGTACAGACTGGGATACAGGAACAGAGCCGCAGGTGCGGTGGACTAGCAGAGCAAAACCGCAGGAGCGGTGAACAAGCAAAGTGGAGCAAAACCGCAGGTGCGGTGAACAAGAAGAGCAGAGCGGAACCGCTGGTGCGGTAACAAGCGGAGCAGTGTGGAACCGCCGGAGCGGTGAACAAGCAGAGCAGAGCGGAACCGCAGGTGCGGTAACCAAGCAGGGCAGAGTGGAACCGCAGGTGCGGTAAACAAGCGGAGCAGAGTGGAACCGCAGGTGCGGTAAACAAGCGGAGCAGAGCGGAACCGCAGGTGCGGTAAACAAGCGGAGTAGAGCGGAACAGCCGGAGCGGTGAACAAGAAGAGCAGAGCAGAACCGCAGGTGCGGTAAACAAGCGGAGCAGAGCAGAACCGCTGGAGCGGTGAGCAAGCAGAGCAGAACAGAGCAGAAGGTGAAGGCAGACAGGACAGGGCTCTGTTCACATGGAACAGACTGGAAGATACAGGAAGATAGCTAGAACACAGGAGGTAAATACGGAGGCAGGGAAACAGAACGAGCAGAACCAGATACACACAAGGTACTTACAATGAAGTAGCGAGTGGACACAAAACTCACAAACAGAAGTACAGAGACAACGAGTTGGAGTTAGGTGCAGGTTCAGACACTGCAGGAAAAGGGAAGGTACAAACATGGAAACAAATAAGAAAAGGGCTAGGACACTGTTCAGACAGGAACTGAAACAGAAGCAAGATACAGAAACGAGCCTGGGAAATCAGCCAACAGGAAGGCGATAACAGACAGGTAACAGACCTGAGTATACAGCCCCCAGGGTGGCAGAACAGACAGGTAACAAGTCTGGGTATACAGCTCCCAGGGTAGCGGAACAGACTAGATACAGGACAGGACCTGGCAATTCAGTTGCAAGGACAAACTGAGAGAAAGTGTTGCTCAGGCACCTCCTACTGGGTGGAGGGGGTTTAAGTATCCAGTGACTCACAACAATAGGCTGGGGATGCATTAGGACTGTGCACACAGTAGCTATAAGAAACAAGCAGAAAGCCGCGCCGACGCCCTAAGCAATCAGACAAGAGACATGGACAGAACAGGTACTGGAGCAAAGGGTGCAGCATGGACTGACAGGTAAGATTGCGGTCTTGCATGGTGGGAGGTGGTGCAGCAGGCAAGCACACCGCCAGGGATGTTACAAAAATCACCACTGAAACCAGATAAAAAAGGGAGAAGTTAACTCAATCTTTGAATTGTGTGCCTGTGTGTACCACACTATGCATGGAGAGCAGAAAGAAGAGAATAGAACTGTCAAAGGATTTGAAAACCAAATTTGTTGAAAAATATCAACAATCTCAAGCTTATAAGTCCATCTCTAGAGCTCTTAATGTTCGTTTTTCCATGGAGTGCAATATAATCAAGAAGTTTACAACCCATGCCACTGGGTTAGCTAATCTTCCTAGATGTGAACAGCAGAGAAAATTTGATGAAAGGTTGGAAGCAGAATAGTGGATAACCCCAGAGGACCCCACTGCTGACACAGAGACATAAGAAAGCTAGACTGCAGTTTGTCAAAATGTACTTGAGTAAGCCACAATACTTCTGGGAAAGCATCTTGTGGACAGATGAGACCAAGGTAAAGCTTTGTGGTAAAACACATCTTTCTACTGTTACTGAAAATGGAATAAGGCCTCCAAAGAAAAGAACACAGTACCAACAGTCAAACATGGTGGAGGTTCAAAGATATTTTGGGGTTGTTCTGCTGCCACTGGCACTGGGTGCCTTGACTATGTGCAAGACATCATGAAAAATTAACAAAGGGTTTTGGGTCGCAATGTAGTGCCCAGTGTCCGAAAGCTGGGTTTGCTTCATAGGTCATGCGTCTTCTAGCAGGGCAATGACCCTAAACATACTTGAAGAAGCACCCAGAAATTGATGGAAACAAAGAGAATTCTGAAGTGGCCAGCAATGTGTCCTGATCTAAATCCCATTGAACACCTGGTGAGAGATCTTATAGTTGCTTTTGGGAGAAGGTACCCTTCAAAAATGAAAGACCTACAGTAATTTACAAAAGAAGAATGGTCCAAAATTCCAGTGGAGAGGTGTGAGAAGCTTTTTGATGGTTAAAGCATGTGCAACCAAATATTAAGTTGAGGGTGCCAACAATTTTGTCCTGCCTATTTTTGGGGATTTGTGTGAAATTATGTCCAATTTGCCTTTTTTTCTTTGTTTTTTTTTGTGTTGTTCCAATGAACTAAAAGGAAATAAACATGTGTATAACAAAACATGTGTAATTGCAATAATTTTATTGGAGAAATGCTTCATTTTCTGGAACTATTTCAAGGGTGCCAACACCTTTGGCCATGGCTGTACATATAGGGGCAATAGATGGAGACACAACACTTTATAATACATGGGGCCAAGGAGGGGACATTATAATATATGGTGGCCAAAAATGGATACGTTATACAGTATGGGGGCCAAAGGGGGAACATTGGCTAATTATAATCATAATCACATCCCCAATTAACCATAGCCATAACCACATCACCAATTATAAAAGGGTGTTAACACTTATGCAACCAAATTATTTTAGTTTTGTTATTAGTATTTCCCATTCAAAATGATTTCAGTTTGTTCCTCAATTTGCATATTATGGCTGACATTAAAAGTGAAAAAAGTTCTGAAATGATTGTTCTTGGTATGATTTTTTTAAATAACAAAAAACTGGCATTTTAACAGGAGTGCAAATAATTTTATTTCCAGTGTATATTTTGTTACTGTTTGATGATTAAATATTATATTCTTATTTTTTGTGTTTACATATAAAATAATTTTCACTTTGTGTCTTAATAACTTTATCATATTCCTATAATTCTGTGTTATTTTACACAATAAATTATTGGACAGAGCTGCAGAGAATGTTACCACTTTACCAATACAGATATTATCTTCATTATTGTACAAAATATAGAAAATAAAAGAAACCTAAATGACAACTGTGCCCATATACTAAATGACCAATAAAAATTTACTTTTGCAAATGTTTCTTTTATTTTCAGATAAATATGTTTCAAATTTCCATTCATAATTTTTCTTTGTTGGGTGAAGAGAATGGGGCATCAGACTGCGCTGCTCGCCTGTCAGAATTATGTACCAGAGGAATCCAAGTTGATGTAATGATGAAATAGACTTTATTTCTACGCGTTTCGTGGTGATCACACCACTTCCTCAGGACAGTCTATACACATACACATATAGGGTCTGTTATTTATAGCGAAAGAATGCACATGGAGGCGCCTCCCTTCAAAAAAATCACCACACCCAGCGGCCGGGCAATCAGTCTAAATGCATGTATACACCGTAAAGTACACACAAAACAATCATAAAGCATAATGGAATATATCACTTAAAAACATTACTCATACATTTAAAAATATAAATGCAGAATTATTATCATTATTTTTTTAAAATATATTGAAAAATATATTAAAAAACAACCCAGTATAGACTGTCCTGAGGAAGTGGTGTGATCACCACGAAACGCATAGAAATAAAGTCTATTTCATCATTACATCAACTTGGATTCATCTGGTACATAATTCTGACAGGCGAGCAGAGCAGTCTGATGCCCCATTCTCTTCACCCAACAAAGGATCATTGCTTTGGGGTTTGCAGCAGCTGACAATGCTAAGTACAGTGGTTGTGTCTTACACAACCCTAATAGGTGAGTGAATTTGAATTATCTCTCACGAATATTCCTTTTATCTCGGATAAGACCCTATGTGCGCTCTATATTCCTTCTAGTTACCTCGTTCATAATTTTGCGATATACCTAATCAGTTATCAGACACCCTGGCATGCTAAAACCCAATTTGTGTTACCAACAGCTTTACCATAAACTTCACCAGGCTTGATTCATTTATGCTTGGAAAAGATCTATAGGATGAGAATATGAGTTTAAAGGAGATAAAACTCTAAATTTTGGCCACTTTCAACTTCATGAAAAATTGTGTAGATTCTTGATTATGTTAATGAGTTAAATAAAAAGTGATTAGACAACCCCTTTAATAAATGAAATAGTCCTCCCTGTAAAATAAAAATAACAGATATTCACCTCCCACACCAACACCATCCAGGGATGTTGGTGCCAGGTCACCCAAGGCTTGTTTGACATTATTATGCCACATGAACCCTGGAACCAATCAGTTGCAGTACTCTTACTGCTTCCACTTATCCGACATTCATCTGAGGAACGTGAGAGGGCAGATGTCCAAGAGCAGCCACTGAGTGCCTGCAAGACCCTTGTGGTATAATAATATCATGTGAACTCGGCGCTGATATTGCTGATACTGGTCCGATGCAGGAGTAGTATATGTGTTTTTTTTTACTTACTTTAAAGATAACCTGTCAGCAGGATTTTTTAATGTAATACTGATTACATTGATATCTTTGGTGAAGATATCCACTTTATTGTTCTTCTGTAATCAGCATTTGAAGTTTTCTGGTAATTAGATTTCGGTGCACATGGGCTCGATTGTGCACTGGGTGTTCTCTCTGTGATTCCCCGTCCCTTCTGCCTGCCTCTTTTTTTTAAATAACAGGTCACTGCTGAGATTTCAAACAGAGGATTCAGGTCATTTAAAGACAGGAGGACGTCAAAGGGGCTGGGAAATGACGGGAGGAGGAGACCCAGCGTACAGTCCAACCTCTGTGCACCGAAATCTAATTAGCAGAAAACTTAAATTGTTGATTTAAGAAGAACCACAAAGCGGATTTCTTCATCAAAGGTATCAATTTAATCTGTATTACAGCTTCACTATACCAATGCATTTTTTGCTGACAGGTTCTTTATACATTTTAAACGTACAGACATGGACAAAATTGTTAGTTCCTGTTTGATAAAGTAAGAAAAACTCACAATGGTTACTGAAAGAAATTTAAAATGACTTTTGTAAGTTTCAAGTTAAATTTACTTTATATGAACTAATGAAAATCAGACATTGCTTTTGAATTATGTTTCAACAGAAAAAAAATAAGAAACAAGCTAATAAAAATAAAAATAGGCTAAAAAAAAATAATGATACCCTTAAATTAATATTTTGCTGGACAACCATTTGCGGCAATTATCTTCAAACACATGAGTTCTTTAACTCTCAATGAGTCCTTTGCACCCGTCCACAAGTATTTTGGCCCACTCCTCATGAGCGAACTGCTCCAGCTGTCTCAATTTTGAAGAGTGCCTTCTCCAGACGGCATATTTCAGCTCCTTTCACAGATGCTCAATAGGATTTAGGTCAGGGCTCATAGGCCACTTCAGAATAGTCTAGCACTTTGCATTATTTAATGTCTTAGGTTTGTTTGAGGTCTTTATCATGTTGGAGGTCCCATGACCTGCAACTCAGACCAAGCATTTTTACACTGGGCATCACATTTTCCTCCAGAAGGCCTTGATAGTCTTGAGATTTCATTGTACTCTGCATAGATGTAAGACCAGATGCTGCAAAGCAACCCCAAAATATAACTGAGCCTGCTCCATGTTTTATAGTGTGTACAATTTTCTTTTCTTTGTATGCTTCATTCTTGCATTTGTGAACATAGAGCTGATGTGACTTGCCAAAAAGCTCCAATTTTGTCTCATCTGTGCAAAGAACATTGTCCCAGAAGCTTGTGGCCAAGACAGCGAAGAAAGTTGTGATCTGACATTAATGTACCTTGACCTTGGAGTTCACTTTGAATCTTCTTGAAAGTTGTTCTGGGTTCTTTGGTTGCCATTTGTATTATCAGTCTCTTCAATTGTCATCAATGTTCCTCTTGCAGCCACATCCAGGTAGGTTGGCTACAGTCCTATAGAACTTAAACATTGGAATAATATGTGCAACTGTATAACTGGAGCATCAAGCTGTTTGCAAGGTACTTATAGCTTTAACATTCATCATGTTTATAGTACTCTGTTAAACCTCCTTAGACAACTCTCTCCTTAGGTTTTTTGGTCCATGTTCAGTGTGGTACAGATCATGATACCAAAGAGCACAGTGACTACCTTTCACCCTTTAAATAGGCAGACAGACTGATTACAAAATTGTAGACATCTGTCATGCTAATTAAAGGACACGCCTTAGTTACGCATGTTTCATAGACAAATTATTCTCAATCTTTTCTAGGGGTACCATCATTTTTATTCAGGCCATTTTTATTAGATTGTTTTTTATTTTCTGTTAAACCACATTTCAAAGTCAATGTCGGATTTTCATTACTTGATATTCAGTATTTAAATTGAATCTGACAAAAGTAATTTTCAATTTCTTTCACTGACCATTGTGGGTTTTTCTTACTTTCACAGAAGAGTATCAACATTTTTTTCCATATCTTTATGGTTTTAAACATTCAGGAACTTGCTAAATTAAATTTATATTGTTCTTTTACTATGTGAACTCTGTTGATGCTATTGCTGTTATTATTTTATATATTCCTTACAATAGAAAAGTAATAATAATAATAGTACTTTTACTAGCGAGGTGGTAGGTAACATTATCTGCAGCTATATAAAATAATTTAAAGTGTACAATGACACAAAATTACAGTAATGTGATATACTAAGGACGCCCCGTGTAAGATGTTTTGTTGACACATGTAGACAGCCTAATATTTAAGCATCACCCAAACATTAAAAATTAAAAATATGACATAACTAAACAAAGACAATAACAAATTGAGTTGAAAAATATGCAATCTACTTCTGCGGAGAAATCAAGGTAGACTCTAAAATCTGATATTTACATTCATATACACTGTATATGTATAATGGATTAGTGTGTGCTGTGTTGGGTTTTCATTGAAATACAGCAACCATGTGGTTGGATGTCCACATGACATTCTAAGGCATTTATATACTACATGTGGGCCACTGTTTATTTTGTAGAGGAAGCTGTGGCCTGCACTCAGCGACTGGGGGATTGGGGTTGAGGAAGAACACAATGCAGTGCCACCAACTCACCAGTGTAGTGGATTACTGCTACTGCTGCAGTCACAGTCGAACCGCTGCACAGGAATGTACAGTGTGATGTGGGCAGTACCAAATGGGCAGCAAAGAAGCTGTCTCATCCATACTCACTCCACTCTACCTTGAACTCAGCAATCTAAGTAGGGAGCAGCTTCTGATGCCCTAACCTGAGTATTTGGCTCAGTTGCTCCTGCGGCACCAACATTTGGTCAGCGGCTCGCCAGCAGGGTAACACTCTAAGGAGCCTCCTCATTAGTATTTATGTAGTATATATTTTATATACAATGGTTCCAATGATTTGAAGGATCTGGGGAAATTTTTACTTTTGCTTTTCTATAATCTAGCCTCATTCCATATACAGGATATACTGTATATGGAATCACTGTATATGCATCATCACTGTTTGGTAACACATTTTATTTTTTTATTCAACTTTTTGTTGATTACATGCAATGCTGTGTCAGTGAACATATAGCACAGTTTATGTTGAGCTATCTTAAAGGCTGTGAACAAAATACCATGTACGAGATTAATGTGACACTTGCATAGATAGAGTAGATAGAATAAGCAACATGAGCTTCTAAAATGAATATGCTTATGATGATGTATAAAGATGTAGTAATCATTAAGGTAGCAGGCCACAACGCACTTTGCTATTAACATAACACACCTGCATAATATACTTACTATCGGTGTATTATTTTAATAGTGTGGTGAGTTGTGGCGCAGTGCTGTTTGTTCAGCTGAAGATTGCAACATCTGTAAATAATGTCCTCTTTCTCCAGTTTCCATCTTTCCAACCACAGTAAAAATAAGCCTCTTGAAGCACGAATACTAGCTATGTGATTAAGGGTAAATGTTTAGGAATAAATCTATCCTCATCATAACAACATGTAACGCTCTCTTGCACTCTGAGGTTTTTCATGAATGCGCCTCAATTGGAATTTAAATAGTTATTAGCAAAACATTCTGGGAAGACAAATATACGGACAAATGTGAATGTATTCTCTTGTACTACAATTACTGTGTAATTAAGGTTTGGTTACAATGCCACATTCTAATTCTTTATGTTGAATAAGCTGAAGTATAGCCAAGTTCCCTGTAAGGTAGAGCCGTGGGCTTGTCAATAGCTACAATTCTGAGAATAAACCACTGAATTTTGTAATAAAAAAAGTGTGCTGCATTCAAGTGCATTCAGTCATTTCACATACAATAGTAGTATAGAAAAAGAACAAACACACCCTTATAATAAGCTTACCTTATTAGTAAACGTACTGCTCTATGGATGACTGCTTTTGGAACAATACATATAACAATGATGACTTTGCAACATTTTCAAGTGACTGAGAGCTTCTTGTAATAGCTAACACAATTATATTAAAGGCATATTCGAATATGTAAACCGACTAAAGAACTTGCAGTAGGTGTCAGAAAAAGTAGACTTAAAATATGTTTTTTCTTTGTTATTAATAAGGTAAATACGTTGGTAATTACATATAGTATAGCTCCATTTTGGAGTAGTGAATATTTGCCGCTATAATGTAAAATATTGCACATATCCTATTTTCTGCAGTGTTAACCTGCATGGTTATTTTGCTGGCAGAATATGGCTTTCAAATGTTTCCACCAGCAGGGTGATTTACAACAGTTTTCTGACTAAGATGTTCATTAGTGATGGGCGAGCATGCTTGGCACTGCTCGGTACTCGTTCAAGCATCCTGGTGCTCAAGATGGTCGATAAGACCCAGTGAGACCATGCTCGGTGCATTTTACTCAGATATAGGGTAGAGAGAGTTCCTGCTGTAGAAGGGGCAGTGTGTTATAGCGATATACAGTATATGTTGGTGCAATATTAAACCAACTGTCCTTTTCAGAGCTAATTCACATATATTCTATTTTATAATACCGCTCTTAGGTGTAATTAGTGTAGGGTTAGCTGCTGGAGTAGGGATAGTGTATTAAAGGCATTAAGGCAGGGGTCATTGTGTTGTAGTTCTTGGTGCTGCTACTTTAAACCAACAGTCCTTTTCAGGGCTAAGTCTAGATTCTATTCTATAATACTGCTCTTAGCTGTAATTACTGTAGGGGTAGCTACTGGAGTAGGGATACCGTATTAGAGGCATCTAGTCAGTGATTATTACCTTACAGTCCTTGGTGCTGCGAAGTACAACCAAAAGTCCTTTCAAGGCCAATTTAAATAGATTCTATTCCATAATAATACTGCTCTTAGCTACAATTATTGTAGGGTTAGCTCCTGGAGTAGGGATAGCATATTAGAGGCTGCTAGTCAGGGATTATTGCCTTACAGTACTTACGTTAAAACAAATTTCCTTTTATGGGCTAATTCCAATATATTCTATTCTCTAATAATACCACTCTTAGATACAATTAGTGTAGGGATAGCTGCTGGAGTAGGGATAGTGTATTAGAGGCATTTAGGCAGTGATTATCGCATTACAGACTTTGCTGCTGCAACCTAACACCAACTGTCCTTATCAGGTGTAAGGCAGCACTAGTCATCATACTGGGGGATACTCGCTGCACCAGGTCAATTAAAGCACACCAGCCACGTTTTTCAGTTTTCACACTTCAGCAGTTTATTGCACTTCATAACTGCTTATCACACAGTCCATCTTAGTGGCTCACTGGCATATTACATACATAACATTCGGGAGCCTTTCCAGCGATAGACACGTCCACTTGGCTCCAGTTACAGCCCTCAGATAGGCAACAATGTAAATGTCCATATAACGCAGTGTTTTTACCTTTGGCGGGTTTTAGCTGCTTCAGGTTTATTCTGCCACCACTGTGGCTTTACGGATTCCCAGATGGGGGTCTCCAGCCCTCGTTCCTTCAAAGGCTACTGGCCTTTGCCTTCCAGGACTCTTGCCTTCTAAGCCTCTGGCCCTCCAAGGCTACTGGGATCGCTTACACAGCTAAGGATCCAGCCTCCGCCTTTCAGGCTTCCCCAGGCTTCAATGGGCCTCACTAGGCCTCACACTCTAGCGGTGTCCCACACAGGAACAGGCCTCACGCCTTACACATCCTGTCTCAAGACTACCAGAGTTTATATATCCTGTAGCACACACACACCGGACCTGTGCTGATGTCACAGTCATGTGATCAGACATTCTGTGTGCACAGGACCTGTGCTATGTCACAGTCATGTGACCAGTCACCTGAGGGGGAGGTACATGGTCAGCCAAAAACACATCCCTGACCATTACCGTAATGCCGCAAGTCGCTGCATTACACAGGGTTACATCTGTTCTATTCTCTTCCCTATTCATACCGCTGTTAGCTGCATAGCTGCATTTGACTCACCCCCTGGGCCGTGGGGCACCCGGAACCGGGCTTCAGTGCGATGATGGGGGTAGTAGTGGCAACCCGATCCCGTGGCTCAGGGTGGTCAGACCAAATGCTTTGGCAGTCTATTTGTAGAGTTATGAATGTCCGACTACGCCACCCGTGGATTGCGGTCAGGGATGACCGCCGCTGCTAGGCAGACCGATGAGGCTGAGGTTGGTGTGCAGCACAGGGGTAGGATAACTCCCCACGGGAAGAGTGTAGCCTCAGGGCAGCGTATGTGAATGCTGGGGGTGATAGTGCAGGCCGCAGTAATAAGAGTTCAGAGTCCGCTTCAAACAGTCCAGGGTCTTTATTGTTGTTATTACTAATGACCCAACAGGAGTACCGGGCAGGAATGGGCCTGGGTGTCTGAGAGCATTCGGGTGAGCCCCACTGGTCAGGGTGAGTGTGAAGGCCTACCGTTCTCTCTCTGCCCTTGCTGACTATCCCTGAGCTGGCCGTGTACTTTGCCTGTATCGCTTGCGACTCGGGCCTTAGGTACCTTTTGCCTCTCCATGCTGTACTGGTCCCTCTGTGTCGCGGAGCCTCCAGGCTTCTTAGGCCAAGGGACCTGAAATCCCCCGCGGGTTGGTTCTCTGCTGCTGGGCTTGCAACCCTGACAGCCTCGGACCCCAATGTCCGGTGGTGATTCTCTCAGCCAGGAACGGCTCTCGTCGCCTCTGTCCCTGGCTTGCAGCTTCTCCTCTGCCTCACGGACTCCTCGGCTGCAGCTGAACTGTCCCTCTTCTCTGGGACTAGTCTCAGTCCTGAGCTAGGTCGTCCAGTTCTCTCTAACCCTGCCCTCAGCTCCAGCTTTTATAGGGGCAGCCTGCTCCCCCTACTGGCCTGGGACAGGAGGTGCTGTATGCTAATTGTCCCTGACCAGGGAACCTCTCTCCTGCTCTCAGACACAGCATTTAATATTTGTGGCATCCAGGCCTGGGGTGACACACATTTAGTGTAGGGATAGGTGCTAGAAAATGGATAGTTTTGGATTAGAGGAGGACAAGAAAAAGAAGAAACCATGAACCGTATACCCTTTTTTGGGTGGGAAGGGGTGCATGGGAATACACCAGAAAAAAAGAACTTTTGAATTGTCTTTGTGTTCTACTGCTGTCATCTAGTGGGGTTGAGAAGTCTGGGCCAATCACAAAGCCTTGCCAACATATGCAATGTGCAGTTCCAGGGTATGGTCACATCACAAACCATTTGGTGAGCTGGCACTTGCAAGTGCTGCTGCAGCACTGCCAGACCGGCAGCAGCTGTAGCTGACTTGTGGATATGGGCGCACATGCGGCTTACCTTCACAAGTATCTCAGGCAAATCTGGGTAGGTTTTCAGTACCCGCTGAAAAACTAAGTTGAGCACATGGGCCAGGCGAGGTTGTCAAGCTTCAGTCGTCACCAGGTTACGGCTAATATCACACACGACCATGACTGGTTGTGGGTTCAGTGGCAATAACCACATATTTGTTTGGTCTGTTGTACCTTTCCACAACCATGTGGCTGTGTGCTGTTTGTCACCTAAACAAATTAGTTTCAGCAGAGCTTGTTGCTGCTTCTCAGAGGCAGTGCTGCAATGCTTACAACTTACGACTTGCTCACAGATGACAATTCGGAGATGGAAAATGAGGAGGAGGAGGGTGTACGGGTGTAGGAGGTGACGGAAACCCTGATGGAACTTTGGCCTGCAATCCTTGGCGTCGGCAGCACGTGTGCCATTCCATGTTCCAACTCAGTCCCAGCCTCAACAAGGTTCACCCAGTCTGCCATCAGTGAAATGTAGTGTCTAGAGATGAGTGGTGTTCGACTCGAACTGTTCGCCAATCTCAAATTCGAGCTGTTTTGGGCGGTGTTTGAGACGTTCGGCGAACACGAACAATTTGAAAAAAATTTGGCTGTTCGAGATTATGTTCGATAACTGTTCGTGCACCAAAATCATAACTGGATTTTTTCTCAGTAATGCTGAAAATTAATGTTAATACGCAGTTTGAGTGTACAGCGGGGTGGGGGGAGGGGCAGGGGATGGATCTCTGCAGAAATAATGAAGATCTCCATTTTTTTTTCTCTTTCCCGCATTTACAGTGGGGAGGTGCAATCTGTTAGCCTATCAGCAGCGCACACACGGAGCGAACTGCTTTTTTTCACACAAGCAAGGGCATGTGTCATTGGCAGTGTATGTCACATGTCCTTGCCCTATAAGACCCAGCCATTTTCCCCGTCGCCACCATTTTTTCACTGCTGCAGCTGCGTGTTAGACGGCACCGCTGTTGCTGTGTGCACTATACTTTCAGTGTTAATTTTAAGCCAATTTTCACACAAATCTACAGATAGCTTGGGAGTAGGGAATAGTTGTGATTGCATTCTTTTTGAGGACTAGGTTACATCATTTTCTACGACTTTTATCAGGCAGGTCTGTGCTCTTAAATAGATAGGTTGGGAGCAAAGACTAATTGTAATTGCAGTCCTTTTCAGGGCTAGGTTACATCAGTTCCTATCACTTTTATCAGGCAGGTCTGTGCTCTTAAATAGATAGGTTGGGAGTAAAGACTAATTTTAATTGCAGTCCTTTTGAGGGCTAGGTTACATCAGTTCCTATCACTTTGTGCAAGGCAGATCTTTGCCAGTTCTGTGCAAGTTTTTTTCACAGCATTTGGCTAAATCTAGCAAAGCAAATCCTTTTTGGCCTCTTGCAGTGTGTGTTAGTCAGTGGAGTAGCCTATCTGTGTTGCAAGCTACACCACCTGTGTATAGAATACAAATTTTTTTACTGCACCTCGTGAAGTAAAACCTTTTGGGCATAGCATCATTCTATTAGTCCATCTATACTAACCTCCACCAGGTTGCAAATTCAAAATAATTTTTATCTGCATCTAGCTCTGAAAAAATATTTTGGCTTGAAGCAGTTTGTGAGATTTGTTCTATTAGTCCATCTATACTAACCACCACCAGGTTGCAAATTCAATATAATTTTTATCTGCATCTAGCTCTGAAAAAATATTTCGGCTTGTAGCAGTGTGTGGGACTTGTTCTATTAGTCCATCTATACTAACCTCCACCAGGTTGCAAATTCAATATAATTTTTATCTGCATCTAGCTCTGAAAAAATATTTCGGCTTGTAGCAGTGTGTGGGACTTGTTCTATTAGTCCATCTATACTAACCTCCACCAGGTTGCAAATTCAATATAATTTTTATCTGCATCTAGCTCTGATAAAATATTTCGGCTTGTAGCAGTGTGTGGGACTTGTTCTATTAGTCCATCTATACTAACCTCCACCAGGTTGCAAATTCAATATAATTTTTATCTGCATCTAGCTCTGAAAAAATATTTCGGCTTGTAGCAGTGTGTGGGACTTGTTCTATTAGTCCATCTATACTAACCTCCACCAGGTTGCAAACACAATATAATTTTTATCTGCATCTAGCTCTGAAAAAATATTTGGGCTTGCAGCAGTGTGTGGGAATTGTTCTATTAGTCCATCTATACTAACCTCCACCAGGTTGAAAATTCAAAATAATTTTTATCTGCATCTAACCCAGCCAATACTTTTGGGCTAATACCACAGTTTGGCCACTCAGCTTTGCTCGGTTCCCATCCATTGTTTTTTGTGCAAACAACTCCAGAGTTGTCAATTAGTTAACCACCAAAATGAGTGGAAAAAGGCCTGCTGCCGGTGGAAAGGGGAATAGGCATGTTGGGAAGGGAAAAAAAGGTTGTGTCCGTGGGGTAGGTGTTAAAGCAACAGTAACATCTGCAGAAGAAAGACCATCTTCCAGCCAAACTAAGATGTCTACTTCTTTTAGCGGACAATGTGATAAGATCCCTTTCTTACGGCCACGCTAATCGCTACAAATTCCACACGAGGCACAAAAACAGCAGGTGCTTCAACGGATATCAAGTGCTCCTTTAAGTGGGCTCTCCTCCACCTCAACATCAACATCACAAATACTTCAGTTCTCAGAGGTGTCACCCCAATCGCACTTGCTTCCTCACAGCTACCAAGTCTCCACCTGCCCGTCTGAGTTTGGGGTAGAACAGATGGTTGAGTCTGCAGAGCTGTTTACTCATACTATAGCCTGGGAATCAGAGGTCGGCTCCAGAGCTTCTGTGAATCCAGACGAGGAAATGATCTGCACTGATGCCCAGAATCTTTATGAGTCGGATCCAGGACCAGACGCAGAAGGTTCTGACCATAATGTAGACCCTCGTTCCCAAACTGTAACTCCTGTTGGTGGAGACAATGAGTTAGACGATGATGAGACTCAAATACCTGATTGGAGCGACAACTTGAGTTTTTTGTCAGGTCAGGAAGAGATTGGTCCTGAGGATGACGGGTGTGATAACACACAGGGTGATGATGACGAGTTGGAGATCCCACTTACTGTCAACCCACAGTCAGCCAGGATTGATGCTAGTGACGACGAGGTCAGGATGCGCCTTCCTGGACAGAGACGTAGTACTGGAAGCACGTCAACAACTGCATCCTCAAACACAAATCTGCCTCTGGCCACAAGTCATGGTGGCTCTTCAGGTCGCATGAGTGCTAAGCCTTGCATCACCTGGGCATTTTTTCAGATGGATAAGGATGACCCAACTCGTGTTATCTGTAACATTTGTCAGCAAAAGCTAAGTAGAGGCCAAAAAATACATAGTTTGAGTACTTCATGCATGAACCGGCACATGGATATGAAGCATAATTTGCAGTGGGAAGCTCACTGTGCTACAATGCAGCCTAGCCTGCCGGGCCTACCACCATCTGCCACATCTTGTGCATCCGTGGCCTCTTCATCCTCTGTGACTGGGGGTCAGCAGTCACACCTGTTTTGGGATGCAGACCTGCCACCTCTTTACCCGCAACAGCCAGCGTGATTGGCAGGTCATCATTTTCTTTGGAGGTGGAAACAGCAGCTGGTGTTCAGCGCGGTCCGACATCGATAACACCACCTTTGGATCAAGGCAACCTAACATGTCCGCCTGCATCCTCCTCACTGACCGGCAGTTTGCCGGGGACACCCTTCTCAACCCCGTCTAAGCACAACAGCCAGCCCTCGGTCCCTCAGATGTGGACAAGTAAAAGACCATTTCCTCCTAGCCATGACAAAGCTAAGAGGTTGAATTTCACCATCTGCAAGCTCTTGGCTACAGAAATGCTGCCTTTCCGCCTGGTGGACACAGAGGATTTTCGAGACCTTATGTCCGTCGCAGTGCCCCAGTACCAGATGCCCAGTCGGCACTACTTCTCATAGAAAGGTGTGCCTGCGCTACACCAGCATGTCGCCCACAACATCACCGCTTCTTTGAGAAACTCTTTGTGTGACAGGGTGAATTTCACCACAGACACTTGGATGAGTAGGCATGGACAGGGGCATTACATGTCGCTGACTGGGCACTGGGTAACTATGGTGACAGCAGGACAAGGGGCTGCTGTCCAAGTCTTGCCGTCCCCACGAGTTGTGCGTCAATCCTCTTTATCTCGAAGTTCCTCCACTGCTTCTGCCTCCTCAACCTCCTCTCGGTCCTCCACCTGCACCCAAAGCCTGTCTGGTCATGCCACAAGCTTTCTAACTGTGCAGAAGGGATCCTGCACACCTCCTTACTATGCAGGCAGCAGGGCTCAACGTCATCAGGCGGTTTTTACTTTGAAATGTCTGGGAAATCTGAGTCACACAGCTGAGGAGTTGTGGTCAGCTCTGGAGAACCAGTTTCATGAATGGTTGTCTCCACTGGACCTGAAACCAGGGAAGGCCGTGTGCGACAATGCTGCAAACCTGGGTGCGGCCCTTCGCCGGGGCAATGTCACACACGTGCCTTGTATGGCTCACGTGTTGAACCTGGTTGTCCAGCAATTTTTAGCCCACTATCCCGGACTAGATGGCCTTCTGCAGAGGGCACGGTCGCTGTGTGCTCACTTCCGCCATTCGCATCCTGCAGCTCAGCGACTTACATCTCTACAGAAGTCGTTGGGCCTGCCACTTCTCTGGCTAAAATGAGATGTGCCTACCCGGTGGAATTCAACTCTGCACATGTTGCAGCGACTGTGGCAGCACCGACAAGCCCTGGTGCAATACCTTCTAACGTATAGCCTGGGCCAACGAGATCCAGAGGTGGGGCAAATCACGCTGGAGGAGTGGTCTCAGATCAGGGACCTATGCACCCTTCTGCACAGTTTTGAAATGGCGACGAAGATGTTTAGTGCTGACGATGCCATTATCAGCATGACTATTCCGGTGATTTACATGCTGGAGCACATGTTAAACAGAATTCGGAGTCAGGTGGTGGCACAAGAGGAGGTGGAGGAAGTAGAGGAGGAGGAGTTGTATGCGGAAGGGCTAACATCTGCAAGGTCCAGACGGTTGGCAGCACCAAGACGGCAGGCATGTGAGGGTGGGGGAGATGGATTTACCAGGGTGCATGGTAGCAGCCAAACTAGTGAGGAATGTGCAGGAGCCCAGGAAGAAGTGGAGGACGAACTGATGGAAGACTCATCAGATGAGGGAGACCTTGATCACATTTCTGTTGTGCGAGGTTGGGGGGAGAGGGCAGAGGAAGGAAGCATGATTGTTACCTCGCCACCAACACAACAGGGACTTGGTGCTCCTGGATGCGCAAGACACATGAGTGCCTTCTTGCTGCACTACCTGCAACATGACCCTAGAATTGTGAGAATTAGAAATAATCCTGACTACTGGGTTGCCACACTGTTAGATCCCCGGTACAAAAGTAAATTTGCAGAAATTATTCCTGCCATAGAAAGAGATGCACGCATGCAGGAGATTCAGCAGAGACTGTTGCAGAATCTTACATGTGCTTTTCCCCAAAACACTAGTGGTGCACGTAGTGAATCTCACAGTTCCAACTTGCCAACCGTGGGACCGTCGAGTGTTCAGCACTAGTGTTGAGCCACCCCCGTAGTGTTCGGGTTCGGTTCGGTTCGTCGAACACCGGGATGTTCGAGGAACTGTTCGTCGAACTGTTCGTCGAACACCTTAGAACACCGTCGAACACCGTTAAAACCAATGGCAGGCAAACAAAAACACATAGAAACACATAGAAAACACCTGCAAAGGTGTCCAAAAGCTGACAAACTGCTCAGAAGACACTCTCTTTAAAAAAGCCGGCCGGCAAATTCAGCAGCGGCATACACCGGTACCCGACAATTTAGACAAGAAGGAATAGAGCATCACACATAGATTAGATAGATAGAAACATGTCAGTCACACATATAAGAAGCACAGTGACAGTGTTGGTTACTGCACTTGTCATTTAGTGTAAAGGATTTATTAAAAAAAATATTAGTGTTTTCATGCACCGTCTCTTTAAAAAAGCCGGCTTGCAATTCAGCAGCGGTACCTGACAATTTATAACAGACAGAATAGAGCTTCACACATAGATTAGATAGATAGAAACATGTCAGTCACATATATATGAAGTACAGTGACAGTGTTGGTTACTGCACTTGTCATTTAGTGTAAAGGATTTATTAAAAAAAATAATAGTGTTTTCATGCACCGTCTCTTTAAAAAAGCCGGCCGGCAATTCAGCATCTGTACCCGACAATGTAGAACAGAAAGAATAGAGCTTCACACATAGATTAGATAGATAGAAACATGTCAGTCACATATATAATAAGTACAGTGATAGTGTTGCTTACTATACTTGTCATTTAGTGTAAAGGATTTATTTAAAAAAATAATAGTGTTTTCATGCACTGTCTCTTTAAAAAAGCCGGCCGGCAATTCAGCAGCGGTACCCGACAATTTAGAACAGAAAGATAGAGCATCACACATAGATTAGATAGATAGAAACATGTCAGTCACATATATATGAAGTACAGTGATAGTGTTGGTTACTGTACTTGTCATTTAGTATTAAAATAAAGGATTTATTATTAAAAAAATTGGCGTGGGGTTCCCCTTAATTTTAGGCTCTAGCGGAGGTTAAGCAGACGGCTGGGGCAGATGTTTGAAGCCTGGGAAGGGGGTAATACCCACGGAGCTTCCCAGGCTACTAATATCAGCCCCCAGATGAATACATAGCCTTTACTAGCTATTAAAATGGGGGACCCCCCCAAAAAAATGACGTGGGGTCCCCCCTAATTTAATAGCTAGCAAAGGCTAGGCAGACAGCTGGGGGCTGATATTAATAGCCCAGGAAGGGAGCCATGAATATTGGCCCCCTCCCAGGCTAGAAACACCAGCCGTCAGCCGCCCCAGAAATGGCGCATTCATAGGATGCGCCAATTCTGGCACTTAGCCTCGCTCTTCCACGCTGCCCTGGTGCGGTGGCAGGGGGTAATAGGGTTGGGGTTGATGTCAGCTTATAATGCCAGCTGACATCAAGCCCAGGTTAGTAATGGAGAGGCGTCTATAAGACACCCCCATTACTAACCCCATAGTCAAAGTTAAAAAAAACACAAACACCCAGAATAAAGTCCTTTAATTGAAATAAAGACACAATCCTTTATTGTTCTAAATTAAACCATACTTACCATCACGCCCATTCCAGCTGAAGCCAACGATCTCCTGCAATAAAAGAAAAATAATAAAGCAACCTCATCCTTACCTTTCCATGGTTCCCACGACAGCTTCAGCTCTGCTACATCGAGATGACAGGCTGGACCGCAGCAGAACGCTGCCATCCAGCCTGTCATCCCGCAGACACTGAGAAGCGCAGGCTTGCTTGCGCTGCTCAGCGTCTCTCTGTGACGACATCCAGATGAGCCGAGTTCATGTCCAATGAACTCGGCTCACCTCATGCACGTCACTGACAGCGTGGGAAAATTCTCACGCTGAAGCGCTGATTGCAGGAGAATTTTCCCACGCTGTCAGTGACGTGCAGGAGGTGAGCTGAGTTCATTGGACATGAGCTCACCTCATGCACATCACTGACAGCGTGGGAGAATTCTCCTGCACTCAGCACTTCAGCGTGAGAATTTTCCCACGCTGTCAGTGACGTGCATGAGGTGAGCCGAGTTCATTGGACATGACCTCGGCTCATCTGGATGCCGTCACAGCGAGACAGTGAGGAGCGCAAGCATGCCTGCGCTTCTCAGTGTCTGCGGGATGACAGACTGGATGGCAGCGTTCTGCTGCGGTCCAGCCAGTCATCTCGATGTAGCAGAGCTGAAGCTGTCGTGGGAACCATGGAAAGGTAAGGATGAGGTTGGTTTATTATTTTTCTTTTATTGCAGGAGATCGTTGGCTTCAGCTGGAATGGGTGTGATGGTAAGTATGGTTTAATTTAGAACAATAAAGAATTGTGTCTTTATTTCAATTAAAGGACTTTATTCTGGGTGTTGTGTTTTTTTTAAATACTTTACTAGAAATTCATGGCGGTCATGTCTAATACTGGCGTGACCCCATGAATTTTGGGCTTGGGGCCAGCTGATAATATCAAGCTGGCCCTAACCCCTTTATTACCCAGTGAGCCACCGCACCAGGGCCCTGGATGAGTTGGGTACAGCGCCAGAAGATGGCGCTTCTATGAACGCGACATTTTCTGGGGCGGCTGCGGACTGCAATTTGCAGCGGGGGTGGCCCAGAAAGCTTGGGCCTCCCTGCGCTGCAGATTCCAGCCCCCAGCTGCCTAGTTGTACCTGGCTGGACACAAAAATAGGGCGAAGCCCCACTTCAATTTTTTTTAATTATTTCATGAAATTCATGAAATAATTAAGAAAAAAAGGCCTTCCCTATATTGTTGTGTCCGGCCAGGTACAAATAGGCAGCTGGTGGTTGGGGGCAGCCCGTTCCTGCCTGCTGTACCTGGCTGGACACAAATATAGTGCGAAGCCCCACTTCAATTTTTTTTAATTATTTCATGAATTTCATGAAATAATTAAGAAAAAAAGGGCTTCCCTATATTGTTGTGTCCGGCCAGGTACAAATAGGCAGCTGGTGGATGGGGGCAGCCCGTTCCTGCCTGCTGTACCTGGCTGGACACAAATATAGTGCGAAGCCCCACTTCAATTTTTTTAAATTATTTCAGGAAATTCATGAAATAATTTAAAAAAAATTGACGTGGGGCTTCGCACTATATTTGTGTCCAGCCAGGTACAGCAGGCAGGAACGGGCTGCCCCCAACCACCAGCTGCCTATTTGTACCTGGCCGGACACAACAATATAGGGAAGCCCTTTTTTTCTTAATTATTTCATGAAATAATTTAAAGAAAATTGACGTGGGGCTTCGCCCTGTTTTTGTGTCCAGCCAGGTACAACTAGGCAGCTGGGGGCTGGAATCCGCAGCGCAGGGAGGCCCAAGCTTTCTGGGCCACCCCCGCTGCAAATTGCAGTCCGCAGCCACCCCGGAAAATGGCGCGTTCATAGAAGCGCCATCTTCTGGCGCTGTACCCAACTCATCCAGGGCCCTGATGCGGTGGCTCACTGGGTAATAAAGGGGTTAGGGCCAGCTTGGCATTATCAGCTGGCCCTAAGCCCGAAATTCATGGGGTCACGTCAATATTAGACATGACCACCATGAATTTCTAGTAAATTATTTAAAAAAAACACAACACCCAGAAAAAAGTCCTTTAATTGAAATAAACACACAATTCTTTATTGTTCTAAATTAAACCATACTTACCATCACGCCCATTCCAGCTGAAGCCAACGATCTCCTGAAATAAAAGAAAAATAATAAAGCAACATCATCCTTACCTTTCCATGGTTCCCATGACAGCTTCAGCTCTGCTACATCGAGATGACAGGCTGGACCGCAGCAGAACGCTGCCATCCAGCCTGTCATCCCGCAGACACTGAGAAGCGCAGGCTTGCTTGCGCTCCACAGTGTCTCTCTGTGAGGGCATCCAGATGAGCCGAGTTAATGTCCAATGAACTCGGCTCACCTCATGCACGTCACTGACAGCGTGGGAAAATTCTCCTGCACTCAGCGCTTCAGCGTGGGAGAATTCTCACACTGAAGCGCTGAGTGCAGGAGAATTCTCCCACGCTGTCAGTGACGTGCAGGAGGTGAGCTGAGTTCATTGGACATGAGCTCACCTTATGCACGTCACTGACAGCGTGGGAAAATTCTCCTGCACTCAGCGCTTCAGCGTGGGAGAATTCTCACGCTGAAGCGCTGAGTGCAGGAGAATTCTCCCACGCTGTCAGTGACGTGCAGGAGGTGAGCTGAGTTCATTGGACATGAGCTCACCTTATGCACGTCACTGACAGCGTGGCAGAATTCTCCTGCACTCACCGCTTCAGCGTGAGAATTTTCCCACGCTGTCAGTGACGTGCATGAGGTGAGCCGAGTTCATTGGACATGAACTCGGCTCATCTGGATGTCGTCACAGAGAGACGCTGAGCAGCGCAAGCAAGCCTACGCTTCTCAGTGTCTGCGGGATGAGAGGCTGGATGGCAGCGTTCTGCTGCGGTCCAGCCTGTCATCTCGATGTAGCAGAGCTGAAGCTGTCGTGGGAACCATGGAAAGGTAAGGATGAGGTTGCTTTATTATTTTTCTTTTATTGCAGGAGATCGTTGGCTTCAGCTGGAATGGGCGTGACGGTAAGTATGGTTTAATTTAGAACAATAAAGGATTGTGTCTTTATTTCAATTAAAGGACTTTATTCTGGGTGTTTGTGTTTTTTTTAACTTTGACTATGGGGTTAGTAATGGGGGTGTCTTATAGACGCCTCTCCATTACTAACCTGGGCTTGATGTCAGCTGGCATTATAAGCTGACATCAACCCCAACCCTATTACCCCCTGCCACCGCACCAGGGCAGCGTGGAAGAGCGAGGCTAAGTGCCAGAATTGGCGCATCCTATGAATGCGCCATTTCTGGGGCGGCTGACGGCTGGTGTTTCTAGCCTGGGAGGGGGCCAATATTCATGGCTCCCTTCCTGGGCTATTAATATCAGCCCCCAGCTGTCTGCCTAGCCTTTGCTAGCTATTAAATTAGGGGGGACCCCACGTCATTTTTTGGGGGGGGTCCCCCATTTTAATAGCTAGTAAAGGCTATGTATTCAGCTGGGGGCTGATATTAGTAGCCTGGGAAGCTCCGTGGGTATTACCCCCTTCCCAGGCTTCAAACATCTGCCCCAGCCGTCTGCTTAACCTCCGCTAGAGCCTAAAATTAAGGGGAACCCCACGCCAATTTTTTTAATAATAAATCCTTTATTTTAATACTAAATGACAAGTACAGTAACCAACACTATCACTGTACTTCATATATATGTGACTGACATGTTTCTATCTATCTAATCTATGTGTGAAGCTCTATTCTGTCTGTTATAAATTGTCGGGTACCGCTGCTGAATTGCCGGCCGGCTTTTTTAAAGAGACGGTGCATGAAAACACTATTATTTTTTTTGATAAATCCTTTACGCTAAATGACAAGTACAGTAAGCAGCACTTTCACTGTACTTCGTATATATGTGGCTGACATGTTTATATCTATCTAATCTATGTGTGAAGCTCTTTTCTTTCGGTTCTAAATTGTCGGGTACAGGTGTATGCCGCTGCTGAATTGCCGGCTTTTCATGTTTCACTGTTGGCACTGTTCCCATCGATTTGGGCAATCACTGTAATGCCACAACCACCATGGCTGTGGCATTACAGTGAGTGGCAGACAATCCCTGCATGATTGGTGCTCTAAATAGCGCCAGACATGCAGGACACGCTTTTGGTGCACGAACAGTTATCGAACATAACCTCGAACAGCCGAATTTTTTGCAAATCGTTCGGGTTCGTCGAACAACTCGAACACCGCCCAAAACAGCTCGAATTTGAGATTGGCGAACAGTTCTAGACGAACACCGCTCATCTCTATTCAGCACTCAAAACGTAACAGAAACACAGTATCTGCTGGTAACATCAATTTTGCGGAATCATTTCACCACTTTTTTAGCCCATCCTTTGCAAGGCCACAGGAGACAAGAAGTCTGACACATAGTCAACGCCTAGAGACGATGGTACAGGAGTATCTCCAAGTAATCATTGAAGCCATGACTGTGTCACTGGACCCTTGCTCTTTTTGGGCTTCCAATCTGGATAAATGGCCGGAGCTCGCCACTTACGCCTTGGAGATCTTGTCATGCCCCGCAGCCAGCGTTCTGTCTGAACGTGTGTTCAGCGCTGCTGGTGGTGTGCTGACAGATAAGCGCACGCGGCTCTCCACTGATAATGTAGACAGACTCACGTTCATAAAGATGAACAAATCATGGATCCAAAACGACTTTTCTACCCCTGTGTCATCCTGGGGAGAGTAAAAGCTTGATGATTTGTTAAAATCACCTCACCAACCGTTTTAAGCTTTCAAATTACTAATCATGTTTATCTGTATCTTGGCTGGAAAATAATTTGGGCCTTGTAGCAGTTTGCAGTACTGATTCTATTAGGCCATCTATACTAAACTCCACCAGATTTTAAATTACTAATCATGTTTATCTGTATCTTAGCTGGAAAATAATTTGGGCCTTGTAGCAGTGTGCAGTACTGATTCTATTAGGCCATCTATACTAAACTCCACCAGATTTAAAATTACTAATCATGTTTATCTGTATCTTGGCTGGAAAATAATTTGGGCCTTGTAGCAGTTTGCAGTACTGATTCTATTAGGCCATCTATACTAAACTCCACCAGATTTAAAATTACTAATCATGTTTATCTGTATCTTGGCTGGAAAATTATTTGGATCTTGTAGCAGTGTGCAGTAGTGATTCTATTAGGCCATCTATACTAAACTCCACCAGATTTAAAATTACTAATCATGTTTATCTGTATCTTGGCTGGAAAATAATTTGGGCCTTGTAGCAGTTTGTAGTACTGATTCTATTAGGCCATCTATACTAAGCTCCACCAGCTTTCATATTAATAATAATTTTTATCTGCATCTAGCCCGGAAAATAATTTTGGGGCTCCTAGATGCGCAAGACACATGAGTGCCTTCTTGCTGCACTAGCTGCAGCATGACCCTCAGATTGTCAGAATTCAAAATAATCCTGACTACTGGGTTGCCACACTCTTAGATCCCCCACACTCTTCGATCAACCTTTTCATTTTAATAGAGAGCAAAAAAATGGTCATTTTTGAAATTATAAGCATTAGCAGGTTATTAGAAACTGAAATCAAACAGTTTTCAACTCAAAACTTTATTCTAGGTGATGTTACATTTGCACATAGGACCCCTTGTTCGAAAGGAGCTTCTGAACTCTCTCGTCCATTGAATTTGTCAGGTTTTGGATGGTTTCTGCTTCAATTGTTTTGCATGAGGACAGAATACCCTCCCAGAGCAGTTGCTTAGATGTGAACTGCCTCCCGCCATCATAGACACTCCTTTTGATGATGCTCCAGAGGTTCTCAATGGGGTTGAGGTCAGGGGAGCATGGGGGTCACACCATAAGTTTGTCCCCTTTTATTCCCATAGCAGCCAGAGATGCAGATGTGTTATGTGCAGCATCAGAGGGTGCATTATCATGCATGATAATGATCTTGCTGCGGAGTACACGGTTCTTCTTTGTAGCGCCGGCGTCCCTGCCCTCTGCTAGGCAGGGACGCTGTTCCCCTCACCTCTCTGCTCCGTGCCCGGCGTCCTCCTCCCGCTCTGCTGGCAGCGCGCGCTCCTTCCCGGCCACTGTGCTTAGGGCGCGCGCGCGCGCTCTCCCTCCCTCTTAAAGGGGCCGCGCGCGCCGTCCTAAGGAGTCCCCGGCCAATGGACGGAGGACTTCACCATATATAAGGCACCTCCTCCAAAATGGAGGTGCCCGAGCAATGTTGTTGCACTGTTCACTACTCTGCTTCAGCCCTCAGGTCCCGTTGCCAGTTACCTGCCAGATACCTGCCAGATTCCTGCCAGCTTGCTGTCATATTCCTGCCTGATTATCTGCTACCTGCCTGCTAGTCTGAGGTCCGACGGTCTGCCTTCCAACTCCTGTCAGTCTGTCTATGGACCAGCTTGCCTGCTCACCTGGGAGCACACATCTGCTACCTGCCTGCTAGCCTACCTGGAGGCTCCGCCGTCACGTGCTGTGACCACCTGCCTGTCCAGTGACTCCTGCCCGCTCACCTGGGAGCGCTCATCTGCTGCCTGTCTGCTAGCCTACCTGGAGGCTCTGCCGTCACGTGCTGTGACCACCCGCCTGTCCAGAGACTTCTGCCCGCTCACCTGGGAGCGCTCATCTGCCGCCTGTCTGTTGGTCTTCCTGGAGGCTCCGCCGTCACATGCTGTGACCACCTGTTCATCCAGAGACTCTCGCCTGCTCACCTGGGAGCTCACGTCTATCATCAGCCGCCACAGGTCGTACCAACCCTTTACCCAGAGACTGCCCCGGTCACTTGCCGTGACCATCTGCCCGTTCATCCAGAGACTGCCCCGGTCACTTGCCGTGACCATCTGCCCGTTCATTCAGAGACTGCCCCGGTCACTTGCCGTGACCATCTGCCCGTTCATTCAGAGACTGCCCCGGTCACTTGCCGTGACCATCTGCCCGTTCATCCAGAGACTGCCCCGGTCACTTGCCGTGACCTCCAGCCCGTTCACTCAGAGACTGTCCCGGTCACCTGCTGTGACTTCCTGCCCGTCTTCCCTGGTCGCCACCCGCTCCCTTACAAGGACCGCCCCCTTGTATAGTAGCTCAGAGGTTCCGCCTCCCAGACCCGTTACAGTTTGCTCGGGCCATGGAACCCGGTGGCACCCAAGCTCCCTCGCTCTCGGACCTGTGTCATGAACTGTCCCATCAGAGGTCCCAACAGGAGTCCATCCTGGGTCACCTGCGGAATGTCAATTCTCGCCTGGACACTCTGACTGCTCCGCCAGCAACCTCCGCCAGTGCCATGACTCGCAATCCGGCAGCTCCGCTGCCCACTAATACCATGGTATCCTACCCCGGACCCCGGCTTTCTGCACCTCCTCGCTTCGGAGGCGACTCCGCCCAGGCTCGAGGCTTCATAAATCAGTGCACCCTGCACTTTGAACTATTGTCCCACCAGTTTAACTCCGACCGGGCCAAAATTGCCTTCATCATGTCCCATCTCACCGGGGAGGCCCTGGCCTGGCTAAATCCTCTATGGGAGAGAGGAGACCCCCTGGTGTCCGACTTGCCTGCCTTTCTCACGGCTTTCCGGAAAGTCTTCGACGAACCCGAACGGAAGACCTCATCCGCATCATCACTGCTACGCCTCCGTCAGGGAAGTCTCACCGTGGGCCAATATGCCATACGGTTCCGTACCCTTGCCTCGGAGCTGGCCTGGGATAACGACGCTCTGGTATCCGTCTTCTGGGAGGGTCTGTCCGGCCGTATTAAAGATGAACTTGCCGGTCGGGACATTCCTACCACTCTCGATGACCTAATAACTCTTGCCACCCGGATTGACCTACGGTTCCAGGAGCGTGCCAAAGAGGTCACCCGTGAGAGGAGGTTTCCACGTCTAGCTCCTACTCTTCAGAAACCCGTTACTCCCTCCGTCTCTCCCCAGGTACACTCTCCTGAGCCTATGCAGGTCGACCAGACCAAGATGGTCAAAACCCGTCAGGACTTACGCCGTGCCGAGGGGAGCTGCTTCTACTGTGGCAGTAAGGAGCACCGGATCCGTGCCTGCCCGGAGAGGTCGGGAAACGCCTGTGTCTAGGTTCGCTCAGAGAGGTCGACCTAGACAAGAATAAATCCTCTCCATCTCTGCTGCTGTCAGTCTCAATCGTCTGCGGGGAGAACCGTTATTTCGAACTAGCCCAACTTGACTCTGGAGCAGCCGGGAATCTTATTTCACAGTCCCTGGTAGAGAAATACCGCATCCCCACCAAACCTCTGGCTGTACCCTTGTCTGTTGCTGCCGTGGATGGGGGTCTCTTACCACGCCCCATCCAACTCATCACCGAATCCATTACTCTGCAGGTGGGAATGCTGCATTCTGAGAGTATCTCCTTTCATGTTCTGCCTGGACTCTCTCACGCCCTCTTGCTAGGTCTACCTTGGCTCCAGAGACATGCACCCGTGCTTGACTGGCAGACCGGAGAGGTCCTTCGCTGGGGACAGGACTGCCATAAGACCTGTCTGGTTCCCGTCCATCCCGTCCGTCCTTCTCCTACCCCAGCGAATCTACCTGGACTTCCGATTCCTTATTGGTCTTATGCTGATGTCTTTAATAAAAAGGAGGCAGAGACACTACCCCCTCATAGACCATACGACTGCCCTATCGACCTGTTACCCGGTACTACTCCTCCCCGTGGGCGTATTTATCCATTATCCGCTGCTGAGACCCGGTCGATGTCCGAATATATTGAGGAGAATCTGTCCAGGGGATTCATCAGGAAATCTACCTCCCCGGCGGGAGCAGGCTTCTTTTTCGTCAAAAAGAAGGACGGCTCTCTCCGTCCCTGTATAGACTATAGAGGCCTTAACCAGATCACGGTGAAGAATAAGTACCCCCTTCCGCTCATTCCGGAGTTATTTGATCGTCTGAGGGGGGCTAGAATCTTCACCAAACTGGACCTCCGTGGGGCGTACAACCTGGTTCGTATCCGTCAGGGGGATGAATGGAAGACGGCATTCAACACCCGGGACGGCCACTATGAATATCTGGTAATGCCCTTTGGTCTCTGTAACGCTCCTGCCGTCTTTCAAGAGTTGGTCAATGACATCTTCCGGGACCTTCTCTACTCCTGCGTAGTGGTGTACCTGGACGACATCTTGGTCTTCTCTCCGGATCTCCAGACTCACCGGAGGGACGTTCGTCAGGTCCTGCTCAGGCTCAGGCAGAATCACCTCTTCGCTAAATACGAGAAGTGCCTCTTTGAGCAGACCTCGCTTCCGTTTTTGGGCTACATTATCTCTCAGACCGGCCTACGAATGGATCCAGAGAAACTATCTGCCATCGAGAAATGGCCTCGACCGGAGGGGTTGAAGGCCATTCAGCGGTTCCTGGGCTTCGCCAACTACTACCGTCTCTTTATACCACACTTCTCTTCCCGGACTGCCTCAATTTCCGCGCTTACCCGTAAGGGTACTAATCCCAAAGAGTGGCCGCCCGAAGCAGAGGAGGCCTTTCTTTCCTTAAAACAGGCCTTCTCTTCCGCCCCGGTGCTGCATCGCCCGGACGGCAACAAGCAGTTCTTCCTGGAAGTTGACGCCTCCTCCTCTGGAGCCGGAGCGGTACTTACTCAAAAATCATCTTCCGGGAGGATGGTAACTTGTGGCTTCTTCTCTAAACTCTTCTCCTCCTCAGAGCGCAATTATTCCATAGGAGACCGAGAGTTATTGGCCATCAAACTGGCATTGGAGGAGTGGCGTTACCTGCTCGAGGGGGCTCTTCACCCGGTAATAATTTACACTGACCACAAGAACTTGGCTTACCTCCAGCATGCCCAGAGACTTAACCCGCGCCAAGCCCGGTGTTCCATGTTTTTTGCTCGCTTTGATTTTGTTCTTCATTTTCGCCCGGCTGACAAAAACGTCAAGGCGGACGCCTTGTCTCGATCCTTTCTGGTGTCTGATCTCGAGGAAGATCCGAAACACATCATCGATCCCGCCAGAGTAATGCAGGTGGCTCCCGTGAGTCTAAATCGTCTCCCTCCTGGAAAGACGTTCGTATCAGTACCTGATCGGGAGAAGATCCTTCACTGGGGTCACTCGTCTAAACTGGCTGGCCATGCCGGTCAGAAAAAGACCCTCCAGCTTATTACCCGGCACTACTGGTGGCCTACCCTGCACAAGGACGTAATAGACTTTGTTTCTGCCTGTGTGTCCTGCGCCCGCAACAAGGTTCCGAGACATCTGCCAGCCGGTTGCCTCCTTCCGCTTTCTGTACCTGCTGCCCCCTGGCAGCATATAGCAATGGACTTTATAACTGACCTCCCAGTCTCTGCCGGTTGTACGGTCATTTGGGTGGTCGCTGACCGCTTCTCCAAGATGGCTCATTTCGTTCCCCTGCCAGGCCTCCCGTCTGCACCCGAGCTAGCTAAAGACTTTATTCGCCACATCTTTCGTCTTCATGGCCTGCCCCTCCACATCGTGTCGGATCGTGGGGTACAGTTCACCTCACGCTTCTGGAGAGCCACTTGTAAACTGCTAGACGTCACCCTGGACTTCTCTTCCGCTTACCACCCTCAGTCCAATGGTCAAGTGGAGCGGATCAATCAGAACCTGACCAGTTACCTCCGGCACTTCGTTAATGCTCATCATTCAGACTGGGTGGATCTCCTACCATGGGCCGAGTTCTCTTATAACAATCACGAGAGCGAATCCTCCTCCAAATCCCCGTTTTTTGTAGTCTTCGGTCAGCATCCTCGGATTCCTTTTCCTGTCTCCACCTCTGTGGACAACCCGGCTGCGGAATCTCTCGTTAGCAAATTTTCCTCCATTTGGGAGAGTACCCGATCCGCACTCCTTCAGTTGTCCGAACGGATGAAAAGACACGCGGACAAAAAACGCCTGGATCCTCCACAATTTCGTCCTGGAGATAAAGTCTGGCTCTCATCTAAATATGTCCGACTCAAGATACCTTCTTACAAGTTAGGGCCTCGGTTCATCGGTCCTCTGGAGGTCATCAGTCAGATCAACCCGGTGGCCTATAAATTGAAACTCCCGGCCAACTTACGGATCCCTAACTCCTTCCATGTATCTCTCCTCAAACCTGTGGTACTTAACTCTTTTTCCAAGTCTACAGGTACGCCTCCTGCTCCGGTTTCTGCTGAGGACGAGTTTGAGGTAGAGAACATTCTTGCCACCAAAAGGGTAAGAGGAAAGACCTTTTTTCTAGTAGATTGGAAGGGGTTTGGTCCTGAGGAGAGAACGTGGGAGCCCCGGGAGAACATCCATGCCCCTCTTATCCTTGCTAAATTTCTGTCTGGCCTAAAAAAGGGGGGGCCTAAAGGGGGGGGTACTGTAGCGCCGGCATCCCTGCCCTCTGCTAGGCAGGGACGCTGTTCCCCTCACCTCTCTGCTCCGTGCCCGGCGTCCTCCTCCCGCTCTGCTGGCAGCGCGCGCTCCTTCCCGGCCACTGTGCTTAGGGCGCGCGCGCTCTCCCTCCCTCTTAAAGGGGCCGCGCGCGCCGTCCTAAGGAGTCCCCGGCCAATGGACGGAGGACTTCACCATATATAAGGCACCTCCTCCAAAATGGAGGTGCCCGAGCAATGTTGTTGCACTGTTCACTACTCTGCTTCAGCCCTCAGGTCCCGTTGCCAGTTACCTGCCAGATACCTGCCAGATTCCTGCCAGCTTGCTGTCTTATTCCTGCCTGATTATCTGCTACCTGCCTGCTAGTCTGAGGTCCGACGGTCTGCCTTCCAACTCCTGTCAGTCTGTCTATGGACCAGCTTGCCTGCTCACCTGGGAGCACACATCTGCTACCTGCCTGCTAGCCTACCTGGAGGCTCCGCCGTCACGTGCTGTGACCACCTGCCTGTCCAGTGACTCCTGCCCGCTCACCTGGGAGCGCTCATCTGCTGCCTGTCTGCTAGCCTACCTGGAGGCTCTGCCGTCACGTGCTGTGACCACCCGCCTGTCCAGAGACTTCTGCCCGCTCACCTGGGAGCGCTCATCTGCCGCCTGTCTGTTGGTCTTCCTGGAGGCTCCGCCGTCACATGCTGTGACCACCCGTTCATCCAGAGACTCTCGCCTGCTCACCTGGGAGCTCACGTCTATCATCAGCCGCCACAGGTCGTACCAACCCTTTACCCAGAGACTGCCCCGGTCACTTGCCGTGACCATCTGCCCGTTCATCCAGAGACTGCCCCGGTCACTTGCCGTGACCATCTGCCCGTTCATTCAGAGACTGCCCCAGTCACTTGCCGTGACCATCTGCCCGTTCATTCAGAGACTGCCCCGGTCACTTGCCGTGACCTCCAGCCCGTTCACTCAGAGACTGTCCCGGTCACCTGCTGTGACTTCCTGCCCGTCTTCCCTGGTCGCCACCCGCTCCCTTACAAGGACCGCCCCCTTGTATAGTAGCTCAGAGGTTCCGCCTCCCAGACCCGTTACATTCTTCTTGAACCATGGCAGGAAGTGCTGTTTGAGAAACTCCACATACATTATGGAGTTCATCTTTACCCCTTCAGGGATCCTAAAGGGGCCGACAATCTCTCTCCCCATGATTCCAGCCCAAAACATTACTCCACCTCCTCCTTGTTGGCGCCGTAGCCGTGTTTGCATGGGGTGTCCATCAACCAGCCATCCTCCACTCCATCCATCTGGACCATCGAGCGTTGCAGGGCACTCATCGGTGAACAAAACAGTTTTGAAGTCAGTCTTCATGTATTGTTTGGCCCACTGGAGCCGTTTTTGCTTGTGTACAGTGGATAGAGGAGGTCGACAGGATGGCGTACGCACAGCTGCAAACCTCTGAAGGACCCTGCATCTTGTTGTTCGGGGGGACTTTGGAGGCACCAGCAGCTTCAAAAACTTGTCTGCTGCTATGACATGCTTTTTTGCTGCTGCTCTTTTAACCTGACCTAATTGCCTGTAGAAAAGAGTCCTCAATTTTCCCTCATCAGCACGTACACGTGTGTACTATGAATCAGCTACATACTTCTTGATTGTGCGATGATCAGGATGAAGCGTCTTGGCAATGTTGATTGTAGTTATGCCTTGACCTAAACACTCCACAATTTGTTGCTTCTCAGCAGCCGACACATCCTTTTTCTTTCCCATTTTGGCAGAAAATGTAGGCTGATTAATTATGTGGGACAGCCTTCTTAAGTAGTCTTGCCTTTCATTGGACACACCTGCCAAACTAATTAGCACAGGTGTCTGCAATTGCTTACAGTGATATAAAGAGCCCTGACACACATCACCATCAATGAGTTTAACTGACAAACAAAAAAATTCTTACCTTATCACTCCTAAACACTTTTTGCATAATAATTTGTAACACAGTGTACATGTGCTTTTCCACAAAACACCAGTGGTTCACGTAGTGAATCTTACAGTTCTAACTTGCCAACCGTGGTCTGTATGGAGTTGTTCAATAAAGGGCCCAAAATTAAGATAACATAGACGGGAGAGGTCTCTATGAATACGAATTCCTAAGTATTTGATACCCTGTGAGGGCCAGGCAAACGGAAAGTTGGACTGGATGGAATCCTGTATGAATTTGGGGAGGGAGACATCGAGGGCCTCAGACTACGCTGCATTGATTTTAAAATTTGACCATGTAACAAAGTGATCTATTTCAGCCATAACAGCAGGGATGGATATATGTGATTGAGTGATATATACTAGGACATCATCAGCAAATGCAGAGCACTTGTACTCGGTGCCTCCCACCCCAATCCACCTAATATTGGGGTTATGGCGAATTGATGAGAGCAGGTGCTCCGTCACTAGGATGTATAAAAGAGGGGACAGAGGACATCCCTGCCTTGTCCCATTGGTGATTATGAAAGGTGATGAAAATGTTCCATTTATCTTCAGCCTAGGTGACGTATTGAGATACAGGGACGTGATTTTGCCTATAAAAGGGTCCCCTAGACCCCTACCCCAAGCTTTTTAAGAGAATAATATATGTCTTGCCAGGAGACTCTATGGAATGCTTTCTCAGCATCCAACGAGAGTATCTAATTACAAATTTTTAACTGCATCTAGCCCAGGAAATACTTTGTGCCTAGTAGCAGTGTCTGCTAATCAGCGGATTATCCCAGCTGTTAAGCAAGCTGCACCACCTGTAGTTTGGACACTTAATTTTTTCAAAGGAAATGGTTCAGGCCCCCGGGACACTCAGTGAAGAGCATCGGGGAGGCACCCCAAGGCACAGGGGCTGGGACTGGCGGAAGGACGCCTTGCGGTGGACCACCAAACTCGATCCTTATAAAAGCTTTTTAACTGCAGCAGCTTTAGTGGATGCTACTGGAGCTGGAATTACGCGGCTGCTGGCATGAGACTTGCCCTCCAATAGATCCTTGTAAAAGGATTTAAAGTGTACTCATTCAAATTAGACCTGCCCCCACCGCAGGGGGGCTCGCTCAACCCACCAGCGGACAGGCTCCAGTATTAGGAGAGGGGGGCTAGCCGGCAGGGTCCACCGTGGCTCTGACACAAACCCGGCGACACGTAGGTCGCACGGGCAGGAATGGATTGGCCGTGTCAGCTTCGCACTTTTTTGGTTTTAGAAGGGCATGACATGCCTATATCTGTGTCTTCCCCTCCTATTACTCCTCCACCTCTTTTCTTTTCGCATGACTCTATGTACTTGTCACTTTTCCATGTGTTAGTTGTGTCTTCTCAGCAGTTTGTCAGCTTTTGGACACCTTTGAAGGTTTTTTCTATGTGTTTCTATGTGTTTTTGTTTGCCTGCCATTGGTTTTAACGGTGTTCGAAGGTGTTCGACGAACAGTTCGACGAACAGTTCGGCGAACATACGGGTGTTCGACGAACCGAACTCGAACACTATGGGGGTGCCTCAACACTAGTAGTGTCCCTGGCCACAAGCACTTGACCAAGTATCGGTCGTTCTGTGGACCTTCCCAGTAATTTCTTTGGTCAAGGCACTGGTGATGTTATGGGACACATGCTGGTGTAAGGCGGAGACGGCACACTGGGAAAAAAAATTTGAAGCTGGGGTCCGATTACTGGGCAACGGCCGCGGTCATGAGGTTGCAGAAAGCCTCAGTGTCTGAAAGCCTAAATGACAACATTTCTAGGGCAAGAAGACTGGCAATGTGCCCATTTAGTGTTTGGGCCTGTGGGTGGGTGGCTGGGTATTTTCTTTTGCATTACAAGGCCTGGGGTACTGATAGCTGAACAAGGAATGCGCTGGGACAAGGAATTGAACATGGTTGCTGATGGGGCTTGAAAATGTGCAACAATAGGTGCAAGACAGGAGGCATATGCACCAGTATCCGGGAAATTGGATTGACAAGCACATAGCACAGGGAAAGAGGCAGTGGTGTCACTCGCAGACGCTGATTGTGGACCGAGGCGTTCGGTCCACCTAGTCAGGTGCTTTGATGGCATATGCCTGAGTATGCTGGTGGTTTTCAGACTGGTAGTGGTCTGGCCCCTGCTCTTCTTGGTATGACACAGGCTACAAATGACCATTCTTTTATCATCTTTCTTTAAAATACTGGGGAACACCAACCCTTGGCTTGAGAACTTGCCGCTCTGGCCACCCCACTGCCTCTGCCTGCCTGCTCTGGTGCTGTATCTCCCACCCCCTCTCCTCTTTGCAGTGCTCGCTCTGCATGACTCCTTCCCAGGTTGGGTCAGTGACTTCATCGTCCACCACCTCATCTTCCACTTTCGCACTCTGGTCCTCCTGACGTGTTGACCTAACTACATCACTTGTTGCCAACTGTGTCTCATAATCAACTATCTCTTGAGACACTAATTGTCGATCTCCACCGTCGTCTTCTTCTGACTGTGATTTGCCCAAATATTTGGGCATCACTACAAACGATCTCTTCATGACCTCTTGAAACGTGCAGAGAGAGAGGCCAAAATCAATAAACGTAAATGTTTGGAGCTTCTCAGAGTGTCCGAGTGTGGGATCACTTGTCTCCTGGGACTCGCCATGATGGGAGGAAGGAGTATCAGGGTGAGGATTATGTAGTCCAGACTAGAGATGAGCGTTGTTCTACTCGAACTGTTCGCCAATCTCAAATTCGAGCTGTTTTGGGCGGTGTTCGAGCCGTTCGGCGAACACGAACAATTTGAGAAAAATTCGGCTGTTCGAGGTTATGTTCGATAACTGTTCGTGCACCAAAATCATAACTGGATTTTTTCTCAGTAATGATGAAAATTAATGTTAATACGCAGTTTGAGTGTACAGCGGGGTGGGGGGAGGGGCAGGGGATGGATCTCTGCAGGAACAATGAAGATCTCCATTTTTTTTTTCTCTTTCCCGCATTTACAGTGGGGAGGTGCAATCTGTCAGCCTATCAGCAGCGCACACACGGAGCGAAGTGCTTTTTTTCACACAAGCAAGGGCATGTGTCATTGGCAGTGTATGTCACATGTCCTTGCCCTATAAGACCAAGCCATTTTCCCCGTCGCCACCATTTTCTCACTGCTGCAGCTTCGTGCTAGACGGCACCGCTGTTGCTGTGTGCGCTATACCTTGTTAATTTCAAGCCAATTTTCGCACAAATCTACAGATAGCTTGGGAGTAGGGAATAGTTGTGATTGCAGTCCTTTTAAGGACTAGGTTACAGCATTTCCTACGACTTTTATCAGGCAGGTCTGTGCTCTTAAATAGATAGATTGTGGGAGTAAAGACTAATTGTAATTGGAGTCCTTTTCAGGACTAGGTTACATCAGTTCCTATCAGTTTTTGCCAGGCAGGTCTGTGCCAGTGCTGTGCAAGTTTTTTTCACAGCATTTGGCTGAATCTAGCAAAGCTAATCCTTTTTGGCCTATTGCAGAGTGTGTTAGTCAGTGGAGTAGCCTATCTGTGTTGCAAGATATACCACCTGTGTATAGAATACCAATTTTTTTACTGCACCTAGAGAAGTAAAATCTTTTGGGCATAGCATCATTCTATTAGTCCATCTATACTGACCTCCATCAGGTTGCAAATTGAATATAATTTTTTTCTGCATCTAGCTCTGAAAAAATATTGGGCTTCGAGCTGTGTGTGGGACTTGTTGTATTGGTCCATCTATACTGACCTCCATCAGGTTGCAAACTGCATATATTTTTTTCTTCATCTACCTCTGAAAAAATATTGGGCTTCTAGCTGTGTGTGAGACTTGTTCTATTAATCCATCTATACAGACCTCCATCAGGTTGCAAACTGAATATATTTTTTTCTGCATCTACCTCTGAAAAAATATTGGGCTTCTAGCTGTGTGTGGGACTTGTTGTATTAGTCCATCTATACTGACCTCCATCAGGTTGCAAACTGAATATATTTTTTTCTGCATCTACCTCTGAAAAAATATTGGGCTTCTAGCTGTGTGTGGGACTTGTTGTATTAGTCCATCTATACAGACCTCCATCAGGTTGCAAACTGAATATATTTTTTCTGCATCTACCTCTGAAAAAATATTGGGCTTCTAGCTGTGTGTGGGACTTGTTGTATTAGTCCATCTATACTGACCTCCATTAGGTTGCAAACTGAATATATTTTTTTCTGCATCTACCTCTGAAAAAATATTGGGCTTCTAGCTGTGTGTGGGACTTGTTCTATTAATCCATCTATACAGACCTCCATCAGGTTGCAAACTGAATATATTTTTTTCTGCATCTACCTCTGAAAAAATATTGGGCTTCTAGCTGTGTGTGGGACTTGTTGTATTAGTCCATCTATACTGACCTCCATCAGGTTGCAAACTGAATATATTTTTTTCTGCATCTACCTCTGAAAAAATATTGGGCTTCTAGCTGTGTGTGGGACTTGTTCTATTAATCCATCTATACACACCTCCATCAGGTTGCAAACTGAATATATTTTTTTCTGCATCTACCTCTGAAAAAATTTTGGGCTTCTAGCTGTGTGTGGGACTTGTTCTATTAATCCATCTATACAGACCTCCATCAGGTTGCAAACTGAATATATTTTTTTCTGCATCTACCTCTGAAAAAATATTGGGCTTCTAGCTGTGTGTGGGACTTGTTGTATTAGTCCATCTATACTGACCTCCATCAGGTTGCAAACTGAATATATTTTTTTCTGCATCTACCTCTGAAAAAATATTGGGCTTCTAGCTGTGTGTGGGACTTGTTGTATTAGTCCATCTATACAGACCTCCATCAGGTTGCAAACTGAATATATTTTTTTCTGCATCTACCTCTGAAAAAATATTGGGCTTCTAGCTGTGTGTGGGACTTGTTGTATTAGTCCATCTATACTGACGTCCATCAGGTTGCAAACTGAATATATTTTTTTCTGCATCTACCTCTGAAAAAATATTGGGCTTCTAGCTGTGTGTGGGACTTGTTCTATTAATCCATCTATACAGACCTCCATCAGGTTGCAAACTGAATATATTTTTTTCTGCATCTACCTCTGAAAAAATATTGGGCTTCTAGCTGTGTGTGGGACTTGTTCTATTAATCCATCTATACAGACCTCCATCAGGTTGCAAACTGAATATATTTTTTTCTGCATCTACCTCTGAAAAAATATTGGGCTTCTAGCTGTGTGTGGGACTTGTTGTATTAGTCCATCTATACTGACCTCCATCAGGTTGCAAACTGAATATATTTTTTTCTGCATCTACCTCTGAAAAAATATTGGGCTTCTAGCTGTGTGTGGGACTTGTGGTATTAGTCCATCTATACAGGCCTCCATCAGGTTGCAAACTGAATATATTTTTTTCTGCATCTACCTCTGAAAAAATATTGGGCTTCTAGCTGTGTGTGGGACTTGTTGTATTAGTCCATCTATACTGACCTCCATCAGGTTGCAAACTGAATATATTTTTTTCTGCATCTACCTCTGAAAAAATATTGGGCTTCTAGCTGTGTGTGGGACTTGTTCTATTAATCCATCTATACAGACCTCCATCAGGTTGCAAACTGAATATATTTTTTTCTGCATCTACCTCTGAAAAAATATTGGGCTTCTAGCTGTGTGTGGGACTTGTTGTATTAGTCCATCTATACTGACCTCCATCAGGTTGCAAACTGAATATATTTTTTTCTGCATCTACCTCTGAAAAAATATTGGGCTTCTAGCTGTGTGTGGGACTTGTTCTATTAATCCATCTATACAGACCTCCATCAGGTTGCAAACTGAATATATATTTTTCTGCATCTACCTCTGAAAAAATATTGGGCTTCTAGCTGTGTGTGGGACTTGTTCTATTAATCCATCTATACAGACCTCCATCAGGTTGCAAACTGAATATATTTTTTTCTGCATCTACCTCTGAAAAAATATTGGGCTTCTAGCTGTGTGTGGGACTTGTTGTATTAGTCCATCTATACTGACCTCCATCAGGTTGCAAACTGAATATATTTTTTTCTGCATCTACCTCTGAAAAAATATTGGGCTTCTAGCTGTGTGTGGCACTTGTTGTATTAGTCCATCTATACTGACCTCCATCAGGTTGCAAACTGAATATATTTTTTTCTGCATCTACCTCTGAAAAAATATTGGGCTTCTAGCTGTGTGTGGGACTTGTTGTATTAGTCCATCTATACAGACCTCCATCAGGTTGCAAACTGAATATATTTTTTTCTGCATCTACCTCTGAAAAAATATTGGGCTTCTAGCTGTGTGTGGGACTTGTTGTATTAGTCCATCTATACTGACCTCCATCAGGTTGCAAACTGAATATATTTTTTTCTGCATCTACCTCTGAAAAAATATTGGGCTTCTAGCTGTGTGTGGGACTTGTTCTATTAATCCATCTATACAGACCTCCATCAGGTTGCAAACTGAATATATTTTTTTCTGCATCTACCTCTGAAAAAATATTTGGCCTTCTAGCAGTGTGTGGGACTTTCTCTATTAGTCCATCTATACTGACCTCCATCAGGTTGCAAATTAAAAATAATTTTTATCTGCATCTAGCTCTGAAAAAATATTTCTCCTTCTAGCAGTGTGTGGGACTTTCTCTATTAGTCCATCTCTACTGACCTCCATCAGGTTGCAAATTAAAAATAATTTTTATCTGCATCTAGCTCTGAAAAAATATTTGGCCTTCTAGCAGTGTGTGGGACTTTCTCTATTAGTCCATCTATACTGACCTCCATCAGGTTGCAAATTGAATATAATTTTTTTCTGCATCTAACCCAGCCAATAGTTTTGGCCTAATACCACAGTTTGGCCACTCAGCTCTGCTCGGTTCCCATCCATTGTTTTTTTGTGCAAACAACTCCAGAGTTGTTAATTAGTTAACCACCAAAATGAGTGGAAAAAGGCCTGCTGCTGGTGGAAAGGGGAATAGGCGTGTTGGGAAGGGGAAAAAAGGTTGTGTCCGTGGGGTAGGTGTTAAAGCAACAGTAACATCTGCAGAAGAAAGACCATCTTCCAGCCAAAATAAAATGTCTACTTCTTTTAGCGGACAATGTGATAAGATCCCTTTCTTACGGCCACGCCAATCGCTACAAATTCCAGATGAGGCACAAAAACAGCAGGTGCTTCAACGGATATCAAGTGCTCCTTTAAGTGGGCTCTCCTCCACATCAACTTCAACATCACAAATACTCCAGTCCTCAAAGGTGTCACCCCAATCGCACTTGCTTCCTCACAGCTCCCAAATCTCCAGCTGCCCGTCTGAGTATGAGGTAGAACAGGTGGTTGAGTCTGCAGAGCTGTTTATTCATACTATAGCATGGGAATCAGAGGTCGACTCCAGCGCTTCTGTGAATCCAGACGAGGAAATGATCTGCACTGATGCCCAGAATCTTTATGAGTCGGATCCAGGACCAGACGCAGAAGGTTCTGACCATAATGTAGACCCTCATTCCCAAACTGTAACTCCTGTTGGTGGAGACAATGAGGAAGACGATGATAAGACTCAAATACCTGATTGGAGTGACAACTTTAGTTTTTTGTCAGGGCAGGAACAGGTTGGCTCTGAGGACGACGGGTGTGATAACGCACAGGGTGATGATGATGAGGTTGGAGATCCCACTTACTGTCAACCCACAGTCAGCCAAGAGATGAGGTCAGCAGAGGAGGTGGAGGAAGATGCTAGTGACAACGAGGTCAGGTTGCGCCTTCCTGGACAGAGACGTAGTACTGGAAGCACGTCAACAACTGCATCCTCAAACACAACTCTGCCTCTCACCACAAGTCGTGGTGGCTCTTCAGGTCGGTCGCATGGGTGCTAAGCCTTGCATAGCCTGGGCATTTTTTCAGATCGATAAAGATGACCCAACTCGTGTTATCTGTAACATTTGTCAGCAAAAGCTAAGTAGAGGCCAAAAAATACATAGTTTGAGTACTTCGTGCATGAACCGGCACATGGACATGAAGCATAAGTTGCAGTGGGAAGCTCAGTGTGCTACAATGCGGCCTAGCCGGCCGGGCCAACCACCGTCTGCCATATCTTGTGCATCCGCGGACTCTTCATCCTCTGTGACTGGGGGGACAGCAGTCACACCTGTTTTGGGGCGCAGACCTGCCACCTCTTTACCCGCAACAGCCAGCGTGAATGGCAGGTCATCATTTTCTTTGGAGGTGGTAACACCAGCTGGTGTTGAGCGCTGTCCGACATCGATAGCACCACCTTTGGATCAAGGCAACCTAACATGTCCGCCTGCATCTTCCTCACAGACCGGCAGTTTGCCGGGGACACCCTTATCAACCCCGTCTAAGCACAATAGCCAGCCCTCGGTCCCTCAGATGTGGACAAGTAAAAGACCATTTCCTCCTAGCCATGACAAAGCTAAGAGGTTGAATTTCACCATCTGCAAGCTCTTGGCTACAGAAATGCTGCCTTTCCGCCTGGTGGACACAGAGGATTTTCGAGACCTTATGTCCGTCGCAGTGCCCCAGTACCAGATGCCCAGTCGGCACTACTTCTCAAAGAAAGGTGTGCCTGCGCTCCACCAGCATGTCGCACACAACATCACCGCTTCTTTGAGAAACTCTGTGTGTGACAGGGTGCATTTCACCACAGACACTTGGACGAGTAGGCATGGACAGGGGCGTTACATGTCGCTGACTGGGCACTGGGTAACTATGGTGACAGCAGGACAAGGGGCTGCTGTCCAAGTCTTGCCGCCCCCACGAGTTGTGCGTCAATCCTCTTTATCTCAAAGTTCCTCCACTGCTTCTGCCTCCTCAACCTCCTCTCGGTCTTCCACCTGCACCCAAAGCCTGTCTGGTCATGCCACAAGCTTTCTAACTGCGCAGAAGGGATCCTGCACACCTCCTTACTATGCTGGCAGTAGGGCTCAACGTCATCAGGCGGTTTTTACATTGAAATGTCTGGGAAATGTGAGTCACACAGCTGAGGAGTTGTGGTCAGCTCTGGAGAACCAATTTCATGAATGGTTGTCTCCACTGGACCTGAAACCAGGGAAGGCCGTGTGCGACAATGCTGCAAACCTGGGTGCGGCCCTTCTCCGGGGCAATGTCACACACGTGCCTTGTATGGCTCACGTGTTGAACCTGGTTGTCCAGCAATTTTTAGCCCATTATCCCAGACTAGATGGCCTTCTGCAGAGGGCACGGTCGCTGTGTGCTCACTTCCGCCGTTCGCATCCCGCAGCTCAGCGACTTACATCTCTACAGAAGTCGTTGGGCCTGCCACTTCACCGGCTAAAATGCGATGTGCCTACCCGGTGGAATTCAACTCTGCACATGTTGCAGCGACTGTGGCAGCACCGACAAGCCCTGGTGCAATACGTTCTGACGTATAGCCTGGGCCAACGAGATCCAGAGGTGGGGCAAATCACGCTGGAGGAGTGGTCTCAGATCAGGGACCTATGCACCCTTCTGCACAGTTTTGAAATGGCGACGAAGATGTTTAGTGCTGACGATGCCATTATCAGCATGACTATTCCGGTGATTTACATGCTGGAGCACATGTTAAACAGAATTCGGAGTCAGGTGGTGGCACAAGAGGAGGTGGAGGAAGTAGAGGAGGAGGAGTTGTATGCGGAAGGGCTAACATCTGCAAGGTCCAGACGGTCGGCAGCACCAAGGCGGTAGGCATGTGAGGGTGGGGGAGATGGTTTTACTAGGGCGCATGATAGCAGCCAAACTAGTGAGGAAGGTGCAGGAGCCCAGGAAGAAGTGGAGGACGAACTGATGGAAGACTCATCAGATGAGGGAGACCTTGATCACATTTCTGTTGTGCGAGGTTGGGGGGAGAGGACAGAGGAAGGAAGCATGATTGTTACCTCGCCACCAACACAACAGGGACTTGGTGCTCCTGGATGCGCAACACACATGAGTGCCTTCTTGCTGCACTACCTGCAACATGACCCTCGAATTGTGAGAATTAGAAATAATCCTGACTACTGGGTTGCCACACTGTTAGATCCCCGGTACAAAAGTAAATTTGCAGAAATTATTCCTGCCATAGAAAGGGATGCACGCATGCAGGAGTATCAGCAGAGACTGTTGCAGAATCTTACATGTGCTTTTCCACAAAATACCAGTGGTGCACGTAGTGAATCTCACAGTTCCAACTTGCCAACCGTGGGACCGTCAAGTGTTCAGCACTCAAACCGTAACAGAACCACAGTATCTGCTGGTAACATCAATTTTGCGGAATCATTTCACCACTTTTTTAGCCCATCCTTTGCAAGGCCACAGGAGACAAGAAGTCTGACACATAGTCAACGCCTAGAGACGATGGTACAGGAGTATCTCCAAGTAAACATTGAAGCCATGACTGTGTCACTGGACCCTTGCTCTTTTTGGGCTTCCAATCTGGATAAATGGCCGGAGCTAGCCACTTACGCCTTGGAGATCTTGTCATGCCCTGCAGCCAGCGTTCTGTCTGAACGTGTGTTCAGCGCTGCTGGTGGTGTGCTGACAGATAAGTGCACGCGGCTCTCCACTGATAATGTAGACAGACTCACGTTCATAAAGATGAACAAATCATGGATCCGAAACGACTTTTCTACCCCTGTGTCATCCTGGGGAGAGTAAAAGCTTGATGATTGGTTAAAATCACCCTACCAACCGTTTTAAGCTTTCAAATTACTAATCATGTTTATCTGTATCTTGGCTGGAAAATAATTTGGGCTTTGTAGCAGTGTGCAGCACTGATCCTATTAGGCCATCTATACTAAAGCTTCACCAGAATTAAAATTAATAATAATTTTTAGCTGCATCTAGCCCGGAAAATAATTTTGGGGCTCCGAGATGTGCAAGACACATAAGTGCCTTCTTGCTGCACTACCTGCAGCATGACCCTCATATTGTCAGAATTCGAAGTAATCATGACTACTGGGTTGCCACACTCTTAGATCCCCCAAACTTTTCGATCAACCTTTTCATTTTAATAAAGACCAAAAAAATGGTCATTTTTGAAATTATAAGCATTAGCAGGTTGTTAGAAACTGAAATCAAACAGTTTTCAACTCAAAACTTTATTCTAGGTGATGTTACATTTTCACATAGGACCCCTTGTTCGAAAGGAGCTTCTGAACTCTCTCGTCCATTGAATTTGTCAGGTTTTGGATGGTTTCTGCTTCAATTGTTTTGCATGAGGACAGAATACCCTCCCAGAGCTGTTGCTTAGATGTGAACTGCCTCCCGCCATCATAGACACTCCTTTTAATGATGCTCCAAAGGTTCTGAATGGGGTAGAGGTCAGGGGAGCATGGGGGTCACACCATAAGTTTGTCCCCTTTTATGCCCATATCAGCCAGAGATGCAGATGTTTTATGTGCAGCATGAGATGGTGCATTATCATGCAGAAAAATGATCTTGCTGTGAAATACACGGTTCTTCTTCTTGAACCATGGCAGGAAGTGCTGTTTGAGAAAATCCACATACATTATGGAGTTCATCTTTAGCGCCTTCAGGGATCCTAAAGGGGCCGACAATCTCTCTCCCCATGATTCCAGCCCAAAACTTTACTCCACCTCCTCCTTGTTGGCGCTGTAGCCGTGTTTGCGTGGGGTGTCCATCAACCAGCCATCCTCCACTCCATCCATCTGGACCATCGAGCGCTGCACGGCACTCATACGTGAACAAAACAGTTTTGAAATCAGTCTTCATGTAATGTTTGGCCCACTGGAGCCGTTTCTGCTTGTGTGAAGTGGATAGAGGAGGTCGACAGGATGGCGTATGCACAGCTGCAAACCTCTGAAGGACCCTGCATCTTGTTGTTCGGGGGACGTTGGAGGCACAAGCAGCTTCAAAAACTTGTCTGCTGCTATGACAAGGCTTTTTTGCCGCTGCTCTTTCAACCTGACGTAATTGCCTGTAGGAAAGAGTCCTCAATTTGTCCTTATCAGCACGCACACGTGTGTACTGTGAATCAGCTACATACTTCTTGATTGCCAAGACACTTCATCCTGATCATCGCACAATGTTGATTGTAGTCATGCCTTGACCTAAACACTCCACAATTTGTTGCTTCTCAGCAGCAGACACATCCTTTTTCTTTCCCATTTTGGCAGAAAATGTAGGCTGCTTAATAATGTGAGACAGCCTTCTTAAGTAGTCTTGCCTTTCATTGGACACACCTGCCAAACTAATTAGCACAGGTGTCTGCAATTGCTTACAGTGATATAAAGAGCCCTGACACACATCACCATCAATGAGTTTAACTGACAAACAAACAAATTCTTCCCTTATCACTCCTAAACACTTTTTGCATAATAATTTGGAACACAGTGTACATGTGCTTTTCCACAAAACACCAGTGGTTCACGTAGTGAATCTTACAGTTCTAACTTGCCAACCGTGGTCTGTATGGAGTTGTTCAATAAAGGGCCCAAAATTAAGATAACATAGATGGGAGAGGTCTCTATGAATAGGAATTCCTAAGTATTTGATACCCTGTGAGGGCCAGGCAAAGGGAAAGTTGGACTGGATGGAATCCTATTTGGATTTGGGGAGGGAGACATCGAGGGCCTCAGACTTCGCTGCATTGATTTTAAAATTTGACCATGTAACAAAGTGATCTATTTCAGCCATAACAGCATGGATGGATATATGTGATTGAGTGATATATACTAGGACATCATCAGCAAATTGAGAGTACTTGTACTCGGTGCCTCCCACCTCAATCCACCTAATATTGGGGTTATGGCGAATTGATGAGAGCAGGTGCTCCGTCACTAGGATGTATAAGAGAGGTGACAGAGAACATCCCTGCCTTGTCCCATTGGTGATTGTGAAAGGTGATGAAAATGTTCTGACGCGCCCCCTGGGCCTTGGGACACCCAGAGCCGGACCCTTTTTGGTGGATGCTGGTGGTTGTAGTCTCCGTGGCGGCAACCCGGTTCCGTGGCTCAGGGCGGTCAAACCAGTGGCGGAACTATTTATGTGGTTTTGATGTTTAAATGTCCGACTACGCCACCCGTGGATTGCGGTCAGAGTGAACCGCCGCTCCAGGGCAGACCGCTGAGGCTGGTGTTGTGGGTGCAGCAGAGCGTAGCATAACTCCCCACGGGAGGAGTATAGCCTCAGGGCAGTGTATGCGGAGGATGGGGGTGATGGTGCAGGGCAGCAGCAGTAATGACACGGAGTCAGTGATGCAGTCCAGGGCCTTTACTCACAGTTCTTATTATCCAGACCACGTCTGCAGGTAACGGCTGCCCACGTCGTACTGTGCTCACCAGGTGAGGGGCTCAGACAACTCCCAGATAACTTTGGAGTGCTTCACAGGACCCCCTTTGTGTGTCCTTTGTCTGGCCTTTCTTACCAACCCTTCTGTCCGGCTGCCTCGGGCCTCCTCTTGGTAAACTTGGCGCCAGTTTCCCTGACCCTATGTGGTGCCTTCCTAGCGGGTGTAGCGAGGGGCTGCGCCACATAAAATGTCACAGCCTCCTGTTTCTAGCTGAGGGTCGTTTCCTGCCTCCACTAGTTTCGGGGACCGGTCTCCCCCTTTGGCCTGACCCCTCCACGCAGGTGGATTCGGGCGTGCAGTGGCGACTCGCCCGTCCGCACCCCTGAGATCCCTTCGTTCCTCGTTCCTGGAGCCTTCTCCGCTCCTCTTCCTTCCTTCTCCCTCTTCCAGGCCTGGGCCTCTGTTACTAGGCCCACCTCCAGAGCAGAGCTCATGCAGAGCCCCTGCTCCCTGCCACTTCTGCTCAGACTTCTCTGCACTGAACTAAGATGGTGCCCACCTTTTATACTCCCTTCTCAATGCACCCAGGAACTGCTTCCTCCCTGCTCCTACACTACAGGGTTCCCCTTCCTCAGTGTTCCCTCCCCCCACTCCAGCCAGGGACAGGGACTGTCGTGCCCATCTCAGGGGCATATTGGTCGCCCTGCCCCACGGCAATGTGGTGTAATGCATGCAGGTGTCGGGTCCTGATCCACACTACATCCTTACCTGAGAATGAGATATCACACCTCTGGGTGAGGTGCAATACCTCTGTAGCAACCGAGCCCTCAGGGTGCTACAGTTCCATTTATCTTCAGCCTAGGTGACGTATTGCGATACAGGGCCGTGATTTTGGCTATAAAAGGGTCCCCTAGACCCCTACCCCAAGCTTTTTAAGAGAATCATATATGGCGTGCCAGGAGACTCTATGGAATGCTTTCTCAGCATCCAACGAGAGTATCTAATTACAAATTTTTAACTGCATCTAGCCCAGGAAATACTTTGTGCCTAGTAGCAGGGTCTGCTAGTCAGCGGATTATCCCGGCTGTTAAGCAAGCTACACCACCTGTAGTTTGGACACTTCATTTTTTCAAAGGAAATGCTTCGGGACCACGGGATACTCAGTGAAGAGCATCAGGAGGCACCCCAAGGCATAGGGGCTGGGACTGGCAGTAGGATGGCTTGCGGTGGACAGCCGAGCTCGATCCTTATAAAAGCTTTTTAACTGCAGCAGCTTTAGTGGATGCTACTGGAGCTGGAATTACGCGGCTGCTGGCATGAGACTTGCCCTCCAATAGATCCTTGTAAATGGATTTAAAGTGTATTTATTCAAATTAGAGAGACAATTTAAATTAAAAACCTTAGAGCTGCCTCCACCTCAGGGGGGCTCGCTCGACCCACCAGCGGACAGGCACCAGTATTGGGAGAGGGGGGCTGGCCGTCAGGGTTCACCGCGGCTCTGGCACAAACCCGGCGACACGGAGGTGGCACGGGCAGGAGCGGACTGAACGTGTCGGCTTCTCACTTTTTGGATTTTAGAAGGGCATGACATGCCTATATCTGTGTCTCCCCCTCCTTTTACTCCTCCACCTCTTTTCTTTTCGCATGACTATATGTACTTGTCACTTTTCCATGTGTTAGTTGTGTCTTCTGAGCAGTTTGTCAGCTTTTGGACACCTTTGAAGGTTTTTTCTATGTGTTTCTATGTGTTTTTGTTTGCCTGCCATTGGTTTTAACGGTGTTCGAAGGTGTTCGACGAACAGTTCGACGAACAGTTCGGCGAACACACGGGTGTTCGACGAACCGAACCGAACTCGAACACTGCGGGGGTGGCTCAACACTAGTCCAGACTCTTGATATAATGATATCCTGATAATGATACAGGATCGTGTGGAAGACAGGTTGGTGCTGGGAAACAGACTGGAAGCATTATCTGCCATCCAGCCAACCACCTGTTTGCACTGTTCTGGCTTCAAGAGTAGTGTCCCGCACCCCCATGCAAAGTGGGACAGGAAGCTAGGACTCGGGGATGACTGTGTTTGTTGTGCTCCCGCCTGCAAACTGTATGGTGTTATTTTTATAAATAAAATAAGTAGCCCTGAAAATTAATTTATTGTGAGGGCTACCTGCTAGCCCTTTAAATTTTTGTGTGAGGTTTGCCTTCTAGCACTAAAAAAAATTATGAATGAGGGCCGCCTGAAGGTTCTCAAAAAGTTTTGGAGACAGGATCACAGGATAACCTTGTTTATATGGTGTATGAGGAGGAGGACAAGAAAAATAATAAATCATGAACCCTTTTACCCTTTTGGGAAAAAATGGGATAATTTGATTTGGCTTTATATTTCGATGCTGTCATCTGCTGGGGTTGAGAAGTCTGGGCCAATCCAGACCTTGTTCAATTTGAGAACAGTCAGCCTGTCAGCATTTTCAGTTGACAGGTAGATACGCCTATCAGTCATTATGCACCCCGTGGCACTAAAATGCCATGGAATCAACTTAAGCAGGGAGGAAGCAGTGACTGCAGTCTGCGATCCTCAGATTTGCCTCAACTCCCTATAAAATAAAAATATAGATTGTAACGGGTCTGGGAGGCGGAACCTCTGAGCAACTATACAAGGGGGCGGTCCTTGTAAAGAAGCGGGTGGCTCCCAGGGAAGACGGGCAGGTAGTCACGGCAAGTGACAGGGACAGTCTCTGGGTAGAAGGGCAGGTAGTCACGGCAAGTGACAGGGACAGTCTCTGGGTAGAAGGGCAGGTAGTCACGGCAAGTGACAGGGACAGTCTCTGGGTAGAAGGGCAGGTAGTCACGGCAAGTGAGAGGGACCGTCTCTGAGTAGAAGGACGGGTACTCACGGCAAGTGACAGAGACAGTCTCTGGGTAGAAGGACAGCAGGCAGGTGGCTGGTGAGCGCTCCCAGGTGAGCGGGCGAGAGTCTTTGGACAGGCAGGTTGTCACGGCAAGTGACGGCAGAGCCTCCAGCTAGGCTAGCAGGCAGGTAGCAGGTGAGCGCTCCCAGGTGAGTGGGCAAGAGTCTGTGGACGGGCAGGTGGTCACGGCAAGTGACGGCAGAGCCTCCAGGTAGGCTAGCAGACAGGTAGCAGGTGAGCGCTCCCAGGTGAGCAGGCAAGAGTCTCTGGACAGGCAGGTGGTCACGGCAAGTGACGGCGGAGCCTCCAGGTAGGCTAGCAGGCAGGTAGCAGATGAGCGCTCCCAGGTGAGCAGGCTGGCTGGTCCATAGACAGACTGACAGGTGTCGGAAGGCAGACCGTCGGACCGCAGGCTTGCAAGCAGGGAAACGGATATCAGGCAGGTATCAAGCAGGAATCTGGCAGGTGACTGGCAGGTAACAGGCAGGAATCTGGCAGGTGACTGGCAGGTAACAAGCAGGAATCTGGCAGGTGACTGGCAGGTAACAGGCAGGAATCTGGCAGGTGACTGGCTGGTAACTGGTAACGGGACCTGAGGGCTGAAGCAGAGTGAAGGCATCAAAACTATGAATTAACACATGTGGAATTATATACTTAACAAAAAAGTGTGAAACAACTGAAAATATGTCTTATATTCTAGGTTCTTCAAAGTAGCCACCCTTTGCTTTGATGACTGCTTTGCACACTCTTGGCATTCTCTTGATGAGCTTCCAGAGGTAGTCACCGGAAATGGTTTTCACTTCACAGGTGTGCCCTGTCAGGTTTAATAAGTGGGATTTCCTGCCTTATAAATGGGGTTGGGACCATCAGTTGTGCTGTGCAGTAGTCAGGTGGATACACAGCTGATAGTCCTACTGAATAGACAGTTAGAATTTGTGGCAAGAAAAAAGCAGCTAAGTAAAGAAAAATGAGTGGCCATCATTACTTTAAGAAATGAAGGTCAGTCAGTCCGAAAAATTGGGCAAACTTTAAATGTGTCCCCAAGTGCAGTTGCAAAAACCATCAAGCGCTACAAAGAAACTGGCTCACATGAGGACCGCCCCAGGAAAGGAAGACCAAGGGTCACCTCTCCTTCCGAAGATAAGTTTATCCGAGTCACTAGCCTCAGAAATCGTAGGTTACCCACGTCAATGCCACACAGAGTTCTAGCAGCAGACACATCTCTTCAACAACTGTTAAGAGGAGACTTTGTGCAGAAGGCCTTCATGGTAAAATAGCTGCTAGGAAACCACTGCTAAGGACAGGCAACAAACAGAAGAGACTTGTTTGGGCTAAAGAACACAAGGAATGGACATTAGATGGGTGGAAATCTGTGCTTTGGTCTGATGAGTCCGAATTTGAGATCTTTGGTTCCAACCACCGTGTCTTTGTGCGACGCAGAAAAGGTGAACGGATGGACTCTACATGCCTGGTTCCCACCATGAAGCATGGAGGAGGAGGTGTGATGGTGTGGGGGTGCTTTGCTGGTGACACTGTTGGGGATTTATTCAAAATTGAAGGCATACTGAACCAGCATGGCTACCACAGCATCTTGCAGCGGCATGCTATTCCATCCGGTTTGCGTTTAGTTGGACCATCATTTATTTTTCAACAGGACAATGACCCCAAACACACCTCCAGGCTGTGTAAGGGCTACTTGACCAAGAGGGAGAGTGATGGGGTACTACGCCAGATGACCTGGCCTCTACAGTCACCAGACCTGAACTCAATCGAGATGGTTTGGGGTGAGCTGGACCGCAGAGTGAAGGCAAAAGGGCCAACAAGTGCTAAGCATCTCTGGGAACTCCTTCAAGATTGTTGGAAGACCATTTCCGGTGACTACCACTTGAAGCTCATCAAGAGAATGCCAAGAGTGTGCAAAGCAGTCATCAAAGCAAAAGGTGGCAACTTTGAAGAACCTAGAATATAAGACATATTTTCAGTTGTTTCACACTTTTTTGTTAAGTATATAATTCCACATGTGTTAATTCATAGTTTTGATGCCTTCAGTGTGAATGTACAATTTTCAAAGTCATGAAAATACAGAAAAATCTTTAAATGAGAAGGTGTGTCCAAACTTTTGGTCTGTACTGTATGCCTAAATATATTTAGTGTAAATCTATCAAGTACCTGTATATGGGACAAATAACCAAAAAAGCTTAGCGCATGAGGGGATATAGAAGTCTGCCGCTATGGATGGTACGCCCTTGGACAGGAACATACAGTATATGTCATGTAGGCACAAGAACACCCTGGCATGCTCAGTAAGAGCTTGCAAAATGTATCTACGGTGTCGCCATTTCTGTGTTAGTTGAAGACACTAACAATGGCATTTCTGAATAGCTACCCAGCAGAAGAATGAATGGAGAAAGAGGTAGGCAAAACTGGCCATTATTTGGTTACATTTGTCTGCCTTGAAAGTGCATGTTGCAATGTTAGCAACAAGCAACATTTGTAGGGAGAGTTAAGGTGCAATCATATTTGGGCTTCTAGTGCCTCTGGTGACAATTTGCACAGCATCTTGAAAAGACAATGTCCCAAAGGTTTTCCTAAAAAAGAGTGAGCTGTGAATGGAGGCCAACAGGTGACCCCAAACAGGAACCACTGAAATGGGATCAACGACTCTAGTTATTTTTCTCCTGCAAGTAAGGACACAAAGAATCAGGTATCAATTGTGAAGTTACTGAAAAATATAACTGTAACATGTTAAGGTAACAATATCCCAGGTTATGAACTTCAACAGTATTGAAGAGGAAGTGTTTTTTATTACATGTAATCACATGCAACTAAGATGCTCATGAGTGGTTCTGTAAATGGGTTATGCAGCCTATCTGTTACTATGAACCCTGAAGGAGCTAGGGTATTGATATACATTTGGTGGGAGCAATACAAATAAGCCAAAGTTGGTCTCTGATGTGCTAGGAAATAGCCTCAGTTAGATCCTTACAATTGTGGGTTAAAGGGGTTGTCCACTACTCAGACAACCCCATGTCACTTAGCTTCCAGTAACCCCACTACCTGTCAGTGGTCTCCAGGACTTCACCTGTTTTTTTCTGGAGCTGCCAGTAACCTTGTTATCTGTCAGTGGTATCCAGGACTTCACCTGTTTGTCTGTGGATTCCAGTAAACCTGTTATCTGTCAGTGGTCTCCAGGAATTCACTTGTTTGTCTGTGGCTTTAAGTAACCCTGTTATCTGTCAGTGGTGTCCAGGACTTCAACTGTTTGTGGCTTACAGTATCCCTGTTACCTATAAGTGGTCTCCAGGAATTAACCTGTTTGTCTGTGGCTTACAGTAACCTCAATATGTTTCAGTGGTCTCCAGTATTTTACTTGTTTGTCTGCGGGTTCTAGTAACTCTGCTTCATGTCCGCCTGTGGCTTCCAGGGTGTTGCTTGTCTACTTGTGGCTTCCATAACTTTATTAAGACTTTTAGTTTGCCTTTACTACATGTCTGCCTGCAACTGTAAGGACGCACACGCCTGATACACCAATCCCTGTGGGCCGTGTGCCCACCCGGACCTTGGCCTTAGAGGATCCACCTCACTTGGTGAGAACGCTTTATGGAACAGTTATGACACATGAGCCCTGCAGCCAATCAGAAGTAAACAATGGTGCAGCGGTCTCAGGGAGCGCCAAAGGAATACTGGACAATTTAGTAGATGTCAACCGACTTTTATTCTTCCTCCAATACCACTGCCACAACGCGTTTCAACGGTCTAAGCCGTCTTCATCAGGTGAAGACGGCTTAGACCGTTGAAACGCGTTGTGGCAGTGGTATTGGAGGAAGAATAAAAGTCGGTTGACATCTACTAAATTGTCCAGTATTCCTTTGGCGCTCCCTGAGACCGCTGCACCATTGTTTACTTGTGAGATATCTCCATGCGGAGCTAAAGCGGCAGGAGCAGCCTGGTCTATTTGGATGTTTGAGGACCTGCGGTATCCAACCACCGGGTTAAACTACTGAGGACCTGCGGTGACGTGGTATCTGGTCCAGCAGGATCGTGTGACCACTTGAGGAGCACGGAGTTGCGAGGCAAACACCGACAGGACGGTACTACAAATAGAGGTGACCCGGAGCCTCATTAATTACACGCTTAATCTTGGTTGTGTAGACGTACACAACCTTCACAGGTGAGTGTACTGGCACTTTTTAAATTCAGCAAATAGCCCTGTGAGTCTACACATGCGCCCTTTCTTTTCTTTTCACTGCAGCCAATCAGAGCTGGCTTCACTCTACCCATCTTTGGGCAAATCAAAAATCAAGAGGAAATGAGCAGCCAGCCACAGCTCTGATTTCTCCTTGATGTCTGGTTTGTCCAATTTCGGGGAGAGTGAAGCCAGCACTGATTGGATGCAGGGCTCTCATGACATAAGAATGTGATGCAGGAGTGAGTACAAGTGTTGTTATTTTACTCCGGACAAACATGCTGATTAAGATGGGGTTGCCTGAGTAGTCATGGAGGGCATCAGCACCCAGCACCCCGGGGCAAGTGGTGGGGCCCTGGACAAATGGGGGGGGCCCTGGCCGCTTCCCCAGCAGCTGTGCAGGGCCACTTGCTTCTTCAGCGCTGCTTGAGCCATCACTTAAACAAATATGGCCATGTGCAGTGCACTGTGCAGCTGTATATGCTAGTAATGGCGTGGCTGGGCCGACACACAAGCAAAATTAAAGGCACAGTGCCGACCCAGCTGCTTCATTACTAGCAGACACACAGAGCACTGCGCACGACCATGTCTGTTTAAGTGACAGCAATCAAACCGTGTGCCCTCCACTGCCACATACCAGAGGAGCTGGACAGGAGACGAGCTGGTGGGAGGGGAGCGAGACTTGTTGCCAGCTTCCCCATAATAAAAATATTTTTTGTGTGTGTATATATGATGTGTATATATGTGTATGTCAGTGTGTATGACTGTATATATTTATGTATTTTTGTGAATTTGTCTTCAAATATGTATATGTACGTATCTGCGTATTGTACAGTACAGACCAAAAGTTTGGACACACCTCATTTAAAGATTTTTCTGTATTTTCATGACTATGAAAATTGTACATTCACACTGAAGGCATCAAAACTATGAATTAACACATGTGGAATTATATACTTAACAAAAAAGTGTGAAACAACTGAAAATATGCCTTATATTCTAGGTTCTTCAAAGTAGCCACCTTTTGCTTTGATGACTGCTTTGCACACTCTTAGTTTTGATGCCTTCAGTGTGAATGTACAATTTTCAAAGTCATGAAAATACAGAAAAATCTTTAAATGAGGTGTGTCCAAACTTTTGGTCAGTACTGTATGTGTGTGCATTGTCTGCGTGTGCGCATGTCTGCATACTGTATGTGTGTTCATGTTAGTATATTGTATGTGCGCATGTCTGCGTGTGTGTGCATGTCTGCATACTGTATGTGTATGCATGTCTGCATACTGTATGTGTGTACATGTCTGAATATTGTATGTATGAATGTCTGCATATTGTATGTGTGCACGTTTGCGTATTGTATGTATGTGCATGTGTGTACTGCTTTTTTCAAATGTCTTTTAATTGACCTCCTGTAACTAATATTCACATGTGTTTAACAAAAGTTATTATACAGTGGGTACGGAAAGTATTCAGACCCCTTCAAATTTTTCACTCTTTGTTTCATTACAACCATTTGGTAAATTCTAAAAAGCTCATATTTTTCTCATTAAAGTACACTCTGCACCCCATCTTGACTGAAAAAAAAACAGAAATGTAGAAATTTTCGCAAATTTATTAAAAAAGAAAAACTGAAATATCACATGGTCATACGTATTCTGACCCTTTGCTCAGTATTGAGTAGAAGCATCCTTTTGAGCTAGTACAGCCATGAGTCTTCTTGGGAATGATGCAACAATTTTTTCACACCTGAATTTGGCGATCCTCTGCCATTTTCAGGTTGGGTGGTGAATGTTGGTGGACAGCCTTGTTCAGGTCTCTCCAGAGATGCTTAATTGGGTTTAGGTCAGGACTCTGGCTGGGCCAGTCAAGAATGGTCACAGAGTTGTTCTGAAGCCACCCCTTTGTTATTTTACCTCTGTGCTTAGGGTCATTGTCTTGTTGGAAGGTGAACCTTTGGCCAAGTCTGAGGTCCAGAGCACTCTGGAAGAGGTTTTCATCCAAGATATCTCTGTACTTGGCCGCATTCATGTTTCCTTCAATTGCAACCAGTCATCCTGTCCCTGCAGCTGAAAAACACCCCCATAGCATGATACTGCCACCACCATGTTTCACTATTGGGATTGTATTGGGTTGGTGATGAGCAGTGCCTGGTTTTCTCCACACATACCGCTTAGAATTATCACCAAAAAGTTCTATCTTTGTCTTCTCAGACCAGAGAATCTTATTTCTCATAGTCTGGGAGTCCTTCATGTGTTTTTGAGCAAACTCTATGCGGGCTTTCATATGAGTTGCACTGAGGAGAGGCTTCCGTAGGGCCACTCTGCCATAAAAGACCGAGTGGTGGAGGGCTGCAGTGATAGTTGACTTTGTGGAACTTTCTCACATCTCCCTACTGCATCTCTGGAGCTCAGCCACAGTGATCTTGGGGTTCTTCTTTACCTCTCTCACCAAGGCTCTTCTCCCCACGATTGCTCAGTTTGGCTGGATGGCCAGGTCTAGGAAGACTTCTGGTGGTCCCAAACTTCTTCCATTTAAGGATTATGGAGGCCCCTGTGCTCTTAGTAACCTTGAGTAGTGCAGAAATTGTTTTGTAACCTTGGCCAGATCTGTGCCTTGCTACAATTCTGTCTCTGAGCTCCTTGGGCAGTTCCTTTGAGTGCATGATTCTCATTTGGTCTGACATGCACTGTGAGTTGTGAGGTCTTATATAGACAGGTGTGTGCCTTTCCAAATCAAGTCCGATCAGTTTAATTAAACACAGCTGGACTCCAATGAAGGAGTAGAACCATCTCAAGCAGGATCACAAGGAAATGGACAGCATGTGACTTAAATATGAGTGTCTGAGAATACTTATGACCATGTGATATTTCAGTTTTTCTTTTATAATAAATTTACAGAAATTTCTACATTTCTGTTTTTTTTTCAGTCAAGTTGGGGTGCAGAGTGTACTTTAATGAGAAAAAAAAAACTTTTCAGAATTTACCAAATGGCTGCAATGAAACAAAGAGCGAAAAATTTAAAGGGGTCTGAATACTTTCCGTTCCCACTGTATTTTGATAACACTTTATATATGTTTCTCCCTAATTTTTCTTCTTTTGATTAATCTCTGAGGTAGACATTTTGCTGATAATTCCCCAGAACATACCGTTATTGCGAGATAATCTTTCTAGGTATAAGGTTACTACCATCCGTTAAGAATGCAATGGGAGTTGCTATACACTTAAAGAGGATTTTCTAGGTTTGTATGTGTGTACGTGTCTGCATATTGCATGTGCGCATGTCTGCATATGTGGGCGTGTCTGCGTGTGTGCGCTTGTCTGTGTACCGTATGTGTGTGCATGTCTGCGTACTGTATGTGTGTACATGTCTGCATATTGTGTGTGCATGTCTGCGTATTGTATGTGTGCATGTCTGCATACTGTATGTGTGTGCATGTCTGTGTATTGTATGTGTGTGCATGTCTGTATATTGTGTGTGTGTGCATTTCTGCGTACTGTATGTGTGCATGTATGTGTGTACATGTCTGCATATTGTATGTGTGTGCATGTATGTGTACTGTATGTGTGTGCATGTCTGCATATTGTATGTGTGTGCATGTCTGCATACTGTATATGTGTGAATGTCTGCATACTGTATGTGTGTGCATGTCTGTATATGTGAAGGATGAGGGGGCAGGCTGTGCCCTGTGTTGTATACCTACATTTCTCCACTATCTGTGCATCTTGAATCGTGGTACGTTTTAAAGAGGTCCACTGAGACTCTTTCGCCCAGGGCCCATGAAAACCTGGAGCCGGCCCTGTGAGCAGTGGACACCCTCTTTAAGGCTATGTGCCCACGTTGCGGAAATGAAGCATATTTTTTACGCGTCTCCCTGGCGGGAAAATCGCATGCGGATTTTACATGCGGTTTTCCCGCCAGGTAGAAGCGTATGTGAGGCGTCTTTGAAGCGTCTTTGCATGCATTTCCGCATGCGGGTTACCAAGCACTTCTCCAAGTGATTCAAGCATCACTTGGAAAAGTGCTTGACAACTTGTTCACACTATATAAATCCATGCAACCGGCATGGATTTATATAGTGTGACCAAGTAATAGTTAAAAAAAAAGAATCAGAATGGTAAAAAATAAAAAAATAAAGTTTATACTCACCTACCGATGCATTCTGTGCCCCGTCCGGAGTCTTGAGCGGCTCACGCTGTTGTGTGCAGGACCTTTGGTGACCTCATTGAGTCATGTGATGGGTCACATGACTCAATGACGTGGCAGGTCCTTCACACACCTCGCGACGGCGGGAAAACAGCGGGAAGACATCAGGAGATAAGTATAAACTTTATTTTATTCTTTTCTTTACAGGTTCTTTGGTACCCAGGTCTGGATGAGAGTCTCCTCTCCTCCAGACTTGGGTATCATCCGCATGCGGAAGCGCAAAATTAATGAACATGCTGAGGATTTTTGACCGCAGCATATACGCTGCAGAAAAATCCGCAGCATGGGCATTGACATTGCGGAATGTCATTGGGGACCATGGGGTGCGGATATACATGCGTTTTACAAGCGTTTACGCTGCGGAAATTCCACAGCATATACGCTTGTAATATGCAACGTGGGCACGCAGCCTAAAGCTGGAAAGATCAGAAAGCCTTTTTTTGCTATGGACTGACCTCAAGCAACCAGAGCATGTTTCAGTTATCTGCAGTCACTTTGCTGTTCAAGAATATTTGCCAAGTTAGTTCTCACACCCTCTTGCAGCAAATATTACAGTAAACCTTGATATGAACATTTAAAATTTAGGGTTATTTCCACCTTATATAATATTTTCTTGAATGGCAGAATTTCTTCTTTTCAATTGCCTATCAAGAACAAGTGGCAATGACTTATTCAAGGTTTAAATAGTTATACTCAAAATCACAATGTGATCCTAAAATACTAAGATGAAGTACACCTGAATTTATTAATCTGGGTCAATATAATTAATTTTTAAATCTGCCCCATTTTACACATATTACACTTCCAGGCTTTGTTTGCCGTTGCCGTTGGAACCATCCTTCTATAGTTCCAGTGATTTGGGTCGATTATGTGCAGTGCAGGGTTTTTTAGCTGCCTTTCCATCAGAAAAGCTTTGCACTGACATAGAGTGTATTCTACCTTTAGAATACACTTATGTTCCGGTACACTCTGCTCCTTATCAGTACTAGGCCTTGCCAATTTTATCTTCTGCCATCTACATTAGTATAACTGTCTGTGTGGTTTTACATCATAGATAAGAGGTTTCTCTGAAAGCTCACCTCTCCTGCAGTTCTTCATAGTAGAGATTGTATCTAGAACTGAAATACAAGCTCAGATGTCTTTGTTGTCTTCTAGTGATGAGCGAACGTGCTCGCCACTGCTCGGTACTCGGCCGAGCATCACTGTGCTCGACAAGCTCGGTGCTCGGTAAGTATTTCCGGGTTGCTCGGGCGGGAACTCTGGTCCCCTCCCTGCCTGTTTGGCATTCTTTAGAGCGCCCATGAACATGCAGGGATTGCCTGCCACGCACTGTAATGCCGAAGCCATGTTGGTTGTGGCATTACAGTGATTGGCTGGCCGCACAGCATCATCAGGTGTATATAAGACCGGGCGCCGCCATGCTTGTCACAGTCTACCCCGGAATAAGGCAGAGTAGGGAGAGCTGCTGCTGTGTCAGGGAGAGATTTGCTTGTTTATAGTTAGTATAGGTATTCTACAACATATATCTATATCCATCAGAACTAACAATCATTCTGAGGACTAATCCAGCTGCATATAATCCATGCTAGGCAGGCAGGCAGTGTATGTTGCAGACTGCAGTGCATGATACAGCACAAGAGGGTCCATTGAACGTCCAGTTAGTATAGGTATTCCACAATATATATATATATATATATATATATATATATATATATATATATATCCATCTGTAAATTACAGACCTATAATTTAAAGCCGTGGTTCTCTGTCAGACGTATCACCTAAAAGAGTGTTCAAAAATCATACATTTCTTCCATTTTCATTCCGTTGCAATGTGTCGGTGAAGCTATTCAAACTATGGCTCCATCTAGAATAATATTAGTAAGTTACAGGCTTGCTATTTAAAATCGTGGTTCTCTGTCAGACGTATCTGTCGAGCCCAGGGGATGGGGGTTACTCGGAGCCCGGGCCTTGTGGTTTGGTTGTTGGGGGATGTCGTGGTAGTCGACTCCCGGGCCCGTACTCTGGGCCTCTCTTTTAAAAGGGTGGATAGATATGGTATAGTTCGTGACGCCACCTGTGGTATCTGGTGAGGATAACCAGCACTGCGGCAGCCCACTGAGGCTGGTGTTAAGGCAGCTTGCGTGGTATAGCACCCCACAGGTGGAGCTAGGCCTCAGGGCAGAGGGGATGTAAGGATGCAGGACAGACGGGACCCGCCGGGTCAGAGCAAGAACAGGGACAGACACGATAGTCACTTCAGTACCTTTTACTGATGAAAGTTCAGGCACATCCCGGAGCACTGTAGGGTGAAGGGTGCATTTCAGGATCCTCCCCAGTGAGCGGGTGTAGGGCCTCCTGTTTCTTGCCTCTGCGTAGTAAGTTTCTGACCTGCCTGGAGCTAGGCCTAACTTTGTCTCTGTTCTGCACCTGCTGACCTTGTGGTAGGGCCTTCTGTTGGAGATCACTCTACCTATTCTTTGGGGTCTCTGTGATTCCTGACCCTTGTACGTATCAGCTTTTGGTGATCCTGGTACATGTAGTTCACCAGGGGTTCCGGTTATGTCTTACTGGGTCGTAGAGATCCCTGTAAGCTCGGACCCGGTGTCCGGTATATACTTCGGGGTGAGCTGGTTAAGCTCCTCTGCCCCCTATGTTACTCACTTTCCACTCGCCTTCAGTCCCGCTCAGGCCCTCACTAGGCTACACACACTGCAGCCGGGACGCTGCTCTTCTTCGCTGCTCTCAGAGTGTCGGCACACTTCTAGCTCTCTATCCTGAGCTCTGTGAGTTCTAGTCTGGACTCACTCTACAGACTGTACTGAACTCTTTCTGCAGGAACTGCTAGGCTCTGGCTCGACTGCACTGACTCCTTCTGTGTCTGAGCAGGAACTGCTGAATCACTCACTGGGCTGCCTGGCTCCACCTTCCCTTTATATCTCCCTAACGGGCTCCCTCTGGTGGTCTGAGGTGGAAGGTGGAGGTGTGTGAATGCTTATGAGGGCCTCTTGTGGAGGAATCTGTTTATGCACCCTTCTAGGATCTGTGGTACCAAGCACAGCTGGGTGCCACATATCACATATAACTGTGTTCCAAAATCAGACATTACTCGTGAACATGGAAAATATTGTCCTCCATTTAAAATGGGCAAAGGGCGTGGCAAGGGACAGGGAAGTGGATGTGATGGTGATGGTGCATGCAGAGGTCGAGGACGTGGCCAGGGGCAAGCTGAAATTGTGCCACAGCAAACACGCACATCTTGTCGCTCGACTTTCCTGTCCCAATTACTAGGGGACCGCAGAACACCACTATTGAACACAGACCAGTGTGAAAAGGTTATTGGTTGGATAGCAGACAATGCTTCCAGTCACTTTGCCACCACCACCTTCACCCTGTCTTCCACACAGTCAAGTCTCAGTAGCCGTGAGTCTGGACCACATATTCTTCACCCTGATCCTCCTTCCTCCCACCATGCCAAGTGTCCGGAGACAACTGATCCCACACTTGGACACTCAGAAGAGCTGTTAACTTTTCCATTTGTAGATTCGAGCCTCTCGTCCGGCCAGCTTCAAGCGAGTCAAGAGGAGAAAGCATGTAGCAATGCCCAAATATTGGTGCAGCCACGATCACATGAAGGCAATGGTGGGAAAGTGCAATTAATGTCTCAAGAGGTGGATGATGATGATGAGACACAATTGCCAGAAAGTCAGGAGGAGGACCAGGGTGCGGAAGTGGAAGACGAGGTGGTAGATGATATAGTAACTGATCCAACCTGGCAGGGGGACACACAGATCAAGGACAGAAGTACACAGGGGGAGGGAGGCGTAGCACCACAACAGGCAGGAAGAACCAGTGTGATGGACACAGACACAAGGCGGGAAAACGTTCCTCGTAACGCCTACATGACGGAAGCTGCCAGTTCAACTGTTAAGTCTTCCCGAATCTGGTTATTTTTTAAAGGCTCTGCAGATAACCCCAAAAAGGCCATTTGCACCACCTGCCAGGCGAGCATCAGCAGGGGTAGCAAAACTAGCTGCCTAACCACCACCAGCATGATCAGGCACATGGCAGCAAAGCACCCGACTAAGTGGGCCGAACCCCAGGGTCCAGCAACAGTGTCTGTGGGTGACACCACTGCTTCTTCCGCGGTTGTGCGTGCACGAAAATCCCCTGTCCATGGCTCATGCCAAGATGCAAACCACCCTGCACCTGTCATTGCACACTGTCAACGCAGCCAACGCGCCACAGGCCACACTACTAATTTCACACATTTCATGAATGCTTGCGCTCAAAATGTTACCTTTTAGGCTCGTGGAGACAGGAGCTTTCCGCAACCTGATGGCTGCGGCCGTCTCTCGGTACTCGGTCCCCAGCTGCCACTATTTCTTCCGGTGTGCCATCCCCGCATTACACAAGCACCTGTCCCATAATATTAGACGTGCCCTCAACAACGCAGTTACTGGGAAAGTCTACCTAACCACGAATACATGGACAAGTGCTTGTGGGCAGGGAGGGTACATCTCGCTGATGGCACACTTGGTTAATGTAGTGGAAGCCGGGACCCAGTTAGACCTTGGGACGGAACACGTCCTCCCGACTCCGAAGATTGCAGGTCCTGGGTCAATCAGGGTTGCCCCCACATCCTACAGCACCTGCACCTCCTCCTCCTTCTCTTCCTCTTCAGCATCCATCTCTGAAATGACCCATCAGTCGCAAGCTGGAAGCACTGCAGCACTGTCTCGGCCAAGTGGCAATAGGCTGTGCTGAAGCTAATACGCATAGGTGACAAACCACACAATGTTGAAGAGTTGTGGACAGCTCTGAAAGATCAGGCAGATCTGTGGTTTAACCTACAGCCAGTCATAGTCATGTGTCACAATGGCCGGAAACTGGTGGCGGTTCTGAGGCGAGGCGAGCTCACACACATACCATGCCTGGCCCATGTGCTTAATCTCGTGGTTCAGCGGTTTCTCAAACCCTACCTGGATCTGACGGATCTGCTTGTCAAAGTACGCCGCCTGTGTGCCCATTTTAGAAAGTCAGCTACAGCTTCTGCTGCCTTTGCCGTGCTTCAGCAGCGTTTGCAGCTTCCAGCTCACCGACTGATCTGTGATGTCCCCACACATTGAAACTCTACATTGCAGATGTTGGGAAGGATTTGTAAGCAGAAGAGGGCAGTTGTTGACTACCAGCATCAACAACGCCTTCGGTATTCAGTTCAGACTCCACACATAAGACCTCAGGAGTGGACATGGATGTCAGACATATGTACCATCCTCCAAAACATTGAGGACTCCACCAAGATGGTGAGCAGCGATGACGCCATAATTAGCATCACCATCCCGCTTCTCTGTCTTCTCTGTCTCTCTCTGCTCACAATTAAAGAGGATGCATTGCAGGTGGAGCACAATGAGATGGAGCAAGGAACCATACAGGGTGATTACACACAGCCCAGCCTCATCTCATCCCAGCGTGGATTGGGTAACAATGAGGAAGAGGATGAGGAGGAAGAACAGGAGTTAGTTTCCTGCACACGGAAGTCTTGCCTCTTTGGAGTCTGGCACACATGGCTGAGTTTTACGCTGCCTTTCCCATGACCCTTCCGTTGTCAAAATTTTGGGTGACAGTAATTATTGGTTGGTGACACTTCTAGACCCATGCTACAAGGAGAACTTTCTATCTTTTATTCCCGTGCAGGACAAGCCTAATAAAATAGGGCAGTACGAGAAGGCCCTTGTTGATAAATTATTTAAAAAATTCCCATCTTAAGACGCTGGCGGCAGAGGTTCATTGGACAACAAAGGAGTACAGGCAAGGGAGACACAAATGCAATCAAGCAGAGGCAGAGGAACACTGTCAAAGTTCTGGGAAAGTTTTCTCAGACCCTCCCATCGCACAAGCCCTGATTTGAGGGGTACTCCCCCAAGGAGGGAAAAGTTGCAGAGAATGGTGAGGGAGTACCTTGCCGACCGTACCAACATCCTCTGTGATTCCTCTGTGCCTTATAATTATTGGGTATCCAAGCTGGACACGTGGTATGAACTGGCTCTCTATGCCTTGGAGGTCCTGGCCTGCCCTGCCGCTAGCTTTTTGTCAGAGCGAGTTTTTAGTGCCGTTGGTGGAATTATAACCAATAGGCACATACGCCTGTCAATTGAAAATGCTGACAGGCTGACTCTTATAAAAATGAACAAGGGCTGGATTGGGCCAGACTTCTCAATACCAACGAATGATAGCAGCATAACATAAACTCAAATACAGTGTCTTTTTTTGGGAGGTCTAACTCTATTCCTAGACATGGGTATATGCTTCCTGATTTTGTCTATTTGCTCTTGTCCTCCTCCTTCTCCACCTCCTCATCCTCCACCACCAAATCATCAACATATGTACCATATCAACATATCTACGTCTCTTGCAAGGGGCATTGGTGTTCATTCAAATTTTGGGCAGCTGTTGCTTCACTGCATAGGCAAACAGTATGGGAGACCCACTTCCTTAAAATTGGAACATTATTTTTAGGAGGCTCTCTGACCTCTACGTCTTTTTCAAGGGGCATTGGAGTTCCTCCAAATTTTTGCCAGCGGCTGCTTCACTGCATAGGCAAAGACTAAGGGAGACTCACTTCCTAATAATGGGAACATTGTTTTTAGGAGGCTCTCTGTCCTCTTTGTCTCTTGCAATTTGGAGTGCATCCAAATCGTTGACAGCCATTGAAGTTACTGCATAGGCAAACAGTATGTGAGACCCTCTCCTTTCTAATGGGAACATGTCGTACTCGTTACTGTAGCCCAGCTCTATGTGTCTTTAAATTGTTAGTGGCCCTTTTCCTAAATGTTGGCAGCCATTGGACTCACTGCATACCCTATAACTGTATAGCAGACCCTCTCCTTTCTAATGGGAACATGTCGTTGCTGTGACCCAGCTCTATGTGTCTTTAAATTGTTAGTGGCGTTTTTTACAAATGTTGGCAGCATGGGCATTACCACTATAGGAGACTCACTCCTTTATAATGAGAACATTTTTTTTACTGAGACCCTCCTCTATGTCTCTTCAAAGGGGTATTGGGTTGCGTCCAAAATTTTGACAGCCTTTGCAGTCACTGCATACGCAATAACAGTATAGGAGACCCACTTGTTAATAATGGGAACAACAAAGCATAGAAAACTGATGGCTCTCTAACAATAGTGAGGGTCAACTGCTGGCCCTTCATCAATAGTAAGGGCCGCCTGATGGCCCTATAAAAGTAGGCTTTGTGACTTTAAGAGTCCCTCCATCATAAATGAAACAGGATGTGTCTGATGATGTGTCACACACCACATGGCCAGATAAAGTTGTAAAATGTTAAAATTACATTTCCCAGTGAATGCATTTGTTTTGTTTGAAAGCAATGCAGAAGTGTAAAAACGCATAAAAAACGCTACATGTGAACATAGCCCAAGGTGTGGAGGAGCATTTTTGTTTTTGGATATTTATTTTGCCTTATATACAAGTCATTAACCTGAAAAGGATGTTTTTTAACATATTTCCCAGGTAAATCCATTTTGGTTTCATTTTTGTATGTTTTATTCTGAGTCCATAAAAGTGGCGTAATACCTCTGACAACATTGTTGACAGTAGTGACCTTGGAGTCAGAAATGCTTCCAAGGGTCTTCCCCATGCTGTTCCCATACCATTTGAGCACTGTTCCCATCAATTTGGGCAATTTTTAGCTCCTCTGCAGACCGCTGGGGGGAGCCGCCGGAAAAATGCTCAAGTTTCCCATAGAATTACATTGGGCTCGTTACTCGGACTGAGCACCCGAGTATTCCAATTTGTTTGACTCGAGCAATGGGTACTCGAGCATTTTCTTCCTCGCTTATCATTATTGTCTACTACTGACATCAGTGAGGTGAAACTGCAAATGCTACTCTGTTGATGCATATGACAGAACATAATCTTCTTCCAAATGCATCAGCGGAGAAGTATTTGCAGTTTCACATCACTGAACTCTCTTAGCAGCAGACAAACAAACACAGCTCAACCCTGCATTACCTAGTAACTGCAAGCTCCATTGTAAAGGAGAGGAGTAGAGATGAGCGGTGTTCGACTAGAACTGTTCGCCAATCTCAAATTCGAGCTGTTTTGGGCGGTGTTCGAGTTGTTCGACGAACCCGAACGATTTGCAAAAAATTCGGCTGTTCGAGGTTATGTTCGATAACTGTTCGTGCACCAAAAGCGTGTCCTGCATGTCTGGTGCTATTTAGAGCACCAATCATGCAGGGATTGTCTGCCACTCACTGTAATGCCACAGCCATGGTGGTTGTGGCATTACAGTGATTGCCCAAATCGATGGGAACAGTGCCAACAGTGAAACATGAAAAGCCGGCAATTCAGCAGCGGCATACACCTGTACCCGACAATTTAGAACCGAAAGAATAGAGCTTCACACATAGATTAGATAGATATAAACATGTCAGCCACATATATATGAAGTACAGTGACAGTGCTGCTTACTGTACTTGTCATTTAGCGTAAAGGATTTATAAAAAAAAATAATAGTGTTTTCATGCACCGTCTCTTTAAAAAAGCCGGCCGGCAATTCAGCAGCGGTACCCGACAATTTATAACAGACAGAATAGAGCTTCACACATAGATTAGATAGATAGAAACATGTCAGTCACATATATATGAAGTACAGTGATAGTGTTGGTTACTGTACTTGTCATTTAGTATTAAAATAAAGGATTTATTATTAAAAAAATTGGCGTGGGGTTCCCCTTAATTTTAGGCTCTAGCGGAGGTTAAGCAGACGGCTGGGGCAGATGTTTGAAGCCTGGGAAGGGGGTAATACCCACGGAGCTTCCCAGGCTACTAATATCAGCCCCCAGCTGAATACATAGCCTTTACTAGCTATTAAAATGGGGGACCCCCCCAAAAAAATGACGTGGGGTCCCCCCTAATTTAATAGCTAGCAAAGGCTAGGCAGACAGCTGGGGGCTGATATTAATAGCCCAGGAAGGGAGCCATGAATATTGGCCCCCTCCCAGGCTAGAAACACCAGCCGTCAGCCGCCCCAGAAATGGCGCATTCATAGGATGCGCCAATTCTGGCACTTAGCCTCGCTCTTCCACGCTGCCCTGGTGCGGTGGCAGGGGGTAATAGGGTTGGGGTTGATGTCAGCTTATAATGCCAGCTGACATCAAGCCCAGGTTAGTAATGGAGAGGCGTCTATAAGACACCCCCATTACTAACCCCATAGTCAAAGTTAAAAAAAGCACAAACACCCAGAATAAAGTCCTTTAATTGAAATAAAGACACAATCCTTTATTGTTCTAAATTAAACCATACTTACCATCACGCCCATTCCAGCTGAAGCCAACGATCTCCTGCAATAAAAGAAAAATAATAAAGCAACCTCATCCTTACCTTTCCATGGTTCCCACGACAGCTTCAGCTCTGCTACATCGAGATGACAGGCTGGACCGCAGCAGAACGCTGCCATCCAGCCTCTCATCCCGCAGACACTGAGAAGCGCAGGCTTGCTTGCGCTGCTCAGCGTCTCTCTGTGACGACATCCAGATGAGCCGAGTTCATGTCCAATGAACTCGGCTCACCTCATGCACGTCACTGACAGCGTGGGAAAATTCTCAAGCTGAAGCGGTGAGTGCAGGAGAATTCTCCCACGCTGTCAGTGACGTGCATAAGGTGAGCTCATGTCCAATGAACTCAGCTCACCTCCTGCACGTCACTGACAGCGTGGGAGAATTCTCCTGCACTCAGCGCTTCAGCGTGAGAATTCTCCCGCTGAAGCGCTGAGTGCAGGAGAATTTTCCCACGCTGTCAGTGACGTGCATAAGGTGAGCTCATGTCCAATGAACTCAGCTCACCTCCTGCACGTCACTGACAGCGTGGGAGAATTCTCCTGCACTCAGCGCTTCAGTGTGAGAATTCTCCCACGCTGAAGCGCTGAGTGCAGGAGAATTTTCCCACGCTGTCAGTGACGTGCATGAGGTGAGCCGAGTTCATTGGACATTAACTCGGCTCATCTGGATGCCCTCACAGAGAGACACTGTGGAGCGCAAGCAAGCCTGCGCTTCTCAGTGTCTGCGGGATGACAGGCTGGATGGCAGCGTTCTGCAGCGGTCCAGCCTGTCATCTCGATGTAGCAGAGCTGAAGCTGTCATGGGAACCATGGAAAGGTAAGGATGATGTTGCTTTATTATTTTTCTTTTATTTCAGGAGATCGTTGGCTTCAGCTGGAATGGGCGTGATGGTAAGTATGGTTTAATTTAGAACAATAAAGAATTGTGTGTTTATTTCAATTAAAGGACTTTTTTCTGGGTGTTGTGTTTTTTTTAAATACTTTACTAGAAATTCATGGTGGTCATGTCTAATATTGGTGTGACCCCATGAATTTCAGGCTTAGGGCCAGCTGATAATGCCAAGCTGGCCCTAACCCCTTTATTACCCAGTGAGCCACCGCATCAGGGCCCTGGATGAGTTGGGTACAGCGCCAGAAGATGGCGCTTCTATGAGCGCGCCATTTTCCGGGGTGGCTGCGGACTGCAATTTGCAGCGGGGGTGGCCCAGAAAGCTTGGGCCTCCCTGCGCTGCGGATTCCAGCCCCCAGCTGCCTAGTTGTACCTGGCTGGACACAAAAACAGGGCGAAGCCCCACGTCAATTTTCTTTAAATTATTTCATGAAATAATTAAGAAAAAAAGGGCTTCCCTATATTGTTGTGTCCGGCCAGGTACAAATAGGCAGCTGGTGGTTGGGGGCAGCCCGTTCCTGCCTGCTGTACCTGGCTGGACACAAATATAGTGCGAAGCCCCACGTCAATTTTTTTTAAATTATTTCATGAATTTCCTGAAATAATTTAAAAAAATTGAAGTGGGGCTTCGCACTATATTTGTGTCCAGCCAGGTACAGCAGGCAGGAACGGGCTGCCCCCATCCACCAGCTGCCTATTTGTACCTGGCCGGACACAACAATATAGGGAAGCCCTTTTTTTCTTAATTATTTCATGAATTTCATGAAATAATTAAAAAAAATTGAAGTGGGGCTTCGCACTATATTTGTGTCCAGCCAGGTACAGCAGGCAGTAACGGGCTGCCCCCATCCACCAGCTGCCTATTTATACCTGGCCGGACACAACAATACAGGGAAGCCCTTTTTTTCTTAATTATTTCATGAATTTCATGAAATAATTAAAAAAAATTGAAGTGGGGCTTCGCACTATATTTGTGTCCAGCCAGGTACAGCAGGCAGGAACGGGCTGCCCCCAACCACCAGCTGCCTATTTGTACCTGGCCGGACACAACAATATAGGGAAGCCCTTTTTTTCTTAATTATTTCATGAATTTCATGAAATAATTAAAAAAAAAGTACGTGGGGCTTCGCCCTATTTTTGTGTCCAGCCAGGTACAACTAGGCAGCTGGGGGCTGGAATCTGCAGCGCAGGGAGGCCCAAGCTTTCTGGGCCCCCCCCGCTACAAATTGCAGTCCGCAGCCACCCCGGAAAATGGCGCGTTCATAGAAGCGCCATCTTCTGGCGCTGTACCCAACTCATCCAGGGCCCTGGTGCGGTGGCTCACTGGGTAATAAAGGGGTTAGGGCCAGCTTGGTATTATCAGCTGGCCCCAAGCCCAAAATTCATGGGGTCACGCCAGTATTAGACATGACCGCCATGAATTTCTAGTAAAGTATTTAAAAAAAACACAACACCCAGAATAAAGTCCTTTAATTGAAATAAAGACACAATTCTTTATTGTTCTAAATTAAACCATACTTACCATCACACCCATTCCAGCTGAAGCCAACGATCTCCTGCAATAAAAGAAAAATAATAAACCAACCTCATCCTTACCTTTCCATGGTTCCCACGACAGCTTCAGCTCTGCTACATCGAGATGACTGGCTGGACCGCAGCAGAACGCTGCCATCCAGTCTGTCATCCCGCAGACACTGAGAAGCGCAGGCATGCTTGCGCTCCTCACTGTCTCGCTGTGACGGCATCCAGATGAGCCGAGGTCATGTCCAATGAACTCAGCTCACCTCCTGCACGTCACTGACAGCGTGGGAAAATTCTCCTGCAATCAGCGCTTCAGCGTGAGAATTTTCCCACGCTGTCAGTGACGTGCATGAGGTGAGCCGAGTTCATTGGACATGAACTCGGCTCATCTGGATGTCGTCACAGAGAGACGCTGAGCAGCGCAAGCAAGCCTGCGCTTCTCAGTGTCTGCGGGATGACAGGCTGGATGGCAGCGTTCTGCTGCGGTCCAGCCTGTCATCTCGATGTAGCAGAGCTGAAGCTGTCGTGGGAACCATGGAAAGGTAAGGATGAGGTTGCTTTATTATTTTTCTTTTATTGCAGGAGATCGTTGGCTTCAGCTGGAATGGGCGTGATGGTAAGTATGGTTTAATTTAGAACAATAAAGGATTGTGTCTTTATTTCAATTAAAGGACTTTATTCTCGGTGTTTGTGTTTTTTTTAACTTTGACTATGGGGTTAGTAATGGGGGTGTCTTATAGACGCCTCTCCATTACTAACCTGGGCTTGATGTCAGCTGGCATTATAAGCTGACATCAACCCCAACCCTATTACCCCCTGCCACCGCACCAGGGCAGCGTGGAAGAGCGAGGCTAAGTGCCAGAATTGGCGCATCCTATGAATGCGCCATTTCTGGGGCGGCTGACGGCTGGTGTTTCTAGCCTGGGAGGGGGCCAATATTCATGGCTCCCTTCCTGGGCTATTAATATCAGCCCCCAGCTGTCTGCCTAGCCTTTGCTAGCTATTAAATTAGGGGGGACCCCACGTCATTTTTTTTGGGGGGTCCCCCATTTTAATAGCTAGTAAAGGCTATGTATTCAGCTGGGGGCTGATATTAGTAGCCTGGGAAGCTCCGTGGGTATTACCCCCTTCCCAGGCTTCAAACATCTGCCCCAGCCGTCTGCTTAACCTCCGCTAGAGCCTAAAATTAAGGGGAACCCCACGCCAATTTTTTTAATAATAAATCCTTTATTTTAATACTAAATGACAAGTACAGTAACCAACACTATCACTGTACTTCATATATATGTGACTGACATGTTTCTATCTATCTAATCTATGTGTGATGCTCTATCTTTCTGTTCTAAATTGTCGGGTACCGCTGCTGAATTGCCGGCCGGCTTTTTTAAAGAGACAGTGCATGAAAACACTATTATTTTTTTAAATAAATCCTTTACACTAAATGACAAGTACAGTAAGCAACACTATCACTGTACTTATTATATATGTGACTGACATGTTTCTATCTATCTAATCTATGTGTGAAGCTCTATTCTTTCTGTTCTAAATTGTCGGGTACAGATGCTGAATTGCCGGCCGGCTTTTTTAAAGAGACGGTGCATGAAAACACTAATATTTTTTTTAATAAATCCTTTACACTAAATGACAAGTGCAGTAACCAACACTGTCACTGTGCTTCTTATATGTGTGACTGACATGTTTCTATCTATCTAATCTATGTGTGATGCTCTATTCCTTCTTGTCTAAATTGTCGGGTACCGGTGCATGCCGCTGCTGAATTTGCCGGCCGGCTTTTTTAAAGAGAGTGTCTTCTGAGCAGTTTGTCAGCTTTTGGACACCTTTGCAGGTGTTTTCTATGTGTTTCTATGTGTTTTTGTTTGCCTGCCATTGGTTTTAACGGTGTTCGACGGTGTTCTAAGGTGTTCGACGAACAGTTCGACGAACAATTCCTCGAACATCCCGGTGTTCGACGAACCGAACCGAACCCGAACACTACGGGGGTGGCTCAACACTAGAGAGGAGTGGTTTTGAGCTCTAAGAGAATATAGATGTTTAAATTTGGGATTCAACAAAATGGCAGCCAGCAAAACCATAAATGGCCAGCAAAGGTTTAAAAAATGAAAAATTAATTTATACTCAGCCCTCCATTCACCTTTCCGGGCTCTCTACTAGATATGAGCGTTGGTCTACTCGAACTGTTCACCAATCTCAAATTCGAGCTGTTTTGGGCGGTGTTCGAGCCGTTCGGCAAACACGAACAATTTGATAAAAATTCGGCTGTTCGAGGTTATGTTCGATAACTGTTCATGCACCAAAATCATAACTGGATTTTTTCTCAGTAATGATGAAAATTAATGTTAATACGCAGTTTGAGTGTACAGCGTGGTGGGGGGAGGGGCAGGGGATGGATCTCTGCAGGAACAATGAAGATCTCCATTTTTTTTTCTCTTTCCCGCATTTGCAGTGGGGAGGTGCAATCTGTCAGCCTATCAGCAGCGCACACACGGAGCGAAGTGCTTTTTTTCACACAAGCAAGGGCATGTGTCATTGGCAGTGTATGTCACATGTCCTTGCCCTATAAGACCAAGCCATTTTCCCCGTCGCCACCATTTTCTCACTGCTGCAGCTGCGTGTTAGACGGCACCGCTGTTGCTGTGTGCGCTATACCTTGTTAATTTCAAGCCAATTTTCGCACAAATATACAGATAGCTTGGGAGTAGGGAATAGTTGTGATTGCAGTCCTTTTAAGGACTAGGTTACAGCATTTCCTACGACTTTTATCAGGCAGGTCTGTGCTCTTAAATAGATAGGTTGTGGGAGTAAAGACTAATTGTAATTGGAGTCCTTTTCAGGACTAGGTTACATCAGTTCCTATCAGTTTTTGCCAGGCAGGTCTGTGCCAGTGCTGTGCAAGTTTTTTTCACAGCATTTGGCTGAATCTAGCAAAGCTAATCCTTTTTGGCCTATTGCAGAGTGTGTTAGTCAGTGGAGTAGCCTATCTGTGCTGCAAGATATACCACCTGTGTATAGAATACCAATTTTTTTACTGCACCTAGTGAAGTAAAATCTTTTGGGCATAGCATCATTCTATTAGTCAATCTATACTGACCTCCATCAGGTTGCAAATTAAAACTAATTTTTATCTGCATCTACAGTACCTCTGAAAAAATATTTGGGCTTCTAGCTGTGTGTGGGACTTGTTGTATTAGTCCATCTATACTGACCTCCATCAGGTTGCAAACTGAATATATTTTTTTCTGCATCTACCTCTGAAAAAATATTTGGGCTTCTAGCTGTGTGTGGGTCTTGTTCTATTAATCCATCTATACTGACCTCCATCAGGTTGCAAACTGAATATAATTTTTTTCTGCATCTAGCTCTGAAAAAATATTTGGCCTTCTAGCAGTGTGTCGGACTTTCTCTATTAGTCCATCTATACTGACCTCCATCAGGTTGCAAATTAAAAATAATTTTTATCTGCATCTACAGTACCTCTGAAAAAATATTTGGGCTTCTAGCTGTGTGTGGGACTTGTTGTATTAGTCCATCTATACTGACCTCCATCAGGTTGCAAATTAAAAATAATTTGTATCTGCATCTACAGTACCTCTGAAAAAATATTTGGGCTTCTAGCTGTGTGTGGGACTTGTTGTATTAGTCCATCTATACTGACCTCCATCAGGTTGCAAACTGAATATATTTTTTTCTGCATCTACCTCTGAAAAAATATTTGGGCTTCTAGCTGTGTGTGGGACTTGTTGTATTAGTCCATCTATACTGACCTCCATCAGGTTGCAAATTAAAAATAATTTGTATCTGCATCTACAGTACCTCTGAAAAAATATTTGGGCTTCTAGCTGTGTGTGGGACTTGTTGTATTAGTCCATCTATACTGACCTCCATCAGGTTGCAAATTAAAAATAATTTGTATCTGCATCTACAGTACCTCTGAAAAAATATTTGGGCTTCTAGCTGTGTGTGGGACTTGTTGTATTAGTCCATCTATACTGACCTCCATCAGGTTGCAAACTGAATATATTTTTTTCTGCATCTACCTCTGAAAAAATATTGGGCTTCTAGCTGTGTGTGGGTCTTGTTCTATTAATCCATCTATACTGACCTCCATCAGGTTGCAAACTGAATATAATTTTTTTCTGCATCTAGCTCTGAAAAAATATTTGGCCTTCTAGCAGTGTGTCGGACTTTCTCTATTAGTCCATCTAGACTGACCTCCATCAGGTTGCAAATTAAAAATAATTTTTATCTGCATCTACAGTACCTCTGAAAAAATATTTGGGCTTCTAGCTGTGTGTGGGACTTGTTGTATTAGTCCATCTATACTGACCTCCATCAGGTTGCAAATTAAAAATAATTTGAATCTGCATCTACAGTACCTCTGAAAAAATATTTGGGCTTCTAGCTGTGTGTGGGACTTGTTGTATTAGTCCATCTATACTGACCTCCATCAGGTTGCAAACTGAATATATTTTTTTCTGCATCTACCTCTGAAAAAATATTTGGGCTTCTAGCTGTGTGTGGGACTTGTTGTATTAGTCCATCTATACTGACCTCCATCAGGTTGCAAATTAAAAATAATTTGTATCTGCATCTACAGTACCTCTGAAAAAATATTTGGGCTTCTAGCTGTGTGTGGGACTTGTTGTATTAGTCCATCTATACTGACCTCCATCAGGTTGCAAACTGAATATATTTTTTTCTGCATCTACCTCTGAAAAAATATTGGGCTTCTAGCTGTGTGTGGGTCTTGTTCTATTAATCCATCTATACTGACCTCCATCAGGTTGCAAACTGAATATAATTTTTTTCTGCATCTAGCTCTGAAAAAATATTTGGCCTTCTAGCAGTGTGTCGGACTTTCTCTATTAGTCCATCTATACTGACCTCCATCAGGTTGCAAATTAAAAATAATTTTTATCTGCATCTACAGTACCTCTGAAAAAATATTTGGGCTTCTAGCTGTGTGTGGGACTTGTTGTATTAGTCCATCTATACTGACCTCCATCAGGTTGCAAATTAAAAATAATTTGTATCTGCATCTACAGTACCTCTGAAAAAATATTTGGGCTTCTAGCTGTGTGTGGGACTTGTTGTATTAGTCCATCTATACTGACCTCCATCAGGTTGCAAACTGAATATATTTTTTTCTGCATCTAACCCAGCCAATAGTTTTGGCCTAATACCACAGTTTGGCCACTCAGCTCTGCTCGGTTACCATCCATTGTTTTTTTGTGCAAACAACTCCAGAGTTGTGAATTAGTTAACCACCAAAATGAGTGGAAAAAGGCCTGCTGCTGGTGGAAAGGGGAATAGGCGTGTTGGGAAGGGGAAAAAAGGTTGTGTCCGTGGGGTAGGTGTTAAAGCAACAGTAACATCTGCAGAAGAAAGACCATCTTCCAGCCAAACTAAAATGTCTACTTCTTTTAGCGGACAATGTGATAAGATCCCTTTCTTACGGCCACGCCAATCGCTACAAATTCCAGATGAGGCACAAAAACAGCAGGTGCTTCAACGGATATCAAGTGCTCCTTTAAGTGGGCTCTCCTCCACATCAACTTCAACATCACAAATACTCCAGTCCTCAAAGGTGTCACCCAAATCGCACTTGCTTCCTCACAGCTCCCAAATCTCCAGCTGCCCGTCTGAGTATGAGGTAGAACAGATGGTTGAGTCTGCAGAGCTGTTTACTCATACTATAGCCTGGGAATCAGAGGTCGACTCCAGCGCTTCTGTGAATCCAGACGAGGAAATGATCTGCACTGATGCCCAGAATCTTTATGAGTCGGATCCAGGACCAGACGCAGAAGGTTCTGACCATAATGTAGACCCTCATTCCCAAACTGTAACTCCTGTTGGTGGAGACAATGAGGAAGACGATGATAAGACTCAAATACCTGATTGGAGCGACAACTTTAGTTTTTTGTCAGGGCAGGAACAGGTTGGCTCTGAGGACGACGGGTGTGATAACACACAGGGTGATGATGATGAGGTTGGAGATCCCACTTACTGTCAACCCAGTCAGCCAAGAGATGAGGTCAGCAGAGGAGGTGGAGGAAGATGCTAGTGACGACGAGGTCAGGTTGCGCCTTCCTGGACAGAGACGTAGTACTGGAAGCACGTCAACAACTGCATCCTCAAACACAACTCTGCCTCTCACCACAAGTCGTGGTGGCTCTTCAGGTCGCATGGGTGCTAAGCCTTGCATAGCCTGGGCATTTTTTCAGGTCGATAAAGATGACCCAACTCGTGTTATCTGTAACATTTGTCAGCAAAAGCTAAGTAGAGGCCAAAAAATACATAGTTTGAGTACTTCATGCATGAACCGGCACATGGACATGAAGCATAAGTTGCAGTGGGAAGCTCAGTGTGCTACAATGCGGCCTAGCCGGCCGGGCCAACCACCGTCTGCCATATCTTGTGCATCCGCGGCCTCTTCATCCTCTGTGACTGGGGGGACAGCAGTCACACCTATTTTGGGGCGCAGACCTGCCACCTCTTTACCCGCAACAGCCAGCGTGATTGGCAGGTCATCATTTTCTTTGGAGGTGGTAACAGCAGCTGGTGTTGAGCGCTGTCCGACATCGATAGCACCACCTTTGGATCAAGGCAACCTAACATGTCCGCCTGCATCTTCCTCACAGACCGGCAGTTTGCCGGGGACACCCTTATCAACCCCGTCTAAGCACAATAGCCAGCCCTCGGTCCCTCAGATGTGGACAAGTAAAAGACCATTTCCTCCTAGCCATGAGAAAGCTAAGAGGTTGAATTTCACCATCTGCAAGCTCTTGGCTACAGAAATGCTGCCTTTCCGCCTGGTGGACACAGAGGATTTTCGAGACCTTATGTGAGTCGCAGTGCCCCAGTACCAGATGCCCAGTCGGCACTACTTCTCAAAGAAAGGTGTGCCTGCGCTCCACCAGCATGTCGCACACAACATCACCGCTTCTTTGTAAACTCTGTGTGTGACAGGGTGCATTTCACCACAGACACTTGGACGAGTAGGCATGGACAGGGGCGTTACATGTCGCTGACTGGGCACTGGGTAACTATGGTGACAGCAGGACAAGGGGCTGCTGTCCAAGTCTTGCTGTCCCCACGAGTTGTGCGTCAATCCTCTTTATGTCAAAGTTCCTCCACTGCTTCTGCCTCCTCAACCTCCTCTCGGTCTTCCACCTGCACCCAAAGCCTGTCTGGTCATGCCACAAGCTTTCTAACTGCGCAGAAGGGATCCTGCACACCTCCTTACTATGCTGGCAGTAGGGCTCAACGTCATCAGGCGGTTTTTACATTGAAATATCTGGGAAATGTGAGTCACACAGCTGAGGAGTTGTGGTCAGCTCTGGAGAACCAATTTCATGAATGGTTGTCTCCACTGGACCTGAAACCAGGGAAGGCCGTGTGCGACAATGCTGCAAACCTGGGTGCGGCCCTTCGCCGGGGCAATGTCACACACGTGCCTTGTATGGCTCACGTGTTGAACCTGGTTGTCCAGCAATTTTTAGCCCACTATCCCAGACTAGATGGCCTTCTGCAGAGGGCACGGTCGCTGTGTGCTCACTTCCGCCGTTCGCATCCCGCAGCTCAGCGACTTACATCTCTACAGAAGTCGTTGGGCCTGCCACTTCACCGGCTAAAATGCGATGTGCCTACCCGGTGGAATTCAACTCTGCACATGTTGCAGCGACTGTGGCAGCACCGACAAGCCCTGGTGCAATACGTTCTGACGTATAGCCTGGGCCAACGAGATTCAGAGGTGGGGCAAATCACGCTGGAGGAGTGGTCTCAGATCAGGGACCTATGCACCCTTCTGCACAGTTTTGAAATGGCGACGAAGATGTTTAGTGCTGACGATGCCATTATCAGCATGACTATTCCGGTGATTTACATGCTGGAGCACATGTTAAACAGAATTCGGAGACAGGTGGTAGCACAAGAGGAGGTGGAGGAAGTAGAGGAGGAGGAGTTGTATGCGGAAGGGCTAACATCTGCAAGGTCCAGACGGTCGGCAGCACCAAGGCGGCAGGCATGTGAGGGTGGGGGAGATGGTTTTACCAGGGCGCATGGTAGCAGCCAAACTAGTGAGGAAGGTGCAGGAGCCCAGGAAGAAGTGGAGGACGAACTGATGGAAGACTCATCAGATGAGGGAGACCTTGATCACATTTCTGTTGTGCGAGGTTGGGGGGAGAGGACAGAGGAAGGAAGCATGATTGTTACCTCGCCACCAACACAACAGGGACTTGGTGCTCCTGGATGCGCAACACACATGAGTGCCTTCTTGCTGCACTACCTGCAACATGACCCTCGAATTGTGAGAATTAGAAATAATCCTGACTACTGGGTTGCCACACTGTTAGATCCCCGGTACAAAAGTAAATTTGCAGAAATTATTCCTGCCATAGAAAGGGATGCACGCATGCAGGAGTATCAGCAGAGACTGTTGCAGAATCTTACATGTGCTTTTCCACAAAATACCAGTGGTGCACGTAGTGAATCTCACAGTTCCAACTTGCCAACCGTGGGACCGTCAAGTGTTCAGCACTCAAACCGTAACAGAACCACAGTATCTGGTGGTAACTAGTGTTGAGCCACCCCCGTAGTGTTCGGGTTCGGTTCGGTTCGTCGAACACCGGGATGTTCGAGGAACTGTTCGTCGAACTGTTCGTCGAACACCTTAGAACACCGTCGAACACCGTTAAAACCAATGGCAGGCAAACAAAAACACATAGGAACACATAGAAAACACCTTCAAAGGTGTCCAAAAGCTGACAAACTGCTCAGAAGACGCTTTCTTTAAAAAAGCCGGCCGGCAATTCAGCAGCGGCATACACCGGTACCCGACAATTTAGACATGAAGGAATAGAGCATCACACATAGATTAGATAGATAGAAACATGTCAGTCACATATATATGAAGTACAGTGACAGTGTTGCTTACTGTACTTGTCATTTAGTGTAAAGGATTTATTAAAAAATATAATAGTGTTTTCGTGCACCGTCTCTTTAAAAAAGCCGGCCGGCAATTCAGCATCTGTACCCGACAATTTATAACCGAAAGAATAGAGCTTCACACATAGATTAGATAGATAGAAACATGTCAGTCACATATATATGAAGTACTGTGACAGTGTTGCTTACTGTACTTGTCATTTACTGCAAAGAATTTATTTAAAAAAATAATAGTGTTTTCATGCACCGTCTCTTTAAAAAAGCCGGCCGGCAATTCAGCATCTGTACTCGACAATTTAGAATAGAAGGAATAGAGAATCACACATAGATTAGATAGATAGAAACATGTCCGCCACATATATATGAAGTACATTGACAGTGTTGCTTACTGTACTTGTCATTTAGTGTAAAGGATTTATTAAAAAATATAATAGTGTTTTCGTGCACCGTCTCTTTAAAAAAGCCGGCCGGCAATTCAGCAGCGGTACCCGACAATTTATAACAGACAGAATAGAGCTTCACACATAGATTAGATAGATAGAAATATGTCAGTCACATATATATGAAGTACTGTGACAGTGTTACTTACTGGACTTGTCATTTACTGCAAAGGATTTATTAAAAAAAATAATAGTGTTTTCATGCACCGTCTCTTTAAAAAAGCCGGCCGGCAATTCAGCATCTGTACCCGACAATTTATAACAGACAGAATAGAGCTTCACACATAGATTAGATAGATAGAAACATGTCAGTCACATATATAATAAGTACAGTGACAGTGTTGGTTACTGTACTTGTCATTTAGTATTAAAATAAAGGATTTATTATTAAAAAAAATTGGCGTGGGGTTCCCCGTAATTTTAGTCTCTAGCGGAGGTTAAGCAGACAGCTGGGGCAGATGTTTGAAGCCTGGGAAGGGGGTAATACCCACGGAGCTTCCCAGGCTACTAATATCAGCCCCCAGCTGAATACCTAGCCTTTACTAGCTATTAAAATGGAGGACCCCCCCAAAAAAATGACGTGGGGTCCCCCCTAATTTAATAGCTAGCAAAGGCTAGGCAGACAGCTGGGGGCTGATATTAATAGCCCAGGAAGGGAGCCATGAATATTGGCCCCCTCCCAGGCTAGAAACACCAGCCCTCAGCCGCCCCAGAAATGGCGCATCCATAGGATGTGCCAATTCTGGCACTTAGCCTCGCTCTTCCACGCTGCCCTGGTGCGGTGGCAGGGGGTAATAGGGTTGGGGTTGATGTCAGCTTATAATGCCAGCTGACATCAAGCCCAGGTTAGTAATGGAGAGGCGTCTATAAGACACCCCCATTACTAACCCCATAGTCAAAGTTAAAAAAAAAACACAAACACCCAGAATAAAGTCCTTTAATTGAAATAAAGACACAATTCTTTATTGTTCTAAATTAAACCATACTTACCATCACGCCCATTCCAGCTGAAGCCAACGATCTCCTGCAATAAAAGAAAAATAATAAAGCAACCTCATCCTTACCTTTCCATGGTTCCCAGGACAGCTCCAGCTCTGCTACATCGAGATGACAGGCTGGACCGCAGCAGAACGCTGCCATCCAGCTTGCCATGCCGCACACACTGAGAAGTGCAGGCATGCTTGCGCTCCTCAGTGTCTGACTGTGACGGCATCCAGATGAGCCGACAATGAACTCGGCTCACCTCATGTACGTCACTGACAGCGTGGGAAAATTCTCCTGCACTCAGCGCTTCAGCGTGAGAATTTTCCCACGCTGTCAGTGACGTGCATGAGGTGAGCCGAGTTCATTGGACATGACCTCGGCTCATCTGGATGCCGTCACAGCCAGACACTGAGTAGCGCAAGCATGCCTGCGCTTCTCAGTGTCTGCGGGATGACAGGCTGGATGGCAGCGTTCTGCTGCGGTCCAGCCTGTCATCTCGATGTAGCAGAGCTGAAGCTGTCGTGGGAGCCATGGAAAGGTAAGGATGATGTTGCTTTATTATTTTACTTTTATTGCAGGAGATCTTTGGCTTCAGCTGGAATGGGCGTGGCGGTAAGTATGGTTTAATTTAGAACAATAAAGAATTGTGTGTTTATTTCAATTAAAGGACTTTTTTCTGGGTGTTTGTGTTTTTTTTAAATACTTTACTAGAAATTCATGGTGGTCATGTCTAATATTGGCGTGACCCCATGAATTTCGGGCTTAGGGCCAGCTGATAATGCCAAGCTGGCCTTAACCCCTTTATTACCCAGTGAGCCACCGCACCAGGGCCCTGGATGAGTTGGGTACAGCGCCAGAAGATGGCGCTTCTATGAACGCGCCATTTTCCGGGGCGGCTGCGGACTGCAATTTGCAGTGGGTGGGGTCCAGAAAGCTTGGGCCTCCCTGCGCTGCAGATTCCAGCCCCCAGCTGCCTAGTTGTACCTGGCTGGACACAAAAATAGGGCGAAGCTCCACGTATTTTTTTTTTTAATTCATGAAATTCATGGAATAATTAAGAAAAAAGGGCTTCCCTATATTGTTGTGTCCGGCTAGGTACAAATAGGCAGCTGGTGGTTGGGAGCAGCCCGTTCCTGCCTGCTGTACCTGACTGGACACAAATATAGGGCGAAGCGCCACATCAATTTTTTTTTCATTATTTCATGAATTTCCTGAAATAATTTAAAAAAAATTTACGTGGGGCTTCGCCCTATATTTGTGTCCAGTCATGTACAGCAGGCAGGAACGGGCTGCCCCCAACCACCAGCTGCCTATTTGTACCTGGCCAGACACAACAATATAGGGAAGCCCTTTTTTTAAAAAATTATTTCATGAAATAATTAAAAAAAAATTGACGTGGGGCTTCGCACTATATTTGTGTCCAGCCAGGTACAGCAGGCAGGAACGGGCTGCCCCCAACCACCAGCTGCCTATTTGTACCTGGCCAGACACAACAATATAGGGAAGCCCTTTTTTAAAAAAATTATTTCATGAAATAATTAAAAAAAAATCGACGTGGGGCTTCGCACTATATTTGTGTCCAGCCAGGTACAGCAGGCAGGGACGGGCTGCCCCCAACCACCAGCTGCCTATTTGTACCTGGTTGGACACAACAATATAGGGAAGCCCTTTTTTTCTTAATTATTCCATGAATTTCATGAAATAATTAAAAAAAAAAATGCGTGGGGCTTCGCCCTATTTTTGTGCCCAGCCAGGTACAACTAGGCAGCTGGGGGCTGGAATCTGCAGCGCAGGGAGGCCCAAGCTTTCTGGACCCCACCCGCTGCATATTGCAGTCCGCAGCCGCCCCGGAAAATGGCGCATTCATAGAAGCGCCATCTTCTGGCGCTGTACCCAACTCATCCAGGGCCCTGGTGCGGTGGCTCACTGGGTAATAAAGGGGTTAAGGCCAGCTTGGCATTATCAGCTGGCCCTAAGCCCGAAATTCATGGGGTCACGCCAATATTAGACATGACCACCATGAATTTCTAGTAAAGTATTTAAAAAAACACAACACCCAGAATAAAGTCCTTTAATTGAAATAAACACACAATTCTTTATTGTTCTAAATTAAACCATACTTACCGTCACGCCCATTCCAGCTGAAGCCAATGTCTTCTGCAATAAAAGTAAAATAATAAAGCAACCTCATCCTTACCTTTGCATGGTTCCCACGACAGCTTCAGCTCTGCTACATCGAGATGACAGGCTGGACCGCAGCAGAACGCTGCCATCCAGCCTGTCATCCCGCGGACACTCAGAAGCGCAGGCATGCTTGCGCTCCTCAGTGTCTCGCTGTGACGGCATAAAGATGAGACAAGCTCATGTCCAATGAACTCGGCGCACCTCATGCACGTCACTGACAGCGTGGGAGAATTCTCCTGCACTCAGCACTTCAGCGTGAAAATTCTCCCACGCTGTCAGTGACGTACATGAGGTCAGCTGAGTTCATTGGACATGAATGAGCTCACCTCATGCACGTCACTGACAGCGTGGGAAAATTCTCACGCTGAAGCGCTGAGTGCAGGAGAATTTTCCCACGCTGTCAGTGACGTGCATGAGGTGAGCTCATTCATGTCCAATGATCTCAGCTCACCTCATGCACGTCACTGACAGCGTGGGAAAATTCTCCTGCACTCAGCGCTACAGCGTGAGAATTCTCCCACGCTGTCAGTGACGTGCATGAGGTGAGCTCATTCATGTCCAATGAACTCAGCTGACCTCATGCACGTCACTGACAGCGTGGGAGAATTCTCACGCTGAAGTGCTGAGTGCAGGAGAATTCTCCCACGCTGTCAGTGACGTGCATGAGGTGCGCCGAGTTCATTGGACATGAACTCGTCTCATCTTTATGCCGTCACAGCCAGACACTGCAGAGCGCAAGCATGCCTGTGCTTCTCAGTGTCTGCGGGATGACAGGATGGATGGCAGCGTTCTGCTGCGGTCCAGCCTGTCATCTCGATGTAGCAGAGCTGAAACTGTCGTGGGAACCATGGAAAGGTAAGGATGAGGTTGCTTTATTATTTTTCTTTTATTGCAGGAGATCGTTGGCTTCAGCTGGAATGGGCGTGACGGTAAGTATGGTTTAATTTAGAACAATAAAGGAATGTGTCTTTATTTCAATTAAAGGACTTTATTCTGGGTGTTTGTGTTTTCTTTTAACTTTGACTATGGGGTTAGTAATGGGGGTGTCTTATAGACGCCTCTCCATTACTAACCTGGGCTTGATGTCAGCTGGCATTATAAGCTGACATCAACCCCAACCCTATTACCCCCTGCCACCGCACCAGGGCAGCGTGGAAGAGCGAGGCTAAGTGCCAGAATTGGCGCATCCTATGGATGCGCCATTTCTGGGGCGGCTGACGGCTGGTGTTTCTAGCCTGGGAGGGGGCCAATATTCATGGTTCCCTTCCTGGGCTATTAATATCAGCCCCCAGCTGTCTGCCTAGCCTTTGCTAGCTATTAAATTAGGGGGGACCCCACGTCATTTTTTTTGGGGGGTCCCCCATTTTAATAGCTAGTAAATGCTAGGTATTCAGCTGGGGGCTGATATTAGTAGTCTGGGAAGCTCCGTGGGTATTACCCCCTTCCCAGGCTTCAAACATCTGCCCCAGCTGTCTGCTTAACCTCCGCTAGAGACTAAAATTACGGGGAACCCCACGCCAATTTTTTTTAATAATAAATCCTTTATTTTAATACTAAATGACAAGTACAGTAACCAACACTGTCACTGTACTTATTATATATGTGACTGACATGTTTCTATCTATCTAATCTATGTGTGAAGCTCTATTCTGTCTGTTATAAATTGTCGGGTACAGATGCTGAATTGCCGGCCGGCTTTTTTAAAGAGACGGTGCACGAAAACACTATTATATTTTTTAATAAATCCTTTACACTAAATGACAAGTACAGTAAGCAACACTGTCACTGTACTTCGTATATATGTGGCTGACATGTTTCTATCTATCTAATCTATGTGTGATGCTCTATTCCTTCTATTCTAAATTGTCGGGTACAGATGCTGAATTGCAGGCCGGCTTTTTTAAAGAGACGGTGCATGAAAACACTATTATTTTTTTTAATAAATCCTTTGCAGTAAATGACAAGTACAGTAAGCAACACTGTCACAGTACTTCATATATATGTGACTGACATGTTTCTATCTATCTAATCTATGTGTGAAGCTGTATTCTGTCTGTTATAAATTGTCGGGTACAGATGCTGAATTGCCGGCCGGCTTATTTAAAGAGACGGTGCACGAAAACACTATTATATTTTTTAATAAATCCTTTACACTAAATGACAAGTACAGTAAGCAACACTGTCACTGTACTTCGTATATATGTGGCTGACATGTTTCTATCTATCTAATCTATGTGTGATTCTCTATTCCTTCTATTCTAAATTGTCGGGTACAGATGCTGAATTGCCGGCCGGCTTTTTTAAAGAGACGGTGCATGAAAACACTATTATTTTTTTTGATAAATCCTTTACACTAAATGACAAGTACAGTAACCAACACTGTCACTGTACTTATTATATATGTGACTGACATGTTTCTATCTATCTAATCTATGTGTGAAGCTCTATTCTGTCTGTTATAAATTGTCGGGTACAGATGCTGAATTGCCGGCCGGCTTTTTTAAAGAGACGGTGCACGAAAACACTATTATATTTTTTAATAAATCCTTTACACTAAATGACAAGTACAGTAAGCAACACTGTCACTGTACTTCGTATATATGTGGCTGACATGTTTCTATCTATCTAATCTATGTGTGATGCTCTATTCCTTCTATTCTAAATTGTCGGGTACAGATGCTGAATTGCCGGCCGGCTTTTTTAAAGAGACGGTGCATGAAAACACTATTATTTTTTTTAATAAATCCTTTGCAGTAAATGACAAGTACAGTAAGCAACACTGTCACAGTACTTCATATATATGTGACTGACATGTTTCTATCTATCTAATCTATGTGTGAAGCTCTATTCTGTCTGTTATAAATTGTCGGGTACAGATGCTGAATTGCCGGCCGGCTTTTTTAAAGAGACGGTGCACGAAAACACTATTATATTTTTTAATAAATCCTTTACACTAAATGACAAGTACAGTAAGCAACACTGTCACTGTACTTCGTATATATGTGGCTGACATGTTTCTATCTATCTAATCTATGTGTGATTCTCTATTCTTTCTGTTCTAAATTGTCGGGTACCGGTGTATGCCGCTGCTGAATTGCCGGCTTTTCATGTTTCACTGTGAGCACTGTTCCCATCGATTTTGCAATCACTGTAATGCCACAACCACCATGGCTGTGGCATTACAGTGAGTGGCAGACAATCCCTGCATGATTGGTGCTCTAAATAGCGCCAGACATGCAGGACACGCTTTTGGTGCACGAACAGTGATCGAACATAACCTCGAACAGCCGAATTTTTTGCAAATCGTTCGGGTTCGTCGAACAACTCGAACACCGCCCAAAACAGCTCGAATTTGAGATTGGCGAACAGTTCTAGTCGAACACCTCTCATCTCTAGTGGTAACATCAATTTTGCGGAATCATTTCACCACTTTTTTAGCCCATCCTTTGCAAGGCCACAGGAGACAAGAAGTCTGACACATAGTCAACGCCTAGAGACGATGGTACAGGAGTATCTCCAAGTAAACATTGAAGCCACGACTGTGTCACTGGACCCTTGCTCTTTTTGGGCTTCCAATCTGGATAAATGGCCGGAGCTAGCCACTTACGCCTTGGAGATCTTGTCATGCCCCGCAGCCAGCGTTCTGTCTGAACGTGTGTTCAGTGCTGCTGGTGGTGTGCTGACAGATAAGCGCACGCGGCTCTCCACTGATAATGTAGACAGACTCACGTTCATAAAGATGAACAAATCATGGATCCGAAACGACTTTTCTACCCCTGTGTCATCCTGGGGAGAGTAAAAGCTTGATGATTGTTTAAAATCACCCTACCAACCGTTTTAAGCTTTCAAATTACTAATCATGTTTATCTGTATCTTGACTGGAAAATAATTTGGGCTTTGTAGCAGTGTGCAGCACTGATCCTATTAGGCCATCTATAATAAGCTCCACCAGATTTAAAATTAAAAATTATTTTTAGCTGCATGTAGCCCGGAAAATTATTTTGGGGCTCCGAGATGCGCAAGACACATAAGTGCCTTCTTGCTGCACTACCTGCAGCATGACCCTCATATTGTCAGAATTCGAAGTAATCATGACTACTGGGTTGCCACACTCTTAGATCCCCCAAACTTTTCGATCAACCTTTTCATTTTAATAAAGACCAAAAAAATGGTCATTTTTGAAATTATAAGCATTAGCAGGTTGTTAGAAACTGAAATCAAACAGTTTTCAACTCAAAACTTTATTCTAGGTGATGTTACATTTTCACATAGGACCCCTTGTTCCAAAGGAGCTTCTGAACTCTCTCGTCCATTGAATTTGTCAGGTTTTGGATGGTTTCTGCTTCAATTGTTTTGCATGAGGACAGAATACCCTCCCAGAGCTGTTGCTTAGATGTGAACTGCCTCCCGCCATCATAGACACTCCTTTTAATGATGCTCCAAAGGTTCTGAATGGGGTAGAGGTCAGGGGAGCATGGGGGTCACACCATAAGTTTGTCCCCTTTTATGCCCATATCAGCCAGAGATGCAGATGTTTTATGTGCAGCATGAGATGGTGCATTATCATGCAGAAAAACGATCTTGCTGTGAAATACACGGTTCTTCTTCTTGAACCATGGCAGGAAGTCCTGTTTGAGAAAATCCACATACATTATGGAGTTCATCTTTAGCACCTTCAGGGATCCTAAAGGGGCCGACAATCTCTCTCCCCATGATTCCAGCCCAAAACATTACTCCACCTCCTCCTTGTTGGCGCTGTAGCCGTGTTTGCGTGGGGTGTCCATCAACCAGCCATCCTCCACTCCATCCATCTGGACCATCGAGCGCTGCACGGCACTCATCCGTGAACAAAACAGTTTTGAAATCATTCTTCATGTAATGTTTGGCCCACTGGAGCCGTTTCTGCTTGTGTGAAGTGGATAGAGGAGGTCGACAGGATGGCGTATGCACAGCTGCAAACCTCTGAAGGACCCTGCATCTTGTTGTTCGGGGGACGTTGGAGGCACAAGCAGCTTCAAAAACTTGTCTGCTGCTATGACAAGGCTTTTTTGCCGCTGCTCTTTCAACCTGACGTAATTGCCTGTAGGAAAGAGTCCTCAATTTGCCCTTATCAGCACGCACACGTGTGTACTGTGAATCAGCTACATACTTCTTGATTGCCAAGACACTTCATCCTGATCATCGCACAATGTTGATTGTAGTCATGCCTTGACCTAAACACTCCACAATTTGTTGCTTCTCAGCAGCCGACACATCCTTTTTCTTTCCCATTTTGGCAGAAAATGTAGGCTGCTGAATAATGTGAGAGAGCCTTCTTAAGTAGTCTTGCCTTTCATTGGACACACCTGACAAACTAATTAGCACTGGTGTCTGCAATTGCTTACAGTGATATAAAGAGCCCTGACACACATCACCATCAATGAGTTTAACTGACAAACAAACAAATTCTTCCCTTATCACTCCTAAACACTTTTTGCATAATAATTTGGAACACAGTGTACATGTGCTTTTCCACAAAACACCAGTGGTTCACGTAGTGAATCTTAAAGTTCTAACTTGCCAACCGTGGTCTGTATGGAGTTGTTCAATAAAGGGCCCAAAATTAAGATAACATAGATGGGAGAGGTCTCTATGAATAGGAATTCCTAAGTATTTGATACCCTGTGAGGGCCAGGCAAAGGGAAAGTTGGACTGGATGGAATCCTATATGGATTTGGGGAGAGAGACATTGAGGGCCTCAGACTTCGCTGCATTGATTTTAAAATTTGACCATGTAACAAAGTGATCTATTTCAGCCATAACAGCATGGATGGATATATGTGATTGAGTGATATATACTAGGACATCATCAGCAAATAGAGAGCACTTGTACTCGGTGCCTCCCACCTCAATCCACCTAATATTGGGGTTATGGCGAATTGATGAGAGCAGGTGCTCCGTCACTAGGATGTATAAGAGAGGGGACAGAGAACATCCCTGCCTTGTCCCATTGGTGATTGTGAAAGGTGATGAAAATGTTCTGACGCGCCCCCTGGGCCTTGGGACACCCGGAGCCGGACCCTTTTTGGTGGATGCTGGTGGTTGTAGTTTCCGTGGCGGCAACCCGGTTCCGTGGCTCAGGGCGGTCAAACCAGTGGCGGAACTATTTATGTGGTTTTGATGTTTAAATGTCCGACTAGGCCACCCGTGGTTTGCGGTCAGAGTGAACCGCCGCTCCAGGGCAGACCGCTGAGGCTGGTGTTGTGGGTGCAGCAGAGCGTAGCATAACTCCCCACGGGAGGAGTATAGCCTCAGGGCAGTGTATGCGGAGGATGGGGGTGATGGTGCAGGGCAGCAGCAGTAATGACACGGAGTCAGTGATGCAGTCCAGGGCCTTTACTCACAGTTCTTATTATCCAGACCACGTCTGCAGGTAACGGCTGCCCACGTCGTACTGTGCTCACCAGGTGAGGGGCTCAGACAACTCCCAGATAACTTTGGAGCGCTTCACAGGACCCCCTTTGTGTGTCCTTTGTCTGGCCTTTCTTACCAACCCTTCTGTCCGGCTGCCTCGGGCCTCCTCTTGGTAAACTTGGCGCCAGTTTCCCTGACCCTATGTGGTGCCTTCCTAGCGGGTGTAGCGAGGGGCTGCACCACATAAAATGTCACAGCCTCCTGTTTCTAGCTGAGGGTCGTTTCCTGCCTCCACTAGTTTCGGGGACCGGTCTCCCCATTTGGCCTGACCCCTCCACGCAGGTGGATTCTGGCGTGCGGTGGCGACTCGCCCGTCCGCACCCCTGAGATCCCTTCGTTCCTCGTTCCTGGAGCCTTCTCCGCTCCTCTTCCTTCCTTCTCCCTCTTCCAGGCCTGGGCCTCTGTTACTAGGCCCGCCTCCGGAGCAGAGCTCATGCAGAGCCCCTGCTCCCTGCCACTTCTGCTCAGACTTCTCTGCACTGAACTAAGATGGCGCCCACCTTTTATACTCCCTTCTCAATGCACCCAGGAACTGCTTCCTCCCTGCTCCTGCACTACAGGGTTCCCCTTCCTCAGTGTTCCCTCCCCCCACTCCAGCCAGGGACAGGGACTGTCGTGCCCATCTCAGGGGCATATTGGTCGCCCTGCCCCACAGCAATGTGGTGTAATGCATGCAGGTGTCGGGTCCTGATCCACACTACATCCTTACCTGAGAGTGAGATATCACACCTCTGGGTGAGGTGCAATACCTCTGTAGCAACCGAGCCCTCAGGGTGCTACAGTTCCATTTATCTTCAGCCTAGGTGACGTATTGCGATACAGGGCCGTGATTTTGGCTATAAAAGGGTCCCCTAGACCCCTACCCCAAGCTTTTTAAGAGAATCATATATGGCGTGCCAGGAGACTCTATGGAATGCTTTCTCAGCATCCAACGAGAGTATCTAATTACAAATTTTTAACTGCATCTAGCCCAGGAAATACTTTGTGCCTAGTAGCAGGGTCTGCTAGTCAGCGGATTATCCTGGCTGTTAAGCAAGCTACACCACCTGTAGTTTGGACACTTCATTTTTTCAAAGGAAATGCTTCGGGACCACGGGATACTCAGTGAAGAGCATCAGGAGGCACCCCAAGGCATAGGGGCTGGGACTGGCAGTAGGATGCTTTGCGGTGGACAGCCGAGCTCGATCCTTATAAAAGCTTTTTAACTGCAGCAGCTTTAGTGGACGCTACTGGAGCTGGAATTACGCGGCTGCTGGCATGAGACTTGCCCTCCAATAGATCCTTGTAAATGGATTTAAAGTGTATTCATTCAAATTAGAGAGACAATTTAAATTAAAAAGCTTAGAGCTGCCTCCACCACAGGGGGGCTCGCTCGACCCACCAGCGGACAGGCACCAGTATTGGGAGAGGGGGGCTGGCCATCAGGGTTCACCGCGGCTCTGGCACAAACCCGGCGACACGGAGGTGGCACGGGCAGGAGCGGACTGGCCGTGTCGGCTTCTCACTTTTTGGATTTTAGAAGGGCATGACATGCCTATATCTGTGTCTCCCCCTCCTTTTACTCCTCCACCTCTTTTATTTTCGCATGACTATATGTACTTGTCACTTTTCCATGTGTTAGTTATGTCTTCTGAGCAGTTTGTCAGCTTTTGGACACCTTTGAAGGTGTTTTCTATGTGTTTCTATGTGTTTTTGTTTGCCTGCCATTGGTTTTAACGGTGTTCGAAGGTGTTCGACGAACAGTTCGACGAACAGTTCGGCGAACACACGGGTGTTCGACGAACCGAACCGAACTCGAACACTACGGGGGTGGCTCAACACTACTCTCTACTGCTCGCTTCCCACCATTTGATCCTCAGTGTTTCTTCTTTCTGCTGTCGTAGCTCCAGCCTGTTTGATCTGGCTGCGGCTGAACCTCAGAGGTAACTGCATGTCCCACGTCTGTAATCACATGAAGTTCACCACAGAGTAACCTCCAAGGACTGGTTGTGGCCGGAAGTCTTGGCCTATAGTGAACAGGCTAGGAGATACGGATCATGATGGAGTAAAGAAGAGGAGAATCTGAAGACTGGACAGTGAGCAGTGAGTAGCAGAGAATCAGGACAGATGAGAAGAGGAGCAGAACAGCGCTGGATTCTGGAGAAGGTGGTGGTAGGTGAGTATATTAGCACACAAACACTGCACTACATACACATATGCACAGGTTTACAAAAAAATCTTCATGGGTGTGCATCGTTAACTACTGCACTGCTGACATGATCCATCTGACAGCAACTACTCCGTGGATGCAACCAAAGGACCTTTGCAGCAAAGGCCAGATCAGACCTGCTAAGTAAAATGGCTAGTGTAAACACTGTAAGTAGAAGACCCATTAAGAGTTAATATTGGGTATACAGTCCCTGTAACAATAACAGATCAAAGCTAATCTCCATAATACAGCAGTCTTGAATCCTCGTGCATGGTATTAATACTTTTTGCATACATGCAGTACTTTTTCGCATAGACATACTATTCCATTCTAATTGCGGTATAATAGAATGTAGAAGTACACCCAATGGATGGCCTAGCATAACTCGGACTGTGTCCATTCAACCTCTTAGATCTGTAGGATCTAAGTCCGAAGACAGAGTCAGGGATCTTCCGCTAAGCTCCTTATTAAAATCTTGTGATTTTAATTTTCAAAAGTGTTAAATATTTACATATTGGTTATTGTTGCTTTATAATGACTTGTTTAACAATTTATTCATGCTATATGGTGAACTATAAAAAAAGTGTAAAAAAAAAATAATCATAAAACTTAAAGGGGTTTTCTGGTTTCATAAAACCCTAATTCCCAGGTCCAGTTTGTCTCAAGTGTGTCTCCCCTACTGCTCTTGGTGTTCGTTATTCTCTGCAGCTCTGAAGACAATAGCAGACAAGGAGTAGTAGTGGAAACTCAACGCTGAGCCCAGGGAAGTTCTAATCCTATTCTATTTAAAGTATTTCTCTGTGCAATCTTTTATGTGGACACTAGGTGGTAGGCAAAATCACATAATATCTTGTGAATCCCTTAAGGAAATCAAATCTTAAGACTACATACATTTAACAAACAAAAAAATATACATTTAACAAGCATTGCTTATTTAAAGTATACATTTATTGAAACAACTTGAGCCAAGTTAAATAAAGTATTTGGCGTCAAAGGCATTTTTTGAAGCAGTACACAAATAAAACACAGTAAGAGTATTATTTTGTTGGAAGGTACTTCAAAACTATACTATTCCTGGTGATGTCAGACTTGGGAGTCTTGAATTTAACTAGAATGTAAAGAATAAATTATTATAAATAAATCTAAAGGTCTCTTGGTAGCCCACCGTGAATATAACAAACTGCGCCCAAGGTTGTAGAACATGTGATATATAAGCAGATACAAATGAAAAAAAGAAGTCTAAACTGTGATCTAATGAAGAGTTTAAGGCAGCTGCAATTTAAATATATAATACATTTTCTGATTGCTTAGTGAAAAGCCAACATACTTCTCTATTGATTAGATTTAATGCACTGCACAACATCCTGGTGGCATAAAACATAGTGCCCAATGCCAAACCAATGACATATTAGTAAAGCTGCTATACAGTGCTCCATGCCACACTGGTGTAGCAAACATACAGTTATCAATATGATTTTTCACAAAGTTTATGACAAATCCAGCCATTTATTGAAAAGAGACCATGGCTAAATTAGGAAGGCTTATAAGAAGGTTAGACATAGAACCGCTACCCTCTTACGAAAATTGAAGCTCTATGCCACAAAAACAACACAGTTCTGTTTTTAACTGTCAAGGACTGACATTTCCTTTATTTATTCATATGGGTTACAGCTGAACCTGTTGTGGAGAAAATACCACCTAATTTGTCCTCTTACTGCGCAATATATTTATGCTCGTGTTGTGTTATGTGCTATTTTCTGTTGTTTGGCTCCTTGTTTCATTAGATCTACACTACAACACCTTATTATGCTATCCTAATGTAGATGATAGGTAAATGTGTGACAAGTTGTGCCATCTAATATAGAAATGCCCCATGAGTGATGCCAGTGAAAGATCACTTATTGGAGACGTGTCACCATCAGTAATGTCCATGCTGGATTCATCAGGTAATGGTTATTAGTTCTGAAGAGCCTCTCAGTAAGACCATGGATACGCTTTGTGAATTAATGTACTGAGTTTTTGACATTGCTGGGTCAGAGGATGGCATGGGGTCAGCACCATAAGTGCTTCCTCTGGTAGAGTTGCAGATGCCATACAAGTTTAATGTCTCCCAGGTCAGACATATGCAGATGGATCAGCTAGGCAGAAGGACGAGAAGCTGTAGGGGTGAGTAGCAATCTCTACACATGGTGCGCTACCCCAGGGCTATTCAGAGATACACAGTGGAGCAATTAGGTAGCTCCAGTCTAAACGATCTTGTCTTGTACTGTTGTCAGTGTTGATTGTGTAAAGTGTCACAAGTGAAAGACCACTTTTCTCATCAATACCAACTGTTTATCTCTGTTCAAGCCAAAACATTGCCTCCAAAGCTGTTCTTAACCCTCCGTCACATACAATATCGGTTCTAACGAGTTCACATACAATGTGACTGTCAGGCGCAGGCTAGAAAAATACCTATAATATCTAATGTTTGCAATTTCAGTGCTCTAAAAGTGATCAGTGACCTTCATAGGGATGTAATAAAAGAGACTACACATAATCAGGTGCAAAAAAAACCCATTTACTTAACATAAAACTAATAACTCTGAAATACAAACATTTCAAAACTCCCGCCAAATAGTCCCCAGTTCAACTCTGTCAAAAAACTCTACAAAGAAAATTTATGGAAACAAACTTAATTTTAAGGTACCTTAAGTACTATTAAACACATATTCAATCAGAATTAGATCCTGAAGTTTCCCCAGAAAAATTACACTTGCAGAGCAAAGAGCAAGAATTACACATCATTTTTGCATGTGTCAGGCAGATTGCATTATGACATTTGTGACATTCATAATTAGAAAGCCTTCTGATTAAGCTTTCCGTGGTGCAGGTGGTGCATCTCCTTCTTTTGGGAGGTGGTGCAGGTGGTGAATTTTCACTATCATCTTCTGGGCGGAATCTTTTGAGCTGAACTTGAAGGCGAGAGGGGATACCGATTGTTTTCATACTTCTCCTGCATAGCTCTCCAAGCACTAGTTCATGGGCCAATTTTTTCAAATAGAATCGTCTACGGAGTGGTTCAAGCTTGTTTTCAAGGTAAATGACTTCAACATAGCAAAAAATATGACCATTGGCCAGCGTTTGGTGTTTCTGCTGACGTTGAAAGTTGAGCACATCTGATCAGCTGTATCAACACCCCCTTTGGTTGCATTATAAAATGTAATTATCTACGGTTTTTTTTGTGCCTCAGTCCCAGGATGAATGGCATCATCTTCATCATGAAGTGTTGATAGAAGAAGTACAATTTTTTTTGCTTGTGGTACATAGGAAACCAAAACCTTTCCATTATGGAATGCAAACATACTGCTGTATTGTTGTCTCCCTTTCACACTTACAAACTGTGTAGGCAATTCTTTTTTAGTTTTTCTTACAGTTCCGACATATGAAAGCTTCTGCATTTTCAGATAATCAATCAGATCACAATTTGAAAACCAATTGTCAGCTGTTATATTGCGACCCGATCCAAATAAGGGCTCAGCCAGTCTTTTTACAACATCACTGGGTTTGTTGCTGACACAGTAAGGACCTTCTGGTTGTTTTCCTGCATAAACTTCCAGGTTGTAAGTGTAGGTCTTACTGGCATCAACAAGGGCATACATTTTTATTCCATATTTGTTAGGCTTTGATGGAATATATTGACGAAAGGCACATTTACCACGAAAACCAGGGAGCATTTCGTTAATAGTGAGATTCTCCCCAGGACAATAGCTTTTTTTACAGTTTTCAACAAATTTTTGGAATATATCATGAATTGGAGCAAGTCGGTCATGTGTTTTACGTTCGGTTCGGGTAGTTCTGTCGTCAAACCGAAGGCAACGAATTAGAAGCTTGAATCTGTTTATGGACATAACAAGGCCAAATTTTTCAACTCCATCCCCATCTTTACTCCAAAGTTCCTCCAAACTTTGTCTATTTGCCCTATAAGCTCCTGCAAGGTATAATAATCCAAAAAAAGCACGCAGTTCTATTTCATCTGTGGCCTTGATGGTTCTGTTGCAGATGAACTTGTCCTTTATAATGTCTATATATTGGTTGGTATATGTGACAATAGAGTCCAGAATGTCATCTGTGAATAAACTATTCCAGCATTCAACTGCAGTTTTTGCATTACTTGCAGTTCCTATAACTGCAGGAAGGTGAGTAATAATGTTTTGAGGTTCCCTACATTTTTTCTGGAGTGGCTTCTTGTTCCATTGTTTTTTTTTATCTTTTCCCATATAATAAGATTCTACATCTTCATCCTCATCACTGTCACCATCTTGCTCTGTTTCAGAATCCACTTCACATACTTCCACCTCATCATGAGAATCAATCTCACTTTCCTCTCCTAAATCCTCATTCAGTGTAGGGTCTGCATCATCTAACAGCATGTTTGTTACTTCCTCAACATCAAGGTTTTTTGATAAATTGTACATTTTCCTCTCCATTTCAGCAGATAATCTGAAGCAAGAGAAGGAATATGTGTTAGGGAACTACTGTATATGCCTGAGCAGCACACTTTCTTTTTTAATCTGCCTTATTTCTATGAAATATCCTCACACTTTGTGCTATACATTCATAAAACAAGCTAAATAAACAATTGTGATGAATAAAAACATAAAATACCAACCTTACTGAGTGTGACGTGTTCACATACAATGAGCCTGAGAGGTTAGTGCAGTTATATCTGTCCTCCTGAAGCTCTGCAATCCAACTGTGGTATGAGGTTTCACAGAGCTGCTAGAGACAGGAGACTACCTGGAGGGAGGGGATTTCCTCACAATCTGGTGAGGAAGGAGAAATGAAAGTAAAAGAGATGTGCCTGTCAGGCCTATTGTATGTGACGGAGGGTTAAGCTGTCTCCTTTATAAGTCTGCATGCCTTCCACTATCCCTAACTTGGGAAACCACTCTACCTCTGGGGACCATTGTAAATTGTAGATTGAAAACAGTATAACACCATTATCCACAAACCCGCTACAGGCTTTATTTATCAGGATCCTTGTCTTTTTGTCTTTATAAGTTATCACTTTTTATTCTGTTGTTGTAAAGGCTGTTGATTGTGAAATATAGTTACAGGGTTTAAAAAATTCACTCAAAACATTCCAGTAAATAAGGTTGAGACACAGGTTTGTAGGAATCCTATTTTATTTTGGAAAAAATGAGGTGCACATTTTGTTAGTCAATATGAGAGAATTATATTCTACCAAGAGCTAGCGTTTCATTGGTCTTTCCTGCAAAATTATTTCAGCATCTAATAAAATCTATGCCATGAAGGACTGCTGTGATTTTGAAGACCAAATATGCTACTTGATGAGGGTCACTAATAAACTAGACATTCAGTGTATAACCTTCTTAGGCAAGGGTCATGCAAGCGTAAATTCTCTTGTCCGAGAGATTCATAGTGAGATCATAATGTGATCTGATTCATTCTCTCCAATGAGTATAAGATGGAGAAAAACATGTCTCCATCTTCTCCATTCTGTCAGTCTGTGGAAATCGGACAGCACTCAGATGCCATCTGAGTGCAGTGTGATGGTTTCCTGGTTTCCATGGACTCATTGATTTGCAAGGACAAGTGGGATCCGAATATTGGATCATACTCGGGCATGCTGTGTTTTTTTCCTATGACCAGAGCGGTTTGAGGAAAACATCGGACGTGCACTGCATCATAGAATAACATTGGTCTGAGAGCGATGCGACATTTTGTTGGATCGCAATCAGACCGAAAGTATGCATGTGTGCACTTACCTTTTGAGTAGATTGTCTCGGTAGCATTTTTCTCTCCCACAAAACAAACAATAACAAGAAACACAGACCCAATATGTTCGAACACTTTGATACTAGTAACTGCTCAGGAAATCATGGTTAACCCTAGAACGCATACCTGGGGCCTCGCAGGCCCGCCCTGTTAATTGTTTTCTATTTTCTGCAAGATTACTTTAGTTAGAATTTTGAAACTCTAGGTATTCCTCAGGTATATACAGTGGTGGCCAAAAGTATTGGCACCCCTGCAATTCTGTCAGATAATACTCAGTTTCATCCTGAAAATGATTGCAATCACAAATTCTTTGGTATTATTATCTTCATTTAATTTGTCTTCAGTTAAAAAACACAAAAAGAATTGTCCTAAAGCCAAATTGGATATAATTCCACACCAAACCTAAAAAAGGGGGTGGACAAAAGTATTGGCACTGTTTGAAAAATCATGTGATGCTTCTCTAATTCGTGTAATTAACAGCACCTGTAACTTACCTGTGGCACCTAACAGGTGTTGGCAATAACTAAATCACACTTGCAGCCAGTTAACATGGATTAAAGTTGACTCAACCTCTGTCCTGTGTCCTTGTGTGTACCACATTGAGCATGGAGAAAAGAAAGAAGACCAAAGAACTGTCTGAGGACTTGAGAAACCAAATTGTGAGGAAGCATGAGCAATCTCAAGGCTACAAGTTCATCTCTAAAGACCTGAATGTTCCTGTGTCTTCCGTGCGCAGTGTCATCAAGAAGTTTAAAGCCCATGGCACTGTGGCTAACCTCCCTAGATGTGGACGGAAAAGAAAAATTGACGAGAGATTTCAACGCAAGATTGTGCGGATGGTGGATAAAGAACCTCGACTAACATCCAAACAAGTTCAAGCTGCCCTGCAGTCCGAGGGTACAACAGTGTCAACCCGTACTATCCATCGGCGTCTGAATGCAAAGCGACTGTATGGTAGGATACCCAGGAAGACCCCACTTCTTACCCCGAGACATAAAAAAGCCACGCTGGAGTTTGCCAAAACTTACCTGAGAAAGCCTAAAACATTTTGGAAGAATTTTCTCTGGTCAGATGAGACAAAAGTAGAGCTTTCTGGGAAAAAGCATCAACATAGAGTGAACAGGAAAAAAAAAGAAGCATTCAAAGAAAAGAACACGGTCTTTACAGTCACACATGGCGGAGGTTCCCTGATGTTTTGGGGTTGCTTTGCTGCCTCTGGAACTGGACAGCTTGACCGTGTGCATGGCACTATGAAGTCTGAAGTCTACCAACAAATTTTGCAGCATAATGTAGGTCCCAGTGTGAGAAAGCTGGGTCTCCCTCAGAGGTCATGGGTCTTCCAGCAGAACAATGAGCCAAAACACACTTCCAAAAGCACTATAAAATGGTTTGAGAGAAAGCACTGGAGACTTCTAAGGTGGCCAGCAATGAGTCCAGAACTGAATCCCATAGAACACCTGTGGAGAGATCTCAAAATGGCAGTTTGGAGAAGGCACCCTTCAAATATCAGTGACCTGGAGCAGTTTGCCAAAGAAGAATGGTCTACAATTCCAGCAGAGCATTGTAAGAAACTCATTGATGGTTACCGGAAGCGATTGTTCGCAGTTATTTTGGCTAAAGGTTGTGCAACCAAGTATTAGGTTGAGGGTGCCAATACTTTTGTCTGGCCCATTTTTGGAGTTTTGCGTGAAATGATCAATGATTTGATTTTTGCTTTATTCTCTTTTGTGTTTTTTCCTTGCAAGCAAATTAAATGAAGATAATAATACCAAAGAATTTGTGATTGCAGTCATTTTCAGGAAGAAACTGAGTATTATCTGACAGAATTGCAGGGGTGCCAATACTTTTGGCCACCACTGTAGTTGTTTGTCATTTTTGTTTCAGTTATTCCATGTTATTTGCACACGGGCCTAAAAGGCCCCAGGTATGTGAAAGTGTAGATTTTTATGGTCATGCATTCTAGGGTTAAAAGTGCGCAGCCACCTGAAATGCATCAATTTCGCATATCATGTAATCTGTACTGCTGATTCTGTTTAATCCTCCACTGAGCACTTCTATGAATAAAGAAAAGTTTGTTCACAAGTTCGTTGAGCTGGATCTTCTCCTGTTTATGTGACTGCCCCACGCTCTGACACAGCGCCTCTCGTGCTCCGAAGGCCTAGGGATGTCTACAATGGTGAGCTGGATCTATATTTGCTACAATATGATTTTACTTAACGGGGTTGTCCAGGATTCTCTAGTGCCGGCGCCAGTCACATACCAACTAGAAATGTACAGCCTCACTTAGTGAATTGATTGAGACCAGACATGTCTAGTTGGAATGCTGCCAGAAGTAGAAAAATCGCATAACTGCGGTCACATGACCGCCCACTAATTATGCCAGCATCCCAAAATCCTCTCAGTGTGTTCTGTGTGTGCTCTGAGGATTCAAAAGTATTCGATCACATAGAGTGACTGCAGAATTTAATCCAAAGCCTGGACAACCCCTTTAACCACTTCAGGATAAGGCACTTTTTTGGTTTTGCCCATAACTTTTTTATTTTTCCGTACACAAAGCTGTATGAGGCTTTTTTTGCAAGATAAGTTGTAGTTTTGAATTACAACATTAATTTTAACTTAAAATGTACTGAATAATGTGAAAAAAAATCCAAATGAGGTGAAAAAGGTGAATAATATGCAATTCTGCCATTGTGCCTTGCCTTTTTTACAGTGTTCATAATATGGGAAAAAATTACCTGGCAGAAGGTTTCTCCAGGTCAGTACAATTACATCGATACTAAACTTGCATATATACCGTATTTTTTGGACTATAAGATGCACTTTTTAGTAAGAAAATTTTTACTAAAAAGTGTGTGCTTCTTATGGTCTGGAAGCAGCAAATTCTGATGGGAGAGAACGCTGACACCATGTCCTATCCAATCACAGAGAGATCTACTCTCTCATATTGCTCTGTACTGATTTATGTGATCAGTATAATCAAGAGAGGAAACTATCGGAACCTACTGAATGTCCTTCTACCCTACTAGCTCCAGGACCTTTCAGGTCATGTGATCAGTCACATGCAAGGAAAGAACTGCAAGATGTGGTAATGTGTAGTGAGTGTTTATGTAAATGTGCATGGAGCAGAGCTGTGTTTGTCTATATGTGCATATGTAGCAGATCTGTGTGCTGTGTGTATGTATATGTGCATATGTAGCAGAGCTGTGTGTATGTACAGTGGGGAAAATAAGTATTTGATACACTGCCAATTTTGCAAGTTTTCCCACCTACAAAGAATAGAGAGGTCTGTAATTTTTATTATAGATACACTTCATCTGTGAGAGACAGAATGTAAAATAAATCCAGAAAATCACATTGTATGATTTTTAAATAATTAATTTTTATTTTATTGCATGAAATAAGTATTTGATGCAATAGAAAAACAGAACTTAATATTTGGTACAGAAACCTTTGTTTACTATTACAGAGGTTAGACATTTACTGTATTTCTTGACCAAATTTACACACATTGCAGCAGGGATTTTGGCCCATTCCTTCATACAGATCTTTTCTAGATCTTTCAGGTTTGGGGCTGTCACTGGGCAACTTTTGAGTATCAGCTCCCTCCATTGATTTTCTATTGGGTTCAGGTCTGGAGACTTGCAAGGCCACTACAGGACCTTGAAATGCTTCTTACAGAGCCATTTCTTTGTTGACCTGGCTGTATGTTTCAGGTCATTGTCATGCTGGAAGACCCAGCCACAACCCATCTTCAATGCTCTTACTGAGGAAAGTAGGTTGTTGGCAAAATCTCGCGATACTTGACCCCATCCATCCTCCCTTCAATATGGTGCAGTCGTCCTGTCCCTGTCACGGGTGTGCCGGAGGTGACTGACAGTCGCCCTGCAGAGGGTTGCAGGATATCTCTACATTTGGCATTGCAGACAGCTTCTTAGATAAGAGGACCAAGCGGCTACCTCTCTTGTTAATTAGCTCTTTGACCTGGGTGTAACACCCTGCCATACCATGGAGAGCGACGAAGCAAACCGTTGCCCCTCAGGAACTCCTGAACCTCCTCCCCCACTGAAGGTACTAAACAGTGGATGATAACTGTATGCACCGAAGAACGGGGACCTGCCAGTGGATTGCAGGAGATCTCTACGTTTGGCATTGCAGACAGCTTCTTAGATAAGAAGCTGTATTTAGGACCGAGCGGCTACCTATTTCTTGCTAATTAGCTCTCTGGCCTAGGTGTATATATACCTGGTGTGTCTGAGAGGGAGTCGCCGGTTATATTCATTTCTACTTGTGAAGCTTAGCATGAGCAGTACTTCGTCCTCTCTGGAGCTTGAGGCCGTGTGCTTATTTTGAGTTCATCTAAAGCTAAGCCTTTTTTCCCCCTGTTTTGTCTACCCTTGTTGTCTATAGAGTTTAGCGGAGATTGACTAATGCTCATCTCCTCCCATTCCTAGCCATAGCCATATGCCAGGGAGAGTAGGGTGAGGCACGAGTGTGGTGATTGCTGAAGAGGCAATGTAGGGATGGTAGTTGAGACAGGGTGACGCCAGATCAGACTAGGAGGTCTCCACTTTCCCGTTTCCCTAGTGTCTGGGTTCCCTTTCCCTTTTCCCTCTGTTTTGCACTAGTCTTTCCCACACCTAGCATCACAGTCCCCTCTGCAGAAAAGCACCCCCCAAAGTATGATGTTTCCCCCACCATGCTTCACGGTTGGGGTGTTCTTGGGGTTATACTCATTCTTCTTCTTCCTCCAAACACGGCGAGTGCAGTTTATACCAAAAAGTTCTATTTTGGACTGACCACATGACATCTGACCACATCTGACCACATGACCTTCTCCCATGCCTCCTCTGGATTATCTATATGTTTGGCAACCTTCAAACTGGCTTGGATATGTGCTGGCGTGAGAAGGGGGACCTTGGATTCCCTGCAGGATTTCAATTCATGATGGCATAGTGTGTTACGAATGGTAATGTTTGAGACTGTAGTCCCATCTCTCTTCAGGTCATTGACCAGGTCCTCGTATGTAGTTCTGGGCTGATTCCTGACCTTTCTTAGAATCTTTACCACACGAGGTGAGATCTTGTATGGAGCCCCACACTGAGGAAGACTGACAGTCATCTTGTGTTTCTTCCATTTTCTAATAATTGCCTTCTCAACAAGCTGCTTGCCCATTGTCCTGTAGCCCATCTCAGCCTTGTGCAGGACTCCAATTTTGTCCATGGTGTCCTTTTGACAGCTCTTTGGCCTTGGCCATGGTGGAGAGGTTGGAGTGTGATTGATTGTGTGGACAGTTGTCTTTTATACAGATATCGAGTTCAAACAAGTGCAATTAATACAGGTAATGAGTGCAGAGTAGGAGGGCTTCTCAAAGAAAAACTAACAGGTCTGTGAGAGCCAGAATTCTTGCTGGTTGGTAGGTGATCAAATACTTATATCATGCAATAAAATGCAATTTCATTATTTAAAAATCATACAATGTGATTTTCTGTTTTTTATTTTTAGATTCTGTCTCTCACAGTTGAATTGTATCTATGATAAAAAATTACAGACCTCTCCATTCTTTGTAGGTGGGAAAATGTTCAAAATCGTCAGTGTATCAAATACTTTTTTTCCCCACTGTACATGTGCATATGTAGCAGACCTGTGTGTTTATGTATATGTGCAAATGTAGTAAAGCTGTGTGTGTATGTATATATGCACAGCTAGCAGAGCTGTGTGTAGAATACACACTGCAGAGAAACACTAACAATAGATCTATTGCATCCATATTATACCCTAGTGCATTAACCCCTTTAACACCTTTGGTTTTTCAGTTTTTGCGTTTTCGTTTTTTGCTCCCCTTCTTCCCAGAGTCATAACTTTTTTATTCTTCTGTCAATATGGCCATGTGAGGGCTTCTTTTTTGTGGGACGAGTTATACTTTTGAATGACATCATTGATTTTACCATACTGGAAAACAGGAAAAACAGGAAAAAATTCCAAGTGCGATGAAATTGCAAAAAAGTGCAATTCCACAATTGTTTTTCTTTTTTTACCGTGTTCAATAAATGCTAAAACTGACCTGCCATTGTGATTTTCCTGGTCATTATGAGTTCGCAGATACCAAACATGTATAGGTTCTTTTTTATTTAAGTAGTAAAATAAAAATCCAAAGTTTGTAAAAATAAAAAGTGGCACTATTTTCCAAGGCATGTAGCATCACTATTTTTCAGGATCTAGGGCTAGGTGAGGGCTTATTTTTTGAGCCCCGAACTGACGTTTTTATTGATACCATTTATGTGTAGATACGATGTTTTGATCACTCGTTATTGCATTTTATTGCAATGTTGCGGCGACCAAGAAAACATAATTCTGCCGTTTAGATTTTTTTTTCACTCGTTACACCGTTTACCAATCAGATTAATTCTTTTTATATATTGATATGTGGAACCCCAGGGGTCTGGTTACCACAGTAATAGCAATATTACGTCTGTGAGCAGGTGGGAGGTCTCCTGGTCAGGAATCCTAAGCATGCCACACCTCCTGCCCAGTCCTGGGAGGGGAAGAACTTCCCCTATATAAACTGGGGCTGAGGTGGGGTTAGAAGAGAACACAGACAGAGACAGAGACACAGTCTGGTCTGGTGTGGAGCAGTTGCAGGGAAAGTGACAACAGGAGCCCTGTAGGAGCAGGAGTGAGTGCCAGAGGCTGGAAGCTAGATAGCTCGCCTTGGCTGAAGAGATCTCACCGGACACGGAGTCCGAGGCTGTGGGGACTGTTCGATACCCAGCAGCAGAAACCGACCGGCAGGGGATTTCAGGTCCTCTGGCCAAGAAACCCGAAGGCACGGTCACACGCAAGGGACCAGCACCGCCGTCGTGGAGCGGAGGCTACCAGAAGGCCCCGAGTCACCGGCCATACGGGTGAGCACCACACGGTACACTCAGGGACGTGGGCTACTTTTACCCGCTTCTAGCAAGGTAGCCAAGAAGAGTACAGTTAGTTGGGGAGGCCTACAACTCCGCCTGGCCAGGGGAGATCCTGTCTGCTCACGGACTGACCAGACCCTGACCGCTAGCCAGTACTCCCGGGAGGGTCTATCTTTGTCACCAGTAAAGACCCTGAACTACACCGCACCGTCTCTGAGTGGTTCCTGGTGCCTGCGTGCAATTCTACCATCCCCATCATTCACGTCCGCTGCCCTGAGGCCATACCCCTCCCGTTGGGGGTTATACTACCCACACTGCACAACTGTACCACCGGCCTCAGCGGTCTGCCCTGCAGCGGCGGTTTCGTAACCGCATTCAACGGGTGGCGTAGTCGAACAATATCACATCTGCCACTAAAAACATCGCCACTTAGTTTGACACCCTGGGCACGGACCGGGTCACCGCCATGAGGACTACCACCCCCAACAGATCCGGCTCCGGGTATTCCCCAAACATGGCCCAGGGGGCGCGTCAACTTTTGGCATAGTCGGCAGGATTACGTGCCCGCAACCACCGGGTACTGCGTGCCTGAAAAAAGAGACTTTTATACTTACCTGTGGTGAAGTTTCCCGCCGTCCGGAGTCGTTTCCCGCCATCTGGAGCCGATTCCCGCCATCCGACGCCATCTTCTGCCTTCTTCCCGCCATCCGTGGAGTTTTCCCGCCATTGGACGCCATCTTGAGGGCGCCGCGCGGGAAGAGGGGCGTGGACTCCAAAAGCCCGCGAGAACTGAAGCCCCGCCTCACGTCCGGACGTTGCGTAAGGTCCTGGAAGGAGCCCAGCAGACGCCGACGTCACAGGAGCGCGACGGAAGGTCCTCAACCCTGACGATCCACTGCGGAGCCGCGGCCTACGGAAGAGGATCATCGCAAGGTAGGCCACGGTCCACTAGGGGGGAGGAGAATGTCGGATACGGAGGAGAGCTTCACCGCCACAGCCGCCGCCAGCGCCACCGCTGCTGCGGTCATGCCTTTCACCATGCCCTATATCCCGGGGGCAGCCTGGCTACCCCAGTACTCAGGGGAGTCACATACCCTAAATGACTTCAGAGAAAGGCTGGATAGCCTCTTCCAGGTGTATCCCCTCACGGAGGCGCAAAAAGTGAGCATCCTGGTGGCCCGATTAATCGGGGCAGCCCAAAGGAAGTTAAAGTCCTGGCCACCTGGGAGGTAGAGGACTGTCAGAGACATACTAACCCGGCTGAAAGACACATTTGACACCCGCACCTCAGCCGAAATAAAACTAAGATTTTATGGGTGCAAACAACGGGCACATGAGAGTATAAGAGACTATGCTCTAAACCTACAAGAGGCCCTGAGAGCCATTAAGCAGGCAGACCCTGACAGCGTGGGAAATGAAGATAAGCTGTTGACTGAACAATTCATTGAGGGTCTACTGTGCAATGCCCACCGAACCCAGTTGCGGGCAATGGCCTTACAGGACCCTGACCTGGACTTTGCACAGTTCAAGGACAGAGCCATCCGGGTGCTCCGAGAACCGGCACCAGGTGGCGCTGTGACCCACAGGCGCCCTGCTATCACTTATCACCAGGAGATGGCGCCCTTGTCTGCAGGGCCTGTGGGAGCTGATGCGCAGGCTTTAAACAGTGACCCGGCTACAGACCTGCACCATCAGGTCCAAGAGCTAACTAAAAGCGTTGCCGCGCTAACCCGAACTGTGCAGTCTTTACAGGTTTCTACTCCAGGGAAGATCCAGCTGGCATCCGGACTGGAGGATATCCCGTGGCGCCGACCAAGGAGGACCCCACCGGCCAGAGGAAGACCCAGCGACCGATACAACGAGGACGGACAACCCATCTGCCGCCGCTGCAATCAACCCGGACATATGGCAAGGTACTGTCCTTTAAACTGGCACAACCTGGGGTAGAGGGCCAACCCCTAGGAATAAGATCACCAGGCCCATCGAACTGGCGTGACAAATACATGGGAGGACGTCCAGTCTTGCCTGTAGTACTGGATGGCATTCCTATGAGTGCCCTACTTGACACCGGGTCACAGGTCACCACCATCCCGTACGTGCTCTTCAAGCAGTACTGGAAAGACTCGGATATAACCCGCTACCCAGATGACGACTTGAGTATCATCGCCAGCAATGGTCAGCCCGTGCCACAGATCGGATTTAAAGAGATGACCATTAAAATCGGTAAAGTCGAACTGGCAGCACAGGGACTGATCATTGTAGACATTGACAAGCGCGAGAGTCACCCAAAGATAACTCTAGGAACTAATGTGATTGAAAATTGTCTTGCAGAGGTGATTCTCATTTTACAGCAGGTTGCCAAGAACGCCAGCTCCGGCCAGCAGCGAGTGCTCCAAAAAGAGATCCGGGCACTGATGCGACGGCAACAGGTGGAACTCTCCGGTGGTGAGATTGGTAGCGTGAGAATGTGTGACCCTTTCCCTATTGCCATGCCCCCGAAAAGTGAAATGATGATTTGGTGCCGGGCAGCTATTGGTCTGAGAGGTAGAGATTACCAGGCAATGGTAGAACCAGTCTACTCAGATAGTAGGCCCACCATTTTGACGGCACGGGGGGTGGTTGATGTACGCCATGGGAGGGTGCCCGTTCGCATAATAAATATCGGGAAGAGGGAGGTGTACCTGCCCCGGTATGCTACGCTAGCCAAATTGTATACCATCAACCAAAATTCTGTACAGTCCGTGGAACCCTTGCCTCCATCTCATCCAGAGGAAGGTAACGGCTCTAAGCAACAAATGGAGGACTGGTGTCAGCAACTGCATTTGGGTACTGACTCCACACCTGCTCACCAAAAGCAGGGAGTCTACCGGGTGATCCAGGAATACGTGAGAGTGTTCAGTAAACACCCGCTGGACTTCGGGCGAGTAAAGGGAGTGGAACATCACATCCCCACGGGAGATCATCCTCCCATAAAGGAAAGGTATCGTCCCGTACCCCCTGCACACTACCAACACGCCAAGGGGATGCTTAGAGAAAGGAGGCTGGGGTAATCAGGGATAGCTGTAGCCCCTGGGCAGCTCCACTAGTCTTGGTTAAAAAGAAAGACAACACCATGAGAATGTGTGTAGATTACCGGAAAATCAACCGTATCACACACAAAGATGCGTACCCCTTACCAAGGATAGAGGAGTCTTTGGCTGCTTTAAAATCTGCTAACTTCTTCTCCACTTTGGATCTCACTAGCGGGTACTGGCAGGTTCCTGTAGCAGAGGCGGACCGGGAGAAGACCGCATTCACCACCCCGATGGGACTTAGCGAGTTTACCTGCATGCCGTTCGGACTCTGCAACGCACCAGGAACCTTCCAACGATTGATGGAATGCTGTCTGGGACACCGGAACTTTGAGACGGTCCTGCTGTACCTGGACGATGTTATAGTTTATTCCAAAACCTACGAGGACCACCTGAAACACCTGCGGAAGTGTTTGAAGCCCTGGCAAACTACGGTCTGAAGGTGAAACCGTCGAAGTGTCACCTGCTAAAACCAAAAGTGCAGTACCTGGGACACGTGGTGAGTGCTGACGGAGTGGCCCCCGACCCTGATAAGATCACCGCGATTAAGGAATGGCCAAGACCCTCCAGCGTAAAGGAAGTGCGGCAGTTCCTCGGGTTGGTAGGCTACTACCGAAGGTTCATTCCCGGTTTCACCAAAAAGGCAGCTCCTATGCAGGACCTCCTGATAGGCCACTCCAGGAAGGCCAAGAACCAGAAGCCGCCCTTCAGATGGGAGAAGCTGGAAGAAGAGTCCTCCCGCCAGCTGAAGATGGCCCTCACGGGGGATGAAATCCTGGCGTACCCTGATTACAGCCAGCCCTTTATCCTCTACACCGACGCAAGTAACATCGGGCTAGGAGCCGTACTGTCCCAGATCCAGCAGGGGAGAGAACGGGTAATTGCTTACACCAGCCGAAAACTGCGACCCATCGAAAGAAACCCTGAGAATTACAGCTCATTCAAGCTAGAGTTCCTGGCAGTGGTGTGGGCAGTCACCGAACGCTTTAAGCACTACCTCGCCTCTTCCCGGTTCACCGTGTACACGGATAACAACCCGTTGACACACCTGGACACTGCAAGACTCGGTGCCCTGGAGCAGAGATGGATGGCCCGCCTGTCCAACTATGAGTTCACGATTAAATACCGGGCAGGACGCTCCAATACCAACGCGGATGCCTTGTCCAGAATGCCAAACCTACCGGACGTAGGGGAAGATCCAGAGGAACTGGAAGAGGTTGAACTCCCCGCGTTCCACCGTCATGGGACTTCCCACCGTGTAAGGGGTAAGCAATCCACTACGTTCAACCCCTTACCTCATTACAACTGGGCGGAAACACAAGACAGTGACCCCGCCGTCTGACTAGTGAAGGAGATGCTGACTCGGCCAGATGCCCGCCTTGACCCAGACGCTCCGGAGGAGACCAAGCAACTGTGGGCTGAGAAGAGTCGACTGTTCCTTTACAAGGGGAAGTTGTGCCGCAGAATGGTTAACTCCCGGACGCATGAACTGATCTGGCAAGTAGTGGTGCCAAGAAGAGACGCGGTTATGGTACTGGAGGCATACCACGACGGAGCTGGGCACTTCGGATGGAAGAAGCTGGAGTTCCTGCTGCGCAGGCGGTTCCACTGGGTAGGCATGAGAGGAACCATCGAGAGGTGGTGCAGAGACTGTGGTCCATGCAACCTAAGAAGGAAGGACCGTGCCAGCCAGAAGACTCCCCTGCAGTCCATCGTCACCAGGCAGCCGTTGGAACTGGTAGCCTTGGACCATGTAAAACTGACCCCCAGCAGAAGTGGCTACGTCTATGCGTTAACCATCGTGGATCACTACTCCCGGTTCTTGGTTGTAGTCCCTGTCAAGGACTTAACGGCTCAAACAGCAGCTAGAGCCTTCCAGCAGCACTTCTGCCGTCCACACGGATACCCAGAGCAGGTGCTGACGGACCAAGGACCTGCCTTTGAAGCGGAAGTCTTCCAGGAGTTCTGCACTCTGTATGGCTGCCGGAAGATAAGAACAACACCCTATCATCCGCAAACCAATGGACTCTGCGAGAAGATGAACCAGGTGGTGATAGACCTTCTGAAAACATTGCCCCTGGAAGAACGCAGTCTGTGGCCTGAGAAACTGCCTGATCTGGTGGACCTATACAACCACATCCCTGTAGGTTCTACCAACTGTACCCCGGCTTACCTAATGAGAGCAAGACCTGGTAAGCTGCCTGTTGATCTGGATATGGGAGTCCTGACACCCGAGGACACTTCACCAGAAGCAGACTGGGACACAGAGAGGCAGCAGCAGTACCGGAAAGTACAGGAGAGCGTTGAGCGAAGTCTCCGTCAAGCAAGAGAAAGACAGGAGAAGACTTACAACCAGTATGCTCCCGCTGTTCCCCTGGTACCTGGAGAGCAGGTCTTGAAGAGGAAAAGACGGCTCCACAAGTTGGACGACCAGTGGGAAAAGGACCCGTACACCGTACTGCCATCAAGCCATGAAAACCCGAAAGTCTGCACAATCAGTAAGGATGGAGGAGAAACCACAGCCATTGTCTCCCGAGATCACCTGAAGAAGTGTCCCGAGCAGCTACGAAACCCTGAAGAAGATCAAGAAAACCCTCGACCCGCAGAGAAAAGGGAAGAGATGGTCAGTACTGTACTCGGAGACTTCCCTCGGTCTTGGACACAAGTAAATGGCGCTGTTGTGGTACCCGTCCTCACCTTCCTCCAGCCAGCATCCCAAGTGCCTATGGAAAAACAGGTAGAGCTGGAAGAGCAGCCGGTCCAGGAGGCAGAAGACCCCACACAAGCAGACCAGGAGAATCGACCCTCTGCTTGTAGTGAGCCTGCCGTGCCCCTAGTGAGCCAAAGAGTCCGTAGACAGCTGCCCAGCTTACCTTTGACAGCTCCTACACCCTGTAGCTCAGGACTGGTCAGTAAGCTCCGTAGGTCCACTAGAGACACTAGAGGCCAGTTGCCCGTACGTTGGAGGATCTAAAGTGTTTAGACTGTTTTATTTGTATTTACCTGTTTACTGTTGCTTGTAAATAATTATGTTTTTTCCAGTTATTTTATAGGTATCTTTTGTGGATTTACTAGAACTCTATTGTATATATGTTTGGAGCGTAACCCAGGAACGGACTAAAGACTGTTAAAGACTCGGGGCAGGACAGACCCCTACCTGGTTACGGCTCCCTGTTCTTTGGTGAAATTGACACCCTTTTGCTTCAAAAATTGCACCCGGTTGCGGACACGCCGTGACCACTTTAACATGTTTTTCCTTATTGTATTGTTCCTGTTTATACCCTGTTATGTTTTCAAAAAAAATATGTTTAGTCCCGGAGTACTAAATTTTACTAGGGGGGAATGTGGAACCCCAGGGGTCTGGTTACCACAGTAATAGCAATATTACGTCTGTGAGCAGGTGGGAGGTCTCCTGGTCAGGAATCCTAAGCATGCCACACCTCCTGCCCAGTCCTGGGAGGGGAAGAACTTCCCCTATATAAACTGGGGCTGAGGTGGGGTTAGAAGAGAACACAGACAGAGACAGAGACACAGTCTGGTCTGGTGTGGAGCAGTTGCAGGGAAAGTGACAACAGGAGCCCTGTAGGAGCAGGAGTGAGTGCCAGAGGCTGGAAGCTAGATAGCTCGCCTTGGCTGAAGAGATCTCACCGGACACGGAGTCCGAGGCTGTGGGGACTGTTCGATACCCAGCAGCAGAAACCGACCGGCAGGGGATTTCAGGTCCTCTGGCCAAGAAACCAGAAGGCACGGTCACACGCAAGGGACCAGCACCGCCGTCGTGGAGCGGAGGCTACCAGAAGGCCCCGAGTCACCGGCCATATGGGTGAGCACCACACGGTACACTCAGGGACGTGGGCTACTTTTACCCGCTTCTAGCAAGGTAGCCAAGAAGAGTACAGTTAGTTGGGGAGGCCTACAACTCCGCCTGGCCAGGGGAGATCCTGTCTGCTCACGGACTGACCAGACCCCGACCGCTAGCCAGTACTCCCGGGAGGGTCTATCTTTGTCACCAGTAAAGACCCTGAACTACACCGCACCGTCTCTGAGTGGTTCCTGGTGCCTGCGTGCAATTCTACCATCCCCATCATTCACGTCCGCTGCCCTGAGGCCATACCCCTCCCGTTGGGGGTTATACTACCCACGCTGCACAACTGTACCACCGGCCTCAGCGGTCTGCCCTGCAGCGGCGGTTTCGTAACCGCATTCAACGGTGGCGTAGTCGAACAATATCACATCTGCCACTAAAAACATCGCCACTTAGTTTGACACCCTGGGCACGGACCGGGTCACCGCCACGAGGACTACCACCCCCAACAGATCCGGCTCCGGGTATTCCCCAAACATGGCCCAGGGGGCGCGTCAGATACATCGGACGATTCTGAACGCGGTGATACCAAATATGTATATATATATATTTTTTTAATTGTTTAATTTTGAATGGGGCAAAAGGGGGGTGATTTGAACTTTTACGCTTTTTAAATTTTTTTATATTTTTTTTTACTTTTTACTTGCTTCAATAGTCTCCAAGAGAGACTAAAAGCTGCAATCATGTGATTCAGCCCTGCTATGTGTAACAAAAGTGCTCATCTGCTATGAATGCCGTCTGGGCTCAGTGCTGGAACCCACATCAATCAAAGGGAGGGAGACAACCTTGGATGTACCTATACGAAAGTATAATCGTAGTATTGTAGCTTTTCAATAAAGGATTCAAATCAACCCATCCTACTGTCCTTTCCTGGAGGAAGCGCGGCTTTCACTGGCACCACCGCATCCACATACTGCTCATACATTGTTAACGCTAGAGGTGGGCATAAACTAATAGCTCACACATACGTATAGGTAAGGCAAGCACTTACAGTGAAGAAATCAGAAATAGGTATATATAAAAAACCCAAAGTGTATGCAATCCATCATTGCCAAGAATCAGCACCCATGTATTACTTCTTGGAGCATATAACCAGGACCACTGCGCTGCATATGTATGACCCTTATTCAGCCGGGATCACCTGCTGTAAACAGGTAATTAAAGTTGGTTATTAGATCGCAGACACAAATTCCAGACCCAGCTTGCAGAATAATGTGAGAGGTGACAGATTTATGGCCCTGTCATCCCTATGTCCAGAAAACTGCAAGCAGACTGCTTTCCGTCCAGACTCCACAATGAATATTGTTATTGATTTTTATGAGCGGCATATATATGACAGATATGAAAGATATTTTCAGCATTGTGAACAAAACGCATTGTCTTACAGTATATTAATGGGTGATCGCGGCAGAACCTCCAAATTAATATAGGGCAGATGGATGACAATATATTTGGCATGTTTTTTATCTATAGATAGCTGAAATCATGATGGGAAATATGGCATTAATATCTCCCGCCTTGGGACCTCCATGGATGAAGATATCATGGAAGTTGGATATCACATAATTTTCTAAAGACCTAGCCACATCCCATGAACAGCCCAGTTATAAGTCATCAAAGGGAGGTATGTGCCATTTATAAGGCAAGAAATCCCACTTATTAAACCTGACAGGGCACACCTGTGAAGTGAAAACCATTTCCGGTGACTACCTCTTGAAGCTCATCAAGAGAATGCAAAGAGTGTGCAAAGCAGTCATCAAAGAAAAATGTGGCTACTTTGAAGAACCTAGAATATAAGCCATATTTTCGGTTGTTTCACACTTTTTTTGTTAACTATATAATTCCACATGTGTTAATTCATAGTTTTGATGCCTTCAGTGTGAATGTACAATTTTCATAGTCATGAAAATACAGAAAAATCTTTAAAGGAGAATGTGTGTCCAAACTTTTGGTCTGTACTGTATATATATTACATTCGTTATAATCGGATGTGTAAAGTGGCTTGTGAAAGTATTCACCCCCTTGGAATTTTTTGTTTTGCTACCTTACAACATGGAATTTCACAGTTTTTTTGAGGGTTTTAATTGTGCAGCAAACAACAAATAGGACAAAATAACTGAAAACTTTAGTGTGCATAGCTATTCACCCCCTAAAGTCAGTACTTTGTAGAGCTTCCTTTCTTCCCTCATAGATTGTAAGCTTGAGAGCTGGGCCCTCACTCCTCTGTTGATTTATGTGATTATTGTTATTATGTAATGTTTTTTATTGCCTGTATAATTCCCATCTAAAATGTAAAGTGCTGCAGAATATGTTGCCGCTATAGAAATAAATTTTATTATTATTGTGGCATTTACAGCTGCAAGTCTCTTTGGATAAGTCTCTATGAGCTTACCACATCTTACCCCTGGGATTTTTGCCCATTCTTCAAGGTAAAACTGCTCCAGGTCCTTCAAGTTAGATGGTTTCCTCTGGGGAACAGCAATCTTCAATTCTGACCACAGATTCTCAATTGGATTAAGGTCTGGGTTTTGACTAGGCCAACCCAAAACATTTACATGTTTCCACTTGAACCACTCAAGTGTTTCTTTAGCAGTATGCTTTGGATCATTGTCTTGTTGGAAGGTGAACCTCCATCCCAGTCTCTAAACCCCAAACAGACTGAAACAGGTTTTGCTGAAGAATATCCTTGCATTTTGCACCATCCATCTTCCCCTTGACACGGACCACTGCTGCCGAAAAACATCCCCACAACATGATGCTGCCATCACCATGTTCACTGTGGGGGATAGTGTTCTTGGGGTGATGAGCTGTGTTGGTTTGGCACCAGACATAGCGTTTACCTTGGTGGCCAAAAAATCCATTTTTGTGTCATCTGACCACAGCATCTTCCTCCATAAATTTCAGAAGTCTCCCACATGTCTTTTGTCAAACTCAAAAAACAAGCCTTACAATTTCTGTGTGTAAGTAAAGGCATTTTTCTGCCTACTCTTCCATAAAGGCCACTTCCATATAGTGTAAAGCTTATTGTTGTCATATGGATAGACGCTCTAATCTATGCTTGGTAATTCTGGAGCTCCTTCAGGGTTAACTTTGGTCTCTGTCCTGCCTCTCTGATTAATGCCCTTCTTGCTCGGGCTGAGAGTTTTGGTGGGAGGCCCTTTCTTGGCAGGATATCTGTTTGTGCAGGTAACTATTACTGTCCCGAATTATTAGGCAACTTAATAAAAAACAAATATAATCCCATCTCACTTGTTTATTTTCTCCAGGTAAACCAATATGAGTGCACAAAATTTAGAAATAAACATTTCTGACATGCAAAAACAAAAACCAAAATAATTTGTGATGAATATAGCCACCTTTCTTTATGATGACACTCAACAGCCTTCCATCCATAGATTCTGTCAGTTGCTTGATCTGTTTTCGATCAACATTGCGTGCAGCAATTACTTTTTACACTGTACTTCATATATATGTGACTGACATGTTTCTATGTATCTAATCTATGTGTGATGTTCTATTCTTTCTGCTCTAAATTGTCGGGTACCGGTGTATGCCGCTGCTGAATTGCCGGCTTTTCATGTAATACATTCTACATTATTCTTAGTTGTTTTCCTTCATGTAGAATTAACCTGCAAGGAAAGAAAGGGTTTATTTTCATTCCGATATTTCTGTCCCATTGACTTGCATTGGTTTCCGGTATCGGAATCGACGATATCCGATATTTTTTGGGTATCGGTCCGATCCAATCCAATCCGATATTTCCCGATATCGGAAGGTATCGCTCAACACTAGTCCACAACTCTCCTCATTACAGAGATGCACATCACCAGATTTACTTAATTGGTAGTTGGCTCTCAAGCCTATGCAGCTTGGAGTAGGACAACATGTATAAAAAGTATCATGTGAGCAAAATACTCATTTGCCTAATAATTCTGCACGCGGTGTAATATAACAAAATAGGTAAATAGCCAAGGGGGGAGGGGTGAATACTTTCATATGCCACTGTTTGTGGATTTCATAGATTGTCCTTGTTAGTTCTTTAGTGTAATTTTTACTCTGGTGATTTATTAAGGTTTCTTTACCTGCTTTTATTTGTGTTGGCTTGAGATATATTGTCACAACATGCTAAGAAATCCCTTGACAGACTGTGACTCACATCGCAATCCACTGGGTGGCTACAAATTGACACATACAGTAGGTCCTCATTCCAGCATTTTTGCCAATTTCATTCTTACTTTCACTGTGAGTTCTTCAATAACTGGCCTAGTAGTGAAAACAGCCAGGCCTTGTTCATCACTAGTCAGTCAATTGCATAAGTGTCCTGATGATTGGAGGCGGCCGACTGTGTTCTCCTAACAAATTGGTGGCAGAGTTGGGATCTGCTTGATCTCCCTGCAATTAACTTGAAAAAGTCCCTCACTAGGGAAACGTTGCCACCCTTGACATGATGGGCAATAAAAGCACATTGAATCGGAATCTTTGGAGTGCTGCCCCTATTTTTTCTTGGACTTTATCTATCTATCTATCTATCTATCTATCTATCTATCTATCTATCTAAAGAAAAAATCAAAAGCAGCACCAAAGAAAAAACAGGTGCAAAGCCCCCCAGGTACACACCAGTCCTGTATATATCAAAAAAAGAGAGTGGTGGCTGTAGCCACATGGGCTAATAAAGAGAAGATTTTTTCACTATCCATTTGTGTGCTGCCTCCACTCTCTTTTTTTGATATCTATCTATCTATCTTTCTATCTATCTATCTATCTATCTATCTATCTATCTATCTGTTCTCTCTATCAAGGCAGTGTAGAAAAAAATTCTAGAAAATAACCTTTCTAAAATAGAACTTTTAAAAGTTTATTTTTATGAATTTATAATATGCATAGTGAATTAACAAAGGAGAAATCTAAATCAAATCTAAATCAAATCAATATTTGGTGTGACTACCCTCTGCAGTCAAAGCAATATCAAAGCATCAATTCTTCTAGGTACACTAGAAGAATTGATGCACACAGTTTTTAAAGGAACTTGGCAGGAAGATTGTTCCAAACAACTAGCGGAATGAACCAAATATGTTCTGTGGTTATAGGCTTGTACATAATAAAATATTTAAAAAACTTGTATTCCATATCGTAAAAATTGACACTCACAATAAATCCAAGCATGATGCAGTTTCCAATGCGTTTCAGTCTAAAAATTCCTTAATCATGGATTACAGACAGACTCAATGATGCTGAGATCAGGGCACTGTGGAGGCTTTATCATCATTTCCAGGACTACTTGTTTTAATTTATGCTCAAGATAGTTCTTAATAACATAATTTTGGAGGAAAGTGGGGGGTGCATCTTATAATCTGAATGTACTATACTTGTTGCTGTGGCTGTGAATGGAGGGGGGGCGGCAGAAGTGGAAGAGCGGGGCACAGGAGACAGGAGCCACCTGCTGCAGCCAACACTGTGCCCGCTGTTAAAGAAAATGAATATTCACTGCTCCCCATGTGGAGCACTAAATATTCATTCTTCTTAACAGTATGCCCAGTGTCAGCAGCAGTCGCCGCCTCCTGCAGAGGCTCGGCTATCATATGCGCCTGCTATTAAAGAGCATGAATATTCAGTAGTCCCCACTCCCATGGGCGTGGGGAGTAGTAAATATTCATGCTCTTTAATAGCGGGCACAGGCGTTTGCCGAAGCACTGCAGGAGCCAGGGCTACAGCTGACACTGTGCACGCTATTAAGGAGAATGAAGAGTCATTACTCCCCATGCCAATAGTCCCAGTGTGGAGAGCAGCGACTATTCCTGCAGCAGACCCCTCTGTGTGGGGGCTCATGGTAATGATGTCATGCACTGCTCACAGGGTGAGATCAGCTGCTGGCAGAACAACAGGATGCAGCGCTGGAACAGAGGGAAGGTGAGTAGAATCATTTATTTTTTGTGTGCAGCATGATGGGGATGGGGATGCCATGCATACTAGGATGGGGGTGCCATGCATACCAGGATGGGATGAGGGGTGCAATGCATACCAGGATGGGGATGAGGGGTGCCATGCATACCAGTATGGGGGTGAGGGGTGCCATGCATACCAGGATGGGGATGGGGGTGTTATGCATACCAGGAAGGGGATGATGGGGATGCCATGCATATCAGAATGTGGGTGCCATGCATACTAGGATGGTGATGAGGGATGGCATGCTTACCAGGATGGGGATTGGGGTGTCATGCATACCAGGATGGGGATTGGGGTGCCATGCATACCGAGATGGGGATTGGGGTGCCATGTATACCGGGATGGGGATTGGGGTGCCATGCATACCAGGATGGGGATTGGAGTTCCATGCATACCAGGATGGGGATTGGAGTGCTATGCATACCAGGATTGGGATTGGGGTGCCATGCATACCAGGATGGGGATGGGATGCCATGTATACCAGGATGGGGAACCATGTATGCCATGATGGGGGGCATATACACCAAGATGGGGGATATTTGTACAGAGTTGGGGGACATTACCCTTATAACAGTGTCAGCAGCAGACCCTCCCCATAACGGTGAAACACTGACATTTTTTGCTTCATTTTTTTTTCTATTTTCCTCCACTAAAATCTAGGTGCTTCTTATGGTCTGAACAATATGGTATCGACCTATATTTCCCTATATGTGGGTGCCATGCATGCCAGGATGGGGATGAGGGATGGCATGCATAGCAGGATGGGGATTGGAGTGCCATTCATACCAAGATGGTGATTGGGGTGCCATGCATACCGGGATGGGGATTGGGGTGCCATGCATACCAGGATGGGGATTGGGGTTCCATGCATACCAGGATGGGTATTGGGTTTCCATGCATACCTGGATGGGGATTGGAGTGCTATGCACACCAGGATTGGGATTGGGGTGCCATGCATACCAGGATGGGAATGGGATGCCGTGTATACCAGGATGGGGAACCATGTATACCATTATGGGGATGGGGGGGCATATATACCAAGATGGGGGATATTTGTACAGAGTTGGGGGACATTACCCTTATAACAGTGTCAGCAGCAGACCCCTCCCCATAATGGTGAAACACAATGACATTTTTTGCTTCATTTTTTTTCTATTTTCCTCCTCTAAAATCTAGGTGCGTCTTATGGTCTGAAAAAAACGGTATCGACCTATATTTCCCTATATGTGGGTGCCATGCATACCAGGATGGGGATGAGGGATGACATGCATACCTGGATGGGGATTGGAGTGCTATGCACACCAGGATTTGGATTGGGGTGCCATGCATACCAGGATGGGGATGGGATGCCGTGTATACCAGGATGGGGAATCATGTATACCATGATGGGGATGGGGGGGCATATATACCAAGATGGGGGTATTTGTACAGCATTAGTGGACATTACCCTTATAACAGTGTCAGCAGCAGACCCCTCCCCATAACAGTGCAACATGACGACATTTTTTGCTTCATTTTTTTCTATTTTCCTCCTCTAAAATCTAGGTACATCTTATGGTCCGAAAAATACGGTATCGACCTATATTTCCCTATATGTGGGTGCCATGCATACCAGGATGGGGATGAGGGATGGCATGCATAACAGGATGGGGATTGCAGTGCCATTCATACCAAGATGGGGATTGGGGTGCCATGCATACCGGGATGGGGATTGGGGTGCCATGCATACCAGGATGGGGATTAGGGTGCTATGCATACCAGGATGGGGATGGGGGTGCCATGCATACCAGGAAGGGGATGATGGGGATGCCATGCATATCAGAATGTGGGTACCATGCATACTAGGATGGTGATGAGGGATGGCATGCTTACCAGGATGGGGATTGGGGTGTCATGCATACCAGGATGGGGATTGGGGTGCCATGCATACCGAGATGGGGATTGGGGTGCCATGTATACCGGGATGGGGATTGGGGTGCCATGCATACCAGGATGGGGATTAGAGTTCCATGCATACCAAGATGGGGATTGGAGTGCTATGCATACCAGGATTGGGATTGGGGTGCCATGAATACCAGGATGGGGATGGGATGCCATGTATACCCGGATGGGGAACCATGTATGCCATGATGGGGATGGGGGGCATATACACCAAGATGGGGGATATTTGTAGAGTTGGGGGACATTACCCTTATAACAGTGTCAGCAGCAGACCCCTCCCCATAATGGTGAAACACAATGACATTTTTTGCTTCATTTTTTTTTCTATTTTCCTCCTCTAAAATCTAGGTGCGTGTTATGGTCTGAAAAATATGGTATCGACCTATATTTCCCTATATGTGGGTGCCATGCATACCAGGATGGGGATGAGGGATGGCATGCATACCTGGATGGGGATTGGAGTGCTATGCACACCAGGATTGGGATTGGGGTGCCATGCATACCAGGATGGGGATGGGATGCCGTGTATACCAGGATGGGGAACCATGTATACCATGATGGGGATGGGGGGGCATATATACCAAGATGGGGGTATTTGTACAGCATTAGTGGACATTATCCTTATAACAGTGTCAGCAGCAGACCCCTCCCCATGTGGGTGCCATGCATACCAGGATGGGGATGAGGGATGGCATGCATAACAGGATGGGGATTGGAGTGCCATTCATACCAAGATGGGGATTGGGGTGCCATGCATACCGGGATGGGGATTGGGGTGCCATGCATACCAGGATGGGGATTAGGGTGCCATGCATACCAGGATGGGGATTGGGGTTCCATGCATACCTGGATGGGGATTGGAGTGCTATGCACACCAGGATTCTACCTATATTTCCCAACATTACAGACATCATCCTCATCAATTCTACAATCCCATTTGCTTGAATACATTCCCAAACTTACAAGGAACCTTCATGAAGCTTAAATGTTGCTTCCTGACACTTATTATCGTGCAAAAAAATAAATGTAGAAATTTGTCACTCAATATTTGTAGAAATTGAAACACAATTTATTGGCAGTCACTTTTTATAAATTTTGAGTGCAAAGTTTTTATATTCATTTGACTATGGGCTGGAACCCTGCTTGGGCACCTCATCTTTTTACCATGAGTGCCGTATCTCTTCTTAAGTACTTACTGTGTTATCGTACAGCTATCCAGAACTTTGGCGAATAAACTTTCTATTGCAGAAAAATATTTCTAATTTTAAGTTTTAAGTCCAGAGCACCTCCTGCCATTTTTCTGCAACACAGTCCCTATGTTTTTGAGCATAGTACTATAGAGTCACTTGTTATTCTTTCCATGTTGAAAGTTTGACATTTTGACCTCAATTCTTCCATGAAAACCACCTGGCCAAACTTCTCGGAAAAGTAGATGGGTGCAACTGGGTCCCACTATTTGCTGTCAGTTCTGAGCTGAAGGCTCTGCTAAACATCTTCCAATTTTAAAGGGATATAAGCATGATGTGTCTTTCATCTGCTACACTGTTTCCTTGGCTGACCACTGTGTCTACAGTCCTCAATCTTGCTTATTTTTTGGTGTTTCTTCAACCCCAGCTAGTTTTGAAATATTTTCCTGGGAGAGACCTTGGTGATGCAGTATAACTAACTCCATTTTGTCTTTTTGCCGTACTCAGTATTGCCATGGTATATGACCTGTGACAATCCCTGAATAGAATAATTGAAGCTGTTTTGAAGGAAACAGTTGGCCACATTTCTCTGTTGCTAATTCTCTTTGCATTTTGTTAATTGATTGAAATAGATTGAAAAAATTGACTATTAACACTAGAGTTTGTATGAATTGATTTGCACGTCCCATTCCATTGAATATGACAAGTATGACAATGGTATGTAGCTGCTGGATGGGAGATGGAGTATCGCCTTTTTACCAACAATGTCAGCAGCTCTTCTTTTGATTAGCCGGCCAGGTGCGACAGCACATGTGCGTCACACAGCAATGATGATGTCCCAGCAAGCTGGCTAATAAGAAGAGCCACGGATGAACACTACCAGATAAGATGCTCCAATCTAGCAGGCACAGACTACTGTTGTGGCAGATAGAATGGTTCACACTAGTGTTGAGTGAGCATGCTCGACACTGCTCGGTATTCGCCCGAGCATCACGCTACTCGGGATGTTCGGCGAGCACCGAGCATTTCCGGGTTACTCGGGCGGGAGCTCGGGTCTCCGCCCTGCATGTTTGGCGCTCTTTACAGAGCCAATGAACATGCAGGGATTGCCAGCCAGTCACTGTAATGCCGCAGCCATGTTGTTTGTGGGCATTACAGTGATTGGCTGGCCGCACAGCGTCACCTCGAGTATTTAAAACCGGGCGCCGCCACCTTGGACACAGACGCTCCGGATCAGACAGTGTAGGGACAGCGCTGCTGAGCTAGGGAGAGATTTTTCCTGCGAAATAGTTAGTGTAGGGTCTGTAAAGGCTGCCAGAACAAACAAACCGTCCTTCTCATGACTAATATCCATCCCAGATATCAGACAGGCAGGTTGTATAGGAGACGCAGTGGTTATAACAGCAAACGCTGCATTACAGTCCTGTGTGCTCCTGTTTCTGAAATTGCTGGACTTAGCTGCAGGTCTCGGGGGCCAGTAAAAATTCTTTTTTTTCATCTAAATCCTATTTTTTTTTTTCCTCCTACACACTGTACAAATACCCGTCTTATTATTCTATTGGTGTCCCCCCCCCCCCCCCAAAAAAAAAAAGTGTGTCTTTGATTTTTCAGACACAAATATATCTGTTGAAATGAGTCTGGTATAGGCCACAGAAACAGAAGTGTGGTTTTGCAGTTCCACGGGTAAAATCTCTGTAGTACCCAGTTTTGGGCCTTTGGTATCTAACAACAAACAGTTTGAGTGTGTCGCTCACTGTTCAGCTGCAAATCTATATTATTAAAAAAGGCTGGTATATACTAGTGTTGAGCCACCCCCGTAGTGTTCGAGTTCGGTTCGGTTCGTCGAACACCCGTGTGTTCGCCGAACTGTTCGTCGAACTGTTCGTCGAACACCTTCGAACACCGTTAAAACCAATGGCAGGCAAACAAAAACACATAGAAACACATAGAAAACACCTTCAAAGGTGTCCAAAAGCTGACAAACTGCTCAGAAGACATAACTAACACATAGAAAAGTGACAAGTACATATAGTCATGCGAAAATAAAAGAGGTGGAGGAGTAAAAGGAGGGGGAGACACAGATATAGGCATGTCATGCCCTTCTAAAATCCAAAAAGTGAGAAGCCGACACGGCCAGTCCGCTCCTGCCCGTGCCACCTCCGTGTCGCCGGGTTTGTGCCAGAGCCGCGGTGAACCCTGACGGCCAGCCCCCCTCTCCCAATACTGGTGCCTGTCCGCTGGTGGGTCGAGCGAGCCCCCCTGTGGTGGAGGCAGCTCTAAGCTTTTTAATTTAAATTGTCTCTCTAATTTGAATGAATACACTTTAAATCCATTTACAAGGATCTATTGGAGGGCAAGTCTCATGCCAGCAGCCGCGGTAATTCCAGCTCCAGTAGCGTCCACTAAAGCTGCTGCAGTTAAAAAGCTTTTATAAGGATCGAGCTCGGCTGTCCACCGCAAGGCATCCTACTGCCAGTCCCAGCCCCTATGCCTTGGGGTGCCTCCTGATGCTCTTCACTAAGTATCCCATGGTCCAGAAGCATTTCCTTTGAAAAAATTAAGTGTCTAAACTACAGGTGGTGCAGCTTGCTTAACAGCCGGGATAATCCGCTCACTAGCAGACACTGCTACTAGGCACAAAGTATTTCCTGGGCTAGATGCAGTTAAAAATTTGTAATTAGATACTCTCGTTGGATGCTGAGAAAGCATTCCATAGAGTCTCCTGGCACGCCATATATGATTCTCTTAAAAAGCTTGGGGTAGGGGTCTAGGGGACCCTTTTATAGCCAAAATCACGGCACTGTATCGCAATACGTCACCTAGGCTGAAGATAAATGGAACTGTAGCACCCTGAGGGCTCGGTTGCTACAGACGTATTGCACCTCACCCAGAGGTGTGATATCTCACTCTCAGGTAAGGATGGAGTGTGGATCAGGACCCGACACCTGCATGCATTACACCACATTGCCGTGAGGCAGGGCGACCAATATGCCCCTGAGATGGGCACGACAGTCCCTGTCCCTGGCTGGAGTGGGGGGAGGGAACACTGAGGAAGGGGAACCCTGTAGTGCAGGAGCAGGGAGGAAGCAGTTCCTGGGTGCATTGAGAAGGGAGTATAAAAGGTGGGCACCATCTTAGTTCAGTGCAGAGAAGTCTGAGCAGAAGTGGCAGGGAGCAGGGGCTCTGCATGAGCTCTGCTCCGGAGGCGGGCCTAGTAACAGAGGCCCAGGCCTGGAAGAGGGAGAAGGAAGGAAGAGGAGCGGAGAAGGCTCCAGGAACGAGGAATGAAGGGATCCCAGGGGTGCGGACGGGCGAGTCGCCACCGCACGCCCGAATCCACCTGCGTGGAGGGGTCAGGCCAAAGGGGGAGACCGGTCCCCGAACTAGTGGATGCAGGAAACGACCCTCAGCTAGAAACCGGAGGCTCTGACATTTTATGTGGCGCAGCCCCTCGCTACACCCGCTAGGAAGGCACCACATAGGGTCAGGGAAACTGGCGCCAAGTTTACCAAGAGGAGGCCCGAGGCAACCGGACAGAAGTGTTGGTAAGAAAGGCCAGACAAAGGACACACAAAGGGGGTCCTGTGAAGTGCTCCAAAGTTATCTGGGAGTTGTCTGAGCCCCTCACCTGGTGAGCACAGTACGACGTGGGCAGCCGTTACCTGCAGACGTGGTCTGGATAATAAGAACTGTGAGTAAAGGCCCTGAACTGCATCACTGACTCCGTGTCGTTACTGCTGCTGCCCTGCACCATCACCCCCATCCTCTGCATACACTGCCCTGAGGCTATACTCCTCCCGTGGGGAGTTATGCTACGCTCTGCTGCACCCACAACACCAGCCTCAGTGGTCTGCCCTGTAGCGGCGGTTCACTCTGACCGCAATCCACGGGTGGCGTAGTCGGACATTTAAACATGAAAACCACATAAATAGTTCCGCCACTGGTTTGACCGCCCTGAGCCACGGAACTGGGTCGCCGCCACGAAGACTACAACCACCAGCATCCACCAAAAAGGGTCCGGCTCCGGGTGTCCCAAGGCCCAGGGGGTGCGTCAGAACATTTTCATCACCTTTCACAATCACCAATGGGACAAGGCAGTGATGTCCTCTGTCCCCTCTCTTATACATCCTAGTGACGGAGCACCTGCTCTCATCAATTCGCCATAACCCCAATATTAGGTGGATTGAGGTGGGAGGCACCGAGTACAAGTGCTCTCTATTTGCTGATGATGTCCTAGTATATATCACTCAATCACATATATCCATCCATGCTGTTATGGCTGAAATAGATCACTTTGTTACATGGTAAAATTTTAAAATCAATGCAGCGAAGTCTGAGGCCCTCGATGTCTCCCTCCCCAAATCCATATAGGATTCCATCCAGTCCAACTTTCCCTTTGCCTGGCCCTCACAGGGTATCAAATACTTAGGAATTCCTATTCATAGAGACCTCTCCCATCTATGTTATCTTAATTTTGGGCCCTTTATTGAACAACTCCATACAGACCACGGTTGGCAAGATAGAACTGTAAGATTCACTACGTGAACCACTGGTGTTTTGTGGAAAAGCACATGTACACTGCGTTCCAAATTATTATACAAAAAGTGTTTAGGAGTGATAAGGGAAGAATTTGTTTGTTTGTCAGTTAAACTCATTGATGGTGATGTGTGTCAGGGCTCTTTATATCACTGTAAGCAATTGCAGACACCTGTGCTAATTAGTTTGGCAGGTGTGTCCAATGAAAGGCAAGACTACTTAAGAAGGCTCTCTCACATTATTAAGCAGCCTACATTTTCTGCCAAAATGGGAAAGAAAAAGGATGTGTCGGCTGCTGAGAAGCAACAAATTGTGGAGTGTTTAGGTCAAGGCATGACTACAATCAACATTGTGCGATGATCAGGATGAAGTGTCTTGGCAATCAAGAAGTATGTAGCTGATTCACAGTACACACGTGTGCGTGCTGATAAGGGCAAATTGAGGACTCTTTCCTACAGGCAATTACGTCAGGTTGAAAGAGCAGCGGCAAAAAAGCCTTGTCATAGCAGCAGACAAGTTTTTGAAGCTGCTTGTGCCTCCAACGTCCCCCGAACAACAAGATGCAGGGTCCTTCAGAGGTTTGCAGCTGTGCATGCGCCATCCTGTCGACCTCCTCTATCCACTACACACAAGCAGAAACGGCTCCAGTGGGCCAAACATTACATGAAGACTGATTTCAAAACTGTTTTGTTCACGGATGAGTGCCGTGCAGTGCTCGATGGTCCAGATGGATGGAGTGGAGGATGGCTGGTTGATGGACACCCCACGCAAACACGGCTACAGCGCCAACAAGGAGGAGGTGGAGTAATGTTTTGGGCTGGAATCATGGGGAGAGAGATTGTCGGGCCCTTTAGGATCCCTGAAGGCGCTAAAGATGAACTCCATAATGTATGTGGATTTTCTCAAACAGCACTTCCTGCCATGGTTCAAGAAGAAGAACCGTGTATTTCACAGCAAGATCATTTTTCTGCATGATAATGCACCATCTCATGCTGCACATAAAACATCTGCATCTCTGGCTGATATGGGCATAAAAGGGGACAATCTTTTGGTGTGACCCCCATGCTCCCCTGACCTCTACCCCATTCAGAACCTTTGGAGCATCATTAAAAGGAGTGTCTATGATGGCGGGAGGCAGTTCACATCTAAGCAACAGCTCTGGGAGGGTATTCTGTCCTCATGCAAAACAATTGAAGCAGAAACCATCCAAAACCTGACAAATTCAATGGACGAGAGAGTTCAGAAGCTCCTTTCGAACAAGGGGTCCTATGTGAAAATGTAACATCACCTAGAATAAAGTTTTGAGTTGAAAACTGTTTGATTTCAGTTTCTAACAACCTGCTAATGCTTATAATTTCAAAAATGACCATTTTTTTGGTCTTTATTAAAATGAAAAGGTTGATCGAAAAGTTTGGGGGATCTAAGAGTGTGGCAACCCAGTAGTCATGATTACTTCGAATTCTGACAATATGAGGGTCATGCTGCAGGTAGTGCAGCAAGAAGGCACTTATGTGCCTTGCGCATCTCGGAGCCCCAAAATTATTTTCCGGGCTAGATGCAGCTAAAAATTATTTTTAATTTTAAATCTGCTGAAGCTTTAGTATAGATGGCCTAATAGGATCAGTGCTGCACACTGCTACAAAGCCCAAATTATTTTCCAGTCAAGATACAGATAAACATGATTAGTAATTTGAAAGCTTAAAACGGTTGGTAGGGTGATTTTAACCAATCATCAAGCTTTTACTCTCCCCAGGATGACACAGGGGTAGAAAAGTCGTTTCGGATCCATGATTTGTTCATCTTTATGAACGTGAGTCTGTCTACATTATCAGTGGAGAGCCGCGTGCGCTTATCTGTCAGCACACCACCAGCAGCGCTGAACACACGTTCAGACAGAACACTGGCTGCGGGGCATGACAAGATCTCCAAGGCGTAAGTGGCTAGCTCCGGCCATTTATCCAGATTGGAAGCCCAAAAAGAGCAAGGGTCCAGTGACACAGTCGTGGCTTCAATGTTTACTTGGAGATACTCCTGTACCATCGTCTCTAGGCGTTGACTATGTGTCAGACTTCTTGTCTCCTGTGGCCTTGCAAAGGATGGGCTAAAAAAGTGGTGAAATGATTCCGCAAAATTGATGTTACCAGCAGATACTGTGGTTCTGTTACGGTTTGAGTGCTGAACACTTGACGGTCCCACGGTTGGCAAGTTGGAACTGTGAGATTCACTATGTGCACCACTGGTATTTTGTGGAAAAGCACATGTAAGATTCTGCAACAGTCTCTGCTGATACTCCTGCATGCGTGCATCCCTTTCTATGGCAGGAATAATTTCTGCAAATTTACTTTTGTACCGGGGATCTAACAGTGTGGCAACCCAGTAGTCAGGATTATTTCTAATTCTCACAATTCGAGGGTCATGTTGCAGGTAGTGCAGCAAGAAGGCACTCATGTGTGTTGCGCATCCAGGAGCACCAAGTCCCTGTTGTGTTGGTGGCGAGGTAACAATCATGCTTCCTTCCTCTGTCCTCTCCCCCCAACCTCGCACAACAGAAATGTGATCAAGGTCTCCCTCATCTGATGAGTCTTCCATCAGTTCGTCCTCCACTTCTTCCTGGGCTCCTGCACCTTCCTCACTAGTTTGGCTGCTACCATGCACCCTGGTAAAACCATCTCCCCCACCCTCACATGCCTGCCGCCTTGGTGCTGCCGACCGTCTGGACCTTGCAGATGTTAGCCCTTCCGCATACAACTCCTCCTCCTCTACTTCCTCCACCTCCTCTTGTGCCACCACCTGACTCCGAATTCTGTTTAACATGTGCTCCAGCATGTAAATCACCGGAATAGTCATGCTGATAATGGCATCGTCAGCACTAAACATCTTCGTCGCCATTTCAAAACTGTGCAGAAGGGTGCATAGGTCCCTGATCTGAGACCACTCCTCCAGCGTGATTTGCCCCACCTCTGAATCTCGTTGGCCCAGGCTATACGTCAGAACGTATTGCACCAGGGCTTGTCGGTGCTGCCACAGTCGCTGCAACATGTGCAGAGTTGAATTCCACCGGGTAGGCACATCGCATTTTAGCCGGTGAAGTGGCAGGCCCAACGACTTCTGTAGAGATGTAAGTCGCTGAGCTGCGGGATGTGAACGGCGGAAGTGAGCACACAGCGACCGTGCCCTCTGCAGAAGGCCATCTAGTCTGGGATAGTGGGCTAAAAATTGCTGGACAACCAGGTTCAACACGTGAGCCATACAAGGCACGTGTGTGACATTGCCCCGGCGAAGGGCCGCACCCAGGTTTGCAGCATTGTCGCACACGGCCTTCCCTGGTTTCAGGTCCAGTGGAGACAACCATTCATGAAATTGGTTCTCCAGAGCTGACCACAACTCCTCAGCTGTGTGACTCACATTTCCCAGACATTTCAATGTAAAAACCGCCTGATGACGTTGAGCCCTACTGCCAGCATAGTAAGGAGGTGTGCAGGATCCCTTCTGCGCAGTTAGAAAGCTTGTGGCATGACCAGACAGGCTTTGGGTGCAGGTGGAAGACCGAGAGGAGGTTGAGGAGGCAGAAGCAGTGGAGGAACTTTGACATAAAGAGGATTGACGCACAACTCGTGGGGACGGCAAGACTTGGACAGCAGCCCCTTGTCCTGCTGTCACCATAGTTACCCAGTGCCCAGTCAGCGACATGTAACGCCCCTGTCCATGCCTACTCGTCCAAGTGTCTGTGGTGAAATGCACCCTGTCACACACAGAGTTTCTCAAAGAAGCGGTGATGTTGTGTGCGACATGCTGGTGGAGCGCAGGCACACCTTTCTTTGAGAAGTAGTGCCGACTGGGCATCTGGTACTGGGGCACTGCGACGGACATAAGGTCTCGAAAATCCTCTGTGTCCACCAGGCGGAAAGGCAGCATTTCTGTAGCCAAGAGCTTGCAGATGGTGAAATTCAACCTCTTAGCTTTCTCATGGCTAGGAGGAAATGGTCTTTTACTTGTCCACATCTGAGGGACCAAGGGCTGGCTATTGTGCTTAGACGGGGTTGATAAGGGTGTCCCCGGCAAACTGCCGGTCTGTGAGGAAGATGCAGGCGGACATGTTAGGTTGCCTTGATCCAAAGGTGGTGCTATCGATGTCGGACAGCGCTCAACACCAGCTGGTGTTACCACCTCCAAAGAAAATGATGACCTGCCAATCACGCTGGCTGTTGCGGGTAAAGAGGTGGCAGGTCTGCGCCCCAAAACAGGTGTGACTGCTGTCCCCCCAGTCACAGAGGATGAAGAGGCCGCGGATGCACAAGATATGGCAGACGGTGATTGGCCCGGCCGGCTAGGCCGCATTGTAGCACACTGAGCTTCCCACTGCAACTTATGCTTCATGTCCATGTGCCGGTTCATGCATGAAGTACTCAAACTATGTATTTTTTGGCCTCTACTTAGCTTTTGCTGACAAATGTTACAGATAACACGAGTTGGGTCATCTTTATCGATCTGAAAAAATGCCCAGGCTATGCAAGGCTTAGCACCCATGCGACCTGAAGAGCCACTACGACTTGTGGTGAGAGGCAGAGTTGTGTTTGAGGATGCAGTTGTTGACGTGCTTCCAGTACTACGTCTCTATCCAGGAAGGCGCAACCTGAACTCGTCGTCACTAGCATCTTCCTCCACCTCCTCTGCTGACCTCATCTCTTGGCTGACTGTGGGTTGACAGTAAGTGGGATCTCCGACCTCATCATCATCACCCTGTGCGTTATCACACCCGTCGTCCTCAGAGCCAACCTGTTCCTGCCCTGACAAAAAACTAAAGTTGTCGTTCCAATCAGGTATTTGAGTCTTATTATCGTCTTCCTCATTGTCTCCACCAACAGGAGTTACAGTTTGGGAATGAGGGTCTACATTATGGTCAGAACCTTCTGCGTCTGGTCCTGGATCCGACTCATAAAGATTCTGGGCATCAGTGCAGATCATTTCCTCGTCTGGATTCACAGAAGCGCTGGAGTCGACCTCTGATTCCCAGGCTATAGTATGAGTAAACAGCTCTGCAGACTCAACCATCTGTTCTACCTCATACTCAGACGGGCAGCTGGAGATTTGGGAGCTGTGAGGAAGCAAGTGCGATTTGGGTGACACCTTTGAGGACTGGAGTATTTGTGATGTTGAAGTTGATGTGGAGGAGAGCCCACTTAAAGGAGCACTTGATATCCGTTGAAGCACCTGCTGTTTTTGTGCCTCATCTGGAATTTGTAGCGATTGGCGTGGCCGTAAGAAAGGGATCTTATCACATTGTCCGCTAAAAGAAGTAGACATTTTAGTTTGGCTGGAAGATGGTCTTTCTTCTGCAGATGTTACTGTTGCTTTAACACCTACCCCACGGACACAACCTTTTTTCCCCTTCCCAACACGTCTATTCCCCTTTCCACCAGCAGCAGGCCTTTTTCCACTCATTTTGGTGGTTAACTAATTCACAACTCTGGAGTTGTTTGCACAAAAAAACAATGGATGGTAACCGAGCAGAGCTGAGTGGCCAAACTGTGGTATTAGGCCAAAACTATTGGCTGGGTTAGATGCAGAAAAAAATTATTTTGAATTTGCAACCTGATGGAGGTCAGTATAGATGGACTAATACAAATAGTCCCACACACTGCTAGAAGCCCAAATATTTTTTCAGAGGTACTGTAGATGCAGAAAAAAATTATTTTTAATTTGCAACCTGATGGAGGTCAGTATAGATGGACTAATAGACCAAGTCCCACACACCGCTAGAAGCCCAACTATTTTTTCAGAGCTAGATGCAGAAAAAAATTATATTCAATTTGCAACCTGCTGGAGGTCAGTATAGAAGGACTAATAGAACAAGTCCCACACACTGCTAGAAGCCCAAATATTTTTTCAGAGCTAAATGAAGAAAAAAATTATTTTTAATTTGCAACCTGATGGAGGTCAGTATAGATGGACTAATAGACCAAGTCCCACACACTGCTAGAAGCCCAAATATTTTTTCAGAGCTAGATGCAGAAAAAAATTATATTCAGTTTGCAACCTGATGGAGGTCAGTATAGATGGACTAATAGAATGATGCTATGCCCAAAAGATTTTACTTCACTAGGTGCAGTAAAAAAATTGGTATTCTATACACAGGTGTTATATCTTGCAACACAGATAGGATACTCCACTGACTAACACACTCTGCAATAGGCCAAAAAGGATTAGCTTTGCTAGATTCAGCCAAATGCTGTGAAAAAAACTTGCACAGCACTGGCACAGACCTGCCTGGCAAAAACTGATAGGAACTCATGTAACCTAGTCCTGAAAAGGACTCCAATTACAATTAGTCTTTACTCCTACAACCTATCTATTTAAGAGCACAGACCTCCCTGATAAAAGTCATAGGAAATGCTGTAACCTAGTCCTTAAAAGGACTGCAATCACAACTATTCCCTACTCCCAAGCTATCTGTATATTTGTGCGAAAATTGGCTTGAAATTAACAAGGTATAGCGCACACAGCAACAGCGGTGCCGTCTAACACGCAGCTGCAGCAGTGAGAAAATGGTGGCGACGGGGAAAATGGCTTGGTCTTATAGGGCAAGGACATGTGACATACACTGCCAATGACACATGCCCTTGCTTGTGTGAAAAAAAGCACTTCTCTCCGTGTGTGCGCTGCTGATAGGCTGACAGATTGCACCTCCCCACTGCAAATGCGGGAAAGAGAAAAAAAAATGGAGATCTTCATTGTTCCTGCAGAGATCCATCCCCTGCCCCTCCCCCCACCCCGCTGTACACTCAAACTGCGTATTAACATTAATTTTCATCATTACTGAGAAAAAATCCAGTTATGATTTTTGTGCACGAACAGTTATCGAACATAACCTCGAACAGCCGAATTTTTCTCAAATTGTTCGTGTTCGCCGAACGGCTCGAACACCGCCCAAAACAGCTCGAATTTGAGATTGGCGAACAGTTCGAGTAGAACAACGCTCATCTCTAGTATATACACCAGTAAATTAAAACTGTGGTTTTGCTGTTCCACGGTAAAAAATCTTTATTATCCTGCTTTTCGTATTTTTTGCAGTAAAAGAAAACAGTAGTGTCTCCTGAGTGTTCTGACACAAAAATATATCTGTTGAAAACAGTCTGGTGTACGCCTGACAAATACCAGTGTGGTTTTGCAGTTCTACGGTAAAATCTCTGTAGTATCCAGTTTTGGGCCTTTGGTATCTAAAAAAAAAACAGCTTGAGTGTGTCGCTCACTGTTCAGCCGCAAATCTATATATTTTAAAAAGTGTGGAATACACCAGTAAATTAAAACTGTGGTTTTGCCATTCCACGATAATAAAACTCTATTATTCAGGCTTTGGTATTTTTTCCGTGAGGAAAAACAGTAATAGTTTCTCCCTAATTGTTATGATTGTTTAAGAGTCGGGTGTAGGCCCGAGAAATAGAACTGTGGTTTTCCTCTTCCACGGTTCTAATCTACTTTTTATTTCCCTTTTTCCATTGATAGTGCGAGTGTAAGCTATTTTACTTCCTTTACAATGGGCAAGGCGCGTGGCAAGGGACGTGGAGCTGGACGTTCTGGTGATGGTGCGTGTAGAGGACGGGGCCGTGGCCAAGGTGAAAATGTGCCACAACCAACAGCCACATCTTCTCACTCCCACCTCTTGACCGAATTACTAGGGAAGCCCAGAACAACACCAGTATTGCTTACTGATCAGTGTGAACAGGTTATTAATTAGATAGCAGATAATACTTCCAGTTACCTGGGTACCACCACCTCCGGTCCGTCTTCCACACGGTCAACTCTTAGTAGCCGTGAGTCTCGACCGCATACTCCTCCTCACCCTGATGCTCCTTCCTCCCACCATGCCGAGTGTCGTCAGACAGCAATTGATACCACACTTGGACACTCTGAAGAGCTGTTCACTGGTCCATTTCCATATTTGTGCCCTTTGCCTGCTACGCTTGAAGTGGTGGAAGAGGAGATCCCATGTAGCGATGCCCAAATATTTGAACAGCCACGGCCACAGGAAGTCGACGCTGGCAATTTGTCACAAGAGGTGGACGATGACGAGACACAATTGCCAGGAAGTGAGGAGGAGCATCGTGGTGCGCAAGTGGAAGTGGAGGAGGTGGTGGATGATCTAGTAACTGACCCAACGTGGCAGGAGGACATGCAGAGTGAGGCCAGAAGCACACAGGGGGAGGGAGGCAGAGTACCCCAACAGGCAGGAAGAAGCAATGTGGTGGCCGCAGACAGAAGGCCGGCAACCGTTGCCCGTAACACCAACACGAGGGACGTTGCCAGTACAAGCGGTAGGTCTTCCAGAGTCTGGAATTTTTTTAAAGACTCTGCTGATAACCCTAAAAAGGCCATTTGTACCACCTGCCATGCCAGCATCAGCAGGGGTGACAAAACTACCAGCCTGACCACCACCAGCATGATCAGGCACATGGCAGCAAAGCACCCGACTTTGTGGGGCGAAACCCAGGGTCCACGACCAGTGTCAGCGGGTGTCACCACTGCTTCTTCCGCTGTTGTGCGTGCAATAGAACCCCCTGTTGTGTGTGCAAGGCAATCCCCTGTCCATACTGCATGTAAAGATGCCACCTCCTCTCAGTCTTCACTTGTTATGGCAGTTTCTCAAGAAACAGCATCAACGTCCACGTCCACGTCCCCCCGCAGCGTTCAATTGTCCAGATCCCAGACCTTTGAACGAAAGCGGAAATTCGCAGCTAACGCCCCACAGGCCACAGTTCTAAATTCGCACATTTCACGACTGCTTGCATTGGAAATGCTGCCTTTTAGGCTGATAGAGACGGAATCCTTCCGCAACGTTATGGCGGTGGCCGTCCCTCGGTACTCGATCCCCAGCCGACACTATTTTGCCCGGTGTGCCATCCCTGCACTACAAAAGCACCTGTCCCAAAACATCTGCTGTGCCCTCATCAACGCAGTTACTGGGAGAGTCCACCTGACAACGGACACGTGGACAAGTGTTTGTGACCTGGGACGGTACATCTCCCTGACGGCATACTGGGTAAACATAGTGGAAGCCGGGACCCAGTCGGACCTTGGGACGGAACACATCCTCCCCACACCGAGGATTGCGGGCCCTATGTCAGTCAGAGTTGCCCCCACAGTGTACAGCTCCTGCGCATCATCCTCCTCTTCCTCCTCCTTATGTTCAGCCTCCATATCAGATATCATGACATCAGTTACAAGCTGGAAGCACTGCAGTACTGCCTCCGCCAAGCGGCAACAGGCTGTGCTGAAACTCATAAGCTTAGGTGATAAACCTCACACTGCTTGTGAGTTGTGGACAGCTGTGAAAGAGCAGATATGTGGCTGAGACCGCTGAACCTACATCCAGGCATGGTCGTGTGTGACAATGGCCGTAACCTGGTGGCGGCTCTGAGGCGAGGTGAGATCACACACGTACCATGCCTGGCTCATGTGCTTAACCTCGTGGTTCAGCGGTTTCTTAAATCGTACCGCGAGTTGCCAGATCTGCTCGTGAAAGTACGCCACCTGTCAGCTCATTTTCGCAAGTTGGCTACAGCTTCCGCCGCCCATGCTGTGATGCAGCATCGTTTGCAGCTTGTGGCACACCGACTGGTGTGTGATGTCCCCACACGTTTGAACTCTACCCTCCACATGTTGCAAAGGATTTGTGAGCAGAAGAGAGCAGTTGTGGAGTACCAGCTGCAACAAGGCTGTCGATATTCAGGTCAGACTCCACACATAAGACCTCATGAGTGGACCTGGATGTCTGACATATGTACCATCCTGACAAACTTTGAGAAGGCCACCAAAATGGTGAGTGGCGATGACGCCATCATTAGTGACAGCATCCCACTTTTCTGTCTTTTGCAATGCTCTCTGCAGAGAATTAAAGAGGAGGCATTGCAGCCAGAGTATGATGAGATGGATCAAGAAGCCGTAGTGGGCGATTACACACAGCCCAGCCTCATCTCATCCCAACGTGCATTGGGAGACAATGAGGGAGAGGAGGAGGAGGAGGAGGAGGAGGAAGAACAGGAGCTGTTATCATGCGCTGTAGACGGTAGTACCTGTACAAGTGTCATACGGTCGGTTCAGCGTGGGTGGCCTGAGGACAGGGGGGAGGAGGAGGAGGAGAAGAGCATGGTCAGTCGTCATCTTGGTGAGGACACGGAAATCTTGCCCGTTACCAGTCTGGCACGCATGGCTGACTTTATGTTACGCTGCCTTAACCGTGACCCTCGCGTTGTCAAAATGTTGGGCTACAAGGAGAACGTTCACTCTCTTATTCCTGAGGTGGAGAGGTCTACAAAAATGGGCCAGTACCAGAAGGCCCTTGCTGCAGAATTGTTAAAAAAATTCCCATCTGAACACGCTAGCAGCAGAGGTCACAGTTCGTTGACCAACCAAAGCGTTCAAGCGAGAGAGACGCAACTCCAATCCAGCTGAGGCAGGGGAACACTGTCAACGTTCTAGGACAGTTTTCTCAGACCCTCCCTTCGGACAGACCCTGAGGCGCGGGGTACTCTCACAAGGAGTGGAAAGTTTCAAAAGATGGTGAGGGAGTACCTTGCCGACCGTACCAGCGTCCTCTGTGATTCCTCTGTGCCTTTTAATTATTGGGTATCCAAGCTGGACACTTTAAATGAACTCGCTCTGTATGCCTTGGAGGTCCTGGCCTGCCCTGCCACTAGCGTGTTATCGGAGCGTGTTTTTAGTGCTGCTGGGGGAATTATAACTGATAAGCGCACTCGCCTGTCAACTGACAATGCTGACAAGCTGACCCTTATCAAAATGAACAAGGGCTGGATTGGGCCAGACTTCTCATCACCACCAAATGTCAGCAGAGTAACATAAAGTCAAATCCACTGTGTTATGTGTATTCACATGCATCGATTCACACACACACATGGGTATACACTTCCTCATTTCGGCTGTTTGATGTTCTTCTCTTTATCCTCAGCCTCCACCACCATTATACCACCAGGGAGACCGTGGTCCGTGTTGCCATTATTGAAAGTTCCTCCATCCTTATTTTTGTCAGCTTTTGCTTAGAATGCATAAGCAAAGACTATGGGAGACCCACTCCCCAATAATGGGAATAATATTTTTAAGATGCTGAACTGTATGGCTCTTGTAAGGGGCATTAAAAGCGTCTTGTTATACCACTCTGACCTCCACGTCTCTTGTAAGGGGCATTAAAAGCATCTAGTTACACCACTCTGACCTCCACGTCTCTTGTAAGGGGCATTAAAAGCATCTTGTTATACCACTCTGACCTCCACGTCTCTTGTAAGGGGCATTAAAACCATCTTGTTAAGCTACTGGTACCTCCACGAGTCTTCGAACGGGCATTGCATTTCCTCCTAATTTTTGGAACCTTTTGCTTGGAAGGCATAAGCAAATACTATGGGAGACCCACTCCCCAATAATGGGACTTATGTTTGTAATATGCTGTACTGCATGGCTCTTGTAAGGGGCATTGCAAGTTGCTCCGTCCTAAATTTTGGAAACTTTTGCTTGGAAGGCATAAGCAAAGACTGAGGGAGACCCACTCCCCAATAATGGGAATACTATTTTTAAGATGCTGTACTGTATGGCTCTTGTAAGGGGCATTAAAAGCATCTTGTTATACCTCTCTGACCTCCACGTCTCTTGTAAGGGGCATTAAAAGCATCTTGTTATACCACTCTGACCTCCACGTCTCTTCTGAGGGGCATTAAAAACGTCTTATTATACCACTCTGACCTCCACGTCTCTCCTGAGGGGCATTAAAACTGTCTAGTTATACCACTCTGACCTCCACGTCTCTTCTGAGGGGCATTAAAAGTGTCTTGTTATACCACTCTGACCTCCACGTCTTTTGTAAGGGGCATTGAAAGCGTCTTGTTATACCACTCTGACCTTCATGTCTCTTGTAAGGGGCATTAAAAGCGTCTTGTTATACCACTCTCACCTCCACGTCTCTTGTAAGGGGCATTAAAAGCGACTTGTTATACCACTCTGACCTCCACGTCTCTTGTAAGGGGCATTAAACGTGTCTTGTTATACCACTCTGACCTCCACGTCTCTTGTAAGGGGCATTAAAAGCGTCTTCTTATACCACTCTGACCTCCACGTCTCTTGTAAGGAGCATTAAAAGCGTCTTGTTATACCACTCTGACCTCCACGTCTCTTGTAAGGGGCATTAAAACTGTCTTGTTAAGCTACTGGGACCTCCACGAGTCTTCGAACGGGCATTGCATTTCCTCCTAATTTTTGGAAGCTTTTGCTTGGAAGGCATAAGCAAATACTATGGGAGACCCACTCCCCAATAATGGGAATAATGTTTGTAATATGCTGTACTGCATGGCTCTTGTAAGGGGCATTGCAAGTTGCTCCGTCTTAATCTTGGGAAGCTTTTGCTTGGAAGGCATAAGCAAATACTATGGAAGACCCACTCCCCAATAATGCGACTTATGTTTGTAATATGCTGTACTGCATGGCTCTTGTACGGGGCATTGCAAGTTGCTCCATCCTAATTTTTGGAAGCTTTTGCTTGGAAGGCATAAGCAAATACTATGGGAGACCCACTCCCCAATAATGGGAATAATGTTTGTAATATGCTGTACTGCATGACTCTTGTAAGGGGCATTGCAAGTTGCTCCGTCTTAATTTTGGGAAACTTTTGTTTGGAAGGCATAAGCAAATACTATGGGAGACCCACTCCCCAATAATGGGACTTATGTTTGTAATATGCTGTACTGCATGACTCTTGTAAGGGGCATTGCAAGTTGCTCCATCCTAATTTTTGGAAGCTTTTGCTTGGAAGGCATAAGCAAAGACTGTGGGAGACCCACTGCCCAATAATGGGAATAATATTTTTAAGATACTGTACTGTATGGCTCTTATAAGGGGCATTAAAAGCGTCTTGTTATACCACTCTGACCTCCACATCTCTTGTAAGGGGCATTAAAAGTGTCTTGTTATACCACTCTGACCTCCACGTCTCTTGTAAGGGGCATTAAAAGCGTCTTCTTATACCACTCTGACCTCCACGTCTCTTGTAAGGAGCATTAAAAGCATCTTGTTATTACACTCTGACCTCCACGTCTCTTGTAAGGGGCATTAAAACTGTCTTGTTAAGCTACTGGGACCTCCACGAGTCTTCGAACGGGCATTGCATTTCCTCCTAATTTTTGGAAGCTTTTGCTTGGAAGGCATAAGCAAATACTATGGGAGACCCACTCCCCAATAATGGGAATAATGTTTGTAATATGCTGTACTGCATGACTCTTGTAAGGGGCATTGCAAGTTGCTCCGTCTTAATTTTGGGAAACTTTTGTTTGGAAGGCATAAGCAAATACTATGGGAGACCCACTCCCCAATAATGGGACTTATGTTTGTAATATGCTGTACTGCATGACTCTTGTAAGGGGCATTGCAAGTTGCTCCATCCTAATTTTTGGAAGCTTTTGCTTGGAAGGCATAAGCAAAGACTGTGGGAGACCCACTGCCCAATAATGGGAATAATATTTTTAAGATACTGTACTGTATGGCTCTTGTAAGGGGCATTAAAAGCGTCTTGTTATACCACTCTGACCTCCACATCTCTTGTAAGGGGCATGAAAAGTGTCTTGTTATACCACTCTGACCTCCACGTCTCTTGTAAGGGGCATTAAAAGCGTCTTCTTATACCACACTGACCTCCACGTCTCTTGTAAGGAGCATTAAAAGCATCTTGTTATTACACTCTGACCTCCACGTCTCTTGTAAGGGGCATTAAAACTGTCTTGTTAAGCTACTGGGACCTCCACGAGTCTTCGAACGGGCATTGCATTTCCTCCTAATTTTTGGAAGCTTTTGCTTGGAAGGCATAAGCAAATACTATGGGAGACCCACTCCCCAATAATGGGAATAATGTTTGTAATATGCTGTACTGCATGACTCTTGTAAGGGGCATTGCAAGTTGCTCCGTCTTAATTTTGGGAAACTTTTGTTTGGAAGGCATAAGCAAATACTATGGGAGACCCACTCCCCAATAATGGGACTTATGTTTGTAATATGCTGTACTGCATGACTCTTGTAAGGGGCATTGCAAGTTGCTCCATCCTAATTTTTGGAAGCTTTTGCTTGGAAGGCATAAGCAAAGACTGTGGGAGACCCACTGCCCAATAATGGGAATAATATTTTTAAGATACTGTACTGTATGGCTCTTGTAAGGGGCATTAAAAGCGTCTTGTTATACCACTCTGACCTCCACGTCTCTTGTAAGGGGCATTAAAAGTGTCTTGTTATACCACTCTGACCTCCACGTCTCTTGTAAGGGGCATTAAAAGCGTCTTCTTATACCACTCTGACCTCCACGTCTCTTGTAAGGAGCATTAAAAGCATCTTGTTATTACACTCTGACCTCCACGTCTCTTGTAAGGGGCATTAAAACTGTCTTGTTAAGCTACTGGGACCTCCACGAGTCTTCGAACGGGCATTGCATTTCCTCCTAATTTTTGGAAGCTTTTGCTTGGAAGGCATAAGCAAATACTATGGGAGACCCACTCCCCAATAATGGGAATAATTTTTGTAATATGCTGTACTGCTTGTTTCTTGTAAGGGGCATTGCAAGTTGCTCCATCTTAATCTTGGGAAGCTTTTGCTTGGAAGGCATAAGCAAATACTATGGGAGACCCATTCCCCAATAATGGGACTTATGTTTGTAATATGAAGTACTGCATGGCTCTTGTAAGGGGTATTGCAAGTTGCTCCGTCCTAATTTTAGGAAGCTTTTGCTTGGAAGGCATAAGCAAATGCTATGGGAGAACCACTCCCCAATAATGGGAATAATGTTTGTAATATGCTGTACTGCATGGCTCTTGTAAGGAGCATTGCAAGTTGCTCCGTCTTAATTTTGGGAAGCTTTAGCTTGGAAGGCATAAGCAAATACTATGGGAGACCCACTCCCCAATAATGGGACTTATGTTTGTAATATGCTGTACTGCATGGCTCTTGTAAGGGGCATTGCAAGTTGCTCCGTCCTAATTTTTGGAAGCTTTTGCTTGGAAGGCATAAGCAAATACTATGGGAGACACACTCCCCAATAATGGGAATAATATTTATAAGATGCTGTACTGTATGACTCTTGTAAGGGGCATTAAAAGCGTCTTGTTAAGCTACTGTGACCTCCACGTCTGTTCCAAGGGGCATTCAAACCGTCTTGTTAAGCTACTGGGACCTCCACGTCTTTTCCGAGGGGCATTAAAACCGTCTTGTTAAGCTACTGCGACCTCCACCACTTTTCCGAGGGGCATTAAACCCATCTTGTTAAGCTACTGTGACCTCCATGTCTCTTCCAAGGGGCATTCAAATCGTCTTGTTAAGCTACTGGGACCTCCACGTCTTTTCCTGGGGGCATTAAAAGCGTCTTGCTAAGCTACTGTGACCTCCACATCTCTTCAAAGAGGTATTAAAAGCATCTTAAGCAACTCTGAACTCCACAGCTCTTCCAATGGGCATTGAAATGTTGTTTTTAATTACCTCTAACCTCCACGACTCTTCCAACGGGCATTGCATTTCCTCCTAATTTTAATCAGCTTTTGCTTTTCAATGCAAAGGCGAAAACTAAGGGAGACCCACTCCCCAATAATGGGTAGAAGGTTTTTAGTACACTGTAATCCACGTCTGTTTCAAGGGGCATTGCAGTTCCTCATAATTTTTGGAAAGCCTTCCATTCACTGCTTAGGCCAACAGTGTACAGGAGACCCAGTTGCTATAAATGGAAAAAACGGTTTAGTTAAGGCCCTCTGACCTCCATGTCATTTCCAAGGGGCATTGGAGTGCCTCAAAATTTTTGGGAGGCATTGCACTCACTGTATGCCCTATAACTTTGTAGCCGAACCGCTCCTTTTGTTACAGAAACATATTCTACAAGACATATGTGGTTGACTGGCCTGATATTGATGTGAATGGTCCCTGTTCCTCCTGCTCTTTCTCCTTTGCCACTACCTCATCCATCATTTATCACCTGAAGCTTTGTTTTAACTGGAGTCATAGAACTGGAATAGTAGCAGGAAAACATCCAGCAATCCTCGGAGGAGGTAGGATATGCGCCAAAACGCTGACCACCTCAGGCCTAGCCGCTACTACATACATGCGCTTGCATTCCAAGAAAACAAAGCAGATGCTAACTTGTATCATCATCATCATGGTATTCACCTTGGCACTCTCAACTCCCCTGATGGAGAAGCCAGAGCCCACCGGAGGAGTCTGGTTCTCTGGTGGGCTCGTCCAATGCTGCCCTAAAGCAGTCCGGGCTAAGAAAAGTGTGTGGGGGGATGTTCCAAGGAGAAATAGGGGCGGCTGGGGACCGTTTATGGACACCCGGCTGCCCCCAGGCGGCTGGGGATCGTGTGTGGACACCCGGCCGCGGGGCGGCTGGGGACCGAGTATGGACACCCGGCCGCCCCCTGGCGGCTGGGGACCGAGTGTGGACACCCGGCCGCCGGGCGGCTGGGGACTGAGTATGGATTCCAGGCCGCCAACACGGCCATGACGTGGTGGCCAGATTCCGCCTCCACATGCTTAAAGGGCCCAATTTCAAGTGCAAGAAAGCAAGCAGTATGGTATTGCAGCCTGGGGGTGGGTGGGTGGCAGGCTGCATACTTGCGCTTGCATTGCAAGGAATGGGAGAGGTACAATTGAACACTGCCCTGGGACAAGGACTTGAACGGGGATAGTTGCAAGTCTGCAACGACAGGTGCAGGGTGGGAGGCATCTTTGCATGTACCATGAACAAAGGTTTGGCATGCACACACTACAGCGGAATAGGCTGTTCTTCTTACTAAATGCACTCGCAGGGCACAGGTAATGTTTTGGTATACGAGCTTAATCTTAGCTATAAAGCACACCGGGACAAATAGGGGCGGCTGGGAACTGAGTATGGATGCCTCTCTGCCGAAGCAGCCATGAGGTAGTGGCCAGCTTCCGCCTCCTCCAAACTAAAAGGCCCCATTTCAAGTGCAAGCTAGAAATATGGCATTGCAGCCTGTGGGTGGGTGGGTGGCAGGCTGCACACTTATGCTTGCATTAAAAGAAAACAAAGCAGATGCTAACTTCTATCATCATCATCATGCTCCTCAACTTGGCACTCTCTACTCTCCTGATGGAGAAGCCAGGGCCCACCAGAGGAGTCTGGTTCTCTGGTGGTCTCATTCAATGCTGCCCTAAAGCAGGCCGGGCTAAGAAAAGTGTGCGAGGGGATGTTCCAAGGAGAAATAGGGGCAGCTGGGGACCGTTTATGGACACCCGGCTGCCCCAGGCGGCTGGGGACCGTGTGTGGACACCCGGCCGCGGGGTGGCTGGGGACCGAGTATGGACACCCGGCCGCCCCCTGGTGGCTGGGGACTGAGTAGAGACACCCAGCCACCGGGCGGCTGGGGACTGAGTATGGATACCAGGCCGCCAATGCAGCCATGACGTGGTGGCCAGATTCCGCCTCCACATGCCTAAAAGGCCCAATTTCAAGTGCAAGCAAGCAGTATGGTATTGCAACCTGGGGGTGGGTGGGTGGTTGGCTGCATATTTGCACTTGCATTGCAAGGAATGGGGGAGGTACAATTGAACAGTGCCCTGGGCACGGGGATAGTTGCAAGTCTGCATCTTCTGATGCGGCAAGGATGACTTCTGATGGGCACACTTTTAGGCAGTGACCTGGGTGTCAGAGATGCTTCCAGGGGTCTTCCCCATGCTGTTCCCATGTCTTTTCAGCACTGTATGCATGAGTCACACAGCACATGGCCAGATAAGGTTGAAAAATGTTAAATTGACATTTCCCGGTGAATGCATTTGTCACGGTTGAAAGAAATACAAAAGTGCAAAAACGCATAAAAAATGCTACTTATGAACATAGCCCAAGGTGTGGAGGAGTATTTTTTGGGGGGTTATTTATTTTACCTTATACACAAGTCTTCTTTACCCTGGAATGGAAGTTCCTTAACATATTTCACAGGAAAGCAGTTTCAGTTTCGTTTTTGAACGTTTTATTGTGAGCCCGTAAAAGTGGCTTAATACCTCTGACCACGTTGTTGACAGCAGTGACCTGGGCATCAGAAATGCTTCCTGGGGCGATCCCCATGCTGTCCCCATGTCATTTGAGCACTGTCACTATCGTTTTGGGCACTTGTTAGGCTTTTAAAAGACTGCCGGGGGTGCCGCGCCAAAAATGCTCGGGTCTCCCATAGACTAACATTGGGCTCGTTGCTCGGGTCGAGCACCCCAGTATCACGGCGAGCTCGGCCCGAGCTTCGAGCACCCGAGCATTTTAGTGCTCAATCAACACTAGTTCACACAAATTGATTCTCAGTATCTCTAACATTTCTATATTGAAAGCATTCTTACTTTCTAGCATTATCTAAATAAGTCATGGTTAAAAACAGTATATCTGTTGCAAAAATTTCTATGATTTTTCAGTTGAATTGACAAATCTGCTATGTGTGAACAGGAATTAGAACACATTTTCAATGTAGATCAACAGGTGTTTACATTCAGATAACTGAAGAACATTAACCTTTTACATTTACCTTTTTCTCCTTGAAAGGTAATTGCACATCTGGAACTTCTTTAGAAACCGTGGAATTCCTTGGAGCAGTAAATCTTTCAAACAACCATTTTTACTAAATCACTTGTTACGACAAGGCCCATGTTTCATGAGAAAAGTTCAGGTCTGGTGCACAAGACTGTAATATTAACTGGATGCAAGTTGTATAAGGAATTATTTTTTCATATATATATATTCATTAACACTTGAATATATGGAGCCCCTAAGCTGGTCCTATGATGCAGTATGTATAGTACATTTTCTAGAAGTTATTGAACATTTTTCTTATTGCCAGGATGTATTTAGCAGAGATGAGTCAACTAATCCTTAACAATTCAAATTTGCTACAAATTTTTCAACATTTCAGATTTTGATAAATGCAAAATTTTGGGGATTTGATTTGAACAAATCTAGAAAAAGGGAGGCCAGCTGGATTCTTTTGAGGGCCAGGCAGGGTTTAAAATAATATCATACTGTACATTATACTCACCTATCCAAGGTACTCATTCTCATCTGTCTTAAGCCACTTCCAGAACTGCAGCTCTCCAGTACTCTGGAACTTTTTTACCTTTGGGGTTCATTCCAGAAATTTGTCTCCCTGGGTCATGTGGGGGGAGCTGAATGTCATGAATAGGGAGAGTGGTCAAAGAACACTGCTTGCACTGCTTGCCAGCACAGGGTAGGGCGAGAGACAGTGTCTATACAAATTGTGTTTTAGGCTATGTGCCCACGTTGCGGAAATGAAGCAGAAAATTTCTGCTTCATTTCCGCATGTCCTCTCCCGGAAAAACGCATGCGGAATTCCGCACGCATTTATCGCGCGTTTATCGCGTGTTTTTCACGTGTTTTCGACATGCGGAATTGCCTTGCGTTTTTTCATGCATTGAATAAGGCAATTCCGCATGCGGAAACGCAAAATTAATGAACATGCTGCGGATTTTTGAACGCAGCATAAACGCTGCGGAAAAATCCGCAGCATGGGCATAGAACTTGCAGATTCTCATTGGGGACCATGGGGTGCGGATTAACAAGCATTTTACAAGCGTTTACGCTGCGGAAAATCCGCATCAAAAACGCTTGTAATCCGCAACGTGGGCACGCAGCCTTAACAGCATTTTCTAATCAGGAGGAAAGCATACCATAACGGAGAGATTAGTTGAATGAGAAATTATTGCTGCTAAAATGGAACAGCTATAGGAGCAAGAAGAATGGTAGCTTGGAGACGTATTTTTGTTACAAAGTCAGGCAACAAGTTGCAGAGGAAAAGGAACATAGTCTTATGGGTACTGAGAGAAAGCAGTCATTTTGCCAGTGAAGGGGATAAGTAAAACAATATTGCATATTGCTTGATGCAGATTACTTGATCTTTGCAAGATGTCATAATTCTAAGATTTGAGTATGAATTTCTAGTACTTTAAATCAGCTGAGGAATGGGAAAAGCTATAGTAATCTTAATAAGTAATGAAATTAAACATTGACAAAGGTCAATTGTTTGTGTGTTTTTTTAATAGAAATGTAAATATAAATTTTGAACATGGTTTATGGCAAAATTTAACCTTTTTAATTTCAATATATAAATTAGTGATATTTGTGAGAGTAAGTTTCAAAACTGTATAAGAATACTTACTTAACCTGACTTACATTATCCTTTGACTTGAATGACCTGAGCCAATGTACTGCATAAAGATCCCAAATATATACACGTCTCAATAAAATTAAAGGGGGTCTCTTGGAGTAAAATATAATAGATAACTAAAGTCAATGTAATTCTAAATAAATAATTTGTCTAGGAAGTAATTACTGTAGAATTACAATGGCAACTAACTTGTGTTCTAAAATGTTATTTAAGACAGGTTATTGTGATCATGTGCTGTAGTAAGCGCTTTACCTCTCTACATGTTTAGGAAGATGTGCTCTGAGATAATATTCTGATGTAATACTAGAGAAACCAGGGTTGCTGATGTAAAAAGAAACTGCTCACACTGATGTCCACCATGTGTTTCTAAACTAATACTGGAGATACGAGGGGTTAAGGTAATAAGAGCCTGTTCACACTGCTCTCCATTCTATATTTCCGATCCAATCCTAGAGAGATCAGAGGTGCTAAGTGAGTTAAGAAGAGGCTAGGTAGGAAGGGGCTGCTCACACTTCTATCCACCATATCTCTCAGACCAAATGCTAGAGATACTAGGGGTTCCGAGATATGAAGAAGCTGCTGTCCACCCTGTCCTTCTGATCTAATGCTGGATATATCTGGAGTACTATAGCAAGAAGACGCCACTCACACTGGTATTCACCAAGTCTTCCTGAACTAATACTCAGGGGTGCTGAGGTAAGAAGAAGTTGCTCATACTGCTGCACAGCCTGTCCATATGATCTAATACTGAAGATAAAAGTGGAGTTGAGGTGGGAAGAGGCTGCTCACACTTCTGTCCACCATGTCTTTCTGATCTAATACTGGAGATGCTAGGGGTTCTGAGGTAAGAAGAGTTTGCTCACACTGCTGTCCACCCTGTCTTTCTGATCTGGCTCTGCATGCCACTATTTTTATTCAAAATTAAACTGAGATGCAAATGAATGGTAGACTTTCAGCTTTAATTAAAGGAGTTGAACAAAAATACCCTGTCAAAGGTTTAGTAATTGCAACCATTTTTCTGCAAAGCCTCTTCATTTCAGGGGCTCAAAAGTAATTGGACAAATTAACTTTACCATAAATAAATTGTTCATTTTTAATGCTCTGTAGAGAATCCTTTGTAGTGCAATAACTGCGTAAAGTCTGGTAGCCATGGACATCACCTAACACTACTGTGAATACTGTGTCCAGTTCTGGGGACCACATTTAAAAAAAAACATGAAGAAAGTGGAGCAAGTTCAGAGAAGAGCGACCAGAATGATGACTGGTCTGCAAACAAGGTCCTATGAGGAACAGTTAGAGAATTTGGAAATGTTTAGCTTGCAAAAGAGAAGACTAATAGGAGACTTAATAACTGTCTACAAATATCTCAATGGCAAATATCTCACACTGTAGAGGGATCAGCTATATTCTCCATTGCACAAAGAAAGTCTAATCTGCAAACAGAAACAGGACAGACATCTGTCTGATATGGTTTAGTGAATCCTTCATTGAGCATGGGGTTGGACCAGATGACCCCACAGGTCCCTTCCAACTTTACCTTTCTATGTTTCTATGTATTAAGGCTGAATTTTCTCCTTTGCTATGTAATCTAAAGGTAGAAGGAGATAGAGGCTGAAACATAGAATTCAGAGATGTGTCACTTGTTAAAGTTCGTACTGTTGTTTACTAACTGTAAATGATTTATCACTAGGAGATTTAGGAGATTAACATTGTAATGCACTTCACTGTCTATTAACTTTGTGCATGAACAGCCTGGTGTGGGCAGGGGCATCTTTCTCAGATCTGCTTGATTCTAAATTTAAAAGCTTTGATTGTGTCGAAACTGCTGCACCCAGTAACCTAAGTGATACAGCATTTCTTTACCTACATTATGCTGCTCTCAGGTGAGGTAACAAAAACCTGCTGACAGATTCCCTTTAAGTTTTGTCTTAAGCAGGTTAAATGCAATTATTCAAACAGCACAGGTCCTGACCACCGACCTAAGCACTGACGATCGAGGTAATTATTTCAAAGAAAAAATTGACCATATCCGACAGGAAATTTTCTCCCAATCCTCAAATGTTATACATGCTCCTCCCTTCCCACAGTGCATCTTGCTCATTTTCTGACTTTGAACCAGTCACTGAAGAAGAAGTGACCAGGCTCCTTGCTTCCTCTCACCCTACCACCTGCACCAGTGACCCTATTCCCTCACATCTCCTTAAGTCCCTTTCTCCAGCTGTCACCACTCACCTAACTAAAATATTCAACCTCTTCCTCTCATCTGGTATCTTTCCCTCCTCTTTTAAACACTTCAGCATACATCTATTACTTAAAAAAACATCCCTCGACCAGAACTGAGCTGCTAACTACAGACCTGTTTCCAATCTTCCCTTTATCTCTAAACTCCTGGAACGCCTGGTCCACTCCTGTCTAATCCACTATCTCTCAGATAATTGTCTTCTTGACCCTTTACAATATGGTTTCTGCTCTTCACATTCTACTGAAACTGCCCTCACTAGAGTCTCTAATGATCTACTAACAGCTAAATCTAATGGTTGCTACTCCCTGCTGATTCTCCTAGATCTCTCTGCAGCATTTGACAATGTGGATCACCAGCTCCTGCTCCCTATGCTCCACTCTATTGGCCTCAAGGACACTGTTCTATCCTGGTTCTCCTCCTACCTCTCTGACAGCTCCGTCACTGTGTCTTTTGCCAGCTCCTCTTCTCCTCCCCTTCCCCTTATTGTCGGGGTTCCTCAAGGATCAGTCCTAGGCCCCCTTCTTTTCTCCTTATACACTGCTTCTATTGGACAAACAATCAGCAGATTTGGTTTTCAGTACCATCTCTATGCTGACGACACCCAATTATACACCTCTTCTCCAGACATCACCCCTACATTATTACAAAACACCAGTGATTGTCTTTCCCCTGTCTCTAACACTATGTCCTCCCTATCTAAAATTGAATCTGTCAAAAACTGAACTACTTGTATTTCCTCCCTCCACTAACCTACCTGTGCCTGATATTGCCATTCCCATTTGTGGCTCCACCATTACTCCCCAGTAACAAGCCCACTGTCTTGGGATCATACTCGATTCAGATCTTTCCTTCACTCCTAACATCAAAGCACTCACTCGCTCGTGTCATTTACACCTCAAAAACATCTCTAGAACTTTTCTTACCTTTGACTCGGCAAAAACTCTTACTGTAGCTCTAATTCATTCTCGTCTGGACTATTGCAACACTTTACTAATCGGGCTCCCTCTTTCTAAACTTTCCCCTCTCCAATCCATCCTGAATGCAGCAGCCAGGATCATATTCCTCTCCAACCGATACACCGATGCCTCTTCCCTGAGTCAGTCATTGCACTGGTTGCCCATCCAATACAGAGTTCAATATAAACTTATCACTCTTACCAACAAAGCTCTCCACGATTCAGCACCACTCTACATATCCTCCCTCATCTTAGTCTACCACCCTTTCCGTGACCTCCGTTCTTCTAATGACTAAAAACTAAAATCCTCCTTAATCCAAACCTACCACTCCTGTCTCCAAGATTTCTCACGTGCTGCGCCAATTCTTTGGAATGCACTACCCAGGACAATTCAATTAATTCCCAATACCCACAGCTTTAAGCATGCCCTAAAAACTCATTTCTTTAGACTGGCCTATCACCTTATCACACTTGTCTAACTGTCCCAGTTTGGCCCATATCAAAATTTTCTTCAAAATAATGTTCATACCATCCATGCACTGATTAGCCACTGTCTGTATTGTACACATACTGGCTGGCGATCAGTTCATGTAGTGCTATGTACTTACCCTAATTAGCATATTATAGCTGTATTATACAATATATGTACATTTTACCTTTTGTGTGTCCCCCCTATTTCCTCATAGACTGTAAGCTTGCGAGCAGGGCCCTCACTCCTTTTAATATCTGAGTTATGCTTATTTTACAATGTCTTTTTGTCTGTTCAAGCCCCCCCCCCTAAAATTGTAAAGTGCTGTGGAATATGTTGGCGCTATAAAAATTATTATTATTATAATATTATATTCTCCATACTTTCTTCTTCCCATCTTTCTGGTGCAATTTCCTCTGTCCAAAGAATGCTTTTCCAGAACTGGGCAGGCTTCTTTAGATTTTTTTTGGCAAAGTCTAATCTGATCTTTTTATTTTTAAGGCTGATTAATGGTTTGCACCTTGTGGTGAACCCCCAGTATTTGCTCTCATAAAGTTTTCTCTTTATGATAGACTTAGACACTGAACATGAAACACCAACTTGCTGGAGAGTGTTCTTGAATGGATGTTGTGAAGGGGTCTTTCTTCACCATGAAGAGGATTCTGCGATCATCCACGACTGTTGTTTTCCATTGACATCCAGGCCTTTTTGAGTTCCCAAACTCACAAGTGCGCTTTTTTTTGCAGAATGTACCAAACTGTTCATTTGGCCACTCATAACAATTCTGCTATCTCTCTGATAGATTTCCTCTTTTATTTCAGAATAAAATAAAAAAATCCTTATACTCACCTGTCCGAAGATGTCCCCCGCTGTAACCCATCTGACCACTCACATTGAGGAGTTGGGGAGAATGACCTGTCCTGTCACTTACTGAGCTCAGCACAGTGCGGGGGCCCACTCGCTGTAGCGAGTCATTCTCCACGACTGCTCGGCATGAGCGGTCACATGGATTACAGCGGGAGACATCTTCGGACAGGTGAGTATTAGGATTTTTTATTTTATTCTTATTTTGACATCAGGACACAGCGGGAGCAGAATACTACCCTCAACATTGTCCCTTGCTCGCGCTGATCGCAGCGCAAGCAGGGGACAATGATGAAAGATGCCTGCAGCACCCCGCGCTTGGGAACCACAGCTTTCATAGTTAATTGCAAACACTGGTGAGCCGATGTGAACTTTTTTCTTTTTGTTATATTGTATTGCATTCCGGACACATCTTGATCACAGTTTGAGAATTCTATTGTGAATAAACAGTATGATTTTTCATTGATTTATTTTTTTTCTTCTCTTTATATATATTTTTGTATTTTCACTATTTTTTTTCTGGAATTATTCACCTAATATCATGACTACACAAGATACACCATCTTTTCTACAGCCCATTGATAAAACACTACGTTTGTCCAATGTGGCTCAAGTGTTTACTCCCTCGGATAACAAACTTGATGAAACAGGAATACAATTGAAACATGTTTTGTGGAATTTAGAGAAAATGCTTTTGCAAAGGTTGAGAACTAGGTGGAACACCACCACCTTACAACAGTATTTCATTAAGAATATGATTCTCCGAGGTTTAAGACTCCAAATATCCATAGTTCGGAGAAGTTTTTCTGCAAGAGTGGAATAAAATCTTATCTAAATACTCTAGTGATCTTATTCAGCTGATAATTAAGCATGAAAATTTAAAACTCAATGAACTGGAGAAATCTATATAACCTTTACAGGATAAATTAAAATCTTTTTCCAAAATATCAGGTTATAAAATATTAAATGACACACTTTCCACGAGTCTTGCTAAATTAGAGGAGTCCACCATTTCCATGAAGCTTAAAAAAATTATAGGAATTTCAATGACTAATTCTGTTTGTTCATTTAAAATGACTAAGTCTAGACGACCATGAACTTAACTATTCTCAAGGTTTCAATGAAACCATACAGACAGGAGTGGAGGAGATCCAAAGTTAGCTTCAATTCATCTGAAATGAACACTTCAAACCATATGACTGATCTGTCTGAACAGAACAGTTCGAATGCTGATTTCATTTCTGATAAAACAATCTAATAACAGGGGAGGAAAATATGCTTCATGCAAATGTGACCTGATTGATAAATCCCATATAAATTCAAAAACCGAAGCAGGCATAGAGGAGGTGGAAAGCACAAGAGGAAACGTAATAAGATCATATCCCAAGAGGAATCGCAAATAATATCATTGCGCAATACAAGTTCTACTATTTCAGTTATTAACATTTCTCCTACCATCCTGAGTCATACACAGTTAATGGTATTATCTAGGGGTCCCAACTTTGTCCCTAAGGTACGTTCTAAATCTTTTTAACATCATGCGGTATGTTAACAAATTTGTCAGTTTGTTAACTGTTAAGAGGCAGTTTTTGGAAGAAAATATTGATATTGAGGACTCAGAACTTAATATGGATTTTACTGTAGACAAAAGTAATTCGCTCAAGAAGGATAATAGTGTGGATATAGGTGATATTTTGGGAATGGACAAACATGAGACATCTAACAACAATACTAACTCTTTCCAGGAACAATGTGCCTTGAGTGTTCTTATTTACAAAGTGATCTCCATGAGATCTAATTGTGTAGTGCCTCCCAATAAATCCAGCATACCTAATCCGACTTTTTACCCTATTTAATCTACAGTAGGGCTAATATCAACATTGGATGCCTTTAAACAATATATGCAGCAAACAGTACATAAAACCTTACTTTTATTAATATTATTATTTTTATTTATTTATTGAGCGCCATTGATTCCATGGTGCTGTACATGAGAAGGGGTTACATACAAATAAAGATATCATTTACAGTAAAAAAATAAACAATGATAGACTGGTACAGAGGGAAGAGGCCCCTGCCCTTGTGGGCTTACATTTTACGGGATGATGGGGAAGGAGACAGTAGGTGGGGGGTTGCAGCAGCTCCGGTGTTGGTGAGACGCAGGTCCAGTCTTGGTAAGGCAGCAGCTCCAGTGGTGTTGAGGAGGCAGCGGGGTCATGGCAGGCTGTAGGCTTTCTTGAAGAGATGGTTTTTCACGTTCAGTCTGAAGGATCCGAGTGTGGTGGATAGTCGGACGTGTTGGGTCACAGAATTCTACAGGATGGGGATATTCGGGAGAAGTATTGGAGGCGATTGGGTGAGGAACGAATAAATGTGAAGGAGAGAGGGAGGTCTTGGGAGGACCAGAGATTACATGAGGGAATATATCGGGAGATTAGTTCAGAGATGTATGGAGGAGAAAGGTTATGGATGGCTTTGTAGGTCAGTGTTAGTAGTTTGAACTGGATACGCTGGGCAGTTGGGAGCCAGTGAACGGATTTGCAAAGGGGGGTAGCACAGGAGTACAGAGGCGAGAGATTAAATAGTCACGCAGCAGAGTTAAGAATGGACTGGAGGGGTGCGAGAGTGTTAGCAGGTAGGCCACAGAGGAGGGTGTTGCAGTAGCCGAAGGAGGAGATGATGAGGGCATGCACAAGCAGTTTAGTAAATTGAGGGTTGAGGAAAGGACGGATTCTGGAAATATTTTGAGCTGGAGGTGACAGGAGGTGGCGAGAGCTTGGATGTGAGATTTGAAGGAGAGGGCAGATTCAAAGGTTACTCCGAGGCAGCAGATTGCCGGTACCGGGGAAAGTGTGATGTCATTTATGGTGATTGAAAGATCAGGTTGGGAAGATATGCAAGATGGGGGAAAGATGATGAGTTCAGTTTTGTCCACATTCAGCGAGAGGAGAAGAAGGAGGATATGGCTGAGAGACACTCTGGGACTCTGGATAGCAGGGAGATGACATCTGGGCCAGAGAGGTAGATCTGAGTGTCATCAGTGTATAAATGGTACTGGAAGCCATGGGAATTTATGAGTTGTCTCAGGCCAAGGGTATAGATGGAGAAGAGTAGGGGTCCTAGGACAGAGTCTTGAGGGACTCCAACAGAGAGAAGGCGGGATGAGCAGGTAGTATGGGAGTGGGAGACGCTAAATGTGTGCTTGGAAAGTTATGAGGAGATCCAGGATAGGGCAAGGTCTTTGACGCCAAAGGAAGAGAGTATCTGTAGTAGAAGGCAGTGGTCAACTGTGTCAAAGGCTGAGAACAGGTCTAGAAGGAGGAGTATAGAAAACTGTCTGTTAGCTTTGGCTGTAAGTAGGTCATTACTAATTTTGGTCAGGGCAGTTTCAGTGGAATGATGGGGACAGAAACCATATTGTAGGTTGTCGAAGAGAGAGTTAGATGAGAAATGGGAGAAAAGTTTAGCGTGAACATGTTGCTCAAGGAGTTTGGAAGCAAATGGGAGCAGCGATATGGGGCGATAGCTTGACATAGCGGCCGCGTCGAGGGATGGCTTTTTGATGATAGGATTGATTGTGGCATGTTTGAAAGCAGAAGGGAAGGTACCAGAGGTTAGTGATAGGTTGAAGAGGTGGGTTAGGGCTGGGATACGTGTGGCAGCGAGGTTGGGGGGAGGTGGGATGGGGTCGAGTGCACAAATGGTGAGGTGTGATTTGAAGAGGAGGCGAGTGAGCTCTCCTTCAGTGATGTTGGAGAGGGAGGTTATAGGGGAAGGGCATTGGTCTGGTATACAAAGGGGTTGTGGTGGTTGAATAATAAAGACTTGCCTTGTTTGGTTGATCTTATTTTTGAAGTGTGTAGCAAAGTCCTCAGCAGAGATGAGGATGGTCAGAGGGCGGAGGAGAGAGTTAAAAGTGTTCAATAACTGTTTGGGATTGTAGGACAAGGAAGATACAAGAGTTGTGAAGTAGGCTTGTTTAGCAGAGGTGAGGGCTGATTTGAAAGTGAGTGTTGCTTGTTTGAATGCAGTGAAGTTGTCATGTGAATGTATTTTCTTCCAATGCCGCTCCGCAACCCTGGACACTTGCTGAAGCATTTTAGTGAGGTTATTGTGCCAGGGTTGTCTATTGATTTGCCGCACTCGGCTATGCACGAGAGGGGCGACTACATCAATAGCTGATGCGAGAGTGGCATTGTAGAAGGCAGTGGCGCTGTCTGTGTCATGGAGTGAAGATATGGATGTCAGTGGTAGAATAGAGTCAGAGAGTGTGTGAGTATCCAGATATGCGAGGTTTCTGCGGGGGGTGTGCTACTTGCTGGACATGGGTGACAGGAGAGGCAGACAGGGATGAGAAAGTGAGTAAATGGTGGTCAGATAGGGGGAGAGGGGAGGTAGTTAGATAGGGAGCAGAGACAAGTGAAGATAAGGTCTAATGTATGTCCGTCTGTGTGGGTGGCTGATGAGGACCACTGAGTAAGTCCAAAAGATAAAGTAAGTGACATGAGTTCGGAGGCTGCTTTTATTAGATATGTTTAAAATAGCTCCTACGCTAAATAGACACAATAACAATAATAAAGTGCTCACAGTGCCAGTGCTCATTAAAAAATCACGATCTCACCCACAGAGATTCCAAATGACTCCAAAATGGGTCCTCAGCACAAAAAATGGTACAATAAATGTTCCTGATTACCCTGTCTTGCCCTGCTTGTCTTCGACTCTTAAAGAGCAGTACCGAAGTGTTACTTATAAATATATATAGTGACATGAAAGAAAAAAGCCCTCTCAACACATTTCTGCCTCAATAGCAAGGCCTCATCAGGGGAGTGTACTTGAGAATTTCAGGACTCGAGGTCCAACATACAAATTGGGTATCAAAAACCAGTAATAGGCATAAAAAAGAGACATAAGACGACCAGGCCATTTTATGACCTGGCAGCACTCTGCATGGTCATTTTGAGGTGTATCTGCCACTGCAGAACCTTATGTCTCTTTTTTATACCTATTAAGTTTTTTTTTAAAACCCCATTTGTGTTGAATACATAGCAGAAACACTTGCTCATGTGAGTAAATAGGCAAGTTAGAGTTTTTCCTCACATAAAGAATCAGCTGTGATCCCGTGCTGTAATGTCTGTATACTCTTTTGCTTCCTCCCCTGAACAGAAACTGTGGTATGATCAGACCATATTCCTGCATGATCAGGCTTAGGTATTACACATTACATAGCAAGGGTACATTTATAAGATTATCTTAGCACAGGAACATCTTTTGAACACATCCAATTGTGGAACTTATTATTATGCCGAGATCTATTGATTAAAATGTACTGTATAAGTGTGAAAACCCCTTTAAATCTTAGTTTGCAATTGACTCTGATGGGTAGAGAGTAATGATGAGCAAGCACTAAAACGCTCGGGTACTCGTTGTTCGAGTCGAGCAAATTGGAATACTCGGGTGCTCGGTCCGAGTAACGAGCCCAATGTAAGTCTATGGGAAACTCAAGCATTTTTCCTGCGGCTCCCCCCGGCGGTCTGCAGAGGGCCTAAAAATTGCCCAAATCGATGAGAACAGTGCTCAAATGACATGGAAACAGCATGGGGAAGACTCCTGGAAGCATTTCTGACTCCCAGGTCACTGCTGTCTACATTGTCAGAGGTATTACGCCACTTTTACAGACTCACAATAAAACATACAAAAACGAAACCAAAATGGATTTTCCTGGGAAATATGTTAAGGAACATCCTTTCCAGGGTAATAACTTGTATATAAGGCAAAATAAATAATCAAAAACAAAAATGCTCCTCCACACCTTTGGCTATGTTCACACGTATCTTTTTGTTGCGTTTTTGCACTTTTGCATTGCTTTCAACCAAGACAAATGCATTCACTGGAAAAAAAATGTACCAGTTAATGTCATTTTAACATTTTACTACCTTATCTGGCCATGTCGTGTGTGAAACATCATCAGACACATCCTGTTTCATTTAGGAAGGAGGGATTGTGAAAGTCACAAACATTATTTTTACAGCCTTACTATTCTTAAAGGGCCAGCAGTCAGCTATGCTTTGTTGTTCCCATTACTAAGGAGTGGGTCTCCCATAATGTTCTTGCATATGCAGTGAAGCAATGTCTGCCAAAAATTTAGAGGAACTCCAATGCCCCTTGCAAAAGACGTAGAGGTCGGAGGGCCTCCTGCAAACAATGTTCCCATTATTAGGAAGTGCGTCTCCCATATTGTTTGCCTATGCAGTGAGCAACGGCTGCCAAAAATTTGGAGGAACTCCAATGTCCCTTGCAAGAGACATAGATATGTTGATATTGTACATTTGATGGTGATATGGTGGTGGAGGAAGAGTATGCAGAGAAGGAGGAGGACAAGAGGAAATAGACAAAATCAGGAAGCATATACCCATGTCTGGGTGTGAAGACAGAGGTGCATGGGAATAGACTTAGACCTCCCAAAAAAATACAGTGTATTTGAGTTTATGTTACGCTGCTATCATTCGGTGGTGTTGAGAAGTCTGACCCAAACCAGCCCTTGTTCATTTTAATAAGAGTCAGCCTGCCAGCATTTTCAGTTGAGAGGCGGATGCGCCTATTGGTTATAATACCACCGGCGGCACTAAAAACTCGCTCTGACAAAGCGCTAGTGGCAGGGCAGGCCAGGACCTCCAAGGTGTAGAGAGCCAGTTCATGCTTGGATACCCAATAATTATAAGACATGGAGGAATCACGGAGGATGTTGGTACGGTCGGCAAGGTACTCCCTCACCATTCTCTGCAACTTTTCCCTCCTTGGGGGAGTACCACTCAAATCAGGGCTTGTGCGATGGGAGGGTCTGAGAAAACTTTCCCAGAACTTTGACAGTGTTCCTCTGCCTCTGCTGGATTGCATTTGTGTCTACCTTGCCTGTACTCCTTTGTTGTCCAACGAACCTCTGCCGCCAGCGTCTTCAGATGGGAATTTTTTAATAATTCCGCAGCAAAGGCCTTCTCATACTGCACCACTTTGCTAGTCCTGTCCTGCATGGGAATAAGAGACAGAAAGTTCTCCTTGTAGCCATGGTCTAAAAGTGTCACCAACCAATAATGACTGTCACTCAAAATTTGATCAACGGGAGGGTCACTGGAAAGGCAGCGTGACATAAACTCAGCCATGTGTGCCAGACTGGAAAGAGGCAAGACTTCCGTGTCCTCACCAAGAGGACGACTGACCATACTCTCCTCCTCATCTTCCTCCTCTTCCTCCTTCTCCCTGTCCTCAGGCCATCCACTCTGAACAGACGGTATGACAGTTGTGCAGATAGTACCATCTATACCGGAAACTAGCTCCTGTTCTTCTTCCTCCGCCTCCTCCTCTTCTTCATTGTCATCCAATCCACGTTGGGATTAGATGAGGCTGGGCTGTGTGGAATCACCCTGTATGGTTACTTGCTCCATCTCATCGTGCTCTGCCTGCAATGCATCCTCTTTAATTGTGAGTAGAGAGCGTTTCAGAAGACAGAGAAATGGGATGATGACGCTAATTATGGCGTCATCGCCGCTCACCATCTTGGTGATGTCCTCAAAGTTTTGGAGGATAGTACATATGTTTGACATCCATGTTCACTCCTGAGGTCTTATGTGTGGAGCCTGACCTGAATACCAATGGCCTTTTTGATGCTGGCAGTCAATAACTGCCCTTTTCTGTTCACAAATCCTTCCCAACATCTGCAATGCAGAGTTCCAACACGTGGGAGCATTGCAGATCAGTCGGTGAGCTGGAAGCTGCAAACGCTGCTTACGTACGGCAAGGGCGGCAGAAACTGTAGCTGACTTTCTAAAATGGGCACACATGCAGCGTAGTTTGACAAGCAGATCCGACAGATCCAGGTAGGTTTTGAGAAACCACTGAACCATGAGGTTAAGCACATGGGCCAGGCATGGTACGTGTGTGAGCTCGCCTCACCTCAGAGCCACCACCAGATTCCGGCCATTGTCACACACGACCATGCCTGGCTGTAGGTTCAGCGATGTCAGCCAAAGATCTGCCTGCTATTTTAGAGCTGTCCACAACTCTTCAGCTTTGTGCGGTTTGTCACCTAAGCATATTAGCTTCAGCACAGCCTGTTGCCGCTTGGCCGAGACAGTGCTGCAGTCCTTCCAGCCTGCGACTGATGTGGACATTTCGGAGATGGGTGCTGAAGAGGAGTAGGAGGAGGAGGAGGTGCTGGAGCTGTAGAATGTTGGGGCAACCCTGATTGACCCAGGGCCCGCAATCCTCGGCGTCAGAACGTGTTCCATCATAAGGTTCGATTGTATTAACCCAGTGTGCCGGCAGCGAGATGTACCATCCCTGCCCACAAGCACTTGTCCACGTGTCCATGGTTAGGTGGACTTTTCCAGTAACTGCGTTGTTGAGGGCACATCTAATGTTGTGGGACACATGCTCCTGTGATGCGGGGACTGCACACTGGAAGAAATAGTGGTGGCTGGGGACCGAGTACTGAGGTACGGCTACCGCCATCAGGTTGCGGAAAGCTTCAGTCTCCATGAGCCTAAAAGGCAACATTTTGAGTGCAAGCATTTGCAAAATTTGTGAATTTAGTAGTGTGGCCTGTGGGGTGTTGGCTGCGTATTTGCGCCTGCATTCCAAGGACTGGGGTAGGGACAACTGAACGCTGCACTGGTACAAGGACATGGACATGATTGCTGATAGTGCTAGTTGAGACAGCGGAAGAAGCAGTGGTGTCACCCACAGACACTGTTGTTGGACCCTGGGGTTCGGCCCACTTAGTCGGGTTCTTTGCTGCCATGTGCCTGATCATGCTGATGGTGGTCAGGATGCTTGTTTTTCTACCCCTGCTGATGCTGATCTGGCAGGTGGCACAAATGGACTTTTTGGGGTTATCTGCAGAGTCTTTAAAAAATAACCAGACTGTTGTGGTGTTACGCCTCCCTCCCCCTGTCTGCTAGTGTCCTCGCTCTGTATGTCCCCCTGCCAGGTTGGATCAGTCACTCTATCATCTAACACCTTGTCTTCCACTTCTGCACCCTGGTCCTCCTCCTGACTTTCTGGCAATTGTGTCTCATCATCATCATCATCATCCACCTCTTGCAACAGTAATTGCACTTTCCCACGGTTGCCTTTGTGTGACTGTGGCTGCTCCAATATTTGGGCATCGCTACACACATTCTCCTCTTGACTCGCTTGAAGCTGGCCCAGCAAGAGGCCCAAATCTACAAATGGAAAAGTGAACTGAGTTCTGAGTGTCCAAGTGTTGGATCAGTTGTCTCCGGTCATTTGGCATGGTGGGAGGAAGGAGGATCAGGGTGAAGAATATGTTGTCCAGACTCACAGCTACCGAGACTTGACCATGTGGAAGACAGGGTGGTGGTGGTGGCGGCTAAGTGACTGGAAGCATAAGCTGCTATCCAACCAGTAACCTTTTCCCACTGCTCTGTATTCAATAGTGGCGTTCTGCGGTCCCCTATTAATTGAGACAGAAAGGTCGAGTGACAAGATGTGGGTGTTTGTTGTGGCACAATTTCAGCTTGTCCTTGGCCTCATCCTCGGCCTCTGCCTGCACCATCACCATCACATCCACTTCCCCATCCCTTGCCACGCACCTTGCCCATTTTTAATGGAGGACAATATTTTCCACTTTCACGAGAAATGGCTGATTTTGGAACGCAGTTATATGTGATACGTCTGACAGAGAACTACAATTTTAAATAGCAGGCCTGTAATTTGCTAATACTATCCTTCACAGACACCTAGTGTGAATAGCTTGACTGACACACTGCAACAGAAAGAAAATGGAAGAAATGACAGATTTTGGAACACTCTTATAGGTGTTATATCTGACAGAGAACCACGGTTTTAAATAGCAGGCCTGTAATTTCCTAATATTATACTTCACAGACACCTAGTGTGAATAGCTTGACTGACACACTGCAACAGAATGGAAAAGGAGGCCAATATTTTCCACGTTCAGTTTAAATTTCTGGATTTTTATCACTGAAATATGGAACACATCTGGCTTATTCTGCAGTGAGAACAAGTAAACGGAGCAGAAAAAGGGTGTACTCTGGATTGCTTTTTAAGCAAATAACCAGGATTAATATAAAAAATTTTTTCCCTGGCACCCAATATCTGATGCTATCTCTACAAATATCTGTAAGAACAGCAGCAGCAGTAACATTCAGTGGACCCTCTTGCACTATATGCAATGCAGTCTGCCACATACACTGCCTGCCTAATTCCGGCATTACAGTGCATGGCAGGCAATCCCTGCATGTTCATTGACTCATCACTAGTAGAGGTCTGTTATAATGTTATGCTATAATTTCTCCTATACATAGAGAGGTAGATTTCTGATTTTCATTTCTTTTTTTTGCTTACAGAGAGAAGCCACGGAGATGATAAAGAAAGTATACAGCAGTACTGAGCAGTGTAAATGTGAATCCAGCTCTGGATTGAGGTAAAAAAAAATTAAAAAGCTCAGCACAATCTTTCTGGGTCCCCATATGCCTGTTTTCTTTTTTCACCTTCCCTTGATAAAGCCGTCCATACTTCACGCGAAACGCGCGTTGGGAAGCGGCATATATTTGATATCTTTGGTGCCGTAGGTATACAGGGTAAGCGATGATTTCTTTCTACAAATAATTTTGCTTGGTTTCCCTGCTGACACCAATTTTGGCTACAGGACCTTTCCCTTACATTGTATCATTGCCCATACGTATTTATTATATTGTTTATTCATTTAAAGGCCATGTTAAATTTCTTAGGTCCACATTCAATTTATGCCTGTTGATTTTGTCAGCTTCCATGCCACATGACATTTGACTCTTCCCCTGGCTTTGGTTTCGCCTTTGCTGCTTTTTTCCAATTCCTTCTATCCATGTCTGTTCTATATGTACTGTGGTAATGTAATTATTAATAAACTTTATATACTTTTTTACTCAATTTGAAACGCTCCGTTTTTTGTGTTTTTCATGTTTCCTGGAGTCCTTTGCTTGAAGCGACACACAACCAGCTCTACTTATTGTGTGCTCTCAAGCAATATGTTTTTGGGATTTTTTGCTATAACTCTACAAATATCTGTAAGAACAGCACCAGCAGTAACGTTCAATGGACCCTCTTGCACTATATGCAATGCAGTCTGCCACATACACTGCCTGCCTGCCTAATTCCGGCATTACAGTGCATGGCAGGCAATCCCTGCATGTTCATTGGCTCATCACTAATAGAGATCTGTTATAATTTTCTGCTATAATTTCTCCTATACATAGAGAGGTAGATTTCTGATTATCATTTCTTTTTTTTGTTTACAGAGAGAAGCCACAGAGACGATAAGGAAATTATACAGCAGTACTGAGCAGTGAATCCAGCTCTGGATTGAGGTAAAAAAAAAATAAAAAGCTCAGCACAATCTTTCTGGGTCCCCATATGCCTGTTTTCTTACTCAGCTCCTCTTTCGTCCTCCCTTCTCCCCTCTTTATAGACTATAATGGGCTGTGTAGTCTGTCACCACAGTGAGCTGGCAGTTTGTCTTGACTGAGAAAGATGGAGTTGAGTTGTTTTTTTCAGAGAGAATAAACCAAACTACATTTTTCTGTCTTGTTAAGAAGCAGGACCCTTGATAAGTATAGATTGAAATAAGATGTGAATTTATGAACAATGATTTTAAATGCCCTGCTCCCAATTAGACCATGTATGGAACACCAATGCAAGTTGTTGATTACATTTTTAGAATTTTAAACAATTTATCCTTTTTTAGGATCCCCTCATTAACAAGTAAGACCAACATTATTATATGCATATTGTAATTGTACATGAAAGTTTTAAACACATCTACACCTAATACAGTAGCCTAAGGTATGAAATTCTGACAAAGGTATGCTTTTACTTAAAGCATTTTCTGTACAGTATGAAAATTACAGTAACTGGTTAATTTATGAGCCTTTTGAAGTACAGTATAACTATGTAGGCTAAACATATCCACCACATGTGTGTAATGTCTGTATCCGCTGAATTATTTCTAGTGTAATTAGGAAGATCTTTACAAAGCTCAAAGCCAACAGCCAGAAGGAGTAGATAATCCTATCATATAGTCTCAGTAGTTCAATTATGGCCATGATAATTGATAAAATAAGGAACCTATAAATAACATGAGCTTGTTCATTTTCAACAATTTCTTTTATAACTGTATAGTACTGAAGAAGATATAAAAATTAATAAGATATAAACCCCTTTATATTAACCTTCCAAAAGGCATTAAAAAGTAATATGTCTATAGATATAAGATGGTCAGTATGAATATTATATGTAATAGTTAGTGTTGAGCGAGCATGCTCGACACTGCTCGTTACTTGCCCGAGCATCACGCTACTCGGGATGTTCGGCGAGCACCGAGCATTTCCGGGTTACTCGGGCGGGAGCTCGGGTCTCCACCCTGCACGTTTGGCGCTCTTTACGGAGCCAATGAACATGCTGGGATTGCCAGCCAGTCACTGTAATGCCGCAGCCATGTTGTTTGTGGGCATTACAGTGATTGGCTGGCCGCACAACGTCACCTCGAGTATTTAAAACCGGGCGCCGCCATCTTGGACACAGTCGCTCCGGATCAGCCAGTGTAGGGTCAGTGCTGCTGAGTTAGGGAGAGATATATAGTGCGAAATAGGTAGTGTAGGGTCTCTAAAGGACTAATATCCATGCCAGATATAAGGCAGGCAGGCAGGCTGTATAGGAGATGCAGTGGTTATACCAGCAAACACTGCATTACAGTCCTGTGTGCTCCTGTTGGTCAAATTGCTAGACTTATCACCCCGATATCAGGGGCCAGGAAAAATTTTTTTTTTTTCATCTAAATCCTGTATTTTTTTTTCCTCAGTCAGACTGTCCAAATATGCGTCTTATTAACCTTTTGGTATCCCCCCCACAAAAAAAGAAAATAATAGAGTGTGTCTGTGACTGTTCAGACACCAATATATCTGTTTAAAAGAGTCTGGTGTAGGCCAGAAAAATAGAACTGTGGTTTTGAAGTTACACGGGTCAAATCTCTGTATTATTCTGTTTTTGGCATTTTTTGCCGTAAAAAAAAAAACCTGTAATAGTGTTTCCCTGACTGGTCAGACACCAATATATCTGTTTAAAAGATTCTGGTGTACGCCACATAACTATAACTGTGGTTTTGCAGTTCCACGGGTCAAATCACTGTATCATCCTGCTTTTGGCATTTTTTGCCGTAAAAAAAAACTGTAATAGTGTCTCCCTGACTGGTCAGACACCAATATATCTGTTTAAAAGATTCTGGTGTACACCACATAATTATAACTGTGGTTTTGCAGTTCCACAGGTCAAATCTCTGTATTATCCTGCTTTATGCATTTTTTGTCGTAAGAAAAAGCAGTAATAGTGTCTCCCTGACTGTTCAGACACCAATATATCTGTTTAAAAGAGTCTGGTGTAGGCCAGAAAAATAGAACTGTGGTTTTGCAGTTCCACTGGTCAAATCTGTGTATTATCCTGTTTTTGGCACTTTTTGCCATAAAAAAAACTGTAATAGTGTCTCCCTGACTGGTCAGACACCAATATATCTGTTTAAAAGAGTCTGGTGTACGCCACATAACTATAACTGTGGTTTTGCAGTTCCACGGGTCAAATCTCTCTATTATCCTGCATTTTGCATTTTTTGCTGTAAAAAAAACCAGTAATAGTGACTCTCTGACTGTTCAGACACCAATATACAGTATCTGTTTAAAAGAGTCTGGTGTAGGTCAGAAAAATAGAACTGTGGTTTTGCAGTTCCACGGGTCAAATCTCTGTATTATCCTGTTTTTGGCAATTTTTGCCGTAAAAAAAAACTGTAAAAGTGTCTCCCTGACTGGTCAGACACCAATATATCTGTTTAAAAGAGTCTGGTGTATGCCACATAACTATGTGGTTTTGCAGTTCCACGGGACAAATCTCTGTATTATCCTGTTTTGGGCATTTTTTGCCATTAAAAATCCCTGTAATAGTGTTCCCTGATTGGTCAGACACCAATATATATGTTTAAAAGATTCTGGTGTACGCCACATAACTATAACTGTGGTTTTGCAGTTCCACGGGTCAAATCTCTGTATTATCCTGATTTTGGCATTTTTTCCCATGAAAAAAAAACTGTAATAGTGTCTCGCTGAATGGTCAGACACCAATATATCTGTTTAAAAGAGTCTGGTGTACGCCACATAACTATAACTGTGGTTTTGCAGTTCCATGGGTCAAATCTCTGTATTATCCTGCTTTTTGCATTTTTTGCCGTAAAAAAACAGTAATAGTGACTCTCTGACTGTTCAGACACCAATATATCTGTTTAAAAGAGTCTCGTGTAGGCCAGAAAAATAGAACTGTGGTTTTGCAGTTCCATGGGTCAAATCTCTGCATCATCCTGCTTTTGCCATTTTTTGCAGTAAAAAAAAACTGTAATAGTGTCTCCCTGACTGGTCAAAGACCAATATATCTATTTAAAAGAGTCTGGTGTACGCCACATAACTATAACTGTGGTTTTGCAGTTCCACGGGTCAAATCTCTGTATTATCCTGCTTTTTGCATTTTTTGCCGTAAAAAAAAACAGTAATAGTGACTCCCTGAGAGTTCACACAAAAATATATCTGTTTAAAAGTGTCTGGTGTAGGCCAGAAAAATATAACTGTGGTTTCGCAGTTCCATGGGTCAAATCTCTGTATTATCCTGTTTTTGGCACTTCTTGCCATAAAAAAAAAACTGTAATAGTGTCTCCCTAACTGGTCAGACATCAATATATCTGTTTGAAAGAGTCTCGTGTACGCCACATAACTATAACTGTGGTTTTGCAGGTCCACGGGTCAAATCTCTGTATTATCCTGTTTTTGGCATTTTTTGCTGTAAAAAAAAACTGTAATAGTGTCTCCCTGAATGGTCAGAAACCAATATATCTGTTTAAAAGAGTCTGGTGTATGCAACATAACTATAACTGTGGTTTTGCAGTTCCACGGGTCAAATCTCTCTATTAGCCTGCTTTTTGCATTTTTGCCGTAAAAAAAAACAGTAATAGTGACTCCCTGACTGTTCAGACACCAATATACAGTATCTGTTTAAAGAGTCTGGCGTAGGCCAGAAAAATAGAACTGTGGTTTTGCCGTTCCACGGGTCAAATCTCTGTATTATCCTGTTTTTGGCATTTTTTGCCATAAAAAAAACTGTAATAGTGTTCGCTGACTGGTCAGACACCAATATATATGTTTAAAAGAATCTAGTGTACGCCATATAACTATAACTGTGGTTTTGCTGTTCCATGGGTCAAATCTCTGTATTATCCTGATTTTGGCATTTTTTCCGTGAAAAAAAACTGTAACATTGTCTCCCTGACTGGTCAGACACCAATATATCTGTTTAAAAGAGTCTGGTGTAGGCCAGAAAAATAGAACTGTGGTTTTGCAGTTCCACGGGTCAAATCTCTGCATTATCCTGTTTTTGGCATTTTTTGCCGTAAAATAAAACTGTAATAGTGTCTCCCTGACTGGTCATACACCAATATATCTGTTTAAAAGAGTCTCGTGTACGCCACATAACTATAACTGAGGTTTTGCAGTTCCACGGGTCAAATCTCTGTATTATTCTGTTTTTGGCATTTTTTGCCATGAAAAAAAACTGTAATAGTGTCTCCCTGACTGGTCAGACACCAATATATATGTTTAAAAGATTCTGGTGTACGCCACATAACTATAACTGTGGTTTTGCAGTTCCACGGGTCAAATCTCTGCATTATCCTGCTTTTTACATTTTTTGCCGTTAAAAAAAACAGTAATAGTGACTCCCTGAGTGTTCAAACGACAATATATCTGTTTAAAAGAGTCTGGTATAGGCCAGAAAAATATAACTGTGGTTTTGCAGTTCCACAGGTCAAATCTCTGTATTATCCTGTTTTTGGCACTTTTTGCCGTAAAAAAAACTGTAATAGTGTGTCCCTGACTGGTCAGACACCAATATATCTGTTTAAAAGAGTCTGGTGTACGCCACATAACTATAACTGTGGTTTTGCCGTTCCACGGGTCAAATCTCTGTATTATCCTGTTTTTGGCATTTTTTGCCATAAAAAAAAACTGTAATAGTGTTCCCTGACTGGTCAGACACCAATATATACTGTATGTTTAAAAAAATCTGGTGTATGTCATATAACTATAAATGTGTTTTTGTAGTTCCACGGGTCAAATCTCTGTATTATCCTGATTTTGGCATTTTTTGCCGTGAAAAAAAACTGTAATAGTGTCTCCCTGACTGGTCAGACACCAATATATCTGTTTAAAAGAGCCTGGTGTACGCCACATAACTATAACTGTGGTTTTGCAGTTCCATGGGTCAAATCTCTGTATTATCCTGCTTTTTGCATTTTTTGCAGTAAAAAAACAGTAATAGTGACTCCCTGACTGTTCAGACAACAATATATCTGTTTAAAAGAGTCTGGTGTAGGCCAGAAAAATAGAACTGTGGTTTTGCAGTTCCACGGGTCAAATCCCTATATTATCCTGTTTTTGGCATTTTTTGCCGTAAAAAAAACTGTAATAGTGTCTCCCTGACTGGTCATACACCAATATATCTGTTTAAAAGAGTCTGGTGTACGCCACATAACTATAACTGAGGTTTTGCAGTTCCACGGGTCAAATCTCTGTATTATCCTGTTTTTGGCATTTTTTGCCATGAAAAAAAACTGTAATAGTGTCTCCCTGACTGGTCAGACACCAATATATCTGTTTAAAAGAATCTGGTGTACGCCATATAACTATAACTGTGGTTTTGCTGTTCCATGGGTCAAATCTCTGTATTATCCTGATTTTGGCATTTTATGCCGTGAAAAAAAACTGTAACAGTGTCTCCCTGACTGGTCAGACACCAATATATCTGTTTAAAAGAGTCTGGTGTAGGCCAGAAAAATAGAACTGTGGTTTTGCAGTTCCACGGGTCAAATCTCTGCACTATCCTGTTTTTGGCATTTTTTGCCGTAAAATAAAACTGTAATAGTGTCTCCCTGACTGGTCATACACCAATATATCTGTTTAAAAGAGTCTCGTGTACGCCACATAACTATACCTGAGGTTTTGCAGTTCCACGGGTCAAATCTCTGTATTATCCTGTTTTTGGCATTTTTTGCCATGAAAAAAAACTGTAATAGTGTCTCCCTGACTGGTCAGACACCAATATATATGTTTAAAAGATTCTGGTGTACGCCACATAACTATAACTGTGGTTTTGCAGTTCCACGGGTCAAATCTCTGCATTATCCTGCTTTTTGCATTTTTTGCCGTAAAAAAAAACAGTAATAGTGACTCCCTGAGTGTTCAGACAACAATATATCTGTTTAAAAGAGTCTGGTGTAGGCCAGAAAAATATAACTGTGGTTTTGCAGTTCCACAGGTCAAATCTCTGCATTATCCTGTTTTTGGCACTTTTTGCCATAAAAAAAAACTGCAATAGTGTCTCCCTGACTGGTCAGACACCAATATATCTGTTTAAAAGAGTCTGGTGTACGCCACATAACTATAACTGTGGTTTTGCAGTTCCACGGGTCAAATCTCTGTATTATCCTGTTTTTGGCATTTTTTGCCATAAAAAAAAACTGTAATAGTGTTCCCTGACTGGTCAGACACCAATATATACTGTATGTTTAAAAAAATCTGGTGTATGTCATATAACTATAACTGTGTTTTTGCAGTTCCACGGGTCAAATCTCTGTATTATCCTGATTTTGGCATTTTTTGCCGTGAAAAAAAACTGTAATAGTGTCTCCCTGACTGGTCAGACACCAATATATCTGTTTAAAAGAGCCTGGTGTACGCCACATAACTATTACTGTGGTTTTGCAGTTCCATAGGTCAAATCTCTGTATTATCCTGCTTTTTGCATTTTTTGCAGTAAGAAAAACAGTAATAGTGACTCCCTGACTGTTCAGACAACAATATATCTGTTTAAAAGAGTCTGGTGTAGGCCAGAAAAATAGAACTGTGGTTTTGCAGTTCCACGGGTCAAATCCCTATATTATCCTGTTTTTGGCATTTTTTGCCGTAAAAAAAAACTGTAATAGTGTCTCCCTGACTGGTCATACACCAATATATCTGTTTAAAAGAGTCTGGTGTACGCCACATAACTATAACTGAGGTTTTGCAGTTCCACGGGTCAAATCTCTGTATTATCCTGTTTTTGGCATTTTTTGCCATGAAAAAAAACTGTAATAGTGTCTCCCTGACTGGTCAGAGACCAATATATCTGTTTAAAAGAATCTGGTGTACGCCATATAACTATAACTGTGGTTTTGCTGTTCCATGGGTCAAATCTCTGTATTATCCTGATTTTGGCATTTTTTGCCGTGAAAAAAAACTGTAACAGTGTCTCCCTGACTGGTCAGACACCAATATATCTGTTTAAAAGAGTCTGGTGTAGGCCAGAAAAATAGAACTGTGGTTTTGCAGTTCCACGGGTCAAATCTCTGTATTATCCTGCTTTTTGCATTTTTTGCAGTAAAAAAAACAGTAATAGTGACTCCCTGACTGTTCAGACAACAATATATCTATTTAAAAGAGTCTGGTGTAGGCCAGAAAAATAGAACTGTGGTTTTGCAGTTCCACGGGTCAAATCCCTATATTATCCTGTTTTTGGCATTTTTTGCCGTAAAAAAAACTGTAATAGTGTCTCCCTGACTGGTCATACACCAATATATCTGTTTAAAAGAGTCTGGTGTATGCCACATAACTATAACTGAGGTTTTGCAGTTTCACGGGTCAAATCTCTGTATTATCCTGTTTTTGGCATGTTTTGCCATGAAAAAAAACCGTTATAGTGTTTTCCCTGACTGGTCAGACACCAATATATCTGTTTAAAAGAGTCTGGTGTATGCCACATAACTATAACTCTGGTTTTGCAGTTCCACGGGTCAAATCTCTGTATTATCCTGTTTTTCGGATTTTTTGCCGTAAAAAAAACCTGTAATAGTGTTCCCTGATTGGTCAGACACCAATATATACGTTTAAAAGATTCTGGTGTACGCCACATAACTATAACTGTGGTTTTGCAGTTCCACGGGTCAAATCTCTGCATTATCCTGGTTTTTGCATTTTTTGCTGTAAAAAAAAAACAGTAATAGTGACTCCCTGAGTGTTCAGACACCAATATATCTGTTTAAAAGAGTCTGGTGTAGGCCAGAAAAATATAACTGTGGTTTTGCAGTTCCACAGGTCAAATCTCTGTATTATCCTGTTTTTGGCACTTTTTGCCGTAAAAAAAAACTGTAATAGTGTCTCCCTGACTGGTCAGACTCCAATATATCTGTTTAAATAAGTCTGGTGTACGCCACATAACTATAACTGTGGTTTTGCAGTTCCACGGGTCAAATCTCTGTATTATCCTGTTTTGGCACTTTTTGTCGTAAAAAAAAAAACTGTAATAGTGTCTCCCTGACTGGTCAGACACCAATATATCTGTTTAAAAGAGTCTGGTGTACGCCACATAACTATAACTCTGGTTTTGCAGTTCCACGGGTCAAATCTCTGTATTATCCTGTTTTTGGCATTTTTTGCCATAAAAAAAAACTGTAATAGTGTTCCCTGACTGGTCAGACACCAATATATACTGTATGTTTAAAAAAATCTGGTGTATGTCATATAACTATAACTGTGTTTTTGCAGTTCCATGGGTCAAATCTCTGTATTATCCTGATTTTGGGATTTTTTGCAGTGAAAAAAAACTGTAATAGTGTCTCCCTGACTGGTCAGACACCAATATATCTGTTTTAAAGAGCCTGGTGTATGCCACATAACTATAACCGTGGTTTTGCAGTTCCATGGGTCAAATCTCTGTATTATCCTGCTTTTTGCATTTTTTGCCGTAAAAAAAAACAGTAATAGTGACTCCCTGACTGTTCAGACAACAATATATCTGTTTAAAAGAGTCTGGTGTAGGCCAGAAAAATAGAACTGTGGTTTTGCAGTTCCACGGGTCACATCTCTGTATTATCCTGTTTTTGGCATTTTTTGCCGTAAAAAAAAACTGTAATAGTGTCTCCCTGACTGGTCAGAAACAAATATATCTGTTTAAAAGAGTCTGGTGTACGCCACATAACTATAACTGTGGTTTTGCAGTTCCATTTGTCAAATCTCTGTATTATCCTGTTTTTGGCATTTTTTGCCGTAAAAAAAACTGTAATAGTGTTTCTCTGAATGGTCAGAAACCAATATATATGTTTAAAAGATTCTGGTGTACGCTACATAACTATAACTGTGGTTTTGCAGTTCCACGGGTCAAATCTCTGTATTATCCTGATTTTGGCATTTTTTGCCATGAAAAAAAACTGTAATAGTGTCTCCCTGACTGGTCAGACACCAATATATATGTTTAAAAGAGTCTGGTGTACGCCACATAACTATAACTGTGGTTTTGCAGTTCCATGGGTCAAATCTCTGTATTATCCTGCTTTTTGCATTTTTTGCCGTAAAAAAAAACAGTAATAGTGACTCCCTGACTGTTCAGACACCAATATATCTGTTTAATAGAGTCTCTTGTAGGCCAGAAAAATAGAACTGTGGTTTTGCAGTTCCATGGGTTAAATCTCTGCATTATGCTGTTTTTGGCATTTTTTTCCGTAAAAAAAACTGTAATAGTGTCTCCCTGACTGGTCAGACACCAATATATATGTTTAAAAGAGTCTGGTGTACGCCACATAACTATAACTGTGGTTTTGCAGTTCCACGGGTCAAATCTCTGTATTATCCTGTTTTTGGCATTTTTTGCCGTAAAAAAAAAAACTGTAATAGTGTCTCCCTGACTGGTCAGACACCAATATATCTGTTTAAAAGAGTCTGGTGTACGCCACATAACTATAATTGTGGTTTTGCAGTTCCACGGGTCAAATCTCTCTATTATCCTGCTTTTTGCATTTTTTGCCGCAAAAAAAACAGTAATAGTGACTCCCTGACTGTTCAGACACCAATATATCTTTTTAAAAGAGTCTGGTGTATGCCACATAACTATAACTCTGGTTTTGCAGTTCCACGGGTCAAATCTCTGTATTATCCTGTTTTTGGCATTTTTTGCCGTAAAAAAAACCTGTAATAGTGTTCCCTGACTGGTCAGACACCAATATATATGTTTAAAAGATTCTGGTGTACGCCATATAACTATAACTGTGGTTTTGCAGTTCCACGGGTCAAATCTCTGCATTATCCTGCTTTTTGCATTTTTTGCCGTAAAAAAAAACAGTAATAGTGACTCCCTGAGTGTTCAGACAACAATATATCTGTTTAAAAGAGTCTGGTGTATGCCACATAACTATAACTGTGGTTTTGCAGTTCCACGGGTCAAATCTCTGTATTATCCTGTTTTTGGCATTTTTTGGCATAAAAAAAAACTGTAATAGTGTTCCCTGACTGGTCAGACACCAATATATACTGTATGTTTAAAAGAATCTGGTGTACGTCATATAACTATAACTGTGTTTTTGCAGTTCCACGGGTCAAATCTCTATTATCCTGATTTTGGCATTTTTTGCCATGAAAAAAAACTGTAATAGTGTCTCCCTGAGTGTTCAGACACCCATATATCTGTTTAAAAGAGCCTGGTGTACGCCACATAACTATAACTGTGGTTTTGCAGTTCCATGGGTCAAATCTCTGTATTATCCTGCTTTTTGCATTTTTTTGCCGTAAAAAAAACAGTAATAGTGACTCCCTGACTGTTCAGACAACAATATATCTGTTTAAAAGAGTCTGGTGTAGGCCAGAAAAATAGAACTGTGGTTTTGCAGTTCCACGGGTCAAATCCCTGTATTATCCTGTTTTTGGCATTTTTTGCCGTAAAAAAAACTGTAATAGTGTCTCCCTGACTGGTCATACACCAATATATCTGTGTAAAAGAGTCTGGTGTACACCACATAACTATAACTGAGGTTTTGCAGTTCCACGGGTCAAATCTCTGTATTATCCTGTTTTTGGCATTTTTTGCCATGAAAAAAAACTGTAATAGTGTCTCCCTGACTGGTCAGACACCAATATATACGTTTAAAAGATTCTGGTGTACGCCACATAACTATAACTCTGGTTTTGCAGTTCCACGGGTCAAATCTCTGTATTATCCTGTTTTTGGCATTTTTTGCCGTAAAAAAAACCTGTAATAGTGTTCCCTGATTGGTCAGACACCAATATATACGTTTAAAAGATTCTGGTGTACGCCACACAACTATAACTGTGGTTTTGCAGCTCCACGGGTCAAATCTCTGCATTATCCTGCTTTTTGCATTTTTTGCCGTAAAAAAAAACAGTAATAGTGACTCCCTGACTGTTCAGACAACAATATATCTGTTTAAAAGAGTCTGGTGTAGGCCAGAAAAATAGAACTGTGGTTTTGCAGTTCCACGGGTCACATCTCTGTATTATCCTGTTTTTGGCATTTTTTGCCTTAAAAAAAAACTGTAATAGTGTCTCCCTGACTGGTCAGAAACCAATATATCTGTTTAAAAGAGTCTGGTGTACGCCACATAAATATAACTGTGGTTTTGCAGTTCCATGGGTCAAATCTCTGTATTATCCTGTTTTTGGCATTTTTTGCCGTAAAAAAAACTGTAATAGTGTTTCTCTGAATGGTCAGAAACCAATATATATGTTTAAAAGATTCTGGTGTACGCCACATAACTATAACTGTGGTTTTGCAGTTCCACGGGTCAAATCTCTGTATTATCCTGATTTTGGCATTTTTTGCCATGAAAAAAAACTGTAATAGTGTCTCCCTGACTGGTCAGACACCAATATATCTGTTTAAAAGAGTCTGGTGTACGCCACATAACTATAACTGTGGTTTTGCAGTTCCATGGGTCAAATCTCTGTATTATCCTGCTTTTTGCATTTCTTGCCGTAAAAAAAAACAGTAATAGTGACTCCCTGACTGTTCAGACACCAATATATCTGTTTAAAAGAGTCTCGTGTAGGCTAGAAAAATAGAACTGTGGTTTTGCAGTTCCATAGGTCAAATCTCTGCATTATCCTGTTTTTGGCATTTTTTTCCGTAAAAAAAACTGTAATAGTGTCTCCCTGACTGGTCAGACACCAATATATATGTTTAAAAGAGTCTGGTGTACGCCACATAACTATAACTGTGGTTTTGCAGTTCCACGGGTCAAATCTCTGTATTATCCTGTTTTTGGCATTTTTTGCCGTAAAAAAAAAACTGTAATAGTGTCTCCCTGACTGTTCAGACATCTATATATCTGTTTAAAAGAGTCTGGTGTAGGCCAGAAAAATAGAACTGTAGTTTTGCAGTTCCATGGGTCAAATCTCTGTATTATCCTGCTTTTGGCATTTTTTGATGTTAAAAAAAGCTGTAATAGTGTCTCCCTGACTGTTCAGACACCAATATATCTTTTTGAAAGATTCTCGTGTATGCCACATAACTATAACTGTGGTTTTACAGTTCCACGGGTCAAATCTCTGTATTATCCACTTTTGGGTCTTTTTTACATAAAAAACAGTTTGAGTATGTCACTGACTATTTAGCCCCAAATATATCTATTTTAAAAAGTCTGGTATACGCCAGTAAATTAGAAGTGTTGTTTTGCAGTTCCATGGTTCAAATCTCTGTATTATCCAGCTTTTGGCCTTTTTTACGTAAAAAAAACAGTAATAGTGTCTCCCTGTCTGTTCAGTCACAAGTATATCTGTTTAAAAGATTCTGGTGTAGGCCAGACAAACAGAACTGTGGTTTTCCTCTTCCACGGTACTAATTTCCTTTTTCTTACCCTTTTTCCATTGATAGTGCAAGTGTAAGCTATTTTACTTCATTTACAATGGGCAAGGCGCATGGCAAGGGATGTGGAACTGGACGTTCTGGTGATGGTGCGTGTAGAGGACGGGGCCGTGGCCAAGGTGAAAATGTGCCACAACCAAAAGCCACATCTTTTCGCTCCCACCGAATTACTAGGGAAGCACACTACAACACCAGTATTGCGAACTGATCAGTGTGAACAGGTTATTAATTGGATAGCAGATAATACTTCCAGTTACCTGGGCACCACCACCTCTGGTCGGTCTTCCACTCAGTCAAGTTTTAGTAGCCGTGAGTCTCGACCGCATTCTCCTCCTCACCCTGATGCTCCTTCCTCCCACCATGCCGAGTATCGTCAGACAGCAACTGATCCCACACTTGGACACTCTGAAGAGCTGTTTACTGGTCCATTTCCATATTTGTGCCCCTCGCCTGCTCCGCTTGAAGTGATGGAAGAGGAGATCCCATGTAGCGATGCCCAAATATTTGAACAGCCACGGCCGCAGTAAGTCGACGCTGGCAATTTGTCACAAGAGGTGGACGATGACGAGACACAATTGCCACGAAGTGAGGAGGAGGATCGTGGTGCGTAAGTGGAAGAGGAGGAGGTGGTGGATGATCTAGTAACTGACCCAATGCGGCAGCAGGACACGCAAAGCGAGGCCAGCAGCACACAGGGGGAGGGAGGCAGAGTACCCCAACAGGCAGGAAGAAACTGTGTGGTGGCCGCACACAGAAGGCGGGCAACAGTTCCCCGCAACACCAACACGAGGGACGATGCCAGTACAATCGGTAGGTCTTCCAGAGTTTGGAATTTTTTTAAAAAACTCTGCTGATAACCCCAAAAAGGCCATTTGTACCACCTGCAAGGCCAGAATCAGCAGGGGTGACAAAACTACCAGACTGACCACCACCAGCATAATCAGGCACGTGGCAGCAAAGCACCCGACTTTGTGGGACGATCCCCAGGGTCCACGACCAGTGTCAGCGGGTGTCACCACTGCTTCTTCCGCTGTTGTGCGTGTGATAGAACCCCCTGTTGTGCGTGCAAGGCAATCCCCTGTCCATACTGCATGCAAAGATGCCCCCTCCTCTCAGTCTTCCCTTGTTATGGCACTATCTCAAGAAACAGCATCAACGTCCACGTCCATGTCCCACCGCAGCGTTCAATTGTCCATATTCCAGAGCTTTGAATGAAAGCGCAAATTCGCAGCCAATGCCCCACAGGTCACAGTCCTAAATTCGCACATTTCACGACAGCTTGCATTGGAAATTCTGCCTTTTAGGCTGGTGGAGACGGAATCCTTCTGCAACCTTATGGCGGTGGCTGTCCGTCAGTACTTGGTCCCCATCGACACTATTTTGCCCGGTGTGCCATCCCTGCACTACACAAGCACGTGTCCCAAAACATCTGCCGTGCCCTCAACAACGCAGTTACTGGGAGAGTCCACCTGACAATGGACATGTGGACAAGTGCTTGTGGCCAGGGATGGTACATCTCCCTGACGGCACACTGGGTAAACATAGTGGAAGCCGGGACATAGTCGGACCTTGGGACGGAACACATCCTCCCCACACCGAGTATTGCGGGCCCTATGTCAGTCAGAGTTGCCCCCACAGTGTACAGCTACTGCGCATCATCCTCCTCCGCCTCATGTTCAGCCTCCATCTCAGATATCACCACACTGCAGTACTGCCTCCGCCAAGCGGCAACAGGCTGTGCTGAAACTCATAAGCGTAGGTGATAAACCTCACACTGCTTTTGAGTTGTGGACAGCTGTGAAAGAGCAGGCAGATCTGTGGCTGAGACCGCTGAACCTACATCCAGGCATGGTCGTGTGTGAAAATGGCCATAACCTGGTGGCGGCTCTGAGGCGAGGCGAGATCACACATGTATCATGCCTGGCTCATGTGCTTAACCTTGTGGTTCAGCGATTTCTTAAATCATACCCCGAGTTGCCAGATCTGCTCGTCAAAGTACGCCGCCTTTCAGCTCATTTTCGCAAGTCGGCTACAGCTTCCGCCGCCCTTGCTGTGTTGCAGCAGCGTTTGCAGCTTCCGGCACACCGACTGGTGTGTGATGTCCCCTCATGTTGGAACTCTACCCTCCACAAGTTGCAAGGGATTTGTGAGCAGAAGAGAGCAGTTGTGGAGTACCAGCTGCAACAAGGCCGTCGATATTCAGGTCAGACTCTACACAAAAACTCCTGTTTTTGGCACTTTTTGCCATAAAAAAAAACTGTAATAGTGTCTCCCTGACTGGTCAGACACCAATATATCTGTTTAAAAGAGTCTGGTGTACGCCACATAACTATAACTGTGGTTTTGCAGTTCCACGGGTCAAATCTCTGTATTATCCTGTTTTTGGCATTTTTTGCCATAAAAAAAAACTGTAATAGTGTTCCCTGACTGGTCAGACACCAATATATACTGTATGTTTAAAAAAATCTGGTGTATGTCATATAACTATAACTGTGTTTTTGCAGTTCCACGGGTCAAATCTCTGTATTATCCTGATTTTGGCATTTTTTGCCGTGAAAAAAAACTGTAATAGTGTCTCCCTGACTGGTCAGACACCAATATATCTGTTTAAAAGAGCCTGGTGTACGCCACATAACTATTACTGTGGTTTTGCAGTTCCATAGGTCAAATCTCTGTATTATCCTGCTTTTTGCATTTTTTGCAGTAAAAAAAACAGTAATAGTGACTCCCTGACTGTTCAGACAACAATATATCTGTTTAAAAGAGTCTGGTGTAGGCCAGAAAAATAGAACTGTGGTTTTGCAGTTCCACGGGTCAAATCCCTATATTATCCTGTTTTTGGCATTTTTTGCCGTAAAAAAAACTGTAATAGTGTCTCCCTGACTGGTCATACACCAATATATCTGTTTAAAAGAGTCTGGTGTACGCCACATAACTATAACTGAGGTTTTGCAGTTCCACGGGTCAAATCTCTGTATTATCCTGTTTTTGGCATTTTTTGCCATGAAAAAAAACTGTAATAGTGTCTCCCTGACTGGTCAGAGACCAATATATCTGTTTAAAAGAATCTGGTGTACGCCATATAACTATAACTGTGGTTTTGCTGTTCCATGGGTCAAATCTCTGTATTATCCTGATTTTGGCATTTTTTGCCGTGAAAAAAAACTGTAACAGTGTCTTCCTGACTGGTCAGACACCAATATATCTGTTTAAAAGAGTCTGGTGTAGGCCAGAAAAATAGAACTGTGGTTTTGCAGTTCCACGGGTCAAATCTCTGTATTATCCTGCTTTTTGCATTTTTTGCAGTAAAAAAAACAGTAATAGTGACTCCCTGACTGTTCAGACAACAATATATCTATTTAAAAGAGTCTGGTGTAGGCCAGAAAAATAGAACTGTGGTTTTGCAGTTCCACGGGTCAAATCCCTATATTATCCTGTTTTTGGCATTTTTTGCCGTAAAAAAAACTGTAATAGTGTCTCCCTGACTGGTCATACACCAATATATCTGTTTAAAAGAGTCTGGTGTACGCCACATAACTATAACTGAGGTTTTGCAGTTTCACGGGTCAAATCTCTGTATTATCCTGTTTTTGGCATGTTTTGCCATGAAAAAAAACCGTTATAGTGTTTTCCCTGACTGGTCAGACACCAATATATCTGTTTAAAAGAGTCTGGTGTATGCCACATAACTATAACTCTGGTTTTGCAGTTCCACGGGTCAAATCTCTGTATTATCCTGTTTTTCGGATTTTTTGCCGTAAAAAAAACCTGTAATAGTGTTCCCTGATTGGTCAGACACCAATATATACGTTTAAAAGATTCTGGTGTACGCCACATAACTATAACTGTGGTTTTGCAGTTCCACGGGTCAAATCTCTGCATTATCCTGCTTTTTGCATTTTTTGCTGTAAAAAAAAAACAGTAATAGTGACTCCCTGAGTGTTCAGACACCAATATATCTGTTTAAAAGAGTCTGGTGTAGGCCAGAAAAATATAACTGTGGTTTTGCAGTTCCACAGGTCAAATCTCTGTATTATCCTGTTTTTGGCACTTTTTGCCGTAAAAAAAAACTGTAATAGTGTCTCCCTGACTGGTCAGACTCCAATATATCTGTTTAAATGAGTCTGGTGTACGCCACATAACTATAACTGTGGTTTTGCAGTTCCACGGGTCAAATCTCTGTATTATCCTGTTTTGGCACTTTTTGTCGTAAAAAAAAAACTGTAATAGTGTCTCCCTGACTGGTCAGACACCAATATATCTGTTTAAAAGAGTCTGGTGTACGCCACATAACTATAACTCTGGTTTTGCAGTTCCACGGGTCAAATCTCTGTATTATCCTGTTTTTGGCATTTTTTGCCATAAAAAAAAACTGTAATAGTGTTCCCTGACTGGTCAGACACCAATATATACTGTATGTTTAAAAAAATCTGGTGTATGTCATATAACTATAACTGTGTTTTTGCAGTTCCATGGGTCAAATCTCTGTATTATCCTGATTTTGGGATTTTTTGCAGTGAAAAAAAACTGTAATAGTGTCTCCCTGACTGGTCAGACACCAATATATCTGTTTTAAAGAGCCTGGTGTATGCCACATAACTATAACCGTGGTTTTGCAGTTCCATGGGTCAAATCTCTGTATTATCCTGCTTTTTGCATTTTTTGCCGTAAAAAAAAACAGTAATAGTGACTCCCTGACTGTTCAGACAACAATATATCTGTTTAAAAGAGTCTGGTGTAGGCCAGAAAAATAGAACTGTGGTTTTGCAGTTCCACGGGTCACATCTCTGTATTATCCTGTTTTTGGCATTTTTTGCCGTAAAAAAAAACTGTAATAGTGTCTCCCTGACTGGTCAGAAACAAATATATCTGTTTAAAAGAGTCTGGTGTACGCCACATAACTATAACTGTGGTTTTGCAGTTCCATTTGTCAAATCTCTGTATTATCCTGTTTTTGGCATTTTTTGCCGTAAAAAAAACTGTAATAGTGTTTCTCTGAATGGTCAGAAACCAATATATATGTTTAAAAGATTCTGGTGTACGCTACATAACTATAACTGTGGTTTTGCAGTTCCACGGGTCAAATCTCTGTATTATCCTGATTTTGGCATTTTTTGCCATGAAAAAAAACTGTAATAGTGTCTCCCTGACTGGTCAGACACCAATATATATGTTTAAAAGAGTCTGGTGTACGCCACATAACTATAACTGTGGTTTTGCAGTTCCATGGGTCAAATCTCTGTATTATCCTGCTTTTTGCATTTTTTGCCGTAAAAAAAAACAGTAATAGTGACTCCCTGACTGTTCAGACACCAATATATCTGTTTAATAGAGTCTCTTGTAGGCCAGAAAAATAGAACTGTGGTTTTGCAGTTCCATGGGTTAAATCTCTGCATTATGCTGTTTTTGGCATTTTTTTCCGTAAAAAAAACTGTAATAGTGTCTCCCTGACTGGTCAGACACCAATATATATGTTTAAAAGAGTCTGGTGTACGCCACATAACTATAACTGTGGTTTTGCAGTTCCACGGGTCAAATCTCTGTATTATCCTGTTTTTGGCATTTTTTGCCGTAAAAAAAAAAACTGTAATAGTGTCTCCCTGACTGGTCAGACACCAATATATATGTTTAAAAGAATCTCGTGTACGCCGCATAACTATAACTGTGGTTTTACAGTTCCATGGGTCAAATCTCTGTATTATCCTGATTTTGGCATTTTTTGCCGTGAAAAAAAACTGTAATAGTGTCTCCCTGACTGGTCAGACACCAATATATCTGTTTAAAAGAGTCTGGTGTACGCCACATAACTATAATTGTGGTTTTGCAGTTCCACGGGTCAAATCTCTCTATTATCCTGCTTTTTGCATTTTTTGCCGCAAAAAAAACAGTAATAGTGACTCCCTGACTGTTCAGACACCAATATATCTTTTTAAAAGAGTCTGGTGTATGCCACATAACTATAACTCTGGTTTTGCAGTTCCACGGGTCAAATCTCTGTATTATCCTGTTTTTGGCATTTTTTGCCGTAAAAAAAACCTGTAATAGTGTTCCCTGACTGGTCAGACACCAATATATATGTTTAAAAGATTCTGGTGTACGCCATATAACTATAACTGTGGTTTTGCAGTTCCACGGGTCAAATCTCTGCATTATCCTGCTTTTTGCATTTTTTGCCGTAAAAAAAAACAGTAATAGTGACTCCCTGAGTGTTCAGACAACAATATATCTGTTTAAAAGAGTCTGGTGTATGCCACATAACGATAACTGTGGTTTTGCAGTTCCACGGGTCAAATCTCTGTATTATCCTGTTTTTGGCATTTTTTGGCATAAAAAAAAACTGTAATAGTGTTCCCTGACTGGTCAGACACCAATATATACTGTATGTTTAAAAGAATCTGGTGTACGTCATATAACTATAACTGTGTTTTTGCAGTTCCACGGGTCAAATCTCTATTATCCTGATTTTGGCATTTTTTGCCATGAAAAAAAACTGTAATAGTGTCTCCCTGAGTGTTCAGACACCCATATATCTGTTTAAAAGAGCCTGGTGTACGCCACATAACTATAACTGTGGTTTTGCAGTTCCATGGGTCAAATCTCTGTATTATCCTGCTTTTTGCATTTTTTTGCCGTAAAAAAAACAGTAATAGTGACTCCCTGACTGTTCAGACAACAATATATCTGTTTAAAAGAGTCTGGTGTAGGCCAGATAAATAGAACTGTGGTTTTGCAGTTCCACGGGTCAAATCCCTGTATTATCCTGCTTTTGGCATTTTTTGCCGTAAAAAAAACTGTAATAGTGTCTCCCTGACTGGTCATACACCAATATATCTGTTTAAAAGAGTCTGGTGTACACCACATAACTATAACTGAGGTTTTGCAGTTCCACGGGTCAAATCTCTGTATTATCCTGTTTTTGGCATTTTTTGCCATGAAAAGAAACTGTAATAGTGTCTCCCTGACTGGTCAGACACCAATATATACGTTTAAAAGATTCTGGTGTACGCCACATAACTATAACTCTGGTTTTGCAGTTCCACGGGTCAAATCTCTGTATTATCCTGTTTTTGGCATTTTTTGCCGTAAAAAAAACCTGTAATAGTGTTCCCTGATTGGTCAGACACCAATATATACGTTTAAAAGATTCTGGTGTACGCCACATAACTATAACTGTGGTTTTGCAGCTCCACGGGTCAAATCTCTGCATTATCCTGCTTTTTGCATTTTTTGCCGTAAAAAAAAACAGTAATAGTGACTCCCTGACTGTTCAGACAACAATATATCTGTTTAAAAGAGTCTGGTGTAGGCCAGAAAAATAGAACTGTGGTTTTGCAGTTCCACGGGTCACATCTCTGTATTATCCTGTTTTTGGCATTTTTTGCCTTAAAAAAAACTGTAATAGTGTCTCCCTGACTGGTCAGAAACCAATATATCTGTTTAAAAGAGTCTGGTGTACGCCACATAAATATAACTGTGGTTTTGCAGTTCCATGGGTCAAATCTCTGTATTATCCTGTTTTTGGCATTTTTTGCCGTAAAAAAAACTGTAATAGTGTTTCTCTGAATGGTCAGAAACCAATATATATGTTTAAAAGATTCTGGTGTACGCCACATAACTATAACTGTGGTTTTGCAGTTCCACGGGTCAAATCTCTGTATTATCCTGATTTTGGCATTTTTTGCCATGAAAAAAAACTGTAATAGTGTCTCCCTGACTGGTCAGACACCAATATATCTGTTTAAAAGAGTCTGGTGTACGCCACATAACTATAACTGTGGTTTTGCAGTTCCATGGGTCAAATCTCTGTATTATCCTGCTTTTTGCATTTCTTGCCGTAAAAAAAAACAGTAATAGTGACTCCCTGACTGTTCAGACACCAATATATCTGTTTAAAAGAGTCTCGTGTAGGCCAGAAAAATAGAACTGTGGTTTTGCAGTTCCATAGGTCAAATCTCTGCATTATCCTGTTTTTGGCATTTTTTTCCGTAAAAAAAACTGTAATAGTGTCTCCCTGACTGGTCAGACACCAATATATATGTTTAAAAGAGTCTGGTGTACGCCACATAACTATAACTGTGGTTTTGCAGTTCCATGGGTCAAATCTCTGTATTATCCTGCTTTTTGCATTTCTTGCCGTAAAAAAAAACAGTAATAGTGACTCCCTGACTGTTCAGACACCGATATATCTGTTTAAAAGAGTCTCGTGTAGGCCAGAAAAATAGAACTGTGGTTTTGCAGTTCCATAGGTCAAATCTCTGCATTATCCTGTTTTTGGCATTTTTTTCCGTAAAAAAAACTGTAATAGTGTCTCCCTGACTGGTCAGACACCAATATATATGTTTAAAAGAGTCTGGTGTACGCCACATAACTATAACTGTGGTTTTGCAGTTCCACGGGTCAAATCTCTGTATTATCCTGTTTTTGGCATTTTTTGCCGTAAAAAAAAAACTGTAATAGTGTCTCCCTGACCGTTCAGACATCTATATATCTGTTTAAAAGAGTCTGGTGTAGGCCAGAAAAATAGAACTGTAGTTTTGCAGTTCCATGGGTCAAATCTCTGTATTATCCTGCTTTTGGCATTTTTTGATGTTAAAAAAAGCTGTAATAGTGTCTCCCTGACTGTTCAGACACCAATATATCTTTTTGAAAGATTCTCGTGTACGCCACATAACTATAACTGTGGTTTTACAGTTCCACGGGTCAAATCTCTGTATTATCCACTTTTGGGTCTTTTTTACATAAAAAACAGTTTGAGTGTGTCACTGACTATTTAGCCCCAAATATATCTATTTTAAAAAGTCTGGTATACGCCAGTAAATTAGAAGTGTTGTTTTGCAGTTCCATGGTTCAAATCTCTGTATTATCCAGCTTTTGGCCTTTTTTACGTAAAAAAAACAGTAATAGTGTCTCCCTGTCTGTTCAGTCACAAGTATATCTGTTTAAAAGATTCTGGTGTAGGCCAGACAAACAGAACTGTGGTTTTCCTCTTCCACGGTACTAATTTCCTTTTTCTTACCCTTTTTCCATTGATAGTGCAAGTGTAAGCTATTTTACTTCATTTACAATGGGCAAGGCGCATGGCAAGGGATGTGGAACTGGACGTTCTGGTGATGGTGCGTGTAGAGGACGGGGCCGTGGCCAAGGTGAAAATGTGCCACAACCAAAAGCCACATCTTTTCGCTCCCACCGAATTACTAGGGAAGCACACTACAACACCAGTATTGCGAACTGATCAGTGTGAACAGGTTATTAATTGGATAGCAGATAATACTTCCAGTTACCTGGGCACCACCACCTCTGGTCGGTCTTCCACTCAGTCAAGTTTTAGTAGCCGTGAGTCTCGACCGCATTCTCCTCCTCACCCTGATGCTCCTTCCTCCCACCATGCCGAGTATCGTCAGACAGCAACTGATCCCACACTTGGACACTCTGAAGAGCTGTTTACTGGTCCATTTCCATATTTGTGCCCCTCGCCTGCTCCGCTTGAAGTGATGGAAGAGGAGATCCCATGTAGCGATGCCCAAATATTTGAACAGCCACGGCTGCAGTAAGTCGACGCTGGCAATTTGTCACAAGAGGTGGACGATGACGAGACACAATTGCCACGAAGTGAGGAGGAGGATCGTGGTGCGTAAGTGGAAGAGGAGGAGGTGGTGGATGATCTAGTAACTGACCCAATGCGGCAGCAGGACACGCAAAGCGAGGCCAGCAGCACACAGGGGGAGGGAGGCAGAGTACCCCAACAGGCAGGAAGAAACTGTGTGGTGGCCGCACACAGAAGGCGGGCAACAGTTCCCCGCAACACCAACACGAGGGACGATGCCAGTACAATCGGTAGGTCTTCCAGAGTTTGGAATTTTTTTAAAAAACTCTGCTGATAACCCCAAAAAGGCCATTTGTACCACCTGCAAGGCCAGAATCAGCAGGGGTGACAAAACTACCAGACTGACCACCACCAGCATAATCAGGCACGTGGCAGCAAAGCACCCGACTTTGTGGGACGATCCCCAGGGTCCACGACCAGTGTCAGCGGGTGTCACCACTGCTTCTTCCGCTGTTGTGCGTGTGATAGAACCCCCTGTTGTGCGTGCAAGGCAATCCCCTGTCCATACTGCATGCAAAGATGCCCCCTCCTCTCAGTCTTCCCTTGTTATGGCACTATCTCAAGAAACAGCATCAACATCCACGTCCATGTCCCACCGCAGCGTTCAATTGTCCATATTCCAGAGCTTTGAATGAAAGCGCAAATTCGCAGCCAATGCCCCACAGGTCACAGTCCTAAATTCGCACATTTCACGACAGCTTGCATTGGAAATTCTGCCTTTTAGGCTGGTGGAGACGGAATCCTTCTGCAACCTTATGGCGGTGGCTGTCCGTCAGTACTTGGTCCCCATCGACACTATTTTGCCCGGTGTGCCATCCCTGCACTACACAAGCACGTGTCCCAAAACATCTGCCGTGCCCTCAACAACGCAGTTACTGGGAGAGTCCACCTGACAATGGACATGTGGACAAGTGCTTGTGGCCAGGGATGGTACATCTCCCTGACGGCACACTGGGTAAACATAGTGGAAGCCGGGACATAGTCGGACCTTGGGACGGAACACATCCTCCCCACACCGAGTATTGCGGGCCCTATGTCAGTCAGAGTTGCCCCCACAGTGTACAGCTACTGCGCATCATCCTCCTCCGCCTCATGTTCAGCCTCCATCTCAGATATCACCACACTGCAGTACTGCCTCCGCCAAGCGGCAACAGGCTGTGCTGAAACTCATAAGCGTAGGTGATAAACCTCACACTGCTTTTGAGTTGTGGACAGCTGTGAAAGAGCAGGCAGATCTGTGGCTGAGACCGCTGAACCTACATCCAGGCATGGTCGTGTGTGAAAATGGCCATAACCTGGTGGCGGCTCTGAGGCGAGGCGAGATCACACATGTATCATGCCTGGCTCATGTGCTTAACCTTGTGGTTCAGCGATTTCTTAAATCATACCCCGAGTTGCCAGATCTGCTCGTCAAAGTACGCCGCCTTTCAGCTCATTTTCGCAAGTCGGCTACAGCTTCCGCCGCCCTTGCTGTGTTGCAGCAGCGTTTGCAGCTTCCGGCACACCGACTGGTGTGTGATGTCCCCTCATGTTGGAACTCTACCCTCCACAAGTTGCAAGGGATTTGTGAGCAGAAGAGAGCAGTTGTGGAGTACCAGCTGCAACAAGGCCGTCGATATTCAGGTCAGACTCCACACAGGAGTGGACCTGGATGTCTGACATATGTACCATCCTGACAAACTTTGAGGAGTCCACCAAGATGGTGAGTGGCGATGACGCCATCATTAGCGTCAGCATCCCACTTGTCTGTCTTTTGCAACGCTCTCTGCAGAGAATTAAAGAGGAGGCATTGCAGCCAAAGTATGATGGAAAGGATCAAGAAGCCATAGCGGTCAATTACACACAGCCCAGCCTCATCTCATCCCAACGTGCATTGGGGATAATGAGGGAGAGGAGGAGGAGGAGGAAGAACAGGAGCTGGTATCATGCGCTGTAGACGGTAGTACCTGTACAACTGTCATACCGTCGGTTCAGCATGGGTGGCCTGAGGACAGGGGGGAGGAGGAGGAGGAGAGCATGGTCAGTCGTCATCTTAGTGATTGCATGGAAGTCTTGCCCATTACCAGTCTGGCACGCAAGGCTGACTTTCTGTTACGCTGCCTTAACCGTGACCCTCGCGTTGTCAAAATGTTGGGTGACAGTCATTACTGGTTGGTGACACTTTTAGAACCCCGCTACAAGGAGAACTTTCACTCTCTTATTCCTGAGGTGGAAAGGTCTACAAAAATGGGGCAGTACCAGAAGGCCCTTGCTGCAGAACTGTTAAAAAAATTCCCATCTGAACACGCTAGCGGCAGAGGTCACAGTTCGTTGACCAACCAAGGCGTACAGGCGAGAGAGACGCAACTCCAAACCAGCAGAGGCAGGGGAACACTGTCAACGTTCTGGGACAGTTTTTGAGACCCGCCCAACTTACAGGCACTTAGGCGCGGGGTACTCTCACAAGGAGTGGAAAGTTTCAAAAGACGGTGAGGGAGTACCTTGCCGACTGTACCAGTGTCCTCCGTGATTTCTCTGTGCCTTTTAATTATTGGGTATCCAAGTTGGACACTTGGAATGAACTTGCTGTGTACGCCTTGAAGTTCCTGGCCTGCCCTGCTGCTAGCGTGTTATCGGAGTGTGTTTTTAGTGCTTCTGGGGGAATTATAACAGATAAGTGCACTCGCCTGTCAACTGACAATGCTGACAAGCTGACCCTTATCAAAATGAACAAGGGCTGGATTAGGCCAGACTTCTCATCACCACCAAATGACAGCAGAGTAACATAAAGTCAAATCTACTGTGTTATTTCGGGAGGTGTATTCCCATGCACTGCTTCACACCCACACATGGGCATACGCTTCCTCATTTCGGCAGTATTTTGCTCTTCTCATTATCCTCAGCCTCCACCACGACTATACCACCAGGGTGACCTTGGTCCATGTTGCCAGCATTGCAAGTTCCTCCGTCCTAATTTTTGGCAGCTTTTGCTTGGAAGGCATAGGCAAAGACTATGGGAGACCCACTCCCCAATAATGGGAATAATGTTTTTAATATGCTGTACTGCATGGCTCTTCCAAGGGGCATTTAAACCATCTTGTTAAGCTACTGCGACCTCCACCACTTTTCCCAGGGGCATTGATATTGTCTTTTTATTCCACTGCGACTTCCACCATTCTTCCAAGGGGCATTAAAACCGTCTTGTTAAGCTACTGCGACCTCCACCATTCTTCCAAGGGGCATTAAAACTGTCTTGTAAAACTACTGCGACCTCCACCACTTTTCCCAGGGGCATTGATATTGTCTTTTTATTCCACTGCGACCTCCACGTCTCTTCCAAGGGGCATTAAAACCATCTTATTAAGCTACTGCAACCTCCACGTCTCTTCCAAGGGGCATTAAAACCATCTTGTTAAGCTACTGCGACCTCCACCACTTTTCCCAGGGGCTTTGATATTGTCTTTTTATTCCACTGAGACCTCCACCATTCTTCCAAGGGGCATTAAAACCGTCTTGTTAAGCTACTGCAACCTCCACGTCTCTTCAAAGCGTCATTAAAACCGTCTTGTTAAGCTACTGCGAACTCCACAACTTTTCCCAGGGGCATTGATATTGTCTTTTTATTCCACTGCGACCTCCAGCATTCTACCAAGGGGCATTAAAACCGTCTTGTTAAGATACTGCAACCTCCATGTCTCCTCCAAGGGGCATTAAAACCGTCTTGTTAAGCTACTGCGACCTCCTCTATTCTTCCAAGGGGCATTAAAACTGTCTTGTTAAGCTGCTGCGACCTCCACCACTTTTCCCATGGGCATTGATATTGTCTTTTTATTCCACTGCGACCTCCACGTCTCTTCCAAGGGGCATTAAAATCATCTTGTTAAGCTACTGCAACCTCCACGTCTCTTCCAAGGGGCATTAAAACCATCTTGTTAAGCTACTGCGACCTCCACCACTTTTGCCAGGGGCTTTGATATTGTCTTTTTATTCCACTGAGACCTCTACCATTCTTCCAAGGGGCATTAAAACCGACTTGTTAAGCTAATGCGACCTCCACCACTTTTCCAAGGGGCATTGATACTGTCTTTTTATTCCACTGCGACCTCCATGTCTCTTCCAAGGGGCATTAAAACCGTCTTGTTAAGCAACTGCGACCGCTACCACTTTTCCAAGGGGCATTGATATTTTCTCTTTATTCCACTGCGACTTCCACCATTCTTGCAACGGGCATTGCATTTCCTCCTAATCTTAGTCAGCTTTTGCTTTTCAATGCATAGGCGAACACTAAGGGAGACCCACTCCCCAATAGTGGGTAGAAGGTTTTTAGCATGCTTTAATCCACGTCTGTTTCAAGGGGCATTGCAGTTCCTCATAATTTTTGGAAAGCCTTCCATTCACTGCTTAAGCCAACAGTGCACAGGAGACCCAGTTGCTATAAATGGAAAAAACGGTTTAGTTAAGGCCCTCTGACCTCCATGTCACTTCCAAAGGACATTGGAGTGCCTCAAAATTTTTGTTAGCCATTGCACTCACTGCATGCCCTATAACTGTGTAGCCGAACCTCTCCTTTTGGTACAGAAACATATCCTACAAGACATGTGTGGTTGACTGGCCTGATATTGATGTGAATGGTCCCTGTTCCTCCTGCTCTTTCTCTTTGCCACCACCTCATCCATCATTCATTATCTGAAGCTTTGTTTTAACGGGAGTCATAGAACTGGGATAGTAGCAGGAAAACATCCAGCAATCCTCGGAGGAGGTAGGATATGCACCAAAACGCTGACCTCCTCAGGCCTAGCCGCTACTACATACATGCGCTTGCATTCCAAGAAAACAAAGCAGACGCTAACTTCTATCATCATCATCATGCTCCTCACCTTGGCACTCTTAACCACCCCTGATGGAGAAGCCAGTGCCCAGTCGGAGGAGTCTGGTTCTCTGGTGGGCTCGTCCAATGCTGCCCTAAAGCAGGCCACGCTAAGAAAAGTGTGGGGGAAGTTTCAAGGAGAAATAGGAGCGGCTGGGGACCGTTTATGGACACCCGGTCGCCCCCAGGTGGCTGGGGACCGTGTGTGGACACCCGGCCGCGGGGCAGCTGAGGACCGAGTATGGACAGCCAGCCTCCCCCTGGCAGCTGGGGACCGAGCATGGGCACCCGGCCGCCAGGCGGCTGGGGACTGAGTATGGATACCTCACTACCGGAGCAGCCATGAGGTAGTGGCCAGCTGCGGCCTCCACCAAACTTAAAGGCCCCATTTCAAGTGCAAGCTAGCAGTATGGTATTGCAGCCTGGGGCTGGGTGGATGGCAGGTTGCACACTTACACTTGCATTCCAAGAAAACAAAGCAGTTGCTAACTTCTATCATCATCATCATGCTCCTCACCTTGGCACTCTCAACTCCCCTGATGGAGAAGCCAGGGTCCACCAGAAGGAGTCTGGTTTTCTGGTGGGCTCGTCCAATGCTGTCCTAAAGCAGGCCAGGCTAAAAAAAGTGTGGGGGAAGTTTCAAGGAGAAAATAAGGGCGGCTGGGGACCGTTAATGGACACCCGGCTACCCGCAAGCGGCTGGGGACCGTGTGTGGACACCCGGCCGTGGGGCGGCTGGGGACCAAGTATGGACACCTGGCACCCCCAGGCGGCTGGGGACTGAGCATGGACACTCGGCTGCCGGGCGGCAGGGGACTGAGTATGGATACCTAGCTGCTGTAGCAGCCATGAGTTAGTTGCCAGCTTCGGCCTCCTCCAAGCTAAAAGGCCCCATTTCAAGTGCAAGCAAGCTGGCAGTATGGTATTGCAGCCTGGGGGTGGGTGGGTGGCAGGCTGCATACTTGCGCTTGCATTGCAAGGAATGGGGGAGGTACAATTAAACACTGCCCTGGGACAAGGACTTGCATGGGGATAGTTGCAAGTCTGCATCTTCTGATGCGGAAAGGATCACTTCTGATGGGCACACTTTTAGGCAGTGACCTGGGTGTCAGAGATGCTTCAAGGGGTCTTCCCAATGCTGTTCCCATGTCTTTTCAGCACTGTATGCATGTGTCACACAGCACATGGCGAGATAAGATTGTAAAATGTTAAAATGACATTTCCCGGTGAATGTATTTGTCACTGTTGAAAGCAATACAAAAGTGCAAAAACGCATAAAAAAGGCTACTTTTGAACATAGCCCAAGGTGTGGAGGAGTATTTTTGTTTTTGGTTATTTATTTTACCTTATACACAAGTCTTTAACCTGGAAAGGAAGTTCCTTAACATATTTCACAGGAAAACTGTTTCAGTTTCGCTTTTGAACGTTTTATTGTGAGCCCGTTAAAGTGGCTTAATACATCTGACCACGTTGTTGACAGCAGTGACCTGGGGGTCAGAAATGCTTCCTGGGGCGATGCCCATGCTGTCCCCATGTCTTTTGGGCACTTTTTAGGCTTTCTACAGACTGCTGGGGGTGCCGCCGCAAAAATGCTCGGGTCTCCCTTAGACTAACATTGGGCTCGTTGCTCAGGTCGAGCACCTGAGTATTACGGTGAGCTCGGCCCGAGCTTCGAGCACCCGAGCATTTTAGTGCTCGCTCAACACTAGTAATAGTACATCCCTGTACCCTGGGCCTATTGGACCAGGGACGTACTATTACTGACCGACGATCGCAGCATGTGTGCGGGCGCGATCGCCGAAGGGTGTCAGCTGCTTCTGACAGCTGACACCCGGTACTCGGTCCCAGGAGCAGTCCCGCACCGCTCCCTACACATTATCCCCAAACTGCTGCAATCAAAGTCAATCGCAGCATTTCGGGAGCAGGGAGAGGAAAAACAGTCCCTCGTTCTTTGGATCAGAGACCCTGCGCAACAGCCATGGTGACCCGATGTCATCATGATAACCACCGAGTCACTAGGCCCCAGCAAGATACTTTGATCATGCACAGTGCATGATCAAAGTAACTTGTGTCTGCAGGGCTGACAGGTTATAAATTATAGCAGTGATCCTGCACTGCTATACATTATAACTGCGATAAGCCTGCGGAAAGTAAAAGTCCCATAGTGGGACTAAGTAAAAAAATTAAAAAAAGTAAAATAAAGTTGTAAAAATATATTTTTTTAAATAATAATGATAAATTTTTTTTTAGATATATGTTGTACAAATAAATAAATATTATTATGAAAAAGCAAACAATAAACGTACACATATTTGGTATCGCCACGTCCGAAACGACCTGACCTATAAAATTGTCCCACTAGTTAACCCCTTTAGTTAATACGGTAAAAAATAATAAATAAAAATCAAAACAAAAAAACGGTGCTTTATTATCATACCGCCAAACAAAAAGTGGAATAAAACGCGATTAAAAAGACGAATATAAATAAAAATGGTACAGCTGAAAACATCTTGTCCCACAAAAAACAAGTTGCCCTGCAGCTCCATCAGCCGAAAAATAAAAAATTTATAGTTCTCAGAATAAAGCGATGCAAAAAAAATTATTTTTCCTATAAAATAGTTTTTATTGTGTAAAAGTGCCAAAGCATAAATAAACAATATAAATGTGGTACCGCTGTAAATGTACTGACCCGAAGAATAACGCTGTCTTATTCTGGAACAGCATAAAAAAAACAATTCCTGAATTGTTGGTTTTTGTTTATTATACCTCCCAAAAATCGGAGTAGAAAGCGATCAAAATATATCACGTGCCCGAAAATGGTACCAATAAAAATGTCAACTTGTCCCACAAAAAACAAGCCCTTACATAACTTTGTCAGCCGAAATATGGAAAAATTATAGCTCTCAAAATATGGCGATGCAACAACTAGTCTTTGCAAAAAAAAAGTTTTTTTTAGTGTGACAGCTGTCAATCATAAAAACCCGATATAAATCTGGTATCACTGTCATCGCACCAACCTGAAGAATAAAGTCGTCTATTCATTTACACTGCATGAGGAACAGCATAAAAAATAAATAAAACCAATTCTTCATCTGCTGCTGATTTGTTCATTCTGCGTCCCAAAGATCGCAGTAAGGCTTGACTCACATCTATAAGCTCTTAAACTGGGATTTCAGTGTAAATCTCTGAAATACGTGATTAAGATGGAACCTCCGGCGGAATATTCCCTGTAATGAGAAAGATGGAGGCACCATGAACGCCGCCTTTCCTGTGTTCCCACGGTGTCTGTCTTTTTTATTTGGTGTGAATAAAAGTGCTGTCGGCCACAGTTTTGTGAACCTCTGAAAAAAATGACTCCGCTAAACAGAGGCCAAACGGAATCCAGAGTAACTCTGCTGCCTCACTATAGGGAATGGATCCCTTGGGATAGTGTAAGGGTTGTGTTAGGGTTAGGGTTGTGTTAGGGTTAGGGTTGTGCTTGGGTTAGGGTTGTGTTAGGGTTAGGATTAGGGTTACGTTAGGATTAGGGTTGTGTTAGGGTTAGGATTAGGTTTAGGGTTGTGTTAGGTTTAGGATTAGGGTTGGGATTAGGGTTAGGATTATTGTTAGGGTTGTTTTGGGGTTAGGGTTGTGTTAGGGTTGTTAGGGTTAGGGTTGTGCTAGGGTTGTGTTAGGGTTAGGGTTGTATTAATATTAAGATTAGGGTAAGTGTTGTATTAGGATTAGGGTTATTGTTGTGTTGGGGTTAGGGTTGAGATTTTTTCAAAAGTAAAGAAAAAAAATGATGACGATATGGTGACTAGTGTTGTGCACAAGTACTCGCTACTTGAGTTTGCATCAGGTGCTCGGGTATGCACCGAGTATCGCGGGAGCTCGAGTGACATGCTTGAGTCCCGCCCCACATGTTTCGCGGTTTACAGCTAAATAAAAACACGCAGGGATTGCCTGCCATACACGAGCAATCCCTGCATGTTTTTTTGGGGTGTCTAACAACCGTGAAACATGCAGTACAGGGACTTGAGCATGTCACTCGAGCACCAGTGATCCTTGGTGAATACCTGAGTACCCGATGCAAACTCAAGTAATGAGCACTTGCACTCAAGACTAGTGTTGAGGATTCCGATACTGAAATATCGGGTATCGGCCGATATTCGCTGTATCGGAATTCCGATACTTAATTCCGATACTTTTAGAATATCGTATACCGGAATCGGAAGTTCCCATAATGCAATGAGCCAGTTTCATTTTATTCAGCCAATGAGGATCCTAAGAAGTGTGGGCACATCCTGTTAGGCATGTAGGCATGTTAACTAATGGCATGGCTGTGATTGGCTGCTGAAATGATGTCATGATGCACTATAAAAGCCTCCGCCGCCATTTTGAGCTCACTCTGCTGTGAATTCAGTTAGGGATAGGACGCTGTTGTTCTGAGGGACAGTTTTAGCTACCTATTTGCTCTATTCTGCTTTACTCAAGCTACTTTATAAATCACTGTGCCTTGCAGCGCTAGTGCACAGTTCTCTGTGCTGTTCACCGCTGTCTGCAAGGTCTCTGTGTGTGAGTGCAGCTCACGCTGTAGTGTGTGCTTCAGCCACGTCTGGTTGCAGTGCGCTCAGCGTGCGTCACTGTCTCATACATTGTCCTTTTTTGCTAATTGATCATTTTCCCTGATTTCTCCTATTAGTGTGGTGGTTCCATCCGTATTCAGCTAAATTGGTTCCAAACACACTATATAGGAGTAGATAGAGGAGACTTTCTGCAGCATTGTGCCCTGCAGCCCTAGCCAGATTAGTATTAGCCTATTTTTGTAGCCTCATCTATTGCATTGTAGGTTACCTTCCTGCATTGTAATAGCTACGAAAAGTTGTTCGGTATTACATCTTTGGGCACATCCAGTGTCTTTTTGTGACCAAAAAACCTAAATAAAGTTCACCAAACACTCCACTTTACAGTTGTGTAGGCCACATTAGCTCATATTAAAGTCTAGTCCACACTTTATAAAATTAATGTTTCTTATACCTGTTAGCAGCTGTTCAGGAATAGCACACTAAGCCCTTAGTACTTTTCTGCCTATCTTTATCAGTCTACCAAGATGAAGAAGGCAGGGAGTAAGGCATGTGGTCGTGGTCATGGGCGTGGGCGTGAAATTTCTGCAGGGAGAGGATATGAGCATTCTGTGCCTGCAGGGAGAGGACGTGGGGATTCTGTGCCTGCTATGGGCACCAGTGACTCAGGATCCCCCAGTTTTACCAGGGAACAGTCCTTTATGCGCAGCTTTGTAGGGGCTAGCCGTAACCCACTGCTGCGGGAGGACCAAATTGAAGCTGTTGTCGGATGGATGGCAGCTAACACATCGACTTCGATTAGTTCCAGATCCTCTCAGGTCCTGAGCACTGAAGAGCACCCATCTGTCTCTTCACCACCTGCCAAATTGCCCAGGCAGTCAGAGAGCCCTGGACAGGAGCCATCGCTACTTCTGTTCTCTGAATCTCTTGGCTTGGAAAGAGGGGGCCAGCCAAGCAGAATTCGAGAATTTGAAGAAGAGGTAGTATGCAGTGATGCGCAACCGTTTTGTCTCTCTGAATCTGAAGAGGCGGGTGGGCCAGTGCCTATGGTCAGCAGCACACCTCAGTACGCATTTGATGATGAGACTCAGGTGCCACTTTCTGGTGCGTACTGTGCTGTCGAGACTACCCAGGAGAAGCAGTTGTTTGAAGAGGGTGGTGTAGATGATGAGGTCCTTGACCCATCATGGCGTGAGGGACAGGAAGGTGGTGGGAGCAGCTCTGAGGAAGAGATTCCCCAAACGGCCCAAAAAGGAGGGAGAGGGAGGGGGCAGACTTGGTTCCCTGTAGCCTCCACTTCGACACCCATTAGGAGCGTGGCTCTTCCAAAATCCAAAGCGGGCACTCCCAAGACTTGCAGTGCCTGGTCCTTTTTTGACACAGTTGCAGATGACATTTGCTTTGTCAAATGCAAGCTGTGTAATCAGAAGGTGAAAAGAGGGAAAAGTGTCAGCAACCTCAATACCACAAATATGTGAAAACATGTGCAGACCAAGCACGTGGTGGAGTTACAAAAACACACTGAAGACCTAGGCCAACCTACAGCGCCACCTACCACCTCTTCAGCTCGTGTTGTAGCCTCTTCCTCCAGCTCACACACAGCTGGTTCGGCTTCCTCACAGGATCGCCATGGAAGAAACTCTGGCACTGTTGTACAGAGACACAGTGTAATTCCACCCACAGCACCACTTTCCCTGTCATCCTCACACTCCCAGGCCAGTCTACAGCCATCATTAGCACAGGCATGGGAGAAAAGGCGCCCATACTCGGCAAACCACCCCCGAGCACAGGCTCTGAATGCTGGCATTGCAAAACTACTGGCCCTTGAAATGCTATCATTCAGGCTGGTGGAGACTGACACCTTCCGTAACTTTAAGGCATTTTACAGTCCCACAATACAACGTGCCCAGCCGCTTTTATTTCAGCAGGCAAGCCGTCCCTGCCCTGCAACAGCATGTGGAGGGAAAAATTAAACATGCGCTACAAAACGCCGTCAGTAGCAAGGTCCACCTGACCACTGATGCGTGGACCAGTAAGCATGGACAGGGACGATACCTTTCCCTCACTGCCCATTGGGTAAATGTTGTGGAGCCGGTTACAGATCTTGAGAGTGGCACTGTACGTGTTCTGCCAACTCCAAGGATTGCAGGAATCCAGTCTATACACATTGCGCTGCAGGAGCCGTCACGGTCTACCTCCACATCGACCCGTGAACAGTTACCTGTTATGATGACCGATATGAGCACAGCCGTGGCCAAACGTCAACAGGCCATATTAAAATTAATTTCTTTGGGGAATCGAAGCCACACAGAGCAGGAGCTCTGGAATGCCATCAAGCAGCAGAGTGATGTGTGGTTTGTGCCAGCGAATCTCCTGCCAGGCATGGTAGTGTGTGACAATGGCCGAAATCTGGTGGCAGCTCTGGGCCTAGGCAAGCTCACTCACATCCCATGTCTGGCACATGTGCTCAACTTGGTCGTGCAGAGTTTTTTGAGGGACTATCCGGATCTTGATGCACTGCTGCACAAGGTCCGCATAGAGTGCGCTCACTTGCGGCGTTCCAGCAACGCAAGATCGCGCATTGCAGCTCTGCAGCGCCGATTACGTCTTACGGAACATCGCATCATATGTGACCTACCCACCAGGTGGAATTCAACGTTACATATGTTGGAGAGTTTGTGTGAGCAGCAGGCAGCAGTAATGGAGTACCAGCTGCAGCAGGCGCAAACAAGTCGCAGTACGCGCCGTTCACACTTCACCACCACTGAGTGGGCCTCTATGAAGGACATTTGCCACGTTTTGCGTACCTTCGATTATTCCACGCGGATGGCGAGTGCAGATGATGCACTAGTCAGCATGACTATCCCCCTTATCTGCCTGCTTGAAAAAACACTGCAAGCACTAAGGGAGGAGGTTTTGGAAGAGGTGGAGGATGAGGAGTCACAAATGCCATCTGCTTCTGTACAGTCTGTGCAACGTGGTTCCTCACAAAGGCCTAGGCAGGGGACACTTTGTGAGGAGGATGAGGAGGAGTCAATGGAGGAGGAAGACATCTGTCCAGAGGAGGGAGGCACACAATGCTCTAGTAGTCAGTATCTAGAGTGAGGGTGGGGTGATGCAGAGCAGGCAGAGATTATGCCTCAAGCAGGGGACAGCGTTTCTTGGTCAGTTGGCAGTCTGCAGCACATGGTTGATTTCATGCTGCAGTGCCTGAGAAACGACCGCCGCATCGCCCACATTCTCAACACGGCTGATTATTGGGTGTCCACCCTCCTAGATCCTCGCTACCGGGACAACTTACAAAGCCTCTTAACACCGTTGAACCGGGAGCGTAAAATGCGGGAGTACCAAGACGCACTGGTGCATTCCATCATGTTCTCCATTCCAACCAAGAGCAGTGCTGCTAGTGCTTTACAAAGCAGCTCAGTGCGTCGAGGCAGTGGAGGAAGCTCTGCACAAAGAGGGTGCAGAAGCATCGCCTCAGCACAAGGCAAGACCAGTATGGCCCAAATGTGGCAAAGTTTTGTGTCCCCGCCGCCACAAATGTATACACCATCACAGACGGCTCCAGTCAGCAGGAGGCAACGTTTCTGTCACCATCTATCCAGCTTAGAGACCCAAAACTTGAAGGGGGAAGAGCCGTCTGGGAGTACACTGAGAGGGCAAGACATGTAGTCTGGTGTACTCCCAGACGGCTCTTCCCCCTTCAAGTTTTGGGTCTCTAAGCTGGATACATGGCCAGAGCTTAGCCAGTATGCATTGGAGGTGCTGGCTTGCCCTGCTGCTAGTGTATTATCGGAATGCGTCTTTAGTGCTGCAGGTGGTGTACTAACAGACCGTCGCATGCGCCTATCCTTTGATAACGTTGACCGGCTTACTTTTCTGAAAATGAACAAGGCCTGGATCTCGCATGAATTTGCCAGTCCTCTTCCAGAATAAATAATTGGTTGGCAACAGTATCCTGGTCTCCTGTTGTGTTCATGTTTCTACCACCTGAACTGTAATCCCTGAGCTCCAACAGTTGCTGCTCAGAAGTGCCATCTGCACAGTCAATGCTTGCTCCAGTGTTATTGGGGTTCAGTAACGTCAGCTGATCCCCAGCTGTGTGTCCAGCAAATTCTCCTGCTCTGTCCACATCCACTGTACTACTAATTTAAAACTTGCTCCAATTACACCTCTGGCTCCTCTGTTTTTAGTATTTATCCTGGGCTCCAACACCGCTAGTTGCTGCTCAGAAGTGCCCTCTGCACAGTCAATGCTTGCTCCAGTGTTATTGGGGTTCAGTAACGTCAGCTGATCCCCAGCTGTGTGTCCGGCAAATTCTCCTGCTCTGTCCACATCCACTGTACTACTAATTTAAAACTTGCTCCAATTATACCTCTGGCTCCTCTGTTTTCAGTATTATCCCTGGGCTCCAACACCACCAGTTGGCACTCATAAGTGCCGTCTGCACAGTCAACACTTGCTGCCGTGTTATTGGGGTTCAGTAACGTCAGCTGTTCCCCTGCTGTGTGTCCGGCAATTTCTCCTGCTCTGTCCACATTCTCACTACTACAAATTTTAAAGTTGCTCCAATTACACCTCTGGCTCCTCTGTTTTCAGCATTATCCCTGACCTCCAACACCACCAGTTGGTGCTCAGAAGTGCCGTCTGCACAGTCAACACTTGCTGCCGTGTTATTGAGGTTCAGTAACGTCAGCTGTTCCCCTGCTGTGTGTCCGGCAATTTCTCCTGCTCTGTCCACATTCTCACTACTACAGATTTTAAAGTTGCTCCAATTACACATCTGGCTCCTCTGTTTTCAGTATTATCCCTGGGCTCCAACACCGCCAGTTGACGCTCAGAAGTGCCGTCTGCACAGTCAACACTTGCTGCCGTGTTATTGGGGTTCAGTAACGTCAGCTGTTCCCCTGCTGTGTGTACGGCAATTTCTCCTGCTCTGTCCACATTCACACTACTAGTCTACTATTGATTTTAAAGTTGCTCCAATTAGGCCTCTGGCTCCACTATGTTTTTAGTATTTACCCTGGATTCGAGCACCGCCAGCTGTTTCCCAGCAGTGTCTTTGGCACGGGTACTCCCTGCTGCCCAGCTTGGTTCCAGCATGCCAGCTGTTTCCGGGTAGTGTCAACGTCACTTTGCCTCCAATGCACTGTCCTGTCGTGTTGCGGTCGGGTTAGCCGACTCTATGGTGCCTGCAGTTTAGGTGACTCCTATGTGGGCTGCGGGATCTGGCAATGAAGGCTGGTTCCATAGTGCCAATAGGACAAGCACCCCCTGTAAGACTGTAGGTTTCGGTAACTGCAGCTGGCTCGCGGCCTTGCAACTTTTTTTTTCATGGGTACCTTCTGCTACCCATCTGAGTTCCAGTACCGTCAGCTGGTTCTCGGAAGTGCCTTTGGCTTAGGTGCCTCCTTCTCGGTATCCAAGTTCCACCAACGTCTGCTGGTCCTTGGTAGTGCTTTCTGGCACAGGTACCTCCTGCTTAGTAACCGAGTTCCAGTACTGTCAGCTGGTCCTCGGTAGTTCCATTGGCTCTTGTACCTTCTGCAACCCATCCGAGTTCCAGTACCGTCAGCTGGTTCTCGGTAGTTCCATTGGCTCTTGTACCTTCTGCTACCCTTCTGGGTTCCAGTACCGTCAACTGGTTCTCAGCAGTGCCTTTGGCTTAGGTGCCTCCTTCTCGGTATCCAAGTTCCACCAACGTCTGCTGGTCCTTGGTAGTGCTTTCTGGCACAGGTACCTCCTGCTTAGTAACCGAGTTCCAGTACCATCAGCTGGTCCTCGGTAGTTCCATTGGCTCTTGTAACTTCTGCTACCCATCCGGGTTCCAGTACCGTCAGCTGGTTCTCGGCAGTTCCTCAGCCTTCTTGTACCTTCTGCTACATTTCCAAGTTCAAGATTTTTTAAATGGTTCTTGGTAATCACTCTGGATCTCCCTGACGAGGACCTTGAAGATGAGGACCCTGAAGACCACCCCGAAGAAGACGAGGACCCCGAAGACGATGACCCTGAAGACGAGGACCCTGAAGGCCACCCCGAAGAAGATGAGGACCCCGAAGACGAGGACCCTGAAGACCACCCCGAAGAAGACGAGGACCCCAAAGATGACGACCCTGAAGACGAGGACCCTGAAGACCACCCCGAAGAAGACAAGGACCCCGAAGACGACGACCCTGAAGACCACCCCGAAGAAGACGAGGACCCCAAAGACGACGACCCTGAAGACGATGACCCTGAAGACCATCCCGAAGAAGACCAAGAAGATGACCCTGAAGAAGATGACCAAGAGGACATAGAACGAGAAGACAACCACCAAGATACAGAAGAACAAGAGCCACAAAACCAAGAAGCAGAAGTACAGGAAGCTGCAGAACAAAAAGCGGAAGAACATTAAGCATAAGACTAAAAATCAAAGCAAAAGATATTATCTAAATTATAAGCAGAAGAAGACTAAGCAGTGTATGGGGGTGAGTCCGTTCCTCCTCGTTGTGCCCCTGGAAAAGACCTGCTGCTGCAGGCCAAACTGAACGTGGACAAATCCTGTTGTAAATCTTTTGTGACGGGCAGAACTAAAGGCGTAATGTTCAAACTTTTATAGATAACAACTACAGGAATGACTGTCACAAATAAGAAAATGATGAAGAAGAATATGAAGAAGATGAAGAAGTAGAATATGAAGAAGAATAATAGTTGAATAAGAAGAATATGAAGAATGTAAAAAAAAAGAATAATACGAAGAAGGTGAAGAAGAAGAAGATGAAGAAGGTGAAGAAGAAGTTGATGAAAAAGATGCTGATGCTGAGGATGATGAAGGAGAAAGTGTGGGAGAAGTGAAAAAGAAGGTCAAGGGCATGGAAGTAGTGAAACATAAATATCTGACAAAATATAAAAAAACTTAACATAGTCAATATTTCCGTAACTCAGAATATCTTAAAAAAAATATTAAATCCTGCTATTCCATTTGATTGGGCTAAACCTCTATGCCTTTATTGTCTCCCCCACCTCCCCCAATACATTCTACATTATTCTTAGTTGTTTTCCTTCATGTAGAATTAACCTACAAAGAAAGAAAGGGTTTATTTTCATTCCGATATTTGTGTCCCATTGACTTGCATTGGTTTCCGGTATCGGAATCGGCGATATCCGATATTTTTTGGGTATCGGTCCGATACAATCCGATCCGATATTTCTCGATATCGGAAGGTATCGCTCAACACTACTCAAGACTAATGACAACATATTCAATATGATGACAATGTTATCAAATTCTGTTTCATACCTGTGGGTTCAAAATGTTTACTATACCACTTGATAAAATCATTGAGGGATCTAGTTTCCAAAATGGTGTCACTTGTTGGGGGGTTTCCACTGTTTAGGCACATCAGGGGCTCCCCAAACGCGACAGGGCATCCGCTAATTATTCAAGCTAATTTTGCATTCAAAAAATCAAATGGCGCTCTTTCCCTTCCGAGCCCTGCCCTGCACCCAAACAGTGGTTTTCCTCCACATATGGGGTATCAGCATGTTCAGTAGAAATTCCACAACAAATTTTGGGGTCCATTTTTTTCCGGTTACCCTTGAAAAAATAAAAAATTGTGTCTAAAGTAACATTTTTGTGAAAAAAAGTAAAATGTTCATTGTTTTCTTCCACATTCCAAAAATTCCTATGAAGCACCTGAAGGGTTAATAGACTTCTTGAATGTGGTTGCAGATTTAAGAATGGTGTCACTTTTGGGTATTTTCTGTCATAAAGGTCCCTCAAAGTCACTTCAGATGTGATGTGGTCCCTAAAAAAAATGGTTTTGTAAATTTTGTTGGAAAAATGAGAAACTAATAGTAAATTTTTAACCCTTATAACTTCTTAACAAAAAAATGGTGGCTCCAAAATTGTGCTGGTGTAAAGCAGACATGTGGGAAATGTTATTTATTAATATTGTTTTTTACATTGTGTGACATATCTCTCTGATTTAAGTGTATGAAAATTCAAAGTTTGAAAATTGCGCCATTTTCAAAATTTTTGCCAAATTTCCAATTTTTTCACAAAAAAACGCAAGTGACATCAAATAAATTTTACCACTACCATGAAGTATAATATGTCACGAAAAAAAAATCTCAGAATCAGTGGGATTCATTGAAGCATTCCATAGTTATTACCTCATAAAGTGACAGTGGTCAGAATTGTAAAAATTGGCCTGGTCATTAACATGCAAACCACCTTTGGGTGTAAAGGGGTTACCACCTTGGGTTTTTGCAATTTAATTTTTTGCTCCCCTTCTTCCCAGAGCCATAACTTTTTTAATTTTCATTCAATATGGCCATGTGAGGGCTTGTTTTTTGTGGTATGAGTTGTACTTTTGAATAACACCATTGGTTTTACCATATTGTGTACTGGAAAACAGGAAACAAATTCCAAGTGGGGTGAAATTGCTAAAAAAGTACAATTTTACTATTTTTTTATACCACATGCTAAAACTTACATGCCCTTATGATTCTCCAGGTCATTAAGAGCTTGTTGATACAAAACTTGCATAATTTTTTTTTATTTAAGTGGTGAAAAAAAATCAAAAGTTTGCAAAAAAAAAGTAGCCACTTTCCGAGACCCATAGCATCTCCATTTTTTGGGATCGGGGGCAGGGTGAGTGCTGATTTTTTGAGCACCGAGCTGACATTTTTATTGATACCATTTTGGGTGGGTACGATCTTTTGATCGCCCGCTATTGCATTTTATTGCAATACTGCGGCGACCAAATAAACGTAATTCTGGCGTTTTGATTTTTTTTCTTGTTATGCTATTTACCGATCAGATTAAATCTTTTTTTATATTGATAGATCGGCGTTTCTGAACGCGGTGATACCAAATCTGTGCATATTTGATTTTTTTATTGTTTTATTTTGAATGGAGCGAAGGGGGTGATTTGAACTTTTCTATACTTTTTTAATTTTTTAAAAAACTTTTTTTTCACTTTACACTAGCTTTAATAGTCTCCTTGATATACTAGAAGCTGTGATCATCTGATCACCTGTGCTACACACAGCAGGGTGTAAACATATATCTGCTAATAAAATAGGAACCATGCAAATAAACACTAACAAAGCATGCTGGAAACAGCATGTCTAGGAATTTACCCAAAATATCTGCAGTTGGTAATTTTTCTTGAATGCTGATAAACATAACAAATTTTAATGCATCATGCAATGGCATACTGAAGACACATTAGTGTTAAAGAGAACTTTACACTAGTTTTAGCCTTTTAAACTGGCCAAATCATGGAATAGTGGCTGCAGAAATAAATAAAAAATATACTTTTTCTCATTTATCATTTCCATTGCGGAGATATTAGCTAGTAAAGTTTATATACTTCAACCAAGGAGACATTAGAAGAAATTCATCTCTGGGGTAACTACTGTTTTCATTACAAACACCCTGGTATCTGCAGCTCTCAACTCACAGTACTGTCAGCTGTCATCTAATAGCTTTGGTCTACTACTGCTCCCACCACACCGACAGTGCCATGAGATGAGTGCTTCAGATGCAAAGGTGTTGCAAAGAAACACAGATCTGATCTACTCTCTGTCCTCTTTTTTAAACTCAGCAGGTATCGACAGTAAAATCAGGGAGGAGAGAGTTGAATGTCGTAATATGTCTTTCTTGATCACAAAGAAAAATCTGGACCTGACATTTTTGGGGGCATTTTGTTTTTTCCCCTGCATGATTATTCCTGCCTATGATTGATCAATGTCATAGAGGAGAAAAGTAAACAACCCCATAGATGAATCTTTGCTAACTTTGCTAAAATTAGCATATAAACTTTACTAGCTAATATCTCCAAAACACAGATGATAAATTAAAAAATAAAAACTAGGTTTTATTCAGCTCTGGAACCACTGTTAATTCTATGCTATGGTGAGTTTAACATGGCAGAACTGATGAAAGAAAGATCCTCTTTAAAGAAAGCAAAAAAGGTGTACAGAAAGTTCAATGCATCAAAGAAATTATTTAGCAATAGATTCAGTTGCATTTGGATGTATTTACATTATTCACATTCACATCCATGACTGCATTTAATCTCTTAATCCTCTCCACAGCAATAGATGAACAAGCATATAAATGCATAAATAAATAAATATATATATATATATATATATATATATATATATACATATACAGTACAGACCAAAAGTTTGGACACACGTTCTCATTTAAAGATTTTTCTGTATTTTCATGACTATGAAAATTGTACATTCACACTGAAGGCATCAAAACTATGAATTAACACATGTGGAATTATATACTTAACAAAAAAGTGTGAAACAACTGAAAATATGTCTTATATTCTAGGTTCTTCAAAGTAGCCGCCTTTTGCTTTGATGACTGCTTTGCACACTCTTGGCATTCTCTTGATGAGCTTCAAGAGGTAGTCACCGGAAATGGTTTTCACTTCACAAGTGTGCCCTGTCAGGTTTAATAAGTGGGATTTCTTGCCTTATAAGTGGGGTTGGGACATCAGTTGTGTTGTGCAGAAGTCTGGTGGATACACAGCTGATAGTCCTACTGAATAGACTGTTAGAATTTGTATTATGGCAAGAAAAAAGCAGCTAAGTAAAGAAAAATGAGTGGCCATCATTACATTAAGAAATGAATGTCAGTCAGTCCGAAAAATTGGGCAAACCTTGAAAGTGTCCCCAAGTGCAGTTGCAAAAACCATCAAGCGCTACAAAGAAACTGACTCACATGAGAACCGCCCCAGGAAAGGAAGACCAAGAGTCACCTCTGCTTCTGAGGATAAGTTTATCCGAGTCACCAGCCTCAGAAATCGCAGATTAACAGCAGCTCAGATTAGAAACCAGGTCAATGCCACACAGAGTTCTAGCAGCAGACACATCTCTACAACAACTGTTAAGAGGAGACTTTGTGCAGCAGGCCTTCGTGGTAAAATAGCTGCTAGGAAACCACTGCTAAGGACAGGCAACAAGCAGAAGAGACTTATTTGGGCTAAAGAACACTAGGAATGGACATTAGATCAGTGGAAATCTGTGCTTTGCTCTGATGAGTCCAAATTTGAGATCTTTGGTACCCAACCACCGTGTCGTTCTGTGATGCAGAAAAGGTGAACGGATGGACTCTACATGCCTGGTTCCCACCGTGAAGCATGGAGGAGGAGGTGTGATGGTGTGGGGGTGCTTTGCTGGTGACACTGTTGGGGATTTATTCAAAATTGAAGGCATACTGAACCAGCATGGCTACCACAGCATCTTGCAGCGGCATGCTATTCCATCCGGTTTGCATTTAGTTGGACCATCATTTATTTTTCAACAGGACAATGACCCCAAACACACATCCAGACTGTGTAAGGGCTAGTTGACCAAGAAAGAGAGTGATGGGTAGTGTTGAGCCACCCCCGTAGTGTTCGGGTTCGGTTCGGTTCGTCGAACACCGGGATGTTCGAGGAACAGTTCGTCGAACTGTTCGTCGAACACCTTAGAACACCGTCGAACACCGTTAAAACCAATGGCAGGCAAACAAAAACACATAGAAACACATAGAAAACACCTGCAAAGGTGTCCAAAAGCTGACAAACTGCTCAGAAGACACTCTCTTTAAAAAAGCCGGCCGGCAAATTCAGCAGCGGCATACACCGGTACCCGACAATTTAGACAAGAAGGAATAGAGCATCACACATAGATTAGATAGATAGAAACATGTCAGTCACACATATAAGAAGCACAGTGACAGTGTTGGTTACTGCACTTGTCATTTAGTGTAAAGGATTTATTAAAAAAAATATTAGTGTTTTCATGCACCGTCTCTTTAAAAAAGCCGGCCGGCAATTCAGCATCTGTACCCGACAATTTAGAACAGAAAGAATAGAGCTTCACACATAGATTAGATAGATAGAAACATGTCAGTCACATATATAATAAGTACAGTGATAGTGTTGCTTACTGTACTTGTCATTTAGTGTAAAGGATTTATTTAAAAAAATAATAGTGTTTTCATGCACTGTCTCTTTAAAAAAGCCGGCCGGCAATTCAGCAGCGGTACCCGACAATTTAGAACAGAAAGATAGAGCATCACACATAGATTAGATAGATAGAAACATGTCAGTCACATATATATGAAGTACAGTGATAGTGTTGGTTACTGTACTTGTCATTTAGTATTAAAATAAAGGATTTATTATTAAAAAAATTGGCGTGGGGTTCCCCTTAATTTTAGGCTCTAGCGGAGGTTAAGCAGACAGCTGGGGCAGATGTTTGAAGCCTGGGAAGGGGGTAATACCCACGGAGCTTCCCAGGCTACTAATATCAGCCCCCAGCTGAATACATAGCCTTTACTAGCTATTAAAATGGGGGACCCCCCAAAAAAAATGACGTGGGGTCCCCCCTAATTTAATAGCTAGCAAAGGGTAGGCAGACAGCTGGGGGCTGATATTAATAGCCCAGGAAGGGAGCCATGAATATTGGCCCCCTCCCAGGCTAGAAACACCAGCCGTCAGCCGCCCCAGAAATGGCGCATTCATAGGATGCGCCAATTCTGGCACTTAGCCTCGCTCTTCCACGCTGCCCTGGTGCGGTGGCAGGGGGTAATAGGGTTGGGGTTGATGTCAGCTTATAATGCCAGCTGACATCAAGCCCAGGTTAGTAATGGAGAGGCGTCTATAAGACACCCCCATTACTAACCCCATAGTCAAAGTTAAAAAAAACACAAACACCCAGAATAAAGTCCTTTAATTGAAATAAAGACACAATCCTTTATTGTTCTAAATTAAACCATACTTACCATCACGCCCATTCCAGCTGAAGCCAACGATCTCCTGCAATAAAAGAAAAATAATAAAGCAACCTCATCCTTACCTTTCCATGGTTCCCACGACAGCTTCAGCTCTGCTACATCGAGATGACAGGCTGGACCGCAGCAGAACGCTGCCATCCAGCCTCTCATCCCGCAGACACTGAGAAGCGCAGGCTTGCTTGCGCTGCTCAGCGTCTCTCTGTGACGACATCCAGATGAGCCGAGTTCATGTCCAATGAACTCGGCTCACCTCATGCACGTCACTGACAGCGTGGGAAAATTCTCACGCTGAAGCGCTGATTGTAGGAGAATTTTCCCACGCTGTCAGTGACGTGCAGGAGGTGAGCTGAGTTCATTGGACATGAGCTCACCTCATGCACATCACTGACAGCGTGGGAGTATTCTCCTGCACTCAGCACTTCAGCGTGAGAATTTTCCCACGCTGTCAGTGACGTGCATGAGGTGAGCCGAGTTCATTGGACATGACCTCGGCTCATCTGGATGCCGTCACAGCGAGACAGTGAGGAGCGCAAGCATGCCTGCGCTTCTCAGTGTCTGCGGGATGACAGACTGGATGGCAGCGTTCTGCTGCGGTCCAGCCTGTCATCTCGATGTAGCAGAGCTGAAGCTGTCGTGGGAACCATGGAAAGGTAAGGATGAGGTTGGTTTATTATTTTTCTTTTATTGCAGGAGATCGTTGGCTTCAGCTGGAAAGGGTGTGATGGTAAGTATGGTTTAATTTAGAACAATAAAGAATTGTGTCTTTATTTCAATTAAAGGACTTTATTCTGGGTGTTGTGTTTTTTTTAAATACTTTACTAGAAATTCATGGCGGTCATGTCTAATACTGGCGTGACCCCATGAATTTTGGGCTTGGGGCCAGCTGATAATACCAAGCTGGCCCTAACCCCTTTATTACCCAGTGAGCCACCGCACCAGGGCCCTGGATGAGTTGGGTACAGCGCCAGAAGATGGCGCTTCTATGAACGCGCCATTTTCCGGGGTGGCTGCGGACTGCAATTTGTAGCGGGGGGGGGGGCCCAGAAAGCTTGGGCCTCCCTGCGCTGCAGATTCCAGCCCCCAGCTGCCTAGTTGTACCTGGCTGGACACAAAAATAGGGCGAAGCCCCACGTACTTTTTTTTTAATTATTTCATGAAATTCATGAAATAATTAAGAAAAAAAGGCCTTCCCTATATTGTTGTGTCCGGCCAGGTACAAATAGGCAGCTGGTGGTTGGGGGCAGCCCGTTCCTGCCTGCTGTACCTGGCTGGACACAAATATAGTGCGAAGCCCCACTTCAATTTTTTTTAATTATTTCATGAAATTCATGAAATAATTAAGAAAAAAAGGGCTTCCCTATATTGTTGTGTCCGGCCAGGTACAAATAGGCAGCTGGTGGATGGGGGCAGCCCGTTCCTGCCTGCTGTACCTGGCTGGACACAAATATAGTGCGAAGCCCCACTTCAATTTTTTTTAATTATTTCAGGAAATTCATGAAATAATTAAGAAAAAAAGGGCTTCCCTATATTGTTGTGTCCGGCCAGGTACAAATAGGCAGCTGGTGGATGGGGGCAGCCCGTTCCTGCCTGCTGTACCTGGCTGGACACAAATATAGTGCGAAGCCCCACTTCAATTTTTTTAAATTATTTCAGGAAATTCATGAAATAATTTAAAAAAAAATTGACGTGGGGCTTCGCACTATATTTGTGTCCAGCCAGGTACAGCAGGCAGGAACGGGCTGCCCCCAACCACCAGCTGCCTATTTGTACCTGGCCGGACACAACAATATAGGGAAGCCCTTTTTTTCTTAATTATTTCATGAAATAATTTAAAGAAAATTGACGTGGGCTTCGCCCTGTTTTTGTGTCCAGCCAGGTACAACTAGGCAGCTGGGGGCTGGAATCCGCAACGCAGGGAGGCCCAAGCTTTCTGGGCCACCCCCGCTGCAAATTGCAGTCCGCAGCCACCCCGGAAAATGGCGCGTTCATAGAAGCGCCATCTTCTGGCGCTGTACCCAACTCATCCAGGGCCCTGATGCGGTGGCTCACTGGGTAATAAAGGGGTTAGGGCCAGCTTGGCATTATCAGCTGGCCCTAAGCCCGAAATTCATGGGGTCACGCCAATATTAGACATGACCACCATGAATTTCTAGTAAAGTATTTAAAAAAAACACAACACCCAGAAAAAAGTCCTTTAATTGAAATAAACACACAATTCTTTATTGTTCTAAATTAAACCATACTTACCATCACGCCCATTCCAGCTGAAGCCAACGATCTCCTGAAATAAAAGAAAAATAATAAAGCAACATCATCCTTACCTTTCCATGGTTCCCATGACAGCTTCAGCTCTGCTACATCGAGATGACAGGCTGGACCGCAGCAGAACGCTGCCATCCAGCCTGTCATCCCGCAGACACTGAGAAGCGCAGGCTTGCTTGCGCTCCACAGTGTCTCTCTGTGAGGGCATCCAGATGAGCCGAGTTAATGTCCAATGAACTCGGCTCACCTCATGCACGTCACTGACAGCGTGGGAAAATTCTCCTGCACTCAGCGCTTCAGCGTGGGAGAATTCTCAAACTGAAGCGATGAGTGCAGGAGAATTCTCCCACGCTGTCAGTGACGTGCAGGAGGTGAGCTGAGTTCATTGGACATGAGCTCACCTTATGCACGTCACTGACAGCGTGGGAAAATTCTCCTGCACTCAGCGCTTCAGCGGGAGAATTCTCACGCTGAAGCGCTGAGTGCAGGAGAATTCTCCCATGCTGTCAGTGACGTGCAGGAGGTGAGCTGAGTTCATTGGACATGAGCTCACCTTATGCACGTCACTGACAGCGTGGGAGAATTCTCCTGCACTCACCGCTTCAGCGTGAGAATTTTCCCACGCTGTCAGTGACGTGCATGAGGTGAGCCGAGTTCATTGGACATGAACTCGGCTCATCTGGATGTCGTCACAGAGAGACGCTGAGCAGCGCAAGTAAGCCTGCGCTTCTCAGTGTCTGCGGGATGAGAGGCTGGATGGCAGCGTTCTGCTGCGGTCCAGCCTGTCATCTCGATGTAGCAGAGCTGAAGCTGTCGTGGGAACCATGGAAAGGTAAGGATGAGGTTGCTTTATTATTTTTCTTTTATTGCAGGAGATCGTTGGCTTCAGCTGGAATGGGCGTGACGGTAAGTATGGTTTAATTTAGAACAATAAAGGATTGTGTCTTTATTTCAATTAAAGGACTTTATTCTGGGTGTTTGTGTTTTTTTTAACTTTGACTATGGGGTTAGTAATGGGGGTGTCTTATAGACGCCTCTCCATTACTAACCTGGGCTTGATGTCAGCTGGCATTATAAGCTGACATCAACCCCAACCCTATTACCCCCTGCCACCGCACCAGGGCAGCGTGGAAGAGCGAGGCTAAGTGCCAGAATTGGCGCATCCTATGAATGCGCCATTTCTGGGGCGGCTGACGGCTGGTGTTTCTAGCCTGGGAGGGGGCCAATATTCATGGCTCCCTTCCTGGGCTATTAATATCAGCCCCCAGCTGTCTGCCTAGCCTTTGCTAGCTATTAAATTAGGGGGGACCCCACGTCATTTTTTTTGGGGGGTCCCCCATTTTAATAGCTAGTAAAGGCTATGTATTCAGCTGGGGGCTGATATTAGTAGCCTGGGAAGCTCCGTGGGTATTACCCCCTTCCCAGGCTTCAAACATCTGCCCCAGCCGTCTGCTTAACCTCCGCTAGAGCCTAAAATTAAGGGGAACCCCACGCCAATTTTTTTAATAATAAATCCTTTATTTTAATACTAAATGACAAGTACAGTAACCAACACTATCACTGTACTTCATATATATGTGACTGACATGTTTCTATCTATCTAATCTATGTGTGAAGCTCTATTCTGTCTGTTATAAATTGTCGGGTACCGCTGCTGAATTGCCGGCCGGCTTTTTTAAAGAGACGGTGCATGAAAACACTATTATTTTTTTTGATAAATCCTTTACGCTAAATGACAAGTACAGTAAGCAGCACTTTCACTGTACTTCGTATATATGTGGCTGACATGTTTATATCTATCTAATCTATGTGTGAAGCTCTATTCTTTCGGTTCTAAATTGTCGGGTACAGGTGTATGCCGCTGCTGAATTGCCGGCTTTTCATGTTTCACTGTTGGCACTGTTCCCATCGATTTGGGCAATCACTGTAATGCCACAACCACCATGGCTGTGGCATTACAGTGAGTGGCAGACAATCCCTGCATGATTGGTGCTCTAAATAGCGCCAGACATGCAGGACACGCTTTTGGTGCACGAACAGTTATCGAACATAACCTCGAACAGCCGAATTTTTTGCAAATCGTTCGGGTTCGTCGAACAACTCGAACACCGCCCAAAACAGCTCGAATTTGAGATTGGCGAACAGTTCTAGTCGAACACCGCTCATCTCTAGTGATGGGGAGCTACGCCAGGTGACCTGCCCTCCACAGTCACCAGACCTGAACCCAATCGAGATGGTTCGGGGTGAGCTGGACCGCAGAGTGAAGGCAAAAGGGCCAACAAGTGCTTAGCATCTCTGGGAACTCCTTCAAGATTGTTTGAAGATCATTTCCAGTGACTACCTCTTGAAGCTCATCAAGAGAATGCCAAGAGTGTGCAAAGCAGTCATCAAAGCGAAAGGTGGCTACTTTGAAGAACCTAGAATATAAGACATATTTTCAGTTGTTTCACACTTTTTTGTTAAGTTGATAATTCCACATGTGTTAATTAATAGTTTTGATGCCTTCAGTGTGAATGTACAATTTTCATAGTCATGAAAATACAGAAAAATCTTTAAATGAGAAGGTGTGCCCAAACTTTTGGTCTGTACTGTATATACAGTGGTGGCCAAAAGTATTGACACCCCTGCAATTCTGTCAGATAATACTCAGTTTCTTCCTGAAAATGATTGCAATCACAAATTTTTGGTATTATTATCATCATTTAATTTTTCTTCAATGAAAAAACACAAAAAGAATTGTCCTAAAGCCAAATTGGATACAATTCCACACCAAACCTGAAAAAGGGGGTGGACAAAAGTATTGGCACTCTTTGAAAAATCATGTGATGCTTCTCTAATTCTTGTAATTAACAGCACCTGTAACTTACCTGTGGCACCTAACAGGTGTTGGCAATAACTAAATCACACTTGGAGACAGTTAACATGGATTAAAGTTGACTCAACCTCTGTCCTGTGTCCTTGTGTGTACCACATTGAGCATGGAGAAAAGAAAGAAGACCAAAGAACTGTCTTAGGACTTGAGAAACCAAATTGTGAGGAAGCATGAGCAATCTCAAGGCTACAAGTCCATCTCCAAAGACCCGAATGTTCCTCTGTCTTCCGTGCGCAGTGTCATCAAGAAGTTTAAAGCCCAGGGCACTGTGGCTAGCCTCCCTAGATGTGGACGGAAAAGAAACATTGACGAGAGATTTCAACGCAAGATTGTGCGGATGGTGGATAAAGAACCTCGACTAACATCCAAACAAGTTCAAGCTGCCCTGCAGTCCGAGGGTACAACAGTGTCAACCCGTACTATCCGTCAGCATCTGAATGAAAAGGGACTGTATGGTAGGATACCCAGGAAGACCCCACTTCTTACCCCGAGACATAAAAAAGCCAGGCTGGAGTTTGCCAAAACTTACCTGAGAAAGCCTAAAATGTTTTGGAAGAATGTTCTCTGGTCAGATGAGACAAAAGTAGAGCTTTTTGGGAGAAAGCATCAACATAGAATGTACAGGAAAAAAAAAGAAGCATTCAAAGAAAAGAACACGATCCCTACAGTCAAACATGGCGGAGGTTCCCTGATGTTTTGGGGTTGCTTTGCTGCCTCTGGCACTGGACTGCTTGACAGTGTGCATGGCATTATGAAGTCTGAAGACTACCAACAAATTTTGCAGCATAATGTAGGGCCCAGTGTGAGAGAGCTGGGTCTCCCTCAGAGGTCATGGGTCTTCCAGCAGGACAATGACCGAAAACACACTTCCAAAAGCACTATAAAATGGTTTGAGAGAAAGCACTGGAGACTTCTAAGGTGGCCAGCAATGAGTCCAGACCTGAATTCCATAGAACACCTGTGGAGAGATCTCAAAATGGCAGTTTGGAGAAGGCACCCTTCAAATATCAGGGACCTGGAGCAGTTTGCCAAAGAAGAATGGTCTACAATTCCAGCAGAGCGTTGTAAGAAACTCATTGATGGTTACCGGAAGCAGTTGTTCGCAGTTATTTTGGCTAAAGGTTGTGCAACCAAGTATTAGGCTGAGGGTGCCAATACTTTTGTCTGGCCCATTTTTGGAGTTTTGTGTGAAATGATCAATGATTTGATTTTTGCTTGATTCTCTTTTGTGTTTTTTCCTTGCAAGCAAATTAAATGAAGATAGTAATACCAAAGAATTTGTGATTGCAATCATTTTCAGGAAGAAACTGAGTATTATCTGACAGAATTGCAGGGGTGCCAATACTTTTGGCCACCACTGAATATATATATATATATATATATATATATATATATATATATATATATATATATACACTGCTCAAATAAATAAAGGGAACACTCAAATAACACATCCTAGATCTGAATGAATGATATATTCTCATTGAATACTTTGTTCTGTACAAAGTTGAATGTGCTGACAACAAAATCACACAAAAATCATCAATGGAAATCAAATTTATTAACCAATGGTGGCCTGGATTTGGAATCACCCCTAAAATTAAAGTGGAAAAACACACTACAGGCTGATCCAACTTTGATGTAATGTCCTTAAAACAAGTCAAAATGAGACTCAGTATTGCGTGTGGCCTCCACGTGCCTGTATGACCTCCCTACAACGCCTGGCCATGCTCCTGATGAGGTTGCGAATGGTCTCCTGTGGGATATCCTCCCAGACCTAGACTAGCATCCGCCAACTCCTGGACAGTCTGTGGTGCAACATGACATTGGTGGATGGAGCGAGACATGATGTCCCAGATGTGCTCAATCGGATTCAGGTCTGGGGAAGAGGTGGGCCAGTCCATAGCTTCAATGCCTTCATCTTGCAGGAACTGCTGACACACTCCAGCCACATGAGGTCTGGCATTGTCCTTCATTAGGAGGAACCCAGGGCCAACCGCACCAGCATATGGTCTCACAAGGGGTCTGAGGATCTCATCTCGGTACCTAATGGCAGTCAGGCTACCTCTGGCGAGCACATGGAGGGATGAACTGTCTTCCAAAGAAATGCCACCCCACACCATTACTGACCCACTGCCAAACCGGTCATGCTGAAGGATTTTGCAGGCAGCAGATCACTATCCACGGCGTCTCCAGACTCTGTCACGTTTGTCACACGTGCTCAGTGTGATCCTGCTTTCATCTGTGAAGAGCACAGGGCACCAGTGGCGACTTTGCCAATCCTGGTGTTCTGTGGCAAATGCCAAGCATTCTACAGGGTGTTGGGCTGTGAGCACATCCCCCATCTGTGAACGTCGGGCCCCCAAGCCACCCACATGGAATCGGTTTCCAATCGTTTGTGCAGACACATGCACATTTGTGGCCTGCTGGAGGTCATTTTGCAGGGCACTGGCAGTGCTCCTCCTGTTCCTCCTATCACAAAGGCGGAGGTAGCGGTCATGCTGCTGGGTTGTTGCTCTCCTACAACCCCCTCCACATCTCCTGGTGTACTGGCCTGTCTCATGGTAGCGCCTCCAGCTTCTGGACACTACGCTGACAGACACAGCAAACCTTCTTGCCACATCTCTCATTGATGTGCCATCCTGCATGAGCTGCACTACCTGAGCAACTTCTGGGGGTTTTAGAGTCTGTCTCATGCTACCATGAGTGTGAAAGCACAGCCAACATTAAAAAGTGACCAAAACGTCAGCCAGAAAGCAATAGTACTGAGGTGTGGTCTGTGGTCCCCACCTGCAGAAACACTCCTTTATTGAGTGTGTCTTGATAATTGCCAATAATTTCCATCTATTGTCTATTCCATTTGCACAACAGCATGTGAAATTGATTGTCAATCAGTGTTGCTTCCTAAGTGGACAGTTTGATTTCACAGAAGTTTGATTTACTTGGGAGTAGAGATGAGCGTTGTTCTACTCGAACTGTTCGCCAATCTCAAATTCGAGCTGTTTTGGGCGGTGTTCGAGCCGTTCGGCGAACACGAACAATTTGAGAAAAATTCGGCTGTTCGCGGTTATGTTCGATAACTGTTCGTGCACCAAAATCATAACTGGATTTTTTCTCAGTGAATGATGAAAATTAATGTTAATACGCAGTTTGAGTGTACAGCGGGGTGGGGGGAGGGGCAGGGGATGGATCTCTGCAGGAACAATGAAGATCTCCATTTTTTTTTTCTCTTTCCCGCATTTACAGTGGGGAGGTGCAATCTGTCAGCCTATCAGCAGCGCACACACGGAGCGAAGTGATTTTTTTCACACAAGCAAGGGCATGTGTCATTGGCAGTGTATGTCACATGTCCTTGCCCTATAAGACCCAGCCATTTTCCCCGTCGCCACCATTTTCTCACTGCTGCAGCTGCGTGTTAGACGGCACCGCTGTTGCTGTGTGCGCTATACCTTGTTAATTTCAAGCCAATTTTCGCACAAATCTACAGATAGCTTGGGAGTAGGGAATAGTTGTGATTGCAGTCCTTTTAAGGACTAGGTTACAGCATTTCCTATGACTTTTATCAGGCAGGTCTGTGCTGTTAAATAGATAGGTTGTGGGAGTAAAGACTAATTGTAATTGGAGTCCTTTTCAGGACTAGGTTACATCAGTTCCTATCAGTTTTTGCCAGGCAGGTCTGTGCCAGTGCTGTGCAAGTTTTTTTCACAGCATTTGGCTGAATCTAGCAAAGCTAATCCTTTTTGGCCTATTGCAGAGTGTGTTAGTCAGTGGAGTAGCCTATCTGTGTTGCAAGATATACCACCTGTGTATAGAATACCAATTTTTTTACTGCACCTAGTGAAGTAAAATCTTTTGGGCATAGCATCCTTCTATTAGTCCATCTATACTGACCTCCATCAGGTTGCAAATTGAATATAATTTTTTTCTGCATCTACCTCTGAAAAAATATTGGGCTTCTAGCTGTGTGTGGGACTTGTTGTATTAGTCCATCTATACTGACCTCCATCAGGTTGCAAACTGAATATATTTTTTTCTGCATCTACCTCTGAAAAAATATTGGGCTTCTAGCTGTGTGTGGGACTTGTTCTATTAATCCATCTATACAGACCTCCATCAGGTTGCAAACTGAATATATTTTTTTCTGCATCTACCTCTGAAAAAATATTGGGCTTCTAGCTGTGTGGGACTTGTTGTATTAGTCCATCTATACTGACCTCCATCAGGTTGCAAATTAAAAATAATTTTTATCTGCATCTACAGTACCTCTGAAAAAATATTTGGGCTTCTAGCTGTGTGTGTGACTTGTTCTATTAGTCCATCTATACTGACCTCCATCAGGTTGCAAATTGAATATAATTTTTATCTGCATCTAGCTCTGAAAAAATATTTGGCCTTCTAGCAATGTGTAGGACTTTCTCTATTAGTCCATCTATACTGACCTCCATCAGGTTGCAAATTAAAAATAATTTTTATCTGCATCTACCTCTGAAAAAATATTTGGGCTTCTAGCTGTGTGTGGGACTTGTTCTATTAATCCATCTATACAGACCTCCATCAGGTTGCAAACTGAATATATTTTTTTCTGCATCTACCTCTGAAAAAATATTGGGCTTCTATCTGTGTGTGGGACTTGTTGTATTAGTCCATCTATACAGACCTCCATCAGGTTGCAAACTGAATATATTTTTTTCTGCCTCTACCTCTGAAAAAATATTGGGCTTCTAGCTGTGTGTGGGACTTGTTGTATTAGTCCATCTATACTGACCTCCATCAGGTTGCAAACTGAATATATTTTTTTCTGCATCTACCTCTGAAAAAATATTGGGCTTCTAGCTGTGTGTGGGACTTGTTCTATTAATCCATCTATACAGACCTCCATCAGGTTGCAAACTGAATATATTTTTTTCTGCATCTACCTCTGAAAAAATATTGGGCTTCTAGCTGTGTGTGGGACTTGTTCTATTAATCCATCTATACAGACCTCCATCAGGTTGCAAACTGAATATATTTTTTTCTGCATCTACCTCTGAAAAAATATTGGGCTTCTAGCTGTGTGTGGGACTTGTTCTATTAATCCATCTATACTGACCTCCATCAGGTTGCAAACTGAATATATTTTTTTCTGCATCTACCTCTGAAAAAATATTGGGCTTCTAGCTGTGTGTGGGACTTGTTGTATTAGTCCATCTATACTGACCTCCATCAGGTTGCAAGCTGAATATATTTTTTTCTGCATCTACCTCTGAAAAAATATTGGGCCTTCTAGCAGTGTGTGGGACTTTCTCTATTAGTCCATCTATACTGACCTCCATCAGGTTGCAAATTCAAAATAATTTTTTGTCTGCATCTAGCTCTGAAAAAATATTGGGCTTCTAGCTGTGTGTGGGACTTGTTGTATTAGTCCATCTATACTGACCTCCATCAGGTTGCAAATTAAAAATAATTTTTATCTGCATCTACAGTACCTCTGAAAAAATATTTGGGCTTCTAGCTGTGTGTGGGACTTGTTCTATTAGTCCATCTATACTGACCTCCATCAGGTTGCAAATTGAATATAATTTTTATCTGCATCTAGCTCTGAAAAAATATTTGGCCTTCTAGCAGTGTGTGGGACTTTCTCTATTAGTCCATGTATACTGACCTCCATCAGGTTTCAAATTTAATATAATTTGTATCTGCATCTAGCTCTGAAAAAATATTTGGCCTTCTAGCAGTGTGTGGGACTTTCTCTATTAGTCCATCTATACTGACCTCCATCAGGTTGCAAATTAAAAATAATTTTTATCTGCATCTACCTCTGAAAAAATATTTGGGCTTCTAGCAGTGTGTGGGACTCATTGTATTAGGCCATCTATACCAAGCTCCACCAGCTTTGAAATTAATAATAATTTTTAGCTGCATCTAGCCCTGAAAATAATTTTTCCCAATAGTGGTAGCAATAGAAATATGGGGCGCGCGCCTGGCTAACAAAAATATACGCTTCATAACACAAAACACCAGCCTAGCGCACTGCATTAATAAGATGGCATCATCGTCTCTCCCAGTGCTAGGCCTACTACGCAGGCTAGTATTCCTGTGCCTAAAACACAATGTATGGGTCCGCGCTAGCCACTATGCTGAGGGGTATAAAGCTGCTGCTAACGCTTTATAACAATTCAATTGGCAGATTTTCACAGAGCTCTTCCACAACGCCCACCCATCGGGCAACAGTTGCCCACCCTCCCTATGGGATCTAGTGGCGAATAGTTGATGCCATTAATCAGAGCGTCAGTTGCCCCTTCAACGTGGCAAGCATACGGTAAGGCATGGGAAGAGTGGACACGACTAGTAGCAGGCAGACGGGTTGACCAATGTGAACAAGCCAGATCACAAGTCACCATAGAATTTCTCCACCAGCTAATGATGAGGGGCATATCAGGGGCGTCAGCGCAGTGGTGTCTGACCGGAGTAGCATTTCACTTCCAACTACTGAATTGGGGAGATGTGACAAAGATTCATCATCAGACAATCCATAAAAGGGTAGAAAAGGGGTCAGCCAAGTCAGGAATGTAGACGTCCCGTCCCGTGTCACTAAAACTGATTTCTCACATCTTATCCCTAACACCATTAACATGACACTCACAATTTGAAGCAACACTAATGTCTACTGCATTTGTGATCGCCTTCTTCGTGGCGCTATGTATAAGCGAATTAGTCCCTCAATCCAAAATTACCACCAGTGGACCCTTATTACACCAGGAAGTAGTCATAGCCAATAATGCAATACGTGTACGCATACACCAATCGAAAACGGTTCCAGCGGGCAGGGGTACTTGGGTACTTCTACAACCCACAAACGGTACACTGAGTCGGGTAACAATAGTAAAAACATATCTAACCATCAGATCACAAAGTAATTTCTTCGTATCACACATTGATGGAACGCCATTATCAAGATACCTGTTCCAAGCTATATTTAATAAATGCATAACATCGGCAGGGAACCACCCCAAAGATTACGGGACACACTCATTCCGCATAGGTGCGGCCACGGAAGCAGCAAGAGCAGGACTGTCAGAAACGGAAGTTCAGAGGATAGGGAGATGGCGATCCACGTGTTTGGCGAGATACATAAGACCGGACTTGTTATCCTAACGTGGTTTGTTTCTTTTACAGGTGACGCTAAGCCAACAGTGTGAGTGATAGGCCACTCGTATATATATTGGGCGCAAAAAAGGGCGAAAGTCCGCCCAGGCGGGAGTAAATTGGAGTTTCATAACACATATTTCAACTGGAGAGGTATTAGAGGCCTGCTATGGCCACAGGTACTAATGGAGGTAATCAAGGTAGGGAGAGAGGCAAGAGGTCCGGTCATCTTAGTTATACAGGCCGGGGGAAACAACCTAGGTCATCACAAGAGCGCATAACTAATGGCAATAATGAAACTAGACACTGAGCGCTTCAGAGAATTTTTCCCAAAATTAGCTATAGTATGGTCAGAGATTGTGCCGATAGCGGTATGGCAAGGTGCGCGAGACATCAAGGCCATCGAATGGACAAGGCGGGTAATAAATATTCGGATGGCAAAATTTAGAAGAGACAGAGGCGGTGTAGTGATACGACACCGACAACTGGAAGGAGATAAAGCAGGCCTCATACGGCCCGACGGTGTTCACTTAATAGATACTGGACTGGACATATTCCTGTCAGGACTCCAGGACGGAGTGGAACAAGCGTTAAGAGTGATGGGCGGGGGTCAGAGTCCTGCATACGAGTACGCTGGATCCTCCGTGGCCTGGAAATAGAAAGGACATGTTGGAGAGTTACACTTGTTGGCCAACTTGCCGGAGTGGGGACCCAGGGCATGCTGCAACAAGCTGAATTATTTTAGAAATAAAATGCCTTTCTAATGGAATGAGTATAAAGAGTTAATAAAGCTGTGACCGATCCTCAGCCATCCAGTTGTAAGAGTTACATTATTGGGTTGTCCATGAAAGGGGGGCGGTAGGGGGGCTGAGCATCTGGGTTTGGTTGGGGGTCCCCACAGTCTGCCTAGGCTAGATTAATTGAAAAATTCTTATTAGATACACAGGCGGTGCAGCTTGCTTCGCAGCTGGGCTACTACGCCCAAAGTATTGCCTAGGCTAGATGCAGTTAAAAATTCTACTCTGACTAGCAGACACTGAAGATTTGGAGTAGACCTCTGAGTAAACAGCTCTTCAGACTCAACCATCTGTGTTACCCCAAGCCATAGTGTATTTAGCATCGGCGTCTCTGCCCCGTTCTAGGCAGAGACGCCGTTCCTCTCACCTCCCCGCTCCTGGCGCAGCGTCCTCCAGCGCTGCTCTCCCCGCTGCTTCCGGCACGCGCTCCTTCCCCGGCAGTGTGCTTAGGGCGCGCGTGCGCGCGCTCCCCCTCTCTTACAGGGACCGCGCGCGCCGTCCTAAGGAGTCCCCGGCCAATTGCCGGAGGACCTCCCATATAAAAGGCACCTCCTCCAAAATGGAGGTGCCAGAGCAATGTTGTAGCACTGTTCACTACTCTGCTTCAGCCCTCAGGTCCCGTTGCCAGTTACCTGCCAGATACCTGCCAGATTCCTGCCAGTCTGCTGTCTAATTCCTGCCTGATATCCTGCTACCTGCCTGCTAGCCTGAGGTCCGACGGTCTGCCTTCCAACTTCTGTCAGTCTGTCTAAGGACCAGCTTGCCCGCTCACCTGGGAGCACACATCTTCTACCTGCCTGCTTGCCTGAGGTCCGACGGTCTGCCTTCCAACTCCTGTCAGTCTGTCTAAGGACCAGCTTGCCCGCTCACCTGGGAGCGCTCATCTGCTGCCTGTCTGCTAGCCTACCAGGAGGCTCTGCCGTCACGTGCTGTGACCACCCGCCTGTCCAGAGACTCCTGCCCGCTCACCTGGGAGCGCTCATCTGCTACCTGTCTGTTGGTCTTCCTGGAGGCTCCACCGTCACATGCTGTGACCACCCGATTATCCAGAGACTCTCGCCTGCTCACCTGGGAGCTCACGTCTATCATCTGCCACCACAGGTCGTACCAATCCTTTACCCAGAGACTGCCCCGGTCACTTGCCGTGACCTCCTGCCCGTTCATCCAGAGACTGCCCCGGTCACTTGCCGTGACCTCCTGCCCGTTCATCCAGAGACTGCCCCGGTCACTTGCTGTGACTGCCTGCCCGTCTACCCTGGTCGCCACCCGCTCCCTTACAAGGACCGCCCCCTTGTATAGTAGCTCAGAGGTTCCGCCTCCCAGACCCGTTACAGTGCATGTAGTTTCTTACAGTTAAAAGGGGGGGGTGCGACCCAACCCACCTGGAATTGACGATGCCAACGTCACGTAAGACACAGCAAGGGGACTCCCAAAATTGTGGCACAGACACCACTTAACCTAGAACGCATACCTGTGGCCTTGCAGGCCCGCCCAGTTATTTGTTTTCTATTTTCTGCAAGATTGCTTTAGTTAGAATTTTGAAACTCTAGGTATTCTTCATGTATATAGTTGTTTGTCATTTGAGTTTGAGTTATTCCATGTTATTTGCACACGGGCCTAAAGGGCCCCAGGTATGTGAAAGTGTAGATTTTTATGGTCATGCGTTCTAGGGTTAAGTGGCATCAATTGCCCCACTGTTGCTTAAAACGGTTGGTGAGGTGATTTTACCAAATCCCCAAGCTTTTAGTCTCCCAAGGATGACACAGGGGTAGAAATGTCCTTGCGAATCCATGATTTGATCATCTTTATGAACGTGAGTCTGTCTACATTCTCAGTGGACAGCCGCGTGCGCTTATCTGTCAGCACACCACCAGCAGCGCTGAACACACGTTCAGAGAGAACGCTGGCTGCATGGCATGACAAGATCTCCAAGGCGTGAGTGGCGAGCTCCGGCGATTTTTCAAGATTGGAATACCAAAATGAGCAAGGGTCCAGTGACACAGTCATGGCTTCGATGTTCACTTGGAGATTCTCCTGTACCATCCTCTCTAGGCATTGACTATGTGTCAGACTTCTTGTCTCCTGTGGCCTTGCAAAGGATGGTCTAAAAAAGTGGTGAAACGATTCCACAAAATTGCTGTTACCAGCAGATACTGTGTTACTGTTACTGTTTGAGTGATGAAGACTCGACAGTCCCACCATTGGCAAGTTAGAACTGTGAGATTCACTACGTGCACCACTGGTGTTTTGTGGAAAAGCACATGTAAGATTCTGCAACAGATACTCCTGCATTCGTCAATACCTTTTTATGGCAGGAATTATTTTGGCAAATATACTTTTGTACCGGGGATCTAAGAGTGTGGCAACCCAGTAGTCAGGATTACTTCGAATTCTGACAATCCGGGGGTCATGTTGCAGGTAGTGCAGCAAAAAGGCACTCATGTGTCTTGCGCATCCAGAAGGACCAATTCCTTGTTGTATTGGTAGCGAGGTAAGAATCATGCTTCCTTCCTCTGCCCTCTCCCTCCAACCTCGCACAACAGAAATGTGATCAAGGTCTCCCTCATCTGATGAGTCTTCCATGCCCATTGCCAGTTCGTCCTCCACTTCTTCCTCGGCTCCTGCACCTTCCTCAACAGTTTGGCTGCTACCATGCGCCCTGGTTAATCCCTCTCCCTCACCCTCCCATGCCTGCCGCCTTGGTGCTGCCAACCGTCTGGACCTTGGAGATGTTATCCCTTCCGCATACGACTCCTCCTCTACTTCCTCCACCTCCTCTTGTCCCACCACCTGACTCCGAATTCTGTTTAACATGTGCTCCAGCATGTAAATCACCGTAATAGTCATGCTGATAATGGCATCGTCAGCACTAAACATCTTCGTCGCCATTTCAAGACTGTGCAAAAGGGTGCATAGGTCCCTGATCTGAGACCACTCCTCCAGCGTGATTTGCCCCACCTCTGGATCTCGTTGGCCCAGGCTATACGTCAGAACGTATTGCACCAGGGCTTGTCGGTGCTGCCACAGTTGCTGCAACATGTGCAGAGTTGAATTCCACCGTGTCGGCACATCGCATTTCAGCCGGTGAACTGGCAGGCCCAACGACTTCTGTAGAGATGTAAGTCGTTGAATTGCGGGATGCGAACGGCGGAAGTGAGCACACAGCGACCGTGCACTCTGCAGAAGGCCATCTAGTCTGGGATAGTGGGCTAAAAATTGCTGGACAACCAGGTTCAACACGTGAGCCATACAAGGCACGTGTGTGACATTGCCCCGGCGAAGTGCCGCACCCAGGTTTGCAGCATTGTCGCACATGGCCTTCCCTGGTTGCAGGTCCAGTGGAGACAACCTTTCATGAAACTGGGTCTCCAGAGCTGACCAAAACTCCTCAGCTGTGTGACTCACATTTCCCAGACATTTCAAAGTAAACACTGATGCGTTGAGCCCTGCTGCCAGCATAGTAAGGAGGTGTGCAGGATTCCTTCTGCGCAGTTAGAAAGCAGGTGGCATTACCAGACAGGCTTTGGGTGCAGGTGGAGGACCGAGAGGAGGTTGAGGAGGCAGAAGCAGTGGAGGAAGTTCGAGATAAAGAGGATTAACACACAACTCGTGGGGACGGTAAGACTTGGACAGCAGCCCCTTGTCCAGCTGTCACCATAGTTACCCAGTGCCCAGTCAGCGACATGTAACGCCCCTGTCCATGCCTTCTCGTCCAAGTGTCTGTGGTGAAGTGCACCCTGTCACACACAGAGTTTCTCAAAGAAGCGGTGATGTTGTGTGCGACATGCTGGTGGAGCGCAGGCACACCTTTCTTTGAGAAGTAGTGCCGACTGGGCATCTGGTACTGGGGCACTGTGACGGACATAAGGTCTTGAAAATCCTCTGTGTCCTCCAGGTGGAAAGGCAGCATTTCTGTAGCCAACAGCTTGCAGATGGTGAAGTTCAACCTCTTAGCTTTCTCATGGCTAGGAGGAAATGGTCTTTTACTTTTCCACATCTGAGGGACCGAGGGCTGGCTGTTGTGCTTAGACGGTGTTGAGTAGGGTGTCCCCGGCAACTGCCGGTCTGTGAGGAAGATGCAGGCGGACATGTTAGGTTGCCTTGATCCAAAGGTGGTGCTCTCGATGTCGGAGAGCGCTCAACACTAGCAGGTGTTTCCACTTCCCAATGAACTGACGACCTGCCAATCACACTGGCTGTTGCGGGTAAAGAGGTGGCAGGTCTGCGTCCAAAAACATGTGTGACTGCTGTCCCCCCAGTCACAGAGGATGAAGAGGCTGCGGATGCACAAGATGGGGCAGACGGTGGTTGGCCCAGCCGGCTAGGCCTCATTGTAGCACAGTGAGCTTCCCACTGCAACTTATGCTTCATATCCATGTGACGGTACATGCATGAAGTACTCAAACTATGGATTTTTTGGCCTCTACTTAGCTTTTGCTGACAAATATTACAGATAACACGAGTTGGGTCATCCTTATCGATCTGAATAAATGCCCAGGCTATGCAAGGCTTAGAGCCCATGTGACCTGAAGAGCCACTACGACTTGTGGTCAGAGGCAGAGTTGTGTTTGAGGATGCAGTTGTTGACGTGCTTCCAGTACTCCGTCTCTGTTCAGGAAGGCGCAACCTAACCTCATCGTCAATAGCATCTGTGATGCCCCGCTGCGCTTGGTATCACAGATCCTACAAGAGTGCATTGATGGAATCCTCCACAAGAGGCCCCCATAAACATTCACACATCTCCACCTTCCACCTCAGACCAGCGGAGGGAGCCCCTTAGGGATATAAATAGGGAAGGTGGAGCTAGGCAGTTCAGTTCCTCTGAAGAGTTCCTGCAGTAGAGAAGCCTAAGAGAGGTCAGTCTGCAGTGGAGCTCAGTCTAGTCTAGAGAACGCAGTTAATAGTTCAGCAGTGGAGCACGAGGCTCCTGCTTGCTAGATTCAGGGAGCCCAGATAGAGCTTAAGGTGTGCCGGTGCCGTAAGATCAGTGAAGCGCGGCAAGCTGCCGTTAGTGTGTATAGCCTAGTGAGGGCCCGAGTAGGCCGAAGGCGAGTGGCGAGTTAGTACATAAGGGGCAGAGGAGCTTAACCAGCTCACCCCGAAGCATTTACCGGACACAGGATCCGAGCTTACCGGTATCTCTATGACCCAGTAAGGCATAACCGGAATCCCTGGAGAACTACAAGTCCCAGGATCGCTAAGGTGCTGATATGTAACAGAGCCAGGAGACGCTTAGGCCCCGCATACTGGGAGCGTGAACTCCAAGAGAAGGCCCTACCACAAGGTCAGCCAGCGCAGGACAGAGACAAAGTTAGGCCTAGCTCCAGGCAGGTCAGAAACTTACTACGCAGAGGCAAGAAACAGGAGGCCCTACACCCGCTCATTGGGGAGGATCCTGATATGCACCCTTCACCCTACAGTGCTCCGGGATGTGCCTGAATTTCCACCAGTAAAAGGTACTGAAGTGACTACCGTGTCCGTTCCCGTTCTTGCTCTGACCCAGCTGGGTCTCGCCTGTCCTGCATTCCCCCTGCATATGACTCGCCCCCTGGGCCATGTTTGGGGAATACCCGGAGCCGGATCTGTTGGGGTGGTAGTCCACGTGGCGGTGACCCGGTCCGTGCCCAGGGTGTCAAACTAAGTGGCGTTATTGGTATGATGGTATTAGTGTCCGACTACGCCACCCGTTGAATGCGGCTATGAAGCCGCCGCTGCAGGGCAGTCCGCTGAGGCCGGTGGTACGGATGTGCAGCGTGGATGGTATAACCCCCAACGGGAGGGGTATGGCCCCAGGGCAGAGGATGTGAATGATGTTGGGAGAGATGGTGTGTATGTCCCAGCACTGATGGTACCGGTGCGACAAGGAATCACTGAGACTTGCAATTGCAGTTTTCACAGCTTTACTCACAGTTCTTTATCAGGTCCCTTGTGCACAGTTAGGACCACCCGAGCCGTGCTGCGTCCACCAGGTGCGGGACTCGGCCAACTCCCAGGCAGTTCCAGAGCGTGGTCCTGAGCTCCCCTCTCTTCCTTCCTACTGGCCGTCCCCACCAGGGATCCACCTTTGTCCAGCTCCCTCGGGCCTTCTAGTGGTGAAACATTTGCCGGTTTCCCTGACCCTATATGGTATGCCTTCCTGGTAGATATGGCGAGGGGTCGCGCCAAAACTTGTCCACGACCTCCGGTTCCTGGCTAAGGATAATTGGCCTCCACCAGTTTGGGATCCGGCACCCTGTTCTGCCAACCCTTCACCCGTTATTCCGTGGGATCTTAGGGTTCCCTCTTTTCCTGGGTCTCTGGGCCTTTCCTGGTGTTTCTGTTCCTTCTTCCTCTTACTTCTCTCTCTCTCTGCTTCAGGCCTCCACTCCAGGCCTGGCTCTGGAGCTGGGCCCAGACTGAGCCACAGCTCCCTGTCAGCCCTCTCTGGCTGAGCTCCTCTCTGAACAGACAGACCCTGTCCTAAGATGGTGCCCACCTATATACTCCCTTCTGACACCCGAGCCCTGGTGACCAGCACCCAATGGGCTCCTACCTATGCCCAGAGTCCCTCCCCTGTCTGCTCCTACACCACTTGGATGTTCCCCCCCCCCCACTCCAGCCAGCAGGGACAGAAGCTGTCGTACCTGCACATCTATCTGATGGGAGTACCGTTGATCTGTCCCCCGGAAATGGGGTGAGTGTAGTGCATGCAGCTAACTGAGCCCAGTTCCACACTCCATCCTTACCCGGGAGTGGAATACCACACCTCTGGTCTGAGGTGCAATACCCCTGTAGCAGCCGAGTCCTCGGGGTGCTACATTCCCCCCTGGTAAACCACAGCACGTCCTCGGGCTGGAAAAGAGCAAAAGCAAAATAAAACATACAAAAATTTTAAAGTGTACACTCACATGTAAGACATATCAACTTTCAATCATCCCTTTATGGGAGGTACTCTTTTCTTCTTTCTCTTAACGTTACAGGTATAAAACATTTCTATAAAACATTATATAAAACTTTTGGCATTCTTATCTTAGCAGCATTTTAAACTTTCCATATTAAGACATTTTCACACAAACATTTTCAAAACATATTCTTGATCTTCTGGCCACGGTGCTACTTGTGACCAGGTAAAAGTGCAACAGTCAATAATTCCAAGGTAGAAAGGCAGTTCTTATAAAACCAATAGGGGGCGCTTTAAGAAGCGCAACTATTTACAAGGGTATGGCCGCTCTCAGTCCTCGGCCAGTGGGAATAGGGAAATGGCTGCTCACAGTCCTCAGCCTGGTAAGGGATTAAGGGCACACTGGTAACCGTTCACACAAACACCAACTTTACGATAGTTCTTGTACCCCGACGGGTAACTATATACAGTCCTTCTTTACCACTCTCTAATAATGGTGTCCTCTTCGTGCTCCTTCCTGAGGGTAGTCTTCAGACCCGTCCGGGTCCTCTTGGCTTTCCTCGTACTGCCACTCTTCCTCAGTCTGCCGGTGTACATGAAGGGCGTACGGTCCTTTAGCACACTGATGCCGGGTGAAGGCGACCACATCACCCGGGTAGAGGTCACGTCCGCGGTGTCCCTCCGGCAGGTGGCTCTCGACATCCCTGCGGGTGACAAAGACGTCGCCGGGGGTTCGGTGATCCCGGATAAAGCCCCAGCCGTTCTCCAGTTGAAACTTTATTACGGTCCCGTTGGCGCGGGGACCGTGGGACGTACGGGGGTTTCGTCGGGCCCGGCGTTTCTGCTCCGCGCTTCGGGCCTGCAGCTGTTCCTCGCGGATCCGCCTCTCTCGCCGTTCTCTCCCAAAGACCTCTAGCTGTTGACGGCAGCACTCCTCACGCCGGGCTGCGGCCGCCCGGGTCTCCTTGGTGAACCCCATGAGGTCCTCACCGGTCGGATCCCATGCAAATTGGGCGTCCTCCAACGGGAGCGGGACAATTTTGACGGGCGCCGGAGCCGGGATCAGAGGCTCGCACAGGGGCCATTCCTTCCGGAGTCGGGGGTTGACGTATTCCGGTGGCCACACGAAGGGCAGCCCGTCCGGGCTGGTATGTTGTGCAAACAGATCTGCGCCCAGGGGTGGCACTGTGGAGGTTGAGGGTGCCGTAGGGGCGGCAGCGCCCGGGAGTATTCGGCCTTGCGACCAGGCCGATGGCACAGTGGAGGTAGAGGATGCCGCGGAGACCGCGGCGCCCGGAGGCACTCGGCCTTGCGACCAGGCCGGGGGCATCTCCTATTTTGCCGCGCTCCGGATCAGGGGGCGTGGCGCGGAAGGGGGCGTGACCGCGGCTCCGGCCGCTTGAGGCCTAGTTGGGAGCAGTGGCGGTGCGGCAACGGGCGCGGTGAGTAGGACTTCGGGCTCTGCGACGGGGAGCTGGGGCAGGCTTGCGGCTACTGGGCTCGGGGTAGTGACGTCCCCATTACCTGCTTCCATCCTTGCAGCTCCCTCCGCGGCGTCGTCTCCGGCCTTCGTCCCTCCTGCACCATCCTCAGAGGCGGACATGCTCCTCGTTGCGGGTGGCGCCTCCTGCTGGCGGATCCCAGCCTGCCGGGCCATCTCCTTCTCCACTCGGCCAACGCATCCTGCTGTGCCCGGGCCATCCTCCGATCCAAGTCCTCCAGCGCAGCCTGTGCACGCTCCGGATCTCTGGGGAGCTGTGCCAGGACCTCCACTAGGCTGGCTGGCGTTGCGGCCTGCAGCAGGCCCCGGCCCGAGGTGCTGGCATTGCTGGGCGCTTCCTCCATTCCCGGGTGCGATCCGTCCAGACTCCTCCAGGCCGCACCCATCCTCTCAGTTTTGTTCCCTATCCGCCTCCATAGGGAGTGGTCCCGGGGCAACTTGGTGACTGTCAGTTTCAGGGGCAGACCCCCCACTTTGATGGACATTTCCATGGTGGTAGTCTCGGCTGGTGGGGGCGGTCCCCTCCTTTGGCGCCACTCTGGGGCCATGCCCACGATGGGAGGTGGTCTCTTGCCACTCTCTGGCACGCCCACAATGGCGTCCGCTCTGCCAGGGCGGGAAACTGTCCAAGATGGCGGGAATCGTCTCCTGATGGCGGGAAACTTCGCTGATGGCGGGCAAAGGCTGCAGATGGCGGGCAAACGGCGGGAAACGACTCCGGACGGCGTCTGTTGGCGGGAACCCTCTGGAATTGGCGGGAGACTCCTTTTTGAGGTAAATGTGAACTTTTCTTCAGGCACGCAGTACCCGGTGGTTGCGGGCACGTAATCCTGCCGACTACACCAAAGTTGACTCGCCCCCTGGGCCATGTTTGGGGAATACCCGGAGCCGGATCTGTTGGGGGTGGTAGTCCACGTGGCGGTGACCCGGTCCATGCCCAGGGTGTCAAACTAAGTGGCGTTATTGGTATGATGGTATTAGTGTCCGACTACGCCACCCGTTGAATGCGGCTATGAAGCCGCCGCTGCAGGGCAGTCCGCTGAGGCCGGTGGTACGGATGTGCAGCGTGGATGGTATAACCCCCAACGGGAGGGGTATGGCCCCAGGGCAGAGGATGTGAATGATGTTGGGAGAGATGGTGTGTATGTCCCAGCACTGATGGTACCGGTGCGACAAGGAATCACTGAGACTTGCAATTGCAGTTTTCACAGCTTTACTCACAGTTCTTTATCAGGTCCCTTGTGCACAGTTAGGACCACCCGAGCCGTGCTGCGTCCACCAGGTGCGGGACTCGGCCAACTCCCAGGCAGTTCCAGAGCGTGGTCCTGAGCTCCCCTCTCTTCCTTCCTACTGGCCGTCCCCACCAGGGATCCACCTTTGTCCAGCTTCCTCGGGCCTTCTAGTGGTGAAACCTTTCCCGGTTTCCCTGACCCTATATGGTATGCCTTCCTGGTAGATATGGCGAGGGGTCGCGCCAAAACTTGTCCACGACCTCCGGTTCCTGGCTAAGGATAATTGGCCTCCACCAGTTTGGGATCCGGCACCCTGTTCTGCCAACCCTTCACCCGTTATTCCGTGGGATCTTAGGGTTCCCTCTTTTCCTGCATCTCTGGGCCTTTCCTGGTGTTTCTGTTCCTTCTTCCTCTTACTTCTCTCTCTCTCTGCTTCAGGCCTCCACTCCAGGCCTGGCTCTGGAGCTGGGCCCAGACTGAGCCACAGCTCCCTGTCAGCCCTCTCTGGCTGAGCTCCTCTCTGAACAGACAGACCCTGTCCTAAGATGGTGCCCACCTATATACTCCCTTCTGACACCCGAGCCCTGGTGACCAGCACCCAATGGGCTCCTACCTATGCCCAGAGTCCCTCCCCTGTCTGCTCCTACACCACTGGGATGTTCCCCCCCCCCCCACTCCAGCCAGGGACAGAAGCTGTCGTACCTGCACATCTATCTGGTGGGAGTACCGTTGATCTGTCCCCCGGAAATGGGGTGAGTGTAGTGCATGCAGCTAACTGAGCCCAGTTCCACACTCCATCCTTACCCGGGAGTGGAATACCACACCTCTGGTCTGAGGTGCAATACCCCTGTAGCAGCCGAGTCCTCGGGGTGCTACACATACGCTGCCCTGAGACCTAGCTCCACCTGTGGGGAGCTATACCATCGAGCTGCCTTATCACCGGCCTCAGTGGACTGCTGCAGCGCTGGTGCTTGTCACCAGATACCACAGGTGGCGTCATGAACTCTTATAAAATTAACAATTATCCACCCTTTTAAAGAGAGACCCTAGGGTACGGGCCAGGGAGCCGACCACCGCGACATCCCCAAGGCCAGGCAAATGCCCGGGTACCGAGTCATCCCCATCCCCAGGGCTAGTCACATCCTCCTCCACCTCCTCTGCTGACCTCATCGACTGTCTGACTGTGGGTTGACAGTAAGTGGGATCTCCAACCTCGTCATCATCACCCTGTGTGTTATCACACCCGTCGCCCTCAGAGCCAAACTCTTCCTGCCCTGACCGAAAAGTCAAGTTGTCGCTCCAATCAGGTATTTGAGTCTCATCATCGTCTTCATCATTGCCTCCACCAACAGGAGTTACAGTTTGGGAACAAGGGTCTACATTATGCTCAGAACCTTCTTCATCTGGTCCTGGATCCAACTTATAAAGATTCTGGGCATCGGATCAGATCATTTCCTCATCTGGATTAACAGAAGCTCTGGAGCAGACCTCCGTTTCCCAGGCTATAGTATGAGTAAGCAGCTGGGCAGACTCAGCCATCTGTGTTACCCCATACTCAGACGGGCAGCTGGAGACTTGGGAGCTGTGAGGAAGCAAGTGCGATTGGGGTGACACCTCTGAGGACTGGAGTCTTTGTGATGTTGAAATTGAGGTGATGGAGAGCCCACTTGAAGGAGCACTTGATATCCGTTGAAGCACCTGCTGTTTTTGTGCCTCATCTAGAATTTGTAGCGATGGGCGTGTCCGTAAGAATGGGATCGTATCACATTGTCCACGAAAAGAAGTCGACATCTTAGTTTGGCTGGAAGATGGTCTTTCTTCTGCAGATGTTACTCCCCCCCCACCGTGGGGGGCCTCGACCCACCGGCGGACAGGCACCAGTATTGGGATAGGGGGGCTGGCCGTCAGGGTCCACCGCGGCTCTGGCACAAACCCGGCGACACAGAGGTGGCACAGGCAGGAACGGACTGGCCGTGTCAGCTTCTCACTTTTTGGATTTTAGAAGGGCATGACATGCCTATATCTGTGTCTCCCCCTCCTTTTACTCCTCCACCTCTTTTCTTTTCGCATGACTATATGTACTTGTCACTTTTCCATGTGTTAGTTGTGTCTTCTGAGCAGTTTGTCAGCTTTTGGACACCTTTGAAGGTGTTTTCTATGTGTTTCTATGTGTTTTTGTTTACCTGCCATTGGTTTTAACGGTGTTCGAAGGTGTTCGACGAACAGTTCGACGAACAGTTCGGCGAACACACGGGTGTTCGACGAACCGAACCGAACTCGAACACTACGGGGGTGGCTCAACACTACTTGGGAGTTATATTCTGCTGTTAAATTGTTCCCTTTATTTTTTTGAGCAGTGTATATATATACAGTATAGACCAAAAGTTTGGACACACCTTCTTATTTAAAGATGTTTCTGTATTTTCATGACTTTGAAAATTGTGCATTCACACTGAAGGCATCAAAACTATGAATTAACACATGTGGAATTATATACTTAACAAAAAAGTGTGAAGCAATTGAAAATATGTCTTATATTCTAGGTTCTTCAAAGTAGCCACCTTTTGCTTTGATGACTGCTTTGCACACTCTTGGCATTCTATTGATGAGCTTCAAGAGGTAGTCACCGGAAATGGTCTTCCAACAATCTTGAAGGAGTTCCCAGAGATGCTTAGCACTAGAGATGAGCGTTGTTCGACTCGAACTGTTCGCCAATCTCAAATTCGAGCTGTTTTGGGCAGTGTTCGAGCCGTTCGGCGAACACGAACGATTTGAGAAAAATTCGGCTGTTCGAGGTTATGTTCGATAACTGTTCGTGCACCAAAATCATAACTGGATTTTTTCTCAGTAATGATGAAAATTAATGTTAATACGCAGTTTGAGTACACAGCGGGGTGGGGGGATTGGCAGGGGATGGATCTCTGCAGGAATAATGAAGATCTCCATTTTTTTTTCTCTTTCCCGCATTTACAGTGGGGAGGTGCAATCTGTCAGCCTATCAGCAGCGCACACACGGAGCGAAGTGCTTTTTTTCACACAAGCAAGGGCATGTGTCATTGGCAGTGTTTGTCACATGTCCTTGCCTTATAAGACCAAGCCATTTTCCCCGTCGCCACCATTTTCTCACTGCTGCAGCTGCGTGTTAGACGGCACCGCTGTTGCTGTGTGCGCTATACCTTGTTAATTTCAAGCCAATTTTCGCACAAATCTACAGATAGCTTGGGAGTAGGGAATAGTTGTGATTGCAGTCCTTTTAAGGACTAGGTTACAGCATTTCCTACGACTTTTATCAGGCAGGTCTGTGCTCTTAAATAGATAGATTGTGGGAGTAAAGACTAATTGTAATTGCAGTCCTTTTCAGGACTAGGTTACATCAGTTCCTATCAGTTTTTGCCAGGCAGGTCTGTGCCAGTGCTGTGCAAGTTTTTTTCACAGCATTTGGCTGAATCTAGCAAAGCTAATCCTTTTTGGCCTATTGCAGAGTGTGTTAGTCAGTGGAGTAGCCTATCTGTGTTGCAAGATATACCACCTGTGTATAGAATACCAATTTTTTTACTGCACCTAGTGAAGTAAAATCTTTTGGGCATAGCATCATTCTATTAGTCGATCTATACTGACCTCCATCAGGTTGCAAATTGAATATAATTTTTTTCTGCATCTAGCTCTGAGAAAATATTTGGGCTTCTAGCAGTGTGTGGGACATGTTCTATTAGTCCATCTATACTGACCTCCATCAGGTTGCAAACTGAATATAATTTTTTTCTGCATCTAGCTCTGAAAAAATATTTGGCCTTCTAGCAGTGTGTGGGACTTGTTCTAGTAGTCCATCTATACTGACCTCCATCACGCTGCAAATTCAAAATAATTTTTTGTCTGCATCTAGCTCTGAAAAAATATTTGGCCTTCTAGCAGTGTGTGGGACTTTCTCTATTACTCCATCTATACTGACCTCCATCAGGTTGCAAATTAAAAATAATTTTTATCTGCATCTACCTCTGAAAAAATATTTGGTCTTCTAGCTGTGTGTGGGACTTGTTCTATTAGTCCATCTATACTGACCTCCATCAGGTTGCAAACTGAATATAATTTTTTTCTGCATCTAGCTCTGAAAAAATATTTGGCCTTCTAGCAGTGTGTGGGACTTTCTCTATTAGTCCATCTATACTGACCTCCATCAGGTTGCAAATTAAAATTAATTTTTATCTGCATCTAGCTCTGAAAAAATGTTTGGCCTTCTAGCAGTGTGTGGGACTTTCTCTACTAGTCCATCTATACTGACCTCCATCAGGTTGCAAATTAAAAATAATTTATATCTGCATCTAGCTCTGAAAAAATATTTGGCCTTCTAGCAGTGTGTGGGACTTTCTCTATTAGTCCATCTATACTGACCTCCATCAGGTTGCAAATTAAAAATAATTTTTTGTCTGCATCTAGCTCTGAAAAAATATTTGGCCTTCTAGCAGTGTGTGGGACTTTCTCTATTAGTCCATCTATACTGACCTCCATCAGGTTCCAAACTGAATATATTTTTTTTCTGCATCTACCTCTGAAAAAATATTGGGCTTCTAGCTGTGTGTGGGACTTGTTCTATTAATCCATCTATACAGACCTCCATCAGGTTGCAAACTGAATATAATTTTTTTCTGCATTTACCTCTGAAAAAATATTTGGGCTTCTAGCTGTGTGTCGGACTTGTTCTATCAGTCCATCTATACTGACCTCCATCAGGTTGCAAACTGAATATAATTTTTTTCTGCATCTAGCTCTGAAAAAATATTTGGCCTTCTAGCAGTGTGTGGGACTTCCTCTATTAGTCCATCTATACTGACCTCCATCAGTTTGCAAATTAAAAATAATTTATATCTGCATCTAGCTCTGAAAAAATATTTGGCCTTCTAGCAGTGTGTGGGACTTTCTCTATTAATCCATCTATACTGACCTCCATCAGGTTGCAAATTAAAAATAATTTTTTGTCTGCATCTAGCTCTGAAAAAATATTTGGCCTTCTAGCAGTGTGTGGGACTTTCTCTATTAGTCCATCTATACTGACCTCCATCAGGTTGCAAATTAAAAATATTGTTTTGTCTGCATCTAGCTCTGAAAAAATATTTGGCCTTCTAGCAGTGTGTGGGACTTTCTCTATTAGACCATCTATACTGACCTCCATCAGGCTGCAAATTAAAAATAATTTTTATCTGCATCTACCTCTGAAAAAATATTTGGCCTTCTAGCTGTGTGTGGGACTTGTTCTATTAGTCCATCTAAACTGACCTCCATCAGGTTGCAAACTGAATATAATTTTTTTCTGCATCTAGCTCTGAAAAAATATTTGGCCTTCTAGCAGTGTGTGGGACTTTCTCTATTAGTCCATCTATACTGACCTCCATAAGGTTGCAAATTAAAAATAATTTATATCTGCATCTAGCTCTGAAAAAATATTTGGCCTTCTAGCAGTGTGTGTGACTTTCTCTATTAGTCCATCTATACTGACCTCCATCAGGCTGCAAATTTAAAATAATTTTTATCTGCATCTACCTCTGAAAAAATATTTGGCCTTCAAGCAGTGTGTGGGACTTACTCTATTAGTCCATCTATACTGACCTCCATCAGGTTGCAAATTCAAAATAATTTTTATCTGCATCTAGCTCTGAAAAAATATTTGGCCTTCTAGCAGTGTGTGGGACTTTCTCTATTAGTCCATCTATACTGACCTCCATCAGGTTGCAAATTAAAAATAATTTTTTGTCTGCATCTAGCTCTGAAAAAATATTTGTCCTTCTAGCAGTGTGTGGGACTTGTTCTATTAGTCCATCTATACTGACCTCCATCAGGTTGCAAATTCAAAATAATTTTTTGTCTGCATCTAGCTCTGAAAAAATATTTGGCCTTCTAGCAGTGTGTGGGACTTTCTCTATTAGTCCATCTATACTGACTTCCATCAGGCTGCAAATTAAAGATAATTTTTATCTGCATCTACCTCTGAAAAAATATTTGGCCTTCTAGCTGTGTGTGGGACTTGTTCTATTAGTCCATCTAAACTGACCTCCATCAGGTTGCAAACTGAATATAATTTTTTCTGCATCTAGCTCTGAAAAAATATTTGGCCTTCTAGCAGTATGTGAGACTTTCTCTATTAGTCCATCTATACTGACCTCCATCAGGTTGCAAATTAAAAATAATTTATATCTGCATCTAGCTCTGAAAAAATATTTGGCCTTCTAGCTGTGTGTGGGACTTTCTCTATTAGTCCATCTATACTGACCTCCATCAGGTTGCAAATTAAAAATATTTTTTTGTCTGCATCTAGCTCTGAAAAAATATTTGGCCTTCTAGCAGTGTGTGGGACTTTCTCTATTAGTCCATCTATACTGACCTCCATCAGGTTGCAAATTAAAAATAATTTTTTGCCTGCATCTAGCTCTGAAAAAATATTTGGCCTTCTAGCAGTGTGTGGGACTTTCTCTATTAGTCCATCTATACTGACCTCCATCAGGCTGCAAATTAAAAATAATTTTTATCTGCATCTAGCTCTGAAAAAATATTTGGCCTTCTAGCTTTGTGTGGGACTTGTTCTATTAGTCCATCTATACTGACCTCCATCAGGTTGCAAACTGAATATAATTTTTTTCTGCATCTAGCTCTGAAAAAATATTTGGCCTTCTAGCAGTGTGTGGGACTTTCTCTATTAGTCCATCTATACTGACCTCCATCAAGTTGAAAATTAAAAATAATTTATATCTGCATCTAGCTCTGAAAAAATATTTGGCCTTCTAGCAGTATGTGGGACTTTCTCTATTAGTCCATCTATACTGACCTCCATCAGGTTGCAAACTGAATATATTTTTTTTCTGCATCCAGCTCTGAAAAAATATTTGGGCTTCTAGCTGTGTGTAGAACTTGTTCTATTAGTCCATCTATATTGACCTCCATCAGGTTGCAAACTGAAAACAATTTTTTTCTGCATCTACCTCTGAAAAAATATTTGGGCTTCTAGCTGTGTGTGGGACTTGTTCTATTAGTCCATCTATACTGACCTCCATCAGGTTGGAAATTGAATATAATTTTTTTCTGCATCTAACCCAGCCAATAGTTTTGGCCTAATACCACAGTTTGGCCACTCAGCTCTGCTCGGTTCCCATCCATTGTTTTTTTGTGCAAACAACTCCAGAGTTGTGAATTAGTTAACCACCAAAATGAGTGGAAAAAGGCCTGCTGCTGGTGGAAAGGGGAATAGGCGTGTTGGGAAGGGGAAAAAAGGTTGTGTCCGTGGGGTAGGTGTTAAAGCAACAGTAACATCTGCAGAAGAAAGACCATCTTCCAGCCAAACTAAAATGTCTACTTCTTTTAGCGGACAATGTGATTAGATCCCTTTCTTACGGCCACGCCAATCGCTACAAATTCCAGATGAGGCACAAAAACAGCAGGTGCTTCAACGGATATCAAGTGCTCCTTTAAGTGGGCTCTCCTCCACATCAACTTCAACATCACAAATACTCCAGTCCTCAAAGGTGTCACCCCAATCGCACTTGCTTCCTCACAGCTCCCAAATCTCCAGCTGCCCGTCTGAGTATGAGGTAGAACGGATGGTTGAGTCTGCAGAGCTGTTTACTCATACTATAGCCTGGGAATCAGAGTTCGACTCCTGCGCTTCTGTGAATCCAGACGAGGAAATGATCTGCACTGATGCCCAGAATCTTTATGAGTCGGATCCAGGACCAGATGCAGAAGGTTCTGACTATAATGTAGACCCTCGTTCCCAAACTGTAACTCCTGTTGGTGGAGACAATGAGGAAGACGATGATGAGACTCAAATACCTGATTGGAGCGACAACTTTAGTTTTTTGTCAGGGCAGGAAGAGGTTGGCTCTGAGGACGATGGGTGTGATAACGCACAGGGTGATGATGATGAGGTTGGAGATCCCACTTACTGTCAACCCACAGTCAGCCAAGAGATGAGGTCAGCAGAGGAGGTGGAGGAAGATGCTAGTGACGACGAGGTCAGGTTGCGCCTTCCTGGACAGAGACGTAGTACTGGAAGCACGTCAACAACTGCATCCTCAAACACACCTCTGCATCTCACCACAAGTCGTGGTGGCTCTTCAGGTCGCATGGGTGCTAAGCCTTGCATAGCCTGGGCATTTTTTCAGATCGATAAAGATGACCCAACTCGTGTTATCTGTAACATTTGTCAGCAAAAGCTAAGTAGAGGCCAAAAAATACATAGTTTGAGTACTTCATGCATGAACCGGCACATGGACATGAAGCATAAGTTGCAGTGGGAAGCTCAGTGTGCTACAATGCGGCCCCTCCGGCCGGGCCAACCACCGTCTGCCATATCTTGTGCATCCGCGGCCTCTTCATCCTCTGTGACTGGGGGGACAGCAGTCACACCTGTTTTGGGGCGCAGACCTGCCACCTCTTTACCCGCAACAGCCAGTGTGATTGGCAGGTCATCATTTTCTTTGGAGATGGTAACACCAGCTGGTGTTGAGCGCTGTCCGACATCGATAGCACCACCTTTGGATCAAGGCAACCTAACATGTCCGCCTGCATCTTCCTCACAGACCGGCAGTTTGCCGGGGTCACCCTTATCAACCCCGTCTAAGCACAATAGCCAGCCCTCGTTCCCTCAGATGTGGACAAGTAAAAGACCATTTCCTCCTAGCCATGAGAAAGCTAAGAGGTTGAATTTCACCATCTGCAAGCTCTTGGCTACAGAAATGCTGCCTTTCCGCCTGGTGGACGCAGAGGATTTTTGAGACCTTATGTCCGTCGCAGTGCCCCAGTACCAGATGCCCAGTCGGCACTACTTCTCAAAAAAAAGTGTGCCTGCGCTCCACCAGCATGTCGCACACAACATCACCGCTTCTTTGAGAAACTCTGTGTGTGACAGGGTGCATTTCACCACAGACACTTGGACGAGTAGGCATGGACAGGGGCGTTACATGTCTCTGACTGGGCACTGGGTAACTATGGTGACAGCAGGACAAGGGGCTGCTGTCCAAGTCTTGCCGTCCCCACGAGTTGTGCGTCAATCCTCTTTATGTCAAAGTTCCTCCACTGCTTCTGCCTCCTCAACCTCCTATCGGTCTTCCACCTGCACCCAAAGCCTGTCTGGTCATGCCACAAGCTTTCTAACTGCGCAGAAGGGATCCTGCACACCTCCTTACTATGCTGGCAGTAGGGCTCAACGTCATCAGGCGGTTTTTACTTTGAAATGTCTGGGAAATGTGAGTCACACAGCTGAGGAGTTGTGGTCAGCTCTGAAGAACCAATTTCATGAATGGTTGTCTCCACTGGACCTGAAACCAGGGAAGGCCGTGTGCGACAATGCTGCAAACCTGGGTGCGGCCCTTCACCGGGGCAATGTCACACACGTGCCTTGTATGGCTCACGTGTTGAACCTGGTTGTCCAGCAATTTTTAGCCCACTATCCCAGACTAGATGGCCTTCTGCAGAGGGTCGCTGTGTGCTCACTTCCGCCATTCGCATCCCGCAGCTCAGCGACTTACATCTCTACAGAAGTCGTTGGGCCTGCCACTTCACCGGCTAAAATGTGATGTGCCTACCCGGTGGAATTCAACTCTGCACATGTTGCAGCGACTGTGGCAGCACCGACAAGCCCTGGTGCAATACGTTCTGACGTATAGCCTGGGCCAACGAGATCCAGAGGTGGGGCAAATCACGCTGGAGGAGTGGTCTCAGATCAGGGACCTATGCACCCTTCTGCACAGTTTTGAAATGGCGACGAAGATGTTTAGTGCTGACGATGCCATTATCAGCATGACTATTCCGGTGATTTACATGCTGGAGCACATGTTAAACAGAATTCGGAGTCAGGTGGTGGCACAAGAGGAGGTGGAGGAAGTAGAGGAGGAGGAGTTGTATGCGGAAGGGCTAACATCTGCAAGGTCCAGACGGTCGGCAGCACCAAGGTGGCAGGCATGTGAGGGTGGGGGAGATGGGTTTACCAGGGTGCATGGTAGCAGCCAAACTAGTGAGGAAGGTGCAGGAGCCCAGGAAGAAGTGGAGGACGAACTGATGGAAGACTCATCAGATGAGGGAGACCTTGATCACATTTCTGTTGTGCGAGGTTGGGGGGAGAGGACAGAGGAAGGAAGCATGATTGTTACCTCGCCACCAACACAACAGGGACTTGGTGCTCCTGGATGCGCAACACACATGAGTGCCTTCTTGCTGCACTACCTGCAACATGACCCTCGAATTGTGAGAATTAGAAATAATCCTGACTACTGGGTTGCCACACTGTTAGATCCCCGGTACAAAAGTAAATTTGCAGAAATTATTCCTGCCATAGAAAGGGATGCACGCATGCAGGAGTATCAGCATGTTGAGCCACCCCCGTAGTGTTCGAGTTCGGTTCAGTTCGTCGAACACCCGTGTGTTCGCCGAACTGTTCGTCGAACTGTTCGTCGAACACCTTCAAACACCGTTAAAACCAATGTCAGGCAAACAAAAACACATAGAAACACATAGAAAACACCTTCAAAGGTGTCCAAAAGCTGACAAACTGCTCAGAAGACACAACTAACACATGGAAAAGTGACAAGTACATATAGTCATGCGAAAAGAAAAGAGGTGGAGGTGTAATAGGAGGGGGAGACACAGATATAGGCATGTCATGCCCTTCTAAAATCCAAAAAGTGAGAAGCCGACACGTTCAGTCCGCTCCTGCCCGTGCCACCTCCGTGTCGCCGGGTTTGTGCCAGAGCTGCGGTGAACCCTGACGGCCAGCCCCCCTCTCCCAATACTGGTGCCTGTCCGCTGGTGGGTCGAGCGAGCCCCCCTGTGGTGGAGGCAGCTCTAAGCTTTTTAATCTAAATTGTCTCTCTAATTTGAATAAATACACTTTAAATCCATTTACAAGGATCTATTGGAGGGCAAGTCTCATGCCAGCAGCCGCGTAATTCCAGCTCCAGTAGCGTCCACTAAAGCTGCTGCAGTTAAAAAGCTTTTATAAGGATCGAGCTCGGCTGTCCACCGCAAGGCATCCTACTGCCAGTCCCAGCCCCTATGCCTTGGGGTGCCTCCTGATGCTCTTCACTGAGTATCCCATGGTCCCGAAGCATTTCCTTTGAAAAAATGAAGTGTCCAAACTACAGGTGGTGTAGCTTGCTTAACAGCCGGGATAATCCGCTGACTAGCAGACCCTGCTACTAGGCACAAAGTATTTCCTGGGCTAGATGCAGTTAAAAATTTGTAATTAGATACTCTCGTTGGATGCTGAGAAAGCATTCCATAGAGTCTCCTGGCACACCATATATGATTCTCTTAAAAAGCTTGGGGTAGGGGTCTAGGGGACCCTTTTATAGCCAAAATCACGGCCCTGTATTGCAATACGTCACCTAGACTGAAGATAAATGGAACTGTAGCACCCTGAGGGCTCGGTTGCTACAGAGGTATTGCACCTCACCCAGAGGTGTTATATCTCACTCTCAGGTAAGGATGTAGTGTGGATCAGGACCCGACACCTGCATGCATTACACCACATTGCCGTGGGGCAGGGCGACCAATATGCACCTGAGATGGGCACGACAGTCCCTGTCCCTGGCTGGAGTGGGGGGAGGGAACACTGAGGAAGGGGAACCCTGTAGTGCAGGAGCAGGGAGGAAGCAGTTCCTGGGTGCATTGAGAAGGGAGTATAAAAGGTGGGCACCATCTTAGTTCAGTGCAGAGAAGTCTGAGCAGAAGTGGCAGGGAGCAGGGGCTCTGCATGAGCTCTGCTCCGGAGGCGGGCCTAGTAACCGAGGCCCAGGCCTGGAAGAGGGAGAAGGAAGGAAGAGGAGCGGAGAAGGCTCCAGGAACGAGGAACGAATGGATCTCAGGGGTGCGGACGGGCGAGTCGCCACCGCACGCCCGAATCCACCTGCGTGGAGGGGTCAGGCCAAAGGGGGAGACCGGTCCCCGAAACTAGTGGAGGCAGGAAACGACCCTCAGCTAGAAACAGGAGGCTGTGACATTTTATGTGGCGCAGCCCCTCGCTACACCCGCTAGGAAGGCACCACATAGGGTCAGGGAAACTGGCGCCAAGTTTACCAAGAGGAGGCCCGAGGCAGCTGGACAGAAGGGTTGGTAAGAAAGGCCAGACAAAGGACACACAAAGGGGGTCCTGTGAAGCACTCCAAAGTTATCTGGGAGTTGTCTGAGCCCCTCACCTGGTGAGCATAGTATGACGTGGGCAGCCGTTACCTGCAGACGTGGTCTGGATAATAAGAACTGTGAGTAAAGGCCCTGGACTGCATCACTAAATCCGTGTCATTACTGCTGCTGCCCTGCACCATCACCCCCATCCTCCGCATACACTGCCCTGAGGCTATACTCCTCCCGTGGGGAGTTATACTACGCTCTGCTGCACCCACAACACCAGCCTCAGCGGTCTGCCCTGGAGCGGCGGTTCACTCTGACCGCAATCCACGGGTGGCGTAGTCGGACATTTAAACATCAAAGCCACATAAATAGTTCCGCCACTGGTTTGACCGCCCTGAGCCACGGAACCGGGTTGCCGCCACGGAGACTATAACCACCAGCATCCACCAAAAAGGGTCCGGCTCCGGGTGTCCCAAGGCCCAGGGGGCGCGTCAGAACATTTTCATCACCTTTCACAATCACCAATGGGACAAGGCAGGGATGTTCTCTGTCCCCTCTCTTATACATCCTAGTGACGGAGCACCTGCTCTCATCAATTCGCCATAACCCCAATATTAGGTGGATTGAGGTGGGAGGCACCGAGTACAAGTGCTCTCTATTTGCTGATGATGTCCTAGTATATATCACTCAATCACATATATCCATCCATGCTGTTATGGCTGAAATAGATCACTTTGTTACATGGTCAAATTTTAAAATCAATGCAGCGAAGTCTGAGGCCCTCGATGTCTCCCTCCCCAAATCCATATAGGATTCCATCCAGTCCAACTTTCCCTTTGCCTAGCCCTCACAGGGTATCAAATACTTAGGAATTCCTATTCATAGAGACCTCTCCCATCTATGTTATCTTAATTTTGGGCCCTTTATTGAACAACTCCATACAGACCACGGTTGGCAAGTTAGAACTGTAAGATTCACTACGTGAACCACTGGTGTTTTGTGGAAAAGCACATGTACACTGTGTTCCAAATTATTATGCAAAAAGTGTTTAGGAGTGATAAGGGAAGAATTTGTTTGTTTGTCAGTTAAACTCATTGATGGTGATGTGTGTCAGGGCTCTTTATATCACTGTAAGCAATTGCAGACACCTGTGCTAATTAGTTTGGCAGGTGTGTCCAATGAAAGGCAAGACTACTTAAGAAGGCTGTCTCACATTATTAAGCAGCCTACATTTTCTGCCAAAATGGGAAAGAAAAAGGATGTGTCGGCTGCTGAGAAGCTACAAATTGTGGAGTGTTTAGGTCAAGGCATGACTACAATCAACATTGTGCGATGATCAGGATGAAGTGTCTTGGCAATCAAGAAGTATGTAGCTGATTCACAGTACACACGTGTGCGTGCTGATAAGGGCAAATTGAGGACTCTTTCCTACAGGCAATTACGTCAGGTTGAAAGAGCAGCGGCAAAAAAGCCTTGTCATAGCAGCAGACAAGTTTTTGAAGCTGCTTGTGCCTCCAACGTCCCCCGAACAACAAGATGCAGGGTCCTTCAGAGGTTTGCAGCTGTGCATACGCCATCCTGTCGACCTCCTCTATCCACTTCACACAAGCAGAAACAGCTCCAGTGGGCCAAACATTACATGAAGACTGATTTCAAAACTGTTTTGTTCATGGATGAGTGCCGTGCAGCGCTCGATGGTCCAGATGGATGGAGTGGAGGATGGCTGGTTGATGGACACCCCGCGCAAACACGGCTACAGCGCCAACAAGGAGGAGGTGGAGTAATGTTTTGGGCTGGAATCATGGGGAGAGAGATTGTTGGCCCCTTTAGGATCCCTGAAGGCGCTAAAGATGAACTCCATAATGTATGTGGATTTTCTCAAACAGCACTTCCTGCCATGGTTCAAGAAGAAGAACCGTGTATTTCACAGCAAGATCATTTTTCTGCATGATAATGCACCATCTCATGCTGCACATAAAACATCTGCATCTCTGGCTGATATGGGCATAAAAGGGGACAAACTTATGGTGTGACCCCCATGCTCCCCTGACCTCTACCCCATTCAGAACCTTTGGAGCATCATTAAAAGGAGTGTCTATGATGGCGGGAGGCAGTTCACATCTAAGCAACAGCTCTGGGAGGGTATTCTGTCCTCGTGCAAAACAATTGAAGCAGAAACCATCCAAAACCTGACAAATTCAATGGACGAGAGAGTTCAGAAGCTCCTTTCGAACAAGGGGTCCTATGTGAAAATGTAACATCACCTAGAATAAAGTTTTGAGTTGAAAACTGTTTGATTTCAGTTTCTAACAACCTGCTAATGCTTATAATTTCAAAAATGACCATTTTTTTGGTCTTTATTAAAATGAAAAGGTTGATCGAAAAGTTTGGGGGATCTAAGAGTGTGGCAACCGAGTAGTCATGATTACTTCGAATTCTGACAATATGAGGGTCATGCTGCAGGTAGTGCAGCAAGAAGGCACTTATGTGTCTTGCGCATCTCGGAGCCCCAAAATTATTTTCCGGGCTAGATGCAGCTAAAAATTATTTTTAATTTTAAATCTGGTGAAGCTTTAGTATAGATGGCCTAATAGGATCAGTGCTGCACACTGCTACAAAGCCCAAATTATTTTCCAGCCAAGATACAGATAAACATGATTAGTAATTTGAAAGCTTAAAACGGTTGGTAGGGTGATTTTAACCAATCATCAAGCTTTCACTCTCCCCAGGATGACACAGGGGTAGAAAAGTCGTTTCGGATCCATGATTTGTTCATCTTTATGAACGTGAGTCTGTCTACATTATCAGTGGAGAGCCGCGTGCGCTTATCTGTCAGCACACCACCAGCAGCGCTGAACACACGTTCAGACAGAACGCTGGCTGCGGGGCATGACAAGATCTCCAAGGCGTAAGTGGCTAGCTCCGGCCATTTATCCAGATTGGAAGCCCAAAAAGAGCAAGGGTCCAGTGACACAGTCATGGCTTCAATGTTTACTTGGAGATACTCCTGTACCATCGTCTCTAGGCGTTGACTATGTGTCAGACTTCTTGTCTCCTGTGGCCTTGCAAAGGATGGGCTAAAAAAGTGGTGAAATGATTCCGTAAAATTGATGTTACCAGCAGATACTGTGGCTCTGTTACGGTTTGAGTGCTGAACACTTGACGGTCCCACGGTTGGCAAGTTGGAACTGTGAGATTCACTACGTGCACCACTGGTATTTTGTGGAAAAGCACATGTAAGATTCTGCAACAGTCTCTGCTGATACTCCTGCATGCGTGCATCCCTTTCTATGGCAGGAATAATTTCTGCAAATTTACTTTTGTACCGGGGATCTAACAGTGTGGCAACCCAGTAGTCAGGATTATTTCTAATTCTCACAATTCGAGGGTCATGTTGCAGGTAGTGCAGCAAGAAGACACTCATGTGTGTTGCGCATCCAGGAGCACCAAGTCCCTGTTGTGTTGGTGGCGAGGTAACAATCGTGCTTCCTTCCTCTGTCCTCTCCCCCCAACCTCGCACAACAGAAATGTGATCAAGGTCTCCCTCATCTGATGAGTCTTCCATCAGTTCGTCCTCCACTTCTTCCTGGGCTCCTGCACCTTCCTCACTAGTTTGGCTGCTACCATGTGCCCTGGTAAAACCATCTCCCCCACCCTCACATGCCTGCCGCCTTGGTGCTGCCGACCGTCTGGACCTTGCAGATGTTAGCCCTTCCGCATACAACTCCTCCTCCTCTACTTCCTCCACCTCCTCTTGTGCCACCACCTGACTCCGAATTCTGTTTAACATGTGCTCCAGCATGTAAATCACCGGAATAGTCATGCTGATAATGGCATCGTCAGTACTAAACATCTTCGTCGCCATTTCAAAACTGTGCAGAAGGGTGCATAGGTCCCTGATCTGAGACCACTCCTCCAGCGTGATTTGCCCCACCTCTGGATCTCGTTGGCCCAGGCTATACGTCAGAACGTATTGCACCAGGGCTTGTCGGTGCTGCCACAGTCGCTGCAACATGTGCAGAGTTGAATTCCACCGGGTAGGCACATCGCATTTTAGCTGGAGAAGTGGCAGGCCCAACGACTTCTGTAGAGATGTAAGTCGCTGAGCTGTGGGATGCGAACGGCGGAAGTGAGCACACAGCGACCGTGCCCTCTGCAGAAGGCCATCTAGTCTGGGATAATGGGCTAAAAATTGCTGGACAACCAGGTTCAACACGTGAGCCATGCAAGGCACGTGTGTGACATTGCCCCGGCGAAGGGCCGCACCCAGGTTTGCAGCATTGTCGCACACGGCCTTCCCTGGTTTCAGGTCCAGTGGAGACAACCATTCATGAAATTGGTTCTCCAGAGCTGACCACAACTCCTCAGCTGTGTGACTCACATTTCCCAGACATTTCAATGTAAAAACCGCCTGATGACGTTGAGCCCTACTGCCAGCATAGTAAGGAGGTGTGCAGGATCCCTTCTGTGCAGTTAGAAAGCTTGTGGCATGACCAGACAGGCTTTGGGTGCAGTTGGAAGACCGAGAGGAGGTTGAGGAGGCAGAAGCAGTGGAGGAACTTTGAGATAAAGAGGATTGACGCACAACTCGTGGGGGCGGCAAGACTTGGACAGCAGGCCCTTGTCCTGCTGTCACCATAGTTACCCAGTGCCCAGTCAGCGACATGTAACGCCCCTGTCCATGCCTACTCGTCCAAGTGTCTGTGGTGAAATGCACCCTGTCACACACAGAGTTTCTCAAAGAAGAGGTGATGTTGTGTGCGACATGCTGGTGGAGCGCAGGCACACCTTTCTTTAAGAAGTAGTGCCGACTGGGCATCTGATACTGGGGCACTGCGACGGACATAAGGTCTCGAAAATCCTCTGTGTCCACCAGGCGGAAAGGCAGCATTTCTGTAGCCAAGAGCTTGCAGATGGTGAAATTCAACCTCTTAGCTTTCTCATGGCTAGGAGGAAATGGTCTTTTACTTGTCCACATCTGAGGGACCGAGGGCTGGCTATTGTGCTTAGACGGGGTTGATAAGGGTGTCCCCGGCAAACTGTCGGTCTGTGAGGAAGATGCAGGCGGACATGTTAGGTTGCCTTAATCCAAAGGTGGTGCTATCGATGTCGGACAGCGCTCAACACCAGCTGGTGTTACCACCTCCAAAGAAAATGATGACCTGCCAATCACGCTGGCTGTTGCGGGTAAAGAGGTGGCAGGTCTGCGCCCCAAAACAGGTGTGACTGCTGTCCCCCCAGTCAAAGAGGATGAAGAGGCCGCGGATGCACAAGATATGGCAGACGGTGGTTGGCCCGGCCGGCTAGGCCGCATTGTAGCACACTGAGCTTCCCACTGCAACTTATGCTTCATGTCCATGTGCCGGTTCATGCATGAAGTACTCAAACTATGTATTTTTTGGCCTCTACTTAGCTTTTGCTGACAAATGTTACAGATAACACGAGTTGGGTCATCTTTATCGATCTGAAAAAATGCCCAGGCTATGCAAGGCTTAGCACCCATGCGACCTGAAGAGCCACCAAGACTTGTGGTGAGAGGCAGAGTTGTGTTTGAGGATGCAGTTGTTGACGTGCTTCCAGTACTACGTCTCTGTCCAGGAAGGCGCAACCTGACCTCGTCGTCACTAGCATCTTCCTCCACCTCCTCTGCTGACCTCATCTCTTGGCTGACTGTGGGTTGACAGTAAGTGGGATCTCCAACCTCATCATCATCACCCTGTGCGTTATCACACCCGTCGTCCTCAGAGCCAACCTGTTCCTGCCCTGACAAAAAACTAAAGTTGTTGCTCCAATCAGGTATTTGAGTCTTATCATCGTCTACCTCATTGTCTCCACCAACAGGAGTTACAGTTTGGGAATGAGGGTCTACATTATGGTCAGAACCTTCTGCGTCTGGTCCTGGATCCGACTCATAAAGATTCTGGGCATCAGTGCAGATCATTTCCTCGTCTGGATTCACAGAAGCGCTGGAGTCGACCTCTGATTCCCAGGCTATAGTATGAGTAAACAGCTCTGCAGACTCAACCATCTGTTCTACCTCATACTCAGACGGGCAGCTGGAGATTTGGGAGCTGTGAGGAAGCAAGTGCGATTGGGGTGACACCTTTGAGGACTGGAGTATTTGTGATGTTGAAGTTGATGTGGAGGAGAGCCCACTTAAAGGAGCACTTGATATCCATTGAAGCACCTGCTGTTTTTGTGCCTCATCTGGAATTTGTAGCGATTGGCGTGGCCGTAAGAAAGGGATCTTATCACATTGTCCGCTAAAAGAAGTAGACATTTTAGTTTGGCTGGAAGATGGTCTTTCTTCTGCAGATGTTACTGTTGCTTTAACACCTACCCCACTGACACAACCTTTTTTCCCCTTCCCAACACGCCTATTCCCCTTTCCACCAGCAGCAGGCCTTTTTCCACTCATTTTGGTGGTTAACTAATTAACAACTCTGGAGTTGTTTGCACAAAAAAACAATGGATGGGAACCGAGCAGAGCTGAGTGGCCAAACTGTGGTATTAGGCCAAAACTATTGGCTGGGTTAGATGCAGAAAAAAATTATATTCAATTTGCAACCTGATGGAGGTCAGTATAGATGGACTAATAGAGAAAGTCCCACACACTGCTAGAAGGCCAAATATTTTTTCAGAGGTAGATGCAGATAAAAATTATTTTTAATTTGCAACCTGATGGAGGTCAGTATAGATGGACTAATAGAGAAAGTCCCACACACTGCTAGAAGGCCAAATATTTTTTCAGAGCTAGATGCAGATAAAAATTATTTTTAATTTGCAACCTGATGGAGGTCAGTATAGATGGACTAATAGAGAAAGTCCCACACACTGCTAGAAGGCCAAATATTTTTTCAGAGGTAGATGCAGAAAAAAATATATTCAGTTTGCAACCTGATGGAGGTATGTATAGATGGATTAATAGAACAAGTCCCACACACAGCTAGAAGCCCAATATTTTTTCAGAAGTAGATGCAGAAAAAAATATATTCAGTTTGCAACCTGATGGAGGTCAGTATAGATGGACTAATACAACAAGTCCCACACACAGCTAGAAGCCCAATATTTTTTCAGAGGTAGATGCAGAAAAAAATATATTCAGTTTGCAACCTGATGGAGGTCTGTATAGATGGATTAATAGAACAAGTCCCACACACAGCTAGAAGCCCAATATTTTTTCAGAGGTAGATGCAGAAAAAAATATATTCAGTTTGCAACCTGATGGAGGTCAGTATAGATGGACTAATACAACAAGTCCCACACACAGCTAGAAGCCCAATATTTTTTCAGAGGTAGATGCAGAAAAAAATATATTCAGTTTGCAACCTGATGGAGGTCTGTATAGATGGACTAATACAACAAGTCCCACACACAGCTAGAAGCCCAATATTTTTTCAGAGGTAGATGCAGAAAAAAATATATTCAGTTTGCAACCTGATGGAGGTCTGTATAGATGGATTAATAGAACAAGTCCCACACACAGCTAGAAGCCCAATATTTTTTCAGAGGTAGATGCAGAAAAAAATATATTCAGTTTGCAACGTGATGGAGGTCAGTATAGATGGACTAATACAACAAGTCCCACACACAGCTAGAAGCCCAATATTTTTTCAGAGGTAGTTGCAGAAAAAAATATATTCAGTTTGCAACCTGATGGAGGTCTGTATAGATGGACTAATACAACAAGTCCCACACACAGCTAGAAGCCCAATATTTTTTCAGAGGTAGATGCAGAAAAAAATATATTCAGTTTGCAACCTGATGGAGGTCAGTATAGATGGACTAATACAACAAGTCCCACACACAGCTAGAAGCCCAATATTTTTTCAGAGGTAGATGCAGAAAAAAATATATTCAGTTTGCAACCTGATGGAGGTCTGTATAGATGGATTAATAGAACAAGTCCCACACACAGCTAGAAGCCCAATATTTTTTCAGAGGTAGATGCAGAAAAAAATATATTCAGTTTGCAACCTGATGGAGGTCTGTATATATGGATTAATAGAACAAGTCCCACACACAGCTAGAAGCCCAATATTTTTTCAGAGGTAGATGCAGAAAAAAATATATTCAGTTTGCAACCTGATGGAGGTTAGTATAGATGGACTAATACAACAAGTCCCACACACAGCTAGAAGCCCAATATTTTTTCAGAGGTAGATGCAGAAAAAAATATATTCAGTTTGTAACCTGATGGAGGTCAGTATAGATGGACTAATACAACAAGTCCCACACACAGCTAGAAGCCCAATATTTTTTCAGAGGTAGATGCAGAAAAAAATATATTCAGTTTGCAACCTGATGGAGGTCAGTATAGATGGATTAATAGAACAAGTCCCACACACAGCTAGAAGCCCAATATTTTTTCAGAGGTAGATGAAGAAAAAAATATATGCAGTTTGCAACCTGATGGAGGTCAGTATAGATGGACTAATACAACAAGTCCCACACACAGCTAGAAGCCCAATATTTTTTCAGAGCTAGATGCAGAAAAAAATTATATTCAATTTGCAACCTGATGGAGGTCAGTATAGATGGACTAATAGAATGATGCTATGCCCAAAAGATTTTACTTCACTAGGTGCAGTAAAAAAATTGGTATTCTATACACAGGTGGTATATCTTGCAACACAGATAGGCTACTCCACTGACTAACACACTCTGCAATAGGCCAAAAAGGATTAGCTTTGCTAGATTCAGCCAAATGCTTTGAAAAAAACTTGCACAGCACTGGCACAGACCTGCCTGGCAAAAACTGATAGGAACTGATGTAACCTAGTCCTGAAAAGGACTCCAATTACAATTAGTCTTTACTCCCACAATCTATCTATTTAAGAGCACAGACCTGCCTGATAAAAGTCGTAGGAAATGCTGTAACCTAGTCCTTAAAAGGACTGCAATCACAACTATTCCCTACTCCCAAGCTATCTGTAGATTTGTGCGAAAATTGGCTTGAAATTAACAAGGTATAGCGCACACAGCAACAGCGGTGCCGTCTAACACGCAGCTGCAGCAGTGAGAAAATGGTGGCGACGGGGAAAATGGCTTGGTCTTATAGGGCATGGACATGTGACATACACTGCCAATGACACATGCCCTTGCTTGTGTGAAAAAAAGCACTTCGCTCCGTGTGTGCGCTGCTGATAGGCTGACAGATTGCACCTTCCCACTGTAAATGCGGGAAAGAGAAAAAAAAATGGAGATCTTCATTGTTCCTGCAGAGATCCATCCCCTGCCCCTCCCCCCACCCCGCTGTACACTCAAACTGCGTATTAACATTAATTTTCATCATTACTGAGAAAAAATCCAGTTATGATTTTGGTGCACGAACAGTTATCGAACATAACCTCGAACAGCCGAATTTTTCTCAAATTGTTCGTGTTCGCCGAACGGCTCGAACACCGCCCAAAACAGCTCGAATTTGAGATTGGCGAACAGTTCGAGTAGAACAACGCTCATCTCTAATCAGCAGAGACTGTTGCAGAATCTTACATGTGCTTTTCCACAAAACACCAGTGGTGCACGTAGTGAATCTCACAGTTCCAACTTGCCAACCGTGGGACCGTCAAGTGTTCAGCACTCAAACCATAACAGAACCACAGTATCTGCTGGTAACATCAATTTTGCGGAATCATTTCACCACTTTTTTAGCCCATCCTTTGCAAGGCCACAGGAGACAAGAAGTCTGACACATAGTCAACGCCTAGAGACGATGGTACAGGAGTATCTCCAAGTAAACATTGAAGCCATGACTGTGTCACTGGACCCTTGCTCTTTTTGGGCTTCCAATCTGGATAAATGGCCGGAGCTAGCCACTTACGCCTTGGAGATCTTGTCATGCCCCGCAGCCAGCGTTCTGTCTGAACGTGTGTTCAGCGCTGCTGGTGGTGTGCTGACAGATAAGCGCACGCGGCTCTCCACTGATAATGTAGACAGACTCACGTTCATAAAGATGAACAAATCATGGATCTGAAACGACTTTTCTACCCCTGTGTCATCCTGGGGAGAGTAAAAGCTTGATGATTGGTTAAAATCACCCTACCAACCGTTTTAAGCTTTCAAATTACTAATCATGTTTATCTGTATCTTGGCTGGAAAATAATTTGGGCTTTGTAGCAGTGTGCAGCACTGATTCTATTAGGCCATCTATAATAAGCTCCACCAGATTTAAAATTACTAATCATGTTTATCTGTATCTTGACTGGAAAATAATTTGGGCTTTGTAGCATTGTGCAGCACTGATCCTATTAGGCCATCTATACTAAGCTCCACCAGATTTAAAATTAATAATAATTTTTAGCTGCATCTAGCCCGGAAAATTATTTTGGGGCTCCGAGATGCGCAAGACACATAAGTGCCTTCTTGCTGCACTACCTGCAACATGACCCTCATATTGTCAGAATTCGAAGTAATCATGACTACTGGGTTGCCACACTCTTAGATCCCCCAAACTTTTCGATCAACCTTTTCATTTTAATAAAGACGAAAAAAATGGTCATTTTTGAAATTATAAGCATTAGCAGGTTATTATAAACTGAAATCAAACAGTTTTCAACTCAAAACTTTATTCTAGGTGATGTTACATTTTCACATAGGACCCCTTGTTCGAAAGGAGCTTCTGAACTCTCTGGTCCATTGAATTTGTCAGGTTTTGGATGGTTTCTGCTTCAATTGTTTTACATGAGGACAGAATACCCTCCCAGAGCTGTTGCTTAGATGTGAACTGCCTCCCGCCATCATAGACACTCCTTTTGATGATGCTCCAGAGGTTCTGAAAGGGGTAGAGGTCAGGGGAGCATGGGGGTCACACCATAAGTTTGTCCCCTTTTATGCCCATATCAGCCAGAGATGCAGATGTTTTATGTGCAGCATGAGATGGTGCATTATCATGCAAAAAAATGATCTTGCTGTGAAATACACGGTTCTTCTTCTTGAACCATGGCAGGAAGTGCTGTTTGAGAAAATCCACATACATTATGGAGTTCATCTTTAGCGCCTTCAGGGATCCTAAAGGGGCCGACAATCTCTCTCCTCATGATTCCAGCCCAAAACATTACTCCACCTCCTCCTTGTTGGCGCTGTAGCCGTGTTTGCGTGGGGTGTCCATCAACCAGCCATCCTCCACTCCATCCATCTGGACCATCGAGTGCTGCACGGCACTCATCCGTGAACAAAACAGTTTTGAAATCAGTCTTCATGTAATGTTTGGCCCACTGGAGCCGTTTCTACTTGTGTGAAGTGGATAGAGGAGGTCGACAGGATGGCGTATGCACAGCTGCAAACCTCTGAAGGACCCTGCATCTTGTTGTTCGGGGGACGTTGGAGGCACCAGCAGCTTCAAAAACTTGTCTGCTGCTATGACAAGACTTTTTTGCCGCTGCTCTTTTAACCTGACGTAATTGCCTGTAGGAAAGAGTCCTTAATTTGCCCTTATCAGCACGCACACGTGTGTACTGTGAATCAGCTACATACTTCTTGATTGCCAAGACACTTCATCCTGATCATCGCACAATGTTGATTGTAGTCATGCCTTGACCTAAACACTCCACAATTTGTTGCTTCTCAGCAGCCGACACATCCTTTTTCTTTCCCATTTTGGCAGAAAATGTAGGCTGCTTAATAATGTGAGACAGCCTTCTTAAGTAGTCTTGCCTTTCATTGGAAACACCTGCCAAACTAATTAGCACAGGTGTCTGCAATTGCTTACAGTGATATAAAGAGCCCTGACACACATCACCATCAATGAGTTTAACTGACAAACAAACAAATTCTTCCCTTATCACTCCTAAACACTTTTTGCATAATAATTTGGAACACAGTGTACATGTGCTTTTCCACAAAACACCAGTGGTTCACGTAGTGAATCTTACAGTTCTAACTTGCCAACCGTGGTCTGTATGGAGTTGTTCAATAAAGGGCCCAAAATTAAGATAACATAGATGGGAGAGGTCTCTATGAATAGGAATTCCTAAGTATTTGATACCCTGTGAGGGCCAGGCAAAGGGAAAGTTGGACTGGATGGAATCCTATATGGATTTGGGGAGGGAGACATCGAGGGCCTCAGACTTCGCTGCATTGATTTTAAAATTTGACCATGTAACAAAGTGATCTATTTCAGCCATAACAGCATGGATGGATATATGTGATTGAGTGATATATACTAGGACATCATCAGCAAATAGAGAGCACTTGTACTCGGTGCCTCCCACCTCAATCCACCTAATATTGGGGTTATGGCGAATTGATGAGAGCAGGTGCTCCGTCACTAGGATGTATAAGAGAGGGGACAGAGGACATACCTGCCTTGTCCCATTGGTGATTGTGAAAGGTGATGAAAATGTTCTGATGCACCCCCTGGGCCTTGGGACACCCGGAGCCGGACCCTTTTTGGTGGATGCTGGTGGTTGTAGTCTTCGTGGCAGCGACCCGGTTCCGTGGCTCAGGGTGGTCAAACCAGTGGCGGAACTATTTATGTGGTTTTGATGTTTAAATGTCTGACTACGCCACCCGTGGATTGCGGACAGAGTGAACCGCCGCTGCAGGGCAGACCGCTGAGGCTGGTGTTGTGGGTGCAGCAGAGCGTAGCATAACTCCCCACGGGAGGAGTATAGCCTCAGGGCAGTGTATGCGGAGGATGAGGGTGATGGTGCAGGGCAGCAGCAGTAATGACACGGAGTCAGTGATGCAGTCCACGGCCTTTACTCACAGTTCTTATTATCCAGACCACGTCTGCAGGTAACGACTGCCCACGTCGCACTGTGCTCACCAGGTGAGGGGCTCAGACAACTCCCAGATAACTTTGGAGCGCTTCACAGGACCCCCTTTGTGTGTCCTTTGTCTGGCCTTTCTTACCAACCCTTCTGTCCGGCTGCCTCGGGCCTCCTCTTGGTAAACTTGGCGCCAGTTTCCCTGACCCTATGTGGTGCCTTCCTAGCGGGTGTAGCGAGGGGCTGCGCCACATAAAATGTCACAGCCTCCGGTTTCTAGCTGAGGGTCGTTTCCTGCCTCCACTAGTTTCGGGGACCGGTCTCCCCCTTTGGCCTGACCCCTCCACGCAGGTGGATTAGGGCGTGCGGTGGCGACTCGCCCGTCCGCACCCCTGGGATCCCTTCATTCCTCATTCCTGGAGCCTTCTCCGCTCCTCTTCCTTCCTTCTCCCTCTTCCAGGCCTGGGCCTCTGTTACTAGGCCGGCCTCCGGAGCAGAGCTCATGCAGAGCCCCTGCTCCCTGCCACTTCTGCTCAGACTTCTCTGCACTGAACTAAGATGGTGCCCACCTTTTATACTCCCTTCTCAATGCACCCAGGAACTGCTTCCTCCCTGCTCCTGCACTACAGGGTTCCCCTTCCTCAGTGTTCCCTCCCCCCACTCCAGCCAGGGACAGGGACTGTCGTGCCCATCTCAGAGGCATATTGGTCGCCCTGCCCCACGGCAATGTGGTGTAATGCATGCAGGTGTCGGGTCCTGATCCACACTCCATCCTTACCTGAGAGTGAGATATCACACCTCTGGGTGAGGTGCAATACCTCTGTAGCAACCGAGCCCTCAGGGTGCTACAGTTCCATTTATCTTCAGCCTAGGTGACTTATTGTGATACAGGGCCGTGATTTTGGCTATAAAAGGGTCCCCTAGACCCCTACCCCAAGCTTTTTAAGAGAATCATATATGGCGTGCCAGGAGACTCTATGGAATGCTTTCTCAGCATCCAACGAGAGTATCTAATTACAAATTTTTAACTGCATCTAGCCCAGGAAATACTTTGTGCCTAGTAGCAGTGTCTGCTAGTCAGCGGATTATCCCGGCTGTTAAGCAAGCTACACCACCTGTAGTTTGGACACTTAATTTTTTCAAAGGAAATGCTTCGGGACCACGGGATACTCAGTGAAGAGCATCAGGAGGCACCCCAAGGCATAGGGGCTGGGACTGGCAGTAGGATGCCTTGCGGTGGACAGCCGAGCTCGATCCTTATAAAAGCTTTTTAACTGCAGCAGCTTTAGTGGACGCTACTGGAGCTGGAATTACGCGGCTGCTGGCATGAGACTTGCCCTCCAATAGATCCTTGTAAATGGATTTAAAGTGTATTCATTCAAATTAGAGAGACAATTTAAATTAAAAAGCTTAGAGCTGCCTCCACCACAGGGGGGCTCGCTCGACCCACCAGCGGACAGGCACCAGTATTGGGAGAGGGGGGCTGGCCGTCAGGGTTCACCGCGGCTCTGGCACAAACCCGGCGACACGGAGGTGGCACGGGCAGGAGCGGACTGAACGTGTCGGCTTCTCACTTTTTGGATTTTAGAAGTGCATGACATGCCTATATCTGTGTCCCCCCCTCCTTTTACTCCTCCACCTCTTTTCTTTTCGCATGACTATATGTACTTGTCACTTTTCCATGTGTTAGTTGTGTCTTCTGAGCAGTTTGTAAGCTTTTGGACACCTTTGAAGGTGTTTTCTATGTGTTTCTATGTGTTTTTGTTTGCCTGCCATTGGTTTTAACGGTGTTCGAAGGTGTTCGACGAACAGATCGACGAACAGTTCGGCGAACACACGGGTGTTCGACGAACCGAACCGAACTCGAACACTACGGGGGTGGCTCAACACTACTTAGCACTTGTTGGCCCTTTTGCCTTCACTCTGCGGTCCAGCTCACCCCAAACCATCTTGATTGGGTGACTGTGGAGGCCAGGTCATCTGATGTAGCACCCCATCACTCTCCTACTTGGTCAAATAGCCCTTACACAGCCTGGAGGTGTGTTTAGGGTCATTGTCCTGTTGAAAAATAAATGATGGTCCAACTAAATGCAAACCGGATGGAATAGCATGCCGCTGCAAGATGCTGTGGTAGCCATGCTGGTTCAGTATGCCTTCAATTTTGAATAAATTCCCAACAGTGTCACCAGCAAAGCACCCCCACACCAGCACACCTCCTCCTCCATGCTTCACGGTGGGAACCAGGCATGTAGAGTCCATCTGTTCACCTTTTCAGCCTCGCACAAAGACACGGTGGTTGGAACCAAAGATCTCAAATTTGGACTCATCACACCAAAGCACAGATTTCCACTCATCTAATGTCCATTCCTTGTGTTCTTTAGCCCAAACAAGTCTCTTCTGCTTGTTGCCTGTCCTTAGCAGTGATTTCCTAGCAGCTATTTTACCATGAAGGCCTGCTGCACAAAGTCTCCTCTTAACAGTTGTTGTAGAGATGTGTCTGCTGCTAGAACTCTGTGTGGAATTGACCTGGTCTCTAATCTGAGCTGCTGTTAACCTGCAATTTCAGAGGCTAGTCACTCGGATAAACTTATCCTCAGAAGCAGAGGTGACTCTTGGTCTTCCTTTCCTGGGGCGGTCCTCATGTGAGCCAGTTTCTTTATAGCGCTTGATGGTTTTTGCAACTGCACTTGGGGACACTTTCAAAGTTTGCCCAATTTTTCGAACTGACTGACCTTCATTTCTTAAAGTAATGATGGCCACTCGTTTTTCTTTACTTAGCTGCTTTTTTCTTGCCATAATACAAATTCTAACAGTCTATTCAGTAGGACTATCAGCTGTATATCCACCAGACTTCTGCACAACACAACTGATGGTCCCAACCCCATTTATAAGGCAAGAAATCCCACTTATTAAACCTGACAGGGCACACCTGTGAAGTGAAAACCATTTCCGGTGACTACCTCTTGAAACTCATCAAGAGAATGCCAAGAATGTGCAAAGCAGTCATCAAAGCAAAAGGTGGCTACTTTGAGGAACCTAGAATATAAGACATATTTTCAGTTGTTTCACACTTTTTTGTTAAGTATATAATTCCACATGTGTTAATTCATAGTTTTGATGCTTTCAGTGTGAATGTACAATTTTCAAAGTCATGAAAATACAGAATAATCTTTAACACTAGAACTACCGGAGGGGTCATTTTGACCCTTTTGCTATTTATTTTTCCTATAATTTCTAAAATTTAAACAAATGAGTTCTGAGGTTTTGTGACTTTTATTTATTCATGGTAGTGTATATTTTAGGACACAAAAATGAATTGTAATTTGTTCAGGGGCCCGGATTTTACAATTTATGCCTATAAGTACTGAAGGGGTCAATTTGACCCCATACATAAAAGTAGTAGTAGGCAAGTCACCTAATATTACAGAGTACAGAAAATCACAGTGCTTCTCCCTAGTTGTAGAGTGTAATTGTGTCTTTGTGTATCAGGGATGATTCAGCATTTTGTTTTGCCTAAACTTGTCTAAACATGTTTGATCTATGTTTCTTATAGCAATTTCTGTCTGCACTTCAGTAGCAAACATTACAGTTGAAGCTACAACTCTGCATGTTTTTACAGTGTCGTTTTATTTCTTCTGCGATCTTACAAGTCCCTTTTTGCGACGTATATTTGAAGCATGAGTAAGCAGAGGGGTCTGACAAGTGATGAAATTTTGAAATGTCTTCCGAATTTTTCTGAAAATGAGTCAGAAGAAGAAAATCAGGATCAAATAGACTCAGAGTCTGATGAAGAATATTTTCCTCATGATATTTCCGAAGAATCAGATTCAAGCAGTAACAGTGATATAATTGACGATACCGAAGATTCTGGAGAGGATGATGGACGTCCTACTACATCAACAAGATGTACGGCCACACCACAATTGCGGAGAGGTAGAGGAAGAGGGACCCAACCACAATATTTTGGATACGGAGGGAGAAAGAAAGGTACAGTGGACATTCCACCTGCTGTGGGTCATAAAGAGACTTGTCGCGATGGAACTGTGTGGGAAGTTGTCCCAATTGCTTCTGCATCTACTGGCCGACTGTCCCAACAAAACATTCTACGAGAAACAGCTGGACCCACCCCTTATGCCAAACGGGAGATCATCAATGGGAATGTATAAAGTGCATGGAGGTTGCTAATTGATGAACCTATGCTTCACCACATAAAAATGTGTACAGAAATGGAGGCTTGTCAGAAACTTGAAGATGATAAATGGACAGTTTCTCTAATCGAGCTTGATGCATTTACTGCAATATTATATGCGAGGGGCGCATATAATGCAAATGTCTTTCTGTAAAAACCTTGTGGTCAAGTACTTGGGGTCCTCGCTTCTTTCAAGACACTATGCCGAGAAGTAGGTTCGAAGAATTGATGCGATTTGTACGATTTGACATCAAATCCACCCGATCTGATACATTGAAGAATGACAAGTTTGCTTTATTTTCTGAAGTGTGGAATTGCTTCATTGGAAATTGTATACTGGGTTACAAACCTGGACAAAACCTGACAGTTGATGAACAGCTTTTTCCAACTAAATCAAGATGTCCTTTCACCCAATATATAGCCAATAAGCCGGACAAATTTGGAATAAAATTCTGGCTGGTAGCTGACGTAGAATCCAAATACCTCTGCAACTGGTTTCCATATTTGGGAAAAGATGAACAATGACCAGCTGATCGGTCTCTTGCACAACACATTGTTCTCAAACTAATGGATCCATTTTTGAACAAGGGAAGAAATGTTACTACAGATAATTTTTCCACTTCATTGAAACTTGCCAATACACTGAAAGCCAAGAGAACAAGTATTGTGGGAACGATGAACCGTGCAAGAAAAGAGATTCCATCTTTGGCAAAAAACCTACGAACAAATACATATAAGACTATTCTGATGAAGAATGGTGACATCACTCTTACAGTTTACCAAGGTAAACCAAATAAGAATGTCATTTTGCTCAGTAGTCTTCTGTAATGTACTTGATTTTTGCAGCTATAAACGCAACAATACTCTATAAAACAGCAACTGGGAGTCAAATTAGCAGACGGGAGTTCATTCTTCAGCTGGCATTAGACCTTCGCAAGAATTATTTGGAATCAAGAAGTGGCCCATCATCCGCAATGTCTGAACCACAAACAAAAGGACAAGAAATCTGCAAGCGTCGAAAATGTGGAGTTGGAAGATGCAACGAAAACAAAACAATTAAAACTTGCGCAAGCTGTAACAAACCAGTTTGTGGAAAATTCACTGGGAAAGTGGAAGAAAGTACTGTTTGCGTTAACTGTTGGACACCGCATGCTATGACCATGTAAAAGGAAAATGCGTTTAAACTGCTGTACTTGATCTTAACACTGTTCCTACTAAGTTAAAATAAATGATCTTTAATTTGTTGGCAAAAAAAAGTTATTTTTACTCCAGACTCAGTACTTTTGAATGGGGGTCAAAATGACCCCTAATGGTAGTTATAGGTATTATGAAACATGCAGTGGTTTTAGTGTTAAATGAGGTGTGTCCAAACTTTTGGTCTGTACTGTATATACACACTTGGTAATTTATTTGGCAGATGAAGGTTTTCTTCCTGTAACAAATTTGATTACATACTGTATTGAACCATGTTGTGGCATACAGACTTGGATCTTGAAGCTACTAAATAAATGACATGAAAGCCATTAGCTTACACTATTGTTACTAGGGATATTTAAGATGGACACAATGTGTTATGATGAATATGATTGCTTTTATACTCATTAGGGTGTTAAATAAATTGCAAAAAATCAACATAAATATATATGTATGAATATCCTCACATTACTTTTGTAGCATTGCCCGTGAATCCAGAACTCAATAATAAATTCTAACTGTTTAATATTTAGCATTTCAGACTCCAATTAAGTTCTTACGAGAATGCACGCATAAACACATAATAAAGCACATATGCTAATTCAAACCATTTGTATGAAGAACTAAGAGGAAACAGCAAATACATGGTGTGCCAGTGTCATACAAACAGACAAACATGGGCTAGTGGAGAACAAAATTATAAAAATTATGCTATTGCTTGAAGAAATAGATATATAATAAATATAAAGTTATAAGATAAAATGTAATAGATCCAATGAGCTACACAGCACTATAACATACTATACAATATACTAGCCTATACTTTATACCCATGTGCCATCATGCTACTATTCTTAAAAAACAAACTGAAAAATATTACAGTTAGGTCCATATTAGAGATGAGCGGTGTTCGACTAGAACTGTTCGCCAATCTCAAATTCGAGCTGTTTTGGGCGGTGTTCGAGTTGTTCGACGAACCCGAACGATTTGCAAAAAATTCGGCTGTTCGAGGTTATGTTTGATAACTGTTCGTGCACCAAAAGCGTGTCCTGCATGTCTGGCGCTATTTAGAGCACCAATTACATAGTTAGTAAAGCCGAATAAAGACTTGCGTCCATCAAGTTCGACCTGTTAGTTCTGTAATTGCTAAAGTTGATCCAGAGGAGGGCAAAAGCCCCAAATGATTTAGCCAATCTTCACCTGAGGAAAAATTCCCTCCCGACTCTGAAACCAGCAGTCAGAATAAATCCCTGTATCAACCTACTATTTTATTCTATTTTTAAGTATATGCAGAAATCTGCCTGGTATCTAGAAAAACATCCAGTCCCCGCTTGAACTGGTTTAGTGAATCCGACATTACCGTCTCCTCACTCAGTGAATTCCATATTCTCACTGCTCTTACCGTAAAGAACCCCTTCCTATGCTGGTGCTGAAACCTTTTCTCTTCCAGTCTTAGTGAATGCCCTCTTGTTACCGTAATATCCCTCCTTTTGAACAAATCCCGGGCAATGTCTCTATACTGTCCCCTAACATATTTGTACACATTTATTATGTCCCCCCTCAACCTTCTCTTTTCCAGGCTGAATAGTCCTAGTTTTGCCAACCTCTCTGGGTATTGCAGTCCCTCCATTCCCCTTATTAATTTTGTTGCCCTCCTTTGTACCTTTTCAAGCTCATTTATATCCTTTCTATATATTGGGGCCCATAACTGAGCACAGTATTCCAAGTGTGGTCTGACCAGTGCTTTGTACAGTGGAAGAACAATGTTCTCATCCTTTGCAGCTATACCTCTTCTGATACATCCCATTACCCTGTTTGCCCTTACAGCAGCGGCCTGACTTTGGGCACTCCAATTTAGTTTGCTATCAATCAAGATGCCCAAGTCCTTCTCCATCTCTGAATTCCCCAATGATTTCCCATTCAGTGAGTACTGGTGACTTCCATTTTTCCTTCCCATATGTATGACCTTACATTTCTCCTCGTTAAACCTCATTTGCCATTTAATGCTCCACCTACCCAGCTTATCCAAATCCCTCTGTAGGTCTTCACTATCCTCTTTTGTATTAATTGTTTTACATAACTTTGTGTCATCTGCAAATATTGATATTTTACTATTTATCCCGTTGACTATGTCATTAATAAAGATATTAAATAACATTGGGCCTAGTACAGACCCCTGTGGTACCCCACTAGTGACGCTTACCCAATCTGAGTATATTCCATTTATAACCACCCTCTGCCTTCTATCCTTTAGCCAGTTAGCTACCCACTTGCAGACATTTTCCCCCAGCCCCATCATTCTCATTTTGTATACCAACCTATTATGTGGCACGCTATCGAACGCTTTTGAGAAGTCGAGATACACGACATCCACTGGTTCCCCCTGATCTACTCGAGAGCTAACCTCCTCGTAGAAGTCAATCAGGTTTGTTTGGCAGGAGCGATTCCTCATGAATCCATGTTGGTTCGGGGTTAATAGATTATTAGCGTCAAGATGCTCCATGATTGCCTCATTAATAAAGCCTTCAAAAATTTTGCCCACAACGGACGTCAGACTCACCGGCTGATAGTTTCCGGTGTTACTTTTTGCTCCCTTTTTGAATATTGGCACTACATTCGCCTGTCGCCAATCAAGTGGTACAGACCCAGTCTCAACAGAGTCCTTAAATATAAGATATAACGGTCTGTCTATCACATTACTTAGTTCCCTTAGTACCCGTGGGTGTATGCCATCAGGTCCTGGTGATTTGTTTATTTTAATGTTACTGAGGCGTTTCTGTACCCCAGCTTGTGTTAGATTTGTCATACTTAGTGGAGGATTAAGCTTGTCACTTCTCATTTCGCCTGTTAGTTCTTTTTCCTTTGTGAAAGTTGACGAAAAAAATTTATTTAATAGATTAGCTTTATCCTCATCTTTCTCTATGATTTTGCCTTCATCACTTTTTATCGGTCCAATATTATTCGATTTAATCCTTTTACTATTTATATACGTAAAGAACAGTTTGGGATTTGATCTACTTTCCCTAGCAATACGTCTCTCTGTTTCCTCCTTTGCTATTTGTATTTGTTTTTTGCAGGTTCTCGTTTTTTCCTTGTAACACATTAGTGCCTCCTTGCTGTTTTCCTGTTTTAATCTCTTGAATGCCTCTTTTTTGCTATTTAACGCCCCTTTTACGTTCTTATTCAACCATATTGGTTTCCTCTTATTTCTGGCCCTTTTATTCCCATACGGTATATACCTCTCGCACTGAGTATTCAGAATTCTTTTGAAGGTTTCCCATTTACTATTCGTATTTCCTTGATTAAGAACTTTGTCCCAGTCTATAAGTTGAAGGTTTTCTTTCAGCTGATCAAACTTCGCCCTCCTAAAGTTTAATGTTTTAGTTGTTCCCTTATTGATAACCCTACTGAAGGGCATTTTGAAATTGATAATATTATGATCGCTATTACCTAGGTGCCCCCCTATCTGTACCTCAGTTATTCTATCAGGCCTATTAGTCAATATTAAGTCCAACACTGCCTTCCCTCTCGTTGGTTCCTGCACTAGTTGGGAGAGATAATTATCCTTGATATTTGTCAAGAACCTTTTTCCTTTCTGCGATCTACAGGTTTCTGTTTCCCAGTCAATATCCGGGTAGTTGAAGTCCCCCATTACAATCACCTCATTATGTTTTGCTACTTTGTCTATTTGTCCTAATAGCAGTTTCTCATTCTCTTCTGTTATATTGGGTGGCTTATAGCAGACCCCCAGTAATATTTTATTATTATTTTTTGCCCCCTCTATCTCTACCGACATGGACTCGACCCCCTCTTCTCCCTCTCCTATATCTTCCCTTAGTCTGGGCTTTAGACGTGACTTTACATATAAGCAGACTCCTCCGCCCTTCCCCTGTTTCCGGTCCCTTCTAAATAAACTATAATCTGTTAAATTTACCGCCCAGTTGTAGCTATCGTCTAGCCAAGTCTCTGTTATACCTACGATGTCATACCTCTCCTCCGATATAAGCGCCCACAGCTCATCCGCCTTATTGGTCAGGCTTCTTGCGTTGGTCAGCATGCAAGATAAAACTTTGGGGTTATTTAGCATCCTATTCTTCTCTAACGATCTAACTGTACTATCCCCACCCCCCTCTCCACCCTCATTATATTCACTTCTCCCCTTCCCCCTTGCTTGCCTCACATCCCACCTATTTCCTTGGTTTCCCCCCCTGTCTCTAGTTTAAAAACTCCTCCAACCTATTAGCCATCTTCTTCCCCAGCACCACTGCACCCTCCCCATTGAGGTGCAGCCCGTCCCTACGGTAGAGCCTGTAGCCGACAGCGAAGTCGGCCCAGTTCTCCATGAACCCAAACCCTTCTGCCTTGCACCAACTCTTTAGCCACTTATTCACCTCCCTAACCTCCCATTGGCGCTCCTGTGTGGCTCGCGGGATTGGTAGTATTTCTGAGAAAACTACCTTGGAGGTCCTTGCCCTAAGCTTCCTACCTAGATCTCTGAAATCATTTTTAAGGACCCTCCATCTACCACTCACTTTGTCATTGGTGCCAATGTGGACCATGACCGCTGGGTCTTCGCCAGCCCCACCCAGTAACCTGTCAACCCGATCCGCGATGTGCCGGACTCGAGCGCCAGGGAGGCAGCACACCATTCGGCGATCCCGGTCTTTGTGACAGATTGCCCTGTCTGTCCCCCTAATAATAGAGTCACCCACTACCAGGACCTATCTAGCCTGCCCTACACTTCCTCCCTTCCCCTCATTACTGGAGCATACACTCCCCCGGCGGTCAGAGGATCTGTCGTGCTCCAATAATGCCGGTTCTGTACCAGCCTTCCTATACTTCTTCCCTCTATCCCTTCTAACTGTTACCCAGCTCCCTGCCTGTTCAGCCTGCGCTTCCCCACTAAGCTCCACCCCCAGTGTTGACCCATTGAGTGTCTGCTCGGTGAGCAGCAAACTCCGTTCCATGTTGTCGATGCTATCTGAGCACTTAGATCCAGGATTTGGGCTTCCAAGTGCACGATATGCTCACATCTCTCGCAGCAGTATGGATCCCTGAGCGGTAGCTCAGGGAATGCATACATTGCGCAAGATGTACACTGCATGGCTCCGGCCAACATGGACGTCATTCTAAATATGGGGATACACTCAGTATATATGTATAAGTACAAAACACAATTATTTATATATAGGTGTATGGACGGGGATCAATTAGGGATGTGCAAGTGTATCGATTAGATATCGGCGCGGGATCAGTTAAGTATGGACGGGGGATCAATTAAGTATCAATTAAGTATGGACGGGGGATCAGCTGAGTGGGTCAGGTGGATTAATTAAGTATGGACGGTGTGTCAATTAACTATGGACTGGGATCAATAAGTATGGACTGGGGAAATAATTAATTGTGGACTAGGGAATCAATCAATTAATTATGGACAGGGGGTTTAATTAAATAGGATGGGGGGTAAAGCAAATAAATAGGTATGGACGGTGGGTCAATTAACTAAGGACTGGGGATCAATAAGTATCAATAATATCAATAAATATGGACTGGGGAAATAATTAATTGTGGTCTGGGGAATCAATCAATTAATTATGGACAGGGGTTAATTAAATATGGTGGGGGATAAGGCAAATAGATAGGGACTGGGGATGAGTAAAAGTGGACAAGGGGAATCTATTAAATAGGACAAGGGGGATCAATCAATTATGGGCTGGGGGGGTCAATCATTTAAATGTGGTCAGGGGGATCACTTTAATATGGACGGGGGGTGGTCGGGGATCAATTAAATGAGGACGGGGGGGTCAATTTAATGTGGTCAGAGGGATCAGTTAAATATGGACGGGGGTGTTCAGGGGAATCAATTTAAATATGGACGGGGGTGATCAATTAAATATGGACGGGGGGGTAATCAATTAAATATGGACTAGGGAATACAATACAATTACAATACAGATACAAATACAATACAGTACAGTACACACTTGGGTTCAGTAGGGCCGCTTATCGCGGCCTCCTGCCCCTCACTCACCTCCTCTAGGGACGCTGCACGCTATCACAGCGCGCTTGTCCCTCCGGTCGCCTCTTACCGGTCCTCCTGATCACCTCCTGGTCACCACCACCTGGCACCCTCCGCTGGCCGGCACTGCACGCTGCCACAGCGCTCTCTTGCGCTCGTCCCTCCGGTCGCCTCCTACTGGTCCTCCCGGTCCGCTCGGTCACCTCCGCCTGGCTCTCCTCCCTTCCCAATCATGCAGGGATTGTCTGCCACTCACTGTAATGCCACAGCCATGGTGGTTGTGGCATTAGAGTGATTGCCCAAATCGATGGGAACTGTGCTCACAGTGAAACATGAAAAGCCGGCAATTCAGCAGCGGCGTACACCGGTACCCGACAATTTAGAACCGAAAGACTAGAGCTTCACACATAGATTAGATAGATAGAAACATGTCAGTCACATATATAAGAAGTACAGTGACAGTGTTGATTACTGTACTTGTCATTTAGTGTAAAGGATTTATTAAAAAAAATATTAGTGTTTTCATGCACCGTCTCTTTAAAAAGCCGGCCGGTAATTCAGCAGCGGTACCCGGCAATTTAGAATAGAAGGAATAGAGAACCACACATAGATAAGATAGATAGAAACATGTCAGTCACATATATAAGAAGTACAGTGACAGTGTTGATTACTGTACTTGCCATTTAGTGTAAAGGATTTATTAAAAAAAATATTAGTGTTTTCATGCACCGTCTCTTTAAAAAAGCCAGCCGGCAATTCAGCAGCGGTACCCGACAATTTAGAATGGAAGGATTAGCGCATCACACATAGATTAGATAGATAGAAACATGTCAGTCACATATATATGAAGTACAGTGACAGTGTTGATTACTGTACTTGTCATTTAGTGTTAAAATAAAGGATTTATTTTAAAAAAAATTGGCGTGGGGTTCCCCATAATTTTAGGCTCTAGCGGAGGTTAAGCAGACATCTGGGGCAGATGTTTGATGCCTGGGAAGGGGTAATACCCACGGAGCTTCCCAGGCTACTAATATCAGCACCCAGCTGAATGCTTAGCCTTTACTAGCTATTAACCCCTTAAGCCCCGAGGGTGGTTTGCACGTTAATGACCAGGCCAATTTTTACAATTCTGACCACTGTCAATTTATGAGGTAATTACTCTGGAACGCTTCAACAGATCCCCCTGATTCTGAGACTGTTTTTTCGTGACATATTGTACTTCATGATTGTGGAAAAATTTCTTCGATATCACTTGCGTTTATTTGTGAAAAAAATGGAAATTTGGCGAAAATTTTGAAAATTTTGCAATTTTCAAAATTTGAATTTTTAAGCCCTGAAATCAGAGAGATATGTCACACAAAAGAGTTAATAAATAACATTTCCCACATGTCTACTTTACATCAACACAATTTTGGAACCAAAATTTTTTTTTGTTAGGGAGCTATAAGGGTTAAAATTTGACCAGCGATTTCTCATTTTTCCAACAAAATTTACAAAACCATTTTTTTAGGGACCACATCACATTTGAAGTCACTTTGAGAGGTCTTTACGACAGAAAATACCCAAAAGTGACACCATTCTAAAAACTGCACTCCTCAAGGTGCTCAAAACCACATTCAAGAACTTTATTAATCCTTCAGGTGCTTCACAGGAATTTATTGAATGTGGAAGAAAAAAATGAACATTTAACTTTTTTCACAAAAATGTTAATTTAGACCCAATTTTTTTTATTTTCACAGGGGTAACAAGAAAAAATCGACCCCAAAATTTGTTGTGCAATTTCCCCTGGGCACGCAGATACCCAATATTTGGGGAAAAAACACTGTTTGGGCGCACGGCAGGGCTCGGAAGGGAAGGAGCGCCATTTGACTTTTTGATTGTAAAATTTGCTTGAATAATTAGCGGACGCCATGTTGTGTTTGGAGAGCCCCTCTGTGCCCAAACTTTGGAGCTCCCTCACAAGTGACCCCATTTTGGAAACTAGACCCCCCAAGGCACCTTTATAGATGCATAGTGAGCACTTGAAACCCCCAGGTGCTTCACAAATTGATTCGTAAAAATGAAAAAGTGAAAAAAAAAACACTTTTTCATTTTTATGAATCAATTTGTGAAGCACCTGGGGATCCAAGTGCTCACTATGAATCTAGATAGGTGCCTTGGGGGGTCTAGTTTCCAAAATGGGGTCACTTGTGGGGGAGCTCCAATGTTTGGGCACACAGGGACTCTCCAAATGCAACATGATGTCCGCTAACAAAATGTCGGCTCAAATTGTTAGCGGACACCATGTTGCGTTTGGAGAGCCCCTCTGTGCCCAAACTTTAGAGCTCCCCCACAAGTGACCCCATTTTGGAAACTAGACCCCCCAAGGCACCTATCTAGATGCATAGTGAGCACTTGGAACCCCCAGGTGCTTCACAAATTGATTTGTAAAAATGAAAAAGTGGAAAAAAAAACACTTTTTCATTTTTATGAATCAATTTGTGAAGCACCTGGGGTTCCAAGTGCTCACTATGAATCTAGATAGATGCCTTGGGGGGTCTAGTTTCCAAAATGGGGTCACTTGTGGGGGAGCTCCGAAGTTTGGACACACAGGGGCTCTCCAAACGCAACATGGTGTCCGCTAACAATTTGAGCCGACAATTTGTTAGCGGATATCATGTTGCATTTGGAGAGTCCCTGTGTGCCCAAACATTGGAGCTCCCCCACAAGCAAGTGACCCCATTTTGGAAACTAGACCCCCCAAGGCACCTATCTAGATTCACAGTGAGCACTTGGAACCCCAGGTGCTTCACAAATTGATTCATAAAAATGAAAAAGTGTTTTTTTTTCACTTTTTCATTTTTACGAATCAATTTGTTAATCACCTGGGGGTTCCAAGTGCTCACTATGCATCTAGATAGGTGCCTTGGGGGGTCTAGTTTCCAAAATGGGGTCACTTGTGGGGGAGGTCTAAAGTTTGGGCACACAGGGGCTCTCCAAACGCAACATGGTGTCCGCTAACAATTTGAGCCGACAATTTGATAGCGGATATCATGTTGCATTTGGAGAGTCCCTGTGTGCCCAAACATTGGAGCTCCCCCACAAGTGATCCCATTTTGGAAACTAGACCCCCCAAGGCACCTATCTAGATTCATAGTGAGCACTTGGAACCCCAGGTGCTTCACAAATTGATTCATAAAAATGAAAAAGTGTTTTTTTTTTCACTTTTTCATTTTTACGAATCAATTTGTGAAGCACCTGGGGGTTCCAAGTGCTCACTATGCATCTAGATAGGTGCCTTGGGGGGTCTAGTTTCCAAAATGGGGTCACTTGTGGGGGAGCTCTAATGCTTGGGCACACAGGGGCTCTCCAAACGCAACATGGCGTCCGCTAACAATTTGAGCCGATTTTCCATTCAATTCGTTAGCGGACACCATGTCGCGTTTGGAGAGCCCGTGATGTGCCTAAACATTGGAGCTCCCCCACAAGTGTCCCCATTTTGGAAACTATACCCCTCAAGTATTTTATTAAGGTGTATAGTGAACATTTTGAACCCAGAGGTACGGCACAGAATTTGTTTACATTAGGTCATCATATTGAATAAGTTGTCATTATTCTTGAGCGCAAGTGCTCGCTACTTGAGTTTGCATCGGGTACTCAGGTATGCACCATGTACAGCGTGTGCTCGAGTGACATGCTCGAGTCCCTGCTCCGCATGTTTCACGGTTATTAGACACCCAAAAAAAAACATGCGGGGATCGCTCGTGCATGGCAGGCAATCCCCGTAAAGTTTTTTTGGCCGTGAAGCATATGGGGCAGAGACTCGAGCATGTCACTCAAATACCCACGATACTCAATGCATACCAGAGCACCCGATGCAAACTCAAGTAGCGAGCACTTGTGCTCAACACTAGTCGCCATATCGTCATCTTTTTTTCTTACTTTTGAAAAAAATCCCAACCCCAGCCCTAACCCTAGCACAACCCTAACCATAGCACAACCCTAGCCCCAGCACAACCCTAGCCCCAGCACAACCCTAGCCCCAAACCCAGCCCTAACCCTTGCCCAATCCTAACCCAAGAGTTTATTTTTGACACCGTTCCTTGTGCGCTATAAGTGATTAGACAACTTTATTCTTCAGGTCGGTGTGATTACAGCAATGCCAGAATCATATGGGGTTTTTATGACTGACAGCTGTCACACACTAAAAGACGCATTTTTTGTAAAATCTAGTTTTTGCATCGCCATATTTTGAGAGCTATAATTTTTCCAGATTTTGGCAGACAGTCATGTGATCGCTCGTTTTTTGCAGGATGACTTGACGTTATTGGTGCCATTTTCAGGCACGTGACATTTTTTGATCGCTTTCTATTCCGATTTTTGGGAGGCAGAATAAACAAAAACCAACAATTCAGGAATTGTTTTTTTTTTTTTTTTATTCTGTTCCACGTGTGGTAAAATTGATGAGGTAGCTTTATTCTTCGGGTGAGTACGTTTACAGCGGTACCACATTTGTATCATTTTTCTATGTTTTGGCGCTTATACACAATAAAAGCTATTTTATAGATAAAAATATTTTTTAGCATAGCTTTATTCTGAGAGCTATGACTTTTTTATTTTTCGGCTGATGGAGCTGTATTGTGGCTTGTTTTTTGCGGGACGAGATGACGTTTTCAGCGGTACCATTTTTATTTATATGCGTCTTTTTGATCGCGTGTTATTCCACTTTTTGTTTGGCGGTATGGTGATAAAGCATTGTTTTTTGCTTCGTTTTTTTTTTTTTTTTACCGTGTTCACTGAAGGGGTTAACTAGTGGGACAGTTTTTTAGGTCAGGTTGTTCCGGACGCGGCGATACCAAATATGTTTACTTTTATTGTTTTTTTTGTAATAATATTTATTGATGGGTACATTATATTTTTATTTTTGGTGGATTATTTTTTTTATTTTTTTTTTATATTTTTGCAATTTTTTTTTTTTTTCCACTTTCAGACAGTTTATACACTTTATTACTTTGTCCCACTCTGGGACTTTCACTTTTTTTTCTCTGATCGCCTGCATGGCATAGGAATGGAGCACCTTCCCTATGCCATGCAGGCTGTCAGCGGTGCAGTGTGAAAATTGTTTGGAGATGCACTGCGTATGTCCAAACAATCTTCCTGCTGTCTGGTGACCCGGATGTTGTCATGACGACATCGGGTCGTCATGGCAACACCCGGGAAGCCTTTGCAGACTGCGCTGGAAGCCGGAAGAGGAGGTGAGTATCGGCGATCACCTCCCCTTGCCCCCGCAATGCCGCGATCGACTTCGATCGACTTCGATCGCAGCATCGCAGGGGTTAATGTGCTGGGAGCGGTGCAGGACCGCTCCCTGCACTTAGTACCGGGTGTCAGCTGTGACAATCAGCTGACACCCGGCGGCGATCGCGCCCGCACAGTCTGTGTGCGCGCGCGATCGCGATGACGTACTAATACGGGTCTGGCTCTTAAGTCCCAGGGCACAGACGCGTATTAGTACGTCAGATGTTGTTAAGGGGTTAAAAAAATTGACATGGGGTCCCTCCTATTTTAATAGCTAGCAAAGGCTAGGCAGACAGCTGGGGGCTGATATTAATAGCCCAGGAAGGGTGCCATGAATATTGGCCCCCTCCCAGGCTAGAAACACCAGCCGTCAGCCACCCCAGAAATGGCACATCCATAGGATGCGCCAATTCTGGCACTTAGCCTCGCTCTTCCCACTGCCCTGTAGCGGTGGCAGTGGGGTAATAGGGCTAGGGTTGATGTCAGCTTATAATGCCAGCTGACATCAAGCCCAGGTTAGTAATGGGGAGGCGTCTATAAGACACCCCCATTACTAACCCCGTAGTCAAAGTTAAAAAAAACACAAACACCCAGAATAAAGTCCTTTAATTGTAATAAAGACACAATTCTTTATTGTTCTAAATTAAACCATACTTACAATCACGCCCATTCCAGCTGAAGCCAACGATCCTCTGCAATAAAAGAAAAATAATAAAGCAACATAATCCTTACCTTTCCATGGTTCCCATGACAGCTTCAGCTCTGCTGCATCGAGATGACAGGCTGGACCGCAGCAGAAAGCTGCCATCCAGCCTGTCATCCCGCAGACACTGAGAAGCGCAGGCTTGCTTGCGCTCCTCAGCGTCTCTCTGTGACGGCATCCAGATGAGCCGAGTTCATGTCCAATGAACTCGGCTCACCTCATGCACGTCACTGACAGCGTGGGAAAATTCTCACGCTGAAGCGCTGAGTGCAGGAGAATTCTCCCACGCTGTCAGTGACGTGCATGAGGTGAGCTCATGTCCAATGAATTCAGCTCACCTCATACACGTCACTGACAGCGTGGGAAAATTCTCCTGCACTCACCGCTTCAGCATGAGAATTCTCCAACGCTGAAGCGCTGAGTGCAGGAGAATTTTCCAACGCTGTCAGTGACGTGCATGAGGTGAGCCGAGTTCATTGGACATTAACTCGACTCATCTGGATGCCCTCACAGAGAGACACTGTGGAGCGCAAGCAAGCCTGCTCTTCTCAGTGTCTGCGGGATGACAGGCTGGACGGCAGCGTTCTGCTGCGGTCCAGCCTGTCATCTCGATGTAGCAGAGCTGAAGCTGTCATGGGAACCATGGAACGGTAAGGATGATGTTGCTTTATTATTTTTCTTTTATTTCAGGAGATCGTTGGCTTCAGCTGGAATGGGCGTGACGGTAAGTATGGTTTAATTTAGAACAATAAAGAATTGTGTGTTTATTTCAATTAAAGGACTTTTTTCTCGGTGTTGTGTTTTTTTTAAATACTTTACTAGAAATTCATGGTGGTCATGTCTAATATTGGCGTGACCCCATGAATTTCGGGCTTAGGGCCAGCTGATAATGCCAAGCTGGCCCTAACCCCTTTATTACCCAGTGAGCCACCGCATCAGGGCCCTGGATGAGTTGGGTACAGCGCCAGAAGATGGCGCTTCTATGAACGCGCCATTTTCCGGGGTGGCTGCGGACTGCAATTTGCAGCGGGGGTGGCCCAGAAAGCTTGGGCCTCCCTGCGCTGCGGATTCCAGCCCCCAGCTGCCTAGTTGTACCTGGCTGGACACAAAAACAGGGCGAAGCCCCACGTCAGTTTTCTTTAAATTATTTCATGAAATAATTAAGAAAAAAAGGGCTTCCCTATATTGTTGTGTCCGGCCAGGTACAAATAGGCAGCTGGTGGTTGGGGGCAGCCCGTTCCTGCCTGCTGTACCTGGCTGGACACAAATATAGTGCGAAGCCCCACGTCAATTTTTTTTTAATTATTTCATGAAATAATTAAAAAAAAAAGGGCTTCCCTATATTGTTGTGTCTGGCCAGGTACAAATAGGCAGCTGGTGGTTGGGGGCAGCCCGTTCCTGCCTGCTGCACCTGACTGGACACAAATATAGTGCAAAGCCCCATGTCAATTTTTTTTTAATTATTTCATGAATTTCCTGAAATAATTTAAAAAATTTGAAGTGGGGCTTCGCACTATATTTGTGTCCAGCCAGGTACAGCAGGCAGGAACGGGCTGCCCCCAACCACCAGCTGCCTATTTGTACCTGGCCGGACGCAACAATATAGGGAAGGCCTTTTTTTCTTAATTATTTCATGAATTTCCTGAAATAATTAAAAAAAATTGAAGTGGGGCTTCGCACTATATTTGTGTCCAGCCAGGTACAGCAGGCAGGAATGGACTGCCCCCAACCACCAGCTGCCTATTTGTACCTGGCCGGACACAACAATATAGGGAAGGCCTTTTTTTCTTAATTATTTCATGAATTTCATGAAATAATTAAAAAAAAAATACGTGGGGCTTCGCCCTATTTTTGTGTCCAGCCAGGTACAACTAGGCAGCTGGGGGCTGGAATCTGCAGCGCAGGGAGGCCCAAGCTTTCTGGGGCCCCCCCGCTGCAAATTGCAGTCCGCAGCCACCCCAGAAAATGGCGCGTTCATAGAAGCGCCATCTTCTGGCGCTGTACCCAAATCATCCAGGGCCCTGGTGCGGTGGCTCACTGGGTAATAAAGGGGTTAGGGCCAGCTTGGTATTATCAGCTGGCCCTAAGCCCAAAATTCATGAGGTCACGCCAATATTAGACATGACCACCATGAATTTCTAGTAAAGTATTTAAAAAAAACACAACACCCAGAATAAAGTCCTTTAATTGAAATAAACACACAATTCTTTATTGTTCTAAATTAAACCATACTTACCATCACGCCCATTCCAGCTGAAGCCAACGATCTCCTACAATAAAAGAAAAATAATAAACCAACATCATCCTTACCTTTCCATGGTTCCCATGACAGCTTCAGCTCTGCTACATCGAGATGACTGGCTGGACCGCAGCAGAACGCTGCCATCCAGCCTGTCATCCCGCAGACACTGAGAAGTGCAGGCTTGCTTGCGCTCCTCAGTGTCTCGCTGTGACGGCATCCAGATGAGTCGAGGTCATATCCAATGAACTCGGCTCACCTCATGCACGTCACTGACAGCGTGGGAAAATTCTCACGCTGAAGCGCTGAGTTCAGGAGAATTCTCCCACGCTGTCAGTGACGTGCATGAGGTGAGCTCATGTCCAATGAACTCGGCTCACCTCATGCACGTCACTGACAGCGTGGGAAAATTCTCCTGCACTCAGCGCTTCAGCGTGAGAATTCTCCCACGCTGTAAGTGACGTGCATGAGGTGAGCTGAGATCATTGGACATGAGCTCACCTCATGCACGTCACTGACAGCGTGGGAAAAGTCTCACGCTGAAGCGCTGAGTGCAGGAGAATTTTCCCACGCTGTCAGTGACGTGCATGAGGTGAGCCGAGTTCATTGGACATGACCTCGGCTCATCTGGATGCCGTCACAGCGAGACACTGAGGAGCGCAAGCAAGCCTGCTCTTCTCAGTGTCTGCGGGTTGACAGGCTGGATGGCAGCGTTCTGCTGCGGTCCAGCCTGTCATCTCGATGTAGCAGAGCTGGAGCTGTCCTGGGAACCATCGAAAGGTAAGGATGATGTTGGTTTATTATTTTATTTTTATTGCAGGAGATCGTTGGCTTCAGCTGGAATGGGCGTGACGGTAAGTATGGTTTAATTTAGAACAATAAAGAATTTTGTGTTTATTTCAATTAAAGGACTTTATTCTGGGTGTTTGTGTTTTTTTTAACTTTCACTATGGGGTTAGTAATGGGGGTGTCTTATAGACGCCTCTCCATTACTAACCTGGGCTTGATGTCAGCTGGCATTATAAGCTGACATCAACCCCAACCCTATTACCCCACTGCCACCGCTACAGGGCAGTGGGAAGAGCGAGGCTAAGTGCCAGAATTGGCGCATCCTATGGATGCGCCATTTCTGGGGCGGCTGACTGCTGGTGTTTCTAGCCTGGGAGGGGGCCAATATTCATGGAACCCTTCCTGAGCTATTAATATCAGCCCCCAGCGGTCTGCCTAGCCTTTGCTAGCTATTAAAATAGGGGGGACCCCACGTCATTTTTTGGGGGGGTCCCCCATTTTAATAGCTAGTAAAGGCTAGGTATTCAGCTGGGGGCTGATATTAGTAGCCTGGGAAGCTCCATGGGTATTACCCCCTTCCCAGGCTTCAAACATCTGCCCCAGCCATCTGCTTAACCTCTTCTAGAGACTAAAATTACGGGGATCCCCACGCTAATTTTTTTTTTAATAAATCCTTTATTTTAACACTAAATGACAAGTACAGTAACCAACAATATCACTGTACTTCATATATATGTGACTGACATGTTTCTATCTATCTAATCTATGTGTGATGCTCTATCTTTCTGTTCTAAATTGTCGGGTACAGATGCTGAATTGCCGGCCGGCTTTTTTAAAGAGACGGTGCATGAAAACACTATTATTTTTTTAAATAAATCCTTTACACTAAATGACAAGTACAGTAAGCAACACTGTCACTGTACTTATTATATATGTGACTGACATGTTTCTATCTATCTAATCTATGTGTGAAGCTCTATTCTTTCTGTTCTAAATTGTCAGGTTCCGCTGCTGAATTGCCGGCCGGCTTTTTTAAAGAGACGGTGCATGAAAACACTAATATTTTTTTTAATAAATCCTTTACACTAAATGACAAGTGCAGTAACCAACACTGTCACTGTGCTTCTTATATGTGTGACTGACATGTTTCTATCTATCTAATCTATGTGTGATGCTCTATTCCTTCTTGTCTAAATTGTCGGGTACCGGTGTATGCCGCTGCTGAATTTGCCGGCGGCTTTTTTAAAGAGAGTGTCTTCTGAGCAGTTTGTCAGCTTTTGGACACCTTTGAAGGTGTCTTCTATGTGTTTCTATGTGTTTTTGTTTGCCTGCCATTGGTGTTAACGGTGTTCGACGGTGTTCTAAGGTGTTCGACGAACAGTTCGACGAACAGTTCCTCGAACATCCCGGTGTTCGACTAACCGAACCGAACCCGAACACTACGGGGGTGGCTCAACACTAGTCCATATATATTGGGACAGAGACAACATTTTTCTAATTTTGGTTCAAGACATTACCACAATGAATTTTAAACAAAACAATTCAGATGGACTTGAAGTTCAGACTTTCAGCTTTCATTTGAGGGTATCCACATTAAAATTGGATGAAGGGTTTAGGAGTTTTAGCTCCTTAACATGTGCTACCCTGTTTTTAAAGAGACCAAAAGTAATTGGACAAATTAAATAATTGTAAATAAAATGTTCATTTCTAGTACTTGGTTGAAAACCCTTTGTTGGCAATGACTGCCTGAAGTCTTGAACTCATGGACATCACCAGACGCTGTCTTTCCTCCTTTTTGATGCTCTGCCAGGCCTTCACTGCGGTGGTTTTCAGTTGCTGTTTGTTTGTAGGCCTTTCTGTCTGAAGTTTAGTCTTTAACAAGTGAAATGCATGCTCAATTGGGTTGAAATCAGGTGACTGACTTGGCCATTCAAGAATATTCCACTTCTTTGCTTTAATAATCTCCTGGGTTGCTTTGGCTTTATGTTTTGGGTCATTGTCCATCTGTAGTATGAAACGACGACCAATCACTTTGGCTGCATTTGGCTGGATCTGAGCACACAGTATGGCTCAGAATACATCAGAATTCATTTGGCTGCTTCTGTCCTGTGTCACATCATCAATAAACACTGGTGACCCAGTGCCACTGGCAGCCATGCATGCCCAAGCCATCACACTGCCTCCGCCGTGTTTTACAGATGATGTGGTATGCTTTGGATCATGAGCTGTACCATACCATACTTTTCTCTTTCCATCATTCAGGTAGAGGTTGATCTTGGTTTCATCTGTCCAAAGAATGTTCTTCCAGAACTGTGCTGGCTTTTTTAGATGTTTTTTAGCAAAGTCCAGTCTAGCCTTTTTATTCTTGATGCTTATGAGTTGCTTGCACCGTGCAGTGAACCCTCTGTATTTACTTTCATGCAGTCTTCTCTTTATGGTAGATTTGGATATTGATACACCTACCTCCTGGAGAATGTTGTTCACTTGGTTGGCTGTTGTGAAGGGGTTTCTCTTCACCATGGAGATTATTCTGCGATCATCCACCACTGTTGTCTTCCATGGGCGCCTAGTTCTTTTTGCATTGATGAGTTCACCAGTGCTTTCTTTCTTTTTCAGGAAGTATCAAACTGTAGATTTTTCCACTCCTAATATTGTAGCAATTTCTCGGATGTTTTTTTTCTGTTTTTGCAGCTTAAGGATGGCTTGTTTCACCTACATGGAGAGCTCCTTTGACCGCATGTTTACTTCACAGCAAAACCTTCCAAATGCAAGCAGCACACCTCAAATCAACTCCAGGCCTTTTATCTGCTTAATTGAGAATGACATAACGAAGGGATTGCCCACACCTGTCCATGCAATAGCCTTGGAGTCAATTGTCCAATTACTTTTGGTCCCTTTAAAAACAGGGTGGCACATGTTAAGGAGCAGAAACTCCTAAGCCCTTCATCCAATTTTAATGTGGATACCCTAAAATGAAAGCTGAAAGTCTGAACTTCAACTGCATCTGAATTGTTTTGTTTAAAATTCATTGTGGTAATGTCTAGAAACAAAATTAGAAAAATGTTGTCTCTGTCCAAATATATATGGACCTAACTGTATATCCATTGTTAGTATATGTTCAGCTGATTGGAAGAGAAGAGTCTAAGGACTTTTTACACCACCTGATTCCTCCTGTTAAACAATCTCCTATTGGCTATTACAGCAGAGCCAAGTAGGATAAGGTTAAATCCTTGCTCTGCAGGATTTGTTTAGATGCACCTGTATAGCCTTTTACTAGAACCAGGGCCTTTGTTCATTAGATCTGTCAGTCTGCTAGATGTTAAGCATAGTCGAGTGTGCTGCTGATGAGTGACCAGCCAAAATGTGAGCTGTAGCTGTTGTTTACATATGAAGATGTGTCCTTTTCATTACAATAATGAATAACACAAAAATAACAGAATATATATACAGCTCTGGCAAAAATTAAGAGACCACTGAACAGTTTTCTGTTGGAAAGCATGGAAAGACTGGTGGAAAGCATGCCAAGACGCATGAAAACTGTGATTAAAAATCATGGTTATTCCACCAAATATTGATTTCTGAACTCTTCCTGAGTTAAAACATGAGTAATCTGAGGTCTGATAGCACTGTTTCTTTTTTAATATTTTGACGCTTTATCATTTGCTGCAAACAAATACAACATTTTTAGCTTTGAATTTCAGGGACATGTTGTCAGTAGTTTATAGAATAAAACAACAATGTACATTTTACTAAAAATATACCTATAAAGAGAAAAATCAGAAAAACTGAAAATTTTGCAGTGGTCCCTTAATTTTTGCCAGAGCTGTATATACTGTGTATATATATATATATATATATATATATATATATATATATATATATATATATATAAGAATACTCACCTCCTCAAAAAAAAGTGAATAGACCCAAAATATTGAATAAAGTATATCTTTTTATTTATTAATACATGAAGATAAAATATGCATCTTCATGTATTAATAAATAAAAATATATACAGTATCTGATTCCATATTTCGAGTCTATTCACTTTTCTTTGAGGAGGCTTTTCATAACCATATTTTATAAGCCTGCTTAAAGATTATTGCACCTGACAAACCAGCATTTTTGCTTGTTCGTCAGGTGTTTGCTAGCCTGATAGAAAGGGCTGATAATCGTGAAAGAGCTCATTTTGTAAATATCACCTTATCTAAGCGTTCCCTAAGTTATCAATGCTCTACAAGCTAAAGTAGGGGACTTCAAAATGAAATGTTACAAAGCTTCAGCCCCCAGCAAGCCTCATCTGGTCATTTGTCCTGGCACGCAGATTCCTTGCAGGTGTAAGTAGCTTAACTATGGGATTCATTTAATAAATAGCAGCCAATTATACTTTTATAGGCAGAAAGGGAATGCAGGCGAAAATGTCTTACTCCAGCCTACAGTCAGCAGCTAAGTAGGGTCACTGAACAGCTGATTTCTCTGCTCTGTCAGAGCCTGTTTTCATCTTCTTGACCAGGCCAAATTGTACAATTCTGACCAGTGTCACTTTATGAGGTAATAACTCTAGAACGCTTCAATGTATCCAGTAATTCTGATATTGTTTTTTCACCACACATTGTACTTCATGGTAGTGGTTGATATTTGCGTTTATTTGTGAAAATATAGGAATTTTGGCAATTTTCAAATTTTAATTTTTATGACCCTAAACCAGAGTTATATCACACAAAATAGTTAATAAATAACATTTACCAAATATCTGCTTTCCATAACCATCATTTTTTAAACATTATTTTTTTTTGTTAACAAGTTAGAAGAGTTAAAATTTGATCAGAAATTTCTCAATTTTCCAACAAAAATGACAAAAAAAACTTTTGTAAGGAGCACATCACATTTGAAGCGACTTTGAGGGGACTAAATGACAGAAAATAGCCAAGAGTGACACCATTTTATAAACTGCACCCCTCAAAGTTCTCAAAACCACATTCAAGAAGTTTATTAACCCTTCATATGCTTCATAGGAATTAAAGCAATGCGGAAAGAAAAAATGAACATTTTACTTTTTCCCTCAAAAATGTTGATTTAGCCCCAAATTTTTAATTTTCACAAGGGAACAGGAGACATACAATTTGTTGTGCAGCTTCTCCTAAGTATGCTGATACCCCATATGTGGGCACATGGCAGGACTTGAAAGGGAAAAAGCCCCATTTGATGTTTGAAGCGCAAAATTGGCTGGAATAGACAGCAAACCCCATGTCACATTTCCAGAGCCCCCGATGTGCCTAAACAGCAGAAGCCCCCCACAAGTGACCCCATTTTGGTAACTACAACCTTCAAGGAACTTTTGACAGGTGTAGTGAGCACCTTGAACCCATAGGTGCTTCACAGAATTTTATAACATTAAGCTGTGAAAATTAAAAAATACATTTATTCCAAAAAATGTTGGTTTTACCCCAAAGGGGAACAGGAAAAAATGAACTGTAAAATTTGTTGTGCAATTCCTCCTGAGTACACTGTTACCCCATACGTGATCAAAACTACTGTTTGGGCACATGGCAGGGCTCGGAAGGGAAGTAGCAGATGCCATATCACATTTGAAGAGCCCCCAAAATGGCAAAACAGCAGAAACCCCCACTAGTAACCTCATTCTGGAAACTGCCTCTTGAGGAATTCATCTTGGGGTGAAGTCAGCATTTTTAACCTTCAGGTGATTTACAGAATTGCATAAATTAGGCTAAGAAAATGAAAAATTAATTTTTTTTTCGCTAAAATGTTGCTTTGGCCCCAAGTTTTTAACCCCTTCACATGCATGTATGTCGCATGTCACAAGCGGGTGTATCCAGCAAATACCATACCCGGCAGGTGATGACTGTGTATTACAGCCAGGACCTGAGGCTAACAATTGTGGGTTGAGCAGTGCTCCCCCTGTGATTGTTAACTTCTTAAATACCGTTGTCAGTCTTCGACAGCTGCATTTAGCATGCACCGACGTGCGTGCGCGTCATTTTCCTCACCCATCGTGGCGCAGCCATTGGTCAGCTGAGTGATGATCCCTGTGCCTGTCATTTTGGACTTCCTTTGAAACCTCTGTGACTGGGCTTCAAAGGAGACTGTGATTTCTGCTATATGCAACTTCAAGTCGCCTACGGAGGCTAACAATAAAAGTAAAAAGTTAAAAAAATGTTTTAAAAAATATCAAAACAATAAAAAAAAGTTCAAATCACCCTTTCTTCTCCATTGAAAATAAAGATATTAGAAAAATTAAAAAAATACGCATATGTGGTATCAGCACATTCAGAGAAGTTCGATCTATCAAAATATAAGAAAAACTGAAAAAATTACATTTTTTTTGTCTACACAATTCCACCAAAAGGCTGTAACAAGTGATCAAAAAGCAAGCAAAGGGGGGTGAGAAATGCCCCCCAGCAGCTGCAGCTGCTGACAGGATGTCCCCTTGTTTGTTTACTAACATGTGCTCTTTTGTTAAGGTACTACATTTCAATATTGAGTTGTGGAAGAACTATATGTCCAAGCTCTTCACAAAATGGATTTTCTAGCTCAGAGGGAGATAGCGAATGCCAGACTGCATCCCAGCCCAATCTAGCGTGTAGGGACAAGGACATAAATGTCCCAGCCTTTTAGAAGCCCCTAGGGACCATCCAGTAAGGAGGTATAGCCCATTTTAGTTATGGAAACTCTTAGCTAAGTGGGAACTAGGGTAAAGACTTGGGCTTGAGGAGGATGGGGGGGACCCAGAGAGTTTAAAAACTCCTGCAGGTCTTCTCCAACCAGTCTTTGTTCCTGGGGAGCCCATGCCATCAAGACGTGTGTGGACAAGTCCAGCAACCGAGTGAGGGCCTACACTCTCCCCATGTGGTCACCCTCCCCCACAAGTCAGGCTGTCCATCTAAACTGGTAACTGACTTTAATATCTGTTTAGCTTGATGTACCATGCTTTTGTATTTGTAACTCTGACCACTGTACACTGTGTTCCAAATTATTATGCAAATAATATTTTCTCAGGTTTTCCCAAATTACCTATATGAATTGCAGTCATTGTAATTTTCCAGTCAAATAACTATTAGAGTACAATTGAAAGGTTTTTGTACAAACTGCCTATGATAACAGTATATTTTTTAAAAAATAAAAAACTCAAACTGCACTCAAAATGCATGTTCCAAATTATTATGCACAGCAGAGTTTTCAACCTTTTAATAAAGAACAAAAAAATGGTCATTTTTGAAATTATAAGCATTAGCAGGTTATTACAAACTGAAATCAAACAGTTTTCAACTCAAAACTTTATTCTAGTTGATGTTACATTTGCACATAGGACCCCTAGTTCGAAAGGAGCTTCTGAACTCTCTCGTCCATTGAATTTGTCAGGTTTTGGATGGTTTCTGCTTCAATTGTTTTGCATGAGGACAGAATACCCTCCCAGAGCTGTTGCTTAGATGTGAACTGTCTCCCGCCATCATAGAAACTCCTTTGATGATGCTCCAGAGGTTCTCAATGGGGTTGAGGTCAGGGGAGCATGGGTGCAACACCATAAGTTTGTCCCCTTTTATGCCCATAGCAGCCAGAGATGCAGATGTGTTATGTGCAGCATGAGACGGGGCATTATCATACATGAAATGATCACGATGGTTCAGATGGATGGAGTGGAGGATGGCTGGTTGATGGACACCCCATGCAAACACAGCTACGGCGCTAGCAAGGAGGAAGTGGAGTAATGTTTTGGGCTGGAATCATGGGGAGAGAGATTGTCGGCCCTTTTAGGATCCCTGAAGGGGTAAAGATGAACTCCATAATGTATGTTGAGTTTCTCAAACAGCACTCTCTTCCATGGTTCAAGAAGAAGAACCGTGCATTCCGCAGCAAGATAATTTTCATGCATGATAATGCACCGTTTCATGCTGCACATAACACATCTGCATCTCTGACTGCTATGGGCATAAAAGGGGAAAAACTTATGGTGTGACCCCCCATGCTCCCCTGACCTCAACCCCATTGAGAACCTCTGGAGCATCATCAAAAGGAGTGTCTATGATGGCGGGAGGCAGTTCACATATAAGCAACAGCTCTGGGAGGTTATTCTGTCCTCATGCAAAACAATTAAAACAGAAACCATCCAAAACCTGACAAATTCAATGGACGAGAGAGTTCAGAAGCTCCTTTCGAACAATGGGTCCTATGTGCAAATGTAACATCACCTAGAATAAAGTTTTGAGTTGAAAACTGTTTGATTTCAGTTTCTAATAACCTGCTAATGCTTATAATTTCAAAAATGACCATTTTTTTTTGTTCTTTATTAAAATGAAAAGGTTGAAAACTCTGCTGTGCATAATAATTTGGAACATACATTTTGAGTGCAGTTTGAGTTTTTTATTTTTTTAAAAATATACTGTTATCATTGGCAGTTTGTACAAAAACCTTCCAATTGTACTCTAATAGTTATTTGACTAGAAAATTACAATGACTGCAATTCATATAGGTAATTTGGGAAAATCTGAGAAAATATTATTTGCATAATAATTTGGAACACAGTGTATATGTATAACCCTGATGTATATAGTAGATTGTTTAGTGAGCCCTTTTAGCGATTAAATATATAATTTAATCTTGGGCTGTTATTTTATCTCGACCCCCGAACCTTACGTCTGTTGTTCGGTCCAGCGAACACGCTACCGGGCTGGTTTCTAGCCTGATATAAGTCAGTTATATCAAATATAAACTGGTGGCAGCTCTAGCCAGGCCGACAAGGCTCCGCTTCACTGGAGTAGTCAAAGAGCCTCTCAGCCTGTCAGGGGAGTGAGTGAGCATGGGGCCACGTCAGTGACTGAGTGGACCACCTTTTCTCACTCCCTGGTGCCTTTGTACCCATGTGGACAGAAGGTGACGATGTAGAACTGTACCAATCTGACCTTACGCGTCCTTAAGGGGGGTGCGAAACGTCACGCTGGTGCAAAGGGTAGATCCATATCATGTGCTCCTTCTGGCATAGTGTGATGTCAGGCGGGTGGCGGGGTGTGGATCCACCAGAAGAAGCGGCAATTGCGGGACTCTGCGGGGCCCCCCTGGTGCCGTTTCTTCACATTGGTTGCAAGCAGTGTGGGATCGAGATAATAGTGTGTGTGAGAGTTTAACGCATACTCACAGACACTAAGGACAGCCAGTAGTAGCTTTTGCTGCTGGGGTCCTAAGGTCAGCTCAGCACTAGACAGAATACAAAAACTGTAAGTTGTGTGGGTGCATCAGGTTGCAGTTCGGTGTCAGTGACCGCAGCGTGCAAGTATGGCCAGTGGAACCAAGAGCAGAACCAATGAGATGTCCAATGCTCCAGATGGTAGGGAGGAGGTGGAATTCGATGTCGCTCCTGAAGGAGGGGAGTCCCGCCCAGGCACCCCAAGGAGAAAGTCGCTAGCGGTTGGCCCCACAGGGGACCACCAACCATCTGACCTTCAACCTAGGCAGGCCAGATTGGATGACCTTGTGCAAGATGCCCTAGCCAGTCTCATAGCTGGAGAGAAGGCCACCTATGAGACCTTCACAGCTGCAGCGGTATGTCTCGAGGTAGCAGCATCATGTCGTGAGGCAACAGCCACAGCAGAACGTCAGCGGGAGCGCGAGCACCAGCAAAATATGCTTCAGCTCCAGCTCAAGATGCCAGTCCCAGGTAGTCCTGAGTCCCCTGAGATCCGCATCCCGAAGCTATGGGCAGAGGACTTCCCCCTGCTGGACAAAGCAGGGGACTTGGACACTTTCTTGCTGGCATTTGAAAAACCTGCCGTCAGTACCATCTGCCTGAGGACCAGTGGGTCCGGTTCTTAACCGCTCACCTTAGGGGTAATGTCCTGGAAATCTTTGGGTACCTGCCCAGGGAGATGACCCTGAGCTATGAGGACATCAAGCAGGCTCTTGTCCGGCAGTACAACCTGACCCCTGAGTCATACCGGAAAAAGCTCTGGAGTCTGCAGCGGGGTCCTGCAGACAGCTGGGTCGATCACATGCTGGCCCTACAGAGAGCCATGACCACTGGACCACAGGACTGGAGCTCACCACCGTCCAGAAGCTGAATCAGTTTCTGTGGAACTGCCTGGAGGACCTCCAACAGCACCTCCGTGACCGGAAGCCAAAGGGGGACTCTGCAACAGCGACACTTGCCGACAGGTACTCCAACAGCAGGACTCCGGAGGCCAAGAAACTTGCCGGCAGGAGAGGGAATAAGTCTAACGCGGTGCGTGCGGTCCCTGCCCCTAACCCAAAGGAGGCTCCTACCCATGCTTCCCTCTCCACGCCGGTAGGGGAACCCCGACTGTGTCACCTTTGCCGACAGCTGGGCCACTTCAAAGCCATGTGTACCCAACGCCAGAAGGGCCCGTTCCCATACCAGAGACTGACCACTGTTTTGTGTGGGGGTGGTGGGAGGTCCCTTGACAATCTGCAAACTGTCACCATAGGCCAGGCCAGGGCCGTGGGACTTCGAGACACCGGTACTGAGATGACTCTGGTGCGGCCTGAACTGGTGTCGTCCCAGGATCTGTTACCTGGATTGGAGGCGTTGAGCCGGAGCTGCCCGTTGCCAAGGTGTATTTGGACTGGGGTGCAAGGAGGGGAGTGCGGGAGATAGGGGTAACTCCGAACATTACCGCGAGTGTTTTACTTAGGAGCGACTTGGTGCGGCTAGTGTCCCACTATGTAGCTAAACCCCCAAGACCTGACTCCCTGGACAACATCACGTCCATCCCTATTGATTCCAATGTTATGAATATGCCTGATGGGGATGCGGGGTGGGTGATGTACTGTGTCCCTCTCCCCTGGGGGGAAGAGATTGATCAAGTTGGCTGTGATAAAGCCTTAGAGTGCAGTGAGCCAGCCGGTTGGAGCAGTTCTTCCTGTGAGGGTGTCACAGAGGTGACCGACAGGGGGCAAACAGTGGAGGAGGAGCATGCCATAGAGGGTGGGAGTCCCAGGAGAGGTAGGTCTCCCAGGCAAGGCTGCATGGCAGGGTTCCCCCACAATCGGGATGTCCGAGGGCCAGAGAAGTCTGTTTAGACCGGAGGCTTGGTCAGAAGCAGAGGAGGAGCGGACGCTACCCGCGTGCACAGTGGCCATGGCTGCTGTGACACAAAGTGGTGGCACCCAGGCCCCAGGGGCCCCTCGGGAGTGTGACGGCTTCTCCCCTTCTTACCAAGTGGCTGCCGGGTCAGATGGAAGCCAGGAGATAGGTACCGGGGAACTGACAGAAGACGTGGCAGTTTCGTCTATTCTGGCCACGTCCAGTCAGGGGTTTCAGGCAGCGTTAAAGACTGACATCAGCCTCAAAGCTCTTAAGGAGCAGGTGGCGCAGCCTCCCTCAGACTCAGACCTCGAGCGGGTGGTCTGGGACCAAGGACGGCTGTACCGGTTAAAGGTCCAGCAAGGTTCACCGAAGGTGTGGCCCAGAGACCAACAGTTAGTGGTACCCTATCCGTTCCGGGTGGAGTTGTTGCGGATGGTGCACGAGATTCCGATGGCCAGACACCTAGGGGTCCGTAAGACCAAGACTAGGCTAGGCCATCATTTCTACTGGCCAGGGATGGGGGCCGAGGTGACTGCCTACTGCCGTTCATGTGTGTGACACCTGTCAGAGGGTAGGGAAGGTGGGGCAGCGCCCCAAAGCCCCACTGGTAACTCTGCCCAGCATTGAAGAGCCTTTCAGGAGGATGGCTGTGGATTTTATTGGCCCAATGGCCACTATCTGCAGCTCTGGGAAATGCTTCATACTGACGATAGTAGGCTATGACACCCAGAACCCGGAAGCGGTAGCCTTGTCGTCCATTTGGGCCGACAAGGTGGCCACTGCCTTTCTGGAGATTTTCCAAAGGAGATGCTAACCGACCGGGGGACCCAGTTCATGTCACAGCTGATGGAGTCCCTCTGCAAGAAAATACAGGTGCATCATCTGGTGACCAGCCTGTACCACCCACAGACCAATGGCTTGTGGAAATGGTTCAATGGCACCCTGAAGCAGATGCTTAAAATGTTGGTCGACTCCCACAGGCAAGACTGGGAGCAGTACCTGCCACACCTGCTATTTGATTACCGGGAGGTTCCACAGACCTCAGCGGGTTTCTCCCCCTTTGAGCTCCTGTACGGCCGGCATGCGCAGGGCCCTCTGGCTCTGGTGAAGGAGGTCTGGGAGGGGGACTTAGCCACCCCTGGAGTGTCAGTTATCGAATATATTGTGCGCTTCCGTGACAAAATGCAGGCCTTGGCGCAGCTGGTGCACGACAATATGATGCGAGCTCAGGCCGACCAGAAGCGATGGTATGACCAGAATACTTGTGAGAGGACCTACCAGGTGGGTCAAAAGGTGTGGGTACTGGTCCCCGTACCTCAGGACAAGCTTCAGGAGGCCTGGGAAGGCCCGTACCTCGTGCACCAGCAGCTCAATGCCGTGATGTACCTGGTCACCCTGGACCACTCCTGGGGAAGGCCTTCCACGTGAGCATGATGAAGGCACATCATGAACGGGAAGCCTGCGCCCTTCCCGTGTGCAACCTGCCAGAGGAGGGACAGGCGGAGACCCTCCCAGACATGCTTGCCCAGCTGTTGTCAAACCAACGGTCCCAGCTGTGGGCAACCCTGCACCCCTTCGGGGATTTGTTCAGCAACAAGCCCGGAAGGACAGAGTTGGCTGTCCATCATATGGACACCGGGGATCACCCCCCAATCAGGCGTTCAGCATATCGGGTCTCCCTAGAAGTGCAGCAGCACATACGTCAGGAGATTGACGAGATGCTGAAGCTGGAGATCATCCAACCCTCCAGCAGTGCTTGAGCCTCGCCTGTGGTCCTCGTCCCAAAGAAAGACCGGACAACCCAGCTCTGTGTGGACTACAGGGGGCTTCACGCTATCACGGTCACTGATGCGTACCCAATGCTGCACGTCGATGACCTGCTCGATCAGTTGGCCGGGGCTAAGTACCTGACTATTATGGATCTGAGCTGGGGATATTGGCAGATTCCCCTGACCCCGAGGCACGGGAACGCTCTGCCTTTATCACCCCATTTGGACTGTACGAGTCCACGGTGATGCGCTTCGGCATGAGGAATGCCCCTGCCACTTTTTTCAGTGGATGGTCAACATGCTGCTGAAGGGACTCGAAGGGTACGCGGCCACGTACCTGGATGATATTGCCATCTTCAGTCCCACCTGGGAGGATCACCTAGAGCATCTGGCGCAGGTGCTCGGGTGGATCCAACGGGCAGGCTTGACCATTAAGCCAGAAAAGTGCCAGCTGGTATGAGTGAGGTCCACTACCTGAGGCACCGGTAAGGTGGATGCCATCATATCCTGGCCCACCCCCAGGACCAAGAAGCAGCTGAAGACCGCCCTCTCTAGCTCCCCTGTACTACAGGCAGTCGACTTTACGCGGCCGTTTGTAGTGCAGACCGACGCCAGTGACTTTGGTGTCGGTGCTGTGCTCAGCCAGGTCGACATTGCGAGCCATGAATACCCCGTTTTGTACCTGAGCTGGAAGCTTCTGCTGAGGGAAGTGGACTATTCCATGATGGAGAAGGAATGTCTGGCAATTGTATGGGCCTTGCAGCGCCTGCAGCCATACTTGTATGAACGCCAATTCACCTTGGACACAGGCCACAACTCCCTCAGCTGGTTACACATCGTATCCGGGACGAATGGGAGGCTGCTATGCTGGAGCCTCGGGCTCCAGCAGTACCACTTCGCCATTCGCCACAAAAAGGCAATACCGATGGCTTATCCTGACAAGGGGAGGTTGCGGATAAGCGCGCGGGGAGCACTGAGTGTTTGGTCTCCACGCGTAGCAGAGGCCCGGCTGGGTTCATTGACACCTGAACCGGTCCCCTGGGACCATCCAGTAAGGAGGTATAGCCCATTTTAGTTTTGGAGACTCTTAGCTAAGTGGGAACAGGGGTGGAGACTTGGGCTTGAGGAGGGGGAGGAACCCAGAGAGTTTAAAAACTCCTGCAGTCTCCTCCCACCTGTCTTTGTTCCTGGGGAGCCCTTGCCATCAAGACGTGTGGGACAAGTCCAGCAACCAAGTGAGGGTTTACTCTCTCCCCATATGGTCGTCCTCCCCCCACAAGCCAGGCTGTCCATCTAAACTGGTAACTGACTTTAAGATCTGTTTAGCTTGATGTACCATGCTTTTGTATTTGTAACTCTGACCACTGTATATGTATAACCCTGATGTATAGAGAAGATTGTTTAGTGAGCCCTTATGGTGATTAAATATATAATTTAATCTTGGGCTGTTATTTTATCTCGACCCCCGAACCTTACGTCTGTTGTTCGGTCCAGCGAACATGCTACCGGGCTGGTTTCTAGCCTGATATAAGTCAGTTATATCAAATATAAACTGGTGGCAGCTCTATCCAGGATGATGGGATAGGAGGTGACAGTGTAGAACTGTACCAATCTGACCTTACGCGTCCTTAAGGGGGGTGCGGAACGTCACGTTGGTGCAAATGGTAGATTCATATGACGTGCTCCGTCTGGCATAGTGTGACGTCAGGCGGGTGGCAGGGTGTGAAGCAGCAATAACGGGACTCTGTGGGGCCCCCTAGGTGCCGTTTCTTCAAAGTTGGGTATCGCCATAATTATATGGATGAGGAGAATCATATTGGATGGTCATTTTTACCACAAAATTTACACCGTAAAAATAATTCCCAAAAAACTATGTCAAGATTGCATTTTTTTTTCACAATTTTACCGCACTTGGAATTTTTTTCCCATTTTCCAGTACACTATGTGATAAAATGAATGGTGTCATTCTAAAGTAGAACTTGTCCCACATAAAAACAAGTTCCGATATGTCAATGTAAACAGAAAAATAAAAGTTATGACTCTGGGATGAAATGGGAAAAAATGGAAATGCAAAAACGGTATTGGCCGAGGCGTGAAGGGGTTAATTTTCAAAAGGAATAATAGAAAAAATGTATCATACAATTTGTTTTGCAATTTCTCCTGAGTATACCAATACCCCTTTTGTGGTCAAAATATACTTTTGAGACACATTGCAAAGCTCAGTAAGGAAAAAGCACCATATTGGAGTTCAGATTTTGCTGGAATGGTTTGAGGGTGCAATGTTACATTGGTAGAGCTCCTGAGGTGCCAGAACAGCAGAACCACCACATAAGTGACCCCATTTTACAAATTACACCCCATTGAATTCATCAAGGGGTGCAATGAGCATGTTGACACCATAGAAGAATTTTATGCCACTGTGCGGTGGAGAAAGAATACTTACATTTTTACAACTAAAATGTTTTAGCCCCAAGTTTTTAATTTTATAAGGGCTAATAGTAAAAAATGGACCTCACAGTTTGTGTGCAATTTCTCCTGCATACGCCAATGCTCTACATGTAAACAGGGAATACTTTTCAGGCACAGTGCAAACCTCAGAAGGGAAGGAGTGCCAAATTATAGTGCAGATTTTGGCACTCTTAAATTTTACAAAGAAAAGGTTTTATTTTAAGGCAATCCATATACTGTGATGTTTCAACCCTGTAATGCTGGTCTTTCTCAAACTCTATGTGACAAATATAAACATAATGTCAGACAAAACAAATATATAAACATGATATCAGACAAAAAAACATATATACAGTACAGACCAAAAGTTTGGACACACCTTCAAATTTAAAGATTTTTCTGTATTTTCATGACTATGAAAATTGTACATTCACACTGAAGGCATCAAAACTATGAATTGACACATGTGAAATTATATACTTAACAAAAAAGTGTGAAACAACTGAAAATATGTCTTATATTCTAGGTTCTTTAAAGTAGCCACCTTTTGCTTTGATGACTGCTTTGCACACTCTTGGCATTCTCTTGATGAGCTTCAAGAGGTAGTCACCGGAAATGGTCTTCCAACAATCTTGAAGGAGTTCCCAGAGATGCTTAGCACTTGTTGGCCCTTTTGCCTTCACTCTGCGGTCCAGCTCACCCAAAACATCTCGATTGGGTTCAGGTCTGGTGACTGTGAAGGCCAGGTCATCTGGTGTAACACCCCATCACTCTCCTACTTGGTCAAATAGCCCTTACACAGCCTAGAGGTGTGTTTCGGGTCATTGTCCTGTTGAAAAATAAATGATGGTCCAACTAAACGCAAACCGAATGGAATAGCATGCTGCTGCAAGATGCTGTGGTAGCCATGCTGGTTCAGTATGCCTTCAATTTTGAATAAATCCCCAACAGTGTGACCAGCAAAGCACCCCCACACCATCACACCTCCTCCTCCATGCTTCATGGTCTGAACCAGGCATGTAGAGTCCATCCGTTCACCTTTTCTGCGTCGCACAAAGACACGGTGGTTGGAACCAAAGATCTCAAATTTGGACTCATCAGACCAAAGCACAGATTTCCACTGGTCTAATGTCCATTCCTTGTGTTCTTTAGCCCAAACAAGTTTCTTCTGCTTGTTGCCTGTCCTTAGCAGTGGTTTCCTAGCAGCTATTTTACCATGAAGGCCTGCTGCACAAAGTCTCCTATTAACAGTTGTTGTAGAGATGTGTCTGCTGCTAGAACTCTGTGTGGCATTGACCTGGTCTCTAATCTGAGCTGCTGTTAACCTGCGATTTCTGAGGCTGGTGACTCGGATAAACTTATCCTCAGAAGCAGAGGTGACTCTTTGTCTTCCTTTCCTCGGGCGTTCCTCATGTGAGCCAGTTTCTTTGTAGCGCTTAATGGTTTTTGCAACTGCACTTGGGTACACTTTCAAAGTTTTCCCAATTTTTCGCACTGACTGACCTTCATTTCTTAAAGTAATGATGACCACTCATTTTTCTTTACTTAGCTGCTTTTTTCTTGCCATAATACAAATTCTAACTGTCTATTCAGTAGTACTATCAGCTGTGTATCCACCAGACTTCTGCACAACACAACTGATGGTCCCAACCCCATCTATAAGGCAAGAAATCCCACTTATTAAACCTGACAGGGCACACCTGTGAAGTGAAAACCATTTCCGGTGACTACCTTTTGAAGCTCATCAAGAGAATGCCAAGAGTGTGCAAAGCAGTCATCAAAGAGAAAGGTGGCTACTTTGAAGAACCTAGAATATAAAACATATTTTCAGTTGTTTTACACTTTTTTGTTAAGTATATAATTCCACATGTGTTAATTCATAGTTTTGATGCCTTCAGTGTGAATGTACAATTTTCATAGTCATGAAAATACAGAAAAATCTTTAAATGAGGTGTGTCCAAACTTTTGGTCTGTCTGTGTATATTAGACAAAAAAGACAAAAATTAAAATCAGACAAAAAGGAATTATATATACTTCTGTATACTCAGGATAAATCATCCTATAGTGGTGTCTTCAGACAGCAAAAAAAGTTTTCCTAGATTTGGAGTTACGTAATACTATGTTTCATAAAGGACATACTTAATCTAACATGCATCACAGTCTGCTATCATTATAGTCTAGAATTCAGACAAAAAATATTCCAAATGCACATAGAAGGATTTAATGCTTATTCAAGACATATTATAAAGTGACCAATTTCCATAAACAGTAGAGTGTTGTATCAATGAAGAATCATACAGGCAAGTTGTGGGTGTCTCCTTAGTGCAATATCCAATATATGAATCAAGCAAGCTAAAAACGGGAAGGAAGAAAAGAAGGGGAAAATACAACATAGAAAATCAAAGGATTCAGGTCTCCTTGTGTATAGATTATGTGTCCTGCTGCTTCATGATGTCTAGAGCTCGCCTATGAGGAAAGGTGCTGTGGAATAATTGTACACACGTTAAAAGTGCTTACCGGATTACTTGTGAGAGTAAATATTGGCGTTATGTTTTACGCTGATTGCGTGCTGTAATGCGCTCACGTGTTCTCTCACTATTGAGGGATTTAAATCCCCTGGACCTGAAATGCCATCTGGCATGTGACATTAGCTGTACCACCCACTAGTTCACGTCAATACTGGGTGTGTACCACAGTCAAAGAGACACATCTAATGATATCGCTGAGGGTGCCACCCCTCCAATACATCATCGAGGGGCATTCCTCGTATGTCTAGAATAGTAACACCCTTCCACATAGGATGTATAGTAACTAGAGGTGTTCCTCCTCTAGTACATCATAGTGAGGCATTTCCATAATAGGAAGGATGGTGCCACCTTCCTCATAGGCTATAGCATGATTGAGAGTGTTACTTTTCCCGGGAAGGCGTGTCACTAATGTGAAGAATGGTGTCTCCTTCCCCCATAGGATGTAATGAGACCAGGGACATTCCTTATGTATAAACTCGTATGCCTACGGTGGGGTATGGTATGTATATATAATATAGCCCCAGGACACAATCCAATGTCTCTACATATGTAGATATGCCTATACTCGGGTGTTCTAACCTCAGAAGTATATAGTTATAACTATGTATCGAGTGACTATAGCATTTGGCAAAAGTAGGTAGACATCAGGAGCGCAATACAATGGATTGAGATGAAAAACGAAAAATAGAAGATAAAAAATGCTAGAAGTTAGAAGAAAATGTTTTTAAAAGTTAGAAGAAAATTTAAAAATATAAAAAATTAAATATAAAAAATAAAAATTGAAAAGAAAAAAATATATAAAAATATTTTTTATTTTATACTTTATTTATTTGTTTTCTCTTACATTATGCTTATATTTGTCACACAGAGTTTGAGAAAGACCCGCATTACAGGGTCGAAACGTCACAGTATATGGAATGCCTTATAAATAAAACCTTTTCTTTGTAAAATCTAAGAGTGGCAAGTACTTCATATCATTATTTATACGGATTATAACCCTTACTTGAGCACCTCACACTACGAGTGCCATATATCCATTTCTATTGAGTGCAGATTTTGCTGTTATGGTTTGCGATTACCATGACCGACCGGTAGAGCCCCTTAGGTGGAAGAACAGCAGAACCGCACCAAAAGTGACCCCATTTTACAAACTTCACTTCTCAATGAATTCATCTAAGGGTGCAGTGATCATACTAGTGCCTAGTACATTGTAGAGCCCAGTACATTGAAGTGCCCATATATTGTGTCCAGCTCGTGCTTCTGGAGACATGCACCCAGAAATTAAGCGGGCTCTCATCACTCTAGAGATGCCAAACATGTGGAAGATAAATGTGGTTTAGGCACACTGGGGCTCAGAAGGGAGAGGGCATTTGGATTTGGGAGCACAGAATTCCTTGGATTTCTTTTGGGGGTCGAGAAGTGATAGTGCTTTTCCAGAGCCTTTGTACTACCAGTAACATGGAAGACCCCTATATTTCCATTGACAGATGACGGACCTGATTGGAGACCTGATTTTTTTGTGGGTTTGAGTTGAAACTTTTATTGGGTACATTTTACATAACATTTTGGATCACAGTTATCCTGCTCTCTCCGCTTAGCATTTATATTGGGGTTCTAAATCTCCAAATGACGTAATGCAGAGGAAACCCCAGAGGGATTCATTCACTATAATGAGGCAGCAGAGTTACTCTGGACTTCATCTGGCCTCGGTTCAGCTGTCTCCTTCTTTTCAGAAGTGCACAAAACTGTGGCAGAACACGCTTTTATGCACTTAAAAAGATGGACACTGCCAAGTCATAGGACAGACAGAGTCCACAGTGTCACTATCTGCTTCATTATAGGGAATTTTCCACTGGGGGTTCCATCTAAATCACATATTTCAGAGATTTACACAGAAACCCTGGTGTAAGCGTTCAGCGTAGAGCGCAGGAGAAATGTGAGCTGAACCTTACTGCAATATTTGGGACTAAGAATGAAAAAAATCAACAGCAGGTCAAGAATTGGCTTTATTTATTTTCTATGCCATTTCTCATGCAATATAAGTGATTAGACGGCTTTATTGTTCAGGTCGGTGTGATTACAGCGATACCAGATTTATATCGTTTTTTATGTTTGGCTGCTGTCACACACTAAAAAATACTTTTTTTTTTTCAAAATAAAGTTTTTGCATTGACAGATTTTGAGAGCAATAATTTTTCTATATTTCTGTCAACAGAGTCATGTGAAGCCTTGTTTTTTATGGGATGACATGACGTTTTAATTGGTATTATTTTCAGTCACAAAACATTTTTTGATCGCTTTCTATTCTGATTTTTGGAATGCAGATTGAACAAAAACCAGCAATTCCGGAATTATTTTATTCTTATGCAGTGTGGGAAAAGTGATAAGACAGCTTTATTCTTTGGGTCAGTACGATTACAGCAATACCTCATTTACATTTTTGTTAATGTTTTGATGCTTTTACACAAAAACTATTTTATAGAAAATAGAATTGTTTTGCATCGCTGAGAGCTATAACTTTTTTATTTCTTCGCTGACTAAGCCGTATGGCAGCTTGTTTTCAGTTATACCATTTTTATTTGCATTCGACTTTTTGATCGCATTTATTCAATTTTTTGGCGATATGATGAAAAAGCATTGTTCTTTGCCATGTTTTTTAGTTTACTGAAGGGGTTGAATAGTGTGACAGTTTTATAGGTTGGGTCGTTCTGGACTCGGTGATACTAAATATGTGTTGTTTTTTTTAAACATATATATACCTATTTATTGGTTTTAATTTTTTCCTCATTTTTTTATTTTATATATTTTTTTAAATATTTTTACAGGTCGTTTTAAACTTATTTTTAACTTTTTTACTTAATCCTTCTATAGGACTGTAACTTTTATTAGTCTGATCGCTGATATAATGCATTGCAATGCATTATACCTGTCAGTGCTACACTGACAGATGTCTATTAGACCATGCTCTGAAGGGAGAGGGAGATCCCTCACTCTCCCTGCCTTCTAAATGCTACAATCGCTATCGATCCTAGCATTTATATTTATTTTACTCAGTTATACAGCGCCATTAATTATACAGCGTTTCACAGACAATATTGGCACTGTCCCCATTGGGGCTCACAATCCATCAGTATGTCTTTGGAGTGTGGGAGGAAACTGAAGAATCCGGAAGAAACCAACACAAATACAGGGAGAACATACAAACTCCTTGCAGATGTTGTCCTTGGTGGGATTTGAGCCCAGGACTAGTGTTGAGCGAATTTGTTCGGCATTTCAAATTCGTGTTCGGGGTTCCGGCTTGTTGGCGCAAAAAAATCGGCTCTGCCCATGAACATCGCTGATCTGCCATGCTGTCACGTAGATAATATCTGCAAATTAGGGATGTTTGTGGGTGGAGCCGATATTTTTGCGCGAACAAGCTGGAACCCCGAACACGAACACGAATTTGAAATGCAAAACAAATTCACTCAACACTACCCAGGACTCCAGCACTGCAAGGCTGCAGTGCTAACCACTGAGCCACCGTGCTGTCCATATTTAGGGAGTTAAATGGCTGGGGCAGCGCAGGCACCATTATTGGCTGTGACAGTCTAGGTTTTCACTTAAGACAAGCTCCTGGCGGCCATCATGCATGCACTGTTCCTGTGCCCGCATGATGGCCATGATGTAAATTTACATAATTTTGCGGGAACCCCTTCCCCACCATGACGTAAATTTACTTCAAATGTCGGGAAGTGGTTAGTGTTCATGACTGCCATATAAAAGAACTTTACAGCAATTCTGTACATTACAAGATTGGAAGGAGAAAGCCCCGTTTTTCAAAATACATATTGCTGCTTGTCTTCAATTTGCTAAAGATCACCTGGACAATCCAGAAAGCTATTGGAACAATGTTTTGTGGACGACTGATACCAAAGTAAAGCTTTTTTGTTTAAATAAGAAGTGTTATGTTTGGATAAAGAAAAACACTGCATTTTATCATCAAAACCTCATACCATCTGTGAAACATGGTGGTGGTAGTATCATGGCTTGGGCCTAGTTTACTGCATCTGGGTCAGGATTAGTGTTGAGCGAATTTGTTCAGCATTTCAAATTTGTGTTTGTGTTCGGGGTTCCGGCAGATGTTATATGCGTGAGAGCGTGGCAAATCAGGGATGTTCATGCGCGGAGACGATTTTTTGGCGCGAACAAGCCGGAACCCCAAACACGAATTTGAAATGCCGAACAAATTCGCTCAACACTAGTCATAATGACTTGAAAATGTTAATTTTTTTATTCATTTTTTCAATGATCATTATTAAATTTTCAAAGTGAACAAAACATAAACATAACTACTATCCATTACAGTGATACATAAAGGAAAGGAATATGGGATGGGAGGAAATCTCACTTATGCATTTAAAACAAAGTAATCCAGTACAGTAGTTTAATCAGATAACATTGTCTGACAAAAGTATACTTCAAACAAAGTTGAATAATAAACAATTAAAATAACATATAAAAATATTTGTGCATTCTAAATATAAGAAAAAAAATTTAAATTAACAGTTTCTACTAGCATAATTAACAAAGATAATATATAAAAACAATGTACAGTGGGTATGGAAAGTATTCAGACCCCTTTAAATTTTTCACTTTGTTTCATTGCAGCCATTTGGTAAATTCTAAAAAGTTCATTTTTTTCTCATGAAAGTACACTCTGCACCCCATCTTGATTAAAAAAAAACAGAAATGTAGAAATTTTTGCAAATTTATTAAAAAATAAAAACTGAAATATCACATGGTCAAAAGTATTCAGACCCTTTGCTCAGACACTCATATTTAAGTCACATGCTGTCCATTTCTTTTTCATCCTCCTTGAGATGGTTCTACTCCTTCATTGGAGTCCAGCTGTGTTTAATTAAACTGATAGGACTTGATTTGGAAATGCACACACCTGTCTATATAAGACCTCACAGCTCACAGTGCATGTCAGACCAAATGAGAATCATGAGCTCAAAGGAACTGCCCAAGGAGCTCAGAGACAGAATTGTGACAAGGCACAGATCTGGCCAAAGTTACAAAAGAATTTATGCATTACTCAAGGTTCCTAGGAGAACAGTGGCCTCCATAATCCTTAAATGAAAGAAGTTTGGGACCACCAGAAGTGGGGTCTGAATACTTTCCGTACCCACTGTATATAACAGTTACGTCAGAATTCCTATTGGAGGGGAAATTATTCATTCCTAAAGTTCCATTTATTATAATATTTGCGTAAAGAGTTGTTTATTTTGGCATTAATATATTCAAATAAATTGTGTAGTGATACTTTATCTATAATTTCAGAAATCGATGGGATAGTGGCATGAATATGACAGAGTTGAAGCTGTTTTGTAAGCAGGAATGGGCTAAAATTCCTCCAAGCCGATGTGCAGGACTTATCAACAATTACCAGAAGTGTTTAGATTCAGATATTGCTGCATAAGGAGATAACACCATTTGATATTGGATCACTTTCCTCAGTAAATTTTTTTTATAAAGTACTAAAATTTCAACTCATTTCTTTGATTTGGTTCTTTTTATCAACTTTTAGAACTTGTGTAAAAATCTGATGTAGCATTAAGTCAAATTTATGCAGAAATATGGCAAATTTTCAAGCACCATGTATGTACTGCCACACTGCATTTTGCAGTGTACTGTGTATGCCAAATGTGTTGGGAAAGTTTCAGGAGCATATATCGAACATATTATCTGGTTCAAGTTTCTCCAAGTCGAGACACTGGCCATATTATGGCAGCAGTCTCTGTCAGAAAGCAAAATCTTGTGATTTTGGGTAAACAAGTGGTGCCTGCAGTATTAAAACAGCAGTTACTGGTCTGTATCTGCTATAATAATGTTAAAGATCGGCAACTGAAGTTTCAATGCTGCAGAGAGTGATTGTTTAGTCAAAACTGTGAAATGTGAGGTTGCGGAAGCCACCAAGCATGCTGAGAATCCACAACTTCGAGTTTCGAACCTAATTTCTACTTGAAAGTCTGAACCTTTACTGCCTGGTAAATGTCGATTGTATTTTTTTTAATTAAACATATTTAGTCAAATTACTTTGGGGGTACACGGTAAAGTTTTCTATAAAAATGGATCTTTAAAAACCAATACATTTTGTTAACTGTAAAAATTGTAAAAATAAAACTGATGTTTTTTTCCCTTCCCCTAATAATAGCACTCGCACGAGAAAAACTGACGTGAATGAGCCCATAGTTTTCAACTAAGTTTTCTTCCACTGAAAAAAAGACCACATCCAAATTCCGAACCTCTGAAATAATTATATTCAAAATACATATTAATATTAAAATATTTTATTAAAATGGAAAAGATAAAGATTACAAAAATACAAATATTATTACAAATATTAGGAGATTGTACATTTTTACATCATTTACATGAAAAAAAAAAATCTTGCCCCAGAAATATCAACGAGTAAAAAAAAACTTTTATTCATTCTTATAAGATTCATTAACTGCTCATGATATGAAAACAAAGAATTTCCAAAACGTTAACACTGCAAAATATTGGTACCATTGGTACGAACATATAACATCCACAGGAATATAATAATACATTTAGTCATTGCTGTCATTACTGCTTTGTTCCTTAGACTTACTGTACAGATATGAAATATGTGACGGTAATAAGTAGCAAAATGTGGTTTAACAAACAACCCACCCAAGTAGACATCTACATAATTATATGTATACACAATCTAAATAAAATATAGACAATTATTACAAGTTATGTGTTATATTTGTGCATTGGCATGGATTCTTTTATGTACTGAAAAGATTTAAAGGATGGCAGCACAACACCATGTACAATCCATACTGCAGCACAATAGGTGTAATTGTAGCCCTCCATATGTTATAATGGATTTAGTACAATCACTTCACAATGTATTCTTTTTACACTATTGTCTTTTCTTTTGTTTTTTATAGAAAGAGTATATACAGTTTTACATATCACTACACAGAATGGTATCTATCAACAGCTGACATTCTCTTGCATAGCAGGAGAAGCCACATTAAATATTTAGTTTTTTTGGCTATATACATAATACTGCCAAGACATTAATTGCTAAACTAAATTTAGTTTTAATATAAAATAGACTGACAATATGCTGCATATGTTGTAACTACAGGAGGTGTAACATACATGTAAACAATGCATTTTTTTCTGCAGGTGTCCACACCTGAATACGAAATAGTAATCTGCTCTTTTAGTTGCATTTTCCTCTTTATAAATCCTAAAAAATGCACAGTATCTAAATACACAGTGGGAATGAGTTTTCAAAAAATAACATTCACTTTGCTTGAACTGGTAAATGCAGCAGATATTCTGACCCCCCACCAAAAAAAATGAAAAAAACTCAGGCCTTGATTCATCAATGCAATTTCGCCAGAATTATGGTATGAATTGCCTGGAAAATTGCTCTTGGCATCTTCAAGTCAGTTTCTCTCTGCTCTGTCGAAATGGGCAGAGTTGTGGCATAGCGCCTCAGCTAGTCTAATTTATGATGAGCTGCGATGATTCCTACTTTAGAAATCTTACTTCAGTCACAGACCGGAGTAAGATTTCTGGCGTGGAGCACTGAGGCGCATGTTACACGTTAGACACCCATGTTTCATTAAGAGGCTGCATCAAGAACAGAGAGAAAATCACCGGTCTTAATGAGTCCCTGGGTTTACTCTATGTCAGCTCATGGCCTCATAGTTTGCTCTACCACTGTGTATATCATCTGACATTTAATAAAGGTTGGCAGTTCAAATACATGAGTATAGTCATATATGAAATCTAATGTTCTTGGTATTTTGCCCTTGAGTAAAATGATTTGTTTATTTTAAATTACAATGGCTTATTTTTTTCTATAAATGTTTTCTTGAAGAAGCTTAAAAGGATTAGCTGGGATTTTTTGTTTCTAAGAACTGATTGGTAAGTATTTGCAAACAACCTGCTTGTTCAGCTGTGCACTCATCTGTCCTGGCTTAGAGTGGTCACAGAGTGGTCATATGACAGCTTTTGGTGGCAATTCTCCCACTTTCTGCGATGTCACATCGACAGAGCAGTTCCTTTTCTTTCTTTCTGCTTTGTCAATGTAGTGTTACTCCGAGGTCATGTTGACTGACAGGAGGATCCCGACTGCCTAACTCAGCCCATGCGCACTAAGTCAGTGCGATTTACAAGACATGAGCTGGCGCATGAGCAGTATAGTGAAATAAGTCTGGTAGTGATACTGTTACTCAGCTTAAGCACTGGAAATCAGAGTCACTTGGAGTATATGGTACATGCTTTAATTAAAGGGTAGCAAAAAATGACCTATTGTTTAAAACAGATTTTTCTTTTAAATGTATTTTTAAATATAAAATTTAATATTTTTAATATTATATATTTATATTTAAATATATCATTTTAAATATTTTTTTAAATATCACAATCTGTATAAAAAATAACAAATAGAAATCTTACAATTTTCAAATTAGCCACTCTGGCTTTTTCTAATTCTAATTTCCTGATATTTCAGGAAACAACACATGTACAAAGCCACAATGTCAGGTCTCAACCCTATCTTTTGTATTGAGGTGTCTAATGAGTGTGTGGAAAAATCATTGTTAGGAGGGGAGACAGCCAGATCAGCTGTGACATCACCTATTGTGATTGGTGGATTCTGTGTTATCAGCTGTGTGCAGAGGTGTTAACTGTCATTATAATCCTTCCTCTGCTGATAAGGGGCCTTGCTGAAAACTCTTAGTAAAAGGATAGGAAATATAAGTTTAAAAACTCCTCAGTGGCCAAAGTGAAAACTGCAAGATTATTATTTTTTCTATTAAATAAAGATCATGATATGAAAATAAAAAACATAATATGTATTTTTTTTTAAAAAATGGTTAACACAAATCCTGATTAAAACAATAGATGATTTCCTGATGATAGCATACCTCAGCAATGCATGTTATAGTTTATCAATATTCTTTGAGAGCCATTATATTCCGTATTGGTACTATGCAGCATTATAATATACTATGATACACAGAATTTGTTATCAAAGGATTTCCATTACTATATTGAGGGCTTCTAGCAAGTTACAATTAGAAGCCAAAACATTTAGCAGTATATATTTTTAATACATGTTTGTAACAGTGAGATCTCAACTTATTGATACAAAGCTCTAAATCCCCCTGCATAGTCCCAACTCTAAAATATAATATTGTGGCTGCCTGCAGCCACCACCAGAGGTCGCATTAAAGATTACTGCACTTACTATTTTATTATTATTGGGTTCATTGTATAAACAGGATACAGCCCAGGCCACCTAAAAACAAGGGGGAGTCTCTTGGACTTTCAAAGCACAGTGTGCATAGAGGAAGATGACACCCATTTTTATGTACATGAAGAGAGGATTGGGATTAGGAGAAACCTTACCAAAAAGAGAAAATGATACTAGGTATTTTTAACTAAGCATTATGTATTTAATGTAACAATTTTTTGGAAGGTGGAGGATCACTGTAAATAGTAATAAAGAATGTCATATATAAACTAGAACTAAACTGAAATCGCATTTGCCTTTATAAAGTTCAACCCTGAGCTGGAAGCTACTTAGAACCTGGACTATGCAAGGCTATATGGAGAGACCAGCACTGCTGGGAAAACACTAAGGTATCGATTCATTATTGCATGTGCGCCTGTTTTTTGTTAAGTTTTTAGTATGTTCTGTCTTTTTATTTCTGCTTGCGCCATATTCACCTTTATATTTCTGCCTTTTAAAAATCTATTTTATATGTATCCACCTTGTCTTTTTTGTTTTCTTTAGTTCACAAATGTGGTTGGAGTTTCCAGTTTCCAGATGTTTTCACTTGGTTTTTCATTTGATTACATTTCTCGCAAAAACTACTGTTTAACCAGATATTTTGGTACAAGTTTTTGTGCCATTTTGCAAACCTTGTGACTTTTTTTTGCTAAAAAGTAAAAAAAAATGGTTGAAAACGAAAATAAAGAGCATTTTTTTTAACATCATGAACCACGTGTGCAATTTTGAAGTATTTGGCACAAAAAAGGCGATGACTACCACATGACAAAAATATATGAAAAAAATCAAGAAAAGGTGGGAAACTGAGCACTTCTGAGAAAGAGGAGGGGAAGAAAAACAAAAGAAACACTTACAATAGATAGATATCGTGAATGTTAACAATCTTGTTAAAGCTCAGTCAGCCTACTGCTACCAGGTCCAGACATCCTAATGAAGTGCCGTGTTGTGAAACAGCTGAAAAAAGAAAGGAGCGCCAGCCAGAGAGCACGATAAATTCACACTGGGAGGTGAGGAGTTAAAGTATCACTTTCTTCATATGGGAGAGGAAGATTCCTATCCCCCTCTTTTGTCCAGGTCAGCCTCTCATCCTCCATGCACAATACATGTGCACAATGGACGAAGCAGTGAAAGTTAAGCTACATGCGGAGGTTATTACCAATCCTGCAGGAGACTAACAGAGTTTATTAAATAAAAAGATCTTTACAATGCAATAACAGTCCCTTTTTTAGCTGTCTCACAACACAACACAGCACCTCATTAAGATGTCCGGACCTGGTAGCAGCAGGATGATTGATCTTAAACAAGGTTGTCAACATTCACGATATCCATCTAGTGTGTTTCCTATGCTTTTCTTCCCCTCCTCCTTCCTCAAAAGCTCCTAGTTTTCAGCCTTTTATTTTTTCTTGTTTCCCCCATCCATTGCCTAAGGCTCTGTGGTAGGTTGGAAGCAGCTGAGTTGGATGGTTTTTGAAGGAACTTGTCACGCTTGATCAGTGGTTTCAGAAAAAACTGATATAGGGAAAATATATATTCTTGTACCGTGTTAGCCAGTAGATAGAAAAATATTTAGATTTGAGAGTCCTCAGTGGTTGATACCTTTTAATGGCTAACTGAAAAGATGGTAACAAATTGCGAGCTTTCGAGACTACTCAGGTCTCTTCATCAGGCATAGTATACCACAAAATCTGAAGAGTCACATATTTATACACAATAAGACACACAAAAAATGCAATAGGTAAGACAGGTGATGAAAAGCAGAGTTATTATGGAAGAGATAAACAGTTCTGGCTATAAATATTTTAGCAGTTAATAGATAAGGAGTGTGAAGGTTTTATTGTCCTGTGACTAGGTCCAGTGTTATGATGGACTCACAAGTCTGAGGAGCACATTCCTTATTTGATGTAGAATGACATAAATCCATGCGACACATTCATTCCTGCTCTGAAAGTGTTAAAGGTCACCATCAGTTTGTATTCTGAGATTTTTCTTTCTCTTTGAGATTTGAAGTTACCTTTTATTTATAGCCAGAACTGTTTATCTCTTCCATAAAAACTCTGTTTTTCATCACCTGTCTTACCTATTGCATTTTTTGTGTGTCTTATTGTGTATAAATATGTGACTCTTTTGTGGTATACTATGCCTGATGAAAAGACCTGAGTAGTCTCGAAAGCTTGCAATTTGTTACCATCTTTTCAGTTAGCCATTAAAAGAAAAAACTGAGGAATCCCACTGATCCTAAAGTTAAAAGTGTTGGGTGCTAAAATCTATATGTGCCCACAACATTATGGATGTTATAAGCAGAAATGAGAAGTGTGAACTTGATTACAGAACCTCTTCTGCAACATTCTTTTTAAAATTGCAATTATAGACTATATCCGACATACCATAGATATGGAATTCATCAAGCACTATTTAGAAAATAAACTTGTACCAAAGGGACTGCGTGAAAAGATCAGACAGCATTCAGATGCTATCCGAGTGTCTCAGTGCTGTTTTCTTGTCATCTGAGAAAACAGATAAAACTAAAATTCGAATTAAACTCAGATGACACTTTCACCAGAATCTAATGAAACTGAACAAAATCACAGAATAAATTAGGTCCATATATCTGTGGAAAAAAAAAACTGATGTCTGAATGATCCCTTCTGCTGGTTTAACTTGTACTCATCATTTAAAGACCAATTAGAACCGAACAGAGTAAGTCAGTACATATGGCACCTGACAAGGTTTAGCAGTGGCAATGATATCTACTGTGTCACCAATGACATAATGCCTGAGCACTGAAAACTGCATAGAAGATGGCGCAAAACAAAACACATATTATGGTACTATAATTTCGATTTTTTTTTCCCCAAAACTCCATTTTTGAGGTAGATGTCAAACTATCAAAATTTGTACATGATTGGTTGATTTTGACTCTAATTAGTATATGACATCACTGATCTTTATATGAGTGTAGTTACTTCTGCATGTAAGTTTCATACGCTGACAGTTCCCTTCAGAAGAAGGTAGAGAGAGCCAAAATCCAGGGTTAGGTAGAGGATTATCATTTCACATGTTTTTACCAAGTGAAAAACTGTTTTATTTTAATTGTTAGAAAATGAAATACATTTCTTTTATCGGAACAGTAGGGTGTCCTGTACTTTATTTCTTCCTTTTAATCACCTTCAGAGCTTTGAGGATACTGTTTGTCATTACAATTATCCTGATTCTAGCGATGTGTCACTTATTCATCAGTGTGCTGCAGTTTTGATAAAATCACTTTTTTTATCTGTTGCAGATATACCAGTACTCTGAATACTGAGCTCAGTAAAACCCCACCCACACCACTGATTGGCAGCTTTCGGTGTAGATTGTGCATAGGTAAAAAGCTACCAATCAGTGTTGGGGGTGGGGTTATACAGAGGTCATGAATAAGGACGGCTACTTGTCAACGTGCCAACTAGTCTTCTAATCTTTATCTGCTGCTGATAAAACATGGATTTAAAAAAAAACTACAGCAAGCAGTCAAGTAAGTGACACAATCATTGGAATAAGGGTCTCTGTCTCTACATTATTCTGCTCTCACAATAAGTAAAAAAATATATTGACAGACTTCTTTTCAATGTAAAGCTTTTCCTATGATCCCTTTTGATAAAAAAAGAATGTTTACATTAGTTTTCCTTCTTCTTTTGATGTAGGTAGAACTATTTGTCATGACCTGAAGAGTTAATTCTCTTAAGTAGAGACGATTTTAATATATGTCTATAAGCTTCCAACTACATTGTACTGCACGTTCATATACAAACTTGACTCATTGACTGCTCTGGGAGTAAATATGACTGTCTCAGTATTGCTTGAGTTTTTCTAGATAGACCAGTCATCTATGAAAATGCTAAATTTTTCTTCTCCACTTCTATATGTTGGTAAGGTATCAGACAGGTATGCGTGGGTTTCTTATTAAAGCTTTGCACCTACAGGCATATTACTTGGACCACCAGTTTACTCCTACAGTATGTGTATAAATTGCACAGCGTTTGATGATCAATTGGGGAATCAAAAAAGTGATTGGTTTTACTATCAAAATAAAAATTCTGAAAAATTTAGAGGAATAGAGGTGAAGTATCTTAAAAAATAATGTTCTTGTCCTTTCTCTCCCTTTTTCTCTCTTCCCTTTTTTCCTCCCTCTTTAATCCTGACTTTTTCCCCTGTTTTTCCCTTCCCCCTTAGATAGTTGGGGTGACAATTTACATTGTTATTAATGTTCATTTGTATTGCTCATTATATATGTTTACTATGTCTTCCCTCTTTCCCCTGTTATATGTTAAAAATTCCCACAATAAAAACTATTTTAACAAAAAATAACGTTCTAGGTTCCAGTTAGTTTGGTTTCACCAATTCTAGATTTTTTTGGGGAATAAAGCAAAGAAGTGTTTCTTTCTTGTGTTCTCCTTATTATTGAAGCTTGGTTATTAAATATAATGAAATCAGATATTTATGATGACCATAGCAGATTTCTGTGTTGCCACCACCCATGACGACCGCCATTCAAGAATAAAGATATTGTGAAGGCTGTAACTGTTTGACCAACACTAAGGATCAAGGGGGAAAAACTTGCTCTTTAGGGCAAACTGCATTATGAATGTACCTACTCCCTTTCCAATCCCTCGGTTGAACTAGATGGACTTGTGTCTTTTTTTCAACTATATAAACTATGTAACTATGTACTGTTATTGCTAAAAAATAAATAGAATAATGACACCTAGAGTTACATATTAGGTTTTTAAATAAAACTATCCATCAGAGCAGCATAAAAGTCTGTGTAACTACATTTCTTCCTACTGTCCATATAAAAAGTTGTTCAAGTATACTCAGGAAATTTGTCATCACGTCAACCAAACATCTCAGCAAAAAGAGAACATGACAATAAATTAATTATAAAGAACAACATGCACAACTTGATTATCAAGTAAAGCTTAGGGCATCATATAAACTGTTATCATAGTGATAATTGTATTGTCTATGGAGATTTGTAGGTTAGGATAATCTTGTGTATCCATTTTGCATAATAAGCCACTCTAACGAAAATGACCGGTCTGTTTTGCGAAGCACAACCACGTCCCGGTATAATGACACCTTGCACCAGATCTGTCCTGTTTTCTGCACAGATGAGAGGGCCACCATAATCACGCTATAAAAAGACAAAATATACGAGGAGCAAATAAATATAAAAACCTTTAATCCTTTAATTACATTTATACTTTTTTTGCTGTATTCACAGTTCTAATATTTATGTCATAAAGTATCATTCATTTATATATTTATATGGTAATTTGTAAAGTACAGCACTGCAAGAGATTTCAAGGAAGACACTTATACCACAAAATAATAAAGTATAAATATATTAATAAGTATAAAAATATAATCAGCAGCCAAAGAATCGTACACCATTTTTATTAGTATATTGCAGACTATGCAGTCTTTGCTTACATTTACTTGATTCATGACGTCAAGAAGTCACTGAAGTTTTCTTTTATTTAAAGAGGTTGTCCACTAATTTTACATTGATGACCTATCCTTAAGATTATTATTATTATTATTTATTATTATAGCGCCATTTATTCCATGGCGCTTTACATGTGATATGGGTATACATAGCAAAAACATTTACATAGTCTTAACAAAACGAGTCAGCGACTGGTACAGGAGGAGCGAGGACCCTGCCCGCGAGGGCTCACAGTCTACAAATAGGTCATCAATGTCTGATCGACTGGGGTCCAACACCCGGCACCCCCGCTGATCAGCTGTTATCGGTGTCGGCGGTCACTGGTAGGTAGTACTCACTTGACGAGCTGCTCCATCTACTGATAATGGCCACATCAGGATATTACACATCAGCCTCCTATTGATTTGAATAGGAGTCAGATGTGCAGTACCAAGCCCCGGCCACTACAAGTAGACGGAGCAGCTTGGAAAGTGAGTATTTCCTGCCAGCAGTCGCGGCCGCCGACACCAATAACAGCTGATCGGCGGGGGTGCAGAGTGCCGGAACCTGGCCGATCAGACATTGATGATCTATCCAAAGGATAGGTCATCAATGTAAAAATTGTGGACAACCTCTTTAACTCTCCTATACTTGAAGACCTGAGTGTTTTTTAACTTCATATTTGTCCTTCTTCCTCTGCTCAGGGAACTAAATGCTGCTGCCTGTAGACAATGCAGCAACAAGTACATGCATACTTAAATCTAGAACTGTGTACAGTATAGCTCTCTACAAAGGCATTCATAGAGAAATATATAATACATTCCACAATGTTGAAATTGCAACATCATGAAAGAAAAGTCAGAGTTTTATGGAAATCACAGGATCGATAGACATGTTATTGATACAAATGATAAAAAAATGGAAACAACATTCTCAAAACATCTCAATTTATTCAGTAATGAGTGAGTGCCACACGCAGAAATTCACTCACTTACTGTCACGGGTGAGTCAGATATGACAGACAGTCTCCCTGCAGTTGGTTGCAGAAGATCTCTTCGTTTGGCATTACAGATGCCTTCTTAGATCTGTATCACTCTAGGACCCAGCAGCTACCTCCCTCCTGCTAATTGACACCCAGGCCTGGGTGTTTAAATACTATTTGTTTGCTACAGGGAGACACCGGTGATATTCACATGTTCTCTTGTGAAGGCTTGGAGCTATTACAGGCTGCTTACTTCCTTTCTGGTGTCTTGGAGGACATTTGGTGTAATCTCTCTGAAGTCGGCTCAAGCTAAGTTACTTTCTCCTGTGTTTGTCTAGCTTGTTGTCTTTAGTTGTTAGTGGGGACTGACTAGTACTCATCCTCCCCTCTTCCCTATCCAGGGTTAAGCTCTAGGGAAATACAGGGTTTAGGTTTCTGTGCGATTGGTGAGGAACCAATATAGGGACGTTAGGGGAGACAGGGTGATATCAGATCAGCCTATGAGGTCTCCACTCCCCCTTTCCTTTGTTTTTGGGCTCCCTTCCCCTCTTCCCTTCGTTTTGCACTTAGGCTATGTGCTCACGATGCAGAAATGAAGCAGAAATTTTCCTGAGCATTTCTGCATCTCCTTGGCAGAAAAAACGCATGCAGATTTTACATGTGTTTTTTTCTGCCAGGGAGAAGCGTTTTTTTTTAAGCATCTTTGCATGCATTTCCGCATGTGTTTTTTCAAGTGCTTTTCCAAGCGATTTTGAGCATCACTTGGAAAAGTGCTTGACAAGTTGGTCACACGATATAAATGCATGTAACTGTATTGGATTTATATTGTGTGACCAACTTATGCTGCTTTAAATGCAGCATCAATATAAAAAAAAAGAATTAAAACGTAAAAAATAAAAAAAACATAATTTTGAGATAAAACATAGATCTCTGTACTGCTTCAAATCTTAGCTTTTTTATACTTATGCATGATATGATAAGACATTAAAATTAAACAAAAATGAAAACATCTGCTTGTGCCTGAACATCAAGAATGTGTTTGAATATCAAGAATAATCACATGTATTTGATAATAACTCGAAATGAATGCTGCTCATACTCTTACCTCACAGGGCGCAATGTTGGCAGTTTCATTAATTGCACAAATTTCAGACTCATTGACTATAATTCTCCCCTTGTGATATTCACTGCATTTTTCATTTCCTACAATAACCATTTTCCCATGATGAAGCTGCCCGTCATAGTTGTTTGCTAGAAAATAACAATTATATTAATAATTTTCCATAATATATGCACAGTACAGCAATAATTTCTGTCATGTTTACACTTTATTGTTTAGAAATTTGATGAAAATGAGAAAATGCTTTTGCTTCTGTGCGATCTCTCAGTAAAACAGCCTTGAACACTAATATCACTTAGCTTTCTTGTCCAATCTAAGGACAGACTTCATTTAAAAGTTTTATCTGAGGTCTGACTTCATATTTTGGTTTGTTCTAGGGGATCTCAATTTATTTTGAGGTTTTGTCTGGATTTTGAATTAATTTAGGAGTCTGCTTTGGGGTTTGAATCTATTTAGGGGTCTTGTGTGGAGTCTGAATTTAATTATCTGGTTTGTAGTCTGAATTTATTTTGAGGATCAGTTCTAGGTATATCAATTTAATTCTATTGATATAAATTAGACGCGAGCAAAGTGTGATGTATGGGCCACATCCAGCTCGTCGACCAGGACTGCAAAAGGGCTTGAAAAAATGTCCTGTGTGCCACACTACACAGCTGCCCCATGCCTAGCATTTCGATTTCACTTATATCAGCATCCTCAGGTGAATACAATTGTGAATATATTTCACAATTCAGCCTGTGCGCCTGAGTTTCAGTGAAGCAAATGCGGTAACATCACTAGATTTTGCATTGTATACAGACACTCAGTCAACAAAGTGCATAACTGGAGTATCATCAGAGAGAACACAACTAGGTAAGTAGTATTTTTTTGGGGTGGGTTTAATCATCAGTCAGTAGTTTGTGGAAACTATGGGGGGTATTAGTGACATCATACAGTGTATGGGGAGCTGTTGGAGCCATCATACTGTCTGTCTCGCTATTGGGGCCATCATACTGAGTGGGGGCTATGGGGACAGTCATACTATGTGGGTGGGCTTTGGGGTCTATCGTTATGTGTGAAGGGCTTTGGGGTCCTTCATACTGTGTTAAGGTGTGTGGAGACATCATATTGTGTATGGAAATCTGTGGGAGCCTGTGTAGTTATCATACTGTGAGGAACTGAGCTGTGAGGTCTATCATACTGAGGGAGGGAGTGTGAGCTCTATCAAACTGTGTGTGGGGAGCTGTGGTGTCCAACATACTGTGTGTAGGGAGCTGTGGGGTTCAACAAACTGTGTGTGGGGAGCTGTGGGGTCCATCATACTGTGTGTGGGGAGCTGTGGGGTCCATCATACTGTGTGTGGGGAGCTGTGGAGTCATACTTTGTGTATGTGCTGCATGTTCCATCATTCTGTGTGTGGTGGGGTTTGTAGGCCATCATACTCTGTGTGGGGGAGCTGTGGGGTCAAACATACTGTGTGTGGGGGGGCTGTGAAGGCTATCCTACTGTGTATGAAGGCTTATGGATTAATCATACTATGTGGAGGGGATCTGTGGGGTCTTTTATTCTGTGTGTGGTGGGTTGTGGGTTCCATCATAGGGTGTGTGGGGAGCATTGGGATCCATCATACTTTGTATATGTGTTGTGGGTTCCATTTTTCTGTGTGCGCGACTGCGAGGGATATCATACTGTGTGGGGGAGTCTGTGTGTCCAACATACTGTGTGTGCTAGCTGTGAGTTCCATCATATTGTGTATGTTGGGGGCTATGGAGTCTATCATGCTATATATAGGGGCTCTGTGGGTGTATCATACTATATGTATGGGATACTATGTGTGGAAGAGGACTTTGGGGGGGCCATCATAATATGTGTGGGAGACTGTGTCTTCAATCTGAGTGTTGGTGGCTACAAAGACATCATACCATGTGGGGGAGGTGTGGGAGTATCATACTGTGTGGGGGTGAATGGGGGCATCGCATTGTCTTTGGGGGCATCATATTGTTGGTGGAAGCTATTGATCAGGATACAATGGCTGAAAAAAAAACAATAAATCAAATGGTTTTGTTTAGCTGCTCAGGTAACAATACATGGTATAAAACACCCTTTTTATAAATGTATTAGCAGTTGCTTGTCAACATTCTTAATTCTGCTCAATATTAAGAGATGGAATTTATATAAAACTTATAATAACATGATGATAATAATAATAATGAGCAAAATTAAGTTTTGACCTGTTGGTTCAGTCGTCCACTGACACTACACTGACACTATTTTACTATACATTTATAGTATGACTACTATGGGAAACATGATTAAAATATGCTTAATCAGCAATGTTTAATAATGAAATCTATCATTTAGAATAATAAATATTAATAACACAAAAATAATTGAATATATAAAAATATCTTACTTCCTGTGTGTCCCCAGCCATAAACAGCGCATGCGGTTTTCTCTGGAATTGTACACCCATAATTTGGCAATTTGATAAGTGCTACATACTCATTAAGCACTGCTGATCTGTTAAAATATTAAACAAATAGGTTAGTTTTAAATTATAAATAGATCTACAGAACTTAACCTTATTCTAGATCACACGTGTCAAACTCTGGCCCGTGGGCCAAATCTATTATATTTGGCCCGCGACACCAGAACCACCTTCCCTATGTGGGGCCATTATTCTTAGGAGGACTATGTGGGGCCATTATACTGTTTGGAGGACTATGTGGGGCATATTGCTTTGTATGGAGGACTGTGTGGGGCCCATTATCCTGTATACTGGTAGGCCCGCGACTTTGTCCAAATTTTTCATTTTGGCCCTCTGTGTGTTTTGAGCTTGACATCCCTGTTCTAGATGTTTGTTCAATAATTTACAGTGACTTATATCCACAGGGAGTCTAAACTATTAATCTAGAAGTGAAATAGAACCAGTGAAAATAAAGGTTCAAATGTAAAATGTGAATCTACATTGTCAATTTCATACCAAAACATTAAAGGGGGTGTCCAGTTAAAAGTGATAAGCTTGCAGTCACTCTGTGTGACTGCAGACTTATGAATCCCCCAACCGCAGGCACTGTGCGCAACGGGCATTCGCCGGTATGAAACCGGGGACCGGAGGCTATGTATACGTTATACATAACCCGGCCATTCAGCGCCGCCTCGCTCAATAAACTTGTATGAAGCAAGGACATTCCTCGTCTAGAGTCGTGGACGGCCAGTAGGCGCGTCCGACTAGAAGCCGCAGTCTCGCTCAATACAAGTGTATGGAGAGTGAGGCCACGCCCACTGGCCGGGGGTATGTGTAACACATATATACATACCCTCCGTTACCGGGTCTAATACCGGCAAATGCCTGCAGCGCACGGTGCCTGCACTCAGGGGGATTCATAAGTCTGCAGTCACACAGAGCGACTGCAGACTTATCATTTTTGACCGGAAAACCCCTTTAAGTATTAGACTGTTTCAGCAATACTGAAATGTTCATTTTTGTGTGCTTTACTGGTTAAGATATAGAAATAATTTTTTGAGAAAACAGATACATGCTACATATTCTATTTATAAAATATATATATATATATATATATATATATATATATATATATATATATATATATATATATACACTGCTCAAAAAAATAAAGGGAACACTTAAACAACAGAATATAGCTCCAAGTAAATCAAACTTCTGTGAAATCAAACTGTCGACTTAGGAAGCAACACTGATTGACAATCAATTTCACATGCTGTTGTGCAAATGGAATAGACAATAGATGGAAATTATTGGCAATTATCAAGACGCCCTCAATAAAGGAGTGGTTCTGCAGGTGGGGACCATAGACCACATCTCAGTACCAATGCTTTCTGGCTGATGTTTTGGTCACCTTTGAATGTAGCATGAGATGGACTCTACAAACCACAGAAGTTGCTCAGGTAATGCAGCTCATCCAGGATGGCACATCAATGCGAGCTGTGGCAAGAAGGTTTGCTGTGTCTGTCAGTGTAGTGTCCAGAGGCTGGAGGCGCTACCAGGAAATAGGCCAGTACACCAGGAGATGTGGAGGGGGCGGCAGGAGGGCAACAACCCAGCAGCAGGACCGCTACCTCTGCCTTTGTGCAAGGAGGAACACAAGGAGTACTGCCAGAGCCCTGCAAAATTACCTCCAGCAGGCCACAAATGTGCATGTGTCTGCACAAACGGTAAGAAACCGACTCCATGAGGGTGGCATGAAGGTCCGACGTCCACAGATGGGGGTTGTGCTCACAGCCCAACACCGTGCAGGACGCTTGGCATTTGACACAGAACACCAGGATTGACAGAGTCGCCACTGGCACCCTGTGCTCTTCACAGATGAAAGCAGGTTCACACTGAGCACATGTGACAGACGTGACAGAGTCTGGAGATGCTGTGGAGAGAGATCTGCTGCCTGCAATATCCTTCAGCATGACCGGTTTGGCAGTGGGTCAGTAATGGTGTGGGGTGGCATTTCTTTGGAGGGCCGCACAGCCCTCTATGTGCTAGGCAGAGGTACCCTGACTGCCATTAAGTACCGAGATGAGATCCTCAGACCCCTTGTGAGACCATATGCTGGTGCAGTTGGCCCTGGGTTCCTCCTAATGCAGGACAATGCCAGTCCTTAGGTGGCTGGAATGTGTCAGCATTTCCTGCAAGATGAAGGCATTGAAATTATGGACTGGCCTGCCTGTTCCCCAGACCTGAATCTGATTGAGCACATTTGGGACATCATGTCTTGCTCCATCCACCAATGTCATGTTGCACCACAGACTGTCCAGGAGTTGACGGATGCTTTAGTCCAGGTCTGGGAGGAGATCCCACAGGAGACCATCCGCAACCTCATCAGGAGCATGCCCAGGCATTGTAGGGAGGTCATTCAGGCACATGGAGGACACACACAATACTGAGCCTCATTTTGACTTGTTTTAAGGACATTACATCAAAGTTGGATCAGCCTGTAGTGTGTTTTTCCACTTTAATTTTAGGGGTGACTATAAATCCAGGCCTCCATTGGTTAATAAATTTGATTTCCATTGATGATTTTTGTGTGATTTTGTTGTCAGCACATTCAACTTTGTACAGAACAAAGTATTCAATGAGAATATTTCATTCATTCAGATCTAGGATGTGTTATTTGAGTGTTCCCTTTATTTTTTGAGCAGCGTATATTCATTCTAAAACATATTTATATTCTCTTTCACAAAAATCTGTATTTTTAAACAGTTGAAAAAAACAGACATAGCATGTTTTACAATTATGTTGATGAGGATACAAATATTTTTTTGGAAATTTAAAAATATAGATGACCAAAAAAAAAAAAGCCACACCCTGAGCGTGATGCGATTAAAAGAACATGGCAAAAATCTAAAATGGCATACAGTGCATGAATAGCTTTTTAATAAGGTACTTTAAGGTATAAATAGTGCTCATCACCAATCTAGGCTTGTCCGTTTTATTTTTAAAAGAGTGTGCAGCCAGAGATTGGTGATTTTTCAAAATTTAATCCAATAGCAAAACCCCTCAGAGGTGTCTCTAATGTCACTTGAAAAGTTGGTCAGAAATTCCCGTATTGTAGGATCCCGACATACAGGCAGATCTTGCCTAAACTCACTCTTTCGACTAATCCAGTGATACCACTTACTTTGCTAAACTGTTACTGAATGGTAAACATTGTAAAGATGTTATTGTTCGGTAACAGCTTAAGAAAGTACGTAGCAGTGCTTGATTAGTGGATAGAGTGCTGCATGCTGGCATCCCATAACCCCAAAGTTTGGGCCTTACATTTTCTAGCAAGTTGAACCCATTTGAGGGAGATTAGGGCTAGTTCTGGAAGGTTTTGTTAATGAATTATGCACTTCTCAGCATTGAAATTGCAACACTAAGAAGGAAAAGTTATGGCTATATGGAAATCATAGGTTAAATGATATGCAAATGAAAAATATGGAAGGAAAATTTGGTTTCTACTCCTAGGATTATGGTGTGGGGTGGAAGCAAAATTTGTTTCTACTCCTAGGATTATGGTTTGGGGTGGCATAATGTCCTGACCCCTCCAATCTTAATTTCAAGTACACTAACAAATCAGTGTAACATTGATTTTGTTGTGGAACCAGTGTCATGCCTGTTTCTTCAAAGTGTCACCTGAGCTGTTTTTCATGACAATGCCAGGTCACATGTTGCTTCTGCTACTGCGAGCAGCCAGCATGGACTAAATGTGCCACAGTGGCCTGCAGTATATCAAGAATGGAATTATCTAGGATATCCGAGATATCATTGGTGGGCAATTGCAAAGGAAGCCGCCAGTAGTGGATCTTGATGATATGTGCACCCAACAGCATCCAGCATGGCAGAAAATTATTTAGGCAACCATAAATAACCTCATTGATAGCATGCCAAGTCATATAAGTGCATTTATTTCTGCAAGGTACTACAGAAGCATGGTGTTCACTGAACGCTATGTAGCAGCAAAGGAGAAGGTAATAAAGTGCTTCTATATTCTCCCCATGGTCCCTGCCTGTGTCTGACTGCTGAGGACCAAACCTAGTTTGCAAGAATAGGAGGGTTAACCCCATACTTTAAAATTACAATGGCGCTGGGTTAAAGGCCAGGACCAAGCACTAGAAATTTACGGCTCTTGGTTGTTATTTGGTTAAGTATACCTACAGAAAAAACAACAAAATTTGATTCCTGTGCCACTATAAACTGCAGTGTTTGATGTGAAAAAATGCTAATACCTTGCATATATCTGATCAAAGAGAGGATATTGTTTTTAAAAAAGTGCTTTCTATGAGTCCCTGTCTAGCATTCCATGTGATTGAATAATACATTTTCTTTGGGTAACTCACATCCTCAGCAGATGAAGTAGGGTATATGCAGTAGAATGTGAATTGATGCTGTAAGGTATGGGGTGAGTCATTATACATTTAAAAACCTTCAGCTAGCTGTGATCCCTTCTGAAGAACTCAGTTTTATGAATAACACATGTTCTCTACATTTAGACAAAACATAGTTGCATTTTCTTCTTGTGTCTCCCTGCCAGAACGTTAGCAGAAAAATCTTTGTAGGGCACAAGCATATTAGGTCACAAGCATATTAACGAAGGTCATAAACTTTACATAGGCCACACTTCAAGTTAACTGAAAAACGTAATTACAGATTAAGTTTATGAACTTAAAAATTAAAAAATTTAAAGGAAGCCATATTAGTTAGCTTTATCAGAAATTCTTATTAACTTACTTGGAAAGTTTTAAAAGAACAAGATTTGATCCCTTTGGCCCATGGACCAGCTGCGAAATATTAAAAACTTGCTTATGTTTCTGTGTCCTACTGTAGATATTGTGGATTCCAAGCCATGCTTCGTAGTCCTTTAGGTCGACATCCCTATACAAAATAATAAAAAATACATCTGTACAAATGACCCTAAAGGAAAAATTACTAACCTAAACTGTCGACAAAAGCAACTAATTTTTGAAAACTTTACACATACACAATATATGAGCTGTTATGCACACGCCCGGGCTGAGCGGCGTGTGCGTGTGATTGGTAGTGATTCCACTGGACCGTGCCGGAGAGTGAATGCCTGGAGGGGCGTGACTAGGTATTCACCCGATCCGACCAGGGTCGCACGACGGCATACGACGCCAGTGCACCAAGGAGGAACCGAGCAGAGGGACCAGGTGCTACTCCAGGACAGACCCCGGACACGGCTGTTGACCCACACAGGGGAATACAGGAACAGGCTGGTAGGCTGGCACACAGACTGGTGGGTATAGGCAGGCACGACTGGTATGCAGGCAGGCGGGTATGCAGGCAGGGGGGTAAAGACAAGCACAGCTAGAGTGCAGACAGGGAGGCACTAGCAGGTAGGAACACAGGCGGGATAGGACCCAGTACACACCGGGACTCAGGAACAATACAGGCAGAGGGTTACAGGCAAGCACAGCTAGAGTGCAGACAAGGCTGAGCAGGGAGGACAGGGCTCTGTTCACACGGAACAGACAGGAAGGGAAAGACAGAGCCAGATACTCACACAGTACTTGCAGAGACAACAAGCAGGAGTTAGGTACGAGTTCAGACTCTGCAGAAAAAGGAAGGGAACGGACATAGAGGCAAAACAGGTAAAGGACAGGAGAGAGTTCAGACTGGAACTGAGTGTACGGAGGAGACCGACACTGCAGAGGGATACAGGAGCGGGTCTGGGAATACGGCCCCCAGAGAGGCGGAACGAACAGGCAAGGAGCGTGTTCAGACAAGATACAGGAACGGGTCTAGGTAATCGGCCCCTAGAAGGCAGGAGGAACAGGCTAGGAGCGTGTTCAGACAGGACAGACAAGAGAACACAGAAAGGACTCAGTTCAGACACGGGAGCTGATACCGCAAAGCAGGAGACATACAGGACTCAGTTCAGACACGGGAACTGATACAAAAGCAGGAGACATACAGGACTCAGTTCAGACACGGGAGCTGATACCGCAAAGCAGGAGACATACAGGACTCAGTTCAGACACGGGAACTGATACAAAAAGCAGGAGACAAGAGACGGGACCTGGCACCTTCAGAGTGCAAGCACACACTGAAGGAAACACTATGCTCAGGCAGGGATAGAAGGGAGCTGCTGAGCTATATACCAAGTGACAGACAGCAATAGGCTGAGGACGCACAAGGGGTGTGACCCACAGCAGGTACAAAAGGCAGGAAGTGATCGGGCGCCGCCCTTAAGCAGCAGAAACAGACACAAACAGACAGCATGGAGGTAAGCCAGAGAGACATTCTGGACAGGAGATCAAGTGCGCCCTCTTGCACAGTGGGAGATGGACCACCATGCAAGGACGCCGCCAGGTATGTTACAGTACCTCCCCCCTTACGCCCCCTCTTCTTCAGGCCTGCCAGAATCTTCCGCAGGGAATTCGAGGACCAGTCGTTCACTGGGTTGGAGGGGGACAGAGACTTAAGGGTAATCTCTGCTTCGAGGTACATCTTGTCAAGCTCACAGGAAGAAATAGACGGGTTATCAGGTACATAATGAGGAAAAGTCACTGTCTCTTTGTTATCTGGTGGTATCCCGGAGGATTCAGGAAACAACTGGAGGTCCTCCGCCGGGTCAGAAGAGTGCAGAGGCTCAGAGAAAACAACTGCTTCAGAGTACACTAGGTCGGACTCACTGGAGGAAGCAGGCGAGGTATCGGGTACCGAGTATAGGAAAGTCTCTGTCCATTCACCACCAGGTGGCACCCCGAAGGGTTCTGGAGACAGCTGGCGGTCCTCCGCCTGGTCAGAGGGGTGTAGAGACTCACGGGTAACCTCTGCTTCAGAGTACACTAGGTCGGACTCACTGGACGAAGCAAGCGAGGTATCAGATCCAGGATATAGGAAAGTCTCTGTCCATTCACCACCAGGTGGCACCCCGAAGGATTCTGAACACAACTGGAGGTCCTCCGCCTGGTCGGAGGGGTGTAGAGACTCAGGAGTAACCTCTGCTTCGGAGTACACTAGGTTGGACTCACTGGACGAAGCGAGCGAGGTATCAGGTACAGAGTATAGGAGAGTCTCTGTCCTTTCGCTACCAGGTAGCACCCCGAAGGGTTCAGGAGACAACTGGAGATCCTCCGCCTGGTCGGAGGGGTGTAGAGACTCGGAGGTAACTACCACTTTGGGGTACCCATTGTCAGGCTCACAGGACGAAGCGGACAAAGTATTGAGTACCGGGTGTAGAGAAGTCTCTCTCCATTTGTCATCGAGTGGTATCCCGGAGGGTTCAGGAGGCAACAGGGGATCCTCCGCCAGGTAGTAGAGGTGCACAGACTCTGAGGTAACCACAGCTTTGGAGCATCCTTGGACATGCACACCGGTTAAAGAGAAAGAAGCATCTGATGCCGGGTGCAGGAAGTTCTCCTGTGTGGAGTCTGGATGGGCAGAAGTCTCTTCGGCCAGGAGAACTGGTGCACTACCCACGCACATTACCCATTGGGGTTTCTCCGGGATACAGGGAGATGAAGCTTCAGTAGGGACTTCAAGGTTGGGGTCAGGAGGTCTCAGGGAGGACAGACCCTGGCGTGACGGCTTGCCTCTAAGTCTAGCACGTCTGGACTGCCTCTTGAGGTTGAGAGAAGTATTCCGGAAAGCGTAGTCACCCTGTGAGGATTCTGGGTGGGCAGTAGTCTCATTGGGCTGGAGGACTATTGCGCTACCCACACACATTACCCGTCGGGGCTGCTCCGGGATATTGGGAAGTGAAGCTTCAGCAGGGGCTTCAGAGTTAGGGTCCTCGAAGACCATACGAAAGGCCACCAGGAAGGCCTGCAGGTCAAGGATGACAGGATCCCATGCTTCCCATAGGGGGGTGACCCATTTCAAGGCATCACCCGCTAGGTAGTCAATCATAAAGGCCACTTTAGCCCAATCGGAAGGAAAATAGAGAGGGTAGGCCTTAAAGTGTAGCATGCATTGCTCCACAAATGCACGACACTGTCTTGGATCCCCATAGTAACGTGGCGGATCCGCAGGAACGAGAGCTGATAGATCCATCTGGACGGGTGCGTAATTCGCCTGGAACTCAGCTAAAGGGGGAAAAAAATTTATTTATTTTATTTTAATGCATGTATTCGCTGGAAAAACTTCTCAAAGAGCGAAGGCCGTGGGGCTCAACGGGAACCATGGCCTGAGCATGCTGTTATGCACACGCCCGGGCTGAGCGGCGTGTGCGTGTGATTGGTAGTGATTCCACTGGACCGTGCCGGAGAGTGAATGCCTGGAGGGGCGTGACTAGGTATTCACCCGATCCGACCAGGGTCGCACGACGGCATACGACGCCAGTGCACCAAGGAGGAACCGAGCAGAGGGACCAGGTGCTACTCCAGGACAGACCCCGGACACGGCTGTTGACCCACACAGGGGAATACAGGAACAGGCTGGTAGGCTGGCACACAGACTGGTGGGTATAGGCAGGCACGACTGGTATGCAGGCAGGCGGGTATGCAGGCAGGGGGGTAAAGACAAGCACAGCTAGAGTGCAGACAGGGAGGCACTAGCAGGTAGGAACACAGGCGGGATAGGACCCAGTACACACCGGGACTCAGGAACAATACAGGCAGAGGGTTACAGGCAAGCACAGCTAGAGTGCAGACAAGGCTGAGCAGGGAGGACAGGGCTCTGTTCACACGGAACAGACAGGAAGGGAAAGACAGAGCCAGATACTCACACAGTACTTGCAGAGACAACAAGCAGGAGTTAGGTACGAGTTCAGACTCTGCAGAAAAAGGAAGGGAACGGACATAGAGGCAAAACAGGTAAAGGACAGGAGAGAGTTCAGACTGGAACTGAGTGTACGGAGGAGACCGACACTGCAGAGGGATACAGGAGCGGGTCTGGGAATACGGCCCCCAGAGAGGCGGAACGAACAGGCAAGGAGCGTGTTCAGACAGGTCAGACAAGATACAGGAACGGGTCTAGGTAATCGGCCCCTAGAAGGCAGGAGGAACAGGCTAGGAGCGTGTTCAGACAGGACAGACAAGAGAACACAGAAAGGACTCAGTTCAGACACGGGAGCTGATACCGCAAAGCAGGAGACATACAGGACTCAGTTCAGACACGGGAACTGATACAAAAGCAGGAGACATACAGGACTCAGTTCAGACATGGGAGCTGATACCGCAAAGCAGGAGACAAACAGGACTCAGTTCAGACACGGGAACTGATACAAAAAGCAGGAGACAAGAGACGGGACCTGGCACCTTCAGAGTGCAAGCACACACTGAAGGAAACACTATGCTCAGGCAGGGATAGAAGGGAGCTGCTGAGCTATATACCAAGTGACAGACAGCAATAGGCTGAGGACGCACAAGGGGTGTGACCCACAGCAGGTACAAAAGGCAGGAAGTGATCGGGCGCCGCCCTTAAGCAGCAGAAACAGACAAACAGACAGCATGGAGGGAAGCCAGAGAGACATTCTGGACAGGAGATCAAGTGCGCCCTCTTGCACAGTGGGAGATGGACCACCATGCAAGGACGCCGCCAGGTATGTTACATGAGCAAAGGATTCTATGCTGTCCATAATTCCATGCTTTGCTTACAAGAAGTGTAGCCACAAAGTATACTTAAAGGGTTTTCCCATCTTGACAGGTATCCAAAATTCAGGTGACTACATGCTCTGAAATGCCCTCTCAGAAGAATTCTTTGGCTCTGCATGTATGCTAGTGCTCTTTTCATTGTCAATGGGACCACCAAAGATAGTCAGCAAATTACTCTGATGGGACATTTCACAGCCCTGTTTTTGAGATGGGATAATCCCTTTCAAAAGTATCTGCCACCTGACAACACACAATTTAAGTATTAATAAATAAAACTTTTGGACCTGACAAAGCTAGTGTACTTCCTCTAAAAGCTAGTGTAAAAATAGCTGTCATTCTGCCGCAGATTTTCATAGAAATCTGGAGGTTTCGCATCAGACTGCCAGGTGACTCCATGTCACCTGTTTTTGGAAAACATGCATCCAATAATTGGTTTCTCTGTTTGATCATTATCTTCTTTGATGAACTTAAATCGGATCAAATCCATGGATTTTTACAATGGATTACCTTCAAAAACTTCAGTGAATTTTTTTTAAGCAAATTCCAAATGTGTCAATATAACCTATAGAGCTGCTGAGATGAATGATTTCCTGTAGTGCTGTCAATGTGACGTCACCGCTGAAACCGAACAACAGAGACCAGTGGAAACACAGTGCTGAACCCAAAGAAAATAAGCAAAGCTAGGTTCGTTTTTTATAATTGAGCATGTTTATTGAAAGGAGGACAACCCTTCTAAGTGGTACTACCTGTACACCTCATATCTCTGTTAATTAACATGCAGAAGCTTTGAGAAATCAGGACTGATAACTTTCAAATGAACTATTGATCTTCATGTTATCCTGGAGTAAAAAAGTCCTAATAATAATAATAATAATAATAATAAAAAACACAAGTCAAATGTAGAAAATTATTCAAAAATTATTACCTAAGCTTTTATTTTGCAAATATCACTAAAGAAATATAGATAGCAATTGCAAATTGAGGCTACATTATGGTAAATTTGTGCACATTCTTTGTATTTGTATAAATTAAAAAACTTTGTATATTTACCCAGAGAGGAAACACTGACTCGCTGTAAGAACCCATTTCTCATTTACGAGAGATCCTCCACATTTGTGTCCATTCCTATAAAATAAAATATAGTGCCAAGGTAATATGTGAACTATGAGAACATGAGTCGAAAGAGAAAAGGAGCCGTTGTGCTTATTTTTCAGGGTCTATTTGACATTTAAAATATGGGAGAGTTGGGAAGGTTATCATTTTCGTGACATGTCATGGATGCTATCCAAGAATGTAAATGTTATGTGATCACAAAAGCATTTTGTTTCGATTCACCTCTGGCTAACACGAGATTTGTTACTTTTACTCTAGTACTAAAATCCAAAAGGGCAGCAATTAAAGGAAAGGGGTTAGCTTTACACAGTTAATCCAAATCACACAGATGTTTAAAACTTCAGAGAGCCGGCCTGGATAAATCCCAGACTAATTTACAGCTGATCTTTATTGCAGGGGAAAGACAGCAGGATAATATAAATGCTTGTTTGTTTTTTCTTGTTTCTTTTCCTTTTTTTTGTTTCCTGTAGGTCTGTTTTCCGACAGGAGGATCAAACGTCTGGTTAAACTAAGCAAATCTGATTCACTTATGCCCTGTTCTAATCTTTAATAGCTCAAAGCAAAGTATGTATTAGTCAGTGAGCTCACTTGCCAATATTCTACAAAACTCGTCGCTGCCTACACATATAGCCAACATTAATACAACCACTGGTGTGTATTTGTTTTATAAGCTCAGGGGAGGGTGAAGGCTATAAAATCAGGAGTTTCAGAGAGGGGGAGGCAAGCCTAGTATTTTACATGTCAGGACATGCCATGAGTTATAATAACGTTGGTTTATTCTGCAAAGTGCATTGCATACTTGTGTTACAAAAGGCAGCTAGAAACGATGTGCTGTATGTGAACAAAGAGACCTCACGCTGGGTACAATTATGTGCATAGTATTAGATATTGAAAATTGTGATAAGAATAGAATAATGTTTGCACAAACACAAAGCTTTCCCTGCATTATAAGGGAGCATGTTATATTGAGACCATATTCATTTCTATTATGTTTGTTTGAAAATTATTACCTACTGCCAGGTAGTAAGATAATATTTTATTAAGAGAAAAAATATATCTAGACATGTCTCTTTATTTTATGCATGACTTGTGCACAGTCTCATTGAGGTGCAGCTAGATGAGGATTCATATAACGCAGGATCCCTAAGGTGCCATAGCGAAATTTGGATTATTCTTGACCACTATAATTTTATCTCCTTATGGCTAGGGCTACACATCAACAAACATGTGTCGTGTGACATTGAAATCGCAGCGAATCATTGCATACATTGGGTGTAAAGATTTACTCTGGTGTCATGTTGAGACCTGCGATGTAGAGACTTCGACACAGTCACAAATGTTTGCAAACTTGTTAGAATTTCTTTTGCTGGTTTCAACTCACACACAACACACTTGTCACAGACTTCGATGCAAGTTGCACACGACATTAGACTTTTATGTAAGTTATCCGCAATTTGGCTGTTTTATTTACAATAAAATCAGAGCTGTAAAATAGTTGTGCGATAGCAAGTCACAGACAAGTTGCAAATATTTTTCTGTTGCACGAGAATAAGGCTCACAAAAAAAGCCTTAGTGCACACTGACATCATAGAACAGAAAAAAAAAGTTAATAGGGGGTTTGCACATAACTGGTAGCTCAAAGGACCTGGAAGCTCTTCTCCAGAAAAAAAAATTTAAATAAAATTCAGCAAAATGTGCGTTCCCAAATCCAAGTACTCCCCCTCCCTTCTGAACCCTACAGTGTGCCTAAACCAAAGATATCATACAAATGTTTGGCAATACTGTAGGGGTGAGAACCCACTAGCAAATGTACTAGGTGATTGTCTCCAGAAGCACAAACTGGGGAAAATAATCAACACTAAGACCTCGATGAATTGAAGCTTTTAAGCCAGAATTCTGATGTAAAAAGCTTTAAAAAAGTAGCAAAATTTTTGTACTATGTGAGGCTGTGCTAAAAGTTTGCAACTTTTGGAGTTTTCAGCTCAAAATCGCCAACCTCCGACAAAGTGAGTGGAGCTAGGGCAGGATGAGCACCACTCGTCAAATTTATGATGAGGAGTGACATTATTTATGCCACAAATCTTACTCCAGTTTGTGATGAGATGCATTTGGAGGCACATATCACTTTACACCTTGCTTGCTTCATTAGAAAGCATGCTCTTAATGAATGATGCACCTAGCACTCCACCCTGCCTTCTCATCAAGACCAACGTGAAAAATGCTGTTCTTGATGAATTGGGGCCATAGATAATATATTTGCAATTTTCACTCTGCAACATTAACTTGGTGCTTATTTCAGGAAAAATAACTGTGGAGCTAAATAGTCACTTCATCTGTAGATGAATTGCCTGAGGATGTCATTTCCAAAATATGATCACATGAGGGGGGGTTTCTGTTATTGTAGCACTTTATCAGCTCTGTAAATAGTACCCGCAAAATTTTGCAGGAAAAACTGCACTCTAAAAGTCAAACAGTTCTTCTTTCCAAGCCCTGCCGTGTATCCACATAGTAGTTTCTGACCACATATGGTGTATTGGCCGAAAAAAAAGTATTACAAATTTTGGGGTCCATTTTCTCCTATTCTTCTTTGTGAAAATGAAAAATCTAAAACAACATTTTAGTAGAAGAAAATATATATTTTTTCATGACCCCAAATTTTGTAAAATACCTGTGGTGTGAACATGCTTAATACTCCCCAAGATTATTGAGGGGTGTAGTTTGTAAAACAGGGTTACTTTGGAGGGTTTTTGCAGTTTAGTTATAATAGGGGCTCAGCTAATGTGTCAATGGAACTCGTAAACTATTCCAGCAAAATTTGCACTACTTCATTTTTGAGCTTTGCAGTGTGCCAAGTGTTTAGAGGTATATGTGGTATTGACATACTGAGGAGAAATTGAAATACATATTGTTGGGTCCATTTTCTCTTCTTACCCTTGAGAAAATGAAAAATGTGTAGCTAAAGCAACATTTTAGTGGAAAAAATCATAATTTTTAGGGGTTTCACATGCTAATGTTAACATGCTGCATGCTAAGTTTATTGCAGTTCAAAATACCCACTGCTCCTGTAGATCAATTCTTTGAGGGGTGTAGTTTAGAGGGGTGCACTATTGCTACTTATTTACTGCAGGCTATATGCTCATTCTGCTTTTATCTTAGGTTTTATTTTGAGCCCTGCCAAACAGTAGTTTCTGATCACATATAGGATATCTACAAACCCTGGATAAATTTCACAAGAAATTGCATAGTTTATCTTCTCCTGTTACCCTTGTGAAATTGAAAAATATTGGGCTAAATTTTAGTACAAGAAAACACTTTTTAAATTTTTCCTACCACATGTCATGAATTCCAATGAAGCACTTGAAGACTTAACAAACATCTTGATTGTGACTTTGAATACCTTGAGGGGTTTAAGTTTTAAAATGTAGGACTTTTTTCGTTTTTGACATATAGGCCCCTAAAAGTCACTTGAAAGTAAAGTGGTCCCTGGAATTTCACTGAAAATTAGTCCAAAAATTCCCTAATAAGCTGAACTGATCAACTCATTGTTTGAATAATTAGGTTATATAACATATTGTTATTCAATAATAATTCAAACAGTAATTTGAAGTGGTCCCTGGAAAAACATGTATTTTAAATTTCATTGAATAAACTAAAAGTGCTGTCAAACTTTTAAGATCTTAACAAAAAAAGTTTTAAAAAATGATAAATGACATTAACGTAGACATATGGTAAATGTTATTTATTAATTATTTTGTCCTAATCAAATTTCAAATATTTTCAGAAATAACCGCAAATCTTATTGACCTAGATTTACCACTACCATAAAGTTCATTGAGTAATGAAAAATCGTAGAAGCATTCCAGAGTTATCACCTCATCTATTTTGAGTTGGGTTCGAACAACAGCAATATTATAAGGGATAGTAAAAGAGCAAAGAGCATTACACTACACTTTTTACACATTACTCAGGATTAGTGTTGAGCGATACCTTCCGATATCAGGAAATATCGTATCGGATTGGATCGGGCCGATACCCAAAAAGTATCGGATATCGCCGATTCCGACACCGGAAACCAATGCAAGTCAATGGGACACAAATATCGGAATGAAAATAAACCCTTTCTTTCCTTGTAGGTTAATTCTACATGAAGTAAAACAACTAAGAATAATGTAGAATGACATGAAAAGCCGGCAATTCATCAGCGGCATACACCGGTACCCGACAATTTACAACAGAAAGAATAGAGCTTCACACATAGATTAGATAGATAGAAACATGTCAGTCACATATATATGAAGTACAGTGACAGTGTTGCTTACTGTACTTGTCATTTAGTGTAAAGGATTTATTAAAAAAAATATTAGTGTTTTCGTGCACCGTCTCTTTAAAAAAGCCGGCCGGCAATTCAGCATCTGTACCCGACAATTTATAACAGAAAGAATAGAGCTTCACACATAGATTAGATAGATAGAAACATGTCAGTCACATATATATGAAGTACAGTGACAGTATTGCTTACTGTACTTGTCATTTAGTGTAAAGGATTTATTTAAAAAAATAATAGTGTTTTCATGCACCATCTCTTTAAGAAAGCCGGCCGGCAATTCAGCATCTGTACCCGACAATTTAGAATAGAAGGAATAGAGAATCACACATAGATTAGATAGATAGAAACATGTCAGTCACATATATATGAAGTACAGTGACAGTGTTGATTACTGTACTTGTCATTTAGTGTTAAAATAAAGGATTTATTTTAAAAAAAATTGGCGTGGGGTTCCCCTTAATTTTAGGCTCTAGCGGAGGTTAAGCAGACAGCTGGGGCAAATGTTTGAAGCCTGGGAAGGGGGTAATACCCACGGAGCTTCCCAGGCTACTAATATCAGCCCCCAGGTGAATACCTAGCCTTTACTAGCTATTAAAATGGGGGAACCCCCCCAAAAAATAATGTGGGGTCCCCCCTAATTTAATAGCTAGCACAGGCTAGGCAGACAGCTGGGGGCTGATATTAATAGCCCAGGAAGGGTGCCATGAATATTGGCCCCCTCTCAGGCTAGAAACACCAGCCGTCAGCCGCCCCAGAAATGGCGCATCCATAGGATGCGCCAATTCTGGCACTTAGCCTCGCTCTTCCACGCTGCCCTGGTGTGGTGGCAGGGGGTAATGGGGTTGGGGTTGATGTCAGCTTATAATGCCAGCTGACATCAAGCCCAGGTTAGTAATGGAGAGGCGTCTATAAGACACCCCCATTACTAACCCCATAGTCAAAGTTAAAAGAAAACACAAACACCCAGAGTAAAGTCCTTTAATTGAAATAAAGACACAATTCTTTATTGTTCTAAATTAAACCATACTTACCATCACGCCCATTCCAGCTGAAGCCAACGATCTCCTGCAATAAAAGAAAAATAATAAAGCAACCTCATCCTTACCTTTCGATGGTTCCCAGGACAGCTCCAGCTCTGCTACATCGAGATGACAGGCTGGACCGCAGCAGAAAGCTGCCATCCAGCCTGTCATCCCGCAGACACTGAGAAGCGCAGGCATGCTTGCGCTCCTCAGTGTCTCTCTGTGACGTCATCCAGATGAGCCGAGTTCATGTCCAATGAACTCAGCTCACCTCATGCACGTCACTGACAGCGTGGGAAAATTCTCCTGCACTCAGCGCTTCAGCGTGAGAATTCTCCCACGCTATCAGTGACATACATGAGGTGAGGTCATGTCCAATGAACTCAGCTCACCTCATGCACGTCACTGACAGCGTGGGAAAATTCTCACGCTGAAGTGCTGAGTGCAGGAGAATTTTCCCACGCTGTCAGTGACGTACATGAGGTGAGCTGAGTTCATTGGACATGACCTCGGCTCATCTGGATGCCGTCACAGCCAGACACTGAGGAGTGGAAGTATGCCTGCGCTTCTCAGTGTCTGCGGGATGACAGGATGGATGGCAGCGTTCTGCTGCGGTCCAGGCTGTCATCTCGATGTAGCAGAGCTGAAGCTGTCGTGGGAGCCATGGAAAGGTAAGGATGATGTTGCTTTATTATTTTACTTTTATTGCAGGAGATCGTTGGCTTCAGCTGGAATGGGCGTGATGGTAAGTATGGTTTAATTTAGAACAATAAAGAATTGTGTGTTTATTTCAATTAAAGGACTTTTTTCTGGGTGTTGTGTTTTTTTAAATATTTTACTAGAAATTCATGGTGGTCATGTCTAATATTGGCGTGACCCCATGAATTTTGGGCTTAGGGCCAGCTGATAATGCCAAGCTGGCCTTAACCCCTTTATTACCCAGTGAGCCACCGCACCAGGGCCCTGGATGAGTTGGGTACAGCGCCAGAAGATGGCGCTTCTATGAACGCGCCATTTTCTGGGGCGGCTGCGGACTGCAATTTGCAGCGGGGGTGGCCCAGAAAGCTTGGGCCTCCCTGCGCTGCGGAATCCAGCCCCCAGCTGCCTAGTTGTATCTGGCTGGGCACAAAAATAGGGCGAAGCCCCACGCATTTTTTTTTTAAATTATTTCATGAAATTCATGGAATAATTAAGAAAAAAAGGGCTTCCCTATATTGTTGTGTCCAACCAGGTACAAATAGGCAGCTGGTGGTTGGGGGCAGCCCATTCCTGCCTGCTGTACCTGGCTGGACACAAATATAGTGCGAAGCCCCACGTCAATTTTTTTTTAATTATTTCATGAAATAATTTTTTTAAAAAAGGGCTTCCCTATATTGTTGTGTCCGGCCAGGTACAAATAGGCAGCTGGTGGTTGGGGGCAGCCTGTTCCTGCCTGCTGTACCTGGCTGGACACAAATATAGGGCGAAGCCCCACGTCAATTTTTTTTAAAATAAATCCTTTATTTTAACACTAAATGACATTTCAGGAGTTAATAAAGATGCAGTCCCTAAATTATTATTTATTTTTTAATTAATTTTTCCCAAAACTTTTGACGTGGGCTTCGCCATATTTTTGTATGCCAGCCAGGTACAGCATCCAGCTTCTATGAACGCGCCATTTTCCGGGGTGGCTGCGGACTGCAATTTTCAGCGGGGGGGGCAGAAAGCTTGGGCCTCCCTGCGCTGCAGATTCCATCCCCCAGCTGCCTAGTTGTACCTGGCTGGACACAAAAATAGGGAGAAGCTTCACGTATTTTTTTTTTTTAATTATTTCATGAAATTCATGGAATAATTAAGAAAAAAAGGGCTTCCCTATATTGTTGTGTCCAACCAGGTACAAATAGGCAGCTGGTGGTTGGGGGCAGCCCGTTCCTGCCTGCTGTACCTGGCTGGACACAAATATAGTGCGAAGCCCCACGTCAATTTTTTTTAAATCATTTCAGGAAATTCATGAAATAATTAAAAAAAATTGATGTGGGGCTTCGCCCTATATTTGTGTCCAGTCAGGTACAGCAGGCAGGAACGGGCTGCCCCCAACCACCAGCTGCCTATTTGTACCTAGCCGGACACAACAATATAGGGAAGCCCTTTTTTTCTTAATTATTCCATGAATTTCATGAATTTAAAAAAAAAAAACGTGGAGCTTCGCCCTATTTTTGTGTCCAGCCAGGTACAACTAGGCAGCTGGGGGCTGGAATCTGCAGCGCAGGGAGGCCCAAGCTGTCTGGGCCCCACCCGCTGCAAATTGCAGTCCGCAGCCGCCCCAGAAAATGGCGCGTTCATAGAAGCGCCATCTTCTGGCGCTGTACCCAACTCATCCAGGGCCCTGGTGCGGTGGCTCACTGGGTAATAAAGGGGTTAAGGCCAGCTTGGCATTATCAGCTGGCCCTAAGCCCGAAATTCATGGGGTCATGCCAATATTAGACATGACCACCATGAATTTCTAGTAAAGTATTTAAAAAAAACACAAACACCCAGAAAAAAGTCCTTTAATTGAAATAAACACACAATTCTTTATTGTTCTAAATTAAACCATACTTACCATCACGCCCATTCCAGCTGAAGCCAACGATCTCCTGCAATAAAAGAAAAATAATAAAGCAACCTCATCCTTACCTTTCCATGGCTCCCACGACGGCTCCAGCTCTGCTACATCGAGATGACAGGCTGGACCGCAGCAGAACGCTGCCATCCAGCCTGTCATCCCGCAGACACTGAGAAGCGCAGGCATACTTCCACTCCTCAGTGTCTGGCTGTGACGGCATCCAGATGAGCCGACAATGAACTCGGCTCACCTCATGTACGTCACTGACAGCGTGGGAGAATTCTCCTGCACTCAGCGCTTCAGCGTGAGAATTTTCCCACGCTGTCAGTGACGTGCATGAGGTGAGGTCATGTCCAATGAACTCGGCGCACCTCATGCACGTCACTGACAGCGTGGGAGAATTCTCACGCTGAAGCGCTGAGTGCAGGAGAATTTTCCCACGCTGTCAGTGACGTGCATGAGGTGAGCTGAGTTCATTGGACATGACCTCGGCTCATCTGGATGACGTCACAGAGAGACACTGAGGAGCGCAAGCATGCCTGCGCTTCTCAGTGTCCGCGGGATGACAGGCTGGATGGCAGCGTTCTGCTGCGGTCCAGCCTGTCATCTCGATGTAGCAGAGCTGAAGCTGTCCTGGGAACCATGGAAAGGTAAGGATGAGGTTGCTTTATTATTTTACTTTTATTGCAGGAGATCGTTGGCTTCAGCTGGAATGGGCGTGGCGGTAAGTATGGTTTAATTTAGAACAATAAAGAATTGTGTCTTTATTTCAATTAAAGGACTTTTTTCTGGGTGTTTGTGTTTTTTTTAAATACTTTACTAGAAATTCATGGCGGTCATGTCTAATATTGGCGTGACCCCATGAATTTCGGGCTTAGGGCCAGCTGATAATGCCAAGCTGGCCTTAACCCCTTTATTACCCAGTGAGCCACCGCACCAGGGCCCTGGATGAGTTGGGTACAGCGCCAGAAGATGGCGCTTCTATGAACGCGCCATTTTCCGGGGCGGCTGCCGACTGCAATTTGCAGCGGGTGGGGCCCAGAAAGCTTGGGTCTCCCTGCGCTGCAGATTCCAGCCCCCAGCTGCCTAGTTGTACCTGGCTGGACACAAAAATAGGGCGAAGCGCCACACATTTTTTTTTTTAATTATTTCATGAAATTCATGGAATAATTAAGAAAAAAAGGGCTTCCCTATATTGTTGTGTCCGGCTAGGTACAAATAGGCAGCTGGTGGTTGGGGGCAGCCCGTTCCTGCCTGCTGTACCTGGCTGGACACAAATATAGGGCGAAGCCCCACATAATTTTTTTTTAATTATTTCATGAATTTCCTGAAATAATTAAAAAAAAATTGACGTGGGGCTTCACACTATATTTGTGTCCAGCCAGGTACAGCAGGCAGGAACGGGCTGCCCCCAACCACCAGCTGCCTATTTGTACCTGGCCAGACACAACAATATAGGGAAGCCCTTTTTTTCTTAATTATTCCATGAATTTCATGAAATAATTAAAAAAAAAAAAACGTGGAGCTTCTCCCTATTTTTGTGTCCAGCCAGGTACAACTAGGCAGCTGGGAGATGGAATCTGCAGCGCAGGGAGGCCCAAGCTTTCTGCCCCCCCCCCCCCGCTGAAAATTGCAGTCCGCGGCCGCCCGGAAAATGGCGCGTTCATAGAAGCTGGATGCTGTACCTGGCTGGCATACAAAAATATGGCGAAGCCCACGTCAAAAGTTTTGGGAAAAATTTATTAAAAAATAAATAATAATTTAGGGACTGCATCTTTATTAAGACCTCAAATGTCATTTAGTGTTAAAATAAAGGATTTATTTAAAAAAAAAATGGTGTGGGATCCCCCATAATTTTAGTCTCTAGCGGAGGTTAAGAAGACGGCTGGGGCAGATGTTTGAAGCCTGGGAAGGGGGTAAAACCCACGGAGCTTCCCAGGCTACTAATATCAGCCCCCAGCTGAATACCTAGCCTTTACTAGCTATTAAAATGGGGGACCCCCCCAAAAAAAATGACGTGGGGTCCCCCCTATTTTAATAGCTAGCAAAGGCTAGGCAGACAGCTGGGGGCTGATATTAATAGCTCAGGAAGGGTTCCATGAATATTGGCCCCCTCCCAGGCTAGAAACACCAGCCGTCAGCCGCCCCAGAAATGGCGCATCCATAGGATGCGCCAATTCTGGCACTTAGCCTCGCTCTTCCACGCTGCCCTGGTGCGGTGGCAGGGGGTAATAGTGGTGGGGTTCATGTCAGCGCCAGCTGCCATGAAGCCCAGGTTAGTAATGATGGCCGTCTATATGACACCCCCATTACTAACCTACAAAGTGTTAAAAAGAAAAAACACACACTACACCCAGAAAAAAATAATTTATTTGAAATAAAACACCATTTTATTTAATTCTTAGTTTACTAAAAAAAAAATAGTTACCTGTCCACGTTCCTGCGCTGATCTCCCATGCACAGCTGTCACATCTGGAGATGGTGACAGCTGTGCATGGCTGCTGTAAGCTCACGCTGCCGGGAACACGTCCGCTCCCGGCAGCGGGAGCCACTGACTGAGGTCACCGGAGTGCATTCAGGCAGCGCAGCTCCGGAGACCTCCTTTACGGCAGTGCTGTACCGTGGGAATTTCTCACGATACAGCAGTGCCGTAAAGGAGCTAACCGGAGCAGCGCTGCCTGAACTCCGGTGAACCCTTATGGCCCCGTCATTCTAGCGGCGGCAGCGGTTCAGAGCGGTCACATTCTATGTGGCTGCTCTGAACTGGAGATCTTCGTGGGACACTCGTGGACTGCTACGGAGGGGTAAGGATAAGGTTGTGGTTTATTATTTTATATTTTATTACAGGAGATCGATGGCTTCGGGGAATTAGGTGTCTAGATGAGTATAGGTGTAGTTTTTTATTTTTTACTTTATTTTAGGTGGCGATCGGCGGGGACAGGTAATGTATGAACTAATTTCTTTTAGGTAACCACTGGCCACCAATGACATGTATTTAAAATTTATTGGGGACACAGTAGGGCAATTTAAATAGCAGGATCAGGCTGATGGGAACTACTGCTCCCATCGAGCTGATCCTGCTGGCACGAGTGGACGGGGGACAGACATAGGCCGATGGGAGTAGTAGTGTCTAGTGTTGAGCCACCCCCGTAGTGTTCGAGTTCGGTTCGGTTCGTCGAACACCCGTGTGTTCGCCGAACTGTTCGTCGAACTGTTCGTCGAACACCTTCGAACACCGTTAAAACCAATGGCAGGCAAACAAAAACACATAGAAACACATAGAAAACACCTTCAAAGGTGTCCAAAAGCTGACAAACTGCTCAGAAGACATAACTAACACATGGAAAAGTGACAAGTACATATAGTCATGCGAAAATAAAAGAGGTGGAGGAGTAAAAGGAGGGGGAGACACAGATATAGGCATGTCATGCCCTTCTAAAATCCAAAAAGTGAGAAGCCGACACGGCCAGTCCGCTCCTGCCCGTGCCACCTCCGTGTCGCCGGGTTTGTGCCAGAGCCGCGGTGAACCCTGACGGCCAGCCCCCCTCTCCCAATACTGGTGCCTGTCCGCTGGTGGGTCGAGCGAGCCCCCTTGTGGTGGAGGCAGCTCTAAGCTTTTTAATTTAAATTGTCTCTCTAATTTGAATGAATACACTTTAAATCCATTTACAAGGATCTATTGGAGGGCAAGTCTCATGCCAGCAGCCGCGGTAATTCCAGATCCAGTAGCGTCCACTAAAGCTGCTACAGTTAAAAAGCTTTTAAAAGGATCGAGCTCGGCTGTCCACCGCAAGGCATCCTACTGCCAGTCCCAGCCCCTATGCCTTGGGGTGCCTCCTGATGCTCTTCACTAAGTATCCCATGGTCCCGAAGCATTTCCTTTGAAAAAATTAAGTGTCTAAACTACAGGTGGTGCAGCTTGCTTAACAGCCGGGATAATCCGCTTACTAGCAGACACTGCTACTAGGCACAAAGTATTTCCTGGGCTAGATGCAGTTAAAAATTTGTAATTAGATACTCTCGTTGGATGCTGAGAAAGCATTCCATAGAGTCTCCTGGCACGCCATATATGATTCTCTTAAAAAGCTTGGGGTAGGGGTCTAGGGGACCCTTTTATAGCCAAAATCACGGCCCTGTATCGCAATACGTCACCTAGGCTGAAGATAAATGGAACTGTAGCACCCTGAGGGCTCGGTTGCTAAAGACGTATTGCACCTCACCCAGAGGTGTGATATCTCACTCTCAGGTAAGGATGGAGTGTGGATCAGGACCTGACACCTGCATGCATTACACCACATTGCCATGGGGCAGGGCGACCAATATGCCCCTGAGATGGGCACGACAGTCCCTGTCCCTGGCTGGAGTGGGGGGAGGGAACACTGAGGAAGGGGAACCCTGTAGTGCAGGAGCAGGGAGGAAGCAGTTCCTGGGTGCATTGAGAAGGGAGTATAAAAGGTGGGCACCATCTTAGTTCAGTGCAGAGAAGTCTGAGCAGAAGTGGCAGGGAGCAGGGGCTCTGCATGAGCTCTGCTCCGGAGGCGGGCCTAGTAACAGAGGCCCAGGCCTGGAAGAGGGAGAAGGAAGGAAGAGGAGCGGAGAAGGCTCCAGGAACGAGGAATGAAGGGATCCCAGGGGTGCGGACGGGCGAGTCGCCACCGCACGCCCGAATCCACCTGCGTGGAGGGGTCAGGCCAAAGGGGGAGACCGGTCCCCGAACTAGTGGAGGCAGGAAACGACCCTCAGCTAGAAACCGGAGGCTCTGACATTTTATGTGGCGCAGCCCCTCGCTACACCCGCTAGGAAGGCACCACATAGGGTCAGGGAAACTGGCGCCAAGTTTACCAAGAGGAGGCCCGAGGCAGCCGGACAGAAGTGTTGGTAAGAAAGGCCAGACAAAGGACACACAAAGGGGGTCCTGTGAAGTGCTCCAAAGTTATCTGGGAGTTGTCTGAGCCCCTCACCTGGTGAGCACAGTACGACGTGGGCAGCCGTTACCTGCAGACGTGGTCTGGATAATAAGAACTGTGAGTAAAGGCCCTGAACTGCATCACTGACTCCGTGTCGTTACTGCTGCTGCCCTGCACCATCACCCCCATCCTCCGCATACACTGCCCTGAGGCTATACTCCTCCCGTGGGGAGTTATGCTACGCTCTGCTGCACCCACAACACCAGCCTCAGTGGTCTGCCCTGTAGTGGCGGTTCACTCTGACCGCAATCCACGGGTGGCGTAGTCGGACATTTAAACATCAAAACCACATAAATAGTTCCGCCACTGGTTTGACCGCCCTGAGCCACGGAACTGGGTCGCCGCCACGAAGACTACAACCACCAGCATCCACCAAAAAGGGTCCGGCTCCGGGTGTCCCAAGGCCCAGGGGGTGCGTCAGAACATTTTCATCACCTTTCACAATCACCAATGGGACAAGGCAGTGATGTCCTCTGTCCCCTCTCTTATACATCCTAGTGACGGAGCACCTGCTCTCATCAATTCGCCATAACCCCAATATTAGGTGGATTGAGGTGGGAGGCACCGAGTACAAGTGCTCTCTATTTGCTGATGATGTCCTAGTATATATCACTCAATCACATATATCCATCCATGCTGTTATGGCTGAAATAGATCACTTTGTTACATGGTAAAATTTTAAAATCAATGCAGCGAAGTCTGAGGCCCTCGATGTCTCCCTCCCCAAATCCATATAGGATTCCATCCAGTCCAACTTTCCCTTTGCCTGGCCCTCACAGGGTATCAAATACTTAGGAATTCCTATTCATAGAGACCTCTCCCATCTATGTTATCTTAATTTTGGGCCCTTTATTGAACAACTCCATACAGACCACGGTTGGCAAGTTAGAACTGTAAGATTCACTACGTGAACCACTGGTGTTTTGTGGAAAAGCACATGTACACTGCGTTCCAAATTATTATACAAAAAGTGTTTAGGAGTGATAAGGGAAGAATTTGTTTGTTTGTCAGTTAAACTCATTGATGGTGATGTGTGTCAGGGCTCTTTATATCACTGTAAGCAATTGCAGACACCTGTGCTAATTAGTTTGGCAGGTGTGTCCAATGAAAGGCAAGACTACTTAAGAAGGCTCTCTCACATTATTAAGCAGCCTACATTTTCTGCCAAAATGGGAAAGAAAAAGGATGTGTCGGCTGCTGAGAAGCAACAAATTGTGGAGTGTTTAGGTCAAGGCATGACTACAATCAACATTGTGCGATGATCAGGATGAAGTGTCTTGGCAATCAAGAAGTATGTAGCTGATTCACAGTACACACGTGTGCGTGCTGATAAGGGCAAATTGAGGACTCTTTCCTACAGGCAATTACGTCAGGTTGAAAGAGCAGCGGCAAAAAAGCCTTGTCATAGCAGCAGACAAGTTTTTGAAGCTGCTTGTGCCTCCAACGTCCCCCGAACAACAAGATGCAGGGTCCTTCAGAGGTTTGCAGCTGTGCATGCGCCATCCTGTCGACCTCCTCTATCCACTTCACACAAGCAGAAACGGCTCCAGTGGGCCAAACATTACATGAAGACTGATTTCAAAACTGTTTTGTTCACGGATGAGTGCCGTGCAGCGCTCGATGGTCCAGATGGATGGAGTGGAGGATGGCTGGTTGATGGACACCCCACGCAAACACGGCTACAGCGCCAACAAGGAGGAGGTGGAGTAATGTTTTGGGCTGGAATCATGGGGAGAGAGATTGTCGGCCCCTTTAGGATCCCTGAAGGCGCTAAAGATGAACTCCATAATGTATGTGGATTTTCTCAAACAGCACTTCCTGCCATGGTTCAAGAAGAAGAACCGTGTATTTCACAGCAAGATCATTTTTCTGTATGATAATGCACCATCTCATGCTGCACATAAAACATCTGCATCTCTGGCTGATATGGGCATAAAAGGGGACAAACTTATGGTGTGACCCCCATGCTCCCCTGACCTCTACCCCATTCAGAACCTTTGGAGCATCATTAAAAGGAGTGTCTATGATGGCGGGAGGCAGTTCACATCTAAGCAACAGCTCTGGGAGGGTATTCTGTCCTCATGCAAAACAATTGAAGCAGAAACCATCCAAAACCTGACAAATTCAATGGACGAGAGAGTTCAGAAGCTCCTTTCGAACAAGGGGTCCTATGTGAAAATGTAACATCACCTAGAATAAAGTTTTGAGTTGAAAACTGTTTGATTTCAGTTTCTAACAACCTGCTAATACTTATAATTTCAAAAATTACCATTTTTTTGGTCTTTATTAAAATGAAAAGGTTGATCGAAAAGTTTGGGGGATCTAAGAGTGTGGCAACCCAGTAGTCATGATTACTTCGAATTCTGACAATATGAGGGTCATGCTGCAGGTAGTGCAGCAAGAAGGCACATATGTGCCTTGCGCATCTCGGAGCCCCAAAATTATTTTCCGGGCTAGATGCAGCTAAAAATTATTTTTAATTTTAAATCTGGTGAAGCTTTAGTATAGATGGCCTAATAGGATCAGTGCTGCACACTGCTACAAAGCCCAAATTATTTTCCAGTCAAGATACAGATAAACATGATTAGTAATTTGAAAGCTTAAAACGGTTGGTAGGGTGATTTTAACCAATCATCAAGCTTTTACTCTCCCCAGGATGACACAGGGGTAGAAAAGTCGTTTCGGATCCATGATTTGTTCATCTTTATGAACGTGAGTCTGTCTACATTATCAGTGGAGAGCCGCGTGCGCTTATCTGTCAGCACACCACCAGCAGCGCTGAACACACGTTCAGACAGAACGCTGGCTGCGGGGCATGACAAGATCTCCAAGGCGTAAGTGGCTAGCTCCGGCCATTTATCCAGATTGGAAGCCCAAAAAGAGCAAGGGTCCAGTGACACAGTCGTGGCTTCAATGTTTACTTGGAGATACTCCTGTACCATCGTCTCTAGGCGTTGACTATGTGTCAGACTTCTTGTCTCCTGTGGCCTTGCAAAGGATGGGCTAAAAAAGTGGTGAAATGATTCCGCAAAATTGATGTTACCAGCAGATACTGTGGTTCTGTCACGGTTTGAGTGCTGAACACTTGACGGTCCCACGGTTGGCAAGTTGGAACTGTGAGATTCACTACGTGCACCACTGGTATTTTGTGGAAAAGCACATGTAAGATTCTGCAACAGTCTCTGCTGATACTCCTGCATGCGTGCATCCCTTTCTATGGCAGGAATAATTTCTGCAAATTTACTTTTGTACCGGGGATCTAACAGTGTGGCAACCCAGTAGTCAGGATTATTTCTAATTCTCACAATTCGAGGGTCATGTTGCAGGTAGTGCAGCAAGAAGGCACTCATGTGTGTTGCGCATCCAGGAGCACCAAGTCCCTGTTGTGTTGGTGGTGAGGTAATAATCATGCTTCCTTCCTCTGTCCTCTCCCCCCAACCTCGCACAACAGAAATGTGATCAAGGTCTCCCTCATCTGATGAGTCTTCCATCAGTTCGTCCTCCACTTCTTCCTGGGCTCCTGCACCTTCCTCACTAGTTTGGCTGCTACCATGCGCCCTGGTAAAACCATCTCCCCCACCCTCACATGCCTGCCGCCTTGGTGCTGCCGACCGTCTGGACCTTGCAGATGTTAGCCCTTCCGCATACAACTCCTCCTCCTCTACTTCCTCCACCTCCTCTTGTGCCACCACCTGACTCCGAATTCTGTTTAACATGTGCTCCAGCATGTAAATCACCGGAATAGTCATGCTGATAATGGCATCGTCAGCACTAAACATCTTCGTCGCCATTTCAAAACTGTGCAGAAGGGTGCATAGGTCCCTGATCTGAGACCACTCCTCCAGCGTGATTTGCCCCACCTCTGAATCTCGTTGGCCCGGGCTATACGTCAGAACGTATTGCACCAGGGCTTGTCGGTGCTGCCACAGTCGCTGCAACATGTGCAGAGTTGAATTCCACCGGGTAGGCACATCGCATTTTAGCCGGTGAAGTGGCAGGCCCAACGACTTCTGTAGAGATGTAAGTCGCTGAGCTGCGGGATGCGAACGGCGGAAGTGAGCACACAGCGACCGTGCCCTCTGCAGAAGGCCATCTAGTCTGGGATAGTGGGCTAAAAATTGCTGGACAACCAGGTTCAACACGTGAGCCATACAAGGCACGTGTGTGACATTGCCCCGGCGAAGGGCCGCACCCAGGTTTGCAGCATTGTCGCACACGGCCTTCCCTGGTTTCAGGTCCAGTGGAGACAACCATTCATGAAATTGGTTCTCCAGAGCTGACCACAACTCCTCAGCTGTGTGACTCACATTTCCCAGACATTTCAATGTAAAAACCGCCTGATGACGTTGAGCCCTACTGCCAGCATAGTAAGGAGGTGTGCAGGATCCCTTCTGCGCAGTTAGAAAGCTTGTGGCATGACCAGACAGGCTTTGGGTGCAGGTGGAAGACCGAGAGGAGGTTGAGGAGGCAGAAGCAGTGGTGGAAAAATGACATAAAGAGGATTGACGCACAACTCGTGGGGACGGCAAGACTTGGACAGCAGCCCCTTGTCCTGCTGTCACCATAGTTACCCAGTGCCCAGTCAGCGACATGTAACGCCCCTGTCCATGCCTACTCGTCCAAGTGTCTGTGGTGAAATGCACCCTGTCACACACAGAGTTTCTCAAAGAAGCGGTGATGTTGTGTGCGACATGCTGGTGGAGCGCAGGCACACCTTTCTTTGAGAAGTAGTGCCGACTGGGCATCTGGTACTGGGGCACTGCGACGGACATAAGGTCTCGAAAATCCTCTGTGTCCACCAGGCGGAAAGGCAGCATTTCTGTAGCCAAGAGCTTGCAGATGGTGAAATTCAACCTCTTAGCTTTCTCATGGCTAGGAGGAAATGGTCTTTTACTTGTCCACATCTGAGGGACCGAGGGCTGGCTATTGTGCTTAGACGGGGTTGATAAGGGTGTCCCCGGCAAACTGCCGGTCTGTGAGGAAGATGCAGGCGGACATGTTAGGTTGCCTTGATCCAAAGGTGGTGCTATCGATGTCGGACAGCGCTCAAGATCAGCTGGTGTTACCACCTCCAAAGAAAATGATGACCTGCCAATCACGCTGGCTGTTGCGGGTAAAGAGGTGGCAGGTCTGCGCCCCAAAACAGGTGTAACTGCTGTCCCCCCAGTCACAGAGGATGAAGAGGCCGCGGATGCACAAGATATGGCAGACGGTGGTTGGCCCGGCCGGCTAGACTGCATTGTAGCACACTGAGCTTCCCACTGCAACTTATGCTTCATGTCCATGTGCCGGTTCATGCATGAAGTACTCAAACTATGTATTTTTTGGCCTCTACTTAGCTTTTGCTGACAAATGTTACAGATAACACGAGTTGGGTCATCTTTATCGATCTGAAAAAATGCCCAGGCTATGCAAGGCTTAGCACCCATGCGACCTGAAGAGCCACCACGACTTGTGGTGAGAGGCAGAGTTGTGTTTGAGGATGCAGTTGTTGACGTGCTTCCAGTACTACGTCTCTGTCCAGGAAGGCGCAACCTGACCTCGTCGTCACTAGCATCTTCCTCCACCTCCTCTGCTGACCTCATCTCTTGGCTGACTGTGGGTTGACAGTAAGTGGGATCTCCGACCTCATCATCATCACCCTGTGCGTTATCACACCCGTCGTCCTCAGAGCCAACCTGTTCCTGCCCTGACAAAAAACTAAAGTTGTCGCTCCAATCAGGTATTTGAGTCTTATCATCGTCTTCCTCATTGTCTCCACCAACAGGAGTTACAGTTTGGGAATGAGGGTCTACATTATGGTCAGAACCTTCTGCGTCTGGTCCTGGATCCGACTCATAAAGATTCTGGGCATCAGTGGAGATCATTTCCTCGTCTGGATTCACAGAAGCGCTGGAGTCGACCTCTGATTCCCAGGCTATAGTATGAGTAAACAGCTCTGCAGACTCAACCATCTGTTCTACCTCATACTCAGACGGGCAGCTGGAGATTTGGGAGCTGTGAGGAAGCAAGTGCGATTTGGGTGACACCTTTGAGGACTGGAGTATTTGTGATGTTGAAGTTGATGTGGAGGAAAGCCCACTTAAAGGAGCACTTGATATCCGTTGAAGCACCTGCTGTTTTTGTGCCTCATCTGGAATTTGTAGCGATTGGCGTGGCCGTAAGAAAGGGATCTTATCACATTGTCCGCTAAAAGAAGTAGACATTTTAGTTTGGCTGGAAGATGGTCTTTCTTCTGCACCTACCCCACAGACACAACCTTTTTTCCCCTTCCCAACACGCCTATTCCCCTTTCCACCAGCAGCAGGCCTTTTTCCACTCATTTTGGTGGTTAACTAATTCACAACTCTGGAGTTGTTTGCACAAAAAAACAATGGATGGTAACCGAGCAGAGCTGAGTGGCCAAACTGTGGTATTAGGCCAAAACTATTGGCTGGGTTAGATGCAGAAAAAAATTATTTTTAATTTGCAACCTGATGGAGGTCAGTATAGATGGACTAATAGACCAAGTCCCACACACCGCTAGAAGCCCAAATATTTTTTCAGAGCTAGATGCAGAAAAAAATTATTTTTAATTTGCAACCTGATGGAGGTCAGTATAGATGGACTAATAGACCAAGTCCCACACACCGCTAGAAGCCCAAATATTTTTTCAGAGCTAGATGCAGAAAAAAATTATATTCAATTTGCAACCTGCTGGAGGTCAGTATAGAAGGACTAATAGAACAAGTCCCACACACTGCTAGAAGCCCAAATATTTTTTCAGAGCTAAATGAAGAAAAAAATTATTTTTAATTTGCAACCTGATGGAGGTCAGTATAGATGGACTAATAGACCAAGTCCCACACACCGCTAGAAGCCCAAATATTTTTTCAGAGCTAGATGCAGAAATTTTTTTTATTCAATTTGCAACCTGATGGAGGTCAGTATAGATGGACTAATAGACCAAGTCCCACACACTGCTAGAAGCCCAAATATTTTTTCAGAGCTAGATGCAGAAAAAAATTATTTTTAATTTGCAACCTGATGGAGGTCAGTATAGATGGACTAATAGACCAAGTCCCACACACTGCTAGAAGCCCAAATATTTTTTCAGAGCTAGATGCAGAAAAAAATTATTTTTAATTTGCAACCTGATGGAGGTCAGTATAGATGGACTAATAGAACAAGTCCCACACGCTGCTAGAAGCCCAAATATTTTTTCAGAGATAAATGAAGAAAAAAATTATTTTTAATTTGCAACCTGATGGAGGTCAGTATAGATGGACTAATAGACCAAGTCCCACACACTGCTAGAAGCCCAAATATTTTTTCAGAGCTAGATGCAGAAAAAAATTATTTTTAATTTGCAACCTGATGGAGGTCAGTATAGATGGACTAATAGACCAAGTCCCACACACCGCTAGAAGCCCAAATATTTTTTCAGAGCTAGATGCAGAAAAAAATTATTTTTAATTTGCAACCTGATGTAGGTCAGTATAGATGGACTAATAGACCAAGTCCCACACACTGCTAGAAGCCCAAATATTTTTTCAGAGCTAGATGCAGAAAAAAATTATTTTTAATTTGCAACCTGATGGAGGTCAGTATAGATGGACTAATAGACCAAGTCCCACACACCGCTAGAAGCCCAAATATTTTTTCAGAGCTAGATGCAGAAAAAAAATATTTTTAATTTGCAACCTGATGGAGGTCACTATAGATGGACTAATAGACCAAGTCCCACACACCGCTAGAAGCCCAAATATTTTTTCAGAGCTAGATGCAGAAAAAAATTATATTCAGTTTGCAACCTGATGGAGGTCAGTATAGATGGACTAATAGAATGATGCTATGCCCAAAAGATTTTACTTCACTAGGTGCAGTAAAAAAATTGGTATTCTATACACAGGTGTTATATCTTGCAACACAGATAGGCTACTCCACTGACTAACACACTCTGCAATAGGCCAAAAAGGATTAGCTTTGCTAGATTCAGCCAAATGCTGTGAAAAAAACTTGCACAGCACTGGCACAGACCTGCCTGGCAAAAACTGATAGGAACTCATGTAACCTAGTCCTGAAAAGGACTCCAATTACAATTAGTCTTTACTCCCACAACCTATCTATTTAAGAGCACAGACCTCCCTGATAAAAGTCGTAAGAAATGCTGTAACCTAGTCCTTAAAAGGACTGCAATCACAACTATTCCCTACTCCCAAGCTATCTGTAGATTTCAGAGAAAATTGGCTTGAAATTAACAAGGTATAGCACACACAGCAACAGCGGTGCCGTCTAACACGCAGCTGCAGCAGTGAGAAAATGGTGGCGACGGGGAAAATGGCTTGGTCTTATAGGGCAAGGACATGTGACATACACTGCCAATCACACATGCCCTTGCTTGTGTGAAAAAAAGCACTTCGCTCCGTGTGTGCGCTGCTGATAGGCTGACAGATTGCACCTCCCCACTGCAAATGCGGGAAAGAGAAAAAAAAATGGAGATCTTCATTGTTCCTGCAGAGATCCATCCCCTGCCCCTCCCCCCGCCCCGCTGTACACTCAAACTGCGTATTAACATTAATTTTCATCATTACTGAGAAAAAATCCAGTTATGATTTTGGTGCACGAACAGTTATCGAACATAACCTCGAACAGCCGAATTTTTCTCAAATTGTTCGTGTTCGCCGACCGGCTCGAACACCGCCCAAAACAGCTCGAATTTGAGATTGGCGAACAGTTCGAGTAGAACAACGCTCATCTCTAGTAGTGTCACATCGGCCTATGTCTGCCTGCACGCACAGACACCACGCACAGACACCCCGCACACACACACCCCGCACACACACACCCCGCACACACACACCCCGCACACACACACCCCGCACACACACACACCCCGCACACACACCCCGCACACACTAATCATGACGGGTCTGGGAGGAGTGGCTGACCTGTGCGGCCGTGGGAAAGTTGATGTGAGTTCATGCAGTCAAGCTTGAACTCACATGAACCCTCTGAGGGCACCGCGGCTACTTCAAATGAACAGCTGATCAGCATCAGCTGATACCTCAGCTGTTCATTTGAAATAACCGGCGGGAAAGCACAGCACAGAACGGGAAAGCCGGCGGTGAAGTCTTTTCACTGCCGGCTTCCCCGCCCGGGTCCTTCGCTCCTTGGTGCTGCGCTCCCCGCCCGGTCCTAATTTACGATTGGGATTGGAGGTGGCGAGGGGAGCGGAGGATCGGGGTGGGAGGCTGCGGGGAAGCAGTATGGGGCTGCGTGATTGTTTAAAAGCCGGCGGCTTTTTACCGCGCGCCGGCTTTTAAACAATCAGGAGAATTCTCCCACGCTGGGATGGCATTCTGATGACAAGCTGGATGGCAGCTGAGCGCTGCCATCCAGCTTGTCATCCTTCACAGACACTGCAGAGCGCAGGCATTATGGGAACTTCCGATTCCGGTATTCGATATTATAAAAGTATCGGAATTAAGTATCGGAATTCCGATACAGTGAATATCGGCCGATACCCGATATTTCAGTATCGGAATGCTCAACACTACTCAGGATGGAGAATGATGGCTTACCTGTGTCTCAAACTGACCATCCATCCATTCTTGTCCTGGGCTGGACTTCCGTTAACAACTCTCAGCGTCTTTGTTGATGCACAAGAACCTGGATCTAAAACCAGAATTGAATAACACAGTTTATTTTTTGATTCATTTAATTGTTGCATGAAATTTTAGGCGCTGTTAAATTTCATTATTTTTATTACTATTAATATTTTAAATGAAAATATTAATATGAAACAATATTCCCTTTTACATGTACTGTACTATTAGTATTTACAGTACATCTCATTCTACTTTTGTTACTCAAAAATAAAAACATTTATTGTCCCAAAAAAAGTAGTTTGACCATTACATAGCAAAATTGTTACCTTGTCATATTTTCATGTTTATGATTTTTTTTTAACTATAGTTTAAAGGTTACCAGTAGTTGACCTATACTTACTGTCTATATTTGCCAAGGTACTGGTTGTGTCTCCTTCACCTGGAAAAGAAATGAACATAGTTAATGTTGTTACCAGGACCCTATTTTACCAAAGAGACAGAGGTCCCGACAAATTACAGAGAGCAGCCATGGGTGCTTGGCTCTCACAATGCGTAAGCTGCGCTGCTGAGAGTTTTATGGAAAGATAAATAGCATGGTTGACACTACCTATTGAGTATAATGCAGACTATTATTGGATGTATACGGCAGTCAGGAAACAGCAGCCAGTAACAATAACAGGTGAAAAATTATTCTTTCACTTTCCTCAAGAACCATGCTGGCATTTTCTACCAAAAATAATAAAGATTCTTTAGTCCACTTGGACATCCTGTAGTCACTGGTGTAGGGTCTCTGACAGTAATTCTTTCAAAATACATAGACTGCATTTTAAGACCACTTTTTTTCTTATATTCCATACTTCATAACCCCTTCACGACTTTTGACATATTTATGTCAATGGTCATGTCCTTGCCTTTGATGTGGGTTTGCACACTGAGCCCGCATCTTTCCTTGCACATGATGGCCGATCTAATCAGCCATCAATTGCCTTTAATAGTTACCGGTGGAGCAGTGCACGTTATTAATCCCAACCATCGGCACCCCTGTCATGTGATCACAGAGTGGTGGTGGGTTGTCATGACAGCCAGGGGTCTGCTGATGACCTGTCATTGTGAATCTCCTGTAAACACAAGGATGTGGCTGGCGTTCATAGGAGATGGTCATTTCTGCTATACATAGCAGTGCTTCGCCACTGCTATGTATAGAACAAGCAATACAGTCATCTCCTTGGTGTTCTTCGGGCTATGAATTGCCCTTCTCTCCTGCACACTAATATTACAAGTTTTTTTTCTCTGTTTATCCAATATTGCGGTTTCACCGAATGTCTAAAAGAGTCAATATATTGGTCCAAAGTGGTGTTGCAGCCAGAAGGAGGTGTCCAGTCAGATTTTGTCCTATCCTCTAGTCAGGCTATGCTACAGACAACCTCCAAATTATTGAAATATTGTGATCAGAAGCTCAATGCTCCCTGATACAGCAAGAGAAACTTAGCAATGATGAGAATAAATAGAACAGCAGCACTCACCATGTGCGGAGGCTAAAAGTCCTATATTTCAAGCATACTTGGAGATCTGGATATAGCGGTACTTCATAAAAGCAGGGGAGACATGCGGGGAGAGGTGAGCGGACTGATGTCCAAGTATGCTTGAAATAAAGGACTTTTAGCCTATGGACATGGTGAGTGCTGCTGTTCTATTTATTCTCATCATTGCTTGCACAGATTGTTAGCACTGCACCACCAGTATTGTCCTATACAGTTGCTGAGGTGGAATCTTGAATATATACACACTGGTGCCTACAGAGACTTCCTAAATCTCCTGGTTAGCAAGATTGATATAAATACTTTGATGCCCAAAAATGACAAAAGTATTCTCGGAATGATACCTTTATTGGCGAACCAGAAAAAAAAATATATATGCAAGCTGTCCCTGCACAGAGGCTCCTTCTTCAGGCGATATTACAAACTGGTTAGCAAGAGAAACTTATCCTAGCAACGTGAAGAGTTGCAAAACCTGCACTCATGTAATGACCACAGACCGGATACAGATATCCAATGCACAGCAGGACTACAAGATTCCTGAGATATTCACAGGTTTCTCTTCCAATGTGGTATACTTATTTTTGTGCACTATTTCTCCTAGTGGGGGTCTCTATGTTGGAAAAACAGGACATAAACTAAGAGCAAGGAAGACATCTCATCACCACATGATTACAGACAAAAAAAACCCCATCAACCTGAGGCCAAACATTTCTGTGGTCCAGGATACAACATTAACAATATAAAAGTTGTTATATTAAAAGGCAACTTGAAATCACAAAACCACAGAAAACAAAAATGCATGGCAGTCTTTATACTCTCCACACAGGATTAAATCTGTCACAAGGATTTATGACTTACTACAAAATCTGACCATCCTCTCCAGAGACACTGAGGGCATCAGGTCTCTGATCTTACATGGATATTGGAACTATAAAACTTTCACACCACTAATCTAAGCTAATGAAGGATTCACTCTCTGAGCTCAGTTTGTTTGTTTTTTTTAAATGTCCATTCATTATGTCATGTCTCTGCTCTTTTTGTGTATACATTTGTGTTTCTTCAGAAACTTTTGATCTAAGTGGTAATGTTTCTACTTGTGGAGAGTCACTGAGTGAGGTATTTGAAAAAAAGAAAAAAGGGTATTACCCAAAGAAGACGCGGGAATAAAATAAAAGAAAAAAATTGCTAGTGTTGATCTGGGACAGAGTCTCTTAGATTTATGAATATGCAATTTACTTCTAAGATTTATGATACTAGTCTGGAGTTTTTAGATGTTCTGGTTTATATTGAATCAGGGTCTGTTCATACTACTGGCCAATACAAGCCCAATTCTACTAACTCTTTATTACATTATAAGGGCATCCACAGCATGTTAGGAGGTCAGTTTCATATGACCAAGATTTCTAATATAAGCAGAAAAATTAAATGTGCAAATTATCTTTTCAGAGAGGAAAAGGACTTCAACTTTAGTGCCACTTACTGGAAGTAGCAATCCTGAAAGTCAGTATTAACCCTTTAATGAGACTTGACACGTCTTAGGGTAAAAGCCAAATCAGACACTCCATTTGTGCTCGGGGTGTTTGCCCTCCCCAGTGCAAAGCATGAGGTCTGATTTGGCTGGATGAGAGGAGTCTGACAAGGGTTTAAGGGGTAATGTCTCTCCTTGTGAAGAGTGCCAAGCCGGTGTAAGGAGACTTATAGGCTATGCAAATGTGGCACCCCTGCGGGTCCAGTTGCCACAGAGGTGTGTGTATATAGTTACCCGGTTAAGTAAAAAAGGCACTGTGGTTAAGGACAATGATTAACCCGAAAACTTTAATTGTAAAAAATTTGCATTTCCTAATGTGTTTCCTGTTGGTTTTAAAAGACCACTGAACAAAAACCCGTTTGGCATGGCGGAAGCCTTGGTCCAACGAGTGGATCAGCTATGGCCTGCAGCCACGCCCAGGGCCTACATTGGGAGTTTGTTGCGGACGGGTCCCCCCACTCTGTACTTACACCAGTGAGATGGACACCCTGATAAGAATCTCACTACAGTTTGCTGAACTTACTTGAAAAGTGATAAAAATGTTTTACGTGTGAAAAAAAAAAAATGTTCTTTAAAGTAGTTTGATCTTGTTTAATATAATGATAGTCATATGAAATGTTTAAGAAAAAGTGCCTCCCATAAAGGGAAGAAAAGTTATTTATTTGCTGTTCTTCTATGTGATGCATCCTAAAATTTTGCATGTCTTAAAATACCTGTGTTTCTACTCTGTTCCAGCCCGTGGACGTGCTGTGTTTAACTGGGGGGAATGTGGTGCCCCTGTGGGTCCATCTCATCCAGAGGTGTGGTACCGCACTCTCAGGTAAGGAGGGAGCCCTACTCGTGACCCACACACCAACATCCAACACTACACCACTCCAGACCAGCAGGCGGGACAAGATGCACTTGGTCACTGCTGAGCCCTGTCCCTGGCTGGAAGGGGGGAAACCAAAAGAGAGGGAACCATGTAGTGGGTGTGGGTGGAGGAAGAAGTTTAGTGGAGCACAGACAGGAAGGGTATATAAGGAAGGTGGAAACATCTAGAAGGGTCCATTTTCCTGGCTCCAGCCCTTGGAGCAGGGGTTCAGAGTCCAGTTCTGCCCAGGAGAGCAGTGCAGAAGGGCCCAGTGAGGAGAGTGAGGAGAGAAGACAGGAGCAGGGAGGAGGGCTCCAGAGACAGAAGGGATCCCAGGGGCACGGCGAGTGCGCAGGCCAACCGTGTACCCAAAATCAGGCTGACGTGGAGGGATCAGGCCGCAGTAGGGGACCGGCCCCAGCCTAGTGGAGTACTTTAAGGCTCAGCTAGCAAACCAGAGGTTGCAGTATTCCATGTGCTGTAACCACACTCCACGCTCAATCGTCGAAAACGTGGCCATACAGGACCAAGGGGACCGTGTGGACGTCGCCCAACAAGACCCGCGGCCACTGGCTTGGGACACTGGGTGTGAGGCGCAGGGCAGGAGGGCGAGAGCCAGCACAGAGAGATGATGTGGAGAGGTACAAAGAAAGGGGTCCTGTTCAAGTGCTTCCAAGATACCTGAGAGTTGGCTGGATCACTTCCCTGGAGGACACAAGATGACGTGGGTGGTTATAACCTGGCCATTGTAACTTGGAGCAGCTTAACAACTGTAAGTAAAGCCTGAAGATTGCACCCCACTGTGTCCTTGACTAATTACTGCGTCACCAGACCTGCACTACACTGTCCCTGCCGGCAACATCTACCTTTAAAAATCACCATTTACTGCCCTGGAGCTTAGCTCTGCCCGTCGGGAGCTGCACTATCTCTGCTGCATCACCATCAGCCCCAGTGGACCTGCACCGCAGCGGCGGCCCCATATAGCCGCATACCACGGGTGGCGTCACAAACTTTATCCCCAAACACTTTATTCCTCAATTGACTGTTCTTTATTTGACCACCCTGGGCCACGGACCGGGTCACTGCCACCGTGACTACCCCAATACAGGACCGGCCCGGCTCGCCTACCGAGTACCCCACGGCACCAGGGGGCGTGTCACAATGCTACTCTGGGAAATTAAAAACACAAATTGTTTCTTCAGAGCAGAGGAGGTCACCTTTTTGACGTAGTACTCCTAAAGGTCAATATCAACCTATTAACAAGTCTTGTTACATGACACCACAAAACACTTTACTGCAAATAAAGTATCTGCTTTGGCTTTTATCATAAATCATGTAGCAAGGCTTCTTAAAGGGTAGATATTAACATTTAGGAATGCTATTTCCAATAGACGGCACTGAATTACAAGTCCTATTTACAGTATCTCTGAAGAGAAAATTTGCATATTTAATTTTCCAGAGGAACACTGCATGGCCTATAAGCCTCCTTACACTGGCTTGGCACTCTCCACAAGGAGAGGGATTACTCCATAAGAAGAAGAATTGAATTAAGATTACTACAGAGAGAGAGAGTACTTTAATGTCAAAAGCAAATGGATTTAAAAAAAGGCTGATCTTGTATGTGGCAGTCTGCTCACGTAGTCTGCCAGTGTGTATCACCAAGTGTGGACCAGACAAGTGTGACATTGAATTAGACCTGAATTGAACCTGAAGGAAACTGGATACCCAGTCAAAATAAACAATGTTTCCTGTTTGTTTTCACTCTCCCCTATAGTCCTCCACATTCTACTGCCCCCCCTAATCCCTATGACGCGCCCCTGGGCCTGTGTCGCGCTGCGGTGCGCACGCGGGAGCTTACCCGGAGCCGGATCCGTGGAGGGTTGTAATCTCGTGGCGGTGACCCGGTCCGTGCCCAGGGAGTCAAACTAGACGGCAGTCTATTAGTAGTAAATAGTTGATGACTACGCCACCCGTTGAGTGCAGCCAGGAAGCTGCTGCTGCAGGGCAGACCGCTGAGGCCGGTGGTAGGATTGTGCAGCGTGATAGTATAACCCCCAACGGGAGGGGTATGGCCTCAGGGCAGCCGACGTGGATGATGGGGGTAGCAGGAACCACTCAGAGACGGTACGGTGTAGTTCAGGGTCTTTACTGGTAACAACGACAGACCCTCCCGGAGTACTTGCTAGCAAACGGGGCCTGGTCAGTCTTTGAGCAGATGGGATCTCCCCTGGCCAGGCGTAGTTGTAGGCCTCCCAAACTGACTGTACTCTTCTGGCTACCTTGCTAGAAGCTGATGTAAGTAGCCCACGTCCCTGAGTGTACCGTGTGGTGCTCACCCGTATGGCCGGTGACTCGGGGCCTTCTAATGGCTTCCACTCCACGGTGGCGGTGCTGGTCCCACGCGTGTGACCGTGCCTTCAGGCTTCTGGGCCAGAGGACCTGAAATCCCCTGCCCGACGGATTCTGCTGCTGGGTAGGAGTTAGTCCCCACAGCCTCGGACTCCGGGTCCGGTAAAGAATCTTCTTAGTCAGGGCGAGCTCTGTAGCTGCCAGCCCCTGACTCCTTGTAACTCTGCTGTTTCCTATGCTGCTTCTCTTCTCCACTCTCCTTGTCTGACTCACCCTGCCTCAGCCCCGGGTTTTTACAGGGGAAGTTCTTCCCCTCCCAAGACTGGGCAGGAGGTGTGGCATGCACAGGATCCCTGACCAAAGGACCTCCCACCTGCTCTCAGACATAATATCTCTATCACTGTGGCAACCAGACCCCTGGGGTGTCACACCTACACCTAGTAATGAACTCTTCATCTCTCCCTCCATCCTCCTCAGAACTATTCCTCAACATACAATCCTGTGTCTCCAAAACAGACAGCCACCTCATGCCATCTCCTGCTCCCACCTGCTAACACTTTCCATGCTCCTTCTGACTGCCGGCTATATCTCTCCAAATCCTGGTCCTCCTCACCACATGCCCAAAGGCAATTCAAACCTCTCATCCTCAATCTATCACAAACATTCGCAACCTTTCGATCCTTAGACCCATCTGCCCAGCCCCCACTTTTCCAGTCACACTAAGAGGAGCTCTATGGAACACTCGCTCCGTCTGCAACTCTCCTATATCCATGATCTTTTTATTACTAACAAACTTTCCTTCCTTGCCTAGCTGAATGGTCATCCACCCCCACTCACAAAGATGGCCACACACTGGACCTCATCTTCACCTGTCTCTGTTCCCTATATAACCTCTCTAACTCTGCTCTCCCTCTGTCTGACCACAACCTACTTACATTCTCTTCCCTCTCCTTTCCAGGTGCTCAATCCCCACTCCACAGACTTGCACACCCTCGTCGAAATCTCAAACCCCTTGACCTACACAATGACTCTCTGAATCCCTTCTCCCTCTTACAGGCATAAGTTCATTACATGATGCAGATGCTTCTGCCTCTTTATATAACACGACAATAGCTGCAGCTCTTAATACAGAGAGCTTTTGCCTAAAAGCTTTTACCTAAAGTCCCCACAGCCCCTCCTCATATCTACTCAACCCTCCTCCTCCAAAACCAGCTTCTCCAACATTACGAACGATCAACTTTCCTCTTTACAGTCCAAATCACACCTCACCACCTGCAAACTTGACACAATCCCGTCCCACCTCATCCCTAACCTTACCACAATCTTCATCCCAACCCTAACCCACCTCTTCAACCTGTCGTTAAAAACTGGTGTCTTCCCCTCATGCTTCAAACATGCCTCGATCACACCCATCCTCAAAAAGCCCTCCCTTGACCCATCCTCTCTGTCTAGCTATTGCCTCATATCACTTCTCCCCTACACCTCAAAACTACCGGAACAACACATCCATTCTGAACTGTCCTCCCACCTCTCCTCCTGCTCCCTCATTGACCGCTTACAATCTGGCTTCCAACCGCATCACTCCACTGAAACTGGCCTGACTAAAGTCATCAATGACCTACTAACTTCCAAATCCAAGCGATACTACTCAGTCCTCCTCCTCATGGACCTGTCATCTGCCTTTGACACATTGGACCATTCCCTCATACTGCAAACTCTCTCATCTCTTGGCATCACAGATTTGGCCCTAGCTTGGATCACCTCATACCTAACAGATCAGACATTCAGTGTCTCCCACTCACACACCACCTCCTCACCTTGCTTTCTATCTGTCAGGGTTCCCCAAGGTTCAATCCTATGGCACCTGCTCTTCTCCATTTACACCTTCGGCCTGGGACAGCTCATAGAGTCCCACGGCTTTCAATATCATCTCTATGCTGATGACACACAAATCTACCTCTCCGGACCTGATATCATCTCCTTAATAACCAGAATCCCATAATGTCTGTCCGCTATTTCACCCTTCTTCTCTGCTAGACTTCTAAAACTTAACATGGATGAAACTGAATTCCTCATCTTTCCCCAATCTCACTCAACCCCCACATCTGATCTATCCATCATAGTCAATGGCTGCCCACTCTCCCCAGTTCCGCAAGCTTGCTCCCTTAGGGTAACCCTGGACTCTAATCTCTCCTTCAAACCACATATGCAAGCTCTTTTCACTTCATGCCGACTCCAACTCGAAAATATCTCCTGTATCCGCACATTCCTTAACCACGAATCTGCAAAAACATTAGTGCACACCCTCATTGTCTCCCGCCTCGACTACTGTAACCTCCTGCTTTGTGACCTCCCTTCTACCACTCTTGCACCCCTCTATAATAAACTCTGCTGTCCGGCTAATCCACCTTTCTCACTGCTATTCCTCAGCCCCTCTCTGTCAATCCCTTCACTGGCTCCCTATTACCCAGAGACTCCAGTTCAAAACCTTAACCATGGCATACAAAGCTATCCACAATCTGTCTCCTCCATACATCTGTGACCTAGTCTGCCAGTACTTACTTGCACACAACTTCCGATCCTCACAAGAACTCCTTCTCTACTCCCCTCTTATCTCCTCTTTCCACAATCGCATACAAAACTTCTCACGTGCATCCCCCCTACTCTGGAACTTTCTACCCCAACACATCAAACTCTCGCCTACTGTGGAAACCTTCAAAAGGAACCTGAAGACCCACCTCTTCAGACAAGCCTACAACCTGCAGTAACACCATACCGCTGCATGATCAGCTCTACCCTCGCCTAGTGTATCCTCACATATCCCTTGTAGATTGCGAGCCTTCATGGGCAGGGTCCTCTCTCCTCCTGTACCAGTCGCTGACTTGTATTGTTCAAGATTATTGTAATTGTAATTGTTTGCAAAGTATACCCCTTTCACATATAAAGCGCCATGGAATAAATGGCGCTATAATAATAAATAGTAATAAAATAATAAATAACAAAGAAAATGTTTTTTATTTTGTTTCAAGTATAGTCCACTGGATACTTTTAATAGAAAAAATCTATACAGGTAGACAACAGTCTATAAGCAGTAGTGTTGAGCCACCCCCGTAGTGTTCGAGTTCGGTTCGGTTCGTCGAACACCCGTGTGTTCGCCGAACTGTTCGTCGAACTGTTCGTCGAACACCTTCGAACACCGTTAAAACCAATGGCAGGCAAACAAAAACACATAGAAACACATAGAAAACACCTTCAAAGGTGTCCAAAAGCTGACAAACTGCTCAGAAGACATAACTAACACATGGAAAAGTGACAAGTACATATAGTCATGCGAAAATAAAAGAGGTGGAGGAGTAAAAGGAGGGGGAGACACAGATATAGGCATGTCATGCCCTTCTAAAATCCAAAAAGTGAGAAGCCGACACGGCCAGTCCGCTCCTGCCCGTGCCACCTCCATGTCGCCGGGTTTGTGCCAGAGCCGCGGTGAACCCTGACGGCCAGCCCCCCTCTCCCAATACTGGTGCCTGTCCGCTGGTGGGTCGAGCGAGCCCCCCTGTGGTGGAGGCAGCTCTAAGCTTTTTAATTTAAATTGTCTCTCTAATTTGAATGAATACACTTTAAATCCATTTACAAGGATCTATTGGAGGGCAAGTCTCATGCCAGCAGCCGCGGTAATTCCAGCTCCAGTAGCGTCCACTAAAGCTGCTGCAGTTAAAAAGCTTTTATAAGGATCGAGCTCGGCTGTCCACCGCAAGGCATCCTACTGCCAGTCCCAGCCCCTATGCCTTGGGGTGCCTCCTGATGCTCTTCACTAAGTATCCCATGGTCCCGAAGCATTTCCTTTGAAAAAATTAAGTGTCTAAACTACAGGTGGTGCAGCTTGCTTAACAGCCGGGATAATCCGCTTACTAGCAGACACTGCTACTAGGCACAAAGTATTTCCTGGGCTAGATGCAGTTAAAAATTTGTAATTAGATACTCTCGTTGGATGCTGAGAAAGCATTCCATAGAGTCTCCTGGCACGCCATATATGATTCTCTTAAAAAGCTTGGGGTAGGGGTCTAGGGGACCCTTTTATAGCCAAAATCACGGCCCTGTACCGCAATACGTCACCTAGGCTGAAGATAAATGGAACTGTAGCACCCTGAGGGCTCGGTTGCTAAAGACGTATTGCACCTCACCCAGAGGTGTGATATCTCACTCTCAGGTAAGGATGGAGTGTGGATCAGGACCCGACACCTGCATGCATTACACCACATTGCCGTGGGGCAGGGCGACCAATATGCCCCTGAGATGGGCACGACAGTCCCTGTCCCTGGCTGGAGTGGGGGGAGGGAACACTGAGGAAGGGGAACCCTGTAGTGCAGGAGCAGGGAGGAAGCAGTTCCTGGGTGCATTGAGAAGGGAGTATAAAAGGTGGGCACCATCTTAGTTCAGTGCAGAGAAGTCTGAGCAGAAGTGGCAGGGAGCAGGGGCTCTGCATGAGCTCTGCTCCGGAGGCGGGCCTAGTAACAGAGGCCCAGGCCTGGAAGAGGGAGAAGGAAGGAAGAGGAGCGGAGAAGGCTCCAGGAACGAGGAATGAAGGGATCCCAGGGGTGCGGACGGGCGAGTCGCCACCGCACGCCCGAATCCACCTGCGTGGAGGGGTCAGGCCAAAGGGGGAGACCGGTCCCCGAACTAGTGGAGGCAGGAAACGACCCTCAGCTAGAAACCGGAGGCTCTGACATTTTATGTGGCGCAGCCCCTCGCTACACCCGCTAGGAAGGCACCACATAGGGTCAGGGAAACTGGCGCCAAGTTTACCAAGAGGAGGCCCGAGGCAGCCGGACAGAAGTGTTGGTAAGAAAGGCCAGACAAAGGACACACAAAGGGGGTCCTGTGAAGTGCTCCAAAGTTATCTGGGAGTTGTCTGAGCCCCTCACCTGGTGAGCACAGTACGACGTGGGCAGCCGTTACCTGCAGACGTGGTCTGGATAATAAGAACTGTGAGTAAAGGCCCTGAACTGCATCACTGACTCCGTGTCGTTACTGCTGCTGCCCTGCACCATCACCCCCATCCTCCGCATACACTGCCCTGAGGCTATACTCCTCCCGTGGGGAGTTATGCTACGCTCTGCTGCACCCACAACACCAGCCTCAGTGGTCTGCCCTGTAGCGGCGGTTCACTCTGACCGCAATCCACGGGTGGCGTAGTCGGACATTTAAACATGAAAACCACATAAATAGTTCCGCCACTGGTTTGACCGCCCTGAGCCACGGAACTGGGTCGCCGCCACGAAGACTACAACCACCAGCATCCACCAAAAAGGGTCCGGCTCCGGGTGTCCCAAGGCCCAGGGGGTGCGTCAGAACATTTTCATCACCTTTCACAATCACCAATGGGACAAGGCAGTGATGTCCTCTGTCCCCTCTCTTATACATCCTAGTGACGGAGCACCTGCTCTCATCAATTCGCCATAACCCCAATATTAGGTGGATTGAGGTGGGAGGCACCGAGTACAAGTGCTCTCTATTTGCTGATGATGTCCTAGTATATATCACTCAATCACATATATCCATCCATGCTGTTATGGCTGAAATAGATCACTTTGTTACATGGTAAAATTTTAAAAGCAATGCAGCGAAGTCTGAGGCCCTCAATGTCTCCCTCCCCAAATCCATATAGGATTCCATCCAGTCCAACTTTCCCTTTGCCTGGCCCTCACAGGGTATCAAATACTTAGGAATTCCTATTCATAGAGACCTCTCCCATCTATGTTATCTTAATTTTGGGCCCTTTATTGAACAACTCCATACAGACCACGGTTGGCAAGTTAGAACTGTAAGATTCACTACGTGAACCACTGGTGTTTTGTGGAAAAGCACATGTACACTGCGTTCCAAATTATTATACAAAAAGTGTTTAGGAGTGATAAGGGAAGAATTTGTTTGTTTGTCAGTTAAACTCATTGATGGTGATGTGTGTCAGGGCTCTTTATATCACTGTAAGCAATTGCAGACACCTGTGCTAATTAGTTTGGCAGGTGTGTCCAATGAAAGGCAAGACTACTTAAGAAGGCTCTCTCACATTATTAAGCAGCCTACATTTTCTGCCAAAATGGGAAAGAAAAAGGATGTGTTGGCTGCTGAGAAGCAACAAATTGTGGAGTGTTTAGGTCAAGGCATGACTACAATCAACATTGTGCGATGATCAGGATGAAGTGTCTTGGCAATCAAGAAGTATGTAGCTGATTCACAGTACACACGTGTGCGTGCTGATAAGGGCAAATTGAGGACTCTTTCCTACAGGCAATTACGTCAGGTTGAAAGAGCAGCGGCAAAAAAGCCTTGTCATAGCAGCAGACAAGTTTTTGAAGCTGCTTGTGCCTCCAACGTCCCCCGAACAACAAGATGCAGGGTCCTTCAGAGGTTTGCAGCTGTGCATGCGCCATCCTGTCGACCTCCTCTATCCACTTCACACAAGCAGAAACGGCTCCAGTGGGCCAAACATTACATGAAGACTGATTTCAAAACTGTTTTGTTCACGGATGAGTGCCGTGCAGCGCTCGATGGTCCAGATGGATGTGTAGCACCCTGAGGATTCGGCTGCTACAGGGGTATTGCACCTCAACCCAGAGGTGTGATATTCCACTCCCGGGTAAGGAAGGAGTGTGGAACTGAGCTCAGATAGACTGCATGCACTACATACATCCCATTCCAGAGGAGCAGGCCGACGGTACTCCCACTTAGAAATGTGCAGGTACAACCGAGCCTGTTCCTGGCTGGAGTGGGAGGGGGGTGGTACATCCCATGTAGTGTAGGGGCAGATAGGGGGAGCAGTCTGGGTAGTGATAGGAGCTCATTGGGTGCTGGTCACCTGAGCTCACACATAGAGGGATATATAAGGAGGGCACCAACTTAGATCAGGGTCAGACGCTGAGAACAAGTCAGTTGGAGAGGAGAGAGAAGGAAACAGCAGCCCTGGAGAGAGAGAGAGTGGAGCAGAGAAAGACCCAGAGGGGGAAGACTGAAGGGACCCAAGAACCCAAATTAGAGCACCGGGTGAGGAGTCAGCAAGAGGGTACCGGAACCCAAGCTGGTGGGGGCAAAGACATTCCCCAGCCAGAGACCGGAGACCGTGGGCAGTGTCTGTCACGGTCACCCACCACATTCACCCCGAAGGCACACCACATGAAGGGTCAGGGAACCCAGGGCCAAGGGTGTCCCCAAAGAAGGCCCGAGGGAGCTGGACCTAGGTGAATCACTGGTGGGGACGGCTGAAGAAAGGACAGAGGGAGAGCTCAGGGCCACGCTCTGGACTTGTTTGGGGGTTGGCCGGATCCAGGACCTGGTGGACGCAGCACGGCTCGGGTGGTCACTAGCAGCTGGAGTGACCAGTACAACATCAGCAGTAAGTAAACACCCTTAACTGCACAACCCGAGTCTGTCTTCATTGCCGGCTGCATCGCACCACCACAACCCCCATCCTCTGCGCCTGTCCCCTCTGAGGCTATACCCCTCCCGTTGGGGGTTATCTCACCAAGCTGCGCACCCACCATCAGCCTCAGCGGACCCTGCAGCAGCGGCGGCCACAGTGACCGCATCACAACGGGTGGCGTAGTCGACACAAAAGAACTTTAGTAACCCTAACCCACCTCTTCAATCTATCACTAACAACCGGAGTCTTCCCCTCATGTTTCAAACATGCCGCAATCACACCCATCCTCAAAAAGCCCTCCCTTGACCCTTCCTCTCTGACCAGCTACCGCCCCATATCACTTCTCCCCTTTGCCTCAAAACTTCTAGAACAACATGTCCACCTTGAACTGTCCTCCCACCTCTCCTCCTGCTCCCTCTTCGACCGTCTACAATCTGGCTTCCGACCGCATCACTCGACTGAAACTGCCCTGACCAAAGTCACAAACGACCTACTAAATGCCAAATCCAAGCGACACTACTCCATCCTCCTCCTTCTGGACCTGTCATCTGCCTTTGACACAGTGGACCATTCCCTCTTACTCCAGATTCTCTCATCTCTTGGCATCACGGACTTGGCTCTATCTTGGATCTCCTCATACTTAACAGACAGGACATTCAGCGTCTCCCACTCACGCACCACCTCCTCATCTCGCCCCCTATCTGTCGGTGTCCCCCAAGGTTCAGTTCTAGGACCCCTGCTCTTCTCCATCTACACCTTCGGCCTGGGACAGCTCATAGAGTCTCACGGCTTTCAGTATCACCTCTATGCTGACGACACACAGATCTACCTCTCTGGACCCGATATCTCCTCCCTACTAACCAGAATCCCACAATGTCTGTCCGCCATCTCATCCTTCTTCTCCGACAGGTTTCTAAAACTCAACATGGATAAAACAGAGTTCATCATCTTTCCACCCTCTCATTCACATCCCCCATCTGACCTATCCATCAACATCAATGGCTGTTCACTCTCCCCAGTCCCACAAGCTCGCTGCCTTGGGGTAACCCTGGACTCTGATCTCTCCTTCAAACCACATATTCAAGCCCTTTCCACCTCCTGCCGACTCCAACTCAAAAACATCTCCCGGATCCGTGCATTCCTCAGCAAAGACTCTGCAAAAACACTAGTGCATGCCCTCATCATATCCCGCCTCGACTACTGCAACCTCCTGCTCCGTGGCATCCCTTCCAACACTCTTGCACCTCTCCAATCTATCCTAAACTCTGCTGCTCGACTAATCCACCTGTCCCCCCGCTATTCCCCGGCCTCTCCTCTCTGTCAATCCCTTCACTGGCTCCCTATTGCCCAGAGAATTCAGTTCAAAACTCTAACCATGGCATACAAAGCCATCCACAACCTGTCTCCCCCATACATCTGTGACCTAGTCTCCCGGTACTTACCTGCACGCAACCTCCGATCCTCACAAGATCTCCTGCTCTACTCTCCTCTTATCTCCTCCTCCCACACTCGTATACAAGATTTCTCCCGTGCTTCCCCCCTACTCTGGAACTCTCTACCCCAACATATCAGACTCTCGCCGACCGTGGAAACCTTCAAAAGGAACCTGAAGACCCACCTCTTCCGACAAGCCTACAACCTGCAGTAAACACCACTGCACGACCAGCTCTACCCTCACCTACTGTATCCTCACCCATCCCTCGTAGACTGTGAGCCCTCGCGGGCAGGGTCCTCGCTCCTCCTGTACCAGTCGCTGACTCGTTTTGTTAAGATTATGTAAATGCTTTTGTTATGTATATCCCTATCACATGTAAAGCGCCATGGAATAAATGGCGCTATAATAATAAATAATAATAATAATCTGTAAAGCTGCCACATAACACTTAGCTTGACGCCCTGGGCACGGGACCGGGTCACAGCCGCTCGGAGACTACAACCCCCCATCTGATCCGGTGCCGGGTATTCCCCTCAAAAAGGAATATGTCCCAGGGGGCGCGTCAACTTTGGCGTAGTCGGCAGGATTACGTGCCCGCAACACCCGGGTACTGCGTGCCTGAAGAAAAGTGCAAGTTTACCTCAGAAAGAAGACTCCTGCCGGTTCCGGAGGGTCCACGCCATCGGACTCCATCACCAGTCGTTTCCCGCCGATTGTCCGCCATTTCCAGCTTGTTCCCGCCATCTGCAGAGTTTCCCGCCACTGGGCGACGCTTCCCGCCAAAACCGCAGATTTCCCGCCTTGGAAGAGCAGCGGACGCCATTATGGGCGTGCCAAAGGAGGGCAAGAGGCCACCTCCCATCGTGGGCCAGGACAGAAAATGGCGCCAAAAATGGAAACCGCCCCCACCAACAGAGACTGTGATGCTGGAGGTGTCTGTCAGCGTGAAAGAACTCCCCCTGGAGCTGACAGTCACCGAGTTGCCCCGGGACCGCCCTCGAGGTGGGAGGAGACGAAAGAGAAGAGAAAAGATGGGTGTCGCTTGGAGCAGTCTGGAGCGAGCGCACCCGGAGGCAAGAGGTCTAACAAGGAGTAGCGGAGGAGCTCACCCGGAGATGGAAAGAAAGCAGAACAGCACCGGCCCGCTGGCCAGGAGTCTGCTAGAGACCGAGGAAGGAGGGCAGAGCAGCACCGGCCCGCTGGCCAGGAGCCTGCCGGAAGCCGAGCAGAGCAGCACCGACCCGATGGTCAGGAGCCTGCTAGAGTCCACAACCCCGCTAGGTCTAGCGGAGATCCTAGCGCAGCTCCCCCGAGACCGGGAGTGTGCACAAACTGCCCTGGAGGGCCTCGCAAGGAGGATGGCCCGGGTACAGCGTGGGATACTGGCGGAGTGGGGCCGGGAGATGACCCAGCAAGCAAAGACCAGTCAACGGAGCACGCTACCCTGGAAGAGGAAGCAGACCGCCTCTGAGGATGGCGCGGGAGGACCCAAGGCCGGAGACGGCGCCGAGGAGGGAGCCGAACGCATGGAGGCAGGTAAAGGGGACGCCTATACCCCAAGCCGAGAAACCGCCCACCTGCCCCAGCTCCCCGTCGCAGAGCCCGAAAGTCCCCCTGCTGTGCCCGTAGCCGCCAGGTCACCGCCATGGACTAGGCCCCGACCGGAAGCCGCCGCAGCGACCCCTGTGACGTCACGCGCCCCGACCCGGAGCGTGACAAAGCAGGAAGTACCACCAGCCTGGTCGCAAGGCCTAGTACCCCCGGGCGCCGCACCACCAACAGCGCCCCCTACCTCCGCGGAGCCTCCGGCCTGGCCGCAAGGCCAGGTAGCCCAGGGCGCCGCCGTCCTAACGGTGCCCTTCACCTTCCAGGTGCCCCAGGCCTGGCCGCAAGGCCTGGGCAACCCGGGCGCCACCACCACCGCGCCCGCGCCCGCAATACCTAGGGTGCCACACCTGGGGGAGGACCTCTTCGGCCAGCTCACATGGCCGGACGGGCGGCCCTTCATCTGGCCCGAAGGGTACCCTGAGCTGGAGCGGCAGCAAAGACTAGGGCCCTTGTGTGAGCCCCTAATCCCGGCTCCGAAGCCCGTGGCTCGGGTCTCGCCTCCTCTAGCAGAAGCCCAATTCGTGTGGGACCCCACGGGAGAAGATTTGATGGGGTTCACCGGAGAAACTCGGGCAGCCGCAGCTGAACGTACAGAGTGTTGCCGTCAACAGCTGGCAGAGTTTAAGAGAGAACGGGAGGAGAGGCGGGTCAGAGAACAACAGGCCCAAATCCAGAGCGCGGAGCAGAAGAGCCGGACTAGGAGGAACCCCCGTGCAGCGCATTGTCCCCGCACCATCGGGACAGTGATAAAGTTCAACCCGCAGCATGGGTGGGGCTTTATTCGGGACCGTAACAACCGCGGTGACGTTTTTGTGACCCGCAGAGACGTCGAGTCCCACCTGCCGGAAGGTCACAAAGGCCGTGACCTCTACGTCGGAGACGAGGTCACTTTCACCCGGCACAAGTGTGCCAAAGGACCTTACGCCCTCCACGTACACCGCTTGACGGAGGAGGAGTTGCGGTACGGAGAGGAGGAGCCAGAGGACCCGGACGGGTCTGAAGAAACATCATATCAAGAAAGAGCAGGAGGAAGACGCCGTTGAGTGCGGCAGAGCAGGAGCTGTAAATAGTTACCCAATCGGGGTATATAGAAACTGAAACTGTTGCTGCTAAAATAGTCCCCGTTGGGACCAGGGAACTGTTTACCCGTTAACCCCTTCATCCTACAGGCTGAGGACTGTGAGCAGCCATTCCCTACCCTCTACCTGGCCGAGGACTGAGAGCGGCCAACTTTCAACTTCCCCTGTATATAGTTGCGCGTCCTAAAGCGCCCCCTACCGGTTTTATAAGAAAACCAGATTTTTCTAAGAGACTGTCGCACTTTTCCCGGACACACGTTGCACAGTGTCCGGAGGAGGAACCAGAGACAAGAGAAGTCTACGAGAATGTTTATATAAAAAGTTTTATATATATATAATGTTTATATGTTTTATATGTTCATATAAAAATTTTGTATGTTTTGGTGTTTTATGTCTTACAGCCCGAGGACGTGCTGTGATTTACCAGGGGGGAATGTAGCACCCTGAGGATTCGGCTGCTACAGGGGTATTGCACCTCAACCCAGAGGTGTGATATTCCACTCCCGGGTAAGGAAGGAGTGTGGAACTGAGCTCAGATAGACTGCATGCACTACATACATCCCATTCCAGAGGAGCAGGCCGACGGTACTCCCACTTAGAAATGTGCAGGTACAACCGAGCCTGTTCCTGGCTGGAGTGGGAGGGGGGTGGTACATCCCATGTAGTGTAGGGGCAGATAGGGGGAGCAGTCTGGGTAGTGATAGGAGCTCATTGGGTGCTGGTCACCTGAGCTCACACATAGAGGGATATATAAGGAGGGCACCAACTTAGATCAGGGTCAGACGCTGAGAACAAGTCAGTTGGAGAGGAGAGAGAAGGAAACAGCAGCCCTGGAGAGAGAGAGAGTGGAGCAGAGAAAGACCCAGAGGGGGAAGACTGAAGGGACCCAAGAACCCAAATTAGAGCACCGGGTGAGGAGTCAGCAAGAGGGTACCGGAACCCAAGCTGGTGGGGGCAAAGACATTCCCCAGCCAGAGACCGGAGACCGTGGGCAGTGTCTGTCACGGTCACCCACCACATTCACCCCGAAGGCACACCACATGAAGGGTCAGGGAACCCAGGGCCAAGGGTGTCCCCAAAGAAGGCCCGAGGGAGCTGGACCTAGGTGAATCACTGGTGGGGACGGCTGAAGAAAGGACAGAGGGAGAGCTCAGGGCCACGCTCTGGACTTGTTTGGGGGTTGGCCGGATCCAGGACCTGGTGGACGCAGCACGGCTCGGGTGGTCACTAGCAGCTGGAGTGACCAGTACAACATCAGCAGTAAGTAAACACCCTTAACTGCACAACCCGAGTCTGTCTTCATTGCCGGCTGCATCGCACCACCACAACCCCCATCCTCTGCGCCTGTCCCCTCTGAGGCTATACCCCTCCCGTTGGGGGTTATCTCACCAAGCTGCGCACCCACCATCAGCCTCAGCGGACCCTGCAGCAGCGGCGGCCACAGTGACCGCATCACAACGGGTGGCGTAGTCGACACAAAAGAACTTTAGTAACATCTGTAAAGCTGCCACATAACACTTAGCTTGACGCCCTGGGCACGGGACCGGGTCACAGCCGCTCGGAGACTACAACCCCCCATCTGATCCGGTGCCGGGTATTCCCCTCAAAAAGGAATATGTCCCAGGGGGCGCGTCAGATGGAGTGGAGGATGGCTGGTTGATGGACACCCCACGCAAACACGGCTACAGCGCCAACAAGGAGGAGGTGGAGTAATGTTTTGGGCTGGAATCATGGGGAGAGAGATTGTCGGCCCCTTTAGGATCCCTGAAGGCGCTAAAGATGAACTCCATAATGTATGTGGATTTTCTCAAACAGCACTTCCTGCCATGGTTCAAGAAGAAGAACCGTGTATTTCACAGCAAGATCATTTTTCTGCATGATAATGCACCATCTCATGCTGCACATAAAACATCTGCATCTCTGGCTGATATGGGCATAAAAGGGGACAAACTTATGGTGTGACCCCCATGCTCCCCTGACCTCTACCCCATTCAGAACCTTTGGAGCATCATTAAAAGGAGTGTCTATGATGGCGGGAGGCAGTTCACATCTAAGCAACAGCTCTGGGAGGGTATTCTGTCCTCATGCAAAACAATTGAAGCAGAAACCATCCAAAACCTGACAAATTCAATGGACGAGAGAGTTCAGAAGCTCCTTTCGAACAAGGGGTCCTATGTGAAAATGTAACATCACCTAGAATAAAGTTTTGAGTTGAAAACTGTTTGATTTCAGTTTCTAACAACCTGCTAATGCTTATAATTTCAAAAATGACCATTTTTTTGGTCTTTATTAAAATGAAAAGGTTGATCGAAAAGTTTGGGGGATCTAAGAGTGTGGCAACCCAGTAGTCATGATTACTTCGAATTCTGACAATATGAGGGTCATGCTGCAGGTAGTGCAGCAAGAAGGCACTTATGTGCCTTGCGCATCTCGGAGCCCCAAAATTATTTTCCGGGCTAGATGCAGCTAAAAATTATTTTTAATTTTAAATCTGGTGAAGCTTTAGTATAGATGGCCTAATAGGATCAGTGCTGCACACTGCTACAAAGCCCAAATTATTTTCCAGTCAAGATACAGATAAACATGATTAGTAATTTGAAAGCTTAAAACGGTTGGTAGGGTGATTTTAACCAATCATCAAGCTTTTACTCTCCCCAGGATGACACAGGGGTAGAAAAGTCGTTTCGGATCCATGATTTGTTCATCTTTATGAACGTGAGTCTGTCTACATTATCAGTGGAGAGCCGCGTGCGCTTATCTGTCAGCACACCACCAGCAGCGCTGAACACACGTTCAGACAGAACGCTGGCTGCGGGGCATGACAAGATCTCCAAGGCGTAAGTGGCTAGCTCCGGCCATTTATCCAGATTGGAAGCCCAAAAAGAGCAAGGGTCCAGTGACACAGTCGTGGCTTCAATGTTTACTTGGAGATACTCCTGTACCATCGTCTCTAGGCGTTGACTATGTGTCAGACTTCTTGTCTCCTGTGGCCTTGCAAAGGATGGGCTAAAAAAGTGGTGAAATGATTCCGCAAAATTGATGTTACCAGCAGATACTGTGGTTCTGTCACGGTTTGAGTGCTGAACACTTGACGGTCCCACGGTTGGCAAGTTGGAACTGTGAGATTCACTACGTGCACCACTGGTATTTTGTGGAAAAGCACATGTAAGATTCTGCAACAGTCTCTGCTGATACTCCTGCATGCGTGCATCCCTTTCTATGGCAGGAATAATTTCTGCAAATTTACTTTTGTACCGGGGATCTAACAGTGTGGCAACCCAGTAGTCAGGATTATTTCTAATTCTCACAATTCGAGGGTCATGTTGCAGGTAGTGCAGCAAGAAGGCACTCATGTGTGTTGCGCATCCAGGAGCACCAAGTCCCTGTTGTGTTGGTTGGCGAGGTAACAATCATGCTTCCTTCCTCTGTCCTCTCCCCCCAACCTCGCACAACAGAAATGTGATCAAGGTCTCCCTCATCTGATGAGTCTTCCATCAGTTCGTCCTCCACTTCTTCCTGGGCTCCTGCACCTTCCTCACTAGTTTGGCTGCTACCATGCGCCATGGTAAAACCATCTCCCCCACCCTCACATGCCTGCCGCCTTGGTGCTGCCGACCGTCTGGACCTTGCAGATGTTAGCCCTTCCGCATACAACTCCTCCTCCTCTACTTCCTCCACCTCCTCTTGTGCCACCACCTGACTCCGAATTCTGTTTAACATGTGCTCCAGCATGTAAATCACCGGAATAGTCATGCTGATAATGGCATCGTCAGCACTAAACATCTTCGTCGCCATTTCAAAACTGTGCAGAAGGGTGCATAGGTCCCTGATCTGAGACCACTCCTCCAGCGTGATTTGCCCCACCTCTGAATCTCGTTGGCCCAGGCTATACGTCAGAACGTATTGCACCAGGGCTTGTCGGTGCTGCCACAGTCGCTGCAACATGTGCAGAGTTGAATTCCACCGGGTAGGCACATCGCATTTTAGCCGGTGAAGTGGCAGGCCCAACGACTTCTGTAGAGATGTAAGTCGCTGAGCTGCGGGATGCGAACGGCGGAAGTGAGCACACAGCGACCGTGCCCTCTGCAGAAGGCCATCTAGTCTGGGATAGTGGGCTAAAAATTGCTGGACAACCAGGTTCAACACGTGAGCCATACAAGGCACGTGTGTGACTTTTCCCCGGCGAAGGGCCGCACCCAGGTTTGCAGCATTGTCGCACACGGCCTTCCCTGGTTTCAGGTCCAGTGGAGACAACCATTCATGAAATTGGTTCTCCAGAGCTGACCACAACTCCTCAGCTGTGTGACTCACATTTCCCAGACATTTCAATGTAAAAACTGCCTGATGACGTTGAGCCCTACTGCCAGCATAGTAAGGAGGTGTGCAGGATCCCTTCTGCGCAGTTAGAAAGCTTGTGGCATGACCAGACAGGCTTTGGGTGCAGGTGGAAGACCGAGAGGAGGTTGAGGAGGCAGAAGCAGTGGTGGAACTTTGACATAAAGAGGATTGACGCACAACTCGTGGGGACGGCAAGACTTGGACAGCAGTCCCTTGTCCTGCTGTCACCATAGTTACCCAGTGCCCAGTCAGCGACATGTAACGCCCCTGTCCATGCCTACTCGTCCAAGTGTCTGTGGTGAAATGCACCCTGTCACACACAGAGTTTCTCAAAGAAGCGGTGATGTTGTGTGCGACATGCTGGTGGAGCGCAGGCACACCTTTCTTTGAGAAGTAGTGCCGACTGGGCATCTGGTACTGGGGCACTGCGACGGACATAAGCTCTCGAAAATCCTCTGTGTCCACCAGGCGGAAAGGCAGCATTTCTGTAGCCAAGAGCTTGCAGATGGTGAAATTCAACCTCTTAGCTTTCTCATGGCTAGGAGGAAATGGTCTTTTACTTGTCCACATCTGAGGGACCGAGGGCTGGCTATTGTGCTTAGACGGGGTTGATAAGGGTGTCCCCGGCAAACTGCCGGTCTGTGAGGAAGATGCAGGCGGACATGTTAGGTTGCCTTGATCCAAAGGTGGTGCTATCGATGTCGGACAGCGCTCAAGACCAGCTGGTGTTACCACCTCCAAAGAAAATGATGACCTGCCAATCACGCTGGCTGTTGCGGGTAAAGAGGTGGCAGGTCTGCGCCCCAAAACAGGTGTGACTGCTGTCCCCCCAGTCACAGAGGATGAAGAGGCCGCGGATGCACAAGATATGGCAGACGGTGGTTGGCCCGGCCGGCTAGACCGCATTGTAGCACACTGAGCTTCCCACTGCAACTTATGCTTCATGTCCATGTGCCGGTTCATGCATGAAGTACTCAAACTATGTATTTTTTGGCCTCTACTTAGCTTTTGCTGACAAATGTTACAGATAACACGAGTTGGGTCATCTTTATCGATCTGAAAAAATGCCCAGGCTATGCAAGGCTTAGCACCCATGCGACCTGAAGAGCCACCACGACTTGTGGTGAGAGGCAGAGTTGTGTTTGAGGATGCAGTTGTTGACGTGCTTCCAGTACTACGTCTCTGTCCAGGAAGGCGCAACCTGACCTCGTCGTCACTAGCATCTTCCTCCACCTCCTCTGCTGACCTCATCTCTTGGCTGACTGTGGGTTGACAGTAAGTGGGATCTCCGAACTCATCATCATCACCCTGTGCGTTATCACACCCGTCGTCCTCAGAGCCAACCTGTTCCTGCCCTGACAAAAAACTAAAGTTGTCGCTCCAATCAGGTATTTGAGTCTTATCATCGTCTTCCTCATTGTCTCCACCAACAGGAGTTACAGTTTGGGAATGAGGGTCTACATTATGGTCAGAACCTTCTGCGTCTGGTCCTGGATCCGACTCATAAAGATTCTGGGCATCAGTGCAGATCATTTCCTCGTCTGGATTCACAGAAGCGCTGGAGTCGACCTCTGATTCCCAGGCTATAGTATGAGTAAACAGCTCTGCAGACTCAACCATCTGTTCTACCTCATACTCAGACGGGCAGCTGGAGATTTGGGAGCTGTGAGGAAGCAAGTGCGATTTGGGTGACACCTTTGAGGACTGGAGTATTTGTGATGTTGAAGTTGATGTGGAGGAGAGCCCACTTAAAGGAGCACTTGATATCCGTTGAAGCACCTGCTGTTTTTGTGCCTCATCTGGAATTTGTAGCGATTGGCGTGGCCGTAAGAAAGGGATCTTATCACATTGTCCGCTAAAAGAAGTAGACATTTTAGTTTGGCTGGAAGATGGTCTTTCTTCTGCACCTACCCCACGGACACAACCTTTTTTCCCCTTCCCAACACGCCTATTCCCCTTTCCACCAGCAGCAGGCCTTTTTCCACTCATTTTGGTGGTTAACTAATTCACAACTCTGGAGTTGTTTGCACAAAAAAACAATGGATGGTAACCGAGCAGAGCTGAGTGGCCAAACTGTGGTATTAGGCCAAAACTATTGGCTGGGTGAGATGCAGAAAAAAATTATTTTTAATTTGCAACCTGATGGAGGTCAGTATAGATGGACTAATAGACCAAGTCCCACACACCGCTAGAAGCCCAAATATTTTTTCAGAGCTAGATGCAGAAATTTTTTTTATTCAATTTGCAACCTGATGGAGGTCAGTATAGATGGACTAATAGACCAAGTCCCACACACTGCTAGAAGCCCAAATATTTTTTCAGAGCTAGATGCAGAAAAAAATTATTTTTAATTTGCAACCTGATGGAGGTCAGTATAGATGGACTAATAGACCAAGTCCCACACACTGCTAGAATCCCAAATATTTTTTCAGAGCTAGATGCAGAAAAAAATTATTTTTAATTTGCAACCTGATGGAGGTCAGTATAGATGGACTAATAGAACAAGTCCCACACGCTGCTAGAAGCCCAAATATTTTTTCAGAGATAAATGAAGAAAAAAATTATTTTTAATTTGCAACCTGATGGAGGTCAGTATAGATGGACTAATAGAACAAGTCCCACACGCTGCTAGAAGCCCAAATATTTTTTCAGAGATAAATGAAGAAAAAAATTATTTTTAATTTGCAACCTGATGGAGGTCAGTATAGATGGACTAATAGACCAAGTCCCACACACTGCTAGAAGCCCAAATATTTTTTCAGAGCTAGATGCAGAAAAAAATTATTTTTAATTTGCAACCTGATGGAGGTCAGTATAGATGGACTAATAGACCAAGTCCCACACACTGCTAGAAGCCCAAATATTTTTTCAGAGCTAGATGCAGAAAAAAATTATTTTTAATTTGCAACCTGATGGAGGTCAGTATAGATGGACTAATAGACCAAGTCCCACACGCTGCTAGAAGCCCAAATATTTTTTCAGAGATAAATGAAGAAAAAAATTATTTTTAATTTGCAACCTGATGGAGGTCAGTATAGATGGACTAATAGACCAAGTCCCACACACTGCTAGAAGCCCAAATATTTTTTCAGAGCTAGATGCAAAAAAAAATTATTTTTAATTTGCAACCTGATGGAGGTCAGTATAGATGGACTAATAGACCAAGTCCCACACACCGCTAGAAGCCCAAATATTTTTTCAGAGCTAGATGCAGAAAAAAATTATATTCAATTTGCAACCTGCTGGAGGTCAGTATAGAAGGACTAATAGAACAAGTCCCACACACTGCTAGAAGCCCAAATATTTTTTCAGAGCTAAATGAAGAAAAAAATTATTTTTAATTTGCAACCTGATGGAGGTCAGTATAGATGGACTAATAGACCAAGTCCCACACACTGCTAGAAGCCCAAATATTTTTTCAGAGCTAGATGCAGAAAAAAATTATATTCAGTTTGCAACCTGATGGAGGTCAGTATAGATGGACTAATAGAATGATGCTATGCCCAAAAGATTTTACTTCACTAGGTGCAGTAAAAAAATTGGTATTCTATACACAGGTGGTATATCTTGCAACACAGATAGGCTACTCCACTGACTAACACACTCTGCAATAGGCCAAAAAGGATTAGCTTTGCTAGATTCAGCCAAATGCTGTGAAAAAAACTTGCACAGCACTGGCACAGACCTGCCTGGCAAAAACTGATAGGAACTCATGTAACCTAGTCCTGAAAAGGACTCCAATTACAATTAGTCTTTACTCCCACAATCTATCTATTTAAGAGCACAGACCTGCCTGATAAAAGTCGTAGGAAATGCTGTAACCTAGTCCTTAAAAGGACTGCAATCACAACTATTCCCTACTCCCAAGCTATCTGTATATTTGTGCGAAAATTGGCTTGAAATTAACAAGGTATAGCACACACAGCAACAGCGGTGCCGTCTAACACGCAGCTGCAGCAGTGAGAAAATGGTGGCGACGGGGAAAATGGCTTGGTCTTATAGGGCAAGGACATGTGACATACACTGCCAATCACACATGCCCTTGCTTGTGTGAAAAAAAGCACTTCGCTCCGTGTGTGCGCTGCTGATAGGCTGACAGATTGCACCTCCCCACTGCAAATGCGGGAAAGAGAAAAAAAAATGGAGATCTTCATTGTTCCTGCAGAGATCCATCCCCTGCCCTTCCCCCCACCCCGCTGTACACTCAAACTGCGTATTAACATTAATTTTCATCATTACTGAGAAAAAATCCAGTTATGATTTTGGTGCACGAACAGTTATCGAACATAACCTCGAACAGCCGAATTTTTCTCAAATTGTTCGTGTTCGCCGACCGGCTCGAACACCGCCCAAAACAGCTCGAATTTGAGATTGGCGAACAGTTCGAGTAGAACAACTCTCATCTCTAATAAGCAGTGAAGAAGCTGCAGAGTTCAGCAACTGGTCAGCAGGGCCCCAGGAGTTAAGGCCAAACTGATCTGACGGTGAAGGTCTATCTCAAGGATTAGCCACAAATATTATGATCTCGAAAACAGTTTTAATGTAACAGAAATTTGAGCTACTTTAAGACATTTTTTCCCCTTGGTAAATTCATGTCACAATGTGTATTGCTGCAATTTTACAACATTTAAGTGCTACTGTGAAGTTGTAACATAAACAGATATTTCAAAACACATTTTTTATGTATTTTAGCATGGAAATGGGAGCTAAGTCACTTTTAGGCTAAGTGCCCAAGATGCAGAAATGCTGCGGAGCGTTTCTGCATCTCCCTGGCAGAAAAAATGCATGCGGATTGTCAAGCGCTTTTCCAAGTGATTTTAGCATCACTTGGAAAAGTGCTTGACAACTTGGTCACACGATATAAATCCATGCAACCGGCATGGATTTATGTTGTGTGACCAAGTTACGATGCTGCAAATGCAGCATCAATAGCAAAAAAAAGAATAAAAATGTTGAAAAATAAAAAAAAACATTCTACTCACCTTCCGATGGCCCCCGGTTTCCTGTACGGTGCGTCCGATGTCTTCGGCAGCTCGCGGTGCTCAGAAAAGGACCTTCCATGATGTCATTTAGTCATGTGACAGGTCACGCGACCACTGACTTCGGCCGTCGCGTGACCTGTCACATGACTAAATGACATCATGGAAGGTCATTTTACCACCGGAAGCAGCCGAAGAGCCAGCAGCACCGCTGGGAGCAGACCGGGGGCCATCAGAAGGTAAGTATATGTTTTTTATTTTAATTCTTTTTTAACTACAGGTACAATGGTACCCGGGTCTGGAGGAAAGTCTCCTCTTTTCCAGACCCGGGTACCATCCGCACATTGAACCGCATAATATCTGCATGTGTACGTGAAGTCATGCGGATGTTATGTGGTGCAATGCAAGTCAATGGCGGCAATTTTGCCGCGATTCCGCAAAATTAATGGTTGTGCTGCAGATTTTTTCACAATGATAATCCGCAGTGGAAATTTCCGCAGCATATGCACAGCACATGTGGATTATCATTGGGAAACATGGCAGACAACTTAACATGCGTTTTTAATGCGTTTTCGTGGCGGAAATGTTGTCGCAGAAACGCATTAAATTCGCATCGTGGGCACGCAGCCTTAAGATACTAAGGCCCTGATTTATAGAAGTGTTTACACAACTTTTACAGAACAGAAATAGGGATAAGCTGTGTGGTGTGTGTAGTACGTTGTGGCAAATTTTGACTACATTCTTATTTACACCCTAAACTACACCCATTCACCATTTCTTTCTTCCCTGGCAGGAGGACATGTCAGAAGGGGTGGTGATTATTGAATTGTTGTTGCATTTTTTATGCTCTTTCCCTATTATTTGATGTACTTTTGGTACAGTTGCGAAGCAGAGTTATCGATGTGGTTTTTATAGTACAGAAAAGCTTTGATTCTGAACTTAAATTAGTAACTGCAGTTTTTTACATGCTTTTAGACTCCACATAGAAGCCTCTAGAAAAAATAAAGCGCCAAAACTGCACAATCTACCATCATCTTTAGAGGGTACAGTTTTCATAAAATCACATCCACTTTGCTTAGACAGTTGAAAAAAACAGAATTTTTGTGAAAAAAAAGCAGCAGAAAAAATGCAGCCATTAATTAACGCCACTTACCAATCGGCATAAATAACTTGATTTCTTTGTTATGTGTGTTACGATTTCAGGGACCCTAAATATGTCAATGTTATTTGATGATTTGCGATGTTTATAATTTTTTTTTTTTTTTTAAAGTGCATTAAAATGATAATATTGTGATTGTTTTTCATTATTTTTTAGTAATTTCACTGGAAGAAAAAAAATACCTTTTTCTTTACTTCTAGAATACAGGGATATAGAAATACACTGCTAAGTACAGATGTATCTCTATGTACAAGTATAATCGGCCTGTAGGTTTAGTGCCTGCAATGCAGCTTCAAGTATACAAAATAATTCAAAGATGATCAGTGGAAGCTGTGACTTATAGCTTTAGCTGCTGCTCGCAATAATAGAGGTTGTGGGTTTGATTCCCAGAGAACCAGATCTCAAAAAAAGAAAATGGCATTTTTGTAATTGTTTTTCATTATTTTTTAGTAATCATATAGTAAGAAAAAAATCTGACTTTTATTCATCCACTAGAATACAGGGACATAGAAATATATTGCTATGTACAATGTATTTCTATTCCTCAGTATAATCTGCATGTGGGTTCAGTGCCTGCAATGCAGTGTCACGTGTACATAATTGTCCAATGTTGATTAGTGAAGGCTGTGGCTCATAGCTTTAACTGCTGCCTTCAATGATAAAGGTAATTGATATGATTTCTGGGAATACGTGATCACAAGAAAATAAGAGAATTGTTTATATAATTAATGTAATTGTGTGCAGAGCAGAGAGATGCCGGCCCCATCACTGAGGATATTTTCTGGACATTGATTGCATACCAAAAGGCACTGTTTGCCTTACTAAACTGAAGTGAATAGTAATAATGTATGCGCATTGATGCATAATATGTTAACATTAATTAACCAAGGGGAGATATGTAAATAATAAGGATGGGGCGAGCAAAAATAAGAATTTTCCATTTTTATGTTTATTTGTTTGAATTCTTAAATCTGTGCATTGTCTTTCTCACGCCCTATTTCTGGAAATAATTATCACATTCCATTAAACTCTGCCCCAACATTAAAGATGTCAAAAAGATCTAAAACTTGGCTAGTAATATATACCAAACCTTTTTATAACATTCTACACTGCTTGATATCAAACCATTTTTAGGTTTTCTCACTTCAGATCCATTAGCTGCACACAATTATAAAGCTTAAAAATGCAAAGGTGACTATGGTCATCGTTTATGAGCTGCCCAAATGATTATGTAGAGATTTAATCCTGTGAAAGCTGAGTTTTACAGACAATCCTAACTAATCTTATCAATATCTTAATGAAATGTGATGCATTAGTAAAAATATTCTAAGTCAACTCAAAGTGATGCACATGGGTATTTTCATAAAGTTGATACATAAAAGTAATCTATACTACTGGTTTAGTTTTTTGCTCTATTCACAGTTGTATTTATTATTTTAGATCAAGTTTTTATGATTTTTAATAAATGGAATAGAGTGAAATAGTAAAATCGTATGGATCCATTATAACTTAATCTTGGCGTTTAAAAAATTGAAAGGATCTGTATGGGGCATTATCTTAAAAGCCAGTCTACTTACTGAAGAAAGTCTCAGGGGCAACCTGACCTTTACCATGTAGCCCTTATACAGGAATCTGGACTTACAATGGGGCCCTGTGGGTTGTGTACATTGGTAACTGCTGCGAAATTAAGACAAGAGTGATCAACTACTATTCATTAACTGGAGAGATAAGGACAGGTACAAAATCAGGAGATGCAACAAAGTCAGAGGTACAGTTGGGCTCAGTTACCAGGAGGTCAGTCAAAACAGAGCCTAGCTAACCGAGGTTAAGAACAGAGGGAATAACAGAGTTAGACAAAGTCAGGGTCACAATGCACTGACTGATAGCCACCCCTTATGCTGAGCCAGCTGTCAGTCTGTGCCAGGGCCACAGTTACAGCCTCTGCTCTTTATACACTGATCAGTGACTGAACCCCTGCTGGCACCATACTTGTGACTGAACGCCGAACGCTGCCGGAAGAAATAAGGTTAATTACCTCCTGACCACGGGGCTCAAAATATGGGAGCCGGACGGGTTCAGAACGCTATTAATGCCCAGATAAACCCAATATCAGGAGGTTAATAGCGTTTTTTCACGTGACAGGTTCCCTTTAAGAGACCACAATATATGCTATCACTACAAGCTGTTGCTGCCTAAAAGTTGTGTAGATCAACATCTGTAGAGGGTGCCGTGACTCACAGGTGTCTATTATTATGGCCTGTATAAGACATTTTCTTTTAACTCTATCTCTGCATTTGACAGGTACACTCAAATACATCATAATTTTAGCTTTTTAGTTGAAAGAAGTCAAAATACTGTTACTTTATGCAATTTAATGCATAAAAAACAATATTACTCTCGATGTTTGCACCAAAACGACAATAAAATTGATACTCATTTTAACAGTTCTACATGCTGGATCCACATAATAAATAACATGTAAATGCAACTTTGCCCAGATATCACCCTACAATACTTAATCACTTGCTGAAAAAACGGAGAACAATACTTACACCTTGAAATCTGACAATAGTCCCAGGGTATTAGAGGATTATCAGTATAACACCAGGGTCCATGGGCATCATTGTCAGGATTTCTGCAGTAATTTTTTTCAAGTATGGAAACATCTGGCTCCCGAAAAGTATGTCTACAAAAGAAGAAAAATTTCCCTTGTTAGTGAAAAAAAGTTTCTTATAGCAAGTAATAGCTATTTATATATTTCATCGGCAAGTTATTCTACTAATTTTTTTAGTAAAATAATAGAAGCACATATTATTCAGAACCATATATTATCATGACCAAGTAAAAATAAGAAAAAAATATTTTACATTTACACTATTTTAAATAGAATTTTACTGTTTTTAAGTTTTTTGGTACTAAAACAGAAAAAAATATATAATAACTGCATACCTTCGTACGTCAACCATATTTTTCTCCCACATGGAACAAGGAAGCCTAAATCGAGTTCTAGATATTGTCCCTCTGTAGGTGATACCATTGCCATAGTAACACTCTGAAAATACCAAACATATATTAATGCTAAGAAAATCAGCAAAAACAGAGGCCGACACAAAATCCCACCCAAAGGCAAGCAGCAAAAACTGAGTAACAGCTGCTCCAGTGGTTTTTACCTCACACAAAAGAAAAGAGAAAAGCTTTACAACTAAAACCAAACAAGGCTTTGATTGGAAACGAAGACCAAAAGGCTGAATAAATACACAAATGGATTAAAGTTCTTTTTATTAAAAGGAAAAAAAAGCCATCTGGAAAAGAAAAATCTTGTTTTGTTCTGAATTATTTACAATGGATTTGATATGTGAATGTCGAAAGAAGCTTGAGGAAAATTCTGTAATTTTGTCTTAAAAAATGTCATGTATTCTTAAAATTTCTTATGTATAGTAATAGCACAACCATTTGTATTTCTAATATTTGGATTAGAAACACAGTAATTCTCAGTAAGTGCCATTACTAGTATAAAATAAATGATAAGCCAAAGAAAAATACAACCTAAAACTCTACCATTCAACTATATGTCCAGTTAGAGTGATCTCACCTTCATAATCTTTTCCCATATGCCCACAGAAGATTGTAATAGGGTTGTTGCTGTAGCATTTGCATAGATTTCTGAATGACCCATGCAACAAATCTGCAACACGTGAATATCAACCTTCAAGGCTATGTAGTCATCATAAATAGCTCAGAACTTCCCTCTATGACCTAAAAAACTGCTAACAAGCATTTGATCTCATCAGTGACGTAAATTGAAGGTTGAGGGGCCCCGATGCACAAGCTCCAAGAGGCCCCTAACTATCATGGGTCCCTTTTACTCCAGGGACCAAGTGCGACTCCACCCTACACTTAGTACAGTTACGCCTAGGCTGCCAACTGACCAGAAATTCCAGGACAGTCTTTAAAAATAGGGCACTTTTTTGCCCTGTCTGTAACATAAAATTTAAGGTGTTTGTGACTTTTTTGAATACAAATTATTTTGACCATAATTATCATCATTTTACAGTTTACAGTGAATGCAGCTGATGTCTTCATTCCAGAACTATGGGCTGCAGACATGCATCACTGGTAGTTTTCCAATGTGCCTGTAAAAATATTTTATGCCCATGATTTTTTGATAAGCTGTCTAGAAAAAATAAGAATTCAAGTTGGCAACCCTTATAACCCTGACTCTCAAGGAACTTACATCATATTATGTCATATTATGTCTGTGATGACACAAAATCTTTAAATTGATTTCAATCCGGACTTCCTCCTCTGGATCAATAAAACACCTGCGTCAATAACAATAATACTTACAGCAACATAGTATATCAAAGCACTGCATATAATGTTATTGCTGAATACTAGATTTACACACTAGTAACTTAGACCTAAAAGCTCATTTTAGTTATTTTTCAATGCAATGGATTATACTAATCTTCTACTGTAAATCCATATAAGTTGTATTCAAGATGTTGATAAGTATCTCTGACTTACATATTTTATACCAATAGTAAAACAAGTGATCAATGCCTCTACTTCACTAATGTTGATCTGCCTAACCATCAATTCTAAACTCATTTGCTAGTGATAAACATACCACTATGTCCCATTGATCTTCCTCATGTCTTCTCCTTTCCCTAAGCAACCCTGTACTTCATTATCCATGCTGACACATCTCTCATCATAGATCAGGGATGTCAAACTCAAACACACAGAGGACTAAAATTAAAAACTTGAGCAAAGTTGTGGGCCAATTATTATACAGTATAATTGGCCCCACAAAGTCCTCCTTGGAGAATAATGGGCCCCACATAGTCCTCCATACAGTATAATGGGCCCCACATAGTCGTCCATACAGTATTATGGACACCGCATAGTTCTCCATACATAATAATGGCCCCAAATAGTCCTCCATACAGTATAATGGGCCCCACATAGTCCTCCATACAGTATTATGGGCACCGCATAGTTCTCCATACATAATAATGGCCCCACATAGTCCTCCATACAGAATAATGGTCCCACATAGTCCTCCATACAGAATAATGAACACCACATGGTCCTCCATACAGAATAATGGTCCCACATAGTCCTCCATACAGAATAATGAACACCACATAGTCCTCCATACAGAATTATGGGCCCCACATAGTCCTCCATGCAGAATAATGGGCCCCACATAATCCTCCATACAGTATAATGGCCCCACACAGGGGTGGTGATTCTGGTGTCGAGGGCCAAATGAAACCACCCTGCAAGCCAGATTTGGCCTATGGCCCAAAGTCTGACATGTATGTCATAGAGATATACACTCTACAAGTAACACAAATCACTTTAGAAATGCTCCTAAACAAAGTATCTCAAAAGCTAAATATTTTATTTTAACGTATTCTAAAGTATTTGCTTCAATGATTTTTCAAGTTCTAAATGATAATTCAACTCTGCTATTAGCATTTGTATAAAAATGAGTAGGCTTAGGCTGAATACTATTCTTTGTGTTTACTTGTAAGTCAGGGGTTAATTATATTCCTCTTAGACACATATGCACAGGAAGAATACTTTATTCTGCTGATTATAGCTTAATGACAGCCTCATCTAAAAGCACATAAATATATATGAAAGATATTAAAACAGTTGCATGTCGATATGAAATGTGACCTTTGAACTGAAATTTTGCTAACAAATTAACATATTTCAACTAGGATGCTGAAAAATTACGAAAGGTTCCCTGTGGGCGTTAAAAAATTGCAATTGATATGGGTGAATAAAGTATCCCACTTTTTCACCTTGAAAGGTGGAGTGCTGCTATTCTATTATACCAACTATTTGAACAGACCTTGTGTCATAGGTCCACCTTTACATGCATTTATGAAAAAATGGGTCATTCTGAAGCTCTCAATGAATTAGAGCATGGTACTGTAATAGGACTTCAATTCGTAACAAGTCAATTTGTGAAATTTCTCATCTCCTAAATATTCCACCATCACCAGTGAGTGGTATTATTAAAAAGTGAAAGAGTTTAGGAACAACATCTCAGCCATGAAGTGTCAGACCATGGAAAATTACACAAGAAGTCATCAAGTGCTGAAGTGCATAATGTATAAAAGTCACAAACTCTCCGCTGACTTAATACCTGCAGAGTTTTGAAACCTTTTCTGGCATAATGTCAGAATAAAACTGTGTTTTGAAAGCTTTATAGCATGGGTTTCCGTGGCAGAACTGCTACATCACTAAGCACAATGGCAAAAGTAGAATGGAGTGGTGCAAAGCACACCAAAACTGGTCTCTAGTACTAGAAACAAATTCTATTGAGTTACAAATCTACAAACCTTTCTCTATCTGCCAATCTGACTGACAATACTGGGTTTGATGAATGCGAGGAGAATGTTACCCAACTGCATTTTGCCAACTGTAAAGTTTGGAGGAGGAGGGATGATCCTACAGGGTTTATTTTCAGGAGTTGGCACAGGCCGCTTTGTTCCAGAGAAGGGAATTCTTAATTCTTTAGTATACCAAGACATTTTAGATAATTACGTTCCAAATTTGTGGGAACAGTATAGGGAAGGCCTTTTTTCCAGCATGACTGTGCCCCAGTGCAATGCAAGGTCAATAAAAGCATGATTAGGTGAGAACTTGGCTGGCCCACACAAAGACCTGACTTCAACCCTATAGAATTCCTTTGAGATCAACTGTAAAGGAGATTGTGAGCCACAACCAGTCATTCAACATAATGTTTAACTAATTTCTAGATGAATGGGCAAAAATTCCCACAGACACTCCATAATCTTGTATTAAGCCGTCTAAGACAAGGTGGTCTATATTAATGCTTATATATTTAACCCCTTCACGTCATACGCCGGGTCTCTGTTTTTGATGCATTATTTCCATCATCTGCCTCTAACACCTGTGGCTGTTAACCTATTAAATGCCATTGTCAATCTCTGACAGAGGCATTTAACATGCGCCGGTAGGTGAGCCTGTCATTCCCGGCATCCATCGGCGCACCAGTGATGTGATCACAAGGAGCCAGTAGGTTTCCATGACAGCCGAGGGTCTGCTGAAGGCCCATGTCCCTGTCATAACAATACTCCTGGGAAAACCAGCAATTAGCTGCCATTCATAGGAGATCATCATTTTAGCTATACATAGCAGTACTTATATACTGTGATATAAAAAACAAGCGCTCAGACGATCATAGCTTCAAGTGCCCCAGGGGGGCTATTAAATACAGTAAAAGTAGAAAAAACATTTTTAAAAAATGTGAAAAAAATTAAAACAATAACGTTCTAATCACCCCACATTTTGTCCCATTAAAAATTAAGCAAAAAATATACATATTTGGTATCGCTGTATTCGTAAAAGTCCGATCTATCAAAATGTAATGTAAATTAATGTGATCGGTAATTAGTGTAACAAAAAAAAATCGAAGCACCAGAATTACATTTTTTTGGCCACCTCAACATAATGACAAACACCGAGTTTATAATTTTGATGATGATATATGTAAATATCCTATCATCTAAAATGCTAAACTCAGTGTTTTTGTGAATACATAAAAACTGTTCTCACTCAGTCATTTAAAGATTTTTCTGTATTTTCATGACTATGAAAATTGTACATTCACACTGAAGGCATCAAAACTATGAATTAACACATGTGGAATTATATACTTAACAAAAAAGTGTGAAACAACTGAAAATATGTTTTATATTCTAGGTTCTTCAAAGTAGCCACCTTTTGCTTTGATGACTGCTTTGCACACTCTTGGCATTCTCTTGATGAGCTTCAAGAGGTAGTCACCGGAAATGGTCTTCCAACAATCTTGAAGTAGTTCCCAGAGATGCTTAGCACTTGTTGGCCCTTTTGCCTTCACTCTGCTTTCCAGCTCACCCCAAACCATCTCGATTGGGTTCAGGTTTGGTGACTGTGGAGGCCAGGTCATCTGGCGTAGCACCCCATCACTCTCCTTCTTGGTCAAATAGCCCTTACACAGCCTGGAGGGGTGTTTGGGGTCATTGTCCTGTTGAAAAATAAATGATGGTCCAACTAAACGCAAACTGGATGGAATAGCATGCCGCTGCAAGATGCTGTGGTAGCCATGCTGGTTCAGTATGCTTTCAATTTTGAATAAATCCCCAACAGTGTCACCAGCAAAGCACCCCCACACCATCACACCTCCTCCTCCATGCTTCACGGTGGGAACCAGGCATGTAGAGTCCATCCGTTCACCTTTTATGCGTCGCACAAAGACACGGTGGTTGGAACCAAAGATCTCAAATTTGGACTCATCAGACCAAACCACAGATTTCCACTGGTCTAATGTGCATTCCTTGTGTTCTTTAGCCGAAACAAGTCTCTTCTGCTTGTTGCCTGTCCTTAGCAGTGGTTTCCTAGCAGCTATTTTACCATGAAGGCCTGCTGCACAAAGTCTCCTCTTAACAGTTGTTGAAGAGATGTGTCTGCTGCTAGAACTCTGTGTGGCATTGACCTGGTCTCTAATCTGAGCTGCTGTTAACCTGCGATTTCTGAGGCTAGTGACTTGGATAAACTTATCCTCAGAAGCAGAGGTGACTCTTGGTCTTCCTTTCCTGGGGCGGTCCTCATGTGAGCCAGTTTCTTTGTAGCGCTTGATGGTTTTTGCAACTGCACTTGGGGACACTTTCAAAGTTTGCCCAATTTTTCGGACTGACTGGCCTTCATTTCTTAAAGTAATGATGGCCACTCATTTTTCTTTACTTAGCTGCTTTTTTCTTGCCATAATACAAATTCTAACAGTCTATTCAGTAGGACTATCAGCTGTGTATCCACCAGACTTCTGCACAACACAACTGATGGTCCCAACCCCATTTGTAAGGCAAGAAATCCCACTTATTAAACCTGACAGGGCACACCTGTGAAGTGAAAACCATTTCCGGTGACTACCTCTTGAAGCTCATCAAGAGAATGCCAAGAGTGTGCAAAGCAGGCATCAAAGCAAAAGGTGGCTACTTTGAAGAACCTAGAATATAAATCATTCCCATATTTTCAGTTGTTTCACACTTTTTTGTTAAGTATATAATTCCACATGTGTTAATTCATAGTTTTGATACCTTCAGTGTGAATGTACAATTTTCATAGCCATGAAAATACAGAAAAATCTTTAAATGAGAAGGCGTGTCCAAACTTTTGGTCTGTACTGTATATATATATATATATATATATATATATATATATACAACCCCTGGCAAAAATCACCGGGCTCAGAGGATGTTCATTCAGTTGTTTAATGTTGTTGAAAAAAAGCAGATCACAGACATGGCACAAAAATAAGTCATTTCAAATGGCAACTTTATGGCTTTAAGAAACACTAAAAGAAATCAAGATAAAAAATGTGGAACTCAGTAAGGGTAATTTTTTTCAGACCAAGCAGAGGGAAAAAATTATGGAATCACTTAATTGTGGGAAAAAAATATGGAATCATGAAAAACAAACGCACAAAAGAACACTCCAATACATCACTAGTATTTTGTTGCACCACCTCTGGCTTTAATAACAGCTTGCAGTCTCTGAGGCATGGACTTAATTGGTGACAAACAGTACTCTTCATCAATCTGGCTCCAACTTTCTCTGATTGCTGTTGCCAGATCAGCTTTGCAGGTTGGAGCCTTGTCATGGACCATTTTCTTCAACTTCCACCAAAGATTTTCAATTGGATTGAGATCCGGACAATTTGTATGCCATGACATTGACCTTATATGTCTTCTTTCAAGGAATGTTTTCACAGTTTTTGCTCTATGGCAAGATGCATTATCATCTTGAAAACATCCTTTCAATTGATGGGATAAGAAAACTGTCCAAAATATCAATGTAAACTTGGGCATTTATTGAAGATGTAATGACAGCCATCTCCCCAGTGCCTTTACTTGACATGCAGCCCCATATCATCAATGACTGTGGAAATTTGCATGTTCTCTTCATGCAGTCATCTTTATAAATCTCATTGGAACGGCACCAAACAAAAGTTGCCCAATGCAGATTCACGATTCATCACTGAATATGACTTTCATCCAGTCATCCACAGTTCACAATTGCTTTTCCTTAGCCCATTATAACCTTGTTTTTTTCTGTTTAGGTGTTTTGGCTTTTGTTTAGCTTTTCTGTATGTAAATCCCATTTCCTTTAGGCGGTTTCTTACAGTTCGGTCACAGACATTGACTCCAGTTTCCTCCCATTCGTTCCTCATTTGTTTTGTTGTGCATTTCCTGTTTTGGAGACATATTGCCTTAAATTTCCGGTCTTAACGCTTTGATGTTTTCCTTGGTCTACCAGTATGTTTGCCTTTAACAACCTTCCCATGTTGTTTGTATTTGGTCCAGATTTTAGACACAGCTGACTGTGAACAACCAACATCTTTTGCAACATTGCGTGATGATTTACCTTCTTTTAAGAGTTTGATAACTCTCTCCTTTGTTTCAATTGACATCTCTCGTGTTGGAGCCATGCTTTATGTCAGTCCACTTGGTGCAGCAGCTCTCCAAGGTGTGATCACTCCTTTTTAGATGCAGACTAACGAGCAGATCTAATTTGATGCAGGTGTTAGTTTTGGAAATGAAAATTTACAGGGTGATACCATAATTTTTTCCTCAGAATTGAGTGATTCCATAATTTTTTCCCTCTGCTTGGTCTGAAAAATATTACCCTTACTGAGTACCACATTTTTTATCTTGATTTCTTTTAGTGTTTCTTAAAGCCTTAAAGTTGCCATTTGAAATGACTTTAGTTTTGTGCCATGTCTGTGATCTGCTTTTTTTCAACAACATTAAACAACTGAATAAATGAACATGCTCCGTGCCCGGTTATTCCATAATTTTTGCCAGGGGTTTTATATATATATATATATATATATATATATATATATATATATATATATATACAGTATATATATATTGGTTTGAAAAGGTGTCTGCCCCTTCCTGATTTCTTATTCTTTTGCATGCTTGTCCCACTTGAATGTTTCAGATCACAAAATAAATTTAAATGTTAGACAAAAAGGGTGCTGTGTGAAAATGTGATTGCCCCTCCTCTTAAAACATAAATGAACTGTGGTTTATCACATCTTTGGGAAGCAGAGTTCAATGTCCCTAGCCACACACAGGCCTGATTACTGCCACACCTGTTCTCAATCAAGAAATCACTTAAATAGGACCTGCCTGACAAAGTGAAGTGGACCAAAAGATCTTCAAAAGTTATAAATCATGCTGCGATCCAAAGAAATTCAGGAACAAATGAGAAACAAAGTTATTGAGATCTATCAGTCTGGTAAAGGCCATTTCTAAAGCATTGGGAGTCCAGCGATTTCTTGGAGACTCTCATATATAACAAGAACCAAGTGCCATAAAGATAGTATACATAGCACCCTCCTCAGATTATTTATTTAATACTTCAAAAAAAGCCTCTGTTGGTGGTGACAGCTTCAAAATGCCTCCTAAATGGAGAAACTAGTTGCATGCATTGCTGAGGTGTGATTTTCACCCATTCTTCCCCACAAACACTCTTCAACTTCTGAAGGTTCCATGGACTCCTTCGATGAACCCTGAGCTTTAGTTCCTTCCATAAATCTTCTAAGGTCAGGTGATTGGCTGAATCATTCTAGCAGCTTTATTTTCTTTTTCTGAAACCAATTGAGAGTTTCCTTTGCTGTGTGTTTGGATTCATTGTCAGTCTGAAATGTCCACCCTCGTTTCATCTTCCTAATCGTGGTAGATGGCAGCAGATTTTTATCAAGAATATCTCGATACATTTGTCAATTTATCCTTCCTTCATAAGTTTGCCCGTACCATATGCTGAAAGAAAGCCCCACACCGTGATTCTCCCACCTCCAAACTTCACTGTTGGTATGGGGCTTTTAGGGTGATATGCAGTGCCTTTTGACTTTCAAACATGGTGTGTATTATTGCATCCAAAGAGTTCAATTTTAGTCTCATTTCACCATACTAAATTCTCTAAGTATTTCAGAGACTTGTCTAAATTATACTGACTTGTCTAAACTGATAATTCTCAAGAGTGCACTGCCCTTTGGCAGACTGGAAGCAAGGGGACAGAGGGATGGTGTGTTCTAGAAGATTGAAAGTGAAACAACACCTTTAAGATATGTTGCAATTTTGTCATAAAGCACATGAGTGTGTTTTGTTTTAATTCTTGCTAGGGTGGTAGTAAGTACAGAATTTTTCTTAGCTCCTTTGGAAATATCTTATTGATCACTGGGGGTCATTTCTTGGGGACTCTCAAAAATAACAAGAACCAAGTGCCATAATGCACCCTCCTCAGATTATTTCTTTGCACAAAATAATTGAAGATCGATGTGACATTCTGAAGTTAGCCACCCCCCCATTAATTTTTATAATAATTATTAGCCATTTCACGCTGTACCTTCTGCTGAAGATGTGTACGCTTGATCAGATAAAAAATAATAAACGGCTTCTTTCTATTTTTTTTCAGAGTAATAATTTACGTCACATAGTCTAATGTATCATAGTTACACATACAGATCTCATTCTTGTCATACTTACTGTGACCTCTCTCACACTCATCAAACTCAAGCCTCCAGCTAAGTCTAGCTGCTGGGATCTGACATCAGGAAAAATATAATTTTTTTTCACCTCCTTTCCATTTTTTTTGTATACACTGATATATTTCAATTGAACATTTTCATTATAACCATTGCTTTATATTACATAAGGGTTGTTTATATAAAGTTTAAAAAGCTGTATAGAGACAATTTTGGTTCCTTAATATTTTATTTGAAGTACTTTAACCCCTTAAGCCCCGTGGGTGGTTTGCACGTTAATGACCGGGCCAATTTTTACAATTCTGACCACTGTCACTTTATCAGGTAATTACTCTGGAACGCTTCAACGGATTCCCCTGATTCTGAGATTGTTTTTTTGTGACATATTGTACTTCATGATTGTGGAAAAATTTCTTCGATATCACTTGCGTTTATTTGTGAAAAAAATGGAAATTTGGCGAAAATTTTGAAAATTTTGCAATTTTCAAAATTTGAATTTTTAAGCCCTGAAATCAGAGCGATATGTCACACAAAAGAGTTAATAAATAACATTTCCCACATGTCTACTTTACATCAGCACAATTTTGGAACCAAAGTTTTTTTTGTTAGGGAGCTATAAGGGTTAAAAGTTGACCAGCGATTTCTCATTTTTCCAACAAAATTTACAAAACCATTTTTTTAGGGACCACATCACATTTGAAGTCACTTGGAGAGGTCTTTATGACAGAAAATACCCAAAAGTGACACCATTCTAAAAACTGCACCCCTCAAGGTGCTCAAAACCACATTCAAGAACTTTATTAACCCTTCAGGTGCTTCACAGGAATTTTTTGAATGTGGAAGAAAAAAATGAACATTTAACTTTTTTCACAAAAATGTTACTTTAGACCCAATTTTTTTTATTTTCACAGGGGTAACAAGAAAAATGGACGCCAAAATTTGTTGTGCAATTTCCCCTGGGCACGCAGATACCCAATATTTGGGGAAAAAACACTGTTTGGGCGCACGGCAGGGCTCGGAAGGGAAGGAGCGCCATTTGACTTTTTGATTGTAAAATTTGCTTGAATAATTAGCGGACGCCATGTGTTTGGAGAGCCCCTGTGTGCCCAAACTTTGGAGCTCCCCCACAAGTGACCCCATTTTGGAAACTAAACCCCCCAAGGCACTTTTATAGATGCATAGTGAGCACTTGGAACCCCCAGGTGCTTCACAAATTGATTCGTAAAAATGAAAAAGTGAAAAAAAAAACACTTTTTCATTTTTACGAATCAATTTGTGAAGCACCTAGGGGTTCCAAGTGCTCACTATGCATCTAGATAGGTGCCTTGGGGGGTCTAGTTTCCAAAATGGGGTCACTTGTGGGGGAGCTCCAATGTTTGGGCACACAGGGACTCTCTAAATGCAACATGGTATCCGCTAACAAATTGAATGGAAAATCAGCTCAAATTGTTAGCGGACACCACATTGCGTTTGGAGAGCCCCTCTGTGCCCAAACTTTGGAGCTCCCCCACAAGTGACCCCATTTTGGAAACTAGACCCCCCAAGGCACCTTTCTAGATGCATAGTGAGCACTTGGAACCCCCAGGTGCTTCACAAATTGATTCGTAAAAATGAAAAAGTGAAAAAAAAAACACTTTTTCATTTTTATGAATCAATTTGAGAAGCACCTGGGGTTCCAAGTGCTCACTATGCATCTAGAAAGGTGCCTTGGGGGGTCTAGTTTCCAAAATGGGGTCAATTGTGGGGGAGCTCCAAAGTTTGGGCACACAGGGGCTTTCCAAACACAACATGGTGTCCGCTAACAATTTGAGCCGACAATTTGTTAGCGAATATCATGTTGCATTTGGAGAGTCCCTGTGTGCCCAAACATTGGAGCTCCCCCACAAGTGACCCCATTTTGGAAACTAGACCCCCCAAGGCACCTGTCTAGATTCATAGTGAGCACTTGGAACCCCAGGTGCTTCACAAATTGATTCATAAAAATGAAAAAGTGTTTTTTTTTTTCACTTTTTCATTTTTACGAATCAATTTGTGAAGCACCTGGGGGTTCCAAGTGCTCACTATGCATCTAGATAGGTGCCTTGGGGGGTCTAGTTTCCAAAATGGGGTCACTTGTGGGGGAGCTCCAATGTTTGGGCACACAGGGGCTCTCCAAACGCAACATGGCGTCCGCTAACAATTGGAGCCGATTTTCCATTCAATTTGTTAGCGGACACCATGTCGCGTTTGGAGAGCCCGTGATGTGCCTAAACAGTGGAGCTCCCCCACAATTGTCCCCATTTTGGAAACTATACCCCTCAAGGATTTTATTAAGGTGTATAGTGAACATTTTGAACCCAGAGGTACGGCACAGAATTTGTTTACATTAGGTCATCATATTGAATAAGTTGTCATTATTCTTGAGCGCAAGTGCGCGCTACTTGAGTTTGCATCGGGTACTCAGGTATGCACCATGTACAGCGTGTGCTCGAGTGACATGCTCGAGTCCCTGCTCCGCATGTTTCACGGTTATTAGACACCCAAAAAAAAACATGCGGGGATCGCTCGTGCATGGCAGGCAATCCTCGTAAAGTTTTTTGGCCACGAAGCATATGGGGCAGAGACTCGAGCATGTCACTTAAATACCCACGATACTCAATGCATACCAGAGCATCCGATGCAAACTCAAGTAGCGAGCACTTGCTCTCAACACTAGTCGCCATATCGTCATCTTTTTTTCTTACTTTTGAAAAAAATCCCAACCCCAGCCCTAACCCTAGCACAACCCTAGCCCTAGCACAACCCTAGCCCTAGCACAACCCTAGCCCCAGCACAACCCTAGCCCCAGCACAACCCTAGCCCCAGCACAACCCTAGCCCCAGCACAGCCCTAGCCCCAAACCCAGCCCTAACCCTAGCCCAATCCTAACCCAAGAGTTTATTTATGACGCTGTTCCTTGTGCGGTATAAGTGATTAGACGACTTTATTCTTCGGGTCGGTGTGATTACAGCAATGCCAGAATCATATGGGGTTTTTATGACTGACAGCTGTCACACACAAAAAGACGCATTTTTTGTAAAATCTAGTTTTTGCATCGCCATATTTTGAGAGCTATAATTTTTCCAGATTTTGGCAGACAGTCATGTGACGGCTCGTTTTTTGCGGGATGACTTGACGTTGCTATTGGTGCCATATTCAGGCACGTGACATTTTTTGATCGCTTTCTATTCCGATTTTTGGGAGGCAGAATAAACAAAAACCAACAATTCAGGAATGTTTTTTTTTTTTTTTTTAATTCTGTTCCGCGTGTGGTAAAATTGATGAGGTATCTTTATTCTTCGGGTCAGTACGTTTACAGCGGTACCACATTTGTATAATTTTTCTATGTTTTGGCGCTTATACACAATAAAAGCTATTTTATAGAAAAAAATATTTTTTTGCATCGCTTTATTCTGAGAGCTATAACTTTTTTATTTTTTGGCTGATGGAGCTGTGTGGTGGCTTGTTTTTTGCGGGACGAGATGACGTTTTCAGCTGTATCATTTTTATTTATATGCGTCTTTTTGATCGCGTGTTATTCCACTTTTTGTTTGGCAGTATGGTGATAAAGCATTGTTTTTTGCTTCGTTTTTTTTTTTTTTTTTTTTTACCGTGTTCACTGAAGGGGTTAACTAGTGGGACAGTTTTATAGGTCAGGTTGTTCCGGACGCGGCGATACCAAATATGTGTACTTTTATTGTTTTTTTTTTTTTTTTTTATAATAAAATTTATTGATGGGTACATTATATTTTTATTTTTGGTGGATTATTTTTTTAATTTTTTTTTTATATTTTTGCAAATTTTTTTTTTATTTTTTTTTCCACTTTCACACAGTTTATACACTTTATTACTTTGTCCCACTCTAGGACTTTCACTTTTTTTTCTCTGATCGCCTGCATGACACAGGAATGCAGCACCATCCCTATGCCATGCAAGCTGTCAGAAATGCACAGTGTGAAGATTGCTTGGAGATGCACTGCACATGTCCAAGCAATCTTCCTGCTGACTGGTGACCCGGATGTTGTCTTGACGACATCGGGTTGTCATGGCAACACCCGGGAAGCCTTTGCAGACTGCGCTGGAAGCCGCAAGAGGAGGTGAGTATCGGCGATCACCTCCCCTTGCCCCCGCAATGCCGCGATCGACTTCGATCGACTTCGATCGCAGCATCGCGGGGGTTAATGTGCTGGGAGCGGTGCAGGACCGCTCCCTGCACATAGTACCGGGTGTCAGCTGTGACAATCAGCTGACACCCGGCGGCGATCACGCCCGCACAGCCTGTGTGTGCGCGCGATCGCCATGACGTACTAATACGGGTCTGGCTCTTAAGTCCCAGGGCACAGACATGTATTAGTACGGCAAATGTTGTTAAGGGGTTAACCCCTTACCTACATCAACTATACATATACGGCATTAATCAGGAGCAGGTGTATGGAGTGGGCTCATGGGCTAAGCCTGACCCATACCCGGCAAATAATGGCTGTATGTTACAGTCAGTATTTTCCTCTAACAGCCGTGGGTGGAGCAGAGCTCTGCCCTTGACTTTTAACCCGTTAAATGCTGCTGCCAATCTCTGATAATGGCATTAACATCATGCCCGCATGAGGGTATGTCAATCTGTGCACCCATATGACGTGATTGCAGGGTGATGATGGGCTGCTTTGGTAGCCGGGGGTCTGCAGAAGACCCAAATACCTGCCATCACAAAGCTCCATTTAAAGGTAGATTGTGATTTGGCTTCAAATGAGAATGTAATTTTTACTTTCTGCAACAACACTGCGGTATTGTTACATATAGAACAAGCGATTGGATGATTGCAGATTAAAGTTCAAATCAACCACTTTTCCCCCAATTAAAACTAAAGTTATTAAAAAAATAGATAAAAATACACATATGTGGTATCTCTGCATCCAAAAAAAGTCTGATCTGTCACATATAAATTAATTGACCTGATCTGTAAACACCGTCAGCAGAAAAAAATTAAAAACACCAAAAATTGAGTTTTTGTGTTGCTACAACATCACAAAAAATGCAGTAAGAAGTGACCAAAGCATCATATCTATCACAAAAATTGTATCATTAAAAATTTTGTCTCGCCCCGCAAAAACAAGCCCTCACATAGTCGCATCAACTGAAAAATTAAAACATTATGGGTCTAGGAAAATGGTGACACAATCAAAACATTTTTTTACATTTGTTTTTAACCAGTAAATTAATAAAAATACTTGATAAGTTTTGTATTACCGCAATCATATTTACCTAAACTATCATGATGCCAGGTCATTTTTACCACACAATGTATGCTGTAAAAATAATTATCAAATAATCACAGAATTGTGTGTTTTTCACAATTACATCACACTTGGAATTTTTCCCCCGTGCTCCAGTAGACTATGTGGTAAAATGAATGGTGTCATTCCAAAGTACAACTCATATACGTCTTTCTCACATGTAAAGTGCCATGGAATAAATGGCCCTATAATAATAATAAATAATAATAATATCACAAAAAACGAAACCTCATACTTAAAGGGGTTGTCCAGTACTTTTAAAAATATTCCAACGTGTTTTAATGATAAATAGAAGCTTCTTTATAATTACCTCCTGGTGCTGTTTCTGCCTGTGAGCGGTGCTATCGGTGGCCGCTCACAGGCATCACGTGACCTCCAGCTGCAGCCGGCTTTGACATCTGCTGACATCACGACATGTCCATGCTGCAACCGAGGGTCCCTCTTCCGCATTCCACCAGTGGCTGCTGGGTTGTGGGTGGGGTTACCTCGCACATCACACCCAGCATCCATCACGTGCTCTCCCTCTCCCCATTCATTGGGAAAGCGCGCGGTGGATGCTGGGTGTGACGCAGGGAATAACCCCGACCACAACCCAGCAGCCACCGCGGGGACCCCAGCGCTGAGTCACGCCTCACTTGACGTGACGTCAGCAGGGGTCACGTGCTGCCTGTGAGCAGCCACCGATAGCGCCGCTCACAGGCAGAAACAGCACCAGGAGGTAATTAGAAAGAAGCTTCTATTTATCATTAAAACACATTGTCATATTTTTAAAAATTATGGACAACCCTTTTAATGTCTATTTGAACTGAACAGAAAAAGTTATGGCCCTTGGAAGAAGAGGAGCAAAAATAGAAAATGCAAAAATAGAAATTGGCCATGTCGGAGAGGGGATAAAACTTTAGGCAAGATTCACTTTTTAATCTAGCAATGTTCATACTCACCATTTCTATCGTGAAAAAATTAAGACATTTACTCATGTCCAGAAATATTGCTTACCTGCAGATATAGGTTTATTCTCCAGATAAATAACCTTAAAATCAAGTTAGGCTTTCTTACTGACACTGCGGTTACAGGGAGAAAATTAACTTTTGTCCTCTTTGCAGCTGACCCCTTCCAGTCATAGAGGTGTTGCACTATGCTGTGAGTGCACTGTAATCACTTTCTGGAGCTTTGATTGAAAGTGCCTGGAGTGATTACAGCCGCGCTCATAGTATAGTGAGCTGTGACTGTAACCTCTCCCTCCATCGTCCCTATACCTGGAAGTTAGCGGCTGCAGGGAGGATATGTTTGTTTTATCCATGTAACCACGGCTCCAGGAAGGCAGCTGAACTATTCCTCAACATTCAATCCTGTATCTCCAAACACAGACAGCCACCCCATACTCTCTCCTACTCCCACCTGCTAACACTTTCTCTGCTCCTCCTCACTGCCGGCGACATGTCTCCAAATCCTGGTCCTCCTCGCCATATCCCCACAGTCACTTCTACCTCCTATCCATGACCTACCACAAACTCTTGCAACCTTTCTAACCTCATACCCATCCACCTAATCCCGGCTTCCCCAGTTGCACTAACAAGAGCTCTGTGGAACGCTCACTCTGTCTGCAACAAACTTTCCTACATCCATGACCTTGTCATTAATAACAAACTTTTCTTCCTCGCCATCATCGAAACCTGGCTCACCCCCTCTGACACAGCCTCCCCAGCCGCACTTTCATATGGCGGATTCCACCTTTCTCACACCCCCCGACCGAGCAGCAAACATGGTGAAGCCATAGGTTTTCTCCTATGAGATACCTGCGCCTTCACCCAAATCCCACTACCGCCCTCCATCACTCTCCCTTCTTTTGAGGTACACTGTGTGCGCATCTACTCCCCCTCCAACTGGCTGTCATTTACCGCCCCCCAGGGCCAGCCACCACTTTCTTTGACCACTTCACCACCTGGCTGCCTCACTTCCTTTCCACTAACATCCCCATTATTATCATGGGAAACTTCAACATCCCCATTGACACATCCCACCCGTCTGTCTCTAAGCTTCTATCCCTCACTTCCTCCTTCGGCCTTGCTCAATGGTCTTCAGCCCCCACCCACAAAGATAGCCACACACTGGACTTCATCTTCACCCGCCTCTGTTCCCTATCTAACCTCTTTAACTCTCCTCTCCCTCTCTCTGACCACAACATACTTACATTGTCTTCCCTCTCCTGTCCAACAATCCCCATTTCACAAACTTGCACACCCTCGCAGAAACCTCAAACACCTTGACCTACACTCACTCTCTGAATCCCTCCTCCCTCTTCCAGACATACATTTCTTACATGACGCAGATATTGCTTCTGCTTTATATAACACCACAACAGTTGCAGTTCTCAACTAGGTCGCCCCTCTCACACATTCCAAAGCTCGCACATTCAATAGGCAACCCTAGCACACCAACATGAGTAAAGAACTGTGACGGGCCTCCAGGGTTGCTGAGCGGATATGGAAAAGTTCCCACTCCAACGCGCACTTTATCACATTCAAGCAATCCCTTACTATTTTCAAGTCCACACTCACAGCAGCAAAACAAACCTACTTCTCAGCTCTCATATCCTCCCTGTTTCACAACCCTAAACAACTATTCAACACTTTAAATTCTCTCCTCCATCTTCCAGGGCCTCCTCCCTCTCCTCTCATCTCAGCTGAAGAGTTTGCCTTATTCTTCAAGCAGAAGATTGACAACATCAGACAAAGCTTTTGCCTAAAGTCCCCACAGCCCCTCCTCATATCTACTCAACCCTCCTCCTCCAAACCCAACTTCTCCACCATTACAGAAGATCAAGTCTCATCTTTACTCTCCAAATCACACCTCACCACCTGCGAACTTGACCCAATCCCATCCCACCTCATCCCTAACCTTACCACAGTCTTCATCCCAACCCTAACCCACCTCTTCAACTTGTCACTAACAACCGGTGTCTTCCCCTCATGTTTCAAACACGCCTCAATCACACCCATCCTCAAAAAGCCCTCCCTTGACCCATCCTCTTCGACTAGCTATCGCCCCATATCACTTCTCCCCTATGCCTCAAAACTACTGGAACAACACATCCATCCACCTTGAACTGTCCAATTCTCCTCATGCTCCCTCTTCAACCGCATACAATCTGGCTTCCGACCGCATCACTCCACTGAAACTGCCCTGACTAAAGTCACCAACAACCTACTAACCGCCAAATCCAAGCAAGACTACTTTGGTTTCCTCCTCCTGGACCTGTCATCTGCCTTCGACACAGTCGACCATTCCCTCTAACTACAGATTCTCTCATCTCCTGGCTAGAGATGAGCGTTGTTCTACTCGAACTGTTCGCCAATCTCAAATTCGAGCTGTTTTGGGCGGTGTTCGAGCCGTTCGGCGAACACGAAGAATTTGAGAAAAATTCGGCTGTTCGAGGTTATGTTCGATAACTGTTCGTGCACCAAAATCATAACTGGATTTTTTCTCAGTAATGATGAAAATTAATGTTAATACGCAGTTTGAGTGTACAGCGGGGCGGGGGGAGGGGCAGGGGATGGATCTCTGCAGGAACAATGAAGATCTCCATTTTTTTTTCTCTTTCCCGCATTTGCAGTGGGGAGGTGCAATCTGTCAGCCTATCAGCAGCGCACACACGGAGCGAAGTGCTTTTTTTCACACAAGAAAGGGCATGTGTCATTGGCAGTGTATGTCACATGTCCTTGCCCTATAAGACCAAGCCATTTTCCCCGTCGCCACCATTTTATCACTGCTGCAGCTGCGTGTTAGACGGCACCGCTGTTGCTGTGTGCGCTATACCTTGTTAATTTCAAGCCAATTTTCGCACAAATATACAGATAGCTTGGGAGTAGGGAATAGTTGTGATTGCAGTCCTTTTAAGGACTAGGTTACAGCATTTCCTACGACTTTTATCAGGGAGGTCTGTGCTCTTAAATAGATAGGTTGTGGGAGTAAAGACTAATTGTAATTGGAGTCCTTTTCAGGACTAGGTTACATCAGTTCCTATCAGTTTTTGCCAGGCAGGTCTGTGCCAGTGCTGTGCAAGTTTTTTTCACAGCATTTGGCTGAATCTAGCAAAGCTAATCCTTTTTGGCCTATTGCAGAGTGTGTTAGTCAGTGGAGAAGCCTATCTGTGTTGCAAGATATACCACCTGTGTATAGAATACCAATTTTTTTACTGCACCTAGTGAAGTAAAATCTTTTGGGCATAGCATCATTCTATTAGTCCATCTATACTGACCTCCATCAGGTTGCAAATTAAAACTAATTTTTATCTGCATCTACAGTACCTCTGAAAAAATATTTCTGCTTCTAGCTGTGTGTGGGACTTGTTGTATTAGTCCATCTATACTGACCTCCATCAGGTTGCAAACTGAATATATTTTTTTCCTGCATCTACCTCTGAAAAAATATTGGGCTTCTAGCTGTGTGTGGGTCTTGTTCTATTAATCCATCTATACTGACCTCCATCAGGTTGCAAACTGAATATAATTTTTTTCTGCATCTAGCTCTGAAAAAATATTTGGCCTTCTAGTAGTGTGTCGGACTTTCTCTATTAGTCCATCTATACTGACCTCCATCAGGTTGCAAACTGAATATAATTTTTTTCTGCATCTAGCTCTGAAAAAATATTTGGCCTTCTAGTAGTGTGTCGGACTTTCTCTATTAGTCCATCTATACTGACCTCCATCAGGTTGCAAATTAAAACTAATTTTTATCTGCATCTACAGTACCTCTGAAAAAATATTTGGGCTTCTAGCTGTGTGTGGGACTTGTTGTATTAGTCCATCTATACTGACCTCCATCAGGTTGCAAACTGAATATATTTTTTTCTGCATCTACCTCTGAAAAAATATTGGGCTTCTATCTGTGTGTGGGACTTGTTGTATTAGTCCATCTATACTGACCTCCATCAGGTTGCAAACTGAATATATTTTTTTCTGCATCTACCTCTGAAAAAAATATTGGGCTTCTAGCTGTGTGTGGGTCTTGTTCTATTAATCCATCTATACTGACCTCCATCAGGTTGCAAACTGAATATAATTTTTTTCTGCATCTAGCTCTGAAAAAATATTTGGCCTTCTAGTAGTGTGTCGGACTTTCTCTATTAGTCCATCTATACTGACCTCCATCAGGTTGCAAATTAAAACTAATTATTATCTGCATCAACAGTACCTCTGAAAAAATATTTGGGCTTCTAGCTGTGTGTGGGACTTGTTGTATTAGTCCATCTATACTGACCTCCATCAGGTTGCAAACTGAATATATTTTTTTCTGCATCTACCTCTGAAAAAATATTGGGCTTCTAGCTGTGTGTGGGACTTGTTGTATTAGTCCATCTATACTGACCTCCATCAGGTTGCAAACTGAATATATTTTTTTCTGCATCTACCTCTGAAAAAATATTGGGCTTCTAGCTGTGTGTGGGTCTTGTTCTATTAATCCATCTATACTGACCTCCATCAGGTTGCAAACTGAATATAATTTTTTTCTGCATCTAGCTCTGAAAAAATATTTGGCCTTCTAGTAGTGTGTCGGACTTTCTCTATTAGTCCATCTATACTGACCTCCATCAGGTTGCAAACTGAATATATTTTTTTCTGCATCTACCTCTGAAAAAATATTTGGCCTTCTAGTAGTGTGTCGGACTTTCTCTATTAGTCCATCTATACTGACCTCCATCAGGTTGCAAATTAAAACTAATTTTTATCTGCATCTACAGTACCTCTGAAAAAATATTTGGGCTTCTAGCTGTGTGTGGGACTTGTTGTATTAGTCCATCTATACTGACCTCCATCAGGTTGCAAACTGAATATATTTTTTTCCTGCATCTACCTCTGAAAAAATATTGGGCTTCTAGCTGTGTGTGGGTCTTGTTCTATTAATCCATCTATACTGACCTCCATCAGGTTGCAAATTCAAAATAATTTTTTTCTGCATCTAACCCAGCCAATAGTTTTGGCCTAATACCACAGTTTGGCCACTCAGCTCTGCTCGGTTACCATCCATTGTTTTTTTGTGCAAACAACTCCAGAGTTGTGAATTAGTTAACCACCAAAATGAGTGGAAAAAGGCCTGCTGCTGGTGGAAAGGGGAATAGGCGTGTTGGGAAGGGGAAAAAAGGTTGTGTCCGTGGGGTAGGTGTTAAAGCAACAGTAACATCTGCAGAAGAAAGACCATCTTCCAGCCAAACTAAAATGTCTACTTCTTTTAGCGGACAATGTGATAAGATCCCTTTCTTACGGCCACGCCAATCGCTACAAATTCCAGATGAGGCACAAAAACAGCAGGTGCTTCAACGGATATCAAGTGCTCCTTTAAGTGGGCTCTCCTCCACATCAACTTCAACATCACAAATACTCCAGTCCTCAAAGGTGTTACCCAAATCGCACTTGCTTCCTCACAGCTCCCAAATCTCCAGCTGCCCGTCTGAGTATGAGGTAGAACAGATGGTTGAGTCTGCAGAGCTGTTTACTCATACTATAGCCTGGGAATCAGAGGTCGACTCCAGCGCTTCTGTGAATCCAGACGAGGAAATGATCTGCACTGATGCCCAGAATCTTTATGAGTCGGATCCAGGACCAGACGCAGAAGGTTCTGACCATAATGTAGACCCTCATTCCCAAACTGTAACTCCTGTTGGTGGAGACAATGAGGAAGACGATGATAAGACTCAAATACCTGATTGGAGCGACAACTTTAGTTTTTTGTCAGGGCAGGAACAGGTTGGCTCTGAGGACGACGGGTGTGATAACGCACAGGGTGATGATGATGAGGTCGGAGATCCCACTTACTGTCAACCCACAGTCAGCCAAGAGATGAGGTCAGCAGAGGAGGTGGAGGAAGATGCTAGTGACGACGAGGTCAGGTTGCGCCTTCCTGGACAGAGACGTAGTACTGGAAGCACGTCAACAACTGCATCCTCAAACACAACTCTGCCTCTCACCACAAGTCGTGGTGGCTCTTCAGGTCGCATGGGTGCTAAGCCTTGCATAGCCTGGGCATTTTTTCAGATCGATAAAGATGACCCAACTCGTGTTATCTGTAACATTTGTCAGCAAAAGCTAAGTAGAGGCCAAAAAATACATAGTTTGAGTACTTCATGCATGAACCGGCACATGGACATGAAGCATAAGTTGCAGTGGGAAGCTCAGTGTGCTACAATGCGGCCTAGCCAGCCGGGCCAACCACCATCTGCCATATCTTGTGCATCCGCGGCCTCTTCATCCTCTGTGACTGGGGGGACAGCAGTCACACCTGTTTTGGGGCGCAGACCTGCCACCTCTTTACCCGCAACAGCCAGCGTGATTGGCAGGTCATCATTTTCTTTGGAGGTGGTAACACCAGCTGGTGTTGAGCGCTGTCCGATATCGATAGCACCACCTTTGGATCAAGGCAACCTAACATGTCCGCCTGCATCTTCCTCACAGACCGGCAGTTTGCCGGGGACACCCTTATCAACCCCGTCTAAGCACAATAGCCAGCCCTCGGTCCCTCAGATGTGGACAAGTTAAAGACCATTTCCTCCTAGCCATGAGAAAGCTAAGAGGTTGAATTTCACCATCTGCAAGCTCTTGGCTACAGAAATGCTGCCTTTCCGCCTGGTGGACACAGAGGATTTTCGAGACCTTATGTCCGTCGCAGTGCCCCAGTACCAGATGCCCAGTCGGCACTACTTCTCAAAGAAAGGTGTGCCTGCGCTCCACCAGCATGTCGCACATAACATCACCGCTTCTTTGAGAAACTCTGTGTGTGACAGGGTGCATTTCACCACAGACACTTGGACGAGTAGGCATGGACAGGGGCGTTACATGTCGCTGACTGGGCACTGGGTAACTATGGTGACAGCAGGACAAGGGGCTGCTGTCCAAGTCTTTCCGTCCCCACGAGTTGTGCGTCAATCCTCTTTATGTCAAAGTTCCTCCACTGCTTCTGCCTCCTCAACCTCCTCTCGGTCTTCCACCTGCACCCAAAGCCTGTCTGGTCATGCCACAAGCTTTCTAACTGCGCAGAAGGGATCCTGCACACCTCCTTACTATGCTGGCAGTAGGGCTCAACGTCATCAGGCGGTTTTTACATTGAAATGTCTGGGAAATGTGAGTCACACAGCTGAGGAGTTGTGGTCAGCTCTGGAGAACCAATTTCATGAATGGTTGTCTCCACTGGACCTGAAACCAGGGAAGGCCGTGTGCGACAATGCTGCAAACCTGGGTGCGGCCCTTCGCCGGGGCAATGTCACACACGTGCCTTGTATGGCTCACGTGTTGAACCTGGTTGTCCAGCAATTTTTAGCCCACTATCCCAGACTAGATGGCCTTCTGCAGAGGGCACGGTCGCTGTGTGCTCACTTCCGCCGTTCGCATCCCGCAGCTCAGCGACTTACATCTCTACAGAAGTCGTTGGGCCTGCCACTTCACCGGCTAAAATGCGATGTGCCTACCCGGTGGAATTCAACTCTGCACATGTTGCAGCGACTGTGGCAGCACCGACAAGCCCTGGTGCAATACGTTCTGACGTATAGCCTGGGCCAACGAGATTCAGAGGTGGGGCAAATCACGCTGGAGGAGTGGTCTCAGATCAGGGACCTATGCACCCTTCTGCACAGTTTTGAAATGGTGACGAAGATGTTTAGTGCTGACGATGCCATTATCAGCATGACTATTCCGGTGATTTACATGCTGGAGCACATGTTAAACAGAATTCGGAGTCAGGTGGTGGCACAAGAGGAGGTGGAGGAAGTAGAGGAGGAGGAGTTGTATGCGGAAGGGCTAACATCTGCAAGGTCCAGACGGTCGGCAGCACCAAGGCGGCAGGCATGTGAGGGTGGGGGAGATGGTTTTACCAGGGCGCATGGTAGCAGCCAAACTAGTGAGGAAGGTGCAGGAGCCCAGGAAGAAGTGGAGGACGAACTGATGGAATACTCATCAGATGAGGGAGACCTTGATCACATTTCTGTTGTGCGAGGTTGGGGGGAGAGGACAGAGGAAGGAAGCATGATTGTTACCTCGCCACCAACACAACAGGGACTTGGTGCTCCTGGATGCGCAACACACATGAGTGCCTTTTTGCTGCACTACCTGCAACATGACCCTCGAATTGTGAGAATTAGAAATAATCCTGACTACTGGGTTGCCACACTGTTAGATCCCCGGTACAAAAGTAAATTTGCAGAAATTATTCCTGCCATAGAAAGGGATGCACGCATGCAGGAGTATCAGCAGAGACTGTTGCAGAATCTTACATGTGCTTTTCCACAAAATACCAGTGGTGCACGTAGTGAATCTCACAGTTCCAACTTGCCAACCGTGGGACCGTCAAGTGTTCAGCACTCAAACCGTAACAGAACCACAGTATCTGCTGGTAACATCAATTTTGCAGAATCATTTCACCACTTTTTTAGCCCATCCTTTGCAAGGCCACAGGAGACAAGAAGTCTGACACATAGTCAACGCCTAGAGACGATGGTACAGGAGTATCTCCATGTAAACATTGAAGCCACGACTGTGTCACTGGACCCTTGCTCTTTTTGGGCTTCCAATCTGGATAAATGGCCGGAGCTAGCCACTTACGCCTTGGAGATCTTGTCATGCCCCGCAGCCAGCGTTCTGTCTGAACGTGTGTTCAGCGCTGCTGGTGGTGTGCTGACAGATAAGCGCACGCGGCTCTCCACTGATAATGTAGACAGACTCACGTTCATAAAGATGAACAAATCATGGATCCGAAACGACTTTTCTACCCCTGTGTCATCCTGGGGAGAGTAAAAGCTTGATGATTGGTTAAAATCACCCTACCAACCGTTTTAAGCTTTCAAATTACTAATCATGTTTATCTGTATCTTGACTGGAAAATAATTTGGGCTTTGTAGCAGTGTGCAGCACTGATCCTATTAGGCCATCTATACTAAAGCTTCACCAGATTTAAAATTAAAAATAATTTTTAGCTGCATCTAGCCCGGAAAATAATTTTGGGGCTCCGAGATGCGCAAGGCACATAAGTGCCTTCTTGCTGCACTACCTGCAGCATGACCCTCATATTGTCAGAATTCGAAGTAATCATGACTACTGGGTTGCCACACTCTTAGATCCCCCAAACTTTTCGATCAACCTTTTCATTTTAATAAAGACCAAAAAAATGGTCATTTTTGAAATTATAAGCATTAGCAGGTTGTTAGAAACTGAAATCAAACAGTTTTCAACTCAAAACTTTATTCTAGGTGATGTTACATTTTCACATAGGACCCCTTGTTCGAAAGGAGCTTCTGAACTCTCTCGTCCATTGAATTTGTCAGGTTTTGGATGGTTTCTGCTTCAATTGTTTTGCATGAGGACAGAATACCTTCCCAGAGCTGTTGCTTAGATGTGAACTGCCTCCCGCCATCATAGACACTCCTTTTAATGATGCTCCAAAGGTTCTGAATGGGGTAGAGGTCCGGGGAGCATGGGGGTCACACCATAAGTTTGTCCCCTTTTATGCCCATATCAGCCAGAGATGCAGATGTTTTATGTGCAGCATGAGATGGTGCATTATCATGCAGAAAAATGATCTTGCTGTGAAATACACGGTTCTTCTTCTTGAACCATGGCAGGAAGTGCTGTTTGAGAAAATCCACATACATTATGGAGTTCATCTTTAGCGCCTTCAGGGATCCTAAAGGGGCCGACAATCTCTCTCCCCATGATTCCAGCCCAAAACATTACTCCACCTCCTCCTTGTTGGCGCTGTAGCCGTGTTTGCGTGGGGTGTCCATCAACCAGCCATCCTCCACTCCATCCATCTGGACCATCGAGCGCTGCACGGCACTCATCCGTGAACAAAACAGTTTTGAAATCAGTCTTCATGTAATGTTTGGCCCACTGGAGCCGTTTCTGCTTGTGTGAAGTGGATAGAGGAGGTCGACAGGATGGCGCATGCACAGCTGCAAACCTCTGAAGGACCCTGCATCTTGTTGTTCGGGGGACGTTGGAGGCACAAGCAGCTTCAAAAACTTGTCTGCTGCTATGACAAGGCTTTTTTGCCGCTGCTCTTTCAACCTGACGTAATTGCCTGTAGGAAAGAGTCCTCAATTTGCCCTTATCAGCACGCACACGTGTGTACAGTGAATCAGCTACATACTTCTTGATTGCCAAGACACTTCATCCTGATCATCGCACAATGTTGATTGTAGTCATGCCTTGACCTAAACACTCCACAATTTGTTGCTTCTCAGCAGCCGACACATCCTTTTTCTTTCCCATTTTGGCAGAAAATGTAGGCTGCTTAATAATGTGAGAGAGCCTTCTTAAGTAGTCTTGCCTTTCATTGGACACACCTGCCAAACTAATTAGCACAGGTGTCTGCAAGTGCTTACAGTGATATAAAGAGCCCTGACACACATCACCATCAATGAGTTTAACTGACAAACAAACAAATTCTTCCCTTATCACTCCTAAACACTTTTTGCATAATAATTTGGAACGCAGTGTACATGTGCTTTTCCACAAAACACCAGTGGTTCACGTAGTGAATCTTACAGTTCTAACTTGCCAACCGTGGTCTGTATGGAGTTGTTCAATAAAGGGCCCAAAATTAAGATAACATAGATGGGAGAGGTCTCTATGAATAGGAATTCCTAAGTATTTGATACCCTGTGAGGGCCAGGCAAAGGGAAAGTTGGACTGGATGGAATCCTATATGGATTTGGGGAGGGAGACATCGAGGGCCTCAGACTTCGCTGCATTGATTTTAAAATTTTACCATGTAACAAAGTGATCTATTTCAGCCATAACAGCATGGATGGATATATGTGATTGAGTGATATATACTAGGACATCATCAGCAAATAGAGAGCACTTGTACTCGGTGCCTCCCACCTCAATCCACCTAATATTGGGGTTATGGCGAATTGATGAGAGCAGGTGCTCCGTCACTAGGATGTATAAGAGAGGGGACAGAGGACATCACTGCCTTGTCCCATTGGTGATTGTGAAAGGTGATGAAAATGTTCTGACGCACCCCCTGGGCCTTGGGACACCCGGAGCCGGACCCTTTTTGGTGGATGCTGGTGGTTGTAGTCTTCGTGGCGGCGACCCGGTTCCGTGGCTCAGGGCGGTCAAACCAGTGGTGGAACTATTTATGTGGTTTTGATGTTTAAATGTCCGACTACGCCACCCGTGGATTGCGGTCAGAGTGAACCGCCGCTACAGGGCAGACCGCTGAGGCTGGTGTTGTGGGTGCAGCAGAGCGTAGCATAACTCCCCACGGGAGGAGTATAGCCTCAGGGCAGTGTATGCGGAGGATGGGGGTGATGATGCAGGGCAGCAGCAGTAACGACACGGAGTCAGTGATGCAGTTCAGGGCCTTTACTCACAGTTCTTATTATCCAGACCACGTCTGCAGGTAACGGCTGCCCACGTCGTACTGTGCTCACCAGGTGAGGGGCTCAGACAACTCCCAGATAACTTTGGAGCACTTCACAGGACCCCCTTTGTGTGTCCTTTGTCTGGCCTTTCTTACCAACCCTTCTGTCCGGCTGCCTCGGGCCTCCTCTTGGTAAACTTGGCGCCAGTTTCCCTGACCCTATGTGGTGCCTTCCTAGCGGGTGTAGCGAGGGGCTGCGCCACATAAAATGTCAGAGCCTCCAGTTTCTAGCTGAGGGTCGTTTCCTGCCTCCACTAGTTCGGGGACCGGTCTCCCCCTTTGGCCTGACCCCTCCATGCAGGTGGATTCGGGCGTGCGGTGGTGACTCGCCCGTCCGCACCCCTGGGATCCCTTCATTCCTCGTTCCTGGAGCCTTCTCCGCTCCTCTTCCTTCCTTCTCCCTCTTCCAGGCCTGGGCCTCTGTTACTAGGCCCGCCTCCGGAGCAGAGCTCATGCAGAGCCCCTGCTCCCTGCCACTTCTGTTCAGACTTCTCTGCACTGAACTAAGATGGTGCCCACCTTCTATACTCCCTTCTCAATGCACCCAGGAACTGCTTCCTCCCTGCTCCTGCACTACAGGGTTCCCCTTCCTCAGTGTTCCCTCCCCCCACTCCAGCCAGGGACAGGGACTGTCGTGCCCATCTCAGGGGCATATTGGTCGCCCTGCCCCACGGCAATGTGGTGTAATGCATGCAGGTGTCGGGTCCTGATCCACACTCCATCCTTACCTGAGAGTGAGATATCACACCTCTGGGTGAGGTGCAATACGTCTGTAGCAACCGAGCCCTCAGGGTGCTACAGTTCCATTTATCTTCAGCCTAGGTGACGTATTGCGATACAGGGCCGTGATTTTGGCTATAAAAGGGTCCCCTAGACCCCTACCCCAAGCTTTTTAAGAGAATCATATATGGCGTGCCAGGAGACTCTATGGAATGCTTTCTCAGCATCCAACGAGAGTATCTAATTACAAATTTTTAACTGCATCTAGCCCAGGAAATACTTTGTGCCTAGTAGCAGTGTCTGCTAGTCAGCGGATTATCCCGGCTGTTAAGCAAGCTGCACCACCTGTAGTTTAGACACTTAATTTTTTCAAAGGAAATGCTTCGGGACCATGGGATACTTAGTGAAGAGCATCAGGAGGCACCCCAAGGCATAGGGGCTGGGACTGGCAGTAGGATGCCTTGCGGTGGACAGCCGAGCTCGATCCTTATAAAAGCTTTTTAACTGCAGCAGCTTTAGTGGACGCTACTGGAGCTGGAATTACCGCGGCTGCTGGCATGAGACTTGCCCTCCAATAGATCCTTGTAAATGGATTTAAAGTGTATTCATTCAAATTAGAGAGACAATTTAAATTAAAAAGCTTAGAGCTGCCTCCACCACAGGGGGGCTCGCTCGACCCACCAGCGGACAGGCACCAGTATTGGGAGAGGGGGGCTGGCCGTCAGGGTTCACCGCGGCTCTGGCACGGGCAGGAGCGGACTGGCCGTGTCGGCTTCTCACTTTTTGGATTTTAGAAGGGCATGACATGCCTATATCTGTGTCTCCCCCTCCTTTTACTCCTCCACCTCTTTTATTTTCGCATGACTATATGTACTTGTCACTTTTCCATGTGTTAGTTATGTCTTCTGAGCAGTTTGTCAGCTTTTGGACACCTTTGAAGGTGTTTTCTATGTGTTTCTATGTGTTTTTGTTTGCCTGCCATTGGTTTTAACGGTGTTCGAAGGTGTTCGACGAACAGTTCGACGAACAGTTCGGCGAACACACGGGTGTTCGACGAACCGAACCGAACTCGAACACTACGGGGGTGGCTCAACACTACTCCTGGCATCACAGACTTGGCCCTCTCTTGGATCTTCTCATACCTAACAGACCGGGACATTAAGCGTCTCCCACTCACATACCACCTCCTCCTCTCACGCCCTATCTGTCGGCGTGCCCCAAAGCTCAGTCCTAGGACCCCTGCTCTTCTCCATCTACACTTTTGGCCTGGGACAGCTCATAGAGTCTCATGGCTTTCAATACCACCTCTTTGCTGATGACACACAGATCTACCTCTCTGGACCCGATATCAACTCCTTACTAACCAGAATCCCACAATGTCTGTCCGCTATTTCATCCTTCTTCCCTGATAGATTTCTAAAACTTAACATGGAAAAAACTGAATTCATCATCTTTCCCCCACCTCACTCAATCACCCCCATCTGACCTATCATTCAAAGAAAACAGCTGCCAGCTCTCCCCAGTCCTACAAGCTCGCTGCCTCGGGGTAACCCTGGACTCTAATCTCTCCTTCAAACCACATATCCAAGCCGTTTCCACTTCCTGCCGACTCCAACTCAAAAATATCTCCTGAATCCGCACATTCCTCAGCCAAGACTCTGCAAAAACACTTGTGCATGCCCTCATCATCTCCCGCCTCGACTACTGCAATCTCCTGCTCTGTGGCCTCCCTTCTAACACTCTTGCCCCCCTCTAGTCTACCCTAAACTCTTCTGCCTGACTAATCCACCTGTCCCCCCACTATTCCCCGGCCTCTCACCTCTGTCAATCCCTTCACTGGCTCCCCATTGCCCAGAGACTCCAGTTCAAAACCCTAACCCCGGCATACAAAGCCATCCACAACCTGTCTCCCCCATACACCTGTGACCTAGTCTCACAGTACATAGTAACATAGTTTTTCAGGTTGAAGGAAGACTAAGTCCATCTAGTTCAATCCATAGCCTAACATGTTGATCCAAAGGAAGGCAAAAAAAAAACATGTGGCAAACACTAAGCTCCACATTGGGGAAAAAAAATCCTTCCCGATTCCATAAGGCAATCAGACTAGTTCCCTGGATCAATGCCCTATCAAGGAATCTAGTATATATAACTTGTAATATTATACTTTTCAAGAAAGGCATTCATACCCTTCTTAAATTTTAGTAGTAAATCACCATGCGGCAGAGAGTTCCATAGTCTCACTGATCATACAGTAAAGAATCCGCCTCTGTGACGTACCTGCACGCAACCTCTGATCCTCACAAGATCTCCTTCTCTACTCCCCTCTTATCTCCTCTTCCCACAATCGCATACAAGATTTCTCCCGTGCATCTCCCCTACTATGGAACTCTCTACCTCAACATATCAGACTCTCACCTACTGTGGAAACCTTCAAAAGAAACCTGAAGACCCACCTGTTCCGACAAGCCTACAACCTGCAGTAACCACCGCTCCACCACATTGCTGCACGACCAGGTCTACACTCACTTACTGTATCCTCACCCATCCCTTGCAGACTGTGAGCCCTCGCGGGCAGGGTCCTCTCTCCTCCTGTACCAGTCGCTGACTCGTTCTGTTAAGATTATTTTAAGTGTTTTTTGCTATGTATACCCCCTTTTTCACATGTAAAACGCCATGGAATAAATGGCGCTATAATAATAAAATATAATAATAATAATAACATGATTTTACCCTATTTACCTGCAAATTAACCCATTATCTCCAGGTAAATACCATTTCTAGATGTAACAGACTCTCCTTAAGTGAAATAATAAAGCTTTTCCATTTTAAATAACATACACAGAATCATAATAAAAAAGCATTAAGTTACCTTGATGACTAGAAGCTTCACATTTTGGGATTTGCGAACAGTGACCTATACGAACATTTGGATCTGTTGTGAAACACCATGGGTATTCTGAGCCATCTGGATTTCGGCAGTAATTTTCACTCAAATCCCTAGAATAAGGGTTTAAAGTACATCATTATATTATTTACCTGAGTAAGATATGATTATATCAGTAAATAAATATATTTTATTTTTACATAAAGGATATATTCAAAATGAGCTTATGAGGCCACATCTGTCTACTTTATGTTCATTATCAGCACTAATGTTTGCCTGTTAAACAAAACTCTCTTATAAAAAAGTAAACTAAGCCCAACTAAAGTGGAACAAAGAAGCAAAAATCCAGCATGACCATTATTTTGGCACTTTAGATTGTCTTGAGAAACTTTAATTATCCTAATAAATTATTACTTAGTAATATTACATTTATGTGGCATTTACTTTCCAATGAAAATAGCTACCAGTATTTGAGATGAGCAGATCTTTTGAAATTAAAATTCACTGACTTCGCCGGATTTTCCCCCAAAATTCGTTTTTTGGCGAATATACAACCCCTGACAAAAATTATGGAATCATCGGGCTCGGAGGATGTTCCTTCAGTTGTTTAATGTTGTTGAAAAAAAGCAGATCACAGACATTGCACAAAACTAAAGTAATTTCAAATGGCAACTTTAGGGCTTTAAGAAACACTAAAAGAAATCAAGGTAAAAAATGTGGTACTCAGTAAGGGTAATTTTTTTCAGACCAAGCAGAGGGAAAAAATTATGGAATCCCTCAATTCTGAGGAAAAAAATATGGAATCACCCTGTAAATTTTCATTTCCAAAACTAACACCTGCATCAAATTAGATCTTCTCGTTAGTCTGCATCTAAAAAGGAGAGCTGTTGCACTAAGTGGACTGACATAAATCATGGCTCCAACATGAGAGATGTCAATTGAAACAAAGGAGAGGATTATCAAACTCTTAAAAGAAGGTTAATCATCATGCAATGTTGCAAAAGATGTTGGTTGTTCACAGTCAGCTGTGTCTAAAATCTGGACCAAATACAAACAACATGAGAAGGTTGGTAAAGGCAAACATACTGGTAGACCAAGGAAGACATCAAAGCATCAAGACCGGAAACTTAAAGCAATATGTCTCCAAAACAGGAAAAGCACAACAAAACAAATAAGGAACGAATGGGAGGAAACTGGTGTCAATGTCTGTGACCGAACTGTAAGAAACCGCCTAAAGGAAATGGGATTTAAATACAGAAAACCTAAGCATAAGCCATCATTAACACCTAAACAGAAAAAAACAAGGTTACAATGGGCTAAGGAAAAGCAATTGTCGACTGTGGATGACTGGATGAAAGTCATATTCAGTGATGAATCGCGAATCTGCATTGGGCAAGGTGATGATGCTGGAACTTTTGTTTGGTGCCGTTCCAATGAGATTTATAAGGATGACTGCATGAAGAGAACATGCAAATTTCCACAGTCATTGATGATATGGGGCTGCATGTCAGGTAAAGGCATTGGGGAGATGTCTGTCATTACATCTTCAATAAATGCCCAAGTTTACATTGATATTTTGGACAGTTTTATTATCCCATCAATTGAAAGGATGTTTGGGGATGATGACATAATTTTTCAAGGTGATAATGCATCTTGCCATAGAGCAAAAACTGTGAAAACATTCCTTGAAAGAAGACACATAAGGTCAATGTCATGGCCTGCAAATAGTCTGGATCTCAATCCAATTGAAAATCTTTGGTGGAAGTTGAAGAAAATGGTCCATGACAAGGCTCCAACCTGCAAAGCTGATCAGGCAACAGCAATCAGAGAAAGTTGGAGCCAGATTGATGAAGAGTACTGTTTGTCACCCATTAAGTCCATGCCTCAGAGACTGCAAGCTGTTATTAAAGCCAGAGGTGGTGAAACAAAATACTAGTGATGTATTGGAGTGCTCTTTTGTGTGTTTGTTTTTCATGATTCCATAATTTTTTTCTCAGAATTGAGTGATTCCATATTTTTTTCCCTCTGCTTGGTCTGAAAAAAATTACCCTTACTGAGTACCACATTTTTTATCTTGATTTCTTTTAGTGTTTCTTAAAGCCCTAAAGTTGCCATCTGAAATTACTTTAGTCTTGTGCCATGTCTGTGATCTGCTTTTTTTCAACAACATTAAACAACTGAATGAACATCCTCTGAGCCCGGTGATTCCATAATTTTTGCCAGGGGTTGTATTTGCACAAATCTCAATAATGCAAAGCTTGTGATTTCTCAGAAAATACACATGGAGGAGAGAGAAAATACCCCACTGACCACAAGAGCTTCCACTTTACAGGGAAAAGAAAGAGGACCCTGTGATGCTGGAGTTGAAAAACGACTCTGCAGTACTAACTCTTCTCTACTGGGAGCCGCTGATCTGTGATGGCCCAGGTACTGACCACCACCGTACAAGATATGATAATCCATAAGATGTCATAACTGCAGGGTTTTATGGGGAAGCCTTCACGGCTATGCAAAATGATGTTGGCCTTCTATCCGATGCTTCAGTGCTGTGGGAAATAGTGCTGAGTAAATGCGTAATGATCGCTGCTGCAGAAAGTGTGACCGCGTCAGAGCCCGTACTGGAGGGGGGAGGTGCCAGCTCTAGCAGCTACAGCAAGTTAAATAAGTATTGAACATATCACCAATTTTCTAATTAAATATATTTCTAAAAGTGCTATTTCCATGAAATTTTCACCAGATATGGGTAACAATGGATCCAACCCACACAGTCAAAGAAATCAAACCATAGATGTCCATAAATTAAGTTAAGTGAAATAATGAGAAATCACACAGGCAAAAAGTATTGAACATATGATAAAAGAGAGGTGCAAAGAACCATGGAAAGACATAACACCAGCTGAAATCTATCAGTAAATATAAAGCAATCCTCCCACTTAGTGAAAAATATCAGCAGGTTCAACTGTTTGCCTATAAAAAGGAGTCTCATTACCAAGGTGCCACACAAGAAACATCTCATGATGAGTACAACCAGTGAACTGTCTCAATTTTCTGGCTTCTGTGCTGGCTATGGAAGAGGATGCCCCATGTCGTGGGAGCGAGAGAAAGTGAGTAGAATTATTATTTTTTTATATTTGTTGGGGTAAAACTGCACAACAGAGGCCCAAATTGGGGGGCATTTATACCAGGATTATTATTATTATTTATTATTATAGCGCCATTTATTCCATGGCACTTTACATGTGAAGAAGGGGTATACATACAAGAACAATTACAATAATCTTGAATACAATGTGACGGCGACTGGTACAGGAGGAGCGAGGACCCTGCCCGCGAGGGCTCACAGTCTACAAGGGAAGGGTGAGGATACAGTAGGTGAGGGTAGAGCTGGTCGTGCAGCATTATTTGTGGAGTGGTGGTTACTGCAGGTTGTAGGCTTGTCGGAAGAGGTGGGTCTTCAGGCTCTTTTTGAAGGATGGAGGACATATATTACTGGAAGGGGCCCAGGATGCGGGACATTATAGCAGGAAAAAGATACATTTTACAAGGAAAGGGCCTAGGATGGAGGACATTATACCAAGAAAGGGAGACATTATACCTTGACGGGGCCCAGGATAAAACATTATTACTGGAAGGGGTCAAGGATGGGGAACATTACACCAGGAAAAGGTCCATGTTGGAGTACATTATACCTGGAAAGGGCCCAGAATGTGTGACATTATTACAGGAAGGGGTCAGGATGGATGACATTATTACAGGAAGGGGCCAGGATGAGGGGCGTTATTACAGAAAAAGGGACAGGATAGAGGACATTATTACAGGATGGGGGACATTGCTACATGAGAGGGCGAACACGTATGTATTCACAGGATCTGTAACACCACAAGGGCCCATACATCTAACGAACATGTAGGGGGCCCAGGTCCAAATTTTGCATTGGGTCCATCAGATTCGGGTGCCGGGCAAGTTTTTGTTTTTTTTAGCAAACAACAAGTTCAGATCTGAAAATGCTCAAATTCACATGGAACCAAGAATTTCAGGAAATTTGACTCTAACTTGATCTTCCGCAGATTGCTCTGCTCATCTATAACCAGTATAGCAGTGGTCCTGCAATCTTGACCTTTCAACAGTCACTTACACCAGTTACTGTTTCAAAGATATCTTGCAAGCTAAATTCAGACATGTACTTACTTCAGTACTTAGATTGGCATTTATTATTGTTGACTAAGCTTAGTTTGTTACTATATAGTAATTTGTGTTTACTTTCTAGGTAAAAATACTGTATTGATCTAACAGTATCACTCACATAAATTGCACAGGTTTAATTTCATTATTTCATTACATAAGCCGTTTATACTATCTATACTTTATTTTAATACCTCTGCAAGAACATTTTTAATACAAATTAAGAAGAATAATCTACATGGTGAAGATTAAAAACCATCATCTTGCTTCAAAGACTCAAATTAATAATGGATGTGGGTAAAGTAATCTCTGCAAAATATCTACTAAAGCAAAGCCATAAAATTAATAATTTTCTATAAAATAACGATCTGATAAGAGATTTGGTGATTAAAAAACGTAGCTATGCTAGTATGCCAGAACCTATAAATCACTTTAAATATTTTGGGCAATTAACAGAGTGGTAACAACAATTCATAGAGAGCCTACAACCATTAAAAAAGATTGCATAAAAAAAATGGAAATAAAAATTCAGATCGACTTCTGGTAACCTTGTTGCGTGGGGATGATTGGAGGTGGAACATTTGCAAAAACAACTGGGTCATTTAAAAGCCATTGTGAGAGATTACCAACAACATTTAAATTGTTAAATTACAAGGATTAGCTCTAACTTTAGTCACTACTGTTAGAGGCAAATACTGGCAGTATAAAACAGCTGGCACCTGCCCAGGAGTGGGTTCAGCTGCTGTGTATACCTGCACTTGACATGAGATGTACCAGTGTATACTAGGTCAGGAAGGGGTTAAAGTCATCCAAAACTAAACAGGGTTGTCCCTTTTTAGTTAATCTTCATCACCAGGTGCAGTTTGGTATAAAAATACAAAGCACTGTACTCACTGCCCCTTGGTCCACCGCTGAATCTCTGCCACTGCTCCTGGTTTCTGCCACTGGCTCAAGCAAATGTCACATAGACAGTGCAGCAGCCAATCAGTGAGCAGCTGCCAATGTAGTCAGAATGTCCCGCTTAGAAATCCTGATCTCACTGATCAGTGCCACAATACTGATATGCCTCGCTGAGAATGCCAAATATCGATAGTACCGGTGACAATGCCAAATATTAATAGTACCGGTGAGAATGCCAAACACTGGTAGCAGTGGCGGAGACTCATCTGTGGAACCGGGGATCGTGCGCACAGCATCATTTGGATTTATTTTATACCAAAACATGCCCGAGGATGAAGATTTAATGAAAGGGAACATTCCTTAGGTTTTAGCTGCCATGATGGGTGGGGTTTAAGACTCTCTCTTTATGAAATGTGTGTTTCATTAAAGATATCAAGTGCTACCACTATGATTGATTTTTGAAAGATATCTCACAAATCTTTGTTAACACACATTAAACTCTTGTGGATTTAATAACACTTAATTATTGTACAGGTAAGATAAAGTGATATGTAGTTTTTAGCAGAGCCTTTCCCATGGAAGCGTGTAGCTTGCTCCAAGCAACGCAACAGTCCACTATCTATACATACAAAGCAATATATCATTCTCTATGTGACAGATATGTATGGTAACAAAATAAATGCTGCTAATAAATTAAGAACAAGCTATTTCTGCTCTAAGTTTGCATTATCTAGCTCCTCATTTATACCCTTAATGTTCAATATATAAATCCAACTACACTTCATCAATAGGTCCTGTTCATTCAGCTGCTTCCTCTCTCACTCTTTTTATATGAACTATGAACTGAACGCTGAAGAAAACTCATTATCTTATGTGCTACCTTTTTAAGCCCAGCAATGACCAGTTTTCTAAATTTTAATTTTTTTCATACAATTTTGTATATTGTGCACTGAAACAAGACTGCTCTCGTTCCCCCATGGGCATACATATCCCATACAGGGTGTACTCATATAACATATTTACAGAGTAGTTTTGCTTTGATGTGACTTGTGTAGCACATGACTCATTTTCCAGGTATGACTCCTTTTTTCTTCTTCACAGTTTGCAGATACCAAACACTTACATGCCTAGCAGCAACAATAAGGCCACATGCTTAAAATCTCTGGTAAAAAAAAATTACATTAACCTTGTTAAGATCCTGAAGCAATTGTATATTTTTGTGTGGTTGTAGTGATCTTCCTGAAATTAATTATTTGATTGTAGATAAATAGTTTTCACATTTTCTACTGGCTTTCCATTTTTTCCAGAGTTCCGTCCAAGCATGTTATGAACTAACATGATAGTTTGGCGCTCATTAAAATGAACAAGCATCTGTAAGTTTTTTAGGGGTAGGAAATTAGACTATGAACTCCACTGGGGCAAAAATTTTATGCACGAGTAAAATTCTTTTTAATCAATGAGTTATATTTTGGCACAAAAATAAGGACAATAAAATGTGAGAAATATGTTTCAAATTGTTCTGCTTCTGGCGGACGTTTAAGTTGATTGTTTCCTAGACTCACAAAGCAGTGTAATTTCCATGATATGACTACCATGCCAAACATACTAGTAGTTCCATCAATCATCAGTACATGGTACACAGCAAAAAAAACATATCTACCTAGATCGATCATTCTTGATGATGATATTAAAATATAAATGTAGGTTCATTTTTACTATTCTATTCATTTGGATATTAGAGTTGAGTCAGCAGTATAAACTAGCTAAAAGTTATGTGAACGTTTTTGGCAAAGACCAGAACGATCAGTAGAGACATGGATCATCTTGCATCGTTACTTCCAGAATTACATCAGTCAGTGGTCGGTTGCTCTCTGCTCTCTTACTTCTCAGGGATGATTTTCAAATCATATTGTAAAATTTCCATATCACAATTCTGAAAGTTTTTTTTTATAAAACAAACTGCATGTACATTTCTCCATGGAGAGACTCGACCTGGTGAGATATATGCATATACAAATACCCGCTACAATTTAAATCAATGTTTGTAATTAATCTTTTATCTATACAGCTTAAAATGTGGTTTGTGCTATTACTTAAACATATTGGCCTCATTTTATCAAGACCGAAGATTTTCTAATCAGTCTTGATGAGGGGACGTATTGGAGTCAATCACCCCTGATTCATTAACAGGTGAACGCTCTTAATGAATCAGGAGCCTCTGATGAGTGGCATGTGCCTCGCCACAAATCTTACTACTGTCCCTGATTTAAGTAAGATTTCTGGCATGAGGAACGTCATTGCTTGTCATGAATTAGGCAATTTGTGGCTTCATGCCACTATCCCGCCCAGAGTTGGGAGACAGAGAAAATGCCAAAATCCAAAAAGGGTTTGCACAAAAATTTGGCAATTTTTCAAAGCAATTTATGCCAGAATCTTTGTGAAATTCGTTTGATAAATCAAGGCCATCATCTACAAACTACAAATTACATTGTTAATAATTAATTAAAATTACATCTAAAACTAAAAAAAAGTATAGACTGTTTTCTTCTAGAAAACAGAAAATTGTTGTAATAAGAAAAAACTCTAAATATCATAATGTCTGGATATCATATATTAGTAGTAAATAACTTACTATAGTTTTCAGACTACAAGACAAACACATATCTGTAATCAGAAGCATGCAAAATGAGAAAAGATGCATATCATATTATATAATATTCAGGTGATATGATATGTAGTACCACCATGCCCCATTGAAAACCAGCCACTGTGCTCCACCACAATGCCAACAGTGCTTCACCACATTACCACCCACACTGACCATAACAATGCCAGTCACACTGACCACCACAATGCCAGCCACAGAGCTGTACCACAATGTAAGTCACAGTGATCACCACCGGCCAGAATGCCAAATATTGTAATATTGCCAGCTATATTGTCCACACATTTACCGGAGATCAAGAAACAGCAGATGTGATTTGTAAGGTGATAGACTTATGTTCTCCTCTTGTGTATCTGTGCCCCTTTTGATACATGCCATGTTCTTTCTTCCCTTGGCAGCAGCCAGTGTGACTGACATTGCTCGCCACAGCTAGATTTCCTGCTTGCTAATAAACAATCATTTTCCAGAAATTTTATACACAGTCTTTTCTCATTTAGAATCTGAAATATATTTTCTCTTTCAAACTTTCAAGTTATCAAAATCCATTTATTATTATTTTGTGTAAACTAAAATTTGTGTAAAAATGTTTTGTGTACACTGCCTAGTAATGTCTGCAAAATATGACTGTGCAATTTCTCTATGATTCTAATTGAATTAGGTGACTACTAGGTTTATGCTGCCATATCTGAGGTAGAGTGAAAGTGACAATGATTGCAGATCTTTCTTTTCTTGCAGTTATCTGCTGCAAAGTCGGAGACCTCATATGCCAGTTTCAGCCTTCCCACCATTGACTGACAGCTTTCTCTCTTTTCTCCCTATTCTCTGTCAATCAGGGGCAGCAGATGATTATCAAGGACTTGGCAGCATGCGCATATAATGAGAGGCCTCCAGCCCTGCCACAGATAATCAGGGATATCATAAAAAGAGCAACAAAAAAGTTATAAATCACTACAATCAGGGACTAAGCCACGGCTTTATGCTGTCTTCTAATAGGGCAGCATGGTGGCTCAGTGGTTAGCACTGTTGCTTTTCAACACTGGGGTCCTATTTTCAAAATCCCACCAAGGACAACATCTGCAAGGAGTTTGTATGTTCTCCCCGTGTTTGTGTGGGTTTTCTCCGTGTTCTCAGGTTTCCTCCCACACTCCAAAGACATACTGATAGGAAATGTAGATTGTGAGCCCCAATGGGGAAAGTGATTATGATGTCTGTAATGCCCTGCGGAATTAATGGTGCAATACAATATATGTAAGTAAAATAAATATATGGGATAGCATAAATACAGGTTGTACTCCCTTTAGATAAAAAGAATAGAAAAACAGTAAATCAAAAGATAAAAGATGAATTGTGGCCATAGCTGTTAATTATTTAAATGCTGCTGTCATAGTGACAAATCATGAGGGTTACACCCATTAAGGACACGGCCACATGATCAATATACATGCCCCAAAATGACGCGATTGCCTATCACATGATGAGCGACTGATACACCTGCGGGTTTTCTAGTCTTCACCTCTGGAAGCTATTTCCTACTCTATTATTTATTATAGCCTCCATGACATTTGCTCATCTTGTGCATCAGCAGCACATTTTATGTCATCTTCTGCTGGACACAGGTATGACCTTAATGTCTTTAGCCTTCGTATTATTTACCTTCCATTTGCTCTACTGCTCTCAATATCTTTTGCTTTTCTATTTTCACAATTTTACTAGGGCTCTAGTTTCACTGAGTCTTTAGTGATACGAGCTCCATTTATCTCCATTATTTTAGCTAACTGGGCAACTTGTACTCTAGCACGAAATGGGCATGACCAATTAACATGGCCAATGTGCTTATACAGTTAATCCCTCTGTGTACACGTGATTTGAATTATTGTATTAATGCTGTTGATATTGTTACCTGTATGTTCTATGTACAAATGTAAAGATGTTTTCTATTTTATTTTTTACATGATGTGGACAGCACAGTGGCTCAGTGGTTAGCACTGCAGCCTTGCAGCGCTGGGTCCCTGGGTCCAAATCCCACCAAGAACAACATCTACAAGGAGTTTGTATGTTCTCCCTGTGTTTGTGTGGGTTTCCTCCAGGTTCTCCAGTTTCCTCCTACAATCCAAAGAGATACAGACAGGGAATCTAGATTGTGAGCCCCAATGGGGACAGTGCCAATAATGTCTGTAAAGCGCTGTGAAATTAATGGCGCTATATAAATGAGTACAATAACTTAAAAAAAAATACTCTTCCAGTATTAATCCTCTACAACATCTTCTGGCAATTATCATTTACTGTGTTTTTTTTGTAATATATTTCTCTGTGTATCTTTGATAAACCCACACAAGTTTGTGTGGATAACTTTTTTGTACTATTGTCCACTGTATATATTTTTGTATAGCACTTATGTTTTTTCCCCCTTTTTCCTTTTCTCATAGTAACCATACGATAATGACCCAGAACGGGTCGAAACATCTTAGATTTGTTGCTCTACGTCTTGATACCCAGGGCCGGCGTCAGCACCCGGTGCACCCGGGCAAATGCCGGGGCCCTGAGCAGGCAGAGGGGCCCACTGGCGGTCGCGCACCCAGCTGGGCTATGGGCGGAGGAGAGCGGTGTCAGCGCCCGCCCTTCTCAGCCGCTTGCTCAGGGCCCCGGCAGCCCGATACTTACCTCTCCCCGTGCCTCCGCAGATCAGCTGTCTTCCTGCTCTGCGCTCCCTGTGACGTCTCAGGTCAGAGGGCGCGGTGACGTCTTTACACCGCGCCCTCCCCTGAGCCGTCACAGGGAGCGCTGAGCGGGAAGACGCCGACAACGCTGGAGTTCGGAGCCGAGCAGCGAGCAGCGAGCGGCGGGCAGCAGGCAGCAGGCAGCGGGCAGCAGGTAGCAGGTGAGGAGAAGGGAGGTGAGTATTTGATTTTTTTTTTTTTTTAATGTATGGAGGCATGGGGCATTATAAAGAGGGGAGGGGGGGCATCCTGTATGGGGCATTGTAAGGTGGGGAACAGCCTGCATGGGGCATTATAAAGAGGGGGGGATTCCTGCTTGGGGCATTATAATGAGGAGGGGTGACAGCCTGCATGGGGCATTATAAGGTGGGGACCAGCCTGCATGGGGCATTATAAAGAGAGGGGGGGCATCCTGCATGGGGCATTATAAAGAGGGGAGGGGTGACAGCCTGCAAGGGGCATTATAAGGTGGGGAACAGCCTGCATGGGGCATTATAAAGAGGGGGGGATTACTGCTTGGGGCATTATAATGAGGAGGGGTGACAGCCTGCATGGGGCATTATAAGGTGGGGACAAGCCTGCATGGGGCATTATAAGGTGGGGAACAGCCTGCACGGGGCATTATAAAGAGAGGGGGGGACATCCTGCATGGGGCATTATAAAGAGGAGGGGTGACAGCCTGCATGGGGCATTATAAAGAGGAGGGGTGACAGCCTGCATGGGGCATTATAAGGTGGGGAACAGCCTGCATGGGGCATTATAAGGTGGGGAACAGCCTGCACGGGGCATTATAAAGAGAGGGGGGGACATCCTGCATGGGGCATTATAAAGAGGAGGGGTGACAGCCTGCATGGGGCAGTATAAAGAGGAGGGGTGACAGCCTGCATGGGGCATTATAAAGAGGAGGGGTGACAGCCTGCATGGGGCATTATAAGGTGGGGACCAGCCTGCATGGGGCATTATAAGGTGGGGAACAGCCTGCACGGGGCATTATAAAGAGAGGGGGGGCATCCTGCATGGGGCATTATAAAGAGGGGAGGGGTGACAGCCTGCAAGGGGCATTATAAGGTGGGGAACAGCCTGCATGGGGCATTATAAAGAGGGGGGGATTCCTGCTTGGGGCATTATAATGAGGAGGGGTGACAGCCTGCATGGGGCATTATAAGGTGGGGACAAGCCTGCATGGGGCATTATAAGGTGGGGAACAGCCTGCACGGGGCATTATAAAGAGAGGGGGGGACATCCTGCATGGGGCATTATAAAGAGGAGGGGTGACAGCCTGCATGGGGCAGTATAAAGAGGAGGGGTGACAGCCTGCATGGGGCATTATAAAGAGGAGGGGTGACAGCCTGCATGGGGCAGTATAAAGAGGAGGGGTGACAGCCTGCATGGGGCATTATAAGGTGGGGAACAGCCTGCATGGGGCATTATAAGGTGGGGAACAGCCTGCACGGGGCATTATAAAGAGAGGGGGGGACATCCTGCATGGGGCATTATAAAGAGGAGGGGTGACAGCCTGCATGGGGCAGTATAAAGAGGAGGGGTGACAGCCTGCATGGAGCATTATAAAGAGGAGGGGTGACAGCCTGCATGGGGCATTATAAAGAGGGGGGGCAGCCTGTATGGGGCATTATGTGGGGGGTAACAGCCTGCATGGAGCATTAAAAGGGGGGGGCCTGTATGGGGCATTATGTGGGGGGGGAACAGCCTGCATGGAGCATTATAAGGGGGGGGGCAGCCTGTATGGGGCATTATGTGGGGGGTAACAGCCTGCATGGAGCATTAAAAGGGGGGGCCTGTATGGGGCATTATGTGGGGGGTAACAGCCTGCATGGAGCATTATAAGGGGGGGGCAGCCTGTATGGGGCATTATGTGGGGGGTAACAGCCTGCATGGAGCATTAAAAGGGAGGGGCCTGTATGGGGCATTATGTGGGGGGTAACAGCCTGCATGGAGCATTATAAGGGGGGGACAGCCTGTATGGGGCATTATGTGGGGGGTAACAGCCTGCATGCAGCATTATATGGGGACCGGTATCCTGTATGGAGCGTTATATGGGGGCCAGTATCCTGTATGGAGCGTTATATGGGAGCCAGTATTCTGTATGGAGCCTTATATGGGGGCCAGTATTCTGTATGGAGCCTTATATGGGGGCCAGTATTCCGTATGGAGCCTTATATGGAAGCCAGTATTCCGTATGGAGCCTTATATGGGGGCCAGTATTCCATATGGGGGCCAGTATTCCGTTTGGAGCCTTATATGGGGGCCAGTATTCCGTATGGAGCCTTATATGGGGGCCAGTATTCCGTATGGAGCCTTATATGGGGGCCAGTATTCCATATGGAGCCTTATATGGGGGTCAGTATTCCATATGGGGCCTTATATGGGGGCCAGTATTCCGTATGGAGCCTTATATGGGGGTCAGTATTCCGTATGGAGCCTTATATGGGGGCCAGTATTCCGCATGGAGCCTTATATGGGGGTCAGTATTCCGCATGGAGCCTTATATGGGGGTCAGTATTCCGTATGGGGCCTTATATGGGGGCCAGTATTCCGTATGGGGTCTTATATGGGGGCCAGTATTCCGTATGGGGTCTTATATGGGGGCCAGTATTCCGTATGGGGTCTTATATGGGGGCCAGTATTCCGTATGGGGGTCTTATATGGGGGCCAGTATTCCGTATGGGGCCTTATATGGGGGCCAGTATTCCGTATGGGGCCTTATATGGGGGCCAGTATTCCGTATGGGGCCTTATATGGGGGCCAGTATTCCGTATGGGGCCTTATATGGGGGCCAGTATTCCGTATGGGGCCTTATATGGGGGCCAGTATTCCGTATGGGGCCTTATATGGGGGCAAGTATTCCGTATGGGGCCTTATATGGGGGCCAGTATTCCGTATGAAGCGTTATATTGGGGCCAGTATTCCGTATGGGCGTTATATGGGGACCAGTATTCCGTATGGAGCCTTATATGGGGGCCACTATTCTGTGTAGAGCGATTCACCGGTTTCTGAGCTATTGTGGAATTTACAATAGATATCACTCATGAATTGAAATCTTTGCATTGTACTATATATATATATTTCTCCGCTGTATCTCTGCATCATGAATCGTGGTATGTGTTAAAGGGGCCCACTGAGACTCTTTCGCCCGGGGCCCAGAAAAACCTGGAGCCGGCCCTGTTGATACCCCTCACATTTTCACATTTTAATGTACTGATTTCACAATAAAAACCTGCAGTTTAACTAATCTAAGAGTGTAGTGAATACTTCATCTATGATCTTCTGATAGATACCACACTGCACTAGCACCTCCTGCTATATCCAAGCGCAGACCAATTATCTCCATTACATCCTCTGATCCCTGCCAATCACATTGAAACCCCTGGCCTTTCAAGCTTAGCCGACACCTCTAGCTCTGCTGAGGCCTGGGACCGTTCTACGCATGCGAGCCTAAAATCACATTGAGACATCATAATGTTATGACTTTGCATGGACATGCACAGTATTGTCGCGAACCTCATCAGAGCCTGAAGTCCTGACTCAGCGTAAGAGGGTCAGGGATTTCTGCACTGGGATCAAAAGATATGACGGGGATTGAAAGTATGACAGTGAGGAGCAGAGGGACCAAAGAGGTGAGTTGAAGGTGAATATACGGATTTTTAAAACTTTTTAACATTTTGATGGTCCTTTATGATTCAGAAAAATGGCGGCAAGTAGCGTTCATTTTGTTGCATCCTCACAGAGGTGAATTACAAAAAATCCGCATTAGGGTAAATGCTAATTTTTGTAAAATTGGAGTAGAATTCAATTCGACTCATATTTATTCAGTCATCTCTACTCTTCCACACAGACAACAAACCTGAACATCACTGGGCCTCTCTGTTTTACATTTCCACCAATAAAAGTACTATATGTTATGTGTTTAATCTGTGGTTTTGGCTTCACATACAATATTGCTCAATGTTGTGCAATATATCTTCCACAGCCAATACTCATTAAGCATCAGAATTTTAAGCACACTAATAATAACATCATGGCTTTATTATACTCAAAGGACTCAATTTCATATTTCTGTATTCAAATAATTACATTATATTAATTTACCGGACAAAAATAATGAGAAGTTAACACTTTGAAACCACAAAGTCCACAAAAATGTAATCATCACCATATACCGCATAAAGAATAAAATACCCAGTAAATGTATCCTGTGAAAAAAGTAAAGATAATGAAAAATGTACTGACACATATAAATGAATGAACAGTATGGGCAATGTACTGTATTTATTTAAATCTTTATTCCTTTTACTGGTATTTGAAACTGAGTGTTCTTATTTTTGAAGTGTGAAATGTGGGAAGCTCTTATATTAAACACTCAGCAGTCTTGAATATAGTTGAGTGAATTGTTTGAAGTTCGAATTAGCAAACTTCTCTTAATTTCCCCCACAAATTTTATTTATCACAATACTGAAAAGCCTTTAATTGACCCAAAATTATGTGTGTAGCACTCTGAGGTCTCCTAGGTGTGTAATAAACTGTTTTGGGTTCTGTAATGTAAATACATCTTTATTAATGTCCAACCCGGTAAGAGGAAATCGGATGGTAACCAGTGATGACCAGCAGAGGTATTTGGTGGTGTTTATTAGTCTTATATTAGACTAGTACAACAATGAAATGTGCAAAAAAACATTATTTTTTTTAAAACATGCACTCTTTGTGAGGTAGATAGTTATGTTTAAATTCCTGGATTATGGAGAATTTTCTTTTGGCTTTTAAAAAATACTTCCCTCTTTGTTTGCAGTGTGTGAAGAATATTAAAAAGCAGTTTTTAAGGTGTCATTACTGTAGTATAGCACAGATCAATCAATTCACAGTCACAGTGAGTGACTATACTGCTAAAGTACTTCCCTCTATATCAGTTGAATCTTTGGATTATTATTCACAGACTAAGACTACTACTCCCATTTTCATTTTGGTACATCAGCCCTGCTGAAGTACGCCCCAATTAGGTTAGGCCTTTTTCTATCTCTATGTGGAATGAGCTGTGCGCTCTGAGCTCCTATTCCTACACTGTAAAAGCCTAAAATAAACAGGAGTTTTCATGAAATCACGTGAACTTTGCTTGGAACTTCAGAGCAGTGAGGACAGTTAGAAAGACATCACACAGAGTGAGTGAAAGTCGAGACATTACCCAGTCCTCTCCGGGACAGTTCGACCAAATCCGGTCTGATTGGGAGTTATACTAATGAGTATTCAGCCTTATTTGTCTACAGTCATTACCCAGTGCATATCAATCTTTTGTTATCTTGAGCCCCACTGCCACTTTTATACACTTCACATAGGATAAGTTATATCTGTAGAATATACTGAGAAAACTTTATTTTAATTTAATTTTACAACTTTTACTATTATAATGTTCCCTAGAATGTCATAAAAGACATATCTTTAAAATATATCATACATTTTTGCCACTATTTATATTTTTCTATTTAATACATAAATGAATGCTATGTATGTTAAGCCAGAGAACATGAAAGCCTGGCAGTCTCTGGAAGCCCAATCTTCAACTAGAGGGTCATTTGGCACGTTATTCCAAGTTTTAATCCCGGGCTCTGTCCTTAGCTAGCACCTGTCCCTGCTCCCAATAATGTCCTTGCCGCTAGGCCGAACAAGCAAATAAACTAATAGCAAACACAGTAGCTGAACATTATAAAATATCACAACCGCAAGGTGATTCTTAACCATATAAATTGTTTCATAAAATGATGAACACATATATATTTATTTTACTCACCGATATGGCACCATTAATTTCCACAGCACATTACATCACTATCCCCATTAGGACTCACAATCTGAATTCCCTATCAGTATGTTTTTGGACTGTGGGAGGAAATTCCCATAAATACAGGGAAAACATTCAAACTCCTTGCAGTCCTTGGTGGGATTTGAACTCAGGACCCCAGTGCTGCAAAGCAACTGTGCTAACCGCTTATCAACCACAGGATTACAATGACAGGTAACGATTCTATATAAAGATGATAATGCAGGATCCACCATTCACAAAAGGCAATATCACACCTGGCTCTGCTTTTTCTCCCTTCAGAAAAACCTTTGCACATTAGATACTTAAGTACAAAAGATTGGGTTTGATTTTGTCCACTGCTGCTAAAATACATGGGAATTTTTAAAAACATTAGGAAGTTAAAGTCTAAAAATGTAAGTATAAAAATTGTAAGAGTCCTAATTTTTTTTCATAAAGATTGTGATATGGATTTTTTTTAAACACATTTAACACAAAAATCTGATTTAAGCAACAGATCATTTTTCTTATGGCATATTTCATTTAAAAGATGTATCTATAAGTGCATAGAGTTCTTTACAGCTATTTTCTGTAATGAGCATCCAATAGACCTTTCTTTTGAATGTGAATATTAAGAACATTCTATTATTAGGGGGACAGACAGGGCAATCTGTCACAAAGACCGGGATCGCCGAACGGTGTGCTGCCTCCCTGGCGCTCGAGTCCGGCACATCGCGGATCGGGTTGACAGGTTACTGGGTGGGGCTGGCGAAGACCCAGCGGTCATGGTCCACATCGGCACCAATGACAAAGTGAGTGGTAGATGGAGGGTCCTTAAAAATGATTTCAGGGACCTAGGTAGGAAGCTTAGGGCAAGGACCTCCAAGGTAGTTTTCTCAGAAATACTACCAATCCCGCGAGCCACACAGGAGCGCCAACGGGAAGTTAGGGAGGTGAATAAGTGGCTAAAGAGTTGGTGCAAGGCAGAAGGGTTTGGGTTCATGGAGAACTGGGCCGACTTCGCGGTCGGCTACAGGCTCTACCGTAGGGACGGGCTGCACCTCAATGGGGAGGGTGCAGCGGTGCTGGGGAAGAAGATGGCTAATAGGTTGGAGGAGTTTTTAAACTAGAGACGGGGGGGGAAACCAAGGATATAGGTGGGATGTGAGGCAAGCAAGGGGGAAGGGGAGAAGTGAATATAATGAGGGTGGAGAGGGGGGTGGGGATAGTACAGTTAGATCGTTAGAGAAGAATAGGATGCTAAATAACCCCAAAGTTTTATCTTGCATGCTGACCAACGCAAGAAGCCTGACCAATAAGGCGGATGAGCTGCAGGCGCTTATATCGGAGGAGAGGTATGACATCGTAGGTATAACAGAGACTTGGCTAGACGATAGCTACGACTGGGCGGTAAATTTATTAGATTATAGTTTATTTAGAAGGGACCGGAAACAGGGGAAAGGCGGAGGAGTCTGCTTATATGTAAAGTCATGTCTAAAACCCAGACTAAGGGAAGATATAGGAGAGGGAGAAGAGGGGGTCGAGTCCATGTGGGTAGAGGTAGAGGGGGCAAAAAATAATAATAAAATATTACTGGGGGTCTGCTATAAGCCACCCAATATAACAGAGGAGAATGAGAATCTGCTATTAGGACAAATAGACAAAGTAGCAAAACATAATGAAGTGATTGTAATGGGGGATTTCAACTACCCGGATACTGACTGGGAAACAGAAACCTGTAGATCTCAGAAAGGAAAAAGGTTCTTGACAAATATTAAGGATAATTATCTCTCCCAACTAGTGCAGGAACCAACGAGAGGGAAGGCCGTGTTGGACTTAATATTGACTAATAGGCCTGATAGAATAACTGAGGTACAGATAGGGGGGCACCTAGGTAATAGCGACCATAATATTATCGACTTCAAAATGCCCTTCAGTAGGGTTATCAATAAGGGAACAACAAAAACATTAAACTTTAGGAGGGCGAAGTTTGATCAGCTGAAAGAAAGCCTTCAACTTATTGACTGGGACAAAGTTCTTAATCAAAGGAATACGAATAGTAAATGGGAAACCTTCAAAAGAATTCTGAATACTCAGTGCGAGAGATATATACCGTATGGGAATAAAAAGGCCAGAAATAAGAGGAAACCAATATGGTTGAACAAGAACGTAAAAGGGGCGTTAAATAGCAAAAAAGAGGCATTCAAGAGATTAAAACAGGAAAACAGTAAGGAGGCACTAATGTGTTACAAGGAAAAAACGAGAACCTGTAAAAAACAAATAAAAATAGCGAAGCAGGAAACAGAGAAACGTATTGCTAGGGAAAGTAGATCAAATCCCAAACTGTTCTTTACGTATATAAATAGTAAAAGGATTAAATCGGATAATATTGGACCGATAAAAAGTGAGGAAGGCAAAATCATACAGAAAGATGAGGATAAAGCTAATCTATTAAATAATTTTTTTTCGACAACTTTCACAAAGGAAATCAAACTAACAGGAGAAATGAGAAGTGACAAGCTTAATCCTCCACTAAGTATGACTAATCTAACCCAAGCTGGGGTACAGAAACGCCTCAGTAACATTAAAATAAACAAATCACCAGGACCTGATGGCATACACCCACGGGTACTAAGGGAACTAAGTAATGTGATAGACAGACCGTTATATCTTATATTTAAGGACTCTGTTGAGACTGGGTCTGTGCCACTTGATTGGCGACAGGCGAATGTAGTGCCAATATTCAAAAAGGGAGCGAAAAGTGACGCCGGAAACTATCGGCCGGTGAGTCTGACGTCCGTTGTGGGCAAAATTTTTGAAAGCTTCATTAAAGAGGCAATTACGGAGCATCTTGATGCTAATAATCTTTTAATCCCGAACCAACATGGATTCATGAGGAATCGCTCTTGCCAAACAAACCTGATTGACTTCTACGAGGAGGTTAGCTCTCGAGTAGATCAGGGGGAACCAGTGGATGTCGTGTATCTCGACTTCTCAAAAGCGTTCGATAGCGTGCCACATAATAGGTTGGTATACAAAATGAGAATGATGGGGCTGGGGGAAAATGTCTGCAAGTGGGTAGCTAACTGGCTAAAGGATAGAAGGCAGAGGGTGGTTATAAATGGAATATACTCAGATTGGGTAAGCGTCACTAGTGGGGTACCACAGGGGTCTGTACTAGGCCCAATGTTATTTAATATCTTTATTAACGACATAGTCAATGGGATAAATAGTAAAATATCAATATTTGCAGATGACACAAAGTTATGTATAACAATTAATACAAAAGAGGACAGTGCAGACCTACAGAGGGATTTGGATAAGCTGGGTAGGTGGAGCATTAAATGGCAAATGAGGTTTAACGAGGAGAAATGTAAGGTCATACATATGGGAAGGGAAAATGGAAGTCACCAGTACTCACTGAATGGGAAATCATTGGGGAATTCGGAGATGGAGAAGGACTTGGGCATCTTGATTGATAGCAAACTAAATTGGAGTGCCCAAAGTCAGGCGGCTGCTGTAAGGGCAAACAGGGTAATGGGATGTATCAGAAGAGGTATAGCTGCAAAGGAGGAGAACATTGTTCTTCCACTGTACAAAGCACTGGTCAGACCACACTTGGAATACTGTGCTCAGTTATGGGCCCCAATATATAGAAAGGATATAAATGAGCTTGAAAAGGTACAAAGGAGGGCAACAAAATTAATAAAGGGAATGGAGGGACTGCAATACCCAGAGAGGTTGGCAAAACTAGGACTATTCAGCCTGGAAAAGAGAAGGTTGAGGGGGGACATAATAAATGTGTACAAATATGTTAGGGGACAGTATAGAGATCTTGCCCGGGATTTGTTCAAAAGGAGGGATATTACGGTAACAAGAGGGCACTCACTAAGACTGGAAGAGAAAAGGTTTCAGCACCAGCATAGGAAGGGGTTCTTTACGGTAAGAGCAGTGAGAATATGGAATTCACTGAGTGAGGAGACGGTAATGTCAGATTCACTACACCAGTTCAAGCGGGGACTGGATGCATTTCTAGATACCAGGCAGATTTCAGCATATACTTAAAAATAAAATAAAATAGTAGGTTGATACAGGGATTTATTCTGACTGCTGGTTTCAGAGTCGGGAGGGAATTTTTCCTCAGGTGAAGATTGGCCAAATCATTTGGGGTTTTTGCCCTCCTCTGGATCAACTTTAGCAATTACAGAACTAACAGGTCGAACTTGATGGACGCAAGTCTTTATTCGGCTTTACAAACTATGTTACTATGTAACATCTGGAGTGACACATCATTCATCCAGTCCATTACATCTCCTCTCTAGTTTGAATTATTATTTCAAATTATTACTTTAAGAGTTTTATTTGAACTTCAATTTCTGTGATGATTAGGCTTCAATTTAGATAAGTATTTTGTTTACACTGTGCAAGGAGATGGTTATCACGTATATCTCAATGCAAAACAAGCTGCCAGCTAAATAAATACTTTTAACCATGTTCAGCAATGTACTGAAGTATTCTAAGTGAACACAGTGTAAATGCAGATGAAGTTACTTGGTAATTTCAAACAAGGGACATGTAGAATTTACTGGGTACCAGAGGGAAGTCTATTAGACTATGATAATAATTCTAATGGGAAATACATTTTTTTTTCTCTTACTTGATTGATTGATTATTATTGGAAGATTATTTCACCAAAAATCCTTGCATTTATGGTATTTACCAATGAATGTCCAAAGATGACTTATATAATTGTTGGTTATTCAAACATCTTGAAGACCATGTGGTTTACACAAATATTTATTATATTAGTAAATTGAAATATATTTGGATACATTGACAATATTAAATTTCCCTTTAAAGGAAAAAAGTTTGAATTTCATTTTAAAACAGAACCTTACTACAACTTCTGAAATCTTGGAAACCAATGTTTCCAGCAAAAAGATGTTAAGGTGCACTAAGCAGTCTCTGTTCATTCTTATTGGATAGCTTAGGGTCTACAGCAGCTCTGGTACCACAAAGAATGATGTTGTATTCTATATGTCAGGAAAGGAGGGGATTTTACAAAAATAAAACTCTACACGTCAGTATGTGAGTCTTTAGTAATATTTTTTGTTTAAAGTGAACCTGACCGCTGATACACATTGCCCAATCTGCAGGTACTGGCTGTAAGAACTCAGCCAGGTATTTCTGACTCTGAAATGCTGTGGCGTTTCAGAGAAAAACACACTTTAATAGCCTCCGTGGACCAAGCCACGCTCTAGACTAGTCGGACAATCGAGTCCCCAGCATCTCTTCCCCGCCCACTCCCCTGGATTCGCATTTCTCTGCCTACATGTGCAGCAGCATTTCAGTGTCAAACATACATGACTGAGATCATACTGCCAGTGCCCGATACATGCTGCCCATGGATTGAGCATCATGTATCAGCGATCAAATTCTCTTTAATAACCTATTGGTATCACAGGCTACTTCCAATCAATATCAACTCTTTCGTAGATTTGGAGTGGTGTTATAGGGAAAAGCTGCAGTGCTAAGATACATTAGTTATATATATTAGTTGTCAAAATAATTTCCTTACTTGCATTTGTGGTTTTCTTGAGTAAAATTATGCTGATGTGGAAACTGGGAGTCCCACCGCTGACACACAATTCCATCGTATGTTGTTCTCGCAGTTCCTCGATAGTCTTTTCCTTGACTCTTTACACAATCTGTTGTAATATTAGTGGGATCGATGATACTGTGTGCTGAAATATAACAACATGATAACAAGGTTATTTTACCTCTCTATGTTCAATTAAACTATTCTCATTGTCGTTATTGAAGGCAGGAGACTTAGTTTCTCATTTTGGAATAGAATGGGAAACATTAAGATGATCCGTAATCTGTGACCTCAGAGGTGCCAAATCTCTATTAATGCTACTTCATGTCTAGATCACAATCAGACCTTTCTTACAAATCAAAAGGAAGCCCCAATGACATTAAAACTAGTGATACAGGAGCTGGAGAGCAAAAAAGTACAATAGGGTCTTACCCGGTTCAAAATTTGTTAATTTTAAAAAGGGTCTGATAACCTGATAGGATTGTGTGTACACAACAGTTTGAAGACATAGGTATACAAGGTATACAGCTGCTGCAGATCCGCAGGTTGCTCGACCAGTTTAATGGATACATGAAAAATTTGTGTATTTTCCGCACTGTTGCTGGGTGGTAATAAGATCCAAGAAACACAGACTGTAAAGAAAGCGGTTTTATTATCAATGCGTTTCAAAGTTGACACACTTCTTCTTCAGGATATAACCACATGAGGTTATATCCTGAGGAAAGGAGGGTAGGAGGATGGGGGGGGTTAGCCAGAGCCACCCAGGGATGAAGCAAAAAACAAAGTAAATTACAAAAAACTTGATTATTAAAATTGCACAGATTAACAGGTGGGGTGGGACAAAACACATACACTGACCTCACTGTGAATAGACAGCAGCACACAGCGTACAATCACCATAATTGGTCAAATAATGCATGACACAAAATAAATCACCTATATCATCTACTTAGACTCCAAATGTGGGCACAAAAACCATATGCCATAGGGATCACCGAGAAACAGAGGTGCAAGGTCCCTATATATACTGGCCTTTTAATTTTGGTGATATACCCCTTGAGGAAGGCGTTCTTGCTGAAACACGTGCCGGGCTTGCAGCACCGGTGCCCTGTCTGCCTCTGGGTCCCCAGCCTAGTCAGGTAACCTCATCTTGCACTTTTGCTGTTATCCACCCACATGGATGGTGGACCTCTGTGTCTGGGTGACCCCTATAGCATATGTTTTTTGTGCCCACATTTGGAGTCTAAGTAGATTATATAGGTGATTTATTTTGTGCCATGACATTATTTGACCAATTATGGTGATTCTACGGTGTGCGCTGCTGTCTATTCACAGTGAGGTCCGTGTATGTGTTTTGTCCCACCCTACCTGTTTATCTGTGCAATTTTAATAATAACATTTTTTGTAATTTACTTTGGTTTTTGCTTTATCCCTGGGTGGCTCTTGCTCCACCCCCCCTCCTATCTTCAGTTGTAGCATGATGAATGCCATGTCCTAGGTAGGCAGTTGTTCCTTTATATGTGGATACTATCTGTACTGCTTTTCCCTGGATGCTTCCCGTATCTATATCCTGAGGAAGAAGTATGTCAACTTCAAAACGCGTCAATAATAAAGCCGAATTCTTTACAGTCTGTGTATCCTGGATCTTATTACCACCCAACAGCAGCGCGGAAAATCCACAAATTTTTCCTGTATCTATTAAAACTAATGGGTATCTGTTCCCATATCCAGAACATAAACATCTGGCATAAGCACTGACATTGTAAGCCATGATGTTTTTTAATGTTTTATGATATCTGTTTTGGCAATCTTATTCTAAGAGATGCCAGATTATTTCTACAGCATGATTATTTACTGGATATGACATGCAATTATTTTCTGGAAAATAGCATTATCCAATAAATGTATAATATTAGAACATTGAAGGTTTTGTTCACAGGAGCAATTATCCGTTGTGTCTATCATTATATTTTCAAGAATTATCCAGAAGATATTTCTAAGTGTCCAGATGTGTCCACTCTCAATTTTCTATGAATAGTCAATTTTCTAAAATATTTTACAATGTCACAATGTGGGAGCCAACAGGTAGAATCTCTGGAATATAAAGATATATTATGATAAATACCCTAATACATAGACTTTAGTGAATAATCTAAGAAAAGTATAATATATACACTATATCACAAAAGTGAGTACACCATTCACATTTTTGTAAATATTTTATTATATCTCTTCATGGGACAACACTGAAGATATGACACTATGATACAATGTAAAGTAGTCAGTGTACAGTTTGTATAAAAGTGTAAATTTGGTGTCCACTCTAAATAACTCAACACACAGCCATTAATGTCTAAGCTTCTGACAAGTAAAGTGAGTACACCCCTAAGTGAAAAAGGCTAAATTGTGCTTAAAGTGTTAGGCCACCTTTATTTTCAAGCACTGCTTTAACTCATTTGAGTATGGAGTTCACTAGAGCTTCACAGGTTGCCACTGGAATCCTCTTCCACTCCATGATGACATCACAGAGCTCGTGGATGTTAGAGACCTTGCGCTCCTCCATTTTACATTTGAGGATGCCCCACAGATGCTCAATAGGTTTTAGGTATGGAGACATGCTTGGCCAGTCCAGCACCTTTACCCTCAGTTTCTTTAGCAAGGCAGTGGTCATCTTGGAGGTGTGTATGGGGTTGTTATCATGTTGGAATACTGCCCTGTGGCCCAGTTTCCAAAGGGAGTGGATCATGCTCTGCTTCAGTGTGTCACATAACATGTTGACATTCATGGATCCCTCAATGAACTGTAGCTCCCCACAGCCGGCTGCACTCTTGCAACCCCAAACCATGACACTCCTACCATCATGCTTGACTGTAGGCAAGACACACTTGTCTTTGTACTCCTCACCTGGTTGCTGCCACACACACTTGACACCATCTGAACCAAATAAGCTTATCTTGGTTTCATCAGACAACAGGACATGGTTCCAGTAATCCATGTCCTTAGTCTTCTTGTCTTCAGAAAGTGTTTGTGAGCTTTCTTGTGCATCATCTCTAGAAGAGGCTTCCTTCTGGGACGACAGCCATGCAGACGAATATGATGCATTGTGCGACATTCGGTCTCATCATTGACTATTTAACCTCTTCAGCAATGCTGGCAGCACACATATGTCTATTTTGAAAGGACAACCTCAGGATATGACACTGAGCATGTGCACTCAACTTCTTTGGTCCACCATGGCAAAGCCAGTTCTGAGTGTAACCTGTCTTGTTAAACCGCTGCATGGTCTTGGCCACCGAGATCAGTTTTAGGGTGTTGGCAATCTTTCTGTAGCGTAGGCCATCTTTATGTAGAACAACAATTCTTTTTTTCAGAGCCTCAAAGAATTCTTTGCAATGAGGAGCCATGTTGAACCCCCAGTTAACAGAATGAGAGAGCGTGAGAGCCATAACACCAAATTTAACTCCCCATTCACAATTGAGATCTTGTAACACTAATGAGTCACATGACACAGGGGAGGTAAAATGGTTAATTGGCCACAATTTGGGTATTTTCACTTAGGGGTGTACTCACTTTTGTTGCCAGCGGTTTAAACATTAATGGCTCTGTGTTGAGTTATTTAGAGGGCACACCAAATTTACACTGTTATACAAGTTGTACACTGACTACTTTACATTGTATCAAAGTGTCATATGTTCAGTGATGTCCTATGAAAAGATATAATAAAATATTTACAAAAATGTGAGGAGTGTACTCACTTTTGTGAAATACTGAAATAGAATAGATAAATTAGATAACTAACCCCCCACATCTCCACATAACATCTAGTGACTTGAAGAGATCCAGTCTTTTGGGCTTTCCCTAACAATCACCCAAGTCTCATATTTATCTCATGGGTATAATGAAGAAAGGGTAAGCAAAATGCTCAAAGAAACGACCCACAATCCCAATTTATCAATAAAACATAGCACAGCCAAAATACAGATTTACCAGCAGCAAATACTGCTTTTTAACAACAACCAATTGTTCAAATTCACAGATAACTAAATCAAAGGTGTAATCAAGCATCATATACAAATGTCATACAAAAACGCTTACAAAAATTAGAGATGCAAATGCGTAATTTGAATGATTAGATTTGGTTGATCAACAGTGAAACACACAAGTCACACAATATCAAGAATGTATGTGGAGCTTTGGGAGGTTAGTTATCTAATTTATCTTCTCTAATATATATTTTTGGATTATGTAATAACGGCAATTTTTTAGAGTATTTATCATGATAAATGTGTAGATTTCATAGATTGTGCTTGTTAGCTCTTCAATGTAATTTTTACTCTGGGGATTTATTAAGGTTTCTACACCTGACAGACTGTGACTCACATCGCCATCCACTGGGTGGCTACCAATAGACACATAGGTCCTGATTCATCAAGCAATTTTTGCTAATTTCTTGAAATGTGGCAAATTTTTTGCACAACTCAAAGTTACGGAAACATTTTGCAACTTTTTGTCATTTTTAATTCAGACTCTGCCAGGTGTGATGACTTTTCAAAAATTGCAGAGCTCAGGCCGGATGAGGCATGTCTAAGTGCACCCAATATTTTCAACATAATTTGTGCCACAGACATGCTAGTGCCACTCATCAAGAGGGCAGAAAACTTCAGTAAATCCTGTATCTATAATAATATACAATCTATTATTCAACTAATGGGGTCATAAGGTTAAATAATAGAGGCTTGCAGAAGACCATAGGAAAAAACATGCTCGTCACCATTGCTAATCATATGACAAGAGATATTTTCAGATATACTATTATGTTTCCTGCCTATTTGCGAAAAAACCCATATACAGTATGTATATATATATATATATATATATATATATATATATATATATATACAGTACAGACCAAAAGTTTGGACACACCTTCTCATTTAAAGATTTTTCTGTATTTTCATGACTATGAAAATTGTACATTCACACTGAAGGCATCAAAACTATGAATTAACACATGTGGACTTATATACTTAACAAAAAAGTGTGAAACAACTGAAAATATGTCTTATATTCTAGGTTCTTCAAAGTAGCCACCTTTTGCTTTGATGACTGCTTTGCACACTCTTGGCATTCTCTTGATGAGCTTCAAGAGGTAGTCACCAGAAATGGTTTTCACTTCACAGGTGTGCCCTGTCAGGTTTAATAAGTGGGATTTCTTGCCTTATAAATGGGGTTGGGACCATCAGTTGTGTTGTGCATAAGTCAGGTGGATACACAGCTGATAGTCCTACTGAATAGACTGTTAGAATTTGTATTATGGAAAGAAAAAAGCAGCTAAGTAAAGAAAAACGAGTGGCCATCATTACTTTAAGAAATGAAGGTCAGTCAGTCCGAAAAATTGGGAAAACTTTGAAAGTATCCCCAAGTGCAGTTGCAAAAACCATCAAGCGCTACAAAGAAACTGGCTCACATGAGGACCGCTCCAGGAAAGGAAGAACAAGAGTCACCTTTGCTTCTGAGGATACGTTTATCCGAGTCACCAGCCTCAGAAATCGCAGGTTAACAGCAGCTCAGATTAGAGACCAGGTCAGTGCCACACAGAGTTCTAGCAGCAGATACATCTCTACAACAACTGTTAAGAGGAGACTTTGTGCAGCAGGCCTTCATGGTAAAACAGCTGCTAGGAATTCACTGCTAAGGACAGGGAGCAAGCAGAAGAGACTTGTTTGGGTTAAAGAACACAAGGAATGGACATTAGACCAGTGGAAATCTGTGCTTTTGTCTGATGAGTCCAAATTTGAGATCTTTGGTTCCAACCACCATGTCTTTGTGCGACGCAGAAAAGGTGAACGGATGGACTCTACATGCCTGGTTCCCACCGTGAAGCATGGAGGAGCAGGTGTGATGGTGTGGGGGTGCTTTGCTGGTGACACTGTTGGGGATTTATTCAAAATTGAAGGCATACTGAACCATCATTTATTTTTCAACAGGACAATGACCCCAAACACACCTCCAGGCTGTGTATGGGCTATTTGACCCAGAAGGAGAGTGATGGGGTGCTACGCCAGATGACCTGGCCTCCACAGTCACCAGACCTGAACCCAATCGAGATGGTTTGGGGTGAGCTGGACCGCAGAGTGAAGGCAAAAGGGCCAACAAGTGCTAAGCATCTCTGGGAACTCCTTCAAGATTGTGGGAAGACCATTACCGGTGACAACTTCTTGAAGCTCATCAAGAGAATGCCAAGAGTGTGCAAAGCAGTCATCAAAGCAAAAGGTGGCTACTTTGAAGAACCTAGAATATAAGACATATTTTCAGTTGTTTCACACTTTTTTTGTTAAGTATATAATTCCACATGTGTTAATTCATAGTTTTGATGCCTTCAGTGTGAATGTACAATTTTCAAAGTCATGAAAATACAGAAAAATCTTTAAATGAGAAAGTGTGTCCAAACTTTTGGTCTGTACTGTACACACACATATATATATATATATATATATATATATATATATATATATATATATGTGTTAACAAAGAGCATATTGTGGGTGCCTCCAAATGTAGAAAAAATAGATTGGAAGCAACACTCCAATGGACATCAGTGAAAAAAGTGGACTTAATTCACACAGATATAAGTGATGCTTCAGCTCCTCATTTGAAGCCACTCTCAAGCATGTACTATTTTGTCTCTTGCCTATTCTAAAAAAAAGTGGCTTGCAAAAGTATTTATCCCCCCACTTTGGCATTTTTTGTGTTTTGATACTTCACAACCTGGAATTTAACTGTTGTTTTCAGGGTTTGCATCAGTTCATGTAAAGGACATGCCTACAACTGTAAACCTTTAGTTTTCTTTTTTTTTGTGAAACAAATAACAAATAGGACAAAATAACTGAAAACTTCAGTGTGCATGACTATTCTCCTTCCTAAAGTCAGTACTTTGTAGAGCCTCATTTTTTCTGTAATTACAGCTGCAAATCGCTTTGGATAAGTCTCTATGAGCTTTCCACATCTTGTCACTGGGATTTTTGCCCATTCTTCAAGGCAAAACTGCACCAGCTTCTTCAAGTTAGATGGTTTCCAATGGTGAAAAGCAATCGTCAACTCTAACCACAGTTTTTTTATTGGATTAAGGTCTGGGATTTCACTAGGCCACTCAAAAACACACATTTTCCCTTAAACCACTCGAGTGTTGCTTTAGCAGTAGCCTTTGGGTCATTGTCTTGTTGGAAGGTGAACCTCTATCCCAGTCTCAAATCACTGACAGACAGAAACAGGTTTTGCTCAAGAATAGCCCTATATTTCGCACCATCCATCTTCTTCTCGAGTAGGACGATTTTCCCTGTCCTTTCTCTAAAAAAAATCTCTACATCATGATGCTGCAACACCATGATTCACTGTGGGGATGTTGTTTTTGGGGGTTGAGCTGTGTTGGTTTGGTGCCAGACATAATGTTTACCTTGGTGGGCAAAAAGTTAAATTTTGGTTTCATCTGACCACAACACCTTCCTCCACACATTTGGTGAGTCTCCCACATGTCTTTTGACAAGCTCAAAACGAGCCTTACAATTGCTGTGTATATGTAAAGGCTTTTTTCTGCCCACTCTTCCATAAAGACCACCTCTATGGAGTGTACGGCTTATTGTAGTGGTATGGATAGATACTCCAGTCTCTGTTTGGGAACTCTGCAGCTTATTGAGGGTTAATTTTGGTCTCTGTGCTGCCTCTCTGATTAATGCCCCCGTTGCCTGGGCTGAGAATTTTGGTGGGCAGGTTTGTTGCGGTGCCATGTTCTTTCCATTTGATGATAATGGATTTGATGGTGCTCCGGTGGATCATCAGAGATTGGGATATTTTTTAACACAACCATGACTTGTACTTCTCAACAACTTTGTTCCTTTCTTGTTTTGTGATCTGATTGATCTTCATGGTGTTGTTTGGTTAGTGGTGCGTCTTTCTTAATGGTGTTGCAGCCTCTGTAGCCTTTCAGAAGAGGTGTGTATATACTGACAGATCATGTGACACTTAGATTGCACACAAGTGGAATTCCTTTCACTAAGCATGTGACTTATGAATGTAATTGCTTGCACCAGCAATTTTACGAGCTTCATCGCAAAAGGGTTAAATTCATATGCACATGCCAATTTTTAGTTATTTGATCCCATAAATTAAATTTATGCCTATATATTTCTCTCTTCACTTCACCAATTTAGACTATTTAGTGTTGATGCATCACACACAAGTCAGATTACAAAAATGTTTAAACACAGGTTGTAATGTAACAAAATAGGTAAAAAGCCAAGGGGGGTGAATACTTTTCAAGTCACTTTATATACGTATATATACTGTAGGTATACAGTATAAATACATGCAAAGTCCACTGATATAGAGCTTGCACATAAAAATCATATGACCACCAAATGTTCAAATAACATTTTATCTCAAAATAAATAAAGCTCAAAAGCTCAAATGTTTTTCCCACTGTCAACTTTTCATTTTCGTAAAAGGGTCCCTAAAAGATAAGCAGATAAGCTGTTCCCTGGGAGTTTGGGTGCAGGAACCTCCAATGACTGAGTATATGTTGGAAGGTGAGGATCAAGTGTTCATTTCTACTGCAATGCCACACAAGGAAAAATTAAGCATTGCACAGGTTCTTATAAAACGAATGGGTGTCTTTGTAATACAGTACATAGAAGTGCTGTTTCTTCCAGCATAAGCAGTGTTCTATGTCAGATAGAGCTCACACAATGACTCATATGAAGAAACAAATGATAGTGCACAGGCTAGCTAGAAATAAACTGTGTATTATGGCATATGTTCATAGAATTCATAGCCAATTTCACAGCCATGATAAATGGCTGATTACATCATGGACAGACAAAAAAATTGTGTTTCAGTGATTCCTGCCTGATAATACATTTACCATTCCATGTTCAAAGTGTTTGAGATTTTAATCCTTTGTTTTCTTTTTTGACAGTCCTTATAAAATTCTGCTCTTTTCATATTTGACTGTCAACAGTAGAGGACGTTTTACTTCATTGTGTAACTATACTATCTTCAGGATGGTTCAGATTTGTCATGATGATGAAGAAACTGCTGACGTCTGATTTTCATAAGGACCAAGGCTTAGAATGAAGAGCAATTTTAGGCAGATGTGCTATCTTATTAATTTTCTTACTTATTTTTTTTAACCTTTTAATACTTTTAATATAAAAGATATACCGTACGTGACTTTATCCTTTGGTCTCACACAATCGTTCTCCATATCCACCCATAAAAATTAACATACATTAGATCTAATTAAATGCCTTGTTCCCTTTCTAAACTTATAAACCCACCTTTCCCTTGATCTGACCATAATATATATACTCGAGTATAACCCGACCCGAATATAAGCTTAGGCACCTAATTTTACCACAAAAAACTGGGAAAACTTATTGACTCGAGTATAAGCCTAGGGTGGGAAATGCTGCAGCTACTGGTAAATTTCCCCATCCTGGTAAGTATTGCCCCCCTCATCCCCAATGCTGGTATACATGGCCCCCTCATCCCCAATCCTGGTATGTATGGAACCCCTCATCCCAAATCCTGGTATGTATGGCACCTCTCATCCCCAATCCTGGTATGCATGGCCCCATCATCCCCAATCCTGGTAGGCATGGCCCCATCATCCCCAATTCATGTATGCATGGCACCCCTCATCCCCAATCCTGGTATGCATGGCCCCATCATCCCCAATCCTGGTATGCATGGCCCCATCATCCCCAATCCTGGTATGCATGACCCCCTCATCCTCAATCCTGGTATGTATGGCACCCCTCATCCCCAATCCTGGTTATGTATGGTATCCCTTACCCCCAATCCTGGTTATGTATGGCATACCTCATCCCCAATCCTGGTATGCATGGCACCCCTCATCCCGAATCCTGATATGCATGGCCCTCTCATCCCCAATCCTGATATGCATAGCCCCGTAAGATCCAATCCTGGTATGCAAGGCCCCCTCATCCCAATCCTGGTATGTATGGCCCCCCTATCCTGGTTTGCATGCCCCTCCATCACTGCACTGCACATAATAAAAAAATAAACACTCATACTCACCCTCCTCCCCTCTGCGCCAGCGCTGCTCCTTTTCTGCAGCAGCAGCTCGCCTCCGCATCTGAGCAGCGTATGACGTCACTGCCATGTTAGCTCAGACACCGAGGTGAGCTGCGGGGATATTCACTCCTCTCCACACTGGGACTATGTGCGTGGAGAAGAGTGAATATCCCTGTTCTATAATGGTGAGCGCACAGTGTCAGCAGCGCTGCAGCTCCCTCTGCGGCTCAGCTGTCTTGTGTGCCCGCAACTAAAGAGAATGCATATTGATTAGGGTTCAGCGAGTATGTTCTGTACGAGTATTCTCGGCCGAGCTCCGAGTATTTATAGCTGCTCGGTGATGAGGTTAAATCGCTCCCGTGTGCATGATTTGCAACTGTTTCACAGCTTTATTACATGTGAGGAATGTGTAAGAAATAGACATTCCTCACATGTAATAAATCTGTCAAACAGTTGCAAATCATGCACACTGGAGCGATTTAACCTTATCACCGAGCAGCTATAAATACTCGGAGCTCGGCCCGAGCATACTCGGTGAAAGGGTTAATAGAACATACTCGCTCAACACTAATATTCATCCTTCTCCAAGCCCATGGGAGTGGAGAAGGATAAATATGCATTCTCTTTAGTTGCGGGCACAGAGGATCAATGAGCCGCATCCGTAGCTACGGCGCTGCTGACACTGTGCGCACGCCATTAAAGAAATGAATATTCACCCCTCTCCACTCCCAATGGCATGGAGAAGGGTGAATATTCATTCCCCTTTAGCAGCGTACACACGTGGTAGCTTCAGTAGCCGGCTACTGCATGTGCACTGCTCCTCCGCCACCGCAACCCCCCCCCACTATCCACCACCGGACTATGTATATACTCGAGTATAGTGGAAACGATGAAGGCTAGCACTCAACAAAGTGGAAAGGCACGGTGCTAGTGAAGGGAGCCAGTGGTTCTGTCAGTAAAAAAACGTAAAAATCACTGACTGGTAACTCTTCTCCTTTTTTCCCGGATGCGTCTATCCACTTGCAACATTGTGATCAAGGCCACAGTGTTGGCCGAAACGTTCACTAGTCGCCTCAAGCATCACCCTAAAGCATACCATACCTCTCTACGTGTGCAGTGATTTTTACGGTTTTTTATACTCGAGTATAAGCCGAGGGGGACTTTTTCAGCCTAAAAAATGGGCTGAAAAAGTCGGCTTATACTCGAGTATATACTGTACTTACATTCTTGTCCCTGTTCTTGCCACCCAGCTCCAGCATTTAGCACAACCCAAAGAAACCTTTCACAGGCATTCATACATTTTCCAACTCTCTTCTACTACTGTCCAACATATCATTCCTCCATGACAAATACACAGCTACTGTTTTGTGCTGTCACAATCCCCTCATCTGAAATCTACCTCTCTGGCCCAGATGTCACCTCTATGCTGCCCAGAAACCCAGAGTATCTATCAGCCATGCCTTCTTCATTCATCATACTTTCTAATTCTTAATCTGGACATAACTGAAGTCATCATCTTTCCTCCATCTCACCCAACCCCCATATCAGACATATCCATCACAGTAAATGACATCATGCTTCCTCCTGTATCACAAGTCTAATGCCTCGGTGTAATGCTTGACTGTACCCTATCCTTTAAACCACATTCCAAACTTTACCACCTCTTGTTACGTCAAACTCTTAAATACATTAAACATTTCCAGAATCAATGGTTAATACATGCCCTCTTCATCTCACACCTCAAGTACTGCAATATCCTCTTCTTTGGCCCCCCAACTAACACTCTTGCACTCTTCCAGTCTATCCTTAACTCGGCTGCCCAATTAATCCACTTCTCTCCTTGCTATTCCTCTGTCTCTGTCCTTAGCCAAACCATATACTGGCTTCCATTTGCCAAATTAACTCAGTTTAACCCCTTTACAACCCAAGGTGGTTTGCACCACGTTAATGACCAGGCCAATTTTTATAATTCTGACCACTGTCACTTTATGAGGTAATTACTCTGGAACGCTTCAATGGATCCCCCTGATTCTGAAATAGTTTTTTCTTGACATACTGTACTTCATGACTGTGCTAAAATTTCTTCGATATCACTTGCGTTAATTTGTGAAAAAAATGGAAATTTTGCAATAATTTTGAAAATTTTGCAATTTTCAAAATTAGAATTTTTATGCCCTTAAATCAGAGAGATTTGTCACACAAAATAGTTAATAAATAACATTTCCCACATGTCTACTTTACATCGGCACAATTTTGGAACTAAAACTTTTTTTTATTAGGGAGCTATAAGGGTTAAAAGTTGACCAGCGATTTCTCATTTTTCCAACAAAATTTACAAAACCATTTTTTTAGAGACCACATTATATTTGAAGTCACTTTGAGGGGTCTTTATGACTGAAAATACCCAAAAGTGACACCATTCTAAAAACTGTACCCCTCAAGGTGCTCAAAACCACATTCAAGAACTTTATTAACCCTTCAGGTTCTTCACAGGAATTTTTGGAATGTGAAAGAAAAAAATGAACATTTAACTTTTTTTGCAAAAATGTTAATTTAGGCCCAATTTTTTTTATTTTCGCAGGGGTAACAGGAAAAAATGGACCCCAAAATTTGTTGTGCAATTTCCCCTGGGCACGCAGATACCCCATATGTGGGGAAAAAACACTGTTTGGTTGCACGGCAGGGAGAAATTGCACCATGCAGTTTGTTGTGCAATTTCTCCTGAGTAAACAGATACCCCATATGTGAGGGAAAACCACTGTTTGGGCGCACGGCAGGGTTCGGAAGGGAAGGAGCGCCATTTGACTTTTTGATTGTAAAATTTGCTTGAATATTTAGTGGACGCCAAGTTGTGTTTGGAGAGCCCCTGATGTGCCTAAACAGTGGAAACCCCCCACAAGTGACACCATTATGAAAACTAGACCCCTCAGGGAAATTATCTAGATGTGTGGTGAGCACCTTGAACCCCCAGGTGCTTCTCAGAAGTTTATAACATTGAGCCATAAAAATAAAATTTTCACATTTTTCCCACAAAAATGTTTTTCAGCCCCCAATTTTGCATTTACATAAGGGTAACTTGAGAAATTACACCATGCAATTTGTTGTGTAATTTCTGCTGAGTAAGCAGATACCCCATATGTGGGGGAAAAACACTGCTTGGGCATACGGCTGGGTTCGGAAGGGAAGGAGCACCATTTGACTTTTTGAATGTAAAATTTGCTTGAATAATTAGCGGATGTGCCCCTGATGTGCCTAAACAGTGGAAACCCCCCACAAGTGATACCATTTTGGAAACTAGACCCCTCAGGGAACTTATCTAGATGTGTGGTGAGCACCCTGATTCCCCAAGTCCTTTACAGAAGTTTATAACATGGAGCCGTGAAAATAAAAAAATCAAACTTTTTCCACAAAAATTTTGTTTTAGCTCCAATTTTTTTATTTTCACAAGGGTAAGAGGAGAAAATGGACCCCAAAAACTTTTGTACAATTTCTCCTGAGTATGCCAATACCCCATATGTGGGGAAAATACAGTGTTTGGGCACACGGCAGAGTTCAGAAGCGAAGGAGCACTGTGTGACTTTTTGAACGCAGAATCGGCTTAAATCGAGAGCGGATGCCATGTCACGTTTGGAGAGCCCCTGAGGTGCCTAAATAGTGGAAACCCCCTGCAAGTGACCTCATTTTGGAAACTACACCCCTCAAGGATTTTATCAAGGGGTATAGTGAACATTTTGAACCCAGAGGTACGACAGAATTTGATAGCAGTAGGTCATCATATTGAATAAGTTGTCATTAGTCTTGAGCGCAAGTGCTCGCTACTTAATTTTGCATCGGGTACTCAGGCATGCACCATATATCGCGTGTGCTCGAGTGACAAGCTCAAGTCCCTGCCCGCATGTTTCACGGTTATTAGACACCCCAAAAAAACATGCGGGGATCGCTCATGCATGGCAGGCAATCCCCGCAAAGTTTTTTGGCCGCGAAGCATATGGGGCGGACACTCGAGCTTATCACTCGAGCACCCACGATACTCGATGCATACCCGAGCACCCGATGCAAACTCAAGTAGTGAGCACTTGCGCTCAACACTAGTCACCATATCATCATCTTTTTTTTTTTACTTTTGAAAAAAATCCCAACCCTAACCCTAGCCCAACCCCAACCCCAACCCTAGCAGAACCCTAACCCAAGAGTTTATTTTTTACGTCATTCCTCGTGTGGTATAAGTGATTAGATGACTTTATTCTTCGAGTCGGTGCGACTACAGAGATACCAGAATCATATCAGGTTTTTATGACTGACAGATGTCACACACTAAAAGACGCATTTTTTTTGTAAAATCTAGTTTTTGCATCGCCATATTTTGAGAGCTATAATTTTTCCATATTTTTTCTCACAGAGTCATGTGACAGCTTATTTTTTGCGGGATGAGTTGACGTTTTTATTGGTGCCATTTTCAGGCACGTAACATTTTTTGATCGCTTTCTATTCCGATTTTCGGGAGGCAGAATAAACAAAAACAAACAATTCAGGAATTGTTTTTTTTTTTATTTTTTTATTCTGCTCCGCGTGAGATAAAATTGATAAGGTAGCTTTATTCTTCGGGTCAGTACATTTACAGCGGTACCACATTTATATTGTTTTTCTATGTTTTGCGCTTTTACATAATAAAAGCAATTTTATAGAAAAAAATATTTTTTAGCATCGCTTTATTCTGAGAGCTATAACTTTTTTATTTTTCGGCTGATGGAGCTGTATGGCAGCTTGTTTTTGCAGGACGAGATGACATTTTCAGCGGTACCATTTTTATTCATATTCATCTTTTTGATCGCGTGTTATTCCATTTTTTGTTTGGCGGTATGATGATAAAACATTGATTTTTTTTTTTCTACCATGTTCACTGAAGGGGTTAACTAGTGGGACAGTTTTATAGGTCAGGTCGTTCCGGACGTGGCGATAACAAATATGTGTACTTTTATTGTTTGTTTGTTTTTCATAATAATATTTATTGATGGGTACATTATATTTTTATTTTTGGTGGAATATTTTTTCTATTTTTTTTTTATATTTTTTACAATTTTTTTAATTTTTTTTCACTTTCTGACAGATTTTTACTTTTATACTTTGTCCCACTATGGGACTTTCACTTTTTTTATTCTGATCGCCTGCATACCACAGCAATGGAGCACCATACCTGTGCTATGCTGGCTGTCAGCGCTGCACATGGAGAAGATAGTTTGGTCATGCACTGCACATGACCAAAAAATTTTCCTGCTGTCTGGTGACCCGGATGTTGTCATGACGACATCGGGTCGTCATGGCAACATCCGGGAAGCCGCGGCAGACAGCGCTGGAGGCCGGAAGAGGAGGTGAGTATTGCGATCACCTCCCCTTAGCCACTGCAATGCTCCGATCGACTTCGATCGCAGCATTGCAGGGGTTAATGTGCCGAGAGTGGTGTGGGACTGCTCCCTGCACATAGCATCGGGTGTCAGCTGTGACAATCAACTGACACCCGGCGGCGATCGAGCCCGCACAGCCTGTGTGCAGGCGCGATCGCCATGACATACTATTCCGTACCTGGCTCTTAAGTCCCAGGGCACAGGTACGGAATAGTACGTCATGGGCTTTAAAGGGGTTAAAATATTAGTCATGACATTCAAGGCTGTTCATAATCTGTCTGCCCCATACAACTCTGAACTAATCTCCAGACACCTCCCGACATGTACTCTCTGATCTTCACTAGATCTCCTTCTTTCCTCTGCTCTTCTATATTTCTCACACAACTGTTTTCAAGATTTTTGCTGAGCATTCTTCATGATCAGGAACTAATTACCTTAGCAAATCAGGTTGTCTTCTACATTTGAAACCTTCAGAAGCAACCATCTATTCAGAAAAGCCTACAACTGCAATAATATTACCCTGTATATTGCCTATGAGGGCAGAGGCATTTCCCCTTCTGTATCAGTCTACCACAGTTAGTTTTTTTATTGTATTTCTATTTTATATATGTATTATATTTTGTAAACTCTCTTCACATTTCAGCACCATGGAATAAAAGGGAACCTGTAACTTCCGCATGCCCTCCAATCCAGCATCATTTGTGAATGTATTACTAAATTACTAAAAAGGGCATAACCATCCGTTTAAAATGTTATTCACTTAAATCAAAGTTTAGAAAAAGGATTTCGTATAACCTAAGTTTTTCTTATGCTAATTAGGCCTTTGACCAGGCAATGGGGCAGTTGTTTCCCCAGACTAGTCGGCCCTCTTTGCATGTAATCACGGCCCTGTTGGCATGGCAACATGATTTGCAAGAGTCTGCGTCATCGTCAACTCCCTACAAATCTCGCACATGTGTGCGGCTGTATTCAGAAGCGTTATTGCGCATCTAAAGCCGGGTGTACACTTCCAGGCTTCAGAGGCGCTCGGCACTTGACCAAAAGTGCAGAAGATGTATGTGAGCCATCGTCTGCACTTCATGTCATGAGCAGTGCGCACTTGAAGCCGGAAAGCGTACACTTGGCTACAAAGGTGCAATGACATGACTCTTACAAATCATGTTATCACACCCACAGAGGCGTGATAACATGCATAGAGAGCCAACTAGTCTGGGGAAACTAACACCCCATTGACTAGTCAAAGGGCTAATTAGCATAAGAAAAATGGAGCTTATAAATACTTTTTTTAAACATAGATTTAATTGAATAACATTATAAAGGCATGGTTAGGTAGGTAGGGAATTTAGTAATACATGTGCGAATGCTGCTGGGCTGGAGGGCATAGGGAGCCTGACAGGTTCCCTTTAATGGTGCTTTAAAATCTATATAAATAAAAATGTAAATATTCGTTTGTTCAAAATCTTAAATCTCCAAAAGTTCTTCACTGATTTCATTTAAATTTTGACACAACGTTGCATTTGAATACACGCATGCTTTTATACACCTACTATGTTTTTATATACCAGCTGTTGAAAGTAAAAGCAACAGCGAGAGGGGGGTGTTACGAGCTCAATCCCAGGCTGACTCTCCCCGGCCACCTGGCATTCTCACCCCCTTAGTGACATCTCATTCATAAACTGTTCTCTCTCTCCTTCTTTCGCCCCAGCCCCAGCCACTGCCTGTGCTCTGCTCCTTTCTTGTCCCCGTAGGGGTTGGGGGAAGGAGAATGATGACACCATCTGTTCGAGGCCAAAAGATGCTGCTGCTCATCACCACCACCACCTAAGAGGCGGCCGCCTCTGCTCTCCAGCACTGCTGTTGCTGCAAACTCTTCTTCTCCAGCAGGTGACTCTTATTTCTGACTGCGTAACAAAAAGCGGGGGAGGGAAGAAGAGAGGGAGGCTGCACAGAGAGGCACATGCCGCGGCCTTCGCTCTGGGTGCTGAGCTTGGCCTGAGCCTAACAGCAGTGGGCGGATAGCGAGCGAGTGCAAATCCCACTGTGCCACCGGCGGGAGTGGCGCTGTGATCTGCCCGGTACCGGCTCGGGACATATCAAGCGGATCACCCCATCCTCCGCTGCTGCCTGCCTTCATCTCTGCGCCCCCTCCTGTCACATTCCCTCTGTACTAGGGAATTGCATAACTAGCAATCCCTGACATGACCGGCTCCATTGTGACACCTGACAGCAAGTACCGACCTCTTTAGTGACCTGTGCAGAGTACAGGCCTGCAGGGGTCACAGGGTACAGGCTGCCACCATGCCTGCCTGATGGGCACAACTATCAACAGCGCCAGCATTGCCTCATCTGATATATCTATAAAAATAAAAATGTGTTTTATTAGAAACGTGCGCTTTCTCTTTTCTTTCTTTTCCATTTAACCAGACTGAGCCACAGCAACCCGTGGCCGGGTACAGCTGATAAATAATAATAATAATAATGATAATAAAAGACCCTGAGTTATATAACTTTCTGGCTACAGTCACAAAGTCATGGATAAAAATATATGTCACATAGGTAAGTAGCATACGCATATATCGTTTTTTTATGGTTCATTATTCATATAATTTATTTTCATTTGATAGTAATGGTATGACTATAATCTCTATTCAAAAAGTGATACTTATATGTAATTTTTGTATAAACTGTAATTTTACAAGTAAATTTAAACTGAGCTTTTCAGCATATTGGCAGTCTGGTATGCTAATAAAGATAAAGTAAGCCACACAGTAGGATGTATTTGGTTACTACTCACCACAGGGTTTAATTGCACAGAACTCCCATGGGGTGTCAGGGTCAAGCGTGTAACACCATGGTCTCGCCTTGCCATCAGGGTTACGACAGTAATTATCATTCAGACCCTTGTTAGGATATCTGGAAAGGCAGTTAAAAAGAAAAAAAAAGAACACTTATGTGTCATCCAAGAAGACTGACAGACTCAGATCACCTTTCATTCTTAAAGCACCCAATTAGGTGTGGGTTTCATAAACACAGCATGGCATTTCAACTCATTAGGGAAGCTGATGATAACAGGAAGAAAGCCCATCCTTTCAACTGGTAATGAGATTTGCGATGTTCTGCTTGTTACTTGGGCTTTAGGAGGATTAAGGTCATTATTTCTTTTATTATCTTTCTTCTTGTTAAAATCATAGCAATCATGCATTAAAATATTGGAATCAAAGGTCAATGTCATATGGAGCAAAACATTCAACATCATGATGGTGTACAAGATCAGTTTTTATAATAAATATTCACTCTTCAAACAAAGAAATCATGTAGTAGATCTTTATTTAGGCATAGTAAAGAGATTGGTTGTAATTTTTGGTATTTGCTTTAATTTCTGAGTTCTTCTATTGTTTGGGAGTTCTAGAAGACTGTTCTAAAAGATGGTATACAAATAATATTGAGGAGATGGTCAGAATTACCCCTTAGCAAAAAAAGTTTATTGCGAAATGACCTTATGCTGGCCCACTCTTATCAATTGCAATCTGAAAGGAAACCTGGCTGTAAATGTTATTTTTCACACAGTACTCATTCAAATAATGGGTTATGTATAAGACCAGTTCCAGACCTGCACTGATGATCCAAAAATGTTAATGAAGAGTAAGTGAAACGTGGACGAGGGACGGCCACAGGACGAGGGGTACAGCAGCAATCAGCAGACATGCACAAAGATTAGATAATATAATATAAATATTTACTAACCAGTTTATAAAACAAAGGAAAGGATGGTAGGTAAACAGTGAATATATAACAAATATAATGACAGCAGTTACTCTAAATAATACAGACTAAGAGTATTCACAGATATACTTAACAGAATTAACAGTTATATGCAAGCAAAATACACGCGATTAACCCTTTCTATGCATATATCCATATAATGACAGTGTTGGGACAATTCTTTTGTAATCGCATACTCGTAGCAGTTTTTGAAGTGTCTCTTACAGAAGAGGCTTTTTCTCCTAACTAACTAGACCTCCATAAAGTTATTTATATATGCGCATATATATTCAGTTGTAAATGGTACTGGTACGTCTTGAGACTGAAGTGTCCTTGAAGGTCTGAATCCCGAATAATCAGAAACGCTGACTTGAATCTCTTAGAGAATGCTGATCTCTCCAACACAGGACTTCTCTAAGTCCTTAGAAAAAAGGCCTCATGTGGACTAGCTGAAGATGCTGTGTCCTTGGTTGTCCTTACTGAGTGTGCTCATGTCAAGCCAAACAACATGTCCCAGAGTCACCAAAAACAGATCCAGGGTCCCACCGCTCTATCCAGACCTTTTTCTAACAATGCATAGCTTCACTCTGTCCTTGAACTCCCCTAGCAATAGTCACCAACTGCCAAACCTCTGCGCTGTAACTCTGGCATCTCTGCTGCCTTCTACTGGCCAGATCATATATTACATCACAAATCTTCAACAATACAGTAAACTGTGATTAACCCTTACATAAGCTATTTGTACGATCATGCAGCTGGTGCAGCGACGAGCTGGCTGTCAGAGATGTTCAAACTCCCCATAGAGAAGGTAGAGATGGTTTATTAATATCTCTGCCTTACTGATCTCTGCATACAGAGTGCTAAAGAAACACAATGAACACAGCCAGGATAATCTTGTCAGTGCTTCCTCCTCCAGACCTAGCCATAATGTTTTCATTGGTTGTAGTGAGAGAGCAGGAGCTGCTGGATCTCAGGAGACCCAGTCAGTTCTGTTATTCAGACAGGAGGCTGAATGTCCTCTGTAACTGGGGCCGATTAACCAGGAGAATCTATCTATCTCTCTCTCTCTCTATCTATCTATTATGTATATAAATATATATATTTTGTATGCATGTATTAATATTTTAACATACCCTCCAAAAAGTCTTTTAAGATCTTAAGAAGGGAAACAGCGTGTCAAATGAATGAAACAAATAGATCGAAAAGCAAGAGAAAATAAATAAATAAAACACAACTATAACCTAACTATTAGCTTCGCCCTGTCAAAAAAAATATTTAGTATAAAAACAATTTCTATGGAAAGGAGAATACAATTTAAAATGTTTTTAGCAATCCTTCATGGTCATAAAAATATTAACAAAAATTGAAGAATTGACTTGTATTTACTACTTTTCTTTACATTTTCCCCCAATATCAGCAAAAAAAAGGAATATAAATATAAAATTGACATAAAATTAAGCCTCTTGTATAAAAAAGAGGCCATAATTGTTTAAGTATCTGAATAAGAAAATTTCTTTGATGTTGTTAAAAGCGCATGTATGAAAACCCCAAAATATGTGCCTGGCCAGGTAAGGGAACAATTGCCCGATTCTCAACTGCTTAATGAAGACAGGAAAATCTAAGTGAGAGATGGTTCTCGTCATTCTTTTGCTCAGACCAAGAGATAGGGATATGAAATAGAAGATCCTAGTATTTTAATTTAGAATTCCCTTTTAAAGAAAAGATCTGTCCACCGTTACCTTTTCACAAATGTCATTATTTTCTGTAAATTTTAGTACATCAGTTCCTCATGACAAAAATTTAAGAAATCCTCAGGACATGCTAGCAAAACCCTGAGCTACTATTGACATCACAACCACTTAGTAGTCATAGATAGACACTTCCCAAATCCCTACAAAAGTATAGAGAAATATGGTAATTTCTTCCTGGGAAGGGAAATCTCAATGTAAGCCAAGAAAATCAAATATAGTAAATTTTAAATGCAAAATTGCTTATATCTCAAGGTACAGGTGTCTGTTACACCTTATATACTTAAGACAATTGGCTTGTATATTTGGTGGTCATTTTTTCAATGTTCTTACAGTCATTAAAGGAAAAATAGAGAGCTTTTGAACTACAGCTGGATCTAATTATACAGGAATTTTTCCTCTCAAGTAGTCAGTCTATCTATTTTTCTATCTATCTATCTATCTATTGTATATCTATCTATCTATCTATCTATCTAACAAATTAAAGCTGCACTCTGAAACACTAAAATATGGAAACATTAAATATATGAAATTGGAATTGCATTACTGCTATAGAAAACATGTTGAAAATTAAGGTACTTAGCGCACAAATTGAACACTTTATGTGAGCCCAACAGCCAGCGACAAGGCATACCCCTTTGTTGGGACCCTAAACCTAACATGATGCCTCTCCTGAGCTAAAAACCTATAATTATATGGGCAGGTAGGAGCAAGCTCTATTTAAAAACGCCTTAGGCTGATGGGTGGAGTGCTCAGTCAGAAGGCGTGTACTACAAATATCAATAAACTGACCCGTACTTCCAAACACAAAAAGACAAATGTGAACAGGTGCAAGCTAAGAGAGCCACTCTATTTAACTAACAAATTAAAGCTGTACTCTGAATCGCTATAATATGTAAACATTGAATATATGAAATTGGAATAGCATTACTGCTATAGAAAACAAGCTAAAAACTAAGGTATTTAGCGCACTAATTGGCCAATTCATGGGAATTTTTTGATATTTGTAATACACTGAGAACTCCTTCCATCAGCCTAAGGCGTTTTTAAATAGAGCTTGATCCTACCTGCCCATATATATATATATGTATATATATATACAGTACAGACCAAAAGTTTGGACACACCTTCTCATTTAAAGATTTTTCTGTATTTTCAGGACTATGAAAATTGTACATTCACACTGAAAGCATCAAAACTATGAATTAACACATGTGGCATTATATACTTAACAAAGAAGTGTGAAACAACTGAAAATATGTCTTATATTCTAGGTTCTTCAAAGTAGCCACCTTTTGCTTTGATGACTGCTTTGCACACTCTTGGCATTCTCTTGATGGGCTTCAAGAGGTAGTCACCGGAAATGGTTTTCACTTCACAGGTGCGCCCTGTCAGGTTTAATAAGTGGGATTTCTTGCCTTATAAATGGGGTTGGGACCATCAGTTGTGTTGTGCAGAAGTCTGGTGGATACACAGCTGATAGTTCTACTGAATAGACTGTTAGAATTTGTATTATGGCAAGTAAAAAGCAGCTAAGTAAAGAAAAACGAGTGGCCATCATTGCTTTAAGAAATGAAGGTCAGTCAGTGCGAAAAATTGGGCAAACTTTGAAAGTGTCCCCAAGTGCAGTTGCAAAAACCATCAAGCGCTACAAAGAAACTGGCTCACATGAGGACCGCCCCAGGAAAGGAAGACCAAGAGTCACCTCTACTTCTGAGGATAAGTTTATCCGAGTCACCAGCCTCAGAAATCGCAGGTTAACAGCAGCTCAGATTAGAGACCAGGTTAATGCCACACAGAGTTCTAGCAGCAGACACATCTCTTCAACAACTGTTAAGAGGAGACTTTGTGCAGCAGGCCTTTATGTTAAAATAGCTGCTAGGAAACCATGCTAAGGACAGGCAACAAGCAGAAGAGACTCGTTTGAGCTAAAGAACACAAGGAATGGACATTAGACCAGTGGTAATCTGTGCTTTGGTCTGATGAGTCCAAATTTGAGATCTTTGGTTCTAACCACCGTGTCTTTGTGCGACACAGAAAAGGTGAACGGATGGACTCTACATGCCTGGTTCCCACCGTGAAGCATGGAGGAGGAGGTGTGATGGTGTGAGGGTGCTTTGCTGGTGACACTGATGGGGATTTATTCAAAATTGAAGGCATACTGAACCAGCATGGCTACCATAGCATCTTGCAGCGGCATGCTATTCCATCCGGTTTGCGTTTAGTTGGGCCATCATTTATTTTTCAACAGGACAATGACCCCAAACACACCTTCAGGCTGTGTAAGGGCTATTTGACCAAGAAGGAGAGTGATGGGGTGCTACGCCAGATGACCTGGCCTCCACAGTCACCAGACCTGAACCCAATCGAGATGGTTTGGGGTGAGCTGGACCGCAGACTGAAGGCAAAAAGGCCAACAAGTGCTAAGCATCTATGGGAACTCCTTCAAGATTGTTGGAAGACTATTTCCGGTGACTACCTCTTGAAGCTCATCAAGAGAATGCCAAGAGTGTGCAAAGCAGTCATCAAAGCAAAAGGTGGCTACTTTGAAGAACCTAGAATATAAGACATATTTTCAGTTGTTTCACACATTTTTGTTAAGTATATCATTCCACATGTGTTAATTCATAGTTTTGATGACTTCAGTGTGAATGTACAATTTTCAAAGTCATGAAAATACAGAAAAATCTTTAAATGAGAATGTGTGTCCAAACTTTTGTACTATATATATATATATATATATATATATATATATATATATATATATATATATATATATATATATATATATATATGATGGGTCACATTATACCAGAGAGGGGACCAGGATGGGTCATATAATAATTCTGAAAATTCTGCTGCATGTTCTGATGTGATGGCAGGAAAAATGCTGTGTAAAATAGTTTTGACGTGTTTTCACATATGTTTTTGTTTCGTATTTTCCCTATTCATTATAATGGGTGAAAAATGTTGCAATGATTGACATTATGCAGATTTTAATCTGCTGCAAATCTGCAAGGAAAAAATAAGCAATGTGTACATGAATCTCATTCACTTTGCTTGTACTGTAAAACGCTTCTTTTCAACAGCAAAAATGCCATGTGTACTTATAGCCTTCAAATGAATTAGGAGAGAGTCACAGAGAGTGATTCATTTATATTTATTGGCTGATGGAGATTATAGTTAATGAGGGGCACAGCTCTGGCTGATCAGTTTATATTTTGAATGGTGTGTGGCTAATAGTTTATTAATGATGGGGTACATATTTGTAGTCAGAGGGGCAGTGCAGAGGATATTTTATTTGGGAGAAAAATGTTTATATGCAATATATAATACAATATATAATACAATATATGTGACCTTGCTATTTTAAAGGCTGCAGTGATCATTGTGACAAGACGAGTCGTGACTGGTAGATGGCGACATGAAGGTCTGACCAGATGGAGAAGAAACAACAAAAGACCAACTCTAATCATTATTTTTTATACTGTGTGACTTGGAGTAATTCTGCTATTTGTAAAACGACCTCCCTTAGGCCCCATTCTCCCATTTGTGAGAAATGTTCATGAGCTGACACTTTTTTTTATCAGACTGCACGCCGGCTCAGAGTTTTAAAGATCCTTTCACACATCTTTGAAAATCACGGATCCGAAAATGAGATCTGTGAGACTTAGATCATGTCTATTTATGATCTGATTTTGAGGACATACTCAATGGGTTTGTGTGCTGCCCCAGAAAAAAATATGTCAGCATTACTGACATTTCACACAGATACAAGAATGCAGACTTAAAATGTGCAGCACAGTCCTGTAATATATAGTGTACGCTCTTGTTATAGATAGCACCATCCTTAATTACTTAGTTTCCGCTTTTATTATACATAACACCATCCCTTTTTCCGTACCATCCTCTCTAGTTATGTATGAAGCCACCCCTTATATAGCATCCTCTGTTGTTATGTGGGGCCCAAACACATTTGTTACACAGAGACCCCAAGCCATAAGTGTTCGCCCCTGATAGGGAGACATTTAGGATGAAAATCAATATTAGTTTCGGACTACCCCTTTAAAATGTGATAGATGATAGATATACAATAGATAGATAGATAGATAGATAGATCAATAGATAGATAAACTGACTACTTGAGGGAACAAATTCCAGTATAATTAGATCCAGCTGTGGTTCAAAAGCTCTCTATTTTTCCTTCACTCGTAAATACACAAAATGGCTTATTAAATCCATAAAGCAATGCAACTTCAGAAGAACTTGGAGAATTGCTATTTGTCATACTCTTAAATGTAGAAGTATTTTCTACTATATACTCTACTGAAAGGAATGTGATCTAGCAAAAAAAAAAGAAACATGGACAATTGCCAATATATAATGGTTACCTAGTTGTTACCTGTTTATAATATCACTATGTTATAAAGCCAGGTTTGATAGTTCCAGAAATATATTATTTTATTTTACTTATATTATATGATGGATCACTTTATTTCTTTGATACCCTGGGTGAAGCTTAGCTGAAGGATAATTGTGAGGGTGAAACGTATCATGAAGATAAGAGTCATTAACTGTTACAATCTAGAAATCATACAGTTTGGAGAATACTGTCACTATCGTTATAGCAGCATGTAAAAAAAAAACAGAAAAATGTCTAGCATTATCTACATTTGTGTGTGTATATATGTATAATTGCATGTACTGCAGAGGTATGTGTATATACTTATATATGCATGTGTGTATATGTATATACAATGAAGGAAATAAGTATTTGATCCCTTGCTGTTTTTGTAAGTTTGCCCACTGATAGACATGAACAGTCTATAATTTTAAGGGTAGGTTAATTTTAACAATGAGAGATAGAATATCCAAAAAATCAAGAAAATCACATTGTATAAATTAGATACATTTATTTGCATTTTGCAGAGAGAAATAAGTATTTGATCCCTCTGGTAATCAACATCTAATACTCGTTGGCAAAACCCTTGTTGGTAAGCACAGAAGTCAGATTTTTTTTTGTAGTTGATGATATGGTTTGCGCACATGTCAGGAGGAATTTTTTCCACTCCTCTTTGCAGATTATCTCTAAATCATTCAGATTTTGAGGCTGTCGCTCGGCAACTTGGAGCTTTAACTCTCTCCATAAGTTTTCAATGGGATTAAGGTCTGGAGACTGGCTAGGCCACGCCATGACCTTAATGTGCTTCTTTTTGAGCCACTCCTTTGTTGCGTTGGCTGCATGTTTTGGGTCATTGTCTTGCTGTAAGACCCAGCCACGACTCATTTTTAATATCCTGGCGGAGGAAAGGAGGTTGTCACTCGGGATTTTACGGTACATCCATTCTCTCATTGATGCGGTGAAGTAGTCCTGTGCAATCAGCAGAGAAACACCCCCAAAACATAATGTTTCCACCTCCATGCCTGACTGTGGGGACAGTGTTCTTTGGGTCATAGGCAGGATTTCTCTTCCTCCAAACACGGCGAGTTGAGTTAATGCCAAAGAGCTAAATTTTTGTCTCATCTGACCACAGCACCTTCTCCCAATAATTCACAGAATCATACAGGTGTTCATTGGCAAACTTCAGATGGGCCTGCACATGTGCCTTCTTGATCAGGGGACCTTGCGGACACTGAAGGATTTTAAACCTTTAAGTCGTAATGCGTTACCAATGGTTTTCTTGGTGACTGTGGTCCCAGCTGCCTTGAGATCATTAACAAGTTCCCCTCATGTAGTTTTAGGCTGATCTATCACCTTCCTCATGATCAAGGATACCACACAAAGTGAGATTTTGCATAGTGCCCCAGATCGATGTCGATTGACAGTCATTTTGTATTTCTTCCATTTTCGTACTATTGCACCAACAGTTGTCTCCTTCTCACCCAGCGTCTTACTTATGGTTTTGTAGCCCATTCCAGCTTTGTGCAGGTCTATGATCTTGTTGCTGAAATCCTTAAAAAGTTCTTTGGTCTTGCCCATGTTGTAGAGGTTAGAGTTTGACTGATTAATTGAGTCTGTGGACAGGAGTCTTTTATACAGGTGACTATGTAAGACAGCTGTCTTTAATGCAGGTAACGAGTTGATTAGGAGCGTCTAACTGGTCTGTAGGAGCCAGAACTCATAATGGTTTGTAGGGGATCAAATACTTATTTCCCACTGCAAAATGCAAATAAATTTATCTAATTTATACAATGTGATTTTCTTGATTTTTTTTGGGATATTCTATCTCTCAATGTTAAAATTAACCTACCCTTAAAATTATAGACTGTTCATGTCTTTGGCAGTGGGCAAACTTTCAAAAACAGCAAGGGGTCAAATAATTATTTCTTTCACTGTATGTGAATATATAGTTGTATATTTTGTTTTTGTGTATGTATGGTACTATGATTTTTAAGTGCAGGAGAATATGCAATATGTGTAATTTACGTAGAAGCACGTCTGTCCTTTACACCTCTATTTACATGCTGTATAGTGCCATCTGTCCCCCAATAGGGTCACTGGAAAATGGGTGCTCCATTATTACACTTTAAAGATATACCTAGTGCTCAACATTAAAGAAGCACTACCATCAACATTTTTATCCCCTTAATATATTGCAGTCATCATATTATATAGCACTATGTATTTATAATTGCTCATTTTGCCTTTCTACCCAGTTAATTCTTCTCTTTTCCATTAGGTCTATGACATCACATGATTAAAAACTGACTAGCTGAATTCTTCTAAGCTCTATGTAGAAGCAGGAAGTCTCTTTTCCCTGTGTGGGTCATCCCCCTCTTCAACTCCTGACCCAGCTGCTCCACTCCTCCCACCTTCCAGGGACTTTGCACTGACTTGGAATTGTTGTTCTAATGATGACTCACACATCCTGATGACTCACTGACTTCATTTGCTTTGTACTGCACATGGTAGCATCACTACTTAAAGGGAACCTGTCACCAGAAAAAACGCTATTAACCTGCAGGTATGAGGTTAATCTGCAGGTTAACCCTAGAATGCATACCTGGGGCCTCGCAGGCCCGCCCTGTTAATTGTTTTTTATTTTCTGCAAGATTTCTTTAGTTAGAAATTTGAAACTCTAGGTATTCCTCAGCTATATAGTTGTTTGTCATTTCCAGTTGTTCATTTATTTTTATGTTACAGACATTTTCGGTATAACAACTCTTTTTTGAAAATACCCATTTTTATGGTCATGCGTTCAAGGGTTAATAGCAATATTATGCTGGCCAGGGCCTGCATGCAGCCGAACGCTCTGGGGAGAAAATTAAGGTTTTTTCTCCCTGGCAGCATTTGGGTTTCAGTCACGAGGGTGGCGCCAGTGCGGGTTCAGTCACCGCTCTGAGAATGCTGAGCGCCCAGCTGTAACCGTGACCCCGGCCCTGAAGGATCTAAACAAACTGGAACTGTGGGCAGCAACTAACAGAATGGTTTTAACAGGGAGAAATGCAAATTCCTACATCTGGGCAAGAAAAATGCATATACAGAATGGGAGTAATAGGGCTAAGCAACAGCACATGTGAAAAAGACTTGGGTATACTAATAGATCACAGACTGAACATGAGTCAACAGTGTGATGCAGCAGCAAAAAAGGTAAACACAATTCTGGGTTGCATTAATAGAAGCATACAGTCTAGATCACGTGAAGTAATTATTCCCCTCTACTTCTCTTTGGTCAGACCTCATCTGGAATACTGTGCCAAGTTCTGGGCACCACATTTTAAAAAAGATATTGAAAAACTGGAGCAGGTTCAGAGAGGAGCGACCAGAATGGTGACCGGTCTGTAAACAATGTCCTACAAGGAGCATTTAGAGGATTTCAGAACGTTTAGCTTGCAAAATAGAACACTTAGAGGAGACTTAATAGCTGTCTACAAATATCTGAAGGGATGTCACACTGTAGAGTGATCAACTTTATTTTCATTCGCACATGGAAACACGAGAAGCAATAGAATGAAACTGAATGGGAGAAGATACAGATTAGATATTAGAAAAAACTTTTTTACAGTGAGGGTGATCAATGAGTGGAACAGGCTGCCATGAGAGGTGGTGAGTTCTCCTTCAATGGAAGTCTTCAAACAGAGGCTGAACAGACATCTGTCTGAGATAGTTTAGTGAATCCTGCATTCAGCAGGGGGTTGGAGCAGGGGGTTGGACACGATGACCCTGGAGGTCCCTTCCAACTTTAACATTCTATGATTCTAAGGACAGCCGGCCCCAATGCAGAGCCAACGTCAGTCAGGGTGGGGACACGGTTTCAGTCACGGGGCTGCCGCCGCTGGTTCAGTAACCATTCTATAGGTGGCTATAACAGCACTCCTGACATTAGGGCTGACTGTCAGTGAGTGCCGGGAGCGCGGCTACAGCAGAACGGTGACTGAACCAGGATCACCTCTGTGACTGACAGGGGAACACTGCGGAGGTAATAAAGTTAATTTTCTCCCCGCAGTGTTAGGCTAAGTGCAGGCACCGGCCAGCATAATTAATAACGCTATTAACCTGCAGATTAACCCCATATCTGCAAGTTAGTAGCATTTTTTCTGGTGACAGGTTCCCTTTAAAGCTAGTGATGGCCTTCCGCAGTCATATGGATACATGACACATTATAATTTCAGAAAAGTTAACAAAGACCACTAAAGCAGTGGGGAATGATGGCTATATTTTTTTACATCACTTTCTCTAATGTTATGCTTAATTCGAAAATTCCTAGAAAGCCAATATAGGGAGTGTCTGATGCTTCTGTGTTGCTGGTATGTATTTTTGTCTCTTGTCAAATAATTATCAAGGACATCTGGCAATATTGTTGGTATTCTTGAAATCATATAAGATTCTGTTGAGGGGACAAAAAGACAAAAGTAGCGGTATCATTAAAAGGGGTTTTCCACCATTTATCCTATGGATAGGTCATCAATATTAGATGACCCATGTATAGAGTCATAACTGCACAGCTCCAGAAACTTTGTAGTTGCTGTTCTCTGATGCAGCAATTAAGCTCCTATTGAAGTGAATAGGAACTGAGTTGCAGTATCTAAGAACAGCAATGGCACACTGCTGTTCTGACAGATAACAACCAAGTTCCTCTCCCAATATTTAAACAATTGGTACAATGATTAATAGATAACTAAAACTATATTGCTGCGCCACTTAAATCATATCTGTGTAAAGGCACACAACACAAACTTTAATTTAATATGCGCCATCATATTTCAGAGTGTTTACAGACATCATTATCACTATCCCCATTGGGCTCACAATCTACATTCTCTATTAGTAGGCCTTTGGAGTGTGGGAGGAAACTGGAGAACCCAAACACGAGGTGCACATTCAAAGGTTGTCTAAGGCGGGATTTGAACCCAAGACCCCAGTGCTGCAAAGCAGCAGTGCTAACCACTGAGCCACAATGCTGCCTTGTTTGACTATGCTAGACTACATATGCATCCTGCACAGACAACAAGAACACAATGGGAGACATTTATTTAAACTAGTACAAAAGAAAAATTGAGCATTTTCTCATAGCAATCACTTACATTGTGGCTTTTATTTTTTAAATAGACACATAAGGACGAGAACTGAAAAATGACTGGCTGCTAGCGGCAAGTGCTAAATTTTGGCTTACACTAGTTTTGATAAATCTCACTAAATGTATACAATGCAACTCAGTGATCTAAAGATAGAAGAGCAAATCCCTGGCGCAAGATTATTCTGCACAATTTGATAAATTCCAGATGCATGTAAGTCAGTAAAGCTTATAAATGGTGTCAGACAGAAGCTGGAAGGTACAAAAAGGAAACCTAACTACAGGAGGCAACTAATGGACTTTGTGTTTTACAATCATTTATGTTTAAAGAAGGCAGGACCTCCACTTGGAGGATGTTCCGTGGTGTTAGCCATGTTGTAAGACCTACTGAACGCAAAGTCCCCAAATAAATTCTATGAAAATGTTCATAGCCAATTATAAGTGCATGCGGTTACATGGAATATTTGAAAATAATTTTGTTAATCACTTTATTTCATTCTTTTCTTGCACACTTTTTGTTTTGCGGCCACTATATCATTATTTTACTGAACATTTGGTGAATAACCAGAAAATTCTTTTGTGTTTGTAACTCCTACTAAGAATCATGACAGAAACAGTCTAGTAAACCCACAACTGCACAGACTTTAAGTTAGAAAATGAATGTTTTTCAGTATGTAATTTCTTTATAAAAACAAGCCTGTTATTACAAGGTGGATCCACAGGCTTAGGCTTCTTGTTATTGTACAGCATTATTCCAAATGATTTGTAAAAGCTATAAAAATCTAAGCAGCTGTAGGTTTACTAAAATGTGTATCTAGCACAGACCCCAAAATTCACAGATGCTTTTATTACTTTGATAGCACAAGAACTATGAATTATGGTAAACCTAACAGGATTTAAAGGGAATCTATCAGCAGGATTTCACACACCAAACTATCTAAATGCGCATGGAGCTCCTTCAAAGACAAGTCCAGCAATAACACAATACCTTTACCTAGACTGTCCATTTTCCCATTACTGAAAAATCAACATTTTAATTGATATGCAAATGAGGCCGTGAACCTGAAGGCTCTGTTACTCCAGATCTATTCCCTGCCCAGTACCGCCTCCTCCTTCTTGACTGACTCACTTCTTCTTGGCCTCAAGTCACACACCATTGGTGCTGTCAGTCAAGCAGGAGGAGGTGGTGCTGGGCAGGGAAACCAGCTAGATTGACAGAGGCTTCAGATCTTCAGCGTAATTTGCATATCAATTAAAATGTTCAGTAATGGAGTAACAACCTGGACTTGTAAAGGTATTGCTGAACTAGTCTTTGAAAGAGCTACTGTTACATATAGTTTGGGGCGTAAAATTCTGTTGACAGATTCCTTTAAAACATAAATCCAACACTATCAGTCTACCTATCTATCCATCTGTCTGTCTATCTGTCTATAGATACAGTGTAACCAGTACATTTACTCTAGCACTACAGTAGGTTGCTTTATATGCCTTTTATTAAAAAGATCTGCTGAATCTCTGGTGTCCAGTACTGGCACATCTCGCTTTTATTCTTTTGAATCTGGCCACTAAAAAAAATATATATATATAGACAGCAAGACATATAATTTCATAGAGATACCCTCAAACTACAGTCCCATTTCACAATTCAGTCGCCTGCTGATCAGCATGTGAATATCAGCAAAAGTCGTGGTCAATCACACAATGCTTCGGGGAAAATATAGTTTTGCATGAAATTAAAAAATTGGGAGACTACTAAAGTTGGTGCAAATCACTTCTCAGGTCATGTCAGTAATCTGTTGCCGATGGACGGAAGCCCTAAGAACTGTCTCCTATTTGACGGCATCCACAACTCTTCTTTTGATTTGTCAGCCCAACACCACATCACATGTGCGTCATGCCGCAACAATGATGTCACGCGAAGGGGAGCTAATCAAAAGAAGAGCTGCGAGTGCTGGAAGCAAGGTTGCCAACTTGATGGGTTTTTTTCAGAACATCTTATCAAAAAAATTATGGACATAGAATATTTTATTATGGACACATAGGAAAACCATAAAAAATCATTATGATTATAAGTGATGCATGTCTACACCCCATAATTCTGATATGACGACATTAGCTGAAGTCTCTACGACCTGTAAAATAATGATAATTACAATATAAATAATCTGTATAAGTTTCTTCCTGATCAAAAAATTCAAGAATGCGTCAAAAATTTTTTACGGACTGTCCTGAAATTTCTGGATTGTTGGCAACCCCGCCTGGGAGATAGGAGATGATTCTCAGGGCTCCCATCCAGGAGTAGCGCAATACTGACGTGGTTGATGGACCAGATCCTGCAAATAATTTGCCCCAAATCTATAGAGTTTAAAGGGTTTTCTAATGACTCTGTTATACTTGCATTTTATTACTAGTATTTTTCAGTCTGCATCCCCAATCCAGCAAGTTTTGTCTGTTCTAGTCTACATGACATATATCTCTCTTTTCAGCGTAAAGCTACAACAGGTTCAGTCACTGTAAGATGATCCATGTCTTGTGCGTAAGTGTTCACTGTTTAATATCAGATGTCAGGTTTATGCTCAAAATCCAACTTGAGATTCTTTAGCTTTTAATCTGTTAGCAGATATAACTATATTGCTAAATTCTTTGTTGAAAGGGAGTCTGCAAAAGAGAATTATGAGTACTCATAGATTATAAAAATGTATCTGTCCCTTTGAATAATGATCAAATTTAAAAGGAAACCATGAAGCAGAAATGATTCATCTGGGAAATGCCTCACGATGCAGTCCCCTTGGCTGTAAACTCCACATGATTGAATATCCAGCCTTGTTTTACAGTACTGTTTTATTTTATTTGAACAAATGATCATAGTAGCCCTTAGACACTCCTATATGTACCTGGTCATGCCCTTAAAGTTGGATTAAGGATAAAATAGATGGGGCCAGCCCTCACATGTCTATATGTGTTAACTTACCAAAAGTTTGCATCTGGGTCTAATCTAAACTTTTGGAAATGAAAGTTTTATGGATCAATAAAAAAACAAAGAATTCAGTGTCATACATATTTATATCTTTTGCTTCATAAGGGAATATGCTACAATTTATATATCTGTATTAACTTCTTGATGACTTTTTCAAGGTTCTGAGGTAAGTTGAAAAACAAAATTCACAAGAAATGTTAATTTATTGTTTACTTATTGTTCCCTAAATAGCATTTACATATTCAAACAGGACCACCACACTACCCAAAACTTTTTACAATTAAAGGGAATCTTTTAGCAGGTATTTTAAATGTATTCTGAGAGCAGCATGAAGTTGGGACAGAAACCCTGACTCTGGTGATGTATCACTTAGTTGTCATGCTCCTGGATTCCAAACCTTGAGATTGTGTTTGTGGTTGGTTTCTCTGTCCACTGAGCCACCACAGACACAGCTTTTTCTCCAGGTTCTGTTATTCTAAATGCAGTCTGATTAGCTTAACACAGGTGTTTAAATTTGTCTGTTCTATCACCTTTTGGGTGCGGCTTTATATTCTGTCTCCCCGCTGGCATTTCCTGCTGGTGAGAGTCTTTTTTGAATGTTCAGCCATTCTGCTGTAGTTTAAAGGCAGTCAGTGAAGTTCCAGCTGGGGTTTGTCTCCACTATTTCTGTTCTGTACTTTGCACCTATCTGTTCTTTTTGGGAGGTAGGCTGCATATTATCTAACAGTACGTACTTTATACTTTACTTTGCACTTGTTTATTTTACTCACTCTGGAATCTTTCCTTTTTCAGCACACTTTCCCTTTTGTAGGTAATTCACACTCTGCTCTGCCCTTCAGTTCTTTAGGAGGAACATGAAGCTCTTGACAACCTAGGGACTGCGGGTCAGGATCTCTAGTCTGTACAAGAACCGGGTCAGTTGCAGTTTTTTAACTTTACCTATTATCCCAAGTGAGATGCCACTCTAGCATAAGATTAGTTTACTGCAGTTTTCTCTGCTGAAGTTCTAGCAGAGCTCAGAATATTGAGCCTTGTGTAATCCCACCCACACCACTGATTAACAGCTTTCTATGTAGAATGTATACTGACAGAAAGCGGCTAATCTGTACTGGGGATGTGGTTGGACCAGGAGGCATGAGGCAGTTTGTCTTCTAGTGATATTCTCCTGCAGCTAAAGCACTGATTGTATTGAAACAGTATACAGCTCAGTAAGTGACACATCACTGGAATCAGGGTCTTCTAACACATGCTGCTCTCAGATTACATGCAAAACTGCTGACAAATTCCCTTTAAGAGATAATCAATCATGTGCATTACTAATGGATATATTGGCATCAGTGTTCTTACTTAGATTAACTACAAACTTTTAATTCACAGGTAGTATAAGACTGCACAGTACTCTATTTTCTACAGGCCTGATAATAAAAAGAAAGAAAACTGGGTGAAGGAGAAACTTCTGTCCTGGAATTAGGGGTTACTTCTGGTAGCATCAATTTATGTCAGGTTGGATTTTTGCTGTTTGCCCTTTGTTTCTCTATGTGCACACATGGTTCTCACTTTCCATATTGTTATCCTCCTTACAAGGATGTGATACAGTATCATAGTCAAAGGGGCAGCTAGAATTGGTTGGAATGCCTATGCCCTTACAATAAAACACTTCTTACTACATATTTTTAACATTAGTTCCTGTTTGTGTTCAAAGTGGGATGCTATCATTAAAAGTCAAACTAAGCTTCCATATATTGCACTTAGCTAACAGTTTAACAGTCTACTGTACAAGAAATTTATCATAAAATTATTTTTTTTCCTATAAAATTGAAAGCATATGTTCCATTCTCCCTCTATTTCAAATTGAATATTTTGTAAATGTATTTGTCTTCTACTTGATGAATGCCAAGTCATTTCCTTGTTTGGAGCCGTTTGTACATTCTATGTATAGGCTTTGATAAACATAAGAAACAAGCAATAACACATCAGTCTTGTTGTCACTTCAAAGTAACTCCATTGATTTCTGTAATATGGATGCATTTCCTGGTTGAGTCCTATGAATGGTTTAAACAAGATATTGAGTTTAACATCAATATGAAATCCAATCTGCCAGGTGCTGTGATGGACACTTGATTGGAGAGAAAGTGACATTTGTGTTTGGCCTGAGTCATTTTAGATTATGCCGTTAATGAAGGGTGTAACTATGACTGGAAACTAGAATATTGTTTACCAGAAGGACTCCAGCCTTTAAAGACACTATCTTCTTATAGACAGGTAAAGAACAATATTTGACAGTGAGAAATATCAAATTCTAAATGTGAGATAAAATGAAATATAGCTAGTGTTACTTAAATGTACTGCAAGTTATCCTGAAATTTTTTAGCTTTACATTGACCACAAGAGGACAGGCAGAAAAGTGACATTTCCTATTTTCTCCATCTTAAAGGTTAGTTTTGCTGTGTAGACTGGGACATAGTCAACAGAGGGTGGGGGATTTAATAACAACTCTCCATTGTGACTTCCTAATTTCAAAGAAGCATTACTCCATCACATCATAAAGATTGTAATAAACTATGATCGTTCTTTATTAATTAACTCGTAGCTGCCAAAAAGCACACGTGGTGATATACAGGAAAAAAACAGCTTTTCAATATGGCCACCTTAAGGAAATGTAAAAATAACAGACATTATTTCTCTTCAATAGACCTAAAACTAAATATTTAAACTTAAAGGGAACCTGTCACCATGAAAATGCATTCCAAACTGCAGACACCATGTTTTAGGACGGGGGAGCTGAGAAGATTGATGTATAGCTTTGTGAGAAAATATTCAGTATAACCTGTGTCTTATTCATTTAATTATCTGCTCTTTATGGGATTTCGGGTCCAGTGGGTGGTCCCAACAGTGACTGACAGCTTTCTTTGTATAAGTGTACATAAATAGATAGCTGTCAGTCACTGATCGGACCGCCCTCTGGACCAAAATTCCAGAAAGAGCAGAGGTTTACATGAATAAAAGACGGGTTATACTGAATATTTTCTCACAAAACTATATCAATCTGCTCAGCTCCTTCTGCTCTATAACATGATGTCCACAGATTGAACTGCATTTTCATGGTGACAGGTTCCCTTTAAATCAAATACATGTCATGCTCCTCCAAGCATTTTTCAAAGTGCAAGCAACTACTGGCACATGCGGCATCTACACACTTGTATAGACTACATTCAATAAAACATGCAAAGACATATACCTGACCAATTATGACATGATCTTCTGTAAGTCCAATCAAAAACACATTTTTTTTTTAAAGTAGAACAGTCATAACAAATCATTAACGTTGTTGGTGTATAACAAGTACAAGATGATAGGACCATACAAAATTAAAGAGTATAAAATAAATGAATGAAACCAATTAACTGCTGAAAGGAACATCAAAGTGTTTCATGTCTATGGGCAGAAATAGTTACAGAGAGATAAAGCGAGAGACATAAATGTAGCAGGAACCATAATTGTATCTGGCATCTATGTATAACATTTTCATTTATGATGTCGCGGACAGGTGTTAAGGTTTTCTGACATGTATCTTTATGTTTTCGGGATGGAAGGTGAGCTAAATGCAGATAACTAACAGTTTTCTTTGTTTAATCCATTTGCACACACATTTGTATTTCTTTCATTTGCACATCAGTCACCAGATAGAAGCCTTTTTCATAACACAGAATTGTTTGTCTACAATCCTTACCGCTCTGGGCGAAACTTGTGTTTATGTGGCCTTTGTAAATCCCATCGCTGGCATTCTTTTCCTGACTCCGTGTAATCCATTGGTCCTCTGTAGAGCTCACCATTACAAGTCACACATTCCACTGAAATGATCAAATATTGAATGGGTAAAGATAAATTTCAATGGATTAATTGAAACTAAAAAGTAATAAAAATCTATGTGGTAGAATATATAAAATGTTACTGCAAGTCTATATGACTTTAGACAGAGCAGTATTCGTACACTGTATACGTGCTTTCAACTTCTCAAGGGCATGAAGTTTAACCAAGCAATTTAATGAAGTTTAATAAAAGATCTTATAAAAATCATCAGCCAAAAACGTTCAGTTCAATGAAACTTCAAATTCTCCATTAGGAATTGCACTTGAATGATATATTATGTTTTGTATTTAGGATGTCAAATTAGTTTATTTTATTTCCATGGGTTGAATTAGACACAGAAAGCAGAACAAGTTATAATGGCTTTTCTTATGGATCCATCTCTCCTTCGTTAATATAGAGCCTATTTCAAGAATTTGCTTTTGCTCTTTTCTTAAGGATAATTGGCAGCACATGGTAACACATATGTTCTGCGCTATGCTTGTGTATCTTTGTGCACTTACAGACCTGAAAACAATAAAACATTTTTATTTATTACCGAGTAAAGAATACAGTTGCCTTTCCCTATTTGGAAGCCCCTCTTTGAACCATAATGGTGAGCAGCTATGTAAGTTTGGCAGACACTCTGGAGCAACAAGTCTGTCAAGGCATTATTTGGTCAGTCATTCTTTTGGATGGTTGCCATGCAATATATTTTCCCTGGAGCAGCAGTTCTAAGGGAAATGTATGGCCAGAAATGGCTTTCAACAGTAATTACACAATAGATTGGTGGGGTTAAAGAGGATGAACCTGCAGTAATCTGGTGATCATTCAGATGACTTCTATTTCCAACAAATTGGTAGTCATGAGGCAAACTCTTTCAAATAAGTAACATTTATTTCTTATAAACAGAAAATATGTTGATTTGGCTGATTGTCATGCAATCAAATTACTAAAAGTTCTCCAGAAGAAATTAAAGCTGCATTTTTTGCTTTATATTAGGTTCATTGATTCACTTGCTTGTGACCTAAACCTCTTCACACTTCATAATATGTATATCCATTATGAAGTGAGCTGTGCCCACTCCACCAGGATATGTGTTATATAGCCAGTATCAGCCTCAAGTATCAGCAATCATAGCTAGTTCTGATAGGTGCTGTTTAAAGGGAATCTGTCAGTAGGATCACTCCTCCTCAGCTGGGCATGTAGGTGATAGGAAGTTGAATAAAATGATTCATTGATATCTGTGATCTGAAGTCTTTACATGTAAATGAGCTCTTCCAGGCTGCATGAGAATCTGCCTCCAGATATTATTTTACATGAAGGGGGAGTTACCAATGTAATGTGTAATGGCCGCTCTCTGCTCTCCTGATCTCACTGCACATCTGACAGATCTGCAGGTTCCTCTCAGCTTCCATCTCACAGGCAATCAGTGCTGAAATAGTGCTGCACTACAGCAGAGCTGTGAGAGCTGCAGCTGCTAATGTGTTATGAGACAAAGTTCAGTTCTACTGTTCTGTGTTAGTTACATGTCTCACACTGGTAGTGCCCCCTTTTATTTACAATAATTTCTGGAGGCAGAATCTCATACATATCATTGTGAGGCCCAAAGCTTTGAACAGCTCAATTACGTATTAGAAAAATGTGGATTTTTTTGGAATAAGACGTCAGATGGCAGATTTCAATGAATTATTTTATTCAGCTCCCTATGACCTACATGCCCATATAGACAGTTTAGAAGGGTTGATCCTACTGACATATTCCCTTTAAAATCCTAAATGCCAATGTCAATCATTGATAACTGCATTTAAGTTTCACCATCCTGATGGAATGTCTCTTTGGTCCCCCATCGGTCCCTCATAAACAGGTTGCACTGGCAACTGGGGGCCTGCTGAAGGCCCTCGTCATTGCCTTTTTTTTACTCCTGTGAAGTCAAGCCACAGGTTGGACTTTATAGGAAACTAGGATTTGTACTATATACTGCAATAGTTTTGTATCAAACATTTGCATGTTCAAGTTCTATAGGACCTAAAGTCTGTGTTAAATAAAAAAGGGTTAAATATTAAAAATAACCCAATTTTCCCCAAGTAAAAATAAAGAAATTGAAAGATCAGCATATTTAGTTATGCCGCATCTGTAAAAGTCCCATCTATCAAAATATAGAAATATATAACCCATTTAATATAAATGCCATAAAGAAAACTAGATAAAATGCTAACATTTTTGTTTTTGGTGGCTTCAGGAATTCAGAAAAATTAAATAAAAAGGATCCAAAAATTGTATGTGCCCAAAAACTGTATTATTAAAAACCGCTGTTCAGCAATCTGCACATAAAAAAACAAGCCTTCATACAACTCCAATTATAAAAAAATAAAAAGTTATGGGTCTCAGAAAACTACAAAGCAAACCAAATCTACAATGACAATATTGCGCTTTAATTCACATCATTTGCATTTTTTTTCTCAGTACATTATATGATAAAGTGAATGGCGCTTTTCAAAACTACTACTTATCCTGCAATAAAAACAAGCACTAATACAGCTATGTCAATTCAAAAATAATAAAGTTATGGCTTTTGGAAAAAGAGGAGGAAAAAGAAGAGGAGTTAAAATGAATAATTGCCCAGTCCTTAAGTTCCATTCAACAGTAAGATTTTTCAAACCACAGTCAAATAATTGGTGGTTTAAATATCTAAATCCTTACCAAGGTTCATTGCTCCAATTAAAAGCAGTGATCCATAGAGCACAAGTATGCACTGCAGGTAGGATTAACTATTGAGATCTAGCAGCAGCTTAAGGTTGAGCGGTAAGCAAAAAAGAAAGGCCTACACTGAAAAATATATGTTTTACCATCAAAATTTACGTTTCCCAATTGAGCTTGCAATAATGGAAATTTTTATTAAGTCATGAACAATTTTGAAACTATTTAGTTACTTCCTTGATAAAAGTGAAATGATAAATTTGGATCAACAATAAAGAGTTTGGATTTATTGTTAATCCTTTTTTACATTCACTATTGACACAAGCTGAAAGTAAAACCTGATGTACAGTATGTATTCATTTTTGATTATGCATTTTGTTTTATATATTCTAACAAAGAATAAAAATGTGGCTATTTTTACATGTTGCTTTCCATATCTACAAAGCACATTTCGAGGGGTTTGTTTGTTTTTCAGTGGACCACACTAGTTTTGGACCCATTCCTTAAATGAAACAATGATAGCAGTTCTAAAAATTATTTGACCAATAGAAATATATCTGAGGAAGATCCACTTTCATCAGAATGAATCAGCCATTACGTTAACTCATAAAGCAGAAAATATGCCATCAGCTATGAACATAAAATGATGTAATAAATAAAGTACAACTCTTTAGACTGCAAGTGTGATTACTTACAGAAGATGTTGCCATTAAAACTATTAAAACCATTTTCATCACATTTGTATTTAATGCTGTAAGACATAAAAAGCATATGCCTGTAACCATTGTGTTTCTACCATACCACCTGGTTTGGATTTAGAGAATAATACAACCAAACCATGGAATTTTATGCCATAAAGCAAAAACAGTGCTGACAGAATGTTTTTCGAACATGTACTCTTGCGTGCTTACATATAAATGCTGTTTATGTTGTTTTTTTACCAAAAGATTTCTGGCACGATAAAACATATGTTCACTAGAGTTGAGAAAATATATTCAAGTTAGATTGCATTCTACTTACATATTACAAAAACCTACATTCACTAAAACGTGGATTTTCTAGTAATTTGTTTCCATGCGCATTCAACAAAATGATGCCTGGCTGGCTGGCTTTTTGCTGAACAATAAAATACTATCAAAAGGTTAAAACAATTAAAAAAATATTTATACCCACCCTACCGCTCACCTCTCTGGCCCCTCCATTCTGCACTCTGGTCCTTGGCACATCTTCGTATCACCAGAGCCAAGTCCCCAGGGCTCTTAATCCTGGGCTAGGACTTTTAGCTCTGATGAGGACCAAGAAATTTTGTGCATGCGCATGCAAGGTCACGGCACATGTCGTGACATCATGATGTTGCGACCTTATGCACTCTTGCCCAGAAAAATCCCAGACTTCATCAGAGTCAGAAGTTCTGGCCTATTGGTAAAAGGCCTAGAAATTCATCACTTGGCTGCAGTGATAAGAAAATCAAAAGAGAACCCAGAGCAAAATAAGGGTCTCAACTCACAAATAATAACATCTGCAAATCGAATTTCCCAAGAAAATCTGCTCAAACAGGTGAATTTGAATTTTGCCTGATCCACTCATCTTTAATCTCCACCTTTGCAACCATATTTATATTACTCCAATGCAATCAAAAATAAAAACACATCCTTATACATAGTCTTGATTTAAATTTTCTCATTGTTTTGTGTCTACAGCTTATACAGTATGCAGACCTGGCTCTATTTGCTTCTGTAAAGAGAGCAAACCTTTTCAATTGTGATACTGCAACCATACTCACTTAGAATGTCTTCCTATTAAAGAAGCACACCCATCAAAAAATGTCTAATTTGTATTTTATATAATGTAGGTACATTAAAGTACTTTCCATATTTTTCAGACTATAACATGCAGTGAATCATAAGAAACAACCCAAGTTTAGAGGAGGAAAATAGAAAAAAAATTTAACCTGTCATCAGGATCAGGCATGTCAGGGGTCATAGGTGCGTCTCACAGTCCAAATGTAGCTCACTAGGGGGGCAGCAGTGGTGAAGAGGGGTCACAGGAGGCAGGAGCAGGGTCACATTTACGTCATTTAATAGCAGGAGTGGGGCGATGCTGCGGGCCCTGGGCTAGGAGGAGGGGGTGTCTCTGGAGCACGAGGCAGGAGCAGAGTCCCTGCTGCGCACACTTATCTTCCGGCGGTCTTCAGTAAAATTACGGCAGAGGCGGCATATGCCCAGATTAAGATCTCAGCTCGTCATTTTCCTGAAGCCCACCCCAAGGTCAGTTTGCGCAAAGGAGACTCCACTCCTGCTTCACACTGCCGGGACACCACCTCCTCCTAGCATAGGGCCAGCAGCATCGCCCCTGTCCTGCCTCCTGTGACCCCGCTCCTCCTCCGACGCCCCCCAGTAAGCTACATTCACACTATAAGACGCACACCCATTTTCCTCACAAATTTGGAGGGAAAAAGTTTGTCTTATAATCCGAAAAATACGATATCAGTTTCTGTCTTCTTCAGTTTGAAGTGCCTCTCTGCTATTATTCAGGATCATGTGACTTCAAATCAGACTAACCAGATCATAAAAGGCTTTATCTGTGGACTGGAAGCAGGTTTTAAAATGTAGGTTTATAGGCTTACATACAGTACAGACCAAAAGTTTGGACACACCTTCTCATTTAAAGATTTTTCTGTATTTTCATGACTATGAAAATTGTACATTCACACTGAAGGCATCAAAACTATGAATTAACACATGTGGAATTATATACTTAACAAAAAAGTGTGAAACAACTGAAAATATGTCTTATATTATAGGTTCTTCAAAGTAGCCACCTTTTGCTTTGATGACTGCTTTGCACACTCTTGGCATTCTCTTGATGAGCTTCAAGAGGTAGTCACCGGAAATGGTCTTCCAAAAATCTTGAAGGAGTTCCCAGAGATGCTTAGCACTTGTTGGCCCTTTTGCCTTTACTCTGCGGCCCAGCTCACCCCAAACCATCTCGATTGGGTTCAGGTCTGGTGACTGTGGAGGCCAGGTCATCTGGCGTAGCACCCCATCACTCTCCTTCTTGGTCAAATAGCCCTTACACAGCCTGGAGGTGTGTTTGGGGTCATTGTCCTGTTGAAAAATAAATGATGGTCCAACTAAACGCAAACCGGATGGAATAGCATGCCACTGCAAGATGCTGTGGTAGCCATGCTGGTTCAGTATGCCTTCAATTTTGAATAAATTCCAAACAGTGTCACCAGCAAAGCACCCCTACACCATCACACCTCCTCCTCCATGCTTCACGGTGGGAACCAGGCATGTAGAGTTCATCCGTTCACCTTTTCTGCGTTGCACAAAGACACGGTGGTTGGAACCAAAGATCTCAAATTTGGACTCATCAGACCAAAGCACAGATTTCCACTGGTATAATGTCCATTCCTCGTGTTCTTTAGCCCAAACAAGTCTCTTCTGCTTGTTGCCTGTCCTTAGCAGTGGTTTCCTAGCAGCTATTTTACTATGAAGGCCTGCTGCACAAAGTCTCCTCTTAACAGTTGTTGAAGAGATTCGTCTGCTGTTAGTATTCTTTGTGGCATTGACCTGGTCTCTAATTTGAGCTGCTGTTAACCAGCGATTTCTGAGGCTGGTGACTCGGATAAACTTATCCTCAGAAGTAGAGGTGACTCTTGGTTTTCCTTTCCTGGGGCGGTCCTCATGTGAGCCAGTTTCTTTGTAGCGCTTGATGGCGCTTGATGGTTTTTGCAACTGCACTTGGGGACACTTTCAAAGTTTTCCCATTTTTTTGCACTGACTGACCTTAATTTCTTAAAGTAATGATGGCCACTCATTTTTCTTTACTTAGCTGCTTTTTTCTTGCCATAATACAAATTCTAACAGCCTATTCAGTAGGACTATCAGCTGTGTATCCACCAGACTTCTGCACAACACAACTGATGGTCCCAACCCCATTTATAAGGCAAGAAATCCCACTTATTAAACCTGACAGGGCACACCTGTGAAGTGAAAACCATTTCCGGTGACTACCTCTTGAAGCTCATCAAGAGAATGCCAAGAGTGTGCAAGGCAGTCATCAAAGCAAAGGTGGCTACTTTGAAGAACCTAGAATATAAGACATATTTTCAGTTATTTCACACTTTTTTGTTAAGTATATAATTCCACATGTGTTAATTCATAGTTTTGATGCCTTCAGTGTGAATGTACGATTTTCATAGTCATGAAAATACAGAAAAATCTTTAAATGAGAAGGTGTGTCCAAACTTTTGGTCTGTACTGTAGGTGGAAGCATCCCCGCCCACATCAAAATGTTAAAAAATAAATAAATCTTTATAATCACATTACTGTCCACCTCTACGGCCCCTCGGCGTCACCGGTCTGTTATTCGCGGCATCACACCACCACCCGCAATGAATTTTGCACAAACATGTGAAAGGTCATGGTGTCATGAAATCATGGCGTGCCCCATGACTTGCACACATACATGAGCGGTGGCATCGACTGGATTGGTGATAGTGATGAACAGAGGGGCCATAGAGATGAGAATAGGGATTTCTTTCTTTTTTTGACATCTTATGCTTTTATGATCTAGAGAAACCCCAGAGCATTATGAGGGACATTGGAATAGAATTTTCCAGGAAAACCTGTGCAAACAGGCAAATTAGAATTTTGCATGATCTTCTCATCTCTAATAGGCATAATAGGAAAAGCATTAATGACTCCTAGTACCAGAAGTCAGAAATGCATCGTGGTCCCCTTGGAATGCTACACATTGTGGAAAACTTTCTTCTTTCGCTCTAACAAACTAGAAAGGATAGTTTTACTATGTCTGTGCTTTCAATTAATTCTAACTGCATCTATTTTATAAAGAGATTATACAATAAGATTACATAAAATCCCTCTAATCTTTGCTTCAATCCCATGAATTAGTTTATAGTTGTAAATTTTCTGAATTGGTGTAATAAAAATCTTGGCATGTAAGCTCATTGCGCGATTTGTTTGGAATATAGTAAATTAATAGCAGAGTAGTTAGTATTTGCCGGTATGTCCTAACAGTCTCATATATTTCATTTTTTTGACAAGTATAGGTATTGATAATTCATAGACAGTGACAATTGGGGGTCTGCAGTATGAACTTGTATATATGCTTTATACATGGATGATTTACATCAATTTTGGAAACAATTTTGTGCCTAAATGTGTGTGAAATGTACATCCTCTGCTTGGGAAAAAGATGTGTACGGTAGAAAAAAAACTACCATATAAGTAAATATCATGTAACTTATTTTAGCTGGAATGCCAAAGGATGATCTCCTTTAAATGTTCTTGAAAATCTGCAGCGGATCTGTTGCATACACACAGCAAATCTGCTACAGAAATCAAAGGATAGACTCAGATTTCCCAGAAACACACATTAGATTTAAATTTGATGTCTGAAAAGGGAGAATACCACATGTGGTATGCCATGTATTGCACTCGTGTACGAGGTACTAGATAGAAACATATCAGGTTAATTAGAATATGGTTATGTGCTTGAGATCTTTTAATATTCAGAAGCAGACAACATGTTATTATACTGTGGAGTACAATCCATGTAACGGTAAGTGCAAACTGAGACTTTTCTCGAGTTTTTGGGACAGAAACTGAGCGCAAACTACAATTCTTTGAGTTTTTGAGGAGTTTCTGCTCAGTTTCCACATCAAAAAGACTCTGTGTGCACATACTCTAACAGCATTGTATATTCAATCAATCAACTTTTTACGAGATTCCTTAAAATGTTACCTTCTGAGCATGATGCGATATTACACACTTCATGACGAACTTTCGGGTTTTTTGTAAAACACCAAGGTCCTCCTTCTTCTCCTTTAGGATTCCGACAATAGTTTTCATTGAGGTCTTTACTTTGGTAGCTCGAATGCAAAAAGCTAGTTTTAAAATGACATTATAGCACATGTTGTAGTAAGTGGTGACATAATAGTTAGTATGAAAATGTAGCATGCACTACCGATGTAAAGAAATTTTAGTATGCCCTCTATTCATGTAATACCATGCCCTACATGTGCCAATCATGCCCGTGGTAATGTTAGCCATATCACCGCTCCCAAAATAAGTAATATTAATTAGCAGCTGACACTGTAAACACCACTAATTACCAGCCTTCTTGCGACAGCTGAATGTATATTATTAGATGAGATGCTTCTTCTCATAGGTAAAAGCTAATGATATACATTGGAAAGTGCAGCCTTGTAATTAGACACTAGACGTTGGTAAATAATTTGTAAACAAACGAGCCATAAAACTGGCAAACATTTAGTATAAGAAATAGAATGCTTAGCTTCCAGAAAATAAGAGTTGTAGAAGTTGTAGTACAGATTCCAAAGAAGCAATATGTAAATAATTAGTATTTGCACATAAAGAACAAGTAGAACAAATACACTTATACAAATAAACAGAAGCTAATCCAGCACTCAACAGTATGGTCAGTGGGGGTTTCCAGGTGTTTGACCTCTACTGATCTGCTAATCTGATATAGATGAACTTGCCAAATATAGTTCAACAATATCGCAATACTGGAAAACCCCTTTAAAGTGAACCTGTCAGCTGATTCATGCTTCTCGATCCATGGGCAGAATGAATCAGAAACTGGCTCTGTTACAAATCATTCTAGTCACCTTATCATCAGCCACCATTGTAAAGGAAACCTATTAGTTGATACTTGCTTCCCAAACCGTGGGCTGCATGTATCAGCCACTGAGTGTACAATCAGCGCCATATACAGTGGGGGAAATAAGTATTTGTTCCTTTGCTGTTTTTGTAAGTTTGCCCACTGACAAAGACATGAACAGTCTATAATTTTAAGGGTAGGTTAATTTTAACATTGAGAGATAGAAAACTCCCCCCCCCAAAAAATCAAGAAAATCACATTGTATAAATTAGATACATTTTTTTGCATTTTGCAGTGAGAAATAAGTATTTTATTCCTCTGGCAAACAACACTTAATACTTGGTGGCCAAAACCTTGTTGGCAAGCACAGCAGTCAGACATTTTTTGCAGTTGATGATGAGGTTTGCGCACATGTCAGGAGGAATTTTGGTCCACTCCTCTTTGCAGATCATCTCTAAATCATTAAGATTTTGAGGCTGTCGCTTGCCAACTTGGAGCTTCACCTCCCTCCATAAGTTTTCTACGGTATTAAGGTCTGGAGACTGACTAGGCCACTACATGACCTTACTGTGCTTCTTTTTGAGCCACTCCTTTGTTGCTTTGGCTGTATGTTTAGGGTCATTGTCTTGCTGGAAGACCTAGCCACGACCCATCTTCAATGCTCTTACTGAGGGAAGGAGGTTGTTGCCCAAAAATCTCGCGATACATGACCCCATCAATCTTCCCTTCAGTAGGATGCAGTCATCATGTCCCCGTTGCAGAAAAGCACCCCCAAAAGTATAATGTTTCCCCCACCATGCTTCATGGCTGGGACGATGTTCTTAGGGTTGTATTCATCCTTGTTCTTCCTCCAAACACAGCGAGTTGAGTTAATGGCAAAGAGCTCAATTTTTGTCTCATCTGACCACAGCACCTTCTCCCAATAACTCACAGAATCATCCAGGTGTTCATTGGCAAACTACAGATGGGCCTGCACATGTGCCTTCTTGAGCAGGAGGACCTTGCGGGCACTGCAGGATTTTAAACTTTTAAGGCGTAATGTGTTACCAATGATTTTCTTGGTGACTGTGGACCCAGATGCCTTGAGATCATTAACAAGTCCCCCCCATATGGTTTTAGGCTAATCTCTCACCTTCCTCATGATCAAGGATACCCCTTGAGGTGAGATTTTGCATGGTGCCCCAGATCGATGTCGATTGACATTCATTTTGTATTTCTTTTATTTTCTTACTATTGCACCAACAGTTGTCTCCTTCTCACCCAGCATCTACCTTATGATTTTGTAGCCCATTCCAGCTTTGTGCAGGTCTATGATATTGTCCCTGACATCCTTAGAAAGCTCTTTGGTCTTGCCCATGTTGTAGAGGTTAGAGTCTGACTGATTAATTATGTCTGTGGACAGGAGTCTTTTATACAGGTGACTATGTAAGACAGCTGTCTTTAATGCAGGTAACGAGTTGATTAGGAGCGTCTAACTGGTCTGTAGGAGCCAGAACTCATAATGGTTTGTAGGGAATCAAATACTTATTTCTCACTGCAAAATGCAAATATATTTATGTAATTTATACAATGTGATTTTCTTGATTTTTTGGGGATATTCTACATCTCACTTAATATGTGTTGGTAGTGATCAGCAATAGCTAACCTGAAGGTCTTTTGTGGGTGTCAGTTGATTGCACTGTGAATACTAAGGATCCTACTGCTAATGGGGTAAATGGCAGGGTCAGAGTTTTCTCTGATCATGGCTGTTGCCTTGGCAGACTGTGGTTGACAGCCACTTTGCTGCTGTGACTGGGCATAAAGGCTCACGATCATGTATTGTAAATCTAAAGAGAATAATATACAACTTCTCATAATGTACATGCAGGGAAAGGTTATGAAACCAGAAATTAGCACATATGTAGCAAACTATGGGAGAGATAGTTTTCTTCTTTGTGAAGATCTATTTTGCAAACATCCTAGGAAGTATTGCCACAAGAACTTCCTATCTTTTGAAGGATCGAAGCAAGGAGATTCAATGCTCTAATATACTACAGTTCTTTGAACAGCCCAAATAAAACATCTTGTTCTCAGCCCTGCTACATCTGTATTCTACTGGGGAAAAATATAAATAGTGCCAAAATATTAAAAAAAAATGTTTTCTTTAAACATTACTCGTACACACCAATACGAATAAGGAGGAAATAAGTCATTAAGGAAAAAGGGGCTGACTCAGTTTACGCTTCTCAGTTCTCAAGATCGGAAATGACATGAAACAGAACATTACTACAAGTCTGTCTTGTAAAAAATAAGAAGAAAATAGCCCCAAATTACTACACAATGCGTTCCTTGACATAAACATGGAAACCACCTTCCTAAAAACAGATGTTGCGATGAAGTTGTTCTGTGAATGTTAGCCCACACATTAACAAGCAGCAAATGTTCAATTGTTTAATTCTTTCTTTTTTTCTAATTGCTCTCTGCACATGAGTCTGTGCTAATGACATCATGAGATTTTTTCTTGGAGTAATAAACAAAATAGCGTGCGGCTACTTCATTTGTCGGATGACCTTTGCAATCTCTGACTGTAAAGCACGATGAGAAAGCAATAATAATCAAAGCAGCATGCATCAGGGCTGTGTAGACAGAGTCTAAGCCTGGCATCATACTGTATTTGCTAATGTGCACTGAAAACTAATTGTCAGGTCAACAGGCTAGACCTTTAATAAAAATATCTATAGTCATCAATGATTCATACAATAACAAAAAAGGAGGATTTTTTAGCTAAAAAATAAATTATTTATTAAATGTACATATATAAAAATCGTTTGATAAACCAAAGAACATAAAAGATGACAAAAACCAGAACATTGACAACAGAGCAGTGCAGGTAGCATTGTAAAGATAAGTAGAATGAATATGAATGTATAAGACTTCAAATAATAGACACAGTGGTCATAACCTATGTTATGTACACAGACATACATGTACTAATATGAAAATGAAAAATGCTGTTACCCATAGTGTAATGCACTCTGAAAGGTTACCACACAAACATAATACCCAATTCGCATTTCACATGTTTACAGTAGATCTCGCTTTCTTGCAGTTTGTATTACACTATAGGTAAGATCATTTTTGCCATATACTTATGAATTGTTATATGTCTAGACCCCCTGAAGAAGCGATATCTAACATGCGAAACATGCATTGTGGAAACCTCGCAGAGTACATTACACTATGGGTAAGAGCCTTTTTTTCTTACACTTAAGAATTGGTATATGTCTAGACTCCCTGAAGAAGCGAAATCTAAACACACAAAATGTGTGTTGGGGATTACATTTTTGTGGTAATCTTGCAGAGTGTATTACCCTATGGGTAAGAGCATTTTTGCCATATACTTATGATTTGATATATGTTTAGATCCCCTGGAGAAGCGAGATCTAAACATGCGAAACAAGCATTGGGGATTATGTTTTCGTGGAAACCTTGCAGAGTACATTACACTATGGTAAGAACATTTTTGCCATATACTTATGAATTGGTATATGTTTAAACTCCCTGAGGAAGCGAGATCTAAACATGCAAAATGTGTTTTGGGGATTATGTTTTCGTGGAAACCTTGCAGAGTACATTATCCTATGGTAAGGGCATTTTTTCCATATTCCTCTGAATTGGTACATCTCTTGAGTCCCTGAATAACCGAGAGCTAGACACACAAAACATGTATTGGGGATTATGTTTTTGTGGTAACCTTGCAAAGTGCATATTCATTGTACTTATCTTTACAATGCTACATGCACTACTCTGTTGCTAATTTCCTGTATTTTTGTAACCTTTTATGTTTTGGGGTTTATTAAGTTCTTTTTATCTTTTTATGCATGTACATTCAATAAATAATAGTTTTTTAGCAAAAAAAATGACTTTTTTTGTTATTGTTATTGCATAAACTTCTTGCAGAGTAGCTAATGAGCCTGTTTTCAGATTTAATGACTGAATCGGTAATTTAAGTATGTACCCGGTGGATTTGTATTCTCCCATCAATGATTCAGTAGCAAATTTCTTGCCACTAATTCTAACAACCATAGACATGGTGTCAGATAAACAAGCAAACAGGAATGTGTGTGCTTATATATATATACTTTATATAATGTATAGATTTGTCTATTTCTTTCTCTATTCCTTTTTCATGTCATACAGTAATCAATAGTATGCTCCCTCTTCAAGTTCCAGAAAGTCTAGTCAATCTTAAGTTTTACTTTGTGCAGCTGACTACCTGAGGGGATAGCACTACCAATTATTTTGAAGAATAGTACCCTAAGGCTATATCTCATATAAGACTAATGGGACCTTTGCACTTTGTAATTCAATAACCATAATTTGTTAGTTCCAAGCAACTGTTGTTAGCTAATTTACTTACAGCATCTCAATTTATAGGAAAACAAAGGACCTCCTCCTAATACGAGATATCTTTTTAGATGTGAGAAAACCACGAGACCTGATTTATGAAATTTGTAAGCTGAAATGTTTAAGGGTATGTGCACACGATGCAGAAATGAAGCAGAAAATTTCTGCATCATTTCTGCATCTCCCTGGCAGAAAAAACGCATGCAGATTGTGCATGCGTTTTTCCTGCAGAATACATGCGGATCCACATGCGGATTCACATGCGTTTCCGCATGCAGATTGACAAGCGCTTTCCAGGCGATTTTAGCATCACCTGGAAAGTGCTTGACAACTAGGTCACACCATATAAATCCATGCAAACAGCATGGATTTATATAGTGTGACCCGAGAGAGTGTATATACTTACCATCCGTTGGCCTGCGCTGTCCTGCTCAATCCGTTCTCCTGGCTGCCGGCAACTTTGAATTGAAAGACCTGCCGACGACAGCGTCACGTGACCCGTCACATGACTCTGACGTCAGCGCAGGTCCTACAACTCACTGCAAAGTGCCGGGAACCAAGCAGGAGCGCTGCGCGGGCCAACAGAAGGTAAGTATACATTTATTTTTTATTTTATTCTTTTTTTACAGCTTTTTTAATGGTACCTGGCTGTGGATGAGACTCTCCTCTCCTCCACACCCGGGTACCATCCGCACATTAGAACGCGCCAATAACGCAAGTACAAATGCAGTCTTGCGGTATTGGCGCGTTCTAATGCAAGTCAATGGCGGCGAAAACGCCGCGTTTACGCAAATTTAATTGACATGCTGCGGATTTTTGAGCGCAGCATCATGGGCACAGCACATGCGGATTTCAATTGGGGAACATTGCTGCCCTTCTACCATGCGTTTTTAATGCGTTTCCGCGGCGTTTACGCAGCTGCAAAAATGCCGCGGAAACGCATTAAATACGCATTGTGTGAACTCAGCCTAAGGCTTCTGTTAAAGGGAGTATGTTATCACAAATTGATCAATTGTTTAAAATAGGTTTTCACATTAAACATATTTTACTACATTTTTGGTAATCTTTTTTCCATTTCCACAGAACACGAATAGAAAACTATCCCATGAAAGTCAAAGAACACCTCAATATACATGGCAATGGCCTATGTAGCTAATGTAAAGAATATCTCTAAATGCAGGTAACAAAGATTCAGAAAATATATCTGCCCCCATAATCATGCACAAAATATCTACAGTATCATCAGAAAAAAAAAAGAAGAAAAAAATATGTTTCAAAATCTAGTCTAATTGTTTTAAAAATATTCATATACTTCATATCTATAGATTAAGTGCACCAAAATAAAAGGAACTAGTTTAAAGGGAACCTGTCACATTGGAGATACACACGCGGTCAGAATTGTTGGTACCCCTCGTTTAATGAAATAAAAATCCTCAATGGTCACAGAAATAACTTGAATCTGACAAAAGTAATATTAAATTAAAAATCTTTGAAAATGAACAAGTGAAGTCAGACATTGCTTTTCAACCCTGCTTCCACAGAATTTAAAAAAAAATTAAACTCATGAAATAAGCCTGGACAGAAATGATGGTACTCTTAACTAGAGATGAGCGTTGTTCTACTCGAACTGTTCGCCAATCTCAAATTCGAGCTGTTTTGGGCGGTGTTCGAGCCGTTCGGCGAACACGAACAATTTGAGAAAAATTCGGCTGTTCGAGGTTATGTTCGATAACTGTTCGTGCACCAAAATCATAACTGGATTTTTTCTCAGTAATGATGAAAATTAATGTTAATACGCAGTTTGAGTGTACAGCGGGGTGGGGGGAGGGGCAGGGGATGGATCTCTGCAGGAACAATGAAGATCTCCATTTTTTTTTCTCTTTCCCGCATTTACAGTGGGGAGGTGCAATCTGTCAGCCTATCAGCAGCGCACACACGGAGCGAAGTGCTTTTTTTCACACAAGCAAGGGCATGTGTCATTGGCAGTGTATGTCACATGTCCTTGCCCTAAAGACCAAGCCATTTTCCCCGTCGCCACCATTTTCTCACTGCTGCAGCTGCGTGTTAGACGGCACCGCTGTTGCTGTGTGCGCTATACCTTGTTAATTTCAAGCCAATTTTCGCACAAATCTACAGATAGCTTGGGAGTAGGGAATAGTTGTGATTGCAGTCCTTTTAAGGACTAGGTTACAGCATTTCCTACGACTTTTATCAGGCAGGTCTGTGCTCTTAAATAGATAGGTTGTGGGAGTAAAGACTAATTGTAATTTGAGTCCTTTTCAGGACTAAGTTACATCAGTTCCTATCAGGTCTGTGCCAGTGCTGTGCAAGTTTTTTTCACAGCATTTGGCTGAATCTAGCAAAGCTAATCCTTTTTGGCCTATTGCAGAGTGTGTTAGTCAGTGGAGTAGCCTATCTGTGTTGCAAGATATACCACCTGTGTATAGAATACCAATTTTTTTACTGCACCTAGTGAAGTAAAATCTTTTGGGCATAGCATCATTCTATTAGTCCATCTATACTGACCTCCATCAGGTTGCAAACTGAATCTAATTTTTTTCTGCATCTAGCTCTGAAAAAATATTTGGCCTTCTAGCAGTGTGTCGGACTTTCTCTATTAGTCCATCTATACTGACTTCCATCAGGTTGCAAATTCAAAATAATTTTTATCTGCATCTACAGTCCCTCTGAAAAAATATTTGGGCTTCTAGCTGTGTGTGGGACTTGTTGTATTAGTCCATCTATACTGACCTCCATCAGGTTGCAAACTGAATATATTTTTTTCTGCATCTACCTCTGAAAAAATATTTGGGCTTCTAGCTGTGTGTGGGACTTGTTGTATTAGTCCATCTATACTGACCTCCATCAGGTTGCAAACTGAATATATTTTTTTCTGCATCTACCTCTGAAAAAATATTGGGCTTCTAGCTGTGTGTGGGTCTTGTTCTATTAATCCATCTATACAGACCTCCATCAGGTTGCAAACTGAATCTAATTTGTTTCTGCATCTAGCTCTGAAAAAATATTTGGCCTTCTAGCAGTGTGTCGGACTTTCTCTATTAGTCCATCTATACTGACCTCCATCAGGTTGCAAATTCAAAATAATTTTTATCTGCATCTACAGTACCTCTGAAAAAATATTTGGGCTTCTAGCTGTGTGTGGAACTTGTTGTATTAGTCCATCTATACTGACCTCCATCAGGTTACAAACTGAATATATTTTTTTCTGCATCTACCTCTGAAAAAATATTGGGCTTCTAGCTGTGTGTGGGACTTGTTGTATTAGTCCATCTATACTGACCTCCATCAGGTTGCAAACTGAATATATTTTTTTCTGCATCTACCTCTGAAAAAATATTGGGCTTCTAGCTGTGTGTGGGACTTGTTGTATTAGTCCATCTATACTGACCTCCATCAGGTTGCAAACTGAATATAATTTTTTTCTGCATCTAGCTCTGAAAAAATATTTGGCCTTCTAGTAGTGTGTCGGACTTTCTCTATTAGTCCATCTATACTGACCTCCATCAGGTTGCAAATTAAAAATAATTTTTATCTGCATCTACAGTACCTCTGAAAAAATATTTGGCCTTCTAGCAGTGTGTCGGACTTTCTCTATTAGTCCATCTATGCTGACCTCCATCAGGTTGCAAATTCAAAATAATTTTTATCTGCATCTACAGTACCTCTGAAAAAATATTTGGGCTTCTAGCTGTGTGTGGGACTTGTTGTATTAGTCCATCTATACTGACCTCCATCAGGTTGCAAACTGAATATATTTTTTTCTGCATCTACCTCTGAAAAAATATTGGGCTTCTAGCTGTGTGTGGGTCTTGTTCTATTAATCCATCTATACAGACCTCCATCAGGTTGCAAACTGAATCTAATTTTTTTCTGCATCTAGCTCTGAAAAAATATTTGGCCTTCTAGCAGTGTGTCGGACTTTCTCTATTAGTCCATCTATACTGACCTCCATCAGGTTGCAAATTCAAAATAATTTTTATCTGCATCTACAGTACCTCTGAAAAAATATTTGGCTTCTAGCTGTGTGTGGGACTTGTTGTATTAGTCCATCTATACTGACCTCCATCAGGTTGCAAACTGAATATATTTTTTTCTGCATCTACCTCTGAAAAAATATTGGGCTTCTAGCTGTGTGTGGGACTTGTTGTATTAGTCCATCTATACTGACCTCCATCAGGTTGCAAACTGAATATATTTTTTTCTGCATCTACCTCTGAAAATATATTGGGCTTCTAGCTGTGTGTGGGACTTGTTGTATTAGTCCATCTATACTGACCTCCATCAGGTTGCAAACTGAATATAATTTTTTTCTGCATCTAGCTCTGAAAAAATATTTGGCCTTCTAGTAGTGTGTCGGACTTTCTCTATTAGTCCATCTATACTGACCTCCATCAGGTTGCAAATTCAAAATAATTTTTATCTGCATCTACAGTACCTCTGAAAAAATATTTGGGCTTCTAGCTGTGTGTGGGACTTGTTGTATTAGTCCATCTATACTGACCTCCATCAGGTTGCAAACTGAATATATTTTTTTCTGCATCTACCTCTGAAAAAATCTTGGGCTTCTAGCTGTGTGTGGGACTTGTTGTATTAGTCCATCTATACTGACCTCCATCAGGTTGCAAACTGAATATATTTTTTTCTGCATCTACCTCTGAAAAAATATTGGGCTTCTAGCTGTCTGTGGGACTTGTTGTATTAGTCCATCTATACTGACCTCCATCAGGTTGCAAACTGAATATATTTTTTTCTGCATCTACCTCTGAAAAAATATTGGGCTTCTAGCTGTGTGTGGGTCTTGTTCTATTAATCCATCTATACAGAGCTCCATCAGGTTGCAAACTGAATCTAATTTTTTTCTACATCTAGCTCTGAAAAAATATTTGGCCTTCTAGCAGTGTGTCGGACTTTCTCTATTAGTCCATCTATACTGACCTCCATCAGGTTGCAAATTAAAAATAATTTTTATCTGCATCTACAGTACCTCTGAAAAAATATTTTGGCTTCTAGCTGTGTGTGGGACTTGTTGTATTAGTCCATCTATACTGACCTCCATCAGGTTGCAAATTGAATATAATTTTTTTCTGCATCTAACCCAGCCAATAGTTTTGGCCTAATACCACAGTTTGGCCACTCAGCTCTGCTCGGTTACCATCCATTGTTTTTTTGTGCAAACAACTCCAGAGTTGTGAATTAGTTAACCACCAAAATGAGTGGAAAAAGGCCTGCTGCTGGTGGAAAGGGGAATAGGCGTGTTGGGAAGGGGAAAAAAGGTTGTGTCCGTGGGGTAGGTGTTAAAGCAACAGTAACATCTGCAGAAGAAAGACCATCTTCCAGCCAAACTAAAATGTCTACTTCTTTTAGCGGACAATGTGATAAGATCCCTTTCTTACGGCCACGCCAATCGCTACAAATTCCAGATGAGGCACAAAAACAGCAGGTGCTTCAACGGATATCAAGTGCTCCTTTAAGTGGGCTCTCCTCCACATCAACTTCAACATCACAAATACTCCAGTCCTCAAAGGTGTCACCCAAATCGCACTTGCTTCCTCACAGCTCCCAAATCTCCAGCTGCCCGTCTGAGTATGAGGTAGAACAGATGGTTGAGTCTGCAGAGCTGTTTACTCATACTATAGCCTGGGAATCAGAGGTCGACTCCAGCGCTTCTGTGAATCCAGACGAGGAAATGATCTGCACTGATGCCCAGAATCTTTATGAGTCGGATCCAGGACCAGACGCAGAAGGTCCTGACCATAATGTAGACCCTCATTCCCAAACTGTAACTCCTGTTGGTGGAGACAATGAGGAAGACGATGATAAGACTCAAATACCTGATTGGAGCGACAACTTTAGTTTTTTGTCAGGGCAGGAACAGGTTGGCTCTGAGGACGACGGGTGTGATAACACACAGGGTGATGATGATGAGGTTGGAGATCCCACTTACTGTCAACCCACAGTCAGCCAAGAGATGAGGTCAGCAGAGGAGGTGGAGGAAGATGCTAGTGACGACGAGGTCAGGTTGCACCTTCCTGGACAGAGACGTAGTACTGGAAGCACGTCAACAACTGCATCCTCAAACACAACTCTGCCTCTCACCACAAGTCGTGGTGGCTCTTCAGGTCGCATGGGTGCTAAGCCTTGCATAGCCTGGGCATTTTTTCAGATCGATAAAGATGACCCAACTCGTGTTATCTGTAACATTTGTCAGCAAAAGCTAAGTAGAGGCCAAAAAATACATAGTTTGAGTACTTCATGCATGAACCGGCACATGGACATGAAGCATAAGTTGCAGTGGGAAGCTCAGTGTGCTACAATGCGGCCTAGCCGGCCGGGCCAACCACCGTCTGCCATATCTTGTGCATCCGCGGCCTCTTCATCCTCTGTGACTGGGGGGACAGCAGTTACACCTGTTTTGGGGCGCAGACCTGCCACCTCTTTACCCGCAACAGCCAGCGTGATTGGCAGGTCATCATTTTCTTTGGAGGTGGTAACACCAGCTGGTGTTGAGCGCTGTCCGACATCGATAGCACCACCTTTGGATCAAGGCAACCTAACATGTCCGCCTGCATCTTCCTCACAGACCGGCAGTTTGCCGGGGACACCCTTATCAACTCCGTCTAAGCACAATAGCCAGCCCTCTGTCCCTCAGATGTGGACAAGTAAAAGACCATTTCCTCCTAGCCATGAGAAAGCTAAGAGGTTGAATTTCACCATCTCACCATCTGCAAGCTCTTGGCTACAGAAATGCTGCCTTTCCGCCTGGTGGACACAGAGGATTTTCGAGACCTTATGTCCGTCGCAGTGCCCCAGTACCAGATGCCCAGTCGGCACTACTTCTCAAAGAAAGGTGTGCCTGCGCTCCACAGCATGTCGCACACAACATCACCGCTTCTTTGAGAAACTCTGTGTGTGACAGGGTGCATTTCACCACAGACACTTGGACGAGTAGGCATGGACAGGGGCGTTACATGTCGCTGACTGGGCACTGGGTAACTATGGTGACAGAAGGACAAGGGGCTGCTGTCCAAGTCTTGCCGTCCCCACGAGTTGTGCGTCAATCCTCTTTATGTCAAAGTTCCTCCACTGGTTCTGCCTGCTCAACCTCCTCTCGGTCTTCCACCTGCACCCAAAGCCTGTCTGGTCATGCCACAAGCTTTCTAACTGCGCAGAAGGGATCCTGCACACCTCCTTACTATGCTGGCAGTAGGGCTCAACGTCATCAGGCGGTTTTTACTTTGAAATGTCTGGGAAATGTGAGTCACACAGCTGAGGAGTTGTGGTCAGCTCTGGAGAACCAATTTCATGAATGGTTGTCTCCACTGGACCTGAAACCAGGGAAGGCTGTGTGCGACAATGCTGCAAACCTGGGTGCGGCCCTTCGCCGGGGCAATGTCACACACGTGCCTTGTATGGCTCACGTGTTGAACCTGGTTGTCCAGCAATTTTTAGCCCACTATCCCAGACTAGATGGCCTTCTGCAGAGGGCACGGTCGCTGTGTGCTCACTTCCGCCGTTCGCATCCCGCAGCTCAGCGACTTACATCTCTACAGAAGTCGTTGGGCCTGCCACTTCACCGGCTAAAATGCGATGTGCCTACCCGGTGGAATTCAACTCTGCACATGTTGCAGCGACTGTGGCAGCACCGACAAGCCCTGGTGCAATACGTTCTGACGTATAGCCAGGGCCAACGAGATTCAGAGGTGGGGAAAATCACGCTGGAGGAGTGGTCTCAGATCAGGGACCTATGCACCCTTCTGCACAGTTTTGAAATGGCGACGAAGATGTTTAGTGCTGACGATGCCATTATCAGCATGACTATTCCGGTGATTTACATGCTGGAGCACATGTTAAACAGAATTCGGAGTCAGGTGGTGGCACAAGAGGAGGTGGAGGAAGTAGAGGAGGAGGAATTGTATGCGGAAGGGCTAACATCTGCAAGGTCCAGACGGTCGGCAGCACCAAGGCAGCAGGCATGTGACGGTGGGGGAGATGGTTTTACCAGGGCGCATGGTAGCAGCCAAACTAGTGAGGAAGGTGCAGGAGCCCAGGAAGAAGTGGAGGACGAACTGATGGAAGACTCATCAGATGAGGGAGACCTTGATCACATTTCTGTTGTGCGAGGTTGGGGGGAGAGGACAGAGGAAGGAAGCATGATTGTTACCTCGCCACCAACACAACAGGGAATTGGTGCTCCTGGATGCGCAACACACATGAGTGCCTTCTTGCTGCACTACCTGCAACATGACCCTCGAATTGTGAGAATTAGAAATAATCCTGACTACTGGGTTGCCACACTGTTAGATCCCCGGTACAAAAGTAAATTTGCAGAAATTATTCCTGCCATAGAAAGGGATGCACGCATGCAGGAGTATCAGCAGAGACTGTTGCAGAATCTTACATGTGCTTTTCCACAAAATACCAGTGGTGCACGTAGTGAATCTCACAGTTCCAACTTGCCAACCGTGGGACCGTCAAGTGTTCAGCACTCAAACCGTAACAGAACCACAGTATCTGCTGGTAACATCAATTTTGCGGAATCATTTCACCACTTTTTTAGCCCATCCTTTGCAAGGCCACAGGAGACAAGAAGTTTGACACATAGTCAACGCCTAGAGACGATGGTACAGGAGTATCTCCATGTAAACATTGAAGCCACGACTGTGTCACTGGACCCTTGCTCTTTTTGGGCTTCCAATCTGGATAAATGGCCGGAGCTAGCCACTTACGCCTTGGAAATCTTGTCATGCCCCGCAGCCAGCGTTCTGTCTGAACGTGTGTTCAGCGCTGCTGGTGGTGTGCTGACAGATAAGCGCACGCGGCTCTCCACTGATAATGTAGACAGACTCACGTTCATAAAGATGAACAAATCATGGATCCGAAACGACTTTTCTACCCCTGTGTCATCCTGGGGAGAGTAAAAGCTTGATGATTGGTTAAAATCACCCTACCAACCGTTTTAAGCTTTCAAATTACTAATCATGTTTATCTGTATCTTGACTGGAAAATAATTTGGGCTTTGTAGCACTGTGCAGCACTGATCCTATTAGGCCATCTATAATAAGCTCCACCAGATTTAAAATTAAAAATAATTTTTAGCTGCATCTAGCCCGGAAAATAATTTTGGGGCTCCGAGATGCGCAAGACACATAAGTGCCTTCTTGCTGCACTACCTGCAGCATGACCCTCATATTGTCAGAATTCGAAGTAATCATGACTACTGGGTTGCCACACTCTTAGATCCCCCAAACTTTTCGATCAACCTTTTCATTTTAATAAAGACCAAAAAAATGGTCATTTTTGAAATTATAAGCATTAGCAGGTTGTTAGAAACTGAAATCAAACAGTTTTCAACTCAAAACTTTATTGTAGGTGATGTTACATTTTCACATAGGACCCCTTGTTCGAAAGGAGCTTCTGAACTCTCTCGTCCATTGAATTTGTCAGGTTTTGGATGGTTTCTGCTTCAATTGTTTTGCATGAGGACAGAATACCCTCCCAGAGCTGTTGCTTAGATGTGAACTGCCTCCCGCCATCATAGACACTCCTTTTAATGATGCTCCAAAGGTTCTGAATGGGATAGAGGTCAGGGGAGCATGGGGGTCACACCATAAGTTTGTCCCCTTTTATGCCCATATCAGCCAGAGATGCAGATGTTTTATGTGCAGCATGAGATGGTGCATTATCATGCAGAAAAATGATCTTGCTGTGAAATACACGGTTCTTCTTCTTGAACCATGGCAGGAAGTGCTGTTTGAGAAAATCCACATACATTATGGAGTTCATCTTTAGCGCCTTCAGGGATCCTAAAGGGGCCGACAATCTCTCTCCCCATGATTCCAGCCCAAAACATTACTCCACCTCCTCCTTGTTGGCGCTGTAGCCATGTTTGCGTGGGGTGTCCATCAACCAGCCATCCTCCACTCCATCCATCTGGACCATCGAGCGCTGCATGGCACTCATCCGTGAACAAAACAGTTTTGAAATCAGTCTTCAAGTAATGTTTGGCCCACTGGAGCCGTTTCTGCTTGTGTGAAGTGGATAGAGGAGGTCGACAGGATGGCGTGCGAACAGCTGCAAACCTCTGAAGGACCCTGCATCTTGTTGTTCGGGGGACGTTGGAGGCACCAGCAGCTTCAAAAACTTGTCTGCTGCTATGACAAGGCTTTCTTGCCGCTGCTCTTTTAACCTGACGTAATTGCCTGTAGGAAAGAGTCCTCAATTTGCCCTTATCAGCACGCACACGTGTGTACTGTGAATCAGCTACATACTTCTTGATTGCCAAGACACTTCATCCTGATCATCGCACAATGTTGATTGTAGTCATGCCTTGACCTAAACACTCCACAATTTGTTGCTTCTCAGCAGCCGACACATCCTTTTTCTTTCCCATTTTGGCAGAAAATGTAGGCTGCTTAATAATGTGAGAGAGCCTTCTTAAGTAGTCTTGCCTTTCATTGGACACACCTGCCAAACTAATTAGCACAGGTGTCTGCAATTGCTTACAGTGATATAAAGAGCCCTGACACACATCACCATCAATGAGTTTAACTGACAAACAAACAAATTCTTCCCTTATCACTCCTAAACACTTTTTGCATAATAATTTGGAACGCGGTGTACATGTGCTTTTCCACAAAACACCAGTGGTTCACGTAGTGAATCTTACAGTTCTAACTTGCCAACCGTGGTCTGTATGGAATTGTTCAATAAAGGGCCCAAAATTAAGATAACATAGATGGGAGAGGTCTCTATGAATAGGAATTCCTAAGTATTTGATACCCTGTGAGGGCCAGGCAAAGGGAAAGTTGGACTGGATGGAATCCTATATGGATTTGGGGAGGGAGACATCGAGGGCCTCAGACTTCGCTGCATTGATTTTAAAATTTTACCATGTAACAAAGTGATCTATTTCAGCCATAACAGCAGGGATGGATATATGTGATTGAGTGATATATACTAGGACATCATCAGCAAATAGAGAGCACTTGTACTCGGTGCCTCCCACCTCAATCCACCTAATATTGGGGTTATGGCGAATTGATGAGAGCAGGTGCTCCGTCACTAGGATGTATAAGAGAGGGGACAGAGGACATCCCTACCTTGTCCCATTGGTGATTGTGAAAGGTGATGAAAATGTTCTGACGCACCCCCTGGGCCTTGGGACTCCCGGAGCCGGACCCTTTTTGGTGGATGCTGGTGGTTGTAGTCTTCGTGGCGGCGACCCGGTTCCGTGGCTCAGGGCGGTCAAACCAGTGGCGGAACTATTTATGTGGTTTTGATGTTTAAATGTCCGACTACGCCACCCATGGATTGCGGTCAGAGTGAACCGCCGCTACAGGGCAGACCGCTGAGGCTGGTGTTGTGGGTGCAGCAGAGCGTAGCATAACTCCCCACGGGAGGAGTATAGCCTCAGGGCAGTATATGCGGAGGATGGGGGTGATGGTGCAGGGCAGCAGCAGTAACGACACGGAGTCAGTGATGCAGTCCAGGGCCTTTACTCACAGTTCTTATTATCCAGACCATGTCTGCAGGTAACGGCTGCCCACGTCGTACTGTGCTCACCAGGTGAGGCGCTCAGACAACTCCCAGATAACTTTGGAGCGCTTCACAGGACCCCCTTTGTGTGTCCTTTGTCTGGCCTTTCTTACCAACACTTCTGTCCGGCTGCCTCGGGCCTCCTCTTGGTAAACTTGGCGCCAGTTTCCCTGACCCTATGTGGTGCCTTCCTAGCGGGTGTAGCGAGGGGCTGCGCCACATAAAATGTCAGAGCCTCCGGTTTCTAGCTGAGGGTCGTTTCCTGCCTCCACTAGTTCGGGGACCGGTCTCCCCCTTTGGCCTGACCCCTCCACGCAGGTGGATTCGGGCATGCGGTGGCGACTCGCCCGTCCGCACCCCTGGGATCCCTTCATTCCTCGTTCCTGGAGCCTTCTCCGCTCCTCTTCCTTCCTTCTCCCTCTTCCAGGCCTGGGCCTCTGTTACTAGGCCCGCCTCCAGAGCAGAGCTCATGCAGAGCCCCTGCTCCCTGCCACTTCTGCTCAGACTTCTCTGCACTGAACTAAGATGGTGCCCACCTTTTATACTCCCTTCTCAATGCACCCAGGAACTGCTTCCTCCCTGCTCCTGCACTACAGGGTTCCCCTTCCTCAGTGTTCCCTCCCCCCACTCCAGCCAGGGACAGGGACTGTCGTACCCATCTCAGGGGCATATTGGTCGCCCTGCCCCACGGCAATGTGGTGTAATGCATGCAGGTGTCGGGTCCTGATCCACACTCCATCCTTACCTGAGAGTGAGATATCACACCTCTGGGTGAGGTGCAATACGTCTGTAGCAACCGAGCCCTCAGGGTGCTACAGTTCCATTTATCTTCAGCCTAGGTGATGTATTGCGATACAGGGCCGTGATTTTGGCTATAAAAGGGTCCCCTAGACCCCTACCCCAAGCTTTTTAAGAGAATCATATATGGCGTGCCAGGAGACTCTATGGAATGCTTTCTCAGCATCCAACGAGAGTATCTAATTACAAATTTTTAACTGCATCTAGCCCAGGAAATACTTTGTGCCTAGTAGCAGTGTCTGCTAGTCAGCGGATTATCCCGGCTGTTAAGCAAGCTACACCACCTGTAGTTTAGACACTTAATTTTTTCAAAGGAAATGCTTCGGGACCATGGGATACTTAGTGAAGAGCATCAGGAGGCACCCCAAGGCATAGGGGCTGGGACTGGCAGTAGGATGCCTTGCGGTGGACAGCCGAGCTCGATCCTTATAAAAGCTTTTTAACTGCAGCAGCTTTAGTGGACGCTACTGGAGCTGGAATTACCGCGGCTGCTGGCATGAGACTTGCCCTCCAATAGATCCTTGTAAATGGATTTAAAGTGTATTCATTCAAATTAGAGAGACAATTTAAATTAAAAAGCTTAGAGCTGCCTCCACCACAGGGGGGCTCGCTCGACCCACCAGCGGACAGGCGCCAGTATTGGGAGAGGGGGGCTGGCCGTCAGGGTTCACCGCGGCTCTGGCACAAACCCGGCGACACGGAGGTGGCACGGGCAGGAGCGGACTGGCCGTGTCGGCTTCTCACTTTTTGGATTTTAGAAGGGCATGACATGCCTATATCTGTGTCTCCCCCTCCTTTTACTCCTCCACCTCTTTTATTTTCGCATGACTATATGTACTTGTCACTTTTCCATGTGTTAGTTATGTCTTCTGAGCAGTTTGTCAGCTTTTGGACACCTTTGAAGGTGTTTTCTATGTGTTTCTATGTGTTTTTGTTTGCCTGCCATTGGTTTTAACGGTGTTCGAAGGTGTTCGACGAACAGTTCGACGAACAGTTCGGCGAACACACGAGTGTTCGACGAACCGAACCGAACTCGAACACTACGGGGGTGGCTCAACACTACTCTTAACTTAATATTTTGTTGAACAACCTTTTGAGGCAATTGCTGCAATCAAACGATTCCTGTAACTGTCAATGAGACTTCTGCACCTCTCGACAGGTATTTTGGCCCACTCCTCATGAGCAAACTGCTCCAGTTGTCTCGTGCTTGAAGGTTGCCTTTTCCAGACAGCATGTTCCAGCTCTTTCCAAAGATGCTCAATAGGATTTAAGTCAGGGCTCATAGAAGGCCACTTCAGAATAGTCCAATATTTTCCTCTTAGCCATTCTTGGGTGTTTTTAGCTGTGTGTTTTGGGTCATTATCCTGTTGCAAGACCTATGACCTGCGACTGAGACCAAGCTTTCTGACACTGGGCAGCACATTTCTCTCTAGAATCCCTTGATAGTCTTGAGATTTCATTGTACCCTGCACAGATTCAAGACACCCTGTGTCAGATGCAGCAAAGCAGCCCCAGAACATAACAGAGCCTCCTCCATGTTTCACAGTAGGGACAGTGTTCTTTTCTTGATATGCTTCATTTTCCATCTGTGAACATAGAGCTGATGTGCCTTGCCAAAAACTTTCATTTTTGTCTCATTTGTCCATAGTTAACAAACAAAACAGCACACTGCAACGCTAAGTATGCAAACATGAAATATATGAAATTTGAATAGCATTACTGCTGTAGAAAAATAGAAATAAATGAGAAATCTAAGCGCATAAATTGGCCAATTAATGTGTACCTGGTAGCCACGGTAAGGCGTTTCTCAAAAATACCAGGACCCTATCAATCTGAACTCCTCTCTAAGTGACTATGTCTGCTTGTGTGTGGGATAATAGGATTCTGCTGTAATTAAAATTGCCTGTGGCATAGAGGTGGAGTGCTCAGTCAAAGCTTATACATAGAAACAGAAAAAACTGTCCAGCACTTCCAAAACAAGAAATAGGTGTGAACAGGTGCTTACTAGGAGCAGCTACCTCCATATACAATTAACAAACAAAGCAGCACACTGCAACGCTAAGTATGCGAACATGAAATATATGAAATTTGAACAGCATTACTGCTGTACAAAAATAGAAATAAATGAGAAATCTTAGCACATAAACAATGGATGGTGCGATCTGACAATAATGTTCCTTGAGCTTGAAGTTCACCTTTAATCTCTTTAGAAGTTATCCTGGGCTCTTTTGTTACCATTTGTATTATCCGTCTCTTTGACCGTGTCTTCAATATTCCTCCTGCGGCCACGTCCAGGGAGGTTGGCTACAGTCTCATGGATCTTAAATTTGTGAATAATATGTGCAACTGTAGTCACAGGAACACCAAGCTGCTTGGAGATGGTCTTATAACCTTTACATTTAACATGCTTGTCTATCATTTTCTTTCTAATCTCCAGTGACAACTCTTTCCTTTGCTTCCTCTGGTCCATGTTGAGTGTGGTACACACCATATCACCAACAGCACAGTGAGTATCTGTAGCCCTATATACAGGCCCACTGACTGATTACAAAATTGTAGACACCTGTGATGCTAATTAGTGGACACAAGTTGATTAAACATGTCCCTTTTGTCACATTATTTTCAGGGGTACCATCATTTCTTTCCAGGCCTATTTCATGAGTTTAATTTTTTTTTAAATTCTGTGGACGCAGGGTTGAAAAGCAATGTCTGCCTTTCATTTGATCATTTTCATAGATTTTTAATTTATTATTACTTTTGTCAGATTCAAGTTATTTCTGTGACCATTGTGGGTTTTTCTTTCATTAAATGAGGAGTACCAACAATTTTGACCACGTGTGTATGGGGTTAATATGCAGGTAAATAGCGTTAGAAGGGTACCCAGCTGCCATACTGATGCACTGCAAAGCTAGCTGTCAATCAAAGTGATGGGCCGTACTTACAGCGGATGATCACAATGCTGTGAGCTGTGACTGTAGTCGCACCGGAACGCCTTTACGACTGAAAGCCAATGGCTCCCAGGAGGAATAAAGTTAATATTCTCCCAGTAGCTGCGCAATCAGTATTGCAACCGAGCAACTTTCTAATGCTATTTACCTGCAGATGAAACCTATATCCTATATCTGCAGGCAAATAGCATTATCCAACATGGTAGGTTCTCTTTAAAGAGTGATCAGGACAGGCAGTAAACCTATAATAAAAGTTTGGAGACTATTTAAAATATTTACTACTTGAAGAATACCTAAATCTTTCAAAGTTTTGTTTTTATGTATTGTTGTGTCTCCTTAAATGCCTTGCAGATCATTGGCAGTCTGTGTCCTGAGACCCCTATAGTTTGCTTAAACCAATATACCAAGGTGCTCAGTTCACCAGCCAGAAGAGCTTAGCACCGGCTTGAGTGTGCATACAGCAGTGAAAGGATCCATTGACTTTTTATTAAGCCCGTACAATGATGTGCGTGCACTCATGGAGGAGCTAGATGTTTGAGAAATCAGTTGGAGTTAAGGGCCTGGACCCTCACTGACCTACAAAGTTTTTTAATTTACCAAAAACACTTGAAAAGTTTAGTTTCATCTTAATTATTCTGACTATAAATATAATGAATTATTCTTATCTTTAAAAGCAATGAAACATTTATCAAGATTCTGTGTCAATAGTAAAATGGACTTTCACTTAAGCCGAATATATAAGTGTATGAGATACGTTGTAATTTATTTCTTACCTGTGTTCATGTGGGATCATAGAATTCCATGACTGGCATGCAAAGCCGCTTTTTGTTGTGTTCCGTAAACCCTTGTAATTACTGCCTTTTCCATTAATACAGTCACGGACATAATCTGTTTTGTTTTTTTCAGAAAGTACAGTTAATAGATGTAAATATGGTAATCCGTTTTATATCTATACATTCTATACATTCACTGTGCATCCACACCCTATCCCTATTAAATTTAGTTTGAGCACATGGTTCACACAATGTGAAATCGGAGTCATTAAAGGGATTTTATATCCACTGAAACGTTTTTAAAGAAAACTTTCAAAATGCTGTAAAATTATAATACTAAATTATTTTACTGATCCTCTGCCACTCCTATTGTAACATGGCTAGAATTTCTTCCTTGTTTCTATATTTTCAATAAAGTCTGGATGAGCATGTAAAGTCTGCAACCAATCAGTGGATGTATCGGTAACGAGATCGTCACCACTAAGGCCAGTGATCACCTACTGGAGTGGTTATATGTCTTTCCTGATGGAATAGAAAGACTGAGCTCTGTACTTCCTACTCAGTCCAGATAGACACATGCTGCTGCAGCCAATCACCAAACAGACTGTAGAGAGACTGTGGAGGTACTCAGTACAGATGAGCGGATCTTTTTAAATTCGATTTTCGGTAAATAAATTTGTTCGAATCTCAATATTGGATGGCTTGTAATTTTTTGGAAAATACACGTGGGGAAGATAAGTGAGAGAGAGAACCCCGCCGACCATAAGATTTTACACCCTACATGAGAGAGAGGGAGTACCCCGCTGATCATAAGTGCTTGCACTCTACAGGAGAGACAGAGAAAGAGAGGATACCCCTGACCATAAAAGTTTATACTTTATAGAAGAGAACCCTGCTGACAATAAGAACTTACAATCTATAGAAGAGAGAAAGAGAACTTCGCTGACCCGAACATATTACATTCTAAAGGAAAGAGGACCCCGCTGACCATGAGAGCTTGACCTCTACAAGAGATATAGTGAGAGGACACTGCTAACCATAAGAGCTTACACACTACAGAAAAGAGAGACTTATCCAGTGACTCTGGAGATGGAAAATGACTCTGCAGAACAAACTGTGCTCCACTTGGAACCGCTGATCGGTGATGACCCCTTTAATTATCACCACTATACAAGGTATGATAATTCGTTAGATGTCATAGTTGCAGGGCCTCATGGGGAAACCCGCACAGCCACGGAAAAAGACATTATCCCGCTCTGTGATGGTTCAGCACTTTGGGAAATGGTGGTGGGCAAGGTTTTTTCTTGCCAACAGTGAATGGAATCTCAAAATATTAGATTTTGCATGAAACTGTGAATTTCAGGAAATTCAACTTGAACTCAACCCTCAATAGATTGATCCGCTCATCTATAGTACTCAGGTATCAGTATAATGAAAGTGGCAGAAGATTTTCAAAGTATGCTATTTACTTGATTATTTTACAGCATAAAAAAATATGTGGCTTGGCAAGCCCATTTATCCCTGAAAAAATCAAAAGATGAAGTCCATATAACAGAGGACCAATCATAATTGTACAAGACAGAATGGTTTACTGTTTACTTTCCCGGCCATCACCTCATTGCTGTTAACAATGCAATTTATTAAGAGAGGACAGATCAAAACAGCAAATAGGAAAAGGGATAAAGTAACAATGATTGGACACAATATTTGTTTTAATAGCACCATGGCAGTCACAAGGACAGCCCTAATGGAATATATATGATATTTCTTCTTACTGACTTAAGGCATTTACTTCTCAACAAGTGTCGATAATCCATATTTCACATGATCTGCTTTATGCTTTCCTGAAACTTCCTAACGAAACATCTAAGACTCTTCTAATCATTTTCATGAATTATAATGAAACCATTAAATATGTAAATGTTGTTTAGAAGCATACTGCATACTGAATCTATTAATATATTCGCACTGTATTATTTCATTATGAATAAAGTGTTAATAAATCTCATTTATATGCAATTAAACTTCCCAGAGGAATTAAAAGGACCCAAAAAACAGCCAACATAAATGTAAGTAATCACACATACTGCCGCAATAAACAACAGTTACAGAAACATTTCTTTTGAAGCGTTTTATAGGAATAAATGTTACCTTTCTTTTCAAAAAGATCAAATGCATGATCTAGTTTCTTCTTTATTCCTGTTGACAAGCTATTGAAAGAGAACCAGTGGCATCTCTTTATGCTTTTATCAAAAGCAAACGCCCTGGAGAGAATAATGCATTTATTAGCATTAAACATAGATTTCTTTTAATACCACTTTAGAAAACTAGAGCCTTTTGTGCTTCAATCAAATAGGTTGGCAGTAAAGAAAGAATGTAGACTGACTCATTACATTTTTAAGTGCATAGGGGCGCATTGGTTTATCAAAGACTTTGACTGTGTTTGATGCACCAGCATTCATCGTAATTATGCAGCACAAATATAGTATTTAGTTCTTCACGGTACAATCATATTGAGTGGGTCAAATTTAGCGTAACTACCTGCATGCTTTTACCTATAGTACAGTAATGTCATGACACGCATCATGGAATAAGCCATGGGAATTCAGGAATAAATACAGTATGTCTGGGTGATTATGTTCTTATGTTTCTGTCCTAATTTCACTTAAGATTAATCTTTCACACTACACAAATTCCAAGGTTCTGAAACATTGACAGCAGTTCAAAGACTTGTAATATGGAATCTGATATTTTCCAATATTACATTATTCAATTTACAGATCCGCAGGCACATATTGTATCAAAGGGAAACTGTTTACTGTGTTATCACGTAAGGATGAAAACATTCAATGGATGAAAAAAAAATACTCAATATATCAAGAGTAGATATTCGAATTTGACTATTTGCACATTTTTTCCTGGAAAATTTGATTTATTGAGAAATTATTCTCCACAAATTTAATGTCCCTTATAATGCTCTGGGATATTTACACCCCAGAACATAATAAATTTAAGATGTAAAAAAGAAAAAAATATATTTATACTTACCTTTCCGCTCACTTATCCGGCCCCTCCACTTCTCACAACCACCAGTCCGGTCCTCGCAGTATCTTCTGATAACCCGTCTCTCACGTGGATGGGTGGATAAGCTTCGGTGAGGAACAGATGGGTGTTGGTGAGTAGCGGAAGAGCCAGAGATGTGAGCGGTAAGGAAATTTTTTTTTAACCTTTTGATGACCCTTTTTGATTCAGAAAAATAGCAGCCAGCTCTGCCATTTTTCTTAATCCTCATAGAAGCTAATTACAAAATATCCGCATTTTGACTAAGGCGGATTTTTGTTAAATTCGAGGAGAATTCAGTTCTACTCGAATTTATTTGCTCATCTCTAATCACCAGTAAATAGATTGTGAGCCATTGAGCTGTTCTCTTCTGCCTATATCTACATTTATCTTTTATTTTCCTTTTCACTTATTGTTTTCTGAATGTAGCAATACGCACTGACTATCAGTCTCCAAGCCAAAAAAGACCCAGTGTAGCTCTGCACCAGCCTATAATCCTATTTTTAACAAGCTGAGAGTTTAAAGCTTACAATATAGATATATTCATAAATATTTTTCTATTGCATACATTCTCTGAATTGCTGATGAACCATTACTGAACACAACAAATACTTTTTACATTTCTCAGACAAATGATGAAAGTCAAGCCCGAAGTGTACTCAGCCAAGCCTACATGTGTTTAGCAGATGAACAAAAAAATACAAAATTGGCATTCTCCAAAAAACACTTTGAAGCACTGTGAAGTTCTCACACACAGGAGGGTGAGGTGTAATACCGATACAATGCCAAAATAGCAGATCTATTAGTAGAAATCATCTACTTACTTGCAAGTAAAGGCTAGCCCTTTATTCCGACTGCATCTCTTGGCACAATTCTCTGTGGTGTTAAAAAGTTTTGTTTTAATCTTAAGCTGCTTGTTGATCCTTACTAAAGTGGTATCTGAAGACTTTGTGTAATCATGCAGGCTATTACGTTTTCTTATCTTGCCCTCTGTGGAAACATAATCACATGAACGAAAAAAATTATTAGAAAAGCTTCAATCCCAAATTAATAAGTTATTAATGTTCATAAACTGAAACTTCATTATATCTATAAAAAAAGTAAAACACAGATTACACTGCAACAGTACAAACAATTCTAGCATCTTGTTATAACCCCCATGCGCTCAAAAAATCTTTTTAGCAGAGAGGATCAGCTGATGGAGTTGTGATCCTACTGGCATAAAAGTATTTATTATGCATTTCTTATATAGCGCCATTAATTACACCACGCTTTACAGACATCATCATCCCTGTCCTCAGTGGAGAACACAATCTGAATTCCCAATCAGTATGTTTTTGGAATTTGGGAGGAAACCAGAGCACACAGAGAAAACTCATGCAAACACAGAGAGAACATACAAACTCCTTACAGATGTTGTCCTTGGTGAGATTTGAACCCAGGACTCCAGCTCTACAATGCTAACCACTGAGCCACTATGCTGCCAGTTTTGCATGCTTATATTATTTATATGTGATGTAGAGCAGTTCCATTCACTTTCTTTTGGGTTGGAATTAGATCTATTATTTATGTTGGCAATCCAAATATTGTAAACTTTTCTCTGTATTTGCACTACATATCTTAATTAAATTATGTATTTATTATGCTTGCTTATTTAGCACCAACATATTTCACAGACATTCTAATCACTGTGCCAATTGGGGCTTACAATCGAAATTCACTATCAAGTATGCTGTGTAGACTGTGGGAGGAAACCCACAGAGAATATACAGATTCCTTGCAGATGCTGTCCTTGGTGAGATTTGACTCTTGGACCACCAGCTGTAAAGTAACACTGCTAACTATTAAGTCACAGTGCCGCCTATGCATCATTATCACAATAACTCATACTAATAAATAATTTAACAATGCTAATAAAAATCTAACAATAAAAATCCTAATAACCATAAAAGAGTGATTCTGGCTAGTAAACATGTTGTCTGGTTTACAATATTAAAAAATTCTTACTTCATTAAATGTAGATTCAGAATCTTCATCTATTAGCTAAATAAAGAGCGACTACTGTGAGCTTTTCTCAACTTCGAGGATACATTCTGCTTAAATATTACCTCTGCTCAAATATTATCTGTACATCACCCTCTACCCAGGCACAAAAATTTGACTAAACATTTTTCATATACAGTACTGTATAAAAGTTTTGGGTAGGTGTGGAAAAAATTATGCAAAGTAAAAATGCTTTAAAAAAGAGTTAAAATAAGTTATTTTCATTAATTAACAGAACGCAAAGTGAATGAAGAAAATAGAAATTTAATTCAATATTTGGTGTAAACACCCATTAGCTTCAAAACGGTATCAAAGCACCAATTCTCCTAGGTAGACTTGCAAATAGTTTTTGATGAAAATCCGTAGGCTAGTTGTTCCAAACTTCTTAGAGAACTAACCACATATCTTTTGTGAATGTAGGTTTGTGCAAATCCTTATGTCTCTTTATTTATCCTAGACAGATAATGGTCTATGGGGACCATATAATCAATTCCAGGATCCCATGTTTTTGCATAAAAGACAATTATGATATTGGCTGTATGTTTGGGGTTGTTGTCCTGCTACAGAATAAATTTGTAGCCAATCAAATGCTTACTTGATGGAATTGCATGATGGATAAGTATTTTCCTGTACTTCTTAGCATTGGGGGCACCAAGAAATGGGCAATGTTGGGGACTATGGACACAGTGGTTGGGCAAAGAAACGTAGTGCAGCATATGAAAGAAACATTATTACTCCACTTCGAATTAAAAAGACATCCACCAGTGCTATCAGCCCAGAACTGACAGCAACTAGTGGGACCTAGCTTCACACATCTACTGTTCGAAGAACTGGCCAGCCATGGTCTTCATAGAAGAATTGTGTCCAAAAGCCATACCTCTGACATGGAAATAAGGCAAGACTACTCAACTAAGCACAAAATTATAGGAACTGGGGTGCAGAAAAATGGTGGCAGGTACTCTGGACTGATGAGTCAAAATGAGAAATATTTGACTGCAACAGAAGGCAGTTTGTTCACTGAAAGGCTGAAGGTGCAGTACAATAGTTAGTGTTGGATGTTCCTTGCAAATTTGGGGCTACATTTCAGAAAATGCAGTTTGGCTTTTGGCCAGGATTAATGGGTCCCCAGTACTGAGAAATACAGGCAGATACTTTTCCATCAAGCAGTACTATAAAGGAGGTATCTGATTGGTTCCAGATTTTTTCTGCAGCATGACAACCTGTGAATCACCTGTGCTGGGTGTTATGTTCTGCTACCAAAGCTAAGGAAAGAGAGGAGATCTGTCCCTACTATAGGACTCAGCTGAATCCCTACGATGTAACAGGGAACCTGATCCTGCGATCAGACCTGCTAAAGTCCTAATCTAGTCTGTACGAAGTCCTATAGATGTGGGGAGGGAATCCCTACAAGTACTAAGGACTGGAAGGAATATGGGACACCTCCTAACAGAAATAGTAGCAGACAGACGAACAAACAAAATAGATAGAACATAGAGGTCCGTAGACCAAGCAAACTAACAGAGATAGATACAGAGCACAGGCTAGCTAGAAAGTAGATATACAATGAAGTCCAGCAAAGCCAGAAGGGCGGAGCAGGATTAAATAGGCCAACAAGGTCATGTGACCAGAAAAGGAAAAAAAACCTAACAGCAAGGTTCTAACAGTACCCCCCCTTCTAAGAGGATCCTCCGGATCCCCTAGGACCAGGCTTATCAGGAAATCTCCTGTGAAACGCTCTGATAAGTCTGGACGCGGAAACATCATCTGACCTCACCCAAGAGTTATCCTCGGGTCCGAAACCTTTCCAGGCCACAAGATACTGCAAACTACCTCTATACCGTCTAGAGTCAAGGATGCGAGAAATTTCATATTCCCCGTCCTCCACCACCGGAGGAACAGAGGCAGAGGCGTCACCATCAGACACAACAGCTTTTTTTAACAGAGAGACATGAAAGACCGGATTAATTCTCCAGGAGGTAGGAACCTCCAACCTAACAGCAGATTGGTTGACAACCTGAAGCACCTTAAAGGGCCCTACAAACTTGGGACCCAATTTCTTAGAAGGAATCCTCAACCGCAGATTCCTAGAGGACAACCAAACCATGTCACCAACAGCGAACAAAACCTCCTGTCGTTTCCTATCAAAGTAGTCTTTAGATTTTCTGTTGGCCTCCTGAAGATTACCACGCACATCCGTCCAAACTCTTTCCAAATCACCGGAAAAATTCTCCTCCTCAGGCACGGCAGATCCCAACTTGGAGAACGACCCAAACGACGGATGTCTCCCAGAACAACAAAAAAAAGGCGAACAACCAGCAAAAGAAGATGTATGATTGTTCAGAGCAAATTCGGCAAGTGGCAGAAACTCAGACCACCCCTCTTGATTGTCTGCCACAAAACAACGCAAGAACTGCTCAACATCCTGGTTTTTCCTTTCTGTCTGGCCATTAGATTCAGGATGATATCCGGACGAAAACGACAAATGAATTCCCAACCTGTCACAAAAGGCACGCCAAAAACGAGCCACGAACTGAGGACCCCTATCAGAAACAATGTCAGTAGGAACGCCATGAAGTCTGACAATTTCTTTGACAAAGGTCTTAGCGAGAGTTTTAGCGCAGGGCAGTTTGACGAAGGGAACCAAGTGACACATCTTGCTAAAACGGTCCACGACCACCCAGATGACAGTAAAACCCTCAGAGGGGGGAAGGTCAGTTATAAAGTCCATAGCCAAATGTGTCCAAGGAGCACTGGGGACCTCCAAAGGACAAAGCAACCCCGCAGCAGGAGTATGTGAGGACTTAGATCTAGCACATATAGTACATTGGCGCACCCACTTAATGACTTCCTTCTGCCATCCAGGCCACCAAAAACTGCGACCCACCAGTCTCTTGGTCTCAGAGATTCCGGGATGACCTGCCAACCGAGATTCGTGACACTCAACAAACAAATCTCTCCTAAAGGTCCCAGGCACAAACAACCTCCCATGAGGAGTGTTAGATGGGGCATTCTCCTGAGCTTTAAGAATCTCATCTTCCAAAACGGAGTCTAAAGCAGCTATCACAACACCTTCTTGTAAAATGTTTTCCTCTTTCTCAGCACCGACTATGGGAGAAAAACTGCGAGACAAGGCATCCGCCTTAACATTCTTAGTACCAGGGATGTAAGTAACGGAGAAATTAAACCGCGAGAAAAACAGTGCCCACCTAGCCTGACGGGCATTCAGGCGCTTGGCAGCATCAAGATATATCAGATTTTTATGATCCGTAAGAACCTGAACGGGAAATTCCGCACCTTCCAAGAAGTGGCGCCAGTGTTCAAATGCGAGTTTAATAGCCAATAATTCCCGATTACCAACATCGTAATTCAATTCAGTCTCCGAAAAATTTTTTGAAAAAAAAAGGCACAGGGATGTAATCCATCCCCGTTATCCTGAGACAATACTGCGCCAACCCCCACAGAGGAAGCATCAACCTCAACCAAAAACGGCCTAGTAACATCAGGCTGCATAAGGATGGGAGCAGAGGTGAACCTCTCCTTGAGATACACAAAAGCTTCAATGGCCTCAGAAGACCACTGAACCGCATCAGCACCTTTCCTGGTGAGATCAGTCAGAGGTTTGACAATACTAGAAATTTTTTTTATGAATTTTCTATAGTAATTGGCGAAACCCAAAAACCTCTGTATCGATTTCAAACCAATAGGCCTAGGCCATTCCTGCACAGCCTGAACCTTAACCGGATCCATCTCAAAACCTTTGCTGGAGATAATGTAGCCCAAAAAACTAATTCTCTGTACAGCGAACTCACATTTCTCCAGCTTAGCAAAAAGTGAATTGTCCATTAATAACTGTAATACCTCACGCACGCTCCGCCAATGAGACTCCAGATCTGGCGAATAAATCAAAATGTCATCCAAATAAACAACCACATTTTTACCGATCAAAGGTCTAAGGATGTCATTAATCAGATTCTGAAAAAATGCAGGAGCATTAGTAAGACCAAAAGGCATAACCAGATTCTCAAAATGACCCACAGGAGTGTTAAAAGCAGTCTTCCATTCATCACCCTCCTTCATGCGCATCAGATTGTATGCCCCCTTAAGGTCAATTTTAGAGAACCACTTGGCCCCCAATAACTGGTTAAACAGATCAGGAATCAATGGCAGTGGGTAAGGATTGCGTACCGTAATTTTGTTAATCTCACGAAAATCCAGACAAGGACGTAAACCGCCGTCCTTTTTTTTTACAAAAAAAAATCCAACCGCCACAGGAGACTTAGAGGGCCTAATGTGACCGGCGGCCAAACTTGTCTGTATGTATTCCTCCAAAGCCTTCCTCTCAGGAATAGTAAGGTTAAATAAACGACTTTTAGGAAGAGTCGCTCCAGGGACAAATTCAATAGAACAATCATAGTCTCTATGGGGAGGCAAAACCTGCGATTCCTTCTCAGAAAAAACTCTCCAAAAATCCTGAATAGGAACAGGCAATTCTCCCCTATCCAAAGCTGCAATACGCCCGTTACAACACTTGTCATAACATTTATGGCTCCAGGATTTAATTTCACTGGTAGACCAATCCAGTACAGGATTGTGAAATTTTAACCAGGGCAAACCCAATATTACTGGAGAAGGCAAGTTATTCAACACTACCAAATCCAATTTCTCATGGTGAACACCATTAATAGTGAGAGGAAATTCACTGACCTTGAGAGTAATATTCTTCAAAGGGGAGCCATCCACAGAAACCACAGCAATGGGGGATGATAAAGGTTCAGGTTTTAAATTGAGTTTTTCCACGAATCCCCCATCAATTACATTTAGTGTAGACCCGCAATCAACAAACACCCGAAATTCCATTAATTTTTCCTGAGCAATCGTGGAAGCAGCTAAAAATATACCCTTGGAATTTAAACAGGCAATACGGGCGTGACTGACCATTTTTTTTTCTTTCTTCATACGAAGCTCACAGCCTTTAATCAAATGACCAGATTTTCCGCAATAGAAACACAAGCCTTCCGAAAAACGACGGTCTTTTTCTTGAGAGCGAGGTGCCACCGATCCAATCTCCATCGGTTCACCACTGTTAGTACACACATTATCATAACCAGAAACTGACATAGCAGAGGATTTGCTCTCATTAACCCTAGCACGCAGTCTTCTATCCACCCGTATAGCTAATTGCATAGCCTGTTGCAAATCCTCAGGTGTAGGATAAGCAATTAGCAGGTCTTTAACCCTTTCACTGAGCCCAGCAAGAAATAGACTTTTCAGAGCAGAATCGTTCCACCCTGTTTGAGTGGACCAACGACGAAAATGAGTACAATATTTTTCCACATTACCTGATCCTTGCTTTAAACGTCTCAACTCAGTCTCAGCTAGTGTTGAGCCACCCCCGTAGTGTTCGAGTTCGGTTCGGTTCGTCGAACACCCGTGTGTTCGCCGAACTGTTCGTCGAACTGTTCGTCGAACACCTTCGAACACCGTTAAAACCAATTGCAGGCAAACAAAAACACATAGAAACACATAGAAAACACCTTCAAAGGTGTCCAAAAGCTGACAAACTGCTCAGAAGACACAACTAACACATGGAAAAGTGACAAGTACATATAGTCATGCGAAAAGAAAAGAGGTGGAGGAGTAAAAGGAGGGGGAGACACAGATATAGGCATGTCATGCCCTTCTAAAATCCAAAAAGTGAGAAGCCGAGACGGCCAGTCCGCTCCTGCCCGTGCCACCTCCGTGTCGCCGGGTTTGTGCCAGAGCCGCGGTGAACCCTGACGGCCAGCCCCCCTCTCCCAATACTGGTGCCTGTCCGCTGGTGGGTCGAGAGAGCCCCCCTGTGGTGGAGGCAGCTCTAAGCTTTTTAATTTAAATTGTCCCTCTAATTTGAATGAATACACTTTAAATCCATTTACAAGGATCTATTGGAGGGCAAGTCTCATGCCAGCAGCCGCGTAATTCCAGCTCCAGTAGCGTCCACTAAAGCTGCTGCAGTTAAAAAGCTTTTATAAGGATCGAGCTCGGCTGTCCACCGCAAGGCATCCTAGTGCCAGTCCCAGCCCCTATGCCTTGGGGTGCCTCCTGATGCTCTTCACTAAGTATCCCGTGGTCCCGAAGCATTTCCTTTGAAAAAATTAAGTGTCCAAACTACAGGTGGTGTAGCTTGCTTAACAGCCGGGATAATCCGCTGACTAGCAGACACTGCTACTAGGCACAAAGTATTTCCTGGGCTAGATGAAGTTAAAAATTTGTAAGTAGATACTCTCGTTGGATGCTGAGAAAGCATTCCATAGAGTCTCCTGGCACGCCATATATGATTCTCTTAAAAAGCTTGGGGTAGGGGTCTAGGGGACCCTTTTATAGCCAAAATCACGGCCCTGTATCACAATACGTCACCTAGGCTGAAGATAAATGGAACTGTAGCACCGAGGGCTCGGTTGCTACAGACGTATTGCACCTCACCCAGAGGTGTGATATCTCACTCTCAGATAAGGATGGAGTGTGGATCAGGACCCGACACCTGCATGCATTACACCACATTGCCGTGGGGCAGGGCGACCAATATGCCCCTGAGATGGGCACGACAGTCCCTGTCCCTGGCTGGAGTGGGGGGAGGGAACACTGAGGAAGGGGAACCCTGCAGTGCAGGAGCAGGGAGGAAGCAGTTCCTGGGTGCATTGAGAAGGGAGTATAAAAGGTGGGCACCATCTTAGTTCAGTGCAGAGAAGTCTGAGCAGAAGTGGCAGGGAGCAGGGGCTCTGCATGAGCTCTGCTCCGGAGGCGGGCCTAGTAACAGAGGCCCAGGCCTGCAAGAGGGAGAAGGAAGGAAGAGGAGCGGAGAAGGCTCCAGGAACGAGGAATGAAGGGATCCCAGGGGTGCAGACGGGCGAGTCGCCACCGCACGCCCGAATCCACCTGAGTGGAGGGGTCAGGCCAAAGGGGGAGACCGGTCCCCGAACTAGTGGAGGCAGGAAATGACCCTCAGCTAGAAACCGGAGGCTCTGACATTTTATGTGGCGCAGCCCCTTGCTCCACCCGCTAGGAAGGCACCACATAGGGTCAGGGAAACTGGCGCCAAGTTTACCAAGAGGAGGCCCGAGGCAGCCGGACAGAAGTGTTGGTAAGAAAGGCCAGACAAAGGACACACAAAGGGGGTCCTGTGAAGCGCTCCAAAGTTATCTGGGAGTTGTCTGAGCCCCTCACCTGGTGAGCACAGTACGACGTGGGCAGCCGTTACCTGCAGACGTGGTCTGGATAATAAGAACTGTGAGTAAAGGCCCTGAACTGCATCACTGACTCCGTGTCGTTACTGCTGCTGCCCTGCACCATCACCCCCATCCTCCGCATAAACTGCCATGAGGCTATACTCCTCCCGTGGGGAGTTATGCTACGCTCTGCTGCACCCACAACACCAGCCTTAGCGGTCTGCCCTGTAGCGGCGGTTCACTCTGACCGCAATCCACGGGTGGCGTAGTCGGACATTTAAACATCAAAACCACATAAATAGTTCCGCCACTGGTTTGACCGCCCTGAGCCACGGAACCGGATCGCCGCCACGAAGACTACAACCACCAGCATCCACCAAAAAGGGTCCGGCTCCGGGTGTCCCAAGGCCCAGGGGGTGCGTCAGAACATTTTCATCACCTTTCACAATCACCAATGGGACAAGGCAGGGATGTCCTCTGTCCCCTCTCTTATACATCCTAGTGACGGAGCACCTGCTCTCATCAATTCGCCATAACCCCAATATTAGGTGGATTGAGGTGGGAGGCACCGAGTACAAGTGCTCTCTATTTGCTGATGATGTCCTAGTATATATCACTCAATCACATATATCCATCCCTGCTGTTATGGCTGAAATAGATCACTTTGTTACATGGTAAAATTTTAAAATCAATGCAGCGAAGTCTGAGGCCCTCGATGTCTCCCTCCCTAAATCCATATAGGATTCCATCCAGTCCAACTTTCCCTTTGCCTGGCCCTCACAGGGTATCAAATACTTAGGAATTCCTATTCATAGAGACCTCTCCCATCTATGTTATCTTAATTTTGGGCCCTTTATTGAACAATTCCATACAGACCACGGTTGGCAAGTTAGAACTGTAAGATTCACTACGTGAACCACTGGTGTTTTGTGGAAAAGCACATGTACACCGCGTTCCAAATTATTATGCAAAAAGTGTTTAGGAGTGATAAGGGAAGAATTTGTTTGTTTGTCAGTTAAACTCATTGATGGTGATGTGTGTCAGGGCTCTTTATATCACTGTAAGCAATTGCAGACACCTGTGCTAATTAGTTTGGCAGGTGTGTCCAATGAAAGGCAAGACTACTTAAGAAGGCTCTCTCACATTATTAAGCAGCCTACATTTTCTGCCAAAATGGGAAAGAAAAAGGATGTGTCGGCTGCTGAGAAGCAACAAATTGTGGAGTGTTTAGGTCAAGGCATGACTACAATCAACATTGTGCGATGATCAGGATGAAGTGTCTTGGCAATCAAGAAGTATGTAGCTGATTCACAGTACACACGTGTGCGTGCTGATAAGGGCAAATTGAGGACTCTTTCCTACAGGCAATTACGTCAGGTTGAAAGAGCAGCGGCAAAAAAGCCTTGTCATAGCAGCAGACAAGTTTTTGAAGCTGCTTGTGCCTCCAACGTCCCCCGAACAACAAGATGCAGGGTCCTTCAGAGGTTTGCAGCTGTGCATACGCCATCCTGTCGACCTCCTCTATCCACTTCACACAAGCAGAAACGGCTTCAGTGGGCCAAACATTACATGAAGACTGATTTCAAAACTGTTTTGTTCACGGATGAGTGCCGTGCAGCGCTCGATGGTCCAGATGAATGGAGTGGAGGATGGCTGGTTGATGGACACCCCACGCAAACACGGCTACAGCGCCAACAAGGAGGAGATGGAGTAATGTTTTGGGCTGGAATCATGGGGAGAGAGATTGTCGGCCCCTTTAGGATCCCTGAAGGCGCTAAAGATGAACTCCATAATGTGTGTGGATTTTCTCAAACAGCACTTCCTGCCATAGTTCAAGAAGAAGAACCGTGTATTTCACAGCAAGATCATTTTTCTGCATGATAATGCACCATCTCATGCTGCACATAAAACATCTGCATCTCTGGCTGATATGGGCATAAAAGGGGACAAACTTATGGTGTGACCCCCATGCTCCCCTGACCTCTACCCCATTCAGAACCTTTGGAGCATCATTAAAAGGAGTGTCTATGATGGCGGGAGGCAGTTCACATCTAAGCAACAGCTCTGGGAGGGTATTCTGTCCTCATGCAAAACAATTGAAGCAGAAACCATCCAAAACCTGACAAATTCAATGGACGAGAGAGTTCAGAAGCTCCTTTCGAACAAGGGGTCCTATGTGAAAATGTAACATCACCTAGAATAAAGTTTTGAGTTGAAAACTGTTTGATTTCAGTTTCTAACAACCTGCTAATGCTTATAATTTCAAAAATGTCCATTTTTTTGGTCTTTATTAAAATGAAAAGGTTGATCGAAAAGTTTGGGGGATCTAAGAGTGTGGCAACCCAGTAGTCATGATTACTTCGAATTCTGACAATATGAGGGTCATGCTGCAGGTAGTGCAGCAAGAAGGCACTTATGTGTCTTGCGCATCTCGGAGCCCCAAAATTATTTTCCGGGCTAGATGCAGCTAAAAATTATTTTTAATTTTAAATCTGGTGAAGCTTATTATAGATGGCCTAATAGGATCAGTGCTGCACACTGCTACAAAGCCCAAATTATTTTCCAGTCAAGATACAGATAAACATGATTAGTAATTTGAAAGCTTAAAACGGTTGGTAGGGTGATTTTAACCAATCATCAAGCTTTTACTCTCCCCAGTATGACACAGGGGTAGAAAAGTCGTTTCGGATCCATGATTTGTTCATCTTTATGAACGTGAGTCTGTCTACATTATCAGTGGAGAGCCGCGTGCGCTTATCTGTCAGCACACCACCAGCAGCGCTGAACACACGTTCAGACAGAACGCTGGCTGCGGGGCATGACAAGATCTCCAAGGCGTAAGTGGCTAGCTCCGGCCATTTATCCAGATTGGAAGCCCAAAAAGAGCAAGGGTCCAGTGACACAGTCGTGGCTTCAATGTTTACTTGGAGATACTCCTGTACCATCGTCTCTAGGCGTTGACTATGTGTCAGACTTCTTGTCTCCTGTGGCCTTGCAAAGGATGGGCTAAAAAAGTGGTGAAATGATTGCGCAAAATTGATGTTACCAGCAGATACTGTGGTTCTGTTACGGTTTGAGTGCTGAACACTTGACGGTCCCACGGTTGGCAAGTTGGAACTGTGAGATTCACTACGTGCACCACTGGTATTTTGTGGAAAAGCACATGTAAGATTCTGCAACAGTCTCTGCTGATACTCCTGCATGCGTGCATCCCTTTCTATGGCAGGAATAATTTCTGCAAATTTACTTTTGTACCGGGGATCTAACAGTGTGGCAACCCAGTAGTCAGGATTATTTCTAATTCTCACAATTCGAGGGTCATGTTGCAGGTAGTGCAGCAAGATGGCACTCATGTGTGTTGCGCATCGAGGAGCACCAAGTCCCTGTTGTGTTGGTGACGAGGTAACAATCATGCTTCCTTCCTCTGTCCTCTCCCCCCAACCTCGCACAACAGAAATGTGATCAAGGTCTCCCTCATCTGATGAGTCTTCCATCAGTTCGTCCTCCACTTCTTCCTGGGCTCCTGCACCTTCCTCACTAGTTTGGCTGCTACCATGCGCCCTGGTAAAATCATCTCCCCCACCCTCACATGCCTGCCGCCCTGGTGCTGCCGACCGTCTGGACCTTGCAGATGTTAGCCCTTCCGCATACAACTCCTCCTCCTCTACTTCCTCCACCTCCTCTTGTGCCACCACCTGACTCCGAATTCTGTTTAACATGTGCTCCAGCATGTAAATCACCAGAATAGTCATGCTGATAATGGCATCGTCAGCACTAAACATCTTCGTTGCCATTTCAAAACTGTGCAGAAGGGTGCATAGGTCCCTGATCTGAGACCACTCCTCCAGCGTGATTTGCCCCACCTCTGAATCTCGTTGGCCCAGGCTATACGTCAGAACGTATTGCACCAGGGCTTGTCGGTGCTGCCACAGTCGCTGCAACATGTGCAGAGTTGAATTCCACCGGGTAGGCACATCGCATTTTAGCCGGTGAAGTGGCAGGCCCAACGACTTCTGTAGAGATGTAAGTCGCTGAGCTGCGGGATGCGAACGGCGGAAGTGAGCACACAGTGACCGTGCCCTCTGCAGAAGGCCATCTAGTCTGGGATAGTGGGCTAAAAATTTCTGGACAACCAGGTTCAACATGTGAGCCATACAAGGCACGTGTGTGACATTGCCCCGGCGAAGGGCCGCACCCAGGTTTGCAGCATTGTCGCACACGGCCTTCCCTGGTTTCAGGTCCAGTGGAGACAACCATTCATGAAATTGGTTCTCCAGAGCTGACCACAACTCCTCAGCTGTGTGACTCACATTTCCCAGACATTTTAATGTAAAAACCGCCTGATGACGTTGAGCCCTACTGCCAGCATAGTAAGGAGGTGTGCAGGATCCCTTCTGCGCAGTTAGAAAGCTTGTGGCATGACCAGACAGGCTTTGGGTGCAGGTGGAAGACCGAGAGGAGGTTGAGGAGGCAGAAGCAGTGGAGGAAAAATGACATAAAGAGGATTGACGCACAACTCGTGGGGACGGCAAGACTTGGACAGCAGCCCCTTGTCCTGCTGTCACCATAGTTACCCAGTGCCCAGTCAGCGACATGTAACGCCCCTGTCCATGCCTACTCGTCCAAGTGTCTGTGGTGAAATGCACCCTGTCACACACAGAGTTTCTCAAAGAAGCGGTGATGTTGTGTGCGACATGCTGGTGGAGCGCAGGCACACCTTTCTTTGAGAAGTAGTGCCGACTGGGCATCTGGTACTGGGGCACTGCGACGGACATAAGGTCTCGAAAATCCTCTGTGTCCACCAGGCGGAAAGGCAGCATTTCTGTAGCCAAGAGCTTGCAGATGGTGAAATTCAACCTCTTAGCTTTCTCATGGCTAGGAGGAAATGGTCTTTTACTTGTCCACATCTGAGGGACCGAGGGCTGGCTATTGTGCTTAGACGGGGTTGATAAGGGTGTCCCCGGCAAACTGCCGGTCTGTGAGGAAGATGCAGGCGGACATGTTAGGTTGCCTTGATCCAAAGGTGGTGCTATCGATGTCGGACAGCGCTCAAGACCAGCTGGTGTTACCACCTCCAAAGAAAATGATGACCTGCCAATCACGCTGGCTGTTGCGGGTAAAGAGGTGGCAGGTCTGCGCCCCAAAACAGGTGTGACTGCTGTCCCCCCAGTCACAGAGGATGAAGAGGCCGCGGATGCACAAGATATGGCAGACGGTGGTTGGCCCGGCCGGCTAGACCGCATTGTAGCACACTGAGCTTCCCACTGCAACTTATGCTTCATGTCCATGTGCCGGTTCATGCATGAAGTACTCAAACTATGTATTTTTTGGCCTCTACTTAGCTTTTGCTGACAAATGTTACAGATAACACGAGTTGGGTCATCTTTATCGATCTGAAAAAATGCCCAGGCTATGCAAGGCTTAGCACCCATGCGACCTGAAGAGCCACCACGACTTGTGGTGAGAGGCAGAGTTGTGTTTGAGGATGCAGTTGTTGACGTGCTTCCAGTACTACGTCTCTGTCCAGGAAGGCGCAACCTGACCTCGTCGTCACTAGCATCTTCCTCCACCTCCTCTGCTGACCTCATCTCTTGGCTGACTGTGGGTTGACAGTAAGTGGGATCTCCGACCTCATCATCATCACCCTGTGCGTTATCACACCCGTCGTCCTCAGAGCCAACCTGTTCCTGCCCTGACAAAAAACTAAAGTTGTCGCTCCAATCAGGTATTTGAGTCTTATCATCGTCTTCCTCATTGTCTCCACCAACAGGAGTTACAGTTTGGGAATGAGGGTCTACATTATGGTCAGAACCTTCTGCGTCTGGTCCTGGATCCGACTCATAAAGATTCTGGGCATCAGTGCAGATCATTTCCTCGTCTGGATTCACAGAAGCGCTGGAGTCGACCTCTGATTCCCAGGCTATAGTATGAGTAAACAGCTCTGCAGACTCAACCATCTGTTCTACCTCATACTCAGACGGGCAGCTGGAGATTTGGGAGCTGTGAGGAAGCAAGTGCGATTTGGGTGACACCTTTGAGGACTGGAGTATTTGTGATGTTGAAGTTGATGTGGAGGAGAGCCCACTTAAAGGAGCACTTGATATCCGTTGAAGCACCTGCTGTTTTTGTGCCTCATCTGGAATTTGTAGCGATTGACGTGGCCGTAAGAAAGGGATCTTATCACATTGTCCGCTAAAAGAAGTAGACATTTTAGTTTGGCTGGAAGATGGTCTTTCTTCTGCACCTACCCCACGGACACAACCTTTTTTCCCCTTCCCAACACGCCTATTCCCCTTTCCACCAGCAGCAGGCCTTTTTCCACTCATTTTGGTGGTTAACTAATTCACAACTCTGGAGTTGTTTGCACAAAAAAACAATGGATGGTAACCGAGCAGAGCTGAGTGGCCAAACTGTGGTATTAGGCCAAAACTATTGGCTGGGTTAGATGCAGAAAAAAATTATTTTTAATTTGCAACCTGATGGAGGTCAGTATAGATGGACTAATAGACCAAGTCCCACACACCGCTAGAAGCCCAAATATTTTTTCAGAGCTAGATGCAGAAAATTTTTTATTCAATTTGCAACCTGATGGAGGTCAGTATAGATGGACTAATAGACCAAGTCCCACACACTGCTAGAAGCCCAAATATTTTTTCAGAGCTAGATGCAGAAAAAAATTATTTTTAATTTGCAACCTGATGGAGGTCAGTATAGATGGACTAATAGACCAAGTCCCACACACTGCTAGAAGCCCAAATATTTTTTCAGAGCTAGATGCAGAAAATTTTTTTATTCAATTTGCAACCTGATGGAGGTCAGTATAGATGGACTAATAGACCAAGTCCCACACACTGCTAGAAGCCCAAATATTTTTTCAGAGCTAGATGCAGAAAAAAATTATTTTTAATTTGCAACCTGATGGAGGTCAGTATAGATGGACTAATAGACCAAGTCCCACACACCGCTAGAAGCCCAAATATTTTTTCAGAGCTAGATGCAGAAAAAAATTATATTCAATTTGCAACCTGCTGGACGTCAGTATAGAAGGACTAATAGAACAAGTCCCACACACTGCTAGAAGCCCAAATATTTTTTCAGAGCTAAATGAAGAAAAAAATTATTTTTAATTTGCAACCTGATGGAGGTCAGTATAGATGGACTAATAGACCAAGTCCCACACACTGCTAGAAGCCCAAATATTTTTTCAGAGCTAGATGCAGAAAAAAATTATTTTTAATTTGCAACCTGATGGAGGTCAGTATAGATGGACTAATAGACCAAGTCCCACACACTGCTAGAAGCCCAAATATTTTTTCAGAGCTAGATGCAGAAAAAAATTATTTTTAATTTGCAACCTGATGGAGGTCAGTATAGATGGACTAATAGAACAAGTCCCACACGCTGCTAGAAGCCCAAATATTTTTTCAGAGATAAATGAAGAAAAAAATTATTTTTAATTTGCAACCTGATGGAGGTCAGTATAGATGGACTAATAGACCAAGTCCCACACACTGCTAGAAGCCCAAATATTTTTTCAGAGCTAGATGCAGAAAAAAATTATTTTTAATTTGCAACCTGATGGAGGTCAGTATAGATGGACTAATAGACCAAGTCCCACACACCGCTAGAAGCCCAAATATTTTTTCAGAGCTAGATGCAGAAAAAAATTATATTCAATTTGCAACCTGCTGGAGGTCAGTATAGAAGGACTAATAGAACAAGTCCCACACACTGCTAGAAGCCCAAATATTTTTTCAGAGCTAAATGAAGAAAAAAATTATTTTTAATTTGCAACCTGATGGAGGTCAGTATAGATGGACTAATAGACCAAGTCCCACACACTGCTAGAAGCCCAAATATTTTTTCAGAGCTAGATACAGAAAAAAATTATATTCAGTTTGCAACCTGATGGAGGTCAGTATAGATGGACTAATAGAATGATGCTATGCCCAAAAGATTTTACTTCACTAGGTGCAGTAAAAAAATTGGTATTCTATACACAGGTGGTATATCTTGCAACACAGATAGGCTACTCCACTGACTAACACACTCTGCAATAGGCCAAAAAGGATTAGCTTTGCTAGATTCAGCCAAATGCTGTGAAAAAACTTGCACAGCACTGGCACAGACCTGCCTGGCAAAAACTGATAGGAACTGATGTAACCTAGTCCTGAAAAGGACTCCAATTACAATTAGTCTTTACTCCCACAATCTATCTATTTAAGAGCACAGACCTGCCTGATAAAAGTCGTAGGAAATGCTGTAACCTAGTCCTTAAAAGGACTGCAATCACAACTATTCCCTACTCCCAAGCTATCTGTATATTCGTGCGAAAATTGGCTTGAAATTAACAAGGTATAGCGCACACAGCAACAGCGGTGCCGTCTAACACGCAGCTGCAGCAGTGAGAAAATGGTGGCGACGGGGAAAATGGCTTGGTCTTATAGGGCAAGGACATGTGACATACACTGCCAATCACACATGCCCTTGCTTGTGTGAAAAAAAGCACTTCGCTCCGTGTGTGCGCTGCTGATAGGCTGACAGATTGCACCTCCCCACTGCAAATGCGGGAAAGAGAAAAAAAAATGGAGATCTTCATTGTTCCTGCAGAGATCCATCCCCTGCCCCTCCCCCCGCCCCGCTGTACACTCAAACTGCGTATTAACATTAATTTTCATCATTACTGAGAAAAAATCCAGTTATGATTTTGGTGCACGAACAGTTATCGAACATAACCTCGAACAGCCGAATTTTTCTCAAATTGTTCGTGTTCGCCGACCGGCTCGAACACCGCCCAAAACAGCTCGAATTTGAGATTGGCGAACAGTTCGAGTAGAACAACGCTCATCTCTAGTCTCAGCTGATGCCACACGGTCAGGATCATCATATAATAGTCCTAAAGCAGAAAAAAAACTATCCACTGATCTGAAGCATGTATCACTAGGTTGCAAAGAAAAGGCCCACTCCTGAGGCTCTTTGCGCAAAAGTGACATTATGAACCCTACGCGCTGGGATTCATCCCCAGAGGACTTGGGTCTCAAACGAAAATACAATAAGCAAGCATTTTTAAATGAAAAAAATTCTCGATGTTCACCAAAAAATAAATCCGGCAAACATACCTTAGGCTCCAAGAAATATGCTCCAGGACAGTTACTCACGTGCTGACGGAGCTCGGCCACTTCCAGAGAGAGTCCCTGCAGGTGTTTAGCCAAATCCTGAACCGACACCATGATGGAACAAAAAAAAAATCTTTCCTTAGAGAATTTGCAGGCTGGACTTACTGTTATGTTCTGCTACCAAAGCTAAGGAAAGAGAGGAGATCTGTCCCTACTATAGGACTCAGCTGAATCCCTACGATGTAACAGGGAACCTGATCCTGCGATCAGACCTGCTAAAGTCCTAATCTAGTCTGTACGAAGACCTATAGATGTGGGGAGGGAATCCCTACAAGTACTAAGGACTGGAAGGAATATGGGACACCTCCTAACAGAAATAGTAGCAGACAGACGAACAAACAAAATAGATAGAACATAGAGGTCCGTAGACCAAGCAAACTAACAGAGATAGATACAGAGCACAGGCTAGCTAGAAAGTAGATATACAATGAAGTCCAGCAAAGCCAGAAGGGCGGAGCAGGATTAAATAGGCCAACAAGGTCATGTGACCAGCAAAGGAAAAAAAACCTAACAGCAAGGTTCTAACACTGGGCAGAATCACATGTGCTGGGCTGACTGCAAGGACTACAAGTCCAGAACTAACTAGCGAGGCTGTTGAGCATGCAGAGGCTGGATTGAGCGTCCCAGAAGCTGCAGTTAAGTACAGAAGAGGCAGCTAAGTACATAGTTAAATGCAATATCATTGTTTGTGTTAACTTGTAAAACTGTTTAGAAATTATCTGTTTGTTTTGGTGGGTTAGTGCTGTGTTAAAAAAGGGGGTAGTTTGTGATTGGTTCATGTGACCAACTGTGTCTGTGCAAGACTGTCTCTGAATTTTGTAACAGAATCAGCTGTGCTAGCTGAGGGCAAGGACTACAAGTCCAGAGCTAACTAGCAAGGCTCCTGAGCGTGCAGAGGCTGGATTGAGCATCCCAGGGGCTACAGTTAAGTAGAGAAGAGGCAGATAACTACATAGTTAAATGCAATATCATAGCTTATGATAACTGGTGAAACTGTTTAAAAATTATCTGTTTGTCTTGGTGGGTTAGTGCTGTGTAAAAGGAAAAAAAGGGGGGTAGTTTGTGACTGGTTCATGTGACCAACTGTGTCTGTGCAAGACTGTTTGTCTTAGAATTTTCTAACAGAATCAGCTGTGCTGGGTTGACTGCAAGGACCACAAGTCCAGAGCTAACTAGCGAAGCTGCTGAGCATGCAGAGGCTGGATTGAGCATCCCAGAGGCTGCAGTTAAGTACAGAAGAGGCAGATAAGTACAAAGTTAAATGCAATATCATAGTTTAGCACGAACATACCTTGATGTTTTCCTTAGTAGCCTTCTATTGTTTTTCTGCTTTTACATGTATTGTTTATCCCCATTTAATATGTGCTCCATGTGCCCCAGTGATATAGAGGAGCATGGAGGTGGGAAAAATCAGGATAGAGAAGGATGTAGCTGGGTAAATGTTACAAGAAGGGGTAGTGGGAAAAGTGCCAGGGAGCCTAGTCCTGAGCTGGCACAACTTAGAAAATATGCCTGTTTGGCTGATATTAGGATAGCAAGGCCAAGATTAGGATCACTGCAGCAGAATATTGCTCCTAGTAACCAGGAAGATGACTGCTGTAGGAAGGAGGGAAGTAGGAGTGCAGCAAAGGCAAGACAGATGTTGGTGGTAGGGGACTCTATAATTAGGCGAACAGACAGGGTCATCTGCCACCGAGATCGTGAATGCTGAACATTGTGTTGTCTGCCAGGTGCTCGGGTTCAGCATATTGTGGATGGGATTGACAGATGGCTGGGTGGGGCTGGGGAAAACCCAGCGGTCATGGTATACATTGGTATCAATGACAAAGTTATAGGGAGGTGGAAGGTCCTTAAAAATGATTACAGGAAACTAGGAGAGAAGCTGAAGGCCAGGACCTCCAAGGTGGTGTTTTCAGAAATTCTGCGGGTGCCACGACCATCACTAGAAAGACAGCGAGAGCTTAGGGAGATAAATAAGTGGCTTAGAAATTGGTGCAGGATGAAAGAGTTTGGGTTCATGGAGAACTGGGTTGACTTCGCTGTTGGCTATAGGCTCTAGGCTGGGACGGCCTGCATCTTAATGGGGAGGGGGCAGCTATGCTGGGGGAAAAAATGGTCAGACGGATGGAGGAGCTTTTAAACTAGGATCTGGGGGGAGAGTAGTCATGATAGTAAGGGGATAGATAGAGTAGACAGAGAAAGTGAGACAGTAGCGGTTAATGAGGATCTAGGGGGGCTGGGATATGCAAGGAAAGTAGGGAGCTGAGTAGGAGTAACAAATGCGTTAATAGTATTGAATGTCTTCTGGCAAATGGAAGAAGTCTCGCAAACAAAATGAATGAACTGGAGACTCTTACGTTGGTCACAGAATATGATGTGGTGGGTATTACGGAAACCTGGTTGGATGAAAGCCATGACTGGGTGACAAACATGAAGAGATATACTACATTTGGAAAGGACAAAAAAAAGGTGGAAGGATTTGTATTTTCATAAGATCCAACTTAAAACCTGTGCTCAATAAAGACATTGGGAGAAGCTGCGACAATGTAGAGTCAATCTGGGCAAATGAACATAGGGATGGCAATAATGGAAAGCTTTTAATTGGAGTTTGTTACAAGCCTCCTAATATAGCTGAACTGGTAGAGGATGAAATGCTGCAACAAATTAAAAATGCAGCAAATAATAATAGGGTTCTTATTATGGGGGATTTTAACTATCCAGATATTCAATGGGACATAGAATATTCCAGTTGTGCTAAAAGCTGCGAGTTCTTATCCACAGGACAGGATAATTACAGTGAATGAAATAATTATTTGATCCCCTGATGTTTTTGTAAGTTTGCCCACTGACAAAGACATGAACAGTCTTTAATTTTAAGGGTAGGTTAATTTTAACATTGAAAGATAGAATATGAAAAAAAATGAAGAAAATCACATTGTATAAATTAGATACATTTATTTGCATTTTGCAGTGAGAAATAAGTATTTGATCCCCTACAAACCATTATGAGTTCTAGCTCCTACAGACCAATTAGACGCTTCTAATCAACACATTACCTGTATTAAAGACAGCTGTCTTACATAGTCACCTGTATAAAAGACTCCTGTCCACAGATTCAATTAATCCGTCAGACTCTAACCTCTACAACATGGGCAAGACCAAAGAGTTTCTAAGGATATCAGGGACAATATCATAGACCTGCACAAAGCTGGATTGGGCTACAAAACCATAAGTAAGATGCTGGTTGAGAAGGAGACAACTGTTGGTACAATAGTAGGAAAATGGAAGAAATACAAAATGACTGTCAATCAACATCGATCTGGGGCACCATGCAAAATCTCACTTCGTGGGGTATCCTTGATCATGAGGAAGGTGAGAGATCAGCCTAAAACTACATGGGAGGAACCAAGAAAACCAATGGTAAAACATTACGCCTTAACGGTTTAAAATCCTGCAGCGCCTGCAAGGTCTCCCTGCTCAAGAAGGCACATGTGCAGGCGTGTCTGAAGTTTGCCAATGAACACCTGGATGGTTCTGTGAGTTACTGGGAGAAGGTGCTGTGGTCAGATGAGACAAAAATTGAGCTCTTTGGCATTAACTCAACTCGCCTTGTTTGGAGGAAGAGAAATGCTGCCTATGACCCAAAGAATACCGTCCCCGCTGTCAAGCATGGGAGTGGAAACATTATGTTTTGGGGGTGTTTTTCTGCTAAGGGCACAGGACTACTTCACCACATCAAAGGGAGAATGGATGGAGCCATATAACGTAAAATCTTGAGTGACAACCTCCTTCCCTCCTCCAGGACATTAAAAATGGGTCGTGGCTGGGTCTTCCAGCAAGACAATGACCCAAAACATACAGCCAAGGCAACAAAGGAGTGGACCAAAATTCCTCCTGACATGTGCTCAACCCTCATCATCAACTACAAAAAACGTCTGACTGCTGTGCTTGCCAACAAGGGTTTTGCCACCAAGTATTAAGTTTTGTTTGCCAGAGGAATCAAATATTTATTTCTCACTGCAAAATGCAAATACATTTATCAAATTTATTCAATGTTTTTTTTTTCATGATTTTTTTTGGATATTCTATCTCTCAATATTAAAATTAACCTAACCTTATAATTAAAGACTGTTCATGTCTTTGTCAGTGGGCAAACTTACAAAAACAGCAAGGGATCAAATAATTATTTCCTTCACTGTACCTCTCTAAGCTGGTAGATGAACCAACCAGGGGAGGTAATATGCTGGATTTGGTCCTGTCAAACAGACTAGATACAATTTCAGATCTACAGGTTAGGGAGCATTTGTGAAGCAGTGACCATAATATGGTAAGATTCAATGTAATTTTTAATCAAACATTCAAAACGGGGAAATGCAAAAACCTGGAACTTTAGGAAAGCTGAATTCATCAAATTAAAGGAAGAGCTTAATCATGTAGACTGGGACCACTTTATGATGACTGGAGATACCATACGTAAATGGGACATGTTTAAGGAAATACTACTAGAATCCTGTAGAAAATGTATACCCTCTGGTAATAAAATGTCCAGGAATAAAAAGAAACCATTATGGATGAATAAGACAAGTTAAATAAGACAAAAATAAAGGGCATTCAAAATCTTGAAGGCCGAGAATACAGAAATAGCATTTCAGGAGTATAAAGGCCTAAATAAGAAATTTAAAAAATAAATCAAGCTGGCAAAGTTATCTACATAGAGAGCAACAAATCGTCAATGACATTAAAATAAATCCACCTGATTTAACTAGTATAACATAAAAAGAAATACGCCTGCATCTGAGCAAATTAAACATTGACAAATGGGATATAGTCAGCAGTGGGGTGCCGTAGGGATCTGTGCTAGGACCGATTCTTTTTAACCTTTTTATTAATGACCTTGGGGATCGGATTGAGAGTGAAGTGTCAGTCTTTGCTGATGACACCAAACTATGTAGGATATTCAAATCTGATCTTGACATTACGATATTGCAGAACGATCTGGATAAGATGTCTGAATGAACATACACTTGGCAGATGAGGTTTAATGTGGATAAATGTAGAGTAATGCACCTAGGACGGAGCAATCCTATTGCTACATATACATTAATTGGGAGTATACTCGGGACTACAGAACAGGAGAAGGACTTGGGTATTCTGGTTACAAGTAAACTGAGCATTAGTGATGAGCGAGCACTAAAATGATCGAGTACTCGTTGCTCGGGTCGAGCAAATTGGAATACTCGGGTGCTCGACCCGAGTAACGAGCCCAATGTAAGTCTATAGGAAACTCGAGCATTTTTCAGGCGGCTCCCTCCGGCGGTCTGCAGAGGGCCTAAAAATTGCCCAAATCGATGGGAACAGTGCTCAAATGACATGGGAACAGCATAGGGAAGACCCCTGGAAGCATCTCTGACTCCCAGATCACTGCTGTCAGCAACGTGGTCAGAGTATTACGCCACTTTTACGGACTCACAATAAAACATACAAAAATGAAACCAAAATGGATTTTCCTGGGAAATATGTTAAGGAACATCCTTTCCAGGGTAATGACTTGTATATAAGGCAAAATAAATAACCAAAAGCAAAAATATTCCTCCACAACTTGCGCTATGTTCACACGTAGCGTTTTTGATGCGTTTTTGCACTTTTGAACTGCTTTCAACCAAGACAAATGCATTCACCAGAAAATGTCATTTTAACATTTTACAACCTTATCTGGCCATGTGGTGTGTGACACATCATCATACACATGAATACAGTGCTGAAAAGACATGGGAACAGCATAGGGAAGACCTCTGGAAGCATCTCTGACTCCCAGGTCACTGCCTAAAAGTGTGCCCATCATAAGTGATCCTTGGCGCATGCGAAGATGCCTCCCGCCATGCACCTGTCATTGCAGACTTGCAACAATCACCGTCTACGTCCTTGTCCCACTGTACCGTTCAGTTGTCCCTAACCCATTCCTTGGAATGCAAGCGCAAGTATGCAGGCAGCCACCCACCCACCCACAGGCTGCAATACTATTCTGCCAATTTTTTGACAGCTGCTTGCACTTGAAATTTGGCGGTGGCAGGGTGTCCATACTCGGTCTGTAATGCGCTTTGAGAAATAACATGCATAAGCATGGCTGATCCACATTAAAAAAGCAGCCATAGAGTGTCCGGGAACCTTCCCCCACACTTTTCTTAGCCAGGGCTGCTTTTCGGCAGGGACGGGCCCACCAGAGAACCGAAGACTAGTGTTGAGCCACCCCCGTAGTGTTCGAGTTCGATTCGGTTCATCGAACACCCGTATGTTTGCCGAACTGTTCGTCGAACACCGTCGAAAACCGTTAAAACCAATGGCAGGCAAACAAAAACACATAGAAACACATAGAAAACACCTTCAAAGGTGTCCAAAAGCTGACAAACTGCTCAGAAGACAAAACTAACACATGGAAAAGTGACAAGTACATATAGTCATGCGAAAAGAAAAGAGGTGGAGGAGTAAAAGGAGGGGGAGACACAGATATAGGCATGTCATGCCCTTCTAAAACCAAAAAAGTGCGAAGCCGACACAGCCAGTCCGTTCCTGCCCGTGCGACCTCCGTGTCACCAGGTTTGTGCCAGAGCTGCAGTGGACCCTGACGGCCAGTCCCCCTCTCCCAATACTGGTGCCTGTCCGCTGGTGGGTCAAGCGAGCCCCCCTGCGGTGGAGGCAGGTCTAAGCTTTTAAATTTAAATTGTCTCTCTAATTTGAATGAATACACTTTAAATCCTTTTACAAGGAACTATTGGAGGGCAAGACTCATGCCAGCAGCCGCGTAATTCCAGCTCCAGTAGCGTCCACTAAAGCTGCTGCAGTTAAAAAGCTTTTATAAGGATCGAGTTCGGCGGTCCACCGCAAGGCGTCCTACCGCCAGTCCCAGCCCCTATGCCTTGGGGTGCCTCCCCGATGCTCTTCACTGAGTGTCCCGGAGGCCCGAACCATTTCCTTTGAAAAAATTAAGTGTCCAAACTACAGGTGGTGTAGCTTGCTTAACAGCTGGGATAAACCGCTGACTAGCAGACACTGCTACTAGGCACAAAGTATTTCCTGGGCTAGATGCAGTTAAAAATTTGTAATTAGATACTCTCGTTGGATGCTGAGAAAGCACTCCATAGAGTCTCCTGGCACGCCATATATGATTCTCTTAAAAAGCTTGGGGTAGGGGTCTAGGGGACCCTTTTATAGGCAAAATCACGGCCCTGTATCGCAATACGTCACCTAGGCTGAAGATAAATGAAAAATTTTCATCACCTTTCATAATCACCAATGGGACAAGGCAGGGATGTCCTTTGTCCCCTCTCTTATACATCCTAGTGACGGAGCACCTGCTCTCATCAATTCGCCATAACCCCAATATTGGGTGGATTAAGGTGAGAGGCACCGAGTACAGGTGCTCTGCATTTGCTGATGATGTCCTAGTATATATCACTCAATCACATATATCCATCCCTGCTGTTATGGCTGAAATAGATCACTTTGTTACATGGTCAAATTTTAAAATCAATGCAGCGAAGTCTGAGGCCCTCGATGTCTCCCTCCCCAAATCCATACAGGATTCCATCCAGTCCAACTTTCCCTTTGCCTAGCCCTCACAGGGTATCAAATACTTAGGAATTCCTATTCATAGAGACCTCTCCCGTCTATGTTATCTTAATTTTCGGCCCTTTATTGAACAGCTCCATACAGACCACGGTTGGCAAGTTAGAACTGTAAGATTCACTTCGTGAACCACTGGTGTTTTGTGGAAAAGCACATGTACACTGTGTTCCAAATTACTATGCAAAAAGTGTTTAGGAGTGATAAGGGAAGAATTTGTTTGTTTGTCAGTTAAACTCATTGATGGTGATGTGTGTCAGGGCTCTTTATATCACTGTAAGCAATTGCAGACACCTGTGCTAATTAGTTTGGCAGGTGTGTCCAATGAAAGGCAAGACTACTTAAGAAGGCTGTCCCACATTATTAAGCAGCCTACATTTTCTGCCAAAATGGGAAAGAAAAAGGATGTGTCGGCTGCTGAGAAGCAACAAATTGTGGAGTGTTTAGGTCAAGGCATGACTACAATCAACATTGCCAAGACACTTCATCCTGATCATCACACAATCAAGAAGTATGTAGCTGATTCACAGTACACACGTGTGCGTGCTGATAAGGGAAAATTGAGGACTCTTTCCTACAGGCAATTACGTCAGGTTAAAAGAGCAGCAGCAAAAAAGCCTTGTCATAGCAGCAGACAAGTCTTTGAAGCTGCTGGTGCCTTCAACGTCCCCCGAACAACAAGATGCAGAGTCCTTCAGAGGTTTGCAGCTGTGCGTAAGCCATCCTGTCGACCTCCTCTATCCACTGCACACAAGCAGAAAAGGCTCCAGTGGGCCAAACAATACATGAAGACTGACTTCAAAACTGTTTTGTTCACCGATGAGTGCCGTGCAACGCTCGATGGTCCAGATGGATGGAGTGGAGGATGGCTGGTTGATGGACACCCCACGCAAACACGGCTACAGCGCCAACAAGGAGGAGGTGGAGTAATGTTTTGGGCTGGAATCATGGGGAGAGAGATTGTTGGCCCCTTTAGGATCCCTGAAGGGGTAAAGATGAACTCCATAATGTATGTGGAGTTTCTCAAACAGCACTTCCTGCCATGGTTCAAGAAGAAGAACCGTGTATTACGTAGCAAGATCATTTTCATGCATGATAATGCACCGTCTCATGCTGCACATAACACATCTGCATCTCTGGCTGATATGGGCATAAAAGGGGACAAACTTATTGTGTGACCCCCTTGCTCCCCTGACCTCAACCACATTCAGAACCTCTGGCGCATCATCAAAAGGAGTGTCTATGATGGCGGGAGGTAGTTCACATCTAAGCAACAGCTCTGGGAGGGTATTCTGTCCTCATGCAAAACAATTGAAGCAGAAACCATGCAAAACCTGACAAATTCAATGGACGAGAGAGTTGAGAAGCTCCTTTCGAACAAGGGGTCCTATGTGCAAATGTAACATCACCTAAAATAAAGTTTTGAGTTGAAAACTGTTTGATTTCAGTTTCTAATAACTTGCTAATGCTTATAATTTCAAAAATTACCATTTTTTTGTTCTTTATTAAAATGAAAAGGTTGATCGAAGAGTGTGGGGGATCTAAGAGTGTGGCAACCCAGTAGTCAGGATTACTTTGAATTCTGACAATCTGAGGGTCATGTTGCAGGTAGTGCAGCAAGAAGGCACTCATGTGTCTTGCGCATCTAGGAGCCCCAAAATTATTTTCCGGGCTAGATGCAGCTAAAAATTATTATTAATTTGAAAGCTGGTGGAGCTTAGTATAGATGGCCTAATAGAATCAGTACTGCAAACTGCTACAAAGCCCAAATTATTTTCCAGCCAAGATACAGATAAACATGATTAGTAATTTTAAATCTGGTGGAGCTTAGTATAGATGGCCTAATAGAATCAGTACTGCACACTGCTACAAGCCCCAAATTATTTTCCAGCCAAGATACAGATAAACATGATTAGTAATTTTAAAGCTTAAAACGGTTGGTGAGGTGATTTTAACAAATCATCAAGCTTTTACTCTCTCCAGGATGACACAGGGGTAGAAAAGTCGTTTCGGATCCATGATTTGTTCATCTTTATGAACGTGAGTCTGTCTACATTATCAGTGGAGAGCTGCGTGCGCTTATCTGTCAGCACACCACCAGCAGCGCTGAACACACGTTCAGACAGAACGCTGGCTGCGGGGCATGACAAGATCACCAAGGCATAAGTGGCGAGCTCCGGCCATTTATCCAGATTGGAAGCCCAAAAAGAACAAGGGTCCAGTGACACAGTCATGGCTTCAATGTTTACTTGGAGATACTCCTGTACCATCGTCTCTAGGCGTTAACTATGTGTCAGACTTCTTGTCTCCTGTGGCCTTGCAAAGGATGGGCTAAAAAAGTGGTGAAATGATTCCGCAAAATTGATGTTACCAGCAGATACTGTGTTTCTGTTATGTTTTGAGAGCTGAACACTCGACGGCCCCACGGTCGGCAAGTTGGAACTGTGAGATTCACTACGTGCACCACAAGTGTTTTGGGGAAAAGCACATGTAAGATTCTGCAACAGTCTCTGCTGATACTCCTGCATGCGTGCATCTCTTTCTATGGCAGGAATAATTTCTGCAAATTTACTTTTGTACCGGGGATCTAACAGTGTGGCAACCCAGTAGTCAGGATTATTTCTAATTCTCACAATTCGAGGGTCATGTTGCAGGTAGTGCAGCAAGAAGGCACTCATGTGTCTTGCACATCCAGGAGCACCAAGTCCCTGTTGTGTTGGTGGCGAGGTAACAATCATGCTTCCTTCCTCTGCCCCCTCCCCCCAACCTCGCACAACAGAAATGTGATCAAGATCTCCCTCATCTGATGAGTCTTCCATCAGTTCGTCCTCCACTTCTTCCTGGGCTCCTGCACCTTCCTCACTAGTCTGACTGCTACCATGCACCCTGGTAAAACCATCTCTCCCACCCTCACATGCCTGCAGCCTTGGTGCTGCCGACCGTCTGGACCTTGCAGATGTTAGCCCTTCCGCATACAACTCCTCCTCCACTACTTCCTCCACCTCCTCTTGTGCCACAATCTTACTCCGAATTCTGTTTAACATGTGCTCCAGCATGTAAATCACCGGAATAGTCATGTTGATAATGGCATCGTCAGCACTAAACATCTTTGTCACCATTTCAAAACTGTGCAGAAGGGTGCATAGGTCCCTGATCTGAGACCACTCCTACAGCGTGATTTGCCCCACCTCTGGATCTCGTTGGCCCAGGCTATATGTCACAACATATTGCACCAGGGCTTGTCGGTGCTGCCACAGTCGCTGCAACATGTGCAGAGTTGAATTCCACTGGGTAGGCACGTCGCATTTTAGCCGGTGAAGTGGCAGGCCCAACAACTTCTGCAGACATGTAAGTCGCTGAGCTGCGGAAGTGAGCACACAGCGACCATGCCCTCTGCAGAAGGCCATCTAGTCCGGGATAGTGGGCTAAAAATTGCTGGACAACCAGGTTCAACACGTGAGCCATACAAGGCACGTGTGTGACATTGCCCCGGCGAAGGGCCGCACCCAGGTTTTCAGCACACGGCCTTCCCTGGTTTCAGGTCCAGTGGAGACAACCATTCATGAAACTGGTTCTCCAGAGCTGACCACAACTCCTCAGCTGAGTGACTCACATTTCCCAGACATTTCAAAGTAAAAACCGCCTGATGACGTTGAGCCCTGCAGCCAGCATAGTAAGGAGGTGTGCAGGATCCCTTCTGCACAGTTAGAAAGTTTGTGGCATGACCAGACAGGCTTTGGGTGCAGGTGAAGGACCGAGAGGAGGTTGAGGAGGCAGATGCAGTGGAGGAACTTTGAGATAAAGAGGATTGACGCACAACTCGTGGGGACGGCAAGACTTGGACAGCAGCTCCTTGTCCTGCTGTCACCATAGTTACCCAGTGCCCAGTCAGCGACATGTAACGTACCTGTCCATGCTTACTCGTCCAAGTGTCTGTGGTGAAATGCACCCTGTCACACACAGAGTTTCTCAAAGAAGCGGTGATGTTGTGTGCGACATGCTGGTGGAGCGCAGGCACACCTTTCTTTGAGAAGTAGTGCCGACTGGCCATTTGGTACTGGGGCACTGCGACGGACATAAGGTCTCGAAAATCCTCTGTGTCCACCAGGCGGAAAGGAAGCATTTCTGTAGCCAAGAGCTTGCAGATGGTGAAATTCAACCTCTTAGCTTTCTCATGCCTAGGAGGAAATGGTCTTTTACTTGTCCACATCTGAGGGACCGAGGGCTGGCTGTTGTGCTTAGACGGGGTTGAGAAGGGTATCCTCGGCAAACTGCCATTCTGTGAGGAAGATGCACGCGGACATGTTAGGTTGCCTTGATCCAAAGGTGGTGCTATCGATGTCGGACAGCGCTGAACACTAGCTGATGTTTCCACCTCCAAAGAAAATGATGACCTGCCAATCACGCTGGCTGTTGCGGGTAAAGAGGTGGCAGGTCTGCATCCCAAAACAGGTGTGACTGCTGTCCCCCCAGTCACAGAGGATGAAGAGGCCACGGATGCACAAGATGTGGCAGACGGTGGTTGGCCCGGCCGGCTAGGCCGCATTGAAGCACAGTGAGCTTCCCACTGCAACTTATGCTTCATATCCATGTGCCGGTTCATGCATGAAGTACTCAAACTATGTACGTGCTTCCAGTACTACGTCTCTGTCCAGGAAGGCGCAACCTGACCTCGTCGTCACTAGCATCCTCCTCCACCTCCTCTGCTGACCTCATCTCTTGGCTGACTGTGGGTTGACAGTAAGTGGGATCTCCAACCTCGTCATCATCACCCTGTGTGTTATCACACCCGTCGTCCTCAAAGCCAACCTGTTCCTGCCCTGACAAAAAACTAAAGTTGTCGCTCCAATCAGGTATTTGAATCTCATCATGGTCTTCCTCATTGTCTCCACCAAAAGGAGTTACAGTTTGGGAACGAGGGTCTACATTATGGTCAGAACCTTCTGCGTCTGGTCCTGGATCTGACTCATAAAGATTCTGGGCATCAGTGCAGATCATTTCCTCGTCTGGATTCACAGAAGCTCTGGAGCCGACCTCTGATTCCCAGGCTATAGTATGAGTAAACAGCTCTGCAGACTCAACCATCTGTTCTACCCCATACTCAGATTGGCAGCTGGAGACTTGGGAGCTGTGAGGAAGCAAGTGCGATTGGGGTGACACCTCTGAGGACTGGAGTATTTGTGATGTTGAAGTTGAGGTGGAGGAGAGCCCACTTAAAGGAGCACTTGATATCCGTTGAAGCACTTGCTGTTTTTGTGCCTCATCTGGAATTTGTAGCGATTGGCGTGGCCGTAAGAAAGGGATCTTATCACATTGTCTGCTAAAAGAAGTAGACATCTTAGTTTGGCTGGAAGATGGTCTTTCTTCTGCAGATGTTAGTGTTGCTTTAACACCTACCCCATGGACACAACCTTTTTTTCACTTCCCAACACGCCTATTCCCCTTTCCACCAGCAGCAGGCTTTTTTCCACTTATTTTGGTGGTTAACTAATTCACAACTCTGGAGTTGTTTGCACAAAAAACAATGGATGGGAACCGAGCAGAGCTGAGTGGCCAAACTGTGGAATTAGCCCAAAAATATTGGCTGGGTTAGATGCAGATAAAAATTATTTTGAATTTGCAACCTGCTGGAGGTTAGTATAGATGGACTAATAGAACAAGTCCCACACACTGCTGCAAGCCGAAATAGTTTTTCAAAGCTAGATGCAGAAAAAAATTATATTGAATTTGCAACCTGATGGAGGCTAGTATAGATGGACTAATAGAACAAGTCCCACACACTGCTACAAGCCGAAATAGTTTTTCAGAGGTAGATGCAGAAAAAAATTATATTGAATTTGCAACCTGATGGAGGTTAGTATAGATGGACTAATAGAACAAGTCCCACACACTGCTACAAGCCGAAATAGTTTTTCAGAGCTAGATGCAGAAAAAAATTATATTGAATTTGCAACCTGATGGAGGTTAGTATAGATGGACTAATAGAACAAGTGTCACACAGTGCTACAAGCCGAAATATTTTTTAGAGCTAGATGCAGAAAAAAATTATATTGAGTTTGCAACCTGATGAAGGTTAGTATAGCTGGACTAATAGAACAAGTCCCACACACTGCTACAAGCCGAAAGAGTTTTTCAGAGCTAGATGCAGAAAAAAATTATATTGAATTTGCAACCTGATGGAGGTTAGCATAGATGGACTAACAGAACAAGTCCCACACACTGCTAGAAGCCGAAATATTTTTTCAGAGATAGATGCAAAAAAAAATTATATTGAATTTGCAACCTGATGGAGGTTAGTATAGATGGACTAATAGAACAATTCCCACACACTGCTACAAGCCGAAATATTTTTTCAGAGCTAGATGCAGAAAAAAATTATATTGAATTTGCAACCTGATGGAGGTTAGTATAGATGGACTAATAGAACAAGTCCTACACACTGCTAGATGCCGAAATATTTTTTCAGAGCTAGATGCAGAAATTTTTTTTATTGAATTTGCAACCTGATGGAGGTTAGTATAGATGGACTAATAGAACAAGTTCCACACACTGCTAGAAGCCAAAATATTTTTTCAGAGCTAGATGTAGAAAAAAATTATATTGAATTTGCAACCTGATGGAGGTTAGTATAGATGAACTAATAGAACAAGTCCCACACACTGCTAGAAGCCAAAATATTTTTTCAGAGCTAGATGCAGAAAAAAATTATATTGAATTTGCAACCTGATGGAGGTTTGTATAGATGGACTAATAGAATGATGCTATGCCCAAAAGGTTTTACTTCACTAGGTGCAGTAAAAAATTTGTATTCTATACATAGGTGATGTAGCTTGCAACACAGATAGGCTTCTCCACTGACTAACACACACTGCAAGAGGACAAAAAGGATTTGCTTTGCTAGATTTAGCCAAATACTGTGAAAAAAACTTGCACAGCACTGGCACAGACCTGCCTAGCAAAAAGTGATAGGAACTGATGTAACCTAGCCCTGAAAAGGACTGCAATTACAATTAGTCTTTACTCCCAACCTATGTATTTAAGAGCACAGACCTGCCTGATAAAAGTCGTAGGAAATGATGTAACCTAGTCCTTAAAAGTACTGCAATCACAACTATTCCCTACTCCCAAGCTATCTGTAGATTTGTGCGAAAATTGGCTTGAAATTGGAGTTCCAACGCGGGGGGACTTCACACACCAGTCTGTGAGCTGGAAGCTGCAAATGCTGCTGAAACACTGCAAGGGCTGCGGAAGCTGTAGCTGACTTTCTAAAATGGGCACACAGGCGACGTACTTTAATAAGCAGATCCGGAAGCTGTGGATAGGATTTGAGAAACCGTTGAAGCACATGGGCCAGGCATGGTACGTGTGTGAGCTCGCCTCGCCTCAGAGCCCTCACCAGGTTCCAGCCAGCCATTGTCACACACCACCATGCCTGGCTGTAGGTTAAGCGGTGTGAGCCACAGATCTGCCTGCTCTTTCATAGCTGTCCACAACTCTTCAGCATTGTGCGGTTTTTCACCTAAGCATATTATCTTCAGCACTGACTGTTGCCGCTTGGCCGAGGCAGTGCTGCAGTGCTTCCAGCTTGTGACTGATGTGGTCATTTCAGAGATGGAGGCTGAAGAGGAGAAGGAGGCTGAGGAGGATGAGGTGCAGGAGCTGAAGACCGTGGGGGCAACCCTGATTGACCTAGGGCCCGCAATCCTTGGTGTCGGGAGGATGTGTTCCTCCCAAGGTCCGACTGGGTCCCGGCTTCCACTATGTTAACCCAGTGTGCCATCAGCGATATGTACCGTCCCTGCCCACAAGCACTTGTCCACGTGTCCATGGTTAGGTGGACTTTACCGGTAACTGCATTGTTGAGAGCACAGCTAATGTTTTGGGACACATGCTTGTGTAATGCGGGGATGGCACACCAGGAGAAATAGTGGCAGCTGGGGACTGAGTACCATGGGACGGCCGCCACCATCAGGTTGCGGAATGCTACCGTCTCCACGAGCCTAAAAGGCAACATTTCGAGCGCAAGCAGTTGTGAAATGTGAGAATTTAGTAGTGTGGCCTGTGGGGTGTTGGCTGCATATTTGCGCTTGCATTCCAAGGACTGGGGTATGGACAACTGTATGCTGCGCTGGGACAAGGACATGGTCGTGCTTCCTGATGCTGCTACTTGAGACTGTGCAACGACAGGTGCAGGGCAGGAGGCGTCTTCGCATGCACCATGGACAGGGGATTGGCTTGCATGCACAACAGCGGAAAAAGCAATGGTGCCACCCGCAGACACTGTTCCTGGACCCTGGAGTTCGGCCCACAAAGTTGGGTGCTTTGCTGCCATGTGCCTGATCATGCTGGTGGTGGTCAGGCTGATTGTTTTGCCACCCCTGCTGATGCTGGCCTGGCTGGTGGTGCAAATGGCCTTTTTGGGGTTATTGGCAGAGTCTTTAAAAAACAACCAGACTCGGGAAGACCTAACAGTTGTACTGGCAACTTCTTTCATGTTGGTGTTACGGGGAGCGGTTGCCTGCCTTCTGTCTGCGGCCACCACACTGCTTCTTCCTGCCTGTTGGGGTGCTCTGCCTCCCTCACCCTGTGTGCCGCTGTCCTTGCTCTTCATGTTCTCTTGCCAGGTTGGGTCAGTTACTATATCATCCACCACCACGTCTTCCATTTCCGCACCCTGGTCCTCCTCCTGACTTTCCGGCAATTGTGTCTCATCATCGTCCACCTCTTGTGACACTTTCCCACCGTCGCCTTCATTTGACCGTGGCTGCTCAAATATTTGGGCATCACTACATGCGATCTCCTTTTGTCCCGCTACAATTGGACCGGGCGAGAGGCCCGAATCTATAAATGGAAAAGTGAACAGCTCTTCAGAGTGTCCAAGTGTGGGATCAGTTATCTCTGGGTACTCGGCATGGTGGGAGGAAGGAGGATCAGGGAGAGGAATATGCGGTCCAGACTCACGGCTACTGAGACTTAACCGTGTGGAAGACAGGGTGGTGGTGGTGGTGGCTAAGTGACTGGAAGCATTATCCGCTATCCAACCAACAACCTTTTGACACTGCTCTGGGTTCAATAGTGGTTTTCTGCAGCCCCTAGAAATTGGGACAGGGAGGTCAGGCGAGAAGATGTGGGTGTTTGTTGTGGCACGGTCTTGTCCTCGGCCTCTGCATGCACCATTACCATCACGTCCAGCTCCCCATCCCATGCCACATGCCTTGCCCATTTTAAATGGAGGACAGTATCTTCCACGCTCTCTACAAATGACTGAGTTTGAAGCCAACTTATATGTGATCCGTGTGATAGAGAATACAGATTTTTAAATACCTGGCCTGTAGGTAAGTAGTTTGAACAGCAAACTGGGGTGAATGGCTTCAATGACACACTAAAGGAAATTTTTAATGGAGGCTAGAAATGGCAGAATTTTCTGACAACATATATGTGATCCGTTTGACGGAAAAAGCAGAGTTTTAAATACCTGGCCTGTAGATAAGTAGTTTAAACAGCAAACTGCGGTGAATTGCTTCAATGACACACTAAAGGACATTTTTAATGTAGGCCAGAAATGGCAGTATTTTCTGATAACATATACAGTTATATGAAAAAGTTTGGGCACCCCTATTAATCTTAAGCTTAATGTTTTATAAAAATTTGTGTTTTTGAAACAGCTATTTCAGTTTGATATATGTGATAACTATTGGACACAGTAATGTTTCTGCCTTGAAATGAGGTTTATTGTACTAACAGAAAATGTGCAATCTGCATTCAAACAAAATTTGACAGGTGCATAAGTATGGGCACCTCACCAGAAAAGTGACATTAATATTTAGTAGATCCTCCTTTTGCAAAAATAACAGCCTCTAGTCGCTTCCTGAAGCTTTTAATGAGTTCCTGGATCCTGGATGAAGGTATTTTTGACCATTCCTCTTTACAAAACAATTCCAGTTTAGTTAAGTTTGATGGTCGCCGAGCATGGACAGCCCTCTTCAAATGATCCCACAGATGTTCAATGATATTCAGGTCTGGGGACTGGGATGGCCATTCCAGAACATTGTAATCGTTACTCTGCATGAATGCCTGAGTAGATTTGGAGCGGTGTTTTGGATCATTGTCTTGCTGAAAGATCCATCCCCTGCGTAACTTCAACTTTATTACTGATTCTTGAACATTATTGTCAAGAATCTGCTGATACTGAGTGGAATCCATGCGTCCCTCAACTTTAACAAGATTCCCAGTGCCGGCATTGGCCACACAGCCCCAAAGCATGATGGAACCTCCACCAAATTTTACTGTGGGTAGCAAGTGTTTTTCTTGGAAAGCTGTGTTTTTTTTGCCACCATGCATAACGCCTTTTTGTATGACCAAACAACTCCATCTTGGTTTCATCAGTCCACAGGACCTTCTTCCAAAAAGAAATTGGCTTCCCCAAATGTGCTTTTGCATACCTCAGCTGACTCAGTTTGTGGCGCGCTTGCAGAAATGGCTTCTTTCGCATCACTCTCCCATACAGCTTCTCCTTGTGCAAAGTGCGTTGTATAGTTGACCGATGCACAGTGACACCATCTGCAGCAAGTTGATGCTGCAGCTCTCTGGAGCTGGTCTGAGAATTGTCCTTGACTGATCTTACCATTCTTATTCTCTGCCTTTCTGATGTTTTTCTTGGCCTGCCACTTCTGGCCTTAACAAGAACTGTCCCTGTGTTCTTCCATTTCCTTACTATGTTCCTCACAGTGGAAACTGACAGGTTAAATCTCTGAGACAGCTTTTTGTATCCTTCCCCTGAACAACTATGTTGAATAATCTTTGTTTTCAGATCATTTGACAGTTGTTTTGAGGAGCCCATGATGCCACTCTTCAGAGGAGATTCAAACAGGAGAACAACTTGCAAGTGGCCACTTTAAGTAGCTTTTCTCATGATTGCATACACCTGGCTATGAAGTTCAAAGCTCAATGAGGTTACAAAACCAAAAAAAGTGCTTTAGTAAGTCAGTAAAAAGTAGGTAGGAGTATTTAAAACAAGAAAATGATAATGGTGCCCATACTTATGCACATGTCAAATTTTGTTTGAATGCAGATTGCACATTTTCTGTTAGTACAATAAACCTCATTTCAAGGCAGAAACATTACTGTGTCCAACAGTTATTACATATATCAAACTGAAATAGCTGTTGCAAAAACACCAATTTTTAGAAAACATTAAGCTTAAGATTAATAGGGGTGCCCAAACTTTTTCATATAACTGTATGTGATCCGTTTGACAGAGAAAACACAGTTTTAAATACCTGGCCTGTAGGTAAGTAGTTTGAACAGCTGAACCTTGTTCTTCATGCGAACACATTTTTGTAGCTCTTGAGCTCTGCTGTATTAAAACAATATTGCAGCCCTGTCTGCCTTTGAGATGGAAGCTGAAGCCTTGAAAGGAACCCACAAATGTGTCAGTTCTAACTGTGCAAATTGCCTCTCAGAGAGCAAGAGGAGTAAAACTCTAGTGCCATCTATTGGAAGTAGCAATCCTAAAAGTCAATATCGACCCTCTAACGAGCCTTGCCACATGACTTAGAATAAAAGCCAAACCAGAATCTAAGTCATAATCCCACAAAGCTCTGCAGCGTGATCAAGGGAGCAGACAGTGGTTATTACATATCACACAAGTAACTCCCCCTTCATGTAAAATAATATCTGGAGGCAGAGTCATCTTCCAGGTAGTGTCCTCCCCATAGCCTGGAAGAGGTCATTTATAAAAAGTGATAAAAGTTTATTTATCCACAATAAAACATCCGATATGAAACATACAGGGATGACTTTTATTCAGCATTCTATAACCTATTTGCCCATATTAATAGTTTAGATACTTCAAATGTTTTGACAGATTCCCTTTAATGCTATATTGAAGGAAAAGCATGGTCACATCAAACATTGACTTGATTTAGATTTCTCATTTGTTCATTCATTTTGCATTTTGTTTATTGGTAAAAATAGACTATTAACAATTCTATTTTGAAAGCATTCTTACTTTGTAGAATTATTTCACATATTTGTAAAATTTTTGTAATGTACTATCTAGTCACACTACTTGGTGCCCTCACATTGCATCCTGCTGCCTTCTTCTCTGAGACCAACATTCTGGACTTTTTTCATCCAAGATGGCCACCACAGTGACAGGGGATAAAACTTGTAAATCTGAATCATGCTTCCCATGCCTTTCCAACTGAAACTTGTGGGTTGCTAAAGAGGCAGAGCAGGCAACAGATGGCACCAGATGAGGTGAATATACATGATAAATGTCAATTTTCACTGCCAGGGTGGAGGTTTACGCTGATTCACGCTGACTCTGTGATTGCAGCTAGTGTGCTTTTTCTCTGTGTTGTTTCAGAGAAAAAATACATTTAAAAGCCGGCCAGGGACCATTGTTGCTCAAGTAACTAGTCAAAGAGGCTGGTGGCTGCCCAACTCTTCTTAAGTGACAGAGCTCTCTTTAACCGGTTCAGGACCGCCCACTGTACATAAACGTCGGCGCTGCCCGGGCTCTGTGCAGCGCCGACGTTTAAAAACGGTGGGTGGTCCCGCAGCGCTCAGGACCCCCAGGGTCCTGCTAGCGCTGCGGTACCGGTTCAGAGCGATAGCTCTGACATGTGGCATCATGGGGACCTGAATGGATCAGGTCCCCATGATGTTAACCTGTTCCTATCTTCTAGATGCCGCGATCCATAGCGATCGCGGCATTTAAAAGATAGTAACAGCTGGTGGTCGGCGATCGGGACCCCCCACATACCTCAGGAGTGGTGGGGATCCCGGTGCTGTGACCTCTGACATCATTGAGACCTGATTGGCTCAGGTCTCGATGATGTCAGCGTCACACCAGCCAATCAGAGAGATCACCAGGGAAGTTTGTTTTAGCAACAAACTTTCCCGGGCGATCTGCCTGATAAATACACTGTTTCTCCTCCGATCTCAGTGAGAGAGCAGAGGAGAAACAGTGTGACAAGAGCTGTGTCAGCCTTGCCACTGTGAAAGTAAAAAAAAAATAAAATAAAAAAGAAAGTAAGAGTTAGGGTTCGTGAGTCTGTCAGATCAGTCAGTCCTGTCAGATCAGTCCTGTCAGATCTGTCAGTCAGTCAGTCCTGTCAGATCTATCAGTCAGTCAGTCCTGTCAGATCTATCAGTCAGTCAGTCCTGTCAGGTCAGTCAGTCCTGTCAGATCTATCAGTCAGTCCTGTCAGATCAGTCAGTCAGTCCTGTCAGATCAGTCAGTCCTGTCAGATCTGTCAGTCAGTCAGTCCTGTCAGATCTGTCAGTCAGTCAGTCCTGTCAGATCTGTCAGTCAGTCAGTCCTGTCAGATCTGTCAGTCAGTCAGTCCTGTCAGTCAGTCCTGTCAGATCAGTCCAGTCAGTCAGTCCTGTCAGATCAGTCCAGTCAGTCAGTCCTGTCAGATCTGTCAGTCAGTCAGTCCTGTCAGATCTGTCAGTCAGTCAGTCCTGTCAGATCAGTCAGTCAGTCCTGTCAGATCAGTCAGTCAGTCCTGTCAGGTCAGTCAGTCCTGTCAGATCAGTCCTGTCCGTTCAGTCCGGTCCGTTCAGTCCAGTCAAAAAATCTAAAAATAAAATGGCCCGTCAGACTTATACCGCAGAGGAGGTGTATGCCCTGCTGTGTTCTGACACTGATGACAGCGCAATCTCAGATGGCGATGTGGATTTTGAGGGCTTTAGTAGCGGCGACACTGAGAGCTCAGAAATGAGCAGTGATTCTGGTCCATCCTCAAGCCCAATGACCAGTACAACAATAGGGGCAAATAGCGCTACTGGAGAAACGTCTCCAAATCAGGGAACACTGCCCAGTACAAGCGCTGTCCCTGCTACTAGTGAATTGGCGTACGCCAGTGTACAAGGGGCTTTGCCACATGATCTAGCATTTCCCAGATGGGAGGCTTCGGATTCGGCTGCTCCATTCAGCCCTGATTTCAACGCCACTCCTGGTATAAATGTGGAGGTGGAAGATTTTGGACCAATTCATTTTTTTAATTTGTTTTTTACAGACAGCTTGCTAGAGCATATTGTCGTGCAAACAAATTTATATGCATCCCAATTCATAAGCCAGAATCCCCGATCTTACTATGCTAGGGCAAATTTATGGACACCAACTAATGTCCCGGAAATAAAAAAATTTTTAGGACTTACATTTGCCATGGGGCTTGTTAAAAAACCGAGCATTCGATCCTACTGGTCCAACCACCCTGTTCAAGCCACCCCTATGTTTTCAGTCATTCTGCCTAGGACCCGTTATGAAATGCTCATGCGGTTTTGGCATTTTAACGACAATAGTCAATGCCTGCCCAGAAATGCCCCAGAACATGACAGGTTATATAAAATTAGACCCATCATTGAAAATTTGACAGAAAAATTCTTAAGCCTCTACACCCCAACACAAAATATTTCTATAGATGAGTCCCTTGTAAAATTCAAAGGAAGACTGCACCTCAAGCAATTTATCCCATCTAAAAGGGCAAGGTTTGGAATAAAGATCTATAAAATGTGCGAAAGTTCAACCGGATACACATCCGCTTTCCGCATATATGAGGGGAAAGACAGCCAACTAAACCCACCAGGATGCCCTACTTATCTGGGGACATCTGCAAATATTGTTTGGGAGCTGATAAGTCCATTTTTTCAAAAAGGCTACAATCTATATGTGGACAATTATTACACCAGCATACCCCTATTTAAAAGTCTGGTTGAACACAACATCGGAACTTGTGGGACCATCCGTAAAAACCGTCAGGGGTTTCCACAACCATTGGTCAACCAAAAGTTCCAAAAGGGGCAGTCAGGGGCTGTACGCAACGGAGAGCTGCTTGCCCTGAAATATAGGGATAAGAGGGATATTTTTGTCCTCAGCTCGATCCACACAGATGCCACAAGGGCCACTGTAGAACTAGGATCCACCACTCCGAAGCAAAAGCCTGTGTCAGTCATTGACTACAACAAACACATGGGGGGTGTGGACCTTGCAGACCAGGTTCTACAGCCATACCAGGTATCAATAAAGTCCTATACCTGGTATAAAAAGTTGGTTATCTATTTGTTTCAGGTGGCCACATACAATTCTTTTGTGTTGTACAAAAAAGCAGGAAATTCAGATCCTTTTCTTGATTATCAAGAAAAGGTCATTGAAAATCTTGTCTTCCAAAGTGTTAGCCCCGCTCATCCATTAGAATCTGAGGATGTGAAAAGACTCACTGAGCGACATTTTATTGCACTTATTCCAGCAACGGAAACAAGAAGGAACCCCCAGAAAAGATGTCGTGTATGTACTAAGAGAGGAATGAGGCGTGATACCCGCTACTATTGCCCACAATGCCCATCATTGCCAGCCTTATGCGTCACTGACTGCTTTAAAATCTACCACACAGAACCACGTTTTTAAACTGTAAAAATGTATCCCAATTTGTCATTCAAACATTTGGTTCATTTAGTGAATGACATATTCGAGTAGAGCTCACTTAATTTCCAGGGGGGGTTCTCCAGAATCTAAACCTTCCATTGCGTGCTTGTTTCTGGAAATCATCCATCGAGTTAAAATGGTCACTAAACCCATAGATGAATTCCCAGAGGGGTGTCATTTCCAAAATGGGGTCACTTCAGGGGGGATTCTTTAGCTCTGGTACTCTGAAAAGTGCCAGAACAGCATAATCCCCCCTGAAGTGACCCTATTATGGAAATGACACCTCTGTGGGAATTCATCTATGGGTTTAGTGACCATTTACCTACTTATTTTCCCACCACTAGATTAATTTATATAGAGGAGTAGATTGTAAAATTCGGTCACTTGTTGTGGGTTTCCTCTGTTTAGGCACCTCAGGGGCTCTCCAAATGCAACATGGCGTCCGCTATCCATTCCAGTCAAATTTCCATTCCAAAAGTCAAATGGCGCTCCTTACCTTCCGAGCCATGCCGTGCGCCCAAACAGTGGCTTTTGCACCACATATGGGGTATCATCGTGCTCAGGAGAAATTGCACAACACATTTTGGGGTCCATTTTTTCTGGCTGCCCTTGTGAAAATTAAAAATTTGAGGCTAAAGTAGCAGTTTTGTGTTAAAAATGTGTTTTTTTATTTTCACCCTTCAACATTATAAAATTGTGTGAAGCCCCTGGGGGTTCAAGGTGCTCACCACACATTTAGATAAGTTCCTTGAGGGGTCTAGTTTCCAAAATGGGTTTAGTGACCATTTACCTACTTATTTTCCCACCACTAGATTAATTTATATAGAGGAGTAGATTGTAAAATTCGGTCACTTGTTGTGGGTTTCCTCTGTTTAGGCACCTCAGGGGCTCTCCAAATGCAACATGGCGTCCGCTATCGATTCCAGTCAAATTTCCATTCCAAAAGTCAAATGGCGCTCCTTACCTTCCGAGCCATGCCGTGCGCCCAAACAGTGGCTTTGCACCACATATGGGGTATCATCGTGCTCAGGAGAAATTGCACAACACATTTTGGGGTCCATTTTTTCTGGCTGCCCTTGTGAAAATTAAAAATTTGAGGCTAAAGTAGCAGTTTTGTGAAAAAAAGTTAAATGTTCATTGTTTTCTTCCACATTCCAAAAATTCCTGTGAAGCACCTGAAGGGTTAATAAACTTATTGAATGTGGTTTTGAGCACCTTGAGGGGTGCAGTTTTTAGAATGGTATCACTTTTGGGTATTTTCTGTCATGAAGGCTCCTCAAAGTCACTTCAAATAAGATGTGGTCCCTAAAAAAATGTTTTTCTAAATTTTGTTGTAAAAATGAGAAATCGCTGGTCAACTTTTAACCCTTATAGCTTCCTAACAGAAAAAAATTTTGGTTCCAAAATTGTGCTGATGTGAAGTAGACATGTGGGAAATGTTATTCATTAACTATTTTGTGTGACATATCTCTCTGATTAAAGGGTATGAAAATTCAAAGTTTGAAAATTGCAAAATTTTCAAAATTTTCGCCAAATTTCCGATTTTTTCACAAATAAACGCAAGTGATATCGAAGAAATTTTACCACTATCATGAAGTACAATATGTCACAAAAAAACAATCTCAGAATCAGGTGGATCCGTTGAAGCGTTCCAGAGTAATTACCTCATAAAGTGACAGTGGTCAGAATTGAAAAAATTGGCCCGGTCACGAAGGCAAAAACAGGCTCTGGCGCGAAGTGGTTAAATGTGTGTATAGGGAGAAATCAGTGACTCAATGGTAACAGGGTTGAAAGATGCTGACAGCTACTGACTGGCCTCTTGGACTAATCACTTGTGCAACATGGTGCCAGGCTGTATTTTAAAAGTACTGTGCTGAAATTACACAGCAAAAGTCTGATTCATGCTGCCCTTAGTTTGGGCAGTATTAATTGGCTTTCAGCCTTCAGGTGCTGTGTTATGCTTCATTTCCGTAGGATGGGCATAAAAAAAATATAAATAAACTGATGCTAATAAGTACTCCAGTAATTAATGGGGCCCATTTTGATACAAAAAAAGTATTGTCTATTAAGTTCATTAGCTTTAGTTTAACCACTTCTAATGGATCTCATCAAAATGGCAGAAATCCATGAACAACTTGCTAAAATGTAAACAAATACAGTTGATAAATACAATAGCAAAACAAAGATCATGCCTATAAAATTATAACAGTGCATCAGAGAAATCTTATAATAGAAAATACTAAGTGATTTGTATGACATGGTTAACACGCTGCTATGTGAGGCAAAACCCTCAGTAGAATTCACCGAAGCCTGACCACAATAAAATGGTTAATTGACATTCCAGGAAGTACTGGAAAGCAACAGAAAAAGAAGCATCCCTGGAATAAACTTTTTCTCTTCCTTTTTTCTATAATTAAATTGTTTTCAAATTTTTACTAAAATATAAATATCCATGAAATAAACACTAGGCACTAAATAATTTGTCAATTTATTTTTAAACAAAAAAATATCCATTTATATAATTCAGTTAAAGAGGAGAGTTAAGTACCTTGATCCTGATGCCCTTTTTATTTTGCATCTTTCCATTACAGAGATATTTACATCTTTTTTCTTCTGGAGTGCAGTATGCGGAATCTTTGATTTACAGTACAACTAAGTGTTTCTTCACAGACTTCTCTGGGGGCATGTGGCTTTCACCACTCCCAGATGTTGCCAATCACAGCTAGGCATCTGATCTAGCAGTCTTTGCATCTCAGATGCTGCCGAGCTGTGATTGGCAGCATTTAGGAGGGAGGGGTGAAAGTGCAAGCCCCCAAGGAAAACTGTTGAAGTAATGCCCAGTTGGACTGCAAAGCAGAGATTTCACATACTGCGCTCCAGAAGAAACAAATATGAATGTCTCTGCAATAGTGAGATGCAGCACAAAATGAAAAGGAGCCACAGAATCAGGGAAGCTCTGTGATTTTTAGCAAAAAAAATTTTACCTACAGGGGTTTTCTTCACCAGGGAAAACTCTTGGCAAGTAGTGCAGCATGCCGATACTAATCTTGTGTAATGTGCACACTGTTAAGATTTATCTCTGTTAGCTGGGTCGGATGGTCATCATTGACTGAAAGTATGTCATTAACATATTGCCATCAGCATCCTTCTGACTTCTCATCTGCTTCTTTCAATGTTCTACTCTCATCCACTTCTCTCAATAGAAAAAAGATGAGAACCTAGTTGGCTAGTGACCACAAGTATACAAATCGCATATTTGTGGTCACATGATGACTGCTCGAACTGGCTAGCAGAGCCAAATCCTAACAATGTATATATTACACATTTTAGTATTCATCAAGCTGCACTGTTTGATGAAAATTTGCCATGGGGTAGAAAACCTCTTTATTACACCACATTTATAATTACGGAACTTATTATCTCAGATAGATCTTTAGGTGTAACTCGATTGTTATAAGTCATTCATTTGTACTTGTAACTAATCACTAACAGTTTCTAATATTGGTCCGATGATCACATGTGATTAATATAGGTAACTTGTGATTGCTTGCATTATTTTTAAATGGTCCAATCAGGTCTCTGTTATTAAAGACGCTTGACAGCGGCTTGAATTATGGAAGTTGGCAAAGTTTAACATTCACTATTTCCCAATGATTTAAAAAATATGGATTAAGAGTAGCAAATGTGTTCTCTTGTCAAAAATTTTGCTTGAATTTCAATGACATTATTATTAATGAAGTAGTAAAAGATTGTTTTGAACTTCTCTGCATCTTTGAAGACAGAAATTAATGAGATGTTTTTGAAGCACATGCATTTTTTACTCATAGGAAATAATATTAATTGCACATACATGCCATTCTTAACTTTTCACAAAGTGAAATAAGTCTATTCAGATATGTATATTATGGCAACAAGACAAATTGGTATTTTCTAAAATGTTTAACCACATGACCAAGGTGCGGAGGAGTGCTAACTTGTTTCATCGACACTGGAGTTGTGCATGATTGAACACTGATCCATATTATTATTATTTATTATAGCGCCATTAATTCCATGGTGCTTTACATGTTTAAAAGGGGTATACATAGCAAACAACAAGTACAATAATTTGAACAAAAACGAGTCGGTGACTGGTACAGGAGGAGCGAGGACCGTGCCCGCGAGGGCTCACAGTCTGCAATGGATGAGTGAGGATATAGTATGTGGGGGATAAGCTCTCTCAACATGATTATGTCATAGGTGAAAGTTGGGTTTGTTAAAGAGATTGGTTGGGTCCTAATGGTTGATAAAAATAAGATTTCTAATCTGTAGTTTAGCGCGACATCAGAACAGAAAATGGACACTTTTTAGATAAAAAAACACTTCTAAAAATAATACAATACACATTTTCCTAAGTTTAAACACTCTCAAGTAATTCAGAATAATGGAAATGACAAAACTAAACACAGCCCACGAGCGTATCATTACATGTTATTTTTACAGTGACAGTTGTATAGTGTGTATATTTTTCTTTCAGTTTCACCCTGCGTTTAGTTTAGAGAACATGGGAACTTGCTGCACAGCTGTAATATTTCATGTTGCAGGAAGATATGGCAAGTGATGGGGATATGTACAGATATTTAATATCATTTGCACTTACCAGAAGAACCATTAGATTTTTTTTCTAGCTCAGAGATCACCTATCAAAACATTTTCCAAAAGTCATTACTGTCTTTTCAGTTTCCTTGAAATGTTTAAAATTACCAAAAACAAAAACAGCTCAGAGTGATCTCTCACATTCCTGTTAGTCTGTGGTCAGCATTTCAGTTGCTGGGATGACTGTCTTTATTGATTACCAAGGTTTAGATTCTAAAGAATACTTAGCGTACATGGATATATTTTTGTATGTAAATAAATTAAATATGACAAATTTGGGGTTTACTATGAAAACAATCTACTTGTTTGCCTGAACTGACCTCATTTTTTTCCTCATTTTCTTTGTTTACTGTATTTTATTTCATGATGTTTCATGACATATCAAAACAATGACATTTTTATAGACAGAATGACTTATGGATGGAATTATTTTGATGAAATGATATCTGGACTTCATCAATATTCTAAATTATATTTCTAGTTTATGTTTACGCATATACATGTGTTCCTATAAGCAGACATACACAAGTATGCACTCAGAGTCAGGTCATCATGATAACAACATAGGGCCTTAGGTAGAGCTAACATTTTATGGATCCTCCTAGAAAATTAAGACACATTGCAAATTTGCCACTGACTTCACTTAACTGATAATACATTATAACATGTTAGTGAGGTGACTATTTTTTGAACAATATGTAAATGAGACATATTAAGAGAACATGCTGAATATTAGCAGCCGATATAACTCTAAGGCTTGGCTCAAATCATGTGATTTTCATCCAGAAAACTAGGACGATTTTCATTCATAATGTCATCTGTGTGTCTCTGTGTGTCTAGTTGGAATGTGGCCGGAAGTGGCAAACCTGGACAACCCCTTTAATAGTTCTCTATGGATGCTCTTCATGGGTATGTGACTGCTGCAAAGTATTACTGACAAGAATGGTAATGAATTAGTCATTATTGCCACCAGAGAATGGCCACAACAGTCACAATGACCATCCCAGCTGGAAAAGGAAAAAGAGAAACTAACAGGGAACCTAGGCAATATTCAGAGAGGAGGTGAGGATTTTTAATGTATGCACGCTATTTTTTTTCTAAATCAGGGGTTGAAAACCCTCATAACTTTTTCCAAGCAGCGAGAATATATATGCTAAATTCCGCAAAGCATTTATGATTGTAATACAATTCATATTTTCAGTTACTCCACAAATTACAGTTACTAATGGGACTGTAACACTGTTGGTGCTGTCATGACCTGTGCTATTTATGTTGTTTCTTTCCTCTTCCTTACTGGTAGGATGCCATTTGACCTTAGTGGTCTTCTTCATGTCCATATTTTGTGCTATATTGTAAGTTCAAGTATGATTGCATTATCTTGACTCTGTTATGTGACTTTACCTGTCTGCTGCTCCTTATTATAAGTTAACTCTTCTCTGGATCTAAACTCTGATGTAATACAGCTTTTTCTGTTATGTTCATTGAAGTTGTACTATTTAAATCCTATTATTTCATTCATTAGAGCCTGAGTGTTAATATATATTTTACTCTGCAGTTTCTAATATCAATCCTGTTTAGACCTCTGCTATTGTGAACTCAGATTTAAAACACTTTAAGGCTATGTGCCCACGATGCAGAAATGCTCAGGATTTTTTCCTGAGCGTTTCTGCATCTCCCTGGCAGAAAAAAATGCATGCGGATTGTACATGAGGATTGTACATGCGTTTTTCCTGCTAGGGACAAGTGGAAGTGAAGCGTTCTTCACATGCATTTCCGCGTGCGGGTTGACAAGAGCATTCCAAGAGATTTTAGCATCACTTGGAAAGTGCTTGTTAACTTGGTCACACTATATAAATCCATGCAAACGGCATGGATTTATATACTGTGACCGAAAGAATGGTAAAAAATAAAAAAATAAATATATACTTACCCTCTGATGGCCCCCGCAGTTTTGCTTGCCTCCGTTCTCCCTTACTGGCAGCGGTACACTGAAGGACCAGCCGACGTCAGCGTCGCGTGACCCGTCACATGACTATGATGTCAGCGCAGGTCCTTCAGTCCATCGCGAACTGCCGACATGCGAGGAGGAGCGCACCGCGGGCCGTCAGAAGGTAAGTATATATTAATTTTTTATTTTATTCTTTTTTTTTCACAGTTTCTATGGTACCCGGGTCCGGAGGAGAGTCTCCTCTCCTCTAGACCTGGGTACCATCCGCACATTGGAACGCGTGGAATGCGCATCTACATATACAGTGATGCGGATTCCATGCGTTCCATCCGCACATTGGAACGCGTGGAATGCGCATCTACATATACAGTGATGCGGATTCCATGCGTTCTAATGCAAGTCAATGGCGGCGAAAATGCAGCACTTCCGCAAAATAATTGGTAGTGCTGTGTTTTTTTCCGCAATGGTAATCCGCAGCGGAAATTTCCGCAGCATGTGCACAGCACATGCGGATTATCATTGGGGAACATGGCAGGCCTTCTACCATGCATTTTTTAAGCGTTTCTGCAACAATTTTTTCCACTGTGGAAACGCTTAAAAAACGCATCGTGGGCACACAGCCTAATTATTCTATCTCCCTAGTCTTGTCTGCATTACGTCAAACAAGCATGCATCCTGCTGCTAATCTGCGACCTGCTTCCAACCTATGTCCCACCACCAACCTGTGTCCTGCTACCAGGCTGTGTTCTGCTTCCACCATGTGTTCATGTTTCTATACTGTTACCTTTTCCCCACTCCACATCTAAACTTCCTTTTGCTGAGTCATTACTGTAGCATCTGGCCGTCAAAACAGCTCCATTTTCCAGCCAATAGATGTTGCTTTAAATTTTCACTAACCCTGAAATCTTTTGTCTTCCTCTCCACTGTTTTTACACTTATCAAAAAGTAAGCAATGTATGTGACAGGCAAATTGCTAGGATAGACCGTCACTGTGCGATTGCTGTCAGCCTGACATTGAGACCTGTAGCCAAAGTGTGAAACCATTATTTAAAGCACAAGAGCCCCTTTGGGTTTTCTCCTACGTTGAAGTCCAGTCTTCCAAGTGAAGTTTCTAATCAAATCATGAGCTTGCAAGTAGAGCTGATCGAATCCGTAGAGATTCAAATTTAGAAAATCTCTCAAATTTATTGGGGTAATTCAATTTGTATCAAAGCTATTCAAAGCAAATTGAATGCTTCTTGTTATGTTTTGGGATCTGAAGAGACCGAGGAGCTAAAGAAATGTAGGATGGAAAAAATAATAATATTTATGTCAACGCTTACTTCTCCTGACACCACCGTAGTCTGCCATCTGGTCCTCTGTGCCTCTTATTTTCATCTTCCATTGTTGCTTGCATCCTCTTCTACCTTCTTCACTCTAAGCCAGGGATTCTGGCATGACTAGGCCTCTGACACATTGTGTTGTCACAAGGTTACGATGTATCTTGTCCTAGTCCTAGTCAATTCCTTGGGGGACCCATGTGGTGATGTCATGACATGTGTTGTTAGAGTGAAGAAGGTGGAAGAGGATGTTCGCGACAGGGAAAAGTAAAAACAAGAGGTCCGAAGACCAAACAGTGGGAAACAGGGGTGGTTGGACTGGTGGCTCCAGCGTTCCAGAAAAAAAAACCTGATTGAAATTGTGCAGCTTGACTCTTATTCATGCTTCCTGCAGTTTGGGCAGCATTAATCAGCTGACAGGCTCCTTTTAAAGCCTAATGTGTGTATCTTATAGAAGTGCTGGTGGTTATTGGTCTTCCCTGCATTTTGTCGTGCGTGAAAAATGGCTGTTCCTCTACAACACACTAACAAGGTATACTAGGCAAATCCCACAACTCAGTCACAAAGTCATTTGCAAGCTGGTAGATTCAGGTCCCAACTAGAAAACAAACTGGATTAACAATAAAACATAAATGAATAACACAACTATTGCAATTATGACCAAAAAACAATGCAAACAAGCCAATAAACTAACCTAAATGACTCATTCATTATCATCCTTTCTCAGCGAGCTTCTTCTTTCTACCACAATGACTTGACATTTATTTTCCAGAAATGTATTACAAATCAATTGCTATTACATGCTTCTTGCTGGCAGGGCTGAAATGATTTCCTCTCAGTTTGGCAAATACAATTATTTATTTAAAAGAAGAAGCAATCAGTGAGCAGACCTTACTAACAGCTCAGGGCTGACTGTTACATGATCTTCATGTCCTGTATGATGCATGCTCTGCAGAAAACTACTGCTTACTCAATTCACTGTACTGTATTTATTTAGTAATGCTTAGAATTGCAGGCAAAATATTATATTTTGCTTTTGATTTTATCTGTCCGCAAAGTAGAATAGTAAAAATATGGTACAACATTTGCTTTATTCTATGTCTTGCCAATGTTTTGATAAAGTAAACAAACAAATCTTACAGTTCTTTCCACTAATAATATAAATACTTTTCTATTTTCCCGTCACCCACACTGAAAAAGATTCCCATGAAATGACTAATGTTTTGTCACATATAAACCCTTAAATCTTCTTTCAATTTTAAAGTAGCAATTACTCCTCTAATGCCACAGCCCCACTATCAGTGTTTGGTCAGTATTTTTTCTCAGGAGTGGGAGCAAAAACCAGGAGTGGGTGATAAATGCAGAATTGGTGACTTGTTTCTATTATACCTTTTCTCTGATTGTTCCTCACCTGGTTTTGGCTCCCACTCTTGAGAAAAAATACTGACCAAATACTTACAGTGGGGCTGTGGCCTAAGATGCATTTACTTTTCTCATGCTACTGAACTTACTTTTTATATGCTAGTCCATATGAAAGTTTTTACTTTTGGACTGATGGTCTCTATGGCATCTATTTTTAATGGACCCATTCCCATTATTACATCTGAAAGTTTGGTTGACTTTTTATTTTTTTAATTATCGATATATAACACAGAGGTCATAGGGTTGTCATACTGATGTACAAAATGGACAAATGAAATACAGAAGTAAAGAATGTTGATACGAATCAACAACAGATGAGAAATCATCCGTTTTCATTCAGATTTTTCATATGATCATCTTGAGCCTGGACTAGAAGTGGTAAGGAAATAGACAAAAAATGAAGAAGTAAACTGTGCTGTAATTGATAGTCTGTCTGATTACCATTCATAGCTTGTTAAACTTTACATCACTATTTTACCACAAAATCCCTGCTCACTAGCTCATATTGAATGAAGTAGTTGAAGTTGGGAAAAGCCAGGTCTATCAGAGTGGGAGCGGTGATACTCAACATCTCTGACCTCTGGCTCAAAGAGGTAGGGTCTTAGTCGGACATTAATTTCTATAATGTCCATTTATCTCTTATAGCAGGGCTCCCCAACTCCAGTCCTCAAGGCCCACCAACAGGTCATGTTCTCAGGATTTCCTTAGTATTGCACAGGTGATAATTACATCACCTGCACAGGCAACAATTCCATCACCTGTGCAATACTAAGGAAATCCTGAAGACAGGACCAGTTGGTGGGCCTTGAGGCCTGGAGTTGGGGAACATTGCCTTATAGAACATACTGAAAGAAGTCGTACAAAGACCATGAGAGGGAGAGCCTTCTCAAGGCCTTACTCTTAAAATATTGTCGGATTTTGTGATGTACATATTGACATAGCTCGTAAGCAAATAAGGAAGCAAGGTCAGGAGCTCACTCTGCATCCTACGTGGCAGATGCCGGCTGTGTTACATAGCAGGTATCTGCCTGTAGCTATAGAGACCACCGTGGTATTGAAATGTATGGTATAAGCCAGGGATGTCAAACTCAAAAACGCAGAGGGCCAAAATTAAAAACTTGGACAAGTTGCGAGCCAACCAGTATACAGTGTGATGGGCCCCACACAGTCCTCCACACAGAACAATGGACCCCACATAGTTTTCTAAACAGTATAATGGCCCCACATAGCTTACCATATAGTATAATAGGCCCCACATAGTCCTCCATATAGTATTATGGGACCCACATTGCCTTCTATACAGTATAATGTGCCCCACATAGATCTCCATACAGAATAATGGCCCCACAAAGGGGTGGTGGTTTTGGAGTTGCTGTCCAAATATAATCACTCTGTGGGCCAGATTTGGCCCATGGGCAAGAGTTTGACATGTATGGTATAAGCGATCAAATGATTACAGGTTCAAGTCTACAAAAATAGTAATAGAAAAAGTAAAAATTGAGAAATAAATGGAAAAAATAGAAAAAATAACAATTGTAGAAAAGTTTAATCACCCCTTCTTTTTCACCTTCAAAAATAAAGAAATACAAAAATTTCAAAAAATAAACATATTTAGTATCATGCTGAAAAAAAAATCAAATCTATCAAAATAAAAAAATCATTTAAACTGTATTTTAAATACTGAGTAGAAAAGAAAATTGAAATGCCAGAATTGCCATTTTTGGTTGCACCACTTTACACACAGAGTGTAAAAAAAGCAATCAAACTGTCACATTAACCCTTGTTTTATCACATTTTACTTGGTAAAAAAAATGAATATCAGAAGAAAATTATGAGTCTGCTTTATGAAGGTGTTGCACACCTGTGTCATGTTTTGCAATACTCACAAATACAAAATTTTGGGCAATGTGTATATCAGGGGAAAAAGTTTCTGTATGTCTATTTGCTTCATATGTATGCTTCAAAATTTTTACCACCAATTTTTTACAAACTATTTGCCTGGTTCTGTCTTTTATCTTTTTTTTTGGAAAAAGGACTTCTGAATGTTTTTTCAATATCTATAAACCAGGGGAGGAGTCCTGAGGAGATAATTTGCATATTCCCACTGCATTTTGGGGTAAGTGAAGAGTCTCCGCGAGCTCAAAGAACACTGGATTTTGGCTGTTGGAGCTGAAAAGAGGACATCGGTAAACCAGGGGAGGAGTCCTGAGGAGATAATTTGCATATTCCCACTGCATTTTGGGGTAAGTGAAGAGTCTCTGCGAGCTCAAAGAACACTGGATTTTGGCTGTTGGAGCTGAAAAGAGGACATCGGTAAACCGCGCGCCTACTGGCGCGCGCATTTTGAAGCTTTTTTTTTAAGCTTTTTTCACTGTTTTCAGAACATTAACAATAAGAACATGGAAGAGTCCAGGAGCCATTTGGTGAGCTGCATATCCTGCTACATGTTCACAGACTTGCCAGTGGAAAAGCCAAACTTCACATGCCAGAAATGCAAGCTTGTGTCCCTGTTGGAGGAAAAGTTGCGAAATCTAGAAGAGAGGTTAACTACCTTGAAAATCATTAAGGAAGGTGAAGAGTTCTTAGACAGAGCAGAATTATCTCTTCATGATTCAGAAAGAGAAGAAATTCGAACTGCACCTGACGAAACAGAGGAATGGAAGCATGTGACCCACAGAAGCAGGAGGATCGAGAGGCAGTCAGCACCCATACTGCTCAGGAACCAGTACCAGGCTCTCACGCAGGAGAACCATGAAGAAATACAGCAAAATAAGACTTTGCCAGCAATGAATAACCTTGTAAGCCCTCAGAATCCTCCTGGATGGAGAAAGAAGAATGTTGTGAAGAAAAAAAGGAGAGTGGTGGTCATGGGGGATTCCCTGTTAAGAGGAACAGAGGTCGCTATCTGCAGACCAGACATAACCTCAAGAGAAATGTGCTGTCTTCCAGGAGCAAAAATTAAAGATGTGTCTGACAGGATATCAAGACTCTTCAGACCTACAGATCACTACCCATTCCTGCTAATACATGTGGGGACAAATGACACCACAAGAAAGGACCTGGAAACCATCTGCAGTGACTTTGAAGACTTAGGCAAGAAAGTGAAAGAATTGGGAGCGCAGGTGGTCTTCTCATCCATCCTCCCAGTGGATGGCCATGGAACAATGAGGTGGAATAAGATTCTACAGGTGAACAACTGGCTACGTCGATGGTGCCGTCAACAAGGATTTGGATTTCTGGATCACGGAATGAATTACCTATACGATGGACTACTTGCTAGAGATGGGGTGCACCTTATGAAGACTGGAAAACATGTATTTGGAAGTCGCCTTGCTACACTCATCAGAAGAGCTTTAAACTAGAACAATGTGGGAAGGGAAGCAAAAGGCCAGAAAAAGCCATACAGCTGACAAATACTATTGAGATCTCTGCTACTGGAAGTGGAAAGGAAGAACAAAGACAAAACAATTTAAATAATAAAAATATGGGAGGAAGAGAAACCAATCACAAACAAAAATGTTTTTATACAAATGCACAAAGCATGAGCAACAAACAAGGAGAATTGGAACTACTAATGCAGGAAAAGGAATATGATGTCATTGGAATCACTGAAACTTGGTGGGACGATACACATGATTGGAATAAAAGGCTAAAAGGATACAACTTATTTGCAAGAAACAGACTTGATAAACGAGGAGGAGGTGTTGCATTGTATGTTAGAAAAGCGTATATCTGCACAGAGATTGAAGCTTCAGAGACTGGGAGTTCTGTGGAAACTGTTTGGGTAAGAATACAAGGAGAGAACAACGGAAAGGACACCATTGTAGGCATTTACTACAGGCCACCTGGGCAAGCTGAAGATATGGATGAACTCTTTATGTATCAAATGACCAAGTTCTCCAAAAAATATGACGTAGTGGTCATGGGAGATTTCACATTACATTTGTTGGGAATCTCTCTCAAGTAAAACTAACAGGTCAAGCAAATTCTTATCCTCTCTTGCTGACAACTTTATCTTCCAAAAGGTAGGGGAGAAAACAAGGGGATCTGCTACTTTGGATCTAATCCTTATAAACAGGGAGGAAATGGTTGAGGAGGTAAAGGTGGCTGGGACCCTAGGAGGCAGCGATCATGCTATTATAGAATTTTGGATAACTAGAGGAGGAAGACATGTGAAGACTCAGACTTCAAGGTTAGATTTTAGAAAGGCAGATTTTAAGAGACTCAGAAAGAGAATAGGAGGGATCCAATGGCTGGATGTCCTTAAGGACAAAAAATGTCCAGGAAGAATGGGAAATTTTTAAAAATGAGATTCTCAAAGCACAATCGTTAACAATCCCGAAAAGTAGGAAGAATGGGAAGCATTTAAGGAAACCAGGATGGATGAACACAGAACTTAAACACATGCTAAAAAGAAAGAAAGAAATGTTTATTAAATGGAAAGAGGGAGGCATATCTAAAGAAGATTATAATGCAGTCTGCAGATCCTGTAGGGCACGTATCAGGTTAGCTAAAGCTGACAATGAATTAAGGCTTGCAAGAGATGTCAAAAGCAATAAAAAAGGATTTTGGGGGTATGTCAAAAGTAAAAGAAAAGTCAAAGATGCTATAGGATTTTTACAGGATGAAAATGGAGAAATGGTAAGAGAGGATGTTGAGAAGGCCGAACTTTTTAATTCCTATTTTGCATCTGTTTTCTCTCAGAAAGAAAATGTAACATCAACTGATCTTCACTGTCCTTTTAAAGGAATAGAGGAATCCAAGCTATCTGTGAACAGAAAGATTGTGAGGGAATATTTAGCTAACATAAATGAGTTCAAGTCTCCAGGTCCAGATGAATTACACCCCAGAGTACTGAAGGAGATCGTAGAAGAAATTTTAGAACCACTCTCCATAATCTTTGAAAATTCTTGGAGAACAGGAGAAGTCCCAGAAGACTGGAGAAGAGCAAATGTTGTTCCTATCTTCAAAAAGGGGAAGAAGGTGGACCCAGGGAACTATAGGCCGATGAGTCTGACTTCTATACCAGGAAAGATCTTTGAACAAATTATTAAACAACATGTATGTAAGTACATGGATAAGAATGAAGTGATTAACCAGAGTCAGCATGGGTTTGTAACTAACAAGTCATGCCAGACTAACTTAATTTCCTTCTATGACAGAATCACTGACTGGGTGGATCAGGGAAATACTGTAGATATAGTATATCTTGACTTCAGCAAAGCATTTGACAAAGTATCTCACACCATCCTTATTGAAAAAATGACCAAGTATGCAATGGACCAGGCAACTGTTAGGTGGATTCATAACTGGCTTAGTGATCGGACTCAAAGGGTGGTTGTAAATGGCTTCACATCCAGCTGGATGAATGTCTCATGTGGGGTACCACAGGGCTCCATCCTGGGACCTGTATTGTTCAACATCTTTATCAATGATTTAGATGAAGGAATTGAGGGTAAACTGATTAAATTTGCTGATGACACAAAGCTAGGAGGGATAGCTAATACTAGAGAAGAGAGAGAGAGGATTCAAAAAGACCTAAATAAACTGGAGCAGTGGGCAGCAACCAACAGAATGGTTTTTAACAGGGAAAAATGCAAAGTACTACATCTGGGCAATAAAAATGAAAAAAGCATATACAGAATGGGAGGAATAGAGCTAAGCAACAGTACATGTGAAAAAGACTTAGGTATACTAATAGATCATAGACTAAACATGAGTCAACAGTGTGATGCAGCAGCAAAAAAGGCAAATACAATTCTGGGATGTATTAACAGAAGCATACAGTCTAGATCACGTGAAGTCATTATCGGTCTTTACTCCTCTTTGGTCAGACCTCATCTGGAATACTGTGTACAGTTTTGGGCACCACATTTTAAAAAAGACATAGACAAACTGGAGCAAGTTCAGAGAAGAGCGACCAGAATGGTGACTGGTCTGCAAACCATGTCCTATGAGGAACGGTTGCAGGATTTGGGAATGTTTAGCTTGCAAAAAAGAAGACTGAGAGGAGACTTAATAGCTGTCTACAAATATGTCAAGGGCTGTCACATTGTAGAAGGATCATCTTTATTCTCATTTGCACAAGGAAAGACTAGAAGCAATGGGATGAAACTAAATGGGAGGAGACACAGATTAGATATTAGAAAAAACTTTTTGACAGTTAGGGTGATTAATGAGTGGAACAGGCTGCCACGAGAGGTGGTGAGTTCCCCTTCAATGGACGTCTTCAAACAGAGGCTGGACAGACATCTGTCTGAGATGATCTAGTGAATCCTGCTTTGAGCAGGGGGTTGGACCAGATGACCCAGGAGGTCCCTTCCAACTCTACCATTCTATGATTCTATGATTCTATGAACTAGCCATAAAAAAAAGTTTTAAACCCATTTGTGACGTGATTTTTTTTTTTTTTCATTTTTTATACTTTTGCTTTTTCTTACTCTTCTTTGAAGAGTCATGACTTTTATATTCCACTAACATATGTGGATGAGAGCTTGTGTTTTGTGAGGCAAGTTATAGATTATTTTTTTGGATTTTGTTTTATTTTTTAATGGAATTCATAGTGCCGTAAAAATAATCTGACAATGTGATTCTCTAGGTCTGTATGATTATGGCCATAACCAAGTTTGCAATTTTTTTATTTAAGTTGTGAAAAAAATTGAGAAATTCATAAAAAAAAAATTTTGCTTGTGTTATTTCTGAGACCCAGAACATTTTAATTTTTCAGTCGTTGGGACTGTGTGAGGGTTTGTTTTTAGTGTGGTAATTTGACATTTCTATTGATAACAGCTTGTGGTACATATTGTGATGTGATCGCTTCATATTTTTTTGCTTTGTTGTACAAGCTGAAAAATCTAAATTCTGGTATTTCAATTTTTTTTCTCTTTGTATTGTATACCAATCAGGTCAATAATTTATTTATCTATTTTTATAGCTCTGATTTTTATGGAAGCATCAATACCACATATGTGTATTTTTATTGTTTCTTTATTTTTAATACAGGAAAAAGAGGCTGATAACTTTTTTTTCTATTTTAAAAAACATTACTTTTATTTTTACTGTATTTTTAGCCCCCTTAGGAGACTTGAACCTAATATCATCTGATTATTTGTGCTTAAATTCTGCAATACCAAAGTATTGCAGTGTATAGTAAAAATCACACTCTTGTATGAAGCCCAGCAAAAGACTTGTCTTCAATGTAGCACAATCATGGCAGGCATTGGGGCCTTCAGTAGACCCCTGGCTGTCATGGAAACCCATTGGTGCCCAATAATTAGTCGCAGTGGGGTGAATAGAAACATGGAACAGCGCACTTATTGGGCCACATGCTGTAAATGTCAGACATTGACAGTGACATTTAGGGAGGTAAAGGGGACTTATCAAGCCAGATAACACTATCCTCTTGTAGATATGGGTTAATCTGCAGGTTAAAAAAGTGAAAGTGCAGCACCTGAGAGAAAATTAACTTTATTACTCCCGTGAGCCATCCGCTTTCAGTCATGTGGGTGTGCCTGGAGCAGCTACAGTCATTGCTCACTATACTGTGAGTGGTGGCTGTAAGAATGACCCTGCACTTTGACTGACAGACGGTTCTTCACTGATGCTTTGCTGAATTAGCTGTCAGTAAGTCAGTAAGTGCTGGGGCGTGCTTCCAATAGCTGCTCTCAGTGCTGTGAACAGTGACTGTAATTCCCACCAGAATCTCCTATATGACTAAAATTCAATGGTTCCTGGAAGGAATAAAGTTAATTTTCTCCCGGGTATTGCACTTTTAGTACAGCAGCAGGGCAACAGCAGAACATAATTAACCCTATCGCTGCAGGTTACTAGTGTTATCCAACCTGACAGGTGTTATGCTCCTAGGTAGTGCAAGTGGTTCCTGGACCCACTGTGCCATAGACTGGGCTTATCCTGGAGGGGTGTGACTAAGCAGCTACCTTGGTGTTCGCTGAAGCTTCTAGTGGTGAGGTCAGGCTTGTGCGACAGGTAGCTGCCAGGTACCACTCCAGGGCTCCGGTAGCAGCTGACCCCAAGTGTCAGAGACATTAATTCAGATTCTCAACAAGGCAGGATAGCCACTTGGGACAATTTCAGACTGTGCAAACAGTACAGCCACTGGGACAGGTTCAGACTGTGCAGACAGGACGACCATTGAAACAGGTTTAGACTGTGCAGACAGGATGGCCACTGAAATATGTTCAGACTAGATCAGTCAAAGGTACAGGTTCAGGGTACAGGCCTGGGCATGCAGCCCCCAGAGTACCAGTTCTAGTACAGCTGATGCAGCCATGGGGTACAGATACCGCGGACGCAGTTTCAGGATTCGGATTCCGCCGAAGCGGCCACAGGAAACACGGACAAACTATACTTGAATAATGAGAACACAGGATATGGGAATAACTGTAACAGCCTAGGGACAGGGTCCTGGCAACGTACGGTTGCACACACCTATTGGGGAGGTTGCCTATTATGCAAGATGCCTTCCAGCTATAGGCTGGGAGACGCCATGCAGGAGAACACATTAACTAAATGCCTCCCAGCTGTGAGCTGGGGGAATTTACCTTTAAGAACAGGGTAGTACACACACGTGCACAGTAGGTGTGCCGCCGAAACACAATGTGGCATGCACAGCAGCAGGAAGCAGGAGGCAGGAGCATGTCGGGGACTGCACAGAGGACTGGATCAGAGAGTAATTTGGCGTCCCTGCATAGAGGGGGAAGGAGACACCATGCAGGGGTGCTGGCAATAGCTCTACAACAGGTTGCCTTTAAAAAGCAGTAGGTAGAGCTCAGCTTCACTCACTCAGTGCTCTTAGAGGAAAATGATGGCTGAATATCACAGCCATCATCTGCCGGCAAAAATGCGGGCTTAGCTCGTAGGTGACTTTTAGAGGCATCTGATAATTTTATTGTTTTGCTTTATTAACTTCTTGATAGTCTATTGGATCTGGAAATTTAAATTCTAACTGTTTGTGGATGGTAAACCTGACTTAAAAAAATTTTGTTCCTGTAGGGTTCGAACATATGTGGTTGTATATAATACCTTAACTGTAAAGTATAGAAATAGTATAGTATAGAAACTATCCCATCTGAGAGATGTTGGATGATCAATTTGACTTTTGATACAATGATGTCCTTATTACATTGCTCTTTATCTTGATATTGGCATAAAGAGTGTTAATTCAGTAAAACAAAAAAGTACTTAAGTGCTAATTAGAATTATTGTTGAATTAGAATTTTGTAAGTTCAACCACAAACTGAAAAAAAAATTAATTTTTCAGAAATATATGGCAAGCTTTTAATCCATCCTGACGTGGAATATTAGAAAGCCAAGATTCAACATTCATGGTCTCTACAGTGTCTAAATTGGTACCCTCAGGTAATGGACCTATTGCTAAAAGTTCATTTAAAGGAAATCTGTTGGGAGCCCGTAAATAACAAGGATATCCTTATGAAACTGGGTTACTAATGCAGGCATGAATAGTTTCAATTAAACTTTTTGGCATCCTCGCTATTCCAGCTTAGGGTCCTTTCACATTGCGTTCTGTGTCCCCGTCGGGGCATACGTCCTAAATTCCCCTCAAAACGGGGTCTGGATGTATGCTGTGAAGGGGGCCATAGACTGCAATGGTGACGGCAGAGCGAACGTGAGCTCTACCATGCACTTTTTTTGGGAGTGTACGCCTACTGGAGGTGGACACTCAGACGTAGCAGCCTACGTCTGAGTGTCCGCCTCCTGTGGTGGCTCTTGAGATCTGCGCCAGCTCCAGAAGTGATGTCTGCTCCATTAGAAATCATCGGGATTGCTGCAGTCTGTGATTGGCTGCAGCAGTCAGATTACTAGAAAAGTGCATCATCACATATAAATATCAGATGACACTCTCATCTAGTCACCTGATAGTCCTGGTACCTGAATGGAGTAAAGATCACTTCCAAAGATGAAGCAGACCTATGGAGCAGCCTGCCCAAATCCCTGGGGGCAACGAAGGGTGAGTATTCCTACGTTTATTATTTTAAAACCAAACTATGCCTCCAAAAATAGTATTCAAATGTCACACAACACTTTTAAGAACACGTTCAACCTACCTAGAAATTTGGCCAATCAAGTTGACCACACATGAGATTAGCAGTCGTCATGAATTTCCAAGTTTATATATATTTTTGGAAACATATACAATGTCACCATGCTGGTACTTTCTGATATGAAGTGAAATTTTATAAATTAATGATGTATTTAATTCCTTAGTGTATTGCTATCCAGGTTCAGATTACAATTTTGCATAGAAACATGTATTTCTGTGTGCTTCTCTGTTCTCTGTGTGCTTCTTTCATGTAGGCCAATTTTTGTCCCAGAATATTATATACTGTACCTTTGTCATAATGAAGAATAGTTGTTATTCCACTATCACTTTGGGTGTGCTTGGATTTATTTATAAAGTATTGCTGATTTTGGTGGTCCAACATATTCACTACTAATACATTACCTTTTCTGGTTTTATGATAAGTTCCTTATTTCTTTTTAATTACTTCTTTTCTTCTGGGCACTGATGTTAGATATCTTTCATTTGCGTCCAGAATATTATGTAATATCATGTGTCTGAAGGGGTTGTCTCCAGTTGGAGGTATCCAGTCTGGTCTATTTTTAACTGCCAAGTTACCTGACCCTTTCTACAAGGTGGGTTTCAGTTGTGAAAATATTCTCTAAGGTCTCGTTGACACGTTGAGTATTTGGTCAGTGTTTTACATCAGTATTTATAAGTCAAAATCAGGAGTGGAACAATCAGATGAAAAGTATAATAGAAACACTCCTGGCTTTTGCTTACAAATACTGATGTAAAATAGTGTCCAAATACTGAACGTGTGAACGTGACCTAAGGCATATACTTTTCTGAAGTAATTTTGTTCACTTTTATCTAGGGCTTAGGAAGGACAAAATATTTTGAGTAAAAAAAAATCCCTTTTTTAGACACTAGAAGAAGATGTCTAGAGAGGCGTAATAAGTATCTAAAACAGATAATAAATGTATGCCAATTTTTTGTGTGCAATTTTTGTCAAATATATATACCGGTGGTTATAAATACTCACAGTTTTAATTCAACTACCTAAGCATGCTTTGCATATTACATCTGATTAAGAAAAGCCATGAGAATTCAGATTTTGGCATTTTTTTTACCGCAGAAAGCAGAGTTAGTGCCCAAAAATTTCACCTCATTAAATATAGCCTGTTGAGATTAGAGAAGTAGGAAAATTCCAATGAAGAGGGAATATTAATAACAAAAATAAATAAGGGTGGCAACGATAATAGTATATTTTTGCAGTAGCAAATATACAGAAATCTTTGCTATGTAAAAATGCATATTGGCAAATTGCCTATACATGAATAAATATGCTCTCTCATTATTTAATTGAATTAGCGAGTGATCTAATTCTTTAGGGAATGTTCTGTCCTTAAAGCTTCAAGCCATATTTCTGAAACCTCAAATTGCTATAAATAGAATTTCTGACATTCATATGTTTCACAGATAACAACATACAACTCCATTAAGCCGGGGCCACTGGCACAATGCCAACTCCAGCTCTACCAAGTGAAACATACAAGCCGCTATTGGGATGTCTGATGTACATTCAGCTTAGACACATTTATATGAGCTAGTGTACGGCTGAACGCTCTCAACAAATAAAGCTCATATAAATAATCACTTAGGGCATTACTGAACTGTTATATCTACAAGAGAACAATCCATTTTACATGTCACGGACTGGTACTTATAGACATGACTATTCCTCCTGTATAAATATGCAATCTTGTCTAAATTATCCTTTAATGACATTTCAGTACATTGAATTCCGTACAAAGTTGGACATTTATAGAATTAGGTTTTCTTTCTCATCAAGTATGTGAAGCTTTCCATACCTTCTTCTACAGTAATACTTTTATTACACTGCATAGAAAATCAGCTGTTAATATATGAATGCTTATTTAGGTACCGAATGACGAATTTACAAATGTATCTCATTTTCATGCTCAGTTATTACAAAAGAGAACACGGAATGTACAAGTAAAAGTTATGTCATATATTCCCTTAGGCTGATGGCACGATTTACATCCCGCATGAAGCTCCTGGTATTTATTATGGTCCATTGAGTCATAATTTGTGTTTTTCTTGTATAAACATCTGGTTCCGGCAATGTAATACACCACCAACCATCCTTATCTTGTCTATCAGACTAGATATTAGGTGGTACAGTAATTACTTTATCTGAAATGACTGCTGGGATTGCAATTAGTAGAATGGTATATGTTACAAGTGTCCGGTTTCTTCATACTCGAAGCCTAAAATCCTGACTTTCTAACAAAATCTGCATCTGTTCAATCAGCTTTTGTGTTTTTTTTTTCAATACCTGTCAAGTCTCAATGTCATCACAATTAAACAAATATGATTATTTGGGTTTGTCTTCCAGAGCATAAAAAAGTTATATTCTGTTGGAGCACACAAGACACACAAAAAATGGTGATATTAGTATATATACTGTATATTAATATTAATTTTATTTGTTGATGATCAGATACATAGAGGCCTACACTAAATGATTAAAGGGGTTTTCCCTTGAACAAAGTTAATTTTAATCTATAGATCTTAAAATAATAATAAGTTCCAAAATTAGATTTGTTAAATAAAATGTTCCTGTGCTGAGATAATCTTATAAATGTTCCTCTGCTGTATACTGTGTAATGGCTGTGTCTGACCTACAGGAACATGGTCTGATCATATCACAGCTCCTGGGCAGGGGAGGAAGCAAAAGAGTATACAGATATTACAGCACAGGATCACAGCTGATTCTTTTTGTAGGATAAAACATTTCACTGCCTGTTTTCAAGCAATGTTTTATCTCAAAGGAAGAATCAGCTGCGATCCCCTGCTGTAATGTCTGTATACCCACCTGCCCCTGCCTAGGACATGTGGTATGATCAGACCATGTTCCTGCACGGTCACACACAGCCATTACACAGTACACAGCAGGGGCACATTTATAAGATTATCTCAGCACAGGAACATTTTTTATTAACACATCCAATTATGGAACTTATTATTATTCAAAGATCTATTGATTCAAATGTTGATTAAAATTAACTTTGTTTGTGGGAAAACCTATTTAAGGCTAAATTAGAAACATACAACTTTTGCCTTAAATTTTTCTTATTAAACTTCTCCGCATGCAACTAACCAAGTAATTAAATACGTACATTATATAGCAGCCAACAAGCAACAGTATGTAGTAACCAACAAGCAAAATGCACACTAACGTTAAAAACAACCGAATGGTTACAGGGAGATGGCTGAAAAAAACCTTTGCAAATACAATATAAAATCCATGTTATTTTGAATCTGTTACAATATGTTAAAATGCTTTATAAACAAACCCTATAAATAACAAACCGGTGAAATAAAGTAATACCAAGTCCATGAAATGAAAGAAGCAGAATAAATGCACTTTTGGCTACATCTGTTTACAGCCATGCAAATTCTATGGCATATACTGAAAATACACAATGTCTTCAAATATTTTCTAATGCAAATCTGTAGTTAAATGGAAGCAACAAGCCTCAATTCTCCCTCGCAGCAGATTCTCCTTTAAACACAACAATTGGAGGAAAATGACATGATTTTGCATTTGCCATTTGCAAGTCACTTCCTCATTTTCCGATAAAATATCAGGTCTAATCACACTTCTAAACCACAGGCGGAGAAAAGTGAAGGATGGAAATTCACTGGTTAATGCTGAGCTGAAGATTATTTCTCTTTCATGGGCAATTATGCATTTAACCCCCCCTATTCCCAAACTGCGGAACATTTTTTTGATCATTAACCTCTAATTGAATGCAATATGATTTCTATAAGCCAACTACTGTATCAGGAACAGCATGCGTATATTGCTTTAATAGTCATAACATACACACTAGTGATTTGGAAATAGCCTCCAGATAGGTATTTCAAACATGCATGAGGCTTAGTAACTTGACACATTTTTTTCTCTTTGATTTGAAAACTGAAACTATTTACAGCAAAAACTCCAACATTAAAAAGAATAATTCTACTGAGACCGTTCAGTGATATAAATCTAATGCAGTTCATTTGCACTAGTTCACCCAGTTAGTAAGTGACCTCTATTTATTACAGGTCAGTAGGGTATCAATCTTCCCTTTATCTGCCACCATGATAAAGTGCACATCAGATTTATTAAGAAGGGAAAAAAATCCAGCCAAAGGCAGATTTTTTACTCTGATTAATTTCATCTGCAACTTTTTCTCCAAGTTTCGAATGCTTTGCATAGAAAACTATAAAATTTTTAGTATACAGGAGCATAAAATTAAACAGGCAAATAAGCCAGATGTTTTACATCCGGAGGTTAGATTTTTAATGAAACGCATATTTAAATTGCATTGATGTCTACATCGAATAATTAAATATTCAAATAAAATCCCAAAAATGAGTGAAAACTGAAGCATCTCAAAAATCCATGCAAGTAGACTGCCAAAAAGAGACATAAAGATAAGAAAAGCGAAAAAGATAAATAGCAGAAATGTCACAAAATGTAAAACAGATTTAAATACCAATGCGAAAATGACTATTATAAAAGCTTAGAATGGCTTAGCTAATGCATACAATATCTGTAGTCTGTTTATCAACAGTAAAGAAATAAATCATACAGAAAACAAACAAAAATAAATACATATAGTAAAAATAAAATAACTACAGATGGTATTAGAAAGCATTTTGATATTTCCAATGCTTTCAGGATAGGAGCGATAAACTGTACTCACCTGTACATAAAATGAGTAGAGCTAGAAGTAGGAGTTTTGCTGCCCACATGTTGATCCTGGCAGATGTCACAGGGATGGTGACTGACTGCAGAGCACCATTCAGTAAAGTGATGTGCTTCTCAGCAGCTCCTCTTAGTACTCTGGCTGGAGCTGGCTGACTCCTCCTACCCTTTTTCCTTTGCAATAAGAATGGTTTCTCAGCTGAGTACTGGAAAAAAGTTCTCAGTTGCTTGTAGGTTACAATGTCAGTTGTTATAGGGGTTTGCAAGTTACAGATACATTGGATATTTGCTTAGTAGTAGCATCCCCTAAAGGCAGCTACACTGGTACTGCAGTGCTTTATGGATCCCAAAGGAAGAGGCACTGCAATCTTATCTGACATCTGATCATTAAGCCTTCACTTCAGAAGACTTTCATCCAGATAAGAGTTTCAGCCTGTCCCCACCCATAGTAGAGGAAAGCGAGCTCTCAGCATTCCGGTACTCAGTGTTTTAAAATGAATATTCCTCTTCTTGTATGACTCTACAATTCTGATGATATATTAGTAACAAAATAAAAAATTGACATTTCCACAAACAGAAAAATATAATTGTACAGTGCCCATTGAAGTAATAAAGTGTCTATAGCACATGCAATTCTATATGGACAGGGAACTTCTTTAGACAAACATTTGCACGCCTGGACTCAGAGCCTTTGATCTGGGGATTTATTATCTTGTTATAGAATAAGATTATAAAATAACTGCTTGAACTCAATGAATTTCAAGAGGGTATTCACATTTTGTAAAGTGGTGGCATACTGCAAAGATTGACTAATGATAGATAGAAGTCTCACCTCTGAACCCCCTCAGTACTGAAAATGAGACCTCCATGACACCCCACTAGTTGGGTCCTGTCCTTTCACTGTGAAGGGGAGCTCCAGTGTAGCTCCATTGAAGTAAATTGGACCAGCTGAAGGTCCCTGCACAGCTGTGTGGCTAGGAGTGATGAAGCTCTGAATTAGCCCCTTCAACAGCCCCTTTATTTTCAGGATTGGTGGGGTCCCAGAAGTTTGACCACCACAAATCATATAGAGATAAGCATATCCTGCTTTTATGCAGTCACTTCTTATGATGGGAATGGAATACCCTATTAAGCTTTTTTTCAACTTTAAGAGCTGATCGAATTGATCCACTGCAAATTAACTGCGAGCTTCAATCGACTTAAAAACATCACAGGTCCCAGTGAACTCAAGCAATTTGGGATTTCATTTAAATAGATGGCTAAATGTAATGCCGAAGATTGCTCCAACCAGAGAGCATGTTAAGACGACGCCAGGCATGGCTGCTCAGGCTTTCCCATAATGCTTTGCAGCTATTAAAGCACATGATCTAGTGCAGCCAATCTGGGGGAGCTCTCACAGCCACTATAAAAGATGGAGCAGGGATTAAGAGGCCACTTTAGGGTTTTAGAGTCGAGGAATAGAAGTGCAGAGCACTCAGCTCATTATTAGAGATATGGATAGAAAAACCTAAAGCAGAGTGTAATGTACTACTGCAGAGCTGATGAACATTGAAAATGGGAGTGATAGTCTCAGTTTGTGGATAATAATAGTTTTAGATTAAGGTGATAGGGAGGTGCTGGGCCTGCAGAGTCATTGTGACTATGAATTCATTGATTTGTGATATACCGCAATGCAGCACCTTAGGAATGTTTGGGGGGGTTTTGAGTACATTTTTTTCCTCACCATTTTCCAAGAGCGATAACTTTTTTATTTTTCTGCCAAAATAGGTTTATGGGGGCTTGTATTTTGTGGACCAAGTTGAAGTTTTAAATGACACCATTCATTTTACCATATAATGTACTGAAAAACATTCAAATGGGATGAATTGGTGGAAAAAAGTTCAATTTTGCCATTGTTTTTTTGGGTTTTGTTTTTTTAGCTTTCATCATGCAGTAAACATGACCTTGAAGCATCAGTGTACATGTCAGTATGATAACAGCAATACCAAATATGCATCAATTATTTTGTACTTAACTGATGAAAAAAAATTCAGAATATTGCAAAAATTTTGTTTTGCTTTGTTTTGCAATTTTCCGAGACCCATAACATTTTTATTTTCTGTTGATTGGGTTGAATGAAGGCTTGTTTTTTGTATGGTGTGATGACATTTTTATTTACAGCAATTTCATGCTTGACTGCTTAATATTATGCTTTCTTAGAAGTGATCAAAAAAACGCAATTCTGATGTTTTGGAGCTTTTTTCTCTTTATGGCATTTATCTATCAGGTTAATTATTCCACATTTCAATAGATAGGACTTTCACGAATGCAGTGATACCAAATATGTTTTTTTCTTCACTTCTTATCCAGGAGAAAAAGAAGTGATTTGGTTTTTTATATATTTTTTTTTAAATGAATATTTTTAAAAACCTTTTTTAGGTAATTTTTTACATCTTTTATTAGTTCTCTTAGGGGACTTAAACCTGCGATCATTTGATTGCTTATACTATATCCTACAATACTATATTTTTGCAATATATAGTGAAAATCTCTCCTATAGTGCTCAGAATATGGGCTTGCTCATACAATCATATAACTCAGATGAGTACTATCTGATGTTTTATCAGGTACCACTAGGACCAATGTTATGCTATGAGGTAGTGCAGATCTGCGTTTTATTCTACAGACCAAACGGTCTATGAGTGCGTATAAAACATTGCACTGCACTCGAATGACAAAAGCATGCAGTCATGACTTCCATGGATGCAGACAATGGAGAAGATGGAGAAATTAAGTTCTTCCTCATCATCGTTCTACCTGCTATGTATATCCCTTTCATATGTAAAGCGCCATGGAATAAATGGCGCTATAATAATTAACAATAATAATAACAATCTCCACACCTGTGATCCGATTCTCTGATACGATGTGACTGTAGCCTATGGCTTAGTTTCTCTTGAGGACCAAGTTTACAGCAACGGTGTCTTCAGCAGACTCTCGACTGTCATAGTAACCCATCAGTCCGCAGTGATCGTGTTGTAGGGTGCCGATTGCAGTGCGCAGGCAACAGCATACATTCCCTTTTAAATGCTAATGTCAGAGATTGACAGCAGCATTTAAATGGTTAACAACTGCGGCTATAACGTGACGCCAGCTTCAGCTGTTAGTGACAGATGCCGGTTATGTAACATAGCTTGTAGCTGTCATATGTGGAGAGATCAGCTACTTACCCTCCTCTACACATAAGGAACCCTTCCCAGGATGTTAATACAGCATTTTTTTTTTGCTGGAAAGACCATTTTTTTCATTCTTGACATAACAAGGAAGGCAGCTGACATGTGCCCACGGGTACATGTAACATGCAACAGCTGCTGCTGTTAACATGTTAAATGCCGCTGTCAATGCGCGTCACTTACTCCACCCATCGATGACCCCGTCACGTGATCGTGGGTCACCGATGCGTGGACATGACAACCCTGGGTCTGCAGCAGACCCCAGTGGTTGTCATGTAAAGATCGCTATGAGCGCCACCTAGTGGTCGGCACTCATAGTACAGGAGCATTTCTGCTACATAGAGGTGATCTGCTCATCACCTCTATATAGCAGAGGCAATCAGAAAAGTGCTGCTTCTAGTCTCCTATGGAGACTATTGAAGCATGCAAAAAGTGTAAAAAAAATGTTTTTAAAAATATTTAAAAAAATATATATATATAAAAGTTTAAATCACCCCACTTTCACCCCATTCAAAATAAAATAATAATAAAAAAAAGCACATACACATATTTGGTATCGCCGAGTTCAGAATCACCCGATCTATCAATATAAAAAAAGAATTAATCTGATCGGTAAACTGTGTAACAAGAAAAAAATTCTAAACGCCAGAATTATGTTTTTTGATCACCGCAACATTGCAATAAAATGCAATAACGGGTGATTAAAACATCGGATCTACCCCAAAATGGTATCCGTAAAAACTTCAGCTCGGCGCGCAAAAAATAAGCCCTCACTCGTCCCCAGATCCCAAAAAATGGAGACGCTACGGGTCGTGGAAAATGGCGCCCTTTTTTTTTTTTTCTCAGCAAACTTTAGCAAAAAATAAGCCCTCACACAGCCATATTGACCAAAAACTAAAAACGCTATGGCTTTGGGAACAAGGGGAGCAAAAAATGAAAATGAAAAAACGGAAAATCCCAAGGTCCTTCCACCAAAGAAGATTCCAAAATTCCAGAAACTTAAATGCAATTATCTACCGTATTTTTCAGACTATAAGATGCACCGGACCATAAAACGCACCCCAAATTTTGTGGTGGAAAATAGGAAAAAATATTTTTTATAAGATGGAGTGCCATCTTATAGTCTGAATAGGTACCATATCTTACCTGGGGGGCAGTGGAGTGGAGATCACAGGAGGCAGGGTCCTTCATGAAGCCGGTGCTACAGCAGCGGGGGTGTTTCGGTGGTGGTGGAGCAGGATCGCAGGGCCCTCCGTTCCCTCCCTCCCTCAGGAACCCAGCGGCTGCAGCAGAAGAGGTGAGATGGCTGGGCCTGGTGTCTAGCTGTGAGCGGCGTGGCAGAGTGGCATGGCAGAGCGGCGAGTGCGGCTTTCTGGTGGCCGCGGCCATCTTCCTGAAGCTTTCATCTACAGGAAAATGGCCGCTCGAGCTCTTAGTCTGCGCATGCACCCGCTCGGGTGGCCATTTTCCTGTATATCACAGCTTCAGGAAGATGGCAGCGGCCACCAAAAAGCCGTGCACGCCGCTCTGCCTCACCGCTGACAGACAAACACCGGCCCGCAGCATCTCACCTCGTCTGCTGCCGCCGCCACCGGGTTCCTGAAGGAGGGAGGGAACAGAGGGCCCTGAGATCCCGCTTCATCACCACCGCAACTATATAGTAAGCTCTATGTTTGGACCATAAGATGCACCCCCCATTTTCCTCCCAAATTTGGGGAAATAAAGTGCATCTTATGGTCCGAAAAATACGGTACTTAAAAAATGTGCATTTTAAAAAAGTTTAACATTTTTATGCTCATTTGTTTTTACCTCTTTGTGACCTTGGAAATATCCACGCATCCAGGGTGCTAGGTACTTACCGATCTTGGACGTATGGATACGTCCAGGCGATTTTTTACGCGATCGTCGCCGGGTGTCAGCTGATTCTGACAGCTGACATTCGACTCTCACTGCCGGGTATAATGAGTGACTCTGCTGCCTCATTATAGTGAATGGATGCCTCGGGGGTTTCATCTGAATCACGTCACGCTACTGGTAGTACAAAGGCTCTGGAAAAGTGAAATGGCTTCTTGCGCCCCAAAACAAATCCAGAGAATTCTGCTCTCCCAAATCCAAATGCAACTTCCTTTCTGAACCCCAGTGTGCCTAAACCATATTTAGCGTCCACAGGTTTGGCATTTCTGTAGCAATGAGAGCCCGTCTAATTTACTGGTGAGTGTCTCTAGAAGCATGAGCAGGCCTCAATGTATGGGCACTACAACTTACTGGTCACTACAATGTATTGGTCACTACAACATTCTGGTCACTGCACAAATACTGGTCACTACAATGGCAGTTTGCAATTTTCACTTAGCAATATCCATTGCTGTTTGTTTCTGGAAAACACTCATGGATTCAAAATCATCAATACACCTGTAGATAAATTCCCAAAGGGTTATAATTTCCAAAATGGGGTCACTTGAAGGGGAATTCTGCTCTTCTATCACTTAGGGGGCTCTGTATATGGAGTGTACAAACTGTTCTAGGAAAATCTGCACTCCAGGAGACAAATAATGCTCTGTCCCTCCCAAGTCTCGCCGTTTGGCTAAGCAGTACTGTACAGCCACATTCTACATTCAGCAGAAAAATTTTGGTGCCATTTGTACCCATTTCCCAGTATGAAAATGTAAAATCTGGGACTAAAACAAAATTTTGGTGGTAAAAATTTAATTATTTTTTTCTTCACTGCCCAATGGTATAAAATTCTGTGACACCCCTGTGATCACTGCACTCCTAGATTAATTAATTGAGAGGTGTAATTTGTAAAATGAGGTAAATTATGAGAGGTTCTGCTATTCTGGCACCTCTGGCAATGTGACATGGCACCCATTCCAGCAAAATCTCAACTCCAATATGGCGCTTCTTCCCTTCTGAGCTTTGCACTATTCCCGAAAAGTAGTTTTCTACCACATATGGGGTGTTGGCATACTCAGGAGAAATTGCACAATTTTGGAGTCCATTTTATCCTGCTATCTTTGTGAAAATGAAAAAAATTGGGGCTAAAACAACATTTTTGTGGGAAAAAATTCATTGAGGGGTCTTGTTTCCAAAGTGGGATTACTTGTGAGGGTTTTCCACTGTTTAGGCTCATCAAGGGCTCTCCAAATGTGAGATGACACCTGGAGACCATTCTATCAAAGTCTGCATTGCAAAGCATCACTTCTTCTTTTCTGAGCTTTGCGTGCGCACCAACAGTAGTTTACCTCCACATATGGGGTATCTGCGTACTCAGGAGAAATTGCACAACAAATTTTGGGTTCCATATTTTCATAATACCGTTGTGAAAATGCAAAATTTGGGGCTAAGAGAACATTTTTGTGGGAAAATTTTTATTTTTTTTATTTTTATTGCTCTATGTTATAAACTTCTGTGAAGCACCTGGGGGTTCAAGGTGCTCACCACACATCTATTTACATTTATTGAGGGGTCTAGTTTCCAAAATGGGGTCAATTGTGACGGTTTTCCACTATTTAGGCACTTCAGGGCCTCTCCAAACGCAACATGGCATCCACTAATCCATTAATTCCAGCAAACTTTATATTCAAAAAGTCAAATGGTGCTGCTTCTCTTCTGAGCCCTGCCTTGCTCCCGATTAGTAGCTTTTCCCCTCATATAGAGTATAGGCATACTCAGGAGAAATTGCACAGCAAATTGTATGGTGCAATTTTTCCTGTTACCATTGTGAAAATGCAGGAACTTGGGGCTAAAAAACATTTTTTGGGAGTTCAAGGTGCTCACCTCCACAGAAACTAGATAAGTTCTGTCTGGTCTAGTTTCCAAAATTGTGTCGCTTGTGGGCGGTTTCCACTGTTTAAGTACATCAGGGGCTCTGCAAACACAACATGGCATCCGCCAATTATTCCAGCAAATTTTAAATCCAAAAAGTCAAATGGCGCTACTTCCCTTCCAAGCTCTCCTGTTCGCCCACATATGGGGTATTGGCGTGCTCAGGAGAAATTGCACAATGAATTTTGGGGTTATTTTTTTCCTGTTACCCTTGCAAAAATAAAAAAAAATTGGGTATAAAGTAAAATTTTTGCTAAAAAAATTGAATGTTAATTTTTTCCTTCCACATTCCATTAATTCTTGTGAAGCACTTAAAAGGTTAATAAACTTCTAAAATGTGGATTTGAACACCTTGAGGGGTGCAATTTTTAGAATAGTGTCATTTTTGGTATTTTCTGTCATGTAGGCCCCTAAATGTCACTTCAAATGTGATGTGGCCCATAAAAAAATGGTTCTGTAAATTTTGTTGGAAAAATTTGAAATTGCTGGTCACTAACTATTTTGTGTGACATTACTGTCTGATTTAAGGGCATAAAAATTAAAAGATTAAAAATTGCCAAATTTTTGCCAGATTTCCATTTTTTTCAAATGGAAACACAAGTCATAGTGAAGAAATTTTACCACTATCATGAAGTACAATATGTCACGAAAAAGCAGTCTAAGAATCAGTCGGATCCATTGAAGCGTTCCAGAGTTATTACCCCCCAAATTGGTCAGAATTTGTAAAATATGGTCTGGTCATGAAGGTGAAAACAGGCTTGAGGTGGGGTAAAGGGTTTAATAGATTAATATTAAATCCATACACGTCACACGAATACAGTTAACTGTCACAGGTACTGGTTTTGGGACTTCTTTTTACTTAACATTTATTGCATATTCTTTTTATAAAAAGGGGTGTTAATTATTATTTTTTAATCTCTTAACTCCTTCACAATCGGGTGATTTACCATTTTTATGCTTTCATCTCTTCTCTCCTTATTCCAAGAGTCATAACTTGTTTTCTGTCGACATAGACGTGAGGGCTTGTTTTTTGCAGGACAAGTTTTACTTTTATATGACACAATACATTTTATCATGTAATATACTGGAAAGCAGGGAAAAATTCAAAGTGTAGCAAAATTGCGAATAAAGCACAATTCCACCATAGTTTGTTGGGTTTTGTTTTTACAGTGTTTATTTCACTTGGAAATTCATGGAAAATGTTTTGCTTGTATCGTAATTTTTTCAGTCCCATTTAGTTGTCAATTTTTGGTTTTTGGAGCTGTGTGTAGGCTTATGTGCCTTGAGCCAAATGTTTTTATTGATACTATTTTGAGGCAGATGTGATATTTTGTTCGCTTCCTATTACATTTTTTTGTGATGTTGTGGCGGATGAAAAAATGCAATTCTTGTGCTTTGATTTTTTTCTCATGCCTTTTACCAATGCAGTTAATTATTTTTTTATTTTGATATATTGGAATTTTACAGATGTGGAGATACCACATATGTGTGTTTTTTACTTTTAAAAAAAAAAAATCACTGTCTTCTATGCTATGAAAGTGGAGTATAGTCAATATAGACAAAGGGATCTTTAGCAGAAGCTTTTCTGTCATGTAAGCCCATTGGCACCCCGCAATCACATTGCAGTGTTGTCGATGAGTAACACAGCCATCATCTTCCAGCAAAATGCAGTCACGGTTCATGAGCCCACATCAAAGACAGGGAGCAAACATTGGATGTACCAGTAAGTCCAATGTTGATAAAAGGTTAAAAAAAGTACACATTTTACTTTTTGCTTTAATAGTCTAATTTAGCAACAGTACACCCCACGACAGTATTGTGTGATTTTGAAGCATGTTAATTTCCAGGCTTGTACCTACCAAGCAATGTCGCTTTTTAGGATTAAGGATTGTTTTTCTCGAGAACTTAAGAGAATTTAAAAACAAAAAAATATGAAAGAAAATACTACAAATATTTTTTTGCGTGACTGTTTTACTAGTCCAATTTATTAACCGTATGTGCCACAACGGCGCTGCTGCCTGTTGCCACATCAAACTTTCTGTGCATGTACCTAGCAATAATGTAACATTCTTGGTTATTGCTTTTTGTCAATGGGAGTAGAGAATAGTGATTCAAATAAAAAAAAGCTATTTAAAAAAAATATACACGATTTACTTTTTGTATACCTGTTTCATAAAGCCAAATGGGAAACCGTACATCCCATACATATAAGAGGGGCGTTCATTAAAGATTTCCCCTGACCCACTTCTATTTATCACACTGAAACTTCAAGTGTGTAATGATCTAAGTCTCTATAGGTTATGTACCAATTTGCAACTCAAAACTGATAACGGCCTTGATTTTACAGGTGCTGAAGTGGTATGAGGTTTGATAATGGACCCAGTAGAATACAGAGCAGTCATCAAGTTCTTTTACTTGAAACGCTGCACACCAAAGGAGACGTTTAATGAGATGAAAGAGGTTTATGGTGATGATTTGATGATTTCCCATCATATGATGTAGTCAAGAACTGGCATCGTCAATTGAAATTTGGTTGGACTTCGGTGCAAGTATTTCTAATTCCAGGGCAACCCCACTCTGTTATTGATGGACACACCATCCAGCAAGTGGAGGTCGCCATTTTGGAAAATCGCCGCGTAACCATAAGCCACCTAGCCCAAAATGTCAAGATTAGTGTGGGGTCCATGGAAAAATCATCCAAGACCATCTTCACATGCATAAGGTATCTGCTCACTGGGTTCCCCGGCTGCTCACACCTTTCCAAATGCAGGAACGAGTCGAATGCTCTCAGGCTCTATTGACAATGTGCAATGGAGACCAGGAGGACTTTTTCAACAGACTGATCACACAGGATGAAAGCTGGGTCCATCACTATGATCCTGAGACTAAAGTCCAGTCGATGCAATGGAAGCATCATGACTCATCGCCTCCAAAGAAGGCACGTGCCCAACCCTCGGCAAGCAAAGTCATGCTCCCAGTATTTTGGGACTAGCACGGAGTAGTATTGATGGATTTCCTAGCAAAGGGTACCATGATCACTGGGGCATACTATGCTTCACTGCTGCGGAAATTGTGGGAGGCTGTCAAAACCAAGAGACGTGGCATGCTCACCAAAGGTGTCCGCCTTCTGCAAGACAATGCACCAGTTCACAGCTCACATGTTGCCCAAATGGAAGCATGCTCCTGTGGCTTTGAAATTCTACCGCATCCCCCTTATTCACTCAACCTTGCACCATCGGACTTCCACCTCTTTCCAAAAATGAAGTTATTTTTGAAGGGTAAGAATTTTCCAGATGATGAGACTCTGATTTCCAAAGTCACAACGTGACTTTTGGAGCAACCTGACGACTTCTACAAGGAGGTGTTTACAGTTGCTTAAAAAGATGGGAGAAGTTTGTGTCCCTAGGTGGCACTGGCACCTATGCAGAGAAGAACTAATAACTGTGCCAAGTTTCATTGCTCTCAGTTCACAGGAAGTTAGTCAGGGGAAATCTTTAATGAACGCCCCTAGTACTGTGGGCTGTGCACCTACCTGCATCTTTTTCAAGCAGAAGGAATTAATCTTCGTAATCAAAAAACTAAAAAGAAATTACACCAAATTGAGATAAATTGGCAAATTGATGACATGTACACACCACATAGATACTATAGACCGGTTATTGCACTAGCTTTTTAGCTATCAGATGCACCCTAGCATTTCTGATTGATTCCATTTTATTTTCCAGGGTTGGAAAAATGTGGGTAACAGTTTTGTGAATTACACTTGTTTCCAAGTTTTGATATTTTGCTTGCGTCCAAAATTTATGTAAATTATAAAATAGCACTGGCAACAACATGATAGTCTGAGAAAAAATCACAATACCACGACAAAAAGAGGCATAAGCCATTAGAAGCAGCACCACCACTACAACTGCTGGCACCTGTCATATTGCAAGTAGTAGTATAAAAACGCAGGTCCCACTTGGCTTTTTGGACTCCTTTTCCTTTGATAAATATATAAATGGAGAGGAAGCAGAGGGTGTAATGGAATGAATGTGACATCACTTCTTTCAGTAGTATGATGCTATCTCTGACAGTGACATTGTTAGCTTGAGTCTATGTTCTGGTGAGTCCACCTCATCTGCCACCAAAACACTTAATTTTTTATATAGCAGAATTTAAATTTCCATAAAAGTTACGTGTTTTGATTTTTAGGCCCCTAACCTGAAGCATTCCGAGGGCTAAAGAAGATACTTTACCAGCACAACTTCTTCCTGTTGATGTTTTTGAAGAGATGAACAGTCACCCTTTGTAATTGGATAAAATGGGGATAAGAGAAATAGAAGAGAGGATTCAAATGCCCAGTGGTGTTGCTGCCTCTGAAAGCTGTGGTGGAAGGGACCCTGGCAGTGGGAAAAGCACTCTGAGCTAGGGAAAATCTCAAGGTGGGAATCAACCGCAAGGTGATCAGGTTATTTCCCTTATTGAGGCCACTGCCAGCTAGATCAGGAATGATAATTATAGAAAGTTCGGTCCTAGGCAAGATCTGGGAACCAGACAGGGGTGTGGAGCATGTGATGTCATCAGGGTAAAGGGTTGGCCTCGGTGATGCACAGTGCAGGCCATGTGTTGATGAAAGATCCTCTGGGACAAAATCTACTTATTCTGCGGTGCGCTGTAGAGTAGGTTATGCCACATATGCTGTCTGTAGAGGAAGCTCAGGTCTGTTCGCCGTAGTGGTAAGTCGTATATGTGGGCATCTAATGCGTGGGAGTACTTTTGCAAGTTGCTGCCAGTCAATACTTTTGCAATCTGCAGACTCTTCAAGAGGCTAAAAAGTCATGACCATTCTGGCTTGTATAGATTAAGAACAGGGCAGGGTCCGCGCTCCTCCTGTACCAGTCGCCGTCACGTTTTGTTCAAGATTATTGTAATTATTTTTGCTGTGTATACCCCTTTTTCACATGTAAAGCGCCATGGAATAAATGGCGTAATAATAATAATAATAATAACTACATATCTCCATCAGTACATGAACACTTTTGCTTATTTGGAATAAGCAATGAGAGCAACTCTCAAGTTTAATTCCTAACCATTTTGCTTAGAATCATCTGTCAGCTACTTGGCATCCTCAAGTAATACCTACTTGATATTACTTCAGGATGTCTAATATCAATCCTCCTTCTCCGCCGATATCCATCTCTCCTTTTGTATAAATGAAACAGGCATGCACTCCCAGTCATTGTGAAAGAGATAAACCAAAAGAAAAAAAAATGGTGCTACAAAATATCTCACAAATTTATCAACGTTATTAAATATAAAATATTATAACTGATTTTATAAAAAAAAAAAAACAGAGAAGCTCAACGGAGGGCTAGCAACAAACCTACCAAGAATTTAATCAGTATATACAGTGGCTGGCGAAAGTATTCACCCCTCTTGGATTTTTACCTATTTTTTTTACCTTACAACTGTTACTCTTATGGGTTAGCACTGCTGGAATCCAGTGGCCAGAGGAGCACGAGCAAGAAACGGCATGCAGTAGTAGAATTTCTTGCAAGTAGCAGTAAGAATTGTAGCAACAATCTGTAGAGAAGTGGGAGCAGTCTAGGTAAGATAGTCCTCAGAACAAAGAGCTAGAGACTGAAATAGACTAAATAGCTAGACACAATACTCAAGCAATGAGCGAGGAATCCATGTGAATTTAAGTAGGCCCAAGCAGGAAACAAGATGAATTCCACAGGTTCAGAATCTGCCATCTTAGTAAAGGGCAATTGCACGACACAACGGCAGCCTCCAGTGGTAAGAGGTGAAATTGCAGCATAATCTCAAGGTGAACAATAGCAGCCACTAGTGGTTAAACTGTAGAAGGACAACAGGAGTCCTGACAACAACCTATGTTTGAATATTTTTGTAATCAGATTTGTGTGTGATGCATCAGCACTAAATAGTCTAACTTGGTGAAGTGAGAAAAATATAGCCATCAATTAAATTTGTGGGATCAAATAACTAAAAACTGGCATGTACATATGTATTCACCCCTTTTGCGATGAAGCCCCTAAAAATTTCTAGTGCAATCAATTGCCTTCATAAGTCACATGCACATGCTTAGTGAAAGGAAGTCCAACTGTGTTCAATCTAAGTGTCACATGGTCTATCAGCATATACACACCTTTTCTGAAAGGCCTCAGAGGCTGCAACACCATTAAGCAAGAGGCACCACTAACCAAACAACACCATGAGGACCAATGTCATGGGTGTGTCAGAGGTGACAGACAGTTGCCCTGCAGTTGGTTGCAGGAGATCTCTACATTTGGCATCACAGACATCTTTTTAGAGGCTAGTGGCTGTCTCTAGGACCCAGCGGCTACCTCCCCCTGGCTAGTTAGCTCCCTGGCCTGGGTGTATAAATACCTGGTGTATCTGAGAGGGAGGTGACGGCAATATTCAATACTACTTGTGAGGATTTAGCAAGAGCAGTACTTCGTTCCCTCTGGAGCTTGAGGCCGTGTGCACATTTGGCTGGAGTCATCTAAAGCTAAGCATTGCCCCTGTTTGTCTACCCTTGTTGTCTATAAATTTTAGTGGAGATTGACTAGTGTGCATCTCCTCCCTTCCCTAGCCTTAGCCATACGCCAGGGAAAGTCAGGGCAAGGCATGCGTGCTGCCGATTGGAGAAGAGCCAATATAGGGACTGTAGTTGAGACAGGGTCACACTAGACCAGACTAGGAGGTCTCCACTCACCCCTTTTCCTAGTGTCTGGGCTCCCTTTCCCTCTTCCCTCTGTGTTGCATTAAGTCTTTCCCACACCTTGCGTGACAACCAAGGAGATTTCCAAATAAGTCAGGGACAAAGTTGTTGAGAAGTACAAGTCAGGGTTGAGATATAGAAAAAATATCGCAATCTCTGATGATCCCCCGAAGCGCCATCAAATCCATTATCATCAAATGGAAAGAACATGGTACCACAACAAGCCTGCCAAGAGAAGGCCACACACCAAACCTCTCAGTCCAGGCAAGGAGGACATTAATCAGAGAGCACAGAGACCAAAGGTAACCCTGAAGCAATTGTAGAACAGTTCCCAAGCAGAGACTTAGGTATCTGTTCATACAACCACAATAAGACATACACTCCATAGAGGTGCCCATTATGGAAGAGTGGGCAGAAAAAAAGCCTTTACTTGAACAAAAATTATAAGGCACATTATGAGTTTGCCAAAAGACATGTATGAGACTCCCAAAAATGTATGGAGGAAGGGGCTGGGGTCAAATGAGACCAAAATTTAACCTTTTGGCTACAAAGGTAAACACTATGTCTGGAGCAAAACCAACACAGCTCATCACCCCAAGAACACCATCCCCAGAGTGAAACATAGTGGTGGCAGAAATATGCTGTGGGGATGTTTTTTGGCAGCAGGGACAGGGAAAATCGTCCGAGTCTAGGGGAAAACTAATGGTGCAAAATACAGGGATATTCTTGAGTAAAACTTGTTTCAGTCTGTCATTAAGAGCCGATGACCTGATACCAGAGAGTCCAAGAATAGGGACATTCTATATGCTCCCCAAAATCCACAAATCTGGAAATCCAGGAAGACCAATTATTTCATGTGTGGGCACACTTACTGAGCAAGTTTCTGGATGGATAGAGTGTGTTCTTAAACCACTGGTAAAGATTACACCCAGCTACATTCAGGACACGACAGACCTACTGAATAAACTAGCAGCAATAGGTCCTCTACCAAAAGGAACCATACTGGCCACCATGGATGTGGAATCTTTGTATTCTAATATCCCACACCAGGATGGATTAAATGCCTGCAAAATCTTCATGGAAAATACAGGAATTGTTGCTGATTCTGTGGTCAGACTTACAGAATTCATCCTCACCCACAATCACTTTGAATTTGATAACAATATATATCTACAGGAAACTGGTTCAGCGATGGGAAGTAAAATGGCTCCACAGTACGCAAATCTTTTCATGGCCAAGCTTGAAAGTGACTTTTTGTCCTCATGTCCCATCAGGCCTCTGGCCTACTATCGTTTCATTAACGATATTTTAATCATCTGGACGGGGTCTGAGCAACAGCTGAAGACGTTCCATGAACACTTTAATTAATTTCATCCCACCATCAACCTAACACTCAACTACTCCTGTACCGAAATTAACTTTTTGGACACCATCATCAAACTTCAGAACAATGAAATAGAGACATCATTGTGCCGGAAACCAATCGACCGTCCTACATATCTTAAATGGGACAGTTTCCATCCAAAACACATAAAAAACTCTATTGTTTACAGCCAAGCCATCAGATACAATCGGATATGTTCCAACCCTATGGATAGAGACAAACACCTTGATGGCCTCAGAAAGACCTTTTTGAATCAGGGCTACCATCCAAGAACAATTGAGAACCAGATTACAAAAGCCACCAGAATATCAAGGAATCATCTCCTACATTACAAAACCAACCAAACAAGAAAGCAGCTGGGTGCCTCTAGTAGTCACCTACAATCCAAATCTGGAGGCGCTAAGGGGAGCTGCACGGAAACTACATCCCTTACTACAAAAAGATGCTCGATTACAATCCATATTTCCAGAGCCCCCACTTCTGTGTTTCAGGCAGCCCCAAATCTAAGAAGCATCATTGTCGGAAGTTCCCTGTCATCTCCTCCAGCTACAGGTACCTTTCCTTGCAACCAGAAAAAATGTAAAACCTGTCCGTTTATAACGACCACAGACAAGATAATGATCCCCAATTTACATCATGACTATAAGATCCCAGGTACGTTCAGCTGTATCACATCTAACGTAGCGTATTTAATTATATGTACCAAATGTCCATGTCTTTATGTAGGGGAGACAGGGCAAAAGTTTAGGACAAGGATGAATCATTATTGCCACACAATGAAAGGAAAAAGAATAGATCTACCCGTAGCCAAGCATTTTTGTTGCCCTGATCACAGCATAAAAGACATGAAATTACTGGTACCGTGTCTGCAAATTGAGATTCTGATTTGACTTTTATCCTAAGTCATATTGCACGACTCGCTAAAGGGTTGATTGTGACTTGTAGGATTGCTACTTCCAATAGGTGGCACTATAGAGTACAAGTCCTCTTTTTCTCTGAAGAGGCAATTTGCATATTAAATTTCCCAGAGGAACATTGCACGGCGAATAAGCCTCCTTACCTTGACGTGACAGAGCTGGTATGTCACTCTCCATAAGGAGAAACGTTACCCCTTAGACCTCAGTCCAGAGCCTCTCACCTAGCCAAATCAGTTCTCATACTTTGCACTGACGAGGGCTAATAGCCCGAAACACCGTGTCTGCAAATTGAGATTCTGATTTGGCTTTTATCCTAAGTCATATTGCACGACTCTTTAAGGGGTTGATTGTGACTTGTAGGATTGCTACTTCCAATAGGTGGCGCTATAGAGTACAAGTCCTCTTTTTCTCTGAAGAGGCAATTTGCATATGGTATTAAAAGGTAACTTCAAATCTCAGAGGGAAAGGAGAGTCTCAGAATATAAACTGATGGTGACCTTTAAACACTTTCAGAGCAGGAATGAATGTGTCGCATGGATTAATGTCATTCTACATCAACTAAGGAATGTGCTCCTCAGACTTGTGAGGCCATCATAACACTGGACCTAGTCACAGGACAATAAAACCTTCATACTCCTTATCTATTAACTGCTAAAATATTTATAGCCAAATCTGTTTATCTCTTCCATAATAACTCTGCTTTGCATCACCTGTCTTACCTGTTGCATTATTTTTGTGTCTTATTGTGTATAAATATGTGACTCTTCAGATTTTGTGGTATACTATACCTGAAGAAGAGACCTGAGTAGTCTCGAAAGCTCGCAATTTGTTATCATCTTTTCGGTTAGCCATTAAAAGCTATCAACCACTGAGGACTCTCAAATCTAAATATTTTTCAGTCTGTCAGGGATTTGAGCGTGGAAGAAAAGTTCACCTTCCAACAAGAAAATTACCCAAAGCATATGGCTAAAGCAATACTCAAGTGGTTTAAGAGAAAATGTGTAAATATTTAAAAGTGGCCTAGTCAAAGCCCATACCTTAATCCAATTGTGAATCTGTGGTCAGACTTGAAGATTGCTGTTCACCAGAGGTAACCATGTAACTTGAAACAGCTGGAGCAGCTTTGCTTTGGGGAATGGGCAAAAATCCCAGTGGCAAGATGTGGAAAGCTAATAGAGACTTATCAAAAGCAAGTTGCAGCTGTAATTGCCACAAAAGGAGGCTCTAGAAAGTACTGACTTTAAGAGGGTAAATAGATATGAACACTGAAGTTTTCAGTTATTTTGTCCAATAAAAAGAAAACCAAATGTTGACAGCTGTAGGCATGTTCTTTACATGAATTGATGCAAATCCTTGAAAAAAAAACTGAAATTCCAGGTTGTGAGGTAGTAAAACATAAAAAATGTCAAGGGGGGGTGAATACTTTTGCAAGCTGCTGTAGTTAGCTTGCAAAACAATATTGCAGTACATTCCCTAGTAGTCAAAATTATACATCAAGTTGAAGAGTGTAAGATGCAACTTACATAGTGCTGATGCGGATCCCTGTTTGGTGCATAGCCCTGCGCCCCAACTCGAGTTTCACCCAGCTCTGTTAGCTGGATGATGTCTCTACCATCATCTCCTCCCTCTATCATAACTTTAATCTGTCAAAAACTTAACTCCTTCTGTTTCCTCCCTCAACTAACCTACCTAAACTCAATATTGACATTTCCGTGTGTGGTTCTACCATTACTCCCTTACAGCACGCCTGCTGTCTTGGGGTTATAGTTGACTCTTATATTTGGCTCTCTTGTCACCTACACTTCTAGAATTCAACTTTTTATTACCTTTGACTCTGCAAAAACTCTTACTGTTGCTCTTATTCATTCTCATCTGAACTATTGCAACACTCTACTAATCAGTCTCCCTCTTACTAAACTCAGCCTTCTCCAATCCATCCTGAGTACAGCAGCCAGGATCATATTTCTCTCCAACTGCTACACCAATGCCTCTACCCTGTGCCAGTCATTGCACTAGTTGCCCACCTGCCACAGAGTGCAATATAAATCACTCTCACCTACAAAGCTCTCCACAGTTCTGCACCACCATCCATTTCCTCCCTCAACTCTATCACTCTATCCATGCCCTTCATTCTGCTAATGAACTAAGACTCTCATCCTCAATAATCTGGACCTCGCACTCTCGTCACCAAGACTTCTCACGAGCTGCGCCAATTCTCAGGAATGCACTACCCAGGACAATTCTATTAATTCTCAATACCCACATTTTTAAGCGTGCCCTAGATATGCATTACTTTAAACTGGCCTATTGCCTCACCTCACTTATGTAATTCTTCCTGTTTTGCCCTTACAAAATTTTCTTATAAATCTGGTCACCCGTAGCATCAGTTTACAAACCCTCCATGCTCTTAATAGCCCTCTGTGTCTGTACTGTATACATACTAGCTGGTGACTGGCTTCTGCAGTGTTATTTGAATACCCTATTTATTATGTTGATGGTTGGACCATACAATACAACACTTTTTACCACTTACCTCTTATGTCTCCCCTATTTCCTCATTGATTGTAAGCTTGCGAGCCGGGCCATCATTCCTCTTGGTGTCTGTTAAATTATGTGTTTACTCTGTTATGTTATTATTGTCTGTACAAGTATCCTTTATAATTAAAGTGTTGCAGTATCTGTTGGCACTATAGAACTAAAAATTGTTATTATTATTATTGTTTCCCATAGCAATTGTGCTTTAAAACAAAGCCCCCAGCTTTAGGTCACACCACCCGACAGACACAGCACTATAGCAACAATGACCGCCACAAAGCACCAATACCAAGTTAAAGGAGTTAAAAAACTTGTCTTTTATTATGGTCTCAGATAAAAAGCTAAGAGAGAAATAGGTGGCGCCCTCTTGCAGACTTCTGCTAATTTAAAAACTCCTAGACTAAAAGGAGGAGTGCTGGTACAAAGAAAAACAAAAAAAAAAGATAGGACAGACTTTTGAGAATATTTTAAAGCTTCTGCAGGGGAGTGAAAATTGGCATATTATAAGATAAACTTTGATGCTGGCTTTCAAAGCTTTCACAGATGCCTGCCTTCTGCAAGGATGACCCCTGCCTGTGCCAGCTCTAGGGCTAGAATAAGGGATCGAGACATCAGTGGCATCAACTTCACTGAATTTCACATGATGAACCAGATGTTTTATCTATTGTTGAGGAAAGGTGACACACTTCAGCAAACAAAGAAACACTGGCTGAAAAGCAGTATAATCTGCTTGCCTGTTGTCTTTTATACTGTTCTTCTGCTATCAGGGCTGATGGGCCATGCACAGACATACATCCACACCATGTCCATCATGTTATATTTACTGTTGTGCTGCTTTAGGGGTGCCATGGTTTGCCATTACACTGCTAGATATCTAATTGCCTGACACATATTTTTAAACGGTGCGATTTCTGCTACTGTTACCAGACTGCACACCCGACCACACATCTCTTGTCTGCCTAAAATGTTTTATAATACTAAGTAGTTATTTACCCCAAAATGAGATCAATTTTGGACCATAAATGCAATTTATGAAGTCTAAATAGTCAGGTAGTGCAGTGTGCTGTGTAAGGTTGCAGCCGGACAGGTCGTGGACGGGAGGTATGTGTCCCCAACGTACCAAGCCTCGGTGATGTAGGACTGGGAGAAGCAGGCTCCAGCACACATAGTGCTGAGAGGTGTTTAATGGGCCCAGATTATAGGGCCGGGTTTTACGAGCAGCTGAAAGAGCTGGGTGGGATTGGCTGGTCACTTACCTTCAGTCCAGGTCTTGGAAGGCTGATTTAAGACAGCTGCGCCTTTCTCAGTCTGTCTGCGTGTTTTGTAAGATGAGGAAGTCTTGCATGTGCTGCTCAGACTCTGCTGAAGGCAGAGAAAGGGACTTTATTTAAACAGCTGAGGACGTGCTGCATATGGACTCTTTAGAGTTTTGTTTTGTTATATCTTTTTGTGCCGGGAAGAGGCAGTTGTATTTTATTCTCTGACTGGTTTATGGACACTAAATAAACCACCAATTTGTTTGAACCCGCGGACTGCATCACTGTGTGAACCCGTGCCTACCTCTAACGCTGCTGAGTGAGTACAAATCCATACAGCGGTTAAATAGGCAGTTGATTACCTTTGGTTAACATACATTTTCTCCTAGACAGATATGTTGAGTTCATTTTCACTTTTTGGAGGCTGTGGGTTTGCAATTAAGAGCTTGCTAAAGGTTCAATACAATCCTTCAGACATCAGAGTGTTACACATCTTTCCTTTCACAAATAATGAAGGAATCAGCATTACTGTAACAAAGGTTTCATGCTTAGTGAGAGGACTGTGGTCCTTTCATATCACAAAGAATAGGAGGGGCGTGGCTTGGAGCTCATGCTGAGCGGTCGGGTTTAGCAGAGGCTCCTGCATTTTAGCCTTAACCTACGGGATTTACCCTTTTAACGGGTTTCAAATCTCGCCACACCAACATGGATTTGTCTGGGATGTCTTCCTGATCCCAAAAGACCCGTTTGATCTATTCTACAGCCCGGATTGACCCGCTGGATCTCACCCACAATTTCTATAGTAAGCCATCCTGTTAAAACGTCCTTTGTATGATCTCTGATACATCTGAGGACATTTGCTGTTTATTCAGTTTGCTTTTGGCTTGGGTGAGATCCTCTTCTAATATGTGAGACTAAGGAGATTTTCTGACTGACTTCCAGCCTTTTGAGGTGACTGTGTGGAGCCTGTTGTCATGGATACAGCATTAGCAGTGGCCATTTTGCTTTATTCTTACACTACCCTGATAACATAGTGGACCAGGGGCGGCTGGAAATCTCCTTTCGTGTGCTCTTTTCTAATTATTCCAACTGTAAATGCTCTCTCCGTGATTGAACTAACCCGGATAGGTGCTGTCTTGTCTCTGCTTGTCCCTGCCTGCCTGAGGAGCGACAGTGTATGTCCTGCAGCCGGTGTGGCGATCTCACCTGCTGTCGACTCCCGGTGGCATTCCTGGCGGTGGTGCAGGGACCTACTGTGAGGTCTGACATCGAAGATCTCAGTGTCCAAGGGGGTCCTGGTGAAGGAGGAGCTGCTGCCTTTTAAGCTGTGAGGCGGCCCCCAGAACCTGGAGACCAGGACTCGCTGAGGTGTTTTATGTTGGTGCTTTGTGGATGGGAGACATATTGCCAACTCTGCTATACTACCTCCTGAAGATTAAACTGTGAGTCTCTATTCAACTTGCACCTCTTCCAGCAGCTGTGCCTATAAATAGAGGCAGATTAAACTGAAGCTGGTCTCCTTATTATCTGAAGTAATAGCCTTGTTGTCTCTGTCGTTATAACTCCTCCCTGAGTCCAATAGAACTGTGCTCTATTGAAGCAGCTGCTCACAACTTCATGAACTATTCAGAGATTATTAACACTTTGTGTCCCTAGTGAAATCCTATTTTGTGGCACTGGAAGGGGAGATTGGACTCTTTGACTTCTGGACCTCTGCAATCAAGACTGGCCTCTCATTTAAGCATTGAAATAGGTTTTTGTACTATGCAAAGTTGGTCCCTTTTTCCTTTCTCTTCTTTCTTGACTTTCCTTGACTCTCCTCTTTTCCTCCCTTTCTTTAGGTTTTCACTGTCACTGTGATATGTTCTCTCATATGTTGCTCCCATAACTTGATATCCTGCCTTTGCCTGGTGCTAGTAACTCTCCCTTTCTCTTTATCTACTGCTAGGATAGATACTCTCTCCACACACATTAGTTAGTGACATACTGGTCTACATCAATAATAATACCTGGTAGTACTCCTTAGGACCATGGCATCCCATAAGTTGAGACCAGAAAAAGCAAAACTCATGGGTAAAGATGCTGTTCAGTCAGGATCCTCACAGAGGGATCGTTCCAGATACCCCACAAAAAATACTGATAATGACTCGTGGTCATGTTCCCAAAATCCGAAGTTAGACGACTCCACGGCTTTGGTGGTTGATCCTCTACAGCAGAGGAGAGACAAAAGAAAAGAATTAACATCTAACATTCCAATTATGAGGGAAACCTCTGATTCAGAGGAGGATTCATCTCCTATTACTGGCCCAGCCAAGCAGAGGATGAGGATGGAAAGTCCTAACAAATCGGACAACTGCAACCCCCTTCTCAAATTTGATTGGTCAAAACCGATAGATCAGACTTTCTTTAAGGGCATCTTTGCAGCCTTTAGGGAATCCCTTCGTATTGACTTTGACTCTCGTTATGATAAACTCCAAAAATCTATAGATTCGGTTAATCTTAGGACTAGAGATGAGCGTTGTTCTACTCGAACTGTTCGCCAATCTCAAATTCGAGCTGTTTTGGGCGGTGTTCGAGCCGGTCGGCGAACACGAACAATTTGAGAAAAATTCGGCTGTTCGAGGTTATGTTCGATAACTGTTCGTGCACCAAAATCATAACTGGATTTTTTCTCAGTAATGATGAAAATTAATGTTAATACGCAGTTTGAGTGTACAGCGGGGCGGGGGGAGGGGCAGGGGATGGATCTCTGCAGGAACAATGAAGATCTCCATTTTTTTTTCTCTTTCCCGCATTTGCAGTGGGGAGGTGCAATCTGTCAGCCTATCAGCAGCGCACACACGGAGCGAAGTGCTTTTTTTCACACAAGCAAGGGCATGTGTGATTGGCAGTGTATGTCACATGTCCTTGCCCTATAAGACCAAGCCATTTTCCCCGTCGCCACCATTTTCTCACTGCTGCAGCTGCGTGTTAGACGGCACCGCTGTTGCTGTGTGCGCTATACCTTGTTAATTTCAAGCCAATTTTCGCACAAATATACAGATAGCTTGGGAGTAGGGAATAGTTGTGATTGCAGTCCTTTTAAGGACTAGGTTACAGCATTTCCTACGACTTTTATCAGGCAGGTCTGTGCTCTTAAATAGATAGATTGTGGGAGTAAAGACTAATTGTAATTGGAGTCCTTTTCAGGACTAGGTTACATCAGTTCCTATCAGTTTTTGCCAGGCAGGTCTGTGCCAGTGCTGTGCAAGTTTTTTTCACAGCATTTGGCTGAATCTAGCAAAGCTAATCCTTTTTGGCCTATTGCAGAGTGTGTTAGTCAGTGGAGTAGCCTATCTGTGTTGCAAGATATACCACCTGTGTATAGAATACCAATTTTTTTACTGCACCTAGTGAAGTAAAATCTTTTGGGCATAGCATCATTCTATTAGTCCATCTATACTGACCTCCATCAGGTTGCAAACTGAATATAATTTTTTTCTGCATCTAGCTCTGAAAAAATATTTGGGCTTCTAGCAGTGTGTGGGACTTGGTCTATTAGTCCATCTATACTGACCTCCATCAGGTTGCAAATTAAAAATAATTTTTTTCTTCATTTAGCTCTGAAAAAATATTTGGGCTTCTAGCAGTGTGTGGGACTTGTTCTATTAGTCCTTCTATACTGACCTCAAGCAGGTTGCAAATTGAATATAATTTTTTTCTGCATCTAGCTCTGAAAAAATATTTGGGCTTCTAGCGGTGTGTGGGACTTGGTCTATTAGTCCATCTATACTGACCTCCATCAGGTTGCAAATTAAAAATAATTTTTTTCTGCATCTAGCTCTGAAAAAATTTTTGGGCTTCTAGCAGTGTGTGGGACTTGGTCTATTAGTCCATCTATACTGACCTCCATCAGGTTGCAAATTAAAAATAATTTTTTTCTTCATTTATCTCTGAAAAAATATTTGGGCTTCTAGCAGCGTGTGGGACTTGTTCTATTAGTCCATCTATACTGACCTCCATCAGGTTGCAAATTAAAAATAATTTTTTTCTGCATCTAGCTCTGAAAAAATATTTGGGCTTCTAGCAGTGTGTGGGACTTGGTCTATTAGTCCATCTATACTGACCTCCATCAGGTTGCAAATTAAAAATAATTTTTTTCTGCATCTAGCTCTGAAAAAATATTTGGGCTTCTAGCAGTGTGTGGGACTTGGTCTATTAGTCCATCTATACTGACCTCCATCAGGTTGCAAATTAAAAATAATTTTTTTCTTCATTTAGCTCTGAAAAAATATTTGGGCTTCTAGCAGTGTGTGGGACTTGTTCTATTAGTCCTTCTATACTGACGTCCAGCAGGTTGCAAATTGAATATAATTTTTTTCTGCATCTAGCTCTGAAAAAATATTTGGGCTTCTAGCGGTGTGTGGGACTTGGTCTATTAGTCCATCTATACTGACCTCCATCAGGTTGCAAATTAAAAATATTTTTTTTCTGCATCTAGCTCTGAAAAAATATTTGGGCTTCTAGCAGTGTGTGGGACTTGGTCTATTAGTCCATCTATACTGACCTCCATCAGGTTGCAAATTAAAAATAATTTTTTTCTGCATCTAGCTCTGAAAAAATATTTGGGCTTCTAGCAGTGTGTGGGACTTGGTCTATTAGTCCATCTATACTGACCTCCATCAGGTTGCAAATTAAAAATAATTTTTTTCTTCATTTAGCTCTGAAAAAATATTTGGGCTTCTAGCAGTGTGTGGGACTTGTTCTATTAGTCCTTCTATACTGACCTCCAGCAGGTTGCAAATTGAATATAATTTTTTTCTGCATCTAGCTCTGAAAAAATATTTGGGCTTCTAGCGGTGTGTGGGACTTGGTCTATTAGTCCATCTATACTGACCTCCATCAGGTTGCAAATTAAAAATAATTTTTTTCTGCATCTAGCTCTGAAAAAATATTTGGGCTTCTAGCGGTGTGTGGGACTTGGTCTATTAGTCCATCTATACTGACCTCCATCAGGTTGCAAATTAAAAATATTTTTTTTCTGCATCTAGCTCTGAAAAAATATTTGGGCTTCTAGCAGTGTGTGGGACTTGGTCTATTAGTCCATCTATACTGACCTCCATCAGGTTGCAAATTGAATAAAAAAATTTTCTGCATCTAGCTCTGAAAAAATATTTGGGCTTCTAGCGGTGTGTGGGACTTGGTCTATTAGTCCATCTATACTGACCTCCATCAGGTTGCAAATTAAAAATAATTTTTTTCTGCATCTAACCCAGCCAATAGTTTTGGCCCAATACCACAGTTTGGCCACTCAGCTCTGCTCGGTTACCATCCATTGTTTTTTTGTGCAAACAACTCCAGAGTTGTGAATTAGTTAACCACCAAAATGAGTGGAAAAAGGCCTGCTGCTGGTGGAAAGGGGAATAGGCGTGTTGGGAAGGGGAAAAAAGGTTGTGTCCGTGGGGTAGGTGCAGAAGAAAGACCATCTTCCAGCCAAACTAAAATGTCTACTTCTTTTAGCGGACAATGTGATAAGATCCCTTTCTTACGGCCACGCCAATCGCTACAAATTCCAGATGAGGCACAAAAACAGCAGGTGCTTCAACGGATATCAAGTGCTCCTTTAAGTGGGCTCTCCTCCACATCAACTTCAACATCACAAATACTCCAGTCCTCAAAGGTGTCACCCAAATCGCACTTGCTTCCTCACAGCTCCCAAATCTCCAGCTGCCCGTCTGAGTATGAGGTAGAACAGATGGTTGAGTCTGCAGAGCTGTTTACTCATACTATAGCCTGGGAATCAGAGGTCGACTCCAGCGCTTCTGTGAATCCAGACGAGGAAATGATCTGCACTGATGCCCAGAATCTTTATGAGTCGGATCCAGGACCAGACGCAGAAGGTTCTGACCATAATGTAGACCCTCATTCCCAAACTGTAACTCCTGTTGGTGGAGACAATGAGGAAGACGATGATAAGACTCAAATACCTGATTGGAGCGACAACTTTAGTTTTTTGTCAGGGCAGGAACAGGTTGGCTCTGAGGACGACGGGTGTGATAACGCACAGGGTGATGATGATGAGGTCGGAGATCCCACTTACTGTCAACCCACAGTCAGCCAAGAGATGAGGTCAGCAGAGGAGGTGGAGGAAGATGCTAGTGACGACGAGGTCAGGTTGCGCCTTCCTGGACAGAGACGTAGTACTGGAAGCACGTCAACAACTGCATCCTCAAACACAACTCTGCCTCTCACCACAAGTCGTGGTGGCTCTTCAGGTCGCATGGGTGCTAAGCGTTGCATAGCCTGGGCATTTTTTCAGATCGATAAAGATGACCCAACTCGTGTTATCTGTAACATTTGTCAGCAAAAGCTAAGTAGAGGCCAAAAAATACATAGTTTGAGTACTTCATGCATGAACCGGCACATGGACATGAAGCATAAGTTGCAGTGGGAAGCTCAGTGTGCTACAATGCGGTCTAGCCGGCCGGGCCAACCACCGTCTGCCATATCTTGTGCATCCGCGGCCTCTTCATCCTCTGTGACTGGGGGGACAGCAGTCACACCTGTTTTGGGGCGCAGACCTGCCACCTCTTTACCCGCAACAGCCAGCGTGATTGGCAGGTCATCATTTTCTTTGGAGGTGGTAACACCAGCTCGTCTTGAGCGCTGTCCGACATCGATAGCACCACCTTTGGATCAAGGCAACCTAACATGTCCGCCTGCATCTTCCTCACAGACCGGCAGTTTGCCGGGGACACCCTTATCAACCCCGTCTAAGCACAATAGCCAGCCCTCGGTCCCTCAGATGTGGACAAGTAAAAGACCATTTCCTCCTAGCCATGAGAAAGCTAAGAGGTTGAATTTCACCATCTGCAAGCTCTTGGCTACAGAAATGCTGCCTTTCCGCCTGGTGGACACAGAGGATTTTCGAGACCTTATGTCCGTCTCAGTGCCCCAGTGCCAGATGCCCAGTCGGCACTACTTCTCAAAGAAAGGTGTGCCTGCGCTCCACCAGCATGTCGCACACAACATCACCGCTTCTTTGAGAAACTCTGTGTGTGACAGGGTGCATTTCACCACAGACACTTGGATGAGTAGGCATGGACAGGGGCGTTACATGTCGCTGACTGGGCACTGGGTAACTATGGTGACAGCAGGACAAGGGGCTGCTGTCCAAGTCTTGCCGTCCCCACGAGTTGTGCGTCAATCCTCTTTATGTCATTTTTCCTCCACTGCTTCTGCCTCCTCAACCTCCTCTCGGTCTTCCACCTGCACCCAAAGCCTGTCTGGTCATGCCACAAGCTTTCTAACTGCGCAGAAGGGATCCTGCACACCTCCTTACTATGCTGGCAGTAGGGCTCAACGTCATCAGGCGGTTTTTACATTGAAATGTCTGGGAAATGTGAGTCACACAGCTGAGGAGTTGTGGTCAGCTCTGGAGAACCAATTTCATGAATGGTTGTCTCCACTGGACCTGAAACCAGGGAAGGCCGTGTGCGACAATGCTGCAAACCTGGGTGCGGCCCTTCGCCGGGGCAATGTCACACACGTGCCTTGTATGGCTCACGTGTTGAACCTGGTTGTCCAGCAATTTTTAGCCCACTATCCCAGACTAGATGGCCTTCTGCAGAGGGCACGGTCGCTGTGTGCTCACTTCCGCCGTTCGCATCCCGCAGCTCAGCGACTTACATCTCTACAGAAGTCGTTGGGCCTGCCACTTCACCGGCTAAAATGCGATGTGCCTACCCGGTGGAATTCAACTCTGCACATGTTGCAGCGACTGTAGCAGCACCGACAAGCCCTGGTGCAATACTTTCTGACGTATAGCCTGGGCCAACGAGATTCAGAGGTGGGGCAAATCACGCTGGAGGAGTGGTCTCAGATCAGGGACCTATGCACCCTTCTGCACAGTTTTGAAATGGCGACGAAGATGTTTAGTGCTGACGATGTCATTATCAGCATGACTATTCCGGTGATTTACATGCTGGAGCACATGTTAAACAGAATTCGGAGTCAGGTGGTGGCACAAGAGGAGGTGGAGGAAGTAGAGGAGGAGGAGTTGTATGCGGAAGGGCTAACATCTGCAAGGTCCAGACGGTCGGCAGCACCAGGGCGGCAGGCATGTGAGGGTGGGGGAGATGATTTTACCAGGGCGCATGGTAGCAGCCAAACTAGTGAGGAAGGTGCAGGAGCCCAGGAAGAAGTGGAGGACGAACTGATGGAAGACTCATCAGATGAGGGAGACCTTGATCACATTTCTGTTGTGCGAGGTTGGGGGGGGAGGACAGAGGAAGGAAGCATGATTGTTACCTCGCCACCAACACAACAGGGACTTGGTGCTCCTGGATGCGCAACACACATGAGTGCCTTCTTGCTGCACTACCTGCAACATGACCCTCGAATTGTGAGAATTAGAAATAATCCTGACTACTGGGTTGCCACACTGTTAGATCCCCGGTACAAAAGTAAATTTGCAGAAATTATTCCTGCCATAGAAAGGGATGCACGCATGCAGGAGTATCAGCAGAGACTGTTGCAGAATCTTACATGTGCTTTTCCACAAAATACCAGTGGTGCACGTAGTGAATCTCACAGTTCCAACTTGCCAACCGTGGTCTGTATGGAATTGTTCAATAAAGGGCCCAAAATTAAGATAACATAGATGGGAGAGGTCTCTATGAATAGGAATTCCTAAGTATTTGATACCCTGTGAGGGCCAGGCAAAGGGAAAGTTGGACTGGATGGAATCCTATATGGATTTAGGGAGGGAGACATCGAGGGCCTCAGACTTCGCTGCATTGATTTTAAAATTTTACCATGTAACAAAGTGATCTATTTCAGCCATAACAGCAGGGATGGATATATGTGATTGAGTGATATATACTAGGACATCATCAGCAAATAGAGAGCACTTGTACTCGGTGCCTCCCACCTCAATCCACCTAATATTGGGGTTATGGCGAATTGATGAGAGCAGGTGCTCCGTCACTAGGATGTATAAGAGAGGGGACAGAGGACATCCCTGCCTTGTCCCATTGGTGATTGTGAAAGGTGATGAAAATGTTCTGACGCACCCCCTGGGCCTTGGGACACCCGGAGCCGTACCCTTTTTGGTGGATGCTGGTGGTTGTAGTCTTCGTGGCGGCGATCCGGTTCCGTGGCTCAGGGCGGTCAAACCAGTGGCGGAACTATTTATGTGGTTTTGATGTTTAAATGTCCTACTACGCCACCCGTGGATTGCGGTCAGAGTGAACCGCCGCTACAGGGCAGACCGCTAAGGCTGGTGTTGTGGGTGCAGCAGAGCGTAGCATAACTCCCCACGGGAGGAGTATAGCCTCAGGGCAGTGTATGCGGAGGATGGGGGTGATGGTGCAGGGCAGCAGCAGTAACGACACGGAGTCAGTGATGCAGTTCAGGGCCTTTACTCACAGTTCTTATTATCCAGACCACGTCTGCAGGTAACGGCTGCCCACGTCGTACTGTGCTCACCAGGTGAGGGGCTCAGACAACTCCCAGATAACTTTGGAGCGCTTCACAGGACCCCCTTTGTGTGTCCTTTGTCTGGCCTTTCTTACCAACACTTCTGTCCGGCTGCCTCGGGCCTCCTCTTGGTAAACTTGGCGCCAGTTTCCCTGACCCTATGTGGTGCCTTCCTAGCGGGTGGAGCAAGGGGCTGCGCCACATAAAATGTCAGAGCCTCCAGTTTCTAGCTGAGGGTCGATTCCTGCCTCCACTAGTTCGGGGACCGGTCTCCCCCTTTGGCCTGACCCCTCCACGCAGGTGGATTCGGGCGTGCGGTGGCGACTCGCCCGTCCGCACCCCTGGGATCCCTTCATTCCTCATTCCTGGAGCCTTCTCCGCTCCTCTTCCTTCCTTCTCCCTCTTCCAGGCCTGGGCCTCTGTTACTAGGCCCGCCTCCGGAGCAGAGCTCATGCAGAGCCCCTGCTCCCTGCCACTTCTGCTCAGACTTCTCTGCACTGAACTAAGATGGTGCCCACCTTTTATACTCCCTTCTCAATGCACCCAGGAACTGCTTCCTCCCTGCTCCTGCACTGCAGGGTTCCCCTTCCTCAGTGTTCCCTCCCCCCACTCCAGCCAGGGACAGGGACTGTCGTGCCCATCTCAGGGGCATATTGGTCGCCCTGCCCCACGGCAATGTGGTGTAATGCATGCAGGTGTCGGGTCCTGATCCACACTCCATCCTTATCTGAGAGTGAGATATCACACCTCTGGGTGAGGTGCAATACGTCTGTAGCAACCGAGCCCTCGGTGCTACAGTTCCATTTATCTTCAGCCTAGGTGACGTATTGTGATACAGGGCCGTGATTTTGGCTATAAAAGGGTCCCCTAGACCCCTACCCCAAGCTTTTTAAGAGAATCATATATGGCGTGCCAGGAGACTCTATGGAATGCTTTCTCAGCATCCAACGAGAGTATCTAATTACAAATTTTTAACTGCATCTAGCCCAGGAAATACTTTGTGCCTAGTAGCAGTGTCTGCTAGTCAGCGGATTATCCCGGCTGTTAAGCAAGCTACACCACCTGTAGTTTGGACACTTAATTTTTTCAAAGGAAATGCTTCGGGACCACGGGATACTTAGTGAAGAGCATCAGGAGGCACCCCAAGGCATAGGGGCTGGGACTGGCACTAGGATGCGTTGCGGTGGACAGCCGAGCTCGATCCTTATAAAAGCTTTTTAACTGCAGCAGCTTTAGTGGACGCTACTGGAGCTGGAATTACGCGGCTGCTGGCATGAGACTTGCCCTCCAATAGATCCTTGTAAATGGATTTAAAGTGTATTCATTCAAATTAGAGGGACAATTTAAATTAAAAAGCTTAGAGCTGCCTCCACCACAGGGGGGCTCTCTCGACCCACCAGCGGACAGGCACCAGTATTGGGAGAGGGGGGCTGGCCGTCAGGGTTCACCGCGGCTCTGGCACAAACCCGGCGACACGGAGGTGGCACGGGCAGGAGCGGACTGGCCGTCTCGGCTTCTCACTTTTTGGATTTTAGAAGGGCATGACATGCCTATATCTGTGTCTCCCCCTCCTTTTACTCCTCCACCTCTTTTCTTTTCGCATGACTATATGTACTTGTCACTTTTCCATGTGTTAGTTGTGTCTTCTGAGCAGTTTGTCAGCTTTTGGACACCTTTGAAGGTGTTTTCTATGTGTTTCTATGTGTTTTTGTTTGCCTGCCATTGGTTTTAACGGTGTTCGAAGGTGTTCGACGAACAGTTCGACGAACAGTTCGGCGAACACACGGGTGTTCGACGAACCGAACCGAACTCGAACACTACGGGGGTGGCTCAACACTACTTAGGACAGATAAAAATTAGTCCGAAATTTTTAACTTGAGAGAAATGAGTAATAAATTAGAGAGGGAAAACCGTCACCTTAGAGAAGAACTACAGGGTGTTAAGAATAAACTCACCGACTTTGAGGATCGTAATAGAAGGTTGAATCTGAAGTTTAGAGCCATACCGGAAACAGTTAAAAATGACCAGTTGGCTCCCTACATTAAGGATTTGGTAAGGGCAGCTATCCCATCCTTGTCTGACTTAGATCTGACCCTGGTGAGAGTACATCGTCTTCCAAAGCCCAAGCATCTCCAACCCGAAACCCCCAGAGACATCATTGCTAAATTCCACTTCTATCACACGAAAGACCAACTAATGGAGTACCTTCGCCGCAAGGGGTCCCTCCCAAAACCTTATAACTCTGTTAAGATATTTGCGGACTTGTCTAGGGAAACTATGATGCAACGCAAAAAATTTATAAAAATTACTGACGCCCTACGTAATAGTCAAATTCAGTGCAAATGGGGATTTAATCCCACAAAAGTTCTTTTCTTCTATCAAGGGAAGAACTATGGTGTCTCGGAAACTGAAAATGGGAAAAAAATTCTTGGGGATCTGGGGATCATCATCTGATGAACTATATCTATCATTAGGCTGATGCAATCTGCCGAAACTTTAGCTCCATATAGGAGGTATCCATCGAAATTTATTCCCTCCTTGTTGGGATTTCACAGAGTAATTTGATAGACTCGGACTTGATCTGAGACTAAGTTTTCTCTACTTGTTTAGTACAATTCAGTATAGTTTGACGTTAGGTAAAATTTAGATATTCCTTGTTATTCTTTCTTTCTTTACTTATGTTTAAAGGAAAACTTATGACAGTAATCTCTCATTTTAAATTGAGTCTTTTTTCTTATAGCAACAAACTTGGTCATGTCACTTAAATTCTTGGTCAACAATGTTAACGGCCTGAACTCTCCCCAACGGCGCTTTTATAAGTGGAAGATGATTAAAGACTACAAAGCTGATGTAGTGGCCTTACAGGAAACCAAATTTTCCTCTACTAATCAACCTAGATTTTCACACAAGGACTTCCAAAATATATTTCTCGCAAATAATCAAAAAAAAAATGGGGCGTTGCCATCTTGATTAAAAATTCTGTTACATTCAAACAAATTTCTTGTATAGATGACCCAAATGGGAGGTTTATAATCTTAACCTGTAAACTAAATCACCAACTTTTTACCCTAGTGAATGTCTATGTACCTAACTGTGGACAAATCACCTTTCTTAACAGAATTTTGCGGAAAATTGACCAGCATACAAGGGGTGAATTGATAATTTTTGGTGATTTTAATATAGTCCCTAATCCCTCCCTTGATTCTTCTAACAAATCAAGGCAACACTCTTTATGCTTGGATCCTTGGATAATAAAATCTGGTTTGTATGATATCTTTAGATGCATCCACTCGTCATCTATGGAGTTCACACATTTCTCGGGTACTCATAATTCCTATGCCAGACTAGATTTAGTCCTCACAAATATCTTCTCTCTCCACAAATTCAAATGTATCTCTATAGGCCCCAGAATATGGTCTGACCACTCCCCGGTAGTATTTGAGGTTGAGACACTATGCAATACCTTCGCGCAACGGCTTTGGAGAAATAACAGCTTCCTCTATAACCACCCAGTTTCTAAAAAAGAAATAGAAAGCACTATCCAAAACTATTTTAAAGACAATGATATTGATAAAATATCAATATTTACTTTATGGTCTACTTTCAAGTCAGTACTCAGAGGAAAGCGTATTCAATTAAATTCACAACTAGCTAAAACTAATAGAGACAAAACAAAAAATGTAGTCAACGATATACATAGTTTGGAACAAAAACAAGTTTCTAACCCCTCCCTAGACTATTCTGCTAAGATCCTCCAACTTAGAATGAATCTCAAATCAATGTTAACAAGTGAATATGACAAAATGGTACAAACAACCAAATCTAAATACTACTTCTCCGCAGACAGACCGTCTAAATTATTTGCTGCTAAGGTTAAACACTTTAAATTGAAGTCTAGAATAAATGAGATTAAAGACCCCTCCGGTCGTTTAGTAAAACATCCACAAGATACAGTTAACTCTTTCGCAGACTTTTATAAAGCACTATATAATTTAAGAGAAAACTCTACCTCAACCCAGCCCTCTGACATGGAGATTGATGGTTACTTAACCAAACTTAACTTGCCAACTAACTTTAAACGATCAAGATCTGCAAGACTTAAACCTACCATACTCATCCCCAGAAATCTCAGGAGTAATTAAAGAGCTTAAAATAGGTAAATCGCCGGGCCCAGACGGCTTCCAAAATGAGTTGTATAAATCATTTAACAATTTGCTGCTTCCTTATCTTACCAGTTTATCTAATCAATCTGCTCAGCAGGGATTTCTTCCGCATGACATGTTGGAAGCTATTGTCACTATTATTCCCAAAAATAAAGGAGACCCCTTAGATACAAAGAACTACAGGCCTATCTCCCTCCTAAATTCTGATACAAAATTTCTGGCAAAATTGGTTGCGGATAGACTGAAATCACATATCGGTAAATTAATCCATAACGACCAGACTGGATTCATTCCTGGCCGAACCACTGCTGACGCCACAAGAAGAGCTATAGATCTAATTACCCTGGTTGAACTCTCAAAACTACCATCAGCCTTCCTAGCTCTAGATGCAGAGAAGGCTTTCGACAGAGTCTACTGGCCTTTTCTCTTTGGTACTCTGCAAAAATTCGGCCTTCACGGGAACATTTTTAGGTCTATTAAATCGATGTACTCCAATCAGTCTGCTCGTATCTACTCAAATAACACTCTTTCTCAAAAGTTTAGCCTTTATAATTGCACTAGACAGGGGTGCCCCCTCTCACCCATCCTCTTTGCTCTCTTTATTGAGCCCTTTGCGGCCTCGATCAGGGAAAATATTAACATTAAAGGCATCCCTATTGATACTGAACAAACCAAAATAGCCCTGTTTGCAGATGATATTTTGCTTACCATTTCGAACCCTCTTAAATCTTTGAGATATGTAACATCATCAATCGAAGAATTCCTTTATAAAGTAAATAAATCAAAGTCCCAAATCATAGATTTTAATTTAGATTGTACCCTAATGGCCTACCTTAAAGAAGAATTTGAATACACTTGGGAAGAAAGAAAAATCTCTTATTTGGGAATCCTCATAACTAAGCCCTCAACTGACATAGTCCAGGAGAATCTCTCTAACCTACTTAAAACCTTTCACCAGGACTACTTGCACCTAACTAAACTTGAGATCTCCTGGCTAGGCAGAATTGAAGCATTTAAAATGCTTCTCCTTCCCAAGTTCTTATATATAATTAGGTCTATTCCTGTCTTTATTCCTAAAATCTGGTTCCAAAAATTCCAAACCCAATTGCCGAAGTACATTTGGAACAAGAAGAAACCAAGAATATCTAGGATATCTTTGGAAAAGCATAAGGGGATGGGAGGGTTGGGAGTCCCCAATCTCTATAATTATTACTTAGCTTCAATACTTAAACTTTCACGGGGATGGTTGTTAGACTCAGATATCTCAGCCTGGACTTTTATAGAAAAATCAATCGTTAAAACAAAACAAATGTCGGCATTAATACTAGCTCATCTAATTGAACCCTCCAGGCCTCCTCCAAACTATCCCGCTCTGAGGGCTGCTATTTTGGCATGGAGAAATCTTGTAAATAAATCCCCTGACCGAACTAGCCCGACACCAATAAAAAATATTCCTCTCACAGTACTGGAAATTTTAATACCAAAACTCAATCTATTGACGTGGTTGGATAGGGGAGTACTGTATGTAGATGATATTATGCAAAACGACTCTTTAGCATCTTACTATTATCTTCAATCCAAGTTCTCTCTTCCTACAGATGAGAGAACAAGTTGGAGATCTATAGCTAACTATTTTGGAAATTCTTCTCCCACTCTTTCTCTCCCACAAATGGTACAAGGCCTTATAAATTCTCCAAACAAGTCGCAACTTTGGAAATCAAACATATTCTATAAAATCCTCAATGAGGAGACAGACATTCCTGACCACTCATTCATAAGGGCATGGGAACTAGAATTGAATCTCAAAATAGATTTGCAAAAACTAAAAAAAACATTAGCTATTACGTACTCCAATACTGCTTCTGCCACGATTCATGAATCCTACTTTAAAATGCTATCTCGGTGGTATTGGACCCCAGTCAAGCTCCATTGTATTAATCCAGTAAACTCACCAATTTGCTGGAGAGCCTGTAACAACCCAGGTACTTTATCCCATATATTTTGGAGCTGCCCAAAATTGGTAAACTTCTGGCTAGGAATTAAACAACTCATAACAGATATCACCGGTTTGAGAATTGACATTACTCCTCAGCTTGCTCTTTTATCCATAGGCATAGAAGACTTTCCCAAACTGCTGCGTTGCATAATTTCACACATACTCTTGACAGCAAAACTCATCATAGCTTCCAGATGGAAAAGTGATGACCCACCAACTTTAATACACTTGATAGAAAGAGTGACGCAACATAGCATATTTGAATATAATGCCGCCATTAGGAGTAACTCCTTCTCAAAATACTTAGAACGTTGGGATCTTTGGACCTCGAAATACTCTCCCATGTTATCAAACACGGCCTAGGTGACATGCCTAGGTTTGTTATTAGCTCATCTTCGCTTTTGTGCCAATCTTAATTTGAGATGATGATGAGGATTATGCTCAGTTTGACTTGGATTTCATTTCGGATTTTCTACTCTACTTTGCTTTAAAATACTGTCTTTATTTTATCAACCTCAACAACATTGTATGCTAATATGCAAGAATCTTTTAGTTTTTATATATGTTCCCGTGTGTTATGGGAATTGCAAACTGTTGTATTCTAAATGTAAAACCCAATGTTTCTGTTTAAATATGTCTGTTCCCCTCCCCCCCTCCCTTTTATATTTATGTACCCCCTCCTCCCATTCTTTCTGTTTTATGGAAAATTTCAATAAAAATATTTAAACACATATCACAAAGAATAAATTCAACACAGAAAAAGTTGAGTACTTGATGCTTTTTCAAATGTAAATATATATATTAGGATCTGACATTTGGACACATACAATGATCTTGTTCAAGGATCTCTGTATGGGGAAGATTCTGGGTACATGATGATGTGTGACGGAGTGTAACACATTTTATCTTTACAATTATAGGCATAAAAATACTTTTTCGGGGAAAAAATTGTCGAACCTGGCAAATTCAAATTTTAAAAGATTGGATCATTTCTTCAAGATATGTTACTTTGTTATTATATTTTCACACACTAGTACAATTTCATGGTAATCCAATTTTTGTACAATTTCTCTAATAACTGATAAACTAATGTTGTTGTTATTTTTTTTTCCAGAAACATCACCACTTTTGCCCATGGGTTGTGTCCGGTATTGCGGTTCAGCAACCTATATACAGTAAATTGTAGTTCAGCACATATATTCTTATGACTATTGTAGACATGTGTGTGGATCACTGTAAAACACTGAAGACAGGCCTAGATGATTATCACAATTAAGATTGGACAAAACATTTAAGGCCTGGGCTACAACTGATAAGTTACAACAACTATATTTAGTACAGGCAGCATGTGCAAGTGCTCGGCCCTCTCCATTGAACTTCAGGAGAGTTACAGAAATAGTTAAGACAATGATTGCCTTAGACTGAAAGGAGTTGTGCAGAAAAGTGAAAAATCAAATACATCATTCAGAATTCTAGCTGGTGCCTGCACAAAGTTTAATTTCAGCATGTTTTACTTTATCACAAAATACATATTTATTACTGTTCTATATTCTCTCATAGAACACAATACCATATGGCATAGCAATCTGTGCTATATCAACACTTTAAGACAATTACTAGTGATACATTTGTAATGGTGATCACATGATTCGGCATTTGAGTGACAATGAAAACAGGTGTCTTGCTTCAAGGCTTGTGGAGAATTGTCTATTGAAGTTGGACACATGTCAGAATCAAATGTTTAGAACGTGAGTCGTATTGTTTGCCTGTTCTTCTGATGACCATATGATTTAACTTTATGACCATGTTACTTTACATTTCAGCTATTTATTTTATTTGATTCATAAAAACAGGGCCTGCTCCAGGTTATTGTGGGCCCTGAGCGAAAGAGTCTCAGTGGGCCCCTTTAAAACATTCCACGATTCATGATGCACAGGTATGGTGGAGAAATATAGGTAAACAACACAGGGCCCAGCCTGCCCCGTCATCCTTCACATATGCGGACATGCACACACATATAGTAATCAGACATGCTGTCACACTAACTCTGCGTACAGGAGGTCGGGGGCCTAAGCTGACCCTAAGCTGGGGCCCTGACTAATCCCTCTACCTGGAGGTACTGTTAAAGGTACAGAGGTCCAGGCCGCCAGCGTAACCCCTACCTCCTGAGGATCCCTGCACCTCAGTAATCTAGTCCTGAGAAGGACCCCGATCACAACAATAGGGGACAGGAAATAATATGCCAACACTCAGTACTTAGACGAACGAGACAGTACAAGGGTCAAACCAAAAACCACCTTGCATACAAAAACTACACCACAACTACAGAGGGAACACCAACGGGAAAGGAGATAAATGATAAAGCGAGGAAGGGAAAAACCACACCAAATACACTTAGCTCAGAACTCCAAAATACCACGATCCGCTCTGTTTGTCTGTATGAAATGCTTTCACCGACACTTCCCTAACAGACTGGCAGGCATTTGAAGGAGTCCCACTACTGCAGAATTGATTTCAGCTGGGCGAGGCTGGACCTCGTCTAGCAGAGAGAGAGAGAGTTAACTCCCTCACTGCCGAAAAACACAAAACACCAAAAACTCAGCTGCGAGAAGTCAGGCTGTGTAATCGTGACGATCTTCGTGGCGACACACCCGTGACAGTACCCCCCCTTCTACGAGGGGCCTCCGGACCCTCAGAGCCAGGTTTATCCGGGTGAGTCGTGTGGAAGGCCCGAACTAATCGGTCTGCGTTAATATCCGACGCAGGAACCCACATCCTCTCCTCAGGACCATACCCCTTCCAATGAACCAGGTACTGAAGGGACCGGCGATTAAAGCGTGAATCGATGACCCTCGATACCTGGAACTCCAAGTTACCATTGACCACCACTGGAGGGGCTGGTAAAGGTGACGGTATCACCGGCGCCACATACCTCTTAAGCAACGATCTGTGGAACACGTTGTGAATTTTAAACGTAGGGGGGAGGTCAAGACGGGATGCCACCGGATTAATTATAGAACTGATCCTGTACGGCCCGATGAACCTGGGACCCAGTTTCCAGGAGGGAACCTTAAGTTTTATATTCCTGGTAGACAACCATACCCGATCGTTCACACTTAGGTCCGGACCAGACACTCTCCTCCTATCAGAAATACATTTGTATCGGTTCCCCATAGTATTCAGATTCTTCAGCACCCCTCTCCATACTGAAGCGAGTGATGAGGAAAATAGTTCCTCCTCAGGAACCCCCGAAGAGCCCCCCCTACTGAAAGTACAAAACTGGGGGTGAAAACCATATGCCCGAAAAAACGGTGACTTACCAGTGGACTCGCTCCGCCTATTATTAAGAGCAAACTCTGCCAGAGGTAAGAAAGAAGCCCAGTCCTCCTGGTTCTCTGACACAAAACACCGGAGATATGTCTCCAAGCTCTGGTTCATACGTTCCGTCTGACCATTGGTCTGAGGATGAAAAGCCGATGAGAATGATAAATGCATCCCCCGCCGTGTACAAAATGCCTTCCAGAATTTGGACACAAACTGAGACCCCCGATCTGACACCACATCGGAGGGTACCCCGTGAAGCCTCACAATCTCCCCAATGAACACCTGCGCAAGAGTTTTAGCATTAGGAAGAGCGATAAAATGTGCCATCTTGCTGAACCTGTCCACTACAACGAGTATGACCGTTTTACCCGAAGACGGCGGGAGGTCCGTAATAAAGTCCATAGACAGATGAGTCCAAGGACGCTCCGGGATCTTCAAAGGTAAGAGGGCCCCAGATGGACGGGTATGTGAGGTCTTAGAGGGCGCACAAACCCCACAGGACGCGACAAAAGTTACCACCTCCCTATGTAAGTTAGGCCACCAAAACCGACGCGAGAGGAGATCCACGGTTGCTTTACTCCCCGGGTGTCCTGCTAAAACTGAGTTATGGTGTGCCTCGATCACCTTTTGTCGCAACTGAGCTGGAACAAACAGTCTCCCTGGAGGTCCAACAGGGGCGTCCCCCTGAGCCTCCAATACCTCCTCCTCAAGCTCAGAGCTTACTGCCGAAACCACCACCCCCTCCTGAAGGATAGGAACCGGGTCGTCCGTATTCCCAGCCCCAGGGAAACTACGAGATAAGGCATCCGCCTTTACATTTTTTGACCCAGGACGATATGTAACGACAAAATTAAACCTGGTAAAAAACAATGACCACCTAGCTTGTCTGGGATTCAGACGTTTTGCGGACTCCAGATATAGCAGGTTCTTGTGATCGGTGATGACGGTGACCAGATGGACTGCCCCCTCTAAAAAATGGCGCCACTCCTCAAAAGCTAACTTAATGGCCAAGAGTTCCCTATTGCCGACATCGTAATTCCTCTCAGCGGACGACAATTTTTTAGAGAAAAAGGCGCACGGATGCCACTTACCAGGGGACGAACCTTGTGACAATACTGCTCCCACCCCTACCTCGGAAGCGTCTACCTCTACAATGAATGGCTGTGACGCATCAGGTTGAATGAGTATGGGTGCCGAGGCAAAACATTTTTTCAAGGAGGAGAAAGCTTGACAAGCCTTGTCAGACCACCTAGAAAAATCCATCCACTTTTTAGTCATGTCTGTGAGAGGTTTAACCATGGACGAGAAATTACGAATGAACTTCCGGTAATAATTAGCAAACCCCAGGAAACGTTGTAGTGCCTTAAGATTCTCTGGCAGATCCCACTCAAGAACTGCCCGCACTTTCCCAGGGTCCATACGAAAACCGGACCCTGAAACCAGGAAGCCTAAAAACTGGAGTTCCTGTACGGCGAACACACACTTTTCCCATTTGGCATACAGTTTATTATCCCGCAAGATCTGTAATACCTGCCTAACGTGCTCCTGATGAGACACCAGATCCGGCGAGTAAATTAAGATATCATCCAGATATATGACAACAAACTGTCCCACCAGGCGGCGAAAAATGTCATTAACAAAGTGTTGGAACACCGCCGGGGCATTAGTCAGACCGAATGGCATGACAAGGTTCTCATAATGCCCCTCCGGAGTGTTAAACGCTGTCTTCCACTCATCCCCCTCCTTCATCCTAATCAGATTGTACGCCCCCCTGAGATCCAACTTAGAGAACCATTTGGCGCCCACGATCTGAATAAAGAGATCGGGAATAAGTGGGAGCGGATACGGATCTCGGACCGTAATCCGATTAAGTTCACGGAAATCCAGGCAAGGGCGTAGGCCTCCATCTTTCTTCTTCACAAAGAAGAACCCCGCGGCCACCGGTGAAGATGAAGGTCTAATATGCCCCTTAGCCAGACTTTCAAAAATATAATCCTTCATGGCCTGCCTCTCAGGACCAGAAAGGTTATACAACCTAGCTTTAGGTAACTTGGCCTCAGGGAGCAGTTTTACAGAACAGTCCTACTCGCGATGAGGAGGTAGTTCCTGACACCCTTTCTCTGAGAATACATCCTCAAAGTCCGCCAGAAATGGAGGTAAGACCCTAGGAGTAACCGCACCGATGACCGTATTCATGCAGTTTTTATTACAGAATTTACTCCATTGGCTTATCTCTCTAGATTGCCAATTAATAACCGGGTTATGCTTAGTTAACCAAGGAAGGCCCAACACTATAGGAGTGGGAAGACCCTCCAACACGTAGCAAGACAACAGTTCTTTATGTATCGCCCCCACTTGAAGTTTTACGTTTTGCACAGCTTGCAAAAAACTTCCCTGACCGAGGGGCCTGGCATCGATCGAGAATATGGGGATGGGTTTAGCCAACTCACTCAATCGCATACCTTGAACCCGGGCAAACCGAGTGTCCACCAGATTAGCCCCGGCCCCACTATCCAGAAGAACAGATATCCTCTCAGTTCTCGTACCCACCACCACCTCCGCCGGTACGAGAAACTGAGATGAACCTAGGGACGAAATACCTACTCCCAGATTGCCGTCCACCACACAACCTGGGATCAACAGTTTTCCGACGACTCTTCACTCTGCAAGGGACGGGATGGACAGCCCCCAATAAAATGTCCCTTTCTCCCGCAGAAGAAACACCTTCCTGTCTTATGGCGCACCACCGGTCCCCTCCCCCGAAATGATGTCCCTCCTAATTGCATAGACTCCTCTGGACTGACCAGGGGACCCTCCATATAAGGAACCCTTGTAGAAGGTGGAGTCATCACAGGGGGCGGAGTTGCCCCACACCTCTCCCGAAGCCGTCTGTCAATGCGAATAGCAAGGGCCATAGCGGCTTCCAGTGACGCGGGAGGGTCATACTGAGCCAACACATCCTTTAATTTGTCGGATAAACCTTGACAAAACTGGCTCCTAAGAGCCGGGTCATTCCACTGGGTATCCGTGGCCCACCTACGGAACTCCGAACAGAATTCCTCCGCCGGACGATCTCCCTGCTGGATCCTACGTAACTTAGATTCAGCAAGGGAGATCCGATCCGGGTCATCATATACGAGACCCAGAGCTGCAAAAAACCTATCCACTGACTGGAGAGCCGGGGAGCCTGGGGGAAGAGAGAACGCCCAAGATTGTGGGTCCCCTTGTAGGAGCGAGATGACAATTCCCACCCTTTGTTCTTCACTCCCCGACGACCGAGGCCGCAGCCGAAAGTACAACTTGCATGCCTCCCGGAAAACAAAAAACTTGTCCCGCCCCCCAGTGAACCTGTCAGGGAGAGCTACTTTAGGTTCTGGTCCGGCTTGCTCCTGGGGATACTAAACCTTGGACCTAACATCCGCCAGCTCCATGGACAAACCCTGCAACTGCCGAGCTAGACTGGCTACTGGATCCATGGTAGCTGGAGAGAATCTTACTGACTCTGCGTACAGGAGGTCGGGGGCCTAAGCTGACCCTAAGCTGGGGCCCTGACTAATCCCTCTACCTGGAGGTACTGTTAAAGGTACAGAGGTCCAGGCCGCCAGCGTAACCCCTACCTCCTGAGGATCCCTGCACCTCAGTAATCTAGTCCTGAGAAGGACCCCGATGACAACAATAGGGGACAGGAAATAATATGCCAACACTCAGTACTTAGACGAACGAGACAGTACAAGGGTCAAACCAAAAACCACCTTGCATACAAAAACTACACCACAACTACAGAGGGAACACCAACGGGAAAGGAGATAAATGATAAAGCGAGGAAGGGAAAAACCACACCAAATACACTTAGCTCAGAACTCCAAAATACCACGATCCGCTCTGTTTGTCTGTATGAAATGCTTTCACCGACACTTCCCTAACAGACTGGCAGGCATTTGAAGGAGTCCCACTACTGCAGAATTGATTTCAGCTGGGCGAGGCTGGACCTCGTCTAGCAGAGAGAGAGAGAGTTAAGTCCCTCACTGCCGAAAAACACAAAACACCAAAAACTCAGCTGCGAGAAGTCAGGCTGTGTAATCATGACGATCTTCGTGGCGACACACCCGTGACACATGCACACACATACAGTATGCAGACATGTGCACACACAGTACGCAGACAAACACACACATAGTACACAGACATACACACTGTATGCGGACATGCGCACATACAGTACGCAGACATGTGCACTCACACACAGCACGCAGACATACACACACACAGTACATAGACGTACACACACACAGTACGTAGATATGCACACTCACAGAGAAAGCGGACATGCACAGTACTCAGACATGCACAGTACGCAGACATGCACACACAGAACGCAGACATGCAAACATGCACAGTACGCAGAACACAGACATGCAAACATACACACACATGCACACGGTATGCAGATATGTACACATACTATATGCAGACAAGCACATAAAGGCATACGTACATATTTGAACAGAAATTCATAAAAACACATATAAAACAGACATAAATATATATACAGTCATACACACTGACATACACAGATATGCACATCATACATGCACACACACAAAAGAAATATTTTTAATATGGGGATTGGGGAAGCTGGTAACAAGGCTCGCTCACCTGCCCCTGGACTGTCTCCCGTCCAGCTCCTCTGGCATGTGGCTGTGCAGGGCCGCCGGTGTATGTTTGATGGTGCCACTTTACCAGACATGGCCGCCCACTGTGCCGCTACAGTACAGACCAAAAGTTTGGACACACCTTCTCATTTAAAGATTTTTCTGTATTTTCATGACTTTGAAAATTGTACATTCACACTGAAGGCATCAAAACTATGAATTAACACATGTGGAATTATATTCTTAACAAAATAGTATGAAACAACTGAAAATATGTCTTATATTCTAGGTTCTTCAAAGTAGCCACCTTTTGCTTTGATCACTGCTTTGCACACTCTTGGCATTCTCTTGATGAGCTTCAAGAGGTAGTCACCGGAAATGGTTTTCACTTCACAGGTGTGCCCTGTCAGGTTTAATAAGTGGGATTTCTTGCCTTATAAATGGGTTTGGGACCATCAGTTGTGTTGTGCAGAAATAAGGTGGATACACAGCTGATAGTCCTACTGAATAGACTGTTAGAATTTGTATTATGGCAAGAAAAAAGCAGCTAAGTAAAGAAAAATGAGTGGCCATCATTACTTTAAGAAATGAAGGTCAGTCAGTGTGAAAAATTGGGAAAACTTTGAAAGTGTCCCCAAGTGCAGTTGCAAAAACCATCAAGCGCTACAAAGAAACTGGCTCACATGAGGACCGCCCCAGGAAAGGAAGACCAAGAGTCACCTCTGCTTCTGAGGATAAGTTTATCCGAGTCACCAGGCTCAGAAATCGCAGGTTAACAGCAGCTCAGATTAGAGACCAGGTCAATGCCACACAGAGTTCTAGCAGCAGACACATCTCTTCAACAACTGTTAAGAGGAGACTTTGTGCAGCAGGCCTTCATGGTAAAATAGCTGCTAGGAAACCACTGCTAAGGACAGGCAACAAGCAGAAGAGCCTTGTTTGGGCTAAAGAATACAAGGAATGGACATTAGACCAGTGGAAATCTGTGCTTTGGTCTGATGAGTCCAAATTTGAGATCTTTGGTTCCAACCACCGTGTCTTTGTGCGACGCAGAAAAGGTGAACCGATGGACTCTACATGCCTGGTTCCCACCGTGAAGCATGGAGGAGGAGGTGTGATGGTTTGGGGGTGCTTTGCTGGTGACACTGTTGGGGATTTATTCAAAATTGAAGGCATTCTGAACCAGCATGGCTACCATAGCATCTTGCAGCGGCATGCTATTCCATCCGGTTTGCGTTTAGTTGGACCATCATTTATTTTTCAACAGGACAATGACCCGAAACACACCTCCAGACTGTGTAAGGGCTATTTGACCAAGAAGGAGAGTGATGGGGTGCTACGCCAGATGACCTGGCCTCCACAGTCACCAGACCTGAACCCAATCGAGATGGTTTGGGGTGAGTTGGACCGCAGAGTGAAGGCAAAAGGGCCAACAAGTGCTAAGCATCTCTGAGAACTCCTTCAAGATTGTTGGAAGACCATTTCCGGTGACTACCTCTTGAAGCTCATCAAGAGAATGGCAAGAGTGTGCAAAGCAGTCATCAAAGCAAAAGGTGGCTACTTTGAAGAACCTAGAATATAAGACATATTTTCAGTTGTTTCACATTTTTTTTGTTAAGTATATAATTCCACATGTGTTAATTCATAGTTTTGATGCCTTCAGTGTGAATGTACAATTTTCAAAGTCATGAAAATACAGAAAAATCTTTAAATGAGAATGTGTGTCCAAACTTTTGGTCTGTACTGTATATCTGCTAGTAATGACTTGGCCGGGACGACATAGAAGCAAAATTAAAGGTACAGTGCTGACCCGGCCGAGTTATTATTAGCAGACACAGCCACACAGCGCGCATCCATGTCGGGTAAAGTGACGCCCATCAATCAGCACCAGCGGCCCTGCACAGCTGCTGGGGGGAGCATCCTGGGCCCCAACTGCGAATGGGCCCCCCCTGATGGTCCAGGGCCGCAGCACTTGCCCGGGTGCTCATGCCAGCTCTGCATAAAAACATTCTAGAGATATTTATTTCTGAGCAGGGCCACTTCAACACTCTAGCATGTGATTGACATTTTCATATTGCCTATTTTAATATAATTTAAAGTTATACTATTTCTGTAGAAAACAATGATTTATACATTGTTTTACAATACAAGTTACATTTTTACAAGTTATACAAGATAGGTTGCTATAATTTATGTGTAGAAATATTACTCATTTCTAAATCCCCATATCATTCCATTGACTCCCATGTCTAATGATCCCTATCCTGATTTGTGGTAACATAATTAGCACATGACCTACACATCTGAGACCTCACAAACCACCTTTACAATGGTAATTCAGAATATAATCTAGTGAAATCATATGGCTGCTACTACAAATGAGCAACATCCTGTGACTGTACGATATTTCATCCAAAGTTTTTGTCATCTGCATAATATCTCATATTCAATAGTGGAAAAGGGTAGGCGACGGTGTGCATGTGAAATGAAGAACCCTACCCATAGGTGGATTCAGAAACAAGGATAATAGTGTTCCAAACCAGCCCTAATACAGGACTGTATATAATCATTGGACTATTTCACTTACAGGGACACAAGTTGGGGACCCAAGCCAATTGAATTTGTGTATATATTCTGCCCAATGTTTCTGTGAGCAGAAAAGGACTTTCTTACAGAAAAAATGTTAAGTAAAGGATTTTCTTATTTTTTTCCTTCATTTTATCTTATGTGCACACAACGTCATTTAAAGTCTTTCAAGCGGAAGACGCCTCGGGAAACTGGAGTTTTTTTTTCCCTAAAGCATCTTTTCTGTCATTTTTTCAGTCATTTACTGAGCATTTTTCTTATTATTTTAGCCAATGGTATTTTTTTCAAAGGGTTTTCCCATTGTTTTTTGTAAGTTTTTTTTTTAATGTCATTTTTTTTCACTCTATTAAATAATGAAGAAACAGCTAGATATTTTCTGGAGCATTAAGCCATCACATTTGCTTAAAAAACACAGATTTTTGAGCTATCCCATTGACCTATATTGTAAAGTATGAATCATCTTCGGAGGAGAAAATGGCAGAAGCATGGACATGTCACTTCCATGCTTCCATGAAATTCAAGTAACATTAGAGGCCCGGGAGGATTGTGTGCAAGTGCATGAAAAATCATAGCATCATGACATCACAACCTGTACCATGACCTTTTTACACGCATGTGCCGTAACGGCGATAAGAAGATGCGCAGCCACAATCACAAGATGTGACAAAGACCAGACAGATGATGGGTGACTGTGAGAAGAGGAGGTGAGCAGTAAGGTTAGTTTTAAGTATTTGTTTTATTTTTTACCCTCTTTTTTTATTTTTGAACCTTTACGGTTCAGAAAAAGGATGAGAAACAAATAATAATGAAGTGCAAGACAGAAAAAATTTGCAATAAAATGTATAACCTATATTACAAAAATGATTAAAAACAACTGATAATAAATGTTCAAACAGATAAGACACAAAGTGCATGTTGATGGGTGAACCAGAAAGAGAAACACAGGTCCATGGGAAGAGAGAGGAAAGAAGAGAGGCTCAGAAAGGGAAGTCCAGTTTACAGACTGTTTGAATATAGTGTATGGAACTTAAGGAGCAATTTAAAGGTGCTTCTAAAGTAGCATGAATTGGGCAGACTAAAAAGTACTGAAGCATAGTGCTTGGGAGAAAAGGAAAAAAAATAATGCACAGAAGTATATCATAAAAATTCATTACTTTTCAATGACTTGTGAATAATTCAATTAAAAAAAATAGTTTGGTTATTATTTAACCCCTTAACAACATCTGACGTACTAATACGCGTCTGTGCCCTGGGACTTAAGAGCCAGACCCGTATTAGTACGTCATCGCGATCGCGCGCGCACACAGGCTGTGCGGGCGCGATCGCCGCCGGGTGTCAGCTGATTGTCACAGCTGACACCCGGTACTATGTGCAGGGAGCGGTCCTGCACCGCTCCCAGCACATTAACCCCTGCGATGCTGCGATCGAAGTCGATCACGGCATTGCGGGGGCAAGGGGAGGTGATCGCCGATACTCACCTCCTCTTCCGGCTTCCAGCGCAGTCTGCAAAGGCTTCCCGGGTGTTGCCATGACGACCCGATGTCGTCATGACAACATCCGGGTCACCAGACAGCAGGAAGATTGTTTGGACATGCGCAGTGCATCTCCAAACAATCTTCACACTCTGCACCGCTGACAGCCTGCATGGCATAGGGATGGTGCTCCATTCCTATGCCATGCAGGCGATCAGAGAAAAAAAAGTGAAAGTCCCAGAGTGGGACAAAGTAATAAAGTGTATAAACTGTCTGAAAGTGGAAAAAAAAAAAAAAAAAAACTTGCAAAAATATAAAAAAAAAATAAAAAAAATAATCCACCAAAAATAAAAATATAATGTACCCATCAATAAATATTATTATAAAAAATAAAAAAAAAAACAATAAAAGTACACATATTTGGTATCGCCGCGTCCGGAATAACCTGACCTATAAAACTGTCCCACTAGTTAACCCCTTCAGTGAACACGGTAAAAAAAAAAAAAAAAAACGAAGCAAAAAACAATGCTTTATCACCATACTGCCAAACAAAAAGTGGAATAACACGCGATCAAAAAGACGCATATAAATAAAAATGGTACCTCTGAAAACATCATCTCGTCCTGCAACAAACAAGCTGCCATACAGCTCCATCAGCCGAAAAATAAAAAAGTTATAGCTCTCAGAATAAAGCAATGCTAAAAAATATTTTTTTCTATAAAATAGCTTTTATTGTGTATAAGCGCCAAAACATAGAAAAATGATACAAATGTGGTACCGCTGTAAACGTACTGACCCGAAGAATAAAGCTACCTCATCAATTTTACCACACGCGGAACAGAATAAAAAAAAAAAAAAAAAACAATTCCTGAATTGTTGGTTTTTGTTTATTCTGCCTCCCAAAAATCGGAATAGAAAGCGATCAAAAAATGTCACGTGCCTGAAAATGGCACCAATAACAACGTCAAGTCATCCCGCAAAAAACGAGCTGTCACATGACTGTCTGCCAAAATCTGGAAAAATTATAGCTCTCAAAATATGGCGATGCAAAAACTAGATTTTACAAAAAATGCATCTTTTAGTGTGTGACAGCTGTCAGTCATAAAAACCCCATATGATTCTGGCATTGCTGTAATCACACCGACCTGAAGAATAAAGTCGTCTAATCACTTATATCGCACAAGGAACGGCGTCAAAAATAAACTCTTGGGTTAGGATTGGGCTAGGGTTAGGGCTGGGTTTGGGGCTAGGGTTGTGCTGGGGCTAGGGTTGTGCTGGGGCTAGGGTTGTGCTGGGGCTAGGGTGATGCTAGGGCTAGGGTTGTGCTATGGTTAGGGTTGTGCTAGGGTTAGGGCTGGGGTTGGGATTTTTTTCAAAAGTAAGAAAAAAAGATGACGATATGGCGACTAATGTTGAGCGCAAGTGCTCGCTACTTGAGTTTGCATCGGGTGCTCTGGTATGCATTGAGTATCGTGGGTATTTGAGTGACATGCTCGAGTCTCTGCCCCATATGCTTCGCGGCCAAAAAATCTTTACGGGGATTGCCTGCCATGAACAAGCGATCCCCGCATGTTTTTTTTTGGGTGTCTAATAACCGTGAAACATGCGGAGCAGGGACTTGAGCATGTCACTCGAGCACACGCTGTACATGGTGCATACCTGAGTACCCGATGCAAACTCAAGTAGCGAGCACTTGCGATCAAGAATAATGACAACTTCTTCAATATGATGACCTAATGTAAACAAATTCTGTGCCGTACCTCTGGGTTCAAAATGTTCACTATACACCTTAATAAAATCCTTGAGGGGTATAGTTTCCAAAATGGGGACACTTGTGGGGGAGCTCCACTGTTTAGGCACATCACGGGCTCTCCAAACGCGACATGGTGTCCGCTAACGAATTGAATGGAAAATCGGCTCAAATTGTTAGCGGACGCCATGTTGCGTTTGGAGAGCCCCTGTGTACCCAAACATTGGAGCTCCCCCACAAGTGACCACATTTTGGAAACTAGACCTCCCAAGGCACCTATCTAGATGCATAGTGAGCACTTGGAACCCCCAGGTGCTTCACAAATTGATTCATAGAATCATAGAATCATAGAATCATAGAATGGTAGAGTTGGAAGGGACCTCCTGGGTCATCTGGTCCAACCCCCTGCTCAAAGCAGGATTCACTAGATCATCTCAGACAGATGTCTGTCCAGCCTCTGTTTGAAGACGTCCATTGAAGGGGAACTCACCACCTCTCGTGGCAGCCTGTTCCACTCATTAATCACCCTAACTGTCAAAAAGTTTTTTCTAATATCTAATCTGTGTCTCCTCCCATTTAGTTTCATCCCATTGCTTCTAATCTTTCCTTGTGCAAATGAGAATAAAGATGATCCTTCTACAATGTGACAGCCCTTGACATATTTGTAGACAGCTATTAAGTCTCCTCTCAGTCTTCTTTTTTGCAAGCTAAACATTCCCAAATCCTGCAACCGTTCCTCATAGGACATGGTTTGCAGACCAGTCACCATTCTGGTCGCTCTTCTCTGAACTTGCTCCAGTTTGTCGATGTCTTTTTTAAAATGTGGTGCCCAAAACTGTACACAGTATTCCAGATGAGGTCTGACCAAAGAGGAGTAAAGACCGATAATGACTTCACGTGATCTAGACTGTATGCTTCTGTTAATACATCCCAGAATTGTATTTGCCTTTTTTGCTGCTGCATCACACTGTTGACTCATGTTCAGTCTATGATCTATTAGTATACCTAAGTCTTTTTCACATGTACTGTTGCTTAGCTCTATTCCTCCCATTCTGTATATGCTTTTTTCATTTTTATTGCCCAGATGTAGTACTTTGCATTTTTCCCTGTTAAAAACCATTCTGTTGGTTGCTGCCCACTGCTCCAGTTTATTTAGGTCTTTTTGAATCCTCTCTCTCTCTTCTCTAGTATTAGCTATCCCTCCTAGCTTTGTGTCATCAGCAAATTTAATCAGTTTACCCTCAATTCCTTCATCTAAATCATTGATAAAGATGTTGAACAATACAGGTCCCAGGACGGAGCCCTGTGGTACCCCACTTGAGACATTCATCCAGCTGGATGTGAAGCCATTTACAACCACCCTTTGAGTCCGATCACTAAGCCAGTTATGAATCCACCTAACAGTTGCCTGGTCCATTGCATACTTGGTCATTTTTTCAATAAGGATGATGTGAGATACTTTGTCAAATGCTTTGCTGAAGTCAAGATATACTATATCTACAGCATTTCCCTGATCCACCCAGTCAGTGATTCTGTCATAGAAGGAAATTAAGTTAGTCTGACATGACTTGTTAGTTACAAACCCATGCTGACTCTGGTTAATCACTTCATTCTTATCCATGTACTTACATACATGTTGTTTAATAATTTGTTCAAAGATCTTTCCTGGTATAGAAGTCAGACTCACCGGCCTATAGTTCCCTGGGTCCACCTTCTTCCCCTTTTTGAAGATAGGAACAACATTTGCTCTTCTCCAGTCTTCTGGGACTTCTCCTGTTCTCCAAGAATTTTCAAAGATTATGGAGAGTGGTTCTAAAATTTCTTCTACAATCTCCTTCAGTACTCTGGGGTGTAATTCATCTGGACCTGGAGACTTGAACTCATTTATTTTAGCTAAATATTCCCTCACAATCTTTCTGTTTACTGATAACTTGGATTCCTCTATTCCTTTAAAAGGACAGTGAATATCAGTTGATGTTACATTTTCTTTCTGAGAGAAAACAGATGCAAAATAGGAATTAAAAAGTTCGGCCTTCTCAACATCCTCTCTTACCATTTCTCCATTTTCATCCTGTAAAAATCCTATAGCATCTTTGACTTTTCTTTTACTTTTGACATACCCCCAAAATCCTTTTTTATTGCTTTTGACATCTCTTGCAAGCCTTAATTCATTGTCAGCTTTAGCTAACCTGATACGTGCCCTGCAGGATCTGCAGACTGCATTATAATCTTCTTTAGATATGCCTCCCTCTTTCCATTTAATAAACATTTCTTTCTTTCTTTTTAGCATGTGTTTAAGTTCTGTGTTCATCCATCCTGGTTTCCTTAAATGCTTCCCATTCTTCCTACTTTTCGGGATTGTTAACGATTGTGCTTTGAGAATCTCATTTTTAAAAATTTCCCATCCTTCCTGGACATTTTTGTCCTTAAGGACATCCAGCCATTGGATCCCTCCTATTCTCTTTCTGAGTCTCTTAAAATCTGCCTTTCTAAAATCTAACCTTGAAGTTTGAGTCTTCACATGTCTTCCTCCTCTAGTTATCCAAAATTCTATAATAGCATGATCGCTGCCTCCTAGGGTCCCAGCCACCTTTACCTCCTCAACCATTTCCTCCCTGTTTATAAGGATTAGATCCAAAGTAGCAGATCCCCTTGTTTTCTCCCCTACCTTTTGGAAGATAAAGTTGTCAGCAAGAGAGGATAAGAATTTGCTTGACCTGTTAGTTTTACTTGAGAGAGATTCCCAACAAATGTCTGGATAGTTGAAATCTCCCATGACCACTACGTCATATTTTTTGGAGAACTTGGTCATTTGATACATAAAGAGTTCATCCATATCTTCAGCTTGCCCAGGTGGCCTGTAGTAAATGCCTACAATGGTGTCCTTTCCGTTGTTCTCTCCTTGTATTCTTACCCAAACAGTTTCCACAGAACTCCCAGTCTCTGAAGCTTCAATCTCTGTGCAGATATACGCTTTTCTAACATACAATGCAACACCTCCTCCTCGTTTATCAAGTCTGTTTCTTGCAAATAAGTTGTATCCTTTTAGCCTTTTATTCCAATCATGTGTATCGTCCCACCAAGTTTCAGTGATTCCAATGACATCATATTCCTTTTCCTGCATTAGTAGTTCCAATTCTCCTTGTTTGTTGCCCATGCTTTGTGCATTTGTATAAAAACATTTTAGTTTGTGATTGGTTTCTCTTCCTCCCATATTTTTATTATTTAGATTTTTTTGTCTTTGTTCTTCTTTTCCACTTCCAGTAGCAGAGATCTCAATAGTATTTGTCAGCTGTATGGCTTTTTCTGGCCTTTTGCTTCCCTTCCCACATTGTTCTAGTTTAAAGCTCTTCTGATGAGTGTAGCAAGGCGACTTCCAAATACATGTTTTCCAGTCTTCGTAAGGTGCACCCCATCTCTAGCAAGTAGTCCATCGTATAGGTAATTCATTCCGTGATCCAGAAATCCAAATCCTTGTTGACGGCACCATCGACGTAGCCAGTTGTTCACCTGTAGAATCTTATTCCACCTCATTGTTCCATGGCCATCCACTGGGAGGATGGATGAGAAGACCACCTGCGCTTCCAATTCTTTCACTTTCTTGCCTAAGTCTTCAAAGTCACTGCAGATGGTTTCCAGGTCCTTTCTTGCGGTGTCATTTGTCCCCACATGTATTAGCAGGAATGGGTAGTGATCTGTAGGTCTGAAGAGTCTTGATATCCTGTCAGACACATCTTTAATTTTTGCTCCTGGAAGACAGCACATTTCTCTTGAGGTTATGTCTGGTCTGCAGATAGCGGCCTCTGTTCCTCTTAACAGGGAATCCCCCATGACCACCACTCTCCGTTTTTTCTTCACAACATTCTTCTTTCTCCATCCAGGAGGATTCTGAGGGCTTACAAGGTTATTCATTGCTGGCAAAGTCTTATCTTGCTGTATTTCTTCATGGTTCTCCTGTGTGAGAGCCTGGTACTGGTTCCTGAGCAGTATGGGTGCTGACTGCCTCTCGATCCTCCTGCTTCTGTGGGTCACATGCTTCCATTCCTCTGTTTCGTCAGGTGCAGTTCGAATTTCTTCTCTTTCTGAATCATGAAGAGATAATTCTGCTCTGTCTAAGAACTCTTCACCTTCCTTAATGATTTTCAAGGTAGTTAACCTCTCTTCTAGATTTCGCAACTTTTCCTCCAACAGGGACACAAGCTTGCATTTCTGGCATGTGAAGTCTGGCTTTTCCACTGGCAAGTCTGTGAACATGTAGCAGGATATGCAGCTCACCAAATGGCTCCTGGACTCTTCCATGTTCTTATTGTTAATGTTCTGAAAACAGTGAAAAAAGCTTAAAAAAAAAAGCTTCAAAATGCGCGCGCCGGTAGGCGCGCGGTTTACCGATGTCCTCTTTTCAGCTCCAACAGCCAAAATCCAGTGTTCTTTGAGCTTGCGGAGACTCTTCACTTACCCCAAAATGCAGTGGGAATATGCAAATTATCTCCTCAGGACTCCTCCCCTGGTTTACCGATGTCCTCTTTTCAGCTCCAACAGCCAAAATCCAGTGTTCTTTGAGCTTGCGGAGACTCTTCACTTACCCCAAAATGCAGTGGGAATATGCAAATTATCTCCTCAGGACTCCTCCCCTGGTTTACCGATGTCCTCTTTTCATTCGTAAAAATGAAAAAGTGAAAAAAAAAACACTTTTTCATTTTTATGAATCAATTTGTGAAGCACCTGGGGTTCCAAGTGCTCACTATGAATCTAGATCGGTGCCTTGGGGGCTCTAGTTTCCAAAATGGGGTCACTTGTGGGGGAGCTCCAATGTTTGGGCACACAGGGACTCTCCAAATGCAACATGATATCCGCTAACAAATTGTCGGCTCAAATTGTTAGCGGACACCATGTTGCGTTTGGAGAGCCCCTGTGTGCCCAAACTTTGGAGCTCCCCCACAAGTGACCCCATTTTGGAAACTAGACCCCCCAAGGCACCTATCTAGATTCATAGTGAGCACTTGGAACCCCAGGTGCTTCACAAATTGATTCATAAAAATGAAAAAGTGTTTTTTTTTCACTTTTTCATTTTTACGAATCAATTTGTGAAGCGCCTGGGGGTTCCAAGTGCTCACTATGCATCTAGAAAGGTGCCTTGGGGGGTCTAGTTTCCAAAATGGGGTCACTTGTGGGGGAGCTCCAAAGTTTGGGCACAGAGGGGCTCTCCAAACGCAACGTGGTGTCCGCTAACAATTTGAGCCGATTTTCCATTCAATTTGTTAGCGGACACCATGTTGCATTTGGAGAGTCCCTGTGTGCCCAAACATTGGAGCTCCCCCACAAGTGACCCCATTTTGGAAACTAGACCCCCCAAGGCACCTATCTAGATGCATAGTGAGCACTTGGAACCCCCAGGTGCTTCACAAATTGATTCGTAAAAATGAAAAAGTGTTTTTTTTTTCACTTTTTCATTTTTATGAATCAATTTGTGAAGCACCTGGGGGTTCCAAGTGCTCACTATGCATCTAGAAAGGTGCCTTGGGGGGTCTAGTTTCCAAAATGGGGTCACTTGTGGGGGAGCTCCAAAGTTTGGGCACACAGGGGCTCTCCAAACACAACATGGCATCCGCTAATTATTCAAGCAAATTTTACAATCAAAAAGTCAAATGGCGCTCCTTCCCTTCTGAGCCCTGCTGTGCGCCCAAACAGTGTTTTTTCCCCAAATATTGGGTATCTGCGTGCCCAGAGGAAATTGCACAACAAATTTTGGGGTCCATTTTTTCTTGTTTCCCCTGTGAAAATAAAAAAATTGGGTCTAAAGTAACATTTTTGTGAAAAAAGTTAAATGTTCATTTTTTTCTTCTGCATTCAAAAAATTCCTGTGAAGCACCTGAAGGGTTAATAAAGTTCTTGAATGTGGTTTTGAGCACCTTGAGGAGTGCAGTTTTTAGAATGGTGTCACTTTTGGGTATTTTCTGTCATAAAGACCTCTCAAAGTGACTTCAAATGTGATGTGGTCCCTAAAAAAATGGTTTTGTAAATTTTGTTGGAAAAATAAGAAATCGCTGGTCAACTTTTAACCCTTATAGCTCCCTAACAAAAAAAAATTTTGGTTCCAAAATTGTGCGGATGTAAAGTAGACACGTGGGAAATGTAATTTATTAACTCTTTTGTGTGACATATCTCTCTGATTTCAGGGCTTAAAAATTCAAATTTTGAAAATTGCAAAATTTTCAAAATTTTTGCCAAATTTCCGTTTTTTTCACAAATAAATGCAAGTGATATCGAAGAAATTTTTCCACAATCATGAAGTACAATATGTCACGAAAAAACAATCTCAGAATCAGGGGGATCCGTTGAAGTGTTCCAGAGTAATTACCTCATAAAGTGACAGTGGTCAGAATTGTAAAAATTGGCCTAGTCATTAACGTGCAAGCCACCCTCGGGGCTTAAGGGGTTAAGAAGTTTAAGATTTTCAAGACAGATATCCAAATGTGGTAAGTGCATTGATTGCTTATTTCAGGTTCTGTCATGACATCCCAAAGTACAACACAATTCTCTTGCATAACAAATGTCAACTTACTTTTGTGTTTTGGATCTAAATACAATGCTTAACGCTACTATCATTTCAGTTTCAGATGACAGGGTACTCTCCTTAAATGTCTTAGTACAATGTTCAATGCATAGTTCTCTGCAGGTCAGAAGTTTTTAAACAACAAAATGGTCCCACCCCATAACTCTGCTAACATTAAACTTGACTGATGTTATGATGATCATACTGTGGATTTTTACAGATTTTTTATAAATTCTATAACAAAAAAATGATTTCTTTTCTCTGAATTTACTTTTCCATTTTATAAATGATTCCTTGTGACCTTAAAACTAGCATAATGTCCAAGTAAAATTGATTCTCTTTGCTCTGCACTGAAGAAACCAAACCAGAACAAAGAATAACAATACATATTTCATCTTATTTCTTTTGAGTTCTCTTTTGGGGATGTGAATATGTAATTAATGTTGTAAAAGTAACATTGGCATAATAAAAGCAATAGTTAGTTGTTACATTTTAGTTTCTTTCAAGTGTTTGAAATTATCCAAATACTTCAAACCTATGCTTGTCATATCTAAAAATGTCATGCCAAGGTTTTATTTAAAAATCAATGAAGCGGTTGAAAACATTTACATTTTTATAATCTAGTTGCATCTAGCATATCTGTCAATCGCCGCTATAAATCCATGTAAAATAAAGCAGCAACTCTCTCCTTCTCACGAAAAGGCGGCAATTATTTTAATAATGAAGTGTCAGTTGGACTCAAAATTCCTAGCTGTTATTTTTTTTTAACTTACTTCCAGAACAGCAAGCTATCTGTAATAAAGTTTGGGCTAAAACATACCACATTACATATATCCTAAAGACAACTCCCTGTTGGAAAAGTGTATTTAAAATTGGCATTGAATTTGAGGCAAGTTATAGAAATTGATTCATTCAGTAAAAATGCAAGACTGATTAGATTTAAAGGAAACTTCCAAATGATGTTGCTACAGTAAAGTGATCTGAAATATAGGATCAGATTCTAATATTTATTTCAGTTCTTCAAATGTATCAGAGACATAACCTCTAAAACTGCACATACTAATAGATGTCATGTGTCAGTTTAAAAATAAAGGTCCTGATACTATCAAGTCTTTAACAGCAGTCAAGAAATCATTACTGCAGAATTCAATAGAAAGTATTCAAAGAAAAGGGACTATTATTTATCGACAAAAGACCATTTCAGTTTGGAGCCTTTGGCTGAAAATACCTTTACAAGCCAAACACAGATCTCCACTAATGTAAAGGGTAGCAGGCAAGTCAATTATATCTCAAGAGTCAATTAATGTCAAAAGGGAAAGAATGATAAAAAAAACATAATAGTCTATTAATACAATTATTTTGTGCCTTATAAAACCATAGTGGCTTATTACCAGTTTAGTAACAAAAAACAAACTTTTCTACTATCAAATATCTATACTCCACAAATCTAAATTTAATATAAAAAATTAAAGATTGGTGAATTTGAATTTCAAAGATTTACTAATTTCAACTCAAATAGTATTTTGTTGCTGAACAGAAAAGAACGACTCCTTGAATGAACCTTCTACTTCACTTCTTTACCTACACCTCAAGTTGTTCCATAGTATTTTGTTCTATTTTCTGAAATTGGTCACCAAATATCAAATCTTCTCTTCCATCATCCATTTGTGGATTATTTTTGTCTTCAAGCTTCCTGGATATATCTGATTCATTAACTTTTTTTCTGATTGAATGAAAATGATTAGAAGCAACTAGTTAAGCATCCAACTTATTGTGTAAACCTATTAAAACTTGTCAAACCAATTGAAACCATTAAGACAACTACGTGAATAGTTACCTTAATGCAAACAATAGAATGGCTGAAAATTTTGCCTAAGCAATATTTCTATAAAGATGTGCCCATTTATAACTTTCCACATAGCTCATGAATTTCTTATGTTACAGACTGGAGTCCACTTCACAATCTCTGGATAGCCATATGTAGTTAAATACATAAATACACCATATATAATATAGTAAATATCGGAGAGTATCACAAAGTTATGTTTTTATATATTTTTTTTTAAGTCAGGTAAGAAAGAATACATCTATAGATGTGAAATTCTTCAGTGTAGTCCAAGGCTAAAATGGATTTTTTTCCCCACTTTTAACCTGTCAGTAATGTTTGTCCTATATACAACCTCTGGAATTGTTTCTGTTGTTGGCATTTTAGCAAACATGACATCATTAAAGCCTTAAAATCCTAACATGAAAAGATGACCATAAAATTCCTCATTTAACAGCACAAAGGCCTCTTATTTATCTGCTATTTTCAATGAGGAGGTATTAATGTGAACAGGACATTCTATGTCTTTTCATTGGACTTATTTACCAAAAGGATTTACTTCTACTTGAGCGAGAGAAATGTCCTGATAACAAACATTCCAGCAGCTAGGGAACCTATTTTTACATGTATTATAGCCAATAAAAAGCTATTTAGAGATATAATCAAGGTATAATATTGCATTCTTATTTTTACATTTTAATAGTTGCATTCTTTTAGTGCAAAAGAAACCTTTTTAAGTCTCTTTAGCACATTTTGATGTTAAGAAGTTAAGTTAAGAAAAAAAAAATTGCCATCAGTTGTTAGTAGATGATCTGGTCTTTGTCATGAGGTAATTGTAGACTCCTTGTCCTCATTGTCCTCCTTTGTTTACAACCAGTCCTGATCCTTTCCACGTCTGTTAGCAATTTGTCTCTAAAAATACCTCAGACAAATAAGGATCCTGATTTATTTTCTATATAATTTTGGATTTGACTGTCATATTATAAAAACATTTACAATAGTTTCAATTTAAAATAAAGTGTCTACATTGCAATTATTCCTATGTTTGTATGATTTAGTGTCATATTTAACTTCATAAAGGACATTTTTCTCTGCAGCATTTTTATGAATGTGAATGTGGAATACGTAAAGATTTGTAATCTGTTGTGAAGCTATAAGAGGTGCAGATCGAGGATTTGCACTCAAGCCTTAGTGACTAAGAAAACCTAAAGACTGATGTGGCTCAGGGAAGATGCTGTTTTCATTGCAGGGCATATGTAGTATTACATGCACACCACTTAAATTAATGGCTAACCCTGAAATTTATGGCAGGACAAATCTACCAGGGAGAAGCAATGTTAGTGGCTTTCTCCTCTGCCTTGAGTACCATTGAAAACATCCATATACAAAGTATTGCATAATCAACAGTGTTGTCTTGAAAATGTAACCCCATTAATCGTGCATAAGATGCTTGGGATGCATGGCATAAATTTCACATAAGTTTCATACTTTCATAGTTTTTAAGGATGAAAGGCATTGGTCCATCAAGTACAACCTAGAAAATAACATGTTGATCCAAAAGAAGACCAAAAACCTATTAGACAGATGCTAATTACCCCATATAAGGGGAAAAATTCCTTCTCGACTCCACATACGGCAATCTGACAATTTCCTTGGATCAGTATCCCAACACAGAATCTTGTACCCATAACCTTTAATGTTATATTCATCAAAAGGCATCCAGGATCTCCTTGATATTTTTTAGTAAATTGACCATTACAATATCATGTGGCAGAGAGTTCCATAATCTCACTGCTCTAATAAGAAAAAATCTGTGACTGTGGTTATAATTACAGTGGTAGAACAAGCTACTCCTTACAGCAGGTGCACAAGTAGAAGCCCAATCCGTAGTATAAAATCTATGAAGAACTTGACACTCAATTGATGTAGAAAGTGACATCAAGTGATGTGTCAAGTTTTGGTCTCAGTTTAGACCTTTTTCAGATATACGGATTGCCATTTGCAATTGCCATTAAACCAAGCATTAAACCAAGTTTATTAACCCTTCAGGTGCTTCACAGAAATTTTTGGAATGTGGAAGAAAAAAATGAACATTTACCTTTTTTTCACCAAAATTTTAATTTTGACCCCAATTTTTTTTTATTTTGCCAGGGTACCAGGAAAAATGGACCTCAAAATTTGTTGTACAATTTCTCCTGAGCATGCTGATACCCTATATGTGGGGGAAAACCACAATTTGGGTGCACGGCAGCACTCAGAAAGAAAGGAGACCCATTTGTCTTTTTGAATGCAAAATTTGCTGGAATAATTAGTGGATGCCATGTCGTATTTGGAGAGCCCCTGATGTGCTTATATAGTGACACCATTTGGGAAACTAGACCCCTCGGGGAACTTATCTAGATGTCTGGTGAAAACCTTGAACCCCAAGGTGGTTCACAGAAGTTTAGAACATTGAGCTGTGTGAATAAAAATGTCACATATTTTCTACAAAAATGTATTTTAGCCCCAAATTTTGCATTTTCATAAGGGTAAAATGAAAAATTGCACAATATAAATTGTTGTGCAATTTCTTCTGCATACGCCAATACCCAATATGTGGAGGAAAACTACTGTTTGGGCACACAGCAGGGAAAGCAAACGGAAGGAGCGCCATTTGACTTTATGAATGCTGAATTTGTTGGAATAACTAGCAGACACTATGTTGCATTTGGAGAGCCCCTGATGTGCCTAAACAGTGGAAAACCCCCCACAAGTGACACTATTTTGGAAGCTAGACCCCTCATGGAACTTATTTAGATGTGTGGTGAGCACACTGAACCCCCAAGTTTATAACGAAGAGTGTAACAATAAAAAAAAACACATTTTTCCCACAAAAATGTACTCTTAGCCCCAAATTTTGCATTTTCACAAAGGTACTAGGGGAAAATGGAATCCAAAATTTGTTGTGAAATTTCTCCTGAGTACGCAGATACCCCATATGTGGGGGTAAACTATTGTTTGGGCGCACGGCAGAGCTAAAAAAAGGAGTGGCGGTTTGGAACTCAGACTTTGATGGAATGGTCTGAAGGTGTCATGTAGCGTTTGGAGAGCCACTGATGTGCCTAAAAAGTGGAAAACCCTCACAAGTGACCCCATTTTGTAAACCATACCCCTCAAGAAATGTATCTAGATGTGTGGTGAGCACCTTGAACCTACAGGTGCTTCACATAATTTTACAACATTGATCTGTGAAAATTAAAAATATATATTTTTCCCACAAAAATGTTGCTCTAACACCCAATTTTTTGATTTTCACAAGGATAACAGGAGAAAATGGACCACAAAATTTGTTGTGCAATTTTTCCTGAGTACGCCGATATCCTATATGTGCTCAAAAGATACTTTTGACGCACAAGGGAAAGTTCAGAAGGGAAGGAGCGCCATATTGGAGGTCATGTTTTACTGGACTGGTTTGACGATGCCATGTCACATTGGCAGAGCCCCTAAGGTGACAGAACAGCAGAACCCCCATAAAGGACCCCATTTTACAAACTACACCTCTCAATGAATTCATCTAGGCATGCAGTGAGCATGTTGACACCACATGTGCCTCATAGAGTTTTATACCATTGGGTGGTGAAGAAAGAGTAATTAAATTTTTACCACCAAAGTTTTGTTTTGGCACCAAAATTTTACATTTTCACACTGGGAAATGGGTAAAAATGGCACCAAAATTTGTCCCACAATTTCTGCTGCATGTAGAAATACCCCATGTGTGACTATACAGTACTGCTTAGCCACACGGCAAGACTCGGGAGGGATGGAATTCTATTTGCCTCCTGGAGTGAAGATTTTCCTAGTTCTATAAGAGCAGAATCCCCACTCAAGTGACCCCATTTTGAAAATTATACCTCTTTGAGAATTTATCTACAGGTGTGGTGAGAATTTTAAGTACATGGGTGTTTTCCAGAAACAAGCAGCAGTGGATGTTGCTGAGTGAAAATTGCAAACTGCCGTTGTACTGACCAGTATGTTGTGCCCAGCTCATGCTTCTTGAGACATGCACCCGTAAATAAGGCAGGCTCTCATCGCTACAGAAATGCCAAATATGTGGATGCTAGCTGCAGTTTAGGCACACTGTGGGGCTCAGAAGGGAGGGGGGCATTTGGATTTAGGAGCACCGAATTTGCTGAATTTCGTTTTGTGGGTCAAGGGTCATTTAGCTTTTCCAGAGCCTTTGTGCTACCAGTAATGTGGAAGCCCCCTATATAAGTTTCTATTAACAGATGACGAACTTGAGTGTGGACTTGTTTTTTTTGTGGATTGAGTAGAAGCTTTTATTGTGATCCAAAATGTTATGTAAAATGTTCCCATTTATCCTGTGCTCTACACTGAGCACTGATTTTGGGGTTTCCATTTGAATCTCCAAGTGACATAATTCAGATGGAACCTCTGAGGGATCCATTCACTATAATGAGGCAGCAGAGTTACTCTGGACTCTGCCTGGCCTCTGTTCAGCATTGTCCATTTTTTCAGAGGCGCACAAAACATTGGCCGACAGCACTTTTATGCACACCTAAAAAGACGGACACTGCCGGATCACAGGGCTGACGGCATCCACAGTGCCTCCATCTTCCTCATTATATTGAATCTAGCACCAGGGGTTTTGTCTGAATCATGTATTTCAGAGATTTACACAGAAAGTCCGATGTAAGCGCTCAGCATAGAGTGCAGGATAAATGTGAGCCAAGCCTTACTGCAATCTTTGGGAAGCAGAATAAACAAATCAACAGCAGGTGAAGAATTGGTTTCATTTATTTTTTATGCCATTTCTCATGCGGAATAAGAGATTAGATGACTTTATTCTTCAGGTTCGTGCGATTACAGTGATACCTGATTTATATTGGGTTTTTATGTTTAGCAGCTGTCACACACTAAAAGACGCTTTTTTGTGCAAAAACTAGTGTTTGCATTACCACATTTTGAGAACAATAATTTTTCCATATTTCTGCCGACAGACTCATGTGAGTTCTTGTTTTTGTGGAACGAGTTGATGTTTTTTTTGGTACCATTTTCGGGCACATGACATTTATTGAACGCTTTCTATTTCGAATTTAAGGAGGCAGAATAAACAAAAACAACAATTCAGGATTTTTTTTTTTTTTTATGCTGTCCCGCATATGGTAAAATCGGTAAGCCAACTTTATTCTTCAGGTCAGTACGATTACAGCAATACCACATTTATATTCTTTTTTTTATGTTTTGATGTTTTTATACAATAAAAACTGTTTTGTAGAAAGAATAATTATTTTTGCATCACCATTTATTCTGAGAGCTATAACTGTAGCTTGTCACTGTATGGTGGCTTGTTTATTATATTTTCAGCGATACCATTTTTATTTACATTCGTCTTTTTGATAGCGTTTTATTCCACTTTTTTCGGAAGTATGATGATAACGCTGTTTTTTGCCTTGGTTTTTTTTTTTTACCATGTTCACTAAATGGGTTAACTAGTGAGGCAGTTTTATAGGTCGGGTTGTACCGGATGCGGCATTACCAAATATGTGAACTTTTATTGTTTATTTATTTTATTCATAATAATATTTATTTATGTGTACAATCTACAGTACAGACCAAAAGTTTGGACACACCTTCTCATTTAAAGATTTTTCTGTATTTTCATGACTATGAAAAATTGTACATATACCAGACTTCTGCACAACACAACTGATGGTCCCAACCCCATTTATAAGGCAAGAAATCCCACTTATTAAACCTGACAGGGCACACCTGTGAATTGAAAACCATTTCCGGTGACTACCTCTTGAAGCTCATCAAGAGAATGCCAAGAGTGTGCAAAGCAGTCATCAAAGCAAAAGGTGGCTACTTTGAAGAACCTACAATATAAGACATATTTTCAGTTGTTTCACACTTTTTTGTTAAGTATATAATTCCACATGTGTTAATTCATAGTTTTGATGCCTTCAGTATGAATGTACAATTTTCATAGTCATGAAAATACAGAAAAATCTTTAAATGAGAAGGTGTGTAAAAACTTTTGGTCTGTACTGTATATCTATCCATTTTTTTTTTTTTTTTTGTGATTTTTAAAAAAATTTATTTTACAACTTTTTTAAACTTTTTTACTTAGTCTCACTATGGGACTTTCACTTTCTGCAGTCTGATCGCAGTTATAAGGTATAGCAGAGCAGGATCACTGCTATACTTTATAACCAGTCAGTGCAGCAGATACAGTGGGGAAAAAAAGTATTTAGTCAGCCACCAATAGTTCTCCCACTAAAAAAGATGAGAGAGGCCTGTAATTGACATTATGGGTAAACCTCAACTATGAGAGACAAAATGAGAAAACAGATCCTGAAAATTACATTGTCTGATTTGGAAAGAATTTTTTTTCAAATTTTGGTGGAAAATAAGTATTTGGTCAATTCCAGACAAGCAAGATTTCTGGCTCTCACATACCTGTAACTTCTTCTTTAAGAAGCTCCTCTGTCCTCCACTCATTACGTGTAGTACTGGCACCTGTTTGAACTTGTTATCAGTATAAAAGACACCTGTCCGCAACCTCAAACAGTCACACTCCAAACGCCACTATGGTGAAGACCAAAGAGCTGTCGAAGGACACCAAAAACAAAATTGTAGCCCTACACCAGGCTGGGAAGACTGAATCTGCAATAGGCAAGCAGCAATAATTAGAAAATGGAAGACATAAAAGACCACTGATAATCTCCCTCGATCTGGGGCTCCACACAAGATCTCTCCCCGTGGGGTCAAAATGATCTCAAGAACGGTGAGCAAAAATCCCAGAACCACAGGGGGAGACCTAGTGAATGACATGCAGAGAGCTGGGACCCACATTACACAGGCTAAAATCAGTAACACACTACGCCACTAGGGACTCAGATCCTGCAGTGCCAGACATGTCCCCCTGCTTAAACCATTACTTGTCCGGGCCAGTCTGAAGTTTGATAGAGAGAATTTGGATGATCCAGAAGAGTATTGGGAGAATGTCATATGGTCAGATGAAACCAAAAGAGAACTGTTTGGTAGAAACACAATTCGTTGTGTTTGGAGGAGAAAGAATGCGGAGTTGCATCCAAAGAACACCATACCTACTGTGAAGCATGGGAGTGGTAACATCATGCTTTGGGGCTGTTTCTCTGCCAAGGGACCAGGAGGACTGATCCGTGTACATGAAAGAATGAATAGAGCCATGTATCGTGAGATTTTGAGTGCAAACCTCCTTTCATCAGCAAGGGCAATGAAGATGAAACGTGGCTGGGTCTTTCAGCATGACAATGATCCCAAGCACACTGCCAGGGTAATGAAGGCGTGGCTTCTTAAGAAGCATTTCAAGGTCCTGGAGTGGCCTAGCCAGTCTCCAGATCTAAACCCTATAGAAAACCTTTGGAGGGAGTTGAAAGTCTGTGTTGCCCAGTGACAGCCCCAAAACGTCACTGCTCTAGAGGATATCTGCATGGAGGAATGGGCCAACATACCAGCAACAGTGTGTGCCAACTTTGTGAAGACTTACAGAAAACGTTTGACCTCTGTCATTGCCAATGAAGGATATATAACAAAGTATTGAGATGAACTTTTGTAATTGACCAAATACTTATTTTCCACCAAAATTTGAAAAAAATTCTTACCAAATCAAACAATGTGATTTTCAGGAATTGTTTTCTCATTTTGTCTCTCATAGTTGAGGTCTAGCTATGATGTAAATTACAGGCCTCTCTCATCCTTTTACGTGGGTGAACTTGCACAATTGGTGGCTGACTAAATACTTTTTTTCCCCACTGTACAAGTTAGTTAGATCATGCACTGTGCATGATCTAACTACCTTTCTAGTGCCTGGTGACCCAGATGTCGTCATGACGACATCTGGTCACCATGGCAATGATCGGGACCCCGCAATGACGTCACGGGATCTCCGATACAAGAGCAGAGAGGCTTTTATCCCTCTGCTCGCTCGTTAAATGCTGCCATCACAGCTATCGCAGCATTTAGGGGGGTAAATATTGCATTGCCACATTTAGAGAGCTATATTTTTCCATATTTCAGCTGACAGAATCATGTAAGAGCTTCTGTTTGTTGGACAAGTTGATGTTTTTATTCGTACCATTTTTGGGCTCGTGCCATTTTTTGATCGCTTTCTATTCTGATTTTTGGAAGGCAGAATAAACAAAAACAAACAATTCAGGAATGCCGTTCTGCATATGGTAAAATTGATAAAGCAGATTTATTCTTCTTGTCAGTACGTTTCCAGTGATACTACATTTATATAGTCTTTTTATGTTTTGGCTCTTAACACAATAAAAACAATTTTATAGAAAAAAATCTTTTTTTCTTCGCTTTATTTTGAGAGCTATAACTTTTTATTTTTCGGCTGATGGAGCTGTATGGTGGCTTGTTTTTTGCGGAACAAGATGACATTTCCAGTGGTACCATTTTTATCTACATTTGCCTTTTGATCGTGTGTTATTCCACTTTTTGTTAGGCGGTAGGATGATAAAGCACCGTTTTTTGCTTCATTTTTTACGGTGTTCACTAAAGGGGTTAACTGGTGGAACAGTTTTATAGGTCAGGTGGTTATGTGTACTTTTATTGTTTTTTTTTCTTCATAATATTTATTTATGGGTACAATATATATATATATATGTGACACCCCAGGGGTCTGGTTGCCACAGTGATAGAGATATTACGTCTGAGAGCAGGTGGGAGGTCCTTTGGTCAGGGATCCTGTGCATGCCACACCTCCTGCCCAGTCTTGGGAGGGGAAGGACTTCCCCTATATAAACCTGGGGCTGAGGCAGGGTAGGGAGTTCTGAGAGGAGAAGACAGGGAGCAGAGCTGCTCTATGGGCTCTGCTCCACAGGCAGGCCCTGTCCAGGGGCCTGAGCCTGGAGACAAGTGGAGTAGAGACAAGAAGCAGCATAGGAAACAGCAGAGTTACAAGGAGTCAGGGGCTGGCAGCTACAGAGCTCGCCCTGACTAAGAAGACTTCTTTCCGGACTCGGAGTCCGAGGCTGTGGGGACTAACTCCTACCCAGCAGCAGAATCCGTCAGGCAGGGGATTTCAGGTCCTCTGGCCCAGAAGCCCGAAGGCACGGTCACACGCGTGGGACCAGCACCGCCATCGTGGAGCGGAAGCCATTAGAAGGCCCCGAGTCACCGGCCATACGGGTGAGCACCACACGGTACACTCAGGGACGTGGGCTACTTACATCAGCTTCTAGCAAGGTAGCCAGAAGAGTACAGTCAGTTTGGGAGGCCTACAACTACGCCTGGCCAGGGGAGATCCCATCTGCTCAAGGACTGACCAGGCCCCGTTCGCTAGCAAGTACTCCGGGAGGGTCTATCGTTGTTACCAGTAAAGACCCTGAACTACACCGTACCGTCTCTGAGTGGTTCCTGCTACCCCCATCATCCACGTCGGCTGCCCTGAGACCATACCCCTCCCGTTGGGGGTTATACTATCACGCTGCATAATCCTACCATCGGCCTCAGCGGTCTGCCCCGCAGCAGCAGCTCCCTGGCTGCACTCAACGGGTGGCGTAGTCATCAACTATTTACTACTAGTAGACTGCCGTCCAGTTTGAATCCCTGGGCACGGACCGGGTCACCGCCACGAGACTACAACCCTCCACGGATCCGGCTCCGGGTAAGCTCCCGCGTGCGCACCGCAGCGAGACACAGGCCCAGGGGCGCGTCAACTTTGGCGTAGTCGGCAGGATTTCGTGCCCGCAACCACCGGGTACTGCGTGCCTGAAAAGCAAAGACTGTTCAAACTTACCAGTGGTGAAGGTTTCCCGCCATCCGGCGCCATCTTCTACCTTCTTCCCGCCATCCGCGAAGTTTTCCCGCCATCCGGCGCCATCTTCGACCTTCTTCCCGCCATCCGTGGAGTTTTCCCGCCATTGGACGCCATCTTGAGGACGCCGCGCGGGAAGAAGAGGGGCGTGGACTCCGAAAGCGCGCGAGAACTGAAGCCCCGCCTCACGTCCGGACGTTGCGTAAGGTCCTGGAAGGAGCCCAGCAGACGCCGACGTCACAGGAGCGCGACGCCAGGTCCTCTACCCCGACGATTGACTGCGGAGCCGCGGCCTACGGAAGAGGATCTCCGGAAGGTAGGCCACGGTCCACTAGGGGGGAGGAGGACACCAGGAACGGACAGCAAGATGGCGGACCGGCAGCAGACTAAGCTGCCCAGCATCGGCAGTGCCCCAGTCGTCGCCGGCCCTGACCAGCGCCGGGAGAAGACGCGTGACGCAGGAGCGGTCGCGGGAGCAGGTAAGAGGAGTCTCCCTGTCCCGGACGCTGCCAGCGTCAGCCTGCTCCCGGGCCCCCTGGTGGAGCCGCCGATTCCGGGCGCTGCAGACACCGACCTGCTCCAGCCCCCGCAACAAGCCCTGCGGCCAAGCCCTCCAGCCCTGGGCACTACCACCACCAGCCCGCGCCCAGGCCCAAAGTTGCACCCTCTGACCCCGGGCGTCATCAACGGCGACCCTCTCCACGCCTGGTCGCAAGGCCTGAACTCCCCAGGTGCAAAAGGACTGTACGCCCTCCACGTTAACCAAGGAGGAGCTGCAGTACTACCAATACGAGGAAAGCCAAGAGGACCCGGACGGGTCTGAAGCCTACACACAAGAAGGAGCAGGAGGATGCCGTTACTGAAGTACGGTAAAGTGGAACTGTACATAGTTACCCGTAGGGGTACTTGTGTTGCTAATTTAAATATGGTCCCCGTTGGGACAAGTGTGAACTGTTCCCGTGTGTCCCCTATCCTTAACCAGGCTGAGGACTGTGAGCAGCCATCCCATCTCCCCACAGGCTGAGGACTGTGAGCAGCCAATCCTTATCCCCACTGGCCGAGGACTGAGAGCGGCCATATCTTGTAAATATTATGTGTTTCCAGTTATTTATAGGAGTCCTTGGTGGATTTACCGGGAATCCTTTGTACAGTTAGTGGAGCGTAACCCAGGATGGACTAAAAGACTGTTAAGGACTCGGGGTAGGACAGACCCCTACCTGGTTACGTCTCCCTGTTTTGGTGAAATGGACACCTTGCTTTCTTCAAAGACTGCACCCGGTTACGGACACGCCGTGACCAGCTTTATGCGTTTCCTTATTGTAATGTTATTGTTTATACTTTGTTATGTTACAAAAATATGTTTAGTCCCGGAGTACTAAATTTCACTAGGGGGGAATGTGACACCCCAGGGGTCTGGTTGCCACAGTGATAGAGATATTACATCTGAGAGCAGGTGGGAGGTCCTTTGGTCAGGGATCCTGTGCATGCCACACCTCCTGCCCAGTCTTGGGAGGGGAAGGACTTCCCCTATATAAACCTGGGGCTGAGGCAGGGTAGGGAGTTCTGAGAGGAGAAGACAGGGAGCAGAGCTGCTCTATGGGCTCTGCTCCACAGGCAGGCCCTGTCTTGGGGCCTGAGCCTGGAGACAAGTGGAGTAGAGACAAGAAGCAGCATAGGAAACAGCAGAGTTACAAGGAGTCAGGGGCTGGCAGCTACAGAGCTCGCCCTGACTAAGAAGACTTCTTTCCGGACTCGGAGTCCGAGGCTGTGGGGACTAACTCCTACCCAGCAGCAGAATCCATCAGGCAGGGGATTTCAGGTCCTCTGGCCCAGAAGCCCGAAGGCACGGTCACACGCGTGGGACCAGCACCGCCATCGTGGAGCGGAAGCCATTAGAAGGCCCCGAGTCACCGGCCATACGGGTGAGCACCACACGGTACACTCAGGGACGTGGGCTACTTACATCAGCTTCTAGCAAGGTAGCCAGAAGAGTACAGTCAGTTTGGGAGGCCTACAACTACGCCTGGCCAGGGGAGATCCCATCTGCTCAAGGACTGACCAGGCCCCGTTCGCTAGCAAGTACTCCGGGAGGGTCTATCGTTGTTACCAGTAAAGACCCTGAACTACACCGTACCGTCTCTGAGTGGTTCCTGCTACCCCCATCATCCACGTCGGCTGCCCTGAGACCATACCCCTCCCGTTGGGGGTTATACTATCACGCTGCATAATCCTACCATCGGCCTCAGCGGTCTGCCCCGCAGCAGCAGCTCCCTGGCTGCACTCAACGGGTGGCGTAGTCATCAACTATTTACTACTAGTAGACTGCCGTCCAGTTTGACTCCCTGGGCACGGACCGGGTCACCGCCACGAGACTACAACCCTCCACGGATCCGGCTCCGGGTAAGCTCCCGCGTGCGCACCGCAGCGCGACACAGGCCCAGGGGCGCGTCATATACACTTCTCAAAAAAATAAAGGGAACACTTAAACAACAGAATATAACTCCAAGTAAATCAAACTTCTGTGAAATCAAACTGCTTAGGAAGCAACACTGATTGACAATCAATTTGACATGCTGTTGTGCAAATGGAATAGACAATAGATGGAAATTATTGGCAAATATCAAGACACACTCAATAAAGGAGTAGTTCTGCAAGTGGGGACCACAGACCACATCTCAGTACCAATGCTTTCTGGCTGATGTTTTGGTCACTTTTGAATGTTGGTTGTGCTTTCACACTCGTGGTAGCATGAGACGGACTCTACAACCCACAGAAGTTGCTCAGGTAGTGCTGCTCATCCAGGATGGCACATCAATGCGAACTGTGGCAAGAAGGCTTGCTGTGTCTGTCAGAGTAGTGTCCAGAGGCAGGTGGCGCTACTAGGAGACAGGCCAGTACACCAGGAGACGTGGAGGGGGCCGTAGGAGGGCAAGAACCCAGCAGCAGAACCGATACCTCCGCCTTTGTGCAAGGAGGAGCAGGAGGAGCACTGCCAGAGTCCTGCAAAATGACCTCCAGCTGGCCACAAATGTGCATGTGTCTGCACAAATGGTTAGAAACCGACTCCATGAGTGTGGTATGAGGGCCCGATGTCCACAGATGGGGGTTGTGCTCACAGCCCAAAACCGCGCAGGACTCTTGGCATTTGCCACAGAAAACCAGGATTGGCAAAGTCGCCACTGGTGCCCTGTGCTATTCACAGATGAAAGAAGGTTCACACTGAGCACATGTGACAGACGTGACAGAGTCTGGAGAGGCCGTGGAGAGCGATCTGCTGCCTGCAACATCCTTCAGCAAGACCGGTTTAGCAGTGGGTCAGTAATGGTGTGGGGTGGAATTTCTTTGGAAGGCCGCACAGCCCTCCATTTACTCGCCAGAGGTAGCCTGACTGCCATTAGGTACTGAGATGAGATCCTCAGACCCCTTGTGAGACCATATGCTGGTGCGGTTGGCCCTGGGTTCCTCCTAATGCAGGACAATGCCAGACCTCATGTGGCTGGAGTGTGTCAGCAGTTCCTGCAGGATGAAGGCATTGAAGCTATGGACTGGCCCGTCCATTCCCAAAACCTGAATCCGATTGAGCACATCTGGGACATCATGTCTCGCTCCATCCACCAACGTCACGTTGCACCACAGACTGTCCAGAAGTTGGGGGATGCTTTAGTCCAGGTCAGGGAGGAGATCCCACAGGAGACCATCTGCAACCTGATGAGGAGCATGCCCAGGCATTGTAGGGAGGTCATACAGGCACGTGGAGGCCACACACAATACGGAGCCTCATTTTGACTTCTTTTAAGGACATTACATCAAAGTTGGATCAGCCTGTAGTGTATTTTTCCACTTTAATTTTGGAGGTGACTCCAAATCCAGGCCTCCATTGGTTAATAAATTTGATTTACACTGTTGATTTTTGTGTGATTTTGTTGTCAGCACATTCAACCTTGTACAGAACAAAGTATTCAATGAGAATATTTCAATCATTTAGATCTAGGATGTGTTATTTGAGTGTTCCCTTTTCTTTTTTGAGCAGTGTATATATATATATATATATATATATATATATATATATATATATATATATATATATATATGTGTATAGATATAGATATTAGTGATGAGCGAGCGTGCTCGCCACTGCTCGGTACTCGCCCGAGCATCTCACTGCTCGAGATGCTCGGCGCTCGCCGAGTATTTCCGGGGTTGCTCGGCGGGAGCTCGGGTCTCCTCCCTGCATGTTTGGCGCTCTTTACACAGCCAATGAACATGCAGGGATTGTCTGCCACTCACTGTAATGCTGTAGCCATGTTGGTTGTGGCATTACAGTGATTGACAGGCCCCATAGCGTCATCTGGTCTATATCAGACCTGGCGCCGCCATGCTCGTCACAGTCACTCCGGAATCAGACAGTGTAGGGAGAGCTGCTGCTGCATCAGGGAGAGATTTGCTTGTGTATTAGGTAGTGTAGGGAGAAAACCGTACATTACACATATCCATCTTAACAAACAGTCCTTTTGAGGACTAACTAATCCATCTGCAGAGATATCAGGCAGGTAGTGTATATAGGCAGGCAGGCTGGGTATATAGCAGACTGCAGTGCATATAGGACAAGAGGCTCCATTCCAATTCTGCCTTCTGCTGCTGTTAGATATTTCTATGCAATGGCCCAGGTCTCAGGGGCCAGGAATACTTTCTTTGGATCTTAATCCTCATTATTTGTTTAAAAAGCAATCCAGAAAACACAGTTTTTCTGCACCATTGGCACTGCGGAATACAGCCTGGTCCTTTCCATATTACAACGCTAGAAATCCAGCTATTTAAACCGGTGTTTTCTCCATCAATTGGATCACATATACGTAGTCAGAAAATACTGCCATTTCTGGCCTCCATTAAAAATTTCCTTTAGTGTGTCAGTGAAGCAATTCACAGCAGTTTACTGTTCAAACTACTTACCTACAGGCCAGGTATTTAAAACTCTGTTTTCTCCGTCACACGGATCACATATACGTTGTCAGAAAATACTGCCATTTCTGGCCTCCATTCAAAATTTCCTTTAGTGTGTCAGTGAAGCAATTCACACCAGTTTGCTGTTCAAACTACTTACCTACAGGCCAGGTATTTAAAACTCTGTTTTCTCCACCACACGGATCACATATACGTTGTCAGAAAATACTGCCATTTCTGGCCTCCATTAAAAATTTCTTTCAGTGTGTCAGTGAAGCAATTCAGAGCAGTTTGCTGTTCAAACTACTTACAGGCAAGCTATTTGAAACTCTGTTTTCTCCGTCACATGGATCACATATAAGTTCGTTCCAAACTCAGTCATTTGAAGTGTGCGTGGAAGATACTGTCCTCCATTTAAAATGGGCAAGGCACGTGGCAAGGGATGGTGAACTGGGCCGAACCCCAGGGTCCAGGAATAGTGTATGCAGGTGGCACCATTGCTTCTTCTGCTGTTGCGCATGCAAGCCAATCCCCTGTCCATTGTGGCATGCGAAGATGCCTCCTGCCCTGCACCTGTCGTTGCACATTCTCAAGTAGCAGCATCAGGAAGCGCGTCCATGTCATTGTCCCAGCGCAGCGTTCAGTTGTCCATACCCCAGTCCTTGGAACGCAAGCGCAAATATGCAGCCAACACCCCACAGTCCACACTACTAAATTCTCACATTTCACGACTGCTTGCGCTCAAAATGTTGCCTTTTAGGCTAGTGGAGACGGAAGAATTCCGCAACCTGATGGCGGCGGCAGTCCGTCTGTACTCGGTCCCCAGCCACCACTATTTCTCCTTGTGTGCTGTCCGGCATTACACAAGCACGTGTCCCAAAACATTAACCGTGCCCTCAACAATGAAGTTACTGGGAAAGTCCACCTAACCATGGACACGTGGACAAGTGCTTGTGGGCAGGGACGGTACATCTCGCTGACGGCACACTGGGTTAACATAGTGGAAGCCGGGACCCAGTCGGACCTTGAGGCGGAACACATCCTCCCCATACCGAGGATTGCGGGCCCTATGTCAGTCAGAGTTGCCCCCACAGTGTACAGCTCCTCCGCATCATCCTCCTCAGCCTCCCCCTCCTCTTCAGCCTCCATCTCCGAAATGACCACATCAGTCACAAGCTGGAAACACTGCAGCACTGCCTCGGCCAAGCGGCAACAGGCTGTGCTGAAGCTAATATGCTTAGGTGACAAACCGCACAGTGCTGAAGAGTTGTGGACAGCTCTGAAAGAGCAGGCAGATCTTTGGCTCACACCGCTGAACCTACAGCCAGGCATGGTCATGTGTGACAATGGCCGGTACCTGGTGGCGGCTCTGAGGCGAGCCGAGCTCACACACGTACCATGCCTGGCCCATGTGCTTAACCTCGTGGTACAGCGGTTTCTCAAATCCTACCCAGAGCTGATGGATCTGTTTGTTAAAGTATGCCGCCTGTGTGCCCATTTTAGAATGTCAGCTACAGCTTCTGCTGCCCTTGCCGTGTTTCAGCAGCGTTTGCAGCTTCCGTCTCACAGACTGGTGTATGATGTCTCCACGCATTGGAACTCTACATTGCAGATGTTGGGAAGGATTTGTGAGCAGAAGAGGGCAGTTGTTGAGTACCAGCCTCAACAAGGCCATCGGTATTCAGTTCAGACTCCACACATAAGACCTCAGGAGTGGACATGGATGTCAGACATATGTACCATCCTCCAAAACTTTGAGGACTCCACCAAGATGGTGAGCGGCGATGACGACATAATTAGCCTCACCATCCCACTTCTCTGTCTTCTGAAATGCTCTCTGCTCACAATCAAAGAGGATGCATTGCAGACGGAGCACGATGAGATGGAGCAAGGAACCATACAGGGTGATTACACACAGCCAAGCCTCATCTCATCCCAACGTGGATTGGGTGACAATGAGGAAGAGGAGGAGGAAAGACAGGAGCTAGTTTCATGCACTATAGATGGTACTACCTGCACAGCTGTCATACCGTCTGTTCAGCGTGGATGGCCAGAGGACAGAGAGGAGGAGGAGGAGAGCATGGTCAGTGATCCTCTTGGTGAGGACACGGAAGTCTTGCCTGTTAGTAGTCTGGCACGCATGGCTGAGTTTATGTTACGCTGCCTTTCCCATGACCCTCGCGTTCTCAAAATTTTGGATGACAGACATTACTGGTTGGTGACACTTCTAGACCCACGCTACAAGGAGAACTTTATATCTCTTATTCCTGAGGTGTACAGGTCTACAAACATGGGGCTGTACCAGAAAGCCCTTGTTGCGGAACTATTAAAAAAATTCCCATCTGAAAACGCTGGCGGCAGAGGGCACACTTCATTAGACAACCAAGGAGTACAGGCGAGAGACACACAACTTCTATCTAGCAGAAGCAGAGGAACACTGTCAAAGTTCTGGGAGTGTTTTCTCAGACCCTCCCATCGCACAGGCCCTGAGGCGCGGGGTACTCTCACAAGGAGTGCAAAGTTTGGGAAGATGCTGAGGGAGTACCTTGCCGACCGTACTAACGTCCTCCATGATTCCTCTGTGCCTTATAATTATTGGGTATCCAAGCTGGATACGTGGAATGATCTGGCCTGCCCTGCCACCAGCGTTTTATCAGAGCGGGTTTTTAGTGCTGCTGGTGGAATTATAACTGATAAGTGCATCTGCCTGTCAACTGAAAATGCTGACAGGCTGACTCGAATGATAGCATTGTTACATAAACTCAAATCCAGTGTCTTTTCTTGGGAGGTGTATTCCCATGCACCTTTTCACACCCACACATGGGTATACGATCCCTGATTTTGGCTATTTGCTCTTGTCCTCCTCCTTCTCCTCATCCACCACCACCATATCAACAGGGTGACCGTGGTCCGTGATGCAACACCCACATAATTTTTTTGAAAGGTGTTTATGATGCCAGTAAAAAAAAATGTATACAGTATGTTCATGTATACCCCCCAGGGGTAAATGTTTGTCAGCCCATACACTTAGTGCATGGGCATTACAAGTATAAGAGGCCCGCTCCTTTCTAATGGGAACATTTTTTTATGAGGCCCTCTTACAAGTCTTTTCCAAGGGGCATTTTAGAGCCTCCAAATTTTTGGCAACCCTTGCATTCACTGCATAGGCCAACACTATGGGAGACCCACTTCCTAATAATGGGAAAATTGTTTTGAGGAGGCCCTCTGACCTCCATGTCTCTTCCAAGGGGCATTGAAGTGCATCCAAATTTTTGGCAGCCCTTGCATTCACTGCATAGGCCAACACTATGGGAGACTTTCTCCTTTCTAATGGGAATTTGTCATTATTGTGGCCCTGCTCTATGTCTCTTTAAATTGTTAGTGGGGTTTTTCCTAAATTTGGTCAGCCGTTGGACTCACTGCATACCCTATAACTGTATAGCAGACCCTCTCCTTTCTAATGGGAACATGTCGTACTTGTTACCGTGGCCCTGATCTGTGTGTCTTTAAATTCTTGGTGGGGTTTTCCCTAAATTTGGTCAGCCGCTGGACTCACTGCATACCCTATAACTGTATAGCAGACCCTCACCTTGCTAATGGGAACATGTCGTACTTGTTACTGTGGCCCTGATCTGTGTGTCTTTAAATTCTTAGTGGGGTTTTTCCTAAAATTGGTCAGCCTTTGGACTCACTGCATACCCTATAACTGTATAGCAGACTCTCTCCTTTCTAATGGGAATTTGTCGTTACTGTGGCCCTGCTCTATGTGTCTTTAAATTCTTAGTGGGGTTTTTCCTAAAATTGGTCAGCCTTTGGACACACTGCATACCCTATAACTGTATAGCAGACTCTCTCCTTTCTAATGGGAATTTGTCGTTACTGTGGCCCTGCTCTATGTGTCTTTAAATTCTTAGTGGGGTTTTTCCTAAAATTGGTCAGCCGTTGGACTCACTGCATACCCTATAACTGTATAGCAGACCCTCTCCTTTCTAATGGGAACATGTCGTACTTGTTACTGTGGCCCTGCTCTATGTGTCTTTAAATTCTTAGGGGGCTTTTCCTAAAATTGTTCAGCCGTTGGACTCACTGCATACCCTATAACTGTATAGCAGACCCTCTCCTTGCTAATGGGAACATGTCGTACTTGTTACTGTGGCCCTGCTCTGTGTGTCTTTAAATTCTTAGTGGGGCTTTTCCTAAAATTGTTCAGCCATTGGACTCACTGCATACCCTATAACTGTATAGCAGACTCTCTCCTTTCTAATGGGAATTTGTCATTACTGTGGCCCTGCTCTATGTGTCTTTAAATTCTTAGTGGGGTTTTTCCCAAATTTTAGCAGCCCTTGTAGTCACAGCATGGGCATTACCACTATAGGAGACCCGCTCCTTTATAATGGGAACATTTTTTTACTGAGACCCTCCTCTATGTCTCTTCAAAGGGGTATTGGGTTGCGTCCAAATTTTTGACTGCCCTTGCAGTCACTGAATACGCAATAACAGTATAGGAGACCCACTTGTTAATAATGGGAATGACAAAGCATAGCCGGCTGATGGCCTTTTAAGAATAGTAAGGGTCGTCTGATGGCCCTATAAAAATAGGCTTTATGACTTTCAGAGTCCCTCCATCATAAATAAAACAGGATGTGTCTGATGATGTGTCACACACCACATTGCCAGATAAGGTTGTTAAATGTTAAAATGACATTTCCCGGTGAATGCATTTGTCTTAAAAAATAACGTAAAAAATCAAAACAATAGGATCTTTCTTTAGTATAAAAAACAGCGTCACCAATTTAACCTCAATGTAATCACATTGTTCAGCTCATGCACCTCCTCCTCCATCTCCGAAATAACCACATCAGTCACGAGCTGACAGCACTGCAGCACTGCCTTGGTCAAGCGGCAACAGGCTGTGCTGAAGATAACATGCTTAATGCTTAATTGACAAACCGCCCAGTGCTGCAGAGTTGTTGAAAGCTGTAACACAGCAGCCTGATCTGTGGCTCTCACTGCTGAACATTAAGCCAGGCATGGTCGTGTGTGACAATGGGCGGAACCTGGTGACGGAGAAATGACACCCAGAGTAGATACGGTTTCCCTCTATGCCAGTCCTTTCACCGAGCTAAATACAACTCTCATAAAAAAAAGCTGTGGACTGGCTCCGTACCGTCCCTGGCCACATTCACCTGTCCACATGTTTGTGGTTAGGCGGTCCTTCCCAGTAAGTGCACTGGGGAGGGCATGGGTAATGTTGTGGGACCCATGCTTTTGGAAGGCGGAGACGACACCGAGAGAAACAGTGGCGGCTGGGGACCGAGTATGGACACGCGGCCGCCGCCGGCATGAGGTTATGAAAAGCTTCCGCCTCCACAAGCCTAAAAGGCCACATTTCAAGTGCAAGCAGCTGTCAAAAAATTAGCAGTATAGTATTGCAGCCTGTGGGTGGGTGAGTGGCTGGCTGCATACTTGCACTTGCATTCCAAGGAATGGGGTAGGGACAACTGAACGCTGCAGTGGGACAAGGGCATGGATGGTGATTGTTGCAAGTCTGCAACGACAGGTGCATGGCGGGAGGCATCTTCGCATTCGCCAAGGATCACTTATGATGGGCACACTTTTAGGCAGTGACCTGGGAGTCAGAGATGCTACCAGAGGTCTTCCCCATGCTGTTCCCATGTCTTTTCAGCACTGTATGCATGTGTCTGATAATGTGTCGCACACCACATGGCCAGATAAGGTTGTAAAATGTTAAAATTACATTTCCCAGTGAATGCATTTGTCTTTGTTGAAAGCAATGCAAAAGTGCAAAAACGCATCAAAAACGCTACGTGTGAACATAGCCCAAGGTGTGGAGGAGTATTTTCGGTTTTGGTTATTTATTTTGCCTTATATACAAGTCATTACCCTGGAAAGGATGTTCCTTAATATATTTCCCAGGAAAATCCATTTTGGTTTTGTTTTTGTATGTTTTAGTGTGAGTCCGTAAAAGTGGCGTAATACTCTGACAACGTTGTTGACGGCAGTTATCAGAGAGTCAGAGATGCTTCCAGGGGTCTTCCCCATGATGTTCCCATGTAATTTGAGCACTGTTCCCATCGATTTGGACAATTTTTAGGCCCTCTGCAGACCGCCGGGGGGAGCCGCCTGAAAAATGCTCGAGTTTCCCATAGACTTACATTGGGCTCGTTGCTCGGGTTGAGCACCCGAGTACTCCAATTTGCTCGACCCGAGCAATTTAGTGCTCGCTCATCACTAATAGATATACATATGTCTATATGTATATAGAGATATATATATTTTTTTTATTTTTTTTTTAATATTTTTGCAACTTTTTTTTTACTTTTTGACTTACTCCACTATGGGACATTCACTTTTTGCACTCTGATCACAGCTATAAGATATAGCAGTGCAGGATCACTGCTATACCTCATAACTGTCAGTGTTGCAGACACAATTTAGTTTGATCATGCACTGTGCATGATAAAATGAATTTGCTGGTGCCTGGTGATCCGGATGACTACATTTGGTCACCATGGCAACAACGTTATTGCGGGATGTCTCTGATCCAAAGCCCCTCTGCTCACTCGTTAAATGCTGCGATCACAGCAATCGCAGCATTTAGGGGGTTAAAGTGCCGGGAGAGGTGTGGGCACCACTCCTGGAACAGAGCCGGGTGTCTGCTCTCAGAATTAGCTGACACCCGGCAGTGATCGCGCGCACATAATCACCTAGCCTAGACGTATCTCTCCAAGGACGGTAAGTACCAGGCAACGTGGATGTATGAATAGAAGCTCACAAAGGGGTTAAAACTGTGAGTTTTGGGAATTGACTGAGTTGTCCTGGGTAGTATATTCCACTGAACTGTCGCAGCTCATGAGAAATCTTGGAGACGGGAGTGGAAGGTTTGGGATTATTGATGATGTTATTCTTAGGCCACTAGTGGAACGGAGGGCATGGGTAGGGTGATAGACAGAGATGAAGGAGGAGATGTAGGGTGGTGAAAAACTGTGGAGAGCTTTGTCCGTGAATGTGATAAGTTTATATTGGGCTCTGTAGTGTTTGGACAACCAGTGCAATGACTGGCACAGGGCAGAGACATCGGTTTAGCAATATATGATACTGGCTACTGAACTGAGGACAGAATGGAGAAGGAGGAGTTTAGTAAGAGGGAGACCGATTAGTAGAGAGTTGCTGTAGCCCAGGCGGGAATGAACAAGAGCAACAGTAAGAGTTTTTGCAGAGTCAAAGGTCAAAAAGGACGTATTCTAGAAATGTTTTGAGGTGTAGGTGACATGAGCGAGCGAGTGATCGGATGTGGGGAGTAAAGGAAAGATCTAAGTCAAATATAACACCAAGACAGCGGGCATGCTGTAGGGGACTAATGATAGAACCACACACATAAATGACAATATTGTGTTTAGGAAGGTTAGTAGAGGGAGGAAACAAAAGAAGTTACATTTTTGACAGATTCAGTTTTAGATAGAACGAGGACATGATCTTAGAGAAAGATGAAAGACAATCACTGGTGTTTTGTAGTAAGCAAAGGTGATGTCAGGATACAATGCGTTTAATTGGGTGTCATCAGCTTATAGATGGTGCTGAAAACAGAAACTACTGATGCTTTGTCCAATTATGGCAAGAAGTGGGGACCTAGAACTGAACCCTGAGGAACCCAGACAGTAAGGAGAAGAGAAGAGTAGCCAGCAAAAGATACAGTGAAGGAGTGGTCAGAGAAGTAAGAGGAGAAGTCAGAGAGAGCAGTATCCTTGAGCTTGATAGAGTGGAGCATAGTAAAGAGGAGCTAGTAATCCACAGTGTCGAATGCTGCAGAGAGATCAAGGAGAATCAGTAGGCAGTAGTGACCATTAGATTGAGCTGTTAGTAGATCATTAGAAACTTTAGTTAAGGCAGTTTCAGTTGAGTGTAAAGAGCAGAACCCGGATTGTAAAGGATTAAGAAGAGCGCTATCTGAGAGATAGCAGATAAGATGGAGGTGTACCAAATGTTCCAGAAGTTTATAAATCAAAGGGAGATTAGAGACAGGTCTGTAGTTAGCAGCGCAGTTCCGGTCGAGGGATGGTTTTTAAGTAATGGTTTTATGCTAATGTGTTTGAATGAGGAGGGAAAGATACAAGATGAGAGAGAGTGGTTAAATATTTTATTTAGGTGAGTGGTAACATCCTGGAAAAGGTACTGAAGGAGATGTGAAGGAATAGTGTGGGAATAGTGTCACTGGTGCATGTAGTAGGGTGAAAACATGCAATTAGCCAGGTAACCTTCCGTGACCGGTTCAAAGACAAAAAGTGATCTAGATGAAGTTCAGGAGGGAAGAGAATGCATGATATTAGGGAATTGGGAGAAAATTTCCCGTTGGATATGGTCAACTTTTTTTTAAAATAATTAGCCAGATCGTCAGCACTGAGGCTGGTTGCTGGGGCCTGAACTCCAGGACTGTGGAGGGAATGAAAAGTGTGAAAGAATCATTTAGGATTTTTGGATAGCGAGGTGATGAAGGTGTTGAAAGAAGCTTGTCTATAGAGGTGAAGGGCAGAGTTGTATGCTTTAAGTCTAAATTTATAATGGATGAAATGTTCTGCAAGACTGGATTTTCTCCAGACCTGAAGCACTGCTGGAGAAAACTTGTTTGCAGCACATGCCAAGGTGGCTGCCATTTATGCCAAGTTGTTCCACATGCAGGATGTGAAGACACGTAGTCTTCCGTGGGCATAACACTGCTCAGACAACACAGGGTGAGGGTAAAACAGTGTGGCAATACTTTATTGAACCACAAAACAGGCAAGAAACATATAGAACAGTTCCAGCAAATACCAAAGATGGTACAACATTACACAGTGCTCACCCTACCGCTGGCCCAACTGGGATAGAACAGCTGTGACTTTGCGACTGCTAGGGCCAACTACCTCAACCAGTGGCCCGCCGCTTCTTGTGGACCCCCACAGAGAGAAGGTACCGGCAAGCTTAGGAAGCTGACAGTCCATTGAGGTACAAGGCCAGGAGACCCGAGGGTCCCACCCTGGCCTCTCCAAAAGTTTCCATGGGGCCAGATGACTGGCTGGTCCAAATCTGGCTTCTCCAAATGTCTCCATGGGTACCAGGCGACCGGAGGGTCCCACCTGGCAACTCCAAACAACATATTCATGGGGCCTGAGGGTCTGAGAGAGTCTCTGATCTTTGATCCTCCTTGTAAAGTCTCTCTGTCAATTCTGTCTTTCAAATCTGACTGCTACTGAAGCATACGTATTTTTAAGTACACATCAACAGGTCAAGGGTTAGGGATGATATTATTCAACAGTGCCCAGGTCTCTTTGCTTGTGCATTTAATCAATTTACATAGTTGGTATAGGATGGAGCTCTTTAAAGAAACTAGCTAGCTTAGTAGAATGTGAAATTAGCATAGTGGCAAACATCATTGTTCACAGACAAATAGAAGACAACATTCAGGGTTTTACAAATGCTGGTCTGTCCTACTTGACCAGCCACAGAAATACACATTTACAAGTCAACGCAAACACAATAGTGTATTTCTCTTGGCTTAACAAATCTAATCATCTGGCTAATTAGGATTAAAAGCTGTATCGTCACACAGGAGGTGCAGCTTCATCCAGGGTACTTTGCAGTGTTTCATTATAATATTTCAAAGCAGAGTCAGGACATGAGAGGGAGGATATTGGAGCCAATAATGACGGCAAATTCTTCATAAGTTTCTGGGTATTAATGGCACATATATTCCTATATGTGTGGTAAGTGGCGGTGTCCTCAGCAGGGTGACAGTTCTTGACAGAGAATGAAAGAAGGTTGTGTCAGAGAGTGGAAGAGTGGAATTAGTAAAATCATGCACTGAGCAGAGCCAGGAGAAGTTCAGGTCCAAAAAAATCGAGTCTTCATGCGTAGGAGAGTTCGTAAGCTGTGAAAGGTCGAGAGAGTAGGTTAGAGATAAAAGATGAGCAGCAGACGGGGAAATGGGATCATCAATAAGGATGTTAAAGTTCCCCATGATGAGAGTGGGGATGTCACAGGATAGAAAATGAGGAAGCGAGGTGGCAAAGTGTTCGAGGAACTGACAGGTGGGGCACAGAGGGCGATACACAACTGCCACTCAAAGAATAAAGGGCCGGAAAAGTCTGACAATGTGGACTCAAAAGAAGTGAAGATAAGTAAGGGTACTGGGGGGATAACAAAATGTGCTTTTCAGGTTAAAAAGAGCAGACCAACATCTCCACCTTGTCTGGTCTCAGGTCTTGGGTTATAAGAAAAAAGTTGGCAACCATCAAGAGAGCAGCAGCAGCAGTGGTGTCCAACTGCTGGATCCAGGTTTCAGTAAGAGTCAGAAGGTTAAGAGAGTTTGAAAGGAAAAAATAATGGTTATATGAGAGTTTGTTACACACTGACCGTGAGTTCCAGAGGACACCGTTAATGAGTATGGAAGTCATGAAAGAAATAGTAATGAGATTCACAGGATTTATGAGTGTAGCAGGGAAAGAATTAAAGTTAGTATTACAAGATGGGCCGGGGTTAGGAGAGATATCTCCTGCGACTAGGAGAGGGAGAATAGAGAGAGTGAGCATATGGTTAAGTGATTTCTGAAAGCATCTCTTGTGTTGTATGGTGGGAGTAAATGAATCTGTGTGATTTAAGACTGTCAAAAGAGTGTGAGAGCTGTATATAGAAGAAGGGGGAGAGAGGGGCTGATATTGATGGTATGCACAGAATGTGTGAAAGGGCGGTAGATATGAGTAACTGCAGCAGCTAGAACATAAATGGTACAAATACATTGGGTGAATATATTTTGCAGTACAAATGAAGTGGGAACAAGAATATATGAATGTCTTACCTGTCCATCTGCCATGTTTAACTGCCCTGGCACTTTGAAAAATATAGCACTTCGATAAAATCTTCACAAATGCCCCCCTGCAAAAAAAAATGCCTTCCCCCTTAGTTCTGTCTCAGTATATAGGCAGGTTTGTTATTGGATCTTATTTAACTTGTTAACAATCAACCAATTAAACTAAGACAACAGGAGGCCATAAGATAAAGAGACAAGTAAATAAGCTTGCAAGTCAACATGGATCATAAATAGTGATGAGTGAGCATGCTTGCTACTGCTCGGTGTTCGCCCGAGCATCTCACTGCTCGAGATGCTTGGCGCTCGCCGAGTATTTTGGGGGCTGCTCGGCGGGAGCTCGGTTCCTCTCCCTGCATGTTTGGCGCTCTTTACAGAGCTAATGAACATGCAGGGATTGTCTGCCACTCACTGTAATGCTGTAGCCATGTTGGTTGTGGCATTACAGTGATTGGCTGACTGCACAGCGTCATCAGGTCTATATTAGACCTGGTGCCGCTTGTCACAGTCACTCCGGAATCAGACAGTGTAGGGAGAGGTGCTGCTGAGCTAGGGAGAGATTTGCTTGTTTCTAGTTAGTGTAGGTATACCTAACTATATTAGAGACACATATGCATTTAAACAAACAGTCCTTCTGAGGACTAATCCATCTGCAGAGATATCAGGCAGGCAGTGTATGTAGCGGCAGGCAGGCAGTGTATATAGCAGACTGCAGTGCATATAGCACAAGAGGCTCCATTCCAGTTTTGTCTGCTGCTGCTGTTAGATATTGCTAGAAATAGGCCCAGGTCTCAGGGTCCAGGAATACATTTTTTTTTGGATCTTAATCCTCATTATTTGCTTAAAAAGCAATACAGAGAGCATCGTTATTCTGTGCCATTTGCTTGCTGGCACTGCAGAATACAGCCAGGTCCTTTCCATATTACAGCGCTAAAAATCCAGCTATTAAAAACTGTGGTTTTTCCGTCACACTGATCACATATAATTGCGCTGAAAATATTGCCATTTCTGGCCTCCATTAAAAATTTGTTTCAGTGTGTCAGTGAAACTATTGATACCAGTTTGCTGTTCAAAATAGTTACCTACAGGCCAGCTATTTAAAACTGTGTTTTCTCCGTCACACGGATCACATATATGTTTTCAGAAAATAATGCTATTTCTGGCCTCCTTTAAAAATTTGTTTCAGTATGTCAGTGAAGCTATTGACACCAGTTTGCTGTTCAAAATAGTTACCTACAGGCCAGCTATTTAAAATTGTATTTTCTCCGTCACACGGATCACATATACGTTTTCAGAAAATACTGCCATCTCTGGCCTCCATTAAAAATTTGTTTCAGTGTGTCAGTGAAGCTATTGACACAAGTTTGCTGTTCAAAATAGTTAGCTACAGGCCAGGTATATAAAACTGTGGTTTGTCCGTCACACGGATCACATATACAGTACAGACCAAAAGTTTGGACACACCTTCTCATTTAAAGATTTTTCTGTATTTTCATGACTTTGAAAATTGTACATTCACACTGAAGGCATCAAAACTATGAATTAACACATGTGGAATTATATACTTAACAAAAAAGTGTGAAACAGCTGAAAATATGTCTTATATTCTAGGTTCTTCAAAGTAGCCACCTTTTGCTTTGATGACTGCTTTGCACACTCTTGGCATTCTCTTGATGAGCTTCAAGAGGTAGTCACCGGAAATGGTTTTCACTTCACAGGTGTGCCCTGTCAGGTTTAACCAGTGGTATTTCTTGCCTTATAAATGGGGTTGGGACCATCAGTTGTGTTGTGCAGAAGTCTGGTGGATACACAGCTGATAGTCCTACTGAATAGACTTTTAGAATTTGTATTATGGCAAGAAAAAAGCAGCTAAGTAAAGAAAAACGAGTGGCCATCATTACTTTAAGAAATGAAGGTCAGTCAGTCCGAAAAATTGGACAAACTTTGAAAGTGTCCCCAAGTGCAGATGCAAAAACCATCAAGCGCTACAAAGAAACTGGCTCACATGAGGACCGCCCCAGAAAAGGAAGACCAAGAGTCACCTCTGCTTCTGAGGATAAGTTTATCCAAGTCACCAGCCTCAGAAATCGCAGGTTAACAGCAGCTCAGATTAGAGACCAGGTCAATGCCACACAGAGTTCTAGCAGCAGACACATCTCTTCAACAACTGTTAAGAGGAGACTTTGTGCAGCAGGCCTTCATGGTAAAATAGCTGCTAGGAAACCACTGCTAAGGACAGGCAAAAAGCAGAAGAGACTTGTTTGGGCTAAAGAACACAAAGAATGGACATTAGACCAGTGGATATCTGTGCTTTGGTCTGATGAGTCCAAATTTGAGATCTTTGGTTCCAACCACCATGTCTTTGTGCGACGCAGAAAAGGTGAACGGATGGACTCTACATGGCTGGTTCCCACCGTGAAGCATGGAGGAGTAGGTGTGATGGTGTGGGGGTGATTTGCTGGTGACAGTGTTGGGGATTTATTCAAAAATTGAAGGCATACTGAACCATCAAGGCTACCACAGCATCTTGCAGCGGCATGCTATTCCATCAGTTTTGCGTTTTGTTGGACCATCATTTATTTTTCAACAGGACAATGACCCCAAACACACCTCCAGGCTGTGTAAGGGCTATTTGACCAAGAAGGAGAGTGATGGGGTGCTACGCCAGATGACCTGGCCTCCACAGTCACCAGACCAGAACCCAATCGAGATGGTTTGGGGTGAGCTGGACTGCAGAGTGAAGGTAAAAAGGGCAACAAGTGATAAGCATCTCTGAGAACTCCTTCAAGATTGTTGGAAGACCATTTCCGGTGACTACTTCTTGAAGCTCATCAAGAGAATGCCAAGAGTGTGCAAAGCAGTCATCAAAGCAAAAGGTGGCTACTTTGAAGAACCTAGAATATAAGACATATTTTCAGTTGTTTCACACTTTTTTGTTAAATATATTATTCCACATGTGTTAATTCATAGTTTTGATGCCTTCAGTGTGAATGTACAATTTTCAAAGTCATGAAAATACAGAAAAATCTTTAAATGAGAAGGTGTGTCCAAACTTTTGGTCTGTACTGTAATTTAACTCAAATTCAGCCATTTGTTATGAGCGTCGAAGATTTTGTCCTCCATTTAAAATGGGCAAGGCACGTGGCAAGGGACGGGGAACTGGTCGTGATGGTGATGGTGCATGCAGAGGCCAAAGCTGTGGGCAAGCTGAAATAGTGCCACAACAAACACTCACATCTTCTCACACGACCTTCCTGTCCCAATTAATAGGGGACCACAGAACACCACTATTGAACAAAGAGCAGTGTGAAAAGTTTATTGGTTGTATAGCAGATAATGCTTCCAGTCACTTAGCCACCACAGTCAAGTCTCAGTAGCCGTGAGTCTGGACCACATTTTCCTCGCCCTGATCCTCCTTCCTCCCACCATGCTGAGTGCCCAGAGAAAACTGATCCCACACTTGGACACTCTGAAGAGCTGACAACTTTTCCATTTATAGATTCGGGCCTCTCGCCCGGTCCACTTGAAGCCAGGCAAGAGGAGATCACATGTAGCGATGCCCAAGTATTTGAGCAGCCACGGTCACAAGAAAGCGATGGTGGGAAAGTGTCAAAAGAGGTGGACGATGATAAGACACTATTGCCAGAAAGTCAGGAGGAGGACCAGGGTGCAGAAGTGGAAGATGAGGTGGTGGATGATATAGTAACTGACCCAACATGGCAGGAGGACATGCCAAGCAGAGACAGCAGCACACAGGGGGAGGGAGGCAGAGCACCCCAACAGGCAGGATAAAGTAGTGGGGTGGCCACAGACGGAAGACGGGAAACAGTTCCCCGTAACACCAACACAACGGACATTGCCAGTACAACTGTTAGGTCTTCCCGAGTCTGGTTGTTTTTTAAAGACTGGGCCGATAACCTCAAAAAGGCCATTTGCACCACCTGCCAGGCCGGCATCAGCAGGGGTAGCAAAACTACCAGCCTGACCACCACCAGCATGATTAGGCACATGACAGCAAAGCACCCGACTTTGTGGGCCAAACCCTAGGGTCCAGGAACAGTGTCTGCCAGTGGCACTACTGCTTCTTCCTCTGTTGTACATGCAAGCCAATCCCCTGTCCATTGTGCATGCAAAGATGCCTCCTGCCCTGCACCTGTCATTGCACACTCTCAAGTAGCAGCATCAGGAAGCACGTCCACGTCCTTGTCCCAGCACACCGTTCAGTTGTCCGTACCCCAGTCCTTGGAACACAAGCACAAATACGCAGCCAACGCCCCACAGGCAACATTACTAAATTCCCACATTTCCAGACTCCTTGTGCTCAAAATGTTGCCTTTTAGGCTCGTGGAGACGGAAGCATTCCGCAACCTGATGGCGGCGGCCATCCCGCGGTACTTGGTCCCTAGTCACCACTATTTCTCCCGGTGTGCCGTCCCTGCATTACACAAACACGTGTCCCAAAACATTAGCCATGCCCTCAACAACGCAGTTACCGGGAAAGTCCACCTAACCACGGACACATGGACATGTGCTTGTGGGCAGGGATGGTACATGTGGCTGCGGCACACTGGGTTAACATAGTGGAAGCCGGGACCCAGTCGGACCTTGGGACGGAACACGCCCTCCCTACGCCAAGCTTTGCGGGCCATAAGTCAATCAGGGTTGCCCCCACGGTCTACAGCTCCTGCACCTCACCCTCCTCCTCCTTTTCAGCCTCCATCTCTGAAATGACCACATCAGTCACAAACTGGAAGCCAAGCGGCAACAGGCTGTGATGAAGCCAATATGCTTAGGTGACAAACCACACAATGCTGAAGAGTTGTGGACAGGCTCTGAAAGAGCAGGCAGATCTGTGGCTCACATCGCTGAACCTACAGCCAGGCGAGCTCACACACGTATCATGCCTGGCCCATGTGCTTAACCTCGTGGTTCAGCGATTTCTTAAATCCTACCCAGAGCTGCCGGATCTGCTTGTTAAAGTACGCCGCCTGTGTACCCATTTTAGAAAGTCAGCTCAGCTTCCGCCGCCCTTGCCGTGTTTCAGCAGCGTTTGCAGCTTCCGGCTCACAGACTGGTGTATGATGTCCGAACGCATTGGAACTCTACACTGCAGATGTTGGGAAGGATTTGTGAGCAGAAGAGGGCAGTTGTTGAGCACCAGCATCAAAAGGCCCTCGGTATTTAGTTCAGACTCCACACGTAAGACCTCAGGAGTGGACATGGATGTCAGACATATGTACCATCCTCCAAAACTTTGAGGACTCCAACAAGATGGTGAGCGGTGATGATACCATAATTAGCATCACCATCCCGCTTCTCTGTCTTCTGAAACACTCTCTGCTCACAATAAAAGAGGATGCATTGCAGGCAGAGCACGATGAAATGAAGCAAGGAACCATACAGGGTGATTACACACAGCCCAGCCTCATCTCATCCCAATGTGGGTTGGGTGACAATGAGGAAGAGGAGGAGGAGGAGGAAGACCAGGAGCTAGTTTCATGCGCTATAGACGGTACTACCTGCACAACTGTCTTACCGTCTGTTCAGCGTGGATGGCCTGAGGACAGAGAGGAGGAGTAGGAGAGCATGGTCAGTCGTCTTGGTGAAGACATGGAAGTCTTGTCTGTTAGCAGTCTGGCACTCATGGCTGAGTTTATGTTACGCTGCCTTTCCCATGACAGTCGCGTTCTCAAAATTTGGGGTGACAGTCATTACTGTTTGGTGACACTTCTAGACCCACGCTACAAAGAGAACTTTCTATCTCTTATTCCTGAGATGGACAGGTCTACAAAAATGGGGCAGTACCAGAAGGCCCTTGTTGTGCAACTATTAAAAAGATTCCCATCTGTAAAAACTTGCCGGCAGAGGTCACAGTTCGTTGGACAACCAAGGAGTACAGACGACAGAGACACAACTTCAATCCAGCAGAGGCAGGGGAACACTGTCAAAGTTCAGGGAGAATTTTCTCAGCCCCTCCCATTGCACAGGCCCTGAGGCGCAGGGTACCCTCACAAGGAGTGCAATGTTTGGGAAGATGCTGAGGGAGTACCTTGCCGACCATACCAACGTCCTCTGTGATTCTTCTGTGCCTTATAATTATTGGGTATCCAACCTGGATACGTGGAATGAACTGGCTCTCTACGCCTTGAAGGTCCTGGCCTGCCCTGCCGCTAGCGTTTTATCAGAACGGGTTTTTAGTGCTGCTGGTGGAATTATAGCTGATAAGCGCATCCGCCTGTCAACTGAAAATGCTGACAGGCTGACTCTTATAATAATGAACAAGGGTTGGATTGGGCCAGACTTCTCAACACCACTGAATAATAGCAGCGTAACATAGACTCAAATCCAGTGTCTTTTTTTTGGGAGGTGTATTCCCATGCACCTTTTCACACCCACACATGGGTATACGCTTCCTGATTTTGGCTATTTGCTCTTGTCCTCCTCCTTCTCCTTAGTATGTTCATGTATACCCTGTAATGCAGCGGCTTGCGGCAATACTGTAATGGTCCAGGGTGTGTTCTGGCTGACCATGTCCTTCTCCCTCAGGTGACTGATCACATGACTGTGACATCAGTACAGGTCCTGTGCACACAGAAGGACTGATCACATGATTGTGACATCAGCACAGATCCTGTATGCACTGAAGGATATATAAATCCTGGTGCTTTTGAGACAGTGTGAAAAAGGTGTGAGGCCTGTTCCCTGTGTGTGGGACACCATTGGCCTGGTGAGGCCTAGGGAGAGAGGCCTGGTCCCTGTGTGGGACTCCACTAGCCTGGAGGGCAGAGGCTGGATCTCCCCTGTGTTTTGAGATACCCGTAGCCTTTGAAGGTACGAGGCCCGGAGGCCCCATCTGGGAAGCCGTGAAGCCACAGCGGTGGCAGAACCGAGCTGAGAGAAGCAGCTAAAACCCGGCAAGGTAAAAACGCTGCTTGATGTGGACATTTATATTGTTACCTTGCTGAAGGCTGTATCTGGAGCCAAGTGGACATATCTGTCACTGGAAAGGCTCTTGGACATTATATGCGTAGTATGTCGGCGAGCCCCTGAGATGGACTCAGTTATGAGCGGTTTATGATAAATAATAAACTGCTGGATTGTGAAATACCGGAAAGACGTTGCATATGTGCTTTAATTGACCCGGTGAAATGAGTGCCCCTCAGCATGATGACTAGCACTGCCTTACAACCCCCAGGATTAAATGTTTGTCAGCCCATACATTTAGTGCATGGGCATTACAAGTATAGGAGACCCGCTCCTTTCTAATGGGAACATTTTTTATGAGGCCCTCCTCCACGTCTCTTTCAAGGTGCATTGGAGTGCCTCCCAATTTTTGGCAGCCCTTGCATTCACTGCATAGGCCAACACTATGGGAGACCCACTTCCTAATAATGGTAACATTGTTTTAGGAGTCTCTCTGACCTCTATGTCTCTTCCAAAGGGAATTGGAGTGCCTCCAAATTTTTGGCAGCTTTGCATTCATTGCATAGGCAAACACTATGGGAGACCCACTTCCTTATAATGAGAACATTGTTTTTAGGAGGCCCTCCGACCTCTACGTCTCTTCCAAGGGGAATTGGAGTGCCTCCAAATTTTTGGCAGCTTATGCATTCACTGCATAGGCAAACACTATGGGAGACCCACTTCCTAATAATGGAAACATTGTTTTAAGGGGGCTCTCTGACCTCTACGTCTCTTGCAAGGGGCATTGGAGTTCCTCCAAATTTTTGGCAGCCGCTGCTTCACTGCATAGGCAAACAGTATGGGAGACCCTCTCCTTTCTAATGCGAATTTGTCGTCACTGTGGTCCTGCTCTATGTGTCTTTAAATTCTTAGTGGGGTTTTTCCCAAATTTTGGCAGTCCTTGCAGTCACAGCATGGGCATTACCACTATAGGAGACCCGCTCCTTTATAATGGGGACATTTTTTTTACTGAGACCCTCCTCTATGCCCCTTCAAAGGGGTATTGGGTTGCGTCCGAATTTTTGGCAGCCCTTACAGTCACTGCATACGCAATAACAGTATAGGAGACACACTTGTTAATAATGGGAACAACAAATCATAGCCGGCTGATGGCTCTCTAACATTAGCGAGGGCCAACTACTGGCCCTTTAAGAATAGTAAGGGCCGCCTGATGACCCTATAAAAGTAGGCTTTGTGACTTTCAGAGTCCCTCCATCTAGTGTTGACCGAGCATGCTCGACACTGCTCGGTACTCGCCCGAGCATCTCACTACTCGGGATGTTCGGCGAGCACTGAGCATTTCCGGGTTGCTCGGGCGGGAGCTCGGGTCTCCACCCTGCATGTTTGGCGCTCTTTACAGAGCCAATGAACATGCAGGAATTGCCAGCCAGTCACTGTAATGCCGCAGCCATGTTGGTTGTGGGCATTACAGTGATTGGCTGGCCACACAGCGTCACCTCGAGTATTTAAAACCGGGCGCCGCCATCTTGGACACAGTCGCTCCGGATCACAGTGTAGGGAGAGTGCTGCTGAGCTAGGGAGAGATTTTTCCTGCGAAATAGGTAGTGTAGGGTTTCTAAAGCCTTCAAAATCAAACAAACAGTCCTTCTTATGACTAATATCCATCCCAGATATCAGGCAGACAGGCAGGCAGGCTGTATAGGAGACGCAGTGGTTATACCAACAAACACTGCATTACAGTCCTGTGTGCTCCCGTTGCTCAAATTGCTAGACTAATCCCCAGGTCTCAGGGGCCAGGAAAAATCCTTTTTTTTTCATCTAAATCCTCTTTTTTTTTTCCTCAGTCAGACTGTACAAATACCCGTCTTATTAACCTTTTGGTATTCCTCCCCCCCAAAAAAAAAATTGAGTGTGTCTGTGAGTGTTCAGACACAAATATATCTGTTTAAAAGAGTCTGGTTTTGGCCAGATAACTAGAACTGTGGTTTTGCAGTTCCACGGTTCAAATCTGGGTGTAATCCACCTTTTTGCATAAAAAAAAAACAGTTTGAGTGTCTCGCCGACTGTTCAGACACAAATATATCTGTTTGAAAGATTCTGGTGTAGGCCAGAGAAATAGAACTGTGGTTTTCCTCTTCCGCGGTTCAAATCTGGGTGTAATCCACCTTTTTGCCTTTTTTACAATAAAAAAAACAGTTTCAGTGTCTCGCTGACTGTTCAGACAGAAACATATCTGTTTAAAAGATTCTGGTGTAGGCCAGAGAAATAGAACTGTGGTTTTCCTCTTCCACGGTTCAAATCTGGGTGTAATCCACCTTTTTGCCTATTTTACATTAAAAAAAACAGTTTGAGTGTCTCGCTGACTGTTCAGACACAAATATATCTGTTTAAAAGATTCTGGTGTATGCCAGAGAAATAGAACTGTGGTTTTCCTCTTCCACAGTTCTAATCTCCTTTTTAATACTCTTTTGCCATTGATAGTGTGAGTGTAAGCTATTTTACTTCATTTACAATGGGCAAGGCGCGTGGCAAGGGACGTGGAACTGGACGTTCTGGTGATGGTGCGTGCCGAGGATGGGGCCGTGGCCAAGGTGAAAATGTGCCACAACCAACAGCCACATTTTCTCGCTCCCAGTTCTTGACCGAATTACTAGGGAAGCACACAACAACACCACTATTGCGAACTGATCAGTGTGAACAGGTTATTAATTGGATAGCAGATAATACTTCCCGTCACCTGGGCACCACCAGCATCTTCCACACGGTCAAGTGTTAGTAGCCATGAGTCTCGACCGCATACTCCTCCTCACCCTGATGCTACTTCCTCCCACCATGCCGAGTGTCGTCAGACAGCAACTGATCCCACACTTGGACACTCTGAAGAGCTGTTCACTGGTCCATTTCCATATTTGGGCCCCTCGCCTGCTCCGCTTGAAGTGGTGGAAGAGGAGATCCAATGTAGCGATGGCCAAATATTTGAACAGCCACAGCCACAGGAATGTGACGCTGGCAATTTGTCACAAGAGGTGGACGATGACGAGACATAATTGCCACGAATTGAGGAGGAGGACCGTGGTGCGGAAGTGGAAGAGGAGGAGGTGGTGGATGATCTAGTAACTGACCCAAAGAGGCAGGAGGACACGCAGAGCGAGGCCAGCAGCACACAGGGCGAGGGAGGCAGAATACCCCAACAGGCAGGAAGAAGCAGTGTGGTGGCCGCAGACAGAAGGCGGGCAACCGTTCCCCGTAACACCAACACGAGGGACGTTGCCAGTACAAGCGGTAGGTCTTCCAGAGTCTGGAATTTTTTTAAAGACTCTGCTGATAACACCAAAAAGGCCATTTGTACCACCTGCCAGGCCAGCATCAGCAGGGGTGGCAAAACTACCAACCTGACCACCACCAGCATGATCAAGCACATGTCAGCAAAGCACCCGACTTAGTGGGGCGTACCCCAGGGTCCACGATCAGTGTCAGCGGGTGTTACCACTGCTTCTTCCGCTGTTGTGCATGTAAGAGAACCCACTGTTGTGAGTGCAAGTCAATCCCCTGTCCATACTGGATGCAAAGATGCCCCCTCCTCTCAGTCTTCACTTGTTATGGCAGTTTCTCAAGAAACAGCATCAACGTCCATGTCCACGTCCCACCGCAGCGTTCAATTGTCCATATCCCAGATGATTGAACGAATGCGCAAATTCGCAGCCAACGCCCCACAGGCCACAGTCCAAAATTCACAAATTACACGACTGCTTGCGTTGAAAATGCTGCCTTTTATGCTGGTGGAGACGGAATCCTTCCGCAACCTTATGGCGGTGGCCGTCCCTCGGTACTCGGTCCCCAGCCAACACTATTTTGCCCGGTGTGCCATCCCCGCACTACACAAGCACGAGTCCCAAAACATCTGCTGTGCCCTCCACAACTCAGTTACTGGGAGAGTCCACCTGACAACGGACACGTGGACAAGTGCTTGGGCCAGGGACGGTACATCTCCCTGCTGGCACACTGGGTAAACATAGTGGAAGCCGGGACCCAGTCGGACCTTGGGACGGAACACAGCCTCCCCACACCGAGGATTGCGGGCCCTATGTCAGTCAGAGTTGCCCCCACACTGTACAGCTCCTGCGCATCATCCTCCTCCTCCTCCTCATGTTCAACCTCCATCTTAGATATCACCACATCAGTTACAAGCTGGAAGCACTGCAGTACTGCCTCAGCCAAGCGGCAACAGGCTGTGCTGAAACTCATAAGCTTAGGTGATAAACCTCACACTGCTTGTGAGTTGTGGACAGCTGTGAAAGAGCAGGCAGATCTGTGGTTGAGACCGCTGAACCTACATCCAGGCATGGTCGTGTGTAACAATGGCAGTAACCTGGTGGCGGCTCTGAGACGAGGCGAGATAACACACGTACGATGCCTGGCTCATGTGCTTAACCTCGTGGTTCAGCGGTTTCTTAAATCATACCCCGAGTTGACAGATCTGCTCGTCAAAGTACGCCGCCTGTCAGCTCATTTTCGCAAGTCGGCTACAGCTTCCGCCGCCCTTGTTGTGTTGCAGCAGCGTTTGCAGCTTCCGGCACACCGACTGGTGTGTGATGTCCCCACACATTGGAACTCTACCCTCCACATGTTGCAAAGGAATTGTGAGCAGAAGAGAGCAGTTGTGTAGTACCAGCTGCAACAAGGCCGTCGATATTCAGGTCAGACTCCACACTCCACACATAAGACCTCAGGAGTGGACCTGGATGTCTGACATATGTACCATCCTGACAAACTTTGAGGAGTCCACCAAGATGGTGAGTGGCGATGACGCCATCATTAGCGTCAGCATCCCACTTGTCTGTCTTTTGCAACGCTCTCGGCAGAGAATTAAAGAGGAGGCATTGCAGCCAGAGTATGATGAGATGGATCAAGAAACTGTTGCGGGCGATTACACACAGCCCAGCCTCATCTCATCCCAACGTGCATTGGGGGACAATGAGGGAGAGGAGGAGGAGGAGGAAGAACAGGAGCTGGTATCATGCTCTGTAGACGGTAGTACCTGTACAACTGTCATACCGTCGGTTCAGCGTGGGTGGCCTGAGGACAGGGGGGAGGAGGAGGAGGAGAGCATGGTCAGTCGTCATCTTGGTGAGGACACGGAAGTCTTGCCCATTACTAGTCTGGCACGCATGGCTGACATTATGTTACGCTGCCTTAACCGTGACCTTCGCATTGTCAAAATGTTGGGTGACAGTCATTACAGCCATTATTGGTTGGTGACACTTTTAGACCCCCGCTACAAGGAGAACTTTGGAGAGGTCTACAAAAATGTGGCAGTACCAGAAGGCCCTTGCTGCAGAACTGTTAAAAAAAATTTCCATCTGAACACACTAGCGGCAGAAGTCACAGTTCGTTGCCCAACCAAGGCGTACAGACGAGAGAGACGCAACTCCAATCCAGCAGAGGCAGGGGAACACTGTCAACGTTCTGGGACAGTTTTCTGAGACCCGCCCAGCTTACAGGCCCTGAGGCAGCGTCCTCTGTGATTCCTCTGTGCCTTTTAATTATTGGGTATCCAAGCTGGACACTTGGAATGAACTTGTTCTGTATGCCTTGGAGGTCCTGGCCTGTCCTGCCGCTAGCGTGTTATCGGAGCATGTTTTTAGTGCTGCTGGGGGTATTATAACTAATAAGCGCACTCGCCTGTCAACTGAAAATGCTGACAAGCTGACCCTTATCAAAATGAACAAGGGCTGGATTGGGCCAGACTTCTCATCACCACCAAATGACAGCAGAGTAACATAAAGTCAAATCCACTGTATTATTTCGGGAGGTGTATTCACATGCACCGCTTCACACCCACATATGGATATACGCTTCCTCATTTCGGTTGTTTTTTGCTCTTCTCCTTATCCTCAGCCTCCACCACCACTATACCACCAGGGTGACCGTGGTTCGTGTTGCCAGCATTGCAAGTTCCTCCGTCCTAATTTTTGGCAGTTTTTGCTTGGAAGGCAAAGGCAAAGACTATGGGAGACCCACTCCCCAATAATGGGAATAATGTTTTTAATATGCTGTACTGCATGGCTCTTGTAAGGGGCATTGCAAGTTCCTCCGTCCTAATTTTTGGCAGCTTTTGCTTGGAAGGCATAGGCAAAGACTATGGGAGACCCACTCCCCAATAATGGGAATAATGTTTTTAAGGTGCTGTACTGCATGGCTCTTGTAAGGGGCATTAAAATTGTCTTGTTAAGCTACTGTGACCTCCACGTCTCTTCCATGGGTCATTGATATTGTATTTTTATTCCACTCCGACCTCCACCACTCTTCCATGGGGCATTGATATTGTCTTTTTATTCCACTGCGACCTCCACCACTCTTCCAAGGGGCATTGATATTGTCTTTTTATTCCACTGTGACCTCCACGTCTCTTCCAAGGGGCATTAAAACCATCTTGCTAAACCACTCTGAACTCCACGTCTCTTCCAAGGGGCATTAAAACTGTCTTGTTAAGCTACTGTGACATCCACGTCTCTTCCAAGTGGCATTAAAACCGTCTTCTTAAACCACTCTGAACTCCACATCTCTTCCAAGAGGCATTAAAATTGTCTTGTTAAGCAACTGTGACCTCCACGTCTCTTCCAAGGGTCATTGATATTGTCTTTTTATTCCACTGGGACCTCCACCACTCTTCCAAGGGGCATTGATTTTGTCTTTTTATTCCACTGCGACCTCCACCACTCTTCCAAGGGGCATTGATATTGTATTTTTATTCCACTGCGACCTCCACCACTCTTCCACGGGGCATTGATATTGTATTTTTATTCCACTGGGACCTCCATGTCTCTTCCAAGGGGCATTAAAACTGTCTTTTTAAACCACTCTGAACTCCACATCTCTTCCAAGGGGCATTAAAACCGTCTTGTTAAGCTACTGTGACCTCCACGTCTCTTCCAAGGGGCATTAAAACTATCTTGTTAAACCACTCTGAACACCACAGCTCTTCCAATGGGCATTGAAATGTTTTTAATTACCTGTAACCTCCATGACTCTTCCAACGGGCATTGCACTTCCTCCTAATTTTAGTCAGCTTTTGCTTTTCAATGCATAGGCGAACACTAAGGGAGACCCACTCCCCAATAATGGGTAAAAGGTTTTTAGTACACTGTAATCCACGTCTGTTTCAAGGGGCATTGCAGTTCCTCATAATTTTTGGAAAGCTTTCCATTCACTGCTTAGGCCAACAGTGTACAGGAGACCCAGTTGCTATAAATGGAAAAAACAGTTTAGTTAAGGCCCTCTGACCTCCATGTCACTTCCAAGGGGCATTGGAGTACCTCGAAATTTTTGGTAGGCATTGCACTCACTGTATGCCCTATCACTGTGTAGCCGAACCGCTCCTTTTGGTACAGAAACATAGCCTACAAGACATGTGTAGTTGACTGGCCTGATATTGATGTGAATGGTCCCTGTTCCTCCTGCTCTTTCTCCTTTGCCACCACCTCAGCCATCATTCATCACCTGAAGCTTTGTTTCAGTGGGAGTCATAGAACTGGGATAGTAGCAGGAAAACATCCAGCAATCCTCGGAGGAGGTAGGATATGCGTCAAAACGCTGACCACCTCAGGCCTAGCCGCTACTATGTACATGCACTTGCATTCCAAGGAACAGAAAGCTAAGGAGATGGATGGCCTCATGATCATGAATAATTTACTTGTTGTGTAGGAGGCCGACCACTGCTGCTGTCTACCTTCTGAACTTTGTGTTGAAGCCTGATTGACCCAGGACCCGCAATCCTCTATGTCTGGAGGACGTGTTGCATCCCTGTGTCCAACTGTGTCCCGGCTTCCACAATATTAACCCAGTGTGAAGGCGTCAGTCAGATGTACCATCCCTGGCCACATTCACTTGTCCACGTGTTTGTGGTTAGGCTGTCCTACCCACTAAATGCACTGGGGAGGGCACAGGTAATGTTTTGGTATGCGCGCTTGTGTATAAGGCGCAAAGGGACAAATAGGGGCAGGGGAGCGCTTATGGAAACCCGGACGCCCGCAGGTGGCTGGGCCCCGTGTGCGGGCACCCGGCTGCTTCCTGGCGGCTGGGGACCAAGCGTGGACACATGGCTGCCGGGCGGCTGGGGACTGAGTATGGATACCAGGCCGCTGACACAGCCATGACGTGGTGGCCAGATTCTGCCTCAACATGCCTAAAAGGCCCAATTTCAAGTGCAATCAAGCAAGCAGTATGGTATTGCAGCCTGGGGGTGGGTGGGTGGCAGGCTACATACTTGCGCTTGCATTGCAAGGAATGGGGGAGGTACAATTCAACACTGCCCTGGGACAAGGACTTGCATGGGGATAGTTGCAAGTCTGCATCTTCTGATGCGGCAAGGACCACTTCTGATGGGCACACTTTTAGGCAGTGACCTGGGAGTCAGAGATGCTTCCAGGGGTCTTCCCCATGCTGTTCCCATGTATTTTTCAGCACTGTATGCATGTGTCACACAGCACATGGCCAGATAAGGTTGTAAAATGTTAAAATGACATTTCCGGTGAATGCATTTGTCACGGTTGAAAGCAATACGAAAGTGCAAAAACGCATAAAAAATGCTACTTGTGAACATAGCCAATGTGGAGGAGTATTATTGTTTTTGGTTATTTATTTTACCTTATACACAAGTCTTTACCCTGGAAATGATGTTTCTTATCATATTTCACAGGAAAACAGTTTCAGCTTTGTTTTTGAACGTTTTATTGTGAGTCCGTAAAAGTGGCTTAATACCTCGGACCACGTTGTTGACAGCAGTGACCTGGGGGTCAGAAATGCTTCCTGGGGCGATCCCCATGCTGTCCCCATGTCATTTGAGCACTGTCACTATCGTTTTGGGCACTTTTTAGGCTTTCTACAGACTGCCGGGGGTGCCGCCGCAAAAATGCTCGGGTCTCCCATAGACTAACATTGGGCTCGTTGCTCGGGTCGAGCACCCGAGTATCACGGTGAGCTCGGCCCGAGCTACGAGCACCCGAGCATTTTAGTGCTCGCTCAATACTACCTCCATCATAAATGAAACAGGATGTGCCTGATGATGTGTCACACACCACATAGCCAGATAACGTTGTAAAATGTTAAAATGTCATTTCCCGTTGAATGCATTTGTCTTAAAAAATAACGTAAAAAAAAACAGTAGGATCTTTCTTTAGTATAAAAAACAGAGTCACCAATGTAACCTCATTGTAATCACATTGTTCAGCTCCTGCACCTCCTCCTCCATCTCCGAATTTACCACATCAGTCACAAGGTGAAAGCACTGCAGCACTGCCTTGGCCAAGCGGCAACAGGCTGTGCTGAATATAACATGCTTAATGCTTAGGTGACAAACGGCCCAGTGCTTCAGAGTTGTTGAAAGCTGTAACACAGCAGCCTGATCTGTGGCTCTCACCGCTGAACATATAGCCAGGCATGGTCGTGTGTGACAATGGGCAGAAACTGGTGACGGAGGAATGACAGCCGGAGTAGATACGGTTTCCTCTATGCCAGTCCTTTCACCAAGCTAAAGAGTATGGCTTTGGTGAAATACAACTCCCACTGAGAAGCAGTTTCAAACTGAAAAACATTGGGCCCACCAGAGGATTTGATTCTGAGGGCTCACCTTTCTCCCCCGCTCAAGAGCCCCATAGCTGCTGCAAAGTTTGCGCTATCATGAACTCTCCAGATGGAGAAGCCAGGGCCCACCAAGTCTCGTCTGTCTGCTTGTCTACTCTCCAGCCCGACAGTCTGTCTACAGTCCAGTCCGCCAGTCTGTCTATGGGCTCTGTCCGCCTGCTTACCTGGAAGCACCTGCCCGTTACCTGCCGTGCCTACCGGCCTGCCTACCTGGAGGCTCCTGCTTGTTACCTGCCGTGCCTGTCAGTCCGTCTGCCCGGATCACCCATCAGCCTGCCTGCCGTGCTCATCTGCTGTACCGGTCAGTCCCTGCCTTCTGACCCGTGGGAGTCACCTGCTCTCATACAAGGTCGGTCCACAGAGTAGCACCTGGTCCCTCTGCTCGGTCCTTCCCTGGTCACGGAGTCGATTCAGGCGCCGTACGGCCTTGGTCGGTCCGAGTTGATACCTAGTTACGTCCCTCTGGTCCCTCTTTGCACCGCAGCACAGAGGTTCCACCACCCGGATCTGTAACAAAGGCCACATTTCAAGTGCAAGCAGCTGTCAAAAATTTGGCAGTATAGTATTGCAGCCTGTGTGTGGGTTTGTGACTGGCTGCATACTTGCGCTTGCATTCCAAGGAATGGGGTAGGGACAACTGAACGCTGCACTGGGACAAGGACGTGGACGGTGATTGTTGCAAGTCTGCAACGACAGGTGCATGGTGGGAGGAAACCTTGCATGCACCAAGGGTCACTTATGATGGGCACACTTTTAGGCAGTGACCTGGGAGTCAGAGATGCTTCCAGGGGTCTTCCCCATGCTGTTCCCATGTCTTTTCAGCACTGTATGCAAGTGTTTGATGATGTGTTACATGCCACATGGTCAGATAAGGTTGTAAAATGTTAAAATTACATTTTCCAGCGAATGCATTTGTCTTTGTTGAAAGCAATGCTAAAGTGCAAAAACGCATCAAAATTGCTACGTGTGAACATAGCCCAAGGTGTGTCGGAGCATTTTTGTTTTTGTATATTTATTTTTCCTTACATACAAGTCATTACCCTGGAAAGGATGTTTCTTAACATATTTCCCAGGAAAATCCATTTTGATTTTGTTTTTGTATGTTTTATTGTGAGTCTGTAAAAGTGGCGTAATACCTCTGACAAGGTTCCTAACAGCAGTGATCTGGGAGTCAGAAATGCTTCCAGGGGTCTTCCTCATGCTGTTCCCATGTCATTTGAGCACTGTTCCCATAGATTTTGGAAAGTTTTAGGCCCTCTGCAGACCGCCAGGGGGAGCCGCCTGAAAAATGCTCGAGTTTCCCATAGATTTACATTGGGCTCGTTGCTTGGGTCGAGCACCCGAGTATTCCAATGTGCTCGACCTGAGCATCAAGCACCTGAGCATTTTAGTGCTCGCCCATCACTAATCATAAACTCTAAGAGTAAGTGAGATGACCTTATGGTATCAGGGAACAAACTCAGTAAGATGAATGAAAAATATACTATTAAAGAAGGTTTACAAAAATGAGTGAAATGCAGGCTTCAAAAGGGTTAATCATAGATGAATTAAATATATATCATTAATGGAGGTAATTTACCTGTGGCTATTTGACAGGAGTCCTGAGAACCACCTCCTATCTCCAGCATTAGGGGCACTTCTTTTGATTAGCCAGCCTGTCACAATATTGCCGTTGCGTTGATGTCACACTAGTGCGATTAATCAAAAGAAGATTGGATCATGCTCACGTCTTCTGTCCAGCATCCAGAGATTACAAATGTGGCCAATGAACTAGGTTCTGTGAATTGATTCACACACACTTTACCCAGGTATATTTAATTTATTTTTAACTTTTTAGAATTTACCAAATGGCTGCAATGAAACAAAGAGTGAAAAATTTAAAGGGGGCTGAATACTTTCCCTACCCACTGTATTTTGCTTAAAAATGTATAACCTAATTTGCCATGTTGCAGCCCATTTGAGGAGTTTATTTAGGTCACCCTGTTTAGTTCAGATATTTTGTATGCATTATGCTTTTAGACAATTTAAAATCCAATAGTAATGGTACTACCTAGAGATGAGGGAATTAATTGGGTGGAATTGAATTCCTCTCAAATTTTACAAAAATCCGCATTTGCCAAAAAAGGCTTTTTTGTAATTCGCTTCTATGGGGATTAAGCAAAATGGCGGTTTAAGGACACCATTTTTCTAAACTATAGAGAACCATCAAAAGTTATGCTCATCTCACTGGCTCACCTCTTCGGCTTTCTGCTCCTCACCATCACCTGTCCGTTCCTGATTGCAAATTTGGATCCCTGCCATTTACACTGAAATCCCCAGGTCTCTCACTGAATTGGCACTTTCGACTCTGGGCTGGTTCTGCGCATGCACACTCAAGTTCACGGCTCACATCATGACATCATGATAGTCATTATCGCTTGTCGTACTTGTGTAGAGCCCACCTGAGCCTTATCAGAGCCGAAAGTGCTGGCTCTGTGTGAGAGGCCAGGGAATTTCATTGCGAGCACGGATCTTTAGATGTGACGAGGACCATATGGGTGATGGTGAGGAGGTGAGGGGCAACAGAGGTGAGTATAAAGATTTTTTTATTTTTTTACATATTATGTTTATTATGCCCTGGGGTGGTCTAGAAAGACTCCAGTGCATAATAAGGGGCATTAAACTTGACCGTGAATCAAATTTTCCAGGAGATTCCACACGAACGTTCAAATCTCCAGTAAAACCTAATTGTTTCAGTTCATTTAGAAATTTCACTTTGCTTAAAAATCAAGAATAAATGCAATGTAAATACTGTTGAGATAATCAATGTAGAAATAAGTGTAACATGTTCTGTATTTTGTTCACAATACACTTATTCTACAGCTGTTAGCAGCGCTTTAACAACAATGAACATTAAAACAATTGAGCGTTTTTATGATTTAGATTAGCTCTGGTCATATATTGGCTTTTGCTTTGTAAGGATACAAATGCAACATTACAAGTGGAGCTTCCAAAATATAAAAAAATACATTATTCTTATAAATGTAAAAATGTAATATCTACAATATGCTTTAGCTATTGTTTCACTTTTTTTTAGTTTTGTGCTAAAGTGTTGACCTCACTTTACTAACAAAAAATGTCAAGATAAATCAATCTGGTTATAGTTTCATTCATTAATAAATTATGTGTGATATTTGCAGCATATGTGATCATGTATCATTGAGACACAGATGCCATTCAAAGGGTAAACCAATAAAACTACCACAAAGAGTAACCTCCATAGACAGAAAAGTGCAGCATATTAGAACATACAACACGTAAAGGAAGCCTCATTTAGAAGTTATTATTTTCTGTAAGCCAGGCAATAAAATAGCTTCACTGCTGTGCGTCCCGGTAAAAAGAAGTTTATGGTGGCTTATGAGTCTCTTAGGATGATTTAAATGACAGAGGGAATATTATGTGGCAATAATTCATTTTTTAATTTATGTTGAATTTCCAGTTTTCAGGCTCTAACAAAATCTATTTTGGAAAAATATAAAGTAAACTAAATACACATATAGTATATAAATAGTTACATTAAGCTTTACATATTTTGCCTATTCAAATATTAGAATTGTATTGATTGCTATTGCTAAAAGTGGAAAAGTAGAACTGCAGAATTTTTGTAACACTGATAGTGAGTTCACTTTAAATGTTTAAGCCTGTGAAAATCTGTCCTGCTTTTAAGGGCTACTAGCAAAACATATATTCTTTAAAATGTATCTGCTCCTATTATATAGACCCTATAAATTGAATAATTATGGAGGCACTTTGAATTAGGAGCTCTTTTACCCATTTTACAATAACTTTTTTAAAAAGCTGATAATGCTATAAAATAATACAATAATCTATACTTAATGGGCAAAAACCACCATCACTCCAATGCAGGCTTAACCAGTTACCTCTGGTCACAGGAAGTCAAGGAGTCCCATAGGCTTGGCCTATAAATGGTTGCACCAGTCGGATGACTGCAGGGGACATCATTGTCTGTGCATCAGATAACATCACATTCTTCTCACCTGACCTCTGCATCTGATTACAGGCCTCAGTGGTCAGGTGACCGGAGAACAAGATATCATCACTTTCTTTCCAAGGAGAAACTACTAGAGCAGCCTATGTTTGGAATAGAAGAACGTAGCGCCAATGAGTATACCTTCTTTAAATACTTCATTAAATTTCCTGCCTTTTGATAGAAAATTTTAGTCGGAAAATCCCTTCATGGTAGTATGGACCAAATGAAGAGGATGCCAGCAAGTCACGCTGTTTAGGCCAGGGTGTTGAGTAGAGATGAGCGGTGTTCGACTCGAACTGTTCGCCAATCTCAAATTCGAGCTGTTTTGGGCGGTGTTCGAGCCGTTCGGCAAACACGAACGATTTGAAAAAAATTCGGAGCGAAGTGCTTTTTTTCACACAAGCAAGGGCATGTGTCATTGGCAGTGTATGTCACATGTCCTTGCCCTATAAGACCCAGCCATTTTCCCCGTCGCCACCATATTCTCACTACTGCAGCTGCGTGTTAGACGGCACCGCTGTTGCTGTGTGCGCTATACCTTGTTAATTTCAAGCCAATTTTCGCACAAATCTACAGATAGCTTGGGAGTAGGGAAGAGTTGTGATTGCAGTCCTTTTAAGGACTAGGTTACAGCATTTCCTACGACTTTAATCAGGCAGGTCTGCGCTCTTAAATAGATAAGTTGGGAGTAAAGACTAATTGTAATTGCAGTCCTTTTCAGGACTAAGTTACATCAGTTCCTATCAGTTTTTGCCAGGCAGGTCTGTGCCAGTGCTGTGCAAGTTTTTTTCACAGCATTTGGCTGAATCTAGCAAAGTAAATCCTTTTTGGCCTATTGCAGAGTGTGTTAGTCAGTGGAGCAGCCTATCTGTGTTGCAAGCTACACCACCTGTGTATAGAATACCAATTTTTTTACTGCACCTAGTGAAGTAAAACCTTTTGGACATAGCATCATTCTATTAGTCCATCTATACTGACCTCCATCAGGTTGCAAATTCAATATAATTTTTTTCTGCATCTACCTCTGAAAAAATATTTGGGCTTCTAGCAGCGTGTGGGACTTGGTCAATTAGTCCATCTATACTGACCTCCATCAGGTTGCAAATTGAATATAATTTTTTTCTGCATCTAGCTCTGAAAAAAAATTTGGGTTTCTAGCAGTGTGTGGGACTTGGTCTATTAGTCCATCTATACTGACCTCCATCAGGTTGCAAATTAAAAATAATTTTTTTCTGCATCTAGCTCTGAAAAAAAATTTGGGCTTCTAGCAGTGTGTAGGACTTGGTCTATTAGTCCATCTACACTGACCTCCATCAGGTTGCAAATTAAAAATATTTTTTTTCTGCATCTAGCTCTGAAAAAAAATTTGGGCTTCTAGCAGTGTGTGGGACTTGGTCTATTAGTCCATCTATACTGACCTCCATCAGATTGCAAATTGAATATAATTTTTTTCTGCATCTAGCTCTGAAAAAAAATTTGGGCTTCTAGCAGTGTGTGGGACTTGGTCTATTAGTCCATCTATACTCACCTCCATCAGGTTGCAAATTGAATATAATTTTTTTCTGCATCTAGCTCTGAAAAAAAATTTGGGCTTCTAGCAGTGTATGGGACTTGTTCTGTTAGTCCGTCTATACTGACCTCCATCAGGTTGCAAATTGAATATAATTTTTTTCTGCATCTAGCTCTGAAAAAAAATTTGGGCTTCTAGCAGTGTGTGGGGCTTGGTCTATTAATCCATCTATACTGACCTCCATCAGGTTGCAAATTAAAAATATTTTTTTTCTGCATCTAGCTCTGAAAAAAAATTTGGGCTTCTAGCAGTGTGTGGGGCTTGGTCTATTAATCCATCTACACTGACCTCCATCAGGTTGCAAATTAAAAATATTTTTTTTCTGCATCTAGCTCTGAAAAAAAATTTGGGCTTCTAGCAGTGTGTGGGACTTGGTCTATTAGTCCATCTATACTGACCTCCATCAGATTGCAAATTGAATATAATTTTTTTCTGCATCTAGCTCTGAAAAAAAATTTGGGCTTCTAGCAGTGTGTGGGACTTGGTCTATTAGTCCATCTATACTGACCTCCATGAGGTTGCAAATTGAATATAATTTTTTTCTGCATCTAGCTCTGAAAAAAAATTTGGGCTTCTAGCAGTGTATGGGACTTGTTCTGTTAGTCCGTCTATACTGACCTCCATCAGGTTGCAAATTGAATATAATTTTTTTCTGCATCTAGCTCTGAAAAAAAAATTGGGCTTCTAGCAGTGTGTGGGGCTTGGTCTATTAATCCATCTATACTGACCTCCATCAGGTTGCAAATTAAAAATATTTTTTTTCTGCATCTAGCTCTGAAAAATTTTTTTGGCTTCTAGCAGTGTGTGGGACTTGGTCTATTAGTCCATCTATACTGACCTCCATCAGATTGCAAATTGAATATCATTTTTTTCTGCATCTAGCTCTGAAAAAAAATTTGGGCTTCTAGCAGTGTGTGGGACTTGGTCTATTAGTCCATCTATACTGACCTCCATCAGGTTGCAAATTGAATATAATTTTTTTCTGCATCTAACCCAGCCAATACTTTTGGCCTAATACCACAGTTTGGCCACTCAGCTCTGCTCGGTTCCCATCCATTGTTTTTTTGTGCAAACAACTCCAGAGTTGTGAATTAGTTAACCACCAAAATGAGTGGAAAAATGCCTGCTGCTGGTGGAAAGGGGAATAGGCATGTTGGGAAGGGGAAAAAAGGTTGTGTCCGTGGGGTAGGTGTTAAAGCAACAGTAACATCTGCAGAAGAAAGACCATCTTCCAGCCAAACTAAAATATCTACTTCTTTTAGCGGACAATTTTGATAAGATCCCTTTCTTACTGCCACGCCAATCACTACAAATTCGAGGCACAAAAACAGCAGGTGCTTCAACGGATATCAAGTGCTCCTTTACGTAGGCTCTCCTCCACCTCAACTTCAACATCACAAATACTCCAGTCCTCAGAGGTGTCACCCCAATCGCACTTGCTTCCTCACAGCTCCCAAATCTCCAGCTGCCCATCTGAGTATGGGGTAGAACAGATGGTTGAGTCTGCAGAGCTGTTTACTCATACTATAGCCTGGGAATCAGAGGTCGGCTCCAGAGCTTCTGTGAATCCAGACGAGGAAATGATCTGCACTGATGCCCAGAATCTTTATGAGTCGGATCCAGGACCAGACGCAGAAGGTTCTGACCATAATGTAGACCCTCATTCCCAAACTGTAACTCCTGTTGGTGGAGACAATGAGGAAGACGATGATGAGACTCAAATACCTGATTGGAGCGACAACTTTAGTTTTTTGTCAGGGCAGGAACAGGTTGGCTCTGAGGACGACGGGTGTGATAACACACAGGGTGATGATGATGAGGTTGGAGATCCCACTTACTGTCATCCCACAGTCAGCCAAGAGATAAGGTCAGCAGAGGAGGTGGAGGAGGATGCTAGTGACAACGAGGTCAGGTTGCCCCTTCCTGGACAGAGACGTAGTACTGGAAGCACGTCAACATCTGCATCCTCAAACACAACTCTGCATCTGACCACAAGTCGTGGTGGCTCTTCAGGTCGCATGGGTGCTAAGCCTTGCATAGCCTGGGCATTTTTTCAGATCGATAAAGATGACCCAACTCGTGTTATCTGTAACATTTGTCAGCAAAAGCTAAGTAAAGGCCAAAAAATGCATAGTTTGAGTACTTCATGCATGAACCGGCACATGGACATGAAGCATAAGTTGCAGTGGGAAGCTCACTGTGCTACAATGCGGCCTAGCCGGCCGGGCCAACCACTGTCTGCCACATCTTGTGCATCCGCGGCCTCTTCATCCTCTGTGACTGGGGGACAGCAGTCACACCTGTTTTGGGATGCAGACCTTTCACCTCTTTACCCGCAACAGCCAGCGTGATTGGCAGGTCATCATTTTCTGTGGAGGTGGTAACACCAGCTGGTGTTGAGCGCTGTTCGACATCGATAGCACCACCTTTGGATCAAGGCAACCTAACATGTCCGCCTGCATCTTCCTCACAGACCGGCAGTTTGCCGGGGACACCCTTATCAACTCCGTCTAAGCACAACAGCCAGCCCTCGGTCCCTCAGATGTGGACAAGTAAAAGACCATTTCCTCCTAGCCATGAGAAAGCTAAGAGGTTGAATTTCACCATCTGCAAGCTCTTGGCTACAGAAATGCTGCCTTTCCGCCTGGTGGACACAGAGGATTTTCGAGACCTTATGTCTGTCGCAGTGCCCCAGTACCAGATGTCCAGTCGGCACTACTTCTCAAAGAAAGGTGTGCCTGCGCTCCACCAGCATGTCGCACACAACATCACCGCTTCTTTGAGAAACTCTGTGTGTGACAGGGTGCATTTCACCACAGACACTTGACGAGTAGGCATGGACAGGGGCGTTACATGTCGCTGACTGGACACTGGGTAACTATGGTGACAGCAGGACAAGGGGCTGCTGTCCAAGTCTTGCCGTCCCCACGAGTTGTGCGTCAATCCTCTTTATCTCAAAGTTCCTCCACTGCTTCTGCCTCCTCAACCTCCTCTCGGTCCTCCACCTGCACCCAAAGCCTGTCTGGTCATGCCACAAGCTTTCTGTAATGCACTCGCCCGTACTGACTGGCATGTGCGTGTTTATGTAGTGATTCCACTGTGCCATGAACCGGAGAGTGCCTGGAGGGGCATAACTAAGTATCTGCCCGATACGACGCCAGTGCACCAGGGAGGAACTGAGCAGAGGAACCAGGGTCTACTCCAGGTCAGACTCCGGACACGGCTGTAGACCCACACCGGGGAATACAGGAACAGGCAGACTAGAGCGCAGGCTGGGTAGGGTCCAGTACAGACTGGGAGACAAATTCGAAACCGCAGACGCGGTGGACAGGGCAGAGCAAAGCGAAAACCGCAGACGCGGTGGACAGAGCTGAGCAAAGCGAAAACCGCAGACGCGGTGGACAGAGCTGAGCAAAGCGAAAACCGCAGACGCGGTGGACAGAGCTGAGCAAAGCGAAAACCGCAGACACGGTGGACAGAGCTGAGCAAAGCGAAAACCGCAGACGCGGTGGACAGAACTCAGCAAAGCGAAAACCGCAGACGCGGTGGAGAGAGCTGAGCAAAGCGAAAACCGCAGACGCGGTGGACAGAGCTGAGCAAAGCGAAAACCGCAGACGCGGTGGACAGAGCTGAGCAAAGCGAAAACCGCAGACGCGGTGGACAGAGCTGAGCAAAGCAAAAACCGCAGACGCGGTGGACAGAGCTGAGCAAAGCGAAAACCGCAGATGCGGTGGGAAGAGCTGAGCAAAGCGAAAACAGCAGACGCGGTGGACAGAGCTGAGCAAAGCGAAAACCGCAGACGTGGTGGACAGAGCTGAGCAAAGCGAAAACCGCAGATGCGGTGGACAGAGCTGAGCAAAGTGAAAACCGCAGACGCGGTTGACAGAGCTGAGCAAAGCGAAACCGCAGACGCGGTGGGGACAGGGCTCTGTACACACGGAACAGACTAGAAGGGAAAGGTAGAACCAGATACCCACAGGGTACTTGCAGAGAAGTAGCGAGTGGACCACAAACTCACAAACGGAAGTACAGTGACAACGAGCAGGAGTTAGGTACGAGTTCAGACTCTGCAGAAAAAGGGAAAGTACAGACATAAAGAAAAACTAAACAGACTAGGAGAATATTCAGACAAGAACAGACACAGCAGCAAGATACAGGAGCGGGTCTAGGTATACGGTCCCTAGAAGGCGGAACGAACAGGCAGGAGCAAGTTCACACAGGCCTGGAAATACAGCCTCCAGGATAGGCAGAAGACAACAGGCTAGAAGATAATACAGACAGGACACAGTTCAGACACGGGAACTGATACCGAAGGCAGGAAACATAAACAGGACCTGGCATATCAGTGACCAAAGGCCAACTGACAGAACACAATGCTCAGGCAGGGATTCATTGGAGCAGCTGGGTTAAATACCAGATGGCAGACAGCAATAGGCTGAGGACGCACAAGGGGTGTGTCTGCAGCAGGTACAAAAAGCAGGAAGTGATCGGGCGCCGCCCTTAAGCAGCAGACACAGAGGCAAACAGACAGCATGGAGGGATGCCAGGCTAGCAAACTGGACTGGAGATCAAGTGCGCGCTCTTGCACAGTGGGAGATGGACCACTATGCAAGGACGCCGCCAGGTATGTTACAGTACCCCCCCCCTTACGCCCCCTCTTCCTCAAGCCTGCCAGAATGTTCCGCAGGGAATTCGAGGGCTAATCCTTTACTTCAAGGAGATCACTTCCACTGTCCACCGGAAAAACTGGTCTCCTCTGGGTAGCTAGGATGCTACCTCCTATCCAGCCATCCTCAGCAACAGACGAAACGGGTGGAGTGCCAGGAATAGCACACAAGGAAGTCTCTCTCCACTTATTATCAGGTAGCACCCCAGAGGGTTCAGGAGACAACTGGAAGCCCTCCGACAGGTTGGAGGGGTGCAGAGACTCGGGGGTAACCTCTGCTTCGGGGTTCATCTTGTCAAGCTCACAGGATGAAATGGGCGAGGTATCAGGTACAAGGTGTAGAAAAGTCACTGTCTCTTTGTTATCAGGTGGTACCCCGGAGGATTCTGGAAACAACTGGGGGTCCTCCGCCGGGTCGGAAGAGTGCAGAGACTCGGGGGTAACCTCTGCTTCGGAGTACACTAGGTCGGACTCACTGGAAGAAGCGGGCGAGGTATCAGGTACCGAGTATAGGAGAGTCTCTGTTCATTCGCTATCAGGTAGCACCCCGAAGGGTTCAGGAGACAACTGGAGGTCCTCCGCCTGGTCGGAGGGGTGTAGAGACTCAGGGATAACCTCTGCTTCGGAGTACACTAGGTCGGACTCACTGGAAGAAGCGGGCGAGGTATCAGGTACCGAGTATAGGAGAGTCTCTGTCCATTCGCTATCAGGTAGCACCCCGAAGGGTTCAGGAGACAACTGGAGGTCCTCCGCCTTGTCAGAGGGGTGTAGAGACTCATGGGTAACCTCTGCTTCAAAGTACACTAGGTCGGACTCACTGGACGAAGCAGGCGAGGTATCGGGTGCCGAGTATAGGAAACTCTCTGTCCATTCACCACCAGGTGGCACCCCGAAGGGTTCTGGAGACAACTGGAGGTCCTCCGCCTGGTCAGAGGGGTGTAGAGACTCATGGGTAACCTCTGCGTCAGAGTACACTAGGTCGGACTCACTGGACGAAGCGATCGAGGTATCAGGTACAGAGTATAGGAGAGTTTCAGTCCTTTCGCTACCAGGTAGCACCCCGAAGGGTTCTGCAGACAACTGGAGGTCCTCCGCCTGGTCGGAGGGGTGTAGAGACTTGGGGGTAACTACCACTTTGGGGTACCCATTGTCAGGCTCACAGGATGGAGCGGACAAAGTATCGAGTACCGGGTGTAGAGAAGTCTCTCTCCATTTGTCATCGAGTGGTATCCCAGAGGATTCAGAAGGCAACAGGGGGTCCTCCGCCAGGTAGTAGAGGTGCACAGACTCGGAGGTAATCACAGCTTCGGAGCATCCTTGGACATGCACACTGGTTAAAGTGGGTGAAGTATCTGATGCCGGGTGCAGGAAGTTCTCCTGTGTGGAGTCTGGATGGGCAGTAGTCTCTTCGGGCAGGAGAACTGGTGCACTACCCACGCACATTACCCGTTGGGGCTTCTCCGGGATACAGGGAGATGAAGCTTCAGTAGGGACTTCAAGGTTGGGGTCAGGTGGTCTCAGGGAGGACAGACCCTGGCGTGACGGCTTGCCTCTACGTCTAGCACGTCTGGACTGCCTCTTGAGGTTGGGAGAAGTATTCCGGAGAGCGTAGTCACCCTGTGAGGATTCTGGGTGGGCAGTAGTCTCATTGGGCTGGAGGACTATTGCGCTACCCACACACATTACCCATCGGGGCTGCTCCGGGATATTGGGAAGTGAAGCTTCAGCAGGAGCCTCCGAGTTAGGATCATCGAAGACCATTAGAAAGGCCACCAGGAAGGCCATTATGTCCAGGACGATAGGATCCTGTGTTTCCCATAGGGGGTTGATCCATTTCAAGGCATCACCCGCTAGGTTAGACATAATGAATCCCACCTTTACCCGATCGGTGGGAAAACAAAGAGGGTAGAACTTGAAGTGTAGCATGCATTGCTCCACAAATGCACGACTCTGTCTTGGATCCCCATAGTACCGTGGCGGATCCACAGGAATGAGAGCTGATAGATCCATCTGGACGGGTGCGCAATTCGCCTGGAACTCAGCTAGAGAAAAAAAAATTATTTATTTTTAATGCACGTATTCGCTGGAAAACGTCTCAGAGAGCGAAGGCCGTGGGGCTCAACGGGAACCATGGCCTGAGCATGCTGTAATGCACACGCCCGGACTGACTGGCGTGTGCATGTTTATGTAGTGATTCCACTGTGCCATGAACCGGAGAGTGCCTGGATGGGCGTAACTAAGTATCTGCCCGATCCGACCAAGGTCGCACGACGGCATACGACGCCAGTGCACCAGGGAGGAACCGAGCAGAGGAACCAGGGTCTACTCCAGGTCAGACTCCGGACACGGCTGTTGACCCACACCGGGGAATACAGGAACAGGCAGACTAGAGCGCAGGCAGGGTAGGGTCCAGTACAGATTGGGAGACAAATTCGAAACCGCAGACGCGGTGGACAGGGCAGAGCAAAGCGAAAACCGCAGACGCGGTGGACAGAGCTGAGCAAAGCGAAAACCGCAGACGCGGTGGACAGAGCTGAGCAAAGCGAAAACCGCAGATGCGGTGGACAGAGCTGAGCAAAGCGAAAACCGCAGACGCGGTGGACAGAGCTGAGCAAAGCGAAAACCGCAGACGCGGTGGACAGAGCTGAGCAAAGCGAAAACTGCAGACGCGGTGGACAGAGCTGAGCAAAGCGAAAACCGCAGACGCGGTGGACAGAGCTGAGCAAAGCGAAAACCACAGACGCGGTGGACAGAGCTGAGCAAAGCGCAAACCGCAGACGCGGTGGACAGAGCTGAGCAAAGCGAAAACCACAGACGCGGTGGACAGAGCTGAGCAAAGCGAAAACCGCAGACGCGGTGGACAGAGCTGAGCAAAGCGAAAACCGCAGACACGGTGGACAGAGCTGAGCAAAGCGAAAACCGCAGATGCGGTGGACAGAGCTGAGCAAAGCGAAAACCGCAGAAGCGGTGGACAGAGCTGAGCAAAGCGAAACCGCAGACGCGGTGGACAGAGCTGAGCAAAGCAAAACCGCAGACACGGTGGGGACAGGGCTCTGTACACTCGGAACAGACTAGAAGGGAAAGGTAGAACCAGATACCCACAGGGTACTTGCAGAGAAGTAGCGAGTGGACCACAAGCTGACAAACGGAAGTACAGTGACAACGAGCAGGAGTTAGGTACGAGTTCAGACTCTGCAGAAAAAGGGAAAGTACGGACATAAAGAAAAACAAAACAGACTAGGAGAATATTCAGACAAGAACAGACACAGCAGCAAGATACAGGAGCGGGTCTAGGTATACGGTCCCTAGAAGGCGGAACGAACAGGCAGGAGCAAGTTCACACAGGCCTGGAAATACAGCCTCCAGGATAGGCAGAAGACAACAGGCTAGAAGATAATACAGACAGGACACAGTTCAGACACGGGAACTGATACCGAAGGCAGGAAACATAAACGGGACCTGGCATATCAGTGACCAAAGGCCAACTGACAGAACACAATGCTCAGGCAGGGATTCATTGGAGCAGCTGGGTTAAATACCAGATGGCAGACAGCAATAGGCTGAGGACGCACAAGGGGTGTGTCTGCAGCAGGTACAAAAAGCAGGAAGTGATCGGGCGCCGCCCTTAAGCAGCAGACACAGAGGCAAACAGACAGCATGGAGGGAAGCCAGGCTAGCAAACTGGACTGGATATCAAGTGCGCGCTCTTGCACAGTGGGAGATGGACCACTATGCAAAGACGCCGCCAGGTATGTTACACTTTCTAACTGTGCAGAAGGGATCCTGCACACCTCCTTACTATGCTGGCAGTAGGGCTCAACGTCATCAGGCGGTTTTTACTTTGAAATGTCTGGGAAATGTGCGTCACACAGCTGAAGAGTTGTGGTTAGCTCTGGAGAACCAATTTCATGAATGGTTGTCTCCACTGGACCTGAAACCAGGGAAGGACAGAGGAAGGAAGCATGATTGTTACCTCGCCACCAACACAACATGGACTTGGTGCTCCTGGATGCGCAAGACACATGAGTGCCTTCTTGCTGCACTACCTGCAACATGACCCTTGAATTGTGAGAATTAGAAATAATCCTGACTACTGGGTTGCCACACTGTTAGATCCCCAGTACAAAAGTAAATTTGCAGAAATTATTCCTGCCATAGAAAGGGATGCACGCATGCAGGAGTATCAGCAGAGACTGTTGTAGAATCTTACATGTGCTTTTCCACAAAACACCAGTGGTGCACGTAGTGAATCTCACAGTTCCAACTTGCCAACCGTGGGACCGTCGAGTGTTCAGCACTCAAACCGTAACAGAAACACAGTATCTGCTGGTAACATCAATTTTGCGGAATCATTTCACCACTTTTTTAGCCCATCCTTTGCAAGGTCACAGGAAAGAAGAAGTCTGACACATAGTCAACGCCTAGAGATGATGGTACAGGTGTATCTCCAAGTAAACTTTGAAGCCATGACTGTGTCACTGGACCCTTGCTCTTTTTGGGCTTCCAATCTGGATAAATGGCCGGAGCTCGCCACTTACGCCTTGGAGATCTTGTCATGCCCCAAAGCCAGCGTTCTGTCTGAACGTGTGTTCAGCGCTGCTGGTGGTGTGCTGACAGATAAGCTCACGCGGCTCTCCACTGATAATGTAGACAGACTCACGTTCATAAAGATGAACAAATCATGGATCCGAAACGACTTTTCTGCCCCTGTGTCATCCTGGGGAGAGTAAAAGCTTGATGATTGGTTAAAATTAGAGATGAGCGTTGTTCTACTCGAACTGTTCGCCAATCTCAAATTCGAGCTGTTTTGGGCGGTGTTCGAGCCGTTCGGCGAACACGAACGATTTGAGAAAAATTCGGCTGTTCGAGGTTATGTTCGATAACTGTTCGTGCACCAAAATCATAACTGGATTTTTTCTCAGTAATGATGAAAATTAATGTTAATACGCAGTTTGAGTGTACAGCGGGGTGGGGGGAGGGGCAGGGGATGGATCTCTGCAGGAATAATGAAGATCTCCATTTTTTTTTCTCTTTCCCGTATTTACAGTGGGGAGATGCAATCTGTCAGCCTATCAGCAGCGCACACACGGAGCGAAGTGCTTTTTTTCACACAAGCAAGGGCATGTGTCATTGGCAGTGTATGTCACATGTCCTTGCCCTATAAGACCAAGCCATTTTCCCCGTCGCCACCATTTTCTCACTACTGCAGCTGCGTGTTAGACGGCACCGCTGTTGCTGTGTGCGCTATACCTTGTTAATTTCAAGCCAATTTTCGCACAAATCTACAGATAGCTTGGGAGTAGGGAATAGTTGTGATTGCAGTCCTTTTAAGGACTAGGTTACAGCATTTCCTACGACTTTTATCAGGCAGGTCTGTGCTCTGAAATAGATAGGTTGTGGGAGTAAAGACTAATTGTAATTGGAGTCCTTTTCAGGACTAGGTTACATCAGTTCCTATCAGTTTTTGCCAGGCAGGTCTGTGCCAGTGCTGTGCAAGTTTTTTTCACAGCATTTGGCTGAATCTAGCAAAGCTAATCCTTTTTGGCCTATTGCAGTAAGTGTTAGTCAGTGGAGTAGCCTATCTGTGTTTCAAGATATACCACCTGTGTATAGAATACCAATTTTTTTACTGCACCTAGTGAAGTAAAATCTTTTGGGCATAGCATCATTCTATTAGTCCATCTATACTGACCTCCATCAGGTTGCAAATTGAATATAATTTTTTTCTGCATCTAGCTCTGAAAAAATATTTGGCCTTCTAGCAGTGTGTGGGACTTTCTCTATTAGTCCATCTATACTGACCTCCATCAGGTTGCAAACTGAATATATTTTTTCTGCATCTACCTCTGAAAAAATATTGGGCTTGTAGCTGTGTGTGGGACTTGTTCTATTAATCCATCTATACAGACCTCCATCAGGTTGCAAACTGAATATAATTTTTTTCTGCATCTACCTCTGAAAAAATATTTGGGCTTCTAGCTGTGTGTGGGACTTGTTCTATTACTCCATCTATACTGACCTCCATCAGGTTGCAAATTGAATATAATTTTTTTCTGCATCTAGCTCTGAAAAAATATTGGGCTTCTAGCTGTGTGTGGGACTTGTTGTATTAGTCCATCTATACTGACCTCCATCAGGTTGCAAACTGAATATATTTTTTTCTGCATCTACCTCTGAAAAAATATTGGGCTTCTAGCTGTGTGTGGGACTTGTTCTATTAATCCATCTATACAGACCTCCATCAGGTTGCAAACTGAATATAATTTTTTTCTGCATCTAGCTCTGAAAAAATATTTGGCCTTCTAGCAGTGTGTGGGACTTTCTCTATTAGTCCATCTATACTGACCTCCATCAGGTTGCAAATTAAAAATAATTTTTATCTGCATCTAGCTCTGAAAAAATATTTGGGCTTCTAGCTGTGTGTGGGACTTGTTCTATTACTCCATGTATACTGACCTCCATCAGGTTGGAAATTGAATATAATTTTTTTCTGCATCTAGCTCTGAAAAAATATTTGGCTTCTAGCTGTGTGTGGGACTTGTTGTATTAGTCCATCTATACTGACCTCCATCAGGTTGCAAACTGAATATATTTTTTTCTGCATCTACCTCTGAAAAAATATTGGGCTTCTAGCTGTGTGTGGGACTTGTTCTATTATTCCATCTATACAGACCTCCATCAGGTTGCAAACTGAATATAACTTTTTTTTGCATCTAGCTCTGAAAAAATATTTGGCCTTCTAGCAGTGTGTGGGACTTTCTCTATTAGTCCATCTATACTGACCTCCATCAGGTTGCAAATTAAAAATAATTTTTATCTGCATCTACCTCTGAAAAAATATTTGGGCTTCTAGCTGTGTGTGGGTCTTGTTCTATTAGTCCATTTATACTGACCTCCATCACGCTGCAAATTCAAAATAATTTTTTGTCTGCATCTAGCTCTGAAAAAATATTTGGCCTTCTAGCAGTGTGTGGGACTTTCTCTATTAGTCCATCTATACTGACCTCCATCAGGTTGCAAATTAAAAATATTTTTTATCTGCATCTAGCTCTGAAAAAATATTTGGGCTTCTAGCTGTGTGTGGGACTTGTTCTATTACTCCATCTATACTGACCTTCATCAGGTTGCAAATTGAATATAATTTTTTTCTGCATCTAGCTCTGAAAAAATATTGGGCTTCTAGCTGTGTGTGGGACTTGTTGTATTAGTCCATCTATACTGACCTCCATCAGGTTGCAAACTGAATATATTTTTTTCTGCATCTACCTCTGAAAAAATATTGGGCTTGTAGCTGTGTGTGGGAATTGTTCTATTAATCCATCTATACAGACCTCCATCAGGTTGCAAACTGAATATAATTTTTTTCTGCATCTACCTCTGAAAAAATATTTGGGCTTCTAGCTGTGTATGGGACTTGTTCTATTACTCCATCTATACTGACCTCCTTCAGGTTGCAAATTGAATATAATTTTTTTCTGCATCTAGCTCTGAAAAAATATTGGGCTTCTAGCTGTGTGTGGGACTTGTTGTATTAGTCCATCTATACTGACCTCCATCAGGTTGCAAACTGAATATATTTTTTTCTGCATCTACCCCTGAAAAAATATTGGGCTTCTAGCTGTGTGTGGGACTTGTTCTATTAATCCATCTATACAGACCTCCATCAGGTTGCAAACTGAATATAATTTTTTTCTGCATCTAGCTCTGAAAAAATATTTGGCCTTCTAGCAGTGTGTGGGACTTTCTCTATTAGTCTATCTATACTGACCTCCATCAGGTTGCAAATTAAAAATAATTTTTATTTGCATCTAGCTCTGAAAAAATATTTGGGCTTCTAGCTGTGTGTGGGACTTGTTCTATTACTCCATCTATACTGACCTCCATCAGGTTGCAAATTGAATATAATTTTTTTCTGCATCTAGCTCTGAAAAAATATTGGGCTTCTAGCTGTGTGTGGGACTTGTTGTATTAGTCCATCTATACTGACCTCCATCAGGTTGGAAACTGAATATATTTTTTTCTGCATCTAGCTCTGAAAAAATATTGGGCTTCTAGCTGTGTGTGGGACTTGTTCTATTAATCCATCTATACAGACCTCCATCAGGTTGCAAACTGAATATAATTTTTTTCTGCATCTAGCTCTGAAAAAATATTTGGCCTTCTAGCAGTGTGTGGGACTTTCTCTATTAGTCCATCTATACTGACCTCCATCAGGTTGCAAATTAAAAATAATTTTAATCTGCATCTAGCTCTGAAAAAATATTTGGGCTTCTAGCTGTGTGTGGGACTTGTTCTATTACTCCATCTATACTGACCTCCATCAGGTTGAAAATTGAATATAATTTTTTTCTGCATATAGCTCTGAAAAAATATTGGGCTTCTAGCTGTGTGTGGGACTTGTTGTATTAGTCCATCTATACTGACCTCCATCAGGTTGCAAACTGAATATATTTTTTTCTGCATCTACCTCTGAAAAAATATTGGGCTTCCAGCTGTGTGTGGGACTTGTTCTATTAATCCATCTATACAGACCTCCATCAGGTTGCAAACTGAATATAATTTTTTTCTGCATCTAGCTCTGAAAAAATATTGGGCTTCTAGCTGTGTGTGGGACTTGTTCTATTAATCCATCTATACAGACCTCCATCAGGTTGCAAACTGAATATAATTTTTTTCTGCATCTAGCTCTGAAAAAATATTTGGCCTTTTAGCAGTGTGTGTGACTTTCTCTATTAGTACATCTATACTGACCTCCATCAGGTTGCAAATTAAAAATAATTTTTATCTGCATCTACTTCTGAAAAAATATTTGGGCTTCTAGCTGTGTGTGGGACTTGTTCTATTAGTCCATCTATACTGACCTCCATCACGCTGCAAATTCAAAATAATTTTTTGTCTGCATCTAGCTCTGAAAAAATATTTGGCCTTCTAGCAGTGTGTGGGACTTTCTCTATTAGTCCATCTATACTGACCTCCATCAGGTTGCAAATTAAAAATAATTTTTATCTGCATCTACAGTGCCTACAAGTAGTATCCAACCCCCTGCAGATTTAGCTGGTTGACACATGCGGAATTAACTTAGCATTGTGACATTTGTACTGTAGATCAGCCTGGAAGTGGGAAATGCACTGCAGCAAATTTTGTTTTTGTTTTTTTTTTTTGTTTTTTAAAACGTTAAAAGTTAATTCAGAGTGTCATTTATTATTCAACCCCTCAAACCACAAGAATTCTGTTTGGTCCCCCTAAAGAATTAAGAAGTATTTCAGGCACCAAGAATAATGAGCTTCACATGTGTGGATTAAAGATCTCTTTTGCCAGCCTTTTCTGACTATTTAAGACCCTCCCCAAACTTGTGAACAGCACTCAGACATGGTCAACATGGGAATGACAAAGGAGCATTCCAAGGCCATCAGAGACAAGATCGTGGAGGGTCACAAGGCTGGCAAGGGGTACAAAACCCTTTCCAAGGTGTTGGGCCTACCTGTCTCCACTGTTGGGAGCATCATCCGTAAGTGGAAGGCTTATGGAACTACTGTTAGCCTTCCACGGCCTGGACAGCCTTTGAAAGTGTCCTCCCGTGCCGAGGCCAGGCTTGTCCGAAGAGTCAAGGCTAACCCAAGGACAACAAGGAAGGAGCTCCGGGAAGATCTCATGGCAGTGGGGACATTGGTTTCAGTCAATACCATAAGTAACGTACTCCACCGCAATGGTCTCCATTCCAGACGAGCCTGTATGGTACCTTTACTTTCAAAGCGTCATGTCAAGGCTCGTCTACAGTTTGCTCATGATCACTTGGAGGACTCTGAGACAGACTGGTTCAAGGTTCTATGGTCTGATGAGACCAAGATCGAGATCTTTGGTGCCAACCACACACGTGACGTTTGGAGACTGGATGGCACTGCATACGACCCCAAGAATACCATCCCTACAGTCAAGCATGGTGGTGGCAGCATCATGCTGTGGGGCTGTTTCTCAGCCAAGGGGCCTGGCCATCTGGTCCGCATCCATGGGAAGATGGATAACACGACCTACCTGGAGATTTTGGCCAAGAACTGTTATGTTCTGCTACCAAAGCTAAGGAAAGAGAGGAGATCTGTCCCTACTATGAGACTCAGCTGAATCCCTACGATGTAACAGGGAACCTGATCCTGCGATCAGACCTGCTAAAGTCCTAATCTAGTCTGTACGAAGACCTATAGATGTGGGGAGGGAATCCCTACAAGTACTAAGGACTGGGAGGAATATGGGACACCTCCTAACAGAAATAGTAGCAGACAGACGAACAAACAAAATAGATAGAACATAGAGGTCCGTAGACCAAGCAAACTAACAGAGTTAGATACAGAGCACAGGCTAGCTAGAAAGTAGATATACAATGAAGTCCAGCAAAGCCAGAAGGGCGGAGCAGGACTAAATAGGCCAACAAGGTCATGTGACCAGCAAAGGAAAAAAAACCTAACAGCAAGGTTCTAACAGTACCCCCCCTTCTAAGAGGATCCTCCGGATCCCCTAGGACCAGGCTTATCAGGAAATCTCCTGTGAAACGCTCTGATAAGTCTGGACGCGGAAACATCATCTGACCTCACCCAAGAGTTATCCTCGGGTCCGAAACCTTTCCAGGCCACAAGATACTGCAAACTACCTCTAAACCGTCTAGAGTCAAGGATGCGAGAAATTTCATATTCCCCGTCCTCCACCACCGGAGGAACAGAGGCAGAGGCGTCACCATCCGACACAACAGCTTTTTTTAACAGAGAGACATGAAAGACCGGATTAATTCTCCAGGAGGTAGGAACCTCCAACCTAACAGCAGATTGGTTGACAACCTGAAGCACCTTAAAGGGCCCTACAAACTTGGGACCCAATTTCTTAGAAGGAATCCTCAACCGCAGATTCCTAGAGGACAACCAAACCATGTCACCAACAGCGAACAAAACCTCCTGTCGTTTCCTATCAAAGTAGTCTTTAGATTTTCTGTTGGCCTCCTGAAGATAACCACGCACATCCGTCCAAACTCTTTCCAAATCACCGGAAAAATTCTCCTCCTCAGGCACGGCAGATCCCAACTTGGAGAACGACCCAAACGACGGATGTCTCCCAGAACAACAAAAAAAAGGCGAACAACCAGCAGAAGAAGATGTATGATTGTTCAGAGCAAATTCGGCAAGTGGCAGAAACTCAGACCACCCCTCTTGATTGTCTGCCACAAAACAACGCAAGAACTGCTCAACATCCTGGTTTTTCCTTTCTGTCTGGCCATTAGATTCAGGATGATATCCGGACGAAAACGACAAATGAATTCCCAACCTGTCACAAAAGGCACGCCAAAAACGAGCCACGAACTGAGGACCCCTATCAGAAACAATGTCAGTAGGAACGCCATGAAGTCTGACAATTTCCTTGACAAAGGCCTTAGCGAGAGTTTTAGCGCAGGGCAGTTTGACGAAGGGAACCAAGTGACACATCTTGCTAAAGCGGTCCACGACCACCCAGATGACAGTAAAACCCTCAGAGGGGGGAAGGTCAGTTATAAAGTCCATAGCCAAATGTGTCCAAGGAGCACTGGGGACCTCCAAAGGACAAAGCAACCCCGCAGCAGGAGTATGTGAGGACTTAGCTCTAGCACATATAGTACATTGGCGCACCCACTTAATGACTTCCTTCTGCCATCCAGGCCACCAAAAACTGCGACCCACCAGTCTCTTGGTCTCAGAGATTTCGGGATGACCTGCCAACCGAGATTCGTGACACTCAACAAACAAATCTCTCCTAAAGGTCTCAGGCACAAACAACCTCCCATGAGGAGTGTTAGATGGGGCATTCTCCTGAGCTTTAAGAATCTCATCTTCCAAAACGGAGTCTAAAGCAGCTATCACAACACCTTCTTGTAAAATGTTTTCCTCTTTCTCAGCACCGACTATGGGAGAAAAACTGCGAGACAAGGCATCCGCCTTAACATTCTTAGTACCAGGGATGTAAGTAACGGAGAAATTAAACCGCGAGAAAAACAGTGCCCACCTAGCCTGACGGGCATTCAGGCGCTTGGCAGCATCAAGATATATCAGATTTTTATGATCCGTAAGAACCTGAACGGGAAATTCCGCACCTTCCAAGAAGTGGCGCCAGTGTTCAAATGCGAGTTTAATAGCCAATAATTCCCGATTACCAATATCGTAATTCAATTCAGTCTCCGAAAATTTTTTTGAAAAAAAGGCACAGGGATGTAATCCATCCCCGTTATCCTGAGACAATACTGCGCCAACCCCCACAGAGGAAGCATCAACCTCAACCAAAAACGGCCTAGTAACATCAGGCTGCATAAGGATGGGAGCAGAGGTGAACCTCTCCTTGAGATACACAAAAGCTTCAATGGCCTCAGAAGACCACTGAACCGCATCAGCACCTTTCCTGGTGAGATCAGTCAGAGGTTTGACAATACTAGAAAAAATTTTTATGAACTTTCTATAGTAATTGGCGAAACCCAAAAACCTCTGTATCGATTTCAAACCAATAGGCCTAGGCCATTCCTGCACAGCCTGAACCTTAACCGGATCCATCTCAAAACCTTTGCTGGAGATAATGTAGCCCAAAAAACTAATTCTCTGTACAGCGAACTCACATTTCTCCAGCTTAGCAAAAAGCGAATTGTCCATTAATAACTGTAATACCTCACGCACGCTCCGCCAATGAGACTCCAGATCTGGCGAATAAATCAAAATGTCATCCAAATACACAACCACATTTTTACCGATCAAAGGTCTAAGGATGTCATTAATCAGATTCTGAAAAAATGCAGGAGCATTAGTAAGACCAAAAGGCATAACCAGATTCTCAAAATGACCCACAGGAGTGTTAAAAGCAGTCTTCCATTCGTCACCCTCCTTCATGCGCAACAGATTGTATGCCCCCTTAAGGTCAATTTTAGAGAACCACTTGGCCCCCAATAACTGGTTAAACAGATCAGGAATCAATGGCAGTGGGTAAGGATTGCGTACCGTAATTTTGTTAATCTCACGAAAATCCAGACAAGGACGTAAACCGCCGTCCTTTTTTTTTACAAAAAAAAATCCAACCGCCTCAGGAGACTTAGAGGGCCTAATGTGACCGGCGGCCAAGCTTGTCTGTATGTATTCCTCCAAAGCCTTCCTCTCAGGAATAGTAAGGTTAAATAAACGACTCTTAGGAAGAGTCGCTCCAGGGACAAATTCAATAGAACAATCATAGTCTCTATGGGGAGGCAAAACCTGCGATTCCTTCTCAGAAAAAACTCTCCAAAAATCCTGAATAGGAACAGGCAATTCTCCCCTATCCAAAGCTGCAATACGCCCGTTACAACACTTGTCATAACATTTATGGCTCCAGGATTTAATTTCACTGGTAGACCAATCCAGTACAGGATTGTGAAATTTTAACCAGGGCAAACCCAATATTACTGGAGAAGGCAAGTTATTCAACACTACCAAATCCAATTTCTCATGGTGAACACCATTAATAGTGAGAGGAAATTCACTGACCTTGAGAGTAATATTCTTCAAAGGGGAGCCATCCACAGAAACCACAGCAATGGGGGATGACAAAGGTTCAGGTTTTAAATTGAGTTTTTCCACGAATCCCCCATCAATTACATTCAGTGTAGACCCGCAATCAACAAACACCCGAAATTCCATTAATTTTTCCTGAGCAATCGTGGAAGCAGCTAAAAATATACCCTTGGAATTTAAACAGGCAATACGGGCGTGACTGACCATTTTTTTTTCTTTCTTCATACGAAGCTCACAGCCTTTAATCAAATGACCAGATTTTCCGCAGTAGAAACACAAGCCTTGCGAAAAACGACGGTCTTTTTCTTGAGAGCGAGGTGCCACCGATCCAATCTCCATCGGTTCACCACTGTTAGTACACACATTATCATAACCAGAAACTGACATAGCAGAGGATTTGCTCTCATTAACCCTAGCACGCAGTCTTCTATCCACCCGTATAGCTAATTGCATAGCCAGTTGCAAATCTTCAGGTGTAGGATAAGCAATTAGCAGGTCTTTAACCCTTTCACTGAGCCCAGCAAGAAATAGACTTTTCAGAGCAGAATCGTTCCACCCTGTTTGAGTGGACCAACGACGAAAATGTGTACAATATTTTTCCACATTACCCGATCCTTGTTTTAGACGTCTCAACTCAGTCTCAGCTGATGCGACACGGTCAGGATCATCATATAATAGTCCCAAAGCAGAAAAAAAACTATCCACTGATCTGAAGCATGAATCACTAGGTTGCAAAGAAAAGGCCCACTCCTGAGGCTCTTTGCGCAAAAGTGACATTATGAACCCTACGCGCTGGGATTCATCCCCAGAGGACTTAGGTCTCAAACGAAAATACAATAAGCAAGCATTTTTAAATGAAAAAAATTCTCGGTGTTCACCAAAAAACAAATCCGGCAAACATACCTTAGGCTCCAAGAAATGTGCTCCAGGACAGTTACTCACGTGCTGACGGAGCTCGGCCACCTCCAGAGAGAGTCCCTGCAGGCGATGAGCCAAATCCTGAACCGACACCATGATGGAACAGAAAAATCTTTCCTTAGAGAATTTGCTGGCTGGACTTACTGTTATGTTCTGCTACCAAAGCTAAGGAAAGAGAGGAGATCTGTCCCTACTATGAGACTCAGCTGAATCCCTACGATGTAACAGGGAACCTGATCCTGCGATCAGACCTGCTAAAGTCCTAATCTAGTCTGTACGAAGACCTATAGATGTGGGGAGGGAATCCCTACAAGTACTAAGGACTGGGAGGAATATGGGACACCTCCTAACAGAAATAGTAGCAGACAGACGAACAAACAAAATAGATAGAACATAGAGGTCCGTAGACCAAGCAAACTAACAGAGTTAGATACAGAGCACAGGCTAGCTAGAAAGTAGATATACAATGAAGTCCAGCAAAGCCAGAAGGGCGGAGCAGGACTAAATAGGCCAACAAGGTCATGTGACCAGCAAAGGAAAAAAAACCTAACAGCAAGGTTCTAACAAGAACCTCCGCTCCTCCATCAAGGGTCTTAAGATGGGTCGTAATTTCATCTTCCAACAAGACAACGACCCAAAGCACACAGCCAAGAAAACCAAGGCCTAGTTCAAGAGGGAAAAAGTCAAGGTGTTGGAGTGGCCTAGTCAGTCTCCTGACCTTAACCCACTTGAAAACTAGTGGAAGGAGCTCAAGAATAAAGTCCACATGAGACACCCAAAGAACCTAGATAACTTGGAGAAGATCTGCATGGAGGAGTGGGCCAAGATAACTCCACAGACCTGTGCCGGCCTGATCAGGTCTTATAAAAGACGATTATTAGCTGTAATTGCAAACAAGGGTTATTCCACAAAATATTAAACATAGGGGTTGTATAATAATTGACCCACACTTTTATGTTTAAAATTTAATAAAATTCAACTGAGCAACAAAACTTTTTGGTTTGTAAGATTTATGCTTCTGTTCATAAAACCTACTCTCGTTTGCAGTTTGAAGGCTCTAACTTATTTGCATCTTATCAAACCAGCTAAATCTGCAGGGGGTTGAATACTACTTGTAGGCACTGTAGCTCTGAAAAAATATTTGGGCTTCTAGCTGTGTGTGGGACTTGTTCTATTACTCCATCTATACTGACCTCCATCAGGTTGCAAATTGAATATAATTTTTTTCTGCATCTAGCTCTGAAAAAATATTGGGCTTCTAGCTGTGTGTGGGACTTGTTGTATTAGTCCATCTATACTGACCTCCATCAGGTTGCAAACTGAATATATTTTTTTCTGCATCTACCTCTGAAAAAATATTGGGCTTCTAGCTGTGTGTGGGACTTGTTCTATTAATCCATCTATACTGACCTCCATCAGGTTGCAAACTGAATATAATTTTTTTCTGCATCTAGCTCTGAAAAAATATTTGGCCTTCCAGCAGTGTGTGGGACTTTCTCTATTAGTCCATCTATACTGACCTCCATCAGGTTGCAAACTGAATATAATTTTTTTCTGCATCTAGCTCTTTAAAAATATTTGGCCTTCTAGCAGTGTGTGGGACTTTCTCTATTAGTCCATCTATACTGACCTCCATCAGGTTGCAAACTGAACATAATTTTTTTCTGCATCTAGCTCTGAAAAAATATTTGGGCTTCTAGCTGTGTGTGGGACTTGTTCTATTAGTCCATCTATACTGACCTCCATCAGGTTGCAAATTGAATATAATTTTTTTCTGCATCTAACCCAGCCAATAGTTTTGGCCTAATACCACAGTTGGGCCACTCAGCTCTGATCGGTTCCCATCCATTGTTTTTTTGTGCAAACAACTCCAGAGTTGTGAATTAGTTAAACACCAAAATGAGTGGAAAAAGGCCTGCTGCTGGTGGAAAGGGGAATAGGCGTGTTGGGAAGGGGAAAAAAGGTTGCGTCCGTGGGGTAGGTGTTAAAGCAACAGTAACATCTGCAGAAGAAAGACCATCTTCCAGCCAAACTAAAATGTCTACTTCTTTTAGCGGACAATGTGATAAGATCCCTTTCTTACGGCCACGCCAATCGCTACAAATTCCAGATGAGGCACAAAAACAGCAGGTGCTTCAACGGATATCAAGTGCTCCTTTAAGTGGGCTCTCCTCCACATCAACTTCAACATCACAAATACTCCAGTCCTCAAAGGTGTCACTCCAATCGCACTTGCTTCCTCACAGCTCCCAAATCTCCAGCTGCCCGTCTGAGTATGAGGTAGAACAGATGGTTGAGTCTGCAGAGCTGTTTACTCATACTATAGCCTGGGAATCAGAGGTCGACTCCAGCGCTTCTGTGAATCCAGACGAGGAAATGATCTGCACTGATGCCCAGAATCTTTATGAGTCGGATCCAGGACCAGACGCAGAAGGTTCTGACCATAATGTAGACCCTCATTCCCAAACTGTAACTCCTGTTGGTGGAGACAATGAGGAAGACGATGATGAGACTCAAATACCTGATTGGAGCGACAACTTTAGTTTTTTGTCAGGGCAGGAACAGGTTGGCTCTGAGGACGACGGGTGTGATAAGGCACAGGGTGATGATGATGAGGTTGGAGATCCCACTTACTGTCAACCCACAGTCAGCCAAGAGATGAGGTCAGCAGAGGAGGTGGAGGAAGATGCTAGTGACGACGAGGTCAGGTTGCGCCTTCCTGGACAGAGACGTAGTACTGGAAGCACGTCAACAACTGCATCCTCAAACACAACTCTGCCTCTCACCACAAGTCGTGGTGGCTCTTCAGGTCGCATGGGTGCTAAGCCTTGCATAGCCTGGGCATTTTTTTCAGATCGATAAAGATGACCCAACTCGTGTTATCTGTAACATTTGTCAGCAAAAGCTAAGTAGAGGCCAAAAAATACATAGTTTGAGTACTTCATGCATGAACCGGCACATGGACATGAAGCATAAGTTGCAGTGGGAAGCTCAGTGTGCTACAATGCGGCCTAGCCGGCCGGGCCAACCACCGTCTGCCATATCTTGTGCATCCGCGGCCTCTTCATCCTCTGTGACTGGGGGGACAGCAGTCACACCTGTTTTGGGGCGCAGACCTGCCACCTCTTTACCCGCAACAGCCAGCGTGATTGGCAGGTCATCATTTTCTTTGGAGGTGGTAACACCAGCTGGTGTTGAGCGCTGTCCGACATCGATAGCACCACCTTTGGATCAAGGCAACCTAACATGTCCGCCTGCATCTTCCTCACAGACCGGCAGTTTGCCGGGGACACCCTTATCAACCCCGTCTAAGCACAATAGCCAGCCCTCGGTCCCTCAGATGTGGACAAGTAAAAGACCATTTCCTCCTAGCCATGAGAAAGCTAAGAGGTTGAATTTCACCATCTGCAAGCTCTTGGCTACAGAAATGCTGCCTTTCCGCCTGGTGGACACAGAGGATTTTCGAGACCTTATGTCCATCGCAGTGCCCCAGTACCAGATGCCCAGTCGGCACTACTTCTCAAAGAAAGGTGTGCCTGCGCTCCACCAGCATGTCGCACACAACATCACCGCTTCTTTGAGAAACTCTGTGTGTGACAGGGTGCATTTCACCACAGACACTTGGACGAGTAGGCATGGACAGGGGCGTTACATGTCGCTGACTGGGCACTGGGTAACTATGGTGACAGCAGGACAAGGGGCTGCTGTCCAAGTCTTGCCGTCCCCACGAGTTGTGCGTCAATCCTCTTTATGTCAAAGTTCCTCCACTGCTTCTGCCTCCTCAACCTCCTCTCGGTCTTCCACCTGCACCCAAAGCCTGTCTGGTCATGCCACAAGCTTTCTAACTGCGCAGAAGGGATCCTGCACACCTCCTTACTATGCTGGCAGTAGGGCTCAACGTCATCAGGCGGTTTTAACTTTGAAATGTCTGGGAAATGTGAGTCACACAGCTGAGGAGTTGTGGTCAGCTCTGGAGAACCAATTTCATGAATGGTTGTCTCCACTGGACCTGAAACCAGGGAAGGCCGTGTGCGACAATGCTGCAAACCTGGGTGCGGCCCTTCGCCGGGGCAATGCCACACACGTGCCTTGTATGGCTCACGTGTTGAACTTGGTTGTCCAACAATTTTTAGCTCACTATCCCAGACTAGATGGCCTTCTGCAGAGGGCACGGTCGCTGTGTGCTCACTTCCGCCGTTCGCATCCCGCAGCTCAGCGACTTACATCTCTACAGAAGTCGTTGGGCCTGCCACTTCACCGGCTAAAATGCGATGTGCCTACCCGGTGGAATTCAACTCTGCACATGTTGCAGCGACTGTGGCAGCACCGACAAGCCCTGGTGCAATACATTCTGACGTATAGCCTGGGCCAACGAGATCCAGACGTGGGGCAAATCAAGCTGGAGGAGTGGTCTCAGATCAGGGACCTATGCACCCTTCTGCACAGTTTTGAAATGGCGACGAAGATGTTTAGTGCTGACGATGCCATTATCAGCATGACTATTCTGGTGATTTACATGCTGGAGCACATGTTAAGCAGAATTCGGAGTCAGGTGGTGGCACAAGAGGAGGTGGAGGAAGTAGAGGAGGAGGAGTTGTATGCGGAAGGGCTAACATCTGCAAGGTCCAGACGGTCGGCAGCACCAAGGCGGCAGGCATGTGAGGGTGGGGGAGATGGTTTTACCAGGGCGCATGGTAGCAGCCAAAGTAGTGAGGAAGGTGCAGGAGCCCAGGAAGAAGTGGAGGACGAACTGATGGAAGACTCATCAGATGAGGAAGACCTTGATCACATTTCTGTTGTGCGAGGTTGGGGGGAGAGGACAGAGGAAGGAAGCATGATTGTTACCTCGCCACCAACACAACAGAGACTTGGTGCTCCTGGATGCGCAACACACATGAGTGCCTTCTTGCTGCACTACCTGCAACATGACCCTCGAATTGTGAGAATTAGAAATAATCCTGACTACTGGGTTGCCACACTGTTAGATCCCCGGTACAAAAGTAAATTTGCAGAAATTATTCCTGCCATAGAAAGGGATGCACGCATGCAGGAGTATCAGCAGAGACTGTTGCAGAATCTTACATGTGCTTTTCCACAAAACACCAGTGGTGCACGTAGTGAATCTCACAGTTCCAACTTGCCAACCGTGGGACCGTCAAGTGTTCAGCACTCAAACCATAACAGAACCACAGTATCTGCTGGTAACATCAATTTTGCGCAATCATTTCACCACTTTTCTAGCCCATCCTTTGCAAGGCCACAGGAGACAAGAAGTCTGACACATAGTCAACGCCTAGAGACGATGGTACAGGAGTATCTCCAAGTAAACATTGAAGCCATGACTGTGTCACTGGACCCTTGCTCTTTTTGGGCTTCCAATCTGGATAAATGGCCGGAGCTAGCCACTTACGCCTTGGAGATCTTGTCATGCCCCGCAGCCAGCGTTCTGTCTGAACGTGTGTTCAGCGCTGCTGGTGGTGTGCCAACAGTTTCTGCTTCAATTGTTTTGCATGAGGACAGAATACCCTCCCAGAGCTGTTGCTTAGATGTGAACTGCCTCCCGCCATCATAGACACTCCTTTTGAAGATGCTCGAGAGGTTCTGAATGGGGTTGAGGTCAGGGGAGCATGGGGTTCACACCATAAGTTTGTCCCCTTTTATGCCCATATCAGCCAGAGATGCAGATGTGTTATGTGCAGCATGAGACGGTGCATTATCATGCATGAAAATGATCTTGCTGTGGAATAGACGGTTCTTCTTCTTGAACCATGGCAGGAAGTGCTGTTTGAGAAACTCCACATACATTATGGAGTTCATCTTTACCCCTTCAGGGATCCTAAAGGGGCCAACAATCTCTGTCCCCATGATTCCAGCCCAAAACATTACTCCACCTCCTCCTTGTTGGCGCTGTAGCCGTGTTTGCGTGGGGTGTCCATCAACCAGCAATCCTCCACTCCATCCATCTGGACCATCGAGTGTTGCACGGCACTCATCCGTGAACAAAACAGTTTTGAAGTCAGTCTTCATGTATTGTTTTGCCCACTGGAGCCGTTTCTGCTTGTGTGCAGTGGATAGAGGAGGTCGACAGGATGGCTTACGCACAGCTGCAAACCTCTGAAGGACCCTGCATCTTGTTGTTCGGGGGACGTTGGAGGCACCAGCAGCTTCAAAAACTTGTCTGCTGCTACGACAAGGCTTTTTTGCCGCTGCTCTTTTAACCTGACGTAATTGCCTGTAGGAAAGAGTCCTCAATTTGCCCTTATCAGCACGCACACGTGTGTACTGTGAATCAGCTACATACTTCTTGATTGCCAAGACACTTCATCCTGATCATCGCACAATGTTGATTGTAGTCATGCCTTGACCTAAACACTCCACAATTTGTTGCTTCTCAGCAGCCGACACATCCTTTTTTTTTCCCATTTTGGCAGAAAATGTAGGCTGCTTAATAATGTGGGACAGCCTTCTTAAGTAGTCTTGTCTTTCATTGAACACACCTGCCAAACTAATTAGCACAGGTGTCTGCAATTGCTTACAGTGATATAAAGAGCCCTGACACAAATCACCATCAATGAGTTTAACTGACAAACAAACAAATTCTTCCCTTATCACTCCTAAACACTTTTTGCATAATAATTTGGAACACAGTGTACATGTGCTTTTCCACAAAACACCAGTGGTTCACGTAGTGAATCTTACTGTTCTAACTTGCCAACCGTGGTCTGTATGGAGTTGTTCAATAAAGGGCCCAAAATTAAGATAACATAAACGGGAGAGGTCTCTATGAATAGGAATTCCTAAGTATTTGATACCCTGTGAGGGCCAGGCAAAGGGAAAGTTGGACTTGATGGAATCCTGTATGGATTTGGGGAGGGAGACATCGAGGGCCTCAGACTTCGTTGCATTGATTTTAAAATTTGACCATGTAACAAAGTGATCTATTTCAGCCATAACAGAAGGGATAGATATATGTGATTGAGTGATATATACTAGGACATCATCAGCAAATAGAGAGCACTTGTACTCGGTGCCTCCCACCTCAATCCACCTAATATTGGGGTTATGGCGAATTGATGAGAGCAGGTGCTCCGTCACTAGGATGTATAAGAGAGGGGACAGAGGACATCCCTGCCTTATCCCATTGGTGATTATGAAAGGTGATGAAAATGTTCTGACGCACCCCCTGGGCCTTGGGACACCCAGAGCCGGACCCTTTTTGGTGGATGCTGGTGGTTGTAGTCTCCGTGGCGACGACCCGGTTCCGTGGCTCAGGGCGGTCAAACCAGTGGCGGAACTATTTATGTGGTTTTGATGTTTAAATGTCCGACTACGCCACCCGTAGATTGCGGTCAGAGTGAACCGTCGCTGCAGGGCAGATCACTGAGGCTGGTGTTGTGGGTGCAGCAGAGCGTAGTATAACTCCCCACGGAAGGAGTATAGCCTCAGGGCAGTGTATTCGGAGGATGGGTTTGATGGTGCAGGGCAGCAGCAGTAAGGACACGGAGTCAGTGATGCAGTCCAGGGCCTTTACTCACAGTTCTTATTATCCAGACCACTTCTGCAGGTAACGGCTGCCCACGTCGTACTGTGCTCACCAGGTGAGGGACTCAGACAACTCCCAGATAACTTTGGAGAGCTTCACAGGACCCCCTTTGTGTGTCCTTTGACTGGCCTTTCTTACCAACGCTTCTGTCCGGCTGCCTCGGGCCTCCTCTTGGTAAACTTGGCGCCAGTTTCCCTGACCCTATGTGGTGCCTTCCTAGTGGGTGTAGCGAGGGGCTGCGCCACATAAAATGTTACAGCCTCCGGTTTCTAGCTGAGGGTCGTTTCCCGCCTCCACTAGTTTCGGGGACCGGTCTCCCCCTTTGGCCTGACCCCTCCACGCAGGTGGATTCGGGCGTGCGGTGGCGACTCGCCCGTCCGCACCCCTGGGATCCCTTCGTTCCTCATTCCTGGAGCCTTCTCCGCTCCTCTTCTTTCCTTCTCCCTCTTCCAGGCCTGGGCCTCTGTTACTAGGCCCGCCTCCGGAGCAGAGCTCATGCAGAGCCCCTGCTCCCTGTCACTTCTGCTCAGACTTCTCTGCACTGAACTAAGATGGTGCCCACCTTTTATACTCCCTTCTCAATGCACCCAGGAACTGCTTCCTCCCTGCTCCTGCACTACAGGGTTCCCCTTCCTCGGTGTTCCCTCCCCCCCCACTCCAGCCAGGGACAGGGACTGTCAAGCCCATCTCAGGGGCATATTGGTCGCCCTGCCCCACGGCAATGTGGTGTAATGCATGCAGGTGTCGGGGTCCTTATCCACACTCCATCCTTACCTGAGAGTGAGATATCACACCTCTGGGTGAGGTGCAATACCTCTGTAGCAACCGAGCCCTCGGGGTGCTACAGTTCCATTTATCTTCAACCTAGGTGACGTATTGCGATACAGGGCCGTGATTTTGGCTATAAAAGGGTCCCCTAGACCCCTACCCCAAGCTTTTTAAGAGAATAATATATAGCGTGCCAGGAGACTCAATGGAATGTTTTGTCAGCATCCAATGAGAGTATCTAATTACAAATTTTTAACTGCATCTAGCCCAGGAAATACTTTGTGCCTAGTAGCAGTGTCTGCTAGTCAGCGGATTATCCCTGCTGTTAAGCAAGCTACACCACCTGTAGTTTGGACACTTAATTTTTTCAAAGGAAATGCTTCAGGACCCCGGGATACTCATTAAAGAGCATCAGGAGGCACCCGAAGGCATAGGGGCTGGGACTGGCGGTAGGACACCTTGCGGTGGACCGCCGAGCTCGATCCTTATAAAAGCTTTTTAACTGCAGCAGCTTTAGTGGACGCTACTGGAGCTGGAATTACGCGGCTGCTGGCATGAGACTTGCCCTCCAATGTAAAAGGATTTAAAGTGTATTCATTCAAATTAGAGAGACAATTTAAATTAAAAAGCTTAGAGCTGCCTCCACCACAGGGGGGCTCGCTCAACCCACCAGCGGACAGGCACCAGTATTGGGAGAGGGGGGCTGGCCATCAGGGTCCACCGCGGCTCTGGCACAAACCCGGCGACACGGAGGTGGCACGGGCAGGAACGGACTTGCCGTGTCGGATTCTCACTTTTTGGATTTTAGAAGGGCATGACATGCCTATATCTGTGTCTCCCCCTCCTTTTACTCCTCCATCTCTTTTCTTTTCGCATGACTATAAGTACTTGTCACTTTTCCATGTGTTAGTTATGTCTTCTGAGCAGTTTGTCAGCTTTTGGACACCTTTGAAGGTGTTTTCTATGTGTTTCTATGTGTTTTTGTTTGCCTGCCATTGGTTTTAAAGGTGTTCGAAGGTGTTCGACGAACAGTTCGACGAACAGTTCGGCGAACACAAGGGTGTTCTACGAACCAAACTGATCTCGAACACTACGGGGGTGGTTCAACACTAGTGTTGAGATAAAGCAAGAAAAAATGGGTGTTTTATCGAGGGGGATAGTGTGAGAAGGCACAGTATAGAGACTATACAGACTGAGTAGTGTGGGAGGGACTATATAGAGAAGGGAAAGCGTGGAGGGACAGAGTGGAGGAATAGTACGGGAAGAAAAGTGTGAGACATAAGCATAGTATTAATACTGGGCAGTATCGGGGGACAGTATAGAGAGACAGCATAGGTGCAATATGAGGGCATAGTATGTGGAACAGAATGCATAGGACGGAAAGTGTGAGGAGCACAGTATAGACACTGGGCAGTATAGAGTGAGCAAAGTTTGAGTTTACAGTGTGAAGAGGGGGTTCAGTATGGAAAGGGGGCAGCATGGGAGGTGGAAAACTTAACAGAGGGTCAGTGTGGCAGTTATAGCTAATTAAGTTAGGCAGAGTGGCAGTTACAGCTAATCAGGGTGAACAGTGTGGCAGTTACAGCTAATAATGGCAGACAGTGTGGTGGTTATAGCTAATCAGGATGGGCAGTGTGGCAGTTACAGCTAATAAGGGCAGCTAACCAGAGTGGACAGCATGGTGGTTAAAGCTCATAAGGTGGACAGTGGGACATACATACTTCAGAGGTGTGAACAGTGGCGGTTTTAGTTCATAAGAGGAACAGTGTGGTTGTCATAGATGGTTTCTTACAATTGATTAAAGGGATGGTGTGGAGAGGAAATTGTAGAAGCTATATACCATAAAAAGGACAGAGTGGGGGTCATATTTTGTATAGGGAGGACAGTGAGGGCCAACTATTAACTCCTTCATGATGGAACTATTTTCCATTTTTTTATTTTTTTTTCTCCTCCCCTTCTTTTAAGAGCCATAACTTCTTTATTTTTACGTCCACATAGCCATATGAGGGCATTTTTTTGAGAGGCGAATTCTAATTTGAATGACACTGTTCATTTTATCAAGTGTTGCACTGAAGGGCAGGAACAAAACTCCAAGTACAAAATTGCAAAAAAAGTGCAATTCTAAAATTGCTTTTTGTTTTTTTATTTACCATGTTCACTATATGGTAAAACTGACCAGGCAATATGATGCTCCAGGTAAGTACGATTACAGAGATACAAAACATGTATAGTTTTTTTTTTTTATTTAAGTGGTGAAAAAAATTCCAAATTTGTAAAAAAAAAAAGAAATTTTGCTTTTAGCGTCATTTCAGAGACCCGTAACATTTCCAATTTTCGGGATATGGTTTGAATTGAATTTTAATGTAATGTTGTGGTGGCCAAAAAAATGGAATTCTGGTGCTTTGATTTTTTTCTCATTATGTCGTTTAACAATAGGATTAATTTACTTTTTATTTTGATAGATCGGACTTTTACAAACTCAGCAATACCAGATGTGTATTTTTTATTTTGTTTTATTTTTAATGGGGCAAAAGAGGGGTGATTAGAAATTGTGTTTTATTTAGTTTTTTTCTAATTTCAAAAACTTTTTTTGTTTTACTTTTTACTGTATTTAATAATCCCCTTAAGGGACTTGAAGCTGCAATCGTCTCTTTCGCTTGTGCCATACAGAGCAGTGGATCATGCATATAGTGAAAATCACGATCTCCTATGAACGCCAACTACAGGCTCACTTTCACAGGAGAATCGTCATGACAAGCATGTATGTCTTTGGCTGTCGTAGCAACTCATTGGCGCCCAAGATCATGTCACGAGCGCCCATGGCTATTAAAAGTACATGATGTCTGATAAAATCAGCCATCATCAGCTGGGAAAAATGCGAGCTCGGTGTGCGAACCCGCATCAAAGTCAGGGAGCTGGCATATGACATACCAACATATCATATGCCCATATGTTGGTATGGTCTTAAGAGGCACAGCACAGGGAAGATATTATTCTTGAGGGACATTAAAATGACACTGAGTTTTAAAAGCATCAAATTATGGCGTCCTGCAGAAGACAAGAGAGGATTTAAGTATGCAGATACGAACTGTGGATGTGAAAAGTCATCATGCCGTCTGGGCATGATGGAGAAGAAAAGAAAGGGAAGGACTCCAATCACAGCAGATGAAAACTATAAGGTACCTGTATTTAAATGTTAATTTGTGATACTGACTACATCTCATCAGTAATATGGTTCCAGTAGAATCAGGAGTCTGATGAAGACTGTTAACAACAACTCTGTGTATCTCCTTACCATTGTTATGAACATACCATCAGTAGTGATGAGCGAGTATGTTCTGTTAACCCTTACGGCGAGCATGCTCGGGTGCTCGCCAAGTATCTTCAGAGTGCTTGGGTGTTATGTTTTAGTCACTCTGTGCTCATGATTTGCGACTGTTTAACAGCTTTAATATATGTGAGGAATGCCCAAGAAACAGGCATCTGATGATAGTTTGGGTGCTGTATTTATATACTGAAAGTGGTTCTGGTGATGTATTCATGCACTGATGATGGTTCTTGTGATGGTCCCATTAACTGATGGTGGCTCTGGTGATGTACTTATATAATGATGCTGTATTTATGTACTGATTAGAGACGAGCGGTGTTCGACTCGAACTGTTCGCCAATCTCAAATTCGAGCTGTTTTGAGCGGTGTTTGAGCCGTTCAGCGAACACAAACGATTTGAAAAAAATCCGCCTGTTCGAGGTTATGTTCAATAACTGTTCGTGCACCAAAATCATAACTGGATTTTTTCACAGTAATGCTGATAATCAATGTTAATACGCAGTTTGAGTGTACAGCGGGGCGGGGAGAGGGGCAGGGGATGAATCTCTGCAGAAATAATGAAGATCTCCATTTTTTTTTCTCTTTCCCGCATTTACAGTGGGGAGGTGCAATCTGTCAGCCTATCAGCAGCGCACACACGGAGCGAACTGCTTTTTTTCACACAATCAAGGGCATGTGTCATTGGCTGTGTATGTCACATGTCCTTGCCCTATAAGATCCAGCCATTTTCCCTGTCGCCACCATTTTCTTACTGCTGCAGCTGCATGTTAGGCGGCACCGCTGTTGCTGTGTGCGCTATACTTTCAGTGTTAATTTCAAGCCAATTTTCTCTGAAATATACAGATAGCTTGGGAGTAGGGAATTGTTGTGATTGCAGTCCTTTTGAGGACTAGGTTACAGTATTTCCTACGACTTTTAGCAGGCAGGTCTGTGCTCTTAAATAGATAGGTTGGGAGTGGGGACTAATTGTAATTGCAGTCCTTTTGAGGACTATTTTACAGCATTTCCTAGGACTTTTTGCCAGGCAGGTCTGTGCCAGTGCTGTGCAAGTGTTTTTCATAGAATTTGGCTAAATCTAGTTAAGCAAATCCTTTTTGGCCTCTTGCAGTGTGTGTTAGTCAGTGGAGTAGCATATCTGTGTTGCAAGCTACACCACCTGTGTATAGAATACAATTATTTTTACTGCACCTAGCCAAGTAAAACCTTTTGGGCATAGCATCATTCTATTAGGCCATCTATACTACGCTCCACCAGCTTGCAAATTACTAATAATTTTATCTGCATCTAGCTCGGAAAATAATTTTGGGCTTGTAGCAGTGTGTGGGACTTATTCTTAGTCCATCTATACTAAGCTCCACCACCTTGCAAATTACAAATAATTTTTAGCTGCATCTAGCTTGGAAAATAATTTTGGGCTTGTATCAGAGTATGGGACTCATTCTATTAGTCCATCTATACTAAGCTCCACCACCTGTGTATGTAATAAAATTGTTTTACTGCATCTAACCCAGCCAATCCTTTTGGGCTAATACCACAGTTTGGCCACTCAGCTCTGCTCAGTTCCTATCCATCGTTTTTTGTGCAAACAACTCCAGAGTTGTCAATTAGTTAACCACCAAAATGAGTGGAAAAAGGCCTGCTGCTGGTGGAAAGGGGAATAGGCGTGTTGGGAAGGGAATAAAAGGTTGTGTCCGTGGGGTAGGTGTTAAAGCAACAGTAACATCTGCAGAAGAAAGACCATCTTCCAGCCAAACTAAGATGTCTACTTCTTTTAGCGGACAATGTGATAAGATCCCTTTCTTACAAGTAAAAGACCATTTCCTCCTAGCCATGAGAAAGCTAAGAGGTTGAATTTCACCATCTGCAAGCTCTTGGCTAAAGAAATGCTGCCTTTCCGCCTGGTGGACACAGAGGATTTTCGAGACCTTATGGTCATGCCAGTTTCATGAATGGTTGTCTCCACTGGACCTGAAACCAGGGAAGGCCGTGTGCGACAATGCTGCAAACCTCAGTGCGGCCCTTCGCCGGGGCAATGTCACACACGTACCTTGTATGGCTCACGTGTTGAACCTGGTTGTCCAGCAATTTTTAGGCCACTATCCTGGACTAGATGGCCTTCTGCAGAGGGCACGGTCACTATGTGCTCACTTCCGCCGTTCGCATCCCGCAACTCAGCGACTTACAGCTCTACAGAAGTCGTTGGGCCTGCCACTTCACCGGCTAAAATGCGATGTGCCTACCCGGTGGAATTCAACGCTGCACATGTTGCAGCGACTGAGGCAGCACCGACAAGCCCTTGTGCAATACGTTCTGACGTATAGCCTGCGCCAAAGGGATCCAGAGGTGGGGCAAATCACGCTGGAGGAGTGGTCTCAGATCAGCGACCTATGCACCCTTCTGCACAGTTTTGAAATGGAGTCGAAGATGTTTAGTGCTAGCGATGCCATTATCAGCATGACTATTCCGGTGATTTACATGCTGGAGAACATGTTAAACAGAATTCGGAGTCAGGTGGTGCGACAAGAGGAGGTGGAGGAAGTAGAGGAGGAGGAGTTGTATGCAGAAGGGCTAACATCTGCAAGGTCCAGACGGTCGGCAGCACCAAGGCGGCAGGCATGTGAGGGTGGGGGAGAAGGTTTTACCAGGGCGCATGGTAGCAGCCAAACTAGTGAGGAAGGTGCATGAGCCCAGGAAGAAGTGGAGGACGAACTGATGGAAGACTCATCAGATGAGGGAGCCCTTGATCACATTTCTGTTGTGCGAGGTTGGGGGGAGAGGGCAGAGGAAGGAAGCATGATTGTTACCTCGCCACCAACACAACAGGGACTTGGTGCTCCTGGATGCGCAAGACACATGAGTGCATTCTTGCTACACTACCTGCAACATGACCCTCGAATTGTCAGAATTCGAAATAATCCTGACTACTGGGTTGCCACACTCTTAGAACCACGGTACACAAGTAAATTTGCCGAGTATCAGCAGAGACTGTTGCAGAATCTTGCATGTGCTTTTCCACAAAACACCAGTGGTGCACGTAGTGAATCTCACAGTTCTAACTTGCCAACCGTGGGACTATCGAGTGTTCAGCACTCAAACCGTAACAGAAACACAGTATCTGCTGGTAACAGCAATTTTGCGGAATCATTTCACAGCTTTTTTAGCCTATCCTTTGCAAGGCCAGAGGAGACAAGAAGTCTGACACATAGTCAACGCCTAGAGACGATGGTACAGGAGTATCTCCAAGTAAACATCGAAGCCATAACTGTGTCACTTGACCCTTGCTCTTTTTGGACTTCCAATCTGTATAAATGGCCGGAGCTCGCCACTTACGTCTTGGAGGTCTTGTCATGCCCCGCAGCCAGCGTTCTCTCTGAACGTGTGTTCAGCGCTGCTGGTGGTGTGCTGACAGATAAGCGCACGCGGCTGTCCACTGAGAATGTAGACAGACTCACGTTCATAAAGATGAACAAATCATGGATCTGCAAGGGCTTTTCTACCCCTGTGTCATACTGGGGAGAGTAAAAGCTTGAGGATTTCGTAAAATCACCTCACCAACCGTTTTAAGCTTTCAAATTACTAATAATTTTTAGCTGCATCTTGTGTGGAAAATAATTTTGGGCCTGTAGCAGTGTGCGGTACTCATTCTATTATGCCATCTATGCTAAGCTCCACCAGCTTGCAAATTACTAATAAATTTTAGCTGCATCTTGTCTGAAAAATAATTTTGGGCCTGTAGCAGTGTGCGGTACGCATTCTATATATGTATTTAAAGTATAAATCCACCAACTTTCTCTATTAAGGAGCTTTCTCCTATAATCATCCACCAAATCTCCACCAATCACCACGGCCCACGGAGGGGCCACCACAGTCAGTGAATCCTTCCTTATTTAGTATAGAGTCTACCAATACTTTGGGCGTATTAGCCCAGCTGCGAAGCAAGCTGCACCGCCTGTGTATCTAATGAGAATTTTTAACTGTATCTAGCCTAGGCAGACTGTGAGGACCCCCAACCAAAACCAGACGCTCTGCATCTAACCCAGCCAATCATTTGATAGTATTGCTAGTAGCAGAGTCACATGGGCTCTAAACCTTGCATAGCCTGTGCATTTTTTCAGATCGATAAGGATGACCCAACTCGTGTTATCTTTAACATTTGTCACCAAAAGCTAAGTAGAGGCCAAAAAATCCATAGTTTGAGCACTTCATGCATGAACCGTCACATGGATATGAAGCATAAATTGCAGTGCGAAGCTCACTGTGCTACAATGCGGCCTAGCGGGCCGGGACAACCACCATCTGCCCCACCTGTGTCATCCTGGGGAGACTAAAAGCTACTGCGTAGTTTTTTCCAAAAATTTGAGTGAATTACAACGGGAATGGTTTGGAAGAGGTATAAGAGTTTAGGTAGGACATTCATTTTTAGTATACTTATTCTGCCAAACCAGGAAAAATCCTTCACCGTCCAAGAATTAAGATCTTTATGGAGTTGTTCAGTAAAGGGCCCAAAATTAAGATAAAATAGACAGGAGAGGTCTCTATGAATACGAATTGCTAAGTGTTTGATACCCTGTGAGGGCCAGGCAAAGGCAAAGTTGGACTGGATGGAATCCTGTATGGATTTGGGGAGGGAGACATAGAGGGCCTCAGACTTCGCTGCATTGATTTTAAAATTTGACCATGTAACAAAGTGATCTATTTCAGCCATAACAGCAGGGATGGATATATGTGATTGAGTGATATATACTAGGACATCATCAGCAAATGAAGAGCACTTGTACTCGGTGCCTCCCACCTCAATCCACCTAATATTGGGGTTATCGCGAATTGATGAGAGCAGGTGCTCCATCACTAGGATGTATAAGAGAGGGGACAGAGGACATCCCTGCCTTGTCCCATTGGTGATTATGAAAGGTGATGAAAATGTTCCATTAATCTTCAGCCTAGCTGACCGATTGTGATACAGGGCCATGATTTTGGCTATAAAAGGGTCCCCTAGACCCCTACCCCAAGCTTTTTAAGAGAATAATATATGGTGTGCCAGGAGACTCTATGGAATGCTTTCTCAGCATCCAACCAGAGTATCTAATTACAAATTTTTAACTGCATCTAGCCCAGGCAATACTTTGGGCCTAGTAGCAGTGTCTGCTAGTCAGCGGAGTAGCCACCGCCTGTAGATCTAATTACAAATTTTTAACTGCATCTAGCCCAGGAAATACTTTGGACCTAGTAGCAGTGTCTGCTAGTCAGAGGATTATCCCACCTGTTAAGCAAGCTACACCACCTGTAGTTTGGACACTTAATTTTTTCAAAGGAAATGCTTCGGGCCCCCGGGACACTCAGTGAAGTGCATCGAGGAGGCACCCCGAGGCACAGGGGCTGGGACTGGCGGTTGGACGCCTTGCAGTGGACCGCCAAGCTCAATCCTTATAAAAGCTTTTTATCTGCAGCAGCTTTAGTGGACGCTACTGGAGCTGGAATTCCCGCGGCTGCTGGCATCAGACTTGCCCTCCAATAGATCCTTGTAAAAGGATTTAAAGTGTACTCATTCAAATTACAGAGACAATTTAAATTAAAATGCTTACACCTGCCTCCACCGCAGGGGGGCTCGCTCGACCCACCAGTGGACAGGCACCAGTATTGGGAGAGGGGGGCTGGCCATCAGGGTCCACCGCAGCTCTGGCACAAACCCGGCGACACGGAGGTTGCACGGACAGGATCGGACTGACCGTGTCAGCTTCGCACTTTTTTGGTTTTAGAAGGGCATGACATGCCTATATCTGTGTCTCCCCCTCCTTTTACTCCTCCACCTCTTTTCTTTTCGCATGACTATATGTACTTGTCACTTTTCCATGTGTTAGTTGTGTCTTCTGAGCAGTTTGTCAGCTTTTGGACACCTTTGAATGTGTTTTCTATGTGTTTCTATGTGTTTTTGTTTGCCTGCCATTGGTTTTAACGGTGTTCGAAGGTGTTCGACGAACAGTTCGACGAACAGTTAGACGAACATATGGGTGTTCGACGAACCGAACCGAACTCGAACACTACGGGGGTGGCTCAACTCTAGTACTGATGGTTGTTTTGGTGCAGTATTTATGTACTAATGGTTGTTTGGCTGCGGTATTCATGTACTTATGGTGGTTCTTGTGATGTGTTCCTGTATTGATGTTTTTTTCTGGTGCTGTATTCATGTATAATGTGTTACGCTCGTGCCCGGACTGACTGGCGTGAGCGTGATTAGTAACTGTACCATGAACCGAGGAGTGCCTGGAGGGACGTAACTACTTATCAACCCGATCCGACCAAGGTCGCATGACGGCTTAGTCGACTCCGTGGACCAAGGGGGAACCAAGCAGAGGGACCAGGTGCGACTCCAGGTCAGACCCCGGTCACAGTTGTTGACCCACACAGGGGAATGCAGGAACACACAGGTTAGACTGGCATACAGGCAGGTGGGTACTGGCAAGTACGGCTGGTATGCAGACAGGTGGGCACTGGCAAGCACGGCTGGTATGCAGACAGGGAGATACTGGCAAGCACGGCTGGAGTGCAGACAGAGAGGTACTAGCAGGTTGGAGCGCAGCCTGGATAGGGTCCAGTACAGACTGGAAGACAGGTACAGAGCCGCAGATACGGTAGAGTAAAGCGAAACCGCCAGAGCGGAGGACAAGACAGAGAAAAGAGGAACTGCTGGTGCGGTGAGCAAGCAGAGCGGAGTGAAAACCACAGGTGCAGTGGGCAAGGCAGAGCGGAACCGCCGGAGCGGTGGACAAGGCAGAGCAGAGAGAAACCGCAGGTGCGGTGGACAAGGCAGAGCAGAGCGGAACCGCCGGAGCGGTGGGCAAGGCAGAGCAGGGAGAAGCCGCCGGAGCGGTGGGCAAGGCAGAGCAGAGAGAAGCCGCCGGAGCAGTGGGTAAGGCAGAGCAGAGGGAAGCCGCCAGAGCGGTGGGCAAGTCAGAGCAGAGAGAAACCGCCGGAGTGGTGGGCAAGACAGAGAGGACAGAGCTCTGTTCACATGGAATAGACTGGAAAATACAGGAAGATGGCTAGAATACAGGAGGAAGATACAGAGGAAGGGAAAAGGAGCTAGCAGAACCAGATACACACAAGGGACTTCCTATGAAGTAGCGAGTGGACACAAAACTGACAAGCAGAAGTACAGAGACAACGAGTTGGAGTTAAGTGCAGGTTCAGATACTGCAGGAAAAGGGAAGGTACGGACATAGAGACAAACAGGTAACAGGCTAAGATACAGTTCAGACAGGAACTGCTACTGCAATGAGATACAAGAACGAGCCTGGGTATACAGCCCCCAGAGTGGTGGAAACAGACTAGAAGTCACAGGTAACAGGCCTGGGTATACAGCCCCCAGAGTGGCGGAAACAGACTAGAAGTCAGAGATAGCAGGTCTTGGTATGCAGCCCCCAGAGTGGCAGAAACAGACTAGAAACAGGACAGGACCTGGCAATTCAGTAGCAAAGACTAACTGAGTGAAGGTGTTGCTCAGGCCCCTCCTTCTGGGTGGAGGGGGTTTAAATATCCAGTGACTCACAGCAATAGGCTGGGGATGCATTAGGAGTGCGCCCACAGCAGCTATAAGAATCAGGAAGTAACCAGGTCGCCGCCCTAAGCAATCAGACAAGAGACATGCACAGAGCATGAACTAGAGCAAGGTTTGCTGGCTGGACTGACAGGTAAGATTGCTGTCTTGCATAGTGGGAGGTGGAGCACTATGCAAGCAGGGATGTTACATAATGGTAGTTTTGGTGATGTATACATGTAATTTTGATGGTTCTGGTGATATATTTATGTGCTCATGGAGCTTTGGTGATATATTCCTGCACGAATGATGCTTCTGGAAATCTATTCATGCTCCAATGGTGCTTCTGATGATGTATTCATGTACTGATGGGGCTTCTGGGGATGCTGTATTTTGGTACTGATTGTGGTTCTGGTGCCGTATTCCTACATTGTTATTGGTTTTGAACCTGTATATATATATATATATATATATATATATATATAACACTCCATAACTTGTCAGATAACATGATACATGGCTAAATTAATAAAGTATTGTGCCGTCTTTAACTTAAGGATAACTACATCTGTATTCATGTTAGAGGAATTAATTCTAAAATCAAGCACTGTAGCATGCCAAATTTTAACATTGTGTAATATTCTCACTCTCAAGATTCATATGCGATTTTCATACTTACTGTCACTTGCCAACAAGCTTCAGTTCCTACTTCTCATATTGAATCACAGGCTGTAGTTTTTTACTGAATATTGAGAATATGCAAATTGCATATGATCAGTCACATGACGACTACTTAAACTGCTTAAGCTCTGTATACAAAGGGGCACCAAACTGAATTTTTGCTCTGTGTGCACGAAAACTTAGAATCGCCTTTGAGTCGGCCTAGTTATGACTCTCTCTTACTGGCATTTTGAATAACTATATTAAGAATAATCAAAACTTAATTTTTACTGTTGTAAATAAAGCAAGTAAGATATGCTAAGATGCTGATGTGCAGCAACTTCAAGTCAGCTAGCACAAAGTGACAAATGGTTGACCAGGAAAACATAATACCAGCACTGGGGAATCAGAGTGGAAACAGTAAATAGATTGCAAAGTCCTTTTGCAATTTTAAGCCTAAATGTTAATCAATATGTATTTGATATTTGTGCAAGGAACTTATCGACTTCTGAATTCCAATTAATGAAGTATTCTTGACTGTGAAGGATCAAGTGTATCACTTTATAAAGAATGGGGGTGTCTCATGTTTTATTTTCTACCTCTTAGGCTGAGTTCACACGATGCATTTTTCATGCGTTTCCGCGGCGTTTTTGCAGTTGCGGAAACGCCGCGGAAACGCATGAAAAACGCATGGTAGAAGGGCAGCAATGTTCCCCAATTGAAATCCGCATGTGCTGTGCCCATGATGCGGATTTTTCCGCAGCGTAAACGCTGCGGTCAAAAATCCGCAGCATGTCAATTAATTTTGCGGAAACGCTGCTCTTTTGCCGCCATTGACTTGCATTAGACCGCATGGAATCCGCATCACTGTATATGTTGATGCGCTTTTCATGCGGTCTAATGTGCGGATGGTACCCGGGTGTGGAGGAGAGGACTCTCATCCAGACCCAGGTACAATTAAAAAAAAAAGAATTAAATAAAAAATATATATATTCTCACCTTCTGACGGCCCGCGCAGCGCTCCTGCTTGATTCCCCGCACTTCGCGGTTGAATGAAGAAGGACCTTCGCTGACGTCAGAGTCATGTGACGGGTCACGTGACGCTGACGTCGGAAGGTCCTAAAGTCTTCACTGCCGGCAGCCGGGACCGAGCGGAGCCGGACACCGGGGGCCATCAGAGGGCAAAGTATATATTTATTTTTTATTTTTTGACATTCACACACTATATAAATCCATGCCGGTTGCATGGATTTATATAGTGTGAAGTTGACAAGCACTTTCCAAGTGATGCTAAAATCGCTTGGGAAGCGCTTGTCAACCCACATGCGGAAATGAAAGTGAAGACCGCTTCATTTCCGCATATCCCTGGCAGGAAACCGCATGTACAATCCGCATGCGTTTTTTCCTGCCAGAGAGATGCAGAAACGCTCAGGAAAAAATCCTGAGCATTTCTGCATCGTGTGCACATACCCTTACTTTCACCTGCATATCTGTTGCAGATTACGATACAGTTGAAAGCAATGATGGAGGAGGGAGAATCATGTGACACTCCCTCTCTCATCATTCCTCCTCTTAGTCTGACGCAGAAGGCGCAAGGATGTTACTTCATCACGGCACGCTGTGTTAGACAGTAGAGCTGCTGAAATGAGTAGAAGCACAGCAAAGACCGAAGCAGCAGGGGAAGAGTGAGTATTTTATTTATTTTTAAAATCAGTGAGTACGTGGTGCCCATAATACTGGTGGTGCATTTTACTCTATGGGGGCTGCATTATACTCTGTGGAGAAGCATGGGGAGTGCATTATACTCTGTGGAGGAACATGTGGAATGCCTTATACTCTGTGGAGGACCATGGGGAGTGCATTATACTCTGTGGAGGACCATGGGGAGTGCATCATACTCTGTGGAGGACCCCCATGGGGAGTGCATTATACTCTGTGGAGGACCATGGGGTGTGCATTATAACATTTGGAGGGCTATGCAGGAGGCCATGATACTGTATGGAAGCAATTATACAGTATGAAGGTTTGTGTGGGGTCCATCATACTGTGTGGAGAGCTGTGTGGGGGTCATTATACTGTTTGGAGGGTTAGTGTTGGCCATTATACAGTGTGGGGCTATTATACTGTATGTATGCCCATTATACTGTATTGAGGGCTGTGTGGGGGTCATAGTTGGGGGATCAGACTGTGTTGGGGTCACCATTCTTTGCCTTGGGAGTTAAAGTGGGGTACAGTAGGGTCATCATCCTGTGCATGTTGAGGCTAATGTGGAGGAATTCACCAAGGGGGCATCATACTGTGTCTGGGGGCACTTTTGTTGGCATCATATTTTATGGGGGCAATGAAAGAGGGATCTAGGACTTCGGCAGGAGGAAAATTAATATGTAAAGGCCGGAAAGTTGTGAGATATGCTCTTCTGTGACCCCGACATATATTTAATTTTTTGTATTTATTTACTTATTTTTCGAGGAACCAAATTAGAACTTCTGCTATGGGGCCCCATGATTTTTATGTATGCCCCTGGGTACAGTTATAAACACATTACTGTCTGAATTGTTTGTTCACTGTTCTAGCATTTTCTCTTCCTATTTATTTTGCTGAACTATGGGCTCTGCCTTACTCTCAACATTCTAAAATCACCCTAAAATGGCTGCTACATTTTCTGTCTAGGCTTTTATATTGGCCAGGTAGATTTTATTTTAATAAAATAGCCATAAATACACAACAATGTTGGCCTGAGTGGACAGAAATTGGTCAGATATCTGTACATGTGAATGCATCCTAACTGTCCAGTATTCTTAAACATCAAACAGGATGCTCAATCCTAACATAGAGTGATAGAGTTAGACTATCTGAGCTTACCTTTTCAAGACTATATTTGCTGCTGTTTGCATTAGTACATGAATAAAGAAAAACACAGCAAAAAAGGGCAACAGTGTTTACCTTCCCAGGTCTCAGAACTAATGCACTACCAGGATGCTGCAAACCCATACGATAAAGATGGCAGGAACGCAGGCGCAAAATCATCGTCTACCAGTTCATGGAGCGGGTGATTTCTTAGTATTAAAATTGCACACAAAAGAAGCTTGTATAGGGCACTCTTCACACATGAGTAGTGCACACTATCTGGCATACAGCCTATTGGTGATGCCCATACTATTCGATTAGGCGGGCTGGCAAGTACTATCTAATTGCACCCCACCATGAGGACAGACACCCTAGTTTACAATGCCAACACTGATGGGCCAAGCTGCACCGTGTAATAAAAAAGTGAAAAAATACATATATCTAATATATAAGGTATTTGTCAATATTTTGGCCAAAATACGCAAGCTCGCAACTCACGTCAAGGGTCCTCATACTTGCGAGTCCTAACACTAAACTAAAAGCAAAGCCACAATAAGAGGCCACAATAAGAGGAATTAAAATTCCCCCGAGATTCAAGAAAAACCCACCAAAGAAGAGCAACAATGTTTACCTGCCCAGATCTCAGAACTAATACACTACCAGGATGCAGCAAACCCATATATTAAAGATGGTGGCAACACAGGTGCAAAATACTGATGAGACAATTACTCACAGCCTACCAGTTCATGGAGGGGGTGATTTCTTAGTGTTAAAATTGCACACAAATTACACTTCCATAGTAAGGGGCAGCCCGTCTAATCGAATAGTATGGGTGTCACCAATAGGCTGTAAGCCAGATACTGTGCTCTACTCATGTTTGAACAGCGCTCTATACAAGCCTTTTGTGAGCAATTTTAATACTAAGCAATCACCCTCTCCATGAACTGGTAGGCTGTGAGTGATTGTCTCATCAGTATTTTGCACCTGTGTTGCCACCATCCTTAATATATTGGTTTGCTGCATCCTGGTAGTGCATTAGTTCTGAGACCTGGGCAGGTAAACATTGTTGCCCTTTTTTGCTTTTTCCCAATTCAAAATAAAAAAGTAAAACAATAAAAACAAATACTTGGTATCACTACTGTCTATAAAAGTCAATTCTATGAAAATATCAACCCTCTTGACAAAGGCTCGTGCTGAAACGCACGTTGGGGTTGACGCACAAGTTGGAGTTTCTGCAGTGGCTGGTACTCGCCCCAGGTAATCATTGTTGGTCTCATTACTGGACTTTGTTATATAGTACATCATCTGTGTTCAGGTCCATACGGACATTTGAGACTTACAGTCCTGGTATTCGTTGCAAATTTATTTATTTACAAACGACATTGATGTCTACACAGGTTTTTGGATATCCTCATACTATATATTATTGCTCCTTCTTGGTGCGTCTTTTTCACATTTGATCTGATTGCACGTGTTCCCTGTATTTCCCTACGTGTTTGTAAAATTTTTATTAATAAAGTTTTCTATTTTTCCTAATCAATGGACTTGTTTGATTGTTTGATTGTCTGTTTAGGCTTCTTAGCCTTCCCCCTCTCTATTACATATGATGATCTGTCCTTATTTTTAGTCCTACGTTTGGCAGTAAGCAGTAATATGAACAATACCTATATATATACATTATATATATACAGTATATATATATATATATATATATATATATATATATATATATTACAGTACAGACCAAAAGTTTGGACACACCTTCTCATTTAAAGATTTGTCTGTATTTTCATGACTTTGAAAATTTTACATTCACACTGAAGGCATCAAAACTATGAATTAACACATGTGGAATTATATACTTAACGAAAAAGTGTGAAACAACTGAAAATATGTCTTATATTCTAGGTTCTTCAAAGTAGTCACCTTTTGCTTTGATGACTGCTTTGCACATTCTTGGCATTCTCTTGATGAGCTTCAAGAAGTAGTCACCGGAAATGGTTTTCACTTCACAGGTGTGCCCTGTCAGGTTTAATAAGTGGGATTTCTTGCCTTATAAATGGGGTTGGGACCATCAGTTGTGTTGTGTATAAGTCAGGTGGATACACAGCTGATAGTCCTACTGAATAGACTGTTAGAATTTGTATTATGGCAAGAAAAAAGCAGCTAAGTAAAGAAAAAAAAGTGGCCATCATTACTTTAAGAAATCAAGGTCAGTCAAGTCCGAAAAATTGGGCAAACTTTGAAAGTGTCCCTAAGTGCAGTTGCAAAAACCATCAAGCGCTACAAAGAAACTGGCTCACATGAGGACCGCCCCAGGAAAGGAAGACCAAGAGTCACCTCTGCTTCTGAGGATAAGTTTATCTGAGTCACCAGCCTCAGAAATCGCAGGTTAACAGCAGCTCAGATTAGAGACCAGGTCAATGCCACACAAAGTTTTAGCAGCAGACACATCTCTACAACAACTGTTAAGAGGAGACTTTGTGCAGCTGGCCTTCATGGTAAAATAGCTGCTAGGAAACCACTGCTAAGGACAGGCAACAAGCAGAAGAGACTTGTTTGGGCTAAAGAACACAAGGAATGGACATTAGACCAGTGGAAATCTGTGCTTTGTTCTGATGAGTCCAAATTTGAGATCTTTGGTTCCAACCACCGTGTCTTTGTGCGACGCAGAAAAGGTGAACGGATGAACTCTACATGCCTGGTTCCCACCGTGAAGCATGGAGGAGGAGGTGTGATGGTGTGGGGGTGCTTTGCTGGTGACACTGTTGGGGATTTATTCAAAATTGAAGGCATACTGAACCAGCATGGCTACCACAGCATCTAGCAGGACCATCACTTATTTTTCAACAGAACAATGACCCCAAACACACCTCCAGGCTATGTAAGGGCTATTTGACCAAGAGGTAGAGTGATGGGGTGCTACGCCAGATGACCTGGCCTCCACAGTCACCAGACCTGAACCCAATCGAGATGGTTTGGGGTGAGCTGGACCGCAGAGTAAAGGCAAAAGGGCCAACAAGTGCTAAGCATCTCTTGGAACTCCTTCAAGATTGTTGGAAGACCATTTCCGGTGACTACCTCTTGAAGCTCATCAAGAGAATGCCAAGAGTGTGCAAAGCAGTCATCAAAGCAAAAGGTGGCTACTTTGAAGAACCTAGAATATAAGACATATTTTCAGTTGTTTCACACTTTTTTGTTAAGTATATAATTCCACATGTGTTAATTCAAAGTTTTGATGCCTTCAGTGTGAATGTACAATTTTCATAGTCATGAAAATACAGAAAAATCTTTAAATGAGAAGGAGTGTCCAAACTTTTGGTCTGTACTGTATATAAACACATGTATTTTTTATACTGCTTTTTTCTATGAGTAATTCTCATTAAATAGGAAATGAAGGCTGATGTCTGCATAGAACAGTACTTTGTGTCTGCATTATATGAATGCTCTGGCTGGCACATAGGCATGATCACTGCTTACAACAGTTCATGTACTGCTTGGTCCCAGGTGGGACAGCTGGCCATGGCCCATGTGAAGGATATGTGCGCTTTCCGTATGCACTAAACAACACATATCATCTGCTCAGTCACAGCAGCAGAAGCCTGCTGGTGGAATAATTATGTGAATAGAAGCAGATTAAAAGACCAATGATCAGGATATATAGTATGCCTGATGTAGAAAAAGGTACGTTTCTGGAATTCAGTTTTATTTCAAAAGTGTATTATTTTTCTAAGATCTTTTAGATTGGATGGATTTTTATAGTGGCGAAACCCTTAAAACACTGAATGCGGGTGTGACCTTTGATATTAAGAGCTACTGTACATATAAGGCCACCATGTTATAGGTTCATCACCATTTGTATAGAAATTTCTTCCACTGGAAACTGACAAATTATACTTTATGTAATGTGTGACCCTTGCATGGAAGCTACATATAAGGCCACCATGACTATTTAAACTTTTAGTGTTGCTGTAATAACAGATATTTCTGTGGAAGAGATGTGGTTTACAGAGTAATGAGAATCATTTTAAGAGAATGTTCACAATTGCAAGGATTGCTGCAGATTTTCTGCTTAGATTGTCAGACAGAAAATCCACAGCCTTTGCATGTGTTTTTGCTAATTATTCTAATTTACTGAGATAATGACTTGTGTTTTCATTGGCTGTGAGCCATAATCATCAACATTAACAGAAATAAACACTTGAAATAGATCACTCTGTAATGACTCTATATAATATATGAGTTTCACTTTATGTATTGAAGAACTGAAATAAATTAACTTTTTGATGATATTCTAATTTAGTGAGAAGCACCTGTATATGAGGTTTTTCGCATGGAAATGGTCTTGATTGTTGCTTGTTTTGTTGAAAATTATGTGTGGATTCACAGCAAAAATTGTTTTTTTTTACACTTTTTTAAATATTTCTCAGCTTTTTGCAATATATTAACAGAGATGCTAGCAAATTAAATATAGCCAAAATCTCTGTTTCTTTGAAGGGAATCAGTCAGCAAGTTTTTGCTATTTAATTCAAGAGCAGCATGATATAGGAACAGATACCCTTATTCTAGTGATGTATCACTTACTGGACTGCTTGATGCAGTTTGGATGGAATCTCTGTTTTCTGAGCTCTGTATAACCCTGCCAACAACCCTGATTGGCAGTTTCCTGTGTACCCTGTACATTGTCAGCAAGTTGCCAGGCAGTGGTGGGAGCTGGGTAATACATATTAGCCTGACTGCCTGGCACGTGAGACCTAGTGATAATTTCCTACTGATAAAACACTGATTGTATTAAAATTACAGCACACAACCTAATATTAGACACATCCCTGGAATCAGGGTTTCTAGCACTACATTGTGCTACTATCAGATTAAATAGCAAAAATCAAGCGAAAGGTTCCATTAACTAAAATAGGTTCAGAAGTTTAGCTAAGAGTAGAGTAATACCTTCTGGATCCCAATATAAAATCTTTAACAGAGCTTCCCACCTACCAGATGCATTGGGGACTGAAGACAAATGCTACACATGCACTCTGTTTAGCTTCGACCCTAGCTATATCCAGGAATTAAATACTGCTATATATAAATCTTTCCCTTATTCACTACAATTCCTTACCTACAGGATAATACAATGTAACCTTTATTAATGAATTGATTGAAACAAACTCTGATAGAAAAGAAAAATAAAATAAAACTACTTTCTATTAATTACTTTGTTACAGAGTTAAGACTTGTTTTTAACACTATTTGACTTTCGGTGCATACAACATTCATTACTTAAACATACAAGAATACATAGGGTCATGCACTCACTCACATCCCAGGAGTTTTATGAGTTGTCTTGGACAATTTTTCCTTTTTGATTGCGATAAGGTTAAGATTTGTGAGGCTTTACTCCATTTAGATCTCCAAAAAGATTATTTTGTATAGTTTCTGGTCAAGCTATACTTGTTTCTGTGCTGAATGACTAATAAATATCCAAATCATTTATTCCAGATGTTACTCTATTAGTCACCAGCCAATAACCTCAAGAAATTTGCATCACAAAAAAAAATATAGACACCCTATATAAGGTGATTTTAGCAAGAAAACATTTCATGTTGTGTGGCATCGCAGACCGCAGTCCTTATGGACAGTTGATTTTTATATCTGTTTTGACAATTACGGACCCTCGCTATTTTATAGTGTAGTCCTTTTCTGGAAAAAAGGTGTTGTTTACACTGTACTAAGACTCACACAACATGCAGAATAGAGAGCCAGTCTTCAGACTAAAAGTCTAACTAAAACAATGATTCATAGTGACTCACTTACTAGAAAGGGTCACGGAGACAGGAATTCTACAAGTGATGTGTAATGATATTAACGGTGTACTTAATGTTATGTATTAGGTTACTGACACATATAATGTATGTAGGATATTATAAGATTTTATATCGAACAAGTAAAGAGAACAAAGATGTGTTGCTCATAATATTGTTTAGGATGGAGTCCTCCCCATCTAAAATTACAGATGTACTTGAAAACATTGTTCACTTCCGTGCTGAATGAGAAGAGAGAACACATAATTCTGAAAGAAGACAACATCTATAAAAGGTTTTTAATTGGATCTATATCACGGAATAAATGCGTAGTAAGTGAGTTTAAGGCTGACATATATGTCCTTATTGAGCCATTAAAGGTATTTGATAAGAGCAAAATAATAACTATAACAGGATATGGAAGCTCTCAATGAAACTGCAGCATTCACATCCTTTCCAAAGACCTGGAGATGGTGGAAACGTGGAATGAGATTAGAAGAATTTATTGCTTATAAAAGTGCAGTGAAGTATTATTTAATAGTTTACTTTTGATTTAGTTTGGTAATGACTAGGGTTGAGCGAGTATATTCTGTCCGAGTATGCTCGGGCCGAGCTACGAGTATTTACAGCTGCTCAGTGATATGGATGAATCGCTCCCGTGTGCATGATTTGCAACTATTTGACAGCTTTATTACATGTGATTAATGTGTAAGAAATAGACATTCCTCCCATGCAATAAAGCTGTCAAACAGTTGCAAATCATGCACACGGGAGCGATTTAACCTTATCACCGAGCAGCTGTAAATACTCGGAGCTCGGCCCGAGCATACTCTGCGAAAGGGTTAATAGAACATACTCGCTCAACACTAGTAATGACCAATATTTTTCTGAACTAAGAAATATTGGAGCAAATTGATCAATACTGTCTAATTCTCAAACAGTGCAAACTTGGAATAGAGAGATTTAAAAAGTGCCAAAATTGTTTAATTCTTTTTGACAAATCTGGCATATTTTAAGACTGTCTAGTCTAAGGTCCAATGCATCAAAGCAATTTTGGCAGAATTTTTGAGTAAATTGCTTTGAAAAGTTGCAAAATTTTTGCATAATTTGGAGTTGCAAAATTTTGCCTATTTCATAATGGGTCATGGCATTTCCTTCTCCAGAAATGTTATTCTAGGACTGAAGTAAAAATTCTGGCATGCACATGGAAGCACACCCACTAGTATGGCGGCCAAATTCAATAGGAGAGGTGGTCTTGATAAATCGGGGGCCTATGGTTTTACCACTCTTTACTTAGCTTTCTTTGTTCCTGAAATCTGTACCACATCCTTTCCCAATAAGCCATTTCCCTTTTGGTGAGACCATGTCCCTTTTTTGGATAAAGCATAAAATGTGTTGAAAATGCTTCTTAAATATGATGCAGGTGATGAATAGATTTTCTTTGGTGCAAATCATGCCAGAATTCTGGTGCATTAAGCTTGATATATATCCCCATCATTTCTAGTATTATACCGAATATACCTCAGAAAAATGAACATGCACATATAGTGTGTAGCGTCGGCATCCCTGTCTCCTGCTAGGCAGGGACGCTGTTCCCCTCACCTCTCCGCTCCGTGCCCGGCGTCCTCCTCCCGCTCTGCTGGCAGCGCGCGCTGCTTCCCGGCCACTGTGCTTAGGGCGCGCACGCGCGCTCCCCCTCTCTTAAAGGGGCCGCGCGTGCAGTCCTAAGGAGTCCCCGGCCAATGGCCGGAGGACCTCACCATATATAAGGCACCTCCTCCAAAATGGAGGTGCCCGAGCAATGTTGTAGCATAGTTCATCACTCTGCTTCAGCCCTCAGGTCCCGTTACCAGTTACCTGCCAGTTTCCTGCCAGTTTCCTGTCTGATACCTGTCTGACTCGTGTCTATATGCTGTTATTCCTGCGGTCCGACAGTCTGCCTACCTGCCCTGCCAGTCTGTCTATGGATCCGTCTGCCCGCTCACCTGGGAGCGCTCACCTGCTAGATGCCTGCTAGCCTACCTGGAGGCTCTGCCGTCGCGTGCTGTGACCACCTGCCTGTCCAGAGAATCTTACCCGCTCACCTGGGAGCGCTCACCTGCTACCTGCCCGCTAGCCTACCTGGAGGCTCTGCCGTCACGTGCTGTGACCACCTGCCCGTCCAGAGACTCTTGCCCGCTCACCTGGGAGCGTCCACCTGTTACCTGCCTGTTTGCCTACCTGGAGGCTCTGCCGTCACTTGCTGTGACCACCCGCTTGTCCAGAGACTCTCGCCCACTCACCTGGGAGCGTCCACCCGCTACCTGCCTGCTAGCCTACCTGGAGGCTTAGCCATCACTTGCCGTGACCACCCGCCTGCCAAGAGACTTCCCCCGTCACTTGCCGTGACCTCCTGCCCTCTTACCCAGAGACTGTCCCCGTCACTTGCCGTGATCTCCTGCCCTCTTACCCAGAGACTGTCCCCGTCACTAGCCGTGACTGCCTGCCCGCCTTCCCTGGGTGTCACCCGCTTCCTTACAAGGACTGCCCCTTTGTATAGTTGCTCTGTGGTTCCACCTCCCAGACCCGTTACAGTTTGCTTGGGCCATGGAACCCTGTGGCACCCAAGCTCCCTCACTCTCGGACCTATGTCATGAACTGTCCCCTCAGAGGTCCCAACAGGAGTCCATCCTGAGTCATCTGCAGAATGTCAACTCTCGCCTGGACACTCTGACTGCTCCACCAGCAACCACAGCTAGTGTCATGACTCGCAGCCCGGCAGCGCCGCTGCCCACCAATACCATGGCATCCTGCCCCGGACCCCGGCTTTCTGCACCTCCTCGCTTCGGAGGCGAACCCGCTCAAGCTCGGGGCTTCATAAACCTGTGCACCCTGCACTTTGAACTCCTGTCCCACCAGTTTATCTCCGACCGGGCCAAAGTAGCCTTCATCATGTCCCATCTCACGGGGGGAGGCACTGGCTTGGCTAAATCCTCTATGGGAGAGAGGAGACCCCCTGGTGTCCAACCTGCCAGCCTTTCTCTCGGCTTTCCGGAAAGTCTTCGACGAACCCGGACGGAAGACCTCATCCGCATCATCTCTGCTACGCCTCCATCAAGGAAATCTCACCGTGGGCCAATATGCCATACGGTTCCGTACCCTTGCTTCGGAGCTGGCCTGGGATAACGACGCCCTGGTGTCTGTCTTTTGGGAGGGTCTGTCCGGCCGTATTAAAGATCAACTCGCCGGTCGGGACATACCTACCACTCTCGACGACTTAATAACTCTTGCCACCCGGATTGACATCCGGTTCCAGGAACGCGCCAAAGAGGTCACCCGTGAGAGGAGGTTTCCACGTCTAGCCCCAACCTTTCAGAAACCTGTCACTTCTCCCGCTACTCCCCAGGCGCACTCACCCGAGCCTATGCAGGTCGACCAGACCAAGATGGTCAAGACCCGTCAAGAGTTACGCCGAGCCGAGGGGAGCTGCTTCTATTGTGGCAGTAAGGAGCACCAGATCCGTTCCTGCCCGGAGAGGTCAGGAAACGCCTGTGTCTAGGATCGCTCAGAGAGGTCGTCCTAGACAAGAGTAAACCCTCTCCATCTCTGTTGCTGTCGGTCTCTATCATCTGCGGGGAGAACCGTTATTTTGAACTAGCCCAACTTGACTCTGGAGCTGCCGGAAATCTCATTTCTCAGTCCCTGGTAGAGAAATACCGCATTCCCACCAAACCTCTGGCTGTACCCTTATCTGTCGCTGCCGTGGATGGGGGCCTCTTACCACATCCCATCCAACTCATCACCGAATCCATAACCCTGCAGGTGGGAATGCTGCACTCTGAGAGCATCTTCTTTCATGTTCTGCCTGGACTCTCTCACGCCCTCTTGCTAGGCCTACCTTGGCTTCAGAAACATGCACCCGTGCTTGATTGGCAGACCGGAGAAGTCCTTCGCTGGGGACAGGACTGCCATAGACTTGTTTAGTTCCCGTCCATCCTGTCCGTCCTTCTCCTACCCCAGCCAATCTACCTGGTCTTCCGGTTCCCTATTGAGGAGAATCTGGCCCAGGGATTTATCCGAAAGTCGACCTCCCCTGCGGGAGCAGGCTTCTTCATCAAAAAGAAGGACGGCTCACTCCGTCCCTGAATAGACTATAGAGGCCTTAACCAGATGACGGTGAAGAATAAATACCCCCTTCCGCTCATTCCGGAATTATTTGACCGTCTGAGGGGGGCTAGAATCTTCACCAAGCTGGACCTCCGTGGGGCGTATAACCTGGTCCGTATCCGTCAGGGGGATGAATGGAAGACGGCATTCAACACCCGGGACAGACACTATGAATATCTGGTAATGCCTTTCGGTCTCTGTAATGCTCCCGCCGTCTTTCAAGAGTTGGTCAATGACATCTTCCGGGACCTTCTCTACTCCTGCGTAGTGGTGTACCTGGACGACATCTTGGGCTTCTCTCTGGATCTTCTCACTCACCGGAGGGATGTTCGTCAGGTCCTGCTCAGACTCAGGCAGAACCACCTCTACGCTAAATATGAGAAGTGCCTCTTTGAGCAGACCTCGCTTCCGTTCTTGGGCTACATAATCTCTCAGACCGGCCTACGAATGGATACTGAGAAACTGTCTGCCATCCAGAAGTGGCCCCGACCAGAGGGGTTGAAGGCTATTCAGCGGTTCCTGGGCTTCGCCAACTACTACCGCCTCTTCATACCGCACTTCTCTTCCCGGACTGCCCCAATCTCTGCGCTCACCCGTAAGGGCACTAATCCCAGAGAATGGCGCCCCGAAGCAGAGGAAGCCTTTCTTTCGTTAAAACAGGCTTTCTCTTCCGCCCCGGTGCTGCATCGTCCGGACGGCAACAAACAATTCTTCCTGGAAGTAGATGCCTCCTCCTCTGGAGCCGGAGCGGTACTTACCCAAAAGTCGTCTTCCGGAAGAATGGTAACTTGCGGCTTCTTCTCCAAACTCTTCTCCCCTTCTGAGCGCAATTATTCTATAGGAGACCGAGAGTTATTGGCCATTAAGCTGGCACTGGAGGAGTGGCGTTACCTGCTCGAGGGGGCACTTCACCCGGTAATTATTTACATGGACCACAAGAACTTGGCTTACCTCCAGAGCGCCCAGAGACTTAACCCACACCAAGCCCGGTGGTCCTTGTTTTTTGCCCGCTTTGATTTCATTCTTCATTTTCGCCCGGCAGACAAAAACATCAAAGCTGACGCCTTGTCCCGATCCTTCCTGGTGTCTGATCTAGAAGAGGAGCCTAAGCACATCATTGATCCCGCCAGAGTAATGCACGTGGCCCCCGTGAATCTAAATCGTCTCCCTCCTGGTAAGACGTTCGTAACAGTACCTGATCGGAAGAAGATCCTACACTGGGGTCACTCGTCTAAACTAGCTGGCCACGCCGGTCAGAAAAAGACCCTCCAGCTTATTACCCAGCATTACTGGTGGCCTACCCTGCACAAGGATGTAATAGACTTTGTTTCAGCCTGTGTGTCCTGCGCCCGCAACAAGGTTCCGAGACATATGCCAGCCGGTCGCCTCCTTCCTCTTCCAGTACCTGCTGCCCCGTGGCAGCATATAGCTATGGACTTTTTAACGGATCTCCCTGCCTCTGCCGGTTGTACGGTCATTTGGGTGGTCGCTGACGGCTTTTCCAAGATGGCTCACTTCATTCCCCTGCCGGGCCTCCTGTCTGCACCCGAGTTGGCTAAAGACTTTATCCACCACATCTCCCGTCTCCATGGCCTGCCCCTCCACATCGTGTCGGATCGTGGGGTTCAGTTCACCTCAAGCTTCTGGAGAGCCACATGTAAGCTGCTGGACGTCACCCTGGACTTCTCCTCCGCTTACCACCCACAGTCCAATGGTCAAGTGGAGCGGATCAATCAGATCCTGACCAGTTACCTCCGGCACTTCGTTAATGCCCACCATTCGGACTGGGTGGATCTCCTACCATGGGCCGAGTTCTCTTACAATAATCACGAGAGCGAATCTTCCTCCAAATCCCCGTTTTTTGTTGTCTTCGGTCAGCATCCTCGGATCCCATTTCCCGTCTCCACCTCGGTGGACAATCCGGCTGCGGAATCTCTCGTTAGCGAATTCTCCTCCATTTGGGAGAGTACCCGATCCGCACTCCTTCTGTCGTCCGAGCGGATGAAAAGACACGCTGACAAAAAACGCCTGGATCCTCCACAATTCCGTCCTGGAGATAAAGTCTGGCTCTAGTCCAAGTATGTCCGGCTCAAGATTCCTTCCTACAAGTTAGGGCCTCCGTTCATCGGCCCACTGGAAGTTATCAAACAAATCAACCCAGTGGCCTATAAATTGAAACTCCCGGCCAACTTGCGGATCCCTAACTCTTTCCATGTATCTCTCCTCAAACCCGTGGTACTTAACTCTTTTTCCAAGTCTACAGGTACGCCTCCTGCTCCGGTTTCCGCTGAAAACGAGTTTGAGGTAGAGAACATTCTGGCCACCAAAAGGGTAAGAGGAAAGACCTTTTTTCTAGAGGATTGGAGGGGGTTTGGTCCTGAGGAGAGAACTTGGGAGCCCCAGGAGAACATCCATGCCCCTCTCATCCTTGATAAATTTCTGTCTGGCCTAAAAAAGGGGGGCCTAAAGGGGGGGGTACTGTAGCGTCGGCGTCCCTGCCTCCTGCTAGGCAGGGACGCTGTTCCCCTCACCTCTCCGCTCCGTGCCCAGCGTCCTCCTCCCGCTCTGCTGGCAGCGCGCGCTGCTTACCGGCCACTCTGCTTAGGGCGCGCGCGCGCTCCCCCTCTCTTAAAGGGGCCGCGCGCGCTGTCCTAAGGAGTCCCCGGCCAATGGCCGGAGGACCTCACCTTATATAAGGCACCTCCTCCAAAATGGAGGTGCCCGAGCAATGTTGTAGCATAGTTCATCACTCTGCTTCAGCCCTCAGGTCCCGTTACCAGTTACCTGCCAGTTTCCTGCCAGTTTCCTGTCTGATACCTGCCTGACTCGTGTCTATCTGCTGTTATTCCTGCGGTCCGACAGTCTGCCTACCAGCCCTGCCAGTCTGTCTATGGATCCGTCTGCCCGCTCACCTGGGAGCGCTCACCTGCTACCTGCCTGCTAGCCTACCTGGAGGCTCTGCCGTCACGTGCTGTGACCACCTGCCTGTCCAGAGAATCTTACCCGCTCACCTGGGAGCGCTCACCTGCTACCTGCCCGCTAGCCTACCTGGAGGCTCTGCCGTCACTTGCTGTGACCACCTGCCCGTCCAGAAACTCTTGCCCGCTCACCTGGGAGCGTCCACCTGTTACCTGCCTGTTTGCCTACCTGGAGGCTCTGCCGTCACTTGCTGTGACCACCCGCTTGTCCAGAGACTCTCGCCCGCTCACCTGGGAGCGTCCACCCGCTACCTGCCTGCTTGCCTACCTGGAGGCTCAGCCGTCACTTGCTGTGACCACCCGCTTGTCCAGAGACTCTCGCCCGCTCACCTGGGAGCGTCCACCCGCTACCTGCCTGCTTGCCTACCTGGAGGCTCAGCCGTCACTTGCTGTGACCACCTGCTTGTCCAGAGACTCTCGCCCGCTCACCTGGGAGCGTCCACCCGCTACCTGCCTGCTAGCCTACCTGGAGGCTTAGCCATCACTTGCCGTGACCACCCGCCTGCCAAGAGACTGCCCCCGTCACTTGCCGTGACCTCCTGCCCTCTTACCCAGAGACTGTCCCCATCACTTGCCGTGATTTCCTGCCCTCTTACCCAGAGACTGTCCCCATCACTAGCCGTGACTGCCTGCCCGCCTTCCCTGGGTGTCACCGGCTTCCTTACAAGGACTGCCCCTTTGTATAGTTGCTCTGTGGTTCCACCTCCCAGACCCGTTACATAGTGATGTTAATTAGAAATCGGTGCCATAGACTGGTGCCATAGCTACAGGGGGCCAAAAAGCAGTTTCACCCTGAGTCAGTGAGCAACCCAAGAGCTCCTCTGCCACATGGTAATTCATCAATATTTTAATTATCACATGTTACGTGAGGACCCAGTTACCAATTTCATTTGACCTCCAGAGCTTTTAAGTTACAAGGAAAAAAATGATATTCACATTCTACATAACTGTCCTCAATCAAGCTACAACAAAATTGTGAACTATTCCATGACAACTATAATACAAAAGTTACAGCTTTAAGGGTAATGTAGTAAAAGCATTGCTATTAAAACATTACTCCCATATCTTATATTGGAATTCGGCACTTTTTAAAACAAAGATCTAGAACCATTATCATAACAGTTTTTGAGCCCACACTCACTCATTTTTTATTTTTCTTCTAAAGTTGATCCAGAGTGGCTTAATAAAATGTGTTCATTATGAGACATAAGTGCAAGGGACTCCACAGAGAAAATATTAGTGCTGGTTATGTGATGTGTGACAGATCTGTAGTGTGGATTGAATGAACCAATCTAATGGTCTAAATTGTACCCCCATGTAAATGTCTAAGCGAAAAAAAGGTGTCTCATGAAGGTACCATACAATAGCACAGAGAATACCTATGGGTCCATAACAAGACAATGTAGGAATTTTATGTGCTATCAAACATTAAAGGGAACTGACAGCTGATTCTTGCTGCCATAACCATTGGCAGTCTGACTCAGTGTTTGGCTCCGCCACTTCAGCCAGGTACAGTGAGGAAAAAAAGTATTTAGTCAGCCACCAACTGTGCAAGTTCTCCCACTTAAAAAGATGAGAGAGGCCTGTAATTGAGATCATTGGTAAACTTCAACTATGAGAGACAAAATGAGAAAACAAATCCTGAAAATCACATTGTCTGATTTGGAAAGAAATTATTTTCATATTTTGGTGGAAAATAAGTATTTGGTCACCTACAAAAGTTTATCTCAATACTTTGTTATATATCCTTTGTTGGCAATGACAGAGGTCAAACGTTTTTTGTATGTGTTTACAAGGTTGGCACACTCTGTTGCTGGTATGTTGGCCCTTTCCTCTATGCAGATCTCCTCTAGAGTAGTGATGCCTTGGGGCTGTCGCTGGCAACATGGACTTTCAACTCCCTCCAAAGGTTTTCTATAGGGTTTAGATCTGGAGACTGGCTAGGCCACTCCAAGACCTTGAAATGCTTCTTACGAACCCACACCTTCGATACCCTCGTGTGCTTGGGATCATTGTCATGCTGAAAAACCCAGCCACATTTCATCTTCAATGCCCTTGCTGATGGAAGGAGGTTTACACTCAAAATCTCAAGATACATGGCCCCATTCATTCTTTCATGTACACGGATCAGTCACCCTGGTCCCCTGTCAGAGAAACAGCCCCAAAGCATAATGTTGCCACCCCCATGCTTCACAGTAGGCATGGTGTTCTTTGGATGCAGCTCAGCATTCTTTCTCCTCAAACACGACGAGTTGTGCTTCTACCAAACAGTTCTCCTTTGGTTTCATCTGACCATATGACTTTCTCCCAATACTCTTCTGGATCATCCATTTGCTCTTTAGCAAACTTCAGACAGGCCCGGACATGTAATGGCTTAAAGGGGGACATGTCTGGCGCTGCAGGATCTGAGTCCCTGGCGGCGTAGGGTGTTACTGATGATAGCCTGTGTAACGCTGGTCCCAGCTCTCTGCAGGTCATTCACTAGGTCCGGTCGTGTGGTACTGGGATTTATACTCACTGTTCTTGAGATCATTTTGACCCCACGGGGTGAGATATTGTGTGAAGCCCCAGATCAAGGGAGATTATCAGTGGTCTTGTATGTCTTCCATTTTCTAATTATTGCTCCCACAGTTAAATTCTTCACACCAAGCTGCTTGCCTATTGCAGATTCAGTCTTTCCAGCCTGGTGCAGGGCTACAATTTTATTTCTGTTGTCCTTTGACAACTCTTTGGTCTTCACCATAGTGGAGTTTGGAGTGTGACTGCTGGAGGTTGTGGACAGGTGTCTTTTATACTGATAAGTTCAAACAGGTGCCAGAACTACAGGTAATAAGTGGAGGACAGAGGAGGCTATTAAAGAAGAAGTTACAAGTCTGTGAGAGCCAGAAATCTTGCTTGTTTGTAATTGACCAAATACTTATTTTCCACCAAAATTTGAAAAAAATTTCTTTCCAAATCAGACAATGTGATTTTCAGGATTTGTTTTCTCATTTTGACTCTCATAGTTGAGGTCTACCTATGATGTCAATTACAAGCCTCTCTTATCTTTTTAAGTGGGAGAACGTGCACAATTGGTGGCTGACTAAATACTTTTTTTCCCCACTGTATGTCCAACTGTGAAAAACTGCAGCATTTCAGAGAATACATACATTTAAAAGCCAGCTGGGGACCATGCGGCTCAGTTGACTATTCCCAAGAGGCTGGTCCTGGTGGCTTCTCTAAACCCTGTATAAATATATATACAGAGAGACCGGTCACTCAATGGGAGCGGGGTGTAAATAAGCCCCCGGGGACCAGCCTTTTAGAATAGTCACACCAGCCGCATCGTCACTGGCTAAGTTTTAAACGTATGTTCCTTAAAAGTGATGCAGCATTTCAGAGTGAAACAAACCGGCCTAAAATGACGGAGCCAGACTCCAATTCATGCTGCCTGTGGTTCCGGCAACATGAATAAGCTGTCAGATTCACTTTAAGACAGGAAATTAAAAAAATAAATACAAATCAACAGCTAATTGTAATTGGCTCAATAATGAAAGAAATGTAAGAAAAATAAACAACATACTTTTTATGAATAAGTGCAGCACCCAAAATCCAATAGCTCATTGGGTCTCAAAACCTTTTGAGAAATAAAGGTAAAAGGTCATATTGTGATACTTTGGATGCTTTATAGCCCATCACAAGTTTTTGTCTGTAAAATAATAATGGAGTTGATGAGCTGCAAGCTGAGCAGGTACAGAATGTTCACGTTGTGCCTCTTTTGTACTGTAAATAGAAATGACTAAACATAATGTCTGTCTATTCAGAAATGTCATTACAAACAAAGCCAATCAAAATAATCGCATCTTCTAATTCTCTGCATTGAACTTAAAAATGATTGTTCCAGTCTTACAGACAATATCTCAAGAACTTTTTTTTTGGATAAAAATTAAGATCTACACCGACATAATGCAGATGTTTCTGATTAATGCAAGTCCACTGAGAAATAATAAGACACTCAAAAACATAATGAAGCAAATGTTCTCCTTTTTCCCACTAAAAAGCATTAACCATATTCTTAGTGGTGTGTTTGAAATCGCACAAATGATTATTAAACTCAGAATTGATTGTTTGGAAATAAAATGATATCATTTTAGAAAATGAACATATTTTAAAATCTCATGAGTACAAAAAAACATTTTTACTGGGGAAAACTTTGTTTTTAACCAAACCAAACTTTTCAAAGTTTCTGTAAACTAATCTTTTACATCTGAGAAAGCATTATCTATCTATCTATCTATCTATCTATCTATCTATCTATCTATCTATCTATCTATCTATCTATCTATCAAGATAATGGAGACAGCACACCAAATGAAAAGTGAACAAAAACTTGTGTTTTTAATAGCCCATAATGGCAATGTTTTGGTTCATGATGAGTACCTTTTTCAAGCAAAGAAACGTAGGAAGACCAGAATATCATAACAGATTGAAGTAAATGCACAGGTGCAAGCTGCTGTGACGGCAATATATACATACTAAAGAGAGCAGCAGATCGATGTATACTCTAGGATATATGAAAACATTTAACATGTAATACTTAAACTGTATTACTACCATACAGAATATACTTATCAAATGGAGATACTGAGTGCACAAATTGGCCAATTCATGTGTCCACCAGTCACAACAAAGTATACCTTTTCTTGATGCACCCTAATCTATCTATCTACAGACAAACAAAAATTAATCAGCACCTCCTAACAGAATGAAGCAAATGTGAACAGGTGCAACCTATTGTGACTGCAATATGTATATATTAGAGATAGGCAAATTTATTCAAGTGGAAATTAATTCTTCTCAAATTTTACAAATACTCTTATTATGCAGAATACAGATTTTTTGCAATTCGCTCCTCTTGAATTCAGCAAAAAGGTGGCCAACTGTGGCTGCCATTTTGCTGAACCGCAGAGAGCCAGGCAAAAGAACAAACAAATAAACCCCTCACCGCTCACATGTCCCACCACTAGTGTTGAGCCACCCCCGTAGTGTTCGGGTTCGGTTCGGTTCGTCGAACACCGGGATGTTCGAGGAACTGTTCGTCGAACTGTTCGTCGAACACCTTAGAACACCGTCGAACACCGTTAAAACCAATGGCAGGCAAACAAAAACACATAGAAACACATAGAAAACACCTGCAAAGGTGTCCAAAAGCTGACAAACTGCTCAGAAGACACTCTCTTTAAAAAAGCCGGCCGGCAAATTCAGCAGCGGCATACACCGGTACACGACAATTTAGACAAGAAGGAATAGAGCATCACACATAGATTAGATAGATAGAAACATGTCAGTCACACATATAAGAAGCAAAGTGACAGTGTTGGTTACTGCACTTGTCATTTAGTGTAAAGGATTTATTAAAAAAAATATTAGTGTTTTCATGCACCATCTCTTTAAAAAAGCCGGCCGGCAATTCAGCATCTGTACCCGACAATTTAGAACAGAAAGAATAGAGCTTCACACATAGATTAGATAGATAGAAACATGTCAGTCACATATATAATAAGTACAGTGATAGTGTTGCTTACTGTACTTGTCATTTAGTGTAAAGGATTTATTTAAAAAAATAATAGTGTTTTCATGCACTGTCTCTTTAAAAAAGCCGGCCGGCAATTCAGCAGCGGTACCCGACAATTTAGAACAGAAAGATAGAGCATCACACATAGATTAGATAGATAGAAACATGTCAGTCACATATATATGAAGTACAGTGATAGTGTTGGTTACTGTACTTGTCATTTAGTATTAAAATAAAGGATTTATTATTAAAAAAATTGGCGTGGGGTTCCCCTTAATTTTAGGCTCTAGCGGAGGTTAAGCAGACGGCTGGGGCAGATGTTTGAAGCCTGGGAAGGGGGTAATACCCACGGAGCTTCCCAGGCTACTAATATCAGCCCCCAGCTGAATACATAGCCTTTACTAGCTATTAAAATGGGGGACCCCCCCAAAAAAATGACGTGGGGTCCCCCCTAATTTAATAGCTAGCAAAGGCTAGGCAGACAGCTGGGGGCTGATATTAATAGCCCAGGAAGGGAGCCATGAATATTGGCCCCCTCCCAGGCTAGAAACACCAGCCGTCAGCCGCCCCAGAAATGGCGCATTCATAGGATGCGCCAATTCTGGCACTTAGCCTCGCTCTTCCACGCTGCCCTGGTGCGGTGGCAGGGGGTAATAGGGTTGGGGTTGATGTCAGCTTATAATGCCAGCTGACATCAAGCCCAGGTTAGTAATGGAGAGGCGTCTATAAGACACCCCCATTACTAACCCCATAGTCAAAGTTAAAAAAAACACAAACACCCAGAATAAAGTCCTTTAATTGAAATAAAGACACAATCCTTTATTGTTCTAAATTAAACCATACTTACCATCACGCCCATTCCAGCTGAAGCCAACGATCTCCTGCAATAAAAGAAAAATAATAAACCAACCTCATCCTTACCTTTCCATGGTTCCCACGACAGCTTCAGCTCTGCTACATCGAGATGACAGGCTGGACCGCAGCAGAACGCTGCCATCCAGCCTGTCATCCCGCAGACACTGAGAAGCGCAGGCTTGCTTGCGCTGCTCAGCGTCTCTCTGTGACGACATCCAGATGAGCCGAGTTCATGTCCAATGAACTCGGCTCACCTCATGCACGTCACTGACAGCGTGGGAAAATTCTCACGCTGAAGCGCTGATTGCAGGAGAATTTTCCCACGCTGTCAGTGACGTGCAGGAGGTGAGCTGAGTTCATTGGACATGAGCTCACCTCATGCACATCACTGACAGCGTGGGAGAATTCTCCTGCACTCAGCACTTCAGCGTGAGAATTTTCCCACGCTGTCAGTGACGTGCATGAGGTGAGCCGAGTTCATTGGACATGACCTCGGCTCATCTGGATGCCGTCACAGCGAGACAGTGAGGAGCGCAAGCATGCCTGTGCTTCTCAGTGTCTGCGGGATGACAGACTGGATGGCAGCGTTCTGCTGCGGTCCAGCCAGTCATCTCGATGTAGCAGAGCTGAAGCTGTCGTGGGAACCATGGAAAGGTAAGGATGAGGTTGGTTTATTATTTTTCTTTTATTGCAGGAGATCGTTGGCTTCAGCTGGAATGGGTGTGATGGTAAGTATGGTTTAATTTAGAACAATAAAGAATTGTGTCTTTATTTCAATTAAAGGACTTTATTCTGGGTGTTGTGTTTTTTTTAAATACTTTACTAGAAATTCATGGCGGTCATGTCTAATACTGGCGTGACCCCATGAATTTTGGGCTTGGGGCCAGCTGATAATACCAAGCTGGCCCTAACCCCTTTATTACCCAGTGAGCCACCGCACCAGGGCCCTGGATGAGTTGGGTACAGCGCCAGAAGATGGCGCTTCTATGAACGCGCCATTTTCCGGGGTGGCTGCGGACTGCAATTTGTAGCGGGGGGGGGCCCAGAAAGCTTGGGCCTCCCTGCGCTGCAGATTCCAGCCCCCAGCTGCCTAGTTGTACCTGGCTGGACACAAAAATAGGGCGAAGCCCCACGTACTTTTTTTTTAATTATTTCATGAAATTCATGAAATAATTAAGAAAAAAAGGCCTTCCCTATATTGTTGTGTCCGGCCAGGTACAAATAGGCAGCTGGTGGTTGGGGGCAGCCCGTTCCTGCCTGCTGTACCTGGCTGGACACAAATATAGTGCGAAGCCCCACTTCAATTTTTTTTAATTATTTCATGAAATTCATGAAATAATTAAGAAAAAAAGGGCTTCCCTATATTGTTGTGTCCGGCCAGGTACAAATAGGCAGCTGGTGGATGGCGGCAGCCCGTTCCTGCCTGCTGTACCTGGCTGGACACAAATATAGTGCGAAGCCCCACTTCAATTTTTTTTAATTATTTAATGAAATTCATGAAATAATTAAGAAAAAAGGGCTTCCCTATATTGTTGTGTCCGGCCAGGTACAAATAGGCAGCTGGTGGATGGGGGCAGCCCGTTCCTGCCTGCTGTACCTGGCTGGACACAAATATAGTGCGAAGCCCCACTTCAATTTTTTTAAATTATTTCAGGAAATTCATGGAATAATTTAAAAAAAATTGACGTGGGGCTTCGCACTATATTTGTGTCCAGCCAGGTACAGCAGGCAGGAACGGGCTGCCCCCAACCACCAGCTGCCTATTTGTACCTGGCCGGACACAACAATATAGGGAAGCCCTTTTTTTCTTAATTATTTCATGAAATAATTTAAAGAAAATTGACGTGGGGCTTCGCCCTGTTTTTGTGTCCAGCCAGGTACAACTAGGCAGCTGGGGGCTGGAATCCGCAGCGCAGGGAGGCCCAAGCTTTCTGGGCCACCCCCGCTGCAAATTGCAGTCCGCAGCCACCCCGGAAAATGGCGCGTTCATAGAAGCGCCATCTTCTGGCGCTGTACCCAACTCATCCAGGGCCCTGATGCGGTGGCTCACTGGGTAATAAAGGGGTTAGGGCCAGCTTGGCATTATCAGCTGGCCCTAAGCCCGAAATTCATGGGGTCACGCCAATATTAGACATGACCACCATGAATTTCTAGTAAAGTATTTAAAAAAAACACAACACCCAGAAATAAGTCCTTTAATTGAAATAAACACACAATTCTTTATTGTTCTAAATTAAACCATACTTACCATCACGCCCATTCCAGCTGAAGCCAACGATCTCCTGAAATAAAAGAAAAATAATAAAGCAACATCATCCTTACCTTTCCATGGTTCCCATGACAGCTTCAGCTCTGCTACATCGAGATGACAGGCTGGACCGCAGCAGAACGCTGCCATCCAGCCTGTCATCCCGCAGACACTGAGAAGCGCAGGCTTGCTTGCGCTCCACAGTGTCTCTCTGTGAGGGCATCCAGATGAGCCGAGTTAATGTCCAATGAACTCGGCTCACCTCATGCACGTCACTGACAGCGTGGGAAAATTCTCCTGCACTCAGCGCTTCAGCGTGGGAGAATTCTCACACTGAAGCGCTGAGTGCAGGAGAATTCTCCCACGCTGTCAGTGACGTGCAGGAGGTGAGCTGAGTTCATTGGACATGAGCTCACCTTATGCACGTCACTGACAGCGTGGGAAAATTCTCCTGCACTCAGCGCTTCAGCGTGGGAGAATTCTCACGCTGAAGCGCTGAGTGCAGGAGAATTCTCCCACGCTGTCAGTGACGTGCAGGAGGTGAGCTGAGTTCATTGGACATGAGCTCACCTTATGCACGTCACTGACAGCGTGGGAGAATTCTCCTGCACTCACCGCTTCAGCGTGAGAATTTTCCCACGCTGTCAGTGACGTGCATGAGGTGAGCCGAGTTCATTGGACATGAACTCGGCTCATCTGGATGTCGTCACAGAGAGACGCTGAGCAGCGCAAGCAAGCCTGCGCTTCTCAGTGTCTGCGGGATGAGAGGCTGGATGGCAGCGTTCTGCTGCGGTCCAGCCTGTCATCTCGATGTAGCAGAGCTGAAGCTGTCGTGGGAACCATGGAAAGGTAAGGATGAGGTTGCTTTATTATTTTTCTTTTATTGCAGGAGATCGTTGGCTTCAGCTGGAATGGGCGTGACGGTAAGTATGGTTTAATTTAGAACAATAAAGGATTGTGTCTTTATTTCAATTAAAGGACTTTATTCTGGGTGTTTGTGTTTTTTTTAACTTTGACTATGGGGTTAGTAATGGGGGTGTCTTATAGACGCCTCTCCATTACTAACCTGGGCTTGATGTCAGCTGGCATTATAAGCTGACATCAACCCCAACCCTATTACCCCCTGCCACCGCACCAGGGCAGCGTGGAAGAGCGAGGCTAAGTGCCAGAATTGGCGCATCCTATGAATGCGCCATTTCTGGGGCGGCTGACGGCTGGTGTTTCTAGCCTGGGAGGGGGCCAATATTCATGGCTCCCTTCCTGGGCTATTAATATCAGCCCCCAGCTGTCTGCCTAGCCTTTGCTAGCTATTAAATTAGGGGGGACCCCACGTCATTTTTTTTGGGGGGTCCCCCATTTTAATAGCTAGTAAAGGCTATGTATTCAGCTGGGGGCTGATATTAGTAGCCTGGGAAGCTCCGTGGGTATTACCCCCTTCCCAGGCTTCAAACATCTGCCCCAGCCGTCTGCTTAACCTCCGCTAGAGCCTAAAATTAAGGGGAACCCCATGCCAATTTTTTTAATAATAAATCCTTTATTTTAATACTAAATGACAAGTACAGTAACCAACACTATCACTGTACTTCATATATATGTCACTGACATGTTTCTATCTATCTAATCTATGTGTGAAGCTCTATTCTGTCTGTTATAAATTGTCGGGTACCGCTGCTGAATTGCCGGCCGGCTTTTTTAAAGAGACGGTGCATGAAAACACTATTATTTTTTTTGATAAATCCTTTACGCTAAATGACAAGTACAGTAAGCAACACTGTCACTGTACTTCGTATATATGTGGCTGACATGTTTCTATCTATCTAATCTATGTGTGAAGCTCTATTCTGTCTGTTATAAATTGTCGGGTACCGCTGCTGAATTGCCGGCCGGCTTTTTTAATGAGACGGTGCATGAAAACACTATTATTTTTTTTGATAAATCCTTTACGCTAAATGACAAGTACAGTAAGCAGCACTTTCACTGTACTTCGTATATATGTGGCTGACATGTTTATATCTATCTAATCTATGTGTGAAGCTCTATTCTTTCGGTTCTAAATTGTCGGGTACAGGTGTATGCCGCTGCTGAATTGCCGGCTTTTCATGTTTCACTGTTGGCACTGTTCCCATCGATTTGGGCAATCACTGTAATGCCACAACCACCATGGCTGTGGCATTACAGTGAGTGGCAGACAATCCCTGCATGATTGGTGCTCTAAATAGCGCCAGACATGCAGGACACGCTTTTGGTGCACGAACAGTTATCGAACATAACCTCGAACAGCCGAATTTTTTGCAAATCGTTCGGGTTCGTCGAACAACTCGAACACCGCCCAAAACAGCTCGAATTTGAGATTGGCGAACAGTTCTAGTCGAACACCGCTCATCTCTACCCACCACCCCCACAATATGCTATCCTATAAGCAGAGGGCAAGGCTGACAGGACACACTGGACAGCAGACAATAGACTGTTATCAGATGTCTAGTCAGGCTGGAGGCCACAGCCTGTTTTCAAGAGGTCAAAGAAGATGAACACAACAGGGAAAGGGGAAAAGAAAAGGTACAGAAGACCAGATGACAGGCTGTGGGGATGGCAGTTCAGGTGAGTAGAGAGGTGAGTATTAATTTCTTTTTATTATGCTTTGAGGTCTGAAGAGACTTTCAATTTATAGTCCATGTGATTTTTATGAATTTTAATCTTGGCATATTCGATCATCTCTAATACATAACAAAGAGTATTGGGACTGTGCAGCATGTAAACACAGCAGAGATCTGTGCTGTTATATTACTTCATTGAGGATGAAGTCATTTAAGAAGATATGTAAAATGGACTTCTAAATATGGAGCATCAGGAGTAGGCTATAAGCAGCCAAAGATGGAAATCCTGTAGCCTGGCATTTTATAGTATATAGTAAAAAACTCAAATAACCTCTTAACCTCTTGCAGAACACATAGGGGATTTTATTATAAGCATGATAAATAGCAATATGCTTTATGAAGCAAAGTTCAGATTCCTGGTGGGAAATGAGGAAAGTTTTCAACTAATTTCCTTTTCACTAATTTGCTGCCCATCAGAATGCATTAGTGAAGAAATTTACAATGTTTATGAATTCAAAAAGGCAAATTCACTATATTTGTGCACATTTAGGTGAATTTATGATTGAAATAAATGAAGTGATGTATCTCATTGTGTTCTATGGACCATCGACTTGACAAAACAATAGTGTTGAGCGAGTATGTTCTGTTAACCCTTTCGCCGAGTATGCTCAGGCCGAGCTCCGAGTATTTATAGATGCTTCTTGATATGGTTGAATCACTCCCGTGTGCATGATTTGCAACTGTTTGACAGTTTTATTACATGTGAGGAATGTGTAAGAAATAGACATTCCTCCCATGTAATAAAACTGTCACACAGTCACAAATCATGCACACGGGAGTGATTCAAGCATATCACCGAGCAGCCGTAAATACTCGGAGCTCGGCCCGAGCGTACTCGGCGAAAGGGTTAACAGAACATACTCGCTCAACACTACAAAACAACAAAACTGACTGATGACTCCACTTTAAATCCTGAAGAACTGAATATACAAAGTTCTTTTACTATTCAGATGCTTTTAGCGCATTGATGTCAAACTCAGAAACATAGAGGGCCAAAATTAAAAACTTGTACAAAGTGGTGGGCCAACCTTGATATTCATTAAAACATATCTACAATTGAGGGAGTTTTTTCTTGTCATCAAATATACAGATGAACTTTTTTATATGGAAACAAACGTAAAATGAGCTTTTCCACAAACAACGTACATTTTAATTAATAAATCTTAGAATAAAATAAGTTTCACTATTGGATGTGTTAAAAAAATGTTCCTGTCACAAGAAAATCTTATAAATGAGCCCCTGTGTAATGAGTGTGTAAAACCATGCAGGAACATGGTCAGAAACACCACAGGGGGAGGGGGAAAAGGAATGGGATAGTGGGGAGGGCTAGGATCTATTGGTAAGGAGTAAGAAAGCAAGGTGGTAATAGATATGGATGTTTGAAAGAAACTGCTAAGAGGGGGTTATAAGAAAGGATAAGGTTGTTATGTAGCCAGAGCTATTAACTCCTGTTCAAATGACTGGCATAGGGGTCAAAAGGTTGGAGTTGTGGGACTAGAGACCTAGAAATTAAGATAAGATAGAAGTCAGAAAAATGTGGGTAAAAATGTTTAAAACAAATTGTAAGATTAGTGGGACCCTGTGCATTGCATAGGTAAAGATAAAGGTGGGGAGATTAGAGGGTGAGTAGATATGTATGGATAATGGGAGATGAGACCAGTAATGAGTAAGGATGCTGATATGTAGGTATGAGGGAAAGGATAGGAAGAACGTAGTGTAGGCAGAATAATGAAAATGGTATGTAGTCAGGGAGCAAGCTTAGCTTATAGAAAAAGTCAGGATAAGACCAGGAGTGAGGCATTGTGATGGTGGAATAGTATGCATGAGGAGATAGGCATAACATTGCAAGGCAGAATGGGTATAACAGCAGGTAGTCAAAATGGAGGCTTACTTGTAGGAAGAGCTGGAAGGGGGTCAGTGGATGTGGCACTGAGCAGGCAGTTGGAATGAGTGCACGTATTTGTGTGTGTGGGGGGCATGGGCACTGGAACCTGGAAGTGCTGGTGGTGCCGCGTCATCAGGGGAGTGATGTGAGATGTTGGAGGCATGTAGAGGGGAGGCGAAGGATGCTCCGCATCATTGGTTTGGGCGTCATGGAGGCCATAACGATAGTGTCAATAGCAGGTTGTGATAGGGTAGGAGGGGTATGGATTTGTAGTATTAGCATGTGCTGTCTACTGGCAGAGCCAGCTCTAGTATACATTGAGTATTTTCTCGCAGGCCAAATATAATTACACTGCGGCCAGATTTGTCCCACAGGCCAGAGTTTGACGTGTATGATTTAGAGAATCTGCTCCCTCCTTAGACTTGGTGACTCCTATGCAAAAAAACGTATACTTTTGTGAAAAAGGTTGTTCAATGCAGGCCACCTCAGGGCTCTATAATATAATTGGAAGTGCCACCTTCTTTAATCATCTGGGACCTCTGATTGGCTGCAGTGGTTAGGTGTCTTTTGGATTCTTCTGATGACTGAGATTTTTTAAAGTCAATTTGTCACCAAAGTTTTGCAACCTAATCAGAGAGAAGCATAATGCAGAGACAGAGACCCTGATTCCAGCAATGTGTCAATTACTTGGCTGCTTGTAGTTTTTGATAAAAATTATATTTTTATCAGCAGGAGACTATTACTAGAGTACTGGGAAACCTGCTGTCATATAGTCCTCCATATTAATGAGCTCTGTGTAACACTTCCCCCACCACTTACTGGCAGCTTTCTACCTATGCACAGTGTACACAGAAAGCTGCCAATCAGTGGTGTGGGTGGGATTATACAGAGCTCAGCATTCAGAGAACTGCTAGATCTGCAGCAGAGAAAACAGTGATTTTATTAAGACTACAGCAAACAGCCCAGTTTGATCCAGGGAACTAGTCTGATTGTCGTATGGAGTCTGGAAGGATTTTTTTTTCCCCAATGTGCAGTTTAGTGTTTGCCACATGAGGTTTTTTTGCCTTCCTGTGGATCAACATGTTAGGCTATGGGTTGAACTAGATTGACTTAGTTTTCCTTCAACCTTAAAAACTATGTTACTATGCTACTATGTAGTAAGTTACACATCATTGGAATCAGGGTCTCTGCCCCCTCATCATGATGCCCTCAGATGGGATAGCAAAAGCATGATGACTGATTCCCTTTAAAGAGAAACATAAAACAGTCAATCACATTCAACCAGTAATACAGCAGCAACATTGCAGCATTGTGTCGAAGTGACCAGAAAAACATACAGTATATCCATTGTGTGGTTTTCATTAAAATTGCCTCTTCCCTTTTGCTAGTAGAAAGACTTGAGTGACAAATTAAAGGTCATATATGTAGCTGGAAAAAAAATACATCCAGGTTTTGTCAGTGTAGGATAAACAAATTTTGCTCTTGATCTTTTTACTCCTGTGAAAGTCTGATTTTAGGTAAACTGATTGTGTTTTGCAGCCAGTATTTACATTTCAATGACTAATATACAGGAGGATTTTGGTACTTGTAAGTGCGGAGCTTTGTAAAGGTTACATAAAATGACCAGTCATTCCGTGACCATATTACTGAAGATCTTACACATGAGAATATAGGGTAAGATAGGTTTTTGAATTTTTTTGATCATTTGTAAACCAAAACCAGGAGTGGAACAATCAGAGGAAAAGTATAATAGAAACACGTCACCACTTCTGTATTTATCACCCACTCCTGGTTTTGTCTTACAAAAACTGCTATAAAATACTGACCAAATACTGAATGTGTGACCGTGGACTAATTGTATTACCCTTTTTGGAGCCAAAAGTTGTACTTTACCAGAATAAGACCTGTCAGAAAGCGGACAGACTGTTTTACCATAGCCAGCATATGCATGAAAATGTTTATGATCACTAAGCATAAAATGATATGAATATAAATGATACTTGTTGTTACAAAGCTTGTATGAAAGACTGTTTTCTGAGGGGAAATAAGATACATATTGTCTTTTCTGCACATACATTCATGAGTAAAGCTAAGTACACCTTCTTAGAATTCTATGGTTTTATGTATCAAGATATAATTAAAAAAAGTCCTTAGAATGTCTTAAAATTAGATCAATGCAACCTCAAATGAACAGCAACAAATAACATTTTGTCATTATTTATCTCATAAAAATTAGGTAAAAATGTGGCAGCAGTGTGTGAAAACCTAGTTAATTTTTTTTTTTTTAAAGTACACCCCTGGAATTTATTTAAACAGCAATAACTTGACATAGTCGTTTTCTGCATGAATTTTTCAGTCTCTGAAATCATTCTGAAGGAATTTCAGCCCACTTTTGTTTACAATGTTGCTTAAGTTCATTGAGGTTTGTAGGCATTCATTTATACCAGGGGTGCACAACCTTTTATGGTCCGAGGGCTACATTGTCAAACTGAACCAACCCAGACACAGCACTAAAAATTGAAGGGGTATTACCTTCTGAGACATTTGTGACATTACAAATGTACCTTATTTTTCAGACTATAAGATGCACCAGACCATAAGACGCATCCTGGTATACGTGGCCCTCATCCTCATCCTGATATACATGGCCCTCATCCCTATCCTGGCATGCATGGCACCCCTTGATCCCCCATCCTAGTATGCATGGCACCCCTTGATCCCCCATCCTGGTATGCATGGCACCCCTTGATCCCCCATCCTGGTATGCATGGCACCCCTTGATCCCCCATCCTGGTATGTATGTCACCCCTTGATTCCCCCATCCTGGTATGCTTGGCACCCCTTGATTCTGGTATGCTTGGCACCCCTCCATCCTGGTATACATGGCACCCCTTGATTCCCCCATTCTGGTATGTATGGCTCCCCTTGATGCCCCATCCTGGTATGTATGGCACCCCTTGATTCTGGTATGCTTGGCACCCCTCCATCCTGGTATGCTTGGCATCCCTTGAGCCCCCATCACTCTGCCCACAAAAAAAATAAACAATCATACTCACCTCCTCTCTCCTCCAGCGCTCCGTCCTGCTCTGCTGCCGACACTCTCACTGTGTGAGCCATGCATGGCAGGGCACACATGGTGTCCCTGCCATGCGCCCTCACACAGTGAAGTGCTGTGCCGGAATAGTCACTGCTACCCATGCTGGGACTGTGTGCATGGGGAGCAGTGGCCATTCAGTCTCTTCAATAGCGCGCACATTGTAGCCACAGCGCTGCTTCTGCTGCACTCGGCCCGCTATTAAAGACCATGAATATTCATTACAACCAATGGGAGTGGGTTGTAGCGAATATTCATGAGCTTTAATAGCGGGCACACAGACCACAGGCCGCAGCAGGAGCCGCACTGCTTCTACAGTGTGTGCGCTATTAAAGAAAATGAATATTCATTGCTCTCCACCCCCATGGGCGTGAGTAGCAGGGAATATTCATTTTCTTTAGCAGCAGGCACAGTGTAGGCTGCAGCAGAACTCCTATAAACAACAGAGGAGCGAGCAACAGACATGGAAGGCCACCTGTCTAATTAACATACTACTTTCAGGAGTGCCAAATGGGTTAAGAGACCCCATTCTTCTGATGTATGAGGCATCCAGAGATGTCTAAACAGGGCACCATTATTGCCTGTCAGTCCCTGCCCCTCAGCTGCTTGTCAACACTTTTGTGTGTGTTGATACTCACATATAATTAATTTGTCAGTCAAGCATTTTTCTGTCCATATGGTTGTGGGACATATAGAATGGCATCGCGGGCCACACATGGCCCCTGGACTTCAGGTTGTGCACCCTTGATTTATACACAGTTCTCTTAAGGTACCACCACAATATTTCAATTGGGTTGAGGTTTGGATCTTGACTGAGCCATTGCAACACTTTTATTCTTTTCTTGTTCAGCTACTCTGATATAGATTTTCTGGTGTGCTTGGCATTATTATCTTGTTCCATGATCCAATTGCGCCCAAAATTTAGCATTTGAATATATATGGCCTCACATTTGAGTCTAGAATACTTGGGTATACAGAACACTTCATTGTTAACTCAAAAACTGAAAGGTGTCCAGGTCATGAGGCTGCAAAGCAAGTTCAAATCATCCCCTCTGCACCACATCACTTGGCAGTTGTGATGAGGTGTTTGCATTAGTCTAGCAAGCCAGGTCTGGCTAAAACCGTGGGTCTGACTCTGAAGGGTCGATCTTAAGGGTCTAATAGAAATATGCCAGAAATGGGCCAGAAGTGACCAGAAGGTACGAGTAACTAGTTACTAATTGTACTTAGTTTCTCTTTCTCATTCACACTTAACATTAATTATGCTTACATATGCCCTTACTGTTTTTGCTCCACTAATCCTCACTCTCCTTTGCTATCCCCAAACCCCAGCATCTCTCCTTCCCTCTTACCCCCCCACCTGACCTCATCTGCAGACCTGATCCTCAACCTCAGATCTATCCTGCCAAAACATAAAACATGCCTGACACTCTCCTTCCACATGCTCTCCCTCTCTCTTCTTCTCTTCACTGCTGGCGACATATCTCCCAATCCTGGACCCCCACAGCTTTCACCCTCCACCAATTCCCAATCCTATCGCTTCCAACCAACTGCAAACTACCGCAAGCTCTCCTATGTAAAACCCATGCCCCGGATGGCCACCCCCCTGCTCCCTCTCTCTGAAGCACTCTGGAACGCCGGCTCCATCTGAAGCAAGCTCCATTTTGTCCATAACCTCTTTACCTCTTGCAATCTCTCCTTCCTGGGCATCACAGAGACATGGCTGACACCCTCCGACACTGCCTTCCCTGCTGCGCTGTGTTACGGTGGCCTCCACTTCACCCACACTCCTCGCCCGGGTAACAGATATGGTGGAGGAGTGGGACTTCCCCTTTCTACCAACTGCACCTTTAGCCCTATCCCACCTCTACCCTCCCTTATTCTCTCTTATTTTGAAGTCCACTCTGTCCGCATCTACTCTCCCTCCAACCTCCAAGTGGCTATCATATACCGACCTCCGGGCCCGGTCACTGCCTTTATTGACCAATTCTCCATCTGACTTCTTTACTTTCACTCTGCTGACATTCCCACAATCATCATGGGCGATTTCAACATCCCCACTGACACTCTCCAGTCAGCAGCATCCAAACTTACTTCATCCTTTGGACTTATTCAGTGGTCCTCCTCAACCACCCACATAGAGGGACACACACTAGACCTCATCTTCACCCGACTCTGCTCCCTATCTAACCTCACAATCTCCCCCTACCCCTATCTGACCATCATTTACTCACATTCTCATCCCTGTCCTCCTCACCTGTCACCCATGTCCAGCAACTAGCTCACCCCCACCGAAACCTTGCTCATCTAGACACTCACACACTCTCTGACTCTATTCTATGACTGACATCCATATCTTCACTCCACAACACGGACAGCACCACTGCTTTCTACAATGAGTCATGAGAGTCAATAGGCAACCTGGGCACAACAACCTCACTAAACAGCTTCAACAAGCGTCCAGGGTTGCAGAGCGGCGTTGGAAGAAAACACATTTTCAAGATGACTTCACTGCATTCAAACAAACAATACTCTCTTTAAAATCAGCCCTCACCTCTGCTAAACAGGCCTACTTCACAACCCTGATATTTTCCTTATCTTACAACCCCAAACAGCTATTCAACACTCAACATTTAACTCTCTCCTCCACCCTCGTCTGCCCCCTCCAACCTCCATCATCTCTGCTGAGGAGTTTGCCACACACTTCAAAAACAAGATTGACCAAACAAGGCAAGTCTTTACTGTCCAAGGACCACAACTCCTTTGTTTTCCAGACCATTTCCCTGTCACCATAACCTCCCTTCCCAACATCACTGAAGGAGACCTTACTCGTATCCTCTCCAAATCATACCTCACCCCTTGTGCACTAGACCCCATCCCATCCCACCTCCTAGCCAATCTCACCCCCACACTCATCCCATCCTTAACCCATCTCTTCAACCTATCACTAACTTCTGGTACTTTCCCCACTGCCTTCATACATGCCACAATCACGCCCATCCTCAAAAAACCATCCCTTGACCCAACCGCCTTTTTCTCTGAAGAGGCACTTTGCATATTAAATTTTCCAGATGAGCATTGCATGGCAAATAAGTCTCCTTACCTTGACGTGCTAGAGCTGGTGTGTCACTCTCCATAAGGAGAAACGTTACCCCTTAGACCTCAGTCCAGAGCCTCTCACCTAGCCAAATCAGATCTCATACTTTGCACTGATGAGGGCCAACAGCCCGAAACACCATGTTTGCAAATTGAGATTCTGATTTGGCTTTTATCCTAAGTCATATTGCATGACTCCTTAAAGGGTTGATTGTGACTTATAGGATTGCTGCTTCCAATAGGTGGCACTATAGAGTACAAGTCCTCTTTTTCTCTGAAGAGGCAATTTGCATATTAAATGACATAACACTTTCCCCTGTACCAGCAATCCGCTGCCTCGGAGTAACCCTTGACTCCGCCCTGTCCTTCAAACCCCATATCCAAGCTCTCGCCACCTCCTGTTGCCTCCAGCTCAAAAATATTTACAGAATCTGTGCTTTTCTCAACCCTCAATCTACTAAACTGCTTATCCATGCACTCATCATCTCTCACCTCGACTACTGCAACATACTCCTCTGTGGCCCACCTGCTAACACTCTCGCACCCCTCCAGTCCATCCTTAACTCTGCTGCGTGACTAGTTCATCTCTCTCCTCACTACTCCTCTGCTAACCCCCTTAGCAAATCCCTTTACTGGCTCCCATTTGAACAGCGTATCCAGTTCAAACTACTAACACTGACCCACAAAGCCATCCATAACCTCTCTCCTCCATACATCTCTGAACTAATCTCCGGATATATTCCCTTATGTAATCTCTTACGTAATCTCCGATCCTCCCAAGACCTCCTTCTCTCCTCCACACTTATTCGTTCCTCACCCAACCGCCTCCAAGATTTCTCCCGAATATCCCCCATCCTATGGAATTCTGTGCCTCAACACATCCGATTAGCCTCCACATTTGAATCCTTCAGACGGAACCCCTACTGTATCCTTCCCTATTCCTGTGGAATGTAAGCCTGCAGAGGCAGGGTCCTCTTCCCTCTGTACCAGTCTATCATTGTTAGTTTACTGTAAGTGATATTTGAATTTGCTATGTAACCCCTTCTTATGTACAGCACCATGGAATCAATGGCGCTATATAAATAAATAATAATAAAAAAAATAATGTGTTGTCTTTGTTTTTCACCAAACATGGTTCAAGGCATTGTGGCCAAAACATCTCCACTCTGGTCTTGTTTGTCCAAAGTACATTGCTCCAGAAGTCTTGTGTTTTGCTCAGACCTTGCAACTTTAAACGAGTTGCCATGTTCTATTTAAAAAAATAACACATTCTTGGTAATCTTACCAAATTACTAGTGATGGGCGAGCACTAAAATGCTCGTGTGCTCGATGCTCAGGTCAAGCACATTGGAGTACTCGGGTGCTCGAACCGAGCAACGAGCCCAATGTAAGTCTATGGGAAACTCGAGTATTTTTCAGTCGACTCCCTCCGGCGGTCTGCAGAGGGCCTAAAATTTACCCAAATCAATGGGAACAGTGCTCAAATGACATGGGAACAGCATGGGGAAGACCCCTGGAAGCATTTCTGACTCCCAGGTCACTTCTGTCAATAACGTTATCAGAGGAATTACGCCACTTTTACAGACTCAAAATAAAACATACAAAAACGAAACCAAAATAGATTTTCCTGTGAAATATGTTAAGGAACATCCTTTCCAGGGTACTGAATGTATATAAAGCAAAATAAATAACCAAAAACAAAAATACTTCTCCACACCTTGAGCTAAGTTCACACGTAGAGTTTTTGATGCACTTTTGCATTGCTTTCAACCGTGGCAAATGCATTCACCAGGAAATGTCAATTTAACATTTTACAATCTTATCTAGCCATGTGGTGTGTGAGATATCATCAGACACATCGTGTTTCATTTACAAAGAAGGGACACTGAAAGTCACAAAGCCCATTTTTATAGAGCCATCAGGCGGCCTTTACTATTCTTAAAGGGCCATCAGCCGGCCCTCACTATTCTTAGAGAGCCATCAGCCGGCTATGTTTTATTGTTCCCATTACTAAAGAGTGGGTCTCCTATACTGTTATTGCATATGCAGTGAGTGGCAGGGCTGTCCAAAATTTGGACGCACCCCAATACCACTTTGAAAATTTGGACACACTCCAATACCCCTTTGAAGAGACTTAGAGGAGGGCCTCCTGAAAACAATGTTCCCATTACTAGGAAGTAGGTCTCCCATTGTGTTTGCCTATGCAGTGAATGCAAGGGAAGTCAAAAATTTGGAGGCACTCCAATGCCCCTTGGAAGAAACATAGAGGAGGGCCTCCTGAAAAAAAAGTTCCCATTATTAGGAAGTGGGTCTCCCATTGTGTTTGCCTATGCAGTGAATGCAAGGGCTGCCAAAAATTGAGAGGCACTCCAATGCCTCTTGAAAGAGACACGGAGGAGGGACTCATAAAAAAATGTTCCCATTAGAAAGGAGCGGGTCTCCTATACTTGTAATGCCCATGCACTAAGTGTATGGGCTGACAAACATTTACCCCTGGGGAATATACATGAAAATACTGTATAAAAAAATATTTTTACGGGCATCATAAACACCCTTTAAAAAAAATTCTGTGTGTGTTGCATCACGGATCATGGTCACTCTGGTGATATGGTGGTGGAGGATGAGGAGAAGGAGAAGGAGGTAGACAAGAGCAAATAGCCAAAATCAGGAAGCGTATACCCATGTGTGGGTGTGAAAAGGTGAATGGGAATACACCTCCCAAGAAAAGACACTGGATTTCAGTTTATGTTATGCTGCTATCATTCGGTGGTGTTGAGAAGTCTGGCCCAATCCAGCCCTTGTTCATTTTTATAAGAGTCAGCCTGTCAGCATTTTCAGTAGACAGGTGGATGCACTTATCAGTTATAATTCCACCAGTGGCACTAAAAACCCGCTCTGATAAAACGCTGGCGGCAGGGCAGGCCAGGACCTCCAAGTCGTAGAGAGACAGTTCATTCCATGTATCCAGCTTGAATACCCATTAATTATAAGGCACAGAGGAATCACGGAGGACATTGGTACAGTCGGCAAGGTACTCCCTCAGCATCTTCCCAAACTTTGCACTCCTTGTGAGAGTATCCTGCGCCTCAGGGCTTGTGCGATGGGAGGGACTGAGAAAATTCTCCCAGAACTTTGACAGTGTTCCCCTGCATCTGCTGGATTGAAGTTGTGTCTCTCTCGCCTGTACTCCTTGGTTGTCCAACGAACTATGACTCCTGCCACCAGAGTTTTCAGATGGGAATTTTTTTAATAGTTCCGCAACAAGGGCCTTTTGGTACTGCCCCATTTTTGTAGACCTGTCTGCCTCAGGAAGAAGAGATATAAAGTTCTCCTTGTAGCATGGGTCTAGAAGTGTCACCAACCAGTAATGACTGTAACCCAAAATTTTGAGAACGCGAGGGTCATGGGAAAGGCAGCGTAACATAAACTCAGCCATGGGTGCTTGACTGCTTACAGGCAAGACTTCTGTGTCCTCACCAAGAGGATGACTGACCATGCTCTCCTCCTCCTCCTCTCTGTCCTCTGGACATCCACGCTAAACAGACGGAATGACAGTTGTGCAGGTAGTACCCTCTATAGCGCATGAAACTAGCTCCTGTTCTTCCTCCTCCTCCTCTTCCTCATTGTCCCCCAATCCACGTTGGGATGAGATGAGGCTGGGCTGTGTGTAATCATCCTGTATGGTTCCTTGCTCTATCTCATCATGCACCGCCTGCAATGCATCCTTTTTTTGTGAGCAGAGAGCATTTCAGAAGACAGAGAAGCGAGATGATGACGCTAATTATGGCGTCATCGCCACTCACCATCTTGGTGGAGTCCTCAAAGTTTTGGAGGATGGTACATATGTCTGACATCCATGTCCACTCCTGAGGTCTTATGTGTGGAGTCTGAACTGAATAATGAAGGCCTTGTTGATGCTGGTTCTCAACAACTGCACTCTTCTGCTCACAAATCCTTCCCAACATCTGCACTGTAGAGTTACAATGCGTGGGGACATCACACACTAGTCTGTGAGCCGGAAGCTGCAAATGCTGGTGAAACATGGCAAGGGCGGTGGAAGCTGTAGGTGACTTTCTAAAATGGGCACACAGGCGGCGTACTTTGACAAGCAGATCCGGCTGCTCCGGGTAGGATTTGAGAAACTGCTGAACCACAAGGTTAAGCACATGGGCCAGGCATGGTACGTGTGTGAGCTCACCTCGCCTCAGGGCCGCCACCAGGTTCCAGCCATTGTCACACACGACCATGCCTGGCTGTAGGTTCAGCAGTGTGAGCCACAGATCTGCCTGCTCTTTCAGAGCTGTCCACAACTCTTCAGCATTGTGCGGTTTGTCACCTAAGCATATTAGCTTCAGCACAGCCTGTTGCCACTTGGCCGAGGCAGTGCTGCAGTGCTTCCAGCTTGTGACTGATGTGGTGATTTCGGAGATGGAGGCTGAAGAGGAGGAGGAGGCTGAGGAGGATGAGGTGCAGGAGCTGTAGACTGTGGGGGCAACCCTAAATGACCTAGGGCCCGCAATCCTTGGCGTCGGGAGAACGTGCTCCATCTCAATGTCCGCCTGGGTCCCGGCTTCCACTATGTTAACCCAGTTTGCTGTCAGCGAGATGTACCGTCCCTGCCCACAAGCACTTGTCCATGTGTCCGTGGTTAGTTGGATTTTCCCGGTAAATGTGGCAAGATTTCGAGCGCAAGCAGTCGTGAAATGTGGGAATTTAGTAGTGTGGCCTGTGGGGCATTGGCTGCGTATTTGCGCTTGCGTTCCAAGGACTGGGGTATGGACAACTGAATGCTGCACTGGGACAAGGACATGGACGTGCTTCCTGATGCTAGTACTTGAGAGTGTGCAATGACAGGTGCAGGGCAGGAGGCATCTTCACATGCACCATGGACAGGGGATTGGTTTGCATGCACAACAGCGGAAGAATCAATGGTGCCACCCGCAGACACTGTTTCTGGACCCTGGGGTTCGGCCCACAAAGTCGGGTGCTTTGCTGCTATGTGTCTAATCATGCTGGTGGTGGTCAGGCTGCTAATTTTGCCCCCCTTGCTGATGCCGGCCTGGCAGGTGGTGCAAATGGCCTTTTTGGGGTTATCGGCAGAGTCTTTTAAAAACAACCAGACTCGGAAAGACCTAACAGTTGTACTGGCAACTTCCTTCATGTTGATGTTACGGGGAACGGTTATCTGCCTTCTTTCTGCGGCCACCACACTGCTTTTTGCTGCCTGTTGGGGTGCTCTGCCTCCCTCCTCCTGTGTGTTGCTGTCTTCGCTCTGCATGTCCTCCTGCCAGTTTGGGTCAGTTACTATATCATCCAACACCTCGTCTTCCACTTCCGCACCCTGGTCCTCCTCCTGACTTTCTGGCAATTGTGTCTCATCATCGTCCACCTCTTGTGACACTTTCCCACCGTCGCCTTCGTGTGACCGTGGCTGCTCAAATAATTGGGCATCGCTACATGCTGTAGCGTCGGCGTCCCTGCCTCCTGCTAGGCAGGGACGCTGTTCCCCTCACCTCTCCGCTCCGTGCCCGGCGTCTTCCTCCCGCTCTGCTGGCAGCGCGCGCTCCTTCCCGGCCACTGTGCTTAGGGCGCGTGCGCGCTCCCCCTCTCTTAAAGGGGCTGCGCGCGCCGTCCTAAGGAGTCCCCGGCCAATGGCCGGAGGACCTCACCATATATAAGGCACCTCCTCCAAAATGGAGGTGCCCGAGCAATGTTGTTGCATAGCCTATCACTCTGCTTCAGCCCTCAGGTCCCGTTACCAGATAACTGCCAGTTACCTGCCAGTTACCTGCCGGAATCCTGCTTGATACCTGCCTGTTACTCGTCTATCTACTTGCATTCCTGCGGTCCGACAGTCTGCCTACCAGCCCTGCCAGTCTGTCTATGGATCTGATTGCCCGCTCACCTGGGAGCGCTCATCTGCTACCTGCCTGCTAGCCTACCTGGAGGCTCTGCCGTCCCGTGCTGTGACCACCTGCCTGTCCAGAGACTCTTACCCGCTCACCTGGGAGCGCTCATCTGCTACCTGCCTGCTAGCCTACCTGGAGGCTCTGCCGTCACGTGCTGTGACCACCTGCCTGTCCAGAGACTCTTACCCGCTCACATGGGAGCGTCCGCCTGCTACCTGCCTGCTAGCCTACCTGGAGGCTCTGCCGTCACGTGCTGTGACCACCTGCCTGTCCAGAGACTCATACCTGCTCACCTGGGAGCGTCCGCCTGCTACCTGCCTGCTAGCCTACCTGGAGGCTCTGCCGTCACCTGCTGTGACCATCTGCCTGTCCAGAGACTCTTGCCCGCTCACCTGGGAGCATCCACCAGCTACCTGCCTGCTAGTCTACCTGGAGGCTTAGCCATCACTTGCTGTGACCACCTGCCTGTCCAGAGACTCTTGCCCGCTCACCTGGGAGCGTCCACCTGCTACCCGCCTGCTAGCCTATCTGGAGGCTTAGCCGTCACTTGCCGTGACCACCCGCCTGTCAAGAGACTGTTCCCGTCACTTGCCGTGACCTCCTGCCCTTCTACCCAGAGACTGTCCCCGTCACTTGCCGTGACCTCCTGCCCTTCTACCCAGAGACTGTCCCCATCACTTGCCGTGACCTCCTGCCCTTCTACCCAGAGACTGTCCCCGTCACTTGCCGTGACTACCTGCCTGCCTACCCTGGGAGCCACCCGCTTCCTTACAAGGACTGCCCCTTTGTATCGTTGCTCAGATGTTCCACCTCCCAGACCCGTTACACATGCGATCTCCTCTTGCCCTGCTTCAAGTGGACCGGGCGAGTGGCCCGAACCTATAAATGGAAAAGTGAACAGCTCTTCGGACTGTCCAAGTGTGGGATCAGTTGTCTCTGGGCACTCGGCATGGTGGGAGGAAGGAGGATCAGGGTGAGGAATGGGTGGTCCTGATTCACGGCTACCGAGACTTGACCGTGTGGAAGACAAGGGTGGTGGTGGTGGTGGTGGCAAAGTGACTGAAAGCATTATCCGCTATCCAACCAACAACCTTTTCACACTGCTCTGGGTTTAATAATGGTGTTCTGCGGTCCCCTAGGAATTGGGACAGGAAGGTCAGGCGAGAAGATGTGGGTGTTTGTTGTGGCACAATTTCAGCTTGCCCATGGCCTCGGCCTCTGCATGCACCATCACCATCACGTCCAGTTCCCCGTCCAGTTCCCCGTCCCTTGCCACGCGCCTTGCCCATTTTAAATGGAAGACAATATCTTCCACGCTAACTACAAATGGCTGAATTTGGAGCGAAGTTATATGTAATCCGTGTGATGGAGAAACCATAGTTTTAAATACCTGGCCTGTAGGTAACTATTTTGAACAGCAAACAGGTGTCGAAAACTTTGCTGACACACTGAAAAAAAATTTGAATGGAGGCCAAAAATGGCAGTATTTTCAGCGCGATATGTGATCCGTGTGATGGCCAAACCACAGTTTTAAATAGCTGGATTTTTTGAGCTGTAATATGGAAAGTATGGCTGTATTCTGCAGTGCCAATAAGCAAATGGCGCAGAACAATGGTGTTCTCTGGATTGCTTTTTAAGCAAACAATGAGGATTAAGATTGAAAAAAAATTATTCCTGGCCCCTGAGACCTGGTCCTTTGTCTATAAATATCTAACAGCAGCAGAAGGCAGAACTGGAATGGAGCCTCTTGTGCTATATGCACTGCAGTCTGCTATATACACTGCCTGCCTGCCTATATACACTGCCTGCAGATGGATTAGTCCTCAGAAGGACTGTTTGTTGAGATGGATATGTGTAATGTACTTGTTTTCTCCCTACACTACCTAATACACAACCAAATCTCTCCCTAGCTCAGCAGCACCTCTCCCTACACTACCTGATTGCGGAGTAGACTGATGAGCACAGCGGCGCCAGGTCTGATATAGATCTGATGACGCTGTGCGGCCAGCCAATCACCGTAATGCCACAACCAACATGGCTGCAGCATTACTGTGAGTGGCAGGCAATCCCTGCATATTGATTGGCGCTCTAAAGAATGCAAACATGCAGGGAGGGGACCTGAGCATCCGCCCAAGGCCGCTCTAAAGAACGCCAAACATGCAGGGAGGGGACCCGAGCATCCACCCAAGCGTCTCGCAAGTACTCGGTGAGCTCAGTACTCGAGATGCTCGGGCGAGTACCGAGTACTTGCAAGTATGCTCACTCATCACTATAAACTACAAAACTTCCAAAAAAGCCATGCTTGTTTATTCTTTTTCTAAACATACAGTCATGAACTTGAACATTTAATATACTAACTGAAGTGTTTAGAGTCTGAGCTGTAGTTTTTTTGCAATTTCTCTGAGCCAATGCATGGTCTGACAATGTGGTGAATTTTCTGGATGTCCACTCCTGTGAACTCTCTTAAGTTTTCCACTCATTATAATGTAATAAATGATGTTTCGCACTTAGAATAATGGATTCTAGATTGTTTGAAAATGACTTTATGACCCTTATTAGTTTTTCTTGGCTGTATAAGGCGTGAGGAAAAAAATCACAGCATGCTGCAATTTGACTGATTTTTTTATACACTCATGTGACCCTCGCCTATAGCCTTTTCTCCGTGGCATTGTGTTAACATATTCCTGTATGCTAAAACTTCTGCTTTTATAGAGGTGATCACAATTGTTAATGAATTAATCAAGGACATTTGATGAGCAGCTTGTGTCTGCTACTTAGCCTTCAATTCCTACAGAAGCAGTAAGACTGTACTTAATCTTTCACAACCTGCTTCTGTATTTTGGCCTAGTTTTCCTCAAATAAACAATGATGCTGTGCAAATTTTCGGAGCTTGTATTTACCGATTTTTTAGCACTTTGAAAGCCCAGATTTTTTTGTGTCCTGATATGTAAAATTATAGAATTCAAAAAGGGTGTAATTTGTTTTTCTCATGACTGTATGCTAATCACATAAAGCAAGCACTGCATTACAATGCCATATAACCACGTGTTACACAAAAAAAACATTAGGGAACCTTTCAATATGACACTACAATATTTAGTTTAGTTCAGGGATGTCCAACTTAAATACACAGAAAGCCAAAATTAAAAGCTTGAACAAAGTTGCGGGCCAACCTTGATCTTTATTAAAAAAATGTCTACGATTGAGGAGGTTTTTCCTTATCATCAAATATACCAATTAACTTTTTCATATGGTAACAAACTTAAAGGGGTTGTCCCAAGGACAAAGTACATTTTCATTAATAGATCTTATTATTGTAATAATATGATAATATTATATTATGTTATGTAAGAGCAGTAAAAAGCATATGGCCCAATAGCGAATAACAAATAGCCAATAACACAGGATAAAAAACCTTGAATAATACAGATAATAAAATATGATGCCAACAAAAGTGGCCACCAAAAACAGTATGATATCCCCACAGTGAATTCCTCAACAATACCTTCCACATGCACGGTATGATGACTCTACTGTACCCCCCTCCCCGGCAAAGTATGGTGACCCCATCAGAGTATGATTCCCCAACTGTAATCTCCACACATGGACCTTACATAGACCTCCATACAATATAATGGACACCACATAGTGCTCCAGACAGTATAATGGCCCCACATAGTGCTCCATTCAATATAATCGCAGCACATAGTGCTCCATACAGTTTAATGGCCCCACATAGTGCTCCATACAGCATAATGGGCCTCACATAGTGCTGCCTACAATATAATGGGCTCCACATAGTGCTCTGTACAGTATAATGGGCCCCACATAGTGCTTTATACAGTATAATGGGCCCCACATAGTGCTCCATGCAGTATAATGGGCCAATATAGTGCGCCATACAGTAAAATGGGCCCCACATAGCGCTGCATACAGTATAATGGGCCCCACATAGTGCCGCATAAAATATAATGGGTCCCACATAGTGCTCCACATAGTATAATGAGCCCCATGTAGCCCTCCAAACAGTATAATAGGCCCAACATAGTGTTTCATACAGTAGAATGGGCCCCACATACTACTCCACATAGTATTATGGCCCCACAACGTGCTCCATACAGTATAATGGGCCCAACATAGAGCTTCATATAGTATAACGGGCCCCACATAGTCCTCCATACAGTATAATGGGACCAACTTAGTGATCCATACAGTATAATGGACCCCATATAGTGCTCTATACAGTATAATGGGCCCCACGTAGTGCTCCACAAAGTTTAATGGGCCCCATGTAGTACTCCAAACAGTATAATGGGCCCAACATAGTGTTTCATACAGAAGAATGGGCCTCACATAGTACTCCATATAGTACAGTTAGGTCCATATATATTTGGACAAAGACAACATTTTTCTAATTTTGGTTCTAGCCATTACCACAATGAATTTTAAACAAAACAATTCAGATGCAGTTGAAGTTCAGACTTTCAGCTTTCATTTGAGGGTATCCACATTAAAATTGGATGAAGGGTTTAGGAGTTTCAGCTCCTTAACATGTGCCACCCTGTTTTTAAAGGGACCAAAAGTAATTGGACAATTGACTCCAAAGCTATTTCATGGACAGGTGTGGGCAATCCCTTCATCATGTCATTCTCAATTAAGCAGATAAAAGGCCTGGAGTTGATTTGAGGTGTGGTGCTTGCATTTGGAAGGTTTTGCTGTGAAGTAAACATGCGGTCAATGGAGCTCTCCATGCAGGTGAAACAAGCCGTCCTTAACCTGCAAAAACAAAATAAACCCATCCGAGAAATTGCTACAATATTTGGAGTGGCAAAATCTACAGTTTGGTACATCCTGAGAAAGAAAGAAAGCACTGGTGAACTCATCAATGCAAAAAGACCTGGATGCCCACAGAAGACAACAGTGGAGGATGATCGCAGAATAATCTCCATGGTGAAGAGAAACCCCTTCACAACAGCCAACCAAGTGAACAACACTCTCCAGGAGGTAGGCGTATCAATATTCAAATCTACCATAAAGAGAAGACTGCATGAAAGTAAATACAGAGGGTTCACTGCACGGTGCAAGCCACTCATAAGCATCAAGAATAAAAAGGCTAGACTGAACTTTGCTAAAAAGCATCTAAAAAAGCCAGCACAGTTCTGGAAGAACATTCTTTGGACAGATGAAACCAAGATCAACCTCTACCAGAATGATAGAAAGAGAAAAGTATGGCAAAGGCGTGGTACAGCTCATGATCCAAAGCATACCACATCATCTGTAAAACACGGCGGAGGATGTGTGATGGCTTGGGCATGCATGGCTGCCAGTGACACTGGGTCACTAGTGTTTATTGATGATGTGACGCAGGACAGAAGCAGCCGAATGAATTCTGATGTATTCAGAGCCATACTGTGTGCTAAGATCCAGCCAAGTGCAGCCAAACTGATTGGTCGTCGTTTCATACTACAGATGGACAATGTCAATGACCCAAAGCATAAAGCCAAAGCAACCCAGGAGTTTATTAAAGCAAAGAAGTGGAATATTCTTGAATGGCCAAGTCAGTCACCTGATCTCAACCCAATTGAGCATGCATTTCACTTGTTAAAGACTAAACTTCGGACCGAAAGGCCCACAAACAAACAGCAACTGAAAACCACCGCAGTGAAGGCCTGGCAGAGCATCGAAAAGGAGGAAACACAGCGTCTGGTGATGTCCATGAGTTCAAGACTTCAGGCAGTCATTGCCAACAAAGGGTTTTCAACCAAGTACTAGAAATTAACATTTTATTTACAATTATTTAATCTGTCCAATTACTTTTGGTCCCATTAAAAACATGGTGGCACTTGTTAAGGAGCTGAAACTCCTAAACCCTTCATAAAATTTTAATGTGGATACCCTCAAAGGAAAGCTGAAAGTCTGAACTTCAACTGGATCTGAATTGTTTTGTTTAAAATTCATTGTGGTAATGTCTAGAACCAAAATTAGAAAAATGTTGTCTCTGTCCAAATATATATGGACCTAACTGTATAATGGCCCCACAAAGTGCTCCATACAGTGTAATGTGCCCAACATAGAGCTCCATATAGTATAATGGGTCCCACATAGTCGACCATACAATATAAGGGGACCAACATAGTGATCCATACAGTATAATGGGCCCCACATAGTGCTCCATACAGTATATTGGGCCCCACATAGTGCTGCATACAGTATAATGGCCCCACATAGTGACCCCATACAGTATAACGGGGCCCTGCATTGTCCTTCATATAGAATAATTACATTACACCTGCTGTGCCGAGCAGTGAAGCGCTTCAGAATGCTCGCTGTAGCAGGTGCATTGTAATGACGTCATTGCAGCTGCTGCGCTGAGATGATAGAAACCGAGGGAAAATGATGGCAGAGGGAGTGTCAGTTGAAGCTCCATCATTGCTTTCAATGATGACAATACAGTTGAAAGTGCTATGCTGATTGGAGGAGCCCAGGTGGGGGAGGCGCCCGGCATAGTGGGTCAAATATACTCGCCCTGCGGGCCAGATTTGGCCTGCGGGCCAGAGTTTGATACATGTGTTTCAGTTAGTAAACACTAGTGATGAGCGAGTATTTCCAGGGTTGCTCGGCGGGAGATTGGGTCCCCTCCCTGCATGTTAGGCGCTCTTTAGAGCGCCAATCAACATGCAGGGATTGCCTGCCACTCACTGTAATGCCATAGCCATGTTGGTTGTGGCATTACAGTGATTGGTTGGCCGCACAGCGTCATCAGGTCTATATCAGACCTGGCGCCGCCATGCTCGTCACAGTCACTCCGGAATCAGACAGTGTAGGGAGAGGTGCTGCTGCGTCAGGGAGAGATTTGCTTGTGTATTAGGTAGTGTAGGGAGAAAAAACGTACATTACACATATACATTTTAGCAAACAGTCCTTTTGAGGACTATCTAATCCATCTACAGAGATATCAGGCAGACAGTGTATATAGGCAGGCAGGCAGGGTATATAGCAGACCGCAGTGCATATAGCACAAGAGGCTCCATTCCAATTCTGCTTTCTGCTGCTGTTAGATATTTCTATTAGTGTTGAGCGAGTATGTTCTGTTCCAAGTATGCTCGGCCGAGCTCCGAGTATTTACAGCTGCTCGGTGATATGTTTGAATCGCTCCCGTGTGCATGATTTGCAACTGTTTGACAGCTTTATTACATGTGAGGAATGTGTAAGAAATAGACATTCCTCCCATGTATTAAAACAGTCGCAAATCATGCACACGGGAGCGATTCAAACATATCACCGAGCAGCTGTAAATACTCGGAGCTCGGCCCGAGCATACTAGGCGAAAGGGTTAATATAACATACTCGCTCATCACTAATTTCTATACAAAGGCCCACGTCTCAGGGGCCAGGAATACTTTTTTTTGGATCTTAATCCTCATTATTTGCTTAAAAAGCAATCCAGAGAACACCGTTTTTCTGCGCCATTTGCTTGTTGGCACTGCAGAATACAGCCAGGTCCTTTCCATATTACCGCGCTAGAAATCCAGCTATTTAAAACTGTGTTTTCTCCTTCAAACGGATCACATATACGTTGTCAGAAAATACTGCCATTTCTGGCCTCCATTAAAAATTTCTTTCTGTGTGTCAGTGAAGCAAATCACACCAGTTTGCTGTTCAAACTACTTACCTACAGGCCAGGTATTTAAAACTCTGTTTTCTCCGTCACACGGATCCCATATAAGTTCGCTCCAAACTCAGTCATTTGTAGTGAGCGTGGAAGATACTGTTCTCCATTTAAAATGGGCAAGGCACGGGGCAAGGGACGGGGAAGTGGATGTGATGGTGATGGTGCATGCAGAGGCCGAGGACAAGGCCGTGGGCAAGCTGAAATTGTGCCACAACAAACACCCACATCTTCTCGCTTGACCTTCCTGTTCCAATTCCTAGGGGACCGGAGCACACCACTATTGAACCCAGAGCAGTGTCAAAAGGTTGTTGGTTGGACAGCGGATAATGCTTCCAGTCACTTAGCCACCACCACCACCACACTGTCTTCCACACGGTCAAGTCTCATTAGCCGTGAGTCTGGACCCCATATTCCTCACCCTGATCCTCCTTCCTCCCACCATGCCGAGTGCCTCGAGACAACTGTTCCCACACTTGGACACTCTGAAGAGTTGTTCACTTTTCCATTTATAGATTCAGGCCTCTCGCCCGGTCCACTTGAAGCGGGGCAAGAGGGGATCACGTGTAGCGATGCCCAAATATTTGAGCAGCCACGGTCACATGAAGGCAACGGTGGGAAAGTGTCACAAGAGGTGGACGATGATGAGACACAATTAAGGAGGAGGACCAGGGTGTGGAAGTGGAAGACTAGGTGGTGGATGATATAGTAACTGACCCAACCTGGCAGGAGGACATGCAGAGCGAGGACAGCAGCACACAGGGAGAGGGAGGCAAAGCACCCCAACAGGCAGGAAGAAGCAGTGTGGTGGCCGCAGACAGAAGGCACGCAATCGTTCCCCGTAATACCAACAGGAAGGAAGTTGCCAGTACAACTGTTAGGTCTTCCCGAGTCTGGTTGTTAACCCCAAAAAGGCATTTGCACCACCTGCCCGGCCAGCATCAGCAGGGATGGCAAAACGACCAGCCTGACCACCACCAGCATGATCAGGCACATGGCAGCAAAGCACCCGACTTTGTGAGCCGAACCCCAGGGTCAAGGAACAGTGTCTGCAGTTGGCACCATTGCTTCTTCCGCTTTTGTGCATGCAAGCCAATCCCATGTCCATTGTGCATGCGAAGATGCCTCCTGCTCTGCATCTGTCATTGCGCACTGACAAGTAGCAGCCTAAGGAAGCATGTCCATGTCCTTGTCAAAGCGCAGCATTCAGTTGTCCATACCCCAGTCCTTGGAACGCAAGTGCAAATATGCAGCCAACGCCCCACAGGCAACACTACTAAATTCTCACATTTCACGACTGCTTGCGCTCGAAATGTTGCCTTTTAGGCTCGTGCAGACGGAAGCATTCCGCAACCTGATGGCGGCGGCCATACCTCAGTACTCGGTCCCCAGCCACCACTATTTCTCCCAGTATGCCGTCCCCGTATTACACAAGCACGTGACCCAAAACATTAGCGTACCCTCAACAACGCAGTTACCAGGAAAGTCCACCTAACCACGGACACGTGGACAACTGCTTGTGGGCAGGGACGGTACATCTCGCTGACGGCACACTGGGTTAACATAGTGGAAGCCGGGACCCAGTCGGACCTTGAGATGGAACACGTCCTCCCAACACCAAGGATTATGGGCCCTAGGTCAATCAGGGTTGCCCCCACCGTCTACAGCTCCTGCACCTCATCCTCCTCAGCCTCCTCCTCCTCTTCAACCTCCATCTCCGAAATGACCACATCAGTCACAAGCTGGAAGCACTGCAGCACTGCCTCGGCCAAGCGGCAACAGGCTGTGCTGAAGCTAATATGCTTGGGTGACAAACCCCACAATGCTGAAGAGTTGTGGACAGCTCTGAAAGAGCAGGCAGATCTGTGGCTCACACCGCTGAACCTACAGCCAGGTATGGTCGTGTGTGACAATGGTGGGAACCTGGTAGCGGCTCTGAGGCGAGGCGAGTTCACACACGTACCATGCCTGGCCCATGTGCTTAACCTCGTGGTTCAGCGGTTTCTCAAATCATACCCGGAGCTGCCGTATCTGCTTGTTAAAGTATGCCGCCTGTGTGCCCATTTTAGAAAGTCAGCTACAGCTTCCGCCGCCCTTGCCATGTTTCAGCAGCAATTGCAGCTTCTGGCTCACAGAATGGTGTGTGATATCCCCACGAGTTGGAACACTACACTGCAGATGTTGGGAAGGATTTGTGAGCAGAAGAGGACAGTTGTTGAGTACCAGCATCAACAAGGCCGTCGGTATTCAGTTCAGACTCTACATATAAGACCTCAGGAGTGGACATGGATGTCAAACATATGTACCATCCTCCTAAACTTTCAGGACTCCACCAAGATGGTGAGCGGCGATGATGCCATAATTAGCGTCACCATCCCACTTTTCTGTCTTCTGAAACACTCTCTGCTCACAATCAAAGAGGATGCATTGCAGGCAGAGCACGATGAGATGGAGCAAGGAACCATACAGGGTGATTACACACAGCCAAGCCTCATCTCATCCCAACGTGGATTGGGTGACAATGAGGAACAGGAGGAAGAGGAAGAACAAGAGCTAGTTTCATGCACTATAGACGGTACTACCTGCACAGCTGTCATACCGTCTGTTCAGCGTGAATGGCCAGAGGACAGAGAGGAGGAGGAAGAGGAGAGCATGGTCAGTCATCCTCTTGGTGAGGACACGGAAGTCTTGCAGTAGTCTGGCACGCATGGCTGAGTTTATGCTACGCTGCCTTTCCCATGACCCTCGCGTTCTCAAAATTTTGGGTGACAGTCATTACTGGTTGGTGACACTTCTAGACCCATGCTACAAGGAGAAATTTTATATCTCTTATTCCTGAGGCGGATATGTCTACAAAAATGGGGCTGTACCAGAAGGCCCTTGTTGCGGAACTATTAAAAAAATTTCCATCTGAAAATGCTGGCGGCAGAGGGCACACTTCGTTGGACAACCAAGGAGAACGGGAAAGAGAGAGACACAACTTCAATCCAGCAGAGGCAGGGAACACTGTCAAAGTTCTGGGAGAGTTTTCTCAGACCCTCCCATTGCACAGGCCCTGAGGCGCGGGGTACTCTCACAAGGAGTGCAAAGTTTTGGAAGATGCTGAGAGAGTACCTTGCCGACCGTACCAACGTCCTCCATGATTCCTCTGTGCCTTATAATTATTGGGTATCCAAGCTGGATACGTGGAATGAACTGGCTCTCTATGCCTTGGAGGTCCTGGCGTGCCCTGCCGCCAGCGCTTTATCAGAGCGGGTTTTTAGTGCCGCTGGTGGAATAATAACTGATAAGCGCATCAGCCTGTCAACTGAAAATGCTGACAGGCTGACTCTTATAAAAACGAACAAGGGCTGGATTGGGCCAGACTTCTCAACACCACCGAATGATAGCGGCGTAACATAAACTCAAATCCAGTGTCTTTTCTTGGAAGGTGTTTTCCCATGCACCTTTTCACAACCACACATGGGTATACGCTTCCTGATTTTGGCTATTTGCTCTTGCCCTCCTACTTCTCCTCATCCTCCACCACCATATCACCAGGCTGACCGTGGTCCGTGATGCAACACCCACATAATTGTTTTACAGGGTGTTTATGATGACCGTAAAAAAAAAAATGTATACAGTATGTTCATGTATAACCCCCAGGGGTAAATGTTTGTCAGCCCATACACTTAGTGCATGGGCATTACAAGTATAGGAGGCCCCCTCCTTTCTAATGGGAACATTTTTTTATGATGCCCTCCTCCACGTCTCTTCCATTGAAGTGCCTCCAAATTTTTGGCAGCCCTTGCATTCACTGCATAGGCCAACACTATGGGAGACTCTCTCCTTTCTAATGGGAATTTGTCGTTACTGTGGCTCTGCTCTATGTGTCTTTATTTTCTTAGTGGAGTTTTTCCTAAAATTGGTCAGCAGTTAGACTCACTGCACACCCTATAACTGTATAGCAGACCCTCTCCTTTCTAATGGGAACATGTTGTACTTGTTACTGTGGCCCTGCTCTATGTGTCTTTAAATTCTTAGTGGGGCTTTTCCTAAAATTGTTCAGCCGTTGGACTCACTGCATACCCTATAACTGTAAAGCACACTCTCTCCTTTCTTATGGGAATTTGTCGTTACTGTGGCCCTGCTCTATGTGTCTTTAAATTCTTAGTGGAGTTTTTCCGAAATTTTGGCAGCCCTTGCAGTCACAGTATGGGCATTACCCCTATAGGAGACCCGCTCCTTTATAATGGGAACATTTTTTTTACTGAGACCCTCCTCTTTGTCTCTTCAAAGGGGTATTGGGTTGCGTCCAAATTTTTGACAGTCACTGGATACGCAATAACAGCATAGGAGACCTACTTGATAATAAAGGAAACAACAAAGCATAGCCGGCTGATGGCTCTCTAACAATACCAAGGACCAACTGCTGGCCTTTTAAGAATAGTAAAGGCCGTCAGATGGCCCAATAAAAATAGGCTTTATGACTTTCAGAGTCCCTCCATCATAAATAAAACAGGATGTGTATGATAATGTGTCACACACCACATTGCTAGATAAGGTTGTAAAATGTTAAAATTACATTTCCCTGTGAATGCATTTGTCTTAAAAAATAACATAAAAAACCCCAAAACAATAGGATCTTTCTTTAGTATAAAAAACAGCCAGGCATGGTCGTGTGTGACAATGGGCGGAACCTGATGACGGAGAAATGACAGCCGGAGTAGATACGGTTTCCCTCTATGCCAGTCCTTTCACCGAGCTAAAGAATATGGCTGTGGTGAAATACAACTTCCACTGAGATGCTGTTTCAGATTGAAAAACATTGTGCCCACCAAAGAATTTGATTCTGAGGGCTCACCATCTCCCCCGCTCAAGAGCCCTCAGAATCAAATCCTCTGGTGGGCACAATGTTTTTCATGATAGCAGCTGCAAAGTTAGCACTATCATGAACTCTCTTGTGGTAGAAGCCAAGGCACACCAGAGGATTCTCTGGTGGGACCGTCCAACCCTGCCGAGAAGCAGTCCTGGCTAAGAAAAGTGTGGTGAAAGGTTCCCGGACACTCTATGGTTGCTTTTTTAATGTGGATCAGACGCGCTTATGCATGTTATTTCCCAAACCGCATTGGAGATCAGGCCATTGCCCAACTCTGTATTCATGAAATTAAATGCGCAAAGAAAGATGTTTGTGTGTCAAAGCACCACCGACAAGTGCGAGTTGATGTTGGACGGCTGCCATTGCTTCTGCAACAAGCTGCATTAGAGGACTTCCTGGGTCGATACGGTTTCCCTCTATGCCAGTCCTTTCACCGAGCTAAATATAATGCTCAGCAAAAAAAGTTGTGGACTGCCTCCGTGCCGTCCCTGGCCACATTCACCTGTCGACGTGTTTGTGGTTAGGCGGTCCTTCCCAGTATGTGCACTGGGGAGGGCATGGGTAATGTTGTGGGACCCGTGCTTGTGGAAGGTGGAGACGATATCGGGAGAAATTGTGGCGGCTGGGGACCAAGTATGGACACCCGGCCGCCGCCGGCATGAGGTTATGAAAAGCTTCCGCCTCCACGAGCCTAAAAGGCCACATTTCAAGTAAAAGCAGCTTTAGAGGACTTCCTGGGAGAAATGACAGCTGGGTAGATATGGTTTACCAAGTCCTTTCACCAAGCTAAAGAATATAGCTGTGGTGAAATACAACTCAGCAAAAAAAGCTGTGGACTGGCTCCGTACCATCCCTGGCTGGGGACCGAGTATGGACACACGGCCGCCACCGGAATGAGGTTGTGAAAAGCTTCCGCCTCCACGAGCCTAAAAGGCCACATTTTAAGTGCAAGCAGCTGTCAAAAATTTGGCAGTATAGTATTGCAGCCTGTGGGTGGGTGGCTGGCTGCATACTTGCACTTGCATTCCAAGGAATTGGGTAGGGACAACTGAATGCTGCACTGGAACAAGTACGTGGACGGTGATTGTTGCAAGTCTGCAATGACAGGTGCATGGCGGGAGGCATCTTCGCATGCATCAAGGATCATTTATGATGGGCACACCTTTAGGCAGTGACTTGGGAGTCAGAAATCCTTCCAGAGGCCTTCCCCATGCTGTTCCCATGTCTTTTCAGCACTGTATGCATGTGTCTGATGATGTGTCACCCCACATGGCCAGATAAGGTTGTAAAATGTTAAAATGACATTTTCCAGTGAATGCATTTGTCTTTGTTGAAAGCAATGCAAAAGTGTACAAACACATCAAAAACGCTACCTATGAACATAGCCCAAGGTGTGGAGGAGTATTTTTGGTTTTGGTTATTTATTTTGCCTTATATACAAGTCATTACCCTGGAAAGGATGTTCCTTAATATATTTCCCAGGAAAATCCATCTTGGTTTTGTTTTTGTATGTTTTATTGTGAGTCCGTAAAAGTGGCGTAATACTCTGACAACGTTTTTGACAGCAGTGACCTGGGAGTCAGAAATTCTTCCAGGGGTCTTCCCCATGCTGTTCCCATGTCATTTGAGCACTGTTCCCATCAATTTGGGCAATTTTTAGGCCCTCTGCAGAGCGCCGGGGGGAGCCGCCTGAAAAATGCTCGAGTTTCCCATAGACTTACATTGGGCTCGTTGCTCGGGTCGAGCACCCGAGTATTCCAATTTGCTCGACCCAAGCAATGAGTACCCAAGTATTTTAGTGCTCGCTCATTACTAGTAAACACCATATTATGCTTAAAAGGTAAAACAATTTATTCTTTTCCAGTTTTCCCAAGAGAGAATAAAATATTTTCATCACATTGCTAAGTCTCAAGTGACAGTTGATTCTACTGCAAATGAACCAGCTGTCCAAGATCACACATATCTAATAAGCACTCTTGCATAAGACAGGAATTTCCATTCTTGGAGTAGAAGCTAAGCATCTGCAGCAGCTACTTAGTGAGTCACAGTTTCTGTAGCAAAAGCTTTGCTGCTGGGTGATGCAAATCTGAACCACTTTCACCTTTTCATAAGAGTGGCAATGATAGCAAACATGGGGATGGAGAATTGGCATAAGGATTGTCAGGGATCACCACAGGGACATCACGTAATATCTCGCCGTTGCAATCACACTGTCAGTATTTCGTCCAGAATCGCGAGCACACGATCTAGACTACTCGCTGCGTAGGTATCGGCAAGCGACCAGTGAGCGTATAGCGTCACACCTCTGGGTTCCAAAGCATGGAATACGTGTTTATGCCCTCTGTACGGTCACTGTCAGCTTCACAATAGCTTGATTATTAATATTATTCGCTGCCACCACCGGCCGAGTTTGAAATATAATACAGGCCTGGCCAGACACCTGAGCTTTGGTAGTGTATATGGCTTCGGGGAAGGGAACAATTACAGGACAAAAGAAACAGAACTATCAAATTTTATATTTAATCCAAAAGGGAGACAGTGTTTAAGAAAAATATATACAAGGATTTTACAAAGGAGACATTAAAATACATAAGCAGTTACACAAATAAAACAGGATAAAAAAGAGAAACTTACACTATCAAGACCGCTGTGAAGATTCAATATAGGTGGAGGGGAGACGCTCCGTTTAAACTGTTATCAAACAGGGTCCTCCGCTATGATAGACATATACTCCCGGGCAAAGAACACAGCTTCAGTCTCAACAAACTATTTTATGCTGAAGGGACAGAACCCCCTGTGATGACAGGGGCTGGGCTCCACCCTTCAGATTTGTATTAAAAACATGGTTTTTGGGATAACTCCTCGCGCGTTGATCCCAGAAGCCCAAAAGTGATATCATATTTTCTATTATGATTTTACCTTCATGTAGAGACCACACATCGCATAGTTGCAGTCTGCTATCCTTGTGTTTTTGCGCTACAGCTCCCTGATTCTGCTTATAGCCATGGAAAACTATGCATACATTCCTGGACTGATTCTGCCACTAAAAATATAGGTCTCATTATTGTCGCACGTATGTAACTCACAATATTTCATATTTCATATCGGAGTCGGCGTGTCTATAGATTTCTTCTTTGAAGCTCGGGAAGCATGCTACAACAGTTACATGCGAATTATTGCAATCCTGTCACTAATTACCCCCTGCATCTTTCAGGGACAAGATGCTCCCATTATAAGTAGCTTGGCTGCCATTTTGCTTCCATTTGTTTGTGTAAGTTCTTACTCATGGCTATGTTAATTGGGGCTTTGTGCTGGACAAAAGGGGAATGAGGGAGGGGGGTAAAGAGAGGTTTGGGAGGAATGGTCAATATCCATGACAGACTTTCAATATTCCTTAATATTTATCTGACAAGGATCATTGAAAAATTATAGAGAAGAAACAAACACCAGCTCCTTTTATTCTGAGTATTAAGACTCCACACCATAATAGGGACATATAGTGATATTTGCCTTATTCCTTCTATAAATACTACTGTTTAAATTAACTAAAATATGTCCAATTATTTTCTTTGTTTTGTTTTTTATTACCAGTTATTTTAAATGTATAATCTAATTCTTCCTATTGCAAACATAACTGCAAAATAAATATTTCATTATTGATTTAGTGTACAATACTTACAGAAGCTGTTTGTCAGCTGCTTTAATGTTAACCCTCACAACAACCCTCCCACACACACAGTTTTCATGTATTTGTTAAAATAAATGTTTAGAATGGTTTTCATCTTCAGACACAGCAATAAAGTCTAATCAACACACACATTTTTTTTTCCTGATGATTTTTACTTTCAAGCGACAGCTTCAATTAAAGAGAATAAAGTGCATTTAACTAGCCAACACAAACAACCGTATCACTGCTTTTAAGAATTATGCCTTTTCTTTCAGTCACTGGTTTGTTAAAAGGCTGTGCTACATATCCCTTGAGTCCAGAGCTGGAAATTAGATCAGAGGATAATGGATTAAGTTGGAGTTAAATTCCACATCAAATTCTTGGAAACAATGTGGTGACATACATGATTGTGGCCATATAAACAAAGAAGGGTTTTCAACAGACTTCCACATACTGACTAATATTGTAGATAAATTGATAAATAAAATATCAAGAGTAAATTAATAGTTAACAAGTACATGTTATAGTAATAAGAAATCACATAGGTAATCCATTTTGTTTAAAATATTCATGGTACTAAGTTATCAAAGCAACACCCACTCATTGGATAGATAACATGCTGATCATTTGCTCCCCATCTTGCAATGCTTACCAATATACTGTAAACTAAATGGTTAAACAGCTCTCCCTCAATGCTTGCTATAGAGAACCTTTCACCAGTTTGAGCATGTTCAACTCACCACCTCATAGAATAGTGGCAGCAGAACTGAATAAAACATAGTTTTTAATTTTTAATTTCTCATCCCCATTTTATAGATATTATCTTAGAAAGTTGAGATTCTAATTTTCTCTAAGACCAAGGGGGCATTAGGAGAGTTTTGCCTCTGAGGGGCAGATACATTTCTTCTGCATGATGTTGACCAGTCATAAGCTAGAGGCATCATGTACAGAAAAAGAAGAACAAGTCCTCAGAGAACGTCAGACCCAGATTTCTCTTTGTGAGACATATAATAACAAACAGTAATGCTTTTCTCATTGATCTCACTGCAAGCATCAAAAGCGAATACAAGCTGGGGAGGGGAGTAGAGTAAAGCTGTGTACCTCTGCATACCTCTTCATCTGCAGCTCTCATCCCATGGCACTGCCAGTGTGAGAGGAGGTGAGAAGGAAAAATGTGTGTGTCATTACAAACACGTCTTCATCTGCAGCTCTCATCTCACAGTGCTATGAGTTCTAATCTACACCTCATACCCCCGCGCTGACAGTGTTATGAAATAAGAGCTGCAAGAGGTGTTTGTAATAATAACTTCACAAGCTAATGTTTCTGCAACAGTGATAATAAATCAAAGAATAAAATCTACATTGTATTCAGCTCACTATTCTATGATGTAGCCAGTTTAACATGCTATAATGGTGAAAAGTCCAGTCTAATATTTCTGGAGTTATAACTTCAGGAATAACAATAATCTCTAATTATAGGCTCAGGCTGTCAACATATTCTGCAGCTAGCAATGCAATCAGTACCTTTATATAGCCAGGTATTAATTAAGCATTGAGAATAGTGTTGAGTGAAGGATTTAAGTTCTGAGTAGTGTTGAGCATTCCGATACTGAAATATCGGGTATCGACCGATATTCGCTGTATCGGAGTTCCGATGCTGAGTTCCGAAACTTTTACAATATCGAATACCGGAATCGGAAGTTCACATAATGCCTGCGCTCTGCAGTGTCTCTGAAGGATGACAAGCTGGATGGTAGCGCTCAGCTGCGATCCAGCCTGTCATCAGAATGCCATCCCAGCGTGGGAGAATTCTCCTGCTCAAGCGCTGACATTACATTATCTCTCTTACATTACAATTAAATGGAATAGCAGTAATTAATATTTTTTTAAGAAGTTAATGCCACAGCCATGGTGGTTGTGGAATTACAGTGGTTGCCCAAATCGATGGGAACAGTGCACACAGTGATACATGAAAAGCCGGCAATTCATCAGCGGCATATACCGGTACCCGACAATTTAGAACAGAAAGAATAGAGTTTCACACATAGATTAGATAGATAGAAACATGTCAGTCACATATATAATAAGTACAGTGACAGTGTTGGTTACTGTACTTGTCATTTAGTGTTAAAGGATTTATTTTAAAAAATAATAGTGTTTTCATGCACTGTCTCTTTAAAAAAGCCGGCCGGCAATTCAGCAGCGGTACCCGACAATTTAGAACAGAAAGATAGAGCATCACACATAGATTAGATAAAAAGAATCATATCAGTCACATATATAATAAGTACAGTGACAGTGTTGGTTACTGTACTTGTCATTTAGTGTTAAAATAAAGGATTTATTAAAAAAAAAATTGGCGTGGGGTTCCCCGTAATTTTAGTCTCTAGCGGAGGTTAAGCAGACGGCTGGGGCAGATGTTTGAAGCCTGGGAAGGGGGTAATACCCACAGAGCTTCCCAGGCTAATAATATCAGCCCCCAGCTGAATACCTAGCCTTTACTAGCTATTAAAATGGGGGACCCCCAAAAGAATGACGTGGGGTCCCCCCTATTTTGATAGCTAGCAAAGGCTAGGCAGACAGCTGGGGGCTGATATTAATACCCCAGGAAGGGTGCCATGAATATTGGCCCCCTCCCAGGCTAGAAACACCAGCCGTCAGCCGCCCCAGAAATGGCGCATCCATAGGATGCGCCAATTCTGGCACTTAGCCTCACTCTTCCCACTGCCCTGTAGCGGTGGCAGTGGGGTAATAGGGCTGGGGTTGATGTCAGCTTATAATGCCAGCTGACATCAAGCCCAGGTTAGTAATGGAGAGGCGTCTATAACACACCCCATTACTAACCCCATAGAAAAAGTAAAAAAAAAAACACAAAAACCCAGAATAAAGTCCTTTAATTGAAATAAACACACAATTCTTTATTGTTCTAAATTAAACCATACCTACCATCATGCCCATTCCAGCTGAAGCCAACGATCTCCTGCAATAAAAGAAAAATAATAAACTAACATCATCCTTACCTTTCGATGGTTCCCAGGACAGCTCCAGCTCTGCTACATCGAGATGACAGGCTGGATCGCAGCAGAAAGCTGCCATCCAGCCTGTCCTGCTGCAGGCAGACACTGAGAATCGCAGGCATGCTTGCTCTCCTCAATGTCAGTCTGTGACGACATCCAGATGAGCCGACAATGAACTCAGCTCACCTCATGCACGTCACTGACAGCGTGGGAGAATTCTCCTGCGCACGTGGTGAGCGTGAGAGACTCGGCTCATCTGGATGCTGTCACAGCCTGACACTGAGGAGCGCAAGCATGACTGCACTTCTCAGTGTCTGCCTGCGGGATGACAGGCTGGATGGAAGCTTTCTGCTGCGATCCAGCCTGTCATCTCGATGTAGCAGAGCTGGAGCTGTCCTGGGAACCATCAAAAGGTAAGGATGATGTTGGTTTATTATTTTTCTTTTATTACAGGAGATCGCTGGCTTCAGCTGGAATGGGCGTGATGGTAGGTATGGTTTAATTTAGAACAATAAAGAATTGTGTGTTTATTTCAATTAAAGGACTTTATTCTGGGTGTTTGTGTTTTTTTAACTTTGACTATGGTGTTAGTAATGGGGGTGTCTTATAGACGCCTCTCCATTACTAACCTGGGCTTGATGTCAGCTGGCATTATAAGCTGACATCAACCCCAACCCTATTACCCCACTGCCACCGCTACAGGGCAGTGGGAAGAGCGAAGCTAAGTGCCAGAATTGGCGCATCCTATGGATGCACCATTTCTGGGGCGGCTGACGGCTGGTGTTTCTAGCCTGGGAGGGGCCCAATAATCATGGCACCCTTCCTGGGCTATTAATATCAGCCCCCAGCTGTCTGCCTAGCCTTTGCTAGCTATTAAAATAGAGGGGACCCCACGTCATTTTTTGGGGGGGTCCCCCATTTTAATAGCTAGTAAAGGCTAGGTATTCAGCTGGGGGCTGATATTAGTAGCCTTGGAAGCTCCGTGGGTATTACCCCCTTTCCAGGCTTCAAACATCTGCCCCAGCCGTCTGCTTAACCTCCGCTAGAGACTAAAATTAAGGGGAACCCCACGCCAATTTTTTTTTTAATAAATCCTTTATTTTAACACTAAATGACAAGTACAGTAACCAACACTGTCGCTGTACTTATTATATATGTGACTGACATGTTTGTATCTATCTAATCTATGTGTGATGCTCTATCTTTCTGTTCTAAATTGTCGGGTACCGCTGCTGAATTGCCGGCCGGCTTTTTTAAAGAGACGGTGCATGAAAACACTATTATTTTTTTAAATAAATCCTTTAACACTAAATGACAAGTACAGTAACCAACACTGTCACTGTACTTATTATATATGTGACTGACATGTTTCTATCTATCTAATCTATGTGTGAAGCTCTATTCTTTCTGTTCTAAATTGTCGGGTACCGGTGTATGCCGCTGCTGAATTGCCGGCTTTTCATGTTTCACTGTGAGCACTGTTCCCATCGATTTGGGCAACCAACTCCCCCAATATATTCTACATTATTGTTAGTTGTTTTCCTTCATGTAGAATTAACCTGCAAGGAAAGAAAGGGTTTATTTTCATCCCGATATTGGTGTCCCATTGACTTGCATTGGTTTCCGGTATCGGAATCGGCGATATCCGATACTTTTTGGGTATCGGCCCGATCCAATCCGATCCGATATTTCCTGATATCGCAAGGTATCACTCAACACTAGTTCTGAGGAATAATGGACAAGGTGGGAATAAAACAAAATTAATTGAGGAAATTAGGAAATGTGATAGCTCAGCAAAAAAAGACGTGCTTTTATTATTATTATTATTATTTATTTATATAGCGCCATTGATTCCATGGTGCTGTACATAAGAAGGGGTAACATACCAAATACAGATATCAAATACAGTAAACAAACTAACAATGATAAACTGGTACAGGGGGAAGAGGACCCTGCCCTTGTGGGCTTACATTCTACAGGAATGGGGAAGGAGACAGTAGCTTGGGGGGTTTGCAGTAGCTCCGGTGTTGTTGAGGTGGCAGCAAGCAGGGTCATGGCAGGCTGTAAGCTTGTTTGAAGAGGTGGGTTTTCAGGTTCCATCTGAAGGATCCAAATGTGGATGCTAATCGGACGTGTTGAGGCACAGAATGCTATAGGATGGAGAATATTAGGGAGAAATCTTGGAGGCGATTGGGTGAGGAACGAATAAGTGTGGAGGAGAGAAGGGGGTCTTGGGAGGACTGGAGATTACGTAAGGGAATATATCAGGAGATTAGTTCAGAGATGTATGGAGGAGATAGGTTATGGATGGCTTTGTAGGTCAGTGTTAGTAGTTTGAACTGGATACGCTGGGCAATCGGGAGCCAGTGAAGGGATTTGAAAAGGGGGGTAGCAGAGGAGTAGCGAGGCAAGAGATTAACTAGTCACGCAGCAGCGTTAAAGATGGACTGGAGGGGTGCGAAAGTGTTAGCAGGTAGGCCACAGAGGAGGGTGTTGCAGTACTCGAGGCGGGAGATGATGAGGGCATGCACAAGCAATTTAGTAGATTGAGGGTTGAGGAAAGGACGCATTCTGTAAATATTTTTGAGCTGGAGGCGACAGGAGGGGGTGAGAGCTTGGATGTGAGGTTTGAAGGACAGGGCAGAGTCAAGGGTTACTCAGAGGCAGCGGATTGCTGGTACAGGGGAAAGTGTGATGTCATTTATTGTGATAGAAAGATCAAGTGAGGAGGATATGCAAGATGAGGGAAAGATGATGAGTTCAGTTTTGTCCACATTGAGCTTGAGGAAGCAAGAGGAGAAGAAGGAGGATATGGCTGATAGACATGCTGGGATTCTGGACAGCAGAGAGGTGACATCTGGGCCAGAGAGGCAGATCTGGGTGTTATCAGCATACAGATGATATTGGAAGCCATGGGATTTTATGAGCTGTCCCAAGCCAAGGGTATAGATTGAGAAGAGTAGGGGTCCTAGGACAGAGCCTTGAGGAACTCCAACAGAGAGGGGGCAGCATAAGCATAATGAAGGTTAAAGTATGAATGAGAAAGAGAAGCTAAGAACAATCAGTAAATAGTTACTCGTACCTTCTGGTCACTTCTGGCCCATTTCTGGCATATTTCTGTAAAACAGTTAAGAGCGACCCTTTAGAGCCAGACCCATGGTCTAAGCCATACCTGGGACAGGTTGAGGGCCTTGAGGGCAAATTTAAAACTGTGGATGTAGGAAATTATTCTGATTGTCTTGAGTAGTGCATTCTAGAATACTAGGGAAACACAAGAAAACTTTTGGAGACAGGATTGCGAAGTTTGGATTACAGATCAAGTAAGCCTTAAATCGTTGGCAATACACAGAGATAAGTAGGGAGATAAAACAAGATGTGGAAGGAGATATAACCATAACCATATCTCCTCATCATTTTGTTTTATCTCCCTACCAAGTTGCATACATTGAAAGTAGAGAGCCCCATAGCAAAAGTCATCTTTCCTCTACATGCCCCCTCCCCACCTAAAAAAAAATGTTAGGGTCATACATTCCAAATTTTAAAATCAGGCAGAGGAACAAGTACACATTATAACAATACCAAAAACCATTAGTGTTCTTGCCCACTTTATGGCCCTTATAGAGTAAAATGCCCTAAAAAATGTCCCTCATGATATCCCCAGAGTGATTTACACAAAAATTCCCCCCTCACACACATTATGAGACACCACAGTGCCTCAAGCAAAGTATAATATCACCACAGCAACCCTAACACAGTATAATTCATGCCACAGCATGATGCCCTAAAGTTCCCCCCACACAGCAAAATTGACCCACAGCTCCACTATATATAGCATGGAGGCCCCACATCTCCCTATACGTGATATGATAGTACCCACAGACCCCACAAACAGTTTGAGGGCCCCACACACAATATTATGTCCGCCACAGCTCCCACCATCAGAGTGAGGGCATACACACATTATAAGGGTCTCCACACACAATATGATGGCCTCACAGCCCTCCACTCAATATATGGGCCCCCACAGCCCCAAGCACAGTATGGAACCTCACCCACACAATTTGATTACCCTTTAGCCCCCCCATCACAGACACACACACAATGATGCCTCTACAAGGCATCATGTCCCTTATAAGTACTGACAATATAAAAATAATACATACTACTCACCTTCTGCTGTTCCCACAATGTCTGCTCCAGTCACTGCACTGTCAACTGAGGCTCCTTCCGCACAGGAGGCACAATGTAATGATGTCATTGCGCCTGCTCTGCTGAGTCACTCAGATTCACAGGCAGACTAGTGCAGCAGGATGCTAACTGCTCCCATAAACCATTCTATTTAACAGTATCTGCATCCTGTTGATACAGATATTGCTGGCTGAAATTGCGACAACATGTGGGGGAGTTCGGGGGACAGTGGCATTCAGCACTGGCCCCCCCAGCTAACGAGTCCCATAGCAGGCGCAAGGTCTGCCGCTATGGACTGTATGTCCCTATCCCTATTCGTTCTCTATGTTCTGAGACCTGTGAAGAGCTTTGTGGATAAGATTGATACATTTTAAATAAATTCTAAAGTGAATAGGGGAAGATTGATTATTATTGGGTTACAGTAATAAAGACGAGAAAGAATTAGAGCAACATTAATAAAACAGTGGATTCGGGAGATATTTTTGAGTTTAAGATGTTTTACATGAGATTCAATAAATGGATTAAGGAAAAGATCTTAGTCAATCATAACCCTAAAATAGGGGTGTTCTTTCTAGCGGTTAAGTTAGTACAACACACTGAAAGAGAAATATCAGGCTTAGGTATGTGAGTTAGTACACTAGATGGCACAAATGTAGCAATGTCACGTCATGCTGTTAACATCTGATATGATGGTGGTTGTCACATATTTAAAAACACAGGACGTTTTTATATAAATTCAGTTTCAGGTAGGGAGAGGGCATAATGTTAGTGGACAGACATTGTTAGTGGTTCTGTAGTAGTGCAAAGGTAAGATTATCCATTTTGTTGAAAAGTGAACGACCCACTCTACCATGAAACTAAAAACTAAAACTGGACAGGCTATCTTTCATGCTTGTGTCACGAATTTCAAAACTACTCTTATGTATGTTAATACCTTGTAGCATACTATTATATCATGGTGCAGCAACTGTGTCCACATTATCAGCAGAGCTTGCCATCTGTAACAGTCAAAAAACTGCTGTCAATAGTCACCACATACTTTAAAGAAAATAAGGGGTCCCCTCTAGCTACCCCCTGATGCCAATGGTTTGCAACGGTAGCTTAGGCTTAACAAAGTCCCTCATGTCAGTACTGGAATTGCTGTTTAGTTGATACCAAAATACTGTAGCACTGAAAAATGTAACTTTACAAGCAAAAAACTCTGAGGCTACGTTCCCACGATCAGGAAGTAGCTGCGTCCAAAGCGCTACATTCTAATCACGCAGTTAAATCCGCATGTGTTCACTGAACCATGCGTATTTAATGCACCCTATCCATTCTATTGTGGAAATTTCTGTTGCGGAGACTAGTGATCCGCAACAAAGATTGACATGCTGCGGCTCCTAAAGCTGCTCCACCGGTGAGTTTACGCAGTGGCAAATAGAAGCACAGTGGGTATGGTATTTCTCAGGAGTGGGAGCCAAAACCAGGAGAAAATACCTTTTCTCTGATTGTTCCTCACCTGGTTTTGGCTCCTACTCCTGAGAAAAAATACTGTTCGAATACTGACCAAATTGTGATAGTGGGGCTGTGGCCTTAGACAGGTTTAAGCAATACTAAATTTACTGGAAGTGCTTATTCACAGAGAATCTGTCAGTAGGATCAACCTTCCTAAGCCGTCTATATGCAGGTCATACGAAGCTGAATAAATTGATAATACAATGGGATATGCAAACTGATTTCTTATTCCAGAGAAATCCACATGTTTCTTATGTAAATGAGCTGTTAAGATTCATGGGTCGAACATTGATCTCCCTGAGAGTCTGCCTCCAGAGCTTATTTTACATGAAAAAGGAAGTTACCAGTGTGAGACTTGTAGATCAGGAGAACAGACTGTTAGTCATTACATGTTACATATTGGTAACTGTAGCATCTGCCGGTGCCTCCGCATGGTTCCCCTCCTCCCACCATGCGGGGACGCTGGCTTACTCACTGCCCCGGCCACAGCTGCTACCTTGGAGCTGTCTCCTCCTCCGCACTGTGTCCCGGCGGCACTCCCAATAGGGAGAAACCCCTGAGAAACCCCTATAGTTATTGTTAGGTGGTTTGGTGTGCAAATGTATATTGCCAGGTCCCCCGTCCCTAGTCTGTTAAAGTTGTTCCCATATCCTGTGTCCCAGTAGTCCAGTATAGTTTGTCCGTGTTCCTGTCACTGCATCGGTGAGTATGTGTTGCAGCTGTCTAACAGCCATGAGACATACAGCCACGATGATGCGAACATATTTGATGAGCACACCAAAGATACTCAGTTAAGACTCGAGCGTGCTCGGATAACACCTTATCCGAGCACGTTCGCGCATCACTAATCCCGACATCTCGAGACAAATTAATCTCCCTGGCAATCCGAATCGACCTGCGGTTTCAAGAGCGAAGCCAAAGAGGTGACAAGTGAAAGGTGACTGGCACGTCGGGCTCCGTCTTTCCAAAGACTGCTCCTTCTTAAGCCTACTGAAACAGGCGTCCTGGCCGAACCCATGCAGGTCGATCATTTTAGGCAGGCAGAGCGGCAGCCAGAAAGTGGTCATGCCAAGGGAGTATGATTCAGCTGTGGTAGCGCAGAGCAATTTATTTAGGACTGTCCTAAGAGGTCTAAACTCCTAAACCTAGGACCTGTGGGTGAAGCTTCCCTAGGTGAGAGAGGACACTCTGCTTCACTGACTTTTAATGTTTCCATGTCCTGTGGAGAAATCCGGTTCAATGAAACAGCCGTTCTTGACTCCGGTACAGCGGGAAATTTGTTACAGCAGGCCGTTGTGGATTGGCATCAAATTCCCATTCAATGCCTCCAGAATCATGTTCCTGTGCTTTCAACTGGATGGCTAGTACTGCCATCCTCTCCTGCAATGATTCCAATGACCGGTTTCCTGAGGATCTACCGCCAGAAGGACGTATCCAGGGAGAGACAAATGTGCAAAATGGACCCCGTTAAGGTATCTTCTAGTTCCAGGTGGTCGCAGGATGACAACGTCAAGGCAGAGGCATCTTCTGAGTCTCTACTATCCACCACCCGGGAGAGAGAGTTCAAGTCCATCTTTGTTTCTTCCAAGGGGACAGCTATTCCTGCCGGACCAAAAGAGACTCTGCAAATTAAGGCCCCTGTTTCCAAATCTGCTCCATTCTGCTCCGAGGATGTCCAGCTGGTGAGAGGCATCCTGGCCAAGACGAAGGTGGGAGACATAACCTTTCTTCCAGTGGCTTGGGGAGAACATGGTCCTAATGAAAGGTCATTAGTGATGAGCGAGCACTAAAATGCGGGTACTCATTGCTCAGGTCGAGCAAATTGAAATTCTCGAGTGCTCGGTCCCAGTAACAAGCCCAATGTAAGTCTATGGGAAACTCGAGCATTTCTCAGGTGGCCCCCCCTCCCCGGCGGTCGTCAGAGGGCCTAAAAATTTCCCAAATCGATGGGAACAGTGCTCAAATGACATGGGAACAGCATGGGGAAGAACCCTGGAAGCATCTCTAACTCCCACGTCTCTGCTGTCAACAACGTTGTCAGAGAATTACGCCACTTTTACGGACTTTTCCTGGGAAAAATGTTAAAGAAGATCCATTCCAGAGTAATGACTTGTATATAAGGCAAAATAAATAACCAAAAACAAAAATAACTCTCCACACCATGGGCTATATTCACACTTAGTGTTTTTGATGTGTTTTTGCACTTTTCCATTGCTTTCAACAGTGAAAAATACATTCACCAGTAAATGTCATTTTAACATTTAACAATGTTGTCTGGCCATGTGGTTTGGGAGACATGATCAGACACATCCGGTTTCATTTATGAAGGAGGGACTCTGAAATTCACCAACACTATTTTTATAGGGCCATCAGGCGGCCCTTACTATTCTTAAAGGACCAACAGTCGGCCCTCACTATTGTTAGGGAGCCATCAGCCGGCTATGCTTTGTTGTTCCCATGATTAACGAGGGGTCTCCTATAGTGGTAATGCCCATGCAGTGACTGCAAGGGCTGCCAAAATTGCGGAAAAACCCCAATTCCAATTTAAAGACGCATAGAGCTGGGCCACAGTAATGACATGTTCCCATTAGAAAGGAGAGGGTCTGCTATACAGTTATAGGGTATGCAGTGAGTCTAACGGCTGCCTAAATTTAGGAAAAACCCTGCTAACAATGTGAAGACACATAGAGCTGGGCCATAGTAACGACATGTTTCTATTAGAAAGGAGAGGGTCTACTATGATGTTATAGGGTATGCAGTGAGTCCAACGGCTGCCAAAATTTAGGAAAAACCCTATAAACAATATAAAGACACATAGAGCTGGGCCCCAGTAATGACATATTTCTATTAAAAAGGAGAGGGTCTGCTATACAGTTATAGGGTATGCCGTTAGTCCAACGGCTGCCAAAATTTAGGAAAAACCCTACTAACAATTTAAAGACACATAGCGCAGGGCCACAGTAACAACATATTCCCATTAGAAAGGAGAGAGTTTGCTATACAGTTATAGGGTATGCAGTCAGTAAAACAGCTGCTAAAATTTAGGAAAAACCCTACTACCAATTAGTGTTGAGCCACCCCCGTAGTGTTCGAGTTCGGTTCGTCGAACACCCGTGTGTTCGTCGAACTGTTCGTCGAACACCTTCGAACACCGTTAAAAGCAATGGCAGGCAAACAAAAACACATAGAAACACATAGAAAACACCGTCAAAGGTGTCCAAAAGCTGACAAACTGCTCAGAAGACACAACTAACACATGGAAAAGTGACAAGTACATATAGTCATGCGAAAAGAAAAGAGGTGGAGGAGTAAAAGGAGGGGGAGACACAGATATAGGCATGTCATGCCCTTCTAAAATCCAAAAAGTGAGAAGCCGACACGTTCAGTCCGCTCCTGCCCGTGCCACCTCCGCGTTGCCGGGTTTGTGCCAGAGCCGCGGTGAACCCTGACGGCCAGCCCCCCTCTCCCAATACTGGTGCCTGTCCGCTGGTGGGTCGAGCGAGCCCCCCTGTGGTGGAGGCAGCTCTAAGCTTTTTAATTTAAATTGTCTCTCTAATTTGAATGAATACACTTTAAATCCATTTACAAGGATCTATTGGAGGGCAAGTCTCATGCCAGCAGCCGCGTAATTCCAGCTCCAGTAGCGTCCACTAAAGCTGCTGCAGTTAAAAAGCTTTTATAAGGATCGAGCTCAGCTGTCCACCGCAAGGCATCCTACTGCCAGTCCCAGCCCCTATGCCTTGGGGTGCCTCCTGATGCTCTTCACTGAGTATCCCGTGGTCCCGAAGCATTTCCTTTGAAAAAATTAAGTGTCCAAACTACAGGTGGTGTAGCTTGCTTAACAGCCGGGATAATCCGCTGACTAGCAGACACTGCTACTAGGCACAAAGTATTTCCTGGGCTAGATGCAGTTAAAAATTTGTAATTAGATACTCTCGTTGGATGCTGAGAAAGCATTCCATAGAGTCTCCTGGCACGCCATATATGATTCTCTTAAAAAGCTTGGGGTAGGGGTCTAGGGGACCCTTTTATAGCCAAAATCACGGCCCTGTATCGCAATACGTCACCTAGGCTGAAGATAAATGGAACTGTAGCACCCTGAGGGCTCGGTTGCTACAGAGGTATTGCACCTCACCCAGAGGTGTGATATCTCACTCTCAGGTAAGGATGTAGTGTGGATCGGGTCCCGACACCTGCATGCATTACACCACATTGCCGTGGGGCAGGGCGACCAATATGCCCCTGAGATGGGCACGACAGTCCCTGTCCCTGGCTGGAGTGGGGGGAGGGAACACTGAGGAAGGGGAACCCTGTAGTGCAGGAGCAGGGAGGAAGCAGTTCCTGGGTGCATTGAGAAGGGAGTATAAAAGGTGGGCACCATCTTAGTTCAGTGGAGAGAAGTCTGAGCAGAAGTGGCAGGTAGCAGGGGCTCTGCATGAGCTCTGCTCCGGAGGCGGGCCTAGTAACAGAGGCCCAGGCCTGGAAGAGGGAGAAGGAAGGAAGAGGAGCGGAGAAGGTCCAGGAACGAGGAACGAAGGGATCCCAGGGGTGCGGACGGGCGAGTCGCCACCGCACGCCCGAATCCACCTGCGTGGAGGGGTCAGGACAAAGGGGGAGACCGGTCCCCGAAACTAGTGGAGGCAGGAAACGACCCTCAGCTAGAAACAGGAGGCTGTGACATTTTATGTGGCGCAGCCCCTCGCTACACCGGCTAGGAAGGCACCACATAGGGTCAGGGAAACTGGCGCCAAGTTTACCAAGAGGAGGCCCGAGGCAGCCGGACAGAAGGGTTGGTAAGAAAGGCCAGACAAAGGACACACAAAGGGGGTCCTGTGAAGCGCTCCAAAGTTATCTGGGAGTTGTCTGAGCCCCTCACCTGGTGAGCACAGTACGACGTGGGCAGCCGTTACCTGCAGACGTGGTCTGGATAATAAGAACTGTGAGTAAAGGCCCTGGACTGCATCACTGACTCCGTGTCGTTAATGCTGCTGCCCTGCACCATCACCCCCATCCTCCGCATACACTGCCCTGAGGCTATACTCCTCCCGTGGGGAGTTATGCTACGCTCTGCTGCACCCACAACACCAGCCTCAGCGGTCTGCCCCGGAGCGGCGGTTCACTCTGACCGCAATCCACGGGTGGCGTAGTCAGACATTTAAACATCAAAACCACATAAATAGTTCCGCCACTGGTTTGACTGCCCTGAGCCACGGAACCGGGTCGCCGCCACGGAGACTACAACCACCAGCATCCACCAAAAAGGGTCCGGCTCTGGGTGTCCCAAGGCCCAGGGGGCGCGTCAGAACATTTTCATCATCTTTCACAATAACCAATGGGACAAGGCAGGGATGTTCTCTGTCCCCTCTCTTATACATCCTAGTGACGGAGCACCTGCTCTCATCAATTCGCCATAACCCCAATATTAGGTGGATTGAGGTGGGAGGCACCGAGTACAAGTGCTCTCTATTTGCTGATGATGTCCTAGTATATATCACTCAATCACATATATCCATCCATGCTGTTATGGCTGAAATAGATCACTTTGTTACATGGTCAAATTTTAAAATCAATGCAGCGAAGTCTGAGGCCCTCGATGTCTCCCTCCCCAAATCCATATAGGATTCCATCCAGTCCAACTTTCCCTTTGCCTGGCCCTCACAGGGTATCAAATACTTAGGAATTCCTATTCATAGAGACCTCTCCCATCTATGTTATCTTAATTTTGGGCCCTTTATTTAACAACTCCATACAGACCACGGTTGGCAAGTTAGAACTGTAAGATTCACTACGTGAACCACTGGTGTTTTGTGGAAAAGCACATGTACACTGTGTTCCAAATTATTTTGCAAAAAGTGTTTAGGAGTGATAAGGGAAGAATTTGTTTGTTTGTCAGTTAAACTCATTGATGGTGATGTGTGTCAGGGCTCTTTATATCACTGTAAGCAATTGCAGACACCTGTGCTAATTAGTTTGGCAGGTGTGTCCAATGAAAGGCAAGACTACTTAAGAAGGCTGTCTCACATTATTAAGCAGCCTACATTTTCTGCCAAAATGGGAAAGAAAAAGGATGTGTCGGCTGCTGAGAAGCAACAAATTGTGGAGTGTTTAGGTCAAGGCATGACTACAATCAACATTGTGCGATGATCAGGATGAAGTGTCTTGGCAATCAAGAAGTATATAGCTGATTCACAGTACACACGTGTGCGTGCTGATAAGGGCAAATTGAGGACTCTTTCCTACAGGCAATTACGTCAGGTTGAAAGAGCAGCGGCAAAAAAGCCTTGTCATAGCAGCAGACAAGTTTTTGAAGCTGCTGGTGCCTCCAACGTCCCCCGAACAACAAGATGCAGGGTCCTTCAGAGGTTTGCAGCTGTGCATACGCCATCCTGTCGACCTCCTCTATCCACTTCACACAAGCAGAAACGGCTCCAGTGGGCCAAACATTACATGAAGACTGATTTCAAAACTGTTTTGTTCACGGATGAGTGCCGTGCAGCGCTCGATGGTCCAGATGGATGGAGTGGAGGATGGCTGGTTGATGGACACCCCACGCAAACACGGCTACAGCGCCAACAAGGAGGAGGTGGAGTAATGTTTTGGGCTGGAATCATGGGGAGAGAGATTGTCGGCCCCTTTAGGATCCCTGAAGGCGCTAAAGATGAACTCCATAATGTATGTGGATTTTCTCAAACAGCACTTCCTGCCATGGTTCAAGAAGAAGAACCGTGTATTTCACAGCAAGATCATATTTTTGCATGATAATGCACCATCTCATGCTGCACATAAAACATCTGCATCTCTGGCTGATATGGGCATAAAAGGGGACAAACTTATGGTGTGACCCCCATGCTCCCCTGACCTCTACCCCATTCAGAACCTTTGGAGCATCATTAAAAGGAGTGTCTATGATGGCGGGAGGCAGTTCACATCTAAGCAACAGCTCTGGGAGGGTATTCTGTCCTCATGCAAAACAATTGAAGCAGAAACCATCCAAAACCTGACAAATTCAATGGACGAGAGAGTTCAGAAGCTCCTTTCAAACAAGGGATCCTATGTGAAAATGTAACATCACCTAGAATAAAGTTTTGAGTTGAAAACTGTTTGATTTCAGTTTCTAACAAACTGCTAATGCTTATAATTTCAAAAATGACCATTTTTTTGGTCTTTATTAAAATGAAAAGGTTGATCGAAAAGTTTGGGGGATCTAAGAGTGTGGCAACCCAGTAGTCATGATTACTTCGAATTCTGACAATATGAGGGTCATGCTGCAGGTAGTGCAGCATGACCCTCATATTATGTGTCTTGCACATCTCGGAGCCCCAAAATTATTTTCCGGGCTAGATGCAGCTAAAAATTATTATTAATTTTAAATCTGGTGAAGCTTTAGTATAGATGGCCTAATAGGATCAGTGCTGCACACTGCTACAAAGCCCAAATTATTTTCCAGTCAAGATACAGATAAACATGATTAGTAATTTTAAATCTGGTGGAGCTTATTATAGATGGCCTAATAGAATCAGTGCTGCACACTGCTACAAAGCCCAAATTATTTTCCTGCCAAGATACAGATAAACATGATTAGTAATTTGAAAGCTTAAAACGGTTGGTAGGGTGATTTTAACCAATCATCAAGCTTTTACTCTCCCCAGGATGACACAGGGGTAGAAAAGTCGTTTCGGATCCATGATTTGTTCATCTTTATGAACGTGAGTCTGTCTACATTATCAGTGGAGAGCCGCGTGCGCTTATCTGTCAGCACACCACCAGCAGCGCTGAACACACGTTCAGACAGAACGCTGGCTGCGGGGCATGACAAGATCTCCAAGGCGTAAGTGGCTAGCTCCGGCCATTTATCCAGATTGGAAGCCCAAAAAGAGCAAGGGTCCAGTGACACAGTCATGGCTTCAATGTTTACTTGGAGATACTCCTGTACCATCGTCTCTAGGCGTTGACTATGTGTCAGACTTCTTGTCTCCTGTGGCCTTGCAAAGGATGGGCTAAAAAAGTGGTGAAATGATTCCGCAAAATTGATGTTACCAGCAGATACTGTGGTTCTGTTACGGTTTGAGTGCTGAACACTTGACGGTCCCACGGTTGGCAAGTTGGAACTGTGAGATTCACTGCGTGCACCACTGGTATTTTGTGGAAAAGCACATGTAAGATTCTGCAACAGTCTCTGCTGATACTCCTGCATGCGTGCATCCCTTTCTATGGCAGGAATAATTTCTGCAAATTTACTTTTGTACCGGGGATCTAACAGTGTGGCAACCCAGTAGTCAGGATTATTTCTAATTCTCACAATTCGAGGGTCATGTTGCAGGTAGTGCAGCAAGAAGGCACTCATGTGTGTTGCGCATCCAGGAGCACCAAGTCCCTGTTGTGTTGGTGGCGAGGTAACAATCATGCTTCCTTCCTCTGTCCTCTCCCCCCAACTTCGCACAACAGAAATGTGATCAAGGTCTCCCTCATCTGATGAGTCTTCCATCAGTTCGTCCTCCACTTCTTCCTGGGCTCCTGCACCTTCCTCACTAGTTTGGCTGCTACCATGCGCCCTGGTAAAACCATCTCCCCCACCCTCACATGCCTGCCGCCTTGGTGCTGCCGACCGTCTGGACCTTGCAGATGTTAGCCCTTCCGCATACAACTCCTCCTCCTCTACTTCCTCCACCTCCTCTTGTGCCACCACCTGACTCCGAATTCTGTTTAACATGTGCTCCAGCATGTAAATCACCGGAATAGTCATGCTGATAATGGCATCGTCAGCACTAAACATCTTCGTCGCCATTTCAAAACTGTGCAGAAGGGTGCATAGGTCCCTGATCTGAGACCACTCCTCCCGCGTGATTTGCCCCACCTCTGGATCTCATTGGCCCAGGCTATACGTCAGAAAGTATTGCACCAGGGCTTGTCGGTGCTGCCACAGTCGCTGCAACATGTGCAGAGTTGAATTCCACCGGGTAGGCACATCGCATTTTAGCCGGTGAAGTGGCAGGCCCAACGACTTCTGTAGAGATGTAAGTCGCTGAGCTGCGGGATGCGAACGGCGGAAGTGAGCACACAGTGACCGTGCCCTCTGCAGAAGGCCATCTAGTCTGGGATAGTGGGCTAAAAATTGCTGGACAACCAGGTTCAACACGTGAGCCATACAAGGCACGTGTGTGACATTGCCCCGGCGAAGGGCCGCACCCAGGTTTGCAGCATTGTCGCACACGGCCTTCCCTGGTTTCAGGTCCAGTGGAGATAACCATTCATGAAATTGGTTCTCCAGAGCTGACCACAACTCCTCAGCTGTGTGACTCACATTTCCCAGACATTTCAATGTAAAAACCGCCTGATGACGTTGAGCCCTACTGCCAGCATAGTAAGGAGGTGTGCAGGATCCCTTCTGCGCAGTTAGAAAGCTTGTGGCATGACCAGACAGGCTTTGGGTGCAGGTGGAAGACCGAGAGGAGGTTGAGGAGGCAGAAGCAGTGGAGGAACTTTGACATAAAGAGGATTGACGCACAACTCGTGGGGACGGCAAGACTTGGACAGCAGCCCCTTGTCCTGCTGTCACCATAGTTACCCAGTGCCCAGTCAGCGACATGTAACGCCCCTGTCCATGCCTACTCGTCCAAGTGTCTGTGGTGAAATGCACCCTGTCACACACAGAGTTTCTCAAAGAAGCGGTGATGTTGTGTGCGACATGCTGGTGGAGCGCAGGCACACCTTTCTTTGAGAAGTAGTGCCGACTGGGCATCTGGTACTGGGGCACTGCGACGGACATAAGGTCTCGAAAATCCTCTGTGTCCACCAGGCGGAAAGGCAGCATTTCTGTAGCCAAGAGCTTGCAGATGGTGAAATTCAACCTCTTAGCTTTCTCATGGCTAGGAGGAAATTGTCTTTTACTTGTCCACATCTGAGGGACCGAGGGCTGGCTATTGTGCTTAGACGGGGTAGATAAGGGTGTCCCCGGCAAACTGCCGGTCTGTGAGGAAGATGCAGGCGGACATGTTAGGTTGCCTTGATCCAAAGGTGGTGCTATCGATGTCGGACAGCGCTCAACACCAGCTGGTGTTACCACCTCCAAAGAAAATGATGACCTGCCAATCACGCTGGCTGTTGCGGGTAAAGAGGTGGCAGATCTGCGCCCCAAAACAGGTGTGACTGCTGTCCCCCCAGTCACAGAGGATGAAGAGGCCGCGGATGCACAAGATATGGCAGACGGTGGTTGGCCCGGCCGGCTAGGCCGCATTGTAGCACACTGAGCTTCCCACTGCAACTTATGCTTCATGTCCATGTGCTGGTTCATGCATGAAGTACTCAAACTATGTATTTTTTGGCCTCTACTTAGTGTTACAGATAACACGAGTTGGGTCATCTTTATCGATCTGAAAAAATGCCCAGGCTATGCAAGGCTTAGCACCCATGTGACCTGAAGAGCCACCACGACTTGTGGTGAGAGGCAGAGTTGTGTTTGAGGATGCAGTTGTTGACGTGCTTCCAGTACTACGTCTCTGTCCAGGAAGGCGCAACCTGACCTCGTCGTCACTAGCATCTTCCTCCACCTCCTCTGCTGACCTCATCTCTTGGCTGACTGTGGGTTGACAGTAAGTGGGATCTCCAACCTCATCATCATCACCCTGTGCGTTATCACACCCGTCATCCTCAGAGCCAACCTGTTCCTGCCCTGACAAAAAACTAAAGTTGTCGCTCCAATCAGGTATTTGAGTCTTATCATCGTCTTCCTCATTGTCTCCACCAACAGGAGTTACAGTTTGGGAATGAGGGTCTACATTATGGTCAGAACCTTCTGCGTCTGGTCCTGGATACGACTCATAAAGATTCTGGGCATCAGTGCAGATCATTTCCTTGTCTGGATTCACAGAAGCGCTGGAGTCGACCTCTGATTCCCAGGCTATAGTATGAGTAAACAGCTCTGCAGACTCAACCATCTGTTCTACCTCATACTCAGACGGGCAGCTGGAGATTTGGGAGCTGTGAGGAAGCAAGTGCGATTGGGGTGACACCTTTGAGGACTGGAGTATTTGTGATGTTGAAGTTGATGTGGAGGAGAGCCCACTTAAAGGAGCACTTGATATCCGTTGAAGCACCTGCTGTTTTTGTGCCTCATCTGGAATTTGTAGCGATTGGCGTGGCCGTAAGAAAGGGATCTTATCACATTGTCCGCTAAAAGAAGTAGACATTTTAGTTTGGCTGGAAGATGGTCTTTCTTCTGCAGATGTTACTGTTGCTTTAACACCTACCCCACGGACACAACCTTTTTTCCCCTTCCCAACACGCCTATTCCCCTTTCCACCAGCAGCAGGCCTTTTTCCACTCATTTTGGTGGTTAACTAATTCACAACTCTGGAGTTGTTTGCACAAAAAAACAATGGATGGAAACTGAGCAGAGCTGAGTGGCCAAACTGTGGTATTAGGCCAAAACTATTGGCTGGGTTAGATGCAGAAAAAAATTATATTCAATTTGCAACATGATGGAGGTCAGTATAGATGGACTAATAGAACAAGTCCCACACACAGCTAGAAGCCCAAATATTTTTTCAGAGGTAGATGCAGAAATGTTTTTTATTCAGTTTGCAACCTGATGGAGGTCTGTATAGATGGATTAATAGAACAAGTCCCACACACAGCTACAAGCCCAATATTTTTTCAGAGGTAGATGCAGAAAAAAAATATATTCAGTTTGCAAACCTGATGGAGGTCAGTATAGATGGACTAATAGAGAAAGTCCCACACACTGCTAGAAGGCCAAATATTTTTTCAGAGCTAGATGAAGACAAAAAATTATTTTGAATTTGAAACCTGATGGAGGTCAGTATAGGTGGACTAATAGAACAAGTCCCACACACTGCTAGCAGGCCAAATATTTTTTCAGAGCTAGATGCAGAAAAAAATTATATTCAGTTTGCAACCTGATGGAGGTCTGTATAGATGGATTAATAGAACAAGTCCCACACACAGCTAGAAGCCCAAATATTTTTTCAGAGGTAGATGCAGATAAAAATTATTTTTAATTTGCAACCTGATGGAGGTCAGTATAGATGGACTAATAGAGAAAGTCCCACACACTGCTAGAAGCCCAAATATTTTTTCAGAGGTAGATGCAGATAAAAATTATTTTTAATTTGCAACCTGATGGAGGTCAGTATAGATGGATTAATAGAACAAGTCCCACACACAGCTAGAAGCCCAAATATTTTTTCAGAGGTACTGTGGATGCAGATAAAAATTATTTTTAATTTGCAACCTGATGGAGGTCAGTATAGATGGACTAATAGAGAAAGTCCCACACACTGCTAGAAGGCCAAATATTTTTTCAGAGCTAGATGCAAATAAAAATTATATTCAATTTGCAACCTGATGGAGGTCAGTATAGATGGACTAATAGAATAAGTCCCACACACAGCTAGAAGCCCAAATATTTTTTCAGAGGTACTGTAGATGCAGATAAAAATTATTTTTAATTTGCAACCTGATGGAGGTCAGTATAGATGGACTAATAGAGAAAGTCCCACACACTGCTAGAAGGCCAAATATTTTTTCAGAGCCAGATGCAGAAAAAAATTATATTCAGTTTGCAACCTGATGGAGGTCAGTATAGATGGACTAATAGAGAAAGTCCCACACACTGCTAGAAGACCACATATTTTTTCAGAGGTAGATGCAGAAAAAAATATATTCAGTTTGCAACCTGATGGAGGTCTGTATAGATGGATTAATAGAACAAGTCCCACACACAGCTAGACGCCCAATATTTTTTCAGAGGTAGATGCAGAAAAAAATATATTCAGTTTGCAACCTGATCGAGGTCAGTATAGATGGACTAATACAACAAGTCCCACACACAGCTAGAAGCCCAATATTTTTTCAGAGGTAGATGCAGAAAAAAATATATTCAGTTTGCAACCTGATGGAGGTCTGTATAGATGGATTAATATAACAAGTCCCACACACAGCTAGAAGCCCAATATTTTTTCAGAGGTAGATGCAGAAAAAAATATATTCAGTTTGCAACCTGATGGAGGTCAGTATAGATGGACTAATACAACAAGTCCCACACACAGCTAGAAGCCCAATATTTTTTCAGAGCTAGATGCAGAAAAAAATTATATTCAATTTGCAACCTGATGGAGGTCAGTATAGATGGACTAATAGAATGATGCTATGCCCAAAAGATTTTACTTCACTAGGTGCAGTAAAAAAATTGGTATTCTATACATAGGTGGTATATCTTGCAACACAGATAGGCTACTCCACTGACTAACACACTCTGCAATAGGCCAAAAAGGATTAGCTTTGCTAGATTCAGCCAAATGCTGTGAAAAAAAACTTGCACAGCACTGGCACAGACCTGCCTGGCAAAAACTGATAGGAACTGATGTAACCTAGTCCTGAAAAGGACTCCAATTACAATTAGTCTTTACTCCCACAATCTATCTATTTAAGAGCACAGACCTGCCTGATAAAAGTCGTAGGAAATGCTGTAACCTAGTCCTTAAAAGGACTGCAATCACAACTATTCCCTACTCCCAAGCTATCTGTAGATTTGTGCGAAAATTGGCTTGAAATTAACAAGGTATAGCGCACACAGCAACAGCGGTGCCGTCTAACACGCAGCTGCAGCAGTGAGAAAATGGTGGCGACGGGGAAAATGGCTTGGTCTTATAGGGCAAGGACATGTGACATACACTGCCAATGACACATGCCCTTGCTTGTGTGAAAAAAAGCACTTCGCTCCGTGTGTGCGCTGCTGATAGGCTGACAGATTGCACCTCCCCACTGTAAATGCGGGAAAGAGAAAAAAAAATGGAGATCTTCATTGTTCCTGCAGAGATACATCCCCTGCCCCTCCCCCCACCCCGCTGTACACTCAAACTGCGTATTAACATTAATTTTCATCATTACTGAGAAAAAATCCAGTTATGATTTTGGTGCACGAACAGTTATCGAACATAACCTCGAACAGCCGAATTTTTCTCAAATTGTTCATGTTCGCCGAACGGCTCGAACACCGCCCAAAACAGCTCGAATTTGAGATTGGCGAACAGTTCGAGTAGAACAAAGCTCATCTCTACTACCAATTTAAAGACACATAGAGCTGGGCCACAGTAACGCCATGTTTCTATTAGAAAGGAGAGGGTCTGCTATACAGTTATAGGGTATGCAGTGAGTCCAACGGCTGCCAAAATTTAGGAAAAGCCCTACTATCAATTCAAAGACAAACAGAGCTGGGCCACAGTAACGACATGTTCCCATTAGAAAGGAGAGGGTCTGCTATATAGTTATAGCGTATGCAGTGAATGCAAAAGCTGCCAAAAATTTGGAGGCACTCCATTGTCCGTTGCAAGAGATGTAGAGGTCGGAGGGCCTCCAGAAAACAATGTTCACATTATTAGGAAGTGGTACTCCCACACTGTTTGCCTATGCAGTGAATGCAATGGCTGCCAAAAATTTGGAGGAACTCCAATGTCCCTTGAAAGAGACATAGAGGTCAGAGGGCCTCCTGAAAACAATGTTCCCATTATTAGGAAGTGGATCTCCCATAATGTCTGCCTATGCAGTGAATGCAACTGCTACCCAAAATTCTGAGAAACTCCAATGTCCCTTGCAAGAGACGTAGAGGTCGGAGGGCCTCCTGAAAACAATGTTCCCTTTATTAGGAAGTGGGTCTCCCATACTGTTTGCCTATGCAGTGAATGCAAGGATTGCCAAAAATTTGGAGGAGGAGGACAAGAGCAAATAGCCAAAATCAGGAAGCGTATACCCATGTGTGGGTGTGAAAAGGTGCATGGGAATACACCTTCCAAGAAAAGACACTGGATTTGAGTTTATGTTACGCTGCTATCATTCAGGGTGTTGAGAAGTCTGGCCCAATCCAGCCCTTGTTCATTTTTATAAGAGTCAGCCTGTCAGCAGGCAGATGTGCTTATCAGTTATAATTCCACCAGTGGCACTAAAAACCCGCTCTGACAGAACTCTAGCGGCAGGACAGGTCAGTATCTCCAAGGCATAGAGAGCTAGTTCATTCCACATGTCCAGCAAGGATACCCAATAATTATAAGGCACAGAGGAATCACGGAGGACGTTGGTACGGTCGGCAAGGTACTCCCTCACCATCTTCCAAAACTTTTCCCTCCTTGTGAGAGTACCCCACGCCTCAGGGCCTCTGCGATGGGAGGGTCTGAGAAAACTGTCCCAGAACTTTGACAGTGTTTCCCTGCCTCTGCTGAATTGCATTTGTGTCTCTCTCGCCTGTACTCCATGGTTGTCCAACGAATTGTGAGTTCTGCCGCCAGCGTTTTCAGATGGAAATTTTTTAAATAATTCCGCAACAAGGGCCTTCTCGTACTGCCCTATTTTATTGGGCCTGTCCTGCGCAGAAATAAAAGACAGAAAGTTCTCCTTGTAGGGTGGGTCTAGAGGTATCACCAGCTAGTAATGACTTTCACCCAAAATTTGGACAACACGAGGGTCACGAGAAAGGCATCATAACATAAACTCAGCCATGTGTGCCAGACTGCTAACAGGCAAGACTTAAGTGTGCTCACCAAGAGGACCCTTAAAAAAAAAAAAATAAATAATAATTATCTTATTCCTATCAGGATTTGAACTCTGACACTGTAGTTTCAGAGACTAATGCCTTACCATTGTGCTATCGAGTCAAATGATAGCAGCTGGCAGCTTTTCTTGTCTTATGAGATCAACCATGAAAATACTCAGGGTGACTAAAAGTCATTATGATTCTGATTCTGATGTTTGAAGAAAGTCACACATCAGACTCACACATCAGAATCAAACATCATTTGAATTTGGCTTGCTTGCAGTCTGTGCATACGTCCCAATGAGTTTTAGACAAGTTTGCACTGAAAATCATATAACCAAATAGAACTCGAAGGTTTTTACAACTAAGTTAATAGCTTAGTGGTTAGTACACTGGCTTTGGGACACAGAATTTTGGGTTCAAGTCCCATCAGCGAATAGTTGCTTTTTTTTTAATTATTATTATTACAGTTGTAAAAGTCACTCGTCAGAATCACTCGTCAGAATCACTCGTCAGAATCACTCGTCAGAATCACTCGTCAGAATACTTCGTCAGAATCAGTTGTTAGAATCACTCGTCCGAATCATTCGTCAGAATCACTTGTCAGAATCACTCGTTAGAATCACTTGTCAGAATCATTCGTCAGAATCACTCGTCAGAATCACTTGTCAGAATCACTCGTTAGAATCATTCGTCAGAATCATTCGTCAAAATCATTTGTCATAATCATTCGTCAGAATTAGTGTTGAGTAGAGATGAGCGTTGTTCTACTCGAACTGTTCGCCAATCTTAAATTCGAGCTGTTTTGGGCGGTGTTCGAGCCGTTCGGCGAACACGAACAATTTGAGAAAAATTCGGCTGTTCGAGGTTATGTTCGATAACTGTTCGTGCACCAAAATCATAACTGGATTTTTTCTCAGTAATGATGAAAATTAATGTTAATACGCAGTTTGAGTGTACAGCGGGGTGGGGGGAGGGGCAGGGGATGGATCTCTACAGGAACAATGAAGATCTCCATTTTTTTTTTCTCTTTCCCGCATTTACAGTGGGGAGGTGCAATCTGTCAGCCTATCAGCAGCGCACACACGGAGCGAAGTGCTTTTTTTCACACAAGCAAGGGCATGTGTCATTGGCAGTGTATGTCACATGTCCTTGCCCTATAAGACCAAGCCATTTTCCCCGTCGCCACCATTTTCTCACTGCTGCAGCTGCGTGTTAGACGGCACTGCTGTTGCTGAGTGCGCTATGCCCTGTTAATTTCAAGCCAATTTTCGCACAAATCTACAGATAGCTTGGGAGTAGGGAATAGTTGTGATTGCAGTCCTTTTAAGGACTAGGTTACAGCATTTCCTACGACTTTTATCAGGCAGGTCTGTGCTCTTAAATAGATAGATTGTGGGAGTAAAGACTAATTGTAATTGGAGTCCTTTTCAGGACTAGGTTACATCAGTTCCTATCAGTTTTTGCCAGGCAGGTCTGTGCCAGTGCTGTGCAAGTTTTTTTCACAGCATTTGGCTGAATCTAGCAAAGCTAATCCTTTTTGGCCTATTGCAGAGTGTGTTAGTCAGTGGAGTAGCCTATCTGTGTTGGAAGATATACCACCTGTGTATAGAATACCAATTTTTTTACTGCACCTAGTGAAGTAAAATCTTTTGGGCATAGAATCATTCTATTAGTCCATCTATACTGACCTCCATCAGGTTGCAAATTGAATATAATTTTTTTCTGCATCTAGCTCTGAAAAAATATTGGGCTTCTAGCTGTGTGTGGGACTTGTTGTATTAGTCCATCTATACTGACCTCCATCAGGTTGCAAACTGAATATATTTTTTTCTGCATCTACCTCTGAAAAAATATTGGGCTTCTAGCTGTGTGTGGGACTTGTTCTATTAATCCATCTATACAGACCTCCATCAGGTTGCAAACTGAATATATTTTTTTCTGCATCTACCTCTGAAAAAATATTGGGCTTCTAGCTGTGTGTGGGACTTGTTCTATTAATCCATCTATACAGACCTCCATCAGGTTGCAAACTGAATATATTTTTTTCTGCATCTACCTCTGAAAAAATATTGGGCTTCTAGCTGTGTGTGGGACTTGTTGTATTAGTCCATCTATACTGACCTCCATCAGTTGCAAACTGAATATATTTTTTTCTGCATCTACCTCTGAAAAAATATTGGGCTTCTAGCTGTGTGTGGCACTTGTTGTATTAGTCCATCTATACTGACCTCCATCAGGTTGCAAACTGAATATATTTTTTTCTGCATCTACCTCTGAAAAAATATTGGGCTTCTAGCTGTGTGTGGGACTTGTTGTATTAGTCCATCTATACAGACCTCCATCAGGTTGCAAACTGAATATATTTTTTTCTGTATCTACCTCTGAAAAAATATTGGGCTTCTAGCTGTGTGTGGGACTTGTTGTATTAGTCCATCTATACTGACCTCCATCAGGTTGCAAACTGAATATATTTTTTTCTGCATCTACCTCTGAAAAAATATTGGGCTTCTAGCTGTGTGTGGGACTTGTTCTATTAATCCATCTATACAGACCTCCATCAGGCTGCAAACTGAATATATTTTTTTCTGCACCTACCTCTGAAAAAATATTGGGCTTCTAGCTGTGTGTGGGACTTGTTGTATTAGTCCATCTATACAGACCTCCATCAGGTTGCAAACTGAATATATTTTTTTCTGCATCTACCTCTGAAAAAATATTGGGCTTCTAGCTGTGTGTGGGACTTGTTGTATTAGTCCATCTATACTGACCTCCATCAGGTTGCAAACTGAATATATTTTTTTCTGCATCTACCTCTGAAAAAATATTGGGCTTCTAGCTGTGTGTGGGACTTGTTCTATTAATCCATCTATACAGACCTCCATCAGGTTGCAAACTGAATATATTTTTTTCTGCATCTACCTCTGAAAAAATATTGGGCTTCTAGCTGTGTGTGGGACTTGTTGTATTAGTCCATCTATACTGACCTCCATCAGGTTGCAAACTGAATATATTTTTTTCTGCATCTACCTCTGAAAAAATATTGGGCTTCTAGCTGTGTGTGGGACTTGTTCTATTAATCCATCTATACAGACCTCCATCAGGTTGAAAACTGAATATATCTTTTTCTGCATCTACCTCTGAAAAAATATTTGGCCTTCTAGCAGTGTGTGGGACTTTCTCTATTAGTCCATCTATACTGACCTCCATCAGGTTGCAAATTAAAAATAATTTTTATCTGCATCTAGCTCTGAAAAAATATTTGGCCTTCTAGCAGTGTGTGGGACTTTCTCTATTAGTCCATCTATACTGACCTCCATCAGGTTGCAAATTAAAAATAATTTTTATCTGCATCTAGCTCTGAAAAAATATTTGGCCTTCTAGCAGTGTGTGGGACTTTCTCTATTAGTCCATCTATACTGACCTCCATCAGGTTGCAAATTGAATATAATTTTTTTCTGCATCTAACCCAGCCAATAGTTTTGGCCTAATACCGCAGTTTGGCCACTCAGCTCTGCTCGGTTCCCATCCATTGTTTTTTTGTGCAAACAACTCCAGAGCTGTTAATTAGTTAACCACCAAAATGAGTGGAAAAAGGCCTGCTGCTGGTGGAAAGGGGAATAGGCGTGTTGGGAAGGGGAAAAAAGGTTGTGTCCGTGGGGTAGGTGTTAAAGCAACAGTAACATCTGCAGAAGAAAGACCATCTTCCAGCCAAACTAAAATGTCTACTTCTTTTAGCGGACAATGTGATAAGATCCCTTTCTTACGGCCACGCCAATCGCTACAAATTCCAGATGAGGCACAAAAACAGCAGGTGCTTCAACGGATATCAAGTGCTCCTTTAAGTGGGCTCTCCTCCACATCAACTTCAACATCACAAATACTCCAGTCCTCAAAGGTGTCACCCCAATCGCACTTGCTTCCTCACAGCTCCCAAATCTCCAGCTGCCCGTCTGAGTATGAGGTAGAACAGATGGTTGAGTCTGCAGAGCTGTTTACTCATACTATAGCCTGGGAATCAGAGGTCGACTCCAGCGCTTCTGTGAATCCAGACGAGGAAATGATCTGCACTGATGCCCAGAATCTTTATGAGTCGGATCCAGGACCAGACGCAGAAGTCTGACCATAATGTAGACCCTCATTCCCAAACTGTAACTCCTGTTGGTGGAGACAATGAGGAAGACGATGATAAGACTCAAATACCTGATTGGAGCGACAACTTTAGTTTTTTGTCAGGGCAGGAACAGGTTGGCTCTGAGGACGACGGGTGTGATAACGCACAGGGTGATGATGATGAGGTTGGAGATCCCACTTACTGTCAACCCACAGTCAGCCAAGAGATGAGGTCAGCAGAGGAGGTGGAGGAAGATGCTAGTGACGACGAGGTCAGGTTGCGCCTTCCTGGACAGAGACGTAGTACTGGAAGCACGTCAACAACTGCATCCTCAAACACAACTCTGCCTCTCACCACAAGTCGTGGTGGCTCTTCAGGTCGCATGGGTGCTAAGCCTTGCATAGCCTGGGCATTTTTTCAGATCGATAAAGATGACCCAACTCGTGTTATCTGTAACATTTGTCAGCAAAAGCTAAGTAGAGGCCAAAAAATACATAGTTTGAGTACTTCATGCATGAACCGGCACATGGACATGAAGCATAAGTTGCAGTGGGAAGCTCAGTGTGCTACAATGCGGCCTAGCCGGCCGGGCCAACCACCGTCTGCCATATCTTGTGCATCCGCGGCCTCTTCATCCTCTGTGACTGGAGGGACAGCAGTCACACCTGTTTTGGGGCGCAGACCTGCCACCTCTTTACCCGCAACAGCCAGCGTGATTGGCAGGTCATCATTTTCTTTGGAGGTGGTAACACCAGCTGGTGTTGAGCGCTGTCCGACATCGATAGCACCACCTTTGGATCAAGGCAACCTAACATGTCCGCCTGCATCTTCCTCACAGACCATCAGTTTGCCGGGGACACCCTTATCAACCCTGTCTAAGCACAATAGCCAGCCCTCGGTCCCTCAGATGTGGACAAGTAAAAGACCATTTCCTCCTAGCCATGAGAAAGCTAAGAGGTTGAATTTCACCATCTGCAAGCTCTTGGCTACAGAAATGCTGCCTTTCCGCCTGGTGGACACAGAGGATTTTCGAGACCTTATGTCCGTCGCAGTGCCCCAGTACCAGATGCCCAGTCGGCACTACTTCTCAAAGAAAGGTGTGCCTGCGCTCCACCAGCATGTCGCACACAACATCACCGCTTCTTTGAGAAACTCTGTGTGTGACAGGGTGCATTTCACCACAGACACTTGGACGAGTAGGCATGGACAGGGGCGTTACATGTCGCTGACTGGGCACTGGGTAACTATGGTGACAGCAGGACAAGGGGCTGCTGTCCAAGTCTTGCCGCCCCCACGAGTTGTGCGTCAATCCTCTTTATCTCAAAGTTCCTCCACTGCTTCTGCCTCCTCAACCTCCTCTCGGTCTGCCACCTGCACCCAAAGCCTGTCTGGTCATGCCACAAGCTTTCTAACTGCGCAGAAGGGATCCTGCACACCTCCTTACTATGCTGGCAGTAGGGCTCAACGTCATCAGGCGGTTTTTACATTGAAATGTCTGGGAAATGTGAGTCACACAGCTGAGGAGTTGTGGTCAGCTCTGGAGAACCAATTTCATGAATGGTTGTCTCCACTGGACCTGAAACCAGGGAAGGCCGTGTGCGACAATGCTGCAAACCTGGGTGCGGCCCTTCGCCGGGGCAATGTCACACACGTGCCTTGTATGGCTCACGTGTTGAACCTGGTTGTCCAGCAATTTTTAGCCCACTATCCCAGACTAGATGGCCTTCTGCAGAGGGCACGGTCGCTGTGTGCTCACTTCCGCCGTTCGCATCCCGCAGCTCAGCGACTTACATCTCTACAGAAGTCGTTGGGCCTGCCACTTCACCGGCTAAAATGCGATGTGCCTACCCGGTGGAATTCAACTCTGCACATGTTGCAGCGACTGTGGCAGCACCGACAAGCCCTGGTGCAATACGTTCTGACGTATAGCCTGGGCCAACGAGATCCAGAGGTGGGTCAAATCACGCTGGGGGAGTGGTCTCCGATCAGGGACCTATGCACCCTTCTGCACAGTTTTGAAATGGCGACGAAGATGTTTAGTGCTGACGATGCCATTATCAGCATGACTATTCCGGTGATTTACATGCTGGAGAACATGTTAAACAGAATTCGGAGTCAGGTGGTGGCACAAGAGGAGTTGGAGGAAGTAGAGGAGGAGGAGTTGTATGCGGAAGGGCTAACATCTGCAAGGTCCAGACGGTCGGCAGCACCAAGGCGGCAAGCATGTGAGGGTGGGGGAGATGGTTTTACCAGGGCGCATGGTAGCAGCCAAACTAGTGAGGAAGGTGCAGGAGCCCAGGAAGAAGTGGAGGACGAACTGATGGAAGACTCATCAGATGAGGGAGACCTTGATCACATTTCTGTTGTGCGAGGTTGGGGGGAGAAGACAGAGGAAGGAAGCATGATTGTTACCTCGCCACCAACACAACAGGGACTTGGTGCTCCTGGATGCGCAACACACATGAGTGCCTTCTTGCTGCACTACCTGCGACATGACCCTCGAATTGTGAGAATTAGAAATAATCCTGACTACTGGGTTGCCACACTGTTAGATCCCCGGTACAAAAGTAAATTTGCAGAAATTATTCCTGCCATAGAAAGGGATGCACGCATGCAGGAGTATCAGCAGAGACTGTTGCAGAATCTTACATGTGCTTTTCCACAAAATACCAGTGGTGCACGTAGTGAATCTCACAGTTCCAACTTGCCAACCGTGGGACCGTCAAGTGTTCAGCACTCAAACCGTAACAGAACCACAGTATCTGCTGGTAACATCAATTTTGCGGAATCATTTCACCACTTTTTTAGCCCATCCTTTGCAAGGCCACAGGAGACAAGAAGTCTGACACATAGTCAACGCCTAGAGACGATGGTACAGGAGTATCTCCAAGTAAACATTGAAGCCATGACTGTGTCACTGGACCCTTGCTCTTTTTGGGCTTCCAATCTGGATAAATGGCCGGAGCTAGCCACTTACGCCTTGGAGATCTTGTCATGCCCCGCAGCCAGCGTTCTGTCTGAACGTGTGTTCAGCGCTGCTGGTGGTGTGCTGACAGATAAGCGCACGCGGCTCTCCACTGATAATGTAGACAGACTCACGTTCATAAAGATGAACAAATCATGGATCCGAAACGACTTTTCTACCCCTGTGTCATCCTGGGGAGAGTAAAAGCTTGATAATTGGTTAAAATCACCCTACCAACCGTTTTAAGCTTTCAAATTACTAATCATGTTTATCTGTATCTTGGCTGGAAAATAATTTGGGCTTTGTAGCAGTGTGCAGCACTGATCCTATTAGGCCATCTATACTAAAGCTTCACCAGATTTAAAATTAATAATAATTTTTAGCTGCATCTAGCCCGGAAAATAATTTTGGGGCTCCGAGATGCGCAAGACACATAAGTGCCTTCTTGCTGCACTACCTGCAGCATGACCCTCATATTGTCAGAATTCGAAGTAATCATGACTACTGGGTTGCCACACTCTTAGATCCCCCAAACTTTTCGATCAACCTTTTCATTTTAATAAAGACCAAAAAAATGGTCATTTTTGAAATTATAAGCATTAGCAGGTTGTTAGAAACTGAAATCAAACAGTTTTCAACTCAAAACTTTATTCTGGGTGATGTTACATTTTCACATAGGACCCCTTGTTCGAAAGGAGCTTCTGAACTCTCTCGTCCATTGAATTTGTCAGGTTTTGGATGGTTTCTGCTTCAATTGTTTTGCATGAGGACAGAATACCCTCCCAGAGCTGTTGCTTAGATGTGAACTGCCTCCCGCCATCATAGACACTCCTTTTAATGATGCTCCAAAGGTTCTGAATGGGGTAGAGGTCAGGGGAGCATGGGGGTCACACCATAAGTTTGTCCCCTTTTATGCCCATATCAGCCAGAGATGCAGATGTTTTATGTGCAGCATGAGATGGTGCATTATCATGCAGAAAAATGATCTTGCTGTGAAATACACGGTTCTTCTTCTTGAACCATGGCAGGAAGTGCTGTTTGAGAAAATCCACATACATTATGGAGTTCATCTTTAGCGCCTTCAGGGATCCTAAAGGGGCCGACAATCTCTCTCCCCATGATTCCAGCCCAAAACATTACTCCTCCTCCTCCTTGTTGGCGCTGTAGCCGTGTTTGCGTGGGGTGTCCATCAACCAGCCATCCTCCACTCCATCCATCTGGACCATCGAGCGCTGCACGGCACTCATCCGTGAACAAAACAGTTTTGAAATCAGTCTTCATGTAATGTTTGGCCCACTGGAGCCGTTTCTGCTTGTGTGAAGTGGATAGAGGAGGTCGACAGGATGGCGTATGCACAGCTGCAAACCTCTGAAAGACCCTGCATCTTGTTGTTCGGGGGACGTTGGAGGCACCAGCAGCTTCAAAAACTTGTCTGCTGCTATGACAAGGCTTTTTTGCCGCTGCTCTTTCAACCTGACGTAATTGCCTGTAGGAAAGAGTCCTCAATTTGCCCTTATCAGCACGCACACGTGTGTACTGTGAATCAGCTACATACTTCTTGATTGCCAAGACACTTCATCCTGATCATCGCACAATGTTGATTGTAGTCATGCCTTGACCTAAACACTCCACAATTTGTTGCTTCTCAGCAGCCGACACATCCTTTTTCTTTCCCATTTTGGCAGAAAATGTAGGCTGCTTAATAATGTGAGACAGCCTTCTTAAGTAGTCTTGCCTTTCGTTGGACTCACCTGCCAAACTAATTAGCACAGGTGTCTGCAATTGCTTACAGTGATATAAAGATCCCTGACACACATCACCATCAATGAGTTTAACTGACAAACAAACAAATTCTTCCCTTATCACTCCTAAACACTTTTTGCATAATAATTTGGAACACAGTGTACATGTGCTTTTCCACAAAACACCAGTGGTTCACGTAGTGAATCTTACAGTTCTAACTTGCCAACCGTGGTCTGTATGGAGTTGTTCAATAAAGGGCCCAAAATTAAGATAACATAGATGGGAGAGGTGGTTTTGATGTTTAAATGTCCGACTACGCCGCCCGTGGATTGCGGTCAGAGTGAACCGCCGCTCCAGGGCAGACCGCTGAGGCTGGTGTTGTGGGTGCAGCAGAGCGTAGCATAACTCCCCACGGGAGGAGTATAGCCTCAGGGCAGTGTATGCGGAGGATGGGGGTGATGGTGCAGGGCAGCAGCAGTAATGACACGGAGTCAGTGATGCAGTCCAGGGCCTTTACTCACAGTTCTTATTATCCAGACCACGTCTGCAGGTAACGGCTGCCCACGTCGTACTGTGCTCACCAGGTGAGGGGCTCAGACAACTCCCAGATAACTTTGGAGTGCTTCACAGGACCCCCTTTGTGTGTCCTTTGTCTGGCCTTTCTTACCAACCCTTCTGTCCGGCTGCCTCGGGCCTCCTCTTGGTAAACTTGGCGCCAGTTTCCTTGACCCTATGTGGTGCCTTCCTAGCGGGTGTAGCGAGGGGCTGCGCCACATAAAATGTCACAGCCTCCTGTTTCTAGCTGAGGGTCGTTTCCTGCCTCCACTAGTTTCGGGGACCGGTCTCCCCCTTTGGCCTGACCCCTCCACGCAGGTGGATTCGGGCGTGCGGTGGCGACTCGCCCGTCCGCACCCCTGAGATCCCTTCGTTCCTCGTTCCTGGAGCCTTCTCCGCTCCTCTTCCTTCCTTCTCCCTCTTCCAGGCCTGGGCCTCTGTTACTAGTCCTGCCTCCGGAGCAGAGCTCATGCAGAGCCCCTGCTCCCTGCCACTTCTGCTCAGACTTCTCTGCACTGAACTAAGATGGTGCCCAACTTTTATACTCCCTTCTCAATGCACCCAGGAACTGCTTCCTCCCTGCTCCTGCACTACAGGGTTCCCCTTCCTCAGTGTTCCCTCCCCCCACTCCAGCCAGGGACAGGGACTGTCGTGCCCATCTCAGGGGCATATTGGTCGCCCTGCCCCACGGCAATGTGGTGTAATGCATGCAGGTGTCGGGTCCTGATCCACACTACTTCCTTACCTGAGAGTGAGATATCACACCTCTGGGTGAGGTGCAATACCTCTGTAGCAACCGAGCCCTCAGGGTGCTACAGTTCCATTTATCTTCAGCCTAGGTGACGTATTGTGATACAGGGCCGTGATTTTGGCTATAAAAGGGTCCCCTAGACCCCTACCCCAAGCTTTTTAAGAGAATCATATATGGCGTGCCAGGAGACTCTATGGAATGCTTTCTCAGCATCCAACGAGAGTATCTAATTACAAATTTTTAACTGCATCTAGCCCAGGAAATACTTTGTGCCTAGTAGCAGGGTCTGCTAGTCAGCGGATTATCCCGGCTGTTAAGCAAGCTACACCACCTGTAGTTTGGACACTTCATTTTTGCAAAGGAAATGCTTCGGGACCACGGGATACTCAGTGAAGAGCATCAGGAGGCACCCCAAGGCATAGGGGCTGGGACTGGCAGTAGGATGCCTTGCGGTGGACAGTCGAGCTCGATCCTTATAAAAGCTTTTTAACTGCAGCAGCTTTAGTGGACGCTACTGGAGCTGGAATTACGCGGCTGCTGGCATGAGACTTGCCCTCCAATAGATCCTTGTAAATGGATTTAAAGTGTATTTATTCAAATTAGAGAGACAATTTAAATTAAAAAGCTTAGAGCTGCCTCCACCACAGGGGGGCTCGCTCGACCCACCAGCGGACAGGCACCAGTATTGGGAGAGGGGGGCTGGCCGTCAGGGTTCACCGCGGCTCTGGCACAAACCCGGCGACACGGAGGTGGCACGGGCAGGAGCGGACTGAACGTGTCGGCTTCTCACTTTTTGGATTTTAGAAGGGCATGACATGCCTATATCTGTGTCTCCCCCTCCTTTTACTCCTCCACCTCTTTTCTTTTCGCATGACTATATGTACTTGTCACTTTTCCATGTGTTAGTTGTGTCTTCTGAGCAGTTTGTCAGCTTTTGGACACCTTTGAAGGTGTTTTCTATGTGTTTCTATGTGTTTTTGTTTGCCTGCCATTGGTTTTAACGGTGTTCGAAGGTGTTCGACGAACAGTTCGGCGAACACACGGGTGTTCGACGAACCGAACCAAACTCGAACACTACGGGGGTGGCTCAACACTAGTGTTGAGCGATACCTTCCGATATCAGGAAATATCGGATCGGATTGGATCGGGACGATACTCAAAAAGTATCGGATATCGCCGATTCCGATACCGGAAACCAATGCAAGTCAATGGGACACAAATATCGGAATGAAAATAAACCCTTTCTTTCCTTGCAGGTTAATTCTACATGAAGGAAAACAACTTACAATAATGTAGAATGTATTGGGGGAGGTGGTTGCCCAAATCAATGGGAACAGTGCTCACAGTGAAACATGAAAAGCCGGCAATTCATCAGCGGCATACACCGGTACCCGACAATTTATAAAAAAATAATAGGGTTTTCGTGCACCATCTCTTTAAAAAAACCGACCGGCAATTCAGTAGCGGTACCCGACAATTTAGAACAGAAAGATAGAGCATCACATAGATTAGATAGATAGAAACATGTCAGTCACATATATAAGAAGTACAGTGACAGTGTTGCTTACTGTACTTGTCATTTAGTGTTAAAATAAAGGATTTATTAAAAAAAAAATTGGCGTGGGGTTCCCCGTAATATTAGTCTCTAGCGGAGGTTAAGCAGACGCCTGGGGCAGATGTTTGAAGCCTGGGAAGGGGGTAATACCCACGGAGCTTCCCAGGCTACTAATATCAGCCCCCAGCTGAATACCTAGCCTTTACTAGCTATTAAAATGAGGGACCCCCAAAAAAATGACATGGGGTCCCCACTATTTTAATAGCTAGCAAAGTCTAGGCAGACAGCTGGGGGCTGATATTAATAGCCCAGGAAGGGTGCCATGAATATTGGCCCCCTCCCAGGCTAGAAACACCAGCCGTCAGCCGCCCCAGAAATGGTGCATCCATAGGATGCGCTGTCAGGCAAAAGGTATTTTTTCCCGAATTTTAAAAATGAGAGATGTTTTAAAAAAGAAAAACCCCCACCCCCTATCCGTTTGTAAGAAGACATAGAGCTGCAGTGCTGTCCCCCACCCTAAGAATTTTTATTAGCGTCGTAAACCCTCAGTGTAGCGCAGCTTGTAGCTCAAACTAGATTATTCCCTCCAAAATTCCCATTGTTTAAAAGCTTGTACAGTTAATGTAGAATTTAAAAACGCACATGATGGTCACTAACCCAGGGACCAGATTTTTGGAATGTTCACATTTTTCTGGTTGCAATGATATATTTTTCATAACTGGGATACCCCCAGAAATCGAGGAATTGGTTTCTTAGCTTCTGAGCATCATAGAGAGGTCCTGTTTAATATCCATCTGCAGGAAAATTAGTGACGGCCAACATGATGTCTCCATCTTGGATGTGGGACCCCCCCACACCAAGATATGAAACATGAAGGTTTTTATGTTCTATGCAGCTGGGTGGTCTCACAAAGCCGAGCCCCCCTTGTGAGGTAAATAATGGGTGTCTCCCAGAGTTTTGGCTGCTTTTCAAAAAAGCAAATCGGCCATTTTCAGGTCATTCATCTCAGGGACATCGGACACAAGCACACCACGCGGCGTAGAAGAATCACCTCTAATTTCCGGGGAGCTGTCCCCCCCACAGAATCTGAGACCATCACCTTGTGAAGCAGGTTTTGCTATTACTTATCCCTTTTATTTTAATAACTGTTTATGCATACATGTAAATTGTCTCCTTTATAATATCTTGTATATATTTTGTAAACACTGCCCCCTTTTGGGAGTAAATCATTAATTATTTACCAGTTTCGTCCTTCTTGTCCTATGTCGAGCAAACACGTTCCTCACCCGCTAATTCACGTTACCTACCAGGTACCCGATCCACCTGTTAAGCGATCGGTGGTGGCAGTATACCAGTATTTATGTGATATTGTGGTTTGAGGGTGGCCAGTCGGAGGTATATATACGTTCCTGGAAGGAACTGGTGGTATATATACGTTCTGTCACATCACGTGCCGCAATAGTCGACATAAACTAGAGCAGCTGCACCCGTGCTTATCCTCGGTCAATACCGTGTTTGACCAGCAGGATAAGGGGGCGCCAGAGAGCTGCAAGGTCTGACCCAATAGTGGGTGTCGTTTTCCTGACAAATTGGTGGCAAGCGGTGGGATCATAGGACATTAGTGATCTGGTTTGAGCAATCATTCCTCTCTCTAAAAGCTTGCACGGTTCTTACCTGGACCCTGCACAAAAGTTTTGAAAGTCGAACTCAGTGTTTATTAGATCTTAGACAATACTGTATGTGTAGCAGTTACCCCTACCCTTCTTCGGTTTTTCTTTTCTATTCTTATTTTGGTGATCATGGTCGTAGTTGGGGAGCCCTGGTACCGCCAGCAGAAAAAGGACACTGTTATTGGAATATGTATAACAAGAGGCATTGACCACCGTGACAAAAACAGAGAACAAATGGCTGCTGCACTGGCACAACTGGAGACTGAGCAAGCCCTTCTCCAGACCTCAGCAGGGCCAGGGGTCAGCCGAGATATGGACAGTACTGCTGCAGGGGTCCCACCTGTAGACGCACGCCGCGTCAGCGACCAGGGCAGCATGGACCCCTATCTGCAGATGGCTCTACAACAACTTCCTGCAGAGGATCATGAAGGACGGCTGAGAGTAATTCAACAGCACCAGGAGGCCGAGAGAGCCCAGCGAGAGGCCGAGAGAGCCGAGCGAGCCGAGAGAGCCCAGCGAGAGGCTGCCGAGTGGCGAGCGGAGGCCCAAGCTCAGAGGGCCCATGAACTGCAGATGCCCAACTCGGGATCCCAGCATCCACCTCACGGAACGGTGAGACCAACAATGCGACCCTGTTTAAGCCCCGTCCAGAGCATTTTCCTGTGATGGAAAAGGACGGCGACCTCGACACCTTTCTGAGGGGTTTTGAAAAGACTTGCAGACAATACCAGCTGCCTGAGGAACAGTGGGCCCGATACTTAACTGCAGGGCTGCGAGGCAAAGCTCTGGATGTGTTTGTGGCTCTTCCTCCAAGCCTCGATGTGAACTATGATGCCATTAAGCAGGCCCTAATCCAGAGGTTCCAACTGACCCCTGAGGTGTACCGTAAAAAGTTCCGGAGCCTCCAGCGTGGACCGCACAACAGTTACAGCGATGTGGTGCATGGGCTCCGGACCAACTTTGAGCAGTGGATCCAAGGACTGTCAGCGACCACCTTTGAGCAGCTAAAGGATCTGATGGTGAAAGACCAGTTCCTGCATCTGTGTCTGACTGAGGTACGGCAGTTCGTGATGTATCGAGAGCCACCAGATGCCAATAAAGCAGCGCAGATCGCAGACACCTACGAGGCCAACCGGAGACCAGAGGTGCGGAAGCCGGTCGTCGCCAGCTGGAAAGGGGGTAAGCCATCAACCACCATCCCTGCCCCTGCCAGTCGACCTTCCGGAGTCTTTTTCCCCGTTACCAATGCCCGGCCTTCATCTGATGCCCGCAGGTGTTATTTCTGCAACCAGACTGGTCATCTCAGCGCCACTTGCCCAGAGAAGCAGAGGAAGAACCCCCCATCCAAGGCCCCAGGGCCTAATGCCTCAGTTCTTTTGGTGGGTGGGCCGGTTGGGAGGGCCTGTGAAAACTTTCAGTCTGTCAGGGTGGGGGACACTCTCACTGTAGGCCTCAAGGACACTGGGGCCGAACGAACCCTCATCCGACCCGAACTGGTGTCCACTGAAGAGCTTATTCCGGGAAAGACCCTGACTGTCACCGGGATTGGGGGCGTCCGATGCCCCTTGCCCATGGCCCCGGGTTTTTATTGATTGGGGTGCGGGGAGTGGGGTGAAGGAAGTGGGAGTTACCCAAAACCTACCTGCAAATGTTTTGTTGGGAACTGATTTGGGGAGGATGCTTGCTTATTATGTCCCTAACACCCCTCCCCGATCTGATACGGTTGGTAAGGTTAATGCTGATACTGTGAATGTCAATGCTTTACATGATGATGATGATGATGATGATGATGATGATGTTGTATTGGAAGGTGCAGGAGAACTCAGCCATGTCACTCTGTGGGGTGATGTTGCTGAGGATCCCCTAGCAGTAGCAAAGGTCAGTGCCAAGGGTAATGGGGAGAGGCACGAGGACCATGAAGCAGGTGGTGCTGTGCCAGTGACCAGTGTCACAACAGAAGGTGACCTGGCTGATAGTCGCTGTCCCATACGTAGCACTGTGCCTGAGGTAATGGAGGATGATGGAGAAGTAGTTCTCATGGCCTCGCAGGCTAATGAGACGGTGTTATTCCCCGGGGAGACGGCCTATATAGCCACTGTTACCCGCAGTCAGAGTGCCCAGAACACAAGTAACGCCCTGCCTTCTGGACCCTCCTCGGACAGAGGAATAACAGGATCAGGTATGGACCCAGAGCCGGTCCCAGAGGGTCCCAGTGAGGACGTGGCCTTAACCTCACTTCTGGCTTCCTCCAGCCAGGAGTTTCAGGCAGCTCTGCACTCAGATGGTAGCCTAGAGACGTTAAGGAGCCTCGCTGAGAAACCCACCTCCGAGTCGGATAAGGAGAGGGTATTCTGGGACCAAGGAAGGTTGTACCGGGAGACAGTTCCCTGTACACCCCAACAGGAGTGGCTGAGGGAAAGACAGCTGGTCGTCCCCTACCAATTCAGGGATGAGTTGTTGCGGATCACCCATGAGATTCCACTCGCTGGACACTTGGGGGTCAGCAAAACCAAAGCCCGGCTGTCTCATCACTTTTATTGGCCCAAAATGAGGACAGATGTGGTGAACTACTGTCGCTCCTGTACCACGTGTCAAAGAGTGGGAAAGTCTGGGCCGGCCCCCAAAGCCCCCCTGATCTCTTTGCCCGTGATAGAGGAGCCTTTCCAGAGCATTGCTGTGGACATTGTGGGACCACTGGCCATGCCCAGCAGATCTGGAAAACGTTTCATCCTTACCGTGGTAGACTATGCTACCTGGTATCCGGAGGCGGTAGCCCTGTCCTCAATTAGGGCGGATAAGGTGGCGGACGCCCTCTTGGCCATCTTTTCGCGAGTAGGATTTCCCAGGGAGATGCTTACCGACCAGGGGACCCAGTTCATGTCACGCTTAATGGAGGCCCTATGTAAGAAAATGCAGGTGCAGCATTTGGTATCGAGCGCGTATCACCCACAGACCAATGGTTTGCGTGAGCGATTCAACTGTACCCTCAAACAGATGTTAAAAATGCTGGTTGAAACCCAGGGTCGCAACAGGGAACATTACCTCCCACACCTGCTATTTATTTACAGAGAGTTTCCACAGGCCTCAACGGGGTTCTCCCCCTTTGAGCTCCTGTATGGCAGGCGTGTCCAAGGACCCCTTGGGTTGATAAGGGAATTCTGGGAAGAAGAGCCGAGCTCCCCAGGAGTGTCCATCATGGAGTATGTCATGCGCTTCCGTGACAAGATGCAGACCTTGACTCAGTTGGTACATAACAACATGGCACAAGCCCAGGCTGACGAGAAGCATTGGTACGACCAGAACGCCCGAGAACGGACCTACCAGGTGGGTCAGAAGGTGTGGGTGCTGGTCCCCGTACCAAAGGACAAGCTTCAGGTGGCCTGAGAAGGCCCGTACGTCATTCACCAACAGCTCAACCCGGTCACCTACGTGATCACACTTGACCACGAGCGGGGTAGGCGGAAGGCGTTTCATGTTAATATGATGAAGGCTCATCAAGAACGTGGAACCTGCTTCCTACCGGTCTGCAACCTGCCTGAGGATGGGGAGGATGACCCCCTCTTGGACATGCTCGCCCAAGCGAAGGCCAGCGGGTCCCTAGAGGATGTAGAGCTAAGCGACTTGCTATCCGCAGACCAGAGGTCTCAGATGCAAGCAGTGCTGAAACCCTTCCAAGCAGTGTTCACCAACCTGCCTGGCAGGACTGAAGTGGCGATCCATGAAGTGGACACCGGGAATCATGCCCCACTCAGGCGGACAGCCTATCGAATCTCCGATGAGGTGCAGCATGTCATGCGCCAGGAGGTCGAGGAGATGCTGCAGTTGGGGGTGATTAAGCGGTCCAAGAGCACATGGGCCTCACCTGTAGTCCTGGTGCCAAAGAAGGACCAGACCACCCGGTTCTGTGTGGACTAGAGGGGGCTCCACGCTATCACAGACTCTGATGCACAACCAATGCCACGCATTGAGGAGCTGTTGGAGCGGTTAGCCAGTGCGAGCTATCTCTCCATTATGGATTTGAGTCGGGGATATTGGCAGATTCCCTTGAGCCCCGGGGCCCAGGAGAAGTCCGCCTTTATCACCCCCTTCGGATTGTATGAATCCACGGTCATGCCTTTCGGCATGAAAAATGCCCCTGCCACGTTCCAGCGAATGGTCAACCACCTGCTCCAGGGACTGGAGAGGTACGCAGTGGCGTACCTGGATGACATTGCCATCTTCAGTCCCACCTGGGAGGAACACCTCGAGCATCTGCAGCAGGTGCTTGGGCGCATTCACCAGGCGGGCTTGACCATCAAGCCGGGAAAGTGGCAGATGGGCATGAACGAGGTCCACTACCTGGGGCACCGGGTAGGTGGGGGTACTCTGAAGCCAGAGCCTGGAAAGGTGGATGCTATCGTGTCCTGGCCCACCCCCAGGACCAAGAAGCAGGTGCAGTCCTTCTTGGGCACCGCAGGGTACTATAAACGCTTTGTACAAGACTATATTAGCCTTGCGAAGCCCTTGACAGACCTCACCAAGAAGAGCCTACCCCATTCTGTCAAATGGATGGATGAATGCGAGGTGGCCTTTAGGGCTTTGAAGACTGCCTTGAGCAGATCCCCTGTGCTAAAGGCGGTCGACGGCACACGGCCACTCTTAGTACAGACCGACGCCAGTGAGTTTGGCCTCGGTGCTGTACTCAGCCAGGTAGACTCGGGAAACCAAGAACACCCCGTGTTGTACCTAAGCCGGAAACTGCTGCCGAGGGAAGTGGCCTATTCCTCCATAGAGAAGGAGTGCCTGGCCATTGTATGGGCCCTCAACCGCTTACAGCCTTACTTGTACGGGCGCCCCTTCACTGTCATGACTGACCACAACCTCCTGAGTTGGCTGCACACCATGTCAGGTGCCAACGGAAGGTTGTTACACTGGAGCCTCACCCTCCAGCAGTACGACTTAACTGTTCAACACCGCAAGGGCAGCGAGCATGGCAATGCCGATGGGTTGTCCCGGCGAGGGGAGCCTCCAGACATACGCTTGGAGGAGTACCAGAAGGTCCTACCTCCATAGCGCAGTCTAAAAGGGGGAGGTGTCAGGCAAAAGGTATTTTTTCCCGAATTTTAAAAATGAGAGATGTTTTAAAAAAGAAAACCCCCCACCCCCTATCCGTTTGTAAGAAGACATAGAGTTGCAGTGCTGGCCCCCACCCTAAAATTTTTTATTAGCGTCGTAAACCCTCAGTGTAGCGCAGCTTCTAGCTCAAACTAGATTATTCCCTCCAAAATTCCCATTGTTTAAAAGCTTGTACAGTTAATGTAGAATTTAAAAACGCACATGACGGTCACTAACCCAGGGACCAGATTTTTGGAATGTCCACATTTTCCTGGTTACAATGATATATTTTTCATAACTGGGATACCCCCAGAAATCGAGGAATTGGTTTCTTAGCTTCTGAGCATCATAGAGAGGTCCTGTTTAATATCCATCTGCATGAAAATTAGTGACGGCCAACATGATGTCTCCATCTTGGATGTGGAACCGCCCCACACCAAGATATGAAACATGAAGGTTTTTATGTTCTATGCAGCTGGGTGGTCTCACAAAGCCGAGCCCCCCTTGTGAGGTAAATAATGGGTGTCTCCCAGAGTTTTGGCTGCTTTTCAAAAAAGCAAATCGGCCATTTTCAGGTCATGCTTCTCAGGGACGTCGGACGCACGCACACCACGCGGCGTAGAAGAATCACCTCTAATTTCCGGGGAGCCGTCCCCCCCACAGAATCTTAGACCATCACCTTGTGAAGCAGGTTTTGCTATTATTTATCACTTTTATTTTAATAACTGTTTATGCATACATGTAAATTGTCTCCTTTATAATATCTTGTATATATTTTGAAAACACTGCCCCCCTTTTGGGAGTAAATCATTAATTATTTACCAGTTTCGTCCTTCTTGTCCTATGTCGAGCAAACACGTTCCTCACCCGCTAAGTCACGTTACCTACCAGGTACCCGATCCACCTATTAAGCGATCGGTGGTGGCAGTATACCAGTATTTATGTGATATTGTGGTTTGAGGGTGGCTGGTCGGAGGTATATATACGTTCCTGGAAGGAACTGGTGGTATATATACGTCCTGTCACATCACGTGCCGCAATAGTCGACATAAACTAGAGCAGCTGCACCCGTGCTTATCCTCGGTCAATACCGTGTTTGACCAGCAGGATAAGGGGGCGCCAGAGAGCTGCAAGGTCTGACCCTAAAGTGGGTGTCGTTTTCCTGACATGCGCCAATTCTGGCACTTAGCCTCGCTCTTCCCACTGCCCTGTAGCGGTGGCTGTGGGGTAATAGTTCTCGGGTTGATGTCAGCTTATAATGCCAGCTGACATCAAGCCCAGGTTAGTAATGGAGAGGCATCTATAAGACACCCCCATTGCTAACCCCATAGTCAAAGTTAAAAATAAACACAAACCCCCAGAATAAAGTCCTTTAATTGAAATGAACACACAATTCTTATTGTTCTAAATTAAACCATACTTACCATCACGCCCATTCCAGCTGAAGCCAACGATCTCCTGCAATAAAAGAAAAATAATAAAGCACCATCATCCTTACCTTTCCATGGTTCCCACGACAGCTTCAGCTCTGCTACAGTCACATGACAGGCTGGATCGCTGCAGAAAGCTGCCATCCAGCCTGTCATCCCGCAGACACTGAGAAGCGCAGGCACCAATGAACTCAGCTCACCTCATGCACGTCACTGACAGCGTGGGAAAATACTCACACTGAAGCGCTGAGTGCAGGAGAATTTTCCCACGCTGTCAGTGACGTGCATGACGTGAGCTGAGTTCATTGGACATGAACTCACCTCATGCACGTCACTGACAGCGTGGGAAAATTCTCACACTGAAGCGCTGAGTGCAGGAGAATTTTCCCACGCTGTCAGTGACGTGCATGAGGTGAGCTCATGTCCAATGAACTCAGCTCACCTCATGCACGTCACTGACAGCGTGGGAAAATTCTCCTGCACTCAGCGCTTCAGCAGGAGAATTCTCCCACGCTGTCAGTGACGTGCATGAGGTGAGCTGAGTTCATTGGACATGAACTCGGCTCATCTGGATGCCGTCACAGCGAGACACTGAGGAGCGCAAGCATGCCTGCGCTTCTCAGTGTCTGCGGCATGGCAAGCTGGATGGCAGCTTTCTGCAGCAATCCAGCCTGTCATGAGAATGTAGCAGAGCTGAAGCTGTCGTGGGAACCATGGAAAGGTAAGGATGATGTTACTTTATTATTTTACTTTTATTGCAGGAGATCGTTGGCTTCAGCTGGAATGGGCGTGATGGTAAGTATGGTTTAATTTAGAACAATAAAGAATTGTGTCTTTATTTCAATTAAAGGACTTTATTCTGGGTGTTTGTGTTTTTTTTTAACTTTGACTATGGGGTTAGTAATGGGGGTGTCTTATAGACGCCTCTCCATTACTAACCTGGGCTTGATGTCAGCTGGCATTATAAGCTGACATCAACCCCAACCCTATTACCCCACTGCCACCGCTACAGGGCAGTGGGAAGAGCGAGGCTAAGTGCCAGAATTGGCGCATCCTATGGATGCGTCATTTCTGGGGCGGCTGACGGCTACTGTTTCTAGCCAGGGAGGGGGCCAATATTCATGGCACCCTTCCTGAGCTATTAATATCAGCCCCCAGCTGTCTGCCTAGCCTTTGCTAGCTATTAAAATAGGGGGGACCACACGTCATTTTTTGGGGGGGGTCCCCCATTTTAATAGCTAGTAAAGGCTAGGTATTCAGCTGGGGGCTGATATCAGTAGCCTGGGAAGCTCCGTGTGTATTACCCCCTTACCAGGCTTCAAACATCTGCCCCAGCTGTCTGCTTAACCTCCGCTAGAGACTGAAATTACGGGGAACCCCACGGCAATTTTTTTTTAAATAAATCCTTTATTTTAACACTAAATGACAAGTACAGTAATCAACACTATCACTGTACTTATTATATATGGGACTGACATGTTTCTATGTATCTAATCTATATGTGATGCTCTATTCTTTCTATTCTAAATTGTCGGGTACCGCTGTTGAATTGCCGGCCGGCTTTTTTAAAGAGACGGTGCATGAAAACACTAATATATTTTTAAATAAATCCTTTACACTAAACGACAAGTACAGTAATCAACACTATCACTGTACTTCTTATATATGTGACTGACATGTTTCTATCTATCTAATCTATGTGTGATACTCTATTCTTTCTATTCTAAATTGTCGGGTACCGCTGCTGAATTGCTGGCCGCCTTTTTTTAAGAGATGGTGCACGAAAACAATATTGTTTTTTAATAAATCCTTTACACTAAATGACAAGTACAGTGAGCTGAGCGCTGCCATCCAACTTGTCATCCTTCAGAGACACGGCAGAGCGCAGGCATTATGGGAACTTCCGATTCCGGTATTCGATATTGTAAAAGTATCGGAACTCAGTATTGGAACTCAGATACCGCGAATATCGGTCGATACCCGATATTTCAGTATCGGAATGCTCAACACTAGTCAGAATCACTCGTCAGAATCACTCGTCAAAATCACTCGTCAGAATCACTCGTCAGAATCATTCGTCAGAATCATTCGTCAGAATCACTCGTCAGAATCACTTGTCAAAATTACTCATCAGAATCACTCATCAAAATCACTTGTCAAAATCACTTGTCAGAATCAGTTCTCAGACAAGGTATTTAGCCTCAAACTGACACCATTCTGATGTTTGATTTTGATATCTGATCATGTCCTAAAATGGACACTGTATATATGTGATATGTCTGACAGAGAACCATGGTTTTAAATAGCAGGCCTGTAGTTTACTAATACCATTATTCACAGAGACCTAGTGTGAATAGCTTGACTGACACACTGCAATGAATTAGGCAGAAATGGCTGATTTTGGATTGCTGTTATATGTGATACGTCTGACAGAGAACCACGGTCTTAAATAGCAGGCCTGCAGTTTACTAAAATTATTCTTCACAGACACCTAGTGTGAATAGCTTGACCGACACACTGCAATGAAATGGAAAGCAGAAATGGCTGATTTTGGAATGCTGTTATATGTGATACATCTGACAGAGAACCACACTTTTAAATAGCAGGCCTGTAGTTTACTAAAAATATTCTTCAGAGACCTAGTGTGAATAGCTTGACCGACACACTGCAACGAAATGGAAGGCATAAATGGCTGATTTTGTAACGCTGTTATATGTGATACGTCTAACAAAGAACCACGGCTTTAAATAGCAGGCCTGTAGTTTGCTAATACTATTGTTCACAGAGACCTAGTGTGAATAGCTTGACCGACACACTGCAACAAAATGTAGAAGGAGGTCAATATTTTCCACGTTCAGTTTAAATTTCTGGATTTTTATTGCTGCAATAAGTAACTGATCTGGTTGTCTTCTGCAGTGCTAACAAGCAAATGGAGCAGAAAAATGGTGTGCTCTGGATTGCTTTTTAACCAAATAACCAGAATTAGGATAAAAAAAAATTGCCCTCGCCCCTGATACCTGGAGCTATGTCTACAAATATTTGTCACAGCAGAATCACTCAGAAGTTGAACATGCAATGGATCCTCTTGTGCTTTATCATGCACTGCAGTCTGTCACATACCCTGCCTTCCTTTGTTTTTAAGAAAATACCTAGAATTAAGATCAAAATAAAATTTGCCCTGGCCCCTGATATATGGGGCTATGTCTACAAATATCTGTAAGAACAGCAGCAGCAGGAACGTGCTATGGACCCTCTTGCACTATATGCACTGCAGTTTGCCACTTCCTAACTCCTGCTATCACCACTGAATATATGTAGCTGGATTAGTCCCCAGAAGGACTGTTAGTTCAGATGGATATATAGATATGCTGTGGAATACTTTTACTAACTATAAACAAGCAAACCTCTCCCTGACTCAGCAGCAGCTCTCCCTACGCTGCCTGGTTCCTGGGTAGACTGTGATGAGCATAGCACACCCAGGTCTTATTTAGACCTGATGACGCTGTGCGGCCAGTCAATCACTGTAATGCCCACAACCAACATGACTACGGCATTACAGTGTGTGGCAAGCAATCCCTGCATGTTTATTGGCTCTCTATAGAGCATCAAACATGCAGGGCGGGGACTCGAGTTCCCCTCAGAGCAACCCGGAAATACTGGCCGAGCTTGTCGAGCACCGTGATGCTCGGGCGAGTACCGAGTAATGACGAGCACATTTGCTCCTCACTAGAGGTCATGGGAGTTCAGGAAGAAGAATCTGACTTCATCTTCTGTGCAAAGGAGTCATTGGGGGTTTGAAGAAGACTAGGCATAAAGGGGGGTTACTGTAGTGTCTGACGGCGCCTCCGCATGGTTCCCCTCCTCCCACCATGCGGGAACACCGGCTTATTCATCTCCCTGTCCGCAGCTGCTTCTTTGGGAGCTGTCTCCTCTTCTGTGGCACCGCACTCTGTCAAAGCAGCACTACTAGTATTCGCTTGCGTGCACTCCCCTGGTCTTAAAGGGGCAGCGAGCACATGGCAAAATGCCCCCAGCTGACAGCTGAGAGGCTTTCTGTTCATGTAATCACCTGCAAGATGTTATACATCTTGTATAAAAGGCACCCTCCCAAATAGGGTGGTGCATGAGCAATCCCTATAGTTATTGTTAGGTGGTTTGGTGTGCAACTGTGTGTCGCCAGGTCCCCCACCTCTGGTCTGTTAAAGTTATTCCTGTATCCTGTATCCCAGTAGTCCAGTATAGTTTGTCCATATTCCTAAGACCGCATCGGCGGTACCCGTCTGCTACCCTGGGGGCTGACTGCCCAGGCTTGAAGGCTGAACCTATAACTGCATCTGCGGTATCTGTACCCTGTGGCCATATCGGCGGTACCAGAACTGTTAGTCTGAACCTATCCCTGTTGCCGTCCTGTCTGCACATTCTGAACCTGTCCCGGAGGCCATCCTGTCTGAACCTGTCCCAGTGGCCATCTTGTCTGTCACCTCCGGGTCAGGAGACCTGTGGTCCATGCATCACGGTCAGTTCCCGGATAGCAAAACCCAAATGTGTGAATCCAGCCTCAGTGTGAGATGTTCAGCATAGATAGAGAGGTTTTATAGGATCACCTCCTCTGCTTGGTCCAAGAAACCCAGTCAATTACTGCATTTCTGGCTATTGCTTAGCAAAGAACATTGCCAAATAAATATTCAGCCAAAGCTGAAGGACTTCAAAAGAAATAAATAAAATAGGACCTCAGTTATCATGTAAATTCACTTCAGTAGACCATTTTACCTTAATCATTCAATAATTATTTTTTAAAGTTTTTTTTTTGAAGAAACATTCTTACTTTACAACTTGTTTGGATAGAATTTAGGACATAGAAGTATGTCTATTATTACTGGACCTTGAAACGTCTTGGTCATAAATTACCTCCACTATTTAAGAGACAGAATATTGACAATGATAAGAAAATATGCATTTCAGCAAAACTTTAATCTTCACAGAAAGAAAAAAAAGATCATTTGGACTCCCGTCACAGAGCTGTCAGCTAGCATATGATGTTCTACAGACAAGCTTGCATCATGTCTCTTTAGAAAGTAACTAAATGCTTGCTAAAATGTTAATATTTTTTTGTCCCTTTAATTGCCAGCAGATCAGTGGGGTCCTGATACATAGACCCATGGTGATCTCTCAAAAAACCCATAAGAAGTGCTCCTGCCTGAACACTCATATAGTGCAGAGTATGAATTCCATAGAAAGTCTATGCATTGCATAGCTTCTGCCTGAGAACTGACATATAGTAGAGTATGGATTCAATAGAAAGTGTATGTGAAGAATATTCAAGATAAGCCCATGTCAATCACTGTGCACTGTTTTGCGGGCTTTATAGAGATCTTCTATGCACAGTGTAATCCGACACTTTTTGCAGCAAGCAGAAGGGAGGGGGCTGAGAAGCAGGGAGTGACAAATCCCACAGCAGCTGCAAGCTGCACAGGAATGCCCTTCCCCCAAGCCATGTGCTTTATTGTGTGAGATACTATAATTAAACACCGAGTTATGGGAATACGATACATCTCAGTGATAAACCAACCAGATTTTTAGGAACCTGAGGGAATGGGGAATGTCACCCTAGCTCTAAACACAGTCCAGTGCATAAGGAAAGGGAGATACCTGACACAGCCTTGCGGGGGCCCCTATGGCCCCGGTGTTTGGTATCCACGCATAGCAGGGGCCGGGCTGGGTCCGATGACACCAGAACTGGCTCCCTAGGACCGTCCAGTAAGGACGTAAAGCCCATTCTAGTTTTTGGAGTTTTTAGCTAAGAGTGAAAGAGGTGGAGACTTGGGCTTAACCAGGGGGCAGTAGTGGGAGTGACCCAGAGAGTTTAACAATCCCTGATGCCAGAGCCCAGGGTCTTTTTTCCTTGGAAAGGTCGTAAAGTCACATCGTGGGGGGAAAAGTCCGGCAACTACAAAGAGAGGGCCCGCAAGCCTCCCATGTGGCAGCCCTTCCCCTGAAAGCCAGGTCGTCCATCTGATCGGTAACAGACATGTAATAACGGCTTCATATCTTCAGTACCCATACTATCATGTTTGCAACTCTGACCATTGTGTAGGTTTCACTAGTGTTGAGTGAGTATGTATGGTTAACCCTTTCAGCAAGTATGCTCGGGCGAGTACCGAGTATCTTCAGCGTACTCGGTGATATGTTTGAATCACTCCCGTGTGCATGATTTGCCACTGTTTGACTGCTTTAATACATGTGAGGAATGCTTGTTTCTTAAGAATTCCTTACATGTATTAAAGCTGTCAAACAGTCGCAAATCATGCATACGGGAGTGAGTGAGGTCCACTACCTGGGGCACCGGGTAGGTAGGGGAGCTCTGAAGCCAGAGCCCGGGAAGGTGAATGCCATTGCATCCTGGCCCACCCCCAGGACCAAGAAACGGGTGATGTCCTTCCTGGGCACTGCCGGGTACTATAGGAGATTTGTCCCTTACTATAGTAGCCTGGCGAAGCCCCCTCACCAAGAAGAAGCTGCCCTCTGCAGTCGATTGGACAAACGAATGTGAGACAGCCTTCCGGTCGCTGAAGACCGCCCTTTCTATCTCCCTGGTATTACAGGCAGCCGACTTCATGTGGCCGTTTGACATGTAGACCGACACCAGTGACTATGGCCTCGGTTCTGTGCTCAACCAGGTTGACACCACGGGCCGTGAACACCCCGTTTTGTACCTGAGCTGGAAGTTCCTGCTGAGGGAGGTGACCTATTCCATGATGGAGAAGGAATGTCTGGCAGTGTGGACCCTGCAGTGTCTGTACTGTACGGATACCAGTACACCATGAAAACAGACCACAACCCCCTCAGCTGGTTACACATTGTATCCGGAACGAATGGGAGGTTGCTGCGCTGGAGCCTGGCGCTCCAGCAGTACCACTTTGCTATTCTCCACAAAAAGGGCCGCGAACATGGCAATGCTGAAAACTTCTCCCATCAAGGGGAAGTTGTGGACGGGCGCGTGGGGGAACACCGGGTGGTGCTACCCCCTAGCGCCCTCTAAAGGGGGAGGTGTGAAGAATATTCAAGATAATCCCATTTCAATCACTGTGCACTGTTTGGCGCACTTTATAGAGATCTTCTATGCCCAGTGTAATCTGACACTTTTTGCAGGAAGCAGAAGGAAGGGGGCTGAGAAGCAGGGAGTGACAAATCCCACAGCAGCTGCAAGCTGCACAGGAATACCCTTCCCCCAAGCCATGTGCTGAGATACTATAATTCAACACCGAGTTATGGGAATATGATACATCTCAGTGATAAACTAACCAGATTTTTAGGAACCTGAGGGAATGGTGAATGTCACCCTATCTTTAACCACAGTCTAGTGCGTAAGGAAAGGGAGATACCTGACACAGCCTTGTGGGGGCCCCTACAGCCCCGGTGTTTGGTATCAATGCGTAGCAGGGGCCCAGCTGGGTCCGATGACACCAGAACTGGCTCCTTAGGACCATCCAGTAAGGACATATAGCCCATTCTAATTTTTGGAGTTTTTTAGCTAAGAGAGACCAGGGGCGGAGACTTGGGCTCAAAGAGGGGGCAGTAGTGGGAGTGACCCAGAGAGTTTAACAGTCCCTGCTGCCAGAGCCCAGGGTCTTTTTTCTTTGGGAGGTCGTGACGTCACGTCATGGGGGAAAAAGTCCGGCAACAACAAAGAGAGGGCCCGCAAGCCTCACATGTGACAGCCCTTCCCCTGAAAGTCAGGTCGTCCATCTGATCGGTAACTGACTCGTAATAACTGATTTATATCTTCTGTACCCATACTATCGTGTTTGCAACTCTGACCATTGTGTATGTATAACCCTTATGTATATAGTGTAATGTTTGGTGCGTCCTTACGGCGGTTAAATATATAATTCAACCCTGGGCTGTTCTTTTATCTCGATCCATGAACTCTTGCGTCCGTTGTTCGGTCCAACGAACACGCTACCGGGTGGGTTTCTAGCCCGATATAAGTCCGTTATATCTAATAGAAACTGGTGGCAACTCTCCCAGGCCGACCAGGCTCTGCTTCACTGGAGCTAGTGAAGGAGCCTCTCAGTCCGTCAGGGGTGTGAGCGAGCATCGTGCCATGTCAGTGACTGAGTGGGCCACCTCTTCTCACTCCCTGGTGCCTTCCGGTACCCTTGTGAACAGGGGGTGACTGTGCAGAACTGTACCAATCTTACCTTACGTGTCCTCGAGGGGGTGCGGAATGTCATGTAGGTGCAGAGAGTAGATCCATACCACGTGTTCCGTCTGACGTAATTGTGACCTCAGGCGGGTGGCGGGGTGTGGATCCATCACATTGGTGGTGACAGTGGGATTCTGCAGGGTCCCTCTGGTGCCATTTCTTCACAGTGTATGCTGTGTATTGAACCTATATTTTTCTCTGTGTGTGGCCTTAGGCAGAATCTGTGCACTTCTGTCTAAGGAGCTGCACACTTCTCAGGCATTTTTTGAGCAATTAGTGGAGATGTCAGGACCTGGACCCCCACCGATCCACTGACAATTAAAGGGACCAAAAAATATTATTTTTTTGCAAACAATATAGTTAGATATTAAATCTGTACTCTGCTCTCTGTGTGTGCACTCAGGTAGGAGCTTTATTCTCAAAGGTTTTTTTTTAAGGGAAGCACGGTGGCTCAGTGGTTAGCACTGTAGACTTGTAGTGCTGGAGTCCCAAGTTCAAAGCACACCAAGGGAAACATGTGCTATCAGTTTGTATGTTCTCTCTGTGTTTGTGTGGGTTTCCTCTGGGCACTCTAACTTCCTCCCCCACGCCAAAGACATACTGATAGGAATTTTAAATTATGAGCCCCAATGGGGACAGTGATAATGATGTCTGTAAAGCACTGCAGAAAATAATTGCACTATATAAGTAAACATAAATAGTTAAGTGATTGGTGGAGGTCTCAGTACATGGACATTCACTGATCTGCAGGCAAAATAGACAAAAATATATACTTTTTAGCACATGCTTTGTTACTCTTTATGCTTACTCCACCTTATAAATAATACCTTATAAATACTTTACCATATAAATAATACAAACTATAACTAGTTGCTACTCGAAAAATACCTCAAAATCATAGAATCTGAATGTATGACTGAATTATATTCCAAGACAATTATACCTTTCAAAATATTGTTTTGATTATACAAAGCGTTTTGTTAATTCATCATAATTTGCATACTTCTTTTCCTTACTTTTACTCTTGACTAGACTTTGTAAAAGGGAAATAGACTCCAATTTTACGTGACCCTCATGTCAAATGTAATATCTATTTGTAAAATATGTTTTTTTCCAATGAAAAAGTAAAATTAGATTTGTCCAGTTATTATTTATATGTACTTCAACAGCCTACAATACTAATTAGTACAAGCCTGGTGATCTACAAGGACATTTTTTTAGTTAGATTTCCTCGACAGCTGCAGAACAGATGAATGAATGTACTTGAATTGCATGCAAGTCATAGTATTCATGTGCATCTCAATGCTGGAACTATATAATAATAATAATTAGATGGAGCCATAATACAGCACCCATATAAGTGTATGAACCCTTACTGTACCTACCCAAGCCTTTAATTTATTACAAAGACATATGCAGTCAGATTCCACAAAATCCGCTAAAATTGTTGCATAACCCATCCTATTACATATGTGTGTTGATTTGATATTCCAGATGTATTATTTTTAATAGAAAATATTGCATTATATGTAACCAAACTGAGCTTGCATGATAGCAGTGGTATTTAAAAGGACTGGTTGCTGGTGCAATTGCCAGTTAACATGGCAGCGGGGGCCTACCAAAAGTTTTTGTAACTGCTATCTTGAGTCTTGTGAAGCTCCAAAGGAGACCATAATTTTCACTATATACTGCAGGTTCAAGTCTCCTTGAATTTGAATTTTGTCAGACCTGCTTATTTCTAGCCAAATCACAGTGCGAAAAAAAACAAGCCCTCACCCCATTAATAAAAAAAATGAAAAGTGATAAAGGATTTAAAAAATGGCAACACAAAGTTAAAAAAAATACATTTTGAACAAAAATTAGAATGCTTTTCTAGCACCTATGATGCCATTTTTGTAATTGACCTAGACTAGACCTGGGCAAAATGGAGCATCATGCCCTCACCGCTGTTCACTGTCAACACTCTCCGCATCCTCTGTATGCAGACAGCAGTGCATACATTGGTGGAAGAAAAAGCTGCTTGCTACATCTTCTACCAATCAGCGAGCATCGAAGAAATCAGTGACAGAGCACCAGGAGAACGGGAGCGAGGTGAGTATGTGTTGTGTTTTTTTCATGTGTATGGGATATTTGTATTTATATAGGGGGCTGTGTGGGGCTCATAATGTATATAGGAAGGTTCATGCTGTATATAATAGGCCATGTGGGGCTCATACTGTATATAAGAGGCTATGTGGGGCTCATGCTGTATATAAGAGGCTATGTGGGCCTCATGCTGTATATAAATGGTTATGTGGGGCTCATATTGTACATAGGGGGCTATATGGGGCTTATACTATATATTAGAGGCTATGTGGTCTCATACTGAACATAGGAGGGCTTTGTGGGGCACATGCTGTATATAAGAGGCTATTTGGGGCACATGCCGTATATAAGAGGCTATATGGGGAGTTTCACAAACCTAAGCCCAGACCTGTCAGTACCTGTCACTAAATTACAAATCAGTATTTATTTGCTCAGATAGTATGGCTGGAGCACGCTATTAGCAACTAGAATTTAAATTTTATAATGTGGACTGCAGGATGGAGTAGAATATCAGCACAAAAAAATTCAAAGCTGATATGTGGCCTTGTTTTCGTAGCACAGTAGTAGCAAAAAAAATTAGATTTTCTAATGTGGACCCATGGATGGAGCAGTATATCAGCACAAAAAAATTCAAAGCTGCAATGTGTCCTGGTTTCTGTAGCATGGTAGTGGCAGAAAGAATTTAGATTTTCTAATGTGAACTCCTGCCTGGTCAAAAAAATACCAGAACCAATTCTTAATATGCACAAATGTGGCCTTGTTTCAGCGCCACGTTATTAGCAGAAAGAATTTATATTTTCTAATGTGAACTACTGCCTGGCCAAAAAAATTACCAGCACCAAATCTTTCTATGCACAAATGGGCCTTGTTTCAGTGGCACGTTATTAGTAGGGATGATAAAAACTTGAAATGTTTGGATTGTCCCAGCTAGGTGAAGTTCCCGATGTTCACCAAATAATTAATCGAACGGTTCGTCGAACATACCGAACCCCATTGGATTCAATGGGAGGCAAAACCAAACTCATACACAACACCTTCAAACGGTCTCAAAAGCTGCCAAAACAGCTTAAATTTGGGGCAGACACCAGGAAAAGTGGAATCAATTGGCCAACAGTACAAATTTTATAATGGCACAGCAGCAGTCAGCTATGGGCCATGCATGAGGTATCAAGGTCTGGGCCAGCATTTACAGCTTTGAATTCAACTTCAAATTAAGACAATGTGGGTGAGGGATCTGTGTAGGACTGCTGTACTGGGAGCCCTGATACCACATGCAACAGCTCAAGCTACTTTTATGCTCAGTCACACTGAGATGGTAGAATAATCAGTTTCATATATTAGTATTAGTACAAACATTTAAGGATAGTAGCACGGGTTAGTTGACTGAAAGTAAGTGGAGGCCTGTCAGTTTGGGAGGCCTACTGCTACAGGCAGTGAAGGAGACCCAACCAGGAGACTCCCCATTTCCAAAAATTAAGGGCTGACACCACCAAAGTGGCATCAATTTCACCAGAGTAGAACTAGTGTAATGGGGACTGACACTTCTTCCACTACAGCCAACCCAGCAGATGGAGACCCAACAAGGATTCTGCAGATTTCCAAAAATTAGGGGCTGACACCACCAAAGTGGCATTAATTTCAGTAGAGTAGAACTAGTATAATGGGGACTGACACCTCTTCCACTACAGCGGACCCAGCAGATGGAGGCACAATCAGGAGCCTTCAAATTTAAAAAAAATTAGTGGCAGACACCACCAAAGTGGCATCAATTTCAGTAGAGCAGAACTAGTATAATGGGGACCGACACCTCTTCCACTGCAGCCAACCCACCAGATGGAGACCCAACCAGAAGTCTCAACATTTCCAAAAATTTGTGGCTGACACCACCAAAATGGCATTAATTTCACTAGAGTAGAAATATTATAATCGGGACAGACACCTCTTCCACTACAGCCGACCCAGCAGATGGTCACCCAATCAGGAGTCTTCAAATTTAAAAAAAATAGTGGCAGACACCACCAAAATGGCATCAATTTCAACAGAGAAGAACTGGTATAATGGGGAACGACACCTCTTCCACTACAGACAAACCAGCAGATGGAGACCCAACCAAGAGTCAACACATTTCAAAAAATTAGGGGCTAACACCACGAATGTGGCATCTATTTTAGTGGAGTAAAATAGTATAATTGGGACCAACACTTCTTCCACTACAGCCAACCCAGCAGATGGAAACCCAATCAGGAGTCTTCACATTTCCAAAAATTAGGGTCTGACACCACCAAAGTGGCATCAATTTCAGTAGAGTAGAACTAGTGCTATAATTGGGAATGACACCTCTTCCACTACAGACAACCCAGTAGATGGAGACCCAACCAGGTGTCTCCACATTTCAAAAAATCATTGTTAAAATCTGCAGCATCAGCAGCAACAGCAGGCACAGAAGCCACGACAAAGATACCACCAACTGCAATTACGCGAGATCAATGCAGAACACTAAAAACTACAACATCGACTAGTCTGCATAGTCTGCGATTGAGGTGAAAAGTCCTTGGAGACCCATGACTTGTTCATTTTGATGAAAGTTAGGTGGTCTACACTTTCAGGGGACAGCCAGATGCGCTTATCCGTCAGGACACCACCAGCAGTGCTGAAGACACGTTCTGAGAGAACACTGGCTGCCGGGCATGATAAAATCTCCAAGGCGTGACAAGTGAGCTCAGGCCACTCTTCTATTTATGAAGACCAAAGTGTAAAAGGGTCCAAACCCTCCCTGATGGTATTGATATTGAACTCAAGATACTCCTGCACCATCCTCTCCAGTTGTTCACCACATGTCAGACTTGTACTCTGTTGTGCTTTAGCAGTGTCCTTTCAAGTTCCATGCCATCAAGTGGAGGCCAGGTGCTTGAGTTTGGAATATAGGACCCTGGGAGAGGAGATCCGGAATCTCGAGTAGGTCCCAAGGGTTGGAGATAGACATGCTCCTCATGCATGAAAACCATAGATCCGCTGGGAAGCATGATGTCAGGGTACCCAACAGGGACATTGCTACCCTAAGGGACATGGCAGGATTTGTTATGGCTTCTTTCACCTGGCTCTTAATTTTTTGTATTTTAGCTACTGAGAGGTAACATTCCTGAGTTACCGAATCCAGCATAATCCCCAGAAACTGCTGGACTCTTGTGGGCACTAATCTGGATTTTTCTAAATTTAGTAACCAGCCCAGATTTTTTAGGATGGTCATTACCTCCTCTAGGTGTTTACCACATTGGTGGGCTGAACTTCCCACCACTAAAAAATCATCTGGATGAGGGATAATCAAAATATCACGTTCCTGGATATGAGCCATGACCTCAGCCACTACTTTAGTAAACACCCTAGGGGCTATGGCTAGACCAAACGGCAGGGCCCTAAACTGGAAATGCATAATTTCGCCGTCCATGACTATAGCCACCCTAAGGTATTTCTGATATTCCTCATGTATAGGTACATGATAATATGCATCTTTTCAATCCAATACAACCATGTTACAGCCAGAAAAATTTTATTGCTGAATTAACCGACTCCATTTTAAAGGTATGAATCTTCAAGAACCTAGGGCCTTAAGGATAATGATAGTTCTAAAGTCATCAGGAGTCATCAGGCTTAGAAATCAGAAAGAGGGGAGAGTAGAATCCTAACCCTCTTTCCAACACCGGGACCTCCACCAGGACTGCATTCTGAACTAAATCCAGCACCTCGTTTTGTAGGGCCAATTGCTCTCTCAGGGAGGGATGAACCGGGGTCAAGATGAATCTTTCCTGAGGGATCACCTGGAACTCGAACCTCAGACGTGAACCTATCAGATCAAGGATCCAGTTACTGGCTGAAATATTTGTCCAGGCAGGTAAGAAGCCCAACAGCCTCTCCCCTATGTGGGCTGCGAGTCATTGACTCGGCTTCCAGAGTCCCTGAGAAGCAGAACAGAATAGAAGCCCTCTACCTATCAGCCTGGGATCCTCCCATTTGTCCTGATCTTTCTGCAGTCTTTTATGGACAAATCTTCTTTTACGGAATAAATGCCTATAAGTAGGCATGGACAGGTTAGGCAATCCTTTTTTTTACATCATTTGCTTTGTCCAAATTCTCATCCAGAGCCGGACCAAAGAAATATTCCCCCTCACACAGAATAGAGCATAGTCTTGTTCTGGCCTAGATATCTCCCGGCCAACACTTGAGCCATGAGGCTCTATGGGCTGCATTGGACAGGGCGGCCAACCTTGCTGCCAACCTAACAATCTACCGAGGCGTCCGTTAAAAAAGCTGCAGCACCCTGCATGAGTGGGATGTTGGATAATATGTATTTTCTTGCCATCTTATCTTTTAGTTGGGACTCAAGCCGTTCCAGCCATATCAACAAAGACTTGGCCGTGCAAGTTGCTGTGACCGCCGGCTTAAAAGCTCCAGCTGTTGTGTCCCAGGTCCCCTTAAGAAAGCTATCCGCTTTCCTATCTAAAATGATTTTCTAGAAGCCTTCGTTATTGCTACGTCATATCTTTGGGCTTTCTCCCAAAAGGATGAAGCTGAATTCTCAAAGGGGTATTTTCTCTTAAAAAAAAAGGGGGAAGAGAGCCCTTTCACTCCTTTCTTTTCCACTCTTTTCGTATCAGGCCCTGGACCTTATCGTTAACCAGCAAACACCTTCTCTTCCTTTGTTCTAGGCCCCGAAACATGAAATCTTGGACTGATTTCTCTGGTCTAGTGTCCATAATACCCATAGTTGAATGGACTGCTTTAACCAGCTCATCAATCTCATTCAATGGAAAACAGTGTCATCCTGCACCACTATCTGAGGAAGAGGTTGAAGACGAAGAAGAGCCATCTGGGTCATCCTCATAGTCTGATGGGAGGGAGACATCAGAGACTGGGGAGACCTCACAATCAGTATCCCTTTTTCTCTTCACTTTCTTAGAGAGGGCCTTGCTGATTTCTGTTTTCATCAGGGTTTTTAACTTGTTCATGACCGGAACATTTTCCGTTTTTGAGTTTTCGTTTTTTGCTCCCCTTCTTCCGAGAGCCAACTTTTTTATTTTTTGGTCAATATGGCTGTGTGAGGGCTTATTTTTTGCGGGACAAGTTTTACTTTTGAACGACATCACTGGTTTTACCATATCGTGTACTGAAAAATGAGAAAAAAATTTCAAGTGCAGTGAAATTGCAAAAAAAGTGCAGTTCCACAATTGTTTTTTTTACCACGTTCACTGAATGCTAAAACTAACCTGCCATTATTATTCTCCAGGTCATTATGAGTTTGTAGATACTTGTAATGTATAGATTCTTTTTTATTTAAGTGGTGAAAAAAAAATCCAAAATTTGCTAAAAAAAAAATGGCGCCAGGTTCGGAGACCTGTAGCGTCTCCATGTTTCATGATCTGGGGCCAGGTGAGGGATGATTTTTTGTGTGCCGAGCTGACATTTTTATTAATACCATTTTGGGATAGATACAATGTTTTGATCGCCCGTTATTGCATTTTATTACGGCGACCATAAAAAATGTAATTCTGCCGTTTAGAATTTTTTCTCGTTACACCGTTTACCGATCTGATTTTTTATATTGTTAGATCGGGTGATTCTGAAGGCAGCGATACCAAATAGGTGTATGTGTATGTTTTTTTACTGTTTTATTTTGAATGGGGTGAAAGGGGGGTGATTTAAACTTTTTTATATATTTTTTATATTTTTAAAAACATTTTTTTACACTTTTTCTCCATAGAAGACTAGAAGCTGCAGCTGTCTGATCCCCTCTGCTACACACAGGCGATGATGAGATCACCTGTGTGTAGCAGAATTGCTCACTTGCTATGAGCGCCGACCCCTGGGCAGCGCTCATAACACTCTGACAATAACAACCACAGGGGTCTCCTGCAGACCCTGGGCTGTCATGCCAACCCATCGGTGACCCCCGATCATGTGTCAGGGTCGCCGATGGGTGGGGCCAATGACAAACTTCCCGGAAGCGTGAGTTAAATGTCGCTGTCAGAGATTGACAGCGACAATTAACCCTAGAACGCATACCTGGGGCCTCGCAGGCCCGCCCTGTTAATTGTTTTCTATTTTCTGCAAGATTACTTTGGTTAGAATTTTGAAACTCTAAGTATTCCACTGCGCTCTGCAGTGTCTATGAAGGATGGCATGCTGGATGGCAGCACTCAGCTGTGATCCAGCCTGTCATCTCAATGCCATCCCAGCGTGGGAGAATTCTCCTGCTCAAGCGCTGAGCGCTGAGAATTTTCCCACGCTATCAGTGACGTGCATGAGGTGAGCCGAGTTCATTGAACATGAGCTCACCTCATGCACGTCACTGACAGCGTGGGAAAATTCTCCTGCACTCACCGCATGCGCAGGAGAATTTTCCCACGCTGTCAGTTACGTGCATGAGGTGAGCTGAGTTCATTGGACATGAACTCGGCTCATCTGGATACCGTCACAGCCAGACACTGAGGAGCGCAAGCATGCCTGCGCTTCTCAGTGTCTGCCGCATGGCAAGCTGGATGGCAGCGTTCTGCTGCGGTCCAGCCTGTCATGTGAATGTAGCAGAGCTGAAGCTGTCGTGGGAACCATGGAAAGGTAAGGATGATGTTGCTTTATTATTTTACTTTTATTGCAGAAGACATTGGCTTCAGCTGGAATGGGCGTGACGGTAAGTATGGTTTAATTTAGAACAATAAAGAATTGTGTGTTTATTTCAATTAAAGGACTTTATTCTGGGTGTTTGTGTTTTTTTGTAACTTTGACTATGGGGTTAGTAATGGGGGTGTCTTATAGACGCCTCTCCGTTACTAACCTGGGCTTGATGTCAGCTGGCATTATAAGCTGACATCAACCGCAACCCTATTACCCCACTGCCACCACTACAGGGCAGTGGGAAGAGCGAGGCTAAGTGCCAGAATTGGCACATCCTATGGATGCGCCATTTCTGGGGCGGCTGACGGCTGGTGTTTCTAGCCTGGAAGGGGGCCAATATTCATGGCACCCTTCCTGGGCTATTAATATCAGCCCCCAGCTGTCTGCCTAGCCTTTGCTAGCTATTAAAATAGGGGGGGACCCCACGTCATTTTTTTGGGGGTCCCCCATTTTAATAGCTAGTAAAGGCTAGGTATTCAGCTGGGGGCTGATATTAGCAGCCTGGGAAGTTCCGTGGGTATTACCCCCTTCCCAGGCTTCAAACATCTGCCCCAGCCATCTGCTTAACCTCCGCTAGAGACTAAAATGACGGGGAACCCCACCCCAATTTTTTTTTAATAAATCCTTTATTTTAACACTAAATGACAAGTACAGTAATCAACATTATCACTGTACTTCTTATATATGTGAGTGACATGTTTCTATCTATCTAATCTATGTGTGATGCTCTATTCTTTCTGTTATAAATCGTCGGGTACTGATGCTGAATTGCCGGCCGGCTTTTTTAAAGAGACGGTGCATGAAAACACTAATATTTTTTTAAATAAATCCTTTAACACTAAATGACAAGTACAGTAACCAACACTGTCACTGTACTTCTTATATATGTGACTGACATGTTTCTATCTATCTAATCTATGTGTGATGCTCTATTCCTTCTTGTCTAAATTGTCGGGCACCGGTGTATGCCGCTGCTGAATTGCCGGCTGGCTTTTTTAATGAGAGTGTCTTCTGAGCAGTTTGTCAGCTTTTGGACACCTCTGAAGGTGTTTTCTATGTGTTTTTGTTTGCCTGCCATTGGTTTTAACGGTGTTCGATAGTGTTCTAAGGTGTTCGACGAACAGTAGAGATGAGCGTTGTTCTACTCGAACTGTTCGCCAATCTCAAATTCGAGCTGTTTTGGGCGGAGTTCGAGCCGTTCGGCGAACACGAACAATTTGAGAAAAATTCGGCTGTTCGAGGTTATGTTCGATAACTGTTCGTGCACCAAAATCATAACTGGATTTTTTCTCAGTAATGATGAAAATTAATGTTAATACGCAGTTTGAGTGTACAGCGGGGTGGGGGGAGGGGCAGGGGATGGATCTCTGCAGGAACAATGAAGATCTCCATTTTTTTTTCTCTTTCCCGCATTTACAGTGGGGAGGTGCAATCTGTCAGCCTATCAGCAGCGCACACACGGAGCGAAGTGCTTTTTTTCACACAAGCAAGGGCATGTGTCATTGGCAGTGTATGTCACATGTCCTTGCCCTATAAGACCAAGCCATTTTCCCCGTCGCCACCATTTTCTCACTGCTGCAGCTGCGTGTTAGACGACACCGCTGTTGCTGTGTGCGCTATACCTTGTTAATTTCAAGCCAATTTTCGCACAAATATACAGATAGCTTGGGAGTAGGGAATAGTTGTGATTGCAGTCCTTTTAAGGACTAGGTTACAGCATTTCCTACGACTTTTATCAGGCAGGTCTGTGCTCTTAAATAGATAGGTTGTGGGAGTAAAGACTAATTGTAATTGGAGTCCTTTTCAGGACTAGGTTACATCAGTTCCTATCAGTTTTTGCCAGGCAGGTCTGTGCCAGTGCTGTGCAAGTTTTTTTCACAGCATTTGGCTGAATCTAGCAAAGCTAATCCTTTTTGGCCTATTGCAGAGTGTGTTAGTCAGTGGAGTAGCCTATCTGTGTTGCAAGATATACCACCTGTGTATAGAATACCAATTTTTTTACTGCACCTAGTGAAGTAAAATCTTTTGGGCATAGCATCATTCTATTAGTCCATCTATACTGACCTCCATCAGGTTGCAAACTGAATATAATTTTTTTCTGCATCTAGCTCTGAAAAAATATTTGGCCTTCTAGCAGTGTGTCGGACTTTCTCTATTAGTCCATCTATACTGACCTCCATCAGGTTGCAAATTCAAAATAATTTTTATCTGCATCTACAGTACCTCTGAAAAAATATTTGGGCTTCTAGCTGTGTGTGGGACTTGTTGTATTAGTCCATCTATACTGACCTCCATCAGGTTGCAAACTGAATATATTTTTTTCTGCATCTACCTCTGAAAAAATATTGGGCTTCTAGCTGTGTGTGGGACTTGTTGTATTAGTCCATCTATTCTGACCTACATCAGGTTGCAAACTGAATATATTTTTTTCTGCATCTACCTCTGAAAAAATATTGGGCTTCTAGCTGTGTGTGGGACTTGTTGTATTAGTCCATCTATACTGACCTCCATCAGGTTGCAAACTGAATATAATTTTTCTCTGCATCTAGCTCTGAAAAAATATTTGGCCTTCTAGTAGTGTGTCGGACTTTCTCTATTAGTCCATCTATACTGACCTCCATCAGGTTGCAAATTCAAAATAATTTTTATCTGCATCTACAGTACCTCTGAAAAAATATTTGGGCTTCTAGCTGTGTGTGGGACTTGTTGTATTAGTCCATCTATACTGACCTCCATCAGGTTGCAAACTGAATATATTTTTTTCTGCATCTACCTATGAAAAAATATTGGGCTTCTAGCTGTGTGTGGGACTTGTTGTATTAGTCCATCTATACTGACCTCCATCAGGTTGCAAACTGAATATATTTTTTTCTGCATCTACCTCTGAAAAAATATTGGGCTTCTAGCTGTGTGTGGGACTTGTTGTATTAGTCCATCTATACTGACCTCCATCAGGTTGCAAACTGAATATAATTTTTTTCTGCATCTAGCTCTGAAAAAATATTTGGCCTTCTAGCAGTGTGTCGGACTTTCTCTATTAGTCCATCTATACTGACCTCCATCAGGTTGCAAATTCAAAATAATTTTTATCTGCATCTACAGTACCTCTGAAAAAATATTTGGGCTTCTAGCTGTGTGTGGGACTTGTTGTATTAGTCCATCTATACTGACCTCCATCAGGTTGCAAACTGAATATATTTTTTTCTGCATCTACCTCTGAAAAAATATTGGGCTTCTAGCTGTGTGTGGGACTTGTTGTATAAGTCCATCTATACTGACCTCCATCAGGTTGCAAACTGAATATATTTTTTTCTGCATCTACCTCTGAAAAAATATTGGGCTTCTAGCTGTGTGTGGGACTTGTTGTATTAGTCCATCTATACTGACCTCCATCAGGTTGCAAACTGAATATATTTTTTTCTGCATCTACCCCTGAAAAAATATTGGGCTTCTAGCTGTGTGTGGGACTTGTTGTATTAGTCCATCTATACTGACCTCCATCAGGTTGCAAATTGAATATAATTTTTTTCTGCATCTAACCCAGCCAATAGTTTTGGCCTAATACCACAGTTTGGCCACTCAGCTCTGCTCGGTTACCATCCATTGTTTTTTTGTGCAAACAACTCCAGAGTTGTGAATTAGTTAACCACCAAAATGAGTGGAAAAAGGCCTGCTGCTGGTGGAAAGGGGAATAGGCGTGTTGGGAAGGGGAAAAAAGGTTGTGTCCGTGGGGTAGGTGTTAAAGCAACAGTAACATCTGCAGAAGAAAGACCATCTTCCAGCCAAACTAAAATGTCTACTTCTTTTAGCGGACAATGTGATAAGATCCCTTTCTTACGGCCACGCCAATCGCTACAAATTCCAGATGAGGCACAAAAACAGCAGGTGCTTCAACGGATATCAAGTGCTCCTTTAAGTGGGCTCTCCTCCACATCAACTTCAACATCACAAATACTCCAGTCCTCAAAGGTGTCACCCAAATCGCATTTGCTTCCTCACAGCTCCCAAATCTCCAGCTGCCCGTCTGAGTATGAGGTAGAACAGATGGTTGAGTCTGCAGAGCTGTTTACTCATACTATAGCCTGGGAATCAGAGGTCGACTCCAGCGCTTCTGTGAATCCAGACGAGGAAATGATCTGCACTGATGCCCAGAATCTTTATGAGTCGGATCCAGGACCAGACGCAGAAGGTTCTGACCATAATGTAGACCCTCATTCCCAAACTGTAACTCCTGTTGGTGGAGACAATGAGGAAGACGATGATAAGACTCAAATACCTGATTGGAGCGACAACTTTAGTTTTTTGTCAGGGCAGGAACAGGTTGGCTCTGAGGACGACGGGTGTGATAACACACAGGGTGATGATGATGAGGTTGGAGATCCCACTTACTGTCAACCCACAGTCAGCCAAGAGATGAGGTCAGCAGAGGAGGTGGAGGAAGATGCTAGTGACGACGAGGTCAGGTTGCGCCTTCCTGGACAGAGACGTAGTACTGGAAGCACGTCAACAACTGCATCCTCAAACACAACTCTGCCTCTCACCACAAGTCGTGGTGGCTCTTCAGGTCGCATGGGTGCTAAGCCTTGCATAGCCTGGGCATTTTTTCAGATCGATAAAGATGACCCAACTCGTGTTATCTGTAACATTTGTCAGCAAAAGCTAAGTAGAGGCCAAAAAATACATAGTTTGAGTACTTCATGCATGAACCGGCACATGGACATGAAGCATAAGTTGCAGTGGGAAGCTCAGTGTGCTACAATGCGGCCTAGCCGGCCGGGCCAACCACCGTCTGCCATATCTTGTGCATCCGCGGCCTCTTCATCCTCTGTGACTGGGGGGACAGCAGTCACACCTGTTTTGGGGCGCAGACCTGCCACCTCTTTACCCGCAACAGCCAGCGTGATTGGCAGGTCATCATTTTCTTTGGAGGTGGTAATACCAGCTGGTGTTGAGCGCTGTCCGACATCGATAGAACCACCTTTGGATCAAGGCAACCTAACATGTCCGCCTGCATCTTCCTCACAGACCGGCAGTTTGCCGGGGACACCCTTATCAACCCCGTCTAAGCACAATAGCCAGCCCTCGGTCCCTCAGATGTGGACAAGTAAAAGACCATTTCCTCCTAGCCATGAGAAAGCTAAGAGGTTGAATTTCACCATCTGCAAGCTCTTGGCTACAGAAATGCTGCCTTTCCGCCTGGTGGACACAGAGGATTTTCGAGACCTTATGTCCGTCGCAGTTCCCCAGTACCAGATGCCCAGTCGGCACTACTTCTCAAAGAAAGGTGTGCCTGCGCTCCACCAGCATGTCGCACACAACATCACCGCTTCTTTGAGAAACTCTGTGTGTGACAGGGTGCATTTCACCACAGACACTTGGACGAGTAGGCATGGACAGGGGCGTTACATGTCACTGACTGGGCACTGGGTAACTATGGTGACAGCAGGACAAGGGGCTGCTGTCCAAGTCTTGCCGTCCCCACGAGTTGTGCGTCAATCCTCTTTATGTCAAAGTTCCTCTACTGCTTCTGCCTCCTCAACCTCCTCTCGGTCTTCCACCTGCACCCAAAGCCTGTCTGGTCATGCCACAAGCTTTCTAACTGCGCAGAAGGGATCCTGCACACCTCCTTACTATGCTGGCAGTAGGGCTCAACGTCATCAGGCGGTTTTTACTTTGAAATGTCTGGGAAATGTGAGTCACACAGCTGAGGAGTTGTGGTCAGCTCTGGAGAACCAATTTCATGAATGGTTGTCTCCACTGGACCTGAAACCAGGGAAGGCCGTGTGCGTCAATGCTGCAAACCTGGGTGCGGCCCTTCGCCGGGGCAATGTCACACACGTGCCTTGTATGGCTCACGTGTTGAACCTGGTTGTCCAGCAATTTTTAGCCCACTATCCCAGACTAGATGGCCTTCTGCAGAGGGCACGGTCGCTGTGTGCTCACTTCCGCCGTTCGCATCCCGCAGCTCAGCGACTTCCATCTCTACAGAAGTCGTTGGGCCTGCCACTTCACCGGCTAAAATGCGATGTGCCTACCCGGTGGAATTCAACTCTGCACATGTTGCAGCGACTGTGGCAGCACCGACAAGCCCTGGTGCAATACGTTCTGACGTATAGCCTGGGCCAACGAGATTCAGAGGTGGGGCAAATCACGCTGGAGGAGTGGTCTCAGATCAGGGACCTATGCACCCTTCTGCACAGTTTTGAAATGGCGACGAAGATGTTTAGTGCTGACGATGCCATTATCAGCATGACTATTCCCGTGATTTACATGCTGGAGCACATGTTAAACAGAATTCGGAGTCAGGTGGTGGCACAAGAGGAGGTGGAGGAAGTAGAGGAGGAGGAGTTGTATGCGGAAGGGCTAACATCTGCAAGGTCCAGACGGTCGGCAGCACCAAGGCGGCAGGCATGTGAGGGTGGGGGAGATGGTTTTACCAGGGTGCATGGTAGCAGCCAAACTAGTGAGGAAGGTGCAGGAGCCCAGGAAGAAGTGGAGAACGAACTGATGGAAGACTCATCAGATGAGGGAGACCTTGATCACATTTCTGTTGTGCGAGGTTGGGGGGAGAGGACAGAGGAAGGAAGCATGATTGTTACCTCGCCACCAACACAACAGGGACTTGGTGCTCCTGGATGTGCAACACACATGAGTGCCTTCTTGCTGCACTACCTGCAACATGACCCTCGAATTGTGAGAATTAGAAATAATCCTGACTACTGGGTTGCCACACTGTTAGATCCCCGGTACAAAAGTAAATTTGCAGAAATTATTCCTGCCATAGAAAGGGATGCACGCATGCAGGAGTATCAGCAGAGACTGTTGCAGAATCTTACATGTGCTTTTCCACAAAATACCAGTGGTGCACGTAGTGAATCTCACAGTTCCAACTTGCCAACCGTGGGACCGTCAAGTGTTCAGCACTCAAACCGTAACAGAACCACAGTATCTGCTGGTAACATCAATTTTGCGGAATCATTTCACCACTTTTTTAGCCCATCCTTTGCAAGGCCACAGGAGACAAGAAGTCTGACACATAGTCAACGCCTAGAGACGATGGTACAGGAGTATCTCCAAGTAAACATTGAAGCCACGACTGTGTCACTGGACCCTTGCTCTTTTTGGGCTTCCAATCTGGATAAATGGCCGGAGCTAGCCACTTACGCCTTGGAGATCTTGTCATGCCCCGCAGCCAGCGTTCTGTCTGAACGTGTGTTCAGCGCTGCTGGTGGTGTGCTGACAGATATGCGCACGCGGCTCTCCACTGATAATGTAGACAGACTCACGTTCATAAAGATGAACAAATCATGGATCCGAAACGACTTTTCTACCCCTGTGTCATCCTGGGGAGAGTAAAAGCTTGATGATCGGTTAAAATCACCCTACCAACCGTTTTAAGCTTTCAAATTACTAATCATGTTTATCTGTATCTTGACTGGAAAATAATTTGGGCTTTGTAGCAGTGTGCAGCACTGATCCTATTAGGCCATCTATAATAAGCTCCACCAGATTTAAAATTAAAAATAATTTTTAGCTGCATCTAGCCCGGAAAATAATTTTGGGGCTCCGAGATGCGCAAGACACATAAGTGCCTTCTTGCTGCACTACCTGCAGCATGACCCTCATATTGTCAGAATTCGAAGTAATCATGACTACTCGGTTGCCACACTCTTAGATCCCCCAAACTTTTCGATCAACCTTTTCATTTTAATAAAGACCAAAAAAATGGTCATTTTTGAAATTATAAGCATTAGCAGGTTGTTAGAAACTGAAATCAAACAGTTTTCAACTCAAAACTTTATTGTAGGTGATGTTACATTTTCACATAGGACCCCTTGTTCGAAAGGAGCTTCTGAACTCTCTCGTCCATTGAATTTGTCAGGTTTTGGATGGTTTCTGCTTCAATTGTTTTGCATGAGGACAGAATACCCTCCCAGAGCTGTTGCTTAGATGTGAACTGCCTCCCGCCATCATAGACACTCCTTTTAATGATGCTCCAAAGGTTCTGAATGGTGTAGAGGTCAGGGGAGCATGGGGGTCACACCATAAGTTTGTCCCCTTTTATGCCCATATCAGCCAGAGATGCAGATGTTTTATGTGCAGCATGAGATGGTGCATTATCATGCAGAAAAATGATCTTGCTGTGAAATACACGGTTCTTCTCTTGAACCATGGCAGGAAGTGCTGTTTGAGAAAATCCACATACATTATGGAGTTCATCTTTAGCGCCTTCAGGGATCCTAAAGGGGCCAACAATCTCTCTCCCCATGATTCCAGCCCAAAACATTACTCCACCTCCTCCTTGTTGGCGCTGTAGCCGTGTTTGCGTGGGGTGTCCATCAACCAGCCATCCTCCACTCCATCCATCTGGACCATCGAGCGCTGCACGGCACTCATCTGTGAACAAAACAGTTTTGAAATCAGTCTTCATGTAATGTTTGGCCCACTGGAGCCGTTTCTGCTTGTGTGAAGTGGATAGAGGAGGTCGACAGGATGGCGTATGCACAGCTGCAAACCTCTGAAGGACCCTGCATCTTGTTGTTCGGGGGACGTTGGAGGCACCAGCAGCTTCAAAAACTTGTCTGCTGCTATGACAAGGCTTTCTTGCCGCTGCTCTTTTAACCTGACGTAATTGCCTGTAGGAAAGAGTCCTCAATTTGCCCTTATCAGCACGCACACGTGTGTACTGTGAATCAGCTACATACTTCTTGATTGCCAAGACACTTCATTCTGATCATCGCACAATGTTGATTGTAGTCATGCCTTGACCTAAACACTCCACAATTTGTTGCTTCTCAGCAGCCGACACATCCTTTTTCTTTCCCATTTTGGCAGAAAATGTAGGCTGCTTAATAATGTGAGAGAGCCTTCTTAAGTAGTCTTGCCTTTCATTGGACACACCTGCCAAACTAATTAGCACAGGTGTCTGCAATTGCTTACAGTGATATAAAGAGCCCTGACACACATCACCATCAATGAGTTTAACTGACAAACAAACAAATTCTTCCCTTATCACTCCTAAACACTTTTTGCATAATAATTTGGAACGCAGTGTACATGTGCTTTTCCACAAAACACCAGTGGTTCACGTAGTGAATCTTACAGTTCTAACTTGCCAACCGTGGTCTGTATGGAATTGTTCAATAAAGGGCCCAAAATTAAGATAACATAGATGGGAGAGGTCTCTATGAATAGGAATTCCTAAGTATTTGATACCCTGTGAGGGCCAGGCAAAGGGAAAGTTGGACTGGATGGAATCCTATATGGATTTGGGAGGGAGACATCGAGGGCCTCAGACTTCGCTGCATTGATTTTAAAATTTTACCATGTAACAAAGTGATCTATTTCAGCCATAACAGCAGGGATGGATATATGTGATTGAGTGATATATACTAGGACATCATCAGCAAATAGAGAGCACTTGTACTCGGTGCCTCCCACCTCAATCCACCTAATATTGGGGTTATGGCGAATTGATGAGAGCAGGTGCTCAGTCACTAGGATGTATAAGAGAGGGGACAGAGGACATCCCTGCCTTGTCCCATTGGTGATTGTGAAAGGTGATGAAAATGTTCTGACGCACCCCCTGGGCCTTGGGACACCCGGAGCCGGACCCTTTTTGGTGGATGCTGGTGGTTGTAGTCTTCGTGGCAGCGACCCGGTTCCGTGGCTCAGGGCGGTCAAACCAGTGGCGGAACTATTTATGTGGTTTTGATGTTTAAATGTCCGACTACGCCACCCGTGGATTGCGGTCAGAGTGAACCGCCGCTACAGGGCAGACCGCTGAGGCTGGTGTTGTGGGTGCAGCAGAGCGTAGCATAACTCCCCACGGGAGGAGTATAGCCTCAGGGCAGTGTATGCGAAGGATGGGGGTGATGGTGCAGGGCAGCAGCAGTAACGACACGGAGTCAGTGATGCAGTCCAGGGCCTTTACTCACAGTTCTTATTATCCAGACCACGTCTGCAGGTAATGGCTGCCCACGTCGTACTGTGCTCACCAGGTGAGGGGCTCAGACAACTCCCAGATAACTTTGGAGCACTTCACAGGACCCCCTTTGTGTGTCCTTTGTCTGGCCTTTCTTACCAACACTTCTGTCCGGCTGCCTCGGGCCTCCTCTTGGTAAACTTGGCGCCAGTTTCCCTGACCTTATGTGGTGCCTTCCTAGCGGGCGTAGCGAGGGGCTGCGCCACATAAAATGTCAGAGCCTCCGGTTTCTAGCTGAGGGTCGTTTCCTGCCTCCACTAGTTCGGGGACCGGTCTCCCCCTTTGGCCTGACCCCTCCACGCAGTTGGATTCGGGCGTGCGGTGGCGACTCGCCCGTCCGCACCCCTGGGATCCCTTCATTCCTCGTTCCTGGAGCCTTCTCCGCTCCTCTTCCTTCCTTCTCCCTCTTCCAGGCCTGATCCTCTGTTACTAGGCCCGCCTCCGGAGCAGAGCTCATGCAGAGCCCCTGCTCCCTGCCACTTCTGCTCAGACTTCTCTGCACTGAACTAAGATGGTGCCCACCTTTTATACTCCCTTCTCAATGCACCCAGGAACTGCTTCCTCCCTGCTCCTGCACTGCAGGGTTCCCCTTCCTCAGTGTTCCCTCCCCCCACTCCAGCCAGGGACAGGGACTGTCGTGCCCATCTCAGGGGCATATTGGTCGCCCTGCCCCACGGCAATGTGGTGTAATGCATGCAGGTGTCGGGTCCTGATCCACACTCCATCCTTACCTGAGAGTGAGATATCACACCTCTGGGTGAGGTGCAATACGTCTGTAGCAACCGAGCCCTCAGGGTGCTACAGTTCCATTTATCTTCAGCCTAGGTGACGTATTGCGACACAGGGCCGTGATTTTGGCTATAAAAGGGTCCCCTAGACCCCTACCCCAAGCTTTTTAAGAGAATCATATATGGCATGCCAGGAGACTCTATGGAATGCTTTCTCAGCATCCAACGAGAGTATCTAATTACAAATTTTTAACTGCATCTAGCCCAGGAAATACTTTGTGCCTAGTAGCAGTGTCTGCTAGTCAGCGGGTTATCCCGGCTGTTAAGCAAGCTACACCACCTGTAGTTTAGACACTTAATTTTTTCAAAGGAAATGCTTTGGGACCATGGGATACTTAGTGAAGAGCATCAGGAGGCACCCCAAGGCATAGGGGCTGGGACTGGCAGTAGGATGCCTTGCGGTGGACAGCCGAGCTCGATCCTTATAAAAGCTTTTTAACTGCAGCAGCTTTAGTGGACGCTACTGGAGCTGGAATTACCGCGGCTGCTGGCATGAGACTTGCCCTCCAATAGATCCTTGTAAATGGATTTAAAGTGTATTCATTCAAATTAGAGAGACAATTTAAATTAAAAAGCTTAGAGCTGCCTCCACCACAGGGGGGCTCGCTCGACCCACCAGCGGACAGGCACCAGTATTGGGAGAGGGGGGCTGGCCGTCAGGGTTCACCGCGGCTCTGGCACAAACCCGGCGACACGGAGGTGGCACGGGCAGGAGCGGACTGGCCGTGTCGGCTTCTCACTTTTTGGATTTTAGAAGGGCATGACATGCCTATATCTGTGTCTCCCCCTCCTTTTACTCCTCCACCTCTTTTATTTTCGCATGACTATATGTACTTGTCACTTTTCCATGTGTTAGTTATGTCTTCTGAGCAGTTTGTCAGCTTTTGGACACCTTTGAAGGTGTTTTCTATGTGTTTCTATGTGTTTTTGTTTGCCTGCCATTGGTTTTTTACGGTGTTCGAAGGTGTTCGACGAACAGTTCGACGAACAGTTCGGCGAACACACGGGTGTTCAACGAACCGAACCGAACTCGAACACTACGGGGGTGGCTCAACACTAACGAACAGTTCCACGAACATACCGGTGTTCGACGAACCGAATCGAACCCGAACTCTACGGGGGTGGCTCAACACTACTCACGATTCCACCCTCGGCTGTTGCAGGCACATGTAAGCTGTATAGATCTGCTGACATGTGCCCAGAAAGGTGCGGGCTCAGCGCCTTAGCCCACACCGAATAGGGGGATCTGACATGGGGCGTACTATTATGCTCCATGCCAGAAAGGGGTTAACTCTTATGTAAAGCTAGGGGTCTCATCTGCCAAGGTCTGATTGATACAGGACAGGAGTCCACTAATAGGGCTTTACATAACGCACATTCCTTGTGCTTAGATTTCGTAAGGCACTTCTTCCCCTAGTAAAAAATAGACAAGAAGAAGGGACACCCTATTACCAAGTGAACTTTCATGGAGATCACTTACCAATACAACTCAAAGAACTGGTACTGGTTTGGAGAAAGGACCTTTCTCAGCCGGGGGATAGTCCCTGGAGGCTGCAGATTCGTTCAACCTGCTGGAGCTGCGGTGACTGGACCTGCTTGCAGACCCTCGCCTATCCGTGGTCCGGTTGCCTCCGCGAAGGCGCTGTTGCCCCTTGGGCTTCCCAAGCTGTGATGGTGGCAGTTGCTGCTGTTGTTGCTGCTGCTGCTGCTCACTCTCTATCTCCATTATGATATTAGGGGACAGATGGTACTGGGAAGCCAAGAACTATGGTGCCAGATTCTTGTATAGCTACACCTGCTCCTTTCTCTTTTTTTTTTCTTTCCCAGATTGTTTCTGGGTGATCTGGGCTCCCCCCCTCTTTATTGTTAAACAGGTGCGACTGCCCTCTGGGTGCGTCACCTGATTCATGTTCTTAATCCAGCGCCCCCCCGGCATCGTGGTCGCTCATGATCAGTACTTCCGGATACAGTCACGTGACTGCTGGGGGTGCACATCAACGTCATCTTGCCACACCCTCAGCTTCCTGCTGAACAATGAGGAGTGTGGCAACCACTTCACAGAGGGGGTCCAGGATGCAGCCATCCCTCGCGATGCTGGGCCTGCCAACCCCAGGCAGGGGCACCACTCAACTGCCCGCATTCCACCTACGGTGCCAGTCCCCTTGTGTGCACCATGAAAGGGTAGAGTCCTGCGCCAGCCAGGACAGAGACGGTATTCCTGTAGCCATCAGGCCAGCCCAGACTCAATCTTCAACAGGTACGCCTGTCACAGGTTCCCCCATCAAGGACAGGAAACCAACTGAGGCGGGATAGTGGTGCCACTTTTTTAAGCCTGTAGGTTTCCTGTCCTTGGTGGGTGGATCCCCTTTCTCATGGTGCTGTCAAGGGTGACTGATAAGTTTTAAAGATTTTCCAATGTGAACTGCCTGGCAAAAAAATTACCAGCACCAAATCTTTCTATGCACAAATGTGGCCTTGTTTCAACGCCATGTTATTAGCAGAAATAATTTAGATTTTCTAATGTGAACTCCTGCCTGGCCAAAAAAATTACCAACACCAAATCTTTCTATGCAGAAATGTGGCCTTGTTTCTGCGCCACATTATTAGCAGAAAAATTTTAGATTTTTCAATGTGAACTCCTGCCTGGCCAAACAAATTACCAGCACCAAATCTTTCTATGCACAAATGTCTACTTGTTTCAGGACCACGGTATTAGCAGAAAGAATTTAGAGTTTCAAAGGTGTACTCCTGCATGGAGCACAACATTAGCAGCACAACACAGTTATATGCTGAAATGTGGCCCCATGTCTCTGGACCACACTATTAGCAAAAAGGACTGATCTGCTGGAAGGTTGATTTCACAGCCACACAGGATCCTATCTATCTAAACTAGCTGACTGACAAGCAACTGCCTAGCTAACTATCTCACTAGCAAGTAACAGCAGTAGGAGCAGCCTCACTGCGCTGTTACACTGACAAAATGGCACCAAAACAACATGTCCTCTCTTTATATGGAGTGGAAAATGTGACTTCGGCAGCCACTGACACAAGGCCTTGCGTCTGGAGGTTGTGGATGGTTCCTGCGTCCTAATTGACTGCTGGAATCTCCACCCATTAAGTTAAGAAAAAAAAACAGTCTGACGCTCCTCTGACCTCTCCCCAAACACGCCCCCCCCGCTCATCATTCAGCACCACTATCCTAGTCAAACACCTAACAAAAGCATTATTGGAAACGTGATCATTTACTGAACTGTGCCCATTTTAAGTAAAAACACTTGGGGGTACGAACACGAATCCAAATGTGCAATGTTCGTGACGAATTTGAGATTGACGAATGGTGTAGTTTTTTAGTGTACTGCATTGATCTCGCGTTTTTGCAGTCTGTGTCACCTTTGTCGTGGCTTCTGTGCCTACTGTTGCTTCTTCTGCTGATGTTACTAACAATTTTTTGAAATGTGCAGACTCCAAGTATGTTGTAGTGCAAGGGGTGCCAGAGCCCTATTATACCATTTCTACTCTGGGGAAATTGATGCCACTTTATTGGTGTGTGGCAATAATTTTTTGAAATGTGGAGTCTCCAAGTTGGGTCTCCATCTGGTGGGTTGCCTGTAGTGGAGGGGGTGTCAGTCCCCATTATACTATTTCTACTTTGGGGAAATTGATGCCACTTTAGTGATGTCTGTCCCTAATTTATTGTAATGTGGACACTCAAAGTTGGGTCTCCTTCATGTGTGTTGCCTGTAGCAGTAGGGCTCCCAGCCTTTCAGGCCTGCACTTACTTTCAGTCAACTACCTGTGTTACTGTAAAGGTGTTGCAAGGGCTGTCACATGCTTCTCCCTCTCTAAACAGTGTTCATGCTGATTTGTGACTGTTATCATATGAGGAATGTATAGACCTCTATGAGCACTAGTGTGCTCAGTTGATGTATTGTAATATAGTGAATGTATAATGTTCTTTATGTAAAACATATAGGGTTAAGTGTATGACATAGGTATAGTATAGGGTTCATAGTTTAGGTTAGTAATGAGAAAGGGCACGGTAGTTCAGGAAGTTAGTTAAGTTCAGTACAGAAGTAGTTAAACATTACACCCACAGCACAAGGGAAATTCCCAGTTGGGCCTAGTTCGAGCATTAGAGCAGTTTTATAGAAAATCATTTCCAGGTTACAGACAGTAGTGTGGGGAAGAGTGAGTAGTGAGGAGCAGTAGGTAGAGTGAGATTGCCGCTAGAGGAGGCCCGTGTCAGGCCACCTCATTCCTGGGTTCAAGACCTGATTGCACAGGACCTGTGTAGGTTCTGTTCCTTATCCAGAGAGAGAGATGGAGTGTGGAGGAAGACTGAGCAGATAGGAAAGCAGACTCCATCAGCAGTATCAGCAGTGAAGAAGTGTTTTACTAGTGCAAGTCATCAGAACAGAATGAGGACACATTTGAGACAGAATCTGGATGCCGGCAGAGTCCTAGGCTCACAGTCTGTCAGAAGCGCTCAAGGCAAGGCCTCTATATACCTAGAGGGGAGATTCTCAGCTGGGTCACAGAAGAAGTGGATGATGTTGGGTCTCAGGACAGCTAGAGAACTAACACTAGAAAGGCACATAACCAAGGCTACTTCACTAACCAAAGAACTTATCTTGATCTGTATATTGCAGCCATGTATGGAAGAATTGCACAATAAAAGTGAGTCTGTTAACCCAGATCTACAATCTCCTGTCTTGCATCAAATCGGTGTCAGTTCCATGAATGGTTTAACAGTGAGTACAGCAAATCCTCCATTGCAGCACACACTCCAGTCTCAGTCCTTAATAGTAGAGGGGGCACTGGGCGAAGAGAGCAGAGTTTCGGCACACAGCGTGATGGTAACGGTCCTGGGTGCTCCCCTCTACATTACTATGATTACATTTTTCTAACAATAGTAGTCTATGAAACTGATGTTTTGTGCCACCTGAGTGTGGCTGAGCAGAAAAGCAGTTTGAGCTGTTGGATGAAGTATCAGGACTCCCAGCACAGCAGGCCTACAGCGGTCCTTCACCCACCTCATCCTAAATTTAACTTAAATTCAAAGCTGCAAATGCTGGCCCAGACCCTGATACATCATGCAGGGGCCATGCCTGACTGCTGCTGTGCTATTATAAAATTTCTACTGTGGGTCAATTGATTCCACTTTTCCTGGTGTGTACTCCTAATTTTTGGAAATCTTTGGACTCCAAATTGGGTCTCCTTGATGAGTGTTGCCTAAATTTGGCAGGGCTCTCAGAGCACCAGACCTACACCTGTCACTCATCCACCTGTTACTGATCAATGTTTAAGCTAGAAATGCTGGTCCAAGCCCTGTCCCAGGCCCTGTCCCATGCTGAAAAATGGACTGCTGACGGGGCCGCACAATTAGCACAAAAGATTGATATGCTGGAAGGTCGATTTGACACAGGATCTTAGCTATCTGAACTAGCTAACAGTATACCGCCTAGCCAACTATCTGACTACTTGCAGCAGCAGCCTCACTACACTGTTACACTGACAAAATGGCGAAGAAGTCACATGTCTACTTTTTATATGGAGAGGAACATGCGATTTCGGCAGCCAATGACACAAGCCCTTGTGTCTGGATGTTGTGGATGGTTTCTGCGCCCTGATTGGCTGCTGGAATCTCTACACATTAAGCTAATAAAAGAAAAATAAGAGTCTGCCGCTCCTCTGACCTCTCCCCAACCCCTCCCCTCATCAAACACGTCCACCCCGCTCATCATACAGCACCACTATCCTAGCCAAAGTCCTAACAAAAGCATTAGTGAAATCTTGATGATTTACCAAACTTTGGCCGAATTTTGCCTATTTTGAGGAAAATGCTCGGGAATCTGACCACGAATTCGAATGTGCAATGTTTGTGCCGACTTTGAGATTGACAAACGTTTTCCGAACAAGTTTGAACATAACATTATCTGGTAATATCCATCCTTCTAGCTTCATTGTTACCAACTCATATCCTATAAAAATTCTTAAAAGTACGGTGAAAATAATAGTATTAGATAATTTACACTGACTCCAGATATGTTAACATAACAATATATCCAGTTAGAGCCCTACATGGCACAGATCAATAAGCCTGGTTAAATGTTTGTAACATTATTTCCTGAGAAATTATGAATTGTAAAACAGATAATGTAATTTTATTACAAAGAACAGCCAACAGGAAGGAGATATGACGTGTTTGTGGCTTCAAGCTGCACAATCAACGTCAGCACATGACTTTACTCCAGATGTCTGTGTCATGCTGGGAAATGTTCCCTTATTTGTATTTATGTGTCACTCTTGTATTTTAAAATTACAGAATTTAGTATTATCCCTCATTCCATATGTTATATTAAAGGGGATTTTCTAGCATACATCAATTAGGTTGTTTACACTGAGAATAAGAAACATTGAACTTGATATTTACAATGACAGCAGGTCATTCCTGTTGTACTTTAATGGCACTTTGTCATTTTTTTACATAAGTTCCACACAATTCAATCTGGAAGCCATGTTCCCATTTTCTAGACTACTCAGAACTGCATTAATAATAGCCCTATTGATCTGAATTCACAATTTTAACTCCTTAATGACCAATCCATTTTTCATTTTTGCAGTTTCATTTTTTTCTCCCCTTATTAAAAAAGCCATACTTTTTTTTATTTTTCCCTCTACAGTACATGCAGTAACTGTACAAGGGTTTGCTTTTTTTGTGGGACAAGTTGTAGCTTTTAATGGCAATATTAATGTACGGTACAATGTCCTTAAGATTGGGAAAAATATGTCAAGTGAAGCAAAATGGGGGGGGAACTAAAAAATGCATTTCCACCGTTGTTGTTTTTTTTTGCTTCATTTTTACAATGTTCGCTTTGTAGTAAAAATTATCAGGCATCTTGATTTTAATGGTCAGCATAGTTTAGTTGAAACCACTTTTATATTTTTTTTATTTACCTGCATTGAAAAAACAACAACATTATAAAAATTGGTATGTGTCACCATTTTCTGAGCCCCATAGGTTTTTTTACTTTTCCAGCAATGGAGCTGTGTGAGTGCTTTGTTGGTGTGGTGAACTATAGTATTCATTGCTATTTTCTGGGGTACAATGCAGTGACCAAAAGTCAAGAACTTTGGCATTTTGATTTATCCTCTTTATGGCGTTTCTGGTATGGACAATTTTATAAAATATAACATTTTAATAGATTAGATTTTCAGGGACAAGGCAGTACCAATCATGTTTTTTATTATTATTTCTTTATTTTTGGAGTGAGAAAAGGGGGTGATTTGAGCTTTTATGGCAGATTTTTTAATATTTTTTTTTCACCAACTTTTTACAGATTTTTTTTCATCTCCCCTTTAGCACTTAAATGTGTGATTGATTGCTCTATATGCAGCAGTGCTTTGGTATTGCAGTATATAGTAAAAATTATGTTTTTCTTTGAATCCCAGTTGTTTTGGAGTGAACTTTATTTAAGCACCAAGATGGCAGTGATGGGAGTCTTCAGTAGCCTCCTGGCTGCTATAGTAAACAATTGTCAGACCACAATTGATTTGCAGGGGGGAACAATCAGTATCGAAGCCTGCACCCTCTTCAAATCACTCCAATGCCACAGTAAGGGATTGATAGTGGCATTTAAACAGTTAAACAACAAAGATTTGTATTCCCAGATTATGGTAAAATGTCCCAAAAGGCACTAAGGAAATAGGAAAAAAAAGAAACACATGTGCTTGGACTGAAATCATGACAATATTTGTTTAAAAATGATTAAAGCTTTATTAAGTACAAATATAAACCCTTCACCCCCAGCTTGTTTTCACCTTCCTGAACAGGACAATTTTTTCAATACTGACCATTGTCACTTTATGAGTTTATGATTCTGGAAAGTTTCAACATATCCCAATGATTCTTTGAATTTGAATTTTATGCCCTTAAATCAGATAGTTATCTCACAAAAAATAGTTCATAAATAACACTTACCACATGTCTACTTCCCATCTGTATCATTTTTGAAACATATTTTTTTTTGTTAGGAAGTTAGAAAGGTTAAAAGTTTTTTAGCAATCTTTAAAACAAAATTTACAAAACCAATTTTTTTAGGGACCACATCCCATTTAAATTGACTTTGAGGGGCCTATGTGACAGACAATACTTAAAATAACACCCCTTAGAGTGCTCAAAACCACATTCAAGAAGTATATTAACTCTTTAGCATCATCACCTGAATTTAAGAAATGTGGTAAGAAAAAAATGAAAATTTTACTTTTTCACAGAAAAATATTGCTTTAGCCCCATATTTTGCATTTTCAAAAGGCTAATAGGAGAAAATTGACCATACAATTTGTTGTGCAGTTTCTCCTGATTACGCAGATAGACCATATGTGGGGAAAACTACTGTTTGGGCACACAGCAGGGCTCGGAAGGGGTGGGCACCATTAAAATTTTGGAAGGCAAATTTGGCTGGAATAAATAGCGGATGCCATGTCATATTTGCAGAACCCCTGATGTACTTAAATAGTGGAAACCCCCCACAAGTGACTCTATTTTGGAAACTACATCCCTCAAAGAATTTATCTATAGGTGGGTGAGCAGCTTGAACTCGCAGGTGCTTCACAGAATTTTAGAATGTTAAGCCATGAAAATATAAATAAAAAAATCACATTTTCCCAACAAAAAATTGGTTTTAGCCCCAATTTTTTCTTTTTCTACAAATGTAACCTGGAGAAAATGGACAATAAAATTTGTTGTGCAATTTCTCTTTAGTACGCCGATACACCATACAGTGCCTACAAGTAGTATTCAACCCCCTGCAGATTTAGCTGGTTGACACATGCGGAATTAACTTGGCATTGTGACATTTGTACTGTAGATCAGCCTGGAAGTGGGAAATGCACTGCAGCAAATATTGTTTTTTGTTTTTTTTTTGTTTTTGTTTTAAAACGTGAAAAGTTAATTCAGAGTGTCATTTATTATTCAACCCCTCAAACCACAAGAATTCTGTTTGGTCCCCCTAAAGTATTAAGAAGTAGTTCAGGCACCAAGAATAATGAGCTTCACATGTGTGGATTAAAGATCTCTTTTGCCAGCCTTTTCTGACTATTTAAGACCCTCCCCAAACTTGTGAACAGCACTCAGACATGGTCAACATGGGAAAGACAAAGGAGCATTCCAAGGCCATCAGAGACAAGATCATGGAGGGTCACAAGGCTGGCAAGGGGTACAAAACACTTTCCAAGGAGTTGGGCCTACCTGTCTCCACTGTTGGGAGCATCATCCGTAAGTGGAAGGCTTATGGAACTACTGTTAGCCTTCCACGGCCTGGACAGCCTTTGAAAGTGTCCTCCCGTGCCGAGGCCAGGCTTGTCTGAAGAGTCAAGGCTAACCCAAGGACAACAAGGAAGGAGCTCCGGGAAGATCTCATGGCAGTGGGGACATTGGTTTCAGTCAATACCATAAGTAACGTACTCCACCGCAATGGTCTCCGTTCCAGACGAGCCCGTAAGGTACCTTTACTTTCAAAGCGTCATGTCAAGGCTCGTCTACAGTTTGCTCATGATCACTTGGAGGACTCTGAGACAGACTGGTTCAAGGTTCTATGGTCTGATGAGACCAAGATCGAGATCTTTGGTGCCAACCACACACGTGACGTTTGGAGACTGGATGGCACTGCATACGACCCCAAGAATACCATCCCTACAGTCAAGCATGGTGGTGGCAGCATCATGCTGTGGGGCTGTTTCTCAGCCAAGGGGCCTGGCCATCTGGTCCGCATCCATGGGAAGATGGATAGCACGGCCTACCTGGAGATTTTGGCCAAGAACCTGCGCTCCTCCATCAAGGATCTTAAGATGGGTCGTAATTTCATCTTCCAACAAGACAACGACCCAAAGCACACAGCCAAGAAAACCAAGGCATGGTTCAAGAGGGAAAAAGTCAAGGTGTTGGAGTGGCCTAGTCAGTCTCCTGACCTTAACCCAATTGAAAACTTGTGGAAGGAGCTCAAGAATAAAGTCCACATGAGACACCCAAAGAACCTAGATAACTTGGAGAAGATCTGCATGGAGGAGTGGGCCAAGATAACTCCACAGACCTGTGCCGGCCTGATCAGGTCTTATAAAAGACGATTATTAGCTGTAATTGCAAACAAGGGTTATTCCACAAAATATTAAACATAGGGGTTGTATAATAATTGACCCACACTTTTATGTTTAAAATTTAATAAAATTCAACTGAGCAACATAACTTTTTGGTTTGTAAGATTTATGCTTCTGTTCATAAAACCTACTCTCGTTTGCAGTTTGAAGGCTCTAACTTATTTGCATCTTATCAAACCAGCTAAATCTGCAGGGGGTTGAATACTACTTGTAGGCACTGTATGTGATACAAATCAACTGTTTGGGCATATAGCAAGGCTTGAAAGGGAAGGAGCATGATTTGACTTTTGAGTGCAAAATTGGCTGATATAGATAGCAGATGCCATGTTGCAGAGCCCCTAACATGCCAAAACAGCTGAAACCCCCACAAGTGATATAATTTTGGAAACTACATTTCTTGAAATATTCATCATGGTAAGCATTTTTAACGTTCAAATGATTCACAGAATTGTATAACATTGGGCTGAGTCAATGGAAAATTACCATTTTTTCCACTAAAATGTTGCTTTGGCCCCTAGTTTTCAATTTTCAAAAGGGAATAGGGGAAAATGGATCGTTCAATCTGTTACACAACATGCTAAATGTGGTCAAAAATTACATTTGAGGGAGGGAGCTCAGAGTTCAGATTTTGCTGCAATGGTTTGTGGGTGCCATGTCACATTGGCAGAGGTGCCAGAATAAAGTGAGACATAAAAAAAAGGTTTAAAAATCTGAAAAAAATAAATAAAAAAACTTCAAATCATCAAACTTTTTCCCCATTAAAAATAGAACAATAACAAAAAAATACCCATATTTGATATTGCTGCATTCAGAAATGTCCAGTCTACCAAAATATAAAATAAATTAATCCGATCGGTAAAAAGCATAACGAAAAAAATTAAAAATGCCAGAATTTTGTTTTCTTGGCTCCTGCAACTTTGCATCAAAATGCAATAAGAGGCAATCAAAACATTGTATCTACCCCAAAATGGTATCAATAAAAACGTCAGCTCAGGGCTCAAAATATAAGCCCTCATACAGCCTCATATCTCGGAAAATGAAAACGTTACAGGTTTTGGAAAATGGCGACAAAAGCAAAACATTTTTTCCTTACAGATTTCAGAATTTATTTTCACCACTTAAGTTAAAAAAACAACCATACATATTTGTTATCTGCATACTCGTATTGAGCTGGAGAATCATATTGTCAGGTCAGTTTTACCACGTACTGAACTTGGTAAGCAAAAAAAGCAAAAAGCAATTGTGAAAATGCACTTTTTTTTGCTATTTACGAAATTGGATTTTTTTTCCCATTTTTCAGTATAATATGTGGTAGAATGAATGATGTCATTCAAAAGTACAGCTCATCCCGCAAAAAAACAAGCACTCATACGGCTATATTGAGGGGAAAATAAAAAAGTTGGAAAAAGGAGAGGAAAAAAAGGAAACCAGAAAAATGGTAAATCGCCCGGGGTAAAGGGGTCAAAGGAGGCTAAGTGACTGGTTTAGTTCATTAGACAACCTCCCTTCTCCATCACAGTGGATTTAAAAAGAAAGGGTAGGCTTAGCTATTGAACCAAGCCATACAGGTAGACTCTTTTTCACATCACTGGCACATGGAGGGGGAAATCAATTCAGGGACTAGACAGGTCAGTTTTTTGCATATGTCTGCACTTTACAATAGTAAACATTTGGGTTAAAGTCGTGGTTCAGCAAAATAAAATTGTGTTTTCAATGAAAATAATTAAAACATACTATTATGCTTTGAAGAGATTGTACACTACTTTAAAATTCCATAGTAATGTGCCCAAGGAGGTGAAAAAAATAACTCACTTTCTTGCTGCTTGGTAGGCACTGCAGCCTATAAGCTGCCACTGATGGACTGCAACATTTATGTGACTCCTCCTCAGGATGATGTCTGGAAACTGGCTGGAGGGCACAGCACTGAGTGCAAAGGAGCAACAGTCTGGGAGGTGAACATCTTTTTTAAATTAATAAGGGATTTTCCAGTAGCTGACAAACTCTTTAAAGCCTATTACTATATTTACATTTTTATTTAAAACACATACACACAATTATATTCTGCTGGACCACCACTTTAACTCATATGCCTATTTTAAAGCAGATACATATCCAAAGAACTGTAAAATTATACAACATTTCTAAACATATTTGTACATTTTCATAAGTAAAATGAAGCTACAAAGGTTATATAATATAGCAGATTTTTAATTTTTCTCCTTCCCCCATGACGGTACCACAGAGAGAGGGGATTCGCCCTTCAAGGACAGGAAACCTACAGATAAAAAGGGCGGTACCTCTCTCCCGCATCAGTTGGTTTCCTGTCCTTGTCGGGGAATCTACAGTATGGCGTACCTATGGAAAGAAGAAAGGCATACCTATGTGCCAGAAGAATGGATCTACGTTGGAGCCAGGCCCAACCAGTCCGACACAGGCAGCGGGGTTTCCCTGCCTCGGCTAGTGCTTTGACCTGAAGCACCACCGTTGGGGTCAGTGGGCCTCTAGGGTGTGTGGGGGAGAGGCAGCGGATGACGGAGCCAGCATGCTGCCTCTCCCTGGACCTTCATGGCCTGCAAGCAGGCAGAGACTGCGCTGGTAAGAACGTGCGCAGGAACTTCCGGGTTCCAGTGTGCATGTGCGGGTGTGGCACAGTTCATGACATGGCGCGCTCCTATGATGGGCGTGCCCCCTTCTGACATGGCACCGCAAAGCCTGACTGGGAACCAGCTGGTGCATGTGCAGGGGCACTTCCGGGATGCTGAAGTTTAGGCATCCCTAGGAGAAGAGATGAGCTGGCGCCATTTGCCCAGTTAATAAAAATTGGGGAAATGAGGCCGAAAGTGCGACAGACAGGGGAGGGCGCCATGTGTATATATGTATTGCCAGAGAGCACTAACAGAGTGCTTTTGATAGAGCTCTGGCAGTCTCCCCTTCGGTCATGAGCCAGCAGGAGCACCAGGAGGTGCAGATTCTGCATCCCCAGTCATCATCGCTACCTCCACCACTGCAGCAACAAAGGAAGAAGTGGGATAAGGAAACAGGACATCAGGAGGACTCTTCCCATCATCACGAGCGTGGTAACAGTGGGAGTGGGCGTTCCGACAGATCGTCCCAGCATAGCAAGGACGTCAGCACGGCATCAAACCCGAGAGAGAACCCGTCTACAACAAAGGTTCCTCCTCCTAACCCCGTTCCTCTTCTTCCATCAGAATGGTAAGTGATCTTCGTGAAAGTTCACCTTATAATTGGGAGTCCCCCCTCTTCTCTCTTCTCTTATTAAGAAAGGAAAAGTGCGGGCAAGATCAAACACAGGACCTGTGCACTTTGCGCAGAAGAGTTACCCACTACGTGGGGGAAAAGACTCTGCAGCTCTTGTATAGAGCAAGCAATCTGTGAAGAGACCCCAAAGTTTGCTTCAAAACTTAGGTCCATAATAAAGTCACAGGAAGAAGACACCGTTAGGTCCCTACAGGGGAGGGGGAAAAACAGAAAAAAAAATGTATCCCCAGAATCCGGATCCAATAGTCCTGAGGATGATGAGGAAGATTCAGATATGTCCAGTTCATCGTCATCCTTTTCCTCATCCAGGAATAGAAGCGGATGTAGCTGCTTTCCCTTTGAAGAAACAGATGGTCTCATCAAGGCCGACAGGGCTGATAGACCCCCGTCCCAAAAGATCTGTCCAGGACATAATGTTTGGGGGACTAGAACAAAAAAAGAGGGGATCTTTCCCTCTTAATTAAAAAGTCCACTCTTTGATTAAGAAAGAGTGGACAAGACCAGAAAGAAAGGGCCTTTTATCCCTAAAAATAAAATACCCATTTGATGACCTGGTGTGTTCCTTCTGGGAAAAGGTGCCAAAATTAGATGTGGCTATACCTAAGGCCTCCAAAAAATGTTCACTTCCATTTGAGGATATGGGTGTGTTAAAAGATCCTATGGACAGAAGAGCAAACACCTTCCTAAAGGGTTCATGGGAAGCCACCGGGGAGGGGTTAAAACCAGTGGCAGCAGCCATATGTACGGCCAGATCACTGATAGTCTGGTTGGATCAGTTAGAAACACAACTGGAGGGAAAAATGTCTAGGGATACTAGATTAGACTCCATCCCTGTAATGAAAGGAGCAGCTGCCTTCTTGGCAGATACCTCTGCTGACTTGGTCAGGTTAGCAGCGAGAGCAACAAGCTTTTCTAATGCAGCCCGGCGGGCCCTCTGGCTTGAGTGTTGGCCGGGAGATCTCTAGACAAAGTCAAGGTTATGCTCCATTCCCTGTGAGGGCGAATTGTTATTTGGTCCTATATTTGACGATATTCTGGACAAAGCCAGGGATAATAAAAAACGCTTCCCTGTCCTGTCCAACAACTCCTACAGGAAATCCTTTTGGAGTAAGAAATTTATCAGGAGGAAACCCCTCAGGGACCAGGATAAGTGGGAGGATAGAAGGAGGAAGACCAAAGGGTGCCTGTTCAGCAGACAACCCAATGATAACAGAAAGCCCTCCCAATGAAGGTTTTCCCCAGGTGGGGGGAAGGCTATCATTGTTTCTCCCGACCTGGGAAGGAATATCCAACAGCCTAAACATAATAAAATCAGCGCTGAAATTCCAATTCCACTAAATTCCCCATACAAATTTCATAATGACTCCCAAGAGTTCCTCAAACAAAGAGCAGCTAGCCTTAGAGCAGGAGATTCTAGGCCTGATAGAGAAAGCAGTTCTTCAAGAAGTCCCTGCCCAGGAAAAAGGTGAAGGATTCTACTCCCCTCTGTTCCTGAGGAAAAAAAACAGATGGGACTTACAGGACAATCGTAAACCTAAAGAAACTGAACAAGCTGTTGAAGGTTTAAACCTTCAAAATGGAAATCAATAAAGACATCAGTAAAAATACTGTTTCAGGACTGTTTCATGACTGTTCTGGACCTAAAGGACACTTACTATCACGTCACTATCCACAAGGATTATCATAAATACCTCAAGGTAGCTACATCTATAGGGGGGTAGTCAAGCACTATGGCTCTCCCATTCGGCCTAGCCATAGCCCCAAGGGTGTTTACCAAGATAATTTTGGAGGTAACAGCACACCTGCGAGAACAAGATGTACTAATTGTCCCATACCTGGATGATTTTCTGATAACAGGCAGTTCTTTCCAGCATTGCAAAGACCAGCTAAGGAAGGTCATGGATTCCTTAATCAACTTAGGCTGGCTTTTAAATCTAAAAAATATCAAGAACGAAGCCAAATCAAGTCTGTACTTGATTTGGATTTGAATACTTGATTCGAATATCTAGGCATTAGAGATGAGCAGTGTTCGACTAGAACTGTTCGCCAATCTCAAATTCGAGCTGTTTTGGGTGGTGTTCGAGTTGTTCGACGAACCCGAACGATTTGCAAAAAATTCGGCTGTTCGAGGTTATGTTCGATAACTGTTCGTGCACCAAAAGCGTGTCCTGCATGTCTGGCGCTATTTAGAGCACCAATCATGCAGGGATTGTCTGCCACTCACTGTAATGCCACAGCCATGGTGGTTGTGGCATTACAGTGATTGCCCAAATCGATGGAAACAGTGCTCACAGTGAAACATGAAAAGCCGGCAATTCAGCAGCGGCATAGACCGGTACCCGACAATTTAGAACCGAAAGAATAGAGCTTCACACATAGATTAGATAGATAGAAACAAGTCAGTCACACATATAAGAAGCACAGTGACAGTGTTGCTTACTGTACTTGTCATTTAGTGTAAAGGATTTATCAAAAAAAATAATAGTGTTTTCATGCACCGTCTCTTTAAAAAAGCCGGCTGGCAATTCAGCATCTGTACCCGACAATTTAGAATAGAAGGAATAGAGAATCACACATAGATTAGATAGATAGAAACATGTCAGCCACATATATACGAAGTACAGTGACAGTGTTGCTTACTGTACTTGTCATTTAGTGTAAAGGATTTATTAAAAAATATAATAGTGTTTTCGTGCACCGTCTCTTTAAAAAAGCCGGCCGGCAATTCAGCAGCGGTACCCGACAATTTATAACAGACAGAATAGAGCTTCACACATAGATTAGATAGATAGAAACATGTCAGTCACATATATATGAAGTACTGTGACAGTGTTGCTTACTGTACTTGTCATTTACTGCAAAGGATTTATTAAAAAAAATAATAGTGTTTTCATGCACCGTCTCTTTAAAAAATCCGGCCGGCAATTCAGCATCTGTACCCGACAATTTATAACAGAAAGAATAGAGAATCACACATAGATTAGGTAGATAGAAACATGTCAGTCACATATATATGAAGTACTGTGACAGTGTTGCTTACTGTACTTGTCATTTACTGCAAAGGATTTATTAAAAAAAATAATAGTGTTTTCATGCACCGTCTCTTTAAAAAAGCCGGCCGGCAATTCAGCATCTGTACCCGACAATTTATAACAGACAGAATAGAGCTTCACACATAGATTAGATAGATAGAAACATGTCAGTCACATATATAATAAGTACAGTGATAGTGTTGGTTACTGTACTTGTCATTTAGTATTAAAATAAAGGATTTATTATTAAAAAAAATTGGCGTGGGGTTCCCCGTAATTTTAGTCTCTAGCGGAGGTTAAGCAGACAGCTGGGGCAGATGTTTGAAGCCTGGGAAGGGGGTAATAACCACGGAGCTTCCCAGGCTACTAATATCAGCCCCCAGCTGAATACCTAGCCTTTACTAGCTATTAAAATGTAGGACCCCCCCCCAAAAAAATGACGTGGGGTCCCCCCTAATTTAATAGCTAGCAAAGGCTAGGCAGACAGCTGGGGGCTGATATTAATAGCCCAGGAAGGGAGCCATGAATATTGGCCCCCTCCCAGGCTAGAAACACCAGCCGTCAGCCGCCCCAGAAATGGCGCATCCATAGGATGCGCCAATTCTGGCACTTAGCCTCGCTCTTCCACGCTGCCCTGGTGCGGTGGCAGGGGGTAATAGGGTTGGGGTTGATGTCGGCTTATAATGCCAGCTGACATCAAGCCCAGGTTAGTAATGGAGAGGCGTCTATAAGACACCCCCATTACTAACCCCATAGTCAAAGTTAAAAGAAAACACAAACACCCAGAATAAAGTCCTTTAATTGAAATAAAGACACATTCCTTTATTGTTCTAAATTAAACCATACTTACCGTCACGCCCATTCCAGCTGAAGCCAACAATCTCCTGCAATAAAAGAAAAATAATAAAGCAACCTCATCCTTACCTTTCCATGGTTCCCACGACAGCTTCAGCTCTGCTACATCGAGATAACAGGCTGGACCGCAGCAGAACGCTGCCATCCAGCCTGTCATCCCGCAGACACTGAGAAGAGCAGGCATGCTTGCGCTCCTCAGTGTCTGACTGTGACGGCATCCAGATGAGCCGACAATGAACTTGGCTCACCTCATGTACGTCACTGACAGCGTGGGAAAATTCTCCTGCACTCAGCGCTTCAGCGTGAGAATTCTCCCACGCTGTCAGTGACGTGCATGAGGTCAGCTGAGTTCATTGGACCTGAATGAGCTCACCTCATGCACGTCACTGACAGCGTGGGAGAATTCTCACGCTGTAGCGCTGAGTGCAGGAGAATTTTCCCACGCTGTCAGTGACGTGCATGAGGTGAGCTGAGATCATTGGACATGAATGAGCTCACCTCATGCACGTCACTGACAGCGTGGGAAAATTCTCCTGCACTCAGCAAATCAGCGTGAGAATTTTCCCACGCTGTCAGTGACGTGCATGAGGTGAGCTCATTCATGTCCAATGAACTCAGCTGACCTCATGTACGTCACTGACAGCGTGGGAGAATTTTCACGCTGAAGTGCTGAGTGTAGGAGAATTCTCCCACGCTGTCAGTGACGTGCATGAGGTGCGCCGAGTTCATTGGACATGAGCTTGTCTCATCTTTATGCCGTCACAGCGAGACACTGAGGAGCGCAAGCATGCCTGCGCTTCTGAGTGTCCGCGGAATGACAGGCTGGATGGCAGCTTTCTGCTGCGGTCCAGCCTGTCATCTCGATGTAGCAGAGCTGAAGCTGTCGTGGGAACCATGGAAAGGTAAGGATGAGGTTGCTTAATTATTTTACTTTTATTGCAGAAGACATTGGCTTCAGCTGGAATGGGCGTGACGGTAAGTGTGGTTTAATTTAGAACAATAAAGAATTGTGTGTTTATTTCAATTAAAGTACTTTATTCTGGGTGTTGTGTTTTTTTAAATACTTTACTAGAAATTCATGGTGGTCATGTCTAATATTGGCGTGACCCCATGAATTTCGGGCTTAGGGCCAGCTGATAATGCCAAGCTGGCCTTAACCCCTTTATTACCCAGTGAGCCACCGCACCAGGGCCCTGGATGAGTTGGGTACAGCGCCAGAAGATGGCGCTTCTATGAACGCGCCATTTTCTGGGGCGGCTGCGGACTGCAATTTGCAGCGGGTGGGGCCCAGAAAGCTTGGGCCTCCCTGCGCTGCGGATTCCAGCTCCCAGCTGCCTAGTTGTACCTGGCTGGGCACAAAAATAGGGCAAAGCCCCACGCATTTTTTTTTTAAATTATTTCATGAAATTCATGGAATAATTAAGAAAAAAAGGGCTTCCCTATATTGTTGTGTCCAACCAGGTACAAATAGGCAGCTGGTGGTTGGGGGCAGCCCGTCCCTGCCTGCTGTACCTGGCTGGACACAAATATAGTGCGAAGCCCCACGTCAATTTTTTTTTAATTATTTCATGAAATAATTTTTTTAAAAAAGGGCTTCCCTATATTGTTGTGTCTGGCCAGGTACAAATAGGCAGCTGGTGGTTGGGGGCAGCCCGTTCCTGCCTGCTGTACCTGACTAGACACAAATATAGGGCGAAGCCCCACGTCAAGTTTTTTTAAATTATTTCAGGAAATTCATGAAATAATGAAAAAAAAATTGATGTGGGGCTTCGCCCTATATTTGTGTCCAGTCAGGTACAGCAGGCAGGAACGGGCTGCTCCCAACCACCAGCTGCCTATTTGTACCTAGCCGGACACAACAATATAGGGAAGCCCTTTTTTTCTTAATTATTCCATGAATTTCATGAATTTAAAAAAAAAATACGTGGAGCTTCGCCCTATTTTTGTGTCCAGCCAGGTACAACTAGGCAGCTGGGGGCTGGAATCTGCAGCGCAGGGAGGCCCAAGCTTTCTGGGCCCCACCCGCTGCAAATTGCAGTCCGCAGCCGCCCCGGAAAATGGCGCGTTCATAGAAGCGCCATCTTCTGGCGCTGTACCCAACTCATCCAGGGCCCTGGTGCGGTGGCTCACTGGGTAATAAAGGGGTTAAGGCCAGCTTGGCATTATCAGCTGGCCCTAAGCCCAAAATTCATGGGGTCACGCCAATAGTAGACATAACCACCATGAATTTCTAGTAAAGTATTTAAAAAAAACACAAACACCCAGAAAAAAGTCCTTTAATTGAAATAAACACACAATTCTTTATTGTTCTAAATTAAACCATACTTACCGCCACGCCCATTCCAGCTGAAGCCAATGATCTCCTGCAATAAAAGTAAAATAATAAAGCAACATCATCCTTACCTTTCCATGGCTCCCACGACAGCTTCAGCTCTGCTACATCGAGATGACAGGCTGGACCGCAGCAGAACGCTGCCATCCAGCCTGTCATCCCGCAGACACTGAGAAGCGCAGGCTTGCTTGCGCTACTCAGTGTCTGGCTGTGACGGCATCCAGATGAGCCGAGGTCATGTCCAATGAACTCGGCTCACCTCATGCACGTCACTGACAGCGTGGGAAAATTCTCACGCTGAAGCGCTGAGTGCAGGAGAATTTTCCCACGCTGTCAGTGACGTACATGAGGTGAGCCGAGTTCATTGTCGGCTCATCTGGATGCCGTCACAGTCAGACACTGAGGAGCGCAAGCATGCCTGCACTTCTCAGTGTCTGCGGGATGACAGGCTGGATGTCAGCGTTCTGCTGCGGTCCAGCCTGTCATCTCGATGTAGCAGAGCTGAAGCTGTCCTGGGAACCATGGAAAGGTAATGATGAGGTTGCTTTATTATTTTTCTTTTATTGCAGGAGATCGTTGGCTTCAGCTGGAATGGGCGTGATGGTAAGTATGGTTTAATTTAGAACAATAAAGAATTGTGTCTTTATTTCAATTAAAGGACTTTATTCTGGGTGTTTGTGTTTTTTTTTTAACTTTGACTATGGGGTTAGTAATGGGGGTGTCTTATAGACGCCTCTCAAATACTAACCTGGGCTTGATGTCAGCTGGCATTATAAACTGACATCAACCCCAACCCTATTACCCCCTGCCACCGCACCAGGGCAGCGTGGAAGAGCGAGGCTAAGTGCCAGAATTGGCGCATCCTATGGATGCGCCATTTCTGGGGCGACTGAAGGCTGGTGTTTCTAGCCTGGGAGGGGGCCAATATTCATGGCTCCCTTCCTGGGCTATTAATATCAGCCCCCAGCTGTCTGCCTAGCCTTTGCTAGCTATTAAATTAGGGGGGACCCCACGTCATTTTTTGGGGGGGGTCCTCCATTTTAATAGCTAGTAAAGGCTAGGTATTCAGCTGGGGGCTGATATTAGTAGCCTGGGAAGCTCCGTGGGTATTACCCCCTTCCCAGGCTTCAAACATCTGCCCCAGCTGTCTGCTTAACCTCCGCTAGAGACTAAAATTACGGGGAACCCCACGCCAATTTTTTTTAATAATAAATCCTTTATTTTAATACTAAATGACAAGTACAGTAACCAACACTGTCACTGTACTTATTATATATGTGACTGACATGTTTCTATCTATCTAATCTATGTGTGATTCTCTATTCTTTCTGTTATAAATTGTCGGGTACAGATGCTGAATTGCCGGCCGGCTTCTTTAAAGAGACGGTGCATGAAAACACTATTATTTTTTTTAATAAATCCTTTGCAGTAAATGACAAGTACGGTAAGCAACACTGTCACAGTACTTCATATATATGTGACTGACATGTTTCTATCTATCTAATCTATGTGTGAAGCTCTATTCTGTCTGTTATAAATTGTCGGGTACCGCTGCTGAATTGCCGGCCGGCTTTTTTAAAGAGACGGTGCATGAAAACACTATTATATTTTTTAATAAATCCTTTACACTAAATGACAAGTACAGTAAGCAACACTATCACTGTACTTCATATATATGTGACTGACATGTTTCTATCTATCTAATCTATGTGTGATGCTCTATTCCTTCATGTCTAAATTGTCGGGTACCGGTGTATGCCGCTGCTGAATTGCCGGCCGGCTTTTTTAAAGAAAGCGTCTTCTGAGCAGTTTGTGAGCTTTTGGACACCTTTGAAGGTGTTTTCTATGTGTTCCTATGTGTTTTTGTTTGCCTGCCATTGGTTTTAACGGTGTTCGACGGTGTTCTAAGGTGTTCGACGAACAGTTCGACGAACAGTTCCTCGAACATCCCGGTGTTCGACGAACCGAACCGAACCCGAACACTACGGGGGTGGCTCAACACTACTAGGCATCATATTAGATTCAAAAAATCAAGAATGTCGCCTCCCGGTAGGAAAGGTTCAAAAGATCATAGTTCAGATTTCTCGGATAAAGGACCATCTATCGATGTCTCTGTGAAAAGCTATGTCCCTCCTAGGTTCAATGACCGCCTGTTTTCCGGCCACTCAATGGGCTCAGATACATACCAGAGAGTTACAGTGGGAAATTCTACGAGCCAAAAGCTCTCTAAAAGGGCATTTAGAAGGTCAGCTTACCTTTTCATCAAAAACCACGCTTTCTCTGGGATGGTGGATGAGGCTAGGCAATTTAACCCAGGGTATTCTGTGGGTGATTTCAGTCCATCAGATCCTGACCATAGATGCAAGACCCAGAGGCTGGGGGGCTCACTTGAACAACCAGATAGCTCAGGGGGTTTGGACAGAGGACCTGAGTTCAGCATCCTCAAACATGAAGGAGCTGCTAGCAGTGGAGTTTGCTCTTTTAGAATTCCTGGAAACTCTTCGGGGTCACCATTTAAGAGTGTTCTCAGACAACCGGTTAGTAGTAGCATACCTGAATCACCAGGGAGGTATCCGGTCCCCTCCACTGATGCAAGTAACAGAGACCATTTTTCAGTTAGCCGAAAGCAATCTGAAGTCTCTATCGGCCCTCCACATAAGGGGGATAGAAAATCACAGGGCAGACTTTCTGAGCAGAACCCAGCTGGGACAGGGCGAGTGGGAACTGAAACAGTCAGTGTTCAATCAGATGATAGAGATGTGGGGACGTCCTACCATAGATCTATTCGCCAACAGTCAGAACAGGAAAGTCTATGCTTTCTGCTCAATAGACCCCAAAGGCAACCCCATAGTGTTAGACAGGGTGGAGTCACCCTCTAGGCTATGCTTTTCCTCTGATTGCCCTGATTCTGGCAGTTCTGAGAAAGATCAGGGAGGACAGAGCAAAAGTAATCTTAATAGCCCCCTTCTGGCTGAAGAGGACGTGGTTTTCTTGGCTGAGGATGATGCCTATCTCCGACCCCTGGGTACTTCTGGAACTTCCGGATCTTCTTTCCCAGGGGTCAGTTTGTCATCCTCAGGTAACAAACTTACATATGACAGCCTTGAATTTGAAAGGGCTCTCCTGAGGGATAAAGGTTATTCCCCAAATTTAATCTCCACGTTACTACTAACTAGGAAACCCATAACCACAAGGCTTTATGGCAAAACTTGGAGGAAGTTCCTTTCATCTTCAGGTTCCAGGTTGGAAGGAGGGGTTCCTTCTGCCATTTTAGAATTTCTGCAGAAGGGGTTGGAACAGGGCATAGCTACAAGCACCTTGAAAGTTCAAGTCACAGCATTAGGGGCCCTATATAACTGCGACCTGCCTACAAATAGGTGGATATCTAGGTTCGTCTGAGCATCGGCTAGATCTAGACCTATCCTGTCTCGGAACACGCCTCCTTGGGATCTAAAGTTAGTCCTTACAGCTCTAACCAAGCCTCCTTTCGAGCCCCTGGCAGATGCATCTCTAAGCACTCTATCCCTTAAAAATCACTTTTAGTAGCACTCATGTCAGCGCGTAGAGTCAGTGATATCCAGGCATTATCTGCAGGCCCTCCATTCACACAAATCTTGGAGGATAGAATTGTTCTTAAAACCGACCCAGCCTACCTGCCAAAAGTGGCGTCATGTTTTCATAGGCCTCAGGAGATCTCCTTCCTTTCCTTTTGCCCCAATCCCAAGAACAAAGGAGAAAGGGACTTACATACACTAGACATCAGAAGGTGCCTAATCCAGTACCTAGCTGCCATGTCTAGCTGAGTGTAGGAAGGATAGGGCTCTCTTTGTGTGCTTTCATGGACCTTGAAAGGGGCGTAAAACTTTTAAAGGCATGTTGGTGAGATGAATAAGAGACGCCATTACCCTGTCATACTGCTCACGTGGGGAAACCACCTCGAAGAATCTGAAGGCTCACTTGACAAAAGCAGTGGCAGCCTCCTGGGCGGAAAGAACTGGATCTTCAATAGAACAGATATGTAGAGCTGCTACGTGGTCATCTCCATCTACATTCTTTAACCCCTTTACCCCTGAGGGTGGTTTGCACATTAATGACTAGGCCAATTTTTACAATTCTGACCACTGTCAATTTATGAGGTAATTACTCTGGAACTCTTCAACGTACCCTGCTGATTCTGAGAATGTTTTTTCGTGACATATTGTACTTCGTGATAGTGGTAAAATTTATTCGATATCACTTGCGTTTATTTGTGAAAAAATCATAAATTTGGCGAAAATTTAGAAAATTTTGCAATTTTCAAAATTTTAATTTTTATGCCCTTAAATCAGAGAGATATGTTACACAAAATAGTTAATAAATAACATTTCCCACATGTCTACTTTACATCAGCACAATTTTGGAACCAAAATTTTTTTTAGTAGGGAGCTATAAGGGTTAAAATTTGATCAGCGATTTCTCATTTTTACAACAAAATTTACAAAACCATTTTTTTAGAGACCACATTACATTTGACTTGACTTTGAGGGACCTTTATGACAGAAAATACCCAAAAGTGACACCATTCTAAAAACTGCACCCCTCAAGGTGCTCAAAACCACATTCAATGAGCTTATTAACCCTTCAGGTGCTTCACAGGAATTTTTGGAATGTAGAAGAAAAAACTGAACATTTAATTTTTTTCACAAAAATTTTACTTTAGACCCAAATTTTTTTATTTTCGCAGGGGTAACAGGTAAAAATTGACCCCAAAATGTGTTGTGTTATTTCCCCTGAGCACGCAGATACTGCATATGTGAGAAAAAAAACACTGTTTGGGTGCACGGCAGGGTTCGTAAGGGAAGGAGCGCCATTTGACTTTTTGAATGTAAAATTTGCTTGAATAATTAGTGGACGCCATGTTGCGTTTGGGGAGTCCCTGATGTGCCTAAATAGTGGAAACCACCCCCTCCCCTTCCCAGTGACTCCATTTTGGAAACTACACCCCTCCAGGATTTTATCAAGGGGTATAGTGAACATTTTGAACCCAGAGGTACGACACAGAATTTGATAACATTAGGTCATCATATTGAATAAGTTGTCATTAGTCTTGAGTGCAAGTGCTTGCTATTTGAGTTTGCATCGGGTACTCGGGTATGCACCAAGTATCGCTGGTGCTCAAGTGACATACTCGAGTCCCTGCCCCGCATGTTTCACTGTTATTAGACACCCCAAAAAAACATGCGGGGATCGCTCATGCATGGCAGGCAATCCCCGCGAGTTTTTTTTGGCTGTATAACAGCTGCAAAACATTTGGGGTGGAGACTCGAGCATGTCACTCGAGCACCCGCTATACTCGGTTCATACCCGAGCACCCGATGCAAACTCAAGTAGCAAGCACTTGCGCTCAACATTAGTCGCCATATCGTCGTCATTTTTTTTTCTTTACTTCTGAAAAAATCCCAACCCCAAACTTAGCCCAACCCTAACCCTAGCCCAACTCCTGCTCAACTCTAACCCTAGCCTTACCTTAGCCTAACCCTAGCACAACCCTAACCCTAGCCCAACCCTAATCCTAGCCCAACCCTACCCTCACCCTAGTCCAACCCTCACCCTAGTCCAACCCTAACCCTAGCCAAACCCTAACCCTAGCCCAACCCTAACCCTAGCACAACCCTAACACAACCCTAACCCTAGCACAACCCTAACCCTAGCCCAACCCTAACCCTAGCCAAACCCTAACCCAACCCTAACCCTAGCACAACCCTTACCCAAACCCTAGCACAACCCTAACCCTAGCACAACCTTAACCCTAACCCTAGCACAACCCTAACCCTAAAGTTTATTTTTTATGCCGTTCCTCGTGCGGTATAAGTGATTAAACGTCTTTATTCTTCAGGTCGGTGCAATTACAGCGATGCCAGATTCATATCAGGTTTTTATGATTGACAGTTGTCACACACTAAAAGACGCATTTTTTTTGCAAAGACTAGTTTTTGCATTGCCATATTTTGAGAGCTATAATTTTTCCATATTTCTGCCGATAGAGTCATGTGACAGCTTGTTTTTTGCGAGACAAGTTGACGTTTTTAATGGTGCCATTTTCGGCACGTGACTTTTTTTATTGCTTTCTATTCTGATTTTTAGAAGGCAGAATAAACAAAAACCAACAACGCAGCAATTGTTTTTTTGTTTTTTTTATGCCGTTTTGCGGGTGGTAAAATTGATAAGGTAGTTTTATTCTTCGGGTCAGTACATTTACAGCGGTACCGCATTAATATATTTTTTTTATATTTTGGCGCTTTTACACAATAAAAACTATTTTATAGAAAAAAGAATTGTTTTTGCATCGCTTTATTCTGAGAGCTATAACTTATATTTTTTGGCTGTTGGAGCTGTATGGCGGCTTGCTTTTTGCGGGACAAGATGATGTTTTCAGCGGTACCATTTTTATTTACATTCGTCATTTTGATCGCATTTTATTCCATTTTTTGTTTGGCGGTATGATGATAAAACATCGTTTTATGTTTCGTTTTTTTTGGTTGTTTTTTTACCGTGTTCACTAAAGGGGTTAACTAGCAGGACAGTTTTATAGGCCAGGTCGTTCTGGACGTGGCGATACCAAATATGTGTACTTTTATTGGTTTATTTTTTTTCCATAAGATTATTTATTTATGGGTACAATATATATATATTTTTTTTATTATTATTTTTTTCATTTTTTTTTTTATATTTTAAAAAAAAATATATATATATTTATTTCATTTTCTGACATTTTTATTACTTTTACACTTTGTCCCACTATGGGACTTTCACTTTTTGCAGCCTGATCGGCTGTATAGCACAGGAATGCAGAACCATCCATGTGCTATGCAGCCTGTCAGCGCTGTACAGGGAGAAGTTACTTTGGTCGTGCACTGCGCATGACCAAAGCAACTTCCTGCCTCCTGGTGACCCGGATGTTGTCATGATGACATCGGGTCACCATGGCAACATCCAGGACCGGGCTCAGATGCCGCGGGATCCTGGCAGAGAAGGTAAGTATAGCGCTTTACCTCCCTCTTGCCACCGGAATGCTGCGATTGATTTTGATTGCAGAATTTCAGGGGTTAATGTGCAGGGAGCAGTGTGGGACCACTCCCTGCACATAGCACCGGGTGTCAGCTGTTACAATCAGCTGACACCCGGCGGTGATCTCGCCCGCACCGCTTGTGTGCGGGCGAAATCGCCAGGGCGTACTAATATGTATCAGGCCCATAAGGTCCAGGGCATGGATACGCATTAGTACGCCCTGGGCCAGAAAGGGGTTAATCATTATCGGCTGGACCTAGCCTCTTCTTCAGACCTTACTTTTGGTCGAAGGGTTCTGGAAGCAGTGGCTCCCCATGATAATACATTTCTCTGCAATTCTCTCTGTGGTGCCGTCATGGGGGAAGGAGAAAGACGTAGTTACTTACCGGTAATGGGATTTCTCAGTGCCCATTATGGCACAAATACATTCCCTCCCTTCACGCATGGGTGTGCACACTTACTTTTGTTGTTTATACATATTCACATGGTGTTCCTGATAAGCATCATAATAATGTTGTATGTTGTGTTATTAACCTGGAGATCATCTCGTGCTCGGTAAACAACTGATGCGGGAGAGAGGTACCGCCCTTTTTATCTGTAGGTTTCCTGTCCTTGAAGGGTGGATCCACTCTCTCCGTGGTGCCATCATGGGCTCTGAGAAATCCCGTTACCGGTAAGTAACTACGTCTTTTTCACTCTAGTCCATCAAATGATAGATTCTGAAGTCCCTTGTACTCTATAGGTTTCTAACATTACAGATAATAGCAAAACTGCATGTATGTTACTGGATTTTACAGGAATAGTTATATAACCTGTGGAGAATAGATAATAGATTCAATGATAGCAAGTTCCCCCTTTCTAAGACACCATAGCAGCTGGATGTACCACGTTTCTGATGAGCTCATCTCAACAGGCATTTTGTTCTTCAGAGGTATTATTTCTATTAATTGCAAATGGGTTGTCCACCCAACATACATAATACATTGTTAACATGTGGCACAACTTGGGAAAAATTGCGGACTAGAAGCTCTTATTTTAAAATGTATGATGCTTATCAATGTTGTCTTTTTACTGCAGTGGGGGTTGTGTAATGGTTTACAGTAACAGTATGATCATCTACCTTAGGGATTAGGTAATGAAGATTGTAATTGAACATTTTCTAAGCAGTGAACAATAACAGGTATTCTAAAGTAAGCAGGAAAGGAAATTCATTTTTCTCAAATAACCCTGGTGCTCTGGATTTAAAAAAAGATTTGCTTTATGTAATATAAATAGCAGGAAATTGTTTGTTACATAATAGCAAGTGAATTATCTATGCACACGTGGATTTGTACATTTTCTTTATGATCAGCAGGAGTACTCTTTATGTATTTTTTATATCTTTCGCTGTAAAATTGCAGTATTTTGTTTTCATATTGTTTTTTAATCTGAAAGCACAGAAAGTATTACAAATTATATATTATTATTATGTCTTATAGCAGGCATTTTCTAGGTAATTGGTTCTTTGCACACTAACTGCAAGTCTCTTGAGGCATTAAAGTGCTGAAGTGTAGAAGAAATTCTTTAAATAAATCAAAAAAAATAAAACTGATGCTTCAGAATTACGGCACATTTTTCAGTTCACCAGTAAACTGTGCTTAACCGTACATAGTATAAAAATGTTGATAGGTAGACAATATGTAACAAAGTATTAACATATTGGTCTTTAGTAACAGAAGTAGCAGATACTTTACTAAAGGTTATTCAATTGATGAAATTTATAAAGGGTTATTACCGCCTAAAAAACAAGTTATCCCCTATCCATAGGATAAGAGATAACTTGCTGATCGCTGGGATGTCCAACTTCAGGGATCTGTAGAGATCCATAGAAAAGGGTTCAGCATCGCTGTCCTGAATGGAGCAGAGGTGTTCATGCTCAGTTCTACGCCATTCATTGTTTATAGGACTGTTCTTAGGATTCCAAGGACCAGATCTCAGGATCGGTTGGGGTCCCAGTGGCCAGACCTTCAGCGATCAACAAGTTATCCCATATTCTATAGACAGGGGATAACTTTTTTATTAATAACTCTTTAAAAAGGGCCTGTTAAAAAATGTTATAGACTAAAAACCATTAATTACATAGACCTTTAAAAAACAGTTGATGCCTTTATTACCCCATAGCATTGGTCCAGCAGAGAGAAATCATGTCTTAAAGTGCCTTGGGACCCTGACGATGCACTTCTAGCTTCTCAACGTCACACTGTATTTCATGCATAGCAGCACCTTTTCCTGGCTGATTGACAGGTCATTTGCGCTTATACATGGCCATTAACCTGTCACTCAGCCAGGGGAGGCTGCTGCTAGTTATGAAATACAACATTATGCTGTATTTACACAATTATACAATTTTTCTCTGCTGGAGCAACAATTTGGAGTCATAAAGGGATTGACTGGCACATCATTTAAAAGGCAACTTAGTCATATAAATTACTTTAGAAGATAAAGTTTCTTAAAGGCTCTCATTAACATCAGGCTTTACTCACATTAGCAATCTTTCTTATTCTGTATGATGTTTTAGCACCAACAATAGTGGAAAGTGCAACACTATTCTTGATGTCAAAAGTATCAGAATCCTAACAGAAACCCGATAGACCACTTAAGTTCATTTAGAAAATCAATCATATCCATCAGGATTTGCAGGGGTACCTTTAAAAACAGATTTGCAAACTTGATATTGCTCTGTCAGGAATATAAGTTATTGATGTAATGAAAAAGATGGATAATTCAGTGTTGACCTGTATTATATGGTCATATCCAAAAATAAATGAAAACATTCCGTGTATCAGATATACATTTTGCTTATGACTATGTCCTCTTATAGCTGGTAATAAAAACGCGTAAGGCGCACGATTTTACATTAGAGTAAATGCCATGTATCATGTGTACTCTAATATCAATAGTTTCAAATATGTAAAGTTTTGTATGATATCGTAAAAAAAGGTCTGTTTGATTTTCTACTAAATAGCGCTTTGTTCAAGGGTTGAATCTGAAATTGCAGCTCAGCCCCATTGAAGTGTTGTGACTTAGCTGTAATACAGACCATGGGTAAAAGTTGTATATTTCTGTGAAAAACAAAGCAGACCCTTTTTTATTCTATTATAAGCTCCATTGAAATACACCTATGTCTATGCAGAGAATTTTAATAACATTTTACATACATACAATGTGTACATACATTTATAGAGAAATGTATTAATGTGTGAGTGATGATCATGAAAAATGAAAATGCTATTTAAATCAGTGTCATGTGCTAAAAGTAAAGTCTCATACAAAAAACTAAAAAAGAGAGTTTTAAGAACTCGGCAGCCTAATGTACCTCTGCTGTCATCATTTTGTCCTCGTGGTGTATAGCTTGTGTGTAAGAATGGTTCCTTTACACATTAAGAATGCACAAGAGTTTTAGCCTTTGGATTTATTGGTCTATCTTATAGTCTAATGTTACATACAAAAGATAAATAGCTGTGAAAATATGAACTTTAATTCATATATTCTTTAATGAAATGAACAATGAGGGTTGTGTTGTAAAGTGATATTGAGAAATAATATAGCGTGCTGGGTCATTTTCTTCCATAAAGTTTCTGGTAGGATACAGAAAACAATATATTGGATCAGTCACCTGGCTTTAATTAGAAATTCATTCCTGTGAGTGATTTGAAATCGAAACCCTTTATTTTAATTTTCCATTTTTGACAATAATACAGCATTATTTTTTACAAAATATATCATCATGTTTCTCAGGCCCAATAAAAGTGTTCAAGTTAAAAATATAAGAAAAAAGTGACCTTGTGGGGAACTTGTAAATTATATATTTATACAGTTACCAACTCATTGTAGAACATAGAGCTACTGCATAATTTTCAGGACATCAAGATGAACATCATTGTATTCATTTGGGAGAAAATTCGATAGTAAACTTACAATTCAAAATGAATTTCAACTTTTAGGGCTCACTCAGACATCTCTGAGACCCGGTCTGAACACGGACTGCAATCCACGGACTGGCCACGGGTCTGCTGACCTGAACTCAGCATCCTCATATAAGCATGTGACGCTGCTGAGTTCGGGTAAGCAGACCAGCGGCCAGTCTGTAGATTACGGTCAAACCAAGTTTCACAGACGTCTGAATGAGCCTTAGTATTTAGAACCCTTAAAATAGATCATATTCTGAAAACGTTTCAATCTTTCTATGAGAACACAAGGTGTCCCACGCATGGATACAATCAACATCTAATTCTTGGGATAAATATAGTCAATTATGGGGAAACCAAAAAGATCTCATACCTATACAAAATCCCATTGTCCAGTATTATCAATCACCAACTGATATTAATCACTCGTACACTCGTACAAAGTGCAATATGTAGATGCTTAATCACTCAGTCTCCTGTCTAATTTTTCACTTCAAGTTTGCTACATGGATGACCACTATAAATTACGGCTATCCATACAATGACCATTAAAAAGCAGATTTGACATATTCAAAGTAGCACATGCTTTTTTTTGGTGGTGTTGCAACTTAATTTTAGTGATCATCATCATGGTCACCATATCAAGCCAAACAGTACCATATGTGTTTAAAAGGAATTTACATTTCTAAGTTCTGTTTTTTCCCCTAACTTCTCATCTGAAAACATCATGAAAAAGTTCATGCAATTTTCCTAAGTTTAATCTAAAATGGATGATAATGAGATGGAGTCTTTATTAAACACTGTTTATGAAAATGTTACACTAGAGGTGCAAAAGGTCACTTAATAGTGAATTATCTAAATGCAGTAAAAACCTTGGAAGAATATTACTAAAGGAACAAGAGGGAAATACAAATGTTAGAAGTCAAAAAGAATATACAGTACAGGATATACTAAAGGAGTTTGCTACAATGTAACTAGAAACAGAAACTACATTCAATGGTTTGGCAGTGATGCTGGCTCTTTTCTACCTAAATTAAATATACTGTACAATGCTATACTTCATCTTTTGGCTAGCAGTTACTAGTATCTTGCATTTTCCTGTTCTTAGGCAAGTCATTTATTTACAACCTTGAAACAGAAGAGAACATTGTCTTTATCTCATGAATAAAGTGATTACCAGTTAAATAATATATTTTCCAATAAAAAAATTTACATAGATATAATAAACATATTAAAATGTCTGAAAATAGTTTCCCTGTAATATAGTATAGAGAACATTATTGAATGTATTCACTTATAAAATGTAAATAACAAAATCATTATTCCCTCTCTAATCATGGTTTTGAATAAATTTATGGAGATTTATCAAAACAAATGCAAGGAAAAAAAATATTGTCTATAGTAAGGGTGTACTGTACACCTTTGTTTGGTGCATTGTCATATTGTACTTTTGCCTCACAGTGCATTTTATCTCATTTAGATACATATTTAGAGTTCATAAGTTAGTATTTAATAAGTACGAATTGTTTTGGAGTAAAGTAAAACAAACACCCAAACAATTGTTTTTTTTTGCATCTTTTATGCCATTTACTCATTAAAGATGGCAGGCAAAAGGTTTTCAATGTTTGTTTTAGGTGAGCAGAGGAGTTGTGGTGGGCATGAGCAAAGAGAGGCAACATGTTTGCATGGTCTTTTAAGGGCGTTCTGTAAGGAAAGGGGCCAAGGGAGTGGACCTTTGAGGGTTAGGCCATGGAACCACGAGGTAGTACAGGTTCTGTGTAGGTGGGAGCAAAGGGCCAGAAGGTGTTAAGGGATATTTTAGTGGGAGGATGGGGCAGACAGGAAGCAAAATTGCAAGTCGCTCTGAAAGAATTAGGTGTCAAATTTGAAGATGCGAAGGTGCACATTGACAAGAGATCTGAGAAGAAGGAAGGGGAACACCATAAAAAATCAGTGGTATTTTCATCTGCCTTGGAGTGAACTTTAGTGATGGGCGCGTCCTTTATTTGAAATGAGCTACTGTACTAGGGGGTACAGCACTCACATAAAGTACAAGGTAAATTTAGGATGACAGTTCAGTTCCTAAACAAGGGGCAAAGCAAAGCCTGGCAGATTGCAACCGTTCTGTTGACAGACCTCCCAGCTTGGCAATCTGTGGGATAAATTGGGTCTTTTAATGAGCAGGAAACCCATGTTTTTACCTTTCTCAGGCTTTGTGCCCCTGTTTACTAAGAAGTATCTTAATTTCTGTGCCTCTATCTAGCCCTCTGCACTGCAGTACAGAACTCTCGCCCTCCCTGCAGTCCACCCTCCTTCCTGTTTTTCCAGGGACTTCCATAGTACTTATTAATATGACTTTACACCAGCCTCTGATAGGTTGACAGTTGTTAGGATAATTCATTATTTATATAGCGATAGGAAGCCGTCCATAACAGTCTTTGCAGCTCGGAGATCTTATACCTGAACTAGTGGTCAGTGTGCTCATTTGGGGCTACACAGACAATGCTGATCTAACAGGCAAGCAGTCTATCCAGCGGGGGCGAAGCTGCACCCCTGGTCCAGGGCAACCAATTAAGTTGCTGCTTTCATGAAGAGTTTACTTTGAATGGTTGCTATGGACAATTCCTGTACTTGCACTAGTTTTGATAAATGTACTCTTGTGTCTTAATTCTACTACTCTGGGTGGAGAAATGTATATCTAAAAAAACTAAATGCTGTAAATATTCAAGTTACTAATAATGCAAATTCCCATGTGAATACAAGTTATATAGATGAGTACAAAGGTTTCATAATATGAAAAGGTAAAACTGTATTAGAAAATGTTGATGTTATTGGTGTTATCATTATCACAATAAAAATATTTGCTATCGCATGTCAAATAATAGTAAATAAATAAATTAGTTTGTTATGACACATAAAATGATGTATTTGGTATAATGTTATATTTTTGCTATATCACAAATGTGTCTAGTCATCAAACCATCATAGTAAATACATAATCAGTAATATCTTACTATCATTTTGTTACTGCTTACTCCTTTTTCATACCATTATTGATGTGTTATATCATCTAAAATTATTAAAGGTGTTGTTCAGTATAAGAAAAAATGTCTCCATTCCTTTGAATGAAGATAAGCTACAATATCATACACCGCTTACGGACAAGAATAGCTCACTTGCTGGGAAACTACACCTTTGCAGTTCTATTTTTTCTAATCTTAGATAAACCATTTAAGATGGGTTGGACATTGATGCTTAAAAAATATTAATTTTCAAAACCTCTTCATGTTTTATTAATTGTATTGAAACACTTTTAAATTGTAGTGCCAAGCAATTTTTAGATGAAGAAAGAAAAATTATCAACTGAATTGAAACTGTTACAAACTCAAAGGGGTTGTCCTGTCTTCTGATGAAAGTCTGCGGTCACTCTATGTGACTGCAGACCTCTGGATCTTTACAGTGTGCACACTGTGTGCTGATAGAATTCCGGCCACATTCCGACTAGATAAGCGAGGCCGAGCATGTCTAGTCGGCATGTGACCACATGTACGCAAATCACCTACTTGCGGTCACATGACCACCCACTTCCACCAGAATTCCGACAGTGAGCATGCAGTAAGGATTCAAAATTCTACAGTCATATAGTGAATGCGTGCTTTCATCAGAAGACCTTCTTTAAGCATTATGGCATTAATCTGCATGTCACTTATCCTAAATGTAACATTTGTAAAATGTGAAGACAAAGGCTGATGTGGACCTAGTTTAAGTTGTGCATGAAATGAAAAGAAAGGGTTCATTAAAGAGATTTTTTTATTTTAGGTACTACATAACATGTGCAGCATATTGGTAGTGGTTCAGGTCCCAAGTCGTTCACAATCACTCAAAAAGCCATTTTGCATAAAGTCACTCAGAAGACACAAGAGCTTCTGCCTGAGTGTATGCACAGAGTTGGGTGTGGGCTCAATAAAAAATCTATTATCATATATTCCACTTTGTGTACATTCTCAGAGAGTTTCTGTTGAGCTCATACACTACTGTGTGTATACTCAATCAGAAGCTTAACGCTTCTGCCTTCTAATCAACCAGCAGCAGAGTGGCTTAGTAAGCAAATAGTCTAAGTAACTTGTTCCCCACCAAGCTGCTAAACATGTCAGATAGTGCCTATCATTAAAAAAAGTACTCATTAACAAAACATTTTAATAGTTATTTATCCATTTAACCCCCAATGACTTGGAATTAAAAATAACGATTATATTGAACACTATATTTCTTGGATAATAACTATATCAGGAAAATCATGTGTACATACAAATATTTAGCATCATTGTAAACAAAGCTTAAAAAAGCAATAAGGATAACAAAGGAAATTCACTTTTCTTATATTCAACTTGATCAGTTGTATTTTTTCCAGAATCTTTTTTTTTTCAGATGAAAATTCACATTGAATACAACTATTCTATTGATATAAATGTTGCAAATCATTTTGAACACACTGTCATTTATACGACAATCAAGGTATTTCTGAAAGAATTGGCAGGGTTGTAAATAGATAATTATTTTTCAGTTTACAATAAAATTAAAAAGTTTGTACAGTATATGGTATTTGATGGTGGTACAAAAAGATTCAGGAAAATCATCCTTTGGCTATTACTATTTTACTTATAAAAGCAGATGTTCACTAACCATAAAAAAGTCTAACATACATAAGTAGACTTCTGGATACAAAAAGGAACATGAGAGAGAAATTATTGTAGGAAAACATTCTGCCAATTAAAATTATTAGGGCACAGTTTCCCTTTATTAAAATCATAGCCTAGCCAACTGGCTAGACTTTATACTACTGCAAGAAACTAAAGAGGCAAACCAGTTTAATTACATATATTATTATGGTTTCATGCTTACACAATTGTCCATACCTTGATTTGGTTATAGGAAGTTTCGCCCCCAGCAGTTCGCCCCCAGCAATTTGCCCCCATCTGTTCACTCCCAGGTACATTTTGCCACCGCACATTTCGCCCCTATCATTTCGCCCCCAGGAAGATTCGCCCCCGCAAATTTCGCCTCCGCACGTTTCGCCCCCGGGCCGGGGGTGATCTGGGGGCAATATGTGCGGGGGTGAGATGAGCAGGGGCAAAACATCCTGGGGGCGAATTGCTGGGGACGAAATGTGCGGGGGCGAAATGTACCCGGGGGCGAATTGCTGGGGGCGAACTGCTGGGGGCGAAACATCCAATTCCCCCTTGATTTAAGGTCATCATAACCCATTTTTAGGGATATGAATAGGCTATGCTGAATAAAGCCATTTTCAATATTTTTGTGTGTTTACTTTCAGTTAATGTCAATAATAGAGATGAGCAAATCAGGCAAAATTTAAATTCACTTGTTCACGTGGATTTTTCCAGAAAATTTCATTCACAGCAAAGTTATTTTCCATGAATTGAATGTTTTTTATTATTCTCTGGCGTCTGTCCATATCTCACAGCATAATATTTGTAAGTTGTAAAAAAAAATAAAAAATACTTATACTCACATTACCGCTCACTTCTCAGGCCCCTCCACTCCTCACCGTCACCTGTTCGGTCCACAGTGTATCTTCTTATCATCGCCGCTGAGCGCTGAATCCCTTGGCCTCTTCATCATAGGTCGGAACTTCTGTATCTGATGAGGCCTGGAATACTTCTGCTCAAGCATAAGGTCATGATGTCATGACGCCACAACATGCGCTGTGACTATGCGTGCACATGAGCAGAAACGTCCTGTGCCTCATCAGAGCCGGAAGTCCCGCCCTAGTGTGACGAGGCCCAGGAATTTAGCACTTAGCAGCATTGATAAGAAGATGTGTCGAGAACCTGACGGGTGATAGTGAGGGGCGATGGGGCCGGAGAGGAGAGCGATAAGGTGAGTTTAGGGATTTTTTAGTTTTTAACCTTTAGATGGCGCTTTATGGTTCAGCAAAATGTGGCTGCTGAATCCGCGTGGAAGCAAATTACAAAAAATCTGCATTTTGTTGAATGCCAATTTTTGTGATATTTGAGTAGTATTCAATTTCACTAAAATATATTTGCTTATCACTAGTCATCACATTTCTATTACTCTATCTGGGCTACAATTTTGTAGCACAAAAAACTTTTAGTATGTTTTTACCAGAAATCTTTAAATATATTAAATGCATTTAAGTGTTGCCACCAGCAGTCTATTTTTAATTTATTTATTTTTTTAAGAAGTCACATTATATTGAAAAACCAAAACACCCAATAAAATGAGTTTGAATATCACAAGTCAATAGTAATATGAAGAATTAAAGGGTGAAATTAAATAAAAATTTGTTAAATTGTTTCTTCATATTTTACTCTTTAAGGACATCATAAATACATTTTGAATATTCTGCACTAGTCTTTAAAAAATACATGTATTCAACTTTAAATGTTAATTGTATGACTTTAAATAAGAAAGAAAATAAATAAAGATAGTTAAATTAAAAAGGGAAATTGCACATTTTTTTGTATCTGCATTTTGAAATTATTATATTTGTGCATGTTAGTAATACACTTATTTATGTGGCTATTATTTTTGTTAATTTGGGCTCTGCTGAATATTGCCTCTGATAAAAATTAGGACAAAACTAAATCATAGCTCAGCTTGCAGCATAAGTTTTTAAGTAAATGTATTTATTTATCAAAAGGCTTTATGCAGTTTTCTTGTTTACCTTAAACTTAAATATCTTTTTATTTAAGATTTAATAGTAAAATAATAAACTTTTTTTTTATTATTCAATCTGTTTTTATTTTTGATTTAAAAAAATAATAGGTAATTACTAGAGATAATCAAAAAGATTCAAAGGACACTGGTTTAGCAGGCATCTTTCAGCCTGATGCCATCTTCGCTGCATCTTCTGATTAGTAGGACCTGGCACAATGTCATGCCTATGTTGGGTCGTAATGATGATGTCTCAACGAACCAACTAATTAAAAGAAGCGTTAGTTATTCTGGTAGGTAAGAGGTTCACAGGACCCTGGTCTGGAGGCCACGAACGACAGATGTGGCTGATCGACTAGTGTTCTGTGAAACGTTTTGATCATCTCTAATAACAATGTTTTCTTGATTTCATATCAGTAGCAGATTGCATGACAAAACCCCACTTAGGATTGGCAAAAATAGGCAATCAAACTCCAAGAATAATGAAATTAATAATAGTGCGTATTCACCATCTATTTTACTTGCTACATCATGCATTAGCCATCGGTTTTAGATGTTAAAGATTCTTCTGAGTTTATGCAGTTGACTTTAAAAGGCAAATAATAGAATAAATAAATGCTTATGATATCATACTATACATCGATACCCTTCCAGTACATTCATTTACACTATCTATACTCAACTGCAGATTACACTTGGAAAATTATTATGAAAGCAAATTGATTAGCAATAGCATCATATTGCAGTCCTTAGGTTTTCACACAACAATATATTAACTCAGAAAAGACTACAAATGTCATTCTAACGAAAATAAAATAGCAGCAGCATGAGCATGCTAAATACCATTGGTAGATTTCCTAACCAAAATGTTTCCCACTGAATACTTCTCAGTCGTTAGAAACTTTGGTTAGCTTTGATATACAGAACCACATGTACAAAACTAGAGTTGAAAAGATTTACACGCCACCCAATGAGATTCACAAAGATCAAGCTCTCAAACACCCACCAAATGTATATGCAGAATGGTACAGTATACACTTACTCGTCTTTTGATATTTGATGCTCATAAAACGATTTGAGTATATATGTCTTTGTGTTTGTACTCTCATTTGGCAAATCAAGCCATTCAATATACAATATAAGGCATTTCAGTTTGTTTTTTGTTTTTCTTTTTGTTTTGTTTTTTTAAGAAGACTAACCAATATATTTGCACTTGACTAAAACAGGAGCATTCCAGCTTTTTCCACATACATTTATATATTAAAAGCATTAGTGCTCTTCTAAATACAGTGCACAATAATAAAATAGATTTGATGTACACAAGTAGACGCATATAGGGCTGGGGTGCAACAAACTGAAGGTCAAATAAATGTTACAAATCATGTTGTACAGAAGCAATATTAAAGGGAGCCCTTTTACATAAAGTCATTGACGATGCAACAAAGAGATCATCATAGTTCAATAAAGCACATTTACTGTAGATTTCTGTTCCGATGGCATAGATGATGCAGCATTCACACATGTTGCCACTGAGAATTTGACACTCCGACATGCAGACTTTGTAGGTGTCTCTGTGAATTTGTCACAGATGAATAAGTCACAGCATAGACACAGCCATTCTTCAATTGTCTCAATTAAGTGACCTCATTTAAGGTAAATCCAAGGTTAATCTTTTGGCAGGATGTTGAATTAAGAAATGTAGATTTTGGTTTTCAGGGTCATAATTGACAATGCTTACTACCAGATAAAAGCCAGAGCAGGACAAACTGAATGCCTATCATGGACCATAGCGAAGGAGTTAAACCAGATACGCCACCACAATCACTGTCATCCTCCTATATGAAAAAAGAGAAAGCGTATTTAATACCCAACACTGAAGAAAGTAAAATGCCATGCACATATCTTTGCTAAAGGTAAAAACAATTTACTGTAAAAATTAAATATAATTTCAATAAAAAAAGCCAATATGGCACGAGGTCATCATAGATAGGGGTCTACCACTCAAATGACTTAATAGAAAAAGCTCGCTCTTCTTTAGCAGACTCAACACTAAATGAATTACAAGGCTACCCATTGATGTGATCATCATCACCCTAATTTTCTTAATTTTTTTAAAATTTGTTACATTTCTACATTTTCTATAGAGCTTAAGGCAGCCTACATTTATCCGATACATTGATCTGACAGATTGAACTTTACTGCTAAGCTTTTTGTTTCCCTCTGGATAATTAATACCAGAGGTGTCTGGCAAACATTTATCTCACATCTTCTATAGAAATAACATGCCCATTACGCAGAATCTTATTATATAAGGTTTATATTACTGTTGTACATAAATTTTTACATTGTTGGTATAAAAAAAATCCTTTAATTGGCAAAAAATAGTCAATTCTTCACTTAGTTTCCATACATTAAACAAAATAATATTTCTACATTAATTATTTAGTGAATACTATTTCCTAGAAAATGTAATTTTTAAATGAAGTGTAATCAGATTGTGCTTTGCTGATTCACTGGGCAACGTGAACACAAAAGGTCTTACTTTAGCAACAAGTATTGTAGCTTATTTTACATAGTATTGTATTTGAGTTGATGTTAATATTAGAGATGAGCGTTGTTCTACTCGAACTGTTCGCCAATCTCAAATTCGAGCTGTTTTGGGCGGTGTTCGAGCCGGTCGGCGAACACGAACAATTTGAGAAAAATTCGGCTGTTCGAGGTTATGTTCGATAACTGTTCGTGCACCAAAATCATAACTGGATTTTTTCTCAGTAATGATGAAAATTAATGTTAATACGCAGTTTGAGTGTACAGCGGGGCGGGGGGAGGGGCAGGGGATGGATCTCTGCAGGAACAATGAAGATCTCCATTTTTTTTTCTCTTTCCCGCATTTGCAGTGGGGAGGTGCAATCTGTCAGCCTATCAGCAGCGCACACACGGAGCGAAGTGCTTTTTTTCACACAAGCAAGGGCATGTGTGATTGGCAGTGTATGTCACATGTCCTTGCCCTATAAGACCAAGCCATTTTCCCCGTCGCCACCATTTTCTCACTGCTGCAGCTGCGTGTTAGACGGCACCGCTGTTGCTGTGTGCGCTATACCTTGTTAATTTCAAGCCAATTTTCGCACAAATATACAGATAGCTTGGGAGTAGGGAATAGTTGTGATTGCAGCCCTTTTAAGGACTAGGTTACAGCATTTCCTACGACTTTTATCAGGCAGGTCTGTGCTCTTAAATAGATAGATTGTGGGAGTAAAGACTAATTGTAATTGGAGTCCTTTTCAGGACTAGGTTACATCAGTTCCTATCAGTTTTTGCCAGGCAGGTCTGTGCCAGTGCTGTGCAAGTTTTTTTCACAGCATTTGGCTGAATCTAGCAAAGCTAATCCTTTTTGGCCTATTGCAGAGTGTGTTAGTCAGTGGAGTAGCCTATCTGTGTTGCAAGATATACCACCTGTGTATAGAATACCAATTTTTTTACTGCACCTAGTGAAGTAAAATCTTTTGGGCATAGCATCATTCTATTAGTCCATCTATACTGACCTCCATCAGGTTGCAAACTGAATATAATTTTTTTCTGCATCTAGCTCTGAAAAAATATTTGGGCTTCTAGCAGTGTGTGGGACTTGGTCTATTAGTCCATCTATACTGACCTCCATCAGGTTGCAAATTAAAAATAATTTTTTTCTTCATTTATCTCTGAAAAAATATTTGGGCTTCTAGCAGCGTGTGGGACTTGTTCTATTAGTCCATCTATACTGACCTCCATCAGGTTGCAAATTAAAAATAATTTTTTTCTGCATCTAGCTCTGAAAAAATATTTGGGCTTCTAGCAGTGTGTGGGACTTGGTCTATTAGTCCATCTATACTGACCTCCATCAGGTTGCAAATTAAAAATAATTTTTTTCTGCATCTAGCTCTGAAAAAATATTTGGGCTTCTAGCAGTGTGTGGGACTTGGTCTATTAGTCCATCTATACTGACCTCCATCAGGTTGCAAATTAAAAATAATTTTTTTCTTCATTTACCTCTGAAAAAATATTTGGGCTTCTAGCAGCGTGTGGGACTTGTTCTATTAGTCCATCTATACTGACCTCCATCAGGTTGCAAATTAAAAATAATTTTTTTCTGCATCTAGCTCTGAAAAAATATTTGGGCTTCTAGCAGTGTGTGGGACTTGGTCTATTAGTCCATCTATACTGACCTCCATCAGGTTGCAAATTAAAAATAATTTTTTTCTGCATCTAGCTCTGAAAAAATATTTGGGCTTCTAGCAGTGTGTGGGACTTGGTCTATTAGTCCATCTATACTGACCTCCATCAGGTTGCAAATTAAAAATAATTTTTTTCTTCATTTAGCTCTGAAAAAATATTTGGGCTTCTAGCAGTGTGTGGGACTTGTACTATTAGTCCTTCTATACTGACGTCCAGCAGGTTGCAAATTGAATATAATTTTTTTCTGCATCTAGCTCTGAAAAAATATTTGGGCTTCTAGCGGTGTGTGGGACTTGGTCTATTAGTCCATCTATACTGACCTCCATCAGGTTGCAAATTAAAAATAATTTTTTTCTGCATCTAGCTCTGAAAAAATATTTGGGCTTCTAGCAGTGTGTGGGACTTGGTCTATTAGTCCATCTATACTGACCTCCATCAGGTTGCAAATTAAAAATAATTTTTTTCTGCATCTAGCTCTGAAAAAATATTTGGGCTTCTAGCAGTGTGTGGGACTTGGTCTATTAGTCCATCTATACTGACCTCCATCAGGTTGCAAATTAAAAATAATTTTTTTCTGCATCTAGCTCTGAAAAAATATTTGGGCTTCTAGCAGTGTGTGGGACTTGGTCTATTAGTCCATCTATACTGACCTCCATCAGGTTGCAAATTGAATAAAAAAATTTTCTGCATCTAGCTCTGAAAAAATATTTGGGCTTCTAGCGGTGTGTGGGACTTGGTCTATTAGTCCATCTATACTGACCTCCATCAGGTTGCAAATTAAAAATAATTTTTTTCTGCATCTAACCCAGCCAATAGTTTTGGCCTAATACCACAGTTTGGCCACTCAGCTCTGCTCGGTTACCATCCATTGTTTTTTTGTGCAAACAACTCCAGAGTTGTGAATTAGTTAACCACCAAAATGAGTGGAAAAAGGCCTGCTGCTGGTGGAAAGGGGAATAGGCGTGTTGGGAAGGGGAAAAAAGGTTGTGTCCGTGGGGTAGGTGCAGAAGAAAGACCATCTTCCAGCCAAACTAAAATGTCTACTTCTTTTAGCGGACAATGTGATAAGATCCCTTTCTTACGGCCACGCCAATCGCTACAAATTCCAGATGAGGCACAAAAACAGCAGGTGCTTCAACGGATATCAAGTGCTCCTTTAAGTGGGCTCTCCTCCACATCAACTTCAACATCACAAATACTCCAGTCCTCAAAGGTGTGACCCAAATCGCACTTGCTTCCTCACAGCTCCCAAATCTCCAGCTGCCCGTCTGAGTATGAGGTAGAACAGATGGTTGAGTCTGCAGAGCTGTTTACTCATACTATAGCCTGGGAATCAGAGGTCGACTCCAGCGCTTCTGTGAATCCAGACGAGGAAATGATCTGCACTGATGCCCAGAATCTTTATGAGTCGGATCCAGGACCTGACGCAGAAGGTTCTGACCATAATGTAGACCCTCATTCCCAAACTGTAACTCCTGTTGGTGGAGACAATGAGGAAGACGATGATAAGACTCAAATACCTGATTGGAGCGACAACTTTAGTTTTTTGTCAGGGCAGGAACAGGTTGGCTCTGAGGACGACGGGTGTGATAACGCACAGGGTGATGATGATGAGGTCGGAGATCCCACTTACTGTCAACCCACAGTCAGCCAAGAGATGAGGTCAGCAGAGGAGGTGGAGGAAGATGCTAGTGACGACGAGGTCAGGTTGCGCCTTCCTGGACAGAGACGTAGTACTGGAAGCACGTCAACAACTGCATCCTCAAACACAACTCTGCCTCTCACCACAAGTCGTGGTGGCTCTTCAGGTCGCATGGGTGCTAAGCCTTGCATAGCCTGGGCATTTTTTCAGATCGATAAAGATGACCCAACTCGTGTTATCTGTAACATTTGTCAGCAAAAGCTAAGTAGAGGCCAAAAAATACATAGTTTGAGTACTTCATGCATGAACCGGCACATGGACATGAAGCATAAGTTGCAGTGGGAAGCTCAGTGTGCTACAATGCGGTCTAGCCGGCCGGGCCAACCACCGTCTGCCATATCTTGTGCATCCGCGGCCTCTTCATCCTCTGTGACTGGGGGGACAGCAGTCACACCTGTTTTGGGGCGCAGACCTGCCACCTCTTTACCCGCAACAGCCAGCGTGATTGGCAGGTCATCATTTTCTTTGGAGGTGGTAACACCAGCTGGTGTTGAGCGCTGTCCGACATCGATAGCACCACCTTTGGATCAAGGCAACCTAACATGTCCGCCTGCATCTTCCTCACAGACCGGCAGTTTGCCGGGGACACCCTTATCAACCCCGTCTAAGCACAATAGCCAGCCCTCGGTCCCTCAGATGTGGACAAGTAAAAGACCATTTCCTCCTAGCCATGAGAAAGCTAAGAGGTTGAATTTCACCATCTGCAAGCTCTTGGCTACAGAAATGCTGCCTTTCCGCCTGGTGGACACAGAGGATTTTCGAGACCTTATGTCCGTCGCAGTGCCCCAGTACCAGATGCCCAGTCGGCACTACTTCTCAAAGAAAGGTGTGCCTGCGCTCCACCAGCATGTCGCACACAACATCACCGCTTCTTTGAGAAACTCTGTGTGTGACAGGGTGCATTTCACCACAGACACTTGGACGAGTAGGCATGGACAGGGGCGTTACATGTCGCTGACTGGGCACTGGGTAACTATGGTGACAGCAGGACAAGGGGCTGCTGTCCAAGTCTTGCCGTCCCCACGAGTTGTGCGTCAATCCTCTTTATGTCATTTTTCCTCCACTGCTTCTGCCTCCTCAACCTCCTCTCGGTCTTCCACCTGCACCCAAAGCCTGTCTGGTCATGCCACAAGCTTTCTAACTGCGCAGAAGGGATCCTGCACACCTCCTTACTATGCTGGCAGTAGGGCTCAACGTCATCAGGCGGTTTTTACATTGAAATGTCTGGGAAATGTGAGTCACACAGCTGAGGAGTTGTGGTCAGCTCTGGAGAACCAATTTCATGAATGGTTGTCTCCACTGGACCCGAAACCAGGGAAGGCCGTGTGCGACAATGCTGCAAACCTGGGTGCGGCCCTTCGCCGTGGCAATGTCACACACGTGCCTTGTATGGCTCACGTGTTGAACCTGGTTGTCCAGCAATTTTTAGCCCACTATCCCAGACTAGATGGCCTTCTGCAGAGGGCACGGTCGCTGTGTGCTCACTTCCGCCGTTCGCATCCCGCAGCTCAGCGACTTACATCTCTACAGAAGTCGTTGGGCCTGCCACTTCACCGGCTAAAATGCGATGTGCCTACCCGGTGGAATTCAACTCTGCACATGTTGCAGCGACTGTGGCAGCACCGACAAGCCCTGGTGCAATACGTTCTGACGTATAGCCTGGGCCAACGAGATTCAGAGGTGGGGCAAATCACGCTGGAGGAGTGGTCTCAGATCAGGGACCTATGCACCCTTCTGCACAGTTTTGAAATGGCGACGAAGATGTTTAGTGCTGACGATGCCATTATCAGCATGACTATTCCGGTGATTTACATGCTGGAGCACATGTTAAACAGAATTCGGAGTCAGGTGGTGGCACAAGAGGAGGTGGAGGAAGTAGAGGAGGAGGAGTTGTATGCGGAAGGGCTAACATCTGCAAGGTCCAGACGGTCGTCAGCACCAAGGCGGCAGGCATGTGAGGGTGGGGGAGATGGTTTAACCAGGGCGCATGGTAGCAGCCAAACTAGTGAGGAAGGTGCAGGAGCCCAGGAAGAAGTGGAGGACGAACTGATGGAAGACTCATCAGATGAGGGAGACCTTGATCACATTTCTGTTGTGCGAGGTTGGGGGGAGAGGACAGAGGAAGGAAGCATGATTGTTACCTCGCCACCAACACAACAGGGACTTGGTGCTCCTGGATGCGCAACACACATGAGTGCCTTCTTGCTGCACTACCTGCAACATGACCCTCGAATTGTGAGAATTAGAAATAATCCTGACTACTGGGTTGCCACACTGTTAGATCCCCGGTACAAAAGTAAATTTGCAGAAATTATTCCTGCCATAGAAAGGGATGCATGCATGCAGGAGTATCAGCAGAGACTGTTGCAGAATCTTACATGTGCTTTTCCACAAAATACCAGTGGTGCACGTAGTGAATCTCACAGTTCCAACTTGCCAACCGTGGGACCGTCAAGTGTTCAGCACTCAAACCGTAACAGAACCACAGTATCTGCTGGTAACATCAATTTTGCGGAATCATTTCACCACTTTTTTAGCCCATCCTTTGCAAGGCCACAGGAGACAAGAAGTCTGACACATAGTCAACGCCTAGAGACGATGGTACAGGAGTATCTCCAAGTAAACATTGAAGCCACGACTGTGTCACTGGACCCTTGCTCTTTTTGGGCTTCCAATCTGGATAAATGGCCGGAGCTAGCCACTTACGCCTTGGAGATCTTGTCATGCCCCGCAGCCAGCGTTCTGTCTGAACGTGTGTTCAGCGCTGCTGGTGGTGTGCTGACAGATAAGCGCACGCGGCTCTCCACTGATAATGTAGACAGACTCACGTTCATAAAGATGAACAAATCATGGATCCGAAACGGCTTTTCTACCCCTGTGTCATCCTGGGGAGAGTAAAAGCTTGATGATTGGTTAAAATCACCCTACCAACCGTTTTAAGCTTTCAAATTACTAATCATGTTTATCTGTATCTTGACTGGAAAATAATTTGGGCTTTGTAGCAGTGTGCAGCACTGATCCTATTAGGCCATTTATAATAAGCTTCACCAGATTTAAAATTAAAAATAATTTTTAGCTGCATCTAGCCCGGAAAATAATTTTGGGGCTCCGAGATGCGCAAGACACATAAGTGCCTTCTTGCTGCACTACCTGCAGCATGACCCTCAGATTGTCAGAATTCGAAGTAATCATGACTACTGGGTTGCCACACTCTTAGATCCCCCAAACTTTTCGATCAACCTTTTCATTTTAATAAAGACCAAAAAAATGGTCATTTTTGAAATTATAAGCATTAGCAGGTTGTTAGAAACTGAAATCAAACAGTTTTCAACTCAAAACTTTATTCTAGGTGATGTTACATTTTCACATAGGACCCCTTGTTCGAAAGGAGCTTCTGAACTCTCTCGTCCATTGAATTTGTCAGGTTTTGAATGGTTTCTGCTTCAATTGTTTTGCATGAGGACAGAATACCCTCCCAGAGCTGTTGCTTAGATGTGAACTGCCTCCCGCCATCATAGACACTCCTTTTAATGATGCTCCAAAGGTTCTGAATGGGGTAGAGGTCAGGGGAGCATGGGGGTCACACCATAAGTTTGTCCCCTTTTATGCCCATATCAGCCAGAGATGAAGATGTTTTATGTGCAGCATGAGATGGTGCATTATCATGCAGAAAAATGATCTTGCTGTGAAATACACGGTTCTTCTTCTTGAACAATGGCAGGAAGTGCTGTTTGAGAAAATCCACATACATTATGGAGTTCATCTTTAGCGCCTTCAGGGATCCTAAAGGGGCCGACAATCTCTCTCCCCATGATTCCAGCCCAAAACATTACTCCACCTCCTCCTTGTTGGCGCTGTAGCCGTGTTTGCGTGGGGTGTCCATCAACCAGCCATCCTCCACTCCATTCATCTGGACCATCGAGCGCTGCACGGCACTCATCCGTGAAACAAAACAGTTTTGAAATCAGTCTTCATGTAATGTTTGGCCCACTGGAGCCGTTTCTGCTTGTGTGAAGTGGATAGAGGAGGTCGACAGGATGGCGTATGCACAGCTGCAAACCTCTGAAGGACCCTGCATCTTGTTGTTCGGGGGACGTTGGAGGCACAAGCAGCTTCAAAAACTTGTCTGCTGCTATGACAAGGCTTTTTTGCCGCTGCTCTTTCAACCTGACGTAATTGCCTGTAGGAAAGAGTCCTCAATTTGCCCTTATCAGCACGCACACGTGTGTACTGTGAATCAGCTACATACTTCTTGATTGCCAAGACACTTCATCCTGATCATCGCACAATGTTGATTGTAGTCATGCCTTGACCTAAACACTCCACAATTTGTTGCTTCTCAGCAGCCGACACATCCTTTTTCTTTCCCATTTTGGCAGAAAATGTAGGCTGCTTAATAATGTGAGAGAGCCTTCTTAAGTAGTCTTGCCTTTCATTGGACACACCTGCCAAACTAATTAGCACAGGTGTCTGCAATTGCTTAAAGTGATATAAAGAGCCCTGACACACATCACCATCAATGAGTTTAACTGACAAACAAACAAATTCTTCCCTTATCACTCCTAAACACTTTTTGCATAATAATTTGGAACGCGGTGTACATGTGCTTTTCCACAAAACACCAGTGGTTCACGTAGTGAATCTTACAGTTCTAACTTGCCAACCGTGGTCTGTATGGAATTGTTCAATAAAGGGCCCAAAATTAAGATAACATAGATGGGAGAGGTCTCTATGAATAGGAATTCCTAAGTATTTGATACCCTGTGAGGGCCAGGCAAAGGGAAAGTTGGACTGGATGGAATCCTATATGGATTTAGGGAGGGAGACATCGAGGGCCTCAGACTTCGCTGCATTGATTTTAAAATTTTACCATGTAACAAAGTGATCTATTTCAGCCATAACAGCAGGGATGGATATATGTGATTGAGTGATATATACTAGGACATCATCAGCAAATAGAGAGCACTTGTACTCGGTGCCTCCCACCTCAATCCACCTAATATTGGGGTTATGGCGAATTGATGAGAGCAGGTGCTCCGTCACTAGGATGTATAAGAGAGGGGACAGAGGACATCCCTGCCTTGTCCCATTGGTGATTGTGAAAGGTGATGAAAATGTTCTGACGCACCCCCTGGGCCTTGGGACACCCGGAGCCGGACCCTTTTTGGTGGATGCTGGTGGTTGTAGTCTTCGTGGCGGCGATCCGGTTCCGTGGCTCAGGGCGGTCAAACCAGTGGCGGAACTATTTATGTGGTTTTGATGTTTAAATGTCCGACTACGCCACCCGTGGATTGCGGTCAGAGTGAACCGCCGCTACAGGGCAGACCGCTAAGGCTGGTGTTGTGGGTGCAGCAGAGCGTAGCATAACTCCCCACGGGAGGAGTATAGCCTCAGGGCAGTGTATGCGGAGGATGGGGGTGATGGTGCAGGGCAGCAGCAGTAACGACACGGAGTCAGTGATGCAGTTCAGGGCCTTTACTCACAGTTCTTATTATCCAGACCACGTCTGCAGGTAATGGCTGCCCACGTCGTACTGTGCTCACCAGGTGAGGGGCTCAGACAACTCCCAGATAACTTTGGAGCGCTTCACAGGACCCCCTTTGTGTGTCCTTTGTCTGGCCTTTCTTACCAACACTTCTGTCCGGCTGCCTCGGGCCTCCTCTTGGTAAACTTGGCGCCAGTTTCCCTGACCCTATGTGGTGCCTTCCTAGCGGGTGGAGCAAGGGGCTGCGCCACATAAAATGTCAGAGCCTCCGGTTTCTAGCTGAGGGTCGTTTCCTGCCTCCACTAGTTCGGGGACCGGTCTCCCCCTTTGGCCTGACCCCTCCACGCAGGTGGATTCGGGCGTGCGGTGGCGACTCGCCCGTTCGCACCCCTGGGATCCCTTCATTCCTCGTTCCTGGAGCCTTCTCCGCTCCTCTTCCTTCCTTCTCCCTCTTGCAGGCCTGGGCCTCTGTTACTAGGCCCGCCTCCGGAGCAGAGCTCATGCAGAGCCCCTGCTCCCTGCCACTTCTGCTCAGACTTCTCTGCACTGAACTAAGATGGTGCCCACCTTTTATACTCCCTTCTCAATGCACCCAGGAACTGCTTCCTCCCTGCTCCTGCACTGCAGGGTTCCCCTTCCTCAGTGTTCCCTCCCCCCACTCCAGCCAGGGACAGGGACTGTCGTGCCCATCTCAGGGGCATATTGGTCGCCCTGCCCCACGGCAATGTGGTGTAATGCATGCAGGTGTTGGGTCCTGATCCACACTCCATCCTTATCTGAGAGTGAGATATCACACCTCTGGGTGAGGTGCAATACGTCTGTAGCAACCGAGCCCTCGGTGCTACCGTTCCATTTATCTTCAGCCTAGGTGACGTATTGTGATACAGGGCCGTGATTTTGGCTATAAAAGGGTCCCCTAGACCCCTACCCCAAGCTTTTTAAGAGAATCATATATGGCGTGCCAGGAGACTCTATGGAATGCTTTCTCAGCATCCAACGAGAGTATCTACTTACAAATTTTTAACTGCATCTAGCCCAGGAAATACTTTGTGCCTAGTAGCAGTGTCTGCTAGTCAGCGGATTATCCCGGCTGTTAAGCAAGCTACACCACCTGTAGTTTGGACACTTAATTTTTTCAAAGGAAATGCTTCGGGACCACGGGATACTTAGTGAAGAGCATCAGGAGGCACCCCAAGGCATAGGGGCTGGGACTGGCACTAGGATGCCTTGCGGTGGACAGCCGAGCTCGATCCTTATAAAAGCTTTTTAACTGCAGCAGCTTTAGTGGACGCTACTGGAGCTGGAATTACGCGGCTGCTGGCATGAGACTTGCCCTCCAATAGATCCTTGTAAATGGATTTAAAGTGTATTCATTCAAATTAGAGGGACAATTTAAATTAAAAAGCTTAGAGCTGCCTCCACCACAGGGGGGCTCTCTCGACCCACCAGCGGACAGGCACCAGTATTGGGAGAGGGGGGCTGGCCGTCAGGGTTCACCGCGGCTCTGGCACAAACCCGGCGACACGGAGGTGGCACGGGCAGGAGCGGACTGGCCGTCTCGGCTTCTCACTTTTTGGATTTTAGAAGGGCATGACATGCCTATATCTGTGTCTCCCCCTCCTTTTACTCCTCCACCTCTTTTCTTTTCGCATGACTATATGTACTTGTCACTTTTCCATGTGTTAGTTGTGTCTTCTGAGCAGTTTGTCAGCTTTTGGACACCTTTGAAGGTGTTTTCTATGTGTTTCTATGTGTTTTTGTTTGCCTGCCATTGGTTTTAACGGTGTTCGAAGGTGTTCGACGAACAGTTCGACGAACAGTTCGGCGAACACACGGGTGTTCGACGAACCGAACCGAACTCGAACACTACGGGGGTGGCTCAACACTAGTTAATATACAAAACTATGTATTATACTATTGTAAAGTACATATATTAAATGTACATTGATGTAAAATAAACATATTATATGATTTTAAGTAGAAATTACATGTCTCCATCTGGTGGTATAACACTTTTGGATTATATTATATGTATAAAAGTACAGTATAGTAGTCAATCAAGATTGGTACTGGCGATCTCAGCTCATAATTTCCCAATTCCAGGTTCACAGCTTGGTGATGTGTAGCATCAGAACGATGTATAGTCCAGTTTATTACAATAGATTATTCCAGGAAAAAAAGATAAATACGGAACTCACTAATAATTAAAATCATTCCAGTTCCATTAAAATATAGCGAGGATGCATATGAAAATACCGCAAATGGGCAACAGCCGTTTCACACTTAAAAACCCAGTTTTTCTTGATCTTCTGTCCCTGGACTAGGAAGAAGCTCATTTTAAGCACAAAATGACTGTTGTCCATATGTGTTGCATCCAAATGCTTCTTCACTATGTTTTAATGCAATTGGAATATAGTTAAAGAATTTTAAATTATTGGTGAGTGCCACATTGAGGCTAAGTGCCCATGATGCAGATTTGAATCAGACATTCTCCTGAGCATTTTTTGTCTCTCTCCTTGCCAGAAAAACACATGCGGTTTTTACATGCGTTTTTGACATGTTTTTCATGTGTTTTTTTAAGCATCAATGAATGATTTTTGGAGCTAAATAAAGTTGGTGGAACATTGCTTAAGACCTTGGATTACCATAAGAACTGGGGTGAGTATATTGGTTAATTTAAATGATGAAAGAATGGGTCTGTTGTATTTCAAATAAAGTGTTTACACTGTGTCTGTCTGTTTCTTTACTTTGTTTGGTCATGAAAAGGTCTGATTGGCACCTTGACATCACCAAACAAAAGAACTGGGTGTCAGCTAGTCCCATTCATCAAGTCTTCATTAGCATTTCTATTCACGTAATTTATGCGACTGCTGTGAGCTGTTTTTTTAGCCTGGGAATGTGCCACTAGGCAAACATTTTCCCTGGCCATAATTAACATCTCCAGTTGGTTCGTTAGCCACTACATCCCCCGATCAGCACTCATCAGCGCTTTAGACACAACGTATTAATGTTGCGTCCAAAATGCGGTGTTCTAATGCCGTACTTTTGTTGTCGGTAAATGTGAATCCACCGCATATAATGACACTTCAATTGGTCAAAATCTGCAGCGGAGACTAGCGTGTCCACTACAGAAATTGACATGCAACGTGTGAGGGCTGATATCTTGAAGCAGCGACCCTGCCTCCTTTGACCCCCATGGAAAGCTACCGTTAAAACGAATTATAAGACGCACGCCAATTTTATTTAAAAAATTTTATTACTATTTTCCACCCCAAAATTTGGGGTGCGTCTTATAGTCCTGTGCATCTTATAATCCGCAAAATACGGTATGTTGCAGATTTACATTGCCTACAAGTAGTATTCAACCCCCTGCAGATTTAGCTGGTTTGATAAGAAGCAAATAAGTTAGAGCCTTCAAACTGCAAACGAGAGTAGGTTTTATGAACAGAAGCATAAATCTTACAAACCAAAAAGTTATGTTGCTCAGTTGAATTTTATTAAATTTTAAACATAAAAGTGTGGGTCAATTATTATACAACCCCTATGTTTAATATTTTGTGGAATAACCCTTGTTTGCAATTACAGCTAATAATCGTCTTTTATAAGACCTGATCAGGCCGGCACAGGTCTGTGGAGTTATCTTGGCCCACTCCTCCATGCAGATCTTCTCCAAGTTATCTAGATTCTTTGGGTGTCTCATGTGGACTTTATTCTTGAGCTCCTTCCACAAGTTTTCAATTGGGTTAAGGTCAGGAGACTGACTAGGTCACTCCAACACCTTGACTTTTTCCCTATTGAACCAGGCCTTGGTTTTCTTGGCTGTGTGCTTTGGGTCGTTGTCTTGTTGGAAGATGAAATTACGACCCATCTTAAGATCCTTGATGGAGGAGCGGAGGTTCTTGGCCAAAATCTCCAGGTAGGCCGTGCTATCCATCTTCCCATGGATGCGGACCAGATGGCCAGGCCCCTTGGCAGAGAAACAGCCCCACAGCATGATGCTGCCACCACCATGCTTGACTGTAGGGATGGTATTCATGGGGTCGTATGCAGTGCCATCCAGACTCCAAACGTCACGTGTGTGGTTGGCACCAAAGATCTCGATCTTGGTCTCATCAGACTATAGAACCTTGAACCAGTCTATCTCAGAGTCCTCCAAGTGATCATGAGCAAACTGTAGACGAGCCTTGACATGACGCTTTGAAAGTAAAGGTACCTTACGGGCTCGTCTGGAACGGAGACCATTGCGGTGGAGTACGTTACTTATGGTATTGACTGAAACCAATGTCCCCACTGCCATGAGATCTTCCCGGAGCTCCTTCCTTGTTGTCCTTGGGTTAGCCTTGACTCTTCTGACAAGCCTGGCCTCAGCACGGGAGGACACTTTCAAAGGCTGTCCTGGCCGTGGAAGGCTAACAGTAGTTCCATAAGCCTTCCACTTACGGATGATGCTCCCAACAGTGGAGACAGGTAGGCCCAACTCCTTGGAAAGGGTTTTGTACCCCTTGCCAGCCTTGTGACCCTCCACGATCTTGTCTCTGATGGCCTTGGAATGCTCCTTTGTCTTTCCCATGTTGACCATGTCTGAGTGCTGTTCACAAGTTTGGGGAGGGTCTTAAATAGTCAGAAAAGGCTGGCAAAAGAGATCTTTAATCCACACATGTGAAGCTCATTATTCTTGGTGCCTGAACTGCTTCTTAATACTTTAGGGGGACCAAACAGAATTCTTGTGGTTTGAGGGGTTGAATGATAAATGACACTCTGAATTAACTTTTACGTTTTAAAAAAAAAAAAAAAAAATTTGGTGCAGTGCATTTCCCACTTCCAGGCTGATCTACAGTACAAATGTCACAATGCCAAGTTAATTCCGCATGTGTCAACCAGCTAAATCTGCAGGGGGTTGAATACTACTTGTAGGCACTGTATATCGCCTGCATTATAGCAGGAACAGGTAAGATTAGTCACACACAGCTATGTAAGCCATTTATAACCACCTGTGTGTTATCTCTTTCAGCTACTACTGTGTTTGTATATATCTGGGCCATCCATATCATTTTTTATTTTTGTACCTTAACTGATTACAAGTGATGTCAAAACAGCATCAGATGTTATCCCAATTTTTCACCAGTTTCTACTGCAAAATGGATGAGCTGGATTAAAAAATGTAACATTGTAGCCCTGGATGAATGTGAATGATCCCATTTCAAATAATGAAATCTGTTCTCAAATCAGTTTTTCCCCAGTGTATCACTGCCACTCTGGAGGGAAAGAAAGTTGGATGGCCAGATACATGGAAACGAGGTAAAGCAAATGAATCAACCGGTGTCCCCCGAGGATGGCAGCGCTGTTCTCAGCTCTACTAGTGACTGATGACACCACAAATTACACTGCTGTAAGAAAAGATAATGCATCTCTGTGTGCCAAGAAAAAATAACACAAAAATGATTTAATCATATGTATAAAATTTCTAGAATGCGTCTTTGTAATGTGTTTGGCCCCAAACACTCTACTCATTGGAGGTATATGTAATGTATATTGTAAATTACTGTACGCTAGTTACACAAATGATACAAAACCTGCTGGGTTGCAGTTTATTTCATCTGCAGGTGTCCGAGTACAGATATATATTTCCCCCTCTTAAGACAGTATAAGCTATAATGTGAATCAGTCTTTATAGAATGTCTTATATGGAGTAGTATAAATTGATAACAGACAGGGATATCAACCCAGAAATGTACTAATCTCTAATTGTCATATACTTGGAAGTTATTGTAAAATCTATCACATAATTCCCCAATACTTGCAGTAAAATGAAGATAGGAGAAGTCATCACTGAAGGAGCAGCATTCACTGTGCATAAAGGCTCATCCTATCATTTATAGGCAAGGCAGAATGTAGAACAAAAAGGAAGCATAAAGAAAGACAAACACATTGATTTATCATGCAGTTAGCAAGCAGTTAGAGGAGTGGAACAATTTACTCAGGGCAAACACTCAAAATACTAAAAAAAAAAAATTAACTCAAAAAATACATAAAAGAACAAAATGCACAAGTGCTACATGAAAGAGATATCATACTTTCACACAACAATTTACAGAACAAAAAACACCAATGTTCTATAAAGTTCTGTAGAGTAGTATCTGTTCTATAGAGTAGTTAGCATTTTAATGAAATCTAAGTGTTGTGAAAAATAAAACATTTTATTTTTTATTAAATGTAGCTATGAGAATATTACAAAATTATATTTAATCGTATATACCTTAATATAAATTTTCCAAATACACCTTATTAACCCCTTAAGCCCCGCGGGTGGTTTGCACGTTAATGACCGGGCCAATTTTTACAATTCTGACCACTGTCACTTTATGAGGTAATTACTCTGGAACGCTTCAACGGATCCCCCTGATTCTGAGATTGTTTTTTCGTGACATATTGTACTTCATGATTGTGGAAAAATTTCTTCGATATCACTTGCGTTTATTTGTGAAAAAAACGGAAATTTGGCGAAAATTTTGAAAATTTTGCGATTTTCAAAATTTGAATTTTTAAGCCCTGAAATCAGAGCGATATGTCACACAAAAGAGTTAATAAATAACATTTCCCACATGTCTACTTTACATCAGCACAATTTTGGAACCAAAATTTTTTTTTTGTTAGGGAGCTATAAGGGTTAAAAGTTGACCAGCGATTTCTCATTTTTCCAACAAAATTTATAAAACCATTTTTTTAGGGACCACATCACATTTGAAGTCACTTTGAGAGGTCTTTATGACAGAAAATACCCAAAAGTGACACCATTCTAAAAACTGCACCCCTCAAGGTGCTCAAAACCACATTCAGGAACTTTATTAACCCTTCAGGTGCTTCACAGGAATTTTTTGAATGTGGAAGAAAAAAATGAACATTTAACTTTTTTCACAAAAATGTTACTTTAGACCCAATTTTTTTTATTTTCACAGGGGTAACAAGAAAAAATGGACCCCAAAATTTGTTGTGCAATTTCCCCTGGGCACGCAGATACCCAATATTTGGGGAAGAAACACTGTTTGGGCGCACGGCAGGGCTCGGAAGGGAAGGAGCGCCATTTGACTTTTTGATTGTAAAATTTGCTTGAATAATTAGCGGACACCATGTTCTGTTTGGAGAGCCCCTGTGTGCCCAAACTTTGGAGCTCCCCCACAAATGACCCCATTTTGGAAACTAGACCCCCCAAGGCACCTTTCTAGATGCATAGTGAGCACTTGGAACCCCCAGGTGCTTCAGAAATTGATTCGTAAAAATTAAAAAGTGAAAAAAAAAACACTTTTTCATTTTTACGAATCAATTTGTGAAGCACCTAGGGGTTCCAAGTGCTCACTATGCATCTAGATAGGTGCCTTGGGGGGTCTAGTTTCCAAAATGGGGTCAATTGTGCGGGAGCTCCAATGTTTGGGCACACAGGGACTCTCTAAATGCAACATGGTATCCGCTAACAAATTGAATGGAAAATCGGCTCAAATTGTTAGCGGACACCACATTGCGTTTGGAGAGCCCCTCTGTGCCCAAACTTTGGAGCTCCCCCACAAGTGACCCCATTTTGTAAACTAGACCCCCCAAGGCACCTTTCTAGATGCATAGTGAGCACTTGGAACCCCTAGGTGCTTCACAAATTGATTCGTAATAATGAAAAAGTGAAAAAAAAACACTTTTTCATTTTTACGAATCAATTTGTGAAGCACCTGGGGTTCCAAGTGCTCACTATGCATCTAGATAGGTGCCTTGGGGGTCTAGTTTCCAAAATGGGGTCACTTGTGGGGGAGCTCCAATGTTTGGGCACACAGGGACTCTCCAAATGCAACATGATATCCGCTAACAATTTGAGCCGACAATTTGTTAGCGGATATCATGTTGCATTTGGAGAGTCCCTGTGTGCCCAAACATTGGAGCTCCCCCACAAGTGACCCCATTTTGGAAACTAGACCCCCCAAGGCACCTTTCTAGATGCATAGTGAGCACTTGGAACCCCAGGTGCTTCACAAATTGATTCATAAAAATGAAAAATTGTTTATTTTTTTCACTTTTTCATTTTTACGAATCAATTTGTGAAGCACCTGGGGGTTCCAAGTGCTTACTATGCATCTAGATCTAGATAGGTGCCTTGGGGGGTCTAGTTTCCAAAATGGGGTCACTTGTGGGGGAGCTCCAAAGTTTGGGCACAGAGGGGCTCTCCAAACGCAATGTGGTGTCCGCTAACAATTTGAGCCGATTTTCCATTCAATTTGTTAGCGGATACCATGTTGCATTTAGAGAGTCCCTGTGTGCCCAAACATTGGAGCTCCCCCACAAGTGACACCATTTTGGAAACTAGACCCCCCAAGGCACCTTTCTAGATGCATAGTGAGCACTTGGAACCCCAGGTGCTTCACAAATTGATTCTTAAAAATGAAAAAGTGTTTTTTTTTTCACTTTTTCATTTTTACAAATCAATTTGTGAAGCACCTGGGGGTTCCAAGTGCTTACTATGCATCTAGATAGGTGCCTTGGGGGGTCTAGTTTCCAAAATGGGGTCACTTGTGGGGGAGCTCCAATGTTTGGGCACACAGGGGCTCTCCAAACGCAACATGGCGTCCGCTAACAATTTGAGCCGATTTTCCATTCAATTTGTTAGCGGACACCATGTCGCGTTTGGAGAGCCCGTGATGTGCCTAAACAGTGGAGCTCCCCCACAAGTGTCCCCATTTTGGAAACTATACCCCTCAAGGATTTTATTAAGGTGTATAGTGAACATTTTGAACCCAGAGGTACGGCACAGAATTTGTTTACATTAGATCATCATATTGAATAAGTTGTCATTATTCTTGAGCGCAAGTGCTCGCTACTTGAGTTTGCATCGGGTACTCAGGTATGCACCATGTACAGCGTGTGCTTGAGTGACATGCTCGAGTCCCTGCTCCGCATGTTTCACAGTTATTAGGCACCCAAAAAAAAACATGCGGGGATCGCTCGTGCATGGCAGGCAATCCCCGTAAAGTTTTTTGGCCGCGAAGCATATGGGGCAGAGACTCGAGCATGTCACTCAAATACCCACGATACTCAATGCATACCAGAGCACCCGATGCAAACTCAAGTAGCGAGCACTTGCTCTCAACACTAGTCACCATATCGTCATCTTTTTTTCTTACTTTTGAAAAAAATCCCAACCCCAGCCCTAGCCCTAGCACAACCCTAGCCCTAGCACAACCCTAGCCCCAGCACAACCCTAGCCCCAGCACAACCCTAGCCCCAGAACAACCCTAGCCCCAGCACAACCCTAGTCCCAGCACAACCCTAGTCCCAGCACAACCCTAGTCCCAAACCCAGCCCTAACCCTAGCCCAATCCTAACCCAAGAGCTTATTTTTGACGCCGTTCCTTGTGCGGTATAAGTGATTAGACGATTTATTCTTCGGGTCGGTGTGATTACAGCAATGCCAGAATCATATGGGGTTTTTATGACTGACAGCTGTCACACACTAAAAGACGCATTTTTTGTAAAATCTAGTTTTTGCATCGCCATATTTTGAGAGCTATAATTTTTCCAGATTTTGTCAGACAGTCATGTGATGGCTCGTTTTTTGCGGGATGACATGACGTTGTTATTGGTGCCATTTTCAGGCACGTGACATTTTTTGATCGCTTTCTATTCCGATTTTTGGGAGGCAGAATAAACATAAACCAACAATTCAGGAATTTTTTTTTTTTTTTTTTTTTTATTCTGTTCCGCGTGTGGTAAAATTGATGAGGTAGCTTTATTCTTCGGGTCAGTACATTTACAGCGGTACCACATTTGTATAATTTTTCTATGTTTTGGCGCTTATACACAATAAAAGCTATTTTATAGAAAAAAATATTTTTTAGCATCGCTTTATTCTGAGAGCTGAAACTTTTTTATTTTTCGGCTGATGGAGCTGTATGGCAGCTTGTTTTTTGTGGGACGAGATGACGTTTTCAGCGGTATCATTTTTATTTATATGCGTCTTTTTGATCGCGTGTTATTCCACTTTTTGTTTGGCGGTATGGTGATAAAGCATTGTTTTTTGCTGCGTTTTTTTTTTTTTACCGTGTTCACTGAAGGGGTTAACTAGTGGGACAGTTTTATAGGTCAGGCTGTTCCGGACGCGGCGATACCAAATATGTGTACTTTTATTGTTTTTTTTTTATTTTTTTTATAATAATATTTATTGATGGGTACATTATATTTTTATTTTTGGTGTATTATTTTTTTAATTTTTTTATAATATTTTTGCACATTTTTTTTTTTATTTTTTCCACTTTCAGACAGTTTGTACACCTTATTACTTTGTCCCACTCTGGGACTTTCACTTTTTTTTTTCTGATCGCCTGCATGGCATAGGAATGGAGCACCATCCCTATGCCATGCAGGCTGTCAGAAGTGCACAGTGTTAAGATTGCTTGGAGATGCACTGCGCATGTCCAAGCAATCTTCCTGCTCTCTGGTGACCCGGATGTTGTCATGACGACATCGGGTCGTCATGGCAACACCCGGGAAGCCGCTGCAGTCTGCGCTGGAAGCCGAAAGAGGAGGTGAGTATCGCCGATCACCTCCCCTTGCCCCCGCAATGCCGCGATCGATTTTGATCGACTTTGATCGCAGCATAGCGGGGGTTAATGTGCTGGGAGCGGTGCAGGACCGCTCCCTGCACATAGTACCGGGTGTCAGCTGTGACAATCAGCTGACACCCGGCAGCGATCGCGCCCGCACAGCCTGTGTGCGCGCGCGATCGCCATGACGTACTAATACGGGTCTGGCTCTTAAGTCCCAGGGCACAGACGCGTATTAGTACGTCAAATGTTATTAAGGGGTTAAAGGGAATCTGTCACCTGGATTTTTGCTATGTAATCTGAGATGTAGGGGCTGAGACAATGATTCTAGCAACCTGTCACTTACTGGTCTGCATGCTGTCATTTTGATACAATTACTGTGTTTTCTGCTGCAGATCTAGCATTGTAGGAATGCTGAGACCTGTATAACCTCAACCACACCTTTGATTGACAGTTTTCTGTGTACACCGTACATTAACAGAAAGCTGATAATTAGTGGTGCTGCAGGGGATACATAGAGCAGTTGATTTGTAGGCACTAGATACCTACTCCTTTAATGATAATCTCCTGTTGATAGAACACTAATTGTAATGACAGCAACACATAGCCCATTAAGTAACACATCATTGGAATCAGGGTCTCAGCCTCTGCTCTCAGATTACATAGCAAAAACCTGGTGACAGATTCCCTTTAAAGATTTGGTTCATATCTCCCCTTATGCTGGGCATCCATCCGGTCATGACTAATAATATTTTTTAACTAAGTAAATAAATGTTCTATGACAGAATTGGTTCAGTAATCAATAGAGGTGCACAGCTACCTAATTCATTCCGCATGTCACACTTTTTTCCTTACAGTTATTGTATTGCATACAGCTGTTGGGGCACTTATATATGATTAAAGGGGGTGTCCAGTTTTAGGCTACATGTCTAGAGTCACTCTATGTGAACATTCTCTGGTGCCGGCATCGGGAGGTCATGTTGCTGCAAGTATACAATTTGCATACTTCCGGCCGCATTCAGAGTAGACTGTGTATCGCCTCTCTCAATATACTTGCACTGAATGAGGATGCACCCATATAGTGGGTAACTGACCCCATATATTCAAATCGCATACCTGCGGTCACGCTCCCACCACTCCCACCATCGGTACCAGAGAACCCTCAAAGCACACAGTGTGTGGAATCACAAGTCTGCAGTCACATAGAGTGACTGCAGACTCGTAGCCTAAGGCCAGAGAACACCTTTAACTGGGTGTATGCTAGACCATCTAAGTTGCTTGCTTACTCTTTTAGTTGGGCATAACTAAACCCAGCCCAAGAGAATGTGGCTCTCAAGACTAAAGAAGTGAGAGCAGCAAGAAAATAAAATGTATTTTTATTGAATAATAAATAACAATAAAATAGGATTAAAATTCAGAAAATGTTTTTATAAGACTGGGGACGTGGCAAGGTACTAGATATATATATGCAAACAATTGTAACCATTAGGTAACTATAACAGAGGTATCGTGACATTATGGCATCAGAATATGTAAAACAATCCAGTGTTTTTTTGAGATCAGGTTAATGTCTCCAATGAATTATGATAAGTTGTTATGAAGCCTATCTGTTTGTCAGAGGAAGAGTCTTGGGTAGATTTTTATTTAATAAGACATTTCTGGGAGTCTTTTTCGCTCTACGATATCCCAGTCGAATTTGTCTACGCCTGTACCTATGTTCTTCAAAACTACACGAAAGTTCTTTAGATTGTATTTCAAAATGATCAGCTGTCACTATTGCATCTACAGGATTAAACTGCTGCATTAAAAATTCAGCTCAGATCACAGCAGTTGCACTTAGGTGCTGACTATGTAATACATCTGGCACCAGAATTACATGGAGGGCACTCCAATAACCAGGCGTCAAAGGCCCAATCTTTGTATAGGGATTAAAGTAAAAACATCAAGAAGCCCTAATGAACATTCTGGATAGAGAGGCTAGTGCCAAGCTTGTTTGTGGTAGCTCTTTTAAGTTGATGGTCTGCACATGCAGTCATAATTAATTATGAACATGTAACTACAGGGTGGGCCATTTATATGGATACACCTAAATAAAATGGGAATGGTTGGTGATATCATCTTCTTGTTTGTGGCACATTAGTATATGGGAGGGGGGAAACTTTTCCAGATGGGTGGTGACCATGGCGGCCATTTTGAAGTTGGCCATTTTGGATCCAACTTTATTTTTTTCAATGGGAAGAGGGTCATATGACACATTAAACTTATTGAGAATTAAATAAGAAAAACAATGGTGTGCTTGGTTTTAACGTAACTTTATTCTTTCATGAGTTATTTACAAGTTTCTCTTTGTTTACAGCCATTGACATGTTGCAGAAGTTAACACGTGAGGAGCGAATAGAAATTGTGTTGATGTCTTGTGAACGCAGTACCCGGGTCATTGTAGCAGATTTCAATGCAAGACACCCTATGAGACCATCCATCTCCCATGCTACAGTTAACAAACTGCTTGCCAAATTTCGTGAAACAGATTCAGTGTTGGATTTGCCAAAATGTGGACGCAAGAAAACTATCACCTATGAAGAAACATCAGTGGCTGTCCTAGCTTCATTCAGCAAGAGCCCACAACAATTAGAAAGGAGTGTAAGAAAAAATTATATATGTAGATGTGTCTATTTAGCCATAGAACCTATATGTATGACACATAAACTAAATGCAGTATAAAATATAACATTTATTAATGATAATTTAAAAGTACATAATAAAAATAAAAGATGGGGAAAGGAGTCACAAAAAAGAAAGGCCACAGAGGTAAGTATCAGCAATACTAGGATAAACATGCACGATATGAATATATCAACCAATTCTCCACATGAAGTTTTAAAATGTTATATATGCAGATAATAAAGTGAAACAGTGGTAAAGTGCAATGTGCTAGTATACTTCCCACAATATTGGATGTATATAAAAGTAACAGAACAAGGTGAGAAAGGTGTGCAAGGATCGGGCATGTGTTACATATTTAGGCTGGTACTGACCCGTGGCCTTTCTTTTTTGTGACTCCTTTCCCCATCTTTTATTTTTATTATGTACTTTTAAATTATCATTAATAAATGTTATATTTTATACTGCATTTAGTTTATGTGTCATACATATAGGTTCTAAGAGCCCACAGCGTAGCACTCACCGCATGTCACTGGAGAGTGGCATCTGTCGAACATCCCTTCGGCGGATATTAGCTACTCACAAATGGCACCCCTACAAAATCCGGCTGCTGCAGCATCTCAACGAGGATGACCCAGATCGGAGCATTGAATTTGCAGAATGGGCAAAACAAAAATTGGGACAGGACCCTCAGTTTACACAGAACATTATGTTCAGTGATGAGGAAAACTTTTTTGTGAATGGTGAAGTTAACAAAACCACTGCTATTGGTCTGACACTAACCCACAGTGGATAGATCCCTCCAAGACTGTTGGAACACAAAAATTGATGGTATGATGTGGTTTATGGGGTACAAAGATAGTGGGGCCATTCTTCATCAATGGAAACCTCAATGCCACTGGATATCTGAAATTGCTAAATGATGATGTGCAGCCCTCTTTATGCACTGAAGATGGCACGTTCCCTGAGTTTTTCCAACAAGATGGTGCACCACCACATTATGGGTGTCAGGTCCGAGCATTCCTATATGAACAGTTTCCTGGAAAGTGGATTGGTCATCGTGGGCCAGTTGAATGGCCACCAAAGTCTCCCGATCTGACAGACTTTTATCTTTGGGGTCATCTGAAGGCAATTGTCTATGCTGTGAAGATAAGAGATGTGCAGCATCTGAAACAACGGATACTGGAAGCCTGTGCTAGCATTTCTTCTGCGGCGTTGCTATCAGTATGTCAAGAGTGGGAGAAGATGGTTGCATTGACAATCCAACACAATGGGCAGCACTTTGAACAGATTTTACAAGTGGTCATAAACTTGTAAACAACTCATGAAAGAATAAAGTTACGTTAAAACCAAGAACACCATTGTTTTTCTTATGAAATTCTAAATAAGTATGATGTGTCACATGACCCTCTTCCCATTGAAAAAAATAAAGTTGGATCCAAAATGGCCAACTTCAAAATGGCCGCCATGGTCACCACCCATCTGGAAAAGTTTTCCCCCTCCCATATACTAATGTGCCACAAACAGGAAGTTGATATCACCAACCATTCCCATTTTATTTAGGTGTATCCATATAAATGGCCCACCATGTATTACTATTATAAAGTGACATTATTTTATTAATATGTTCATTGATGTACTACCCAAAAACATATTCAAAATGCTTATCCTACTTAGGTCTAACACATTCATAAAGGTATAGGTAAAAAAAGTACTGCTGAAGGGGCATGGTGTCGTGTGAGGTACCATATTCATTAGGAAGCACACACCTTTTAATGAATCAGGTGAGGCATGAAGTGGCGTGTGTCTAAATGTGTGCCTCATCACCAATTTTACGCTGAATTCATGACCAGTGGGGGTCACCATAGCCAGTCACACCTCTCCCAACCCTTGCTCACTTTTTTGGGAGCCGTGCAAAAATGGTGTGAAAATACCAAAAAACAAAATTTTTATGCAACCTCACATTGTGCAAAAATTTTGTGACTTTTCAAAGCTTTTTACACCAGTTTTCTGGCCAAAAGGTTTTGATGAATTGAGACCATATTGTTCCTCACTGTCCTAGTGTCTGTGGATACCAAGATTTTGTAAGCACACCAGGCACTCAATTATAATAAGTAATGAGGAGAAGAACAAAAAAAAATCCTGTAAATATTGTTCAGATCTAAAAGGCAGGTATTGCACTCTTGTGGAAAATACTATTACCTAAGCCTCACATAAGAGATTGCATGTCATGTATCATTTTTATTATATTTTCTTGATAAAAAATAAGATAATGGAGATCTTTTGTCTCTTGTTTACTAATTTCTGGTCACCACATTCACCATATGCTTCAATGGAGAAGTGTTTGCACTAAATGAGTTAGACTTAGTGCCCACGATGCAGAAATGAAGCAGAAATTTTCCTGAGCATTTCTGCATCTCCTTGGCAGAAAAACGCATGCATTTTTACATGCGTTTTTGACGCGTATTTGACGCGTATTTGCATGCGTATTTGCCATGCGTTTTTCCAATGCATTGTAGAAACGCACAAGAATTGGTCATGTCCGTATTTTTTCTGCGAGTAAAATCTGCGCAGAAAAAATACGGACCATGTGCACAGAACTTGCAGAATGTCATAGGAAGTCATGGGATAAGGTATGCAATGCATTTCTGGAGCGTTTACGCGCTGCAAATACGCACCAAAATATGCACCAAAAACGCATCGTGGGCACACAGCCTTACAGTAAATCCAAGCACTGTATAAAGATAATGCAGTAGCTGATCTTCAGCAAAAACAGTAAAATGACCACCATTCCATTCTCCTGCTAGTTGGGGGTTTCAGTTGTGTGAATCACACTAATTGGGCATTTAAAGCATATTTGTGGGCTATACTATCAATACACTAAGAATATGCACTCAAAATTCCTAGTACATATTCCACCAGATGAACTGATGGGTTGCCCTATATTTTGCATTCAACAATGAATGCATCATCAGATGTAAGGATTCATATTATTAGAAGAAAACACTATAGAACCCTTATTATAAAGAGTCTCGATTATGTTTTCAAAGAAGGTAAGAGTCAAACTTATTTCTCAGTTAAAAGTAGTTATTTAAAATATTATCACACATATTATTTTTTTTTTTAAATGTCAAAGAACTATAAAATGTTTCTAATATTGTGGTGTCCAGCTAGGCTGCTTAAGTCAGCTATTCAAATCTTTATTTGTTGTATGAAAGTAAAGTTTCATGATATGTGGTAATCATATATATGCAAATGCAAATGATAAAGGATAACTTAAATATTAGAAGAAAATACTTACATGCAGAACATAAAGTGATGCACAAAATACTATATAAAGAATGTATAAACTGAGATTTTAGAATGAAGAAAATTTCACAGCAAACAACGAAGGGGTATAATAAATAACTGATGGATTGATGAAAATATTATATTTTATATAAATAATATAGGTTGCCTCCAGAATTACTTTATTTTATCTGTGTCCACATCCAAAATTTTCAGGTAAAATTGTTTTTCTTACTCTTGCTAATAAGACATCTTAATCAGCATTAAGACTTACCAAGTCATCTTGATCAAAACAAGCATCTGGACCTTTTCTATATCTGGGATTTTGAGCAAGCAGGCATGGATCTGGTCCATCAGCTTTAATCTTCCGTCAGGGAAAAGATTATTGGCTATGCATTTCAAATATACAGTGAGTGACGAGCACAAATGAACTTTTGACTTTCAGGCTCCATATCTCACCATCCTCCACTACTGCTTCCATCGTGAGACTAACACCATTTTATAGACAATCATCTTGGTTATCTCATACATAAATTTGACTTGCAACAATTTAGCATATGATTAGTTATGCAGATTATTGTCATTTCGCTGCATTGTCACTGTTTTGATCCTGGTGGTGGAAAAATCTTTTTCTTTCTGCATACTATAAATTACAACCTGTAGTTGTACACAAAATCAGTTTGTGATTGGGTTGATTTCCAAGCGAAAGGTCACTGGTTCAAATCGAGGAGCAGCCATGAAGAAGGTTTCCCAAGAAAAGAGAAACATCATCCAGCTCATCAATTTCAATGATTTCAAACTGCATCATATGAGTGCCATGTCAGTTGTCAGTTGGAAGAATATGAAATGAAGTCCATTAAAAAGTCAAGGGGTGGCAAAATATCTGAGTCAGCAAGTCGGCTCATCACAAGATCTTTCATTTGTGGCATGACAAACACGTCAGTGAAAGTGGCTCATATGCTTCGTAATAGTGAGATCACAGACGTCCAGCGCAAGCACCGTATGACACACATTACACAAGTCTGGAATGGTGGCCTGAAAAAAAGTGAAGAAGCCTTGACTTCAATATCGTCATAAGAAGCGTCGGCTCGAGTTTGCAAAAAAGTATGAAAACTAGACAATAGAAGATTGAAAACGGTAATTTGGAGCAATGAGACAAAAGTCAGTAGACTAGGCTCTGATGGGTGCAAATGGGTCTGGAAGAAACAAGGGAAAAAGGGGTTATGGGATCTAATAGTTGAAGGAATTGTCAAATTCGGTGGAGGAAGCCTGATGATATGGGGTTGTTTCACAGCCAAAGGTGTTGGATACTTGACCAGGATTCACGGTGGTCTCAATGCTGAGCTAAATGTGAGTATCCTACCAGACAAGTTGCTTCGTACACTCGAGTACTATGGGTATGAAAATGACGACAGTGTTCCAGCAGGACAACGACCAGAAGCATACATCAAGATTGGCGAAAAAATGGTTTAATAGTAATGAAGTAAAGGTGCTGGATTGGCCCTCACAGTCCCCAGATCTCAACCTAATCGAACACTTTTGGGTAGAGTTGAAGAAAAAGCTGTATAAATACCCAAGCGAGTCTACCAGTATGTACCAATTTTGGGAACATGTAGAAGAGACCTGGGATCAGATTTTGGTTGAGACATGTATGAATCTGATGGAGAGGATGCCCAGAAGGCTTCAGGCAGTGTTGAAAACCAAAGGCGGATTTCCAAAATACTAACAAATAAAAATTAAAATGTAGATTTTTAGAAGCAAAACAGTAAGAATGCAGTGACATGATAAGAATATGCATAGCTAATCATATGCTAAATAGTTGCCTGTCAAATTAGTGTATGAGATAGCCAAGATGATTGTCTATAAAATGATGGTACTCTCAAGTTTGAAGCAGTAGTGGATGGTGAGATATGGAGCCTGAAAGTCGAAAGTTCAAAACATTGTTACCCTTTTGCTCATCAGCGTAAAAACATACTTAAAGGGAATCTGTCACCAGGTTTTTGATACTGAGAGCAGCATGGAGCTTGATAAGAGGCATTGCTGAAATCTGTGTTTTAACCCCTACAGCATGCTGTCTTCAGATTACATAGCAAAAACCTGCTGATGAATTCCATTTAATGCAAACAAAATGGCCTATCCTAAGCCACTTGATTAGTACATCAATATAAGACTGATGAAGGTCAAAATTACTAGCATCTCCACTAATCAGATGACTGGCATTGAAAGTCACTGATGCTTAATCCTATTCAAATAAATGTAATTAAGTTGCAATATCAGATAATGCTGCTTATAAAATCAAAGACCTGTGCCGGGTAAACAATGAATTTGAAGTGGCACACCCCTTCAATCAGATAAGTATGCCGTATCCTGAGAATAAATATTCCTGGTCTATGTAACACTGAAATATTACTGCATTACTGGGATATTACCTATGACTTGTGTTTTCTTTACTATCAAATGTATTAACTATTGTCATCTTAAAAAACTAAAGCAGTCCCCTCAAATAACCTATCTCCTATCCTTATCTCCATACGGCAATTCATTAAAGGGGTTGTCTAGGACATTTCTAACATTTGACATGAGCTTTTATAATCAGAATCCACAAAGTGTATAATATACTACTGCAAGGATTCTGTTGTTTCCAAAATCCCCATTCTTGTCGTGTGACCACTCCATATATCATTTCAAAACTGCTGACCAAAAACCGACCTCTTTCTCTTCCAATTCTCTCAATGGTCTCAATTGAGAGAAGATGTGAAAGCAGTTGGTACATGATCGTCAATTTGAAAATTACGCTCATTGGGTGAAAAGAACTTTTGTGCTACACAAAAGATTATTGTTCTCGGCAGCACATGTTAATGACAATGCGCTTCTGAGAACAATGTCAGTCTATGAGCACCGAACAATTTATTACAGACCATTCAGCGTGCATGTGAAGCCGGTTTGGCCTATGTAAGTAGGCTACTAAATGACCATCAACTCATTAGCATGTTTCAGTTCGACGGTTATTTAACATTATGCATCACCCAGTGTAAATGGACCATTGCATAGACATATAGTTTTTTAGTACAAAGGATACAACGTTGTTCTGCCTGTATTAGTGGCAGCTGGTCACAGAGCTCGCATGTGTGTGGGTTGTCAGCAATTATGAATAATAAATTGGTGTTGAGAATCTTTTCGACGTGATAAATTCTGGAAGAAATTAGGTTTGTTTGGTTATCAATAACAGAGCAAAAACAAAGCTAAATGTTAATATTATACTTTACTGCCCAAACTGCACTGATTTTCAAGAGTTATCCCAAAAATACTTTAATCTAAGTAGTTTTCAAGGTCAGACATGATTTTCAACAGGGACTTTATAATGCTGTGTGCATAAGCCCTAACACAGTTAGGGCTTGTGCACACCACTGTATTTTCAGTCCGAGCAAACCGAGTGCTATCGGTTAAAAAAATGGATTGCACCAATGCTATTCAATGAGGTAAGTGCAGATGAATGATTTTTTTCAGTGACCGAATCTGTTTGTGAAAAAAATCATACTTGATTTTCTTCTGGAAATTGGATAAGATTAACCCATTTAAGTTCATGCATGGAAGAGAAAAATTGGATGCCACAGTATAGGATACATTGAAATTCTGTAACACTTGTAAATGATTAATAGTTGCTGTAAAGACGGATTGCATACGGACATGATTGACAAGTGAGAAAAAAATCATCCCACTTTTCTGGATGAAACTCTGAACGATATTTTATACGATTATGTAAATCTGCCCTAAAGAATCTGCGCTCTTTGCCAGATTAAGCAGCTGACAGGTAACCTATGGAGGAAGAAAAGCTAGTCGGCACATGATTGCAAGAAGGCAAATGACATGAGTGGTCAGTCACTTAAAAATTGTTCAAACAGTCAAACAGAGTGGAATTGGCATGAAACAGTCCTTGATGAAAATCACGCCTGGCCCAGAAAATCTCTTTAATTAAATATGCCATAAAAGTGTACTTAAACAGTGTTGAGATTTTGAAACAGCCACCAATTCTGAAAAGTAACTGTGTCATTAGAACTATTAATAGAGAAATGAATCAATGGGATTGACAGTTGTGATCAAAATTATTCAACCCCAAATGCAAATTAGGTTTATTAGCAAAATTTCCAAACTTTATGCTGTTTGCAATAAAACAGTCAACAAGAACAAGTTAAATAGCTTAAAAACTAATATAACAAGTGGTTTATCTAAATGCAGCACAAAATGCCACTTTACTGACTAATGAAGTCTCGAAATTACTCAACCCCTTCACGACAAGCAACTTTAATACTAAGTAGAGCACCCTTTGGCTATTATGACCTGCTACCAATATAATGCAGAGCCAGACACCAGCTTTTCACACTTTTCCTGAGGAATTTTATCTTGTTCCGCATATACAATAACCTTTAGTTCACTTATATTCTTGGATTGTTAATAGAATGGTCCAAAAGTTTAAGAGATCATTACCTTGCACAATCAAAGAAAATGTAACACCTCTACAGACCCCAAAACACTAAAAAATCTTATGCAGCTTATTTATATGGTTTTGAACATATTGGAAATGACTTTTCTTTTGCTTTTGGGTCAAAGAGGTGTATGTCTTGGAGTTATGGCATGGAGACCTTCAGCATTTATGCGCCGTACTGTGCAACCTAAAAGTTAAGTGCCTGCTGCCACCTAAATATGCTTGTTATGAAGGGGTTGGATAATTATGAGATCGAAGTAGTCATTAAAAGTGTCATTTTGTGTTGAATTTTGAGAAACCACTTGTTATATTAGTTCACCTATTTAAATTGATATTCTTTCATTGATTTTATTGCAAAAACAGAAAGTTTGCAAATGTTGCTAATAAACCTAATTTTAATTTGCAATGAGGGTTGAATAATTTTGATTGCAACTGTACAAAAAGCTGTAAATAAGAGAACTTTAGATTTTCACTTCATTCACCCTAGTTTTTCTAGTTGTAACTAGGTTTTTATTTGCCTGGAAAAGATTCAGAAGACTGTCTTAGCTATATATCTAAATAAACAGGACACAGTTTTTTGGGAATCTCCATCGAGGGCATGAGCCCTAAAAGTCGTCTCGGCTACACTCTTGTATTTATGGTCAGCACTAATATTAGATTTTTCTGAGGGACCCCCCATAAAAAAATTTGTATTGTCATATATCTTTATTACCAATAATACAACGTAGTCTGCTAAAATAAACATTTTCATTACCTTGTGCAGTTGGCGCATTCTAGATATCCACTAAGAGATCTGTTGTCATTTTCAAAGAAATATTGGGTTTGTTCCTTAATACAGCTTTGTTTTGCCAAATTTGCAGAAAACTCATCATCATCATATTCAGCTGTAAAACATGAATGGTATAAGTAAAAGCGTTAATAGAGTCAGAAATTATGTTGTGATAACAATTCACAACTTCTCCTTCTCAAAAATAATGATTTGTTTTTCCATTTAATATTTTTATTATTTTTCCAAAGCAATAAAAAGGTACAACACAGAAAAAAGTCATCTTCTTTCAAGAGCTGCTTGACACTATTACCACTTGCTATAGGAAGTTCTGGTAATTTAGTCTAATTTTCATGAGTTAAGTACATTTTTCACTTGCTTATATGTTAACACTTCAGAACATGCAGAGGCCACATCTCTGTACCCACTATATAGTGCCAAGAAAATCCTGCCCTTTTGTAAGGTGCAGTATTTTAATAATTTCTTTTCTAAACATTACTTGGCCTACAATTGTAGATACGAATTGTTCACGGAGTCTAGAAAAAGATGGAATTTATTATCTGAGGATCCAGACTCGAAAGATTTACCATAGAAAAAAAGCGATGTTGGAATACAGGAGAAACCGCAATTTAAAAGATCTCCCGGGTTAAAAAACAACTTCAGTATCTCTTCGAACATAAGGCTTGAAAAAATTATTCCTAAGGGAAATAAAAATTGTGGACAACAGCCTACTGCAATCTCCATTTGTGCAAGAGCGTAATGCAAGTAGAAAGCATCACATATAGAGTTAAAGGGGTCATCCAGGTTTGGAGCATGACTGCAGAGAATGGAGGGTGTGTAAGTCCCATGGGGTGAGGAGGGCTGGCCTGTTAGGGTAGACTTATATCGTGAAAAAACATGTTGTGGTGACGTCAGAATTCTTGATAGGAGTGTGATCCCACTGTCCACTAGAACGTAAGCATCCCACTGCTATCGCAGCATTGCAGGGTTATTGCATTGCCATTCTCTATTTATGATTGGTGCAATTGCACCTTACATTTCTGTCTCTCCCCTCCCCAACACATGCCTCCGGAGGAAGTTTAATGAAACGTGAGTTGGGGCATCGGGGACACTATATTCCCGTTACTTCTTATACATGTATGTGCCACAAGCATCTGTTTCATTTTTTTTTATTGGACAGCTAATTTTATTTAGGAGACATTATCTCCTCTTGTCACTATTCCATGTGTGTCCACCTTATTGATACTATGTGACCTGTTTTATACTTGTTAGTGTTTGCATTTATTTGTAATTATTGTCCCTGCATTCTATGCAGCACCTTACTTTTAATACTTGTTATTTATTCATTTATTTATCTGTGTTTTTAATAATAAACTTTGGGCTATAATAGACTCTGTTTATGGGCTACTGCTTTCAAGCTCTGAGTGAACCACATATGTTTGATTTAGTTCTAGCCATTATGGATGGGTCAACCTGAATATTAAAGTTCGGGGTCCATACTGGACACCTAGTGTCCGTGCATGAACCCCGAACATAGACTTCTCCCAGAAGTCCGTGTTACTGTTCGGGTTCAGCAATCCAAATAAAGTTTTTTGAAAGATTTCAGCACAGCCAATCAACAAGCTTTTCTGGTGTGGGTACTTCCAACCCCATCACAGCCATGCCAAATATTGGCATGGCTGTGATTGGACAGCGCAATATGTAAAAAAAAAAAAATAAAAAAGACGTGGGGGTCACCTCTATTTTGATATAACAAGTGCAGGTAAAACAGACAGCTAAGGGCTGCAGCCCTCAGCTGTCTGGTTAACCTTGGCTCATTTTCAAAAATAGAGAAACCCCCATGCCGTTTCTTTAAATTATTTAAATAAATAATTAAAAAAAGGTGTGGGGTTCCCTCTATTTTGATAACCAGTGTCAGGAAAACGACACTTTTGGGTCAGACCTTGCAGCTCTCTGGCGCCCCCTTATCCTGCTGGTCAAACACGGTATTGACCGATGATAAGCACGGGTGCAGCTGCTCTAGTTTATGTCGACTATTGCGGCACGTGATGTGACAGGACGTATATATACCACCAGTTCCTTCCAGGAACGTATATATACCTCCGACCAGCCACCCTCAAACCACAATATCACATAAATACTGGTATACTGCCACCACCGATCGCTTAACAGGTGGATCGGGTACCTGGTAGGTAACGTGAATTAGCGGGTGAGGAACGTGTTTGCTCGACATAGGACAAGAAGGACGAAACTGGTAAATAATTAATGATTTACTCCCAAAGGGGGGCAGTGTTTACAAAATATATACAAGATATTATAAAGGAGACAATTTACATGTATGCATAAACAGTTATTAAAATAAAAGGGATAAGTAATAGCAAAACCTGCGCCAAGAGGTGATGGTCTCAGATTCTGTGGGGGGGGGACGGCTCCCCGGAAATTAGACGTGATTCTTCCGCGCAGCGTGGTATGCGTGCGTCTGGCGTCCCTGAGAAGAATGACCTGAAAATGGCCGATTTGCTTTTCAGTAACAGGGCCAAATTATTAGGAACCGCCCATTTTGTCTACCTCACACGGGGGCTCAGTTTTGTGAAACCACCCAGCTGCATAGAACATAGAAACCTTCAGATTTCATATCTTGGTGTGGGGGGGTCCCACATCCAAGATGGAGACATCATGTTGGCCGTCACTAATTTTCATGCAGATGGATATTAAACAGGACCTCTCTATGATGCTCAGAAGCTAAGAAACCAATTCCTCGATTTCTGGGGGTATCCCAGTTATGAAAAATATATCATTGTAACCAGGAAAATGTGAACATTCCAAAACTCTGGTCCCTGGGTTAGTGACCGTCATGTGCGTTTTTAAATTCTACATTAACTGTTTGTCCAGCTAAACAATAGAATTTTGGAGGGAATAACTATTTTGAACTAGAAGCTGCTCTGCACTGAGGCTTTACGACGATAATAAAAATTCTTAGGGTGGGGGCCAGCACTGCAGTTCTATGTCTTCTCTTACAAACGGATAGGGGGTGGGGGGGGTTTCTTTTTTAAAAAATCTCTCATTTTTAAAATTAGGGAAAAAATACCTTTTGCCTGACAACCAGCCAATCTAAAGCAGACAGCTAAGGGCTGGTATGCTCAGGGTGGGAAGGTCCATGGATATTTGGCCCTCCCCAACCTAAAAATAGCAGCCTGCAGCTGCCCCAGAAAAGGCATATCCATTAGATGCACCTATTCTGGCACTTTGCCTGGCTCTTCCTGCTTGCCCTTGTGCATTGGCAAGTGGGGTAATATTTTGGTGTTGATGTCAGCTATGTAATGTCCACTGACTTTAAGCCCAGGGGTTAGTAATGGAGAGAAGTCTATAAGACAGCCCCATTACTAACCCCATAGTAAAATGTAATAAACACACACACAAAGTCCTTTAATTGTACAAAACACCCCCCCAAACCCTCTCTTACCCATTTATTACCTATAAAAAATAAAATAATCCAAAGGGGTCCGGACTAAATCCATCCCACAAAGATCCCTGACTCTGCTACATCCGGGTGCAGTGCTGAGCAGTGACATCAGTAATGTGACCAATCAGCACGGCCGCCGGAACACACAGACAGTAGCATGTGAATCTGGCTGCTGTTATGAGCGCTGATGTCAGTAAGGTTATCACAGTTCACAGCCGATGAACTGCGGCAACCTTACTAACATCACCGCTTGCAGTGTCAGAAATTTCTCACGCTGTGAGCGATGACATCAGTAAAGTTACCGCAGTTCATTGGCTGTGAACTTCAATAACCTTACTGATGTCAACGCTCGTCGCAGCAGCTGGATTCACACTTTGTCATTGTGTCCCGGCTGCCAAAGCTCATGACAGGCAACGCTGATGACAGTAGTAGTCATCAGCCACTGTCTGACAGGCGGTAACCTTTTCACTGCCGGTCACAGCCACTGACTCACACGCTGTCCTGTGTATGGCAGCATGGGAACCTGCTGCAGTACGCAATACCTAGCGATTGTGACCAGCGGTGGCTTCAGTAAGGTTACCGCCGATCTGAGCCGACGTTTTCCATGCTGTCATAAAGATGACCGAGTGGGAACCACCGGATGGTTGAACCCACCATTCACTTGAATGGAGTTCGGGATAAAGTTCGGGCTCCATGTTGTAACTCGTTTATCACAACACCTCTAGTCTGGCCTTGCACATCAACTCTAATTGTCTCGTTGCGCCCACAATAGTTTTACATTTTTTTGAAAGCCATATAAACCGAAATTTCGGTTTGAAGAAAAGCAAACTAAAGGATGTCAGTTTGGTGATCAACAAGATTAGGATGTTAACCAGTATTGATTCCATGTATGCAGTCCAAGCTGCTAAGGAAAGATAGAAAATAAGTCTTTGCTTAGTTAAATACTACATGGTACCCTGATTTGCAAGAAAATTTATGTCTGCTATTTGCAAACTTAGTTGATGAAATTAGAGATTCCATTCTTACATTATAATAAAGAATTTTATTGTAGTTTCATTTTTCTAGCATTTTATGAGTTTTACAGGTTTAAAGGAATGAATCCAGTGGTGTTAATGACCTTAAAAAAATCAGTCGGCTTTAAATTGTAAATTTAGGTAATACGGTCACTAGAATACTAATGATCAAATGGTTTTGTATCCCCAAGGCAGAAGACTTTCCCTGACACATCTCCACTACATATTTCTTTATCCTTGAATTTTACTCGTTATTGCCCTTTGGCTTTTTGTATACAGAATGAGTAGTTCCCTTTAGGTCTCTTACTGGAGCCAAGTGATATTATTACAAATTGCTCCAAGGATACAGTTTAAATCACCTACAGATTTGGTGCTTTGTAAGAACATATCAGTTTCATCAAATTTCAACATGTACTTTTCTGACCTTCACTTAACAGCTGCTTTGATTTCCTATACTACCAAATTGCAGTGAGGTTTCTGTTATGTAAAAAAATAGTTATTGTGCTAAACATGTAAAATCTAAATTCAAGTATGCTGTGTTCTAACTAATGAATGTATAGCTGAATAAAGTAGAGTCCCACATCATGTAAAAACATAAAACATTAGTTAGAACCTTATTCACAAATTACTTCTATATATGAATATTATACAGAGTTCAGTATGAAGATTTTAAAATACTTCAAAAACTGCTACGTATAATTAAGTGAATGTACACTAGACCACATTTGTAGTGTATATTTAGGAATATATGGATATATATTAAACTTTTCACATTTTAGTAAAGAGTATTCTGAATAGCTTCCAAATTAATTTTTGTTAATAAAGAAATAGAGATAATAAATGTTTCACATTTAAGACTAAAACTGCTTTACCTCACAAGTAAAGTTTACTGAATTATAATGACTTCATCACAAGACAGATTAAAAGACACTGGAAAGATTTGTGGTACCTTAGAGGAAAGTGTCTGTTAGATCATTAATTACTGGACCCTAGTCCATGGCAATAAATCATACCTCAGACAAAACAGACCCTACATCTTGTGCATTGCCTGGAACAAACATATTTTAGCCACTTACAGTAAAAGTAGTTCATAGTATATACAGATGATGGCAACAATGATATAGAAGTAAACTTTAAATTGCATATGCATTACAGGAGGTAAAGAATCTAGATCAAATTGCTTTCGTATGCATCCATGTATACATTGCATTCACCAATTTTTATAAACTCATCTTCCACCAGGTTGAGTCTTGAAAACATAAAGGATTCTTTTTTTTCAGTTTGTATAGTAAAAAACATATTATTTTTGAATTTCTTGTATATTTTTGAAAAGCCCTTAATATAACCTAATAATAGAGTCAAGTTATTGGAAGTTTTTCCAATTTCAATTATTTTAGTTGAATGTCTTCCAACCAGTTGTAAATTTTGATTAGGCTACAACTCCTCCGTGACTTTTGGTTACCATGACCATCACACAACCAAAGTTTTCCTATGGGGAAAGAAGCCATGGCCAACTAAAATTGAATTCCTACCTTTCTGAAACTTCTTTACTCCCCATAGGGAAACAATGTGTTGGTGCAATAATAAACCAGTGAATTACTCATGATCAGTGATGAGCAAGTATGCTCTGTTAACCCTTTCGGCGAGCATGCTCGGGTGCTCGCCGAAAATCTTCAGTGTGCTCGGTGTTATGTTTTAGTCACTTTGTCAAACAGTCGCTAATCATGTGCACAGATTTAATACATGTGAGGAATGCTTAAGAAATAGGTATTCATCACATGTATTAAAGCTGTCAAACAGTCGCAAATCATGAGCACGGAGTGACTAAAACATAACTCCCGAGCACGCTGAAGATACTAGGAAAACACCCGAGCATGCTCGTAAATCTCGAGTAATGAACATGCTCGCTCATCACTACTCATGATCAGTGTGCAACCAAAAATCGCTGAGCAATCCTAGCCATCATCTAAAGTGTGACATATGACTAGAATATGCTGTCAGTTTGTGATCAGTGGAGTTCCAAACTCTGGGACCCCCAGCATTCCTGTGATCATCATAGATGCTGAAAATAAAAGGGTCACAGCTGTGGTTTACAGATGTTTTACCTAAAAGTTTTCCATGTATAACAATGCTTCTGGCAACCAGCTGTGACAGAGAATGCCACAATATTGCCTTCCCTTACATAGAACCTAACAGGTGATTCATGCTGCATGAGTCTCAGACTGCATGAATCAGAGATAGGGCTCTGTTATTGTAGCCTTGTATATATCACTATGAAAGGCTTTTAGTCTAAGAGGTTGGTCCCATTTAATGATTCCCTGTCACCCTACATGAACAGGTCTCTCAACATCTGTTTGAGACACCTGTCAATCTACAAGAGTGGTGCAAGGAGAAGCAGCCTGGAACCTGATTCTTGGACTAGTCATCCTAGTCATATAAGCCATGTCTGGCTTTTAAAGGTATTGCAGCTTGAATCAGTTGTCAAGTTCCCTTTAAATATGGTTGAATTGCAGTTCCCTGCACAATAGCGGACAACAGTGCCATTGTAATGGAAAAACAAGCATAAAAACATAGAACAATTCCAGCAAAAAAGACCACATGGTCCAGTTAATCTGCACTTTTATAATTTTCTTTTCATTTTTTTTTATCTTAGGATAGATGCATTTATCTACTGAAAATGATACAGTGCTAAATCAGGACAACAGTCCCTCATTCCCAAAATTGGTAAAGTTCCCAGAAATAGTGGGGTCCTAGAGGTTAAAACTCCACTGATCAAAAATGGCATACACTTTGGATACACTATCACTTGAGGAGATGGGATTAACCCTTTAACTTTTAGAAACGTAAATATCAAAATCCTGAAATACTATTTGACATTTGGAAGGATGCAAAGCACTTTATCAACAAAAATAACTAAGTACTGTATATCAATAACTTATTTTATTATAAACACATCAATTTATCATAATTTGCAAATTGTAATAACACAAATAAACAGTAAGAAAAGTAGAACCACACATACCTGCCTCATTATACCGTGGGAAAGTAAGGCTCAATAACAACTGTTGTAATAAAGACCTGAGAGAAATATTTATAGGGAATTATTAAAAAGAACTGTACACAAGCAAAAAAAAAGCATTTTTATTAAAGTGAAAGAAATAATATGTCAATGTGTACTGGTCACAAGAGATAATTTCTATAGTATGAACAATTATCTCATGGAATTATTTGTGCGCAGGAATTTTCAATATATTACTTGATTACAGTAAAGGCTAGCATTTTAAAGAAGCACTCCCATCAACATTTTTATCTTCTTAATACATTGCAATCATCATATTATACAGCACTGTGTACTTACAATTGCTCATTTTGCCTTTCTACCCAGCTAATTCTTCCCTTTTCCATTAGGTCTATGACGTCACATGATTAAAAACTGATTAGCTGAATCTTTCTAACCTCTATGATGAAACATGAGGTCAATTTTCCCTGTATAACTCATGAGTACATGGGAGAGGAGGAAGCAGCTGGGTCAGGGGTTGAAGAGAGGAATGATAAATGCAGGGAAAAGAGACTTTCTGTTTCTTCCTATTTCTACATAGAGCTGAGAAAAGCAAAGCATTAACTGGGTAGAAAGACAAAATTAGCAATTGTAAGTACATAGTGCTATATAATATGATGATTGCTTGCAATATATTAAGAGAATAAAAACTTTGATGGGAGTGCTTCTTTAAGAGCTATCACATGGAAAAGACATAGTGTCACCATTAATAGCCAGGTCTGTGCAACTTAAAAGTTGGGCAAATGGTAATTTTCTCACCCAGACTGAGGAATCATTGGAAGATGAATAACAGTACAATCGTGTATAATATTCATCGCCCTTACACCCTTAGCACCTCTCCTCCGATTCACAAATACCATATACGCTTAATGTACAGTGCCCACAAGTTAGAATGTCATTTCAAATGGCATCAAAAAACATTGTGCCATGCAGTTGGATGTATCAAATTTGCTCTATAATTTACACTACTTTCTTGTACAAGTTATTATAACTCTGACAGCTGAGCCCATCAATATGGCTTGGTTAGTTGCTCTTCATTCTGGCTATCAGGAAGGATATGATCAGGAGATCACCATATGACCTCTATTTGCTCTATCAGGGTTATAAAATAGAATTGCTTACATTATAAAACTTCTGTAAAGAGAATCTGTCAGCAGAATTATCACCCTTTACCCCACCACTCCATGAACTGTTCATATGCACATGTAAATCTTTCAAAGATAAGTCCAGAAATACCTTTATAAGGTCAGTCTGTTGCCCCTTAACTGAGAAATCAACATTTGAAGTCAAACAGCATAGAAGCTGTCAGTCAAGCAGGAAGAGGCGGTGCCGGGCAGTTAATAGAGCTGGAGTGACAGAGGATTCAGAACTAAAATAGCTCTTCAGCCTCATTTTGCACATCTATTCAAATGCTGATTTCTTAGTAAAAGAAGAATGGACTGATCATGTAAAGGTATTACTGGACTTGTTTTTTAAAGATAAACATGCGCATATTAATAGTTTTTGGGGTTAAATCTTGCTGACAGATTCCCTTTAAGTTACAAGTATATCACTGAATGAAAACAATGATCATTCTTGAATTATTCTTAGCCAACCAAGTAGTGTAAACTTACCACGCTGCAGCAGAAGCCCACCATCCAAGGTTTAGAAGATCTGCTATGGTAGGCTATAATAAAAAAAATGTCATAAACATATGCGTTATCAATAAATAGTAAACTATTTTATATCAAGATGCTAAGTAACATTACCTACCACAAAAACGGAGCGAGGGGCAGCTGTTTTTGCTGGTTCTTCACCTGGATCACATACAGACTGGTAGTCATACGACTTATTAAATGCAAATACAGAAATGTTGACCAGCTTTCTCATCAAACTGGGGTCAATCTCTCCAAAGAATCTGCCAATCTAAAAATAACAAATGAATTTTAAATATCACTTATCAATCCGAGCTAAATATAGCTCTGCGTATGCCTCAATTTCGACATACGGTACACAAAATAGGTATACTGTTGCATACTCAATTTAGTATTTCACACTTTGATTGTTTTAGTATATTCCAAGAGGGTCCCGTTAAATCAATTTTATCTGAGTTGTTGTGAGATTTTTTTGGTGTGTCATCTGTTCATTATGTGTTTTTTTTTAATCTTGGATATATAGCAATAAATTCTATTGTTATGCAAAGTGTATATATAAGTATATTACTCAGGAGAAATTGCACAACAAATTGCATGGTGCAATTTCTCCTGTTAACCTTATGAAAATGCAAAATTGGTGGCTGAAAAACATTTTTTTTGGAAACATGTGAAAATTTTATTTTTACGGCTCAACGTTATAAACTTTAGTGAAGCACCTGGGGTTTCAGGGTGCTCACCACACATCTAGATAAGTTCCCTGAGGGGTCTAGTTTCCAAAATGGGAACACTTGTGGGTTTTTTTCACTGTTTAGGCACATCAGGGGCTCTCCAAACGCAACATGGCGTACGCTAATTATTCAAGCAAATTTTATATTCAAAAAGTCAAATGGCGCTCCTTCCCTTCCGAACCCTGCCGTGCACCCAAACAGTGGCTTTCCCCCACATATCGGGTATCTTCTTACTCAGGCGGAATTGAACAACAAATTTTGGGGTTCATTTTTTAATGATACCCTTGCAAAAATAAAAAAATTGGGGTCTAAAGTAACATTTTTGTGAAAAAAATGTAAATTTTTTTTCTTCCACATTCCAAAAATTCCTGTGAAGCACCTGAAGGGTTAATAAGCTCATTGAATGTGGTTTTGAGCACCTTGAGGGGTGTAGTTTTTAGAATAGTGTCACTTTTGGGTATTTTCTGTCATAAAGACCCCTCAAAGTCACTTCAAATGTGATGTGGTCCCAAAAAAATGGTTTAGTAAACTTTGTTGTAAAAATGAGAAATCGCTGGTCACCTTTTAACCCTTATAGCTCCCTAACAAAAAAAAATTTTGGTTCCAAAATTGTGCTGATGTAAAGTAGACATGTGGGAAATGTTATTTATTAACTATTTTGTGTGACATATCTCTCTTATTTAAGGGCATGGAAATTCAAATTTGAAAATTGCACAATTTTCAAAATTTTCACCAAATTTCCGTTTTTTTTCACAAATAAACGCAAGTGATATCGAAGAAATTTTACCCCTATCATGAATTACAATATGTCACGGAAAAACATTCTCAGAATCATTGGGATCCATTGAAGTGTTCCAGAGTAATTACCTCATAAAGTGACAGTGGTCAGAATTATAAAAACTGGCCTGGTCATTAACGTGCAAACCACCCTCGGGGGTAAAGGGGTTAAACTACATAGTTTTAATAATGTAGGCCACTATAAGATAGGTGGCCTTTTCCTACTGACAGGTTTCCTTTAAAGGTTGTTTACACAGATTTTTTTTGTATTTAAAAAAAATGCAGTGATTTTTTTAAATGTTTTTTTTTTTACAAGCATTTTTGGTACTGAATATTTGTATATCTTCATCACAGAGGGACCCTCTATTATGTACAGAGCTGCTATTTCTTCAGTGGACCAACCTATGTACAGAGCCACTAATATTGGCTGCTCTTACTCTGGTGGACCCATATATGTATATACTGTACATGTACACTACATTGTTCCAGCAATGATTGCTGCAAGAAATTAAAATTATTAGCTGCACCTTCCTTTTTCTATATCCAAATCATAGGGTAATCTTTTATTTTGTTGGTTTGTTTTTTACTAATATTTTCGATCTGGTGGATTAAAAGCTAAGTGCAAAAAATAAAACATAAAGCCATTTTTGTCATAAAAGTGGGAAAAAAAGTACAGTTTGCAAAGAATTTTACAGCACTATCCCCAAGAACAAGTATTGTTTAACTTCTCATATTATATATTAATGCTGCCAAAATTATTTTCATAAGTCTAGTTTAAAAATGTCACGTTCAGGAGAATAACTTCGGTTAAAAAGGGTTATTACAGTACAATATAAGCAGGTTTAATTTGGCCATTGCAAGTCGAAAGATTAAACTACATATTGTCTTCCGATTTCGTATGCCAAGTTTATATAGCAGCTTAGCATATGTAATCCATTTTCCTAAATTTTATGTGTAAAATAATACTTCCACATCTAAGGTGTTTCGGGGTTTAGGAATATTAACAGGAACATTTAAATACCTAATCAATAAATACTTCACTTACAGTTATCTTCAAATATTCTGAGGAAACTAAAGAGGCCTTTTCTGGCTCAAATCGGTATACTTTAGTGCAGGCAGAAAGCACTGTGAGGCTTTTTTCTGGACATTTTACCAAAAAATCACAGACAGACAATATTTTTACGGAACATTGGAAAACCATAATAAATCACTATATGTGATACATGTGTACAGCCCATAATTCTGATATGAAGACATGAGCTGTATTGACTATAAACTGTAAAATGATGATAATTACAGTCAAAATAATATGCATAAGTTTCTTCAGCTTCAAAAAGCCATGGACGCCATAAATTTTATTTTACAGACAGTGCAAAAAAGTGCCCTGTATTTATGGATTGTCCTGGAATTTCTGTACAGTTGGCAACCCCATTGTGCAGTCTGGAGACTCAGCCCCTGTAGGGATGAATTACAGTATAGGAAAATGCATATCCGTACCTGAGTATTGTAACTTTTTTGATTTGACATTAGTAAGAAGCCACCATCATCAAGAATTATGCAGTCCAATTGCTGTAAAATATTAAGCAAATTTCATAAGTTCACTTTTCTTCCTATGCATTATAACATCATAGTTTTGATTTCTTATAAAAACTGTTCATCATATGTTTTTTATACTAAGTGAGAAATGTTTTGTGATGTTATCTTTGTATTCATCAAACACATCCTGTGGAGCGGGAGTTTGGTGGGCTTCCAAAGACCAGAAAATGCCATATGTGGCACAAGGAGGATGCGGCTGCAATTTCTTTGTATGCTCTTTTTAAGCTCTAAAGCCCCAGTGCCTTCATGACAATGATTGACATTTATTTTTTTTGTTTCATATTCATGGCCTCTTCAGACAAGGTCATGTTACTACGCCACTTCAACCTACCTTGTGCTATAGTATAAATTATTCACCTGGTGTTGGTGCTGTGTGGTGGCCATTGCTGCTGTGATTTTGTAATCATGGGACGATGTGGCCTGGAGTCATAAGAACTCACCCTTGCTCCATGGGTGCTGTGAGGTACTGGGTCACCCACACTGCTGCTGCACCTTCATGTTTAGGGACCCATTGAGAGGTTCACTGTGACGTGGTAGTGGGCTTCATACAGTTAAACTAAGAACCTCATGTTCAGTTTTGTAAATTTTTTCTTAGAAGCTTTAGATCATTGTATGATTTTTGGATGTGCATTCCATGTCTTTTTTCTATAGTTTTGGCTATAGTGTAAATTAGCTGTAAGGGAACGTGTGAGTACTAGTTTACAGTAGTAATTGAAACTCGGTCAACAATGATCCTACAACTGGTGACTGGTGAACTGAAGTACAAACCTATGAAAATATAGTTTTCAAATCTCAATGTTGAAGTCAAAAGGAGAACATTGAAGTCTACTAGTCCCAGGTCTGATATGTTCTGGTGAATTGCCACCTATAAATGTAGTATTTCTTAAACCAATGGAGTGTTGAGTTAAGCCGTAATTATGGTGCCTCTATACAGTTTATAAAGGCTGACACTTGCTTTTTTTAATGAAATTAAGCACTATTTATGTATAGAGTGCCACAATGTAGAGGTAGGGCACCGCTTATACAGATGGTGCTTAATACATTGGCTTGATGGCACATGAGTCTACTGATAACATCTATAGTTTCATCACCCACTGACTTGTGCTTAAAAAAATGTGTCATGAGAAAAGAAACCTATCACATCAGAATTTCCTTCCTAAGTAAAGGCATGAGAGTCTACAGATAGAAATTATGTTGGAAATGAAGTCAAGAGTATAGTTAGCAGGCAGCAGTGAAATGAAAAAGTAATGTTACAATCTTGTTGAACCCAGCTTCATTCAAGTCATCTGAGCGGGATGCAGCATTGATCAATCACAGCTGTTATCCCAATCATTCCCACTGTTAACTTAATTGATATTCCACTCAACCTGTGAATGTGCTGAGTGGGATGTCAATCAAGTTAACAGGGGACATGACTGGTAGAACATTGATGACTGCTAAGAAGAGATGAGCAAATTAATTTGAATGTAACTGAATTCTAATTAAATTTTACAAAAATCTGCATTCTCTAAAATGTGGATTTTTTTGTAATTTGCTTCAGTGCAAATCCTTATACAGTCATTGCCACATCTTCTAATCTCCTGTCGCGCATTCTGGAATCACTGGGAGGGTTTTGTGCATGCAGCCGGAAGTTTACGGCACACAATGTGATGTTATAATGCAGTGACCTTCCGTGCTTTGATGCAGAACCCTACCTGCCCTCATGAAATCTGAAAGTCCCATGGATTCCAGTGCAAGTGGTGGAGGATTAGAAGATGCAGTGAGGACCAGATGGGCAGCGGTGACTAGCAGAGGGGCTTCAGTCCCCCTAGGGGCTTTGAATCTGCGATTGTCTGATCGCTTGCACTAAATACTGCAATTTATTGCAGTATATATTAAAAACCTCAGTCTTCTATAATGATAGGCATAGGGGTCTTCAATAGACTCCAGGCTATCATGGCAACCCATCGGAGCCCCGCAATTACGTCCTGTGAAAGTGATTGCCAGGTTGAATGACACTGCCTGGGCCGTGCACATTAAATGTCACTGTCAGAGATTGACAGTGGCATTTATGGAGTTAACTGCAGCATGTGCAGCTTATCTCCACTTGCTGCTGTCAAAGGCAGATGATGGTTCAATAACAGAGCCATCATCTGCTGTGCTGGAAATAATGCAGGCTCAGCTTTTGAGCCTTCTTCAAAGACAGGGACCCGATATATGACATACCAGTACATCGTATGTCAGGAAGAGGTTAAAAGGGTACTTTTATACCTTATATCATCATGACTTTAGTTAAACTGATAACATTTTCAAGACAGGTTCCCTTAAACTATATGTAACTAGATACATGGAAGATATAGAAACTAAATAGTAGGTATTTATTACATATACCCAGCAGTTACAGTATACTTACTTAACTTCTTCAAAATAATAAAGGTTAACATTTTACATGTACTGGCAAAAAATAACTTGACACTCTCATTTAGTTATGAACTCTTTTCTTAAAATCTTAAAATCAAACTATAACTGCCACATTTTCAGAAAAACTGTATATCTTATTTTTATTTAAAATGATCACTGATCACAAATTCCCCCATCATCTGGGAAAACACAGCTGTAGCTCCAGATTCCTATTTTATACAAATTTGAGAACTCTTACCGAGCTGTCCACTTTACAGTTACAGACTTCATCCATCTTGCACTAGAAAGGGGAAATGGAAAATTGTATTCATTAAAAAGACTCAAAGGAATATCATTTAGCTCTGGGAGTATCCCGAAGACAACAGTAACATTGTTCCAAAGAAAGGCAGAAAATCACAAAATCGCATTGTTAACAGGATTCAAGCTAATAAAATAGACTTTTGTTATTTAAATTTACAACACTATGTCAGTAGACTATGTAAATAGTCATTTCTGCTGATTATTCTAATAACAATAAAGAAAACCATGTTGTTCTCATGTTCCATATTTGTTATGCCCATTGCACTTTATTACATTAGAGAATGGCACTGAATAAGATGTTAAATGTCACAACAAGACAATCTCACTTTATTGCGTTGCTCATTAGATCAGTATTCAACTTGTGTGGTTGCGCTTCCTGTGTCATTGGACTGAACCAGAGCTAAACCACTTGTATAACATTCCTTCTATAATCAGATTAGAATAGTTCTATCTGCTTATAGAAAACCATTGCTCATTTCACATTTGTCCTACAATCACTTAGTGTGCAATGCCCTGTGTACCAGATCCTAACTGAGCATTCACTGCTGATGAATTCATAGTAATTATTCTCATAGTAAATATACTAGTGTAGCAATAAGCTAATAGTAGAGCTGAGAAGATATTTTTGTGTGTGCCGTTGAATTCTCCATGAATTTAACAAAACAAAGTTTGCAACTAGAATACAGATTTTTTGCAATTTTGATCTGTGTGAATTCAGCAAAATGGTGGCTAGTTGCAGCAGCCATTTTGCTGCACCATGGAGGGCCAGGCAAATGCTAAAATGATAAATAATAATATCACCTTATCACTCACGTGTGTCGCCCCTGAGGCCCGCTGACCGGTCCTCCGTGCCCCTTTTTTTCATCATGTGCATCCTTTTCAGCCACTTCACGCAATACCATGGCTTCCATCACTAACAAGACTGTCACAGCACACCATGCAGTCGTGACACACAATGTGATGTTACAAAATGCATTGCTCTTGGCCTTGTCAGTGCAATAATGTCAGAGAGGGTAAGACCGTCCCGGATAGGGTCACCGCGATGTGGTGGGTTGGCGTTTACGTTTTTTTTATCAAAAACATATTAACCAAGCACCCTATACTATTTTAATGCACTGTTGCATGAAAATAATATACATTTATTTACTGCAGGTTATTTGCTCATTTGTTTTTCTCTTGGGTTTTGTCTGCTTAGAGGCCAGTGTGAACATGAACACCAACTTACATTCCAGTTCATTGATTTTGCTTTATGTTTCATTTCTGCACCCTGTGCAAATAGGGGCATGGCCTCCCTTTTCTTTGAGCTGAATATTACATTTAAAAAGCTCCTCACTGTTATGTGTCCATTAGTTAGGGCCTCGGTCCTTCTCAGCCCTTATTCACACGACGTCATTAGTAACGTTTTAATACTAGAGGTTAAAATAGTCCTGAATCAGGTCACCGTGACATGGTAGGATGGCTTTTACATTTTCTTTATCAAAAATATATTAAACGAGTATCCAATATTATTTTCATGCACGGTTTCTATTTATTTATTTACTGCAGGGTATTTGCTCATTTTGTGTTTCTCTTGAGTTTTGTCTAGTTGGATCCACATCACTGAGTGAAGCGGGAAAAAGGATGGGCGTGAGAGGGGAAGAGAAAAAGAAGAGAAGCGGAGGACTGGACTGCGGGCTGCAGGGACTGCAACTCAGGTGATTGGTAAGATACGTATTCTTTTTTTTTTTACATTTTACATCCTATGTTTATTATACTCTAGGGTCTATAGAAACCCCAGAGCATTACAAAGAACTTTCATTTCACACAGAATAATTTTGCTGAAAATTGAATTGAACACAATAAAATCTGTGTAATTTTGAAAATTCTAATTTTTGCAGATTTGATCATCTCTAGTTAATATATAGAGGTGCATCTCACAAAATTAGAATATCATCAAAAAGTTAATTTATTTCAGTTCTTCAATACAAAAAGTGAAACTCATGATTCTCATAGAGAATCTATGGGGTATTGTCAAGAGGAAGATGAGAGACACCAGACCCAACAATGCAGATGAGCTGAAGGCTGCTATCAAAGCAACCTGGGCTTCCATAACACCTCAGCAGTGCCACAGGCTGATCGACTCCATGCCACGCCGCATTGATGCAGTAATTGATGCAAATGGAGCCCTGACCAAGTATTGAGTGAATTTACTGAACATACTTTTCAGTAGACCAACATTTCGGATTTTAAAAACATTTTTCAAGCTGTTGTTATTAAGTATTCTAATTTACTGAGCTAATGACTTTTGTGTTTTCATTGGCTGTAAGCCATAATCATCAACATTAACAGAAATAAACACTTGAAATAGATCACTGTTTGTAATGACTCTATATAATATATGAGTTTCACTTTTTGTATTGAAGAATTGAAATAAATTCACTTTTGATGATATTCTAATTTTGTGAGATGCACCTGTATCTATTTTAAATGAAAATCTTGCAACAAGGTAGGTGAGGCTTACATTATATACTCTGACCCATTTGCTACACCACTGATATAGTGGGGCCTGGTAAAGAATTTATTGTAACATGAGATAAAGCAAAAGTATAGACTGGAACTTTGTAAGCTCGGGAGTACCTCTATAATAACACAATTATCTGCAGATAATTTATCACCATCACATGGGGTGAGATACAATAACTTTTGTCCATATTATCAATTTCCTTACCAATTATGGATGTGCTCTCTGATTGCCTTGATTTGTGAAGATATGTTCATATTAACACAGGAATAATTAGCATGTAAAGCAAGAATGCTGTATAAATTAAACTTTATATCTTAGGCTATGGTTTTGTGGACTTAAAAATCATAAACATTGACTTTTATTTTATAATTTGACTATTGTTATCCAGTAACACCCATCAGCAAATGGGAATGATGCATGTTGGATAGAACATACAAATTTCAAAGACATGCCTTAGATCTTCTAATCACATCTCCCAGAGCGTGATTGAGTCTGCATAATGGTCCTACCAAAATAGATGTTTTATGATGGCTGGTAATGACGCCCAGAGAGTCATGATTAGAAGATCTGAAGCATAACTTCCGGCGGAAGAGATGCCCTTCAGAATTATTGCTGCCTCATTAGCATTTTCTGAATCTGTGGTTTAAAAGTTCATTCTGGAAAGATTCAGCATAAAAAACTGACTTGGAGCACTTTAAAACAGATCCCATCAGCTGACCAAGTGTTAGTTCATACACAGCGTGACAGAGTCATTGGTGATGTATGTGAGGGGAGATATGTTTCACTGCGGCTACTAGCTTCAGTGAACTGAAACCTAGAAGTTGTCTCCAGCATGTTCCATGCTGAAGAGGTTAATAGACCATTTTGTGGGAAGAGTTTTTGTGAGCAGGTTTGAGATGGGCGGGATGCCTGCTCACCATATCTCCACCTCAAGAGTGTGGCTGAGGAGTTAAATGCCCAGTCACTGTTTTTTTTCCATTCCGGTGGTTTGGAGAAGGAAATCTCCAGACTATGAGTGGAAGCAAGATAGCTCCACAGAAGTACTCTGCTGAACTGTTTTTGTGTTACCCGGAGGGGGCGAAACCCCGCTCCCTTTGAACTGTGCCATATTGTTTCCGTGTCACTCCTTTCAAAGGTGTTTTCTCACTGAAGAACCAAATTAAGGCCACGACCCCTCTATCAGTATTTGGTCAGTATTTTTTCTCAGGAGTGGAAGCCCAAACCAGGAGTGGGTGATAAATGCAGAATTGGTATACTTATTTTCATACCTTTTTTCTGATTGTTCCTCACCTGGTTTTGGATCCAATTCCAGAGAAAAAATACTGATCAAAAAATGACCAAATACTGATAGTGGGGCCGTGGCCTAAAGATGATAAGAAAACACACTGAATATGTCTGTATAAACAGGTTGCACCTATACTTACAAAAAGAAAAGATTAAAACCGCATGCCAATATAAGTCTCTGGTGTGATTGTTATTCTGCCCGACTGGTTTTGCCAAAACAAGCATTTTCAAGGGCTATACTGATACACACCTACGCATTGTCTTCTTACCATGCTTAGTTGAATATATTCTCTGAGGCTTCAGTGAAACTACACCTGTGAGGGCCACAAACAACAACAATGTAGCACAGCTATGGCTTCTGTAGTTGAAGAAAGGAGTGCTACTTGTTAACGCTAATAGTGGAGTAAGTGACTTAGACTATTGGGACTGTAATAAGAGGTGACAACTTTCAGAGAGATTTCTTTGTTACTGTCCTTATGGTGTTTTAATGCTGAGTGTGAATTAGCACTTCGGATAGTATCTCCACTTATGATTGACACTATAGCTTTTTAGCACTGTGTATGAAGGAACACTTGGTCTGTTAACTGGATCTGTTTTAAAGAGCTCCAAGTAGTTTTTCTATGATGTGTTTCTAAATTTATAGTGATCATATTACAAGAGGATTGGTAGATTTATGGAAACTTGATAAGACTAACTGCATATCACTCTATATAAATATTAAAAAAGTGACTATTCTAGAATGATTGCAGCATTAGTAATTGACGTCAAACACCTTATCAGATTAAAGAAATCTACATTCATACAGCTTTAGTAGCCGTTGGGGGCTACTAGAGGATTCGATAGTTTCCCTTTAACACGTTTCCTTTGTACTATATAACATGATGTTTAAAGATCAGACCCAATAGTGAAGGACACTATACGTTTGATTCTAGTATAACCACATACTGAAAAATCTTACCGGATCTTTGGCGGTAGCATTTGTAAAATTATCCATCCAACTTTGAAAATCTATCTTTACTCCAACAACTAAAAAAAAAGACATAAAATTCTTGAGGTTTAGTGACTATATTTTAAGAGCGACCTACCACACAATTATTCTGGGAAAGTAACGCTGAATTTTGCAGTTATACACATTTTTGTGAACAATGTACTCTTTAATTAACAAAAAAATATATAAAATGGGTTTGTGCATCTTTTTCTAGCTGTGAAAAAGAATTGTTAACAGTAACCCAACCAGTAGGATTCTAGTGTGAAGATGTGTCCAATAAATAGCTGTGGTTGGACACATACTGATAGGCCACATTCTCATGAGCTCAAAAAGCATGGTCATAAATACAAGACAAAATTAACATTTTTTCAATGCCTGAATGAATACTCAGTGTGTTTATAAGAAGTGTAAAGGGAATAGGTGGCATAATAAAAAACATACTTTTTGCAGTAACAGAACATATTCTGTATTTTATTAATGTTGTTCTTTTATATTTTTACAGATAGTTACTTATGTCTTGCTACTACAACTGCATTGTGCAATACTTAACAGCACAGTGCACCAACTGTCATAATTCACTCAATCCCTGTACTATTTCTCACTTTCACACACACAAATGGGTTATAAGAAGGGCAAAAATTGATTCTGCCCCAGGGTCTTCAAAATTTGTGGGGCAGAGGAAGTTTGTATTAGTCCTTCTAATGCTCTAGGAGCCAGAGTTTTCTTATGTTCCAGAAAGTCATTATTTGTAAAGGTAGTTTAAATCCTTCTCGGCCCAGAGACCACTAGCCTCCCAGGAAAATGGTTATTGCCTGATGGTCTTCCAGCAATATTTAACAGCTAAGTATTAGAGATGTAGGTGTGCGTCTTCTTCAGACCCTGAGGGAGTCACAGGTTGGGCTATATAGATATTTTCTATATTATATGTTAGATTATCATCATTTAATTATAAAACAGCAATTTATTATACATGGCTGTGCATTGCATAATTGAAAGGCAAGATCCAATCATTGCTGTTTAACCAATGAAGTGGTGCGATTCCAGTGGGGCGGCCTTTCCAGGGCTCATCGGCCACACCTACCACCCACAACACAATAGAGAGATGCCAATTGTTTGCCATGGCAGCTCAGGCCTGTTGAAGCCCCCATTACCTCCACACTGGTGGTCCTGTGATCTCCAGCCTATGGCTGGGCTTAATAGGAGATTATTATTTGTACTACTTACTGAAATACGGATATATTGTAGTATACAGGGTTGTCCAAAAGTGGAAGGACAGAAAGTGTAATAAGGTTATGAAGGGGGAGATTTATCAAGCATGGTGTAAAGTGAAACTGGCTCAGTTGCCCTTAGCAACCAATCAGATTCCACTTTTCATTCCTCCCAGACTCTTTGGAAAATGAAAGGTGGAATCTGATTGGTTGCTAAGGGCAACTGAGCCAGTTTCACAGATCTAGTTTTCACAGATAGATCTCCCCAAAATCTGTTTTCTTTTCAGATAATTCAGATAGCACATAATGCCAAATAATTTAAATACAGATCAAAGAAAATGGATTTTAACAGAGTATTGGAAATCTCAAAATGCTGAAACCGTTAGAGCAAATTGGGTTGAAACATTTGGTACTCAAGCCCCAAAGAGACAAACCATTTACCGCATTTGTGACAAATTCAATGCCACTGGCTCAATCCTTAATGCGCCAAAAACTGGTCGACCCAAAACAGTCTGTACAGAAGATAATAAACAACTTGTTGCTGAAACATTTGTTCAGAGTCCAAAAAAGTCCACCAGAAGAGCCTCTTTGGAATTGGGAATTTCACGAGCTTCTATCATGCGAATCCTGAAATCTATTGGGTGGAAAGCTTATCGTCCACGTCTAATTCATGGTTTATTGGAGGATGATCCAGAACGGCGGCTGCAATTTAGTGAGATTATGCTTAACGAAATTGAAGAAAATCCAATAATTTTAGATAACATTATGTGGAGTGATAAAGCTTCTTTCAAATTATCTGGCCATATTAACAGACATAATTGTATTTACAGGTATAATGAGAACATGCATTTAACATAAGAGCAACAACTAAATGAGCCTGGTGTCAATGTTTGGGGTGGTATTTCAAGTTTTGGTGTTTTAGGACCCATATTTTTTGATGGAACAGTCACAGGAGATAAGTATCTCGAAATTCTAATGAATCAAGTTGTTCCCCAGTTACAGCCACAGCCTAATTCAAATGACTTTTATTTCCAACAAGATGGGGCCCCTCCACATTATTCAAGAGTAGTCCGCGAGTATCTTGATGAAACATTTCCTAATAAATGGATTGGTCGAAGAGGCCCACTTGATTGGCCGGCACGTTCACCAGACTTGACCCCAATGGATTTTTTCTTTTGGGGAGTACTCAAGGACAAAGTTTATAGTCGAAAAGCAAAAAGTGTCAGTGATTTGAAAAATTACATAAGAGATGCATTTCAAGAAATTAATACCCAAAGAGACTTGTGCAAAAAAGTTTGTCGAAGTGTAAGAGGCAGACTTCAAAGCTGTGCAAATTGTAATGGAAAACAGTTTGAGCACCTGCGTTGATAAAATTTAAGGGCTTTTGTATTATTGTTCAGAATAAAATTTAATTGTCAATGTTATGCTTGTGTTAGTAAATATAATTTTATATAAAAATCAAAATAAATGTTATTATTTTCTGGCCACCTACTTTTGGACCACCCTGTATAGTACAAATGACCAAATGATCACAGATTCAAGAGACTAAAAAGTAAAATAAAAAGTAATTTAAAAAAGTTAAAAAATATATACTAAATTAAAACATAAAAGTTTGAATAACCCCTTTTTCCCCATCCCTTATGCCATACCAAGGATGCAATAAAAACAATAAAACGATCAAACTATTGTATGGACTACAAAATAGTAATAATAAAAACTACAGTTTAGCGTGCAAAGATAACAAGGCCCTAAGCTGTTTTGATAGAAAAATACAAAAGTTATAGGTGTCAGAAAATGGTAAATAATCCAATTTTATTTTTACAAAGTTCAGAATTTTTAAGAAAAAAAATCAATAAAATGTTAGTATCGTTATATTGCTTCGGTATATATTTTTTATTGCACAATGATAACTAAAACAAAATCCAAAAGACATTGGTGGAATTGCCTTTGTTTCACCATTTCACCACACGTGGAATTTTTTCATGCTTTTCTCTATAGTATATGGTTAAATGAATGGTGCCATTTTAAACTACAACTCGTCCAGCAAAAACAAGCCTTTACATAGTTATGTCATTGGAAAAAAATAAAAAGTTATGGCTCTTGGAAGAAGAGAAGCAAAAATGAAAGTTCAAAATGAATATTGGGTTTAAAAGTCATTGTAATTTTAGCTACCGATTTTTGAACATATAAACATTCTAACAATGTGTAGTACTTTTAGATTTATGATCTAGCATATCGTGTAATTCCATTTCTACTATTTTTTCAATAACATCTTGATTGTCTTCCTAACCACTTGACAACTTATTTTTACAATTTCCTTTTTTCCTCTCCTTGTTCTAAGATACATAATGGTTTTGTTTTTTCCATCAACATAGGTATAAAAAAAAGCTTGTTTTATGGGACAAGCTGTAGCTTTGTATGATACCATTCATATTACCATATAATGTAGTGAAAAACATGAAAAAAAAATCCAAGTGAGTTGAAATAGTAAAAAACATGCAATTCCGCCATTGTTTTTTGGGGGTTTGTTTTTACAATGTTCATTGTGCTGTAAAAATGACCTGGAACCATGATCCTTCATATTTATAAGATTATCTCAGCACAGTAATATTTTTTTTAACTCAGCCAATTGTGTAACTTATTTTTATTCCAAGATCTATTGATTAAAATATACTTTGTTCTTTTAAAGCTGTAATTAATTGATCACTTATTTTATATACTACAATACCACACTATTTCACTATAAGGAGAAATTGTGGTTCTCCTATGGAGCTCAAATAAAATCTATATTAAAAGGAAGCATCCAATATTACATAAAAAACTACCAAAGAATACCACTCAATATGCAACCCAAAAATTCATACTTGTCTTAGTGATCTATAACAAAAATGTACATCATAGGTCTTAAAATGGTTAAAAGGAAGCCATCATCAGTACACGACCTATTGTTTTAATAAGGTTTCTGTGTTACATGTACAGTACAGACCAAAAGTTTGGACACACCTTCTCATTTAAAGATTTTTCTGTATTTTCATGACTATGAAAATTGTACATTCACACTGAGGGCATCAAAACTATGAATTAACACATGTGAAATTATATACCGAAAAAAAAGTGTGAAACAACTCAAAATATGTTCTATTCTAGGTTCTTCAAAGTAGCCACCTTTTGCTTTGATGACTGCTTTGCACACTCTTGGCATTCTCTTGATGAGCTTCAAGTGGTAGTCACCGGAAATGGTCTTCCAACAATCTTGAAGGAGTTCCCAGAGATGCTTAGCACTTGTTGGCCCTTTTGCCTTCACTCTGCGGTCCAGCTCACCCCAAACCATCTCGATTGGGTTCAGGTCTGGTGACTGTGGAGGCCAGGTCATCTAGCGTAGCACCCCATCACTCTCCTTCTTGGTCAAATAGCCCTTGCACAGCCTGGAGGTGTGTTTGGGGTCATTGTCCTGTTGAAAAATAAATGATGGTCCAACTAGACGCAAACGGGATGGAATAGCATGCCGCAGCAAGATGCTGTGATAGCCATGCTGGTTCAGTATGCCTTCAATTTTGAATAAATCCCCAACAGTGTCACCAGCAAAGCACCCCCACACCATCACACCTCCTCCTCCATGCTTCATTGTGGGAACCAGGCATGTAGTGTCCATCCGTTCACCTTTTCTGCGTCGCACAAAGACACGGTGGTTGGAACCAAAGATATCAAATTTGGACTCATCAGACCAAAACACAGATTTCCACTGGTCTAATGTCCATTCCTTGTGTTCTTTAGTAGAGATGAGCGGTGTTCGAATCGAACTGTTTGCCAATTTCAAATTTGAGCTGTTTTGGGCGGTGTTCGAGCCGTTCGACGAACCCAAACGATTTGAAAAAAATTCGGCTGTTCGAGGTTATGTTCGATAACTGTTCGTGCACCCAAATCGTAACTGGATTTTTTCACAGTAATGCTGATAATCAATGTTAATACACAGTTTGAGTGTACAGCGGGGCGGGGGGAGGGGCATGGGATGGATCTCTGCAGAAATAATGAAGATCTCCATTTTTTTTTCTGTTTCCAGCATTTACAGTGGGGAGGTGCAGTCTGTCAGCCTATCAGCAGAGCACACACGGAGCGAAGTGCTTTTTTTCACACAAGCAAAGGAATGTGTCATTGGCTGTGTATGTCACATGTCCTTGCCCTATAAGACCCAGCCATTTTCCCCGCCGCCACCATTTTCTCACTGCTGCAGCTGAGTGTTAGACAGCACTGCTGCTGCTGTTAGCGCTATATTGTGTAACTGTGAATTGCAAGCGAATTTTCTCTTAAATAGACAGAAAGGTTTATTGAGTAGGGACTAGTTTGTAATTGCAGCCCTTTTGAGGGCTAGGTTACAGCAGTTCCTAGCACTTTTAGCAGGCAGGTCTGTGCTCTTAAATAGACAGATAGGTTGGGAGTAGTGACTAGTTGTAATTCCAGCCCTTTTGAGGGCTAGGTTACATCAGTTCCTATCACTTTTTGCCAGGCAGGTCTGTTTTAGTGCTGTACAAGTGTTTTTCACAGCATTTGGCTAAATCTAGCTAAGCAAATCCTTTTGGGCCTCCTGCAGTGTGTGTTAGTCAGTGGAGTAGCCTATCTGTGTTGCAAGCTACACCACCTGTGTATGTAATACAAATTTTTACTGCACCTAGCCAAGTAAAACCTTTTGGGCATATTAGCAGTGTGTGTTAGTCAGTGGAGTAGCATATCTGTGTTGCAAGCTACGCCACCTGTGTATGTAATAAAAATTTTTTACTGCACCTAGCCAAGTAACACCTTTTGGGCATATCAGCAGTGTGTGTCAGTCAGTGGAGTAGCCTATCTGTGTTGCAAGCTATACCAAGTGTGTATGTAATACAAATTTTTTACTGCACCTAGGCAAGTAAAACCTTTTGGGCATATTAGCAGCGTGTGGTACTCATTCTATTAGGCCATCTATACTAAGCTCCACCAGCTTTCAAATTACTAATAATCTTTAGCTGCATTTTGCCTGGAAAATAATTTTGGGCATATTAGCAGTGTGTGGTACTCATTCTATTAGGCCATCTATACTAAGCTCCACCAGCTTTCAAATTACTAATAATCTTTAGCTGCATCTTGCCTGGAAAATAATTTTGCGCATAGTAGCAGTGTGTGGTACTCATTCTATTAGGCCATCTATACTAAGCTCCACCAGCTTTCAAATTACTAATAATTTTTAGCTGCATCTTGCCTGTAAAATGATTTTGGGCATAGTAGCAGTGTGTGGTACTCATTCTATTAGGCCATCTATACCAAGCTCCACCAGCTTTGAAATTAATAATAATTTTCAGCTGCATCTAGCCCGGAAAATAATTTTTCTTCCCAATAGTAGTAGCAATAGAAATATGGGGCACGCGCCTGGCTAACAAAAATATACGCTTCATAACAAAAAACACCAGCCTAGCGCACTGCATTAATAAGATGGCATCATCGTCTCTCCCAGTGCTAGGCCTACTACACCGGCTAGCATTCCTGTGCCTAAAACACAATGTATGGGTCCGCGCTAGCCACGATGCTAAGGGGTCTAACGCTGCTGCTAACGCTTTATCACAATTTAATTGGCAGATTTTCACAGAGCTCCTCCACAAAGCCCACCCATCGGGCAACAGTTGCCCCCCTCCCTATGGGATCTAGTGGCGAATAGTTGATGCCATTAATCAGAGCGTCAGTTTCCCCATCGACGTGGCAAGCATACGGTAAGGCATGGGAAGAGTGGACACGACTAGTAGCAGGCAGACGGGTTGACCAATGTGAACAAGCCAGATTACAAGTCACCATAGAATTTCTCCACCAGCTAATGATGAGGGGCATATCAGGGGCGTCAGCGCAGCGGTGTCTGACCGGAGTAGCATTTCACTTCCAACTACTGAATTGGGGAGATGTGACAAAGAGATTCATCATCAGACAATCCATAAAAGGGTGGAAAAGGGGTCAGCCAAGTCAGGAGTCTAGACGTCCCGTCCCGTGTCACTAAAACTGATTTCTCACATCATATCCCTAACACCGTTAACATGATACTCACAATTTGAAGCAACACTACTGTCTACTGCATTTGCGATCGCCTTCTTCGGGGCGCTATTCATAACGAATTAGTCCCTCAATCCAAAATTACCACCAGTGGAGGCTTATTACACCAGGACGTAGTCATAGCCAATAATGCAATACGTCTACGCATACATCAATCGAAAACGGTTCCAGCGGGCAGGGGCACTTGGGTACTTCTACAACCCACAAACGGTACACTGAGTCGGGTAACAATAGTAAAAACATATATAACTATCAGATCACAAAGTAATTTCTTCCTATCACACATTGATGGAACGCCATTATCAAGATACCAGTTCCAAGCTATATTTAATAAATGCCTAACATCGGCAGGGAACCACCCCAAAGATTACGGGACACACTCATTCCGCATAGGCGCGGCCATGGAAGCAGCAAGAGCAGGACTGTCAGAAACAGAAGTTCAGAGGATAGGGAGATGGCGATTCACGTGTTTGGCGAGATACATAAGACCGGACTTGTTATCCTGACATGGTTTGTTTCTTTTACAGGTGACGCTAAGCCAACAGTGTGGGTGATAGGCCACTCGTATATATATTGGGCAGAAAATAGGGCGAAAGTCCGCCCAGGCGGGAGGAAATTAGAGTTTCATAACACATATATAAACTGGAGAGGTATTAGAGGCCTGCTATGGCCACAGGTCCTAATGGAGGTAATCAAGGTAGGGAGAGAGGCAAGAGGTCTGGTCATCTTAGTTATATAGGCCGGGGGAAACGACCTAGATCATCACAGGAGCGCATAACTAATGGCAACAATGAAACTAGACACTGAGCGTTTCAGAGAATTTTTCACAAAACTAACTATAGTATGGTCAGAGATTGTGCCGATAGCGGTATGGCAAGGTGCGCGAGACATCACGGCCAACGAACGGACAAGGCGGGTAATAAATATTCAGATGGCAAAATTTAGAAGAGACAGAGGCGGGGTAGTGATACAACACCGACAACTGGAAGGAGATAAAGCAGGCCTCATACGGCCCGACGGTGTTCACTTAATGGATATTGGACTGGACATATTCCTGTCAGGACTCCAGGACGGAGTGGAACAAGCATTAAGAGAGATGGATGGGGGTCAGAGTCCTGCATACGAGTATGCAGGATCCTCCGTGGCCTGGAAATAGAAAGGACATGTTGGAGAGTTACACTTGTTGGCCAACTTGCCGGTGTGGAGACCCAGGGCATGCTGCAACAAGCTGAATTATTTTAGAAATAAAATGCCTTTCTAATGGAATGAGTATAAAGAGTTAATAAAGCTGTGACCGATCCTCACCCATCCAGTTGTAAGAGTTACATTATTGTATTGTCAAGGAAAAGGGGGTGGTAGGGGGGCTGAGCGTCTGGGTTTGGTTGGGGGTCCCCACAGTCTGCCTAGGCTAGATGCAGTTAAAAATTCTTATTAGATACACTGGCGGTGCAGCTTGCTTCGCAGCTGGGCTACTACGCCCAAAGTATTGCCTAGGCTAGATGCAGTTAAAAATTCTATGCTGACTAGCAGACACTGAAGCTTTGGAGCAGACCTCTGAGTAAACAGCTCTTCAGACTCAACCATCTGTGTTACCCCCAAGCCATAGTGTATGTAGTTTCTTACGGTTAAAAGGGGGGGGGGCGACCCAACCCACCTGGAATTGACGATACCAACGTCACGTAAAACACAGCAAGGGGACTCTAAAAAGAGTCTCCATTTTTTCCAAATATTGTGGCACAGACACCACTTAAGTGGCATCAATTGCCCCAGAGTTGCTTAAAACGGTTGGTGAGGTGATTTTACCAAATCCTCAAGCTTTTAGTCTCCCCAGGATGACACAGGGGTAGAAAAGTCCTTGCGGATCCATGATTTGTTCATCTTTATGAACGTGAGTCTGGCTACATTCTCAGTGGACAGCCGCGTGCGCTTATCTGTCAGCACACCACCAGCAGCGCTGAACACACGTTCAGAGAGAACGCTGGCTGCAGGGCATGACAAGATCTCCAAGGCGTGAATGGTGATCTCCGGCCATTTCTCCAGATTGGAATCCCAAAATGAGCAAGGGTCCAGTGACACAGTCATGGCTTCGATGTTCACTTGGAGATACTCCTGTACCATCCTCTCTAGGCGTTGACTATGTGTCAGACTTCTTGTCTCCTGTGGCCTTGCAAAGGATGGTCTAAAAAAGTGGTGAAACGATTCCACAAAATTGCTGTTACCAGCAGATACTGTGTTACTGTTACGGTTTGAGTGATGAAGACTCGACAGTCCCACGGTTGGCAAGTTAGAACTGTGAGATTCACTACATGCACCACTGGTGTTTTGTGGAAAAGCACATGTAAGATTCTGCAACAGCCTCTGCTGATACTCCTACATGCGTAAATCCCTTTCTATGGGAGGAATTATTTCGGCTAATTTACTTTTGTACCGGGGATCTAAGAGTGTGACAACCCAATAGTCGGGATTACTTCGAATTCTGACAATCCGAGGGTCATGTTGCAGGTAGTGCAGCAAGAAGGCACTCATGTGTCTTGCGCATCCAGGAGGACCAAGTCCTTGCTGTGTTGGTAGCGAGGTAAGAATCATGCTTCCTTCCTCTGCCCTCTCCCCCCTACCTCGCACAACAGAAATGTGATCAAGGTCACCCTCATCTGATGAGTCTTCCATGCCCATCGCCAGTTCGTCCTCCACTTCTTCCTCGGCTCCTGCACCTTCCTCAACAGTTTGGCTGCTACCATGCGTCCTGGTTAATCCCTCTCCCCCACCCTCCCATGCCTGCCGCCTTGGTGCTGCCAACCGTCTGGACCTTGGAGATGTTATCCGTTCCGCATACGACTCCTCCTCTACTTCCTCCACCTCCTCTTGTCCCACCACCTGACTCTGAATTCTGTTTAACATGTGCTCCAGCATGTAAATCACCGGAATAGTCATGCTGATAATGGCATCGTCAGCACTAAACATCTTCGTCGCCATTTCAAAACTGTGCAGAAGGGTGTGTGGCGCCCCTGAGGGTTCAGTCGCCACAGAGGTACAGCATCTCACCCAGAGGTGTGGTATCTCACCCTCAGGTAAGGAAGGAGTATGGCTCGGGACCCTAACACCTGCATCCAACACATACCCGCAGTGGGGGTAGGGCAGGATTGCTCCTAAGGGAGAGCACAGTCCCAGATCCCTAGCTGGCGGGAGGGTCCTATGTAGTGGGTGTGGGTAGAGAAAGCAGCTTAGGTGAGCACATGACAGGGAGAGTATAAATAGGAAGCCATCTTAGAAAGAGCAAGCCAGTCAGATGAGAAGTGACAGGAGCAGAGGCTCTGCATGAGCTCTGCTCCGGAGGCGGGCCTAGCCTGGGAGGCCCAGGACTGAAGGAGAGAAGAGAGGAGTGGGAGCAGGAAGGCTCCAGGAACCAAAGGGACCCTAGGGGTGCGGGCCGTGCAGAAGGCCACCCGTACGCCCGCTGCTACCAGGAGGTAGAGGGGTCAGGCCAGATAAGGGGAACCGGTCCTTCAACTAGCGGAGAAACAGCAAGGCTCAACTAGAAACCGGAGGCTGCAACATTTCATGTACTGCAGGCCAAAGTCCACACCAGTCTCACTAAGAAGGTAGCCACATAGGACCCAGGGGATGGAACACACGTCGGCCGCCAAGGCCCGAGGATACCGGATAGAAGTGTCACTGGGTGTGAGGTGCAGGGAGAAGGCCAGAGAAAGGACACACAGAAGGGGGTCCTGCTAAGTACTCCGGAGCTATCTGGGGGTGGACTGAGCCCCTCACTGAGTACGCACAGCACGATGGGGGAGATTGCTCTGGTACCTGTAATCTGGACTGCAACAACTGTGAGTAAAGATCTTGGGACTGCATCACACGTACTCTGTGTTCATTACTGACTACCTGCACTACAACCACCATCATCCACCCACACTGCCCTGAAGCTACACTCTTCCTGTAGGGAGCAATAATACCATTGCGGCAAAACCACCAGCTTCAGAGGACTGTTCCGCAGCGGCGGCCCCTTTGGCCGCACTCCACAGGTGGCGTAGTCGGACATTAAAAAACCCATATACACAAATTACCCTTGGATTGACCGCCCTGGGTCATGGACCGGGTCACCGCCACAGTTACTACAACCCCCAGCGTCTACCGGCCTGGCTCCGGGTACCCCACGGCCCAGGGGGCACGTCAACTTCATAGGTCTCTGATCTGAGACCAATCCTGCAGCGTGATTTGCCCCACCTCTGGATCCCGTTGGCCCAGGCTATATGTCAGAACGTATTGCACCAGGGCTTGGCGGTGCTGCCACAGTTGCTGCAACATGTGCAGAGTTGAATTCCACCGTGTCGGCACATCGCATTTCAGCCGGTGAACTGGCAGGCCCAACGACTTATGTAGAGATGTAAGTCGTTGAGCTGCGGGATGCGAACAGTGGAAGTGAGCACACAGCGACCGTGCCCTCTGCAGAAGGACATCTAGCCCGAGATAGTGGGCTAAAAATTGCTGGACAACCAGGTTCAACACGTGAGCCATACAAGGTACATGTGTGACATTGCCTCGGTGAAGGGCCGCACCCAGGTTTGCAGCATTGTCGCACACGGCCTTCCCTGGTTTCAGGTCCAGTGGAGACAACCATTCATGAAACTGAGTCTCCAGAGCTGACCACAACTCCTCAGCTGTGTGACTTCCCAGACATTTCAAAGTAAACACCGCCTAATGCCGTTGAGCCCTGCTGCCAGCATAGTAAGGAGGTGTGCAGGATTCCTTCTGCGCAGTTAGAAAGCAGATGGCATTACCAGACAGGCTTTGGGTGCAGGTGGAGGACCAAGAGGAGGTTGAGGAGGCAAAAGCAGTGGAGGAACTTCTAGATAAAGAGGATTGATGCCCAACTCGTGGGGACGGCAAGACTTGGACAGCAGCCTCTTGTCCTGCTGTCACCATAGTTACCCAGTGCCCAGTCAGCGACATGTAACGCCCCTGTCCATGCCTACTCATCCAAGTGTCTGTGGTGAAATGCACCCTGTCACACACAAAGTTTCTCAAAGAAGTGGTGATGTTGAGTGCGACATGCTGGGGTAGCGCAGGCACACCTTTCTTTGAGAAGTAGTGCCGACTGGGCATCTGGTACTGGGGCACTGCGACGGACATAAAGTCTCGAAAATCTTCTGTGTTCACCAGGCGGAAAGGCAGCATTTCTGTAGCCAAGAGCTTGCAGACGGTGAAATTCAACCTCTTAGCTTTGTCATGGCTAGGAGGAAATGGTGTTTTACTTGTCCACATCTGAGGGACCGAGGGCTGGCTGTTGTGCTTAGACGGGGTTGAGTAGGGTGTCCCCGGCAAACTGCCGGTCTGTGAGGAAGATGCAGGCAGAAAAGTTAGGTTGCCTAGATCCAAAGGTGGTGCTCTCGATGTCGGAGAGCGCTCAACACCAGCTGGTGTTACCACCTCCAAAGAAAATGATGACCTGCCAATCAGGCTGGCTGTTGCGGGTAAAAAGGTGGCAGGTCTGCGCCCCAAAACATGTGTGACTGCTGTCCCCCCCAGTCACAGAGGATGAAGAGGCCGCGGATGCACAAGATGGGGCAGACGGTGGTTGGCCCGGCCCGCTAGGCCGCATTGTAGCACAGTGAGCTTCCCACTGCAACTTATGCTTCATATCCATGTGACGGTTCATGCATGAAGTACTCAAACTGTGGATTTTTTGGCCTCTACTTAGCTTTTGGTGACAAATATTACAGATAACACGAGTTGGGTCACCCTTATCGATCTGATAAAATGCCCAGACTATGCAAGGCTTAGAGCCCATGCGACCTGAAGAGCCACCACGACTTGTGGTCAGAGGCAGAGTTGTGGTTGAGGATGCAGTTGTTGACGTGCTTCCAGTACTCCGTCTCTGTCCAGGAAGGCGCAACCTAACCTCGTCTTCAATAGCATCTGTGACGCCCAGCTGCGCTTGGTATCACAGATCCTAGAATAGTGCATTGATGGAATCCTCCACAAGAGGCCCCCATAAACATTCACACATCTCCACCTTCCACCTCAGACAAGCAGAGGGAGCCCGTTAGGGATATAAATAGGGAAGGTGGAGCTAGGCAGTTCAGTTCCTCTGAAGAGTTCCTGCAGTAGAGAAGCCTAAGAGAGGTCAGTCTGCAGTGGAGCTCAGTCTAGTCTAGAGAACTCAGTTAATAGTTCAGCAGTGGAGCCCGAGGCTCCTGCTAGCTAGATTCAGGGATCCCAGTTAGAGCTTAAGGTGTGCCGGCGCCATAAGATCGGTGAAGCGCGGCAAGCTTCCGTTAGTGTGTATAGCCTAGTGAGGGCCCGAGTAAGCCGAAGGTGAGTGGAGAGTTAGTACATAGGGGGCAGAGGAGCTTAACCAGCTCACCCCGAAGAATTTACCGGACACCGGATCCGAGCTTACCGGGATCTCTATGACCCAGTAAGGCATAACCGGAATCCCTGGAGAACTACAAGTCCCAGGATCGCTAAGGTGCTGATACGTAACATAGACAGGAGACGCTTAGGCCCCGCATACTGGGAGCGTGAACTCCAAGACAAGGCCCTACCACAAGGTCAGCCAGCGCAGGACAGAGACAAAGTTAGGCCTAGCTCCAGGCAGGTCAGAAACTTACTATGCAGAGGCAAGAAACAGGAGGCCCTACACCCGTTCATTGGGGAGGATCCTGATATGCACCCTTTACCCTACAGTGCTCCTGGATGTGCCTGAATTTCCACCAGTAAAAGGTACTGAAGTGACTACTGTGTTCGTTTCCGTTCTTGCTCTGACCCAGCTGGGTCTCGCCTGTCTTGCATTCCCCCTGCATACGCTGCCCTGAGGCCTAGCTCCACCTGTGGGGAGCTATACCATCGAGCTGCCTTATCACCGGCCTCAGTGGACTGCTGCAGCGCTGGTGCTTCTCACCAGATACCACAGGTGGCGTCACGAACTCTTATAAAATTAACAATTATCCACCCTTTTAAAGAGTGACCCCAGGGTACGGACCCGGGAGCCGACCACCGTGACATCCCTGGAGAACTACAAGTCCCAGGATCGCTAAGGTGCTGATACGTAACAGAGCCAGGAGATGCTTAGGCCCCGCATACTGGGAGCTTGAACTCCAAGACAAGGCCCTACCACAAGGTCAGCCAGCGCAGGACAGAGACAAAGTTAGGCCTAGCTCCAGGCAGGTCAGAAACTTACTACGCAGAGGCAAGAAACAGGAGGCCCTACACCCGTCCATTGGGGAGGATCCTGATATGCACCCTTTACCCTACAGTGCTCCTGGATGTGCCTGAATTTCCACCAGTAAAAGGTACTGAAGTGACTACTGTGTCCATTCCCGTTCTTGCTCTGACCCAGCTGGGTCTCGCCTGTCTTGCATTCCCCCTGCATACGCTGCCCTGAGGCCTAGCTCCACCTGTGGGGAGCTATACCATCGAGCTGCCTTATCACCGGCCTCAGTGGACTGCTGCAGCGCTGGTGCTTCTCACCAGATACCACAGGTGGCGTCACGAACTCTTATAAAATTAACAATTATCCACCCTTTTAAAGAGTGACCCCAGGGTACGGGCCCGGGAGCCAACCACCGTGACATCCCCAAGGCCAGGCAAAGGCCCGGGTACCGAGTCATCCCCATCCCCTGGGCTAGTCACATCCTCCTCCACCTCCTCTGCTGACCTCATCGACTGGCTGACTGTGGGTTGACAGTAAGTGGGATCTCCAACCTCGTCATCATCACCCTGTGTGTTCTCACACCCGTCGTCCTCAGAGCCAACCTCTTACTGCCCTGACCGAAAAGTCAAGTTGTCGCTCCAATCAGGTATTTGAGTCTCATCATCGTCTTCATCATTGTCTTCACCAACAGGAGTTACTGTTTGGGAACGAGGGTCTACATTATGCTCAGAACCTTCTTCATCTGGTCCTGGATCCGACTCATAAAGATTCTGGACATCAGTGCAGATCATTTCCTCGTCTGGATTAACAGAAGCTCTGGAGCAGACCTCTGTTTCTCAGGCTATAGTATGAGTAAACAGCTGTGCAGACTCAACCATCTGTGTTACCCCATACTCAGACGGGCAGCTGGAGACTTGGGAGCTTTGAGGAAGCAAGTGCGATTGGGGTGACACCTCTGAGGACTGGAGTATTTGTGATGTTGAAGTTGAGGTGGAGGAGAGCCCACTTGAAGGAGCACTTGATATCCGTTGAAGCACCTGCTGTTTTTGTGCCTCATCTGGAATTTGTAGCGATGGGCGTGTCCGTAAGAAAGGGATCGTATCACATTGTCCACGAAAAGAAGTAGACATCTTAGTTTGGCTGGAAGATGGTCTTTCTTCTGCAGATGTTACTCCCCCCCCCCACCGAGGGGTGGCTCGACCCACCAGCGGACAGGCACCAGTATTGGGAGAGGGGGACTGGCCGTCAGGGTCCACCGCGGCTCTGGCACAAACCCGGCGACACGGAGGTCGCAGGGGCAGGAACGGACTGTCCGTGTCGGCTTCGCACTCCAGTGTAGTCCCTCTGCCTGCTCGCACCCGTAACCTCAAAGGGATGCGCAAGCGGCTTTTCTTCCCAGGGCTGTTCCCCGCCCAGCAGGAACGTGGGGGAGCTCAGGTCGGCCTTCCACTGTACTCCCTTACCTCCCTCGCCCTCTTTCCTTCTTTCGTTCTCCATCTAACCCCTCGGCTCTGTGGTGTCCGCTCTCCTTCCAGCTCTCTCCTCCTCACAGGTGGACTACCGCGTGTATTCACTCTGTGGCGAATCTTTTGGGCCCAGGCATAAGAAGTTGTCGAGGTAATGGATAATATGTGCCCCCTTAGAAACGTCCATTACAACCCATTCGAGGAAGCAACTAAACGCCTCAAATAGTGAGCAGGATCTGGACCACCCCATGGGCAAACAGCGATCTATATAGTATGCTCCTTCCCAGAAGCAGCCCAATAGGTGGACCCTATTCGGAGGCACAGGTAGTAAGTAACCGGAACGCCGCATCAATGTGTGTTTTGGCCATTAGGGTGACCCTTCCCAACTTCTTGATCCGCCTTATTGCCTTGTCAAAGGATGTACAGTATATACTACTGTACTTGGTTCTGCGTCGATGTTGTCGTTTACTGACCTGCCCCTTGGATATGACAAGTGGTGGATTAGTCCGAATGTATTGGGTTCCATTTTTGGCACAACTCACAACTGGGATACCACTACGTCTTGTAAGGAAAGTGTTCTGAATGGAACCGCCATTCTACCTAAAGAGATTTCTTTTTTTTATTTTCTTATCACGACGTCTGGGTGTTGGTAGGCTGATTTTAGATTTTTACTCCAGCCTTTCTTGATTTTAGAAGGGCATGACATGCCTATATCTGTGTCTCCCCCTCCTTTTACTCCTCCACCTCTTTTCTTTTCGCATGACTATATGTACTTGTCACTTTTCCATGTGTTAGTTGTGTCTTCTGAGCAGTTTTTCAGCTTTTGGACACCTTTGAAGTGTTTTCTATGTGTTTTCTATGTGTTTCTATGTGTTTTTGTTTGCCTGACATTGGTTTTAACGGTGTTCGACAGTGTTCGACGAACAGTTCGAAGAACAGTTCGGCGAACATACGGGTGTTCAATGAACCGAACCGAACTCGAACACTACGGGGGTGGCTCAACACTATTCTTTAGCCCAAACAAGTCTCTTCTGGTTGTTGCCTGTCCTTAGCAGTGGTTTCCTAGCAGCTATTTTACCATTAAGGCCTGCTGCACAAAGTCTCCTCTTAACAGTTGTTGAAGAGATGTGTCTGCTGCTAGAACTCTGTGTGGCATTGACCTGGTCTCTAATCTGAGCTGCTGTTAACCTGCGATTTCTGAGGCTGGTGACTCGGATAAACTTATCCTCAGAGGCACAGGTGACTCTTGGTCTTCCTTTCCTGGGGCGGTCCTCATGTGAGCCAGTTTCTTTTTAGCGCTTGATGGTTTTTGCAGCTGCACTTGGGGACACTTTCAAAGTTTTCCCAATTTTTCGGACTGACTGACCTTCATTTCTTAAAGTAATGATGGCCACTCGTTTTTCTTTACTTAGCTGCTTTTTTCTTGCCATAATACAAATTCTAACAGTTTATTCAGTAGGACTATCAGCTGTGTATCCACCTGATTTCTGCACAACACAACTGATGGTCCCAACCCCATTTATAAGGCAAGAAATCCCACTTATTAAACCTGACAGGGCACACCTGTGAAGTGAAAACCATTTCCGGTGACTACCTCTTGAAGCTCATCAAGAGAATGCCAAGAGTGTGCAAAGCAGTCATCAAAGCAAAAGGTGGCTACTTTGAAGAACCTAGAATATAAGACATATTTTCAGTTGTTTCACACTTTTTTGTTAAGTATATAATTCCACATGTGTTAATTCATAGTTTTGATGCCTTCATTGTGAATGTTCAATTTTCAAAGTCATGAAAATACAGAAAAATCTTTAAATGAGAAGGTGTGTCCAAACTTTTGGTCTGTACTGTATATATTTTTTGTTAACGTGGGAAATTTATTTTTGTTTCATATTATCATCTTTATTAAAAAAAAATCATATGTAATCTTGTAATTTAAATACTGGCCACTGTGGCCAACTTTGACTGTGACTATAACTTTCTATTCTCTTCTATTTGAACAAGACATACAGATTAGCCACAATGAACTGACTCCATCTTTTGCATTGAAGCATCTAATTATCCCTTGCAAAGGTCATTGTGATGGGAGGAGGAGCAGGGTCAGGTGTGATATCGCCTATTGCGATTGGTGGATTTTGTGTTATCTGCTGTATATGGAGTGTTTCCTTATCATTGTAATCCTGTCTCTGATGATAAGAAGACTTGCTGATCTCTTCCTAAAAGTATGAGTCTAAAAATGCACTACTGGGCTGTGTGAAAATTGCAAGATCGTAATATTTAAAAAAAAAAATACCAATTGATTTAAAGAAAATGTCATTTTCTGATTATAGCTTCCTTTTAAAAAAAAAAAAAAAGCGGACTTTTCAATTGTTCTAGTGATCACCAATTAGACATACAGCATAGTAATATCTCTGTTCTTCAAATGATTTCTTTGTCAGCACCATGCAACATTACAACATGTATTAACATTATCATTTTAGGCGTAATAAAATCGTCCTTTTACACAAGTGGTACTACTTACCTGCAGGCTTGAGCAGTTTACCATCAATGGTTATTTCCACTGCTTTGCTCACCATTATTCCATTCTCAAAATTAGCAAACCCAGATCCTAGAAAAAAATAGGTGAAAAATGCTTACATTGAAATTACAGTAAGGTACTTTATAGTTGGTTTTCTATGACATGTCATGTGTAAAAAGAAAATTAAAATTAAGGAAGGCTCTCTTGATTGAAAACTGGATTATATTTATTTTATAAATCACCTAAACTTTCATCTGAATAGAAACCAACAGGAGAATTTTCATCTAAACACTGTTCAAACATAATGAAACTGTTAATGGGCGATTTCCATTCTGCTATTCATGGCTGAAATAAGAATAGCTGTTTCCAGATCCCAGCCCCTATAGGTGGGGTTCCGAAAATGGCTGTGTGCAGCTGCGCTATGCTATTTGCATACCTCCCATAGCAATGAATGGAAGTTAACTGTAGAGCAAAGCAAGCTCAGCTATTGGTGTAAATCCCATTAATTTCTATGTGACTTACACAGAGTAGTACAACTGTGCTGGTTGTTTCCGAAACACAGCTCTCATGGCCAAGACCTAGAAGCAGCAATTCCTGTTTCAGCCATGAATTTCAAAGATGGAGATCTCCCTATAACGCTAAATGATAATTAAATGATATGGTCATGGTAAAACTTGTACCCATTTATCTCACACGTGTCATCACTCCACATTTCCCCAATCCCTTGAGACTTATACTTGTGTTAAAGAGTTTGTTCAGAGCAGGTCACTTTGGTGCTCTATGCTGGAATTGGAAGTGATTATGTCACATTCTTAATCAAATGGGACCTCTGATTGGCTGCAGCGGCCAAGTGCCTATTGAAGGAGCCTCTGAAGACTGAGTTTTTTTAACAGTGTATCATTGCTACAATGTTGCTGTGCCAAGGCTGTCCCATAAGTGTTTATTTTAAAGTGAATCTGACAGCTAAAACATGCTGCCCTATCCACGGGCAGCACGTATCAGGCACTGGCTGTATGATCTCAGCCAGGTATGTTTGACTCTAAAACTCTATTGTGTTTCATAAAAAAAACATACTTTAAAAGTTGCTAAGTGCACGTAGGCAGAGACCTGTCGATCCAGGGCAGCGGGCCCGTCTGTTCAACTAGTCTTCCTGGCGGCCTTTAAAGTCAACGCATATCTGGCTGAGATCATACAGCCAGTATCTCATTCATGATGCCTGTGGATCAGGCAGCATGTATCAGCGGTCAGTTTCTCTTTAAGTAATGTCTACCCAGTTGATTTGCATCCCCGAGGGTGCACATAATACCATGTGCAGTAATGCACAAGGTTACTGTTAAGCAATTATTCACTAGTTGATAAAAGCTAGGATTTTTTTTTAGACGGAACAAGTTAGAGCTTCAAAAATGAAAGTAATTACTAGAGAGTGACAATAAGGGTATGTGCCCACGTTGCGCAAATAAAGCGGAAATTTGCGCTTCATTTCCGCATGTCCTTTTCCCAGAAAAACGCATGCGGAATTTGGCATGCGTTTTTCGCGTGTTTTGCACATGCGGAATTGCCTTGCGTATTCTACTGCATTGTAGATGGCAATTCCGCATGTCTAAACGCACAAAGAATTGACATGTTGCGGAATTTTCCGCACATCAAAAACGCAGCGGAAAATTCCGCAGCATGGGCATAACAATTGCGGAATGCCATAGGGGACCATGGCAGAAGGCTAACATGCGTAATTCATGCGTATTTTCTGCGGAAATTTCCACAGCGTAAACGTATGAAATACGCATGTTAGCCTTCTGCCATGGTCCCCTATGGCATTCCGCAATTGTAATCCCCATGCTGCGGAATTTTCCGCTGCGTTTTTGATGTGCGGAAAATTCCAAGGCATGTCAATTCTTTGTGCGTTTACTCATGCAGAATTGCCATCTGCAATGCAGTAGAATATGCAAGGCAATTCCGCATGTGCAAAACGCGCGAATTACGCGCGAAAAACGCATGCCAAATTCCGCATGCGTTTTTCCGGGAAAAGGGCATGCGGAAATGAAGCGCAAATTTCCGCTTCATTTGCGCATCGTGGGCACATACCCTAAAGGTTTTCTTTCTGCTACACCTACTTTCTTCTTTCTGACCAAGAAAATGTGTAGTTTCTATGTATCTATAAAAATGTAAGTTCTAAATTCCCTATCTCAGAAGCATACAAGCTAGCATCAATTTCATGAGATACCAATGAAACTATCAGTAAGTCTTTGGAGAAGCATTAGGCTAGGTTCCCATGATGAGTTTTTGACGCTGCGTATTTTTGAAAAACGCAAGTAGCCTATCTTACTTAATGGGTGCAGAAATGCTGCAGAAAATCTGCAACATTAAGAACTCATCAAAAAGCTCATGTAACAGCGCAATGATTCAAATGGATAATATAAAATAAACTAGTCGAACACTATATCTGATAACCAGGAGTGGAACAATCAGAGGAAAAGTCTAATAGAAACACGTCACCACATCTGCATTTATCACCCACTCCTGGTTTTGGCTGACAAATACTGATGTAAAAAACTCACCAAATACTCAATGTGTGCACGTGACCTTAACGTCACAACATCATGACTTCAGATATAGTATTTAACTGGTTTATTCTTTATTACAGTATATATTTGAATTCTTGTGCTGTTGCATATTTGGTAAGTTTTTTTCCTCAGTAGTGGGTGAAAAATGCAGAAGTGGTGACGTGTTTCTATTATACTTTTCCTCTGATTGTTCCACTCCTGGTTTTGGCTTACAAATACTGAGGTAAAAATCTCACCAAATACTCAACATGTGCACGTGGCCTTATGCGTCAGGATATTTCAAGGGATTGCTCCAACCTTGCAGTCCATGGAAGTGTTCTATCCATGTTGGAGTTTTGTTGAGTGCAGTGTCTAATCTACAGTATATTATTGGACAGTATGGCCTGGAGACCAGACTAGGATGGACCCCGATTCATCATTGTCTCGGTGCCCTATTTCTGGAGTAAATATTCTTTTAATAATGATTTTCATGTTTGTGTTTTCAATATTTAATTTGTGCTTTTTTATGTTAATAATATTTGTTTTCCTCAGTCTTTCTCTCTTCGACAATGTGAGCGTTGTTTGCCTTATTAAGATGTTTTTGCTTAATTCATCATTTGTAATTTTTCTAAATGTCACAAAATGATTGAGCAAGTCAACTCCAGTACCACACTGGAGTGCAAAATCTCTTAACTTTTATTTTTCACAGATGAAGATGAATATGCGATATTTTAAAGGATAATACAATTTTTTTCTCTAAAAAGGCACAATTACGGTAAATGGCAAGAAAAAATAGAATTTTTAAGTTTGCACAAAATTCAACATGTATGCACAATTAAAGACTAACAAGTGACATTTTACATGATCATGTGACATTTTGCTCCAAAAAGGTGCAAAAAAAAACAGGAGAAAGACAATTTTGACAAACGTCATGAGCCCTAGTGTACCATTTTGAACAATTTGATACAAAAAATGGTAACAAAGACCATAAGACAAAAAAATAATTTTCACTTATAAAAACCCATTATTATAAATTTGGGGCCTTTCTGTGCCAATGAGGGAATGTGGCATCACTGAAAAGGAGAATGACCCAATGTGTGACATCATGTGCCAAACTTTTGATGTAAAATTTTGGCACAAAGTAAGCCAACTAATTGATAATGTAAACAAAGGCCTCATTCAACACTGTCTTTTTGCCTTTTTTTCTGGAGTAAAAACATGGTTCTAATAGTGACAATTGTTGGGATCTTATGCATTAATTTGTATCTTTTTTAAGTTAAATTTACTTGTTTATGTGGTTTTTTTTGCAATGTGGCATCGTTTTCCTTATCCAGATGTTTAAGCCTAATTCTTCATTTGCGACTTTTCCAAGTGTCTCAATTTTTTTGCATCATTGAACTCCACCACCCTACTGCAGTACAAAATCTGTCTAATTTTATTTTTGTGACGTTGAAAACTAATGTGTGACATTTTAAAGAATCATGGCACTTTTTCCTGAAAAAAAGGCACAAAAAGGTAAAAACATGAAAATAGAGCATTTCTGATTTTGCCAAAAATTCATCAACACTTGTGTGTGATTTTGAAGAAGTTGGCAGGCACAAAAAATACCACAAGACAAAAATGAAAAGTCACTTAAAAAAAAACAAATGATGAATCGGGGTCTATGTGTTTAGAGTGTTTTTCCTTTCATTTATCCATATCAATTTTTAGTAGCAAAACAATACACATTTCTGTTTTCAAATTATTTTGTCTTACTGTTGAAAAATGGAGCAGTAAACACATAATTGTCATTGTCCAAGCTGCGTTTGTAGTAGCTATCCTCATATGTTTCAGGATCTTCTAGCCAGTACTCGCCAGCACTATAAAATTAAATATATATGTTACAACTAAAACATGAGAAATAAGTTGCACAAAGTTATATAAAATCTGTTGCCTCACTATATAGTAATATAAATGTATTGACAAAAAAATAATATTTTAGTTATTAACTTCTACTTAAAGTACTAAAGGAACATTAAAATGAATGAAAAAAGGTGTACAGAAGAAATATGTTCTTGTATGATTCTTAACTCCTTCCTGACATAAGATGTACTGGTTCTTCTATGCCAGGTACAAGTGTATGTAGAAGGCTCCAGAAATAAGCCTGCTCCACTCAGAGCAAGCACCAGCACATGTGCCGACACACCTGTCACTAATAGCAGCAACCAGATTGAGCTCCAATCACTGCTGGCTAACCATTTGCATGCTGCTGTTAATCTCAGTAGCATTTAAATGGCCCAACTGCATGATGGAATCATTTCTGTGTAACCATGACAATAATAATCTCTCTAATATATCTAATTAGAGAAATCCGCTTCTTTCTCTTCCAGGACTGATCATTCATTTTCAAAATTCTCATATCTTATATTCTAATTCTCATATTTAAAATCTGTATTCAGTGAAGACAGATTGGTACATTACTGAGCTAAAATCTTATTAACAGCAATTGTGATCTCCTATGTAAAGTAGAGGGAGGAGAAGGATCTAGAGGCACAGCTGTTCCCTCTTCTCTCCTCCTTCCCCACTACATAAAATCTTATCAATAATAACTGTCATCCTATTTTAGTAATGTAAACTGTGTCTTCACTGATTAAATGAGAATTTTGAGAATTAACCCCTTTACCCCCAAAGAGGTTTGCACGTTAATGACCAGGCGAATTTTTACAATTCTGACCACTGTCACTTTATGAGGTAATTACTCTGGAACGCTTCAACGGATCCACCTGATTCTGAGATTATTTTTTCGTGACATATTGTACTTCATGAGTGTGGTAACATTTCTTCGATATCATTTGTGTTTATTTGTGAAAAAAAACGGAAATTTGGCGAAAATTTCCCACATGTCTACTTTACATCAGCACAATTTTGGAACCAAAATTTTTTTTTTATTAGGGAGCTATGGTTAAAGGTTGAAATCGCTGGTTAAAGGTTGACCAGCGATTTCTCATTTTTCCAACAAAATTTACAAAACCATTTTTTGAGGGACCACATCACATTTGAAGTCACTTTGAGGGGTCTTTATGACAGAAAATACTCAAAAGTGAAACCACTCTAAAAACTGCACCCCTCAAGGTGCTCAACACCACATGCATAACTTTATTAACCCTTCTGGTGCTTCACAGGAATTTTTGGAATGTGGAAGAAAAAAATGAACATTTAACTTTTTTTCACAAAAATGTTACTTTAGACCCAATTTGTTTTATTTTCGCAGGGGTAACAGGAGAAAATGGACCGCAAAATTTGTTGTTCAATTTCCCCTGAGAATGGAGATACCCCAGATGTGGGGAAAAAACACTGTTTGGGCGCACGGCAGGGTTTGGAAGGGAAGGAGCACCATTTGACTTTTTGATTGTAAAATTTGCTTGAATAATTAGCGGACGCCATGTTGCGTTTGAAGAGCCCCTGATGTGCCTAAACAGTGGAAACCCCACACAAGTGATACCATTTTGGAAACTAGACCCCTCAGGGAACTTATATAAATGTGTGGTGAGCACCCTGAACCCCCAAGTGCTTTACAGAAGTTTATAACATGGAGCCGTGAAAATAAAAAAATCAAACTTTTTCCACAAAAATGATGTTTTAGCCCCAATTTTTTTATTTTCACAAGGGTAAGAGGAGAAAATGGACCCCAAAAACTTTTGTGCAATTTCTCCTGAGTACGCCAATACCCCATATGTGGGGAAAATACAGTGTTTGGGTGCACAGAAGAGTTCAGAAGGGATGGAGCAGTGTGTGACTTTTTGAACGTAAAATTGGCTGGAAACCCCAGAGCGGATGCCATGTCGCGCTTGGAGAGCCCCTGATGTGCCTAAATAGTGGAAACCCCCCACAAGTGACACCATTTTGGAAACTACACCCCTCAGGGATTTTATCAAGGGGTATAGTGAACATTTTTAACCCAGAGGTACGACATAGAATTTGATAACATTAGGTCATCATATTGAATAAGTTGTCATTAGTCTTGAGTGCAAGTGCTCGCTACTTGAGTTTGCATCGGGTACTCAGGTATGCACCATGTATCGCGCGTGCTCGAGTGACATGCTCGAGTCCCTACCCGCATGTTTCACGGTTACTAGACACCCAAAAAAAACACACGGGGATCGCTCGTGCATGGCAGGCAATCCCCGCAAGTTTTTTTTGGCCGCGAAGCATATGGGGCGGAGACTCGAGCATGTCACTTGAGCACCCGTAATACTCAGTGCATACCCGAGCACCCGATGCAAGCTCAAGTAGTGAGCACTTGCGCTCAACACTAGTCACCATATCGTCATCTTTTTTTTTTTTACTTTTGAAAAAAATCCCAACCCTAACCCCAGCCCAACCCTAACCCAAACCCCAACCCTAACCCCAACCCTAACCCCAACCCTAACCCCAACCCCAACCCTAGGGTTTATTTTTTATGCCGTTCCTCGTGTAGTATAAGTGATTAGACGACTTTATTCTTTGGGTCGGTGTGATTACAGCAATACCAGATTCATATCGGGTTTTATGATTGACAGCTGTCACACACTAAAACATGCATTTTTTTGTAAAATCTGTTTTTTGCATCGCCATATTTTGAGAGCTATAATTTTTCCATATTTTGGCCGACAGAGTCATGTGATGGCTTGTTTTTTGCAGGATGAGTTGACGTTTTTATTGGTGCCATTTTCAGGCATGTGACATTTTTTGATCGCTTTCTATTCCGATTTTTGGGAGGCAGAATAAACAAAAACCAACAATTCAAGAATTGTTTTTTTTTTATTTTTTTATTCTGTTCCATGTGTGGTAAAATTGATAAGGTAGCTTTATTCTGCGGGTCAGTACATTTACAGGGGTACCACAGTTATATTGTTTTTCTATGTTTTGGTGCTTTTACACAATAAAAGCTATTTTATAGGAAAAAATATTTTTTTGCATCACTTTATTCTGAGAGCTATAACTTTTGGATTTTTCGGCTGATGGAGCTGTATGGTTGCTTGTTTTTTTGCAGGACAAGATGACGTTTTGAGTGGTACCATTTTTAATTATATTCGTCTTTTTGATCGCGTGTTATTCCATTTTTTATTTGGCGCTATGATGATAAAGGATTGTTTTTTGCTTCATTTTTTTTTTTTTCTGTGTTCACTAAGTGGTTAACTAGTGGCACAGTTTTATAGGTGAGGTCGTTACGGACGCAGCGATACCAAATATGTGTACTTTTATTGTTTTTTTTTGTTTTTTTTCATAATTTTTTTTCATTTATCTTTTTTTTAACACTTTTTTTACTTTTATTCTTTGTCCAACTATGGGACTTTCACTTTTTTTATTCTGATTGCCTGTATAGAATAGGGATGGAGCACCATCCCTGTGGTATACAGGCTGTCAGCGCTGCAGATGCAGAAGATACTTTGGTCATGCACTGCGCATGACAAAGTATCTTCCTGCTGTCTCGTGACCCAGATGTTGTCATGATGACATCGGGTCGTTATGGCAACATCTGGGAAGCCACGTCAGACAGCGTTGGATGCCGGTAGGAGAGGTGAGTATTGCGATCACCTCCCCTACCGGCATCCATACTGCGATCGACTTTGATCACAGCATTGCGGGGGTTAATGTGCCGGGAGCGTTGCGGGACCGCTCCATGCACATAACACCAGGTGTCAGCTGTGACGATCAGCTGACACCCAGCGGCGATCGCGCCCGCACAGCCTGTGTGTGGGCGCGGTCGCCATGACGTACTATTCCGTACCTGGCTCTAAGTCCCAGGGTGCAGGTACGTATTAGTACGTCATGGACTTTTAAGGGGTTAATGATCAGTCTTGGCAGAGAAAGAAGAGGATTTATCTGATAAGATAAATTACAAAGATTCTTACTTTCATATGTACTATTGATTTGCTCATAACACCAAATAAACACCAAATAAAATAAAAATTGAAACACCAGAATTGCTGTTTATCGGTTGCTTTACTTTCCACAAAAAAAGCAATGAAAAGCTATTAAAAAGTTCTATGTACTCCAAAATATCAATAAAAAAAAGTTTGGTGCACAATTAAGCAAACCTTCACTTAAGTTCATCAACAGAAAAATAAGAACAATAAAAAAGTTATGGATCTCAGAAAATAGTAACATAAATCAAAATTCAGAATTTCATTTAACCATTAAAGAGGACCTTTAACCAATTTTTTCATATTGAACTAGTAACACCATGCAATCATGGTTGCAGAATAAAATGGTTTTTTTGCTGATATTTTGCTTTTATTTCACCTTTCCTCTCCATTGCAGATATTAGCAATCAAAGTATTTTCCATCTAATGAGTTAACGTTTGTTAAGTCCATGTGCGTGTTATCACATAGTTTTTAGTTTTAACTGAGAACATGCATTTCTTCTTTTTGTAGTATGCTGACCAATCATAAGTAGGCAGCAACACAGCATAAAAATAATATGGCATACAATAGTTTAGAGCAAGTTTCTTAGTGTATTAAATGAATGACAGACCGTTTGATCTCCTGGTCTAACAGTGTCCATGATTAGAAAGTACAGATGACTAAAACCTTTCAGAGAAGGTCACCGTGGTGCAAGGGCAGCACAGCTGAGTTTAGCTGTGTAATATTACAAACCCTTTGATCAGCACTCTTACTCTCCTAGTCTGGACACCTCTGCTGTGCTACCCTCCCACCCCGCTGCCTGTCAAGAGTTATGTCAGTAATCACACTTATGCCTGTTGTGCTCATGCAACTTTTAACCACTCTGCAGTGAGATCAGAGGAGGATATCATTTCTTCTAAGATAGGAGAAGCCCAGAACAGACTGCATCTGTGTGAGATGTAACAACAGTCTGCTCTCACTGCAGAGTGAGTACAAGTTGCCCTGAGCACAGTAGACATGATTACATCTCACACGCTGAGAAACCTGTTCTAAGCTATTTTAGGGCATGTTCTTCTTTCATTTCAGTGTTGCTAAATACTTGCTATGCTAATATTTCTGCAACGGATAGGTAAAATAATGACAATAAAAATGTAATTCCATTCTGCAGCCACTATTACATTGATTCACCAGTCCACCATGAAAATTTTGGTGAAGGGTCCGCTTTAAAATATATTAAAAAAATTATATGTTTGGTATCGCTATAATTATATTCATCTGAAAAACATGTTGTTCAATGAAAGCCATAAATACAAACCCCAAAAACCATAGTGCAATTGTGTTTTTCTATGTCGATGGAAAAATAACACAATCATGGCACTTGGAAGAAGAGGAGAAAAAAATGAAAGAGCAAAGATGAAAAATTGCTCTCTTTTGAAGGGGTTAAACAGACAGAAATCTAGAAGAGTACACAGGTGTAACTTGACAGACAGATGTAGTTCAGTAGAATGGTGGAACTGGTCACCTATAGCATACAGAGTAGTAGAGAAATAGTCCTTGTACAGCCCACTGTCTGTCTGACAGACAGTCAGACAGACGATACTATGAAGTAGGGAAGAAAAAATGGCTGATTTCATTGCCAGCTACCAAATAGTGTTGTAACAATGCAAGGTATAGTATTGTTGTCCAATTCTAGAGAGGGGGACAACGCTGTAATGCCTTGCCCCACAGTTAAGAAAAGTATGACACAGGCAAGTATGCAAGCCATTGCAAACATTGAAAAGGCTAAAGTGTTTGCATAAGTGATTGCAAGAGTTGAATTCCTAACAATCCAATATTGATGGCCTATCCTAAAGGCAAACCATTCATTTTTAAAGGCTTGGTAACACCTTTAAGAAAAAAACATACCAAAAAAACATAGAGCCATTGCTCGGTACTTTACTTTGATGACCTATCCTTAGGATAGCTCATCGATACCAGAACGGTGGGGATGCGACATCAGTCACCCTTGCCAATCAGCAACAGTGTCAGCTGCGGCTGGATGTGATCAGTTGCAGAGCTGCACAGCAGAGCTCTGTCAATCACATGGTGGCCACAGCCGGGTACTGCACATCACCCTATTTGAATGACAGCTTTTTTTTCCAGTCGCAACTAAGAAAATCTGGCTGGTAACGGGAACAGCTGATCGGTGGGGCTGCCGGTTGTCACACAGCCATCGATCTGGTATTGATGAGCTATAATAAGGATAGTCCATAAATATTAATGTACCAGAAAACCCCTTTTATTATGGCAATAGTATGGTATCCTGGCATTTACAAAACAAATTGATATATTATATGCATTGCTTTTATAGTGACTATTTAATCGGTGACATTGATCATTCATTGCATTTTATTACCTTTTTGGATAAACTCGGGTAATTCCACCATCAGTGGCTACAAATCTAGCTACAATTCCTTTCCTGGAAATTAATAAATATTATATAAAGTTAAACATTTAGCAAAATGTACAGCGTACAATGACATTAGAGTTAGCTTAAATTTTCACAAATTCCAATTTTATACATTGAAAAGAAAATGTGAAAATTCTAAGGTAATTTACCAATCAGCATCTAGAATCTTTTTTAATAAAAGTTCATGTATTTATGCCAAAGAATACTAAACTATAGATCAACCCTGTTATCTGATATGGGTAAAATATGGTTGTGTAACAAGAGAATCCATAGTCGACTAATTACCAGCAATGAGAATTTTCACATTTTCTCTTTTGACTATGAAGGGCATAAAATGGGATATTTATGATAACAGATACTTCACTTTCTTAAGAATTAGCAAAAGCATTTTATGCAAAACATGAAACAAACGTTTTCACAATTGTAATGTGAGTAAATCATTTTATTGATAATAAAAAAAAATAATAAATGAGTATCTTACGGCAATGCTCCTTTCCAGTGAGTCTGTACCAGTTCATTTGTAAATCCTGCATCCAGTAGGGCTCTGTTAATCATCTCCTTATTGCCTATTAAATACAGCAAAAAATGTAATGCAAATGATTGGGAATGTCTGAAAGATACTAGCAAAAAAGGCTATTTTTTAACAGAGCCATTTTTCGATTTTTTTTGTTTTCATTTTTTTTCCTACCCTTCTTCAAAGTGCCATAACTTTTTTATTTTTTTGTCAACATAGGCATATGAGGTCCTGTTTTTTGTAGGACGATTAACAATTTGGAAAGATACGTTTTACTTTACCAGTTCATTCACTTTACTGGGAAATGGTAGAAAAATTCCAAGTGAGGTGAAATGGTGAAAAAACACAATTCCACGGTTGGTTTTTGTATTTCGTATTGTTCATTGTCCAGTAAAAATAACTTGGCAAAATTATTCTTCAGGTTAGTACAATTACGATGATACCAAACATATAGGGTATTTACTACTATATTAGCATTTGATAAGAATGTTAATGTGGTAACACAGCATTTAATCTTAATTATCCAGATGTCAATTTTCAGTAGGCCAGGAGACATAGGCTATTGTCTGAATGCTGACTATTGAATTGATGTGTTTTTTCTTTGGTTGATCAAGACACATGAACTATTATCATATGAGTCTTAATGTTGACTCTTCTTGCAGGTTGAATTGATACTTGTAAATTGTTGAATGGCTGCTTGCCTCTTATATCAGCTCCACAGGTTATTGTCTGTTATCTTTGTAGGACAGGAATGCAGGGTCATTTAACAATCAATATTTACTAATACGTTGATTATCCATTGTATGAGCCAATGCAGCTTGTGAATTTGCAAAACGGAGGAGGACAAACTAAGCAGATTGATTAAATACTCAAACAATGCAAATTAATCTCATCCACCTTCCTCCCTGACCTGTGGATGATGACCTGATCCACAGACCTTTAACAAGCCTTGTCATATGATTTAGGATAAAAGCCAAATCAGAATCTCAATTTGCTTTCATCCTAAGTCATGTGGCAAGGCTCGTGAAAGGGTCGATATTGACTTTTGAGATTGCTACTTCCATTAGGTGGCACTACAGTTGTAGTCCTCTTCCTCTCTGAAGATGCAATTTTCATATTTAATTTCCCAGAGGAGCATGCATGGCGTATAAGTCTCCTCACTCTGACATGCCAAGATTGGCTTGTCACTATCCACAAGGAAAAACGTTACTCCTTAGATTTAATGGATGGATAAATAAATTACAAAGATTCTCCAATACTTTGCAATGTTAAATTTGGAGAGCACACAGATTGTACACTGATGCCATCCATATGCTGTATTTGTTTTTCACACGGATCCATAGATTTGTATTCGTCCTTTTCATCCATGATACTGGGAAAAAGCAGACAAGTCTTTGTGAGTTTTGAATAGACACATGGTCCATGAAGACACATAATTAGTAAATTGAGTGCACCAGTGTGTAATTTATTCGCAATATAACTACAGCTGTTCTGTGAAGGCCTCAAAAGTTTGTTTGAGAACATTAGGAATCAAACAGCATAATGAAAACCAAGGAACACACCAGACAGGTCAGGGATTACGTTGTGAAAAAGAGTAAAGCAGGGTTGGGCTCTTAAAAAACAGCACGAGCTGTGAGCATCTCACAGAGCACAATCCATCATCCAAAAATGGAAGTAGTATGGCGCAAATGCAAATGTACCAAGACATTACTGTCCACCTAAACTGACATCCCAAGCAAGGAGAACACTGACTTGAGAAACAGCCAATAGAAAAAATATTAGCCAATAGAAAAAAATATTAGTCATATAGTCCACAAATCTGGCCTTTATGGAAGAGTGACAAGAAGAAAGCTATTTTTGAAAGCAAGCCATAAAAAGTCCTGTTCGCAGTTTGTAAAAAGCTATGTAGGGGACACTGCTAGCTAGAGGAAGGTTCTGTGGTCAGATGAGAACACAGTAGAAGTTTTTGGGCTAAATGCAAAACACTATATGTGGCAGAAAACTAAATATATGAGCTAAATACAGGGCCATCCTGGAGAAAAGACTGTTAGAGACTGCAAAAGACTTGAGACTGGGGCGTAGGTCCACCTTTCAGAAGGACAACGACCCTAAACATAGCTAGAACTACAATGGAATGGTTTAAATCAAAACATATTCATGTATTTGAATGGCCCAGCCATAGTCCTGACCTAAATCCCATTGAGAATCTGTGACAAGACTTGAAAATTGCTGATCACAGACACTCTTCCATCCAATCTCACCGAGCTACAGTTAGTTTACAAAGGAGAGTGGGCAAAACGGTCAGCGTCTATATGTCCAAAGCTGGTAGAGACATACCCCAAAAGACTTGCAGCAGTAAGTGCATTGAAAAGTGGTACTACAAATTATTGACTCACGGGGATGAATACAAATGCACATCACAATTTTCAGATTTATGTTTTAAAAATATTTAGAAAACCAAGTACCATTTTGTCTACACTTCACAAATACATGCAACTTTGTGGTCATATAGCACATAAAATACTAATAAAATATATTTAGAGGGGTATTCTCCTATCCAAATATGTAGTAGGTGTAGTAATAATATTATTAGCAAATGGCTTTGTTTAGAAATGTATAGTTCTCCTGATAAGCTATGTCTCTTAGCTAATGTAGGGCATTGCAGTAGCTTAAGTATTCATGGTTACGACCACCAATATAGTGACAGTGAGTTAGCTGTTAGTTGTCGTAACCATGGATACCTAAGCTACTGCAATGTCTTGCACATGGGGTAAGCGATATAGCAAATCAGAAGAACTTTACTACATTTCTCATTGGAAATATTTGCTAATATTATTATTACACCTAATACATATGGGGATAGGATCTCGGAGATGGGAATACCCCTTTAAGGCCTCTTTCACACATCCTGATATATCCGATACTGGAAAAAACAGAACTGGAGATATCCGTGTCCGTGTCTACCTGTGTGGCGTACGTGTGGCAACCGTGTGCCGCATCAGTATCACACGTACCGGCGCCTGGGAATCAGCAGTACAGTTTGCGCTACTGCCAAGTGCTGGGTGCTAGATGCAAGTCTCATCATTGTCCCCTGCGCGCTGAGCTCAGTGAGTGACAAGACACCACTCAGCGCAGTTCAGGGGCCCGCTCGCAGCACTGAGTCATTCTCCCCTGCTCCTCAGCGTGTGTAGTCGCCTTAATCCACTGCACACGATGAAGAAGAAATGTCGCACAGATGGATTACCGCGTGGGACAATATCGATTATTTAAACTTTGGACAGGTGAGGAATATTGTTCTTTTTTATTTTTTGGTTTGTTTACAGGGGACAATGGCTTCAGGGAATTAGGTGTAAAGATGAGTATAATGTGTTTTTAATTTTATTTTTATTTTTACACTTGTTGGACACAATACAACTCTCTACATTGTCCCCTGCTGGTGCTGATCTCAGCGCTAGCAGCGCACAATGATGAGACTTTCCTCCAGCACCCGACGCTTGGGAACAGCATGAATTGTACCTCTGATTCCCAGGTGCCGGTATGTGTCACACTGATGACACATGTGTGAGGGAAGTTTTGCGGGCCGTGCAGCGTGCAAAAAATGGACATGTCAGTGTGTTTTGCCCATGGACACACGGTCCGTGGAAACACACTGATATGTGCTCAGACCTATTTATTTGAATGTGTCTATGTGTGTAAGTGTCCCCAGTACATGTGAAAACTGGCACCACACATACTGAAGACACGGATGTGTGAATGAGGCCTAAGTTTGTGGGTGTAATATGAAAAATATGAATTAGTATGAATGCTTTTTCAAGGCACTATATATTTCCGTGTGAACGGGTTAAAGAAAACCTGATAGGAGATTCATGCTAACTGAACCATGAGCAGCATAAATGAGACAATGCTGTAGTCTTACAGAGAAAACATGCTCTAAAGATCAGCAAGGGGACTATGTAACTTGTATTACTAGTGTCAGGTGCTCAGTGGCTTCTTCCAACCCCGGCAACTCCCTAAGGTCTGCGGACTATAGTAGACTGGTAAGAAAATAATATACATGATATAAAGCTATTACATCAGAATCATAATGACAAAGGCAATAATGAACACAATGATTTATATATTTTTGGGTGGTGGGATAGTCAATATCCAACAAAACGCTAACTGTGCATATAATGACTATCTATTAGTTAGCTTGTTTTGTCCTCCTTGTCTGAACAGGAAAATGTTATAACTGCTTTTAAGATAAACAGTTTACATAACTTCCCAGTACTATAGTTAATATTTTCAATAAAGTTCAGTATCATAACCTATGCTGTTTCCTGACTATTAATATTAGGAAGGACAGAAGTCATTTTAGACGCATGCACTTTACAAAAGAAAAGATAGCATTCTTACTGTACATATTGTTTGTTAAAGAAGGAGGAAATTGGAAACAATGCTGCAAGAGATGTATTATTATTTGGGTCAAAGCATTCCGAACATTTATACTTTATTACCTTTAATCAATCTAATCTTTCTCCAGGTTTTTGCTAGCCCATCTGAGAGCAGCATGATGTAGGGGCAGAGACCCTAATTCTATCAATGTGTCAATTACTAGGCTGCATGCTGTCATTATGATTTATCTTCTGCAGATCTCTTAGTTCTTTGAATACTGAGCTCTGAATAAATCTACCCACACCACTGTCATCTTTCTGTGCATACTGTGGATCAGCAGAATTCTGCCAATCAAGGGTGGGTTAATTTTACACATAGCTCATGGATATGGACTACTTGGCAGCAGGTTTCCTAATCCTTCACTGATAATCTCCTTCTGATAAAACAGTGATATGAGAAACACTACATCTAGCAGCCCAGTAAGTGTCACATTGCTGGAATCAGGTTTCTATTTCTACAGTATGCTGCTATCAGGTTAAGTAGCAAAAAGCTGGTGAAAGATGATCTAAAGCTGATAATTTCATTATATTTATTATTCGTATGTACAGAGACATTGATATATTTATTGATCGCAATTTCCTTGTATTTTTTTTTTCATGAGTATTGGACTTGATACCATGGTTCAGGTGTGAAAAACAATTATGTCTTCATTGATTTCTTCAGATTGAAGATATGGGGTCATCTAACTTGTATTAATCTTCTTTTGCAGTTGAGCTACTGAAGTTCTAGTTATGGGAGTAATGTGTTCAACAGTGAAATACATTTTGTCAAGTCATGTTGTGAGAATTCTCCCACGTCCGCAATATGTATGCTCCCGGCCACATTCCCACAACATGTGCTCAGCCTCCCTCAATGCAATTGTACTGAGAGAGGCCAGAAACAGCCTTGTCACAATATGGCCGGGAGTATACATAAGCGCACTTGTGGTCAGATGATCGCCATTCCCGGCACTGACAAGGGAGAAACATTACAGCGCGCAGTGTGCGCGATGTGAGGATTCACAAGTCTGCAGTCAAACAGACTGGACAACATCTTTAATATACAATCAGAAATATTTTCATAAGCCCCAGATATACTTCACTATTAATTGATTAGTATATGGCTAGGTACACATCTGTCCACCATAAGGGTCCAATTTTAAAAAATATATATCGCATGGTATACATTTTGTTATGCATCTGTCTGGGCTTCTGGGCCGGAACTATGTTCCATTTCCTTGACTGCCGCCCATTTCTGTGAACCACGTTGGGCTTTACAAGTTGCCCGTTTGTCTCAGTGGCAGTTGGACATACACCTGTGTGTGAGTATTAAGATAATACTGTGCTGCTGTAATATGCTTAGACTTCATCCAGTTTCTTCTGTTGTTATTATCTCCTTAGTAGAGATGGGCAAATTTAATGCAGTAGAACTGAATTAAATCTGAAGTTTACAAAAATCTGCATTCTGGAGAAAACGGATATTTTTATTTGCTTAGCGCAAATTCAGCAAAATGCTATTTAACTGCAGATTAACACCATATCTGCAGGCTAATAGCCCTTTTTTACACGATAGCTTCACTTTAAGACCCTAGGTGAAGCATGAGTTAACTCAATCCTCCACTAATGACAGTGTATTCATGTCTATGTTTGTTTCCTTCAGTTCCTGCATGTTAATGGGACAAGCGTTCATTGATTCCAGAGCTGCAGAGAACTTTATGGACTTCTCTCTGGCTAATAGGATGAAGATTTATTTTCTTTTGTAATCGCACGAGTGTGCGATTAATCATATTTGAACTACAGACAGGGTAGCCCTTGCCCATTTCATCTGTACCTCACCCGTGACAGAGTGCACGCCAATCATCACCTCTCTAGCTGACATGACAGAGCTGAGATCAACCCTCAAAAATATTACCCCAATTAGCAACAAACCAGGGCAATCGGAAAGATCCAAGAAAAGTGCCAGAATTGGTGCATCTAATGTGATGCACCAATTCTGGGGTGGCTGCGGGCTGGTATTTTTAGGCTGCATAGGGGCAGATATCCATGGACCTTCCCAGCTTGATAATAAAGCCCCCAGCTGTCTGCTTTACCTTGGCTGGTTATCAAAAATGGGGGGATCACACATATTTAATAGGTTTAAAAAAGGTTAAAAACACCCTTTAGTGCCACATGAAAGGCACTAAAGGGTGCAACTTTATAATATTATGGGGGGAGGGACATTAATCTGAGCTCTTTCTCCTATATCAACTCTCCCCGAACTGCTTCTAGAGGAGAGTGTGCCGAGCATCGCGTCGAGTCTCCTATAAACCCCATTACGAGATGCGGCCGACGAATCATAGTAATGCAAGTAGCCAAGATGGCTATGGCATTACTCATTACCGTGTATGGCAAGCAATCCCCGCAAGTTTATTGCTTGTCTAACAGCCGCAAAACATGAGGGTTGGGGACTCAAGAACGCGCGCTCAATACTAGTGTCCAATTCTTCACTGGAAAATATTCATATCCAGCCAGTGCAGGCTTCTTATTTGTAAAAAAGGAAAATGGGTCAGACGAGACTGTGCATAGAATAAATAAACTAGAATGAATAAAATCACATTGAAAGTCTATTATTCATTGTCCTATCCATTATCCATTGCTCTTCATCTTTGAATTATTTGACAGGATTAAAGTTGCTATCATCTTCACCAAATTAGACCTGTGTGGAATTTATAACCTTATCTGCAATAAAGAGGACAACAAATGGGAGAGAGTGTTCAACACCCGTGATGGTCACTAAGAATATCTAGTAATGTTTATCGAATTATGCATCACACCACTTGTGTTCCAGCAATTTATAAATTAGATATTTCGGAAATTCCTGTACCAGTATGTCCTAGTCTATCTGGATGACACCCTAATCTTCTCCAGGGACCTGGACTCCCATTATCTTCATGTTCTGAAGAGACTGCGACAATCATTATGCCAAATTGGAGAAATGTCTCTTTGAGGAGTATAAATTGCAATTCCTTGGATACATCATCTCATCTGGAGGTCTGCATATGGGTCTAGACAAAGCTTCTGCTATTTTGGATTGGCCACAACCTATTGGTCTAAAAGCCCAAACATTCCTCTGCTTTGGAAATTATTTCCGATAGTTAATTAAAACTATTCTCAACTCGGAGAGGTGCTAATTCATGGAGTCGGATACTGACATTCAAGTCTTCTAAGAACTTAAATATTATTTTTCTACTGCTTATTTTTCTGTAAACAGACCACTCTTCCTTGAAGTGGATGCCACAGCTATTGTTGTAAGAATAGTTCTCTCACAAAATTTCTCTGGATCTAGAAATAAACCATGCGGATTCTTTTCCAATAAATTTTCTCCAGCAGGACAGAATTATTCAATTGTTGACTGTGAGCTCTTAGTCATAAACTAGCTCTTGAAAAATGGCGACATCTACTTAAAGGATCTAAGTTTCTAGTAGCCATCTACACCGACCACAAAAATCTGGAATATCTTCAGTCTACCTGTAGGCCAAATTCTTGCTAAGCTCAATGATCACTCTTCTCAGTTTAACTTCATTCTCACATACTATCCTGCAAAGGAAAACTGGAGGGCCGACACCCTATCAAAATCCTTTGATCCTGTAATGTTTCTGAAGACATGCCCTCACATTGAATTGAACCAGAATATATCATTGCCACCATCTCTGCTCTCTTCAATTTTTCACTTAAAGGATGATCTCTTGTCTCAAAAGCACTCCACCAAAAAGTCTTATCTTGGGCCCATTCTTTTTTTTCTAACTACTAAACTATTTTCAAATTTTTACTGATGGCCCAAATGGAAACACAAAATCGTAGAATTCTGGCTTAAGTGTGCTCAGTTCCAACTCTCAAGTGCCACTTACTCCTTTCCTGCCTCCTCCTAAAGGACTAGAGCTCTGAGCTGAGATTTCCATTGAATTTGTTACGGCGCAGGTATTCACTGCTTTCTGGGTCATAATGGACAAATTCTCCAAAATGTCTTGTTTTGTTCCATTGGCTCCACAGTTAACCAAAGCATTTTTAAAGACATTTTATGGTTCCAAAATTTTCAAGCTCACACAGTCTCTGACCATTGTGTGCAATTTGTTTCCAGGTTCTGGAGGGTTATTTGCAATAAGTTAAAATTCTCTTTGGACTTCTCCTCAGCTTATCACAACCATAGTGGGCAGACTGTTAGAATCAATCAGTCCATGGATACTTACAAATTTTCAACAACTCTCATCAAGATCATTTTCTGGATTTACTTCCTTGGGCCACATTTTCTCACAACAATTCAGTTTTTAGTGTCATCTGGGAAATTGCTGACAGTGTATGGTTGAAAACTTTTGTCTTCCTCTGCCATTTACACCTAAAAGTCTACTTCCTGCTGTGAATTGTATCTCTCAGGACATATATAACTTCTGAAATGAGGTCCAATTTGGCTGCAGCTAAAGCAGAGTGGTGATAGACACTGTCGACCTGTTCCCAACATGGCTCCAGGAGATAATGAATGGCTTTCCATCAAAACCATCTGTTTGACGACTCGTTGGAAAAAGTTGGTTCCTAAGTTCATTGGCCCTTTACAAGTTGTTCAGAAGATTAATCCAGTTTCACTATCCATCCAAACTACCTACTAGGTTAAAAATTCCTCATACCTTTCATGTCCCTCTACTTCATCCTCTGGTCTGCAACAAGTCTCTCCTACAGTTGAAACAGTTCCTGCTGCTTTCTCTGACCCAATCACAGAGTATGGGATCAATCAAATTCTGGACAGTAAGAAGTCTCATGGAAATCTCTTCTACTCAACAGACTAGAAGAAATATTGTCCAGAAGAGAGATGCAGAGATACTTGGTACCCAAAAAAGACAGTAATGCTTTAATCTTGCACAAGAGATGTCATGCTATGCATCCTCTTTCTTATGACTGACTCTTCTGGGAGACAACCTGTGACAAGACGAGCTCATCAATTGCTGTAAATGTCTCTCAAACTGATACTTTGAGACTGTTCACACTATGCAGCAATCATCTTCTACAAACCCTCAGGCCAGCTAGTCAACCCATCATTTAATGTAACATTACAAACTGTTATTTGAGTCTATTCACATTTCGTTGCAACTTGTTGCGGATCTTGACACCTTCAGCTGTGTGTTGCTTCAGACGTGCTGTATTTCTCTTTATCTCCCCTTGTGGTTCTGTGACTTCCGGAGTGTCGAGCCGCACTTGGCTTTTGCAGTCTTGCATAGCCTGTTGTCCAAATACTCACAGTTCCATGTGCCTTCATACCTGCTGTGTCCACACCCTGGGTCAATGTATCCACTCTGACCTGCGGATTTGTGAATCCAGCTCACTAGGTGAGACTATCACATTTCTTTGCAGTAGCACTGTGTAGGAAAGCATGGTCTGATGCGTTTTCCTACACAGTGAAACAAGTGGTATGCAAATTCATAACTGCTAGCCAAAGGCTGAGAGAACATACTTTTGGTCTTTGTCTCATGAATAGTGGCCTATGGCAATGTTACAGAATACATCAGGAAAAGCTCCTGACATAAACTGTAGACTAAATACATAAATGCAGTGTGCACCTTGCCTAAATTAGACACTACCAAATTGTATTAGAAAATTGATTATTTATGACCCAAATTATTTTAGTTTTGAAGTTCAAAAGAAATCCTTAGTACCTTATTGGCACAAGCAAAAAGGTATTAAGCATATCTATTATGTAAAAAGTGATACTGAAATGTTAAGGCTACTTCAAAACAATTGTATTGTTTTACAATATAACCAAGCAGCTTAACTTTAAAGTTGAGCCAGATATTTTCATTTTGTAGCCATTATTATGAGCACTTGAATTAAAAAGCTTTAAAAATACACTGCATTCATTCTGATTTTAGGAAAACATGTCACACCAGTATGCCGATGTATAAACATTGCTTTGAAAAAATTAAGAACATAATAGCAGCTGAATATAATTATCTGATATTATATAACTAAATGCAGTATGTACAAACAAAAGTTCCTTTTTTAATGTGAGACGCGCTAAATTTGATACGGTCATCATTGTTCATTCTAAGTTAACTGAAGCAAATGGCAATGATAACAGATCTCTTTCAATTAAAACAACCATTAGATAACTGTAACATCTGTACAGGTTCCTGTCACCTCTTTCGCTGCTTCAGCAGCCAGTTGGCGCCACACCATTGTTGCGGGTTACCCGTGACTGCTACAATCCTGTTTTATTCCTGGGACTTTAGGTGCAGCTAGATCAGAGAGCAAAAAGGTTAATTGTTTGTTTTTGATTAATCCTTTCTGAGAGCCCTGGGCAGGGAGGGCTGCTATTTAAATACATTGGTCTCTGATTTCCACTGTCAATAAATAAGTTCTGCTTACTTGGCCTGTAACTCTAGTCCTCGCTTTTGTGTTGCCTTACTGAATTCTCCCATTTTTTAATATCGGGTTATATTTTGACAAGGGCCGGGACAAGGGGTAGGCAGGGTAGGCTTCTGGCTTGTGCGCCACCTCCTGCCTACCTGAGTGAGGCGCACTTTAAAAAAAAAAAAAACGCAGAATGTTTGCAGCTGCCTGGCACCATTCTCCGACCGGAGACATTCAGCACAGTGATGGCAAGGGTGCATGCACGAAGGTGAGCGATGTCAGTCACTGACACCGCGCTCACCCCTCTCTCTCTGTCCTGTGCCCCGGGCACCGCTCCCTCCCTGTATTCAATTGTATTCGCGTTTTTCAGACGGACCACCTTGGTGGGTTAGGGGTCATGGGGAATGGTGAGTGCAGAGTTTTAAAAAGGGCACTGGATCCAATGATGCTGCAGACATATTAATTTATTGCTGGTGGTTCTGGTGTCATAGCCAAGTACTCATGGTGGGTCTGTGGATGTATTCATGTACCGATGATGAATCTAGTGATGCATTCATGTATTGATGATGGTTCTGGTAACGTATTCATGTACTCATGGTGGTTCTGGTCACATATTCATGTACTGATAGTGGTTCTAGTGATGTATTTATTTACTGATGATGTTTCTGGTGCCATATTCATGTACTATTGATGGCTCTGGTGCTCTAATTATGTACTGATGATGATTTTAGCTTCATATTCATGTACTGATTATGGTTCTGGTGAGGAATATATAATTAGAATCATCATCACTACATGAATACAGCACCAGAACAACCATCACTACACAAATATGTCTAGAGAACTGAAATACATCACCAGAACCACTATCAGTTTTGTGTAAGCTGTATTTGTCACATGATGGATGCACAAATCATCAGACTTATCCCTTTATTTATAATGGGGTCTGTGTATTTTCCATTAGGAAAAATTGAAATTAAACGGCCTTGATTATAGCTACACTTTATTCGTTTCCATAAGTATCCTTGGGTTCTACATTTAAAAAATACGACGTCAGGGATGGATATCGCTATTTTTTCCCCTGCATTGTATAAATGGTCTGCAAAAAAATGATGGTTTCTGTATCTAACTTTGAAATTCCACTCCCTATAAAGTCATGTCTTTAAAGCACACCGCTTTTTTTCACTTTTGATGACAATTTTTGTGTGAAAAAGTAACAATTCTAGTGGAAGTGGCCATCAGAGTTTGCTACTAGTGTTGAGCCACCCCCGTAGTGTTCGAGTTCGGTTCGGTTCGTCGAACACCCGTGTGTTCGCCGAACTGTTCGTCGAACTGTTCGTCGAACACCTTCGAACACCGTTAAAACCAATGGCAGGCAAACAAAAACACATAGAAACACATAGAAAACACCTTCAAAGGTGTCCAAAAGCTGACAAACTGCTCAGAAGACATAACTAACACATGGAAAAGTGACAAGTACATATAGTCATGCGAAAAGAAAAGAGGTGGAGGAGTAAAAGGAGGGGGAGACACAGATATAGGCATGTCATGCCCTTCTAAAATCCAAAAAGTGAGAAGCCGACACGGCCAGTCCGGTCCTGCCCGTGCCACCTCCGTGTCGCCGGGTTTGTGCCAGAGCCGCGGTGAACCCTGACGGCCAGCCCCCCTCTCCCAATACTGGTGCCTGTCCGCTGGTGGGTCGAGCGAGCCCCCCTGTGGTGGAGGCAGCTCTAAGCTTTTTAATTTAAATTGTCTCTCTAATTTGAATGAATACACTTTAAATCCATTTACAAGGATCTATTGGAGGGCAAGTCTCATGCCAGCAGCCGCGGTAATTCCAGCTCCAGTAGCGTCCACTAAAGCTGCTGCAGTTAAAAAGCTTTTATAAGGATCGAGCTCGGCTGTCCACCGCAAGGCATCCTACTGCCAGTCCCAGCCCCTATGCCTTGGGGTGCCTCCTGATGCTCTTCACTAAGTATCCCATGGTCCCGAAGCATTTCCTTTGAAAATATTAAGTGTCTAAACTACAGGTGGTGCAGCTTGCTTAACAGCCGGGATAATCCGCTCACTAGCAGACACTGCTACTAGGCACAAAGTATTTCCTGGGCTAGATGCAGTTAAAAATTTGTAATTAGATACTCTCGTTGGATGCTGAGAAAGCATTCCATAGAGTCTCCTGGCACGCCATATATGATTCTCTTAAAAAGCTTGGGGTAGGGGTCTAGGGGACCCTTTTATAGCCAAAATCACGGCCCTGTATCGCAATACGTCACCTAGGCTGAAGATAAATGGAACTGTAGCACCCTGAGGGCTCGGTTGCTACAGACGTATTGCACCTCACCCAGAGGTGTGATATCTCACTCTCAGGTAAGGATGGAGTGTGGATCAGGACCCGACACCTGCATGCATTACACCACATTGCCGTGGGGCAGGGCGACCAATATGCCCCTGAGATGGGCACGACAGTCCCTGTCCCTGGCTGGAGTGGGGGGAGGGAACACTGAGGAAGGGGAACCCTGTAGTGCAGGAGCAGGGAGGAAGCAGTTCCTGGGTGCATTGAGAAGGGAGTATAAAAGGTGGGCACCATCTTAGTTCAGTGCAGAGAAGTCTGAGCAGAAGTGGCAGGGAGCAGGGGCTCTGCATGAGCTCTGCTCCGGAGGCGGGCCTAGTAACAGAGGCTCAGGCCTGGAAGAGGGAGAAGGAAGGAAGAGGAGCGGAGAAGGCTCCAGGAACGAGGAATGAAGGGATCCCAGGGGTGCGGACGGGCGAGTCGCCACCGCACACCCGAATCCACCTGCGTGGAGGGGTCAGGCCAAAGGGGGAGACCGGTCCCCGAACTAGTGGAGGCAGGAAACGACCCTCAGCTAGAAACCGGAGGCTCTGACATTTTATGTGGCGCAGCCCCTCGCTACACCCGCTAGGAAGGCACCACATAGGGTCAGGGAAACTGGCGCCAAGTTTACCAAGAGGAGGCCCGAGGCAGCCGGACAGAAGTGTTGGTAAGAAAGGCCAGACAAAGGACACACAAAGGGGGTCCTGTGAAGTGCTCCAAAGTTATCTGGGAGTTGTCTGAGCCCCTCACCTGGTGAGCACAGTACGACGTGGGCAGCCGTTACCTGCAGACGTGGTCTGGATAATAAGAACTGTGAGTAAAGGCCCTGGACTGCATCACTGACTCCGTGTCGTTACTGCTGCTGCCCTGCACCATCACCCCCATCCTCCGCATACACTGCCCTGAGGCTATACTCCTCCCGTGGGGAGTTATGCTACGCTCTGCTGCACCCACAACACCAGCCTCAGCGGTCTGCCCTGTAGCAGCGGTTCACTCTGACCGCAATCCACGGGTGGCGTAGTCGGACATTTAAACATCAAAACCACATAAATAGTTCCGCCACTGGTTTGACCGCCCTGAGCCACGGAACCGGGTCGCCGCCACGAAGACTACAACCACCAGCATCCACCAAAAAGGGTCCGGCTCCGGGTGTCCCAACGCCCAGGGGGTGCGTCAGAACATTTTCATCACCTTTCACAATCACCAATGGGACAAGGCAGGGATGTCCTCTGTCCCCTCTCTTATACATCCTAGTGACGGAGCACCTGCTCTCATCAATTCGCCATAACCCCAATATTAGGTGGATTGAGGTGGGAGGCACCGAGTACAAGTGCTCTCTATTTGCTGATGATGTCCTAGTATATATCACTCAATCACATATATCCATCCCTGCTGTTATGGCTGAAATAGATCACTTTGTTACATGGTCAAATTTTAAAATCAATGCAGCGAAGTCTGAGGCCCTCGATGTCTCCCTCCCCAAATCCATATAGGATTCCATCCAGTCCAACTTTCCCTTTGCCTGTCCCTCACAGGGTATCAAATACTTAGGAATTCCTATTCATAGAGACCTCTCCCATCTATGTTATCTTAATTTTGGGCCCTTTATTGAACAACTCCATACAGACCACGGTTGGCAAGTTAGAACTGTAATATTCACTACGTGAACCGCTGGTGTTTTTTGGAAAAGAACATGTACACTGCGTTCCAAATTATTATGCAAAAAGTGTTTAGGAGTGATAAGGGAAGAATTTGTTTGTTTGTCAGTTAAACTCATTGATGGTGATGTGTGTCAGGGCTCTTTATATCACTGTAAGCAATTGCAGACACCTGTGCTAATTAGTTTGGCAGGTGTGTCCAATGAAAGGCAAGACTACTTAAGAAGGCTCTCTCACATTATTAAGCAGCCTACATTTTCTGCCAAAATGGGAAAGAAAAAGGATGTGTCGGCTGCTGAGAAGCAACAAATTGTGGAGTGTTTAGGTCAAGGCATGACTACAATCAACATTGTGCGATGATCAGGATGAAGTGTCTTGGCAATCAAGAAGTATGTAGCTGATTCACAGTACACACGTGTGCGTGCTGATAAGGGCAAATTGAGGACTCTTTCCTACAGGCAATTACGTCAGGTTGAAAGAGCAGCGGCCAAAAAGCCTTGTCATAGCAGCAGACAAGTTTTTGAAGCTGCTTGTGCCTCCAACGTCCCCCGAACAACAAGATGCAGGGTCCTTCAGAGGTTTGCAGCTGTGCATACGCCATCCTGTCGACCTCCTCTATCCACTTCACACAAGCAGAAACGGCTCCAGTGGGCCAAACATTACATGAAGACTGATTTCAAAACAGTTTTGTTCACGGATGAGTGCCGTGCAGCGCTCGATAGTCCAGATGGATGGAGTGGAGGATGGCTGGTTGATGGACACCCCACGCAAACACGGCTACAGCGCCAACAAGGAGGAGGTGGAGTAATGTTTTGGGCTGGAATCATGGGGAGAGAGATTGTCGGCCCCTTTAGGATCCCTGAAGGCGCTAAAGATGAACTCCATAATGTATGTGGATTTTCTCAAACAGCACTTCCTGCCATGGTTCAAGAAGAAGAACCGTGTATTTCACAGCAAGATCATTTTTCTGCATGATAATGCACCATCTCATGCTGCACATAAAACGTCTGCATCTCTGGCTGATATGGGCATAAAAGGGGACAAACTTATGGTGTGACCCCCATGCTCCCCTGACCTCTACCCCATTCAGAACCTTTGGAGCATCATTAAAAGGAGTGTCTATGATGGCGGGAGGCAGGTCACATCTAAGCAACAGCTCTGGGAGGGTATTCTGTCCTCATGCAAAACAATTGAAGCAGAAACCATCCAAAACCTGACAAATTCAATGGACGAGAGAGTTCAGAAGCTCCTTTCGAACAAGGGGTCCTATGTGAAAATGTAACATCACCTAGAATAAAGTTTTGAGTTGAAAACTGTTTGATTTCAGTTTCTAACAACCTGCTAATGCTTATAATTTCAAAAATGACCATTTTTTGGTCTTTATTAAAATGAAAAGGTTGATCGAAAAGTTTGGGGGATCTAAGAGTGTGGCAACCCAGTAGTCATGATTACTTCGAATTCTGACAATATGAGGGTCATGCTGCAGGTAGTGCAGCAAGAAGGCACTTATGTGTCTTGCGCATCTCGGAGCCCCAAAATTATTTTCCGGGCTAGATGCAGCTAAAAATTATTTTTAATTTTAAATCTGGTGAAGCTTTAGTATAGATGGCCTAATAGGATCAGTGCTGCACACTGCTACAAAGCCCAAATTATTTTCCAGTCAAGATACAGATAAACATGATTAGTAATTTGAAAGCTTAAAACGGTTGGTAGGGTGATTTTAACCAATCATCAAGCTTTTACTCTCCCCAGGATGACACAGGGGTAGAAAAGTCGTTTCGGATCCATGATTTGTTCATCTTTATGAACGTGAGTCTGTCTACATTATCAGTGGAGAGCTGCGTGCGCTTATCTGTCAGCACACCACCAGCAGCGCTGAACACACGTTCAGACAGAACGCTGGCTGCGGGGCATGACAAGATCTCCAAGGCGTAAGTGGCTAGCTCCGGCCATTTATCCAGATTGGAAGCCCAAAAAGAGCAAGGGTCCAGTGACACAGTCGTGGCTTCAATGTTTACTTGGAGATACTCCTGTACCATCGTCTCTAGGCGTTGACTATGTGTCAGACTTCTTGTCTCCTGTGGCCTTGCAAAGGATGGGCTAAAAAAGTGGTGAAATGATTCCGCAAAATTGATGTTACCAGCAGATACTGTGGTTCTGTTACGGTTTGAGTGCTGAACACTTGACGGTCCCACGGTTGGCAAGTTGGAACTGTGAGATTCACTACGTGCACCACTGGTATTTTGTGGAAAAGCACATGTAAGATTCTGCAACAGTCTCTGCTGATACTCCTGCATGCGTGCATCCCTTTCTATGGCAGGAATAATTTCTGCAAATTTACTTTTGTACCGGGGATCTAACAGTGTGGCAACCCAGTAGTCAGGATTATTTCTAATTCTCACAATTCGAGGGTCATGTTGCAGGTAGTGCAGCAAGAAGGCACTCATGTGTGTTGCGCATCCAGGAGCACCAAGTCCCTGTTGTGTTGGTGGCGAGGTAACAATCATGCTTCCTTCCTCTGTCCTCTCCCCCCAACCTCGCACAACAGAAATGTGATCAAGGTCTCCCTCATCTGATGAGTCTTCCATCAGTTCGTCCTCCACTTCTTCCTGGGCTCCTGCACCTTCCTCACTAGTTTGGCTGCTACCATGCGCCCTGGTAAAACCATCTCCCCCACCCTCACATGCCTGCCGCCTTGGTGCTGCCGACCGTCTGGACCTTGCAGATGTTAGCCCTCCCGCATACAACTCCTCCTCCTCTACTTCCTCCACCTCCTCTTGTGCCACCACCTGACTCCGAATTCTGTTTAACATGTGCTCCAGCATGTAAATCACCGGAATAGTCATGCTGATAATGGCATCGTCAGCACTAAACATCTTCGTCGCCATTTCAAAACTGTGCAGAAGGGTGCATAGGTCCCTGATCTGAGACCACTCCTCCAGCGTGATTTGCCCCACCTCTGAATCTCGTTGGCCCAGGCTATACGTCAGAACGTATTGCACCAGGGCTTGTCGGTGCTGCCACAGTCGCTGCAACATGTGCAGAGTTGAATTCCACCGGGTAGGCACATCGCATTTTAGCCGGTGAAGTGGCAGGCCCAACGACTTCTGTAGAGATGTAAGTCGCTGAGCTGCGGGATGCGAACGGCGGAAGTGAGCACACAGCGACCGTGCCCTCTGCAGAAGGCCATCTAGTCTGGGATAGTGGGCTAAAAATTGCTGGACAACCAGGTTCAACACGTGAGCCATACAAGGCACGTGTGTGACATTGCCCCGGCGAAGGGCCGCACCCAGGTTTGCAGCATTGTCGCAGACGGCCTTCCCTGGTTTCAGGTCCAGTGGAGACAACCATTCATGAATTTGGTTCTCCAGAGCTGACCACAACTCCTCAGCTGTGTGACTCACATTTCCCAGACATTTCAATGTAAAAACCGCCTGATGATGTTGAGCCCTACTGCCAGCATAGTAAGGAGGTGTGCAGGATCCCTTCTGCGCAGTTAGAAAGCTTGTGGCATGACCAGACAGGCTTTGGGTGCAGGTGGAAGACCGAGAGGAGGTTGAGGAGGCAGAAGCAGTGGAGGAACTTTGACATAAAGAGGATTGAGGCACAACTCGTGGGGACGGCAAGACTTGGACAGCAGCCCCTTGTCCTGCTGTCACCATAGTTACCCAGTGCCCAGTCAGCGACATGTAACGCCCCTGTCCATGCCTACTCGTCCAAGTGTCTGTGGTGAAATGCACCCTGTCACACACAGAGTTTCTCAAAGAAGCGGTGATGTTGTGTGCGACATGCTGGTGGAGCGCAGGCACACCTTTCTTTGAGAAGTAGTGCCGACTGGGCATCTGGTACTGGGGCACTGCGACGGACATAAGGTCTCGAAAATCCTCTGTGTCCACCAGGCGGAAAGGCAGCATTTCTGTAGCCAAGAGCTTGCAGATGGTGAAATTCAACCTCTTAGCTTTCTCATGGCTAGGAGGAAATGGTCTTTTACTTGTCCACATCTGAGGGACCGAGGGCTGGCTATTGTGCTTAGACGGGGTTGATAAGGGTGTCCCCGGCAAACTGCCGGTCTGTGAGGAAGATGCAGGCGGACATGTTAGGTTGCCTTGATCCAAAGGTGGTGCTATCGATGTCGGACAGCGCTCAACACCAGCTGGTGTTACCACCTCCAAAGAAAATGATGACCTGCCAATCACGCTGGCTGTTGCGGGTAAAGAGGTGGCAGGTCTGCGCCCCAAAACAGGTGTGACTGCTGTCCCCCCAGTCACAGAGGATGAAGAGGCCGCGGATGCACAAGATATGGCAGACGGTGATTGGCCCGGCCGGCTAGGCCACATTGTAGCACACTGAGCTTCCCACTGCAACTTATGCTTCATGTCCATGTGCCGGTTCATGCATGAAGTACTCAAACTATGTATTTTTTGGCCTCTACTTAGCTTTTGCTGACAAATGTTACAGATAACACGAGTTGGGTCATCTTTATCGATCTGAAAAAATGCCCAGGCTATGCAAGGCTTAGCACCCATGCGACCTGAAGAGCCACCACGACTTGTGGTGAGAGGCATAGTTGTGTTTGAGGATGCAGTTGTTGACGTGCTTCCAGTACTACGTCTCTGTCCAGGAAGGCGCAACCTGACCTCGTCGTCACTAGCATCTTCCTCCACCTCCTCTGCTGACCTCATCTCTTGGCTGACTGTGGGTTGACTGTAAGTGGGATCTCCGACCTCATCATCATCACCCTGTGCGTTATCACACCCATCGTCCTCAGAGCCAACCTGTTCCTGCCCTGACAAAAAACTAAAGTTGTCGCTCCAATCAGGTATTTGAGTCTTATCATCGTCTTCCTCATTGTCTCCACCAACAGGAGTTACAGTTTGGGAATGAGGGTCTACATTATGGTCAGAACCTTCTGCGTCTGGTCCTGGATCCGACTCATAAAGATTCTGGGCATCAGTGCAGATCATTTCCTCGTCTGGATTCACAGAAGCGCTGGAGTCGACCTCTGATTCCCAGGCTATAGTATGAGTAAACAGCTCTGCAGACTCAACCATCTGTTCTACCTCATACTCAGACGGGCAGCTGGAGATTTGGGAGCTGTGAGGAAGCAAGTGCGATTTGGGTGACACCTTTGAGGACTGGAGTATTTGTGATGTTGAAGTTGATGTGGAGGAGAGCCCACTTAAAGGAGCACTTGATATCCGTTGAAGCACCTGCTGTTTTTGTGCCTCATCTGGAATTTGTAGCGATTGGCGTGGCCGTAAGAAAGGGATCTTATCACATTGTCCGCTAAAAGAAGTAGACATTTTAGTTTGGCTGGAAGATGGTCTTTCTTCTGCAGATGTTACTGTTGCTTTAACACCTACCCCACGGACACAACCTTTTTTCCCCTTCCCAACACGAGTATTCCCCTTTCCACCAGCAGCAGGCCTTTTTCCACTCATTTTGGTGGTTAACTAATTCACAACTCTGGAGTTGTTTGCACAAAAAAACAATGGATGGTAACCGAGCAGAGCTGAGTGGCCAAACTGTGGTATTAGGCCAAAACTATTGGCTGGGTTAGATGCAGAAAAAAATTATTTTGAATTTGCAACCTGATGGAGGTCAGTATAGATGGACTAATACAAATAGTCCCACACACAGCTAGAAGCCCAAATATTTTTTCAGAGGTACTGTAGATGCAGATAAAAATTAGTTTTAATTTGCAACCTGATGGAGGTCAGTATAGATGGACTAATAGAGAAAGTCCGACACACTACTAGAAGGCCAAATATTTTTTCAGAGGTAGATGCAGAAAAAAATATATTCAGTTTGCAACCTGATGGAGGTCAGTATAGATGGACTAATACAAATAGTCCCACACACAGCTAGAAGCCCAAATATTTTTTCAGAGGTACTGTGGATGCAGATAAAAATTATTTTTAATTTGCAACCTGATGGAGGTCAGTATAGATGGACTAATAGACCAAGTCCCACACACTGCTAGAAGCCCAAATATTTTTTCAGAGCTAGATGCAGAAAAAAATTATTTTCAATTTGCAACCTGATGGAGGTCAGTATAGATGGACTAATAGACCAAGTCCCACACACCGCTAGAAGCCCAACTATTTTTTCAGAGCTAGATGCAGAAAAAAATTATATTCAATTTGCAACCTGCTGGAGGTCAGTATAGAAGGACTAATAGAACAAGTCCCACACACTGCTAGAAGCCCAAATATTTTTTCAGAGCTAAATGAAGAAAAAAAATATTTTTAATTTGCAACCTGATGGAGGTCAGTATAGATGGACTAATAGACCAAGTCCCACACACTGCTAGAAGCCCAAATATTTTTTCAGAGCTAGATGCAGAAAAAAATTATATTCAGTTTGCAACCTGATGGAGGTCAGTATAGATGGACTAATAGAATGATGCTATGCCCAAAAGATTTTACTTCACTAGGTGCAGTAAAAAAATTGGTATTCTATACACAGGTGTTATATCTTGCAACACAGATAGGCTACTCCACTGACTAACACACTCTGCAATAGGCCAAAAAGGATTAGCTTTGCTAGATTCAGCCAAATGCTGTGAAAAAAACTTGCACAGCACTGGCACAGACCTGCCTGGCAAAAACTGATAGGAACTCATGTAACCTAGTCCTGAAAAGGACTCCAATTACAATTAGTCTTTACTCCCACAACCTATCTATTTAAGAGCACAGACCTCCCTGATAAAAGTCGTAGGAAATGCTGTAACCTAGTCCTTAAAAGGACTGCAATCACAACTATTCCCTACTCCCAAGCTATCTGTATATTTGTGCTAAAATTGGCTTGAAATTAACAAGGTATAGCGCACACAGCAACAGCGGTGCCGTCTAACACGCAGCTGCAGCAGTGAGAAAATGGTGGTGACGGGGAAAATGGCTTGGTCTTATAGGGCAAGGACATGTGACATACACTGCCAATGACACATGCCCTTGCTTGTGTGAAAAAAAGCACTTCGCTCCGTGTGTGCGCTGCTGATAGGCTGACAGATTGCACCTCCCCACTGCAAATGTGGGAAAGAGAAAAAAAAATGGAGATCTTCATTGTTCCTGCAGAGATCCATCCCCTGCCCCTCCCCCCACCCCGCTGTACACTCAAACTGCGTATTAACATTAATTTTCATCATTACTGAGAAAAAATCCAGTTATGATTTTGGTGCACGAACAGTTATCGAACATAACCTCGAACAGACGAATTTTTCTCAAATTGTTCGTGTTCGCCGAACGGCTCGAACACCGCCCAAAACAGCTCGAATTTGAGATTGGCGAACAGTTCGAGTAGAACAACGCTCATCTCTATTTGCTACCTAACCCATCGGAGGGGAACGTGCATTAAGGGTCCTGTTACCTTAGTCTCTGACTCATTCCCTTGATTTGGGGTGGGGGTCAGGAGGGCACCATTGGTTTCATCTGCCTAGGGCACCAAAATACCTTGTCCCGGCCCTGATTTTGACCATCATTTTGCTTTTTTATTTTGTCCCTGATGTGATCTTTTGGCATTCACTCCATGTAGTGCAACCCTTGTTGCATTCAGCTTGCGACATTGATCAGCAGATGACTCTGTGGCCCCAGCCCCGGTGCCCTTGTGTAAAAACAGATCCCTGTACAGGTGTTATCGGGTGAAGGCCAATGCAACACCCCCCCTGGGATCTGGTTGTGCTAAGTTTGTCTGGTTGCACTGTTTGTGGAATCTTGGGAGTTGTTAATACAGCTTCCATGGACAGGCTTAGTGCAAGCCACTCCATTTACCAGATTCCAGGGATTTCCCTGGCCTTCACCCTTTAATCTATGTACAGTGATATGGACTTCCATAGGACCCCTTGTGCTGGGGTTACAAAGTTAACTATTGACTAGTGGAGTAGGCTGAAAGCAAGAAGGGTTGCCACAGGTGGGCCAATGCCAAGAGATCATGTTAGGGACAACATCAAAAACCTTGTGAATGGTAAAAATAGAAGCCAAGGTCAGAAAACAGGAGAAATCCTGGAAGAAAACACAAGAGTTAGGACTAGAGCTACAGGCCACGTAAATGAACTTAGTGATGGACAGTGGAAGTCAGAGACACAAGGGTTTAAATAGCAGACAATCCCACCCAGGGCTCTCAGAAAGGATTAATCAAAACCAAACAATTAACCTCATAATTCTCTGATCTAGAAAAACTAAAAATCACAGGAATAAAACAGAACTGTAGCAGTCAAGTTTCACCCGCAACAAAGACGTGGCGCCACCTAGTGGTGAAAGTAGAAACAGATTGGAGAGGAACTAGTACAGAAGTTACAATACACCATGTGATGTTACAATATATCATGTGAATTTAGCCATATTATATTTTCCAGCCATTCAGCTTTAAGGGATACTGTAACACAAAAAGGATTCCAGTCCATCAGACCAATAACAATTTATAATCTGTTTTCTGTGGCAAAGGAGGAATGCTAAGACAAAGGCCCCAATTCATCATTGACTTTGAACCTGTTTTTTCTCTAGTTTAGTGTGTTTTGCACCCGTTTTTGTTTGCACCAAATTCATTATTCTATTTTCGCCTGTTTTAAGTCTATTTTTTTTTCCTGCTTTGTGGGTAAAATTTAGCAATTCCATATGTTTTGGCCTGATTCATCAACTGCAAATTTTTTAAAAGTTTTAAAATTTGGGACAACGCCACTCCAGTCCCACTCCTGGAGTTTTTTTCAGTATACAAGTATTTTGGAGTTATTTTTGAGCCATTGTGTGAAAAATTCAACGTTTAGCACTGAAAAGTCAGAAGAAAATTTCAAGTCAGAAAAAAAGGCCATTTTTGAATTTGTACCAAAAATTCAAGAATTGCATGCGCCATTTTGAAAAATTTGATATTAAAAAGGGCAACTAATATCACAAGACAAAAAAGGAAAGTGACTAAAAAAAATGCAAATGATGAATTAGGGCCCAAATATACAGTATATACTTGAATCTGACACAATATGTAACTACAACACAACCTCCACAAATTAATTAGTATTTAAAATACTTAAAAAACATTGACTTACATGATGGACTACTTGGTGTTTTGGTGTCTATGTACTGGTTAAAATTCAGCAGGAATTCTGTGTTATTGTTGGATATCTCTAGGTCAGTGCAGTATTCTCTGTAATAATTAAATAAGTACATTAATTTCAGTGAGTCAAAACACAGTCTATTTGTTCTTACTGTGTTACCAAAAAGTTAATTCAAAAACATAAAGAGCGCATCTCATAATTCTAAAAAGCACATGGACAACAATTCACAAAAAAAGAATATTAGTAGTTAATATATGTTATAAAGGTTTTTAATATAAACAGGAACTTGACTACAGCACATGCTTGATATGTTGAAAAACAATGTAAAACATGTTAAGCTTTAAAATGCAAAAATTGATCAACCTTGGAGCTAAGTAAGTGGAGCCAACATCTTCAAAATACTCAGGCTTCAGAGTTTCAGAGTCTGAAAGAAAATAAGAAGCTGAAATTAATATAGAGAACACATTATTTTTTCCATCTGGTCCTCCTGAAGCCTATGAATAAATAAAATACATCAATGGTGGAATGTTGTGCCAACAATGAAACATTTGAGCAACCTTGAGAGGCAATTTCAGGCAATGTGGAAAAAAACAGGATGAAATTTTAATGAATATTTGACATATTTTGGGCTGGAACTTTAAAGAGGACTTGTCAGTACTCATCACTTATAACATGTCTGTTCTGATAAATACTCTGAAGGCATCAACACACCCCTAATGCACTTGCAAACTTATCTGCATGTGGTCTAAAAGCTTGATTTCTCAGCACTGGCACTTGGACTTCCACAAAATAATTAGGAATTTTATTGTTATACTAGCTTATACAAATATACCACTATACGGCTACACCAATATTGTCCATACAGCCATACCACTAGTTTCATTAGTAAAATTGCCCTGATAGGTTCGCTTTAATATTGTTTTATACATTTTAAACTGGGTGCTGCAATTTCCTGCTACCACCCAGTTGTTAATTTATTCATACATTTTATTCATACATTTTAAAAATGAGGAATAACAGAAACATGACACAATATTTTCACAGAAACAGATTTCAAAGAAAGGCATCTCAAGAACTTTTATTTCATAATGCATACAAGTACTTGCTAAAACAGACATTTCAGGAGAACTGACAGATCTTCTTTAAATATGTCTGGAGCAAAGTCACTAAACCTAGTCTCAATCTGATGCATTCAACATGCTCTTGTTTGCATTGAACAATAGGATCATGCATTATGTATTTTATAATTTTCTTAGCAACTTAATCTATACTATAGACAGGTAAGTAGGCTATGAGTAAATCCTAGCTACACAGGCTCTGATTATTTTCACATGGCTGGCTCTGCATATAACCAGGCTAGCTATTCACGTTAGTCAATCAGCTGGGGGAAGCTGACCAGAGTGGATTTGTAGAGATCTGTGTTTGAACTGAAGAGAGAGACAAGATGGAATTTTTCTCTCTGAGAAGAGTCTGCACAGGCAATGTGCACCAAACTGCAAGCATCATTGGTTGCTATGGGAAATAGCTGTTCTGTTTAACTGGATTGGGACTAGTTCAGTCATGTATGAGTAGCCAGGGTCTGTGTTGTTTAGTTAGCACATAGACAAGGCTAGGGATTTATGTTTATGATTTTGTTTTGGTGCTGTGCAACCAGGGAAAAATAAACGTCATGTTGTTTTGATAGAACAATCCAGTGCCTGTGTGAATGCTACCTGTTGCCTACCTGAGAGTGAATCCTTACATTTGGTGGAGAATGCAGGCATGAAGTCCCAGAGGGCACAGGCGATTGCAGTGTATAAATTTAATGTCCTGGGTAAATTCAGCTACAGCATTGCAAACACAGCCAGAAAGCATGGCGGAGCTTGTTAAGCAATTAGTCTAGGTGCAGCAGATATAACGGCACCAGTAGCAGCAGCAGACTCAACAGGAGATTAACAAAATCTTTATCCAGCAGTTTCAACAGCAGCAGCAGGATTTAAAGCAGCAGCATCAGCAGCAGTTACAGCAGGTTCAGATGCAGAATCAGCAGCAGCTGGTTCTCTTGGCAGAAACTGCCCAGGCCAGTCATAAGGTACCCACCTGCCAGCCAAAGTGAAGGTATGCGGGTGAGTCAAATGGTACGGGAGGACTCTGGAGGACGACGTAGAGGCTTTCCTGGCTGTCTATGAAAGGGTGGCAGACAAAGGGAAACTGCCCCCCAGAACAAAGGGCAGAGGTTCTAGCTCTGTACCTTACTAGGGAACCACAGAAAGTCTACTACAACTTTGCCCTGCAGGATGCCAAAGAGTACAGCAAGCTGAAGGCAGAGATTATGGCACATTTGGGCGCAACTCTCTGGAGCTACCAAAGGGATAAAACTCCCCACTGCCAGATATTTGCTGCAGCTGGAGACCTGCTCTCCAGCACAAACGGTGGAAAGAGTGGCAGTGGACAGATTTATATACTCATTATCAACATTCGTACAACTGGGTTGCCCAGGGAGATACCCAAAAAGCAGATGACCTAATGAGCCTGGTGGAAATATACTTGGCTGTGAAGAATTCCCTGAGCAGTCAAGGGAGCCTGAGGTCATCTTTCAGGGATAGGCAAAAGAAAGGACCCAAGATTACCTCTGAGGGGGGCTGAAGGTCTCAGGAAGGATCAGAGCCAGGTTCAATGGGTACATCTCATAACATTGTCTGTTGGAGGTGTCATGCCCCGAGTTATATATCAGCCAATTGTCCCTTGACATCAAAGCCAATAGACTGCAGCGTATCCCAGCGCTACTCCTGATACGCCTTCCCTGCCTACAGTGCTGTTCCTCATCCAGGCGAAGGGACTCAGAAATTCCAGGTGACTGTGAACAGTGTACAAGTGATGGGACTTCTGAACTCAGGGAGTTTGGTGACGTGATGTGGAAAGGGCCACAAGTCCGCATGTGCTAGTCCCTGGGAAGGAAGAAGGGGGTTAAGGTGTATCCATTAAAACTCTAAGCTCTATCCGATGGCTCAGGTGGACATGCACACAAACTGTGGCTCCGTTTCGCATAAAGTGGGAGTGGTCAAGGACTTGTTGCATGCTATTGTTATCGGTCGAGATTTTCCTTTGTTCTGGGACATATGGGTTGAAGCTGTAGCACCGAGTAGTCCAGTATGCTGCCAGGAGTTGGCTATGGTAACAAAGTCACATGATGTAAACAGTGAATTTCCATTCACTGTACTGGCTAGAAAGGAGAAAGGAGGATGAGAAAGCATCTCCTGAAGCCCATATCCCTTACCTGGAAGTGTTCAAGGATAACTTTGTGACTGCCCAGCTCAGGGAACTCAGTAAAAGGTACTCTGGAAAATGGAGATCCTCAGGAGACGGGAGGCGATAGTTGGTTCTGCAAGGGACCAGGCATGAAGATTTGTTGTGTTGTAGGAACAAACTAAAGGGACAGGTAAAAGAGTGCCACCTCAAGGCCCAAGAGAAATAATCCAAGGGGTATAATCAGTCGGCTTGAATAAGACAATTTAATCCTGGGGATCGGGTACTTGTGTTAGTACCTGCAGAAAAGAGCAAGTTCCTTACCCAGTGGCTTGGACTCTATAGGGTGGTGGAAAATGTGGGAGAAGTTAACTATAAAGTACATTGACCAGGGAAAAGAATGGTGTTTCCTATATATTTTGACGACCTACTAAAACCCACTTGAAACCCCTTGCTGGTTAGCCCGGTCAGAAGCCAACATTTCCGGTGTCAAAGTGGCATGAACTTTGCCTCCTTCCTAAAATCAGCATGACCAAAAATCAATATCCAAAAATAAGTGCAGGTTCTTTGAGGTACTAGGTCACCTTCTTGTCATCAAGAATTAGCCTCAAATTTGGGTCAATTTACAGCCCTGTAGTCTCTGTGTGTTGACAGGTTGTGTTAAGCCCTCTGGCTTTTGGCAGGGGAAAGTATGTAGCAAAACCAGGTAGGCTAGGGTTAAATCCTAGCTCTATAGGCTCTGATTATTTGCACCTGGATGGCTCTGCATATAACCAGGCTAGCTGTTCACCTTAGGCAGTCAGCTGGGGGAAGCTGACCAGAGTGGGTTTGTGTTCGAGATAAAGAGAGAGACAAGCCGGTATATCTCTCTGAGTACAGTCTTCACAGGCTGTGTGCACCAAATTGCAAGTATTACTGGTTGCTATGGATGATAGCTGTTCTGTTTGACCAGATTGGGACTAGATCAGCAGTGTGTGAGTAGCCAGGGTCTGTATTGTTTAGTTAGCGCCTGAACAAGGCTAGGGATTTATGTTTTCGGTTTTGTGCTATGCAACCTGTGAAAAACAAATGTCATATTATTTTGATACAAGAATCCAGTGCCTGTGTGAACCTTAGAGTAAATCCCTACAATATGTTATATACATATATAGTCAATATTATAGATTGAGTTGCTAAGAAAATTACAACCTCTTTGCTGCAATAGTCCATATAAAAAGATGAGGGAACAACTGTCAAATTGCATCATGGTAATCCTCGGCACTTTATTCTGAACTTACCCTCAGGAACGTTGTTTAACAATCTAAAGCTGTACTAAATGCAGCCATACTGATTGGATCTGTCACACTAACTTAAAATTCTGTTTAACAGCAACATCAACAGCTAATGTTTCTACCGTCTATAGTCATGAACAGCTACCATGTAGCTATAATATCACATGCCACTTTAAATGACTGAAGATTTAAGAACAAAGCAAAAAGAAATGACAGACATAAATGAGGGAAACATGAAATAGGTGGCTAAAGGTCTAAAAGGATATTAAAGACTAGCAAAGTAAGCATAAAGGAAGTACTTGCCCTTCAATTTGCTCTTTTTGGCTGTGATTATCCATCATAGAGAGAAAGCAAGAGAAAAAAACAGGAAAAACAGGGTAAAGGTAAAGGGGGTCACAAACAATATTTTATTCAATTAAATTCTTGAATAAAGATATTGTGACATGATAAAAAGGTTTATTCATGTTCAGTTGAAGTCCGGAGAAAAAACAGACAAATACACATCACAATATGAATGTAATAATTTCTCAGTAATATCATGTTGCTGAAAGGATCTTCTAAGCAAATGTAATGACAATGGCTAAACAAATAAGACAATACTCTGAGGATGAATACCATCCCTTTAGGCTCCTTTACGGTAGGCATCATTTCATTTATTCAACATAGTCTTTTGACAGTTTTATTTATTATATCATAATCTGTCATACCCAACAACAGATCAGAATAACAAAAGACTAGTGATGATTGAAAAAATTGCAGGTGAATTCAAGTCAAGAAGAATTTTATGAAATTTGCAGGTCCCAGCAAATGCAACCAATTCCCAATTTGATTAGTGCCAATCGCTCAAAGAAATGCCAGCTGACTTTTTACAGTGAAGAAAATTTCAGCAGTTACAGAAATATGAGATGACCTCAGGTGCAAAAATGGGCTTCCTCATAATTCCTTGAATATATCACATGACATGGTGATATATAGTAAGTAGGGACTATCATTGCCTAAATAAAAGCTAATACAGGAAATGCAGCAGTCATTTTTGGGTGATTTTAGGATATTGAGCTTATAACTCAGTAAGAAATACAGAAACATAAAGCCCTAAAAATTGGAAAATACTCTTGACACTAATGTGTTATGTAACTGAAGCACTGAAGAAGAGAGTAGTAGTCTGGGAATAATACATAAATTCATTTGATAGAGGGAGAGAAAAATAGGACAGCAGCCAGCAGCAGTGCCAGTCTTATTGCGATTGATCAGTTACAAAGTGGTGTGAAAAGTGTTTGCCCCCTTCCTGATTTCTTATTCTTTTGCATTTTTGTCACACGAAAATGTTTCAGATCACAAAACAAATTTAAATATCTGACAACGATAACAGAAGTACACACAAAGTGAAGTTTTTAAAAGAATGTCTTTATTATTAAGGGAAAAAGAAATGCAAACCTTTTGATCACGTCACAATATCTTTATTCAAATAAAATGTATGTTTTAAGGGGGGAAGGGGAAATCACATCTTCACACAGGTCCCTGTAGGTTTGGATTTATTTTTCCCTTAATAATAAAGACCTTCATTTAAAAATTTCATTTTGTGTTTACTTGTGTTATATTTGTCTAATAGTTCAATTAGTTTTGTAATCTGAAACATTTAAGTGTGACAAACATGCAAAAGAATAAGAAATCAGGAAGGGGGCGAACACTTTTTCACACCACTGTATATAGTGTTGCTGGCATCTGTCCGGTTACATTTGAACTACAATTTCATTTTTTTTCTTTATTTTTAATGTAGTAAAAAGTAAAAGCAAGACAGCACAATAGCTTTTCCGCACAAAAAATCGGAAATCAGTGTCAGACAGTGAGGTTGCTTATCATGAGCAGTTGTACTGAGTTTTTGCTTTTATTGTGCGATCGTTTTTCTGAAGGGGAAATAATTGTTTTTTTTATTCAAAAGAAAATTTCTCAAAATTTTACTATGACGGTCTACCTCACAAAGTGTGCGTGTTGCAAACTATTTATTTTTGCACCTATACTTTACTAGTCATATTTTACATCTGTACATACCACACTTACACAGCTAGATGGTGGTTGGCTTTTTGGATGTTTACCTGCCTAGGGTTTATTGTGGAATTTTTGAGAAAGGGGCTGAATTTTGCTGAAAAAGTGAAAAAAAAACCAACCTTTAATTGTGCATATCTGTTTTTGCACACAAATTTTAATGGTCCAATTTGACAAGCACACACATGACACCTATATTGCAGCCCGCTGCCACATTTAGCTTTCTGTAAGGGTCCCTACCTTGCATTTCTTATTACCTACTTTTTAGCAAGACTTAAATAATTGGAGCTGAGAATGCTGTGAAATGATAATTATAGTATTGTAAAAAATGTATGGTAAAATAAAAAATGGAAGTCGCAATTGTAAGGGATGGGTTGGCATAAAAGAAAAAATATATACTAAGGCTGAGAATGTGCTAGCAGCAGCAGACTCATCACCACAACCACTTTCACAAGCCATCAGGCATAGTACTACCAAATGCAAGGCTTTCTTTGCCTTTGGCAAACATTGTGGGGAATCATATTAGTGGGGAAGAAGAAAAGGGCACTATGAAATATATGGATCATCACTAATCTCAGTCACAATAGGATGATATTACCTCTGACAGCGACACTGTCAGTTCGAGTCAGGATTATGCACAAAATGGTCTGCATGATCACAAATGACTAAGAGGTTTAATTTTGTAACCTTTTTTTTATTTAAAAAAAACATTAGAAGTTTGTCAGTGCACTACAGTGGGTACCGAAAGTATTCAGACACCTTTTAATCTTTCACTCTTTGTTTCATTGCAGCCGTTTGGTAAATTCTAAAAAGTTTATTTTTTTTTTCTCATTAAAGTACACTCTGCACCCCATCTTGACTGAAAAAAAACAGAAGTGTAGAAATTTTTGCAAATTAATTAAAGAAGAAAAACTGAAATATCACATGGTCATAAGTATTCAGACCCTTTGCTTAGACACTCATATTTAAGTCATATGGTGTCCATTTCCTTGTGAGCCTCCTTGAGATGGTTCTACTCCTTCATTGGAGTCCAGCTGTGTTTAATTAAACTGATAGGACTTGATTTGGAAAGGCACACACCTGTTTATATAAGACCTCACAGCTCACAGTGCATGTAAGACCAAATGAGAATCATGAGCTCATAGGAACTGCCCAAGGAGCTCAGAGACAGAATTGTGGCAAGGCACAGATCTGGCCACGTTAACAAAACAATTTCTGCATTACTCAAGGTTCCTAAGTAGAGATGAGCGTTGTTCTACTCGAACTGTTCGCCAATCTCAAATTCGAGCTGTTTTGGGCGGTGTTCGAGCCGTTCGGCGAACACGAACAATTTGAGAAAAATTCGGCTGTTCGAGGTTATGTTCGATAACTGTTCGTGCACCAAAATCATAACTGGATTTTTTCTCAATAATGATGAAAATTAATGTTAATACGCAGTTTGAGTGTACAGCGGGGTGGGGGGAGGGGCAGGGGATGGATCTCTGCAGGAACAATGAAGATCTCCATTTTTTTTTTCTCTTTCCCGCATTTACAGTGGGGAGGTGCAATCTGTCAGCCTATCAGCAGCGCACACACGGAGCGAAGTGCTTTTTTTCACATAAGCAAGGGCATGTGTCATTGGCAGTGTATGTCACATGTCCTTGCCCTATAAGACCAAGCCATTTTCCCCGTCGCCACCATTTTCTCACTGCTGCAGCTGCGTGTTAGATGGCACCGCTGTTGCTGTGTGCGCTATACCTTGTTAATTTCAAGCCAATTTTCGCACAAATCTACAGATAGCTTGGGAGTAGGGAATAGTTGTGATTGCAGTCCTTTTAAGGACTAGGTTACAGCATTTCCTACGACTTTTATCAGGCAGGTCTGTGCTCTTAAATAGATAGATTGTGAGAGTAAAGACTAATTGTAATTGGAGTCCTTTTCAGGACTAGGTTACATCAGTTCCTATCAGTTTTTGCCAGGCAGGTCTGTGCCAGTGCTGTGCAAGTTTTTTTCACAGCATTTGGCTGAATCTAGCAAAGCTAATCCTTTTTGGCCTATTGCAGAGTGTGTTAGTCAGTGGAGTAGCCTATCTGTGTTGCAAGATATACCACCTGTGTATAGAATACCAATTTTTTTACTGCACCTAGTGAAGTAAAATCTTTTGGGCATAGCATCATTCTATTAGTCCATCTATACAGACCTCCATCAGGATGCAAATTGAATATAATTTTTTTCTGCATCTAGCTCTGAAAAAATATTGGGCTTCTAGCTGTGTGTGGGACTTGTTGTATTAGTCCATCTATACTGACCTCCATCAGGTTGCAAACTGCATATATTTTTTTCTTCATCTACCACTGAAAAAATATTGGGCTTCTAGCTGTGTGTGGGACTTGTTCTATTAATCCATCTATACAGACCTCCATCAGGTTGCAAACTGAATATATTTTTTTCTGCATCTACCTCTGAAAAAATATTGGGCTTCTAGCTGTGTGTGGGACTTGTTGTATTAGTCCATCTATACTGACCTCCATCAGGTTGCAAACTGAATATATTTTTTTCTGCATCTACCTCTGAAAAAATATTGGGCTTCTAGCTGTGTGTGGGACTTGTTGTATTAGTCCATCTATACAGACCTCCATCAGGTTGCAAACTGAATATATTTTTTTCTGCATCTACCTCTGAAAAAATATTGGGCTTCTAGCTGTGTGTGGGACTTGTTGTATTAGTCCATCTATACTGACCTCCATCAGGTTGCAAACTGAATATATTTTTTTCTGCATCTACCTCTGAAAAAATATTGGGCTTCTAGCTGTGTGTGGGACTTGTTCTATTAATCCATCTATACAGACCTCCATCAGGTTGCAAACTGAATATATTTTTTTCTGCATCTACCTCTGAAAAAATATTGGGCTTCTAGCTGTGTGTGGGACTTGTTGTATTAGTCCATCTATACTGACCTCCATCAGGTTGCAAACTGAATATATTTTTTTCTGCATCTACGTCTGAAAAAATATTGGGCTTCTAGCTGTGTGTGGGACTTGTTCTATTAATCCATCTATACAGACCTCCATCAGGTTGCAAACTGAATATATTTTTTTCTGCATCTACCTCTGAAAAAATATTGGGCTTCTAGCTGTGTGTGGGACTTGTTGTATTAGTTCATCTATACTGACCTCCATCAGGTTGCAAACTGAATATATTTTTTTCTGCATCTACCTCTGAAAAAATATTGGGCTTCTAGCTGTGTGTGGGACTTGTTCTATTAATCCATCTATACAGACCTCCATCAGGTTGCAAACTGAATATATTTTTTTCTGCATCTACCTCTGAAAAAATATTGGGCTTCTAGCTGTGTGTGGGACTTGTTGTATTAGTCCATCTATACTGACCTCCATCAGGTTGCAAATTAAAAATAATTTTTATCTGCATCTAGCTCTGAAAAAATATTTGGCCTTTTAGCAGTGTGTGGGACTTTCTCTATTAGTCCATCTATACTGACCTCCATCAGGTTGCAAATTGAATATAATTTTTTTCTGCATCTAACCCAGCCAATAGTTTTGGCCTAATACCACAGTTTGGCCACTCAGCTCTGCTCGGTTCCCATCCATTGTTTTTTTGTGCAAACAACTCCAGAGTTGTTAATTAGTTAACCACCAAAATGAGTGGAAAAAGGCCTGCTGCTGGTGTAAAGGGGAATAGGCGTGTTGGGAAGGGGAAAAAAGGTTGTGTCCGTGGGGTAGGTGTTAAAGCAACAGTAACATCTGCAGAAGAAAGACCATCTTCCAGCCAAACTAAAATATCTACTTCTTTTAGCGGACAATGTGATAAGATCCCTTTCTTACGGCCACGCCAATCGCTACAAATTCCAGATGAGGCACAAAAACAGCAGGTGCTTCAACGGATATCAAGTGCTCCTTTAAGTGGGCTCTCCTCCACATCAACTTCAACATCACAAATACTCCAGTCCTCAAAGGTGTCACCCCAATCGCACTTGCTTCCTCACAGCTCCCAAATTTCCAGCTGCCCGTCTGAGTATGAGGTAGAACAGATGGTTGAGTCTGCAGAGCTGTTTACTCATACTATAGCCTGGGAATCAGAGGTCGACTCCAGCGCTTCTGTGAATCCAGACGAGGAAATGATCTGCACTGATGCCCAGAATCTTTATGAGTCGGATCCAGGACCAGACGCAGAAGGTTCTGACCATAATGTAGACCCTCATTCCCAAACTGTAACTCCTGTTGGTGGAGACAATGAGGAAGACGATGATAAGACTCAAATACCTGATTGGAGCGACAACTTTAGTTTTTTGTCAGGGCAGGAACAGGTTGGCTCTGAGGACGACGGGTGTGATAACGCACAAGGTGATGATGATGAGGTTGGAGATCCCACTTACTGTCAACCCACAGTCAGCCAAGAGATGAGGTCAGCAGAGGAGGTGGAGGAAGATGCTAGTGACGACGAGGTCAGGTTGCGCCTTCCTGGACAGAGACGTAGTACTGGAAGCACGTCAACAACTGCATCCTCAAACACAACTCTGCCTCTCACCACAAGTCGTGGTGGCTCTTCAGGTCGCATGGGTGCTAAGCCTTGCATAGCCTGGGCATTTTTTCAGATCGATAAAGATGACCCAACTCATGTTATCTGTAACATTTGTCAGCAAAAGCTAAGTAGAGGCCAAAAAATACATAGTTTGAGTACTTCATGCATGAACCGGCACATGGACATGAAGCATAAGTTGCAGTGGGAAGCTCAGTGTGCTACAATGCGGCCTAGCCGGCCGGGCCAACCGCCGTCTGCCATATCTTGTGCATCCGCGGCCTCTTCATCCTCTGTGACTGGGGGGACAGCAGTCACACCTGTTTTGGGGCGCAGACCTGCCACCTCTTTACCCGCAACAGCCAGCGTGATTGGCAGGTCATCATTTTCTTTGGAGGTGGTAACACGAGCTGGTGTTGAGCGCTGTCCGACATCGATAGCACCACCTTTGGATCAAGGCAACCTAACATGTCCGCCTGCATCTTCCTCACAGACCGGCAGTTTGCCGGGGACACCCTTATCAACCCCGTCTAAGCACAATAGCCAGCCCTCGGTCCCTCAGATGTGGACAAGTAAAAGACCATTTCCTCCTAGCCATGAGAAAGCTAAGAGGTTGAATTTCACCATCTGCAAGTTCTTGGCTACAGAAATGCTGCCTTTCCGCCTGGTGGACACAGAGGATTTTCGAGACCTTATGTCCGTCGCAGTGCCCCAGTACCAGATGCCCAGTTGGCACTACTTCTCAAAGAAAGGTGTGCCTGCGCTCCACCAGCATGTCGCACACAACATCACCGCTTCTTTGAGAAACTCTGTGTGTGACAGGGTGCATTTCACCACAGACACTTGTACGAGTAGGCATGGACAGGGGCGTTACATGTCGCTGACTGGGCACTGGGTAACTATGGTGACAGCAGGACAAGAGGCTGCTGTCCAAGTCTTGCCGTCCCCACGAGTTGTGCCTCAATCCTCTTTATGTCAAAGTTCCTCCACTGCTTCTGCCTCCTCAACCTCCTCTCGGTCTTCCATCTGCACCCAAAGCCTGTCTGGTCATGCCACAAGCTTTCTAACTGCGCAGAAGGGATCCTGCACACCTCCTTACTATGCTGGCAGTAGGGCTCAACGTCATCAGGCGGTTTTTACATTGAAATGTCTGGGAAATGTGAGTCACACAGCTGAGGAGTTGTGGTCAGCTCTGGAGAACCAATTTCATGAATGGTTGTCTCCACTGGACCTGAAACCAGGGAAGGCCGTGTGCGACAATGCTGCAAACCTGGGTGCGGCCCTTCGCCGGGGCAATGTCACACACGTGCCTTGTATGGCTCACGTGTTGAACCTGGTTGTCCAGCAATTTTTAGCCCACTATCCCAGACTAGATGGCCTTCTGCAGAGGGCACGGTCGCTGTGTGCTCACTTTCGCCGTTCGCATCCCGCAGCTCAGCGACTTACATCTCTACAGAAGTCGTTGGGCCTGCCACTTCACCGGCTAAAATGCGATGTGCCTACCCGGTGGAATTCAACTCTGCACATGTTGCAGCGACTGTGGCAGCACCGACAAGCCCTGGTGCAATACGTTCTGACGTATAGCCTGGGCCAACGAGATCCAGAGGTGGGGCAAATCACGCTGGAGGAGTGGTCTCAGATCAGGGACCTATGCACCCTTCTGCACAGTTTTGAAATGGCGATGAAGATGTTTAGTGCTGACGATGCCATTATCAGCATGACTATTCCGGTGATTTACATGCTGGAGCACATGTTAAACAGAATTCGGAGTCAGGTGGTGGCACAAGAGGAGGTGGAGGAAGTAGAGGAGGAGGAGTTGTATGCGGAAGGGCTAACATCTGCAAGGTCCAGACGGTCGGCAGCACCAAGGCGGCAGGCATGTGAGGGTGGGGGAGATGGTTTTACCAGGGCGCATGGTAGCAGCCAAACTAGTGAGGAAGGTGCAGGAGCCCAGGAAGAAGTGGAGGACGAACTGATGGAAGACTCATCAGATGAGGGAGACCTTGATCACATTTCTGTTGTGCGAGGTTGGGGGGAGAGGACAGAGGAAGGAAGCATGATTGTTACCTCGCCACCAACACAACAGGGACTTGGTGCTCCTGGATGCGCAACACACATGAGTGCCTTCTTGCTGCACTACCTGCAACATGACCCTCGAATTGTGAGAATTAGAAATAATCCTGACTACTGGGTTGCCACACTGTTAGATCCCCGGTACAAAAGTAAATTTGCAGAAATTATTCCTGCCATAGAAAGGGATGCACGCATGCAGGAGTATCAGCAGAGACTGTTGCAGAATCTTACATGTGCTTTTCCACAAAATACCAGTGGTGCACGTAGTGAATCTCACAGTTCCAACTTGCCAACCGTGGGACCGTCAAGTGTTCAGCACTCAAACCGTAACAGAACCACAGTATCTGCTGGTAACATCAATTTTGCGGAATCATTTCACCACTTTTTTAGCCCATCCTTTGCAAGGCCACAGGAGACAAGAAGTCTGACACATAGTCAACGCCTAGAGACGATGGTACAGGAGTATCTCCAAGTAAACATTGAAGCCACGACTGTGTCACTGGACCCTTGCTCTTTTTGGGCTTCCAATCTGGATAAATGGCCGGAGCTAGCCACTTACGCCTTGGAGATCTTGTCATGCCCCGCAGCCAGCGTTCTGTCTGAACGTGTGTTCAGCGCTGCTGGTGGTGTGCTGACAGATAAGCGCACGCGGCTCTCCACTGATAATGTAGACAGGCTCACGTTCATAAAGATGAACAAATCATGGATCCGAAACGACTTTTCTACCCCTGTGTCATCCTGGGGAGAGTAAAAGCTTGATGATTGGTTAAAATCACCCTACCAACCGTTTTAAGCTTTCAAATTACTAATCATGTTTATCTGTATCTTGGCTGGAAAATAATTTGGGCTTTGTAGCAGTGTGCAGCACTGATTCTATTAGGCCATCTATAATAAGCTCCACCAGATTTAAAATTACTAATCATGTTTATCTGTATCTTGACTGGAAAATAATTTGGGCTTTGTAGCAGTGTGCAGCACTGATCCTATTAGGCCATCTATACTAAAGCTTCACCAGATTTAAAATTAATAATAATTTTTAGCTGCATCTAGCCCGGAAAATAATTTTGGGGCTCCGAGATGCGCAAGACACATAAGTGCCTTCTTGCTGCACTACCTGCAGCATGACCCTCATATTGTCAGAATTCGAAGTAATCATGACTACTGGGTTGCCACACTCTTAGATCCCCCAAACTTTTCGATCAACCTTTTCATTTTAATAAAGACCAAAAAAATGGTCATTTTTGAAATTATAAGCATTGGCAGGTTGTTAGAAACTGAAATCAAACAGTTTTCAACTCAAAACTTTATTCTAGGTGATGTTACATTTTCACATAGGACCCCTTGTTCGAAAGGAGCTTCTGAACTCTCTCGTCCATTGAATTTGTCAGGTTTTGGATGGTTTCTGCTTCAATTGTTTTTCATGAGGACAGAATACCCTCCCAGAGCTGTTGCTTAGATGTGAACTGCCTCCCGCCATCATAGACACTCCTTTTAATGATGCTCCAAAGGTTCTGAATGGGGTAGAGGTCAGGGGAGCATGGGGGTTCATCTTTAGCGCCTTCAGGGATCCTAAAGGGGCCGACAATCTCTCTCCCCATGATTCCAGCCCAAAACATTACTCCACCTCCTCCTTGTTGGCGCTGTAGCCGTGTTTGCGTGGGGTGTCCATCAACCAGCCATCCTCCACTCCATCCATCTGGACCATCGAGCGCTGCACGTCACTCATCCGTGAACAAAACAGTTTTGAAATCAGTCTTCATGTAATGTTTGGCCCACTGCAGCCGTTTCTGCTTGTGTGAAGTGGATAGAGGAGGTCGACAGGATGGCGTATGCACAGCTGCAAACCTCTGAAGGACCCTGCATCTTGTTGTTCGGGGGACGTTGGAGACACAAGCAGCTTCAAAAACTTGTCTGCTGCTATGACAAGGCTGTTTTGCCGCTGCTCTTTCAACCTGACATAATTGCCTGTAGGAAAGAGTCCTCAATTTGCCCTTATCAGCACGCACACGTGTGTACTGTGAATCAGCTACATACTTCTTGATTGCCAAGACACTTCATCCTGATCATCGCACAATGTTGATTGTAGTCATGCCTTGACCTAAACACTCCACAATTTGTTGCTTCTCAGCAGCCGACACATCCTTTTTCTTTCCCATTTTGGCAGAAAATGTAGGCTGCTTAATAATGTGAGACAGCCTTCTTAAGTAGTCTTGCCTTTCATTGGACACACCTGCCAAACTAATTAGCACAGGTGTCTGCAATTGCTTACAGTGATATAAAGAGCCCTGACACACATCACCATCAATGAGTTTAACTGACAAACAAACAAATTCTTCCCTTATCACTCCTAAACACTTTTTGCATAATAATTTGGAACACAGTGTACATGTGCTTTTCCACAAAACACCAGTGGTTCACGTAGTGAATCTTACAGTTCTAACTTGCCAACCGTGGTCTGTATGGAGTTGTTCAATAAAGGGCCCAAAATTAAGATAACATAGATGGGAGAGGTCTCTATGAATAGGAATTCCTAAGTATTTGATACCCTGTGAGGGCCAGGCAAAGGGAAAGTTGGACTGGATGGAATCCTATATGGATTTGGGGAGGGAGACATCGAGGGCCTCAGACTTCGCTGCATTGATTTTAAAATTTGACCATGTAACAAAGTGATCTATTTCAGCCATAACAGCATGGATGGATATATGTGATTGAGTGATATATACTAGGACATCATCAGCAAATAGAGAGCACTTGTACTTGGTGCCTCCCACCTCAATCCACCTAATATTGGGGTTATGGCGAATTGATGAGAGCAGGTGCTCCGTCACTAGGATGTATAAGAGAGGTGACAGAGAACATCCCTGCCTTGTCCCATTGGTGATTGTAAAAGGTGATGAAAATGTTCTGACGCGCCCCCTGGGCCTTGAGACACCTGGAGCCGGACCCTTTTTGGTGGATGCTGGTGGTTGTAGTCTCCATGGCGGCAACCCGGTTCCGTGGCTCAGGGCGGTCAAACCAGTGGCGGAACTATTTATGTGGTTTTGATGTTTAAATGTCCGACTACGCCACCCGTGGATTGCGGTCAGAGTGAACCGCCGCTCCAGGGCAGACCGCTGAGGCTGGTGTTGTGGGTGCAGCAGAGCGTAGCATAACTCCCCACGGGAGGAGTATAGCCTCAGGGCAGTGTATGCGGAGGATGGGGGTGATGGTGCAGGGCAGCAGCAGTAATGACACGGAGTCAGTGATGCAGTTCAGGGCCTTTACTCACAGTTCTTATTATCCAGACCACGTCTGCAGGTAACGGCTGCCCACGTCGTACTGTGCTCACCAGGTGAGGGGCTCAGACAACTCCCAGATAACTTTGGAGTGCTTCACAGGACCCCCTTTGTGTGTCCTTTGTCTGGCCTTTCTTACCAACCCTTCTGTCTGGCTGCCTCGGGCCTCCTCTTGGTAAACTTGGCGCCAGTTTCCCTGACCCTATGTGGTGCCTTCCAAGCGGGTGTAGCGAGGGGCTGCACCACATAAAATGTCACAGCCTCCTGTTTCTAGCTGAGGGTTGTTTCCTGCCTCCACTAGTTTCGGGGACCGGTCTCCCCCTTTGTCCTGACCCCTCCACGCAGGTGGATTCGGGCGTGCGGTGGCGACTCGCCCGTCCGCACCCCTGAGATCCTTTCGTTCCTCATTCCTGGAGCCTTCTCCGCTCCTCTTCCTTCCTTCTCCCTCTTCCAGGCCTGGGCCTATGTTACTAGGCCCGCCTTCGGAGCAGAGCTCATGCAGAGCCCCTGCTCCCTGCCACTTCTGCTCAGACTTCTCTGCACTGAACTAAGATGGTGCCCACCTTTTATACTCCCTTCTCAATGCACCCAGGAACTGCTTCCTCCCTGCTCCTGCACTACAGGGTTCCCCTTCCTCAGTGTTCCCTCCCCCCACTCCAGCCAGGGACAGGGACTGTCGTGCCCATCTCAGGGGCATATTGGTCGCCCTGCCCCACGGCAATGTGGTGTAATGCATGCAGGTGTCGGGTCCTGATCCACACTACATCCTTACCTGAGAGTGAGATATCACACCTCTGGGTGAGGTGCAATACTTCTGTAGCAACCGAGCCCTCAGGGTGCTACAGTTCCATTTATCTTCAGCCTAGGTGACGTATTGCGATACAGGGCCGTGATTTTGGCTATAAAAGGGTCCCCTAGACCCCTACCCCAAGCTTTTTAAGAGAATCATATATGGCGTGCCAGGAGACTCTATGGAATGCTTTCTCAGCATCCAACGAGAGTATCTAATTACAAATTTTTAACTGCATCTAGCCCAGGAAATACTTTGTGCCTAGTAGCAGGGTCTGCTAGTCAGCGGATTATCCCGGCTGTTAAGCAAGCTACACCACCTGTAGTTTGGACACTTCATTTTTTCAAAGGAAATGCTTCGGGACCACGGGATACTCAGTGAAGAGCATCAGGAGGCACCCCAAGGCATAGGGGCTCGGACTGGCAGTAGGATGCCTTGCGGTGGACAGCCGAGCTCGATCCTTATAAAAGCTTTTTAACTGCAGCAGCTTTAGTGGACGCTACTGGAGCTGGAATTACGCGGCTCCATGAGACTTGCCCTCCAATAGGTCCTTGTAAATGGATTTAAAGTGTATTCATTCAAATTAGAGAGACAATTTAAATTAAAAAGCTTAGAGCTGCCTCCACCACAGGGGGGCTCGCTCGACCCACCAGCGGACAGGCACCAGTATTGGGAGAGGGGGGCTGGCCGTCAGGGTTCACCGCGGCTCTGGCACAAACCCGGCGACACGGAGGTGGCACGGGCAGGAGCGGACTGAACGTGTCGGCTTCTCACTTTTTGGATTTTAGAAGGGCATGACATGCCTATATCTGTGTCTCCCCCTCCTTTTACTCCTCCACCTCTTTTCTTTTCGCATGACTATATGTACTTGTCACTTTTCCATGTGTTAGTTGTGTCTTCTGAGCAGTTTGTCAGCTTTTGGACACCTGTGAAGGTGTTTTCTATGTGTTTCTATGTGTTTTTGTTTGCCTGCCATTGGTTTTAACGGTGTTCGAAGGTGTTCGACGAACAGTTCGACGAACAGTTCGGCGAACACACGGGTGTTCGACGAACCGAACCGAACTCGAACACTACGGGGGTGGCTCAACACTATTCCTAAGAGCACAGTGGCCTCCATAATCCTTAAATGGAAGAAGTTTGGGACCACCAGAAGTCTTCCTAGACCTGGCCGTCCAGCCAAACTGAGAAATCATGGGAGAAGAGCCTTGGTGAGAGAGGTAAAGAAGAACCCCAAGATCACTGTGGCTGAGCTCCAGAAATGCAGCAGGGAGATGGGAGAAAGTTCCACAAAGTCACCTATCACTGCAGCCCTCCACCAGTTGGGCCTTTATGGCAGAGTGGCCCGACGGAAGCCTTTCCTTAGTGCAAGACATATGAAAGCCTGCATAGAGTTTGCTCAAAAACACATGAAGGACTCCCAGACTATGAGAAATAAGATTCTCTGATCTGATGAGACGAAGATAGAACTATTTGGTGATAATTCTAAGTGGTATGTGGGGAGAAAACCAGGCACTGCTCATCACCTGCCCAATACAATCCCAACAGTAAAACATGGTGGTGGCAGCATCATGCTATGGGGAGTGTTTTTTAGCTGCAGGGACAGGATGACTGGTTGCAATTAAAGAAAACATGAATGCGGGCAAGTACAAAGATATCCTGGATGAAAACCTCATACAGAGTGCTCTGGATCTCAGACTTGGCCGAAGGTTCACCTTCCAACAAGACAATGACCCTAAGCACACAGCTAAAATAACAAAGGAGTGGCTTCAGAACAACTCTGTGACCATTCTTGACTGGCCCAGGCAGAGCCCTGACCTAAACCCAATTGAGCATCTCTAGAGAGACCTGACAATGGCTGTCCACCAACATTCACCATCCTACCTGACAGAACTGGAGAGGATCTGCAAGGAAGAATGGCAAGAGGATCCCCAAATCCAGGTGTGAAAAACTCGTTGCATCATTCCCAAGAAGACTCATGGCTGTACTAACTCAAAAGGGTGCTTCTACTCAATACTGAGCAAAGGATCTGAATACTTATGACCATGTGATATTTCAGTATTTATTTTTTAATAAATTTGCAAAAACTTCTACATTTCTGTTTTTTTTTCAGTCAAGATGGGGTGCAGAGTGTACATTAATGAGAAAAAAAATGAACTTTTTAGAATTTTCCAAATGGCTGCCATGAAACAAAGAGTAACAAATTTAAAGAGGTCTGAATACTTTCCGTACCCACTGCATATTATTAAATGGGCTGATGGCTACAGAGTTACAATCCATTTATATGGTGAAGTCACTTTGACATTACTAAGGCTTGGTTTGCGTTAAAAAAGTGGTTGAAATGAGTTGTATACAATCATAGGAGACCTCAGAGTGTTTTACACATTTTTCCAAGGGAATAAGAGCACCTGCGATTTGTGATAAATTTAGTCGCCGCAAATAGAATTTCTGGAAAAAATTCAACAAACTTTGAATTACAAAAGATTATATCATTCCCACAAATTATGTTTCTGTTGGAAATCTCCTATTTGTTTGTATGAGGTGATCTGGACATAGCTGTAGAGAGCCCATACAAAGACAGAGTAACAAAGGCTGTTTCTTCTTCCTAATTAATAAACGGCAATGAAAAGCAAATACATGCTCCACAAATTAAATTAGATTAGTTATATCAGTCTAATATTGCCTTTCATTTCTAGCCATACACACACATTTGCAAAGAAATCCTTGATACATCAGCAAACAAAGATTAAACAATGATTCAGTTAATAAAGTACAAGATTTGGGTTATGGAAACTGTGTTCATATTCTTGTAGAGAATATAAACTCTCTGCTTCTCAACCTGCAAGATCTAAAGATCCCTTATATATCATACATTGACAAGGTCATCCATATTTGATGGCTTTGTTAATATCACAGAGTTATATTAGACTTGAGACTGAGCAGCAGTGTGTAAGAATCATTGCAATCTTTAGGAATTATCATGAAAGAATCAATGTCAATAATTATTGATATGTTCAGAATACATATATCAGCCAAGTTTAAAGCTTGTTTTAATTAGAATTTATTCAAGTACTTACATTTGGCTTGAGTTATTGTTTCTTCAAGTTTAGCTTTAATGTAATAAAAACTGTAGGAAGGCAGCACTACAGCAAGGCTAAAAAACAAGAATATATGATGATTTAAAGGTAAAGAATGCAAAATCTACCTATCTTTCTAAGTCTATATATTGATACAGTAAGTTAATGAAGTTTGTGCACAAATAGATGCGTCTTCCCTTAAGTTTTCACAACTCTCTCCTCACAATATAAATTCAATGCCCTATCACAAGATGCTAGTAAAACCCTATGCAGGCTACCATTTGCTTCACAGTTACTGAGTTGTTCTATATAGACACTTATAGCATACACATCCTCTGACAGAGCATCTCAAAATCATGGGCTCGATACATCTTGATGAGGCAATGTGCTGGAGTCAGACGCTCCTGATTCACGAAGAGGCATATTCCTTTTCGTGACTAAGGAACACCAAACGAATGGCGTATACCTCTGTGTGTGCCTCACTACAAATCCTACTCCAGTTTCTGCTGGAGGAAGATTTGTGCCACAGCAAACGCCATCGTTCATTATGAATTTGAAAAGTGGCGGTCACTAGGCTCCCGCCCCAGCACCAGACACTTTGTTGCAGCCAGGTGAAAATGGCGTGAGCATACCAAAAGTTGCATCATTTTAGCACAGCCAGCAGTTGCTTCAAAATGATGCGACTTTTCAAAGTTTTAGAATACTGGTGTAAAAACTTTGATGAATCGGCCCTACGTGTTTTTTTAAAGCTGGTCATCTTGCACTACTAATCTTCAGCCAAGTGCAAACATAGAAGTGACAGCCAGATGTTTTTTGGATATGGATGTACTTATATTTTAACACCACTGACAAATACTTATCCACAGAGGCATTTGGTAATCCATTGAGGGAGTTAGATGGTTTCAGGTTCTGATGAACTTTGTCTATTGTGTATGGCCGCATCCACATTCCATATATCAGCACATGTCTACAATATCTATTGATTTCAATGACAATTATGAGAATGAAATAAATAAATAAATAGAATTTCTTAAGAACTGCCCATTTCTAAAACAGTTACAGAAGTTTGCTGTTTATTAAAAACTAGATGGTAGCCCGATTCTAACGCATCGAGTATTTTAGAATCCCCCCAATGTATCCCCCCGGGGCCCCTAATTAATTTCGTAAATACCTCATGTAGCCAATACTGCCTGTGCGCGGCGCTGTCGCTGACCGCGCACAGGCAACATGTGACCAGGGCTGAATCCGGCTCTTGCTTCCGCTTACGTCATGACTATTTGCGGCTGCAGCCAGGGGTCTCCTGTTCCGCATTCCAGGGTGAGTGACGGGTTGTGGGCGGGGTTATCCCCCATCGCATCACACCCGGCATCAATCGCACGCCCATTCATTGAGAGAACGCGCGGTGGATGCCGGGTGTGATGCGATGGGGGGATAACCCCGCCCACAACCCGTCACTCACCGTGGAACGTGGAACAGGAGACCCCTGGTTGCAGCCGCAAATGGTCGTGACGATAGCGGAAGCAAGAGCCGGCTGCAGCCGGGGGTCACGTGCTACCTGTGCGCGATCAGCGATAGCGCCGCGCACAGGCAGTATTGGCAACATGAGGTATTTACGAAATTCATTAGGGGCCCTGTGGGGATACATTAGGGGGTTAATTTAAAGTAGCCGCACCAATATCGCTGACTGGTTGTGGCCGGCCAGGCGCGACCAATCAGCGAAGCGTGGTTCAAATCCCGCGTCAATTCGCGGCTGGACTGCGCCTGATGCTGATTGGTTGCGGGTGGCTGGCGCGACCAATCAGCGACGCAGGATTTCTGTTACAGACAGACAGAATTAGACGGTTATATATATAGATATGCCCCTCTCCCATTTCAGATAAAATCTACAAATAGGTAGCTTTGTCAGCAGTAAGTCTACGATTTTTTTTCATCAGTATTCTATGCACTTTTCGAGAATTAGAATCTGGCAGATCGTACAGTTCATTGGCAGCAATTTGCATAAAAATCTGCAAGAATTTTGTAGTTACTGGCACTTATCTACGAATAATAATGAGCCATGGGAACCATTTGCACAGTTCTTTGCATGCAGTCTAGTAGGCAATACAAGCAGTGTTATTTTCCTTTTAAGGGTGAATTGGGTCTTCTGATTACTGGGTCCCTATTTAACAGCAGAAGTTGCACATATGGTATGTCTCTGTCATCACTGTGAAGGCTCATACAAAATTCAAGCATGAAGTGGGATAATCTGCCAGCAATATCTAAATAACAGAGCAAAACCAGTTAATGAGTACATGGCAGATTAAGTGCACTGATGTTAGCTTCTGACTACTTGTGCAGTTATTCCATTCAGGGAGGTATAATTCATAAAAAGAAAGATGTAAAAATATGTGCATTTTCAGGGTTAAGATCTAGCATTATATAAATGTAAGTTGTAATGAAAATAATATTATTATTATCATCATCATCATCATCATCATCATCATCATCACCCCAACTACTTATAGATATGTGGACAAAACTGAACTCATTATCTTTCCACCATCTCGCATATCCTTCCCACCTGATCATTCTATCACAATAAATGACATCACTCTTTCCGCTGTACCGACAATCCGCTGCCTCGGAGTAACCCTTGACTCTGCCCTGTCCTTCAAACCCCACATCCAAGCTCTCGCCACCTCCTGTTGCCTCCAGCTCAAAAATATTTCCAGAATCCGTCCTTTCCTCAACCCTAACTCTACTAATCTGCTTGTGCATGCCCTCATCATCTCCCGCCTCGACTATTGCAACATCCTCCTCTGTGGCCTTCCTGCTAACACTCTCGCACCCCTCCAGTCTATCCTCAACTCTGCTGTACGACTTGCTCATCTCTCGCCTCGCTACTCCTCTGCTAAGCTGCTTTGCAAATCGCTTCACTGGCTCCCATTCCCCCAGCGTATCCAGTTCAAACTACTAACACTGACCTACAAAGCCATCCATAACCTATCTCCTCCATACATCTCCGAATTAATCTCCCGATATATTCCCTCACGTAACCTCCGGTCCTCCCAAGACCTCCTTCTCTCCTCCACACTTATCCGTTCCTCACCCAATCGCCTCCAAGATTTCTCCCGAATATCCCCCATCCTCTGGAATTCTGTGCCTCAACACGTCCGACTATCCACCACATGCTTATCCTTCAGTTGGAACCTGAAAATCCATCTCTTCAAGAAAGCCTACAACCTGCAATGACCCTGCAGCCTCATCAACAACACCAAAGCTACTGCAACCCCCAACCTACTGTCTCCTCCCCACTCCTGTAGAATGTAAGCCTGCAAGGGCAGGGTCCTCTTCCCTCCGTACCAGTCTATTCATTGTTAATTTGTTTACTGTAAGTGACATTTTTACTTGGTATGTAACCCCTTCTTATGTACAGCACCATGGAATCAATGGCGCTATATAAATAAATAATAATAATAATAATAATAATAATAGATATATAATGATAGATCTTAACACTTAAAATACACATATTTTTACTGCTTTCTATTTATAAATTATACCACCCAGATCTAATTATTATTATTATTATTATTAATAATAATTATATTTAAGCCTTTCAAAAGCCAATTTTCAAGTATCATATTTTTGTTGCTCTGTCATGTTTGATCATAAAAATCCTGAGCATTTCTGCATCGTGGGCACATAGCCAAAGGCTGTGTGCCCACGATGCGCTTTTCAAGCGTTTATGCTGCGGAATTTCCGCAGCGTAAACGCTTGGGAAACGCTTGGTAAACCTTCCCCCATGGTCTCCAATGCAATTATGCACTTTCAATGTCCATGCTGCGTATTTTTCCGCAGCGTTTATGCTGCGCTCAAAAATACGCAGCATGTCCATTAATTTTGCAGAAGCGCTGCGTTTTCGCCACCATTGACTTGCATTAGAACGCGCCAATTCCGCAAGGCTGCATCTGTACTTGCGTAATTGGCGCGCTCTAATGTGCGTATGGTACCCGGGTGTGGAGGAGAGGAGACTCTCCTCCACACCCAGGTACCATTAAAAGCTGTAAAAAAAAGAATAAAATAAAAAATAAAGATTATATTCACCTTCCGACGGTCCCCAGACTCCTTCCCTGTGCTTGTCCTCCTTTGCCGACAGATCGCACAGGACTGAAGGACCTGTGCTGACGTCACAGTCATGTGATGGCAGGTCTTTCAGTACAGCGTACCGCGATCTGCCCGCAACCAGCACAGGAGCGCAGCAAGACAGCGTGGGTCATCGAAAGGTGAGTATATGATTTATTTTTTTATTTTTAACCATTCTCTCAGGTCACACTATATAAATCCATGCCGTTTGCATGTATTTATATAGTGTGACCTAGTTGTCAAGCACTTTCCAAGTGATGCTAAAATCGCTTGGAAAGCGCTTGTCAACCCGCATGCGGAAATGCAAGTGAAGAACGCTTCATTTCTGCATGTCCCTGGCATGAAAAACGCATGTACAATCCACATGTACAATCCGCATGCGTTTTTTTCTGCCAGGGAGATGCAGAAACGCTCAGAAAAAAATCCTGAGCATTTCTGCATCGTGGGCACATAGTCTAAAGTTTCTGTCTACCGTATAAATTATATCATCAGAATTTTTAGTGTTTCAAATTCAAATGCACCCTTGTAAAGGTTTTCAGATGGGGTTTTTCTATAAAATTTGTGACATCTATGAACAGAGTGGTTGTAACTGGGAGATCATGAAAATACGATATTCTAAGATCCCAAATAATATTTAGGAGCACTACTTGAAGGCTACTTTCTGCATTTACGAGTGCAACTTCCACAACTGCAGACTCTTTCATCATATCAGGAGTAGCACTTGTGGTGTCACTCCATAAAATACCCACCTCTGAAATGCATTCTGTGTCACTACCAGAATCTAAGCACAACACAGCATTCGGTTGCTCCTTACTGTCAATTTTACATTGCATTGTGAGTAAAATAACGCTGTAATTTGAAATATATACCAATGTAACACTTTACTTTTGTTGGCATTTATTTTTAGTCCATCTTCTGTGTTTTCTATGCAACTACTATCCTAAACCTAGCCTTAAACCTACCTCTAACCATAGCCCTAACCCTAATTCTAATCCTAGCCCAAACCTTAGCTCTAATCCTGATTAGGGTTATGAACAGACTCTAAAAATATAAAATGTATTATAATTTATTCAACATTTATTTTTGCAGGAGACATTTTATAACTTTTGAGCTTTCTTAGCAGGTCCCTTTCTATCCTCTTACAAAATTACAGTTGAACAAAGGGGGTTTCAGAAAAGTACAGCCTGACTTCATCCAGTTAATCGGCTTGTTACAACTTTGATAGGCTTATCCCAATGATGATAGCTGTGTTAAAGGGGTTTTCCAACGAACAAAAGTTCATTTTAATCAATAGAGCTTTGAATAATAATAACTTCCACTATTGGATGTGTTTAAAGAAATGTTCCTGTGCTGAGATAATCTTATAAATGTGCCCCTGCTGTGTACTGTGTAATGGCTGTGTCTGACCGTGCAGGAACATCGTCTGATCATACCACAGCTCCTGGGCAGGGAAGGACACAAAAGAGAGTATACAGACATTACAGGAGGAGAACACAACTGATTCTTTCTTTGAAGTAAAACATTGTTTAAAAACAGGCAGGGAAATGGTTTACCTCCCAAAAATAATCAGCTGTGATCAGCCGTGCCGTAACATCTACAGGTGCATCTCACTAAATTAGAATACCTTCAAAAAGTTAATTTATTTCAGTTCTTCAATACAAAAAGTGAATCTCATATATTCTATAGAGTCATTACAAACAGAGTGATCTATTTTAAGTGTTTATTTCTGTTAATGTTGATGATTATGGCTTACAGCCAATGAAAACACAAAAGTCATTATCTCAGTAAATTAAAATAATTGACAAAAAACACCTGCAAAGGCTTCCTAAGCATTTAAAAATGTTCCTTAGTCTGTTTCAGTAGGCTCCACAATCATGGGGAAGACTGCTGACTTGACAGATGTCCAGAAGGCAGTCATTGACACACTCCACAAGGTCCCAGAGTTCCAATTTTCATTTGGAAATCAAGGTCCCAGGGTCTGAAGGAAGAGTGGAGAGGCACACAATCCAAGCTGCTTGAGGTCTAATGTGAAGTTTCCACAATCAGTGATGGTTTGGGGAGCCATGTCATCAGCTGGTGTAGGTCCTCTGTGTTTTATCAAGACCAAAGTCAGCACAGCCGTCTACCAGGAAATTTTAGAGCACTTCATGCTTCCCTCTGCTGACAAGCTATCTGGAGATGGAAATTTCATTCTCCAGCAGGACTTGGCACCTGTCCACACTGCCAAAAGAACCAATATCTGGTTTAAGAACAACAGTATCACTGTGCTTGACTGGCCAGCAAACTCGCCTGAGCTTAACCCCATAGAAAATCTATGGGGTATTGTCAAGAAATTGAGAGATGCCAGACCCAACAATGCAGATTAGCTGAAGGCTGCTATCAAAGCAACCTGAGCTTCCATAACACCTCAGCAGTGCCACAGGCTGATCACCTCGATGCCATGCCGCATTGATGCAGTAATTGATGCAAAAGAAGCCCTGACCAAGTATTGAGTGCATTTACTGAACATACATTTCAGTAGGCTAACATTTCGGATTTTAAAAACACTTTTCAAGCTGTTGTTATAAAGTATTCTAATTTACTGAGATAATGACTTTTGTGTTTTCATTGGCTGTAAGCCATAATCATCAACATTAACAGAAATAAACACTTGAAATACATCACTCTTTTTGTAATGACTCTATATAATATATGAGTTTCACTTTTTGAATTGAAGAACTGAAATAAATTAACTTTTTGATGATATTTTAATTTAGTGAGATGCACCTGTATATACTCTCTTTTGGGTCCTCCCCCTGTCCAGGAGATGTAGTACGCTCAGATCATGTTCCAGCACGGTCAGACACAGCCATTACACAGTACACAGCAGGGGCACAATTATAAGATTATCTCAGCACAGGAACATTTTATTTAAACACATCCAATTGTTGAAGTTATTATTATTCCAAGATCTATTGATTAAAATCAACTTTTGTTCGTGGGTAAACCCCTGTAAGCATATTACAGCTTTAAAACATGCCCAGGCTGTAAGTTAACAATCAGGGTATGTCAATTTTAGCACTGATGTCAGCACTATCTTATTCTTTTTATCGTGGCTCTGTAGAATAAAACTTGCTTATGACCACCATAGAAATACGTATGGGGGTCATTAAGGGGTTAAAAGTGATACTTTTCTAATTACATTTTAAATTTGTATTAATGTTCATTAAGTGATATGGAGAAGAAATCTGAGCTACCATTGTGCAGTAGAACATAAATGGGATGATTTCTCAGGACTTTTTGTATGAAACCATTAAGATATGCCTTCAACTCTCATCACCAATTAGCTTGAAGACAAACACCTGATCAGTAGAAGTACACTAGAAGTTTGCAAATTACAATTTGATTCAGGAGCTATTGGAAAATGTCAGACTGCATCTGTTCAGAGTCAAACATCTTGTACGTTAGTAGGATCATTAAATCCCTTCCCCTCTGTGCACAGGTGGAGATATTTCAGTTAAATGATTCAAGGAGCAAAAAGACTTTTTTTTTCAACAGCAGCATACTTTATTACTCACAATGTCGCCACTTTTCTATAAAATATGGCTTAATGATGCTGACGACAGATTACAATTTATTCCTTATCATATGCTCATAATTCTTGTGTTCCTAAACTGCTTCTAACATTGCAGACAATATCAACATATAGTAATAAGAATAGTAACAGTAATAACAACAGTAAATAAAAACTGTATGACCGTGGAATTTCGAGGGCCATAAAATGGTTTAATGTGGTTGCAGGATATGAATGAGCCCTGAGAGTCTGAGAAGAATGGTAAGAGTAAGGGCAACTGAATCTTTTTCCTGGGTGAAAGAAGGTCTAGCTAAGCTTCTCCAAGAAGCAGAATTGGTACCAACATAAGTGGTCTGGTAAACTTTTTGCAGAGTTTATTTAAAAAAAAACCCTCAATTTTGGTAACACAGAATGGTTCCGCTCTAGGCATGAAAAATGGAACTATGAAGAGAAACATTACAGTTTTTACTGTAGATGCAATCTTATGTTGATCATGCTTATGATGAGCATATGCATAGGCATACAGTATATAATAAAGGTAAGGCTGAAGATATCCAGGCCCATATTTAAAATTGAGTACTGGAAGTCCAAAAGATGACAAGCAAAAATGTTTTGGAATACTGAAAGCATTATATCAGAGATCAGTAGCTAGCATTGCAACATCTCTCAATGATAAAAAAAATGATCTCTCAATTATAAAAATAATAAACGTTAAATAAAGTTTATTAAAAAAAAAGTGTGCAGTAAAAAAAAAAATCAATTAAATTTTCTCGAAATTCACCAACAAAAATAGTTTTTTACTATAAAAGTGTTAATGTGCAAAAGTAGTAAAACATAAAAAAACAAAAAACACCAATTTTGGCTCACAAATACATATGCTAAATAGTGAACAAATAATGGCATGTAAAGTGAATGCAGACTTATCTATCTCAGTGGCAGTGTCTCATCTGTCAGTAATTTAACCCCTTCATAATGGAGCAAATTTTGCCCTTTGTGGCCAAGCACTATCTTTCAAATCTAAAATATATCACTTTATGTTGAAATAACTCTGGAATACTTCAACATATCCCAGTGATTCTGAGATTGATTTTTTTCATGACACATTGCACTTTATGTTAATGGTAAAGTTGCCATTATGTTTTGCATTTATTTATGAAAATATCAGAAATGTAACAAAAATTTTGAAATATCTGCACATTTTGAAACATCTTTTTTTATCCCTTTAAAGTATAATTGTCATTTCCAGAGAACTTGCATCAGAGTGTCTGTCTCCCTTCCCATCCCCCCTTCCATAGACCTTTATGAGCACCAACTGCCATCTCCTATCTCAGTAATGGAAACTATAGTCATCAATGAATTTATATAGTGGTGTAATGAGTATTGTGACAATAGATTTGGGGCTGAAAATGTAAAAAAATTAATTTTTTTCACTTAAATGTTGCCTTAGCCCAACATTTTTAATTTTTTTCATGTCATAAAAGAAATGGAACCCACGATTCATTACGCAATTTTGTCCGAATGCAGCAATACCCCATATGTGGTCCGAAGCTACAGTTTTGGCACATGGCATGGCTCGGAAGTAAAGGTGCGCCATTTGACTTTTGGAGGAAGATTCTGCTGAAATAATTTGCGGGTGTGATTTGCAGTGCCTATGAGGTGCTAAAACAGCCAAAAATCCCCAAAAGTTATGCATTTTGGAAACCCCTCAGGGAAATGAACTATGGGTGTAGTGACTGCACAAGTGGTTTTAAGAAATAAAGAAGCAGTTGTGAATATGCCAATATATTGTGCCCATCTTGTGCTTCTGTAGGCACACATACACAGTAAATTGTTAAGTGGATTCTCCCTGCTATAACAATGCCATAAATGTGGATGTTAAATGTGCTACTGGCACACTGTGCGGCTCAGAAAGGAGGAGTGCCATGTGACTTCGGGAGTGCAGATTTTGCTGCATTGGTTTTTGGGTACCATATCAATTTTCTGGAGCCTTTGAGCAACTGGTAATATAGTAACCCCTTTTTTTCCATTGACAAATGACAGCTGCCGACCAAGTTGTCACGTACACACTTTTCAGCAAGTGATGTAGGTTGCTTCTGTAAGCGTTAATTTATCTCCTCTCACTCAGTCCAGCACTCAACCTCTGTAACAGGCTATAAAGTGAGAAAAAAGGAGAAAAAAATGACCAGAAAGTCCAGAATCAAAGTAGTATTAAAATTAAGTTTTATTACAAAATCAGGGAGGTAACAAACGTACAACAAGGAAAAGGTGCACTTGCAAAGCATCAAAAAGTACCAAATATTTCAACAGTAAGATAAGGGGTCCCCTATCATATAAACCCGATATGAAAATAGGTATATATAGAGTCCTGATCATCTTTATTGGCATCCATGAAGTTTAAGAACATAATGAGGAATATCTCCTGAAAGAAAAGTGAAACAGTTATTTTGTATAGAGTAAAATCTATGACGTTCTGATGGTAACATGGGGTGTCATCACTAGAGCTGAATGGGATAAATAAATCTCACCACGTCCCCCCAACATGTTTCACCACACTAGCACTGATGATGCCGCTAGTACGGTGAAACATGTTGGGGGGACATGTGCTGAGATTTATTTATCCCATTCAGCTCTAGTGATGACACCCCATGTTACCATCAGAATGTCATAGATTTTAGTCTATTTATCATTTTGGCTGATTAGGGATAATATTTTAATACCCTCTACATTCACATTATAATATAAAGATTAAAAGTTACATTTTATAGCCTATTTAGAGAGGGATAATTATATGGGTTTTCCCATTTGGTTTATTATTTGTATATACATTCCTCCAAGGCTATCGTTTTCCTCTTTGGTTGTGATTTTTGTATAGAGCACTCATGTTAAATACAAAAGAGAAAATGATAACCAATAATTTAAAACAAAAAAAAATGGGAGGGAAAAATAGAAAAACCTAAAGCTTGATGTGTCACTGGTATTGGCACCCTTTGCATTAATTTAGTATGGAAACAAATTTTGACTCGCCTGTGGTAAATCACAAACGAGAGCTTGAACAAACTGCAAAGGAAGAGTGGGAGAAAATTCCAGCTGAGAAGAGCAAGAAGTTTATAGATGGCTACAAGAAACGTTTGGAGGCTGTCAGCAATGCCAAAGGCTGTGCAACCAAGTATAAATTAGGGGTGTCTTTATTGCTGCACATGCTGTTTATTCTGTTTGTTCTTTGAAATTGCAACATGGGAGTTGAAAAACAATGTTTTATTGTTGTATTACTTTGGACCACTAATTAAAAAATCCTGAGGATATAACTTTGGTACATTTCCATTTATTTCTGAAGATATTGTACTGTCTATGAAATAAATGAAGGGGTGCCAATAATGGTGAGCAGCACTGTACTGCATTGTATATCTAAAACATTCTATAATTCAGGGGGTGACGAAAGCCAATGCCAAAACGCAAGTCGGAGAGGGCGCCATGAGGTTTGGGGTTCCCTAATTATCCTCCTGCAGTAAGTGCAGTTCATATTATTGCTTTGTCATACTTTGTGTCTTGCTTTTTAATCACTATACTCTGTATTCACTGGAGTTGTACATCTGAACAACACTTAATGCCATAGATATATAACACAGCATACATGTGTGTGGCATATATCCTGATTGCATATATGCAGTATATATCTGAAATAATTCTAGAATGTTTTACATATAAAATGCAGTATATATACCTATTTTTATATCAGGTTTATATGATATGGGACCTCCCATTTTACTGTTGAAATATTTTTGTACACATTTTTGTACTCCTTGATACTTTGCACGTGTGCCCTTTTCTTGTGGTATGTTTGTTACCTCCATGATTTTGTAATAAAACTTAATTTTAATACTACTTTGATTCTGAACTTTTTGGTCATATTTTTCTCCTTTTTTTCTCATTACTTTTTACCGACTGTCTAGGCTACCATTACTATCCCACATAAGTCATAGTTTTACATTTTCACATTAGGTCACACAAGTGCCTTCTACTGATCGTTACTTCTATGTCATACCTTTATGTGCTCCCTTGGTCTGCATTTACAGGCTATAAAGTGAGCATAAATCACATCCCCAACAAACACTACACAACGCAGATGTAGATATGCAACATGCTGCCACCAATCATCAAACACACGGGGTGATGAGTCCCCGAAATATGTTACTATCAAAAAAGGTCAAACACTCTCTGAAAGGCTATGGATTTTTTAGAGCATACAAGGATCAAACTTATGAATATTAAATGTAAATCTACTGCTGTTATATATTCCCCTATAATTGTATTTTTCCTTCACAGTTTTCATCACTTTTAAGGCTAGGTTTATCTTTATCCTCTGCTCTGTGCTGAGCACTTATGTAGGGGTTCCATCTTATTTCCCCAAAACCAAGATTCAGCTAGAATCTCTGCTAAAACCATTAGCTATAGATGGAAATGGACTCAAATTAGACTCTGCCTGGCCTCTGTTCTGGTTACATCCTGTCTTTTTAGAAAATACAAGCAATGAAATGTTAGGATTCCGTTTATGTAGTAGGGTAGGGGTATGATACCAATTATTTGGGGCTTTTTATGCCATTCACCATGCATTATAAATGATGACAGATTTATACACGTAGTTTTGAATGATAAAAAAAAAACACTTTTTTTTACATTTATTTTTACTTTAACATATTTTAATATCTGCTACTTTTCTTTTCTGCCTACAAAACTGTGTCAAACAAATTTGGGGTTTATGATATTTTTTTAATCGCTTTTATTCTGATTTTTTTGTGCGGCAGATTGAAAAAAAACAGCAGTTCAAGTATTGTTTTTCTTCATTATTCATATTGAGAGCTCTTTTATTTAACCACTGACACAGCCGTGTGAGAGCTTTATTTTTGTTGGCTAGATGCTGTGTGCATCATACTATATGTTGTTTTCATAAGACTTTTTGATTGCTTTTTATTTCACTTTTTGTTTGGTGGCATCATCAAAAAAACAGCATTTTTGGCGTGTTTTTTATTTTTCTGATGGTGTTCACTGCTCAGGTTAAATAATGTGACGGGTCATTCTGTATGTGGTGATAATATTTATGAGTGTTTTGTCATTTACATTCATTCTTACATAAATTTTGCATTTTTAATGGTGAAATATTGCTCTCCATTTTTTTTCAGGATTTTTTATTTTAATGAACTGTTTTTACTTAGTCCTACTATGGGATATTTAAAATTTTGATCAGTAGTCTAATACATTGCAATACTAAAGTTTTGCAATGAATCAGTCCCCTTAGTTTTACACGACACTTGTTAGATCCTTCTTATGGTAGGGCATAACAGGCCACCGGTAACGGGTAGACCCCAAGGCTATTTCTGGGCCTAATGTTGTGAAAGCAACCATTGACATAGGGTACCGATGGGTGAAAAAGGTAGCAGGCAGGTACAGTTGTGCTCAAAAGTTTACATACCCTGGCAGAATTTTTCCTTTCTTTGCCTTGTTTCAGTGAATATGAATGATGATAAAAAAACTTTTTCTCCACTCATGGTTATTGGTTGGCTGAAGGCATTTATTGTCAAAATACTGTGTTTTCTCTTTTTAAATCTTAATGACAACCAAAAAACATAAAAATGACCCTGATCAAAAGTTCACATACCCTGGTGATTTTGGCCTGATAACATGCAAAGAATTTGACATAAATGGGTTTGAATGGCTACTAAAGGTAACATCCTCACCTGTGACCTGTGACCTGTTTGCCTGTAATCACAAGCATAAAAGCTGAGTGAGTTTCTAAGATCCAGACAGACTCTTGCATCTTTCATCCAGCCACTGACGTTTCTGGATTGTGAGTCATGGGGAAAGCAGAAGAATTGTCAACGGATCTAGTGGGAAAAGGTAGTTGAACTGTATAACACAGGAAAGGGATACAAAAAAATATCAAAGGACTTGATAATGCAAGTCAGCAGCTTTCAAACTGTGATTAACAAATGGAAAATCAGGGGCTCTGTAAAAAACAAACCACGATCAGTTAGACCAACAAAAATTTCAGCCACAACTGGCAGGAAAATTGTTTGGGATGCAAAGAAAAACCCACAAATAACATCAGCTGAAATTCAGGACTCTCTGAAAACTAGCGGTGTGGCCGTTTCAAGATGCACAATAAGGAGGCACTTGAAGAAAAATGGGCTGCATGGGTCAAGTCGCCAGAAGAAAGCTATTACTGTGCAAATGCCACAAAGTATCTTGCCTACAATATGCCAAACAGCACAGAGACAAGCCTCAAAACTTCTGAAACAAGGTAATTTGGAGTGATGAGACCAAAATTTAACTTTTTGGCCACAACCATAAACGTTACATTTGGAGAGAGGTCAACAAGGCCTATCATGAAAGGTACACCATTCCTACAGTAAAGCACGGAGGTGGATCGCTGATGTTTTGGGGATGTGTGAGCTACAAAGGCACAGGAAACTTGGTAAAAGTTGAAGGAAAGATAAATGCAGCACATTATCAGCAAATACTGGAGGCAAATTTGCACTCATCAGCCCGGAAGCTGCGCACGGGACGTACTTGGACGTTACAACAAGACAATGATCCAAAATACAAGGCCAAGTCGACCTGTCATTGGGTACAGCAGAACAAAGTGAAGGTTCTGGAGTGGCCATCTCAGTCTTCTGACCTCAATATCATTGAGCCACTCTGGGGAGATCTCAAGTGTGCAGTTCATGCTAGACAGTCCAGAAATTTACAGGAACTGGAGGCGTTTTGCCAAGAAGAATGGGCAGCTTTACCATCTGAGAAAATAAAGAACCTCATCCACAACTACCACAAAAGACTTCAAGCTGTCATTGATGTTAGAGGGGGCAATACACGGTATTAAGAACTGGGGTATGTGAACTTTTGATCAGGGTCATTTGGATGTTTTTGGTTGTCATTAAGATTTAAAAAGAGAAAACACAGTATTTTGACAATAAATGCCTTCAGCCAACCAATAACCATGAGTGGAGAAAAGTTTTTTTGTTATCATTCATATTCTCTGAAACAAGGCCAAGAAAGGAAAAATTCTGCCGGGGTATGTACACTTTTGAGCAGAACTGTATGGAGAGGAGGAGCGGGTGCGGCTCTTAGAACAATACTGAGACCCGTAGAAGCCTTCTCATATGTGAAATGGCTGCTCCTCTTTCTTATTGAACTGTCACATTTTTTGCTCCTCCGACTGGGGGTCTTTGAAGCAGAGCACCATCTACTTCACAGGTTTTTAACATATGGACAATACAAAATTGAGATCTCCACCCTTTTTTAATGGTAATGCTGGGTTGTTCTTTTTCTCTGGTTTGGAATAGTACGCAGATGACACTCGCTGAATCCTTGCACATGTGGGGTGCTATAACCCTATTCCACAGCACCGAAAAAAGGCCGAAATGAGAAATAAGTGCCTTTAATCGCAGCCTTAAAAAGGTGCATCAGTAACCATTAAAAGAGTTAAGAATCATGGCTCTATGCATCCATGTATTTTATTCTGTCACATGGTCTAAAAAGAATGTCTTCTATCAATGTACCATTCTATATTTTATGGGAGCAAAGATATTATATCATCTAACCAGTATGTTAAAATTGTTAGAAGGGATGCACTGAATGGAAATATTCATAGTGTATATAAATGTTGGTCTCAGATGACTATCATTTAAAAGCAGACAGTATATTAGATTAGGTTTATCCAGATCATATAAATAGAAATTTATATAAAAAAATTAAAATGTACATACCTATAGTCTGTCCCATTTACTGGTCCCCATGTATATGTTCTGTTCGCTTTGTCAATATACCTCTAGAAAACATTAATGCAAATGATTTTGAACAGTTTATTTTACTTAAGGGTGTTGACTCACAACAAACATTTACAGCATATACATTGGCTATGTCATAGGTGTCTAATAAATGCAAGTCCTATCTCTAGAATGGGGGTCTCCCGATCCCCCATTTCAAATGAAACATGAAGGTTCAGATGAAGCGTAAGTGAAAGTGAAATGGCTGTTACCCAGTTGGACATCATGTAACTCTCTCCCGTGATATGCACTTATTTTGGAAATAAAGTTTTTTTATGCAGCTTGGTGAGTGCCATAAGTTCTTCTCTCTTATTGTTAGGATTTTTTTATCTTTTTAAATTTTTATTGGCCCGTTATGGTTCAGAAAAATGGCAGCCATCAATGTCTATTTTGATGAATATGCGCAGAAATGAATTACAATAAATCTGCATTTTGGCAAATGTGGATTTTTGTAAAATTAGAGTAGAATTTATTTGCTCATTTCTATTAAACCCTGTTAATAGCACGTTCTTCTTACATTTGTTTAGCATGTTTGCCAGGACTAGGTGAATTCCAGGGATGCATTGCAGCCTCCTATCAGATGTGTATGTCAGGAGTCTTACCGAAACATTCCTTGAATGTAGGCAAAAATCTGTGATGTGAACAAGGCCTTATTGGTGTGTACAGTATGTAGGAGTAATACATGTGTACACTATATAACAAAATTATGCGTTCACGTAAATAGCAATATTATGTTATTAAAGATGCATCTATTTAGTGGTATGTTTATACTGCCTTTTTGCAGATGTTGGTGCATATTCCTAGACAAAAACCTTGTAAAATCCACCATTAAAGTTTTTAATGGGAAATCCAACTGACAGGTCACATACTGAAGTGGATTTAAAAAAAGCAAACAAACAGTTAATGCTACCTGCTGTAATCTCCCTTTGCAAATGCCAACCAATGATGTCCCAGATGTGCTTGATGGGAGAGAAGTGCAGAGATGCTGCAAGCCATAATAGCACATTTTGGACACTCAGGCAACTTACAACATGCGACCTGGCCATTCAGGCCACTTACAACGGCTCCTAGGAAGCTTTCACATTCCCTTATGAAGGCATCTTCATGATGTTGGCCACATGATCTTCAGACCACTTTGCAGCTTTCATTACCTCAAAGTAAAAAGTGTGACTCGTTGCTGAAAAGGATAGATCTCCACTCAATTCTCCATTGCTGTCTCGCTCAGAACTACGATAGCCTTTGAGAGCAGTAGCATGAGGTTAATGGAACACTTGTAGCTGGATGTCCAGCTCATAGCTCAATGTTATTCAAATGCCTTTTGATAATTTGTGAAGACACAGTTTGACACCTTTGGCTTGGTATGTAATGTCCAATTTCACTTGCAGTAGAGAATGGATCACTATATACCATTCTTTGAATGTGACAAGACCACATGGGCAATGCCATGTAGAGGCCTTCACAAGGAAAAGTCATATCATTCCTGTTAAGAGGATTATAGTGTGGGGTGTAGGGTTGAGCCACCCCCGTAGTGTTCGAGTTCGGTTCGGTTCGTCGAACACCCGTGTGTTCGCCGAACACCTTCGAACACCGTTAAAACCAATGGCAGGCAAACAAAAACACATAGAAACACATAGAAAACACCTTCAAAGGTGTCCAAAAGCTGACAAACTGCTCAGAAGACATAACTAACACATGGAAAAGTGACAAGTACATATAGTCATGCGAAAATAAAAGAGGTGGAGGAGTAAAAGGAGGGGGAGACACAGATATAGGCATGTCATGCCCTTCTAAAATCCAAAAAGTGAGAAGCCGACACAGCCAGTCCGCTCCTGCCCGTGCCACCTCCGTGTCGCCGGGTTTGTGCCAGAGCCGCGGTGAACCCTGACGGCCAGCCCCCCTCTCCCAATACTGGTGCCTGTCCGCTGGTGGGTCGAGCGAGCCCCCCTGTGGTGGAGGCAGCTCTAAGCTTTTTAATTTAAATTGTCTCTCTAATTTGAATGAATACACTTTAAATCCATTTACAAGGATCTATTGGAGGGCAAGTCTCATGCCAGCAGCCGCGGTAATTCCAGCTCCAGTAGCGTCCACTAAAGCTGCTGCAGTTAAAAAGCTTTTATAAGGATCGAGCTCGGCTGTCCACCGCAAGGCATCCTACTGCCAGTCCCAGCCCCTATGCCTTGGGGTGCCTCCTGATGCTCTTCACTAAGTATCCCATGGTCCCGAAGCATTTCCTTTGAAAAAATTAAGTGTCTAAACTACAGGTGGTGTAGCTTGCTTAACAGCCGGGATAATCCGCTGACTAGCAGACACTGCTACTAGGCACAAAGTATTTCCTGGGCTAGATGCAGTTAAAAATTTGTAATTAGATACTCTCGTTGGATGCTGAGAAAGCATTCCATAGAGTCTCCTGGCACGCCATATATGATTCTCTTAAAAAGCTTGGGGTAGGGGTCTAGGGGACCCTTTTATAGCCAAAATCACGGCCCTGTATCGCAATACGTCACCTAGGCTGAAGATAAATGGAACTGTAGCACCCTGAGGGCTCGGTTGCTACAGACGTATTGCACCTCACCCAGAGGTGTGATATCTCACTCTCAGGTAAGGATGGAGTGTGGATCAGGACCCGACACCTGCATGCATTACACCACATTGCCGTGGGGCAGGGCGACCAATATGCCCCTGAGATGGGCACGACAGTCCCTGTCCCTGGCTGGAGTGGGGGGAGGGAACACTGAGGAAGGGGAACCCTGTAGTGCAGGAGCAGGGAGGAAGCAGTTCCTGGGTGCATTGAGAAGGGAGTATAAAAGGTGGGCACCATCTTAGTTCAGTGCAGAGAAGTCTGAGCAGAAGTGGCAGGGAGCAGGGGCTCTGCATGAGCTCTGCTCCGGAGGCGGGCCTAGTAACAGAGGCCCAGGCCTGGAAGAGGGAGAAGGAAGGAAGAGGAGCGGAGAAGGCTCCAGGAACGAGGAATGAAGGGATCCCAGGGGTGCGGACGGGCGAGTCGCCACCGCATGCCCGAATCCACCTGCGTGGAGGGGTCAGGCCAAAGGGGGAGACCGGTCCCCGAACTAGTGGAGGCAGGAAACGACCCTCAGCTAGAAACCGGAGGCTCTGACATTTTATGTGGCGCAGCCCCTCGCTACACCCGCTAGGAAGGCACCACATAGGGTCAGGGAAACTGGCGCCAAGTTTACCAAGAGGAGGCCCGAGGCAGCCGGACAGAAGTGTTGGTAAGAAAGGCCAGACAAAGGACACACAAAGGGGGTCCTGTGAAGTGCTCCAAAGTTATCTGGGAGTTGTCTGAGCCCCTCACCTGGTGAGCACAGTACGACGTGGGCAGCCGTTACCTGCAGACGTGGTCTGGATAATAAGAACTGTGAGTAAAGGCCCTGGACTGCATCACTGACTCCGTGTCGTTACTGCTGCTGCCCTGCACCATCACCCCCATCCTCCGCATACACTGCCCTGAGGCTATACTCCTCCCGTGGGGAGTTATGCTACGCTCTGCTGCACCCACAACACCAGCCTCAGCGGTCTGCCCTGTAGCGGCGGTTCACTCTGACCGCAATCCACGGGTGGCGTAGTCGAACATTTAAACATCAAAACCACATAAATAGTTCCGCCACTGGTTTGACCGCCCTGAGCCATGGAACCGGGTCGCCGCCACGAAGACTACAACCACCAGCATCCACCAAAAAGGGTCTGGCTCCGGGTGTCCCAAGGCCCAGGGGGTGCGTCAGAACATTTTCATCACCTTTCACAATCACCAATGGGACAAGGCAGGGATGTCCTCTGTCCCCTCTCTTATATATCCTAGTGACGGAGAACCTGCTCTCATCAATTCGCCATAACCCCAATATTAGGTGGATTGAGGTGGGAGGCACCCTGCTGTTATGGCTGAAATAGATCACTTTGTTACATGGTAAAATTTTAAAATCAATGCAGCGAAGTCTGAGGCCCTCGATGTCTCCCTCCCCAAATCTATATAGGATTCCATCCAGTCCAACTTTCCCTTTGCCTGGCCCTCACAGGGTATCAAATACTTAGGAATTCCTATTCATAGAGACCTCTCCCATCTATGTTATCTTAATTTTGGGCCCTTTATTGAACAATTCCATACAGACCACGGTTGGCAAGTTAGAACTGTAAGATTCACTACGTGAACCACTGGTGTTTTGTGGAAAAGCACATGTACACTGCGTTCCAAATTATTATGCAAAAAGTGTTTAGGAGTGATAAGGGAAGAATTTGTTTGTTTGTCAGTTAAACTCATTGATGGTGATGTGTGTCAGGGCTCTTTATATCACTGTAAGCAATTGCAGACACCTGTGCTAATTAGTTTGGCAGGTGTGTCCAATGAAAGGCAAGACTACTTAAGAAGGCTCTCTCACATTATTAAGCAGCCTACATTTTCTGCCAAAATGGGAAAGAAAAAGGATGTGTCGGCTGCTGAGAAGCAACAAATTGTGGAGTGTTTAGGTCAAGGCATGACTACAATCAACATTGTGCGATGATCAGAATGAAGTGTCTTGGCAATCAAGAAGTATGTAGCTGATTCACAGTACACACGTGTGCGTGCTGATAAGGGCAAATTGAGGACTCTTTCCTACAGGCAATTGTGTCAGTTTGAAAGAGCAGCGGCAAAAAAGCCTTGTCATAGCAGCAGACAAGTTTTTGAAGCTGCTTGTGCCTCCAACGTCCCCCGAACAACAAGATGCAGGGTCCTTCAGAGGTTTGCAGCTGTGCATACGCCATCCTGTCGACCTCCTCTATCCACTTCACACAAGCAGAAACGGCTCCAGTGGGCCAAACATTACATGAAGACTGATATCAAAACTGTTTTGTTCACGGATGAGTGCCGTGCAGCGCTCGATGGTCCAGATGGATGGAGTGGAGGATGGCTGGTTGATGGACACCCCACGCAAACACGGCTACAGCGCCAACAAGGAGGAGGTGGAGTAATGTTTTGGGCTGGAATCATGGGGAGAGAGATTGTCGGCCCCTTTAGGATCCCTGAAGGCGCTAAAGATGAACTCCATAATGTATGTGGATTTTCTCAAACAGCACTTCCTGCCATGGTTCAAGAAGAAGAACCGTGTATTTCACAGCAAGATCATTTTTCTGCATGATAATGCACCATCTCATGCTGCACATAAAACATCTGCATCTCTGGCTGATATGGGCATAAAAGGGGACAAACTTATGGTGTGACCCCCATGCTCCCCTGACCTCTACCCCATTCAGAACCTTTGGAGCATCATTAAAAGGAGTGTCTATGATGGCGGGAGGCAGTTCACATCCAAGCAACAGCTCTGGGAGGGTATTCTGTCCTCATGCAAAACAATTGAAGCAGAAACCATCCAAAACCTGACAAATTCAATGGACGAGAGAGTTCAGAAGCTCCTTTCGAACAAGGGGTCCTATGTGAAAATGTAACATCACCTAGAATAAAGTTTTGAGTTGAAAACTGTTTGATTTCAGTTTCTAACAACCTGCTAATGCTTATAATTTCAAAAATGACCATTTTTTTGGTCTTTATTAAAATGAAAAGGTTGATCGAAAAGTTTGGGGGATCTAAGAGTGTGGCAACCCAGTAGTCATGATTACTTCGAATTCTGACAATATGAGGGTCATGCTGCAGGTAGTGCAGCAAGAAGGCACTTATGTGTCTTGCGCATCTCGGAGCCCCAAAATTATTTTCCGGGCTAGATGCAGCTAAAAATTATTTTTAATTTTAAATCTGGTGGAGCTTATTATAGATGGCCTAATAGGATCAGTGCTGCACACTGCTACAAAGCCCAAATTATTTTCCAGTCAAGATACAGATAAACATGATTAGTAATTTGAAAGCTTAAAACGGTTGGTAGGGTGATTTTAACCAATCATCAAGCTTTTACTCTCCCCAGGATGACACAGGGGTAGAAAAGTCGTTTCGGATCCATGATTTGTTCATCTTTATGAACGTGAGTCTGTCTACATTATCAGTGGAGAGCCGCGTGCGCTTATCTGTCAGCACACCACCAGCAGCGCTGAACACATGTTCAGACAGAACGCTGGCTGCGGGGCATGACAAGATCTCCAAGGCGTAAGTGGCTAGCTCCGGCCATTTATCCAGATTGGAAGCCCAAAAAGAGCAAGGGTCCAGTGACACAGTCGTGGCTTCAATGTTTACTTGGAGATACTCCTGTACCATCCTCTCTAAGCGTTGACTATGTGTCAGACTTCTTGTCTCCTGTGGCCTTGCAAAGGATGGGCTAAAAAAGTGGTGAAATGATTCTGCAAAATTGATGTTACCAGCTGATACTGTGGTTCTGTTACGGTTTGAGTGCTGAACACTTGACGGTCCCACGGTTGGCAAGTTGGAACTGTGAGATTCACTACGTGCACCACTGGTGTTTTGTGGAAAAGCACATGTAAGATTCTGCAACAGTCTCTGCTGATACTCCTGCATGCGTGCATCCCTTTCTATGGCAGGAATAATTTCGGCAAATTTACTTTTGTACCGGGGATCTAACAGTGTGGCAACCCAGTAGTCAGGATTATTTCTAATTCTCACAATTCGAGGGTCATGTTGCAGGTAGTGCAGCAAGAAGGCACTCATGTGTGTTGTGCATCCAGGAGTACCAAGTCCCTGTTGTGTTGGTGGCGAGGTAACAATCATGCTTCCTTCCTCTGTCCTCTCCCCCCAACCTCGCACAACAGAAATGTGATCAAGGTCTCCCTCATCTGATGAGTCTTCCATCAGTTCGTCCTCCACTTCTTCCTGGGCTCCTGCACCTTCCTCACTAGTTTGGCTGCTACCATGCGCCCTGGTAAAACCATCTCCCCCACCCTCACATGCCTGCCACCTTGGTGCTGCCGACCGTCTGGACCTTGCAGATGTTAGCCCTTCCGCATACAACTCCTCCTCCTCTACTTCCTCCACCTCCTCTTGTGCCACCACCTGACTCCGAATTCTGTTTAACATGTGCTCCAGCATGTAAATCACCGGAATAGTCATGCTGATAATGGCATCATCAGCACTAAACATCTTCGTCGCCATTTCAAAACTGTGCAGAAGGGTGCATAGGTCCCTGATCTGAGACCACTCCTCCAGCGTGATTTGCCCCACCTCTGGATCTTGTTGGCCCAGGCTATACGTCAGAACGTATTGCACCAGGGCTTGTCGGTGCTGCTACAGTCGCTGCAACATGTGCAGAGTTGAATTCCACCGGGTAGGCACATCGCATTTTAGCCGGTGAAGTGGCAGGCCCAACGACTTCTGTAGAGATGTAAGTCGCTGAGCTGCGGGATGCGAACGGCGGAAGTGAGCACACAGCGACCGTGCCCTCTGCAGAAGGCCATCTAGTCTGGGATAGTGGGCTAAAAATTGCTGGACAACCAGGTTCAACACGTGAGCCATACAAGGCACATGTGTGACATTGCCCCGGCGAAGGGCCGCACCCAGGTTTGCAGCATTGTCGCACATGGCCTTCCCTGGTTTCAGGTCCAGTGGAGACAGCCATTCATGAAATTGGTTCTCCAGAGCTGACCACAACTCCTCAGCTGTGTGACTCACATTTCCCAGACATTTCAAAGTAAAAACCGCCTGATGACGTTGAGCCCTACTGCCAGCATAGTAAGGAGGTGTGCAGGATCCCTTCTGCGCAGTTAGAAAGCTTGTGGCATGACCAGACAGGCTTTGGGTGCAGGTGGAAGACCGAGAGGAGGTTGAGGAGGCAGAAGCAGTGGAGGAACTTTGACATAAAGAGGATTGACGCACAACTCGTGGGGACGGCAAGACTTGGACAGCAGCCCATTGTCCTGCTGTCACCATAGTTACCCAGTGCCCAGTCAGCGACATGTAACGCCCCTGTCCATGCCTACTCGTCCAAGTGTCTGTGGTGAAATGCACCCTGTCACACACAGAGTTTCTCAAAGAAGCGGTGATGTTGTGTGCGACATGCTGGTGGAGCGCAGGCACACCTTTCTTTGAGAAGTAGTGCCGACTGGGCATCTGGTACTGGGGCACTGCGACGGACATAAGGTCTCGAAAATCCTCTGTGTCCACCAGGCGGAAAGGCAGCATTTCTGTAGCCAAGAGCTTGCAGATGGTGAAATTCAACCTCTTAGCTTTCTCATGGCTAGGAGGGAATGGTCTTTTACTTGTCCACATCTGAGGGACCGAGGGCTGGCTATTGTGCTTAGACGGGGTTGATAAGGGTGTCCCCGGCAAACTGCCGGTCTGTGAGGAAGATGCAGGCGGACATGTTAGGTTGCCTTGATCCAAAGGTGGTGCTATCGATGTCGGACAGCGCTCAACACCAGCTGGTGTTACCACCTCCAAAGAAAATGATGACCTGCCAATCACGCTGGCTGTTGCGGGTAAAGAGGTGGCAGGACTGCGCCCCAAAACAGGTGTGACTGCTGTCCCCCCAGTCACAGAGGATGAAGAGGCCGCGGATGCACAAGATATGGTAGACGGTGGTTGGCCCGGCCGGCTAGGCCGCATTGTAGCACACTGAGCTTCCCACTGCAACTTATGCTTCATGTCCATGTGCCGGTTCATGCATGAAGTACTCAAACTATGTATTTTTTGGCCTCTACTTAGCTTTTGCTGACAAATGTTACAGATAACACGAGTTGGGTCATCTTTATCGATCTGAAAAAATGCCCAGGCTATGCAAAGCTTAGCACCCATGCGACCTGAAGAGCCACCACGACTTGTGGTGAGAGGCAGAGTTGTGTTTGAGGATGCAGTTGTTGACGTGCTTCCAGTACTACGTCTCTGTCCAGGAAGGCGCAACCTGACCTCGTCGTCACTAGCATCTTCCTCCACCTCCTCTGCTGACCTCATCTCTTGGCTGACTGTGGGTTGACAGTAAGTGGGATCTCCAACCTCATCATCATCACCCTGTGTGTTATCACACCCGTCGTCCTCAGAGCCAACCTGTTCCTGCCCTGACAAAAAACTAAAGTTGTCGCTCCAATCAGGTATTTGAGTCTTATCATCGTCTTCCTCATTGTCTCCACCAACAGGAGTTACAGTTTGGGAATGAGGGTCTACATTATGGTCAGAACCTTCTGCGTCTGGTCCTGGATCCGACTCATAAAGATTCTGGGCATCAGTGCAGATCATTCCTCGTCTGGATTCACAGAAGCGCTGGAGTCGACCTCTGATTCCCAGGCTATAGTATGAGTAAACAGCTCTGCAGACTCAACCATCTGTTCTACCTCATACTCAGACGGGCAGCTGGAGATTTGGGAGCTGTGAGGAAGCAAGTGCGATTTGGGTGACACCTTTGAGGACTGGAGTATTTGTGATGTTGAAGTTGATGTGGAGGAGAGCCCACTTAAAGGAGCACTTGATATCCGTTGAAGCACCTGCTGTTTTTGTGCCTCATCTGGAATTTGTAGCGATTGGCGTGGCCGTAAGAAAGGGATCTTATCACATTGTCCGCTAAAAGAAGTAGACATTTTAGTTTGGCTGGAAGATGGTCTTTCTTCTGCAGATGTTACTGTTGCTTTAACACCTACCCCACGGACACAACCTTTTTTCCCCTTCCCAACACGCCTATTACCCTTTCCACCAGCAGCAGGCCTTTTTCCACTCATTTTGGTGGTTAACTAATTCACAACTCTGGAGTTGTTTGCACAAAAAAACAATGGATGGTAACCGAGCAGAGCTGAGTGGCCAAACTGTGGTATTAGGCCAAAACTATTGGCTGGGTTAGATGCAGAAAAAAAATTATATTCAATTTGCAACCTGATGGAGGTCAGTATAGATGGACTAATACAACAAGTCCCACACACAGCTAGAAGCCCAATATTTTTTCAGAGCTAGATGCAGAAAAAAATATATTCAGTTTGCAACCTGATGGAGGTCAGTATAGATGGACTAATACAACAAGTCCCACACACAGCTAGAAGCCCAATATTTTTTCAGAGGTAGATGCAGAAAAAAATAGATTCAGTTTGCAACCTGATGGAGGTCTGTATAGATGGATTAATAGAACAAGTCCCACACACAGCTAGAAGCCCAATATTTTTTCAGAGGTAGATGCAGAAAAAAATATATTCAGTTTGCAACCTGATGGAGGTCTGTATAGATGGATTAATAGAACAAGTCCCACACACAGCTAGAAGCCCAATATTTTTTCAGAGGTAGATGCAGAAAAAAATATATTCAGTTTGCAACTTGATGGAGGTCAGTATAGATAGACTAATACAACAAGTCCCACACACAGCTAGAAGCCCAAATATTTTTTCAGAGTTACTGTAGATGCAGATAAAAATTATTTTTAATTTGCAACCTGATGGAGGTCAGTATAGATGGACTAATAGAGAAAGTCCGACACACTACTAGAAGGCCAAATATTTTTTCAGAGCTAGATGCAGAAAAAAATTATATTCAGTTTGCAACCTGATGGAGGTCAGTATAGATGGATTAATAGAACAAGACCCACACACAGCTAGAAGCCCAATATTTTTTCAGAGGTAGATGCAGAAAAAAATATATTCAGTTTGCAACCTGATGGAGGTCAGTATAGATGGACTAACAGAGAAAGTCCCACACACTACTAGAAGGCCAAATATTTTTTCAGAGCTAGATGCAGAAAAAAATTATATTCAGTTTGCAACCTGATGGAGGTCTGTATAGATGGATTAATAGAACAAGACCCACACACAGCTAGAAGCCCAATATTTTTTCAGAGGTAGATGCAGAAAAAAATATATTCAGTTTGCAACCTGATGGAGGTCAGTATAGGTGGACTAATAGAACAAGTCCCACACACTGCTAGAAGGCCAAATATTTTTTCAGAGCTAGATGCAGAAAAAAATTAGATTCAGTTTGCAACCTGATGGAGGTCAGTATAGATGGACTAATAGAATGATGCTATGCCCAAAAGATTTTACTTCACTAGGTGCAGTAAAAAAATTGGTATTCTATACACAGGTGGTATATCTTGCAACACAGATAGGCTACTCCACTGACTAACACACTCTGCAATAGGCCAAAAAGGATTAGCTTTGCTAGATTCAGCCAAATGCTGTGAAAAAAACTTGCACAGCACTGGCACAGACCTGCCTGGCAAAAACTGATAGGAACTGATGTAACCTAGTCCTGAAAAGGACTCCAATTACAATTAGTCTTTACTCCCACAACCTATCTATTTAAGAGCACAGACCTGCCTGATAAAAGTCGTAGGAAATGCTGTAACCTAGTCCTTAAAAGGACTACAATCACAACTATTCCCTACTCCCAAGCTATCTGTAGATTTGTGCGAAAATTGGCTTGAAATTAACAAGGTATAGCGCACACAGCAACAGCGGTGCCGTCTAACATGCAGCTGCAGCAGTGAGAAAATGGTGGCGACGGGGAAAATGGCTTGGTCTTATAGGGCAAGGACATGTGACATACACTGCCAATGACACATGCCCTTGCTTGTGTGAAAAAAAGCACTTCGCTCCGTGTGTGCGCTGCTGATAGGCTGACAGATTGCACCTCCCCACTGTAAATGCGGGAAAGAGAAAAAAAAAATGGAGATCTTCATTGTTCCTGCAGAGATCCATCCCCTGCCCTACCCCCCACCCCACTGTACACTCAAACTGCGTATTAACATTAATTTTCATCATTACTGAGAAAAAATCCAGTTATGATTTTGGTGCACGAACAGTTATCGAACATAACCTCGAACAGCCGAATTTTTCTCAAATTGTTCGTGTTCGCCGAACGGCTCGAACACCGCCCAAAACAGCTCGAATTTGAGATTGGCGAACAGTTCGAGTAGAACAACGCTCATCTCTAGTGGGGTGGCATACTACACAGTAGCTGGACCCCTGTAGTCTTTATTGCAGGTACACTAACAGCTCGGCATTACATTGATTTGGAATGACTAGTACCAAAAGCCATTTTTCAACACATTAAAGCAAGCCACATTTTGTTTGTGTTACTGTGCGCAGCCAGCATGACCTAGACATGCTACCATGGCCTGCAAAGTCACCAGACTCATCTTCCATCAAACACATCTGGGATGTCATTGGTCGGCAATTGCACAGGAAGCTGCCAGAAGTGGATTTTGATGACCTGCATGCCCAAGACCATACATACAATGTGGTAGAACATTCCACAGACAGCCATTGATAACCTCATTGATAGCATGCAAAGGCATGTAAGTGGTTGTATTTCTGCAAGGGGTGCTCAAATTTAATAATGAATAAATCAAGATGTTTTGAAAATTTTCCTTCCATTTGTACGTCATTTGCATATCATTACCATGTTTATTACCCCGTGATTTTCAAAATTCTACTACTACTCCTTCTTGATGTTGCAATTTCAATGTCCGGGAGTGTAATATATGCTTTAAGTTAAACACTTTAAGTAAACCATTTTTCAGCTTATTTCTACACTATAATAAATATCAAATTTACCAATAAACCTCCATTTAGTAAGTTCTTATCTAATTCTTACCTCATCTTGAGACTTGACTAATGTATGAAAGGTCCGTTCCCCAATTTCTCCATCTATCATTTTATTACGTATCTAAAAAGAAGGAAATAGATTTGAATCTAAGTCACTGTTAGTGCAGGTGCACACAACCGTAGATTCTCTAATCAGAGAGGATCGGGTCCATTATGCAAATGACACTCAGCTCAAACTCTGATCAGAATTTGATCAGAGTGTCAGTGTAGTGCAATCCAATTCTGTTGGACGACGGAGAGAAAAATGTCTCTATCTTCTCCATTCTGTGAGACCACATAAATTGGACTGCACTCAGATGTTATCCGAGTGCAGTCCGATGATTTCCATGCACTCATTGACTTTCTTGGCCAAGTGCAATTCGAATATCATATCAAACTGGAGCATGCAGCGACTTTTTCCTCAGACTGGCTGTGACCGAGAAAAAAAATCGGACTTGTGCATGGCCGCATAGCATAACATTGGTCCAAGTGTGATCTGATGTTTTGTCAGATTGCACTCAGACAGCAAATACACTAGTCTGCAAGTGCCCTTATAGAAATCAGTCTTCTATCTGCAGAGATAAATTGCTAGCTTTTCTGAAAAGGATAATTTAAAGTCCAAGTTTTTAAACTGCGTCAAATCCCAATGTATATAATAGTTGGAAGAGAATTTACTATTCCCCCAAAAATTATACTAGGAGTATTCTGAAGTATATTATAAATAGAATGACCGTGACTCAACAAGACCATCATGAAAAAGGAGTTGACAGGGGGGAGTGGGAAGTGTCTGATTCATGAAGAGTCGCACGTGTCTTAATGAATCAGGCAAGATATAAATATGCACTTGAAGGCCACTGCTTATCATGAATTGGAAGAGAAGGGGTCACCATACTCCTTCATGCTCATCATTCCCCCATCATTCTCCTGCCGGGCCCTAGCTCCACCCACTTTGTTGGAGTTGGGCGAAAATGGAGTGAAAACGGCCTCATGTTACACAAAAATTTTGTGACTTTTCAAAGCTTTTTACAACAGTTTTCTGGCATAAAAGCTTTGATGAATCAGGGACTATATCTACTATAAAACCTACCAACAGCCATGAAACTTAAAGGAAACCTGTCATGTAAAATAATGCTACTAACCTGCAGATATGGGGTTAATCTGCAGGTTAATAGCATTCTGACACCTTGTGGCCCCGCTGCCAAGGAGAAATTAACTTTATTCCTCCCTTCAGCGTTTGGGGTTCAGTAATGGGGTGGCGCTGACACAGTTTCAGTCACCGCTCTGTGTATGGAGAGCAGTGGCTGTAACTGCAACCCTAGCCCTGACTGACAGCCAGCTCTAATGGTGAGCTGCTTTCAGTCAGTGCTAGGGTGTGATTACAGCCACTGCTCTACATCGACAAAATGTTGAGCTTAGCTTAGCCTTTGTTTACATGCACAATGCAGTTTTAGACATATTCTAGAACTAGTACCAGAAGTACCCAGTGAATTCCATGACATTATAATGCATCTGCCTCAGTCCATCAAGGACACTATTATTTTTATGGGGTAAAATAAAGAAGCGCAATCTACAAACAGACTCCAATCAAAGCCCTAGGTATAGAACTGCTCACTTTAAAGTAGCTTTAGGATATGATGAATACAATAAATACCTCTACTTTATGTTCATTTTCAAGTTCAGCATCCAGAAAGTCAAGCGTTACTGGTTCCTGTGATTTTGGATTCTAAGGCAGAGAATAAAAAGCGTAAAATAACAGGCTTGCCCTGATTAAACTACCACAATCTACAGTAAATAAAAGCCTAGACTATCCTAAACTAGAATTGTAACTTACCCCTTTGGATTTGTTGCGCTATGAAGCAATAACCATTTTCAGCAAAATATTACATAAATATATATCATAAATGAAAAATATCTAATAACACACAACTAAGATCTATAATACAATTATCACAAAAATTGCGATAAAATATGATTTTTTTTTTATCTTAATTCTGTTTGGGTAAGCAACACAACTAAACATAGATAATAGTGGCAATTATTACACTATACCTTGGCTATGAAACTATACAAGAAATGTAATACTACAGTTGAGTAGATGAGGCAAAATTCGAATTCACCTGTGTGCACGGATTTTCCTGGGAAATTTGATTCATGGAGAAGTTGTTCTCTGTGAATGTAATGTCTCTGGGGGTCTCTCCAGAATCAAGAGCATAATAAATGTAATATGTCTAAAAGAAAAATCCTTTTTCTCACCTTACCACTCACCTATCTGGCCCCTCCGCTCCTCACCGTCACCCATCTGGACCTCATCACATCTTCTGATCGCTGCCGCTCACACTGAAATCCCCGGATCTCTGACAGTGAGCCAGGACTGCCGCCTCTGATGAGGCCCGAGAGGATTCTGCGCAAGCGTAATGTGCGCTGTGACCTTGCGCGTGCATGTGCAGAACCATCCGGGGCATCATCAGAGCCGGAAGTCCCAACTCACTGTGAGAGCCCCGGGGATTTCAGCCAGGATCAAAAGATGAGGCGATGACCGGATGGTGAAAAGCGGAATATCCGGAGAGGTAAGCGGTAAGGTGATTCTAAGGCTTTGTTTTATTTTTTTTTTACTTCTTGATGGCCCTTTACAATTCAGAAACATGGCGGCCAGGGCTCACCATCTTTCTGAACCTGCATGGAAGCAAATTACAAAAAAATCTGCATTTTGGCGAATGCAAAAATTTGTAAAAATCAAGCAGAATTCAATTCCACTCAAATGTATTCGCTCGCCTCTAATGTATACAATATATTTTGTATCTGTATTACTGGTTTATCTATTATATCATCAGATATATGTTGACACCACATCGGGTTTTTGTCTGTTACTGTTGAATAAGGCTCCATAATGCAATTGTCTTATAAAACATATAGTGCTAAACTTTCTGCAATGTACATAGTATAATTGTTTGCTGCAGATCATGAAATGTATCATGGTGCTTGATGACATGGCATTGCATGTCAACAGTTGAAAATTTTAGGTAAATGTTATGAAGCACGTATCAGCACATGAAAGGTATTGCAGAGGGAAATTATTATTTTTTTTTACAAAATAACAATTTAAAATTGCAAGAGTTTACGGTAATTGTAAAAACAGAGTTTTAACTGATATACTTCAGTTACCCTGCTCTGTTAATACTTCATCATTTAGGTTTTGGTTGTGATAAAGAAATACAATTTTAAATATACTAAAGGTCCCGTATTTTAAATTATTTTATTTTTACATGTCAACCAGCATAATAACACTGGACTAAGAAGTAGGGGATTAATCCTAATGTATGGTAATTAAATCCTTAGCAAATATTTATCTGGACTTCTGAGACTAATGATTAATTCCTGTTAGTTAATAGCCAATATATCCTCACTAAAAAATTTAATTATTTGGAATATTTGTTCTGGATTATTATGCATAATATTTAAATTGATGTTTGAAAAAATTACAACAATATATTTAAAGGAATATTTTAAAGCAAATCTACATTTTCATTGCACCTCACTATTCATAAGATCCCGCATGCTAGGGAACTCTTCAAGCCCCACACCAATTCCTGTATATATAATAGTTTTATAGATAAGCCTTAATAAACCTTAAGATCATTGCATTCTGGATTATCCTTTTAATTGTATTAATGACAAAACAATGAAACTTGATGTAGTTAGAGAATGAGAATGGTGCCAATTTAAATGGAAGGTATCATCAGAAAATGATCTATTGTTTAAATCAGGTTTTCGTGTTAGATGTATTTTTTCAAAATTTTGGGAATGTTTTTTTTTTTTTCATGTCACAATCTTTATTTTAAAAAATAGTACTCTTGCAAATTTCACAGTGGCCATTTGGGCTTCTTTACACTCTTACTTACTGGCCTTCAAGGAAGAGTTTTCAGCAGCTTGTTTATTATCAGAGGCAGGATTACAATGACAGATAACACCTCTATACACAGTTTATAATACAGCACTCAGGAGTAGAGAAAAGATGGCCGAACCGGAACATAAATGTTCGGCTTTCATACAGGATGGTCACTGTTTGGGCTACACCAAATACAGACTCTGCTGTGTTCAGGGTAAGACCCTGATGCCACAGAGGAGAGAGAGAAAGAGAGTGAAAGAAAGAGAGATGTAAAAAAAAAAAATTCTCTTAAAATTTCGGGTCTCCATTATTTTCAATGAGGTTCGGGTTCTGGTGGACGTTCGGCTACTGTTCTGGTATCCGAACCAAACTTTCTCAAAAGTTTGGGTCGACTGCCAGAACTTGAACTTACAGTGGTCCGCCCATCCCTACTCAGGGGTAACTTCACAGCTCCCCCTGCTCCCTCTCCCTTCACAATGACTTTTGCCAAGGCTTATTAGATTCTTCAACACAAATGATGGGGTCAGATTCTGTTTATTATGGCTAATCTATATGTGATGTTTCCTTAAACAATATAAAGCTAGAGAATTAAAAAGTCCCAGCAAGTACCAGTGTGAAAATAGCAAGATTTCTGTTTTTTTTGCAGATTGTGATATGGAAATTTTAAAAAAAAAACCCTTTTAATATAAAAACCTGATTTAAACAATAGGTCACTTTCTGATCATAGCTTCCCTTTAAGACTAGGTATATGTAAGGGTGCAGTCAGAAGGCTGCATAAATTAAACTGAGATTGGAACGCAGTGCATGGATTGACCGGCGGCTCTCCCGACCTAGCTTCACGTATTTCTATGCAGTTGGCATGCTCGGGAGAGCCGCCGACCAGTCCGTGCACTGCATTCCGATCTCAGTAAAATTTATATGGCCGTCTGACTCTGCCCTTATTATGGGTTGTATTGATGATGATACTGAAAAGTTAAAGGCTTCCTTCATACATTACTAAAAAAAAATACAGTGCACATTATATACAGATTAAAAGACAATTACAATTTTTAGATTTCGGATCCTCTTCTTATGACACAAATAAAAAAATATAAGGCCCAAATACAAATAAAAATACAAGGCACAAATAATCAAAATGCAAATGAAAAATCAGTTTCTTACATGCAGTGGATAATGAACAGAAGGACGAGCAGCATGCAATGCCAATGCAGAATAGACATTTTTCCATACCAACCAAAAAAAGAGCAAAGGAAACAAGAAAATAATATAATAAGAAATACACTATTTAATATTAGTTTTCAAGAAAATAAGATAATAATAACAAAGTAATGCATGATATAAACTAAAAAATTACCTACTGTGAAAATGTTTTGATGTTTAAATATAGTAACATAATAGTATGACATAATGAGAACAAATAGTGAAATAAAAAAAGAAACATAACAAAACATTCCATGCAATAAATTATGTAATATTAGGGTGAATTCACATGCCGCAGATTTGTTTGCAAAAATTCTGCAACTGTCCCATTCATTCAAGTGTGTCCTACAGAACTGTATTCACTGACTGCAGAATAAAAACCATTGAGATGTACGGAAAAAAATCTCCGTTGTCAACCTTTTGTAAAATATCTGCAGATTGTGAATTCACCATAATGATCATGCAATTCATAGCATAATAGCACAGATATTTACTAAAAAATAAGTTATTAGAGATGGAAGAATCGACTTCACAGGACTCTGATCTATTTGCCAGGTCAATAATCTATGATCGGTGGACAAGAGGCCTGCAAATCTCCTTATCTCCCGGTATTCCTGCCTCCTTCTAAGATTAGCATGGTCAATGAACTAAAGTCCTGCAAATCGATTTTCCCATCTCTAGTAGACATATATTGAATAAATACTGTTCTTAAACTATGCAAAAGATTTAAAATCTGCAAATAATTAATAATGATCTTTTTAAACATTATATGTGGTGATCTAAAAGGGTCTTATCCTAAAGGGCAAGACAAAAAAAACCCCACAAAATAAAGATGGTAGGATGTTTTTAAGTTTGGTAGTAGGGCAGGGCCACCTGTTAATGAATGTTATATGTAGAGATAGATATAAATAATATAAGTATACTATATTCAAAGGTTAACCAAAAATGTAATAAAGTGCATTTTCTTGGGTTTCTCCAGATTTGCCTAAATTATTTATTTCTTACTGAAATATCCAATAAATGTTTAAAGTAGGTAATAGAATATAAACATCTGTCACACAAAGCCTCTCATGTTAAAAGTGACGCTTCAATAATTGCTTACTATATATGAATCAGCAGTATGTGAATATGATATGAAGGGGGTTTTTTAGGGAAAAAACAGGTGGCTCATTTTTGTGATAGAATTGTTTAAAGTCACTTGATGGAAATTACTACCTGTCCATTGTATCCAATTTTTCCCCAGTCTGACTGCAGTAAAGGAATCACTTAACAGTTCTCTGTCCTATAGTCTAACTTTAGGAGGAGTTAGTGCTAGGGAATGAAGTCACTCCTCCCTCTGCAACTGTCAGACTTTTTACAGACTATTTATAGTTAAGAAGTTTTCCTACAGTAATAATCAAATGTATTATACTGTACTTTGGGTGTTCCCTGTATATGAAATAACAGTGAGGTACAAATCATTAGATTAGTATAATGTAAAAAACCCTCTTAGGAGCCTAAGGCTGTTTCCACGATGATGTTACAGAAGTTGTGCAGAATTTCTGAAGCTATTATTTAAATTAGGTTACTCGCGTTTCTTTACTGTGTTTGTTTTTTTAACATGCATTTTTGACGCTGTGGTTTTTGCCTCTTTTCGGGTGCCAAGCTTTCAATAAATCTGCTTTGTTTTTGATAATTCCTGGTATGTGGCTTTGACAAAACGTTATTGCTATACTTAGGTGCGGTTTTGATGTGTTTCCGTTGCGAAATCGCACTTAAAACACCCGTGCGTTTTTTATCTGGAGACTTTCTGCACCTAATGCAAGTCTATGGGGAAAATCCGCACAGAAAACAGCATACGCGCAAGAGAACTTGACATGCTGCAAATTTGAAACCCGCACAGCAGGTCATTTTACGCTGTGTTAAAAAGAAGCACAGTAGATATGAGATTCTATAAACCCCATTCACTTTGCTAGAATTGTAAGATGCTCCATTTTTGACATAGAGAAAATACACAGCGTCAAAAAATGACCAAAAGCTCAATGTGGGAACGTAGCCTTAGAATCACAGTAAACCATTCTAGACAACTGAGATGGAAACAAACTTTTCTACTATTAGGCCACGGTCTCACGTTCAGGATTTGGTCAGTATTTTACATCAGTATTTGTAAGACTAAACCAGGTGAGAACAGAGGAAATGTATAATAGAAACACGTCACCACTTCTGTATTTTTCACCCACTCCTGGTTTTGACTTACAAATACTGATATAAAATACTGACCAAATACTGAACATGTGACAGTAGATTAAGTTTATCATTGCAGCTCACCTGACACTACTAAGCTACAACCCGACTTTCCCACTGTTTAAGTCAGTGCTGTTACTGCACCGACACAAGAAATGGAAAAGCTGGTTCATAGATCATGAATGATATGTTCTGAGACCGCTGTAGATGCTAGGATAGCTAGGTTACAGTTCAGTGATGATACTTTTTGAGACTGAACTGCTATTAATGCTGGTAAAGCGGGGTTTCAGGTTAGTGATCAGACATTCTGAAACTGATCTAGAACCTGGGAAAGCTGGGTTATTTCTTACTGACATGTTCTGAAACTGCTGCTGATGCTGAGAAAGCTGGGTTACAGCTCAGTGTTGATACATTCTGACACTGCAGGTTCTGAAAGCTGGTTTGCAAGTTCAGATATGATATTGAAAATGCTTCCAGTTCTGAGAAAGGTGGGTTACAGATCAGTGATAATATGCTCTAAAACTGTTTTAGATGCAGGGAAAGCTGGATTCTACTTTCAGAGACTGCAGCTGACAATGGGAAAGCTGAGTTGCAGTTCAGTGATATGTTTTGAAACTGCTGTTGATCCTAGAAAGCTGAGCTGCAGTTCATTTATGATGCTCTTGGAGACTGCTGCCAATGATGGGAAAGCTGGGCTAACATTTAGTGATTATACACTAAAGTGCTATGCAATGTGTTATCAGATCGCGCTCGGATAGCTGAATCAGCATGAGAAAACAATCTGAGTGTGCTGTGAGTGCATTTGATGATCGGATCACGGGCACTCATACAAGTCTATGGGTGCGTGTAAAACATGAACTGCACTTAGATGACATCAGAGTGTAGTCCAATGTACTTAGAGTCAATGGAGAAGGAGAAATTAAATTCTCAGTCTTTTCCGCACCTGTGCTGCAATACTGTCATGGTAGAGAATCGGATCACAGTAAGGTGACACTCGGATCAATCTCTGACAGAGTTTGAGCCAGGCGTCATTAGCAAAATCGGCCCGCTTCACTCACATGAGAGAATCTACGCTAGTGTGACCTCGGCCTAACTATCAAAAAGTTGAGTTGCAGCTCAGGGATAATACATTCTGAAACTGCTGCTTATGCTAGGAAAGTTGGGTTGCAGTCTAGTGAAAATTCTTTCTGAGACTACTGTTACTGCTGATAATCAGAAAACATGTTACAGTTCAGTGTTCATATTTTCTAAAACCATTGTTGACCTTTTTTTCATAGTTTTGTCTGTTTTTGTCATTCTCTCAGTTATTCCACCCTCCACCTAATCAAGTAAGATTATGTTACAACAACAGTAAACAGATTACTCTCATGTTAAAGCCCTCCCCTATTTTAGACAGCTGTCGGCCAAACGATTGTTTGGGCCATCATCTTCCCTGAGTCTCTCATATATAGAAATGCTTAGCTTGGGTGAACGCTCCGCTGTTCTCTCCGTCACTGACTGACTCCTAGGGCAGCAGCTTAACTCCGTGCAGAGGAAAAAGATCGACTGTCGGAATTGCAAGATGTCGATCCTTCTCTCCCCTGACATAATCTGTTGGGGAGAGAAACGAGGCCTCCATACAGTCTAGATTGTAGGCCAATACCATCAATGACCACAGGTCTGGCCACCTTCAGTCTAATGTGTATGAGGGCTTTAACTTTAAGGCCCTTTCATCAAAATGAAAATAACAATATTTTGAACCTATTTTTTAAATATATGGGTGAAATTTAAAATGAATAACTGCTAAAAATATATATCAAAAAAAATTTCTTCAAATATCAAGTTTTAAGAAATGGTCCTATTTGAAGCAAATATTCCTTTTAAACAAAAACTTTTAGGTGAACATATACATGTTTAATTGGATACAGTAAGAATTTATTGAATGTGTAGAATGGTAACTTGAATAATCCAATGCAATTCAAGAAATATTAAGATTGGACAAGTCTGTTTCCCCATAATGGTAAGCCGATCTTCTATGTGAGAAGTTCAGGAGGTCATTTCAGTACCCCTACAGCTCCTCCACAGTGGCAATAAACGATTCCCATTAAAATTAAAGGTTTATGTGGGTAATTTTTATACTTTCTTGTGCCTGTACAACAACCTAATAGCACGATTAAGCAATTTGTGCCAAACACATTTTACTCTTACAGCAAAAAAGCATGTTGAAAGATTGGCCAAGGCAGATTTTATTTATAAAGCATCTTGTTAAAGCTAAATATATTTTCAAATACCATAAAACAACTACTGCAGCATGTAAACCAGGACGCATGCTCACGGCCAGTACAGAACACAGCTTCCAAGTTAGTGATTTCAGCTTTTCACTGACATTTATTACCTGATAACCAGGCTTTCTTTTCCTCAAATTTATCATAGGGATACCTACGCCTATAGACTGAAGTAGTAAACAAAGTTGATTTTCTCCTTACATCTTACATAATGTATATAATTGGTACACAAAACAAAAATAGCTTGCACAGAATGTAGAACAACTGCATAGAATTTATATTGGCATGGGATTTATGCTGACGCTCCTGTCTCCCATCACAATTTAAAAGCATACATCATCAATTAAATTTCTATGAAATTAGTTACAATGTATGGGCTCGATGATTCATCAAAGCTTTTTCTGCCTTAAAAGCTCTGATCAACTTTTTGGCATTCTAACGCCATTTCCGCCCTGCTCCAACAAAGTGGGACGAGAGCGTAGCATCCACTGCTCGTCAAATTCATGACTAGCAGCTGTGCTCGCTACAAGACTAATCAAACTCCAGCAAGGACTGGAGTAGGACATGTGATGAGGCGCACACAGCAGTGTATGTCACTCGTCAGATGATTCATGAAGAGGCACATGGCTGACTCCAGCACATTTCCTCATCATGACCATAGTGAACAACTCCAGTCTTTTTGAATTGGGCCCTATATGTTTATTTGAGACAGGCTACTTAGATTGCCTCAATAAGGCTCATGTGAGTGATGGTAGTCTCTGTATAAGGCTCATGTGAGCAATGGCAGTCTCTGTACAGTGGAGTAGAAAATGTCGGTGCTGTGTATGCAGTATAATATATATTCCAGCACATAGACTGCAGGCAAAATTGTATGAATTAGGAATGTAGTAATTAAGATCCTTTCTAATATTGTCCCCAACATTGGCACTGTCATTAAAATAATATTATTTAATAGAACATAAAAAGATATACTTTTGTTTAATTGTTGCTGTCTGGCAAAATTGCTTTGCATAGTGCCAGCAAGTCAAGATGCCAGGAACCTAGGCCAAATAACAACACGGTTGAACATTTACTGAAACCATTGCACATTCAAATTTATATTTAAGTAGAAATCAGACCTTTTATTACATTCTATAAGGACTTCTAACAGAAATTGTTATCAGGAGCATAAAGAATTACAGTAAGGACTAATTCACAAGACCGTAGAGTGGTTGTATTTTCTTATCCGTATCATACAGTGGGTACAGAAAGTATGCAGACCCCTTTAAATTTTTCACTGCAGCCATTTGGTAAATCCTAAAAAGTTCATTTTTTTCTTATTAATGTACACTCTGCACCCCATCTTGACTAAAAAAAAATAGAAATGTTGAAAATTTTGCAAATTTATTAGAAAAGAAAAACTGAAATATCACATGGTCATAAGTATTCAGACCCTTTGCTCAGACACTCATATTTAAGTCACATGCTGTCCATTTCCTTGTGATCCTCCTTGAGATGGTTCTACTTCATTGGAGTCCAGCTGTGTTTAATTAAACTTATAGGACTTGATTTGGAATGGCACACACCTGTCTATATAAGACCTCACAGCTCACAGTGCATGTCAGACCAAATGACAATCATGAGCTCAAAGGAAATGCCCAAGGAGCTGAGAGACAGAATTGTGGCAAGGCACAGATCTGACCAAGGTTACAAAAGAATTTCTGCAGTACTCAAGGTTCCTAAGAGCACAGTGGCCTCCATAATCCTTAAATGGAAGAAGTTTGGGACCACCAGAAGTCTCCCTAGACCTGGCCGTCCAGCCAAACTGAGGAACCGTGGGAGAAGAGCCTTGGTGAGAGAGGTAAAGAAGAACCCGAAGATCACTGTGGCTGAGCTCCAGAGATGCAGTAGGGAGATGGGAGAAAGTTCCACAAAGTCAACTATCACTGCAGCCCTTCACCAGTTGGGCCATTATGGCAGAATGGCCCGACGGAAGCCTCTCCCAACAGTGAAAAATGGTGGTGGCAGCATCATGCTATGGGGAGTGTTTTTCAGCTGCAGGGACAGGATGACTGGTTGCAATTGAAGGAAACATGAATGCGGCCAAGTACAGAGATATCCTGGATGAAAACCTCTTCCAGAGTGCTCTGGACCTCAGACTTGGCCGAAGGTTCACCTTCCAACAAGACAATGACCTTAAGCACACAGCTAAAATAACAAAGGAGTGGCTTCAGAACAACTCTGTGACTATTCTTGACTGGCCCATCCAGAGCCCTGACCTAAACCCAATTGAGCATCTCTGGAGAGACCTGAAAATGGCTGTCCACCAATGTTCACCATTCAACCTGACAGAACTGGAGAGGATCTGCAAGAAAGAATGGCAGAGGATCCCCAAATCCATGCGTGAAAAACTTGTTGCATCATTCCCAAGAAGACTCATGGCTGTACTAGCTCAAAAGGGTGCTTCTACTCAATACTGAGCAAAGGGTCTGAATACTTATGACCATGTGATTTTTCAGTTTTTCTTTTTTAATAAATTTGCAAAAATTTCTACATTTCTGTTTTTTTCAGTCAAGATGGGGTGCAGAGTATACTTTAATGAGAAAAGAAAATGAACTTTTTAGAATTTACCAAATGGCTGCAATGAAACGAAGAGTGAAAAATTTAAAGGGGTCTGAATACTTTCCGTACCCACTGTAGCTTTAATTCCCAGCTCTACCATTGCGAGAAGAGAATATATGGCTGCTATGAGGTTGTGTGAAATAGCCCTAACTCTGATAGAAATTAATAACTGTGTACTTGCGGATGTTTAATCAGATTCTGCTGTTTTAATTTCCATGTTTTTTATTTAGTTCTTAATATAAATTAATTTAGAAAAAGTGAAATATTCTGTTTTGCTTATTGAGTTTTCCTATCTATCTTTACACCCTAACCACTTTTGTAGTTTGCTTTATTACACAATACCCTACACTTTTCCATATCTACTTGAATCAATTGAAGTAAACTACAGGCAGTATCATGTTGATGTTGCTGCACTGATTAATATAATACCTGAGGTGAAGGTATCTGTCTTGTGGTTCTTGTGTAATCAGTGTTTTTGGAGTTTTGAGGTAATGATATGCTCATGCTCTGGAGTGGGACAGTAGGCAGGGTCTTATCTTGGTGCTCTAGGCCAGATCAGCAAGAAAAGACCTGCCCGCAGGCCCACCCCAAAGCACAAGTATGTTGCTTATCATAGAGACAGGGACGGGCATGTGGGCAGGTTTTATCTTGCTGACCTGGCCTAGAGCACCAAGTAAAGATCCTGCCTGCAGTCCCGCCCCAAAGCATGGGCATATCATAAACTCAAAACTGCAATGACTGATGGATTTCTTCACTTCAGGTATCATATGAATTAGTGCAGCAACCCCAACATGACAATGCCTGTAGTTTACTTAGCAAAATCCTGCTGACAGGTTCACTTAAAGAAAATTACAAAAGTGGTTAGGGTGTAAAGATAGATAGTTAGAAAATACATTTTAGGCGCCGAACCATTTAATATATAATAGGTTGAACATGTACATTTACATAAACTATAATGAACCCTAATTAATCAAAATTAACGAGTACCTTATTTTTATGACCATGACTTCCATTATTGGTAAAGAATAACATCCTTATTTTAAAGCAGTTATGTCATTAGATCACCATTTCAGCATAATGACATGTTGACCATGTTAAAACCACTCGCAGAGGTGGTTATTTGTGTGAACACATAAAATGCCAATATGAAAAGATTCTTACCCTGATTTAAAGGGAACCATGGACAGCATGTATTAGGCACTGGCTATATAATTTTATGTATGTTTGACTGTGAAACACTGTGGTGTTTCAATAAAGACTAGTCGGGCAGGAAGGTCCCCGGCAGCTTCTTTTCTCCCACTATCAGTAACTGACATGTCTCTCCCTCAACTTACATGCAGGGGAGACCTGTCAATCATATGGAGAGGGCAGGTAGGAGACACCAGGGATCAGCCTGAGTGACTAGTATCCCATGGATCTGGCAGCATGTATCAGCTGTCAGGCTCACTTTAAGAAATCACCATCATAGACCAACTTTGCATATTAATGTACAATTATATGATGCTCACCATTTGAAGAACTCAGTAATAAAAAACGTGGGAACGGTTTCCTTTGTTTATGTATACCCTGTACAGGCTTACCAATAAAAAGGGAATTTTTGAAAGGCAAAATATGGTTGTATGTTAGTAATCTTAATTAATTTTATGGTTTCAGGTGACAAAACTTCCAGAAGTCTGACACAGCTTTTAATAAATAAAGTTTGCTGATGATTATTTCTAGTTATTTTAATACTATTATTGATTTTAATAATATTATTATTATACATCTGGTTAGTCTGCTATTTTAAATATGTTTTCAGCAGTTTTAAGCTGCATACCTCTTATTACATGAAAATATGTAGTAAGGATAGAGTTAAATTTTTTGGTTAATTATCGATCATAGACAAATAATTGTTAGAACCTTGCTCTTAGGTTTTTTTTCCTTTGCTGGTCACATGACCTTGTTGGCCTATTTAATCCTGCTCCGCCCTTCTGGCTTTGCTGGACTTCATTGTATATCTACTTTCTAGCTAGCCTGTGCTCTGTGTCTTGCTCTGTTAGTTTGCTTGGTCTACTGACCTCTATGTTCTATATATTTTGTTTGTTCGTCTGTCTGCTACTATTTCTGTTAGGAGGTGTCCCATATTCCTCCCAGTCCTTAGTACTTGTAGGGATTCCTTCCCCACATCTATAGGTCTCCGTACAGACTAGCTTAGGACTTTAGCAGGTCTGATCGCAGGATCAGGTCCCCTGTTACATCGTAGGGATTAAGCTGAGTTCTATCGTAGGGACAGATCTCCTCTCTTTCCTTAGCTCTGGTAGCAGAACATAACAGTAAGTCCAGCCAGCAAATTCTCTAAGGAAAGATTTTTCTGTTCCATCATGGTGTCGGTTCAGGATTTGGTTCATCGCCTGCAGGGACTCTCTCTGGAGGTGGCCGAGCTCCGTCAGCACGTGAGTAACTGTCCTGGAGCACATTTCTTGGAGCCTAAGGTATGTTTGCCGGATTTATTTTTTGGTGAACACCGAGAATTTTTTTCATTTAAAAATGCTTGCTTATTGTATTTTCGTTTGAGACCTAAGTCCTCTGGGGATGAATCCCAGCGCGTAGGGTTCATAATGTCACTTTTGCGCAAAGAGCCTCAGGAGTGGGCCTTTTCTTTGCAACCTAGTGATACATGCTTCAGATCAGTGGATAGTTTTTTTTCTGCTTTGGGACTATTATATGATGATCCTGACCGTGTCGCATCAGCTGAGACTGAGTTGAGACGTTTAAAACAGGGATCAGGTAATGTGGAAAAATATTGTACTCATTTCCGTCGTTGGTCTACTCAAACAGGGTGGAATGATTCTGCTCTGAAAAGTCTATTTCTTGCTGGGCTCAGTGAAAGGGTTAAAGACCTGCTAATTGCTTATCCTACACCTGAAGATTTGCAACAGGCTATGCAATTAGCTATACGGGTGGATAGAAGACTGCGTGCAAGGGTTAATGAGAGCAAATCCTCTGCTATGTCAGTTTCTGGTTATGAGAATGTGTGTACTAACAGTAGTGAACCGATGGAGATTGGATCGGTGGCACCTCGCTCTCAAGAAAAAGACCGTCGATTTTCTGAAGGCTTGTGTTTCTATTGCGGAAAATCTGGTCATTTGATTAAAGGCTGTGAGCTTCGTATGAAGAAAGAAAAAAAAATGGTCAGTCACGCCCGTATTGCCTGTTTAAATTCCAAGGGTATATTTTTAGCTGCTTCCACGATTGCTCAGAAAAAATTAATGGAATTTCGGGTGTTTGTTGATTGCGGGTCTACTCTGAATGTAATTGATGGGGGATTCGTGGAAAGACTCAATTTAAAACCTGAACCTTTATCATCCCCCATTGCTGTGGTTTCTGTGGATGGTTCCCCTTTGAAGAATATTACTCTCAAGGTCTGTGAATTTCCTCTCACTATTAATGGTGTTCACCATGAGAAATTGGATTTGGTAGTGTTGAATAACTTGCCTTCTCCAGTAATATTGGGATTGCCCTGGTTAAAATTTCACAATCCTGTACTGGATTGGTCTACCAGTGAAATTAAATCCTGGAGCCATAAATGTTATGACAAGTGTTGTAACGGGCGTATTGCAGCTTTGGATAGGGGAGAATTGCCTGTTCCTATTCAGGATTTTTGGAGAGTTTTTTCTGAGAAGGAATCGCAGGTTTTGCCTCCCCATAGAGACTATGATTGTTCTATTGAATTTGTCGCTGGAGCAACTCTTCCTAAAAGTCGTTTATTTAACCTTACTATTCCTGAGAGGAAGGCTTTGGAGGAATACATACAGACAAGTTTGGCCGCCGGTCACATTAGGCCCTCTAAGTCTCCTGTGGCGGTTGGATTTTTTTTTGTAAAAAAAAAGGACGGCGGTTTACGTCCTTGTCTGGATTTTCGTGAGATTAACAAAATTACTGTACGCAATCCTTACCCACTGCCATTGATTCCTGATCTGTTTAACCAGTTAATGGGGGCCAAGTGGTTCTCTAAAATTGACCTTAAGGGGGCATACAATCTGTTGCGCATGAAGGAGGGTGATGAATGGAAGACTGCTTTTAACACTCCTGTGGGTCATTTTGAGAATCTGGTTATGCCTTTTGGTCTTACTAATGCTCCTGCATTTTTTCAGAATCTGATTAATGACATCCTTAGACCTTTGATCGGCAAAAATGTGGTTGTGTATTTGGATGACATTTTGATTTATTCGCCGGATCTGGAGTCTCATTGGCGGAGCGTGCGTGAGGTATTACAGTTATTAATGGACAATTCGCTTTTTGCAAAGCTGGAGAAATGTGAGTTCGCTGTACAGAGAATTAGTTTTTTGGGCTACATTATCTCCAGCAAAGGTTTTGAGATGGATCCGGTTAAGGTTCAGGCTGTGCAGGAATGGCCTAGGCCTATTGGTTTGAAATCGATACAGAGGTTTTTGGGTTTCGCCAATTACTACAGAAAATTCATAAAAAATATTTCTAGTATTGTCAAACCTCTGACTGATCTCACCAGGAAAGGTGCTGATGCGGTTCAGTGGTCTTCTGAGGCCATTGAAGCTTTTGTGTATCTCAAGGAGAGGTTCACCTCTGCTCCCATCCTTATGCAGTCTGATGTTACTAGGCCGTTCTTGGTTGAGGTTGATGCTTCCTCTGTGGGGGTTGGCGCAGTATTGTCTCAGGATAACAGGGATGGATTACATCCCTGTGCCTTTTTTTCAAAAAAATTTTCGGAGACTGAACTGAATTACGATATTGGTAATCAGGAATTATTGGCTATTAAACTCGAATTTGAACACTGGCGCCACTTCTTGGAAGGTGCGGAATTTCCCGTTCAGGTTCTTACGGATCATAAAAATCTGATATATCTTGATGCTGCCAAGCGCCTGAATACCCGTCAGGCTAGGTGGGCACTGTTTTTCTCGCGGTTTAATTTCTCCGTTACTTACATCCCTGGTACTAAGAATGTTAAGGCGGATGCCTTGTCTCGCAGTTTTTCTCCCATAGTCGGTGCTGAGAAAGAGGAGAACATTTTACAAGAAGGTGTTGTGATAGCTGCTTTGGACTCCGTTTTGGAAGATGAGATTCTTAAAGCACAGGAGAATGCCCCATCTAACACTCCTCATGGGAGGTTGTTTGTGCCTGGGACCTTTAGGAGAGATTTGTTTGTTGAGTGTCACGAATCTCAGTTGGCAGATCATCCCGGAATCTCTGAGACCAAGAGACTGGTGGGTCGCAGTTTTTGGTGGCCTGGATGGCAGAAGGAAGTCATTAAGTGGGTGCGTCAATGTACTATATGTGCTAGATCTAAGTCCTCACATACTCCTGCTGCGGGGTTGCTTTGTCCTTTGGAGGTTCCCAGTGCTCCTTGGACACATTTGGCTATGGACTTTATAACTGACCTTCCCCCCTCTGAGGGTTTTACTGTCATCTGGGTGGTCGTGGACCGTTTTAGCAAGATGTGTCACTTGGTTCCCTTCGTCAAACTGCCCTGCGCTAAAACTCTCGCTAAGGCCTTTGTCAAGGAAATTGTCAGACTTCATGGCGTTCCTACTGACATTGTTTCTGATAGGGGTCCTCAGTTCGTGGCTCGTTTTTGGCGTGCCTTTTGTGACAGGTTGGGAGTTCATTTGTCGTTCTCGTCCGGATATCATCCTGAATCTAATGGCCAGACAGAAAGGAAAAACCAGGATGTTGAGCAGTTCTTGCGTTGTTTTGTGGCAGACAATCAAGAGGGGTGGTCTGAGTTTCTGCCACTTGCTGAATTTGCTCTGAACAATCATACATCTTCTTCTGCTGGTTGTTCGCCTTTTTTTTGTTGTTCTGGGAGACATCCGTCGTTTGGGTCGTTCTCCAAGTTGGGATCTGCCGTGCCTGAGGAGGAGAATTTTTCCGGTGATTTGGAGAGAGTTTGGACGGATGTGCGTGGTAATCTTCAGGAGGCCAACAGAAAATCTAAAGACTACTTTGATAGGAAACGACAGGAGGTTTTGTTCACTGTTGGTGACATGGTTTGGTTGTCCTCTAGGAATCTGCGGTTGAGGATTCCTTCAAAGAAATTGGGTCCCAAGTTTGTAGGGCCCTTTAAGGTGCTTCAGGTTGTCAACCAATCTGCTGTTAGGTTGGAGGTTCCTACCTCCTGGAGAATTAATCCGGTATTTCATGTCTCTCTGTTGCAAAAAGCTGTTGTATCGGATTGTGACGCCTCTGCCTCTGTTCCTCCGGTGGTGGAGGACGGGGAATATGAAATTTCTCGCATCCTTAACTCTAGACGGTATAGAGGTAGTTTGCAGTATCTTGTGGCCTGGAAAGGTTTCGGTCCAGAGGATAACTCTTGGGTGAGGTCGGATGATGTTTCTGCGTCCAGACTTATCAGAGCGTTTCACAGGAGATTTCCTGATAAGCCTGGTCCTAGGGGATCCGGAGGATCCTCTTAGAAGGGGGGGTACTGTTAGAACCTTGCTCTTAGGTTTTTTTTCCTTTGCTGGTCACATGACCTTGTTGGCCTATTTAATCCTGCTCCGCCCTTCTGGCTTTGCTGGACTTCATTGTATATCTACTTTCTAGCTAGCCTGTGCTCTGTGTCTTGCTCTGTTAGTTTGCTTGGTCTACTGACCTCTATGTTCTATATATTTTGTTTGTTCGTCTGTCTGCTACTATTTCTGTTAGGAGGTGTCCCATATTCCTCCCAGTCCTTAGTACTTGTAGGGATTCCTTCCCCACATCTATAGGTCTCCGTACAGACTAGCTTAGGACTTTAGCAGGTCTGATCGCAGGATCAGGTCCCCTGTTACATCGTAGGGATTAAGCTGAGTTCTATCGTAGGGACAGATCTCCTCTCTTTCCTTAGCTCTGGTAGCAGAACATAACAATAATATTATAATATTTCCACAGTAAAGGTTTAATTCACCGTATACTTTTATACCTTTGGCTGAAGATTTGGATGGAGCAGGACATAACCATTAGGGTCAAGAGCAAAATAATATCCATTAGGACATAGCTGTAGAAAAAATATGTAGAATTAGACATTTGAATTTAATTTCAGCATGCCGCATGTTATGGTACATACTGCAACAATATTAATAATTTGTTTCAGTGTAAATAAAAATAGCTTGAATATACCGATCAGCCATAACATGAAAATAACTGACAGATGAAAAAACATTGATTACTTCATCTCAATGGCACCAGGTCCATTATATAATTAAAAAGTGATGCTAGAAAATTAAAGCAAATGATTTCCAAAATGACCCAATCTTTTTATGTAAATTTAAATTGTGGAATAAAGCAAAATGTTTGTCTACCTATGGGGACATTTTCTTTCTTACTTAAAGAAGCATTCCTCCCATCAAAGTTTTAATCCTCTTAATATATTGCAGTCATCATATTATATAACACTGTGTACAATTGCTTATTTTACATTTCTACCCAGTTAATTCTTCTCTTTTCCATTAGGTCTATGACATCACATGATTAAAAACGGACTAGCTGAATCCATGTAAGCTCTATGTAGAAATAGGAGGTCAGTTCTCCCTGTATGAGTCATCACCGCAAAAGTCCCTGGCAAGGGGGAGGAGCGGAGCAGCTGGACAGAAGTTGAAGAGGGGGATGATTCATGCAGGGAAAAGAGACTTCCTATTAGAGAAGGATACCCAGAATAACTCGGTAGAAAGGCAAAATAAGCAATTATAAATACACAGTGCTATATAATATGATGACTGCAATATATTAAGAGGATAAAAATTTTGATGGAAGTGCTTCTTTAATGGACTATTTTCTTCTTCAACATGCATAACTTTAAAAAGAGTGCATACAAATGAGCAAAAAGTATAGCATAAATAATGCATATATGACGGAGATCATGTACAGTATTCTATTCAGGTAATTGTATTTGTTTAGTCATCAATGCAATGAACAAAAAAGTAATGGACATGAAAAATGGATAAAAACATATGACCCTTATTAACATCTATCTTCTCTGTCATATCTGACAGCACATGAGACCTACAGTATATAAATAACAATGAACTTAGTGCTTGATAGATTCAAAATAAAGCACAAAATATAAAAGAGTATCACATAGTATATAAAAAAATGAAATGAGAGATGTACAATAAACTTACTGTAAATCTGGGAGTGAGCCTTTTAATGTCTTTCAAAGAAACATCTACGCCCATGACACCAAGTATTAATTGGTTCTAAAAATATAAGGCACAATAAAGTCAACATTAAAGTTCACTTCACATAATAAAATACTAGCTGTGAATTGATTGATGGTCATAAACTAGGAAATAACAGGATATTCCTGCATTATAATATCAGAAAAAGGTTACATAATTCCTATGGTTCATCATAAATGATGTAAGTAGCTGAGCGCAGGGTACGTTAATATACTTCCTACATAAATAAGGCTTATTGATTGTATTTTCCCCCAGACTTCAATTAAACATTGGAGTTTTCCTTTGGTCCCATGGAACCAATAAAGAATATCTTATGTGTGTGGCCAAGTTTACATTACATGGACTTTTGTCAGGAAGCCCAGAGTGAGTTTCCCTTCTGAGATTAGAAAGTCTAATAAAACAAATGCTTTAATAATGATTCTAAGATTTATACTGTGGGTAGTTTAAAAGCACCATCAATAACCACTAGAAATCAACAAGGAGGTTTCACATGCTAGATTTCAGTTTACCGTACAGAAACATAGCGTGCCATGATGGAAACGACTGAACTTCCCTGTCAAGAGGACAACGTCTCGTGTCTATATCCACCCAGGTTTATTTTTATAAAGCAGGAGCAAAGGGAGAGAACTAGAAACAGATGACTAGCGCTTATGAAAGCATAACAGAACCAAGAACATATTTTAAGATTCTTTAACAGAAACCGTCAGGAGCTTTAGGGTCACCGAGCTAATGTCAAGGCTGCGTTTACCGACTTGTGCTTAATGCACGAATACTTCTCCACTTAGCACCACCACCATGGGAAAGATTGATGTTTGCTCAGCGTTGTAGATAACCGTGACATAGCGGTGCTAAGTAGACATCAATCAGTCCATGGCGGTGGCGCTGGGTGTAAATAATATGGGGAGAATCAATACTCTAGCTAGGAATTGGCCTGCCTTCAGTACACTTACACGCCTATTTATGTAAGGAATTAAAGTCCGTTTTTCTCAGCTATGGAATATCCATTAGTGGCCAGGATGGAATCCTTGAACTAGCCTTGTATTAACCTGTACAACAGTATGATTAGTTTGGTGACCCTACAGCTCAGGACAGGTTGCAATTTAATAATGACATTTCCATTTCAATTGTATATGAAATATAATTTCTGCATTATTTGTCACTGTGAAGATTGCTCAATAAAAAACTGCTTTCATATAAATTTATACATATATGTTACAAAACAAAAGCAGCAATGTGGCCCAATGTTTAGCACTGTTTTGTTCTAGGTTCAAATCCCATCAAGGACAATATCTGCAAGGAGTTTGCATGTTCTCCCCATGTTTGCCTGGGTTTCCTCCCACACACCAAAGACATACTGATAGGGAATTTAGATTGTGAGTTCCAATGGGGACAGCGATGATAATGTCTGTGGAATTAATGGCGCTAAATAAGTGAGTAAAATAAAATAAAATGTGCTTATAACGATCATCCCTCAATAAAGTGAAATTGAGATATTCGTCAAAGAGTATTTTTCATTTAAGATTTTTCATAATGATGGGTATTACCTAAAGAAGGAGTGCCCAACTTGTGGCTATTGGGTCCAAGATGTGTGGCTCATGACTCTCTTCCAGCTTTGTGCGTTAGCACTAAGTCTAGCAAACAGCTATGAATAGCAGGTCTCCAAATGGTGTTTTTTCTGACTAGCCCTGCACTGAAGAGCAGATCTGAATGCTCATACTGAGTGTGGGGAGGAGGGGATAAATACAGTTAGCTGGAGATAGAATGATACTGCCTGTCAGAGAGGTGCATGAAGCTGGGTGCAATAATCTGGTAAGTTTGATCTAAGAATACTTAAAAGGTGTAACGTGGGAAACTCAGGATGCAAGTATCCTGCCTATAAGGGGGCGGCCACCAAGACTTGGAGTGTTTTTTGTGGTGAAACATAGGCTGTCTTTATACCACGTTCTAGATGTCACTGCTGGGGTGTGACAGGGTGCTGAATGTGGCTGATAACCATCTCTTAGAGCTGAATGTGTCTCATGGTAAGGAAGGTTCGGGAACAATGATCTAAAGTGTCCTGTCCTATATGTAGCTCAAAAAGCTACTCTGAAATGTGAAGTTCCTCGATCAGATGAGCTCAGTTTCTGGTTGACTATGCTCAGTGAGCACTGGATGGGTCCAATACATACTGTATGAGCTTGAATACAGAGTGGAGTGTGGGATCATGGACTTTCTACTGAGCCTATACACCACTCTGAGTGCTTCTGTCTGACAAGTTGGATATTTCAGAGTGACATTTTGAGTGATTGGTGGGGGAATAACATTCTGAATAGTATCTATCATTTGAAACAAAACTGAAATAATAGGCATTCTTCATACTTTCTTTATCTAAAAATAAGACTGCTAAACATCACTTAATCACAAAATGTGTCTTAAAGTGAACCTTCTATAAACTAACCACATCTTCCGTAAAATTTGTAATTGCCGGCATAGTGGATTAGTTGCAGAGGTAACTGAACGATGGCCAAGATGACCCTGCACTATAATATGCCTGACAGCAATAGTATTACCCCTGCCACGACTACATATTTTGGCTAGATAAGTGGCTAGTATCTTAAAATATTGTGTTTTTATACTTACTGTACTGTAATTAATGACCAAAATAAAAATTTAGCTGCGTGTTGTGGTGTAATTTGTGAAGATTAGATGACGTGGGTACCATATATGTTTTAAGCAAACAGTTTACTATTCCATGGGAGAATTTTTTAGCAAACACTCTTTGGGTTGCATGCCCCTTTAGATAACAGTGTGGTTTATTGTGGTTTTATGATGATCATTCACCTTATGATTGTTGAGTGTTCACCCGAAACAGCAATGTTTCCCACTGTGGCCTAATACCAATCATTCTACATCTTCATCAAAGTTTGCTTTATGCCATATAACTTATCCAAGACAAGACTAGCCAAGATACTGTAAGAGCATGATTAAGCAAGACTCTGTACAATTTTAACTATTCCTCAAAAAAGGGTAATCTTGGATAACAATTTAATGCAGCAGAGGCTTGTAAATGATTAAAACAACAAATACAGCAATACTCATCTCCGCCAGGTCAATCATGGTCTCTGCTTCTTCTCAGGTATTTGTTGAATGGTTGCAGAAGTGATGTTATGACTACAGTGTGCTTGATCTCTGTAGCCAATCTCAGGGCTTGTGGGCTTGCACCATCTACATTTGCATCACTGATGAGCCCAGTGGTTGTCAGTAGTGGTAACATGCACTGTTATCATGAAGGCACAGCTATGGGCTAGTCAATATACACAACAGCAGTGGCAGAGAGGCATCGCTGGACCAAGGAATGGTGAGTATTGTTGTAGTTGGTATTTTCATCATCTGAAAACTTAAGCACCAATAAAATTTAATCCTGGCCAACCCCTTTTAACTAATTATGACAAGAGTCAAAGCTCCAATGCCACATTATTCTATGCTGATGAATGATTTTAATTATCACTACATGGTCAGAATATGTTGACACTAAATCACGGTATAACTAAAGTGTTTGTTCACTTTTTCGATAAATAATATTATGCATAGTCGGCCTTGTCAAGTGACTTAGTATAAGAAATCAAACCAGAAACTCCATTTGCATACACGTGTTTCAGAGTGTTTGCCCCTTATCAGTGCAAAGCAGTAGATCTGATTTGGCTAGGTGAGAGGCCACTAGCACAGTGTCCAAGAGGTAAGGTTCTGCTTGAGAGTGTATGGAAACGCTTATGTTTTACATGTACTAGCCTTTATATTACCCTTCTGCATATTCAACAATGTGATTGTTTAATATGTAGGGATGAAATATAAGAACTAAAAATGAAAAGTTCCTAAATTGGCCTTTCAAGTAGCAGACATAATAATTTGTCAGCTCCATCACTTCTCAGAATGTACTTATAATGTAGGTGTCCTCCAAGCTGTAAATACAGTACTGGCAATTCTTGTGTAATAAAAATGAATGGATGTATGTTAGCAGAGATGAGCTTAAATACTTATCGTTATAAATGACACCTCCCTGGAGTGCAATAATATTGGCAAGTCATAAAGAAAGCACACTTATGCTGCATGGAAATCCTGTATGTTCAAGGATATATGTAATCCAAAAAGGAAATTAAGAACATATTTTTGTAGACTTGGCACATTTCACCTTCTTTTTATCATATAAAATAAATGAAAGTCATCAGCACTAAGCACCTATATAAGGAGGTCAGTGATGGTGTAATAAATCTATAATTAACCTGTTTCCCCCTGAGACTGATCTGTTACCAAAGGGTAAATTACAACGTTGTATAATTGCAAAATTGCAAGCTTCTATAATAACAAATAGTAATTGGTGTTTTAGCACCTCGCTCCTGAGGGTCAGAACTTACGCTAATAAAGTAGCACCTTGAAACAACAAGACATTGATCTGTGAAACTTACTTTATTTTCTTTTCTGTCTCCTGTCACATTGAACACAGGCAAGGTACCGGTGATAACGAGGCCTAATTCCTGCAATTATAGAGAAAAATGAAGGTTACTAATCATTACATAATTTATAGATTACCAATATTCAGCACTTCAGTTGTCTTTAACCTTATGGTCTATATTATTTTTTTCAGGCAGTAAATGCAGTATTATCTTCTGAAAAGTTACAAAAAGCATCAATCATGTTGGTGAGTTAAATAACATATTCAGGTTGTATACCCATTCTGCAGTTTTTACACTGATAGGTTAGATGTTCTCATACACATGATAAACTTTAATCTTGAAGAACATTAGAAACATAGTAACAAGCCAGAAACAAAATACCCAACATCTCTTTTCTCCAAAATAAATTCATTGTTAATGCAACAATATTGTTGCAAGAATCACAAATTTACATTGACATCTAAAGGATTTTAGCGTAAAGAAACTTCTGGTTGCCGACACACACACATTGGAAAAAAGTTGGTAAATCTGCGCCGCTGGTTCTGTGTCAACAATAAATATCCAATATGTGATATCAGAGTGTTTATGTGATTTTAGTCTCAATGCGTTTCGAAGTTTCCAAACCTCTTCTTTAGGAGAACCACAACAGTCACAAGACGAAGAGGTTTTCGAAACGCATTGAAAATAAAACCGCAAAGGTACTCTAATACTTCATATTGGATATTTATTGTGGATACAGAACAAGCAGCACAGATTTAACAACTTGTTCCCACTATTTGAATACCACGTTGGATTTTCCAACTGGTTGGTGTTGTACCAGCTGCAACAAATCCTTTTCAAAGCGTAAACGGTGTTGTGGCTTCACAAACTCACAAGGTAAGCAGTTACCGTATCCTTTCATCACACACCAGTTTATCGAATAAGACACCATTTTGCTTCCTCCCATGCCCAGGAGCTGTGGTATGATCAGACCATGTCCCTGTACAGTTAGACACAGCTATTACACAGTACAAAGCAGGGACACATTTATAAGATTATCCCATCAAAGGGACATTTTTGTAAACACATCCAATTGTGGAACTTATTATTATTCAAAGATCTATTAATTAAAATGTTGATTAAAATTAACTTTGTTCATGGAAAAACCCCTTTAAAGAGATACAGTATACTACAGTCACTATATGGAAAAATATATGGACTTGTTAACAAAATTATGTGAAAAACAGTTCAACTAAGTCATAAATTAAAATGATAAATTACTATAAATACTTGTCATCCATGAAATAAACGTGTGCAATAATCCTTCCTGATCAAATATTTGTAAAGTGATGGCTGTGTATGCAGGTTATAATACGAGATCTACTGTGTCTATGCTATAAAAACAAAATGATAATGGGATTATACATTTTACTCACTTATATGGCTTATGTTCACGACCATATTACAACTTCATACAGCCTTTGAATTTAGCGACTGTTAGGTGGGTATACTTTGTTCCTTTTTTTTGCATCAGTATTTGTGAGTAGGGATGAGCAAACCTGAACTGTAAAGTTCAGGGTTCGCACCGGACAATAGGTGCTGAACTTCAAACACGGACTTCTCCCGGAAGTCCGTGAAATGTCCATTTTACTGTTCAGAGATTGGATGCTTAATAAAGCTTGTTGAAATGCTGCAGCACAGCTTTTAGGCTGAGGGCACCTCCAAAGCCATGCTGTTATGCACACGCCCGGGCTAAGCGGCGTGTGCGTGTGATTGGTAGTGATTCCACTGGACCGTGCCGGAGAGTGAATGCCTGGAGGGGCGTGACTAAGTATTCACCCGATCCGACCAGGGTCGCACGACGGCATACGACGCCAGTGCACCAAGGAGGAACCGAGCAGAGGGACCAGGTGCTACTCCAGGACAGACCCCGGACACGGCTGTTGACCCACACAGGGGAATACAGGAACAGGCTGGTAGGCTGGCACACAGACTGGAGGGTATAGGCAGGCACGACTGGTATGCAGGCAGGCGGGTATGCAGGCAGGGGGGTAAAGGCAAGCACAGCTAGAGTGCAGACAGGGAGGCACTAGCAGGTAGGAACACAGGCGGGATAGGACCCAGTACACACCGGGACTCAGGAACAATACAGGCAGAGGGTTACAGGCAAGCACAGCTAGAGTGCAGACAAGGCTGAGCAGGGAGGACAGGGCTCTGTTCACACGGAACAGACAGGAAGGGAAAGACAGAGCCAGATACTCACACAGTACTTGCAGAGACAACAAGCAGGAGTTAGGTACGAGTTCAGACTCTGCAGAAAAAGGAAGGGAACGGACATAGAGGCAAAAACAGGTAAAGGATAGGAGAGAGTTCAGACTGGAACTGAGTGTACGGAGGAGACCGACACTGCAGCGGGATACAGGAGCGGGTCTGGGAATACTGCCCCCAGAGAGGCGGGACGAACAGGCAAGGAGCGTGTTCAGACAGGACAGACAAGATACAGGAGCGGGTCTAGGTAATCGGCCCCTAGAAGGCAGGAGGAACAGGCTAGGAGCGTGTTCAGACAGGACAGACAAGAGAACACAGAAAGGACTCAGTTCAGACACGGGAACTAATACCGAAAAGCAGGAGACATACAGGACTCAGTTCAGACACGGGAGCTGATACCGCAAAGCAGGAGACATACAGGACTCAGTTCAGACACGGGAGCTGATACCGCAAAGCAGAAGACATACAGGACTCAGTTCAGACACGGGAGCTGATACCGCAAAGCAGAAGACATACAGGACTCAGTTCAGACAGGCCTGGAAATACAGCCTCCAGGAAAGGCAGACAAGGAAACAAAGAACGGGACCTGGCACCTTCAGAGTGCAAGCACACACTGAAGGAAACACTATGCTCAGGCAGGGATAGAAGGGAGCTGCTGAGCTATATACCAAGTGACAGACAGCAATAGGCTGAGGACGCACAAGGGGTGTGACCCACAGCAGGTACAAAAGGCAGGAAGTGATCGGGCGCCGCCCTTAAGCAGCAGAAACAGACACAAACAGACAGCATGGAGGGAAGCCAGAGAGACATTCTGGACAGGAGATCAAGTGCGCCCTCTTGCACAGTGGGAGATGGACCACCATGCAAGGACGCCGCCAGGTATGTTACACATGCCATGTATTGGAAAGGCTGTGATTAGACGGCGCAACACGTGACCCAGTCTGTATGAACGCCGGATCATGGGTGGCGCTGCCACACTGCGGCGACAGTGTAAATATAAATAATATAAAAAAACGAAATGGGGTCCCCTGTATTTTCAACAACCAGACAAGGGAAAACAGACATCTGTGAGCTGGTCTTATTATGCTGGGAAGGGGACAATGTCTATGGAACTTCTCATTGTATTAATATCAGCTCCCAGCAGTCTGCTTTGCCTTTGCTGGTTATTAAAAATGGAGATACCCTAAAAAAAAAATGGGATCTCCCCTATTTTTAATAACCAGCTAAAGCAAAACAGACAGCTGGGGGATATTAATAGTCTGGGAAGGTCCAAGGATATTTGCACTTTCCCAGCCTAATAACACCAGCCCTCATCCGCCCCAGAAATGGCACATCCATTAGATGCGCCAAATCTGGCACTTATCCTCAGCTCTTCCTGATTGCACTGGTGCAGCTGGGAAGGTCCCAAAAACTATCAGCCCCCAGCAGTCTGCTTTGCCTTAGCTGATTATTAAAAATAGGGGTGTCCCACATCATTGTTTTTTACGGTCGCCCCCTTTTTAATAACCAGCAAAGGCAAAGCAGACAGCTGGGGGCTGACATTATTAGGCTGGGGATATTGGCCCCTTCCCAGCATAACAAGACCAGCTGACAGCTGTCTGCTTTCCCTTGGCTGGTTATTAAAAATGGGGGGGACCCCACATAATTTTTTTTCATTTATTTATTAACAAATACAGTAAAATACACACACAATGCACTGCTCCACTCTTCCACTAGGACCTCTGTCGCTTGGTCCAAGATTATTTATTTTTTACTTTTTTTATTCTATGTTATTGTAAGCAATTTCCATATCCATATTTGTTTGGAGGGCAATTGCTCTTACTCCCATTTTGCATCCTTTTTCAGCCCCCCTAGCCCTTTTACAGCACCAAAGTTCAGGTCCACATTGACTTATATGGGGTTTTGGTCTGGGGTCAAGTTCGGGTTAAGTTCTGGTACCCGAACCAAACTTTGGACTAAAGTTTGGCCGAACCTGAACTTCCACGGGTCCACTCATCCCTATTTGTGAGGCCAGGAGTGGCGTATAAGCAGACAAAAAGAATAGGTATAAACAGACTAGATGTATAAGTGTAAACTCTTACAAATACAGATGGAAAACTCAGAGCAAAATTAGCCTTTTTGAGAGTAGACTCGTACAAAGCACCCAAAATAGCAATATATAGTATGCAGCCACAGGGGCCATGTGACTATGTATTCGCCAGTATGCATGGAGATTGCACACACATTACACATATAAATATATATTTACACTTTTATAGACATTATACAGAATAGTCATGTCTTTCACAGCAAATTCATTTAACCTAATTAATTGTTAAGAGTGCAAATAAAGCCTAACATAATGTTCTTAAGGTTTCCAGTAAAAGCGCAGAACTATAAAAAGGTCTGGCCAATGAACTGTTGGTCAGTTAAGTAGAAATAGTTCTGTTTTCAGTGCTGTATCCTGTCAGATACACTAGAGATGCTGAGAAAGTTACTGTAATTCTAAGGAGGCACATTCGCTGAATGACAGTAAGTTTAGATTGCATGGAGTAAAGGAACAGTTTCTAAATGTTGCGAAATGCTCGGATTTCCTGCAGATGTTTATACTACAGGAGAAGCAAGCAAATGATAAGAAGACATACTTCACTGTATGCTTTGTCAGACACACTGGCAAAGTACCACCAGATAAAGAGCAGAATCAGCAGGAAGTAAATGCAGTAAGGAGAGGCTTATATTGTAATTATACTTGCATTGTAGTTATATTCATTACTTATTTGTGACAGCAACAAATTCCAAAATCAATAGTCCCCAAATTCTCTGTGTGAATGGAGTGGTAGTGGGCATATATGACCCCTGCTCAATTTAATTTTGAAGGACTATCAGAGATTTTTGTTTAGTTGCACAGAAGGTGCAAACTAGTGTGGAAGTTATACTCAGTAAGATTGAATGATTAAAAGGGTATAAGTGGGCAAGTCATAAAAATCTCACTGGATTAGTAAAAGTAGGAAAAAAACGGGAATTTAGCTGGTGAATTACAGAATCTAAGTGTGGGAGTTTGTGAATAAAAAAGAAAGTGAAAAGAAAATACAAAGTATTGCAATTCACTAGAGTATAGTATCAGCAACAGGTACTGTTACAGACCCATAATATTAAAAAAGTAATATCAAACAATATCAAAGCTTTACAGGAGGACAAAGATGGCAGTTACTGCCTCCATCAGCCATGTTAATCTTTTGGTTCCCTGCGATCGACTTGTAAAGCCATAATTGAAATGCTGCTGTCAGAGATTGACAGCAGCATTTAAGTCAGTGACCTAGAGATTGGTGCAAACTTCGGTCGCTATAGTAACATGCCGATGCCGGCTATGTAAAACAGTTGGGAAATGCTGCGTATGAAGCAGGCTCAGCTTCTGAGCGGGGTCCATTATACAGTATAAGAGCTAATATGGGGCCCATTATGCAGTATGGGAGCTAATATGGGGCCTATTATACAGTATAGGAGCTAATGCGGGGCCCAGTATCGGAGCTAATGTGGGCCCATTATGCAGTTTGGAAGCTAATGCGGTGACTATTATACAGTACAGAAGCTAATGTGAGGCCCATTATATAGAGTGAGAGCTAATCTGGGGCCCATTATACAGTATATGAGCTAATGTGGCAGCCATTATGCAGTATAGAAGCTAATGTGGGGCCCATTATACAGTTTGGGGGCTAATGCAGGAGCAATTATACAGTTTGAGGACAAAATTAGGGCAAATGCAACGTATGAAGCAGGCCAGCTTCTGAGCTGGTGGGGAAGCTAACGCAGGGTCCATTATAAAGTATAGGAGCTAATGTGGGGCCCATTATACAGTTGCTTGGAAGCTAATTTGGGGCACATTATACAGTATAGAAGCTCATCATATAGTGTGGGAGCTAATGTGGGGGCCATTATGCAGTGTAGAAGCTAATGTGGAGCCCATTATACAGTAAATGAGCTAATGTGGGGGCCATTATACAGTTTGGGGGATAATGCAGTGGCTATTGTACAGTTTGGTGGCTAAAGAGGGAGAAATTATACAGTTTGGGGGCTAACATGAGGGCCATTATACAGTTGGGAGACTAATGCAGTGACTATTACACAGCTTGGAATCTAATGTAGAGGCCATTATACAGTCTGGGGTCTAATGCAGGGCCAATTATAGTTTGGGGGCTAAAGTGAGGGCCATTATACAGTTTGGGGCTTACTGTGTTGACCTTTATACAGTGTGAGAGCTAATACTGGGGCCATTATACAGTGTGAGGGCTTCTGTGAGGGTCATTATACTGTGTTTTAGGGGAGCAGTGGGGACATCATACTATGCATAGAGGAGCTGTTGGGGTATCATACTGTGTATAGGGGAGCTGTGGGTGCATCATCCTTTGTATAATGGGCTCACCACAAAACGTATAGAGGAGCTGCACATCGGGGGACTCAGTGGACATTATTAAATGTTAAGTAGCCACTTAAGAAACATTATTGTGATAGGGGCACTTAAAGTATTGTGGCTGTCAAAGGGGCAAAAGGTGGATACTATCTTCTAGGGCATTTGCACAGGGTATAAATATTTTCTAGGGGGCAATTTTACCATCTATAGGGCACAAAGGAGGCATTACTATTATGTAATGGTCACAGTGGTGGGTATTATTATGTGGGGCACTAAGAGGAGCGCTGTTATAGTGCCAAACAGGAGGTGCAGTAATAGGGACACATATGGCAGCAGTGGCTCAGTATTAAGGTGTTTGTGCAGATTGGGAATAGATGGGGATGGTGTTGGAAATGTGAGAAGTAAAATGTGTCTTTGTTGTAATCTCTGCAGACGAGTCGTGCCTGGAAGACTCCATCAGAAAGAATGTCATCTATAAGTCACCAAATATAATGGTACTGTGATCACTTGTATGTTCTGCAAGACTATATGTCACCATATGGCAGTAATATCAGTGTGCCACCATAGTTGTAATCAGGGTTACCGCTTAGGGTCCACTGAGATGTTTAGCCCCATCCTGAGCTGAACCCCTAGCTATGCCTCTGATGCTGCTTATGAAGTTACTAATGGTTGTCTTTGAAATATACTGTAAAGCTGAATGTACTTGTGGGATGGAAGACATGTTCGGAGATATTGCAGGCCATAGTAGCATGTTTAGGCCACACAGGCTGCTCACACTTGCATGAGCATCATGCAGCCTGGCGTTGTTGTGTTGAAAAACAGCTCCTGGGACACTTTGGAGAAATAGCTTTTCCACCTGTTCCACAACCAAATCAATGTAACCCTGAGCTGTTAGTGTATCTGGAATGCATAAAATATTGGTCTGGCTACCATATATCATGCGAACCCAAACCATAATCCTGACAGTAGAACTGGTGTGATGTTCTTTTGTGAAGTCCTCATTCTAGCCTGCCAGCCAAAACATTATGATATTTTGTGTGGGATGCTACGGCTGTAACATTTTAAAAATCAAGCTTTTATTTTATCTACAACCTACAAGGAACCGGAAGCATGTGCCTTCTTTATTCAAAATACAACAATCTTTATTGAGCAAAGAAACATAATAAAGGCATTACAATTGATGGGGAGACGAGACAGAAAAAACTCCATCAACTGACAGTATCCAAACACTCCACAAAGGAGAGCAAATGCTTCATAGACTCTAAAATAGCACAAAAATAAAATGGTTGTTAGAAAAATATGTAACCTTTTTCATAAGTTGTAGTTCAGGCGCCAAAAAAGTGCTGTAGTGATTAAAGTACACTTGTGCAGGGCAAATAGCCAATCCTGCTATGTATAAGATTAAATATATGTGTGATAATAACACTTATAATCACTAAATGAACACACTGTATACACACAGCTGTAAGGCCCTGTGGTCTCAAAAAAAATGCGCAGTCTAGTTATGGACTAGGCTCAACTAAAGGATGCAAGACAACCTATCAAAGCAATATATATGTATATATATAGTGCAAACTTTCTCACTCCTGCTATACCTAAGTAGGATCATTCAATGGTGCACTATCATCGGTTCTAGAATCACCAAGGTAATGCTAAAGATCATACAAGGCTATGAAGGGTAGATTGCAAAATGTCCATCATACAACCTATGAAAAACGTTACATATTTTTATAACAACCATTTTATTTTTGTGCTATTTTCTATGAAGCGTTTGCTGTCCTTTGTGGAGTGTTTGGATACTGCCAGTTGATGGAGTTTTTTCGGTTTTGTTTTCCCATCAATTTTAATGTTTTTATTATGTTTCTTTCATCAATAAAGATTGTTATAGTTTGAATATAGATGGCATATGCTTCCGGTTCTTTGTAGGTTGAGTTTAACTGTAGCAGTGCCTTTAACTTATAGACCATATTTAGGTATATTATATTTTATCTAAATGATTGTATAAAGTTTTATGGTACTAATTGCAAGCATCTAAAACAAAAATACATAACTTGTATACTTTTATTGGCAATGCCTAGCTACACTATGTACTAGCACAAACTTTCATGGCACTATGACTAAATTGCAGTGAAAAGAAAAATTCAGCATTTGTGCCTGCAGAACACTACTTAGAATACATAACACAATGGTCAATAGTGTTATTCAGAGCAATGTGTATAATGTCAAGAGACCAGAGGTCTGGAATCAGTCTATTCAGACTAAAAAGCGTGAGGGATGTCAAAGATATTTGTATTTCATAGATGGTCATAAACAATTGAGTGAGATTTAGTGCTTGTCCTAATGTACTGAAGATTGTAATCAGCTTGAATTTCTCCTCTCTATCAGTAGTCTCTTTCATAATGAAGAAACCAGTCTCTAAAGTACAATTTACATAATTTACCAGATACCTACTCTGTGTTGAAGACATGTGAATGGCATACCTGAGACATGTGAGGCATTGACCTATAGGGTAGCTAAGTAGGAAAATGGCACTTTAGAGGCACTTTTCTTTGCTTTGAAAATGTTCAGCATTACCTTAGTCCAAAATTCATTTAAGTCAGATAGTATACGTGTATTCCAGTACAAAAATTTCTGCAGATTTCTTACAGGAAAAATATATATCTTTGCACTGTGTTAGCTAGTAGATAGAAAAATATTTAGATTTAAGAGTCCTCAGTGGTTGATACCTTTAAATGGCTAACTGAAAAGATGGTAACAAATTGCAAGCTTTCAAGACCACTCAGGTTCTCTTCATCAGGCATAGTATAACACAAAATCTGAAGAGTCACATATTTATACACAACAAGACACAGAAATAATGCAATAGATGAGACAAGTGACGTAAAGCAGAACTATTAGTATGAGAGAGGGATAAACAGTTGTGGCCATAAATATTGGAATAGTTCATAGATAAGGAGTGTGAAAGTTGAGCAATAGCTAAAGATGTTCCATGAACACTTTAATCAATTTCATCCTATCAACCTAACACTCAACTACTCCTGTACTGAAATTAACTTTTTGGACACCATCATTAAGCTACAGAACAATGATATAGAGACATCCCTGTACTGGAAGCCAATTGACCGTCCAACATACTTTAAATGGTACAGCTTCCATCCAAAACTCATAAAAAACTCTATTGTCTACAGCCAAGCCATCAGATACAAATGGATATGTTCCAACCCTATGGATAGAGACAAACACCTTAGTGACCTCAGAAAGACCTTTTTGAATCAGGGCTACCATCCAAGAACAATTGAGAACCAGATTACAAGAGGCACCAGAATATCAAGGAATCACCTCCTACCTACAGGGAGACACCCCCTGTCTTGTCATGTATAAATATGTAACTCTTCAGATTTTGTGATTCATTATGCCTGATGAAGACACCCGAGTAGTCTGGAAAGCTTGCAATTTGTTACCATTTTTTCAGTTAGCTATTAAAAGGTATCAACCACTGAGGACTCTGAAATCTAAATATTTTTGCAGATTTCTTGGAATTCCACTGTCATGCATTGCAGGTTAGGTCCTGTTTTTCTGCATATTTGGCTTGATAAAGGGCTGCCAAGCCTGAAACATAGCTGTGGTGTGACACTGGAGAATTTTTAACTCTGAACTCATTTTTGCAGTAAAAAGTGTGTTTAGCCCTATTCGTAATAGTTGTTGGATTCTCCCCTTGGTTCTGGATAGTGGAACTGACTGGTATCTGCACCGTGCTGAACCGCCTCAAACAACAGCAGGGTGCTGCCAATACTGAGATAATAAAAGTCCATTGACACAGTACTGGATTGCTACAACTGTCTCAAAAGGCAACACATCTTTAACCTTTTGTACTTGACTTGAATTCACTAGTACTGATTATATATTACTGCCGAGATACTGCATAGTAAGACAGAGAGACTGAGCTACATTTAGATGCCTGACAGTTTGCGACCTAAAACTTGGAAATATAGAGATTTCTGTAGGATAAAGGAAAATGTATTTTATTGTAGGAGCACTGTGGCAAGTGTGGTATCCTACAAAGTGGCCATCTCCATGGGATACTGGATGTATAGTGTGGTCCATGAAAACATTGTGATTTCTGTGTAAACTGTATGTTGTAACATGTTGGGAGACCTGCTGACAGGCAGCACTAAAAGGGTTAATCTTCCCCACAGAGGTTTGTTCATGTGATCCAGCTCTGCTTGGCATGCAGTAGCTTCTGAAACAAACTCCCCTAGGCAGTCAGCCAATGATTGCAGCTGTAAGAGTCACGTGAGAATGGAAGGACCTAACTCCTGTGTGGTAGTAAGAATTGAGTTGTGTGTAATGGGTCAGCCATTATGTGAGAGGAATGAGAAGAAGGAGGCAGACTGCAGGAGAAGGAGTTTTCTCCCCCTGACTGCTGTGTCTAGAAGGGACCAATAAAAGAAGGTGAGCTGACAGCCTTCATATTAGGAAGAATCTTATTGTACCTCTAGGAGGAATAGCTGTCTTAGAGCAGACACATTGTTCAGCCCTAAGGAAGGAATACACTGATTTGATGAAACAAATGTCTGCATGTATTATTCAATCTTCACCTGTGAGCGTAAACCTGCACACCAATTACCTGATGTTTGTATATAATTACTTGCCCCGCTATTATTAGTAAAGAGACTGTTCTTTTCAAGTTAACACTGCTTCTTCATGATTGTGGATTAGTTGAACAAAACCACCATCACCACCATCATCCTCTACTTAAAGAGGCAGGTACTGTGCAAATCATCATTCTCCATGTTATCCATTCTAATGTGCACAGATTTGGGATTCACCATCAGCACCATGTCCAAGAGCCTGTCTCAAATGGTGTGATATGCATCTGGCACAGCGACAAACTATCTCCCACTGTTAACCTTTTATATATTGCATGTGTGTAATTGGGGAGGGAAGTAGGCTCATCGTGACAGAAAACTGGACCATCGTGAGGCACATTATAGACTGCCAGGAGCACAACCCTCTGCCGTACACCACATGAAGTTACCGCACAAGCATTATACTGTACATTTATGACTCTTATCAGCACTGTAGTGGCAGTAACTAATCCTATGACATTGTTACATTATATGATCATAACCATTTTATGACAATTGATTTGATGCTACTATAATATTATGGGTAATTTTTTGGGGCTTCATTTACACTACAGTGGGGAATAGTAGCAAGGTGGCAATATTGTCTAGTTACCATGATTCCAGAGGCTCTAGTGTGTTCATAGGAAAGTATCTACATCACAGTTGTAACGTCAAAATGGCTTTTACATAATTAGCTCATAGAGCCACATGCCAAACTTCGTTCACATAGATTTGTTATCTTATGATTAGAGATGAGCGTTGTTCTACTCGAACTGTTCGCCAATCTCAAATTCGAGCTGTTTTGGGCGGTGTTCGAGCCGTTCGGCGAACACGAACGATTTGAGAAAAATTCGGCTGTTCGAGGTTATGTTCGATAACTGTTCGTGCACCAAAATCATAACTGGATTTTTTCTCAGTAATGATGAAAATTAATGTTAATACGCAGTTTGAGTGTACAGCGGGGTGGGGGGAGGGGCAGGGGATGGATCTCTGCAGGAATAATGAAGATCTCCATTTTTTTTTCTCTTTCCCGCATTTACAGTGGGGAGGTGCAATCTGTCAGCCTATCAGCAGCGCACACACGGAGCGTAGTGCTTTTTTCACACAAGCAAGGGCATGTGTCATTGGCAGTGTATGTCACATGTCCTTGCCCTATAAGACCAAGCCATTTTCCCCGTCGCCACCATTTTCTCACTGCTGCAGCTGCGTGTTAGACGGCACCGCTGTTGCTGTGTGCGCTATACCTTGTTAATTTCAAGCCAATTTTCACACAAATCTACAGATAGCTTGGGAGTAGGGAATAGTTGTGATTGCAGTCCTTTTAAGGACTAGGTTACAGCATTTCCTACGACTTTTATCAGGCAGGTCTGTGCTCTTAAATAGATAGATTGTGGGAGTAAAGACTAATTGTAATTGCAGTCCTTTTCAGGACTAGGTTACATCAGTTCCTATCAGTTTTTGCCAGGCAGGTCTGTGCCAGTGCTGTGCAAGTTTTTTTCACAGCATTTGGCTGAATCTAGCAAAGCTAATCCTTTTTGGCCTATTGCAGAGTGTGTTAGTCAGTGGAGTAGCCTATGTGTGTTGCAAGATATACCACCTGTGTATAGAATACCAATTTTTTTACTGCACCTAGTGAAGTAAAATCTTTTGGGCATAGCATCATTCTATTAGTCCATCTATACTGACCTCCATCAGGTTGCAAATTGAATATAATTTTTTTCTGCATCTAGCTCTGAAAAAATATTTGGGCTTCTAGCAGTGTGTGGGACTTGTTCTATTAGTCCATCTATACTGACCTCCATCAGGTTGCAAACTAAATATAATTTTTTTCTGCATCTAGCTCTGAAAAAATATTTGGCCTTCTAGCAGTGTGTGGGACTTTCTCTATTAGTCCATCTATACTGACCTCCATCAGGTTGCAAACTGAATATATTTTTTTTCTGCATCTACCTCTGAAAAAATATTGGGCTTCTAGCTGTGTGTGGGACTTGTTCTATTAATCCATCTATACAGACCTCCATCAGGTTGCAAACTGAATATAATTTTTTTCTGCATCTACCTCTGAAAAAATATTTGGGCTTCTAGCTGTGTGTGGGACTTGTTCTATTAGTCCATCTATACTGACCTCCATCAGGTTGCAAATTAAAAATAATTTTTATCTGCATCTACCTCTGAAAAAATATTTGGGCTTCTAGCTGTGTGTGGGACTTGTTCTATTAGTCCATCTATACTGACCTCTATCAGGTTGCAAACTGAATATAATTTTTTTCTGCATCTAGCTCTGAAAAAATATTTGGCCTTCTAGCAGTGTGTGGGACTTGTTCTATTAATCCATCTATACAGACCTCCATCAGGTTGCAAACTGAATATAGTTTTTTTCTGCATCTAGCTCTGAAAAAATATTTGGCCTTCTAGCTGTGTGTGGGACTTTCTCTATTAGTCCATCTATACTGACCTCCATCAGGTTGCAAATTAAAAATAATTTTTTGTCTGCATCTAGCTCTGAAAAAATATTTGGCCTTCTAGCAGTGTGTGGGACTTTCTCTATTAGTCCATCTATACTGACCTCCATCAGGTTGCAAACTGAATATATTTTTTTTCTGCATCTACCTCTGAAAAAATATTGGGCTTCTAGCTGTGTGTGGGACTTGTTCTATTAATCCATCTATACAGACCTCCATCAGGTTGCAAACTGAATATAATTTTTTTCTGCATCTACCTCTGAAAAAATATTTGGGCTTCTAGCTGTGTGTGGGACTTGTTCTATTAGTCCATCTATACTGACCTCCATCAGGTTGCAAACTGAAAATAATTTTTTGTCTGCATCTAGCTCTGAAAAAATATTTGGCCTTCTAGCAGTGTATGGGACTTTCTCTATTAGTCCATCTATACTGACCTCCATCAGGTTGCAAATTAAAAATAATTTTTATCTGCATCTACCTCTGAAAAAATATTTGGGCTTCTAGCTGTGTGTGGGACTTGTTCTATTAGTCCATCTATACTGACCTCCATCAGGTTGCAAACTGAATATAATTTTTTTCTGCATCTAGCTCTGAAAAAATATTTGGCCTTCTAGCAGTGTGTGGAACTTTCTCTATTAGTCCATCTATACTGACCTCCATCAGGTTGCAAATTAAAAATAATTTTTATCTGCATCCAGCTCTGAAAAAATATTTGGCCTTCTAGCAGTGTGTGGGACTTTCTCTATTAGTCCATCTATACTGACCTCCATCAGGTTGCAAATTAAAAATAATTTTTATCTGCATCCAGCTCTGAAAAAATATTTAGCCTTCTAGCAGTGTGTGGGACTTTCTCTATTAGTCCATCTATACTGACCTCCATCAGGTTGCAAATTAAAAATAATTTTTATCTGCATCTAGCTCTGAAAAAATATTTGGACTTCTAGCTGTGTGTGGGACTTGGTCTATTAATCCATCTATACTGACCTCCATCAGGTTGCAAATGAAAAATAATTTTTATCTGCATCTAGCTCTGAAAAAATATTTGGCCTTCTAGCAGTGTGTGGGACTCATTGTATTAGTCCATCTATACCAAGCTCCACCAGCTTTTAAATTAATAATAATTTTTAGCTGCATCTAGCCCTGAAAATAATTTTTCTTCCCAATAGTGGTAGCAATAGAAATATGGGGCGCGCGCCTGGCTTACAAAAATATACGCTTCATAACAAAAAACACCAGCCTAGCGCACTGCATTAATAAGATGGCATCATCGTCTCCCCCTGTGCTAGGCCTACTACCCAGGCTAGCATTCCTGTGCCTAAAACACAATGTATGGGTCCGCGCTAGCCACTATGCTGAGGGGTCTAAAGCTGCTGCTAACGCTTTATAACAATTCAATTGGCAGATTTTCACAGAGCTCTTCCACAACGCCCACCCATCGGGCAACAGTTGCCCACCTTCCCTATGGGATCTAGTGGCGAATAGTTGATGCCATTAATCAGAGCGTCAGTTGCCCCGTCGACGTGGCAAGCATACGGTAAGGCATGGGAAGAGTGGACACGACTAGTAGCAGGCAGACGGGTTGACCAATGTGAACAAGCCAGATCACAAGTCACCATAGAATTTCTCCACCAGCTAATTATGAGGGGCATATCAGGGGCGTCAGCGCAGCGGTGTCTGACCGGAGTAGCATTTCACTTCCAACTACTGAATTGGGGAGATGTGACAAAGGTTCATCATCAGACAATCCATAAAAGGGTGGAAAAGGGGTCAGCCAAGTCAGGAGTGTAGACGTCCCGTCCCGTGTCACTAAAACTGATTTCTCACATCATATCCCTAACACCATTAACATGACACTCACAATTTGAAGCAACACTACTGTCTACTGCATTTGTGATCGCCTTCTTCGGGGCGCTATGCATAAGCGAATTAGTCCCTCAATCCAAAATTACCACCAGTGGAGGCTTATTACACCAGACGTAGTCATAGCCAATAATGCAATACGTCTACGCATACACAAATCGAAAACGGTTCCAGCGGGTAGGGGCACTTGGGTACTTCTACAACCCACAAACGGTACACTGAGTTGGGTAACAATAGTAAAAACATATCTAACCATCAGATCACAAAGTAATTTCTTCCTATCACACATTGATGGAATGCCATTATCAAGATACCAGTTCCAAGCTATATTTAATAAATGCATAACATCGGCAGGGAACCACCCCAAAGATTACGGGACACACTCATTCCGCATAGGCACGGCCACGGAAGCAGCAAGAGCAGGACTGTCAGAAACGGACGTTCAGAGGATAGGGAGATAGCGATCCACGTGTTTGGCAAGATACATAAGACCGGACTTGTTATCCTAACGTGGTTTGTTTCTTTTACAGGTGACGCTAAGCCAACAGTGTGGGTGATAGGCCACTCGTATATGTATTGGGCAGAAAAAAGGGCGAAAGTCTGCCCAGGCGGGAGGAAATTAGAGTTTCATAACACATATTTCAACTAGAGAGGTATTAGAGGCCTGCTATGGCCACAGGTACTAATGGAGGTAATCAAGGTAGGGAGAGAGGCAAGATGTCCGGTCATCTTAGTTATACAGGCCGGGGGAAACAACCTAGGTCATCATAACAGCGCATAACTAATGGCAATAATGAAACTAGACACTGAGCGCTTCAGAGAATTTTTCACAAAACTAGCGATAGTATGGTCAGAGATTGTGCCGATAGCGGTATGGCAAGGTGCGCGAGACATCACGGCCATCGAACGGACAAGGCGGGTAATAAATATTCGGATGGCAAAATTTAGAAGAGACAGAGGCGGTGTAGTGGTACGACACCGACAACTGGAAGGAGATAAAGCAGGCCTCATACGGCCCGACGTTGTTCACTTAATGAATATTGAACTGGGCATATTCCTGTCAGGACTCCAGGACGGAGTGGAACAAGCGTTAAGAGTGATGGGTGGGGGTCAGAAGGCCATCTAGTCCGGGATAGTGGGCTAACAATTTATGGACAACCAGGTTCAACATGTGAGCCATACAAGGCACGTGTGTGACATTGCCCCGGCGATGCAGCATTGTCGCACACGGCCTTCCTTGGTTGCAGGTCCAGTGGAGACAACCATTCATGAAACTGGGTCTCCAGAGCTGACCACAACTCCTCAGCTGTGCGACTCACATTTCCCAGACATTTCAAAGTAAACACTGATGCCTTGAGCCCTGCTGCCAGCATAGTAAGGAGGTGTGCAGGATTCCTTCTGCGCAGTTAGAATGCAGGTGGCATTACCAGACAGCCTTTGGGTGCAGGTGGAGGACCGAGAGGAGGTTGAGGAGGCAGAAGCAGTGGAGGAACTTCGAGATAAAGAGGATTGACGCCCAACTCGTGGGGACGGTAAGACTTGGACAGCAGCCCCTTGTCCTGCTGTCACCATAGTTACCCAGTGCCCAGTCAGCGACATGTAACGCCCCTGTCCATGCTTACTCGTCCAAGTGTCTGTGGTGAAATGCACCCTGTCACACACAGAGTTTCTCAAATAAGCGGTGATGTTGTGTGCGACATGCTGGTGGAGCGCAGGCACACCTTTCTTTGAGAAGTAGTGCCGACTGAGCATCTGGTACTAGGGCACTGAAAATCCACTGTGTCCTCCAGGCGGAAAGGCAGCATTTCTGTAGCCAAGAGCTTGCAGATGGTGAAATTCAACCTCTTAGCTTTCTCATGGCTAGGAGGAAATGGTCTTTTACTTTTCCACATCTGAGGGACCGAGGGCTGGCTGTTGTGCTTAGACGGGGTTGAGTAGGATGTCCACGGCAAACTGCCGGTCTGTGAGGAAGATGCAGGTGGACATGTTAGATTGCCTTGATCCAAAGCTGGTGCTCTCGATGTCAGAGAGTGCTCAACACCAGCAGGTGTTTCCACTTCCCAATGAACTGATAACCTGCCAATCACACTGGCTGTTGCAGGTAAAGAGGTGGCAGGTCTGCGTCCAAAAACATGTGTGACTGCTGTCCCCCCAGTCACAGAGGATGAAGAGGCCGTGGATGCACAAGATGGGGCAGACGGTGGTTGGCCCAGCCTGCTAGGCCGCATTGTAGCACAGTGAGCTTCCCACTGCAACTTATGCTTCATATCCATGTGCCGGTTCATGCATGAAGTACTCAAACTATGGATTTTTTGGCCTCTACTTTGTTTTGGTTACAAATATTACAGATAACACGAGTTGGGTCATCCTTATCATTCTGAATAAATGCCCAGGCTATGCAAGGCTTAGAGCCCATGCGACCTGAAGAGCCACTACGACTTGTGGTCAGAGGCAGAGTTGTGGTTGAGGATGCAGTTGTTGACGTGCTTCCAGTACTCCATCTGTGTCCAGGAAGGCGCAACCTAACCTCGTCATCAATAGCATCTGTGACGCCCCGCTGTGCTTGGTATCACATATCCTAGAAGAGTGTATTGATGGAATCCTCCACAAGAGGCCCCCATAAACATTCACACATCTCCACCTTCCACCTCAGACCAGCAGAGGGAGCCCATTAGGGATATAAATAGGGAAGGTGGAGCTAGGCAGTTCAGTTCCTCTGAAGAGTTCCTGCAGTAGAGAAGCCTAAGAGAGGTCAGTCTGCAGTGGAGCTCAGTCTAGTCTAGAGAACTCAGTTAATAGTTCAGCAGTGGAGCACGAGGCTCCTGCCAACTAGATTGAGTAAGGCATAACCGGAATCCCTGGAGAACTACAAGTCCCAGGATGGCTAAGGTGCTGATACGTAACAGAGCCAGGAGACGCTTAGGCCCCGCATAGTGGGAGCGTGAACTCCAAGAGAAGGCCCTACCACAAGGTCAGCCAGCGCAGGACAGAGACAAAGTTAGGCCTAGCTCCAGGCAGGTCAGAAACTTACTACGCAGAGGCAAGAAACAGGAGGCCCTACACCCGCTCATTGGGGAGGATCCTGATATTCACCCTTCACCCTACAGTGCTGCGGGATGTGCCTGAATTTCCTCCAGTAAAAGGTACTGAAATGACTACTGTGTCCGTTCCCGTTCTTGCTCTGACCCAGCTGGGTCTCGCCTGTCCTGCATTCCCCCTGCATACGCTGCCCTGAGACCTAGCTCCACCTGTGGGGAGCTATACCATCGAGCAGCCTTATCACGGGTCTCAGTGGACTGCTGCAGCGCTGGTGCTTTTCACCAGATACCACAGGTGGCGTCACAAACTCTTATAAAATTAACAATTATCCACTCTTTTAAAGAGTGACCCCAGGGTACGGGCCAGGGAGCCGACCAAATTGAGGTGGAGGAGAGCCCACTTGAAGGAGCACTTGATATCCGCTGAAGCACCTGCTGTTTTTGTGCCTCATCTGGAATTTGTAGCGATGGGCGTGTCCGTAAGAAAGGGATCGTATCACATTGTCCACGAAAAGAAGTCGACATCTTAGCTTGGCTGGAAGATGGTCTTTCTTCTGCAGATGTTACCCCCCCCCCCACTGCGGGGGGGCTCGACCCACCAGCGGACAGGCACCAGTATTGGGAGAGGGGGGCTGGCCGTCAGGGTCCACCGCGGCTCTGGCACAAACCCGGTGACACGGAGGTGGCACGGGCAGGAACAAACTGGCCGTGTCGGCTTCTCACTTTTTGGATTTTAGAAGGGCATGACATGCCTATATCTGTGTCTCCCCCTCCTTTTACTCCTCCACCTCTTTTCTTTTCGCATGACTATATGTACTTGTCACTTTTCCATGTGTTAGTTATGTCTTCTGAGCAGTTTGTCAGCTTTTGGACACCTTTGAAGGTGTTTTCTATGTGTTTCTATGTGTTTTTGTTTGCCTGCCATTGGTTTTAATGGTGTTCGAAGGTGTTCGACGAACAGTTCGGCGAACACACGGGTGTTCGACGAACCGAACCGAACTCTAACACTACGGGGGTGGCTCAACACTACTTATGATATGGTCTGAGCTAAGCTAAATGAAGTTAATATGAACAAGGCCCACATCAAAATTAACTACATCCAAGCTTTCTTAAGGAAGTTAGCTCAGTTATTGCTGTGCCCACATACACAATTTTTAGAAGCTCTCTAGTGACCGATTCTGTGCCTAGTGACTCTCGTAAAGATAATCGAGTGCCAGTTTTCAAAAAGGGAAGAAGGTCTTTCCCAGGTAATTATAGACCAGTAAGCTTAACATCCATTGTGGAAAATATGTTCGAGGGGTTTGTAAGGAATTAAATAGAGGTGTATGTGGGAATGATTTTACTAAAGACAGACGTTGTCAAACTAATCTGATTAATTTTTATGAAGAGGTAAGTAGAAACGTGGAAAGAGGAGCAGTTATGGATATAATCTTTTTGGACTTTGCAAAGGCACGTGTCACAGTCCCACATAAGTGCCTAATAAATAGACTAGGTCTACAGGATTGGAAATTAAATTTGCAATTGGATCGAAAACTGTCTCATGGCCATACGAAGAGTTGTAGTGAATGACTGATATTCCGATGGGTCTCTTGTTCATAGAGGTGTAGGCCAAGGTTCAATGCTGGTCTTGCTTTTATTCAATTTATTTATTAGTGATATACAAGACGGGATTAATAGATAATGTTAATATTTTTGTAGATTAAGGTCTTCATCCAACACCTTTCTATCTCACAAACACAGCCTTAGCAATGTCAAAATGATCCACATATATACAGCCGGTGAAATAAATATAAACACGCCACCAATTTTCTAAGTAAATATATTTCTAAAGGTGCTATTGATATTAAATTCTCACCAGATGTCGGTAATAACCCATCCATTCTCATTATTACACATAATTTATGGAAAATCTATGGTTTGATTTCTTTGCTTGTGCAGGTTGGATGGGTTGTTACCGACATCTGGTGAGAATTTCATGTCAATAGCATATTGGTGAAGTGTTCAATACTTGTTATTTCACCTGCTATATAGCTATAAATGATGGTAACTTATCTCTGTTGTTTTGTCACACACACACACACTATCTATACAGTATATTCATAGTTTTAGGGCTTTTTCGTGCTACTGTTATTGCTATGCTGTGAGCTGTGTCATCCTCTCACTAAACAGATTCACCCAAAAATGGTTGCTGCTTTGGATTCAGACTATGACCGGCTGTGCTATAATATGAGTTATCCTATACTATGTGATGGCTGTGCTATTCTGAGTGATAACCACAAGGCATTATTGAGAAGTCTGCCCCGTCTCGCCAAAGGCTATGTGAACCTTTTCCGGCTGATGCAATCTTCTGCATTGTGTAAAATAGCCATGAGCAGTTTCTGGCAAAACGAATCCCAAATTGTTTTTTTGCAATTGATTGAGGGCTACATTGTGAATAGGGAGACATTGTATTAACCACTGCACTTCTACACAGTTTTCATGCATTATAAAATGTACTGTCCCAGATTTTATGAATTTACTGTATAACACAGGTCTCTATATGTCTCACATATGTGCAAGTGTTAATTCATATTGTATACGAAATGTCAAACTAATTTCTGTGCATTTCCTGTATTCATTCTATTCTTACCAAAGCATCCAGATAAACATTTGTCCACTGTACTTGTTTTGCCTTTTCTCTAGCCAAAACCATTGGTCTTCCAAGGACATCTAAATATTCCTGTCAAAAAGAGAAATGATTTCAATGGCAAAGCTCTGGTTTAGCTTAAACAAAGATAGCAGCGCTGCTGTAACATCAGACATAAATGTTTTTCATTACATGGCATGGAACATATTTTAATTAGCATCATTATGCATAAAAGCTTTCCATACAGCAACCACTTGGATCCTTTAAAGGGTACCTGTTAGGAGGTTCATGCTGCCCCAACCATGGGCAACATGAATCAGATACTGATTGCATTATAGCAGCCATGCATGTTTTACTCCAAAGCGTTGCAGTGTTTCAGAGAGAACATACTTTTAAAGCCAGCTTGGAACTATGCACTTTGGATGACTAGTCCATGCCAGGTCCCTGGCGACTTCTAGCAGCCCCACCGCACTTGACTTACAGGTCTCTCACCATGTGTGTGTATAGTGAAACCTGTTAGTCTAGGTGAGTGGGGTGGGGTAGATGCCACTGGAGAGTTGATTTTTGGGCTAGACAACAAAGATATATATATATTTTCTGAAGTGCAGGAGTACTACAGATTAAAACAAAGCTGCAATCAATGCGCCACCTTGGTCAGAATGTGGACGATTAGTACATGATTTTTGAGAAGCCTTGCTCTACATAAATGTTTTATATGGTATTTGACCATGATTATAAAACATTTCAAATAGCTAATAAATGAATCTACTCTACAGGAACTAAATGTTAAGATACAATGGGGCCAATTCAGCAAGGCGCTTACTCCAGAAAACTAACATAAAAGCTTTGAAAAGTAGCAAAAACTATTGGATCTGGTGCAGGGTGAGGACATGGCAATGTTCACTTTTCAAATTCATGAAAACTGCTGGTGCTTTGTATGCCAGAATGCTACTCTAGAACCTGACGTGAAGGCACATGCCACTTAGAAGAGGCGCCAAATTCATTAAGCGGCATTCCCCTCTTAATGAATCAAACCCTTCTAATTCAGCAAGACTGGCATAGCGCAATTGTGTGCACCTCCAGGCTTGATGAATCGGCCTCAATGTGTATTTCTGACACGTCATGAAATATGTTTCCGAATATGAAATCTACTGGGTCATGGTGCCAAATCTTTACTTGGACTAACTACTAAAAAACAATGGCAGCATAAAACAGAAACATAAAATAATGACATCGTACATTTAATAAATATTGCAGAGGCGCCTGTGCAACCTTCACACTACTTATATCTACACATTACACAGGATGAGTTTACATAATAGACTAGACACTGTGATCCTTTTCCACAAATCTTTGTAAAATCTCTACGCATGATAATTAGTAACAATTTAATTAAGTAATTAATTAATAATTATCATTAATTAAATAGTAAAGTCCTTATCACAGAAGTGGACCTATTTCATGCAGAGTAAACTTGTAAAGTTTTCCTAGTGCCAAAGTGTTTATGTTACTGCAGCTGCTCACAATTAATGGACCAAGCAGAACTTTCGGTCAGACTGGGCAGCTGTGTTTAAAATGTAGGAAAACATTATTTACACTCTAATAGGCTATTATATTGGACGCATATGTGCACCTATCACTGCATGTTACAAACACTATTTCCGTCCTGCATTTTAGAAAGACTAATTATATCCTAGACTCCTTACTGTACTGTATGTCTGAATATGTGTATGTTCGAATATGCACTTTATGGACAGCTATTTAGCACAAGGAACAGATTTAAGTTTATGGCTAATGCACATACAGTATTTATTGGCGGTGTTATCTTTGTGAGAACCTTCTGTGAATACACTAAAAATGTTTCCTCACTTCTAGTCCTTCTACTCAAGAGCATAGAACATTTGGAATAAGTTCTGTAACATTACAATTACCAGCTCCTTATCATAAGGAGCTCCTTATTGTAGTATAAGGGTGCTTTCACATTGGGTTTTGTCACATGCTTGGTGGCCCCGTCGAGGCTTATGTCCGAATCTCACTGCAAATGGGATTCGGGCGTATGTGCCGATGGGGCCATAGATTATAATGGTGCTGACAGAGTGAACGTGTGCTCTGTCGTGCATCATTTATCGGGCGTATACGCCCCATCGGCGCATATACCCTTTTGCAGGGGGGTTTGGACATAAGTGCCAATGGAGCCACCAAGTGTTTCACAAAATGCAATGTAAAAGCACCCTTACAGAACTCATTCCAAATGTATTGGATGATGTGTCATATGCTAACATTAATAATTATACAAATATAAATTAACATAAGGAAAAATTAAAATACTAACTTGTGTGTTAATTCGAATTGCTCCAATAGATGGGATTTCATAGTAGTAACCTGAAATATGCAAATGGGACAAAGTAAAATTGTGCATGTTATTATTTTCCACATACTTTTATTGCAAATAATAAAATATATCTTTGGCAGTTGCAAAGAGAATGAAAAGGGCAGCGGTCGATCATGGGCACTTATGCACCATGCATGGTCCGGGTAGAGGTCTCAGTGGTCGGCCCCCACCATTCTAGAAGTTATCACCTATCCTGTGATTTGGCGATAATGTCATCTTACTTGAATACACCTTTAAGTAACGTTTGATAAAGTATATAAAAATACTGGCAAATAAAAAAAAGAATAGACATATTTGGTATCCCCCAAAACATGAAGAACAAAATAAAGTTAACACCTAATGATACATTACATTAAAAAGAATTGTGTTTATATGTATAAATTTGCACTATCCACATTCCAGTAACCAAAATTTGAAATAATGTAAGATAAAAAATATTTATGTTATTGTAGATTACATTGCCAGTAGTTCATAACTCATACTACAGATATAAAGTCAAAATAATACTAGCTGATTACATTAAACATATATGTTACATTTTAACAACAAATATCTAAGAATTCCTTAAAATTCAATAAAATCTAATTATTCAAACTATAATATAGATCTTATCTACAGTATTTAAGACAAGCTTATTTTACCTGTTATATAGATCTATCTATATACTGTATATTGTGTTCACACTACATGTAGTGTGGAATTAAGATGCGTAGCATATGTCACACAAAAAGATCATAGTGTGAATGCAAAAATCAAATTTAATCATAATGCAGAACTGACCAAACAAATGACTGAATACATTGTATATTATCATATTATTATTGCCTTTATTATTGAATTAGTAGCCTTGACATTTACAGTGAAATCCACACCATGTTCATAATGTAAAATAAGGGAAATTAGATTGTGAATCCCATCGGCTACAGGGACTAATTTAAATTATACATCTCTGTATAGTACAGTGAAATATGTTGATACTTTATAAGTAATGGGAAATAATTGGAAAAGATTGAATGTTTTAAAGTTTGACATCGCTAGATTAGAGAAAATTTTCAAAATATTCTAATAAATCCCAAAAGCCTCTAATTGTCCAGAAAAAAATGTGTATAACACTCTAAGGTCTTCTATAACTGCATTGAAACCCTTTAAATCTCTTTAATGCAAATATATCCTTAGTAATGTCCAATTGACCTCAACATTCAGTATGTGTTTATGGGTAAATGATGGTAATTTCAGATAGTACTCATCCCTATGTTATGCAATGAGGCTGTGTCTGTCTGATTTTTTCCTTGGACCACTTGGAGATAGGAGATGGCAGTTACTACTGAAAAGATTCTATCTAGATAGAAGGGAGAGGAGGAGGGAGGAGCTCGACCTCTAGCTCCCCCCCCCCGCTCACATAGAATCTTATCAGCAGTAACTGCCATCTCCTATCTCAATAATGGGAAAGTCTGTCTTCACTAAATACAGATTTAACCTTAGAATTGAGAATTGTGATAATGACTGATCAATTCTGGCAGAGAAAGAAGCAGATTTCTCTGATAAGAAATATCACTAAGTGGCTTATTTTCATGTGCACTATTGATTTATGAAATAAAAATTAAAATGACGGTTACTCTTTAAGGTTTTTGCACTCTGGGGTCTGAAGAGACCTGAGAACATAATAAGGGCCATTAAATTAGCAAGAACAGGAAAATTTGAATTTTCTTGATCGGCTCATCTCTAGTTAAATAGAATCTTTCAGTAGGATCAACCCTCCTAACCAGTCTATATGGCCACGCCGGTCATAGGAAGCTGAATAAAATGATATCATGATAGCTGTGATCCGATGTCTTATTCCGGAGAAATCCATGTCTTTCTAATATGTAAATGAGCTGTTCAGGGTTGTGGGCCAAACACTGATCTGCTTGAGAATCTGCCTCTGGGGATTTTTATAAATAAAAGTGGCTTTACCACTGTGATATGTGATGGTCGCTCTCTTCTCTCCTGATCTCACTGCAGAGCTGTGTGTGATTATAACAGACACATCTGTGGGCTCCTCTCAGCTTCCATCTCACAGGCAGTCAGTGTGGCAATATTGTTACAATACAGCAGAGCTCAGAGAGTGTGTTATTGAGAAGACACAGTTCAGTTCTACTGTTCTGTGTTAGTTACATGTCTCACATTGGTAACACTCCCTTTCATATAAAATAAGCTCTAGAGGTAGATTCTCATGCAGATCAGTGTCCGGCCCAAAGCCCTGAACAGCTCCATTACATCTAATAAAAACATAGATTGCTCTGGAATAAGACATTGTAGCTATCATGGTATCATTATACTCTTTAAATATGTACTCATATTTAAAGAGTAACTGTTGCTTTAATTTTTACTTCATAAATCAATAGTACACATGAAAACAAGCAACTTTGTAATATATGGTATCACAGAAATCTGTTTCTTTTGTTATTTTGGACTGATTATGTTCAAAATTCTTGGGTAAAATCTGTATTCAGTGAAGACAGATTGTTACATTACTGAGATAAGATATGGCAGTTGCTACTGATAACATTCCATATAAAAGGAAGGAGTAGACGAGGGGAAAAAAGGAAGGAATAGAGAGACAGAGCTCCTCTCCTCTCCAGTCTGCATAGAATCTTAAGGCTATGTGCCCACGCTGCAGAAATGAAGCAGAAAATTTCTGCAGCATTTCTGCATCTCCCTGGCAGAAAAAACGCATGCGGATTGTGCATGCGTTTTTCCTGCAGAATACATGCGGATCCACATGTGGATTCACATGCGTTTAAGCATGTAGATTGACAAGCGCTTTCTAGGCGATTAGCATCACTTGGAAAGTGCTTGACAACTAGGTCACACTATATAAATCCATGCAAACAGCATGGATTTATATAGTGTGACCGTAAAAATAAAAACAAATAAAGCTATACTCACCCCCGAGGCCCCGGTGTGTGCAGCAGCGCTCGTTCCTGTCTGGTTCCCGGCTGCCGGCATATCGCGAGACAGAGCGGTGAAGGGCCTGCGGTCACATGACTGTGACGTCACCTCAGGTCCTCAAGCGATGCCGGCATTCAGAGAAAAGCCTTCGGAAAGGTGAGTATAAACTTTATTTGTTATTTTATTCTTTTTTTACAGGTACAATGGTACCCAGGTCTGGATGAGAGTCTCCTCTCCTCCAGACCTGGGTACCATCCGCACATAGAGACGCATAGAAGCCGCTTGTACGAATGTACAGTCGCAGTTTCTATGCTTTTCAATGCAAGTCAATGGCGGGAGTTCCGCTGCGCTTCCGCAAAATTAAATGACATGCTGCGGATTTTTGTACGCAGCATAAACGCTGCGGAAAAATCTGCAGCATGTGCATAGAACATGCGGAATCCCCTTGGGGACCATGAGGTGCGGATTACCTAGCGTTTAACAAGCATTTCCGCTGCGGAAATTTCGCAGCATAAACGCTTGAAAAACGCTACGTGGGCACCCAGCCTTAGAGTAGCAAATATCATCTTCTATGTCAGTAATGTAAAAATCTGTCATCAGTAAATAAAGTTGCCAATTTTACTATTGATTTATAAAACAAAAATTGGAACAATGCTCAAATTTTAAATATTTTTTTTAATACAGACCCACCCCTCCTTTTTCATAAAAAGGACATGACAAGAAAAGTTAGGTATGTACACATCTCAAAAGCATGCACATGCTAAAGGCTGTTGTATTTGTGTTGCGTGTAAGTAATATTGGACTAGTAAAAGAAGTGTGCAAAAAAATAAAACTTTTTTTTAATACACATACAATTTGTGATGAAGACAGTTGCATTTAAATTTCTGTAATGTAATGTAAAAATATAGTTGCATTGAGCTTGCCTGTCTCAAAAGCGAGGAAGCACACTTTCTCAGACAGACTTGCCTTAGCTAGTATTTTTCTTCAGTAGAAAATTAAGACTGAGGGGAATTCAATTGCCCTCCTTGTTTGTAGTGCATTAAGAATGAAAAAATTGTGTTATTAATATGCTATAAAGCAGTATATCACAGATCAATCAATTCACAGTCACAATGACCCTAAAGATTCTACACCAGCTTATCACTTGAATCTATGTATTTGTCATGTGTCTGAATTCGAACTCTTGTATTTCGTGGTTTGTTTTACTCACTCTCGGATCTCTTTCAATTTCGCACACTATCCCTTCTGTAGGTAATATAGGTAATAGTCCCTGACACTAAATGAAAAGGTGATGACAATCATCAAGCTTTTCAAACCACTTTGGGCTTCTACATCAGGCATGCTTTAACACAATCCTATATATAATTACCATCAAATAGATAATAAGACCTTAACTCAAATAGTTATATATATTTTACAAAATTTATTAGTGAAAAAATTATATTTTTAGCACAACAACAATAGAGAAATTACCCCATAAAAATCCTATAGAACCCAGTTAAAACCAAGAGCCGGGGAAGACTAGTAGATAGAGCAATATGCACTTTTTATATGAAATAAATACCAATGGTAAATAAATATCACTTTGGCAATATACAATAATATGGCTGGTCTTTATACAAGTATTTGAGGAAAACAGAGTATGCAGTACAAATAGATCACAGATGCAACTTCACTTGGTGACAGACGCAAATCGTATTAGAAGCTTACATATATATATTTGAGGAGGGCAAAAAGTGTAAAGTGTGGGTAAATCACAGACACATCCTCTCACAATAACTAATACAAGACGTAATGGAAGCTTTCATATATAATCACCCCGCAATAAGTACAATATTAAATCATGAAACCAGGATCATACAGACCAAATGCCATTTTGGTGCAGAATCAGTTTTTTATGGGATAATCTCTGTCTTGTTGTTGTGCTAAAAATGTAATTTTTTCACTAATAAATTTTGTAAAATATATCTAACTATTTGAGTTAAGGTCTTATCTACTTGATGGTAGTTATGTATAGAAATGTTCTTTGGGAGGTACCTTCAAGGTTCAAACTGAGTATTAATCAATAATGGGTCATAATGTTCTTTTTTTTGATATTACTGTATTTTTCGGTTTATAAGACGCACTTTTTTCTTCCAAAATTTTGGAGGAAAGTGGAGGGTCCGAATACGATCTACATGTATATACTGTGGCTCTGCGTTTTAGGAGGTATGGGGGAGCGGCAGCGTGGGATCAGCATGCCTACGCTGTGCACGCTACTAAAGAAAATGAATATTCCCTGCTCACGGGTGTGGGGAGCAGGGAATATTCATTTTCCTTAATAGCCAGCACACTGGAGCCGCAGTGCGGCTCCTGCTGCCCCTCTGCGGTCTATGTGCCCACTATTAAAGCTCATGAATATTCCCTACAACCCACTCCCATGGGTTGTAGTGAATATTCATGGTCTTTAATAGTGGCAGCAGGAGCCGCGCTGCGGTACAGTGTACCAGCTATTGAACAGACTGAATGGTCACTGCTCCCCATGCACAGGGTCCCGGCGTGGGGAGCAGTGACTATTCCAGCACAATGTCTCACACTGTGTGAGAGTGTCGGCAGCAGAGCGGGACATCGCTGGAGGAGAGAGGAGGTGAGTATGCGTGGGTTTTTTTTGTGGGCAGCGTGATGGGGGCTCAGAGGATACATACATACCAGGATGGGTGATCAAGGGGTGCCATACATACCAGGATGGTGGCTCAAGGGGTGCCATACATACCAGGCTGGGGTGATCAAGGGGTACCATACGTACCAGGATGGGGATCAGGGGGGGTGCCATGCATACCATGATGGGGTATCAAGGGATGCCATGCATACCAGGATGGGGGAATCAAGGGGTGCCATGCATACCATGATGGGGATGAGGGGGGCCATACATACCAGGATGGGTGATCAAGGGGTTTGCCATGCATACCTGGATGGGGGCTCAAGCGGTGCCATACATACCAGGATGGGAGATCAAGGGGTTCCATGCATACCAGGATGGGTGATCAAGGGGTGCCATGCATACCAGGATGGGTGATCAAGGGGTGCTATGCATACCAGGATGGGGGATCAAGGGGTGCCATACATACCAGGAAGGGTGATCAAGGAGTGCCATGCATACCAGGATGGGGGATAAAGGGGTGCCATACATACCAGGATGGGGGATCAAGGGGTGCCATGAATACTAGGATGGTAGATCAAAGGTGTGCTATGAATACCAGGATGGGGGATCAAGGTGTGCCATGCATTCCAGGATGGGGATAAGGGCCATGTATACAAGGAAGGAGGGGCCATACATACCAGGATGGAGGATATTAACAGAATTGGGGGACATTACCCCACTACCAGTGTCAGCAGAATTTGCATTTTTTTTTCCTATTTTCCTCATCTAAAACCTTGGTGCGTCTTATGGTCTGGTACGTCTTATAGTCCGAAAAATATGGTAAATGCTTTAACACAATATCTGAAGAGTCACCTATTAATACACAATAGAGCAATGGTATATTTTTTTCCTATATTGAAAAGAATGACATAGAAGCTGGTTGTTTTTTTGGCTATTAGTCCAAATTACACACAACTCTACAGTAAAAGCTACTATTCATTCAAGGGATTGATATACTAAAAGAAAACTATATAATAAAAGAGTTATATGGACAACATGATTTGGCGTCATCAAGGTAGTACCGTATATTCACTAAAAGAAAAAAGGGTAGGTCAAGCTTTTAGCTCCTAAATGAGGACTGCAGCAGGTCAACAATGATTTAGTAATAATTTACTCTGGACACTATAATGGTCTTTTACCATTTCTTTCCCGGATGAGTAAAACCAGACTTATGGCAATAGACCACAACCTTAATGCTAAATATTCTTTCCCATTTCTGCTTCCATGATCTTAGAAGCCTGGATATAAGTGCTGTGACCTTGCCATTTCATCTTCAATAGTGTTGAACACATGTCAACTGCTTAATGCTCTCTTAAAACATGAAAAATCGACAAAAAGCATGTACAAAATATCTTACTAATTAAAATCTTAAGCTTGCTTCCTGACTTTGTTTTTAATATGTTAACTAAATGGCTCATGTCAATTTTAACCCATTTCACATAAATTACTCCTCTGGCATAACATTAACATGATATCCCATATTAACAGATGGCTTACGGTTATTGAGCTTTGCATTGCCTACCGTTCAGGAATTTCTGGATAGTAAAAATAAAGGACTTTTTTCTACTGTCTGTAAAAAACTTAATTTGTCAATGATTTCTTTTTAAATGGAGGTGCATGTAGAGATTGTTGTGATTGTCATTATCATAATTTTACAGTTCATCGAAGTATTTTAAGATTTAGGCAAATGTCACTTAACCACTTCACCCCCGGGCGATTTTTCAGTTTTTTCATCAGCTGACTCCCAACTGTCATGCAAATCTATCGGCACTCTGCGATCATTTCATGGGAGTGCCGATGGGAGCGTGGAATGACGCACTCCCTGCCAGCGGGTCTTAAATGCCACTGTAAGAGACTGACAGTGGCATTTAACAGGTTAACAGCCACGGACAGAGCTTCGCTCCACCGGCGGCTGTTAGAGGCACATGATGCATAATTAAATCAGCCATCATGTGTGGGGAAAGATGCAGGCTTGGTGTGAAAGCATGCATCAAAGGAAGGGACACGACTTTTGACATACATGTAAGTCAAAAGTCGTGAAGGGGTTAAATTAAAAAGTTATAGATGGGCAAATTTATTAAAGTGGAATTGAACTCTCCTCAAATTTTACAAAAATCTGTATGCTGGAGAACATGGATTTTTTGGGGATTTCGCTACACACAAATTTAGCTATGGCCACTATTATCTTGCAGAACTGTAAAAGGCCAACAAAAGGTTAAAAAAACAACAACATTTTTTTCACATCTCCGGACAACCCAGCTGCTTCCTGTCTAGCATGGAGGACCTGATCATGGGCAGAAGAATGTTCTGCTTTTTTGATGTCCACATACACCAATCAATAGTATGCAATTAAAAGGAACATGACAGGAGATTCATGCAGCTTTTACCAACAGCAACATGAAATGGAGCATGGCTGCATTATGGCAACCGTGTATGTTTTAATCTTAAGTGCTTCAGCATTTTAGATAAAACATAATTTAAGATGTTGGACGGGGACCATGCAGTTTAGATAACTAGTCCAAGGAAGGTTCCCGTTGCTTCTCCCTGCCTGGCTCCTCTAAATTGACAGGTTCCCTTTCAAGGATAACTTCTATTTCAAAAAACTTTTAAAAATGTCATACTGATATGTTAAATGTTTTGAATGGTGGACATCTGGGTTAGGAGACAAAAACCAATGACTGAAGATCAATATAGAGATCTCGGAGAGGTTTGTCTATGAAGCAGACTTGAGATAACTCCATATACTCTAGGAGAACAGTTCAAAGCTTAGCACTTTTTCCTCTTCACATTAGCAATTGGAAGGGCCTCAAGACCTAGATCACCAGAGATCAAAAAACTTTTGACATGTCTCTGACATGGTGAACATTTTTTGAAAGTGAAGCTACTGTTTTATTATCTTTGAATCAGATCTTTAGTTAAAAAAACTGTAAGAACAGTTTGAAATGCATTGTCCCTAATAAATGGCCTATATTTTTGTTGAAAAAAGTTGGTACACACGCACTTATATCTGAAGTAAATAACTGAAGTCCTTGCAAATTGCAGGTTTGTCGTAATCTTGGCCATCCTTTGAAGGAGTTTTCTGATCTGGACAACATCTGTCGGCATGTACAATGTCCCTTTGGATGTGCCCAAAGATGCCACACTGCAAAAAAAATTAAGCACTACTCAGGTCTCATGAAAATTACTGTCCGGTCCATGAAATTTATGGACAGGAGGGACCAGGAGTGGACACAAACAGAAGATGGCCCCTGTGCCAGAACAATATATGGGCACTTTGTAGTCCAATATCTCATCATAATGCACAATTCTATCTGCTTTGGAGGTGGAAGTGGCCCCCTTTCCTCTTGTGCCCTTGTGCGGCCGCACAGGTTGCACCAATGATACAGTATGTCCGCCACTTGGAGGTGCTATACAGTACATTGCATCTATTATATTTATATATCTTAACTGGGCATATGAACAAGGATTGTTTAAAGTAGACTAACGCTTTAAAGATGAAAATATTAGACAAATTTAGCAAATGGCCACTGCAAATAAATAAACTTACATTCACATACTGACATGAGATTGCACGTAGTCCGTGAGGTTTATTATTCACACACTGCTTGTAATTATGTAACTACATTTAAAGCTGCTAGTATAGAAAAGGTGCTCAGGTTTAATTCAAGGATTGAAAGTAAAATGACACTTGTCACCCATTTAGTGATCATAGTAGTCTGAGTTTTTGGGGTTTTCTCAGGACCAGATTGCAATGTGGCAGGTTTAATCCATAACAACTGCAGAGTATGAATATAAGACACAACACTAATATTATACAGAGCTTTTTTCTTTTAAAATAAATATTCTTGGTTTAATTGATAGCATTTACGAATTAAGTGGCAATGAGAAACTTACATATCATAAAAATAAACGTCAGGTAAAAACTTACTATGGAACTGAGATAAATATTAGATAAAATCTCCATATAAAATCCCCATACTACATAGGTAGGAGTTACAATAGACTAGACAATAGGTAGGAGTAACAATACAATTTGTTATCACCTACAAAAATATTGAAATAGTGAAATAAGACATTTGCCATGGACTTTACCTTTGTTTTCACAGGCCATCCATTGTATGGGTCCCTTATCGTAATTATGCTGGCCAACAGAAAATGTAAATACGCGAACCTAAAAGAAAACAAAAGGAGGCATAATTTAAGGTCTATAGTGCTTGGACATTTTAGTAAAGTACAGTAAACACTTTCATTTAATTTATAGATATGTTGTAAATGTATGTTTGTAAGTAAAATCTGTCAAAAGCGGATATTTTACATGGTTTATATTAGACATTATGATTAACATATATATGATGGAAAATCCAAAGCTTCAGAATTCCATACAAAATTTGACAACCTAATATATGTCACCTAGTTCATGGTGTGTTATGATTTTAAACCTGCTGTATTTCATAAGAATTAAATCAAAAAAGAATGTGGAGATTGGGAGCCTATATTTTAAGAAATTCAATCTGTTCTGAGTTATTCCGGTGATCGGCTGAAAGCAGCACGTCTAGTTGTGTAAACTATTTCTAAACCTTTCAATCATGGAAGGAGAATGCTGCAAGAAACCACTCAATTTTACCACACCAGCCAAAGCCTCATAATGTGCTCTCATCTAAGACACCTAAAAGCATGTGACAGAGATGATATTGCAACATATAGAGAGAGCAAAATGCAACCTAGCGTTGCCTTCTTGAAAATCGGCTTCTGGGACACTTTGGAGAAATTGTCTTAAACCTGGTTCCGCGATTGATCCTATTTCTACTGCAAGTGAAATTGGACATTATTTTCCAAGCCTAAGGAATCAAACAGTGTCTACCCAAATCACCAGAAAGCATTTGCACAACACTGGGCTACGAGCCAGACATTCAGCTACAGATAATCCATTAATCTGAAAAAGGCTATCATGAAGCAGGGCAAGACAGCAACGGAGGTTGGAATGGAGGTCTATGCTCTTCAGGGATGAGCCCTGCCTTTGTCATGGATATATCAATAGCAGGAGATTGGTTTGTAGTCCTGTGGGCAACACTACAGAAGGGGTCTTCATCAGGGTATGTCACAGTGGTCTTACTCCCAGGATAATGGTGTGGGGTGGCATAATGTATGGTAGCTGGACTCCTCTAATCCTTATTCCAGGTACACTAACAGCTTGGCGTTACATTGATTTGATCGTGGATCCAAACCACATATTGCTCGTGCTACGGTGGGCAGCCAACGCAGTCTAAATAAGTTACCATGATCAGTTTTGGGGAATAAAAATTGCAAAATAAATTGATGCAAATCATTGTGTGTACTAATATTGTACAGGAAAATATGCTAATCACATTCGTTTGTAAAACTCACTATTAAAATTTGAGAGTCCTCAGTGGTTGATACCTTTTTTTCATTTTAATATTTTTCTATCGACTGGCTAACACTGTACAAAGATATATTTTACCTATAAAACTCAATAGACACCTTTCTGAAATGTGAGTCACAAAAAATTGCACCTATGAGAAAAACAAATGCATTTTTACTCCACACATGCTCTGGCATAAAAAAGTAGTGTCATTTAGTTGATGGCAGTGATCTATGTTCTAACTGATTTATCAAAGAAGGGAGTTTGCAGTCATAAATATGTCACAACATACATAAATAAGGTAGTCTAGCTTTATCTTAGAAATTAGCTAAACTGACGCCACTTTTGAAAAAGTGTGGGCCAATGTCTTGTGTTTTTCCAAAATCAATAAATAGAATGTCTAATTATTATAAAAAAAATACCAGCAAGTTCTACTTTACAAATGCTGAGGAGGTTGTAGCTGCATCATTCTGACCTTCGTGTGAGAGAGGTCACGTGAACAACAACACTTGATAAATTGCCCATGATCACCTCTAAGGATAACAGGGAGAATGTAAGTAATTGGAAGAGTATTTGTAGAAGGGAAACAAAGTGAAAAATGTAAAATACTAACAGATCTGAATCATCCCTCTCCATGACCTTCCTTTGGAAGCCATAGAAAACGTTTGAGATATGCCAGACACAAAAGACGAGTAAATGTACATTACTACATTGTAGATACTTCCACGATGGTTCAGAGCAATAATATAATGGATTAAACACTGACCTCTGTAATGTAAAGGAGGTAACTGACTTATCCAAACATTTAAGTATCGGGTTCTCTAAGTAATACTTCTAATAAAAACATATAACAAATGTGAAACAACAGCTTTCATGATTTGAGTCCATTAGTGCTGCTGATGTCATGAAATGTGAAAAATTAGTAAGAGATTAAAACAGATGCAATGGCATTAGCCATGAGCGGCTCGTTGTATGCTGCAACATGCATCTCAGAACGTGAGATATTTCTATTTATTCTACAATGTACATTTCTATAAAGCTAATAACATATATAGGGCCAGCAGGGACATTTATACAGGATATTGAGCTAGTAAGCGAGGTTAAAGAAAATCTGACACCATGAAAAGCACTATTTACCTGCAGATATAGGTTTAATCTGCAGGTAAATACCATTACAATGCTACTTGGCCACCTTACTGAAATAGCAGCTAGTGGAAGAAAATTAACTTATATTCTGCGGGAGCCGACTGTTAGTCATAGGGCCATGCCTGGAGTGGCTACATTCAGCACTCACACCACTGCCCCCTATACTAAGAGCGGCGGCTGTAAGCATGCTCTGGCATTATGATTCACAGCCGGCTGTGCACAGATGCAATGCAGAGTAAGCTGCCAATCAAAGTTTCGGGTGTGCTTATAACCGCTGCTAAAGTGAGCAGTGTTGTGAGTGGTGCCTGCGTCAGCCTTCATGACTGAAAGCCGGCAGCTACTGGGAAAAAAATAAGTTCATTTTCACCAGGTAGCCACACTTTCTGTAAGGCAACTGGGCAGCAATGTAACGCTATTTACCTGCAGATTAACCACATATCTGCAGGTAAATAGTGTTTTCCGAGGTGACAGGTTCTCTTTAATCTTAGCCCTGGTAGATGGAAAGCCTAGATATGACTCCAAATAGGGTGCATTCACATCAATGTATTTTAGATTAAAAAATAATCTAAAAATACAGTGTCAATCTAAATTTAGTGTGAAAATAATTTAATTATTTTACTGGATAATAGGCTTTAGTTCACAATAGGTTTTAGTAAAATCAAACCTAGTCACTACAGGTCTAGAATTTTGTGTGCACACGTTCAAGGTAGTAACCTCCATCCACAGCATCCCAGAGGATCCAATACCAAGGTAGGTCGTATATCAATTTTTAGGATGTCTAAGTTCTTTGCTTGCTGTCAGTGGATAAAAACATTCTTGGTCAATGTTTCAGTTAAACCTCTGTTATAGTTACTGGACACAGGTCCACAGCTTGTTAGGGTCGGTTCACACAATTGTTTTTCTCCTTTGGAGAAAAACGCCCTGATTATTCTGATCAGTGTTTGATCAGAGTGGCATCAGTTTTTCTCAGCTGTGGTGAGAAAAAAAAAAGTTTTTCAACCTTCTCCATTCTGTCAGCCCTTGAAAATCAGACCGCACTCAGATGTCAACCGAGTGTGGTCCAATGTTTTTTACGGACTTATAGACCGTGAAAATCATCAAAATTGCCGATTTTGATCTGACACTCGAATAAAAATCAGACATGTGCAAAGCCCCATAGAATATCATGAGTATGAGTGCTGTCCATGAAAACCATGACTAGCACTCGTCCGAGATAATCGGTCATGTGCTCGAGCCTTGAAGTGAGTCAGAGCTTTCTCATGTAATAAGCCTCACAGTGGTATCAGTTTTTAATGTTTAGGACAGGTTTTAAGCCTAAGTAAACAGGAATATAACATCAATTTAAAGCAAGCAGTGATCATAATAAATTGGTGAAATAAAGCACAGAGTAAATTAGAAACTGATATAACTCTACATTTCACAGTGAAAAAAACTGTATAGCGAACTGTAATTAACCAAAAACTAGACAAAAAAAGTCACATGAATCAGGCACATAGTCTTTAACATAGCGAAGTAGGTTTAGCTGCAGACCTATGTAAATCCACAGCTAATGCAAAGTAGAATTAGAATGAATCCTGCCAAGTCATCAACCTCACCCTGCTACAGTGACACGTTCTACTTCATTTGGAACAATGACCATATTTCTGCTTCTGGAGAATTTGGTGAAATTATTAAAAGGGCTTTCCTAAGAATTTGTTAGATTTAAGGTTAAAGCCTTAGTCCCTGCTTATCAAAGTTTATGACATGTTTGTTTTACAAAAACCTTTATTAATGTTACTGTTGTGCTATTTCAGGATTTACCATAATATTTCTAATTTGACCTTCTGCAAAGAAACAGGACTCTGACAAATGTCACAAGCTTTGTGTACACAACTTATTGCTGGAAATCTGGCATAGAAAGGGATGTCCGTATATTAGTTTACAGGAAATATTAATCTTTAGATTAGATTGTAGCAATGGAGATAACTGGATCTTTACTGACAATGTCAGTGCAGAATTTTCAAAAGCTCTTTTAGGAACAGTTAGTGTGTTACTTGTAAAGAACTTGTATCAAATATACACTTTAGACTTTAAAGAGTATGTCCACTACTTTCTCATTGATGCCCTATTCTTAGGATAGGTCATCAATGTCTAATCAGTCGGGGTCCAACACCCGACACCCCTGACGATCAGCTGCTCTCGGTGTCGGCCGGAACTGCTCGATTGTAGTGCTGCACTGTCTTTTGATAGTGGTCAAGGCAGGGTATTACACATCCACCTCCTATTCAAATCAATAGGAGACAGATATATAGTACCCTGCGCCAGCCACTATCAGAAAACGGAGCAGCTCCGCAATCGAGCAGTTCCGGCTGGTCAGACAATAATGACCTATCCTAAGGATAAGTCAATGAAAAAGTAGTGGACAACCTCTTTAATTACTGATTCTTGATGAAATGTATTTTAATAAACTCTCTTTATTTTTTACCATTTTGCTGTAAGTCCTTTATTCTACCAAGTGAGTTTCTCTGCTCTCCTCTCCCTTCTCTCAGTGTTAGGCTAGGGTCACACAGCATAAAAAGCTTCATTCAAATGTCTATTTTTCGTGAAAAATACAGATAGAACATGTACCCATTAAAGTCTATGGAGCGGTTCACATGCCGACGTTTTTTGTAGACCGTGTTTCCACAAAAAAAAAGCAGTCACACATATCCATCTTTAATCCGCATCATGTATCCAAACAAGTTTATGGCATCAGTGTTCTATCATTGTGCTGTCCATTCTTAAGTATAGGAGAAGCTTTATAATGTATTTATTTATTCACCAGTGAAAATTTCTTATGAAACACTGATGTTGAAAATTGGAACAGACAAAACGCTGATGAAACTCGGATCCAAAACCCTGATGAATGATGGTCTGTGATTTAATGTACAAGAACAGTCTCAGACATTTGTATGATGACTATGGTGGTCCACAAATGAATGAAGGAATAAAGACTACAGACAAAAACTTAATGCAATTTATTATGTAAAAATAATTTCACAATGTCAATGTTGTAGCCTTTACATATTTCCCTCAGAATTCAGGTTTTCTGTTTTAGCTTACTGTATACAGAAAGCCACTGTCATACTCTGGGAGAGAGAGTTTTCTTTCTCCAGTGTCAGCTGAATATCTGCACAGCACTAAACAGATTTAAAATGAGGGGTGTGATCTTGAGAACTAATGTCATTGCACTGAGACAACAGCTATATATTTCACCATTTATTGGGCCTAATAATCCAAAGTTAGACTGATTCTCTGGAACCTTTACACTGACGAGCTATCCTTAAAATGTCATCAATATCTGATTGGGGAGGATGGAATCCCCCACTGGTCAGCTGTTCCCAGTGGCGGGTGGATGTGTAGATTATTATTATTATTATGCTTATTAAAGGGGTTGTTTGACACTTTTACTTTGATGGCCTGTCTTTAGGATAGGTTATCAATATCTGATTGATCAATCAGATATTGATAACCTATCTTAAAGACAGGCCATGAAAGTAAAAGTCCCAAACAACCCCTTTAATAAGCATAATGTTATATTGGTTTTATAGGTTATATTTCAATAATGTGAAAAAGGTTTGCAGAAATACATGTACAATACATACTACAAAAATTCACAACTATGGAACTGATATTTACAGTAGTTACAGAAATATTTTCTGCCTATAAATATAACCTTATTAAGATGGTGCCAAACCATAAACTATGTGCCCACAAATAGACAAATAGGATTAGTCACCTAGGTTTCAGCCAAGAAAATACATTTAGTAGACGTTACGTTAATCTTTTAATTCTCCTAGCCAAGAGTGCAGAATACAGGAGCACTCTTGACCAAATATGTGGTGGAAATGGCAAAATGATATAGGTTTGAGTTTGTGAAGTTTTACTGTGTAGTACGACTTATTACGGTAATATATGGAATAAATATTCTATATCTCTATCTATCTATCTATATATATATACAGCTGAAACCAGAAGTTTACATACACTATATAAAAAGACACATATGCAATTTTTTCTCAACATCTGACATGAAATCAGAATAAACCTTTCCTGTTTTAGGTCAATTAGGATTACCATAATTTTTAATATTTGCAAAATGCCAGATTAATGAGAGAGAGAGAATGTTTTATGGCATTTTTATTACTTACTGCAAAGTCAAAAGTTTACATACATTAAGATTACTATGCCTTTAAACAATGCTGGACTGCCCATATGATGATGTCATGTGTTTGGAAGCTTCTGATAGGTTTTTTGGAGACATCTGAGTAAATTAGAGACACACCTGTGGATGTATTTTAATTCACACCTGATACACACTGCTTCTTTCTGTAGCATCATGGTAAAGTCTAAAGAAATCAGCCAAGATATCAGGAAGAGAATTGTGGACTTGCACAAGTCTGGCTCATCCTTGGGTACAATTTCAAGATACCTGAAGGTGCCTCGTTCATCTGTACAAACATTTATATGCAAGTACAAACAAGATGGGTATGTTCAGCCATCATACCGCTCAAGAAGGAGAAGGGTTCTGTGTCCCAGAGATGAACGTGCTTTGGTCCGATTTGCATATCAACCCAAGGACAAAAGCAAAAGACCTTGTGAAGATTATGGCGGAAGCTGGTAAGATTTTGTCAATAACCACAGTGAATTGAGTACTGTATCAACATGGGCTAAAAAGCCACTCTGCCAGGAAAAAGCCATTACTCCAAAAGATAAAAAAGCCAGATTAATGTTTGAAAATGCACACAGGAAAAAAGACCTTCATTTTTGGAGACATGTCCTGTGGTCTGATAAAATAAAAATTTAACTTTTTGGACATAATGACCATCGTTACGTTTTGGAGGAAGAAGAGAGAAGCTTGGAAGCCTAAAAACACCATCCCAACTGTGAAACACGGGGGTGGCAGCATCATGTTGTGGTGTTGTTTTGCTGCAGGAGGGACTGGTGCAGTTCACAAAATAGATGGCATCATGAGAAAAGAATATGGTAATACTGAAGCAACATCTCAAGACATCAGCCAGGAAGTTAAAGCTTGGGCGGAAATGGGTCTTCCAAATGGACAATGACCAGAAGCATACTGCCAAAATGGTAACAAAGTGGCTTAAGGATAACAAAGTCAGTGTTCTGGAGTGGCCATCACAAAGCCCTGATCTCAATTCTATTGAAAATTTATGGGCAAAGCTGAAAAGGCAGGTGCGAGCAAGGCAACCTACAAACCTGGATCAGTTACACCAGTTTGTCAGGAGTAATTGGCCCAAATTCTGACCAAGCTTGTGGAAGGATATCCCAAACGTTTGACCCAAGTCATTCAGTTTAAGGGCAATGGTACCAAATAGTAATGAAATGTATGTAAACTTTTGACTTTGCAATAAGTAATACAAATGCCATAAAACATTATATGATTTGTCTGTTCTCATCTATAGAACTACATTTACACAGCTTATGAGTAATCACAGTGCTCATGAAAATAGTTCATTGACAAATTCATCTATGCTCCATCTGCATATTCCCCAAGGAAAGTGAATAGTGCAAGGACAACTCCACTGAAAACATACACTGTAATAGCTCTATTACCTTATTAGATTATTCATGGTTTGAAACTAGACATTTCATGACATAACTGCTCTCACATACAATAAAACAAGTAAATAAATGGAAGAATGGTCACATTCTGGCCTTCTGTATGAGACCTTCATAGCAGGTCACATGATTTATGGTTCTTAATCTTTTTACAGCAGTACCAGGCAGTTCTGAATTTACCATTATATTATTCAAGGGAACCAAAAGAGTAAGACTCTGAAACAGGGATTACATATCTACGCAGAATTAAATCTCTCTGTTCTTTCTCCAGAGATTTTCAGAAGTCTGTATATGATGGATAGTCTAACTGCCTTGTATCCACTTGCCGGCATGCTATTATCCTGTATAATTTCCGTTCTCTTCCAGGCCCAGCACCAGCAGGTGTTTGGAGACCTAATTTAATGGATTTGGACTTCTGAGGACGCGGCAGCATCTGGTTGTGTTTCATACTTTTTCATACTGTTAATACTGATTAATGTTCTAGATGTTAATGCAAAAATATACAGGAATATTGTACTTTGGAACTGCAGGTTTGTGCACATGTGGAGCGTTCCTATACCCAACAGAAACAGACAAACATATTCTAATTTTATAGTAAAGAAATGCATCACAGTGGAAGGACACAATACAAATGGCAGTCTTTGTGTAATTCTCTAGACCATATATTCTAGATACTTCTTAAATAAATGATTTTTCCACTAACATAACTAATCTTAGATCTATTAATCTTAGGTTTACTTAGGGTCTATACATTTATAGAAAAATACCAATACTGTAAACCATTTTTTTGCAATAAACAGACCAAGAATAAAATGGCAAAGAACCTTTATTAAACATCAGTAAAATCAAGTAAACTTGTTTTAAAAAATAGAGAAACACCACAGATAAGAAAGGTGGGAAAACCTGGATAGAAGACCAAAACAAATGTGTCTAGAACTACTAAACACACACATGTACATATGCATTCAATTAGCAAGACACATGGGATGTAAGGCCAAATCTGCCGCCCACTTACAGGTCTAACATAGGCACATATCTTATAATGTATTACAACATACATCCCATATAGCAATTACACGTCCAATAATGCAAAAAATGGCACTACATATACAATTAACTCAGAATAACAGACTTAAATAAGTCCATAACCAGAAGCGATCCATGATTAAAAACCAAACTTTATTACATATAATAAAATAGAATAAAAGGCAAAATGTTCTACAGGGGACACAGTGGTGACAATAATAAATGAAATACAGGTAGTATATTTCTATATCCATAAAGGAATGGATATTTTGCCATTTTATTCTTGGTCTGTTTATTGCAAAAAAAAGGTTTATGGTATTGGTATTCTCTTCTAGTTTGGACTATGGGAAAACTTATGTAGGTGTATTTATCTATACATTTGTAGGGAAACGGAGCTGTGCACACATGGAACTGCGGAGCTGTGCACACATGGAACTGCGGAGCTGGGTATCAGTCTAACAGCCTTTGCTTGACTGCACACTAATCCACAAATGTGAAATCTTCACTTCCAAAGTACAGATATTGCATTACTTATTTAGAATATGAATATTTAGAATTCAAAAACATGATATTGGATTATCTATATACTGGTCTGCCCAATGCTGAAGTTTTGCGAGCAGTGAGACTGAGGTAGAGGTAAAAAGAGACAACATAGATGCGAGCTTGGTTCAAATCTGAACTGAGCATGGTGTGCATAATTCTCCCATGCATTGTTGCAATTGCATTGGCTTCCAGTAAGCAGCAAAGTAGCATTCACATGCGATGAACCCTAAGGCTTGGATTCATCAAGACCAGTGACGTCTGCATGCCTCTTAATGAATCCAACAAGTCTGACAAGTGGTGTCTCCACAAATCTAACTCTAGTCGGGGACTGGAGTTAAGATTTCTGATGTAAGGAATAGCACAGCTCATCATAAGACAGATGAGCTGTGGTGTCACACCCCTGTACCACCCCAGCTCCACCTGTTTGGGCGCAGCTGGGCAAAACTGGCATGGAAAACACCACATTTTGCTACTTTTCAAAGCGATTTATGCCAGAATTGTTTTGGATTTGCTTTGATGAATCAAGGCTTAATGCTACCTTCATTCAGAATTTTGTCAATAACAGGATAGAATCCACAACACTTGAGCTGACAGTGCACATGGGTATTTTATATAGCAGTACTACATGGAGACAATACACGGGAGAGAATTATCGTCAGCATGGTGGCTCAGTGGTTAGCACTGTTACTTTGCAGCGCTGGGGTCCTGGGTTTGAATCTAAGGACAACATTTGCAAGGAGTTTGTATGTTCTCCCTGTGTGTGCGTGAGTTTTCTCCAGTTTTCCAGCTTCCCCCCACACTCCAAAGACATAGTGATAGGGAAATTTAGATTGTGAGCCCCAATGATGACATTGATGATAATTAGTGTTGAGCGAGCACTAAAATGCTCGGGTGCTCGAAGCTCGGGCCGAGCTCGCCGTGATACTCGGCTGCTCGACTCGAGCAACGAGCCCTATGTTTGTCTATGGGAGACTCGAGCATTTTTGCGGTGGCACCCCCGGCAGTCTTTTAAAAGCCTAACAAGTGCCCAAAACGATAGTGACAGTGCTCAAATGACATGGGGACAGCATGGGGATCGCCCCAAGAAGCATTTCTGACCCCCAGGTCACTGCTGTCAACAACGTGGTCAGAGGTATTAAGCCACTTTTACGGGCTCACAATAAAACTTTCAAAAACGAAAGTGAAACTTTTTTCCTGTGAAATATGTTAAGGAACATCCTTTCCAGGGAAAAGACTTGTGTATAAGTTAAAATAAATGACCAAAAACAAAAATACTCCTCCACACCTTCGGCTATGTTCACAAGTAGCATTTTTTATGCGTTTTTCCACTTTTGTATTGCTTTCAACTATGACAAATGCATTCACCGGGAAATGTCATTTTAACATTTTACAACCTTATCTGGCCATGTGCTGCGTGACACATGCACAAAGTGCTGAAAAGACATGGGAAAAGCATGGGGAAGACCCCTGGAAGCATCTCTGACTCCCAGGTCACTGTCTAAAAGTGTGCCCATCATAAGTGATCCTTGCCGCATCAGAAGATGCAGACTTGCAACTATCCCCATGCAAGTTCTAGTCCCAGGGCAGTGTTCAATTGTACCTCCCCCATTCCTTGCAATACAAGCACAAGTATGCAGCCTGCCACCCACCCAACCCCAGGCTGCAAAACCATACTGCTTGCTTGCTTGAACTTGAAATTGGGCCTTTTAGACATGTGGAGGCGGAATCTGGCCACCACGTCATGGCTGTGTTGGCGGCCTGGAATCCATACTCAGTCCCCAGCCGCCCGGCGGCCGGGTGTCCATACTCGGTCCCCAGCCGCCCTGCGGCCGGGTGTCCACACACGGTCCCCAGCCGCCTGGGGGCAGCCGGGTGTCCATAAACGGTCTCCAGCAGCCCCTATTTCTCGTTGGAAAATCCCCCCACACACTTTTCTTAGCCCGGCCTGCTTTAGGCAGCATTGGACGAGCCCACCAGAGAACCAGACTCCTCCGGTGGGCCCTGACTTCTCCATCGGTGGAGTTGAGAGTGCCAAGGTGAGGAGCATGATGATGATGACAGAAGTTAGCATCTGCTATGTTTTCTTTTAATGCAAGTGTAAGTGTGCAGCCTGCCACCCACCCACCCCCTGACTGCAATTCCATACTGCTAGCTTGAACTTGAAATGGGGCCTTTTAGTTTGGAGGAGGCCGAAGCTGGCCACTACCTCATGGCTGCTTCGGCAGCGAGGTATCCATACTCAGTCACCAGCCTCCCCTATTTGTCCTGGTGTGAATTATACATAAGATTAAGCGCGTATACCAAAACATTACCTGTGCCCTCCCCAGTGCATTTAGTGGGAAGGAGAGCCTATTCCGCTGTAGTGTGTGCATGCCAAACCCCTGTTCATGGTACATGCGAAGATGCCTCCCACCTTGCACCTGTCATTGCAGACTTGCAACTATCCCCATTCAAGTCCTTGTCCCAGGGCAGTGTTCAATTGTACCTCTCCCATTCCTTGCAATTCAAGCGCAAGTATGCAGCCTGCCACCCACCCACCTCCAGGCTGCAATACCATACTGCTTGCTTGCACTTTAAATTGGGCCTTTTAGGCATGTGGAGGCGGAATCTGGCCACCACGCCATGGCTGTGTCGGCGGCCTGGTATTCATACTCAGTCCCCAGCCGCCTGGTGGCCGGGTGTCCCCGCTTGCTCCCCAGCTTCCAGGGGGTGGCCGGGTGTCCATACTCAGTCCCCAGCCACCCCTATTTGTCCCGGTAACCTTTCCCACACTTTTCTTAGCCTGGCCTGCTTTAGGACAGCATTGGCCGAGCCCACCGGACTATCAGACTCCTCCGGTGGGCCCTGGCTTCTCCATCAGGGGAGTTGAGAGTGCCAAGGTGAGGAGCATGATGAGGATGATAGAAGTTAGCATCTGCTTTGTTTTGTTGTAATGCAAGCGCATGTATGTAGTAGCGGCTAGGCCTGAGGTGGTCAGCGTTTTGGCGCATATCCTACCTCCTCCGAGGATTGCTGGATGTTTTCCTGCTACTATTCAAGTTCTATGACTCCCGTTAAAACAAAGCTTCAGGTGATAAATGATGGATGAGGTAGTGGCAAAGGAGAAAGAGCAGGAGGAACAGGGACCATTCACATCAATATCAGGCCAGTCAACCAGATATGTCTTGTAGGATATGTTTCTGTAACAAAAGGAGCGGTTCGGCTACACAGTTATAGGGCATACAGTGAGTGCAATGCCTACCAAAAATTTCGAGGCACTCCAATGCCCCTTGGAAATGACATGGAGGTCAGAGGGAGTTAACTAAACCTTTTTTTCTATTTATAGCAACTGGGTCTCCTGAGCACTGTTGGCCTAAGCAGTGAATGGAAGGCTTTCCAAAAATTATGAGGAACTGCAGTGCCCCTTACAAGAGCCATGTGTGGCACCCCAGGGGTCTGGTCACCACAGTAAGAGATATTACGTTGGAGAGCAACTGGGAGGTTTCCTGGTCAGGATCCCTTAAACATGCAACATCCTCCTGCCCCAGTCCTGGGAGGGGAGAATTCTGCCCTTATAAACTGGATCTGGGGCGGGGTTGAGTGAGTCAGAGAACAGAGAACAGTGAGAGTCAGAGTGAGAGCAAGGGAAAGTAACAGCAAGGAGCTCTGTAGGAGCTAGGAGCTAAAGACCAGGGGCTGGAAGTTGAGCAGAGCTTGCCCTGGCAGAAGACAATAGGAACCGGACACAGGAGTCCGAGGCTGTGAGGACTTATATATCCAGCAGCAGAAACCAGCCGGCACCAGATTTCAGGTCCTCTGGCCATAGAAGCCCGGAGGCTCAGTCACAAGCAAGGGACCAGCACCGCCGTCATGGAGCGGAGGCTAACAGAAGGCCCCAAGTCACCAGCCAAACGGGTGAGCACTACACGGTACACTCAGAGACGTGGGCTACTTCTACCCGCTTACAGCAAGGTAGCCAGGAAGAGTGCAGACAGACGGGGAGGCCTACAACTCCACCTGGCCAGGGGAACTCCTGCTTGCTCACAGACTGACCAGGCCTCTTATGCTAGCCAGTACTCCCGGGAGGGTCTACCTTATAATCATCAGTAAAGACCCTGAACTGCACTGCAAAGACTCCGACTCATTCCTGCTGCGCTCGTGCACCATCACCCCCATCATCCACACTCACTGCCCTGAGCCTATACTCCTCCCATGGGGAGTTATCCCATTCTCTACTGCGCACACAACACCAGCCTCAGCAGTCTGCCTCGCAGTGGTGGTACTCCCTGACCGCAATCCACGGGTGGCGCAGTCGGACAATTAACCTCAAAACCTAAGAAAGACTGCCACTGGTTTGACCAGCCTGAGCCACAGGACCGGGTCACCGCCACGGAGACTACAGACCCCAGAGACCCGGCACCGGGTATCCCACACACGTGTACACACGGCCCAGGGGGCGCGTCACATGCAGTACAGCATATTACAAACATAAGTCCCATTATTGGGGAGTGGGTCTCCCATAGTATTTGCTTATGCTTTCCAAGCAAAAGCTGCCAAAAATTAGGACGGAGCAACTTTCAATGCTCCTTACAAGAGCCATGCAGTACAGCATATTGCAAACATAAGTCCCATTATTGGGGAGTGGGTCTCCCATAGTATTTGCTTATGCTTTCCAAGCAAAAGCTGCCAAAAATTAGGACGGAGCAACTTGCAATGCCCCTTACAAGAGCCATGCAGTACAGCATATTACAAACATAAGTCCCATTATTGGGGAGTGGGTGTCCCATAGTAATTGCTTATGCCTTGCAAGCAAAAGCTGCCAAAAATTAGGACGGAGCAACTTGCAATGCCCCTTGCAAGAGCCATGCAGTACAGCATATTACAAACATAAGTCCCATTATTGGGGAGTGGGTGTCCCATAGTATTTGCTTATGCCTTGCAAGCAAAAGCTGCCAAAAATTAGGACGGAGCAACTTGCAATGCCCCTTACAAGAGCCATGCAGTACAGCATATTGCAAACATAAGTCCCATTATTGGGGAGTGGGTCTCCCATAGTATTTGCTTATGCTTTCCAAGCAAAAGCTGCCAAAAATTAGGACGGAGCAACTTGCAATGCCCCTAACAAGAGCCATGCAGTACAGCATATTACAAACATAAGTCCCATTATTGGGGAGTGGGTGTCCCATAGTATTTGCTTATGCCTTGCAAGCAAAAGCTGCCAAAAATTAGCACGGAGCAACTTGTAATGCCCCTTACAAGAGCCATGCAGTACAGCATATTACAAACATAAGTCCCATTATTGGGGAGTGGGTGTCCCATAATATTTGCTTAAGCCTTGCAAGCAAAATCTGCCACAAATTAGGATGGAGCAACTTGCAATGCCCCTTACAAGAGCCATGCAGTACAGCATATTACAAACATAAGTCCCATTATTGGGGAGTGGGTCTCCCATAGTATTTGCTTATGCTTTCCAAGCAAAAGCTGCCAAAAATTAGGATGGAGCAACTTGCAATGCTCCTTACAAGAGCTATGCAGTACAGCATATTACAAACATAAGTCCCATTATTGGGGAGTGGGTGTCCCATAGTATTTGCTTATGCCTTGCAAGCAAAAGCTGCCAAAAATTAGGACGGAGCAACTTGCAATGCCCCTTACAAGAGCCATGCAGTACAGCATATTACAAACATAAGTCCCATTATTGGGGAGTGGGTGTCCCATAGTATTTGCTTATGCCTTGCAAGCAAAAGCTGCCAAAAATTAGGACAGAGCAACTTGCAATGCCCCTTACAAGAGCCATGCAGTACAGCATATTACAAACATAAGTCCCATTTTTGGGGAGTGGGTGTCCCATAGTATTTGCTTATGCCTTGCAAGCAAAAGCTGCCAAAAATAAGGACGGAGGAACTTGCAATGCTGGCACCCTGGTGGTATAGTGGTGGTGGAGGCTGAGGATAAGGAGAAGATAAAACAGCTGAAATGAGGAAGCGTATACCCATGTGTGGGTGTGAAGCGGTGCATGTGAATACACCTCCCGAAATAACACAGTGGATTTGACTTTATGTTATTCTGCTGTCATTTGGTGGTGATGAGAAGTCTGGCCCAATCCAGCCCTTGTTCATTTTGATAAGGGTCAGCTTGTCAGCATTGTCAGTTGACAGGCGAGTGCGCTTATCAGTTATAATTCCCCCAGTGGCACTAAAAACACGCTCCGATAACACGCTAGCGGCAGTGCAGGCCAGGACCTCCAAGGCGTACAGAGGGAGTTCATTCCAAGTGTCCAGCTTGGATACCCAATAATTAAAAGGCACAGAGGAATCAAGGAGGACGCTGGTACGGTCGGCAAGGTACTCCCTCACCATCTTTTGAAACTTTCCACTCCTTGTGAGAGTACCCCGCGCCTCAGGGCCTGTAAGCTGGGCAGGTGTCAGAAAATTGTCTCAGAACGTTGACAGTGTTCCCCTGCCTCGGCTGGATTGGAGTTGCATCTCTCTTGCCTGTACGCCTTGGTTGGGCAACGAACTGTGACCTCTGCCGCTAGCGTGTTCAGATGGGAATTTTTTTAAGTGTTCTGCAGCAAGGGCCTTCTGGTACTGCCCCATTTTTGTAGACCTCTCCACCTCAGGAATAAGAGAGTGAAAGTTCTCCTTGTAGCGGGGGTCTACAAGTGTCACCAACCAGTAATGACTGTCACCTAACATTTTGACAACACGAGGGTCACGGTTAAGGCAGCGTAACATAAAGTCAGCCATGCGTGCCAGACTGGTAACGGGCAAGATTTCCGTGTCCTCACCAAGATGACGACTGACCATGCTCTCCTCCTCCTCCTCCTCTTCCTCCTCCCCCCTGTCCTCAGGCCACCCACGCTGAACCGACGGTATGACACTTGTACAGGTACTACCGTCTACAACGCATGATAGCAGCTCCTGTTCTTCCTCCTCCTCCTCCTTCTCTCTCTCATTGTCCCCCAATGCACGTTGGGATGAGATGAGGCTGGGCTGTGTGTAATCGCCCGCTACGGCTTCTTGATCCATCTCATCATACTCTGGCTGCAATGCCTCCTCTTTATTTCTCTGCAGAGAGCGTTGCAAAAGACAGACAAGTGGGATGCTGACACTAATGATGGCGTCATCACCACTCACCATCTTGGTGGACTCCTCAAAGTTTGTCAGGATGGTTCATATGTCAGACATCCAGGTCCACTCCTGAGGTCTTATGTGTGGAGTCTGACCTGAATATCGACGGCCTTGTTGCAGCTGGTACTCCACAACTGCTCTCTTCTGCTCACAAATCCTTTGCAACATGTGGAGGGTAGAGTTCCAACGTGTGGGGACATCACACACCAGTCGGTGTGCCGGAAGCTGCAAACGCTGCTGCAACACAGCAAGGGCGGCGGAAGCTGTAGCCGACTTGAGAAAATGAGCTGACAGGCGGCGTACTTTCTCGAGCAGATCTGGCAACTTGGGGTACAATTTAAGAAACTGCTGAACCACGAGGTTAAGCATATGAGCCAGGCATGGTACGTGTGTGATCTCACCTCGCCTCAGAGCCGCCACCAGGTTACGGCCATTGTCACACACGACCATGCCGGGATGTAGGTTCAGCGGTCTCAGCCACAGATCTGCCTGCTCTTTCACAGCTGTCCACAACTCACAAGCAGTGTGAGGTTTATCACCTAAGCTTATGAGTTTCAGCACAGCCTGTTGCAGCTTGGCGGAGGCAGTACTGCAATGCTTCCAGCTTGTAACTGATGTGGTGATATCTGAGAAGGAGGCTGAACATGAGGAGGAGGAGGAGGATGCGCAGGAGCTGTACACTGTGGGGGCAACTCTGACTGACATAGGGCCCGCAATCCTCGGTGTGGGGAGGATGTGTTCCGTCCCAAGGTCCGACTGGGTCCCGGCTTCCACTATGTTTACCCAGTGTGCCGTCAGAGAGATGTACCGTCCCTGGCCACAAGCACTTGTCCACGTGTCCGTTGTCAGGTGGACTCTCCCAGTAACTGCGTTGTTGAGGGCACGGCAGGTGCTTTGGGACACGTGCTTGTGTAGTGCGGGGATGGCACACCGGGCAAAATAGTGTCGGCTGGGGACCGAGCACCGAGGGACGGCCACCGCCATAAGATTGCGGAAGGATTCCGTCTCCACCAGCCTAAAAGGCAGCATTTCCAACGCAAGCAGTCGTGAAATGTGCGAATTTAGGACTGTGGCCTGTGGGGCGTTAACTGCGAATTTCCGCTTTCGTTCAAAGGTCTGGGATATGGACAATTGAACGCTGCGGTGGGACGTAGACGTGGACGTTGATGCTGTTTCTTGAGAAACTGCCATAATAAGTGAAGACTGAGAGGAGGGGGCATCTTTACATGCAGTATGGACAGGGGATTGCCTTGCACACACAACAGGGGGTTCTATTGCACGCACAACAGTGGAAGAAGCAGTGGTGACACCCGCTGACACTGGTCGTGGACCCTGGGTTTCGCCCCACAAAGTCGGGTGCTTTGCTGCCATGTGCCTGATCATGCTGGTGGTGGTCAGGCTGGTAGTTTTGTCACCCCTGCTGATGCTGGCATGGCAGGTGGAACATATGGCCTTTTTGGGGTTATCAGCAGAGTCTTTAAAATAATTCCAGACTCTTGAAGACCTACCGCTTGTACTGGCAACATCCCTCGTGTTGGTGTTACGGGGAACGGTTGCCTGCCTTTTGTCTGCGGCCACCACACTGCTTCTTCCTGCCTGTTGGAGTACTCTGCCTCCCTCCCCCTGTGTGCTGCTGGCCTCATTCTGCATGTCCTCCTTCCACGTTGGGTCAGTTACTAGATCATCCACCACCTCCTTCTCTTCCACTTGCGCACCACGATCCTCCTCCTCACTTTCTGGCAATTGTGTCTCGTCATCGTCCACCTCTTGTGACAGATTGCCAATGTCGACTTCCTGTGGCCGTGGCTGTTCAAATATTTGGGCATCGCAACATGGGATCTCCTCTTCCACCACTTCAAGCGTATCAGGCGAGGGGCCCAAATATGGAAATGGACCAGTGAACAGCTCTTCAGAGTGTCCAAGTGTGGGATCACTTGCTGTCTGACGACACTCGGCATGGTGGGAGGAAGGAGCATCAGGGTGAGGAGGAGTATGCGGTCGAGACTCACGGCTACTAAGAGTTGATCGTGTGGAAGACAGACCGGAGGTGGTGGTGCCCAGGTAACTGGAAGTATTATCTGCTATCCAATTAATAACCTGTTCACACTGATCAGTTCTCAATACTGGTGTTGTTCTGTGCTTCCCTAGTAATTCGGTCAAGAAGTGGGAGCGAGAAGATGTGGCTGTTGGTTGTGGCACATTTTCACCTTGGCCACGGCCCCGTCCTCTGCACGAACCATCACCAGAACGTCCAGTTCCACGACCCTTGCCACGCGCCTTGCCCATTGTAAATGAAGTAAAATAGCTTACATTTGCACTATCAATGGAAAAAGGGTAAAAAAGAGTAGATTAGAACCGTGGAAGAGGAAAACCACAGTTATTGTTTACTGGGGTATACCACACTTTTTTAAATAGAGATATTTGTGGCTGAACAGTGAGCGACACACTCAAACTGCTTTTTTTTTAGATACCAAAGGCCCAAAACTGGATAGTACAGCGATTTGACCCGTGGAACTGCAAAACCACACTGGGATGTCGGGCCTACACAAGACTATTTTCAACAGATATATTTTTGTGTCACAACAATCAGGAGACACTACTGTTTTTCTTTACGGAAAATATACCAAAACCTGAATAATAGAGATTTTTTACCGTGGGATGGCAAAACCACAGTTATTGTTTACTGGGGTATACCACACTTTTTTAAATAGAGATATTTGCGGCTGAACAGTGAGCGACACACTCAAACTGCTTTTTTTTTAGATACCAAAGGCCCAAAACTGGATAGTACAGCAATTTGACCCATGGAACTGCGAAACCACACTGGGATGTCAGGCCTACACAAGACTATTTTCAACAGATATATTTTTGTGTCACAACAGTCAGGAGACACTACTGTTTTTCTTTACGGAAAAAACTACCAAAAGCTGAATAATAGAGATTTTTTACCGTGGGATGGCAAAACCACAGTTATTGTTTACTTGGGTATACCACACTTTTTTAAATAGAGATATTTGCGGCTGAACAGTGAGCGACACACTCAAACTGCTTTTTTTTAGATACCAAAGTCCCAAAACTGGATAGTACAGCGATTTGACCCGTGGAACTGCGAAACCACACTGGGATGTCGGGCCTACACAAGACTGTTTTCAACAGATATATTTTTGTGTCACAACAGTCAGGAGACACTACTGTTTTTCTTTACGGAAAAAACTACCACAAGCTGAATAATAGAGATTTTTTACCGTGGGATGGCAAAACCACCGTTATTGTTTACTGGGGTATACCACACTTTTTTAAATAGAGATATTTGCGGCTGAACAGTGAGCGACACACTCAAACTGCTTTTTTTTTAGATACCAAAGGCCCAAAACTGGATAGTACAGCGATTTGACCCATGGAACTGCGAAACCACACTGGGATGTCGGGCCTACACAAGACTATTTTCAACAGATATATTTTTTTGTGACAACAGTCAGGAGACACTACTGTTTTTCTTTACGGAAAATATACCAAAACCTGAATAATAGAGATTTTTACCTTGGGATGGCAAGACCACAGTTATTGTTTACTGGGGTATACCAGACTTTTTTAAATATATAGATATGCGGCTGAACAGTGAGCGACACACTCAAACTGTTTTTTTTTTTTAGATACAAATGGCCCAAAATGGATAATACAGAGGTTTGAACCGTGGAAGTGCAAAACAACACTTCTGTTTCTCTAGCCCACACCAGACTATTTTCAACAGTTATATTTGTGTCTGAAAAATCAGAGGCACGCTTTTTTTTGGGGGGGGGGGGGGGGACACCAAAAGGTTAATAAGACGGGTATTTTAACAGTGTGAAGGAAGAAAAAAAAGGAGGATTTAGATGAAAAAAAAAGGATTTTTCCAACACCTGGTGCTAAGTCCAGCAATTTCAGCAACAGTAGCACACAGGACTGTAATACAGCGTTTGCTGGTATAACCACTGTGTCTCCTATACAGCCTGCCTGCCTGGTATCTGGGATGGATATTAGTCCTGAAAAGGACTGTTTGTTTGTTCTGGCAGCCTTTACAGACCCTACACTAACTATTTCGCAGTTTATATCTCTCCCTAAATCAGCAGCGCTGTCCCTACACTGTCTAATCCGGAGCGACTGTGTCCAAGATGGCGGCGCCCGGTTTTAAAAACTCGAGGTGACGCTGTGCGGCCAGCCAATCACTGTAATGCCCACAACCAACATGGCTGCAGCATTACAGTGACTGGCTGGCAATCCCTGCATGTTCATTGGCTCTGTAAAGAGCGCCAAACATGCAGGGTGGAGACCCGAGCTCCCGCCCGAGTAACCCGGAAATGCTCGGTGCTCGCCGAACATCCAGAGTAGCGTGGTGCTCGGGCGAGTACCGAGCAGTGTCGAGCATGTTCGCTCAACACTAATGATAATGTCTGTAAAGCGCTGTGGAATATAGGCGCTATATAAGAAATGCATAATAAATAATAAGTTCTTAATGAAAATTATATGTGTGTGTGAGTACAAGTTTATAGAGCTAGAAATCCTAAGTTTCACTTATACGATTCTGCTGCAGAATTCAATGAAATGCATTTTCATTTTCTTGGATGACACATGCAGTCTACGATCATAATCTTCCTTTCAGAGCAATTAGCATTATAAAGAGACTACATGATTAAATTCAGAGATTATTTAGTTGTTTAAAAAAGACTGACTTACTTATTTAGCTATGGTCATGCGTTGCCAGATTTTTTAAATTTTGTTAAGGATTCCAAAACTTAAATTCAATACAATATTGTGCCATGATAGTGAAACCTTTTACAGGCTGCAATATACATCACAACTACTGGGAGGCCACATATAGACACATACAGGTGCTTCTCACAAAATTAGAATATCGTCAAAAAGTTAATTTATTTCAGTTCTTCAATTCAAAATGTGAAACGCATATATTATATAGAGTCATTACAAACAGAGTGATTATGGTTTACAGCCAATGAAAACACAAAAGTTATTATCTCAATTATCTCAGTAAATTAGAATAATTAACAAAAAACACCTGCAAAGGCTTCCGAAGCGTTTAAAATAGTCCCTTAGTCTGTTTCAGTAGGCTCCACAATCATGGGGAAGACTGCTGACTTGACAGATGTCCAGGAGGCAGTCATTGACACACTCCACAAGGAGGGTAAGCCACAAAAGGCCATTGCTAAAGAAGCTGGCTGTTCACAGAGTGCTGTATCCAAGCATATTAATGGAAAGTTGAGTGTAAAGAAAAAATGTGGTAGAAAAAGGTGCATAAGCAACCGGGATAACGGCAGCCTTGAAAGGTTTGTTAAGAAAAGGCCATTCAAAAATTTGGGGGAAATTCACAAGTAGTGGACTGCTGCTGGAGTCATTGCTTCAAGAGCCACCACACACAGACGTATCCAGGACATGGGCTACAAGTGTCGCATTTCTAGTGTCAAGCCACTCATGACCAATAGACAACGCCAGAAACGTCTTACCTGGGCCAAGAGGAAAAAGACATGGACTGTTACTCAGTGGTCCCAGGTGTTGCTTTCAGATGAAAGTAAATTTTGCATTTCATTTGGAAATCAAGGTCCCAGAGTCTGGAGGAAGAGTGGAGAGGCACACAATCCAAGCTGCTTGAGGTCTAGTGTGAGGTTTCCACAATCAGTGATGGTTTGGGGGCCATGTCATCTGTTGGTCTAGGTCCACTGTGTTTTATCAAGACCAAAGTCAGTGCAGCTGTCTACCAGGAAATTTTAGAGCACTTCATGCTTCCCTCTGCCGACAAGCTTTTTGGAGATGGAAATTTCATTCTCCATCAGGACTTGGCACCTGTCCACACTGCCAAAAGTACCAATTCCGGGTTTAAACACGGTATCACTGTGCTTGATTGGCCAGCAAACTCGCCTGACCTTAACCCCAAAGAGAATCTATGGGGTATTGTCCAGAGGAAGATGAGACACCAGACCCAACAATGCAGACGAGCTGAAGGCTGCTATCAAAGCAACCTGGGCTTCCATAACACCTCAGCAGTGCCACAGGCTCATCGCCTCCATACCACGCTGCATTGATGTAGTAATTGATGCAAAAGGAGCCCTGACCAAGTATTGAGTGCATTATCTGAACATAAATTTCAGTAGGCCAACATTTCGGATTTTAAAAACATTTTTAATGCTGTTGTTATAAAGTATTCTAATTTACTGAGATAATGACTTTTGTGTTTTCATTGGCTGTAAGCTGTAATCAACAACATTAACAGAAATAAACACTTGAAATAGATCACTCTGTTTGTAATGACTCCATACAATACATGACTTTCACTTTTTGTATTGAAGTGAAATAAATTAACTTTTTGATGATATTCTAATTTTGTGAGAAGCACCTGTATAACATTGATATATCTTGACAGTATATTGCAAAACCATGGCCGTACCCCATAACAGCAGACTGCGCATCCGCTATGGGGCACATAAGCCTTGGAGTGGCGTGGCGACGCCTAGCACCTGAAACTCCTATCGGCTTGTCATGACGATTTCAGGAGCATCTGCATGTTCAGGACATGGATACTGACAAATAGAATGGTGGATCCATATGCTCCCTGATCCACCATTCAGCTGGTGCCTGTTACTCTGAGAATACTTGCACTGCAGCAGCCATTGACATCACTACATTGTGCCTGCAGTGCAGAGCCTCACTACTCACCCTGAACAGACCAGAGCAGCACACCTGGGTGAGGAAAGTAGTGTATATTTTATTTTTTTAATGTCAGCAGCTGTGGGAACATCATAAGTGGGGGTGGGCTTTGTTGGACATCATAGTGGGGTATGGGCTGGCACTGGAGGCCATTCCACTGAATGGTGGGCTGGCTGTAGGGGCCATAATACTGAGTAATGGGCATCATACTGAGGGGCAATTATACTGTGTAGTGGGCTATGGGGACCATGATACTGTGTGGGCTTATCATACGGAGTTATGGTTGTGTGGGCATCATACTGAGTGGAGACCCTTATACTGACAGGTGTGGAAGTAGAATACTCTATGTGTGTGGGGGGGGGGCATTAAAGAGCATCAAACTACATAATGGCCATGAAAGTGAGCCTTCTTTATATGCGGCTGATGCTGACTGTATTGTATAGCTGGCATCTGTCTCTAACAACTATAGCCAGAGCTTGCTCTAATCGCTATTATTAACCATTTAGATGCTGTTGTCAAGCACTGACAGCAGAATTTTAAAAGGACGATTGCGTATGCTATTAAGGGTGGCCTATAGGTTACCATGGCACCCCTAAGGTGAGTAAAAAATAAAGTAGAAATAAAAATAAATGTTTGAAAAAAAAAAAAAAAAGTTTACATTACCTCTCTTCTCTACATTAAAAATTAAAGAAATTAACTTATATCGCTTGCCGATGCTAATGCGCACGAGCGGGCAGCATTTTGCTACAGGAAAAAGAAACTTGCCTGCAGCAATATGGCACCCGCCGCCTGCACTTGTGCAGCAGCATTGCTCGGTTCCCAAGAGATGCTACTGCGTATGCGCAGAACCATATTGCTGCACCCAAATTATTTTTCCAAAAGCAACATGGTGCCCGCGCGTGCGCAGTAGCATCTCTCAGCAACCAAAAGATGCTACAGTGCATGCGCCGGCGGCCATTTTGGGACATGTAAATTTCACATTGGCAGAGACATTACAAAGGCAATATTTAAAATAGTAGGCAGGTCACTGAAAGCACAGTGACCTGTCAGAGGCCAGAGATAGGAATACATGAATACATAATGAGAGCACCAGAGCACATGCATATCATTATGGTAGAACTGAAAATAAAGATTATAAAAGAACCACTGGACGGATTTCATCATCCAAGGTATCATTTTACTCAGTGTAATGTCACCCACCTAACAGTGTATGTAGTTTACTAAGTACAATCCTGCTGACAAGTCCGCTTTAAAGAATTAAAAAGGGACAACTGGACCTCCTTTTTTAGGAGGCACTTATGCCCATTTCATCAACCACGTCAGGCAGAATTTCTAGATCCACCGCTGTCTCTTACTGTCCCTTCTAGAATTTGCTGCTTCTCATATTGTTGGTCCAACTAAGTCTAATAAAATGGACTTTTACAAGTATCAACATGTAAAAATGGTATGTATGTTTCAATATTTCTATGAATATGGGACATGTTATTATTAGTGTTGAGCCACCCCCGTAGTGTTCGGGTTCGGTTCGGTTCGTCGAACACCGGGATGTTCGAGGAACTGTTCGTCGAACTGTTTGTCGAACACCTTAGAACACCGTCGAACACCGTTAAAACCAATGGCAGGCAAACAAAAACACATAGAAACACATAGAAAACACCTGCAAAGGTGTCCAAAAGCTGACAAACTGCTCAGAAGACGCTTTCTTTAAAAAAGCCGGCCGGCAAATTCAGCAGCGGCATACACCGGTACCCGACAATTTAGACAAGAAGGAATAGAGCATCACACATAGATTAGATAGATAGAAACATGTCAGTCACACATATAAGAAGCACAGTGACAGTGTTGGTTACTGCACTTGTCATTTAGTGTAAAGGATTTATTAAAAAAAATATTAGTATTTTCATGCACCGTCTCTTTAAAAAAGCCGGCCGGCAATTCAGCATCTGTACCCGACAATTTGGAACAGAAAGAATAGAGCTTCACACATAGATTAGATAGATAGAAACATGTCAGTCACATATATAATAAGTACAGTGATAGTGTTGCTTACTGTACTTGTCATTTAGTGTAAAGGATTTATTTAAAAAAATAATAGTGTTTTCATGCACTGTCTCTTTAAAAAAGCCGGCCGGCAATTCAGCAGCGGTACCCGACAATTTAGAACAGAAAGATAGAGCATCACACATAGATTAGATAGATAGAAACATGTCAGTCACATATATATGAAGTACAGTGACAGTGTTGGTTACTGTACTTGTCATTTAGTATTAAAATAAAGGATTTATTATTAAAAAAATTGGCGTGGGGTTCCCCTTAATTTTAGGCTCTAGCGGAGGTTAAGCAGACGGCTGGGGCAGATGTTTGAAGCCTGGGAAGGGGGTAATACCCACGGAGCTTCCCAGGCTACTAATATCAGCCGCCAGCTGAATACATAGCCTTTACTAGCTATTAAAATGGGGGACCCCCCCAAAAAAATGACGTGGGGTCCCCCCTAATTTAATAGCTAGCAAAGGCTAGGCAGACAGCTGGGGGCTGATATTAATAGCCCAGGAAGGGAGCCATGAATATTGGCCCCCTCCCAGGCTAGAAACACCAGCCGTCAGCCGCCCCAGAAATGGCGCATTCATAGGATGCGCCAATTCTGGCACTTAGCCTCGCTCTTCCACGCTGCCCTGGTGCGGTGGCAGGGGGTAATAGGGTTGGGGCTGATGTCAGCTTATAATGCCAGCTGACATCAAGCCCAGGTTAGTAATGGAGAGGCGTCTATAAGACACCCCCATTACTAACCCCATAGTCAAAGTTAAAAAAAACACAAACACCCAGAATAAAGTCCTTTAATTGAAATAAAGACACAATCCTTTATTGTTCTAAATTAAACCATACTTACCATCACGCCCATTCCAGCTGAAGCCAACGATCTCCTGCAATAAAAGAAAAATAATAAAGCAACCTCATCCTTACCTTTCTATGGTTCCCACGACAGCTTCAGCTCTGCTACATCGAGATGACAGGCTGGACCGCAGCAGAACGCTGCCATCCAGCCTGTCATCCCACAGACACTGAGAAGCGCAGGCTTGCTTGCGCTGCTCAGCGTCTCTCTGTGACGACATCCAGATGAGCCGAGTTCATGTCCAATGAACTCGGCTCACCTCATGCATGTCACTGACAGCGTGGGAAAATTCTCACGCTGAAGCGCTGATTGCAGGAGAATTTTCCCACGCTGTCAGTGACGTGCAGGAGGTGAGCTGAGTTCATTGGACATGAGCTCACCTCATGCACATCACTGACAGCGTGGGAGAATTATCCTGCACTCAGCACTTCAGCGTGAGAATTTTCACACGCTGTCAGTGACGTGCATGAGGTGAGCCGAGTTCATTGGACATGACCTCGGCTCATCTGGATGCCGTCACAGCGAGACAGTGAGGAGCGCAAGCATGCCTGCGCTTCTCAGTGTCTGCGGGATGACAGACTGGATGGCAGCGTTCTGCTGCGGTCCAGCCAGTCATCTCGATGTAGCAGAGCTGAAGCTGTCTTGGGAACCATGGAAAGGTAAGGATGAGGTTGGTTTATTATTTTTCTTTTATTGCAGGAGATCGTTGGCTTCAGCTGGAATGGGTGTGATGGTAAGTATGGTTTAATTTAGAACAATAAAGAATTGTGTCTTTATTTCAATTAAAGGACTTTATTCTGGGTGTTGTGTTTTTTTTAAATACTTTACTAGAAATTCATGGCGGTCATGTCTAATACTGGCGTGACCCCATGAATTTTGGGCTTGGGGCCAGCTGATAATACCAAGCTGGCCCTAACCCCTTTATTACCCAGTGAGCCACCGCACCAGGGCCCTGGATGAGTTTGGTACAGCGCCAGAAGATGGCGCTTCTATGAACGCGCCATTTTTCGGGGTGGCTGCGGACTGCAATTTGTAGCGGGGGGGGACCCAGAAAGCTTGGGCCTCCCTGCGCTGCAGATTCCAGCCCCCAGCTGCCTAGTTGTACCTGGCTGGACACAAAAATAGGGCGAAGCCCCACGTACTTTTTTTTTAATTATTTCATGAAATTCATGAAATAATTAAGAAAAAAAGGGCTTCCCTATATTGTTGTGTCCGGCCAGGTACAAATAGGCAGCTGGTGGTTGGGGGCAGCCCGTTCCTGCCTGCTGTACCTGGCTGGACACAAATATAGTGCGAAGCCCCACTTCAATTTTTTTTAATTATTTCAGGAAATTCATGAAATAATTTAAAAAAAATTGACGTGGGGCTTCGCACTATATTTGTGTCCAGCCAGGTACAGCAGGCAGGAACGGGCTGCCCCCAACCACCAGCTGCCTATTTGTACCTGGCCGGACACAACAATATAGGGAAGCCCTTTTTTTCTTAATTATTTCATGAAATAATTTAAAGAAAATTGACGTGGAGCTTCGCCCTGTTTTTGTGTCCAGCCAGGTACAACTAGGCAGCTGGGGGCTGGAATCCGCAGCGCAGGGAGGCCCAAGCTTTCTGGGCCACCCCCGCTGCAAATTGCAGTCCGCAGCCACCCCGGAAAATGGCGCGTTCATAGAAGCGCCATCTTCTGGCGCTGTACCCAACTCATCCAGGGCCCTGATGCGGTGGCTCACTGGGTAATAAAGGGGTTAGGGCCAGCTTGGCATTATCAGCTGGCCCTAAGCCCGAAATTCATGGGGTCACGCCAATATTAGACATGACCACCATGAATTTCTAGTAAAGTATTTAAAAAAAACACAACACCCAGAAAAAAGTCCTTTAATTGAAATAAACACACAATTCTTTATTGTTCTAAATTAAACCATACTTACCATCACGCCCATTCCAGCTGAAGCCAACGATCTTCTGAAATAAAAGAAAAATAATAAAGCAACATCATCCTTACCTTTCCATGGTTCCCATGACAGCTTCAGCTCTGCTACATCGAGATGACAGGCTGGACCGCAGCAGAACGCTGCCATCCAGCCTGTCATCCCGCAGACACTGAGAAGCGCAGGCTTGCTTGCGCTCCACAGTGTCTCTCTGTGAGGGTATCCAGATGAGCCGAGTTAATGTCCAATGAACTCGGCTCACCTCATGCACGTCACTGACAGCGTGGGAAAATTCTCCTGCACTCAGCGCTTAAGCGTGGGAGAATTCTCACACTGAAGCGCTGAGTGCAGGAGAATTCTCCCACGCTGTCAGTGACGTGCAGGAGGTGAGCTGAGTTCATTGGACATGAGCTCACCTTACGCACGTCACTGACAGTGTGGGAAAATTCTCCTGCACTCAGCGCTTCAGCGTGGGAGAATTCTCACGCTGAAGCGCTGAGTGCAGGAGAATTCTCCCACGCTGTCAGTGACGTGCAGGAGGTGAGCTGAGTTCATTGGACATGAGCTCACCTTATGCACGTCACTGACAGCGTGGGAGAATTCTCCTGCACTCACCGCTTCAGCTTGAGAATTTTCCCACGCTGTCAGTGACGTGCATGAGGTGAGCCGAGTTCATTGGACATGAACTCGGCTCATCTGGATGTCGTCACAGAGAGACGCTGAGCAGCGCAAGCAAGCCTGCGCTTCTCAGTGTCTGCGGGATGAGAGGCTGGATGGCAGCGTTCTGCTGCGGTCCAGCCTGTCATCTCGATGTAGCAGAGCTGAAGCTGTCGTGGGAACCATGGAAAGGTAAGGATGAGGTTGCTTTATTATTTTTCTTTTATTGCAGGAGATCGTTGGCTTCAGCTGGAATGGGCGTGACGGTAAGTATGGTTTAATTTAGAACAATAAAGGATTGTGTCTTTATTTCAATTAAAGGACTTTATTCTGGGTGTTTGTGTTTTTTTTAACTTTGACTATGGGGTTAGTAATGGGGGTGTCTTATAGACGCCTCTCCATTACTAACCTGGGCTTGATCTCAGCTGGCATTATAAGCTGACATCAACCCCAACCCTATTACCCCCTGCCACCGCACCAGGGCAGCGTGGAAGAGCGAGGCTAAGTGCCAGAATTGGCGCATCCTATGAATGCGCCATTTCTGGGGCGGCTGACGGCTGGTGTTTCTAGCCTGGGAGGGGGCCAATATTCATGGCTCCCTTCCTGGGCTATTAATATCAGCCCCCAGCTGTCTGCCTAGCCTTTGCTAGCTATTAAATTAGGGGGGACCCCACGTCATTTTTTTTGGGGGGTCCCCCATTTTAATAGCTAGTAAAGGCTATGTATTCAGCTGGGGGCTGATATTAGTAGCCTGGGAAGCTCCGTGGGTATTACCCCCTTCCCAGGCTTCAAACATCTGCCCCAGCCGTCTGCTTAACCTCCGCTAGAGCCTAAAATTAAGGGGAACCCCACGCCAATTTTTTTAATAATAAATCCTTTATTTTAATACTAAATGACAAGTACAGTAACCAACACTATCACTGTACTTCATATATATGTGACTGACATGTTTCTATCTATCTAATCTATGTGTGAAGCTCTATTCTGTCTGTTATAAATTGTCGGGTACCGCTGCTGAATTGCCGGCCGGCTTTTTTAAAGAGACGGTGCATGAAAACACTATTATTTTTTTTGATAAATCCTTTACGCTAAATGACAAGTACAGTAAGCAATACTGTCACTGTACTTCGTATATATGTGGCTGACATGTTTCTATCTATCTAATCTATGTGTGAAGCTCTATTCTTTCGGTTCTAATTTGTCGGGTACCGGTGTATGCCGCTGCTGAATTGCCGGCTTTTCATGTTTCACTGTTGGCACTGTTCCCATCGATTTGAGCAATCACTGTAATGCCACAACCACCATGGCTGTGGCATTACAGTGAGTGGCAGACAATCCCTGCATGATTGGTGCTCTAAATAGCGCCAGACATGCAGGACACGCTTTTGGTGCACGAACAGTTATCGAACATAACCTCGAACAGCCGAATTTTTTGCAAATCGTTCGGGTTCGTCGAACAACTCGAACACCGCCCAAAACTGCTCGAATTTGAGATTGGCGAACAGTTCTAGTCGAACACCGCTCATCTCTAGTTATTATGGATCTTCTAGCTGAATATCACATATAATCACTTTATAAAATAAGTAAGATGCAGGAAAATGGGTCGAGTATAATATGTGGGTATTAATGCTTTACGAAATCATCACACTGGATGTGTAGACATCACATGGAGATTGTGTGCAGCAAAAGTCTGATCTCTGGACACTGTGTACAGTTCAGCTTAACATTTCATACCTTTAAGCAGGGGCGGACCTACCGCCCGTGCAGCCGGTTCATTGAACGGGGGCCCCGAGGGAGAGTGGGCCCCTCCAGCCTCCAGCAGGGCCGCCATCAGGGCATGACTGCCCTGACTCCAGCATGGGGCCCGGCCGGTCGGGGCCCCCCTCTTGTGCGTCTCCTCATGGGGCTCCCCGCAGGACCCCCCGCCATCACATGACCGGAGATGTCCCTGCGCTCAGCATGTGCCCCGGGTCCCATGCTGAGCGCAGGGACATCTCCGGTCATGTGACGGCACCGGCACAATACTTACCCCTCCCCTTGCCTCCGCAGCGTCTTCCGCATCCTCTGACTGTGACGTCTCAGGTCAGAGGGCGCGGTGATATGTTTACACCGCGCGCGATCTCTCCTGAGCAGTCACAGTGCAGAGCGGGAAGACGCGGGCGACGCTGGGGTCCGGAGCAGCGACAGCAGCAGGTAAGAAGTGAGGTGAGTATTGGATTTTTTTATTTTTTTCATGTATGGGGGTATGGGGCATTATATGGTGGGGGGAGAGTGGGTGTGACATCCTGCATGGGGCATTATATGGGGGGGTGACATCCTGCATGGGGCATTATATGGGGTGGGGGGGTGACATACTGCATGGGGCATTATAAGGGAGGGGGGTGTGACATCCTGCATGGGGCATTATAAGAGGGGAAGAGGGGAAGTGACATCCTGCATGGGGCATTATAATGGAGGGGGTGTGACATCCTGCATGGGGCATTATAAGTGCGGGGGTGGTCTGACATACTGCATGGGGCATTGAAAAGGGGGGAAGTGACATCCTGCAAGGGGCACTACATGGGGGGGAGAGGTGACATCCTGCATGGGGCATTTTATGGGGGGTAGAGGTGACATCCTGCATAGGGCATTAAAAGGGGGGTGTCATCCTGCATGGGGCATTATAACGGGGGAACAGCCTGCAAGGAGCATTACATGGGGGCCAATATTCTGTATGGAGCTTTATATGGGGGTCAGTATTCTGTATGGAGCGTTATATGGGGGACAGTATTCTGTATGGAGCGTTATATGGGGGCCAGTATTCTGTATGGAGCGTTCTATGGGGGCCAGTATTCTGTATGGAGCGTTATATGGGGGCCAGTATTCTGTATGGAGCGTTATATGGGGGCCAGTATTCTGTATGGAGCGTTATATGGGGGCCAGTATTCTGTATGGAACGTTATATGAGGGCCAGTATTCTGTATGGAGCGTTATATGGGGGCCAGTATTCTGTATGGAGCGTTATATGGGGGTCAGTATTCTGTATGGAGCATTTTATGGGGGCCAGTATCCTGTATGCAGTGTTATATGGGGACCAGTATCCTGTATTGAGGGTTATATGGGGACCAGTATCCTGTATGGAGCATTATATGGGGACCAGTATCCTGTATGGAGCATTATAAGGGGGTCAGTATCCTGTATGGAGCATTATATGGTGCCCATAATACTGTATGGAGGACTATACTGTCCGGTCTGCACTGTGCGCTGAGGATATCGCTCATGTAATGTAGTAAGTGAAATCCTTGGCCTTGTACTATATGTATATATATTTCTCTGTGGTATCTGTGCATCATGAATCATGGTATGTGTTAAAGGGGCCCACTGAAACTCTGTCGCATGGGGGGGGGGCCCAAAAAATTCTTGCACAGGGGCCCACTACAGTCTGTGTCCGCCCCTGCCTTTAAGGATATATTCATACATCCATGTGAAATGTCTGAGTGCTGTCCAATTTTTGATCAGACAGTAATGTGTAAATGCATCCATAAAATGAAGGGCATGGACTGCATATTGGAAAACAGCAAATCTAAATGCTTTCCACATCACGTTTTTAGTGTCTTACTGCTGACACCTTGTGGCAAATGTGTATCATTTAAACTTTAAAACAATCATGAGAGAATTAAGCAAACCTATTACACATGGGCAAGTGAAATATAAGTCTCCCAATAAATTAAAAGTTATTATAAGTCACACAGGATTTCTATAGCCATAGAACAGCAAAAAAAAGTAAAATTGAGTGCAATAATAAATGACAATTCAACACTTTGAGTCAAGAAATGGAGAACATCATATTAATAGGAAAAGAAGGTTTATGTCTTTTGAATAATTTTCAATTTTGAACGTTTACATGTTTAATTATCCTTTTTTTTATGTAAAGTGGCTTGTGATCAAGTCCTAATCTACATTTTACATTTTCTTTTTTCTTACTAACTTTAAGACTTCCACTTTAGAGTAAGTGCACATGGAGTCTTTTTGATAAGTTTTTGGAGTTTTTCCACTCAGTTTCTCCTCTAAAAACTCCTAACAAAACTCAATACTCACATACCCTTAAAGAGGATTATGTTCGGTCCCCTGATGTTTTCAACTGCCCCAAATCCTTTCAAACACTTACTTAGACATGCCAGGAATGTGTTTATTGCTTTATGCAACTGAACATATTTCAGAAAAATCAACTAATATAGATCACCTCGCTGTATGCTAATTAGGACTAGCCCAGCGAACATTAGTCTGTTTACTCACTAACACTTGTCCAGGTTCAGTAGCCACAATCATGCCCCCTAGATGTTATTGACAGTCCCTGCACTACTGGTGTCTTCACATCTTGTGCTCCAACCATCTTATTTAGATACTCGCTGGAGAACTCCTTCAGGAGCTGGATGTTGTACAGGCTGTCGGCGATGGATGGCACTTCCTTTAAACAGATGTCATCCAAATTCATCTATACCTCTCAACCTTGATAGACAGGAATAAAGGACCAATAGTGTGACCCACATAACAATTTCTATTTTATGCTCTTCCATTCACAGTATGATGCTCCCCACAGTCCCGAATACACAGTATGATGCCCACACAGTCCACCTCACATACAGTGTGATGCCCCATTGTACATTCACACACACAATATGATGCCGACGCAATGGCCTGCTACACAAAATGATGACAATAACATTATAATGCTACAACAGTCCACCCACACACAGTATGATGCCCCCATTCTCCAACACAGTATTATGCAGTATGGGCAGCACGGTGGCTCAGTGGTTAGCACTGTGGCTTTGCAGCGCTGGGGTCCTGGGTTCAAATACCACTAACGACAACATCTACAAGGAGTTTGTACGTTTTCCCTGTGTTTGTGTGGGTTTCCTCCCACACTCCAAAGACATACTGATAGGGAATCTAGATTGTGAACCCCAATGGGGACAGTGCCAATAATGTCTGTAAAGTGCTGTGAAATTAATGGTGCTATATAAGTGAGTAAAATAAATAAATGCCCACAAATTCCTCCACACATATACCATGATGCCCCATTAGACATTCACACACACAATATGATGCCTACACAATGGCCTGCTACACAAAATTATGCCCCAACAGTCCAACCACACACAGTTTGATGCTCCTACAATCCCATAACAAAGTATGATGTCTCCAAAAAACATTACATTGCTTCCTGCAGTCCCCCCATATGATTTGATTCCTCCCCCACACAGTATGATGCCTCAACAGTCCCTCACAGACATAGTATGGTGCCCCTACAGTCCCCCAACAGTATGATGCCAAACATTACCCCCGTACAGTGTCCATTTTAGGACATGATCAGATATCAAAATCAAACATCAGAATGATGTCAGTTTGAGGCTAAATATCCTGTCTGACAAGTGACTTTTACAACTGTAATAATAAAAAAAGTCACTGTTCGCTGATGGGACTTGAACCCAAAATTCTGTGTCAAAAAGCAAGTGCACTAACTGCTGAGCTATAAACTCAGTTGATGAAAACTAGGAGTACTATTTGGTTATATGATTTTCAGTGCAAACTTGTCTGAAACTGATTGGGACTTTCAGAAATACCTCCTCCATGCCAAAGTCAAATGATGTTTGATTTTGATGTGTGAGTCTGATGTGTGACTTTCTTCAAACATCAGAATCAGAATCACAATGACTTTTAGTCACCCTGAGTATTTTCATGGTTGATCTCATAAGACAAGAAAAGCTGCCAGTTACTATCACTTGACTGAAAAGCTTAATGGTAAGGCAATCAGCCTCTGAAGCTGCAGTGTCAGGTTTCAAATCTCAATAGGAATATTATTATTTTTTTTTAAATTATGCCTATTTAGCACACAAACTACATGGGTGTTTTACTTTTACTATCTGACATTCTTATTCTCCTGACATGTTAAGAATTTCAGACACAATGTCTATTTGCATGGTAAATTACATAGCCAAAGTAAATTGGGAGACAAGAATTTACTACATATCTATTTCCAAGTGACTGTACATTTGCATAATTTCTTAAAGGGGTCTAATGATAACATTTCTTTATTGTAAATTTTTCTTTCCATCCACCCTAGAACTGGCTGCAAACTCCCAATTTACTTTTGCTATGTAATTATTATTATATATCACTACCTAAATAATCAAATAATGAACTTACAGTTTAATGGTAAGGCATCTGTGTCACATATAGTTTTGGTTTGAAAGGATAATAATAATAGTAATAATAATAGTAATAATAATAATTAATAATAAAAAGTTCAGTGTCCCTACAGGTTTTTCTTGGCTCATGACTGAGATTAACCATGATAATACTCAGGGTGTCTAAAAGCAATTGTGATTCTTATTCTGATGTGTGAGAAAAGTCAGATATTAAAGTCAAGCATCACTGAAGTTTGTGTGCTAGCCAGCATCATTTAAAAAACAAAAGTTTCTTTTTTCTGCACCAGGGATTTGAACTTAGAACGTCCACTCCGTGAGACAAGGGAGTTACCATTCTGACATAATCTCAAATGATGCTGCCAGATGTTTTTTCTTGGTTTATGAGATTTACTATGCAAATACTCATGGTGTTTGATGTGTGAAGAAACTCAGGTATCAAACTCATTCATCAAACTCATACATCATTTGAATTTGGTTTGGACAATGTCTGTGTGAAAGTCCTAATTGCACTGGAAATAATATAACCAAGTAGAATGTCTACTTTTCTTTAATGAGTGTGTAGCTCAATGGTGAGTGTGCAGCTCAATGGTGAGTGTGCTGCTCAATGGTGAGTGTGCTGCTCAATGGTGAGTGTGCTGCTCAATGGTGAGTGTGCTGCTCAATGGTAAGTGTGCTGCTCAATGGTAAGTGTGCTGCTCAATGGTAAGTGTGCTGCTCAATGGTAAGTGTGCTGCTCAATGGTAAGTGTGCTGACTGGGAAATATATGCTTTTGGGTTCAAGTCCCTTTAGGCACACTCAACTTTTTATTATTATTACTAATAATGTATTATTATTATTATTATTACTATTATCATTATTCTTTCAAACCAAAACTATGTGACACAGAAGCCTTACCATTAAACTGTAGGTTCATTATTTGATTATTTAGATAGTGATATATAATAATAATTACATAGCAAAAGTAAATTGGGAATTTGCAGCCATATCTTGGGTGGATGGAAAGAAAAATTTGCAATAAAGAAATGTTATCATTAGACCCCTTTAAGAAATTATGCAAATGTACAGTCACTTGGAAATAGATATGTAGTAAATTATTGCCTCCCAATTTACTTTGGCTATGTAATTTACCATGCAAATAGACAGCGTGTCTGAAACTCTTAACACGTCAGGATGAAAATCAGAATGTAAGATATTAAAAGTAAAACACCCCTGTAGTTTGTGTGCTAAATAGGCATAATTAAAAAATTAATAACATTCCTGTTTCAATTGGGATTTGAACACTGACACTGCTGCTTCAGAAGCTGATGCCTTACCATTGAGTCAGTCAAGTAATAGTAACTGGCAGCTTTTCTTGTCTTATGAGATCAACCATGAAAATACTCAGGGTGACTAAAAGTCATTGTAATTCTGATTCTGATGTTTGAAGAAAATCACACATCAGACTCACACATCAAAATCAAACATCATTTGAATTTGGCTTGGAGGAGGTATTTCTGAAAGTCCCAATCAGTTTCAGACAGGTTTGCACTGAAAATCATATAACCAAATAGAACTCCTAGTTTTCATCAACTGAGTTTATAGCTCAGTGGTTAGTGCACTGGCTTCTGGACACAGAATTTTGTGCTCAAGTCCATCAGCAAACAGTGACTTTTTTTAATTATTATTATACTTGTAAAGGTCACTTATCAAAGTCACTTGTTAGGATCATTTGTCAGACAGGGTATTTAGCCTCAAACTGACATCATTCTGATGTTTGATTTTTATATCTGATCATGTCCTAAAATGGACACTGTACCCCCGACATAAACAGAGTATGATGTCACTTACAGTCCTCTCAAACAGTACGATGCTCCCATAGTTACCCACACACACAGTATGATGTTCCTACAGTACCTCTACACACAGTATTATAGTACAATGCCTCCACAGTCCCCTTTACATAGAGTATAATGTTCCCCTCTCCCAAAACACAGTATGATGACCTCACAGTTCCCCCCACACACAGCATGATGCTCACACAGCTTCCCACACACACACACAGTATAATGGCTCCTACTGTCCCTCACATAAAAAAAAACATAATAAATAACCTTTACTAGATATCATTAAAATATTGCCTTAAGGCACACAAACAAATACTGTATAACATAGAAATAGACATAAAATTTGTGAAAAGATGATCTAATGCTGTTAGCTCAGATGGATATATAGAAAGACATCAAGCTATAGGCTATAACGTCTAACAAGACGACATGTAGTCCAGAGAGACCCAACCATTCAGAGTCTCTCACAAAAGCCTATTCTTATATAACAGTCATAGATCATAATAGCAAGATTAGCCACTAAGAGTACCACTAGAATATATTACTCATTTATTTTGATTCAAAAAAGATCCCCGGTGGAGGCGACATCAGAACAATATAAGATGATTCCTGAATCCTCTAATTCATCTCAGCATATCACCTGTTAATGTGAATATGCTTAATAACTAGCTGCAGTTAGCAGTATAATCACCAGGTGATAGTAGTACTCCAAAATTACAAACTAATATGTAAATAACTTCCCCAAGCTGGGATATAACAGCAAGTTCCCTTGCAAACAAAAAAAATAAATAAAAATAAAGAGACTGCAAACCATCAGCAGGATACCTAATTATATTATCATCCCATTTTTTCTCCTGATGAACCTTGATTTACACGGGGAAATGCGTTGAGGAATGTGGAACCCCTATACTATACTGGGAAGGCAGTGTCCCTGCATATTAAGATGAGTAACTATTTATGCACTTTGGCTTCATCTGTGCATACTTCATACTATATGAACCTTTTTTTTTGCAAGGGAACCTGCTGCTATATCCCAGCTTGGGGAAGTTATTTATCTATATATTAGTTTGTAATTTTGGAGTACTACTATCACCTAGTGATTATACTGCTAACTGCAGCTAGTTATTAAGCATACTCACATTAACAGGTGATATGCTGAGATGAATTAGAGGATTCAGGAATCATCTTATATTGTACTGATGTCGCCTCCACCGGGGATCTTTTTTGAATCAAAATAAATTAGTAATATATTCTAATGGTACTCTTAGTGGCTAATCTTGCTATTATGATCTATGACTGTTATATAAGAATAGGCCTTTGTGAGAGACTCTGAATGGTTGGGTCTCTCTGGACTACATGTCGTCTTGTTAGATGTTATAGCCTATAAGCTTGATGTCTTTCTATATATCCATCTGAGCTAACAACATTAGATCATCTTTTCACAAATTTTATGTCTATTTCTATGTTATACAGTATTTGTTTGTGTGCCTTAAGGCAATATTTTAATGATATCTAGTAAAGGTTATTTTTTATGTTTTTTTTTATGTGAGATATAATTATATACCCATGAGGTTATCCTATTTCTGTAATCTGACTCCTACTGTCCCTCCCACAAACTATGATGCCCCACACAAGAATCACACTTGCCTATCACATCTTTGCTTGCTGCTCCTGTGTTACTTGTTTCTGCTACCAGTCGAGTTAGTGCCTGAAAACCTGCCATGACCTTCAGATAATGCAAAATCCTCAGGTCACTTTATCAAAGGTCCTTGCAAAACCTTCATGCTTAACAAAATGGAATGGTGTATCATGAACATTGTGGCTCCTTGCATCACTATCATATTTTACTATATCATGGACCTGTTGGCTCCTTGCTCCACCATTATAAATGATTGTATCCATGTTCTGAGGATACACATGAGGTTAAAGTTGGGACATACCTCAACCTCCTGGGACAGTGGGACAGCTCCCAGAATTTGGGACTGACCCACTGAATTCAGAAAGCTTGGGGGATATGGGCATCTCTCTTCCCCTGTCACAGTTCTGCTATTGGCCTGCTGATTTTAAGTAGATGATTCAGCAAGCCCAGGGCAAAATGGAGTAGTGACAGAGGAAGAGAGATGTCGGGAAGAGTGCGAGATGTGAAGACATGGCAGTGCTGGGACTGTCTATGATGTCTAGGGGGCATGACTGCAGTTCTAGAACCAGGACAGGTCTCAGTGAGTTCATCGATTCATTAGCATACAGTGAGGTGCACCATATAAGATGATTTTTCTCAAATATGAACAGTGTCATAAAAAAATATACTCAATCCTAAAATACATGAATAAAGACCTAAAGATAAATGGGAGTACTTTTAAAGTGTTGTGGAATCTGAAATGTTCCTTTTAAAGCGCACCTGTCAGCAGGATTGTGCTCAGTAAACTATATAAACTGTCAGGTGGGTGACATTATACTGTTTAAAATGATACCTTGGTTGATTAAATCCGTCCTGTGGTTCTTGTGTAATCTTTACTTTCAATTTGTAGATATGAATGAAATGCTCGTGATCCGGAGCGGCATGTGGGGGGCCCTATCTGGGGCTCTGTCCCGCATTACTAGATGCATTATGTAAAATAGGAGGCAGGTCAGTGAAGGCACAGTGAGCTGTCATAAGAGCATATAGATGAATAAGTAAGCAGAGCACCAGATAGAGCCCCCCCCCCCCCAGGTTGCTCCGGAGCTCGAGCATATCATTATCTCCATATTAATCAGTGTAATGACGCCCACCCGACAGTGTATGTAGTTTACTGAGCACAATTCTGCTGACAGGTGTGCTTTAACCTACAATTCTTTTGTCAAAAATCAGGGAGAACTAATAATATTAAAAAATCTTAGTTCAGTCTCCTCCAAGAGGACCTGGAAGCATTATCCTCGATGGCATTAAACATCTTACAACTATTAGTAATGTGTTTATATACTATTATACAGAATTGACACATTCACATAATATAAGAATACATTTAAGAGATATGTGGAGTAAAAACATCCAAATTTACTGAATCTCTCTTGACAGTAAAAAGGATTGACTGCTTTTAGTAACACATTTAGTAACTCTAGTACATTACTTGAGCATATGGCTAGTTCGTCCCTACTGGGTACATCCTTAATCACTCAGCAGGAACAGATTTGGTATGTTGAGTTTGGTGAGCTGACATTTGTTGCAGCTTTCTTCAAGCAAAATATTGAATATTAGTTAAAGGGGTTATCCAGGACTATTTCATTTTTTGTATTACGGGCCTAAAAAGTAAAAGGCAGGTACATTTGAAACCAGAAGTTTACATACACTATATAAAAAGACACATATGCATGTTTTTCTCAATATCTGACATGAAATCAGAATAAACCTTTCCCCTTTTAGGTCAATTAGGATTACCATCATTTTTAATATTTGCCAAATGCCAGAATAATGAGAGAGAATGTTTTAAGGCATTCTTATTACTTACTGCAAAGTCAAAGGTTTACATACATTTCATTACTATTTGGTACCATTGCCCTTTAACTGAATGACTTGGGTCAAACGTTTTGGGATATCTTTCCAAAAGCTTCGCACAATAGTTGGTCGGAATTTGGGCCCATTCCTCCTGACAAAACTGGTGTAACTGATCCAGGTTTGTAGGTCGTCTTGCTCGCACCTGCCTTTTCAGCTTTGCCCATAAATTTTCAATAGGATTGAGATCAGGGTTTGTGATGGCCACTCTAAAACATTGACTTTGTTATCCTTAAGCCACTTTGTTACCATTTTGGCAGTATGCTTCGGGCATTGTCCATTTGGAAGAACCATTTCCACCCAAGGTTTAATTTCCTGGCTGATGTCTTGAGATGTTGCTTCAGTATTGCCACATCATTTTCTTTTGTCATGATACCAACTATTTTGTGAAGTGCACCAGTCCCTCCTACAGCAAAACAACCCCACAACATGATGCTGACACTCCGATGTTTCACAGTTTGGATGGTGTTCTTAGCTTCCAAGCTTGTGTGCATTTGCAAACATTAATCTGGCTTTTTTATGTTTCTTTTGAAGTAATGGCTTCTTCGTGGCAGAGTGGTCTTTCAGCCCATGTTGATACAGTACTCGTTTTACTGTGGATATTGACACAATCTTACCAGCTTCCACCATCATCTTTACAAGGTCTTTTGCTTTCATCCTTGGGTTGATATGCACATGTTTGACCAAAGCACGTTCATCTCTGGGACACAGAACCCATCTCCTTCCTGAGTGGTATGATGGCTGGACATTCCCATCTTGTCTGTACATGCGTATAATTGTTTGTACAGATGAACAAAGCACCTTCAGGTATCTTGAAATTGTACCCAAGGATGAGCCAGACTTGTGCAAGTCCGCAATTCTCTTCCTGATATCTTGGCTGATTTCTTTAGACTTTCCCATGATGCTACAGAAAGAAGCGAGGGTGTTTCAAGTGTGCATTAAAATACATCCACAAGTGTGTCTCTAATTAACTCAGATGTTGCCAAAAAACTATCAGAAGCTTCCAAACACATGACATCATCATATGGGCAGTCTAGAATTGTTTAAAGGCAAAGTAAACTTAGTGTATGTAAACTGTTGACTTTGCAGTAAGTAATAAAAGTGCCTTAAAACATTCTCTCTCTCTCTCATTATTCTTTCACTTGGCAAATATTAAAAGTGATGGTAATCCTAATTGACCTAAAAGGGGAAAGGTTTATTCTAATTTCATGTGAGAGATGGAGAAAAATATGCATATGTGTCTTTTTATATAGTGTATGTAAACTTCTGGTTTCAACTGTAGATGCTAACTACCTGTGTGTTGTGCCCGGTGCCTATCTCTGCCAGCATAGAGCAGGCACAGAGTGGTCACAGACAGCTCTGCTCTGTTGATGGGGCATGATTGCTGACATCATACTGATTGACAGCAAGCTCTCTGCTACCTAACTGCATAAAGTCGACTGTCAATCAGCATGACACCAGCAGTCACAACCCTTTGACAGAGCATCCTGGAAGAGCTACTTTGCTGACGTGGAGCAGCTGAATCGCTGGCAGATGCAGTTGGTTAGCAACTACCTGCCTGGTAGTGCTTAGGCCCGTAGTAAAAATATTATGACACTTGCGGGGGCTGCGCTGGTCTCCGCAAGGCGGGTAATCCTCCTACAATGTGCACTGATGGTGCTCTCTGTTGTCGGCTCGTTACTTCTGATCTGAGCATGCAAGAGAGCACACTGTCATTGCACACATCACATAATGACAAGAATCTACTGAGCATCCATCGTACTTGATAACTGATGCATTCTCAGTAGAGCAGGGGCTAACCCAGCCCCTGAAAAGAATTGATGGCGCTTTGTTTCAGAGAGGGTGCAGAGGCCACAGTCTCGGCCCCCTGATGACACTTATTTTGATTATCCCAGCATGAACTGGGATTCTCAAATGAAGCGTTACCAAAAAGGAATTAGTAAAAAAAATTAAAACAGTGTAGTTAGGGAAGGATAGGAAATTTTTAATTAAAGTATATTAGAAAATAGATTAGATTAGGTCATTAAATAGATAGGCATTTAGAATGAATATTAATTTGTGTTTCAGACCACCCATTTAAGGAATATTTTTGCCAGTGATAATATTGAAATGTACACTAATAAATCAAAGGAAAAAAACATTGATAACATTTATTATAATATATCTGTCAGAATTTGGGTACAATTTTAACAAAAAATTATCTTATGTGCCCTTCACCACATTATTATGGTTCATCCAACAAGAAGGTGTGCATTCATGGGAAGGTGTGTGGAATAATCTGTGATACTAAGTGGCAAAAAATGTAACAAAACATTGGCACAAATTTGTAGCACAAAGTAAGCTAACTGATAGTTGAAAGTTTAGATTAAACAAGTTAAAAGAACCTCTTACCATGAAGTTGCAGTACAATCTACAGACACCATGTTATAGAGGAGGGAGAGCTGATTGATATATATTTTTGTGAAACAAAAATCTGTATAACTTGTGCTTTAATCATTTAAATCTCTGCTCCTTCTGGGATTTTAGGTCCAGTGAACGGTCTGATCAGTGACTGACAGCTTTCTTTGTATAATAATGCATATAGACATAGCTGTCAATTACTGATAGAACTGCCCACTGTCCAAAAATCCAAGAAAGAGCAGAGGATTAAATTACCAAAAAACAGGTTATACTGATTTTTTTTCACTAAACTATATATCAATCTGCTCAAATACCCCTGCTCTAAAACAAGGTCTGCAGATTATACTGCATTTTCATGGTGACAGTTTCCCTAGTTGCACCAGATTGATAGAACAGCATGAGGCTTTTTGATAAGTTTGCTGCATGTTAAGGCAAGATTTTCTAAGTTTGCACTGTCTAAACATTGGACAACTTTTGTAAATCTGCCCCAATGATTGATTTTGAGAAGCAATTTTCAACCACCTGATCAGTAGCCTAAGGGCTTGCTCACATAAGCGAATAACTTGGACGAGTGCAATCCAATAAAAAAAGGGATTGCACGCGGACCAATGTTATTCAATGAGGCAGCAGAGATCAGCATTTTTTTTCTTAGCTGTATTTGGCGAGAGAAAAAAGTCACAGCATGCTGCGATTTCACTTCGAAATTGAATGGGTGCGAGAAAAAAAATCGGACCATCAGTATGGCATCCGATTTTTATGGATACATTACAATTCTGTAGCATAGGAAGCTAAATGGTCCTGTAAATGATTAATAGCTACTGAGTAAAAAATAGGATTGCACCATAATGACAAGTGAGAAAAGAATCGTTCCACTTTTCTGGATGAAAATTGGACTGATTTCAGAATACATCAACAAGAAATCCCAATCACATGTTGTACTAAAAAACTACTTACTGTTTTATTCTTATTATACAGCTTAAATGTTTCTGTTGCCTTGTCCTCTCCCCCATCAGTGAACAGCATGATGATCTTATTACAGTTGGCTCTGGATACATTCGTCTGCAAAGAAGATCATTGATATTTAATTAAAAAGCATCTCATTTACATATTTTAGACACTTCTCATGAATAACAGAAGCAGTGAATTCAAAGTGCAGAAAAGTAGGCTAATAAACCTTCATGCAAACTCTTTACAATCACATTATAAACTACCAAGGAATAACATTCAAATAATTAGGAAATAACAGAACTATCTTACTGGTTAATAAACAACCCTGACGAAAACAATATAACTGGAACCGACCCAATAAATATTATTACCACAAATGTTTATGTATATGCAGTTGTTAAAGTCTTTTTAAAATCAGATAAAAATTATGAAATGGGTACAGTATACTTACACTATTACTACTGCTAAATATTGTATACTTATGTATAGATCATTGAAAATATATTTAACATACACCTAAATTCCACAATTCAAATTTTTCACTTGTGTTGGAATCGATGACAAAGGTCATCAGTCAAGACAAATGGTTAGATGTCTGGAGCGATGGTGCGATTCACTGTTCCCGTTATCATATGGGCAGAAACTGAGTTGGATTTACTAATAAGCACAATTTATTTAATAGTTTATATAAAAACTTAGTGAGTAGATCGCCGAGATTTGAAAATCATTCCTATAGTAGCCAAATTTTGTTGAGTGCACTCGCATCTTTCTCTAAGACTAATCCAATCAAAAATGTGTTAGAAAAGGAGGCTACCACATTTATAACCTGGTACAGGTGTTGCCTTGAGATGAACTGAATGGAAAGGGTCCTTAGTGAAGGAGCCAATATAGTTCTTAAAGGGAAGGTGCCACAATTGTTATTTTTTATTAATAATTATTGATTTTATAATCAATTATTTTTAATACAAAATTAAATGTACGACTTTAATAGTTTTTTATTTATTAATTTTTACTTCAGCCACTGTGGGCTGCCATTTGCAATTGGGGGGTGCAAGTGTCTGAGCACAACACTTACACACCGGAAATATGGCAGCTCCTGGGCATAAGAGACAGCAGTCCCCGTCTGACCACATATCTTGTATTGAGGTTACTGACTCTAGCTGTGACCTGGGCATGTCCCCTGCACTTCCCACCTGTCATCACCCACACTGCTCAGTGCGTGTGATGACAGGAGCTCCTGGGAAGAAAAGGTGTCGGGGAGCGGAGGTCCAGGGTGAGGTAAGTATCTGTGGTGGTGGGGAACTGGTTATCTCAGCCTGTCATCAGTGTTACAGTACAGGCTGCAATCACTGCTCACGGCCAACCTGTTCAGAGCACAGCAGGGAAATCATCAAGCTGCTGTGCTCTGAACACACTGAATAGGACGCCGCGCTGCGTGGGAGTGGAGGGAAGGTGAGTAGAAGCGTTTATTGTTTTTTTTTGTATGCATTGAATATATGGGGGACATATAGCAAAATGATGGAACATATACAAGGATGGGGACATATACCTGGATGGAGGGACTATATACCAGGATGGGAGAATATATACCAATATAGAGGGACATATACTAGGATGGGTGAACATATACCAGGATGGGGGAACATATACCAGGATGGGGAAACATATACCAGGATGGGGAAACATATACCAGGATGGGAGGACATATACCAGGATGGGGGGACATATACCAGGATGGGCGGACATATACCAGGATGAGGGGACATATACCAGGATGGCGGACATTATATTTGGGGCACTATATGAGGCTATTATACTATGAGGCACTATATGAGGCCTTATACTGTGGGGCACTATATGAAGCCATTATACTGTGGGGCACTATATGTGGCCAATACTGTGGGGCACATTATACTGTGGGGCATTATATGGGGCCATATACTGTGAGGCACCATGTGAGGTACATTATAGTGTGGTGCACTATGTGAGGCCATTATACTGTGGGGTACTATCTGGGGCCATTATACTGTAGGGAGCGATATGGAGCCATTATACTGTGAGGTACTGTAAGGGATTCCAACACACAGGCGAGAAAACATCAGGGAGATCACGCAATATCTCGCCGTTGCCGTCACGCTGTCAGTATTTCATCCAGAGTTGCGAGCACGCGATCCAGACTACTCACTACGTGGATATCAGCAAAGCGACCAGTGACCGTATGGCATAACACCCCTGGGTTCCAAAGCATGGAATCCATGTTTAACGCCCTCCGTATGGTCACTGTCAGCTTCACGATAACCCAATTATTATTATTCTTTGCCACCACCAGCCGAGTTTGAATTATAGTACAGGCCTGGCTGGACACCTGCGTTTTGGTACCGTATATGGCTTCGGAGAAGGGAACAATTACAGAACAAAAGAAACAGGACTATTACATTTTATATTTAATCCAAAAGGGAGGCAGTGTTTAGGAAAAATATATACAAGGAGGTTACAAAGGAGACATTAAAATACATAAGCAGTTACATAAAATAAAGAGGATAAAAGAAGATAACTTACACTATACGATCGCGGAGATGATTCAATATAGGTGGAGGTGGAGCTCTCCAGTTGGATTATGAGCGTTATCGAACGCGACCCGTTGCTTATAATTCTTATTCCCCTCTGGCAATGAGTGCTTCTGTACTGTCTATGGGTTCTCTTATACCTAAGGGGAGATCTGGCCACACGCCCCTTGTGGCAACATCATGTGGGCTGGTCTCAAGCCTGTCCATTTTTATTACAAACCCTAACTTCTGCAATAACTCATCACTCGTTGGTCGCAGAAGCTTGCAAACTACACCATTTTTTCCCTTATGACTTTATCTTTATTTAGAGACCACAGACCACATAGCTGCAGTCTGCTATTCTGGTGTTTTTGCGCTACAGCTTCCTGATTTTGCTTACAGCCCTGGAAAACTACACAGACATTCCTGGGCTGATTTGGTCACTAAACATATCGGCCCCATTACTGTCAGACATATGAAGCTCACAATATTTCCTATTTCATTTCGGAGTCTTGTGGGCTAGAAATTTCTGTTAAACTCTCTTTGAAGCTTGGGAAAGCAACTTTCCCAGTTACACGCAAATTAGTGCAACACTGCTAGTAATTACCCCCCGCGTGTGCCAGGGACAAGATCCTTGTTTCTAAATGAAGTTATAACACTCCTTGGCTGGCCTTTGTTTGTGTAAGCTATTTCTCAGGCATGTGTTAATTGGGGCTTTTGTGCTGAGCAGAAGGGGAATAAGGGAGGGGGGTGAACATCTATGTCAGGCAAATATGGAAGAACATTTTCCTGACATTAATATTTCCCTGACAGGTACTATATGGGGCCATTATATTGTGGTGCACTATATGGGGCCATTATAATGTGGGGCACTATTTGGGGCCATTACACTGTGGGACACTATGTGGGGATCACAACACAGAGAGTAGCATAAATTGGCAACTCTGATGAGTGGTGTAGTTACTGACATCAACGCTTATCACAGCTGCTGGGTCTCGTGGAGCGCAGGGACACCCGGAGTGGCTACTGCTACAACCTATGGAGCTTCGTTCTCTGAATGAGGATCCATAGCCTTTGGACATCGGATTCGGGGAATGTTGTGGGAACCCCATGGACTAAGTTGGACCTGCATAGGAACTTGTCTTTATTTTTCTCTTTTGATGTTTTTCAGGTTTCCATTTGTGGACTATGGTGGACTTGGTGGACTATGGCGGACCTGCATGGGATTTTAAAAAAAAAAAAAAAATTGGTGAACCAGGGAAAAGTGTCAAGGAGTGTTTTTTCAAATAAAATGTATTTTTCTGTGTGTTTTTTTCATTCGTGGGTTAATAATGGTGGTGTCTGATAGACACATCTCCATTGCTAACCCCAGGGGTTGATGGCAGCTGTGATTTTTGACAATTCACATCTGTCATCAACCCCAACTACCATTACCCCAATTACCACTGCACCAGAGCAATCAGGAAGAGCTGGACAAAGTGCCAGAACTGGCACATCTAATGTGATGCACCACTTCTAGGGTGGCTGCGGGCTGAGACAGGCCCAATAACCATAGACCTTCCCAGACTGGTAATATCAGCTCACAGCTGTCTGCTTTTCCTTAACTGGTTAGCAAAAATAGGTGGGGGACCCTACATAGTTTTTTTCATTTATTTATTTATAAGGGTAAACAAGGCCACATGAAAGACACTACAGGGTTCAAGCTTATTATATGTAGGGGGCTTGTGAAAATATTCATTGGTGTGAAATAAAGGGTTTTCCCCCTTCCTGATTTCTCATTCTTTTGCATGTTTGTCACACTTAAATATATCAGATCACAAAACAAATTTAAATATTAGACAAAGAAAACACAAGTAAACACAAAATGCAGTTTTTAAATGAAGGTCTTTATTATTAAGGGAAACAGAAATCCAAACCTATAGGGCGCTGTGTGAAAAGAAAAAGTGTTTGCCCCCTAAAACTAATAATTGGTTGGGCCACCCTTATCAGCAACAACTGCAATCAAGCATTTGCACTAACTGCCAATGAATCTTTTACAACACTCTGGAGGAATTTTGGCCCACTCATCTTTGCAAAATTGATGTAATTCAGCCACATTGGAGGGTTTCCAAGCATGAACCGCCTTTTTAAGGTTATGCCACAGCATCTCAATTGGATTAAGGTCAGGACTTTGCCTAGGCCACTCCAAAGTCTTAATTTTGTTTTTCTTATGCCATTCTGAGGTGGACTTGCTGGTGTGTTTTGGATCATTGTCCTGCTGCATAACCCAAGTGCGTTTCAGTTTGAAGTCACGAATAGATGGCTCGACATTCTCCTTCAGGATTTTTTGGTAGACAGCAGAATTCATGGTTCCATTTACTACAGCAAGTCTTCCAGGTCCTGAAGCAGCAAAACAGCCCAAGACCATCACACTAACACCACCATATTTTACTGTTGGTTTGATGTTCCTTTTCTGAAATGCTGAGTTACTTCTATGCCAAATGTAATGGGACACACTCCTTCTAAAAAGTTAAACTTTTGCCTCGTCGGTCCACAGAGTATTCTCCCAAAAGTCTTTGAGATCATCAAGAAGTTTTCTGGCAAAACAGAGAAGAGCCTTTGTGTTCTTTTTGCTCAGCAGTGGCTTTTGTCTTGGAACTCTGCCATCCATGCCATTTTTGCCCAGTTTCTTATAGTGGAGTCATGAACACTGACCTTAACTGAGGCAAGTGAGGCCTGCAGTTCTTTGAATGTTGTTGTGGGGTCATTTGTAACCTCTCGGATGAGTCGTTGATGCGCTCTTGGGGTGATTTTGGTCGGCCGGTCACTCATAGGAAGGTTCACCACTGTTTCATGTTTTCAACATTTGTGGATAATGGCTCTCACTGTGGTTTGCCTGAGTGCCAAAGCTTTAGAAATGGCTTCATAACCTTTTCCAGACTGATGGATCTCAACTACTTTGTTTTGGAATTTCTTAGGATCGCCGCATGATGTCTAGCCTTTGAGGATCTTTTGGTCTACTTTACTTTGTCAGAAAGTGATTTCTTGATTGAAAACAGGTGTGGCAGTAATCAGGCCTGTGTTGCTAGGGAAATTGAACTCAGCTTCCCAAAGATGTGATAAACCCCAGTTTATTTGTGTTTTAAGGGGGGGGTGCAATCACTTTTTCACACAGGGCCCCGTAGGTTTAAATTTATTTTTCCCTTAATAATTAAGACTTTAATTTAAAAACTGCATTATGTGTTTACTTGTGTTATCTATGTCTAATATTTAAATATATTTTGTGATCTGAAACTTTCAAGTGTGACAAACATGCAAAAGAATAAGAAATCAGGAAAGGGACAAACACTTTTTCACACCCCTGTATATCTACAGGATATATATATATTCCATCTATGTGGGGCCATTATACTGTGGAGCACTATGTGGGGCCATTGTACTATATTGAGGACTATATGGGGAATCTTACTTAGGAATTACTTTGTACGGGCTCCAAAGTTATGAGATATGATCTTCTGTGACCCTGCTGAATATTATTTTTTGGGGAGGAGGGTGGAGGTGCAATTAATGTGTCACCCTGCTCTGTCCACTTCTATGGGAGCAGTGGTGTAATGTGTGACCCCGCTCTGTCTACTTCTGTGGGAGTAGTAATTTGCTGGATGGAGCGGGTCACACATTACACCACTGCTCTCATAGAAGTGGACTGAGCAGGGTCACACATTACACTACTGCTCCCATAGAAGTGGAAATAGTAGGGTTATGCATTACACCACTGCTCCCATAGAGGTAGACAGAGCAGGGTCACACATTTCTAAGGGAGCAGTAGTATAATGTGTGACCCTACTCTGTCCACTTCTATGGGAGCAGTGGTGTAATGCTTGACCCCGTTTTACATCCACTTTTATGGGAGCAGTGGTGTAATGTGTGACACTGATCAGTTTACTTCTATGGGAGCAGTGGTGTAATGTGTGACTCCGCACTGTCTACTTCTATGGGAGTAGTAGTATAGCGAACGGAGATGGGTCATACATTACACTACTGCTTCCATAGAAGTGGATGGAGTTGGGGTCACACATTACACTACTGCTCCCATAGAAGTGGACAGAGCTGGGGTCACACATTACACTATAATAATAATAATTTCTATTTATATAGCGCCAACATATTCCGCAGCACTTTACAATTAAGCGGGGACATGTACAGACAATTAATTCAATACAAGGTAAGACAGTTTAAACAGTTACATTAGGAGTGAGGGTCCTGCTCGCAAGCTTACATTCTACAAGAAAATGGGGGGACACAATAGGTGAAAAGGGCTTGTTAGTTCAGGTCTAGCAATTATAATAAATAGGGATTTTCAAATAAGGCTGCATTATCCGGTCATCAGCCAGTATGTTTAAGTATGTTTAAGTGCAATAGTCAAGTATCGAGTGCAGTTATCGTGTGCATGGAGGGTGTGGAGACAGATGAATAGTAGGGAACAGATCCTGAATAATATTTAGAAGGAGGGAACAGGGGAAAGTTAGTTTACTGAGTTGAAGCGGTAGGCTTGTTTCAAGAGATACATTTTTAAAGCGCGTTTGAAGACGTGGGGGCTAGGAATCAGTCGGATCGTCTGGGGAAGTGCATTCCAGAGAACTGGCGCAGCACGAGAGAAGTCTCGGAGACGGAGGTGCGAGGTTAGGATTATGGGGGATGTTAGTCTTAGGTCATTTGTAGAACAGAGGGCACGTGTAAGGCGATAGACAGAGTTGAGAGAGGAGATATAAGGCGGTGCAGAACAGTGGAGAGCTTTGTGGGTGAAAGCAATGAGTTTATATTGGACTCTATAGCGAATGGGTAACCAGTGTAATGAATGGCACAAGATGGAGGCATCGATGAAGCGGTTGGACAGAAATACGACCCTGGCTGCCACATTCAAGATGGATTGGAGAGGAAAAAGTTTGGTGAGAGGGAGACCGATCAGAAGAGAGTTGCAGTAGTCCAGACGAGAGTGAATAAAAGCGACAATAAGAGTTTTAGCAGTTTCAAAGGTGAGAAGAGGTCGGATTCTGGAGATGTTTTTAAGATGCAGGTGGCAAGAGCGGGTGAGTGATCAGATGTAGTGAGTAAAGGAAAGTGTATTGTCGAATATGACCCCAAGGCAGCGGGTGTGCTGCTTGGGAGTTATGGTTGAACCCTCCAAGGTAATTTCAATGTTAGGTACAGTTAGGATAGTGGAGGGGAGAAACACAAGAAGTTCAGTTTGGGAGAGATTCAATTTAAGATAGAGGGAGGACATGATGTTAGAGACAGTAGATAAACAATCCTTGGTACTTTGTATTAGGGTAGGTGTGATTTCAGGAGAGGAAGTGTATAATTGGGTGTTGTTAGAATAGAGATGGTACTGGAAACCAAATCTGCTGATTGTTTGTCCAATAGGGGCAGTGTATAGAGAGAAGAGGAGGGGGCCAAGAACTGAGCACTGCGGAACCCTGATAGTAAGGGGATGAGGAGAGGAAGAGGAGCCAGTAAAAAATACAGTGAAGGAGCGGTCAGAGAGATAGGAGAAGAACCAGGAGAGAACAGTTTCATTGTGGCTTATAGAACAGAGAATAGTGAGGAGGAGCTGGTGATCGACAGTGTCAAATGCTGCAGAGAGATCCAGGAGAATCAGCAGGGAGCAATGACCTTTTGATTTAGCTGTTATTAGTTCATTAGAGACTTTAGTGAGGGCAGTTTCAGTGGAGTGTAAAGAGCGGAAACCAGATTGTAGAGGGTCGAGGAGAGAGTTATCTGAGAGATAGCGTATTAGACAGGAGTGGACCAAGCGTTCCAGGAGTTTAGAGATGAATGGCAGATTAGAGACAGGTCTGTAGTTACATAGTAACATAGTAACATAGTTTTTAAGGTTGAAGGAAGACTAAGTCCATCTAGTTCAACCCATAGCCTAACTTGTTGATCCAGAGAAAGGCAAAAAAAACCCATGTGGCAAACACTAAGCTCCACATTGGGGAAAAAGATTCCTTCCCGACTCCATACGACAAGCAGATTAGTTCCCTGGATCAACACTCTATCAAGGAATCTAGTATTTATAACCTGTAATATTATACTTTTCAAGAAAGGCATCCATGTCCTTCTTAAATTTTAACAGTGAATCACTCATTACAACATCATGCGGCAGAGAGTTCCATAGTCTCACTGCTCTTACAGTAAAGAATCCCCGTCTGTGATTATGATTAAACCTTCTTTCCTCCAGATGAAGAAGATGCCCCCTTGTCCCTGTCTCAGGCCTCAGAGTAAAAAGATCAGTAGAAAGGTCTTTGTACTGTCCCCTCATATACTTGTACATAGTAATAAGATCACCCCTAAGCCTTCTTTTTTCCACAGTAAATAACCCCAAGTGTAATAACCTGTCTTGGTATTGCAGACCCCCCAGTCCTCTAATAACCTTGGTCACTCTTCTCTGCACCCGCTCTAGTTCAGCTATGTCTTTCTTATACAACGGAGACCAGAACTGTACACAGTATTCTAAGTGTGGTCGCACTAATGACTTGTATAGAGGTAAAATTATGGTCTCCTCATGAGCATCTATGCCTCTTTTAATGCATCCCATTATTTTATTTGCCTTTGCAGCAGCAGCCTGACACTGGCCACTAAACGTGAGCTTGTCGTCCACCAATACACCCAGTTAGAAGTGCAGTTCTGGTCTAGGGATGGCTTTTTAAGTAAAGGGGTTATGATGGTATGTTTAAATGAAGAGGGAAAGATACCTGAATAAAGAGAGAGGTTAAATATTTTAGTCAGGTGAGTGGTGACTACCGGTGAGAGGGACTGCAGGAGACGTGAGGGAATGGGGTCACTGTTGCAGGTTGTAGGCCGAGAAGAAGCGAGGAGCTGGGTAACTTTTTCTTCTGTGACAGCTCAAAGAAGGCAAGTGAGTTTGAAGTTGGGCAGGAAAGGGGATCCAGGCACTGGGGAGATTGGGCTGAGATGTTCTGATGGATGTGGTTGATTTTTTCTAGGAAATAAGTGGCCAGATCCTCACTGCTGAGGTTGATGATTGGGGCCTGTGCTTTAGGTTTCAGGAGGGAGTTTAAGGTTTCAAAAAGTAATTTTGTATTGTTGGACAGTGAAGTGATGAGGGTGGTGAAGTAGGATTGTTTGGCCAGATGAAGGGCAAAGGGTGCTAAAAGTGATTTTCTCCCCTGACGCTCAGCACACCTTGAGCAACGCTAAAGAAAGCGTGTTTGAATCGTGTGCCAGGGCTGCCGTTGTCTGTGTCGGGTCTTTCTGCATATAGAAGGTGCTGCTTCATCTAGGACACTCTTCAGTGTATTATTCTAGTGTGACAATGCTAAGTCTGGACAAGATGGGAGCTAAAAATGTGCGTAGATTGTCCATGAGCTGCTTGGTATTAATGGTACGTGTATTCCTATAAGTGTGGTAAGTGGGGGTGTCCCGGGTGAGGAGACTGTTCTTGACAGAGAAGGAAAGAAGATTGTGGTCAGAGCGGGAGAAGGGAGTTAGTAAAATCATGCAGCGAGCAGAGACAGGAGAAGACCAGGTCCAGAGTATTCCCGTCTTCATGCGTAGGAGAGTTGGTAATCTGTGAGAGACCGAATGAGGAGGTTAGAGAAAGTAGATGAGAGGAACATTGGGAGAGGGGATCATCGATGGGGATGTTAAAGTATCCCATGATGAGGGTGGAGATGTCACAGGATAGAAAGTGAGGAAGCCAGGTGGCAAAGTGATCCAGGAACTGGTGGGAGGAGCCTGGAGGGCGATACACAACCGCCACTCGCAGAGAGAAGGGTTTGAGGAGTCTGATGGTGTGGACTTCAAAGGAAGGAAATGTAAGTGAGGGAACCAGGGGGATGACACTACTGCTCCCATAGAAGAGGACGGAGCAGGGTCACAAATTACATACATTAGATACTGCATATCTAATCCCATCCTGTGTGATACACTCCGCTGAGCTCAATATCTAATCCCATCTTGTAATAAACTACACTTAGCCCTGTATCTAAACCCAGCATGTTACTCTAAGCGTATCTAATCACACACGATACACTTCACGTATCTAACCCCAGCTTATGATACGGCGAGCAGCACCAACTAACAGAATCAGCACTGCCGCCCGTCCTCGGTGACAATCTACTTGTCAGTATCACTTTGCAATCACCCACAAAATGGCTCCGCACTGTGATCCTAAACTTCATCCTTTCTTATCCTTTTGCAAACACCCAGAATGGGAGGAGAGAAGTGACATCAGACAGATGTGAGAAGAACCAGCCCACATTTACTGCAGTCATAACATGAGCTAGTTGTACACTAGGTTTTCACGGACAATTTCAACAGCTGCTCCCCCTAGTGTTTAAAAGTGGAAATACCAAACCTGTTTAAATTATTTTTCATATTTTACTTCATTAAAAATAAACGATAATATAAAAAAATTAAAACATTAATACTTTACATTTTTTCAAATGTTGAAAAAAAAATTTTTTGATGACACCTTCCCTTTAACTTTTATTCCAGTGGCATCCATCTTTTCAGGCATGCACACAACTGTAGTCGACCACAAAGCCTAAAAAGATGGGACAACACCGGAAGAGAGGCCTGACGGAGTGACTCAATCTGCCTCACTTTAGTGAGTAATTCTGTCTGGGATTTAATCTAAATTGCATTTTTTGGAATTTTCATGGAATACCCTGATTTATGAGATAATCAGAGAGCACAAGATAATTGTGAACTGAATCGTATTCCAATTTTTTAGATGAATAATGAACAAATAAACAGCAGTTCAAGGATTGTTTTTATTTTTATGCTATTTGTGTGGTATAAGTGATAAGAAAGCTTTATTCTTCGGGACAGCACGATAACAATGATACCAGATTTATACATTTATACAATGCCAAAAAATATCAAATATACATTGAAGTGTTCTCTTCACAAATACCATAGAACCTACTCAAAAATATAGACAAACATCATGATATTATTGAAAAAGGAAAAAAACATCTGGCGAAACGGCGTTAGAGGTGTTGGGGCCCTCGCTACATAGTATTTATTCATCTATTTATTCTTCTGTCTGTATGCTTACATCAGTTTTTATCTGGTATTTATAGCCCTTCTATTTATTATATATTTATTTGGTACTTACTACATATATATTATATTACTTGGTTGTTGCTATGTCTATTGTTATGCCAGTTGTGCAATGTAATACATACTTAACCCCTTTACAACACAAGGTGGTTTGCACGTTAATGACCAAGCCAATTTTTACAATTCTGACCACTGTCACTTTATGAGGTAATTACTCTGGAATGCTTCAACGGATCCCCCTGATTCTGAGATTGTTTTTTCGTGACATATTGTACTTCATGATTGGGGTAAAATTTCTTCGATATCACTTGCGTTTATTTGTGGAAAAAAATGAAAATTTTGAAAATTTAGCAATTTTCAAAATTTTTATTTTTATGTCCTTAAATCAGAGAGATATGTCACACAAAATAGTTAATAAATAACATTTCCCACAAGTCTAATTTACATCAGCACAATTTTGGAACCAAAATTTTTTTGATTAGGGAGCTATAAGGGTTAAAAGTTGACCAGCGATTTCTCATTTTTACAACAAAATTTACAAAACCATTTTTTTACGGACCACAGCACATTTGAAGTCACTTTGAGGGGTATTTATGACACAAAATACCCAAAAGTGACACCATTCTAAAAACTGCACCCCTCAAGGTGCTCAAAACCACATTCAATAACTTATTAACCCTTCAGGTGCTTCACAAGAATTTTTGGAATGTGGAAGAAAAGAAAAAAATTAACATTTAACTTTTTTCACAAAAATGTTACTTTAGACCCAAATTTTTTTATTTTTGCAGGGGTAACAGCAAAAAATGGACCACAAAATTGGTTGTGCAATGTCCCCTGAGCACGCAGACACCCCATATGTGGGTAAAAAACACTGTTTGGGCACACGGCCGGGTTCGGAAGGGAAGGAGCGCCATTTGACCATTTGAATGTAAAATTTGCTTGAATAATTAGCGGACGCCATGTTGCGTTTGGGGAGCCCCTGATGTGCCTCAGCAGTGGAAACCTCCCACAAGTGACACCATTTTGGAAACTAGACCCCTCAAGGAACTTATCTAGATGTGTGGTGAGCACCTTGAACCCCCAGTTGCTTCATAGAAGTTTATAACATTGAGCGGTAAAAATAACATTTTCACATTTTTCCCACAAAAATGTTTTTCAGCCCCCAGTTTTGCATTTTCATAAGAGTAACAGGAGAAATCGCACCATGCAACTTGTTGTGTAATCTCTCCTGATTAAGTAGATACCCCATATGTGGGGGAAAACCACTGCTTGGGCATACGGCAGGGTTCGGAAGGGAAGGAGCACCATTTGACTATTTGAATGTAAAATTTGCTTGAATAATTAGCGGATGTGCCCCTGATGTGCCTAAACAGTGGAAAAACCGCACGAATGACATCATTTTGGAAACTAGACCCCTCATGGAACTTATCTAGATGTGTGGTGAGCACCCTGTACCCCTAAGTGCTTTACAGAAGTTTATAACATGGAGCAGTGAAAATAAAAAAATCAAACTTTTTCCACAAAAATGATGTTTTAGCCCCAATTTTTTTATTTTCACAAGGGTAAGAGGAGAAAATGGACCCCAAAAACTTTTGTGCAATTTCTCCTTAGTACGCCCATATGTGGGGAAAATACAGTGTTTGGGTCCACGACAGAGTTCAGAAGGGAAGGAGCACTGTGTGACTTTTTGAACGCAAAACTGACTGGAATTGAAAGCGAAAGCCATGTTGCATTTGGAGAGCCCCTGATGCACCTAAATAGTGGAAACCCCCCACAAGTGACCCCATTTTGGAAACTACACCCCTCAAACATTTTATCAAGGGGTATAGTGAACAATTTGAACCCAGAGGTACGACACAAAATTTGATAACATTAGGTCATCATATTGAATAAGTTGTCATTAGTCTTGAGGGCAAGTGCTCGCTACTTGAGTTTGCATCGGGTACTCAGGTATGCACCATGTATCGCGCATGCTTGAGTGACATGCTCGAGTCCCCGCTTGCATGTTTCACGGTTATTAGACACCCAAAAAAAACATGCGGGGATCGCTCGTGCAAGGCAGGCAATTCCTGTCAGTTTTTTCCAGCCGCATAGAATATGGGGCGGAGACTTGAGCATGTCACTTGAGCACCCGCGATACTCAGTGCATTCCCGAGCACCCGATGCAAACTTAAGTAGCGAGCACTTGCGCTCAACACTAGTCGCCATATAGTCATCTTTTTTTTTTTGCTTTTGAAAAAAATCCCAACCCTAACCCCAACCCTAACCCTAGCCCAACCCTAACCCCAACCCCAACCCTAACCCTAGTTCAACCCTAGCCCAACCCTAACCCCATCCCTAGCCCAACCCTAACCCTAGCCCAACCCTAACCCTAAACCCAACCCTAACCCTAGCCCAACCCTAACCCCAACCCTAACCCTAGAGTTTATTTTTTACGCCGTTCCTCGTGCAGTATAAGTGTTTAGACGACTTCATTCTTCGGGTCGGTGCGATTACAGCGATACCAGAATCATAATGGGTTTTTATGATTGACAGCTGTCACACACTAAAAGACGCATTTTTTTGTAAAATCTAGTTTTTGCATTGCCATGTTTTGAGAGCTATAATTTTTCCATATTTTGGCCAACACTGCACATGACCAAAGTATCTTCCTGCTGTCTGGTGACCCGGATGTTGTCATGACCACATCGGGTCATCATGGCAACATTCGGGAAGCAGCGACAGACAGCGTTGGACACCGGCAGGAGTGGCGAGTATCGAGATCACCTCCCCTTGCCCCCGCAATGCTGTGATCGACTTCGACAATTTTGTAGTCAGGTGTACACTATACCCCATTATTGTTGTTCGGGGAAAGAAATTTTTTATCCCTGAGGTATCTCCTATTTATTTTTTCATGTTTTTAGTTTTTCTTAATCATGTATTAATAAAAATCATATTTTTAATAATATCATGGTGTTCGTCTATATTTTTGAGTAGGTTCTACAATAAAAATGCTTTTTTAAACAAAAAATTGTTTTACATCACCATATTTTGATATACAGTACAGACCAAAAGTTTGGACACACCTTCTCATTTAAAGATTTTTCTGTATTTTCTTGACTATGAAAATTGTACATTCACACTGAAGGCATCAAAACTATGAATTAACACATGTGGAATTATATACTTAACAAAAAAGTGTGAAACAACTGAAAATATGTCTTATATTCTAGGTTCTTCAAAGTAGCCACCTTTTGCTTTTATGACTGCTTTGCACACTCTTGGCATTCTCTTGATGAGCTTCAAGAGGTAGTCACCGGAAATGGTTTTCACTTCACAGGTGTGCCCTGTCAGGTTTAATAAGTGGGATTTCTTGCCTTATAAATGGGGTTGGGACCATCAGTTGTGTTGTGCAGAAATCTAGTGGATACACAGCTGATAGTCCTAATAAATACACTGTTAAAATTTGTATTATGGCAAGAAAAAAGCAGCTAAGTAAAGAAAAACGAGTGGCCATCATTACTTTAAGAAATGAAGGTCAGTCAGTTCGAAAAATTGGGAAAACTTTGAAAGTGTCCCCAAGTGCAGTTGCAAAAGCCATCAAGTGCTACAAAGAAACTGGCTCACATGAGGACCGCCCCAGGAAAGGAAGACCAAGAGTCACCTCTGCTTCTGAGGATAAGTTTATCCAAGTCACCAGCCTCAGAAATCGCAGGTTAACAGCAGCTCAGATTAGAGACCAGGTCAATGCCACACAGAGTTCTAGCAGCAGACACATCTCTTCAACAACTGTTAAGAGGAGACTTTGTGCAGCAGGCCTTCATGGTAAAATAGCTGCTAGGAAACCACTGCTAAGGACAGGCAACAAGCAGAAGAGACTTGTTTGGGCTAAAGAACACAAGGAATGGACATTAGACCAGTGGAAATCTGTGCTTTGGTCTGATGAGTCCAAATTTGAGATCTTTGGTTCCAACCACTGTGTCTTTGTGTGACGCAGAAAAGGTGAACGGATGGACTCTACATGCCTGGTTCCCACCGTGAAGCATGGAGGAGGAGGTGTGGGGGTGCTTTGCTGGTGACACTGTTGGGGATTTATTCAAAATTGAAGGCATTCTGAACCAGCATGGCTACCACAGCATCTTGCAGCGGCATGCTATTCCATCCGGTTTGCGTTTAGTTGGACCATCATTTATTTTTCAACAGGTCAATGTCCCAAAACACACCTCCAGGCTGTGTAAGGGCTATTTGACCAGGAAGGAGAGTGATGGGGTGCTACGCCAGATGACCTGGCCTCCACAGTCACCAGACCTGAACCCAATCAAGATGGTTTGGGGTGAGCTGGACCGCAGAGTGAAGGCAAAAGGGCCAACAAGTGCTAAGCATCTATGGGAACTCCTTCAAGATTGTTGGAAGACCATTTCCGGTAACTACTTCTTGAAGCTCATCAAGAGAATGCCAAGAGTGTGCAAAGCAGTCATCAAAGCAAAAGGTGGCTACTTTGAAGAACCTAGAATATAAGACATATTTTCAGTTGTTTCACACTTTTTTGTTAAGTATATAATTCCACATGTGTTAATTCATAGTTTTGATGCCTTCAGTGTGAATGTACAATTTTCATAGTCATGAAAATACAGAAAAATCTTTAAATGAGAAGGTGTGTCCAAACTTTTGGTCTGTACTGTACATATACAGTATGTATATTTTGTTTTTAACAACAGAGCTGTACGAGGGCTTATTTTTTGCAGGACGAGTTGAAGCTTTTATTGGTACCATTTTGGGGAACATAATATTTTTTATCACTTTTTATTCATATTTTTCAGATGCAGAATGTGCAAAAACAGCAATTAATTTATTGTTCTCACATTTTATTTTTTATGCAGCACACCACATGGTAAAAGTGATGAGACTGATTTATTGTTTGGGTTAATATTTGAGAAGACCAGGGGTCTTCCATGGGTATAATACTACTCAGACAACACAGGGTGAGGGTAAAACAGTGTGACAATATTTTTTTGAAGATTGGGGGAAAGGTGCAGGGCTCAAGTCTCATTGTTTGAGCATTTAATTAATTTGCATAACTTATACTCCTCTATGAGTCACCAAGCCCAAGGGTCCACACAATGGTTAATCCACATATTTAGCTAACATTCATTGTTCAGAGTCTCTGTCTTGCAAAACTGGCAGACGATACGTTGTAAAATGTGAATAGCAACCATTCACTAATTACCAATATCACATAAAGTGATCAGCATTCAGGTTTATAAGAACAATAGTCTGTGTTGAGCAACCAAAGAAGAACACAAGTTCAAAAGTCAACATAAACATAATAGTGTATTTCTCCTGGCTTAACAAATCTAGACGTCTGGGTAATTAAGATTAGAAGCTGTGTCCTCACAATATGATTACAGCGATACTAGATTTACAGAATTTTTATGCTTTGATACTTTTACACACTAAAAAAATTTAAATTTTTTTGCACCGCTATATTGCGAGAGCTGTTATTTTTTTAAAATTGTTTACTAAAAATGCCACATGAGGGCTTGATTTTTGCGGGACGATTTGATATTTTCAATATATGTGTGGTCAATACAAAGTACTGGTACACAATTTATTCCTTCCAAAGACCATACTATGGACCAGGGGGCACTCACTATGAGTGGAAGAAAGGGGATTCCGGCAGCTAAGTAGGAAAGGGTTCTTTACAGTCATAGCAGTCGAACTGTGGAATGCCAACCACAAGAGGTAGTAATGGCCGACACTATAACAGCTTTTAAAAAAGGGCAGGATGATTTCCTCAGTACACATGACATTGTGGGTTATGGTTAAATTAGTGACAAAATGTATAATTGGTGGAGGAAGGTTGAACTTGATGGAGCTTGGTCTTTTTTCAACCTATGGAACTATGTAATTTATACAATTTTTTTACATATGAATTTGATTTCTTTTATTTAAATGCTTTATCTGTCAGTATGATGAAAAACCTACATTTTTATTTTGTTTTTTTATTATTTTCTTTACTATGTTTGCCATACGGAATAAATAATGTGACAATTTTATAGATCGGGTCAATAAGTGCACAGCAATACCAATTATGTGCACGTTTTTTATTTTTGTTTTTTACACAAAATCATCATTTCTAGTTAGCTTTTCATGATTTTTTTGTGCTTCTTTTTGTGTTTTTTTACACATTTTATTCAACTATTTTTAAATTAGTCCCACTGTGGTACATTAATATTTTTTAGTTTCATCTCGTGTCACATACTGCAGTGCATGAAACCTGTCAATCTTTCACTGACACAGCTTTTAGACCCTGCTTATGGCATGGTCTAACAGATCAGTGAAACTTGAGGCCATTTGATGACCTCAGATTGCGATAGCAACTCTTGGCAGCCATGATGGTGATCATCGGGCGCCAAAAAGATTACAGTGGGAGCTCTCTCCCTCTAAAAAATTATCTACAGTGGATACCACTGTCACTGTTTAAAAGGTTAATCAGCCCTGAATGGTTCCAAAACCAATCAGGGCCAATGCTGCAGGATGTCAGCTGTTAAATATAACCAACATCCGCGGCATTTTCGGCCGTCAGGGGGAGCTATACATTTAAAGAGGTTTTTTCACTAACAAAAGTTTATTTTAATCAGGGGCTGTGCCTGACCGTATACAGAACACGGTCTGATCATACCACAGGAAGCAAAAGACAATACAGACGTTACAGCAGGGGATCACAACTAATTCTTTTTGTGAGGTATAGCATTGTTTTTAAACAATGGTTTACTTCAAAGAATGAATCAGCTGTGATCCCCATGCTGTAATATCTGTATACTCTTTTGCTTCCTCCCCTGCCCAGGAGCTGTGGTATGATCAGACCATGTTCCTGTACGGTCAGACAAAGCCCCTGATTAAAATTAACCTTTGTTCAGGGGAAAAACCCTTTAAAGAGGGAGCTGAGGATTAAGGCCTTTTATTGAGCGCCATTAAAGGGCATATTGGTGGTCATTAAAGGGTTAATGTTGGGGGGAAAAGTGACTATTGTCAGAATAAAGTCCCAATTAGAATAGAATGATCATTTGGTTGACAGCTATCTCCTTTGACTCCATCATGCGAGGAACACTTGACTCGGCCTAGCACTCCTGTGCTCTCTATGAGAGAGCTTATCTACTGCAGAAGAAAAGGATCAACTGTTGGGGGAGAGTCAAAAGGCTCCCATACACATATAGATTAGACTGTTGTTCTTTCCCACCAATATCAGATTGATCAGAAGACTTTAGTCTACTGTGTATGTGGTTCTTTAGAGACACTATTACAGTGCCTCTTCCCTGTCATTTCTAGATGATGATATAACTGTAATAAGTTCACTTTTAAGTACAGTTCATTTTCTCCCATGTGCTCCAGCCTCCATATTTCTATCTGAGTGAGGTATTTCTCAATACACATGGCTAGCCAATCTCAACCATAATCGTTGCTCATTTGGACTTCCCAACTATAATGAGTAACAGGAAAACCAAGGCTCATTTGTTTAACTAAAATGTTATATTTTAATAATCCTCCTTTACTTTTGTTACTTTTCCTTTCTTGAAATTTAAGACGATGTTGATAGATTCAGCGTTTTAAAGAAACATCTGCCTACTTTACCCTGAAAGATACTATATATACACAATGTAATATGACACAAATTGACAAAATTCATCTAAATTACATTCTGTAATATTTACAAATATTTACTTAATATTTTTAAAGATCATCTGGGATCATTTAACCTAATCTCACAAAACATAATAAACATCTGATATAATATTCTGGTGGATTCATACTCGACTGTATATCGTATAGCTCCATATGCTTGTTTTATAGTTTAATGAAATGTAATATTTCTTATTTGCGGAGTAGCTGTCCTTGGAGGAAATATAGAACGTCAAATTATTATTTAGTCATACATAACTGATTCCAGCAAAGACTGATTATCTCTATTTCCCCCGAGTCTGTGTCTCACCATATCTTAATTTCCCCAGATATATCAGCCTCACAATCTTGCACAGCTCTTCTCTCCCTCTTCATTTTATAGGCTAAACTGTAACGATATTATTTGACTAATAAGTGTATCCCTTATAAATGGAGAAAGTGGTATTTGGAAAAGAAATCCTTCATTAAAGCCTTTGGGAAACTGGAGACATTCCATGCAGCATTTTCATGGCATTTGATGGAAGAATTAGGAGAGAATGAAATCAGGGTAAAATTTGATTGTTATGTCAGAAAATTAAGTATGATTATAAAGATACAAACATGTATGCATGTGAGATACACGTTACATGTCAGATCTACATTAAAATACATTAATGTAATTAGCAATAGCAAAAAATAAATAAAAAATCATATATTAAAGAACTCCAGGCTAATTATATTCTGTTATGCCTAGTGCAAAACAAAAGGGGGCAGTGCACAACAGAGGGCTTCTACAGGTCCCTGTGCCACTGTCATGTACCAGCCTCTCAAACCCCGCTCTAGACGTACTGTAGGGTACAACCTTAACTTGTAATATTTCTTTCACTATAAAAATATATATTTTAAGTTCATATAAATATTCAGTATTTATATGCAATAGACTTAATAAGGTTCCATTGAGAATCTCAGCATGATCAGTCATGTAACACTAGGTTTCTCCTTCGGCAAACACTACTTTACTCAGCATCAACAGTTCTTCGCCAGCGGCTGGAGAAACAAACCCAAGGTAATTAGTTGAATGCTGAAATAGCATTTTTGAAGAAGGGTTGACCGATATAATCCTTTCAAGCTGGTAAACAAGTGGAGGTTAATTTATATTAAAATGTATACTTTTCACAGCTGTAATGTCCTGAGTGAGTGAGGAGTCAAATGGAATTTGTCAGCAAGTTGTGCTGGCTTAGCTGAAATTTGTTAGCCTTGCTTAAAGGTAATGGCGGCTATCGGATCAACTGATATTTGTGAAATTTTAAAGAACACTTGACTAGCACATAAATCCAACTTCACACATAAGACAGCTGTTAGCCTACAACTATTTATGCTGTCTCCACCACAAGTATTCACAGTCAGAAGCATGCAAATAAATTAAAGCCTGATCATACCTGTTAGAAGGCAACATGCCCAACCCTTAGGCTCACATGCCACATACCCAATAGACAACAGGTCCCCATGCAACATGCTCAATAGAGATCAGGCTGTGTGGGCATTTAGCAGAAAAATAAAATTGTCCTTAAAGGGGTTTTCCAAGACTTTAACATTGATGGCCTATCCTTAAGATAGGTCATCAATGTCTTATCAGTGGAAGTGCGACACCTGGCACCCCTAATGACCAGCTGTTCCCGGTGTCGCAGTGGCCGGATCTGCTCAGGCATTTATGTGTGGATTGCGCTGAATTTTAGAACTGTAGTAGCCCAATTATGTTTGAATTTCCAAGTGACAAAAAATCTAAGAAGCTTTTATTTTTAATATATACTACGATCAGATATAGAGTGTGGGATATTTGACTGTTATTGTATTAGAAACTTACATTACGAAGTTGATCAAAAGCAAATTTAAAGCCTTGCTTGTAGTCTGTGGTTCCTTTGGCACTGATGTTATTGACAGCTTCTTTAAGAACCTTCTTATTTCTAACGTTTGCTTGAACAAGATGATGGAAACAGCTGACATCGTGAGCATTGCTGTTAAACTAAAGGAAGGAAATGAAAAAAAAAAGGTTAATAGGGAAGTTTTAATCTTATGGTAAGTTTGGTTCTTCTAACAGAGAAAAAAACAATTCTGGAAGAAAATCAAAGACAGCACAAGTTATATATCCTCTTGGCTCAATTCCTAATTAAAAAGCAATAAAGCTGCCATTGATGCTTCTACATCCCATCTGTTTACCCTGTTAGATATTGATTTGTTGGTTATGCACACATATGTAAGGCAAATTCTTCTGTTAGGATTAAATCAAAATCAGATACTGTAGAATAAATTAATAGAATAACAATGGCCAAGGCTTTTATACAGCACTGTGCTTATAATATAAATTACTGCATTCTTAAAAAGTATAACGGGTAACATTTCTCCTTGTGAAGAGTGGCATGCCAAGGTGGGGAGACTTAAGACTTGCAATGCTCCTCTGGGAAATTAAATAGGCAAATTACCTCTTCAGAGAGGAAGAGGACTTAAACTCTAGTGCCACCTATTGGATGTAGCAATCCTAAAAGTCAATATCGACCCTTTAACAAGCCTTGTCACATGACTTGGACACTTTTATCCTAAAAGCACATTAAAGGGTCGATAATGACTTTTAGTATTGCTATCTCCAACAGGTGGCACTAGAATTCTAGTCCTCTTCCACTCTAAAGAAGCCGTTTGCATATTAAAAGATATTTTCAATTATGTGACTATGTTTATAATTCCAGTCTACATAAAAACTTTAATTCAAATCGTAAATAGGTTTGATTAAAATAATCCTACCTAATTATGCATACAGCTCCTATTGAGACCTATGTATATCTATGGTTACTGGTTATAACAACCCTTTTCCAAATTATAATCATGCTGTCATATGTTATTCCATTAGGTATGCCTTCTATTCTACCTATTTGTAGCTTACTAAGAAGAGGGGGCAAATGGAAAAGAGTATCACATGACCCCAAGACCATAAATTGTATACACAAAATGGTAAAAGACTGTAAGGATGTTTTTTGTTAAAGAGAATGACCTATGACTTAATGATCAGAAGGTCAAATTTTTATAGTAAAATTTTTTTTTTAATCTGTGATATTTTTTTTTCCTATTCATATATCTATATAAAAACTAAGGGCACTTTCAGATGTCTGTGGTAATCGGTCCGATGTCGGATCACAATGCATAGATTGGCCACGCATCCCCTCACCCGAGAGTGACAGGTTGGGTTAGCAGATGTGTGGCCAGCCCATGCATTGCGATCCGAGATCAGACCGATTATCACGGACATCTGAAAGTGCCCTTAAAGGGGTTGTACACTACTTTATATTAACCCCCCAATGTATCCCCCGTGGCCTCTAAGACTTTTTGTAAATACCTTACGTTCCTGATAATGCTTGTGAGTGGCGCTATCGGCGGCTGCTCACAGGCATTGCATGACCCCCGGCTGCAGCCGGCTCTGACATCCGCTGATGTCACGAAAAGTGCTGGCAGCAGCCGGGGGTCTTTGTCTTCCGCGTTCCAGGGTGGATGCCAGGCTGTGGGCGGGGTTACCCCCCCCGCATCACACCTGGCATCCACCGCGCGCTCTGCCTCTCCCCATTCATTGGGAAAGCGCGCAGTGGATGCTCGGTGTGACGCGGGGGGTAACCCCACCCACAACCCAGCAGCCACTGCGGGGACCCCAGCGCTGAGTCACGACTCACTTGTCGTGACGTCAGTGCGGGGTCACGTGATGCCTCTGAGCGGCCTGTGATAGCGCCACTCATAGGCATTATCTGCAACAGAAGGTATTTACAATAAGTCTTAGGGGCCCCGGGGGATACATTGGGGGGGGGGGTAATATAAAGTAGAATACAACTTCTTTAATCTTGCAATTTTCACACTGGCCACTAGATATAATGGCCATTAGCAGTAAATAACTAACTGTGACCCAACTAAATTGTATTCAAGTATATAATGGCCGCGTCCTAATCTGGGCAAAAGTCATTGAGAAGGGAGAAGGAGGAGGTGAGCTGTGACCATCACCTATTGTGAATGGTGATTCCTGTGTTATTTACCTCTCTTTGTAATCCTGTCTGTGATGATAAGACTGCTGTAAAGTCTTCTGTACAGAACAGAAAGTGTAAGTCTAGTAAAGGGCCTAGTGGCTGAATGAAAATTACAAAGTTTTTGATTTGTGTTATAAAGTAATATCAAAAATGTAAAACATGCATTGAACATAAAAAATTGTTTTAAATAATAGATCATTTTTGATGACACCTTCCCTTCCACAAATACATATCCTTTAAAAATAACACATTTCTATATTTTTGTGCAGCTTAGTATTTACTACACATCATGTCCCGTAATTTGTGGTTATATTTTATTTCAAACTTTCTAAGTGCATACAATGAGAATGAACTGTGGACACATCATGATAGGATAAAAGTTTGTAGCATCTACTAAATCCACTGACTTCATTTTCTGACCCACTTGAGGTAATAGCTTAAAAAGCAATTATCACTGTAGGTATATATAAGCTTGACATGATGCCATTAGTCACCTATAGCAAAAACTATTCCAGCAATGTTAGTATTACATCAACTACCAAACTGTAGCTCAGCAGCATAAAACTTAATATATAACCTGCATGAAAACTGATCCCTGGAAACTATTCAGATGACCTGTTGGTAACATAAAAAGGGGTCAAGGCAGTTCACAGTTAAGTGCTTGAGACATCTGCTTGACTGCGCAATTTCTCTATTTTACCTGGGCCCTAAAACCTTTAAGGAAATACACTATACAAGTTACAATAAACTCATTGTACGATAGAAATGATTAATAACAAAGTTCTATATACATTTATGGTTCAAAACAATTGATTTACTCTACAAGTAGATAACAAATACAGCCTGGAGTCTAAAGCAATTTAAAGGATTGTGGTCTCCTTATAAGTCATAAATAGAGTTAGGAGTTGCTAAAGAGGTTGTCCGCTACTTTAACATTGATGGCCTATCCTTAGGATAGTTCATCAATGTCTGACCAGTCGGGTCCGACACCCGGCACCCCTGCCGATCAGTTGTTATCGATGTCGGCGGCCGCTAGCCGGAAGTACTTTCTTGCAGAGCTTGTAGTAGCCGAGGCAGGGTACTGCACATCTGCCTCCTAATGATTTGAATATGCGATGGATGTGCAGTACCCTGCAGCAGCCACTACAAGTAGACACTCAGCTCCACAAGTAAGTACCATCAGGCCGGCGGTCACCGCCGCTGGCACCGATAAGAGCTGATCAGCAGGGGTGCCATGTTTTGGACCCCGACAGGTCAGACATTGATGACCTATCCTAAGGATAGGCCATCAATATAAAAGTAGTGGACAACCTCTTTAAGAGACAGTTCAGAATTAGTAACCATGTATAAATGACATGCTGTGTTAGCCAAGTATATTTTCAAAAACTTATAGAAAATACAATTAAAACCTCAACTTCACTAATAGAAATACCAAAGCAGACCTCTACAGGCCATTATAGAAAGTACAAAACAGATCTCCACAGGCCACTTATAGAAAGTACAAAGCAGACCTCTACAGGCTACTTATAGAAAGTGCAAAACAGATCTCCACAGGCCACTTACAGAAAGTACAAAGCAGCCCTCCACAGGCCATTATAGAAAGTACAAAACAGATCTCCACAGGCCACTTATAGAAAGTACAAAGCAGACCTCCACAGGCCACTTATAGAAAGTACAAAACAGATCTCCACAGGCCACTTATAGAAAGTACAAAGCAGACCTCTACAGGCTACTTATAGAAAGTACAAAACAGATCTCCACAGGCCACTTATAGAAAGTACAAAACAGATCTCCACAGGCCACTTATAGAAAGTACAAAACAGATCTCCACAGGCCACTTATAGAAAGTACAAAGCAGACCTCTACAGGCCATCATAGAAAGTACAAAACAGATATCCACAGGCCACTTATAGAAAGTACAAAGCAGACCTCCACAGGCCACTTACAGAAAGTACGAAGCAGCCCTCCACAGGCCATTATAGAAAGTACAAAACAGACCTCCACAGGCCTCTATAAAAATTACAAAGCAGACCTCCACAGGCCTCTATAGAAAGTACAAAGCAGATCTCCACAAAGCCATTTATAAAAAGTACAAAACAGACTTCCACAGGCCATTTATAGAAAGTACAAAGTAGAAGATGCAGGAGGTCAGGGTTCTCGCTTGAAAGCTTAATTTACCATTAGTAAATAAAGTCCTCTCAAGAGTACCAGTACTCTTGGGAGGAAGAATATATACTAATTACTTTAGTTGTATCTGTCTTCTACACAAACATTGACCATAGACTGGTCCTATCTACTTAAGGGTCTTGAAGTTATAGTAATAAAATACAAAATGCTAACAATTTATCCAATTTACAAAAATTAAGAAAAACTGTTTGAAAAAATTTGACTTTAGATACCTGGCTTAAATCCTCTAAAGTTAGTACAGGGAGAAGAAGTACCCAAGGGGGTAAAAAAAAGTCATATAAAAAAAAAACAGCCATGTTGATATACGAGCAATTTCTAGTGCCAAAATCAAAGGAGCAACCCCCCAAAAAAAGGATTTAAAACCAGTTTCATAATCACTTTTAACGCTTCCCGTGGTGATGAGAAACCGCTTCTTAATGAATACTGTCACAATCTCACTGATGACCAACTTTACCAAAAAAAACTCTAGATGCATTCAGGAGAGCACCCAACCTATGTAATTTGTTAGCGTCTAGCCGCCAATGGCAACACAAACTCACAAGCAAGTATTGTTGCAACAATAAGAGTCACAAGAAATTGCAATTTAGATCCTCTTTTATGGGGGAATTGTTCAATATTAAGTTAATTGGAACTATCAAACTAGTTTTGTAATACACCTATTGGATTGCCTATGTGGCAAGCAGTACATTGGCCGTACCAGCCAGGCACTCCATAGTAGAGTTAATAAGCATAGGTCTAACATTAACAATAATTTAAGGCCTCGTTTAGATGTCCGTTTTTGTTCACGTGTCAAAAAATGGAATGGGTGTCATCAATATTAGATCCGAATGTCATCAGTACTTTGCCCGTTCGTCAGTTTTTACATTGGTTATTCATTAGTGTTTTTCACATATGGATAAATAAATCAGTTACCAAGCTACTGCTATACTTTGCAATGTTAATCACAGACAACACATGGATAGTATACTGATGCCATGTGTGTGCTGTCCGGGATTTTCATGGACCCATAAACTTGTATTGGTATTTTTTATCCATGATACAAGTAAAATATGGACATCTCTGTGATTTTTGCAAGGAAATGTGAGCTGCAAAAAGCGTGAACATGTGAACAGCCCCGAGGATTATAGAGACTACGTGTTCTCTCCGGGTTATTCATGGATCGAATGCATATTGTGAAATACAGACGTCTGAATGAGACCTAAAACACATAGGCATTTTGGACACGGCATTAACGGCACAAGACTGCAAATTCTTTGGAGCTTTGCTGATATCTTCTCCCATACGACGCCTTTTTTCCATCTGTTTAACATCCTCGTAGCTTGCTTAGGGAATAGCAATAAGAGAAAAATCAAGTTCATTCATATATGTATTTTTTTCTTTTCTTCCATATAGGATTTCTCCCAGCTTAGTATATATCTTTCACATTTTATATTATTTTTTTTTTTGTTCACTTGTTTTTATCTGATTGTGTTCACTGTAACTTTACTTGATCTTTGCAATTTTTCACATGCATACTCAATTTTTTGATGCCCTCTGTTTTTATTATAATGTTACAAAGATGGAAAGGTAAGTTTTTATCTTTTTTACTTAATTTCTATTCTTATGATACTTTTGCATCTGTCTATATTTAAAGCATAACAAGTATGTAATGCCATCAAGACTTTACAACTCCAATAATATCCAGTGAATGCACTGACTAACATGACACTCAGCATGACTGACACTGTTTGGCGCCTTTTTTAGAGTTAAATATCTGCGCTATCTACTTTCTGTACTGTGCAATATACTGACAAAGGGGTTGGTGCGACACACTGATACACTTTTATTAAAGCTTTTTAGTGAAAACACTAATCTCCTGCATCTTCTGTTAGCAGCGTGGCACCATCTATTCTTCACCCTATCCTACTGTTCTAGTGTTCTGGCCATGCGCAGTGCTAAAAACAGATCTGTTAAGGATGACCATCCGTTATTATCCATTTCCCACTATAAATGTAAAGAAAAACGTATTTGTTTGTGATCGCATTTTTTTCAGAAAAAAAGTTGTGCAGACTACATTTTTTGGATCTAACCAAATTCTGAACCGCGCCTGGAAAAAAGGCAAACTGAAGTCATCTTAGGATACTTCTGTGCCCATTCAAATGTATGGGTCTTGTACTGGAGCGTTTTATTTCTGGGTTTATGATCCCACAAATCCATAGCCATAAATATAATTGTTTAGATTTAATAACGCAAATGCAGAGGCTACACTTCTGTCAGGTTCTCAAGGAAATGATCTGCTTCCACTGCTTCAAGGGAATCTGTCACCAGGTTTTAGCTATGTAATCTGAATACAGAAGGGGTTAAAACACAGATTTCAGGAATTCCTCTCTTATCAAACTCTGTGCTGTTATTTGCAATGATTGTTTTAGCACCAGGAGCTTATCATTGCTGGACTAAACAAGCACATGTCTCCTGGTCAGACTCTGCCCCCTCCTGTGATAGGCAGCTTTCTGTCTATGGACATTGTACATGAAGAGCCTGGTGTGGGTGGGATTAGCTTTTCAGCTCTGGTTTATTCTAAATCTAAAAGCTCTGATTGTGTGAGAACTGCTGCACCCAGTAATCTAAGTGATACATCTTTGGATTCAGGGTCTCTTTGTGTACATCATGATGCTCTCAAATAAGTGAGCAAAAACCTTCTGACAGATTCCCTTTAAAAGTACAGCGTTATCATGGAGACCTTGTTGGGAATCAAATTAATTAAAAACAAAAGCTTACGACAGTTTGAGTGTAATCTTCTATGTAAATGTTGGGAAATTGATCTTAATGGGGATTTGACAATACTACACATGACAATCTAAGACAAGAATAGAGATTATAATTTTAAATGATCATATTTCAGCATTGAAGTTAGATATTAGGGAATTGTTTGCTTATTTATATTCAAGAAATTTATTTTTTAAGTTTCTTTTAAGGTTCATTGTGGGTCCACTGCATTATCTCTAACAGGCAAAATAGTATTTTCTGACAGACTGTTTTGCTCAGTTAAAAGAAACCTGATAGACCTGTGAGGGTATGTGCACATGGCGTCTATACTCCGATGCAGATCTGCTTTAGGAAATAGCTCCACCAGCTGCATTTTTTCCTATTGTTTCTACTTTAAAGAATGGACGGCTTCCAAACAAACCCACCTGAAGAAAGAACATGTTTCTTCTTTTTTAATCGCTTCACATTTTCCAAACCCAAAAGCAGTTACAAATAACAAAAGACTGAACATGTGCACAGTAATGTCTTTCTTACATTGTGGTGCATTATGTTCATTTTTTGCTGCAGTTTTGCGGCCCTTTTTCTGGTGAGCTCCAGGTGGAATGCACATTCCCTTAGAGGTCAATAAAAACCATGACCAATCCTAGAAATGGTGAAAAAAAAGGAAAAAGCAAAGCAGCACTATGATAATGGTGTGTGCAGGCCCCCAACAATATAACCTTAGTGACCACAAATACATCTTTTTACTGACCTGAGATATGAGAACCGCGTCCCCTGGCGGGTGAAAATGCAGTAGCTGCCAGCTGTACACGATAGCTGACACCCTGCTGCATCAGTCATGCTTGGTGTTGGCACTGTCCATGGACGTTTAACCACTTAGATGCTGCTGTCAATAGTGATTACAGCATCTAGATGGTTAACAGACTGTGGGGCTTCCCCCTTTAAACCTATTGGCTCCCTGAGATCATAATCATGTGGTCCTAATGGTTGCCATGCCAATTCACAGCCAAATAATGGCCTTAGTCTGCCAGTTATAGTGACCTGTTCAGAAGTTAGCAAAATTTAGGTGGTAAAAATAAAATTTTTCTTTCCTGTCATGCCACTTTGTATTAATTCCTGAAAAGCACCTGAAGGGTTAATAAACTACCCAAAAGCAGTTTTGAATATCTTCAGGGGTGCTGTTTTTTAAAATGGTGTCACTTTTGGGGTTTTTTAATTGTGTAGGTCCCCCAAAGTCACTGCAAAACTAAATAGGTATCCAAAATAGGTACGTCTTGTAAATTTCTTTGAAAAAATGAAAAATTACTGCTACATTTTTAAAGCTTCTAACATCCAAACAAAATAAAAGAACATTTTACAGATGGAGCTGATGTAAAGCCAACATGAGAGAATTGATCTATACTATTTTGTGTTTTACGACTATCTGAATTAAAGGGATAATCATTCAAAGTTTGAAAATTGCTAATTTTTAGAAATTTTTGTCAAATTTCTAATATTTTTATAAATAAACGCAAAACATATCGACCTAAATTTACCATTATCATAAAATATAATGTGTCATGAAAAAAAAATCTCAAAATAACTGCGATGTGATGACACATTCCAGAGTTATTGCCTCATAAAGTGACACTGGTCAGATTTAAAAAATTTGGTGCAGTCACTAAAGGGTTAAAATAACAAATATGAAGCACTTCATGAAAAAAAAGTGAGTTTTTTTTTACCCATATCTGGTTGACATTTCGGCTCTAGAAACACATGAGCCTTTCTCCAGCAGTATTATATAAGGGTGGCTAGAAAAGCAGTAAAAGCACAATAGGGTCTTCTCCAGTGATGGAGGATACCAAGCTATGAGGAAGTGCTCACCTGATCAGGTTGTGTGATACACAATGACTGATGTAGTTCAAAGTGTCACCTGCTGCAGACTTATGGGTAAAAACCAATGAAACCATTAATGGAAAGCAATGGGTTAACTGCGCGGCGGATGATAACCAAATTAAGATACTGTACCAGGAGACAGGTACTTGTGGTTTGTCCTCATGGAGAAGTCAGATGACTTCAAAACGTATAGATAATAAACTGCACAGAAAAATCTTGGGTCTCCTGGAAGCTTCATTTGGTTATCACCAGCAGCACAGTTAACCCATTTCTTTCCAATAATGGTTTCTCCAGCAGTGAACATTTGCACAATGTCAGGCATCAATAGGGTAAGACACAACAACATATTGTCAGGATAATTAGCATGAAAACAGTGTATATATTTAATTATTATTGTATATCCATAATTCCATATATCAATATGCAATATACAGAGGGTATGTAAAACTGCAAGTGCAATATGCCAAAAAGCTACCCATATCTCTGAATCCATAGAAAATAGTAAGAACCTATAATCACCTATGTATGAGTCACATAGCACACCTAGTATTCACTAAAAGTGTCAAACTTGTGTATATGCAGACTCACCAGTGACAGGAGTCACCTGTCCACCATGTCTTATAAATGCCTGGATAGGTGCTCACTAGAGATAAGCGAACCTGAGCTTTAAAGTTTGGGGTTCGTTCCGGACAATTAGTGTCCGGTGCTGAACTCCGAATATGGACTTCTCCCAGACATCTGATTTAGTGTTTGGAGTTGGGATGTGAGAGAGCATATGAGAGCGTGAGAGAGAGAGCGAGCAAGAGAGCTAGAGAGACCGAGAGAGACGAAAAGAGAGCGAGAGAGAGTTTTGCAGCCCCCTAGCCCTTACTATGACCATTTTACAGCACCAAAGTTCGGATCCCCATTGGATTCTATGGGATTCGGGGTCAAGTTCTGTTACACAAACCTAACTTTGGACTACAGTTTGTCCGAACCAGAAGAAAGCGAACTTCCACAGGTCCCCTCATCTCTAGTGCTCACATGTTCCTATGCTCATGTTTCTGTAGTAGGAGAAAGAGCTAAAGAAGTACACCCACAAAAAATCTGGCACCAATAATTTAACTTTTATTATACAATCAAAGAATATTGAACAGCAAGGAAAAATCTCATTAAAAATATTAGAAATAGCAAAAGAAGCCAAAAAAATCTTCATTTTCGCATATGATAATGCCAAAAAATTGAAATAAACCCCCCATTTGATGTCCAGAAACATGGACTAATAAACAAGTAAATCCCCAAAATAACAAAGCATAAAATGAGTATAACATGCAATAATCACATAATATATATAAATATTAGTGATGAGCAAGCATGCTCGCTACTGCTAGGTGCTCGCCCGAGCATCTCACTACTCGAGATGCTCGGCGCTCGCCGAGTATTTCCGGGGTTGCTCGGCGGGAGTTCGGGTCCCCTCCCTGCATGTTTAACGCTCTTTAGAGCGCCAATCAACATGCAGGTATTGCCTGCCTCTCACTGTAATGGGGTAGCCATGCTGGTTGTGGCATTACAGTGATTGGCTGGCCGCATAGCGTCATCGGGTCTATATCAGACCTGGCGCCGCCATGTTCATCACAGTCACTCCGGAATTAGACAGTGTAGGGAGAGGTGCTGCCGTGTCAGGGAGAGATTTGATTGTGTATTAGGTAGTGTAGGGAGAAAACCCGTACATTACACATATCCGTCTTAACAAACAGTCCTTTTGAGGACTAACTAATCCATCTGCAGAGATATCAGGCAGGCAGTGTATATAGGCAGGCAGGGTATATAGCAGACTGCAGTGTATATAGCACAAGAGGCTCCATTCCAATTCTGCCTTCTGCAGCTGTTAGATATTTCTATACAAAGGCCCAGGTCTCAGGGGCCAAGAATACTTTTCTTTGGATCTTAATCCTCATTATTTGCTTAAAAAGCAATCCAGAGAACACCGTTTTTCTGCGCCATTTGCTTGTTGCGCACTCTCAAGTAGCAGCATCAGGAAGCACGTCCATGTCCTTGTCCCAGTGCAGCATTCAGTTGTCCATACCCGAGTCCTTGGAACACAAGCGCCACTATTTCTCCTGGTGTGCCGTCCCCGCATTACACAAGCACGTGTCCCAAAACATTAGCCGTGCCCTCAGCAACGCAGTTAACGGGAAAGTCCACCTAACTATGGATACGTGGACAAGTGCTTGTGGGCAGGGATGGTACATCTCGCTGGCGGCACACTGGTTTAACATAGTGGAAGCCGGGACCCAGTTGGACCTTGGGATGGAACACGTCCTCCCGACGCCGAGAATTGCGGGCCCTAGGTCAATCAGGGTTGCCCCCATGGTCTACAGCTCCTGCACCTCATCCTTCTCAGCCTCCATCTCCGAAATGACCACATCAGTCACAAGCTGGAAGCACTGCAGCACTGCCTCAGCCAAGCAGCTACAGGCTGTGCTGAAGCTAATATGCTTAGGTGACAAACCGCACAATGCTGAAGAGTTGTGGACAGCTATGAAAGAGCAGGCAGATCTGTGGCTCATACCGATGAACCTACAGCCAGGCATGGTCTTGTGTGACAATGGCCGGAACCTGGTGGCGGATATGAGGTGAGGCAAGCTCACACACGTACCATGCCTGGCCCATGTGCTTAACCTCGTGGTTCAGCGGTTTCTCAAATCCTACCCGGAGCTGCCGGATCTGCTTGTTAAAGTATGCCGCCTGTGTGCCCATTTTAGAAAGTCAGCTACAGCTTCCGCCGATCTTGCCGTGTTTCAGCAGCGTTTGCAGCTTCTGGCTCACAGACTGATGTGTGATGTCCCCACATGTTGGAACTCTACACTGCAGATGTTGGGAAGGATTTGTGAGCAGAAAAGGGCAGTTGTTGAGTACCAGCATCAACAAGGCCATCGGTATTCAGTTCAGACTCCACACATAAGACCTCAGGAGTGGATATGGATGTCAGACATATGTACCATCCTCCAAAACTTTGAGGACTCCACCAAGATGGTGAGAGGCGATTACGCCATAATTAGCATCACCATCCCGCTTCTCTGTCTTCTGATACGGTCTCTGCTCACAATCAAAGAGGATGCATTGTGAACCATACAGGGTGAATACACACAGCCAAGCCTCATCTCATCCCAATGTGGATTGGGTGACCATGAGGAAGAGGAGGAGGAGGAGGAAGGACAGGAGCTAGTTTCATGCAACATAGATGGTACTACCTGCACAGCTGTCATACCGTCTGTTCAGCGTGGATGGCCAGAAGACAGAGAGGAGGAGGAGGAGGAGGAAGAGGAGAGCATGGTCAGTCATTCTCTTGGTGAGGACAAGGAAGTCTTGCCTGTTAGTAGTCTGGCACGCATGGCTGAGTTTATGTTACACTGCCTTTCCCATGACCCTCGCGTTCTCAAAATTTTGGGTGACAGTCATTACTGGTTGGTGACACTTCTAGACCCACGCTACAAGGATAACTTTATATCTCTTATTCCTGAGGCGGACAGGTCTACAAAAATGGGGTTGTACCAGAAGGCTGTTGTTGCGGAACTATTAAAAAAATTCCCATCTGAAAACACTGGCGGCAGAGGGCACACTTCGTTGGACAACCAAGGAGTACAGGTGAGAGAGACACAACTCCAATCCAGCAGAGGCAGGGGAACACTGTCAAAGTTCTGGGAGAGTTTTCTCAGACCCTTCCATCGCACAGGCCCTGAGGCGTGGGGTACTCTCACAAGGAGTGCACCGTTTTGGAAGATGCTGAGGGAGTACCTTGCCCACCGTCCCAACGTCCTCCGTAATTCCTCTGTGCCTTATAATTATTGGGTATCCAAGCTGGATACGTGGAATGAACTGGCTCTCTATGCCTTGGAGGTCCTGGCCTGCCCTGCCGCCAGCGTTTTATCACAGCGGGTTTTTAGTGCCGCTGGTGGAATTATAACCGATAAGCGCATCCGCCTGTCAGCTGAAAATGCTGACAGGCTGACTCTTATAAAAATGAACAAGTGCTGGATTGGGCCAGACTTCTCAACACCACCGAATGATAGCAGCGTAACATAAACTCAAATCCAGTATCTTTTCTTGGGAGATGTATTCCCATGCACCTTTTCACACCCACACATGGGTATATGCTTCCTGATTTTGTCTATTTGCTCTTGTCCTCCTCCATCTCCTCATCCTCCACCACCATATCACCAGGGTGACTGTGGTCCGTGATGCAACACCTACATAATTTTTTTAAAGGGTGTTTATGATGCCGGTAAAAAAAATTTTTTATACAGTCTGTTCATGTATACCCCCCAGCGGTAAATGTTTGTCAGCCCATAAACTTTGTGTATGGGCATTACAAGCATAGGAAGCCCGCTCCTTTCTAATGGGAACATTTTTTAATGAGGCCCTCCTCCACGTCTCTTCCAAGGGGCACTGAAGTGCCTCCAAATTTTTGGCAGCCCTTGCATTCACTGCATAGGCCAACACTATGGGAGACTCTCTCCTTTCTATCGGGAATTTGTCATTACTGTGGCCCAGATCTATGTGTCTTTAAATTCTTGGTGGGGTTTTTCCTAAAATTGGTCAGCCTTTGGACTCACTGCATACCCTATAACTGTATAGCAGACTCTCTCCTTTCTAATGGGAATTTGTCGTTACTGTGGCCCTGCTCTGTGTCTTTAAATTCTTAGTGTGGTTTTTCCTAAAATTGGTCAGCCGTTGGACTCACTGCATACACTATAACTGTATAGCAGACCCTCTCCTTTCTAATGGGAACATGTCGTACCTTGCTACTGTGGCCCTGCTCTGTGTGTCTTTAAATTCTTAGTGGGGTTTTTCCCAAATTTTGGCAGCCCTTGCAGTCACAGCATGGGCATTACCACTATAGGAGACCCGCTCCTTTATAATGGGAAAATTTCTTTTACTGAGACCCTCCTCTATGTCTCTTCAAAGGGGTATTGGGTTGCATCCAAAATTTTTGCCGTCTGCTGGCCCTATAAAAATAGGCTTTATGACTTTCAGAATCCCTCCATCATAAATAAAACAGGATGTGTCTGATGACGTGTCACACACCACATTGTCAGATAAGGTTGTAAAATGTTAAAATGATTCCCGGTGAATGCATTTGTTTTAAAAAATAATGTAAAAAAAGCAAAACAATAGGATCTTTCTTTAGTATAAAAAACAGCGTCACCAATTTAACCTCAATGTAATCACATTGTTCAGCTCATGCACCTCCTCCTCCATCTCCGAAATGACCACATCAGTCACAAGCTGACAGCACTGCAGCACTGCCTTGGCCAAGCGGCAACAGGGTGTGCTGAAGATAACATGCTTAATGCTTAATTGACAAGCCGCCCAGCGCTGCAGAGTTGTTGAAAGCTGTAACACAGCAGCCTGATCTGTGGCTCTCACCGCTGAACAAACAGCCAGGCATGGTCGTGTGTGGACGGTTTCCCTCTATGCTAGTCCTTTCACCGAGCTAAATACAACTCTCATCAAAAAAAGCTGTGGACTGGCTCCGTACCGTCCCTGGCCACATTCACCTGTCCACGTATTTGTGGGTAGGCGGTCATTCCCAGTAAGTGCACTGGGGAGGGCACGGGTAATGTTGTGGGACCCCGTGCTTGTGGAAGACCGAGAAGATACCGGGAAAAATAATGGCGGCTGGGGACCGAGTATGGATACCCGGCCGGCGCCGACATGCGGTTGTGAAAAGCTTCCGCCTCCACGAGCCTAAACGGCCATATTTCAAGTGAAAGCAGCTTTAGAGGACTTCTTGGGAGAAATGACAGCTGGGTAGATATGGTTTCCCAAGTCCTTTCACCAAGCTAAAGAATATGGCTGTGGTGAAATACAACTCAGCAAAAAAGCTGTGGACTTGCTCCGTACCGTCCCTGGCCACATTAATCTGTCCACGTGTTTGAGGTTAGGTGGTCCTTCCCAGTAAGCGCACTGGGGAGGGCACAGGTAATGTTGTGGGACCAGTGCTTGTGGAAGGCGGAGACGACACCGGGAGAAACAGTGGCGGCTGGGGACTGAGAATGGACACTCGGCCACCGCCGTCATGAGGTTATGAAAAGCTTCCGCCTCCATGAGCCTAAAAGGCCACATTTCAAGTGCAAGCAGCTGTCAAAAATTTGGCAGTATAGTATTGCAGCCTGTGGGTGGGTGGGTGGCTGGCTGCATACTTGTGCTTGCATGCCAAGGAATGGGGTAGGGACAACTGAATGCTGCACTGGGACAAGGACGTGGATGGTGATTGTTGCAAGTCTGCAACGACAGGTGCATGGCGGGAGGCATCTTCGCATGCGTCAAGGATCACTTATGATGGGCACACTTTTAGGCAGTGACCTGAGAGTCAGAAATGCTTCCAGAGGTCTTCTTCATGCTGTTCCCATGTCTTTTCAGCACTGTATGCATGTGTCTGATGACGTGTCACACACCACATGGCCAGATAAGGTTGTAAAATGTTAAAATGACATTTCCTGGTGAATGCATTTGTCACAGTTGAAAGCAGTGCAAAAGTGAAATAACGCATCAAAAACGCTACGTGTGAACATAGCCCAAGGTGTGGAGGAGCATTTTTGGTTTTGGTTATTTATTTTGCCTTATATACAAGTCTTTACCCTGGAAAGGATGTTCCTTAATATATTTCCAAGGAAAATCCATTTTGGTTTTGTTTTTGTATGTTTTATTGTGAGTCCGTAAAAGTGGCGTAATACTCTGACAACGTTGATGACAGCAGTGACCAGGGAGTCTGAAATGCTTCCAGGGGTCTTCCCCATGCTGTTCCCACGTCAATTGAGAACTGTTCCCATCGATATGGGCAATTTTTAGTCCCTCTGCAGATCGCCGGGGGGAGCCACCTGAAAAATGCTCGAGTATCCCATAGACTTACATTGGGCTCGTTTTTCGGGTCGAGCACCCGAGTATTCCAATTTGCTCGACCCAAGCAACAAGTACCCGAGCATTTTAGTGCTCGCTCATCACTAATAAATACCTAAAATATTTGTGGAGTACAGATAAAAGATCGTCTAAAAGGTGGGGGAGCAAAAGTCCCCACAAATCTCGCTGGTATGACCAGGTTAAGTATTAGGAGACATGCGCCATAGGAATGTGTGATGCTATTTATCTCACACATTGAATGTCACTTTGGGCCTTTTTACAATTGAACCAGCATAAAACGTCCACATTAGCAGCGAATTCTCCATGACCTGCAGTAATTCATCTTGAATTATCCCCATGCTATTACACTGTCACATGGGTAATTTATATCAATTACTATCTAGCTGATCATGTACATTTTAGCTGAACCAGAAATTAAATAAATGAGGTAAATGTTTTGCCTTGTTTTTTGTAAATGTGAAAACTCCCAAAGCAGCTAATGTCAAAAGAACAGATAGATTGTATGACAAGACACAATAATAGAGAAATTACAATGCGGACACTCTTGTAACCATAAGTTTTCCATAATTTAACATTTGTCTTCTAACGAATTAAAGGGGTTGTCCAGGCTTGGGGCTCAAGTCTGCAGTCACTCTATGTGACTGCAGTTTTATGAATCCTCATAGCGTGCACAGTGCGTGCTGTCAGGATTCTCCAGTGCCGGGATCGGCAGCCTTATGACCGCAAAGTATGCGATTTGTGTTCTTCCAGCAGAATTCCGACTAGACGTATCCAGCCTCAATCAATCCACTTGTATCTAGTCGGCACGTGACCGCATGTATGCAAATTGTATGCTTGCCATCACACGTTCACCCACTTCCGGCACCAGCACTGGAGAATCCTGACAGTGGAAACACTGCGTGCTGGAAAGATTCACAAGTCTGCAGTTACATAGAGTGACTGCAGATTTTAACCTTTGGCCAGGGGTCTCCCGACCTGAGCGTGACAGCCTCATAGAAATATATGAAGCTGTCATGCTCTGGTTGGAAGACCTGTGGCCTGTCCATAATCAGACCGAGATCCCCAGACATCTGCATGAGACCTAAGAAATTTTAGCTGCCTCTTTTAACCCCTCAGTGACCAAGCCAAATGTTTCAAAACTAACGTGTCATTTTATGTGCCAATAACGCTGAAATATTTCAACATACTGCAGTGATTCTGAGACACATTGTGCTTTATGCTAGAGGTAAATTTAAGTCAATATGTTTTGTTATTATTTATGAAAATATCAGATTTGTCCCCCCAAAAGCAATAGCCGTTTTCAAACTTTGCATGCTTATATCTTTAATCCAGATAGTCACACCACAAAAAAATGTTAATGAATACCATTTACTTTATGTCTACATTACATCAACACCATTTGTCAAATGTCCTATTATTTTGTAAGGATATTAAAGGTTTAAAAATTTTGCAGAAATTTTTCATTTTTTGTAGGAAACTTACAAAACTAATTTTTTTAGGGACCTATTCAGTTTTTAAGTGATTTGGAAGGACCTACTGTATATATTGGAAAACCCCCAAAAGTGATACCATTTTAAAAATAGCACCCCTCAACATATTCAAAACTGTTGCCAGGTAGTCTGTTAACCCTTTGGTTACTTTTCAGAGATTAACACAAAGTGCAATGGCAGTAATTAAAAATTATATTTTTATTACTAAAATGTTGCTAACAGATGTCCACTGTAGCTGACAGACACAAAGGACACTACTTGGCCTCGGATTGCCATGTCAACCATCAGGACCACACAATCACGATCTCAAGGTGCTAATGGGGTTAAAGAGGGAGCCATGAATTGGTGTCAACACGGATCATGGCTAATGCAACAAGGCATCAGCTACAGTGTACAGCGGGCAGCTGCCGCATATTCACCCATCGAGTAATGCTATTCTCTCATATCTCAAGCCAGTAAAAAGGCATACTTATGGTCTTTAATGCATTAAAGGGATACTCCAGCACTGGGAGAATTTTCAGCAAAAACTGCAGCTTGCCAAATCCTAACAGTGTGTATATTTCATATTATATTATTGGTTGCCTGTTTAAGTGATTATCATATGACCACAAGAATCTATATATCCATCTATCTATATATCTATTATCTATCTACTGTATCTATTTATCCATATATCTATCTATCCATATATCTATCCATCCATTATCTATTTCTCTATCTATACATATATCTATCATTTATCTATCTATCCATCCATCTATCTATTTATATCATCTATCCATATATCTATCTATCTATCTATCTATCTATCTCATCTATATATCCATTATCTATATTATCTATCTATCTTATCTATCTATCTATCCATTATCTATCTACAAACATATTTTAAATAAAAGATTAATATGTGCTGTAGTTTTAGAGTCATGAAGTCTATTATCACACAGAATTTTCTCCAATTTTTAAAGAGTTCACAGAGTTACGATATAGTATAGAGGACTACGCAACAGCAGTTAATCAATGCGACACAAAGTGCTGTGCACTGACACTGTAAATGATTGATTGCAATGACTGATATCACAATTCGATAAGCTGTAGACTAAAAAAGGTTTAATGTTAATGAATATGGTCAAGTGAAATATGAAATACTGTGGCTTAACATGTTATAAGAAAGCATTATTGTTAGGAGCTTAGAGCACTGTGGCAGAGTTTTCTATGTAAGAGCAAGTCACTTTTATTAGTTTCTGAAATTATCCAAAATATATTTTGTTGTATTGTAGAAAGCATAGCTTAACAATAACCTGATGTTAGTAATGAACTTTAGGTCACTAAATTTTTCTAAATCAGCTCAAATACTTATTTGTATTAAGAGCAACTATATTGGAGGTAGCTATTCTCAAAGATAGCCACTAGGTGGCAGCAAGGTATCTATGCTGTCTACACTGTGCTATTAAGAAGTTTGCAAACACAAGTCATGCAGCTTTGTAATAATGTATGAAGCGTAATTCAATGTTGTCAGTTTACGACATTACAGACTAGAGATTTTTAGATATAGCAATTAGATGCTGTTAGTTTAGATAACATTGTGAATATTACTCTTAAAACTTGTTAAATATTTCAAAAAAGCAGAATATTATAATTCTCTTAGTAATATATTTATATCAGTAACACATTTAGATTTGAGAGTCCTCAGTGGTTGATACCTTTTAATGGCTAACTGAAAAGATGGTAACAAGTTGCAAGCTTTCGAGACTACGCAGGTCTCTTCATCAGGCATAGTATAACTTGAAATCTTAAGAGTCACATATTTATACACAATAGGACACAGAAACAATGTAATAGATGAGACAGGTGACATAAAGCAGAGCTATTACTATGGGAGAGAGATAAATAGTTCTGGCTTTAAATATTGGAGCAGTTCATAGAGAAGGAAAGTGAAAGTTTTATTTTCCTATGACTGAGGTCTGGTCCAGGGTTGTGATGACCCCACCTTTCTGAGGACCACATTCCTTAGTTGATGTTGAACGACATAAATCCATGCCACACATTCATTCCTGCTCTGAAGGTGTCAAATGTCACCATGAGTTTATATTCCCAAAAATCAACAGGCTAACACAGTACAAAAATATATATTTTACCTGTATGATTAACACATAACTCAAAACATACAAAATGATTTATCTACATGGGTATTTTTAAATTTCAATGTTATCATCTATTCGTATGTTAGGAAATTACTTCCTGTTCGCTAGGGGTCCGATCGTTGGGACCTCACCAATCCCTAGAATAGAAAGCCGTGTGTGAATGAAGCAGCACTTATTCATGCTCACTCATTCCCAATGGGACTAACGGAGATAGCTGAGTGCTGGGCTCGGCTGTTCTTCAGCACTCCCTTAGGAATGAATGGAATGTCAGTGTGCATGATCAAGCACCGCTCCATTCACACTGGGCTTTTCATAAATCGATGGGAGTACCAGCGGTCCCACCCCAGTAATCGACAAGTTATCCCCATATCCCACAGATAGGGAATACCTTCCAATCTCATAGATTGTGTTATGTGTTACTCTGTAATGTCTTTATAAGTATCCTCGAAAATGTAAAGTTCTGCGGAACATGTTGGCGCTATAGAAGAAGTGGGAAGAGACAAGTCAGAATAACGTTTGTTGCAAATGTCCTCTGCAAGTTTCACTGAAAGGTTGTAATCATCTTACCAATGTAAAACAAAATTTTAACAATTTATTTATTAGTTTCATGTCAGGCATTGAAAGAGACAGATGCAGTGTCATGGTTCTACTGTATTCCCCAAAAGCATGCCACTTTCGATAAATGTACCCCATGGACTCAGAATGCTGGACCTACCAACCTGCCTGTTACTTCTGTACATAAAAAGACTTTTGTTAATAAATCTATTGCTAAGATGTAAGGAGCCTTGAAGCAGGAACCTTTTGTTCTTTGATTTTGCCCTTCTGTCCCCAATTACTATACAGTACAATACATGACAGTGGTGGAGAAAGAAAGACAAGTGTCTATCACTCAATGCCATCTGTTTCTTCTAATGGATTGAGTAGTTTAGAAAAGGCTTGGCTACCATGATTACTTGTCTGTTACTATGACCCCTCTCTCTAAGTGCATGATATTAAAATGTACATTGAGATCAACCTCCTGGCATCTCATCTTGTCTATATATATTCAGGGAACTTGGATGACCCTGATGTGTCAGGTAGTATTTTATTCCTATCGGGATCTGAACTTTGGCCTTTGCGTTGCTGGCCAGCAGATTGACTGCTGTGCCACAGAGTCCAATTACCGCTCCCTCCTCGCTCTAGAACTTGGATGTCTGAATAAATTAATATTTTGTCCTTTTCATTTCCACCAGTTCACAATGATTGCCTTATCAAGAGCTTTCCCCCTCATTAAGCTATAAAACATGGCATTTCTGACATGTCGGCACTTTGGGGTAAGTCTTGATTTAATGTATGTAGACACTTTGACCTGTTCTAACACTGCCAGGTCTTGACTTATCAGTTACTGTCTTGTAGAAGTCAAACATATGACCCTGCTTTGCTACAAACCTCTTGTTCTTTTGATTGCTTTGTGACTAAATCTGACATCTTTCATTTTGATCAAACAACTTGTAAAATGCAGGGAAACAATATAAAAGCACAGCGCTAGTGGCAAATAGTAACAAATGAATGGTGTGACCCTTCGCTATGAGCGCTCATAGCTAAACAGGTTCCTGACCTTATAAAATGATTCATTAGGAAGTACTTCAGCTTTTACAGGAGATTCTCATTAATATTACACAGGCAACATTTAAATAAAAATTAACAAACGCCGGAGCACAAGGTCACCGTTGCCACCCTCGCTGGGATCTGTATAATCTTCTGTTATCAGCATATATCAGAGATATTTAAACATGGCCATAAACTTAGAAGGAACCTGTCATGGTAAAAAAGGTATCTGACCAGCAGGCTGGATGGTATAGAGCAGGAGAAGCTGATCAGATCAATAAACATATTTTTGTGAGAACTGTTTCAGTAAAACTTGCATTTTACTCATTGAAACCCCTGTTGTTTGTGTGCATAGGAGCCAAGTGGGCGGTCCTACTAGTGACTGACAGTCATCCCTGTATGTGAATGCAGAGATAGATGTCAATCATTCAATAAGACCACCCACTGGACTCCTATGCATACAAGCACCAGGGATTTCAATGACAATACAATATAATAATATAAAAGCCATAGTCTCCAAATATTTACCAATATTTAATTATGATCCAATTTTGAAAAATATGGGCGCAGGCTATCAGTTTGTGGCGGAAAAAAAGACAAAGCCTTAGGCAACATTTTATCACCTAGTTTATATACCGAATAATATCCAAATGATACATAGTAGGCTCTTAAAGGTGTTTCCATGTGCTGAAACAGCAGGTGTGGTGTCTGTTTTAAGGGTAAAAAAAAATAGTATACATGTCCCATGGTGTGGATTGCAAGACAGAATAGTTCATGAACTGTGATACACAACATGGGGTGTGTTGTATCGAATGCAAGATATGGAATGTTAAATATATAGACTGCACAATAAGAAAATTGAAGAAAAAAATTAGTACACATTTATCCAATATCTATAAAAAGATCGCATCTTATTGAAGAGCAGTGAGGCACTTTATAGACTGGAATAGTGCAAATAAAGATAGTTTTACTCTCTATGGTATCGAGAGGATTCACTGACTGCCAAGAGGTGGAAATTGGCAGAATTAGTTATTGTTAAGAAAACCATATCGGAATATTGGATTCAGGAATTAAATGCTAGCCAACCAAGTTCTACATATGATCAGTCATTTATTTATTTCCTGGACTCCACAGGAGAAATCATGACAGGCCTTCAGCCCACCCCTGGATGCCATAACAGCTCATCAGCTCCCCATGTTCACGCCAAGAGAGGCGGATGGGCTCCCGAATGGATATCCGGTCTGTAATGTGATGCTTAAATGAGACTGTCAGTGATTAATAGTAGAGTCGGGTGTTGCACTGATCACTTTCGGTTAAGGCAGATGCTGGCTATTTACAATAGCTGGTATCTGCCTTGTTTTTAGCTGGCTCACCTCCAATGGAGCAGTGTGTCATCAAGCATTGAAGTGATAATATCTAAACAAAAGTCACCATGTAACCTTTACTAACTGTGCTTCCTAAATTGAGCCTCAGGCCACATTCAGAGTGTCAAAAGTGCTAGACCCCCATACCTGACCTCCTTTGGTACCACTGAACTTAGATAACCATACAACCCTAATGTGCATTAGGTAGGTACAGTGTTTTTGTGTATGTCGTCTCCATAAAACAGTGTTAAAAGGGGTTTCCCACCTTTGGATCCTTTTTTTTTTTACTTAGATACATGTATCTTGAGTAGTGTTGAGCGAGCACTAAAATGCTCGGGTGCTCGAAGCTCGGGCCGAGCTCGCCGTGATACTCGGGTGCTCGACCCGAGCAACGAGCCCAATGTTAGTCTATGGGAGACTCGAGCATTTTTGCGGTGGCACCCCCGGCAGTCTTTTAAAAGCCTAACAAGTGCCCAAAACGATAGTGACAGTGCTCAAATGACATGGGGACAGCATGGGGATCGCCCCAGGAAGCATTTCTGACCCCCAGGTCACTGCTGTCAACAACGTGGTCAGAGGTATTAAGGCACTTTTACGGGCTCACAATAAAGCGTTCAAAAACGAAAGTGAAACTTTTTTCCTGTGAAATATGTTAAGGATAGTGTTGAGCGATACCTTCCGATATCAGGAAATATCGTATCGGATTGGATCGGACCGATACCCAAAAAGTATCGGATATCGCCTATTCCCATACCGGAAACCAATGCAAGTCAATGGGACACAAATATCGGAATGAAAATAAACCCTTTCTTTCCTTGTAGGTTAATTCTACATCAAGTAAAACAACTAAGAATAATGTAGAATGTATTACGCGAAAAGCCGGCAATTCATCAGCGGCATACACCGCTACCTGACAATTTACAACAGAAAGAATAGAGCATCACACACAGATTAGATAGATAGAAACATGTCAGTCACATATATATGAAGTACAGTGACAGTGTTGCTTACTGTACTTGTCATTTAGTGTAAAGGATTTATTTAAAAAAATAATTGTGTTTTCATGCACTGTCTCTTTAAAAAAGCCGGCCGGCAATTCAGCAGCGGTACCCGACAATTTATAACAGACAGAATAGAGCTTCACACATAGATTAGATAGATAGAAACATGTCAGTCACATATATATGAAGTACAGTGACAGTGTTGCTTACTGTACTTGTCATTTAGTGTAAAGGATTTATTTAAAAAAATAATTGTGTTTTCATGCACTGTCTCTTTAAAAAAGCCGGCCGGCAATTCAGCAGCGGTACCCGACAATTTATAACAGACAGAATAGAGCTTCACACATAGATTAGATAGATAGAAACATGTCAGTCACATATATATGAAGTACAGTGACAGTGTTGCTTACTGTACTTGTCATTTAGTGTAAAGGATTTATTTAAAAATATAATAGTGTTTTCATGCACCGTCTCTTTAAAAAAGCCGGCCGGCAATTCAGCATCTGTACCCGACAATTTAGAATAGAAGGAATAGAGAATCATACATAGATTAGCTAGATAGAAACATGTCAGTCACATATATATGAAGTACAGTGACAGTGTTGATTACTGCACTTGTCATTTAGTGTTAAAATAAAGGATTTATTTAAAAAAAAATTGGCGTGGGGTTCCCCTTAATATTAGTCTCTAGCGGAGGTTAAGCAGACAGCTGGGGCAGATGTTTGAAGCCTGGGAAGGGGGTAATACCCACGGAGCTTCCCAGGCTACTAATATGAGCCCCCAGCTGAATACCTAGCCTTTACTAGCTATTAAAATGGGGGACCCCCGCAAAAAAATTACGTGGGGTCCCCCCTAATTTAATAGCTAGCAAAGGCTAGGCAGACAGCTGGGGGCTGATATTAATAGCCCAGGAAGGGTGCCATGAATATTGGCCCCCTCCCAGGCTAGAAACACCAGCCGTCAGCCGCCCCAGAAATGGCGCATCCATAGGACGCGCCAATTCTGGCACTTAGCCTCGCTCTTCCCACTGCCCTGTAGCGGTGGCAGTGGGGTAATAGGGCTGGGGTTGATGTCAGCTTATAATGCCAGCTGACATCAAGCCCAGGTTAGTAATGGAGAGGCGTCTATAAGACACCCCCATTACTAACCCCATAGTCAAAGTTAAAAAAAAAAAACACAAACACCCAGAATAAAGTCCTTTAATTGAAATAAACACACAATTCTTTATTGTTCTAAATTAAACTCTACTTACCATCACGCCCATTCCAGCTGAAGCCAACGATCTCCTGCAATAAAAAAAAATAATAAAGCAACCTCATCCTTACCTTTCCATGGTTCCCAGGACAGCTTCAGCTCTGCTACATCGAGATGACAGGCTGGACCGCAGCAGAACGCTGCCATCCAGCCTGTCATCCCGCAGACACTGAGAAGCGCAGGCATGCTTGCGCTCCTCAGTGTCTCTCTGTGACGGCATCCAGATGAGCCGAGTTCATGTCCAATGAACTCGGCTCACCTCATGCACGTCACTGACAGCGTGGGAGAATTCTCCTGCACTCAGCGCTTCAGCGTGAGAATTTTCCCACGCTGTCAGTGATGTGCATAAGGTGAGCTGAGTTCATTGGACATGACCTCACCTCATTCACGTCACTGACAGCGTGGGAAAATTCTCACGCTGAAGCGCTCAGTGCAGGAGAATTTTCCCACGCTGTCAGTGACGTGCATGAGGTGAGCCGAGTTCATTGGACATGACCTCGGCTCATCTTTATGCCGTCACAGAGAGACACTGAGGAGCGCAAGCATGCCTGCGCTTCTCAGTGTCTGCGGGATGACAGGCTGGATGGCAGAGTTCTGCTGCGGTCCAGCCTGTCATCTCGATGTAGCAGAGCTGAAGCTGTCGTGGGAACCATGGAAAGGTAAGGATGATGTTGGTTTATTATTTTTCTTTTATTGCAGGAGATCGTTGGATTCAGCTGGAATGGGCGGGATGGTAAGTATAGTTTAATTTAGAACAATAAAGAATTGTGTGTTTATTTCAATTTCAAGGACTCTTTTCTGGGTCTTGTGTTTTTTTTAAATACTTTACTAGAAATTCATGGTGGTCATGTCTAATATTGGCGTGACCCCATGAATTTCGGGCTTAGGGCCAGCTGATAATGCCAAGCTGGCCTTAACCCCTTTATTACCCAGTGAGCCACCGCACCAGGGCCCTGGATGAGTTGGGTACAGCGCCAGAAGATGGCCCTTTTATGAACGCGCCATTTTCCGGGGTGGCTGCGGACTGCAATTTGCAGCGGGTGGGGCCCAGAAAGCTTGGGCCTCCCTGCGCTGCGGATTCCAGCCCCCAGCTGCCTAGTTGTACCTGGCTGGACACAAAAATAGGGCGAAGCCCCACGTATTTTTTTTTTTAATTATTTCATGAAATTCATGAAATAATTAAGAAAAAAAGGGCTTCTCTATAATGTTGTGTCCGGCCAGGTACAAATAGGCAGCTGGTGGTTGGGCGCAGCCCGTTCCTGCCTGCTGTTCCTGGCTGGACACAAATATAGGGCGAAGCCCCACATCAATTTTTTTTTAATTATTTCATGAATTTCCTGAAATAATTTAAAAAAAATTGACGTGGGGCTTCGCACTATATTTGTGTCCAGCCAGGTACAGCAGGCAGGAACGGGCTGCGCCCAACCACCAGCTGCCTATTTGTACCTGGCCGTACACAACAATATAGGGAAGCCCTTTTTTTCTTTATTATTTCATGAATTTCATGAAATAATTAAAAAAAAAATACGTGGGGCTTCTCCCTATTTGTGTGTCCAGCCAGGTACAACTAGGCAGCTGGGGGATGGAATCTGCAGCGCAGGGAGGCCCAAGCTTTCTGCCCCCCCCCCCGGTGCAAATTGCAGTCCGCAGCCACCCCGGAAAATGGCGCGTTAATAGATGCTGGATGCTGTACCTGGCAGGCATACAAAAATATGGCAAAGCCAAAGTCAAAATTTTGGGGAAAAATTAGTTAAAAAATAAATAATAATTTAGGGACTGCATCTTTATTAACTCCTCAAATGTCATTTAGTGTTAAAATAAAGGATTTATTTTAAAAAAAAATTGGCGTGGGATCCCCCATAATTTTAGGCTCTAGCGGAGGTTAAGCAGACGGCTGGGGCAGATGTTTGAAGCCTGGGAAGTGGGTAATACCCACGGAGCTTCCCAGACTACTAATATCAGCCCCCAGCTGAATACCTAGCCTTTACTAGCTATTAAAATGGGGGACCCCCCCAAAAAATGACGTGGGGTACCCCCTATTTAATAGCTAGCAAAGGCTAGGCAGACAGCTGGGGGCTGATATTAATAGCCCAGGAAGGGGTCCATGAATATTGGCCCCCTCCCAGGTTAGAAACACCAGCTGTCAGCCGCCTCAGAAATGGTGCATCCATAGGATGCGCCAACTCTGGCACTTAGCCTCGCTCTTCCACGCTGCCCTGGTGCGGTGGCAGGGGGTAATAGGGTTGGGGTTCATGTCAGCGCCAGCTGCCATGAAGCCCAGGTTAGTAATGATGGGCGTCTATAAGACACCCCCATTACTAACCTACTAAGTGTTAAAAAGAAAAAACACACTACACCCAGAAAAAAATAATTTGTTTGAAATAAAACACACAATTTTATTTAATTCTTAGTTTACAAAAAAAATAGTTACCTGTCCACGTTCCTGCATTGATCTCCCATGCACAGCTGTCACATCTGGAGATGGTGACAGCTGTGCATGGCTGCTGTAAGCTCACACTGCCGGGAACACGTCCGCTCCCGGCAGCGGGAGCCACTGACTGAGGTCACCGGAGTGCATTCAGGCAGCGCTGCTCCGGAGACCTCCTTTACGGCACTGCTGTACCGTGGGAATTTCTCATGATACAGCAGGGCCGTAAAGGAGCTAACAGGAGCAGCGCTGCCTGAACTCCGGCGAACCCGCTTATGCAATAACGGGGCTGCTTTACGGCCCCATCATTCTAGCGGCGGCAGCGGTTCAGAGCGGTCACATTCTATGTGGCTGCTCTAAACTGTAGATCATCGTGGGACGCTCGTGGACTACTACGGAGGGGTAAGGATAAGGTTGTGGTTTATTATTTTATATTTTATTACAGGAGATCGATGGCTTCGGGGAATTAGGTGTCTAGGTGAGTATAGGTGTAGTTTTTTATTTTTTACTTTATTTTAGGTGGCGATCGGCGGGGACAGGTAATGTATGAACTAATTTATTGTAGGCAACCACTGGCCACCAATGACATGTATTTAAAATTTATTGGGGACACAGTACGGCAATTTAAATAGCAGGATCAGGCTGATGGGAACTACTGCTCCCATCGAGCTGATCCTGCTGGCACGAGTGGACGGGGGACAGACATAGGCCGATGGAAGTAGTAGTGTCACATCGGCCTATGTCTGCCTGCACGCACACACCCGCAGACATCGCACAGACACCGCACACACTCGCAGACATCGCACAGACACCGCACACACCCGCAGACATCGCACAGACACCGCACACACTCGAAGACATCGCACAGACACCGCACACACTCGCAGACATCGCACAGACACCGCAGACATCGCATAGACACCGTGGACACCCGCACACATCGCACAGACACCGCACACACCCGCAGACATCGCACACACCCGCAGACATCGCACAGACACCCCGCACACACTTGCAGACACACGCACAGACACCCACACACACCAATCATGACGGGCTGATCGTCTGGGAGGTGAGGCTGACCTGTGCGGCCGTGGGAAAGTTCATGTGAGTTCATGCAATGCAGTCAAGCATGAACTCACGTGAACCCTCTGAGGGCACCGCGGCTACTTCAAATGAACAGCTGATCAGCATCACCTGATACCTCAGCTGTTCATTTGAAATAACCGGCGGGAAAGCGCAGCACAGAACGGGAAAGCCGGCGGTGAAGTCTTTTCATTGCCGGCTTCCCCGCCCGGGTCCTTCGCTCCCCGCTCCTTGGTGCTGCGCTCCCCGCCCAGTCCTAACTTACGATCGGGATGGGAGGTGGCAAGGGGAGCGGAGTATCGGGGTGGGAGGCTGCGGGGAAGCAGTATGGGGCTGTGTGATTGTTTAAAAGCCGGCGGCTTTTTACCGCCCGCCGGCTTTTAAACAATCAGGAGAATTCTCCCACGCTGGGATGGCATTCTGATGACAGGCTGGATCTCAGCTGAGCGCTGCCATTCAGCTTGTCATACTTCAGAGACACTGCAAAGCGCAGGCATTATGGGAAGTTCCGATTCCGGTATTCGATATTGTAAAAGTATCGGAATTAAGTATCGGAAATCCGATACCGCGAATATCGGCCGATACCCGATATTTCAGTATCGGAATGCTCAACACTAGTTAAGGAACATCCTTTCCAGGGAAAAGACTTGTGTATAAGTTAAAATAAATGACCAAAAACAAAAATACTCCTCCACACCTTCGGCTATGTTCACAAGTAGCATTTTTTATGCGTTTTTGCACTTTTGTATTGTTTTCAACTATGACAAATGCATTCACCGTGAAATGTCATTTTAACATTTTACAACCTTATCTGGCCATGTGCTGTGTGACACATGCATAAAGTGCTGAAAAGACAAGGGAACAGCATGGGGAAGACCCCTGGAAGCATCTCTGACTCCCAGGTCACTGTCTAAAAGTGTGCCCATCATAAGTGATCCTTACCGCATCAGAAGATGCAGACTTGCAACTATCCCCATGCAAGTTCTAGTCCCAGGGCAGTGTTCAATTGTACCTCCCCCATTCCTTGCAATACAAGCTCAAGTATGCTGCCTGCCACCCACCCACCCCCAGGCTGCAATACCATACTGCTTGCTTGCTTGCACTTTAAATTGGGCCTTTTAGGCATGTGGAGGCGGAATCTGGCCACCACGCCATGGCTGTGTCGGCGGCCTGGTATCCATACTCAGTCCCCAGCCGCCTGGTGGCCGGGTGTCCCCGCTTGCTCCCCAGCCTCCAGGGGGTGGCCGGGTGTCCATACTCGGTCCCCAGCCACCCCTATTTGTCCCGGTAACCTTTCCCACACTTTTCTTAGCCTGTCCTGCTTTAGGGCAGCATTGGCCGAGCCCACCGGACTATCAGTCTCCTCCGGTGGGCCCTGGCTTCTCCATCAGGGGAGTTGAGAGTGCCAAGGTGAGGAGCATGATGAGGATGATAGAAGTTAGCATCTGCTTTGTTTTGTTGTAATGCAAGCGCATGTATGTAGTAGCGGCTAGGCCTGAGGTGGTCAGCGTTTTGGCGCATATCCTACCTCCTCCGAGGATTGCTGGATGTTTTCCTGCTACTATCCAAGTTCTATGACTCCCGTTAAAACAAAGCTTCAGGTGATAAATCATGGATGAGGTAGTGGCAAAGGAGAAAGAGCAGGAGGAACAGGGACCATTCACATCAATATCAGGCCAGTCAACCAGATATGTCTTGTAGGATATGTTTCTGTAACAAAAGGAGCGGTTCGGCTACACAGTTATAGGGCATACAGTGAGTGCAATGCCTACCAAAAATTTCGAGCCACTCCAATGCCCCTTGGAAATGACATGGAGGTCATAGGGCATTAACTAAACCTTTTTTTCCATTTATAGCAACTGGGTCTCCCGTGCACTGTTGGCCTAAGCAGTGAATGGAGGGCTTTCCAAAAATTATGAGGAACTGCAATGCCCCTTACATGAGCCATGTGTGGCACCCCAGGGGTCTGGTCACCACAGTAATAGAGATATTACGTCGGAGAGCAAGTGGGAAGTTTCCTGGTCAGGATCCCTTAAACATGCAACATCCTCCTGCCCCAATCCTGGGAGGGGAGAATTCTGCCCTTATAAACTGGATCTGGGGCGGGGTTGAGTGAGTCAGAGAACAGTCAGAGTCAGAGTGAGAGCAAGGGAAAGAAACAGCAAGGAGCTCTGTAGGAACTAGGAGCTAAAGACCAGGGGCTGGAAGCTGAGCAGAGCTCGCCCTGGCAGAAGACAATAGGAACCGGACACAGGAGTCCGAAGCTGTGAGGACTTATATATCCAGCAGCAGAAACCAGCCGGCACCAGATTTCAGGTCCTCTGGCCATAGAAGCCCAGAGGCTCAGTCACAAGCAAGGGACCAGCATCGCCGTCGTGGAGCAGAGGCTAACAGAAGGCCCCAAGTCACTAGCCATACGGGTGAGCACTACACGGTACACTCAGGGACGTGGGCTACTTCTACCCGCTTACAGCAAGGTAGCCAGGAAGAGTGCAGACAGACGGGGAGGCCTACAACTCCACCTGGCCAGGGGAACTCCTGCTTGCTCACAGACTGACCAGGCCTCTTATGCTAGCCAGTACTCCCGGGAGGGTCTACCTTATAATCATCAGTAAAGACCCTGAACTGCACTGCAAAGACTCCGAGTCATTCCTGCTGCACTCATGCACCATCACCCCCATCATCCACACTCACTGCCCTGAGGCTATACTCCTCCCGAGGGGAGTAATCCCATTCTATGCTGCGCACACAACACCAGCCTCAGCGGTCTGCCTCGCAGCGGAGGTACTCCCTGACCGCAATCCACGGGTGGCGCAGTCGGACAATTAACCTCAAAACCTAAGAAAGACTGCCACTGGTTTGACCAGCCTGAGCCACGGGACCGGGTCGCCGCCACGGAGACTACAGACCGCAGAGACCCGGCACCGGGTATCCCACACACGTGTACACACGGCCCAGGTGGCGCGTCACATGCAGTACAGCATATTACAAACATAAGTCCCATTATTGGGGAGTGGGTGTCCCATGGTATTTGCTTATGCTTTCCAAGCAAAAGTTGCCAAAAATTAGGACGGAGCAACTTGCAATGCCCCTTACAAGAGCCATGCAGTACAGCATATTACAAACATAAGTCCCATTATTGGGGAGTGCGTGTCCCATAGTATTTGCTTATGCTTTCCAAGCAAAACCTGCCAAAAATTAGGACGGAGCAACTTGCAATGCCCTTTAAAAGAGCCATGCAGTACAGCATATTACAAACATAAGTCCCATTATTGGGGAGTGGGTGTCCCATAGTATTTGCTTATGCTTTCCCAGCAAAAGCTGCCAAAAATTAGGACGGAGCAACTTGCAATGCCCCTTACAAGAGCCATGCAGTACAGCATATTACAAACATAAGTCCCATTATTGGGGAGTGGGTGTCCCATAGTATTTGCTTATGCTTTCCCAGCAAAGCTGCCAAAAATTAGGACGGAGCAACTTGCAATGCCCCTTACAAGAGCCATGCAGTACAGCATATTACAAATATAAGTCCCATTATTGGGAGTGGGTGTCCCATAGTATTTGCTTATGCCTTGCAAGCAAAAGCTACCAAAAATAAGGACGGAGGAACTTGCAATGCTGGCACCCTGGTGGTATAGTGGTGGTGGAGGCTGAGGATAAGGAGAAGAAGATTAAACATCCGAAACAAGGAAGAGTATACCCATGTGTGGGTGTGAAGCGGTGCATGTGAATACACCTCCCGAAATAACACAGTGGATTTGACTTTATGTTACTCTGCTGTCATTTGGTGGTGATGAGACGTCTGGCCCAATCCAGCCCTTGTTCATTTTGATAAGGGTCAGCTTGTCAGCATTGTCAGCTGACAGGCGAGTGCGCTTATCAGTTATAATTCCCCCAGCGGCACTAAAAACACGCTCCGATAACACGCTAGCGGCAGGGCAGGCCAGGACCTCCAAGGCGTACAGAGCGAGTTGATTCCAAGTGTCCAGCTTGGATACCCGATAATTAAAAGGCACAGAGGAATCACGGAGGACGCTGGTACGATCGGCAAGGTACTTCCTCACCATCTTTTGAAACTTTCCACTCCTTGTGAGAGTACCCCGCGCCTCAGTTCCTGTAAGCTGGGCGGGTGTCAGAAAACTGTCCCAGAACGTTGACAGTGTTCCCCTGCCTCTGCTGGATTGGAGTTGCATCTCTCTCGCCTGTACGCCTTGGTTGGGCAACGAACTGTGACCTCTGCCGCTAGCGTGTTCAGATGGGAATTTTTTTAAGAGTTCTGCAGCAAGAGCCTTCTGATATTGCCCCATTTTTGTAGACCTCTCCACCTCAGGAATAAGAGAGTGAAAGTTCTCCTTGTAGCGGGGGTCTACAAGTGTCACCAACCAGTAATGACTGTCACCCAACATTTTGACAACGCGAGGGTCACGGTTAAGGCAGAGTAACATAAAGTCAGCCATGCGTGCCAGACTGATAACGGGCAAGATTTCCGTGTCCTCACCAAGATGATGACTGACCATGCTCTCCTCCTCCTCTTCCTCCTCCCCCCTGTCCTCAGGCCACCCACGCTGAACCGACGGTATGACACTTGTACAGGTACTACTGTCTACAACGCATGATAGCAGCTCCTGTTCTTCCTCCTCCTCCTCCTCTCCCTCATTGTCCCCCAATGCATGTTGAGATGAGATGAGGCTGGGCTGTGTGTAATCGCCCGCTACGGCTTCTTGATCCATCTCATCATACTCTGGCTGCAATGCCTCCTCTTTAATTCTCTGCAGAGAGCGTTGCAAAAGACAGACAAGTGGGATGCTGACACTAATGATGGCGTCATCGCCACTCACCATCTTGGTGGCCTCCTCAAAGTTTGTCAGGATGGTACATATGTCAGACATCCAGGTCCACTCCTGAGGTCTTATGTGTGGAGTCTGACCTGAATATCGACGGCCTTGTTGCAGCTGGTACTCCACAACTGCTCTCTTCTGCTCACAAATCCTTTGCAACATGTGGAGGGTAGAGTTCCAACGTGTGGGGACATCACACACCAGTCGGTGTGCCGGAAGCTGCAAACGCTGCTGCAACACAGCAAGGGCGGCGGAAGCTGTAGCCGATTTGCGAAAATGAGCTGACAGGCGGCGTACTTTCACGAGCCGATCTGGCAACTCGGGGTACGATTTAAGAAACCGCTGAACCACGAGGTTAAGCACATGAGCCAGGCATGGTACGTGTGTGATCTCACCTCGCCTCAGAGCTGCCACCAGGTTACGGCCATTGTCACACACGACTATGCCGGGATGTAGGTTCAGCGGTCTCAGCCACAGATCTGCCTGCTCTTTCACAGCTGTCCACAACTCACAAGCAGTGTGAGGTTTATCACCTAAGCTTATGAGTTTCAGCACAGCCTGTTGCCGCTTGGCGGAGGCAGTACTGCAATGCTTCCAGCTTGTAACTGATGTGGTAATATCGGAGATGGAGGCTGAACATGAGGAGAAGGAGGAGGAGGAGAATGCGCAGGAGCTGTACACTGTGGGGGCCAACACTGACTGACATAGGGCCCGCAATCCTCGGTGTGGGGAGGATGTGTTCCGTCCCAAGGTCCGACTGGGTCCCGGCTTCCACTATGTTTACCCAGTGTGCCGTCAGAGAGATGTACCGTCCCTGGCCACAAGCACTTGTCCACGTGTCCGTTGTCAGGTGGACTCTCCCAGTAACTGCGTTGCTGAGGGCACGGCAGATGCTTTGGGACACGTGCTTGTGTAGTGCGGGGATGGCACACCGGGCAAAATAGTGTTGGCTGGGGACCGAGTACCGAGGGAAAGCCACCGCCATAAGATTGCGGAAGGATTCCGTCTCCACCAGCCTAAAAGGCAGCATTTCCAATGCAAGCAGTCATGAAATGTGCGAATTTAGGACTGTGGCCTGTGGGGCGTTAGCTGCGAATTTCCGCTTTCGTTCAAAGGTCTGGGATATGGACAATTGAACGCTGCGGTGGGACGTGGACATGGACGTTGATGCTGTTTCTTGAGAAACTGCCATAACAAGTGAAGACTGAGAAGAGGGGGCATCTTTACATGCAGTATGGACAGGGGATTGCCTTGCACACACAACAGGGGGTTCTATTGCACGCACAACAGTGGAAGAAGCAGTGGTGACACCCGCTGACACTGGTCGTGGACCCTGGGTTTCACCCCACAAAGTCGGGTGCTTTGCTGCCATGTGCCTGATCATGCTGGTGGTGGTCAGGCTGGTAGTTTTGTCACCCCTGCTGATGCTGGCATGGCAGGTGGAACATATGGCCTTTTTGGGGTTATCAGCATAGTCTTTAAAAAAATTCCAGACTCTGGAAGACCTACCGCTTGTACTGGCAACGTCCCTCGTGTTGGTGTTACGGGGAACGGTTGCCTGCCTTCCGACTGCGGCCACCACACTGCTTCTTCCTGCCTGTTGGGGTACTCTGCCTCCCTCCCCCTGTGTGCTGCTGGCCTCACTCTGCATGTCCTCCTTCCACGTTGGGTCAGTTACTAGATCATCCACCACCTCCTCCTCTTCCACTTGCACACCATGATCCTCCTCCTCACTTCCTGGCAATTGTGTCTCGTCATCGTCCACCTCTTGTGACAGATTGCCAACGTCGACTTCCTGTGGCCGTGGATCTCCTCTTCCACCACTTCAAGCGTATCAGGCGAGGGGCCCAAATATGGAAATGGACCAGTGAACAGCTCTTCAGAGTGTCCAAGTGTGGGATCATTTGCTGTCTGATGACACTCGGCATGGTGGGAGGAAGGAGCATCAAGGTGAGGAGGAGTATGCGGTCGAGACTCACGGCTACTAAGAGTTGACCGTGTGGAAGACAGACTGGAGGTGGTGGTGCCCAGGTAACTGCAAGTATTGTCTGCTATCCAATTAATAACCTGTTCACACTGATCAGTTCTCAATACTGGTGTTGTTCTGTGCTTCCCTAGTAATTCGGTCAAGAAGTGGGAGCGAGAAGATGTGGCTGTTGGTTCTGGCACATTTTCACCTTGGCCACGGCCCCGTCCTCTGCACGAACCATCACCAGAACGTCCACTTCCACGTCCCTTGCCACACGCCTTGCCCATTGTAAATGAAGTAAAATAGCTTACACTTGCACTATCAATGGAAAAAGGGTAATAAAGAGTAGATTAGAACCGTGGAAGAGGAAAACCACAGTTATTGTTTACTGGGGTATACCACACTTTTTTAAATAGAGATATTTGCGGCTGAACAGTGAGCGACACACTCAAACTGCTTTTTTTTTAGATACCAAAGGCCCAAAACTGGATAGTACAGCGATTTGACCCGTGGAACTGCGAAACCACACTGGGATGTCGGGCCTACACAAGACTATTTTCAACAGATATATTTTTGTGTCACAACAGTCAGGAGACACTACTGTTTTTCTTTACGGAAAAAAATATCAAAACCTGAATAATAGAGATTTTTTACCGTGGAACAGCAAAACCACAGTTATAATTTACTGGTGTATACCAGGCTTTTTTAAATATATATATATTTGCGGCTGAACAGTGAGCGACACACTCAAACTGTTTTTTTTAGATACAAATGGCCCAAAATTGGATAATACAGAGGTTTGTACCGTGGAACTGCAAAACCACACTTGTATTTCTCGGGCCTACACCAGACTATTTTCAACAGATATATTTGTGTCTGAAAAATCAGGGAGACACTATTTTTTTTTTTACAGCAAAAAATGCAAAAAGCAGGATAATAGAGATTTTTTACCGTGGAACAGCAAAAGCACACTTCTGTCTCTCTGGCCTACACCAGACTATTTTCAACAGATATATTTGTGTCTGAAAAATCAGGGAGACACTTATTATTTTTATACAGCAAAAAATGCCAAAAACAGGATAATCGAGATGTTTTACCGTGGAACATCAAAACCACAGTAATAATTTACTGGTTTATACCAGACTTTTTAAAATATATATATATTTGCGGCTGAACTGTGAGCGACACACTCAAACTGTTTTTTTTAGATACAAATGGCCCATAGAACTGCAAAACCACACTTCTATTTCTCTGGCCTACACCAGACTATTTTCAACAGATATATTTGTGTCTGAAAAATCAGAGGCACACTTTTTTTTTGGGGGGGTTGGGGGCACCAAAAGGTTAATAAGATGGGTATTTGTACATTGTGAAGGAGGAAAACAAAAAGAGGATTTAGATAAAAAAAAAGGATTTTTCCTGGCCCCCGGGACCTGGAGCTAAGTCCAGCAATTTCAGCAACAGGAGCAGCACACAGGACTGTAATGCAGCGTTTGCTGGTATAACCACTGCATCTCCTATACAGCCTGCCTGCCTGCCTGCCTGATATACCTGGGATGGATATTAGTCCTGAGAAGGACTGTTTGTTTGATCTGACAGCCTTTACAGACCCTACACTAACTATTTTGCAGGATATATCTCTCCCTAAATCAGCAGCGCTGTCCCTACACTGTCTGATCCGGAGCGACTGTGTCCAAGATGGCGGCGCCCGGTTTTAAATACTCGAGGTGACGCTGTGCGGCCAGCCAATCACTGTAATGCCCACAAACAACATGGCTGCGGCATTACAGTGACTGGCTGGCAATCCCTGCATGTTCATTGGCTCTGTAAAGAGCGCCAAACATGCAGGGCGGAGACCCGAGCTCCCGCCCGAGTAACCCGGAAATGCTCGGTGCTCGCCGAACATCCCGAGTAGCGTGATGCTCGGGCGAGTACCGAGCAGTGTCGAGCATGTTTGCTCAACACTAATCTTGAGTTGAACATAATTTTTTGCATTGGGCTTCATTAAAAATGTTCCACCGTTTGGCTTTTTCAGGGCTTTTGTTTCCTTGTACATTTAGCTTTGATATGATCCACGGTCATAAATTAGCTGAGAGGAACAAAGAGAAAGACAGGTAAAAGAGTTACAAACTCTCCCATCAGACAAGCAGGATAAGCTCACTGATAAATTCTCAATGAATTCATCCTGCAGTCAGCAAGCAGTGCTGCAGAACTTTTACAGTGGGTACGGAAAGTATTCAGCCCCCTTTAAATTTTTCGCTCTTTGTTTCATTGCAGCCATTTGGTAAATTCTAAAAAGTTCATTTTTTTCTCATTAAAGTACACTATGCACCCCATCTTGACTAAAAAAAACAGAAATGTAGAAATTTTTGAAAATTTATTAAAAAAGAAAGCTGAAATATCACATGGTCATAAATATTCAAACCCTTTGCTCAGTATTAAGTAGAAGCACCCTTTTGAGCTAGTACAGCCATGAGTCTTCTTGGGAATGATGCAACAAGTTTTTCACACCTGGATTTGGGGATCCTCTGCCATTCTTCATTGCAGATCCTCTCCAGTTCCGTCAGGTTGGATGGTGAACATCGGTGGACAGACATTTTCAGGTCTATCCAGTGGAAGACTTCTGGTGGTCCCAAACTTCTTCTATCTAAGGATTATGGAGGCCATTGTGCTTCTTGAGTAATGCAGAAATTCTTTTGTAACCTTGGTCAGATCTGTGCCTTGCCACAATTCTGTCTCTGAGCTCCTTGGGCAGTTCCTTTGAGCTCATGATTCTCATTTGGTCTGACATGAACTGTGAGCTGTGAGGTCTTATATAGACAGGTGTGTGCCTTTCCAAATCAAGTCCTATCAGTTTAATTAAACACAGCTGGACTCCAATGAAGGAGTAGAACTATCTCAAGGAGGATCACAAGGAAATGGACAGAATGTGACTTAAATATGAGTTTCTGAGCAAAGGGTCTGAATACTTATGACCATGTGATATTTCACTTTTTCTTTTTTAATAAATTTGCAAAAATTTCTACATTTCTGTTTTTTTCAGTCAAGATGGGGTGCAGAGTGTACTTTAATGAAAGTGCAAAAATTATTTTTAGCCCCAGGAACATGCATTTAAGTAAAAAAACAAAAAACAAATGTCACCAAAGGAGAACAACCCTTTTAATGATAGGAGGACTATCCTTAAACCTTTGACTTTCTAAACTTTCTCCATTGTTTTAGTGTGATGACATCTATTAGACTGTAACCAAGAGTCTTTTGTTAACCTCACCTTACTTTTTGACATACTTTTAAGTGGCATAATGGAACTGCAATACTAAAAGTACTATTTTTTTTTATAAAAAAAAATAGCAAATTCTATTTAATATAGCAAAATACTATACTACTAATAGTAATTTAGCAAATATTTGTTGCAGTTTTTAACTTGTTACATTCTTTACCAATGACTTTGCAGTCAACCACAGGTAGTCTTGAATTCATATTTTGATATTATTTAATGCACTTGTGTACAAAGTTGAACAAAAGCTGGGTGAAAATGAAAAGCAGTCAGAGAATATGCTCCCATGCTTGAGCCTAACGTGTATCGTGGTAACTGAAAGAGGCATTTAGATTTCATGAAAAACTTGATATTGTCAGTTTCCATAATGAAAAAAGTCTGCATATTACAAGCATTGTGCAGCCTGTCAGGATGTTTTCTATGTAATCTGCACGTTCGAGTCTAAACTGGAAAGACTTCTTGTCTAAAGACAGCAGTTTCTTATTAAATGAAGAGTTTCCACCCATTGCACGAGCACTAGACAACTCACTGACTGCTGCTGAGGCACTACTAAGAAATAAGTTCAGTATTTCTATTAATATATGAAAAAATGCAGAATTTGCAGCTCTCACCCCTATCAGACATCCAAAAACATCAGGGTAATCCTCACATTAGGGCAATGGGTAGTGATATGCAAATTGCACCTTTATGGCCAACTGGACCACATAAGAAAAGACACAGCTATTTCTGGGTGAGAGACATTGCATGGATCACATGATCACACTAGGGGCATACATAGAAATCATGGGGCCCTATGGCAGTCCCAATCCCTCCCCCCACTAAAAAAAAAATAATACTCGGCTGGGTCTCAAAAGAGCATATCTCTTTACTTTGCAAACTAATTTTGCTCCTATTGAAACCAATTAGTGTTCCAGTGCACTAAGATACCCCTTTTATGGCTCCTATAATGTATAATGCCAATGAAAGTGCCCCCCAAACACATCCCATAGTGAATTCCTACACACGCATAGTATGATGACCTTACAGTATCTTCTGCAAAGTATCATACCCTATAATGACCCCAACACAGTATGATGTCTCCACAGTGACCCCAAACACAGTATGATGGCCCACATAGTCTCCCACACACAGTATAATGGACCCCATAGTCCCCCTCACACAGTAGGATGGTCTAGACACTGTCCCGCCTCACAGTATGAGGCCCCCCTCCACAAAATATTATGGTGCCCACACAGCCCTCCAAACAGTATAATGGCCCTTTATACAGTATAAAGGCCCCCCACACTCTTCAGATAGTATGCTGGCATTCATACAACCCTGCACACTGCATAATGACCTGAACACAGTATACTTTCCCCAATAGCCCCCACATAGCTCTTCAAACAATATAATGCCCCTCCACATAGCCCTCCAAACAGTATTATGGCCCCCACATAGCCCTCCAAACAGTATTATGGCACATCCACATAGCCCCCACATAGCCCTCCAAACAGTATAATGGCCCCCACATAGCCCTCCAAACAGTATAATGTCCCCCCACATAGCCCTTCAAACAGTATAATGTCCACAACACAGCCCACCACACAGCCCCCCAAACAGAATTACGGTACCCCACATAGTCCTCCAAACAGTATTATGACACCCCCACATAGCCCTCAAACAGTATAATGGCCCCCACAAAGCCCTCCAAATAGTATAATTGCCTCCAAGCAGTCCTCCAAACAGTATAAGTGCCCAACCACATTGTCCTTCAAACAGTATAATGATCCCACACAGCCCTCAAAACAGTATAATGGCTACCACACAGCCCACCTCACAGTATAATGGCCTCTACATAGCCCTCTAAACAGTATAATGGCCCCCACATAACCTTCCAAATAGTACAATGGTCTCCATAATGTATTCAATGATTTAAAAGAAAAATACTCATGTCTCTACAGAGTGCGGTCTGTAGCTCTGCACCGAGAGCGTGATGTACTAATGTCATAGCAGCCACTGCACTGAGACGTCAGAATTCAGACACACATGGAGAATGATGGAGGAGTTAGCTCCCTGTTCCATTATTGCATTCAACTGGATCTGCATCAATTATCAGTGATGCCGGGTGGAAGGGGCCCCATAGCAGCTGTATGGTCTGACGCTTTAGTGATATGCCACTGGATCATCAGCAAGTACACTAGGAATAGTCTGACAACAAAAATTCATGGATTATTATTTTAGCAATGTTGAAAAACCTATAATTAATATAGGGACAGAGAAGTCCAAAGTAAAAACAGAACACTTCTGCCTTCTAATTTTGGTGCTAACGTACACAGGCACTACATTAAGGGTTGGCAGCCATGTCATTTTTGCAGTCAGACTCTCCAACTGCACATTCTATAATTGCAATGGAAGAAAAATATAATAAAATGTAATTAGCAAGTTAAAGCAAGTAGAGCAAGGTAAAAGTGAAATAAAACCATAAGAAAATGTAAGGAAAAAACAAATTACAAATGGCACTGGACAGATTGACTAAATATTTTTATGCTGCTTCGTTATATCTACAACTTGTGTCTGTACTTTTATTTCATTTTGTTAAAATGCGCTAATCTACTTTCTTTTAGTTTCATTACTTTCACATTAATTATTAAACATGATATTTTAAAGAGGCTACAGTTTTCAGCAAAGGTGTGCCCACAGGTGCAGTTTGTTGTAAACCCCCCCCCCACCGAAAAACTGGACTTTACTCACCCTCACCTGGTCCAGCGCTGAGACTCTGCAGTTGCTCCAAGCGTCTGTTGCGGTCTTCATCACTGGCATCATGTGGACAGTGCTGCAGCCAATCAGTGAGTTCAATGGCTCATGTTGACTACTCTGGAAAAGCTAAGGACATTAGTGATGAGCGAATGGGCTCGGTTGACCCTTTAACCAAGCATGCTCGGGTCCTAACCGAGTATCTTCGGCGAGCTCTAAAACTGTGTTCGAGTCGCCGCAGCTGCATGTCTTGCGGTTGTTAGACAGCTACGACACATGCAGGGATTGTCTGTTTGTTAGGCAATCCTTGTGACTCGAACACAGTTTTCGAGCATGCTGAAGATACTCGGTTAGGACCTGAGCATGCTCGGTTAAAGGGTTAACCGAGCATGTTTGCTCATCACTAAAGGACATCACTTATTGGCTACAGTGCTCTTGATGTGATGTCAGCGCTTCAGACAACAGCACTGGGAGCAGCGGCGGAGACACAGAGGTGAACCCGAGTGGGGTGATTAAAGCAGAATTTGCTTTTTTTCTATTAAAAAAAATAAAAAATAAAAACTGTGCTAGAGGTCACAATTTTACTGAAAATGGAAAACTCCTTTCAGCTATTTTTTTGGGGTTTCTATAAAGCCTCATTGAGATATCTGTATTTTGCATATAAGTGTTATCCATGTTTTTAATGGATAGCACTTGTACCTATAAAAGTGAGTATGGCCATTTATATGTCCGTAAATTTTCACAGAGAGTGGTCCATGCAAAATTGAGGATACATGTCTGATTTTGATCCGAGTGTCAGATCAAAATCGTCATTGCATGTCAATAGGTCCATGAAAAAATTTTCACGGTCTGTTAGATGGAAAAAAATAGAGACTTTTTATTCAAGTACAAGAAAAACTGAAGAAACGTGGACCACAATCTGTTAAAACTCAGACGAAACTCTGACTGAAATAATTGATGAAATTCGGTCAGGTTTTCTTCTACGTGAAAAAACTGAATGAGGCCTTATAAATAATAAGGTAATTGCATAATGAATATTCTTGAAGATGATCAAATTAAATTGTACAGCTAATCTACTTACACATTATACCTGAAAACTTTTTGAAAAGCCTTAGTTGTGCGGTAATAAAAAGCAAAAATATGAAAAGCTTGTTCAGATAGAATCATTTTGTTCAGGATTTAATTCTAAGGATCAAATATCACTATTCAGTATGTGGGTTCAGCATCTCCTGAAATGGAATGAAACATTGTGGTATTTTTGTAGCAGAGCCATTATTCACATTGAAACATAAAGCATTCTTCATCTTTAGCAGTCAGGGCTATTGAACAATGAGATACATTTGTTTACAGATGTCATTCATTTCTATTCTAAGCAAGGTGCATGTATTGAAAATGAGTAACCTTGGAAGATAGCTCTGGTACATATCTATGTACAGCTTGAGGAGAATAGCAATGATACAGTGAAAAATTAGAACAAAATGTTTTTTCAGCAAACAGCACAAAACATATTCATGAAAACAATAGGAAAAGTAACCTAAGTGTGATCTATCTATCTATCTATCTATCTATCTATCTATCTATCTATCTATCTATCTATCTATCTATCTATCTAACCACCTTAAAATTAAAACTGCAATATCAAGAAGGAAAGATTGGGGAATTCTGTAAATTATGGAGGTCACAAGATCGACAGACATGATAATGATATGCAAATGAGAAAAAAATGGAAACAAAACATTCAATATATTCAAGATCAAGTATGAGCATCACTTGCAGAAATACCAGCACTTACACGCCTTGGCATGTTATCAATCTGGTTATTAATGGTTGTCTGAAGATTGTTCTACCACACTGAATGCACTTGCACATGTAAATCCTCAAGATCTGCTGCTGGCAGCTCCCTTTGCATGATACACCAGATGTGCTCAATGGGAAACAAGTCCTGAATTGCTGCAGGCCATGGTAGCACATTTAGGCAATGCAGGCTGCTCACAATGGTGCAAGCAACATGCAGTCTAACTTATTGATGTGCTGAAAAATGGCTCCTGGGATACTTTAGAGAAATGTCCCTAACCCTAACCACCAAATCAATGATATTCCGAGCAGGGGCGGACATATCATTGGTCCAACCTGTGCAGCTGCAAAGGTGCCCATGAGGTAAGGGGGCCCCCATTTGCACCTTCAAAGCAAGCTGAATTGTGCATTATTATGAGGTCTTGGACTGCAACGGGCCCATATACTTTTCTTGTACCAGGGCCCTTTTCTATCTGTGTTCGCCAGTGACGCCGAGCTGTTAGTGCACCTGGAATAAATACTACAGGGGTTCAGATACCAAACATTATAAAACAACAAATCAAAATAGTGCACGTTCCCACATGAAGGTGTTCCATTGACCTAACAGCGTCATGCAATCGCTCTCATTTGCCATCATGGTGCAGAGCAAGGTAAATATGGAGACTGGAATGGAAATGTATCCTCTTCAGCAATGAGTCTCTTGTTTCTCTTGGATGCAATGATGGCCAAAGATTGGTTTGGAGAGCATGTGGACAATGCTATGAAGAGGCTTTTATGAGGAAATGCCAAACCAGTCCTATTCCTAAGATTATGGTGTGGGGTTGCATAATTTATGGTAATTGGATCTCTTTCGTCTTTACTCTAATTACACTGATTTGTTGGTGAAAACAGTTGAATGGCCAATTCTCCAAAATGTCCCAGGAGCCATTTTTCAATACGACAACACCAGACCACTTGCTCCTCATGCTACTGGGAGCAGCCTGCGTGGCCTAAACATGCTACCATGGCCTAAACATGCTAACATGACATGCAGTGTCTCCAGACGTGTCTTCCATCATGCACATCTGGGACGTCAATGGTCGGTAAATTCAAAGGAAGCTGCCAGCTGCAGATATTGTTAATTTGTGTGCCCAAGAATATTCAGTGTGGCAGGACATTCTTCTAACAACCAATAATAACCTCACTGATAGCATGCCAAAGCATTTAAGTATGTGCATCCATCATTAACATGTCTCGATCTTGTTATTTTCATAATTTCACAACTTTTTCTTCTTGGTTTTGCAATTTCAATGTTGAGCAGTGTACATGAAATGCATGTACTATAATCAAAACCCTTAGGACTGAAATCCTCAAGAGTCCACAATAACCAAAAACAATAATTGACTTATGTGGAGCCATTTATAGTCAGACACAGTCTCACAGAGCTGAGTTGGACTGCCCTTTCTCCCCTTGCCATGACCGCTGGCAAAACCATTTTTTTGCTATTGTCGCATTTTAGGAGCCATAACATTTTTACTTTTTAGTTATAGTCATATGAGGGCTTGTTTTTTTAGGATGAGTTGGATTTGTCAGTGACATAATTTTGGGTAACATATAACTTAGTAAAAAAAACTTTTATTAACTCTTTATGAGAAAATATAAACAAAGCAGCAATTCTGAAACTTTTTTTCCGTTTTAAATTTACTGCACCATACTGCTTAAATAAAGTATTAATTAAAGTTTTTTTTATTGTTTATGTACAATTAATACATTGTTTTAAATCTGTACTTTTTGCTGGTAGCATTTTTAGGTAAGAAGAAATCTCCCTCTGTCAAGCTCCTCACATGCTGCTGTCACTCCAGATAGCTGTATGTGAGGGGTTAAAGTATTGAAATCTTAGTTAGATATAGTCTCAGCCCATGCAGCAGAGGTCTAGGTGGAGTATTATAGTTGGCTTCTGCTGCGAATGACACAATTTCTGTGCCCATGCATCCTTAAGACACCCAGCTGCAGGAAGGCACTTACAATCTGGAGGTACAGTTATGTCCATTAAAGGGAAGAGGTTAACAAAGAGGTGGAACTCCTTTGTTAAAGACATGAAGTACACATTTATTTAACTCAATTAAGGTCTATCACAGATATTTATGGAATATTATGTAAAAATAGAAGAAAGGAAGCATGCAGCCTACTTGTATAAACTGAAACAGAATAATTTGTTACATATGACATCTGGCCTAGGAAAAGCACTTGTGCTGGTTGCACTTGTGCAATATCTTTCTTAGTGCACTATATAGTTGATGTCTATGCAGATAAACAGCAGTTGGACAGGGCAGGAGACAGGTAAGCTATGCAAGATATGCTGCAGTGGTCCTCAACCTTTCTGACCTTGAGAGCCACATTTAGTTTTGAGAGAGGGTCACTCACGAGCCACATTTAGGTCTAAGAGAGAGTCGTGAGCCACATCCAGCTCCCACCCCCCTCACAGTAGCGACACGCAGAGCCCCCATTACTGGTATAATGACAGACAAAGCTTTTCCACAAAAATCACACCGAGGCAGTATACCAAAATCCAGAGGTTCCGACAATACCTCCATTCAGTATTCTCGCATCAATCACTCCCCCCACACGGTTGCATTCAGCTTAAAGCATTTCCTCTGACAGTTCACATCATCTGGTCTCCAGCTTACCATACTTGCCATACCAAACCTCAAGGCCAGAATTTGCACATTCAGATCTGCTCTTTTGTGTATGGCTACTCACAAAATTCACCATCTGAAGACCTGCTGTTCATAGTTTTTTGCTAGAATTGGTGCTAATGCACCAAGCTGGCAGGCAGCCGCGAGACACACATCATGGGCCCATGAGCCACATGTGGCTCTCGAGCAACAGGTTGGGAACCCCTGATATAATGTATTCAAACAAACATGCTTCCTGCTCAATTGTGCTGCATAACATATTTTCCATAACTCCTTGCTTCATCTATATTTTAGCTGCTGCTTTCTTGCATATCTGCCACCCTTTCACACATTCTGTGCACTTTCTTTACATCAGTCCCTCTCTCCTCCCCTCTTCCATGTACAGCTCTCATGCTCTTCTCACATTTCTGAAGCACTCCAAACCATCCACTACCACCATATAGGACACAAAACACTTGCATAAATGATTGAACCACCTGCTGAACCTCTTTATTCTTCTCCTGCCACTGGCGACATCTCCCCTAACCTATGTCCCCCATCCACTAGTAAATATAACTCTTTTCCTGTTGCACATAGAAACCCTGCTAATCTTATTAACATTCAGTGCATGCCTTCTCCTGTCTCTTTTAATTGTTCTCTCTGAAACTTGAGGTCAGTGTATAACAAACTTCCCTTACTTCCACAACTTCTTCCTTTCCAATTCCTTTAACCTTCTGTCTCTCACTGAAAGTTGGCTAAAGCAGTCGGACACTACCGCCGATGCTGATCTCTAGTATGGTGGGCACATTTTTTACATACCCACAGACCTGAGAGTAGACAAAATGGAGGTGTTGGTCTGCTCCTTTTATAACAATGTGCTTTCAAGTTATCCCCCCAGTACCCTCATTTATGTTTCCTGACTTTGAGGTCCACACAGTTAGACTACAAATTCTTCTCACTGCGACTGGCGATTGTGTATCGTCCTCCAGGCAAACCCAACCAGTTCCTGGATTATTTCGCCACCTGGGTTCGATACTTTCTATCCTTTGACATTGCCACTCCCATCATGGGGGACATTAATATTCCATTAATAATCCACTCTCTGCATCGAGTACTCATCTTTTTTCTTAAAGGGACTCTGTTAGCACAGAATGACTGTTCAAACGAAATTCCGCTGATCAGTGTGCAAAAGTGTGGCCAATCATTTAACTACACCTTCCCATCTGATTGTTTTCTCTCAGTCTCCACCCCTCCTTCTTCTTTGATTGACAGCTTTGGTTTAATACAGCCTGGGAAGGGCGGGGATAGATGGAAACAAGCAGGTCCTAGGGTGTATTTAAATGACTCAACTTCTTTTTATTTCTCTGTCAAGAACTGTCACAACCTTATACAATTAAAGAGGCTGTCCCATGAACAAAGTACATTTTAATCAATAGCTCTTAGAATAAAAATAAGCTCCACAAATGGATACATTAAAAAAATGTTCCTGTGCTGAGGTAATCTTATAAATGTGCCTCTGTGTAATGGAATGTGCAGGAACATGGTCTGATCATACCATAGCTCCGGGGCAGGGAACAAAGCAAAAGAGTATACAGACATTACAGCACGGGATTGCAGATGCTTTTGTGAGGTAAAACAAGTTTTTAAACAGGCAGAGGAATGTTTTTCCTTACAGAAACATTGCAAGATCTATTGATTAAGGTGTACTTTGTTTGTGGGACAACTCCTTTAAATTATAAATAATGAGAATGGCATGGTGGATTTATTTTTGCTTAGGGATGAGCGGACCCATGGAAGTTCGGGTTCTGGTACCCGACAGAACTTTAGTCCAAATTTCAGTTTGTGTACCAGACTTGTACCTGATTTTGAACCCGAACCACATTTAGATCAATTGGGACCCGAACTTTGGAGCTGGAAAATCCCTCTCTCTTTTTTTAACTTTAAAAAAAATTAAAAACATTTTTTGAACACAACAAAACTTATTTAAACCCACAGCTGCAAAAAAAAATGTTGTTTCCGATATTTAACAGGGAAAAAGGTAAATAAACTATTTAACATTTTTATCAATTTAGTAAAAAAATCTTCCAAAGCTACTCGAGTGATCTTTGGAAGATTTTTTGATATGAGAGGGCTATACCATCATATCAAATTATATTTACTATCTCAACATATGAATCAAAAACTCTAAAGCACTAGGAGCAAATCTTTGGCCTTATAATCTTCCACTTTGTGCAGTCAAAGCATATAACTGAATTAGAGGGGAGGAATGGCAGTCCTTCTCATACATTTGCAAATTTACCAACAGCAAGCTCCTATTCACATGCAAAGAGAATCAGTTTCGGTAGCAGGGATGAAAATTAAGATGGGAAGATGTGACATGTTAACCCTTAGGTGATTTATATTGCCACTACATGGTTCACAAACTGCAGCTTACCAAGAAACAAATGCATTTATATAATTAAAAACTCTGCACTTAAGTGTTTCTGCACATTAATATTTAAGCCTCTTGTTCGCTGAGACTTCAGCATAAATCCTGATACGGCTGATTAAGTCACAGTGTCATTTTCCTGCCTTCACTGGCAAGCAAGTATATCCTAATCTTTTAGCTGTGACCATGAATAATGATAGGTAAGGTTCAGCTAACAACATGATTGGTAGTGCCACTTTTATTTTTATCTTAATTCTCAAGATAGATGTAAGCAATTGGGGGACTGCATGTCTGAAGAGCGTATGAAAGAGATATTTGAGGATTGTGTCTTGATTGCTTTACATCAGTCTTATTTAGAGGGATTGAAAACTGTGTGTATCCTTCTTCTCTGTATATGGTCACCCGAAACATCTTAATTCTGTGCTATAAGAGTCATGAAAAGCAATAAAGCTCATATTAAAGGGATATTCTAGGAATACCTAAGATGCTGTCTTATAGCTAGCGCATGGCCTCAAGGGGGGTGCATGACAAAAGGATTTAAAAGAACACCAACAGGAGAGTCAGGTAGTTTGGTGGTTTGGCCTCCAGTGCCCAATTTTCCTGAAGCCCACAGCAGGGAAATCTACAGGAAAGGAGACTCCGTTCACCGGCGCCAACATCTTCTGAGAGTCCAGGCACCGTAGCATCGCCCCGATCCTGCCACCATCGGCCTCCTGATGCAGTGACCCTGCCTTTTGTGACCCCGCTCCACCTCAGCCATACCCCCAGGTAAGCTACAATTAAAATAGACTATAAGGCGCACCACCATTTTACTTAAAAACTTTTTTTCCTATTTTCCACCCCAAAATTTGGGGTGCGTCTTATGGTCCAGTGCGTCTTATAATCCACAAAATACAAAATATATATGTAGGCAGCATAGTGGCTCAGTGGTTAACACTGCTGCCTTGCAGCGCTGGGATCCTGGATTTAAATCCCAACAAGGACAACATCTGCAATGAGTTTGTATGTTCTCCCCGTGTTTGCGTGGGTTTCCTCTGGGTTCTCTGGTTTCTTCCTACACTCCAGACATAATGATAGAGAATTTAGATTGTGAGCTCTAATGGGGACAGTTCTGATGATGTCTATAAAGCGCTGTGGAATTATGGTGACAAGGGAGTAAAATAAATAAATATATTATACTCATACTATAGACCAGTGATGGCGAACCTTTTAGAGAGTGCCCAAATTGCAACCCAAAACCCACTTATTTATTGCATAGTGCCAACATGGCTATTTAACCTGAATACTGAGGTTTTAGTTTAGAAAAACAACTCATACAGTGAGCGGGCGGGACAGCATAGAGCAGTCACAGACAGGAACAGGGGTATGAGACTGCAGATATAAAGAATATGCTCCCCCCCATCCTGGTATATGCTTCCCCATCCTTGTATATATGCTTCCTCCATCCTTGTATGTGCTGCCCCCCAATCCTTGTATGTGCTGCTCCCCAATCCTTGTATGTGCTTCCCTCCATCCTTGTATATATGTTGCCCCCCAATCCTTGTATGTGCTGCCCCCCAATCCTTGTATATATGTTGTCCCCATCCTTGTATATATGTTGTCCCCCCAATCCATGTATATACTGTATGTTGCCCCCATCCTTGTATATATGTTGCTCCTCCATCCTTGTATATAAGTTGCTGCACCCATCCTTGTATATATAATGCTGCTCCTCCATCCTTGTATTTATGATGCTGCCCCCATCTGAATATGCTCCCTCCATCCTGGTATATGATTCTCCATCCTTGCATATATGCTCCCTCCATCCTTGTATGTGCTGCCCCCATCCTTGTATATATGCTCCAACCATCCTTGTATATAGGCTCCCTCCATCCTTGTATATATGTTGCCCCCCCAATTCCTTGTATGTGCTGCCACCAATCCTTGTATGTGCTGCCCCCAATCCTTGTAAGTGCTTACCCCCATCCTTGTATATATGCTCCCTCCATCCTTGTATATATGTTGCCCCCAATCCTTGTATGTGCTGCCGTCCAATCCTTGTATGTGCTGCCCCCCATCCTTGTATATATGTTGCTCACCATCCTTGTATATATGTTGCTGCTCCCCCACCCTTGTATAAATTTTGCTGCTCCCCCATCCTTGTATATATTTTGCTGCTCCCCCATCCTTGTATATATAATGCTGCCCCATCCTTGTATATATTATGCTGCTCCCCCATCCTTGTATATATTTTGCTGCTCCCCCATCCTTGTATATATAATGCTGCCCCCATCCTTGTATATATATGTTGCCCCCAATCCTTGTATATATGTTGTCCCCATCCTTGTATATATGTTGCTGCCCCATTCTCGTATATATGTTGCTGCTCCCCCATCCTTGTATATATGTTGCTGTTCCCCCACCCTTGTATAAATTTTGCTGCTCCCCCATCCTTGTATATATGTTGCTGCCCCCATTCTTGTATATATGTTGCTGCTCCCCCATCCTTGTATATATTTTGCTGCTCCATCCTTGTATATATAATGCTGCCCCCATCCTTGTATATATGATGCTGCTCCCCCATCCTTGTCTATGCCCTTCATTTTGGTACATGACCCATCCATGAATATGCTACCCCCCCAAATCCTGGTATATGCTCCCCCATACTTGTATATGCACCGCTGTTCATCGCTTAGTAAAAACATAATAAACACTCCTACTCACCTTCCTTCCTCTCCCGCGCTGTGTCCTCTCCTGTAGCCGACAGCTGATTTCAGCGTCCTAGCTACAAGGGCGCATGACGTCACTGCTATGCGCCCAGTCGCGTGTACACTGACGTCAGCTGCTGGCAACATGTATTGCAGGGCACGGGCCTGGCAAGTTCATGCGCTGCAATACACTTCAGCTAGATGTGTGTCCGAGAACGCACATCTAGCTGAAGTAGGAGCTGGCGTCGGCGGGCTCAGAGTACTCACCCGCTGGTCCAGGTCTAGGAGCGCGAGTGCTGAGGCTATGGCGCGAGTGCCCACTGGGAGGGCTCTGCGAGCCCCCTCTGGCACGCGTGCCATAGATTCGCCAGCACTGCTATAGACTATATTATAATAATATCTATTAAAGTAGTGCCATAGCACTTAATAACCAATCTATTCCAACAAAGTGACAAACTAGAGAATAGATTTTTTAGTACAAAGCAATCTACTAAACCCATCAGCCTTGATGCTTTTCCCCCTTAATACCTGTAATAAAAACATTATACTGTCTAATATATAAAACTTAGAGCTGGGTATATAGGTAATTTAGACTGCATCTTACTAAACAAGTGAAGCTTAAAAATAAATCAGAATATAATAAAATAAATACACTGACTGCAGTATATCGTCCGGATTGTGGGAGTGGGACGGTCTTGTACACAAAATCTCCAATTCATTCCAACAAGCAGTAAACGGCTCAATTTCCAGATATTTTGCAACTAAGCTGTGACATTATTTTGTTGGTTATGGTTCTTACTAAACTCCTCATGGAAGTATGATTATATTTGATGTCCTCGACCTCTTCCAGGGCGACTTTTTGTAGAGTCAACTCAAGAAATTAAAACACTGTGTGATACCACAGCTGCGATGTCTATGGATAGTCAGGAGCTTATTTCATGTTGGAAGGAATAGGACATTTCTCCACTGGACTGTTCTGCTTGCACTAATGAGAAAATAAAGCAGTGAGGACAACATATTTTATAATATTGGCTCAGCTATTCTGGATAACCGGCCAATAGTTTGGCTTGAACACTTAGTTATGGATTGTGATTTGGTTTCTCACCCCTTACAATGTTTGCAGCAAAAATCCTACTGAAAATACTGGAGTGTTGGCAGGAAAAACACTGTATAAAATATGCTCGTTTTTTATGCTTTCTTTATGTGATTTTTCCCAGTTGCTTGAATAGGTAAAAGACGCTGCAAAGACGCTAAAGCGATTGACAACTGCAAATTTGAAACTGCTTCAAATTTGCAAGAAAAAACAAGCAGTGTGTGCATGAGATTGTAGAAATCTCATTCACTTTGCTGATACAGTATAAAGATGCATTAAATTTGTGCAAAAATGCAACGTGTGAACGTACCTTTATTGGAAAATAGTGCTTTATAGCATAATAATACCGGCAGTACAAAGTACAAATAATTCATGTCCTCCTGCAGGCTCAAAACACAAAACACCTATCTACTTACTCAGAATACCCTAGTAGAGGATTTGACATGAGTTTTTCTAACAATTGCCCTAAAACACCATTCCTTTTACTTCATGTGTACCAATTACTGGGATAACTTCTACCATTTCTAGTAGGGATCCAGGTTCTATTGATGGCTCTATCACCAATCCATGTGGGTTAATAACTATTTTACCTACAATTTTACTACTATTCTTTGGATTATTTTTGCCATGCTATGGAATTATATTGTGCCATGTGAAATGCAATGCTAAAAAAAGAAAAATAATCTAATGCAGGCTTATATTCAATTTATATCTGAAAACAGGGAGTCAGTGAATGAGACTTTTTTAGAAATCATACTTACTTGTCATTGGCTTACTGCTTATCTGAGCGGCTCCTTAGATCATGTAAAGAAGTGGATAAACATAAAATACCCAGTAATTTTACTCTTGTTAGTAGTATAAGCCACTTTATATTTCATTGATTTCTGGTGATTGTATTAAATCAATTAAATTGCAGACAAGATTATAAATGACCAGATAAGTGGAAACATCTCTCTCGTGTTCAGTTGATTCGAATTCACTACTACAGACATAACAAAGGGGTAATGATTGGAAGTCATCTGGGTTTTACCATTTCTATAAAGAATTGCATTAGATCGGAACTAAAGTTCATAAACTTTAAGTGATGTACATTACACAAACACATTACTTACAGCCGCAACATTCACAAAATCATCATCTGAAAGCGTTTCCAACATCTCAGACACAGAGGTTCTTATCAACTTCAGCGTCAGCCCACTGACGCTCCCGCTCCTTTAAAAAGAGACATGAGAATGAGACAGGGGTTACACAAATAAATCAGCCTGAAATATCCTAATCAGTTTTAGGTGCAATGTCAATGAAATTAATTGAAAAGCTTTTCTTGGTTCTCCATGTTCGTCCATTTCTGCCTCCTTGGGATAATAGGCTTTTTAAGGGATCTAAATGGCAGCTTGTCTGCTTCAGGGTAAAGCTCAAACAGGAGGCATTGCACATGCTGATGAAACACATTTCAGTAATATAAAAGTATTTCAATCCATTTAAAACATCAGATGCAATCTATTCCATCAAAGCGACAAACTAGAGAATAGATTTTTTAGTACAAAGCAATCTACTAAACCCATCAGGCTTGATGCTTTTCCCCCTGACATTAACCTAACAAAGAGTCCTCTATGGGAGCCAAGAGAGGCTTTTAATAAACTCGATCTCTCACTTTTCTCTCAAAATATACAACTATAAATAAATGGCAAAGAACATTTAGGGAATGGAATCGATAATAAGCAAGCAAACCTATGTTTCATATGGCTTCAGCTCTTTTTTAAGTAATATCAGTCGCCAAATATGCATATGTACAAATATTGCATTTCCTATCTTGACACACATACCCCGATGCAGCAAGATATCATGATGCAGAAAACAGTAACTTGATACCTAATTTGACTTGTTCGATATCTTGCGCTGTGTTAAGTTGTATGCATCAAGGTATTTTTCTGCATAATGAAATAGTTATGGCATTGTATGTTAGTTTGCAACATGCTTCATCATTGATGGTAAACTAATGTAGTAAACATTTTATCAAAGCATGGATGTGTTCATGTGAAAAGGTGCATTACTTATTTAAAGGGGTTATCCCATGAACAACGTCCATTTTATAGTAATATGTTCCACAATTGAATGTATTAAAAAAATATTTCCATGCTGAGATTATCTTATAAATGTGCCCCTGCTATGTACTGTGTAATGGCTGTGTCTGATCACGCAGAGCTGCTCTAGTTCAAGGTTTGCACATACCCCAGCTTCTGGCCAGGAAGAAAACATACATTAATTATGATAAGTGAGTATACAAATGAAACAGCAGGGGCTCACAGCTGTTGTTTTCTGAGGTAACACATTTCCCTGCCTGAGTTAAACACATTTCCTTGCCTGAGGTAACACATTTCCCTATATGAGGTAACACATTTCCCTGCCTGAAGTAACACATTTCCCTGCTTTAGGTAACACATTTCCCTGTCTAAGGTAACACATAAGTGAACATTTCTGCCACATCTTTAGCTCTGAGCTTATATGTCAGAGGGCTGTAGATACGGCAGAAACACTTGCTCCTGTGATAAAACAGGGGGATGTTTTACCCCAGGCACGGAAATATTTTACCTCAGAAAGCAGCAGCTTGAAGCCTCTGCTGTTTTGCCTTTGTACTCACTTATCATGAGTGAACAGGAGCAGCTCTGCACAGTCAGACACAGCCATTACACAGTACACAGCAGGGGCACATTTATAAGATTATCTCAGCACAGGAACAATTTATTAACACAACTACTTGTGGAACTTATTATTGTTCCAAGCTGTATTAATTAAATTAAAATGTACTTTGTTTGTGGGACCACACCTTTAACCATAATAATAAAAAAATAATATTTCAACCACAAAGAAACTAGTGATAATCTGTAGTTTAGAGCAGAATAATTTCTCCCTCAGGTCACCTGAACATGAGCATTGATACGGCTGCATTTTAGAGTTTGTATTACCTGCCCAAGGTAACACAGGATTAAAACCAATCTCCCTTATTTTTTAATAAACCAGACATAGATCAATATAGACATCTGCTTTGAAGACCAAGCAAGCACGGGTGATCCAATGCTGTGCCACCGAGTCCTCTCCTCCCCCTGTTTTGGCGCCGGCCGGTTTCCATGCGGCATGTCTGTGCTGAGGCAGGGCGGCGCATGGCTGGCACAGCATGCATATTCATCAACCCAGAATGGCTGCAGGTGATTTTATATTACTCCCAATACTATAAGTGCCGGACTATACATTGCCTCAGTACCCCCCGACAAAGCAGCACACGAAACGTGCGTAGGGGTACTGGGCAGTGTGGTTCTTACATCAATATGGCACATGGTCTGTATAATAGCCTCTGAATGGGCTATTTGTATATCTGGCTGTATTCTAACACTCTTTTTCCCACTAAGAGTGAGGGTTATTAGCAAATATATGGTATCCTACTATTGATACACTTGTACCTCTCTATAAAATTGATAATTTTGTGATATACGTACAGTACAGACCAAAAGTTTGGACACACCTTCTCATTTAAAGATTTTTCTGTATTTTCTTGACTATGAAAATTGTACATTCACACTGAAGGCATCAAAACTATGAATTAACACATGTGGAATTATATACTTAACAAAAAAGTGTGAAACACCTGAAAATATGTCTTATATTCTTTGCTATTCAAAGTTGCCACCTTTTGCTTTGATGACTGCTTTGCACACTCTTGGCATTCTCTTGATGAGCTTCAAGAGGTAGTCACCGGAAATGGTTTTAACTTCATAGGTGTGCCCTGTCAGGTTTAATAAGTGGGATTTCTTGCCTTATAAATGGGGTTGAGACCATCAGTTGTGTTGTGCAGAAGTCAGGTGGATACACAGCTGATAGTCCTACTGAACAGACTGTTAGAATTTGTATTATGACAAGAAAAAAGCAGCTAAGTAAAGAAAAATGAGTGGCCATCATTATTTTAAGAAATGAAGGTCAGTCAGTCCGAAAAATTGGGAAAACTTTGAAAGTGTCCCCAAGTGCAGTTGCAAAAACCATCAAGCGCTACAAAGAAACTGGCTCACATGTGGAGCGCCTCAGGAAAGGAAGACCAAGAGTCACCTCTGCTTCTGAGGATAAGTTTATCCAGTCACCTGCCTCAGAAATCGCAGGTTAACAGCAGCTCAGATTAGAGACCAGGTCAATGCCACACAGAGTTCTAGCAGCAGACACATCTCTTCAACAACTGTTAAGAGGAGACTTTGTGCAGCAGGCCTTCATGGTAAAATAGCTGCTAGGAAACCACTGCTAAGGACAAGCAACAAGCAGAAGAGACTTGTTTGGGCTAAAGAACACTAGGAATGGACATTAGACCAGTGGAAATCTGTGCTTTGGTCTGATGAGTCCAAATTTGAGATCTTTGGTTCCAACCACCGTGTCTTTGTGCGACGCAGAAAAGGTGAACGGATGGACTCTACATGCCTGGTTCCCACCGTGCAGCATGGAGGAGGAGGTGTGATGGTGTGGGGGTGCTTTGCTGGTGACACTGTTGGGGATTTATTCAAAATTGAAGGCATACTGAACCAGCATGGCTACCACAGCATCTTGCAGCAACATGCTATTCCATCCGGTTTGTGTTTAGTTGGACCATCATTTATTTTTCAACAGGACAATGACCCCAAACACACCTCCAGGCTGTGTAAGGGCTATTTGACCAAGGAGGAGAGTGATGGGGTGCTACGCCAGATGACCTGGCCTCCACAGTCACCAGACCTGAACCCAATCGAGATGGTTTGGGGGTGAGCTGGACCGCAGAGTGAAGGCAAAAGGGCCAACAAGTGCTAAGCATCTCTGGGAACTCCTTCAAGATTGTTGGAAAACCATTTCCGGTGACTACCTCTTGAAGCTCATCAAGAGAATGCCAAGAGTGTGCAAAGCAGTCATCAAAGCAAAAGGTGGCTACTTTGAAGAACCTAGAATATAAGACATATTTTCAGTTGTTTCACACTTTTTGTTAAGTATATAATTCCACATGTGTTAATTCATAGTTTTGATGCCTTCAGTGTGAATGTGCAATTTTCATAGTCATGAAAATACAGAAAAATCTTTAAATGAGAAGGTGTGTCAAAACTTTTGGTCTGTACTGTATGTCAAATGGGATTTTTTTGGTTAATCTGCAAGTATAGGGAATCACATTTATAATCATAGAATCATAAATAATGGGTATCTGTATCCAACTTTTTGTATTATCTGCTTTGAAGACCAAGTTAGTAGAACCATGTTGTCTGAGAATTGTGGCTATAGTACAGAATGTAAGATACACTTATTGAAAATTACATCCATGTGAAAGCTGGCTCATTGGTATTCGTTATCCCATTGCCTGAAATCCTAACTTATAAATTATTGCTAATAAGTAAAAATCATATTTAGTGAATCATTAGAAAAAAATAAATAAAAACTGAATAAAAGAAGTAATCCACATCCGCTGCAGCTCTGTGAATTATAAACACACAGATCATAATGTAAATCTATTTATTCTCCCTATCACTGCCAATACTGCCAGAAAGAGGTCATTAAAAGCAGTTACATATTCTTTTAAGGTTTTGCGTCCCCTATGTATTTTTCTCTAGTGGTAGAATCTCTGCTATTGTCATTATATCTATAATATAACGCTACAAGCGTCCCTCTGTCTTAATCCTTTATAGACTGCGCAAGCGCGACACACCTGCGCAGTCTGGCTCCAGACAGAAGAATGCATGGAGCCGTTACAGGTAAGAGGAGTGTGTATGGCGCCGGAGATCGCGGTATGCATAGACACTGAACGCATACCACGATCTCCGGCGCCATACTAACATACTTACTTGACCGGGAGGAGTGTTGTCGCGGCGCATCTCTTCTCGCCGGAGAACGGGGCAGGAATGAAGGCGTCAGAATCGGCGCATGCGCTTAGCGCTATCCGGCGCCATTTTACTAAAGACACATTTGCAGTGTGTCTTCAGCAAAATAGCGTGGTATGGGCACGCGCGTACTCTGGCGCCGCAGTCCTTCCCCGGCCTCCGGCAGAACGGGATGCAGTGCTGGAGCACAGGGAAGAAAGGTGAGTATAAATTGTTTTTTTTGTCTGTGTGCAGCGTGAAAGGGATGAGGGGTGCCATACATACCAGGATTGTGGGTTGAGGGGGCCACACTTACCAGGATTGGGGGGGATGAGCGGTACCATACATATCAGGATTGAGAGGTGAGGGGTACCATGTATACCAGGATTAGGGGGTGAGGGGACCATGCATACCAGGATTGGGGGATGAGAGGGACGAAGCATACCAGGATTGGGGGTGAGGGGGTACCATGCATACCAGGATTGGGGGATGAGGGGATCAACCATACAAGGATTGGGGATGAGGGGACCATGCATACCAGGATTGGGGATGATGGGTGCCATACATACCAGGATTGGGGGATGAGGGGTGCCATGCATACCAGCATTGGGGATGAGGGGCCATACATACCAGGATAGGGATGAGGGGTACCATGCATACCAGGATAGGAATGTGGGGTACCATGCATACCAGGATGAGGGATGTGATGCCATGCATACCAGGATGAGGGGTACCATGCATATCAGAATAGCGATGAGGGGTACCATGCATACCAGAATAGGGATGAGGGGTACCATGCATACCAGGATGAGGGATGTGATGCCATGCATACCAGGATGAGGGGTACCATGCATATCAGAATAGCGATGAGGGGTACCATGCATACCAGAATAGGGATGAGGGGTACCATGCATACCAGGATGAGGGATGTGATGCCATGCATACCAGGATGAGGGGTACCATGCATATCAGAATAGCGATGAGGGGTACCATGCATACCAGAATAGGGATAAAGGGTACCATGCATACCAGAATAGGGATGAGGGGTACCTTGCATACCATAATAGGGATGAGGGGTACCATGCATACCAGGATTGGGGGATGAGGGGGACCAAGCATACCAAAATAGGGATGAGGGGGACCATGCATACCAGGATTGGGGAATGAGGGGTACCAGGCATGCCAGGATTGGGGGGTGAGGGGACCATGCATTCCAGGATTGGTGGTGAGGGGACCATGCATACCAGGATTGGGGATGAGGGGTACCATACATACCAGAATAGGGATGAGGGGTGCCATGCATACCAGGATGAGGGATGGGGTGCCATGCATACCAGGATTGGGGGATGAAGAGGCCATACAAACCAGGATTGGGGGATGTGGGGTGCCATACATACCAGAATTGGGATGAGGGGTGCCATGTATACCAGGATGAGGGGTATCATACCTTCTAGAATCGGGATGAGGGGTACCATTCATGCCAGGATGAGGGATAGGGTGCCATGCATACCAGGATGAGGGGTACCATACATACCAGGATTGGGGGATGAGTGGTGCCATGCATACCAGGATGAGGGATTGTGTGCCATACATACCAGGATTGGGGGATGAGGGGTGCCATGCATACCAGGATGAGAGATGTGATGCCATGTATACCAGGATTGGGATGAGGGGTGCAATGTATACCAGATTTGGAATGAGGGGTGCCATGCATACCAGGATTGGGGATGAGGGGTGCCATGCATACCAGGATTGGGGATGAGGGGTGCCATGCATATCAGGATTGGGGATCAGGGGTGCCATGCATACCAAGATTGGGGATCAGGGGTGCAATGCATACCAGGATTGGGGATGAGGGGTGCCATGCATACCAGAATTGGGGATGAGAGGTGCCATGCATACCAGGATTGGGGATGAGGGGTGCCATGCATACCAGGATTGGGGATGAGGGGTGCCATGCACACCAAGAGTGGGGATGAGGGGTGCCATGCATACCAGGATTGGGGATGAGGGATGCCATGCATACCAGAATTGGGGATGAGGGGCCATGCATACCAGGACTGGGATGAGGGGTACCATGCATACCAGGATGAGGGATGGGGTGCCATGCATACCAAGATAGGGATGAGGGATGGAGAGCCATGCATACCAGGATGAGGGCTGAGGGGCGCCATGCATGCCAGGATTGGGATGAGGGGTGCCATGTATACCAAGATTGGGGTTGAGGGGTGCCAAGCATACCAGGATTGGGGGGTGAGGGGTGCCATGCTTACCAGGATTGGGGGTGAAGGGTGCCATACATACCAGGATGAGGATGAGGGGTGCCATGCATACCAGGATAGGGATAAGGGGTGCCATGCATACCAGGATAAGAATGAGGGGTGCCATGCATACCAGGATAAGAGAATGAGGGGTGCCATGCATACCAGGATAGGATGAGGGCAGCACAAATACCAGGATGGGGGCAGCACATACCAGCATGGGAGACCATATACCAATAAAAATGCTTGCCACCCGGGCGTAGAACTGGTTCAATAGCTAGTACAGTATATATCTGTAAAATATGTTTTATCTGATATGTTGTATACATCACTTATAACCAAACTTTAAATAAAAAAATCTTGACCACTTAACTACACTGATCAATATGAACAGTTAAAGTAATAACCATTAAAGGGAATCTGTCACTGAGATCAACTCTCCTAAGCCATCTATATGAGCATGTAGGTCATAGGAAGCTGAATAAAATTATACCTTCATAGCTGCGATCCGATGTGTTATTACAGAGAAATACATTTTTTTCTTAATCTGTAAATGAGCTGTTAAGATCTATTTAGATCAGGAGAGCAGACTGTCAGTCATTACATGTCTCACTCTAGTAACACCAGTTTCATTTATAATAAGCTCTGGAGGCCGATTCTCAGGGAGATCAGTGTCCAGCTCATAGATCTTAGCTCATTTACATGGATTTCCCTTCAATATGACATTGGGTCACAAATATCATGCAATCATTTTATTCAGTTTCCTATGACCTGCGTAACCATAGACAGCTTAGAAGGGTTGTTCCTACTGACAGATTCCCTTTAAAGATCAGTCTCCAGGTTTTTTTTTAAACAATCTGCAAATATTATTAAGAAGATTTCTTAGAGCTGTTGAGACTGATATACTTACATTGATATCATAACTGATGAGCAGTTTATAAGTCATAGGGCTAAGGCTGGACTAGCTTGACCAATTTAAAATCAGTCACAAAACCTTTAATGAAAGAATTTTACTGTAATTTTGTTGTAGATATTAAAAGAAAATACATCAGCATCAATAGATTTAAGAGGTCTGTCATGATGTTTGCATTTTTAATTGTGAAATCTAGTGACACATCCTGTTTAAACGAGAGGAAAAGAAGAAAATACCCACCCAAATAAAATACAAATATAAATAAGTAAATAAAAGCAAACATACACATCCACCAGGATAAGCATGTCCTTTGGAGATGCAGCTCCTTGTATGTACCTAAAGACAAAAAAAAAAATTATATATGTTTGTATATGTATATGCCATATAGTTTTTTCAATACCTAGAATATTAATGACCCATCTTTAAATAGAGTCCTACCATTTTGATATTGATGCCCAAACACTTCCTGGTGCCTGCCAATCAACTGTTTGTTCCTCCAGAGTGGCCAAATTTATACAATGTACAGAGCTGGAACTGCATGGTTCCATTCACTGTAAAGTGGCCATACTTAGGTGCTGAAGCTCAGCTGATATTCTCTTCAATTAGAGCAGTTTAGCAGTACCCCGGCGACACCATCATACAGAGAATGTATCTGTGCTGTCCTGATTCCATACTCAGACAATGTATCTGTGCTGTCCTGATTCCATACTCAGACAATGTATCTGTGCTGTCCTGATTCCACACTCAATGTATCTGTCCTGTCCTGATTCCATACTCAGACAATGTATCTGTGCTGTCCTGATTCCATACTCAGAGAATGTAGCTGTGCTGTTCTGATTCCATACTCAGAGAATGTAGCTGTGCTGTCCGGCTTCCATAATCAGACAATGTAGCTGTGCTGTCCTGATTCCATACTCAGAGAATGTAGCTGTGCAGCCCTGATTCCATAATCAGACAATGTAGCTGTGCTGTCCGGCTTCCATAATCAGACAATGTAGCTGTGCTGTCCTGATTCCATAATCAGACAATGTAGCTGTGCTGTCCTGATTCCATACTTAGAGAATGTAGCTTTGATGTCCTTATTCCATATTCAGAGAATGTATCTGTGCTGTCCTGATTTCATACTCAGAGAATGTAGCTGTGCTGTCCTGATTCCATACTCAGAGAATGTAGCTGAGCTGTCCTGTTCTGATTCCATACTCAGAGAATGTATCTGTGCTGTCCTTATTCCATACTCAGAGAATGTATCTGTGCTGTGCTGATTCCATACTCAAAGAATGTATCTGTGCTGTCCTGATTCCATACTCAGAGAATGTATTTGTGCTGTTCTGGTTCCATACTCAGAGAATGTAGCTGTGCTGTTCTGGTTCCATACTCTGCTTACAGCTGGCCACTGGCGTGGAAAAGAACTAAACATTGGGGGTGCTGGACCCCACCAATCTGATATTGATGAGGTATGGTAAAGATAAGTCATCAATACTGTAACTCTGGAAGATTCATCTAATAGCTAGCAAACTCTATTAGATGGAAGTAATATACACTGCTCAAAAAAATAAAGGGAACACTCAAATAACACATGCTAGATCAGAATGAATGAAATATTCTCATTAAATACTTTGTTCTGTACAAAGTTGAATGTGCTGCCAACAAAATCACAGAAAAAATCATCAATGGAAATCAAATTTAATAACCAATGGAGGCCTGGATTTGGAGTCACCCCCAAAATTAAAGTGGAAAAACACACTACAGACTGATCCAACTTTGATGTAATGTCCTTTAAACAAGTCAAAATGAGTCTCAGTATTGTGTGTGGCCTCAACGTGCCTGTATGACTTCCCTACAACGCCTGGGCATGCTCCTGATGAGGTTGCGGATGATCTCCTGTGGGATCTCCTCCCAGACCTGGACTAAAGCATCGGTCAACTCCTGGACAGTCTGTGGTGCAATGTGACTATGGTGGATGGAGCGAGACATTATGTCCCAGATGTGCTCAATCGGATTAAGGTCTGGGGAACGGGCGGGCCAGTCCATAGCTTCAATGCCTTCATCTTGCAGGAACTGCTGATACACTCCAGCCACATGAGGTCTGGCATTGTCCTGCATTAGGAGAAACCCAGGGCCAACCGCACCAGAATATGGTCTCACAAGGGGTCTGAGAACCTCATCTCGGTACCTAATGGCAGTCAGGCTACCTCTGGCGAGCACATGGAGGGCTGTGCGGCCCTCCAAAGAAATGCCACCCCACACCATTACTGACCCACTGCTAAACTGGTCATGCTGAAGGATGTTGCAGGCAGCAGATCGCTCTCCACGGCGTCTCCAGACTCTGTCACGTCTGTCACATGTGCTCAGTGTGAACCTGCTATCATCTGTGAAGAGCACAGGGCGCCAGTGGCGACTTTGCCAATCCTGGTGTTCTGTGGCAAATGGCAAGCGTCCTGCACGGTGTTGGGCTGTGAGCACAACCCCCATCTGTGGACGTCGGACCCTCATACCACCCTCATAGAGTCGGTTTCTAACCGTTTGTGCAGACACATGCACATTCGTGGCCTGCTGGAGGTCATTTTGCAGGGCTCCAGCAGTGCTCTTCCTGTTCCTCCTTGCACAAAGGCGGAGGTAGCGGTCCTGCTGCTGGCTTGTTGCCTTCCTATGGCCCCCTCCATGTCTCCTGGTGTACTGACCTGTCTCCTGGTAGGGCCTCCAGCCTCTGGACACTACGCTGACAGACACAGCAAACCTTCTTGCCACAGCTCGCATTGATGTGCCATCCTGGATGAGCTGAACTACCTGAGCAACTTTTGTGGATTGTAGAGTCCGTCTCATGCTACCACGAGTGTGAAAGAACAACCAACATTCAAAAGTGACCAAAACATCAGCCAGAAAGCATTGGTACTGAGATGTGGTCTGTGGTCCCCACCTGCAGAAACACTCCTTTATTGAGGGTGTCTTGATAATTGCCAATAATTTCCATCCATTGTCTATTCCATTTGCACAACAGCATGTGAAATTGATTGTCAATCAGTGTTGCTTCCTAAGTGAACAGTTTGATTTCACAGAAGTTTGATTTACTTGGAGTTATATTCTGTTGTTTAAGTGTTCCCTTTATTTTTTGAGCAGTGTATTTTGTATCTCTACCCAAATATTGAATATACATACTTTGAATATATCACTTGAATGTATCAGTTCCCATTTTGAATACACCTGGGAGTGCATAAAGATGATAAAATCTCTATATATTTGTAATATACTTCTTCTGCATGATGTAATCTGAATGGAGTCCCATTGTTACAATTTGTAGGCATTGTTTGCTAAATGACACAGTCAGGGAGATCAGCTGTTTTGGAAAATGGATTAGTATAATAGTTTTTTTCTCTTTTGCTTATAAATGTGTTTACCACATTTTCCATGTATCCACTTATGGTTAGCCTGTTCTAATTGAAGGTATTGAATGTATTCTAGTACTGTGTATCAGACGTTTTCAGCGGAACACGATTACTGTATGAGAAGGATGTTTTTAATAATAAACTAAAGGCCTTTAGAAAAAAGGAATTTGAAGGACCTTCTGTTATAGTCAGGCTAAAGTGCCTTAAGCTATTTCACGAATACAAAAGTAGAGAACATCATGTAGTTACCTTCCTACTCAAACTCTCTATCTATTTTTGCATCTCATAATATAGCGTATAATAAAAGAATTCCAAAGATGCAGCTATATGGAAAAGACGTCTCTAATTTTCTATTACAGAAACTAGAGACAAGCTACATCACATCGCTGACCCCTGTTAGAATTACTTCAATCCGTAGAGTTCACTATCTGTGTATATATCTGTAAACATGTATTTGTCCATCTTTACAATTAAACACAATGAGATTAGAAAATGTGCGGTTCTGCAAGTTAGGCACTAATTAAGATATGCTAGATAATGCTTATAATGCACGAACATATGCGAAAGATATTAATTATTTCCTTGACAGGTAATTTTAATCATTGGCTTATTAAAAAAAAAAAAAAAAAAGAAGACTATACGCATTTAATTACTGATCTTTTATGAAAAACAAAAATACAGGTACTTAATGAGGTCCCATATTTAGTTCTGTGCTGTTTAGACTTTTTAGGGTTACAATTTCTAATTAACTAGTAGAATAAAGGTCACGCTTATATCCTGCTTAAAGTTCAGTAGAAACCACAACCGTTTTAATAGACCACTTCAACACCCGCAATTCATTACAATGTAATTTGTAAGCAATACTATTTATTGTGCTCTCATAATGAAAAATAATGAAGCAGAGAGACCAAATGATCCATGTTTACTCATTTCCATCCTTTTCTTCCCAGATATGTTAATATAATTGAAACACAGCCTATTAGTGACCATAGCACAACAATAAAGACAAATCCACTCACCATGGTCTTCTCCGCACATCATAAAGATCAATTTTATTTGGAGTTCTGCTCTTATCCACCCATGGAGAAGCTAAATAGGGAACAGTAATTTGTTTTACAATTATTTGAATTGTATTTATTATATTTACAAAGGTATACAAGGTGTTTTACAGGGAATATTAAAAAGTCATTTGTATATTTTGTGAATAGGGATTAATTGAATTTAGGTCAGTTTCATACACCTTTAAAACATGAATTGTTCTTGCAGCAGGAGACTCAGTCGAATTGCCAGATCTCTTAATCTGAGCTAAAGAGAACCTGTCAGCACGATTTTGTAATGTAAAGTATGGCTGTAATGGCTAGTGTTGAGCCACTCCCGTAGTGTTCGGGTTCGGTCCGGTTCGTCGAACACCTTAGAACACCGTCGAACACCGTCGAACACCGTTAAAACCAATGGCAGGCAAACAAAAACACATAGAAACACATAGAAAACACCTTCAAAGGTGTCCAAAAGCTGACAAACTGCTCAGAAGACACTCTCTTTAAAAAAGCCGACCGGCAATTCAGCAGCGGCATACACCGGTACCCGACAATTTAGACAAGAAGGAATAGAGCATCACACATAGATTAGATAGATAGAAACATGTCAGTCACATGTATAAGAAGTACAGTTATAGTGTTGATTACTGTACTTGTCATTTAGTGTTAAATTAAAGGATTTATTAAAAAAAAAATTGGCGTGGGGTTCCCCGTAATTTTAGTCTCTAGCGGAGGTTAAGCAGATGGCTGGGACAGATGTTTGAAGCCTGGGAAGGGGGTAATACCCACGGAGCTTCCCAGGCTACTAATATCAGCCCCCAGCAGAATACCTAGCCTTTACTAGCTATTAAAATGGGGGACCCCCCAAAAAATGACGTGGGTCCCCCCCTATTTTAATAGCTAGCAAAGGCTAGGCAGACAGCTGGGGGCTGATATTAATAGCCCAGGAAGGGTGCCATGAATATTGGCCCCCTCCCAGGCTAGAAACACCAGCCGTCAGCTGCCCCAGAAATGGCGCATCCATAGGATGCGCCAATTCTGGCACTTAACCTCGCTCTTCCCACTGCCCTGTAGCGGTGGCAGTGGGGTAATAGGGTTGGGGTTGATGTCAGCTTATAATGCCAGCTGACATCAAACCCAGGTTAGTAATGGAGATCTATCTAATCTATGTGTAATGCTCTATTCTCTCTGTTATAAATTGTTGGGTACCGATGCTGAATTGCCGGCTGGCTTTTTTAAAGAGACGGTGCATGAAAACACTAATATTTTTTTTAAATAAATCCTTTAACACTAAATGACAAGTACAGTAACCAACACTGACACTGTACTTCTTATATATGTGACTGACATGTTTCTATCTATCTAATCTATGTGTGATGCTCTATTCTTTCTGTTACAAATTGTTGGGTACCGATGCTGAATTGCCGGCCGGCTTTTTTAAAGAGACGGTGCATGAAAACACTAATATTTTTTTTAAATAAATCCTTTAACACTAAATGACAAGTACAGTAACCACCACTGTCACTGTACTTCTTATATATGTGACTGACATATTTCTATGTATCTAATCTATGTGTGATGCTCTATTCTTTCTGTTATAAATTGTCGGGTACCGCTGCTGAACTGCCGGCCGGCTTTTTTAAAAAGATGGTTGTAACATACCTGGCGGCGTCCTTGCATGGTGGTCCATCTCCCACTGTGCAAGAGCGCGCACTTGATCTCCAGTCCAGAATGTCTCTCTGGCTTCCCTCCATGCTGTCTGTTTGTGTCTGTTTCTGCTGCTTAACGGCGGCGCCCGATCACTTCCTGCTTTTTGTACCTGCTGTGGGTCACACCCCTTGTGCGTCCTCAGCCTATTGCTGTCTGTCACCTGGTATATAGCTCAGCTGCTCCCATCTATCCCTGCCTGAGCATAGTGTTTCATTCAGTGTGTGCTTGCACTCTGAAGGTGCCAGGTCCCGTTCTTTGTCTCCTGTCTTGCGGTATCAGTTCCCGTGTCTGAACTGAGTCCTGTCTATGTCTCCTGCCTTGCGGTATCAGTTCCCATGTCTGAGCTGAGTCCTGTCTTTGTCTCCTGCCTTGCGGTATCAGTTCCCGTGTCTGAACTGAGTCCTGTCTGTGTACTCTTGCCTGCTGCCTTTCCTGGAGGCTGTATTTCCAGGCCTGTCTGAACACGCTCCTTGCCTGTTCCTCCCGCCTTCTAGGGGCCGATTACCTAGATCCGTTCCTGTATCTTGTCTGTCCTCTCTGAACACGCTCCTTGCCTGTTCGTCCCGCCTCTCTGGGGGCCGATTACCCAGACCTGCTCCTGTATCTTGTCTGTCCTGTCTGAACACGATCCTTGCCTGTTCGTCCCGCCACTCTGGGGGCCGTATTCCCAGACCCGCTCCTGTGTCCCGCTGCAGTGTCGGTCTCGTCCGTACACTCAGTTCCAGTCTGTACTCTCTCCTATCTTTCATCTGTCTTTTCTCTATGTCCGTTCCTTTCCTTTTTCTGCAGAGTCTGAACTCGTACCTAATTCCTGCCTGTTGTCTCTGTACTCCCGTTTGTGAGTTTGTGGTCCACTCGCTACTTCACTGCAAGTACCCTGTGGGTGTCTGGCTCTGCCTTTCCCTTCCTGTCTGTTCCGTGTGAACATAGCCCTGTCCCCCCTACTCAGCCTTGCCTGCTCTGACTCCTTTGCTCACTGCTCCGGCGGTTCTAGCCTGCTCTGACTCCTTTTCTCACCGCTCCGGCGGTTCTAGCCTGCTCTGATTCCTTTGCTCACCGCTCTGGCGGTTCTAGTCTGCTCTGACTCCTTTGCTTACCGCTCCGGCGGTTCTAGCCTCCTCTGACTCCTTTGCTCGCTGCTCCGGCAGCCTTGCTTCGCTCTGACCCTTTTGCTCGCTGCTCCGGCAGTCTCGCTCCACTCTTGCTCACCGCTCCAGGCGGCCTCGTCCTGCTTTACTCTTGCTCACTGCTCCGGCAGTCTCGCTCAGCTCTGATCCTTTGTTCACCGCTCCTGGCGGCCTTGTCCTGCTCTACTCTTGCTCACCGCTCCAGGCGGTCTTGTCCTGCCCTGTTCTCGCTCACCTCTCTGGGCGGCCTCACTCTGCTGTGTTTGTCCGCCACATCTGTGGTTCTGTTCCTGAGTCCCAGTGTGTACTGGGTCCTATCCCGCCAGTGTCCCTACCTGCTAGTGCCTCCCTGTCTGCACTCTAGCTGTGCTTGCCTGTACCCCTCTGCCTGTATTGTTCCTGAGTCCCAGTGTGTACTGGGTCCTATCCCGCCTGTGTTCCTACCTGCTAGTGCCTCCCTGTCTGCCCTCTAGCTGTGCTTGCCTGTACCCCCCTGCCTGCATACCCACCTGCCTGCATACCAGTCATGCCTGCCTATACCCACCAGTCTGTGTGCCAGCCTACCAGTCTGTTCCTGTATTCCCCTGTGTGGGTCAACAGCTGTGTCCGGGGTCTGTGCTGGAGTAGCACCTGGTCCCTCTGCTCGGTTCCTCCTTGGTGCACTGGCGTCGTATGCCGTCGTGCGACCCTGGTCGGATCGGGTGAATACCTAGTTAAGCCCCTCCAGGCATTCACTCTCCGGCACGGTCCAGTGGAATCACTACAATCACACGCACACGCCACTCAGCCCGGGCGTGTGCATTACAGCATGCTCAGGCCATGGTTCCCGTTGAGCCCCACGGCCTTCGCTCTCTGAGAAGTTTTCCAGCGAATACATGCATTAAAATAAATAAATAAATTTTTTTTTTTCCTTAGCTGAGTTCCAGGCGAATTACGAACAGTCCAGATGGATCTATCAGCTCTCATTCCTGCGGATCCGCCACGTTACTATGGGGATCCAAGACAGTGTCGTGCATTTGTGGAGCAATGCATGCTACACTTTAAGGCCTACCCTCTCTATTTTCCTTCCGATTGGGCTAAAGTGGCCTTTATGATTGACTACCTAGCGGGTGATGTCTTGAAATGGGTCACCCCCCTATGGGAAGCATGGGATCCTGTCGTCCTTGACCTGCAGGCCTTCCTGGTGGCCTTTCGTATGGTCTTCGAGGACCCTAACCCTGAAGCCCCTGCTGAAGCTTCACTTCCCAATATCCCGGAGCAGCCCCGACGTGTAATGTGTGTGGGTAGCGCAATAGTCCTCCAGCCCAATGAGACTACTGCCCACCCAGAATCCTCACAGGGTGACTACGCTTTCTGGAATACTTCTCCCAACCTCAAGAGGCAGTCCAGACGTGCTAGACGTAGAGGCAAGCTGTCACGCCAGGGTCTGTCCTCCCTGAGACCTCCTGACCCCAACCTTGAAGTCCCTACTGAAGCTTCATCTCCCTGTATCCCGGAGAAGCCCCAACGGGTAATGTGCGTGGGTAGTGCACCAGTTCTCCTGCCCGAAGAGACTTCTGCCCATCCAGACTCCACACAGGAGAACTTCCTGCACCCGGCATCAGATGCTTCACCCACTTTAACCGGTGTGCATGTCCAAGGATGCTCCAAAGCTGTGGTTACCTCAGAGTCTGTGCACCTCTACTACCTGGTGGAGGACCCCCTGTTGCCTCCTGAATCCTCCGGGATACCACTCGATGACAAATGGAGAGAGACTTCTCTACACCCGGTACTCGATACTTTGTCCGCTTCGTCCTGTGAGCCTGACAATGGGTACCCCAAAGTGGTAGTTACCCCCGAGTCTCTACACCCCTCCAACCAGGCGGAGGACCTCCAGTTGTCTCCTGAACCCTTCGGGGTGCTACCTGGTAGCGAAAGGACAGAGACTCTCCTATACTCTGTACCTGATACCTCGCTCGCTTCGTCCAGTGAGTCCAACCTAGTGTACTCCGAAGCAGAGGTTACTCCCGAGTCTCTACACCCCTCCGACCAGGCGGAGGACCTCCAGTCTTCTCCAGAACCCTTCGGGGTGCTACCTGGTAGCGAAAGGACAGAGACTCTCCTATACTCTGTACCTGATACCTCGCTCGCTTCGTCCACTGAGTCCAACCTAGTGTACTCCGAAGCAGTGGTTACTCCCGAGTCTCTACACCCCTCCGACCAGGCGGAGGACCTCCAGTTGTCTCCAGAACACTTCTGGGTGCCACCTGGTGGTGAATGGACAGAGACTTTCCTATATCCTAGATCTGATACCTCGCTTGCTTCGTCCAGTGAGTCCGACCTAGTGTACTCTGAAGCAGAGGTTACCCGTGAGTCTCTACACCCCTCTGACCAGGCGGAGGACCGCCAGTTGTCTCCAGAACCCTTCGGGGTGCCACCTGGTGGTGAATGGACAGAGACTTTCCTATAACCGGTACCCGATACCTCGCCTGCTTCGTCCAGTGAGTCCGACCTAGTGTACTCTGAAGCAGATGTTTTCTCTGAGCCTCTGCACTCTTCTGACCCGGCGGAGGACCTCCAGTTGTTTCCTGAATCCTCCGGGGTACCACCAGATAACAAAGAGACAGTGACTTTTCCTCATTATGTACCTGATAACCCGTCTATTTCTTCCTGTGAGCTTGACAAGATGTACCTCGAAGCAGAGATTACCCCCAAGTCTCTGTCCCCCTCCAACCCGGTGAAGGACTTCCAGTTGTCTCATGTACCCTCTGGGGTGCCACCTGAAAATATGTGGAGAGAGACTTCCTTGTCTGCTGTTCCTGGTACTCCACCCGTTTCGTCTGTTGCTGAGGATGGCTGGATAGGAGGTAGCATCCTAGCTAACCAGATGAGATCAGTTTTTCCTGTGGACAGTGGAAGTGATCTCCTTGAAGTGAACGACTGGTCCTCGAATTCCCTGCGGAAGATTCTGGCAGGCCTGAAGAAGAGGGGGCATAAGGGGGGGGGTACTGTAACATACCTGGCGGCGTCCTTGCATGGTGGTCCATCTCCCACTGTGCAAGAGCGCGCACTTGATCTCCAGTCCAGAATGTCTCTCTGGCTTCCCTCCATGCTGTCTGTTTGTGTCTGTTTCTGCTGCTTAAGGGCGGCGCCCGATCACTTCCTGCTTTTTGTACCTGCTGTGGGTCACACCCCTTGTGCTTCCTCAGCCTATTGCTGTCTGTCACCTGGTATATAGCTCAGCTGCTCCCATCTATCCCTGCCTGAGCATAGTGTTTCATTCAGTGTGTGCTTGCACTCTGAAGGTGCCAGGTCCCGTTCTTTGTCTCCTGTCTTGCGGTATCAGTTCCCGTGTCTGAACTGAGTCCTGTCTATGTCTCCTGCCTTGCGGTATCAGTTCCCATGTCTGAGCTGAGTCCTGTCTTTGTCTCCTGCCTTGCGGTATCAGTTCCCGTATCTGAACTGAGTCCTGTCTGTGTACTCTTGCCTGCTGCCTTTCCTGGAGGCTGTATTTCCAGGCCTGTCTGAACACGCTCCTTGCCTGTTCCTCCCGCCTTCTAGGGGCCGATTACCTAGATCCGTTCCTGTATCTTGTCTGTCCTCTCTGAACACGCTCCTTGCCTGTTCGTCCCGCCTCTCTGGGGGCCGATTACCCAGACCTGCTCCTGTATCTTGTCTGTCCTGTCTGAACACGCTCCTTGCCTGTTCGTCCCGCCTCTCTGGGGGCCGTATTCCCAGACCCGCTCCTGTGTCCCGCTGCAGTGTCGGTCTCGTCCGTACACTCAGTTCCAGTCTGTACTCTCTCCTATCTTTCATCTGTCTTTTCTCTATGTCCGTTCCTTTCCTTTTTCTGCAGAGTCTGAACTCGTACCTAATTCCTGCCTGTTGTCTCTGTACTCCCGTTTGTGAGTTTGTGGTCCACTCGCTACTTCACTGCAAGTACCCTGTGGGTGTCTGGCTCTGCCTTTCCCTTCCTGTCTGTTCCGTGTGAACAGAGCCCTGTCCCCCCTACTCAGCCTTGCCTGCTCTGACTCCTTTGCTCACTGCTCCGGCGGTTCTAGCCTGCTCTGACTCCTTTGCTCACCGCTCCGGCGGTTCTAGCCTGCTCTGATTCCTTTGCTCACCGCTCTGGCGGTTCTAGTCTGCTCTGACTCCTTTGCTTACCGCTCCGGCGGTTCTAGCCTGCTCTGACTCCTTTGCTCGCTGCTCCGGCAGCCTTGCTCCGCTCTGACCCTTTTGCTCGCTGCTCCGGCAGTCTCGCTCCACTCTTGCTCACCGCTCCAGGCGGCCTCGTCCTGCTTTACTCTTGCTCACTGCTCCGGCAGTCTCGCTCAGCTCTGATCCTTTGTTCACCGCTCCTGGCGGCCTTGTCCTGCTCTACTCTTGCTCACCGCTCCAGGCGGTCTTGTCCTGCCCTGTTCTCGCTCACCTCTCTGGGCGGCCTCACTCTGCTGTGTTTGTCCGCCACATCTGTGGTTCTGTTCCTGAGTCTCAGTGTGTACTGGGTCCTATCCCGCCAGTGTCCCTACCTGCTAGTGCCTCCCTGTCTGCACTCTAGCTGTGCTTGCCTGTACCCCTCTGCCTGTATTGTTCCTGAGTCCCAGTGTGTACTGGGTCCTATCCCGCCTGTGTTCCTACCTGCTAGTGCCTCCCTGTCTGCCCTCTAGCTGTGCTTGCCTGTACCCCCCTGCCTGCATACCCACCTGCCTGCATACCAGTCGTGCCTGCCTATACCCACCAGTCTGTGTGCCAGCCTACCAGTCTGTTCCTGTATTCCCCTGTGTGGGTCAACAGCTGTGTCCGGGGTCTGTCCTGGATTAGCACCTGGTCCCTCTGCTCGGTTCCTCCTTGGTGCACTGGCGTCGTATGCCGTCGTGCGACCCTGGTCGGATCGGGTGAATACCTAGTTAAGCCCCTCCAGGCATTCACTCTCCGGCACGGTCCAGTGGAATCACTACAATCACACGCACACGCCACTCAGCCCGGGCGTGTGCATTACAATGGTGCATGAAAACACTATTATTTTTTTTAATAAAACACAGTCACTGTACTTCTTATATATGTGACTGACATGTTTCTATGTATCTAATCTATGTGTGATACTCTTTTCTTTCGGTTCGGTTCTAAATTGTCGGTACCGGTCTATGCCACTGCTGAATTGCCGGCTTTTCATGTTTCACTGTGAGCACTGTTCCCATCGATTTGGGCAACCACTGTAATGCCACAACCACCATGGCTGTGGCATTATAGTGAGTGGCAGACAATCCCTGCATGATTGGTGCTCTAAATAGCGCCAGACATGCAGGACACTCTTTTGGTGCACGAACAGTTATCGAACATAACCTCGAACAGCCGAATTTTTTGCAAATCGCTCGCGTTCGTCGAACGACTCGAACACCGCCCAAAACAGCTCGAATTTGAGATTGGCGAACAGTTCTAGTCGAACACCGCTCATCTCTAGTAATGGCTCTGTAATGCAGATTACACTGATACCTTTGGTGAAGAAATCAGTTTTGTTCTTCTTCTTTAATCACCATTGGAAATTTTACTGCTAATTAGATTTCGGTGCACAGGGGCTGAACTGTGCACAGGATCTTCTCCTCCCTTTCTGTGGCCCCTCCGCTGCCTCTGGTTGGTGCATGATAGTTCACTGCTGATATTTCAAAAAGAGGAGGCAGATCATTCACAGACACAGCAGGTGGAGGGGCAGGGGAATCACAGACAGGAACGAGAAGACCCTGTGCACAGTCCGGCCCCTGTGCACTGAAATCTAATTAGCCGAAAACTTCAAATGGTGATTAAAGAAGAACAACAGAGGATTTCTTCACCAAAAATATCAGTGTAATCTGTATTACAACCATATCTTTTCTTCACATTACAAAATCGGGTTGAAAAGTTCTCTTTAACTCCTTCAGATATGTCTATGAAGCAATTAACTTAGGTCAGGAGACTCAGCAGTTGTGCCAGGTCTTCCAATGAGAAAGTGGTCCGTATTTCTTAGATGTCTGAAACCGGCCTTACTGATACACATTATTTTTAAAATTTCAGACACACACTAACATTCTCAGGAGCTCCATTTCTGCATTCTTTCTGACATAGTTAACACTTTCTTCACAAGTCCTCTTTTCAAAGTCCAGGCATGGACTACAATTTCCACATGGACTGCAGATCTTCCTATCTGAATTTACAGCATTTATATTTGAGGTATAATTTCAAGTCAGGAGACCCATCGTGGGTTTGGAAATTCAAGTTCATGAAATGAGGACTTATGAGACTGGTTATAGAGCTTTTCCACAATGAAGGTGGGTGGCTATCAGGATAAGTTCATTAGTAAAGGGGTTGTCCAGTCCAAACTGATAAGTCAGCAGTCACTCTGTGAGTCGTATGTGTGAGTTATACATACTCCCGAGTAGAAGCTGTCTAGTGGGCATGACCTCGCTCCATACACTTGTATTGAGTGAAGCCGTGCCCCGTCTAGTGACGCACCCGTGCATTGGGCATGGCCGAGTAGAGGGGGCGGCCTCACTTCATGCAAGTGTATGGAAGCAAGGCTGCGCCCACAGGCCAGGAGTATGTATAACCCATACATACCCTATGGTTCGACTAAGAAACAGGCGAATCCCAGCAGCGTACAGTGCGTTCGCTGGGGGGATTCATAAGTCTGCAGTCACACAGAGTGACTGCAGACTTATCGATTTGGACTGGACAACCACTTTAAGCCAGCTCACTTCTTTATCAAGGCAGATGCAGAGACAAAGAAAGGGCACATTTTTTTTTTAACTGGGCCATATTATTAGGTTCAATTAATTATTATTTGCAAAAGGTCCAGATAACTTTTTTTGTTTGCAGACAAATTCTTTCAATTTTATTAACGCATAGATATGGGCTTAATCTGCAGGTTAATAGCATTACTAACCTGCCCACTGCCTGCACATAGTCGAACGCTGTGAAGAGAATACTAACTTTATTCCCCTGGCAGCATTCTGTTTCAGTCACGGGGGGGCGCCGGCACTGGTCAGACTGACACTGGCTCTGCATTGGGGCCAGCTATCAGTCAGGGCTGGGGGCATTATAGCTGCTGCTTTGTATTCTCAGAGCGGTGACTGAACTAGCGTCTGTGTCGCCCCCCATGACTGAAATAGAATGCAGCCTGTGAGAATAAAGTTAATTTTCTCCCAGCAGCGCTCAGCTACGTACAGGCGCCGGTCAGGTTAGTAACGCTATTAACCTGCAAATTAAGTCCATATGTACAGTAAATAGGATTTTTGCTGGTGACAGGTTACCTTTAAGACAACTAAATGGAAGTCTGGAAATAGCAGCTTGTTTGATATAAGCAGTATTTTACAATCAATATGTTATATGCAATAAAGCCTTAAAATATCAATATTTTATTGTATTATTGTAAATTACTTAAAAGCAATTTGTCAGCAGGTTTTTTCTATGTAATCTGAGAGCAGTATGATGTAGACCCTGATTCCCGGGAGGTGTCACTTACTAGGCTGTGTTTTACTGTTTCAATAAAATCAGTGTTTTATCAGCAGGAGATTATTCCTACAGAACAGAGGGTCTCATGCTTCCTGGTCCAACCACATCCCAACCACTGAGTAGCGGCTTTCTGTCAATAAACAGAGTACATAGAAAGCTACCAATCAGTGGTGTGGGCAGGGTGTTATACAGAGCTCAGCATTCTGTGCACTATTAGGCCACGGCCCCACTATCAGTATTTGGTCAGTATTCGGTCAGTATTTTTTCTCAGGAGTGGGAGCCAAAACCAGAAGTGGGTGATAAATGCAGAATTGGTGACTTGTTTCTATTATACCTTTTCTCTGATTGTTCCTCACCTGGTTTTGGCTCCCACTCCTGAGAAAAATACTGACCGAATACTGACCAAATACTGATAGTGGGGTCGTGGCCTTAGATCTGCTGCAGAAAAAAACTTTGATTCTATCACAGCTGTTGCACCCAGTAAACAAAATGATACATCGCTGGAATCCGGGTCTCTGTCTCTACAGTATACTGATGTTAGATTTCATAGCCTTTTGCCATATAGTCCTCCATATTCATGAGTTCAGTATAACCTCATCCACCCACCACCACTGATTGGCAGCTTTCTGCCAATGCAGACTGTACAAAGAAAGCTGCCAATCAGAGGTTTGCGAATGAATAAAAAACTGGATAGACAATAAGCGCAATGGGGTTTTATCTGACTGGAAAAAGGAGAGATAAAAAGCAATTTATGCTCACTTTTGTGGGGTGTGAGAGTCACAACCCCTATATTAGCTTAGAAAGTAGGCTGTTGCTGAACCACAATATGGAGAAACTTGTGAGGCTGGAAATAAGTGTGTACAAATCCACGCTGCAGATGGTCCAGAAAGGGGTAGGAGACCGGAATGGTCTCCATAATTGATTATGGTTTGTCCTGATGAAGAAGTATGTTCACTTCTAAATGCGTTGACTAATAAAACCACATGTCAACTATTCTGGTCTCCTACCCCTTTTTGGACCATCGGCAGTGCTCATTTGTACCAACTTATTTCCAGCCTCGCAAATCAGTGGTGTGGGCAGAGTTACACAGAGCTTAGCATTCAGAGAACTGGTAGCTCTGCAGCAGATAAAATAGTGATTTTATCAAAACAGTAGCACACAGCCCAGTAAGTGACACATCACTGGAATCAGGGTCTTTGCCCCTACATCATGCTACTCTCAGATGGAAAGCAAAAACCTGGTGACATATTGCCTTTAATACATGAATAATACAAATGATATGATATTACAGTGTTTTGGTGGTTGTTATTCACCATGTGTAGTTTGATTCATCTATATGTATTTTAAAAACATTACTATTATTCTACTCATGAGATTTATAATAGGTATCTATCATAACTAGTGTTGAGCATTCCGATACTGTAATATCGGGTATCGGCCGATATTCGCAGTATCGGAATTCCGATACTTAATTCCGATACTTTTACAATATCGAATACCGGAATCGGAAGTTCCCATAATGCCTGCGCTCTGCAGTGTCTGTGAAGGATGACAAGCTGGATGGCAGCGCGATCCAGCCTGTCATCAGAATGCCATCCCAGCGGGGGAGAATTCTCCTGATTGTTTAAAAGCCGGCGCGCGGTAAAAAGCCGCCGGCTTTTAAACAATCACACAGCCCCATACTGCTTCCCCACAGCCTCCCACCCCGATCCTCCGCTCCCCTCGCCACCTCCCATCCCGATCGTAAGTTAGGACCGGGCAGGGAGCGCAGCACCAAGGAGCGAAGGACCCGGGCGGGGAAGCCGGCAGTGAAAAGACTTCACCGCCGGCTTTCCCGTTCTGTGCTGCGCTTTCCCGCCGGTTATTTCAAATGAACAGCTGAGGTATCAGGTGATGCCGATCAGCTGTTCATTTGAAGTAGCCGCGGTGCCCTCAGAGGGTTCATGTGAGTTCATGCTTGACTGCATGAACTCACATGAACTTTCCCACGACCGCACAGGTCAGCCACACCTCACAGACCATCAGACCGGTCATGATTAGTGTGTGTGCGGGGTGTCTGTGCGGGGTGTCTGTGTGCGGGGTGTCTGTGTGCGGGGTGTCTGTGTGCGGGGTGTCTGTGTGCGGGGTGTCTGTGCGATGTTTGTGCGGGTGTCTGTGCGGGTGTCTGTGCGTGCAGGCAGACATAGGCCGATGTGACACTACTACTCCCATCGGTCTATGTCTGTCCCCCGTCCACTCGTGCCAGCAGGATCAGCTCGATGGGAGCAGTAGTTCCCATCAGTCTGATCCTGCTATTTAAATTGCCCTACTGTGCCCCAATAAATGTTAAATACATGTCATTGGTGGCCAGTGGTTACCTACAATAAATTAGTTCATACATTACCTGTCCCCGCCGATCGCCACCTAAAATAAAGTAAAAAATAAAAAACTACACCTATACTCACCTAGACACCTAATTCCCCGAAGCCATCGATCTCCTGTAATAAAATATAAAATAATAAACCACAACCTTATCCTTACCCCTCCGGAGTAGTCCACGAGTGTCCCACGAAGATCTCCAGTTCAGAGCAGCCACATAGAATGTGACCGCTCTGAACCGCTGCCGCCGCTAGAATGACGGGGCCGTAAAGCAGCCCCGTCATTGCATAAGCGGGCTCACCGGAGTTCAGGCAGCGCTGCTCCGGTTAGCTGCTTTACGGCCCTGCTGTATCGTGAGAAATTCCCACGGTACAGCACTGCCGTAAAGGAGGTCTCCGGAGCTGCGCTGCCTGAATGCACTCCGGTGACCTCAGTCAGTGGCTCCCGCTGCCGGGAGCGGACGTGTTCCCGGCAGTGTGAGCTTACAGCAGCCATGCACAGCTGTCACCATCTCCAGATGTGACAGCTGTGCATGGGAGATCAGCACAGGAACGTGGACAGGTAACTATTATTTTTAGTGAACTAAGAATTAAATAAAATGGTGTGTTTTATTTCAAATAAATTATTTTTTTCTGGGTGTAGTGTGTTTTTTCTTTTTAACACTTTGTAGGTTAGTAATGGGGGTGTCTTATAGACGCCCATCATTACTAACCTGGGCTTCATGGCAGCTGGCGCTGACATGAACCCCACCACTATTACCCCCTGCCACCGCACCAGGGCAGCGTGGAAGAGCGAGGCTAAGTGCCAGAATTGGCGCATCCTACGGATGCGCCATTTCTGGGGCGGCTGACGGCTGGTGTTTCTAGCCTGGGAGGGGGCCATTATTCATGGCACCCTTCCTGGGCTATTAATATCAGCCCCCAGCTGTCTGCCTAGCCTTTGCTAGCTATTAAAATAGGGGGTACCCCACGTCATTTTTTTGGGGGGGGTCCCCCATTTTAATAGCTAGTAAAGGCTAGGTATTCAGCTGGGGGCTGATATTAGTAGCCTGGGAAGCTCCGTGGGTTTTACCCCCTTCCCAGGCTTCAAACATCTGCCCCAGCCGTCTGCTTAACCTCCGCTAGAGACTAAAATTATGGGGGATCCCACGCCATTTTTTTTTTAAATAAATCCTTTATTTTAACACTAAATGACATTTGAGGAGTTAATAAAGATGCAGTCCCTAAATTATTATTTATTTTTTAATTAATTTTTCCCAAAACTTTTGACGTGGGCTTCGCCATATTTTTGTATGCCAGCCAGGTACAGCATCCAGCTTCTATGAACGCGCCATTTTCCGGGGCGGCTGCGGACTGCAATTTTCAGCGGGGGGGGGGGAGGGGGGCAGAAAGCTTGGGCCTCCCTGCGCTGCGGATTCCAGCCCCCAGCTGCCTAGTTGTACCTGGCTGGACACAAAAATAGGGAGAAGCTCCACGTTTTTTTTTTTTTTCATTATTTCATGAAATTCATGGAATAATTAAGAAAAAAAGGGCTTCCCTATATTGTTGTGTCCGGCTAGGTACAAATAGGCAGCTGGTGGTTGGGGGCAGCCCGTTCCTGCCTGCTGTACCTGGCTGGAAACAAATATAGTGCAAAGCCCCACGTCAATTTTTTTTAATTATTTCAGGAAATTCATGAAATAATTAAAAAAAAATTGACGTGGGGCTTCGCTCTATATTTGTGTCCAGCCAGGTACAGCAGGCAGGAACGGGCTGCCCCCAACCACCAGCTGCCTATTTGTACCTAGCCGGACACAACAATATAGGGAAGCCCTTTTTTTCTTAATTATTCCATGAATTTCATGAAATAATTAAAAAAAAAAAATGCGTGGGGCTTCGCCCTATTTTTGTGTCCAGCCAGGTACAACAAGGCAGCTGGGGGCTGGAATCCGCAGCGCAGGGAGGCCCAAGCTTTCTGGGCCCCACCCACTGCAAATTGCAGTCCGCAGCCGCCCCGGAAAATGGCGCGTTCATAGAAGCGCCATCTTCTGGCGCTGTACCCAACTCATCCAGGGCCCTGGTGCGGTGGCTCACTGGGTAATAAAGGGGTTAAGGCCAGCTTGGCATTATCAGCTGGCCCTAAGCCCGAAATTCATGGGGTCACGCCAATATTAGACATGACCGCCATGAATTTCTAGTAAAGTATTTAAAAAAAACACAAACACCCAGAAAAAAGTCCTTTAATTGAAATAAAGACACAATTCTTTATTGTTCTAAATTAAACCATACTTACCGTCACGCCCATTCCAGCTGAAGCCAACGATCTCCTGCAATAAAAGTAAAATAATAAAGCAACATCATCCTTACCTTTCCATGGCTCCCACGACAGCTTCAGCTCTGCTTCATCGAGATGACAGCCTGGATCGCAGCAGAAAGTTGCCATCCAGCCTGTCATCCCGCAGACACTGAGAAGCGGAGGCATGCTTGCGCTCCTCAGTGTCAGGCTGTGACGGCATCCCGATAAGCCGAGTCTCTCACGCTCACCGCATGCGCAGGAGAATTTTCCCACGCTGTCAGTGACGTGCATGAGGTGAGCTGAGTTCATTGGACATGACCTCGGCTCATCTGGATGCCGTCACAGCCAGACACTGAGGAGCGCAAGCATGCCTGCGCTTCTCAGTGTCTGCGGGATGATAGGCTGGATGGCAGCGTTCTGCTGCGGTCCAGCCTGTCATCTCGATGTAGCAGAGCTGAAGCTGTCGTGGGAACCATGGAAAGGTAAGGATGATGTTGGTTTATTATTTTTCTTTTATTTCAGGAGATCGTTGGCTTCAGCTGGAATGGGCGTGATGGTAGGTATGGTTTAATTTAGAACAATAAAGAATTGTGTGTTTATTTCAATTAAAGGACTTTTTTCTGGGTGTTTGTGTTTTTTTTAAATACTTTACTAGAAATTCATGGTGGTCATGTCTAATATTGGCGTGACCCCATGAATTTCGGGCTTAGGGCCAGCTGATAATGCCAAGCTGGCCTTAACCCCTTTATTACCCAGTGAGCCACCGCACCAGGGCCCTGGATGAGTTGGGTACAGCGCCATCGCTTCTATGAACGCGCCATTTTCCGGGGCGGCTGCGGACTGCAATCTGCAGCGGGGGTGGCCCAGAAAACTTGGGCCTCCCTGCGCTGCAGATTCCAGCCCCCAGCTGCCTAGTTGTACCTGGCTGGACACAAAAATAGGGCGAAGCTCCACGTATTTTTTTTTTAAATTCATGAAATTCATGGAATAATTAAGAAAAAAAGGGCTTCCCTATATTGTTGTGTCCGGCTAGGTACAAATAGGCAGCTGGTGGTTGGGGGCAGCCCGTTCCTGCCTGCTGTACCTGACTGGACACAAATATAGGGCTAAGCCCCACATCAATTTTTTTTAATTATTTCATGAATTTCCTGAAATGATTTTAAAAAAATTGACGTGGGGCTTCGCACTATATTTGTGTCCAGCCAGGTACAGCAGGCAGGAACGGGCTGCCCCCAACCACCAGCTGCCTATTTGTACCTGGTTGGACACAACAATATAGGGAAGCCCTTTTTTTCTTAATTATTTCATGAATTTCATGAAATAATTAAAAAAAAAAATGCGTGGGGCTTCGCCCTATTTTTGTGCCCAGCCAGGTACAACTAGGCAGCTGGGGGCTGGAATCCGCAGCGCAGGGAGACCCAAGCTTTCTGGGCCACCCCCGCTGCAAATTGCAGTCCGCAGCCGCCCCAGAAAATGGCGCGTTCATAGAAGCGCCATCTTCTGGCGCTGTACCCAACTCATCCAGGGCCCTGGTGCGGTGGCTCACTGGGTAATAAAGGGGTTAAGGCCAGCTTGGCATTATCAGCTGGCCCTAAGCCCCAAATTCATGGGGTCACGCCAATATTAGACATGACCACCATGAATTTCTAGTAAAGTATTTAAAAAAACACAACACCCAGAATAAAGTCCTTTAATTGAAATAAACACACAATTCTTTATTGTTCTAAATTAAACCATACATACCATCACGCCCATTCCAGCTGAAGCCAACGATCTCCTGCAATAAAAGTAAAATAATAAAGCAACCTCATCCTTACCTTTCCATGGTTCCCACGACAGCTCCAGCTCTGCTACATCGAGATGACAGGCTGGACCGCAGCAGAACGCTGCCATTCAGCCTGTCATCCCGCAGACACTGAGAAGCGCAGGCATGCTTCCACTCCTCAGTGTCTGGCTGTGACGGCATAAAGATGAGCCGAGGTCATGTCCAATGAACTCAGCTCACCTCATGCACGTCACTGACAGCGTGGGAAAATTCTCCTGCACTCAGCACTTCAGCGTGAGAATTTTCCCACGCTGTCAGTGAAGTGCATGAGGTGCGCCGAGTTCATTGGACATGAGCTCACCTCATGTACGTCACTGACAGCGTGGGAAAATTCTCCTGCACTCAGCACTTCAGCGTGAGAATTTTCCCACGCTGTCAGTGACGTGCATGAGGTGAGCTGAGTTCATTGGACATGAGCTTACCTCATGCACGTCACTGACAGCGTGGGAAAATTCTCCTGCACTCAGCGCTTCAGCGTGAGAATTTTCCCACGCTGTCAGTGACGTGCATGAGGTGAGCTGAGTTCATTGGACATGAACTCGGCTCATCTGGATGACGTCACAGAGAGACACTGAGGAGCGCAAGCATGCCTGCGCTTCTCAGTGTCTGCGGGATGACAGGCTGGATGGCAGCGTTCTGCTGCGGTCCAGCCTGTCATCTCGATGTAGCAGAGCTGAAGCTGTCGTGGGAACCATGGAAAGGTAAGGATGAGGTTGCTTTATTATTTTTCTTTTATTGCAGGAGATCGTTGGCTTCAGCTGGAATGGGCGTGACGGTAAGTATGGTTTAATTTAGAACAATAAAGGATTGTGTCTTTATTTCAATTAAAGGACTTTTTTCTGGGTGTTTGTGTTTTCTTTTAACTTTGACTATGGGGTTAGTAATGGGGGTGTCTTATAGACGCCTCTCCATTACTAACCTGGGCTTGATGTCAGCTGGCATTATAAGCTGACATCAACCCCAGCCCTATTACCCCACTGCCACCGCTACAGGGCAGTGGGAAGAGCGAGGCTAAGTGCCAGAATTGGCGCATCCTATGGATGCGCCATTTCTGGGGCGGCTGACGGCTGGTGTTTCTAGCCTGGGAGGGGGCCAATATTCATGGCACCCTTCCTGGGCTATTAAAATCAGCCCCCAGCTGTCTGCCTAGCCTTTGCTAGCTATTAAATTAGGGGGGACCCCACGTTATTTTTTTGGGGGGGTCCCCCATTTTAATAGCTAATAAAAGCTAGGTATTCAGCTGGGGGCTGATATTAGTAGCCTGGGAAGCTCCGTGGATATTACCCCCTTCCCAGGCTTCAAACATCTGCCCCAGCTGTCTGCTTAACCTCCGCTAGAGCCTAAAATTAAGGGGAACCCCACGCCAATTTTTTTTTTAAATAAATCCTTTATTTTAACAGTAAATGACAAGTACAGTAATCAACACTGTCACTGTACTTCATATATATGTGACTGACATGTTTCTATCTATCTAATCTATGTGTGATTCTCTATTCTTTCTATTCTAAATTGTCGGGTACAGATGCTGAATTGCCGGCCGGCTTTTTTAAAGAGACGGTGCATGAAAACACTATAATTTTTTAAATAAATCCTTTACACTAAATGACAAGTACAGTAAGCAACACTGTCACTGTACTTCATATATATGTGACTGACATGTTTCTATCTATCTAATCTATGTGTGAAGCTCTATTCTGTCTGTTATAAATTGTCGGGTACCGCTGCTGAATTGCCGGCCGGCTTTTTTAAAGAGACGGTGCACGAAAACACTAATATTTTTTAAAATAAATCCTTTACACTAAATGACAAGTACAGTAAGCAACACTGTCACTGTACTTCTTATATATGTGACTGACATGTTTCTATCTACCTAATCTATGTGTGAAGCTCTATTCTTTCTGTTGTAAATTGTCGGGTACCGGTGAATGCCGCTGATGAATTGCCGGCTTTTCATGTCATTCTACATTATTCTTAGTTGTTTTACTTCATGTAGAATTAACCTACAAGGAAAGAAAGGGTTTATTTTCATTCCGATATTTGTGTCCCATTGACTTGCATTGGTTTCCGGTATCGGAATCGGCGATATCCGATACTTTTTGGGTATCGGCCCGATCCAATCCGATACGATATTTCCTGATATCGGAAGGTATCGCTCAACACTAATCATAACCAAAACAGCAAGAAACATTAAAATGATGAATTAAACTAATTGTGTCTACAGTATGTTCATTTTGAATAACATTTTCTCAGTATCTATCTATCTATCTATCTATATATATAATATACAGTATGCAAAAAATGACAACATAAATACATTCACTTCATTGCATTTTATGTACTCATCCTAAGTTCTCACCTATATTATAACTCATAGCTGCAATTTTACAGAATATCATTGGCAATGGCCAGTTAGCTTGCTGTCAGACACACCCCTGATAGTGTCCCTCTAATAAATAGCTGTAGGTAGGGGGCCAATCCTCCTGACCTCATCTCCTTCTATATTAAAGAAGTTGTCTACTACTTGGACAACTCCTTGTCATACGCCACGCTGGGCCCCGATAAAATAAAAAAAGCTTATATTCACCTCCCGTACAGGCGCCGTTCCAGCAGTGTCAGCGCTAGCGGTCCCGGGGCTCACATGCGTTTTTGTGACATGTGAACCAAGCGCCCAATCAGCGCTGGCATCACTGTCTCCACCTTTGGTCATATTGAACAAGAAGAGGAAGTCATGGATCAGCTGCACCCTGGACTTCGTCTTCATGTTCAATTCGACAGGAGGTGGGGACAGTGCTGCTGGTGCTGATTGGGCGCTTGGCTCACATGTCACAAAAACAGCACGGGAGCCCCGGGACCGCGAGCGCCGACACCGCGGGAATGGCTCTGGCACGGGAGGGGAGTATAGGCATTTTTATTTTATTGGGGCCAAACATTTAGATCAAGAAGAGGTTGTCCTAGTAGTGGACAGCACCTTTAAGATATTCCTTCAATAAATTCAAAGAATCCAGCACAAAACAATTAACAACCCTCTACTAACACTCTCTTTCTCCATTAAACCTGTGTTTGCTCTTTAGACTAGCAGATGTTAAAGGAGTTTTCCACTTTTAGAAAATTGGGCCCAAACTGATCAGATAATAGTAGAAAAGCAAATTATAGAGATAGTACTCCCTCCTCCTTGGTTCAGCGCCAGCTCCTCGTCGCTGCTCCAGTGACTGTGCTTTGTGTTTTGATGATATCATGAGTACAGTACGCATCACCGCTGCAGCCAATCACTAAACTCAGTGGTGACTTGTTGATGGCACGTGTCACCAAAAGCTCAGTCATTGGCTGCAGTGATAATGTACACTGAAGTCCTGATGTCACAGCTGCAGTCAATACACACACCAACCAGAATGATAAAATGGACTCTCTAGTATCAGGGATTTTGTTTTGAATTCTCTACACTGTGATTACTTTGAAACCATGTTGTAATAATGGTGAATATATTTTCCTACAAGCTGAAAACCCCTGTAAAAAAACAGTTTACACCTTTAGTACAACAAATACAATGGGGATTCCGAGGCATGGGTTCAAAGTAATGAGACAACCAAAAGCAAAATGCCTGATATTAGACAGTCACATTTATTATTCTGTCTCAAATATATTAGAGTTGCATGTACATTATTTTGATATTAAATCATGGCCAAGACCATTCAAAGAATACAAAAGCTACCAGATCGGTGTACATTTGTAATACTGCTGTAGATCACATGCATAAGTTAGGGGAATGAAAAATATGAGTAATTTCTCTTCAGGCACTTTAGAAAGACAAATTAGTATTTCAGTACTTATTACTAATGGAGACAAAGAACGTGCTGCGTGCAATATTGATTAATAGTGATTATAAGTATTACAACTACAATTAAGAATGATCTTTAGTAATCTTAATAGTTGAAATGACCGCTCTGCACCTATTTCACCTTTAAGCCAAACATGCTTTCTGACTTGCTAATTGTAATCCCTCTGGACATTTGTTCATAATGGGGTGAACCATTACGCCAGTTAGCAGAACATGGATTGCGTAAATTGGATGTAATGTAATATTGGATTCGTTTATAGCAATGTATCCTAATCAGGAGATGTCTAGTGACGGGTTTGCAAAGTACAGAGGCTTTTAGAAAGCAGCATAGATTCAAAGCACTTCTTAGTGTACCTTTGCAAATGTTCTAAACTGTATGCACACTGCTGAGAAAAAAATATTGTATTTCTATACAGTCTGTGGTAGAGTGGCTTGCTTGGCTGTACACGGATGTAGACATGGAACACCGTTTCTTTAAGGTTTGGATTGGTTTATTAAAAAAAATGTCATAAACCAATCTAGAGTACATTAAGTAAACAGCCCATTCGGTATAACGGCAAAGCAAAATAAAAGATACAGCACAGTCCGTATATCGGCCAGGGTCCGGCCACTCAGAGTTAACAATAGCACACGGTCCAGGTTAGCACAAAAACACAAGTTCCTCTCTCTGGAGCTAGCTTCTCCATACACTGAACAACACATGAGTCAAATGGCTGACTATTTATAGCCCAGACCAGATATGGTGAATGGCCTACCACCTGCACTATAGCCATTCACAAAAACCAAGCCCTTTTAAATATGGCTGAACAACCCTCTCTGCACCTACCATGTAGGAGAAAACTTTCAGGTTTCACATCACTGAAACTAATAGCCTCAGTGAAACATATCTCCCCTCCAGCACTAAGCCAGTGAATTTGTCACAAGTCATATGTAGTAAAATGAATTTGAATATGTATATTTAGTATAAGTTTATTTAACACTCTAACATACTCAATTCCAGTCTTCATGTACACGTAACCCCAAGAGGCAAAATTTAAAGATATCACCGAAAAAGAATACCTTGACAATTCATGATCTGCTGATAATCAGCTTATTATCCATACAGTATCAAAGGAGCCATGAAAATGTGACTTGTGGGGAACACTTGAAAAAACATTGAGGAACACCAATTCAAACAGCCCATGGCTCTCATGTAGTATGAACAAACCTTCTGCTTCTGTGGGAATCCATAACCCAGCAAAATATAAAATGTCCCATCTGCTTGACTTTAGATTAAGGGATTTTGGAAGGGAAAGACTTATATTCACTGATTATATTTATTCTATATTATCACTGTTCTTATTATCTATGTAATTCCCACTAGTAAAATGTCCTCTATTATTGACAATGTCATCTTGTTGCATGTATGCAATTTTTGAACAGCCATTTAGGGTTGCATACGGCCATGTAGATGTGTGCATGTTGAGTCTTTGGAACCCAAGATACTGGACTTAAATGAGCAACTTGCAAAACTGATATCTATTGTTAATTTGGAAAGAAGTGTGTTGGTCATTGAGCAGGTGCTCGCTGTCGTAGATGTGGGGAAGGTTGATAGCATGGTGGTGCAGAACAATGAGGCAGCTAGTAGGGTGACAAATGGTGGGGGAGAAGGAAGAGTGTTAGGGTATGTGCCCACGGTCAGGAGCCGCTGAGGGTTTGATGCTGCGTGTCTATGAAGCGTCAAGCCTGCAGCGGCCAGCCGTTTCTAGAAATCCCATGTCCACTGTGCGTCTCTGGGCACCTGCGGATCACCTGTGGACACTGACATGCGATGTGTCTTTCAGACCCGCAGAATGTAAATTTCTCTTGCAGGTCTGCATGTGGACTTTCTCCATAGACTAACATCTATGAGGAAAGTAAGCATGTGAAAAAAAAATGGCGCCGCTCATTTGCATAATGAGGGCGAAAGCCATGAGGCTGTTCCGCAGCATTGGGGACGCAGGCGGCTGCTAACAGTCGGCACATACCCTTATGGAAAATAATCCTGATCTGGCACACCTTAACAAGTTTGCAAAATTGGCATATTAGGGGGACGACTGTACAAGGGTAGCACTGTTCCAAAAACATGTCCACTGAAAGCCAACGGAATGTCAGCTTTAGTAGCAGTGGACTAGGAGCACAGAGCAGGCCAGACATGTGCTGGCAGTGGGAGGGCAGCAGACAGGGCAATCTGTCACAAAGCCCGGGATCATCGAATGATGCTGTGTTTTTGGTGCTAGAGTTCGACACATCGTAGATCGGGTTGACAGATTACTGGGAGATGATGTTATGGTGAAAATTGGCACCAATGACAAAGTTAAAGGAGGATGGAAGGTCTTTAAAATTTATTGAAAATAGTTAGGCTGTAAGCTTAATGCGAGGATGTCAAAAGCAGAATTCTCTGTAATATTACCTACCTGTACAACATGCCATGCCAGAGAGGCAGTGGGAGATTAGGGAGGTACATAAGTGGATCAGGAATTCATGGCAAAGGCCAATTTACTAAACTTGGGTTTATGGTTGGACAGCAAACTGACCTTTAGTGACCCATGCCAGGCAGCTACTTCCAAGGAAGTCAAAATTATGGGATATATTAAAAGAGGCATACATTTTCATGACAAGGACATAGTTTTTCCTGTATATAAGTCACTATTTAGGACGCACTCAGGAACCTGTGTACAATTTTGATCTCCAGTGTATAAGAAGGACATAGCTGAAATGGGTGCAGAGAGCAACGATCAAGGTTAATAAATGAATGGATGGACTGTAATACCAAGACAGGTTATCAAATTTGAGGTTATTTAGTTTAGAAAAACAAAGGCTTAGGGTCAATCTTATTACAATGTACAAATATATGAAGGGACAGTACAGAGATCTTTCTAATGAACCTTTTACACCTAGGCCTACTATGGTGACAAGGAGGCATCCTCAATATCTAGAGGAAAGACATTTAATCATCACAGACGCGCATTCTTTACTTTCAGAGCAGTGAGACTATGGAACTCTCTGCTACATGATACACTAAAAAAGTTCAAGGAGAGTTTGCATATTTTTCTTGAAAAATATAATACTAGATCCTGTGAATAAACATTAGATCTAAGGAACTAGTTGGATTGCCACATGTGGAGATATGAAAGAATTTTTTTCCCTATTGCGCGGGCAGTTAGCATCTGCCTTATGGGATTTTTGCCTTCCTTTGGATCAACATGTTGGGATATAGGTTGAACTCAATGAATTTGTGTCTTGTTTCAACCTTAGAAGCATGAAACTATACTGCAACAGCACAATGTCTATTATCTGGGCATAAGAAAACTAAGACAAAATGTATTCACTTCTATATCATGATGTCGTTGGCATGTTCTGTAAGATGTGTCACTGCGTAGTGAATGAAAGAGGAAGTCAAATGCATTCATCACCTATTCTCAATGTATTATCTGTCTCCATTTTCATATTAGAAGGTGTTACCTCTCATTGTAATACTGCCTATCACGATGACAAGATGACTTCTAAGAAGTGATCTGTATAAAACAGGAAGTGTCAGTTTACTATGAAGCTTAGTCGTCAGTATAAGAACTGAAATATTTACAGTGTAGACAAGGAAGAAAAACTATTGTGCTCATGGTTCTTTTTTGTCAGACGAGGGCCAAAGAGTGTCCTGGTCTCCATTTGGACAACATAGTCAATGTTGCACATCATGTAGTCTAGTAAAATTATGTGTGTTAGAAGTAGTGTTGAGCCACCCCCGTAGTGTTCGAGTTCGGTTCGGTTCGTCGAACACCCGTGTGTTCGCCGAACTGTTCGTCGAACTGTTCGTCGAACACCTTCGAACACCGTTAAAACCAATGGCAGGCAAACAAAAACACATAGAAACACATAGAAAACACCTTCAAAGGTGTCCAAAAGCTGACAAACTGCTCAGAAGACACAACTAACACATGGAAAAGTGACAAGTACATATAGTCATGCGAAAAGAAAAGAGGTGGAGGAGTAAAAGGAGGGGGAGACACAGATATAGGCATGTCATGCCCTTCTAAAATCCAAAAAGTGAGAAGCCGAGACGGCCAGTCCGCTCCTGCCCGTGCCACCTCCGTGTCGCCGGGTTTGTGCCAGAGCCGCGGTGAACCCTGACGGCCAGCCCCCCTCTCCCAATACTGGTGCCTGTCCGCTGGTGAGTCGAGAGAGCCCCCCTGTGGTGGAGGCAGCTCTAAGCTTTTTAATTTAAATTGTCCCTCTAATTTGAATGAATACACTTTAAATCCATTTACAAGGATCTATTGGAGGGCAAGTCTCATGCCAGCAGCCGCGTAATTCCAGCTCCAGTAGCGTCCACTAAAGCTGCTGCAGTTAAAAAGCTTTTATAAGGATCGAGCTCGGCTGTCCACCGCAAGGCATCCTAGTGCCAGTCCCAGCCCCTATGCCTTGGGGTGCCTCCTGATGCTCTTCACTAAGTATCCCGTGGTCCCGAAGCATTTCCTTTGAAAAAATTAAGTGTCCAAACTACAGGTGGTGTAGCTTGCTTAACAGCCGGGATAATCCGCTGACTAGCAGACACTGCTACTAGGCACAAAGTATTTCCTGGGCTAGATGCAGTTAAAAATTTGTAAGTAGATACTCTCGTTGGATGCTGAGAAAGCATTCCATAGAGTCTCCTGGCACGCCATATATGATTCTCTTAAAAAGCTTGGGGTAGGGGTCTAGGGGACCCTTTTATAGCCAAAATCACGGCCCTGTATCACAATACGTCACCTAGGCTGAAGATAAATGGAACTGTAGCACCGAGGGCTCGGTTGCTACAGACGTATTGCACCTCACCCAGAGGTGTGATATCTCACTCTCAGATAAGGATGGAGTGTGGATCAGGACCCGACACCTGCATGCATTACACCACATTGCCGTGGGGCAGGGCGACCAATATGCCCCTGAGATGGGCACGACAGTCCCTGTCCCTGGCTGGAGTGGGGGGAGTGAACACTGAGGAAGGGGAACCCTGCAGTGCAGGAGCAGGGAGGAAGCAGTTCCTGGGTGCATTGAGAAGGGAGTATAAAAGGTGGGCACCATCTTAGTTCAGTGCAGAGAAGTCTGAGCAGAAGTGGCAGGGAGCAGGGGCTCTGCATGAGCTCTGCTCCGGAGGCGGGCCTAGTAACAGAGGCCCAGGCCTGCAAGAGGGAGAAGGAAGGAAGAGGAGCGGAGAAGGCTCCAGGAACGAGGAATGAAGGGATCCCAGGGGTGCGGACGGGCGAGTCGCCACCGCACGCCCGAATCCACCTGCGTGGAGGGGTCAGGCCAAAGGGGGAGACCGGTCCCCGAACTAGTGGAGGCAGGAAACGACCCTCAGCTAGAAACCGGAGGCTCTGACATTTTATGTGGCGCAGCCCCTTGCTCCACCCGCTAGGAAGGCACCACATAGGGTCAGGGAAACTGGCGCCAAGTTTACCAAGAGGAGGCCCGAGGCAGCCGGACAGAAGTGTTGGTAAGAAAGGCCAGACAAAGGACACACAAAGGGGGTCCTGTGAAGCGCTCCAAAGTTATCTGGGAGTTGTCTGAGCCCCTCACCTGGTGAGCACAGTACGACGTGGGCAGCCGTTACCTGCAGACGTGGTCTGGATAATAAGAACTGTGAGTAAAGGCCCTGAACTGCATCACTGACTCCGTGTCGTTACTGCTGCTGCCCTGCACCATCACCCCCATCCTCCGCATACACTGCCCTGAGGCTATACTCCTCCCGTGGGGAGTTATGCTACGCTCTGCTGCACCCACAACACCAGCCTTAGCGGTCTGCCCTGTAGCGGCGGTTCACTCTGACCGCAATCCACGGGTGGCGTAGTCAGACATTTAAACATCAAAACCACATAAATAGTTCCGCCACTGGTTTGACCGCCCTGAGCCACGGAACCGGATCGCCGCCACGAAGACTACAACCACCAGCATCCACCAAAAAGGGTCCGGCTCCGGGTGTCCCAAGGCCCAGGGGGTGCGTCAGAACATTTTCATCACCTTTCACAATCACCAATGGGACAAGGCAGGGATGTCCTCTGTCCCCTCTCTTATACATCCTAGTGACGGAGCACCTGCTCTCATCAATTCGCCATAACCCCAATATTAGGTGGATTGAGGTGGGAGGCACCGAGTACAAGTGCTCTCTATTTGCTGATGATGTCCTAGTATATATCACTCAATCACATATATCCATCCCTGCTGTTATGGCTGAAATAGATCACTTTGTTACATGGTAAAATTTTAAAATCAATGCAGCGAAGTCTGAGGCCCTCGATGTCTCCCTCCCTAAATCCATATAGGATTCCATCCAGTCCAACTTTCCCTTTGCCTGGCCCTCACAGGGTATCAAATACTTAGGAATTCCTATTCATAGAGACCTCTCCCATCTATGTTATCTTAATTTTGGGCCCTTTATTGAACAATTCCATACAGACCACGGTTGGCAAGTTGGAACTGTGAGATTCACTACGTGCACCACTGGTATTTTGTGGAAAAGCACATGTAAGATTCTGCAACAGTCTCTGCTGATACTCCTGCATGCGTGCATCCCTTTCTATGGCAGGAATAATTTCTGCAAATTTACTTTTGTACCGGGGATCTAACAGTGTGGCAACCCAGTAGTCAGGATTATTTCTAATTCTCACAATTCGAGGGTCATGTTGCAGGTAGTGCAGCAAGAAGGCACTCATGTGTGTTGCGCATCCAGGAGCACCAAGTCCCTGTTGTGTTGGTGGCGAGGTAACAATCATGCTTCCTTCCTCTGTCCTCTCCCCCCAACCTCGCACAACAGAAATGTGATCAAGGTCTCCCTCATCTGATGAGTCTTCCATCAGTTCGTCCTCCACTTCTTCCTGGGCTCCTGCACCTTCCTCACTAGTTTGGCTGCTACCATGCGCCCTGGTAAAATCATCTCCCCCACCCTCACATGCCTGCCGCCCTGGTGCTGCCGACCGTCTGGACCTTGCAGATGTTAGCCCTTCCGCATACAACTCCTCCTCCTCTACTTCCTCCACCTCCTCTTGTGCCACCACCTGACTCCGAATTCTGTTTAACATGTGCTCCAGCATGTAAATCACCGGAATAGTCATGCTGATAATGGCATCGTCAGCACTAAACATCTTCGTCGCCATTTCAAAACTGTGCAGAAGGGTGCATAGGTCCCTGATCTGAGACCACTCCTCCAGCGTGATTTGCCCCACCTCTGAATCTCGTTGGCCCAGGCTATACGTCAGAACGTATTGCACCAGGGCTTGTCGGTGCTGCCACAGTCGCTGCAACATGTGCAGAGTTGAATTCCACCGGGTAGGCACATCGCATTTTAGCCGGTGAAGTGGCAGGCCCAACGACTTCTGTAGAGATGTAAGTCGCTGAGCTGCGGGATGCGAATGGCAAAAGTGAGCACACAGCGACCGTGCCCTGTGCAGAAGGCCATCTAGTCTGGGATAGTGGGCTAAAAATTGCTGGACAACCAGGTTCAACACGTGAGCCATACAAGGCACGTGTGTGACATTGCCCCGGCGAAGGGCCGCACCCAGGTTTGCAGCATTGTCGCACACGGCCTTCCCTGGTTTCAGGTCCAGTGGAGACAACCATTCATGAAATTGGTTCTCCAGAGCTGACCACAACTCCTCAGCTGTGTGACTCACATTTCCCAGACATTTCAATGTAAAAACCGCCTGATGACGTTGAGCCCTACTGCCAGCATAGTAAGGAGGTGTGCAGGATCCCTTCTGCGCAGTTAGAAAGCTTGTGGCATGACCAGACAGGCTTTGGGTGCAGGTGGAAGACCGAGAGGAGGTTGAGGAGGCAGAAGCAGTGGAGGAAAAATGACATAAAGAGGATTGACGCACAACTCGTGGGGACGGCAAGACTTGGACAGCAGCCCCTTGTCCTGCTGTCACCATAGTTACCCAGTGCCCAGTCAGCGACATGTAACGCCCCTGTCCATGCCTACTCGTCCAAGTGTCTGTGGTGAAATGCACCCTGTCACACACAGAGTTTCTCAAAGAAGCGGTGATGTTGTGTGCGACATGCTGGTGGAGCGCAGGCACACCTTTCTTTGAGAAGTAGTGCCGACTGGGCATCTGGTACTGGGCACTGCGACGGACATAAGGTCTCGAAAATCCTCTGTGTCCACCAGGCGGAAAGGCAGCATTTCTGTAGCCAAGAGCTTGCAGATGGTGAAATTCAACCTCTTAGCTTTCTCATGGCTAGGAGGAAATGGTCTTTTACTTGTCCACATCTGAGGGACCGAGGGCTGGCTATTGTGCTTAGACGGGGTTGATAAGGGTGTCCCCGGCAAACTGACGGTCTGTGAGGAAGATGCAGGCGGACATGTTAGGTTGCCTTGATCCAAAGGTGGTGCTATCGATGTCGGACAGCGCTCAAGACCAGCTGGTGTTACCACCTCCAAAGAAAATGATGACCTGCCAATCACGCTGGCTGTTGCGGGTAAAGAGGTGGCAGGTCTGCGCCCCAAAACAGGTGTGACTGCTGTCCCCCCAGTCACAGAGGATGAAGAGGCCGCGGATGCACAAGATATGGCAGACGGTGGTTGGCCCGGCCGGCTAGACCGCATTGTAGCACACTGAGCTTCCCACTGCAACTTATGCTTCATGTCCATGTGCCGGTTCATGCATGAAGTACTCAAACTATGTATTTTTTGGCCTCTACTTAGCTTTTGCTGACAAATGTTACAGATAACACGAGTTGGGTCATCTTTATCGATCTGAAAAAATGCCCAGGCTATGCAAGGCTTAGCACCCATGCGACCTGAAGAGCCACCACGACTTGTGGTGAGAGGCAGAGTTGTGTTTGAGGATGCAGTTGTTGACGTGCTTCCAGTACTACGTCTCTGTCCAGGAAGGCGCAACCTGACCTCGTCGTCACTAGCATCTTCCTCCACCTCCTCTGCTGACCTCATCTCTTGGCTGACTGTGGGTTGACAGTAAGTGGGATCTCCGACCTCATCATCATCACCCTGTGCGTTATCACACCCGTCGTCCTCAGAGCCAACCTGTTCCTGCCCTGACAAAAAACTAAAGTTGTCGCTCCAATCAGGTATTTGAGTCTTATCATCGTCTTCCTCATAGTCTCCACCAACAGGAGTTACAGTTTGGGAATGAGGGTCTACATTATGGTCAGAACCTTCTGCGTCTGGTCCTGGATCCGACTCATAAAGATTCTGGGCATCAGTGCAGATCATTTCCTCGTCTGGATTCACAGAAGCGCTGGAGTCGACCTCTGATTCCCAGGCTATAGTATGAGTAAACAGCTCTGCAGACTCAACCATCTGTTCTACCTCATACTCAGACGGGCAGCTGGAGATTTGGGAGCTGTGAGGAAGCAAGTGCGATTTGGGTGACACCTTTGAGGACTGGAGTATTTGTGATGTTGAAGTTGATGTGGAGGAGAGCCCACTTAAAGGAGCACTTGATATCCGTTGAAGCACCTGCTGTTTTTGTGCCTCATCTGGAATTTGTAGCGATTGGCGTGGGCGTAAGAAAGGGATCTTATCACATTGTCCGCTAAAAGAAGTAGACATTTTAGTTTGGCTGGAAGATGGTCTTTCTTCTGCACCTACCCCACGGACACAACCTTTTTTCCCCTTCCCAACACGCCTATTCCCCTTTCCACCAGCAGCAGGCCTTTTTCCACTCATTTTGGTGGTTAACTAATTCACAACTCTGGAGTTGTTTGCACAAAAAAACAATGGATGGTAACCGAGCAGAGCTGAGTGGCCAAACTGTGGTATTAGGCCAAAACTATTGGCTGGGTTAGATGCAGAAAAAAAATATTTTTAATTTGCAACCTGATGGAGGTCAGTATAGATGGACTAATAGAACAAGTCCCACACACCGCTAGAAGCCCAAATATTTTTTCAGAGCTAGATGCAGAAAATTTTTTTATTCAATTTGCAACCTGATGGAGGTCAGTATAGATGGACTAATAGACCAAGTCCCACACACTGCTAGAAGCCCAAATATTTTTTCAGAGCTAGATGCAGAAAAAAATTATTTTTAATTTGCAACCTGATGGAGGTCAGTATAGATGGACTAATAGACCAAGTCCCACACACTGCTAGAAGCCCAAATATTTTTTCAGAGCTAGATGCAGAAAAAAATTATTTTTAATTTGCAACCTGATGGAAGTCAGTATAGATGGACTAATAGAACAAGTCCCACACGCTGCTAGAAGCCCAAATATTTTTTCAGAGATAAATGAAGAAAAAAATTATTTTTAATTTGCAACCTGATGGAGGTCAGTATAGATGGACTAATAGACCAAGTCCCACACACTGCTAGAAGCCCAAATATTTTTTCAGAGCTAGATGCAGAAAAAAATTATTTTTAATTTGCAACCTGATGGAGGTCAGTATAGATGGACTAATAGACCAAGTCCCACACACCGCTAGAAGCCCAAATATTTTTTCAGAGCTAGATGCAGAAAAAAATTATATTCAATTTGCAACCTGCTGGAGGTCAGTATAGAAGGACTAATAGAACAAGTCCCACACACTGCTAGAAGCCCAAATATTTTTTCAGAGCTAAATGAAGAAAAAAATTATTTTTAATTTGCAACCTGATGGAGGTCAGTATAGATGGACTAATAGACCAAGTCCCACACACTGCTAGAAGCCCAAATATTTTTTCAGAGCTAGATGCAGAAAAAAATTATATTCAGTTTGCAACCTGATGGAGGTCAGTATAGATGGACTAATAGAATGATGCTATGCCCAAAAGATTTTGCTTCACTAGGTGCAGTAAAAAAATTGGTATTCTATACACAGGTGGTATATCTTGCAACACAGATAGGCTACTCCACTGACTAACACACTCTGCAATAGGCCAAAAAGGATTAGCTTTGCTAGATTCAGCCAAATGCTGTGAAAAAAACTTGCACAGCACTGGCACAGACCTGCCTGGCAAAAACTGATAGGAACTGATGTAACCTAGTCCTGAAAAGGACTCCAATTACAATTAGTCTTTACTCCCACAATCTATCTATTTAAGAGCACAGACCTGCCTGATAAAAGTCGTAGGAAATGCTGTAACCTAGTCCTTAAAAGGACTGCAATCACAACTATTCCCTACTCCCAAGCTATCTGTATATTTGTGCGAAAATTGGCTTGAAATTAACAAGGTATAGCGCACACAGCAACAGCGGTGCCGTCTAACACGCAGCTGCAGCAGTGAGAAAATGGTGGCGACGGGGAAAATGGCTTGGTCTTATAGGGCAAGGACATGTGACATACACTGCCAATCACACATGCCCTTGCTTGTGTGAAAAAAAGCACTTCGCTCCGTGTGTGCGCTGCTGAAAAGGCTGACAGATTGCACCTCCCCACTGCAAATGCGGGAAAGAGAAAAAAAAATGGAGATCTTCATTGTTCCTGCAGAGATCCATCCCCTGCCCCTCCCCCCGCCCCGCTGTACACTCAAACTGCGTATTAACATTAATTTTCATCATTACTGAGAAAAAATCCAGTTATGATTTTGGTGCACGAACAGTTATCGAACATAACCTCGAACAGCCGAATTTTTCTCAAATTGTTCGTGTTCGCCGACCGGCTCGAACACCGCCCAAAACAGCTCGAATTTGAGATTGGCGAACAGTTCGAGTAGAACAACGCTCATCTCTAGTTAGAAGTTTAAGTTGCTCAACGTAAAAGTTTATGGTAAGTGTATTTTGTCATAGGCTTCAGTTTCATGGATCAGTCATGAAAAGCTCACAGCGTATTTTTTTATCCACATATCATACTGGTCAGCATCAGTTCATAGTATACATTTGGAGCTTCACTTGGAGGCCCGTTCACCCAATTTTTCATGTTGAACTGGACACACTATGTACTTGTGGCTGCAGAGTGGAATGAAACATTTTATTTTTTTATTTTTCCTCTTTGTTGTGGAGATATTATCAATTAAAGTATTGGCGCCTAAGGGGGCTGTACTTCTCCCTGTGTGAGCTGCTTTCTAACAAGTGGGTGCAGCCTCACTCCATACATTTGTATAGAGCTGAAGCCATGCCCCATCTAGTGATGCAGACGGTCAGTGTCGGAGAGCGAAGGCCAAGTGTATGGAGAACAAGGCCGCACCCACTGGCCAGGAGTATGTATATCGCATACATGTCTTCCAGTCCCGGGTCTCAAACCGGCGAATCCCCACAGCACACAGTGCGCTGGGGGGCGATTCATAAGTCTGCAGTCACACAGAGTGACTGCAGACTTTCCGGTTTTGACTGAACAACCCCTGTAACAAAACTCTGCTCATTACTTGCCAATACTTTGATTACTAATATCTCCGCAACAGAGGAGCAAAATAATAAAAAACTAAACTAAAAAAAAAACATTTTATTCCGCTCTGCAGCCACTATGTATCTAGCTCAACGTGAAAAATTTGGTGAAAGGTTCTCTTTAAATGGAAAAAATGAAATATGAAGATAGCTTTACAGCAATACGGTCCATAGACTCTGTATTGCATGTCAAATAATATCAGGAAATATTTGGAAGATTCATAAGTAAGTCAACAAAATTGTTTACTTTTAACAGTGTAGAGGTTTTTTTGGTTCACTGGACAGGTCTAGACCCAATCCTGTTTACCATGAGAAAATGCAAGATCCTTCTGTAAAAGATACAATACTAGCTTTTAGAATAGCAAAGCTTTTAATATTGATTTTTTTTCTCTATCTAGAATGTAAGACTGCTTGTTCACTGTCCCTTGAGTCATGAGCAAAGCAAGAACATTAAAAGAAGGCTGGTTACAATAAAAGGTGAACACTGTAACTGCTGATATGTACCTCTCTTATATAACATATTTTTAGTTCAATCTGTTTGTTCAGTTATTGTCAAACTACTGTACGGCAGCTACATAAACAGCAAATTCAAAAATTATTGCACTTATAGAACATGTATAGGTAGCAAATTCATGCAAATGTTGGGGTAGGGTAATTGATTCCTTTCTAACATAGGCATATGCTAGCATTATAATTGAGACATGGATTTCAGGATTACTCCTTATAATAAGTATGTCATCTTTCCTTGGAATTACATTTGACATACGTTCCATAAACAAGGCAAATCTAGATTTTATCAGCCATATTATCTCGATGGAGCTCATGGCTTTGTCAATTGGTTAAAGACCCTTTGAATTTTTAGGATTGCTACTTCCTGTAGGTGGCACTGAAGTTCTAGTTCTCGTCCTCTCTGAAGAGACAATTTGCATATTTCCCAGAGGAGCATTGCAGCTTTAAAAGTCTCCTCACCGTGACATGCTTAACATGTCACTCTCCTCAAATGTTTCCCCTTAGATACCGGTCTGACGCCTCTCACCCAGCCAAACGAGAACTCACACTTTGCACTGACGAGGGGCAGTACCCTGAAACACAGTGTCTGCAAATTGAGTTTCTGGTTCTGGCTTATATCCTAAGTCATGTGACAAGGCTCATTAAATGGTCAGTATTGACTTTTAGGATTGCTATTTCCTGTAGGTGGCACTGGAGTTCTAGTCCTCTTCCTCTCTGAAGAAACATTTAACTATAAATAACAATTCCCGACTTCTTCCCCATGTTATATAGAAAGAATTCTCGGCTATGTTAAATATACATATTGAATTTTAGACATTAAAGATTACATATAGTCCCTATTAATGACTGTTTTTACATTTCTATTTTCTCTTCCTGATATATACAGTCATGGCCAAAAGTGTTGGCACCCTTGAAATTTTTCCAGAAAATGAAGTATTTCTTCCAGAAAATTATTGCAATTACACATGTTTTGCTATACACATGTTTATTTCCTTTGTGTGTATCGACAGGTTAATAGCATACTAAATCTATGCGGCTGCCGGAGGATATTAATTTTATTCCTCCCAGCAGCCTCCAGCTTTCAGTCATACAGGCACGGGTGGTACAGCTTCAGTCACCGCTCAGTACATAGTGAGCAGTGGCTGTAACCGTGCCCCCATCACTGAGTGACAATCAGCTCAGCAGTGCATATATACGAGTATATACTATATATTAGCATCTAATTTCAAACAGGAAAATTATAGGTGATACGTCCATCTATCTAATAATTTATGAAGGAACAAGTCGAAGAGAAAGACCAGCAAGCCAATGGCTTGAAACTATCAACGGCAGAGAAGACCCTGGTGGACCAATCTAGGCTTCCACAAGATGGATCTTCCTACACATCATTCATCCATCAATTCGCCATGACTCGAGATTGAGCCAAAGGCCGCTTAAAAAAATTGCTATTTTTATTCTATTTTCTGCACTTGCTCAGTCATGTTGACTGAGCTACTATAAACAACATCAAGATTTACGCTTTTTCTCAGCTAAACGGATCATGTGAGGCAATATTCTAGAGATATTCAATGATTTCTATGGGTGGTTTTGCAATATATGTTTTATAATCAGAGTGATGTGTGCAGAGGTCATTGAGCAGTACTGTGGGTAAGCATCATCTACTGTGAATGGTGTAATCCTGTGTTATCTCTAATTAAATTTTATCTTACATTGTAATCCTGCATGTGATGGTAGAGATGACTGCTGAAAATTGAGATCTGCTGAACAGGTCGTGTTTGCCTACTATAAGGCCGAGTGGTCAAACTGAAAACTGCAAGTTTACAGGATATTACATAAATTGATAGTAAATGTAAACAATTCTTAAAAAATATATGTTTAACATAGAAACTTGATTTGCAAATTCCTATTTGTACTTAAGGATTCATAAACAGTATTTTGATCTGATTTACCTGGGTAATACCTGGCCAGTCCAGTTGCACTTCCAAACACTTGCCAAAGAAGTGTTTTATCTTCATTTTGGTTTTTCATAAAAACTTCATCCAGTGCTGCTGTCCAGTTCAGTTCATTTAGCACTATGGTGGCTAAAAAAAATTAAATGGTTTGCAAATGTATTAATAAGTCTCAATAATTGTCAACAGTAATGATTCTATGGCAAAGTAAATAAGTTAAATGTATCACGACTTAACGGCTAGTGACAGGCTCCAAAGTAAAAGTAATACAAAAAGAACACAAGAAGACATTGTGAAACAGTGGTATTATTAGCCCTTTAAATCTGATTGGGGAATAGCTTCCCAACATAGTGCTCATTAGTGTAACTTAACAAGATTTTCATGTTTATGGATGTGATAACTCCGAGAAAAATCAGTTATGTGTGCATGAATATTCATGCACTGGGTCAGTTACATAGTGAACCAGAGCTATGATGAGATTCGTATTCAGAAGCATGAACAAATTAATTCTTTGTGGTGAGGTACCTGAATATGGAGAGTTACAAAAAAGTCCTAGTCATTACTATTGCGGTGTTTGGGAAAATATTGTAACTCTAGATATATTTTGATATCCATGACAAAAAACACCATCTAAATAATAATATTAACAATATATTGACAGCATCTGTTCAGTGTCCTGGATTTCAAAAGATATTATAGAGATGAAAGAATATTTTGAAATTTGAATTCACCAGCTTTGTCAAAATTCTCCCAAAAATGTGATTCACGGCTAATTTTCTGCACATCACAAGGACTGCAAAGCTCGTTTTAGCCCTGAAAAAACGTGTAGCTCTCTTAAAACTTACATGAACACTTTTTAGCTCTTTAACGCAAACACTGTCTTAGAAATGTCAAAGTAAACAGAAAATATATGACTATGAGTAAATGGATGGTAGCTGTTTTTCACTGTTGTCCTGTCACATACTGTCAGTAATGTTTCTTCAGAGTTTTATGGCTTTCTCTCCCTATCTCTTATTGCTAAGCTGTGAGCTTTGATGTCGTCTCTTATACAGATTCACTACAAAATGGTTGATGCATTTCCTGCATCTGCTTTAATATGGGCTATCATAGTGTCTTTTGATTAACTGTGCTATACCAAGTAACGAGACCGCTGCAAGGCAGTATGGAAAATCCAGCATGACAACACCTGGGGGCCTGTGAAACTTTTCTGCCTCATGCACTCTTTTGCTTTGTGTAAATTAGTGGTGGGCATTTATTCGGGCGATTTGAGGGAATCGAATCGCAAACTGTTCAAATTTGTCAGTTGCAGGGAATTTGCTAAAATTCGAGACAAATTATTTATGCAACAAGTCAATTTGCTCATCTCTAATATAGTATACAGAACCCATTAAAAAATGTACACCTATTTACGCAATACTTTTCTTTATTCTTATTGAAATGTGCATACTGTAGATTCAGAATGAAGGCAGCAAGATCATGGTGGCACATATATAGAAACAAGAAGTAAAGATCAAATGTGAAAGAAACAGAATATATGTTAAACCACAGATCCCACAATGTACAAGATAAGGACAAGAACAACCATTGCGTCCTCCAGACTTTACGTGTATCCTGTATATACAGTAGATACTGTATATATATAGATAAATCTATCTATTCATAAACAGTTGTGCTCAAAAGTTTACATACCCCAGCAGAATTTTTCCTTTCTTGGCCTTGTTTCAGAGAATATGAATGATAACAAAAAAACTTTTGACACAAAGTATCTCGCCTACAATACGCCAAACAACATAGAGACCAGCCTCAAAACTTCTGGAAGGGTATGTGCTGTTATGGGTCCGGGTGGTGGAACCTCTGTGCTTTGATGCAAGGAGGGACTAGAGAGGCGTAACTAAGTGCCTACACGGACCGACCCAGGTCACACGGCGGCTTAGTCGACTCTGTGAACCAAGGAGGGACTGGGCAGGTGAACCAGGTGTTACTCTGGGACCGACCTTGTGTGAGAGCAGGTGACTCCCACTGGTTGGATGATAGGAGCTGACCGGTACAGCGGATGATCACGGCAGGTAGGCTGATCCGAGTAGATAGGCAGGCGGGTACGGCAGATAGTCAGACAGGTACTCCGGGTAAACGAGCAGGCGGGTATGGCAGATAACTGGCAGGTGCTCCGGGTTGGCAGGCAGGCGGGCACGGCAGGTAATCTGGTAGATGCTCCGGGTAGGCAGGCTGGCGGGCACAGCGGGTAACTGGCAGGTGCTTTGGGTAGGCAGGCTGGCGGGCACGGCAGATAACCTTGCAGGTGCTCCAGGTAGGCAGGCTGGTGGGCACAGCTGGTAACTGGCAGGTGCTCCGGGTAGGCAGGCTGGTGGCCAAGACTGATAGACAGACTGGCGGGCAGGACTGTTAGGCAGACTGGCGGGCAAGGAACCTGAGGGCTGAGGAGAGTTTTAGCACCCAAACAACAACCTTGCACAGGCACCTCCATTATGGAGGAGGTGCTAAATATAGGGGCAGTCCTCGGGCCATTGGCCAGGGACTCTTCAGGATGGCGTGCGCGTCTTCTTTAAGAGGGAGTGAGAACGTGCGCCCTAAGCACAGTGCCCGGGAAGCTGAGTTCAGTGCATGCCTTAGCGGCAGGGGAACGGGAAGATGCCGGATCGGGACCGCGGCGGTGAGAGGAACGGCGTCTCTGCAAGGCAGGAGGCAGAGACACTGATGCTACATGTGTACACGTTCAGGAATTGAAGCAGAAATTTTCTGAGCATTTTTGCCTCTCCCTGGCAGACGTCTCTTATCAGCATGCTTCTTCATCCACTCCAAGGACTGAAGAAGTGCAGATCTAGTGTCTTCCCAAATTGCAGAAAATTCGCTGACGAGAGACTCCACGGCAGGATTGTCCACTGAAGAGGAGACGGGAAACGGAATCCGGGGGTGTTGACCGTAGACCACAAAAAACTGAGTTTTAGCAGAAGACTCGCTCTCATGGTTGTTATAGGAAAATTTGGCCCAGGGCAGGAGCTCAACCCAATCGCTATGGTGAGCGTTGACAAAGTGTCAAAGAAAACTGGTGAGGATTTGATTGACGAGTTCCACTTGGCCATTGGACCTAGGATGATAGGCCAAAGAAAAATCCAAGGAGACATCCAGCAGCTTGCACGTGGCTCTCCAGAAGCAGAAAGTGAATAGAACTCCACGATCCGAGACAATGTGGAGGGGTAAGCCGTGAAGACAGAAGATGTGATGGATGAAGTCCTTAGCCAGCACCGTTGCAGATGGAAGACCAGGCAGGGAAAGGAGGGGGCCGTCTTAGAAAAGCGGTCAGCGACCACCCAAATAACTGTACAACCGGCAGAAACAGGGAGATCCGTGAAGAAGTCCATTGCGATATGTTGCCATGGAGCGGAAGGCATGGGAAGAGGAAGAAGACGACAAGCTGGAAGGTGCCTAGGTATCTTGTTACAAGCACAAGAGGAACAAGTCGCGAAAAATTCCGCAACATCCTTGCGCAGGATGGGCCACCAATAATGTAGGGCAATGAGCAGAAATGTCTTTCTCGGGCCGGCATGACCAGCAAGTTTGGACGAATGACCCCACAGTAAAACCTTCTTCCGATCCTGAACTGCTACAAAGGTTTTACCGGGAGGTAAAAGAGACAGGTCAAACGGAGCAACAGTCATTATTTTGGAGGGATCAATGATATGTAGAGGCTCCTCCTCCAGGTCGGTAGACAAAAATGAACGGGATAGTGCGTCAGCTTTAATGTTCTTATCTGCCGGGCGGTAGTGAAGAGTAAAGCAGAATCGAGCGAAGAATAGTGACCATCTGGCCTGATGCGGGTTTAGTCTTTGGGCATTCTGCAAAGAAGCGAGCTTTTTATGGTCAGTGTAGGTGACCACCAGTTGCAGCACCCCCTCCTTCAAGTAGCGCCATTCCTCCAGCGCTAATTTGATGGCCAGCAGCTCCCGATCTCCTATGGAGTAGTTGTGCTCGGACGAGGAGAAGAGCTTGGAGAAGAAGCTGCAGGTTACCATTCTCCCAGACAAGGATTTCTGGGTGAGCACTGCTCCAGCCCCAGGGGAGGAGGCATCAACCTCCAGGAAGAACTGCTTGTTGAAATCCGGACGGTGTAGCACTGGAGCGGAGGAGAAGGCTTGTTTTAGGGTGACAAAGGCTTTCTCCGCCTCGGAAGACCACTCTCTGGGATTTGCTCCTTTACAGGTGAGAGCAGAGATGGGAGCAGTCCGGGAGGAAAAATAAGGAATGAAGTGGTGGTAATAGTTTGCGAAACCCAGAAACCATTGAATCGCCTTCAATCCCTCCGGTCGGGGCCACTTTAAGACGGCTGACATCTTCTCGGGATCCATGCGCAGACCGGTCTCAGAAATGATGTAACCAAGAAACGGCAAGAAGGTCTGCTCTAAGAGGCATTTCTCGTATTTAGCATACAGGCGATTATTCCGGAGCCTCAGCAGAACCTAACGAACATCCCTCCGGTGTAAAGGCAGATCCGGGGAGAACACCAAGATGTCGTCCAAGTACACCACCATGCAGGAATACAGAAGATCTCGGAAGATGTTGTTAACTAGCTCCTGGAAGAAGGCTGGAGCCAATGCCTCTCCGGTGAGGTGAGACATGATGAATGCCACCTTGGCCTTGGTCGGAGATGAAGTGGTGTATAACAAAGGCAAAACTAGACAGCTGCAGACTGATATTAATAGCCAGGGAAGGGGACATGAATACTAACCCCCTCCACGGCTCTTAATATTACCCCTCAGCAGTCCCAGAAATGGCACATCCATAAGACAGGGCAAGTCTGGTGCTTAGCCTCACTCTTCTACGCTTCCCTGTAGTGGTGGCAGGCAGTAAACGGGATGGGGTTCACGTCAGCGTAGTAAAATGGTCGGCACATTTTCAATAAAAGACACGGCCAGAATAAAGAATTTTAATTAAATAAAACAGACACGGTTCTACAATTTTTTTTATTACCCGCCTCCACAAAGCCCTCGATCTCCTGAAAAAAACGTAAAAAAACAAACAACATTCCTCACGTGTCCGCTGTCAATGACGTATTCCACGTAACGCCAAGGTCCCACGACGATCCGGATCATTTCTACAGTTGTGACATCAGCAATCACTGATGACACAGCTATAGAATACAGCACTGTATACTGTGTACTGTAAAATCACCCCTATCAGAATACAGTGCTGCGGGAGAGGTCACTGGGGTTCATCAGCTTAAGAACAGCTGATGAGCCCCGGTGAGCAAGAGAGCGTGGGAAAATTCTTGTGATTCTTCCCAAGCTCAGCATCAGCTGATTGGTCAAGAGACCTATCAGCTGATTACCGGCTTTAGCAATCAGCTGATGGTCACGTGAGCTGATTGCTGCGGCACTGATCACCTGATGGTCATGCGACCATCAGCTGATCGGTGACATCACGATCACCTGATAGTCGCATGACCATCAGGTGATCAGTGACGTAAACCGAAGGTCCTGGAAGGACACTGCGGGGCGTGGGCCCATGGCCCGCAGTGTACAGCAAGCCACCGATGGGACAGCACTGCCCAGGAGGACACCGGGGGCTGCCAGAGAAGTGAGTATGAATGTTTATTTTTTTATTTTTACTCTTTGATTCTTTTTTAAACTGCCGCTGGCACACGGGCTGGGAGAAGCAGGCTGCTGCTTCTCCCATTCACACTCCTCTCGCTGTTATCAGCCAGAGCAGCGGTCAGATGAGAGGAGTAGCAGCTTCCTCTGCGTACCAGCCATGGCGCGATTTTGCGCCTATTGTTTTACAATGAAACGCAGCTAATCCGCTTGTATAGATATTATTCATGCGGGTTTGCTGCGATTCAATGCAAGTCAATGGGCGCGATTTCCCCATGAAATCGCACCTAAATTGGTTGTGCTGCGGTTTGTGCCGCAATGATAATCTGCAGCAGAAACTTCCGCATCATGTGCACAACACATGCGGATTATCATTGCTGTACATGGCAGACCTCTTACCAAGCGGTTTTAATGCGTTTCCGTGGCAGAAAAACGCCGCAGAAACACATTAAAACCGCATTGTGTGAACTCAGCCGAACAAGGTAATTTGGAGTGATGAGACCAAAATTGAACTTTTTGGCCACAACCAAAAACGTTACATTTGGAGAAAGGTCAACAAGGCCTATGATGAAAGGAACACCATTCCTACTGTAAAGCACAGAGGTGGGTCGCTGATGTTTTGGGGATGTGTGAGCTACAAAGGCACAGGAAACGTGTTAAAAAGTTGAAGGAAGGATGAATGCAGCACGTTATCAGCAAATACTGGAGGCAAATTTGCACTCATCAGCCCGGAAGCTCCGCATGGGACGTACTTGGATGTTCCAACATGACAATGATCCAAAAAACTAGGCCAAGTTGACCTGTCATTGGCTACAGCAGAACAAAGTGAAGATTCTGTAGTGGCCATCTCAGTCTCCTGGCCTCAATATCATTGAGCCACTCTGGGGAGATCTCAAGCGTGCAGTTCATGCTAGACAGCCCAGGAATTCACAGGAACTGGAGGCTTTATGCCAAGCAGCATGGGCAGCTTTACCATCTGGAAAATAAAGAACCTCACCCACAACTACCACAAAAGACTTCAAGCTGTCATTGATGTTAGAGGGGGCAATACATGGTATTAAGAACTAGGGTATGTGAACTTTTGATCAGGGTCATTTGGATGTTTTTGGTTGTCACTAAGATTTAAAAAGAGAAAACACAAAAGTTTGACAATAAATGGCTTCACCCAACCAATAACCATGAGGGGAGAAAAAGTTTTTTTTGTTATCATTCATATTCTCTGAAACAAGGCCAAGAAAGCAAAAATTCTGCCGAGGTATGTAAACTTTTGAGCACAACTGTATATATATATATATATATATATTTATATATTTACATAGATATATACACACACACACACATATATATATATTATATACACACACACACACACATATATACAGTATGTCTGGGATTGGCATCTGCCCCGTCGCAGCTACAGCCACAAAATTTAGTACAGTCACACATCTGGACCCCGAGAGCATCATAGGCTATGTTGTGAGGCAAAATTTTAACCCCGCGCGTTCCAATTCACCAAACAATTTTGCCCCTTTCTACATAATGGGGAAAAAGTGAAAGGAAAAGTGTTGCAGGCAAATTGACAGCTGCCACATGTGAACAAGGGAGAATTAAAGAATGAGAGCGATGGCGCCAAAGAGTTTATACCCTACAGTTGCTAAGGTGGGGCCCTGTCATGGGATACTCATACTCACCACACACGGGGATATGAGCACAAACACAAAATGCGCCACACACTACCACGTGCTTGAACACATATACCACCCTCAGCACACACAAAACTCATCTCACAAAGATTTATCAGGCTGCCAATAGCCACCAATCACAGCTCAGCTTCTATTTTGCTACAGTTAATTAATCTGAGCTGTGATTGGTTAATACAGGCAACAAAGAACATTCTCAGTATAACAAAGCTTGTGTAAGGTAATAAGATGTCAGTTAGGGTGTGTTGGTGGAATGGCTGATGTCAGTCACATTACTTCTATGTAAGAGTATATAGAAACTGCCAGTTACAGACTATTTTTACCACAATAATGTCTCATAAGAAAAGGAATTTCATGGCACGAATGTCAGCTGATGCAAAAAGAAAAGCTGCATTACGGGCCAATGAAAAATGTGAAAACCGAGAAACAAGGCTGACACACATGAGAACTGCAGCTGCTTCCTCAAGGGCCAATGAACTTTCTGAGGAGAGGGAAGCGAGGCTTGCAGACATGAAAACAAGAGCTGCTACCTCAAGAGCCAATGAACTTTCTGAGGACAGGGAAGCGAGGCTTGCAGACATCAAAACAAGAGCTGCTTCCTCAAGAGCCAATGAACTTTCTGAGGAGAGGGAAGCGAGGCTTGCAGACATGAAAACAAGAGCTGCTTCCTCAAGGGCCAATGAACTTTCTGAGGAGAGGGAAGAGAGGCTTGCAGACAAGAGAACAAGAACTGCTTCCTCAAGAGCCAATGAACTTTATATCTATTTGTTTTGTGGTTTTTGTGTGTAGAATAAATTTTTGAAAACACATTCTATTTTGCAAACAGCAGCTATTAACCCGGGCAGCGGTTGATGGGCACACATGAATTGGCCAATTTATGCGATAGGAACCTCCCTTTCTTGTAAGTAAAGTTCATTGAGTAATAACACAGTTTAAATCAAACGTTTTTAATGTCTTTATGTATTTTGGCCATAATGGAGTGCTGCTGCGCTCTTTTTATATACATATACAGTACAGACCAAAAGTTTGGACACACCTTCTCATTTAAAGATTTTTCTGTATTTTCATGAATATGAAAATTGTACATTCACACTGAAGGCATCAAAACTATGAATTAACACATGTGAAATTATATACTTAACAAAAAACTGTGAAACAACTGAAAATATGTCTCATATTCTAGGTTCTTCAAAGTAGCCACCTTTTGCTTTGATGACTGCTTTGCACACTCTTGGCATTCTCTTGATGAGCTTCAAGAGGTAGTCACTTCAATATTCTTGAAGGAGTTCCCAGAGATGCTTAGCACTTGTTGGCCCTTTTGCATTCACTCTGTGGTCCAGCTCACCCCAAACCATCTCGATTGGGTTCAGATCTGGTGACTGTGGAGGCCAAGTCATCTGGCGTAGCACCCCATCACTCTCCTTCTTGGTCAAATAGCCCTTACACAGCCTGGAGGTGTGTTTGGGGTCATTGTCCTGTTGAAAAATAAATGATGGTCCAACTAAACGCAAACCGGATGGAATAGCATGCCGCTGCAAGATGCTGTGGTAGCCATGCTGGTTCAGTATGCCTTCAATTTTGAATAAATCCCCAACAGTGTCACCAGCAAAGCACCCCCACACCATCACACCTCCTCCTCCATGCTTCACGGTGGGAACCAGGCATGTAGAGTCCATCCGTTCACCTTTTCTACGACGCACAAAGACACTGTGGTTGGAACCAAAGATCTCAAATTTGGACTCATCAGACCAAAGCACAGATTTCCACTGGTCTAATGTCCATTCCTTGTGTTCTTTATCCCAAACAAGTCTCTTCTGCTCGTTGCCTGTCCTTAGCAGTGGTTTCCTAGCAGCTATTTTACCATGAAGGCCTGCTGTACAACGTCTCCTCTTAACAGTTGTTGTAGAGATGTGTCTGCTGCTAGAACTCTGTGTGGCATTGACCTGGTCTCTAATCTGAGCTGCTGTTAACCTGCGATTTCTGAGGCTGGTGACTCGGATAAACTTATCCTCAGAAGCAGAGGTGACTCTTGGTCTTCCTTTACTGGGGCGGTCCTCATGTGAGCCAGTTTCTTTGTAGCAATTGATGGTTTTTGCAACTGCACTTGGGGACACTTTCAAAGTTTGCCCAATTTTTCGGACTGACTGACCTTCATTTCTTAAAGTAATGATGGCCACTCGTTTTTCTTTACTTAGCTGCTTTTTTCTTGCCATAATACAAATTCTAACAGTCTATTCAGTAGGACTATCAGCTGTGTTTCCACCTGACTTCTGCACAACACAACTGATGGTCCCAACCCCATTTATAAGGCAAGAAATCCCACTTATTAAACCTGACAGGGCACACCTGTGAAGTGAAAACCATTTCCGGTGACTACCTCTTGAAGCTCATCAAGAGAATGCCAAGAGTGTGCAAAGCAGTCATCAAAGCAAAAGGTGGCTACTTTGAAGAACCTAGAATATAAGACATATTTTCGGTTGTTTCACACTTTTTTGTTAACTATATAATTCCACATGTGTTAATTCATAGTTTTGATGCCTTCAGTGTGAGTGTACAATTTTCATAGTCATGAAAATACAGAAAAATCTTTAAATGAGAAGGTGTGTCCAAACTTTTGGTCTGTACTGTATATATATATATATATATATATATATATATATATATATATATATACACATACATACGGTACTGTGCAAAAGTTTATGCAGGTTTGGACAAATACTACAAGGGAAGAATGCTTTCAAAATGGGAGTGTTAGTTTATGTTTATCAATTAATGAACTGCAGAGTGAATGAACAAAGGAGAAATCTAAATCTAACCAATATTTAGTGAGACCACTTATTGCCTTAAAAAAGCATCAATTCTCCTTGGTGCATTTGCAGACAGTTCTTGAAGGAATAGGCAGCAAGGTTGTCCAACTATTTTGGAGAATTAGCCACAGATATATTGTGGATGGCTTGTGGGAATAATTCTGTCTCCTCAAGTAATCCCAGACAGACTGTTAATATGGTCATGTTGCTCACTGAAAGATAAAGCTTTCCACTCCTTTACTAATGCAATTTGTTGGTCAGTTTTAATTCACATGCACATGAGGTTTAAGTGCTCTAAGAGTATCAAAGAACTTCCCAAGCCTGTGCTTCCCTGCCTGTATACCCCACCAGCCCCACCTTCGGTGTGACTAACAGCTCACCTTCGGTGTGACTAACAGCTCACCCAAGCCAGTGAGATGTCAGTCAAGCAGAGGAAGGTTGAGCTGGGTGGGAAATTGAGGCTTGGGAAGGGCTATTATCATGCCTAAAGCACTTGAGCCTCATTTGCATATGAACTAAAACAACAATTTTTCAGTCAGGAAGAAACATATTGCATCAGTAAAAGTAAGAATGACATTTTTCAGGGAGCAACATTACCATATAAACAGTTTGGGGTGATCATGCTGACAGAATCCCTGTAAAAATCTTTTAATCATTGATCGGCCTGTTTACACTGCACTTTATTAGAAAACACTGAATCCCAGAAATGCTCATTTCTGATAATCATGCGGTGTAAATGTGTAGCACCCCGAGGGCTCGGCTGCTACAGGGGTATTGCACCTCAAACCAGAGGTGTGATATTCCACTCCTGGGTAAGGATGGATTGTGGACCAGGACTCGGTAGGCAGCATGCACCACACACACCCCATTTCCGAGGGACAGTTCAACGGTGCTCCCACTAGACAGAAGTGCAGGCACGACACGACGGAGGAAGATCAACGCAAGGTAGGACACGGTCCACCAGGGGGGAGGAGGACACCAGGAACGGAGAGCAAGATGGCGGACTGGCAGCAGACTAAGCTGCCCAGCATCGGCAGTGCCCCAGCCGTTGCGGGCCCCGACCAGAGCCAGGAGAAGACGCGTGATGCAGGAGCGGTCGCGGGAGCAGGTAAGAGGAGTCTCCCTGTCCCGGACGCTGCCAGCGTCAGCCTGCTCCCGGGCCCCCTGGTGGAGCCGCCAATCCCGGGCGCTGCAGACACCGACCTGCTCCAGACCCCGCAACAAGCCCTGCAGCCGTGCCCTCCATCCCTGGGCTCCGCCACCACCAGCCCGCGCCCAGGCCCAAAGTCGCACCCTCTGATCCCGGGCGTCATCAACGGCGGCCCTCTCCAGGCCCGGTCGCAAGACCTGAACTCCCCAGGCGCAAAAGGACCATACGCCCTCTATGTTCACTGGCTCACGGAAGAGGAGCTGCAGTACCACCAGTACGAGGAAAGCCAAGAGGACCCGGACGGGTCTGAAGATTACCCGGAAGAGCAAGGAGCAACAGGAGGACACCGTTACCAGTGATCAGTAAAATTGTAACTGTATATAGTTACCCGTCGGGGTATGAGAACTGTTGCTGGAACTGTTACTGATTGGAGTGTTGTCCCCGTTGGGACTAGTGTGGAACTGTTAAAGGACTGTTACCTGTGTGCCCCTAATCCCTAACCAGGCTGAGGACTGTGAGCAGCCATTCCCCTATCCCCACTGGCCGAGGACTGAGAGCGGCCACCCTTGTAAATAGTTGCGCTTCTTAAAGCGCCCCCTACTGGTTTTATACAAAAAACGCAACGTCTACCTCAAGATTAACTGGACTGTTGCACCTTTACCTGGTCGCAAGTTGCACAGCGGCCAGAACTCAAGAATGTGTTTGTGGAAGAATGTTTTACTTGCCAATGTTTTCTACTGAAAAAGTTTGATATGCTGCTAAAATAGAAATGCCAAAGTTTATATAGTGTTTTATAAAAGAGTTAGGGTGGCATTAGTAAGATGCTTTATAATGTTTTATACCAGTAACGTTAAAGAGAGAAGAGTACCTCCCATAAAGGGATGAGTAAATAGTTAATGTCTTATATGTGAATGCATTCTAAAAATTTTGTATGTTTAAATTGTTTTTATTCTTTTCCAGCCCGAGGATGTGCTGTGATTTACCAGGGGGGAATGTAGCACCCCGAGGGCTCGGCTGCTACAGGGGTATTGCACCTCAAACCAGAGGTGTGATATTCCACTCCCGAGTAAGGATGGATTGTGGACCAGGACTCGGTAGGCTGCATGGACCACACACACCCCATTTCCGAGGGACAGTTCAACGGTGCTCCCACTAGACAGAAGTGCAGGCACGACAACATCTGTCCCTGGCTGGAGTGGGGAGGGGGAGGAAAACCCAGTGGTGTAGGAGCAGATAGGGGAGGGTTTCTGGGCATAGGCAGGAGCCCATTGGTTGCTAGTCACCTGGGCTCACACATAGAAGGTGGTATATAAGGTGGGCACCATCTTAGAACAGTGTTCAGTCCGGGGAGTCTGTTCAGAGAGGAGTTCAGCCAGAGAGGGCTGACAGGGAGCTGTGGCTCAGTCTGGGCCCAGCTCCACGAGGCAGGCCTAGGGGGAAGGCCGGAGCCAGAAGGAAGGAACAGAAACAGAAAGGAAAGTAAGAAAGGAACAGGAACACGGAGAAAGGCCCAGAGACACGAGGACAGAAGGAACCCCATAGGTCCAGGAGATTGCGGGTGACGGGTTGGCAGAACAGGGTACCGGAACCCAAATTGGCGGAGGCAATAAATTCCTCAGCCAAAGACCAGAGGTTGTGACCACAACTTGGTGCGACCCCTCACTACATCCACCAGGAAGACATACCACATAGGGTCAGGGAAACCGGAGATAGGTTTCGCCGAGAGAAGGCCCAAGGAAACTGGACAAAGGTGGGTCAGTGGTGAGGACGGCCAGAGAAAGGAAGAGAAGGGAGCCCTGTGCCACGCTCTGGAACTGCCTGGGAGTTGGTCGAGCCCCTTGCCTGGTGGACGCAGCACGGCTTGGGCAGTCACCGCCGGTACCGAGGTGACTAGGACCAGTAAAGAACTGTGAGTAAAGCATTGGAAACTGCAACCACACGTCTCTGTGTTTCATCGCCGCACCAGCACCATCAGTACTGGGACGCTCACACCATCACTCTCATAATCCACATTAGCTGCCCTGAGGCAATACTTCTCCCGTGGGGAGTAATTCAATACTTGGCTGCGCATACAATATCAGCCTCTGCGGTCTGCAGTGCAGCGGCGGTCCCCACTGACCGCAATCCACGGGTGGCGTAGTCGGACATTTGTCACATTACTAATACTGCCACTGGTTTGACCGCCCTGGGCACGGACTGGGTCACAGCCACGGAGGACTACAACCCCCAGCGATCCGGCTCCGGGTATCCCCTGCACAGCACAGGCCCAGGGGGCGCGTCAAATGCACTGTAAGGCTCTGATTCATCATTGCCATTGTGCCTGTTTTTTGACTAGTTCTGTATGTTTTTTGTTTTCATCCAATTCATTATTCCACTTGTGCCTTTTTTGAAATCTATTTTATGTTATGTTTTGTTTTCTATTTTGTGGTGGAATTTAAGAATTACAGATTTTTCAGCCTGATTCATCAATTGCAACTTTTTAAAAAGTCGTAAAACTTAGCACAACTTCATACCAGTCCAGCCCTGGTGTAGATTTGAGTGCGCCAAAATTTCGGTGTAAGCTTTGCGACTTTTCGTTCCAGAAATCGCGAAAACAGTTTAAAACAGGAAGAAAGCCTATTTTTTAATTTGCACTAAATTCATGAATTGTGTGCACCAATTTAATTAATTTGGCGAAAAAAACGGTGACTAATATCACAAGATAAGAAAGAAAAGTGACTTAAAAAAACCACAAATGATGAACTGGGGCCTGTGTTTGCACTAAGAATTAGACTAAATAGATAAATATGTTCAATACTGTAATGGCTTATAGTATCTTGTTATAGCTCTCTAATAGGTTATTTTCATCTTTCCAATGTTTTGTTATCTTTGTCTTAGAAGGCTCATTGTTCATATTTAATTAATTATGTATAATGATAATAAAAATAAGTTTATGTAAGTGTACTTCTTTCAACAGGAAAATATACATATTGTTTCCATTCAACCTCTAATTTCCTTACAAAAGTAAAATTGTATTAATTTATTTAAGCTATGTTGACATTAAAAAATGTTTTTATTTTTATACTTTACTGTTATTTTTATTATATTTTAAAAAATAGAAATCTAGCAAAGGTTAATATGATAACTGCATTGGGATATCACAGCTCAAAGTGTAATTCAACACCCAACTATACATTGGCCAATTGTCAATGGCTTGTAAAATCATAGAGGAGTTGGACACTTTATCTTGGGGATATGATTTTTAGTCCCTTGTTTATATTTAAGACTGCACTTCTCACCACAGCCTTCCCCAAAGTCTGCATAGCTCTCCTGTGCACAAAATGGCAGCTGATAGAGGAGCATGTGACCAAACCCATGTGAACTTCAACTAGAGGAGGCTAACAGACAGGTCTAGTCACATGCTCCTCCACCATTAGCCATTTTGAGAACAGGAAAGCTGTGTAGTCTGTGAGGGAAGCTGAGCGAACAAGCGCAGGAGAAAAATACATATATATTACTAAGCACCACAAAACTGTGACCCCCAACACATCTATTAGAATATAGATAACGTGGCAATCACCACTGAGTTAGAGAAAGTTTCACTAGTTTTAACTTGTTAAACTGTCCTCATCATGGAATAGTGGCTGCAGAGATTAATAACATATATTTTATTTTTTTATTTTTCATCTCCATTGAGGAGATAAGATATTAGCTTGTAAACTTAAGATTATAATTTATGATAAAACCAAATGGGCGTGACCAGAGATTTTTCTCTGGGGGCATGTATTTTTTTCCCTTCATGACATTGAAAAATTAAAAGCAGGAAATGTCATGCGGGGAGGGGTGAGTGTGATACGCTATGCTCTCAGCTCTGTGTAGTATAGATCAGAGCTGAATGTAATTACAAACAGTTCCAGATTTTCTTTTAGGGCAGTCAAAGTAAATGAAGGGAGACTATAGTAAAGCTAGGTGTAATTTCAAACACTTCCAGATCTCCACTCACAGCAGTCAGAGTGGATGGAGAGGTACAGCAGAGTAGAGTGTGATCACAAACACTTCTAGATCTCCTACCGTGGTTGTCCTGATGAAGAAGCTATATGCTTTGAAACACATTGACAAATAAACCACTTAGTATTAGATTGTATTCCGTCATTCTTCCTACGGCAGCGCAGAATCAACACATTTGTTTTCCATTACTTATGCTTAGATCTCCTATCATGACATTAGTGAGAGGGGGAGGTGCAGAGCTGAAAGAGCTTTGAGAGAAGAGCGGCAGTTGCAGATGTGTTTGTAATGACACTCAGTTCTGCTGTATTCTTCGTACCCCAAACATGACTATTTTGAGAGATCTGAAAGTGTTTGTAATGACACTCAACTTTGCTCTATACTACACAATAGGTGCTGAGATCAGGGCTGACAGCAGAGCTGTCTATAATTTTGGGGATTTGTTCTTTTATCCCCTGCATGATGCCTCCTACTTAGGATTGGTGATGAATTTACAAGCTAACATCTCAGCAACAGAGATGAGAGATTAATTTAACAAAAGCACTACGATTTATTCAGCTCTGAAGACATTATTCAATGATGTGGCCAGTTTAGCATGCTAAAATTGGTGAAAGGTCCTCTTTAAGTGGGATTACCTTCTGCAACAATTTATCAAGATGGTGTTTTGTGAGTCATGATAACCGGTGCTACATCTGTATTCCCATGATCAGAAATGCTGATACTTAGCTAGGGTATAACACAACATTTTAATCAGTGGGAATTCAATTGTTGAGACTCCTTCCTATTCTCTAAAGAAAGAGCTGGAACAATTAGGAAATCATTGTCGTGAAGTTCCCTGCACAGTGATGCTCACAGTCTCTTGATTTTTGGGATTTTTGGCAGAATCCTCAAGAATCAAAGAGATATGCCCTAATGTTATACTAATAGAAGTAGTTCTTGTATGAGTTTTGCAGTATATTATTGGTTTATGATGTTACTGTAAAGCAGTAAGAGAGTAAAAATTTATAAGCACTTTGAAGGGCAAAAATATGCATACCTAAGTGTATATATACTCCTTTAAATAGAAATTCACACTAGCATTCTAAAAATCAATTGAGGATAGAACACCACAAAATATGTACAAAGCAATAATAAATGTACTTTATCTGTACTTTCTCTTGGAAATTGTATTACATATGATGTGAATGATGAATTAATTGCAAATATGGCAGATTGTTCCTTTTAATATGTGGCCTTGAATTTATAAACTCCCACACTGTTATTGTTCACACTGGTGGAGCGAACAAAAGGAAGATAAAAAAAATAGTCAATCAGCTAACTTATTGCTTTCTCCCAGCTGCCACTTCATATCCTTGATTTTTTTTTCTGTCTTTATGACATGGCTTATGGAAACCTTGATAAACTTTATACTGAATGTTTCTTTGCAAATCAATACTATGCACTTAACAAAAAAAAAGTAAAAACATAATAAATCAAACTGGAAAATAATGTTGGAGAAATGCTTATTGGAGCTGAAAAGTCACAAGGGTGAATAAAAAGTTCATTTCATTAGATGTGCTGCCTCACTCTCCATAGTTGTTAATAAAATTAATTGATGATTTATTAAATGTATAGACCAAAATCAGCATAAAATAAGACGTAGCCTATGGCATATTAACTTAAACATGCTAACAAAAGTATCATAGCAAAGCTGCAAACTATACATATTGCATGTTACATCCAAACAGTATAAATTCCTCCACATTAAAATAGCAACACCAAGAAGGAAAAGTCCTGGAATTATGGCAATCACAGGATTGATAAACATGTTACTGATATGCAAGTGATGAAAAAATGTAAACAATATTCTCAAAACATCTCAACTTATTCAGTATTGCGTCTGAATGGCACATGTAGAAATACACGCACTTACATGCCTTGGAATGCTATCAATGAGGTTATTAATACTGGATAAATCGAGATGGTTTGAAAATTTTGTTTCCATTTTTTCATCATTAGCATATCATTAACGTCTATTGATCATGTGGTTTGCATGATTTCACATCTTTTCCTTTTTGGGGTTGAAATGTGTATATTGTGTGTAAGGCTGCACACTGTGTTAGCTAACCATGGTGATTAGCCATAACTAACCCAGTATGACTAATCACTGACTATTGTCACTTTATTATTTACTTCAATGGTCTTGGTATTATTTGATAGCAAATTTAATGAACAGGCAATCTCCAAATCCCTTTTTCTTTATATGATGTTGTCTTACCCTCGACTCATCACTCAAAAAGTGCCATCCGCTAAGTGGTCTCCTTCTGTGTAACCCGCTGTCCATTGCCTGATGTTAGGTGGAAGCCATCTCTAACAGTAGAGGCGCTGAAGTGGATTATAGGAGGTGGGGGCAGGGTTTTGCTCCTCTGCCCCTGCTATTATGCATGGTAAACGGCATACAGGCATAACAGAGTAGCGGGATTTTAGTTCAGGGCAGGCAAAACATTGTATAACAGCAGGAGGACTTGATGCTGAGAAGTGAGATACTGCCTATATAGTGATGGCAGAAAGCTGATGAAGAGGAAACACCATCTCAGAAAGAGTGAATGATAAACAACACAGCATTAGAATATGGACAATTCCTGAATATGCTAGACTGGTATGGGTGCAATTTGTTGTGGGGGCGAGGGCAGCAAGAGCATAATTTGGATATGTTTTCTGTGATGAGAACATTTTAATATGACTACTAATATACATATAGATATTTCTGCTTATTTTATTTTTAGTTTCTTTCTATTTCAGGTTAAGAAGAGTTTAACCTCACAAACTTAAAGGACCTATTGGTTATGTTAAAAACATAAAATGTGACAGTAGATTACTTGCTATTTTCTTGAAGTAGTTTTCAGAAAATCACTGAATAGTACCGTACATTGTTAGCCAAGAGCACAAAACCTTGTATTCATGAAGTGCAGACTAATCCTGCCTTCTCATTGCTGATTAAAAGGGTGGTCCGGCACCTAAAATGTATTTTCTAAATATCGATCCTTATGACGCACCCCTGGGCCTGTGTCGCGCAGCGTTGCGCACGCGGGAGCTTACCCGGAGCCGGATCTGTTGAGGGTTGTAGTCTCGTGGCGGTGACCCGGTCCGTGCCCAGGGAGTCAGACTAAGTGGCGCTGTATTAGCGGTAGATGTTGTACGACTACGCCACCCGTTGAATGAGGCGAAGGAGCTGCCGCTGCAGGGCAGACCGCTGAGGCCAGTGGTAGGATTGTGCAGCGTGATAGTATCACCCCCAACGGGAGGGGTATGGCCTCAGGGCAGCCGACGTGGATGATGGGGGTAGCAGGAACCACTCGGAGACGGTACGGTGTAGTTCAGGGTCTTTACTGGTGACAAAGATAGACCCTCCCGGAGTACTGGCTAGCGATTGGGGCCTGGTCAGTCCTTGAGCAGATGGGATCTCCCCTGGCCAGGCGGAGTTGTAGGCCTCCCAAACTAACTGTACTCTTCTGGCTACCTTGCTAGAGGCGGGTATAAGTAGCCCACGTCCCTGAGTGTACCGTGTGGTGCTCACCCGTATGGCCGGTGACTCGGGGCCTTCTAGTAGCTTCCGCTCCACGACGGCGGTGCTGGTCCCACGCATGTGACCGTGCCTTCGGGTTTCTTGGCCAGAGGACCTGAAATCCCCTGCCGGTCGGTTTCTGCTGCTGGATAGGAGTTAGTCCCCACAGCCTTGGACTCCGGGTCCGGTGATAGCTTCTCAGTCAGGGCGAGCTCTGCAGCTGCCAGCCCCTGACTCCTTGTAGTACTGCTCCCACAGAGCTCCTGTTGTTTCTTCCTATGCTGCTTCTCTTCTCTGTCTCTACTTCTTCTCTACTCACTAACCCTGCCTCAGCCCTCGGTTTATATAGGGGAAGTTCTTCCCCTCCCAGGACTGGGCAGGAGGTGTGGCATGCACAGGATCCCTGACCAAGAGACCTCCCACCTGCTCTCAGACATAACATTGCCGTTACTGTGGAAACCAGACCCCTGGGGTGCCACATTCCCCCCTAGTGAAATTTAGTACTCCGGGACTAAACATATTTTTAGAAAAACATAACAAGGTATAAACAATAATAATACAATAAGAAAAACACATAAAGATGGTTACGGCGTGTCCGCAACCGGGTGCAGTCTTTGAAGAAAAGCAAGGTGTCCATTTCACCAAAACAGGGAGACGTAACCAGGTAGGGGTCTGTCCTGCCCCGAGTCCTTAACAGTCTTTAGTCCATTCCTAGGTTACGCTCCAACCATGTACAAGGATTCCCGGTAAATCCACCAAGGACTCCTATAAATAACTAGAAACACATAATTATACACAAGCAACAAGAAAAACAGGTAACCACAAATAAAACGATTTATACACTTCAAATTCTCCAACGTGCGGGTAACTGGCCTCTAGTGGCCCTAGTGGACCTATGGAGCTGACTGTCTAGCCCTGAACTACAGGGTGTAGGAGCTGTCAAGGGTAAACTGGGCAGCTGTCTACCGGCTCTTTGGCTCACTAGGGGTACGGCAGGCTCACTATAAGCAGAGGGTTGATCCTCCTGTTCTGCTTGTGTGGAGTCTTCTGCCTCCTGGACCGGCTGCTCTTCCAGCTCTACCTGTTGCTCCGTAGGCACTTGGGATGCTGGTTGGAGGAACGTGAGGACGGGTACCACAACTGCACCATTGACTTGAGTCCAGGACCGAGGGAAGTCTCCGAGCACAGTACTAACCATATCTTCCCTTTCCTCTACGGGTCGATGGTCTTCTTGTTCCTCTTCAGGGTTCCGTAGCTGTTCAGGACACTTCTTCAGGTGATCCCGGGATACAATGGCTATGGTCTCCCCTCCATCGTTACTGATGGTACAGACTTTCGGGTTCTCGTGGCTTGAGGGCAGTACGGTGTACGGGTCCTTCTCCCACTGGTTGTCCAACTTGTGGAGCCGTCTTTTCCTCTTCAAGACCTGCTCTCCGGGTACCAGGGGAACAGCGGGAGCATACTGGTTGTAAGTTTTCTCTTGTCTTTCCCTAGCCTGACAGAGACTTTGCTCCACGCTCTCCTGTACTTTCTGGTACTGCTGCTGCCTCTCTGTGTCCCAGTCTGTTTCTGGTGAAGTGTCCTCGGGTGTCAGGACTCCCATTTCCAGGTCAACAGGTAACTTACCAGGTCTCGCCCTCATTAGGTAAGCCGGGGTACAGTTGGTGGAACCTACTGGGATGTGGTTGTATAGGTCCACCAGATCGGGCAGCTTCTCAGGCCACAGACTGCGTTCTTCCAGGGGCAACGTTTTCAGGAGATCCATTACCACCTGGTTCATTTTCTCACAAAGTCCATTAGTTTGCGGATGATAGGGTGTCGTCCTTATCTTCCGGCAGCCATACAGATTGCAGAATTCCTGGAAGACCTCCGCTTCAAAGGCAGGTCCTTGGTCCGTCAGCACTTGGTCCGGGTACCCATGTGGGCGGCAGAAGTGCTGCTGGAAGGCTCTAGCTGCTGTTTGAGCCGTTAAGTCCTTAACGGGGACGACAACCAAGAACCGGGAGTAATGACCCACAATGGTTAACGCGTAGACGTAGCCACTTCTGCTTGGGGTCAGTTTTACATGATCCAAGGCTACCAGTTCCAACGGCTGCCGGGTGACGATGGACTGCAGGGGAGTCTTCTGGCTGGCACGGTCCTTCCTTCTTAGGTTGCACGGGCCACAGTCTCTGCACCACCTCTCGATGGTTCTCCTCATGCCTACCCAGTGGAACCGCCCACGCAGCAGGAACTCCAGCTTCTTCCATCCGAAGTGTCCAGCCCCGTCGTGGTATGCTTCCATCACCATGGCTGCGTCTCTCCGTGGCACCACTACTTGCCAGATTAGTTCATGCGTCCGGGAGTTAACCATTCTGCGGCACAACTTCCCCTTGTAAAGGAACAGTCGACTCTTCTCAGCCCACAGTTGCTTGGCTTCCTCCGGAGCGTCTGGGTCAAGGCGAGCCTCTGGCCGAGTCAGCATCTCCTTCACCAGCCGGACGGCAGGGTCACTGTCTTGCGTTTCCTCCCAGTTGTAGTGAGGCAAGGGGTTAAACGTAGCGGCTTGCTTACTCCTTACCCGATGGGAATACTGGATAGTCCCATGACGGTGGAACGCGGGGAGTTCGACTTCTTCCAGTCCCTCTGGATCTTCTCCTACGTCCGGTAGGTTTGGCATCCTGGACAGGGCGTCCGCGTTGGTATTGGAGCGTCCTGCCCGGTATTTGATTGTGAACTCGTAGTTGGACAGACGGGCCATCCATCTCTGCTCTAGGGCACCGAGTCTTGCCATGTCCAGGTGTGTCAGCGGGTTGTTATCCGTGTACACGGTGAACCGGGAAGAAGCGAGGTAGTGCTTAAAGCGTTCGGTGACTGCCCACACCACTGCCAGGAACTCTAGCTTAAATGAGCTGTAATTCTCAGGGTTTCTTTTGGTGGGTCGCAGTTTTCGGCTAGCGTAAGCGATTACTCGTTCTTTCCCCTGCTGGATCTGGGACAGTACGGCTCCTAGCCCGATGTTACTTGCGTCGGTGTAGAGGATAAAGGGCTGGCTGTAATCAGGGTACTGTTATGTTCTGCTACCAAAGCTAAGGAAAGAGAGGAGATCTGTCCCTACTATAGGACTCAGCTGAATCCCTACGATGTAACAGGGAACCTGATCCTGCGATCAGACCTGCTAAAGTCCTAATCTAGTCTGTACGAAGACCTATAGATGTGGGGAGGGAATCCCTACAAGTACTAAGGACTGGAAGGAATATGGGACACCTCCTAACAGAAATAGTAGCAGACAGACGAACAAACAAAATAGATAGAACATAGAGGTCCGTAGACCAAGCAAACTAACAGAGATAGATACAGAGCACAGGCTAGCTAGAAAGTAGATATACAATGAAGTCCAGCAAAGCCAGAAGGGCGGAGCAGGATTAAATAGGCCAACAAGGTCATGTGACCAGCAAAGGAAAAAAAACCTAACAGCAAGGTTCTAACAGTACCCCCCCTTCTAAGAGGATCCTCCGGATCCCCTAGGACCAGGCTTATCAGGAAATCTCCTGTGAAACGCTCTGATAAGTCTGGACGCGGAAACATCATCTGACCTCACCCAATAATTATCCTCGGGTCCGAAACCTTTCCAGGCCACAAGATACTGCAAACTACCTCTATACCGTCTAGAGTCAAGGATGCGAGAAATTTCATATTCCCCGTCCTCCACCACCGGAGGAACAGAGGCAGAGGCGTCACCATCCGACACAACAGCTTTTTTTAACAGAGAGACATGAAAGACCGGATTAATTCTCCAGGAGGTAGGAACCTCCAACCTAACAGCAGATTGGTTGACAACCTGAAGCACCTTAAAGGGCCCTACAAACTTGGGACCCAATTTCTTAGAAGGAATCCTCAACCGCAGATTCCTAGAGGACAACCAAACCATGTCACCAACAGCGAACAAAACCTCCTGTCGTTTCCTATCAAAGTAGTCTTTAGATTTTCTGTTGGCCTCCTGAAGATTACCACGCACATCCGTCCAAACTCTTTCCAAATCACCGGAAAAATTCTCCTCCTCAGGCACGGCAGATCCCAACTTGGAGAACGACCCAAACGACGGATGTCTCCCAGAACAACAAAAAAAAGGCGAACAACCAGCAGAAGAAGATGTATGATTGTTCAGAGCAAATTCGGCAAGAGGCAGAAACTCAGACCACCCCTCTTGATTGTCTGCCACAAAACAACGCAAGAACTGCTCAACATCCTGGTTTTTCCTTTCTGTCTGGCCATTAGATTCAGGATGATATCCGGACGAAAACGACAAATGAATTCCCAACCTGTCACAAAAGGCACGCCAAAAACGAGCCACGAACTGAGGACCCCTATCAGAAACAATGTCAGTAGGAACGCCATGAAGTCTGACAATTTCCTTGACAAAGGCCTTAGCGAGAGTTTTAGCGCAGGGCAGTTTGACGAAGGGAACCAAGTGACACATCTTGCTAAAACGGTCCACGACCACCCAGATGACAGTAAAACCCTCAGAGGGGGGAAGGTCAGTTATAAAGTCCATAGCCAAATGTGTCCAAGGAGCACTGGGGACCTCCAAAGGACAAAGCAACCCCGCAGCAGGAGTATGTGAGGACTTAGATCTAGCACATATAGTACATTGGCGCACCCACTTAATGACTTCCTTCTGCCATCCAGGCCACCAAAAACTGCGACCCACCAGTCTCTTGGTCTCAGAGATTCCGGGATGACCTGCCAACCGAGATTCGTGACACTCAACAAACAAATCTCTCCTAAAGGTCCCAGGCACAAACAACCTCCCATGAGGAGTGTTAGATGGGGCATTCTCCTGAGCTTTAAGAATCTCATCTTCCAAAACGGAGTCTAAAGCAGCTATCACAACACCTTCTTGTAAAATGTTTTCCTCTTTCTCAGCACCGACTATGGGAGAAAAACTGCGAGACAAGGCATCCGCCTTAACATTCTTAGTACCAGGGATGTAAGTAACGGAGAAATTAAACCGCGAGAAAAACAGTGCCCACCTAGCCTGACGGGCATTCAGGCGCTTGGCAGCATCAAGATATATCAGATTTTTATGATCCGTAAGAACCTGAACGGGAAATTCCGCACCTTCCAAGAAGTGGCACCAGTGTTCAAATGCGAGTTTAATAGCCAATAATTCCCGATTACCAATATCGTAATTCAATTCAGTCTCCGAAAATTTTTTTGAAAAAAAGGCACAGGGATGTAATCCATCCCTGTTATCCTGAGACAATACTGAGCCAACCCCCACAGAGGAAGCATCAACCTCAACCAAAAACGGCCTAGTAACATCAGGCTGCATAAGGATGGGAGCAGAGGTGAACCTCTCTTTGAGATACACAAAAGCTTCAATGGCCTCAGAAGACCACTGAACCGCATCAGCACCTTTCCTGGTGAGATCAGTCAGAGGTTTGACAATACTAGAAAAATTTTTTATGAATTTTCTATAGTAATTGGCGAAACCCAAAAACCTCTGTATCGATTTCAAACCAATAGGCCTAGGCCATTCCTGCACAGCCTGAACCTTAACCGGATCCATCTCAAAACCTTTGCTGGAGATAATGTAGCCCAAAAAACTAATTCTCTGTACAGCGAACTCACATTTCTCCAGCTTAGCAAAAAGCGAATTGTCCATTAATAACTGTAATACCTCACGCACGCTCCGCCAATGAGACTCCAGATCTGGCGAATAAATCAAAATGTCATCCAAATACACAACCACATTTTTACCGATCAAAGGTCTAAGGATGTCATTAATCAGATTCTGAAAAAATGCAGGAGCATTAGTAAGACCAAAAGGCATAACCAGATTCTCAAAATGACCCACAGGAGTGTTAAAAGCAGTCTTCCATTCATCACCCTCCTTCATGCGCAACAGATTGTATGCCCCCGTAAGGTCAATTTTAGAGAACCACTTGGCCCCCAATAACTGGTTAAACAGATCAGGAATCAATGGCAGTGGGTAAGGATTGCGTACCGTAATTTTGTTAATCTCACGAAAATCCAGACAAGGACGTAAACCGCCGTCCTTTTTTTTTACAAAAAAAAATCCAACCGCCACAGGAGACTTAGAGGGCCTAATGTGACCGGCGGCCAAGCTTGTCTGTATGTATTCCTCCAAAGCCTTCCTCTCAGGAATAGTAAGGTTAAATAAACGACTCTTAGGAAGAGTCGCTCCAGGGACAAATTCAATAGAACAATCATAGTCTCTATGGGGAGGCAAAACCTGCGATTCTTTCTCAGAAAAAACTCTCCAAAAATCCTGAATAGGAACAGGCAATTCTCCCCTATCCAAAGCTGCAATACGCCCGTTACAACACTTGTCATAACATTTATGGCTCCAGGATTTAATTTCACTGGTAGACCAATCCAGTACAGGATTGTGAAATTTTAACCAGGGCAAACCCAATATTACTGGAGAAGGCAAGTTATTCAACACTACCAAATCCAATTTCTCATGGTGAACACCATTAATAGTGAGAGGAAATTCACTGACCTTGAGAGTAATATTCTTCAAAGGGGAACCATCCACAGAAACCACAGCAATGGGGGATGATAAAGGTTCAGGTTTTAAATTGAGTTTTTCCACGAATCCCCCATCAATTACATTCAGTGTAGACCCGCAATCAACAAACACCCAAAATTCCATTAATTTTTCCTTAGCAATCGTGGAAGCAGCTAAAAATATACCCTTGGAATTTAAACAGGCAATACGGGCGTGACTGACCATTTTTTTTTCTTTCTTCATACGAAGCTCACAGCCTTTAATCAAATGACCAGATTTTCCGCAATAGAAACACAAGCCTTCCGAAAAACGACGGTCTTTTTCTTGAGAGCGAGGTGCCACCGATCCAAACTCCATCGGTTCACCACTGTTAGTACACACATTATCATAACCAGAAACTGACATAGCAGAGGATTTGCTCTCATTAACCCTAGCACGCAGTCTTCTATCCACCCGTATAGCTAATTGCATAGCCTGTTGCAAATCCTCAGGTGTAGGATAAGCAATTAGCAGGTCTTTAACCCTTTCACTGAGCCCAGCAAGAAATAGACTTTTCAGAGCAGAATCGTTCCACCCTGTTTGAGTGGACCAACGATGAAAATGTGTACAATATTTTTCCACATTACCTGATCCTTGTTTTAAACGTCTCAACTCAGTCTCAGCTGATGCGACACGGTCAGGATCATCATATAATAGTCCCAAAGCAGAAAAAAAACTATCCACTGATCTGAAGCATGAATCACTAGGTTGCAAAGAAAAGGCCCACTCCTGAGGCTCTTTGCGCAAAAGTGACATTATGAACCCTACGCGCTGGGATTCATCCCCAGAGGACTTAGGTCTCAAACGAAAATACAATAAGCAAGCATTCTTAAATGAAAAAAATTCTCGGTGTTCACCAAAAAATAAATCCGGCAAACATACCTTACGCTCCAAGAAATGTGCTCCAGGACAGTTACTCACGTGCTGACGGAGCTCGGCCACCTCCAGAGAGAGTCCCTGCAGGCGATGAGCCAAATCCTGAACCGACACCATGATGGAACAGAAAAATCTTTCCTTAGAGAATTTGCTGGCTGGACTTACTGTTATGTTCTGCTACCAAATCTAAGGAAAGAGAGGAGATCTGTCCCTACTATAGGACTCAGCTGAATCCCTACGATGTAACAGGGAACCTGATCCTGCGATCAGACCTGCTAAAGTCCTAATCTAGTCTGTACGAAGACCTATAGATGTGGGGAGGGAATCCCTACAAGTACTAAGGACTGGAAGGAATATGGGACACCTCCTAACAGAAATAGTAGCAGACAGACGAACAAACAAAATAGATAGAACATAGAGGTCCGTAGACCAAGCAAACTAACAGAGATAGATACAGAGCACAGGCTAGCTAGAAAGTAGATATACAATGAAGTCCAGCAAAGCCAGAAGGGCGGAGCAGGATTAAATAGGCCAACAAGGTCATGTGACCAGCAAAGGAAAAAAAACCTAACAGCAAGGTTCTAACAGGTACGCCAGGATTTCATCCCCCGTGAGGGCCATCTTCAGCTGGCGGAAGGACTCTTCTTCTAACTTCTCCCATTTGAAGGGCGGCTTCTGGTTCTTGGCCTTCCGGGACTGGCCTATCAGGAGGTCCTGCATAGGAGCTGCCTTTTTGGTGAAACCGGGGATGAATCTGCGGTAATAGCCTACCAACCCGAGGAACTGCCGCACTTCCTTTACACTGGAGGGACTTGGCCATTCCTTAATTGCGGTGATCTTATCAGGGTCGGGAGCCACTCCGTCAGCGCTCACCACGTGTCCCAGGTACTGCACCTTTGGTTTCAAGAGGTGACACTTGGAGGGTTTTACCTTTAAGCCGTAGCTTGCCAGAGCTTCGAACACTTCCGCCAGGTGTTTCAGGTGGTCCTCATAAGTCTTGGAATATACGATGACATCGTCCAGGTACAACAGGACCGTCTCGAAGTTTCTGTGGCCCATACAGCACTCCATTAATCGTTGGAAGGTTACCGGTGCGTTGCAGAGTCCGAACGGCATACAGGTAAACTCGCTAAGTCCCATCGGGGTGGTGAATGCGGTCTTCTCCCGGTCTGCCTCTGCTACAGGAACCTGCCAGTACCCGCTAGTGAGATCCAAGGTAGAGAAGAAGTTAGCAGATCTTAAAGCAGCCAAAGACTCCTCTATCCTTGGTAAGGGGTACGCATCCCTGTGTGTGATACGGTTAATTTTCCGGTAATCTACACACATCCTCATGGTGTTGTCTTTCTTTTTGACTAAGACTAGTGGAGCTGCCCAGGGGCTACAGCTATCCCTGATCACCCCAGCCTCCTTCATGTCCCTAAGCATCCCCTTGGCGTGTTGGTAGTGTGCAGGGAATACGGGTCGATACCTCTCTTTTATGGGAAGATGGTCTCCGGTGGGGATGTGGTGTTCTACCCCCTTGACTCGCCCGAAGTCTAACGGGTGTTTACTAAACACTCTCTCGTACTCTTGAACCACCCGATAGACTCCCTGTTTCTGGTGTGAGGGAGTGGAGTCAGTACCCAAATGTAGTTGCTGACACCAGTCCTCCATTGTTTCTTTAGAGCCGTTACCTTCCTCCGGGGAAGATGGAGGCAAGGGTTCTACGGACTGTATGGAATTTTGATTGATGGTATACAATTTGGCTAGCGTGGCATACCGGGGCAGGTACACTTCCCTCTTCCCGATATTTATTATGCGAACGGGCACCCTCCCATGGCGTACATTGACCACCCCCCGTGCTGTCAAAATGGTGGGCCTACTGTCTGAGTAAACTGGTTCTACCATTGCCTGGTAATCTCTACCTCTCAGACCAATAGCTGCCCGGCACCAAATCATCATTTCACTTTTTGGGGGCATGGCAATAGGGAAAGGGTCACACATTCTTACGCTACCAATCTCACCACCGGAGAGTTCTATCTGTTGCCGTCGCATCAGTGCCCGGATCTCTTTCTGGAGCACTCGCTTCTGGCCGGAGCTGGCGTTCTTGGCAACCTGTTGTAAAAGGAAAATCACCTCTGCAAGACAATTTTCAATCACATTAGTTCCTAGAGTTATCTTTGGGTGACTCTCGTGTTTGTCAATGTCTACAATGATCAGTCCCTGTGCTGCCAGTTCGACTCTACCGATTTTAATGGTCACCTCTTTAAATCCAATCTGTGGCACGGGCTGACCATTGCTGGCGATGATACTCAAGTCGTCGTCAGGGTAGCGGGTGATATCCGAGTCATTCCAGTACTGCTTGAAGAGCACGTACGGGATAGTGGTGACCTGTGACCCGGTGTCCAATAGGGCACTCATAGGGATGCCATCCAGTACCACAGGCAAGACTGGACGTCCTCCCACATATCTGTCGCGCCAGTTCGATGGGCCTGATGATCTTTTTCCTGGGGTTTGGCCCTCTACCCCAGGTTGTGCCAGTTTAAAGGACAGTACCTTGCCATATGTCCGGGTTGATTGCAGCGGCGGCAGATGGGTTGTCCGTCCTCGTTGTATCGGTCGCTGGGTCTTCCTCTGGCTGGTGGGGTCCTCCTTGGTCGACGCCACGGGATGTCCTCCGGTCCGGATGCCAGCTGGATCTTCCCTGGAGTGGAAACCTGTAAAGACTGCACAGTTCGGGTTAGCGCGGCAACGCTTTTAGCTAGCTCTTGGACCTGATGGTGCAGGTCTGGAGCCGGGTCATTGTTCAAAGCCTGCGCATCAGCTCCCACAGGCCCTGCCGACAAGGGTGCCGCCTCCTGGTGGTAAGTGGTAGTGGGGCGTCTGTGGGTCACAACGCCACCTGGTGCCGGTTCTCGGAGCACCCGGATGGCTCTGTCCTTGAACTGTGCAAATCCCAGATGAGGGTCCTGTAAGGCCATTGCCCGCAACTGGGTTCGGTGGGCATTGCAATATAAACCCTCTATAAATTGTTCAGTCAACAGCCTGTCCTCGTCTCCCACGCCGTCAGGGTCGGTCTGCTTAATGGCTCTCAGGGCCTCTTGTAGGTTCAGGGCATAGTCCCTTATACTCTCATGTGCCCGCTGTTTGCACCCGTAGAATCTAAGCTTGATCTCGGCTGAGGTGCGGGTATCAAAGGTGTCCCTCAGCCGGTTTAGAATCTCTGCGACAGTCCTCCTCCCAGGTGGCCAGGACTTTACCTCCCTTTGGGCTGCCCCGGTTAATTGGGCCACCAGGATGCTCACTTTTTGCTCCTCTGTGAGGGGATACACCTGGAAGAGGCTATCCAGCTTTTCTCTAAAGTCATGCAGGGTATGTGACTCCCCTGAGTACTGGGGTAGCCAGGCTGCACCCGGGATATAGGGCATGGTGAAAGGCATGACCGCAACGGCGGTGGCGCTGGCGGGGGTTGAAGCGGTGAAGCTCTCCTCCGTATCCGACATCCTTCTCCCCCCTAGTGGACCGTGGCCTACCTTGCGATGATCCTCTTCCATAGGCCGCGGCTCCGCAGTGGATCGTCAGGGTTGAGGACCTTCCGTCGCGCTCCTGTGACGTCGGCGTCTGCTGGGCTCCTTCCAGGACCTTACGCAACGTCCGGACGTGAGGCGGGGCTTCAGTTTCTCGCGCGCTTTCTGAGTCCACGCCCCTCTTCTTCCCGCGCGGCGTCCTCAAGATGGCGTCCAATGGCGGGAAAACTCCACGGCTGGCGGGAAGAAGGCCGAAGATGGCGCCGAATGGCGGGAAAACTCCACCGATGGCGGGAAGGAAGCGGAAGATGGCGCCGGATGGCGGGAATCTTCACCACAGGTAAGTTTGAACAGTCTTTTTCAGGCACGCAGTACCCGGTGGTTGCGGGCACGAAATCCTGCCGACTACGCCAAAAGTTGACGCACCCCTGGGCCTGTGTCACGCAGCGTTGCGCAGGCGGGAGCTTACCCGGAGCCGGATCTGTTGAGGGTTGTAGTCTCGTGGCGGTGACCCGGTACGTGCCCAGGGAGTCAGACTAAGTGGCGCTGTATTAGCGGTAGATGTTGTACGACTACGCCACCCGTTGAATGCAGCGAAGGAGCTGCCGCTGCAGGGCAGACCGCTGAGGCCGGTGGTAGGATTGTGCAGCGTGATAGTATCACCCCCAATGGGAGGGGTATGGCCTCAGGGCAGCCGACGTGGATGATGGGGGTAGCAGGAACCACTCGGAGACGGTACGGTGTAGTTCAGGGTCTTTACTGGTGACAAAGATAGACCCTCCCGGAGTACTGGCTAGCGATTGGGGCCTGGTCAGTCCTTGAGCAGATGGGATCTCCCCTGGCCAGGCGGAGTTGTAGGCCTCCCAAACTAACTGTACTCTTCTGGCTACCTTGCTAGAGGCGGGTATAAGTAGCCCACGTCCCTGAGTGTACCGTGTGGTGCTCACCCGTATGGCCGGTGACTCGGGGCCTTCTAGTAGCTTCCGCTCCACGACGGCGGTGCTGGTCCCACGCGTGTGACCGTGCCTTCGGGTTTCTTGGCCAGAGGACCTGAAATCCCCTGCCGGTCGGTTTCTGCTGCTGGATAGGAGTTAGTCCCCACAGCCTTGGACTCCGGGTCCGGTGATAGCTTCTCAGTCAGGGCGAGCTCTGCAGCTGCCAGCCCCTGACTCCTTGTAGTACTGCTCCCACAGAGCTCCTGTTGTTTCTTCCTATGCTGCTTCTCTTCTCTGTCTCTACTTCTTCTCTACTCACTAACCCTGCCTCAGCCCTCGGTTTATATAGGGGAAGTTCTTCCCCTCCCAGGACTGGGCAGGAGGTGTGGCATGCACAGGATCCCTGACCAAGAGACCTCCCACCTGCTCTCAGACATAACATTGCCGTTACTGTGGAAACCAGACCCCTGGGGTGCCACACTTACACCCTAACCACTTTTGTAATTTGTTTTATTACACAATACCCTATACTTCTTCCTATCCTGATAATCCCTAAATGTGATTTTTATTGCACTTCCTGTGATGTTATCACAGCATCAATCACACAGGATCCAGGATGTCTTCAGAGAGGGCAATGAAACAAGAAACTGTGAGTAACTGCAGCGCTGCCCTCTGATGACGTCCTGTTCCAGGAGGGGTGATGGACACTGCAGGAAGTGAGTGCAGCCCCAGCCTCCTGAAATGTCACATTTGAGATTCCTCTCAAATGAAACATCACAGGAAGAGCAGTAAAAAACACATTTAGGGATTAGCAGGATAGGGAGAAGTGTAGGGTATTGTGTAATAAATGAAATGACAAAAGTGGTTAGGGTGTAAGGATAGTTAGAAAATACATTTTAGGTACCGGATTACCCCTTTATCAGCTGTCAATCAGTGGTGGATGAGCAGGAAGGGCAGCAGCTCATGGATATCAAGGATTACACCGTGCATGCAAAGCATTGAGAAGATTCCAGTATATATACATTTATATAAAATTTTATTATATGATTTTCTGAAAAAGCAAAAAAAAATATTATATTCCTTTTCAATTACTTTTTTGTCAGTACTAAAGGAAGCTGTTGGAACAGTTAACGTCTTCAGTTTGGTTCTTCTTTTTTATAATTGTGGCTACATTTTTATGGACTGTCAGGTATTGTAGTCATAACTATGTAATACCTCTTCTCCATTCAGGTTAGAAGGCCCTGTATTTAGTATTCGGGGCATATTTTTGGACATCTGCTGGATCCCATGCTATAAGCATGTTATAGACAGTTTTCTGAATCAAACTGTCTGGTGGCATATTCCATTTCAGAGGTTGATGAAATCAAAAGCTGAATGATAACTTAAAAGATAATAGCTGCTTCTCTGCCAAAATTCTTCACATACCCAGACTCCACAGTGATTAAAAAAGGATCTATGGGGATACAAAATATTCTCTTGAAAAGTGCTGAACAAATTAACTTTTCAACAATAGGACATCAAATTAAGAGTTGAAAATATATGCAAATATTAAAAGCATATGGAATGTGCTCTGGGTTCAGTCACTGGAATCTAATTTAATCTCCATGTAAAGTATCAATTAATTAGATGGGGGACTATAGGCACTCCAAATCTAATCTATGTAATCTCGATGGCTGGAAAAAAATCATTACCCTTTATACAGCTGCAGAATACTGTACCTAAACTGATATATTAAAATTGATGCAGAAATATCAGACAATGACATGTTTCCTTATTTCCACGTGTGAAGGATGTTACATTTACAGCAGTAACTCATACAACAGCTTTCCAAATGGATAGTTTTCAAAAATGCTAATCCTATGTTTCTACTATGCTATATTCTCTAAAACCATATCCTATATCCTGTGTTATGCTACCTTCAAGTACACTAAATTATAGCCAGCTAACTGTGCAATCATTACATTATTAAATCTATCACTATGAAAACCTCACTTCCTAATTGTGAGATTACCCAAACAATGGAGATACAGTATATGGTATCTTAGGCTGCACATCATGCAAGCTAACCACAGTGACTAACCATAACTAACTTAGCATGGTTACTCATCGACTGTCAATTTTCTTTATTATTTATTCACTACTTTTGGATAACTTGATTTTATTTGGCAGATCATATGATGAATAGGCCATCTACAATTATGTTTTCTTACTCCATATAATCAATCCAAAGTGTCATCCACTAAGTGTCAACCTTCAGTCTAATTTACTATCCACTACCTTATGACAGTTGTAATTCATCTCTAACAGTAGAGACACCAGGATGGATCACAGGAAGAGGGGTGGGTTTTTGTCCCTCTGCTCCTGCCCTCTAGATGTTATGATCTGCAACATAAACTAAGGAAAGATGGGGAGAGCTGTCCCTACAATAGGACTAAGCTGAGTCCCTACGTTGTAGCGGGCTGCCTGTTCCTTGTGAACAGACCCGCCTTCGTCCTTGGCTAGTCTGAATGGAGACCTATGGAATAAAGGGAGGGGTCCCTAAAAGAGCTAAGGACTGGGACAAAAATGGGACACCTCCTAACAGAAGTTGTTGCAAATCAAAAAGACAAACTGACAAAAAGTACTAGAGGTCCCAGAGGACCAAGCGAACTAGAGAGAGATAGGCACAAAAGCACCTGGCTAGAGAGACAGTCAAAACAACACTGAAGTCCAGCAAAGCCAGAAGGGCGGAGCTGGAATATATAGGCAGATGGTCACGTGACCGCAAAAGACCAGATAGAAACAAAAACAAACAGGAGGGTTCTAACAGTACCCCCTCTTTCATGAGGATCCTCCGGATCCTCCAGGCCTAGGCCTATCCGGAAATCTCCTGTGGAAAGCTCTGACAAGTCTAGGGGCAGAGACATCTTCCGCCCTTACCCAGGAGTTATCCTCGGGACCGAAACCTTTCCAAGCGACGAGATACTGCAATCTCCCTCTATGCCATCTAGAATTCAGGACACAAGAAATTTCATATTCGCCGTCTTCCACCACAGGAGGAACTGTGACAGTGGCATCCCTATCCGATACATCAGCATTTTTCAACAAGGAAACATGAAACATAGGATTAATCTTCCAGGAAGTGGGGACCTCCAACCTAACAGCAGACTGGTTAACCACCTGAAGCACCTTAAATGGCCCCACAAACTTCGGACCCAATTTTTTAGAGGGAATCCTCAACCGCAGATTCTTTGAGGACAACCAAACCATGTCACCCACAGTAAACAAAACCTCTTTACGTTTCCTGTCAAAATACTTCTTGGACTTTTTGTTAGACTCTTGAAGGTTACAACGTACATTAGTCCAAACTCTCTCCAAATCACCGGAAAAATTCTCCTCCTCCGGCACCGCCGACCCCAATTGGGAGAACGAACCAAAAGACGGATGTCTCCCAGTACAACAAAAAAAAGGAGAACACCCAGCAGAGGAGGATGTATGGTTGTTAAGAGCAAATTCTGCGAGTGGCAGAAGCTCAGACCACCCCTCTTGATTGTCTGCCACAAAACAATGCAAAAACTGTTCAACATCCTGGTTCTTTCTTTCAGTCTGTCCATTAGACTCAGGATGATACCCAGACGAAAATGACAAATGGACTCCCAACCTGTCACAAAAAGCACGCCAAAAGCGAGCCACAAACTGAGGTCCCCTATCAGAAACAATGTCGGTGGGAACGCCATGGAGCCTGACAATTTCCTTAACAAATGCCTTAGCGAGTGTCTTAGCGCAGGGTAGCTTAATGAATGGAACCAAATGACACATCTTACTAAAACGGTCCACGAACACCCAGATGACAGTAAAACCCTCGGACACAGGAAGATCAGTAATAAAATCCATAGTGAGATGCGTCCAAGGCGCACTAGGAACCTCCAGAGGGCAAAGCAACCCCGCAGCAGGGGTATGTGAAGCCTTTGACCTAGCACACACTGTACATTGACGCACCCACTTGATGACTTCCTTCTGCCACCCAGGCCACCAAAAACTGTGACTGATAAGTCTCTTAGTCTCAGAAATTCCTGGATGACCTGCCAACCGAGTCTCATGATACTCCACAAACAAATCTCTCCTAAAGGTTCTAGGCACAAACAACCTCCCATGGGGAGTGTTAGATGGGGCATCCTCTTGGGCTTTCAGAATCCCATCTTCCAAAAAGGAGTCCAATGCTGCTACCACAACTCCTTTCTGTAAAATGCTCTCCTCCTCCTCGGTACCAACCATGGGAGAAAAGCTGCGAGATAAAGCATCGGCTTTAACATTCTTAGTACCAGGGATATAAGTAACAGAAAAATTAAACCGAGAAAAAAAAGTGCACACCTAGCTTGACGGGCATTCAAGCGTTTGGCAGCATCCAGATAGATCAAATTCTTATGATTTGTGAAAACCTGAATAGGAAATCTAGCACCTTCCAAAAAATGACGCCAATGTTCAAATGCGAGTTTAATAGCCAGCAATTCCCAATTACCAACATCGTAATTAAGTTCGGTTTCTGAAAATTTTTTCGAATAAAAAGCACAGGGATGTACTCCATCCTTATTCTCCTAAGACAAAACTGCACCGACCCCCACCGAAGAAGCATCGACCTCGACCACAAAAGGCTTGGTCTCATCAGGCTGCATAAGGATAGGGGCAGAACTGAACCTCTCCTTGAGATACACAAAAGCTTCAATGGCCTCAGTAGTCCATTGGACCGTATTCGCACCTTTCCTGGTGAGATCGGTCAACGGTTTAACAATTATAGAAAAATTCTTAATGAATTTCTTGTAGTAATTGGCGAAACCCAAAAATCTCTGTATAGATTTCAAACCAATAGGCCTAGGCCATTCCTGCACAGCCTGAACCTTCACCGGGTCCATCTCAAAGCCCTTGCTGGAGATAATGTAGCCCAAAAAACTAATTCTCTGCACAGCGAACTCACATTTCTCCAGTTTAGCAAAAAGGGAATTCTCACTCAATAACTGCAAAACTTCACGAACACTCTGCTAATGGGACTCCAAATCAGGTGAATAAATCAGAATGTCATCCAAATACACAACCACATTCTTACCAATCAAAGGTCTCAGGATGTCATTAATAAGGTTCTGAAAAAACGTGGGTGCATTGGTAAGACCAAAAGGCATCACCAGATTCTCAAAATGACCTACCAGAGTGTTAAAAGCAGTTTTCCATTCATCAACCTCCTTCATTCGTAACAAATTGTATGCCCCCCGGAGATCAATTTTAGAGAACCACTTGGCCCCCACTAACTGGTTAAACAAGTCTGGAATTAACGGCAATGGGTAGGAATTGCGTACGGTAATCTTATTAATTTCATGAAAGTCCAGACATGGACGTAAACCCCCGTCCTTTTTTTTAACAAAGAAAAATCCAACGGCCACAGGCGACTTAGAAGGTCTAATGTGACCAGCAGCCAAGCTTGTCTGTATGTATTCCTCCAAGGCCTTTCTCTCAGGGATAGTCAGATTAAATAAGCGACTCTTGGGAAGAGAAGCTCCAGGAACAAACTCAATGGTGCAATCATAGTTCCTATGAGGAGGTAAAACTTGTGACTCCTCCTCTGAAAAAACCTTCCAAAAATCCTGAATAGGTACAGGTAATTCCCCTTTTTCCACAGCCGCAATGCAACCATTACAACATTTATCATAGCACTTCGGACTCCAAGATTTAATCTCATTAGTAGACCAGTCCAGTAAAGGATTCTGCAGTTTTAACCAAGGCAAACCTAAAACGACTGGAGAGGGTAAATTATTTAATACCACCAAATCCAAAATTTCTTGGTGAATGCCATTGATAGTGAGGGGAAATGCAGCAACCTTGTGAGTAATACATTTCAAAGGAGTGTTATCAATAGCAATCACAGAAATAGGTGATGACAATGGTTTGGATTCCAATTTAAGTTTTTCCAAAAACCCCTTATCAATCACATTAAGTGTTGAACCACAATCCACAAATACCTGAAATTCAATCAAATCTTCCTGCAGTGTGGTACTCCCTGAAAGAAATACTCCCTTTGAGCTGAAACAAGCAATACGGGCGTAACAGACCTTTTTTTTTTTCTTTACTTAAACGAAGCTCACAGTTATTAATCAAATGGTCAGTTTTAAAACAATAAAAACACAACCCTTGGAAAACCTGCGGTTTCTTTCCTGAGAGTGGAGTGACATTGCACCAACCTCCATCGGTTCTCCACCGTCCGAGCAGACCCTCAGGGGACTAGAAGCTGCCATTCCAGGAATTTTTTCCTCATTAACCCTGGCACGCAGTCTCCTGTCCACACGTATAGCTAATTGCATGGCATCCTGCAAGGTCTCAGGTGCCGGAAATGCAATCAGCAGATCCTTAACCCTTTCACTTAGACCAGCAAGAAAAAAACATTTTAACGCCGAATCATTCCATTTCACTTCTGAGGACCACCTTCTGAAGTGTGTACAATAATTTTCAACATCACCTGACCCCTGATTCAAACGCCTCAATTCTGTCTCAGCAGATGAGACTCGATCAGAATCGTCATACAATAGCCCCATAGCAGAAAAAAAATCTTCCACTGACCTAAAACATGGATCATTAGGTGGGAGAGAAAAGGCCCACCCCTGTGGTTCCTTGCGCAAAAGTGACATGATAAACCCAATGCGCTGTGATTCATTCCCAGAGGACCTTGGTCTCAAACAAAAATATAATAAACAAGCATTTTTAAAGGAAAAAAAATCTTGTTGTTTACCATAAAAAATATCAGGCAGTCCTACTTTTGGTTCCACAAAATGCGCTCCAGAGCAGCTACTCACGTGTTGCCGGAACTCGGACACTTCCAGAGACAATCCCTGAAGACGTTGAGCCAAATCATGTACAGAAACCATACTGATCCCCGCATACTTTCCTTAAAGTTTTTTTTTTTTAGGCTGGACTTACTGTTATGATCTGCAACATAAACTAAGGAAAGATGGGGAGAGCTGTCCCTACAATAGGACTAAGCTGAGACCCTACGTTGTAGCGGGCTGCCTGTTCCTTGTGAACAGACCCGCCTTCATTCTCGGCTAGTCTGAACGGAGACCTATGGAATAAAGGGAGGGGTCCCTAAAAGAGCTAAGGACTGGGACAAAAATGGGACATCTCCTAACAGAAGTTGTTGCAAAGCAAAAAGACAGACTGACAAAAAGTACTAGAGGTCCCAGAGGACCAAGCGAACTAGAGAGAGATAGGCACAAAAGCACCTGGCTAGAGAGACAGTCAAAACAACACTGAAGTCCAGCAAAGCCAGAAGGGCGGAGCTGGAATATATAGATAGATGGTCACGTGACCGCAAAAGACCAGATAGAAACAAAAACAAACAGGAGGGTTCTAACACTAGACAAACTCCAAACATAGAAGCAAGCTTTCAGTTCAAGGTATGCAAGCCACTGGACAATGGCAAGAACTATGAATAATGGTAAAGTAAGTTCCAGCATATATAGTGCTGGCAGAATATTGATTTAGAGGAACCGCCCACTAGTTAAAAGTGATGGTAGATCACAGTGAATGAGAATTGGAAGATATTAGACTGTATCAAAAGCAATGTGATTTTCTACAGTTTTTTTTTGGTAAAGACAAGTATGATTTACCATGGCTTTACTATTCTAATTTGAAAATTTGATTTCCTTTTTACCTACGTAGTATTTACGCATAAGAGTGGTTTAACCTTAAGGCTAAGTGCCCACGATGCAGAAATGCTGCAGATTTTTTCCGCATCTCCCTGGAAGGAAAAACACATGAGGATTTTACATGCGTTTTTCCTGCCAGGCAGAAACGTTTGTCAAGCATTCTTCACATGCATTTCTGCATGCGGGTTATCAAGCGCTTTTCCAAGCAATTTTAGCATCACTTGGAAAAGTGCTTGACAACTTGGTCACACTATATAAATCCATGCAACCGGCATGGATTTATATAGTGTGATCAAGGTAATAGTTAAAAAAAAGAATAAAAAAGGTAAAAAATAAACATTATACTTACCTTCCGATGGCCCCCGGTCTCCTGTACGGCTCGCGATGGTCTAAAAGGACCTGCGGTGACGTTATTTAGTCATGTGACAGGTCACGCGACCGCCGACGTCAGCATACCTAATAATTATAGTCTATGCAGGAAAACTCATGTAGACCATTTCTCAAATGTGCTGTGCCTATATGAACATTAATATCTGATTTTAAAGTTTACTATTCTATACTAAATATTTTCAGAAAATATCTCTATTTTCTGAGCTGATTTTCTAACTTGAAACATGATAAAGTTCTGTTGGCATGCAACCACTATAAAAAAAGCATACTTTATATGCAAGTATTAAAATTAATCTAAGTCTATGCATAGTGAGCACTCTCTAATTATAGTGGGTAAACAGGGACAATAGTTTAGTGTCGGGGTTCCTCCAATCACACCCATTAGATCTCCTAAATTCTCCCTATATGATAAACAGGAAAATGCTTAAATTAGCTTTGTTCCCCAAATATTACCAAAACGAATGAATAAAGGTACTCAAACTGATCTGGATCTTTCATGGACTTTTGTTACTTGTCATACAAAGTTGTTTTTTTTGCTTTTTTTGTCAGGAGCTAGTTAGGACTTCCAGGACATTTTTCTAATCTGTGTGTAAGAAGGTAAATGAAGCAAATTTCCCCTTCTATTTCATATCTTGAAAATGATCATCTTAGAATAATTCCATTGCGTGACAACCTCATATTCATCAGTCAAACTCATTATATTTTTTTACACCCATGCGTTGCGTTGTAACGTTCTCTTTGAACAAAAAACTAATATTTTTGCCTTCAGTTGTGACAGATTATTTTTGAAGGACTCTTACAGCTCTATCAATACAGACAAGAAAGCACTCAAGAGTTAAGCATGTTACGCAACATTTTCAAAGACTTCAATGGTGCATTAATGTGATTAGCAACAAACTGCTACTACTTGATCTTTAGACAGCACTGGACAGTGATTCATTACTTCAGAAAGGTCGTTTGGCCCCTGTGGGTGAATGATGAAAAGAATTAAACATTTTAAATTATAGCTTTCTTTCTAAACTTTTTTTCACTTTTTTCTATTGGCATGAACGTGAGTGCAGCCACTTCTGAAAGCCGTAATGAGTAAAAATTCAGTATTCTAGATCACAGCAACATTTTGATTAATGACATAGTGAAAACATCTCCAGGAACTTTGAAGCAGCAAAGCATTTGTACTGGATATGGGGTTAAAAAGTACCATGTAGTTAACATCATTAAACATTTAAGAACAAGTCCCGTCTTTACTTGGCATTAAAATAAGGTATTTTGCGGACTATAAGATGCACTTTTTTCCCCAAATTTGGGAGGAAAATGGGGTCCGTCTTATAGTTCAAATGTAGCCTACCAGGGGGTGGCGGTGGTGGTTGAGCGGGGTCACTGAAGGCAGAGTCGCTGCTGCAGAAAGACAGCGGTGGGGAGAGCGGGGCGATACTGTTGGCCCTGGGCTGAGAGGAGGGGGTGTCCCGGCAGTGGGCTTCATGAAAATGTCAGCGGTGCAGGCAGGAGCGGAGTCCCCATTCTATGCATTGTTCTCCTGGTTATGGGCTGCAGGAAAATGGCTGCCGGAGGCAGTGTATGTGCAGATTGAGATCTAAGCTCAATGATGAGCCAAGTATTATATAGGTAAAAAATGAATGTCTCAGGGGCAGACACATATTGACAGTGCAACCGATGCAGCTGCAGAGGCCTCAAAGGGTAGAGGGGCCTCAAACAACTACCAAAAATTCTTGATACATCATTGAGACGAGCGGGTGATGCAGGGTTCCAGTGACGTCATCATTTGCAGACCAAGTGGGGCAGACCTGCTCTGCTGCACTTTGCAAATGCCGCCGTCACAGGACCCCTGCATCTCCTGTTGATACCTCCACTGGCAGGATCTCTGCAGGAGCCACAGGATACTGTTTGGAGGGAGTGTCTCACACTGAGCCTTACAGGCTTACACAGTGTGCGAGTTGCTCTCCTCCACCTGCACAGCCCCTCGGGGGAGGGGAGAGCTTTGGATGCTGTGTGCTCCACGGACACCAACCTTTACATTGTAAACTTTACAGCATGCATGCTGGGGTGAATCTGTGAAGGAGGTGAATGGAAAGTAGGAGAGGAAATTGGTTCAGTAATTATCTCCTCTCTGTTTGAGAGAAAACATAATTAGTGTCTAGCGTCCAGCAGGTGACAGATGATTCATACTGGACTTAGAAGTCTGCTGATGGCGGCAGTATGAGTGCGCAAGAAGGTGCCCCTGCATTCCTGAATAAAGAGGTTGCCGCTGCCCAGAGTTTACGGATGTCTGTAACTCAGCTGCTTTATTTCTCATCAACACTGCACTCCATGACAGCACTAACCTTTCTTCAAAGCTGTCTGTGCATTAATAGCATCTGCTGTGATTAAACTATGTCCCTTCCTCTCCCTCCATCTGTGTCATCACTAGAGGCAGTCGGGACTGAGAACAGAGGGAGATGGAGGATATTGCAGCTTTAGTGTCTGTTTAGAGCCTGTGACAACAAGCAGCTCAGCTCTAAGTCCTGCTCTTTGCGGTGTCCTTTTTTTTCCTTACCAGTGACCTACACTGGTCATGGCTGCTGTCCTATTATGGGGCACGGGTATGAAGGCCCCTGCTGCTTCCGAAGACTGACTGACTTTGGAAGCCCTTGATAGTCAGTGCCATAGGCCCTATGCATCGCTGCTCTTACATGGAGTAAGGTGTGGGTATCTTGTGTTTTTTGAGAGTGCAGGGTATGACTGTATGTTATGTTATCAGTGCAGGGTGAAATCAGAATGGCTGTCTGCAAATAAGTGCTCTGTATGCTAATGTACAGCACATAATATATGTATGTTCAGCACTTATCACCTCTCGTAACTTAAAGTGGTTGTCTGGGACTTTAATATTGATGGCCTATCCTTAGGGTAGGTCATCAATATCTGATCAGTAGGTGGGCGACACCTGGCACCCCTGCCAATCAGTGGTTCCTAGTGCTGGAGGTGGCTACACAGCACAGCTCCATCAACTGTCCAGTGTCCACACATTTGTACTGCATATCTGCCTCTGTTCAAATCAATCAGGGTGGAAACACAGTACCCGGCTGCAGCTACTATTCTGTTGACAGAGCTGTGCTGTGCAGCTCCACAACAATGCAGTTCCAGCTGCCATGAACAGCTGATTTGTGGAGGTGTCAAGTGTTGCACCCCCACTGATCAGACTTTGATGACCTTTGCGAAGGCTAGGCTCATGCCAGAGTATTTCCCCACTGATCAGACTTTGATGACCTTTGCGAAGGCTAGGCTCATGCCAGAGTATTTCCCCACTGATCAGACTTTGATGACCTTTGCGAAGACTAGGCTCATGCCAGAGTATTTTCCCACTGATCAGACTTTGATGACCTTTGCAAAGGCTAGGCTCATGCCAGAGTATTTTCTCTCATCCAAGAAAATCGGGGTCGATTATGCAAATTTCACTCTTATCAAACTCTAATCAGAGTTTGATCTTAGTGTGATCATAGTGTGATCTGATTGTCTCAGATGAGGAGAAGATGTAGAAAAAAAAAATTCTCCATTATCTCCATTCTGCCAGTTCGTGAAAATTGGACTGCACTCCGAGTGCAGTCCGATGTTTTCAACTAACTCATTTACTTGCATGGCTGAGTGGGATTCAATAATCGGATCCAATTTGTGCACGCTGGACAGACTGTCTGAGGAAAAAAAATCAGATATGTGCACGGCCCCATAAACTAACATTGGCCCGCGTATGATATGTTATTTTGTCAGATAGCACTCGGACTGAAAATACGGTTGCTTACATGAGCTCTAAAGATTGGCCATCAATATTAAAGTCCCAGTCAAATCCTATACTGTTTATTATCATGTATTATCTATAATGTTCTTCTTGTATTGACACCTGTTATATGCACCGCCTATCATCTGCCGTTGTATATGTGAGTAAGCCATAGGTAACAGGCAGCTACGTCCCCAGGCTTTCAGTGTGGATGGCTTTGCCAAAAGTGCTTTAATAGGTATCATATTGCTATTATATTGCTATCATTATGTTTCTTTGTTGAGTTTGTTGTCATCTATTACTGAGTCTAAGTATGTCTTTTTTGAGTGTCCTCATACATATACTTTCATGCATAAAATGTTTGGGCCCTATCAGTGTATAGGGGCACAGGATTTTGACAATGAAATGATAACGTCCAGCTGTCAATTTATTAAAGATGCGTTTGGTTGTCATTGTGAATTTTTTTTCGACAACTGTGACAAAAACACACGGTCTTGATTTTCAGAAATTTTGGCAAAAAAGCTATGGTTAAGAAAATGGTATATGTGCTGATGTGACATCATTAGCATCTTTCTCCTCATGGTGTCATAAGCAAAGAAAATTCATAATAATAATAAACAATTATAATAATTTTTATTTCTAAAGCGCCAACATATGCACTTTACATTACAGAGGGGACTTGTACAGACAATAAAGACATTACAGAATAACACATAAATCAACAGACACCAAGAGGAGTGAGGGCCCTGCTCGCAAGCTTACCCTCTATGAGGAAATAAGGGAGACACGAAAGATAAATGGTAAAAAGTGCTTGTATTGTATGGTCCAACCATCAATATAATAAATAGTAATAATGCTGCATGAACCGATTACCAGCCAGTATGTGTACACTACAGACACAGATGTCTATTAAGTGCATGGAGGGTGTGAAAACAGATGCTGCGAGTTCCTGATTTTGAAGAAAATAATTTATGGGCAAAACAGGGATAGTAGAAAACTGAGATGAGGGGATAGGACAGTCTAAAGAAATGTGTTTTTAGGGCACACTTAAAACTGTGGGTTTTGAGAATTAATTGAATTGTCCTGGGTAGTGTATTCCAAAAAATTGGAGCAGGACGCAAGAAGTCTTGTAGAAGGGAGTGGGAGGTTCAGATTATTGATGATGTTGGTCTAAGGTCATTAACAGAACAGAAAGCAAGGGTAGGGTGGTAGACTGAGATGAGGGAGGAGATGTAGGGTGGTGCTGAATCGTGGAGCGCTTTGTGGGTGAGAGTGATAAGTTTATATCGAACTCTGTAACGGATTGGTAACCAGTGCAATGACTGTCACAGGGTAGAGGCATCGGTGTATTGGTTGGAAAGGAATATGATCCTGGCTGTAGCATTCAGGACAGATTGGAGAGGGGAGAGTTTAGTAAGAGTGAGACTGATTAGTAAAGAGTTGCAGTAGCTCAGATGAGAATGTATAAGAGCTACAGTAAGAGTTTTTGCAGAGACAAAGGTAAGAAAAAATCAAATTCTACAGATATTTTTGAGGTGTAGATGATATGAGCAAACGAGTGATCGGATGTAAAGGGTGAATGAAAAATCTGAATCAAGTATGACCCCAAGACAGTGGGCATGTTGCTGGGGAGTAATGGTAGATCCAAACACAGCAATATCAGGTATATGGAAATATCAGGCATAGGTACAGTAGGTTAGTGGAGTGAGGGAAAAATACCAGATGAGAGAGAGAGAGGTTAAATATTTAGTTAGGTGAGTGGTGACAGCCGGGGAAATGGACTCGAAAAGATGTGAGGGAATAGGGACACTGGTGCACGTAGTAGTGCGAAAAGATGCAAAGAGCCTGTTTACTACTTCTTCTGTGACCCGTTCAAAGACAGAAAGTGAGCTAGATACAGTACGGGAGGGAGGACAATGCATGATATTAGGGGATTGGGAGAAAATTTCCTGTTGGATCTGGTCAATTTTTTCTTTGAAATAAGTGGCAAGATTGTCAGCGCCGGGGTCAGTGGTCGGGGCCTGCACTATTGGATTGAGGAGAGAATGAAAAGTGTCAAAGAGTCATTTAGGACTGTTGGATAGTGCGGTGATGAGGATGTTGAAGTAGGTTTGTTTAGAGAGGTGAAAGACAGAGTTGTATGTTTTAAGCATAAACTTATAATGGATGAAATCTTCGGCCAGACTGGAATTTCTCCACAGACGTTTGGTGTATTTGGAGAACCGCTGGAGAAAATGTGTTTGCAGCGTGTGTCAGAGTTGTCACCGTCTGTGCGGAGTTGTTCTAAATTATGCCACAGCATGTTTTGCTCTATTTTTTTAGGGTTGAGGAGGCAATAATATATTTGGACTGTTGGGGCTTTGTGTGCCAGGGCTGTATTTTAGTCCTAATCTGGCCATGGATTCACACTTTGAAGCAGGAAGCTGCAGCAGAAGAGAAATGGGGACAAAGTATAAGGCTGAGCTCACAAAGAATTTTTGGCTATGGTCAGTGGCTCTGTCAGGGCTTATGTATGAAGTTCTGGAAAATGGGATTCAGATATTTGTGCTAACGGGACTCTTGATTATAGTGATACAGACAAGATGTAGTCAACAGTTGTTAAATATGGAAGTTTATTGTTCAGGGTTGATACTTATGTTTTAAACTAGTAATAATGACGCGCCCCTGGGCCTGCTGTGTCGCGCAGCGTCTCGCGCACGGGGGCTTACCCGGAACCGGATCAGATGAGGGTTGTAGTCTCCGAGTGGCGGGGACCCGGTCCGTGCCCAGGGAGTCAAACTCAGTGTGTGGCAGTCTTGATAGGTGTTATTTGAGTGTCGACTACGCCAACCGTTGATTTGCAGCTATGGAGCTGCCGCTGCAGGGCAGACCGCTGAGGCCGGTGTAGAATTGTGCAGCGTGATAGTATAACCCCCAACGGGAGGGGTATGGCCTCAGGGCAGCCGACGTGGAAGATGGGGGTAGCAGGAACCACTCAGAGACGGTGCGGTGTAATTCAGGGTCTTTACTGGTAACAACGATAGACCCTCCCGGAGTACTTGCTAGCGAACGGGGCCTGGTCAGTCCTTGAGCAGATGGGATCTCCCATGGCCAGGCGGAGTTGTAGGCCTCCCAAACTGACTGTACTCTTCTGGCTACCTTGCTAGAAGCGGATATAAGTAGCCCACGTCCCTGAGTGTGCCGTGTGGTGCTCACCAGTATGGCCGGTGACTCGGGGCCTTCTAATGGCTTCCGCTCCACGATGGCGGTGCTGGTCCCACGCGTGTGACCTTGCCTTCGGGTTTCTGGGCCTGAGGACCTGAAATCCCCTGCCGGTCGGCTTCTGCTGCTGGGTAAGAGTTAGTCCCCACAGCCTCGGACGCCGGGTCCGGTAAGAAAGCTTCTCAGTCAGGGCGAGCTCTGCAGCTGCCAGCCCCTGACTCGTAGTAGTATTGCTCCCACTGAGCTTCTGCTGTTTCTTCCTATGACTCTTTCTCGTCTCTACTCTCCTTGACTCCTCACCCTGCCTCAGCCCCGGGTTTATATAGGGGAAGTTCTTCCCCTCCCAAGACTGGGCAGGAGGTGTGGCATGCACAGGATCCCTGACCAAAGGACCTCCCACCTGCTCTCAGACACAACATTACATTACTGTGGGAAACCAGACCCCTGGGGTGCCACAATAACATGTAAAATATACAGGGTGGACCATTTATATGGCTACACCTAAATTAAATGGGAATGGTTGGTGATATCAACTTCCTGTTTGTGGCACATTAGTATATGGGAGGGGGAAAACTTTTCCAGATGGGTGGTGACCATGGCGGCCATTTTGAAGTTGGCCATTTTGGATCCAACTTTATTTTTTTCAATGGGAAGAGGGTCATGTGACACATCAAACTTATTGAGAATTCCATAAGAAAAACAATGATGTGCTTGGTTTTAACGTAACTTTGTTCTTTCATGAGTTTTTTACAAGTTTGTGACCACTTACAAAATGTGTTCAAAGTGCTGCCCATTGTGTTGGATTGTCAATGCAACCCTTTTCTCCCACTCTTGACACACTGATAGTAACACCGCAGAAGAAATGCTAGCACAGGCTTCCAGTATCCGTTGTTTCAGATGCTGCACATCTTGTATCTTCACAGCATAGACAATTGCCTTCAGATGACCCCTATGATAAAAGTCTAAGGGGGTCAGATCGGGAGACCTTGGTGGCCATTCAACTGGCCCACGATGACCAATCCACTTTCCAGGAAACTGTTCATCCAATAAAGTTGGATCCGAAATGGCCGACTTCAAAATGGCCGCCATGGTCACTACCCATCTGGAAAAGTTTTCTCCCTCCCACATACTAATGTGCCACAAACAGGAAGTTGATATCACCAAACATTCCCATTTAATTTAGGTGAATCCATATAAATGGCCCACTCTGTACATAAAATTTGTATGTGTATATGTTTAGATAACTTTGTTGTTGTATGGATAGAGGGGGCCTAGATACGTTCCTCGCACAAGGGCCCTTTGCAGTTTGTGCCCGCCTCTGTTATGTCTATGTAGATAACATATGACCACCAATGAGATAAGCTAAGACCTTACATATACTAATATTTATTATAATTTATACATTTTTCATTTGTAACAGATATTCGTAAATGAGGAAAAAAAACATACAACCGTAACATTTATTTTTGATCATGATCGATCATAACAATATGAAAAGTATCATCATTGGCAGTGCAATCACAGAATGTAAATGCCGATTTTGAGGAGATTATTATAAGCCATTGCATAATTGTGCCTAGCCCACCATTACATTTTATATCCACTGCATAGATCATAAAAACTAAGAATATTTGCTGTTTTAAGAAAATCTGTCACCAGGGTTTTGCTACCCAATCTGAGAGAAGCATGACGTAGGAGCGGAAACCCTGATTCCAGTGATGTATCACTAACCGGGCTGCTTGCTGCAGTTTTCATAAATCATTCCTTTATCTGCTGCAGATCTGCCAGTTCTACAGTGCTGATCTCTGTATCAGGGTTGTCCACACCACTGATTTGACAGCTGCCAATCTGTGGTGGGAGCGGGGTTATACAGAGCTCATGATTATGGTGGACTACATGACAGCAGGTTTACTAATCCTCTAGTGATAATCTCCTGCTGATAAAAGTGCTTTTATAAAATATACAGCAAGCAGCCCAGTAAGTGACACATCACTGGAATCAGGGTATCTGTCTCTATATTATACTGCTCTCCACTTAGGTGTCAAAAACCTGGTGACAGATTCCCTTTAAATGCTGTTATAAAAATGATTAAGTAAATGTCACAACTTGTCACTGGATTATTTTTTAACACCATGTAAATTGCAAATATACATTTTTCATAATCAATAAATGTGATATGTAATAACGGGCCAACACTTTTATGAAGTTTCCCTAACAGAATGTCTCTTTGATGACACAAGAAGGGTGGCATTTTGATCTAGATTAGAATTTATTGTATAGATAATGATCACAGCTGACACCCAACAAAAATAATAAGAATATTATTAACTCATTGCATCTACAGGAGATAATATGTGTCATTCTTTTCTGTATAATGGTCAGGTTCTGCCACCTGAATATGACGTTCGTACAAAAATTATTTACAGCCCTGTCACCAGAAAATTTCCCTTCACATGCATGATATGACAGGCAACAATGATAGTAATAAAAATATTGAATTCCTTCAGTGATTTACATAAAAAATATATACGGTATATATATTTCTAATATGGCTAACTTCCAATTTGCAACCACCTAATATTCTATTCCATTGTGGTTCTTTACAAAGCAAGCTAAAATGGAGCCATCATTCGCCTTTACATTATCAAAATGGCTTTCTCTGATTAGAATACTCCTACAGCAATAAACCTGTTCTACTAAATGGATCATAATAATGAATTATTGCTAAGAGAAAGATATAACTGAAGACATGCTGCAGGCCATACTTGATATTGGCAAAATACTACTTCCAGGAAAAGTAGAAGGCATGATCATATTTAAAACGATACATGAAGGAAGCATTCTTCACTCAAGGACATCTTACCTAAAGGGATAGAACCCAAAAGGTATAATATTTAAAAACATTTACTAATAATCAAGATATCAGACTCAAAAATGTGCCAACCTCTTATATAACTATTTATCATGGAGTCTTCACCTATCAGTCAAAGGGGATTTAAAATGTAATTTTATAAGAGTTTAACAGTAAAGGATAAAATTCAAAAAAATTAACAAATTCTCAATCATACATATATTTTCCAACCAACCAGACGATATAAAATGAAGCTACAAATGACAACATTAACTATTATCACAGTTAACTGGGGTCAATGACTACATGGATTTCTTTATCTTTTGTAGTTCAATAATTTCACCCCAAAACTGTCTGCTTTATGGGTTGCAAGGTCTACATTAATTCCCCGATTCATCAAGGCTTGTGATATTCTCAATGGGCTTGATGAGGGGAGGTGGTGGAGTTAGACAGTCCTGATTCATGAAGAGGTGCAGTCCCCTTTATGAATCAGTAGGATTTGATGAGTGGCATGTGACTCTGTCCACCAAAGCAGAAATCTTACTCCAGTTCCTGACTGGAGTACAATTTCTGACCTAAGAAATGCCACAGCTCGTCATTAAAGAGATTAGCTGCGCCCCTGTAACGTCGAAGCTCAACCCATTTTGGCAGAGCTAGGAGAAACTGGAGTGAGAGTTGCAAAATTTGACTTTTTAATGCAACTTACATCAGAATACAGGTGAAATTGCTTTGATGAATTACGGCCTAAATGTATTTTATTTGAATAAACTGCAAGATTATATGTTACGCAGCTCGTGATGATAAGAATATTCTGCTCATTGTTGTGTCTCTACCAATATTGGCATTTAGTTGTACACTGAGGCAGGTTTTCATGAGACCACCTGAGTGTCAGAGTATTCTTCATGGGAACCAGGCTCTGACACAATAGCATGCCCCAAAAGTCTACCAGAAAAAAAAATTGCAGCTAACTTTGGAGCCAATTAATTGCAACTAATGTCTATTTCTTATTTAAATGTTCACAATTAGGATTAGATCCTAATGATATGTCCTGTGTATGGACATGCATGTACTCCATATAGATAAAACGTGGGCCCTCAGAGTAATGCCTCTAGTAGGTCCAAGGAACACCAAAGAACCAATGGGTAAAGGGCTACTGATCACACAAGGATGGTGACTTACTTCACACAAATATACCTTTACAAAAATACCTCTATTAGCTAAACTCATAAATGCTCATTTTAATATTAGGATTATGCAGCAATTCTGACATGGATTTAAAAGATAAGTTCACCGGTCTCATCTGGTCTGATAGATTAATTTACAATAATAATGTATACAATTTGAATTGTTAAATCTGGGGACAGAAAAAAAACTTAATACCAGTGCATGTTTCTTTAAAATAAAGGTATAATCACTATAATATGCTAGGAAAACAGGCATATTCATTCAAGTCATTATTTATTTATTACCCATTATTTATGTATAAGGTGTATACTGATCAGCAGCTCTAACATATTCCAGGGAGTTGTTTTTTTAATCTCTCTAACCCTAGAGAATCTCACAAGCTACTTAATGTCTCAGACATGAAAACAAGAATGGGATAATAATTTCATACTGTAGGAGAGCAATGAAAAGCTTCATAGTTGAAAGTGAATGAGCAGTTTTCTTATGTTTGTTTGTTTCACTGCTATAGCTGATCAAGAGTAACAGCTATCAGAGACAACTCCCATCAATCAGAATATCAGCAGAGATCTGAGGCGTTTTCCAAAATATAAAGGTCTTGTTAATAATAAAGTACTTACAATGATAACTTTTATTGATTATCCAAAAAAATGTCATTTAAAGCAGAATTCCATCATACCATACATATATATGAATAGACAGACAGACAGACAGGCAGAAAGGCAGATAGGTAGATTTTTTTACCCCTATCCTATCGGTCGATCCTGAAGAATTGAAAAATAGATGTTGCAATATTTCGCCAACATAGGCTATGTGCGCATGTCCAAGAATTGCTTGCAGAAATTTCTGCAGCGTTTCTGCATCTCTTGGCAGAAAAAACGGTGCAGAAAATTAGCAGCATTTACATGCGTTTTTGATGTGTTTTTTGTACGTTTTTGCCTGCGGATTTGCCATGCGTTTTTTCCAATGCATTGTATAGGCAAAAATGCATGCAGAAACGCACAAAGAATGGACATGCTGCTTTTTTTTCCGCACATGAAATCTGGTCAGGAAAATTCCTGATTATGTGCAAAGAACTTGTAAAATGTCATAGGAAGTCATGGGATAAGGTTTGCAATGCGTTTTTGGCCAATTTCCGCGCTGTAAAAAAGCAAAAAAAAAAAGCATCAAAAACGACAACAGAAAATAACTCCAAGTAAATTAAACTTCTGTGAAATCAAACTGTCCACTTAGGAAGCAACACTGATTGACAATCAATTTCACATGCTGTTGTACAAATGGAATAGACAATAGATGGAAATTATTGTCAATTATCAAGACACACTCAATAAAGGAGTGGTTCTGCAGGTGGGGACCACAGACCACATCTCAGTACCAATGCTTTCTGGCTGATGTTTTGGTCACTTTTGAATGTTGGTTGTGCTTTCACACTCATGGTAGCATGAGACGGACTCTACAACCCACAGAAGTTGCTCAGGTAGTGCAGCTCATCCAGGATGGCACATCAATGCGAGCTGTGGTAAGAAGGTTTGCTGTGTCTGTCAGCGTAGTGTCCAGAGGCTGGAGGCGCTACCAGGAGACAGGCCAATACACCAGGAGATGTGGAGGGGGCCGTAGGAGGGCAACAACCCAGCAGCAGGACCGCTACCTCTGCCTTTGTGCAAGGAGGAACAGGAGGAGCACTGCCAGAGCCCTGCAAAATGACCTCCAGCAGGCCACAAATGTGCATGTGTCTGCACAAATGGTTAGAAACCGACTCCATGGGGGTGGTATGAGGGCCCAACATCCACAGATGGGGGTTGTGCTCACAGCCCAACATCATGCAGGACGCTTGGCATTTGCCACAGAACACCAGGATTGGCAAAGTCGCCACTGGCGCCCTGTGCTCTTCACAGGTGAAAACAGGTTCACACTGAGCACGTGACAGACGTGACAGAGTCTAGAGATGCCGTGGAGAGCGATCTGCTGCCTGCAACATCCTTCAGCATGACTGGTTTGGCAGTGGGTCAGTAATGGTGTGGGGTGGCATTTCTTTGGAGGGCTACACAGCCCTCCATGTGCTCGCCAGAGGTAGCCTGACTGCTATTAGGTACCAAGATGAGATCCTCAGAGCCCTCCCTTGTGAGACCATATGCTGGTGCGGTTGGCCCTGGGTTTCTTCTAATGCAGGACAATGCCAGACCTCATGTGGCTGGAGTATGTCAGCAGTTCCTGCAAGATGAAGGCATTGAAGCTATGGACTGTAAGGAGGTCATACAGGCACATGGAGGCCACACACAATACTGAGCCTCATCTTGACTTGTTTTAAGGACATTACATCAAAGATGGATCAGCCTGCAGTGTGTTTTTCCACTTTAATTTTGGGGGTGACTCCAAATCCAGGGCTCCATTGGTTAATAAATTTGATTTCCATTGATGATTTTTGTGTGATTTTGTTGTCAGCACAATCAACTTTGTACAGAACAAAGTATTCAATGAGAATATTTCATTCATTCAGATCTAAGATGTGTTATTTGAGTGTTCCCTTTATTTTTTGAGCAGTGTATATATATAAATATATATATATATATATACTGTAAGGCGGCGGTGTTCACACCGTGCAGTAACTGAGGCAGTGACCCAAGCAAGTCCAACATAAACAGCTTTTATTTCAGCAACTCACGGGTTAACAGAAAGTCCTCCGGTTTGCAACCGGGTTACCAGAAAGTCCATACACAATGGTTGCCGGGGACAACGGCCGCGCCGGGCCGCTCAGAGCCAGACAGGTGCAGAGCCTTCCTAGGTAGTGGTTCAGCCACACACAGTCCTGCTGAGCTAACCTGCTGTGCTCCTAGCAGGTTGCAACATAGAACAACACTAATAGTTAGTGCAGGAGTTTTAAAGGACCTGTGGCAAGAGCCACTGGAAAACCCGGGTTGGACCTGGGCCTGCCCCAGTCTCTCAATCAGCTCGTCCACCGGGGGCATTGGATAAAGGTCGAACTTTGACACTTCATTCAATTTCCGGAAATCGTTACAGAAGTGTAATGATCCGTCTGGTTTTGGAATCAGTATGATGGGGCTAGCCCACTCACTCCGTGATTCCTCTATGACGCCTAACTGAAGCATTTGTTTTACCTCAGCCGTGATGGCTTGCCTCCGGGCCTCGGGTACCCGGTACGGTCTTATTCGTACCCGTACCCCAGGTTCGGTGACAATGTCATGTTGGATAACCGTAGTCCTACCTGGTAACTCTGAGAACACGTCGGTATTGTGCTGCACCAGCGAGCGAGCCTCCCGTCGCTGCTGTTAAGTGAGGGCATCACATATCCTGACCTCCCCCTCAGATGCTTCCCTGGCTGAAGGTGGAGAATTCTCTGGTGATATGCCCGGGGTGACGTCTGTAACTAAACACTCTCGATCTTTCCAAGGCTTTAGCAGGTTTACATGGTAAAGCTGCTCAGGTTTCCTCCTTCCGGGCTGATACACCTGGTAATTTACCTCCCCCACTTTTTCTCGAATCTCATATGGTCCTTGCCACTTGACCATGAACTTACTCTCGGCTGTGGGTACCAGTACTAATACCCGATCACCCTTGTTAAAAGTTCTGACTCTGCTCTTTTATTATATGTGCGCCTCTGAGCTGCCTGGGCATCTAACAGATGCTCTTTCACGATGGGCATGACCGCCGCGATCCGGTCCTGCATACTAGCCACGTGTTCAATTATACTCCTATGCGGAGTTGGCTCTTGGTCCCATGTCTCTTTGGCTACGTCCAACAGACCCCTAGGGTGTCTGCCGTACAATAACTCAAAGGGAGAGAACCCTGTGGAAGCCTGGGGTACCTCACGGACGGCGAACCTCAAATAGGGTAACAACATGTCCCAATCCCTTCCATCCTTAGAAACCACCCTTTTTAACATGGACTTGAGGGTTTTATTGAACCGTTCTACTAGCCCGTCGGTTTGAGGGTGGTACACCGAGGTGCGCAATTGTTTAATTTTTAGCAATTTGCATAGTTCCTTTGTCACTTTGGACATAAAGGGGGTCCCCTGATCCGTTAGGATCTCCTTGGGTAGTCCAAGGCGACAGAACATGGCAAACAGCTCCCGTGCAATCAGTTTTGCCGAGGTGTGGCGTAGTGGTATAGCTTCCGGGTACCGAGTGGCATAGTCGACGACTACCAGTATATGTTGGTGTCCACGGGCGGATTTTACAATGGGTCCAACCAAGTCCATTGCAATCCGTTCAAAAGGTACCTCTATCACCGGCAGGGGTACCAATGGGCTACGGAAACTTGCAGTGGGTGTGGTCAACTGACATTCGGGGCAGGATTCGCAGTACCTTTTGACCTCCGCGTAAACCCCAGGCCAAAAGAACCACTGCAAGATACGTTCTAGCATCGTTTTTACCCCTAAGTGTCCACCCAGCAGGTGTGAGTGTGCCATCTCGAGAATCGCCCGACGGTACGACTGAGGTGCCACTAACTGATCCACAACCTCGTCCCTGATCTTATCTATCCTATAGAGCAACTCACTGTTGATTACCATGCGTGGAAATACAGTATCGGCACCGGGCTGTTGAGCTACGCCATTTACCTCTAACACCCTTTCCCGCGCCTGAGCCAGGGTGGGATCCTGTAGCTGAGCCGTCCCAAACGTGGCCCGGGACACTTCCAGCTCGGGGATCGATGGGATCTCCTCGACCTCTCCTGCCAGCGCCTCTAAGGGAAACCTATCGGGGTCACACTCTGTCCTTAGGTTGGACACCCCTACGGCAAGTTCCCCTGGCTCCAGTTCGTCGGGTACAACGCCTGTAATACATTTTACCGGGGGAGAGTGGATTTTGTTTTTCCACAGAGTCCAGAACAGGGGCAAGTCTCTTCCCAACACAGTCCCATAGGGAAGAGTTTTTACCACCCCTACCACATGTTTTATCTCTCCACACGGCGTGGACAGGACTACCTCCTCAGTTGGGTACTCTCGGAGGTCCCCATGGATACACACAACCCCAATGGGCCGTTCACCGGGGTTGTCTCCTGCCACCAACGACCCATGTACCAAAGCCACAAGGCTCCCTGAGTCAAGGAGGGCCTCCGTGGGGTACCCATTAACCAGTACCTGGCATAATTGGAGTTCACTGTCCCGGGAGTCGGCGCTCGCCGTGCATACATTGAGTCCCGGCAGCTATATCCACAGTCCATGGGTTCCGTAGTCAGAGGGCAATTAGCAATCACATGTCCCGGCCGCTGACACCGCCAACATCTAAGGGTGGAGGTACTATTTGGTCTTATGACAGTTTGGGAGGGGGTCGGTCTCCTGTCACTCTCACTCCGAGGATCCCCTTCAGCATGGGTACGGTGCTGACTGTCCCCAGCAGAGGGACGCGACCCCTTTCCCGACTCCTGGGTTGGCAGGGATCGGCGTGACAGCCGCGACGGGCCAGAGTCCCGGATAAAGTCCTGAGTGGCCGAGTAGCGCTCGATCAGGCTGACCACCTGGTCAAGTGTGCCGGGGTCCCCTTGCCCCACCCAACGTTGGATAGCAGCTGGCAGAGTCCTCACCAGCCGGTCAACCACCACCCTCTCCACCATCTGGGCAGGAGACAAAGTCTCAGGCTGGAGCCACCTCTTTACCAGCTGCAGGAGGTCATAAGCCTGAGACCAGGTGGGTCGGGTCTCCACATAGGCCCACGAAAACACACGCTGAGCCCTCACGTATGTATTGACCCCCAGCCGGGCAAGGATCTCACCTTTGAGCCTCTGGTAGTCCCGGGCGTCCTCCCAAAAGGCGCCACCACTTCCGCCCACTGGTTGGCTGGTAGGTTTTCCTGCTCTGCTGTGCGTTCGTAGATGGTAAGGAAGGCTTCCACGTCATCCTCCGGTCCCATCTTCCTCAACGCTGAGCGAACCTTGTCCCGGGCCTCTCGACGCTCCGGTGCTGGTGCCGTCGGCGTCTCCCGCAGAGCTGTGAGCTGCTGCATGATCAGCTCATTGGTTTGCTGTTGCTGCCGCTACGTATGGACCAATTGCCTTAATAGCTCCTCCATTTTATCCACAGGTTTAGGCTGAAAGGTGGCCGGCCGGATTGTGGCCATGCAGCTGCCGGTAGGGGTATGCCTCAGTCACAATGCCTGCATTCTCCACCAAGCTGTAAGGCGGCGGTGTTCACACCGTGCAGTAACTGAGGCAGTGACCCAAGCAAGTCCAACATAAACAGCTTTTATTTCAGCAACTCACGGGTTAACAGAAAGTCCTCCGGTTCGTAGCCGGGTTACCAGAAAGTCCATACACAATGGTTGCTGGGGACAACGGCCTACCGGGCCGCTCAGAGCCTGAATAGGTGCAGAGCCTTCCTAGGCAGTGGTTCGTCCACACACAGTCCTGCTGAGCTAACCTGCTGTGCTCCTAGCAGGTTGCAACATAGAACAACACTAATAGTTAGTGCAGGAGTTTTAAAGGACCCGTGGCAAGAGCCACTGGAAAACCCGGGTTGGAGGGAGGAGGCCGCCCCATTGCCTCCTGTGACCTCCTCCGAGAAATGAAGGCCCTGCCGAGTTTTACTTAATCTGCCTTAGCCAGGTAGTCTGACCAGGTCATTGCTCACCTTCATTCCTGCATTGCAGCCACAGCTGTGTGTGTGACTGCAATGCACTCCAATGGATTTAATAGGTCTCTGTACACATTCTGGGGGATATATATCGTCCCTCGTATACGATCCCGGTCACTGCCTCACAATACATATACATACATATATATATATATATATATATATATATATATATATATATATATATATATATATATATATACACACACACCGTATTTTTCGGACTATAAGATCCACCGGACCATAAGATGCACCCAAATTTTGGGGTGGAAAATAGGAAAAAAATATTTTTTATAAGATGGGGGTCCGTCTTATAGTCTGAATAGGTATCTTACCTGGAGGGGCGGTGGAGGCAGGGTCCTTCAGGAAGCCGGCGGAAGTGGATGAATGCTGTGGACCCTGGATGCGAGAAACCGATGCTCCAGCAGTGGGGAGTTGTGGTGGTGGTGGAGAAGGATCGCTGGGCCCTCAGTTCACTCCCTCAGGAACCTGGTGGCTGCAGCAGAAGAGGTGAGATGCTGCGGGGCCGGGGCCTGTGGTGGGGCCTGAGGCCTGTGGTGGGGCTTTGGCCTGTGGTGGGACCTGGGGCCTGTGATGGGGCCTGGGCCTGTTGTCTGGCTGGGGCTTGTGGTGGGACCTGGGCTTGTGGTGGGGCCTGGGGCCTGTGGTGGGGTCGGAGCCAGGCTGGAGCCTGGCAGGGGTCTGTGGTGGGGCTGGAGCCTGGTTGGGGCCTGTGGTCTGGATGGGGCTGGGGCCTGTGGTCTCGCTAGGACCTGGGCCTGTGAGCGTTGTGCGTTGCTGTCCGGTCACCGCAACTGGTGGGTGCAGCTTTCCGGTGGCCGCGGCCATTTTCATGAAGCTGTGATCCATAGAAAAATGGCCGCCTGAGCTCCCAGGCGCATGCGGCGGCTCGGGCGGTTATTTTCCTGTAGATCATGGTGCACCCACCGCAGCTCTGCCTCACCACCGCACTGTTGCACAGCCGCTCTGCCTCGCCGCCGCACCGCTACTCTGCTGCATCAGCCCTGCGATCTCGCTACACCACCACTGCAAGTATCTGGTAAGGTTCGGACCATAAGACGCACCCCCCCATTTTCCTCCCAAATTTGGGGGAAAAAAGTGCGTCTCATGGTCCGAAAAATACGGTGTATATATATATATATATATATATATATATACACACACACACAGTGGGTACAGAAAGTATTCAGACCCCTTTAAATTTTTTGTTTCATTACAGCCATTTGGTAAATTCTAAAAAGTTTATTTTTTTTCTCATGAAAGTACACACTGCACCCCGTTTTAAATGAAAAAAAACAGAAATGTAAAAATTTTTTCAAATTTATTAAAAAAGAAGAACTGAAATATCACATGGTCATAAGTATTCAAACCCTTTGCTCAGTAGAGAGTAGAAGCACCCTTTTGAGCTAGTACAGCCATGAGTCTTCTTGGGAATGATGCAACAAGTTTTTCACACCTGGATTTGGGGATCTTCTGCCATTCTTCCTTGCAGATCCTCCCCAGTTCCGGCAGGTTGGATGGTGAACTTTGGTGGACAACTATTTTCAGGTCTCTCCAAAGATGCTCAATTGGGTTTACGTCAGGGCTCTGGCTGGGCCAGTCAAAAATGGTCACAGAGTTGTTCTGAAGCCACTCCTTTGATATTTTAGCTGTGTGCTTAGGGTCATTGTCTTGTTGGTGTTATGTTCTGCAACTTAGAACTAAGGAATATGAGGGAAAAGCGGTCCCTGCACTGAGACTCAGCTTCACCCTACGCTGGGGTGGGTGCCCTATTCCTTATGAATAGCCCCACCGAAACTCCTGCACTGAACTCAAACGAAGACCTGTTGGAAGGGGAAAGGAGTCCCTAAAAGATCTAAGGACTGGGAGCAAAAGCAGGAGACCTCCTAACAGAAAAGTTAGTTGCAGAAACGAAGATTAAAGTGAACAAAACTGGTGGAACAAGAAGTACAAGGATAACAATTGTCCAAAGCACAAAGAACTAAACAAGGCTACTTAGCCAGAGCACAAGCGTAACAACACTGATGTACAGCAGTGAATGGGAGCCAGGTGTTGAGTAATAAAGAGTGCAGAGACTACGTGACCAAGAAACCCAGCACCAGAGGAAAAGACTAGAAGCCAGCAAACCACAACAAGATGGCCGATAGTAAAACAAAATAGATTCTAACAGTTTGAAGGTGAACCTTCAGGCAAGTCTGAGGTCCAGAGCACTCTGGAAGAGGTTTTCATCCAGGATATCACTGTACTTGGCCGCATTCATGTTTTCTTCAATTGCAACCAGTCGTCCTGTCCCTGCAGCTGAAAAACACCCCCATAGCATGATGCTGCCACCACCATGTTTCTCTGTTGGGATTGTATTGGGCAGGTGATGAGCAGTGCCTGGTTTTCTCCACACATACCGCTAGAATTATCACCAAAAAGTTCTATCTTCATCTCATCATACCAGAGAATCTTATTTGTCATAGTCTGGGAGTCCTTCATGTGTTTTTGAGCGAACTCTATGCGGACTTTGATATGTTTTGCACAGAGAAGAGTCTTCCGTCGGGCCACTCTGCCATAAAAGCCCAACTGGTGGAGGGCTGCAGTGATAGTTGACTGTGTGGAACTTTCTCCCATCTCCCTACTGCATCTCTGGAGCTCAGCCACACTGATATTGGGGTTCTTCTTTACCTCTCTCACTAAGGCTCTTCTTCCACGATTGCTCAGTTTGGCTCGATGGCCAGGTCTAGGAAGACTTCTGGTGGTCACAAACTTCTTCCATTTAAGGATTATGGAGGCCACTGTGCTCTTAGGACCCTTGAGTAATGCAGAAATTCTTTTATAACTTTGGCCACATCTGTGCTTTGCCACAATTCTGTCTCTGAGCTCCTTGGGCAGTTCCTTTGAGCTCATGATTCTCATTTGGTCTGACATGCACTGTGAGCTGTGAGGTCTTATATAGACAGGTGTGTGCCTTTCCAAATCAAGTCCAATCAGTTTAATTAAACACAGCTGGACTCAAATGAAGGAGTAGAACCATCTCAAGGAGGATCACAAGGAAATGGACAGCATGTGACTTAAATATGAGTGTCTGAGCAAAGGGTCTGAATACCATGTGATATTTCAGTTTTTCTTTTTTAATAAATTTGCAAAAATGTCTACATTTCTGTTTTTTTCAGTCAAGATGGGGTGCAGAGTGTACTTTAATGAGAAAAAAGCAATTAACTTTTTAGAATTTACCAAATGACTGCAATGAAACAAAAAGTGAAAAATTTAAAGGGGTCTGAATACTTTCCGTACCCACTGTGTATATATATATATATATATATATATATATATATATATATATACTGTATATATATATATATATATACACATATATACATATATACAGTGAAGGAAATAATTATTTGATCCTGACATCCCCCTGCTTACCGCATTGATGTCCAGCAGATTTATGGAATAAAGGACTCTATTTTTTAAAAGGAATGCTGAATGCAGCTCTTTCTTCTTTATACTTAAGACTATTTATTGTTCCTGTTGAGCAGAAGCACCATGATTATACCTATTGCCGCGTAAGCTCATAGTAGGGAACTTTAAAACACGTATTATTTTAGGCTTGTTGGTGCCACAGCTCTCATTTTGTATAGAATTCAGACAATGATTGCTCTGGGAAGCGCCAATATGCAAATAAGGAGACATAACAGTGCACCAAACTCTTTGCCATGCCAAGGAGGCACAGAAGTCTCCTCATATATGTAACATACCTGGCGGCGTCCTTGCATAGTGGTCCATCTCCCACTGTGCAGGAGCGCGCACTTGATCTCCTGTCCAGAATGTCTCTCTGGCTTCCCTCCATGCTGTCTTGTTTGTGTCTGTGTCTGTTTCTGCTGCTTAAGGGCGGCGCCCGATCACTTCCTGCCTTTTGTACCTGCTGTGGGTCACACCCCTTGTGCGTCCTCAGCCTATCGCTGTCTGTCTCTTGGTATATAGCTCAGCAGCTCCCTTCTATCCCTGCCTGAGCATATGTGTTTCTTTCAGTGTGTGCTTGCACTCTGAAGGTGCCAGGTCCCGTCTTTGTTTCCCTGTCCGCCTTTCCTGGAGGCTTGTTTCCAGGCCTGTCTGAACTAAGTCCTGTATGTTTCCTGCCTTGCGGTGTCAGCTCCCGTGTCTGAACTGTGTCCTGTATGTCTCCTGCTTTTCGGTATTAGTTCCCGTGTCTGAACTAAGTCCTGTATGTCTCCTGCCTGGCGGTGTCAGCTCCCGTGTCTGAACTGTGTCCTGTATGTCTCCTGCTTTACGGTATTAGTTCCCGTGTCTGAACTAAGTCCTGTATGTTTCCTGCCTTGCGGTGTCAGCTCCCGTGTCTGAACTGTGTCCTGTATCTTGTCTGTCCTGTCTGAACACGCTCCTTGCCTGTTCGTCCCGCCTCTCTGGGGGCAGTATTCCCAGACCCGCTCCTGTATCCCGCTGCAGTGTCGGTCTCCTCCGTACACTCAGTTCCAGTCTGAACTCTCTCCTATCCTTTACCTGTTTTGTCTATGTCCATTCCCTTCCTTTTCCTGCAGAGTCTGTACTCGTACCTAACTCCTGCTTGTTGTCTCTGTACTCCCGTTTGTGAGTTTTTGGTCCACTCGCTACTTCACTGCAAGTACCCTGTGGGTGTCTGGCTCTGTCTTTCCCTTCCTGTCTGTTCCGTGTGAACAGAGTCCTGTCCTGCCCTGCTTCTGCCCGCTGCTCCTGCAGTCCTGTCCTGCCCTGCTTCTGCCCGCTGCTCCGGCAGTCCTGTCCTGCCCTGCCTGTACCCTATCCTGCCTGTATTGTTCCTGAGTCCCAGTGTGTACTGGGCCCTATCCTGCCTGTATTGTTCCTTAGTCCCGGTGTGTACTGGGCTCTATCCCGCCTGTGTTCCTACCTGCTAGTGCCTCCCCGTCTGCACTCTAGCTGTGCTTGCCTTTACCCGCCTGCCTGCATACCCGCCTGCCTGCATACCCGCCTGCCTGCATACCCGCCTGCCTGCATACCAGTCTGTTCCTGTATTTCCCTGTGTGGGTCAACAGCCGTGTCCGGGGTCTGTCCTGGAGTAGCACCTGGTCCCTCTGCTCGGTTCCTCCTTGGTGCACTGGCGTCGTATGCCGTCGTGCCACCTTGGTCGGATCGGGTAGATACTTAGTTACGCCCCTCCAGGCATACACTCTCCGGCACGGTCCAGTGGAATCACTACCAATCACATGCACACGCCGCTCTAGCCCGGGCGTGTGCATAACAGCATAACAGCATGCTCAGGCCATGGTTCCCGTTGAGCCCCACGGCCTTCGCTCTCTGAGAAGTTTCCAGCGAAGACTTGCATTAAAATAAATAAATAAATTTTTTTTTCCCTTAGCTGAGTTCCAGGCGAATTACGCACCGTCCAGATGGATCTATCAGCTCTCGTTCCTGCGGATCCGCCACGTTACTATGGGGATCCAAGACAGTGTCGTGCATTTGTGGAGCAATGCATGCTACACTTTAAGGCCTACCCTCTTTATTTTCCTTCCGATTGGGCTAAAGTGGCCTTTATTATGTCTTACCTGGCGGGGGATGCCTTGGAATGGATCAACCCCCTATATGAGACACAGGATCCGATCCTCCGGGACCTAATGGCCTTCCTGGTGGCCTTTCTAATGGTCTTCGATGATCCTAACCCGGAGGCTCCTGCTGAAGCTTCACTTCCCAATATCCCGGAGCAGCCCCAATGGGTAATGTGTGTGGGTAGCGTAATAGTTCTCCAGCCCAATGAGACTACTGCCCACCCAGAATCCTCACAGGGTGACTACGCTTTCCGGAATACTTCTTCCAACCTCAAGAGGCAGTCCAGACGTGCTAGACTTAGAGGCAAGCAGTCACGCCTGGGTCTGTCCTCCCTGAGACCTCCTGAACCCTTCGGGGTGCTACCTGGTAACGAAAGGACAGAGACTCTCCTATACTCTGTACCTGATACCTCGCTCGCTTCGTCCAGTGAGTCCAACCTGGTGTACTCCGAAGCAGAGGTTACTCCCGAGTCTCTACACCCCTCCGACCAGGCGGAGGACCTCCAGTTGTGTTTAGAACCCTTCGGGGTGCCACCTGGTGGTGAATGGACAGAGACTTTCCTATACTCGGTACCCGATACCTCGCCTGCTTCCTCCAGTGAGTCCGACCTAGTGTTCTCCGAAGCAGAAGTTACTCCCGAGTCTCTACACCCCTCCGACCAGGCGGAGGACCTCCAGTTGTGTTTAGAACCCTTCGGGGTGCCACCTGGTGGTGAATGGACAGAGACTTTCCTATACTCGGTACCCGATACCTCGCCTGCTTCCTCCAGTGAGTCCGACCTAGTGTTCTCCGAAGCAGAAGTTACTCCCGAGTCTCTACACCCCTCCGACCAGGCGGAGGACCTCCAGTTGTGTTTAGAACCCTTCGGGGTGCCACCTGGTGGTGAATGGACAGAGACTTTCCTATTTCCTGTACCTGATACCTCGCCTGCTTCCTCCAGTGAGTCCGACCTAGTGTTCTCCGAAGCAGAAGTTACTCCCGAGTCTCTACACCCCTCCGACCAGGCGGAGGACCTCCAGTTGTGTTTAGAACCCTTCGGGGTGCCACCTGGTGGTGAATGGACAGAGACTTTCCTATTTCCTGTACCTGATACCTCGCCTGCTTCCTCCAGTGAGTCCGACCTTGTGTACTCTGAAGCAGATGTTTTCTCTGAGCCTCAGTACTCTTCTGACCCGGCGGAGGACCTCCAGTTGTTTCCTGAATCCTCCGGGGTACCACCAGATAACAAAGAGACAGTGACTTTTCCTCATTATGTACCTGATAACCCGTCTATTTCTTCCTGTGAGCTTGACAAGATGTACCTCGAAGCAGAGATTACCCTCAAGTCTCTGTCCCCCTCCAACCCAGTGAACGACTGGTCCTCGAATTCCCTGCGGAAGATTCTGGCAGGCCTGAAGAAGAGGGGGCGTAAGGGGGGAGGTACTGTAACATACCTGGCGGCGTCCTTGCATAGTGGTCCATCTCCCACTGTGCAGGAGCGCGCACTTGATCTCCTGTCCAGAATGTCTCTCTGGCTTCCCTCCATGCTGTCTTGTTTGTGTCTGTGTCTGTTTCTGCTGCTTAAGGGCGGCGCCCGATCACTTCCTGCCTTTTGTACCTGCTGTGGGTCACACCCCTTGTGCGTCCTCAGCCTATCGCTGTCTGTCTCTTGGTATATAGCTCAGCAGCTCCCTTCTATCCCTGCCTGAGCATATGTGTTTCTTTCAGTGTGTGCTTGCACTCTGAAGGTGCCAGGTCCCGTCTTTGTTTCCCTGTCCGCCTTTCCTGGAGGCTTGTTTCCAGGCCTGTCTGAACTAAGTCCTGTATGTTTCCTGCCTTGCGGTGTCAGCTCCCGTGTCTGAACTGTGTCCTGTATGTCTCCTGCTTTTCGGTATTAGTTCCCGTGTCTGAACTAAGTCCTGTATGTCTCCTGCCTGGCGGTGTCAGCTCCCGTGTCTGAACTGTGTCCTGTATGTCTCCTGCTTTACGGTATTAGTTCCCGTGTCTGAACTAAGTCCTGTATGTTTCCTGCCTTGCGGTGTCAGCTCCCGTGTCTGAACTGTGTCCTGTATCTTGTCTGTCCTGTCTGAACACGCTCCTTGCCTGTTCGTCCCGCCTCTCTGGGGGCAGTATTCCCAGACCCGCTCCTGTATCCCGCTGCAGTGTCGGTCTCCTCCGTACACTCAGTTCCAGTCTGAACTCTCTCCTATCCTTTACCTGTTTTGTCTATGTCCATTCCCTTCCTTTTCCTGCAGAGTCTGTACTCGTACCTAACTCCTGCTTGTTGTCTCTGTACTCCCGTTTGTGAGTTTTTGGTCCACTCGCTACTTCACTGCAAGTACCCTGTGGGTGTCTGGCTCTGTCTTTCCCTTCCTGTCTGTTCCGTGTGAACAGAGTCCTGTCCTGCCCTGCTTCTGCCCGCTGCTCCTGCAGTCCTGTCCTGCCCTGCTTCTGCCCGCTGCTCCGGCAGTCCTGTCCTGCCCTGCCTGTACCCTATCCTGCCTGTATTGTTCCTGAGTCCCAGTGTGTACTGGGCCCTATCCTGCCTGTATTGTTCCTTAGTCCCGGTGTGTACTGGGCTCTATCCCGCCTGTGTTCCTACCTGCTAGTGCCTCCCCGTCTGCACTCTAGCTGTGCTTGCCTTTACCCGCCTGCCTGCATACCCGCCTGCCTGCATACCCGCCTGCCTGCATACCCGCCTGCCTGCATACCAGTCTGTTCCTGTATTTCCCTGTGTGGGTCAACAGCCGTGTCCGGGGTCTGTCCTGGAGTAGCACCTGGTCCCTCTGCTCGGTTCCTCCTTGGTGCACTGGCGTCGTATGCCGTCGTGCCACCTTGGTCGGATCGGGTAGATACTTAGTTACGCCCCTCCAGGCATACACTCTCCGGCACGGTCCAGTGGAATCACTACCAATCACATGCACACGCCGCTCTAGCCCGGGCGTGTGCATAACAGCATAACAATATACTGATTCATTAATCGCTATTTTCTCAGGCACTATACCAGCACTGTGCTAGTATGGTAGTTATAGGGGCGGAGTCACATACAACACTTTATAGTACATGACAGACTCCCTTTACATACAGTGGGGGAAATAAGTATTTGATCCCATGCTGTTTTCCCACTGTTTGCCCACTGACAAAGACATGAACAGTCTATAATTTTAAGGGTAGTTTAATTTTAACATTGAGAGATAGAATATCCCAAAAAAATCAAGAAAATCACATTGTATAAATTAGATTTTGACAATAATGTTCATACAGGCCAAACGCGCTCCCAAGAAACCAGTGAATACTGTGGGTATATATTCTCCAAATATCTTCATTGCTCAAATAAATACAACGCGTTTTGACAAGATTATGTCTTCCTCAGGTATATCCTCAGGAGAATATACCTGAGGAAGACATAATCTTGTCGAAACGCGTTGTATTTACTTGAGACAAAGATCGTTCGGAGAATATATACCCACAGTATTCATTGGCTTCTTGGGAGCGCATTTGGCCTGGATGAACATTATTGTCAAAATCTCTTTCCTATGATAACCTGAGCAGGGCTATCGAATAGCCACCAGGTGTATGCAGCAAATCAACTGAAAGGAGAAAATCCCTTTCTTTGTGATCCTTAGAGATCGGTTAGCTGAATTGAAAGACCAAATAAAGGAGAGTGAAAAAAGACCATTATAAATATTCATGTTACCACTATATACTACACTTAGATTGGTGCACTCTCTGTCTACCTTTCTCTCTTTTTTTGTGGAGATTGTATAAATTAGATAATTTTTTTTGCATTTTGAAGTGAGAAATAAGTATTTGATCCCCTACAAACCATTATGAATTCTGGCTCCTACAGGCCAGTTAGACGCTCCAAATCAACTCGTTACCTGCATTAAGGACAGCTGTCTTACATAGTCACCTGTATAAAAGACTTCTGTCCAGAAACTCAATTAATCAGTCAGACTCTAATCTCTAGAATATGGGCAAGACCAAAGAGCTTTCTAAGGATGTCAGGAACAAGATCATAGACCTGCACAAAGCTGTAATGGGCTACAAAACCATAAGTAAGACTCCGAATGAGAAGGAGACAACTGTTAGTAAGAAAATTTAAAAAATACAAAATGACTGTCAGTCGACATCGATCTGGGGCACCATGCAAAATCTCACCTCGTGGGGTATCTTTGATCATGAGGAAGGTGAGATATCAGCCTAAAACTACAAGGGGGGGGGGACTTGTTAATGATCTCAAGTCAGCTGGGACCACAGTCACCAAGAAAACCATTGGTAACACATTATGCCTTAAAGGTTTAAAATCCTGCAATGCCGGCAAGGTCCCCCTGCTCAAGAAGGCACATGTGCAGGCCAGTCTGAAGTTTGCCAATGAACACCTGGATGATTCTGTGAGTTATTGGGAGAAAGTGCTGCGGTCAGATGAGACAAAAATGTAGCTCTTTGGCATTAACTCAACTCGCAGTGTTTGGAGGAAGATGAAGGATGAGTACAACCCTAAGAACATTGTCTCAAACGTGAAGCATGGTGGGGGAAAACATTATACTTTGGGCGTGCTTTTCTGCAAAGGGAACATGACGACTGCACCGTACTGAAGGGAAGATGGATGGGGTCTTGTATCGCGAGATTTTGGCCAACAACCTCCTTCCCTCAGTATGAGCACTGAAGATGGGTCATGGCTGGGTCTTCCAGCAAGACAATGACCCAAAACATACAGCCAAGGCAACAAAGGAGCGGCTCAAAAAGAAGCACAGTAAGGTCATGGAGTGGCCTAGCCAGTCTCCAGACCTTAATCCCATAGAAAACTTATGGAGAGAGTTGAAGCTCCGAGTTGCCAAGTGATAGCTTCAAAATCTGCATGATTTAGAGATGGTCTGCAAAGAGGAGTGGACCACAATTCCTCCCGACCTGTGCGCAAACCTCATCATCAACTACAAAAAAACATCTGACTGCTGTGCTTGCCAACAAGGGTTTTGCCACCAAGTATTAAGTGTTGTTTGCCACAGGGATCAAATACTTATTTCTCACTGCAAAATGCAAAAAAATGTATCTAATTTATACAATGTGATTTCCTTGATTTTGTTTTGGATATTCCATCGCTCAATGTTAAAATTAACCTACCCTTAAAATTATAGACTGTTCATGTCTTTGTCAGTGGGCAAACTTACAAAAACAGCAAGGGATCAAATACTTTTTCCCCCACTATATATATTTCTATTGTAAGCATCGTTTTTATGCAGTGGTGTTTTTTAATTTTCTATCACATTAAAATAAAATCCTTACGCAATGTAGTTTTCACACTAACACTAATAGGCTAATATTCCCTTTGCTGTGGAGATAATTTCTAAGCAGTCATCAAATTATTATAATAGACAAGATAACAATGAAATGAAACGCCTCTATTATAAAGCTAGAGGAAGATAGCACAGCATCCAACATTGGCAACAGGTGATAGGTTACCAATTACCTCGTCCCACTCTCTGCACAGAGACTTCTGCTCTTATCACTGAGCATGCTCACAGCACTGTACTATAAAAATCAATAGGTTGTGAGTTCTAAGGTAACTAATGTCCATGTAATTGCTGTACGCAAATCTCCTTATTGCTTCTTAGGGAGTAAAGAATGTGAAAAATATAGTTTTGAAAAGAAAAAATATATATATTCAACCAGAAAATAAAAACTGATTTGAAAAATAAGAATACAACGTAAGTCGCAAGAAAAGTAATACATTCCATTTAAAATATATTTATATGCAGTATTTCTTTCCAAATTCCCTATAAAAAATAATTAGAAATTTTCAAGTTGGGATAGGATAAACACGTATAAATTTGATTTTATTTAGCCCCAGTGGTCAAATTATCAGTTCAGAACATATGAGAAACAACAGATATTCTGTCAATAAGTGCCCGAGTTTATGTTTTTATATGCGAATATTATTAATAGGTTTGTAAAAACAGAAAACTCGTCAGTGCAACAAACAATGGGGCAAAATCCAATAATTCAGTATAGGAATTAAATATTCAGTACAAACAAAACCAATAATAGCCGCACAAGCTGTGCAATATCCCTTCCATTAACATTTGCAAAAGCTGGTTTACAATCAATACAGAAATAATTGGGTCATGCTGTCTGCCAAAAGAAGGCAGGCTTTCCCTAATTCTATACAGAGCTGCTGGTCTGCACACAATATAAGTAGGAAACCCAAGAGCCTGCTGACATTGTCAGAAAAGAATCAATTGCTAGGTTAATCAGAATATGTACGCCTTCCTCATCTCATCATTTATAAAGGAATTATTTACATGTTGAAGGAGATCACCTGCACTTTACTGATGCTCATGGCAAACGTATATTGTTCTCGAAATAACAGAAAATAGTCTCAGAATCCAGTCCCAGAGCTGCAGCAGAATCCTCTTTTTTTTCATTTCACAATATATTCCTATACAGTAGATACATTCATTTTCACACTTCAGCGCTATGAAAGTGACTTGAGCCTCGACCTGTAGATAATTCTTATTGTCTTCACATGTATTGCCTTCCCATGCCATTCTCTGCTGTATTAGTGACCACTAGAGATAAGTGAAACTTTAGATTTGAATTAGACAGATTCTCCCAAATTTTCAAGAAAATAAATTTCACAGCGGTGAATTGAAAGTACTCCAACGCCTCAAATTGCATTGTTAAATCTGTATGACTATTCGTTTTTCTTTACACACTAATTTTTTTCATTGCTGTGCTATCACATGGTTTACTTTGGTTTTCTCTCCCTATCTCTATGGCTGAGCTGTCTATCCCTATCTCTATGGCTGAGCTGTCTATCCCTATCTCTGTGGCTGAGCTGTGACATCCTCTTACTATCCAGATTCGTTACAAAATGGCTGCTGCATTTCTTGCTTTCACATTTATACAAGCTATACCATATGATGTGATAGCCACAAGCCATTATGGAGTAGCCCACCAGAAGTCATTTGATCCTTTTGAATGATGCAATCTTTCGGAATTTGTAAAAGTGCTGCTGTCATTTTAGGTTATTAGTGGGAAGCAAATCACAGTTTGCTCAAGTTTTCCAGGTACAGCGAATTCCTAAAAATTCAACACAAAGTTGATTTGCAACAAATCAATTTGCTCATCTCTACTGACAACCAATAATCCTCAGTTATTATAGGGATGGTTGTGGTCAGCTGCATGATTACAAGCAGAGTGAAGGGAGAGTATGTGCACTTCCTTACGTTTTCTCTTGGCTCAACATATCCTGAAATGAGTGGCACGACATTACCAGATACTCTGTCCGGAGATATCTATACTATAGGTCACTACTAAGAACAAGGCAGCACTCCAGATAAGAGCCAAAGAAAAGTGTACAGTATGTTAAACCAGAAATGTGCAATGATTCGGCGACATCCAAACCAATATATCGAACCTTTGTGCATTACAATATTTTTTTTGCATCTTGGTCTAGAATGATGCCTTGTTCTTTCTTTTTATTAACTTATCATTGGAGGAGTATTGAGGATATTTACCTATCAGAGGGCGCACTCCCCCGCATTACCTATACTATATGTGAAAAAATGTATTGTTGTTGGATTGTGAGAAAATTGAGCACGTTACTTAAAAAGTAATGTAAAATTAAGGGCTTGTCACATACAGTATTTATATTACAGAACTGTATTGTATTACTGCCATTTCTTTTTATTGCTGTCACAATTCCCTTTTTACATTACAAAAAGACTTGCTCTAAATAAATCACATGATATCACAAGTGAAATGTAACTAAATGAAGTTAGTGCATGGTCTGAAATATGCAATAAGCATCTGCTTGTAGTAATAAAATCCACGTAAAATTTCAGATATCTTCGAATATAAATTGTTGTGATTCACATTGTGTGACCCCAACACGGACAGCAACTACTTTGCTGAACTGCAAAGGCAGGAAAACGGGTGAAAAAAAATCTCAACCATCACCTGTCCTGTCGGTACAGAGAGAAGATGGAAGAAGAGAACGTCGTATGCCAGGGAGGCCAGAGGGAGCTCCACATATGGTAAAAAAAAGTTGTGAGCATGCACAGCATTTTATACCATTTGTATTTGCTTTTAGCATACTACTGAGCAGTTACAATGATGGAGTGAGCTGGAAAGTTTATTCTGTATAAACCACTTTCCAACTGGGCAATTTTCCACTTTCCATTTGTGCTTTTTTCCTTGTCTTCTTCCAAGAGCCATATCTTTTATATTTTACCATAAACATAGACATAAGAGGCTTATTTTTTTGTGGAATGAGTTGGAGATTTGAATGACACCATTAATTTTAACAATCAATGCATTGAAAAGAGGAAAAAAATGTAAAGTGCTGTGAAATAAAAAAAATTAAATTCCATAGTTGTTTTTTATGATTTGTTTTTTTACAGTTAAAATGACGTGACAATATAATTCTCCAAGTCAGAACAATTATAGCAATATCCAACTAGTAATTATTTTCAAGTGGTGAAAAAAAGTAGATTTGTAAATAGAAAAAAATTACATTTTTGCAGCCATTTTCCAAGAATTGTGATGTTTTCATTTTTACATTGATGGAGCTGTGTGCAGGCTTATTTTTTGTTGATGTTTTTATTGATACTATTTTAGGGTAGATAAGTTGCGGCAACCGAGAAAACCACACTTCTGTTTTTTTGAAAATTTTCTCTAAACAGGGTTTTAATTTTAAATTTTGATAGAATAGAATTTTACGGATTTAATGGTACCAAATAATTTTAGTTTTTAATCTTTTTTAGCTTTTTTTAATGGCGGGCAACGAGTGATTTGAATTTTTGTATTTAATTTTTTTCATATTAATAAAGAATTTTTTAAAAAAAGTTTTTATCTTTTATTCCCCTTAGGGACTTAAACCTGTAATTGGTCAATTGCTTATAATCTATACTGCAATACAACTGTTTTGCGGTATATAGCAAACTAGTGGATCTCTCATGAAGCTTAGCTTGTGTCTGTGCTTCACAAGAGAAGTAAGATGGCAGTTTTGGGGTCCTTCAGCATGGCCCCAGCTACCATGTTAACCCATCAGTTCTCAGTGATCGGGGCACTGTTGGCACAGCCATAGTCAATGACATAATTTAAATGCCACTGTCATAGATTGACAGCAGCATGTAAATAGTTAAGCTACACAATCAGATCAAGCTGCAGTTATAGCACATGCTAGCTATGTAACACATCCCGTATATCTGTAGAAAAAGGGGAAAAGAAGTCAGTTCATCCACTCAGAAGTCCAAAGCTCGGAAACCGGCAGTGCCCCAGGAATATAAATCGAAAGCAGAAAATCCAGCTTCAAAGATCTTCTTAAAACCATCAACTTTATTTAGTAAGGTTAAAAATCGCATGACTGTCACAACCCCATGAGGGTATGGGATAACGCAGATGCGTTTCAGACAGAAAAGTTTTTAGTCATATGTATATGCAATGACTAAAGACTTTTCTGTCTGAAATGTGCCTGCCTTATCCTATACCCTCATGGGGTTGTGACATTCATGCGATTACTTATGTTTTTTAACCTTACCGAATAAAGTTGATGGTTTTAAGAAGATCTTTGAAGCTGGATTTTCTGCTTTCGACATCCTGTATCTGCCTTGAATGGCGCAGGTTCAGCTCCTGAGCCCACTTCATAAACAAGGATCCGACACACAGTAGAATGTACTACTATGTCCTATGCTGAAAAATAGAAGTCACAAAAAAATAAATAAGATGTGGTAAATGAATACATTCTTAAAAAAACTTTTTACTCTTGTAGTAAATTATTTTTGGGAAAATCAGACATTTTAGTGTTTTGGGCATAGTATTATGCCAAGATCTCTACTGTATCGCAAGCATGAAAATGACATACATATGGTTCTTTAAGGAAACACTGCGAATCATAGTAAAATGATTTCTCAATAGCAGACCACTATTAAACCACTGACAAGTGAACTCAGTAGGTACATTCTGTCAAAAGAGCCTTTCTGCAAATCAGGGACTGCGAACAGTGTGTGAGCTCCAGCGGTCTCAGTGCTTACATAAAAGGGACAATAACACTGAATGCGACTAGCTAGTGGCTGACAAAAGGAGACAGACTCCAAGTTCTTGCCTTTCTATCACAAGATAAAAGATCAGCTTAGGTTGAAAGGTGGCCCTGTACTGACATGTACAGCTATGACATCCTCGCACATTTGTCTATAATTAATTGCTTTACATGAGGTGAGGGAACTCTGCTGATATATGAGATGAAATATAACAAATCCAATTACAAAACAAATTGACTATCAATTTAAAGAAATGCAAGACTAGACATCCTGACAGATAAAAGAGTTTTATTAATTATTTTTTCTACAACTTTATTAGCACTTGATAGCAATGAATTTCATGTAAAATACAATTCAATTTCTTAGAAAGATAAATTGGAATTTATATTGTTAACACTATTACAGCTGTCACCTCTGTACAGACAGTATATCTTGTACACAACTTTCTTTTCTATAGTCCATTGCTTCCGGACAACAACATTGCTAATTAAAGTTATTGTCTCTTAAAAACAAATACTTTTTGAATTTGGTAAATTACTACTGTTTATATACATGGCTTGTCACTTAGCCTCTCATCTAGCCAAATCAGATATCATACTTTGCATTGATGAGGGGCAATACCCAGAAACACCATGTCTACAAATGGGGATTCTGGTTTTATCCCTAGTAATATTGTAGGTCTCATTCAGGGGCGGAACTACCGCCCGTGCAGCCGGTTCATTGAACGGGGGCCCCGAGGGAGAGGGGGCCCCTCCAGCAGGGCCGCCATCAGGGCATGACTGCCCTGACTCCAGTATGGGGCCCGGCCGGTAGGGGCCCCCTCGGAGCCCCGTTGGGGGCCCCCCTCTTGTGTGTCTCTCGCCTCATGGGGCCTCCGGCCCCATGCTAAGCGCCGAGTCCGGGACATCAAAGCGCTGCGCTCCTGCGGCAGCGCCTTCATGATTCCCCTGATTTCCGGTCATGTGACGGCGCCGTCACATGGCCGGAAGTCAGGAGAACCTGGTGTCAGCGATTTGGACGAGCGCCAGGATTCTGCAGGGATCGCATGGGGGTAAGTATAACAAGTTTTATTTTTTTTAAAATACAATTAACTAGGAGTGGGGGGAATGGGAGATGCACATGTGGGGGGGGATGAGAGATGCATATGTGGTGGAGGGGGATGAGAGAGGTGCATATGTGGGGGAGAGGGATGAGAGAGGTGCACATGTGGGGGAGGGGGATGAGAGAGGTGCACATGTGGTGGAGGGGGATGAGAGAGGTGCACATGTGGTGGAGGGAGATGAGAGAGGTGCACATGTGGGGGAGGGGGGTGAGAGAGGTGCACATGTGGTGGAGGGGGATGAGAGAGGTGCACATGTGGTGGAGGGGGATGAGAGAGGTGCACATGTGGTGGAGGGGGGTGAGAGAGGTGCACATGTGGTGGAGGGGGGTGAGAGAGGTGCACATGTGGTGGAGGGGGATGAGAGTGGTGCACATGTGGGGGAGGGGGATGAGAGAGGTGCACATGTGGTGGAGGGGGATGAGAGAGGTGCACATGTGGTGGAGGGGGATGAGAGAGGGGCACATGTGGGGGAGGGGGGTGAGAGATGTGCACATGGGAGTGGTGAGAGATGCACATGGGGGGATGAGAGAGGGGCACATGTGGGGGAGGGGGATGAGAGATGTGCACATGGGGGGGTGGTGAGAGCTGCACATGGGGGGGTGAGAGCTGCACATGGGGGGGATGAGAGCTGCACATGGGGGAATTGGGAGAAAATGAGCTGCACATGGGGGAATTGGGAGTAGGGGGATAATGAGCTGCACATAATGAATGTGGGGTGGGGGAGAGTAAATGATGATGGGGTGGGGAGAGCACGGACATGATATAATGAATTGGGGCAGGGGGTGCATGTAAATAATGAATGTGGGGAGCAGGAAGTATTGAGAAGGGGGCGTTGCGGATGCAGGAGTGTAACTGGTAACAAATTGGCGGAAAGAGTAGAGGTTCTAATTAAATTATATATTAAGTGCCTATTTACAGTTAATGGGGGCACCGTGGTGGATTACAATTTATATTTGGAATGGTAGGTTGCATAATAACTAACCATATATTGATGGTGGATGCACGTCTGTATTCAGCTGCGTAATGTAGAAGTTGGGGAATGTGCTCTAGATAACTGTGTTATTTTATGCAGAGACGAGTCCTGGCTGGAAGACGTGAAGGCGGTCTGTGCTGGATGAAGGAGAAAAGCGTAGCTGAAGGACTTCACCTAGAGACGTCACCAGTGAGTCAGTGTATTACATGTACACTTACACTATATACTATGTACCGGACTCCTGTGTATAATGTCACTGGTGATCACTGTATTAACTGTACACTATATACAGAGCTCCTGTGTATAATGTCACTGGTGATCACTGTATTACCTGTACACTGACACTATATACAGAGCTCCTGTGTATAATGTCACTGGTGATCACTGTATTACCTGTACGCTATATACAGAGCTCCTGTGTATAATGTCACTGGTGATCACTGTATTACCTGTACACTGACACTATATACAGAGCTCCTGTGTATAATGTCACTGGTGATCACTAGATTACCTGGACACTTACATTATACATACCATGTATAGAGCTCACGTGTATAATGACACTTATGGTAATATTAGTAATGTGGTGGTAATATTAGTAATGTGGTGGTAATATGTGGTCTGGTCATGGTGTGGCAGTTTTTCTCCCTTCTGCGTGGTATTATTCGGTCACTATGTTGTGGTAATATGTGGTCTGGTCATGGTGTTGCGGTATTCCCTGTATGTGGTATTATTGGTCATTTAAAAAAAAAAATGTATATGACACATTCCATTAAAGAAATCTAAATAAAAATATATCTAAAAAGAGTATTGGATATTTTAAGAAAATTTTAATAGGTTAGAGTAGGGCCCTGCCAGAAGAGTCTACCTTATCGTGGTGGCGGCTTTAAAAATCTTTTGGCCAAAACAAAAGCTGTTGGCTATGTATGTGGCACCGTCACATGGCCGAACGTCAGGAGAACCTGGTGGCAGCGACGTGGACGAGCGCCAGGATTCTGCAGGGATCGCATGGGGGTAAGTATAACAAGTTTTATTTTTTTAAATACAATTAATTAACTAGGAGTGGGGGGAATCAGAGATGCACAGGGGGGAATCAGAGATCCACAGGGGGGAATCAGAGATGCACAGGGGGGAATCAGAGATGCACAGGGGGGAATCAGAGATGCACAGGGGGGAATCAGAGATGCACAGGGGGATGAGGGATGCACATGGGGGGGTGAGGGATGCACATGGGGGGGTGAGAGATGCACATGGGGGTGATGAGAGATGCACATGGGGGGGATGAGAGATGCACATGGGGGGGATGAGAGATGCACATGGGGGGGTGAGAGATGCACGGGGAGGGTGAGAGATGCACGGGGGAGGGTGAGAGATGCACGGGGGAGGGTGAGAGATGCACGGGGGGGATGAGAGATGCATGGGGGGGATGAGAGCTGCACATGGGGGGGTTATGTTTACATAACTTTGTTGCCTTATGAAGGGCAGGGGGGGGCCCCCAAAAATTTCTTGCACAGGGGCCCACTACAGTCTGTGTCCGCCCCTGGTCTCATTAAAGGGTTGACTTGCAGGATTGCTATTTCCAATACGTGGCACTAGAGTTCAAGTGATCTTCCTCTCTGAAGAGACAATTTTCATATTTCATTTCCCAGAGGAGCATGCAAGGCATTTAAGTCTACTCATACTGGCATGCCAGACCTGGCTTGCCACTCTCCACAAGGAGAAACCTTACCCTTTAGATCCCAGTCTTAGCTTCTCAACCAGCCAAATCAGATCTCACTTTTAACTGACGAGGGGCAATACCCCGAAATAATTATAATGTGCTGGATCACATGGCATGTGCAGGTTGCATGACCGGTTGTCTACCTGTTTTTGTTTTTTTACAGAACTGACCAGCATGCTTAAAAAAAAAATCATATACACTAATATATATATATATATATATATATATATATACTCATAGATATAGATATATATATATATATATGCTTTTTTTAAAATCAGTTTCTCTTCCAGTGTTGCCCAGGTCACCAGTTAGTTCCTGCACATGCTGTTATGGCCTTCTGAACATCACAGGTTGTCCACTTTCAGAAAATCTTGGGACCTGGGCACAGTTTTTTATATGAGAAAACACCACACTTTAGCCACCATCTTGAGCGCTGTGTCTTGGCCACTGCTCCTCGTGTCCGGTATTGTCTGCAGTGCTGAGGTCACGTTGACAGTGCAGCAGACTTGAGCAGGGCTTTCCGCCTACATAAGCAGAGCTGCTGAGATCACTCTGAACGTGACGTCAGCGCCGCAGCCGATACAAGGCACCGGGAGCAGCAGCTGAGCCTCAGCATCGGGAATGATGAGTATCCATGGCTTGTTTTTAATACAATAAACCGCACCTTGGGACCAAGATATTCTGAAAGACGACAATCCCTTTAAGTAGTTACATACCTGCCTGTCCAGAAGAGGAAGCATGGAGGCAAAAGGAATGACCAAGGATAGGCTCATGGAAAAAAACTTTTGGGAGGGGGGAAATATTTTTATCTATAATTATTTTATTGGTATCCCATATATTTGGACTTCAGTAACAGCAGTACCAAATAATCTTATTCGCTCTGTTGAAAGGGTTTGTTGAATTTTCAATCTACTTTTAGAGGGGATGGATGTTTAAAAAAATAAAGCTATTTTGTTACCAAATAACAAATACTTTCTGATCAATCTTTTTTATGTTATTATGCATTGCTTGCAGTTCTGAACATTGTAAACAATGAATGGTTTTACTCCAGTTGCTATGGCTACATCCAAGGACAGGTATAATGAAGGATAAATTCTATAAATGTACCTATAGTGATATCAGTGCATCACATGATTAGATTCTTTCCTAACTCTTCATTGTGCCTAATTTGCACATGTACAAAAGCTCAAGGACATCTTTTTATTTTTTTTGATCCTGCTTGATTTAAATTGATTTATGTAAAAGTATAAATTCCAATCCCTATACTGAATATATTGCATTAATATGAAGATTCACTAAATTACACTTACATAGCTTCCTATAGACATGATACTATCCTTGAATACAGAACAAGAACATTGTTATACTAGAGATACAGTAAATCCACTTCTATGGGAAGCCACAGCAGCAGATGAACACATTCATTGCTTTCATTGTTGGTTGCATTCAAAAAATGCAAGAAAATGCAAAAGGGAAATGTTTTTTATTCCAAAATGACTTATAATTTTACATAATGAATAAACCTAATTATTTATATTACCAGGTAAAGAAATCAGGAAGTGGAAAACTCTTCTAAGACTGTGTGCCCGCGATGCGTTTTTTAAGTATTTCCGCAGCGGCAATTCCTCCGCGGAAACGCTTAAAAAACGCTTGGTAGAAGGTCTGCCATGTTCCCCAATGATAATCCACATGTGCTGTGCACATGCTGCGGAAACTTCCGCTGCGGATTATCATTGCGGAAAAATCCAAAGCACTACCATTAATTTTGCGTAATCCGCCATTGACTTGCATTGAATCGCATAATATCCGCATCACTGCATGTGCACATGCTGATATTAAGCGATTCAATGTGCTGATGGTACCCAGGTTTGGAGAACAGGAGACTCTCATCCAGACTTGGGTACCATAGTATCTGTAAAAAAAAAGAATTTAAAATAAAAAATAAACATTATACTTACCTTCTGATGGCCCACGGTCTCCTTAGCGATGCGTCCTGGCTCCCCGGCGGCTCGCGATGATCTAAAAGGACCTTCCATGACGTCATTTAGTCATGTGACAGGTCACGTGACCACTGACGTCGGCGGTCGCTAGACCTGTCACATGACTAAATGACGTCATGGAAGGTCCTTTTAGACCACCGCGAGCCGCCCAACACACCAGACGAACAGGACAAGGAGACCGGGGGCCGTCAGAAGGTGAGTAGTATAATGTTTATTTTTTACCATTCTTTTACTATTAACTTGGTCACACTATATAACTCCATGCCGGTTGCATGGATTTAGATTGTGTGACCAAGTTGTCAAGCACTTTTCCAAGTGATGCTAAAATCACTTGGAAAAGCGCTTGACAACCCGCATGCGAAATCGCATGTGAAAAACGCGGGACATAAGCTTGTCCCTGGCAGAAAAACGCATGTAAAATCCGCATGCGTTTTTTCTGCCAGGGAAACGCTCAGGAAAAAATCTGGAGCATTTCTGCATCGTAGGCGCTTAGCCTAACAGTGAAAAATATTTTTTTTTCCATGAAACAAGTAGAAATGAAAGCTTTTAACGCTTTTAACCTCTACGGTGGACAAGAGATCTCAGAGTTAAAGTCTCACATCCACAAAGTTGACCATTTATGTTAATATACTTCTAAATTTTTATTATATCATGCTCAAATTTCCTGGCACAAAAATTACTACTTATTCATTAGAGCTAGAAGAAGTGTAAGAAGTGTAATTAGCATTAAACATTATCATAAATTATTTTTGTATTATTCCAACAATAGGGCTAGTATCTTGAGCTACGTAAGTAAAGTGTGCATGGGTTTGTTCGAGAAGTGCTTTGTAATAACACAGGGACCGTAGAATGGTGGTGGTTCCATAACAGAGGGTGCAAAAGAAGGGCACTGGGTAATATTATTCTACACTCTTCAACATTGAAATGCAACCCCAATGGAAATATGAAAATCACACAATTGATAGACATGTTAATGATAGGCATAAGATGAAACATTAAATAAAAAATTCTAAAGTATTGAGTATGAGAGCCATGTGCAGACATACATGAACTTACACACCTTGGCATGATATCAATGAGGTTATGAATGATTGTCTGAGGAAGATTCTGCCATGCTAAGTGCACATGGGCACTTAAGTCATCAAGATCCAATCCTGGCAGCTGCTTTTGCAATTGCCAACCAATGATGTCCCAGATGTGCTCGTTGTGAGAGAAGTCTGGAGATGCTGTAGGCCATGGTGTAATGTTTAGGCATCACTTTTTGCAGCTTCCTATGACCTACATGCCCATGTAGATATTTTAGGAGGGTTGATCCTACTGACAGATTCACTTTAAATGTATAAATATATATTTTTATATTTGGTAGATGAACACTAAATATTGAAAATACACCAAAATATATAAAAGAATGAAGGGAGATTGTATGTCTTTCTGTCAGCAATAGAAAACACAAAAAATAAGCCCCATTCCTTAGCTCTTTACCAATAGAACATGTAAGCATGGAAAGGAAACCCGTGGGATTTTTCTAACACACTGTTTGTTGTAGGAACCTGCAGAAAATCCAGCCAACTGATTAAATATGTGGGCAAGTTTATGGCTTGTTTCCTTTTATCATTCATTTCTAGATTTAGTGTTCCTTTTACGATGATTTAAAATCCTAACAACTGACAACATAGAAAGCTTCTGCAAAATGCAAGTGGCCATAATTTATCTTACCCAAAAATATTAAAATTAGGATTTTGAATAAGCATTTTATAATATGTATCGTGGATACCCCATCTTTTGACGGACAAAAGTTAATACAGTTCTTGTGACCAAAGGAGGCAAATGAAATAACAAATGTTAAATCATTGACTCATAAAAATCTTTAAGTTTAAAAAAGACGAGTTGTTTTTTTCCTAAAAAATACAAGAATATGTGTTGCTGGGGGCCAACAATGTCTATCTGAATTGCAACAACTGTCTGGGAATTAAATGAATTGTTACTCAGAACATCAGAGAGAATTAACAAAGCCTTACATATGCTGTTTGATATCTGCCTTCATTTAAGAAACTGTTAAAGTTCCAATTATATTTCTAAATTAAGAAAATGCTGCTTATTCTGCTTTTAATAGTACAGTAACTCATTAAACTCGCTTCCCAATCTCTTAATAAGCACTATTTTGTGGAATAGCTCATTTCTCATCCAGCCAGCATTAGAACATTTTACTTCCCCAAGCATTCTTTGCAAATATTAACCTTGACTTTTAAAACATCATTGTTTTCTTCTGCTTTTACAAGATGAAGACATTTCTAAAGTGTAGCTACAAGGACAGGTATGGGAATAATATGGCCACGGCAGAGGCAAAAACAGGCACATAAAGCGTATATTGTCATTCCGATGTATGCTCCTCTTCCTAATGTCACCATGATGTGTACTGTACCTGCTGCTCTTGAGTCTTTTCAGTGCAAAGTCACTACACATATTTGTATTTTTGGAGCATCTGTTATTGGCCTTGTATTTTTTGTCTTAATTGCCTGGATTGCATATTCGTCTTTGGTAAACCCTCATGTTAAAGCTGTTTTTTCCTATTGTTGCTAGTTAGGGTATGAACTAAGTCCCTCAAAGAGTGTAACATAGGGTTTTTGTATATGAACCATTTTTGGAAATTTATTGCTAGGAATAAGAGATGAAAGGATCAGGCAAAATTTTAATTCGGCTGTTCGTGTGTATTTTCCCGGGAAATTCAGTGTGTAGCAAAGTTACTATCCATGAATTGAATGCCCCTTATTATGCTCTTAGGTCTCTCCACAATAAACATAAGATGTAAAAATAAAAAAAATACACTCACCCTACTGCTCACCTCAGCCGCTCATCTTCTCCTTAAGTTACCTCAGCCATTCTTCAGTGCATCTTCTTATTGCCAACACCAAGTGCTGAATCCCTGGGCCTCTGCATGCTAGGCCGACTTCCAGCTCTTAGGATACCTGGGACAGTTCTGTACATGACGTCACATGTACTGTGACCTTGAGCATGCATTCGCGACAACATCCCAAACCTCATCACAGCCAGATGTTCCCGTCTAGAGTGAAGAAGCCCACAATTTAGCACTCGGCAGTGGTGATAATAAGTTGCGCCAAGGACTAGACAGATGACAGTGAGGAGCTTAGAGGCCAAAGAGGTGTGTGGTAAGGTGTGTACAAGTATTTTTTTTATTATTTAACCTTTTGTTGGCCCTTTATGGCTCAACAAAATGGCGACCAGCAGTTGCTATTTTACTGGATCCACGCCAAAGCAAATTACAAAAAAATCTGCATTTTGGCAAAAGCGAATTATTGCAATATTCGAGTTGAATTTAATTCCACCTGAATATATTCGCTAATCTCTCCTAGGAATGTGAAATGTAAAGCAAGATTGATTTTTTTTTATTCTTTGGCTACTGCTAAATTATCATCATAATTTACAAATATAAAAAAACAAGAGTAGTAGGTACAGATGCGTTCCTCTTCTACAAATTTTTGTTGAACACACAAAGATCAGCTTATTACTAATTTCTATTCTCACATATAAAACAATTAGTATTCGTCAAATACGGTGTTATTGAAAAACATAAACTCTGGCAGTTCCAGGTGCCCTGATCTTTCTAAAAATGTCATGCTGGCTGCAGAAATGAACATAGAATGGCTGCATTTTATATGAACTGCATCTGCCATTGCCTTCTTACTGCCATTTTAGATTCTGTAAGCCAAGTATTTCTTGACAGTCGTGACATTTTCAATGTGTTACGTGTTTGTCGTAATAATGAAGCTAGCTATGCTTGGCAGGCATTTCAGGGGCTTCAGTTTCTCCCTGCTGTCTTTAAAATACAAAAAAATGAATGTTATATCTATCAATCATTTGCTACTACAAGTAAGCAATTTACGCCTGATGTATATGGCTAAATAGCTGAAACTATTTTTAGTGAAACGTTGGACTCAAACAAAATAAAGTCCAAAGTCTTAATTAAATTAATAAAGACATTGGGGCAGATTTTCTTTAAAATATGGACAATGTAAACTTAGGCTAGACAATCTTAAAATATGGCAAGTTTCTTACAATGGCTCATGCTGGATAAAATGGGTTCACCTTTACATAGCTTTACAACAAGGAATCCCTAAGGTATTTAAACGTGTATACATATACTCAAAGAAAACAGAAGAGAACTATGAAATATAAAAATAGAATATTTTATTGAAGATAATTCATAAAACATTAAACAATGGGAGTCTCTAAAAGAAGGATGGGAATGGATGCCTTGTGTAAGGTAAATAAATCTGGTAAACTGATAGGCTTAGTAGTTAGAGGGAAGGGCAAATTCAAGTTCTAAAGAATTAATAAATCCGTCCTTTTACCATATACATTAGCCCAGATATATGAAAGAACCACTGAACCCAGACAGTAAAATAGAGTCCATATAAGGCGGGTTAGAATATTCAAATATCTCAAATAATGAGAGTTCAAGTGCTGTGGAGATATCAGGCAAAGTGTCCCTCCACCCCAACGTGCGTTTTGCTTCGCTTTCCTTGCTGAAATTTTTATATTTCATAGTTCTCTTCTGCTTCCTTTGACTATATATATACATGTATATTTACCTTTTGGATTTCTTTGTTGTATATCTAATTTGAAGTGCTATGTTACATAGTGGTTTCTTATTCTTTGGACATCATTAATGTACTTCACATAGTTATATCTAGATTTACACCAACTGATTGAATTAGTTTATGCCAATATTTTTTGTGAAAATGTTGGTGCCACTTTTCTTCATGTCAAATTAGTTGCAAAAAGAGTAAAATGCATAATCAATACAGTGCAAGGTTGGGTTACTTTTGCGCAAATTTAACAAAAAATCTGATGTATTTATTCTAGTAAATCTCCCCAATGTGTATAGCACATTTCTTAATTTAAACATTGACATACTATGATAAGGTGTGATGTACAATACAAAGTTATATTGTGGTACCGTGTTAGCCAGAAAAATCAATGTAAATACTTTTATGCCAAAAATGACAAAAGTATTCTCGGAGTGATACCTTTATTGGCTAACCAGAAAAAAATATACATATACAGTACAGACCAAAAATTTGGACCCACCATCTCATTTAAAGATTTTTTTGTATTTTCATGGCTATGAAAATTGTACATTCACACTGAAGGCATCAAAACTATGAATTAACACATGTGGAATTATATACTTAACAAAAAGTGTGAAACAACTGAAAATATGTCTTATATTCTAGGTTCTTCAAAGTAGCCACCTTTAGCTTTGATGACTGCTTTGCACACTCTTGGCATTCTCTTGATGAGCTTCAAGAGGTAGTCACCGGAAATGGTCTTCACTTCACAGGTGTGCCCTGTCAGGTTTAATAAGTGGGATTTCTTGCCTTATAAATGGAATTAGGACCATCAGTTGTGTTGTGCAGAAGTCAGGTGGATACACAGCTGATAGTCCTACTGAATAGACTGTTAGAATTTGTATTATGGCAAGAAAAAAGCAGCTAAGTAAAGAAAAACGAGTGGCCATCATTACTTTTAGAAATGAAGGTCAGTCAGTCCAAAAAATTGGGCAAACTTTGAAAGTGTCCCCAAGTGCAGTTGCAAAAACCATCAAGCGCTACAAAGAAACTGGCTCACATGAGGACCGCCCCAGGAAAGGAAGACCAAGAGTCACCTTTGCTTCTGAGGATAAGTTTATCCGAGTCACCAGCTTCAGAAATCGCAGGTTAACAGCAGCTCAGATTAGAGACCAGGTCAATGCCACACAGAGTTCTAGCAGCAGACACATCTCTTCAACAACTGTTAAGAGGAGACTTTGTGCAGCAGGCCTTCATCGTAAAATAGCTGCTAGGAAACCACTGCTAAGGACAGGCAGTAAGCAGAAGAGACTTGTTTGGGCTAAAGAACACAAGGAATGGACATTAGACCAGTGGAAATCTGTGCTTTGGTCTGATGAGTCCAAATTTGAGATCTTTGGTTCCAACCACCATGTCTTTGTGCGACGCAGAAAAGGTGAACGGATGGACTCTACATGCCTGGTTCCCACCGTGAAGCATGGAGGAGGAGGTGTGATGGTGTGGGGGTGCTTTGCTGGTGACACTGTTCGGGATTTATTCAAAATTGAAGGCATACTGAACCAGCATGGCTACCGCAGCATCTTGCAGCGGCATGCTATTCCATCCGGTTTGCGTTTAGTTGGACCATCATTTATTTTTCAACAGGACAATGACCCCAAACACACCTCCAGGCTGTGTAAGGGCTATTTGACCAAGAAAGAGAGTGATGGGGTGCTACGCCAGATGACCTTGCCTCCACAGTCACCAGACCTGAACCCAATCGAGATGGTTTGGGGTGAGCTAGACCGCAGAGTGAAGGCAAAAGGGCCAACAAGTGCTAAGCATCTGTGGGAACTCCTTCAAGATTGTTGGAAGACCATTTCCGGTAACTTCCTCTTGAAGCTCATCAAGAGAATGCCAAGAGTGTGCAAAGCAGTCATCAAAGCAAAAGGTGGCTACTTTGAAGAACCTAGAATATAAGACATATTTTCAGTTGTTTCACACTTTTTTGTTAAGTATATAATTACACATGTGTTAATTCATAGTTTTGAAGCCTTCAGTGTGAATGTACAATTTTCATAGTCATGAAAATACAGAAAAATCTTTAAATGAGAAGGTGTGTCCAAACTTTTGGTCTGTACTGTATATGCAAGCTTTCAGAGCACAGAGGATCCTTCCTCAGGCAAGATTACAAATGAATTCATAAGACAAAAGGCACAACATTTGAGAGATGTCACAACAAGACATTTGTTCATGAGGTGTAAGTTGTGATGCCTCCTACTGATAAGTTAGGGAGATCAAATTAGTTTTTTTGGTAGCAAAATGAGAGGCCTTGGGAATGTTTAATTATCAGCAGGTGTGAATTGTGTCCATGTAGTGAGTCATAAACCCAGGTGTTATATTTAGTCCTGTTGTCAGTGAATTGAACATCCTTATCAATTTGAATTCCCAAATTTTTCTTTCTCTGTTGCCCTTGAAGTGACCTTTAAGCAATAAAACGTTTAGATCCAGTGTCCCCAGCCAGAGAAATGTTTTCCCACGGACGTGTCCAGTTCATTCTTAATTGTGCGTCTGTGTAAATTCATTCTTGTTTGCCGTTTTTGCATTGTTTCTCCAATATAAACTCCTTCCGGGCACCTTGTACATTGTATCATGTACACCACATTGGAGGATGTACATGAAAAGGCATCCATGATTTTGTAGTCCTGATTTGTGTTAGGTATGCAGACTGTATTTGATGGTAATATGTGGGTACAAGTTTTGCATTTTTTGTTTTTACATGGGAATGTGCCCGTCACTGATGGTGATGAGAGGACACTTCTGACAAGGAGATTCCTTATTTAGGGGGCTGTTTGCAGGAGAGAAGTGGTAGTTCTGGGAATATTTATTTCAGTTTGTGGTCTCTGTGGAATATGGGTTGGAGATCAGCACCAATTTTCCTTAGGATGTTCATGTGGGGGTTGTATGTGACCACAAGAGGTACCCTGTTGTTGTCCTCCCTTTGTCTATAATTCAGGAGGCTACTTCTTGGTATTCTTGTAGCTCTGTGAATTTGTTCATCTATTACCAGAGGATGGTATCCTTGTTGTAGGAATGTATTCCTTAGTGATAGTAGCTGCAGTTTTCTGTCCTTGCTGTCTGAACAGATTCAAATGTACCTCAGAGCTTGACTGTATATGATGGATTTTTTTCGTGTGTCTTGGATGAAAGCTGTTCAATTTAAGATACGCCGAACGTCCTGTGGGCTTATGGTAAATTGATGTTTGTATAGTGTTGTCTTTGATGTGTATGGTCGTGTCCAGAAAATGTATTCGTAATTTTGAGAAGTTGAGGGTGAGCTTGATGGTTGGGTGGAACATGTTGAAGTTATCGTGGAAGGTGAGCAGATCATCTTTTGAGCCTGTCCAGATTATTAGCAGATCATCAATGTAGCCAAAGTATGCTAGGGGTTTAATAGAGACTAGAACAGTGACTTGAGGCCCCTTAGATATTGATGAAAGAAATGGAATGTTTGCTTTACATTTACCTTTAGCAATCTCGTGTCTGGCCTAATGTATACTTAGGATCCAACTAGCACATCTTCCTCTGTTTACTGTCACTGAATGGAAACATTGATTTATGAAGCTGAACACTTTCCAGGTGAAATTAGTGCACTTAAATTGACAAGCAAGCAAATCTTTAATAAAACAATTAATGCTGGTTCATGGTCGCTGAGGTGTCCCATCGAGTCGGGGACACTTGTCCTTGTACCACATATGCCTCTTCCTCTTCTGGTCGGGGTAGTGGAATCCTTTCTACCTCAGCATTCCAGCCCTATTACAGCACAGTGTTCACCAGTTGGGGACACAGTTGATGTGGGCTATAATGTTCCCAGCATTCCCTGGCAAAGTGTTCCATGCATCCACAGTTATGGCAGCTTAACCCCACTCGCCCCGACACAGGCTGTACTTGGGAAACCTCCCCATCTTTGTGAAGCCCGAAATCCCTGCAGTTCCTCCTCTCACTGGTCCATGGGTCTCACTGGTCTCCCTGTAAGGTCCTGTTCCCGACTCACTGGGGCTACATTTCCACGTACCAATGGTCAATTAGCCAGCCAATTATCAGCCAATCTTGCAGCCTCATCCAGGCTGAGTGGTTTTCTATCCGCCAAACATTCTTTTAAGTCACTTGGGAGCTTGGACATAAAATGTTCCAGTATAAATATACCCAAGACATGTTCTGCTTCCTGAGCCCCCAGTCTTTCTATTCACCGAGTGCATGTCATCCCGGTGTGTGCGCACCGGGCTGCTTGTCAGTCTCCCTAAACTTCGTCTGGTAGGTTTCAGGCGTGACAGCATACCTCTCTAGTAATGCGCCGCGAACTATATAGTAACATCTCTGATCTCCAGAAGACAAGTTATTAAAAAGCTTTTCTTGATTTTCCAGTCATGGCAATGCTCAAAAATCTGGGCCAGTCATTAGCTGACATCTGATGCAGCAGGCAGATATTCTCAAATAACAGGAGATGTTCATCAATATCCAAGGTGTCCTCATTGAACTGTGGTATATCCTGGTATCTTCAAGATGTAGGTCCTTCTCTCCTGTTATCCACTATCCTTTGCGCTGGGGCGGGTAGGGGTACTTCTACACACCCAGATATTTGCTTAACACTGCCGCCCAATATATCTCTGTGACCTGCTCTCCTAGTGCATCCAGCATCTGCCTTAACTCAGTCGGTCAATCCTCCGCCACCTGGATGACAGCCATGGGCTGTTGTCCCTCCACAGGGATGCCCTCCTCCACTTGTGAACTGACCTTCTCCTGTGGTTGTTCACGGTCCCAGTCGTCCAAGCGTTGAATTAGGGTCGCCCGATTGTCATCTGGAAACCACTCTAGCTCTCTGCCAGAGCAAAGGGCTCTCAGTTCCTCCTTCTTGAGCCTTTTGTAGATGGGAGTCTGTCATCTCTTCTGCCAAGTCACCGCTCAATAACTTTACTTGTTATGATGTATAACTTTGCATTGACTCAAATTTTCCAGCAAAATCCGTGCCGTTTGGCAAAGTCAAATTTTGGCAAATCTGTTTTGTCAAATCATATCTAAAAGTAAGGTTATCACTCATTTAGTAGGATCAAATATTGTTGCTTAGGATACTGTATGTTGGTATTAGGTATAAACCTTTAGTTTTTAATCTCCACTAAATGTACAAGAAAATCAAAATAGTCCTGTTCGCTCAGTCAATGTTAAAATCTTGAAACAAAATTATTATTTTTTTTTATTTATATATGGACATGATTGATACTAACAAGTTTAGGAGCTTATTGTGATAGTCGGAATATATAAACTAATCATATCTGGAACAAAACACCTAATCATCCTGAAGCACTCTACCTTGCTAAATCAGCATGTCAGGAAAGAGATTTTTACAGACAGTTCATGACCATGGTTTCAAGCTGCAGGTCATAGCAGAGTAAGGAATAAAATGACTCTTATTTGTGCAGAATGCTGGGAACTTCCATGAGGAAGTGATGACCAGACAGCCTATAGGCTTACTCCTACAAAAGTCAGGTTCTGCTAAATGAATCCTGACATTTGCCTTAGGAACTATTGTGGTAAAATTTTTATTTAAATGATTTTATGCTTTTCTCCACATGTGCTAATAATAGTAACACAAGATCTTAACACAGCAAGTTATAAGCAGTTCAGCAGAATAAGTGACACAAAACAGAACATGTAACCCGGCATCATTTTACCAATACTGAGCTTTGTCTATTGAACAAGCTATAAATAATATCTCAAGTATTTCCAAACAAAAGTTTTATATCTTTAGATCGGATATGTGAAAATAAATACAAAATATCAAGGATCATTGTTTTTTATTATTTAGCACAAAAATGAGTCTTGTATAAAGATGGAAGAATTGATTCACAGGACTCTAGTCCATTCGACGGGTCAGTACTAGGGATAAGCGAGTGTGCTCGTTTAACCCTTTCGCCAAGCACGCTCGGGTGCTTTCCGAGTATCTTCGGCACGCTTGTATATTAAGTTTGAGTCCTTGTGTTTGCATGATTTATGACTGGTAGTCATCCTCAACACATGCAGAGATTGCCTGTTTGTTAGGGAATCCTCACAAGTGTTGAGGCTGACTAACAATCATAAATCATGCAGACGCAGGAACTCAAACTTAATATACGAGCACGCTGAAGATACTCGGAAAGCACCCGGGCGTGCTCGGCGAAAGGGTTAAACGTGCATGCTCGCTCATCACTAGTCAGTAAGCTGTGAACACTGGACGGAAAGCCTGCAAATCTCCTTACCTCTTGGCATTCCCAGCTCTTTATCTGATTAGCAGATCTTGCTTTACGTCATACATATAACATTACGTCAGCCTGACTTATCAAAATAGGATCTGGTATTTTCAGGAGATAAGGAGATTCGCATGCTTCCTGTCCAGCGCTCACAGATTACTGACCTGGCTGATGGACCGGAGTTCTGCGAATTGATTCTCCCAACTCTAGTCCTGTATGTAGTTTATTCCTTAGTACAAGGTTTATATAATATGTGGCTTCCAAACATTATACTTTTATTTATCCTGTATATTTTTAGTCATAGTGTGATGTGTATGTGTGCATGTGTGTTTGTGTATGCGCATGCGCATGTGTGTTTGTGTGTGTGTGCACATATGTGTGTGCATGTATGTATGAGTGCGTGTGTGTTTGTGTGTAAGTAAAAAGTAATTTACTGAGATGTCAACTGGAACATTTAAAACTACACAAATAAATAGTGATCCTAGACAGTTACAGTAATAATTATCAACTTCAACAGGATTGCCCCTTGTTTCAAAACTAATTGCCTAGCTTTAGCTGAATAATGGTCTAACAAGTGTACAGGATAGGTCAACACCCTGAAACTGAGGGAACCTTTATTTGAAAAATAAAACATAAAAGGAGGCATGGCTTTATCACACCAAGTGGGAGTTATGATGTTTTGTTGGCTTTTTTTTTAAACAGATACAACCTGTGATTGTTCATTAGTTCTCCATGTACTAGACCGGAGTGCAGCGGCTTGTAAGTAAATGTATCGCATTGTAGCTACTATTAAAAGAAGCAGCCATTCCAGCTGTATAATATAAAGAAAACAGAACAAAGATAAGCATCAATACTCCCTAAATAGCATTAATAATCATGTAATTGTGGACATCACATTTTACTACATTATGAAGGATGACAGGAAGTGATTACAGTTATATTAATTTTATTCACCTTCACTTTTGATTATGTCTACTGAATATTAGTAATGCATTTCCTCCACTTGGCAAACAATTTTATCACCTTTTTCCTGTTTTATTCTTCTTTTGAAAGTCAGATCGGGTTGCTGTTGGTATCAAGGCCACTTTTTCTCTGTGACAATTTTGAGTTTCAAAGCTTTTTGGAAGCTCATATTAAATCCACACAAAGATAGAAGACTCATAACAGAAACAGGCGAGAAGTCATTTTAATTTAATATAAAAATGATCCCTGTGTGTAAACTATAGGGATATACGATTACATGAGCAAACAGGCATTCTCTAATCCTGTACAATGAAACGTAACTCTGTCTAGAGCACCACAGCCATCTTTCTATATGGTCAGATTCCCCAACTAGGCACTGTCTTATTTTATCTATGATCTGTCAAACTTAATAAAGATGAAAAAGCAGAATAAGCCCTCACCCAGAAAACATCTACGTCCAAACCTCAATTGTATCCTATATGAACGACTTACTGTACATAAGAACTTGATATCACCTGCAGTAGAGTTGACATTGAACGAGTGATGCAGTCAGGCTTTAAAAGCTTTTGTCGAGGTGTAACATAAGCAGATTTGATAGATACAGTTATATACACAGTTTTCATTTGGTATCATGGTGTATGATATAAGACATCTTAAAAGTGGATATGGCTAGAGGTTGGCGATTTCGTTTTTTTAACCACATATTTACTATGATTTGGGGTCTCAAGAGACCTCCAAGTATAATAAGTTCCTTTAGATAGTAAATTTGATTCATATTGAAGTCAAATTTACCTGCCGATATCAAGTATCAATACGTTGAATTTCAATATTAGCAGATTCACCCATTACCTATTAGGCTAAATTCCCACGATGAGATTTTGGTGAGTGTTTGATGCTGTAAATTTTTGCAGCATATCTTCACCAATTAGCTAAATTAGGTTACTTGCATTTATTTACTGCATTATTGAGTGCATATTTCTCATGCATTATCATCATGTTTTTTCAGCTCTGGTTTTTGTCATTTTTTGTTACGTCATTTTTAAAATAATACTGCTGTGTTTTAGAAACTTCTTGTTACTTAGCGTTGATAGAACTTTATTGATAAAGTCATAAGCAAATTACATGAATTTTTTTGTGTGTTTCCGCTGAGGAAATGCAATAAAACCCATACATATTTTTATCTGTGGATTTTCCTCATCTTATTTAAGTCTGTGGAGAAAATATGAAAAAAAAAAGTTCATGTACCGCAAGAGAAAATGGCATGGGTCAGATTTCAATATCGCATCTTAGGTCAGCTCTCGCAGTTTAAAGAAACTGCCCAGTGGGTATGAGATTTACACAAATCCCATAACAAATCCCATACAGTATGCTGGAACTGTAATATGCAGCATATTTTACACATGAAAATACACAGTGGAAAATATGCACTAAATACTCATCGTCTGAACTTAGATTCAGTCTTTTCTACTTTGAGAGAACCTTAGCAGGAGCATGACTGCTTGCAGCTGCAAACAAATGACTGTGCTAAAAGGTAATAAGTACAAATAACATACAGGTGCATCTCACAAAATTAGAAAATTATCAAAAAGTTAATTTATTTCAGGTCTAAAATACAAAAAGTGAAACTCATATATTATATAGAGTCATTACAAACAGAGTGATCTATTTCAAGTGTTTATTTCTGTTAATGTTGATGATTGTGGCTTACAGCCAATGAAAACACAAAAGTCATTATCTCAGTAAATTAGAATAATTATCAAATAACACCCGCAAAGGCTTCCTAAGAGTTTAAAAAGGTCCCTTAGTTTCAGCAGGCTCCACAATCATGGGGAAGACTGCTGACTTGACAAATGTCCAGAAGGCACTCTTTGGCACACTCCACAAGATCCAAGAGTTCCAGTTTTCATTTGGAAATCAAGGTCCCAGAGTCTGGAGGAAGAGTGGAGAGGCACACAATCCAAGCTGCTTGAGGTCTAGTGTGAAGTTTCCACAATCAGTGATGGTTTGGGGAGCCATGTCATCTGCTGGTGTGGGTCCACTGTGTTTTATCAAGACCAAAGTCAGTGCAGCCGTCTACCAGGAAATTTTAGAGCACTTCATGCTTCCTTCTGCCGACAAGATTTTTGGAGATGGAAATTTCATTCTCCAGCAGGACTTGGCACCTGTCCACACTGCCAAAAGTAACAATACCTGGTTTAAAATCAACAGTATCACTGTGCTTGATTGGCCAGCAAACTCGCCTGACCTTAACCCCATAGAGAATCTATGGGGTATTGTCAAGAGGAAGATGAAAGACACCAAACCCAACAATGCAGACGAGCTGAAGGCTGCTTTCAAAGCAACCTGGGCTTCCATTGCACCTCAGCAGTGCTACAGAAGGAGCCCCGACCAAGTATTGAGTGCATTTACTGAACATACATTTCAGTAGGCCAACATTTCGAAATATTAAAAACATTTTTCAAGCTGTTATTATAAAGTATTCTAATTTACTGAGATAATGACTTTTGTGTTTTCATTGGTTGTAAGCCATAGTCATCAACATTAACAGAAATAAACACGTGAAATAGATCACTCTGTTTGTAATGACTGTATATAATATAGGAGTTTCATTTTTTGTATTGAAGAACTGAAATAAATTAACTTTTTTGATGATATTCTAATTTAGTGAGATGCACCTGTATGACTTCCACATGTCTTGGTAACATAAAAAGTGCTTTCATACAGATAATAGCTAGTAGATTTTGCAGTGTAGAAATTGTACTGTAACAGAGATTGCATGAATCTCAAAGCTGATATAAGACTATAAAATAAAATTACGAAGCCAGACTATACCTTCTTATCTTTTTTTGTTCTGAACTATTCTCTCACACATTTTTGAGAACTATTCTAATTTAAGATTTCATTATCCTTTTTCCTTCAGCCTCTGAGTAATCTGTCACAAGTCATACCCATCACCCTGAACTAGTCAAGCACACCTCTGATTTCAGCCAAAGGGAGAGGGGGAATATGTTTTCAACATAACAATTTCTTTATGGCCAGACTGTCTCCAAAACCTTTAAATAATCAAAACAACTCTGGATGTGGGATCAGTTAGTTCATTGGAATGTATTACCTGTCATAGAGGAGTCAATGGTTGAAAAATGAGACATACACTACCGTTCAAAAGTTTGGGGTCACCCAGACAATTTTGTGTTTTCCATGAAAACCCATACTTTTATTCATCAAATGAGTTGCAAAATGATTAGAAAATATAGTCCAGACATTGACAAGGTTAGAAATAATGATTTTTATTTGAAAGAATAATTTTCTCCTTCAAACTTTGCTTTCGTCAAAGAATGCTCCCTTTGCAGCAATTACAGCATTGCAGACCTTTGGCATTCTAGCCATTAATTTGTTGAGGTAATGTTGAGAAATTTCACCCCATGCTTCCTGAAGCCCCTCCCACAAGTTGAATTGGCTTGATGGGCACTTTTTGCTTACCATACGGTCAAGCTGCTCCCACAACAGTTCAATGGGGTTGAGATCTGGTGACTGCGCTGGCCACTCCATTACAGATAGAATACCAGCTGCTTGCTTCTTCCCTAAATAGTTCATGCATAATTTGGAGGTGTGCTTTGGGTCATTGTCCTATTGTAGGATGAAATTGGTTCTAATCAAGCACTGTCCACAGGGTATGGCATGGCGTTGCAAAAAGGAGCGATAGCCTTCCTTATTCAAAATCTCATTTACCTTGTACAAATCTCCCACTTTACCAGCACCAAAGCAACCCCAGACCATCACATTACCTCCACCATGCTTGACAGATGGCGTCAGACACTCTTCCAGCATCTTTTTAGTTGTTCTTCTGTGTGATCCAAACACCTCAAACTTTGATTCGTCTGTCCATAAAACTTTTTTGCAATCTTCCTCTGTCCAATTTCTGTATTCTTCTGCCCATATTAATCTTTTCCTTTTATTAGCCAGTCTCAGATATGGCGTTTTCTTTGCCACTTTGCCCTGAAGGCCAGCATCCCGGAGTCACCTCTTCACTGTAGACGTTGACACTAGTGTTTTGAGTGTACTATTTAATAAAGCTGCCAGTTGAGGAGCTGTGAGGCATCGATTTCTCAAACTAGAAACTCTAATGTACTTGTCTTGTTGCTCAGTTGTGCAGCGGGGCCTCCCACTTCTCTTTCTACTCTGGTTAGAGCCTGTTTGTGCTCTCCTCTGAAGGGAGTAGTACACACCATTGTAGGAAATCTTCAGTTTTTGGCAAATTCTCGCATGTAATAGCCTTCATTTCTAAGAACAAGAATAGACTGTCGAGTTTCACATGAAAGTTCTCTTTTTCTGGCCATTTTGAGAGTTTCATAGTACAAGCAAATGTAATGCTCCAGATTCTCAACTAGCTCAAAGGACGGTCAATTTTATAGCTTCTCAAATCAGCCAAACCGTTTTCAGCTGGGCTAACATACTTGTGCAAGGGTTTTCTTGGGTTTTCTAAACATCCATTAGCCTTCTTACACAGTTAGCAAACACAATGTACCATTAAAACACTGGATTGGTGGTTGTTGGAAATGGGCCTCTATACACCTATGTAGATATTGCAATAAAAACAAGACGTTTGCAGCTAGAATAGTCATTTACCACATTAACAATGAAAAGAGTGTATTTCTGATTCATTTAATGTTAGCTTCATTGAAAAAAAATGTGCTTTTCTTTCAAAAATATTGACATTTCTAAATGACCCCAAACTTTTGAACGGTAGTGTAAGTGACGCGCCCCCTGGGCCTGTGTTGTGTAGCATTGCGCACCCGGGGAATACCCGGAGCCGGATCTGTCGGGGTTAGTAGTCCTCGTGGCGGTGACCCGGTCCGTGCCCAGGGTGTCAAACTAAGTGGCGGAATTTAGCAGAAGATGTTATAGTGTTCGACTACGCCACCCGTTGAATGCGGTTATGAAGCCGCCGCTGCAGGGCAGACCGCTGAGGCCGGTGGTACAGTTGTGCAGCGTGGGTAGTATAACCCCCAACGGGAGGGGTATGGCCTCAGGGCAGCAGACGTGGATGATGGGGATAGCAGAATTGCACGCAGGCACCAGGAACCACTCAGAGACGGTGCGGTGTAGTTCAGGGTCTTTACTGGTGGCAAAGGTAGACCCTCCCGGGAGTACTGGCTAGCGATCGGGGCCTGGTCAGTCCGTGAGCAGATAGGATCTCCCCCGTCCAGGCGGAGTTGTAGGCCTCCCCAACTAATTGTACTCTTCCTGGCTACCTTACTAGAAGCGGGTAAAAGTAGCCCACGTCCCTGAGTGTACCGTGTGGTGCTCACCCGTATGGCCGGTGACTCGGGGCCTTCTGGTAGCCTCCGCTCCACGACGGCGGTGCTGGTCCCTTGCGTGTGACCGTGCCTTCGGGTTTCTTGGCCAGAGGACCTGAAATCCCCTGCCGGATGGTTTCTGCTGCTGGGTATGGAACAGTCCCCACAGCCTCGGACTCCGTGTCCGGTGAGATCTCTTCAGTCAGGACGAGCTCTACAGCTTCCAGTCCTGGACCCCTTTTTATCACTGCTCCCACAGAACTCCTGATCTTGTTCTCCCTGCATCTGCTCCACTCCAGACCAGACTGTGTCTCTGTCTGGGACTCCTCTTCTTCTCTTCTCTTTCTTACCTAACCCCACCTCAGCCCCAGTTTATATAGGGGAAGTTCTTCCCCTCCCAGGACTGGACAGGAGGTGTGGCATGCTTAGGGTTCCTGACCAGGAGACCTCCCACCTGCTCACAGACGTAATATTGCTATTACTGTGGTAACCAGAACCCTGGGGTGCCACATTCCCCCCTAGTAAAATTTAGTACTCCGGGACTAAACATATTTTTGAAAACATAACAGGGTATAAACAGGAACAATACAATAAGGAAAAACACGTTAGGGTGGTCACGGAGTGTCCGCAACCGGGTGCAATTTTTGAAGCAAAAAGGGTGTCCATTTCACCAAAGAACAGGGAGCCGTAACCAGGTAGGGGTCTGTACTGCCCCGAGTCTTTAACAGTCTATAGTCCGTTCCTGGGTTACGCTCCAAACATATATACAACAGAGTTCCGGTTAATCCACAAAAGACACCTATAAAATAACTGGAAAAACATAATTATCTACAAGCAACAGTAAACAGGTAAATACCAATAAGACAGTCTGAACACTTTAGATCCTCCAACCTACGGGCAACTGGCCTCTATTGGCCCTAGTAGACCTACGGAGCTTACTGACCGGTCCTGAGCTACAGGGTGTAGGAGCTGTCAAAGGTAAGCTGGGCAGCTGTCTACGGACTCTTTGGCTCACTAGGGGCACGGCAGGCTCACTATAAGCAGAGGGTCGATTCTCCTGGTCTGCTTGTGTGGGGTCTTCTGCCTCCTGGACCGGCTGCTCTTCCAGCTCTACCTGTTTTTCCGTAGGCACTTGGGATGCTGGCTGGAGGAAGGTGAGGACGGGTACCACAACAGCGCCATTTACTTGTGTCCAAGACCGAGGGAAGTCTCCGAGTACAGTACTGACCATCTCTTCCCTTTCCTCTGCGGGTCGAGGGTTTTCTTGATCTTCTTCAGGGTTTCGTAGCTGCTCGGGACACTTCTTCAGGTGATCTCGGGAGACAATGGCTGTGGTTTCTCCTCCATCCTTACTGATTGTGCAGATTTTTGGGTTTTCATGGCTTGATGGCAGTACGGTGTACGGGTCCTTCTCCCACTGGTCGTCCAACTTGTGGAGCCGTCTTTTCCTCTTCAAGACCTGCTCTCCAGGTACCAGGGGAACAGCGGGAGCACACTGGTTGTAAGTCTTCTCCTGTCTTTCTCTTGCTTGACGGAGACTTCGCTCAACGCTCTCCTGTACTTTCCGGTACTGCTGCTGCCTCTCTGTGTCCCAGTCTGCTTCTGGTGAAGTGTCCTCGGGTGTCAGGACTCCCATATCCAGATCAACAGGCAGCTTACCAGGTCTTGCTCTCATTAGGTAAGCCGGGGTACAGTTGGTAGAACCTACAGGGATGTGGTTGTATAGGTCCACCAGATCAGGCAGTTTCTCAGGCCACAGACTGCGTTCGTCCAGGGGCAATGTTTTCAGAAGGTCTATCACCACCTGGTTCATCTTCTCGCAAAGTCCATTGGTTTGCGGATGATAGGGTGTTGTTCTTATCTTCCGGCAGCCATACAGAGTGCAGAACTCCTGGAAGACTTCCGCTTCAAAGGCAGGTCCTTGGTCTGTCAGCACCTGCTCTGGGTATCCGTGTGGACGACAGAAGTGCTGCTGGAAGGCTCTAGCTGCTGTTTGAGCTGTTAAATCCTTGACGGGGACTACAACCAAGAACCGGGAGTAGTGATCCACGATGGTTAACGCATAGACGTAGCCACTTCTACTGGGGGTCAGTTTTACATGGTCCAAGGCTACCAGTTCCAACGGCTGCCTGGTGACGATGGACTGCAGGGGAGTCTTCTGGCTGGCACGGTCCTTCCTTCTTAGGTTGCATGGGCCACAGTCTCTGCACCACCTCTCGATGGTCCCTCTCATGCCCACCCAGTGGAACCGCCCGCGCAGCAGGAACTCCAGCTTCTTCTATCCGAAGTGCCCAGCTCCGTCGTGGTATGCCTCCAGTACCATAGCCGCGTCTCTTCTTGGCACCACTACTTGCCAGATCAGTTCATGCGTCCGGGAGTTAACCATTCTGCGGCACAACTTCCCCTTGTAAAGAAACAGTCGACTCTTCTCAGCCCACAGTTGCTTGGTCTCCTCCGGAGTGTCTGGGTCAAGGTGGGCATCTGGCCGAGTCAGCATCTCCTTCACTAGTCGGACGGCGGGGTCACTGTCTTGTGTTTCCGCCCAGTTGTAATGAGGTAAGGGGTTGAACGTAACGGATTGCTTACCCCTTACACGGTGGGAATACTGGGTAGTCCCATGATGGTGAAACGCGGGGAGTTCAACTTGTTCCAGTTCCTCTGGATCTTCCCCTACGTCCGGTAGGTTTGGCATTCTGGACAAGGCATCCGCGTTGGTATTGGAGCGTCCTGCCCGGTATTTGATCGTGAACTCATAGTTGGACAGGCGGGCCATCCATCTCTGCTCCAGGGCACCGAGTCTTGCAGTGTCCAGGTGTGTCAACGGGTTGTTATCCGTGTACACGGTGAACCGCGAAGAGGCGAGGTAGTGCTTAAAGCGTTCGGTGACTGCCCACACCACTGCCAGGAACTCTAGCTTAAATGAGCTGTAATTCTCAGGGTTTCTTTCGGTGGGTCGCAGTTTTCGGCTGGCGTAAGCAATTACCCGTTCTCTCCCCTGCTGGATCTGGGACAGTACGGCTCCTAGCCCGATGTTACTTGCGTCGGTGTAGAGGATAAAGGGCTGGCTGTAATCAGGGTACGCCAGGATTTCATCCCCCGTGAGGGCCATCTTCAGCTGGCGGAAGGACTCTTCTTCCAGCTTCTCCCATTTGAAGGGCGGCTTCTGGTTCTTGGCCTTCCTGGACTGGCCTATCAGGAGGTCCTGCATAGGAGCTGCCTTTTTGGTGAAACCGGGAATGAATCTTCGGTAGTAGCCTACCAACCCGAGGAACTGCCGCACTTCCTTTACGCTGGAGGGTCTTGGCCATTCCTTAATCGCGGTGATCTTATCAGGGTCGGGAGCCACTCCGTCAGCACTCACCACGTGTCCCAGGTACTGCACTTTTGGTTTTAGCAGGTGACACTTCGACGGTTTCACCTTCAGACCGTAGTTTGCCAGGGCTTCGAACACTTCCGCCAGGTGTTTCAGGTGGTCCTCGTAGGTTTTGGAATAAACTATAACATCGTCCAGGTACAGCAGGACCGTCTCAAAGTTCCGGTGTCCCAGACAGCATTCCATCAATCGTTGGAAGGTTCCTGGTGCGTTGCAGAGTCCGAACGGCATGCAGGTAAACTCGCTAAGTCCCATCGGGGTGGTGAATGCGGTCTTCTCCCGGTCCGCCTCTGCGACAGGAACCTGCCAGTACCCGCTAGTGAGATCCAAAGTGGAGAAGAAGTTAGCAGATTTTAAAGCAGCCAAAGACTCCTCTATCCTTGGTAAGGGGCACGCATCTTTGTGTGTGATACGGTTGATTTTCCGGTAATCTACACACATTCTCATGGTGTTGTCTCTCTTTTCAACCAAGACTAGTGGAGCTGCCCAGGGGCTACAGCTATCCCTGATTACCTCAGCCTCCTTCATGTCTCTAAGCATCCCCTTGGCGTGTTGGTAGTGTGCAGGGGGTACGGGACGATACCTTTCCTTTATGGGAGGATGATCTCCCGTGGGGATGTGATGTTCCACTCCCTTTACTCGCCCGAAGTCCAGCGGGTGTTTACTGAACACTCTCTCGTATTCCTGGATCACCCGGTAGACTCCCTGCTTTTGGTGAGCAGGTGTGGAGTCAGTACCCAAATGCAGTTGCTGACACCAGTCCTCCATTTGTTGCTTAGAGCCGTTACCTTCCTCTGGATGAGATGGAGGCAAGGGTTCCACGGACTGTACAGAATTTTGGTTGATGGTATACAATTTGGCTAGCGTAGCATACCGGGGCAGGTACACTTCCCTCTTCCCGATATTTATTATGCGAACGGGCACCCTCCCATGGCGTACATCAACCACCCCCCGTGCCGTCAAAATGGTGGGCCTACTATCTGAGTAGACTGGTTCTACCATTGCCTGGTAATCTCTACCTCTCAGACCAATAGCTGCCCGGCACCAAATCATCATTTCACTTTTTGGGGGCATGGCAATAGGGAAAGGGTCACACATTCTCACGCTACCAATCTCACCACCGGAGAGTTCCACCTGTTGCCGTCGCATCAGTGCCCGGATCTCTTTTTGGAGCACTCGCTGCTGGCCGGAGCTGGCGTTCTTGGCAACCTGCTGTAAAATGAGAATCACCTCTGCAAGACAATTTTCAATCACATTAGTTCCTAGAGTTATCTTTGGGTGACTCTCGCGCTTGTCAATGTCTACAATGATCAGTCCCTGTGCTGCCAGTTCGACTTTACCGATTTTAATGGTCATCTCTTTAAATACGATCTGTGGCACGGGCTGACCATTGCTGGCGATGATACTCAAGTCGTCGTCTGGGTAGCGGGTTATATCCGAGTCATTCCAGTACTGCTTGAAGAGCACGTACGGGATGGTGGTGACCTGTGACCCGGTGTCAAGTAGGGCACTCATAGGAATGCCATCCAGTACTACAGGCAAGACTGGACGTCCTCCCACATATTTGTCACGCCAGTTCGATGGGCCTGGTGATCTTATTCCTAGGGGTTGGCCCTCTACCCCAGGTTGTGCCAGTTTAAAGGACAGTACCTTGCCATATGTCCGGGTTGATTGCAGCGGCGGCAGATGGGTTGTCTGTCCTCGTTGTATCGGTCGCTGGGTCTTCCTCTGGCCGGTGGGGTCCTCCTTGGTCGGCGCCACGGGATATCCTCCGGTCCGGATGCCAGCTGGATCTTCCCTGGAGTAGAAACCTGTAAAGACTGCACAGTTCGGGTTAGCGCGGCAATGCTTTTAGTTAGCTCTTGGACCTGACGGTGCAGTTCTGTAGCCGGGTCATTGTTTAAAGCCTGCGCATCAGCTCCCACAGGCCCTGCCGACAAGGGCGCCGTCTCCTGGTGGTAAATGGTAGCAGGGCGTTTGTGGGTCACAGCGCCACCTGGTGACGGTTCTCGGAGCACCCGGATGGCTCTGTCCTTGAACTGTGCAAAGTCCAGATGAGGGTCCTGTAAGGCCATTGCTCGCAACTGGGTTCGGTGGGCATTGCAATGTAGACCCTCTATAAATTGTTCAGTCAACAACTTGTCTTCGTTTCCCACGCCGTCAGGGTCGGCCTGCTTAATGGCTCTCAGGGCCTCTTGTAGGTTTAGTGCATAGTCCCTTATATTCTCATGTGCTCGCTGCTTGCACCCGTAGAATCTAAGCTTGATCTCGGCTGAGGTACGGGTATCAAAGGTGTCCTTCAGCCGGGCTAGTATCTCTGCGACAGTCCTCCTCCTCCCAAGTGGCCAGGACTTTACCTCCCTTTGGGCTGCCCCTGTTAATTGAGCCACCAGGATGCTCACTTTTTGCTCTTCTGTGAGGGGGTACACCTGGAAGAGGCTATCCAGCCTTTCTCTGAAGTCATTTAGGGTATGTGACTCCCCTGAGTACTGGGGTAGCCAGGCTGCCCCCGGGATGTAGGGCATGGTGAAAGGCATGACCGCAGCAGCGGTGGTGCTGGCGGTGGCTGTAGCAGTGAAGCTCTCCTCCGTATCCGACATCCTCCTCCCCCCTAGTGGACCGTGGCCTACCTTGCGATGATCCTCTTCCGTAGGCCGCGGCTCCGCAGTGGATCGTCAGGGTTGAGGACCTTCCGTCGCGCTCCTGTGACGTCGGCATCTGCTGGGCTCCTTCCAGGACCTTACGCAACGTCCGGACGTGAGGCGGGGCTTCAGTTCTCGCGCGCTTTCGGAGTCCACGCCCCTCTTCTTCCCGCGCGGCGTCCTCGAGATGGCGTCCAACGGCGGGAAAACTCCACGGATGGCGGGAAGAAGGCAAAAGATTGCGTCGGATGGCGGGAAAACTCCACGGATGGCGGGAAGAAGGCAAAAGATGGCGTCGGATGGCGGGAATCTTCACCACAGGTAAGTTTAACAGTCTTTTTCAGGCACGCAGTACCCGGTGGTTGCGGGCACGAGATCCTGCCGACTACGCCAAAAGTTGATGCGCCCCCTGGGCCTGTGTTGTGTAGCGTTGCGCACGCGGGGAATACCCGGAGCCGGATCTGTCGGGGTTAGTAGTCCTCGTGGCGGTGACCCGGTCCATGCCCAGGGTGTCAAACTAAGTGGCGGAATTTAGCAGAAGATGTTATAGTGTTCGACTACGCCACCCGTTGAATGCGGTTATGAAGCCGCCGCTGCAGGGCAGACCGCTGAGGCCGGTGGTACAGTTGTGCAGCGTGGGTAGTATAACCCCCAACGGGAGGGGTATGGCCTCAGGGCAGCAGACGTGGATGATGGGGATAGCAGAATTGCACGCAGGCACCAGGAACCACTCAGAGACGGTGCGGTGTAGTTCAGGGTCTTTACTGGTGGCAAAGGTAGACCCTCCCGGGAGTACTGGCTAGCGATCGGGGCCTGGTCAGTCCGTGAGCAGATAGGATCTCCCCCGGCCAGGCGGAGTTGTAGGCCTCCCCAACTAATTGTACTCTTCCTGGCTACCTTGCTAGAAGCGGGTAAAAGTAGCCCACGTCCCTGAGTGTACCGTGTGGTGCTCACCCGTATGGCCGGTGACTCGGGGCCTTCTGGTAGCCTCCGCTCCACGACGGCGGTGCTGGTCCCTTGCGTGTGACCGTGCCTTCGGGTTTCTTGGCCAGAGGACCTGAAATCCCCTGCCGGACGGTTTCTGCTGCTGGGTATGGAACAGTAGCCACAGCCTCGGACTCCGTGTCCGGTGAGATCTCTTCAGTCAGGACGAGCTCTACAGCTTCCAGTCCTGGACCCCTTTTTATCACTGCTCCCACAGAGCTCCTGATCTTGCTCTCCCTGCATCTGCTCCACTCCAGACCAGACATAAGTTTGCAAAGAAAATGCAATGTCTGGAATTTCTAATATCATATAGTTACAGGAAAAATATACAATATTTTAAGCATCTGGATTACACCTGAGCAACAGCTAAAAGTTGAAAATAAATATACAGCACTCCTGGTGAATGAATAAGGTGCCCAAGTAGGGTTCCAACCCGTAATCCAATAGTAGCAGAAAAACTTGGCACTCAGATTTGAGAAAAGTGACATTGATTTTTTGGCAATCCATATAGTATAACGTTTCAGTCTTTCTCAGACCTTCATCAGAACGGATTGCCTCATAGGAAGAGAATAGAACTGTCAGATGACAGTGCTGTGCCAGTATCAAAAAGATAGCTGAATAAAATCCACATTTCCAGACTTCCCCTGATCAGTGTTTTAGGCAGCCCCTGAAACTGAGAAGTATCATTTTCAGAAGCTCCCTGTCCTCTCTAACAACAAAAAGAACATTTTCCTGTATGCAGAAAATATGTAAAACATGTCGCTATACAATGACAAAGGACAAGATAAAAATTACCAACTAACATCAGGACTACAAGATTCCAGATGCTTTTATCTGCATCACATGTAATGTACTGTACTTAATTACATGTTCCAAATGTCTAGCTGGTGGTCTATATGTAGGGGAGACAAGAATAGAATAAGGATACATTTTCATTACCACACAATAAAAACAAATAACATATCTATCTGTGGCCAAACGTTTTTGTAGCCCTGATCACAGCATCATGGACTTGAAATTGCTGGTATTGAAAGGAAACTTCAATTCGTAGAGAGACAAAAGAGTCTGAGAGTACAAACTTATGACAACCTTTTAAACACTCAGAGCAGGACTGAATGCATTTATGTCATTTTACATCAATTAAGGAATGTGCTCCTTGGACCTTCTGGAGGCATCACAATACTGGACCAGACCTCAATCAGTGAACAATAACATTTTCACATTCCTTATTTATTAACTGCACCAATGTTTACTGCCACAACTGTTTATCCCCTTCCCACACTGATAGTTCTGCTTCATGTCACTTGTCTTGTTTATTGCATTATTCTACTGTATGTCCTGTTGTGTATAAATATGCAAATCTTCAGATTTTGTGTTATACTATGCCTGAAGACATTTGAGTAGTCTCGAAAGTTTACTAATTGTTGCCATCTTTTAAGTTACCATTAAAAGTTGTCAACTACTGAGGACTTTCATTTTTTTTATACAAACTTTGAAAGTAAACCTTCCATTGGAAAAAATGATTTGCCAAAATACTATAATTTAAATAATAGTAGTCATGTTATAAAGTAGTCACATGTCTATATCTACAAGCCATGTTAGCTACATCCACAAGTATCAGTAGAATGTATTTTAAAAGGGTTGTCCAATGAAAACAAGTTATCCCCTCTCCATAGGAAAGGTGATAACAAGATGATCAGTAGGAATCTGACTACTAGGACCTACACTGATTGACAGAATGGGAAACTTTTATCCCCATTAGAATGGAGTGGCAGTGCACATGCTTCACCACCCGCCACTTCATTCATTCCCTATGGGGCTGCCGAATGCTGCGCTCAGCTTTTTCAAGCAGTCCCATAGGGAATAAATTGAGTGCCAGTCAGGCATTTGACTTGAAGCTACATTTCGTATCTAAAAGTGCCCTTTCAAGGACAAAAATTCCCTATTCTAGCGATTACTGCAGAGCCAGTGGTCAGACACCCACTGATCAGTAAGTTATATTTTGTCCTGAGAATATGTGCCAATAAGTTCTCACTTGACTACCCCTTTAAGCTTTGGTCACAATAACACTAAGGTTTTGTTTGCACTATGCAATCTGTGGTGTTGCCATTGATCAGTAAATATAATCCAGTAAGCGTTCATTTGATCAGTCATAGATAACTCAGTGGGCAAACGCTTAGAGGACTAAAGGGAAAAAAAAGACAGAGGCGTCATTGACAGAATTTAAAGTCCCCAAGCAATATTGGTGGAGGAGGAATGTGCAAAACGTTGAATCAAACTGATAGCATCACAGTCAGTGCTAACATCATCCTACTGTGACTGAGACGAGTGATGTGCTATATATTTCATAACGTCCTCCTTTTCCTACACTCTAATATGCTTGCTGAATGAAAAAGTGGACTATTGTGACAGGCGTTTTGTAGTACTACGGCTGGTGACAGTAATGCTGCTGCTGCAGCTTTCGGCTGCCACATTTTTATTGGCAAATGTGTTGTTTTCTTTACAATACTCCATCCATTATCATTGCTTTTTTACTTTTACTATACTGTTTTTTACTACATTAGAATTAACTTTTGTTACTTACACAGGCCGCAATATTGGTGTGGCATGTATGGACATAAAATTGGTTATTAAAATTGGTGTGCAAAAAAACCCAGGATTTTAGGAACACACATTATGATATGATATGACAGATGGACACTTAAATGTCTACATAATATTTGTAACTTCTCTTGTCTTTTTTAACAAATTTCCCCCCTTCCTAAAAAGGACTTAACAAGAAATGCTAGATACACAGCACATCCAAAAAGACAGCAACGGAAATTGTCCGCAGTATTGGTAGGGTGTCTACAGATGTCAAATTTGACTAATAAAAGGCATGTGCAAAAAAAAAAACAGTTTGTGACACGCACACTTTGTGAGGTAGACAGTCTCACAGTGACGAATGTCTGTACTTTTTTTTTACTTCTCTTTTGAATTTTTTTTTACACAATTCCCCCTTTCCCAAAAGGACTGAATAAGAAATGCTAAGTATATAGTATGCACAAAAAAATCAATGGCAACAGGCAGTAGTGATGTTGCATGTATGTATGTGAAATTAATTTAATACAACAAGAATTTAAAAAATCAGTAGTTTGTGAGATGCACACATTGTGAGGCAGTAAAAGAGAATTATTTTTCTTTCAGCAATATTGGTTCCCATCTTCTTCATAAGAATGGAAAACAATAAGTAATTGAATTGTAGCAGTAACAGAAGCACTATAACCGCTGTGATCAGTCACTACCAACTCTCCTAGATATTTTTCCCTATCTATTTAATCTTTGTAATATTCTAGTTTTCTTCACACATTATACACTAATCATCTTCACTGCTGTGCTACAACATACACTATCTGTAGAAATTGCTACCCGGGTTTATTGCTTTTACTCCTTATCTCAATAGCTAAGCTGTGCGCTTTGACGTCCACTCACTATTCAGATTCACCACAAAATGGCTGCTGCATTCCCTGCTTCACCCTTTATACAGACTATGATTGTCCCTCCTGATTGGCTGTGCTATACCCTGTGACATGATAACTATAAGGCAATATGGGGAAACCTGCCCGGCCATGTCTGAGGTCACATGTCCATTCCTGGCTTAAATAACCTTCTATAAAGTGTAAAATGGAGGCAGCCATTATAGACTATTCTCGCAAAGTGAATCACAAATTATTCACCTTCACCAGGTTCAGTGGCTTCGCAAAAATTTGACACAAATTTGATTCCCATCTGTATTCCTCGTCTCTTTTGTCTAAGTTAATGTCTAGATTACACCATGTAGTTTCAGTGAATTAAAATTCCAAATATACCATTTAACATACATAACGACAAAGAACTGTATGCTTTCAATGTAATAACTATTTTTCACCATGACCATGCCATATGGCAAAGTGAGGTCTAAAAATATTTCCTAAAAATGTTTTCCAGACTTTGGTAAGGCAGGATCTAAATAGACTGGATAGAGCTTTGAAATTGACACTTTCCGTCTGATTCAATTTTTGCAATGGGCAATTTTTTTTCAATTTATGATCATTGGAGAATGAGTTTTGATTTTAGTAAATTTAAGTCAACAATTGGCACACTTATTCACCTTCTGTATGCTATAGAATGTGTACGTGTATAAATACAGTAAAGATAAATGATTCTCAGCTCCTTATTTATTGGCAAATAGCAGCAAAGTTGACCCTATTATGCCTTAGCGTATTTTGACAAACCTTTTTCTATTATTTTGCCTCTAGGAAGCTTGTAGGCTGCTACAGGAATAAGAACATATACTGCTGAATATCAATATTTTGTCAGATAAGCATTTTACCTATAAAACATATACATATCAACACGTTCAGCTACAATGCTGTATACTAAAACTACCTTCAGTGATTCACTCACATAATGCAACTCTAAAACTGTCTATACCAAAACTGTATTATCTGCTGATTATAGGTAGGCTTAGAGTATGTTCACATGTTGCATTTGTGTCACTACATTTTTTTCTGCAGCAAAAACCAATGTGGTGGCAGGAAAAACAATACGCATGTTTTTGCATTTTTTCCAATGTTTTTACTTGTGTTTTTCACCTATTGATTTGAATCAGTAAAAAGCACTTGCAAAAATGCTGAAAGAATTGACATATTGTGTCTTGGCAAATGCTCAGCAGGGCTCAAAATATGCGTGCTAAACTAACCCTAGCATGTGCATGAAATTTCAGAAATCTCATTGATTATGCTGATAATCTAAAAAGCTGCATGTTTTATGCACCAAGTATGCTGCGTAAAAACAAGCTCTGCAAAACAAAGCACGTGAGAAACTACCCTTATATAGATATGGGGTTAATCTGCAGGTTAAAAGAGTTATTAACCTGCCCGGTGCCCACACTTACCCGAACACTGCAGGGAGAAAATGAACATTATTCCCCTTGCAGCGTTCTGATTTCAGAGCAACGGGATGGGGTGGGGGCCTGGTTAAGTCACTGTTCAGAGCGACAGCTGTAACTGCGCCCCCGACTCTGAGTGAAAGCCGGCCCCCATGTAGAGCAAGTGTCAGTCAGGGCTGGGGGTGTGGCTACAGCTGCCGCTCCGCATACCCGCTGATTGAACCAATGCCGGTGCCAGCCCTGTGACTGAAACCGGAATGCTGAGGGGGGGGTAAAGTTAATTTTCTCCCCGCAGCATTCGGCTAAGTGTGGGAGCCGGGCAGGTTAATAACTCTATTTACCTGAAGATTAACCCCATATCTGCAGATTAATAGTGATTTTTTTCTGGTGATAGGTTACCTTTAAAATGAACCTGATAGCTGCCACATATAGACAGGACTTTGACTAGTCAAAAAGGCATGCACTATGGACAAAACAGTCCTGCCCCGTCTGCCAAGGGCATGTCATAACTGTGATCTCTTGTTCGGCCTCACTCTCCCCTACAGAACTTTGCATCTGAGACTGCTTGTGAATGCTGCAACTTTGGGCATGCAAAGTGGACCTGTACCTACAGTTGAAACCAGAAGTTTACATACACTATATAAAAAGGCACATATGCATGTTTTTATCAATATCTGACATGAAATCAGAATAAACCTTTCCCGTTTTAGGTCAATTAGGATTACCATAATTTTTTATATTTTCCAAATGCCAGAATAATGAGAGGGAGAGAATGTTTTAAGGCATTTTTATTGCTTACTGCAAAGTCAAAAGTTTACATACACTAAAATTACTATGCCTTTAAACAATTCTGGACTGCCCATATGATGATGTCACTGTAGCGTCGGAGTCCCTGCCTCCTGCTAGGCAGGGACTCCGTTCCCCTCACCTCTCCGCTCCGTGCCCGGCGGCTTCCTCCCGCTCTGCTGGCAGTGCGCGCTGCTTCCCGACCTCTGTGCTTAGGGCGCGAGCGCGCGCGCTCCCCCTCTCTTAAAGGGGCCGCGCGCGCCGTCCTAAGGAGTCCCCGGCCAATGGCTGGAGGACCTCACCATATATAAGGCACCTCCTCCAAAATGGAGGTGCCCGAGCAATGTTGTTGCAAAGCCTTTCAACTCTGCTTCAGCCCTCTGGTCCCGTTACCAGATACCTGCCAGTTACCTGCCAGATCTCTGCTTGATTCCTACCTGATTCCTGTCTATCTGCTTGAATTCCTGCGGTCCGACAGTCTGCCTTCCAACTCCTGTCAGTCTGTCTATGGATCTGCCCGCCCGCTCACCTGGGAGCGCTCACCTACTACCTGCCTGCTAGCCTACCTGGAGGCTCTGCCGTCACTTGCCGTGACCACCTGCCTGTCCAGAGACTCTTGCCCGCTCACCTGGGAGCGCTCACCTGCTACCTGCCTGCTAGCCTACCTGGAGGCTCTGCCGTAACTTGCCGTGACCACCTGCCTGTCCAGAGTCTCTTGCCCGCTCACCTGGGAGCGCTCACCTGCTACCTGCCTGCTAGCCTACCTGGAGTCTCTGCCGTCACTTGCCGTGACCACCTGCCTGTCCAGAGATTCTTGCCCGCTCACCTGGGAGCGCTCACCTGCTACCTGCCTGCTAGCCTATCTAGAGACTCTTTACCTGCTGTCACTTGCCGTGACCTCCTGCCCGTCTAGAGACTCTTACCATGCTTTCACTTTCCATGACCATCCGCCTGTCAAGAGACTGTCCCCGTCACTTGCCGTGAGCTCCTGCCCTTCTACCCAGTGACTGTCCCTGTCACTTGCCGTGACTACCTGCCCGCCTTCACTGGGAGCCACCCGCTTCCTTACAAGGACTGCCCCTTTGTATAGTTGCTCAGAGGTTCCACCTCCCAGACCCGTTACAGTCACGTGTTTGGAAGCATTTTTTAGCAACATCTGAATAAATTAGAGACACACAGGTTGATGTATTTTAATGCACACCTGAAACACACTGCTTCTTTGTGTAGTATTATAGGAAAGTAATGAGCCAAGATATCAGGAAGGGAATTGTGGACTTGAACAAGTCTGGCTCATCCTAGGGTACAATTTCAAGATACCTGAAAGTGCCTCGTTCATCTGTACAAACAATTATATGGAAGTACAAACAAGATGGGAATGTCCAGCCATCATACCGCTCAGGAAGAAGACGGGTTCTGTGTCCCAGAGATGTAAGTGCTTTGGTCCGACATGTGCATATCAACCCAAAGACAAAAGGAAAAGACCTTGTGAAGATGATGGCGGATTGTGTCAATAACCACAGTGAAACGAGTACTGTATCAACATGGGCTGAAAGGCCACTCTGCCAGGAAGATGGCATTACTCCAAAAGAAACATAAATAAGCCAGATTAATGTTTGCAAGTGCACACAGGAACAAAGCGCTTAATTTTTGGAGACATGACCTGTGGTCTGATGAAACTAAAATTTAACTTTTTGGACATAATGACCATCATTACGTTTGGAGGAAAAAGGGAGAAGCTGGGAAGCCTAAGAACACAATCCCAACTGTGAAACACGGGGGTGGCAGCATCATGTTGTGGGGTTGTTTTGCTGCAAAAGGGACTGGTGCACTTCACAAAATAGATGGAATCATGAGAAAAAAAGATTATGTGGCAATACTGAAGCAACATCTCAAGACATCAGCCAGGAAGTTAAAGCTTGGACGGAAATGGGTCTTCCAAATGGACAATGACCCGAAGCATACTGCCAAAATATTAACAAAGTGGCTTAAGGATGACAAAATCAATGTTTTGGAGTGACCATCACAAAGCCCTGATCTCAATCCTATTGAAAATTTATGGGCAAAGCTGAAAAGGCAGGTGCGAGCAAGGTGACCTACAAACCTGGATCAGTTACACCAGTTTTGTCAGGAGGAATGGGCCCAAATGCCGACCAAGTATTGTGAGAAGCTTGTGGAAGGATATCCCAAACGTTTGACCCAAGTCATTCAGTTTAAGGGCAATGTTACCAAATACTAATGAAATGTATGTAAACTTTTGACTTTGCAGTAAGTAATAAAAATGCTTAAAACATTCTCTCTCTCATTATTCTGGTATTTGGCAAATATTAAAAATTCTGGTAATCCTAATTGAATGAAAACAGGAAAGGTTTATTCTGATTTCATGTCAGAAAAGAAAGAAGAAAGAAGTGAGAAAAACAAGCATATATGTCTTTTATATAGCGTATGTAAACTTCTGGTTTCAACTGGACCTGCCATAAGCTTGAGGTCACACTAGGCATGTCCAATGTTGCAGTGATCACAAGCAGCAGTGAAATGCAAACTTCTGGGAGTAGAGAGTGAGTCCAGATCAGGCATCACAATCATGACTCAATAAGTGTGGTATTTGCAGAAAGGGCAGGACTGGTCCACCTGTAGTGCACTCTTTTTTGACTAGTCAAAGTCCTTTGGATATGTGGCAAAAGATGTTTCAAAAAGTAGATCGTATCACTTTTCCCACACAATGGGGTTGCCTGTAATCAGCCAAAAAAAACAGATGCAGCCAAATAATTAATTAATAAGTGTTGTTCGAGCTGTCAAGTTACCTTTAAATATATCTGACTTGATGTAGTCTACCGATCCTAAACCAAAATCTGCTATTGTCTGACAGTTTTATTGGTTACTACTTACTAGCCCAATGCACATCAGTATTCTCAAGGCATTATACATTTGTTGCACTGGCACATTGGATACAAGAGTCTAGCAGACTTCATTACATGATGCATTCAGTAAAAATATATTCACACACCTACTGCCTAGAGTAAATTGGGCTCTATTGATACAATAGGCATATGAGGCAAAAGGGTTAAAATACAGTTGCCTATTTATTCACACATTTACGGGACACATAAAAGAAGAAAGACAAAATGCTAATTTTGCTCCACCATTGTTATTTTATGAGGAATAAAATAATTTACTAAGATGAACAAGGAAGAGGGCTGATGGCTCCTCTTTAGGGAACTATCTTCTGTGCCACAGGTGAAAGCTGCATTTTAACATTTTAGGGTGAGCTAGGGTAAACAATCTTTTGTGGCACTGGCATTTTACGGTAATAGAAAACCATAGTTGATGATTTATGTTTCGCTTTCTCATGGCTGGTAATATTTGTGGATGTATACTCTGAATCGTACACTGCTGCAGAAAGTGTTGGTGCTATATAAATACAAATTATTTATATTATAGTCTTTTAATAGCTTCATATACATCTGCAAAAAATATTCATATTTTTTGTTTAAAGAAAGAAAAGATGCTTCGACCCTTATTCCATTGGGTCAGAACTAGTAAAACCACTCAACCTCACAACTTACTGCAAATGAGTTATAAATCATTAGAATATAAGGAACAGGGCAGGAGAAAATAGGATAAATGGGCGTTCTACACATTATTATAGTAACCTTATCAGTTCTGGGTCATACTCCTTGTTTAAAGGACCTGCCTTTGTAATTATTCCATTTTTGTTGTTAACAGATTGTGGCTGATGCTCGGCTTGTTACTAGGCAACAGCAGTTGCAGGGCTTCTAATTGGCAAATCACCAGATTTATATTTCAGTATGTTTGATAACTCCATATGGCTTTATGGCCAAGTCTGTAGTAAAAGTTTCACTAAAACATTATAAATCTTATTACACACAAAAAATAATATATTTGTCAAAATGACTGTCACTTACCTGACATAAATGAGCAAGGCTACTTGTTAAAAAAAATCAGGTTTTATAAGTGTTATTTCTTAAATAAGTTTTAATAGTAATATGATAGCACCAACATATTTGACATTGCAACACGGATTGTAATCACTCACATTAGTAATTATTAGATATAAGGAGATTTATTCGTGGGACTACAGTCCAGCATACAGGTCAGTGGCTCCTAGCAGGTAGATGGGAGACCCGCAAATTTCTTACCTTCCGGCACCCCGGCGCGACTTTTGATTAGCCAGGGCTGGTGTGACATCATCTCTGTGTCACGCCGCTCAGATGACATCACGCCAACCCTGACAAATAAGATGCAAAAAGGTCAGAGATTCGTGGAGCACCAATCTAGCTGACAGGTACAACAGATCTGTACCCTGGATGAGAGTCTCGTAAATTGATCTGCTCAGTAATGGTAATTATGAAAGAAGGATAATAGTTCATATGTGAATAAAACAATCTAGTTTATGACCACAGTAAGCAGAGATCTTTGAATTTAATAGGATAACAAAATATATTTGAAAGCTAAAGGGGTTGTCTGGTCCAAATCAATAAGTCTGCAGTCACTCAGTGTGACTGCAGACTTATGAATCCCCGAAGCGCACGCACTGTGCAGACTAGGGACCGGGGGGGGTGTTCTGTATGCGCTATACATATCCCTGACTAGTGGGCGCAGCTTTGCTTCCATACACTTGTATGTAGCGAGGCTGCACCCTTAAGTTGGTCACACCCACTGGCCGGCTGCATCACTAAATGGGGTGTGGCCTCGCTCAATACATGTGTATGGGGGATTCATAAGTCTGCATGAAGACTTATCGATTTGGACCCCAAATTTGAACCCCTAAGCCATTATATAATGTACCCCATTTCACAAGAAATTGATTATAGTTAAAGACTCTGCAACACTCCTATCTCAATAATGGAAAAAAATCTGTATTCTCTCAAGACAGATTTTACCTCTGAATTGAGAGTAAAAGACCAATTCAGGAAGAGAAAGAATCAGATTTCTCTAATAAAATATATTATAAAGTTTCTTATTGCTATTGTGACGTCACAGCTTCTAATGTTAATTATCCAGACTTCTCAATTTGTTAGGCCAGGAGAAATACACTATTATGTTTATGTTGACTTTTGAATTTGTGTGTTTTTCTTTGGTGGGTCAAGAAGGACAGACTAGTATTTGTATAAACCTGAATGTTGACATTTGAGTTGATATTTGCTGCAACTTCTTGTATAGAGGACAGCAACTCAGGGTTGGGGAACAATGGTGTGTGTTAATATGCTAATTACATATTGTAATAGGCCAGCTAGTTTGTTAATTTACAGAGCAATGGGATACAAACTATGCAAATTAATTAAATGCTCAAACAATGAGACATGAGCCCAGCACCTTCCCTCTGACCTGTCAATGATGACCTGAGCCACAGATATAAATATAAAAAGGGATGTCTATTGTGCTGCAAAGAGGATCAGAGAGACTCTTCAGGAAAGCAGCTTGGTTGCATGGCTCCATCCAGAGGGACACAGATTTGGATTTTACAGGATGTCAGCCTAAGGGAACACGGCCCTGGCTGGAAGGATACAGATCTGCCCCATTGACCATCACTGACCCTATGGAGACGTTTGGGGAAACCAGGATTGTGACCCCCCCCTGTCACCTGGTACCATAGATATGTTCTGAAATGCCAGGTTGGGACCATCCGGTTGCCTGGTCCCATGGAGATGTTTGGGGAAATCCAGGATTATGATCCTCCAGTCACCTGGTCCCATGGATATGTTTGGGTTAGCCAGGTTGGGACCGTCCGGTCACCTGAAACCCATGAATACACTCTGAGAAATCCACATTGGGAATATCTGGTCACCTGGTCCCAGGAATATGTTCAGAGAAGCCAGGGTGGGACTCTCGGGTCTCCTGGCCTTGAACCTCAATGAACTGTCAGCTTCTTAAGCTTGCCGCTATCTCCTATATGTGGGTGTCCACCCAAAGCGGGGTGCCACTGGTTGTGGTAGTTGGTCCTGGAAGTCCCAAAGTTGCAGTTGCTCTATTGACAGCCGGTCAGCGAAAGGGTGAGACTGTGTAATTTTGCACCATCTTGGGTATTTGCTGGGACTGTTCTATATGTTATTGTCTGTTTGGTGGTTCAGTAAACTATTGCGACACTGTTTAACCCTCACCCTGTGTTGTCTGAGTAGTATTATGCACATGGAAGATCCCGTGTCTTCACAGTTATGTGTTCCATTGAGCTATGAAATAAAATTAAAATGATGGTTAAATTCCTATCAAAATTGTTGTTCTCTTAATATATTGCAATCATCCTATTCTATAGCACTGGGTGCTTAAAATTGCTAATTTTGCCCTTCTTTCAAGTTAATTTGTCACTTTTTTATATGACACCACACGATTAACCCCTTCACGACCTTGGGATTTTCCATTTTTGCGTTTCCCTTTTTTGCTCCCCTTCTTCCCAAAGCCATAACTTTTTTATTTTTCACTAAATATAGCCGTGTGAGGGCTTGGTTTTTTTGGGACGAGTTCTACTGTTTAATGAAACCATTGATTCAACCACATAGTGTAATGGAAAACGGGAAAAAATTCCAAGTGCAGTAATATTGCTAAAGAAAAGCAATTCCACAATTCTTTTTTGGTTTTTTTTATTTACCATGTTCACTAAATGCAAAAACTGACCTGACAATAGGATTCCCCATTTCAGTATGAGTATGCAGATAGGTTCTTTTTTATTTAAGTGGTGAAAAAAAATCCAAAGTTTGTAGCGTTTCCATTTTTCATAATCTGGTGCTGAGTGAGGGCTTATTTTTTGAACGCTGAGCTGACGTTTTTATTGATGCTATTATGGGGTACATACGAAGTTTCGATCGCCTATTATCTGCATTTTATTTCAGTGTTGCATCGACGAAAAAAAACGAAATTCTGGTTGGTGCTTTGATTTTTTTCTCATTACACAATGAGATCAATTCTTTTTATATTTTGATAGATCAGACATTTCTGAACACAGTGATACCAAACGTGTATTTTTTTTAATTGTTTTATTTCGAATAGGGAAAAAGGGGGGTGATTTGAACTTTCATATATATATATTTTTTTTAATATTTGTTAAAAAAAAAAATAAAATTTCACTTGCTTCAATTGTCCCCATACGAGACTTGAAGCTATGATCATCCTATTGCCTGTGCTACACATAGGATGGCCTCAGCCCTGCTACGTGTAGCATAAACCATGACCTCCTATGCACACCGGTCACGGGTCAGCGTCCATAGAAGGTTCACAATGACAGACTTATGGGTGTGTCTAATGATGTGCTTCCGGCTTGTCCTTGTTAAATGCCACTGTCAGAGATTGACAGCGGCATTTAACTTATTAACAGCCATGGGTGGATCGCAAATCCACCCACAGCTGTTAGATGCACATGATAATTGATCAGATAAGCTGTTATGTGCAGGAAAAGATGCGGGCTCAGCCCCAGAGCCCGCATCGAATACAGGGACACGACCTTGGACGTGCCCATTTGTCCAAGATCGTGAAAGAGTTAAAACAGACTAGCTGAGTCCTTCTAAGTTCTATGTATAAACAGGAAGTCTATTTTCCGTGCATGAGTCAGCATGTTGCTTAATGATGTTGGAAGCCAGATTCATGTGTGGGGTCTGCCACTGAATAATACTCAGACATCTTTTCATTCAACACTACATGGGTGACAATGGTACATGTGTAGTTTAGCTAATGTAATTTTATGGGTCGAATAGAAGATAAAAAGATCTAAAAGTATCTGAAATATTCTAAGTCATGTAGTACAGAGGACCAGAGAATTAGGAAGATGGTTAACACTAAGCTGTAACCATAGGAACTAGTTCTGAAGTAGTTTCTGAAAGGGCAAACACATTAGTAGTGCTGCTGCCGAGGACTCAGACAACGCTGAAATTCAATAATCAAAAAAAGTAGACAAGTATTGTCTGACCTTAATTCTATATAAATCTTTCAGAAGCCAGTGAGCAGGTTTACAAGTATAGCCCAACAAATGAAATCTATGTGTTCCTTTATTTACTAAACCGGCAGGAAATTATTTAGAGAATGAAACTGGGGACTAAACCATGAAAAATTCCTCTGGAAATATAAACTGTTTAGAAATTGGGCTTTTAAGAAGAAATGTAGATGGTCATACCGTTATCAAGAATCTGTTTTGTACGGAGCCATAAACAGTCTCCAATAAAAGTGCATGAGCTCTCTACTGTAGCTTCAAATGCCTCTAATCTTTTTTGGAGACATATTAGGATATTTCTGTGACAACTTCACATCAAGATGAGGACTTCCACATCTATAAGTAGGGCATTTAAAATGCTGAAGCATAAAATTCAAGGAAATTCAATGGTATCAAAGTCTGCAATATTTGTCAGAATTGTATTTAATGGGACGCTGTTAGAAAAGCTAGCAAATTGTATTTGTGGTGTTCTATTTTACTTTGCATCACTTACCACCTGCTTACTATACCTTTGGTGCAGGCATTACACAGTTTCGAGCTTGCTTTGCACAGTACACATGTCGACATTGGACTTGTAGGATACTCATATTACAAGTTTTTGATAGCACAAACTTCAACCTAAATAAGTCTTAACTCTAAATGTAATGCACTTAAAAGTAGTTAGTGAAATAACTAATTTATCACGTATGAACGTATTAACGTACTGTGTTTACTCATTTATCCGGTTTACTTATCAATGATACACATTCTAATATGGCTGTAGAATAAAAAATTTTTGAAAAGAAAATATATTGTGCTTGATCTAATGTCTTTGCGGAAATTAGAATCAAAAGATTAAAGCAAATATTTATAAACTAAGAGATATGTAAGTAGGGCATCACATAATGAATATGCTTTCAACTAATTGCTGATAATTATGTGTGTATACAAAATTATATTTTGGATAACACATTCATGAATACTGAGATAATTTCAATGCAATGGACAAAATAAAACTCATTAGAATATTAGACGCTTAAACAATTCTAAATTAGAGATGCCACTAAGGATATGCTTTGTGAACTTTCTTAATTAAAATAAAACAGGAAAGAGGATTTTAAGATGGATTTTTTGAAAACATAGATAACAATTTTATTTTAACTTAGGAGGATTGTCTGTCATATCAGGCAGAAACAATCCATTATTGGTTAATGTTTGGAAAAGAAAGAGGTAAGTATTGTTATAGGGGAAAAAAAATCTGTTACTTGGGTACTGTAGAGATATTATTTTTGTATTATACATGGTATACTTTTGGCATTGTATGGCATTGCTACTAGTATACTCCACATCATTTTTGTACTTTAGGATCTTGATGTCACTTGTGGGGGCAGTCTCTGCTTGCCCAGTTTTCTCTTTAGAAAGCACACTGACAGTGTGCTCTCTTGCCGGTTCATCACTTCTCATTAGAACCAGCAAAGGAGTGCAAAAAGAATATTGTACAGTGACAAGATCCTACTGAGTATATGTCAGAATTGATAACTAGCGCATGCTCAACAGAGCAAGGACTAGCCCAGTCTCTGAAACGGATGTCACTCATGATGCCACTTCGGTGGGGGCTGAGGCATCAGCAGTGACCAAAGCCTCTACCTCCTGATGATGTCTCATTTGAGTTTCCCAGCATGCATTGGGGGTTCTCACATGAAGTATCATCAAACAGAAAGTAGGTAAAAAAAAATAAAGCAGTTAGATAGCGAACTGAGGGAACCATAGGGAATTTGTAATGAAAGTACAGCTCTGACAAAACTTAAGAGACCACTGCAAAATTTCCATTTTCTCTGATTTTTCTCTTTATAGGTATATTTTTGAGTAAAATGTACATTGTTGTTGTATTCTATAAACTACTGACAACATGTCTCCGAAATTCAAAGCTAAAAATTTTGTATTTATTTGCAGCAAATGAGAAATCGTCAAAATAATAAAAAAGAAACGGTGCTTTCAGACCTCAAATAATGCAAAGAAAACAAGTTCTTATTCATTTAGAAACAACAATACTCATGTTTTAACTCAGGAAGAGTTCAGAAATCAATATTTGGTGAAATAACCATGATTTTTAATCACAGCTTTCATGCGTCTTGGCATGCTTTCCTCCAGTCTTTCACACTGCTTTTGAGTGATCTTATGCCACTCCTGGCACAAAAATGTAAGCAGTTCTTCTTTGTTTGATGGCTTGTGACTATCCATCTTCCTCTTGATTACATTCCAGAGGTTTTCAATGGGGTTCAGGTCTGGAGATTGGGCTGGCTATGACAGGGTCTTGATGTGGTGCTCCTTCATCCACACATTGATTGACCTAGCTGTGAGGAATGGGGCATTGTCCTGCTCGAAAAAACAGTCCTCACAGTTGGGAAACATGGCCTGAGCAGAAACAAGCAAATGTTTTTCAAGGATAACCTTGTATGCGGCTTGATTCATACATCCTTCGCAAAGATTAACCTGCCCAATCCCAGCCTTGCTGAAGCATCCCCAGATCATCACCGATCTTCCACCAAATGTCACAGTGGGTGCAAGACACTGTGGCTTGTATGCCTCTCCAAGTCTCCGTCTAACCATTAGATGACCAGGTGTTGGGCAAAGCTGAAAATTAAACTCATCAGAGAAGATTACCTCACTCCAGTCCTCTATGGTCCAATCGTTATGGTCTTTGGCAAACTTCAGCCTGACTCTACTTTTCTTCTCATTGATGAAAGGCTTTTTCCAGCTTTACATGACTTGAGGCCTGCCTCTAGGAGCCTGTTATGAACTGTTCTTGCCGTGCACTTCACCCCAGCTGCCATTTGCCATTCCTTTTGTAGGTCACTTGATGTCATCCTGTGGTTGCTGAGTGACATTTGAATAAGATGACGGTCATCCCGGTCAGTGGAAAGTCGCTTACGCCCTCCGCCGGTCTGAAGCTTTGTTGTCCTCAATGTCTGCTGCTTGACCCTGTTGTAATGGACTGCCGTCTTTGAAATTTTAAGGATGGAGGCAACATGACGTTCACTGTATCCCTGTGCTAGTAAAGCCAGAATTGAGCCCTTCTTTTCCTCTCTCAAGACTTTTCTTTTCAACTCCTTTGGCATGGTTAAAAGTTTTTTTTTTATTCAAATTACTTTTGGGCTATTCCTAGCACTTGTTTTGCCATCCAGCTTGTCCTATTGCAAGAGGATTGTGATGACCACAGCAGTGTTTTTTATACTTTCCCTCGTTACATAAGATTTGGTTCCGGTGATCACCTAATCAGACGCACATTAAGTAGAATGAGGTGTACTTCGGTTGGAATTCAACTGACACTGGAATGGAATGGCTGTCAGACATGTAGAGATGGTGATTTTTAGAAAACTGCAGTGGTCTCTTAATTTTTGCTAGAGCTGCATGTTATTAAAGAGATTAGATTATTACTTTAAATAGACAGACATTTAGGATTAAAATGAATGTTAGTTTCAGAACACTACTTTAACTTACCGTAATATTTTAATATACTGTAGCTGTACAATTTTATCTCTTATCTACCTTTTGCATAATTACTCAATGTTTATTTAGTTACAACTAGTGATGAGCGAGCATGCTCGCTACTGTTCGGTGCTCACGCGAGCATCTTACTGCTCGAGATGCTCGACGCTCGCAGAGTATTTCCGGGTTGCTCGGGCGGGAATTCGGGTCCCCTCCATGTGTGTTTGGCACTCTTTAGAGAGTGCCTGCCATGCACTGTAATGCCGTAGCCATGTTGGTTGTGAGCATTACAGCGATTGGCTGGACCCACAGAGTCATCAGGTGTATATCAGACCTGGTGCCGCCATACTCGTCACAGTCACTATGGATCAGACAGTGTAGGGAGGGCTGCTGCTGCGTCAGAGAGAGATTGGCTTGTGTATTAGGTAGTGTAGGGAGAAAAACCGTACATTACACATAAGCCATCTTAACAAACAGTCCTTCTGAGGACTAATCCATCTACAGAGATATCAGGCAGGCAGTGTATATAGCAGACTGCAGTGCATATAGCACAAGAGGCTCCATTCCAATTCTGCCTTCTGCTGCTGTTAGATATTTCTATACAAAGGCCCAGGTCTCAGGGGCCAAGAATACTTTTCTTTGGATCTTAATCCTCATTGTTTGCTTAAAAAGCAATCCAGAGAACAACATTTTTCTGCGCTATTTGCTTGTTGGCACTGCAGAATACAGCCATGTCCTTTCCATATTACAGAGCTAGAAATCCAGCTATTTAAAACAGTGTTTTCTCCGTCACACAGATCGCATATACGTTGTCAGAAAAAATTTCCTTCAGTGTGTCAGTGAAGCAATTCACAGCAGTTTGCTGTTCAAACTACTTATCTACAGGCCAGCTATTTAAAACTCTGTTTTCTCCATCACACGGATCACATATACGTTGTCAGAAAATACTGCCATTTCTGGCCTCCATTATAAATTTCCTTTAGTGTGTCAGAGAAGCAGTTCACAGCAGCTTGCTGTTCAAACTACTTACCTACAGGCCAGGTATTTAAAACTCTGTTTTCTCCATCACACGGATCACATATACGTTGTCAGAAAATACTGCCATTTCCGGCCTCCATTAAAAATTTCCTTTAGTGTGTCAGTGAAGCAATTCACAGCAGTTTGCTGTTCAAACTACTTACCTACAGGCCAGGTATTTAAAACTCTGCTTTCTCCGTCACACGGATCACATATAAGTTCGCTCCAAACTCTGTCATTTGTAGTGAGCGTGGAAGATACTGTCCTGCTTTTAAAATGGGCAAAGTACGTGGCAAGGGACGGGGAACTGGACGTGATGGTAATGGTGCATGCAGAGAAAGAGGACAAGGCCGTGGGAAAGCCGAAATTGTGCCACAACAAACACCCACATCTTCTCACCTGACCTTCCTGTCCCAATTTCTAGGGGACCACAGCACACCACTATGGAACCCAGAGCAGTGTCAAAAGGTTATTGGTTGAATAGCGGATAATGCTTCCAGTCAATTTGCCACCACCACCACCATCACCCTGTCTTCCACACGGTCAAGTTTCAGTAGCCGTGAGTCAGGACCGCATATTCCTCACCCTGATCCTCCTTCCTCCCACCATGCCGAGTACCCAGAGACAACTGATCCCACACTTGGACACTCTGAAGAGCTGTTCACTTTTCCATTTATAGATTCAGGCCTCTCGCTCGGTCAACTTGAAGCGGGGCAAGAGGAGATAGCGTGTAGCGATGCCCAAATATTTGAGCAGCCAAGGTCACACGAAGGAGACGGTGGGAAAGTGTCACAAGAGGTGGACGATGATGAGACACAATTGCCAGAAAGTCAGGAGGAGGACCAGGGTGCGGAAGTGGAAGACGAGGTGGTGGATGATATAGTAACTGACTCAACCTGGCAGGAGGACATGCAGAGTGAGGACAGCAGCACACAGGGAGAGGGAGGCAGAGCACGCCAACAGGCAGGAAGAAGTAGTGTGGTGGCCGCAGACAGAAGGCAGGCAACCGTTCCCCATAACATCAACACGAAGGAAGTTGCCAGTACAACAGTTAGGTCTTCCCGAGTCTGGTTGTTTTTTTAAAGACTCTGCCGATAACCCCAAAAAGGCCATTTGCACCACCTGCCAGGCCAGTATCAGCAGGGGTGGCAAAACGACCAGCCTGACCAGGCACATGGCAGCAAAGCACCCGACATTGTGGGCCAAACCCCAGGGTCCAGGAACAGTGTCTGCGGGTGGCACCATTGCTTCTTCCGCTGTTGTGCATGCAAGCCAATCCCCTGTCCATGGTGTATGCGAAGATGCCTCCTGCCCTGCACCTGTCATTGTACACTCTCAAGTAGCAGCATCAGGAAGCACGTCCATGTCCTTGTCCCAGCGCAGCATTCAGTTGTCCATACCCCAGGACCTTGGAACGCAAGTGCAAATATGCAGCCAACGCCCCACAGCCCACATTACTAAATTCTCACATTTCACGACTGCTTGCGCTCAAAATGTTGCCTTTTAGGCTCGTGGAGACGGAAGCATTCCGCAACCTGATGGCGGCGGCCGTCCCTTGGTACTCGGTCTCCAGCCGCCAATATTTTTCCCGGTGTGCGGACCCAAAACATTAGCTGTGCCCTCAACAACGCAGTAACCGGTAAAGTCCACCTAACCACAGACACGTGGACAAGTGCTTGTGTGCAGGGACGGTACATCTCGCTGACAGCACGCTGGGTTAACATAGTGGAAGCCGGGACCCAGTCGGACCTTGGGACTGAACACGTCCTCCCGACGCCAAGGATTGCGGGCCCTAGGTCAATCAGGGTTGCCCCCACGGTCTACAGCTCCTGCACCTCATCCTCCTCAGCCTCCTCCTCCTCTTCAGCCTCCATCTCTGAAATGACCACATCAGTCACAAGCTGGAAGCACTGCAGCACTGCCTCGGCAAAGTGGCAACAGGCTGTGCTGAAACGAATATGCTTAGGTGACAAACCGCACAATGCTGAAGAGTTGTGGACAGCTCTGAAAGAGCAGGAAGATCTGTGGCTTACACCGCTGAACCTACAGCCAGGCATGGTAGTGTGTGACAATGGCCGGAACCTGGTGGCAGCTCTGAGGCGAGGTGAGCTCACACACGTACCATGCCTGGCCCATGTGCTTAACCTCGTGGTTCAGCGGTTTCTCAAATCCTACCCGGAGCTGCCGGATCTGCTTGATAAAGTAAGCCACCTGTGTGCCCATTTAAGAAAGTCAGCTACAGCTTCCGCCGCCCTTGCAGTGTTTCAGCAGTGTTTGCAGCTTCCGGCTCACAGACTGGTGTGTGATGTCCCCACGCGTTGGAAATCTACACTGCAGATGTTGGGAAGGATTTGTGAGCAGAAGAGGGCAGTTGTTGAGTACCAGCATCAACAAGGCCATCGGTATTCAGTTAAGACTCCACACATAAGACCTCAGGAGTGGACATGGATGTGAGATATATGTACCATCCTCCAAAACTTTGAGGACTCCACCAAGATGGTGTGCGGCGATGACACCATAATTAGCGTCACCATCCCGCTTCTCTGTCTTATGAAACGCACTCTTCTCACAATCAAAGAGGATGCATTGCAGGTGGAGCACGATGAGATGGAGCAAGGAACCATACAGGGTGATTACACACAGCCAAGCCTCATCTCATCCCAACGTGGATTGGGTGACAATGAGGAAGAAGAGGAGGAAGGACAGGAGCTAGTTTCATGTACTATGGACGGTACTACTTGCACAGCTGTCATACCATATGTTCAGCGTGGATGGCCAGAGGACAGAGAGGAGGAGGAGGAGAGCATGGTCAGTCATCCTCTTGGTGAGGACACGGAAGTCTTGCCTGTTAGTAGTCTGGCACGCATGGCTGAGTTTATGTTACGTTGTCTTTCCCATGACTCTCGCATTCTCAAAATTTTGGGTGACAGTCATTACTGGTTCGTGACACTTCTAGACCCACACTACAAGGAGAATTTTATATCTCTTATTCCTGAGGCGGACAGGTCTACAAAAATGGGGCTATACCAGAAGGCCATTGTTGCGGAACTATTAAAAAAATTCCCATCTGAAAACGCTGGCGGAAGAGGTCACACTTCGTTGGACAACCAAGGAGTACAGGCGAGAGAGACAACTTCAATCCAGCAGAGGCAGGGGAACACTGTCAAATTTCTGGGAGAGTTTTCTCAGACCCTCCCATCGCACAGGCCATGAGGCGCGGGGTAATCTCACAAGGAGTGCAAAGTTTGAGAAGATGCTGAGGGAGTACCTTGCCGACCCTACCAACATCATCCGTGATTCCGCTGTGCCTTACAATTATTGGTATCCAAGCTAGATACGTGGAATGAACTGGCTCTCTATGCCTTGGAGGTCCTGGCCTGCCCTGCCGCCAGCGTTTTATCAGAGCGGGTTTTTAGTGCCGCTGGTGGAATTATAACTGACAAGCGCATCCGCCTGTCAACTGAAAATGCTGGCAGGCTGACTCTTATAAAAAATGAACAAGGGCTGGATTGGGCCAGACTTCTCAACACCACCGAATTATAGCAACGTAACATAAACTCAAATCCAGTGTCTTTTCTTGAGAGGTGTATTCCCATGCACCTTTTCACACCCACACATGGGTATATGCTTCCAGATTTTGGCTATTTGCTCTTGTCCTCCTCCTTCTCCTCATCGTCCACCACGATATCACCAGGGTGACCATGGTCCGTGATGCAACACCCACATAATTTTTTTAAAGGGTGTTTATGATGCCCGTAAAAAAAATTTTTATACAGTTTGTTCATGTATACCTCCCAGGGGTAAATGTTTGTCAGCCCATACACTTAGTGCATGGGTATTACAAGTATAGGAGGCCTGCTCCTTTCTAATGGGAACAATTTTTTATGAGGCCCTCCTCCACGTCTCTTCCAAGGGGCATTTAAGTGCCTCCAAATTTTTGGCAGCCCTTGCGTTCACTGCATAGGCCAACATTATGGGAGACTCTCTCCTTTCTAATGGGAATTTGTCGTTACTGTGGCCCTGCTCTATGTATCTTTAAATTCTTAGTGGGGTTTTTCCTAAAATTCTTCAGCCGTTGGACTCACTGCATACCCTATAACTGTATAGCAGACTCTCTCCTTTCTTATGGGATTTTGTCGTACTCGTTAATGTGGCCCTGCTCTGTGTGTCTTTAAATACTTAGTGGGGTTTTTCCTAAAATTGGTCAGCCTCTGGACTCACTGCATACCCTATAACTGTATAGCAGACTCTCTCCTTTCTTATGGGAATTTGTCGTTACTGTGGCCCTGCTCTATACATAGTAACATAGTTTTTAAGGTTGAAGGAAGACTAAGTCCATCTAGTTCAACCCATAGCCTAACTTGTTGATCCAGAGGAAGGCAAAAAAAAACCATGTGGCAAACACTAAGCTCCACATTGGGGAAAAAAATTCCTTCCCGACTCCATGCGACAATCAGACTAGTTCCCTGGATCAACGCCCTATCAAGGAATCTAGTATTTATAACCTGTAATATTATAGTTTTCAAGAAAGGCATCCATGCCCTTCTTAAATTTGAACAGTGAATCACTCATTACAACATCATGCGGCAGAGAGTTCCATAGTCTCACTGCTCTTACAGTAAAGAATCCCCGTCTGTGATTATGTTTAAACCTTCTTTCCTCCAGGCGTAGAAGATGCCCCCTTGTCCCCGTCTCAGGCCTCAGAGTAAAAAGATCAGTAGAAAGGTCTTTGTACTGTCCTCTCATATACTTGTACATAGTAATAAGATCACCTCTAAGCCTTCTTTTTTCCACAGTAAATGACCCCAAGTGTAATAACCTGTCTTGGTATTGCAGACCCCCCAGTCTTCTAATAACCTTGGTCACTCTTCTCTGCACCCGCTCTAGTTCAGCTATGTCTTTCTTATACACCGGAGACCAGAACTGTACATAGTATTCTAAGTGTGGTCGCACTAATGACTTGTATAGAGGTAAAATTATGTTCTCCTCATGAGCATCTATGCCTCTTTTAATGCATCCCATTATTTTATTTGCCTTTGCAGCAGCAGCCTGACACTGGCCACTAAACGTGAGCTTGTCGTCCACCAATACACCCAGGTCTTTTTCAGTTACAGTTTTGCCCAGTGTTTTACAATTAAGCATATAATTATACATTTTATTTCCTCTGCCCAAGTGCATTACCTTACATTTATCCCCATTAAAGCTCATTTGCCATTTATCGGCCCAAGCTTCTAGTTTACATAGATCCTCCTGTAATATAAAATTGTCCTCCTCTGTATTGATTACCCTGCAGAGTTTAGTGTCATCTGCAAATATTGAAATATTACTCTGTATGCCCCCTACAAGGTCATTAATAAATATGTTAAAACGAAGGGGGCCCAATACTGACCCCTGTGGTACCCCACTGTTAACGGAGACCCAGTCTGAGTGTGTTCCATTAATAACCACCCTTTGTTTCCTATCACTGAGCCAATTCTTAACCCACATACATATATTTTCCCCTATCCCCATTGTTCTCATTTTATGTATCAACCTTTTGTGTGGAACCGTATCAAAAGCTTTTGAAAAGTCCATATACACAACATCTACTGCATTTCTTTGGTCCAGTCCAGAACTTGCCTCCTCATAAAAACTGATCAGATTAGTTTGACAGGAACGGTCCCTCGTAAACCCATGTTGATATTGGGTCATGACATTATTCTTCTTCAGATACTCTAGTATAGCATCTCTTAGGAAACCCTCCAGGATTTTACCCACAGTAGAGGTTAAGCTTACCGGCCTATAATTTCCAAGTTCAGTTTTTGTCCCCTTTTTGAATATTGGCACCACATTTGCTATACGCCAGTCCTGTGGTACAGACCCTGCTATTATGGAATCTTTAAAGATTAAAAATAATGGTCTATCTATGACGTTACTTAATTCCTGCAGTACTCGCGGGTGTATCCCATCCGGGCCTGGGGATTTGACAACTTTAGTGATTTTTAGACGCCGCCGCACTTCCTGCTGGGTTAAGCCAGTGACATTTACTGGAGAATTTTTGTTATCACTAATCATGTTTTCTGTCATGCGATTTTCTTGTGTAAATACGGTTGAAAAAAAATCATTTAGCATATTGGCTTTTTCCTCATCCTCATCCACCATTTCACCCAGACTATTTTTAAGGGGGCCAACACTATCATTTTTTAGTTTTTTACTATTTATGTAGTTAAAGAATATTTTGGGGTTATTTTTACTTTCTCTGGCAATGATTCTCTCTGCCTCAATCTTTGCTGCCTTGATTTGGTTTTTACATAATCTATTTAATTTTCTATATTTATTTAATGCCTCATCACTACCTACTTGCTTTAGTTCTCTAAATGCTTTCTTTTTGTCACTTATTGCGCCCCTTACAGCTCTATTTAGCCATAGTGGTTTCCTCCTATTTCTAGCATGTTTATTCCCAAAGGGTATATATTGTACACAGGTCCTATTCAGGATGTTAATAAATGTCTCCCATTTGCTTTGTGTAGTTTTATGTCTCAGGATATTGTCCCAGTTTATTGCACTAAGATCATCTCTTAACCGTTGGAAATTTGCCTTCCTGAAGTTTAGTGTCCTTGTAACCCCTCTACTACACATCTTATTAAAGGTTACATGAAAACGTATTATTTTGTGATCACTATTACCCAAGTGACCCCCAACTCGTATATTTGATATGCGGTCTTGGCTATTGGTTAATATTAGGTCTAGCAGTGCCCCCCTTCTTGTTGGGTCCTGAACCAGTTGTGAAAGGTAATTGTCTCTCATAGTAGTCAAAAACCTATTTCCTTTGCTTGAACTACATGTTTCTGTTCCCCAATGTATTTCAGGGTAGTTGAAGTCTCCCATAATAATGACTTCTCCTTGAGTCGCTGCTTCATCTATTTGCTTTACGAGGATATTCTCCGCTACTTCCATTATTTTTGGAGACTTATAACAAACTCCTATCAGTAATTTATTATTTTTTCCCCCTCCCCTTATCTGCACCCACAGGCACTCTACATTTTCATTAGATTCACATATATCCTCCCGCAAGACAGGATTTAAGGATGATTTTACATATAAACACACACCCCCCCTCTCTTGTTTGTATGGTCATTTCTGAACAGACTATATCCCTGTAAATTAACTGCCCAGTCATGGCTCTCGCCCAGCCACGTCTCAGATATCCCTACCATGTCATAATTATTTTCCAACAAAATTAATTCTAATTCCTCCATTTTGTTGGTGAGGCTTCTGGCATTAGTGTACATGCATTTTATGTATCTCTCTGTACCTCTATTCCTTCTTTCTTTATTGACTGCTCTAACCCCACCCCCAATTTCTTTATTTGTGCCCAGGTCACTATCTGCACTATCTTCCCCACCTATAAAATGAATACCCTCCCCCCCAATCCCTAGTTTAAACACTCCTCCAACCTTCTAGCCATTTTCTCCCCCAGCACAGCTTCACCCTCCCCATTAAGGTGCAGCCGGTCCCTAGCGTAGAGTCTGTAGCCAACTGAGAAGTCGGCCCAGTTCTCCAGGAACCCAAATCCCTCCTTCCTACACCAGTTCTTGAGCCACTTATTTATCTCCCTAATCTCCCGTTGCCTCTCTGGCGTGGCACGTGGTACTCGTAGTATTTCAGAGAATACCACCTTGGAGGTCCTTGCTTTCAGCTTGCAGCCTAATTCCCTGAAATCATCTGTAAGGACCTTCCACCTACCTCTAACTTTGTCATTTGTGCCAATGTGCACCATGACCGCTGGGTCCTCACCAGCCCCTCCCAGTAATCTGTCAACCCGATCAGTGTTCGACGATCCCTGTCTTTGTGACAGATTGCCCTATCTGTTCCTCTAATAATTGAGTCCCTCACTACCAGCACCTGCCTGGCCTGCTCTACTCTCCTATTTCCCTCTTTACTGGAGCTAACACTCCTCCAGCTTTCAGGGGACATGCCTTGCTGCAGTAGTGCTACCCCTGTACCATCACTCCCCTCATCTGCCAAGTTTGCAAACTTATTGGGGTGTGCCAGATCAGGACTAGCCTCCCTGGCACTCTTCCCTCTACCACCCCTTCTAACTGTCACCCAACTAGCGACCTCATTGTCCTGCAGCTCCCGACTACCACCCTCCCCCACATCTACCCCAGTGAGCTGCTGCTCAGTGAGCAGCAGACTCCTTTCCATGTTGTCAATGGATCTCAGTGTTGCCAGCTCCTCATTTAGATCCAGTATCTGGGCTTCCAAACGCACAACGTGCCCACATCTCGCGCAGCAGTAAGCAACCTCGACCGGCTGTTCAAGGAATACATACATGTGGCAAGATGTACACTGGATAGCATTGCCAATAATGGAGCTCATTTCCTAATGGGGATTGCAATATACAGAATGTTAAGTAAAAAGTAAAGTAAAGAAATTAATGAAATACAGTCAGCAATTCAGTACAAAGTCCTCCCTTCCAAACTCCCTGAATACAAAGTCACTGAAAAACAAGTCACACACTTACTTTCGTTCGCACTTACGCTCCGGACACACGCAGCTCGTTCACACTCGCAAACTAAGAGATTTAAAGAGGTTTTTTTTTTTGTTTTTTTTCCCTTTTCCAACAATGCACCCTTCACCTCAATGCACTTCCAAAGGACTGAATGCCCAACCAGCTGCCCCTTATAAACCCTTAATTATGACCCCTTCCCCTTAATTAACCACTTGTGAGTAAAGCTACACCTCAGGATTTTAGTGCAATGTTGTTAACCCTTAAATACACAGGTAGTAAACTAAGAAACTAAAACTGTAGTGAGAAAATAGGTTTTAAAAAGCCAAATAAATCTAAACAGGTAGAAAAGCACTCAGCAGGTCAAAATGCAGCACTCACCGCAATTCACACAGGTATTTTCTGCAGGATTCCCAATACCTCTTCACTGAAAAACAAGTCACACACTTACTTTCGTTCGCACTTACGCTCCGGACACACGCAGCTCGTTCACACTCGCAAACTAAGAGATTTAAAGAGTTTTTTTTTTTTTTTTCCCTTTTCCAGCAATGCACCCTTCACCTCAATGCACTTCCAAAGCACTGAATGCCCAACCAGCTGCCCCTTATAAACCCTTAATTATGACCCCTTCCCCTTAATTAACCCCTTGTGAGTAAAGCTACACCTCAGGATTTTAGTGCAATGTGGTTAACCCTTAAATACACAGGTAGTAAACTAAGAAACTAAAACTGTAGTGAGAAAATAGGTTTTAAAAAGCCCAATAAATCTAAACAGGTATGAAAGCACTCAGAAGGTCACAATGCAGCACTCACCGCAATTCACACAGGTATTTTCTGCAGGATTCCCAATACCTCTTCACTGAAAAACAAGTCACACACTAACTTTCGTTCGCACTTACGCTCCGGACACACGCAGCTCATTCACACACGCAAACTAAGAGATTTAAAGAGTTTTTTTTTTTTTCCCTTTTCCAGCAATGCACCCTTCACCTCAATGCACTTCTATGTGTCTTTAAATTCTTAGTGGGGTTTTTCCTAAAATTGGTCAGCCGTTGGACTCACTGCATACCCTATAACTGAATAGCAGACACTCTCCTTTCTAATGGGAACACGTCGTACTTGTTACTGTGGCCCTGCTCTATGTGTCTTTAAATTCTTAGTGGGGTTTTTCCTAAAATTGGTCATCCGTTGGACTCACTGCTTGATGACTTTCAGAGTCCCTCCATCATAAATAAAACATTTCCCGGTGAATGCATTTGTCTTAAAAAATAACGTAAAAAAACAAAAACAATAGGATCTTTCTTTAGTATAAAAAACAGCGTCACCAATTTAACCTCAATGTAATCACATTGTTCAGCTCATGCACCTCCTCCTTCATCTCCGAAATGACCACATTAGTCACAAGCTGACAGCACTGCAGCACTGCCTTGGCCAAGCGGCAACAGGCTGTGCTGAAGATAACATGCTTAATGTTTAAATGACAAACCACCCAGCGCTGCAGAGTTGTTGAAAGCTGTTACACAGCAGCCTGATCTGTGGCTCTCACCGCTGAACATACAGCCAGGCATGGTCGTGTGTGACATTGGGCGGAACCTGGTGATGGAGAAATGACAGCCGGGGTAGATACGGTTTCCCTCTATGCCAGTCCTTTCACTGAGCTAAATACAACTCTCAGCAAAAAAAGTTGTGGACTGGCTCCGTACCGTCCCTGGCCACATTCACCTGTCCACATGTTTGTGGTTAGGCGGTCCTTCACAGTAAGTGCACTGGGGAGGACCCGTGCTTGTGGAAGGCGGAGGCGACACCGGGAGAAACAGTGGTGGCTGGGGACTGAGTATGGACACCCAGCCGCCACCGGCATGAGGTTATGAAAAGCTTCAGCCTCCATGAGCCTAAAAGGCCACATTTTAAGTGCAAGCAGCTGTCAAAAAATTGGCAGTATAGTATTGCAACCTGTGGGTGGGTGGCTGGCTGCATACTTGCGGTTGCATTCCAAGGAATGGGGTAGGGACAACTGAACGCTACACTGGGACAAGGACGTGGACGGTGATTGTTGCAAGTCTGCAATGACAGGTGCATGGCGGGAGGCATCTTCGCATGCGTCAAGGATCATTTATGATGGGCACACCTTTAGGCAGTGACTTGGGAGTCAGAAATCCTTCCAGAGGCCTTCCCCATGCTGTTCCCATGTCTTTTCAGAACTGTATGCATGTGTCTGATGATGTGTCACACACCACATGGCCAGATAAGGTTGTAAAATATTAAAATGACATTTCCCAGTGAATGCATTTGTCTTTGTTGAAAGCAATGCAAAAGTGCAAAAACGCATCAAAAACGCTACATGTGAACATAGCCCAAGGTATGAAGGAGTATTTTTGTTTTTGGTTATTTATTTTGCTTTATATACATTGTACATGTCATGGAAAGGATGTTCCTTAACATATTTCCCAGGAAAATCCATTTTGGTTTCGTTTCACTGCAGCCCTCCACCAGTCGGGCCTTTATGGCAGTGTGGCCCGACGGAAGCCTCTCATCAGTGCAAGACATATGAAAGCCCACATAGAGTTTGTTCAAAAACACATGAAGGACTCCGAGACTATGAGAAATAAGAGTCTCTGGTCTGATGAGAAGAAGATAGAACATTTTGGTGATAATTTTAAGAGGTATATGTGGAGAAAGCCAAGCACTGCTCATCACCTGCCCAATACAATCCCAACAGTGAAACATGGTGGTGACAGCATCATGCTATGGGGGTGTTGTTCAGCTGCAGGGGTAGGATGACTGGTTGCAATTAAAGGAAACATGAATGCAGCCAAGTACAGAGATATCCTGGATGAAAACCTCTTCCAGAGTGCTCTGGACCTCAGACTTTGCCGAAGGTTCACCTTCCAACAAGACACTGACCCTAAGCACACAGCTAAAATAGCAAAGGAGTGGCTTCAGAACAACTCTGTGACCATTCTAGACTGTCCCAGCCAGAGCCCTGACCTTAACCCAATTGAGCACATCTGGAGAGACCTCAAAATGGCTGTCCACCAACGTTCACCATCCAACCTGATGGAGCTGGAGAGGATCTGCAAGGAAGAATGGCAGAGGATCCCCAAATCCATGCGTGAAAAACTTGTTGCATCGTTCCCAAGAAGACTCATGGCTGTTATAGCTTAAAAGGGTGCTTCTATTCAATACTGAGCAAAGGTTCTGAATACTTATGACCATGTGATATTTCAGTTTTTCTTTTTTAATAAATTTGCAACATTTCTACATTTCTGTTTTTTTTTCAGTCAAGATGGGGTGCAGAGTGTACTTTAATGAGAAAAAAATGAACTTTTCAGAATTTACCAAATGGCTGCAATGAAACAAAGAGTGACAAATTTAAAGGGGTCTGAATACTTTCCATACCCACTGTACATTAGAGAAATGTCAGACAAACCTGTCTATTTTAGTGCGACTAGCCGATTGTCTCAACTCTTCCCAACAAATAATGTCTGGGGAGAGAACTTTTGGGCAAGTTGAATTTCAGAGACCAATGCTATTATCTCTAAAAAAAAAAAAGGGAGAGATTGCTGTAAGTTGTCAGTTATCTCAGCTGTTTGAGCACCTTAAACCTGCGGATCACTGTGTCTGGACAAGCAAATGAGTGGATTTTCATCCACAAATGTTGCATTTAATAAAAAATTACATATGTCTTGGTTTTGTTGACCAAGCAGTACTAGCAGTACTGTAGAGATGAAAGTTTTTTTTATCACTAAAGAGAACCTGTCACCAGGTGTGACCAGTTCTTACACTTATTTTATTCCTGCTGCTCCTTTGGGTAATACGTTCTTGTTTTGTTTGTTTGTTTTTAAATTAGCCATTTGGTTCCAGAGATATGGGCCTTTTTATTTAGTGCCAATTGTTATGGTGTATGGTGAATCCCTTCTCCCTCTTACAGACATAAATTCCTTACATGATGTAGATGTTGCTGCCGCTTTATATAACACCAAAACAGATGCAGCTCTTGAATGGGTCACCCTCCTCACACTTACCAAAGCTCGCACAATCAACAGGCAACCCTGGCACACCAGCCTGACTAAAGAACTGAGATGGGCATCCAGCATTGCTGAACAGATATGGAAAAGTTCCCACTCTAATGAGCACTTCATCGCATTCAAACAGTCCATCACTCACTTTCAAGTCTACCCTCACTGCAGCAAAACAAACCTACTTCACATCCCTCATATCCTCCCTGTTTCACAACCCTAAACAACTATTCAATACTTTTAATTCCTCTCCTCCATCCCCCAGCTCCCCCTCCCTCTTCTCTCATCTCAGCTGAAAATTTTGCCTCATTCTTCAAGCAGAAAATTGACAACATAAGGCAAAGCTTTTGCCTAAAGTCCCCATAGCCCTTTCTCATGACTACTGAACTCTCCTCCTCCAAAACCAGCTTCTCCGTCATCACGGAAGATCATCTTTCCTCTTTACTCTCCAAGTCACATCTCACCAACTGTGAACTTTACCCAATCCTATCCCACCTCATCCCAAACCTTACCACAGTCTTCATCTTAACCCTAACCCACCTCTTCAACATGTCACTAACAACTTGTGTCTTCCCCTCATCCTTCAAGAATGCTTCGATCACCCCCATCCTCACAAAGCCCTCCGTGACCCATCCTCTCTGTCTGTCACCCCATATCACTTCTCCCCTATGCCTCAAAACTACTTGAACAACATGTCCATCTTGAACTGTCCTCCCACCTCTCCTCCTGCTCCCTCTTTGACGGCTTGTAATCTGGCTTACGACTGCACCATTCCACTGAAACTGCCCTGACTAAAGTCACCAATGACCTACTAACTGCCAAATCCTAACCTAACCCTAAAGGACACTACTCTGTCCTCTTCCTCCTGGACCTGTCATCTGCCTTCGACACAGTGGACTATTCCCTCTTACTACAGACTCTCTCATCCCTTAGCATCACCGACTTGACACAATCTTGGATCTCCTCATACCTTACAGTCCGGAAATTCAGCGTCTCCCACTCACACACCACCTCCTCATCTCACCCCTGTTGGTGTCCCCCAAGGCTCAGTTCTAGGCCCCCTGCTCTTCTCCATCTACACCTTTGGCCTCAGACAGCTCATGGAGTCTCACGACTTTCAGTATCACCTCTATGCTGAATGCTGATGATACACAGATCTACCTCTCTGGACCAGATATCACTTCCTTAATAACCAGAATCCCACATTGTTTGTCCGCTATTTCATCTTTCTTCTCTGCTAGATTTCTAAAACTTAACATGGATGAATTCATCATCTTTCCACCATCTCATTCAACCTCCCAACTGACCTATCCATCAAAGTCAATGGCTGCCCACTCTCCCCAGTCCCGCAAACTCGCTGCCTTGGGGTAACCCTTGACTCTAATCTTGCTTTTAAACCTCATATCCAAGCCTTTTCCACTTCCTGCCAACTCCAACTCAAAAATATTTCCCGGATCCACACATTCCTCAACCATGAATCTGCAAAAACACTAGTGCATGCCTTGAATACTGCAACTTCCTGCTCTGTTCCCTCCCTTCTAACACTCTTGCACCCCTCCAATCTATCCTAAACTCTGCTGCCCGACTAATCAACCAGTCACCACACTATTCCCCGGCCTTTCCCCTCTGTCAATCTCTGCACTGGCTCCCCGTTGCCCAGAGACACAAGTTCAAGACTCTAACCTTGGCATACAAAGCCATCCACAACCTACCTCCTCCATACATCTGTGACCTAATCTCCCGTATTTACCTGCACACAACCCCCGACCCTCACAAGATCTACTTCTCTACTCCCCTTTTATCTTCCCCTTTCCACAATCGCATCCAAGATTTCTCCCATGCATCTCCCCTACTCTGGAATTCTCTAACCCAACATATCAGACTCTCGCCTACCATGGAAACCTTTAAAATGAACCTGAAGACCTACCTTTTCCGACAAGCCTACAGGCTGCAGTAACTCTCAATCTACCATACCGCCGCATGACTAGCTCTGCCCTCACCTACTGCATCCTCACCCATCCCTTGTAGATTGTGAGCCCTTGCGGGCAGGGTCCTCTCTCCTCCTGAGTCCAGTCGGTGACTCGCTTTTGTTCAAATTATTGTACTTGTTTGCTATGTATACCCCTTTTTCACATGTAAATCACCATGGAATAAATGACGCTATAATAATAATAATATTAATAATAATAATGGTGTTTATATAGAGGTCAGGGCTCACAGGATTTTCTGTGTGCTAGAGATTAGGCTGCTCAGCGTTATGACTCTGTGAGCCAAATCCCCTTGGTGAAGACCATAAAATAAGTAGAAAATAAAAAAAAGCTCAAGTCTATGGAAAAGTATGGCAAGTTTGAAATAAAAAAAAACAGAATACTCAGGGGAGCAGCGGGAATAAAATAAGCGCAAAACTGGCCATTTTTTACCTATGATGGGTGCTCTGTAAATGTATACTAATATTCTGTGGACATGTTGAGTGGATTTTATAGAACTATTCAGATACAATTCACTACATAAATAACGTTAAATGTTTTATGCCATTGAGTATAAGTAGTATCCTGTATCCTGGTAAAACTGATTGTTCAATAACACTATTGAGACTCAAAACATACATGAAATATATAAATGCAAAAAAAAAAACAGTTCTTCCATGAAAAAGCTAAATTAGTTCTCAATATTTTCTTTCTATAGTACCAAGTAATTCTGCTCTTTTTGAAGAAAAAGATTCTCTACCTTTATTTATGCTGTGAATATAAATGAAGTTTTCGCTGTTTACACATGAAAATATATATAGACAAGTGTGGTCTGCAACTAATGTGTTATGGTCTGCAGCCATCTAAGTGATTTAGGTATTGTTTAAAAAAATATAACTAAAATTGTTCATAGAGGTCAAATGAGCGATAAATATGACCTTAAACTCTGTACTATAAATGCCGGCATCAGTAATGTAAACAGATCGCAGGACAGATTTACAACGCATGATAAAACAGCATTTGCTTACTTTTAGAGACATTTGGTATTTCAGCAATGCTTAAATAGCATATTACATTTATCGGGGCAATCTCATTAAAATAGTAGCATATATTCACTTTGCTCAGCAATTATAAAGTGCATTTAAGAGTCGTCACCATCATAATTTCAGCTAATAACTGAAGAGTAAAAAGTTATTGCCAAGTGCATTTATTAATATAATGACTTCTGCGGGTGACTTTGCAAGTATAATATATGTACCATTTAGGAGCATATTTATTATAGGATTATAGACTCATTTATAATGATCAGTGAACCTTTGATTAGAAATGCGCAAATCTGCCAAAACTCAAATTCAGCAGATTCGCTTAAAATCGTCCAGGAAAATTGATTTGCACGGAATCGAATGAGTCCTGATGGCCACTAAAAAAGCCTTTTATCATGTTCTGAGGTCTTCCGACCTTAAAGGGGTATTCCCATCTCCAAGATCCTATCCCAATATGTAGTAGGTGTAATAAGAATAATATTAGCAAATGCCACCAATTAGAAATGTAGTATAGTTTTTCAGATTTTCTAGGTCTCTTTCCTCATGTGCAGGCATTGCAGGACCTTAGGCATCCATGGTTACGTCCACTTATATAGTGACAGTTAGTTATCTAGCTGCCAGTGGTCGTAACCATGGATACCTAAGGTCCCGCAATACCTGCACATGAAGTGACACAGCAAATCAAAAATACTATACTACATTTATAATTGAAGATATTTGCTAATATTATTATTATTACACCCACTACATATTAGGATAAGATCTTGGAGATGGGAATACCCCTTTAAAGCATAATAAACGGATAGGCCGGAAAGGTAATAAAAACAATAAATATTCATACTCAAATAGCCCGTCACTTGTCCCTGTCCCTAGAGCTGCCTACCAGTTCTCCGTTGGCTTCACAGTCAGCTGCTTTGGCAGGGACAGGTGAGGAGGGTAGTTGAGGGGCTAGTTATTGTGTTTTTATCTCTGGTTCAACCCATACGAATCCAGCAAAATGGATTCAGGTAAATCAGTCATAAATAAACACTGATTTATTACAGGACCCAGCTTGTTCTACACAATGAAGCATAGCAGACAAATAAACTGTTTATCACAATGTCAACAGGGAAGAATAAAATAACTAAGGAGCATATCCACAATTGAATTGATATATTAGGAAACGGTTTAAACAGTCTTCTATCAAAACGCTATATAGTACGTATAATGTATAGCATTCCAAAAATACAACATGCTGATTCATTTTCTATACTCTACAGTCATGGCCAAAATTTTTGGCACCCTTGAAATTGTTCCAGAAAATTAAATATTTCTCCCAGAATATTATTGCAATTACACATGTTTTGTTATACACATGTTTATTTCCTTTGTGTGTATTGGAACAACACAAAAAACAGATAAAAAAGGGAAATTGGACATAATTTCACACAAAACCCCAAAAATGGGCCAAACAAAATGGCTCAATTTAATATTTGGTTGCACACCCTTTGGAATAAATAACTGCAATCAGTCGTTTCCTATAACCATCAACAAGCTTCTTACACCTCTCAACTGGAATTTTAGACCACTCTTGTTTTGAAAATTGCTCCAGGTCTCTCATATTTGAAGGTGCCTTCTCCCAACAGCAATTTTAATATCTCTCCACAGGTGTTCAATGGGATTTAGATCCGGACTCATTGCTGGCCACTTCAAAACACTGTCAATCTTTGACAGTGACATTTAAATGGCATGGTTGCAAATGCTTTAGCAAACTGGCTTCTATTGGCACGCCATGATGTGATCGCGGGGAATGGATGGGTTACTGTGGAACCCAGGGGCCCTGCCAGCCTGGCAGTTCTGTGAAGATCAGCAGCAGACTGAACTGAATAGGAGAGCATGATTTACACTGCAGTATATACTGCAATACAATATTATAGTATAAGCAATCTGTTGATCATTAATTCTAATCCTCTGAGAGGACTAAATAGAAAGAGAAAAAAAAAGTGAATAGTATAAAAATTTGAATCATCATCTTTTCCCCCAATTAAAAATAAAGAAGTTTAAAAATATATATAAAAAATATATATAAAAAATGTCATTGCCTCATCTATAAAAGGTTGGTCTATCAAAGTATACATTTAATTAATCTGTAAAGAAAAAAAAATCAAAATGCCCGAATTGCGCTTTTCTGGGCACCAAACTTCCCTAAAAAAAGTACAGTAAGTAGCAATCAACATGTCTTATCTACCTCAAAATGGTATCAATAAAATTGACAGCTTGCCACGCAAAAAATAAGCCTTCACACAGACTCATTGACAGAAAAAAATAAATGTATGGTTCTCTGAAAATAAAAAAAAAAAACTATTGTTTTTAAATTTCTGAATTTTTTGTCACCACTTAAATGTAACAAAAAAAATCAGTTTGGCATTTTTGTAATCGTACTGACCTGGAGAATCAAGTTTCCAGGTCTTTTTACTGCGTTTCAGAGAAAGACATGACGTGCCCCCAGGGCCGTGGGGTACTCAGCAGCCGGGCCCCTGGTTGCCGGTTGAGGATATCACGGTGGCTGGCCCGGTCCGTGGCCCAGGGCGGTCACTCAAAAGGGAGGATATGTATATATGGGGATTTGGGAAAGTTCGTGACGCCACATGTGGTACCTGGTGAGGATCACCAGCGCTGCAACAGTCCTCTGAGGCAGATGTTAGGGCAGCTTGAGATGGGACGGTTCCCCAGAGATGGAGCAAGCCTCAGGGCAGTGTAGAAGTAGAGAGTGGGTTGCGCTGGGCGTTGTGGTGCAGGGGGAACGATGGCGCCGATGAAGAATGGACGAAGGCAGTGCAGTGCAGTCATCCAAGATTTTACTCACAGTTCTTTAGACACTTCACAGGTGCACTATACCAGTAAAGGGCTCCCATGTTGCGCTGCGTTCACCGGGCAGAGGTTCAATCCTTCCTCAGGCAACTTGAGAATACCTGGCAGAACCCCACTTTCTCGTGTTCCTATTTTGACCGCCTTCACTCCGGTCTTTCTCCCTCCTTCTCTGCGCTGCCCACTCTCAATCCCGCTCGGGTGCGCTGAAGTCCTTCCTGTACGTCGGATCCGGGACCCACTTGACCCTCCTGGGGATTAGAATGCCACAACGATCCCTCTGTCTTCTGACAGATGCGGGGCGTAAGGGTGCCGTCCTGCACGCGCCATACCCCCCCCTGGGATCCTTTCTGTCGTACGGAGCCTACTCCCTGCTCCCCTCCTGGGCCTCTGACACTGGGCCCTAACTGTGGAGCAGATCTCCTAATGAGACTCTGCTCCCGGACTGTTCTTCTGAACTGTCCCGAGCTGTTCTTCTGAACTGTTCCCTAACTCTGATCTGCCACCCTAAGATGGCTTCCCCATTTATACTCCTACTAAAGTGCTCCCTCTAACTACTTCCTCCACCCACACCCACTACTTGTTCCCCCTACCTTTGGGTTCCCCCCACTCCAGCAAGGATCAGGGCTCAGCAGAAACATACATTGCGTCTTGCCCCTCCTGCTGGCCTGGAGCAGTGTAGTGTTGGATGCAGGTGTTTGGGGTTCCATGCAGCATTCCCATCTTACCTGAGAGAAGGGAGACACCACACCTGTGGGTGAGGTGCATTACCTCTGTGGCGACTGAACCCTCAGGGGCGCCACAGACATACTTGGCTGCAATCATGCAGCCAGGATCTGACTCATGCTGCCCTCTGTTTGGAGAGAATGAAATGAGTGATAGATTCCCTTGAAATGACCTGACGTCCCACAGGAGTTGAGTCCCATCATGCTCAGGCATGTCTGGCATATTCACTCGAATTCGGCCAGCAGATTCAACTTGGTCTAAATAAATACAATCCAAATTGAAACTACCCCAAGTGTCTTGAAGGGAGGAAAAAAAAAAGCATTATTCATCTTTCCTCCTATATGTTTACACACCCTCCGCCGAAGCTCCCTGGTCTTCCATTCTTTCGTCATATGATGGGTATGGACCTCCCCGTGTGACTTCATTGGGCCAGCCACAAGCCCTCGAGTCTCAGCAGCAGAAAGAAATGAGTTGAGCGACAGAAGAACAGAAGACGGGGAAACTTAAATGGTGGTGGATGTGGCAGAAGTGGTGTAAGAACAGATGAGCAAAGGGGAGTATAATTTTTTATTATTATGTTAACCCCTTCCCAGCCTCAAAAGAATGCATTAAAATGGATTTCTCATGTCTACTCTCTGATTTATACATTATAGCACTGGCCTAAATGGGAGCCTTTTTCTGGAAGTTGGACTCTTGGAGTGAGTTACGTCATTTAAAAATCAAGCACGCATAATAAAATTATTTTTATATTTTGGGAATTTTTTTCACTGCTATTGATTTTTGTAATAAAATACATGACCATACCCTGTAATAAGACTTCTATAAGCGAGCCCATGAGATTACACTATATATTGCTCAAAAGAATAATCATTAGAACTTCAATATATCAGTTTATAAGTGATATGTAGATGAAATATGTAAAAAAACATTAAATGCTGGTCTACTGAATCAACAGTGAGGGAAAAACTGTGCGCATTTCATGAAAGTGAATTTTCAAATTTGCAGATATGACCAAATACAACTAGCTGACTTCTCCACTGATTAATTCTTATTATGACTAATATTCTTTAGTCTTATTTGCTGACATATTCCACTAGGTTTGCAGTTTAACCATTTTCATACTAATCATTCTGTGTTAAGCTACATTCACACTTGAGTCTTATTTTAGAAGTGTGAATCTGTATGTTTTTATGTGCCGAAAGGATGTGACAGCTGGTATACTTTTTGGATCAGATATCCAATCCATATTCAATTGGTATCATAGCAATATGTTCCTCCTCAGATTTATCATATTTTATTACATTAAAGGCAATTGAGTGCTCGCTGAACAAATGATGCATAACAGAAAATGTTGACCTAGTCAGTTGACCAATCCCAAAATGTAGATAATATTTAATGACTGGGCTATAAAATTCCTATTCACTGTGAATAGGGCACAGTGATTTTCCATACAGTACTTGTGATTAGTGATGAGCGAGCACTAAAATGCTCGGGGACTCGTTGCTCGGGTAGAGCAAATTGGAATACTTGGGTGCTCGACCCGAGCAACGAGCCCAATGTAAGTCTATGGGAAACTCGAGCATTTTTCAGGCGGCTCCCCCCAGCGGTCTGCAGAGGGCGTAAAAATTGCACAAATCGATGGGAACAGTGCTAAAATGACATGGGAACAGCATGGGGAAGACCCCTGGAAGCATCTCTGACTCTCAGGTCACTGCTGTCAGCAACGTGGTCAGAGTATTATGCCACTTTTACGGACTCACAATAAAACATACAAAAACGAAACCAAAATGGATTTTCCTGGGAAATATGTTAAAGAACATCTTTTCCAGCGTAATGACTTGTATATGAGGCAAAATAAATAACCAAAAACAAAAATAATCCTCCACACCTTGGGCTATGATCATACATAGCGTTATTGATGCGTTTTTGCACTTTTGAATTGCTTTCAACCAAGACAAATGCATTCACCAGGAAATGTCATTTTAACATTTTACAACCTTATCTGGCCATGTGGTGTGTAACATATCATCAGACACATGCATACAGTGCTGAAAAGACATGGGAACAGCATGGGGAAGACCCCTGGAAGCATTTCTGACTCCCAGGTCACTGCCTAAAAGTGTGCCCATCATAAGTGATCCTTGACGCATGCGAAGATGCCTCCCGCCATGTACCTGTCATTGCAGACTTGCAACAATCACCGTCCACGTCATTGTCCCACTGCAGCGTTCAGTTGTCCCTACCCCATTCCTTGGAATGCAAGCGCAAGTATGCAGCCAGAACAGGCTGCAATAATATACTGCCAAATATTTGACAGCTGCTTGCACTTAAAATGTGGCCTTTTAGGCTCGTGGAGGCGGAAGCTTTTCATAACCTCATGCCGGCGGCAGCCGGGTGTTCATACTCGGTCCCCAGCCGCCACTATATTTCCCGGTATTGCCTCCGCCTTCCACAAGCATGGGTCCCACAACATTACCCGTGCACTTACTGGGAAGGACCACCTAACCACAAACACGTGGACAGGTGATTGTGGCCAGGGACGGTACGGAGCCAGTCCACAACTTTTTTTGCTGAGAGTTGCATTTAGCTCGGTGAAAGGACTGGCATAGAGGGAAACCGTATCTACCCTGCGTGTTATTTCTCCCAGGAAGTCCTGTAATTGAGCTTGTTGCAGAAGCAATGGCAGCCCGTCCAACATCAACTCGCACTTGTCGGTGGTGCTTTGACACACGCACATCTTTCTTTGCGCATGTAATATCTTGAATACAGAGTTGGACAATGGCCTGATCTGTAATGCGTTTTGAGAAATAACATACATAAGCATGGCCGATCCACATTTAAAAAGCAGCCATAGAGTGTCCGGGAACCTTCCCCCAGGGCTGCTTTTTGGCAGGGTTGGACGGGCCCACCAGAGAACCAGAGACTCCTCTGGCGGGCCCTGGCTTCTCCTTCAGGAGAGTTCATAGTGCCGAGGTGAGGCCATGATGATGATAGATGCCACCATCTGCTTAGTTTTCTGTTACTTGGAATGCAAGTGCAAGTATGCAGCCAGCCACCCACCCACCCACAGGCCGCAACACTAAACTGCCAGATTTCTGGGCAGTTCTTTGCACTTGAAATATGGCCTTTTAAGCTCGTGGAAGCAGAAGTTTTTCACAACCTCATGCTGGCGGCGGTTGGGTGTCCATACTCGGTCCCTAGCCGCCACTATATTTCCCGGTATTGCCTCCGCCTTCCACAAGCACGGGTCCCACAACATTACCCGTGCCCTCCCCAGTGCACTTACTGGGAAGGACCAGGTAACCACAAACGCGTGGACACGTGAATGTGGCCAGGGACAGTACGGAGCCAGTCCACAACTTTTTTTAGCTGAGAGCTGTATTTAGCTCGGTGAAAGGACTGGCATAGAGGGAAACAGTATCTACCCTGCTTGTCATTTCTCCAGGAAGTCCTCTAAAGCTGATTGCACTTGAAATGTGGCCTGAACATTACTGCTGGTACTTTTCTGTGGGAATTTGCTTGCCTCCTACCAGCCTGGAATATTTCCAGCAAACTATGGTACAAAGCCATGGTATTAGCACAGCCCCCAGTACCAGCAGGAAAGCCATCCCCAATTTCCTTCTCAGGAATTTTATTTGGTAGACTGAGTGACTGCCCAAATACATTTTCTCACAAAGGAGCTGAAGATCGAGTGGCAGTAGGTGCAAGGTTCTCCAGCCTGTTAGATATTAGAGGGTGAACGGCAGCACATTGGATCAGTGGTTAGCACTGAAGCCTTGCGGCGCTGGGATCCTGGGTTCAAATCCCAGCAAGGACAACATCTGCATGGACTTTGTATGTTCTCCCCGTGTTTGCGTGTGTTTCCTCCTCAGTAAAAATAGAGTGTCTGGGAATCTTCCCACACACTTTTCTTAGCCAGGACTGCTTCTCAGCAGGGTCTGACGGTCCCACCAGAGAATCCTCTGGTGTGCCTTGGCTTCTACCTCAGGAGAGTTCATGATAGCGCTAACTTTGCAGCTGCTATGGGGCCCTTGAGTGGGTGAGAAAGGTTATCCCTCAGAATCAAATCCTCTGGTGGGCACAATGTTTTTCAATCTGAAATAGCTTCTCAGTGGGAGTTGTATTTCACCACAGCCATATTCTTTAGCTTGGTGAAAGGACTGGCATAGAGGGAAACCGTATCTACCCCGGCTATCATTTCTCCGTCACCAGGTTCCGTCCATTGTCACACACGACCATGCCTGGCTGTATGTTCAGTGGTGAGAGCCACAGATCAGGCTGCAGTGTAACAGCTTTCAACAACTCTGCAGCGCTGGGCGGTTTGTCAATTAAGCATTAAGCATGTTATCTTCAGCACAGCCTGTTGCCGCTTGGCCAAGGCAGTGCTGCAGTGCTGTCAGCTTGTGACTGATGTGGTCATTTCGGAGATGGAGGAGGAGGTGCATGAGCTGAACAATGTGATTACATTGAGGTTAAATTGATGACGCTGTTTTTTATACTAAAGAAAGATCCTATTGGTTTTTTTTTTACGTTATTTTTTAAGACAAATGCATTCACCGGGAAATGTCATTTTAACATTTTACAACCTTATCTGGCAATGTGGTGTGTGACATATCATCAGACACATCCGGTTTTATTTATGATGGAGGGACTCTGAAAGTCATCAAGCCTATTTTTATAGGGCCATCGGACGGCCCTTATTATTCTTAAAAGGCCAGCAGTCGGCCTTTGCTGTTGTTAGAGAGCTATCAGCCGGCTACGCTTTGTTGTTCCCATTATTAACAAGTGGGTCTCCTATACTGTTATTGCGTATCCAGTGACTGCAAGGGCTGCCAAAAATTTGGATGCAACCCAATACCCCTCTGAAGATACACAGAGGATGGTCTCTGTAAAAAAAAATGTTCCCATTATAAAGGAACGGGTGGTAATGCCCATGCTGTGACTGCAAGGGCTGCCAAAATTTGGGAAAAAAAACACTAATAATTTAAAGACACATAGAGCAGGGCCACAGTATCGAGTACGACAGAAACGACAAATTCCATTTAGAAAGGAGAGAGTCTGCTATACAGTTAAAGGGTATGCAGTGAGTCCAACGGCTGACCAAATTTAGCAAAAACCCCACTAAGAAATTAAAGACACATAGAGCAGGGCCACAGTAATGACAAATGCCCATTAGAAAGAAGAGGGTCTGCTATATAGTTATAGGGTATGCAGTGAGTCCAAAAGCTGACCAATTTTAGGAAAAACCCCACTAGGAAATTAAAGACACATAGAGCAGGCCACAGTAACAAGTACGACATGTTCTCATTAGAAAGGAGAGGGTCTGCTATACAGTTATAGGGTATGCAGTGAGTCCAACAGCTGACCAATTTTAGGAAAAACCCCACTAAGAATTTAAAGACACATAGAGCAGGGCCACAGTAATGACAAATTCCCATTAGAAAGGAGAGAGTGTCCCATAGTGTTGGCCTATGCAGTGAATGCAAGGGCTGCCAAAAATTTGGAGGCACTTCAATGACCCTTGGAAGAGATGTGGAGGAGGGTCTCATAAAAAAATGTTCCCATTAGAAAAGAACGGACCTCCTATACTTGTAATGCCCATGCACTAAATGTATGGGATGACAAACATTTACCCCTGGGGGGTATACATGAACATATTGTATAAAAAAAATTTTTACGGGCATCATAAACACCCTTTCAAAAAATTATGTGGGTGTTGCATCACGGACCACGGTCACTCTGGTGATATGGTGGTGGAGGATGAGGAGAAGGAGGAGGACAAGAGCAAATAGCCAAAATCAGGAAGCATATACCCATGTGTGGGTTTGAAAAGGTGCATGGGAATACACCTCCCAAGAAAAGACACTGGATTGGAGTTTATGTTACGCTGCTATCATTCAGTGGTGTTGAGAAGTCTGGCCCAATCCAGCCCTTGTTCATTTTTATAAGAGTCAGCCTGTCAGCATTTTCAGTTGACAGGCGGATGCGCTTATCAGTTATAATTCCACCAGCGGCACTAAAAACCCGCTCTGATAAAAAGCTGGTGGCAGGGCAGGCCTGGACCTCCAAGGCATAGAGAGCCAGTTCATTCCACATATCTAGCTTGGATACCCAATAATTATAAGGCACAGCGGAATCACGGATGATGTTGGTACGGTCGGCAAGGTACTCCCTCAGCATCTTCCCCAACTTTGCACTCCTTTGAGAGTACCCCGCGCCTCAGGGCCTGTGCGATGGGAGGGTCTGAGAAAACTCTCCCAGAACTTTGACAGTGTTCCCCTGCCTCTGCTGGATTGTAGTTGTGTCTCTCTCGCCTGTACTCCTTGGTTGTCCAACGAAGTGTGCCCTCTGCCACCAGCGTTTTCAGATGGGAATTTCTTTAATAGTTCCACAACAAGGGCCTTCTGGTACAGCCCCATTTTTGTAGACCTGTCCGCCTCAGGAATAAGAGATATAAAGTTCTCCTTGTAGCGTGGGTCTAGAAGTGTCACCAACCAGTAATGACTGTCACTCAAAATTTTGAGAAAGCGAGGGTCATGGGAAAGGCAGCATAACATAAACTCAGCCATGAGTGCCAGACTACTAACAGGCAAGACATCCGTGTCCTCACCAAGAGGATGACTGACCATGCTCTCCTCCTCCTCCTCTCTGTCCTCTGGCCATCCACGCTGAACAGACGGTATGACAGTTGTGCAGGTAGTACCGTCTATAGTGCATGAAACTAGCTTCTGTCCTTCCTCCTCCTCTTCCTCATTGTCACCCAATCCACGTCGGGATGAGATGAGGCTTGGCTGTGTGTAATCACCCTGTATGGTTCCTTGCTACATGTAACGGGTCTGGGAGGTGGAACCTCTGAGCAACTATACAAAGGGGCAGTCCTTGTAAGGAAGCGGGTGGCTCCCAGGGAAGGCGGGCAGGTAGTCACGGCAAGTGACAGGGACAGTCTCTGGGTAGAAGGGGCAGGAAGTCATGGCAAGTGACGGGGACAGTCTCTTGACAGGCGGATGGTCACAGCAAGTGACAGCAGGGTAAGAGTCTCTAGACGGGCGGGTGGTCACGGCAAGTGACAGCAGGGAAAGAGTCTCTAGACAGGCAGATGGTCACGGCAAGTGACAGCAGGGAAGAGTCTCTAGATAGGCTAGCAGGCAGGTAGCAGGTGAGCGCTCCCAGGTGAGCAGGCAAGAGTCTCTGGACAGGCAGGTGGTCACGGCAAGTGACGGCAGGGCCTCCAGGTAGGCTAGCAGGCAGGTAGCAGGTGAGCGCTCCCAGATGAGCAGGCAAGAGTCTCTGGACAGGTAGGTGGTCACGGCAAGTGATGGCAGAGCCTCCAGGTAGGCTAGCAGGCAGGTAGCAGGTGAGCGCTCCCAGGTGAGCGGGCAAGAGTCTCTGGACAGGCAGGTGGTCACAGCGAGTGATGGCTAAGCCTCCAGGTAGGCTAGCAGGTAGGCGCTCCCAGGTGAGCGAGTAAGAGTCTCTGGACAGGCAGGTGGTCACAGCGAGTGACGGCTAAGCCTCCAGATAGGCTAGCAGGTAGGCGCTCCCAGGTGAGCGAGTAAGAGTCTCTGGACAGGCAAGCAGGTATCAGGCAGGTATCTGGCAGGTACTTCCTGGTCCGCAGGCCGACTGATCCATAGACAGACTGGCAGGTGCTGGTAGGCAGACTGTCGGACCACAGGATAGCAAGCAGGTAAGCAGATATCAGTCAGGTATCAGGCAGGTATCAAGCAGGAATCTGGCAGGTGACTGGCAGGTAACTGGTAACGGGACCTGAGGGCTGAAGCAGACTTGAAAGGCTTTGCAACAACATTGCTTGGGCACCTCCATTTTGGAGGAGGTGCCTTATATATGGTGAGGTCCTCCAGCCATTGGCCGGGGACTCCTTAGGACGGCGCGCGCGGCCCCTTTAAGAGAGGGGGAGCGCGCGCGCGCCCTAAGCACAGAGGCCGGGAAGCAGCGTGCGCTGCCAGCAGAGCGGGAGGAAGACGCCGGGCACGGAGCGGAGAGGTGAGGGGAACGGCGTCCCTGCCTAGCAGGAGGCAGGGACGCCGATGCTACACTCCATCTCAACAGTGTGATGCAGCAGCAAAAAAGGCAAATACAATTCTGGGATGTATTAACAGAAGCATACAGTCTAGATCACGTGAAGTCATTATCGGTCTTTACTCCTCTTTGGTCAGACATCATCTGGAATACTGTGTACAGTTTTGGGCACCACATTTTAAAAAAGACATAGACAAACTGGAGCAAGTTCAGAGAAGAGCGACCAGAATGGTGACTGGTCTGCAAACCATGTCCTATGAGGAACGGTTGCAGGATTTGGGAATGTTTAGCTTGCAAAAAAGAAGACTGAGAGGAGACTTAATAGCTGTTTACAAATATGTCAAGGGCTGTCACATTGTAGAAGGATCATCTTTATTCTCATTTGCACAAGGAAAGACTAGAAGCAATGGGATGAAACTAAATGGGAGGAGACACAGATTAGATATTAGAAAAAACTTTTTGACAGTTAGGGTGATTAATGAGTGGAACAGGCTGCCACGAGAGGTGGTGAGTTCCCCTTCAATGGACGTCTTCAAACAGAGGCTGGACAGACATCTGTCTGAGATGATTTAGTGAATCCTGCTTTGAGCAGGGGGTTGGACCAGATGACCCAGGAGGTCCCTTCCAACTCTACCATTCTATGATTCTATGATTCTATGATCGTGCTCCGCCTGCAATGCATCCTCATTGATTGTGAGCAGAGAGCGTTTCAGAAGACAGAGAAGCGGGATGGTGATGCTAATTATGGCGTCATCGCCGCACACCATCTTGGTGGAGTCCTCAAAGTTTTGGAGGATGGTACATATGTCTGACATCCATGTCCACTCCTGAGGTCTTATGTGTGGCGTCTGAACTGAATACCGATGGCCTTTTTGATGCTGGTACTCAATAGCATCCCTCTTCTGCTCACAAATCCTTCCCAACATCTGCAGTGTAGCGTTCCAACGTGTGGGGACATCACACACCAGTCTGTGAGCCGGAAGCAGCAAACGCTGCTTAAGCACGTCAAGGGCGGCGGAAGCTGTAGCTGACTTTCTAAAATGGGCACACAGGCGGCGTACTTTAACAAGCAGATCCGGCAGCTCCGGGTAGGATTTGGGAAACCGCTGAACCACGAGGTTAAGCACATGGGCCAGGCATGGTACGTGTGTGAGCTCGCTTCAGAGCCACCACCAGGTTCCGGCCATTGTCACACACGACCATGCCTGGCTGTAGGTTCAGCGCTGTGAGCCACAGATCTGTCTGCTCTTTCAGACCTGTCCACAACTCTTTAGCATTGTGCGGTTTTTCAGCTAAGCATATTAGCTTCAGCACAGTCTGTTGACGCTTGGCCGAGGCAGTGCTGCAGAGCTTCCATCTTTTGACTGATGTGGTCATTTCGGAGATGGAGACTGAGGAGGATGAGGTGCAGGAGCTGTAGACCATGGGGGCAACCCTGATTGACCTAAGGCCCGCAATCCTTGGCGTCGGGAGGATGTGTTCCGTCCCAAAGTCCGACTGGGTTCCGGCTTCCACTATGTTAACCCAGTGTGCCGTCAGCGAGATGTACTGTCCCTGCCCACAAGCACTTGTCCACGTGTCCGTGGTTAGGTGGACTTTACCGGTAACTGCATTGAGAGCACGGCTAATGTTTTGGGACACGTGCTTGTGTAATGCGGGGACGGAACACCGGGAGAAATAGTGGCGGCTGGGGACAGAGTTCCGAGGGATGGCTGACGCCATCAGGTTGCGGAATGCTTCCGTCTCCACGAGCATAAAAGGTAACATTTCGAGCGTAAGCGGTCGTGAAATCTGAGAATTTAGTAGTGTGACCTGTGGGGCATTGGCTGCATATTTGCGCTTGCGTTCCAAGGACTGGGGTATAGACAACTGAACGCTGCGCTGGGACAAAGACATGGACGTGCTTCTTGATGCTGCTACTTGAGAGTGTGCAACTACAGGTGCAGGGCAGGAGGCGTCTTCACATGCACCATGGACAGGGGATTGGCTTGCATGCACAACAGCGGAAGAAGCAATGGTGCCACCCACAGACACTGTTCGTGGACCCTGGGGTTCGGCCCACAAAGTTGGGTGCTTTGCTGCCATGTGCCTGATCAAGCTGGTGGTAGTCAGGCTGGTCGTTTTGCCACCCCTGCTGATGCTGGCCTGGCAGGTGGTGCAAATGGCCTTTTTGGGGTTATGGGCAGAGTCTTTAAAAAACAACCAGACTTGGGAAGACCCAACAGTTGTAGTGGCAACTTCCTTCGTGTTGGTGTTACGGGGAACGGTTGCCTGCCTTCTGTCTGTGGCCACCACACTGCTTCTTCCTGCCTGTTGGGGTGCTCTGCCTCCTCCCCCTGTGTGCTGCTGTCCTCGCTCTGCATGTCCTCCTGCCAGGTTGGGTCAGTTACTATATCATCCACCACCTCGTCTTCCACTTCCGCACCCTGGTCCTCCTTCCAACTTTCTGGCAATTCTGTCTCATCATCATCCACATCTTGTGACACTTTCCCACCGTCGCCTTCGTGTGACAGTGGCTGCTCAAATATTTGGGCATCGCTACATGCGATCTCCTCTTGCCCCGCTTCAAGAGGACCGGACGAGAGGCCCGAATCTATAAATGGAAAAGTGAACAGCTCTTCAGAGTGTCCAACTGTGGGATCAGTTGTCTCTGGGTACTCGGCAAGGTGGGAGGAAGGAGGATCAGGGTGAGGAATATGCGGTCCAGACTCACGGCTACTGAGACTTGACCGTGTGGAAGACAGGGTGGTGGTGGTGGTGGCTAAGTGACTGGAAGCATTATCCGCTATCCAACCAACAACCTTTTGACACTGCTCTGGTTTCAATAGTGGTGTGCTGCAGTCCCCTAGAAATTGGGACAGGAAGGTTAGGCGAGAAGATGTGAGTATTTGTTGTGGCACAATTTCGGCTTGCCCACGGCCTTGTCCTCGGCCTCTGCATGCACCATCACCATCACGTCCAGTTCCCCGTCCCTTGCCACGTGCCTTGCCAATTTTAAATGGAGGACAGTATCTTCCATACTCACTACAAATGACACAAATGTGATCCGTGTGATGGAGAAAACAGAGTTTTAAATACCTGGCCTGTAGGTAAGTAGTTTGACTAGCAAACTGCTGTGAATTGCTTCCCTGACACACTGAAAGAAATTTTTAATGGAGGCCAGAAATGGCAATATTTTCTGACAACATATATGTGAACCGTGTGACAGAGAGAACAGAGTTTAAATACCAGGCCTGTAGGTAAGTAGTTTGAACAGCAAACTGCGGTAAATTGCTTCAATGACACACTAAAGGAAATTTTTAATGGAGGCCAGAAATGGAAGTATTTTCTGACAACGTATATGTGATCCATTTGACGGAGAAAACACAGTTTTAAATAGCTGGATTTCTTGCGCTCTAATATGGAATGGACCTGGCTGTATTCTGCAGTGCCAACAAGCAAATGGCGCAGAAAAAATGGTGTTCTCTGGATTGCTTTTTAAGCAAATAATGAGGATTAAGATCCAAAGAAAAGTATTCCTGGCCCCTGAGACCTGGCCCTTTGTATAGAAATATCTAACAGCAGCAGAAGGCAGAATTGGAATGGAGCCTCTTGTGCTATACGCACTGCAGTCTGCTATATACACTGCCTGCCTATACAACCTGCCTGCCTGATATCTCTGCAGATGGATTAGTCCTCAGAAGGACTGTTTGCTAGGATGCATATGTGTAATGTACGTTTTTTCTCCCTACACTACCTAATACACAAGCAAATCTGTCCCTGACACAGCAGCACCTCTCCCTGCACAAGCAAATGGCGCAGAAAAAAGGTGTTCTCTGGATTGTTTTTTAAGCAAATAATGAGGATTAAGATCCAAAGAAAAGTATTCTTGGCCCCTGAGACCTGGGCCTTTGTATAGAAATATCTAACAGCAGCAGAAGGCAGAATTGGAATGGAGCCTCTTGTGCTATATGCACTGCAGTCTGCTATATACACTGCCTGCCTATACACCCTGCCTGCCTGATATCTCTGCAGATGGATTAGTCCTCAGAAGGACTGTTTGTAAGATGGCTTAAGTGTAATGTACGGTTTTTCTCCCTACACTACCTAATACACAAGCAAATCTCTCCCTGACAGAGCAGCAGCTCTCCCTACACTGTCTGTTCCGGAGTGACTGTGACGAGCATGGCGGAGCCAGGTCTGATATAGACCTGATGAAGCTGTGCGGCCAGCCAATCACTGTAATGTCCACAATCAACATGGCTACGGCATTACAGTGCATGGCAGGCAATCCCTGCATGTTCATTGGCCATCTAAAGAGTGGCCAAACATGCAGGGAGGGGACCCGTGTTCCCGCCCGAGCAACCCGGAAATACTCTGCGAGCGCCGAGCAGTAGCGAGCATGATCGCTCATCACTACTTGTGATCATTGAGGTCCCAGTAGTCAGAATTGTTAATTATCTAACACCGGTTCTATGATGAATCCTGTGAACAATAAATGAGGAGAAAATCCACTAAATGAAAAATACTCTGTCTTACAGAAACTGTCACAATATACAGGTACCCAGTGGTAAATCCACTGTAAAATCTTCAGTAGCAAAATTAATAATATAATAATAATAATAGTTTTTATTTTTATAGAGCCAACATATTCCGCAGCACTTTACAAATATTAGGGGGACATATACAGACCATACAGAATAAGCATATCTCATATCGAAAGGAGTGAGGGCCCTGCTCGCAAGCTTACAGTCTATGAGGAAATGGGGGAGACACAAAAGGTAAAAAGTACATATATTGTATAATGCAGCCTTGATATACTAAATAGGATAAATAATAATACATGGACTGGTCGCCAGCCAGTATGTGTACAGTCCTGACAGAGGCTATTAAGTGCATGGTTGGTATGAACCTATAGTTGAAGAAGATTTTAATATGGGGGAAAACTGGGACGGACAGAGTGTGTTTAGGCGATACGCCAGTCTAAAGAAATGTGGTTTTAGGGTTCGCTTGAAACTGTGGGTATTGGGAATTAATCGAACTGTTCAGGGTAGTGCATTCCAAAGAATTGGCGCAGCATGCGAGTAATCTTGGAGACAAGAGTGGGAAGTTCGGATTATGGAGGATTTTAGTTTTAAGTCATTTGCAGAATGGAGGGCACGTGTAGGGTGGTAGACTGAGACAAGAGAGGAGATGTAGGGGGGTACTGAAGCATGGAGCGATTTGTGGGTAAGCGTGATAAGTTTAAATTGAACTCTATATTGGATGGGCAACCAATGCAATGACAGGCATAGGGAAGAGGCATCGGTGTAGTGTTTGGCAAGGAATATGATCCTGGCTGCTGCGTTAAGGATGGATTGGAGAGGGGAGAGTTTAGTAAGAGGGAGACCGATTAGTAGAGCGTTGCAATAGTCAAGACGAGAATGAATAAGAGCTACAGTAAGAGTTTTTGCCGAGTCAAAGGAGAGAAAAGTCCTGATTCTGGAGATGTTTTTGAGGTGTAGATAACATGAACGAGCGAGTGATTTGATGTGAGGAGTAGAGTTGAGCGGTGTTCCACTAGAACTGTTCGCCAATCTCAAATTCAAGCTGTTTGGGCGGTGTTCGAGTCGTTCGACGAACGCGAACGATTTGCAAAAAATTCGGCTGTTCGAGGTTATGTTCGATAACTGTTCGTGCACCAAAAGCGTGTCCTGCATGTCTGGCATTTAGAGCACCAATCATGCAAGGATTGTCTGCCACTTACTGTAATGCCACAGCCATGGTGGTTGTGGCATTACAGTGGTTGCCCAAATCGATGGGAACAGTGTTCACAGTGAAACATGAAAAGCCGGCAATTCAGCAGCGGCATACACCGGTACCCGACAATTTAGAACTGAAAGAATAGAGTATCACACATAGATTAGATATATAGAAACGTGGCAGTCACATATATAAGAAGTACAGTGATAGTGTTGGTTACTGTACTTGTCATTTAGTGTAAAGGATTTATTTAAAAAAATATTAGTTTTTTCATGCACCGTCTCTTTAAAAAAGCCGGCCGGCAATTCAGCAGCGGCATACACTGGTACCCGACAATTTAGAACAGAAAGAATAGAGTATCACACATAGATTAGATATACAGAAACATGTCAGTCACATATATAATAAGTACAGTGATAGTGTTGATTACTGTACTTGTCATTTAGTGTTAAAATAAAGGATTTATTTTAAAAAAAATTGGCGTGGGGTTCCCCGTAATTTTAGTCTCCAGCGGAGGTTAAGCAGATGGCTGGGGTAGATGTTTGAAGCCTGGGAAGGGGGTAATTCCCACGGAGCTTCCCAGGCTACTAATATCAGCCCCCAGCTGAATACCTAGCCTTTTCTAGCTATTAAAATGGGGGACCCCCAAAAAAATGACGTGGGGTCCCCCCTATTTTAATAGCTAGCAAAGGCTAGGAAGACAGCTGGGGGCTGATATTAATAGCCCAGGAAGGGTGCCATGATTATTGGCCCCCTCCCAGGCTAGAAACACCAGCCGCCTGCTGCCCCAGAAATGGTGCATCCATAGGATGCGCCAATTCTGGCACTTAGCCTCGCTCTTCCCACTGCCCTGTAGCGGTGGCAGTGGGGTAATAGGGCTGGGGTTGATGTCAGCTTATAATGCCAGCTGACATCAAGCCCAGTTTAGTAATGGAGAGGCGTCTATAAGACACCCCCATAACTAACCCCATAGTCAAAGTTACAAAAAAACACAAACACCCAGAATAAAGTCCTTTAAATGAAATAAAGACACAATTCTTTATTGTTCTAAATTAAACCATACTTACCATCATGCCCATTCCAGCTGAAGCCAACGATCTCCTGCAATAAAAGTAAAATAATAAAGCAACATCATCCTTACCTTTCCATGGTTCCCACGACAGCTTCAGCTCTGCTACATTCACATGACAGGCTGGACCACAGCAGAACGCTGCCATCCAGCTTGCCATGCGGCAGACACTGAGAAGCGCAGGCATGCTTGCGCTCCTCAGTTTCTGGCTGTGACGGCATCCAGATGAGCCGAGTTCATGTCCAATGAACTCAGCTCACCTCATGCACGTCACTGACAGCGTGGGAAAATTCTCCTGCGCATGCAGTGAGTGCAGGAGAATTTTCCCAGCTGTTAGTGACGTGCATGAGGTGAGCTCATGTCCAATGAACTCAGCTCACCTCATGCACATCACTGACAGCGTGGGAAAATTCTCCTGCGCATGCGGTGAGTGCAGGAGAATTTTCCCACGCTGTCAGTGACGTGCATGAGGTGAGCTCATGTCCAATGAACTCGGCTCACCTCATGCACGTCACTGACAGTGTGGGAGAATTCTCAGCGCTCAGCGCTTGAGCAGGAGAATTCTCCCACGCTGGGATGGCATTGAGATGACAGGCTGGATCGCAGCTGAGTGCTGCCATCCAGCATGCCATCCTTCATAGACACAGCAGAGCGCAGGCATGCTTGCGCTCAGCTGCCATCCAGCCTGTCATCTCAAGGCCATCCTGGCGTGGGAGAATTCTCCTCCTCAAGCGCTGAGAATTTTCCCACGCTGTCAGTGATGTGCATGAGGTGAGCCGAGTTCATTGGACATGAGCTCACCTCATGCACGTCACTGACAGCGTGGGAAAATTCTCCTGTACTCACCGCATGCGCAGTAGAATTTTCCCACGCTGTCAGTGACGTGCATGAGGTGAGCTGAGTTCATTGGACATGAACTCAGCTCATCTGGATGCCGTCACAGCCAGACACAGAGGGGCGCAAGCATGCCTGCGCTTCTCAGTGTCTGCCGCATGGCAAGCTGGATGGCAGCGTTCTGCTGCGGTCCAGCCTGTCATGTGAATGTAACAGAGCTGAAGATGTCGTGGGAACCATGGAAAGGTAAGGATGATGTTGCTTTATTATTTTACTTTTATTGCAGAAGACATTGGCTTCAGCTGGAATGGGTGTGATGGTAAGTATGGTTTAATTTAGAACCATAAAGAATTGTGTCTTTATTTCAATTAAAGGACTTTATTCTGGGTGTTTGTGTTTTTTTTTTACTTTGACTATGGGGTTAGTAATGGGAGTGTCTTATAGACGCCTCTCCATTACTAACCTGGGCTTGATGTCAGCTGGCATTATAAGCTGACATCAACCCCAACCCTATTACCCCACTGCCACCGCTACAGGGCAGTGGGAAGAGCGGAGCTAAGTGCCAGAATTGGCGCATCCTATGGATGCGCCATTTCTGGGGCGGCCGTCGCGGCTGACGGCTGGTGTGAAAGAAAGATCTGAATCAAAAATAACCCCAAGACAGTGGGCTTGTTGCTGGGGAGTAATGGTTGAGCCACAAATGGAAATGGAAATATCGGGCACAGGTAGGTTTGTGGAGGGAGGAAAGACGAGTAGTTCAGTTTTTGACAGATTCAGTTTTAGGTAGAGGGAGGACATAGTTTTAGACATAGCAGAAAGACAATCACTTGTCTTTTGTAGTAATGCAGGGGTGATGTCCGGAGCAGAGGTGTATAATTGGGTGTCATCAGCATAGAGATGGTACTGAAAATCGAATCTGCTGATTGTTTGTCCAATAGGAGCTGTGTATAAGGAGACAAGAAGGGGGCCTAGGACTGATCCTTGAGGAACCCCAACAGTAAGGGGAAGTAGAGAGGAGGAGGAGCCGGCAAAAGACACAGAGAAGGAGCGGTCAGAGAGATAGGAGGAGAACCAGGAGAGAACAGTGTCCTTGAGGCCAATAGTGCAGAGCATCGTGAGGAGGAGCTGGTGATCCACAGTGTCGAATGCTGCAGAGAGATCCAGGAGAATCAGCAGGGAGTAGTGACCATTAGATTTAGCTGTTAGTAAATAATTAGAGACTTTAGTGACGGCAGTTACAGTAGAATGTAAAGAGCGGAAACCAGATTGTAAAGGGTCAAGAAGAGAGTTGTCTGAGAGATAGCGGATGAGACGGGAGTGGACCAGGCTTTCCAGGAGTTTAGAGAAAAAGGGAAGATTGGAAACAGGTCTGTAGTTGGCCGTGCAGTTCTGGTCAAGGGATGGTTTTTTAAGTAATAGTTGTATGCTGGCGTGTTTAAAAGAAGAGAGAAAGATACCAGATGAGAGGGAAAGGTTGAAAATTTTACTTAGGTGAGTGGTGACAACTGGAGCAAGGGACTGAAGGAGATGTAAGGGAATAGAGTCACTGGTGCAGGTGGTAGGGCGAGAAGATGCAAGGAGCCTGATCACTTCATCTTCCGTGACTGGGTCGAAGTCAGAAAGTGAGCAAGATACAATGTGGTGGGGGAGAGCATGCATAACATTTGGGGATTGGGAGAAAATTTCCTGTCAGATGTGGTCAATTTTTTCTTTGAAAATTCATGCCAGATTGTATGGACTTTATTGTGAAAATGCTGTCAATTTGCTACAGCTTACATCCTTACAAAGGGTGAAGCTTGGAGTGAAAATCCACAACACAAATTGACATACTGTAGAATTTTCATAGTGTGGATAAGAATTCTTAAAGTTTAAACCCTTACAAAAGCCATGTGTAATATAATATTTTAATAATTTAATATTTAATTAGTGGTCTGAAATTATTTCTGGCAAAGACTAAGGAGAAACTCTAGTGTAACAAGTCAATCTTTCCATATGCAGGGCCATATTTGTACTAAGGCACATGAAAGCATCTACCTAAGGTGGCAAGAAGGAGTGGGCGTTATTAAGGGAGCACATTTTTTTATTTGCTTGTTTCTTTGTTCAAATGCTGTCACCAGAAATTTTGTTGTAAAAATCTTGCAGCCACTTAAGAGAGAGTTTTGGCGTTCCTTGGCTGGGACATAGATTATAGCGCACAACAAAATGGTAGAGTTTCTTGCAGAGCATGATCATTGTACTGTATCAAACATTTGCAACTCACTGAGCCAGTAAACAGCTCTTTTAGCTTGGGCTGATGATACTTCAGTCAGATTCCATATGGTCCCGCTCTGCATATAATTCATTGAGGCTCGCTATATACATCAACACAATGCCCTTCCATGTATTCTGATGTTCCATCATGTGTAACTGCAAGGAGATCCATCAGCACATTGGCTGGTGAATTAGTGTGCCCAGCCATCCTTCTCCACTTTGTCATACTACTGATGAGGAGTTACAAAAACTACTACCAATGTAGAGGACCAAACTGCAGGAAGGTGGTACATCCCCACATACAGAATCTAAAGTCAAGAGTGTGATTTAAGTGAGCAGTATGTGTTTATATGCAATGTAAAGTATATGTGAATGTAATTGTGTGTAGGAACAACAAAACAAAAGTGGAGTTTCACAGGTTTATGAAAAAATTAATATGACTTTATTAGAACATACACTTAGATCAATAAATCCATACAAATATAAAACAGACGTGTCTAGGAGGGATACAGAGAGTAGCAGCAGGGGCGCAAAACAAACAAGGGCCATGCAATTTTATATGTATTTGTTTAAAGGACAAAGGGGACACCAAACCCAGATATCGCCAATAGCTGAAGTCCTAAAGCAAAACCAAGTGGTATAAAAGTTGTCCTGAACATTAACTTAAGGATCAATATCCAAGAGTGTATTGAAAAAAATACACCCACAGGACCTGGGAAGATGTTCACCCCAAACATAAAAGTCCCAACTAACTAGTAATAAACATGGCTTACCCTGGAGGAGCACTGCGCCCGAAAGGTGACAAAGTCATATTAATGTTTTCATAGACCTGTAAAACTCCACTTTTGTTTTGTTGTTTTTATGTCCGTGGAGTGGTTTCTCTGCGGGGACACACACCCGTTGTACACGTGTTGATGTGTTCGCTAGCAATCTGTTCTTGGGATTTTTCTTAGTTCTTTGTTATAGTTTCTTAGTTCTTAGAAACTGGCTTGATTTTTAACCAAAACATCGTTCAGATTACAACTACGTCTGTAAGTGAAGATCCCTAGTGATTTCTCCCCACTAGTGATGATCGAGTATGTTTCATTAAGCCCGCTCGCCGAGTATTTTGGCATGGTGGGCATTTCTTTCACTGTCGCCGCGGCTGCAAGTGTCATGGCTGTTAGACAGCTGTGACACATACAGAGATTAACTGTTCGACTGTCAATCTGTGCATGCGTCACAGCTGTCTAACAGCCGTGACCCTTGCAGCCACGGTGCGACAGTGAAAGAAATTCCGAGCACGCCAAAATACTCGGCGAGCACCCAAGCGTGCTCGCCGTAAGGGTTAATGGAGCATACTTGATCATCACTACTCTCCACCTGTTCAGGTAGACTGACAGGTCTCTCTATATGTGTGTATAGGGAAAGACCTGTCAGTTAAAGCTAAGCAGGTGGGCATGTTTAGTTTTCTATATATCAGGTCTAGTAATTTTAAATACAATAATAGTAGTCTTTACAAATATACCTGGAGATAAAAAGACCAGAATCCAGATGGAAGTCTCATAAATTCCCAACTGTATAAATAATCAAAAAAGCAAAACAGGTGTAACGAAGCTAGGTGCCCAGGGCAGCATCAAGTGGAAATACAGCCCTGACCACATACATGCTGCTTTAAAAATATACAATATCCTACTTTTAAGATAGGATGAGAAGATCTTCTAAACATTTGTACACAGAAAGAAATTATATTATGTTGCAAAATATATTAAAATATTTAAATATGCAATTATTAACAAAGCAAAAATTCATAAAGATGAAAGTAACTTACAGCCCTCGTAAATATCCGTAGGAATATGAACAGCAGATTGCTGGTACGATGTTTTCCGACGAAAGACAGGATCATCATGAAACACAGGCTTGATACGACGACTTATGGATTCACTTTCATTATTCTCTGACTAAAAAAGATAGTGCATATAATTAGCATTAAATCATTCATATTAAAATCTATATAGTATAAGATACAGCACAACATAAAACTATCAAAAATGTATATACAGATGTTACACAATCATATATGGACATTAAGTAGTATAAACTAATAATAAAAATACAACATACAGTAAATAAAGCAACGGTTGCATTTTCAGAAAATAAGTTTCTTTTTGTGCACAGACTAACCCTATAGATAAATTCTACAAAGTGAAAAAGAAGGTTAAAATACAATAAAAATAAAAAGAAGACAAGAAAGCGGTTGTAAGGTAGGTCGTAGATAGGCACTCAGAAAGACGGACACGTCTAAAAATATACTTCGGGTAGAAATATGTTCACAAAGAGGTTTTTTTTTATGTGGTTTAAGAAGATCATATCCATTTGCAAAATCCACATTAAAAAAAAAGTTCAAATACTTTATGAAAACTTTTTGTGTTATGAAGTGGATCCGCTTCAAAATGCACATTAAAAATGTGTGAACATATTTGAAGGTCAGATGATATGGCCATCACAATAAGTTCTTAAAGTCAAACAGCTGTTCTAGAAAAGCAAGTAATTGTTATTTTTAATGATTAAAATTCTCTTTAAGGTCTACTTCACCTGTCCGTGTTTCTGGTATGTGTTGTATATGTTTTTTTTCACGGATGTCACATGTACCAATTATAACCTATGGTGCTATGCACATGTCCATGTTTTACATGGACCATATGTCCTTGCAAAACACTCAGAGGCATGTCCGTTTTTTTCTGGCATGGATAAAAAAGGCCAGTACAAGTGAAAAATGCGTACAGCACACGTATGGCATCAGTGTACCATCCGTGTGCCGTCCATGTGCTGTATGTGGTTAACATTGCAAAGTATAGGAGAAGCTTTGTCATTTCTTTATTTCTTTATCCGTACCAGAAAAACACTGATGACACATAGATTGTAAACATGGACATACGGATGACACACTGATGACACACTGATGGAAAACACTGATCACACAAGTACTGTTTTTTCACGTACATGTTTAATACAGTTGTGTGAAGGAGGTGCAAGTCAGAGTAACTTTTCCTTCCATGAAATGAATACAGAGAACTTCAGGGGGTCTGCCCCAGAGCACACGAGTCAAGTTACCAAGAATCTGTCATAAACATGATGATGCCATTCAAATTCTTAGAAACATATTGCTCTGTTTCTAGTGCACATGAAACATTTTGTGAAGTAGGTTCAGTCTTGTACAAAGTGAACACTATTTTATTTTGATATATTTTTTTGACTACTTATGACTAGTGTTGATCAAGTATGTATCATTAACCCTTTCCGGCGAGCATACTCTGGTGCTCGCCGAGTATTTTGGCGTTCTCAGCATTTCATTCACTGTCGCCGCGCCTCCAAGTGTCACGGCTGTTAGACAGCTGTGACACATGCAGAGATGGCCTGTCTAACAGCTGTGACACTTGCAGGCGCGGCGACAGTGAATGAATACTGTCGCACCCGAGCGTGCTCGCCAGAAAAGGTTTATGATATATACTCGATCAACACTACCTATGACTGGTCATATGCTTAAAATGTCCGTGTGGTCCACATATTAGTCACACAAGCCAACTGTCAGACAAGCCAGACTCACCATAGAAAAATGCAGAGATGGTTTATTACCAACTCTGTATTCCTGATTAATGTACACAGTGATGAACAAGTGCCAGGTATACAGTATAGTAATTGCTAAAAGTGCTTCCTCCACCAGGAGTTGCTGTGTACTAGCAGACCCAAATCAGCTCTGCTGTGCAGCCACCCTTTAACTGAGACTGATATAACAGCCCCAGTTAGAGGGGAAATCAAATATAAAAAAAAATGTATTTTAATGTTAAAATGCCTCATAAATTTCATTTATGACCTTTGGGGGTACAATATGTGAAATAAGTGAATAAACAAGCATCAAAACAGATGATAAAAAAAGTTTCAGCCAGTCTGAATCACTTTTACCAAGCCCACCCAACTGAAAAAAAAACCCATGTATCTGAAATATGAAAATCTTTGAATTGAAAAAATTGCACCCTAAAAATAAAGAAAAAAAGATGCAAAAATTATTTGAATATCTGAACAAGAAAAAAAATTAGAGCTCTTAAAACCACATATATGAAAGAAACCAGAACATATGCCTGATCAGGAACATGGTCCAGTCTTAAAATGGATAAAGGTGATCTACATTTCACAATATACACTGCATAGATCTCTTAGAATGAGAATTTTATGAGTCCAGCTAAAAAGTAAGAGTCTACGAGTCCAATTATATTAATTCTCTGCCCACCTTTTTTGACTGACAGCTGCAGCTAGTTCTGAGCAGTGTGAGATTTCATCAGCAGAAGGGAAGATGGACACTGAGGTTTAGTCAATCAGGCTATGTAGGCAAAAATTAAAGGGGTTTTCCCACGTACAATAGTTGATTTTAGTCAATAGATCTTGGATTAATAATAAGTTCCACAATTAGATTTGTTTAAATAAAATGTTCCTGTGCTGAGATAATCTTAGAAATGTGCCCCTGCTGTGTACTGTGTAATGGCCGTGTCTGACCGTACAGGGACATGGTCTGATCATACCACATTGGTATAGTTTAAACCATAGAAAAGGACGCTAGCGGCGGAACTGCGGCAAAATTGCCAGCAAAGTTTCTTCAGGAAAAAGACAGACGTTTCTTTCCAGAATTGACTTCACCTAGGAAACCTTCAGGGGGCTGTCCTAAAAATTATACGGACATACACAAAGCCTAATTTTTTTTTGTGTTAAGCTGCCTAGTAATGATGAGACATCAAAGGTCCAAAATGTTTTTCATTCTCCCTCTCTAATAAAAATATTATATCCTATAAGATAATCTCACCCCTCTCTCCTTAATGAATAAAACAGTCAGTATATAAATAAAACATAAAAATAATCTCATACGCCCTTGTTCTCCAAAAGGGATCAGATACAGGAAGTCATATGATTTTTAAATAATGCAAGTATTTTATTGGCAGAATATATCACTTGACCCTTGGAGGAAGCAAACATTAAGCAATGTCTTTCGAAGGAGAATTTATATCAGCTGCAACACAAACTCTTGAACCCAATCACTACCCTGGCAGCTTGCTGTGATTAGAAGGCTCACCTCTTTCATCTACGCACACAAGCAATAGGCTTTCAGGAAAATGTGATCACAAAGCAAGGTGTAAAATACATTTAAAGGGAAACACTTTTTTCTTTAACTTGTCACAATCCATTAACCATGATTATCCCCATGCACATCCAACAGTGATTCATTCTTACAGTATGGATTGCAGGTGTCTATAAAAGAAACAACCCATGTCCTATATATAGTATCTTACAGAAGTTAACATTCATTTACAATTCATTTTCCACATCATAATTAATGGACATTTTTAGCATAGTTTTTACAAGTTAATGATACTCATAATATTTCATATTTGATCACAGGGGTAAAGGCTGCAGAGTTCTATGCTCCTGGGACTGAGCGGCTGTTGACAGGGCTGTGGAATCGGTAAGCCAAACCTCTGACTCCAACGCCTCAATTTCCATAACACTGACTCCAACACCGACTCCACGACTCCAACTCCCTCATACATGGCTCATGTTTAAGTGATAAATTTACTATAGCACAGATTCATCTCAGCTAAAAGTCTAGACCCTTAGATCAGGAATAGGACAGACATTTATAGGACATTTCATAACTTTCCCAAATTCTTATGAAAAAATATTCCCCACAAACTGCACTGAACTACTGTACCCAATTTATTATATATTTTAGAAGTCCATTTTATACCGACACCGACTCCACCAAAATGGGCTGCGACTCCAACTCCACAGCCCTGGTTGTAGAGTCTTAAGAACTGATTTCTTCTACCATTGTAATGATCACTAATGAATGTCCCAGCCATCCATTATGGTAAATCTATTGTTATCCCTTTAACTTCCACAAATTCAACAGTGACTAAATGTTTTTTTCTCTGGAGGCCAGGCTTAGGAAATGTTCTACAAGTAATGCATACTGCCAAGTGAGATGAAGGCTGGGTTTAAAATGCATTTCCATCATAAAGACAATTTTCAGATGATATATAACTAAAATCTCGCATAAAAATAGAGTTGCTTTGTGGATGCATTGCTCTAGTCAGGATGCAGTTTGTATTGTAGTCCAGAGCTGAATTTACTTTTTCAGCATGCTTCAAAGCTAAAATCTATAATATTGTCAATACCAGGCAAACACTGGGCTTGTTCTTGCCATTATCATTATGGGAAAAGTGACCTTTAGGTTTTAGAGTTGGACAAAAAATTTTGCAGGATCCACCTGAAACTCAATGTCAGTATCTGGGCGCTTTTTGTGATTATTTGGTACTGATAATAACATAATGAGTACGGTACACCGGATCAGGGTCCTGCAAATCTTTTTGCTCAACTTTATTAGCGTTCATTCATGGTTCTAAGCTTTAGTCGGTTCTTTCTAACAGTATTTGTAATTGGCTGTTGACATCAGGATCTCGGTATCCATGTAGGCAATAGGTTTGAAAACAACAAACAAGATATTCAAAATATTACTCAGCGGAGCCATAGGTAGTTCAAATATGCTTACACTTGACTATCTTTATGTGATTTAACCCCTTCACAACATAAGACGTAAACTTACCTGACTTTGATGCAGGCTAGTGTGGTGCCCCGAGGGTTCGGTTGCCACAGGGGTATTGCACCTCAACCAGAGGTGTGATATTCCACTCTCAGGTAAGGATGGAGTGTGGACCAGGGCTCAGTTAGCTGCATACACACACTCACCCCATTTCCGGGGGACAGCTCGACGGTGCTCCCATTTATGCAGGCACAACTGACCATGTCCCTGGCTGAAGTGGGGAGGGGGGAGAGAACCCAGTGATGTAGGAGCAGAAGGGGACGGTTTCTGGAGCATTGGAAGGAGCTCATTGGGTGCAGGTCACCTGAGCTCAGACACAGAGAAGCAGATAAAAGGTGGGAGCCATCTTTAGAGTTCAGTTCAGTCTGTGAGAGCAGAAGGGAGAGAGAGCTGACAGGGAGCTGTGGCTCAGTCTGAGCTCAGCTCCACGAGGCAGGCCTGGAGAGAAGGCCGGGGCCAGAGAGGAGAAGAGGAGAAGGAGAAGGAAGGAAAGAGGAGAGACAGAGGAGTAGAAAGGCTCCCGAAACAAGAAGGCAGAAGGGACCCTAAGAGAGCAGAACGGACAGCAACCGTTGCAAGCCCGCGTTATATCGGGTGAAGGGTTAGACCGCGGAAGGATACCGGATTCTCAAGTTGGTGGAGGTAAATCATCACTCAGCCAAGAACCGGAGGTCGTGATCATTTATTGGTGCGACCCCTTGCTACACCCGCTAGGAAGGCACCACATAGGGTCAGGGAAACTGGCGCCAAGTTTTACCACAGAAGGCCCGAGGCAGCCGGACAGAAGCGTGGTCACTGGTGGGGCACGAGAGGCCAGAGAAAGGATAGAAGGGGGTCCTGTGCCATACTCCTGAATTGCCTGGGGGTTGACCGACCCCCTCACCTGGTGGACGCAGCACGGCTCAGGCAGTCCTTGCCGACGGAAGTGACTTGGATAACAACTGTGAGTAAAAGGCCTGAACTGCACCATTGAACTCTGTGTGATTTATGCTGCGCCTGCACCATCACCCCCAGCATCCACCTACATTGCCCTGAGGTTACACTCTTCCCGTAGGGAGTTATCCTATCCCTGTGCTGCACACCAACATCAGCCTCAGCGGTCTGCCTTGCAGCGGCGGTCATCCCTGACCGCAATCCACGGGTGGCGTAGTCGGACATTCATAACTCTACAAATAGACTGCCACAGCATTTGGTCTGACCACCCTGAGCCATGGGATCGGGTTGCCACTACTACTCCCAGCATCGCACAGAAGTCCGGTTCCAGGTGCCCCACAGCCCAGGGGGCGAGTCACTAGCACGCCAAGCACACATCTTTTCCTGCACATGATGGCTGATTTAATCAGCTATCATGTGTCTCTAACAGTCGCGCCTGGAGAGGAGCTGCGGCCATGGCTTTTAACCTCTTAAATCCCACTGTCAATCTCTGACAGTGGCATTTAACACGCACTGGCAGGGGGGCACGTCGTTCCACGCTCCTATCGCTGAGTCCGTGACATTATCGCAGGGCGTCGATGGGTTGTCATGACAGCCGGGTGTCTGCTGATGACCCCCGTGCCTGTCACTACGATACTCTTGTGAAAGCCAGCCCGTGGCTGGCGTTCAAAGGAAATCGTGATATTCTCAATATATAGCAGTGCTGATACAATGCTATATATAGCACAGACGATCAGATGATTGCAGCTTCAAGTTGCCCAAATTGACAATTAAATACAGTAAAAAGGAAAAAAATCGTTTTTTAAAATATGAAAATTTCTATGTATAATTCCTTATATGTGTATTGTAACCCTTCCCTTAAAAATTGATAAAAATAATTTGAAGAAAATATAAAATAATCGGTAAATGACTTAACGAGAAAACAATCAAATGTCAAAATTATGTTTTTTTTAGCCACAAGAACATTGCAAGAAAATGCAAACAGAGGCGATCAAAACATTGTATCTACTCCAAAATGGTATCAGTAAAAAGTCAGCTCAGGGCGCAAAAAATAGGCCCTCGCACAATCCCATATCCCGAAAACTTAAAGCGCTATCCCATATCCTGAAAAAAAAAACAATACATATGTAGTATCTGCATACTCGTACTGACCTGGAGAATCATATTACAAGGTCAGTTTACCACATAGTGAACATGGTAAATAAAAAAAAATTGTGAAATTGCACATTCTTTGCAATTTCATCGAACTTGGAATTTTTTTCCCGTTTTCCTGTACATTATGTGGTAGAATGAATGGTATTAATCAAAAGTACAACTCGTCTCACAAAAAAAACAAGCTCTCATATGGCTATATTGATGTAAAAATAAAAAGTTATAGCTCTTGGAAGAAAATGAGGAAAAAACGAAAACAAAAAAATGTAAAACGCTGTGTCATTAAGGGGTTAAAGGTATCAGAAAGTACAGCCTACAACCTAAAAAAATATATCTTGCATACAGTTGGTTAGATGTATGCATTGTCGAACTACGTTTGACTATGGCTACGCTGAGCGCAAACTTGGAATACCATGGCGTGATGTGTAGATGCTGTAAAGTTTAGCCTGTACAATAAAATTTCACTTGTTTTAGTTTATCCCCCACATCAATGAAAATCAAAGAAAACTCCAAACTTCAAATTAAAGAAAACTTTATAACACAGGGAAATATTATTATTAAAGATGAGAGAAACAGTATTAGGTGGAAGAGGGCTGAGAAAGGGCTTAAAAAAAAAAACATAGTATACTCACCTGTCTCGTCGCTGCAGCTCCATACCCAGTTCTCCACTGGTTCCCTCCACCACTGGGATTTTATGGTCCTCACGGGAGGTGATGTCCTCTTCTGTGTCTTATGTCACTTTTTGTCAGCATTTGCCTCAATGTGTAGGCATTCAGCGACGTGACATCACAATGTCACGAAGCGCATTACCCAAGGCCTACTCAGAACAGGAAGTAACAGCCCAGAGTGAAGAAAGATTGAGAATAGGTCTGTGGTCCTTCTATGGAGACCAAAGATGGTGGTAGCCAGCAGAGGACCAGGCAGGGAACAGCACCAACAAAACAAATGAGCAGTAAGATGAGTTTAATATTTTTTTTACCCTTACATTTATTATTCTCTTTGGCCTCCAGAGACCCCATAACATACTAAGGAACATTTAATTCATATTGAATACATTTTATGTGAATCAAATTTCCTTGCCATATTCTAGACAATTGGCGAATACAAAATTTTAACAGATTCGCTCATCAATAATTATAGTTCTTGCATCTGTCATTGTTTCTGTGCTTTCGGACTCAAGAGTGGAAAGATGTATTCTCTCCAGAATGTGTACAGAGACCTATTAAACCCATTGGAGTGCATTGCAGCCACAGGCACAGCTGCGGCTACAATGCAGGAATGAAGGTGAGAATTGACCTGGTCAGGCTATCTGGCTAAGGCAGAGTAAGTAAAACCCGGCAGGGCCTTCATTTCTTGGAGGAGGCTACAGGAAGGCAGTGGGGCGGCCTCCTCCCTCCAACCCGGGTTTTCCAGGGGCTTGCTACACGTCCTTTAAAAATCCTACATTAAGGATTAGTGTTGTTCAGTGTTGGGACCTGCTAGGAGCATAGCTGGAAAGCTCGGCGGACCTGTGAGTAGCTGAACCCACGCCTGGGAAGGCTCTGCACCCGTCAGGCTCTGAACGGCCCGGCGTGGCTGTTGCCCCAGCAACCGTTGTTATGGACTTGTGTTAACCCAGCTGCGAACAGGAGAACTTTCTGTTTACCTGTGAGTTATGCTGAATAGAAGCTGCTTATGTTGGACTTGCTTGGGTCACTGCCTCAGTTACTGCACGGTGTGAACACTGCCGCCTTACAGCTTGGTGGAGAATGCGGGCATTGTGACTGAGGCATACCCTACCGGCAGCTGCATGACCACAATCCGTCCTGCCACTTTTCAGCCCAACCCCGTGGACAAAATGGAGAAGCTGTTAAGGCAATTGGTCCTCATGCAGCGGCAGCAGCAGGAGCAGTTCAAGCAGCAGCAGGAGCAGCTCAAGCAGCAGCAGCACACCAATGAGCTGATCGTGCAGCAGCTCACAGCCCTGCAGGAGACGCCGACGGCACCAGCCCCGGAACGTCGAGAGGCCCGGGACAAGGTTCGCTCAGCGTTGAGGAAGCTGGGACCAGAGGACGATGTGGAAGCCTTCCTTACCACCTATGAATGCACAGCAGAGCAGGAAAACCTACCAGCCGGCCAGTGGGCAGAAGTGGTGGTTGGCGATGCCCAGAAGGCCTACTTCGACCTCAGTTGGGAGGATGCCCAGGACTAAGAGAGGCTCAAAGGTAAGATCCTTCTCTGACTGGGGGTCAATACATACGTGAGGGCTCAGCGCATATTTTCATGGGCCATTGTGGAGACCCGACCCGTCCGGTCTCAGGCTTATGACCTTCGGCAGCTGGTAAAGAGGTGGCTCCAGCCTGAGACTTTGACTCCAGCCCAGATGGTGGATAAGGTGGTGGTCGACCAGCTGGTGAGGACTTTATCGGCCGCTATCCAACGTTGGGTGGGGCAAGGGGACCCCGGCACCCTCAACCAGGTGGTCAGCCTGGTCAAGCGCTACTCGGCCACTCAGGGCTTTATACGGGACTCTGTCCCCTTGCAAGCATGCCAGCGCTCTGCAGTGTCTCTGAAGGATGACAAGTTGGATGGCAGCGTTCTGCTACCATCCAGCCTGCCATCTCAATGCCATCCCAGCGTGGGAAAATTCTCCTGCTCAAGCGGTGACGTCATTTACCGGCACCGCATGCACAGGAGAATTCTCCCACGCTGTCAGTGACGTGCATGAGGTGAGCTGAGTTCATTTGACATGAACTTGGCTCATCTGGATGCCGTCACAGCGAGACACTGAGGAGCACAAGGCTTCTCAGTGTCTCTGTGGCATGGCAATCTGGATGGCAGCGTTCTGCTGCGATCAAGCCTGTCATCTCAATGTAGCAGAGCTGAGGCCGTCCTGGGAACCATGGAAAGGTAAGGATGAGGTTGGTTCATTATTTTACTTTTATTGCAGGAGATCGTTGGCTTCAGCTGGAATGGACGTAATGGTAAGTAGAGTTTAATTTAGAATATGAAAGTATTGTCTGTTTATTTCAATTAAAGGATTTTATTCTGCGTGTTGGTGCTTTTTTTAACTTTCACTATGGGGTTAGTAATTGGGGTGTCTTATGGATGTGCCCTTTCTGGGGTGGCTGAGGGCTGGTGTTTCTAGCCTGGGAGGGGGCCAATATTCATGGCACCCTTCCAGGGCTATTAATATCAGCCCCCAACTGTCTGCCTAGCCTTTGCTAGCTATTAAAATAGGGGGACCCCACGTCATTTTTTGGGGGATCCCCCATTTTAATAGCTAGTAAAGGCTAGGTATTCAGCTGGGGGCTGATACTAGTAGCCTGGGAAGCTCCATGGATATTACCCCCTTCCCAGGCTTCAAACATCTGTCCCAGCCGTCTGCTTAACCTCCGCTAGAGACTAAAATTACGGGGAACCCCACGCCAATTTTTTTTTTAATAAATCCTTTATTTTAACACTAAATGACAAGTATAGTAACTAACACTGTCACTGTCCTCATTATATATGTGACTAACATGTTTCTATCTATCTAATCTATGTGTAATGCTCTATTCTTTCTGTTCTAAATTGTCGGATACAGGTGTATGTGTTAGAACCCTCCTGTTTGTTTTTTTCCATCTTGTGTTTTGCGGTCACGTGACCATCTGCCTTTATATTCCAGCTCCGCCCTTTTGGCTTCAGTGTTTGACTGTTTCTCTAGCCAGGTGCTTCGGTGCCTTTCTCTGTCAGTTGGCTTGGTCCTTCTGGGACCTCTAGTACCTTTTTGTCAGTTTGTATTTTTGTGTTCTGCAACAACTACTCTGTTTAGGAGGTGTCCCATTTTTGTCCCAGTCCTTTGTTCTTTTAGGGACCTCTCCCCTTATGCTATAGGTCTTTGTTCAGACTAGCCGATGACTATGGCGGGTCTGCACGCTAGGAACAGGCAGCCCGCTACATCGCAGTGATTCAGCTTAGTCTTACTGTAAGGACAGCTTTCCCCTATCTTTCCTTATTACTTAGTACTTCCTTAGTAAGTCCAGCCCAAAAAACTAAAAGGAAAGAAATTCGGGAATCAGTATGGTTTCCACCCAGGATTTGGCTCAACGCTTGCAGGGATTGTCTCTGGAGGTGGCCGAGCTACAGCAACACGTGAGTAGCTGCTCTTGAGCGCATTGTGTGGAACCCAAGGTATGACTGCCTGATGTTTTTTATGGTAAACAACAAGATTTTTTTTCCTTTAAAAATGCTTGTTTGTTATATTTTTTTTTTAGACCAAGGTCCTCTGGGAATGAATCACAGTGCATTGGTTTTATTATGTCACTTTTGCGCAATGAACCACAGGGGTGGGCCTTTTCTCTCCAACCTAATGATCCAAGCTTATGGTCTGTAGAATAATTTTTTTCTGCTATGGGTCTATTATATGCCGATCCTGATAGAATCTCATCTGCTGAGGCAGAACTCAGGCGTTTGAATCAGGGGTCAGGTGATGTTGAAAATTATTGCACACATTTCAGAAGATGGGCTTCAGAAGTCTTATGGAATGATCCTGCTCTGAAATGTTTATTTCTTGCTGGTCTGAGTGAAAGGGTTAAAGATCTGCTAATTGCATTCCCTGCACCTGAGACTCTGCAGGATGCCATGCAATTAGCTGTTTGTGTGGACAGGAGGCTGAGGTGCATGCTGAATGAGGTAAAGATTCCTGTAATGTCAATTCCTAGTCCCCAGAAAATCTGCTCAGATGGCGAAGAACCGATGGAGGTTGGGGCGATGTCACTCCGCTCTCAGGAAAGAGACCAGAGGTTCACTGAGGGATTGTGTCTTTATTGTGGTAAAGCTGACCATTTGATTAAGTATTGTGAGCGTCGTTTAAGTAAAGAAAAAAAAAAAGGTCAGGTACGCCAGTATAGTTTGGTTACGCTCCGCAGGAGTATTTCTTTCTGGGAGTACTACTTTGCAGGGAGATTTGATAGAATTTCAGGTATTTGTGGATTGTGGTTCAACACTTAATGTGATTGATAAAGGGTTTTTGGAAAAACTTAAATTGAAATCCAAACCTTTGTCATCACCTATTTCTGTGATTGCAATTGATAACACTCCCTTGAAATGTATTACTCACAAGGTTGCTGCATTTCCCCTCACTATCAATGGAGTTCACCAAGAAATTTTGGACTTGATTGTTTTAGATAATTTACCCTCTCCGGTTGTTCTAGGATTGCCTTGGTTAAAACTGCACAATCCATTACTGGACTGGTCTACTAATGTGATTAAGTCTTGGAGTCCGAAATGCTATGATAAATGTTGTAATGGTCGCATTGCAGCTGTGAAAAAAGGGGAATTACCGGAACCTGTTCAAGATTTTTGGAGGGTTTTTTCGGAGGAGGAGTCGCAAGTTTTACCTCCTCATAGGGATTATGATTGCGCCATTGAGTTTGTTCAGGGAACTACTCTTCCCAAGAGTCACTTGTTTAAGCTGACTATCCCTGAAAGAAAGGCCTTGGAGGAGAACATATAGACTAGCCTGGCTGCTGGTCACATTAGACCTTCTAAGTCGCCTGTGGCAGTTGGATTTTTCTTTGTTAAAAAAGAGGATGGGGGTTTACGTCCATGTTTGGATTTTCGTGAAATTAATAAGATTACTGTACACAATTCCTACCCATTGCTGTTAATTCCTGACTTGTTTAACCAGTTGGTGGGGGCCAAGTGGCTCTCTAAAATTGATCTCTGGGGGGCATACAATTTGTTAATAGTGAAGGAGGATGATGAATGGAAAACTGCTTTTAACACTCTGGTAGGTCATTTTGAGAATCTGGTGATGCCTTTTGGTCTTACCAATGCACCTGCATTTTTTCAGAACCTTATTAATGACATCCTGAGACCTTTGATTGGTAAGAATGTGGTTGTGTATTTGGATGACATTTTGATTTATTCGCCAGATCTAGAGTCCCATTGGCAGAGTGTACGTGAAGTTTTGCAGTTATTGAGTGATAATTCACTCTTTGCTAAGCTGGGGAAATGTGAGTTTGCTGTGAAAAAAATTAGTTTTTTGGGCTACATTGTCTCCAGCGAGGGCTTTGAGATAGACCCTGTGAAGGTTCAGGCTGTGCAGGAATGGCCTAGGCCTATTGGTTTGAAATCTATGCAGAGATTTTGGGGTTTTGCCAATTATTATAGGAAATTAATTAAGAATTTTTCTGTAATTGTTAAACCTCTAACCGATCTCACCAGGAAAGGTGCGAATACGGTCCAGTGGACTACTGAGGCCATTGAAGAGTTTAAGTATCTCAAAGAAAGGTTCAGTTCTGCCCCTATCCTTATGCAGCCTGATGAGACCAAGCCTTTTTTGGTCGAGGTCGATGCTTCATTGGTGGGGGTCGGAGCAGTTTTGTCTCAGGAGAACAGAGATGGAGTTCATCCTTGTGCCTTCTTTTCGAAAAAAATTTCGGAAACCGAACTAAATTATGATGTTGGAAATCGGGAGTTGCTGGCTATTAAACTCGCGTTTGAACATTGGAGTCATTTTTTGGAAGGCGCTAGATTTCCTATTCAGGTTTTCACAGATCATAAGAATTTGATCTATCTGGATGCTGCCAAGCGCTTGAATGCCCGTCAAACTAGGTGGGCACTTTTTTTTTCTCGTTTTAATTTTTCTGTTACCTATATCCCTGGTACTAAGAATGTTAAAGCCAATGCTTTATCTCGCAGCTTCTCTCCTACGGTCGGTGCCGAGGAGGAGGAGAGCATTTTACAGAAAGGAGTTGTGGTGGCGGCATTGGACTCTGTTTTGGAGGATGGGATTCTGAAAGCTCAAGATGATGCCCCATCTAACACTCCCCATCCCCATAGGAGGTTGTTCGTGCCTAGAACCTTTAGGAGAGATTTGTTTGTGGAGTATCATGAGTATCGGTTGGCAGGTCATCCAGGAATTTCTGAGACTAAGAGACTTATCAGTCGCAGTTTTTGGTGGCCTGGATGGCAGAAAGAAGTCATCAAGTGGGTGCGTCAATGTACTGTGTGTGCTAGGTCAAAGGCTTCACATACTCCTGCTGCGGGGTTCCTTTGCCCTCTGGAGTTTCCTAGTGCGACTTGGACGCATCTCACAATGGATTTTATTACTGATCTTCCTGTGTCCGAGGGTTTTACTGTCATCTGGGTGGTCGTGGACCGTTTTAGTAAGATGTATCATTTGGTTCCATTCATTAAGTTGCCCTGCACCAAGACACTCGCTAAGGCGTTTGTTAAGGAGATTGTCAAGCTTCATGGCGTTCCCACGGATATTGTTTCTGATAGAGGACCTCAGTTTGTGGCTCGCTTTTGGCATGCTTTTTGTGACAGGTTGGGAGTCCATTTGTCATTTTCGTCCGGGTATCATCCTGAGTCTAATGGACAGACTGAAAGAAAGAACCAGGTTGTAGAACAGTTTTTGCGTTGTTTTGTGGCGGACAATCAAGAGTTGTGGTCTGAGTTTCTGCCTCTCGCGGAATTTGCTCTTAACAATCATATATCCTCCTCTGCTGGGTGTTCTCCTTTTCTTTGTTTTACTATGAGACATCTGTCTTTTGGTTCGTTCTCCAAATTGGGGTCGGCAGTGCCGGAGGAGGAGAATTTTTCCGGTGATTTGGAGAGAGTTTGGACTAATGTACGTTGCAACCTTCAAGAGGCTAACAAGAAGTCCAAGAAGTATTTTGACAGGAAACGTAAGGAGGTTTTGTTTACTGTGGGTGACATGGTTTGGTTGTCCTCAAAGAACCTGCGGTTGAGGATTCCCACTAAAAAACTGCATCCTAAGTTTATGGGGCCATTTAAAGTGCTTCAGGTTGTTCACCCGTCTGCTGTTAGGTTGGATGTCCCTACTTTCTGGAAGATTAATCCTATGTTTCATGTTTCCTTGTTGAAAAAGTCTGATATGTCAGATAGGGATGCCACTGTCACAGTTCCTCCTGTGGTGGAGGAAGGTGAATATGAAATTTCTTGTATCTTGAATTCTAGATGGCATAGAGGGAGATTACAGTATCTTGTCTCCTTGAAGGGTTTCAGTCCCGAAGACAACTCCTGGGTAAGGATGGATGATGTCTCTGCTCCTAGGCTTGTTAAAGCTTTCCACAAGAGGTTTCCGGATAGGCCTGGGCCTGGAGGATCCGGAGGATCCTCATAAAAGAGGGGGTACTGTTAGAACCCTCCTATTTGTTTTTTCCATCTTGTGCTTTGCGGTCACGTGACCATCTGCCTTTATATTCCAGCTCCGCCCTTTTGGCTGTGCTGGACTTCAGTGTTTGACTGTTTCTCTAGCCAGGTGCTTCGGTGCCTTTCTCTGTCAGTTCGTTTTGGTCCTTCTGGGACCTCTAGTACCCTTTTGTCAGTTTGTCTTTTTGTGTTCTGCAACAACTTCTCTGCTTAGGAGGTGTCCCATTTTTGTCCCAGTCCTTAGTTCTTTTAGGGACCCCTCCCCTTATGCTATAGGTCTTCGTTCAGACTAGCCAAGGACTAAGGCGGGTCTGTATGCTAGGAACAGGCAGCCCGCTACATTGTAGGGATTCAGCTTAGTCTTACTGTAGGGACAACTTTCCCCTATCTTTCCTTAGTACTTGTTGCAGATCATAACAGTATGCCGCTGATGAATTGCCGGCTTTTCATGTTTCACTGTGAGCACTGTTCCCATCGATTTGGGCAATCACTGTAATGCCACAACCACCATGGCTGTGGCATTACAGTGAGTGTCAGACAATCCCTGCATTATTGGTGCTCTAAATAGCGCCAAACATGCAGGACGGGGACCCAAGCTCCCACCCAAGCATTGCGCAAGTACTAGGCAAGCTCCGAGCATCTCAAGTACTGAGATGCTCGGGCGAGTACCGAGCAGTGGCGAGCATGCTTGCTCATCACTAGAGCCGACTCAACTTGTTAGTATAATTGAACACGTGGCAAGTATGCAGGACCGGATCGTGGCGGTCATGCCCATTGTGAAAGAACATCTGTTAGATGCCCAGGCAGCACAGAGGTGCACATATAATAAAAAAGCCACGATCAGGTCTTTTAACAAGGGCGATGGGGTGGTAGTACGTGTACCCTCAGCCAAGGATGCGTCTGGGGGAGAGGTCAGGATAAGTGATGCTCTCACTAAACAGCAGCGACGGGAGACTCGCTCACTGGTGCAGCAGAATACCAACGTGCTCTCAAAGCTACCGGGAAGGACTGCGGTTCTCCAACATGACATTGTCACCGAACCTGGGGTAAGGGTATGAATGAGACCATACCGGGTACCCGAAGCCCGGAGGCAAGCCATCACGGCTGAGGTAAAACAAATGCTCCAGTAAGGAGTCATCGAGGAATCACGGAGTGAATGGGCTAGCCCCATCATACTGATCCAGAAACCAGACGAATCGTTACGCTTCTGTAATGATTTCCGGGAATTAAATGAGGTGTCGAAGTTGGACCTTTGTCCAACGCCAAGGAGAGGAATGCGAGACTCACCAGCTGGTTTCTGTCACTGCAAAATTTCAGATTCTCTGTAGAAGTCGCAGGCAAACGTGGATGCCCTGTACCGGGCACCCTGTATGGTGACAAATGTTCAACCCCACAAGTTTGAACAGAGGGGGGGATATGTGTGGCAGGGACTGGGATCATATACGAGGGACAGTATATATCCCCCAGAATGTGTACAGAGACCTATTAAACCCATTGGAGTGAATTGCAGCCACAGGCACAGCTGCGGCTGCAATGCAGGAATGAAGGTGAGCATTGACCTGGTCAGGCTATCTGGCTAAGGCAGATTAAGTAAAACCTGGCAGGGCCTTCATTTCTTGGAGGTGGCTACAGGAAGGCAGTGGGGTGGCCTCCTCCCTCCAAGCAGGGTTTTCCAGTGGCTTGCCACAGGTTCTTTAAAAACCCTGCATTAAGGATTAGTGTTGTTCAGTGTTGGGTCCTGCTAGGAGCATAGCAGGAAAGCTTGGCAGACCTGTGAGTAGCTGAACCCACGCTTGGGAAGGCTCTGCACCCGTAAGGCTCTGAATGGCCCATTGCCCCAGCAACCGTTGTTATGGACTTGTGTTAACCCGAACCGAAGGACTTTCTGTTTACCTGTGAGTTTTGCTGAATAAAAGCTGCTTATGTTGGACTTGCTTGGGTCACTGCCTCAGTTACTGCACTGTGTGAACACCGCCGCCTTACACTGCTTACAAAACAACGAGCTGTGAGAGGTACCCGTAAAAGCTGCAGACACATCTGGTGCATGTAATATTAGTATTGCATGATAGATCAAAGCTGAAAATATTTCCTCTTTCCCCTGCAATCGTTATACTATACTAATACTACTTGCAACACAAACGGCCTGCAGATCTCAAAGTTGGCTCTCACATCTTTTGTGCTCTCCCTGGTTATAAAGATGGAAGACTGCAGTCCATCAATGGCCACAGATAGGTTGCAGGTATCACATTAGATAATGTCATGTACCTGCCGGGAGAAATAGAACTGACATTGTTAGACTGGCGCCAGAAGGGGAAGTGTTTGTATTTTATTTGAGTAATAGCCCCTTTAAATAACACTACTACATTTCCATTGTGACAATCAAAATACTTATTTTCCAAAGCCATTTTATTTAAAAATATATATTTTTTTTACTGTGGTGCCACAATTCCCCTGTAAAAAGTGAAATATATTTTTTTTAAATGTATGAGTCTGTACTTGTTTTTTAAAAAATAAAAAATTAATGTACTTTCATTGTGTATTTATAATGTATAATAGTATCGTACTATCATATTGTTTTATAGCAAATAATTTTTAGAAACATGAATAAAGAAAATGCATCTACATGCTTAAGGCAAAAAATCATACACATTGAGAAAAAAAAAATCTTCATTGAGTAAACTGTCTGGCTAGTGTATTTTTCATAGCTGCAATGCTCTTGTCTCAGGGTAAAATTGAACATTTTCAAAAATGTAATCCTCGGATGCTGCAAAGACAATTAAAATACAACCGCAACCAATTTGTCTCACGAGGCAGGGACTGAAATTCAATCAAAAATGGCACAGCAAACTCCCATAGGAGGGTGGGCTACAGATTAATTTTTCATCTTTTCTCAGTCATCTCTCATTTACCGGAATTCAGTTACTTTATGCAGGCTTAGTAAGGAGAAACATTACACTGTATTTCTATATCTCTCGGTTCGAAGAATGTTATAATTCTCATGTTTTCTTAAAAGGAACTTATCATCAGGGTTTTTAATATTTAATTAATAGCATGATGGAACAATTTGTAGAAATATCTTTTTAAACATGCTAATGTGCAAATCAGCAGTTTGACCGAAAAAGAAAAAGTGGCATGCTCCAGTAGGAAGCAGTCACGCCTGATGCAGTATGCTGATGGAGAAGGGGGTTTGGGGTATGGGAGCAGGGAGCATTGCATGCTGGAGCCTTTACTCAGAAGTATGAACTTGACTACAATAGAAGATCCATTCTTTTGCGATATATAAGTGCCACAAACACCGTTGATCTTGAAACTATCAAGTCCCGTCCATAGTTCATGTGTTTGCTACTGCAATAAACTGGCCTCAGTGGTTATATTCCATACGGAACATGACCATGGAGGCCAATGAGAGATTGAACAGTTCAAGTGAATGATTGACTTTATCTCATTACTGTTGGCCTGATGGGGACCACTGTAGCATCAAAACTGGGACAATGGAGTTTGAATAGGTTATGTTTTCATATTTACACCTTCTCATACTTTTAATTAAAAAATCTTGGACAGCTCCTTTATTGCTACATAGCTATGTACACACCAAGAAATGCAGTAGGTTTAATAGTAAAATACTGATCATTTATCAGGTAGCTGGCAGTGTATGAGAACACCAATTAGATGGAGAATTATTGCACAGGCAGAATATATCAGTATGTGTTCTTCAAGCCCGAGGCTCATCAATCCATCTATATCCATCTTTTTTCCTACACTGCAAATGTCTAATATAAGCGAATTTCTATTTGCAGTATATCCTGTATGTGCAAGACAGTTAAACTCAGACATTAAGAAAAATTGTAAGAAAAATAAAGATCACTAAAATCAAGGCCCTTCCTATTAATATTCCCTTCAACACTTTACATGTAGTTAAAATTTCCTTCTAATACACCTGAAAAAAGAAGTCCCCGAGATACTTAGAAGTTTATATTACATCTGCATACTCAACGGTATTTCAAGCAAATTTCTCACGCCTAATTTCCCAACACACTTTTGAATAAGTGGAAATCTTTGCACATCTCACTTTGGGGATGCATAGCGCTATTGAAAATGTCTAGTCTTCTATAATATATATCTTTTTCAGATACTACCGGTGAGGATCGCTGGTAAATTACTTTGTAACTATCAGGTCTCTTTCACCAATATATTAAGAATGCCAAACGTCATTGCATTCCTGACTCAGTGTTGACTGAAGATACATTGCAGGTAGAACTAACCCTCCTTAATATTAATTTGTATAATTTTTCTGTTCCTCTAAGTCATGTGACATACTGGTCCACTTTTCATGCCTATAACAGATGGACGTAACAGTACAAGTTGTGCTTAGCTCCAGTTCATCAAAGTTCATTGATCTGGGGTAAGCCACATTTGATCCATTCACATTCACTTTTAGGCTTAATGGCATTTCCCAAGGAGAATTGGTAAACATGTAATCAACAAGCCATATGCCTTCACTTCTTACACTTTTTTACATCTGGGATACACAGGACCGTTTACAGACATATATCTTGATGATTGTGCATGTGTTCAACGTGGAAATTGGTGCAGCTATCCTACTGCCAGACTCCTCTGTCGGCAGCTTATTGTATCTTAAGAAGAATCAATCAAATTGGTCATATTCAACACAATCGATCTTTCATCCCCTGTATATTAGAATACCCATGAGATGTTGGCCAATACCACCAAAATCAGTAGGTTCCACTGACAATTTTTTAAGTCTATGGCAATTTTTAGCATGACTATTTATCTTTAATGTTCCTCAGTAGTATCCCTCCGATAATCTAAAAAAGCATTAGAAAAATTATGCCATTTATGGTGCGGCTATAATTATTCAGCAAAGCGCATGGATAAAGATGTCCATCATACCACCAGTAATCTCTTCTTCAACCCTCCCAGAGTAACACAAGATGCTTACTGTACAGCTGAGGCCCTACAAGTCTCCTACGCATTTCACTGTGGTGCTGGGTTTTTTCTATTTATGACGTTAGTGTGAGTCACCAGCGCATGGTTTTTACCCGTTTTTTCTGCAAATATGTGCCATATGCATTTTAATGAAAAAGAGCCTTAACAGCCTTGCCCTTTTTTCATATTTTTTGTCCGTCCTTGCCTTTTTTAAGCTAAGCCACCAAGCACAACAGAGAAAGTGGTGGTAACAGGTCTACTTTTGGAGCGATTTGCAGCCTCGTTAGGGTATACTACTGGGGATGATAAAAAAAATGCTAAAGAGAAGTGGGACCCTGCTTCTGTGGCATAAGCAAAGCTGTTTAAGACTAAAAGGGCACTGCTGCTTATGTCATCTAAAGCTGAGTGATTTGTACAGAGTAGAGAGGCAGGTGGCACCGGAGCATCTTCAATCACACATGTCGCAAGCACAGGAGGAGGGATTGGTTGACTGAAAGTGCAGCCATGCAGTGCTCCCTTCTCTCTCGTGTTGGTTGACTCAAAGTGAAAGCCATGCAGTGCTCCCTTCTCTCTTGTGTTGGTTGACTGAAAGTGACAGCCGTGCAGTGTTCCCTTCTCTCTCGTGTTGGTTGACTGAAAGTGACAGCCGTGCAGTGCTCCCTTCTCTCTCGTGTTGGCTGCCTTGAAGGTATATTTAGTTAAAAAAAAAAACCTGAGTAGTTTTTTTCTGCCAACTGCTATGGGTGGCAGAAAAAAAAACATTTATTGCAGACTGTCTGTAAGTGTGCGGACATTAGAAACTGATTATACAGTCAGAATTTTTGATTGTTGTTGAAGCATAAGTCATAATAATACAATTTTAGCACTGGTGCAGTGGAACCCTAATTAGAAATAGAAAGTTGTAAAAAAGTCAGTGCATATGTGTCACCACGATTTAATGTACATTACCAGGAAAAATTAACCTGTTAATGAAAACATTTACTCTTTATCCCTTTATCTCTTTTACCTACCCCATCTTCACCCTATCCAATAGATATTCTTCCTATTAACCATTTGCATCTCTGATAGACAATTGTTAAGCTTAGAAGAAGGATACAATACCTTTGATACATCCCTACATAGGTAAGACAAAATTCAGCACACATGAAGTTTAAAGAAATTAAATTGTGCTAAGGGAAATCGCAATTTCTGACCAATAAGCCAGCAACTACATGAGTAGTGTACATTAGTCCTATGATAACATTTCATACTTCTGAATTATCTCCAAAAATGTTTCTTAAAGTGTATTCTACACGTGGTAAATTTTAACCCATCCGCAGGATTCAAGATCTTCTGCGGGTTTCTTGGAATCCAACCACAGAGATCACAACTGATGCTGAAAACTTGGCTCTGATAAGCACTATGAGAATGGAACATTAGTTGTCACCATTCCTTTCAACATCATCACCAGTCTATGGGACTGTTGGAGATAACAGAGTACAGTGCTTGGCAATTTCCAGCCGTCCCATAGACCGTAAATAGTGCAGTGGCACGCATGCACGGCCACCACTTCTTTCTAATGGGGCATTTAAAATCGTGTTTTTGGGATCCCTGATTTTCCTAGTAGTCAGATCCATTGCAATAAGCAAGTTATCACTTATTTTGTGGATAGGCGATAAGGTGCTGACATGAGAATAGACGTTTGAGTACCCATGATGCAGATTCTTTTTTAAATTCTACCTTTCAGAATTCAATTTTTTTTCTTGATTTAATATCAATGGTGCAAAATGATACTGATCAATATTTTACCATAGTATTTGAAATACTTCCTCTACCTTATTGAACAGAATAACAGCTTTGATAGACTATTTTTTTGTTCCATCCATTTTTTTCACACACTTTAAAAGTCATCTATCATCAGAAAATGACATTTTATTTGACTGTATATTTTTTTCTTTTTGACAGTCTATATACAAATAAATTTGAAATATTAGTTTTCATATTAAGCAGTACAGGATATACAATAGGATGGCAGATCCAGTTTGATACATCTTTTTTTCAAGCTGAATATAATAGGTCATTCTATTATCGCTAGCCTATGGCAGGTCTTTTGTACTGCTGGATATTAGATAGGCGAGAATATATCAGCAGAATTCAGTTGTAATTCTGGAACACTCAGTCATTTTCTACCACAATGGTTAATGTATTATTCTCAATTGTTCTGTAAGCAAGATCGTCACAGTAGCAAATGTCCATGCTTCTAACAAACCTATTAAAATCTTTCAAAAATAATATTGGGAAAGACTAAACAACTCCATAAATTACATTTAATTTTAGTGGGTGACTTTAGTACACTTCTATATGACCATGGACAATCGTACATCTTTTACATAATATTCATAGCAGCTTAAAGAAGCACTCTCATCAATATTATATGTATATATGCATGTGATGTAATGTGAGTGTATTAATATACTCACCTACCTCTGCTCTGTCTCATGTCCAGTGCCGTTCTGCTCCTCTTCTCAGTGATGTCACCTCAGTTGCAACTAGCCGGCTTGTTCTATGCTCTATGCGTGAACCGGAAGTCTCTTTTACAATGAAAACCTATGGAGCCTCGTACTGACACCCCACGGGCTTACATTGTAAAAGACACTTCTGGGTCACGTAGAGCACATTGTGACCCGGAGTGTCTGCAGAGCGGTGACGTTATGGAGAAGCAGAGCAGAACGGCACTCAATCAGGAGAGACCGGTAGTGGGGGAGCATATTAGTACACTCACACTACATCACATGCTTACAGTGGCATGTAAAAGTTTAGGCACCCTTGGTCAAAATGACTGTTATTGTGAACAATTAAGCAAGTTTAAGATGAAATCATCTCTAAAAGGTCTAAAGTTAAAGATGACACATTTCCTTTGCATTTTAGGAAAAAAAATACATATACAGTACAGACCAAAAGTTTGGACACACCTTCTCATTTAAAGAATTTTCTGTATTTTCATGACTTTGAAAATTGTACATTCACACTGAAGGCATCAAAACTATGAATTAACACATGTGGAATTATATACTTAACAAAAAAGTGTGAAACAATTGAAAATAGGTCTTATATTCTAGGTTCTTCAAAGTAGCCACCTTTTGCTTTGATGACTGCTTTGCACACTCTTGGCATTCTCTTGATGAGCTTCAAGAGGTAGTCACCAGAACTGGTCTGCCAACAATCTTGAAGGAGTTCCCAGAGATGCTTAGCATTTGTTGGCACTTTTGCCTTCACTCTGCAGTCCAGCTCACCCCAAACCATCTCGATTGGGTTCAGGTCTGGTGACTGTGGAGGCCAGGTCATCTGGCGAAGCACCCCATCACTCTCCTTCTTGGTCAAATAGCCCTTACACAGACAGGAGGTGTGTCTGGGGTCATTGTCCTGTTGAAAAATAAATGATGGTCCAACTAAACGCAAACCGGATGGAATTGCATGCCGCTGCAAGATGCTGTTGTAGCCATGCTGGTTCACTATGCCTTCAATTTTGAATAAATCACCAACAGTGTCACCAGCAAAGCACCCCCACACCATCACACCTCCTCCTCCATGCTTCACGGTGGGAACCAGGCATGTAGAGTCCATCCGTTCCCCTTTTCTGCGTCGCACAAAGACACGGTGGTTGGAACCAAAGATCTGAAATTTGGACTCATCAGACAAAAGCACAGATTTCCACTGGTCTAAAGTCCATTCCTTGTGTTCTTTAGCCCAAACAAGTCTCTTCTGCTTGTTTGCTGTCCTTAGCAGTGGTTTCCTAGCAGCTATTTTACCATGAAGGCCTGCTGCACAAAGTCTCCTTTTAACAGTCGTTGAAGAGATGTGTTTACTGCTAGAACTCTGTGTGGCATTGACCTGGTCTCTAATCTGAGCTGCAGTTAACCTGCGATTTCTGAGGCTGGTGACTCGGATAAACTTATCCTCAGAAGCAGAGGTGACTCTTGGTCTTCCTTTCCTGGGGCGGTCCTCATGTGAGCCAGTTTCTTTGTAGCACTTGATGGTTTTTGCAACTGCACTTGGGGACACTTTCAAAGTTTTCCCAATTTTTCGCACTGACTGACCTTCATTTCTTAAAGTAATGATGGCCACTCATTTTTCTTTACTTAGCTGCTTTTTTCTTGCCATAATACAAATTCTAACAGTCTATTCAGTAGGACTATCAGCTGTGTATCCACCAGACTTCTGCACAACACAACTGATGGTCCCAACGCCATTTATAAGGCAAGAAATCCCACTTATTAAACCTGACAGGGCACACCTGTGAAGTGAAAACCATTTCCGGTGACAACCTCTTGAAGCTCATCAAGAGAATGCCAAGAGTGTGCAAAGCAGTCATCAAAGCAAAAGGTGGCTACTTTGAAGAACCTAGAATATAAGACCTATTTTCAGTTGTTTCACACTTTTTTGTTAAGTATATAATTCCACATGTGTTAATTCATAGTTTTGATGCCTTCAGTGTGAATGTACAATTTTCAAAGTCATGAAAATACAGAAAAATCTTTAAATGAGAAGGTGTGTCCAAACTTTTGGTCTGTACTGTACATTTAATTAAAAAACATAGATTGGAGCGCGTCTTTAAAGCTTCCTTTCAGGTCCCCCATGCACTCCAACCCATCAGCATTCACATATATATACAGTATATCACTAAATTACCTGCCTAATCAGCCCTTAGATATATAATTATATATAAAATGTTATTCACTTATATCCATGTTTAAAAAAAGTATTTAAAACCTGTTTTTCTTATGCTAATTAGGTCTTTGACTAGTCAATGGGGCATTAGTTTCCCCAGACTAGTTGGCCCTCTTTGCATGTTATCACACCCCTGTGGGTGTATGCTTTCCGGCTTCAGAGGCGCATTGAGCATGGCCGAAGGTGCAGAAGATGCTCGCGAGCCGTATTATATATACACCCTAAAAAGATAGAAAAAATAGGGTAAAAATATCTAACATAACTGCACTATATTTAAGTTGTCTGAATGTTTGGGGTTTTATATGTTTGAAAGATCAGAATATGGTATATTAGAGTGCAATGCAATGAACAGAAAAAAGAATCAATAAATGTTAGGGAAGGTAGGAACCAGGAGAATAGAAGGATAATTACACTCTTATGGATCACAACTAATGTTCTCTATAAGTTGAGTGATCCGGAAATGAAAGAGTGAAAAGCTAATTGTACTTTTTCTCTGAAGGTTAAGGATTAATATACAATAATGATCTTTTCATATTTGTATAAATTGAATACATATCACAGCTTTTATCTCAGTTTAATCAAGCAAGATAAATCTGATATATTTTCTTTTGGTCCCAGTTCTAAAGCTAGGGCCACATAGCAACTTTAGTAGCATTTTGTGAGTGAATGCAGTAATATTATTACACATCATGTGAAATGACAGGACAATAGCAAAATATTCTTTTAAAATTTCACATTTTTCGTTGCAGATAACTTGATGGAACTTGCCTGGCATATCCACAAGCAAAAACTCACAAAAAAAGCAGCAAAAACGCTGCGGATTTTCCGCAGCGTTTTTACTGCCAAGAGATGCAGAAACGCTGCAGAAATTTCTGCAAGCAATTCCTGATCATGCACACATAGCCTGAGGGTGATAAGGTATATGTGAACATTAAACACATCAATTTTGAATTACATGACTATTTAGACATTGGTGCCAATTCACTATTACTTTATCATCCATTTTTTGTCTAGCTTTATGCATTTTTTTTGCACCCAATTCATTATTATATTTCTGCCTTTTTTAAATCTACTTCATGTGTGCTCGCATCTTTTGCATCATTTTGAATACTTGCAACTTTTGCTCAAAAAGTCACAAAATAGATGTGGCAGTAAAAACAGCCTATTTTTGACTTTTCACCAAATTCATGAATGACGTGCACCATTTTGAGGACTTTGGCGCAATAAAAGTCAGTGAATATTATAGGACAAAAAAAAGAAAAGTGACTTAAAAAACGCAAATGATGAATTGGAGTTCATATGTATAAATTTGAAGGACCTAGTCCACAGTTTGATCAAATTGTGTTAGCCCATCTGCCAGTAACAAAGCAATCACTTTAGATGGGAACCTACACTAAAAAACTACATGCAACTAACAGCAAAATAACATCTTAACAAAGGCATGCGGCAGCAAGACTCACAAACTTTTCTTTGCATGACTTTTTTATGTGTTTTGAGGTTGAATGACCAAACCAAGAGTAGCTCTAGCCTAAAGGTTAGCAAGGTTACAAGGAGGAATTAGGAAAGCAATGTTGATTGTCCATTTTTGCTATGTATTTACATCTAAGGGTATACAACAAAATTGCTTTTCCTTACACTTGGTTTCATGATACTATCATCATTCTAAATTTTTCTGAATTTAAATTTGAAATTATTTTTTATACTTATTACATGATAGGTTCTGTAAAGGAAATATACTTTTTAAAGACATTCTCTAAAAGCTAAAAAAATTGACTTTTTTATTTCTAAGCTCCACTACCCATCTATAATACTGGATACTTGATGCACAAAACTAAGATAAATACATAGATATAGGTAATTTATTCTATCGAGGCACTCCCAACAGTCACTGGAGCAGCAGGTTAATTGGAACAAATGTGACTGTAGTAGGAACTTGAAAGTAGATGAGTCTGGACTACACAGTACCAATACTCTGCCAGTCTCTAGTGGCTATTTCCTCACCTTCGAAATAGAAAAATCAATTTTCAGTAATAACGCTTTCAATTAAAGAACCTCTTCAGCAGTGTGGTAAGATTAAACTAGCTTCCACCATGGGGATTTTAGTTAAATCCTAGTAAATACCTACTAGTTAGATTGATGTTGATGGTGTAACTGTAAATTACAGGCAAATTTAAGTGCTGTAAAATACGTTTTTCTCAAAATATCCAGACAGTTTCTTCATTTTCAGCATAGGGTTCAGTTTTGATCATCAATCATGTAACATAACTGCATTACCTATGTTGATTTTAAGTGAAAAGGTCTATAATGTTTTCTTATGAAAACACATAAATCTATTAAAAATCAAATATATTAAAATGTTGATATGCTGAGAACAACTAGAGATTGTCCCAAATCATTGTTTCTGTCATCAGCGTACATAATAATTTCAATTACATATTTATTTCCAGGAGAAAACTTTCAATAAAGTATAAATGAATTACCAGAATAAGAGAAACAGGGATATCAGAATTCGGGTAGTACTAAAAGGCATACCCTACAGCCTAAAATTTGGGCATCACAATAAAATATGTGGAAAGATCAAAAGATGTCATTACTGAAATCTAGCCAACATACTAAAGTAATAAATATTACAGTAAAATTTGTTAAAGGGGTAACCTGGGATTTTAGTAATTTTTTCCTATGAGGCGAAGAACTTACAGACAGGTAGTTGCTAACTACCTGCCTGTTCTGCCCAGCAATGATCTCTACTAGCTCAGGCAGTCACTCTTTTGCTTCATTTCACCTCCAGTCAACAGAGCAGCGCCTACTCTTCAAACCTGCTTTGTTGATGGGGCAACTACCTGCCTGTATGTTCTTAACCCCATTAAAGTCCTATGATTGTTTCAAACTGACAACTTAGTATGTGATTTTCAAAGGTGAAATCCTTCAAAAGAATGAAATACAGTACATATGATGGCCTGGAATGTATAAATGTACAAAATAGAAGAAATTTAAATATTTAATTAAAGTTGACATTTCTGATTAAGAAACAAGTCATATAATTATTTAAAAAATGTAAACATAAAAAAAATCCAGAAATTCCTTCTATTTCTTCCTTGTGTTGTAATTAAAACATAGACTCAAAATCCTCTATTTGTTTCCGAGAATGTGAGTCTTGCCACCTCCTCCTCACAATTGTATCTCTGGTTATAAAACAAATGGCTGGAGCATTCTCCTCCCACTCCACTGCAGTAGGACAAAAAGAGTGTTAAACTCCACCTACTTGTCATAGCAACGCCACCTCAGCAATTTATCAGAAGAAAATGAAGCAGATTAAAAGTAACTCCAATGTTCTCTGTAGAATTTCAACTAGACTGTTTATTTCAAAGTTAAGTGGAGAATCCAGTAGACTGACAAACAGTAAGGGTAAGATCATATTCTGCTTACTTCTGTCATTCATTTCTAGGTTTAATATTACTTTAAATTAAATAAACCAATTTAATATAAAAAAAATCAGCTGATAAAAAGGACTGGATGATTTTCTCACAACAAATGGCATTGTGGGTTATAAATAATATAGTGATAGTGTATAACTTTGAAGAAAGGTGGACCTTAATGGACCTGTGTCATTTTTCCACCTATATAACTTGGTAACTATGAATCATGTAATACACACAGGGGCTCCACAGAACTACACTATGTGCAGAATTATTAGGCAAGTTGTATTTTAGAGGATTATTTTTATTATTGATCAACAACTATGTTCTCAATCAACCCAAAAGACTCATAAATATCCAAGCTTAATATTTTTGGAAGTTGGAGTGGGGTTTTTTCGATTTGGCTATCTTAGGAGGATATTTGTTTGTGCAGGTAACTATTACTGTGCAGAATTATTAGGCAACTTAATAAAACCCAAATATAATCCCATCTCACTTGTTTATTTTCACCAGGTAAACCAATATCAGTGCACAAAATTTAGAAATAAACATTTCTGACATGCAAAAACAAAAAAATTAGTGATCAATATAGCCACCTTTCTTTATGATGACACTCAACAGCCTTCCATCCATAGATTCTGTCAGTTGCTAGATCTGTTTTCGATCAACATTGCGTGCAGCAGACACCACAGCCTCCCAGACACTGTTCCGAGAGGTGCACTGTTTTCCCTCCCTGTAGATCTCACATTTTATGATGGACCACAGGTTCTCTATGGGGTTTAGATCAGGTGAACAAGAGGGCCATGTCATTATTTTTTCTTCTTTTAGATCTTTACTGGCCAGCCATGCTGTGGAGTAGTTGGATGCATGTGATGGAGCATTGTCCTGCATGAAAATCTTGTTTTTCTTGAACGATACCGACTTCTTCCTGTAACACTGCTTGAAGAAGTTGTCTTCCAGAAACTGGCAGTAGGTCTGGGAGTTGAGCTTCACTCCATCCTCAACCTGAAAAGGTCCCACAAGTTCATCTTTGATGATACCAGCCCATACCAGTACCCCACCTCCACCTTGCTGGCGTCTGAGTCGGAGTGGAGCTCTCTGCCCTTTACTGATCCAGCCTCTGGCCCATCCATCTGGCCCATCAAGAGTCACTCTCATTTCATCAGTCCATAAAACCTTTGAAAAATCAGTCTTAAGATATTTCTTGGCCCATTCTTTTTTTTTCATTTTTTATTTATCAAAGGGTAAAGGCAGTACAACAAAATGCAATCATAAAACAGAAATAAAACATCCCAAGACATACAAAGGATCACCGCCAGATAATCTCTAATACCAAACCTTAGTCCCCTAATAGTACAGTCCAACATCGTAGAAGCCCACATAGGAGCTCCCTAGTACAAAGCATAGGTGGATATATGTATCTTAGTGGTCTTGGCCCATTCTTGACGTTTTATCTTATGTTTCTTGTTCAAAGGTGGTCGTTTTTTCAGCCTTCCTTACCTTGGCCATGTCCCTGAGAATCGCACACCTTGTGCTTTTTGATACTCCAGTAACGTTGCAGCTCTGAAATATGGGAAAACTGGTGGCGAATGGCATCTTGGCAGCTTCATGCTTGATTTTCCTTAATTCATGGGCAGTTATTTTGCGCCTTTTTTGGCCAACACGCTTCTTGCGACCCTGTTGGCTATTTGCCATGAAACGCTTGATTGTTTGGTGATCACGCTTCAAAAGTTTGGAAATGTCAAGACAGCTGCATCCCTCTGCAAGACATCTCACAATTTTGGACTTTTCAGAGCCCGTCAAATCTCTCTTTTGACCCATTTTGCCAAAGGAAAGGAAGTTGCCTAATAATTAAGCACACCTTATATAGGGTGTTGATGACATTAGTCAACACCCCTCCTCATTACAGAGATGCACATCATTAGATTTACTTAATTGGTAGTTGGCTCTCAAGCCTATGCAGCTTGGAGTAGGACAACATGTATAAAAAGTATCATGTGATCAAAATACTAAATTTGTCTAATAATTCTGCACACAGTGTAGAAGGTGATTTCCAGCTCTCCTGTTTAACATGTTAGCGTAAATTTAGTGGATTAAACTGTACCCAAAAGTAGTGCTATTTTGCAATATCATACTGATGTCTCTTTTTAAAAAGGTAGGTCATGATGTCTTGTTCGCTTTAGGAATACCTTTTAACATTTGTAATCACCATGCCCGATAAACCCAATGCCCACAAAACATCTTAAAAATCACACCTTGAGGCACATATGCATAAGCTGCACCTATTTGGCATCCATTTTTTAGGACAATCCCATTAAAAGTTATAATTTGTTTATTGTTGTTTCAACTCATTACCCTAAACTCTTCTTCAGCTTCGGACTGGGGTGCCAAGGGTTCCCACAATTAACATTGACTTTGGGGGCCCAATGTTCAGCGACATGAAAAGATTACAATACCGATATTCACAAAATCACCTATGATCCTATATAATAATAAGCAGGGTACTTTATTAAATGAATGATGAGATGCTGCCTTTATGGGTGCAAATTCCTGCACAGGGACCCAGTATGGGATTTACCTGTTCCCCTGTGGTCCAGTCCAAGTCTGTTCTACTTCCTTGTAGCCTGTAAGCTCAGGGGCAGACACGTCATTGGTGCAACCTGTGCAACTGCACAGGGGCCCAAGTGGCAAGGGGGCCCATAATTAGCTCCAGCAGGTGCAACTTAGAATTCTGATGAATTATTGGACTGCAAAGAGCTCATATACTGTTCTTGCGCTGGGGCTTTCTTCTGTCTATGCCCACCAGTGTGTAAGACCATAAGGGCAGATGTCATGGGTGTGAAAGGTTTGAGAGACAATCATTCTGGATACGTAAGTAGATGGTCACTGCGCTTGGCCTTGCAGACACCTTCTTGATACTTTCATCATCCCTCCCTCTCTAGGACCCAGCGGTGATCTCCACCTTCTGCTGCAAATTAACACACCCTTGCTGGATCTATAAATACACTCAGTTGCTCAAGGGAATCGCTGGTGGTAGAGTAAATTCCCCTGTTCAGGTCTGGAGTTCTAGCAGTCTGCTAGATTCTTCTTGAAGTTCCTTTGTGGATTGTAGTCGTGATCTTTCTGGGGTCTTCTCAAAGCTAAGTGTATCACCTTGTCTGTTTCCCTTGTTTGTATTTAGTTGCAGTGGGACTGACTAGTGCTCACCCCTCCCTACCTAGGGCCTAGCTCTAGGGTCAGCCAGGGCTAAGGTATCCTGCTCGGCGATAGGTGCGGAACCTATTTAGGGACGAAAGGGGAGTCAGGGTGTTGTTGGATTCGGCTAGGGGGTCTTCATTCTCCCTTTCCCTAGTTGCTGGGCTTTCCCCATTTTCCCATTGTCGTACACTAGGGTCCTTGTCATACCTAGCATGACAGCAGAATCCTCTCTCCTTGTGTACAAGTATGTCATTGTTAGGCTACGGTCACAAAGCCATAAATTCTCGCATCTGAAAGAATTGCATTGATTATGCAAATGACACTCTGATCAAACTCTGGTAAGAGTTTGATCAGAGTGTCAGCATATTGTGATCTGATTCAGATGAGAGAATAGGAGCACACTCTGAGGAGAAGATGGAGAACAAAATTTCTCCATCTTCTCCATTGAGTGAATCTGCAGAAATCAGACTGCACTCGGATGTAATTCTCTAGACTTGCATGCTGTGATTTTTTTTTACTGACCGATACTTAATAATATTGAATCAATAAACAATTGGATAGCACTCACCAGAAGTATATGCTTGTGTGAGCGAGCCCTAAGTTTGTGTATTATACTTGTATTTTATATACAGTTGAAACCAGAAGTTTACATACACTATATAAAAAGAAACATATGCATGTTTTTCTCAATATCTGACATGAAGTCAAAATAAACCTTTCCAGTTTTAGGTCAATTAGGATTACCATAATTTTTAATATTTGCCAAATGCCAGAATAATGAGAGAAAGAAAATGTTTTAAGGCATTTTTATTACTTACTTGAAAGTCAAAGGTTTACATACATTTCATTAGTATTTGGTACCATTGCCCTTAAACTGAATGGCTTGGGTCAAACATTTGGGATATCCTTCCACAAGCTTCTCACAATAGTTGGTGAGAATTTCTGCCCATTCCTCCTGACAAAACTGGTGTAACTGTCCCAGGTTTGTAGGTTGCCTTGCTAGCACCTGCCTTTTCAGCTTTGCCCATAAATTTTCAATAGGATTGAGATCAGGGCTATGTGATTGCCACTCCAAAACAATGACTTCTGGTTTCAACTGTATGTATTATATGTAAACCTTCAAATGTACAGCACCAAGGAATTAATGGAGCTTCCAAATAATAATAAAAATAATAATCAATGCTTCAGTTGAAATAAATAAAAAAATTGAACTTGCTGATTTATAACTTTGAAGAGTCATCAATTCTTCTCAGCATTTGTGTAAGGTTGAGAATGGATTGTGATGTGTTGTGGTGATACATTTCATAGGTGTGAATGCTATTTCATTCCTAGAGACGTGTGTTAGAAATCTGACATAAAAGTACTTAAAATGAATATTGATCTTATAATCTCCAGCAAGTGAAAATCTGATTTCTTAACATGGATGATGTAGAAAGTGACAGATGAAAATGGGCTGTTTACTTCATCATACCCCTTCACTCCCGAGCCGGTTTTCACCTTCCTGTCACTTTATGTGGTGAGAAGACTAAAATGCTTCAACGTATCCAAGTGATTCGGAGAATGTTTTTTTGCAACACATTGTACTTCATGTTAGTGGTAAGTTTAGGCCGATATTTTTTCTTTTATTTGTAAATATATCACAATTTTGGTGAAATTTTTGAAAATTTAGCAATTTTCAAACTTTTCATTTTTATGCCCTTAAACCAGAATTACAGTATATCAAACAAAGTAGTTAATAAATAGAGATGAGGGTTGTTCGACTCGAACTGTTCGCCAATCTCAAATTCGAGCTGTTTTGGGCGGTGTTCGAGCCGTTCGGCGAACACGAACGATTTGAAAAAAATTAGACTGTTCGAGGTTATGTTCGATAACTGTTCGTGCACCAAAATCATAACTGGATTTTTTCTCAGTAATGATGAAAATTAATGTTAATACGCAGTTTTAGTGTTCAGCGGGGCGGGGGGAGGGGCAGGGGATGGATCTCTGCAGGAATAATGAAGATCTCCATTTTTTTTTCTCTTTCCCGCATTTACAGTGGGGAGGTGCAATCTGTCAGCCTATCAGCTGCTCACACACGGAGCGAAGTGCTTTTTTTCACACAAGCAAGGGCATGTGTCATTGGCAGTGTATGTCACATGTCCTTGCCCTATAAGACCCAGCCATTTTCCCCGTCGCCACCATTTTCTCACTGCTGCAGCTGCGTGTTAGACGGCACCGCTGTTGCTGTGTGCGCTATACCTTGTTAATTTCAAGCCAATTTTCACACAAATCTACAGATAGCTTGGGAGTAGGGAATAGTTGTGATTGCAGTCCTTTTAAGGACTAGGTTACAGCATTTCCTACGACTTTTATCAGGCATGTCTGTGCTCTTAAATAGATAGGTTGGGAGTAAAGACTAATTGTAATTGCAGTCCTTTTCAGGACTAAGTTACATCAGTTCCTATCAGTTTTTGCCAGGCAGGTCTGTGCCAGTGCTGTGCAAGTTTTTTCACAGCATTTGGCTAAATCTAGCAAAGCTAATCCTTTTGGGCCTATTGCAGAGTGTGCTAGTCAGTGCAGTAGCCTATCTGTGTTGCAAGCTACACCACCTGTGTATAGAATACCATTTTTTTTACTGCACCTAGTGAAGTAAAACCTTTTGGGCATAGCATCATTCTATTAGTCCATCTATACTAACCTCTACCAGGTTGCAAATTGAATATAATTTTTTTCTGCATCTAGCTCTGAAAAAATATTTGGGCATCTAGCAGTGTGTGGGACTTGTTCTATTAGTCCATCTATACTGACCTCCATCAGGTTGCAAATTAAATATATTTTTTTTCTGCATCTAGCTCTGAAAAAATATTTGGGCTTCTAGCAGTGGGTGGGACTTGGTCTATTAGTCCATCTATACTGACCTCCATCAGGTTGCAAATTAAAAATAATTTTTATCTGCATCTAGCTCTGAAAAAATATTTGGGCTTCTAGAAGTGTGTGGGACTTGGTCTATTAGTCCATCTATACTGACCTCCATCAGGTTGCAAATTCAATATAATTTTTTTCTACATCTAGCTCTGAAAAAAATGTGGGCTTCTAGCAGTGTGTGGGACTTGTTCTATTAGTCCATCTATACTAACCTCCACCAGGTTGCAAATTCAATATAATTTTTTTCTGCATCTAGCTCTGAAAAAATATTTGGGCTTCTAGCAGTGTGTGGGACTCATTGTATTAGGCCATCTATACCAAGCTCCACCAGCTTTGAAATTAATAATAATTTTTAGCTGCATCTAGCCCTGAAAATAATTTTTCTTCCCAATAGTGGTATCAATAAAAATATGGGGCGCACGCCTGGCTTACAAAAAGATATGCTTCATAACAAAAAACACCAGCCTAGCGCACTGCATTAATAAGATGGCATCATCGTCTCTCCCAGTGCTAGGCCTACTACGCAGGCTAGCATTCCTGTGCCTAAAACACAATGTATGGGTCCGCGCTAGCCACTATGCTGAGGGATCTAAAGCTGCTGCTAATGCTTTATAACAATTCAATTGGCAGATTTTCACAGAGCTCTTCCACAACGCCCACCCATCGGGCAACAGTTGCCCACCTTCCCTATGGGATCTAGTGGCGAATAGTTGATGCCATTAATCAGAGCGTCAGTTGCCCCGTCGACGTGGCAAGCATACGGTAAGGCATGGGAAGAGTGGGCACGACTAGTAGCAGGTTGACCAATGTGAACAAGCCAGATCACAAGTCACCATAGAATTTCTCCACCAGCTAACGATGAGGGGCATATCCGGGCCGTCAGCGCAGCGGTGTCTGACCGGAGTAGCATTTCACTTCCAACTACTGAATTGGGGAGATGTGACAAAGATTCATCATCAGACAATCCATAAAAGGGTGGAAAAGGGGTCAGCCAAGTCAGGAGTGTAGACGTCCCGTCCCGTGTCACTAAAACTGATTTCTCACATCATATCCCTAACACCATTAACATGACACTCACAATTTGAAGCAACACTACTGTCTACTGCATTTGTGATCGCCTTCTTCGGGGCGCTATGCATAAGCGAATTAGTCCCTCAATCCAAAATTACCACCAGTGGAGGCTTATTACACCAGGACGTAGTCATAGCCAATAAAGCAATACGTCTACGCATACACCAATCGAAAACGGTTCCAGCGGGCAGGGGCACTTGGGTACTTCTACAACCCACAAACGATACACTGAGTCGGGTAACAATAGTAAAAACATATCTAACCATCAGATCACAAAGTAATTTCTTCCTATCACACATTGATGGGACGCCATTATCAAGATACCAGTTCCAAGCTATATTTAATGAACGCATAACATCGGCAGGGAACCACCCCAAAGATTACGGGACACACTCATTCCGCATAGGAGCGGCCACGGAAGCAGCAAGAGCAGGACTGTCAGAAACGGAAGTTCAGAGGATAGGGAGATGGCGATCCACATGTTTGGCGAGATACATAAGACCGGACTTGTTATCCTAACGTGGTTTGTTTCTTTTACAGGTGACGCTAAGCCAACAGTGTGGGTGATAGGCCACTCGTATATATATTGGGCAGAAAAAAGGGCGAAAGTCCGCCCAGGCGGGAGAAAATTAGAGTTTCATAACACATATTTCAACTGGAGAGGTATTAGAGGCCTGCTATGGCCACAGGTACTAATGGAGGTAATCAAGGTAGGGAGAGAGGCAAGAGGTCCGGTCATCTTAGTTATACAGGCCGGGGGAAACAACCTAGGTCATCACAAGAGCGCATAACTAATGGCAATAATGAAACTAGACACTGAGCGCTTCAGAGAATTTTTCACAAAACTAGCTATAGTATGGTCAGAGATTGTGCCGATAGCGGTATGGCAAGTTGCGCGAGACATCAAGGCCATCGAACGGACAAGGCGGGTAATAAATATTCGGATGGCAACATTTAGAAGAGACAGAAGTGGTGTAGTGGTTCGACACCGACAACTGGAAGGAGATAAAGCAGGCCTCATACGGCCCGACGGTGTTCACTTAATGGATATTGGACTGGACATATTCCTGTCAGGACTCCAGGACGGAGTGGAACAAGCATTAAGAGTGATGAGTGGGGGTCAGAGTCCTGCATACGAGGACGCAGGATCCTCCGTGGCCTGGAAATAGAAAGGACATGTTGGAGAGTTACACTTGTTGGCCAAGTTGCCGGAGTGGAGACCCAGGGCATGCTGCAACAAGCTGAATTATTTTAAAAATAAAATGCCTTTCTAATGGAATGAGTATAAAGAGTTAATAAAGCTGTGACCGATCCTCACCCATCCAGTTGTAAGAGTTACATTATTGTATTGTCAAGGAAAGGGGGGCGGTAGGGGGGCTGAGCGTCTGGGTTTGGTTGGCGGTCCCCACAGTCTGCCTAGGCTAGATGCATTTAAAAATTCTTATTATATACACAGGCGGTGCAGCTTGCTTCGCAGCTGGGCTACTACGCCGAAAGTATTGCCTAGGCTAGATGCAGTTAAAAATTCTACGCTGACTAGCAGACACTTGAAGATTTGGAGCAGACCTCTGAGTAAACAGCTCTTCAGACTCAACCATCTGTGTTAACCCAAGCCATAGTGTATGTAGTTTCTTACAGTTAAAAGGGGGGGGGAGCGACCCAACCCACCTGGAATTGACGATGCCAACATCACGTAAGACACAGCAAGGGGACTCAAAAAAGAGTCTCCATTTTTTCCCAAAATTGTGGCACAGACACCACTTAACCCTAGAACACATACCTGGGGCCTCGCAGGCCCGCCCTGTTAATTGTTTTCTATTTTCTGCAAGATCACTTTAGTTAGAATTTTGAAACTCTAGGTATTCTTCATGTATATAGTTGTTTGTCATTTGAGTTTGAGTTATTCCATGTTATTTGCACACGGGCCTAAAAGGCCCCAGGTATGTGAAAGTGTAGATTTTTATGGTCATGTGTTCTAGGGTTAAGTGGCATCAATTGCCCCACAGTTACTTAAAACGGTTGGTGAGGTGATTTTACCAAATCCTCAAGCTTTTAGTCTCCCAAGGATAACACAGGGGTAGAAAAGTCCTTGCGAATGCATGATTTGTTCATCTTTATGAACGTGAGTCTGTCTACATTCTCAGTGGACAGCCGCGTGCGCTTATCTGTCAGCACACCACCAGCAGCGCTGAACACACGTTCAGAGAGAACACTGGCTGCAGGGCATGACAAGATCTCCAAGGCGTGAGTGGCAACCTCCGGCCATTTTTCCAGATTGGAATACTAAAATGAGCAAGGGTCCAGTGACACAGTCATGGCTTCGATGTTCACTTGGAGATACTCCTGCACCATCCTCTCTAGGCATTGACTATGTGTCAGACTTCTTGTCTCCTGTGGTCTTGCAAAGGATGGTCTAAAAAAGTGGTGAAACGATTCCACAAAATTGCTGTTACCAGCAGATACTGTGTTACTGTTATGGTTTGAGTGCTAAAGACTCGACAGTCCCACGGTTGGCAAGTTAGAACTGTGAGATTCACTACGTGCACCACTGGTGTTTTGTGGAAAAGCACATGTAAGATTCTGCAACAGCGTCTTTTGATACTCCTGCATGCGTCAATCCCTTTTTATGGCGGGAATTATTTCGGCAAATTTACTTTTGTACCGGGGATCTAAGAGTGTGGCAACCCAGTAGTCAGGATTACTTCGAATTCTGACAATCCGAGGGTCATGTTGCAGGTAGTGCAGCAAGAAGGCACTCATGTGTCTTGCGCATCCGGGAGGACTAAGTCCTTGTTGTGTTGGTAGCGAGGTAAGAATCATGCTTCCTTCCTCTGCCCTCTCCCCCCAACCTCGCACAACAGAAATGTGATCAAGGTCTCCCTCATCTGATGAGTCTTCCATGCCCATCGCCAGTTCGTCCTCCACTTCTTCCTCGGCTCCTGCACCTTCCTCAACAGTTTGGCTGCTACCATGCGCCCTGGTTAATCCCTCTCCCCCACCCTCCCATGCCTGCCGCCTTGGAGCTGCCAACCGTCTGGACCTTGGAGATGTTATCCCTTCCGCATATGACTCCTCCTCTACTTCCTCCACCTCCTCTTGTCCCACCACCTGACTCTGAATTCTGTTTAATGTGTGCTCCAGCATGTAAATCACCGAAATAGTCATGCTGATAATAGCATCGTCGTCAGCACTAAACATCTTCGTCGCCATTTCAAAACTGTACAGAAGGGTGTGTGGCGCCCCTGAGGGTTCAGTCGCCACAGAGTTACTGCATCTCACCCAGAAGTGTGGTATCTCACCCTCAGGTAAGGATGGCGTATGGCTCGGGACCCTAACACCTGCATCCAACACATACCCGCAGTGGGGGTAGGGCGAGATTGCTCCTAAGGGAGAGCACAGTCCCAGGTCCCTAGCTGGTGGGAGGGTCCATGTAGTGGGTGCTTAGGGGAGCAGCTTAGGGGAGCACATGACAGGGAGAGTATAAATAGGAAGCCATCTTAGAAAGAGCAAGCTAGTCAGAGGAGGAAAAGTGACAGGAGCAGAGGCTCCGCATGAGCTCTGCTCCGGAGGCGGGCCTAGCCTGGGAGGCCCTGGTCTGAAGGAGAGAAGAGAGGAGTGGAGCAGGAAGGCTCCAGGAACCGAAGGGACCCTAGGGCTACGGGCCATGCAGAAGGCCACCCGTACTCCCGCTGCTACCAGGAGGTAGAGGGGTCAGGCCAGATAAGGGGAACCGGTCCCTCAACTAGCGGAGAAACAGCAAGGCTCAACTAGAAACTGGAGGCTGCAGCATTTCATGTACTGCAGGCCAAAGTCCACACCAGTCTCACTAAGAAGGTAGCCACATAGGACCCAGGGGACGGAACACAAGTCGCCCGCCAAGGCCCGAGGATACCGGATAGAAGTGTCACTGGGTGTGAGGTGCAGGGAGAAGGCCAGAGAAAGGACACACAGAAGGGGGTCCTGCTAAGTACTCCGGAGCTATCTGGGGGTGGACTGAGCCCCTCACTGAGTACGCACAGCACGACGGGTGAGATTGCTCTAGTACCTGTAATCTGGACTGCAACAACTGTGAGTAAAGATCTTGGGACTGCATCACACAGACTCTGTGTTCATTACTGACTCCCTGCACTACAACCACCATCATCCACCCACACTGCCCTGAAGCTACACTCTTCCTGTGGTGAGTAATAATACCATTGCTGCAAAACCACCAGCTTCAGAGGACTGTTCCGCAGCGGCGGCCCCTTTGGCCGCACTCCACAGGTGGCGTAGTCGGACATTATAAAATCCATATATACAAATTACCCTTGGATTGACTGCCCTGGGTCACGGACCAGGTCACCGCCACAGTGACTACAACCCCCAGCGTCTACCGGCCCGGCTCAGGGTACCCCACAGCCCAGGGGGGGCGTCAACTTCATAGGTCCCTGATCTGAGACCACTCCTCCAGCGTGATTTGCCCCACCTCTGGATCTCGTTGGCCCAGGCTATACATCAGAACGTATTGCACCAGGGCTTGTCGGTGCTGCCACAGTCGCTGCAACATGTGCAGAGTTGAATTCCACCGTGTCGGCACATCGCATTTCAGCCGGTGAACTGGCAGGCCCAACGACTTCTGTAGAGATGTAAGTCGTTGAGCTGCGGGATGCGAACGGCGGAAGTGAGCACACAGCGACCGTGCCCTCTGCAGAAGGCCATCTAGTCCGGGATAGTGGGCTAAAAATTTATGGACAACCAGGTTCAACACGTGAGCCATACAAGGCACTGTGTGACATTGCCCCGGCGAAGGGCCGCACCCAGGTTTGCAGCATTGTCGCACACGGCCTTCCCTGGTTGCAGGTCCAGTGGAGACAACCATTCATGAAACTGGGTCTCCAGAGCTGACCACAACTTCTCAGCTGTGTGACTCACATTTCCCAGACATTTCAAAGTAAACACTGATGCCGTTGAGCCCTGCTGCCAGCATAGTAAGGAGGTGTGCAGGATTCCTTCTGCGCAGTTAGAAAGCAGGTGTCATTACCAGACAGGCTTTGGGTGCAGGTGGAGGACCGAGAGGAGGTTGAGGAGGCAGAAGCAGTGGAGGAACTTCGAGATAAAGAGGATTGACGCACAACTCGTGGGGACGGTAAGACTTGGACAGCAGCCCCTTGTCCTGCTGTCACCATAGTTACCTAGTGCCCAGTCAGCGACATGTAACGCCCCTGTCCATGCCTACTCGTCCAAGTGTCTGTGGTGAAATGCACCCTGTCACACACAGAGTTTCTCAAAGAAGCGGTGATGTTGTGTGCGACATGCTGGTGGAGCGCAGGCACACCTTTCTTTGAGAAGTAGTGCCGACTGGGCATCTGGTACTGGGGCACTGCGACGGACATACGGTCTCGAAAATCCACTGAGTCCTCCAGGCGAAAAGGAAGCATTTCTGTAGCCAAGAGCTTGCAGATGGTGAAATTCAACCTCTTAGCTTTCTCATGGCTAGGAGGAAATGGTCTTTTACTTGTCCACATCTGAGGGACCGAGGGCTGGCTGTTGTGCTTAGTCGGGGTTGAGTAGGGTGTCCCCGGCAAACTGCCGGTCTGTGAGGAAGATGCAGGCGGACATGTTAGGTTGCCTTGATCCAAAGGTGGTGCTCTCGATGTTGGAGAGCGCTCAACACCAGCAGGTGTTTCCACTTCCCAATGAACTGACGACCTGCCAATCACACTGGCTGTTGCAGGTAAAGAGGTGGCAGGTCTGCGTCCAAAAACATGTGTGACTGCTGTCCCCCCTGTCACAGAGGATGAAGAGGCCGCGGATGCACAAGATGGGGCAGACGGTGGTTGGCCCAGCCTGCTAGGCCGCATTGTAGCACAGTGAGCTTCCCACTGCAACTTATGCTTCATATCCATGTGACGGTTCATGCATGAAGTACTCAAACTATGGATTTTTTGGCCTCTACTTAGCTTTTGGTGACAAATATTACAGATAACACGAGTTGGGTCATCCTTATCGATCTGAATAAATGCCCAGGCTATGCAAGGCTTAGAGCCCATGCGACCTGAAGAGCCACTATGACTTGTGGTCAGAGGCAGAGTTGTGGTTGAGGATGCAGTTGTTGACATGCTTCCAGTACTCTGTCTCTGTCCAGGAAGGCGCAACCTAACCTCGTCGTTAATAGCATCTGTGACGCCCCGCTGCGCTTGGTATCACAGATCCTAGAAGAGTGTATTGATGGAATCCTCCACAAGAGGCCCCCATAAACATTCACACATCTCCACCTTCCACCTCAGACCAGCAGAGGGAGCCCGTTAGGGATATAAATAGGGAAGGTGGAGCTAGGCAGTTCAGCTCCTCTGAAGAGTTCCTGCAGTAGAGAAGCCTAAGAGAGGTCAGTCTGCAGTGGAGCTCAGTCTAGTCTAGAGAACTCAGTTAATATTTCAGCAGTGGAGCAAGAGGCTCCTGCTAGCTAGATTCAGGGAGCCCAGATAGAGCTTAAGGTGTGCCGGCGCCATAAGATCGGTGAAGCGCGGCAAGCTGCCGTTAGTGTGTAGCCTAGTGAGGGCACGAGTAGGCCGAAGGCGAGTGGTGAGTTAGTACATAAGGGGCAGAGGAGCATAACCAGCTCACCCCGAAGCATTTACCAGACACCGGATGCGAGCTTACCGGGATCTCTTTGACCCAGTAAGGCATAACCGGAATCCCTGGAGAACTACAAGTCCCAGGATCGCTAAGGTGCTGATACGTAACAGAGCCAGGAGACGCTTAGGCCCCACATACTGGGAGAGTGAACTCCAAGAGAAGGCCCTACCACAAGGTCAGCCAGCGCAGGACAGAAACAAAGTTAGACCTAGCTCCAGGCAGGTCAGAAACTTACTACGCAGAGGCAAGAAACAGGAGGCCCTACACCCGCTCATTGGGGAGGATCCTGATATGCACCCTTCACCCTACAGTGCTCCGGGATGTGCCTGAATTTCCTCCAGTAAAAGGTACTGAAGTGACTACTGTGTCCGTTCCCGTTCTTTCTCTGACCCAGCTGGGTCTCGCCTGTCCTGCATTCCCCCTGCATACGCTGCCCTGAGACCTAGCTCCATCTGTGGGGAGCTATACCATCGAGCTGCCTTATCACGGGCCTCAGTGGACTGCTGCAGCGCTGGTGCTTCTCACCAGATACCACAGGTGGCGTCACGAACTCTTATAAAATTAACAATTATCCACCCTTTTAAAGAGTGACCCCAGGGTACGGGCCAGGGAGCCGACCACCGCGACATCCCCAAGGCCAGGCAAAGGCCCGGGTACTGAGTCATCCCCATCCCCCGGGATAGTCACATCCTCCTCCACCTCCTCCGCTGACCTCATCGACTGGCTGACTGTGGGTTGACAGTAAGTGGGATCTCCAACCTTGTCATCATCACCCTGTGTGTTATCACACCCGACGTCCTCAGAGCCAACCTCTTCCTGCCCTGACCAAAAAGTCAAGTTGTCGCTCCAATCAGGTATTTGAGTCTCATCATCGTCTTCATCATTGTCTCCACCAACAGGAGTTACAGTTTGGGAACAAGGGTCTACATTATGCTCAGAACCTTCTTCATCTGGTCCTGGATCCGACTTATAAAGATTCTGGGCATCAGTGCAGATCATTTCCTCGTCTGGATTAACAGAAGCTCTGGAGCAGACCTCCGTTTCCCAGGCTATAGTATGAGTAAACAGCTCTGCAGACTCAACCATCTGTGTTACCCCATACTCAGACGGGCAGCTGGAGACTTGGGAGCTGTGAGGAAGCAAGTGCGATTGGGGTGACACCTCTGAGGCCTGGAGTATTTGTGATGTTGAAATTGAGGTGGAGGAGAGCCCACTTGAAGGAGCACTTGATATCCGTTGAAGCACCTGCTGTTTTTGTGCCTCATCTGGAATTTGTAGCGATGGGCGTGTCCGTAAGAAAGGGATCGTATCACATTGTCCACGAAAAGAAGTTGACATCTTAGTTTGGCTGGATGATGGTCTTTCTTCTGCAGATGTTACTCCCACCCCACCGCGGGGGAACTCGACCCACCAGCGGACAGGCACCAGTATTGGGAGAGGGGGGCTGGCCGTCAGGGTCCACCGCAGCTCTGGCACAAACCCAGCGACACGGAGGTGGCACGGGCAGGAACGGACTGGATTTTAGAAGGGCATGACATGCCTATATCTGTGTCTTCCCCTCCTTTTACTCATCCACCTCTTTTCTTTTCGCATGACTATATGTACTTGTCACTTTTCCATGTGTTAGTTATGTCTTCATAACAGTTTGTCAGCTTTTGGACACCTTTGAAGGTGTTTTCTATGTGTTTCTATGTGTTTTTGTTTGCCTGCCATTGGTTTTAACGGTGTTTGAAGGTGTTCGACGAACAGTTCGGCGAACACACGGGTGTTCGACGAACCGAACCGAACTCGAACACTACGGGGGTGGCTCAACACTATTAATAAATAATATTTTCCACATGTTTACTTTACAAAAGCATCATTTTGAAACATAATTATTTTTGTTATAAAGTTAGAAGGGTTAAAAGTTGATCATGAACGTCTCAATTTTCCAACAAAATTAATAAACCACATCACATTTTAAGTTACTTTGAGGGACCTACATGACAGAAAATACCCAAAAGTGACACATTTTAAAAACTGCACCCCTCAAAGTGCTCAAAACCACATACAATAAGATAATTATCCTGTCAGGTTCTTCACAGAAAGTAAAGCAAGGTGGATAGAAAAAATTACAATTTTACTTTTTCCCACAAGAATGTTGATTTAGCCCCAAATTTTGCATTTCCACAAGGGTAACAGGAGAAAATTGACCAAGTAGTTTGTTGTGCAATTTCTCCTGAGAACGCCAATACTCCATATGTGGTGGAAAACTACTGTTTTGGCACACGGCAGGGCTTGGAAGGGAAGGAGCACGTTTCACTTTTGGAATTCAAAATTGTCTGGAATCGATAGCAGACGCTATGTCATGTTTGCAGAACCCCTGATGTGCCTAAACAATGGAAACCCCCAGCAATTGACCCCATTTTGAAAACAACACCACTCAAGGACCTTATCTAGAAGTGTGGTGAGCACCTTGAAGCCACAGGTGGCTTCACAGAATTTTACAAGTTTGAACCAAGAAAATGAAAAAATACACTTTTCCTGCAAAAATGTTGGTTTTGCCCCAAATTTTTCATTTCCCCAAGGATAGCAGGAGAACATGAACTATACAATTTGTTCTGTAATTTCTCCTGAGTACACGAATACCCCATATGTGGTGGAAAACTACAGTTTGGGTGCACGGCAGGGCCCGGAAGGGAATGAGTGCCAACTGAATACTGGAGATCGATTTTGGCTGGAACAGATTCCAGATGCCATGTCACATTTGAAGAGCCCCTGACATGCCAAAACAGCAAAAACTTCCACAAGTGACACTATTTTGGAAACTGCACTTCTCAAGGAGTTCATCTAGTGGTGTAGTGAGCATTTTTAACCTTCAGGCGATTCACAGAATTGTATAATATTAGGCTCAGTAAATGGAAAATTAACATTTTTTCCACAAAAATGTTGCTTTGGCCCCAAGTTTTTAATTAGGAAAAAATGAATGGTAAAATTTGTTACGCAATTTCTCCTAAATACGTCAATACCCCATAAGTGGTAAAAAACTACTTTTAAGGCACAGTGCAAAGCCCAGAAAAGAAGATGCACCAAATTGGAGTACAGATTTTTCCAGAATAGTTTAATGGTACCATGTCACATTGGCAGAGCCCCTGAGGTGCCAGAACAGCAGAAATCCTCCATAAGAGACCCCATTTTCCAAACTACCCCATAAATGAATTTATTTAGGGGTGCAGTGGGCTTGAGGACAGCACAAATGCCTCACAGAATTTTATACCATTGGGCAGCAAAGAAAGATTAATTACATTTTTACCACTAAAATGCTGTTTCAGACCCAAGTTTTTAATTTTTATTAGGGATAATAGAAAAAAATGGACCACACAATTTGTGCAAGAACAGCAGAACCCACCCCCCATAAAGGACCCCATTTAACAAACTACACCTCTCAATGAATTTATCTAAATGTGCAATAATCATATTCATACCACGAGTGTGTCACAGAATTTTATGCCATTGGGTAGTGAAGAAAAAATAATTACATTACATAATTACCAAAATTAGGAGCGCTATTTGACTTTTGGAGAACAAATTATCGCAGAATAGTTTGTGGACTTCATATACGGAGCCCTTAAGTGCCAGAAGAGCAGAATCCCCTCTTTAGTGACTTTGGAGTGTAGTGATGATTTTGACTCCAAGAGTGTTTTCCAGAAATAAGTAACACTGGATGTTGCCGAGTAAAAATTGCAAATCTGCCAGTGTAGTCCCCAGTCCATTGTCGTGTCCATACATTATGTCCAGTCTGTGCTTCTGGAGACATGCATCCAGAAATTAAGCGGGCTCTCATCACTATAGAAGTGCCAAACATGTGGACGCTAAATGTGCTTTAGGCACACTGTGGGGCTCAGAAGGAAGAGGGACATTTGAATTTGGCAGCGCAGAATTTGCTTGATTTCTTTTGGGTGGCGAAGAGCCATAGCGCTTTTCCAGATCTTTTGTACTACCAGTAAAGTGGAAATCCCCTATATTTCCATTGACAGATGATGGACCTGAGTGGGGACTTACTTTTTTGTGGATTGAGTTGAAGCTTTTATTGGGAACATTTTACATAATGTTTGGGATCACATTTATCCGGCGCTCTACCCTGAGCACTTAGATTGGGTTTCCAATGAAATCTACAAATGATGTGATTCAGATGAAACCCCTAAGGGATCTATTCACTATAATAAGTTACTCTGTACTCTGTCTGACCTCTGTTCAGTGGTGTCTTTCTTTTCAGAGGTGCACAAAACTGTGGCCAACCACGCTTTTATGCACACTTAAAAAGATGGGCACCACTGTATCATAGGCCAGATGGCATCCATCTCCATCTGCCTTATTATACTGAATCTTCTGCTGGGGATTCCTTCTAAATCACGTAATTCAGAGATTTAAATGTAAACCCTTGTGTAAGCCCCCAGCGTAGAGAGCAGCATAAATGTGATAAATGCAATCTTTGGGAGACAGAATGAACAAATTAACAGCAGGTGAAGAATTGGTTTTATTTATTCGTTCCTTTATTCTTTGGGTCGGTGCGATTAGAGCAATACCAGATTTAGATAGTTTTTTCATGTTTGGCTAAAATCACAAACTAAAAGGCGCTTTTTTTGCATAAGTTTTTGTATTATCATATTTTGAAAGCTATAATTTTTCTATATTTCTGCCGACAGAGTTATGTGAGGGCTTGTTTTTTTGCGGGACAAGTTGATGTTTTATTGGTACCATATTTTTTGATTACTTTCTATTCCGATTTAGAATGAACAAAAACCAGAAATTCAGAATAGTTTTGTTTATGCCATTCACCATATGGTAAAAGTGATACCAGCTTTATTCTTCAGGTCAGTACAATTACAGCAATACCACATTTACATAATTTTTTTTTTTTGGCGCTTTTACACAATAAAAACAATTTTATAGAAAAAAAAATTGTTTTTGCATTGCTATATTCTGAGAGCTATAACTTTTTTATTTCTCCGCTTATGGAGCAGTATGGTGACTTTTTTTTTTTGCGGGACAAGATGACGTGTTCAGCGGTACCATTTTTATTTACATTTAACTTTTTGATCGCGTGTTATTTCACTTTTTTTGGAGGTATAATGAAAGCGCTTAATTTTTTATAATGTTTACATTTTTATTAAGGAGTTCACTGAAAGGGTTAAATAGTGTGACAGTTTATAGGTCGGGTTTTTCCGGATGCTGCAATACCAAATATGTGTACTTTTGCTTATTTTTTTGCATTATTTTATGATTTTGTAAAAAATGTTAAATTTTTTTTCCTTTTTTTAGCTTTTTTACTTAGTCCCTTTATGGGACTTCAACTTTTAGTAGTCTGATGGCTGGTAGTCTGATTGCTGATATAATGCATTGCAATGCATGAGCATTGCAATGCATTATACCTGTCAGTGCTGCACAGAAGCCTCTTAGCCCATGCTCCTGTGCCTGCATGATCGCCATGACGTAAATTTACATCATTTTGCGAGAATCCCTTCCTGACCATGGCGTAAATTTATATCAAATGTCATAAAGGGGTTAAAGTACAACACATTTTACCACTGTGTCATTATTCGACAGGATAAGTGCAATCAGTATTATAGACAGATACTGTATAAACTGCATATGACAATGTCAAATAATGACAAAAAAATACACAAACTAGGCAAAAAGCTAAATGAAGTAGCCTTCTACATCCATTAATCAGAGCCGTCAATTAGGCACAGAGCCCTTGCTGTGGAGAAATGTGTGCAGTTAATCGAAGGCGAGACAGAGAGGAAGCACTAGAGCTATTAGCAAACAGACAGTATAACTGTACATCCAAATGACTTGAAGTCAGCTCAACTTGGATTATGTAAGGCAATAAAGTATTGCTCTCTCTTTGTATTTAAGTCTAAACATTCAGTATTAGAGAAATACCCCTAGACACTAGAAGTGATTTGCATATAAATTAAAGGTAACCGGACCGATCCAACATGTGTCAGACACAGGCTGTATGTTTTCAGCCAGGTATGTTTAGTCGCCGGCTGCCAGAGACTGTCAGATCTCTCCCTCCGATGCTTGTATAGGGAGAGACCTTTCACTCCGGTGCAGCAGGCAAAGCTTTTCAAATATATTTCTTCTGATTAATGCTGCAGCGTTTCAGAGTTAATCATACCTGCTTGAAATTGTTCAGCCAGTGTCTGATACAAGTTTGGGAAACATGTATCAGCTGTCAGGTTCCCTTTAAAGAATTGCATAAAACTTGTGAATAGTGTTGAGCCACCCCCGTAGTGTTCGAGTTCGGTTCGGTTCGTCAAACACCCGTGTGTTCGCCGAACTGTTCGTCGAACTGTTCGCCGAACACCTTCGAACACCGTTAAAACCAATGGCAGGCAAACAAAATCACATAGAAACACATAGAAAACACGTTCAAAGGTGTCCAAAAGCTGACAAACTGCTCAGAAGACATAACTAACAAATGGAAAAGTGACAAGTACATATAATCATGCGAAAATAAAAGAGGTGGAGGAGTAAAAGGAGGGGGAGACACAGATATAGGCATGTCATGCCCTTCTAAAATCCAAAAAGTGAGAAGCCGACACGGCCAGTCCGTTCCTGCCCGTGCCACCTCCGTGTCGCCGGGTTTGTGCCAGAGCCGCGGTGGACCCTGACGGCCAGCCCCCCTCTCCTAATACTGGTGCCTGTCCGCTGGTGGGTCGAGCCCCCCGCGGTGGGGGGGGAGTAACATCTGCAGAAGAAAGACCATCTTCCAGCCAAACTAAGATGTCGACTTCTTTTCGTGGACAATGTGATACGATCCCTTTGTTATGGACACGCCCATCGCTACAAATTCCAGATGAGGCACAAAAACAGCAGGTGCTTCAGCGGATATCAAGTGCTCCTTCAAGTGGGCTCTCCTCCACCTCAACTTCAACATCACAAATACTCCAGTCCTCAGAGGTGTCACCCCAATCGCACTTGCTTCCTCACAGCTCCCAAGTCTCCAGCTGCCCGTCTGAGTATGGGGTAACACAGATGGTTGAGTCTGCACAGCTGTTTACTCATACTATAGCCTGGGAAACGGAGGTCTGCTCCAGAGCTTCTGTTAATCCAGACGAGGAAATGATCTGCACTGATGCCCAGAATCTTTATAAGTCGGATCCAGGACCAGATGAAGAAGGTTCTGAGCATAATGTAGACCCTCGTTCCCAAACTGTAACTCCTGTTGGTGGAGACAATGATGAAGACGATGATGAGACTCAAATACCTGATTGGAGCGACAACTTGACTTTTCGGTCAGGGCAGGAAGAGGTTGGCTTTGAGGACGACGGGTGTGATAACACACAGGGTGATGATGACAAGGTTGGAGATCCCACTTACTGTCAACCCACAGTCAGCCAGTCGATGAGGTCACCCGGGCCTTTGCCTGGCCTTTGGGATGTCGCGGTGGTCGGCTCCCTGGCCCGTACCCTGGGGTCACTCTTTAAAAGGGTGGATAATTGTTAATTTTATAAGAGTTTGTGACACCACCTGTGGTATCTGGTGAGAAGCACCAGCGCTGCAGCAGTCCACTGAGGCCCGTGATAAGGCAGCTCGATGGTATAGCTCCCCACAGGTGGAGCTAGGTCTCAAGGCAGCGTATGCAGGGGGAATGCAGGACAGGCGAGACCCAACTGGGTCAGAGCAAGAACGGAAACGGACACGGTAGTCACTTCAGTACCTTTTACTGGAGGAAATTCAGGCACATCCTGGAGCACTGTAGGGTGAAGGGTGCATATCAGGATCCTCCCCAATGAGCGGGTGTAGGGCCTCCTGTTTCTTGCCTCTGCGCAGTAAGTTTCTGACCTGCCTGGAGCTAGGCCTAACTTTGTCTCTGTCCTGCGCTGGCTGACCTTGTGGTAGGGCCTTCTCTTGAAGTTCACGCTCCCAGTATGCGGGGCCTAAGCGTCTCCTGGCTCTGTTACGTATCAGCACTTTAGCGATCCTGGGACTTGTAGTTCTCCAGGGATTCCGGTTATGCCTTACTGAGTCATAGAGATCCCGGTAAGCTCGGATCCGGTGTCCGGTAAATGCTTCGGGGTGAGCTGGTTAAGCTCCTCTGCCCCTTATGTACTAACTCGCCACTCGCCTTCGGCCTACTCGGGCCCTCAATAGGCTATACACACTAACGGCAGCTTGCCGCGCTTCACCGATCTTATGACGCCGGCACACCTTAAGCTCTATCTGGGCTCCTTGAATCTAGCTAGCAGGAGCCTCGTGCTCCACTGCTGAACTATTAACTGAGTTCTCTAGACTAGACTGAGCTCCACTGCAGACTGACCTCTCTTAGGCTTCTCTACTGCAGGAACTCTTCAGAGGAACTGAACTGCCTAGCTCCACCTTCCCTATTTATATCCCTAACGGGCTCCCTCTGCTGGTCTGAGGTGGAAGGTGGAGATGTGTGAATGTTTATGGGGGCCTCTTGTGGAGGATTCCATCAATACACTCTTCTAGGATCTGTGATACCAAGCGCAGCGGGGCGTCACAGATGCTATTGACGACGAGGTTAGGTTGCGCCTTCCTGGACAGAGAAGGAGTACTGGAAGCACGTCAACAACTGCATCCTCAACCACAACTCCGCCTCTGACCACAAGTCGTAGTGGCTCTTCAGGTCGCATGGGCTCTAAGCCTTGCATAGCCTGGGCATTTATTCAGATCGATAAGGATGACCCAACTCATGTTATCTGTAATATTTGTCACCAAAAGCTAAGTAGAGGCCAAAAAATCCATAGTTTGAGTACTTCATGCATGTACCGTCACATGGATATGAAGCATAAGTTGCAGTGGGAAGCTCACTGTGCTACAATGCGGCCTAGCAGGCTGGGCCAACCACCGTCTGCCCCATCTTGTGCATCCGCGGCCTCTTCATCCTCTGTGACTGGGGGGACAGCAGTCACACATGTTTTTGGACGCAGACCTGCCACCTCTTTACCTGCAACAGCCAGTGTGATTGGCAGGTCATCAGTTCATTGGGAAGTGGAAACACCTGCTGGTGTTGAGAGCTCTCTGACATCGAGAGCACCACCTTTGGATCAAGGCAACCTAACATGTCCGCCTGCATCTTCCTCACAGACCGGCAGTTTGCCAGGGACACCCTACTCAACCCCGTCAAAGCACAACAGCCAGCCCTCGGTCCCTCAGATGTGGACAAGTAAAAGACCATTTCCTCCTAGCCATGAGAAAGCTAAGAGGTTGAATTTCACCATCTGCAAGCTGTTGGCTACAGAAATGCTGCCTTTCCGCCTGGAGGACACAGTGGATTTTTGAGACCTTATGTCCGTCGCAGTGCCCCAGTACCAGATGCCCAGTCGGCACTACTTCTCAAAGAAAGGTGTGCCTGCGCTCTACCAGCATGTCGCACACAACATCACCGCTTCTTTGAGAAACTCTGTGTGTGACAGGGTGCATTTCACCACAGACACTTGGACGAGTAGGCATGGACAGGGGCGTTACATGTCGCTGACAGGGCACTGGGTAACTTTGGTGACAGCAGGACAAGGGGCTGCTGTCCAAGTCTTGCCGTCCCCGCGAGTTGTACGTCAATCCTCTTTATCTAGAAGTTCCTCCACTGCTTCTGCCTCCTCAACCTCCTCTCGGTCCTCCACCTGCACCCAAAGCCTGTCTGGTAATGCCACCTGCTTTCTAACTGCGCACCTCCTTACTATGCTGGCAGCAGGGCTCAACGGCATCAGTGTTTACTTTGAAATGTCTGGGAAATGTGAGTCACACAGCTGAGGACTTGTGGTCAGCTCTGGAGACCCAGTTTCATGAATGGTTGTCTCCACTGGACCTGCAACCAGGGAAGGACGTGTGCGACAATGCTGCAAACCTGGGTGCGGCCCTTCGCCGGGGAAATGTTACACACGTGCCTTGTATGGCTCACGTGTTGAACCTGGTTGTCCATAAATTTTTAGCCCACTATCCCGGACTAGATGGCCTTCTGCAGAGGGCACGGTCGCTGTGTGCTCACTTCCGCCGTTCGCATCCCGCAGCTCAACGACTTACATCTCTACAGAAGTCGTTGGGCCTGCCAGTTCACCGGCTGAAATGCCATGTGCCGACACGGTGGAATTCAACTCTGCACATGTTGCAGCGACTGTGGCAGCACCGACAAGCCCTGATGCAATAGTTTCTGACATATAGCCTGGGCCAACGAGATCCAGAGGTGGGGCAAATCACACAGCAGGAGTGGTCTCAGATCAGGGACCTATGAAGTTGACGCGCCCCCTGGGCCGTGGGGTACTCGGAGCCGGGCCGGTAGACGCTGGGGTTTGTAGTCACTGTGGCGGTGACCCGGTCCGTGACCCAGGGCGGTCAATCCATCGGTAATTTGTATATATGGATTTTATAATGTCCGACTACGCCACCTGTGGAGTGCGGCCAAAGGGGCCGCCGCTGCGGAACAGTCCTCTGAAGCTGGTGGTTTTGCAGCAATGGTATTATTACTCACCACAGGAAGAGTGTAGCTTCAGGGCAGTGTGGGTGGATGATGGTGGTTGTAGTGCAGGGAGTCAGTAATGAACACAGAGTCTGTGTGATGCAGTCCCAAGATCTTTACTCACAGTTGTTGCAGTCCAGATTACAGGTACCAGAGCTATCTCACCCGTCGTGCTGTGCGTACTCAGTGAGGGGCTCAGTCCACCCCCAGATAGCTCCGGAGTACTTAGCAGGACCCCCTTCTGTGTGTCCTTTCTCTGGCCTTCTCCCTGCACCTCACACCCAGTGACACTTCTATCCGGTATCCTCGGGCTTTGGCGGGCGACTTGTGTTCCGTCCCCTGGGTCCTATGTGGCTACCTTCTTAGTGAGACTGGTGTGGACTTTTGCCTGCAGTACATGAAATGCTGCAGCCTCCGGTTTCTTGTTGAGCCTTGCTGTTTCTCCTCTAGTTGAGGGACCGGTTCCCCTTATCTGGCCTGACCCCTCTACCTCCTGGTAGCAGCGGGAGTACAGGTGGCCTTCTGCACGGCCCATAGCCCTAGGGTCCCTTCGGTTCCTGGAGCCTTCCTGCTCCCACTCCTCTCTTCTCTCCTTCAGTCCTGGGCCTCCCAGGCTAGGCCCGCCTCCGGAGCAGAGCTCATGCCGAGCCTCTGCTCCTGTCACTTTTCCTCCTCTGACTGGCTTGCTCTTTCTAAGATGGCTTCCTATTTATACTCTCCCTGTCATGTGCTCCCCTAAGCTGCTCCCCTAAGCACCCACTACATAGGATCCTCCCACCAGCTAGGGACCTGGGACTGTGCTCTCCCTTAGGAGCAATCTCGCCCTACCCCCACTGCGGGTATGTGTTGGATGCAGGTGTAAGGGTCCCGAGCCATACGCCTTCCTTACCAGAGGGTGAGATACCACACCTCTGGGTGAGATGCAGTAACTCTGTGGTGACTGCACCCTCAGGGGCGCCACACACCTTTCTGCACAGTTTTGAAATGGCGACGAAGATGTTTAGTGCTGACGACGATGCCATTATCAGCATAACTATTCCGGTAATTTACATGCTGGAGCACACATTAAACAGAATTCAGAGTCAGGTGGTCAGACAAGAGGAGGTGGAGGAAGTAGAGGAGGAGTCGTATGCGGAAGGGATAACATCTCCAAGGTCCAGACGGTTGGCAGCACCAAGGAGGCAGGCATGGGAGGGTGGGGGAGAGGGATTAAACAGGGTGCATGGTAGCAGCCAAACTGTTGAGGAAGGTGCAGGAGCCGAGGAAGAAGTGGAGGATGAACTGGCGATGGGCATGGAAGACTCATCAGATGAGGGAGACCTTGATCACATTTCTGTTGTGCGAGGTTGGGGGGAGAGGGCAGAGGAAAGAAGCATGATTCTTACCTCGCTACCAACACAACAAGGACTTGGTCCTCCTGGATGCGCAAGACACATGAGTGCCTTCTTGCTGCACTACCTGCAACATGACCCTCAGATTGCAGAATTCGAAGTAATCTCGACTACTGGGTTGCCACACTCTTAGATCCCCGGTACAAAAGTAAATTTGCCGAAATAATTCCTGCCATAAAAAGGGATTGACGCATGCAGGAGTATCTGCAGACGCTGTTGCAGAATCTTACATGTGCTTTTCCACAAAACACCAGTGGTGCACGAAGTGAATCTCACAGTTCTAACTTGCCAACCGCGGGACTGTTGAGTCTTCATCACTCAAACCGTAACAGTAACACAGTATCTGCTGGTAACAGCAATTTTGTGAAATCGTTTCACCACTTTTTTAGACCATCCTTTGCAAGGCCACAGGAGACAAGAAGTCTGACACATAGTCAATGCCTAGAGAGGATGGTGCAGGAGTATCTCCAAGTGAACATCGAAGCCATGACTGTGTCACTGGACCCTTGCTCATTTTGGTATTCCAATCTGGAAAAATGTCCGGAGCTCGCCACTCACGCCTTGGAGATCTTGTCATGCCCTGCAGCCAGTGTTCTCTCTGAACGTGTGTTCAGCGCTGCTGATGGTGTGCTGACAGATAAGCGCACGCGGCTGTCCACTGAGAATGTAGACAGACTCACGTTCATAAAGATGAACAAATCATGGATTCGCAAGGACTTTTCTAATCCTGTGTTATCCTTGGGAGGCTAAAAGCTTGAGGATTTGGTAATATCACCTCACCAACCGTTTTAAGCAACTGTGGGGCAATTGATTCCACTTAACCCTAGAACGCATGACCATAAAAATCTACACTTTCATATACCTGGGGCCTTTTAGGCCCGTGTGCAAATAACATTGAATAACTCAAACTCAAATGACAAACAACTATATACATGAAGAATACCTAGAGTTTCAAAATTCTAACTAAAGTAATCTTGCAGAAAATAGAAAACAATTAACAGGGCGGGACTGCGAGGCCCCAGGTATGCGTTCTAGGGTTAAGTGGTGCCTGTGCCACAATTTTGGGAAAAAATGGAAACTCTTTTTGGAGTCCCCTTGCTGTGTCTTACATGACGTTGGCATCGTCAATTCCAGGTGGGTTGGGTCGCTCCCCCCCCCCTTTTAACTGTAAGAAACTACATACACTATGGCTTGGGGTAACACAGATGATTGAGTTTGAAGAGCTGTTTACTCAGAGGTCTGCTCCAAATCTTCAGTGTCTGCTAGTCAGGAAAGAATTTTTAACTGCATCTAGCCTAGGCAATACTTTGGGCGTAGTAGCCCAGCTGCGAAGCAAGCTGCACCGCCTGTGTATCTAATAAGAATTTTTAAATGCATCTAGCCTAGGCAGACTGTGGGGACCCCCAACCAAACCCAGACGCTCAGCCCCCCTACCGCCCCCCTTTCCTTGACAATACAATAATGTAACTCTTACAACTGGATGGGTGAGGATCGGTCACAGCTTTATTAACTCTTTATACTCATTCCATTAGAAAGACATTTTATTTCTAAAATAATTCAGCTTGTTGCAGCATGCCCTGGGTCTCCACTCCGGCAACTTGGCCAACAAGTGTAACTCTCCAACATGTCCTTTCTATTTCCAGGCCACGGAGGATCCTGCGTACTCGTATGCAGGACTCTGACCCCCACCCATCACTCTTAACGCTTGTTCCACTCCGTCCTGGAGTCCTGACAGGAATATGTCCAGTCCAATATCCATTAAGTGAATACCGTCGGGCCGTATGAGGCCTGCTTTATCTCCTTCCAGTTGTCAGTGTCGTACCACTACACCGCCTCTGTCTCTTCTAAATTTTGCCATCCGAATATTTATTACCCGCCTTGTCCGTTCGATGGCCGTGATGTCTCGCGCACCTTGCCATACCGCTATCGGCACAATCTCTGACCATACTATAGCTAGTTTTGTGAAAAATTCTCTGAAGCGCTCAGTGTCTAGTTTCATTATTGCCATTAGTTATGCGCTCTTGTGATGACCTAGGTTGTTTCCCCCGGCCTGTATAACTAAGATGACCAGACATCTTGCCTCTCTCCCTACCTTGATTACCTCCATTAGTACCTGTGGCCATAGCAGGCCTCTAATACCTCTCCAGTTGAAATATGTGTTATGAAACTCTAATTTCCTCCCGCCTGGGCGGACTTTCGCCCTTTAATCTGCCCAATATATATACGAGTGGCCTATCACCCACACTGTTGGCTTAGCGTCACCTGTAAAAGAAACAAACCACGTTAGGATAACAAGTCCGGTCTTATGTATCTTGCCAAACACGTGGATCACCATCTCTCTATCCTCTGAACTTCCGTTTCTGACAGTCCTGCTCTTGCTGCTTCTGTGGCCGCGCCTATGCGGAATGAGTGTGTCCCGTAATCTTTGGGGTGGTTCCCTGCCGATGTTATGCATTTATTAAATATAGCTTGGAACTGGTATCTTGATAATGGCGTCCCATCAATGTGTGATAGGAACAAATTACTTTGTGATCTGATGGTTAGATATGGTTTTACTATTGTTACCCGACTCAGTGTACCGTTTGTGGGTTGTAGAAGTACCCAAGTGCCCCTGCCCGCTGGAACCATTTTCGATTTGTGTATGCGTAGACGTATTGCATTATTGCCTATGACTACGTCCTGGTGTAATAAGCCTCCACTGGTGCTAATTTTGGATTGAGGGACTAATTCGCTTATGCATAGCGCCCCGAAGAAGGCGATCACAAATGCAGTAGACAGTAGTGTTGCTTCAAATTGTGAGTGTCATGTTAATGGTGTTAGGGATATGATGTGAGAAATCAGTTTTAGTGACACGGGACGGGACGTCTACACTCCTGACTTGGCTGACCCCTTTTCCACCCTTTTATGGATTGTCTGATGATGAATCTTTGTCACATCTCCCCAATTCAGTAGTTGGAAGTGAAATGCTACTCCGGTCAGACACCGCTGCGCTGACGCCCCTGATATGCCCCTCATCATTAGCTGGTGGAGAAATTCTATGGTGACTTGTGATCTGGCTTGTTCACATTGGTCAACCCGTCTGCCTGCTACTAGTCGTGTCCACTCTTCCCATGCCTTACCGTATGCTTGCCACGTCGACGGGGCAACTGACGCTCTGATTAATGGCATCAACTATTCGCCACTAGATCCCATAGGGAAGGTGGGCAACTGTTGTCCCGAGGGGTGGGCATTGTGGAAGAGCTCTGTGAAAATGTGCCAATTGAATTGTTATAAAGCGTTAGCAGCAGCTTTAGACCCCTCAGCATAGTGGCTAGCGCGGACCCATACATTGTGTTTTAGGCACAGGAATGCTAGCCTGGGTAGTAGGCCTAGCACTGGGAGAGACGATGATGCCATCTTATTAATGCAGTGCGCTAAGCTGGTGTTTTTTGTTATGAAGCGTATATTTTTGTAAGCCAGGAGCGCGCCCCATATTTCTATTGCTACAACTATTGGGAAGAAAAATTATTATCAGGGCTAGATGCAGCGAAAAATTATTATTAATTGAAAAGCTGGTGGAGCTTGGTATAGATGGCCTAATACAATGAGACCCACACACTGCTAAAAGGCCAAATATTTTTTCAGAGTTAGATGCAGAAAAAAATTATATTCAGTTTGCAACCTGATGGAGGTCAGTATAGATGGACTAATAGAACAAGTCCCACACACTGCTAGAAGGCCAAATATTTTTTCAGAGGTAGATGCAGACAAAAAATTATTTTGAATTTGCAACCTGATGGAGGTCAGTATAGATGACAAATAGAACAAGTCCCACACACTGCTAGAAGGCCAAATATTTTTTCAGTGCTAGATGCAGAAAAAAATTATATTCAGTTTGCAACCTTATGGAGGTCAGTATAGATGGACTAATAGAACAAGTCCCACACACAGCTAGAAGCCCAAATATTTTTTCAGAGGTAGATGCAGAAAAAAATTATATTCAGTTTGCAACCTGATGGAGGTCTGTATAGATGGATTAATAGAACAAGTCCCACACACAGCTAGAAGCCCAATATTTTTTCAGAGGTAGATGCAGAAAAAAATATATTCAGTTTGCAACCTGATGGAGGTCTGTATAGATGGATTAATAGAACAAGTCCCACACACAGCTAGAAGCCGAATATTTTTTCAGAGGTAGATGCAGAAAAAAATATATTCAGTTTGCAACCTGATGGAGGTCTGTATAGATGGATTAATAGAACAAGTCCCACACACAGCTAGAAGCCCAATATTTTTTCAGAGGTAGATGCAGAAAAAAATATATTCAGTTTGCAACCTGATGGAGGTCTGTATAGATGGATTAATAGAACAAGTCCCACAAACAGCTAGAAGCCCAATATTTTTTCAGAGGTAGATGCAGAAAAAAATATATTCAGTTTGCAACCTAATGGAGGTCTGTATAGATGGATTAATAGAACAAGTCCCACACACAGCTAGAAGCCCAATATTTTTTCAGAGGTAGATGCAGAAAAAAATATATTCAGTTTGCAACCTGATGGAGGTCTGTATAGATGGATTAATAGAACAAGTCCCACACACAGCTAGAAGCCCAATATTTTTTCAGAGGTAGATTCAGAAAAAAATATATTCAGTTTGCAACCTGATGGAGGTCAGTATAGATGGACTAATAGAACAAGTCCCACACACTGCTAGAAGGCCAAACATTTTTTCAGAGCTAGATGCAGAAAAATATTATATTCAATTTGCAACCTGATGGAGGTCAGTATAGATGGACTAATAGAACAAGTCCCACACAAAGCTAGAAGCCCAAATATTTTTTCAGAGGTAGATGCAGAAAAAAATTATATTCAGTTTGCAACCTGATGGAGGTCAGTATAGATGGACTAATAGAACAAGTCCCACACACTGCTAGAAGGCCAAACATTTTTTCAGAGCTAGATGCAGAAAAATATTATATTCAATTTGCAACCTGATGGAGGTCAGTATAGATGGACTAATAGAACAAGTCCCACACACAGCTAGAAGCCCAATATTTTTTCAGAGGTAGATGCAGAAAAAAAATATATTCAGTTTGCAACCTGATGGAGGTCTGTATAGATGGAATAATAGAACAAGTCCCACACACAGCTAGAAGCCCAATATTTTTTCAGAGGTAGATGCATAAAAAAATATATTCAGTTTGCAACCTGATGGAGGTCTGTATACATGGATTAATAGAACAAGTCCCACACACAGCTAGAAGCACAATATTTTTTCAGAGGTAGATGCAGAAAAAAATATATTCAGTTTGCAACCTGATGGAGGTCAGTATAGATGGACTAATACAACAAGTCCCACACACAGCTAGAAGCCCAATATTTTTTCAGAGGTAGATGCAGAAAAAAATATATTCAGTTTGCAACCTGATGGAGGTCTGTATAGATGCATTAATAGAACAAGTCCCACACACAACTAGAAGCCCAATATTTTTTCAGAGGTAGATGCAGAAAAAAATATATTCAGTTTGCAACCTGATGGAGGTCTTTATAGATGGATTAATAGAACAAGTCCCACACACAGCTAGAAGCCCAATATTTTTTCAGAGGTAGATGCAGAAAAAAATATATTCAGTTTGTAACCTGATGGAGGTCTGTATAGATGGATTAATAGAACAAGTCCCACACACAGCTAGAAGCCCAATATTTTTTCAGAGGTAGATGCAGAAAAAAATATATTCAGTTTGCAACCTGATGGAGGTCTGTATAGATGGATTAATAGAACAAGTCCCACACACAGCTAGAAGCCCAATATTTTTTCAGAGGTAGATGCAGAAAAAAATATATTCAGTTTGCAACCTGATGGAGGTCAGTATAGATGGACTAATAGAACAAGTCCCACACACTGCTAGAAGGCCAAACATTTTTTCAGAGCTAGATGCAGAAAAATATTATATTCAATTTGCAACCTGATGGAGTTCAGTATAGATGGACTAATAGAACAAGTCCCACACACAGCTAGAAGGCCAAATATTTTTTCAGAGGTAGATGCAGAAAAAAATTATATTCAGTTTGCAACCTTATGGAGGTCAGTATAGATGGACTAATAGAACAAGTCCCACACACAGCTAGAAGCCCAAATATTTTTTCAGAGGTAGATGCAGAAAAAAATTATATTCAGTTTGCAACCTGATGGAGGTCAGTATAGATGGACTAATAGAACAAGTCCCACACACTGCTAGAAGGCCAAACATTTTTTCAGAGCTAGATGCAGAAAAATATTATATTCAATTTGCAACCTGATGGAGGTCAGTATAGATGGACTAATAGAACAAGTCCCACACACAGCTAGAAGGCCAAATATTTTTTCAGAGGTAGATGCAGAAAAAAATTATATTCAGTTTGCAACCTTATGGAGGTCAGTATAGATGGACTAATAGAACAAGTCCCACACACAGCTAGAAGCCCAAATATTTTTTCAGAGGTAGATGCAGAAAAAAATTATATTCAGTTTGCAACCTGTTGGAGGTCTGTATAGATGGATTAATAGAACAAGTCCCACACACAGCTAGAAGCCCAATATTTTTTCAGAGGTAGATGCAGAAAAAAATATATTCAGTTTGCAACCTGATGGAGGTCTGTATAGATGGATTAATAGAACAAGTCCCACACACAGCTAGAAGCCCAACATTTTTTCAGAGGTAGATGCAGAAAAAAATATATTCAGTTTGCAACCTGATGGACGTCTGTATAGATGGTTTAATAGAACAAGTCCCACACACAGCTAGAAGCCCAATATTTTTTCAGAGGTAGATGCAGAAAAAAATATATTCAGTTTGCAACCTGATGGAGGTCTGTATAGATGGATTAATAGAACAAGTCCCACACACAGCTAGAAGCCCAATATTTTTTCAGAGCTAGATGCAGAAAAAAATTATATTCAATTTGCAACCTGATGGAGGTCAGTATAGATGGACTAATAGAATGATGCTATGCCCAAAAGATTTTACTTCACTAGGTGCAGTAAAAAAATTGGTATTCTATACACAGGTGGTATATCTTGCAACACAGATAGGCTACTCCACTGACTAACACACTCTGCAATAGGCCAGAAAGGATTAGCTTTGCTAGATTCAGCCAAATGCTGTGAAAAAAACTTGCACAGCACTGGCACAGACCTGCCTGGCAAAAACTGATAGGAACTGATGTAACCTAGTCCTGAAAAGGACTCCAATTACAATTAGTCTTTACTCCCACAATCTATCTATTTAAGAGCACAGACCTGCCTGATAAAAGTCGTAGGAAATGCTGTAACCTAGTCCTTAAAAGGACTGCAATCACAACTATTCCCTACTCCCAAGCTATCTGTAGATTTGTGCGAAAATTGGCTTGAAATTAACAAGGTATAGCGCACACAGCAACAGCGGTGCCGTCTAACACGCAGCTGCAGCAGTGAGAAAATGGTGGCGACGGGGAAAATGGCTTGGTCTTATAGGGCAAGGATATGTGACATACACTGCCAATGACACATGCCCTTGCTTGTGTGAAAAAAAGCACTTCGCTCCGTGTGTGCGCTGCTGATAGGCTGACAGATTGCACCTCCCCACTGTAAATGCGGGAAAGAGAAAAAAAAAATGGAGCTCTTCATTGTTCCTGCAGAGATCCATCCCCTGCCCCTCCCTCCACCCCGCTGTACACTCAAACTGCGTATTAACATTAATTTTCATCATTACTGAGAAAAAATGCAGTTATGATTTTGGTGCACGAACAGTTATCGAACATAACCTCGAACAGCCGAATTTTTCTCAAATTGTTCGTGTTCGCCGAACGGCTCGAACACCGCCCAAAACAGCTCGAATTTGAGATTGGCGAACAGTTCGAGTAGAACAACGCTCATCTCTACTTGTGAATGCTGTATTTTACACAAATCTTTAATGCTTCAAGGTTCTTTATTACATGTTAATGTGCAGGTATAGCTTACAAGTAATTACTTTGCTTTACGGTATAAGGATTTGTCTTGTACATGTTCAAATGAATAGGAGCTGATTTGCAGTACCCGTCAGGGACAACTAAAGGGATGACAGAGCTATGCTCTTCATCTTCACAGTTATTTACCTGGCCACCACTGGAGGTGAGAGCAGGTGATCAGTGGGGGGTGCCGAGGGTATGCTTTTAGGTCCAGAAATATCTAGAAAGTGACAGAATCTTTGTGATTTTGGCTCTGCGTGCCACTATTTTTGATTTAAAATGAAACAACTGAGATGCAATTAAAGTGTAGACTTTCAGGTTTAATTAAAGGGATTGAACAAAAATATCCTGTGAAACGTTTAGGAGTTGCAACCATTTTTCTACAAAGCCTCCTCATTTCAGGGGCTCATACGTATTTGGACAAATTAACTTTACCATAAATAAAATATTCATTTTTAGTTTAATTTTGTAATGAATCCTTTGCAGGCAATGACTACCTGAAGTTTGGAAACCATGGACGTAACTAAACGCTGGGTTTCCTCCTTTGTGATGCTTTGCCAGGCCTATACTACAGCTGACTTCACACTTCAGTTGTTGCCTGTTTGTGGATCTCTCGGCCTTAAGATTTGTCTTAAGCATCTGAAATGCATGCTCGATGTGATTGAGATCTGGTGAATGACTTGGCCTATGCAGAATATTCCACTTCTTTGCCTTAAAAAACTCCAGGGTTGCTTTTGCAGTATTTTTTGGGTCATTGTCCACCTGTACTGTGAAACGCTATTCAATTATCCTAGCTGCATTTGGTTGAACCTGAGCAGAAAGTATAGCCCTGTACACTTCAAAATTCATCTGGCTACTTCTGTCTTCAGTCACATCATCAATAAACACTAGTAATCCAGTGTCAATGGAATTCATGCATGCCTGTGAAATCACACTGCCTCCATCATGTTCTACAGAGAATGTGGTGTGCTTTAGATCATGAGTCGTTCCCAGCCTTCTCTATACTTTCTTCTTCCCATCAATCCGGTAAGGGTTTATTTAAGTTTCATCTGTCCAATGAAAGCTTTTCCAGAACTGGGTTGGCTTCTTTAGCTGTTTTTGGCAAAATCTAATATGGCCTTTCTATTTTAAGGCTGATTAATGGTTTTCACCTTGTGGTGAACCCTCTGCATTTGCTCTCATGAAATCTTCTCTTTTTTGAAGACTTAGCTACTGAAACACCTACTTCCTGGAGCATTTTCTTCCCTTGGGCAAATGTTGTGAAGAGGTTTTTCTTCACCACGGAAAGGCTTCTGCAATCATCTACCACTGTTGTCTTCAGTGGATGTCCAGGCCGTCATGAGTTCCCAAGCTCATCAGTGAGTAGAAATGAGCGGTGTTCGACTCGAACTGTTCGCCAATCTCAAATTCGAGCTGTTTTGGGCGGTGTTCGAGCCGTTCGGCGAACACGAATGATTTGAAAAAAATTCGGCTGTTCGAGGTTATGTTCGATAACTGTTCGTGCACCAAAATCATAACTGGATTTTTTCTCAGTAATGCTGAAAATGAATGTTAATACGCAGTTTGAGTGTACAGCGGGGCGGGGGGAGGGGCAGGGGATGGATCTCTGCAGGAATAATGAAGATCTCCATTTTTTTTTCTCTTTCCAGCATTTAAAGTGGGTAGGTACAGTCTGTCAGCCTATCAGCAGTGCACACACGGAGCGAACTGCTTTTTTTCATACAAGCAAGGGCATGTGTCATTGGCAGTGTATGTCACATGTCCTTGCCCTATAAGACCCAGCCATTTTCCCCGTCACCACCATTTTCTCACTGCTGCAGCTGCGTGTTAGACGGCAACGCTGTTGCTGTGTGCGCTATACTTTGTTAATTTCAAGCCAATTTTCGCACAAATCTACAGATAGCTTGGGATTAGGGAATAGTTGTTATTGCAGTCCTTTTTTGGACTAGGTTATATCATTTCATAAGACTTATCAGGCAGGTCTGTGCTCTTAAATAGATAGGTTGGGAGTAAAGGCTAATTGTAATTGCAGTCCTTTTCAGGACTAAGTTACATCAGTTCCTATCAGTTTTTGCCAGGCAGGTCTGTGCCAGTGCTGTGCAAGTTTATTTCACAGTATTTGGGTAAATCTTGCAAAGCAAATCCTTTTTGGCCTATTGCAGAGTGTGTTAGTTAGTGGAGTAGCCTATCTGTGTTGTAAGCTACACCACCTGTGTATAGAATACAAATTTTTTTACTGCACCTAGTGAAGTAAAACCTTTTGGGCATAGCATCATTCTATAAGTCCATCTATACTAACCTCCACCAGGGGGCAAATTAAAAATAATTTTTTTCTGCATCTAGCTCTGAAAAAATATTTCAACTTCTAGCAGTGTGTGGGACTTGGTCTATTAGTCCATCTATACTGACCTCCATCAGGTTGCAAATTCAATATAATTTTTTTCTGCATCTAGCTCTGAAAAAATATTTAGGCTTCTAGCAGTGTGTGGGACATGTTCTATTAGTCCATCTATACTAACCTCCACCAGGTTGCAAATTAAAAATAATTTTTTTCTGCATCGAGCTCTGAAAAAATATTTAGGCTTCTAGCAGTGTGTGGGACTTGGTCTATTAGTCCATCTATACTGACCTCCATCCGGTTGCAAATTCAATATAATTTTTTTCTGCATCTAACTCTGAAAAAATATTTGGGCTTCTAGCAGTGTGTGGGACTTGGTCTATTAGTCCATCTATACTGACCTCCATCAGGTTGCAAATTCAATATAATTTTTTTCTGCATCTAACCCAGCCAATACTTTTGGCCTAATACCACAGTTTGGCCACTCAGCTCTGCTCGGTTCCCATCCATTGTTTGTTTGTGCAAACAACTCCAGAGTTGTGAATTAGTTAACCACCAAAATGAGTGGAAAAAGACCTGCTGCTGGTGGAAAGGGGAATAGGCGTGTTGGGAAGCGGAAAAAAGGTTGTGTCCGTGGAGTAGGTGTTAAAGCAACAGTAACATCTGCAGAAGAAAGACCATCTTCCAGCCAAACTAAAATGTCTACTTCTTTTAGCGGACAATGTGAAAAGATCCTTTTCTTACGGCCACGCCAATCGCTACAAATTCCAGATGAGGCACAAAAACAGCAGGTGCTTCAACGGATATCAAGTGCTCCTCTAAGTGGGCTCTCCTCCACCTCAACTTCAACATCACAAATACTCCAGTCCTCAGAGGTGTCACCCCAATCGCACTTGCTTCCTCACAGCTCCCAAGTCTCCAGCTGCCCGTCTGAGTATGGGGTAGAACAGATGGTTGAGTCTGCAGAGTTGTTTACTCATACTATAGCCTGGGAATCAGAGGTCGGCTCCAGAGCTTCTGTGAATCCAGACGAGGAAATGATCTGCACTGATGCCCAGAATCTTTATGAGTCGGATCCAGGACCAGACGCAGAAGGTTCTGACCATAATGTAGACCCTCGTTCCCAAACTGTAACACCTGTTGGGAAGCTCACTGTGCTACAATGCGGCCTAGCCGGCCGGGCCAACCACCGTCTGCCACATCTTGTGCATCCGCGGCCTCTTCATCCTCTGTGACTGGGGGGACAACAGTCACACCTGTTTTGGGACGCAGACCTGCCACCTCTTTACCGGCAACAGCCAGCGTGATTGGCAGGTCATCATTTTCTTTGGAGGTGGTAACACCAGCTGGTGTTCAGCGCTGTCCGACATCGATAGCACCACCTTTTGATCAAGGCAACCTAACATGTGAGCCTGCATCTTCCTCACAGACCGGCAGTTTGCCCGGGACACCTTTCTCAACCCCGTCTAAGCACAACAGCAAGCCCTCGGTCCCTCAGATGTGGACAAGTAAAAGACCATTTCCTCCTAGCCATGAGAAAGCTAAGAGGTTGAATTTCACCAACTGCAAGCTCTTGGCTACAGAAATGCTTACTTTCCGCCTGGTGGACACAGAGGATTTTTGAGACCTTATGTCCGTCGCAGTGCCCCAGTACCAGATGCCCAGTCGGCACTACTTCTGAAAGAATGGTGTGCCTGCGCTCCACCAGCATGTTTCACACAACATCAATGCTTCTTTGAGAAACTCTGTGTGTGACAGGGTGCATTTCACCACAGACACTTGGACGAGTAGGCATGGACAGGGGCGTTACATGTCGCTGACTGGGCACTGGGTAACTATAGTGACAGCAGGACAAGGGGATGCTGTCCAAGTCTTGCCGTCCCCACGAGTTGTGCGTCAATCCTCTTTATCTCAAAGTTCTTCCTCTGCTTCTGCCTCCTCAACCTCCTCTCGGTCCCCCACCTGCACCCAAAGCCTGTCTGGTCATGCCACAAGCTTTCTAACTGCGCAGAAGGGATCCTGCACACCTCCTTACTATGCTGGCAGCAGGGCTCAACGTCATCAGGCGGTTTTTACTTTGAAATGTCTGGGAAATGTGAGTCACACAGCTGAGGAGTTGTGGTCAGCTCTGGAGAACCAGTTTCATGAATGGTTGTCTCCACTGGACCTGAAACCAGGGAAGGCCGTGTGCGACAATGCTGAAAACCTGGGTGCGGCCCTTCGCCGGGGTAATGTCACACACGTGCCTTGTATGGCTCACGTGTTGAACCTGGTTGTTCAGCAATTTTTAGCCCACTATCCCGGACTAGATGGCCTTCTACAGAGGGCACGGTCGCTGTGTGCTCACTTCCGCCGTTCGCATCCCGCAGTTCAGCGACTTATATCTCTACAGAAGTCGTTGGGCCTGCCACTTCACCGGCAAAAATGCAATGTGCCTACCCGGTGGAATTCAACTCTGCACATGTTGCAGCGTCTGTGGCAGCACCGACAAGCCCTGGTGCAATACGTTCTGACGTATAGCCTTGGCCAACGAGATCCAGAGGTGGGGAAAATCATGCTGGAGGAGTGGTCTCAGATCAGGGACCTATGCACCCTTCTGCACAGTTTTGAAATGGCAACGAAGATGTTTAGTGCTGACGATGCCATTATCAGCATGACTATTCCGGTGATTTACATGCTGGAGCACATGTTAAACAGAATTCGGAGTCAGGTGGTGGCACAAGAGGAGGTGGAGGAAGTAGAGGAGGAGGAGTTGTATGCGGAAGGGCTAACATCTGCAAGGTCCAGACGGTCGGCAGCACCAAGGCGGCAGGCATGTGAGGGTGGGGGAGATGGTTTTACCAGGGTACATGGTAGCAGCCAAACTAGTGAGGAAGGTGCAGGAGCCCAGGAAGAAGTGGAGGACGAACTGATGGAAGACTCATCAGATGAGGGAGACCTTGATCACATTTCTGTTGTGCGAGGTTGAGGGGAGAGGACAGAGGAAGGAAGCATGATTGTTTCCTCGCCACCAACACAACAGGGACTTGGTGCTCCTGGATGCGCAAGACACATGAGTGCCTTCTTGCTGCACTACCTGCAACATGACACTCGAATTGTGAGAATTAGAAATAATCCTGACTACTGGGTTGCCACACTGTTATATCCCCGGTACAAAAGTAAATTTGCAGAAATTATTCCTGCCATAGAAAGGGATGCACGCATGCAGGAGTATCAGCAGAGACTGTTGCAGAATCTTACATGTGCTTTTTCCACAAAACACCAGTGGTGCACGTAGTGAATCTCACAGTTCCAACTTGCAACCGTGGGACCGTCGAGTGTTCAGCACTCAAACCGTAACAGAAACACAATATCTGCTGGTAACATCAATTTTGCGGAATCATTTCACCACTTTTTTAGCCCATCCTTTGCAAGGCAACAGGAGACAAGAAGTCTGACACATAGTCAATGCCTAGAGACGATGATACAGGAGTATCTCCAAGTAAACATTGAAGCCATGACTGTGTCACTAGACCCTTGCTCTTTTTGGGCTTCCAATCTGGATAAATGGAAGGAGCTCGCCACTTACGCCTTGGAGATCTTGTCATGCCCCGCAGCCAGCGTTCTGTCTGAACGTGTGTTCAGCGCTGCTGGTGGTGTGCTGACAGATAAGCGCACGCGGCTCTCCACTGATAATGTAGACAGACTCACGTTCATAAGGATGAACAAATCATGGATCCGAAACGACTTTTCTACCCCTGTGTCATCCTGGGGAGAGTAAAAGCTTGATGATTTGTTAAAATCACCTCACCATTAGTGTTGAGCATTCCGATACTTTTACAATATCGAATACCGGAATCGGAAGTTCCCATAATGCTTGCGCTCTGCAGTGTCTCTGAAGGATGACAAGCTGGGTGGCAGCGCTCAGCTGAGATCCAGCATGTCATCAGAATGCCATCCCAGCGTGGGAGAATTCTCCTGATTGTTTAAAAGCCGGCGGGCGGTAAAAAGCCGCCGGCTTTTAAACAATCACACGGCCCCATACTGCTTCCCGGCAGCCTCCCACCTCGATCCTCCGCTCCTCTCGCCACCTCCCATCCCGATCGTAAGTTAGGACCGGGCGGGGAGCGCAGCACCAAGGAGCGGGGAGCGAAGGACCCGGGCGGGGAAGCCAGCAGTGAAAAGACTTCACCGCCAGCTTTCCCGTTCTGTGCTGCGCTTTCCCGCCGGTTATTTCAAATGAACAGCTGAGGTATCAGGTGATGCTGATCAGCTGTTCATTTGAAGTCGCCGCGGTGCCCTCGGAGGGTTCATGTGAGTTCATGCTTGACTGCATTGCATGAACTCACATGAACTTTCCCACGGCCACACAGGTCAGCCTCACCTCCCAGACGATCAGCCCGTCATGATTGGTGTGTGTGTGGGTGTCTGCGAGTGTGTGCGGGGTGTCTGTGCGATGTCTGCGGGTGTGTGCGATGTCTGCGGGTGTGCGCGATGTCTGTGCGATGTGTGCGGGTGTGTGCGGGTGTGCGCGGTGTCTGTGCGATGTGTGCGGGTGTGCGCGGTGTCTGTGCGATGTCTGCGGGTGTGTGCGTGCAGGCAGACATAGGCTGATGTGACACTACTACTCCCATTGGCCTATGTCTGTCCCCCGTCCACTCGTGCCAGCAGGATCAGCTTGATGGGAGCAGTAGTTCCCATCAGCCTGATCCTGCTATTTAAATTGCCCTACTGTGTCCCCAATAAATTTTAAATACATGTCATTGGTGGCCAGTGGTTGCCTACAATAAATTAGTTCATACATTACCTGTCCCCGACGATCGCCACCTAAAATAAAGTAAAAAATAAAAAACTACACCTATACTCACCTAGACACCTAATTCCCCGAAGCCATCGATCTCCTGTAATAAAATATAAAATAATAGACCACAACCTTATCCTTACCCCTCCGTAGTAGTCCACGAGTGTCCCACGAAGATCTCCAGTTTAGAGCAGCCACATAGAATGTGACCGCTCTGAACGGCTGCCGAAGCTAGAATGCCGGGGCCGTAAAGCAGCAACGTCACTGCATAAGCGGGTTCACCGGAGTTCAGGCAGCGCAGCTCCGGTCAGCTCCTTTACGGCCCTGCTGTATCGTGAGAAATTCCCACGGTACAGCAGTGCCGTAAAGGAGGTCTCCGGAGCTGCGCTGCCTGAATGCACTCCGGTGACCTCAGTCAGTGGCTTCCGCTGCCGGGAGCGGACGTGTTCCCGGCAGCGTGAGCTTACAGCAGCCATTCACAGCTGTCACCATCTCCAGATGTGACAGCTGTGCATGGGAGATCAGCGCAGGAACGTGGACAGGTAACTATTTTTTTTTTTTAGTAAACTAAGAATTAAATAAAATGGTGTGTTTTATTTCAAATAAATTATTTTTTTCTGGGTGTAGTGTGTTTTTTCTTTTTAACACTTTGTAGGTTAGCAATGGGGGTGTCTTATAGACGCCCATCATTACTAACCTGGGCTTCATGGCAGCTGGCGCTGACATGAACCCCAGCCCTATTACCCCCTACCACCGCACCAGGGCAGCGTGGAAGAGCGAGGCTGGTGTTTCTAGCCTGGGAGGGGGCCAATATTCATGGCACCCTTCCTGGGCTATTAATATCAGCCCCCAGCTGTCTGCCTAGCCTTTGCTAGCTATTAAAATAGGGGGGACCCCACTACATTTTTTTGGGGGGTCCCCCATTTTAATAGCTAGTAAAGGCTAGGTATTCAGCTGGGGGCTGATATTAGTAGCCTGGGGAGCTCCGTGGGTATTACCCACTTCCCAGGCTTCAAACATCGGCCCCAGCTGTCTGCTTAACCTCCGCTAGAGCCTTAAATTATGGGGGATCCCACGCCAATTTTTTTTTTAAATAAATCCTTTATTTTAACACTAAATGACATTTGAGGAGTTAATAAAGATGCAGTCACTAAATTATTATTTATTTTTTAATTAATTTTTCCCAAAACTTTTGACGTGGGCTTTGCTATATTTTTGTATGCCAGCCAGGTACAGCATCCAGCTTCTATGAATGCGCCATTTTCCGGGGTGGCTGCGGACTGCAATTTGCAGCGGGGGGGGGGGGGCCCAGAAAGCTTGGGCCTCCCTGCGCTGCAGATTCCATCCCCCAGCTGCCTAGTTGTACCTGGCTGGACACAAAAATAGGGAGAAGCCCCACGTATTTTTTTTTTTAATTATTTCATGAAATTCATGAAATAATAAAGAAAAAAAAAGGGCTTCCCTATATTGTTGTGTCCGGCCAGGTACAAATAGGCAGCTGGTGGTTGGGGGCAGCCCGTTCCTGCCTGCTGTACCTGGCTGGACCCAAATATAATGCGAAGCCCCACGTCAATTTTTTTTTAATTATTTCTGGAAATTCATGAAATAATTAAAAATAAATTGATGTGGGGCTTCGCCCTATATTTGTGTCCAGCCAGGTACAGCAGGCAGGAACGGGCTGCGCCCAACCACCAGCTGCCTGTTTGTACCTGGCCGGACACAACAATATAGGGAAGCCCTTTTTTTAAAAAATTATTTCATGAAATAATTTAAAAAAAATTGACGTGGAGCTTCGCACTATATTTGGGTCCAGCCAGGTACAGCAGGCAGGAACGGGCTGCCCCCAACCACCAGCTGCCTATTTGTACCTGGCCTGACACAACAATATAGGGAAGCCCTTTTTTTCTTAATTATTTCATGAATTTCATGAAATAATTAAAAAAAAAAATACGTGGAGCTTCGCCCTATTTTTGTGTCCAGCCAGGTACAACTAGGCAGCTGGGGGCTGGAATCCGCAGCGCAGGGAGGCCCAAGCTTTCTGGGCCCCACCCGCTGCAAATTGCAGTCCGCAGCCGCCCAGGAAAATGGCGCGTTCATAGAAGCGCCATCTTCTGGCGCTGTACCCAACTCATCCAGGGCCCTGGTGCGGTGGCTCACTGGGTAATAAAGGGGTTAAGGCCAGCTTGGCATTATCAGCTGGCCCTAAGCCCGAAATTCATGGGGTCACGCCAATATTAGACATGACCACCATGAATTTCTAGTAAAGTATTTTAAAAAAACACAACACCCAGAATAAAGTCCTTTAATTGAAATAAAGACAAAATTCTTTATTGTTCTAAATTAAACCATACTTACCATCACGCCCATTCCAGCTGAAGCCAACGATCTCCTGCAATAAAAGAAAAATAATAAACCAACATCATCCTTACCTTTCCATGGTTCCCACGACAGCTTCAGCTCTGCTACATCGAGATGACAGGCTGGACCGCAGCAGAACGCTGCCATCCAGCCTGTCATCCCGCAGACACTGAGAAGCGCAGGCATGCTTGCGCTCCTCTGTGTCTCTCTGTGACGGCATCCAGATGAGCCGAGGTCATGTCCAATGAACTCGGCTCACCTCATGCACGTCACTGACAGCGTGGGAAAATTCTCACGCTGAAGCGCTGAGTGCAGGAGAATTTTCCCACGCTGTCAGTGACGTGCATGAGGTGAGGTCATGTCCAATGAACTCGGCTCACCTCATGCACGTCACTGACAGCGTGGGAGAATTCTCCTGCACTCAGCGCTTCAGCGTGAGAATTCTCCCACGCTGTCAGTGACGTGCATGAGGTGAGCTGAGTTCATTGGACATGACCTCACCTCATGCACGTCACTGACAGCGTGGGAAAATTCTCACGCTGAAGCGCTGAGTGCAGGAGAATTTTCCCACGCTGTCAGTGACGTGCATGAGGTGAGGTCATGTCCAATGAACTCGACTCACCTCATGCACGTCACTGACAGCGTGGGAGAATTCTCCTGCACTCAGCGCTTCAGCGTGAGAATTCTCCCACGCTGTCAGTGACGTGCATGAGGTGAGCTGAGTTCATTGGACATGACCTCACCTCATGCACGTCACTGACAGTGTGGGAAAATTCTCACGCTGAAGCGCTGAGTGCAGGAGAATTCTCCCACGCTGTCAGTGACGTGCATGAGGTGAGCAGAGTTCATTGTCGGCTCATCTGGATGCCGTCACAGAGAGACACTGAGGAGCGCAAGCATGCCTGCGCTTCTCAGTGTCCGCGGGATGACAGGCTGGATGGCAGCGTTCTGCTGCGGTCCAGCCTGTCATCTCGATGTAGCAGAGCTGGAGCCATCGTGGGAACCATGGAAAGGTAAGGATGAGGTTGCTTTATTATTTTTCTTTTATTGCAGGAGATCGTTGGCTTCAGCTGGAATGGGCGTGATGGTAAGTATGGTTTAATTTAGAACAATAAAGAATTGTGTGTTTATTTCAATTAAAGGACTTTATTCTGGGTGTTTGTGTTTTTTTTTTAACTTTGACTATGGGGTTAGTAATGGGGGTGTCTTATAGACGCCTCTCCATTACTAACCTGGGCTTGATGTCAGCTGGCATTATAAGCTGACATCAACCCCAGCCCTATTACCCCACTGCCACCGCTACAGGGCAGTGGGAAGAGCGAGGCTAAGTGCCAGAATTGGCGCATCCTATGGATGCGCCAGTTCTGGGGCGGCTGACGGCTGGTGTTTTTAGCCTGGGAGGGGGCCAATATTCATGGCTCCCTTCCTGGGCTATTAATATCAGCCCCCAGCTGTCAGCCTAGCCTTTGCTAGCTATTAAATTAGGGGGGACCCCACGTCATTTTTTTGGGGGGGTCCCCCATTTTAATAGCTAGTAAAGGCTATGTATTCAGCTGGGGGCTGATATTAGTAGCCTGGGAAGCTCCGTGGGTATTACCCCCTTCCCAGGCTTCAAACATCTGCCCCAGCTGTCTGCTTAACCTCCGCTAGAGACTAAAATTACGGGGAACCCCACGCCAATTTTTTTTTTAATAAATCCTTTATTTTAACACTAAATGACAAGTACAGTAATGAACACTGTCACTGTACTTCATATATATGTGACTGACATGTTTCTATTTATCTAATCTATGTATGATTCTCTATTCCTTCTATTCTAAATTGTCGGGTACAGATGCTGAATTGCCGGCCGGCTTTCTTAAAGAGACGGTGCATGAAAACACTATTATTTTTTTAAATAAATCCTTTACACTAAATGACAAGTACAGTAACCAACACTGTCACTGTACTTCATATATATGTGACTGACATGTTTCTATCTATATAATCTATGTGTGATGCTCTATCTTTCTGTTCTAAATTGTCGGCTACAGATGCTGAATTGCCGAGCGGCTTTTTTAAAGAGACGGTGCATGAAAACACTATTATTTTTTTTAATAAATCCTTTACACTAAATGACAAGTACAGTAAGCAACACTGTCACTGTACTTATTATATATGTGACTGACATGTTTCTATCTATATAATCTATGTGTGATGCTCTATCTTTCTGTTCTAAATTGTCGGCTACAGATGCTGAATTGCCGGGCGGCTTTTTTAAAGAGACGGTGCATGAAAACACTATTATTTTTTTTAATAAATCCTTTACACTAAATGACAAGTACAGTAAGCAACACTGTCACTGTACTTCATATATATGTGACTGACATGTTTCTATCTATCTAATCTATGTGTGAAGCTCTATTCTTTCTGTTGTAAATTGTCGGGTACCGGTGTATGCGCTGATGAATTGCCGGCTTTTCGCATAATACATTCTACATTATTCTTAGTTGTTTTACTTCATGTAGAATTAACCTACAAGGAAAGAGAGGGTTTATTTTCATTCCGATATTAGTATCCCATTGACTTGCATTGGTTTCCGGTATCGGAATCGGCGATATCCGATACTTTTTGAGTATCGGTCCGATCCAATCCGATACGATATTTCCTGATATCGGAAGGTATCGCTCAACACTACTCACCATCCGTTTTAAGCTTTAAAATTACTAATCATGTTTATCTGTATCTTGGCTGGAAAATTATTTGGGCTTTGTAGCAGTGTGCAGTACTGATTCTATTAGGCCATCTATACTAAGCTCCACCAGATTTAAAATTAATAATAATTTTTAGCTGCATCTAGCCCGGAAAATAATTTTGGGGCTCCTAGATGAGCAAGACACATGAGTGCCTTCTTGCTGCACTACCTGCAACATGACCCTCAGATTGTCAGAATTCGAAGTAATCCTGACTACTGGGTTGCCACACTCTTAGATCCCCCACACTCTTCGATCAACCTTTTCATTTTAATAAAGAACAAAAAATGGTCATTTTTGAAATTATAAGCATTAGCAGGTTATTAGAAACTAAAATCAAACAGTTTTCAACTCAAAACTTTATTCTAGGTGATGTTACATTTGCACATAGGACCCCTTGTTCGAAAGGAGCTTCTGAACTGTCTCGTCCATTGAATTTGTCAGGTTTTGGATGGTTTCTGCTTCAATTGTTTTGCATGAGGACAGAATACCCTCCCAGAGCTGTTGCTTAGATGTGAACTGCGTCCCGCCATCATAGACACTCCTTTTGATGATGCTCCAGAGGTTCTCAATGGGGTTGAGGTCAGGGGAGCATGGGGGTCACACCATAAGTTTGTCCCCTTTTATGCCCATATCAGCCAGAGATGCAGATATGTTATGTGCAGCATGAGACGGAGCATTATCATGGATCAAAATGATCTTGCTGTGGAATACACGGTTCTTATTCTTGAACCATGGCAGGAAGTGCTGTTTGAGAAACTCCACATACATTATGGAGTTCATCTTTACCCCTTCTGGGATCCTAAAGGGGCCGACAATCTCTCTCTCCATGATTCCAGCCCAAACCATTACAACACCTCCTCCTTGTTGGCACCATAGCCGTGTTTGCGTGGGGTGTCCATCAACCAGCCATCCTCCACTCCATCCATCTGGACCATTGAGCATTGCATGGCACTCATTGGTGAACAAAACAGTTTTGAAGTCAGTCTTCATGTATTGTTTGGCCCACTGGAGCCGTTTCTGCTTGTGTGCAGTGGATAGAGGAGGTTGACAGGATGGCTTATGCACAGCTGCAAACCTCTGAAGGACCCTGCATCTTGTTGTTCGGGGGATGTTGGAGGCACCAGCAGCTTCAAAAACTTGTCTGCTGCTAAGACAAGGCTTTTTTGCCGCTGCTCTTTTAACCTGACGCACACGTGTGTACTGTGAATCAGCTACATACTTCTTGATTGTGCGATGATCAGGATGAAGTGTCTTGGCAATGTTGATTGTAGTCATGCCTTGACCTAAACACTCCACAATTTGTTGCTTCTCAGCAGCCGACACATCCTTTTTCTTTCCCATTTTGGCAGAAAATGTAGGCTGCTTAATAATGTGGGACAGCCTTCTTAAGTAGTCTTGCCTTTCATTGGACACACCTGCCAAACTAATTAGCACAGCTGTCTGCAATTGCTTACAGTGATATAAAGAGCCCTGACACACATCACCATCAATGAGTTTAACTGACAAACAAACAAATTCTTCCCTTATCATTCCTAAACACTTTTTGCATAATAATTTGGAACACAGTGTACATGTGCTTTTCCACAAAACACCAGTGGTTCACGTAGTGAATCTTACTGTTCTAACTTGCCAACCGTGGTCTGTATGGAGTTGTTCAATAAAGGGCTCAAAATTAAGATAACATAGACGGGAGAGGTCTCTATGAATACGAATTCCTAAGTATTTGATACACTGTGAGGGCCAGGCAAAGGTAAAGTTGGACTGTCACTAGGATGTATAAGAGAGGGGACAGAGGACATCCCTGCCTTGTCCCATTGGTGATTATGAAAGGTGATGAAAATGTTCTGACGCGCCCCCTGGGTTTTGGGACACCAGGAGCCGGATCCTTTTTGGCGGATGCTGGGGGTTGTAGTCTCCGTGGCAGCGACCCGGTTCCGTGGCTCAGGGCGGTCAAACCAGTGGCGGAACTATTTATGTGGTTTTGATGTTTAAATGTCCGACTACGCCACCCGTGGATTGCGGTCAGAGTGAACCGCCGCTGCAGGGCAGACCGCTGAGGCTGGTGTTGTGGGTGCAGCAGAGCGTAGTATAACTCCCCACGGGAGGAGTATAGCCTCAGGGCAGTGTATGCGGAGGATGGGTGTGATGGTGCAGGGCAGCAGAAGTAATGACACGGAGTCAGTGATGCAGTCCAGGGCCTTTACTCACAGTTCTTATTATCCAGACCACTTCTGCAGGTAACGGCTGCCCACGTCGTACTGTGCTCACCAGGTGAGGGGCTCAGACAACTCCCAGATAATTTTGGAGTGCTTCACAGGACCCCCTTTGTGTGTCCTTTGTCTGGCCTTTCTTACCAACGCTTCTGTCCGGCTGCCTCGGGCCTCCTCTTGGTAAACTTGGCGCCAGTTTCCCTGACCCTATGTTGTGCCTTCCTAGCGGGTGTAGCGAGGGGCTGCGCCACATAAAATGTCACAGCCTCCAGTTTATAGCTGAGGGTCGTTTCGCGCCTCCACTAGTTTCGGGGACCGGTCTCCCCCTTTGGCATGACCCCTCCACGCAGGTGGATTCGGGCGTGCGGTGGCGACTCGCCCGTCCGCACCCCTGGGATCCCTTCATTCCTCATTCCTGGAGCCTTCTCCGCTCCTCTTCCTTCCTTCTCCCTCTTCCAGGCCTGGGCCTCGGTTACTAGGCCCGCCTCCGGAGCAGAGCTCATGCAGAGCCCCTGCTCCCTGTCACTTTTGCTCAGACTTCTCTGCACTGAACTAAGATGGTGCCCACCTTTTATACTCCCTTCTCAATGCACCCAGGAACTGCTTCCTCCCTGCTCCTGCACTACAGGGTTCCCCTTCCTCGGTGTTCCCTCCCCCCACTCCAGCCAGGGACAGGGACTGTCATGCCCATCTCAGAGGCATATTGGTCGCCCTGCCCCACGGCAATGTGGTGTAATGCATGCAGGTTTCGGGGTCCTGATACACACTCCATCCTTACCTGAGTGTGAGATATCACACCTCTGGGTGAGGTGCAATACCTCTGTAGCAACCGAGCCCTCGGGGTGCTACAGTTCCATTTATCTTCAGCCTAGGTGATGTATTGCGATACAGGGCCGTGATTTTGGCTATAAAACGGTCCCCTAGATTCCTTCCCCAAGCTTTTTAAGAGAATCATATATGGCGTGCCAGGAGACTCTATGGAATGCTTTCTCAGCATCCAACGAGATTATCTAATTACAAATTTTTAACTGCATCTAGCCCAGGAAATACTTTGTGCCTAGTAGCAGTTGTAACATACCTGGCGGCGTCCTTGCATGGTGGTCCATCTCCCACTGTGCAAGAGGGCGCACTTGATCTCCTGTCCAGAATGTCTCTCTGGCTTCCCTCCATGCTGTCTGTTTGTGTCTGTTTCTGCTGCTTAAGGGCGGCGCCCGATCACTTCCTGCCTTTTGTACCTGCTGTGGGTCACACCCCTTGTGCGTCCTCAGCCTATTGCTGTCTGTCACTTGGTATATAGCTCAGCAGCTCCCTTCTATCCCGGGCTGTGCATAAGTGTTTCCTTCAGTGTGTGCTTGCACTCTGAAGGTGCCAGGTCCCGTCTCTTGTCTCCTGCTTTTTGTATCAGTTCCCGTGTCTGAACTGAGTCCTGTATGTCTCCTGCTTTGCGGTATCAGCTCCCGTGTCTGAACTGAGTCCTGTATGTCTCCTGCTTTGCGGTATCAGCTCCCGTGTCTGAACTGAGTCCTGTATGTCTCCTGCTTTGCGGTTTCAGCTCCCGTGTCTGAACTGACTCCTTTCTGTGTTCTCTTGTCTGTCCTGTCTGAACACGCTCCTTGCCTGTTCGTTCCGCCTTCTAGTGGCCGATTTCCTAGACCCGCTCCTGTGTCTGGTCTGTCCTGTCTGAACACGCTCCTTGCCTGTTCGTTCCGCCTTCTAGTGGCCGATTTCCTAGACCCGCTCCTGCGTCTGGTCTGTCCTGTCTGAACACGCTCCTTGCCTGTTCGTTCCGCCTCTCTGGGGGCCGTATTCCCAGACCCGCTCCTGTATCCCTCTGCAGTGTCGGTCTCCTCCGTACACTCAGTTCCAGTCTGAACTCTCTCCTGTCCTTTACCTGTTTTGCCTCTATGTCCGTTCCCTTCCTTTTTCTGCAGAGTCTGAACTCGTACCTAACTCCTGCTTGTTGTCTCTGCAAGTACTGTGTGAGTATCTGGCTCTGTCTTTCCCTTCCTGTCTGTTCCGTGTGAACAGAGCCCTGTCCTCCCTGCTCAGCCTTGTCTGCACTCTAGCTGTGCTTGCCTGTAACCCTCTGCCTGTATTGTTCCTGAGTCCCGGTGTGTACTGGGTCCTATCCCGCCTGTGTTCCTACCTGCTAGTGCCTCCCTGTCTGCACTCTAGCTGTGCTTGCCTTTACCCCCCTGCCTGCATACCCGCCTGCCTGCATACCAGTCGTGCCTGCCTATACCCTCCAGTCTGTGTGCCAGCCTACCAGCCTGTTCCTGTATTTCCCTGTGTGGGTCAACAGCCGTGTCCGGGGTCTGTCCTGGAGTAGCACCTGGTCCCTCTGCTCGGTTCCTCCTTGGTGCACTGGCGTCGTATGCCGTCGTGCGACCCTGGTCGGATCGGGTGAATACTTAGTCACGCCCCTCCAGGCATTCACTCTCCGGCACGGTCCAGTGGAATCACTACCAATCACACGCACACGCCGCTTAGCCCGGGCGTGTGCATAACAGCAGTGTCTGCTAGTCAGCGGATTATCCCATCTGTTATGCAAGCTACACCACCTGTAGTTTGGACACTTAATTTTTTCAAAGGAAATGCTTCGGGACCCCGGGATACTCAGTGAAGAGCATCTGGAGGCACCCCAAGGCATGGGACTGGGACTGGCGGTAGGACGCCTTGTGGTGGACCGCCGAGCTCGATCCTTATAAAGGCTTTTTAACTGCAGAAGCTTTAGTGGACGCTACTGGAGCTGTAATTACTCGGCTGCTGGCATGAGACTTGCCCTCCAATAGATCCTTGTAAAAGGATTTAAAATGTATTCATTCAAATTAGAGAGACAATTTAAATTAAAAAGCTTAGACCTGCCTCCACCACAGGGGGGCTCACTCGACCCACCAGCGGACAGGCACCAGTATTGGGACAGGGGGGCTGGCCGTCAGGGTCCACTGCAGCTCTGGCACAAACCCGGCGACACGGAGGTCGCACAGGCAGGAACGGACTGGCCGTATCGGCTTTGCACTTTTTTGGTTTTAGAAGGGCATGACATGCCGATATCTGTGTCTCCCCCTCCTTTTACTCCTCCACCTCTTTTCTTTTCGCATGACTATATGTACTTGTCACTTTTCCATGTGTTAGTTGTGTCTTATGAGCAGTTTGTCAGGTTTTGGACACCTTTGAAGGTGTTTTCTATGTGTTTCTATGTGTTTTAGTTTGCCTGCCATTGGTTTTAACTGTGTTCGAAGGTGTTCGACGAACAGTTCGGCGAACATACGGGTGTTCGACGAACCGAACCGAACTCGAACACTACGGGGGTGGCTCAACACTATCAGTGAGCTCTTTACTTTTGCAGAATGTACCAAAGTGCTGATTTGGCCATGCCTAACATTTATGCTATTTCTCTGTTGGATTTCTTTTTCCAGCCAAATGATGGTCTGTTTCTCTTCCATTGAGATTTCCTGTGTCTGCATGTTGTGGGTTCACAGCAACAGCTTCCAAATGCAAATGCCATACCTGGAATCAGCTCCACACATTTTACCTACTTAATTGACGATGGGTTAACATGGAAATAGCCCATGCAGCCCATTAGAGAGCTTTTGACATAATTGTCCAATTACTTTTGGTCACTTTAAAAATAGGCAGCTACATATTAAAGTGCAGTAATTCCTAAACTCTTACTCCAATTTGGATTTGAATAACCTCAAATTAAAGCTGAGAGTCTGAGAGTCTGCATTTTAAGCCCATATTGATCATATAACTGTATTTTGAATGTGTTTTGGTAAACAGCTAAAATACCAAAACTTGTGTCACTGTCCAGTATTTGTGGACCTAACTGTATACATGTCACTAATATCATAGTAGTGAAACTACTGTTTAAAGCCCAATTAGATGGACCAATTTAAATCTTTTAATTAGCTTGTTACTGACATGTTTACATAAGCAGAATAAAAATGATTGGAAAAGAATGATTATTAATATGATACGCAGGGCAGTGTGCTGACAATAATGATGATTTTTATGCTAGTATAAATGATCCAATCACTGTCACTGCCATCATGTTTACACATTCCAGTAATCTGGAATAAGTGGTTTTATGAACACCCACCGATTATCGGCTCCTCTAATTGGGCCTTTATTTAATCATAACATTATGTAGACATAACATGCACAATATACACAGTAAGACATGTCAAGTTCTGAATAAAAAACAAATTTGGAACTGTAGGCTGTTATGTTAGTGAACCACATGTCTAATACCTAAGTTCTAAATTATAATAATAATAATGGTTTGTGAGAAAAAGATAGATAGATAGATTTGTGAAGCAAAATGTGAATTGAATTTGTGTTGATTTTTTGAAAATTCGCTGGACCCGCTGAATCTGAACAATCTATGATACAATTTGCTCAAACAGACAAAAATACCTGCCATCATTTTATACAATGCAGAAGACTGCATCAACCAGAGAAGGCTCACAAGAACTCAGGAGCGGTAGGGCAGGTTTCCCTATGATGCTTTGCAGCTATCACATCACATAGTAGTATAGCATGGCCAGTTCAGATTTACTATCATAGCCTGTATAAAAGCAAAGGCAGGGAATGCAGCAGCCATTTTGGAGTGAATGCTGATCATGAGAGGACATCACAGCTCATTGCTTAGCAACAGAGATAAGTAGAGAAGACTGAATAAGCATTACAGATAGCGAGTGACAGCCCACTGAAGAACACTTCCCATCAATTTAACTATAGCCATACAGTATATGTTCTGTACAAAATGGACAGGCTGATCACAAATGACTAAGAGGGATAATAATTGGAAAGTATTCTAATTTTAAAAATCATGACAAGTCTGTCAGTTTACTGTTCTACGAAATGGACTGTTGGATATTACCAGATTACCATCAGTTTCTATGGTGAGGTGAGATTGATGTAACTAAGGTTATGTTTTCATTAAAGAGTTTGAAACAATTTGGAGACAGTCCTATGAGACATCAGAATGTGATATACACCTTTTAAAAGCAATGGAAGTACTTACAAATTGCCATAAATCAATTTGTTTGCAAAAATTAGTCAAAGCTGATGAATTTTATTTTCAAAAGATCAATTTTGTGTTTTAGCATAGAAAAGTGATTCTTTCATCTTAATTTATATAATTCAATAATTCAAGGATCCAAAATAGAATTCTAAATACTAGAAAACCTATATTTACTGGTATTATCATACCATCATTATCACTTCTGTGATTTATTATGATCTTACAAGTGGTCTCTACTGTTCACCTTCACATGAAACATGCAACCAAGCAGTTGCCAGCTGTGTAATATAACCAGCTTTTGCCCATAACTGCAGTGGCAAGAGCTTGGTTGGATATCTAAAGTTTAACCACTTACATGCTGTTGCCAATCTCTGAAAGTGACATCTAAATTATGTCACTACCCATGCATGTGTGCATTGGTTTCCAATGGCCTCTATGCAACATTTTGCTGAAGGCCATCACAACTCCCATTTTGTTCCACTTTTGAAGCTCAGCCCTAGGCTGACCTCTATAAGAGAACCTCAATTTAACTATATACTGCAATACAATAGAATAGCATTACATAATATAAGTGATCGAACAATTGCAAATGTAAGTACCATAATAAGACTAAAGAAAAATAAAGTTTTAAAAAGTATAAAAAACATAAAATTTTGACACCCCTTTTCTCCCATTAAATAGAAATTATAAAAAAAAGATAAAATAAATATATATAGTTTGCATCAACATGCATCTTCCAAAAAAAATTAAAATATGAAATTATTGAAACCGTACTTTAATCCCTTCACCCTCAATCCTGTTTTTGCCTTCATAACCAAGCCAAATTTTACAATTCTGACCTGTGTCAATTTATGTGGCAATAACTTTGGAACACTTCAACGGATCCCACTGATTTTGAGAATGTTTTTTTGTGACATATTGTACTTAATGATAGTGGTAAAAAAAATTTAATATGATGCGTTTATCTGAGAAAAAAAATGGAAATTTGGCAAAAATTTAGAATATTTCACAATTTTCAAACTTTTAATTTTTATGCCCTTAAACCTGAGTTATATGACACAAAATAGTTAATAAATAACATTTCACTTTTGTCTACTTTACATCAGCACAATTTTTTAAATATAATTTTTAAATTGTTAAATATAATTATTTTTTGTTAGGAAGTTATAAGGGTTAAAAGTTGACCAGCGAATTCTCATTTTTCCAGCAAAATTTAAAAAAAACATTTTTTTAGGGACCACAACATATTTGAAGGGAGTTTGGGGGGGCCTATATGACAAAATTAATTAAAGAAAATTAATTTTTCACACAAAAATGTTGATTTTCCCCAAAATAATTCATTTCTACAAGGGTAAGGAGCAAAAAGGAGCATACAATTTGTTGTGCAATTTCTCCTGACTACACTGATACCTCATATGTGGTCAAAGCACAGCACAGTGCAAAGCTCAGAAAGGGAAAAGTGCCATAAAGTAGTTTAGATTTTGCTGGAATGGTTTGAGGGTGCCATGTCACTTTGGCAGAGCCCATGAGGTGCCAGAACAGCAAAAAAAATCATAAGTGATGTCATTTTACAAACCACACCTCTCAATGAATTCATCTAAGGGTGCATTGGGCATGTTGACACCACATGTGCTTCACATAAATTTATACCATTGGGCCGTGAAGAAAGAATAATGACATTTTTACCATTAAAATGTTATTTTGGCCCCAAATTTTTAATTTTTATAACAGCTAGTAGGAAGAAATGGACCTCTCAGTTTGTTGTGCAATTTCTCCTGAGTACACCACTACCTTAAATGTAATCAGGAACTACTTTTGAGGCACAGTGCAAAACTCAGAAGGGAAGGAGAGTCATAATATAGTGCAGATTTTACTGTTATAGTCTCTCATCGCTACAGAAATGGCAAACATGTGGATGCTAAATGTGGTTTAGGCACACTGTGGGGCTCATAAAATAAGGGGCATTTGGATTTGGTGCAGAACTCACCGGATTTATTTTGAGGAGTGAGGAGCCATAGCGCTTTTCCAGAGCCTTTGTACTAATAGCATTGTGGAAGCCCCCTATATTTCATTAACAGATGACGAACCTCATTGGGGACTTGCTTTTTTGTGGATTGAGCTGAAGCTTTTATTGGGAGCATTTTACATAATGCTTGGGATCACATATATCTGGCGCTCTATGCTGAGAACTTAAATCGAGGTTTCCATCTAAATCTCCGAGTGACGTGATTCAAATGAAACCCCTGAGGGATCCATTCACTATAATGAGGCAGCAGAGTTACTCTGGACTCTGTCTGGCCTCTGTTCAGTGGTGTCTTTCTTTTCAGAGGTGCACATAACTGTGGCCAACCGCACTCTTATGCATGTCTAAAAAGACGGACACCGCCGGATCATAGGCCAGACAACATCCAAAGTGACTCCATCTGCCTCATTATAGGGAATTTTCGGTTGGGGGTTAGGTCTGAATCACGTATTTCAGAGATTTACACGGAAACCCCAGTGCAAGCACTCAGCGCAGAGCGCAGCATAAATGTACGCCGAGCCTTACTGCGATCTTTGGGAGGCAGAATGAACAAATTAACAGCAGGTGAAGAATTGATTTTATTTATTTTTTATGCAGTTCCTTGTGCGGTATAAGGGATTAGATGACTTTATTCTTTACGATTACAGCAATACCATAATTATATCTTTTTTTTAAGTTTGGCTGCTGTCACACACTAAAAGACACTTTCTTTTTTGCAAAAGCTAGTTTTTGCATCGCCATATTTTGAGAGCTATAATTTTTCCATATTTCTGCCGACAGAGTCATGTGAGGGCTTGTCTTTTGCGGGACGAGTTGATGTTTTTATTGGTACCATTTTTGGGCACATGACAGTTTTTGATTGCTTTCTATTCCGATGATTGTCAGGCATAATGAACAAAAACTAGCAATTCAGGAATTTTTGGGGTCTTTTTTATGCCATTCTGCATTTGGCAAAATTGATAGGACAGCTTTATTCTTCAGGTCAGTACGATTACAGCGATACCACATTCATATAATTTTTTTATGTTTTGCCGCTTTAACACAATAAAAACTTTTATAGAAATAATAATTATTTTTGCAACACTTTATTCTGAGAGCTATAGCTTTTATATATTTCCGCTGATGGAGCTGTATGGCAGCTTGTTTTTGTGGGACAAGAAGACATTTTCAGCTATATCATTTTTATTTACATTCGTCTTGTTGATAGCGTTTTATTTCACTTTTTGTTTTGCTGTACGATGAAAAAGCATTGTTTTTTGACTCGTTTTTTTATTTTTATTTTTTTAAATGCCCACTGAAGGGGTTAGCTAGTGGAACAGTTCTATAGGCCAGGACGTTCCGGACACGGTGATACCAAATATGTGTATTTTTTTTTCATAACAATATTTATCGGTACAATATATTTTTATTTAATTTTTTATTATGAGGTTTTTTTTATATTTTATCCAATGTCGAAAAATCTTTCCCAACCAGGACATATGGATATGTCTAAGGTGGTGAAGGGGTTAAACAGCAAAAAAGAAAAATCAAGCAGACAATTTTTTTTTTTTACAAATCTCCGGATGACCATAATTATACTAACTTGGAGAATTGTGTTTACTGCACAATGGAAGCTGTAAAAACAAAACCCAAAGAATTTTGGCAGCAATGTTTTCCTATGGCTATGTTAGTGGGAAAATAAAAAATAGTTATGGCTCTTAGATGAAGAAAATGAAAAAACAAAGAAGCACATATGATAAATTCACAGCTTGTTAAGGGGTTAATGAATTTCTACAGTTCAAAAAGAGAGCAATCCTGATAACATTCACTGTGGCCTGAATAATTACATACTTAAATTCTACAGTAAGCGATGCTACAGCATGAACTTTTGCCAACAAAGATAATTGAAGAACTGTCATTTCTATCAAGAGCCACTTTTTTAACTCCATAACAAACTATGACATACATTTTCGTCATAGGCTGATAAGGAGTGTATAAAGCGAGCTCAGGACCTGAGACTGCTTCATACCAGGCAGACGCTGACTGTTTTACATACTATAACTGCTAGAGCTAATTCCAATTGCTGTAGTTTAACCCCTTTACAACGTTAGATATATCCATAAATCCAGGTCACCAGGGACTTACATATCTCTTTGCTTCATATATGTCCTCCTAACTGCTGTTTCCTTTAATCTCTACCGCCCTTCAACATATTCTACACAGTCTCTCTACATCAGTCCCTCTCTCCTGCCCTCTCCCATGCTCAACACTGAGGCCTTACTGACTTTTCTCAATCACTCCAAACCATCCACTACCACCGTACAGCGCACAAAGCGTTCACACAAATCACCGAACCACCCGCCCTTTCTCTTCTACCTCCTGCTCCTAGTTGCTGGCGACATCTCTCCCAATCCTGGGCCTCCACACACTAGTATACATAACTCTCATCCTGCAGCATATAGAAGTCCTGCCAATCTTGTGAACATTCGTTACTCGCCTTCTCTTGTCTCTTTTAATTGTGCCCTTTGGAATTCATGCTCAGCATGCAAAAAAATCCTCTGCATCAAGATTTCTTCCCTTCCAAATTCCCTTAACCTTTTGGCTATCACTGAAACATGGATCTAGCAGTCTGATACAACCGCCGCAGCTGCTCTCTCGTACGATGGGCTACAATTTTAACATACCCCCTGACCTGAGAGCAGACAAGGTGGAGGTGTTGGTTTGCTCCTTTCACCACAATGTGCTTTCCAGGTCATCCACTCGGTTCCCTCATTTGTGTTTCCTTCCATCGAAGTCCACACCATTAGACTCTTCAAACCTTTCGGCGGTTGTGTATCACCCTGCAGGCTCCTCCCGTCAGTTTCTGGATCACTTTTCCACCTGGCTTCCACACTTCCTATCCTGTGATATTCCCATTCTCATCATGGGGGACTTTAACATACCCATTGATAAGCCGCTTTTCACAACTGCCTCTCATCTTCTTTCTCTAACCGCCTCATTCGGCCTCTCACAGCTTACTAACTCTCCTGCACATGAAGACTCTGGACCTGGTCTTCTCATGACTCTGCTCGCTGCATGATTTTACCAACTCACCTCTACCACTCTCTGACTACAACCTTCTTTCCTTCTCTGTCAAGGACTGTCTCCTCACCTGGGACACCCCCACTTACCATACACACAGAAATTTACATGCCATCAATATCCAGCAGCTTATGAACAATCTACAGTCATCCTTGGCTTCCATACTCTCCCTCCCCTGTCCAGACTCATCATTGTCACACTATAACAATACATTGCAGAGTGCCCTGGATGAAGTAGCACCTGCTACACGCAGAATTAGCTGGCATTGACGACAACCCTGGCACACGATGCAAACACATTTTCTCCAGTGCTGCTCAAGGTGAACTGAGCATATGTAGAGAAAGTCACTTTCAGCAGAAGACTTCATCCATTATAAGTTCATGCTCAAAACTTATAACTCTGCTCTCCATCAGGCTATACAAGTCTACTTTACCACCCTCATCACATCTCTAGCCAACAATCCTAAACAACTCTTTGAAACCTTCCACTCCCTCCTGAGCCCTAAAGTACAGACCGCTGTCACCAACCTAAGCGCTGACAATCTGGCCACTTACTTCCTACAAAAATCAATTGTATCCGTAAAGACATTTTTGCACAATCCCCTCAGAGTCTGGATCCCCTTCCCTCCCGCACTGCAAGTGCTCTTTCCATCTTTGAACCGGTCACCACTTCTTCTCGCTCTACAACCTGCAACAGTGACCCTATTGCCACACATCTCCTTCAGTCCCTTTCCCCAGCTGTCACTAACCACCTAACTAAAACATTTTACCTCTCTCTTTCTTCAGGTATCTTTACTCTTCATTCAAACATGCCATCATAACCCCTTTACTCAAAAAGCCATCCCTGGACCAGATCTGCGCTGCTATCTACAGACCGGTCTCTAATCTTCCCTTCATCTCTAAACTCCTGGAATGCTTGGTCCACTCCCGTCTAATCTGATATCTCTCAGATAACTCTCTTCTCGACCCTTTACAATCTGGTTTCTGCTCCTCACCCTCTAGCGAAACTGCCCTCACTAAAGTCTCTAATGATCTACTAACAGCTAAATCTAATGGTCACTACTCCCTGCTGTTTCTCCTGGATCTCTCTGCCGCTTTTGACACTATGGATCACCAGTTCCTCCTCACTATGCTCCTCACTATAGGCCTCAAGGACACCAATCTCTCCTGGTTCTCCTCCTAACTCTCTGACCGCTCCTTCACGGTATCTCTTTCTGGCTCTTCTTCTTCTAACCTTCCCCTTACTATCGGGGTTCCACAAGGCTCAGTCCTAGGTCCCCTCCTCTTCACTTTGTATACTGCCCCTATTGGAGAAACCATCAGCAGATTTGGTTTCCAGTATCATCTCTATGCTGATGACACCCAACTATACACCTCTTCACCTGACATCACCCCCACTCTAATACAAAATACCAGTGCTTGTATTTCTGCTGTCTCTAACATCATGTCCAGCCTCTATCTGAAACTGAATCTCCCCAAAACAGAACTCCTTGTTTTTCCTCCCTCTACTAATCTACCTATAGCTGACTTTGCAATTTCCTTGTGTGGTGCTACCATAACTCCCAAGCAGCAAGCTCGCTGTCTTGGAGTCATATCTGACAAACCACTTTCCTTTATTCCCCTTATGCAATCACTCACTAGCTCATGTCACCTGCACCTTAAAAACATCTCCAGAATCCAAACTTTTCTCACCTTTGATACTGAAAAATCTCTTACTGTCGCTCTTATTCACTTTTGTCTGGACTACTGCAACTCTATTCTAATCGGTCTCTGTCTAAACAAACTCTCTTCTCTCTAGTCCATTCTGAATGCAGCAGCCAGGGTCATATTTCTATCACGCCGCTTCACCGACGCCTCTACCCTGTGCCAGTCATTGCACTGGTTACCCATTTACTACAGAATACAATACAAACTCATCTCTCTCACCCACAAAGCTCTCCAAAGTTCTGCGCTGCACTATATCTCTTCCCTCTTTTCTGTCTATCACCCTTCCCGTGCCCTCCGTTCTGCAACTGATCTGAGACTAACATCCTCCTTTATCTGAACCTCACACCTCCGTCTCCAAGACTTCTCATGCTGTGCCAGTTTTCTGGAATGCACTACCTCAAATGATCCGACTGATATCTAGCCCCCATGTTTTTAAACGTGCCTTAGAAACACATCTGTTTAGACATGCCTATCACCTCAACTCACTAACCTAACTCTACCCTGTTCCCTCCTAAATGTTAATCTTAATCTGCTCCTGCCTATTCATCTGTCTCCACATCCTCCATGCACCCAATAGCACACGATAACTGCACTTAGACAGATACTGGCTGATGATCATGTTCTATCTATTGTGTCCTCCTATTTCCATATAGATTGAAAGCTTGCGAGCAGGGCCCTCACTCCTCATGTAACTGTTGAAATGTGTTTCATTGTATTGTTTTTCTTGTCTGTACATGTCCCTACTTAATTGTAAAGTGCTGCAGAATATGTTGGCACTATATAAATAAAAATTATTATTATTACTACTTAACCCCTTAAACCCCGGAGCATTTTCCGTTTTTGCATTTTCGTTTTTGCTCCCCTTGTTCCCAGAGCCATAGCATTTTTATTTTTTGGTCAATATGGCCATGTGAGGGCTTATTTTTTGCGGGACGAGTTGTACTTTTCAACGCCATTACTAGTTTTACCATATCATGTACGGGAAAACAGGAAAAAAATTCCAAGTGCGGTAAAATTGCAAAAAAAGTGCAATACCACAGTGGTTTTTTATTTATTTTTTTTACCACGTTCACTGAATGCCAAAACTGACCTGCCCTTCTTATTCTACAGGTCATTACGAGTTCATAGACACCAAACATGTATAGGTTCTTTTATATTTAAGTGGTGAAAAAAAATTCCAAACTTTGGAAAAAAAAAAAAAAAAAATAGCGCCATTTCTAAGACCCGTAGCGTCTCCATTTTTCGTGATCTGGGGCTGGTTGATGGCTTATTTTTTGCATGCTGGGCTGACGTTTTTATTGATAACATTTGGGGTAGATCTGATGTTTTGATCGCCCGTTATTGCATTTTATTGCAATTTTGCGGCGACCAAAAAATGTAATTCTGGCGTTTAGAATTTTTTTCTCGTTACGTCGTTTACCGATCGGATTAATTCTTTTTTTATATTGATAGATCGGGTGATTCTGAACGCGGCGATACCAAATATGTGTATGTGGGTTTTTTTTTTTTTATATTTTATTTTGAATGGGGCGAAAGGGGGGTGATTTAAACTTTTATATTTTTTTATTTTTTTTTATATTTTTAAAAACATTTTTTTTTTACTTTTTGCATGCTTCTATAGTCTCCATAGGAGACTAGAAGCAGCAACTATCCGATCGCCTTTGCTACATACAGGGGACGAGCAGGTCCCCTGCATGCAGCAGAAATGGTCCTGTGCTATGAGTGCCGACCACTAGGTGGCGCTCATAGCGACAAGATCATGACAACCACAGGCGTCTGCTGCAGACCCTGGGTTGTCATGCCCACCCATCGGCGACCCGTGATCACGTGACGGGGTCGCCGGTGGGCGGGGCTTATGACGCGCTACCCGGAAGCGCGCGTTAAATGCTGCTGTCGGAGATTGACAGCGGCATTTAACATGTTAACAGCCGCGGGTGGATCGCGATTCCACCCGCGGCTGTTGCGGGCACATGTCAGCTCTAAGAATCAGCTGACATGTGCTCCGTTCAGTGAGGGCTCAGCGCAGCAGCCCTCACTGAACGGGCAGTACGCAAATATGCGTACTAATACGTCCCCGGTAATTAGGGTTTTACTAACAAACAAAAGTTCATTTTAATCAATAGATCTTGGAAGAAAAATAAGTTCCACAATTGGATGTGATTAAAGCAAATGTTCCTCTGTGGAGATAATCTTATAAATGTGCTCCTGCTGTGTACTGTGTAATGGCTGTGTCTGACTGTACAGGAACATGGTCTGATCATACCACAGCTCCTGGGCAGCGTAGGACGCAAAAGAAGTGGGACAGCATGGGATCACAACTGATTCTGTGAGGTAAAAATTGCTTTAAAACAGGCAGAAAAAATGTTTACCTCACAAAAAGAATCAGCTGTAGTCCGTGTACTCTTTTGCGTTCTCCCAAGCACAGGAGCTGTGGCATGATCAGACCATGTTAAGTGCACCGTCAGACAGTCATTACACAGGACATAGTAGGGGCACATTTATAAGATTATTTCAGCACCGGAACATTTTTTAATCACTTCGTATTGTAGACATTACTTTCTTTCCAATATCTAGTGCATAAAATGAACTTTTGATTGTGGGAAAAGCACTTTAATGACCTTGGATGTATGGACACGTCATGGCGATCGCCCGAGCATGGGGCTGTGCGCATGTGATCACCGCTGGGTGTCAGCTGATTCTGACAGCTTACACCCAGGACTCAGTGCCAGCAGAGGTCCCGCACCATGGCATTTTACCCCCCTAAATGCTGCAATCGAAATAGATCATAGTATTTAGAGAGAAGGCAGAGGGAGGAAGCCCTTGCTCATGGATCGGCGCCCCGCGACATTATCGCGGGGGGTCCAATAGTTGCCATAGTGACACTATGTCATCATGATGACATCTGAGTCACCAGAGCTAGCAAAGTTGCTACACCATACTCAGAGCATGGTGTAGCAAGTTTGTCAGTGCAGCGCTGACAGTTTGTAAAGCTTACCATTTCTATGCTTTACAAGCGATTAGCCTGCAAAAAGTGAAAGTCTCATAGTGTGACAAAGTAAAACTATAAAAAGAAATGAAAAAAGTGAAAAAAAAATTGTAAATATATAAATAAAAAAAATAACAAAATAATAAAAAATATATATAATAATATTTTTATTTATATAGCGCCAACATATTCTGCAGTGCTTTACAAATCAGACAATTTACAGACATTGCTGTCCTCATTGGGGCTCACAATCTACATTTCCTATCAGTATGTCTTTGGAATGTGAGAGGAAATCGGAGAACCTGGGGGAAACCCATGCAAACACGGGGAGAACATACAAACTCCTGGCAGATGTTGTCCTTGGGGGGATTTGTACCCAAGACCCCGGTGCTGCAAGGCTGCAGTGCTAACCACTGAGCCATCGTGCTGCCCATATACACATATATATATATATATATATATATATATATATATATATATATATATATATATATATATATATATATATATATATATATATATATATATATATATATATATATATATATATATATATATATATATATACACATATACCTTTCTAGACGTGCATAAGAGTGCCGTCGGCTACAGTTTTGTGCACTTCTGAAAAAAAGGACAATGCTGAATAGAGGCCAGACGGAATCCAAAGTAACGCTGCTACCTCAGGGGTTTCATCTGAATCACGTCACTAGGAGATTTAGATGGAAACCCCGTTATAAGTATATAAGTGCTCAATGTAGAGCGTCGGATAAATCTGATCCCAAGCATTATATAAAATGTTCCCAATAAAAGCTTCAATTCAATCCACAAAAAAAGCCCCCACTTACGTCCGTCATTTGTCAATGGAAATATAGGGGCTTCCATGTTACTGGTAGCACAAAGGCTATGGAAAAGCACTATGGCTCCTCGCCCACCAAAAGAAATTCAGCAAATTCTGCACTCCCAAATCCAAATGCCCCCCTCCCTTCTGAGCACCACAGTGTGCCTAAACCACAGTTAGCGTACATATTTTTGGCATTTCTGTAGCAAAGAGAGCTCACCTAATTTACGGGTGCATGTCTCCAGAATCACGAGCTAGGCACAACGTACTACAATGTACTGGTCACTACAACGTACTGGTCACTACAACATACTGGTCACTACAAAGTATTGGTTACTGCAATGGCAGCTTGCAATTTTCACTCAGCAGCATCCAATGCTGCTTGTTTCTGGAAAACACCCATGGAGTCAAAATCGTCTCTACATAAATAAATAAATTACCAAAGGGGTAAAATTTCCAGATTGGGTCACTTGAGGGGGGGATTCTGCTCTTCTATCTTCTAGCACTTGGGGCTCTATATATGGAGTCTGCATATTAGGATCTGCACTCCAGGAGGGAAATAGCACTCTGTCTCTCCCGAGTCTCACTTTTTGGCTAAGCAGTACTGTACAGCTACATACGGGGTATTTCTACATTCAGCAGAAATAGTGTGACAAATTTTTATGTAATCTTTACCAATTTCCTAGTGTGAAAATGTAAAATCTGGGGCTAAAACAAAATTTGTTGGTAAAAATTTATTTTTTTCTTCACTGCCCAATGGTATAAAATTCAGTGACCCACCTTTGATGACAATATGATCACTGCACCCCTAGATGAATTCACTGAGAGGTGTAGTTTGAAAAATGAGGTCTCTTATGGGGGTTCTGCTGTTCTGGCACCACAGGGGCTCTGCAGATGTGACATGGTACCATCAAACCTGTGCAGCAATATCTGAACTTCAATATGGCTTCTTCCCTTCTGTGCTTTGTAATGTGCCTCAAAAGTAGTTTTTGACCACATATGGGGTATTGACGTACTCAGGTAAAATTGCGCAACACACTTTGGGGTCCATTTTCTCCTGCTTTCCTTGTGAAAAGAAAACAATTGGGGTTAAAAGAACATTTTTGTGGGAAAAATATATTTTTTTCATTTTCACAGATCAACGTTGTAAAATTCTGTCAAGCACCTGTGTGTTCAAGGTACTCAGTCACCACACATCTATATAAATTCCTTCACAGGTCTAATTTCCAACATGGGTTCACTTGTGGGGGGTTTCCACTGTTTAGGCACATCAGAATCTGTGTTCCAAAATGATGCTCCTTCCTTTCTGAGCCCTGTCGTACGGACAAACAGTAGTTTTCCCACATACAGCGTATCTGCGTATCAGGAGAAATTGCACAACAAATTTTGGGGTCCATTTTCTCCTGTTACCCTTGTGAAGAGCAAAAATTTGGGACTAAAAGAACATTTTTGTGGCAAAAATGTGATTTTTATATTTTCACGGCTCTATGTTATAAACTTTTGTGAAGTATCTGGTGGTTCAAGGTGCTCACCATACATCTAGATAAGCTCCCTGAGGGGTCTAGTTTCAAAATGGTGTCACTTGTGTATTATTTTTTTTACCGTTTAGGCACATCAAGGGCTCTCCAAACAGAACATGGCATCCACTAATTATTCCAGCAAATTTTACATTTAAAAAATCAAATGACACTCCTTCCCTTCCAAGCCCTGCCATGCGTCCAAACAGTAGTTTTACCCCACATATGGGGTATCGGTGTACTCAGAAGAAATTGCACAACAAATTATATGGTGCAATTTCTCCTGTTACCATTGTGAAAATGCAAAATTTGGGGCTAAAAAACATTTTCATGGGAAAAATTAGATTTTTTGTTATTTTCATGGCTCAACATTAGAAACTTTTGTGAAGTATCTGGAGGTTCAAGGTGCTCACCATACATCTAGAGAAGTTCCCTGAGGGGTCTAGTTTCAAAATGCTGTCACTTGTGTATTATTTTTTTACCGTTTAGGCACATCAGGGGCTCTCCAAACATGACATGACATCCTCTAATTATTTCTGAAAATTTTTTATTAATTAAAAGTTAAATGGCGCTCCTTCCATTCTGAGCCCTGCCATGCGCCCAAACAGTGGTTTTCTCCCACATATGGTGTATCAGCGTGCTCAGGAGAAATTGCACAAAAATGTTGTCATCCATTTTCTCCTGTTAGCCTTGTGAATGTAAAAAAATGGTGTCTAAAGTACAATTTTTTGCGAAAAAAAGTTAAATGTTTATTTTTTTCACATTCCATTAATTCCTGTGAAGCACCTGAAGGGTTAATAAGCTTCTTGAATGTGGTTTTGAGGACCTTGAGAGGTGCAGTTTTAAGAGTGATGTCACTTTTGGGAACTTTCTGTCATATAGACCCCTCAAAGTCAATTCAAATGTGATGTGGTCCCTAAAAAAATGGTTTTGTCAATTTTGTTGGAAAAATGAGAAATAGCGGTATAGCGACAAGCTCGGCTGTGTGCGGAGGTAAAACATGGGATACTGTCTCTTTAAATTTTCAGGTTAGTTTATTTAGTAGGCATAAACTACACAGCCTTATTCAGCAAAAGAAACAAAACAATATACAAAACTTGCAGCACAGTCCGTATCTAGGACAAGGTCTGGCCACTCACAAGTTAGCACAAGGTGTGCTGAACCTGTATGTGGCTATCTCCTTCCTGGAGCAAGATTTCCCCAGGTACTGAACACACCTGAGTGTCAGGGCTGGTTACTTAAAGCCCAGACCCTCCCCTGATTGGGAGGTAGGCTGGATAACGTCCCGCCCAGCGCTTTCATTAGTCACTAAAAACATTCCCTTGTTAATGTAAACCTATTAACTCTCTCTGCACCGAATGTACAGGAGAAACTTGCATGTTTTCACATCACTGAGGCTAAGAGTCTCAGTGACACATACCTCCCTTTTGACACACTACCAGTGACTTTGTCACACCCTTCTAACTTCCTAACAAAAAAATTATGTTTACAAAATTGTGCTGGTTTAAAGTAGACATGTGGTAAATGTTATTTATTAACTATTTTATGTGACATGACTCTCTGATTTACGGGCATAAAAAATAAAAGTTTGAAAATTGGAAAGTTTTCTAAATTTTCACCAAATTTCAGTTTTTTTCATGTCTCAAAAACAGTCTCAGAATCAGTGCACAGAATGAATGCAGTGGTGGTTCACATGCCTCATTCAATCTAAACAGAGCTCTGCAGAGCCTACTCATTGGGATCAGTAGGATTTAGTGGGAACAGCATCAATTAGTGATAACTTCTAAATATGTTAATAGCCCTTTAACTCTTTGCTAAGTAGTTTTAGAGCACTCAGGTGAGCTCTCTGTTTTTAAAGGAACATATGTCAGCAGGTTTTTGCACCATAAGCCAAACACATAGAGTATATATTAAATCACTGTAATTCACTGTAAATCATTGCTTCTGTTCCAAACGAATCCCTTATTATTATTTTATGCAAATGAGGGACAATTGCAAGGGACCTGGACTAGAAATTACAGCTCTCCGTCCATTTTGCATCTTTCCCTGCCCATCACGGACACTACCTATGCCAGTTGTCTTCTCAATGGAGACAGCACATGAGCAGATGCATAGCCCTAATCTTGCTATGTCAACATAACCGAATAGCACATGCACCACTGAGGAAATGATGGCACCTGTGCAAAATTTCAGACAGGAGAGGCAGGTCACTCAGACAAGCAGGTCTTATCAGTCAGGGAGCTTCATATGGTGCCAAGCGGCAAAAGATGGATAGAGGATGGTGTGCTGTAAGTGCCCCTCATTTGCATAAAAATTAGATAAGGGACTACTTTTGAAGCAAGGATTACAAAAACACTACTGACAGGTTCCATATGCAAGCCCGTGAATAGTATTTAATGGATGTACTATAGTTATTTTTATTTCTAGCTATAGATATTGCATTTTACATTAAAAATATGTTAATAAAACATGTTTGGATTCTGAAAACACCCATAGCCTCTAGATGCTCATTACTACATTCTGAATTCTTTTGAAGTTTATAATATAAATTGGGTCACAAAAATTTGGATTCATCATTTATGAAACTACAATATATTATCACTAATAGTGTGTTATAAAATTGTTTTTTATCCAAGACAGAATTATGGCAAACACATCAACATCAAGCATTTGCCGAAGTGCAGAGTAAAGCATGATTATAAAATAGAGATGATGCAAAAATAGTGAAATCTATTAATAAAACTAATTTTATTTAAAGGGTTTACAGTTCAATTTTGTTCCTCATTTGGATTTTAGGAGAGGATTACATAAAATAATAAATTCTACTTTAAAATTGAATAAAACATTTTAATAATTTATTTGATCTAAAGACACGTATACAAAGATAATATATAAATATATATACATATACAGGGTGGTCCAAAAGTAGGTGGACAGAAAGTGTAATAAGGTTATGAAGTAGGAGATTTATCAAACAAAATCCAGTCATTTTAGATAACATTATGTGGAGTGATGAAGCTTCTTTCAAATTATCCGGCCATATTAACAGACATAATTGTATTTACTGGTAAAATGAGAACATGCATTTAACATTAGAGCAACAACTAAATGAGCCTGGTGTCAATGTTTGGGGTGGTATTTCAAGTTTTGGTGTTTTAGGACCTATAATTTTTGATGGAACAGTCACAGGAGATAAGTATCTCAAAATTCTAATGAATCAAGTTGTTCCCCAGTTACAGCAGCAGCCTAATTCAAATGACCTTTATTTCCAACAAGATGGGGCCTCTCCACATTATTCAAGAGTAGTCCACGAGTATCTTGATGAAACATTTCCTAATAAATGGATTGGCCGAAGAGGCCCATTTGATTGGCCGGCACGTTCACCAGACTTGACCCCAATGGATTTTTTCTTTTGGGGAGTACTCAAGGACAAAGTTTATAGTTGAAAACCAAAAAGTGTCAGTGATTTGAAAAATGACATAAGAGATGCATTTCAAGAAATTATTACCCAAAGAGACTTGTGCAAAAAAAGTTTGTCGAAGTGTAAGAGTCAGACTTCAAAGCTGTGCAAATTGTAATGGAAAACAGTTTGAGCGCCTACGTTGATAAAATTTAAGGGCTTATAAGATATATTTATAAAGGTGCTATCAACATGAAATTCTCATCCATCCAATCCACACAGGCAACAAAATCAAACTATAGATGTCCATAAATTAAGTTACTGTATGTGTAATGATGAGAAATTACACAGGGAAAAAGTATTGAGCACATGAGGAAAGAGAGGTGAAAAAAGCCATGAAAAGTCATGACACCAAATGAAAACTATCAGTAATTAGAAAGTGATCCTGCCACTTATTGAAAAATAATATCAGCTGGTTCGACGGATATATTTTAAAAAGGTGTCGCATTATCAAGGTGCCATGCAAGAAACATTTCATGATGGGTAAAACCACTAAGCCATCTCAAGACCTATGCAACATAAACATTTCTATAGCACTGAAGTTCTAGTGAACACTGTTGGGCCATAATCCGAAAGTAGAAAGAACATCATTTCACCATAAACTGGCTATGACCAGGTGCACCCCACAAGATTTCAGACAAAAGAGTGAAAATAATTATCAGAAGAGTTGTCCAAGAGCCAAGGACCTCCTGTGGAGAGCTACAGAAATACCTGGAATCAGCAAGTACAACTGTTTAAAAAAAAAGTAATGCACTGAGCCTCCATAGCCTGTATGCACGCTCACCATGTAAGACTTGATTGCTGAGCAAAAAAAAATTTCAAGTGTGTTTAAAGTTTGCTCAGCAACATCTAGACATTCTGTGAAATACTGGTAGAATATAGTCTGGTTAGGTGAGACCAAAATTAAACTCTTTGGATGCCATGATACACACCATGTTAAAACACCATACCAACAGTGAAGTTCACAGATGAGAACATCATGGTGTGGGGCTGTTTTTCAGTATACGACACTGGCAAACTTCATGTAATTGAAGGAAGGATGAATGGACAAAAATACAGAGACATTCTTAATAAAAATCTGCTGCCATCTACCAGGATGATGAAGATGAAATGAGGGTGGACATTTCAGCAAGAAAATGATCCCAAACACACAGCCATGGAAACTCTCTATTGGTTTCAAAGAAATGAAATAAAGCTGCTAAAATGGCCCAGCCAATCACCTGACTTGAATTCAAATCCAATAGAAAATGTATGGAAGAAACTAAAGCGTTCATAAAAGGAGCCCATGGAACCTTCAGGATTTGAAGAGTGTTTGGAAGAATGGGCCAAAATCACACCTGAGCCATGCATGCGACTTGTTTCTCCATACAGGAGGCGTCTTGAAGCTGTCATCACCAACAAAGGCTTATGTAGGAAGTATTAAATACATTTCAATAAGCGTGATCAAAACTTTTTTCCTGTGTCATTTCTCATTATTAGAAAATTGGTGATATGTTCAATACTTATTTCACCCACTATATATGTGTATATATATATATATATATACACATATATATATATATACATACATATATATATATACATATATATCACATACTGTATATAGATCTATATACAGCGGGTGAAATACAGTAAGTATTGAAAACTCTGAGCCGGGATTATCATCAAAGGATATCAGCTGTATATGATAACTGACACCCTACTGCAATGGCTATAATTGGTATTAGCACCGATCATGGCCATAGTTTAACATCTACGATAGTGGAAGCCTGGACATGACTGGAGTTTGAAATTAGGAGGTAGGAAAGGGTTAACTGCAGGTTTTGCATGTAGGCATGAAGAAGTGGGGATGAAGGGGATTAAAGGGCAGGTCATCAAGTTTCTCATTGGGGAAAAGTTATAGGGGGAGAAGTAAGATAGGGTACCTTTATATTGAAGAGGAGGAGAAGCCCGGGCCAATTGCTTGGGACTATCTTTCCAGGACCAGAGAAGCCATGGACCCATCCCTGATGACGTCCCTGAGAAAGGCTGCGGAGATGCATGGCCACGAGTGGCTGCAGGAGTAGCTGAACTCCCTCTTTCGAGCTGACCCTGGAGATGGAGCTGGAAGCAGCGGAGTGTGCCTCCCTGACTGGAGGCCGGGTACCAGCCCAGCGCGGCCTCCAGCAAGAAGACGCCGAGCACCGAGCGCGCCTGATCCCCGAAGTCCCCCGCAGGAACAGATGCGGAAGGAGCCCATCACCAGCCCCTCTGGCATTTGTGAGGGACTAGGTAAGGCGTTTGATGGGCGGAGATCTCGAGGGAAGACGCAGAAGCAGCGTGAGCATGGGAATGGGGCGGAGCCATCTGCCAGGCTTCCCCTCTCGCGATACTTCGGTGGCCATTTTGCTCGGTTCATCTGATTGTATGGTGGCCATTTTCCCAGGGACCATGAGATGTGTGGCGGCCATTTTGCCATGGTCAGTTTGTTTCAGTGGCCATTTTTTCGGGGCCCATTGATGGGACGGCGGCCATTTTTTCTGGGCCTGGTACTAGTGATGACCTGCAACGGGGAATGCAATCAGCAGGATCTAATACACAGCCTTTAGCGTCCAGTCATGCCACATCTGCGGCTGGAGAATCAAGGGGGAGCATGTGGCTCCGCCCCTTCCGGTCGAACAAAAAGGAGTCCGCAGGTATCGCTTCCGTTGGCAGGGTTGGAGGGGGAGTTGTTGGCTCTGCCCCTTTTCACATCAGCGGCATCCATGGTCAGGAATGTCGGGTTTCAAAAGGGGAGACAGTCAGCGGCCAGCAGGGATCCGCGGTAGGTGGACAGGCTGGTCGGTGTGCTGTCCCCTAAAGCTGAAGAAGATTGTCCCAGCAGGGGAACTTCTGAAGCAGGTGATGGCATCCAGGATGACAGCAACAATGTCAGGGAAGGAGCTCGACGCATACGTCCCAGTATGACGGCCGTACCGGCGCCAACCCAGAGTCAGCTTGGTGAGAACCTAATTCTTTGTCTTCGTCTTGTAATTCTCCTAGTGTTTCTCATGTATCTACAGTTGAGGACTGTACATCAACTTTAATTAATCCAGGCAGTTTAGTTAGCATGCAGGGCTTTGGGGAATTTATTGACCAGTTTTTGGCGAGATTTAGAGGGATAATGTTGCAGTTTGCTTCTCAGCAGGAAGGGCCAGTTACTCTGGTTAGCGCTTGGGTTGGGAATAGCGGGGGTCTGGGTCTGCCTATCCAGTTCCGTCTAGCACTACAGTTCCGGATCACGCAATTGCGAGTCCATCAGTCGCGGGTTTGTCGGTCGCGGGTGCGGCACCCACTGGATCCGCTGTTCCAGGTATCAGATTAGATGATGCGGCACGGGGTGAAATCTATGTCTGCTTCGATGGCCCCTAGAGTGCCCAACTGATACAAGAAACCAGGGAAAAAATATAGAAGGACGAGTATATTGAGATATTTTCGTTGCTTCCTTTAGCAAAATTTAATTCAGACAAAGCTAAGCCCGATGATAGCAAGAAGGGGGAGGAAGAGAAAAGGCGTTATCGTCTGATTCCTCATACCTTCTATAACTGGCCCCAAGCATTTGCAATTTTAGCAAGTGTGATTGGGGAAAAATTCCCTCAGAACTGTTCCCTGTTATTTTACTATATGGATTAGCTAGGTGAAGCCTATCGAGTATATGGCGGTACTGCTTGACTACGTTATGACAAGCAGTTTTGGCAGCAGAAGGCAGTTAGACCGGGTCTGAGGTGGGAACATAAGGATATAGCACTGTGGATGCGTCTTATGGTTTCAGCTCATGCCGCGCCTTAGCCCTTTCATCAAGGAGTTGGGGGAGCGGCCTCAGGGTCAACACCTTCAGCCACTCAGAGGCCAGGATGTTGCTGGCAATTTAATGATGGTCAGTGGAAGTATAGCACCAGCTGTCACTTTAAACATGAATGTTTCTTTTGCGGGGGAAACCACGCTCAATCAACATGTTTTAAAAGGCAAAAAGGGCATGGAGGTGAGGCGAACCAGAAAGGGAGCCAAGTCTATTGAGAATAGGGGCGATGTTGCAGGACTTAAGGGAGTATCCAGATAGGGCAGCTGCAGATTTATTGAGGGACGGTTTTGTTTTTGGTTTCAGGATACCTTTTTTGTTGGATGTGCTGGTTTTTCGTCCAAAAAAACTCAAGTCTGCACGTCTCCACCCGGCGGTGGCGACGGACAAACTTGAAAAGGAGTTTGCCCTGGGGCGCATGGCAGGAATCTAACAAGTTTCGGTTGATTCATCATTTATCCTTTCCAGCGGGTCAATCGGTGAATGATGGAATTAGTGACGAATTTTGTTCAGTATCTTACATGTCATTTGACAAGGCAGTGGATTGGTTGCGAAAGTGTGTAAGTAGGGCACTAATAGCCAAGATGGATATTGAGTCCGCTTTTCGCCTGTTGCCGGTACACCCTGACTGTTTTGACCTATTGGGTTGTATGCGGAATGGAAATTTTTATGTGGATTGCTGCTTATGTGGATGGGCTGCTCCATTTCATGTGCTTATTTTGAGGCTTTTAGTATGTTTGTGGAATGGGTGGTCAGGAGAGAAGCAGGTCAGCAGTCAGTATTATACTATTTGGATGATTTTTTGTGTGTAGGGCCGGCTGATTCCAGGATTTGTTGCATTCTTTTGCTTACAGTTGAAGAGGTGTCTAGGAATTTCAGTATCCCTCTGACCCCAGAAAAAAACTGACCTTCCACGGTCATTCGTTTTTAGGGATCTAATTAGATTCAGTGGTTATGGAATGTAGGTTGTCCATTGAAAAAGTACAGGACTTGAGGTCTGAGATTCGGTTTGCATTGGAAAAGTAGAAGGTGCGCTTGATGCAGCTTAAGTCACTCCTAGGTAAATTTAAATTCACATGTCATACCATGCCAATGGGGAGGATTTTCTGAAAGAGATTGGCTAGTGTTACGGCAAGAGTTAAGAATCCAGCTCATTTTATTCGCTAGTCTGCCAGTCACAGAGTCGATTTGAAACTCTTGTATTCTTTTTAAGATAAGTTTAATGGACTGTCGGTTGTAATGGAGGAATGGAGGGACAGATCTGAGTTAGAATTGTTTGCCGATGCTTCAGGGTTGAATGGATTTGGTGGCTACTTTCAGGGCAGATGGTTTTGTGGTTCCTGGCCGGAGGAATAGAAGGAAAGTGGTTGGGTGCATAACATGGCGTTGTTGGAGCTATTTCCTACTGTAGCAGCAATTGAGATTTGGGGGGAGTTTTTCCAAAGCAAAAGGATCAAGTTTGGTTGTGATAATTTGGCAGTGGTTCAAATCATCAATAGTTTGTCAGCCTCTTCCCCCCCAGTGATAAATTTGACCAGACATTTTGTTTTGCGCGGTTTGGAGCTGAATGCGTTGCGGTCTCCTACACACGTGCCGAGTGTTAAGAACTGTATAGCTGTTTCAAATTCTCGCTTTCAGTGGGATCATTTTTGTTCACTGGCACCAAGAGCCGAGCAGTTTGCCACCCCCTGACCAGACTCTCTTTGTGGTTTTGGCTTAGGTTGTTGGGGATTCCGGATTTTTCCAAAGACTTCATGGTGCTGAGGGCATTGAAAGGTTATAGGAGATTCTTCGTGACGCAAGAAAGGAGAAAAACGATTTTGTTTGGTTTATTGGGGGATATATTTGGCAAGTTGGACATTGTATGTTTAAATCATTTTGAGACAATCATGTTTGGTTTGGCCTTTTCTCTTGCTTTCTTTGGAGCTTTGAGGATTGGCGAGTTGATCAGCTATATGGTTGCTTCACAGTATGGTTTGGTTTTCGGGAACGCGTAATGTTTAGAGGATCGAGTTGTTTGTAGGTTACGGTGTTCTAAAACTGATCAGACAGAAAAAGGGAGGTGTGTAGTTTTGTTTAAAATACGGGGTTAAGGTTATGTCCAGTGCAGTGTGTAGGGAAGTATGTGGCTGTGAGGCCCTGGGTGGATGGTGGTTCCTTTTTGGTGCACGCAGATGGGAGGGCCCAGTCGAGATTTCAATTTGTGGTGGTATTACGTAAGGTGCTTGAAAAGTTGGGTCTTAATCACAAGGAGTTTGCATCTTATTCATTCAGAATACAGTAGGGGTGGCCACAGAAGTGGCGAGGTTGGGTCTTCAGGAGAGTGCCATAAAACAATTAGGCCTTTGGGATTCAAAGAGATACAAAACTTATATATGTTTAAATATGTGAGTCACTTATATCTTAGCTGGTTTATTGAGGTTGTGTTTTAATTTGTTAAAGATGATTTCTTCAGTACTCAGAACATTTTGGATTGTAGATAATTTAGTGACAAATGTACAATTGGTGGAGAAAGGTTAAACTTGGTGGACCTACAGTACGTCTTTTTCAACCTATGTAACTATGTGATGTTGCTAGTGTGTTATGGTTCAGTAATCTTCCTTGACGTGAAATTTTTCTTACTCAGGTAAGTGTTGTAATATCACAAGTATTTGTAGCCGTTTAAGATACTGTAATGTTATAAAGTAAGAAGCTATGACATCAAAACTCTTTTAGTCAAGTAAGCTACCAAGACATAAAAAATAATTACAGCTAGGGACGTTCAGAGGCAGACATACTGCATGTACCATCAAATTAGCAGCTAGAAATCAAAGAGGACATATACTGTTCTTGAAAAGGGTACCTGCTGGTACCAATAAAAGTTACACTTTATTTTGAACACGTAAGCCCTCCTTACTTATCACTGTGGGTAAGTTTTATACTGTATATGCTACAGGAAGTGACATCTAGGTCAGTGTCCGGATAAGAAAAAAATAAATTGGAAAATACCATTGTACCATTAATTACCTTAACGTGGATCTATAGCTTTCAGGAAAATTTCCCATAGTAGCTAAAATTAGAGTCAGTTCAAAGGCGGGCAACTAGATTGTTACAAGGGGTGGAAGGTCTCTCATATGATGAGAGGTTGGAAAAATTGAGCTTTCTTAGCTCACAAAAAAGATTCAGCGGAGATTTCATTTACATGTACAAATAAATGTGTGGTCAGTACAAAGGACTAGCACATCACTTATTCCTTCCAAAGACCATACTAAGGACCAGGGGGCACTCACTGCGGGTGGAGTAAAAAGGATTCCAGAAGCTAAATAGGAAAGGGTTCTTCACAATAAGAGCAGTCAGACTGTGGAATGTCCTAATGTTATGAATCGCTCTGTTCTCCCACCTGGTAATGGAGCTGGTCCGGTATGGCGCTACTCCGGTTGCAAGCGCCGCCATTGTCTTGGCCCGGGAGGCGGAGCTACTACGCATGCAGGGAAATTATCCCAATTTTGTGGAGCATCGAGTTCTGGTGTTGTGGGATGTGTGAGGACACGGGACGCCATGTCCCTCACTGATTTCTCTGCCAAGGGAAGAAGGGACGATGTCTTCCCTTGTTGCCAAGCAATGCAGGATGCTGTTTTTTTTGGCAATAAGCAATGGTGGGATTTTGTCCAGTCTGCTGTTGAAGCTAGCAGGGAGTGACAGTCTGGGAAAGATTGGGAGGTAGTCAGCACCTGATCTTAGGTGGGCTTTATAATCCTGCTCTCGGCTCAGTCCTTTGCTGTTTATTGTAGTTTCCCATGTGCTTGGTGGTTTGTGGTGTTAGAATTAGGTTTTGCTATTACAGCAGGGTTTTCTCATTTTCTCTTTTGGTTACGTTTCTGGTGTTCCTGCAGAGGTACTTACCTGGTCCTAGACTGAGAACCAGCCGCATCGCCAGATGGGCCTGGGAAGTGGGCCTGGCAACAGTGGGCCTGGGAAGGGCTCTTCCAAAGTCCCCATTCCATTTAATGGGAGCTGGGTAAAGAGTATTCCCGGCCCTCAAGGGCTCGCCTAGCTGAGCAGCTTGTGTCAAGTGCGTTTGTGGCTGCGCCTTTGTTGGTTTTGTGCCAGTCTTTTTGTGTCCCTCTTTGATGCGCATAACACCTACCACAAGAGGTAGCAATGGCAGACACTATAACGGCTTTTAAAAAAGGGCAAGATGCTTTTCTACAACAAATAGGATTATGTGATATAGATAATTTAGTGACAAAAAATGTTTCATTGGTAGAGAAAGGTTGAATTTGATGGACCTGAGTATTTTTTCAACCTATGTAACTAAATAACAAGAATTATATAGCACACATCTGTGACAACCTAGGAAATAAGAAGAAATAATTACTTACCTTCATTTGCTCCTCCTTTGCATTATAGTAAACAGTATCATTTACCTGCAAAAAAAATACAAAAATGTTTTAGTTTAGCACTATATAAGACACCTATGCTATGCACCCATATGTACTAGGCTATAGAACCATAAAAGGACACTACATATCAAAAGAAAGAAGTGCAAGGTGTATATCTGACCTAGAACCTTATGTTAATTAAAAGGAACCTGTCAGCAGGTTTTTGCTATAAAACAGCATTATATAGTGACAGACACCCTGATTCCAGTCATGTATCACTTAGTTACTGGGTGCAGCTGTTGTGATAAATTCAGTTTTCTCTGCAGCAGATCTGCAGAGCTCAGAATATTGAGTTTTGTATAACCCTGCCATTAATACTGATTGGCAGCTTTCTGTGTACAATGTATAGTGACAGAAACCTGCTAATCAGTGGTGGAAGTTAGGTGAGACCAGGAGGCACGAGACACCTTGTCCGCTCTAGCTAATAAAACACTGATTGTATTGAAACAGCAAAACGTAGCTAAGTAAGTAACATATCCCTAGAATCTGGTCCTCTGTCCTTACATCCTTGTGCACTCACATTACATAGAAAAAAACGTCTGACAGATTTCCTTTAAAACATCTAAACTTAAATACACAAACAGTATCAGTACAGTCAACACAAGATCAGGGATACAAACAGGATGGGAAAACACCTGGACTAGAATATACATATATATATATATAGAGAGAGAGAGAGCGCCAAGTGAAGTAAGGCACTGAACAACTCTACAAACATGGGTGGGGTCTTAAAAAGGAGATTCTCAGAAAGATTGAATGGCCAGCGATATGGCCATTTTTCTACAATGTCCTAGGAGCAGTTTTTAGCACAACACCAGCCCTTTTGTTTCTCAGCAGCCTGCATAGGCAAAAAGCACTACCACGGCCTGTAGAATCTCCAGACTTGTCTCCCACTGATTTCACCTGAGATATCATTGGTTGATAATTTCAAAGAGAGCTGCCAGCAGCGGATCTTGATGATTTGCATGTCCAAATGCATTCAGTATGATTGAATGGTCCTTAGACTACCATTAATAACCTCATAAAAAAACATGCCAAGGTGTATAAGTGCGTGTACTTCTGTGCATGTTGCTCATACTCAATACTGAATAAATCGAGAGGTTTTGAAAATGTTCTTTCTATTTTTTGCCCACACCTATAAGGCATTTATACGATAGTCTGTGGCTGTACCATACATGCTTACTATGGCAATTCCTTTTCATGCCTTAGACAGTGTAGCACTTACCAAACATCATTATATATCACATTTAAAATGTTTTTTTTTAATTTTAGTTATCACACAGGGATACCCCCATATGTCTACCTTTATTGTACATGTGTATTGAATATAATTTATTCTCTGCTAGGTATTTTTATACATATTTTACCTCATTTCAAACATATATTGGAATTATATTATTTTAATAAAAAGCAGATAATTATATTTAGAGAATTTACAAGTAGCAGAAACTGTCCAGGAATAGAGCTGCTTCCTTCACAAACCGCAGTTACTCTCACTGAACTCCTCTTCTCCTTTATCTTATGAAACTGCTATTGAATAAACCACTGTGTCTATTACAATAATTATATGGAGCATGAACTACACATAGGTTTCTCCTTTTTTTAGGGTGACTGAATTATTTGGTCAGTGAAATGAGTTTATTACATCTAGTGCAATAAAACATTGGACTGTACATATTCAATGGAAATAATAGAAAAGTAAAATGCACATGATGTCACAGCAAATAAGCAAAGACCAAAATCTCTCCGATGATAAAAGTATTCGATGCTGAATAATTCAATTGCAATATACCTGGCTGGCGCTTATGATACCTTTAAGAAATAGCCTATCTATAATCTGATTTCTTCTCTACTTGTTCCCTGGTTTTTAATTTGAAACTCAATTTTAGTAGAAAAGGTTGGAAGAATTTTCTATGAGAGAGGACACAGCATGGGAATTGTATTTACTCTAAAGCCAATGGATCAGCAGCTTCATTCTACTCTTCTATTAGCTACAAATACCTTTCTCACAATTACCCACTTCTAGGACTGCTAGAGACACAATATACTTACATGTTTAAGCATATATTGAAAGTGAATTTATCACTATTTATTTTTTGTATTTTGAGGTTTACTACATAAAAATGAATATATGCTATTAAAACAAAAGTTAGAGTAGGAACAAATTTTTTGCTAAAATCGAATTATAACTAAATGTAGCCATAATGGGTATCACCTTTGGAAGGTATAGAACTTGCTAACTAATTAATGATAAGCTAATGCAAAGAAGACAAACAACCAAAATGACTATCAATGGTTACAACCAGCAAGACCTCGCAAAGCACCAAAATGCAACAGGAAATGTTAAAATAACTTTATGCTGTAAAAAAAAAAAAAGACCAAATAACCAAGGTATGTCAGGATTTCTGTTGCCCTTCTACAGCTTTACCACTAGTGGCCGCTATTGTTCACTTTAATAATTGTGCTGCAGTTTCACTCCTTACCACTGGAGGCTGCTGTTGTGTTCTGCATTACCCTTTACCAAGAGGGTGGATTCTGAATCTATGGAATCCATCTTGTTTCCTGTTTGGGTCTACTTAAAGCCACATGGAACTCTCTTGAGTATTGTTTCTAGCCATTAGCCTAGTTTCAGTCTCCAGCTCCTGAGCATTCTTACCCAGACTGTCCTAATTCATCTACGGATTGTTTCCTACAACTCCTTGCTAACTTCAAGAACTTATTCTACTGCTTGCTGTTCCTGCTTGTGCTCCTTCAGCCACTGGCTTCCAGCAGTACTATGCCAGAATTTTAACAGTATGACAACGACTAACTTTTGATTTACTATTAGATTTTAATGCGAGTACAATGCCTTACTGCATACTCTTTACACATTGAGCCTAAAGATCTAAACAGCAGGAAATATGATAAAATAAAAAATATCAATACTCACCTGTTAAAGGAGTTGACCGGTCAAAACCAATAAGTCTGCCATCACTCTGTGTGACTGTAGACTTATGAATCTCCCCAGCAAATGCACTGTGCGATGCGGGGATTCGCCGGTTTCAGACCCAGGGCTAGAGGGTATATATGAGTTATACATACCCCCGGCATGTGGGGAGGCATGTCGGCTTCATTCACTTGCACTGAGCCGAGGCTGCACCCTGTCTAGTGACTCAATCAGCCAGTGGGCGTGTCCGACTAGAGAGCACGGCCTCGCACTATACAAGTATATGGAGAGCGAGGCCGCGCCCATCAGCCCGGGAGTATGTATAACTCATACATACCCTCCATTCCCGGGTATGAAACCGGCGAATTCCTGGAGTGCACAGTGCGTGCACTGAGGTGATTCATAGTCTACAGTTACGTGGTTTTGACTGGACAACCCTTTTAAGTTTCCCACTACTCCAGCGCTATAGCTATGGTGGTCCCTGACATTATTTGTTTACTTGCCACATGCATCCAAGTGCATCACAGGTTTTAGCAACCTCATGACCTACATGAAAAAATGAATGACTAGGGATGCCAGTGCTTCAGTTGTCATGTGAATCTACGGCATGTCATTGATGCCACAAAGTATTGTAACTAATGGCAGGATAGTTAAACGGTGACACACTATTGTTTTTATTATATTACATTGCCCAAGTACTAAGGAGTTTTTATTTCAATGCATTTAATAATAAAGCCTTCTACAATAGCCTCCTAATCTGAAAACAAAATGCTAAGCCTATGAACACTACAGTGCCAATATATCTGTATCTTAATTGTAGCGCAATAAACCAGACCCTGTAGACCAAAAATTCTGGAAGTAAAGACGTAAAAGGTAACCCAAGGAGTATAAAAGGAGTAATGACATGTGTGGTCTAGAAAAGCAAAAAAATAATTAAGTTATTAAATATAGTTAAAGGGAACAAAGATAATTTTTCAGCTTCCAGATATGCACATATGAATTTAGCAATGCGACAACACTGCATTTATGTGTTCAGCAGTCCTTGTCTTACAGCATAGGGATACCATTCTGTAGCATTAATAGCTGGGGTTCCATAATTCTTTTCACTTACATTTGTGAGGTGACAGGCAATAGCCCGGAGCGCGCCTTCACATTCACAAATCAAGCCATGTAAATATTGCTACCCATAGTGAAAAAGTGCTAATTTAAACAGAAAATATATCATTAAAATTAAATTTTAATGGGTTTTGAATGGTTTATAGTATTCTTTTTTTTATGGTGAAAAGTGTTCATGAATATTTTAAAAGAAAATTTAAACTATTATGAATCTCCTGCACTAAAAGAACATTGTAGAGATGTGATGGCTATAAATACTTTCAGTATGGTGAGAGCATAATAAACATGAAAATGCATTTTCTTTCCTAAAAGAAAATAAAAATATTGGCACTAGTTAGCATATCTTGTCCCACCACTGCAATCAGTTTATATGGTCTGCTTGAAAGTGTTATTTTATATTTTGTTTTATATTTTTACAGTAAACTGAAATTATGAAAATATTAGAACTTGAGATAACACAAATTATATCTACGTGATTCTTTAACCACTTCCTGACATAGCCAATTTCCATTTTTGCATTTTAGTTTTTTTTCCTCCCCTTCTTCCAAGAACCATAATGTTTTTATTTTTTTGTCCACATAGACATATGGCGGCTTGCTGTTTGCAGGACAAATTGTACTTTTAAAGGACACCACCCATTTTACCACATTGTGAACTTCAAAAAGGGGAAATAATTCCTAGGAAATTGCAAAAGAAAAAAAAAAACAATTTTGATATTCATTTTTGGGAATTGTTTTGGTGATAAAAATGACCAGGCAATATGAGTCTTCTTATCCTTACGATTACGATGGTAACAAACAGGGTTTTTTTATTATTTTATTGGAGAAAATCGTAAATTTGTAAGTAAAAAAATGTTTTGATTGTGTCACAATTTTCCAAGACTCATCATTTTTTCATTATTTGGTCAAAGTTGTTTGAGGGCTTGTTTTTTGTGAGGTGAGACGTTTTTATTGATACAATTATGGGACAGATACTGTATGACATTTTCATAGCTTTTTACAGCAATTTTTACAGTGTTGCATTAAGATTATAAAAAAACATACCTTTAATGTAGTAAAAAGTATTTAAGAGCTACATCTGTAGTATATATTTTGATAAGAAGAAAATGAGGCTCAGACGAATTTGGCTATCATGGGTTAGCATATAAGGAGGGTACAGCAGTTCTCTTTCACTACACCCTTACAAAGGAAACCGGCATTTCCAAAATGGGTTGGAGGTTTGGTGGACTATGAAGGGACTCTTACTGGAGGTTATGTCACTTACACTTTCTGGACTATTGGCGGAGAATGACAATACTGACCAGAGCACTCCCTCACTATACACATTAGGAGTAGGGGCTGTACCCTAATGAAGACTCTCTACGGAGTATTGGAAGGACTCTCAATTGGACACTAGTCACTATTAGGAAACTCACTGACTCTATTTTTCAGGTGCATTTGGCTTTCATCCAATATCATTGATGATCTCCTTTCCTTTCGGTATTATATGCATATAGCCATTTGTTCTTTTTGCGTCAACTGCGATCTAGTTACAGTCTTTACCACCATTTAGCCATTAGTACCTACTTGTATCTTTATCCTGTCACAGGCTTGTTTTTAGAGCACTGAAGCTGTTTTTACTACTACTATTTTTCAGGGTTATTCAATATGAGCTTCTTGCTGCATTTTGTCTGTAAATTGCAGAACTCTGCTTTGAAACTAGGGATTGTGCTGCTTAAGTGATTTTTTTCTCTTTTTAAATTGTACTGAATTTTGCAGTTGGCTATGCTTTTCAATAAAAATTATCCCACAAAAGATGTAAAATATATACCATTTAGTAAATTAATTTAGAAATAGAGTCATTAGCAGATGTATGCATCTGTACAGATATTTTTTGCATACATAAGTCTCAAGTGCTGTGTTACTGAAGTCTTCCTTACTCAGCCATCCAAATTACCTTGCCTATCTGGCAATTTTTGCAAATCCATGATGAGTCGGTGTTGGCAGTTGGCTGTTCTTCTGAAAAGAACATGGCAGCCCGGCTAGTTAAACTTTGCAAAGTTGCATCTTAACAAACTATAAGACTTCTGGAACAATGTCCTTCGGACAGAAAATCAAAGTACCAAAATGAGATGTTCGGCATCACGCCTGCACCACATTTTGCAAAACATAACACAGCATATCAACACAAGTGCATAATATGAACTGTAATGTATAGTGGTGGAGGGTGTTGACTTGGGCTTGTTTTCCAGCAACAGGACCTGGGCACCTCACAGTCATTGAGTCGACTGTGAACTCCTCTGTATACCTGTTACGCTCGCGCCCAGACTGACTGTACCATGAACCCGAGGAGAGCCTGGAGGGGTGTAACTAAGTATCAACCCGTTCCAACCAAGGTCGCACGGCGGCTCAGTCGACTCCGTGAACCAAGGAGGAACCGAGCAGAGGGACCTGGTGCCACTCCAGGTCAGACCCCGGTCACAGCTGTTGACCCACACCGGGGAATGCAGGAACAGGCAAGTTAGACTGGCATACAAACAGGTGGGTATTGGCAGGCACGGCTGGTATGCAGACAGGTGGGTACTGGTAAGCACGGCTCGTATGCAGACAGGTGTTTACTGGCAAGCACGGCTGGTATGCAGACAGGTGGGTACTGACAAGCACGGCTGGAGTGCAGACAGGGAGATACTGGCAAGCACGGCTGGAGTGCAGACAGGTAGGTACTAGCAGGTTGGAGCGCAGGCTGGATAGGGTCCAGTACAGACTGGAAGACAGGAACAGAGCCACAGATGCGGCAGACTAGCAGAGAAAAGCGAAAACGCCGGAGCGGAGGACAAGGCAGAGCAGAGCGGAACCGCTGGAGCGGTGGACAAGGCAGAGCAGAGCAAAACCGCAGGTGCGGTGGACAAGGCAGAGCAGAGCGAAACCGCTGGCGCGGTGAGCAAGCAGAGCAGAACGAAACCGCAGGTGTGGTGGACAAGGCAGAGCAGAGCGAAACCGCCGGAGCGGTGGACAAGGCAGAGCAGAGAGGAACCGCCGGAGCGGTGGGCAAGGCAGAGCAGAGAGGAACCGCCGGAGCGGTGGGCAAGGCAGAGCGAAACTGCCGGAGCGGTGGACAAGGCAGAGCAGAGTGAAACCGCAGGTGCGGTAGACAAGGCAGAGCAGAGAGGAACCGCTGGAGTGGTGGGCAAGGCAGAGCAGAGAGAAACCACTGGCGCGGTGAGCAAGCAGAGCAGAACGAAACCGCAGGTGCGGTGGACAAGGCAAAGCAGAGCGAAACCGCCGGAGTGGTGGACAAGGCAGAGCAGAGAAGAACCGCCGGAGCGGTGGGCAAGGCAGAGCAGAGCAAAACCGCCGGAGCGGTGAGCAAGCAGAGCAGAACAGGGCTGACGGTGCAGGCAGAGAGGACAGGGCTCTGTTCACATGGAACAGATAGGAAAATACAGGAAGATGGCTAGAACACAGGAGGTAGATACGGAGGAAGGGAAAAGGGACAAGCAGAACCAAATACACACAAGGTACTTACAATGAAGTAGCGAGTGGACACAAAACTCACAAACAGAAGTACAGAGACAACGAGTTGGAGTTAGGTGCAGGTTCAGACACTGCAGGAAAAGGGAGGGTACGGACATAGAGACAAACAGGTAACAGGCTAGGAGACAGTTCAGACAGGAACTGACACTGCAACGAGATACAGGAACGAGCCTGGGTATACAGCCCCCAGGGTGGCGGGAATGGACTAGAAGCCATAGATAACAGGCCTGGGTATGCAGCCCCCAGGGTGGCAGAAACAGACAAGATACAGGGCAAGACCTGGCAACTCAGAGGCAAGGAGCACACTGATAGTTAGTGTTGCTCAGGCACCTCCTTCTGGGTGGAGGGGGTTTAAATATCCAGTGACTCACAGCAATAGGTTGGGGATGCATTAGGAGTGCGCCCACAGCAGCTATAAGAATCAGGAAGTAACCAGGTCGCCACCCTAAGCAATCAGACAAGAGACATGCACAGAGCATGAACTAGAGTAAGGTTTGCAGGCTGGACTGATGGGTAAGATTGCGGTCTTGCATGGTGGGAGGTGGTGCACTATGCAAGCACGCCGCCAGGGATGTTACAATACCAAAGTATTCTGGAATCAAAGTGATGCCTTCTATCCAAAAGCTTAAGCTGGGCTGAAATTTGGCCAATGGAATAATGATTCCAAGCACACCAGTAAATTTATATCTAAATGGCTGAAAAAGAAAATAATTTAAGTATTGCAATAGCCCAGTTAAAGCCCAGACCTCAACCCAGTTGAAATGTTTTGACGGGACCATAAGAGAACCGTACATAAACTAATGCCCACAAACCTCAAAGAACTTAAACAATGTTGTGCAGAAGAATGGGTCAGAATTCCTGCATTCAGAAATGATTATTTCAAGTTAAAGGTAGTTCTACTAACTATTGATTACTTGGTTGTAGTTAACTTTTCACACACTGATTCTGCATTTTGGCCTATTATTGTTAAATAAATAATGACACTGAGTAATTTGTCATATGATGCTGTTCGTCTGATGTAGTTATTTAATTTTAACAAGATGGTTTATTTAGTTTTTCTCATGATTGTATTTGCTATTTTATCAAATGAATCAGTTTGTGTACATACATTTCTCGTTAGTCAGTTTTATGTGTCACACAGGACAGCTATGTAGAGATGAGCGGTGTTCGACTAGAACTGTTCGCCAATCTCAAATTCGAGCTGTTTTGGGCGGTGTTCGAGTTGTTCGACGAACCCGAATGATTTGCAAAAAATTCGGCTGTTCGAGGTTATGTTCGATAACTGTTCGTGCACCAAAAGCGTGTCCTGCATGTCTGGCGCTATTTAGAGCACCAATCATGCAGGGATTGTCTGCCACTCACTGTAATGCCACAGCCATGGTGGTTGTGGCATTACAGTGATTGCCCAAATCGATGGGAACAGTGCCAACAGTGAAACATGAAAAGCCGGCAATTCAGCAGCGGCATACACCGGTACCCGACAATTTAGAACCGAAAGAATAGAGCTTTACACATAGATTAGATAGATAGAAACATGTCAGCCACATATATATGAAGTACAGTGACAGTGTTGCTTACTGTACTTGTCATTTAGTGTAAAGGATTTATCAAAAAAAATAATAGTGTTTTCATGCACCGTCTCTTTAAAAAAGCCGGCCGGCAATTCAGCAGCGGTACCCGACAATTTGGAATAGAAAGAATAGAGAATTACACATAGATTAGATAGATAGAAACATGTCAGTCACATATATATGAAGTACAGTGACAGTGTTGATTACTGTACTGGTCATTTAGTGTAAAGGATTTATTAAAAAAAATAATAGTGTTTTCATGCACTGTCTCTTTAAAAAAGCCGGCCGGCATTTCAGCATCTGTACCCTACAATTTAGAATAGAAGGAATAGAGCATCACACATAGATTAGATAGATAGAAACATGTCAGTCACATATATAAGAAGTACAGTGATAGTGTTGATTACTGTACTTGTCATTTAGTGTTAAAATAAAGGATTTATTTAAAAAAAAATTGGCGTGGGGTTCCCCGTAATTTTAGTCTCTAGCGGAGGTTAAGCAGACGGCTGGGGCAGATGTTTGAAGCCTGGGAAGGGGGTAATACCCACGGAGCTTCCCAGGCTACTAATATCAGCCCCCAGCGGAATACCTAGCCTTTACTAGCTATTAAAATGGGGGACCCCCCAAAAAAAATGACGTGGGGTCCCCCCTATTTTAATAGCTAGCAAAGGCTAGGCAGACAGCTGGGGGCTGATATTAATAGCCCAGGAAGGGTGCCATGAATATTGGCCCCCTCCCAGGCTAGAAACACCAGCCGTCAGCCGCCCCAGAAATGGCGCATCCATAGGATGCGCCAATTCTGGCACTTAGCCTCGCTCTTCCCACTGCCCTGTAGCGGTGGCAGTGGGGTAATAGGACTGGGGTTGATGTCAGCTTATAATGCCAGCTGACATCAAGCCCAGGTTAGTAATGGAGAGGCGTCTATAAGACACCCCCATTACTAACCCCATAGTCAAAGTTAAAAGAAAACACAAACACCCAGAATAAAGTCCTTTAATTGAAATAAAGACACAATCCTTTATTGTTCTAAATTAAACCATACTTACCACCACGCCCATTCCAGCTGAAGCCAACGATCTCCTGCAATAAAAGTAAAATAATAAAGCAACCTCATCCTTACCTTTCCATGGTTCCCAGGACAGCTTCAGCTCTGCTACATTGAGATGACAGGCTGGACCGCAGCAGAACGCTGCCATCCAGCCTGTCATCCCGCAGACACTGAGAAGCGCAGGCATGCTTGCGCTCCTCAGTGTCTCGCTGTGATGGCATAAAGATGAGCCGACAATGAACTCGGCTCACCTCATGCACGTCACTGACAGCGTGGGAGAATTCTCCTGCACTCAGCGCTTCAGCGTGAGAATTTTCCCACGCTGTCAGTGACGTTCATGAGGTGAGCCGAGTTCATTGGACATGAATGAGCTCACCTCATGCACGTCACTGACAGCGTGGGAAAATTCTCACGCTGAAGCGCTGAGTGCAGGAGAATTTTCCCACGCTGTCAGTGACGTGCATGAGGTGAGCTCATTCATGTCCATTGAACTCAGCTGACCTCATGTACGTCACTGACAGCGTGGGAGAATTCTCACGCTGAAGCGCTGAGTGCAGGAGAATTCTTCCACGCTGTCAGTGACGTACATGAGGTGAGCTGAGTTCATTGGACATGACCTCGGCTCATCTGGATGCCGTCACAGAGAGACACTGAGGAGCGCAAGCATACCTGTGCTTCTCAGGGTCCGCGGGATGACAGGCTGGATGGCAGCGTTCTGCTGCGGTCCAGCCTGTCATCTCGATGTAGCAGAGCTGAAGCTGTCTGGGAACCATGGAAAGGTAAGGATGAGGTTGCTTTATTATTTTACTTTTATTGCAGGAGATCGTTGGCTTCAGCTGGAATGGGCGTGACGGTAAGTATGGTTTAATTTAGAACAATAAAGAATTGTGTGTTTATTTCAATTAAAGGACTTTTTTCTGGGTGTTGTGTTTTTTTTAAATACTTTACTAGAAATTCATAGTGGTCATGTCTAATATTGGCGTGACCCCATGAATTTCGGGCTTAGGGCCAGCTGATAATGCCAAGCTGGCCCTAACCCCTTTATTACCCCGTGAGCCACCGCACCAGGGCCCTGGATGAGTTGGGTACAGCGCCAGAAGATGGCGCTTCTATGAACGCGCCATTTTCCGGGGTGGCTGCGGACTGCAATTTGCAGCTGGGGGGACCCAGAAAGCTTGGGCCTCCCTGCGCTGCAGATTCCAGCCCCCAGCTGCCTAGTTGTACCTGGCTGGACACAAAAATAGGGCGAAGCCCCACGTATTTTTTTTTTTAATTATTTCATGAAATTCATGAAATAATTAAGAAAAAAAGGGCTTCCCTATATTGTTGTGTCCGGCCAGGTACAAATAGGCAGCTGGTGGTTGGGCGCAGCCCGTTCCTGCCTGCTGTACCTGGCTGGACACAAATATAGTGCGAAGCCCCACGTCAATTTTTTTTAAAATTATTTAATGAAACTAGATGGTGGCCCAATTCTAACGCATCGGGTATTCTAGAATATGTATGCGGCAGACCCGGTGCAATCAGCAGAGCGGTGTTTAAATTTGGCGCCAAAATCGCTGACTGGTCGCGGCCAGCAACCGCGACCAATCAGTAAAGCGGTGTTGAAATTTGGCGACTATATCACTGATTGGTCACGGCCGGCGGTCGCGACTAATCAGCAGAGCGGGGTTTAAATTTTGCGCCAATAATGCTGATAGGTTGTGGTCACGACCAATCAGCAAAGCGGTGTTTAAATTTGGCGCCAATAATGGTGATTGGTCACGACCTCGACCATTCAGCAGAGCGGTGTTTAAATTTGGCGGCAACAATGTTGATTAGTCGCGGCCGGCGGTCACGACCGATCAGCAGAGCGGGGTTTAAATTTGGCGCCAATAATGCTGATTGTTCGCAATCGCCGGCCGTGACCAATCAGCAGAGCGGTGTTTAAATTTGGCGTCAAAATCGCTGATTGGTCGCGGAAGGCAACTGTGACCAATCAGCAGAGCGGGGTTTAAATTTGGTGCCAATACTGCTGATTGGTCGCGGCCGGCAACCGTGACCAATCAGCCGAGCAGGGTTTAAATTTGGCGCCAAAACTACTGATTGGTCGCGGACGGCGACCGCGATCAGTCAGCAGAGCGGTGTTTAAATTTGGCGCCAATAATGCTGATTAATCGCGGCCGGCATCCGCGACCAATTAGCAGAGCGGGGTTTAAATTTGGCGCCAATCTCGCTGATTGGTCGCGGCTGGAGTCCGCGACCAATCAGCAGAGCGTTGTTTAAATTTGGCGCCAATCTCACTGATTGGACGCGTCTGGCGTCCGCGACCAATCAGCAGAGCGTTGTTTAAATTTGGCGCCAAGCTCGCTGATTGGTCGCGGAAGCTATTTAAATGTGGCGCCCAAATCGGTGATTGGTCGCGGGCAGTGTCCGCGACCAATCAGCAGAGCGGTGTTTAACTTTAGCGCCAAGATCACTGATTGGTCGCGTGCGGAGAGCGCGACCAATCAGCTAATCGTATTGGTGAGGACCGGGGAGAGCCGCTGCCTGGTCGGATACTTCCGTTGCGAGAAGCCGGGAGATGAGCGACTGCTCACAGCAGAAGTATCCCGACCCGCAGCGCCGCTCCCCGGTCCTCCCTTCACACCCTAGCCACTGATGTCCCCACAGTATCCGCATGGTGTTACAAAGATCCGGACATTTGTGTTAAAAATCGCTGATTGGTCGCGGGGGCTGCCCGCGACCAATCACCGATTTGGGCGCCAAATTTAAATATCGGCCGCAACCAATCACCAATCTTGGCTCCACATTTAAACACCGCTGTGCTGATTGGTCGCCCAAATCGGTAATTGGTCGCGGGCAGCGCCAGCGACCAATCAGCGATTTTTAACACAAATGTCCGGACCTTTGTAACACCATGCGGATACTGTGGGGACATCAGCGGCTAGGGTGTGAAGGGAGGACCGGGGAGCGGCGCTGCGGGTCGGGATACTTCTGCTGCGAGCGCCCGCTCATGTCCCGGGTTCTCGGAGCGGAACTATCCGCACAGGCAGCGCCGCTGACATCCATGCGGCAAGGGCGTGAAGGAAGGACCGGGGAGCGGCGCTGACATCCAATTGGTCGCGGCCGCTATTTAAATGTGCGGCACAAATCGGTGATTGGTCGCCGTCTTGACCGCGACCAATCACTGATCGTGCCGCCAAAGTTAAACACTACTGTGCTGTTTGGTCGCGGATGCTGCCCGCGACCAATCACATATTTGTGCGCCAAATTTAAATATCGGCCGCGACCAATCACCGATCTTGGATCCACATTTAAACAACGCTGTGCTGATTGGTCGCGGCCGATATTTAAATGTGGCGCCCAAATCGGTGATTGGTCGCGGTCTTGGCGCGCGACCAATCACTGATCTTGCCGCCAAAGTTAAATACTACCGTGCTGATTGGTCGCGGACGCTGCCCGCGACCAATCACCGATTTGTGCGCCAAATTTAAATATCAGCCTCATGCACGTCACTGACAGCGTGGGAAAATTCTCCTGCACTCAGCGCTTCAGCGTGAGAATTCTCCCACACTCAAGCGCTGAGTGCAGGAGAATTTTCCCACGCTGTCAGTGACGTGCATGAGGTGAGCTGAGTTCATTGGACATGACCTCGGCTCATCTTTATGCCGTCACAGAGAGACACTGAGGAGCGCAAGCATGCCTGCGCTTCTCAGTGCCTGCGGCATGACAGGCTGGATGGCAGCGTTCTGCTGCGGTCCAGCCTGTCATCTCAATGTAGCAGAGCTGGAGCTGTCCTGGGAACCATGGAAAGGTAAGGATGATGTTGCTTTATTATTTTTCTTTTATTGCAGGAGATCGTTGGCTTCAGCTGGAATGGGCGTGATGGTAAGTATAGTTTAATTTAGAACAATAAAGAATTGTGTCTTTATTTCAATTAAAGGACTTTATTCTGGGTGTTTGTGTTTTTTTTTTTAACTTTGACTATGGGGTTAGTAATGGGGGTGTCTTATAGACGCCTCTCCATTACTAACCTGGGCTTGATGTCAGCTGGCATTATAAGCTGACATCAACCCCAGCCCTATTACCCCACTGCCACCGCTACAGGGCAGTGGGAAGAGCGAGGCTAAGTGCCAGAATTGGCGCATCCTATGGATGCGCCATTTCTGGGGCGGCTGACGGCTGGTGTTTCTAGCCTGGGAGGGGGCCAATATTCATGGCACCCTTCCTGGGCTATTAATATCAGCCCCCACCTGCCTGCCTAGCCTTTGCTAGCTATTAAAATAGGGGGTACCCCACGTCATTTTTTTGGGGGGGTCCCCCATTTTAATAGCTAGTAAAGGCTAGGTATTCAGCTGGGGGCTGATATTAGTAGCCTGGGAAGCTCCGTTGGTATTACCCCCTTCCCAGGCTTCAAACATCTGCCCCAGCCGTCTGCTTAACCTCCGCTAGAGACTAAAATTAAGAGGAACCCCACGCCAATTTTTTTTTTAATAAATCCTTTATTTTAACACTAAATGACAAGTACAGTAATCAACACTGTCACTGTACTTCATATATATGTGACAGACATGTTTCTATCTATCTAATCTATGTGTGATGCTCTATTCTGTCTGTTATAAATTGTCGGGTACAGATGCTGAATTGCCGGCCGGCTTTTTTAAAGAGACGGTGCATGAAAACACTATAATTTTTTTAAATAAATCCTTTACACTAAATGACAAGTACAGTAACCAACAATATCACTGTACTTATTATATCTGTGACTGACATGTTTATATCTATGTATGATTCTCTATTCCTTCTTGTCTAAATTGTCGGGTACCGGTGTATGCCGCTGCTGAATTGCCGGCCGGCTTTTTTAAAGAGACGGTGCATGAAAACACTATTATTTTTTTAAATAAATCCTTTACACTAAATGACAAGTACAGTAAGCAACACTGTCACTGTGCTTCTTATATGTGTGACTGACATGTTTCTATCTATCTAATCTATGTGTGAAGCTCTATTCCTTCTTGTCTAAATTGTCGGGTACCGGTGTATGCCGCTGCTGAATTGCCAGCCGGCTTTTTTAAAGAGAGCGTCTTCTGAGCAGTTTGTCAGCTTTTGGACACCTTTGAAGGTGTTTTCTATGTGTTTCTATGTGTTTTTGTTTGCCTGCCATTGGTTTTAACGGTGTTCGACGGTGTTCTAAGGTGTTCGACGAACCGAACCGAACCCGAACACTACGGGGGTGGCTCAACACTACAGCTATGCTATTTGCTATGTTACAATAAAAATAAGAGATCACAGTTTACATGATTTAATCTCCCAACCATATTACATACCAGAGGCAGCTTTCCAGTAACATGACATTAGTCTACAAAATCAGGCTGCAGTAAAGAAAATTTCATTATTCCCAAAATGTAGTTTACTGTCCAGGATGCTAGTACAAGGACCTATGAGTATTGAGGTCAGTGTGACATTGTAGATAGGCTTTCAATGTTTAAACAAACGAAAGCTCTAAAAAATTGCTTTACAGCAATGTGGAGTGATCCATAGTATGGTATTTTAGATTTATACCTTTTATAGTCTTCATATTGCAGTATTACATAATAGTGCAGAATCACATGTCAGATAGGCAAGAAACAATAACAATCTGTAGTTATAGCACTACAAGTATGTATATGTCCAGAGTCATTAAATAAGGACAAAATCTATTAGAAAGGCAGGCTTACATATAATATATAGGTTATGGAAGCCAACTGATGACAGCGGTTTAGGAAGCCATATAAAGAATATAGATGACAAAACTACTGTCTAATCTACATATTTAGTCATATAAAGTAACAATGCTCAGCAATAGAAGAGGAAATAGAGTGGTATTACTAAGTAATAAACCCCGCAATATCGCAAAAATTAAAATACAAAGGTTAGTAGTTGTAGCGTCGGCGTCCCTGCCTCCTGCTAGGCAGGGATGCTGTTCCCCTCACCTCTCCACTCCGTGCCCGGCGTCCTCCTCCCGCTCTGCTGGCAGCGCGCGCTGCTTCCCGGCCACTGTGCTTAGGGCGCGCGCGCTCCCCCTCTCTTAAAGGGGCCGCGCGTGCCGTCCTAAGGAGTCCCCGGCCGATGGCCGGAGGACCTCACCATATATAAGGCACCTCCTCCAAAATGGAGGTGCCCGAGCAATGTTGTTGCAAAGCCTTCACTCTGCTTCAGCCCTCAGGTCCTGTTGCCAGTTACCTGCCAGTCACCTGTCAGATTCCTGCTTGATACCTGCCTGATATCCGTTTACCTGCTTGCAAGCCAGCGGTCCGACGGTTTGCCTTCCGACACCTGTCAGTCTGTCTATGGACCAGCCTGCCCGCTCACCTGGGAGCGCTCATCTGCTACCTGCCTGCTAGCCTACTTGGAGGCTCCGCCGTCACTTGCCGTGACCACCTGCCTGTCCAGAGACTCTTGCCTGCTCACCTGGGAGCGCTCACCTGCTACCTGCCTGCTAGCCTACCTGGAGGCTCTGCCGTCACTTGCTGTGACCACCTGCCTGTCCAGAGACTCTTGCCTGCTCACCTGGGAGCGCTCACCTGCTACCTGCCTGCTAGCCTACCTGGAGGCTCCACCGTCACTTGCCGTGACCACCTGCCCATCCAAAGACTCTCGCCCGCTCACCTGGGAGCGCTCACCAGCCACCTGCCTGCTGTCCTTCTACCCAGAGACTGTCCCTGTCACTTGCCGTGAGTACCCGTCCTTCTACCCAGAGACTGTCCCTGTCGCTTGCCGTGACTACCTGCCCTTCTACCCAGAGACTGTCCCTGTCACTTGCCGCGACTACCTGCCCTTCTACCCAGAGACTGTCCCTGTCACTTGCCGTGACTACCTGCCTGTCTTCCCTGGGAGCCACCCGTTTCCTTACAAGGACTGCCCCCTTGTATAGTTGCTCAGAGGTTCCGTCTCCCAGACCCGTTACAGTAGTATAATACACAGCCAAAAAAAGGTATATATGTAGAGTGACAAGATAAAAGATGGCCGTAATATACTAATAGATCACAGGGATACAATGAAGTACATATACTCAAATACTAGATCCCATGGTTCTACCCTGAAAACTTTAGAAGATAGAGAGAGGGTATGAGCCCTACGCATTTCGGCAGCTAAGTACCCCTGAAAAGGCCACAGTAGCTGGTGTAACAGAATATAAAAGTATGCCTTTAAGCAAAAAATCAAATAATATCTGTTCATTGTACAAATGTAGTGAAAAAACCTACACATATCGGTACAGTGGGTACGGAAAGTATTCAGACCCCTTTAATTTTTTCACTCTTTGTTTCATTGCAGCCATTTGGTAAATTCTAAAAAGTTTATTTTTTTTCTCATTAAAGTACACTCTGCACCCCATCTTGACTGAAAAAAAACAGAAATGTAGAATTTTTGCAAATTTATTAAAAAAGAAAAACTGAAATATCACAAGGTCATAAGTATTCAGACCCTTTGCTCAGACACTAATATTTAAGTCACATGCTGTCCATTTCCTTGTGATCCTCCTTGAGATGGTTCCACTCCTTCATTGGAGTCCAACTGTATTTAATTAAACTGATAGGACTTGATTTGGAAAGGCACACACCTGTCTATATAAGACCTCACAGCTCACAGTGAATGTCAGACCAAATGAGAATCATGAGCTCAAAGGAACTGCCCAAGGAGCTCAGAGACAGAATTGTGGCAAGGCACATATCTGGCCAAGGTTACAAAAGAATTTCTGCATTACTTAAGGTTCCTAAGAGCACAGTTGCCTCCATAATCCTTAAATGGAAGAACCTGGGACTACCAGAAGTCTTCCTAGACCTGGCCGTCCATCCAAAATGAGCAATCATGGGAGAAGAGCCTTGGTGAGAGAGGTAAAGAAGAACCCCAAGATCACTGTGGCTGAGCTCCAGAGATGCAGTAAGGAGATGGGAGAAAGTTCCACAAAGTCAACTATCACTGCAGCCCTCCACCAGTTGGACCTTTATGGCAGAGTGGCCCGATGGCAGCCTCTCCTCAGTGCAAGACATATGAAAGCCCGCATTGAGTTTGCTCAAAAACACATGAAGCACTCCCAGATTATGAGAAATAAGATTCTCTGGTCTGATGAGACGAAGATAGAACTTTTTGGTGATAATTCGAAGCGGTATGTGTGAAGAAAACCAGGCACCGCTCATCACCTGCCCAATATAATCCCAACAGTGAAACATGGTGGTGGCAGCATTAAGCTATGGGGGTGTTTTATAGCTGCAGGGACAGGACGACTGTTTGCAATTGAAGGAAACATGAATGTGGCCAAGTACAGAGATATCCTGGATGAAAACCTCTTCCAGAGTGCTCTGGTCCTCAGACTTGGCTGAAGGTTCACCTTCCAACATGACAATGACCCTAAGAACACAGCTAAAATAACAAAGGAGTGGATTCAGAACAACTCTATGACCATTCTTGACTGTCCCAGCCAGAGCCCTGACCTAAAGCCAATTGAGCATCTCTGGAGAGACCTGAAAATGGCTGTCCACCAACGTTCACCATTCAACCTGACGGAACTGGAGAGGATCTGCAAGAATGAATGGCAGAGGATCCCCAAATCCAGGTGTGAAAAACTTGTTGCATCATTCCCAAGAAGACTCATGGCTATACTAGCTCAAAAGGATGTTTCTACTCAATACTGAGCAAAGGGTCTGAATATTTATGACCATGTGATATTTCAGTTTTTCTTTTTTAATAAATTTGCAAAAATTTCTACATTTCTGTTTTTTTCAGTCAAGATGGGGTGCAGAGTGTATATTAATGAGAAAAAAATGAACTTTTTAGAATTTACCAAATTGCTGTAATGAAACAATGAGTGAAAAATTTAAAAGGGGTCTGAATATTTTCCGTACCCACTGTACAATGCAATAATAATGAAAAAAAATAGAATAGAATATTCACTGCATTGTAAAAGGTGTACATACAGTTATATGAAAAAGTTTGGGCACCCCTATTAATCTTAAGCTTATTGTTTTATAAAAATTGGTGTTTTTGCAACAGCTATTTCAGTTTGATATATGTAATAACTGTTGGACACAGTAATGTTTCTGCCTTGAAATGAGGTTTATTGTACTAACAGAAAATGTGAAATCTGCATTCAAACAAAATTTGACAGGTGCATAAGTATGGGCACCCTTATCATTTTCTTGTTTTAAATACTCCTACCTACTTTTTACTGACTTACTAAAGCACTTTTTTGGTTTTGTAACCTCATTGAGCTTTGAACTTCATAGCCAGGTGTATGCAATCATGAGAAAAGCTACTTAAAGTGGCCACTTGCAAGTTGTTCTCATGTTTGAATCTCCTCTGAAGAGTGGCATCATGGGCTCCTCTAAACAACTGTCAAATGATCTTAAAACAAAGAATATTCAACATAGTTGTTCAGGGGAAGGATACAAAAAGCTGTCTCAGAGATTTAACCTCTCAGTTTCCACTGTGAGGAACATAGTAAGGAAATGGAAGAACACAGGGACAGTTCTTGTTAAGGCCAGAAGTGGCAGGCCAAGAAAAACATCAGAAAGGCAGAGAAGAAGAATGGTGAGATCAGTCAAGGACAATCCTCAGACCACCTCCAGAGAGCTGCAGCATCAACTTGCTGCAGATGGTGTCACTGTGCATCGGTCAACTATGCAACACACTTTGCACAAGGAGAAGCTGTGTGGGAGACTGATGCGAAAGAAGCCGTTTCTGCAAGCACGCCACAAACAGAGTCGGCTGAGGTATGCAAAAGCACATTTGGAGAAGCCAATTTCTTTTTGGAAGAAGGTCCTGTGGACTGATGAAACCAAGATTGAGTTGTTTGGTCATACAAAAAGGCGTTATGCATGGCGGCAAAAAAACACAGCATTCCAAGAAAAACACTTGCTACCCACAGTAAAATTTGGTGGAGGTTCCATCATGCTTTGGGGCTGTGTGGCCAATGCCTGCATCGGGAATCTTGTTAAAGTTGAGGGACTCATGGATTCCACTCAGTATCAGCAGATTCTTGACAATAATGTTCAAGAATCAGTGACAAAGTTGAAGTTACGCAGGGGATGAATCTTTCAGCAAGACAATGATCCAAAACACGGCTCCAAATCTACTCAGGCATTCATGCAGAGGAACAATTACAATGTTCTGGAATGGCCATCCCAGTCCCCAGACCTGAATATCATTGAACATCTGTGGGATCATTTGAAGAGGGCTGTCCATGCTTGGCGACCATCAAACTTAACTGAACTGGAATTGTTTTGTAAAGAGGAATGGTCAAAAATACCTTCATCCAGGATCCAGGAAATCATTAAAAGCTACAGGAAGCGACTAGAGGCTGTTAATTTTGCAAAAGGAGGATCTCCTAAATATTAATGTCACTTTTCTGGTGAGGTGCCCATACTTATGCACCTGTCAAATTTTGTTTGAATGCAGATTGCACCTTTTCTGTTAGTAGAATAAACCTCATTTCAAGGCAGAAACATTACTGTGTCCAACAGTTATTACATATATCAAACTGAAATAGCTGTTGCAAAAACACCAATTTTTATAAAACAATAAGCTTAAGACTAATAGGGGTGCCCAAACTTTTTCATATAACTGTATATATATATTCTCTCCTGTTCTGTCAATGCAGAATGTCTTGTTTCATGCAGAATGAGTATATATATATATATACACACACTGTACAGACCAAAAGTTTGGACACACCTTCTCATTTAAAGATTTTTCTGTATTTTCACGACTTTGAAAATTGTGCATTCACACTGAAGGCATCAAAACTATGAATTAACACATGTGAAATTATATACTTAACAAAAAAAGTGTGAAACAACTGAAAATATGTCTGACATTCTAGATTCTTCAAAGTAGCCACCTTTTGCTTTGATGACTGCTTTACACACTCTTGGCATTCTCTTGATGAGCTTCAAGAGGTAGTCACCGGAAATGGTCTTCCAACAATCTTGAAGGAGTTCCCAGAGATGCTTAGCACTTGTTGGCCCTTTTGCTTTCACTCTGCAGTCCATCTCACCCCAAACCATCTCGATTAGGTTCTGGTCTGGTGACTGTGGAGGCCAGGTCATCTGGCGTAGCACCCCATCACTCTCCTTCTTGATCAAATAGCCCTTACACAGCCTGGAGGTGTGTTTGGGGTCATTGTCCTGTTGAAAAATAAATGATGGTCCAACTAAAAGCAAACCGGATGGAATAGCATGCCGCTGCAAGATTCTGTGGTAGCCATGCTGGTTCAGTATGCCTTCAATTTTGAATAAATCCCCAACAGTGTCACCAGCAAAGTACTCCCACACCATCACACCTCCTCCTCCATGCTTCACGGTTGGAACAAGACATGTAGAGTCCATCCGTTCACCTTTTCTGGGTCGCACAAAGACAAGGTGGTTAGAACCAAAGATCTCAAATTTGGACTCATCAGACCAAAGCACAAGTTTCCACTGGTCTAATGTCCATTCCTTGTGTTCTTTAGCCCAAAGTCTCTTCTGCTTGTTGCCTGTCCTTAGCAGTGGTTTCCTAGTAGCTATTTTACCATGAAAGCCTGCTGCACAAAGTCTCCTCTTAACAGTTGTTGTAGAGATGAGTCTGCTGCTAGAACTCTGTGTGGCATTGACCTGGTCTCTAATCTGAGCTGCTGTTAACCTGCGATTTCTGAGGCTGGTGACTCGGATAAACTTATCCTCAGAAGCAGAGGTGACTCTTGGTCTTTCTTTCCTGGGGCGGTCCTCATGTGAGCCAGTTTCTTTGTAGCGCTTGATGGTCTTTGCAACTGCACTTGGGGACACTTTCAAAGTTTTCCCAATTTTTCGCACTGACTGACCTTAATTTCTTAAAGTAATGATGGCCGCTCGTTTTTCTTTACTTAGCTGCTTTTTTCTTGCCCTAATACAAATTCTAACAATCTATTTAGTAGGACTATCAGCTGTGTATCCACCAGACTTCTGCACAACACAACTGATGGTCCCAACCCCATTTATAAGGCAAGAAATCCCACTTATTAAACCTGACAGGGCACACCTGTGAAGTGAAAACCATTTCCGGTGACTACCTCTTGAAGCTCATCAAGAGAATGCCAAGAGTGTGCAAAGCAGTCATCAAAGCAAAAGGTGCTACTTTGAAGAACCTAGAATAGAAGACATATTTTCAGTTGTTTCACACTTTTTTGTTAAGTATATAATTCCACATGTGTTAATTCATAGTTTTGATGCCTTCAGTGTGAATGTACAATTTTCATAGGCATGAAAATGCAGAAAAATATTTAAATGAGAAGGTGTGTCCAAACTTTTGGTCTGCACTGTATATATATATATATATATATATATATATATATATATATATATATATATATACATACACACTATATACTCATTCTGCATGAAACAAGACATTCTGCATTGGCAGAACAGGAGAGAATCATCAGAAAAGGGATTTTTAAAATCAGATTTGCTTGTGGCTTAGATGCTTTTATTTGCACCGTATTAATCCAAGTGTGGAATGATGTTTGATAGATTTGGCATGATTTTAGATACAAAACTTTTTCCTAAAACTCATTTTTTTCTCATTTTATGCCACCCTTTTTCCCAATACAGAAATGAGTTTTTCTATTTTTTTTATTTTTTTTATGCGAATTGCCTCTTTAGCGAAAAAGAGGACTTGAACTCTATAGCGCCAGCTATTGGAAGCAGCAATCCTACAAGTCACAATTGACCCTTTAACGAGTCGTGCAATATGACTTGGGATAAAAGCCAAATCAGAATCTCAATTTGCAGACACGGTGTTTCGGGCTGTGGGCCATCGTCAGTGCAATGTATGAGAACTGATTTGGCTAGGTGAGAGGCTCTGGACTGAGGTCTAAGGGGTAACGTTTCTCCTTGTGGAGAGTGACATACCAGCACTGGCATGTCAAGGTAAGGTAATTTTTTTCTACATTTCTAAAAGTTGTAATTCATAAAATAATACTAATAAAAGAATCCTCCAATGAACAATATCCATTTATAAACATTTTCATAGTAATTATTTATTACAATTTCACTATTTTCTGTGTTAAGATTCTGCAGGAATCATGATAAATTACTAATATGAGGCAGTGAGATTATCTTTTAATAATATACATGTGTGTATGAGTATTAATATGATGGCATGATTAAAAATAGTTTTTTTTAACCATCCATTTCAGAGCAATCAAATATGATATCCAATGTAATTGTAACATATCTGTTCAGGGAATCAGAGCAATTACTTCATGAATACTCTTTCTTTTTTCTTTTCACACAGGAATATCTGAGTGACAGCTTTGTCACAGGTCCCTGAGCCACATCCAAAAATGAAACACATAATAAACCCCACAGCATGTAAATGATTTGCAGAGATTTAATGAAATTCATTTATTTACAATCAAGATAACAAAGACAAATAATATATTTTTGCCAATGAAAACAAGCCAGTCACATTATTGTTCAATGCATCAGTGTGAACTTGAAGTCGCGCAAAAATGTTGTGATTACTGGTGATTTATTGCTTGTGCCGACCAGCTCCACTAAATTATTGAAAAGTGGTCAGAACTCAAGTGGGGCAGGGCATGGCCAAGCACACCTGACAACATGATTTTAATTTACATTTACTGAATATCAACTAATGAAAATAAGACATTGCTTTCAAATTGTGGTTGAAGAGAATTAAAAAAGAAAATATCTAAACAAAATGGCCTTAAAAATGATGGCATCACAGGTGTCTACAAACTTGTAATCAGTCAGTCTGCCTATTTAAAGGGTGAAAAATAGTCACTGTACTGTTTGCCATCATGGTGTGTAACACACTAAATATGGACCAAATAAAGCTAAGGAGAGAGTTGTCTAAGGAGATTAAAAAGTAAATTATAGCCAAAAATGTTAAAGGTAAAAGCTATAAGACAATTTCCAAACTGCTTGATGTTCCTGTTACTACAGTTGCACAAATTATTTAGAAGTTTAAGGTAGCCACCCCCCCCCCCCCGGACGTGGTGGCAAGAGGAAAATTGTTGATAAACTGGAGATGCGAAAAATATGAATGATAACCAAAAAGCCCAGAATAACTCCCAAAGAGATTAGAAGTGAACTCCAAGATCAATGTGCATCATTGTTCAGATTGCACCGTCCATTGCAATCTTGGCCAAGGTGGACTTCATGTTAGACAAACAAGGAGGAAACCGCTGTTGAAAGGAAATCATAAACAAGCAAGACTGGAATTTGCCAAAATGCATATTGGCAAGCTACAAAGTTTCTGGGAAAATTTCATTTGGACAGATGAGACAAAACTGGAGCTTTTTAGCAAGTCACATCAGCTCTGTACACAGATGCAAAAATGAAGAATACAAAGAAAAGAACATTGCACCTACTGTGAAACATGTAGGAGGCTCTGTTTTGTTTTGGGGCTGCTTTGCTGTATCTGATACAGGGTGTCTTGAATCTGTGCAGGGTGCAATGGAATCTCAAGACTATCACAGCATTTTGGAGTGAAATGTGCTGCCCAGTGTCATAAAGCTTAGTCTGAGTCACATTCAAAAAATAAAGTAGCCTCTATGAGCCCTGACCTAAATCCTATTGAACATCTGTGGACAGAGCTGAAACATGGAGTCTAGAAAAGGCACCCTTCACACCTCAGACAGTTACATAAATTGTTTGCAGTTATTTCCTCAAAAGCTTGGGCAACAAAATATAAACTGAAGGGGACCATCATTTTTGTGCAGGCCGTTTTCATTAGTTTGTTTTTAGTTTTTTTCCCATTAAACCAAAATTCAAAAGCAAAGATGCAATGTCTTATTTTCATTAGTTGATATTGAGTAAATTAAAATTGAAAATTATTTTTTTGTCCACATCTGTATGTCCAAATAAACACATATACACCACTTTTCAAGACAGGTTGAAGTATGATTTAAATCAATATACTGTAGATCCTAATGATATAATTTCACTGGGTAAAAATGAGGATAGAAAATGCCAGTTTCGCACATCAATGTTTCTCAAGCCATGCATAGACAGAATAAGTCTATCTGCTTTGTGCACAGAGGAAATGTACAATATTGTTAAAAACCTTGAATACAGTGGTTAAAAATACAGACGATCTGAAATTTCTGTTTGTTAATGTTTCTTTGTTCCAAGGCATCCACAGTCTGTGTTCATTAACAGGAACACTGTCAAACTCTGAAAAAAGCAGAGTGGTGCTACACTCCTCTCTCCAAACAATTCTGTTTCCATTTATAGCCATGAGCCTTCATCCTGCAATTCATCAAGCTTAAACCGCTTCTGACACTGACTTTTTTCCAAAGTTTTTTGCTTTTTTCTCCTGCAGTAACAAAACAAATTATATCTGAGAAGTACGTATGTAGATGCATGGACTGTTCATTGTCACATTTTCAGCTATACTTGCCTAGGGATGCGAGAATGACAAGTTATATCACATACTTATGATACTTAGCACTTGGCATCATAACCTGTTTTCACCTATTTCATCAGTTACTTTAGCTGTATCCAAGTCACCACTAGAGAAAATAAAATATACCTGTGACTACTGTATAATTTGCTACATATTACTTAACATTGCAAGATGTTTCTATCAGAAATAATAAATAAAACAAAGATGTACTGACAATGTTACATGAGAAAACATAAATGAAAACATATGTAAAAGCAAGAAATAAAAAACATAGAAGACATACATTCTAAATGGGATGATTGCCAATTCGTCAAGAAAATGAATGGTTCAATTTGCGCCTTCATTTGCCCATTCTGGTTCTTTTAAAGAAAGAATTAGTTTTATAATATATTGAACATAAGGAGATGTATGTAGTGAGTACAGTTCAACCTTGAACTTGATGTCTGAGAGGTCTAAAGATCCTCTGCAATATGAGTAGTCACCAGAATTACAGTCATAGTCAAAAGTGTTGGCACCCTTGATATTGTCCCAGAAAATGAAGTATTTCTCCCCGAAAATTATTGCAATTACATGTTTTGTTATACAAATGTTTATTTCTTCTATGTGTATTGGAACAACACAAAAAAAGAAAGAGAAAAAAAAGCAAGTTGGACATCATTTCACATACAACCTCAAAAATGGGATGGACAAAATTGTTGGCACCTTTCCAAAATTGTGGGTAAACAGGTTTGTTTCAAGCATGTGATGCTCGTTCAAACTCACCTGTGGCAAGTAACATATGAAAATCACACCAGAAACCAGATATAAAGGGGAAAAGTTGACTCAATCTTTGCATTGTGTGTCTGTGTGTGCCACACTAAGCACAGAGAACAGAAAGAGAAGAGAACTGCCCGAGGAATTGAACAAGAAAAAAAGAGGATTAGGTCAGCTCACCCATTGTAGGATCTAAGGTACGGAACACCAGCAGTGCAGCAGGAATATAAATCAATCGTGGAAAAGATTCAGACTCAAGTGATCTCGTTAAAATTTGAAAATGTATTTTATTTATATTAAAAGGTATATATATCACAGCATATAAAAGTCACAACCCCTATGGGGTGGAATACTAGGGCCTGAGGAATTGAGACCCCAAATTGTTGAAAAATATCAACAATATCAACAATCTCAGGTTTACAATTCCATCTCCAGAGATCTTGATCTTGATGTTCCTTTGTCCATGGTGCACAGCATAATCAAGAAGTTTACAAACCATGGCACTGTAGCTCATCTCCCTGGACGTGGACAGCAGAGAAAAATTTCTGAAAAGTTGCAACATAGGATAGTCCGAACGGTGTATAAGCATTCCCAATCAAGTTGCAAAGAAATTCAAGCTGTCCTGCAGGCTCATGGTACATCAGTATCACTGCAAAGTATCCAACATCATTTGATTGAAGTGAAATGCTATAGCAGAAGACCCAGCAGGACACCACTACTGCTGACACAGAGACATAATAAAGATAGATTGCAGTTTGAAAAAATGTATGTGAGTAACTACAATCCTTCTGGCAAAGCATCTTGTGGATAGATGAGACCAAAATAGAGCTGTTTGGTAAAGCACATCATTCTACTCTACTGGAATGAGGCCTACAAAGAAAAAAACACAGTACCTATAGTCAAATATGATGGAGGTTCAAAGACGTTTTTGGGGTTGTTTTGCTGCCTCCGGCCCTGGGTGCCTTGACTGTGTGCAAGGCATCATGAAATCTGAATATTACCAAATATACACAAACATACTTCAAGAAGCACCCAGAAATGGATGAAAACAAAGTGCTGGAGAGTGGAGAGTTCTGAGGTGGCCGTCAATGAGTCCAGATATAAATCCCATTGAACACCTGTGGAAAGATCTTAAAATTGCTGTTGGTAGAGAGCAGCATTCAAATATGAGAGACCTGGAGCAGTTTGCAAAAGAAGAGTGTTCCAAAATTCAAGTTGAAAGGTGTAAGAAGCGTGTTGATGGTTATAGGAAGTGAGTGATTGCAGTTATTTATTCCAAAGGGTGCGCAACCAAATATTAAGTTAGCGTACGAACAAATTTGTCCAGCCCATTTTTGTTGTTTTGTGTTATATCATGTCCAATTTGACATTTATTTTCGGTTTCTTGTGTTGTTCCGATACACACAAAGGAAATAAACATGTGTATAACAAACCATGTAATTGCAATAGTTTTCTGGGATAATTCTTAATTTTCTGGAACAATTCTAAGGGAGCCAACATTTGCAGCCATGACTGTATAAATCTGATGATGCTCTAGGTCATAGATATCAAATTCAGGCCTATGGGACAAATCTGGCCTGAAATGTAAAAAAAAATTTGGCCTGTAAGAAAATATCAAATGTCTACTAGAGCTATCCCAATTGTAGACAGCGTATGCACAGCTAATACTACAAATCCAGCGTTTCTGGTCTGGCACACTTCCTGGTTACTACAAGGCTGTTACAGCTATGACGCACTTCCTGACAAGCATTCGTCTCAGTCGGATGTCCCTTCATCTTCTCCCTGCATCAATGCACAATCACTTAGTACTCTCTTATACATCTCAGTGCACATAGTGCCTACTACCCTCTATCTCCCCTACAAACTGGGCACAGGTACGCTATTGAGCCAGTGCGCTCATGCCATGAGTTATTTTATTGCTCTATTTGGTCAAGCATTCTCAATTTTGTTTTGTTTTTTGCACATTGTTATCCTTTCCCTAGTATTGAGATTTTACTCTTATTGTTCACTCACTACCATCTTTACTCTGCGAATATTATTCTTTCAGTGCTGTTTATGTACTTGTAATATTCTCTACTTCCCTATATTTCCTTCTATTTGGGACTCACCACAGTCTTTGCATTCCCCTCTATATGGCTATCTACTATCCCCACAACCTTAATGTCTCCTGCAGTATTTAAGTTCTCCCTATCCTAGACAGATTTCCCCAACCCATTTTTTCACCCTCCCCCTACCTTTTTTTCTGTTGCGCTTAATGTTATAATTATCAAGGTTGGCCTGCAACTTTGTCCAAGTTATTAATTTTGGCCCACTGTGTATTTGAGTTTGACATCCCTGCTGTAGGTAATGAGCACTGGTAGTTACAGATTTTGCACTGAGGCCCAAGAGTGTGAAGGTACAATTCTCTAGTTTAAAGAGTGTGTTTACCTTTCTACTTTAAGAGTGTCTAACACCTTCTCAAAGGGATTTTCCATTTATAATTTTTTAATAGCATATTATCTTTGTAAGCAATCAGGAGTTAAAATGGTGAGTGGCAAGTATATGCCACTGAGGGTTCTTTCATCTGTCATTTAAGTCTTGGAATTGTTATGACCAGTGATGATATGTCACTGAGTAATTTATTTAACTGGAGTTTGGGTCCAGGTTTTAGGAGTGACTGAAGAGCCTGGGTGGGAAAGTGACTCCCATACTCCATACTATGTCTTATCTACCAGACCAGAAGCCTCCAGTGGGTCTAAGGGTGAATGTATAAAAACAAGGTACCAAAGAGCAGTGTGCTCTTTGTCTCCTGGACTGAGCAAAAGTTCAGCTTGGTAGTAAAAGGTCTGAAGATCTCACTGTGGAAAGTGAAAGACTATTATTAACTGAACCTGTAAAGTTTGGTGAGAAACATTGATTTATGTGTAAGTGACAAAGTCTGACATCAAGAACATTTATTTTCTGTTTTGCTGCTGAAGTAAGCCTGTTTTCAGTTACTGTTTCTTTAGGATGTGCACAATAAATCCTGGACAATTGAACTTTAGTGCGCCTTTTTTGCTTTGCTATCTGAAGGGTCCCATTCACTGCTTGTTCTTCTTTTAAATTACAAACAAAACTCTATTTACTGACCCTTCTCCACTGCTCCTGGTGATTGCTTACAGGTTGTGCAGTGATGTTATCACTATAACTTATGTGATGACTAAAGTCAGTCACTGAGTTTTGTCTCATACCCTTGAATTTGACAGTGCTACTTAACCCAATGATTGGCTGCCGCAGTCATATGTGCTGTAGTTAAGACATCAACACTGCAGACTTTAAACTAATGTTTCCCAAACTCCAGTCCTCACGGCCCTCAACACATTAAATTTTCAAGATTTCCTTAGTATTGCACAGGTGATGGAATTATTATCAAGGCCTCATAAATTGCCACAGGTTCTCTCACCTGTGCAATACTAAGGAAATCTTGAAAATGTAATGTGTTGGGGGCCATGAGGATGGGAGTTTGGGAAACATTGCTGTAAACAGTCTCTGGGAGCAGTGGCAGAGAGACAGAAATAGAGCAGGGGAAGGCATTTCTGCGACGTACACGGTGACGCACGCCAGTGAGATGTGCGGAATTGATTAAAGGTAACCTGTCACCAGAAAAAATTCTATTAATCTGCAGATATGGGGTTAATCTGCAGGTTATTAGAATTATTAATGTTCCTGATGCATGCAGTTACCCAAACGCTGCGGGGAGAAAATGAACTTTATTTCCCCCGGTGCTGGCTCAGTCACCGCTCTATGTTTATAGAGTAGCAGCTGTAACCGTGCCCCAGCCCTGACTGACAGCCGGCCCCAACGCAGAGCCAGTGTCAGTCAGGGTCAGGGGCGCGGTTACAGCCACCGCTCAGTATACTTCTTCCACAGTGTTCAGGTAAGTGCAGGCACCAGGCTGGTTAACCCCATATCTGCAGGTTAATAGGATTTTTTTTGGTGACAGGTTATCTTTAAGCGTTGTGTGATTCTAAATAAATTCAGGGCATTCTACACAGACTGGCCGTTAATTAGGACTGGCATACTCAACGCCAATCTTAATGAATCGGTCCCCCCTGTGCAGGCTCTGTGCACTGTAGGGTTTCACCGGTATGAGACCAGGGACAGAAGGCTATGTATAAGTCATACATACCCACGGCCATTCAGCGCCGCCTCACTCCATACACTTGTATGGAGCGAGGCCACGCCCGTCTAGTGACGTGGACAGCCAGTGAGCGCGTTCGACTAGAAGATGCTGCCTCGCTCAATACAAGTGTACCCCACTGGCCAGGTGTATGTATAACACATACATACCCTCCGTTACCGGGTCTCATAAGGGCGAATCCCCGCAGAGCACAGTGCCTGCGCAGTGGGGGATTTATAAGTCTGCAGTTACACAGAGTGACTGCGGACTTATCACTTTTGACTGGACAACCCCTTTAAGATTACTTCTTTATCTCCTATATTCACATATTATCTATTTCAAAGTTACATTAGATGTGAAGTCAATGATGTTATTGAGGTTTAAAAGGAACCTAACACCTCCAGAAACTCTAAATAGCAATTAATATATTCTAGTTTACTGGAGTAGGAGCTACAGAGAGAGAATTGAGTTATATTCTCCTTCACTTCCAGTCATTGGGGCGGTGAAGAGAGCAGTAATAGACACCGCTTACAGCACAGTGAGAGCATTGTAATTACCCGCACACTTAATGACAGCAGTTCTGCAGCGTGTGTGTGCTTTACAGGCTGTCAATCAATGCTTCGGGGAGCGATTACAGAGATTGTCCCAGTATACCGAGCCGCTTCATGGAGAATATATCTTCATTTTTTCCCTGCAGCGGCTGTTCCTATAAACCAGCCAGAGTTTATTTAAATGCTATCTACCTGAAGATTACAACTATATAATTTTAAAGTTATATATAGGGCGGCACAGTGGCTCAGTGGTTAGCACTGCAGCTTTGCAGCACTGGGGGCCTGTGTTCAAATTCCATCAAGGACAACATCTGCAAGGAGATTGTATGTTCTCCCCGTATTTGTGTGGGTTTCCTCCCACACTCCAAAGACATACTGATAGAGGCTCACAATCTCTGAACTCCCTATGTAGACAGTGCCAATAATGTCTGTAAATTGTCTGAATTGTAAAGCCCTGCGGAATATGTTGGCGCTATATAAATAAAAATATTATTATTATTATTATATTATTGCTATATGTAAAAAACGTTATATTTGTTCTGTTAAAGACTATGTATTAAAAACTACTATTAATGGCGCAAAGAAATCAAATCATGTGCACATGTTTGTAACGCAATATAACCTGAACTTTTGAACCTTGAACAGAAAAAATGTTCGAGATGTTTTTTGTAGGTCAAGCATAAACTAACTATATTTGATGTTTTCATTTTGCTGCTATAGACTTGTAATAGGAAGCTAGAGCTAGAATATTTTTCTAAATATCTTTTTTCTCATATCACAATAAGACTACAATGTACTTAGAGCTAAAAATTGGAAAACTACATAATATTATTTAAAGTCTAAACAAAATGCAGGATGCCTCGGCCACAATGTAACATGCAAAACTAGTATCTACAAGTTTATTTATGGGTATTCATTGTTTTAAATGAGTCTGATCTGGGTGCTGGACTCAACCTCAAAGGGATTGTCCACTTTTTTTATATTGATCCTATCCTTACAATTGGTCATCAATATCATATCGTTGGGGGTACAGCAAGCACCACCCCCCATCTATTAGCAGTTCTTGGTGCTGTGGCAGAAAGATGTTCTCAGCTGTGGAGTGGAAAAGTGCACCTAAACTGTATAATAGCCACAACAAAGTACTGCAGATTCACTCCTATTCATTTAAATGGGGGTAGATCTGCAGTATGAGGCTGCGGCAACTATACAGTTGACGGAGCTGTGCAGTTCTGCAACTGATCACATCTAGCCACCAGCACTGGAAACATCTACTAAGTGAGGGTGACGGGTGTCAGACAACCCATTTAATAAGGATTGTTCTAATCTAGAAAGCCAATAGACCATAATATGATGTATAACAAGGAGTGTTGAGCCATCCCCGTAGTGTTCGAGTTCGGTTCGGTTCGTCGAACACCCGTGTGTTCGCCGAACTGTTCGTCGAACACCTTCGAACACCGTTAAAACCAATGGCAGGCAAACAAAAACACATAGAAACACATAGAAAACACCTTCAAAGGTGTCCAAATGCTGACAAACTGCTCAGAAGACACAAATAACACATGGAAAAGTGACAAGTGCATATAGTCATGCGAAAAGAAAAGAGGTGGAGGAGTAAAAGGAGGGGGAGACACAGATATAGGCATGTCATGCCCTTCTAAAACCAAAAAAGTGTGAAGCCGACACGGCCAGAACGTTCCTGCCCGTTCGACCTTCGTGTCGCCGGGTTTGTGCCAGAGCCATGGTGGACCCTGACGGCCAGCCCCCCTCTCCCAATACTGGTGCCTGTCCGCTGGTGGGTCGAGCGAGCCCCACTGCGGTGGAGGCAGGTCTAATCTTTTTAATTTAAATTGTCTCTCTAATTTGAATGAGTACACTTTAAATCCTTTTACAAGGATCTATTGGAGGGCAAGTCTCATGCCAGAAGCCGCGTAATTCCAGCTCCAGTAGCGTCCACTAAAGCTGCTGCAGTTAAAAAGCTTTTATAAGGATCGAGCTTGGCGGTCCACCACAAGCCGTCCTACCGCCAGTCCCAGCCCCTGTGAATGGGGTGCCTCCCCAATGCTCTTCACTGAGTGTCCCAGGGGCCCGAACCATTTCCTTTGAAAAAATTAAGTGTCCAAACTACAGGTGGTGTAGCTTGCTTAACAGCTGGGATAATCCGCTGACTAGCAGACACTGCTACTAGGCACAAAGTATTTTCTGGGCTAGATGCAGTTAAAAATTTGTAATTAGATACTCTCGTTGGATGCTGAGAAAGCATTCCATAGAGTCTCCTGGCACGCCATATATAATTCTCTTAAAAAGCTTGGGGTAGGGGTCTAGGGGACCCTTTTATAGCCAAAATCACGGCCCTGTATCACAATACGTCACCTAGGCTGAAGATAAATGGAACTGTAGCACCCCAAAGGCTCGGCTGCTACAGAGGTATTGCACCTCACCCAGAGGTGTGATATCTCACTCTCAGGTAAGGATGGAGTGTGGATCAGGACACCGACACCTGCATGCATTACACCACATTGCCGTGGGGCAGGGCGACCAATATGCCCCTGAGATGGGCACGACAGTCCCTGTCCCTGGCTGGAGTGGGGGGAGGGAACACCGAGGAAGGGGAACCCTGTAGTGCAGGAGCAGGGAGGAAGCAGTTCCTGGGTGCATTGAGAAGGGAGTATAAAAGGTGGGCACCATCTTAGTTCAGTGCAGAGAAGTCTGAGCAGAAGTGACAGGGAGCAGGGACTCTGCATGAGCTCTGCTCCGGAGGCGGGCCTAGTAACAGAGGCCCAGGCCTGGAAGAGGGAGAAGGAAGGAAGAGGAGCGGAGAAGGCTCCAGGAACGAGGAACGAAGGGATCCCAGGGGTGCGGACGGGCGTATCGCCACCGCAAGCCCGAATCCACCTGCGTGGAGGGGTCAGGCCAAAGGGGAAGACAGGTCCCCGAAACTAGTGGAGGCGGGAAACGACCCTCAGCTAGAAACCGGAGGCTGTGACATTTTATGTGGCGCAGCTCCTCGCTACACCCGCTAGGAAGGCACCACATAGGGTCAGGGAAACTGGCGCCAAGTTTACCAAGAGGAGGCCCGAGGTAGCCGGACAGAAGCATTGGTAAGAAAGGCCAGACAAAGTACACACAAAGGGGGTCCTGTGAAGCCCTCCAAAGTTATCTAGGAGTTGTCTGACCCCCTCACCTGGTGAGCACAGTACAACATGGGCAGCCGTTACCTGCAGAAGTGGTCTGGATAATAAGAACTGTGAGTAAAGGCCCTGGACTGCATCACTGACTCCGTGTCGTTACTGCTGCTGCCCTGCACCATCACCTCCATCCTTCGCATACACTGCCCTGATGCTATACTCCTCCCGTGGGGAGTTATACTACGCTCTGCTGCACCCACAACACCAGCCTCAGCGGTCTGCCCTGCAGCGGCGGTTCACTCTGAGCGCAATCCACGGGTGGCGTAGTCGGACATTTAAGCATCAAAACCACATAAATAGTTCCGCCATTGGTTTGACCGCCCTGAGCCACGGAACCGGGTCGCCGCCATGGAGACTACAACCACCAGCATCCACCAAAAAGGGTCCGGCTCCGGGTGTCCCAAGGCCCAGGGGGCGCGTCAGAACATTTTCATCACCTTTCATAATCACCAATGCGACAAGGCAGGAATGTCCTCTGTCCCCTCTCTTATACATCCTTGTGACGGAGCACCTGCTCTCATCAATTCACCATAACCCCAATATTAGGTGGATTGAGGTGGGAGGCACCGAGTACAAGTGCTCTGCATTTGCTGATGATGTCCTAGTATATATCACTCAATCACATATATCCATCCCTGCTGTAATGGCTGAAATAGATCACTTTGTTACATGGTCAAATTTTAAAATCCATGCAGCGAAGTCTGAGGCCCTCGATGTCTCCCTCCCCAAATCCATACAGGATTCCATCCAGTCCAACTTTCCCTTTGCCTGGCCCTCACAGGGTATCAAATACTTAGGAATTCCTATTCATAGAGACCTCTCCCGTCTATGTTATCTTAATTTTGGGCCCTTTATTGAACAACTCCTTACAGACCACGGTTGGCAAGATAGAACTGTAAGATTCACTACGTGAACCACTGGTGTTTTGTGGAAAAGCACATGTACACTGTGTTCCAAATTATTATGCAAAAAGTGTTTAGGAGTGATAAGGGAAGAATTTGTTTGTTTGTCAGTTAAACTCATTGATGGTGATGTGTGTCAGGGCTCTTTATATCACTGTAAGCAATTGCAGACACCTGTGCTAATTAGTTTGGCAGGTGTGTCCAATGAAAGGCAAGACTACTTAAGAAGGCTGTCCCACATTATTAAGCAGCCTACATTTTCTGCCAAAATGCGAAAGAAAAAGGATGTGTTGGCTGCTGAGTAGCAACAAATTGTGGAGTGTTTAGGTCAAGGCATGACTACAATTATCGACCTCCTCTATCCAATGCACACAAGCAGAAACAGCTCCAGTGGGCAAAACAGTACATGAAGACTGACTTCAAAACTGTTTTGTTCACCGATGAGTGCCGTGCAACGCTCAATGGTCCAGATGGATGAAGTGGAGGATGGCTGGTTGATGGACACCCCACGCAAACACGGCTACAGTGCCAACAAGAAGGAGGTGGAGTAATGTTTTGGGCTGGAATCATGGGGAGAGAGATTGTCGGCCCCTTTAGGATCCCTGAAGGGGTAAAGATGAACTCCATAATGTATGTGGAGTTTCTCAAACAGCACTTCCTGCCATGGTTCAAGAAGAAGAACCGTGTATTCCACAGCAAGATCATTTTCATGCATGATAATGTACCGTCTCATGCTGCACATAACACATCTGCATCTCTATCGATATGGGTATAAAAGGGGACAAACTTATGGTGTGACCCCCATGCTCCCCTGACCTCAATCCCATTCAGAACCTCTGGAGCATCATCAAAAGGAGTGTCTATGATGGCGGGAGGCAGTTCACATCTAAGCAACAGCTCTGGGAGGGTATTCTGTCCTCATGCAAAACAATTGAAGCAGAAACCATACAAAATCTGACAAATTCAATGGACGAGACAGTTCAGAAGCTCCTTTCGAACAAGGGGTCCTATGTGCAAATGTAACATCACCTAGAATAAAGTTTTGATTTGAAAACTGTTTGATTTCAGTTTCTAATAACCTGCTAATGCTTATAATTTCAAAAATGACCATTTTTTTGTTCTTTATTAAAATGAAAAGGTTGATCGAAGAGTGTGGGGGATCTAAGAGTGTGGCAACCCAGTAGCCAGGATTATTTCGAATTCTGACAATCTGAGGGTCATGTTGCAGGTAGTGCAGCAAGAAGGCACTCATGTGTCTTGCGCATCTAGGAGACCCAAAATTATTTTCCGGGCTAGATGCAGCTAAAAATTATTATTAATTTTAAATCTGGTGGAGCTTAGTATAGATGGCCTAATAGAATCAGTATTGCACACTGCTACAAAGCCCAAATTATTTTCCAGCCAAGATACAGATAAACATGATTAGCAATTTTAAATCTGGTGGAGCTTAGTATAGATGGCCTAATAGAATCAGTACTGCACACTGCTACAAAGCCCAAATTTTTCCAGCCAAGATACAGATAAACATGATTAGTAATTTTAAAGCTTAAAACGGTTGGTGAGGTGATTTTAACAAATCATCAAGCTTTTACTCTCCCCAGGATGACACAGTGGTAGAAAAGTCATTTTGGATCCATGATTTGTTCATATTTATGAACGCGAGTCTGTCTACATTATCAGTGGAGAGCCGCGTGCGCTTATCTGTCAGCACACCACCAGCAGCGCTGAACACACGTTCAGACAGAACGCTGGCTGCAGGGCATGAGAAGATCTCCAAGGCGTAAGTGGCGAGCTCCGGACATTTATCCAGATTGGAAGCCCAAAAAGAGCAAGGGTCTAGTGACACAGTCATGGCTTCAATGTTTACTTGGAGATACTCCTGTACCATCGTCTCTAGGCGTTGACTGTGTGTCAGACTTCTTGTCTCCTGTGGCCTTGCAAAGGATGGGCTAAAAAAGTGGTGAAATGATTCCGCAAAATTGATGTTACCAGCAGATACTGTGTTTCTGTTACGGTTTGAGTGCTGAACACTCGACGGTCCCACGGTTGGCAAGTTGGAACTGTGAGATTCACTATGTGCACCACTGGTGTTTTGTGGAAAAGCACATGTAAGATTCTGCAACAGTCTCTGCTGATACTCCTGCATGCGTGCATCCCTTTCTATGGCAGGAATAACTTCTGCAAATTTACTTTTGTACCGTGGGATCTAACAGTGTGGCAACCCAGTAGTCAGGATTATTTCTAATTCTCATAATTCGAGGGTCATGTTGCAGGTAGTGCAGCAAGAAGGCACTCATGTGTCTTGCGCATCCAGGAGCACCAAGTCCCTGTTGTGTTGGTGGCGAGGTAACAATCATGCTTCCTTCCTCTGTCCTCTCCCCCCAACCTCGCACGACAGAAATGTGATCAAGGTCTCCCTCATCTGATGAGTTTTCCATCAGTTCGTCCTCCACTTCTTCCTTGGCTCCTGCACCTTCCTCACTAGTTTGGCTGCTACCATGTGCCCTGGTAAAACCATCTCCCCCACCCTCACATGCCTGCTGCCTTGGTGCTGCCGACCGTCCGGACCTTGCAGATGTTAGCCCTTCCGCATACAACTCCTCCTCCTCTACTTCCTCTACCTCCTCTTGTGCCACCACCTGACTCCGAATTCTGTTTAACATGGCTATATGTCAGAACGTATTGCGCCAGGGCTTGTTGGTGCTGCCACAGTCGCTGCAACATGTGCAGAGTTGAATTCCACCAGGTAGGCACATCGTATTTTAGCCGGTGAAGTGGCAGGCCCAACGACTTCTGTAGAGATACAAGTCGCTGAGCTGCGGGATGCAAACGGCGGAAGTGAGCACACAGCGACCGTGCCCTCTGCAGAAGGACATCTAGTCCGGGATAGTGGGCTAAAAATTGCTGGACAACCAGGTTCAACACGTGAGCCATACAAGGCACGTGTGTGACATTGACCCGGCGAAGGGCCGCACCCAGGTTTGCAGCATTGTTGCACACGGCCTTCCCTGGTTTCAGGTCCAGTGGAGACAACCATTCATGAAACAGGTTCTCCAGAGCTGACCACAACTCCTCAGCTGTGTGACTCACATTTCCCAGACATTTCAAAGTAAAAACTGCCTGATGACGTTGAGCCCTGCTGCCAGCATAGTAAGGAGGTGTGCAGGATCCCTTCTGCACAGTTAGAAAGCTTGTGGCATGACCAGACAGGCTTTGGGTGCAGGTGGAGGACTGAGAGGAGGTTGAGGAGGCAGAAGCAGTGGAGGAACTTTGAGATAAAGAGGATTGACGCACAACTCGTGGGGACGGCAAGACTTGGACAGCAGCCCCTTGTCCTGCTGTCACCATAGTTACTCAGTGCCCAGTCAGCAATATGTAAGGCCCCTGTCCATGCCTACTCATCCAAGTGTCTGTGGTGAAATGCACCCTGTCACACACAGAGTTTCTCAAAGAAGCGGTGATGTTGTGTGCGACATGCTGGTTGAGCGCAGGCACACCTTTCTTTGAGAAGTAGTGCCAACTGGGCATCTGGTACTGGGGCCCTGCGACGGACATAAGGTCTCGAAAATTCTCTGTGTCCACCAGGTGGAAAGGAAGCATTTCTGTAGCCAAGAGCTTGCAGATGGTGAAATTCAACCTCTTAGCTTTCTCATGGCTAGGAGGAAATGGTCTTTTACTTGTCCACATCTGAGGCACCGAGGGCTGGCTGTTGTGCTTAGACCGGGTTGAGAAGGGTGTCCCCGGCAAACTGCTGGTCTGTGAGGAAGATGCAGGCGGACATGTTAGGTTGCCTTGATCCAAAGGTGGTGCTATCGATGTCGGACAGCGCTCAACACCAGCTGGTGTTACCACCTCCAAAGAAAATGATGACCTGCCAATCACGCTGGCTGTTGCGGGTAAAGAGGTGGCAGGTCTGTGTCCCAAAACAGGTGTGACTGCTGTCCCCCAAGTCACAGAGGATGAAGAGGCCGCGGATGCACAAGATGTGGCAGACGGTGGTTGGCCCGGCCGGCTAGGTCGCATTGTAGCACAGTGAGCTTCCCACTGCAACTTATGCTTCATGTCCATGTGCCGGTTCAGGCATGAAGTACTCAAACTATGTATTTTTTGGCCTCTACTTAGCTTTTGCTGACAAATGTTACAGATAACACGATTTGGGTCATCTTTATCGATCTGAAAAAATGCCCAGGCTATGCAAGGCTTAGCACCCATGCGACCTGAAGAGCCACCACGACTTGTGGTCAGAGGCAGACTTGTGTTTGAGGATGCAGTTGTTGACGTGCTTCCAGTACTACGTCTCTGTCCAGGAAGGCGCAACCTGACCTAGTCGTCACTAGCATCCTCCTCCACCTCCTCTGCTGACCTCATCTCTTGGCTGACTGTGGATTAACAGTAAGTGGGATCTCCAACCTCGTCATCATCACCCTGTGTGTTATCACACCCGTCGTCCTCAGAGCCAACCTCTTCCTGCCCTGAAAAAAAACTCAAGTTGTCACTCCAATCAGATATTTGAGTCTCATCATCGTCTTCCTCATTGTCTCCACCAACAGGAGTTACAGTTTGGGAACGAGGGTCTACATTATGGTCAGAACCTTCTGCGTCTGGTCCTGGATCCGACTCAAAGATTCTGGGCATCAGTGCAGATCATTTCCTCATCTGGATTCACAGAAGCTCTGGAGCCGACCTCTGATTCCCAGGCTATAGTATGAGTAAACAGCTCTGCAGACTCAACCATCTTTTCTACCCCATACTCAGACGGGCAGCTGGAGACTTGGGAGCTGTGAGGAAGCAAGTGCGATTGGGGTGACACCTCTGAGGACTGGAGTATTTGTGATGTTGAAGTTGAGGTGGAGGAGAGCCCACTTAAAGGATCACTTGATATCCGTTGAAGCACCTGCTGTTTTTGTGCCTCATCTGGAATTTGTAGCGATTGGCGTGGGCGTAAGAAAGGGATCTTATCACATTGTCCGCTAAAAGAAGTAGACATTTTAGTTTGGCTGGAAGATGGTCTTTCTTCTGCAGATGTTACTGTTGCTTTAACACCTACCCCACGGACACAACCCTTTTTACCCTTCCCAACACGCCTATTCCCCTTTCCCCCAGCAGCAGGCCTTTTTCCACTCATTTTGGTGGTTAACTAATTCACAACTCTGGAGTTGTTTGCACAAAAAAACAATGGATGGGAACCGAGCAGAGCTGAGTGGCCAAACTGTGGTATTAGGCCAAAAGTATTGGCTGGGTTAGATGCAGATAAAAATTATATTGAATTTGCAACCTGATGGAGGTCAGTATAGATGGACTAATAGAACAAGCCCCACACACTGCTACAAGCTGAAATATTTTTTCAGAGCTAGATGCAGAAAAAAATTAGATTGAATTTGCAACCTGATGGAGGTTAGTATAGATGGACTAATAGAACAAGTCCCACACACTGCTAGAAGCCGAAATATTTTTTCAGAGCTAGATGCAGAAAAAAATTATATTGAATTTGCAACCTGATGGAGGTCAGTAGAGATGGACTAATAGAACAAGTCCCACACACTGCTACAAGCTGAAATATTTTTTCAGAGCTAGATGCAGAAAAATATTATATTGAATTTGCAACCTGATGGAGGTCAGTATAGATGGACTAATAGAACAAGTCCCACACACTGCTACAAGCTGAAATATTTTTTCAGAGCTAGATGCAGAAAAAAATTAGATTGAATTTGCAACCTGATGGAGGTTAGTGTAGATGGACTAATAGAACAAGTCCCACACACTGCTAGAAGCCGAAATATTTTTTCAGAGCTAGATGCAGAAAAAAATTATATTGAATTTGCAACCTGATGGAGGTCAGTATAGACGGACTAATAGAACAAGTCCCACACACTGCTATAAGCTGAAACATTTTTTCAGAGCTAGATGCAGAAAAAAATTATATTGAATTTGCAACCTGATGGAGGTTAGTATAGATGGACTAATAGAACAAGTCCCACGCACTGCTAGAAGTCCAAATATTTTTTCAGAGCTAGATGCAGAAAAAAATTATATTGAATTTGCAACCTGATGGAGGTCAGTAGAGATGGACTAATAGAACAAGTCCCACTCACTGCTAGAAGCCTAAATATTTTTTCAGAGCTAGATGCAGAAGAATATTATATTGAATTTGCAACCTGATGGAGGTCAGTATAGATGGACTAATAGAACAAGTCCCACACACTGCTAGAAGCCTAAATATTTTTTCAGAGCTAGATGCAGAAAAAAGTTATATTGAATTTGCAACCTGATGGAGGTTAGTATAGATGGACTAATAGAACAAGTCCCACACACTGCTAGAAGCCTAAATATTTTTCAGAGCTTGATGCAGAAAAATATTATATTGAATTTGCAACCTGGTGGAGGTTAGTATAGATGGACTAATAGAATGATGCTATGCCCAAAAGGCTTTACTTCACTAGGTGCAGTAAAAAAATTTGTATTCTATACACAGGTGGTGTAGCTTGCAACACAGATAGGCTACTCCACTGACTAACACACTCTGCAATAGGCCAAAAAGGATTTGCTTTGCTAGATTTAGCCAAATGCTGTGAAAAAAACTTGCACAGCACTGACACAGACCTGCCTGGCAAAAAGTGATAGGAAATGATGTAACTTAGTCCTGAAAAGGACTGCAATTACAATTAGTCTTTACTCCCAACCTATCTATTTAAGAGCACAGACCTGCGTGATAAAAGTCGTATGAAATGATGTAACCTAGTCCTTAAAAGGACTGCAATCACAACTATTCCCTACTCCCAAGCTATCTGTAGATTTGTGCGAAAATTGGCTTGAAATTAACACTGAAAGTATAGAGCACACAGCAACAGCGGTGCCGTCTAACACGCAGCTGCAGCAGTGAGAAAATGGTAGCGACGTGGAAAATGGCTGGGTCTTATAGGGCAAGGACAAGTGACATACACTGTCAATGACACATGCCCTTGCTTGTGTGAAAAAAAGCACTTCGCTCCGTGTGTGCGCTGCCGATAGGCTGACAGATTGCACCTCCCCACTGTAAATGCGGGAAAGAGAAAAAAAAATGGAGATCTTCATTATTCCTGCAGAGATCCATCCCCTGCCCCTCCCCCCGCCCCGCTGTACACTCAAACTGCGTATTAACATTAATTTTCAGCATTACTGAGAAAAAATCCAGTTATGATTTTGGTGCACGAACAGTTATCGAACATAACCTCGAACAGCCTAATTTTTTTTAAATCGTTCGTGTTCGCCGAACGGCTCGAACACCGCCCAAAACAGCTCGAATTTGAGATTGGCGAACAGTTTGAGTCGAACACCGCTCATCTCTAATAACAAGGGACAGTCTAACACAGGTCTTCTCTTTAAGGCACAAAAGAGTCAAGCAATGTTCTCATGTTCTCCAAGGTCTGTCAAATTATGAGATATATTTTTATAACACATTTTTATGTGCAAATAATATTAGTATGGCATGTTCACAGAACAGCATCATGGTATCTATTAAATATATAAATTAGTGACTTTAGATTATTTTTTTAATCACCCCTAGAAGCCTCACAACAATTTCTAAGTATTGGATACCACCAAGGCCACAGTGCTCTCCTAATAATTAAGCTCTGCCTATTACTAGCACCTCAACCAACAAGTAAAATCTGATTATACCATTTTAATATAAACAGCAATAAAAGCATATGCAGATCACCTCTTTTGAATGAAATGATTTATAAGCTCTTAAATGGCTTCTTAATCTTAAAAAATGGCAAACTCCTTACATAAAGTTATGATCAATTTAATTTCTAATGTAACAGCACTGTGCCTTGTGTAATTCCAGTTAAAGCGCACCTGTCAGCAGGAATGTGCTCAGTAAACTACATACACTGTCAGGTGGGCAACATTACACTGGTTAATCTGATACCTTGGTTGATTAAATCAGTCTTGTGGTTCTTGTGTAATCATTACTTTCAGTTTGGAGATAATGATATGCTCGTGCTTCGGGGGCACTCTATCTGGTGCTCTGCTTACATACTGTGCCTTCACTGACCTGCCTCCTATTTTACCTAGCCTCGCACTACTAGATGCATTATGTAAAATAGGAGGCAGGTCAGTGAAGGAATAGTGAGCTGTCATAAGAGCATACAGATGAATATGTAAGCAGAGCACCAGATAGGGCACCCTCACAGGCCACCCCAAAGCACAAGCACATCCATCATTATCTCCAAACTGAAAGTAAAGATTACACAACAACCACAGGACGGATTTCATCAACCAAGGTATCATTTTAATCAGTGTAATGGTGTCCACCTGACAGTGTATGTAGTTTACTGAGCACAATCCTGCTGACAGGTGTGCTTAAAAGGTGTTTTCCCACAAACAAAGTACATTTTAATTAGTAGATCTTGTAATAAAAATAAATTCCACAATTGGATGTGTTAAAAAAAAATGTTCCTGTACTGAGATAATCTTATAGATGAGCCCCTGCTATGTGATGGGTAATGGCTGTGTCTTATCATGTCTGATCATACCACAGTTACTGGCATGGGAGGGAAGCAAAAGAGAGTACACAGACAGGACAGCATGGGATCACAGCTGATTCTTTTTGTGAGGTAAAATATTTCACTGCCTGTTTTTAAGCAATGTTTTACCTCAAATAAATAATCAGCTGCAATCCCCTACTCTGCTATTTGTATACTCTTTTGCCTCCTCATCTGCCCAGAAGTTATGGAATGATCAGACCATGTCCCTGCAGGGTAAGACACAGCTATTAAACAGTAGGGGCACATTTATAAGATTATCTAAGCACAGGAACATTTTTTTAAACACATCCAATTATGAGACTTATTATATTATTCAAAGATCTGTTGATTAAAATGTTGATTAAAATTAACTTTGTTCATGGGAAAACCCATTTAAATACTGTAAATTGCAGCCTTATTAAAAAGTAGCTCAATAATATACTCTTTAAAGGTATTGTATATTTAGGATTTATCCCTGAAATACATGACAAAGTTCTGGTAATTGAGAATACTACTGATCACTACAATGGAGGTACCAAGCTTCTTGTGTAAAGATTGAATAATAGAGTGGCAGTCTATCTCGAAACCATGTTGCTACATTCAATGTTAAATGAACTGATGGAACATAGACAACAGAGCTTAGCTTTTTATTGGTTTAAATAACTGAAAGGTATTTTCTGTCAAATTTTCAATAACAACAAAAATGCAATGAAATTAATTCAAAAATTCTATGTATGAACATACCTTAGTAAACACCAATTCGAATCAAACTATTAACTGACTTGGGTGGCATCTAGCAGGTATTCTAAATAAACTATCGCTCAAGCTTTCCCTCAATCATCTACAATTCAGAAACCCTAGCCACATATATGTCTTCATCTAATTTGTTTGTGAGCAAAACAATATTAAAAAATTATGTCACACAGTAGCTTAGTTGGTTATTTTCACAGATGGTGAGGGCCTAAAAAGTACCTTGAGAAAAGCTTCTAACTCACAGGTCTCTCTACAGTTTTACATGTTTAGAATTAGAATTAGTCTTAAACATTCTGTAAAAAAATAGATTTAGTTCAATGTTGTTATGAAGCGCCCTTCAAAATATTCTGTTCACAAGTTATTGCATTCAGTGACTGTCCCTAAAGAATTGAATAACATATGTTTCTTTCTTTTGCCCTACATACTTTACTAAACTTTCTACTGCAGACTAGAACAAAATAAAGGTTTATGTGTCACCTAATTAGTATGGTTCAGCAGAAAGACTAAAATAGAAGTGTTTAGCATTAGAGAAGAAATTTTAATTAAATATCAATCTCATCCATGCATCCATTTAATCTATGGGAAAATGTAATTATAGTATTTAAAGCCAATTTTGTTTTCAACCACATGAAACAGGAATTAGTGTAGATTCTTCTTTGGTAAACTTATATTAATCAAGGGTGGAACTGCATGTCACTGTACATATGTGCTTCCCCTTTTTCCAATAAGAACACTTAACATGGTGAAGGTCCGAATGATTGAATCACCCATTTTGGCACATTTAACAGAAATTGAAAAGTCCAGTTAATGAAAATAATATAAAACTAGAAGTCATAAAATTTTACCTGATATAACTAACATGTCAATAGATATTTTGAACATCCAAATTCTTAATGGTGATCACATAGCGTGAGCGTATAAAAGATAATGTCCTAATGGCAATGTGTCAATTGAAATGCATCATTATCTTGTAGCTGCATGGTTCTAAAGTCATTGGCCCCGATTCATTTTACTTTTTCTCCAGTTTTCAGGAGTCGTTTGCTCCTTTATAGTGTGATGCCGACTCAGTTATCACGAACACGCCGTGAGTCAGGGAAGTCAAGGAGTTTGAAGTCAAGAGCCAGGAGGGTACATCAAAACCAGAGGGAAGAAACAAAGGCATAGTCAGGTCACAGTCCAGGGTCAGAATTCCAAAGTCAGGGTTTATCAAGGCTAAAGGTGTAATACAAATGGGAAGTCAAAAGCTAAATCCGAGGACCTGCAACAAAAGATCATAATGTCTGAGTCCACAGAACAGAAAAAACACACCGCTGAGCTGAAAACTTCAACTGGCAGAGGTCTTGACTGACAGCTTAGCTAAATATCTGGGTAAACACTAACAACAGGGAACACCTGAAGGACGCTCAGCACCACCCAGTCTCAGATTGGACGGCTGAGCTATCTATCAAAATATTGACAGCTCAGCATGCCACTGCACTAGATTGGATTACTGAGCTGTCAGTCAAAATACCAACAGGCCAGGATGCCCATGCACTAGATTGCACGACTGATCTGTCACTGACCAAATTGACAGCTCAATATGACCCTGAATCCATAGAGCAGCAAAATTGTCACTCATTGCGTCCAAGACACACTGAGTGGAGGAATCGTGACAGTCCACCCCTCTTCTAGGGGGGCCATCGGACCGCCAGGTTTCTCAGGAAATTTCAGTTGGAAGGACATGACTAACAGATGAGTCCATAGTTTTTCTGGAATTGGCAATGGAGTCAATTCCGCGGTCGGACAGTTATGACACACTTTAGCGCAAGATCAAACTTCACAAGCGGATACAAAATCTTTAATATCATAGTTCATAGATTGCCACCAGAAAAGTCTACCAATGACTTTCTGTATAGCTGTGACCCGAGGATAACCATTCAAGACAGAATCATCATACTTCTATAACTGACACAAACTTGGATACACAGGCAGAAATAATTTGGACCCCGGAGTAGCAGAAGGAGCCAACGACTGGACTTTATGGATCTCTGTTTCTTACTCAGAGGATACCATGGAAACCACTATGCGCTGAGAAATAATGGAGGTTTTGGAGGAGAAATTGAATCAAGACTGCGATATAATGCATCATCTTTCTCATTCTTAGACCCCGGCCTGAATGTGATAGAGAAATTAAACCTAGAAAAAAAATAAAGACCATCTGGCCTGTCTGGGGGGGATTAATTGTTTAGCTGATTCAATGTAAACTAGGTTCTTATGATCAGTGACCACAGTAACTTGATGAACTGCCCACTCCAAACAATGCCTCCATTACTCAAAGGCCAGTTTAACAGCAAATAATTCACGATTCCCAATATCATAATTTCTTTCAGCTGACAAGAATTTTTTAGTAAAAATTGCACATGGACGCAGGCTATTCAGAGTTTTGGAACCCTGCGATATAACAGCCCCTACCCTGACCTTCAAAGTATCCACCTCCACAATTAAATGCTCTTGGAGATTGGGCTGAATGAGATGAGGAGCAGACATGAAACGCTCTTTTAATCCTTCAAAAGCCTGAATAGCATCTGGCGACCAAACCTTGAGATTTGCCCCCTGACATGTAAGGTAAGTAAGAGGTTTAGTGATCTGAGAAAAACCATTGATGAATTTTCTATAATAGTTGTTGAATCCAAGAAAATGCTGCAATGCTTTAAGGTCATGAGGTTGAACACAACCAATTATGGCCTGTACCTTTCCAGGGTCCATTTTAAACCTTTCTGCTGACAAGATAAACCCCAAGAACGGAATTTCCTGAACAGAAAAAACACAAACAAACAAAGAGTTCTCCCTCAATCTTTGTAATACTACACGAACATGTTCCTCGTGAGAGTCCAAGTAGGGAGAGAAAATTAGAATATCATCCAGGTAAATCACAACAAATCATCCAATGCAATCAGAGAATATATGATTAATAAAATTTTGAAAAACAGCAGGTGAATTAGATAACCCAAATGGCATGACAAGATTTTCAAATAAACCCTCAGATATTGAAAACTAAGTTTTCCACTAATCACCCTTCCGGATGCGTATCAAATTGTAAGTTGCCACTTTTTAAGTTTAGAAAACCACTTAGCACCCATAAGCTGATTTTATAGGGCAGGGATGAGTGGAAGTGGGTATGTATTCTTAACTGTGAGTTTATTTAGTTCTTGGAAATCAAGGCAAGGACGGAGACCCCCATCTTTCTTTTTTACAAAGAAAAATTTGTCAGCTACAGGGGAGGAGGAAGGATGGATATGACCATTCTGTAAATATTCGATAACTTAGTTTTTCATGGCGGTCCATTCAGGCCCAGACGAGCCTTAGGTAATTTGGCATTAGGGACATGATTGATAGCACAATCATAAGGATGATGGAGAGGTAGTATTTCAGCCTTTTTTTTCCAATAATACATCTTAGAAGTCCTTTAGGCAGACCCTTCAGGCTAGCAGAGCATATTTGTATCGACTTGTAACAATTGGGGCTCTATTTAACAATTTCTTTCTGACTCCAATCAATAACCGGGCTGTGAAGAAGCAGCCATGGAAGCTCCATCACCAACCCAGTGGGTAAATTTATCCAAAATAAAAAAGTATGGCCAGACAAATGAGTAGTAAGGTGGGTTTAAATATTTTTTTACATTTTACTGGATACATATGTTATGATATGGGGTCTTTAGAAATCACAGAGCGTAACAAGAGGCAATAGATTTGGGAAGATTAACTTCTTTGCAAATCAAATTTCCCAGTAAAATGCATGCGAACAGGTTAATTCAGATTTTGGCAGATCCCTCATCTCTATAAGGGACATCATATCACCATGGTCATGTATTCAAAAGTAGCAGGAGAAAATAAATGTCCAAAAGTGTGTTGATATTGTTTGACACCACTTGGCCACACACTTTGCTTATGAAAATGTGAATCTCTTGGAAAGTTTATTTTATAAGTTTCTACAGAGAGAAGATTATTATAATGAAAAACTATTCCGTATTTAATACGTATGTGTTTACAATGTTACTTGAGTATATTAACCCCTTAGTGACGACAATTTTGACCTTCCTGACCAGACCAAATTTTTGAAATCTGACCAGTGTCATTTCATGTGGTAATTACTCTGGAACGCTTTAACGTATCCCAGTGATTCTCAGTTTGTTTTTTGCATGACACATTGTTCTTTATGTTAGTCATAAATTTAGGTTGATATGTTATGCATTTATTTGTAAAAATATTGGAATTTTGGAGAAAATGTTGAAAAATTCACAAATTTCAAACTTTCTTTTTTTCGTATCCTTAAACGAGATAGTCATGCTGTACAAAGTAATTAATAAATAAAAATTTTTATATGTCTATTTTACATCTACATCATTTTTAAAACATCATTTTATGTTGTTAGGCTGTTAGAGGGGTTAACAGTTTAGCAACAATTTCTAAGTTTTCCAATACATTTACAAAACCTGTTTCTTTAGGGACCTATTCAGATTTTAATGAACTTTGAGGGGTCCATATATTGCAAACTTCCCAAAAGTAATACCATTTTAAAAACTGAACCCCTCAAATACTTCAAAACTGCAGTCAGGAAATTTTTTAATCTTTTATGTGCTACACAGGAATTAATGAAAAGTAGAATGAAAAAACAAAAATTAAATTTTATCTCTAAAATGTTGCTTTAGCCCCAATTTTTTCATTTTTACAAGGAATAGCATGAGATAATGGACCTCACAGTTTGTTACACAGTTTCTTCCAAGCGCATTGATACCCACTTGTGGTCAGAAACCTCCACTTAGACAAACGGCAAGGCTCGAAAGGAAGGAGAACCATTTGAATTTTGGAACACAAATTTGGCTGAAATAGATTGTGGGCACCATGTCGCATTTGCAGAGCCCCTGATGTGCCTAAACAGCAGAAGCCCCCCCCACAAGTCACCCCATTTTAGACACTAAACACATCAAGGAATTCATCTATTGCTGTGATGAACTCGTTGAACCCGTAGGTGCTTCACAGAGCTTTATAAAATATGGATGTGAAAGCGAGAACTATGTTTTTTCCGCTAAAAATTAGTTTTAGCCCCAAATTTGTAATTTTTACAATATATAATAGGAAAATGATACCCCATATGTAGTCAAAAACTGCTGTTTGGGGATATGGCAGGGCTCAGAAAGGAAAGAGCCCTATTTAATTTTTGGAGCGTAAATTTGTTTGGAATAGATTGTGAATGCCATGTCGCATTTGCAGAGCCCCAGACATGCCAAAACAACAGAAACCCCCCACAAGTGACACCATTTTCAAAACTAGACACCTCAAGGAATCAATCTATTGGTGTTCTGAGCATTTTTAACTTACAGGTAATTCAAAAAACTTTATAACATTTAGATGTAAAAACAAAAACATTTCTTTTTTCCACTAAAATATTGTTTTAGCACCAAATTTATAATTTACATGAGGAGAAATAGAAAAAATGAACCCCATAATTTGTTATGCAATTTTTACCAAACGTGAAAGTACCCCATGAGTGGCGGTACACTACTGTTTGAACTCATGGCAGGGGTCAGATGAGAAGGAGTCCTACTTGGCTTTTAGAATGCATATTCCATTTAAATCGATTGCTTGCACCATTAGCTGAGCCCCTGAGGTGCCAGAACAGCAGAAAACCCCATAAGTGACCCCATATTGGAAATTTCACTGCTTAAGGATTTCATCTGGGGTTGCAGTGAGTATTTTGAACCCACAGATGTATCACAGAATGTTATCATATTGGGACGTGTAAATAAAAAAAAAAAAATTTTACCACTAAAATTTTATATTTGCTGCAAATTTGTCAGTTAAAAAATGATTAATAGGTGAAACTGGACCCCACAATTTAATGCGCAATTTCTCCCGAACATGGAGATGCCCTATGTGTCATCGGAAACTACTGTTACGCCACACGTCTGGGCTGAGCAGTAAGGAGTGCTAGTTTGGTTTTGGTGCACAGATTTTGCTAGAATAGTTTGCGGGCAACTTTTGTGGAGCTCCTAAGGAGCCAGAACCGCAGAAAAAAAATAAAATGACCCCATTAAAGAAGCTGCACCTCCTAAAGAATTCATATATGGCTGTAGTGACCATTCTGTCACATCCATGTAATGCTTCTTTTCTGGAGAATTACAAATCTGCCAGCTTAGTGCCTATACATTGTGCCACCATACAGTGTAGTGCCTCCATATATTTTAGCGTCCCCATACAGTGTGCCAAGCTTGCGCTTCTGGCGACATGTACCCCGTAAATTGTTAAATGCGCTCCCCTCTACAATAATGCCAATGCAAAAATGCTTACTGTGAATTAGGCACAGTGGGGCTCAGAAGGGGGGGTGGAACATTTGGATTTGTGAGCATAGATTTCACAGGATTTTATTTAAGGGGGTGGGAGCCATGTTATTTTTTTCAAAGTCTACCAGTAACCCGGGAACCTCTATATTTCCATTGACAGATGATGGACCTGTGTGGGGGCTGATTTTGTGCAGGATAAGGTAGGGTTTTAATAGGTAGCATTTTGGGGTACATACCATTTTTTGATCACTTTCAGTATAAGGCTGGGATCACATTCTTCTGTTCTACACTGAGCACTTACGTTGGGGCTTCCATGCAAATCCTACAAAAACAATATTCAGACGAAATCCCTGACAGAACCACTCACTCTAATAAAACAGATAGAGTCACTTTGGAGTTCATTTGGCATCCATTCTTTTTAGGCGAGCACAGAACTGTGGTCAACTACGCTTCTGTGCTAAAAAGACGTCTAAAAAAAGTGACACTGTCGGAAAAGAGACCAGACAGAATCCAAAAGGGACTCCATGTGTCTCAGAAGTGAGTGGTTCGATCGTGGGTTTTGTATGAATCACAGTTTTTGGGATTTACATGGAAACCCCAACATAAGCGCTCAGCAGAGAGCACAGGATAAATATGAGCAGAGCCTTATTCAGACTTCTTGGGGGCAGAATGAACAAATAAATAGCAGTACAAGAATAGTTTCTAATTTTATTTTTGTGCGGATCACCATGCGGTATATGTAATAAGACAGATTTATTCTTCGAGTCAATGTGATTACAGCGATACCAGATTTATATAGTTTTTTTATGTTTTGCTAATATCACACACTAAAAATGCTTTTTTATAAAAAAAAAAAATATTTTTTTGGCGCCATATTCTGAGAGCTGTAAATTTATTTTTTGATGAACATAGCTGCTTGAGGGCTTATTTTTTGCGCGACAAGTTGGAGATTTTGTTTGGTTTAATTTTTGGGTAAATAACTTTTTTTGATTGCATTTTAATCAGATTTTTCAGACACAGAATAACTGCAATTCAGTTATTGTTTTTACTTTTTATTTTTAGCACAGTACATCATGTGGTAAAAGTGATAAGACCGATTTGTTCATCGGGTTAGTACGATTGCAGCGACAACAGACATATCGTTTTTTTATGCTTTGCTGCTTTTACAGACTAAAAACTATGAATTTTGTTTTTGCATCACCATGTTCTGAGAGCTGTAACTTATATTTTTGCCGAATGAGTCATATTAGGGCTTGTTTTTAGCGGACGGTTTGGTGTTTTCATTTATACCATTTTTTTCTACCTATGACTATAGCTTTTTATACATTTTTTTGTGTGTTATCATGATGATAAAGCGACATTTTTGGCTTGTTTTTCATTCTTTTTTTGCGGTGTTCGCCATATGGAATAAATAGCTTGACAGTTTTACAGATTGGGTCGTTCTGGAAACGGCGATAGCAAATTATGTTTCTTTTCTGTTTATTTTTGTTTCATCAGAAAGGCTGCGTTTCTAGTAGAGAAAGGGCTTTTTGTGATTTTTGTGTTTTTTACTTTATTACATATTTTTTGTAACTTTTTTTTTTTCTTTTCCATTTAGTCCCACTTTGAAACATGAATATTTTTCCCTTTGATTGCTGGTCTCATACACCGCAGTACTCGTGTACTGCAGTGAATGAGACCGATCGCAAGGGGTCGTTCCTGCCAAAGTGGGTCTTTTAACCTCTTAAGATACTGCTGTCGTGATTGACAGCAGTATTAAAGGGGTTAACTGTTCCTGATCGGTTACAAACCTGGCTGGGACAGATACCACGGGGTGTCAGCTGTCATGTACAGCTGTCACCTATGGGAATTTCAGCTGCGGGGCTGCGCTATTCAATTATTCCTCAGTGCCATTAAAAAGCAGCCCTGAGGAATAAGGCCCCTTAACGGCAGCCGTTAAAAAGCGTATCGGCGGTTGTTAAGGGGTTAAAAAAATAGTTGTGGGATTAAATAGCACTTTCACCATTTTTTTCATATTGAAGTGGACACACAATTTAATAGTGGCTGCAGAGCAGAATAAAACATATTTTTTTAATTTGCCTCTATAGGAGATATTAGCAATAGTGTTGAGCGAGCATGCTCGACACTGCTCGGTACTCGCCCGAGCATCTCACTACTCGGGATGTTCGGCGAGCACCGAGCATTTCCGGTTTACTCGGGTGGAAGCTCGGGTCTCCGCCCTGCATGTTCGGCGCTCTTTACAGAGCCAATGAACATGCAGGGATTGCCAGCCAGTCACTGTAATGCAGCAGCCATGTTGGTTGTGGGCATTACAGTGATTGGCTGGCCACACAGCATCACCTCGAGTATTTAAAACCAGGCGCCGCCATCTTGGACACAGTCGCTCCGGATCAGACGGTGTAGGGAGAGTCTTGCTGAGCTAGGGAGAGATTTATACTGCGAAATAAGTACTGTAGGGTCTCTAAAGCCTGAAAAATCAAACGAACAGTCCTTCTCAGAACTAATATGCATCCCAAATATCAGGCAGGCAGGCTGTATAGGAGACGCAGTGGTTATACCAACAAACACTGCATTACAGTCCTGTGTGCTGCTTTTCAAATTGCTAGACTTAGCCCCAGGTCTCAGGGGCCAGGAAAAATCCTTTTTTTTTCATCTAAATCCTTTTTTTTTTTTTTCCTCAGTCAGACTGTACAAATACCCATCTTATTAACCTTTTGGTAATTTTTCCCCCTAAAAAATAAAAATTGAGTGTGTCTGTGAGTGTTCAGACACAAATATATCTGTTTAAAAGAGTCTGGTGTAGGCCAGATAACTAGAACTGTGGTTTTGCAATTCCATGGTTCAAATCTCTGTATTATCCACTTTTTTGCCTTTTTTCCATAAAAAAAAAAATTTTGAGTGTCTCGCTGACTGTTCAGACACAAATATATCTGTTTAAAAGAGTCTGGTGTAGGCCAGATAACTAGAACTGTGGTTTTGCAGTTCCATGGTTCAAATCTCAGTATTATCCACTTTTTTGCCTTATTTCCATAAAAAAAAACATTTTGAGTGTCTCGCTGACTGTTCAGACACAAATATATCTGTTTAAAAGATTCTGGTGTAGGCCAGATAACTAGAACTGTGGTTTTCCTCTTCCACAGTTCAAATCTGGGTATAATCCACCTTTTTGCATAAAAAAAACAGTTTCAGTGTCTCGCTGACTATTCAGACACAAATATATCTGTTTAAAAGAGTCTGGTGTAGGCCAGAGAAATAGAACTGTAGTTTTGCAGTTCCATGGTTCAAATCTCTGTATTATCCACTTTTTTGCCTTTTTTCCATAAAAAAAAACACTGAGTGTCTCGCTGACTGTTCAGACACAAATAGATCTGTTTAAAAGATTGTGGTGTAGGCCAGATAACTAGAACTGTGGTTTTCCTCTTCCACGGTTCAAATCTGGGTGTAATCCACCTTTTTGCATATAAAAAAAAAGTTTCAGTGTCTCGCTGACTCTTCAGACACAAATATATGTGTTTAAAAGAGTCTGGTGTAGGCGAGATAACTAGAACTGTGGTTTTGCAGTTCTATGGTTCAAATGTCTGTATAATCTTTTTTTTGCCTTTTTTCCATAAAAAAAAACATTTTGAGTGTCTCGTTGACTGTTCAGACACAAATATATCTGTTTAAAAGATTCTGGTGTAGGCCAGATAACTAGAACTGTGGTTTTTCTCTTCCACAGTTCAAATCTCCTTTTTATTACCCTTTTGCCATTGATAATGCGAATGTAAGCTATTTTACTTCATTTACAATGGGCAAGGCACGTGGCAAGGGACGTGGAACTGGACGTTCTGGTGATGGTGCGTGCAGAGGACGGGGCAGCACCACTATTGCGAACTGATCAGTGTGAACAGGTTATTAATTGGATAGCAGATAATACTTCCAGTCACCTGGGCACCACCACCTCCGGCCTGTCTTCCACACGGTCAAGTGTTAGTAGCCGTGAGTCTCGACTGCATACTCCTCCTCACCCTGATGCTCCTTCCTCCCACCATGCCGAGTGTCGTCAGAGAGCAACTAATCCCACAGTTGGACAATCTGAAGAGCTGTTCACTGGTCCATTTCCATATTTGGGCCCCTCGCCTGCTCCGCTTGAAGTGGTGGAAGAGGAGATCCCATGTAGCGATGGCCAAATATTTGAACAGCCACGGCTACAGGAAGGCGACGCTGGCAATTTGTCACAAGAGGTGGATGATGACGAGACACAATTGCCACGAGGTGAGGAGGACCGTGGTGCAGAAGTGGAAGAGGAGGAGGTGGTGGATGATCTAGTAAATGACCCAACGTGGCAGGAGGACACGCAGAGCGAGGCCAGCAGCACACAGGGGGAGGGAGGCAGAGTACCCCAACAGGCAGGAAGAAGCAGTGTGGTGGCCGCCGACAGAAGGTGGGCAACCATTCCCCGTAACATCAACACGAGGGACATTGCCAGTACAACCGGTAGGTCTTCCAGAGTCTGGAATTTTTTTAAAGCGTCTGCTGATAACCCCAAAAAGGCCATTTGTACCACCTGCCAGGCCAGCATCAGCAGGGGTGACAAAACTACCAGCCTGACCACCACCAGCATGATCAGGCACATGTCAGCAAAGCACCCGACTTTGTGGGGCGAACCCCAGGGTCCACGACCAGTGTCAGCGGGTGTCACCACTGCTTCTTCCGGTGTTGTGCGTGTAAGAGAACCCCCTGTTGTGCGTGCAAGGCAATCCCATGTCTATACTGCATGCAAAGATGCCCCCTCCTCTCAGTCTTCACTTGTTATGGCAGTCTCTCAAGAAACAGCATCAACGTCCACGTCCACGTCCCACCGCAGTGTTCAATTGTCCATATCCCAGACCTTTGAACAAAAGCGCAAATTCGCAGCCAACGCCCCACAGGCCACAGTCCTAAATTCGCACATTTCACGACTGCTTGCATTGGAAATGCTGCCTTTTAGGATGGTGGAGACGGAATCCTTCCACAACTTTATGGCGGTGGCCGTCCCTCGGTACTCGGTCCCCAGCCGACACTATTTTGCCCGGTGTGCCATCCCCACACTACACAAGCACATGACAAGTGCTTGTGGCCAGGGACAGTACTTCTTCCTGACGGCACACTGGGTAAACATAGTGGAAGCCGGGACCCAGTCGGATCTTAGGACGGAACACATCCTCCCCACACCGAGTATTGCGTGCCCTATGTCAGTCAGAGTTGCCCCCACAGTGCACAGCTCCTGCGCATCATCCTCCTCCTCCTCCTCATGTTCAGCCTCCATCTCAGATATCACCACATCAGTTACAAGCTGGAAGCACTGCAGTACTGCCTCAGCCAAGCGGCAGCAGGCTGTGCTGAAACTCATAAGCTTAGGTGAGAAACCTCACACTGCTTGTGAGTTGTGGACAGCTGTGAAAGAGCAGGCAGATCTGTGGCTGAGACCGCTGAACCTACATCCAGGCATGGTCGTGTGTGACAATGGCCGTAACCTGGTGGCGGCTCTGAGGTGAGGCGAGATCACACACATACCATGCCTGGCTCATGTGCTTAACCTCGTGGTTCAGCGGTTTCTTAAATCGTACTCCGAGTTGCCAGATCTGCTCATCAAAGTACGCCGCCTGTCAGCTCATTTTCGCAAGACGGCTACAGCTTCCGCCGCCCTTGCTGTGTTGCAGCAGCGTTTGCATCTTCCGGCACACCGACTGGTGTGTGATGTCCCCACACGTTGGAACTCTACCCTCCACATGTTGCAAAGGATTTGTGAGCAGAAGAGAGCAGTTGTGGAGTACCAGCTGCAACAAGGCCGTCGATATTCAGGTCAGACTCCACACATAAGAACTCAGGAGTGGACCTGGATGTCTGACATATGAACCATCCTGACAAACTTTGAGGAGTCCACCAAGATGGTGAGTGGAGATTACGCCATCATTAGCGTCAGCATCCCACTTGTCTGTTTTTTGCAAAGCTCTCTGCAGAGAATTAGAGAGGAGGCATTGCAGTCAGAGTATGATGAGATGGATCAAGAAGCCATAGCGGGCGATTCCACACAGCCCAGCCTCATCTCATCCCAACGTGCCTTGGGGGACAATGAGGGAGAGGAGAAGGAGGAGGAAGAGGAAGAACAGGAGCTGGTATCATGCGCTGTAGACGGTAGTACCTGTACAACTGTTATACCGTCGGTTCAGCATGGGTGGCCTGAGGACAGGTGGGAGGAGGAGGAGAGCATGGTCAGTCATCATCTTGGTGAGGACACGGAAGTCTTGCCCATTACCAGTCTGGCACGCATGGCTGACTTTATGTAATGCTGCCTTAACCATGACCCTCACGTTGTCAAAAAGTTGGGTGACAGTCAATACTGGTTGGTAACACTTTTAGACCACCGCTACAAGGACAACTTTCACTCCATTATTCCTGAGGTGGAGAGGTCTACAAAAGTGGGGCAGTACCAGAAGGCCCTTGCTGCAGAACTGTTAAAAAAATTCCCATCTGAACACGCTAGCGGCAGAGGTCACAGTTCGTTGCCCAACCAAGGCATACAGGCGAGAGAGACGCAACTCCAATCCAGCAGAGGCAGGGGAACACTGTCAACGTTCTGGGACAGTTTTCTCAGACCCACCCAGCTTACAGGCCCTGAGGCGCGGGGTACTCTCACAAGGAGTGGAAAGTTTCAAAAGATGGTGAGGGAGTACCTTGCCGACCGTACCAGCGTCCTCCGTGATTCCTCTGTGCCTTTTAATTATTGGGTATCCAAGCTGGACACTTGGAATGAACTCGCTCTGTACGCCTTGGAGGTCCTGGCCTGCCCTGCCGCTAGCGTGTTATCGGAGCGTGTTTTTAGTGACGCTGGGGGAATTATAACTGATAAGCGCACTCGCCTGTCAACTGACAATGCTGACAAGCTGACCCTTATCAAAATTAACAAGGGCTGGATTGTGCAAGACTTCTCATCAACACCAAATGACAGCAGAGTAACATAAAGTCAAATCCACTGTGTTATTTAGGGAGGTGTATTCCCATGCACCGCTTCACACCCACACATGGGTATACGCTTCCTCATTTCGGCTGTTTTTTGCTCTTCTCCTTATCCTCAGCCTCCACCACCACTATACCACCAGGGAGACAGTGGTCCATGTTGCCAGCATTGCAAGTTCCTCTGTCCTAATTTTTGGCAGCTTTTGCTTGGAAGGCATAGGCAAAGACTATGGGAGACCCACTCCCCAATAATGGGAATAATGTTTTTAATATGCTGTACTGCAAGGCTCTTGTAAGGGGCATTGCAAGTTCCTCCGTCCTAATTTTTGGCAGATTTTGCTTGGAAGGCATAGGCAAAGACTATGGGAGATCCACTCCCCAATAATGGGAATGTTTTTAATATGCTGTACTGCATAGCTCTTGTAAGGGACATTGCAAGTTACTCCGTCCTAATTTTTGGCAGCTTTTGCTTGGAAGGCATAGGCAAAGACTATGGGAGACCCACTCCCCAATAATGGGAATAATGATTTTAATATGCTGTACTGCATGGCTCTTGAAAGGGGCATTGCAAGTTCCTCGGTCCTAATTTTTGGCAGCTTTTGCTTGGAAGGCATAGGCAAAGACTATGGGAGACCCACTCCCCAATAATGGAAATAATGTTTTTAATATGCTGTACTGCATGGCTCTTGTAAGGAGCATTAAAATCGTCTTGTTAAACCACTCTGAACTCCACATCTCTTCCAAGGGGCATTAAAACCGTCTTGTTAAGCTACTGTGACCTCCACGTCTCTTCCAAGGGGCATTAAAACCGTCTTGTTAAACCACTCTGAACTGCACGTCTCTTCCAAGGGGCATTAAAACCATCTTGCTATGCTACTCTGACCTCCACGTCTCTTCCAAGGGGCATTGATATTGTCTTTTTATTCCACTGCGACCTCCACCACTCTTCCAAGGGGCATTGATATTGTCTTTTTATTCGACTGTAACCTCCACCACTCTTCCAAGGGGCATTGATATTGTCTTTTTATACCACTGGGACCTCCACCACTCTTCCAAGGGACATTGATATTGTCTTTTTATTCCACTGAGACCTCCACGTCTCTTCCAGGGGGCATTAAAACCGTCTTGTTAAACCACTCTGAACTCCACGTCTCTTCCAAGGGACATTAAAACCGTCTTGTTAAGCTACTGTAACCTCCACGTCTCTTCCAAGGGGCATTGATAATATCTTTTTATTCCACTGCGACCTCAACCACTCTTCCAAGGGGCATTGATATTGTCTTTTTATTCCACTGTAACCTCCACCACTCTTCCAAGGGGCATTGATATTGTCTTTTTATACCACTGGGACCTCCACCACTCTTCCAGGGGACATTGATATGGTCTTTTTATTCCACTGAGACCTCCACGTCTCTTCCAGGGGGCATTAAAACCGTCTTCTTAAACCACTATGAACTCCACGTCTCTTCCAAGGGGCATTAAAATCGTCTTCTTAAGCTACTGTGACCTCCACATCTTTTCCAAGGGGCATTAAAACCGTCTTGTTAAGCTACTGTAACCTCCACGTCTCTTCCAAGGGGCATTGATATTGTCTTTTTATTCCACTGCGACCTCAACCACTCTTCCAAGGGGCATTGATATTGTCTTTTTATTCCACTGTAACCTCCACCACTCTTCCAAGGGGCATTGATATTGTCTTTTTATACCACTGGGACCTCCACCACTCTTCCAGGGGACATTGATATGGTCTTTTTATTCCACTGAGACCTCCACGTCTCTTCCAGGGGGCATTAAAACCGTCTTCTTAAACCACTATGAACTCCACGTCTCTTCCAAGGGGCATTAAAATCGTCTTCTTAAGCTACTGTGACCTCCACATCTTTTCCAAGGGGCATTAAAACCGTCTTGTTAAGCTACTGTAACCTCCACGTCTCTTCCAAGGGGCATTGATATTGTCTTTTTATTCCACTGCGACCTCAACCACTCTTCCAAGGGGCATTGATATTGTCTTTTTATTCCACTGGGACCTCCACCACTCTTCCAAGGGGCATTGATATTGTCTTTTTATTCCACTGGGACCTCCACCACTCTTCCAAGGGGCACTGATATTGTCTTTTTATTCCACTGGGACGTCCACGTCTCTTCCAAGGGGCATTAAAACCGTCTTGTCATACCACTCTGAACTCCACGACTCTTCCAACGGGCATTGCATTTCCTCCTAATTTTAGTCAGCTTTTGCTTTTCAATGCATAGGCGAACACTAAGGGAGACCGACTCCCCACTAATGGGTAGAAGGTTTTTAGTACGCTGTAATTCACGTCTGTTTCAAGGGGCATTGCAGTTCCTCATAATTTTTGGAAAGCCTTCCATTCACTGCTTAGGCCAACAGTGTACAGGAGACCCAGTTGCTATAAATGGAAAAAACGGTTTAGTCAAGGCCCTCTGACCTCCATGTCACTTCCAAGGGGCATTGGAGTGCCTCGATATTTTTGGTAGGCATTGCACTCACTGTATGCCCTATAACGGTGTAGCCGAACCGCTCCTTTTGGTACAGAAACATATCCTACAAGACATGTGTGGTTGACTGGCCTGATATTGATGTGAATGGTCCCTGTTCCTCCTGCTCTTTCTCCTTTGCCACCACCTCATCCATCATTCATCACCTGAAGCTTTGTTTTAACGGGAGTCATAGAACTGGGATAGTAGCAGGAAAACATCCAGCAATCCTCGGAGGAGGTAGGATATGTGCCAAAACGCTGACCACCTCAGGCCTAGCCGCTACTACATACATGCGCTTGCATTCAAAGGAACAGAAAGCTATGGAGATGGATGGCCTCATGATCATGAATAATTTGCTCGTTGTTTAGGAGGCTGACCACTGCTGCTGTCTACCTTCTGAACTTTGTGTTGAAGCCTGATTGACCCAGGACCCGCAATCCTCTATGTCTGGAGGACGTTTGCATCCCAGTGTCCAACTGTGTCCCGGCTTCTACAATATTAACCCAGTGTGAAGGAGTCAGTGAGATGGACCATCCCTGGCCACATTCACTTGTCCACGTGTTTGTGGTTAGGCTGTCCTTCCCACTAAATGCACTGGGGAGGGCACAGGTAATGTTTTGGTATGCGCGCATGTGTATAAGGCGCACTGGGACAAATAGGGGTGGCTGGGGACCGTTTATGGACACCCGGCCACCCCCAGGTGGCTGGGGACCGTATGTGGGCACCCGGTCGCGGGGCGGCTGGGGACCGAGTATGAACACCCAGACCAGAGCGTGCACACCTGGCCGCCGGGCGGCAGGGGACTGAGTATGGATACCAGGCCGCCGAAGCAGCCATGACGTGGTGGCCAGATTCCGCCTCCACATGCCTAAAAGGCCCAATTTCAAGTGCAAGCAAGCAAGCAGTATGGTATTGCAGCCTGAGGGTGGGTGGGTGGCAGGCTGCATACTTGCGCTTGCATTGCAAGGAATGGGGGAGGTACAATTGAACACTGCCCTGGGACAAGGACTTGCACGGGGATAGTTGCAAGTCTGCATCTTCTGATGCGGCAAGGATCACTTCTGATGAGCACACTTTTAAGCAGTGACCTGGGGGTCAGAAATGCTTCCTGGGGCGATCCCCATGCTGTCTCTATGTCATTTGAGCACTGTCACTATCGTTTCGGGCACTTTTTAGGCTTTCTACAGACTGCCAGGGGTACCGCCGCAAAAATGCTCGGATCTCCCATAGACATTGGGCTCATTGCTTGGGTCGAGCACCCGAGTATCATGGTGAGCTCGGCCCGAGCTTCGAGCGCCCGAGCATTTTAGTGCTCGCTCAACACTAATTAGAAATTAAACTATTTGCACCTAGTGAGTTAACTTTTGTTACATTCAAGTGGGTGCTATCATATAGTTTTCATTCCCCTGTTTGATGATGACCAATCATAATCAGGCAGCAACATACTAGAGGAAGAAGAACATGCCAGCTATAGCTTACAGCGGGTTTCTGAGAGTGTGACGTAATAATAACACTTATGGCTGCTTTGCTATAGCAACTTGTACTCACTCTGCAGTGAGATCAGGCTGTCATTACAGCTCACAGGAGCCAGTCTGTTCTAGGTATTCCTGTGTAAAATGCAATGACATGTGATTACTGACACATCTCTAAACAGATGGGGGGAGCAGTACAGCAGAGGTGACTGTGCTATGAGAGTAGGAGAGTGTAACGGGTCTGGGAGGCGGAACCTCTGAGCTACTATACAAGGGGGCGGTCCTTGTAAGGGAGCGGGTGGCGACCAGGGAAGACGGGCAGGAAGTCACAGCAGGTGACCGGGACAGTCTCTGAGTGAACGGGCTGGAGGTCACGGCAAGTGACCGGGGCAGTCTCTGGATGAACGGGCAGATGGTCACGGCAAGTGACCGGGGCAGTCTCTGAATGAACGGGCAGATGGTCACGGCAAGTGACCGGGGCAGTCTCTGAATGAACGGGCAGATGGTCACGGCAAGCGACCGGGGCAGTCTCTGGATGAACGGGCAGATGGTCACGGCAAGTGACCGGGGCAGTCTCTGGGTAAAGGGTTGGTACGACCTGTGGCGGCTGATGATAGACGTGAGCTCCCAGGTGAGCAGGCGAGAGTCTCTGGATGAACGGGTGGTCACAGCATGTGACGGCGGAGCCTCCAGGAAGACCAACAGACAGGCGGCAGATGAGCGCTCCCAGGTGAGCGGGCAGAAGTCTCTGGACAGGCGGGTGGTCACAGCACGTGACGGCAGAGCCTCCTGGTAGGCTAGCAGACAGGCAGCAGATGAGCACTCCCAGGTGAGCGGGCAGGAGTCACTGGACAGGCAGGTGGTCACAGCACGTGACGGCGGAGCCTCCAGGTAGGCTAGCAGGCAGGTAGCAGATGTGTGCTCCCAGGTGAGCAGGCAAGCTGGTCCATAGACAGACTGACAGGAGTTGGAAGGCAGATCGTCGGACCTCAGGCAAGCAGGCAGGTGGCTGAAGTGCGCTCCCAGGTGAGCGGACAGGCTGGTCCTGAGACAGACTGACAGGAGTAGTAAGGCAGACCGTTGGACCTCAGACTAGCAGGCAGGTAGCAGATAAACAGGCAGGAATAAGACAGCAAGCTGGCAGGAATCTGGCAGGTATCTGGCAGGTAACTGGCAACGGGACCTGAGGGCTGAAGCAGAGTAGTGAACAGTGCAACAACATTGCTCGGGCACCTCCATTTTGGAGAAGGTGCCTTATATATGGTGAAGTCCTCCGGCCATTGGCCGGGGACTCCTTAGGACGGCGCGCGCGGCCCCTTTAAGAGGGAGGGAGAGCGCGCGTGCGCGCCCTAAGCACAGTGGCCGGGAAGGAGCGCGCGCTGCCAGCAGAGCGGGAGGAGGACGCCGGGCACGGAGCAGAGAGGTGAGGGGAACAGCGTCCCTGCCTAGCAGAGGGCAGGGACGCCGGCGCTACAGTACCCCCCCCTTTAGGCCCCCCCTTTTTTAGGCCAGACAGAAATTTAGCTAGGATAAGAGGGGCATGAATGTTCTCCCGGGGCTCCCACGTTCTCTCCTCAGGACCAAACCCCTTCCAATCTACTAGAAAAAAGGTCTTTCCTCTTACCCTTTTGGTGGCAAGAATGTTCTCTACCTCAAACTCGTCCTCAGCAGAAACCGGAGCAGGAGGCGTACCTGTAGACTTGGAAAAAGAGTTAAGTACCACAGGTTTGAGGAGAGATACATGGAAGGAGTTAGGGATCCGTAAGTTGGCCGGGAGTTTCAATTTATAGGCCACCGGGTTGATCTGACTGATGACCTCCAGAGGACCGATGAACCGAGGCCCTAACTTGTAAGAAGGTATCTTGAGTCGGACATATTTAGATGAGAGCCAGACTTTATCTCCAGGACGAAATTGTGGAGGATCCAGGCGTTTTTTGTCAGCGTGTCTTTTCATCCGTTCGGACGACTGAAGGAGTGCGGATCGGGTACTCTCCCAAATGGAGGAAAATTTGCTAACGAGAGATTCCGCAGCCGGGTTGTCCACAGAGGTGGAGACAGGAAAAGGAATCCGAGGATGCTGACCGAAGACTACAAAAAACGGGGATTTGGAGGAGGATTCGCTCTCGTGATTGTTATAAGAGAACTCGGCCCATGATAGGAGATCCACCCAGTCTGAATGATGGGCATTAACGAAGTGCCGGAGGTAACTGGTCAGGTTCTGATTGATCCGCTCCACTTGACCATTGGACTGTGGGTGGTAAGCGGAAGAGAAGTCCAGGGTGACGTCTAGCAGTTTACAAGTGGCTCTCCAGAAACGTGAGGTGAACTGTACCCCACGATCCGACACGATGTGGAGGGGCAGGCCATGAAGACGGAAGATGTGGCGGATAAAGTCTTTAGCCAGCTCGGGTGCAGACGGGAGGGCTGGCAGGGGAATAAAGTGAGCCATCTTGGAAAAGCGATCAGCGACCACCCAAATGACCGTACAACCGGCGGAGACGGGGAGATCAGTTATGAAGTCCATAGCAATATGCTGCCAGGGGGCAGCAGGCACAGGAAGCGGAAGGAGGCGACCGGCTGGCAGGTGTCTCGGGACTTTGTTGCGGGCGCAGGACACACAGGCAGAAACAAAGTCTATTACGTCCTTGTGCAGGGTAGGCCACCAGTAGTGCCGGGCAATAAGCTGGAGGGTCTTTTTCTGACCGGCGTGGCCAGCTAGTTTAGACGAATGGCCCCAGTGTAGGATCTTCTTCCGATCAGGTACTGAAACAAACGTCTTACCGGGAGGGAGACGATTTAGACTCACGGGAGCCACCTGCATTACTCTGGCGGGATCGATGATATGTTTAGGTTCTTCCTCGAGATCGGACACCAGAAAGGATCGGGACAAGGCGTCTGCTTTGACGTTTTTGTCAGCCGGGCGAAAATGAAGAACAAAATCAAAGCGAGCAAAAAACAAGGACCACCGGGCTTGGCGCGGGTTAAGTCTCTGGGCATGCTGGAGGTAAGCCAAGTTCTTGTGGTCAGTGTAAATTATTACCGGGTGAAGAGCCCCCTCGAGTAGGTAACGCCACTCCTCCAACGCCAGCTTGATGGCCAATAACTCTCGGTCTCCTATGGAATAGTTGCGCTCAGAAGAGGAGAAGAGTTTGGAGAAGAAGCCACAAGTTATCATTCTCCCGGAAGATGATTTTTGAGTAAGTACCGCTCCGGCTCCAGAGGAGGAGGCGTCAACTTCCAGGAAGAACTGCTTGTTGCCGTCCGGGCGATGCAGCACCGGGGCGGAAGAGAAGGCCTGTTTTAGGGAAAGAAAGGCCTCCTCTGCTTCGGGCGGCCACTCTTTGGGATTAGTACCCTTACGGGTGAGCGCGGAAATTGGGGCAGTCCGGGAAGAGAAGTGTGGTATGAAGAGGCGGTAGTAGTTAGCGAAGCCCAGGAATCGCTGAATGGCCTTCAACCCCTCCGGTCGAGGCCATTTCTTGATGGCAGACAGTTTCTCTGGATCCATTCGTAGGCCGGTCTGAGAAATAATGTTGCCCAAAAACGGTAGCGAGGTCTGCTCAAAGATCCACTTCTCGTATTTAGCGAAGAGGTGATTCTGCCTGAGCCTGAGCAGGACCTGACGAACGTCCCTCCGGTGAGTCTTGAGATCCGGAGAGAAGACCAAGATGTCGTCCAGGTACACCACTACGCAGGAGTAGAGAAGGTCCCGGAAGATGTCATTGACCAACTCTTGAAAGACGGCAGGAGCGTTACAGAGACCAAAGGGCATTACCAGATATTCATAGTGGCCGTCCCGGGTGTTGAATGCCGTCTTCCATTCATCCCCCTGACGGATACGAACCAGGTTGTACGCCCCACGGAGGTCCAGTTTGGTAAAGATTCTAGCCCCCCTCAGACGATCAAATAACTCCGGAATGAGCGGAAGGGGGTACTTATTCTTCACCGTGATCTGGTTAAGGCCTCTATAGTCTATACAGGGACGGAGAGAGCCGTCCTTCTTTTTGACGAAAAAGAAGCCTGCTCCCGCCGGGGAGGTAGATTTCCGGATGAATCCCCTGGCCAGATTCTCTTCAATATATTCGGACATCGACCGGGTCTCAGCAGCGGATAATGGATAAATACGCCCACGGGGAGGAGTAGTACCAGGTAACAGGTCGATAGGGCAGTCGTATGGTCTATGAGGGGGTAGTGTCTCTGCTTCCTTTTTATTAAAGACATCAGCATAAGACCAATAAGGAATTGGAAGTCCAGGTAGATTAGCTGGGGTAGGAGAAGGACGGACGGGATGGACGGGAACCAGACAGGTCTTATGGCAGTCCTGTCCCCAGCGAAGGACCTCTCCGGTCTGCCAGTCAAGCACGGGTGCATGTCTCTGGAGCCAAGGTAGGCCTAGCAAGAGGGCGTGGGAGAGTCCAGGCAGAACATGAAAGGAGATACTCTCAGAATGCAGGATTCCCACCTGCAGAGTAATGGATTCGGTGATGAGTTGGATGGGGCGTGGTAAGAGGCCCCCATCCACGGCAGCAACAGACAAGGGTACAGCCAGAGGTTTGGTGGGGATGCGGTATTTCTCTACCAGGGACTGTGAAATAAGATTCCCGGCTGCTCCAGAGTCAAGTTGGGCTAGTTCGAAATAACGGTTCTCCCCGCAGACGATTGAGACTGACAACAGCAGAGATGGAGAGGATTTATTCTTGTCTAGGTCGACCTCTCTGAGCGAACCTAGACACAGGCGTTTCCCGACCTCTCCGGGCAGGTACGGATCCGGTGCTCCTTACTGCCACAGTAGAAGCAGCTCCCCTCGGCACGGCGTAAGTCCTGACGGGTTTTGACCATCTTGGTCTGGTCGACCTGCATAGGCTCAGGAGAGTGTACCTGGGTAGAGACGGAGGGAGTGACGGGTTTCTGAAAAGTAGGAGCTAGACGTGGTAACCTCCTCTCACGGGTGACCTCTTTGGCACGCTCCAGGAACCGTAGGTCAATCCGGGTGGCAAGAGTTATTAGGTCATCGAGAGTGGTAGGGATGTCCCGACCGGCAAGTTCATCTTTAATACGGCCGGACAGACCCTCCCAGAAGACGGATACCAGAGCGTCGTTATCCCAGGCCAGCTCCGAGGCAAGGGTACGGAACCGTATGGCATATTGGCCCACGGTGAGACTTCCCTGACGGAAGCGTAGCAGTGATGATGCGGATGAGGTCTTCCGTCCGGGTTCGTCGAAGACTTTCCGGAAAGCCGTGAGAAAAGCAGGCAAGTTGGACACCAGGGGGTCTCCTCTCTCCCATAGAGGATTCAGCCAGGCCAGGGCCTCCCCGGTGAGATGGGACATGATGAATGCAATTTTGGCTCGGTCGGAGTTAAACTGGTGGGACAATAGTTCAAAGTGCAGGGTGCACTGATTTATGAAGCCCCGAGCCTGGGCGGAGTCGCCTCCGAAGCGAGGAGGTGCAGAAAGCCGGGGTCCGGGGTAGGATACCATGGTATTAGTGGGCAGCGGAGCTGCCGGATTGCTAGACATGGCACTGGTGGAGGTTGCTGGTGGAGCAGTCAGAGTGTCCAGGCGAGTATTGACATTCCGCAGGTGACCCAGGATGGACTCCTGTTGGGACCTTTGACGGGACAGTTCATGACACAGGTCCGAGAGCGAGGGAGCTTGGGTGCCACCGGGTTCCATGGCCCGAGCAAACTGTAACGGGTCTGGGAGGCGGAACCTCTGAGCTACTATACAAGGGGGCGGTCCTTGTAAGGGATCGGGTGGCGACCAGGGAAGACGGGCAGGAAGTCACAGCAGGTGACCGGGACAGTCTCTGAGTGAACGGGCTGGAGGTCACGGCAAGTGACCGGGGCAGTCTCTGGATGAACGGGCAGATGGTCAAGGCAAGTGACCGGGGCAGTCTCTGAATGAACGGGCAGATGGTCACGGCAAGCGACCGGGGCAGTCTCTGGATGAACGGGCAGATGGTCACGGCAAGTGACCGGGGCAGTCTCTGGGTAAAGGGTTGGTACGACCTGTGGCGGCTGATGATAGACGTGAGCTCCCAGGTGAGCAGGCGAGAGTCTCTGGATGAACGGGTGGTCACAGCATGTGGAAGACCAACAGACAGGCGGCAGATGAGCGCTCCCAGGTGAGCGGGCAGAAGTCTCTGGACAGGCGGGTGGTCACAGCACGTGATGGCAGAGCCTCCAGGTAGGCTAGCAGACAGGCAGCAGATGAGCGCTCCCAGGTGAGCGGGCAGGAGTCACTGGACAGGCAGGTGGTCACAGCACGTGACGGCGGAGCCTCCAGGTAGGCTAGCAGGCAGGTAGCAGATGTGTGCTCCCAGGTGAGCAGGCAAGCTGGTCCATAGACAGACTGACAGGAGTTGGAAGGCAGACCGTCGGACCTCAGGCAAGCAGGCAGGTGGCTGAAGTGCGCTCCCAGGTGAGCGGACAGGCTGGTCCTGAGACAAACTGACAGGAGTAGTAAGGCAGACCGTCGGACCTCAGACTAGCAGGCAGGTATCAGATAAACAGGCAGGAATAAGACAGCAAGCTGGCAGGAATCTGGCAGGTATCTGGCAGGTAACTGGCAACGGGACCTGAGGGCTGAAGCAGAGTAGTGAACAGTGCAACAACATTGCTCGGGCACCTCCATTTTGGAGGAGGTGCCTTATATATGGTGAAGTCCTCCGGCCATTGGCCGGGGACTCCTTAGGACGGCGCGCGCGGCCCCTTTAAGAGGGAGGGAGAGCGCGCGCGCGCCCTAAGCACAGTGGCCGGGAAGGAGCGCGCGCTGCCAGCAGAGCGGGAGGAGGACGCCGGGCACGGAGCAGAGAGGTGAGGGGAACAGCGTCCCTGCCTAGCAGAGGGCAGGGACGCCGGCGCTACAGAGAGCTGATAAAAGGGGATTGTAATGTGACACAGCTAAAATCCCCTGTGTTGCACCTCCTCCCAGAGGGAACTTATATGAAAGGTGTTAGTCTTCTGTGCTTTCAAATCTTACAGGGAGTTGATTAGAGCTGTCTGTCATACATCTCATACACAAAGAAACCATATCTAAACTATTGTGGGACATTTTCTTTGTGTCCTGTGTTGCTGTCTGTTTATGATTGGTCAGCATCATACAAGAAGAAGTGCTGCAAGTGAAAACAATCTGATAACACCCACTGGGGCTTAACAAAAGTTAACTTATTACGTGAGCAACTTCTGTGGGTTGTAGAGTCCGTCTCATGCTACCATGAGTGTGAAAGCACAACCACCATTCAAAAGTGACCAAAACATCAGCCAGAAAGCATTGGTACTGAGATGTGGTCTGTGGTCCCCACCTGCAGAACCACTCCTTTATTGAGGGTGTCTTGATAATTGCCAATAATTTCCATCTATTGTCTATTCCATTTGCACAACAGCATGTGAAATTGATTGTCAATCAGTGGACAGTTTGATTTCACAGAAGTTTGATTCACTTGGAGTTATATTCTGTTGTTTAAGTGTTCCCTTTATTTTTTTGAGCAGTGTATATATATATATAGATAGATAGATAGATAGATAGATAGATAATGTACTCTGGATTGCCTTCCCCTAGTTGTGTTCAATACATTGTAAATATAAACTACAGAGATTAGTATTTTGAGAATTGCACCCAAATCAAAATTCAAGTGAAGTGCGTGGTTTTGTGAACCAAAAAAACATTTTGCAGTTGTTGATGACACTAGTACCACACATCGGATTTTTGCTTTAATTCCAACCAAAGACGCTTGCACAAGTATTCTGTAAAGCTGGCCCAAAGTTATACTTTTGCCAAGATTTGTTGACTGATGATGGTAAGCATGTAAGGAATCCAAATGAGAAATCTTGAACATAAAAGAGCTGAAGAACTGGCTTTAATCACAACATATAATAAATGCCTATATGTTAATTTTGTTTATTTAGAACCATATTTTCCTATCCCAATTTCAAGGTTAAGAAAAATCTGAAGAAAAATTAATATAACAGGAGAACCAGAGTTGAGTGAAACATCCTCTTTGAGATTGAGACAGTGTGGGTAGAGAGTGTAAGGGACCCTCCTAAATTTTCAGGGAGAAGTACATGTCCCCCCTACAGTGATTACTATCTGATAGCACCTACTTGAACTTAGCAAAAGTTAACTCATTAGATGCCAAACACTTTGATTGCTAATATCTCTGCAATGGAGAAGCGAAATGTTTTAAAAAAAAGTTTTATTCTGCTCTGCAACCACTATAACATCTTATGTTCAGTTCAACATGAAAAATTTCATTAAAGGTTCTCTTTAACATACACTAAAAAATAAATCTCACAGTGAGTTCATATATTTGCAATTCCTTATTCAATGCAAAAGCAGTGTTTTATATGGAAGTTTGTACGGTTTTCTCCATTGTGAGTAAAAGACAATGATGCCAATGACTGACATTAGGATTCATTGCATATTTTACACACTAAATACACAGAGGAGTCAATTTATCAAGGTGTTTATGCCAGTTTTCTGGCTCAAAAACCTTAAGTCGCAACATTTTTGCACAACACTCACAACTTTTGGTATTTGACCAGCCACTCCAATATGGGCAGAGCACGGATTTTTAAAAATAACACCTGTGGATCAGTACTGGATAAGATGGACAGAAATTGACTGGGATGAACAGCTTTGTACATATGGCACATAACTACACTGCTCAAAAAAATAAAGGGAACACTTAAACAACACAATGTAACTCCAAGTCAATAACACTTCTGTGAAATCTACCTGTCCAGTTATGAAGCAACACTGATTGTGAATCAATTTATCCTGCTGTTGTGCAAATGGAACAGACAACTGGTAGAAATGATATGCAATTAGCAAGATACCCCCTATAAAGGAGTGGTTCTGCAGGTGTTGACCACAGACCATTTCTCTGTTCTCATCCTTTTTGGCTGTTGTTTTGGTCACTTTTTCATTTTGCCATTGCTCTCACCCCTAGAGGTACAGTAACATGAGGCGGTGTCTACAGTACAACCCACAGAAGTTGCTCAGGTAATGCAGTTCATCCAGGATGGCACATCAGTGTGAGCTGTGGCAAGAAGGGTAGCTGTGTCTGTCAGTATAGTGTCCAGAGAATGGAGCAGATACCAGGAGATGTGGAGAGAGCCATAGGAGGGCAACAACCCAGCATCAGGACCGTTACCTCCTCCTTTGTGCAAGGAGGAACAGGAGGAGCACTGCCAGAGCCCTGCAAAATGAACTCCAGAAGGACACAAATGTGCATGTATCTGCACAAACGGTTAGAAACCGACTCCATGAGGGTGGTATGAGGGCCCGACGTCCATAGATGGGGGTTGTGCTCACAGCCCAACACCGTGCAGGATGCTTGCCATTTGCCACAGAACACCAGGATTGGCAAAGTCGCCATTGGCGCCCTGTGCTCTTCACAGATGAAAGCAGGTTCACACTGTGCACATGTGACAGATGTGACAGAGTCTGGAGACGCCATGGAGAGCGATCTGCTGCCTGCAACATTCTTCAGCATGACCGGTTTGGCAGTGGGTCAGTAATGGTGTGGGGTAGCATTTATTTGGAGGGCCGCACAGCCCTCCATGTGCTCGCCAGAGGTAGCCTGACTGCCATTAGGTACCGAGATGAGATCCTCAGACCCCTTGTGAGACCATATGCTGGTGCGGTTGGCCCTTAGTTCCTCCTAATGCAGGACAATGCCAGACCTCATGTGGCTGGAGTGTGTCAGCAGTTCCTGCAAGATGAAGGCATTGAAGCTATGGACTGGCCAGCCCATTCCCCAGACCTGAATCCGATTGAGCACATCTGGTACATCGTGTCTCGCTCCATCCACCAACGTCACGTTGCACCACAGACTGTCCAGGAGTTATCGGATGCTTTAGTCCAGGTCTGGGAGGAGATCCCACAGGCGACCATCCGCAACCTCATCAGGAGCATGCCCAGGCATTGTAGGGAGGTCATACAGGCACGTGGAGACCACACACAATACTGAGCCTCATTTTGACTTGTTTTAAGGACATTACATCAAAGTTGGATCAGCCTGTAGCGTGTTTTTCCACTTTAATTTTGGGGGTGACTCTAAATCCAGGCCTCCATTGGTTAATAAATTTGATTTCCATTGATGATTTTTGTGTGATTTTGTTGTCAGCACATTCAACTTTGTACAGAACAAAGTATTCAATGAGAATATTTCATTCATTCATTCAGATCTAGGGTGTGTTATTTGAGTGTTCCCTTTATTTTTTTGAGCAGTGTACCTTGTATGGCACCACATGGGGACTTCATAAATCATTTTGCAGACTCTCTTTCTCAGACAATGTCTGCATGATCTTGGCTTATATATGTTGAAATTTAAAGCGCTAATGAGATTCAAATTCACCAACTCCACCGGATTTTACCGGGAAATTCAAATCACAGCTAATATATTCTCTGCAAATTGAAGGTCTGTTATTTTGCTCTGGGTTGTTGAGAGACCCCAGAGCATAAAAAATGTAAAATGTTAAAAAAAAAATAAAACTAATACTCAAGCCACTCATTTCTGCTGCTCAGTTTTCCCCGGATGTCCTTGTCATGTCTTCTTACCGCCGCCTCACTCTCAAACCTTGGGCATGTACAGGGGCATCCTGGACCTAATCACAATGGGATTCCCAACCTAGAGTGCCCAGTGTAAGGTTGCGGCACATGTCCTAATGTTATATTGTCGATACGACCTTACTAAGTCGCAGACTAGTGTGAAAATGCTCTGGTTTTCGGTGTGCGTTGGTGGTAATTAGTGATGAGCGAACGTGCTCACCACTACTCGGTACTCGCTTGAGCATCATGGTGTTTGACAAGTTCGGCGCTCGGAGAGTATTTCCGGGTTGCTCGAGCGGGAACTCGGGTCCCCTCCCTGCATGTTTGGCGCTCTTTAGAGAGCCAATGAACATGCAGGGATTGCCTGCCATGCACTGTAATGCCGTAGCCATGTTGGTTGTGGGCATTCCAGTGATTGGCTGTCCGTACAGCGTCATCAGGTGTATATCAGACCTGGCACCGCCATGCTCGTCACAGTCACTCCGGATCAGACAGTGTAGGGAGAGCTGCTGCTGAGCTAGGGAGAGATTTACTTGTGTATTAGGTAGTGTAGGGAGAAAAACCGTACATTACACATATCCATCTTAACAAACAGTCCTTTTGAGGACTAACTAATCCATCTGCAGAGATATCAGGCAGGCAGGGTATATAGGCAGGCAGGCAGTGTATACAGCAGACTGCAGTGCACATAGCACAAGAGGCTCCATTCCAGTTTCGTAAGCTGCTGCTATTAGATATTTCTGGAAATAGGCCCAGGTCTCAGGGGCCAGGAATAATTTTTTTTGCATCTTAATCCTCATTATTTGCTTAAAAAGCAATGCAGAGAACACGGTTTTTCTGCATCATTTGCTTGTTGGCACTGCAGAATACAGCCAGGTCCTTTCCATATTACAGTGCTAAAAATGCATCTATGTAAAACTATGTTTTCTCTATCATACGGATCACATTTTACGTTTTCAGAAAATACTGCCATTTCTGGCCTCCAATAAAAAAAAAATTCAGTGTGTCAGTGAAGTATTTGACACTGGTTTGCTGTTCAAAACAGTTACCTACAGGCCAGGTATTTAAAACTGTGTTTTCTCCATCACACGGCTCACATATACATTGTCAGAAAATACTGCCATTTCTGGCCTCTATTAAAAATTTCTTTCAGTGTGTCAGTGAAGCAATTCACAGCAGTTTGCTGGTCAAACTACTTACCTACAGGCCAGGTATTTAAAACTCTGTTTTCTTCGTCACACGGAACACATATAAGTTCGTTCCAAACTCAGTCATTTGTAGTGAGCGTCGAAGATACTGTCCTCCATTTATTTTGCTTTATATACATTGTACATGTCATGGAAAGGATGTTCCTTAACATATTTCCCGGGAAAATCCATTTTGGTTTCGTTTTGGTATGTTTTATTGTGAGTCCGTAAAAGTGGCGTAATACCTCTGACAACGTTGTTGACAGAAGTGACCTGGGAGTCAGAAATGCTTCCAGGGGTCTTCCCCATGCTGTCCCCATGTCATTTGAGCACTGTTCCCATCGATTTGGGCAAATTTTAGGCCCTCTGCAGACCGCCGGGGGGAGCCGCCTGAAAAATGCTCAAGTTTCCCATAGACTTACATTGGGCTCGTTGCTCGGGTCAAGCACCCGAGTATTCCAATTTGCTTGACTCGAGCAACGAGTACCCGAGCATTTTAGTGCTCACTCATCACTAGTGGTAATAAAAGACGGTGAGAAGTGAGTGGTGATATATTAGGATTTTTGAGGGGGTTATCCTTTTTCTAGCTCTCTATGATTCAGTAGACTGGTCATTTTACTGAATTAGTGCAAAAGCTGCATTTTCGAGAATACAGATTTTTGTACAATTCAAGTAGAATTCAATTCCACTCAAATAAATTTCCCTAACACTAACAAAAACATTCCTCAAGAGTGTATTAAAATACATCTATTCTAAAGTGTTTGCAATGGCCCAATACAATTACAGAACTCAGGTTTCACTTAATCTCAAAAGTATAATTTACTAATGGAAACTTAAAACAACACCGTTGTGGGAAATATTTCTTTAATCATGATATAATTACAAATGTGTCCTTGTTGTTTAAACTTATTATCTTCAGCATGAGAAACTTGTATTCACTTGTTATGAGTATACACAAGTGATCCACAGGGTACAAAATTTGAAAACAGCAGATGATTGAGGTTCTATGTGATTGGGATACAAAATAGTGTGAAACTGCCCAAAGCACGATACACCGATGTAACCTCTAACAGGTTAACAATTATCCTGTACTGCCAAATAATGGGAACCTCTTGAGCCATGATGAGATTGATGGAATTAAGTTTGGGGCTAAAATTATTGAGTGATGAAGCTATTTATTGTGTGATTTCAACATCATTTTCTTAGATATTGATTATTGTTTTGTTATTGTTTGGTCCAGAAACAATACTTTGATGCCTATATCTCCTGCATTTGTTAAAGTGGATAAAGTGTTATTTAACGGAATGCATCCCACACCTTTTAATCACATTAAGTAACGATAAAAGTTTTACAGATAGACTATTATGACACCAATAGTTTAACCGCGTCCCGATATCCACGTTGTATGTATGGCGGAACCACAGGAAGGGCTCAATAAAAGAACACTGACAGTACAATACACTGTTATAAAGCCATATCGCAGTGTATATGACACAGGTGTGTCAGATGTGACAGACAGTCTCCCTGCAGTTGGTTATAGAAGATCTCTTCGTTTGGCATTACAGACGCCTTCTTAGATCTGTATCACTCTAGGACCCAGTGGCTACCTCCCTCCTGCTAATTGACACCCAGGCCTGGGTGTTTAAATACTTTGTTTGCTAAGGGGAGGCGCAAGTGATATTCACATGTTTCATTGTGTAGGCTTGGAGCTGCTGCAGTCTGTTTACTTCCTCTCTGGTGCTAGGAGGACGTGTGGTGTAATCTGTCTGAAGTCGGCTCAAGCGAAGTTACTTTCCCCCGTGTTTGACTCCCTTGTTGTCATTAGTTGTTAGTGGGGACTGACTAGTGCTCATCCCCCCTTCCCTATCCAGGGCCAAGCTCTAAGGAAATACAGGGTTTAGGTTCCTGTGTGGCGATTGATGAGGAACCAATATAGGGACGTTAGGAGAGACAGGGTGATATCAGATCAGCCTAGGAGGTCTCCAGTCCTCTTTTCCCTAGTGTCTGGGCTCCCTTCCCTCTTCCCTTCATGTTGCACTTAATGTTACGCAAGGTGTATGAAAGACTATCACCAGCCGTGCACATTTTGAGAAAAAAAAAAATGACACGGGTTTAGTTGGGTGTTTTTTTTTGGGGCGTTTTTTTCCTTTCTCCCTTTCAGTTCAGTTGCAGAGCTCACAGAGTGGCTGCGCAGTTTGTCTCTGGAGGTGAATGATCTCCGCTGTGAGGTTCAGCAACAACATCAAAGGCTACAGGTTGCTAATGCGGGGGTCTCTGCAGGTAGGCCTGTCCAGCCTGAACCCAAGGTTGCCCTCCCGGACAGGTTTTCAAGTGGTAGGGACAAGATTTTTGTGCTCAAGGAGGCCTGCAAACTATACTTTAAACTTTGTCCTTACTTCTATGGGAGTGAAGAGCAACGGGTAGGAATTGTGATCTCACTGCTGCAAGGAGATCCTCAATGCTGGGCATTTTCTTTACCGCAGGATTCGGTTTGTTTCCGGTGTCTGGAGTTTTTTTGGGGGGCCCTGGCCCTTATCTATGATGACCCTGACCGAGTTGCCTTGACTGAGTCTAGGCTACATCGCCTTCAGCAGGGAAATCGGTCAGTGGAGACATACAGCTCTGAATTCCATAGATGGTCAGCAGATTCAAAGTGGAATGACTCTGCTCTTAGAAGCCAATTTTGTGAGGGCCTTTCAGAAAGGTTGAAAGATGCTTTGGCAGTGTATGAAACCCCTGAGTCCTTGGAGGCTGCCATGTCAGTGGCTATACGGATTGATAGATGCCTTCGGGATAGGCAGGTGAGACCACCTTCACCAGGGTCTTCTTGTCGGGGTTATGTACCTCTGCCGGGGGAGCGGTCTGGCGGTGAACCAGTACTGGGGGAGGTGGAGGAACCAATGCAATTAGGGGGTGCCTCTGCATCATACATTTCCCCGGAAATTCACAAGAAAAAAGGCATATGCTTTTTATGTGTGAAAAAGGGACATTTTATTGGGGTCTGTCCTTTGATTCCTAAGCAAAAGGAAACTCAATTAACCCTTTAAAGTCTGGAGTTGGATAAGCAAGGGGTGCATTTTTCGCCAACCTGCAGTTCCCGGTTTGTCCTGATAGCAGAGGTGGTGCAAGAGAGCAAAACCGAGAAAATTTCTATGTTTGTTGACAGTGGAACTGGAGTCAGCATGGTTGATTACTTTCTGTGCTTTAGCTAAGCCTATTCCCATCTTCACCATCGACTCAGTGCAACTTGCACAGAAAGCATTAACTCAGATTCTACATAATATAAAACTGAGGGTGGGGTCGGTTCATTGTGAAATAATTCCTTGCTATGTCCTGTAGGTCTTCCCACCCCAATTGTTTTGGGTCTTCCCTGGTTGGTGAAACAGAATCCATTGGCGGATTGGCAAGCCAGGGAGATCAGTGAATCGGGAGATTACTGCCATGAGAACTGTTAAGATATTTCCCTTGCTACACTCTCTACGGAAATACTACCTGCTTTCTGTCAGGTTTTGAGGCCTTTTTTCTGAGAGGGGGTGTCAGGATTTGCCTCTTCATCGGGCATATGACTTTCCTATTAACCAGACCCCCGGAGTTAAACTACCAAAGTCCAGACTGTATAATCTTTCTGTCCCTGAGAGACAAGCCATGAAGGATTTCATTGTGGAAAGTCTAGAGAAGGTACACATCAGGCCCTCATCTTCACCCGTGGTGGCAGGGTTCTTCGTCGTGAAGAAAAAAGATGGTGGCCTACGTCCCTGTTTAGATTTCCAGGAATTAAATCAAATTACCATCCGAAATCCATACCCTCTTCCTCTGATTCCAGATTTGTTCAGCCAGTTTGTGGGAGCTAAGGTATTCTCCAAGTTGGATTTAAGGGGAGCCTACAATCTGGTTAGAATCAGAGAAGGGGATGAATGGAAAACAGCGTTCAATACCTCTGAAGGTCATTTCATGAGTCTGGTTATGCCTTTCGGTTTGACCAATGCACCTGCAGTGTTCCAGCATTTCATAAATTATATTTTCCATAATTTGGTGGGGAGGTTTGGAGGTTTATCTGGACGATATTTTGGTTTACTCACCTGATTTGCAGACACATTGGGGGCATGTTAAACAGGTGCTCCAGATATTAAGGGATAACAAACTATATGCCAAACTGGAAAAATGTGTTTTCGCCATTCAGGAGGTGCAGTTTTTGGGGTACTTGTTGTCATCTTTAGGTTTTCGGATGGATCCGGAGAAGATCCTTGCAGTTTTTGATTGAGACCGTCCCGAGAACCTGAAGGCTCTACAAAGTTTTCTGGGCTTTACTAATTTTTACCAGAAATTCATCCAAAATTACTCAGTAATTGTGAAACCCCTTACTGACAAAACTGATTTTTTCAAATGGTCGGATGCCTCCCTCCAGGTTTTTCTCTTTTTTTATTGTTGAAGTTGATGCGTCGGATGTGGAGGTTGGGACTTTGTTGTCTCAGGGTCCATCCCCTGTTAAATGGCGTCCATGCGCTTTCTTTTCTAAAAAATTGTCTTCGGCTGAGATAAATTATGACGTGGGTAATAGGGAACTTTTGGCGATCAAATTGGAGTTCAAAGAATGGTGACACTGGTTGGAGGGAGCCGTCCATCCTACTACTGTTATTACTGACCATAAGAACCTATCATATCTCCAATCAGCTAAACGTTTCAACCCTAGGCAATCCAGATGGTTCCTGTTTTTTACTAGGTTCAATTTTGTTGTCACTTTTTGTCCAGGGGTCAAAAATGTCAAGGCTGATGCTTTGTCCCGAAGCTTCCCTGGTGGTGGTGACCATAAGAACCCTGCCCCGATATTACAGAAGGGGGTATTCATTTTGGAATCTAATCTGTACCATCTAATCTGCACCGAAAAGTAATTAAGGAACATCACAACTCCATGCTTGCTGGTCATCCAGGTGTTAAGGCAACAGCAGAACTCCTCTCACATCGTTTTTGGTGGCCGGGGTTGCATTGGGATGTGCTTGAACATGTATCTGCTTGTAGAATTTGCGCGCGTTCTAAGGTTTCGCATACCTGTCCGTCTGGTACTCTTCTTCCACTGCCTATCCCTAGCAGGCCATGGACACACTTGTTCATGGATTTTATTACTGACCTACTGGTTTCTGCAGGCAAAACTGTGGTTTTGGTGGTTGTAGATAGGTTCAGTAAAATGGTTCACTTCATCGCATTACCAGCACTTCCAAATGTCAAGACACTTGCTCAGGTGTTTATAAATGAGATCGTAAAGCTTCACGAGGTTCCCTCCGATGTGGTGTCAGATCAGGGGACCCAGTTTGTTTCCAAGTTCTTGAAAACATTCTGTTCTCGTCTGGGGGTGCAGCTGTCCTTTTACTCTGCCTTTCACCCTCAGTTGAATGGACAGACCGAGCGCGTCAATCAGAATTTGGAGACCCACCTCAGATGTTTTGTCTCTGAAAATCAGGGGGATTGGGTATTCTACTTACAGCTGGCAGAATTTGCCATTAATAATCATTGTCAAGAATCCACTGGCAGGTCACCGTTCTTTGGTGCATATGGTTACCATCCACAGTTTGGTACCTTTAGTGGGGGAGGAGCTTCGGGAGTTCCTGAGGAAGAACGTTTTGCTTTGTCGTTTTCCTCTGAGTAATTTAAAGATCATGGGAGACAGGTATAAACGTATGGCTGACAGAAAAAGCTTGCCAGGTCCGGACCTGAATGTGAATGACCTTGTGTGGTTGTCTACCAGGAATATCAAGTTGAAAGTCCCTTCTTGGAAGCTGGAACCTAGGTTTATTGGTCCCTATAAAATAACCACCGTCATTAACCCAGCAGCATTTCGTCTTGAGCTTCCTCAGGCCCTTAAGGTCCACAATGTTTTCCACAGGTCATTACTCAAGAAATATGTGGAACCTCTTGAGCCCTCACCCCTACTGCAGCCCCCAATAATGGTTTATGGTAATCTAGAGTTTCAAATTTCGAGGATTGTAGATTCTCGTCTCCAATGTCGTTCCCTACGATACTTGGTGCATTGGAAGGGTTATGGTCCAGAAGAGAGGATGTGGGTTTCAGCATCAGAGGTGAATGCTCCCAGGTTGGTTCGTTCATTCCACACCTCTTATCCTGAGACACCTGGTACTGAGTGTCCAGAGACCACTCGTAGAAATGGAGGTACTGTCACGGGTGTGTCAGATGTGACAGACAGTCGCACTGCAATTGTAACATAGTTTTAACATAGTTTTTAAGGTTAAAGGAAGACTAAGTCCATCTAGTTCAACCCATAGCCTAACATGTTGATCCAGAGGAAGGCAAAAAAAAACATGTGGCAAACACTAAACTCCATATTGGGGAAAAAAATTCAATCCTGACTCCATACGACAATCAGACTAGTTCCATGGATCAACGCCCTATCAAGGAATCTAGTATATATAACCTGTAATATTATACTTTTCAAGAAAGTTCCATAGTCTCACTGCTCTTACAGTAATGAATCCGCGTCTGTGGTCTCAGAGTAAAAAGAAGAGTAGAAAGGTCTTTGTACTGTCCCCTCATATACTTGTACATAGTAATAAGATCACCCCTAAGCCTTCTTTTTCCAAAGTAAATAACCCCAAGTGTAATAACCTGTCTTGGTATTGTAGATCCCCCAGTCCTCTAATAACCTTGGTCGCTCTTCTCTGCACCCACTCTAGTTCAGCTATGTCTTTATTATACACCGGAGACCAGAACTGTACACAGTATTCTAAGTGTGGTCGCACTACTGACTTGTATAGAGGTAAAATTATGTTCTCCTCATGAGCATCTATGCCTCTTTTAATGTGTCCCATTATTGGTTGCAGAAGATCTCTTTGTTTGGCATTACAGATGCCTTCTTAGATCTGTATCACACTAGGACCCAGCGGCTACCTCCCTCCTGCTAATTGACACCCAGGCCTGGGTGTTTAAATACTTTCTGTTTGCTACGGGGAGGCACAGGTGATATTCACATGTTTCCCTGTGTAGGCTTGGAGTTATTGCAGTTTGTTTACTTCCTATCTGGTGCTAGGAGGACTTGTGGTGTAATCTCTCTGAAGTCGGCTCAAGCCAAGTTACCTCCCCCGTGTTTGTCTCCCTTGTTGTCTTTAGTTGTTAGTGGGGACTGATTAGTGATCATCCCCCCCTTCCCTATCCAGGGCCAAGCTCTAAGGAAATACTGGGTTTAGGTTCCTGTGCGGTGATTGGTGAGAAACCAACATAGGGACGTTAGACGAGACAGGGTGATATCATATCAGCCTAGGATGTCTCCACTCCCACTTTCCCTAGTGTCTGGGCTCCCTTCCCTCTTCCCTTCATGTTGCACTTAGTCTTTCCCACACCTTGCGTGACAGTATAGCACCAGAAATCAATCAAGCAAATACATGTTCAATCCTCTTGTAGGACTAAAAAACACAGTGTAAAGTTAGATATTTTTTACTTCATAGTGTATGCTGTAGAAATGCAGATTTTTTCCCATTATGCCCCACAGAGTTTTTTAGTTTTTTTCATCAAATTATATACTAAATAATATCGAAAATTCAGTAATGCCAATAATAGATTCAATTCAGCTCACAAAAACTCAACCCACATATGATAATCTCTACAGAAAAAAAAGTTATGGCTCTTCTGAAGCCTGAATGAAAAAAATGGAAGTGTAAAAACATAAAATGGCAGATTCATTAAGACTGGCATTGTCCACGGCAGTCTTAGTGAATGGGCTGGCTGGAGCATGATGCATCTACCGTATTTTTCGGACCATAAGACGCACTTTTCTTCCCCCAAATTTGGGAGGAAAATGGGGGGTGCATCTTATGGTCCGAAAGTAACTTACCAGTGGTGGTGGAGTGGGATCGGCGGCGACAGCAGCAGCAGGTGGTGGCGGAGGTGACAGCGGCAGCAGGTGGCGGTGGCGGCGACAGGTGGTGGTGGCAGTGACAGGGGCAGCAGGTGGCGGCGGCAGCAGCAGGTGGCGGCAGCAGAAGAGGTATCTGCCTGTGAGCCGGGGCCTTGCCTGGTACCAGGGCCGATTTCTTGCTGTGAACGGCTTCCGGTGTGCGCGGCCATCTTTCTGAAGCTGATCTACAGGAAAATGGCCACAGGAGCCGGAGCATGCACTCCGCTACGCCGGCGGCCATTTTCCTGTAGATCTCAGAGTGATGGCCGCGTGCACCGGAAGCCGCTCACGCAGCTCTGCCACGCTACTCACAGCAAGACACCGGCCCCGGTACCAGGCCCCAGCCACCACTCACCCAGGCCCCAAACCCCAGCGCCAGTCATCACTCACCCAGGCCCCAAGCCCCCAGAGCCAGCCACCACTCACCCAGGCCCCAAGCACCCAGAGCCAGCCACCACTCACCCAGGCACCAAGTCCCCAGCGCCAGCGACCACTCACCCAGGCACCCAAGCCCCTCAGCCCACCAGCGCCAGGCCACCAGGCGCCCAGCCCCAGGCCACCAGCACCAGGCGGCAAGGCCACCAGGCACCCAGCCCCAGGCCACCAGCGCCAGGCACCCAGGTGACCAGCGCAAGCCACCAGTGCCAGGCCCGGCTTCCTGAAGGACCTTGCCTCCTGTGTCCCCCGCTACACGGCCCTTCCAGGTAAGATACCTATTCAGACTATAAGACGGACCCCCATCTTATCAAAAAAAAATTTTTTCTATTTTCCACCCCAAAATTTTGGGTGTGTCTTATGGTCTGGTGCGTCTTATAGTCCGAAAAATACGGTCGTTCATTAAGAGGCACACACTACTTAATGAATTAGGCAAATTTCTTAACTGCCATGCGCCTCTGCCAGAAGTTTGCTCCAGTCAGTTGCCGTACATTTCAGTACTGCTGTACAGTACTTTTCTTGGGTAAGTTATCTTTTCATGAATATGCAGGCTTAGCCCATGCTGAGCCCATATTGGTGCAGTTGGCTGAGACTGGAGTCAAAATTTGGAATATTTTTACACAACATTAAAGTTTTGATACAATATTGCAACTTATTGAGATGTTTTATGTAGGGAATTTTGGCGCAAGAACAGTAATGAATCCGTCAAAAAAAATTATTTTTCAGGAAAAAAAAAGAGAAGAAAATCTCAAGGAATAAAGAATGCTGCCGTTTAAAGTAAATGTAGTGAACTTTGTTTTAAAACCTCGAAAAGAAGTTTACAAAATGTAATTATCCACCATAATCTTAAATGTAGATATGTCATACTCTGCAACTGAGAAACAACACAAAGAGAACAGCTTACTGACTCAAACTTTTGTTGTAATTCCAGAAAATTAAGCCAAATGTTATCTCTTTTTATGGAAATATGTGTAAAAAATACCCCAAAAGCATCCCTCCATTGATGTGATCCTTGAATCTCTTCTGCTTTTTCTGCCAAGTGCTGAAAGAGACAAAAAAAAAGGAATTATTTTTTTTCCCATATTAGACCAAGAAATAGAAATTTTTCTTAATATTCTGAAGCCAAGTACACTATAATTCATATAAATTACATAAAAGTACCCTCGAAGCTGTGATTGTACACTGTAATGCACCATGTGTAAAATAAATGGAGAATTTAGCAATGCTGTACTTCTCCATACAATCAAAGCCAATGTCCAAAATGTACATAAGACGCCGCACAGATCTGTGGCTAACGTGTTAGACATTTTACTTAAATGGTCATTGTCGTTTCCAAAAAATGTATAGAAATCAGAATATAAGCTAATATAAGAAGCTTTGTAATATTTATCAGAGAAATATCTGCAAGGAGTTTGTATGTTCTCCCTGTGTTTGTGTGGGTTTCCTCCAGGTTCTCCGGTTTCCTCCCTCACTCCAAAGACATACTGATAGGGAAACTAGATTGGAAGCCCCAATGGGGACAGTGCCCATAATGTCTGAAAAGCGCTGTGGAATTAATGGCGCTATATAAGTGAGTAAAATAAATAAATAAATATGATTATTTCTCCACTTATGAGCCATCTATTTTCCCCACCCTGCCTCCTTAAATCATCATGCATTCTGAAAATAAAACAGCTCAAAGCCATCTTGGTCAAACCAAGATGGACTGCCTGCTTAGTGAGGTGTCCAGTTACAGGGTCTATTAAAGGGAATGTGTCACTAGGTTTTTGCTACCCCATCTGAAAGCAGCATGATATAAAGGCAGAGACCCCGATACCAGCAATATGTCACTTACTGGGCTGCTTGCTCTCATATTTATAAAATCACTGTTTTATCTGCCGCAGATTTCCCAGTTCTCTGGATTTTCCCTTTAAATGTTATGGAGAAGGGGAGGAATGAGTAGTAGATAGAAACACTGATTGAAGAAGAGAAACAGATCCAAGCCAAACATTCTCTAGCAAGTAATTTATCTCATCCCACAGCTAGATTCACAGCTACACTGCTCAGTAATGCGGTGTATTGTCCTCCATGCTACTTCTGTATGTGTGTTATATAGAGAAAAGAGCAGGAATATATCTCTCTGTGTGCACAGTATATAGGAGACATAACAGCAGCCAGTCTCTACCCCCTAGCTTAGAGAAAACTGTAAATCATGCATGGTAAAAAATTCTAGACACAAGTTAGACAATGGCTAATAATAGAGTTCTTTCTCATGTACACACACGACAGCTCATTTTGAAAAGTTACCTAAAATGGCAGGTACATTGCAACAATTATGTAATTATGGAATAAATCAAAATATAATATAAAATTGCTCTTTTAAATATATTTTATTTAATTATTTTAATTGAAAGAAGGCTGTATTTTTCAGTACCCTTAAAAAAAAAAAATTTTCAACAAGTGTGTTGACAAACAGATAACTCTCTCTTGCACTTCGGTACTTACAGAGCAACGCATATGATGTGCTCACTTTTTAGGATGCCCCATTTAGACAATAACATCCTGCAGAGCATTCTATTGACCGGTCTGTTAAATCATTAACTTGGCGAATAGGAAGCAGTACATCCCACTGTGTTAGGCAGTTTCAAGAAAAAAAAAATCAATTCACAATTTTACAGGAGCTTTCTATATATGTACTCTACTGATGGATATGTTGACCTTTTAAAACCTTTACTTATAAGCTCTCAGCTACTGGTTAGAATCATCTTTAGTATGGAAAAGAAAAGGTACAGATACTCAAAATCAGCTTTTTAGGAATATATAAAATGTAAAACCATGCAAATGATGTGACTATAAATATATGTGGAAAAAAAACATGGATTAAATTTGAACATGAAACAATAAAATAAATATCATACATGTCTCTACTTAATTTATTGTAAAGGGGTTGTCCAGAGCCAATTATTTTTAACTAGTTCGCAACTACCTACCTGTTCTATTCGGGGTTGGCTCAGGGTGGTCACTGACAGCTCCTGCTAGCGCTTTAGCTGTTTCAAGTGAAAAGAGCAGTTCTTCTTCTCCAGGGCTCCTCTGCCAACGGGGCATAACTGCCAACATCATGCTGATTGACAGCCGACTTTCCACAGTTATGCAGTGGGGAACTGGCTGTCAATCAGCATGATATTGGCAGTCATGCCCCATCAACGAAGCAGAGCGCAGAAGAGAAGCCTCTGCTCATTCAACGTGACATCAGCAAAAGCCGTGGAATCACCGGCAGGCGAGATCAGTTACCGCTCTGTGCCGGCGGACATCTGTGCTGGGCAGAACAGCCAGGTAATTAGCAATTATACCTGCCTGTTCTATTCAGCGCTGGCTCAGAGGGGTCACTGATGGCTCCTGACGGCGCTTTAGCTGCTTCAAGTCAAAAGAGCAGTTCTTCTTCTCCAGGGCTCCTCTGCCAAGGGGCATAACTGCCGACATCATGCTGATTGACAGCCGACTTTCCACAGTTATGCAGTGGGGAACTGGCTGTCAATCAGCATGATATTGGCAGTCATGCCCCATCAACGGAGCAGAGAGCAGAAGAGAAGCCTCTGCTCATTTAACGTGACATCAGCGGAAGCCGTGGAATCTGTGCTGAGCAGAACAGCCAGGTAGTTAGCAATTATACCAGCCTGTTCTATTCGGCGCTGGCTCAGAGGGGTCACTGACGGCTCCTGCCGGCGCTTTAGCTGCTTCAAGTCAAAAGAGCAGTTATTCTTCTTCAGGGCTCCTCTGCCGATGGGGCATAACTGCCGACATCAGGCTGATTGACAGCTGACTTTAAAACAGTTATGAAGTGGGGAGCTGGCGACCAATCAGCGGAAGCCATGTAATCACCGGCAGGAGAGATCAGTTACCACTCTGTGCTAGCGGACATCTGTGCTGGGCAGAGCAGCCAGGTAGTTAGCAATTATACCTGCCTGTTAGTTCTCATACCCACAGTAAAAAAAAATTGCATTGTCCGGGATAACCCCTTTAAAACAAAATCTTTTGTGGTATTCATTTATTCCATTTATTTGTACTTTTTTAAATTTTCATTTCAACTTCACAAATTAGTTGGCACAAAATTATTGCATTGTTCTATGTAAACTGTTAGCCCATGACACCTGCTGACAAATAAGGAATGCGAAGGACAGCTCACTAATACCTTTATTCAGAGTGTTAAATAACTAGTATAAAGGATTTTGTTTTTCATTTCTGAATCATAATGAAGCAAAGAAAATGGCCATGAAAAATGCCAAATGTTGGTTTCTTCAATTTTCTGATCCATATTTTCAAACAGGCAGAGACCACAGAAAGTAACATGACAAAAATGTAATAAATTCTTCCATCCTTTGCCTGATAACGTAATCACAGGATTATCTTTTTTTTAACACTTAACTTTTTTGTACAGGTTCTGAAAATTAGCAATACATTTAATAATCGATAACTTATTTATAATAGTTTATTTTAAGAATTATAAAAAATATTGATACTATACACGTGATATATTTATGGTTCAGTTTATTTGTATTTTACATTTGTCTAAGGGTTTAGAAGTCGGGGTGTAGAGGAACCAGTCACACTAGGAACCTGGCGCCTGAAGGGTGAAGGGTCCTCTTTGCAAAATAAGTAAACACTATGAATGGCACATGGTAGGTGGGGGGCCCTATCTTATGCCATTCAATTTATACCTCTGCTTTGTCTTTTGGGATTCTAGTTCAAATGTATTACTGTGTCAGTTTCTCTTGAAAAATAGTCTTTAATTCTGCTTAAATCTTATGTCTATATGAACAGTGAAGTCACCAATAATTTTATCAGATTAGGAAAATGTCAACATTCAATAAAAGCTATTCTCTTCAAAATAAGCATTTTCTCTCCTTTTATCTCCGTCTCAGCCACAGGGCTATTGAGAATTGTCAGTTGATAAGACACAACAAAAGCAAATCGTAGACAGTCCCATCTATTAATACTGCCGTCTTTTATATACTTTGTTAAATAAATCCCTGACATCTAGACATTTCAACTATGAAGCAGGTATTGTGCAACTTCCCTGTCTATCCCAGTCACACAGCTAATTCCCTCTTGTGAGCACATCACAAGTTAAAAAGTGTTGTGTACTTTCTGAATGTTAGTCTACAAGGAATATTTCAGTAGCTAAATCCAGAAATGTAAAATATTATGCCAACTTGTTAATGGATGCAGACAACTTGTTTTTCACCTAAATTAGGAAATTATATTAGTTTTCTATGTTTCATTGTATCTGTACTGAAATAATAAAACATTTATGGTACTTAGGCTCTTGGGTGTTAGCTCTTTTGCTCTTTGAATTTACATGCTCTAATATTCTATACCACCATGACTTACTTTGACAGAAGATAGTGGCTGATGACCAGATCATGCAGCTTATCTGTAATGCCCTATTTATTATAATGATGGTTGGACCATACATAACAAGCTCTTTTTACCTATTGTCTCCCCTCCATTTCCTTATAGATTGTAAGCTTGTGAGCAGGGCCCTCACTCCTCCTGTAACTGTTGAACTATGTTACTTTGTATTGTCTATATGTCGGTACATGTAAAGTGCTGTGGAATATGTTGGTGCTATAGAAATAAAATTATTATTATTATTACTTTGCCTGAGATTAAATTGTATATTTATCTTACATTACATGTTAATATATTAATAGACTGGTTTAAACCATTCAGGATCAGGATGTGATGGCATGTTCTAGTGATTTGAGATCAATCTCCTTAACTATACTTAAATTATTTGTCAACTGGGGTAGTTTCCAGGGTCATCTGTCCAAAGCATTTAAAGAGAACCTGTTACTCCATTCATGCTGCCCAAAAAATGGGCTACATGAAACAGTGAATTGTTGCATGTTTTCAGCCAGGTAGGTTTTTCTCTGAAGTCCTTCTTCATCTGAATATTTTGAAGAGCTGGCCAGGGACCATAGGGAGAGACCTGACTCTGGCCCTCAGTCGCTTCTCTCGGCTTCCCCTGCAGTTGATCGATAGATATCTCCAATGTGTGTACATAGCGAGAAACCTACTAATCAACTAGAGTGGTGCAAAGAGAAGTTGACTGGGAGAGACGCTGGACTGGTCATGTCTTTCCCGGAGGTTTCAGAGAAACACATACCTGGCTGCCATCAAGCAGCCAGCCTCTGATTCATGCTGCCCGTAGTCTGTGCAGCATCAATTGAGTGACAGATTCTCTTTAACTTTACAAAATAGTACTTTTTTATACAACGTAAATTACCAGATTTTGTAAGCCCCAATTGTGATGATCATATACATCAGATTCCATAATATCTATAAGTGTAATAAAAAATTAAGTCTAAAACACTTGTTTGATGGATTACTCATATTATTTTACATTAGGGATCTGGTTTTCAAATACATAATGAGGATTTTATCTTACTTTATTCTCATATGAAGAACTTATAAATTTATAGAGAAACAATTACTTTTAGTTTTAGATTTGGAGATTCCAAAGAGGATATCATTTCTTTCATACTACATACCCATTCATTCTAATTGAGGAAGTCAAAGAATATAACACTTGCTACTGAGTAGATACTAGACTACTATGCTAATGAGTTCTTTGGTATGGAGACTCTAATTATGTTCATGTACCTGTTGACTAGACACTAGATACTGCAGTTACAAATCTTCTTCACACCTATAAATAACAGAGTGATGAGAAATAATGACATGATGAGGTTAGAAAGCCAATTTTGGTTAATAACACGTCTTATATGACCCCAACACATGGGAGAAGACAGATGGTGAGTTGCTATAAATTAATAACATTCATTGTTACTTTTCTTTCACAGGAAAATCAAGAAGTCATTAAGATTTTTTTCTTTAATGATTTCGGTAACTTAGCAAGCATTTTTCTTTTCAGTGTAAATGATACTATCTTTTGAAAGTCTGCCAGTTTCTAAGCGAGTCTTGCAATGATTTAGAGACACACTAGGGGGTGTACATTTGGTTTTCATTAAGATTAAAAAGTGTCTAAACTGAATTTCTTTATCATTATATAAATAAGAGACTTTTCGTCTCTGAAAAAAAATATTTTTAACTAAAATGAAATAAAAATAGCAATATGATTACAAAAATTGAAAGAAAAGCTTTCAGGTAGAAAATTATTGTTCTGTAAGACAATCACCCATAAAATTAATGTCAATTGTTGAATATTGTGTCCCTCCCCCACTGCCCTTCATGACGCAAAGACCTCTTTGACTCATGGATTCCACCATACCTCTAAAGACCTTGCGGTGTCTGACACCAGAATATTAGCAGCAGATCACAATAACTTCTGTAAGTTATGGGAAAAGCCTTTGCACATTGGACTTGCTTTTCCAGTACATCCTACAGATGGGCCATTAAATTAAGGTCCCGGAAATCTGGAGGTCAAGTCAACAACTTGAACTCTTTTTCATGTTCCTCAAAAAATTCCTGGACAATTTTACAAGTGTTGCAGGGCACATTATTCTGCAAAGAAATGCCATTGTCATTAGGGTATAATAGAGACTGCAATATTACAATGCTAAGCTCAGTAATACATGTCAAAACAATAGTCACAGGAACCTGTGCTCTAAAAAGGTTAACATTTGCAACTATCTAGAATCGGAGGGCCATGGGCAAAATGCAGATTTTTTTTTAAGTCATCCAAAATCATTTTTTAATCACTCATAGAAGAATAGAAGAATAAGCTGACTATCAAATCAAATCCAGGACAAATAATAATATACATTGCTTATTTAATTACATGTTTGCTACTAAAATTATTCTAAAATATCTACTTAGTTTTTTATATACCACAATACTGTGTTCCTGAAAAACAGAGTGTTGCCACATCTAGCTGACATATTTCCTAATATAGTCAAGTAGGCATTGTACAAAATGATACATTTATTTGTTTTATTGGAAGTTACTAAAGATGTTTGCTATCGCCTCTGAAAAGTGATTTAAATGATAAAATGTACAATTGTTGAAAACTATAAACTTGCAAACAAATACAACAGTGAGAAAGTATTCATATATATTTTGTTGAGCAATTATAGAAAAAGCAGAATGAGATTAAGCATAGTAATAAAAAGTAATAATGCTTTTCTGACTTTTCAGTAAACGTTAGGGAACCGAGTAATATAAACTTCTATATACAGTAAATCTTTACAGAAATGATGGAACTACTTTTATTTTATTCACTTGTAATGAAACAGATATAAACACATCTGAATACACATTATTGAAATACTTCTGTTTTATTCATTTGAAAATTATTTTAATGCCCTCATTGTTAGATGCCAATAATATTAAATTAGAAAGGTCATAAGTAACCCTACACAGGTCTCTCTATATCTCTAGTATTTAGGGAATCTGTTACCAGACAGGTATTCCTGCTGTACACAACCCTGAGGACTGTGTTCCTATAGTATATACCCTTCTAACAGTATGATTAGTTCACCGCCGCAGTACAAGATGCCTGTGCAAATAGCTTTTATTTCTGTTAAACATCATATTCAAATCTCAGATGGGTGGTCCATCGGGAAGGCCCAGACCTTTCCTTAGTGTGTACAAAATACTGCCCCCTTGCTTTGAACTATGTGAATGACACCCCCTACAACATTCACATCTCGCAGTAAATCTTTTGCTTGCTCCTTTTAAAAACACCTGGTGCATGCGCTTATGGAGTTTATTTACTGCCTGAACAAGGCAGTGTGAAATGTGCATGCATGATACTCTAATTGAACAGTGCAAGTGCAAGATGTACTACTAGTTGGCAGCTGGGGAATATCAGTCACATCAATCAAGGTGATGGACAGTATTATCGACACAATACTGCAGAGGGCTCAGGAGTCTGGGTTCACCAATGAGACCATCCTGGTGTGAGGGAATGCATATGACAAGGACCAGAAATAAGACTATACTTACAGTTATCCCATAGTGATGAACATATCGATCCACGGTATATTCGAACAACTTGCAATTCGAATTATGAAAATTGCAAAAAAATGAGCGTTGGTTGTTTAAGATTGCATCAGTCACAGAAAGCTGACATGACCTTAGATGTGATCTCGCGAGTGTTCCCCCTAATTCCTTGTAGCAATCACATCACATGGTATAGCTCAGTCAATCAGGAGCGACTATTATAGCCTGTATCAAAGCATATGCAGGGGCTGAAGCAGCTATTTTAGGATGGTTTTAGGCTAGTGAGAGGACATTAGAGCTCTGGAATAAAACAGGAAGACAATACCTAAAGCATTGAGCACTCAATGGCTGATGACATCAACTTCCTGTTTGTGGCACATTAGTATATGGGAGGTGGAAAACTTTTCCAGATGGGTGGTGACCATGGTGGCCATTTTGAAGTCGGCCATTTTGGATCCAACTTTATTTTTTTCAATTGGAAGAGGGTCATGTGACACATCAAACTTATTCAGAATTTCATAAGAAAAACAATGGTGTGCTTGGTTTAACCCTCCGTCACATACAATATCGGTTCTAACGAGTTCACATACAATGTGACTGTCAGGCGAAGTCTAGAAAAATACCTATAATATCTAATGTTTGCAATTTCAGTGCTCTAAAAGTGATCAGTGACCTTCATAGGGATGTAATAAAAGAGACTACACATAATCAGGTGCAAAAAAAACCATTTACTTAACATAAAACTAATAACTCTGAAATACAAACATTTCAAAACTCCCGCCAAATAGTCCCCAGTTCGACTCTGTCCAAAAACTCTACAAAGAAAATTTATGGAAACAAACAATTTTAAGGTACCTTAAGTACTATTAAACAAATATTCAATCAGAATTAGATCCTGAAGTTTCCCCAGAAAAATTACACTTGCAGAGCAAAGAGCAAGAATTAGACATCATTTTTGTATGTGTCAGGCAGATTGCATTATGACATTTGTGACATTCATAATTAGAAAGCCTTCTGATTCCGCTTTCCGTGGTGCAGGTGGTGCATCTCCTCCTTTTGGGAGGTGGTGCAGGTGGTGAATTTTCACTATCATCTTCTGGGCGGAATCTTTTGAGCTGAACTTGAAGGCGAGAGGGGATACCGATTGTTTTCATACTTCTCCTGCGTAGCTCTCCAAGCACTAGTTCATGGGCCAATTTTTTCAGATAGAATCGTCTACGGAGTGGTTCAAGCTTGTTTTCAAGGTAAATGACTTGTGAATTTATACCACCCAAATTCAACATAGCAAAAAATATGACCATTGGCCAGCGTTTGGTGTTTCTGCTGACGTTGAAAGTTGAGCACATCTGATCAGCTCTATCAACACCCCCTTTGGTTGCATTATAAAATGTAATTATCTCCGTTTTTTTTTGTGCCTCAGTCCCAGGATCGATGGCATCATCATCATGAAGTGTTGATAGAAGAAGTACAATTTTTTTTGCTTGTGGTACATAGGAAACCAAAACCTTTCCATTATGGAATGCAAACATACTGCTGTACTGTTGTTTCCCTTTCACACTTACAAACTGTGTAGGCAATTCTTTTTTATTTTTTCTTACAGTTCCGACATATGAAAGCTTCTGCATTTTCAGATAATCAATCAGATCACAATTTGAAAACCAAATGTCAGCTGTTATATTGCGACCCGATCCAAATAAGGGCTCAGCCAGTCCTTTTACAACATCACTGGGTTTGTTGCTGACACAGTAAGGACCTTCTGGTTGTTTTCCTGCATAAACTTCCAGGTTGTAAGTGTAGGTCTTACTGGCATCAACAAGGGCATACATTTTTATTCCATATTTGTTAGGCTTTGATGGAATATACTGACAAAAGGCACATCTACCACGAAAACCAGGGAGCATTTCGTCAATAGTGAGATTATCCCCAGGGCAATAGATTTTTTTACAGTTTTCAACAAATTTTTGGAATATATCACGAATTGGAGCAAGTCGGTCATGTGTTTTACGTTCGGTTCGGGTAGTTCTGTCGTCAAACCGAAGGCAATGAATTAGAAGCTTGAATCTGTTTATGGACATAACAAGGCCAAATTTTTCAACTCCATCCCCATCTTTACTCCAAAGTTCCTCCAAACTTTGTCTATTTGCCCTATAAGCTCCTGCAAGGTATAATAATCCAAAAAAAGCACGCAGTTCTATTTCATCTGTGGCCTTGATGGTTCTGTTGCAGATGAACTTGTCCTTTATAATTAGTGTTGAGCCACCCCCGTAGTGTTTGAGTTCGGTGCGGTTCGTCGAACACCCGTGTGTTCGTCGAACTGTTCGTCGAACACCTTCGAACACCGTTAAAACCAATGGCAGGCAAACAAAAACACATAGAAACACATAGAAAACACCTTCAAAGGTGTCCAAAAGCTGACAAACTGCTCAGAAGACACAACTAACACATGGAAAAGTGACAAGTACATATAGTCATGCGAAAAGAAAAGAGGTGGAGGAATAAAAGGAGGGGGAGACACAGATATAGGCATGTCATGCCCTTCTAAAATCCAAAAAGTGAGAAGCCGACACGTTCAGTCCGCTCCTGCCCGTGCCACCTCCGTGTCGCCGGGTGTGTGCCAGAGCCGCGGTGAACCCTGATGGCCAGCCCCCTTCTCCCAATACTGGTGCCTGTCTGCTGGTAGGTCGAGCGAGCCCCCCTGTGGTGGAGGCAGCTCTAAGCTTTTTAATTTAAATTGTCTCTCTAATTTGAATGAATACACTTTAAATCCATTTACAAGGATCTATTGGAGGGCAAGTCTCATGCCAGCAGCCGCGTAATTCCAGCTCCAGTAGCGTCCACTAAAGCTGCTGCAGTTAAAAAGCTTTTATAAGGATCGAGCTCGGCTGTCCACCGCAAGGCATCCTACTGCCAGTCCCAGCCCCTATGCCTTGGGGTGCCTCCTGATGCTCTTCACTGAGTATCCCGTGGTCCCGAAGCATTTCCTTTGAAAAAATTAAGTGTCCAAACTACAGGTGGTGTAGCTTGCTTAACAGCCGGGATAATCCGCTGACTAGCAGACACTGCTACTAGGCACAAAGTATTTCCTGGGCTAGATGCAGTTAAAAATTTGTAATTAGATACTCTCGTTGGATGCTGAGAAAGCATTCCATAGAGTCTCCTGGCACGCCATATATGATTCTCTTAAAAAGCTTGGGGTAGGGGTCTAGGGGACCCTTTTATAGCCAAAATCACGGCCCTGTATCACAATACGTCACCTAGGCTGAAGATAAATGGAACTGTAGCACCCTGAGGGCTCGGTTGCTACAGACGTATTGCACCTCACCCAGAGGTGTGATATCTCACTCTCAGGTAAGGATGGAGTGTTGATCAGGACCCGACACTTGCATGCATTACACCACATTGCCGTGGGGCAGGGCGAGCAATATGCCTCTGAGATGGGCACGACAGTCCCTGTCCCTGGCTGGAGTGGAGGGAGGGAACACTGAGGAAGGGGAACCCTGTAGTGCAGGAGTAGGGAGGAAGCAGTTCCTGGGTGCATTGAGAAGGGAGTATAAAAGGTGGGCACCATCTTAGTTCAGTGCAGAGAAGTCTGAGAAGAAGTGGCAGGGAGCAGGGGCTCTGCATGAGCTCTGCTCCGGAGGCGGGCCTAGTAACAGAGGCCCAGGCCTGGAAGAGGGAGAAGGAAGGAAGAGGAGCAGAGAAGGCTCCAGGAACGAGGAATGAAGGGATCCCAGGGGTGCGGACGGGCGAGTCGCCACCGCACGCCCGAATCCACCTGCGTGGAGGGGTCAGGCCAAAGGGGGAGACCGGTCCCCAAAACTAGTGGAGGCAGGAAACGACCCTCAGCTAGAAATCGGAGGCTGTGACATTTTATGTGGCGCAGCCCCTCGCTACACCCGCTAGGAAGGCACCACATAGGGTCAGGGAAACTGGCGCCAAGTTTACCAAGAGGAGGCCCAAGGCAGCCGGACAGAAGGGTTGGTAAGAAAGGCCAGACAAAGGACACACAAAGGGGGTCCTGTGAAGCGCTCCAAAGTTATCTGGGAGTTGTCTGAGCCCCTCACCTGGTGAGCACAGTACGACGTGGGCAGCCGTTACCTGCAGACGTGGTCTGGATAATAAGAACTGTGAGTAAAGGCCCTGGACTGCATCTCTGACTCCGTGTCATTACTGCTGCTGCCCTGCACCATCACCCCCATCCTCCGCATACACTGCCCTGAGGCTATACTCCTCCCGTGGGGAGTTATGCTACGCTCTGCTGCACCCACAACACCAGCCTCAGCGGTCTGCCCTGCAGCGGCGGTTCACTCTGACCGCAATCCACGGGTGGCGTAGTCGGACATTTAAACATCAAAACCACATAAATAGTTCCACCACTGGTTTGACCACCCTGAGCCACGGAACCGGGTCGCCGCCACGAAGACTACAACCACCAGCATCCACCAAAAAGGGTCCGGCTCCGGGTGTCCCAAGGCCCAGGGGGTGCATCAGAACATTTTTATCACCTTTCACAATCACCAATGGGACAAGGCAGGGATGTCCTCTGTCCCCTATCTTATACATCCTAGTGACGGAGCACCTGCTCTCATCAATTCGCCATAACCCCAATATTAGGTGGATTGAGGTGGGAGGCACCGAGTACAAGTGCTCTCAATTTGCTGATGATGTCCTAGTATATATCACTCAATCACATATATCCATCCATGCTGTTATGGCTGAAATAGATCACTTTGTTACATGGTCAAATTTTAAAATCAATGCAGCGAAGTCTGAGGCCCTCGATGTCTCCCTCCCCAAATCCATATAGGATTCCATCCAGTCCAACTTTCCCTTTGCCTGGCCCTCACAGGGTATCAAATACTTAGGAATTCCTATTCATAGAGACCTCTCCCATCTATGTTATCTTAATTTTGGGCCCTTTATTGAACAACTCCATACAGACTACGGTTGGCAATTTAGAACTGTAAGATTCACTACGTGAACCACTGGTGTTTTGTGGAAAAGCACATGTACACTGTGTTCCAAATTATTATGCAAAAAGTGTTTAGGAGTGATAAGGGAAGAATTTGTTTGTTTGTCAGTTAAACTCATTGATGGTGATGTGTGTCAGGGCTCTTTATATCACTGTAAGCAATTGCAGACACCTGTACTAATTAGTTTGGCAGGTGTGTCCAATGAAAGGCAAGACTACTTAAGAAGGCTGTCTCACATTATTAAGCAGCCTACATTTTCTGCCAAAATGGGAAAGAAAAAGGATGTGTCGGCTGCTGAGAAGCAACAAATTGTGGAGTGTTTAGGTCAAGGCATGACTACAATCAACATTGTGCGATGATCAGGATGAAGTGTCTTGGCAATCAAGAAGTATGTAGCTGATTCACAGTACACACGTGTGCGTGCTGATAAGGGCAAATTGAGGACTCTTTCCTACAGGCAATTACATCAGGTTAAAAAAGCAGCGGCAAAAAAAGCCTTGTCATAGCAGCAGACAAGTTTTTGAAGCTGCTGGTGCCTCCAACATCCCCCGAACAACAAGATGCAGGGTCCTTCAGAGGTTTGCAGCTGTGCATACGCCATCCTGTCGACCTCCTCTATCCACTTCACACAAGCAGAAACGGCTCCAGTGGGCCAAACATTACATGAAGACTGATTTCAAAACTGTTTTGTTCACGGATGAGTGCCGTGCAGCGCTCGATGGTCCAGATGGATGGAGTGGAGGATGGCTGGTTGATGGACACCCCACGCAAACACGGCTACAGCACCAACAAGGAGGAGGTGGAGTAATGTTTTGGGCTGGAATCATGGGGAGAGAGATTGTCGGCCCCTTTAGGATCCCTGAAGGCGCTAAAGATGAACTCCAAAAATGTATGTGGATTTTCTCAAACAGCACTTCCTGCCATGGTTCAAGAAAAAGAACCGTGTATTTCACAGCAAGATCATTTTTTTGCATGATAATGCACCATCTCATGCTGCACATAAAACATCTGCATCTCTGGCTGATATGAGCATAAAAGGGGACAAACTTATGGTGTGACCCCCATGCTCCCCTGACCTCTACCCCATTCAGAACCTCTGGAGCATCATCAAAAGGAGTGTCTATGATGGTGGGAGGCAGTTCACATCTAAGCAACAGCTCTGGGAGGGTATTCTGTCCTCATGCAAAACAATTGAAGCAGAAACCATCCAAAACCTGACAAATTCAATGGACGAGAGAGTTCAGAAGCTCCTTTCGAACAAGGGGTCCTATGTGAAAATGTAACATCACCTAGAATAAAGTTTTGAGTTGAAAACTGTTTGATTTCAGTTTCTAATAACCAGGTAATGCTTATAATTGCAAAAATGACCATGTTTTTGGTCTTTATTAAAATGAAAAGGTTGATCGAAAAGTTTGGGGGATCTAAGAGTGTGGCAACCCAGTAGTCATGATTACTTCGAATTCTGACAATATGAGGGTCATGTTGCAGGTAGTGCAGCAAGAAGGCACTTATGTGTCTTGCGCATCTCGGAGCCCCAAATTTATTTTCCGGGCTAGATGCAGCTAAAAATTATTATTAATTTTAAATCTGGTGGAGCTTAGTATAGATGGCCTAATAGGATCAGTGCTGCACACTGCTACAAAGCCCAAATTATTTTCCAGTCAAGATACAGATAAACATGATTAGTAATTTTAAATCTGGTGGAGCTTATTATAGATGGCCTAATAGAATTAGTGCTGCACACTGCTACAAAGCCCAAATTATTTTCCAGTCAAGATACAGATAAACATGATTAGTAATTTGAAAGCTTAAAACGGTTGGTAGGGTGATTTTAACCAATCATCAAGCTTTTACTCTCCCCAGGATGACACAGGGGTAGAAAAGTCGTCCATGATTTGTTCATCTTTATGAACGTGAGTCTGTCTACATTATCAGTGGAGAGCCGCGTGCGCTTATCTGTCAGCACACCACCAGCAGCGCTGAACACACGTTCAGACAGAACGCCGGCTGCGGGGCATGACAAGATCTCCAAGGCGTAAGTGGCTAGCTCCGGCCATTTATCCAGATTGGAAGCCCAAAAAGAGCAAGGGTCCAGTGGCACAGTCATGGCTTCAATGTTTACTTGGAGATACTCCTGTACCATCGTCTCTAGGCGTTGACTATGTGTCAGACTTCTTGTCTCCTGTGGCCTTGCAAAGGATGGGCTAAAAAAGTGGTGAAATGATTCCGCAAAATTGATGTTACCAGCAGATACTGTGGTTCTGTTACGGTTTGAGTGCTGAACACTTGACGGTCCCACGGTTGGCAAGTTGGAACTGTGAGATTCACTACGTGCACCACTGGTGTTTTGTGGAAAAGCACATGTAAGATTCTGCAACAGTCTCTGCTGATACTCCTGCATGCGTGCATCCCTTTCTATGGCAGGAATAATTTCTGCAAATTTACTTTTGTACCGGGGATCTAACAGTGTGGCAACCCAGTAGTCAGGATTATTTCTAATTCTCACAATTCGAGGGTCATGTTGCAGGTAGTGCAGCAAGAAGGCACTCATGTGTGTTGCGCATCCAGGAGCACCAAGTCCCTGTTGTGTTGGTGGCGAGGTAACAATCATGCTTCCTTCCTCTGTCCTCTCCCCCCAACCTCGCACAACAGAAATGTGATCAAGGTCTCCCTCATCTGATGAGTCTTCCATCAGTTCGTCCTCCATTTCTTCCTGGGCTCCTGCACCTTCCTCACTAGTTTGGCTGCTACCATGTGCCCTGGTAAAACCATCTCCCCCACCCTCACATGCCTGCCGCCTTGGTGCTGCCGACCGTCTGGACCTTGCAGATGTTAGCCCTTCCGCATACAACTCCTCCTCCTCTACTTCCTCCACCTCCTTTTGTGCCACCACCTGACTCTGAATTCTGTTTAACATGTGCTATAGCATGTAAATCACCGGAATAGTCATGCTGATAATGGCATCGTCAGCACTAAACATCTTCGTCGCCATTTCAAAACTGTGCAGAAGGGTGCATAGGTCCCTGATCTGAGACCACTCCTCCAGCGTGATTTGCCCCACCTCTGGATCTCGTTGGCCCAGGCTATACGTCAGAACGTATTGCACCAGGGCTTGTCGGTGCTGCCACAGTCGCTGCAACATGTGCAGAGTTGAATTCCACCGGGTAGGCACATCGCATTTTAGCCGGTGAAGTGGCAGGCCCAACGACTTCTGTAGAGATGTAAGTCACTGAGCTGCGGGATGCGAACGGCGGAAGTGAGCACACAGCGACCGTGCCCTCTGCAGAAGGCCATCTAGTCTGGGATAGTGGGCTAAAAATTGCTGGACAACCAGGTTCAACACGTGAGCCATACAAGGCACGTGTGTGACATTGCCCCGGCGAAGGGCCACACCCAGGTTTGCAGCATTGTCGCACACGGCCTTCCCTGGTTTCAGGTCCAGTGGAGACAACCATTCATGAAATTGGTTCTCCAGAGCTGACCACAACTCCTCAGCTGTGTGACTCACATTTCCCAGACATTTCAAAGTAAAAACCGCCTGATGACGTTGAGCCCTACTGCCAGCATAGTAAGAAGGTGTGCAGGATCACTTCTGCGCAGTTAGAAAGCTTGTGGCATGACCAGACAGGCTTTGGGTGCAGGTGGAAGACCGAGAGGAGGTTGAGGAGGCAGAAGCAGTGGAGGAACTTTGACATAAAGAGGATTGACGCACAACTCGTGGGGACGGCAAGACTTGGACAGCAGCCCCTTGTCCTGCTGTCACCATAGTTACCCAGTGCCCAGTCAGCGACATGTAACGCCCCTGTCCATGCCTACTTGTCCAAGTATCTGTGGTGAAATGCACCCTGTCACACACAGAGTTTCTCAAAGAAGCGGTGATGTTGTGTGCGACATGCTGGTGGAGCGCAGGCACACCTTTCTTTGAGAAGTAGTGCCGACTGGGCATCTGGTACTGGGGCACTGCGACGGACATAAGGTCTCGAAAATCCTCTGTGTCCACCAGGCAGAAAGGCAGCATTTCTGTAGCCAAGAGCTTGCAGATGGTGAAATTCAACCTCTTAGCTTTCTCATGGCTAGGAGGAAATGGTCTTTTACTTGTCCACATCTGAGGGACCGAGGGCTGGCTATTGTGCTTAGACGGGGTTGATAAGGGTGTCCCCGGCAAACTGCCGGTCTGTGAGGAAGATGCAGGCGGACATGTTAGGTTGCCTTGATCCAAAGGTGGTGCTATCGATGTCGGACAGCGCTCAACACCAGCTGGTGTTACCACCTCCAAAGAAAATGATGACCTGCCAATCACGCTGGCTGTTGCGGGTAAAGAGGTGGCAGGTCTGCGCCCCAAAACAGGTGTGACTGCTGTCCCCCCAGTCACAGAGGATGAAGAGGCCGCGGATGCACAAGATATGGCAGACGGTGGTTGGCCCGGCCGGCTAGGCCGCATTGTAGCACACTGAGCTTCCCACTGCAACTTATGCTTCATGTCCATGTGCCGGTTCATGCATGAAGTACTCAAACTATGTATTTTTTGGCCTCTACTTAGCTTTTGCTGACAAATGTTACAGATAACACGAGTTGGGTCATCTTTATCGATCTGAAAAAATGCCCAGGCTATGCAAGGCTTAGCACCCATGCGACCTGAAGAGCCACCACGACTTGTGGTGAGAGGCAGAGTTGTGTTTGAGGATGCAGTTGTTGACGTGCTTCCAGTACTACGTCTCTGTCCAGGAAGGCGCAACCTGACCTCGTCGTCACTAGCATCTTCCTCCACCTCCTCTGCTGACCTCATCTCTTGGCTGACTGTGGGTTGACAGTAAGTGGGATCTCCAACCTCATCATCATCACCCTGTGCGTTATCACACCCGTCGTCCTCAGAGCCAACCTGTTCCTGCCCTGGAAAAAAACTAAAGTTGTCGCTCCAATCAGGTATTTGAGTCTCATCATCGTCTTCCTCATTGTCTCCACCAACAGGAGTTACAGTTTGGGAATGAGGGTCTACATTATGGTCAGAACCTTCTGCGTCTGGTCCTGGATCCGACTCATAAAGATTCTGGGCATCAGTGCAGATCATTTCCTCGTCTGGATTCACAGAAGCGCTGGAGTCGACCTCTGATTCCCAGGCTATAGTATGAGTAAACAGCTCTGCAGACTCAACCATCTGTTCTACCTCATACTCAGACGGGCAGCTGGAGATTTGGGAGCTGAGAGGAAGCAAGTGCGATTGGGGTGACACCTTTGAGGACTGGAGTATTTGTGATGTTGAAGTTGATGTGGAGGAGAGCCCACTTAAAGGAGCACTTGATATCCGTTGAAGCACCTGCTGTTTTTGTGCCTCATCTGGAATTTGTAGCGATTGGCGTGGCCGTAAGAAAGGGATCTTATCACATTGTCCGCTAAAAGAAGTAGACATTTTAGTTTGGCTGGAAGATGGTCTTTCTTCTGCAGATGTTACTGTTGCTTTAACACCTACCCCACGGACACAACCTTTTTTCCCCTTCCCAACACGCCTATTCCCCTTTCCACCAGCAGCAGGCCTTTTTCCACTCATTTTGGTGGTTAACTAATTCACAACTCTGGAGTTGTTTGCACAAAAAAACAATGGATGGGAACCAAGCAGAGCTGAGTGGCCAAACTGTGGTATTAGTCCAAAACTATTGGCTGGGTTAGATGCAGAAAAAAATTATATTCAATTTGCAACCTGATGGATGTCAGTATAGATGGACTAATAGAACAAGTCCCACACACAGCTAGAAGCCCAAATATTTTTTCAGAGGTAGATGCAGAAAAAAAATATATTCAGTTTGCAACCTGATGGAGGTCAGTATAGATGGACTAATAGAGAAAGTCCCACACACTGCTAGAAGGCCAAATATTTTTTCAGAGCTAGATGCAGACAAAAAATTATTTTGAATTTGCAACCTGATGGAGGTCAGTATAGGTGGACTAATAGAACAAGTCCCACACACTGCTAGAAGGCCAAATATTTTTTCAGAGCTAGATGCAGAAAAAAATTATATTCAGTTTGCAACCTGATGGAGGTCAGTATAGATGGACTAATAGAACAAGTCCCACACACAGCTAGAAGCCCAAATATTTTTTCAGAGGTAGATGCAGAAAAAAATTATATTCAGTTTGCAACCTGATGGAGGTCTGTATAGATGGATTAATAGAACAAGTCCCACACACAGCTACAAGCCCAATATTTTTTCAGAGGTAAATGCAGAAAAAAAATATATTCAGTTTGCAACCTGATGGAGGTCAGTATAGATGGACTAATAGAGAAAGTCCCACACACTGCTAGAAGGCCAAATATTTTTTCAGAGCTAGATGCAGACAAAAAATTATTTTGAATTTGCAACCTGATGGAGGTCAGTATAGATGGACTAATAGAACAAGTCCCACACACTGCTAGAAGGCCAAATATTTTTTCAGAGCTAGATGCAGAAAAAAATTATATTCAGTTTGCAACCTGATGGAGGTCAGTATAGATGGACTAATAGAACAAGTCCCACACACAACTAGAAGCCCAAATATTTTTTCAGAGGTAGATGCAGAAAACAATTATATTCAGTTTGCAACCTGATGGAGGTCAGTATAGATGGACTAATAGAGAAAGTCCCACACACTGCTAGAAGGCCAAATATTTTTTCAGAGCTAGATGCAGACAAAAAATTATTTTTAATTTGCAACCTGATGGAGGTCAGTATAGATGGACTAATAGAGAAAGTCCCACACACTGCTAGAAGGCCAAAAAATTTTTCAGAGCTAGATGCAGATAAAAATTATTTTTAATTTGCAACCTGATGGAGGTCAGTATAGATGGACTAATAGAGAAAGTCCCACACACTGCTAGAAGGCCAAATATTTTTTCAGAGGTAGATGCAGAAAAAAATTATATTCAGTTTGCAACCTGATGGAGGTATGTATAGATGGATTAATAGAACAAGTCCCACATGTAACGGGTCCGGGAGGCGGAACCTCTGAGCTACTATACAAGGGGGCGGCCCTTGTAAGGGAGCGGGTGGCAGTCTCTGGGTGAACGGACAGGGAGTTACGGCAAGTGATCAGGGCAGTCTCTGGGTAAGGGGTAGGTACGACCTGTGATGGCAGAGCCTCCGGGTAGGCTAGCAGGCAGATGGTAGATGTGTGCTCCCAGGTGAGCAAGCGAGAGTCTCTGGAATAGCAGGTGGTCACGGCACGTGACGGCGGAACCTCCGGGCTGGCAGGCAGGTAGGTAACGGAGAAGCGCTCCCAGGTGAGCGGGCAAGAGTCTCTGGAATAGCTGGTGGTCACCGCACGTGACAACGGGACCTCCGGGCTGGCAAGCAGGCAGGTTACGGAGATGCGCTCCCAGGTGAGCGGGCAAGAGTCTCTGAGATAGCTGGTGGTCACAGCACGTGACAACGGAGCCTCCGGGCTGGCAAGCAGGCAGATAACGGAGAAGCGCTCCCAGGTGAGCGGGCAAGCTGGTCCATAGACAGACTGACCGGAGTAGTAAGGCAGACCGTCGGACCTCAGGCAAGCAGGCAGGTAGCTGATATGCGCTCCCAGGTGAGCGGGCAGGCTGGTCCTTTAGACAGACTGACAGGAGTAGTAAGGCAGACCGTCGGACCTCAGACTGGCAGACAGGTAACAAGTATTCAGGCAGGAATCAGGCAGGTAACTGGCAGGTAACTGGCAGGAAACTGGCAGGAAACTGGCAACGGGACCTGAGGGCTGAAGCACAGGTGAGACACAGGTGCAAACAACATTGCTCGGGCACCTCCATTTTGGAGGAGGTGCCTTATATATGATGAAGTCCTCCGGCCATTGGCCGGGGACTCCTTAGGACGGCGCGCGCGGCCCCTTTAAGAGGAGAGGAGCGCGCGCGCGCGCGCCCTAAGCACAGGGGCCGGGAAGGAGCGCGCGCTGAGAGCAGAGCGGGAGGAGGACGCCGGGAAGGAGCGCGCGCTGACAGCAGAGCGGGGAGAGGACGCCGGGCACGGAGCAGAGCGGTGAGGGGAGCAGCGTCCCTGCCTAGCAGAGGGCAGGGACGCCAGCGCTACACCACACACAGCTAGAAGCCCAATATTTTTTCAGAGGTAGATGCAGAAAAAAATTATATTCAGTTTGCAACCTGATGGAGGTCAGTATAGATGGACTAATAGAGAAAGTCCCACACACTGCTAGAAGGCCAAATATTTTTTCAGAGCTAGATGCAGACAAAAAATTATTTTTAATTTGCAACCTGATGGAGGTCAGTATAGATGGACTAATAGAGAAAGTCCCACACACTGCTAGAAGGCCAAATATTTTTTCAGAGCTAGATGCAGATAAAAATTATTTTTAATTTGCAACCTGATGGAGGTCAGTATAGATGGACTAATAGAGAAAGTCCCACACACTGCTAGAAGGCCAAATATTTTTTCAGAGGTAGATGCAGAAAAAAATTATATTCAGTTTGCAACCTGATGGAGGTATGTATAGATGGATTAATAGAACAAGTCCCACACACAGCTAGAAGCCCAATATTTTTTCAGAGGTAGATGCAGAAAAAAAATATATTCAGTTTGCAACCTGATGGAGGTCAGTATAGATGGACTAATAGAGAAAGTCCCACACACTGCTAGAAGGCCAAATATTTTTTCAGAGCTACATGCAGATAAAAATTATTTTTAATTTGCAACCTGATGGAGGTCAGTATAGATGGACTAATAGAGAAAGTCCCACAAACTGCTAGAAGGCCAAATATTTTTTCAGAGCTAGACGCAGAAAAAAATTATATTCAGTTTGCAACCTGATGGAGGTCAGTATAGATGGACTAATAGAACAAGTCCCAAACACAGCTAGAAGCCCAAATATTTTTTCAGAGGTAGATGCAGATAAAAATTATTTTTAATTTGCAACCTGATGGAGGTCACTATAGATTGACTAATAGAGAAAGTCCCACACACTGCTAGAAGGCCAAATATTTTTTCAGAGCTAGATGCAGATAAAAATTATTTTTAATTTGCAACCTGATGGAGGTCAGTATAGATGGACTAATAGAGAAAGTCCCACACACTGCTAGAAGGCCAAATATTTTTTCAGAGCTAGATGCAGAAAAAAATTATATTCAGTTTGCAACCTGATGGAGGTCAGTATAGATGGACTAATAGAACAAGTCCCACACACAGCTAGAAGCCCAAATATTTTTTCAGAGCTAGATGCAGACAAAAATTATTTTTAATTTGCAACCTGATGGAGGTCAGTATAGATGGACTAATAGAGAAAGTCCCACACACTGCTAGAAGGCCAAATATTTTTTCAGAGCTAGATGCAGATAAAAATTATTTTTAATTTGCAACCTGATGGAGGTCAGTATAGATGGACTAATAGAGAAAGTCCCACACACTGCTAGAAGGCCAAATATTTTTTCAGAGCTAGATGCAGATAAATATTATATTCAGTTTGCAACCTGATGGAGGTCAGTATAGATGGACTAATAGAACAAGTCCCACACACAGCTAGAAGCCCAAATATTTTTTCAGAGGTAGATGCAGAAAAAAATTATATTCAGTTTGCAACCTGATGGAGGTATGTATAGATGGATTAATAGAACAAGTCCCACACACAGCTAGAAGCCCAATATTTTTTCAGAGGTAGATGCAGAAAAAAAATATATTCAGTTTGCAACCTGATGGAGGTCAGTATAGATGGACTAATAGAGAAAGTCCCACACACAGCTAGAAGGCCAAATATTTTTTCAGAGCTAAATGCAGACAAAAAATTATTTTTAATTTGCAACCTGATGGAGGTCAGTATAGATGGACTAATAGAGAAAGTCTCACACACTGCTAGAAGGCCAAATATTTTTTCAGAGCTACATGCAGATAAAAATTATTTTTAATTTGCAACCTGATGGAAGTCAGTATAGATGGACTAATAGAGAAAGTCCCACACACTGCTAGAAGGCCAAATATTTTTTCAGAGCTAGATGCAGAAAAAAATTATATTCAGTTTGCAACCTGATGGAGGTCAGTATAGATGGACTAATAGAACAAGTCCCAAACACAGCTAGAAGCCCAAATATTTTTTCAGAGGTAGATGCAGATAAAAATTATTTTTAATTTGCAACCTGATGGAGGTCACTATAGATGGACTAATAGAGAAAGTCCCACACACTGGTAGAAGGCCAAACATTTTTTCAGAGCTAGATGCAGATAAAAATTATTTTTAATTTGCAACCTGATGGAGGTCAGTATAGATGGACTAATAGAGAAAGTCCCACACACTGTTAGAAGGCCAAATATTTTTTCAGAGCTAGATGCAGAAAAAAATTATATTCAGTTTGCAACCTGATGGAGGTCAGTATAGATGGACTAATAGAACAAGTCCCACACACAGCTAGAAGCCCAAATATTTTTTCAGAGCTAGATGCAGACAAAAATTATTTTTAATTTGCAACCTGATGGAGGTCAGTATAGATGGACTAATAGAGAAAGTCCCACACACTGCTAGAAGGCCAAATATTTTTTCAGAGCTAGATGCAGATAAAAATTATTTTTAATTTGCAATCTGATGGAGGTCAGTATAGATGGACTAATAGAGAAAGTCCCACACACTGCTAGAAGGCCAAATATTTTTTCAGAGCTAGATGCAGAAAAATATTATATTCAGTTTGCAACCTGATGGAGGTCAGAATAGATGGACTAATAGAACAAGTCCCACACACAGCTAGAAGCCCAAATATTTTTTCAGAGGTAGATGCAGATAAAAATTATTTTTAATTTGCAACCTGATGGAGGTCAGTATAGATGGACTAATAGAGAAAGTCCCACACACTGCTAGAAGGCCAAATATTTTTTCAGAGCTAGATGCAGACAAAAAATTATTTTGAATTTGCAGCGTGATGGAGGTCAGTATAGATGGACTAATAGAACAAGTCCCACACAATGCTAGAAGGCCAAATATTTTTTCAGAGCTAGATGCAGAAAAAAATTATATTCAGTTTGCAACCTGATGGAGGTCAGTATAGATGGACTAATAGAAAAAGTCCCACACACTGCTAGAAGCCCAAATATTTTTTCAGAGCTAGATGCAGAAAAAAATTATATTCAATTTGCAACCTGATGGAGGTCAGTATAGATGGACTAATAGAATGATGCTATGCCCAAAAGATTTTACTTCACTAGGTGCAGTAAAAAAATTGGTATTCTATACACAGGTGGTATATCTTGCAACACAGATAGGCTACTCCACTAACACACTCTCTAATAGGCCAAAAAGGATTAGCTTTGCTAGATTCAGCCAAATGCTGTGAAAAATACTTGCACAGCACTGGCACAGACCTGCCTGGCAAAAACTGATAGGAACTGATGTAACCTAGTCCTGAAAAGGACTGCAATTACAATTAGTCTTTACTCCCACAATCTATCTATTTAAGAGCACAGACCTGCCTGATAATAGTCATAGGAAATGCTGTAAACTAGTCCTTAAAAGGACTGTAATCACAACTATTCCCTACTCCCAAGCTATCTGTAGATTTGTGCGAAAATTGGCTTGAAATTAACAAGGTATAGCGCACACAGCAACAGCGGTGCCGTCTAACACACAGCTGCAGCAGTGAGAAAATGGTGGCGAAGGGGAAAATGGCTTGGTCTTATAGGGCAAGGACCTGTGACATACACTGCCAATGACACATGCCCTTGCTTGTGTGAAAGAAAGCACTTCGCTCCGTGTGTGCGCTTCTGATACGCTGACAGATTGCACCTCCCCACTGTAAATGCGGGAAAGAGAAAAAAAAATGGAGATCTTCATTATTCCTGCAGAGATCCATCCCCTGCCCCTCCCCCCACCCCGCTGTACACTCAAACTGCGTATTAACATTAATTTTCATCATTACTGAGAAAAAATCCAGTTATGATTTTGGTGCACGAACAGTTATCGAACATAACCTCGAACAGCCGAATTTTTCTCAAATCGTTCGTGTTCGCCGAACGGCTCGAACACCGCCCAAAACAGCTCGAATTTGAGATTGGCGAACAGTTCGAGTCGAACAACGCTCATCTCTATTTATAATGTCTATATATTGGTTGGTATATGTGACAATAGAGTCCAGAATGTCATCTGTGAATAAACTATTCCAGCATTCAACTGCAGTTTTTGCATTACTTGCAGTTCCTATAACTGCAGGAAGGTGAGTAATAATGTTTTGAGGTTCCCTACGTTTTTTCTGGAGTGGCTTCTTGTTCCATTGTTTTTTTTTTATCTTTTCCCATATAATAAGATTCTACATCTTCATCCTCATCACTGTCACCATCTTGCTCTGTTTCAGAATCCACTTCACATACTTCCACCTCATCATGAGAATCAATCTCACTTTCCTCTCCTAAATCCTCATTCAGTGTGGGGTCTGCATCATCTAACAGCATGTTTGTTACTTCCTCAACATCAAGGTTTTTTGATAAATTGTACATTTTCCTCTCCATTTCAGTAGATAATCTGAAGCAAGAGAAGGAATATGTGTTAGGGAAGTACTGTATATGCCTGAGCAGCACACTTTCTTTTTTAATCTGCCTTATTTCTATGAAATATCCTCACACTTTGTGCTATACATTCATAAAACAAGCTAAATAAACAATTGTGATGAATAAAAACATAAAATACCAACCTTATTGAGTGTGACGAGTTCACATACAATGAGCCTGAGAGATTAGCGCAGTTATATCTGTCCTCCTGAAGCTCTGCAATCCAACTGTGGTATGAGGTTTCACAGAGCTGCTAGAGACAGGAGACTACCTGGAGGGAGGGGATTTCCTCACAATCTGGTGAGGAAGGAGAAATGAAAGTAAAAGAGATGTGCCTGTCAGGCCTATTGTATGTGACGGAGGGTTAACGTAACTTTATTATTTCATGAGTTTTTTACAAGTTTATGACCGCTCATAAAATGTGTTGAAAGTGCTGCCCATTGTGTTGGAATATCAATGCAACCCTCTTCTCCCACTCTTGACACATTGATAGCAACACCGCAGACGAAATGCTAGCACAGGCTTCCAGTATCCGTTGTTTCAGATGTTTTGATGTGTCACATGACCTTCATCCCATTGAAAAAAATAAAATTGGATCCAAAATAGCCGACTTCAAAGTGGCCACCATGGTCACCACCCATCTGGAAAAGTTTCCCCCCTCTCATATACTAATGTGCAACAAACAGGAAGTTGATATCATCAACCATTCCCATTTAATTTAGGTGTATCCATATAAATGGCCCACCTTGTAATTAGTAATAGAAGTAGTCTGCGATACAGTGCTGCAACCACAATGGAGAGAGAAATGAGGTAGGAAGATGCAGCAGTGGCAGTGCAATTGATTAATGATATATGGTATCTGTTTCTATTCTACTGTATTTGTATTCAAACTAATTTTTCATCCTTCTTGCAGCAAAAAACAGTACAATAGTTTGGCTGTAAAATCATAAGATCGGTGTCAGATTATGTGTTGGGGGTCCCGCTTTCCCTCTCCTCTTTTTCTCCCTCTCACCCTACTCCTCTCTATCTCACTATCTCTTTCTCATGAATAAATAAAACAGTTTGGATAAAGGATCGCAGAATGTTATTCACACCTTTTCAGAACAATTGGACTACTTGTAATTTGCTGCAAATACATTTTCCAGAAATCATATTTCGGGGAAAAATTCACTAAATCCAGTGAAATGTAATTCCACAAGATGCAATCTTCTCTAGTATCACATGATAATATAATATAGATTAAACATACATTTAAAAAACTGGTTAAAGAACACAGCTGCAGGGGCCGCTGAGTCTTCTTAGCCCCCTACAGTGTGGATAATATCCACTTGTCTTGATTGATGTGGATGTTCCCATAAAAACAAGAACAAATTATTGTTTGGATGTTGCCTTTAAAACAGGAACAAATGAGAACTGATCAATGATAGTGGTATTTGGTAGTAAAGGAGAAGGACAGGGAAGACAGAAGGACAGGGAAGCCGTCTTGTATAAAGATAAAAAAAAGTTATGGAGATAGTCATCACTTTATTAAACATTTGAGAAGACATACGCTTAAACTGCAAGGATCAAAATTATTCAGACCAGAAGCTTCCCAGAGTATATGCATGTTTATTGTTCTTACCCTTAATGTGAGATATGATGTTCTACACTCAATGTTATTTGTGATACACATACTGTTTGTGTCATAAACAACCTTTGTTATAATTGTATAGATTTTGCAAACATAAATATAAAGCTTTCAAAACTTTCATAACAGATCATTATTGAGTAAGAAACAAATGAATTGGAGGTCACTGTTCCACTAAAAATTCAAAAAGAATGATCTTGAGCAATATTTCATATAACCCTGACCAAAACAATGTTTGAAGACAGATATAAGTCATACAATTAATGCTTTTATTCTTTCAGCAAAAGGTGTTTAATTAGAATGTCTATCACTTAAAATAATCACCAGCTTGATCAAAGAACATAGTCAAGTACCATTAGTACATGCAACAAAGCTAGGGCTCAAAGTATTATTGTTCAGAACTTGTGGTCTTTTATTCTTGATGGATTGATGACATTGACACTCCAACCTGTTCTTAAATGTAACACTTTCATTTGTTTAAAAGGGTAAAAAAAAGAAAAAATAACGGTTCAACAATGTTTAATATCATCCAACTTTTAATGAGTTCTTTTGTAGTTCAAATTACTGAATCACAAACATATTCAGTAGTTCGTATAATTTTCTTACACTTTAATGATTAAGTCATAGCTCAGAACTTTGTAATAACCACATGAAAGAACAGGGGTAGTCAACTGGCAGATCAAAGTCCAGACTCCCTAGTCAGGAGGACCTAGAATAATGCTATGGTTAGATAGCAATGAAGCAAGAGGTGAACAGCAAGGAAAGACCCGGAGTATGGCTATCCAGGAGAGCAGGTAAAAAAGTGGACCTGGAGAACAGAGATCCCTGACAGTTGAGGAAGAAACAGGATGATGAACCAGAGGAGGAAAAAGCAGGAGATGGAAATCAAAGGGAACAAGGGTGGAAGGGTAAGGAGCTGATTAAAAAGAGGATGCAAAGACAGAAGCAAGCAACACTAACTTTAAGGCAGGGAGTAACAGAAGAGCACAATTCTTTCAAAGGGAGCAGCAAAGGCAGAGCAGCTCAGGCATCAGTGTACCACTTGGCACTAAGCTGAGAATTTGGTATCAGACATTATCAGCCACCCTCATTGCCATTCTGTGAGCTGCTGGTTCATTTTTGGCAGTCACAGTTCGACTTAGCAGGCTAGTACCCTCCCAGGCATACTTCAACGATGGTCCTAGATGAGACACTCAGCCAAACCTATAAGCCCACCCTAGTAGCCAAAAGTGGGATTATTCTTTGCCAGGACCAGAGACTGAGAAGTTTAATGTTTTTCTTTCTCAGAATGTTGTGTGCTTTGTATAGTATGGTTTGGGTATGATAAAAAAGCTTTTTAAAATGATTCTTAGTTTATAAGAGAAACAGAAAGGGTCTCATAAAATAACATTGTTTCACTTCTATTCAAAGTCATTGGAGGAGATTTATCAAGTATAATGAGCCAGAATTCTGGCAAATTACACAAAAACTGTCTTTCAAGACCTGCACCAAATTTATTATATGTTTTCGACACTTTCTGAAGTTTTTCCAACAAAGAGACATGGCTTCACTGAAAAGTGGTAGGCTTTCATGGGTAGGGAATTTGACCTTATGTGCAACACTTTGGCCCTGGTCCATCATGCCCCCTCATTAAAACCTGCAAGAAAATCACTGGTCTTGATGAATTGGGGCCTTGGGTGCAAATTTTTGTCACAAAGTAAGCCACTGATACGGGGTTATCACAACAGTGTGGAGCCAAAAGGCCACAGCGTCGGATGGCTCCTACTCCAGCTCCAAGAAGAAGCACTTCTCCGTCATTTTAAATGTGTTTATTTACTTCTGGCAGAACAGAGGTTAAATGGCCATGCTGGAAATCCCTGTGTTCACAGATGAGCTTGGTTAACCACTCCTTTTCCCTTTATAATCAGGGCTCTGATACTCATCCTTGTCAGAGGATGCTTGCTGCATGGCTAATGGAGGGAGAGGAGTTGTTATGAGAAGAAGAGTTGGAGGAGTAATCAGTGACTGTTGTTTTTTTACATGTGTGATTATTCCTTAACCTTCTCTACTTTGGTTTATTCCCTTACCTTTACACCCTGATGCATTGCTCTGTTATATGTGAGTGAATATTTTGTGTGCCTGGAGTTTTCTGTTTACCCTTGTCTGTGTTGCCCTGTTCATCCGGTTAGTGTACTACGGTGCACAGTAGAGCCCCTCTTCCCCGGGTGTGGGAGGTGAACAGACAGACTGCTTATTCAGCAGGTAGGGCGAGAGCAGAGGCCCTGGCATCTTCACCTTTAAAAGTATCCCGAGGAGTAGCTTGAGCTAGGGCGCCCCCTAGCATTAGGGGCAGGGTAGGTTCCCCTGGTCCCGGATCTTTTGACAGCTGTGTCGTGACAGCCAACTAACAATAGTGCAAACTAAGAGTACACAGTCTATAGATGCACTTTTAACCATGATAAACCTGGCACATTTTAAGACTGTCTAGTCTAAGTTTGGAATGTCTAGGAATTAGTATTTATAAATATGCCCTTAAATATTTAATATGCAATTAAAAAGTTGCCTTAAAAAATTGTAAACGACATGATGAAATAATGCAAAGGTTGCAAAAATTATTATACACAAAATTCTGAAATACAGCTGAAAATTACTTTGTTGGCTGAACGTATTTGGCAAGAATGAAATGGATCACAGATGAGTATTTGCACTATTTTTACATAGCAGTCACCAGATTTGTAGCTTAAGGGATGGCACAAGAGAATCAATGCTAGTTTTCTCACTAGCAATAAAATGGTTTAGTAAGATGTTAAATAGACAGCATATTTACTGTAAGTTTTCAGCTTGGACTAACAGCGGATTGCAGAATACATTAAATGGACTTTTACTAAACAGTACAGGGTCTCTCAAAATACATTGTGAAATTATAGGAACTTAGTATCACAGTTAGTATATAAAGTAGTTGACGTAGACTATAGTCCAAAATCACATGAAGTGCTATAGTGAATAAAAAATAATCCACTGGGATAAAAAAAACTCCTTAAATTAACATTATTAGTAAATACTCATAAGAGAAGACCTAAATACCTAACAATTATATCATGACTTTATATTTAGTTGGGTGTTGAAGAGAAATAAGATGTTTTTTCAGGTTGAGGCCATGTATTGTTTATGATGAAATGCTTATTTTCTGTATTGTTTGTATAGATAGCACAGCAGGGTATGAGTACTTTATGGAGGCGGCAATGAATGGGACAAAAATATAAAAACTTGGGCAACCGTTACATTAGAAGACAGTAATAACATATTTAATCATAATTTAGCAAAAACTCATATTAGCATAAAATCCTACCAAATATATATGTTTATTATAATTATTAAACATATTTAATCAGACAACTCTCCACACAAAATAGCCATTGCTTAACATCAAGGTGTACAGTGCATATATCTGGGCAACAAGAGATAAATATTTCTAGAAGAGATGAATAATCTTTTGAAATTCAAATTCGCCACTTTTGCTGAGTTTTTTTTTTTTTCATTTAATTTGCGCTATTCACAAGTGCTCCAATTGCCCTGAAAAGACATATATAACACTCAGGTTTCCAAGGATTGTATCAAAGTAATTTCATACTTTTTAAAGGGAACATGTCACTTGAAAAAAACGCTTGTAATCTGCAGATAAATCGCGTTTCGAACCTGTCTGGCGCTGGTACTTAAGACCCTCGCTGCTGGAAGGAAATTTACATTATTTCTCCCAGCAGCGTTACGGTTTCAGTCACGTGAGTGGCGCCAGCGTGGGCTCAGTCACCACTCTGTGTGCAGAGAGCGGAGGCTGTAATTGCGTCCCCAGCCCTGATAGACAGCAGCTCAGCCACACAGTCTTAGGCCATGGCCCCACTATTAGTATTTGGTCAGTATTTTTTCTCAGGAGTGGGAGCCAAAACCAGGAGTGGGTGATAAAAGCAGAATTGGTGACTTGTTTCTATTATACCTTTTCTCTGATTGTTCCTCATCTGGTTTTGGCTCCCACTCCTGAGCTAAAATACTGACCAAATACTGATAGTGGGGCCGTGACCTAAAACTGAGACACACAGATTTGTGAACATGGTCTGAGTATGGAACGCGATGCATGTACTGTGTCACTCCCATACACATAAAGCAGATAAACATGTTTATAACAAAACATGTGTAATTGCAATCATTTTCTGGGAGAAATACTTCATTTTCCAGAACAATTTCAAGGGTGCCAACTCTTGGCCATGCCTGTATGTGATTATACCACAGAATTCTTACTGCAAAAAACAAGATTTTTTTTTTACAGTGGATATGTTATCAAATTTCACAATGTAAAATGCATACTTTATTAGGGTAAATGCTCACAACATCTTTTTTAGGTAGATTACGCCTGAAAGGCACCTTAAGGTACGCAAAAAAAGCATTAACCTATGCACTGAAATGTAATAGCAACTTTCAGTGCATATTGGAGATGAACAGATCTATTGAAATTCGAATTTGTCGACTTTGCCAAATGTTTCCCAAAAAATTAGATTTTTAAAGAATAAATTTGCATGCATTTCAATACTGAAAAGATTGCAATTACTTGGGAAATACAAGTTGGGGGAGATGAGAGAGATAGGATCCCATTGGAGAAAGAATTAGGAACCCAGTGGCCCTAAGAGCTCACATTCTAATCTACAAAAGAGATAGAGATCATAAGAGCTTACACTCTACAGAAGAAAGAAACAGGACCATGTTTACCTTAAGTGCTTAAATTCTACAGGTAATAGAGAGTGAGAACTCTGCTGCCCATAAGAGCTTACACTCTACAGAAGAAAGAAACAGGACCATGTTTACCTTAAGTGCTTAAATTCTACAGGTGATAGAGAGAGAGGACTCTGCTAACCATAAGAGCTTACACTCTACAGAAGAAAGAAACAGGACCATGTTTACCTTAAGTGCTTAAATTCTACAGGTGAGAGAGAGAGGGGACTCTGCTGCCCATAAGAGCTTACACTCTACAGAAGAGAGCGATTTATCCAGTGACTGTAGATAGAAAAGGACTCTACCATACAATTTGTCCTCCACAGGGAACTGCTGATGGCCCAGGTGCTGACCCCACTATACAAGGTATGATAATCCATAAAATGTCACTGCTGCAGGGCATTATGGGGAAGGCATCACAAAATAATGTTAGTCCGCTTCTACAGTGTTGGAAATGATGCTGTGCAAGATGTTTTTTTGGAAACTGCAAATCGAATTTCAAAATGTTCAAATTTGAATGAAGCCGCAAATTTCAGGAAATTCGACCCACACTTGATCCTCTGCAGATCGATCCCACCACACCCCGGTGCAACTGCTGAGGTAATCTATGCGTTACATTTTCTGTTCATTTGAATATTGATCTATTGCTTATATTCTCTACATAACCATCCCATAGTTCTGAGACACTGGACAGTGCTAGGTCTATTATATTAGATGTCTTAAACGCCTTTATATATTGGTCAATCTTTCCGGTGGGCTATTCTGCCTAGTCCTAGCTAGATATATATGCTGTTATGCTCCATATGGATGTCAATATAGATTATGAGGTCAGACTCACTGTTACTTGATTGATGCACATATTTCACTATGATGAATGACTATATACTGTATGTATAAGATGTAATATTTTGTGTGAGCAATAGACAAAAAAGATGAATTGACCGATTGACTGTAATTAATATTATGAGTTTGTTACTAAGCAGATACCCATATTTCATTGGTTTACCCACCTAGTGCCTTATCAGTGTTTTTTCCTCACATTTTTAAACGTTTTCTCATCTCTTTTTATGTACTTATTAATAAAAATTAGATTTTTAAGAATACTTGGCCTTTGTGTAAAGCTTTTTCTTTTGGAGATGTTTAAGCAATTTTTGCTTTATGGTCTTATATTATAGGATAATTGTTTGGTGTGTTCAGTATGATAAATGGTAAAGTGAATGGTGTTGTTCAAAAGTAAAACTTGTCCTTCAAAAAACAAGCCCTCATACGACTATATTGCCAGAAAAATAAAAAACTATGGCTCTTGGAAGAAGGGGAGAAAGATACAAAAATGAAAAAAATGGAAAACAGCCAGGTAGTGAAGGGGTTAAACCACTTTGTGCTTTGAAAGCCTTGAAGTGGCTAAAAGAAGTGACCTGACCTTTTGGCAGCTTCCATTTAGGAGCTGCCAATTGCTTACATGTACAAATGTAAAAAAAAGACACCGCAAAAACAGCCCAAAAAAAAGCCAAAGAAAATGTTTCAGGAAAAACATCACCAACATTCTCCTGAAGTTTCTTCAGCTGGAAAGAACTCTGCATATAAGCTGGCTTCTAAAAGACATAGATCTCTTCGACGTGATAATAATGGTGCACTTAGTATCAAAATCTATTTTATAATGGATGTAGAATCCTTTTGGAAAGCTTACACTCAATCTCTGCCCACCTCGCCTTATTGACGGCTCCTCAGAATCCCTCCTCTCTGCTGCAAATTGAATCTCACTGCTCAGTACAAGCTGCAGCTGTCAGTCACTATTAGCGGAAAAAGAGTGAATACCCTAGGCTTCATGACCTCTTTTACTCTTTAGCTGGGTGTATAAAATGATCATTTTAGTATTAGGATTATTGTACAACCATTCAGACATGGGTTTTTAAAGTACTTACACAATAAGGCCTAAGAGATTATTTTTTAATAATGTATGTAGTTTGTATTGTGAAATCCGGTGAGAGAACCACTAATTAATTCAAGCTCTTCAGCATTTTGTGTGTGTATTTTGTAGGCTTCATGAAACATAAAATTTTCACTTTTAAAGGGGGTTTCCCACGAATAAAGCACATTTTAATCAATAGATCTTGGAATAATAATAAGTTTGACAATTGGATGTGTTTAAATAAAATGTTCCTGGGCTGAGATAATCTTATAAATGTTCCCCTGCTGTGTGCTGTATAATGGCTGTGTCTGACCGTGCAGGGACATGGTCGGCACCAAGGTTGCCAATTGCCCAGAAATTATAGGACAGTCCATAAAATGTAAGATGTCCATGATTTTCTTTTAAACTGAAGCGACTTATCCAGATTTTTTTGACTGTAATTATCACAATTTTAGAGTATACAGTGAATGCAGCTAATGTCTTCATATCAGAATTATGGGCTGTAGACATGTACGTATCACTTCTAATCAATGATTATTCATGATTTTCCAGTGTGTCCGTAAAAATATATTGTCTGTCTGTGATCTTTTGACAAGCTGTCCAGAAAAATAAAAAGTCAATTTGGCAACTCTGGTCGACACATATCACTATTCCTGGCCTGGGGAGGAAGCATACGTGATTATACAGACGACACCCCGTGCCTGTTTTATCACATGAATGAGAGTTTCTGCCGTGTCTCCAGTCTGCTGGTACAGTGTTCATTTTAGGACATGATCAGATATCAAAATCAAACATCAGAATGATGTCAGTTTGAGGCTAAATACCCTGTCTGAGAACTGATTTTGATAAGTGATTTTGACGAGCGATTCTGACGAGTGATTTTGACGAGTGATTCTGACAAGTGAGTTTTACAACTGTAATAATAATAATTAAAAAAAAATAACTGTTCGCTGATTGGACTTGAACCCAAAATTCTGTGTCCCAAAGCCAGTGCACTAACCACTGAGCATTAAACTCAGTTGTAAAATCCTAGGAGTTCTATTTGTTTATATGATTTTCAGTGCAAACTTGTCTAATACTCATTGGGACTTATGCACAGACTGCAAGCAAGCCAAATTCAAATGATGTTTGAGCTTGATGTGTGAGTCTCATGTGTGACTTTCTTCAAAGATCAGAATCAGAATCACAATGACTTTTAGTCACCCTGAGTATTTTCATGGTTGATCTCATAAGACAAGAAAAGTTATCAGTTAGTATCACTTGACTGGATAGCTCAATTGTAAGGCATCAGCCTCTGAAACTACAATGTTAAGAGTTCAAATCCTGATAGGAATTAAATTGTTTTTTTTTAAATTATGACTATTTAGCACACAAACTACAGGGGTGTTTTACTTTTAATATCTGACACTCTGATTGTCATCCTGATGTGTTAAGAGTTTCAGACACGCTGTCCATTTGCATGGTAAATTACATAGCCAAAGTAAATTAGGAGGCAATAATTTACTACATATCTATTTCCAAGTGACTTTATATTTGCATAATTTCTTAAAGGGATCTAATGATAAAATGTCTTTATTGTAAATTTTTATTTCCATCCATCCAAGTACTGGCTGCAAACTCCCAATTTACTTTTGCTATGTAATTTACCATGCAAATAGACAGGGTGTCTGAAACTCTTAACACGTTAGGGTGACAATCAGAGTGTCAGATATTAAAAGTAAAACAATCCTGTAGTTTGTGTGCTTAATAGCCATAATAAAAAAAAATCGTATTCCTATCAGGATTTGAACTCTAACACTGTAGTTTCAGAGTCTGATGCCTTACCATTAAGCCATTCAGTCAAGTGATACTAACTGATAGCTTTTCTTGTCTTATGAGATCAACCATGAAAATACTCAGGGTGACTAAAAGTCATTGTGATTCTGATTCTGATGTTTGAAGAAAGTCACATATCAGACTCACACATCAAACTCAAACATCATTTGAATTTGGCTTGCTTGCAGTCTGTGCATAAGTCCCAATGAATTTTAGACAAGTTTGCACTGAAAATCATATAACCAAATAGAACTTCTAGGTTTTCACAACAGAGTTTATAGCTCAGTGGTTAGTGCACTGGCTTTGTGACACAGAATTTTGGGTTCAAGTCCCATCAGCGAACAGTTACTTTTTTTTTTATATTATTACAGTTGTAAAAGTCACTTGTCAAAGTCACTCATCAAAGTCACTCGTAAAAATCACTTGTCAGAATCACTTATCAAAATCAGTTCTCAGACAGGGTATTTAGCCTCAAATTGACATCATTCTGATGTTTGATTTTGATATTTTTGGTATTTGTCATGTGGTGAACAACTTTGTAAGCCAATTTATGACCTCTTTTTAAATGTTTTTATCATGTCTGGTTCAATAAACTTTTTCATACTTTTCTATATTAGAGGTGTGCTCATCTAATATGTAGTGTCTTTTTCTCCTATATATTCATGATTTTGATATCTGATCATGTCCTAAAATGGACACTGTACTCTGGGATTATCATAACTTAAGTCAGCGAGGCTGAAGCTCTGGTTTCTGCTGAGATTATGCCACTGACTTGATTTATAATGAGCTCAGAGGCGATGGAGATGGAGATGTGGCAGAAACACTCACTCGTGTAAATAAACAGGCAAGGAAATGTTTTACCTCACAGAAAGAATCCTCTGTGTTCCTTTGCTGTAATGTCTGTATACTCTTTTGCTTCCTCCCCTGCCCAGGAGATGTGGTATGATCAGACTGTGATCCTGTACAGTCAGACACAGCCATTATACAGCACACAGCAGAGGAACATTTATAAGATTATCTCAGCACAAGAACATTTTTTAACACATCCAATTGTGGAAGTTATTATTATTCCAAGATCTATTCATTAAAATGTATTTTGTTTATGTGTGTAGTCATGTGCTCTTTGGCTTATGGGTGACACAAGCCAGACACCATGCATTTGTTGAGATCTATAACATATTTTACATCTTTATGCTCCAGTGTCAACCTGAATTGATGTCATTGGATGAATAACATTATAGTAAAGCAATATTTTAAATGTCTATATTGATGGAACATCAAAATGCTTTCACATGAAAAAACAAACCAAGTTCATGTTTCACTTTTTTTACTAAGACAATGTTAGTAAGTAGGACTCTGTAAACCTTTTATATTTATTTATGTGCTTGCTATGTTTTTTTTAAAGTAACTAGACTGGATAGACAGTGTGCTTGCTGGCCAAAAAGCCCGATGAGGATAATGTGTGGTCAAATCACTGTCACAGAACATGTTTCTGTCAGTGTTGGTTTAGAAGAACATGTTCATCACTACCGGGAAAGGGACTACCCATCCTGGTGACCTGAAGCATGAAAGCAACTCATTGTACCCAATTAAGGTCGCAAGGGTGCACGAAGAGCCAAAGCTACTTGTAAGTTTAGGCTCAAATTATAATTAATTATAGTTACTTTATTACAGTGCAAAAAAGTACTACTTTACACTACACAGATCCCTGACTACATAAAATGCCTAAGTAATAATAAATCGTAACCATGCTTAAATGACCAGTTGATAGATTGGTGAACATGACTGGTAAAGCACCTGTGCTCAGCAGTCAATCAGCCTAACCAGCTAGCACAGTGTATGGTGTGTAATTAAACAGACCCTCAATGCTGCAGGAGTCACAAGTAACAGATGGTGCCTGGTCTGCATAATTATTTAAATTAGACTTGGCGAATGAAATAAATCTGTATGGCAGAGTGGAATAGAGCTACATTAGGCCAGTTCACACTAGGACAAACTATTCAACTATTGCATCCAAAATTTGCCCTTTAACTGTAGAATTAAATGCTAGAAAAAAAAGTTCAATATGGTTATTAAGGTAATAAAAAAAAGTCGCCAGAACAGCCTCCTAATAAAGGAATGAATGAAAGAATCAATCAGCTAAGGAACTTAAATTTGCATTTTCCATTTGTGTAAAATATATTAAATTGGATACGTTTAAATAGGTTCATAGAGAAATACAATAGACTATGCAACGCTTGAAAAAAAATAATTTTCGGGCAACATTGCTTCGTAAATATATTCATAAAATTAGATTTGAAGGTAAAGCCTATAGGTTTCCTATGTTTTTTATCTTTATCTTTTAGCATTATTATTGGAATTAATAATAATAATAATTTCATTAGCGACATCAACATCTACATAATTAATATTATTATCATCACTGGCAAAGTATGTCTCACTATCACTAAAATGTGTCATGACTCCCATAATCACTTATGAAATAAAAAAAATGGTTCAAATGGCTTGTTATGATATGAATTAACTCTTGCACTACCATGACACATTAATGCAGACCCCAACCACAGGTATTATTAAAAATGACAGAAAATTAAGGTACTTCACGAATATGTTGTGGACTGATGCTTCTGATGTGTTAATAAATCTGGGCTTCATGATCCCATTACATTTAGCATATTGCCTTTCAAATTATTTATGGTGGAGAACTCTGGCAGAGTGTTATTAAGATGTCCTAAAAGTCCCAAGAGGGCAATCCATCATGGCTCAATATATGGAATAAATAACGGACATCTATAATAGGCTCCAATGACAGTGAGGAAGAGAGTGGCAGACAGGCGGAGGTTAGGGACTTTGCTGCAGTGATGGCTGATGTTGAATACCCAGACTGTCAATCAAATCCCTCAGTCAGTGCACTTTATGAATATCAAATACATGCATTTGTGTTATTAAAACTATTCCTTAACTCCGCTGCAATAAACAGTCATGACACTAAGGAAATGATTAAGTAATGAGAAAAATAACCTTCCAATAGCTGTGTCAATAAATGCTTACATTTGTCAAAAAATATAATTGTCTATATTGTTTTATTAATCATAAACGGTAATGATTGACAGCATAGCTTAACATGCCAAAATGATATACTATTACCACATAAGTACATACACTACTGAGTTGCAGCGCAAAATCTAGTATCTAACAATAAGCATCAATAAACTGAAATTTTGAACACTGAATGTGTATCAAAATAAATCAATTAATATCATTATAATAATAATAATAGAAATTAATATGCTTCTTCATGTAAAATTATTTTGAAAGATTCTGATTAATAGTTCTGCCTGTGCTGAAAAATGGCATAGTACGAGTGCTTTATCCCACACAGTCTAACTTCAGTTAAAATATTAGCTTTATTTTTCCATTATTTCATTTAATTGGAGAGCCGTTCTAAGGCTGTATTCACACTAAACGAATAAAAAATTTGTTCCAATTCTCAGTGCCGAGAGTTGCACGAGTGTCCTCCTTATGGTAATCCATGTGTAATGCGATTGCAATGCGATGATGCAGTATTTTCTCACCCATGTATCCGTATGGCCTTACATTTCGCACTTCTTTTTCCTGTGACAACCGATTAAATTGACAGCCTCAATGGTCTGAAACTTATAAAAACCTAATCAACGAGGCCATTGATTAGGACCACAGGAAGATTGGCCACAAATCTTTCCAATAGAAACCCTGCTGGTGTTGTTGCTGTCCTTGTTTGCTAAAACAGGTCTGACAAGCTTACTTTAACCTCAACTGAGCAGATTCTTTTATATTGGGTCTTCTCTCAATGTTTTGGGGAGCCTTACCCAGTTATTGTGGACCCGAGGAGGTGGAGACAAATTTTGGGTCCATTTACTTTTGAGGCGACGGGTCACTAAAGGACATTTCTACCGTCTGCACGGTTCACTATGCATTCACATGACACACAGACTTTCCATTATTTAAATGGTACATACATATTTTGGATTCATTTTATGATGGACTACACTGTTAATGTTACGAGTATAGGTGTTATTAATAATGCTGAGTTTTTGGACTGTTGTCTATTTCAAAAATTCATACACTATATTTATTAAGACTCAGATTTGCAACCGTGTACCTTTTAAGTTTTTTTTTGAAAATTGAAATTAGATATTAGTACTTATATGTTGTAATTATATTCTAGGTTCCTATCCACTGGTGTCTCCTATGCGGAACTTCTTCTGCAGTTTCTTATTGGGAAATCTACCATCTCAGGCATTGTACGTTCAACTTGTACAGAAATCTGGTCACGCGTTCAGAATTCAGTTATGCCCAAGCCCAAACAAGAAGACTGGCTGCGGATATCATAGCCCGTGACTTTGAGCAAATATGCCAGTTCCCTAACTGCATTGGATCCCCGTGTTCGTAAACCGCCAAACTCAGGGTCCCAACATTACAATTATAAACAGTTTCTTTCTGTTGTGCTGTTGTCTCTGGTTGACGGCACATACAGGTTTATAATTGTCGATATTGGGGCCTATGGAAGAACTGGAGACTCCAAAGTCTTCAATTCTTCCATAATGGGTCGATGGCTGTGAACAATGATTTTGGTATCCCACCCCCATGGGTTCTAGTGGGTTCAAGTTTGGAAGCAGTTCCTTATGTTATGGTTGGGGATGAGGCATTTCAATTGACCCACATTGTAATGAGGCCATATCCATGGAAAGGCCTGGACCTCTGGTGGAAAATTTTTAATTTTCAGCACAAGGCGATTGGTGGAGTGCACCTTTGTGATCCTCTGTGCAAAATGGAGAGTCATGATGTCGGCCATCCAATTTAGTGAAGCTAATGTGAATCGTGTGATTAAGGCCTGTATGATCCTTCCCAATTTCACTAGGATCCATGAATGTCCACCAAATTATGATGGCGATGGAGAATATCAGAATAATGCCAGACCAACAACACTTGTTCACAAGCCACGTCGTCAGCTCTCTGGTCTTAAAGTTTGGGACATATTTACAAATTATTTTGTATCACCAGAGTGATCCACTCTTGGCAAGACTATGCTGTGGACTATGCTATGGTTATAATATTCTGTGTTTCCTTTATTTTTGTAATAAAAATGTTAATGGCAAAAGTGTATGATGGCTGTTTATGTTACAAAGTAGACCCTCAATATCTGCAGCATATGCTATATTTTATAAAATAAAATTCACATAAATTTTGCAACAGAACTTTATTACAAGGGTAATTTTAACCAAAACTGGCATATTGAAATTATATGCCAAATTAGTCAACACAAAACTTTTTACAGGAAAATAAAAAGGATAGTAGTCCTGAATATACAAATTTTTACAAATTTTGGTAGGAAGGTGATGATGATGGCGGAGGTACAGCATGACTGGTTTGTTGCGTTAAGCTTGGTGGATTATTTTGCCCCTGTGAGGCTGGATTACGGGTGAATTGAGGGATTATTTGGGTGGGTCCTGTTGTGGAACTTGGTATTGCTCACTTGGGGAAGGGTAGGTAAACTCCTGTTGAACTAGGTTTGTCATTTGGCTAAACCCACCATAATGGTCATGTTGAGCAGACCCATGTTGAGAATACTTTCCTACAGTGGGTATGCTCAAGTGGCCATATTGGGCAGGTGCAGCAGGATGATGGAAGCAAGGTTATGGTGGTTGTTTTGGGAGTTGTGGATAGGGTCTTTGTAGTGATTGAGGTGATGACATCCGTGGTCGAGGTGGTTCAGGGAGTACTGTTGGCTCTTCATACCCGCTTCCAGGCAGGTGTAGATTGTTGTTGGTGGACATCTTCCATCTCTCAAGGAAATTAAAAATGAGCCTTGAATTGTTTGGTGTTGTGCAGAAATCAATTACAATCTGCAATGCACCTCTGCATTTTGCCTCACTTCGCAGGGAATAGGGTGCAAATACAAAGCAAGACTAGGGGAATAAGTCTCCTCCCCATCATTGTTAACAGTGCGCGCTAGGTATTGTAAAACACCAATGTCTACTTGGCGCCTGTTACCAATGGTGGGGAACTCCCTCATGCACCGGGCAAGTCGTGGGATGGCTGCAGCCTGTGGGGACGTATCCAAGGGGCACATAGGACTACTGCTACATCCACGTTGATCCTCATCTGGTTGAGCTCATGACCTGCAGAAGGAGGTGGTGGTCGTTCTGTCACTGATGGTGCAGAAGAAGGTCTTCGACTTCTTCAACAGGGTCCAATATAGCCTCTGAATCCGATGCGGTCTCCCTTTCTCGTAGGTTGCATTCAGTTCTAAATAAAAAAATTAAAAAATTAAAATACTACACATTATCTTAAAAAAATTAAGGGCATATTTGAAGATGGAAAACAAGCATGCACTTATGGATGGAGATCCAGAATGGGAGCAAGGAAATTCAAGCAGTCAAAATAAATGTACTTACGATGAGTTCAGGATATTAGTCAAGTCTGTGCACATCCTCAGCTTTTTCCTCCTCAGACTAATCCAGCTGTAAAGTCTCGTATAGAGTCAGGAAACAGAAAAGAATGCTCCCCCCTTCTGAGTTTACAGCTCAGAGACTTCATGACCATCACAGGTCCGGGACGTTTACAGCAATCAGTTACGAACTTCCACAATGGAGTTGCCAAGATGCCAGGGGAGGACAGGTACAACCTGTCATCATTCTCCTTCTTGTTAACATTAGGCTGGGCGCTGGATCTGGACATCTTCTGATGTGGCACCGAAGACTGCAGCGATCTCATCTTTCTGTAGTACCGTCTCTTCACATTCAGATTTACTGTAATACTGGGGGCACTCAAATTCCTGTCATCATTCTCCTTCTCATCAACATTACAGTGGGCGCTGGAGCTGGACGTCTTCTGATGTGGCACCAAAGACTGCAAACATCTCTTCTTTCCGTTGGTCTGTCTCTTCACATTTCCTGTTATTCTCCTTCTTGTCACCATTAGGCCAAGCGCTGGAGCTCGACGTCTTCTGAGGCACCACTGAAGACTGCAGAGAGCTCTTCTTTCTGTAGGTGCATCTCTGCAGCTTCAAATTTACTGCAATACTGGGGGCACTTGATTTTGTCTTAGGTACATAGTCGGGATCATAAGAAGAGGAGGGCTCATGTGAATATTTGAGATGAGAGGAGGAGCTGGAGAAGAAATTATTCCAATTTACAAGAAAAAAAAAACACTTCTGATGCTCAACCCCCCTCAAAGGCTGCAGGCGGGCATACGTCCATATAACACCTGCACAAGCACCCCAACAAATTCCAGCCATATCGGTGCTGGGAGCCGTGGATTTTCTGCTTTGACTAATGGTCCTCTGCAACAGTAAAACTTGCCATCTATATCACGTGACACGCAGTCCACCTCCATATTTGTTTCTGGCAGATCGGATCCCAGAGGCGGTGTCTATAGGTCTTTGGTGAAAGTCGCCGCCATCTTACATCAACATTAATATTTTTAAACACTTAATGCGCCTCTACATTGTAGAGCTTCATATTATTGTTAAACAATATTTTTTACTATACACAAAATCAAGGCAAGGTGAGCCTCAAAAAATTCACACCACAATCCCAAATGCTTTGTGCATAATGCATTTTATAATTTATTAAAAAATGCAAGCAAAAAAAAGAGAAGCTATAAAATTTGTGGAACCTTTTTTTTGCAAAATGTTGTGCTTAAACCAACAAGCAATGCTAAGCTTGTTTCTAAATGCTGAATAACTGTTATAATGTGAACAAAATTGTTCTTTATCACCGACTACATAGTGACTTATCCAGGGTTAAAAATGATTTAATGGTTATCCAGGACTTTGGTTCTTTTTTCGTATGGGGCTAAGAACTTACCAGCAGGTAGTTGCTAATTACATGCCTGCTCTGCCCGCTGACAATGTCAGGGTGGTCACTGACCGATCCTGCTAGCAAGTCTGCTTTAGTTGACGTCACTTTGACAGAGTAGCTTCTCTTCTTTTCCTCTGCTCTGATGATGAGCCAATGTCATACTGACTGACAGCCAGCTAACTACTGTCTAACGGCTGGGAGCCAGCTGTCAACCAGCATAACGTTCACTGTGATGCCCCATCGACAGAGCAGCCCAGAAGAGGAAGAGCTACTCTGATGATGTGAGGTCAAAGAAAGCAGGAGAGTTATCATCTGAACCAGCAGAGATCATCATTGGGCAGAACAGGCAGGTAGTTAGCAACTAGCTGCTGATAAGTTCTTAGCCCCATGCAAAAAATAACCAAAGTCCCAGATACCCTCTTTAAAAATACTAAAACCAATGGTCAATCACATTAGAATGGGAATCAGGCAAAATACACACACACGCATATACATGTGTGTTTCTGTGTGCATGTATATATATATATATATATATATATATATATATATATATATATGTGTGGGTTTCTGTGTGTATGTGTATATATATAATTTGGTACCAGGTGATGTGCGGTGTATTTAATTCCTTAGCCATGGCTTAAAGTTTATATTATCATTTGGTTGGTTTGAATTTCTTGACTTGTAATTTAGAGTTTCCTTTTCGAAGATACTTAATTACGGGCATGAATATTCAATGTAATTGTATTTATGTTAGAAGTCATTTGTGCAGATTAGTGACAAATAGTAAATGAGAATAAAATGTTGCATGCTATCTTCGTGTCACTAGACTTTCTGGTTTAATGGACAGCTTTGGCAGCCTTTGCAGCATCGAGATCTTATTTTTTACAGATTAATTTCAAGCATAATGCAACATTTGCATATTTAGCGAGATAGCTGTGCATTTAAAACAATGTGTGAAGACGCTAAAACGTTAGTGCCAGGGAAAGTTTATTACAAAATCAATGAACTTATGAACGGAAGATTCATTGAACTGCTAATTGTGCATTTTGAACACCTTCTGTATTCCTCGTGGCTGATGTGTCTAATTGCTTCCTAACTTACAGAGAACATAAATTACAGTGACTATAGACATTGCCATTACAAAACCCTCTATATAGCACAGATCTAATTTTTCAAACATCACTTTAAATTCATAGCCAGGTTAAAAGAAGTAAAATGTGAGCAACTTACACATGATTAACCTAATAGTGTCTGCAGTTATATATCAGCATGTACAATACATTTACGACATGTATATACAGTATACATACTATATACTATTACTGTGCCTTATATGATATGTCAGGCACCTACACATAGCACTAATCAGACAAAGGGCAACATTCCATAATGTTTCTATGTTTTCCCCATCTTAATCTGTGGCTTATGTGGGTACACCGTTTTTTTTCAATGCTATCAAACCATATTTATGTCTGTTAAAGATAAGCAAGCTAGATTGGGGTCCAGGACCAATGTGTGGGGTGGTAATCTCTTATTATGCTGCAGAATATTTTGCAGCTAGATAACAAATACAAAATAATAACATTTTAAAAAAAAGTTACCTTTAAGCACAAAAATATCTGATTTGAATCCTGCTTTATCAATAGTTTAACTTCCATTACTTAGAAAAATAACCAACAGTGGCATGTTAATGTGTGTTTAATTAAAACAAAGTAGTACTATATTATTTCCTATAGCATGTTAATGGCTTCAGATTTAAGCCACCTGCTTCTGCGCTCTACGGAAACCTAATTCTGCAGTATGTATAAAATCAGTATTGATGATGCTACGTAAGCTCCAGAACTTAGAAAGTATTCTCATTTATTTATACACGACGGGCTGTTGCTCTTCCATCCAATAATTATCCACATGTCTCTCCTGGGAACTTATTGTGAAAAGTCACTAGGTCAGTCACAGCTCTTGTTACCCAATCACAGACCTGTCAAATCTAGGTGTTAGCTGCTACCCTTCAACCTTTTCATTTCAAGACTGCGGAGACCAGCTGGTGTGGCACCACCGAGTCACACTCAAAACTGACATGCTTTCATTGCGAAAAGGTTTCACATTTACAATAAAGAACAAGTCCAGATCCCTTGCTGAGATGCCTGTAATGTTACTTAACCAAATCACAATAAAGTCACTATTGAAACATAGTTCACATCACAGCATCTATTTGGTTTTATCATCAGATAATGTATAGATTGTATAATGATGTCAGATTTTATAGAATAGCAGTTATTTACTGTATATAATACATTAGACACTCTTCTTTAGAATAAGTTACATTTAACATAGACATGATAGATCCATGAAGGAATTTTCAAAATGCAAAAATCTGCTTCCCTTAGTAAAAAGACAAAAAATAATTAAATTTGCTACCTACAACATTATCAGACTGTGCCAAGAGTCATCTTCATGTCAATAAAACACATAATGACCACTAAGAGAGGTAATAAACAGCAAATATGATGCAGAATTACATTTAAAATCTCTGCCTGGTTAAATAGGAATCACCACAGAGAGCAATATTGTTCTGCTTTGTTACTATGGCAAGAAAATGTCTTTCTTGACACACTACTTTACACTTTATTAAGACAGACTGCAAATTATAGATAGTTCTGGACCAAAATTGCATGAAATATTCCTATTTCGATTATTATTAGGTCATGTTCACACATTCAGTATTTGGTCAGTATTTTATGAAATGTGGAATGCCACAGGACGAGGGGTACAGGAGCAATCAGCAGACATGCACAAAGATTAGATAATATAAATATTTACCAACCAGTTTATAAAACAAAGGAAAGGATGGTAGGTAAACAGTGTATAAATAACAAATATAATGACAGCAGTTACTCTAAATAACACAGACTAAGGCTGAGTTCACACGATGCGTTTTTCATGTGTTTCCGCAGTTGCGTAAACGCCGCGGAAAAGCATGAAAAACGCATGGTAGAAGGGCAGCAATGTTCCCCAATGGAAATCCGCATGTGCTGTGCCCATGATGCGGATTTTTCCGCAGCGTAAACGCTGCGGTCAAAAATCCGCAGCATGTCAATTAATTTTGCAGAAACACTGCTCTTTTGCCGCCATTGACTTGCATTAGACCGCATGGAATCCGCATCACTGTATATGTTGATGCGCTTTTCATGCGGTCTAATGTGCGGATGGTACCCGGGTGTGGATGAGAGGACTCTCATCCAGACCCAGGTACCATTAAAAAAAAAAGAATAAAATAAAAAATATATATATTCTCACCTTCTGACGGCCCGCGCTGCGTCCTGCCGGCTTCCCGCGCACTTCGCGGTTGAATGAAGGACCTTCGCTGACGTCAGAGTCATGTGACGGGTCACGTGACGCTGACGTCGGAAGGTCCTACAGTCTTCACTGCCGGCAGCCGGGACCGATGAAGCAGGACACCGGGGGGCATCAGAGGGTAAAGTATATATTTATTTTTTATTTTTTGACATTCACACACAATATAAATCCATGCCGGTTGCATGGATTTATATAGTGTGAAGTTGACAAGCACTTTCCAAATGATGCTAAAATCGCTTGGGAAGCGCTTGTCAACCCGCATGCGGAAATGAAAGTGAAGACCGCTTCATTTCCGCATGTCCCTGGCAGGAAACCGCATGTACAATCCGCATGCGTTTTTTCCTGCCAGAGAGATGCAGAAACGCTCAGGAAAAAATCCTGAGCATTTCTGCATCGTGTGCACATACCCTAAGAGTATACTCAGGTACACTTAACAGAATTAACCCTTTCTATGCATAAATCCATAAAACAACAGTATTGTGCCAGTACTTTAGTAATTGCCTACTCGGAGCAGTTTTTGAAGTGTCTCTTACAGAAGAGGCCTTTTCTCCTAACTAAATCTCTATAAAGTTATTTATATATGCGCATATATATTTAGATGTAAGATGGTACCGGTACGTCCTCAGACTGAAGTAGAAGGGTCCTTGCTGGGTTGAGTCCCGAAAAATCAGAAACGCTGACTTGAATCTATTAGAGAATGCCAATCTCTCCAACGTAGGGCTTCTCTAAGTCCTTTGAGATAGAGTTTCAAAAGGCTTAGCCCAAGATGCTGTGTCCTTGGTTGTCCTCCCTGAGTCGGCTCATGTCAAGCCGGACAATACATCCCAGAGTCACCAAAAACAGATCCAGGGTCGCACCGCTCTATCCAGACCTTTTTTCCAACTATGCGCAGCTTCACTCAGTCCTTCAACTCCCCCTAGCAAATGTCACCAACTGCCAAACCCCTGCGCTGTAACCCCGGCTTCTCCGCTGCCATCTACTGGCCAGATCATATATTACATCAAAAATCTCAAACAATAAACTGTGATTAACCCTTACATTTTACATCAGTATTTGTAAGCCAAAACCAGGAGTGGAACAATCAGAGGAAAAGTATAACAGAAACACGTGCACCACTTCTGCATTTTTCATCCACTCACAATACTGCCCAAATACTGAACATTTCACCATGGCCTTAATATTATACAGACATTATGATGATAATCCAAAAATACAAAATCGTAATGCTTAAATTGTACATATAATCTCTCGTGCTCATCCATTCATTGAAAGACACCTCCAAAGCAACCGCAACTGAAATATAACATATATATTAAGCAAGACACCATCGCTCTTCAGAGATCATGCTGCCTTTATTGTAAGTTAGAAATGGTCTCTACTGGAATTTTAGAACAGAAATAAATGGTATATGCACAGTTTTTACATACTGTAGTAAAGTAAATCTGCAGTAAAGGCTGATAGAGTTCATGCAAGAAGAAAAGACAGATACAGGTCAGGTCAGGAAATGATCCTAAGACAGAGTCAGAGAACTGTCAGGGTCAAATCCAAAATAGCAGACAATAAACACCTTCAAAAATGAACATGTACAATAAGTCCATATAACTCGATAGTCACCTAACACAGCACAAATTAAAGCAGCACTTTGCACATTAGACTTGCACATTAGGGGAGTACATAGAAATCATATGGAACCATAGCAAAAGTCCCAATTGGGCCCCTCAAAAAAAAAATCAAGTTAACAGGGTCAAAGAAGAGGTTGGCTAGCTATATCAGTAGATTCAGATGCTTATTGGCCAGCTAAATCAGCTTATGTTTCTTCCACAAGGGATGCTGGGCCTGCAGGACCAAGTTAGCTAACCAGGGGGGATGTTAGTCACTGGCAGGGCAGGTCAGCAGCTACATGGTTTGCCTCCACAGAGATGCACCGATGTCTATATATGAACAGAGGAAAGCATTCTGGGTTGGCACATAGCAAAATGACAGGTACATGGCATTGAAATGTGTTTGGAAGAAAATATGAACACAGCCTAAAATTTATAGACACTCCTCCCTGCAACATCCATGTTTTACACACACAGCTGCTATGGCTGCTATAGCCATAATACACACACAGCTTTGCTTCAGTCATAGCACACACACACAAAGCTCTGCTTCAACCATAGTACACACAGCTCTGCTACAGCTATAGTAAACACATTAACACAGCACTGCTATAGCCACAGTACACACACAGCTTTGCTGCAGACATAGTACACACACACAGCTCTGCTACAGCTATAAGTAAACACACTAACACAGCTCTGTTGCAGCCATAGTGCAAACACAGTTTTGCTAGAACCATAGTGCACACACAGCACTGTATAACCATAGTACCATAATACACACATCTCTGCAACAGTCATAGTACACACACAGCACTGCTATTGCCAGACTACACCCACACAGCTCTGCTACAACTATAGTGTACACACACACATACATACACCCACCTCTGCTGCAAGTGACAGATATGCATACATGTCATACATGTTGACGATAGTGTGAATAAAGTCTAAAAAAATATTATTTTTTCTGTAAGAATTGCTCCTAGTAAATATTATTATTTTAATAATAAATAATCTTTTTATTTACATAGCGCCAACATATTTCGCAGCGCTTTACATTTCAGACAATTTACAGACATTATCATCACTGTCCCCATTGGGGCTCACAATCTACATTCCCTATCAGTATGTCTTTGGAGTGTGGGAGAAAACCAGAGAACTCAGAGGAAACCCACACAAACACAGGGGTTCTCCTTGCAGATGTTGTCCTTGGTGGGATTTGAACCCAGGACCCCTGCGCTGCAAGGCTGCTGTGCTAACTACTGAGCCCCCGTGCTTTCCCTATAGTTCTAGCCAAGAATTTTGTCTCAATAATGAATAATAAAGATGTGATCTGAATGCAGATGAATTGAGTAAACCTTGCATATAATTCAGACACATTTAGCTACTTATTCCTTTATTTACAGATATTCAAATATAATCTAGAATGTATGTAATTTTAGACCCATGAATAGACCCAGAAACACATCATTCTGCAGATGTCTGCTTTTCTTGGCTGAACACTTCACTTATTTTTATTTCGAGAAAGTATGCTTTGGAAGTATTTGCCAATTCAAATTCTCCAAAAGTCAAATTTTCCAAAAGTTGTTCATCACATCACTCACATTTTTAGGACCCATCTGTTAAAGCAGAGCTTTGCTTGATTAAACAATACTCAGTGGAATAGTACATCATTGAGATGTAGTTACCTCAAATATTCTATCTCTGCGTGCCAACAGTAGGGTTCTAATTATTGCTGTGAGTCTAAGGCGCAGATCTGCCTCCTGTTAAACTTGTAATTCTTCAAATGTACAACACTGCAAGATAAATTAGACTGAAGAATCCAAGACTGATGATTAATTCTTACTTTCTTCTATTATAATAGGGATAAAGAACATAGTAGGTCATTTACGTCTAGATGTAAACTCTTACGATTTCACACCTCACCTCAAACAATGATGTTATGTAGGGAAGGCATTGTCTGTTAACCTAAAGTTATGAATGGAATACTTACATTGATCTTTCTTGCATGCTTCACACATCCCCTTCATAGAGCAGCCTGTATGAATAGATTCATTACAATACTAGCTCACAATAATGGGTTTTCTCTAAATTATATATATTATTCATCTCAGGATGCTCGGTTTACTTAAATATTAACTAGACCAGCAATATTTTCCATAATCAGTGAAAGTTAGTTCAGGAAGGATTTCCTGCATTTCCTGCATTTTTAGGCCATTAGAACATGTAATGTTTGGATCTCTGTATTTTTCCGCCATGTAATTATTAGATTCAATATTTTGCCAAATTATTTTTTTCAATATATCTTTATAGAAGTTAAAGATCAGTTCTTCTAGTAACATTCAATAATAATTACCCGCTTCTTACTGAAATTAGTGCATCTTTAGCCTGTTCCTGTGTCAGTATCAAAAATGTACTCCAGCTATGGGCTGAAGTAGATTTCTGCTACAATTTATGCCACTTTCTGACACAAACTACAGTAAATCCTCCGCTAAGCTCAAACCACTTTAAGGAAAATTACCAGGGCCGGCGTATAAACATAAACCACAAAAGTCACAAAATTGTTCTACTACATGATGCACAAAAATACGTAACTTTTATCCACCGGTTTTCTGGCACACACAAACATGGTACATTTCCCTCATAGACTGGATGCCTGCAGGAGGGGCTTAGAAGTAGGTGCATGACTAGAAGAGCCAGCAAACGTGGCCCTCCTGCTCATCGCCCCACCTCTTTCACACAGTGTGATCAACACCGGCCCTTCCTTTACTGTTCCAATTGCTCGTTCTAAAAAAAACCCCTTCCCTATAGGTCAACATTGAGTCCGACTCCATTCGACTGGTTGCCCACTTTGATAGAAACCAAATTTACCCCCACTTCATGGATCATCACCAGGCGTTTCTCCTACTTACTCCCATCCAGTGGCCACTAACACCATTGTGGCCTACAAGTTGAGACCTGTGAAACGATTCACACAAATTCTAGTCACAACATGAAAACCCTTGCCAATATGGGATATTGAGATGTATGAATATCTTACAGTGGGACCTTCCTCCACCAACCAGAATGAAACCTGTTTGACATAACAGCTTTTTCTCTTCTGAACATAGTACATCTATGTATAGCATAGTCGGCCATTATTTTAATTGGCAGCAAACTACACTTTAGGCCTCTGCAGGAGAAGATTCTGGGCATCCCCAGCCTCTCCCACAATTAATTTCTGCAGTCAAACCCAAACTAGTCAGATGATAATCAAATTGGATTGTCTTCCAAAGGGGTGTCTAGTTTATTTGGCTGCATGTTGGCTGATTGGATGGTGACGGGATTTTAAATTCATGATAACTACTTTTAACTGTATTTTACTAAAAAAAAAAACGGACGGTATATTTACTGCTGTAAGGTTCTAGATCAAACATGTATTACGAAGTATACTAGCACCTCTTATATCACCACCCTTCATTCACGATGTTAACCTAATCATCCATGGAAGAAACATGAAGGTAGATGAAGTCTATTCTATTCACTAATAAATTAGTCATTGTCACTCATGTGCACAATAAATGATATGAGCTGCAAAATTATTAAAAAGGAAAGACCTATGGTCTCATTTCACTAGGGTTCAGTAAAGGAATAAATTAACAATGACATGACTTGAATAATCATCCCCTCTCCACAGCAGGTAGTGATTGTGTAGGATCCAATTTAGAGCATCTGTCAATACCTTAGGCTCTGCAAAGCTTCTGCTATTTATTGGCTGGCTGTGACTTAAAAGTTCTCTAGGGACACTTCAATATTATAGGCTAGTGCTTTAAATGCTACAGAGGGGAACAATACATTTGCTTGGCTTAAAAATTAAAAAAAAGATGCTTAGTAGATAATTAAATAAGGTGCCAGCTAATAAAAAAAACACAAAGCTGCTTTAGCTAAAGTATGAAGATGTCAAATTCAAGATTAATTCAAGAAAAGAAATATTACACTATTAGAATGAATATTGACTAAATAAATTAACTTTACTGGATGAACCAGCTACAAAACGAATAATAATATCCCTATAGAGATGGTATAATGAGAGATATGAAATCTCTACTAGCTGCTCATTGCCCATAATCTTCCCTATATTGTGTAATAATATAGTATTTAAGTTAAGCGGGTGAGCTGTTTATATGAAAACAGTTTCCAGAGGTAGAAATGTGCTCATTTACCTCTTCCTGGCAGCTTATGCAAGGTGTTTATTATCAGGGAATCAGGTAGAGACAATAGGATAGAGCTCTGCTCCAAAAAATCACCTAGCAAGGGAAAATATAGCATTGTATACATTGGATACTTACTAGAGATGAGCGGTGTTCGACTAGAACTGTTCGCCAATCTCAAATTCGAGCTGTTTTGGGCGGTGTTCGAGTCGTTCGACGAACTTGAACAATTTGCAAAAAATTTGGCTGTTCGAGGTTATGTTCGATAACTGTTCGTGCACCAAAAGCGTATCTGGATTTTTTCACAGTAATACTGTTAATCAGTGATGAGCGAGCATGCTCGCCACTGCTCGGTACTCGCCTGAGCATCTCAGTACTTGAGATGCTCGGAGCTCGCCGAGTACTTTCGAGATGCTCGGGCGGGGGTCGGGTCCCCGTCCTGCATGTCTGGCGCTATTTAAAGCACCAATCATGGAGGGATTGTCTGCCACTCACTGTAATGCCACAGCCATGGTGGTTGTGGCATTACAGTGGTTGCCCAAATCGATGGGAACAGTGCTCACAGTGAAACATGAAAAGCCGGCAATTCAGCAGTGGCATACACCGGTACCGACAATTTAGAACAGAAAGAATAGAACATCATACATAGATTAGATAGATAGAAACATGTCAGTCACATATATAATAAGTGCAGTGACAGTGTTGGTTACTGTACTTGTCATTTAGTGTTAAAATAAAGGATTTATTAAAAAAAAAAATTGGCGTGGGGTTCCCCATAATTTTAGTCTCTAGCGGAGGTTAAGCAGATGGCTGGGGCAGATGTTTGAAGCCTGGGAAGGGGGTAATACCCACGGAGCTTCCCAGCCGCCAGCTGAATACCTTGCCTTTACTAGCTATTAAAATGGGGGACCCCCCAAAAAAATGACGTGGGGTCCCCGCTATTTTAATAGCTAGCAAAGGCTAGGCAGACAGCTGGGGGCTGATATCAATAGCCCAGGAAGGGTGCCATGAATATTGGCCCCCTCCCTGGCTAGAAACACCAGCTGTCAGCCGCCCCAGAAATGTCTCTGAAGGATGGCATGCTGGATGGCAGCGTTCAGCTGCCATCCAGCCTGCCATCTCAATGCTGTCCCAGTGTGGGAAAATTCTCCTGCTCAAGCGGTGACGTCATTTTCCGGCACCGCATGCTCAGGAGAATTCTCCCACGCTGTCAGTGACGTGCATGAGGTGAGCTGAGTTCATTGGACAAGAACTCGGCTCAACTGGATGCCGTCACAGCCAGACACTGAGGAGCTTCACTGAGGAGCTTCTCAGTGTCTGCGGCATGGCAAGCTGGATGGCAGCGTTCTGCTGCGCTCCAGCCTGTCAAGTCAATGTAGCAGAGCTGAAGCTGTCCTGGGAACCATGGAAAGGTAAGGATGAGGTTGGTTTATTATTTTACTTTTATTGCAGAAGACATTGGCTTCAGCTGGAATGGGCGATACGGTAAGTAGAGTTTAATTTAGAACACTAAAGGAATGTGTGTTTATTTCAATTAAAGGACTTTATTCTGGGTGTTTGTGTTTTTTTAAATATTTTACTAGAAATTCATGGCGGTCATGTCTAATATTGGCGTGACCCCATGAATTTCGGGCTTAGAGCCAGCTGATAATACCAAGCTGGCCCTAACCCCTTTATTACCCAGTGAGCCACCGCACCAGGGCCCTGAATGAGTTGGGTACAGCGCTAGAAGGTGGCGCTTCTATGAACGCGCCATTTTCTGGGGTGACTGCGGACTGCAATTTGCAGCGGGGGGGCCCAGAAAGCTTGGGCCACCCTGTGCTGCGGATTCCAGCCCCCAGCTGCTTAGTTGTGCCTGACTGGACACAAAAATAGGGCGAAGCACCACATCAAATTTTTTTTAATTATTTCATGAAATTCATGAAATAATTAAAAATAGGGCTTCCCTGTATTTTTGGTTCCAGCCAGGTACAAATAGGCATCTGGGGGTTGGGGGCAGCCCGTTCCTGCCTGCTGTACCTGGCTGGACACAAAAATATGGCGAAGCCCACGTCAAATTTTTGGTGAAAAATTCATTAAAATTTAAAAAAAAAAACACATTTAGGGACTGCATCTTTTTTAACCCCTCCACTTGATTTTTTGATTTTAGAAGGGCATGATATGCCTATATCAGTGTCTCCTCCTCCTCTTACTCCTCTACCCCTTTCGGCGAACTCAACACCCGTGAGTTCGTCGAACTGTTCGTCGAACACCTTCGAACACCGTTAAAACCAATGGCAGGCAAACAAAAACACATAGAAACACATAGAAAACATCTTCAAAGGTGTCCAAAAGCTGACAAACTGCTCAGAAGACACAACTAACACATGGAAAAGTGACAAGTACATATAGTCATGCGAAAAGAAAAGAGGTGGAGGAGTAAAAGGAGGGGGAGACACAGATATAGGCATGTCATGCCCTTCTAAAATCCAAAAAGTAAGAAGCCGACACGTTCAGTCCGCTCCTGCCCGTGCCACCTCCGTGTCGCCGGGTTTGTGCCAGAGCCGCGGTGAACCCTGACGGCCAGCCCCCCTCTCCCAATACTGGTGCCTGTCCGCTGGTGGGTCGAGCGAGCCCCCCTGTGGTGGAGGCAGCTCTAAGCTTTTTAATTTAAATTGTCTCTCTAATTTGAATGAATACACTTTAAATCCATTTACAAGGATCTATTGGAGGGCAAGTCTCATGCCAGCAGCCGCGTAATTCCAGCTCCAGTAGCGTCCACTAAAGCTGCTGCAGTTAAAAAGCTTTTATAAGGATCGAGCTCGCTGTCCACCGCAAGGCATCCTACTGCCAGTCCCAGCCCCTATGCCTTGGGGTGCCTCCTGATGCTCTTCACTGAGTATCCCGTGGTCCCAAAGCATATCCTTTGAAAAAATTAAGTGTCCAAACTACAGGTGGTGTAGCTTGCTTAACAGCCGGGATAATCCGCTGACTAGCAGACACTGCTACTAGGCACAAAGTATTTCCTGGGCTAGATGCAGTTAAAATTTGTAATTAGATACTCTCGTTGGATGCTGAGAAAGCATTCCATAGAGTCTCCTGGCACGCCATATATGATTCTCTTAAAAAGCTTGGGGTAGGGGTCTAGGGGACCCTTTTATAGCCAAAATCACGGCCCTGTATCACAATACGTCACCTAGGCTGAAGATAAATGGAACTGTAGCACCCTGAGGGCTCGGTTGCTACAGAGGTGTGATATCTCACTCAGAGGTGTGATATCTCACTCTCAGGTAAGGATGGAGTGTGGATCAGGACCCGACACCTGCATGCATTACACCACATTGCCGTGGGGCAGGGCGACCAATATGCCTCTGAGATGGGCACGACAGTCCCTGTCCCTGGCTGGAGTGGGGGGAGGGAACACTGAGGAAGGGGAACCCTGTAGTGCAGGAGCAGGGAGGAAGCAGTTCCTGGGTGCATTGAGAAGGGAGTATAAAAGGTGGGCACCATCTTAGTTCAGTGCAGAGAAGTCTGAGCAGAAGTGGCAGGGAGCAGGGGCTCTGCATGAGCTCTGCTCCGGAGGCGGGCCTAGTAACAGAGGCCCAGGCCTGGAAGAGGGAGAAGGAAGGAAGAGGAGCGGAGAAGGCTCCAGGAACGAGGAATGAAGGGATCCCAGGGGTGCGGACGGGCGAGTCGCCACCGCACGCCCGAATCCACCTGCGTGGAGGGGTCAGGCCAAAGGGGGAGACCGGTCCCCGAAACTAGTGGAAACGACCCTCAGCTAGAAACCAGAGGCTGAGACATTTTATGTGGCGCAGCCCCTCGCTACACCCGCTAGGAAGGCACCACATAGGGTCAGGGAAACTGGCGCCAAGTTTACCAAGAGGAGGCCCGAGGCAGCCGGACAGAAGGGTTGGTAAGAAAGGCCAGACAAAGGACACACAAAGGGGGTCCTGTGAAGCGCTCCAAAGTTATCTGGGAGTTGTCTGAGCCCCTCACCTGGTGAGCACAGTACGAGGTGGGCAGCCGTTACCTGCAGACGTGGTCTGGATAATAAGAACTGTGAGTAAAGTCCCTGGACTGCATCACTGACTCCGTGTCGTTACTGCTGCTGCCCTGCACCATCACCCCCATCCTCCGCATACACTGCCCTGAGGCTATACTCCTCCCGTGGGGAGTTATGCTACGCTCTGCTGCACCCACAACACCAGCCTCAGCGGTCTGCCCTGCAGCGGCGGTTCACTCTGACCGCAATCCACGGGTGGCGTAGTCGGACATTTAAACATCAAAACCACATAAATAGTTCCACCACTGGTTTGACCACCCTGAGCCACGGAACCGGGTCGCCGCCACGAAGACTACAACCACCAGCATCCACCAAAAAGGGTCCGGCTCCGGGTGTCCCAAGGCCCAGGGGGTGCATCAGAACATTTTCATCACGTTTCACAATCACCAATGGGACAAGGCAGGGATGTCCTCTGTCCCCTCTCTTATACATCCTAGTGACGGAGCACCTGCTCTCATCAATTCGCCATAACCCCAATATTAGGTGGATTGAGGTGGGAGGCACCGAGTACAAGTGCTCTCTATTTGCTGATGATGTCCTAGTATATATCACTCAATCACATATATCCATCCATGCTGTTATGGCTGAAATAGATCACTTTGTTACATGGTCAAATTTTAAAATCAATGCAGCGAAGTCTGAGGCCCTCGATGTCTCCCTCCCCAAATCCATATAGGATTCCATCCAGTCCAACTTTCCCTTTGCCTGGCCCTCACAGGGTATCAAATACTTAGGAATTCCTATTCATAGAGACCTCTCCCATCTATGTTATCTTAATTTTGGGCCCTTTATTGAACAACTCCATACAGACCACGGTTGGCAAGTTAGAACTGTAAGATTCACTACTTGAACCACTGGTGTTTTGTGGAAAAGCACATGTACACTGTGTTCCAAATTATTATGCAAAAAGTGTTTAGGAGTGATAAGGGAAGAATTTGTTTGTTTGTCAGTTAAACTCATTGATGGCGATGTGTGTCAGGGCTCTTTATATCACTGTAAGCAATTGCAGACACCTGTGCTAATTAGTTTGGCAGGTGTGTCCAATGAAAGGCAAGACTACTTAAGAAGGCTGTCTCACATTATTAAGCAGCCTACATTTTCTGCCAAAATGGGAAAGAAAAAGGATGTGTCGGCTGCTGAGAAGCAACAAATTGTGGAGTGTTTAGGTCAAGGCATGACTACAATTGATTTTAAAATTGATTTTAAAATTTTGATTTTAAAATTGATTTAAAAATTTGACCATGTAACAAAGTGATCTATTTCAGCCATAACAGCAAGGATGGATATATGTGATTGAGTGATATATACTAGGACATCATCAGCAAATAGAAGTGTCTTGGCAATCAAGAAGTATGTAGCTGATTCACAGTACACACGTGTGCGTGCTGATAAGGGCAAATTGAGGACTCTTTCCTACAGGCAATTACGTCAGGTTAAAAGAGCAGCGGCAAAAAAGCCTTGTCATAGCAGCAGACAAGTTTTTGAAGCTGCTGGTGCCTCCAACGTCCCCCGAACAACAAGATGGAGGGTCCTTCAGAGGTTTGCAGCTGTGCATATGCCATCCTGTCGACCTCCTCTATCCACTTCACACAAGCAGAAACGGCTCCAGTGGGCCAAACATTACATGAAGACTGATTTCAAAACTGTTTTGTTCACGGATGAGTGCCGTGCAGCGCTCGATGGTACAGATGGATGGAGTGGAGGATGGCTGGTTGATGGACACCCCACGCAAACACGGCTACAGCGCCAACAAGGAGGAGGTGGAGTAATGTTTTGGGCTGGAATCATGGGGAGAGAGATTGTCGGCCCCTATAGGATCCCTGAAGGCGCTAAAGATGAACTCCATAATGTATGTGGATTTTCTCAAACAGCACTTCCTGCCATGTTTCAAGAAGAAGAACTGTGTATTTCACAGCAAGATCATTTTTTTGCATGATAATGCACCATCTCATGCTGCACATAAAACATCTGCATCTCTGGCTGATATGGGCATAAAAGGGGACAAACTTATGGTGTGACCCCCATGCTCCCCTGACCTCTACCCCATTCAGAACCTCTGGAGCATCATCAAAAGGAGTGTCTATGATGGCGGGAGGCAGTTCACATCTAAGCAACAGCTCTGGGAGGGTATTCTGTCCTCATGCAAAACAATTGAAGCAGAAACCATCCAAAACCTGACAAATTCAATGGACGAGAGAGTTCAGAAGCTCCTTTCGAACAAGGGGTCCTATGTGAAAATGTAACATCACCTAGAATAAAGTTTTGAGTTGAAAACTGTTTGATTTCAGTTTCTAATAACCTGCTAATGCTTATAATTTCAAAAATGACCATTTTTTTGGTCTTTATTAAAATGAAAAGGTTGATCGAAAAGTTTGGGGGATCTAAGAGTGTGTCAACCCAGTAGTCATGATTACTTCGAATTCTGACAATATGAGGGTCATGTTGCAGGTAGTGCAGCAAGAAGGCACTTATGTGTCTTGCACATCTCGGAGCCCCAAAATTATTTTCCGGGCTAGATGCAGCTAAAAATTATTATTAATTTTAAATCTGGTGGAGCTTAGTATAGATGGCCTAATAGAATCAGTGCTGCATACTGCTACAAAGCCCAAATTATTTTCCAGCCAAGATACAGATAAACATGATTAGTAATTTGAAAGCTTAAAACGGTTGGTAGGGTGATTTTAAACAATCATCAAGCTTTTACTCTCCCTAGGATGACACAGGGGTAGAAAAGTCATTTCGGATCCATGATTTGTTCATCTTTATGAACGTGAGTCTGTCTACATTATCAGTGGAGAGCCGCGTGCGCTTATCTGTCAGCACACCACCAGCAGCGCTGAACACACGTTCAGACAGAACGCTGGCTGCGGGGCATGACAAGATCTCCAAGGCGTAAGTGGCTAGCTCCGGCCATTTATCCAGATTGGAAGCCCAAAAAGAGCAAGGGTCCAGTGACACAGTCATGGCTTCAATGTTTACTTGGAGATACTCCTGTACCATCGTCTCTAGGCATTGACTATGTGTCAGACTTCTTGTCTCCTGTGGCCTTGCAAAGGATGGGCTAAAAAAGTGGTGAAATGATTCCGCAAAATTGATGTTACCAGCAGATACTGTGGTTCTGTTACGGTTTGAGTGCTGAACACTTGACGGTCCCACGGTTGGCAAGTTGGAACTGTGAGATTCATTACGTGCACCACGGGTGTTTTGGGGAAAAGCACATGTAAGATTCTGCAACAGTCTCTGCTGATAATCCTGCATGCGTGCATCCCTTTCTATGGCAGGAATAATTAATGCAAATTTACTTTTGTACCGGGGATCTAACAGTGTGGCAACCCAGTAGTCAGGATTATTTCTAATTCTCACAATTCAAGGGTCATGTTGCAGGTAGTGCAGCAAGAAGGCACTCATGTGTGTTGCGCATCCAGGAGCACCAAGTCCCTGTTGTGTTGGTGGCGAGGTAACAATCATGCTTCCTTCCTCTGTCCTCTCCCCCCAACCTCGCACAACAGAAATGTGATCAAGGTCTCCCTCATCTGATGAGTCTTCCATCAGTTCGTCCTCCACTTCTTCCTGGGCTCCTGCACCTTCCTCACTAGTTTGGCTGCTTCCATGCGCCCTGGTAAAACCATCTCCCCCACCCTCACATGCCTGCCGCCTTGGTGCTGCCGACCATCTGGACCTTGAAGATGTTAGCCCTTCCGCATACAACTCCTCCTCCTCTACTTCCTCCACCTCCTCTTGTGCCACCACCTGACTCCGAATTCTGTTTAACATGTGCTCCAGCATGTAAATCACCGGAATACTCATGCTGATAATGGCATCGTCAGCACTAAACATCTTCGTCGCCATTTCAAAACTGTGCAGAAGGGTGCATAGGTCCCTGATCTGAGACCACTCCTCCAGCGTGATTTGCCCCACCTCTGGATCTCGTTGGCCCAGGCTATACGTCAGAACGTATTGCACCAGGGCTTGTCGGTGCTGCCACAGTCGCTGCAACATGTGCAGAGTTGAATTCCACCGGGTAGGCACATCGCATTTTAGCCGGTGAAGAGGCAGGCCCAACGACTTCTGTAGAGATGTAAGTCGCTGAGCTGCGGGATGCGAACGGCGGAAGTGAGCACACAGCGACCGTGCCCTCTGCAGAAGGCCATCTAGTCTGGGATAGTGGGCTAAAAATTGCTGGACAACCAGGTTCAACACGTGAGCCATACAAGGCACGTGTGTGACATTGCCCCGGCGAAGGTCCGCACCCAGGTTTGCAGCATTGTCGCACACGGCCTTCCCTGGTTTCACTTCCAGTGGAGACAACCATTCATGAAATTGGTTCTCCAGAGCTGACTGTCACACACAGAGTTTCTCAAAGAAGCGGTGATGTTGTGTGCGACATGCTGGTGGAGCGCAGGCACACCTTTCTTTGAGAAGTAGTGCCGACTGGGCATCTGGTACTGGGGCACTGCGACGGACATAAGGTCTCGAAAATCCTCTGTGTCCACCAGGCGGAAAGGCAGCATTTCTGTAGCCAAGAGCTTGCAGATGGTGAAATTCAACCTCTTAGCTTTCTCATGGCTAGGAGGAAATGGTCTTTTACTTGTCCACATCTGAGGGACCGAGGGCTGGCTATTGTGCTTAGACGGGGTTGATAAGGGTGTCCCCGGCAAACTGCCGGTCTGTGAGGAAGATGCAGGCGGACATGTTAGGTTGCCTTGATCCAAAGGTGGTGCTATCAATGTCGGACAGCGCTCAACACCAGCTGGTGTTACCACCTCCAAAGAAAATGATGACCTGCCAATCACGCTGGTTGTTGCGGGTAAAGAGGTGGCAGGTCTGCGCCCCAAAACAGGTGTGACTGCTGTCCCCCCAGTCACAGAGGATGAAGAGGCCGCGGATGCACAAGATATGGCAGACGGTGTTTGGCCCGGCCGGCTAGGCCGCATTGTAGCACACTGAGCTTCCCACTGCAACTTATGCTTCATGTCCATGTGCCGGTTCATGCATGAAGTACTCAAACTATGTATTTTTTGGCCTCTACTTAGCTTTTGCTGACAAATGTTACAGATAACACGAGTTGGGTCATCTTTATCGATCTGAAAAAATGCCCAGGCTATGCAAGGCTTAGCACCCATGCGACCTGAAGGGCCACCACGACTTGTGGTGAGAGGCAGAGTTGTGTTTGAGGATGCAGTTGTTGACGTGCTTCCAGTACTACGTCTCTGTCCAGGAAGGCGCAACCTGACCTCATCGTCACTAGCATCTTCCTCCACCTACTCTGCTGACCTCATCTCTTGGCTGACTGTGGGTTGACAGTAAGTGGGATCTCCAACCTCATCATGATCACCCTGTGCGTTATCACACCCGTCGTCCTCAGAGCCAACCTGTTACTGCCCTGACAAAAAACTAAAGTTGTCGCTCCAATCAGGTATTTAGTTACATAGTTTATAAGGCCGAAAAAAGACAAGCGTCCATCCAGTTCAGCCTATTTCTTGTGCACTGCAGCTATTCCGCTATTCCTATACCATGCGGTATAGGCCAATTTACATCATTGAGGAAAAATTAACTTCCCGACTCCAATCTGGCAGTCAGATTAAATCCCTGGATTAATTAACTAAGCATAAGATGTAATTTTATTGTTCTCAAGAAAGGTGTCCAGGCCTCTCTTGAACTCTTTAAGTGAGTTGGACATCACCACTTCCTCTCCCAGAGAGTTCCAGAGTCTCACGGCTCTGACCGTAAAGAATCTCCTTCTATGCTGGTGCAGGAACCTCCTTTCCTCCAGACGCATAGTGTGCCCCCTCGTCTTTGTCACCATCCTTCGTATAAACAGGTCATGGGAGAGATCTCTGTACTGCCCCCTGATGTATTTATACATGTTTATGAGGTCTCCCCTAAGCCTTCTCTTTTCCAATGTAAATAGGCCTAATTTTGACAACCTCTCTGGGTATTCTAGTCCCTCCATTCCCTTTATTACCTTAGTCGCCCTCCTTTGTACCCTCTCTAGCTCCAATATGTCTTTCCTGAGCACCGGAGCCCAGAACTGTGCACAATATTCTAAGTGCGGCCTTACCAGCGCTTTATACAGAGGAAGAACAATGTTCTCATCATATGCCCCTATTCCTCTTCTGATGCATGCCATGACTCTATTTGCCTTCGCAGCTGCTGCCTGACACTGGGCACTCCAATTTAATTTGCTATTAACCAAGACGCCCAGGTCCTTCTCCATGTCAGATTTCCCCAACGGTTTCCCATTTAATATGTATGGGTGACTGCTGTTTTTCTTTCCCATGTGCATGACCTTACATTTATCGGCATTGAACCCCATTTACCATTTTTTAGCCCAACTCCCCAATTTATCCAAATCCTCCTGTAGCTGTGCCCTATCCTCATCTGTATTAACTACTTTACAAAGTTTAGTATCATCTGCAAATATTGCTATTTTACTATGCAACCCTTCCACTAGATCATTAATAAATATATTAAATAATATAGGGCCCAAGACAGACCCTTGAGGCACCCCGCTAGTAACCCTGACACACCCTGAGCTTACTCCATTGATAACCACCCTCTGCTTTCTATCACTCAGCCAGCTATTTACCCACTTGCACACATTATCCCCCAGACCAAGCATTCTCATTTTATATACCAACCTTTTGTGTGGCACGGTATCCAACGCTTTGGAGAAGTCAAGGTATACAACATCCACTGACTCTCCCCGGTCCAGCTGTGAGCTCACCTCCTCGTAGAAGGCGATCAGGTTTGTTTGGCAGGAGCGATCCCTCATGAATCCATGTTGATATGGAGTTAGACAGTTATTATCATTAAGATATTCTACAATAGCATCTCTAAGAAATCCTTCAAACAATTTACCCACAACAGACGTTAAGCTGACTGGTCTATAGTTCCCAGGGTCACTTTTAAACCCCTTTTTGAATATTGGTACCACATTTGCTTGGCGCCAGTCTAGTGGGACAGTCCCTGTCCATAAAGAGTGCTTGAATATAAGATACAGCGGCCTGTCTATCACATTACTTAATTCTTTTAGTACCCGGGGGTGTATGTCATCTGGGCCTGGTGACTTGTCTATTTTGATATTATTTAGGCGTTTCTGAACTTCCTCCTGGGTTAGGTGGGTGATATTTAGCGGAGGGTTTACTTTATCACTCTGCATTTCCTGCGATAAATTGTTTTCTTTTGTGAAAACAGTGGAGAAGAAGCTATTGAGTAGGTTTGCTTTACCCTCATCGCCCTCTATGATTTTACCCAGGTTATTTTTCAATGGCCCAACGCCATCAGTTTTAATCCTTTTACTGTTTATATAGTTAAAGAACAGTTTGGGATTCGTTTTACTTTCCTTGGCAATTAGTCTCTCTGTCTCCTCTTTTGCTATTCTTATTTGTTTCTTACAGATTTTGTTTTTTTCCCTATAAGATATTAGCGCTTCCTCACTGCCTTCTTGTTTAAGTTTACTGAAAGCCCTTTTTTTGTTTTTCATTGCCCTCTTGACTTCCTTATTTAGCCACATTGGCTTCCTCCTATTCCTAGCCCTTTTATTCCCATAAGGTATGTACCTTCTACAGTGACTATGTAGGACTGTTTTGAAAATTTCCCATTTTCTCTCCGTGCTCCTATTACTAAAGATACTATCCCAGTCTATAAGGTGAAGGGCATCTCTTAGCTGATCAAACTTTGCCCTCCTGAAGTTCAGTGTTTTTGTGACTCCCTTGCTGGGCACCCTACTGAAGCACATGTGGAATTGTATAATGTTGTGGTCACTATTTCCCAGGTGCCCCCCGACCTGCACCTCAGTTATTCTGTCTGGCCTGTTAGTTAATATTAAGTCTAAAAGGGCCGTCCCTCTAGTTGGTTCCTGCACAAGTTGTGACAAATAATTGTCTTTGATAATTGATAGAAACCTGTTTCCTTTCTGAGATCTACAACTTTCGGTTTCCCAGTCTATATCGGGGTAGTTGAAGTCCCCCATAATAATCACCTCGTTATTTTTTGCTACTTCGTCTATTTGTCTCATTAATAGACTTTCCGTGGCTTCTGCTATATTTGGTGGTTTATAACAGACTCCTATGATAATTTTATTATTGTTTTTTGCCCCATGTATCTCCACCCATAAGGACTCGACCTCCTCATTTCCCTCCCATACATCCTCCCGTATTGTAGGCTTTAGACACGTCTTTACATATAGACAGACTCCACCTCCTTTCCGATTTCTTCGATCCCTTCTAAACAGACTGTAACCCTGTAAGTTAACTGCCCAGTCATAGCTTTCATCTAACCATGTCTCGGTTATTCCCACTATGTCATAGTTACCTGTAGATATTTCTGCTTCCAGTTCATCCATCTTGTTTGTCAGGCTCCTGGCATTTGCTAGCACGCAGTTTACACGATTTTGTTTTGTTCCAATCTTCTCCCTGTGGATTGTATTAGAAATTTTCTTACCTCCCTTCCAAGTATCTTGTCTTGGACCTTCTTTGTCGCACTTCATACCTTTCATTAGTATGTTCTCTGGTTGCATGTTCGTGTCTGACGTTTTTCTTCCCATCCCCTCTTCTTCTAGTTTAACGCCCTCCTGATGAGTGTTGCGAGTCTCCTGGCGAATGTGTGTTTCCCGGGTTTGTTGAGGTGTAGTCCGTCTCTAGCAAGGAGTCCGTCATAGAGGTAATTCACACCGTGGTCCAGGAATCCAAATCCTTGTTGTCTGCACCATCGTCTCAGCCAGTTGTTCACCTCAAGGATCCTGTTCCATCTCCTGACGCCATGCCCGTCTACTGGAAGGATAGAAGAAAAAACTACCTGCGCATCCAGTTCTTTTACTTTCTTCCCCAATGCTTCAAAGTCCTTGCAGATTGTCGGTAGGTCCTTCTTTGCCGTGTCATTGGTGCCAACATGTATCAGAAGAAATGGGTGGACATCCTTGGAGCTGATGAGCTTCGGTATCCTATCGGTAACATCCTTGATCTTCGCCCCTGGGAGACAGCATACTTCTCTTGCGGTTATGTCCGGTCTGCAGATAGCTGCTTCTGTTCCTCTCAGTAGTGAGTCTCCCACCACCACCACTCTTCTTCCCTTCTTGGCTGTCCTTTTTCTTGTCGCTTCTGGGTGTTTCTGGGTGCTCTTTCCTTTTTTGCTTGCTGGTAGTTCCTCATCCTTAGGTGTGCCATCTTCGTCCTCCACAAGTCCTTGGAATCTGTTTCTCAGTTGTGTGGTTGGTGGTGTCTCCATGGTCTTCTTGCTTCTTTTGGTCACTTGCCTCCACTTGTCTGCCTCTGGAGGTTCTCTGATGCTTCCTTGACTTTCCGTGACCAGTAGTGATGCTTCTGTTCTGTCCAGGAAGTCTTCATTTTCCTTGATGAGTTTTAATGTCGCAATTCTTTCTTCCAGTCCCTGCACCTTTTCTTCTAAAAGAGCCAGTAGTCTACACTTCTGGCAGGTGAAGTTGGTTTCAGCTTCTGGTCGATCTGTGAACATGTAGCACATGTTGCAGCTCACCATGTAGGTTGTCACATCTGCCATGCTGCTCCTTGTCCCTGCTGACTTGATGTCTGTCTTCTTTCTTGCGATACCCTAGGATAAACAAATTAAACAAATTCGCGCGCCTACAGGCGCGCGGTTTGGCGATGCTTTCCAAGCAGCTGGTCCCGGCTGTACCCATCGATCTTCTAGCTGAAAGAGACTCTTCGCTTTTCCCAGAAGGCACCTGGAATATGCAAATTGTCCTCTTCAAGCTTCAATCCCTGGTTTGGCGATGCTTTCCCAGCAGCTGGTCCCGGCTGTACCCAACGATCTTCTAGCTGAAGGAGACTCTTCGTTTTTCCCAGAAGGCACCTGGAATATGCAAATTGTCCTCTTCAAGCTTCAATCCCTGGTTTGAATCAAATCCATGATTTGAGTCTCATCATCGTCTTCCTCATTGTCTCCACCAACAGGAGTTACAGTTTGGGAATGAGGGTCTACATTATGGTCAGAACCTTCTGCGTCTGGTCCTGGATCCGACTCAAAGATTCTGGGCATCAGTGCAGATCATTTCCTCGTCTGGATTCACAGAAGCGCTGGAGTCGACCTCTGATTCCCAGGCTATAGTATGAGTAAACAGCTCTGCAGACTCAACCATCTGTTCTACCTCATACTCAGACGGGCAGCTGGAGATTTGGGAGCTGTGAGGAAGCAAGTGCGATTGGGGTGACACCTTTGAGGACTGGAGTATTTGTGATGTTAAAGTTGATGTGGAGGAGAGCCCACTTAAAGGAGCACTTGATATCCGTTGAAGCACCTGCTGTTTTTGTGCCTCATCTGGAATTTGTAGCGATTGGCGTGGCCGTAAGAAAGGGATCTTATCACATTGTCCGCTAAAAGAAGTAGACATTTTAGTTTGGCTAGAAGATGGTCTTTCTTCTGCAGATGTTACTGTTGCTTTAACACCTACCCCATGGACACAACCTTTTTTCAACTTCCCACCAGCAGCAGGCCTTTTTCCACTCATTTTGGTGGTTAACTAATTCACAACTCTGGAGTTGTTTGCACAAAAAAACAATGGATGGGACCCGAGCAGAGCTGAGTGGCCAAACTGTGGTATTAGGCCAAAACTATTGGCTGGGTTAGATGCAGAAAAAAATTATATTCAATTTGCAACCTGATGGAGGTCAGTATAGATGGACTAATAGAACAAGTCCCACACACAGCTAGAAGCCCAAATATTTTTTCAGAGGTAGATGCAGAAAAAAATTGTATTCAGTTTGCAACCTGATGGAGGTCAGTATAGATGGACTAATAGAACAAGTCCTACACACAGCTAGAAGCCCAAATATTTTTTCAGAGGTAGATGCAGAAAAAAAATATATTCAGTTTGCAACCTGATGGAGGTCAGTATAGATGGACTAATAGAGAAAGTCCCACACACTGCTAGAAGGCCAAATATTTTTTCAGAGCTAGATGCAGACAAAAAAATATTTTTAATTTGCAACCTGATGGAGGTCAGTATAGATGGACTAATAGAGAATGTCCCACACACTGCTAGAAGGCCAAATATTTTTTCAGAGGTAGATGCAGAAAAAAATTATATTCAGTTTGCAACCTGATGGAGGTCAGTATAGATGGACTAATAGAGAAAGTCCCACACACTGCTAGAAGGCCAAATATTTTTTTCAGAGCTAGATGCAGACAAAAAATTATTTTTAATTTGCAACCTGATGGAGGTCAGTATAGATGGACTAATAGAGAATGTCCCACACACTGCTAGAAGGCCAAATATTTTTTCAGAGCAGGATGCAGAAAAAAATTATATTCAGTTTGCAGCCTGATGGAGGTCAGTATAGATGGACTAATAGAGAAAGTCCCACACACTGCTAGAAGGCCAAATATATTTTCAGAGCTAGATGCATACAAAAAATTATTTTGAATTTGCAACCTGATGGAGGTCAGTATAGATGGACTAATAGAGAAAGTCCCACACACTGCTAGAAGGCCAAATATTTTTTCAGAGCTAGATGCAGACAAAAAATTATTTTGAATTTGCAGCGTGATGGAGGTCAGTATAGATGGACTAATAGAACAAGTCCCACACACTGCTAGAAGGCCAAATATTTTTTCAGAGCTAGATGCAGAAAAAAATTATATTCAGTTTGCAACGTGATGGAGGTCAGTATAGATGGACTAATAGAACAAGTCCCACACACTGCTAGAAGCCCAAATATTTTTTCAGAGCTAGATGCAGAAAAAAATTATATTCAATTTGCAACCTGATGGAGGTCAGTATAGATGGACTAATAGAATGATGCTATGCCCAAAAGATTTTACTTCACTAGGTGCAGTAAAAAAATTGGTATTCTATACACAGGTGGTATATCTTGCAACACAGATAGGCTACTCCACTGACTAACACACTCTGCAATAGGCCAAAAAGGATTAGCTTTGCTAGATTCAGCCAAATGCTGTGAAAAAAACTACTTGCACAGCACTGGCACAGACCTGCCTGGCAAAAACTGATAGGAACTAATGTAACCTAGTCCTGAAAAGGACTGCAATTACAATTAGTCTTTACTCCCACAATCTATCTATTTAAGAGCACAGACCTGCCTGATAAAAGTCGTAGGAAATGCTGTAACCTAGTCCTTAAGAGGACTGCAATCACAACTATTCCCTACTCCCAAGCTATCTGTAGATTTGTGCGAAAATTGGCTTGAAATTAACAAGGTATAGCGCACACAGCAACAGCGGTGCCGTCTAACACGCAGCTGCAGCAGTGAGAAAATGGTGGCGACGGGGAAAATGGCTTGGTCTTATAGGGCAAGGACATGTGACATACACTGCCAATGACACATGCCCTTGCTTGTGTGAAAAAAAGCACTTCGCTCCGTGTGTGCGCTGCTGATAGGCTGACAGATTGCACCTCCCCACTGTAAATGCGGGAAAGAGAAAAAAAAATGGAGATCTTCATTATTCCTGCAGAGATCCATTCCCTGCCCCTCCCCCCACCCCGCTGTACACTCAAACTGCGTATTAACATTAATTTTCATCATTACTGAGAAAAAATCCAGTTATGATTTTGGTGCACGAACAGTTATCGAACATAACCTCGAACAGTCGAATTTTTCTCAAATCGTTCGTGTTCGCCGAACGGCTCGAACACCGCCCAAAACAGCTCGAATTTGAGATTGGCGAACAGTTCGAGTCGAACAACGCTCATCTCTAGTCAAGAATATTTAACAATAGATAATATACACACCTGAGTATAATGGATGATACAAAGTTTGAGTGCACTTGACTATAGATCAAGCCCTCATCATAAATTAGGTTCGGGGGCCCTAATAAAAATTTGACTTTCTAATCAGGGGCGTAATAACGCTCAGGCCTGGAGGTGTTGGGATCCCGTACAGAAGCAGCAAGTTCCTCTCAGTGAGGAAGAGCACTGCTGCACTTGCAGTTATAAGAGAAGCGGGCAGTGCTCCTCCCTCTGGCACAGAAGCTTCTGCCTGTGCACTATGGTCTCAGTGTAAGTGAGCTAATTTAAAGCGGTTTTCCCACGAACAAAGTTATTATTATTCGAAGATCTGTTGATTAAAACTAAGTTCCACAATTAGATGAGTTAAAAAAAGTGTTCCTGTGCTGAGATAATCTTATCATTGTGCCCCTGAGGTACTGTGTAATGGCCGTGTCTGACAGGGACATGGTGTGATCATACCACATCTCCTGGGCATTTTAAGAAGCAAAACAGTATACAGACATTACAGCAAGGTATCTCAGCTGATGCTTTCTTACAGGTAAAACATTGCTTATAAACAGGCAGTGAAATGTTTTGCCTCACAAAAAGAATCAGCTGTGATCCCCGTGCTGTAATGTCTGTATACTATTTTGCGTCTCCGTCTGCCCAGGAGCTGTGGTATGATCAGACCATGTTCCAGCATGGTCAGACACATCCATTACACAGCACACAGGCAGGAGCACATTTATACGATTATCACAGGGACATTTTTTTTAACACATCCAATTGTGGAAATATTTTTTTTTATTCCAAGATCTATTAATTAAAATGTACTTTGCTTGTGGGAAAACCCTTTTAAAGTTTGTGTTGGACTATGTCTGCCTTTTCATTAAGATCAAAAAAAGTATACAAGCCGTCCCACCAGCGGCAAGGTGACCCTAAATTGGGACGGTACCTATACTGCCTATATTAAAAACCTTACTGTATATCAAAGTTGAAGTAATGCATATAAAAGGGTAGACAAATAGGACCGGGTCCCAACTCCAGACCACCTAGGCCCGTGGTAAGCTACATATATACCAATCAGCTCAACAAAGGGCATGCCACACCCTTAAATTGCACAGAATGCAAACAAGTCAAAAAACCAGACAATGTGAACTGAGGTCTAAGATGGCAGACATACAAGAAACAGAGGCATGTTCACACTAGCAAAAAAGAAGCAAGACAAAAATATATCTCATACCCTACCATAATTATATATAAATGTAAAGCAAAATTGCATAATAAATATAGGGTACTTAGTGAACTATTTTTGATCAAAAAAAGTATACAAGCCGTCCCACCAGCGGCAAGGTGACCCTAAATTGGGACGGTACCTATACTGCCTATATTAAAAACCTTACTGTATATCAAAGTTGAAGTAATGCATATAAAAGGGTAGACAAATAGGACCGGGTCCCAACTCCAGACCACCTAGGCCCGTGGTAAGCTACATATATACCAATCAGCTCAACAAAGGGCATGCCACACCCTTAAATTGCACAGAATGCAAACAAGTCAAAAAACCAGACAATGTGAACTGAGGTCTAAGATGGCAGACATACAAGAAACAGAGGCATGTTCACACTAGCAAAAAAGAAGCAAGACAAAAATATATCTCATACCCTACCATAATTATATATAAATGTAAAGCAAAATTGCATAATAAATATAGGGTACTTAGTGAACTATTTTTGATCAAAAAAAGTATACAAGCCGTCCCACCAGCGGCAAGGTGACCCTAAATTGGGACGGTACCTATACTGCCTATATTAAAAACCTTACTGTATATCAAAGTTGAAGTAATGCATATAAAAGGGTAGACAAATAGGACCGGGTCCCAACTCCAGACCACCTAGGCCCGTGGTAAGCTACATATATACCAATCAGCTCAACAAAGGGCATGCCACACCCTTAAATTGCACAGAATGCAAACAAGTCAAAAAAACAGACAATGTGAACTGAGGTCTAAGATGGCAGACATACAAGAAACAGAGGCATGTTCACACTAGCAAAAAAGAAGCAAGACAAAAATATATCTCATACCCTACCATAATTATATATAAATGTAAAGCAAAATTGCATAATAAATATAGGGTACTTAGTGAACTATTTTTGATCAAAAAAAGTATACAAGCCGTCCCACCAGCGGCAAGGTGACCCTAAATTGGGACGGTACCTATACTGCCTATATTAAAAACCTTACTGTATATCAAAGTTGAAGTAATGCATATAAAAGGGTAGACAAATAGGACCGGGTCCCAACTCCAGACCACCTAGGCCCGTGGTAAGCTACATATATACCAATCAGCTCAACAAAGGGCATGCCACACCCTTAAATTGCACAGAATGCAAACAAGTCAAAAAACCAGACAATGTGAACTGAGGTCTAAGATGGCAGACATACAAGAAATAGAGGCATGTTCACACTAGCAAAAAAGAAGCAAGACAAAAATATATCTCATACCCTACCATAATTATATATAAATGTAAAGCAAAATTGCATAATAAATATAGGGTACTTAGTGAACTATTTTTGATCAAAAAAAGTATGCAAGCCGTCCCACCAGCGGCAAGGTGACCCTAAATTGGGACGGTACCTATACTGCCTATATTAAAAACCTTACTGTATATCAAAGTTGAAGTAATGCATATAAAAGGGTAGACAAATAGGACCGGGTCCCAACTCCAGACCACCTAGGCCCGTGGTAAGCTACATATATACCAATCAGCTCAAAAAAGGGCATACCACACCCTTAAATTGCACAGAATGCAAACAAGTCAAAAAACCAGACAATGTGAACTGAGGTCTAAGATGGCAGACATACAAGAAACAGAGGCATGTTCACACTAGCAAAAAAGAAGCAAGACAAAAATATATCTCATACCCTACCATAATTATATATAATAATAATAATATTATATTATGCAATTTTGCTTTACATTTATATATAATTATGGTAGGGTATGAGATATATTTTTGTCTTGCTTCTTTTTTGCTAGTGTGAACATGCCTCTGTTTCTTGTATGTCTGCCATCTTAGACCTCAGTTCACATTGTCTGGTTTTTTGACTTGTTTGCATTCTGTGCAATTTAAGGGTGTGGCATGCCCTTTGTTGAGCTGATTGGTATATATGTAGCTTACCACGGGCCTAGGTGGTCTGGAGTTGGGACCCGGTCCTATTTGTCTACCCTTTTATATGCATTACTTCAACTTTGATATACAGTAAGGTTTTTAATATAGGCAGTATAGGTACCGTCCCAATTTAGGGTCACCTTGCCGCTGGTGGGACGGCTTGTATACTTTTTTTGATCAAAAATAGTTCACTAAGTACCCTATATTTATTATGCAATTTTGCTTTACATTTATATATAATTATGGTAGGGTATGAGATATATTTTTGTCTTGCTTCTTTTTTGCTAGTGTGAACATGCCTCTGTTTCTTGTATGTCTGCCATCTTAGACCTCAGTTCACATTGTCTGGTTTTTTGACTTGTTTGCATTCTGTGCAATTTAAGGGTGTGGCATGCCCTTTGTTGAGCTGATTGGTATATATGTAGCTTACCACGGGCCTAGGTGGTCTGGAGTTGGGACCCGGTCCTATTTGTCTACCCTTTTATATGCATTACTTCAACTTTGATATACAGTAAGGTTTTTAATATAGGCAGTATAGGTACCGTCCCAATTTAGGGTCACCTTGCCGCTGGTGGGACGGCTTGTATACTTTTTTTGATCAAAAATAGTTCACTAAGTACCCTATATTTATTATGCAATTTTGCTTTACATTTATATATAATTATGGTAGGGTATGAGATATATTTTTGTCTTGCTTCTTTTTTGCTAGTGTGAACATGCCTCTGTTTCTTGTATGTCTGCCATCTTAGACCTCAGTTCACATTGTCTGGTTTTTGGACTTGTTTGCATTCTGTGCAATTTAAGGGTGTGGCATGCCCTTTGTTGAGCTGATTGGTATATATGTAGCTTACCACGGGCCTAGGTGGTCTGGAGTTGGGACCCGGTCCTATTTGTCTACCCTTTTATATGCATTACTTCAACTTTGATATACAGTAAGGTTTTTAATATAGGCAGTATAGGTACCGTCCCAATTTAGGGTCACCTTGCCGCTGGTGGGACGGCTTGTATACTTTTTTTGATCAAAAATAGTTCACTAAGTACCCTATATTTATTATGCAATTTTGCTTTACATTTATATATAATTATGGTAGGGTATGAGATATATTTTTGTCTTGCTTCTTTATTGCTAGTGTGAACATGCCTCTGTTTCTTGTATGTCTGCCATCTTAGACCTCAGTTCACATTGTCTGTTTTTTTGACTTGTTTGCATTCTGTGCAATTTAAGGGTGTGGCATGCCCTTTGTTGAGCTGATTGGTATATATGTAGCTTACCACGGGCCTAGGTGGTCTGGAGTTGGGACCCGGTCCTATTTGTCTACCCTTTTATATGCATTACTTCAACTTTGATATACAGTAAGGTTTTTAATATAGGCAGTATAGGTACCGTCCCAATTTAGGGTCACCTTGCCGCTGGTGGGACGGCTTGTATACTTTTTTTGATCAAAAATAGTTCACTAAGTACCCTATATTTATTATGCAATTTTGCTTTACATTTATATATAATTATGGTAGGGTATGAGATATATTTTTGTCTTGCTTCTTTTTTGCTAGTGTGAACATGCCTCTGTTTCTTGTATGTCTGCCATCTTAGACCTCAGTTCACATTGTCTGGTTTTTTGACTTGTTTGCATTCTGTGCAATTTAAGGGTGTGGCATGCCCTTTGTTGAGCTGATTGGTATATATGTAGCTTACCACGGGCCTAGGTGGTCTGGAGTTGGGACCCGGTCCTATTTGTCTACCCTTTTATATGCATTACTTCAACTTTGATATACAGTAAGGTTTTTAATATAGGCAGTATAGGTACCGTCCCAATTTAGGGTCACCTTGCCGCTGGTGGGACGGCTTGTATACTTTTTTTGATCAAAAATAGTTCACTAAGTACCCTATATTTATTATGCAATTTTGCTTTACATTTATATATAATTATGGTAGGGTATGAGATATATTTTTGTCTTGCTTCTTTTTTGCTAGTGTGAACATGCCTCTGTTTCTTGTATGTCTGCCATCTTAGACCTCAGTTCACATTGTCTGGTTTTTTGACTTGTTTGCATTCTGTGCAATTTAAGGGTGTGGCATGCCCTTTGTTGAGCTGATTGGTATATATGTAGCTTACCACGGGCCTAGGTGGTCTGGAGTTGGGACCCGGTCCTATTTGTCTACCCTTTTATATGCATTACTTCAACTTTGATATACAGTAAGGTTTTTAATATAGGCAGTATAGGTACCGTCCCAATTTAGGGTCACCTTGCCGCTGGTGGGACGGCTTGTATACTTTTTTTGATCAAAAATAGTTCACTAAGTACCCTATATTTATTATGCAATTTTGCTTTACATTTATATATAATTATGGTAGGGTATGAGATATATTTTTGTCTTGCTTCTTTTTTGCTAGTGTGAACATGCCTCTGTTTCTTGTATGTCTGCCATCTTAGACCTCAGTTCACATTGTCTGGTTTTTTGACTTGTTTGCATTCTGTGCAATTTAAGGGTGTGGCATGCCCTTTGTTGAGCTGATTGGTATATATGTAGCTTACCACGGGCCTAGGTGGTCTGGAGTTGGGACCCGGTCCTATTTGTCTACCCTTTTATATGCATTACTTCAACTTTGATATACAGTAAGGTTTTTAATATAGGCAGTATAGGTACCGTCCCAATTTAGGGTCACCTTGCCGCTGGTGGGACGGCTTGTATACTTTTTTTGATCAAAAATAGTTCACTAAGTACCCTATATTTATTATGCAATTTTGCTTTACATTTATATATAATTATGGTAGGGTATGAGATATATTTTTGTCTTGCTTCCTTTTTGCTAGTGTGAACATGCCTCTGTTTCTTGTATGTCTGCCATCTTAGACCTCAGTTCACATTGTCTGGTTTTTTGACTTGTTTGCATTCTGTGCAATTTAAGGGTGTGGCATGCCCTTTGTTGAGCTGATTGGTATATATGTAGCTTACCACGGGCCTAGGTGGTCTGGAGTTGGGACCCGGTCCTATTTGTCTACCCTTTTATATGCATTACTTCAACTTTGATATACAGTAAGGTTTTTAATATAGGCAGTATAGGTACCGTCCCAATTTAGGGTCACCTTGCCGCTGGTGGGACGGCTTGTATACTTTTTTTGATCAAAAATAGTTCACTAAGTACCCTATATTTATTATGCAATTTTGCTTTACATTTATATATAATTATGGTAGGGTATGAGATATATTTTTGTCTTGCTTCTTTTTTGCTAGTGTGAACATGCCTCTGTTTCTTGTATGTCTGCCATCTTAGACCTCAGTTCACATTGTCTGGTTTTTTGACTTGTTTGCATTCTGTGCAATTTAAGGGTGTGGCATGCCCTTTGTTGAGCTGATTGGTATATATGTAGCTTACCACGGGCCTAGGTGGTCTGGAGTTGGGACCCGGTCCTATTTGTCTACCCTTTTATATGCATTACTTCAACTTTGATATACAGTAAGGTTTTTAATATAGGCAGTATAGGTACCGTCCCAATTTAGGGTCACCTTGCCGCTGGTGGGACGGCTTGTATACTTTTTTTGATCAAAAATAGTTCACTAAGTACCCTATATTTATTATGCAATTTTGCTTTACATTTATATATAATTATGGTAGGGTATGAGATATATTTTTGTCTTGCTTCTTTTTTGCTAGTGTGAACATGCCTCTGTTTCTTGTATGTCTGCCATCTTAGACCTCAGTTCACATTGTCTGGTTTTTTGACTTGTTTGCATTCTGTGCAATTTAAGGGTGTGGCATGCCCTTTGTTGAGCTGATTGGTATATATGTAGCTTACCACGGGCCTAGGTGGTCTGGAGTTGGGACCCGGTCCTATTTGTCTACCCTTTTATATGCGTTACTTCAACTTTGATATACAGTAAGGTTTTTAATATAGGCAGTATAGGTACCGTCCCAATTTAGGGTCACCTTGCCGCTGGTGGGACGGCTTGTATACTTTTTTTGATCAAAAATAGTTCACTAAGTACCCTATATTTATTATGCAATTTTGCTTTACATTTATATATAATTATGGTAGGGTATGAGATATATTTTTGTCTTGCTTCTTTTTTGCTAGTGTGAACATGCCTCTGTTTCTTGTATGTCTGCCATCTTAGACCTCAGTTCACATTGTCTGGTTTTTTGACTTGTTTGCATTCTGTGCAATTTAAGGGTGTGGCATGCCCTTTGTTGAGCTGCTTGGTATATATGTAGCTTACCACGGGCCTAGGTGGTCTGGAGTTGGGACCCGGTCCTATTTGTCTACCCTTTTATATGCGTTACTTCAACTTTGATATACAGTAAGGTTTTTAATATAGGCAGCATAGGTACCGTCCCAATTTAGGGTCACCTTGCCGCTGGTGGGACGGCTTGTATACTTTTTTTGATCAAAAATAGTTCACTAAGTAGCCTATATTTATTATGCAATTTTGCTTTACATTTATATATAATTATGGTAGGGTATGAGATATATTTTTGTCTTGCTTCTTTTTTGCTAGTGTGAATATGCCTCTGTTTCTTGTATGTCTGCCATCTTAGACCTCAGTTCACATTGTCTGGTTTTTTGACTTGTTTGCATTCTGTGCAATTTAAGGGTGTGGCATGCCCTTTGTTGAGCTGATTGGTATATATGTAGCTTACCACGGGCCTAGGTGGTCTGGAGTGGGGACCCGGTCCTATTTGTCTACCCTTTTATATGCATTACTTCAACTTTGATATACAGTAAGGTTTTTAATATAGGCAGTATAGGTACCGTCCCAATTTAGGGTCACCTTGCCGCTGGTGGGACGGCTTGTATACTTTTTTTGATCAAAAATAGTTCACTAAGTACCCTATATTTATTATGCAATTTTGCTTTACATTTATATATAATTATGGTAGGGTATGAGATATATTTTTGTCTTGCTTCTTTTTTGCTAGTGTGAACATGCCTCTGTTTCTTGTATGTCTGCCATCTTAGACCTCAGTTCACATTGTCTGGTTTTTTGACTTGTTTGCATTCTGTGCAATTTAAGGGTGTGGCATGCCCTTTGTTGAGCTGATTGGTATATATGTAGCTTACCACGGGCCTAGGTGGTCTGGAGTTGGGACCCGGTCCTATTTGTCTACCCTTTTATATGCATTACTTCAACTTTGATATACAGTAAGGTTTTTAATATAGGCAGTATAGGTACCGTCCCAATTTAGGGTCACCTTGCCGCTGGTGGGACGGCTTGTATACTTTTTTTGATCAAAAATAGTTCACTAAGTACCCTATATTTATTATGCAATTTTGCTTTACATTTATATATAATTATGGTAGGGTATGAGATATATTTTTGTCTTGCTTCTTTTTTGCTAGTGTGAACATGCCTCTGTTTCTTGTATGTCTGCCATCTTAGACCTCAGTTCACATTGTCTGGTTTTTTGACTTGTTTGCATTCTGTGCAATTTAAGGGTGTGGCATGCCCTTTGTTGAGCTGATTGGTATATATGTAGCTTACCACGGGCCTAGGTGGTCTGGAGTTGGGACCCGGTCCTATTTGTCTACCCTTTTATATGCATTACTTCAACTTTGATATACAGTAAGGTTTTTAATATAGGCAGTATAGGTACCGTCCCAATTTAGGGTCACCTTGCCGCTGGTGGGACGGCTTGTATACTTTTTTTGATCAAAAATAGTTCACTAAGTACCCTATATTTATTATGCAATTTTGCTTTACATTTATATATAATTATGGTAGGGTATGAGATATATTTTTGTCTTGCTTCTTTTTTGCTAGTGTGAACATGCCTCTGTTTCTTGTATGTCTGCCATCTTAGACCTCAGTTCACATTGTCTGGTTTTTTGACTTGTTTGCATTCTGTGCAATTTAAGGGTGTGGCATGCCCTTTGTTGAGCTGATTGGTATATATGTAGCTTACCACGGGCCTAGGTGGTCTGGAGTTGGGACCCGGTCCTATTTGTCTACCCTTTTATATGCATTACTTCAACTTTGATATACAGTAAGGTTTTTAATATAGGCAGTATAGGTACCGTCCCAATTTAGGGTCACCTTGCCGCTGGTGGGACGGCTTGTATACTTTTTTTGATCAAAAATAGTTCACTAAGTACCCTATATTTATTATGCAATTTTGCTTTACATTTATATATAATTATGGTAGGGTATGAGATATATTTTTGTCTTGCTTCTTTTTTGCTAGTGTGAACATGCCTCTGTTTCTTGTATGTCTGCCATCTTAGACCTCAGTTCACATTGTCTGGTTTTTTGACTTGTTTGCGTTCTGTGCAATTTAAGGGTGTGGCATGCCCTTTGTTGAGCTGATTGGTATATATGTAGCTTACCACGGGCCTAGGTGGTCTGGAGTTGGGACCCGGTCCTATTTGTCTACCCTTTTATATGCATTACTTCAACTTTGATATACAGTAAGGTTTTTAATATAGGCAGTATAGGTACCGTCCCAATTTAGGGTCACCTTGCCGCTGGTGGGACGGCTTGTATACTTTTTTTGATCAAAAATAGTTCACTAAGTACCCTATATTTATTATGCAATTTTGCTTTACATTTATATATAATTATGGTAGGGTATGAGATATATTTTTGTCTTGCTTCTTTTTTGCTAGTGTGAACATGCCTCTGTTTCTTGTATGTCTGCCATCTTAGACCTCAGTTCACATTGTCTGGTTTTTTGACTTTTCATTAAGATGTTGAATGCAATGGGTTACAGGATGGGGCTGAATTTACATCAAACTTTGAGTTGATACACAGGTAGACATATCATTGGTAGATCCTGAGGAGACAAACAAGGGTCCAAGAGGTAAAGGGGTCCATTTCCACATCCAAAACAGTGTTGCCAGCCACAGAATGATGAGGTAATGAGTAGAGGGGTAGCTTATCATGGAATGACGAGCTAGACGAGAGTGGAATAATGAAATAATGAGGGGTGTGCTGTGAAATGATGAGAGGAGGTAGCGTGCCACGAAATGGTGAGCTGACGAGTGAGAGAAAGTGTGCCACGGAATGATAAGTGGACCTTTATAATCCAGGACCTTTATAATCTAGTTATGCCACTGCTTCTGAGTCAACTGACCTTGTCAACACTTTGGAAGAGAGCTATAACATCTAATATGTGTTAATAAGTCATCAAAAAAAATCACAACATTTAGTATTCTGTAATTTTTTTTTATCAAAATCAATAGCCAAACTGTAGCTGAAAGGAGAAGTACTGATGAATCACCTCTGATGTTCAGCTTCCAATTAGCAGTATTGTACAAATAGGAGCTGTTTCTATTTAACAGACGTTCTGTTTTGCTTCAATCAATAGACAGCTGCAAGTGATTCGTTGAGGCGTACAGTTTTAACTCTGAGTGTTAACATATTGACTTCCGTTCCGCATGTATCACTCATCCTAGTCACAGCTGACTGAGCTTCATGTCAACCTGTCAACCAGCAGCTGAAATTCTCATTAACCTTGAACCAGGTTGGGCTTCAACAATTTTTTAAAAATTACTGAACTAGCTGTTAGACAGGTGTATATATCATGGAACTGATAGGAGCCCATATGTTTTTAAGTAAAAAAAAGTGCTCCTGTTAAATATACTGAAAATGTTAAACAGCTCAATCTGTAAGGTACAGCTAGTGTCTATTAACATGAGTATAAATTGATAGGGTGGACCTTGGATGTCAAATGTTGATCTTCTCACACTGTGCACACCAACTTGTTGATTCATTTTCATTTATACAGTGTACACTGATGACCTTGAAGGCAGCGGTGTTTTATAGCTATGCATCAGGCATTCTCCCTGGTTTGTGCTGATTTTCTTCCTGAATCAGCAGCAGTCCAAGGCTTTAGTTCATTCATCACAATCTGGGTGGTAACTTGTCTGAATAGTCCGATGGCTTGCACTTCTGTTCTATATCTGAACTTGACAGAAGACGTTGAGATACTGAATGACAAATGACATCCCTTTTCAACTTTTAATGATATCCTCAAATAATTTTGTTTCTGCTGAACACTAAAAGTAACAGTTAATTTACATTGCAAATTCAAAAACCATTCAGGCAAAAGGAGCGGCAGAATTTTTTTTTTGTACTTTTCCCTTTCCAATTGAAATGCAAATTTATGAATCTACTTTATTTTATTAAGTTGTCTATACCTTGTAATTTGAAGTGGAGCCATTGTATTATCAGCTGTCTACTTCTGTTGAAAGTAAGATTTGAATCAAAGTCTCATAGACAAAGAGTTCACTTATTTAGAAGACTAAAAGATGTGTGAAAATGGTCAAACATGATCAGATGTTTGTCCTTGGGAAATGACCAGGCTGAGAGCTGGTTTGTACATGGTGAGTTGGGTCATACAAGGACATATTGTTATACCTCTTTGTGATTAAAGGGGTTGTCTGGCCTTAGGAGACAAGTCTGCAGTTACTCTGTGACTGCAGACTTGTGAATCCTCACATCGTGTGCACTGCACACTGAGTATTCTCCGGTGCCAGGGCTGGAAGCTGGGGCCATGTGACCATAAATATGCGATTTGCATACTTCCAACTATCTGTGTCTAGCCCCGCTCAATACAGTTTCATGGAGCGAGACCACGCACGTCTATTTGACATGTGACTGCTTTTATATTAATTGCATACTTGCGGTCACATTCCGACTAGACATGTCTAGCCTCACTCAATACATTTTCATAGAGCAAGGCAACGCACATCGAGTCGACATGTGACCGCTTTTATGTAAATTACATGCTTGCGATCACATGCCCACCGTTCCCGTACCGCGTACGGCACGCTGTGAGCATTCTCACTAGCACCAGAGAATGCTCACAGCGTGCAGTACGCGTTACATAGCGCAACTGCACCCCTTTAACACATGTAGTCCTGAAAGGGAGAACAGAAAAAACTTAAAGAACCATAGGTGTATGATTTCTTTCCATAAATAGTTGCTCAAAAGTCTTTATCTAGTTTGGCTGCTGGATTGACTACAGTTTAGTTGACGTGAAAGACAATTTTACTAGTAGGAAAAATTGTATATATTTTTTTAAAGCATGTCAAAAATAATATAGCAGAGAAGGCATATTTTACTTTATTTCTCTATTTTCCTTTAAGAAAGCCTGTCACCTTGACAATAAAGTCCAATCTGTAAGCATCATGTTATAGAGCAGAGGGAACTATTTGATTGCTCTATAGTTTTGTGAGAAAAGACTCTGTATAACTTGTATTTTCATCATTTAATTATTTGCTCTTTTTTGGATTTTCGGTCCAGTGGGCTATCCTATCAGCGACTAACACCTTTCTTTGTATAGGTGTGAATGCAGAGATAGTTGTCTATCACTAAAAGAACCTCCCTCCGGACCAACAATCCCAGAAAGAGCAGGGGGTTTAATCCCTTAAGGACTGAGCTGCAGTATTTTTCATTTTTGGGCTCTTATTTTTTTTCTTCCCCTTCTTCCAAGAGCCATAACTTTTTTTTATATTTCTCCTTACATAGTCTCATGATGACTTGTTTTTAGAGGGACGAGTTGTACTTTTTTAATTACTTAATATAATTTATCATATAATGTACTGAAAAATGGAAAATAAAATCCAAGTGGGGTAAAATTGCGTAAAGTAAAAAAATGCAATTCTGCATCTGGTTTTTGGGGTTTTGTTTTTATGGCATTCATTGTGCAGTAGAAATGACCTGGAAATATGATTCTCCATGTCAGTACAATTACATCAATAACAAATTTGCATAAGTTTTTTTTATTTAAGTGGTGAAAAAAAATCAGGAATTTGTAATAAGAAAAAAATTGCTTGTGACGCCATTTTCCAAGACCTGTAACATTTTCATTTTGTGGTTGATGGAGCAGTGTGACTTGGGAGATATAGATGGAAACCCCAAAGTAAGTGCTAGGCATAGAGCCCAGGATAAATGTGATCCCAAATGTTATGTAAAGTGTTCCTAACAAAAGCTTCAACTCAATCCACAAAAAAAGCAAGTCCCCACTCAGGTCCGTCATCTGTTAACGGAAATATAGGGGACTTCCATGTTACTGGTAGCACAAAGGCTCTGGAAAAGAAGCACAAGCTGGGCACAATGAATGGGCACTACAATGTAATGGACACTAAACTAGCAGATTTGCAATTTTCACTCAGCAAAATTAACTGCTGCTTACTTCTCGCAAACACCCATGAAGTCAAAATCGTCCCTACACCTGTAGATAACTTCCCAGATGGGTGTAATTTCCAAAATGGGGTCATTTGAGGGGGGATTCTGCTCTTCTAGCACTTAGGGGCTCTGTATATGGAGCCCACAAACTATTCTATAATAATTTGTTCTCCAAGAGTCAAATAACGCTCCTTCCCTCCGAGCCTCACTGTGTGGCTAAGCTGTACAGTAAAGCCACATATGGAGTATTGCCATGTTCAGCAGAAATTGTGTGACAATTTCTCCATGTGCCAATGTAAAATCTAGGTCTAAATTTTTTTGTGGTAAAAATGCAATTATTTTTTCTTCACCGCCCAATAATGTAAGGTTTTGTGACACACCTGTCATTATGATTCCTGCACCCTTCGATGAATTCATTGAGAGGTGTAGTTTGTAAAATGAGGAAATTTATGGGGAATTCTGCTGTTCTGGCACCTCAGTGGCTCTGCCAATGTGACATGGCACCCTCAAATCATTCCAGCAAAATGTGCACTACAATATGGCGCGCCTTCCCTTTGGAGCTTTGCACTGTGCCTCTAAAGTAGTTTTCGACCACATATGAGGTATTGGGGTACTCAGGAGAAAATAGTGCAAAAAATATGTTACGCAGTTTCTCCTATTATTCCTTTTGAAAATGAAAACTTGAGGCCAAAGTGGAAAAAATGATAATTTTTCATTTACTCAGCCCAATGTTATACAATTCTGTGAATCGCTTGAGGGATGTTAAAGGATGTTACCTTTAGTAGCCATTCAAACTCATTTGTGACAAATTCTGTGCACGTTATCAGGCCAAAATCACCAGGGTATGTGAACTTTTCATCAGGGTCAATTGGATGTTTTTGGTTGTCATTAAGATTTAACCCCTTTACAGCCCATGACGTATTAATACGCATCAGTGCCCTGGGCTTTAAGAGCCTGACCCGTATTAGTACGTCATCGCGATTGTGCGCGCACACAGGCTGTGCGGGCGCGATCGCCGCCGGGTGTCAGCTGATTGTCACAGCTGACACCCGGTACTATGTGCAAGGAGCGATCCCGCACCGTTCCCGGCACATTAACCCCCGCAATGCTGCGATCGAAGTTGATTGCAGCATTGCGGTGGCAAGGGGAGGTGATCAGTATACTCACCTCCTCTTCCGGCCTCCAGCGCTGTCTGCCGCGGCTTTCCGGGTGTTGCCATGATGACCCGATGTCGTCATGACAACATCCGGGTCGCCAGGCAGCAGGAACATTGTTTGGTCATGCGCAGTGCACGACCACACAATGTTCTCACTGTGCAACGCTGACTGCCTGCATAGCACAGGGATGGTGCTCCATCCCTATGCTGTGCAGGCGATCAGAATAAAAAAAGTTAAAGTCCCAGAGTGGGACAAAGTAAAAAAGTGTAAAAACTCCCAGAAAGAGAAAAAAAAAATAAAAAAAATATTGTAAAAATATTTAAAAAAAAATAAAAAAAATAATCCACCAAAAATAAAAATATAATGTACTCATCAATAAATATTATTATGAAAAAAAAGCAAACAAACAATAAAAGTACACATATTTGGTATCGCCGCGTCTGGAACGACCTGACCTATAAAACTGTCCCACTAGTTAAGCCCTTCAATGAACACGGTAGAAAAAAAAAAAAAGAAAGCAAAAAAAAATGCTTTATCATCGTACCGCCAAACAAAAAATGGAATAACACGCGATCAAAAAGACAAATATAAATAAAAATGGTACCGCTGAAAACGTCATCTTGTCCCGAAAAAACAAGCCACCAGACAGCTCCATCATCTGAAAAATCAAAAAGTTATAGCTCTCAGAATAAAGCAATGCAAAAAAATAATTTTTTCTATAAAATAGCTTTTATTGTGTAAAAGCGTCAAAACATAGAAAAACAATATAAATGTGGTACCGTTGTAAATGTACTGACCCAAAGAATAAAGCTACCTTATCAATTTTACCACACGTGGAACAGAATAAAAAATTTAAAAAAAAAACAATTCCTGAATTGTTGGTTTTTGTTTATTTTGTTTATTATTTCTTTCGGAATAGAAAGCGATCAAAAAATGTCACGTGCCTGAAAATGGCACCAATAAAAACGTCAACTCATCCCGCAAAAAACAAGTTGTCACATAACTCTGTCTGCCAAAATATGGAAAAATTATAGCTCTCAAAATATGGCGATGCAAAAACTAGATTTTACAAAAAATGTGTCTTTTAGTGTGTGACAGCTGTCAATCATAAAAACCCCATATGATTCTGGTATCACTGTAATCGCACCGACCTGAAGAATAAAGTCGTCTAATCACTTATACCGCACGAGGAATGGCGTAAAAAATAAACTCTCAGGTTAGGGTTGTGCTAGGGTTAGGGTTGTGCTAGGGTTAGGGCTGGGGTTGGGGTTAGGGTTGGGGTTGGGATTTTTTTCAAAAGTAAGAAAAAAAGATGACGATATGGCGACTAGTGTTGTGCGCAAGTGCTCACTACTTGAGTTTGCATCGGGTGCTCTGGTATGCATTGAGTATCGTGGGTATTTGAGTGACATGCTCGAGTCTCTGCCCCATATGCTTCGCGGCCAAAAAAACTTTGCGGGGATTGCCTGCCATGCACAAGCGATCCCTGCATGTTTTTTTTTGTGTGTCTAATAACCGTGAAACATGCGGGGCAGGGACTCGAGCATGTCACTCGAGCACACGCAGTACATGGTGCATACCTGAGTACCCGATGCAAACTCAAGTAGCGAGCACTTGCGCTCAAGACTAATGACAACTTATTCAATATGATGACCTAATGTTATCAAATTCTCTGTCGTACCTCTGGGTTCAAAATGTTCACTATACCCCTTGATAAAATCCTTGAGGGGTCTAGTTTCCAAAATGGGGTCACTTGTGGGGGGTTTCCACTGTTTAGGCACACAGGGGCTCTCCAAAGGCAACATGGTGTCCGCTAACAAATTGAACCGATTTTCCATTCAATTTGTTAGCGGACACCATGTCGTGTTTGGAGAGCCCCTGTGTGCCTAAACATTGGAGCTCCCCCACAAGTGACCTCATTTTGGAAACTAGACCCCCCAAGGCACCTATCTAGATGCATAGTGAGCACTTGGAACCCCCAGGTGCTTCAGAAATTGATTCGTAAAAATGAAAAACTGGAAAAAAAAATACTTTTTCATTTTTACGGATTAATTTGTGAAGCACCTTAGGGTTCAAAATGCTCACCACCCATCTAGATAAGTTCCCAGGGGGGTCTAGTTTCCAAAATGGGGTCACTTGTGGGGGGTTTCCACTGTTTAGGCACATCAGTGGCTCTCCAAACTCAACATGGCATCCGCTAATTATTCAAGCAAATTTTACAATCGAAAATTCAAATGGTGCTCCTTCCCTTCCGAGCCCTACCATGCGCCCAAACAGTGGTTTTTCCCCACATATGGGATATTTGCGTGCCCAGGGGAAATTGTACAACAAATTTTGGGGTCCATTTTTTCCTGTTACCCCTGCAAAAATAAAAAAAATTGGGTCTAAAGTAACATTTTTGTGAAAAAAGTTAAATGTTCATTTTTTTCTTCCACATTCCAAAAATTCCTGTGAAGCACCTGAAGGGTTAATAAAGTTCTTGAATGTGGTTTTGAGCACCTTGAGGGGTGCAGTTTTTAGAATGGTGTCACTTTTGGGTATTTTCTGTCATAAAGACCTCTCAAAGTGACTTCAAATGTGATGTGGTCCCTAGAAAAATGGTTTTGTAAATTTTGTTGGAAAAATGAGAAATCGCTGGTCAACTTTTAACCCTTATAGCTCCATAAAAAAAAAAAAATTTTGGTTCCAAAATTGTGCTGATTGTCACGGGTGTGTTGCCACGAAGATCGTCACGAGTACACAGCCTGACTTCTCGCAGCTGACTTGTTGGTGCTTTGTGTTTCTCGGCAGTGAGGGAGTTAATTCTCTCTCTCTCTCTGGGCTAGATGAGGTCCAGCCTCGCCCAGCTGCAATCAATACTTCTGTAGTGAGACTCCTTCATATACCTGCTGGTCTGTCTGGGAGGTGTCGGTGAAAGCATTTCATTCAGACTGACAGAGCGGATCGTGGTGTTTGGAGTTGCTGAGATAAGTGTACTTGGAAGTGTTTTTTCCCTTTCCTCGCTTTATCATTTATCTCCTTTCCCGTTGGTTTTCCCTCTGTTGTAGTTGAGAAGTTGTTTGTATGCAAGGTGGTTTTGGTTTTTCCCTTGTACTGTCTCGTTCGTCTAAATACTGTGTTTGGGCATATTATTTCTTGTTCCCTTTGGTTGTGATCGGGGTCCTTCTCAGGACTAGATTACTGAGGTGCAGGGATCTTCAGGAGGTAGGGGTTACGCTGGCGGCCTGGACCTCTGTACCTTTAACAGTACCTCCAGGTTGAGGGATTAGTCAGGGCCCCAGCTTAGGGTCAGCTTAGGCCCCCTACCTCCAGTATACAGAGACAGCGTGACATTTTCACCGACCCACTTAGTTTTTCTCCAGCTACTATGGATCCAGTAGCCGGTCTAGCTCGGCAATTGCAGAGTTTGTCCATGGAGCTGGCGGACGTTAGGTCCAAGGTTTGGCATCCTCAGGAGCAAGCCGGACCAGAACCTAAAGTAGCTCTCCCTGATAGGTTCACTGGGGGGCGGGACAAGTTTTTTGTTTTCCGGGAGGCATGTAAATTGTACTTTCGGCTGCGGCCTCGGTCATCGGGGAGTGAAGAACAAAGGGTGGGAATTGTCATCTCGCTCCTACAAGGGGACCCACAATCTTGGGCGTTCTCTCTTCCCCCGGGTTCCCTGGCTCTCCAGTCAGTGGATAGGTTTTTCGCTGCCCTGGGACTCGTATATGATGACCCAGATCGGATCTCCCTTGCTGAGTCTAAGTTACGTAGGATCCAGCAGGGAGATCGTCCGGCGGAGGAATTCTGTTCGGAGTTCCGTAGGTGGGCCACGGACACCCAGTGGAATGACCCGGCTCTTAGGAGCCAGTTTTGTCATGGTTTATCCGACAAATTACAGGATGTGTTGGCACAGTATGACTCTCCCGTGTCTCTGGAAGCCGCTATGGCCCTCGCTATTCACGTGGACAGACGGCTTCGGGAGAGGTGCGGGATAACTCTACCCCCTGTGATGACTCCACCTCCTACAAGGTCCCCTCATATGGTGGTTCCCCTGGTCAGTCCAGAGGAGCCTATGCAATTAGGAGGGACATCATTTCGGGGGAGGGGACCGGTGGTGCGCCATAAGGCAGGAAGGTGTTTCTTCTGCGGGAGAAAGGGACATTTTATTGGGGGTGTCCATCCCGTCCCTTGCAGAGTGAAGAGTCGTCGGAAAACTGTTGATCCCAGGTTGTGTGGTGGATGGCAATCTGGGAGTAGGTATTTCGTCCCTAGGTTCGTCTCAGTTTCTCGTACCGGCGGAGGCGGTGGTGGGTACGAGAACTGAGAGGATATCTGTTCTTCTGGATAGTGGGGCCGGGGCTAATCTGGTTGATGCTCGGTTTGCCTGGGTTCAAGGTATGCGGTTCAGTGAGTTGGCTAAACCCATCCCCATATTCTCGATCGATGCCAGGCCTCTCGGGCAGGGAAGTTTTTTGCAAGTTGTGCATGACGTAAAACTTCAAGTGGGGGCAATACATAAAGAACTGTTGTCTTGCTACGTGTTGGAGGGTCTTCCCACTCCTATTGTGTTGGGCCTTCCTTGGTTAGCTAAGCATAACCCGGTTATTAATTGGCAAACCAGGGAGATAAGCCAATGGAGTAAATTCTGTAATAAAAACTGCATGAACACGGTCATTGGTGCGGTTACTCCTTGGGTCTTACCTCCATTTCTGGCAGACTTTGAGGATGTATTCTCGGAGAAAGGGTGTCAGGAACTACCTCCTCATCGCGTGTATGACTGTTCTGTAAAACTGCTCCCAGAGGCCAAGTTACCTAAAGCTAGGTTGTATAACCTTTCTGGTCCTGAGAGGCAGGCCATGAAGGATTATATTTCAGAAAGTCTGGCTAAGGGGCATATTAGACCTTCATCTTCACCGGTGGCTGCGGGGTTCTTCTTTGTTAAGATGAAAGATGGAGGCCTACGCCCTTGCCTGGATTTCCGTGAACTTAATCGGATTACGGTCCGAGATCCGTATCCGCTCCCACTTATTCCCGATCTCTTTAATCAGATCGTGGGCGCCAAATGGTTCTCTAAGTTGGATCTCAGGGGGGCGTACAATCTGATTAGGATGAAGGAGGGGGATGAGTGGAAGACGGCGTTTAACACTCCGGAGGGGCATTATGAGAACCTTGTCATGCCATTCGGTCTGACTAATGCCCCGGCGGTGTTCCAACACTTTGTTAATGACATTTTTCGCCGCTTGGTGGGACAGTTTGTTGTCATATATCTGGATGATATCCTAATTTACTCGCCGGATCTGGTGTCTCATCAGGAGCACGTTAGGCAGGTGTTACAGATCTTGCGGGATAATAAACTGTATGCCAAGTGGGAAAAGTGTGTGTTCGCCGTACAGGAACTCCAGTTTTTAGGCTTCCTGGTTTCAGCGTCCGGTTTTCGTATGGACCCTGGGAAAGTGCGGGCAGTTCTTGAGTGGGATCGGCCAGAGAATCTTAAGGCACTACAACGTTTCCTGGGGTTTGCTAATTATTACCGAAAGTTCATTCGTAATTTCTCGTCCATGGTTAAGCCTCTCACTGACATGACTAAAAAGGGGACGGATTTTTCTAGGTGGTCTGACAAGGCTTGTCAAGCATTCTCCTCTTTGAAAAAATGCTTTGCCTCGGCGCCCATACTCATTCAACCTGATGCGTCTCAGCCATTCATTGTAGAGGTAGACGCTTCCGAGGTAGGGGTGGGAGCAGTATTGTCACAAGGTTCGTCCCCTGGTAAGTGGCATCCGTGCGCCTTTTTCTCTAAAAAATTGTCGTCCGCTGAGAGGAATTACGATGTCGGCAATAGGGAACTCTTGGCCATTAAGTTAGCTTTTGAGGAGTGGCGCCATTTTCTGGAGGGGGCAGTTCATCCGGTCACCGTCATCACCGATCACAAGAACCTGCTATATCTGGAGTCCGCGAAACGTCTGAATCCCAGACAAGCTAGGTGGTCATTGTTTTTTACCAGGTTTAATTTTGTCGTTACATATCGTCCTGGGTCAAAAAATGTAAAGGCGGATGCCTTATCTCGTAGTTTCCCGGGGGCCGGGAATACGGACGACCCGATTCCTATCCTTCAGGAGGGGGTGGTGGTTTCGGCAGTATGCTCTGAGCTGGAGGAGGAGGTATTGGAGGCTCAGGGGGACGCCCCTGTTGGACCTCCAGGGAGATTGTTTGTTCCAGATCAGTTGCGACAAAAGGTGATCGAGGCACACCATAACTCAGTTTTTGCAGGACACCCGGGGAGTAAAGCAACTGTGGATCTCCTCTCGCGTCGGTTTTGGTGGCCTAATTTACATAAGGAGGTGGTAACTTTTGTCGCGTCCTGTGGGGTTTGTGCGCGCTCTAAGACCTCACATACCCGTCCGTCTGGGGCCCTCTTACCTTTGAAGATCCCGGAGCGTCCTTGGACTCATCTGTCTATGGACTTTATTACGGACCTCCCTCCGTCTTCGGGTAAAACGGTCATACTCGTTGTAGTGGACAGGTTCAGCAAGATGGCACATTTTATCGCTCTTCCGGCTCTCCCTAATGCTAAAACTCTTGCGCAGGTGTTCATTGGGGAGATTGTGAGGCTTCACGGGGTACCCTCCGAGGTGGTGTCTGATCGGGGGTCTCAGTTTGTGTCTAAGTTCTGGAAGGCGTTTTGTGCACGGCGGGGGATGCAGTTGTCATTCTCATCGGCTTTTCATCCTCAGACCAATGGTCAGACGGAACGTATGAACCAGAGCTTGGAGACATATCTCCGGTGTTTTGTGTCAGAGAACCAGGAGGACTGGGCTTCTTTCTTACCTCTGGCAGAGTTTGCTCTTAATAATAGGCGGAGCGAGTCCACTGGTAAGTCCCCGTTTTTTGGGGCATATGGTTTTCACCCCCAGTTTTGTACTTTCAGTGGGGGGGGCTCTTCGGGGGTTCCTGAGGAGGAACGATTTTCCTCATCACTCGCTTCAGTATGGAGAGGGGTGCTGAAGAATCTGAATACTATGGGGAACCGATACAAACGTATGGCTGATAGGAGGAGAGTGTCTGGTCCGGACCTAAGTGTGAACGATCGGGTATGGTTGTCTACCAGGAATATTAAACTTAAGGTTCCCTCCTGGAAACTGGGTCCCAGGTTCATCGGGCCGTACAGAATCAGTTCTATTATTAATCCGGTGGCATTCAGTCTTGACCTCCCCCCTACGTTTAAAATTCACAACGTGTTTCACAGATCATTGCTTAAGAGGTATGTGGCGCCGGTGGTACCGTCACTTTTACCTCCCCCTCCAGTGGTTGTCAATGGTAACTTGGAGTTCCAGGTATCGAGGGTCATTGATTCACGCTTTAATCGCCGGTCCCTTCAGTACTTGGTTCATTGGAAGGGGTATGGTCCTGAGGAGAGGATGTGGGTTCCTGCGTCGGATATTAACGCAGACCGATTAGTTCGGGCCTTCCACACGACTCACCCGGATAAACCTGGCCCTGAGGGTCCGGAGGCCCCTCGTAGAAGGGGGGGTACTGTCACGGGTGTGTTGCCACGAAGATCGTCACGAGTACACAGCCTGACTTCTCGCAGCTGACTTGTTGGTGCTTTGTGTTTCTCGGCAGTGAGGGAGTTAATTCTCTCTCTCTCTGGGCTAGATGAGGTCCAGCCTCGCCCAGCTGCAATCAATACTTCTGTAGTGAGACTCCTTCATATACCTGCTGGTCTGTCTGGGAGGTGTCGGTGAAAGCATTTCATTCAGACTGACAGAGCGGATCGTGGTGTTTGGAGTTGCTGAGATAAGTGTACTTGGAAGTGTTTTTTCCCTTTCCTCGCTTTATCATTTATCTCCTTTCCCGTTGGTTTTCCCTCTGTTGTAGTTGAGAAGTTGTTTGTATGCAAGGTGGTTTTGGTTTTTCCCTTGTACTGTCTCGTTCGTCTAAATACTGTGTTTGGGCATATTATTTCTTGTTCCCTTTGGTTGTGATCGGGGTCCTTCTCAGGACTAGATTACTGAGGTGCAGGGATCTTCAGGAGGTAGGGGTTACGCTGGCGGCCTGGACCTCTGTACCTTTAACAGTACCTCCAGGTTGAGGGATTAGTCAGGGCCCCAGCTTAGGGTCAGCTTAGGCCCCCTACCTCCAGTATACAGAGACAGCGTGACACTGATGTAAAGTAAACATGTGGGAAATGTTATTTATTAACTATTTTGTGTGACATATCTCTCTCATTTAATGGCATAAAAATTCAAATTTAGAAAATTGTAAAATTTTCAAAATTTTCACCAAATTTCCATTTTTTCACAAATAAACGCAAGTGATATCGAAGAAATTATACCACAATCATGAAGTAAAATATGTCAGGAAAAAACAGTCTCAGAATCAGGGGGATCCGTTGAAGCGTTCCAGAGTAATTACCTCATAAAGTGACAGTGGTCAGAATTGTAAAAATTGGCCTCGTCATTAACGTGCAAACCACCTTGGGTTGTAAAGGGGTTAAAAAGAGAAAACATAGTAGTTTGACAATAAATGGCTTCAGCCAACCAATAACCTTGAGTGGATAAAAAGTTTTTTTGTTATCATTCATATTCTCTGAAACAAGGCCAAGAAACTTTTGAGCACAACTATAGGCCCCCCAATTTCGCTTCAAATGTGATATGGTCCCTAAAAAAAATAGTTTTGTAAATTTTGATGGAAAAATGAGAAATCGCTGGTCAACTTTTAACTCCTCTAACTTCCTAACAAAAAAAAAATGTTTCAAAAATTGTTCTGATGTAAAGTAGACATGTGGGAAATGTTATTTATTAACTATTTTGTGTGATATAACTCTCTGGTTTAAGGGCATAAAAATAAAAAGTATGATAATTGCAAAATCTTCAAAATTTGCGCCAAATTTCCATTATTTTCACAAATAAATGCAAGTCGTATCGAACAAATCACTAGGATCTTTTGAAACGTTCCAGAGTTATTACCACATAAAGTGACACTGGTCAAAATTGAAAAAATTGGCCTGGTCAGGAAGGTGAAAACAGGCTTTGGGGTGAAGGGGAAAAAGCTTTTTTTTAAAAAAAATTCTGTAATTTGAGCTTTTGTAAACTTTAGAATTGTTGCACTTCAAAATCCCCAAATCAATGCATAAAACCAGGCTTCCCATCACATACAGCCTAAATAGTTGTCAATGTTTCCAATAGTATAAACAAGTCAATTTATCAATCAGTCCATTGAGATTTGCTTACCATGTTCAGCAGAAAAAAAATGCTTCTTCTGCATTTTCCATATCAAATAGCAAAGAGCGCAAGTTATATCTATAAATGTCACCAGAGTTGTATGTATTGATGTGAAGTGAATCTAGTTATAAAGTCAAAGAACTGAGCTTTTTACTATTATAATGATAGTAACATTTTGTCTGTTTGTTATTATATAGCATGAATATCATGAGATTAACAATCTAAGGTGTGTCAGAAAGGTTAATGAATCTGATAAATTCTCTATTTTCTCTAAACGTTGGGAAGAAAATGTTTCTTAATTGTAACTGGTCACTACGGGTTTATTTATTCCATAGATGCATAAATTAATGACAATATTATTCATCATCAGTCATGTATGGTTAAGTGTATTATGCCATGGCCCCACTATCAGTATTTGGTCAGTATTCGGTCAGTATTTTTTCTCAGGAGTGGGAGCCAAAACCCGGAGTGGGTGATAAATGCAGAATTGGTGACTTGTTTCTATTATACCTTTTCTCTGATTGCTCCCTTTCCCTTTTGTAGGTTTCTGTCTCCTATTTCGTAATTTTCTAAAAGTGTCATGAGCTATGTAACTACACTGTCTATTGAAGAAGAAAAAAAGTCAGAGGCAAGTCATCAGCACTTGGTGGTTCTATGTGAATCTGCTCTCACCCCCTCTTATGTGCTACATACAGGTACCATACAGGGTATTAGGGCAGGGAGCAATGCTAGAATCCATGTTTTTTGTGAAGAATACTTAAGTATACGGCTAGGATCACAAGAGCGTATGTTCTCTCATCTGAGAGGATCAGGTCGATTATATGTGATCTGTTTCTCTCGGATGTGGAGAAGACAGAGAAAAATATTCTTCATCTTCTCAATTATGTCAGTCTATGGAAATCAAACTAAACTCAGATGTCATCTGAGTGCAGTCTGATGTTTTCAAAGGACTCATTGACTTGCATGGCCAAGTTCAATCCAAATATCAGATCAAACTCAGGCATGTTGTAATTTTTTCCCCCACACTGGCACTGTTCAAGGAAAAAAATCAGACATGTGCATGTCCCCATAGCATAACATTGGTCCAAGTGAGATCCAATGTTTCATCAGATCACATTGGGACTGAAAATACGGTCATGTGCATGAGCCCCAAATGCCATCCAGTGATGCAAACATTTTTTTCCTCTTTTGGACTCACACAGTATCCAACTTGAAGAAACTTTGTATGCCTTGTAGCAAAGCTAAGGGTTAAATCCTAGCACTACAGATTCTTATAAGGTGCTTAGATAGCTATGACTAGAACCTGGATAGCAAAGACTAGAACCAGGCCATGTGTTCACTGGTCAGTCAGCTGGGGAAAGCTGAGCAGAGTAGATTGGTTTGCAGCTGAGGAAAGACAAGCCAGAATCTCTCTCTGAGAAGACTCTCCACAGGCCGTGTGCACCAAACTGCAAGTATCAGTGGTATGTTATGGCTATGTGACCGAACTGAGACTAGCTCAGCCTTGTCTGAGTAGTAGGGTCTGTATAGTTTAGTTTTCCCATGGACAAGGCTAGAGATTTTATGTTCATACAATCCTTGCAGCCTAATTGCCAACATGATTCTCCCTACAATTTTTTTTGCGTTTTTATTAGTAGTTCATGCCCATTTTTGCACATTCAATTTTCTAATTGATTCATTGTTTTTTTTGCAACAAACATTTATAAAAAGATTTAATACAAGTGCTTCATTCCATTCACTTGTAAAATACAATGATTTACAGAGACTGTTCATTAACATAGAAATAGTAATCAATTCTAACTCTGGCTTTATGGAAGTGTTTTATCACATCTTGCCCTCTGAGTGTCTTGTATGCCTACTTACACAATGGGCATTCTATCTATAGTTTCAAGCACCAAGCATCACACTGCATTAACTTCCAACACATCTATCACATCTGTGGCTGCCTTACCATAGCTGCTACTAAATCATCACCACGCTGCTTCTTGAAATGAACCCTTTATTTATTGGATAAGTGATCAATAACCTAGATCAACATCAAGTCAATCTGTATACATCTTCTAAACTCATTTTCTAATGTTTTCAAAGATGCAATATCCTTCCATTAGAATATTAGGAGCTCTTTAATATATGCTTAAATATTTACTCCAGGCTTTTTGCTATACTAATGTGGATGAAGACATCTGTTGTGACATTTTCTCTCCTTAAATCTTGCGGAATAATGCTGCTGACGCACCTCATCACTAACTGTAACAATTAGTATATCACTTCATCGCTTAAAACAATACACATGGTATAAAGTGATTCGTTACATAGTTACACCACAACCATAGCAATCACATTAGTAAAAAAAAAAAAATCAATAAAGAACATTATTTGCCAAAGTTACTCAACAATAAGATCTTTTAACACATACTTGATCTAAATATGCACATATGTTTTGGGGTAACTGTATCTTTGCAAGAAAATACTGTCATTTTGTAAATACGGTCTTAGGAACCCAGAAATTTTGCAGATCAGCAATAAAACATTTCTATGTGTGAACCTTGGCTGACAGGCACGTAGAGACCTTTACTTATTGCTTTACCACATTTCATTTATAGATCAGCACATAAGCTCTTAATCTTCCAAGCATTTCCAATTGCGATTTCATTAAAGTTAATAGGTGGACCTCAAAATGTCACCAGATGGTATAAAACTCTTGAGAATATCTAGAACTTTTTCTAATGACAAGATTTCACCGAGATACAAAACAATTAGATTACAGTAAACTCATTTACATAAAGAAATACAGAGTTCTTTTGCATGTTGAAAAATTTATGTCTCCATAAAAACAAAGACTTATTCTTATTTGAGACATAAGGTTACAGTTTAGGAAACACAAAAATGTGATCCTAGAAGATGGATGTAAAAAGCTCTCATAAGTCATGGTATAAACAAGAAAGTCAACAACATCCTCCCCAAGTAAGGACTTTTTATCTCTAAAAATTATAGTAACCACCAGACAAAATCCCATCGTGCATATGAAATAATGCACAATTCTTAAGACTGGTGGAGTGAAGATTAGTGATGAGCAAGCATGCTTGTCCGAGCATCTCACTGCTCGAGATGCTAGGCACTCGCCCAGTATTTTCGGGGTTGCTCGGCGGGAGCTCGGGTCCCCTCCCGGCATGTTTGGCGCTCTTAAGAGCGCCAATCAACATGCAGAGATTGCCTGCCATGCACTGTAATGCTGCAGCCATGTTGGTTCTGGCAATACAGTAATTGGCTGGCCGCACAGCGTCATCTGGTCTATATCAGACCTGGCGCTGCCGTGCTCGTCAGTCTAATCTGCAATCAGGCAGTATAGGGAGAGGTGCTGCTGAGCTAGGGAGAGATTAGGTTGTTTATTAGCTAGTGTAGGTATTCTCCAAGACTCTCTACATATCCATCTCCACTAACAATCCTTCTGAGGACTAATCCAGCTGCAGAGATATCAGTGCTAGGCAGGCAGGCAGGGTATATAGCAGACTGCAGTGCACATAGCAAGAGGGTCCATTCCAGTTCTGTCTGCTGGTGCTTTTACAGATATTTGTAGAAATAGCCCCAGGTATCAGGGGCCTGGAATAATTTTTTTTTTGTTCTTAATCCTGATTATTTGCTTAAAAAGCAATCCAGAGAACACCATTTTTCTGTGCCATTTGCTTGTTGGCACTGCAGAATACAGCCAGGTCCTTTCCATATTACAGTGCTAAAAATCCAGCTATTTAAAAACTGTGGTTGTCCGTCACACGGATCACATATAATTGCGCTGAAAATATTGTCATTTCTGTCCTCCACTGAAATATCCAACAAACTTATTGACACGAGGTCAGCGCTGTTAAAAATAGTTACCTACAGGCCAGCTATTTAAAACTGTGGTTTGTCCATCACACGGATCACATATAAGTTCGCTCCAAATTCAGCCATTTGTAGTGAGCGTGGAAGATTGTCCTCCGTTTAAACTGGGCAAGGCACGTGGCAAGGGAAGGGGAACTGGACGTGATGGTGCATGCAGAGGCAGAGGCCGAGGCCGTGGGTAAGCTGAAATTGTGCCACAGCAAACACCCACACCTACCTGTCCCAATTAGTAGGGGACCGCAGAACACCACTATTGAACACAGAGCAGTGTGAAAAGGTTATTGGTTGGATAGCAGATAATGCTTCCAGTCACTTAGCCAACATCACCACCACATCTTCCATCTTCCACACGGTCAAGTCTCAGTAGCCTTGAGTCTGGACCGTCTGCTCACCCTGATCCTCCTTCCTCCCACCATGCTGAGTGCCCAGAGACAACTGATCCCACACTTGGACACTCCGAAGACACTCCAAGGCCCTTGTTGAGGAACTATTAAAAAAATTCCCATCTGAAAACGCTGGCGGCAGAGGTCACAGTTCGTTGGACAACCAAGGACTACAGGCGAGCGAGACACAACTCCAATCCAGCACAGGCAGGGGAACACTGTCAAAGTTCTGGGAGAGTTTTCTCAGCCCCTCGAATCACACAGGCCCTGAGGCGCGGGGTACTCTCACACGGAGTGCAAAGTTTGGGAAGATGCTAAGGGAGTACCTTGCCGACCGTACCAACGTCCTCCGTGATTCCTCTGTGCCTTATAATTATTGGGTATCCAAGCTGGACAAGTGGAATGAACTGGCTCTCTACGCCTTGGAGGTCCTGGCCTTACCTGCCGCTAGCGTTTTATTCCACCAGCAGGTTTTTAGTGCCACTGGTGGAATTATTACTGATAAGCACATCTGCCTGTCAACTGAAAATGCTGACAGGCTGACTCTTATAAAAATGAACAAGGGCTGGATTGGGCAAGACTTCTCAACACCCTCGAATGATAGCAGCGTAACAAACTCAAATCCAGTGTCTTTTTTTGGGAGGTGTATTCCCATGCACCTTTTCACACCCACACATGGGTATACGCTTCCTGATTTTGGCTATTTGCTCTTGTCCTCTGCCTTCTCCTCATCCTCATCCTCCACCACCATATCACCATAGTGACCGTGGTCCATGATGCAACACCCACATAATTTTTTTAAAGGGTGTTTATGATGCCCGTAAAAAAAATTTTTTATACAGTATGTTGTTCATGTGTACCCCCAAGGGGTAAATGTTTGTCAGCCCATACACTTAGTGCATCGGCATTACAAGTATAGGAGACCCGCTCCTTTCCAACGGAAATTTTTATGAGGCCCTCCTCCACGTCTTTTCAAAGGTGCATTGGAGTGCCTCCCAATTTTTGGCAGTCCTTGTATTCACTGCATAGGCCAAAACTATGGGAGACCCACTTCCTAACAATGGGAACATTGTTTTCAGGAGGCCCTCTGACCTCCACGTTTCTTCCAAGGGGCATTGGAGTGCCTCCAAATTTTTGGCAGACCTTGCATTCACTGCATAGGCAAACAGTATGGGAGACCCACTTCCTAATAATGGGAACTTAGAGGAGGGCCTCCTGAAAACAAAGTTTCTTCAAAGGGGTATTGGGGTGCATTCAAATTTTCAAAGGGGTATTGGGGTGCATCCAAATTTTGGGCAGACCTGCCACTCACTGCATACGCAATAACAGTAGAGGAGACCCACTCTTTAGTAATCGGAACAACAAAGCATTCGGGCTGATGGCTGTTTAATAGCGAGGGCCGACTGCTGGCACTTTAAGAATAGTAAAGGCTGCCTGATGGCCCTATAAAAATAAGCTTTGTGATTTTCAGAGTGCATCTTTCATAAATGAAACAGGATGTGTCTGATGATGTGTCACACACCACATGGCCAGATAAGGTTGTAAAATGTTAAAATAACATTTCCCGGTGAATGAGGTTGTCACAGTTGAAAGCAATGTAAAAGTGCAAAAACGCATCAAAAATGCTACGTGTGAACATAGCCCATGGGTAGGAGTATTTTTGTTTTTGGTTATTTATTTTGCCTTATATACAAGTCATTACCCTGGAAAGGATGTTCCTTAACATATTTCCCAGGAAAATCCATTTTGGTTTCGTTTTTGTATGTTTCATTGGGAGTCCGTAAAAGTGGCGTAATACTCTGACAACATTGTTGACAGAAGTGACCTGGGAGTCAGAAATGCTTCCAGAGGTCTTGCCCATGCTGTTCCCATGTCATTTGAGCACTGTTCCCATTGATTTGGCCAATTTTTAGGCCCTCTGCAGACCGCCGTGGGGAGCCGCCTGAAAAATGCTCGAATTTCCCATAGACATACATTGGGCTCGTTGCTCGGGTCGAGCACCCGAGTATTCCAATTTGCTCGACCCGAGCAACGAGTACCTGAGCATTTTAGTGCTTGCCCATCACTAGTGAAGATGAAGAAGGATGACAAGAATGCAACAGGAGAGAGTAAGCGAGCTAAGATCTGGTGAGGAGCAGCAGTACCATGAGAGGTGAGGGTTAAGGTGAGTATAATGTTAGTTTTATTTTTTATCCCCTTCCTGGCCCTAAAACAATTTCAAGTAAAATGAAAACCGGTTGCCGTAATTGATATGCGATAATCTAAGATGCAAAAATTAGTGATTCCTGGCAAATCAGAATTTTTATGCAATAGTAAGTGAATTTAATTCACCTTGAATTGATTCACTTACCTCTAATTATTGTCTTGTTGAAAAACTATTGAGGGCACAAATAAGAGCAAACCATAAGGAATAGCAGGTTTTACAGTTAGAGTAGTGAGATTAAGGAATGCAAGAGGTAGTAATGGCAGATACTATATCAGTATTTAAAAAAGGGTTTAATACTTTTCTCAAGATAAAGGGTATTGTGGGTTATTAATAATTTTATGTACATGCATAAACAGACAAAAGAACAGTGAAAAAAATGCACCAAAAACGCACAAAAAAACAAGAAAAATCATGAACAAACCTCCTGCCAAAAGATCAGGTTTTGCTGCAGAAAAAAATGCTGAAAAAACACAATGTGTGAACATAGCCTAAGTGTTCAATTTTAAAGTTGAGGTGTATATATATATATATATAACTATAGATATACAGATATAGATATATATACAGTACAGACCAAAAGTTTGGACACACCTTCTCATTTAAAGATTTTTCTGTATTTTCATGACTATGAAAATTGTACATTCACACTGAATGCATCAGAACTATGAATTAACACATGTGGAATTATATACTTAACAAAAAAGTGTGAAACAACTGAAAATATGTCTTATATTCTAGGTTCTTCAAAGTAGCCACCTTTTGCTTTGATGACTGCTTTGCACACTCTTGGCATTCTCTTGATGAGCTTCAAGAGGTAGTCACCGGAGATGGTTTTCACTTCACAGTTGTGCCCTGTCAGGTTTAATAAGTGGGATTTCTTGCCTTATAAATGAGGTTGGGACCATCAGTTGTGTTGTGCAGAAGTCTGGTGGATACACAGCTGATAGTCCTACTGAATAGACTGTTAGAATATGTATTATGGCAAGAAAAAAGCAGCTAAGTAAAGAAAAACGAGTGGCCATCATTACTTTAAGAAATGAAGGTCAGTCAGTCCGAAAAATTGGGAAAACTTTGAAAGTGTCCCCAAGTGCAGTTGCAAAAACCATCAAGCGCTACAAAGAAACTGGCTCACATGAGGACCGCCCCAGGAAAGGAAGACCAAGAGTCATCTCTGCTTCTGAGTGTAAGTTTATCCGAGTCACCAGCCTCAGAAATCGCAGGTTAACAGCAGCTCAGATTAGAGACCAGGTCAATGCCACACAGAGTTCTAGCAGCAGACACATCTCTTCAACAACTGTTAAGAGGAGACTTTGTGCAGCAGGCCTTCATGGTAAAATAGCTGCTAGGAAACCACGGCTAAGGATAGGCAACAAGCAGAAGAGACTTGTTTGGGCTAAAGAACACAAGGATTGGACATTAGACCAGTGGAAATCTGTGCTTTGGTCTGATGAGTCCAAATTTGAGATCTTTGGTTCCAACCACCATGTCTTTGTGCGACGCAGAAAAGGTGAACGGATGGACACTACATGCCTGGTTCCCACCGTGAAGCATGGAGGAGGAGGTGTGATGGTGTGGAGGTGCTTTGCTGGTGACACTGTTGGGGATTTATTCAAAATTGAAGGCATACTGAACCTGGCTACCACAGCATCTTGCAGCGGCATGCTATTCCATTCGGTTTGCATTTAGTTCAGGGGCGGACACAGACTGTAGTGGGCCCCTGTGCAAGAAATTTTTGGGCCCCCCCCCCTGCCCTTCATAAGGCAACAAAGTTATGTAAACATAACTCCCCATGTGCATCTCTCACCCCCCCATGTGCAGCTCTTACCCCCCCCATGTGCTGCTCTCATACCCCCCATGCATCTCTCATCCCCCCCATGTTCATCTCATCCCCCCTGTGCAGCTCTCACCCCCCCGTGCATCTTATCCCCCCCCATGCATATCATCCACCCGTGCATCTCACCCCCCCGTGCATCTCATCCCCCCATGTGCATCTCACCCCCCCATGTGCATCTCACCCCCCCCTGCATCTCTCATCCCCCCATGCATCTCTGATTCCCCCCACTCCAAGTTAATTAATTGTATTTAAAAAAAACTAAAACTTGTTATACTTACCCCCATGCGATCCCTGCAGAATCCTGGCGCTCGTCCACGTCGCTGCCACCAGGTTCTCCTGACTTCCGGCCATGTGACGGCACCGTCACATGACCGGAAGTCAGGGGAATCATGAAGGCGCTGCCGCAGCAGCGCTGCACTGCTACACAGAGGAAAGCAGTGCTGAGATGTCCCGGCGCTTAGCGCTCAGCATGAGGCCGGGGGCCCAGGGCCACCTCCAGGTTTTTGTGGGCCCCGGGCAAAAGAGTCTCATACCACGATTCATGATGCACAGATACCAAAAAGAAATATATATATAGTACAATGCAAAGATTTCACTTCTTACATTACATGAGTGATATCTATTGTAAATTCCACAATAGCTCAGAAACCAGCGAATCGCTCCACACAGTATACTGGCCCCCATAAAATGCTCCATACAGGAGACTGGCCCCCATAAAATGCTCCATACAGAATACTGGCCCCCATAAAATGCTCCGTACAGGATACTGGTTCCCATATAAAGCTCCATACAGGATACTGGCCCCCATATAACGCTCCATACAGAATACTGGCTCCCATATAACGCTCCATACAGGATACTGGCCCCCATATAACGCTCCATACGGAATACAGGCCCCCATATAACGCTCCTTACAGAATACTGGCCCCCATATAACGCTCCATACAGAATATTGGCCCCCATGCAGGCTGTTCCCCACACATAATGCCCCACGCAGGCTATTCCCCCCACATAATGCCCCACGCAGGCTGTTCCCCCCACATAATGCCCCATGCAGGCTGTTCCCCCCCATATAGGATGTCACCCCCCTTATAATGCCTCATGCAGGATGACACCTCCCCTTCCTTATAATGCCCCATGCAGGATGTCACACACACCCCTGTCTAATAATGCCCCATGCAGGATGTCACACCCCCCTCCCTTATAATGCCCCATGCAGGATGTCACACCCCCCTCCCTTATAATGCCCCATGCAGGATGTCACACACCCCGCCCTCCCTTATAATGCCCCATGCAGGATGTCACACACCCCCTCCCTTATAATGCCCCATGCAGGATGTCACACCCCCCTCCCTTATAATGCCCCATGCAGGATGTCACACCACCCCCCTCCCTTATAATGCCCCATAGAGGATGTCACCCCTCACTACCTTATAATGCCCCATGCAGGATGTCACACACCCCCCCTCCCTTATAATGCCCCATGCAGGATGTCACACAACCCCCTCCCTTAAACTGACAGGGGCCTCCATACAATAAAAAAAATCAAATACTCACCTCACTCCTCACCTGCTGCCGCTGCTCCGGACTCCAGCGTCGCCGGCCTCATCCCCCTCTGCGCTGTGACTGCTCAGGAGAGAGCGCGGTGTAAATACGTCACCGCGCCCTCTGACCTGAGACGTCACAGTGCAACAGCCGCGGAGGATGCAGGAGCTGCTGCAGAGGCACGGGGAGGGGTGAGTATTGTGCCGGGTGCTGGGCCATGAGCAAGCGGGGGGGGGGGGCGGGCGCTGACACCGCTATCCGCCGTTCACGGGTCCCTGACGGTGAGGGCCCCCCAGCCTGCATTTGCCCGGGTGCACCGGGTGCTGACGCCGGCCCTGCGGGGGCCCCATGGGGAGACGCACAAGAGGGTGGCCTCAACGGGGCTCCGAGGGGGCCTCAACCGGTCGGGCCCCATACTGTAGTCATTACAGTCATGCCCTGATGGCGGCCCTGCTGGAGGCTTGAGGGGCCCCCTCTCCCTCGGTGCCCCAGTTCAATGAACGGGCTGCACGGGCGGTAGGTCCGCCCCTTGTTTAGTTGGACCATCATTTATTTTTCAACAGGACAATGACCCCAAACACACCTCCAGGCTGTATAAGGGCTACTTGACCAAGGAGGAGAGTGATGGGGTGCTACGCCAGATGACCTGGCCTCCACAGTCACCAGACCTGAACCCAATCGAGATGGTTTGGGGTGTGCTGGACCGCAGAGTGAAGGCAAAAGGGCCAACAAGTGCTAAGCATCTCTGGGAACTCCTTCAAGATTGTTGGAAGACCATTTCCGGTGACTACCTCTTGAAGCTCATCAAGAGAATGCCAAGAGTGTGCAAAGCAGTCATCAAAGCAAAAGGTGGCTACTTTGAAGAACCTACAATATAAGACATATTTTCAGTTGTTTCACACTTTTTTGTTACGTATATAATTCCACGTGTTAATTCATAGTTTTAATGCCTTCAGTGTGAATGTACAATTTTCATAGTCATGAAAATACAGAAAAATCTTTAAATGAGAAGGTGTGTCCAAACTTTTGGTCTGTACTGTACATATACACACACACATCTATACATACAGGTGCTTCTCACTAAATTGGAATATCATCAAAAAGTTCATTTATTTCAGTTCTTCAATCCACAAAGTGAAATTCATATATTATATAGCATCATTACAAACAGAGTGATCTATTTCAAGTGTTTATTTCTGTTCATATTGATGACTATGGCTTACAGCCTATGAAAACACAAATGTCATTATCTCATTAAATTAGAATAATTAACAAAAAACACTTACAAAGGCTTTCTATGCATTTAGAAAGGTCCATTAGTCTGTTTCAGCAGGCTTCACAATCATGGGGAAGACTGCTGACTTGACTGATGTCCAGAAGGCAGTCATTGGCACACTTCACAAGGAGGGTAAGCCACAAAAGGTCATTGCTAAAGAAGCTGGCTGTTCACAGAGTGCTGTATCCAAGCATATTGGTCCACTGTGTTTTATCAAGACTAAAGTCAGCGCAGCCGTCTACCAGGAAATTTTAGAGCACTTCATGCTTCCCTCTGCCAACAAGCTTTTTAGAGATGGAAATTTCATTCTCCAGCAGGACTTGGCACCTGTCCACACTGCCAAAAGTACCAATACCTGGTTTAAAAACAACAGTATCACTGTGCTTTATTGGCCAGCAAACTCGCCTGACCTTAACCCCATAGAGAATCTATGGGGTACTGTCAAGAGGAAGATGAGAGACACCAGACCCAACAATGCAGACGAGCTGAAGGCTGCTATCAAAGCAACCTGGGCTTCCATTACACCTCAGCAGTGCCACAGGCTGATCACCTCCATACCACGCCGCATTGATGCAGTAATTGATGTAAAAGGAGCCCCGACCACGTATTGAGTGCATTTACTGAACATACATTTCAGTAGGCCAACATTTCGGATTTAAAAAGCATTTTTCAAGCTGTTGTTATAAAGTATTCTAATTTACTGAGATAATGACTTCAGTGTTTTCATTGGCTGTAATCCATAATCATCAACATTAACAGAAATAAACACTTGAAATAGATCACTGTTTGTAATGACTCTATATAATATATGAGTTTCACTTTTTGTATTGAAGAACTGAAATAAATTAACTTTTTGATCACATTCAAATTTTGAGAGAAGCACCTGTATATCTATATCCATATATATATATATATATATATATATATATATATATATATATATATACACACATGCGCATATATGTATATATATCCACATACACATGAATGTATAATATCTATAATATCTATAATATATATGTATATACACTACTCACATTGAAATGCATCACTAAGGAGTGTGTATACATATATATATATATATATATATATATATATATATATATATATATATATATATATATACACCCATACACACATCTATATATACATTTACACATAAATAATAATTCATTAAACAACTCAGACAAAATGGGTCAGGAATTGTTCTGACAAGCAGGCAGCCTACAGTCACGCAAATTGCAGCCAAAAACTATGCTGCTGCTCCAACTAACATGTACGACTGCACAACTCATCGATTCTTAACACGAAAGGGATGTAACAGCAGGCGGCCAGTTTGAGTGCCATTGCAGTCTAAAAGAAACAGAGAAGCAAAAATCCAGTGGGCAAAAGAGCACAAAAATTGGATCACTGAGCAGTGGAAAAACATTTTATTAAACCATCGCAGGGTGTATTGGATGAGGGCACTGTTTTCTTGCCAACCTTGCGTGTGTTTGGCATTTTGGACATGTGCATATGAATGTAGTGCATTCGATCTTACATCATGGAAGCGTGACTCTCTCCTGCTGATATAATTTCCTTTATTTAGCTCAGGCCCAGAGAATGTTAAGTTGAATAAGTGTTCACTTAGATAGGATGCAAAGTTATATGCTTAACACATCGCTTTATACCACAATAGGCATTAATACAGAATATCTTTGCATATATATATGTAAACATACATATACACACACAGTGGCATGTTTGGGCACCCCTGGTCAAAATTACTGTTATTGTGAACAGTTAAGCAAGTTGATCATGAAATGATCTCTTAAAAGCCTAAAGTTAAAGATGACACATTTCCTTTGTATTTTAAGAAAAAAATAATTATAATATATATATATATATATATATATATATATATATATATATATATATATATATACACACAGTACAGACCAAAAGTTTGGACACACCTTCTCATTTAAAGATTTTTCTGTATTTTCATGACTATGAAAATTGTACGTTCACACTGAAGGCATCAAAACTATGAATTAACACATGTGGAATTATATACTTAACAAAAAAGTGTGAAACAACTGAAAATATGTCTTATATTCTAGGTTCTTCAAAGTGACCACCTTTTGCTTTGATGACTGCTTTGCACACTCTTGGCATTCTCTTGATGAGCTTCAAGAGGTAGTGCTACTACTGCTGCTCAGGAAGAATTAATTGAATTTCGGATATTTGTGGATTGTGGTTCTACTCTGAATGTGATTGATGGGGGATTCTTGGAAAAACTTAAATTAAAACCCAAATCTTTGTCATCCCCTATTGCTGTGGTTTCTGTCGATGGCTCCCCCTTGAAGAGTGTTACTCACAAGGTCTGTGAATTTCCCTTCACTATTAATGGTATTCACCAAGAAAATTTGGATTTGGTGGTATTGGATAATTTGCCTTCTCCAGTAATTTTGGGGTTACCCTGGTTAAAATTGCACAATCCTGTACTGGATTGGTCTACCAATGAAATTAAGTCCTGGAGCCCTAAGTGTTATGACAAGTGTTGTAAAGGACGTATTGCTGCGTTGAAAAAAGGGGAATTACCTGTACCTATTCAGGATTTTTGGAGAGTTTTTTCTGAGGAGGAGTCACAAATATTGCCTCCCCATAGAGACTATGATTGTACCATTGAATTTGTCCCTGGAGCGACTCTTCCTAAAAGTCGTTTATTTAATCTTACTATTCCTGAGAGAAAAATAAAAAAAAGGACGGCGGTTTAAGTCCTTGTCTGGATTTTCGTGAGATTAATAAAATTACTGTATGCAATCCTTACCCACTGCCATGGATTCCTGATTTGTTTAACCAGTTAGTGGGGGCCAAGTGGTTCTCTAAAATTGATCTCCGGGGGGCATACAATTTGTTGCGCATAAAGGAGGGTGATGAATGGAAGACTGCTTTTAACACGCCTGTGGGTCATTTTGAGAACCTGGTTATGCCTTTTGGTCTTACCAATGCTCCAGCATTTTTTCAGAATCTTATTAATGACATCCTTAGACCTTTGATCGGCAAAAATGTGGTTTTGTATTTGGATGACATTTTGATTTATTCGCCTGATCTGGAGTCTCATTGGCGGAGCGTACGTGAGGTATTACAGTTATTAATTGACAATTCGCTTTTTGCTAAGCTGGAGAAATGTGAGTTTGCTGTACAGAGAATTAGTTTTTTGGGCTACATTATCTCCAGCGAGGGCTTTGAGATGGACCCTGTGAAGGTTCAGGCGGTTCAGGAATGGCCTAGGCCTATTGGTTTGAAATCGATACAGAGGTTTTTGGGTTTCGCCAATTATTACAGAAAATTCATTAAAAAATTTTCTATTATTATCAAACCACTGACCAATCTCACCAGGAAAGGTGCTAATGCGGTTCAGTGGACTACTGAGGCCATTGAAGCTTTTGTGTTTCTAAAGGAGAGGTTCAGCTCAGCTCCCATCCTTATGCAGCCTGATGTGACTAAGCCGTTTTTGGTTGAGGTTGATGCTTCTTCGGTGGGGGTCGGTGCGGTGTTGTCTCAGAAAAACAAGGATGGAGTACATCCCTGTGCTTTTTGTTCAAAAAATTTTCTGAGACTGAACTTAATTACGATATTGGTAATCGGGAATTGCTGGCTATTAAACTCGCATTTGAACACTGGCGTCATTTCTTGGAAGGTGCTGAATTTCACATTCAGGTTTTCACTGATCATAAAAATCTGATCTATCTGGATGCTGCCAAGCGCTTGAATGCCCGTCAGGCTAGGTGGGCACTTTTTTTCTCGCGGTTTAATTTTTCCGTTACTTACATCCCGGGTACCAAGAATGTTAAAGCTGATGCTTTGTCTCGCAGCTTTTCTCCCATGGTCGGTGCTGAGGAGGAGGGGAGCATTTTACAAGAAGGTGTTGTGATTGCTGCATTGGACTCCATTTTGGAAGATGAGATTCTTAAAGCACAGGAGAATGCCCCATCTAACACTCCCCATGGGAGGTTGTTTGTGCCTAGGACCTTTAGGAGAGATTTGTTTGTTGAGTGTCATGAGTCTCGGTTGGCAGGTCATCCAGGAATTTCTGAGACCAAGAGACTTGTGGGTCGCAGTTTTTAGTGGCCTGGATGGCAGAAGGAAGTCATTAAGTGGGTGCGTCAATGTACGGTGTGTGCTAGATCTAAGTCTTCACATACTCCTGCAGCGGGGTTGCTTTGCCCTCTGGAGGTTCCTAGTGCACCTTGGACACATCTGGCTATGGACTTTATTACTGACCTTCCCCCCTCTGAGGGTTTCACAGTTATCTGGGTGGTCGTGGACCGTTTTAGCAAGATGTGTCACTTGGTTCCTTTCATCAAACTGCCCTGCGCTAAGACACTCGCTAAGGCCTTTGTCAAGGAAATTGTCAGACTACATGGCGTTCCTACTGACATTGTTTCGGATAGGGGACTTCAGTTCGTGGCTCGTTTTTGGCGTGCTTTTTGTGACAGGTTGGGAGTTCATTTGTCGTTTTCATCCGGATATCATCCTGAGTCTAATGGCCAGACAGAAAGGAAGAATCAGGATGTTGAGCAGTTCTTGCGTTGTTTTGTGGCAGACAATCAGGAGGGGTGGTCTGAGTTTCTGCCACTTGCTGAATTTGCTCTTAACAACCATACATCCTCTTCTGCTGGTTGTTCGCCTTTTTTATGTTGTTCTGGGAGACATCCGTCTTTTGGGTCATTCTCCAAATTGGTATCGGCTGTGCCTGAGGAGGAGAGTTTTTCCGGTGACTTGGAGAGAGTTTAGACGGATGTGCGTGGTAATCTTCAGGAGGCTAACAAAAAATCTAAGAGGTACTTTGATAGGAAACAGCAAGAGGCTTTGTTTGCTATTGGTGACATGGTTTGGTTGTCCTCTAAGAATCTGCGGTTGAGGATTCCTTCTAAAAAATTGGGTCCCAAGTTTGTAGGGCCCTTTAAGGTGCTTCAGGTAGTTAACCAATCTGCTGTTAGGTTGGAGGTTCCTACCTCCTGGAAGATTAATCCGGTGTTTCATGTTTCTCTGTTGAAAAGAGCTTGTGTGTTGGATGGAGACGTCTCTGCCACTGTTCCTCCGGTGGTGGAGGACAGGGAATACGAAATTTCCCGCATCCTAAATTCTAGACGGTATAGAGGGAGTTTTCAGTATCTCGTCGCTTGGAAAGGTTTCGGACCCGAGGATAACTCATGGGTGAGGGCGGATGATGTTTCTGCTTCCAGACTTGTCAGAGCGTTTCACAACAGGTTTCCTGATAAGCCTGGGCCTAGGGGATCCGGAGGATCCTCATAGAAGAGGGGGTACTGTTAGAACTCTCCTGTTAGGTTTTTTCTATCTTGCTGGTCACATGACCTTGTTTGCCTATTTAATCCTGCTCCGCCCTCCTGGCCTTGCTGGACTTCATTGTAATTTCTACTCTTAAGTTAGCCTGGTGCTTAGTTACCTTTCTCAGTCTGTTTAGCTAGGTCTTCGGACCTTTATGTTCTATGTTGTGTGTTTGTCTTTTACTGCTACAATTTCTGCTAGGAGGTGCCCAACTTTATCCCAGTCCCTAGTTCTTGTAGGGATTCCTCCCTTGCATCTATAGGTCTTCGTATAGACTAGCCGAGGACTTTAGTGGGTCTGATCGCAGGATCAGGTTCCCCATTAAATCGTAGGGATCTAGCTTAGTTCTATTGTAGGGACAGATCTCCTTTCTTTCCTTAGTGCTTGTAGCAGATCATAACAAGTACGGGTTGACACTGTTGTACCCTCGGACTGCAGGGCAGCTTGAACTTGTTTGGATGTTAGTCGAGGTTCTTTATCCACCATCCGCACAATCTTGCGTTGAAATCTCTCGTCAATTTTTCTTTTCCGCCCACATCTAGGGAGGTTAGCCACAGTGCCATGGGCTTTAAACTTCTTGATGACACTGCGCACGGAAGACACAGGAACATTCAGGTCTTTGGAGATGGACTTGTAGCCTTGAGATTGCTCATGCTTCCTCACAATTTGGTTTCTCAAGTCCTCAGACAGATCTTTGGTCTTCTTTCTTTTCTCCATGCTCAATGTGGTACACACAAGGACACAGGACAGAGGTTGAGTCAACTTTAATCCATGTTAACTGGCTGCAAGTGTGATTTAGTTATTGCCAACACCTGTTAGGTGCCACAGGTAAGTTACAGGTGCTGTTAATTACACGAATTAGAGAAGCATCACATGATTTTTCAAACAGTGCCAATACTTTCGTCCACCCCCGTTTTTAGGTTTGGTGTGGAATTGTATCCAATTTGGCTTTAGGACAATTCTTTTTGTGTTTTTTCATTGAAGACAAATTAAATGAAGATAATAATACCAAAGAATTTGTGATTGCAATCATTTTCAGGAAGAAACTGAGTATTATCTGACAGAATTGCAGGGGTGCCAATACTTTTGGCCACCACTTTATATATATATATATATATACACAGGGTGGTCCAAAAGTAGGCGGACAGAAAGTGTAATAAGGTTATGAAGGGGGAGATTTATCAAACATGGTGTAAATATGTATGTAGCCTCTTTGGAATTGGGAATTTCACGAGCTTCTATCATGCGAATCCTGAAATCTATTGGGTGGAAAGCTTATCGTCCACATCTAATTCATGGTTTATTGGAGGATGATCCAGACAGGCGGCTGCAATTTAGTAAGATTATGCTTAACCAAATTGAAGAAAATCCAGTAATTTTAGATAACATTATGCGGAGTGATGAAGCTTCTTTCAAATAATCCGGACATATTAACAGACATAATTGTATTTACTGGTATGATGAGAACATACATTTAACATTAGAGCAACAACTAAATGAGCTTGGTGTCAATGTTTGGGTGGTATTTCAAGTTTTGGTGTTTTAGGACCAATATTTTTTGATGGAACAGTCACAGGAGATAAGTATCTCGAAATTCTAATGAATCAAGTTGTTCCCCAGTTACAGCAACAGCCTAATTCAAATGACCTTTATTTCCAACAAGATGGGGCCCCTCCACATTATTCAAGAGTAGTCCGCGAGTATCTTGATGAAACATTTCCTAATAAATGGATTGACCGAAGAGGCCCACTTGATTGGCCGGCACGTTCACAAGACTTGACCCCAATGGATTTTTTCTTTTGGGGAGTACTCAAGGAGAAAGTTTATAGTAGAAAACCAAAAAGTGTCAGTGATTTGAAAAATTACATAAGAGATGCATTTCAAGAAATTAATACCCAAAGAGACTGGTGCAAAAAAGTTTGTCAAAGCGTAAGAGGCAGACTTCAAAGCTGTGCAAATTGTAATGGAAAACTGATTGAGCACCTGCGTTGATAAAATTTAAGGGCTTTTGTATTATTGTTCAGAATAAAATTTAATTGTCAATGTTATGCTTGTGTTAGTAAATATAATTTTATATATAAATCAAAATAAATGTTAATATTTTCTGGCCACCTACTTTTGGACCACCCTGTATATATGTATATATATATATATATATATATATATATATATATATATATATATATATATATATATATATATATATATATATATATATATATATATATATACATACACATATATACAGTACAGACCAAAAGTTTGGACACACCTTCTCATTTAAAGATTTTTCTGTATTTTCATGACTATGAAAATTGTATATTCACACTGAAGGCATCAAAACTATGAATTAACACATGTGGAATTATATACTTAACAAAAAAAGTATGAAACAACTGAAAATATGTCTTATATTCTAAGTTCTTCAAAGTAGCCACCTTTTACTTTGATGACTGCTTTGCACACTCTTGGTATTCTCTTTATGAGCTTCAAGAAGTAGTCACCGGAAATGGTCTTTACTTCACAGGTGTACCCTGTCAGGTTTAATAAGTGGGATTTCTTGCCTTTTAAATGGGGTTGGGACCATCAGTTGTGTTGTGCAGAAGTGAGTTGGATACACAGCTGATAGTCCTACTGAATAGACTGTTAGAATTTGTATTATGGCAAGAAAAAAGCAGCTAAGTAAAGAAAAACGAGTGGCCATCATTACTTTAAGAAATGAAAGTCAGTCAGTGCGAAAAATTGGGAAAACTTTGAAAGTGTCCCCAAGTGCAGTTGCAAAAACCATCAAGTGCTACAAAGAAACTGGCTCACATGAGGACTGCCCCAGGAAAGGAAGACCAAGAGTCACCTCTGCTTCTGGGGATAAGTTTATCCGAGTCACCAGCCTCAGAAATCGCAGGTTAACAGCAGCTCAGATTAGAGACCAGGTCAATGTCACACAGAGTACTAGCAGCAGACACATCTCTACAACAACTGTTAAGAGGAGACTTTGTGCAGCAGGCCTTCATGGTAAAATAGCTGCTAGGAAACCACTGCTAAGGACAGGCAACAAGCAGAAGAAACTTGTTTGGGCTAAAGAACACAAGGAATGGACATTAGACCAGTGGAAATCTGTGCTTTGGTCTGATGAATCCAAATTTGAGATCTTTGGCTCCAACCACCGTGTCTTTGTGCGACGCAGAAAAGGTGAACGGATGGACTCTACATGCCTGGTTCCCACCGTGAAGCATGGAGGAGGAGGTGTGATGGTGCGGGAGTGCTTTGCTGGTGACACTGTTGGGGATTTATTCAAAACTGAAGGCATACTGAACCAGCATGGTTACCACAGCATCTTGCAGCGGCATGCTATTCCATCCGGTTTGCGTTTAGTTGGACCATCATTTATTTTTCAACAGGACAATGACCCCAAACACACCTCCAGGCTGTATAAGGGCTACTTGACCAAGGAGGAGAGTGATGGGGTGCTATGCCAGATGACCTGGCCTCCACAGTCACCAGACCTGAACCCAATCGAGATGGTTTGGGGTGAGCTGGACCGAAGAGTGAAGGCAAAAGGGCCAACAAGTGCTAAGCATCTCTGGGAACTCCTTCAAGATTGTTGGAAGACCATTTCCAGTGACTACCTCTTGAAGCTCATCAAGAGAATGCCAAGAGTGTGCAAAGCAGTCATCAAAGCAAAAGGTGGCTACTTTGCAGAACCTAGAATATAAGACATATTTTCAGTTGTTTCACACTTTTTTGTTAAGTATATAATTCCACATGTGTTAATTCATAGCTTTGATGCCTTCAGTGTGAATGTACAATTTTCATAGTCAAGAAAATACAGAATAATCTTTAAATGAGAAGGTGTGTCCAAACTTTTGGTCTGTATATATATAGGACCTGTTGAAGCGCAGGAAGAGCGAAACGGCCGTCGTCCGTTTTCCATCCACATTGTTCTCCTCTGCTATCATCTTTTAAGGACATGATTTTTATGAGGATGGTGATTGCCACCTATCTTTTTCATTCACACAAAAATATATATATATTGTCATTTTTTTATTTTAAAAATTACAGAAAAGGAAATGGCCGATGCAAAAGTTTGGGCACCCTTGGAGATTTGTGTGCTCAGATAACTTTGACCAAGGTTTCAGGCCTTAGCCTGTTAAGGTAATGGCTTCTTGACTATCATCATTAGGAAAGGCCAGGTGATGGATATATCCCAGCTTTATAAAAACCCAGCTTCCTCTAACCTTGTGCCAAAAACCAGCAGCCATGGCTTCTTCTAAGCAGCTGCCCAGCACTCTGAAAATGAAAATGATGGAGGCCCACAAAGCAGGAAAATGCTATAGGAAGATAGCAAACCATTTTCAAGTTGCCCTTTCCTCAGGAATTTCACAGAACTGAAAATATTTTACAAGGAAGAATGGATGGAAATCCCTCAAACAAGAATTGAAAGATTCTTGTCTTGCTGCAAAAAGCATTTACACACTGTGATATTTGTAAAAGGGGGTTCTACTAGGTACTAACCATGCAGGGTGTCCAAACTTTTGCATTGGCCCATTTTCCATTTTGTACTTTTTAAAATGTAAAAGATGAAAATATGTATACTTATATATACTTTTTATGGCCTAAAATACAAAGGAAATATGAGGATTAAGAATGCCGGACTGCCTTTGAAATGCGTTGATATTTTAGCTCAACTGTTACTGCTGGTATCTTAATATGAAATAAATTCACGTGCCCGGTTCTTCAGTACTTCTACACCAGCTAAGCCTCTCCTGGCCTGAATACAACTGCCCCATACATGCCTATGAGGCTGCTGATTCCTGGTCTCGAGACCCATGGCCGGTCCAGAAATCACGGTTCATATACAAATATATGGGTTAATTAAATATAGCAATGAGTATTTGATATAATTTGCAGAATGTATTCAGTTCTCAACTGTAAACAAAGGATAGGAAAGTAAAATGTTCTGTTCACAAAATCCACCAATATAAACTCTATGAATACAGTTTAAATTACATTTTATTTTTCTCCATGTGAACCTGTATAAGTCGCCTTCTGTTATGAAATATGTCTCGTTAAATATGAATACAATACAGTAAATTCTACTTAAAGTCAAGGCATTATAGAATAGAAAAATTGTAATAATAATAAATTAGTTGTTACAGAAAAAAAAGTATGCACTGTAATATTAAAAGTAACCACTAGAGGGCCAGTTAGTTCCACACTCTTCGCTTTCTCAGCTTTGGGGGAAAAACACAACAGAAGAATCAATACAGCAGCAATTTGGTGATGCCATGCAAGAATCATTATATAACACTGCTATATAAAAGTGTTATTACACAATACAGGAAATGTTTCAATGTCTGACACTCATCTACATATTTACAGATAAAGATTTCACAAGTGGAATACCTAACCTTATGGGTAAATTATGACTCTATCTGCAATTTTCTACCTGACCCTAAAGCAAACATGAAGATACACAAGGAGAACACTAAAGCACATGTAAAGCATTTGATAAGACTATTAATTAGAATACAAGTTCACCGAAAAAATAGGTATTTGGTACAAATAATCTGAGAAAAAAATCAACAAAAATTGTACTTATAAAACTATCCCTTTATTAAAATATATTAAACTTCTGTTGTTTCAAATTAGACAAACTGAATAAGCAAAAAGCTTCCATATAGAAGGACTAGGACATATAGAAAAAACTTTCAGATAGAAAGTAGCACGCTCTCCTAGCGCATGACTGCGGAGATAACCTCACTGCAGGACACTATCCTCATCATTGCCTCATCTAATAGAGATAAGTACATTTTTATATAGTTTATCTTACTCCTGAGGAACCTGTTGAAGGGGAAATGTGTCAAGTTTTTCTATATGAAAGTTTTTTCTATATGTCCTTGTCCTTCTATATGGAAGCTTTTATCAAACCTCACATACCATTGAGGTCTGAGGTTATACATGCAGTGTCAGACTGGGGTGTTTGGGGCCCACAGGAGGAATTGATCCTTAGGGCCCACCATACAGCTATATGCAAATACCTGATAACCGATATCCCCGTTATAGTGGAGCGTCTGCTGTAAATCACAGGCGGCTCTTGCACATCTACTGTGCACCACTATAACAGGGATGAACAATTACGGTAGTTTGCAGTAAAGGGGTTCTTTGGTTAAAACAAGTTATTGGACATTGGAAAATTGGAAACCACACCGATCAGAAGAATGGGGAAGTTTTATCCCTGTCAGGACACTTATCCCCATTTTAAAATGCAGTGGCAGGTGGGACGTCTGACCGCAGCTCCATTCATTCTCTTTGGGGCTTCCAGAAAAAAAACAAGAACAGCCACTGAGGGAATGAATGGATCAGTGGTCAAGTCGCACATTAGGTCCAGTCTAATGGGGATAAAAGCTCCACATTCGACCAATCGGTGTAGGTCCCAGCAGTCAGACTCCCACTAGTCAATAACTTATCACTTATCCTGTGGAGAGGCGATTACTTGTTTTCATTGGAGAACCCCTGTAAGTGCATCTTGTTCCAAGTATTTAATCACTAATGGAAATAAAGAATCTTCTCCTAATTAGTATCAGAGAGAAAAAATGACCGCCATACACAACACAATCCACAGTACCAACACAAATAGTACCACATACAAGGGAGAAATACTGCCATACCATGACTGGACTACCTATTACCACCACATAGCGACCGAATAATACTACATACAAGGGAGAAATACCACCACGACTTGACCCGACCAGATATTAACAGCATATAGCATCCAAATAATTCCCCAACATTTCTCTCCATAATTGCTCTCCCCCATCTCCATCATTGCTCCCTCCCATCCCAATCATTGCTCTCCCCACCTTTTCCAACATTGTCATATCTCCCCCACCTTCTCCATCATTGCCATATCTCCCCCCACCACCTCCATCATCGTTGCTATATCTCCCCCATCACCTCCATCACTGCCATATCTCACCCCACCTACTCCATCATCATTGCCATATCTCCCCCACCTGCTCCGTCATCATTGCCATATCTCTCCCACCTGCTCCGTCATCATTGCCATATCTCCCCCACCTACTCCATCATCATTGCCATATCTCCCCCACCTGCTCCATCATCATTGCCATATCTCCCCCACCTTCTCTATCACTAATGCCATGTCATATCTCCTCCTACATCCTCCATCACCATGCCATGCATATTTTCCCCCACCTCCCCCACTGCCATGCCATATATCCCCCACTATGTCATATCTCCCCCAACCTCCCCCATTGCCATGCCATATCTTCCCCCACCATGTCATATCTCCTTCCACCTCTTCAATCATCATTGCTCTCCCTCAAAAAAAAAAAAACTTACCTCGCAACACGCTCCTCTGCAGCACTGTCCTCTGCTTCCTGCCCGGCATCTTTCTCCCTGACAAAGGCCCGCGCTGCATGATTACGTCATCAAGCAGTGCAAGCCTGTGTGAGGGAGGAAGCGCCGGGCTGGAAGCTGAGGTGAGTATGGATCCCTGCAGCTCCGCTGCTATTTTCCTCCCTGTCCGTCGCACAGGATGAAGGCAATCTGGCCATGGGCCCCCCGGAGCCTGGGGCTCAGAGAAGCAGGCCAGATTGCCCTCATCAGCCGCACTGCAAGGGCCCTCCTGACCTTCCGGGCCCTTGCAGTGCGGAGCACCGGCGGCCATGTTAACCAGGGGCCCCCGTGCATCCTGCTCGGGGGCCCGCTGAGGACCTGGGCCCACCAGAGAATTCTCCAGTGTCCTGGTGCCCCTGTCCGACCCTGTATACATATATGGAAGTTCTTTTCACATGTGTTTTCATATCATCACTACCATTGAGATCTTGTCCATATGACATTGCCTGATATTTTGCTTCTCTTGGACTAGACTATATGCCCAATCTTTCTCTGTCTCGGGAAGATCATTTTATTGTCTGGATGGGGTTTTTGGTGGCAGTTTGTTTCATTTTGTAGTCTTTTTAGGGGCCTATCAGGGTACACTAGCCATCATTCAGTGGTGTGACATATGCGACATTAGGCTGCCAACCTCTGCGGTGAGGCAGGATCCTTAACCACTTCCCGACCGCCCACTGTATATAAACGTCGGTGCTTGCTGGGCTCTGTGCAGCGCCGACGTTTATAAACGGTCGGTGGTCCCGCAGCGCTCAGGACCCCCAGGGTCCTGCAAGCACAGCGGGTGCAGTGCAGAGCGACAGCTCTGACAGGGGACATCATCGGGACCTGATTGGATCAGGTCCCAATGATGTTAACCCTTTGCTATCTTCTAGATGCCGCGATCTATAGAGATCGCGGCATTTAGGAGATAGTGAGAGGAGAGGGGGTCATCCACTTACCTCTCTGACGGCCCCCCTGATGTTTGAGAGGACCTGGTGTTGTCATGGCAGCCGGAGGTCACATGACAGCCTCTGGGTCTGCCATGAACAGTGTCCTGCTAGGCTCAGCCTGCAGCTGAGTCTAGCAGTAGAGAATGACAGATTTACATTGTCAACAGAGCTCTCATGCAATGCAATACATGTCTATTGCATTGCATGAGAACAGTGATTAGAAAAATAAAAATTAATGTCCCATACAGGGACTAAGTAAAAAAAAAGTCTAAAAAATGTTTTCAAACTGTTAAAAAAAAACACAAAATAAATAAGTAAAATATTAAACCAATAAATCCATATATTTATGCAAAAACAAAAATTACACATATTTGGTATCGCCGCGTCCGAAACAACCCGATCTATAAAACAGTCACACTAATTAACTCCTTCTGTGCACACCGTAAAAAAAATTAAAAAAACGGAGCAAAAAACTATGCTTTTTCATCATATCGCCAAACAAAAAGTGGAATAAAATGCGATAAAAAAGCCAAATGGAAATAAAAAGGGTTCCGCTGAAAGAGTCATCTTGTTCCGCAAAAAAAAGCAGCCATACAGCTCCATCAGCTGAAAAATAAAAAAGTTATAGCTCTCAGAATAAAGCGATGCAAAAAAATTATTTTTCTATAAAATAGTTTTGTGTAAAAGCGCCAAAACATAAAAAAAGATAAGTGTAGTATCGCTGTAAACGTACTGACCCAAAGAATAACGCTGCCATAGCACTTTTACCACACGCAGAATGGCATAAAAAAAAACCTCAAAAAACAATTTCTGAATTGTTGATTTTTGTTCATTTTACCTCCCAAAAACGGAATAGAAAGCGATCAAAAAATGTCAGGTACCCAAAAATGGTACCAATAAAAATGGCAACTCGTCCAGCAAAAAACAATTCCTCACATGACTCTGTCGGCCAAAATATGGAAAAATTATAGCTCTCAAAATATGGCGATGCAAAAACTAGATTTTGCAAAAAAAAGCGTTTTTTAGTGTGCGACAACTGTCAATCATAAAAACCCGATATGAATCTGGTATAGCTGTAATCGCACCGACCCGATGAATAAAGTAATCTCATCACTTATACCACACGAGGAACAGCGTAAAAAATAGCTAAAAACCAATTCTTCACCTGCTGCTGATTTGTTTATTATGTCTCCCAAAGATCGCAGTAAGGCTCTGCTCACATTTATCCTGTGCTCTACGCTCAGCACCTACACCGGGGTTTCCGTGTAAATCTCTGAAATACGTGATTCAGACGGAACCATCGGCGGAAGATTCCCTGTAATGAGGCAGATAGAGGGACCGTGGACGCCGTCTGGCCTGTGATCCCACGGTGTCAGTTTTTTTAGGCGTGCATAAAAGTGCAGTTGGCCACAATTTTATGCACTTCTGAAAAAAAAGACACCGCTAAACAGAGGCCAGACGGAGTCCAGAGTAGCTCTGCTGCCTCATTATAGTGAATGGATCCCGCAGGGGTTTCATCTGAATTGCATCACTTGGAAATTTAGATGGAAACCGCAATGTAAGTGCTCAGCCTAGAGCGCCAGATAAATGTTATGTAAAATGTTCCCAAAAAAAGCTTCAACTCAGTCCTCAAAAAAAGCTAGTCCCCACTGAGGTCCGTTATCTGTTAAAAATATAAGGGACTTCCAAGTTACTGGTAGCAGAAAGGCTCTGGAAAAGCTTAGTGGCCCTTGCCCCCCAAAAGAAATTCAGAAAATTTTGTGCTACCAAATCCAAATGCCTCCCTCCCTTCTGAGCCCCACAATGTGCCTAAACTACATTTAGGGTTCACATGTTTGGCATTCCTGTAGCGATGAGAGCTTGCCTAATTTACAGGTGCATGTCTCCAGAAGCATGAGCTGGGCACAACGTACTTGGTCACTACAGCGTACTGGTCACTTCAATGGTAGTTTGAAATTTTCACTCAGCAACATCCACTGCTGCTTGTTTCTGGAAAAGACCCATGGAGTCAAAATCATCACTACACCTGCAGGTAAATTCCCAAAGGGGTATAATTTCCAAAATGGGGTCACTTGAGGGGGGATTCTTCTCATCTAGCACTTAGGGGCTGTGTATATGGAGTCCGCAAACTATTCTACAATAATTTGTTCTCCAAGAGTCAAATAGCGCATCTTCCCTCCCGGATCTCGTCGTATGGCTAAGCGGTACTGTACAGCCACATATGGGGTATTGCCACTTTTAGAAGAAATTGTGTGACACATTTCGGCACCATTTTTACCCATTGCCCTGTGTGAAAATGTAAAAACTGAGGCTAAAATTTTTTTGTGGTAAAAATATAATTATGTTTTCTTCACTGCCCAATGGTATAAATTTAAAAATTAAAAAATACTCACTACTTCCCTAGATGAATTCCTTGAGGTGTAGTTTACAAAATGGGGTCACTTGTGGGGGGTTTTGCTGTTTCGGCATGTCAGCGACTCTTCAAATGTGACATGGTGTCTGCAACCTATCCCAGCCAACTTAGTGCTCCTTTCTCTTCCGAACCCTGCCGTACACCAAAGCAGTGGTTTTCCCCCATATATGGGGTATCGGCGTACTCAGGAGAAATTGCACAACAAATTTCATGGTGCACTTTCTCCTGTTACCCTTATGATAATGCAAACTTAGAGGATGAAAAACATTTTTGTGGGAAAAATGTGAAAATTTTATTTTTATGGCTCAATATTATAAACTTCTGTGAAGCACCTGGGGGTTCAGGGTGCTCACCACACATTTAGATAAGTTCCCTAAGGGGTCTAGTTTCCAAAATGGTTTCACTTGTGGGGGTTTTCCACTGGTTAGGCACATCAGGGGCTCCCCTAATGCGACATGGCGCCCGCTAATTATTCAAACAAATTTTACATTCAAAAAGTCAAATTGCGCTCCTTCCCTTCTGAACCCTGCAGTGTGCCCAAACAGTGGTTTTCCCTCACATATGGGGTATCGGCATGCTCAGGAGAAATTGCACTACAAATTGTGCAGTTCATTTTTTCCTGTTACCCTTCTGAAAATAAAAAAATTGGGTCTAAAGTAACATTTTTGTGAAAAAAAGTTAAATGTTCATTGTTTTCTTCCACATTCCAAAAATTCCCGTGTAGCACCTGAAGGGTTAATAACTTCTTGAATGTGGTTTTGAGCACCTTGAGGGGTGCAGATTTTAGAATGGTGTCACTTTTGGGTATTTTCTATCATAAAGGCCCCTCAAAGTCACTTCAAATAAGATGTGGTCCCTAAAAAAATGGTTTTGAAAATTTTGTTGGAAAAATGAGAAATCGCTGGTCAACTTTTAACCCTTATAGCTCCCTAACAAAAAAAAATTTTGGTTCCAAAATTGTGCTGATGTAAAGTAGACATGTGGGAAATGTTATTTATTAACTATTTTGTGTGACATATATCTCTGATTTAAGGGCATGAAATTTCAAAGTTTGAACATTTCAAAATTTTCTAAATTTTTGCCAAATTTCCGATTTTTTCACAAATAAACACAAGTGATATCAAAAAAATTTGACCACTATCATGAAGTACAATATGTCACGAAAAAAACAATCTCAGAATCAGAGGTATCCGTTGAAGCGTTCCAGAGCTATTACTTCATAAAGTGACAGTGGTCAGAATTGTAAAAATTGGCCTGGTCACGAAGGCGAAAACCGGCTCTGGCATGAAAGGGTTAATGGGGTGTGACAGGGTCATTATAGTAATACCAACCAAGTTCATACCCTGATTCTTTTATATTTGACACTACTGTGATAGCAAATTATTCCTTTTGTGTTAATATTTGTGGGTGGCTTATTCAGTTTGTCTAATTCGAGATAGGAGAATTTTAATATATTTAATAAAGTCATAGTTTTATGACTACATTTTTTTTAAAATTAGAATAGCACCAGTACACGAGACTCCTTGGGCTTCATATAGTTCCCCCTACAATTACAACATTAAATGTGCTACCTGTGTCTCTCCTTGCCTGATTTATAGTATGCTGCTTGGCTAAGCTGTTACATGGTGTTTGAGAACAGGCTTTTTGACAATTTCTGCTAACAGCAAAATCGTGAATGCAGCTCTGGACTATGATTTAACCTACCATAGAAGCAATGGTAAGCTATGTTACCTGAGTCAGTATTGGCACTATTGTGTATTATCAAGATAATATCAATACTGAGCTCACTGCATAGCTGTGTGTGATTACAATGAACACAGTACAGCAAAGCTGAAATTTGTCTCATTACAAACAAATTGGTAACAGCAGTAGTCCTCTCAAAGTGTTCCAGCTTCCATCTCACAAGCAGCCAGTGTGGGGCGAAGGGCAGTGCAGCATAGCTGACAGGACCATGAGAGAACAACTGCAAATGTGTCTGCAAAGTACTACTCTACTGTGCCGTGTTAGTAATGGTCAGGTTCAGCTCTGCAGCGGAGTTGAAAGCACCATGAGAGGACAACTGCTGCTGCAAATGTGTTTGCAATGAGACAAAGTTCAGTTCTGCTGTACTGTGTTATAATCACATACAACCAAGACGTCAGATCAGGAGAGCAAAGTATCAGTTATTACAAGGGTCACACTGGAAACACCAGCTTTCATTTAAAATAAGCTGTGGAGGGTAATTCTCAGTTAGATCTATTTCAGGCCCAGTGATCTTAACAAATCATTTACACAATAAAAAATGTGGATTTCTCTGGAATAAAACATCGGATCACATATAACAATATATCACTTTTTTTATCTTCCTATTACCTACATGCCCATGTACACTGCTTAGGAGGGTTGATCCTACTGACAGATTCCCATTAATATACTACAGCTCAGAATGGCATTTACTGATAAAAATGAATTATCCCACCAGTGAGTGGAGTCATCGCTATGTAGGAAAAATACTTTTTATGCTATGAGGCAAATTTTAAACAGTGATCCATGGGGATTGCTTTTTACTTTCTCTGGATCAAACAGCTACAGCAGGTCTGAGAGAGGTTAAACTTGATAGACAAGTGTCTTTTTTCATTCTAAGTAACTATGCAACCTATGTATCTATAAAGCGTAGCCTTCTATTTCTTCATTCGTCATTTTCATCTTGACTTTTCCCTATTGGCTTCAACATGAAAAAAACATGGGATAAAATGTTTATAAATAGAACTGCCGAATGTTTTGAATATAGTAATGCAGCACACCATTGTCACATTGATTCACATGTGAAAATCTTAATTGTTTGGAATTTTCTGTTTCAATAATTCTGCCTTGTGTGTGTTTTACTTCTACAATGTACAGTTATTTTGACCCTTCCTTTTTAAAAATTTTTTGACACAACAATCAAGAAAAAGAAGGGTCAACATTGGTTAACTATAGAGTTAATAGACGAGGGTGTGTGTTGAGAGTTGAATAGACGGAAAAATTAATTATTTCAGTAGCAGAAAGTTAAGTCTAACACAATATAATTATGTCCTTAGTATTCCTGCTGTCACAATGTGCTCCTTTGCCTCTCAGCCATGCCCATAGAGAAGAATGAGCACTATCTACAGAGGCTCCGCTTGTATTCTGCCACCTGAGGCATGATATTCACCTCACTTATGGCAGACTCACTATTCAATATGTGTTACATTGAAGGAGCTGTTCACACTATTGTCCTTCAAATATTAGTGTTATACAACAATTGCTATCTAAAAATGGATCTGCATAAACCTAACTATATTTCACTTTCTAATAAAATAATATGCCCAGCAGAACCAAATCTGCAATTCTGTCAGTTCTCCATTTCTGATCATTGATTCACTTAAACAGATTAGTGAAATTAAGATCATGAAACTCTGAAATATGCTACACACATAGATGCATGTATAAAAATAAAAAAAAATTGATTTGCGGTGAATAAATTGGCATAAATCTCAATACTTGGAATTATTCGGAAAATTCACATTGGGGGATAGGAGAGAGATAGAGAACCCAGATGACCACAAGAGCATACACTCTACAGAAGGGAAAGAGTGAAGACCAGCTTGACCATAAGAGCTTACACTCTACAGGTTAGAGAGAGAGAACCCCACTGACCAAAGAGCTAACACACTACAGGAGAGAGAGAGCATGAGGGGACCTTGCTGACCATAAGAGCTTACACTCTACAGGTTAGAGAGAGAGAACTCCACTGACCAAAGAGATAACACACTACAGGAGAGAGAGAGCATGAGAGGACCTTGTTGACCATAAGAGCTTACACACTACAGGAGAGAGAGCGCATGAGAGGACCCCGTTGACCATAAGAAGTTATACTCTACCGGCAAGAGAAAGAGGACTCCGCTGACCATAACAGCTTATACTCTACAGGATAGAGAGAGAGCCTCCACTGACCAAAGAGCTTACACTCTACTCAACAGCAGAAAGAGAGAGATGGCCTTGCTGATCATAAGAGCTGACACTCTACAGGAGAGAGAGATAGCATGAGAGGACCTTGATGACCAAAAGAGCTTACACTTTACAGGCAAGAGAAAAAGAGAGAGAGGACACTGCTGACAAGAAGAGCTTACACTCTACAGAAGAGAGTGATATACCCAGTGACTCCGAAGATGAAAAACAATTCTGCTGTACAAACTGTGCTCCACTGGGAACCACTGATCTATGATGGCCCAAGTACTGACCACCACTGGACAAGGTATGGTAATCTGCTAGATGTCATAGCTGGAGGGTATTATGGAGAAGCTATGCAAAATGATATTAGCCCACTCTCAGATGCTTCAATAGTGTGGGAAATTGAGCCTGGCAAGTTCTTTTTTGGGCAAACCATGAATTGAATATCAAAGTGTTTGAATTCACTAGAAACTTCAAATTTCAGTAAAGTCGCCTCGAACTTGATCCTCTGCAGATCGAACAGCTTATCTTTATTACTGATAAAAACAACTTATTAGAATATAAAAGCCATCACTAGGAAAACTATTCAGTCATTACCTTACGGCCATTTCCTGAGAGCAAAGAGGATTATCAATAAGTAAAGTGTATTGCAATCTTCTGTGAGCCTTAAAACTGATAAATTATATCTAGGGGTTACTCTAAGTCAAAGTGAGAAAGCCATGTGCACAGATCATTCCACTCTGATTAACATTAGACATAGGAAAGAACCTCTGAATAGAATACGTATGATCTCAACAAATGGGGAAGAAAGTGGAGAAGTAGCTAAAATCATAAAACTACATTGACGATTGCGAATGCTGGGTAATTGTCTACCCGAAGTTCCAGAGTTCAAAAGCCATCCACTGTTCTGATACAAAAGAGTGAGGAATGTTGGGGATAGTGTTATAAATTAAGAAATAGGTTCTTTCAGATTTACTACTCAAATGTATTTAACAGGTACACAGAGAAAGGGTTGTTTTCCCTGTATGACGTGTGTAAATTGTCCCCTTATGCTAACAGGGGAAAAACTTACACCCCTAGAAACACAAGAGATAAACTAGAGATCTACTACTTCAATCATTAATTAACATGTCATTTGGAAATTGTAATTTAACTTTTAAAATGTCCTTGTTCCTTGGTGTTTATCAGTGAGACAACATGGGATTTCAAAACCCATGTCAATCATCACCATCCCCGATCTACCATAAGGAAGAAGGACTGGATTTACCGGTCTCTAAACACTTTATTGAATGTGGTCACATAAAGAAACAACCAAGATTCAGAATCAATGATCATGTTCCTCCTTTGAGGAGGGGAGGAAATAGGGTTCAGCTTTTAAAATATAAGGAATTACGGTAGGTTTTAAAGTTTTAAGCTTATAAATCTACTCTGACAGATTAAATGAGAAATTTAAGATTAATACAGTAATATAAATGTCTGTTTGTCGTTATCCTTAGGGAATGCACTAAATCAATGTATTTGGATTTCTAATATTTTTTTAGAACTTTTTATTGATATATTTTTATTTTTCATCCATTCATTGTGATTTACAGTTGACACTACTGGAGAGGGATCACTCATTCATATATCATTTTCCAGAGATCCATGGTATCTGCTGCTGGAGTTTATGTATTTTTTATTCAATTGTGGTCTTTCTAAAAGAAAGTTTTTTATTTTTAATTCTGGTCATTCATGTTATGATTAGGATTGCATATTACAAAAAAAAAAGGTAATTAAATAGTGCTCTATAACTTCAATATTACATCTATAGGATAAGAATATATAGGGATCCCAAGTCTCTCTAGGATATAATCCTTTTTTAAATCACCGTATGAGGTGTGTAGGGAGCATGTTATTTTGGAGGATTATAGCCCTCTAGCACTTCTGGATTCAGTAGCATTTTGCCCTGTAAATCTGTAAATACTTCTGAGTACACGGTTCAGGTTGTTAGAAGGATGCTACCCTTTGGGGCCCCATTTTCTCAATCCTTTCCATCCTGTATTTTACATATATACATGCTTGCCCTAGTTAAAATAATAAACTCAAGTGTTACTCACCCTCCCCTGCTCTCCTGCTCTAGCAATGCAGCTCCAGCACTGCTCTAGTCTTTGCTGACAATCTACAGCAGTGACATTACAAGTACAGTAGTGTTTGAAGCAGCCAATAACTGAGGTGACCACCACTGTAGTCTATCAACAAAGATCAAAAGACACACATCCTCACTTTTATGCAGGATTGCTAGAGGGAGAATTCAGAATCAGCAGCTTCCTTAGCTTCTCCTGCCCCACGTTGGCCTGGCATTGTCACTGCGGGCACTCACTTCTGCCCATGCCTTCTCGGTTCCAACTTCTGAACTATGAATAGCCGGAGGAAGTACTCACTTCACTTATGAGTTCAGTTAGGTCTTAGGATAGAAGGGGAGAGTAGCGGAGTGGAGGCATCCAGGGATCACAGGGGTGTAAGTTGAAGCACATTTTCCTGATGAGAGATTGGCTTTCAGCAGGTCTTACCTGTAGTGCCACCCACTCAGAGATGCAGCAGCCTGCTACCTGATGTTCAACTGGGCTTATGGCCCTGACCTCTTGGTATTAAGAGAAATGTCAATTCATGACCTATGCAGCTATTCTTACATATGTAACTGGCTTGTTAGAATGTGTGCCCTGATCTTATTCTAAAACATAATTCACACAAATTCAAAAGGGGTTGAGATCTGGGGATTAGATTTACTACTCCATCAGACATAAACCTCAGGTTCACTTTTTCCACATCAGTTATTACGTAGCTTAGACAATGGATTTTATAGTGAGATGGTAAAATATTGTAAAACAGAGAATTAACATTTTGGTACATTAATCATCTATCTTATTCTCATTAAAGTAGCTAGTTCCTCTCTATTTTCTAGTTGGCTATTTTCATCAGAACAATGTCTGCAAGGTCTATTTGATTCTTTTTTTATAGCTAAAGAATAGATTTTGGCCCAGATTCATCAAAGTGCTGAGCATTTTGAAAAGTCCTAAAATGGGCAGAGCTGGGAAGGAGGCAGGGCAGGATAGGGCTCGGCTATGCCTGTCATGTTTTCATGAAAAGTGAAAAGTACGAAATGGCATTCTTAACGAATGAGGGCCAAATACTTGCTTTATTAAACAGAATTATAGGCGCTGATTCATTAAGATCAGCATTTTATACACCACTCTTAATTAAGAACATGCAGAAATATGATGCACCAATTAATTAATTCATTAATTTTGAGACCTTTCAAAATGTTTTATGTAGTTCTGGTGATTCTTGCACATTCTGGGAAGAAGTGATAGTTACGCTAACAGTTATCTTCATTCATGCTCGCATGCAAAAGTTTATCATTCAATTTCTTTTTGTTTCTGAAACAATTGGTGTTTATATTAACAGTACTGTGGAATTGTTTTATGTAGATGTGAAAAAATAAAGATTTCAAAAATAGAAGTATTCATTTAGTTTTATGAACTGACAAAATACAAATTGTATGAACATAAGAGAAATCTAAACCAAATCAATATTTGATATCAGCACCCTTTGCTTTCAAAACAGCATCAAGGCATCAATTCTTGGTACACTATCACACAGTTTTTGAAGGAACCAAGAAGGTAGGTTGTTCTAAACATCTTGGAGAAATAACCACAGATCTTCCGTAGATGCAGGCTTTGTCAAATCCTTCTGTCTCTTCATATAATTCCAGACAGACTTGATGATGTTGATATCAGGGCTCTATGGGGGCCATATAATTACTTCAAGGACTCCTTGTTCTTTATGTTGAAGATTGTTCTTAATGACAAGGGATGTATGTTTTTGGTTGTTATCATGCTTCAAACTAAATTTAGAGCCAAGCAGATACCTCCCTGATGGTATTGCATGATGGATAATTATCTGCTTATATTTCGTAGAATTGAATGCACCATTAATCCTGACCAAAATCTCCAATTCCATTTGTTGAAATACAACCCCAGACGTTCAAGCTTTTCTTGAAGACAAATGTTTAAAATTTTGACTCATCAGTTGAGAGCACCAGCTGCTATTTTTCTGCACCCCAGTTCCTATGTTTTCATGCATAGTTGAGCCAATTGACTAATTTCATGTTGAAGTATAGCTTTTTAGCTGCAATTCTTCCATGAAGACAACTTCTGGACAATTTTCTCTGAACAGTATGTGGGTGTAGCTCTGTCTCACTTTGTAGCTGCCAGTTCTGCACTGCTGAACATCTGATTTTGAAGGGACGTAAGAATGACATGTCTGTCATCTAATGTACCAGTTTTATTAGCCAATAACAGCATCTACGATCATCAACATTGCCCATTTCTTGGTGCTTCCTCAAAAGAGCTTCAATAGCACATCTTGATCTTGCATTTTTGTCCTCGAGAGACTTTGCTGATGTAGTATAACTACCTTGTGTCATGTTACAGTGCTCAGTCTTTCCATGGTGCCTGAGCCATGATATTAAACTGTCTTCTACAACCTTACCTTAGTAGCACAGTTTGGCTGTTCCTCACCCAGTTTTACACCTTCTACACAGCCATTTCTGGTTCACATAATGATGATCATTGTTACCTGTTTATTATAGTTGGTTACTTATTTGGCTGACTGTAATCCTACAAAATCCCTAGTACCCAAGTGTATAATACCTAGAAGAACTGATGCTGTTTTAAAGGCAAAGTGTGGTCACACCAAATATTGATATAATTTAGATATCTCTTTTGTTCATTCACTTTGCATTTTGTTAATAATGATGTTCTCCAAACTTTGACCGGTACTGTTTATACACCAATTGTATCAAATACAAATGAATGTATGCTAGCATAAAATGAAGATAGCTGTTAGCGTAATTATCACTTCTACCCAGAATATGCAAACTGTTTTAATATTTGAGATTAAGGTATCACTGGGACTGGGCTGAATTAAATTAAACTAATATCTAAAGCACATTTGAAATAAAACAGTGTTTAATTTATGCTGGGAGAAACTTCTTTACTATCTGCAATGCTAAGTCACAAAATACATAGACAAGAATATGATTTATAAACTCATTAAATAACATGTAGATAGCATAAATGTACAGTAAGAAGAAGGAATAAACATGTTAAAATCTATTTACTGTAATGCAGGAGGTCCTACTAAAAGATATGCTAATATTCGGCTTATTTTTTACCAGATGCTAAAAAGCCATATTAATAATCATAGCATGAGTCCGCATGCTACACTGTTCTCAAATGTCAGACCACATCAGATGGCAGCCATCTGCAAAATCTGCATTTGGCACTCTTCTTTCCATTTATTACAACAGTATTATTGGCCCCCATTCACACATACCAGATTTTTGCAGGTAAAGCTCAGTTTTGCATTTCTCTTGGGCCTAACCTTGTTCTCTCATCCACCAAAAGATAATTTGTTTTTCTCAGGCAGCAAGGCCCCCTGGCAATTCTGTCTGCTTATTGCTGAATTCACTATACAATTCAAATGTGGCTTTAATAACTTCCACTGGGAGTAGGTCCCAGATTTTCATGTACAAGATCTTGCCATGAAAGGTTACACAGGTTATAAGTGTGGTTAGCCATAAGCAAACAAATGGGATTTTTCTCCATAGAAATTTGCTTTACTGCAAAGACTTAGGCTCCAAGCAACATTTGCTTCGTACAATTCAGCAGTTTGTCTCCAGAATGTTGGCGCCCATCCCCCACCCTCTCTGCACAGTGCATATTCATGGGGCAGATCATGGTGTGTGTCTGTTGCTTTTAACATGCAGTATAATGTTTTAGTTGATCTCAAGACCTAGAATTAACTACTCGGAGAATAAGACAGCCTTATATTATCTATAGTTCTCTTTCCAACCTGTTATGAACCACAGCTGTTATGGGGTCTACTGAGTTTCCCAGCTGGAGAAATGTGGTATAAATAACATATACATAACTAGCTACTGCCTTGTTCTTGGAGATATATTCTGTTCTCAATCCCTTCACTGAATTACTGACTTTGTGGGAAAAGCTAACTTGTTAAATTATAGGGAAATGGATGCAAATGATGGGCGCAGGGTGGTAGTCATGGTGAGGGGCTTTTTATTCTCCTCCCACACCTTGGCACCCCACAAAGAAAAGATAGAGTCCTATTCTTTGTGTAGTTTGTGTGTATTCGATAACACTCAAAATTTTCATTGAGGGTCCCATCTGCTCCGGCACTCCGACCTCCGCTGCAGGCAAATAATCAAGCACAGTCTCTTGTTTCTTATTTAACAGTTCAACTTTACTTAAACTGTTCAGTTCAGTTTTGGTCTCAGTTATAGCACAATGGGGTTCCACAGACACAGTTTCAGCCTTCTTCAATACCCCTTTCACTCCTAACTCTTTGTTCCCAAGGTATGATCCATCCATTACCGCAGCTTTCCAGAATTCGGTTCTGCTTCCTACAGGAACATCCGCGTCCATTTCCCATTCTTGGGAAATGAGTAAGGCTGGCTCCTCCACACCTTCTCCGGGCCAGCCATAGGCCCTGGACATTTAGGGAAGTTTCCTTGCAATTTACCGCTTTTTCCATAGTGCTTCTCTCTTTCTCTGCCTCTTGCTGCATCACTGTCAACCTTCAGCCCACTGGCCCAGAACTTCTCCACTCCTCTCAGTTATCCCTCCTGCACAAACTTCAACGTTTCAACCAACAACTACATCTCTGACTGACTGACTGGAAAAAGAAAAACGTTGCTCTTCTCTGGCCCAAACCCTTCCCACTTTTTAATGGACCAATCATCAACTCTTCTTCAGTTGCTGAGCAAAACTTCCCCGTTACTACCCTACTGCAGTCACTAAACCTCTAATGTCCTAAACTATGCCTAATCTCTTATACACTAATAGGCCCACCACTGCCTATCAACCCTAATGTTTCTATCTATCACTAACCAAACCCTAAACTATATCCTATGCTTTCCCTAAACACTATACATGAATAACATTATACATTAATCACAATACATTACAATATCCGCATACATTAGTGCCTATGAAACCATATGCAGATTCACATAGTATAACAGTCACAAATCAACACACATTTTATACAAACACAGTTTAGAGAGGAGAGGCATATGACAGCCCCTGTCACACCCTTACACAAAAATAGACAGAAAGACAGATAAAGAATTTAGATTGTGAGCCCCAATGGAGAGAGTGATAACAATGTCCATAAAGCGCTGTGCAGTTGGCGCTATGTGAGTAAACCATGATAAATAATAGACAGATACAAAGGAAATAGTTGTTGGCTCAGTGGTTAGCACTGTTGCTTTGCAGCGCTGGGATACTGGGTTCAAATCCCACCAAGGACAACATCTGCAAGGAGTTTGTATGTTCTCCCCGAGTTTGCGTGGGTTTCCTCTGGGTTCTCCGGTTTCCTCCCACACTCCAAAGACATACTGATAGGGAATGTAGATTGTGAGCCCCAATGATAATGTATGTAAAGCGCTGTGGAATATGATGGCGCTAAATAAGCAAAGCATAATAAATAGTAAGCATCTTAGATAGTTCTAGGAGTCATATGCGGTCTTTATGATGCCTCCTTCACATACCCTATTATCAATGATTTTAAACGTTTGTTAAAAAAAACAAAAACATTTTTCAGTTAACATGCTATAAAAGTCTTTTTCCGATCGCTAGTTGCATTCTAGTACAAAAATACAAACATCAAAAACAAAAAAACAATGGTCCCAATTCATCATGGCAGGCATTTTACACACCAGTCTTAATTAACTGTGCAGTGAAGTAAGATGCATCAAATTAATTAAGAGGCGTGCACCGCCATCAGAATTGGTATTCCAGTCAGGGACGCAGGTCTTGAAGCATAAGTTATGAGGAAGTTGTCAGGCGCACTTGTCCACATCCTGTCCAAGCTCTTCTCTCTTCAATAGGTTGATGTAACTGGCTAAGACTAGAGTAAAAACACCAAAAATCACAACATTTGTGCGCAATTTTGAGCTGAGCAAAAATTTTACAACACTTCAAGCAGTTTTATGCCTGAATTCTGGTGAAAACTGCTTGAATGGCCCCTCTGTAGACTTTAAAAGTTTAGGCTGAAAATTATTAACCTTTAACGCAATATCACATACATGTACTTGATTGAAGGGGTGATCACATGTGGAGAGAGCTCAGGAGCTCTCTCCACATGAAGCAGACACCTGCTATATTACAAAGCAGTCACCTGTTTCTAACAGCTACGGCCAAAGAGGAGCTCTGGCCTTGTTAACCGTCTAAACACTGCTGTCAATCTATGACAGCATCATTTAAATTAAATGGGTACCACTGCTCGCGATTACTGGCTCCCATATGTGAAGCGATCATGGGGCACCGATTGGTTACTATAGAAGGCCCCCATACCTGCCATCTTGGTACTTCTCAGAAGCTCAGCTAGTAGACCGAAATTTACTGTAGTATTGCAGTATATAGTAATAGTGATCAAACAATTATTCTTTAAACCCCTCAGGAGATTTTAACTTGCAAAGGACAACAAAACAAAGTTTGAAAGAATTTAAACAAAAGTTTAACCCCTTTCTGACGTTGTACCTAATAATACGTCCCTGTGCCCTGGGCCTTATGGACCAGGTACGTAATAAGACATGGCGATCACATCCGCACACACAGTCTGTGCTTTATCATTGTTAGAACCCTCCTGTTTGTTTTTCCATCTTGTGTTTTGCGATCACGTGACCACCTGCCTTTATATTCCAGCTCCGCCCTCCTGGCTGTGCTGGACTTCAGTGTTTGACTGTTTCTCTAGCCAGGTACTTCTGTGCCTTTCTCTGTCAGTTCATTTTGGTCCTTCTCATACCTCTAGTACCTTTTTGTCTGTTTGTCTTTTTGTGTTCTGCAACAACTTCTCTGTTTAGGAGGTGTCCCATTTTTGTCCCAGTCCTTAGTTCTTTTAGGGACCCCTCCCCTTATGCTATAGGTCTTCGTTCAGACTAGCCAAGGACTAAGGCGGGTCTGTTCGCTAGGAACAGGCAGCCCGCTACATTGTACAGTCATGGCCAAAAGTTTTGAGAATGACACCAAAATTATATTTTCACATGATCTGCTGGCCTCTGTTTTTTATTAGTGTTTGTCTGATGTTTATATCACATACAGAAATATAATTGCAATCATATTATGAGTACCAATAGGTTATATTGACAGTTAGAATAAGTTAATGCAGCAAGTCAATATTTGCAGTGTTGCCCCTTCTTCTTCAAGACCTCTGTAATTCTCCCTGGCATGCTCTCAATCAACTTTTGGACCAAATCCTGACTGATAGCAGTCCATTCTTGCATAATCAATGCTTGCATTTTGCCAGAATTTGTTGGTTTTTGTTTGTCCACCCGTCTCTTGATGATTGACCACAAGTTCTCAATGGGATTAAGATCTGGGGAGTTTCCAGGCCATGGACCCATAATCTCTGTTTTGTTCCATGAGCCATTTAGTTATCACCTTTGCTTTATGGCAAGGTGCTCCATCATGCTGGAAAAGGCATTGTTGGGCGCCAAACTGCTCTTGGACGGTTGGGAGAAGTTGCTCTTGGAGGACATTCTGGTACCATTCTTTATTCATGGCTGTGTTTTTAGGCAAGACTGTGAGTGAGCCGATTCCCTTGGCTGAGAAGCAACCCCACACATGAATGGTTTCAGGATGCTTTACAGTTGGCATGAGACAAGATTGGTGGTAGCGCTCACCTCTTCTTCTCCGAATAAGCTGTTTTCCAGATGTCCCAAACAATCGAAAAGGGGATTCATCAGAGAAAATGACTTTGCCCCAGTCCTCAGCAGTCCACTCCCTGTACCTTTTGCAGAATATCAGTCGGTCCCTGATGTTTTTTCTGGAGAGAAGTGGCTTCTTTGCTGCCCTCCTTGAAACCAGCCCTTGCTCAAAGAGTCTCCGCCTCACAGTGCGTGCAGAAGCACTCACACCAGCCTGCTGCCATTCCTGAGCAAGCTCGGCACTGCTGGTAGTCCGATCCCGCATCTGAAACAGTTTTAAGATACGGTCCTGGCGCTTGCTGGTCTTTCTTGGGCGCCCTGGAGCCTTTTTGACAACAATGGAAGCTCTCTCCTTGAAGTTCTTGATGATGCGATAGATTGTTGACTGAGGTGCAATCTTTGTAGCTGCGATACTCTTCCCTGTTAGGCCATTTTTGTGCAGTGCAATGATGGCTGAACGTGTTTCTTTAGAGATAACCATGGTTAACTGAAGAGAAACAATGATACCAAGAACCAGCCTCCTTTTAAAGTGTCCAGTGATGTCATTCTTACTTAATCATGACTGATTGATCGCCAGCCCTGTCCTCATCAACACCCACACCTGTGTTAATGGATCAATCACTAAAATGATGTTAGCTGCTCCTTTTAAGGCAGGACTGCAATGATGTTGAAATGTGTTTTGGGGGTTAAAGTTCATTTTCTGGGCAAATATTGACTTTGCAAGTACAGTAATTGCTGTTAAGCTGATCACTCTTTGGCGTTCAGGAGTATATGCAAATTGCCATTACAAAAATGAAGCAGTAAACTTTGGAAAAATTACTATTTGTCTCATTCTCAATACTTTTGGCCATGACTGTAGGGATTCAGCTTAGTCTTATTGTAGGGACAGCTTTCCCCTATCTTTCCTTAGTACTTGTTGCAGATCATAACAATCATCATACCACGGAACAAAAAGTGGAACGAAACACGATAAAAAGACAAATGTAAATAAAAATTGTACAGCTAAAAAAGTCATCTTGTCCTGCAAAAAACAATCCACCATGCAGCTCCATCAGCCAAAAAATAAAAAAATTATAGCTCTCAGAATAAAGCAATGCAAAAAAATATTTTTTCTATAAAAAAGTTTTTATTGTGTAAAAGCGCCAAAACATAAAAAAAACTATATAAGCGATGTATCGCTGTAAACTTACTGACCCGAAGAATAAAGCTGCCTTATCAATTTTACCACACGCGGAATGGCATAAAAAAAAATTCCTGAATTGTTGATTTTTGTTTACTCTGTCTCCCAAAAATCGGAATAGAAAGCGATCAAAAAATGTCACATGCCTGAAGATGATACCAATAAAAACGTCAACTTGTCCCACAAAAACCAAGCCCTCACAGGACTCTGTCAGCCGAAATATGGAAAAATTATAGCTCTCAAAATATGGCGATGCAAAAACTACTCTTTGCAAAAAGAACTATTTTTTAGTGTGTGACAGCTGCCAAACATAAAAACCCAATATAAATCTGGTATCGCTGTAATCGCTCCGACCCGAATAATAAAGTCGTGTAATCACTTATAACTCATGAGGAACGGCGTAAAAAATAAATAAAACCAATTCTTCAAGAATCTTCACCTGCTGCTGATTTGTTCATTCTGCCTCCCAAAGATCGCAGTATGGCTCGGCTCACATTTATCCTGCGCTCTGCGCTAAGCACTTACACCGGGGTTTTCATGTAAATCTCTGAAATACATGATTCAGACGGAACACCCAGTGGAAAATTCCCTGTAATGAGGCAGATGGAGGCACCGTGGACGCTGTTTGGCCTGTGATCCCACGGTGTCCGTCTTTTTATTTGGCGTAAATAAAAGTGCAGTTGGTCACAGTTTTGTGAACTTCTGTAAAAAAGGACACCGCTAATCAGAGGCCAGATGCAGTCTAGAGTAAGGATGGTTTCACATGTCCTGATATTTCCAGTACCAGAAAAAACAGTATCAGAGATATCCGTGTCCGTGTGCACCTGTGTGGCATACGTGTGGCAACCGTGTGCCGCATCAGGAGCAGGGCTGTGGAGTCGGTAAGTCAAACCTCCAACTCCGACTCCCTCATACATGGCTAATGTTTAAGTGATAAATTTACTGTAGCACAGATTCATCTCAGCTAAAAGTCTAGACCCTTAGATCAGGAATAGGACAGACATTTATAGGACATTTCATAACTTTCTCAAATTCTTATGAAAAAATGTTCCCCACAAACTGTACTGAACTACTGTACCCAATTCATTATATATTTTAGGAGTTTGAGTCGTTACATTTTCTACCGACTCCACCAAAATGGGCTCCGACTCGACAGCCCTGATCAGGAGCACACGTACTGGTGCCTGGGAATCAGCGGTACAGTTAGCGCTGTTCCCAAGCACCGAGTGCTGAACGCTGCCCTCATAAATGTCCCCTGTTGGCGTTGCGATCAGCGTGAGCAAGAGACAATGTTGAGAGTAGCATTCTGCTCCCGCTGTGTCCTGGTATAAAAATCAGAATAAAATAAAAAAAATCCTTATACTCACCTGTCCGAAGATGTCCCTCGCTGTAACCCATCTGACTGCTCATGCTGAGGAGCCAGGGAGAATGAGTAGCTCCAGTGAGCGGGTCTGAAGCTGCACTCAGTGAGCGGTCTCCTGTCACTCACTGAGCTTAGCGCAGCTTCAGGGCTCGATCGCTGGAGCAAGTCATTCTCCCTGGCTCCTCTGCGCGAGTGGTCAGGTAGATTAAAGCTGGGGACATCTTCGGACAGGTGAGTATAAAGATTTTTTTCTTTTATATTTAAACCAGGACACAGCGGGAGCAGAGTACTACTCTCATCATTGTCACTTGCTCGTGCTGATCATAGCACAAGGAAGGGACAATGATGAGGGCAAAATTCAGCACCCGGCACTTGGAAACCGCGCTAACTGTACACTGATTCCTAGGCGTCGGTACGTGTTATCAGTGTGTTATGAATGTGGCACGTTTTGTGGCCCGTGCAGCGCGAAAAAAATGGACATGTCAATGTGTTTTGCCCACGGACACACAGTCTGTGAAAACACACTGACATGTGCACAGTATCATTCATTTGAATGAGTCTGCGTATGTATGTATCTCTGGTACATGTGGAAACGGTCACCACACATATCGGACACACTGACGTGTGAAAGAGGCCTAACTCTATTGCCTCATTATAGTGTAGGGATCCCTCAAGGGTTTCATCTGAATTATGTAGGAGCTGTGTATATGGAGTCTGCATACTATTCTAGGAAAATCTGCGCACCAGGAGGCAGATAGCGCTCCGTCCCTCCCAAGTCTCACCATGTGGCTAATCAGTACTGTACAGCCACATATGGGGTATTTGTACATTCAGCAAAAATTGTGTGACAAATTTTGGTGCCATTTTTACCCATTTCCTAGTGTGAAAATGCAAAATTTTAGGCTCAAACAAAACTTTGGTGGTAAAAATGTAATTATTCTTTCTTCACCACCCAATAGTGTAAAATTCTGTGAGGCATATGTGGTGTCAACATGCTCATGCACCCCTAGATTAATTAATTGAGAGGTGTAGTTTGTAAAATGGGGTCTCTTATGGGGGGGTTCTGCTGTTCTGGCATGTTAGGGGTTCTGCCAATGTAACAAACCAGACCAGCAAAATATAAACTCCAATATGGCGCTTCTTCCATTCTTAGCTCTGCACAGTGCCTCAAAAGTAGTTTTGACCACATCTGCATACTCAGAAGAAATTACACAACACCTTTTTGTGTCCAATTTCTCCTGTTACCCTTGTGAAAATAAAAAAAATGGGGCTTAAAGATCATTTTTGTGGAAAAAAAGTGATTTTTGTATTTTCAAGATTCTACGTTATAAACCTTTGTGAAACGCTTGGGGGTTCAAAGTGCTCACCACACATCTAGATACGTTCCTTAAAGGGTCTAGTTTACAAAATAGTGTCACTTGTGGGGGGATTCCACTGTTTAGGCACATCAGGGGCTCCCCAAATGAGACATGGCATCCGCTAATTATTCAAGCAAATTTTACATTCAAAAACTCAAATGGCCTCTTTCCCTTCCAAGTGCTGCCGTGCACCAAAACAATAGTTTTCCCCCACATATGGGGTATCAGCTTACTCAGGAGAAATTGCACAACAAATTGCATGGTGCAATTTCTCCTCTTACCCTTATGAAAATGCAAAATTTGGGGCTGAAAAACATTTTTGTGGGAAAAAATGTGAAAATTTTATTTTTACTGCTCAATGTTATAAACTTATGTGAAGCACCTGGGGATTCAAAGTGTGCTCACCACACATTTAGCTAAGTTCACTGAGGGGTCTAGTTAACAAAATGCGGTCACTTGTGAGGGGTTTAGCACTGTGTAGGCACATTGCGTCCACTAATTATTTAAGCAAATTTTACATTCAAAAAGTCAAATGGCGCTCCTTCCCTTCCAAGCCCTGCCGTGCGCCCAAACAGTGGGTTTCCCCAACACATGTGGGGTATCGTCATGCTCAGGAGAAATTGCACAACAAATTTTGGGGTCCATTTTTTCCTGTTACCCTTGCGAAAATAAAAAAAATTGTGTCTAAAGTAGAATTTTTGAGAAAAAAAGTAAAATGTTCATTGTTTTCTTCCACATTACAAAAATTCCTGTGAAGCACCTGAAGGGTTAATAAACTTCATGAATGTGGTTTTGAGCACCTTGAGGGGTGCAGTTTTTATAATGGTGTCACTTTTGGGTATTTTCTGTCATAGAGGCCTTTCAAAGTCACTTCAAATGTGATGTGGTCCCTAAAAAAATGGCATGAAAATTCAAAGTTTGAAAATTGCAAAATTTTCAAAATTTTCGCCAAATTTCCAATTTTTTCACAAAAAAAAGCCAGTCATATCAAATAAATTTTACCACTATCACGAAGTACAATATGTCATTAAAAACAATCTCAGAATCAGTGGGATCCATTGAAGCCTTCCAGACCTATTACCTCATAAAGTGACACTGGTCAGAATTGTAAAAATTGGCCTGGTCATTAACGTGCAAACAACCTTCGCGGTTAAAGGGGTTAAATCACCCCATTTGTCCTCCCTTTACCTATCAAAATATAAATTTAATTTAACCCGATCGGTAAACACCGTAAAATCCCAAAAATCTGTAGAAACTAGATTAAAATGTAATATAAGATTAAAATGTAATATATAGTAAGAATTGGTATCAATAGAACCATCAGCTCATCACACACAAAAAAAGCCCTCACTCAGCTCAATCGACGGAAAAACAAAAATGTTACAGGTTTCAGAATATGGCGGCACAAATTTTTTTTTTTTCACAAAATTCAATTTTTTTTTCCACTTAAATAAAAAAAATCTACACAAGTTTGCCGTTGCTGTATTCATACTAACTTGGAAAATCATCATTAACGTAACATTTACCAAAAAATTAATGCTACAAAAACAAAACCGAAAACCCTATGACAGAATTTTTTTCCCAATTTCACCACACTCGAAATCTACAACTTGTCCTTCAAATAACAAGCCCTCATACAGCTGTGTGGAGAGAAAAATAATAAAAATATGGCTCTTGGAAGGAGGAGAGGGAAAAAAAAGTACAAAAAGGAAAACTGAATACCGAAGGAAGGGGTTAATAGCAGTATACCATTTTACGGATGGAAAACGGTTTCAATTAAGGTGCACGCAATATTTGCACAATAATTGGCAACTTTTTCCGGATATCTGCTTCTCTCACCAACATATGAAAATTAGGAGATGGCTTCCACAGCCTGAAAGTTATTGAAATTTACCTTAATAATAGCTGTAAATTTAGTGCAAATTGAACCCAGCATGGCCAGAGATAGACAAAATTTATAAGACGGTGTGCACCTCTTACTCCAGTTAATTTCATAGATATCATAATACATATCTCCTTAGGGTGCTTTCACACGCGTGCTTTGTCCTACATTCACTGGTCCCATCCAGGCTTACGTCCAACCCCCCTCCCCTACCCCCGCAAAACGTGATTCGGGCGTATGCTCAACTGAGCCACTGACTATGATGGTGTCGACAGAGTCAAAGTGTGCTCTGTCGAGCATCATTTTCGGGCTCATACACCTATCGGGGGCGGACACTCAGACATAGTCAACTAGTTTTATACGGGGTTCAGATGTAAGCACTGACAGGACCAATGAACATAGGACAAAACGCAATGTCAAAGAACCCTTAGACTTTAAAAATCCCCTGCCACCACTCTTGAGGTTTCTGTTTTAGTAAATACTTATATTCCCTATAGAATAATAATACTAGAGCATATATTTTTATTATTCTACATTTTATTGTTCCGTAATTTCTCATGAATTTTGAAAAGTGTTACCATTCCTTCTGTCAAAGGAAACACACTAAAAACGCATGTGTGTTTTTTACTGATGGATTTTCCACATCTAATGCAAGTCTATGGGAAAAATCTGCACATAAAACTCAGCGTACCAACAAGAGAAATTGACATGCTGCAGATTTGAAACATGCACTGCAGGTCAGTTTTAGGCTCAATATAAAAGAAGCACAGTGGACATAAGATTTCTATAAATCCCATCCACTTTGCTGGAACTGTAAGACGTTGCGATTTTGATTTAGCAAAAATAGGCAGTGTCAAAAACTCACCAAAAATTCATAAAGAGCACACAGGTCCTTGAATACAGTCCGATAATCAGAGAACAAGCATTGATAAGATCCCTTGTCCAGATCATTAACACATGTAAAAATTCCCCAATAGTTAACTTGAGTAATGCAATATTAGTCGAAATAAAAATAAAAGTAATAACAATGAGGATATTAAAATGACCAATTTTATTAAATACGTAAGTCACAAAAAGTTAAAAATAATTCTGTTTTAAAAGGTGATTGGTGTGCTAAAAACGGTGGAAGGAGGAAGGTTAATAAGAGTAGGGACACTAGAGATTAGTCCTGGTTAAGGTGCAGTAAGAGCTTCCTGGAAGGTCTGTGGATGACCAAGTCGGAGGGTCCACCCTATGGAAAAAGGAGGTGATTGGTTTAATGGCAGATTTTAGAGGTTTTAGAAGTTATCTTCATGAATCATTAGGATAGAAAGTTACCTGATTGGATGTATATGAGGGTTAGGAGGGTCCGATTAGGTGTGGGTTATCCAGATTCAGGTTAAACTGTAGAGGAAAAAGAGTCGGTTTTTGCTTCAAATGCGAGAGAGCCTAGTTACATAGGGGTGGTTCATGTACCTGTAGTGGTTGATTGTAGTTGGAAGATTTTTATGCAGAGAAGGGGGCGGCTTCCAATTGTATAGAGTGAAGGTGATCACCTGTACTGAGTGACAAAGGGAGCAGGGAAAAATGATTAGTAGGAAATGGTAGTAATTTTAGGAGCGAGTACTGCTATGAAGCAGTGATATGGTATAACTGTACAAGCCGGGTCACTTATTTTGGTTAATTGCTGGTGCTGTTTAGGGATAAACCCGCATTTACTCGTTGCAAGGTGCTAGACACTGGTGGGTATAGATGTGGACCCAGGAGTGACTAGAGAAGGTAGGTTTCTTGAAGAAATGGAGCGGGATGAATTCCTGCAGCAGAAGTGGAGAATGGCTTGTCTGATTTGAGCTATGGAGTAGGGGATGACCCCTAACCGCTGTTATTTAAATCCTTGCGTGGATCAGAGAAAGCAAATGCTTAATCAGAAGAGGTGAGGGCAAAACGTACATACATTATTCCAGGGTGCTGCACATGTTGTAGCTGGTCAGCAGTGTGACTTACGGTTAAGTTGAACTCTTCTCATCGATTGTGTACATCTAATGTCAGTGGACCTAAGAGGCTGTCTGTCCGTGCGAGAGAAGTTGCTTCCTGCGATGTGTGGATGGACGCTGGTAGCGTGGTGCAGAGAGGGAAGGGGCAGGGTACCGGCCGGAAACCCGCCGCTCTCACCAATCTCCGTGTGTTGGCACTCGGCGGTGCAGTGAAGGACCTGGGCGCTTGTGCACACTGGTCGCTTGAGGACCTGCGTGACGTCACGTCATGTCACGTGGGTGAGTACCAGTACGGTGGCCTCGGAAGATCAGAAATACTAACGCGTTTCGGAAACTTCGGTTTCCTTCCTCAGAGCTGATCCCTAGGCACTTGTAGGTCCTTTTTATAGGTACATAGATTGGAGTGTACAAATGGATAGGTAGCTGTCTCAATTTGAGGACTGTCAATCTTCATTAAAGGTATACAGTTCTATTTCTGAGTTCAAACCTCTAGGTTTCAGAGAGTCAAACATAAATTTCCATTTACTCTCTACCTGAGACATTTGTTTCAGGTAGTCACCTCTCCGATATTGTCTTGCCACTTTTTGTATAGCTGTCACCAAGGTGCCTGCTATGGAACCCCCATGTTTTTCAGCATAATGCTTTGAAAGTGGATGTCCATCAAACTTGTTGGTAATATTCCATAGGTGTTCATTGATACGCGTGTTCATGGGGCATTTTGTTCTGCCTATGTATAATTTTTTGCACGGGCATTTTAGGCAATAAATGCCCCCCTCTGTTGTCCATGTGATGAAATCTTGCATGGTGTGTATTACGTCTCTTTCCGTTATTATTTTTGTTTTTTCATATTTAGTTTCTTGCATACGGTGCATTTTTGACATGGAAAGAAACTGGAAATATCCTTAGTAAAAGTGACGGTTCCATTTTTTGGGCAGGGGGTGGTTTTGAACTGTGGGGGCAAAAAGATTTCCCAGATTGCATGCTTTTTTGTAAATAAAGCATGGGTTCTTTGGGAGTTTGTCACCGATAATCTTATCATTTTGTAAGATACTCCAGTGTTTTTTGATGATTCTCTTTAATAAATGGGTATTGGAGTTGTAGGGTGTTATAATGGCTACATTAAGGTCATTGGATGCTACCTGAATCATTTTAGTGGGGCACTTCAAAATATTGTCACATGGAATTAGTTTTACTTGATTTTTGGTTGAGGTAAGAAAATGGGGGTCGTATCCTTTATTTTGAAATTTAGTGGTTAATAGTCCTGCTTCCTCCTCAAAGTATTTGGTATCTGAACAGTTTCTATGAAGACGCATACATTGGCTATTTGGGATGTTAAACAGCCAACTGGGGAGATGGCAACTGTCCAGAGAGATGTAGCTGTGTACATCCGTGGGTTTGGTGAAGGTGCGAGTGTGGATCTGTTTATCACGTACATGAATTTTAAGGTCAAGAAAGTTGATTTGCTGGGTACTTGTAGTTGAGGTAAAATGTAAAAAACAGTCATTCTGGATAATCTCATCAATGAAGTTGTCCAGAGATGAATGGTTGACGGACCAAATAAAAATTATGTGATCGATAAAGCGATGCCATAGGACCAGGTTCGCGCCCATTTGCCGACGTACAATTTTGCATAGCTGGGCACGAACCTAGTCCCCATCGCTGTGCCCCATTTCTGGGTATAGTAGTTCTCCCTGTGTTTAAAGTAATTGTGTGAGAGAATGAAACGCATACATTCATTGAAATCAGAAATCAGAAATAGAACTGTATGCCATTAATGAAGATTGACAGTCCTCAAATTGAGACAGCTACCTATCCATTTGTACACTCCCATCTATGTACCTATAAAAAGGACCTAAAAGTGTCTAGGGATCAGCTCTGAGGAAGGAAACCGAAGTTTCCGAAACGCGTCAGTCTTTCTGATCTTCCTAGGCCACCGTACCGGTACTCATCCACGTGATGTGACGTCACGCTGGTCCTCAAGCGACCAGTGTGCACAAACGTCCAGGTCCTTCACTGCACCGCCGAGTGCCAACACACGGAGATTGGTGAGAGCGGCGGGTTTCCGGCCGGTACCCTGCCCCTTCCCTCTCTGCACCACGCTACCAGCGTCCATCCACACAGCGCAGGAAGCAACTTCCCTCGCACGGACAGACAGCCTCTTAGGTCCACTGACATTAGATGTACACAATCAATGAGAAGAGTTCAACTTAACCGTAAGTCACACTGTTGACCAGCTACAACATGTGCAGCACCCTGGAATAATGTATGTATGTTTTGCCCTCACCTCTTCTGATTAAGCATTTGCTTTCTCTGATCCACGCAAGGATTTAAATAACAGCAGTTAGGGGTCATCCCCTACTCCAAAGCTCAAATCAGACAAGCCATCCTCCACTTGCGCTTCAGGAGTTTCATCCCGCTCCATTCCATCAAGGAACCTACCTGCGCTAGTCACTCCTGGGTCCACATCTATACCCACCAGTGTCTAGCACCTTGCAACGAGTAAATGCGGGTTTATCCCTAAACAGCACCAGCAATTAACCATAATAAGTGACCCGGCTTGTACAGTTATACCCTATCACTGCTTCATAGCAGTACTCGCTCCTAAAATTACTACCATTTCCTACTAATCATTTTTCCCTGCTCCCTTTGTCACTCAATACAGCTGATCACCTTCACTCTATACAATTGGAAGCCGCACCCTTCTCTGCATAAAAATCTTCCAACTACAATCAACCACTACAGGTACATGAACCATACCTATGTAACTAGGCTCTCTCGCATTTGAAGCAAAAACCGACTCTTTTTCCTCTACAGCTTAACCTGAATCTGGATAACCCACACCTGATTGGACCCTCCTTACCAATCTGGTAACTTTCTATCCTAATGATTCATGAAGGTAACCTCTAAAATCTGCCATTAAACCAATCCCCTCCTTTTCTCATAGGGTGGACCCTCCGACTTGGTCATCCACAGACCTTCCAGGAAGCTCTTACTGCACCTTTACCAGGACTAATCTCTAGTGTCCCTACTCTTATTAACCTTCCTCCTTCCACCGTTTTTAGCACACCAGTCACCTTTTAAAACAGAATTATTTTTAACTTTTTGTAACTTACATATTTAATAAAATTGGCCATTTTAATATCCTCATTGTTATTACTTTTTTCATACCCTACGTACGAGCGCAAGTTGTTTTATTTTTATTTTTAACCTTGAAAATTTTCAGACAACTGTGGTAGTTGTCATTTCTTGCAGCAGGCATAGGGCATACCCATTAGCGCCACCATTCTATTTATTAGTCGAAATAAGTATTCACATGTTTACAACCCATTGAATCATAATACAAATCAGGTTTTACTCCAATCTAAACAAATAGATAACATTACAAAGATGCCATATCTGTTCATGTAGGGAAGGATTATATACTCTATGCAGAAGATGACATTTTTATTTTAATGTGTGTATTTTTTGGCTAAAAGTCACAATTGCAATTGGGATTCATTAAAACATTTCCAAGTTTACTATCTATATACACGCTGTATGGTACTGTCTGTACTTGCTGGCTTTTGAATGAGATAAAGGTAATCTGTCACCAGGTTTGTCCATATGAACTAAGACCAGTACCTTTCAGCCCTTGCGATGCCGTCCACCTTCTTGCTTCGTGAAGATGACGCATTCTCCGTCATCCACACAGTGTCCCTGGTATCGCGCTCCTGCGCAGGCATACTTCTCTGCCCTGAAGAGCCCCGGCGCATACTCCCTAGCAAAGTAAAGTACTGGAGTGCGAATTCGCCGCGGCTCTTTGACCTTTCCCGGCACATGCGCACTGCAGTACTTTTCTCTGCTCTCGACAGGGTAGAGAGAAGTACGAATGCGTGAGATCAAGAAGAAGGGAGGCACTAGACCAAAACCAGTGATGCCCCTCGGACCCACTCGCCCCTTAGATGAGTATTATAAGAAGGTATTTTTCTTGTCTTGCAGGCTCAATTGGGGGCATATACTGTATACAGCATATTAGAATGAAGTATATCAGGGCTGAAAGGTACTGGTCTTATATCGGACAAACCTGGTTCCCTTTAACTGAAAATCCGTCAATGAGCTACTTCTATCAGGAGAGTTTATAATTCTCGAAAATCTTTAAAGTTTAGCTCAACTCAGAGGAAATTAAGAATTATAAACTCTCCAGTCAAAATGAGCTGGGTAGAGAGGCAAAATGACCAATTGTAAGTACACAGTGCTATATAATATGATGATTGCAATATATTAAGAGAATACAATTTTGGATGGGAGTGCTTCTTTAAGTCTAACTATGATTCCTGGCCGGATCTTTAAACAATATTTTCTCTAAAATGTTGGAGCTCCAATTCATGATGGAGATTTGGGCAACATGAATTTATGTGACAGGTTCCTTGTAATATGCGTTCCAACTCTTCTCTGATGGTCGATGTTGAGAGAAATAAGGATCATCCCGAGTCCTCTCTTCTTCCAATTGAGAACACAGCTCAGTCATGCAGAGCTTGCATGTGTTTGGGGGGCCGGGAGAGATAGCTGACAGTTAATTGAGCATTTGTCTGACAGGCTAGATATATCTGATATGCCTTAATAATATCATACACAAAACTGGCAAACATATAGCGTAGCTTACCACAGCATGCACACAGAATAGATATGCGATTGTCCACCAAGTCAGGGATATCTCTATCATTACTTGATTGTGTTTTATGAAATAGGAAAAAAAAAATCTTTACTTCATAGATGCTCTGTGATAATATCAAAGTCTACACTTACAACAGAAGCCAGAGTTGTCTTCCTATATGAGATAGCAGCTATCTCAGTCAATTGGGAATTCTCTAACAAGCTGTTTCAAAGAGGTATGATGCCTTGCAATCCATTACTGCTATGTGTTCCATCAAATCATTCTGAGTGATGTCAGACATTTGGGTGGAGTCAGTATTGATAGATGTGTGATTACACAAAGTGGAAAACAGCAAAGTAATCATCTAAGAGCTTAGGAAAACCTTAGATACAATGTTTGACTGCAGAAATAATCAGTTTCTGATATGTATGCAGAAGTCACTGTACAAGTACAGTACATTACTATTCCTTTTTCTTAGTATTGTAAGCAAATCAAACATTGCGTTTAGTTTTGGTAAAAAAGAATATCCACTGGAAGCAGAGCACATGTCAAAGGGTCAGGATAAATCTAAGAATTTGTTTTAATGAACCCTCTAGATACAGTATATCCAGTGGACCTGCTTGTTGAGCTTCTACAGAGATTCAATCATCGTGCTGTTGGGGTCAACAAAAAGCTTGGGAAAGTCAGTAATATTTCTAGAGCTTCTTAAGACATATAAAATAAGTTGCTCTACTAACTGAAAACATACATACTTTTACATTCGAACTATTTTTTTTTATTATCGAAATGTATCTAAATGTTGGTTTAAGTCTGCTGAAATCACGGTAGTAGACCGGTAAAACAGCAGATTAAATTATATTTTTGTACCCACAATACTCCAATGACTATGGATTGTTCATTAATATTCCTTAGTCCGGTCTACAATCTGAAACAAGAATGGCAGAGGTTGGACATTTACAAGTCACTACACTGCACATTTAATGTAAGAAAATTACTGTTTAAAGAGGACCAATTCACCAGTTTTAGGCTATGTTCACATGCCCAGTAATCATCAGTTAGAACGAATACAACAACAATCCGTTGGCAAAAAAGTTGTGCAGACACAACTTTTTTGTCTGCTTTTAAAATAATGATTGAAGTCTATGGAAAAAGTATCCATTACTTAGCCATCCATTTTTCTTTAATTTGAAAATGATCTCTTTTTTGCTTACTGGATCAGTTTCAAATGGAACAAAATGGATGGCTAATTAAAGCATCTACTTTCTATAGACTTTAAAGTTGAAAAAACTGATCTGGATTTCAGTTTGTTTCTTTTTTAATTGGACAAAAAAGTTGTGACTGCACAAAGTTTTGTCAATGGATTCTAACAGATAATTACTGGACATGTGAACATAGTCACTGGCCACATTATGGAATATTGGCTGCGGATCTGAATAAAGTGTAGTTTTTATTTTTTTAATTGCCCATCTCCATTACGGAGATATTAGTTTGTAAAGTTTAAAGTCTAATTTCCCATTTAACCAAAGAAAATTTTAGCAGAGATTCATCTACAGGGTGGTTACTTTTTCCCTTGTATAATTTCGACCAGTCATAAGCAGAAAGCATCAAGCATGGTAAAAAAGAACACACCCCTTGAGAAGTTTATAGCAGGCATTTCTACTTTGAGAGATGTAATGACTAAAAATGAGAAGATTGAGTCGCACAGGATTGAGTTTGAGTCGAATTTCCTAAAATTCACGGTTTCATGCAGATTTAAACATTTTGAGATTTGATTCACGGTTCACAAAAAAAAAATAACTTTACCGACACCATTTTTCACACTGCTGAAGCATCAGAGAGCAGGCAAACATCATGTTGCATTGCTGCGTGAGCTTTCCCATAATGCCCTGCAGCTATGACATCTTATGGACCTTGTACAGTGGTGATCAAAAATTGGGCCATGAGAGATCAGCAATTCCCAGCAGAGTACAGTTAATAAGGCAGTGACAACTCCCATAAGAGGAGTAGGATGCAGACTCTTGCTTGCTGGACTTTAGTGTTGTTATTAGGGAGGAGGAGGCTCCTTGAATAGAGTGAACTGGGCTGTGTTGAGGAAGAAGAGCTGAAGAAAGTAGAAAGCGACTCCAGGAAAGGGAATGGAAAGTGTGTGATAATTTTCCAAGTCATAACAGAAACGTTCCTAAAGATGAAAACCTACTACCTTTTGTAAATAGTTCCTCAAAATTCATTGTTCAGTAAAAATACATTTGGTAGTGAGCTATGACCTCCCTTATTGAACTATGTAAAATCTGGTTCTAGTCGGCAGAATACAATGGAATCATGCAGTCTGCAAAGGCATGTCGCCACCACAGCAAAAGTCCACACAACCAGCCAGGACCCCCATTTTCATGTAGTGTACTAGGGAGTGAAGCACCCACCACGGTACAACATTATTTTGTACAAAATATTGTGTCCCTCTTTAGAAAACTTTCACATTTTTTATCTCCACTTTCCTTTAAAAATAAAAACAAAATTTGGTACTAAGGTGAAAAAGATGTAAAAAAGTTGGAAAAAAAAGTGTAAAATGCACAACAAATTTGTTATATGCCATGTAGTCTATTTTTCACAGAATTTTGGACAGAATTCTGGCATATTTTGCTTAGGGTATATAGAATAACAAATCATGGGGATTATCACCAGTGTATAACATCCTGTTCTTTTCAGCATTGACTTTCTGACTGGGCACTATCACTGACACATTACACATATCTAGTTATTACTTGCAGTTTGAACAGATAGATTGTCCTGTCAAAGATACTTTTACTCACCGAGTCACTGATGTCTATACTGAGCCTAAAGCAAGTCGGCACTAGTCATGTGGTGTAAAAATCTCCATCACTAACACTTTCTGTAACAATGACTTGTCATGAGATGCTTTCAGTTCAAAATTGGACCAGGGGAAGGGACACCATTATTTACATCAGCTTTCAGGCAATATATCAGTCTATAATTTAAGATTATTCTAAGGATAAATATTGAAAAATTCACTTTTAACCAACAGCCTAATTTAGTTATTAATTCGGAGTACCACAGATAATAAATCACTTAAATTTTATTGTCATTGTATTTGCAAAACTCTAGTAAGCAACTATGTATTGCAGATAAATTGGTTTATAACATTGCATTATCATAGGAGGCTGCATGATATCGTAGTATGTTCTATGTGTTTATCAAACTAAACCAGAATGAGAGTATATCCCCACTCTATAAATGACAGACAAATATATATCTATATCTCTCTCTATATATATGATTTTTAAAGTATATATAGCATATATCTATAGGTATGTGTATATATATATATATATATGTATATATATACATACACACACACATATAGCTATAGATATACACAAATAGTATAAAAATCAACATGAACAAAAATTTTTTCACATGGAAGATTCCTAGAAAAATAGGCAAGACTTCCCATCCAGATTCATAAGCAAATGTTCCAGGCAAAGCATCATTCACTATATGCTAGAGAAGCAGGCATGCGTCTGGATGTCACAGAGATTCTGCCTTTGACTAATCTGCTTGCCGCCCACTTAAATGGCTCTTCATAAATAATTCAAATTTTAATTACGTTACAAGCCCCTGACCTGAAGAGAAAAGTAGACTGAGAAAAAAAAATGAAAGCAAATAAGAGGGAGGAAAGGGTGAATGAATCCATGAAATTTTGCCTGCAGCCGATGGACCCATCTTATTTTCTATTCTTCAACAAGTTGTAGCACGTCTTAATGGTGCGGGGATCTATAGTGGCTTAGTGCACCAGAAGAAAGAAGGTTTCATAAAATGTCTCAGAGGGATTTAGTGCAAAATCTTATCAGAACGGCTGTTATTTTTCTTTGAAATAATGAAATATATTATTTTAAAACAGAATAAGCGCTTGATTTTTTGGTGCAAATAAACTATTTGTGAATTGTGCTTGCAGACATCCCTGTGGGCTTTAATCGGCTTCAATGTGTGCAGGGATATTGTTATATTGTATATTGGAAGCAGATCAATGCCCTTTACTAACACCCAGATTAATGAGCATAAAGTAACACTGCTATACGAAGCATGGTTCTATAGGGCACTGCTCTATAAACCAATGTACTACAGGAAAGACAAGAAAGATATCTTCATGACTGAGAAGACGTTCTATTACAATTTGCCACTATTATTCATTTTATTTAGCTTATTTCCTTTTCAAGCATAGTGTTTCTAAATTTAACTTTTTTGCTAACACTATTGCTTGAGCTAGTAGTACAAATGCTGTGGGCACCACAATTTTTTCCAGAATTTTGGATGGAAACCAAAAATTTCAGTTTCCTAAAAAATGCACATTGAAATTTTTTTTATGAATGATGCAAAGCAACTTTACGGTGCGTATGTCCTGTACAGGATTTCTGCATCAATGTAGATACAGTATATAGTAAAGTTAATCTTTCTCCTTTGTATGCTGAAAAGGTGAGATATGTATACCTTCATCATGATCTAAGCTACATACAGTAGAAAACTGGTTTACTTTGTGTAATAAAAATAATTGTCTTTCTTACCTTGAACCATATTGATTATGATTTTTTTTCTTTGGGAGGCAAAATGATCAGCAATTCTATATTGTGTTAATTTATTTTTTCTAAACATCACTGTGGGTCGATATGATTAAGACGGTACCAAATTTATATCATTTTTTATGTTTTGTTATTTTGGAACAGGAAATTACTTTCTTAAAAATAAATATTTTTCTCTGATCATCAAGATACCCATAACTTTCTTATCTCTCTGTAGATGGATCTGTACAAGGTATTGTCTTCTGTATGATGAAGTGTACCTTTATCTGGTACCATTTTTGGGTGCATAGATCTTTTTTACTTAATTTTTTGGTAGGAGGTGTGAATAAAAACATTAAATGTGGAATTGTGTTTAAATTTTGCTTTTCACAGTTTACTGCGCAGTATAATTATCATGTCAACTCTATTCTATGGGTCGATATGATTAGAATGATGCTCAATTTATACCTTTTTATATATATTACTACTTTTTTTTTACAAGAAAAATATTTTTTTTCCATTAATATTTTATTTAACAATTTTATAGAGGCAATAAAACAACTAAACATTTTGTTATATGTTTTCCAACGTACTTGACGAGGTGTTGTGACTAGTGTTGAGCGAGCACTAAAATTCTCAGGTGCTCGAAGCTCGGGCCGAGCTCACCGTGATACTCGGGTGCTCGACCCGAGCAACGAGCCCAATGTTAGTCTATGGGAGACCCGAGCATTTTTGCGGCGGCACCCCCGGCAGTCTGTAGAAAGCCTAAAAAGTGGCCAAAACGATAGTGACAGTGTTCAAATGACATGGGGACAGCATGAGGATCGCCCCAGGAAGCATTTCTGACCCCCAGGTCACAGCTGTCAACAACGTGGTCAGAGGTATTAAGCCACTTTTACGGGCTCACAATAAAACGTTCAAAAACGAAACTGAAACTGTTTTCCTGTGAAATATGTTAAGGGATATCCTTTCCAAAAAAAAAAGAGAATTTAGATGAAAAAAATTGATTTTTCCTTGCCCCTGAGACCTGGGGCTAAGTCTAGCAACTTGAGCAGCAGCAGCACACAGGACTGTAATGCAGTGTTTGTTGGTATAACCACTGCGTCTCCTATACAGCCTGCCTGCCTGATATCTGGGATAGATATTAGTCCTCAGAAGGACTGTTTGTTTGATTTTGCAGGCTTTAGAGACCCTACACTACCTATTTCACAGTATAAATCTCTCCCTAGCTCAGCAGCACTCTCCCTATACTGTCTGATCCCGAGCGACTGTGTCCAAGATGGCGTCGCCCGATTTTAAATACTCGAGGTGACGCTATGCGGCCAGCCAATCACTGTAATGCCCACAACCAACATGGCTGCGGCATTACAGTGACTGGCTGGCAATCCCTGCATGTTCATTGGCTCTGTAAAGAGCGCCAAACATGCAGGGCGGAGACCCAAGCTCCTGCCTGAGAAACCCGAAAATGCTCGGTGCTCGCCAAACATCCATAGTAGTGAGATGCTCGGGCGAGTACCGAGCAGTGTCGAACATGCTCGCTCAACACTAGTCGTGATCTATTAGAAAGTGGAGTGTGGCCTAAATAAACCTTCATTAAATAAATGGGTGTGACCTAAATCCAGTGCAACCAAATTGAGTCATAATTGCAACAATTTTGGTTTACCCTAGTTGATGGAAAAAAGCCAACTCATACATGGTGTAAACTTAGACTACACAGTGTAAGATGTGCAAAATGTATCAGATAGCAACAGCACGAGCCACCTTTGTAATTCTGTTACTCTTCAAGTCTAAGTTTACTTAGTCTAAGGGCGCTTTTAGACGTTCATGCAAACAAAGATTGAACTGCAATGTACGGACTGACCATGGTTCTCCCAACCTCAGCGTGACCGCTTCATAGATCGATGGCCAGTCCGTTCATTGCAAACCAATCTTGGACTGATTTGCATGGACGTCTGAACACACTCTACAAGCTAATCACATTAAGTAAAGCATCCACTTTCTGGGCAAATTTATCAAATGATTTTCCTATTGTATAATATTGATTGGTGATTATACAAAACAGCAAAATAGAAGTACTTTCATATATTACAGATACAATACAGAATGTGCATGTTCAGTAACATTTGAATCATGATTTTATTTTAGCATTCATGTCTCTTGGCTAGTTTTGGTGTGTATCTTTGTTTCTTTTTTTCAGGCAGCTTTGCTATGGTGTCATTGAAGGTAATGACAATTGGTGCTCAAGCTGGCATAAACATAGCGTCTTTCTGAATGAGGTTTCCTCAGGCCAAGTGAATGATTAATTTACAAATAAAAGAAATAAAAAAGACTATTTTATAGACAGTTTTTTTCATTTGAACTTTATCGAATATACTACATGCATACTAGAAAAAAGGGAGTCATGTTTTCTATTCTATAGTTTTATTGAATAGTTAGAGAAATTTTGAGTTCATATTTTGGTGCCATGTTGATAGTTATGCAGATACAATTTTACTATAACTTGAGGTTAGCAAGGTGTTCAACGATACATATAATGGTCAGTCTAATTAAAACAAGGCAATTATTTGACAGCCTGTGCCTGTACGCCCATTGAGTAAAGGTACCGTCACACTTAGCGACGCTACAGCGATCCCGACAAAGATACAACCTGGCAGGGATCGTTGCTGCGTCGCTGTGTGGTCGCTGGTGAGATGTCAAACAGTCAGATCTTCCCAACGACGCAGCAACGATATGGAGACCCGTAGCGACCTGTATAACGATGCAACGCAAATGCACGCTTATGTGTCTCAGTTCTGAGTCGCCGACGAGGTCGTTGCATGCTTCCCAGCGGGACCTCAACAATCAAAAAATGGTCCAGGCCATTTCAACACGACCAGCGATCTCACAGCAGGGGCCTGGTCGCTGCTATGTGTCAAAGTAGCGAGATCGCTGCTGAGGTCGCTGTTGCGTCACAAAACTTGTGACTCAGTAGCGATCTCACTAACGATCTCGATTAGTGTGACGGGTGCTTTAGTTCCATGCAATGAAAATCTTATCTATTCTATCACTGCAGTGTAGTCGATTTCCTTTAAAAGGGGCAAAGTGTGACCAAAGAATGAGAAAGTGGCATTGTGTCTATTCCAGTTTGTTCATTAATGCTATGTGATGATCGCACAAGGTAGATAATTAACATTATTTTGATCACCTTGGATTTAGAATGAGTTGCTAAAGTATAAAAAACTTTAATTGCAAAACTTCTTCAATTACATGTGGTACTATTATGGTATTTGTATTAGACAGCTTTTAAGTCAAGTTTTAAGAGCATCTAAAATGATTCCAAGTGTTTAAAGGGTTTGTCCATTAGTTTTATATCAATATTCTATATTAGGGTAGGTCATCAACATTAGATCCATGAGGTTCCAACACCCACATACTCAGCTGTTATAGCCTCTGTAGGAAGCCAGAACAGCACAGCTCCTTATAATGTTTAGTGGCTGCTTCTGGGTACTGCAGATCAGCATTTATATTGTTGAAGGTAATAGGAGTTGATCTGCAGTACTCATCAGCAGCCACTAGTATATCATACAGAGCTGTGGTGCTCCGCTCCATACGCTGTTTGCATCTAGTCAGAATCAGAGGTTATAACAGCTGATTGTTGGGGCTGCTGGATGTTGGACACGCACATAACTTATATTGTGGCCTAGATTATGTATAGGTCATTAATATAAAAATAATGTACAATTAATTTTAGATCAATCAATCAACAATGACCCATGTAAAAGAGTTATCTTACCATGACAACTCATTTCCAAAGTCAGACATTCATTTTGTTAGAAATGTATAGCCAGCCATAACATCCCTGGTGAGTACAGGTGTTCACAGGTGGTTTCAGAAGCCAATTTCCTTGACAATTAGTTAATTGAGGAGCTAACTTCAGTTTAAGTTTGGTTATTTTAATAAGGCAATCCCTAATAGTTATTTACATTTTTAAAAGGTTTCTTATTTCATAATTAAAATGTAATTCATAAAAGAAAATCATATTTTTTATAGTTTTTCTGGAATTTGTTGTGATTGAATAGGAACGTGCATTGTGTAGTTCCAAAAGGTACATGGCTTATTACAATACCGTTAACCCCACTTTCTCTTGTAATAAGCAATGCACTTGAAGTAAATTGTTATGTTTCCCATTATGTGACTGCTAACAGAGAGCTTCAAAATTCAGACATCTATTTCTAAAATGTGTTAAAAAAAGATCCATAACTTCTAATTATTAGAGATGACTGAGTAATTTGAAATTCAAGTTTTCAAGATTTGTTGAATTTTTACCAAAAAATTTGATTTCTAGTGAATCAATTTGCCACAAATCTCAATACTGCAAAATCTCTAATTGCCCTAAAAAGATATGTGTGACACTCTTAAGGCTCTTAGCATTCTTCTGAACCCCTGTCAAGTTCTTTAATGCAAAGCCAGCCTCAGAAATGTCAAAGTGACCTCACCTTATAAACTAATGGTAACCAATAGTAACCAACGGCCTGTTTAATATTACAAGGCATTGACAGACTTTTCATGCTTTGTAAAATAAAAAAATTAAAATATCATCCCTTTTAGTCTTTTGTGATCAGGCAGACCATTATGTCACTGTCTGGAAGTCCAACAGAATGACTGTAATCATGCACAGGGTCCTACCATGGAAATTCACCCCAGTTGATTCCCAACAAATGTAAGTTCACAAAAAAGCTGAGATGGTACATAAAACTGTAGTAATGCTAGCCCGTGAATTTTTTGTTTGAATTAAAATGAAGGAGAAACTGAGATTACTTTCTTCAAGGAAATGGCAGCTAGGTGTCTTCCAGACACTAAGCGCATACCATCATTTTGCAAAAGGCAGTACAATCTGGGTGGTGCAGCATTGATTGTGGTGAACTTGGACTTGAGTTTCCACACAAACGGACAAGCGTGTTTCCTGGGCAAACATATGGCTATCTACCAATGTAAAGGAGGATAAGTACAGAAAGCAGTAGATGAGAATGATGATGGTAAAGACCAGGCACTACTTGAGAATGCAACCTAGCTACAAGAAAGATGATCGAGAGAAGAAGGAGCACATTTTATCTTGCTCAAATAGATGGACCATTGGGTTTCCCCATGGGAGTAGATGATTCCTCTTCTTGTGCTGACAGAGACGTATTCCTAGTCAATATGTGCCAGGATGTCCATCTCTTATTTGCCTACTGCAGAACCTCCACACTGCAATCAATTGGTCCTCCTGCAGTGTAGAAAAAAAATTCTCACACAAGATATGTGTGCCCCCATGACAACTAACAACAAAGCTTTGAAGTGCTTTTAAGCTTTTTCCAACAATAGAAGTCGTGGTATCCAATATTTCCAGAGAAGCAGCAGCTATGCCTTCTAGAAGATTTTTTGGCTGGACACAGGCTCAGTTCTTTATGACCAGGTCTTGTCACCCACATAATCATCATCATCATCATCCCTAACCCAGCCGACAAATGTCTCAGTATGGGAAATGTCCTGTGCTCCTTGTCCCCCATCTGATTCCCACCTCTAGACTTGCCTTAAATTAGAGTGCCACTACCACTGACAGTCCCCCAATCATTCCGGATGACAGTGCTAGCAGAACAGCTAGACATTTGAATCACGTCCTCCATCTCCTCCAACCTCATGTCATTTGAATACAAAGGCTGAGTGTTCAGCTCATTCAATAAATCACTTGAAGAAGGTGATGTTGTGAAATATCTTTGTTAGCCTCCATAATGCTGTAGCTTAGCAGATTATGTGGCAGAGCATATACATATTTCATTAACAAAATTGAAAGTCCACAGTGGAGGAGGCGGTCTGTGCAGAACACTAACTTAAATTGACGGTGTCACTAACAAGTTAACAACATCTTGCTGTGACTGAAACGAATGATGTGCAATTTATTACATGGAGGCAAAAAAGGCCAATTGGGATTTGCGATTGGTAGTACTATTGCCCAGATGGCTGCACCAGTGGTGGCGGTGTTGCTATTGATACTAGTGCTTTCCATATTATCTGTGGTATGAGTTTTTTCCTTACACACTACCCCATCCATTACGATTGACACTTTTTCTTTTATCATACATTTTGTAGACAATTATAATTAACATTTACAAAAATTTTCTACCACAGTTATTCAACCCTTGACAAAAAGGACTGAACAAGAAAAATGCTAGTTATGTACACATGATGCCCAAAAAGCCTGCTGCAACAAAGGTATTGGTGTGGCATGTACAGGTCTCAGATTATTTAAACAGATGTGCAAAAATAGATCTGTACAGCATACAGACTCTCATGTTCTATCCTACAGAGTGTGTACAACAGCAGCACTGGAGAAGTGTTGTCTAATATTTTAGCATTTCTCTTCCCTTCTTGAATGCTGAGCTGTGCACTCAGAGGTCCTCTCCGTAGCCTATAACTCCCTAAAATGACAGCTGCATTCCCTGACTTTTATAGTGGCTCTGATAGTCCTTCCTGATTGGCTGTGATATACCATCTGATGTGCTGTGATAGATGCAAGGAATTATGTGGAAGTCCTTTTGGCTGCGCCTAGTCATATGAGCCCTCTCTTCTTGATGAAATCTTCAATAATGTGTAAAATGGCATTGTGCATTGTTTTTTGTAAGCCATGGAAATCGATGTGCAAATTGTTCAAATTTGATAATACCTGCAAATTTCATTACATTCAACAAGAAGTCATTTCTCAAACTTTCGCTCATCTCTACTAATTATACAAAGAAAAATTACTATTTAAGAAATATTTATTTGGCAGCAAAATGATTTTCCAGGGAAAAAGTAATTCTTATTGTAGCAAAACATATCCAAACACTGACAGATTTAGAAATAAATGTTATTAGTAAATATGTTAGATTTTGGCCAAGTCACTGTTTATGCCACCCAAAATATACCTATTTTCACATATTCCTTTGGCCTGACTCATTTGTGGATGGAGTGGTTAAGCCAATTCTATTTTCTCTTGTTATATTTGTTGCTGTTTTTTGTGCCAAATTCTCAAAATTGTGCACGCGGTTAATCAATTTTGGGCAAAGACACAAATGGTTTTCATTTTTGCCTTGCCCTCAACATTTTTTTTGCAACTTTTTAGCACAAAAACCCGTACGTAAAATCACCCCAGGTTGGGACTGGAATACACTATGACAAATTTTGTGAATTTTAAAAAAGTTGCAAATAATAACTCAGACAAAAACATCTAGAGACCAGACTCCATTCGCGAAGGTAAACAAATAAACAAAAAAAGAACACATATAAAATAGACTTAAAAAAAAGCACAAATGCAAAGATTAATATAGTGCAAACATAAGAGTTTGGAAACCCTAAAACCTTGACAATAATAAGGCGCAAAATGCAATAATGAATCAGGTACTTTACTTATAAAAAGGCTAGTCATTCTTTGTTTTGGCATCCTTTACAAATTGTTGCATTCTATTGGTACTGCAATTATTGTAGGGTTCTTGATGAATTTTTTAGTAAATGAATGACAGCTCGTTGTTGTGATCATATCAAGTTGTGTACTTTGCAGTTACTTAATAGAAAAATGTTGTCAGCTACTATGGGAATAGACAATTTTATGGGGTGAAAAACTAGAAGGAAACTTTATCAAAAAGAAATACATCCCCTATTCATCAAAACGGAGACTTCTCATTGTGTCTTATAACAAACATTTCTTTCATACACATGATGCTGTTTGTTTTCTTTGACTACGTTTACATCTGGGATTTCAGTGCATAACTCATACTTCTGCCTGTGCCTAAGGCTTCAAAATAAAATTATCCCAACTTCAGGATAGCAGTTCTGCTTGATAAAATGTATTTATGGTGACATCAGGATGTTATGTAAAAGGCGTAATGTTTCAGTTATTATGCCAGATGCCAAGTTCCATTTTATTTCACACAAATACTGCCTTTTGCCTAAGTAACTTACAAAAAACATAAATAATGCACTTGTGCAAACAATTTTACACAATACAAGAATATGTGCATATAGCATCTTGGTCTAGGAAAAAGTGAAGTGAAAGTGCCCCCCCAAAAAAAGGACATAGTGTTAAGCAATGTCAAAATGGCTCTATATTTGCTTCATCTTATGTCACCTCTTTTAACCACTTCACAGTTTGGAAACGCAGTTAAAAGAAGTGGCAAGCTCATTCTTTGGTTAGCTTCTACTGGGAAGCCGCACGTGACATATGCTTAGCAGCAAAGAATTAAAGGCTCCGGCAAAGCCTCCTGATGAAAATGACCACTCGCGTTTTCCTGAAGCGGCTTCACCTGGCAAATCTCGGCGGCTGTGCTGGCGTCTATGTGATGCTGTGGACTCATGCCTTAAGAGTGATCTGGAAAAAATAATTCTAAGCCTTATGAAATTAGAAAATTTACATTCTCTAATAATTGTCAAGGTGTTTATTACCATAAGCCCGCCACTCTTCAAGCTTTCTCCTCTCCAATCTATCCAGGATATAGCATTCAGGCTCATCTTTCTATCAACCACTACACTAAAGTCTTCACTCTGTGCAGGTCACTGCACTTGTTGTCCATTCACTTTAGAATACAATTTAAACTTATTAGGGGTTGTTTATGTAAACCATTCCTTAGTAGGCAAGTGTTAAGCCAGAGCCTGTTGGATAAAATGTGACAAATGTCACAGAGGCATTCAATGAGGGCCTGCTCCCCTTGAAAGTATTTTTTTTTCATATCTAAATCAGATAAGTAATTTAAGCTATTACACAAAATGCTTTTATGCATATTTTATGTTTTAATTTTTATTAAGTTATAATAAACAGGTATTTTAAGCCTTTTAGTTCTATTATTTATAATACTGTAAGGTAATCCAATTGTCCTCTAGAGTAAATTACCGTTAATTAACATGGCATTTTCAAATTATACATTGTAGCAACTTATTGATGTTCTCACCTTGATATCACTTGCAAGTCAATAACTTGAACAGTACATTGTCTCCATTCACTAATACCTTCTTTTACAATGTTACATTTGACAAATTGGTTAATCAATAATTTACAAAACACACTGTGCGAGGCATTAACTTACAGACTGAACAGTAAACAATTCAAAGATCTTGCCAGTTGCAATGGACATGATATTGTACAACGTCCATCAAAATAACTCAGAACTTGATGTTATCATTGCTAATAGCTAACCTTTAAGGGTGCGTTTACACTTGCCAATTATCATGAACAAGCATTTCTAGAAAAGCTCATTTCTTGATGAATGACCAATGAATGTTGCCAATCATCCTATAAATTAGCAAAATTCTTCCTAGTTTGGGTGAAATGATTTTTAAGCTTGCTTTAAAATTATCGGGATTTTTTTTCAGCTCATCGTCCTGTGTGAACTGGTAAGTGAGGTCTTGCTGTCTTAACAGGCTATTAAAATGACAAACAATTGCCATATAAGTACCTAATCAGCAGTTGTTTAACAGAGGCCATGGGTAAACCCACCTTAAGGAAGTTGATGATTTTCTTGTTATTTTGACAAGTGAACAGTAAACAGAATAATTCACAACTTACTAATGTACTGTTACCAGCAGTGCCACCCCATGTTAATGCAGCCTGCTCTACAGACAGTACAGTGCTTCGGTTCTTAAAATGGCCAATAACGGAGGGGTAGATAACCTGATCCATCTCTGACCATGCAGAGATGTATAATGTAGAATGCCTTTCATTTGACTTACCCTGGAGTTTGCTCTTACTCGGGAAGAAGCCGACAGGGAGAAACCCAGAGTTCATTGGTGAAAAATGAACCGCTGTTGCATTGGAAGACCAGGCTCAAACCATCGGGTCTCCTAACCAAAGCTATATGCTTTGCATATACTTATGAATCACTTAGCTCAATCCAGGAGAATCAGCAATCAGGCCGGGTCTTCCAAAGCGAGAATAATCTGTGTTTCATGTATGTGTGAAAACGGTCTCAGATATATAGTTCATGCCGTATGTTATTAATGTTATGACCACATATCCATTTTTTACTGAGCAAACTAAAATAATTTTTTCGCTTCTCTTATCAATATTACGTTATGACGTGTCTCTTTTGATATTCACAGCTTTAGGGGTGATAGGAAATGTGTTTTTTTTTCTTTTGGAGAAAGTTATTGGCTCCATCCTTATTGATTGCTGTGGTGAAGGATAGGTTTTCAAATTGGATGTATGCAAAAAATGCCATGCTATTTACATGCACTAGTCTGATCTGAAAATGGACCAGGCTATTGCATGCTGCGATTGTTTTTCATACAGATCATTGGTCCGTGTGAAAACTTGTTTATGTTCATTGACACGTAGGATATTATTCGGTCAGTGTGCCGTGTGTCGGGAGAGAAGTCTGACCAAAAATACGGCCATCTCAGCGAACTCTAACAAGAAGGTGAATGCTCTCATTTTAAGAACATCCATTGACAACACCAAGCCTCTTTGTTTTGCTTTGTACAGAACAATAAGTGAATGTACTTACACGGGACATGTTTCAAAAAAATTTCACTGGAAAACAATTATATACATAAGTATGAGACTACTCCCAAGACATGAGAACATTCCCAAAGGAAATTTTCGTCTGTGGCTTTGTACTACTCATGTTAAAACATCTGAAGTTTGAAGCATTTGTTTCAGTAAAAAGTGCTGCAGATGTTTTTTGGAGTCAGCAGCATTTCTTTTAAGACCTAACATTGTCTAGGTATTGTATTTCTTTTTTCCTTCTGCTATTTTTCTCATAGGCTTCTCTGTAGTGCTTTTATAAAAAGCATGTGCAAATTGACACAAAGTGAAAAATATCTCCAAATACATCACTATAAAGACTTTTTTTACAATTGTATCTTTTTTATACAAAAGCCCCTAAAATATTCCATATGTATCCTGCATTTTGAAAAAAAAAAGCCATGAACTCACATAAAAATCTGATAACATTTTAAATTCCACACTACAAAAATAAAAAAATACAGCGAAACTCTTTAAGTGCTCTAGCGGTAGGCAAAAACTGTACCTATTTTCTTACAATAGAATATCCCATACAACAAGAAGTTACAATATACGTGAAAAATCTGAAAATAAATTGTCAAAGAAATAATTAATAATCAATCAATCTCAGACCTGAAATTTGATTCACCGTGTATAAGTAAATGTTAATTCATGCACGAGAAGTAGTAAAACAAACACAACACAATGAGGCAGATGAAGCATGACAGAAATCAGAAAAGGAAGGTTGGCTGTGAACACAAGAGCTATTTCGAAGAGACGGTCCATGTGTATTGCCAATTACTCTACTCCATAAACCCCATTATGAATAAGCGTTAGGTAGTCCCCACTGGCAGCACATGCATTTTTGTGTTAACAAGCATTGAATGATACCAAATGACAATACGGCACGGATATTAACTGATGATCTCACTATATAAAAACAAGCCCTCCAGAGGAACTCCCTCAGTATATTTTACTAAAGGGGAAAACTCATGTGTAATGTAATGGTTTTAATATTTATGATCAGAATTTGAAGACTGTTGGTGATCTAAAGAATCTAGACTACCTTACAAAAGTTCTTGGCTGCCTATTGATAGGCTACTGGATGTTGTAGTTTGCTGCTTGGACTTCCCTGGTTAAGAAAGGAATTTGCACGACCATTATATTCTAATTGGGAAAAATTGTTAAAAATTAAAGAAGAAAAATAATGAGGCATGTCGGTTTATGGCATCTAGCTTTCACCCGAGTGCTGAATTTTATTATTTAGAAGCTTAGAATTCTGTTTTTACATAGAAAACCTACAACTGTGTATAAAACCTACACTGTTGGAAAAAATAGGCACATGGACCATGGATTGATGAAATGGATGAAAACAGGATACAACACATTGATTTTTCTCATACGCAAAAAACCTGGATACCTGAATAATGCGGGTTGCAAGATCTCCAAGCAGAAGTTGTAAGGAGCTTGTAAGGCTACACTCCCATGATGAGTGCTTGGTGAGTTTATGATGTTGCAGATTTTCTGTAGCATTTCTGCAGCTATTAGGTAAATTAGGTTACTTGCGTTTTATTTATTGGGTTTTTGAGTGAGTTTTTTACATGCGTTTTTATGGCGGTTTTCTAGGAGGCTGCATTTCTCCTGATGGAAAGTGACAAGCCAGGCCTGGCATGTCAGAGTGAGGAGACTTATATGCCATGGATGCTCCTCCGGGAAATTAAACAGGCAAATTGCCTCTTCAGAGAAGAAGAGGACTAGAACTCTAGTGCCACCTACAGGTGCATCTCACTAAATTAGAATATCATCAAAAAGTTAATTCCTTTCAGTTCTTCAATACAAAAAGTGAAACTCATATATTATATAGAGTCATTACAAACAGAGTGATCTATTTCACGTGTTTATTTCTGTTATTGTTGATGATTATGGCTTACAGCCAATGAAAACACAAAAGTCATTATCTCCGTAAATTATAATAATTTACAAAAAACACCAGCAAAGGCTTCCTAAGTGTTTAAAAAGGTTCCTTAGTCTGTTTTAGTAGGCTCCACAATCATGGGGAAGACTGCTGATTTGACAGATGTCCAGAAGGCAATCATTGACACTAAGTAAATGAAAAGTTAATTTTGCATTTCATTTGGAAATCAAGGTCCCAGAGTCTGGAGGAAGAGTGGAGAGGCCACAATCCAGCAGCTTGAGGTCTAGTGTGAAGTTTCCACAATCAGTGATGGTTTTGGAAGTCATGTCATCTGCTGGTGTAGGTCAACTGTGTTTTACTAAGACCAAAGTCAGCGCAGCCTTCTACCAGGAAATTTTAGAGCACTTCATGGTTCCCTCTGCCGACAAGCTTTTTGGAGATGGAAATTTCATTCTCCAGCAGGACTCGGCACCTGTCCACACTGCCAAAAGTACCAATGCCTGGTTTAAAAACAACAGTATCACTGTGCTTGATTGGCCAGCAAACTCGCTTGACCTTAACCACATAGAGAATCTATGGGGTATTGTCAAGAGGAAGATGAGAGACACCAGACCCAACAATGCAGATGAGCTGAAGGCTGCTATCAAAGCAACCTGGGCTTCCATAACATCTCAGCAGTGCCACAGGCTGATCACCTCCATGCCACACCGCATTGATGCACTAATTGATGCAAAAGAAACCCCGACCAAGTATTGAGTGCATTTGCTGAACATACTTTTCAGTAGGCCAACATTTCGGATTTTAAAAACATTTTTCAAGCTGTTGTTATAAAGTATTCTAATTTACTGAGATAATGACTTTTGTGCTTTCATTGGCTGTAAGCCATAATGATCAACATTAACAGAAATAAACACTTGAAATAGATCACTCTGTAATGACTCTATATAATATATGAGTTTCACTTTTTGTATTGAAGAACTGAAATAAATTAACTTTTGGATGATATTCTAATTTAGTGAGATGCACCTGTATTGGAAGTAGCAATTCTAAAAGTCAATATCGACCCTTTAACAAGCCTTGACATATGACTTAGGATAAGAGATTCTGGCTCTGGCTTTTATCCCAAGTCATATGACAAGGCTTGTTAAAGAGTTGATATTGACTTTTAGGATTGCTACTTCCAATAGGTGGCACTAGAGTTCTAGTTCTTTTCCTCTCTTAAGAGGCAATCTGCATATTGCGTTTTTTGATACTGCGGTTTTTGTCTCTTTTTGGTTTGTCATGTTATAGGTTAAACAGCCTTGTTTTACTTTGCTCGCAAAATATGCAGCGTGAAAAACTCAACATGGGAACTTAACCCAAAGTAGCATCAATTGGGCACAGAAGCAACACTGCAGCATGGTATTTAGGAGAGAAGGTGGTAAAATAAGGTAAAAAAATATATTACAAAAATTCACAATTTTGCAATGTCTGGAAAGTAATTAAATATAAAAAGTTTAGTTACTGTTTAAGGCGTCATTCAAACATTTGCAATTTTTCATGTACGCAAAAAAAAATAATTCAATTTTTTTCATCCTAGTTTCAACAGTGAGTGATCAGTGTATCATATTTTACCTTCATCAGTGTCTTTAATGTATTGATAAATAAATTACAAAGCTTCCCCTATCCATTAATATGTTAATCACTGACAGCACACGGATTGTACACTGATGTCACCTGTGTGCCGTCCATGCTTTTCATGTAACCATAGACTTGTTTTGGTGCTTTTCATCTGTGACTCCTATCAAAAATGAACACGTCTCCTTAATTTTTTGGCACAGGCCACCAAAAAACACAGACACGTGAACAGCTCTGTAGACAATAATGAGTACAAGTTCCATCCATGAAAACCACGGATCGATCACGTACGTGAGAAATAGACGTCTGTATGAGGCCTAATTGATTTAGGATAATTAAGTATGTCCTCTTTGTGTTACCATAACGGAAACATATTCATTGATTGTACACTATCCTACGAGGCTCATATTGTACAATTCATTCTTTGAAGATTATAGCTTATCCATGTGCTGACAACTTTTCTATATCTAGGACTATTGCAGTGCATTTACAAATTCTCGCACAAGGGTCACACTTTTGTATGTAAGGTGGAATCATGGAAATTTTGTGACTTCTAAAATGAGTATTTATGAAAACCAGGGACTAGAAGGACATTTTCTGCTAAACAATCTTTCTGTTCTATTTCCTCTACTGACTAGCAACATACAAAGTGATTGCTGAACACCCCTCCCATCAGGTTTTGTCTGATCCCATCAGTCCAACAATCAGCTCTATCATTATCACAGGGAGGGGTCTTTATCATGTAAACCCCTGGTCTATGTATGCTTTTGTATTCTCACCAGTGTGACAAGCACCATGCAGCAGGCAAGACTGTGTTATTTCCATTGAGAACCTATAATTACTTACCAGAAGCAACACTTCAGCATGTTTAAAGTATTAGACATCACATTCAGGGGATAGCAAGAATGACAAATCACACAGAGAGGTGTTGACATATTTTATGCATCTTGGATTCCTATCAGCACTAGTGATGGGATCATTTTACGTTTGTTCTATCCACTACAGAATATACCACCAGTCACACATTATTATAAAATTACTGTCAAGGAATCCATTTTTTTGTGAGAAATGCATATAAAAGAATGAATTGGGACATTATATTATTAGTTATCCATTATTTATATCTTGATATGCCTTAATAAATCCAAAGATGGTTACGCAGACCCATTGCGTGTAAATCCAAAAGGCTATGTTCCCACAGTGAACTTTTGTTGAGTTTTTGACGCTGCAGAATTTCTACACTTAATAGTAAATTAGATTACTTGCGTTTTTTCATTGCGCTTTTGTGTACGTTTTTTTAACATACATTTTTACCGCGTGTTTAACACTGTGGTTTTTGTCTCTTGTTCGTATGTTATGCTTTAATTAAAGCTGCTTTGTTTTTGATACTTCTTGCGTTTTTGCTATGACTAAACTTTATTGACATACTCAGGTGCAGATTACAAGTTTTCTTCATGTGCTTACGCCGCAGAAACGCACTACAAAATGCATGCGCGTTTTTAACCTGTGGATTTTCAGCATCTAATGCAAGTCTGTGGGAATGAGATTTCTAGAAATCCCATCCACTTTGCTGGAACTGTAAGACGATGCGTTTTCAATGCAGCAAAAATACTCAGCATAAAAAAAACTCACCAAAACCTCGTCATGGGAATGTAACCTAAAGGTGCTTTTTCACATACATCATTTTGTTTTGAAAAAGCCATTGTTTGAGCAGTATTTTCTTTCATCTACTTATTTTTATGAATTAGGGCTCATGCAGACAAGCGAATAAATCATAGAATCATAGAATGGTAGAGTTGGAAGGGACCTCCTGGGTCATCTGGTCCAACCCCCTGCTCAAAGCAGGAATCACTAAATCATCTCAGACAGATGTCTGTCCAGCCTCTATTTGAAGACGTCCATTGAAGAACTCACCACCTCTCTTGGCAGCCTGTTCCACTCATTGATCACCCTCACTGTCAAAATTTTTTTTCTAATATTTGATCTGTGTCTCCTCCCATTCAGTTTCATCCCATTGCTTCTAGTCTTTCCATGTGCAAATGAGAATAAAGATGATCCTTCTGCAATGTGACAGCCCTTGAGATATTTGTAGACAGCTATTAAGTCTCCTCTCAGTCTTCTTTTTTGCAAGCTAAACATTCCCAAATCCTGTAACCGTTCCTCATAGGACATGGTTTGCAGACCGGTCACCATTCTGGTCGCTCTTCTTTGAACTTGCTCCAGTTTGTCGATGCCTTTTTTAAAATGTGGTGCCCAAAACTGGACACAGTATTCCAGATGAGGTCTGACCAAAGAGGAGTAAAGTCTGATAATGACTTCACGTGATCTAGACTGTATGCTTCTGTTAATACATCCCAGAATTGTATTTGCCTTTTTTGCTGCTGCATCACACTGTTGACTCATGTTCAGTCTATGATCTATTAGTATACCTAAGTCTTTTTCACATGTACTGTTGCTTAGCTCTATTCCTCCCATTTTGTATATGCTTTTTTCATTTTTATTGCCCAGATGTAGTACTTTGCATTTTTCCCTGTTAAAAACCATACTGTTAGTTACTGCCCACTGCTCCAGTTTATTTAGGTCTTTTAGAATCCTCTCTCTCTCTTCTCTAGTATTAGCTATCCCTCCTAGCTTTGTGTCATCAGCAAATTTAATCAGTTTACCCTCAATTCCTTCATCTAAATCATTGATAAAGATGTTGAACAATACAGGTCCCAGGACAGAGCCCTGTGGTACCCCACTTGAGACATTCATCCAACTGGATATGAAGCCATTTACGACTACTCTTTGAATCCGATCACTAAGCCAGTTATGAATCCACCTAACAGTTGCTTTGTCCATTCCATACTAGGTAATTATTTCAATAAGGATGGTGTGAGATACTTTGTCAAATGCTTTGCTGAAGTCAAGATATACTATATCTACAGTATTTCCCTGATCCACCCAGTCAGTGATTCTGTCATAGAAGGAAATCAAGTTAGTGTGACATGACTTGTTAGTTACAAACCCATGCTGACTCTGGTTAATCACTTCATTCTTATCCAGGTACTTACATACATGTTGTTTAATAATTTGTTCAAAGATCTTTCCTGGTATAGAAGTCAGACTCACCAGCCTATAGTTCCCTGGGTCCACCTTCTTCCCCTTTTTGAAGATAGGAACAACATTTGCTCTTCTCCAGTCTTCTGGGACTTCTCCTGTTCTCCAAGAATTTTCAAAGATTGGTTCTAAAATTTCTTCTACGATCTCCTTCAGTACTCTGGGGTGTAATTCATCTGGACCTGGAGACTTGAACTCATTTATGTTAGCTAAATATTCCCTCACAGTCTGTTTACAGATAAGTTGGATTCTTCTATTACTTTAATAGGACAATGAAGATCAGTTGATGTTACATTTTCTTTCTGAGAGAAAACAGATGCAAAATAGGAATTAAAAAGTTCGGCCTTCTCAACATCCTTTCTTACCATTTCACCATTTTCATCCTGTAAAAATCCTATAGAATCTTTGACTTTTCTTTTACTTTTGACATATCCCCAAAATCCTTTTTTATTGCTTTTGACATCTCTCTGCAAGCCTTAATTCATTGTCAGCTTTAGCTAACCTGATAAATGCCCTATAGGATCTGCAGACTGCATTATAATCTTCTTTAGATATGCCTCCCTCTTTCCATTTGATAAACAATTCTTTCTTTCTTTTTAGCATGTGTTTAAGTTCTGTGTTCATCCATCCTACTTTTCGGGTTTGTTAACGATTGTGCTTTGAGAATCTCATTTTTAAAAATTTCCCATCCTTCCTGGACATTTTTGTCCTTCAGGACATCCAGCCATTGGATCCCTCCTATTCTCTTTCTGAGTCGCATAAAATCTGCCTTTCTGAAATCTAACCTTGAAGTTTGAGTCTTCACATGTCTTCCTCCTCTAGTTATCCAAAATTCTATAATAGCATGATCGCTGCCTCCGAGGGTCCCAGCCACTTTTACCTCCTCAACCATTTCCTCCCTGTTTATAAGGATTAGATCCAAAGTAGCAGATCCCCTTGTTTTCTCCCCTACCTTTTGGAAGACAAAGTTGTCAGCAAGAGAGGATAAGAAAATCGGACGTGTGCTGTCTGATTTTTAATCGGCTAACTCACGGACAGCACACTGACTCATGCTACTCAATAGTGCTGTTCAGATGAATGATTTTTTTCTTGTCTGTAAGAAAAAAATTGCAACATGCACTACTTCCTTCCTAGTCTTGGATGAGACTCACATTCAAGTCTATGTGTGAGTGAAAAAAATTTGATTCCACCATCCGAGTGGCGTCCGATTTTTACAGATAGATATGTATTATAAACCTAGGAAACTGTATTTGAACATGTACATGTTTTAATGTAGCTATATGAAAATTTATCGCACACGGACGTCACACGTATGTCACGTGAACGTAAAAAATGGACACGGGTGAAAATGTAAGAAAAAAATTCTAGTTTTCTGGATGATTTTTCATACGCTTGTCTGCAGCTGGTCATCATGCTTGGCCAATAGACTTGGAGTGTGCACTTTCCTGGAGCTGGTCATCATGTTTGGCCAATAGGTTTGGAGTGTGCACTTTCCTGCAGCTGGGCATCATGTTTGGCCAATAGGTTTGGAGTGTGCACTTTCCTGCAGCCGGTTATCAAGTTTGGCCCATAGGTTTGGAGTGTGCACTTTCCTGCAGCCGGTCATCATGTTTGACCAATAGGTTTGGAGTGTGCACTTTCCTGCAGCTGGTCATCATGTTTGGCCAATAGGTTTGGAGTGTTCACTTTCCTGCAGCCGGTCATCATGTTTGACCAATAAGTTTGGAGTGTGCACTTTCCTGCAGCCGATCATCATGTTTGACCAATAGGTTTGAAGTGTGCACTTTCCTGCAGCCAGTCATCATGTTTGGCCAATAAGTTTGGAGTGTGCACTTTCCCGCAGCCGGTCACCATGTTTGGCCAATAGGTTTGGAGTGCGCACTTTCCTGCAGCCGGTCATCATGTGTGGCCAAAAGGTTTGGAGTGTGCACTTTCCTGCAGCTGGTCATGATGTCTGACCAATAGGTTTGGAGTGTGCACTTTCCTGCAGCCGGTCATCATGTTTGACCAATAAGTTTGGAGTGTGCACTTTCCTGCAGCCGATCATCATGTTTGGCCAATAGCTTACTAGTGTGCACTTTCCTGCAGCCAGTCATCATGTTTGGCCAATAAGTTTGGAGTCTGCACTTTCCCTCAGCCGGTCACCATGTTTGGCCAATAGATTTGGAGTGTGCACTTTCCTGCAGCCGGTCATCATGTGTGGCCAAAAGGTTTGGAGTGTGCACTTTCCTGCAGCCGGTCATGATGTTTGACCAATAGGTTTGGAGTGTGCACTTGCCTGCAGCCGGTCATCATGTTTGGCCAATAGGTTTGGAGTGTGCACTTTCCTGCAGCTGGTCATTATGTTTGGCCAAAAGGTTTGGAGTGTGCACTTTCCTGCAGCTGGTCATCATGTTTGGCCAATAGGTTTGGAGCGTGCACTTTCCTGCAGCTGGTCATCATGTGTGGCCAATAGGTTTGGAGGGAGCACAACCGCCTGTTGCATGCTAAAAGAGTGTCCTATTAGAATAAATAATGCCATTATTCACTCAGCATACTTTTTGTTCATTATATGGAATAGTGTAGTAGAATACTCTATAGTATAAAGAGACATAAAAAGGAAATTAGAGCCCTTAACAAATTTTTCTTGCAATGAGACTCTGGACAACTTAATCCAGAATATGATGGTACAGAGGGTTACATCAGTTGATTCTTATACAGGTATAATAAGAGGCCTTATGTTGCTAAACTAGAGGGTTTAAAACTCACTAAACCTAAACTCATGCTAATTGTGCTTAAAATGGACAGCACATTGACCCAATAATAACCTATGGGCTAGTGCACACCAGCATTTTTCCACACGGACAGACGGTTCTCGCAAAAAGAAAATTGCAACATACAATAGGTTGGTGTATTTTATGTACCTAAACAGTACAGAAATGAAGGCTGCTACTGCAGCAGCTCTTTGTGCAGCAGAGCCAATTACTTCCGCATTTTTCAGACGTGACTGGCCTGTTTTTTGATATGGCCATCTGAGCCTGGAATAAAGCTCAGTATATGTTAGAAGACAATGCAGAGTACTTCAAATCATTAATGTTTACCATTGTCTTTTATTATGTTCATTATTAAATTACCACAATTAACAGTTCTTTAAAGCTGAAAAAAATCAGATTGCTGCTATTATTCGACGACAGTTTATATGCTCTATACTGCTAATGTTAAGAAATGCATTCCTTCTTTAAGACTTGATGGTTAGTTACTGTGGAAATATATGTGAGAGCTACAAAAAGCCTACATTTTCATTGAAATTTATATATTCATGTCACACTGTGAAGGAATTACCTCTACTGTTGCATGGTGTTTCCGAATCTGTCAGTGACTCAGAGCAGAAATTATAGGAATATTGATTCCAACAATAAATCATTTTGAAAACCACAATAGAACTCACTACCTTTGTCTTTTCCCATCAACAATGAAAATCCTACTGCCTCTTTCTCCATATTTTACACACATGCAGTATTTACAATATATACTGCATATTGGAGATGAGCACATCCATTCAATGCAAATCAAATTTGAGACAAATTCAATAGAATTCAAATTAGAGTAAAATTTTATTAAATATGCAGGTCCCGGCAAATTTGAACAACTTGGAATTTGAATTACGCAAAATGCCTAACAAATGGCTATTTTTTTTTTTCTTTTACACATTGCAAAAGATTGCATCAGCCACAGGAGGCTCACATGACCTCAGGCACAATCAGGGGGTTTCCTCATAATGTCTTACAGCTATCATTTCACATTGTAAAGTTCAAGAGGCACTATAATAGCCTGTATAAAACCATAAGCTGGGAATGTAGCAGTCATTTTAGCTCAGCAATAGAAACAGGAATAGAAAGCCCTAAAACATTGGACAAATATTTCAGACAGTAATGTGTTGTGTAATTGCCGCATTGAAGAAAATGAGCATAGTCTGGGAATACTAAAGAGATTTAACTTATAGGGGAAAAGACAAATAGGAGTGGTGTCAGCAGCAGTGTCAGACTTAATGTAATTAATCAATGATACAGTAGGGAAAAATGTATTTTGTCAGCCACCAATTGTGCAAGTTCTCCCACTTAAAAAGATGAGAGAGGCCTGTAATTTACATGATAGGTAGACCTCAACTATGAAAGACAAAATGAGAAAACAAATCCTGAAAATCACATTGTTTGATTTGGAAAGAATTTTTTTTCAAATTTGGGTGGAAAATAAGTATTTGGTCAATTATAAACAAGCAAGATTTCTGGCTCTCACAGACCTGTAACTTCTTCTTTAAGAGGCTCCTCTGTCCTCCACTCATTACCTGTTGTACTGGCTCCTGTTTGAACTTGTTATCAGTATAAAAGACACCTGTCGGCAACCTGAAACAGCCACACTCCAAACTCCACTATGGTGAAGACCAAAGAGCTGTCGAAGGACACCAGAAACAAAATTGTAGCCCTGCACCAGGCTGGGAAGACTGAATCTGCAATAGGCAAGAAGCTTGGTGTAAAGAAATCAACTGTGGGAGCAATAATTAGAAAATAGAAAACATACAAGACCACTGATAATCTCCCTCGATCTGGGGCTCCACACAAGATCTCACCCCTTGGGGTCAAAATGATCTGAAGAACGGTGAGCAAAAATCCCAGAACCACAAGGGGGGACCTAGTGAATGACCTGCAGAGATGGAACCAATGTTACACAGGCTACCATCAGTAACACACTACGCCGCCAGGGACTCAGATCCTGCAGTGCCAGACGTGTCTCCCTTCTTAAGCCATTCCATGTCCGGGCCCGTCTGAAGTTTGCTAGAGAGCATTTGGATGATCCAGAAGAGTATTGGGAGAATGTCATATGGTCAGATGAAACCAAAGTAGAACTGTTTGGTAGCAACACAACTCGTCGTGTTTGGAGGAGAAAGAATGCTGAGTAGCATCCAAAGAATACCATACCTACTGTGAAGCATGGGGGTGGCAACATAATGCTTTGGGGCTGTTTCTGTGCCAAGGGACCATGACGACTGATCCGTGTACATAACAGAATGAATGGGGCCATGTAACGTGAAATTTTGAGTGCAAACCTCCTTCCATCAGCAAGGGCATTGAAGATGAAACATGGCTGGGTCTTTCAGCATGACAATGATCCCAAGCACACCGCCAGGGCAATGAAGGAGTGGCTTTGTAAGAAGCATTTTAAGGTCCTGGAGTGGCCTAGCCAGTCTCCAGATCTAAACCCTATAGAAAACCTTTGGAGGGAGTTGAAAGTCCATGTTGCCCAGCAGCAGCCCCAAAACATCACTGCTCTAGAGGACATCTACATGGAGGAATGGGCAAACATACCAGCAACAGTGTGTGCCAACCTTGTGAAGACTTACAGAAAACGTTTGACCTCTGTCATTGCCAACAAAGGATATATAACAAAGTATTGAGATGAACTTTTGTAATTGACCAAATACTTATTTTCCACCAAAATTTGAAAAAAAATTCTTTCCAAATCAGACAATGTTATTTTCAGGATTTGTTTTCTCATTTTGTCGCTCATAGTTGAGATCTACCTATGATGTCAATTACAGGCCTCTCTCATCTTTTTAAGTGGGAGAACTTGCACAAATGGTGGCTGACTAAATACTTTTTTCCCCACTGTATATGGTTGCTGGTATTTTTCCTGCTGCATTTAAATTACAATTATACATTTTTTTCTTCATTCCTAACGCACTAGAAAGGAGCAGCAAGGCAGCATAATATTTTTTTTTACAGAAAACAAAAATCTGAAATCAGTTTCTGTCACATGGTGTTCTTGCCAGTTCCAAACGACTGAAATTAATTTTTGCAATTCTTCTGCAATCCTTTTTGTGTAGGGGGAATAATTGTTTGTTTTTTTAAATGAAAACTTTTTTTCACAAAATCCAGACATTTAGCTGCGACTATTTACATCACAAAGTGTTATTTTTGCATCACACCATTTTTGGAAGGGAAGTTAAATTTTGTAAAAAAAAATAAATAAATAAAAAGTTTAAACTGTAGAAATGTAAAGAATAACTGTATGTACTTTCAAGTAACTTTTCAGAATAAGCTGTGCAATTTGTGTACATGAGGAATATCACTATATATAACTTTGATCTTGCATTCTTGCCAGTTTTCTTCTCTGCATGTTCAATTTCTAATTTACAATCCAACGGGAGGTGGGACAAGTGATTAACATTCCCCTTTTACTATACAGAGACAAGCTGCAGCAGCATGGAGAAAGTTATACAACAAACATGAGCTGTCTGGATGTGAATAATTTCTGGGGTGAGGTAAAAGTTGTTAGAAGGTTCATCCCGCTGTTTTTATTTCTCCTTTTGCCTGTTTCCTCACCCTTCTCCCCACTTGTCCTCCTATCTCTCCTCTCCATAGAGGATAATTGGCTATGACACCTGCAGTCTGTCTTGTCTGTGCTAGGCAGATTTGAGCTTTTTTTCAGAGTGGATGATAAATTCAGGAGGCAGTAGAGACGGAAGAAGTGGCTGAGAAGTGATGAAGGGAGCTAATTTCTCCATTAAGACACATTGCAAAGTTTCTTATATTCACCTGTGATTAATGCAAATTTTATTGAAAATATAATTTTGTTTTAACTATGCAAGTCTGTTTTTGCACACCCATATTACTAGTCTAATTAGATGACTATGCATGCCACCCCTATACTGCAGCTGGCTGCCACATTTTTATTTGTGTAAGTGTACGTACTTGGCATTTCTAGTTACGATCTTTTTGGCAAGTGATGAATAATTGAGGTTGAAAAGTTTCTCAACAGTTAATTACTGTAGGGTACATAATGTATGGTGAAAGAAAAAGTGGTATTTCAATGGACAGGGTAATGTTACAGAAAAAACAACCAATACCACGGCTAAGAACATGGAGCCATTAGAAGTATCAAAAGCACCACCATTGCCACGATCCATACAGACAGTAGTACTATCAAATGCAGGTCACATTTGTCCTACTTTGCATCCGGAAAGTGCATTAGTGGGGAAAAGGCAGAGGGTGTTGTGGAACATATGACACATCAATCGTCTCAGTCACAACAGGGTTACCTCTGTCAACGGCACCATCAGTTTGAGTCAGTGATTTGCACAGTATTGACCGTCTGATCACAAATGACTAAAGAAGTTAATGATTTGACAGTATTCTTATTTTAAAAATCATGAAGTCTGTCAGTTTACTGTTTTTTTTTTGTCTGTTGGATACTTCTAGATTAACATCTCTTTCTATGATGAGGTCACTTTGACATTACAAAGGCTATGTTTGTGTTATAAATCTTGAAAGTGGTTGGGTACAGTCCTAGTAGACCTTAGAGTGCTAATCTTGTCTTTTCAGGACAAGATGTTACAGTATTGTGATTCACGGTGAATCGATATGCTGCTGGAAAAAACTTGTCAAACCTGGCAAATTCAAATCATATCTTTGAACAGCTCTACAACATATGGAGTATACACTGTGTGACAGAGTAACTGACAGAATACTGGAGGGGAGATATGTGTCACTGAGACTGTTAGCGTCAGTGATGTGAAACATGGAAGTTTCTCCTGCATGTTTGGTGCAGAGAGCGTTAATAGCCATATTTACAAGGGCATGCTTTACAGGTGGATGGCTAAGTGCTGGGAGCGAGTCATCCACCCTATCTCCTCTCTAGGGCATGGTTTGGGGGCTATAAAGAGCCAGCCTCTGGACTCAGGTGGTGTTCAGTATCTGAAGGCCAGTTCCAGAGAGAGGAGCTCCGGCTTGTTTGTGTTAAGCTGAACCATGTGGGTCTCTTTTGCTAATCCTGAGTGGCCAGACCCCGGCAGGTGCAATAACTTTGCTGGACACTTTCTCAGTTTGTGTTGCCATTATGCCAGATGGGCTATGTTTATGTTTTATGAACTTTGCGTTGGTTTATGATGCTCAATAAACCAACTGAAAAGTTAAAGAGACAGTGTCACTTGTTTACCTCCGCATACAGCCAAGCAAGTCGCTTTACCACAACTGATAATGTGAAAAATATGGAGAATATACATCCAGAAATTCATTTTACAATATAATCTGTATGTACTGCATGTGTGTAAAATATGAAAAATGAGGTAGTAGAATTTTCTCAGTTGATGGTGAAACACAAAGGTAGCGGAGTCACAAATAAAAAGTGTTTATGTACTGGCTACTACCTGATAAACACTCAACTCAGCAACACGTGGCATACTAAAATGTGATCTATAAATATTCAGCTTTGATTCTGCAGAGTTCTGTAACTTGAATAACCCCACTATGAATGAAAGAAACTAAGAAATTACATTATGGTCAAGGAAAGGGCTACACGTGTACAAGAATAGTTTATCATTGACCTTGAGAAACTGTAGCTTTCAAAACTCAATTGTGCAAACAGCACGCACAGTTTTTCCAATTATTTTCGCAGTCATCATGGAGAATCGGTCTGTCAAGTTTATGCTAAAGTAAATATGACACCAGAAAATAACAAGAGGTTTCTTTCTAGATTCTGTATTATTCTGTGCTTAATTTCCAGAAATATTGAAAAATATTTGTATAAAATGTATTCTGTTTACAAGCATATTAATGAAGCTTCAGTTGTACTGTATGTTGTATTTTTTCTATTTTCAGCATATTTGCAATAGATGTATTTATTGTGCTCACAGTGGACATCATTGTACGGGCATTTATGTAAAATAACAGGAATACCATCTCTGAATGTAAAAACAACTCCTGCTCATTATATTGGGAAGGAAATAAAAGGATCAATAGTCACTAACACGGGTCGAGCAAATTGGAATACTCGGGTGCTCGATCCGAGCAACGAGCCCAATATAAGTCTATGGGAAACTCGAGCATTTTTCAGGCGGCTCCCCCCGGCGGTCTGCAGAAGCCTAAAAATTGCCCAAATCGATGGGAATTGTGCTCAAATTACATGGGGACAGCATGGGGAAGACCCCTGGAAGCATTTCTGACTCCCAGGTCACTGCTATCAACAACGTTGTCAGAGGTATTACGCTACTTTTACGGACTCACAATAAAACATATCAAAATGAAACCAAAATGTATTTTCCTGGGAAATATGTTAAGGAACATCCTTTCCATGACATGCACAATGTATATAAAGCAAAATAAATAACCAAAAAGAAAAATACTCCTCCACACCATGGGCTATGTTCACACGTAGCGTTTTTGATGCGTTTTTGCACTTTTGCATTGCTTTGAACAAAGACAAATGCATTCACTGGGAAATGTCATTTTAACATTTGACAACCTTATCTGGCCATGTGGTGTGTGACACATCATCAGACACATGCATACAGTGCTGAAAAGACATGGGAACAGCATAGGGAAGACCCCTGGAAGCATTTCTGACTCCCAGGTCACTGGCTAAAAGTGTGCCCATCATAAGTAATCCTTGGCGCATGCGAAGATGCCTCCCGCCATGCACCTGTCGGTGCAGACTTGCAACAAGCACAGTCCACATCCTTGTCCCAGTGCATAGTTCAGTTGTCCCTACCCCATTCCATGGAATGCAAGCGCAAGTATGCAGCCAGCCGCCCACCCACCCACAGGCTGCAATACTATACTGCCACAATTTTTTGACAGCTGCTTGCACTTGAAATATGGCCTTTTAGGCAGAAGCTTTTCATAACCTCATGCCGGCGGCGGCCGGGTGTCCATACTCGGTCCCCAGCCGCCACTGTTTCTCCCGCAGTCGCCTCCGGCTTCCACAAGCACGGGTCCCACAACATTACCCATGCCCTCCCCAGTGCATTTACTGGGAAGGACCGCCTAACCACAAACACGTAGACAGGTGAATGTGGCCAGGGATGGTACGGAGCCAGTCCACAACTTTTTTTGCTGAGAGTTGTATTTAGCTCGGTGAAAAGACTGGCATAGAGGGAAACCGTATCTACCCTGGGTGTCATTTCTCCCAGGAAGTAGTCTATTGCAGCTTGTTGCAGAAGCAATGGCAGCCCGTCCAACATCAACTCGCACTTGTCAGTGGTTCTTTGACACACACACATCTTTCTTTGCGCATTTAATTTCATGAATACAGAGTTGGACAATGGCCTGATCTGCAATGCGGTTTAAGAAATAACATGCATTAGCATGTCCGATCCACATTAAAAAAGCAGCCATAGAGTGTCTGGGAACCTTCCTCCATGCTTTTCTTAGCCAGGGCGGCTTCTCGGCAGGGTTGGACAGGCCTACCAGGGAACCGGAGTCTCCTCCGGCGGGCCCTGGTTTCTCCTTCAGGAGAGTTCATAGTGCCAAGGTGAGGCCATGATGATGATAGAGGCCACCATCTGCTTAGTTTTCTGTCACTTGGAATGCAAGTGCAAGTATGCAGCCAGCCACCCACCCCCCTACAGGCTGCAACACTAAACTGCCAGATTTCTGGGCATCTGCTTGCACTTGAAATATGGCCTTTTAAGCTAGTGGAGGTGGAAGCTTTTCACAACCTCATGCCGGCGGTGTCCGGGTGTCCATACTCGGTCCCCAGTCGCCACTATTTCTCCCGGTATTGTCTACGCCTTCCACAAGCACGGGTCCCACAACATTACCCTTGCCCTCCCCAGTGCACTTACTGAGAAGGACCGCCTAACCACAAACACGTGAACAGGTGAATGTGGCCAGGGACGGTACAGAGCCAGTCCACAACTTTTTTTGCTGAGAGTTGTATTTAGCTCGGTGAAAGGACTGGCATAGAGGGAAACCGTATCTACTCCGGCTGTCATTTCTCTGTCACCAGGTTCTGCCCATTGTCACACACGACCATACCTGGCTGTATGTTCAGCGGTGAAAGACACAGCTTTCAACAACTCTGCAGCGCTGGGCGGTTTGTCAATTAAGAATTAAGATGTTATCTTGAGCAAAGCCTGTTGCCGCTTGGCCAAGGCAGTGCTGTCAGCTTGTGACTGAGGTGGTCATTTCGGAGATAGAGATGGATGTGCATGAGCTGAACAATGTGATTACATTGAGATTAAATTGGTGACGCTGTTTTTTATACTAAAGAAAGATCCTATTGTTTTGTTTTTTTTATGTTATTTTTTAAGACAAATGCATTCACCGGGAAATGTCATTTTAACATTTTACAACCTTATCTGGCAATGTGGTGTGTGACACATCATCAGACACATCCTGCTTTATTTATGATGGAGGGACTCAGAAAGTCATAAAGCCTATGTTTATAGGGACATCAGACGGCCCTTACTATTCTTAAAAGGCCAGCAGTTGGCCCTTTCTATTGTTAGAGAGCCATCAACCGGCTATGCTTTGTTGTTCCCATTATTAACAAGTGGGTCTCCTATACTGTAATTGCGTATCCAGTGACTGCAAGGGCTGCCAAAAATTTGTACGCAACCCAATACTCCTTTGAAGAGACACAGAGGAGGGTCTCTGTAAAAAAAATGTTCCCATTATAAAGGAGCGAGTCTCCTATAGTTGTAATACCCATGCTGTGACTGCAAGGGCTGACAAATTTTCGGAAAAACCCCACTAAGAATCTAAAGACACACAGAGCAGGGCCACAGTAACAAGTACGACATGTTCCCATTAGAAAGTAGAGAGTCTGTTATACAGTTATAGGGTATGCAGTGAGTCCAACGGCTGACCAATTTTAGGAAAAAACCCACTAAGAATTTAAAGACACATAGAGCAGGGCCACAGTAACAAGGTACGACATGTTCCCATTAGAAAGGAGAGGGTCTACTATACAGTTATAGGGTATGCAGTGAGTCCAACGACTGACCAATTTTAGGAAAAAACCCACTAAGAATTTAAAGACACTTAGAGCAGGGCCACAGTAACAACAAATTCCCATTAGAAAGGAGGGAGTCTCCCATAGTGTTGGCCTTTGGAGTGAATGCAAGGGCTGCCAAAAATTTGGAGGCACTTCAATGCCCCTTGGAAGAGACGTGGAGGAGGGCCTCATAAAAAAATGTTCCCATTAGAAAGGAGCGGGCCTGCTATACTTGTAATGCCCATGCACTAAGTGTATGGGCTGACAAACATTTACCCCTGGGGGTTATACATGAACATACTGTATGAAATTTTTTTTTTACGGGCATCATAAACACCCTTTAAAAAAATTATGTGGGTGTTGCATCACGGACCATGGTCACCCAGGTGATATGGTGGTGGAGGATTAGGAGAAGGAGGAGGACAAGAGCAAAAAGCCAAAATCAGGAAGCATATACCCATGTGTGGGTGTGAAAAAGTGCATGGGAATACACCTCCCAAGAAAAGACACTGGATTTGAGTTTATGTTACACTGCTATCATTCGGTGGTGGTGTTGAGAAGTCTGGCCCAATCCAGCCCTTGTTCATTTTTATAAGAGTCAGCCAGTCAGCATTTTCAGTTGACAGGCGGATGCGCTTATCAGTTATAATTCCACCAGCGGCACTAAAAACCCGTTCTGATAAAACGTTGGTGGCAGGGCAGGCCAGGACCTCCAAGGCATAGAGAGCCAGTTCATTCCACGTATCCAGCTTGGACACTCAATAATTATAAGGCACAGCGGAATCACGGAGGGCCTGTGCGATGGGAGGGTCTGAGAAAACTCTCCCAGAACTTTGACAGTGTTCCCCTGCCTCTGCTGGATTGAAGTTGTGTCTCTCTCGCCTGTACTCCTTGGTTGTCCAACGATGTGTGCCCTCTGCCGCCAGCGTTTTCTGATGGGAATTTTTTTTATAGTTCCACAACAAGGGCCTTCTGGTACAGCCCCATTTTTGCAGACCTGTCCGCCTAAGGAATAAGAGATATAAACTTCTCCTTGTAGCGTGGGTCTAGAAGTGTCACCAACCAGTAATGACTGTCACCCAAAATTTTGAGAACGCGAGGGTCATGGGAAAGGCAGCGTAACATAAACTCAGCCATGCATGCCAGACTATTAACAGGCAAGACTTCCGTGTCCTCACCAATAGGATGACTGACCATGCTCTCCTCCTCCTCCTCTCTGTCCTCTGGCCATCCACGCTGAACAGACGGTATGACAGCTGTGCAGGTAGTACCGTCTATAGTGCATGAAACTAGCTCCTGTCCTTCCTCCTCCTCCTCTTCCTCATTGTCACCCAATCGACGTTGGGATGAGATGAGGCTTGGCTGTGTGTAATCACTCTGTATGGTTCCTTGCTCCATCTCATCGTGCTCCGCCTGCAATGCATCCTCTTTGATTATGAGCAGAGTGCATTTCAGAAGACAAAGAAGCGGGATGGTGATGCTAATTATGGCGTCATCACCGCTCACCATCTTGGTGGAGTCCTCAAAGTTTTGGAGGATGGTACATATGTCTCACATCCATGTCCTCTCCTGAGGTCTTATGTGTGGAGTCTGAACTGAATACCGACGGCCTTGTTGATGCTGGTACTCAACAACTGCCCTCTTCTGCTCACAAATCCTTCCCAACATCTGCAGTGTGGAGTTCCAATGCGTGGGGACATCACACACCAGTCTGTGAGCCGGAAGCTGCAAACGCTGCTGAAACACTGCAAGGGCAGTGGAAGCTGTAGCTGACTTTCTAAAATGGGCACACAGGCAGCATACTTTAACAAGCAGATCCCGCAGCTCAGGGTAGAATTTGAGAAACCATGAGGTTAAGCACATGGGCCAGGCATGGTACGTGTGTGAGCTCGCCTCGCCTCAGAGCCGCCAGCAGGTTCCGGCCATTGTCACACACGACCATGCCTGGCTGTAGGTTCAGCGGCGTGAGCCACAGATCGCCTGCTCTTTCAGAGCTGTCCACAACTCTTCAGCATTGTGCGTTTTTTCACCTAAGCATATTAGATTCAGCGCAGCCTGTTGCCGCTTGGCCGAGGCAGTGCTGCAGTGCTTCCAGCTTGTGACTGATGTGGTCATTTCGGAGATGGAGACTGAAGAGGAGGAGGAGGCTGAGGAGGATGAGGTGCAGGAGCTGTAGACCATGGGGGCAACCCTCTTTGACCTAAGGCCTGCAATCCTTGGCGTCGGGAGGATGTGTTCCATGCCAAGGTCCGACTGGGTCCCGGCTTCCACTATGCTAACCCAGTGTGCCATCAGCGAGCTGTACCGTCCCTGCCCACAAGCACTTGTCCACGAGTCCGTGGTTAGGCGGATTTACCGGTAACTGCGTTGTTGAGAGCACGGCTAATGTTTTGGGACACGTGCTTGTGTAATGTGGGGACGGCACACTGGGAGAAATAGTGGCGGCTGGGGACCGAGTACCGAGGGACGGCCACCGCCATCAGGTTGCGGAATGCTTCTGTCTCCACAAGCCTAAAAGGCAACATTTCGAGTGCAAGCAGTCGTGAAATGTGAGAATTTAGTAGTGTGGCCTGTGGGGCGTTGACTGCATATTTGCGCTTGCGTTGCCAGGACTGGGGTATGGACAACTGAACGCTGCGCTGGGACAAGGACATGGACGTGGTTCCTGATGCTGCTACTTGAGAGTGTGCAACGACAGGTGCAGGGCAGGAGGCATCTTCGCATGCACCATGGAAAGGGGATTGGCTTGCATGCACAACAGCGGAAGAAGCAATGGTGCTACCCTCAGACACTGTTCCTGGACCCTGGGGTTCGGCCCACAAAGTCGGGTGCTTTGCTGCCATGCGCCTGATCATGCTGGTGGTGGTCAGGCTGGTCGTTTTGCCAACCATGCTGATGATGGCTGGCAGGTGGTGCAAATGGCCTTTTTGGGGTTATCAGCAGAGTCTTTAAAAAACAACCAGACTCAGGAAGACCTAACAGTTGTACTGGCAACTTCCTTCGTGCTGGTGTTATGGGGAAGGGTTGCCTGCCTTCTGTCTGCGGCCACCACACTGCTTCTTCCTGCTTGTTGGGGTGCTCTGACTCCCTCACCCTGTGTGCTGCTGTCCTCGCTCTGCATGTCCTCCTGCCAGGTTGGGTCAGTTACTATATCATCCACCATCTCGTCTTCCACTTCCGCATCCTGGTCCTCCTCCTGACTTTCTGGCAATTGTGTCTCATCATCGTCCATCTCTTGTGACACTTTACCACCGTCGCCTTCGTGTGACCGTGGCTGATAAAATATTTGGGCATCGCTACACACGATCTCCTCTTGCCCCGCTTCAAGTGGACCGGGCAAGAGGCCCGAATCTATAAATGGAAAACAGCTCTTCAGAGTGTTCAAGTGTGGGATCAGTTGTCTCTGGGTACTCGGTATGGTGGGAGGAAGGAGGATCAGGGTGAGGAATATGCGGTCCAGACTCACGGCTACTAGACTTGATCGTGTGGAAGACAGGGTGGTGCTGGTGGTGGCTAAGTGACTGGAAGCATTATCCGCTATCCATCCAACAACCTTTTGACACTGCTCTGGGTTCAATAGTGGTGTGCTGCAGTCCCCTAGAAATTGGGACAGGAAGGTCAGGAGGCGAGAAGATGTGGATGTTTGTTGTGGCCCAATTTCAGCTTGCCCACGGCCTTGTCCTCGGCCTCTGCATGCACCATTACCATCACGTCCCTTGCCATGTGCCTTGCCCATTTTAAATGGAGGACAGTATCTTCCACGCTCACTACAAATGACTGAGTTTGGAGCGAACTTATATGTGATCCGTGTGACGGAGAAAACAGAGTTTTAAATACATGGCCTGTAGGTAAGTAGTTTGAACAGCAAACTGCTGTGAATTGCTTCACTGACACACTAAAGGAACTTTTTGATGGAGGCCAGAAATGGCAGTATTTTCTGACAACGTATATGTGGTCCGTTTGACGGAGAAAACACAGTTTTAAATAGCTGGTTTTCTAGCGCTGTAATATGGAAAGGACCTGGCTGTATTCTGCAGTGCCAACAAGCAAATGGTGCAGTAAAACGGTGTTCTCTGGATTGCTTTTTAAGCAAATAATGAGGATTCAGATCCAGAAAAAAGTATTCCTGGCCCCTGAGACATGGGCCTTTGTATAGAAATATCTAACAGTAGCAGATGGCAGAATTGGAATGGAGCCTCTTGTGCTATATACACTGCCTGCCTATACACCCTGCCTGCCTGGTATCTCTGCAGATGGATTAGTCCTCAGAAGGACAGTTTGTTAAGATGGATATGTGTAATGTACGTTTTTTCTCCCTACACTACCTAATACACAAGCAAATCTCTCCCTGACGCAGCAGCACCTCTCCCTACACTGTCTGATTCCGGAGTGACTGTGACGAGCATGGCGGTGCCAGGTCTGATATAGACCTGATGACGCTGTGCGGCCAGCCAATCACTGTAATGCCCACAACCAACATGGCTACGGCATTACAGTGCATGGCAGGCAATCCCTGCATGTTCATTGGCTCTCTAAAGAGCGCAAAACATGCAGGGAGGGGACCCGAGTACCCGCCTGAGAAACCCGGTAGTACTCGGCGAGCGACGAGCATCTCGAGCAGTGAGATGCTCGGGTGAGCACTGAGCAGTAGCGAGCATGCTCGCTCATCACTAATCATTACACATCATTAAACTGCATCGAGAAATGAACTATTATATTGCTCCCATAAAAACTAATTAATTGTCTAAGAGGGGAGCTGCAGATGAATCAAACTTTTGATTTTCTATAGTCAGAGTGCTGTAGACCTGTAGTGTAGGAAAGCCAGGTAAAGACAAGTTTTAAACCTAGCACTGGAGGCCCTGACTATGTTCACATGGCTACCTATGTCTAGAGCTAGGCCCTGTGATCATTTTCAGTCAGTCAGCTGGGGAAGCTGAGGAGAGTGGGTAGTGTTGTGTTGGAGCTGCAGAGAGACAGGCCAGAATCTCTGAGAGGAGACTGCACAGGTTGTGTGCACCAAGCTGCAAGAATCACGGGTTGTTATGGACAGTATCCATGTTGTATGACAGAACTGGAACTATCTCAGCTGTGTCTGAGTCACCAGTGAGCAGCCTGAAGCAGGACTTGAAATGTCATCTGGGTGAGACCCTGTTATTGATTGGCATTCACTGGAAAAGGAGTGTGATTTTTTTGCTATTACATATATGGTGGGAAAAGGCTGTTTTCATTTAAAGAGCTGTGCAAGTTTCTGGAGTTCAATAAACCTCACCCTGCTTTGACACAAGAATCTGGTGCCTGTCTGGACTCTAGTGCCTACCTGAGAGTGTGAATCCCTACAGTATATATGTATATACAGACACACACCATACACACACACAATATAAAATAGTCTTATCAGTGGAATTTGTGAGAATTAGGATTACAACAGTATTAATAAATAGGTAGTCCCTCAAAACAAAAGAGTCTAGGCCCACTTGAGGCTTGTCATAAGTTCTTCTATATTGTAAGTCAGCTCCATCCATAACTTCAAAATTAGCCAAATTTCTACACAGTCTTCATTTAACATATACTACCAATATGGTGGTGTAGAACCTGCGCAACACTTTTGTGAGGATTCATTTTGTGAGGTAAAATATTGTTTAAAAACAGGCAGTGAAATGTTTTACCTCACAAAATGACTCCTCTGTGATCCCCATCTGTAATGTCTGTATTGTCTTTTCCTTCCTCTCCTGCCCAGGAGCTGCGGTATGTTACGTACACGGTCAGACACAGACAGTTTTTAAAATGAACTTTTATTTGTGGGGAAACCCCTTTAAGTCTCTGTCTTGTTTGCTCTTTCAGTTGTTCTTTACACAGTAACACAGTGTTAGAGATACAAGAAAAGGCTTTAAACAACAGATAAATTCAAGCTGTTTTACAAAGACAGGAGAGTGCCCACAAATTTCAATGGGAAAGATCACAGACCGGCAATATCAGTGTAGAGAGCCCACAGAAATGCAACATTTGCTTGAAGAGAGAAATTAGAGAATTGATTAAATAATCTGCATAAGTGATATCACACATCTAGAATAAGTGAAAGTGAAAAAGCAAAATGAGAGAACTCACTGCTGGAAGGGGCTATATTAGAAGAACAATGCTAAAGAGAATGGATATGCACTAATGCATGAGAGATCATCTTCCTCTCCTTTTTCCTTCAGTCCTAGGCCTACTCCTCTTCTCTCTATAACTGCTCCTACTGGAGAAACCTTCAGCAGATTTGGTTCCCGGTACCATCTATATACCGATAACACCCAATTATACACATCTTCTCATGACATCATTCCCACCTTATTACAAAATACTTAGGATTGCCCATTTGCTGTCTCTAACATCATGTCCTCCTTCTATGTGAAATTGAATATCTCCAAAACTGAACTTTTTGTGCTTCCTCCCTCTACTAACCTACCTATACCCAATATTGGATTTCCTTGGGTGGTTCAGCTATAACTACATATCCAATCACTCAATCGCTCATGTCACCTGCACTTTAAAAATATTTCCAGAATCTGATCTTTTCTCGCCTTTGAAACTGCAAAAACTTTTACTGTTGCTCTTATTTATTATCATCTGGAGTACTGAAACGTTCTACTAATTGGTTTCCCTCTTAAGAAACTTTCTCTTCTCCTAGCCATCCTGAATTTAGGGTCATACTTCTGCCCAGCTGTTACACCGATGCCTCCACTTTGTGCCAGTCATTGCACTGGTTACCTATTTGCTACAGAGTACACTATAAACTTATCTCTTTCTTCACAGTTCTGCACCATCATATATCTCCTCCCTCATCTTTGACTATTACCCTACCCGTGGTCTGAAATCTGCAACTAATCTAAGACTAACATCCTCTACAATCCGAACCTCCCAATCTGTCTCCAAGACTTCTCTCATGCTGCATCAGTCTTCCCAGACAATGTGATTAATACCTAGCTCCACATTTTTAAGCGTGCTTTAAAAACACCTCTCTTTAGATCAGCCTATCACCTCACTTCACTAATCCAACTCTTCCCTGTTCCCCCTTTCTAAATTTTCCTCAGAATCAGGTCCCTCCTGTTCATCTGTCTCCACATCCTCCATGCACCCAATAGCATTTGGCAACTGTACTTAGACAGATACAGGTTGATGACCGTTTCATGCAGATTTATTATAATGATGTCTGAACCATACACGGCAAGCAATATTTATGTGTGTGTCCCCCAGGGCCCTCATGCCTCCTATGACTGTTGAACTATGTGTTACTCAGTTATGATTTGATTGTCTGTACATGTCCCCACTTAATTGTAAAGTGCTACAGAATATGTTGGCGATATTTAAATAAAATTATTATTATTTAATAATAAAGGCATTATAGATATAGAGAGCATCAGAAGATTCACAGTTAAAAGCTATGGAGAAAAAGAGAAGAAATATGTAATTTATAATGCTAAGAAAGTCAAGTCACTTTTAGGGGCAATGGGTTACCTGTCAGGTTCCCTTTAACTCCTTTATGTCTTTACACATCTCAAGTTTCTCCTTGTTTTCCACCACTCCTAGTTCTAATATTGCAGTACACAAATTTAATGAAAATATGGAGTTTGTTATTTTGCAAAAACTAATCAAATGCATGCTTCAAACATCTCTTTATTTTCATAAATAGTTTATATTTGTAAACTTTGGTATTTCAAAGGAATCAATTTTATCTTTTAGAGGAAAGATGAATCGCAAATTACATCAAGTCTTAATGTCAATTCAATACACCGGGATATTTCAAACTGAATACTTATAAAGTTTGGATGTTATAGAAATGGTTTGCATCTTTAATCTCCAGGTATCTATGACTTATCGGAACTTTGTAAGAACTTTTTTTAAGACGAAAAACCACTGAAGGAACAAAGTAAAAATATGGTATGCATGAATTAGTGAAATAATTGTTATGTCTGGAGTGAATTGCATGTTTGCCTCCCATTAGCAAATCAGTCACTGCATGAAAACCAATGATACATGAACTATAAAGTTTCTCATAATTATGTTTGCCATATTTACAGGGGAAACAATGTATTGCCCAGGGTGGTTTTAATTACAATCAAGTGCAAGGTGATTGAAGTTTTAATAAGAAATCTAGAACTTAAAAGACATTAAACACAAAATTATCATGAAGAACTATCACTAATGAGCAATATCTTCTCAGGGTGTACTCTACAACACTTTGATAGCAAGAAACTTTAGCTGCTTAAAAATGATGAACATTAATTAGGAGAAATATATTATAGCTTGCAGTGATTTCATTGCCGCAGAAACAAATTCAGCTTCATTTGAATTGCTTCATTTTTATCTGCTGGATATTATTCCAGCCTTTTTATATTTCCAGGCCTGTCTTTTAAATGTATGCATATTTTTCTAAGGATCAACCTGAAAAATTAGAAGTAATTTATAGCCTTAAAAAGCTAAATGTATTAGAAATCCCAGAACAAAAATAGACAATTAATGAAATGTAAATAGGTGATTACTTCTCTTGGTTGGATTTGAAAACTGTGTTATAGCTTTAGTCAATAAAATAAGAAGACCTGCTGTTTTATAAATGTCAAGAAAGGCCAAAACCACTACTGAAGCAATTTGTATGAGCTTTGAAAAACACCTAGGATATACTAAAAAAAATATACTTAACAAAACAACTTAATTACACTGTAGTGTTGCCCTCAGTTGTAATGGATAAATGAGAAAGTGATAATGTCAAAATTGCTAATTATATTACATTTCAAAGTAAAAGACAGATTATATTTGGTTTCGGAATTTACTCAAAGGGGGTGATTCATAAAGTTTGGGGTAGCGCATGCCTTAATGAAGAGCTTGATGGCATATACTGACCATCGCTGCTTAATGAATAAGGCATGTCTGATACATAGTGCCACTTCTGGAGTAAGTTATGCTGCTTTAGTGGCTTGGCCACGTCCCGTTCATATCCATCCCATGCTACGCCCATATTGGCATAGATGGCCAGAACTGGCATGTAATCGCCATGTTTTTATGAGACTTAATATTTTTATGCCAGATTTCTGGTGCAAGCACCTTAATCAATCGGCCCCATATAGTAGAAAGTGTAGCTTAAATATCATGGGCCCATCTACAAAAAAATAAAAATGTTCATCCTCTTGCTGACCATTGATTAGACATCCCACTGTAGCTAATAGTGACATAATATTATTGCTCAAAGGGTATTACCATCTCGAACATTTATGGCAAATCCACAGGATATGCCATAAATGTATAGTAGATGCAGGTCCTACCAATGGGATCAGTATCCTTGTATCGGACTTGAGAATGGGACTTTGACACAAGCTTCTGTCAGTAGAGTGGTGGTCAGAACTCTCATTCATTTGTATGGATTTCGACCACCATTCCACTGAAAGCATCGCACAAAGCGGCCAAATTATTGAGAGAGATGCATGTATCATTGGTGTGATTTGCATCTACTATACATTTACAGTTTGTCCCATGCTTAAGCTGTAACGGGTCTGGGAGGCGGAACCTCTGGGCTACAATACAAGGGGGCGGTCCTTGTAAGGGAGCGGGTGGCGACCAGGCAGGTAGTCACAGGAGGTGACCAGGACAGTCTCTGGGTGTACGGGCAGGAGGACACGGCAAGTGATCGGGGCAGTCTCTGGGTAAAGGGTAGGTACGACCTGTGATGGCTGAACCTCCAGGTAGGCTAGCAAGGCAGATGGAGAATGTGTGCTCCCAGGTGAGCAAGCGAGAGTCTCTGGAATAGCAGGTGGTCACAGAACGTGACGGCGGAGCCTCCAGGTAGGCAAGCAGGCAGGTAACGGAGAAGCGCTCCCAGGTGAGCGGGCAAGAGTCTCAGGAATAGCTGGTGGTCACAGCACGTGACAGCGGAGCCTCCGGGCAGGCAAGCAGGCAGGTAGCGGAGAAGCGCTCCCAGGTGAGCGGGCAAGAGTCTGGAGTAGCTGGTGGTCACAGCACGTGACAGCGGAGCCTCCTGGGCAGGCAAGCAGGCAGGTAGCGGAGAAGCGCTCCCAGGTGAGCGGGCAAGAGTCTGGAGTAGCTGGTGGTCACAGCACGTGACAGCGGAGCCTCCGGGCTGGCAAGCAGGCAGGTAACGGAGAAGCGCTCCCAGGTGAGCGGGCAAGCTGGTCCATAGACAGACTGACCGGAGTTGTAAGGCAGACCGTCGGACCTCAGGCAAGAAGGCAGGTAGCTGAGGTGCGCTCCCAGGTGAGCGGGCAGGCTGGTCCTTAGACAGACTGACAGGAGTAGTAAGGCAGACTGTCGGACCTCAGACTAGCAGACAGGTAGCAAGTAATCAGGCAGGAATCTGACAGGTAACTGGCAACGGGACCTGAGGGCTGAAGCACAGGTGAGACACAGGTGCAAACAACATTGCTCGGGCACCTCCATTTTGGAGGAGGTGCCTTATATATGATGAAGTCCTCCGGCCATTGGCCGGGGACTCCTTAGGACGGTGCGCGCGGCCCCTTTAAGAGGAGGGGAGCGCGCGCGCGCACGCCCTAAGCACAGGGGCCGGGAAGGAGCGCGCGCTGAGAGCAGAGCGGGAGGAGGACGCCGGGAAGGAGCGCGCGCTGACAGCAGAGCGGGGAGAGGACGCCGGGCACGGAGCAGAGCGGTGAGGGGAGCAGCGTCCCTGCCTAGCAGAGGGCAGGGACGCCAGCGCTACAGTACCCCCCCCTTTAGGCCCCCCCTTTTTTAGGCCAGACAGAAATTTAGCTAGGATGAGAGGGGCATGGATGTTCTCCCGGGGCTCCCACGTTCTCTCCTCAGGACCAAACCCCTTCCAATCTACCAGAAAAAAGGTCTTTCCTCTTACCCTTTTGGTGGCAAGAATGTTCTCTACCTCAAACTCGTCCTCAGCAGAAACCGGAGCAGGAGGCGTACCTGTAGACTTGGAAAAAGAGTTAAGTACCACAGGTTTGAGGAGAGATACATGGAAGGAGTTAGGGATCCGTAAGTTGGCCGGGAGTTTCAATTTATAGGCCACCGGGTTGATCTGACTGATGACCTCCAGTGGGCCGATGAACCGAGGCCCTAACTTATAGGAAGGGATCTTGAGCCGGACATATTTGGACGAGAGCCAGACTTTATCCCCAGGACGGAATTGAGGAGGGTCCAGACGTTTTTTGTCAGCGTGTCTTTTCATACGCTCGGAAGACTGAAGGAGTGCGGATCGGGTACTCTCCCAAATGGAGGAAAATTTGCTAACGAGAGATTCCGCAGCCGGGTTGTCCACCGAGGTGGAGACAGGAAAAGGAATCCGAGGATGCTGACCAAAGACTACAAAAAACGGGGATTTGGAGGAGGATTCGCTCTCGTGATTATTGTAAGAGAACTCGGCCCATGGTAGGAGATCCACCCAGTCAGAATGGTGGGCATTAACGAAGTGCCGGAGGTAACTGGTCAGGTTCTGATTGATCCGCTCCACTTGACCATTGGACTGTGGGTGGTAAGCGGAAGAGAAGTCCAGGGTGACGTCTAGTAGTTTACAAGTGGCTCTCCAGAAGCGTGAGGTGAACTGTACCCCACGATCCGACACGATGTGGAGGGGCAGGCCATGAAGACGGAAGATGTGACGAATAAAGTCTCTAGCTAGCTCGGGTGCAGACGGGAGGCCTGGCAGGGGAACGAAATGAGCCATCTTGGAGAAGCGGTCAGCGACCACCCAAATGACCGTACAACCGGCAGAGAGTGGGAGGTCAGTTATGAAGTCCATTGCAATATGCTGCCAGGGGGCAGCAGGTACTGGGAGCGGAAGGAGGCGACCGGCTGGCAGATGTCTCGGAACCTTGTTGCGGGCGCAGGACACACAGGCAGAAACAAAGTTTATTACATCCTTGTGCAGGGTAGGCCACCAGTAGTGCCGGGAAATAAGCTGGAGGGTCTTCTTCTGACCAGCGTGGCCAGCCAGTTTAGACGAGTGACCCCAGTGAAGGATCTTCTCCCGATCAGGTACTGATACGAACGTCTTTCCGGGAGGGAGACGATTTAGACTCACGGGAGCCACCTGCATTACTCTGGCGGGATCGATGATGTGTTTCGGATCTTCCTCGAGATCAGATACCAGAAAGGATCGAGACAAGGCGTCCGCCTTGACGTTTTTGTCAGCCGGGCGAAAATGAAGGACAAAATCAAAACGAGCAAAAAACAAGGACCACCGGGCTTGGCGCGGGTTAAGTCTCTGGGCATGCTGGAGGTAAGCCAAGTTCTTGTGGTCAGTGTAAATTATTACCGGGTGAAGAGCCCCCTCAAGCAGGTAACGCCACTCCTCCAATGCCAGTTTGATGGCCAATAACTCTCGATCTCCTATGGAATAATTGCGCTCTGAGGAGGAGAAGAGTTTAGAGAAGAAGCCGCAAGTTACCATCCTCCCGGAAGAAGATTTTTGAGTAAGTACCGCTCCAGCTCCAGAGGAGGAGGCGTCCACTTCCAGGAAGAACTGCTTGTTGCCGTCCGGGCGATGCAGCACCGGGGCGGAAGAGAAGGCCTGTTTTAAGGAAAGAAAGGCTTCTTCTGCTTCGGGCGGCCACTCTTTGGGATTAGTACCCTTACGGGTGAGCGCGGAAATTGGGGCAGTCCGGGAAGAGAAGTGTGGTATGAAGAGGCGGTAGTAGTTGGCGAAGCCCAGGAACCGCTGAATGGCCTTCAGCCCCTCCGGTCGAGGCCATTTCTCGATGGCAGACAGTTTCTCTGGATCCATTCGTAGGCCGGTCTGAGAAATAATGTAGCCCAAAAACGGAAGCGAGGTCTGCTCAAAGAGGCACTTCTCGTATTTAGCGAAGAGGTGATTCTGCCTGAGCCTGAGCAGGACCTGACGAACGTCCCTCCGGTGAGTCTGGAGATCCGGAGAGAAGACCAAGATGTCGTCCAGGTACACCACTACGCAGGAGTAGAGAAGGTCCCGGAAGATGTCATTGACCAACTCTTGAAAGACGGCAGGAGCGTTACAGAGACCAAAGGGCATTACCAGGTATTCATAGTGGCCGACCCGGGTGTTGAATGCCGTCTTCCATTCATCCCCTTGACGGATACGAACCAGGTTGTACGCCCCACGGAGGTCTAGTTTGGTGAAGATTCTAGCCCCCCTCAGACGATCAAATAATTCTGGAATGAGCGGAAGGGGATACTTATTCTTCACCGTGATCTGGTTTAGGCCTCTATAGTCTATACAGGGACGGAGAGAGCCGTCCTTCTTTTTGACGAAAAAGAAGCCTGCTCCCGCCGGGGAGGTAGATTTCCGGATGAATCCCCTGGCCAGATTCTCCTCAATATATTCGGACATCGACCGGGTCTCAGCAGCGGATAAAGGATAAATACGCCCACGGGGAGGAGTAGTACCGGGTAACAGGTCGATGGGACAGTCGTATGGTCTATGAGGGGGTAATGTCTCTGCCTCCTTTTTATTAAAGACATCAGCATAAGACCAATAAGGAATTGGAAGTCCAGGTAGATTAGCTGGGGTAGGAGAGGGACGGACGGGATGGACGGGAACCAGGCAGGTCTTATGACAGTCTTGTCCCCAGCGAAGGACTTCTCCGGTTTGCCAGTCAAGCACGGGTGCATGTTTCTGGAGCCAAGGCAGACCTAGCAAGAGGGCGTGAGAGAGTCCAGGCAGAACATGAAAGGAGATACTCTCAGAATGCAGCATTCCCACCTGCAGAGTAATGGATTCGGTGATGAGTTGGATGGGGCGTGGTAAGAGACCCCCATCCACGGCAGCCACAGACAAGGGTACAGCCAGAGGTTTGGTGGGGATGCGGTATTTCTCTACCAGGAACTGTGAAATAAGATTCCCGGCTGCTCCAGAGTCCAGTTGGGCTAGTTCGAAATAACGGTTCTCCCCGTAGACGATTGAAACTGACAACAGCAGGGATGGAGAGGATTTATTCTTGTCTAGGTGGACCTCTCTGAGCGAACCTAGACACAGGCGTTTCCCGACCTCTCCGGGCAGGCACGGATCCGGTGCTCCTTACTGCCACAGTAGAAGCAGGTCCCCTCGGCACGGCGTAAGTCCTGATGGGTCTTGACCATCTTGGTCTGGTCGACCTGCATAGGCTCAGGAGGGTGTACCTGGTTAGAGACAGAAGGAGTGACGGGTTTCTGAAAAGTAGGAGCTAGACGTGGTAACCTCCTCTCACGGGTGACCTCTCTGGCACGCTCCTGGAACCGTAGGTCAATCCGGGTGGCAAGAGTTATTAAGTCATCGAGAGTGGTAGGAATGTCCCGACCGGCAAGTTCATCTTTAATACGGCCGGACAGACCCTCCCAGAAGACGGAAACCAGAGCGTCGTTATCCCAGGCCAGCTCCGAGGCAAGGGTACGGAACCGTATGGCATATTGGCCCACGGTGAGACTCCCCTGACGGAGGCGTAGCAACGATGATGCAGATGAGGTCTTCCGTCCGGGTTCGTCGAAGACTTTCCGGAAAGCCGTGAGAAAAGCAGGCAAGTTGGACACCAGGGGGTCTCCTCTCTCCCATAGAGGATTTAGCCAGGCCAGGGCCTCCCCGGTGAGATGGGACATGATGAAGGCAATTTTGGCCCGGTCGGAGTTAAACTGGTAGGACAAAAGTTCGAAATGCAGGGTGCACTGATTTAAGAAGCCCCGAGCCTGGACGGAGTCGCCTCCGAAGCGAGGAGGTGCAGAAAGCCGGGGTCCGGGGTAGGATACCATGGTATTAGTGGGCAGCGGAGCTGCCGGATTGCAAGATATGGCACTGGCGGAGGTTGTTGGTGGATCAGACAGAGTGTTCAGGCGAGTATTAACATTCCGCAGGTGACCCAGGATGGACTCCTGTTGGGACCTCTGACGGGACAGTTCAAGACAGAGGTCCGAGAGCGAGGGAGCTTGGGTGCCACCGGGTTCCATGGCCCGAGCAAACTGTAACGGGTCTGGGAGGCGGAACCTCTGGGCTACAATACAAGGGGGCGGTCCTTGTAAGGGAGCGGGTGGCGACCAGGCAGGTAGTCACAGGAGGTGACCAGGACAGTCTCTGGGTGTACGGGCAGGAGGACACGGCAAGTGATCGGGGCAGTCTCTGGGTAAAGGGTAGGTACGACCTGTGATGGCTGAACCTCCAGGTAGGCTAGCAAGGCAGATGGAGAATGTGTGCTCCCAGGTGAGCAAGCGAGAGTCTCTGGAATAGCAGGTGGTCACAGAACGTGACGGCGGAGCCTCCAGGTAGGCAAGCAGGCAGGTAACGGAGAAGCGCTCCCAGGTGAGCGGGCAAGAGTCTCAGGAATAGCTGGTGGTCACAGCACGTGACAGCGGAGCCTCCGGGCAGGCAAGCAGGCAGGTAGCGGAGAAGCGCTCCCAGGTGAGCGGGCAAGAGTCTGGAGTAGCTGGTGGTCACAGCACGTGACAGCGGAGCCTCCTGGGCAGGCAAGCAGGCAGGTAGCGGAGAAGCGCTCCCAGGTGAGCGGGCAAGAGTCTGGAGTAGCTGGTGGTCACAGCACGTGACAGCGGAGCCTCCGGGCTGGCAAGCAGGCAGGTAACGGAGAAGCACTCCCAGGTGAGCGGGCAAGCTGGTCCATAGACAGACTGACCGGAGTTGTAAGGCAGACCGTCGGACCTCAGGCAAGAAGGCAGGTAGCTGAGGTGCGCTCCCAGGTGAGCGGGCAGGCTGGTCCTTAGACAGACTGACAGGAGTAGTAAGGCAGACTGTCGGACCTCAGACTAGCAGACAGGTAGCAAGTAATCAGGCAGGAATCTGACAGGTAACTGGCAACGGGACCTGAGGGCTGAAGCACAGGTGAGACACAGGTGCAAACAACATTGCTCGGGCACCTCCATTTTGGAGGAGGTGCCTTATATATGATGAAGTCCTCCGGCCATTGGCCGGGGACTCCTTAGGACGGCGCGCGCGGCCCCTTTAAGAGGAGGGGAGCGCGCGCGCGCCCTAAGCACAGGGGCCGGGAAGGAGCGCGCGCTGAGAGCAGAGCGGGAGGAGGACGCCGGGAAGGAGCGCGCGCTGACAGCAGAGCGGGGAGAGGACGCCGGGCACGGAGCAGAGCGGTGAGGGGAGCAGCGTCCCTGCCTAGCAGAGGGCAGGGACGCCAGCGCTACATAAGCCATACATATACAAGATGGAAATACCCTTGTAATATTATGATTTGGGTTAATGGACCTTTCATATGGGTGCTCAGTTGTGGTGGCCACAGTATGATATCATACAAAATTCAATTTAAAGCAGAAAATTGTGCTTTGATGAAAATTAAACACAAGATGCACATGAGAATAATTTCAGGTGACTCTATATATTAACTTAGTTCACCTATTAACCTATTCTGGACACAGTCAATTTTCATTTTTGAGCTTTTGATTTTTTTTCTCCCATTGTTCAAGAGCAGTAACTTTTTATTATTATTCCATCAAAAGTAGGCTTAAGAGGACTTTTACTTTTACAAGACAAGTTATAGTTTTGGACAACATACAACGTACTGAAAAATGGGAATAAAAATAAAATTCAAGTCCGCCACTGTTTTTGTTTTGTTTCAATGTTGTTCATTGTGTGGTAAAAATTATTTGGCAACCTTAAATTCTCCAGGTCAGTACAATTACAGTGATACCAAACTTGCATTTTTTTTTTTTATTTAAGTAGAGAACAAAACTTTAAATCTTGTAAAAAAAAATTTGGTTTGTATCGGAGACCTGTAACAGTTTTACTTTTCCATCTTATAGCACTTTTTGATGGCGAGCTGGTGTTTTCATTGGTAACATTTTGGGGTACATGAAACATTTTGAGCGCTTTTTCTTGCATTTTTAGGAAGGTGTCTACATGTTGTTTAATTTTTCTGTCTTTATGGCATTTGTCATACGGATTAAAGAAAACCTATCACCTCGGAAAATTCAGAGTTTCCTTTTTCAGATCCCGTGATTACAAATATGCTTGTTTTATTTCTTTATTTTTAATGGGGAAAAAGGGATGATTCAAATTTTTTTATTTGCTAAAATATTTTTAGAGCACTACTCCAACATTTTTTTTATTTCACTGCTGGATTGGTATCATTAGTGTACGTTTCCAGTCCCTAGTTTTAAACTTAGTTGCGATCTTCTGCTCTTCTTGGGACCATTTTGGTCTCACTGCTCCATCTCTTGTGGAGCTAAAGGTCACAATGTAAGTCTATGAGATCCTCGTTCTGGCTCTCAGACTTAAACTGAGTAGTGACCTCTGGCTAGCCAAGCAAACACTGGAGAGATCTAGCAGGTCACAGCTAGCAGAAGAGGACCGGAACAGAAAAACATGGGGGCTGGTAAATATTTTACTAGGAAACATGCATTACTTATACCACTTCGGAGGTGAAAAAAATGCCAGAGTGGTGCTTTAAACTTTCTTCTATTTTTTCATCATATTAGGGGATGTGCACCTGCCATCATTTGATCATTTGTTCTATATACTACAGTACTACTTTATTGTGATACATAGAGAAAATCACTCCCTCCTATGAAGCCCAGCCTTAGGTCAGGCTTCACAGGAGGACTAAGATGACAACGATGGGGTCCTCAGCAGCAACATAGCTACCATAACACACCACATTTTTTTTTAAAGCATGTCATCTCTTGATACATAGCTCAAGATATTTTGAGACAAGAGAAAATGTATATAACACTCTGAGGTCTCTTAGGACTTTATCCAACCACTTTCAATCTCTGTATCGCATATACAGCTTCAGTAATGTCAAAGTGAACTCACTATAGATGACAATGGTAGCCCTAAAGTAACCAAATAAATATATTAATAACACAGCTCATTGACAAACGTTTTAGATTTTTTTACAATTAAGAAAACATAAAACACAACACATTATGTCATGTGAGAGGGACAAGGCATTATGATGTAATCTCCTGCAAGGTGTTTTTATGGCAATAAGCAGAAGTTGAATCACAGGTTGCTGAAATTTACTGGGACCTGCGAATTTCATAAAATTGGCTTCTAATTCGATTTGTATCGAATTGATAAAATCATCTCTAGTACATAACATACAGTGGGAGAACTTTACTGGATGATTGTTATATTTTACATAGAAACTCATTCATGTTACAGGAAACAAATAAATCTCTGATGTTTCTAAACAAGTTCCTGGTTGAATTCATCAAACACTTTTATTATGCATCACACATCAAAGATAGAGTTATGCAAAACTCATTAAAGAAGGCAGTGTGCATAAATTGCATACAGTAGAGACTAAAACAAAATGAAAAAAATTCATAATATAAAATAATTATATCCTGATAGCAGATTTATGTCAGCTTTCACACGCTGTGTCTAGTGATAAAACTTCAGAAAAGCTAAAATGTCAACTCACAAGGTAACAGTAATGGCTTATTGCATTGTAGTAAATGTGTTATTTGCAAATCGACCTTCAACTGTTCAAAGTTGACAATTCTATTAGCTAAATTCTGTTATTTCCTTCTTAAGGGAACATTGAACTTAGAAGTGAATGATACAAGTGAACAAGAGATAGATTTGTCCATACTGTTACCTTGCAGCAAATTCTGCAGGATCTTAAAACAGACATTTTAAAGGAAATTTTGCCGAGAAAAAACTCCTGCTAATTTGTTCTTTCTCTATATGGTGAGCAGCTAGCGGGATAGGGTTAGAATAAAGTGCGGAAATTAGCAATATTTGGCCTACTACAACCAAAACACAGCAAAAAGGCTTTGGCTTCAGTCAATAATCTTGCAGCCAAATACAGGACACTGAGAAGAAGAGGGGTATAGCTATTATCATGGGACATACAAGTAAAAATGGAGCACCGCAGGGGTCAGTACTGAGCCCTCTTCTTTTTAATATATCTTGTTGATGGTTTACAGATTAGTACTTACCAATTTATCAATGATGGCAGTAAACTCAACTTCAGTCATCTATACCAGGCAAGTAAAATGAAGGGAATATCATACTCATGATAAGAACATAGTTTTGCCTCTACTAGATATGTGCCTCTATATAAATTACTACTCAGACCACATATGGAATATTGTTTAAAATTTGGTGCACGTGTGTATAAAAAGAGGCACACTATATCTGAACTACAGCAGATGCAGAAAGAGAGATCAAAGTTATCAATGGGATAAGATGACTGCAGTAGCAATAAAGGTTATATAAATTGAGGTTATTCAATTTAAAGAATAAGACGGTTTAGGGTCGTTCTAATTACCATGAACAAATAAATTGATAGACAGTACATAAATCTTTATATTGATCTATTTACACTTAGGCATATAACTATGACATGGAGACATCTTCTACAACTAGAAGAAATAAGATTTCACATATGGTCATTTTTTTACTGTAACACGAGTGAAACTATAGAACTTTCTGCCCCATTATGTGTTGTTGGTTTATTCCTCAAACAATTTTCAGAAGAACTTCTATGCTTTTTTTTTTTTTAATATAAAAGTTACAAGTTATGAGTGCTAGATTTCTAAAGATAGAAATATTTATTATTTGTCTAATGTATTTTCTTGTCTTCCCCTGGATCCACATGTTGGGATTATAAGGTGGACTTAAAATGGAACTACATTTTTTACATACTTAGCATAAATCAGTAATACAGGTTGTGAAGACACAGAGTCTTCCGTTGGCATAACACTACTCAGACAACGCAGGGTGAGGGTAAAACAGCCTGGCAATACTTTATTGAACCACAAAGCGGACAATAAACACATGGATCAGTCCCAGCAAATACCCAAGTTGGTACAACATTACACAGTCTCACCCTTCCTTCTCCGCCCACCTGGGCTAGAACAGCTGTGCCTTTAGGACTTCCAGGGTCGACTACCTGAACCGGTGGCCACCTGCTTCTGGCGGGTCCCCACAGAGAGAAGCTAGCGGCAAGCTTAAGAAGCTAGAAGTCAACCAAGGTACAAGGCCAGGAGACCAGCGGGTCCCAATCTGGCTTCTCCGAATGTCTCCATGAGTTCCAGGCGACCGGTGGGTTCTTCCTGGCAACCCCAAACAACATATCCATGGGGCCAGGTGACTTCCTCGTCCCACCCTGGTCTCCCCAAAATGTATCCATGTCTCTCTGATGGTCAATGGAGCAGATCCGAATCTTTCCAGTCAGGGCCAATACCCTTAGGCTACAATCATGTAAAATCCAAATCTGTGTGTCTTTGGAAGCCATGCTCAATTTAAACACAATAGTGTATTTCTATTGGCTTTACTAATCTAATCATCTGGCTTATTAAGATTTTAAGCTGTATCGTCACACAGGTGAATATATGAAACTTTGTAATATATCCTTTAAGAAATCAACTTACTTCCACAGTTATCACAGTTATCACCCACATCCCCTGCCTCCTACACTTGTCATCTACTCTGAAAGAAACTGCTCAAATCTGTCTTGCTCAGAAAAGATGGACTGCAGGCTCACTGCGGTGTCCAGTGACATAGTCTATTATATTCTGTGGAGAGGAAAGGGGTGAGGAGGAATAAGGAGCAGAGTGTAGAAACAGGCAGAGAGAAACATAGATAGATATATGTGAACTTTCTAACAACTCTTTTACAACCCCACCATCCCCCTGAGCTGGTCCACATCCAGACAGCTCAGCTGTGCTATATAATTTCCTCCATGCTGCTGTAGGTTGTTTCTTTATGCTAAAAAATGAATAAAGAGCAGGAATCCCTCTGTGTGCACTTTGCTGTTTATGGCAGATATCATAGCAGTTAGTCTCATCTCCCCAGCTCAGAGTGGATTGCAAATTAGAGATAGAGCCTGTAGAGGGGAAAATCTGTGAAAATTAAAGATACAAGCCATATAATGGCAATGTATGGTGGTATTCTTTTTGTACACACATAGGACAGCTTAATCTGAAAAGTTACTTGAAAGTACAGTAAACCTTTAAGGGACCTGTTCCCTTTTCAACCTTATCAACTATGAAACTACAGTATGAATATAAGACATTTTTTGTGTTTATTTTCTTCATAAAGGACATGCTTTAATTTTCTAGCAGATTTGTCTATAGAGATTATATCTGCAACTGTTACACAATTGTCCATGTCTAAAGAGGTTGCCACCCCAGCAACCAATCCTCACCCGGCTGTTTCTGTATCCCACATAGGATTGTATGGATATTGCCATCAACCCTTAAAGTGGATCGGTCACTAGATTTCCAAATATTAACTTCATATATTATTAAATAAGGTATATGTCTTATACCTGAAAAGGCTGGTGTACTTACTTTGAAATCTGTGTCTGTATGGCTGTATAATTATTTGTGGAGGTTACCTGAATAGTATTAATATGATCATTTTATGAGCCAACATCTAGTAAATTTAATTCTTAATTCTTTTAAATTTGAAGATTATACAGAGTCTGACTTGGATTTTCAAAGTAAATACACTAACAGATGTAAGAGATCTATTTAGTAATGTATGCAGTTTGTATTGTAAAATCTTGTGCTAGTTTCTCTTTAAAGAAGCACTCCTCCTATCAAAGTTTTTATCCTTTTAATATATTGCAGTCATCATATTACATAGCACTGTGTACTTACAATTGCTCATGTTGCCTTTCTACCCAGCTATTTTCTTTTCTCTGCTCTATGTAGAAACAGGAAGTCTCTTGTCCCTGCATTTATCATTCCCCTCTTCAACTACTGACCCAGCTACTCCCTCCTCCCCCTGCCAGGGACTTTTGCAGTGACTCATGACTCATACAGGGAAAATAGAATTTCTGTTTCTACATAGAGCTTAGAAGAATTCAGTTAGTCAATTTGTAATCACGTGATGCCATAGACCTAATGGAAAAGAGAAGAATTAACTGGGTAGAAAGGCAATATGAGCAATTTTAAGCACACAGTGCTATATACACTGCTTAAAAAATAAAGGGAACACTTAAACAACAGAATATAACACCAAGTAAATCAAACTTCTATGACATCAAACCGTCCACTTAGGAAGCAACACTGATTGACAATCAATTTCACATGCTGTTGTGCAAATGGAATAGACAATAGATGGAAATTATTGGCAATTATCAAGACACCCTCAACAAAGGAGTGGTTCTGCAGGTGGGGACCACAGACCACATCTCATTACCAATGCTTTCTAGCTGATGTTTTGGTCACTTTTGAATGTTGGTTGTGCTTTCACACTTGTGGTAGCATGAGACAGACTCTACCACCACAGAAGTTGCTCAGGTAGTTCAGCTCATCCAGGATGGCACATCAATGCGAGCTGTGACAAGAATCTTTGCTGTATCTGTCAGTGAAGTGTCCAAAGGCTGGAGGCGCTACCAGGAGACAGGCCAGTACACCAGGAGACGTGGAGGGGGCCGTAGTAGGGCAACAACCCAGCAGCAGGACCGCTACCTCTGCCTTTGTGCAAGGAGGAACAGGAGTACTGCCAGAGCCCTGCAAAATGACCTCCAGCAGGCCACAAATATGCATGTGTCTGCACAAACGGTTAGAAACCGACTCCATGAGGGTGGTATGAGGACCCAATGTCCACAGATGGGGGTTGTGCTCACAGCTCAACACCGTGCAGGACGCTTGCCATTTGCTACAGAACACCAGGATTGGCAAAGTCGCCACTGGCACCCTGTGCTCTTCACAGTTGAAAGCAGGTTCACACTGAGCACATGTGACAGACGTGACAGAGTCTGGAGACGCCGTGGAGAGTGATCTGCTGCTTGCAACATCCTTCACCATGACCGGTTTGGCAGTGGGTCAGTAATGGTGTGGGGTGGCATTTCTTTGGAGGGCCGCACAGCCCTCCATGTGCTCGCCAGAGGTAGCCTGGCTGCTATTAGGTACCGAGATGCGATCCTCAGACCCCTTGTGAGACTATATGCTGGTGCGGTTGGCCCTGGGTTCCTCCTAATGCTGGACAATGCTAGACCTCATGTGGATGGAGTGTGTCAGCAGTTCCTGCAAGATGAAGGCATTGAAGCTATGGACTGGTCCGCTCGTTCCCCAGACCTGAATCCGATTGAGCACATCTGGGACATCATGTCTCGCTCCATCCACCAATGTCAAGTTGCACCACAGACTGTCCAAGAGTTAGCAGATGCTTTAGTCCAGGTCTGGGAGGAGATCCCACAGTCGACCATCCGCAACCTCATCAGGAGCATGCCCAGGCATTGTAGGGAGGTCATACAGGCACGTGGAGGCCACACACAATACTGAGCCTCATTTTGACTTGTTTTAAGGAAATAACATCAAAGTTGGATCAGCCTGTAGTGTGCTTTTCCACTTTAATTTTGGGGGTGACTCCAAATCCAGGCCTCCATTGGTTAATAAATTTGATTTCCATTGATGATTTGTGTGTGATTTTGTTGTCAGCACATTCAACTTTGTACAGAACAAAGTATTCAATGAGAATATTTCATTCATTCAGATCTAGGATGTGTTATTTGAGTGTTCCCTTTATTTTTTTGAGCAGTGTAATATGATGACTGCAATATATTAAGAGGATAAAAACTTTTATGGGAATGCTTCTTTAAATTCATTGCCCACTGTGGCCTTCTGTAGTAAGGAGAACAGAGGTTTAAGGCAACCACTGATCTGACATTCATCGCCTTAAATTTGTAGTTACACAGGTAGAAAAAAGACACAGGTCTATCAAACTTGCCTTTTCACCATTCAATACACATCATTCATTGTTTGATTAATTATATCCTTCAAGGTGTCAAATCAGTCCCATGTCACATAGACGAAATGATGAGGAATATTTTCCTTACCTATAAATTAAAAGGATGATTCACCAAAGACTTCGCAAATGTATCTAAAAAAATGCTGCAGATAAATAAAGCTACTTATAATAATGGGTACACTTTACATTGGACAGGATAAAGCATCAGAAAATAAATTCATTTCAAGTTTTTCAGTTTTGAAGACATAGCACGAGCCTCATTTTAATAATAATGTATCAGCCATGCCAACCCGCTATCAAGTGAGTATATTATGATGCCATAAAGCAATGAATAATTCATTTAGCTTTCCTTAGTTCCTTTTGTTCTGTCCACTTAGCTAGAATTGTTCGGAAGTTCAGTTTTGGAGCCCCGACCAAAGCCGCACTCCCTATGTACACAGCGATTGTCTATATGGGTATATTGGAAAACTTTACATTCGCACCATACATATAAAATATTTTAATCTGTTTATATAACCCAGATTACCCATTTGAAATTTTTACATTTTATCAGTGCAGAGAAAATTATATTTGCAGATTAGGCCATCTAAAAATATGCAGGAACATGTTGCAAAATAAATGCATAAAAACTCTGCCCAGAATTAGACTCTGTCACCCTTGGAAAAATGTCAGAAATAAAGGATTTTATTTGATATATTATTTACATAATAGTTCAGAGTAGAATTGGTTTGTGTGTTTTGTGCATCCCATCCTGCCCATTATTTAGTATCTTCGGGGAAGAGCTGCGAACAGCAGTCGTAAACACAGCCAACGGGGCGCACAATTCTCCCTGATGCTGTCTTACTTGCAAAAAAGGTCATTTTCGCATCACTGGAATAATTATTTTAGTAATAATCATACTTCGTTTTAATGAAGTATACAGAGCTCTTATTAACCCCTAAGGGGTACAAAACAATTTTACTTAGCATACAAGTCACAAATGGTCATTGTATAATACATACTGTTGAAAAAAAACTCATTCACATTTGGAATGAAATATGTTGTGAAGTCATTGGGGATGCTATCATTCATAAACTGTGCTCTTTTTGGTTGCAGCATTAACATACAGAGCTGTACAGTCCTATTAGATTCAGTAGCTGGAAAATGTGCTATTTCACATTACTGCTAACAGGCTTCAAACCTGATGCAAAAGAAGGTCAGCAGTGACTTAACAACTCTTTTCCTCTTACAAGTCGCATGTTCTCATTTGAGAAAAAAAAAAGAAGAAAACAAATAGGTTGGCTCAGAGCCAGATTCTAATTTCCCTCTGACTCGCACCCTTGGTCTGTTGTACATTGGTCGTACTAAATTTACTACATGACTCACAGTGTACTTTCTTAATGAAGCATTAATGCAGAAAATCCATTACAAGTTTCAATGAGCTGCCGGTCCGGAATTACCACCTGCTTGCATAGTACATTAGGCTTCTCTATTGCCAACTGACCCACACAAGCAGCACTCAGGCAACAGAGTGGTGCTCCAGTACAATGCCTGCCGTCAGCATCCCAAGCAGAGGAAAGGGCCGTTGTCAGACTTAATACAATTTTGCTAGCAAAAAGGATAGTTCTTAACCTTTTTTTAAATTTGCTTGTAAATATATAAAACGTAACATCAAATATGCATACAATAAATCTCTTCACGGTCTTCTGACACTTTAACATTTAACCCATTTATGACCCATGACGTACTCATACTGCAGGAGACCCCCCCCCCCCCCCCCCCCCGTCCCGTGCTTGTCATTGCAAATCTGCTATGAGCGCTGTCCCGTGACCGATGATCATTTCTGCTACACATAGCAGTGTTGTTGCTATGTGTAACACGGGCGATTGTCTCCTAAGGAAACTATTGAAGCAAGTAAAAAGTAAAAAAAAAAGTTTTCAAAAATACTTAAAAAAATTAAAAAATATGAAAGTTCAAACCACCCCCCCCTATTGTCCCATTCAAAATAAAGCAATAAAAAAAAATCAAATATACACATATTTGGTATCGCTGTCTTCAGAAACGCCCGATCTGTCAATATATAAAGATAATTAATCCAGTTGGTAAACACCATAATGAGAAACAAAGATAAAAACGTCAGAATTACGTCTTGGTCACCGCAACATTGCAATAAAATGCAATAACAGGCGATGAAAACATTGTAACTACCCCAAAATAATATCAATAAAAATGTCAGCTCGGCGCACAGAAAATAATCCCTCAGCCAGCCCCAGATCCCGAAAAATGGAGACGCTAAGGGTCATGGAAAATGACACCATTTTTTTTTTTTTACAAACTTTGGAATTTGTTTTCACCACTTAAATAAAAAGAACCTATACATGTTTGGACTCTGCAAACTCGTAGTGACCTGGAAAATCATAATGGCAGCTCAGGTTTAGCACTTAATGAACAAGGTAAAAAAATATATATATATTTTTTCCTGTTGTCCAGTACATGATATGGTAAAATCAATAGTGTCTTTCAAAAGTACAACTTGTCCTGCAAAAAAACAAGCCCTTATACGGCCATATTGACAGAAAAAGAAAAAAGTTATGGCTCTGGGAAGAAGGGGAAGAAAAAATGAAAATGCAAAAATGGAAAATCCCAAGGTCGTGAAGGGGTTAACAATCTGCAATGAATAATACAGTATAATTCAAGGCCATTGTGTAATCCATGAGGTGGAATACAAAACATAAAAAAAGTGTTACAAAAATTCTCTCTTTTCCCCTCTTTCATCTTTCTCCAAAAAGCGAATAAGGATTTAAATGTCTTCAGTCATCATGCACTCCTAAAACCATAGGTGCCATATTTGCTCATACAATCCGACTAGTTTTTTCCTTTTTCTAACAATATACAGCGACTACAGTACTTTATGCAGAACTCACTGGGTGGTATTTCTCTACTGATCCATATTCCTTGAGAATTTTAATTCTTATTGTGGCTTTGCTTTGAGTTTTGCGTAGGGACTCGCAAGCATGAGGAACCTTGACGCGGGTTATGAGCTTGCGTATTTTGGCCAAAATATCAACTAATACTTCATATATTATATATATGTATTTTTTCACTTTTTAATTCCAGGGTGCCGTCAAGCCCATCAGTGCTGGGCAGGGGGTGTGTCCTCATAGGGTGCACTCAGATAGTATTGGGCAGCCCGCCTAATTTAATAGTATGGTTGTCACTAAAAGGCTATAAGCCGGATACTGTGCACTACCCAGGTGTGAACAGCACCTTATACAAGCCTTTTTGTGTGCAATTTTAATACTAAGCAATCACCCCCTCAATGAAATGGTAGGTTGTGAGTGATTGTCTCATCAGTATTTTGCACCTGTGTTGCCGCCATCTTTATTATATGTGCTTGCTGCATCCTGGTAGTGCACTGGAAGCACATCACTCATCCCGCTTATTGGCGCACCTGTTACGTGATGGGTTGTCACGCTGATGACTCCCGTGCCTGTCATTACGATCCTCCTGTGAACACCGGCCCATACCTGACCTCCGTTCCCGAGGCAGAGAATGTGCATGCGCTGGGAAGGTTCAAAAGTCTGCAGTCACACAGAGTGATTGCAGACTTTTCATCTTAGACCGGACAACCCCTTTAAGTACTTTCTGCAGTTGTTGATCCTACCAGAGATTAGATCAGGTTTAGTTATTCCCCACTAATGTCACTAATACATTGAAAGCATTTGGCATGATTTAGCTTTCAATACAGCAAAGCAGTACACTCATTAAAAAAATCTATACATATATATATATATATATAAATATAAAAATAAATTACAGATTTATGTAACTTGATTCTGGAACACTTAGTACAAGATAACATTATGGACACCGGACTGTCCTGGTAACCTTGGTTGAGTAATGTTATCCTATGGAATTCAATGGAACAGAATTAGACCTTTGTAACATTTAAGGTCTAGGAAGTGGAAACACATCGTCAGCATGCCTTCCTGATTACAATGGAAAAGCTCTGCAGTCATATAGCATAATAGTAAATGTTAGTACACCAAGTAAGAAAGGAGCAAGATCATAACTGTAAATCATGAAAATCTTTCCTTTCGTCAGCATTGTTCTCCATTGTAAAATTACCACATTCTGATATTTAATAAGATAATTTGTTGTTACTAGACCCCGATGTAAAATTTAAAAAAGAGCCCCCTCAACTATGTGCTATTAATAATACTGATGTCTTATGATGTGTATGAATAGTCCTTGGGCCCCCTCCCACACCAAGGCATAAGTGTGACAGCCACCACTTAACCCCTTATAACTACGCTCCTGCTGATAATGGACTAGCTCCAGTGAAACCAATGCTTGCTCAGATACAGAACAATTTAGATAAGGCGATCATATTAAGTGAACATTAATAGTGCAATTTCATCCTATACCAGTTCACCAGTGTATTCAAGATAAACCTTTACATTAATGATTCTGTAAGTAAATAAAAAGACTAATGTGTTGGGCTGAATATGGTGGAGTAGATTAAATATTTCATGCTTATTACTTACAATGTTTGTATAACGAAATTTATTTGCAATAGGAAAGATGACAATTTTTGGCATTCATAGTAAGATGTGTATCTAAAATTTTTAATCACTGGAAGCACCTAAACCTTCTTCAAATCCCCTTTCAAAAATATACTTCTTTTTAAGATGACCATTATAACTTAACCATATTGTAACATAAATGTCATAAGTTTCAAAACTTTCTAAACCGAACCCATATGACAGAATATGTAAATTTAAGGGGTTATCCAGGACGCGACAATCGCTTCTTAAATGCTATAGTTACTCACATAAAATAAAAAAAAACATATACTCCCCTGGTATTCCATTAATATTGGCACGGTGTCTCCCGGCAGCCACCTGACATTGCAGCATTCACTGTTCCGTCTGACGGAGTTTGGCTAATAATGTCATGTGAGCGCTGGACGACACAGTGCTGACATCATTAAAATGGCACCAATCCAATAGGTGAGTATGTGCTTTTTAATTTTAATTTTGAGACAATAGCATATAAGAAGGGGTTGCCCTTTAAAGTAAAGAAAGCAGAACAAAAAAAATCTATAGATAAAATAAAATTTTGTTCCATTAGACCTATAGTTGCAAAAGAGGTCAATCCGTCAGTGATTATCACCTATTCCAGTGAAGTATATCGAATGGTATTAAGTAGGACAATCTATGTAATATAAAGACATATGCACTAGCATGAGCATATACAGTCCAATGAATCAGCTACTATAAACCATTTATGAAAAATATTTATCAGGTACAAATAAGAGAATTTTAAAATGAATATTAATAAGGAAAAAAAAAGGAAGTCTTAAATTGCTAAGTTTCACACCGGGAGGTCAGCAGGGCCAGCAATGCCATGTCTACTGATACCTGCTGTATGATGGGCAAGTATCCTGCACATGTCTATTCTAACCGGTCCCTGCAGGAATCAGTTAATGTGACTTTACCATCCCAGATTCCGGTGTGGAAGTGAGTGGAGTGATACCCCTGGAAAGTGGAAAACTATTACATGGATAAAAGTTGTATGAATACAAAACTACTGCAAGAAAAAAAGATTTTTTTTTATTAAAGTATAAAAATTTTAAAGGATATGAATACCTATGGGGACAATTTTTTTGATAATCTAAGTGCATTTGGGCTATGAAATAATTTTTGCAGTTGGGTTTCAATAAAAATTTTGCACAGTTTGGACTGTTGGCTGCAGAAAGAGTTGACTGTAAATCTGCCGATGTGCTTGTTCTAATTGGAAGTTTTTAACTTTTTTATGTCTTTTTCTGAACTCCACTCTGCTGATTTAGAGACCACAGACCACATCAAGGTTTAGCTGAACTTTGATATGGTCATAAATCAGCTGAGAGGAGCTCAGAAAAAGACAGATCTAAAAACTTCCAGTCAGTATGAATTCACTGATTGTCAGTCAATTAATTCATTCTGCAGCCAAATATGTTCAGGGAAATGAAAAGCCTGTTAAAAAGCTTAATGAAACCCAATCACAACCAATATTTTTCCCGAAATACATGCATTTAAGTTAAAAAAAAAAAAATGCCCCTGAAGGTGTCCATATTGTACAATGCTGTAAAGTCTGCTGTAAAATGCAACATATTTACGTGCGACTCACCACAAGTGCTTTGGATCGATTTCTTAGAAGTTTTTCTATATTGGTTGCAGCGCTTTCCACCAGCTGACGTGCATTATTGGACTCAACCGTGTACAAATTTTTATTTTTCAAATAAATCTAAAGCAAAAACAATAAAATTATTATTAGAAACAATATATGATTAAATAAATATATTTTTTATGATCAATTAAATATAATAGTTTTGCTCTGATTTTATAATTTGAGCCATATATAAACCTATCCATAGTACATCTATATCACCATAGCCTAAGAGACACAAGTTATAAAAAACATACCTCAAATCAACTCGGAAATGCAATTAAGAGATGTAATTAAGCATTGTTATTGCAGTGGCAGACTTCAATCTTAACATATATGAGGTGACATTTAATATAAATTAGCCTTTATTTTTTCTTTCATTATTGGAGATGACATTAAATATAAATTAACCTTTACATTATTTTTCTCTTAATAAAACTGAATAATCCATTCATTCTAAAATAGAGGTGGAAAAAATGTTACTGACTGGCATAACCCTTAAAGCATCTGGACTTTAATCCCAGTCCTTAGCACATGATATCCTAATGGAAAGCATATCTTACTGTACCATGATTACATATTTTATGCCAAGTGCACCTTGACATCGTTTTCTACAACATTCTGTACTTTAAAACACAAATTCAGAAAAAAACATAAAATCACAATATAGCTTTTGTCTAAAAGATATTAAAATGATTAATTTTGTACTCTCAAATGACACTTATCAAGGCATCAAAAGAGAAATTCAATCAGACCTTGGACTCTAAAAGTGTTTAAGACTATCCTCTTTATAACACACAGGGGAAATACATAATAGTTTATGAACATTTTAGAGAGAATCTGCTATTTTCCCTTAACCTCTTCCCAACATGTGACATACATGTAATACCCATGTAGGGTCCTCAGGGCCGGCTCCAGGTTTTTGTGGGCCCTGGGCAAAAAAGTCTCAGTGGGCCCCTTTAACACATACCACAATTCATGATGCACAGATACCGCAGAGAAATATATATACAGTATAATGCCAAAGATTTCACTTCTTACATTACATGAGTGTTATCTATTGTAAATTCTACTATAGCTCAGAAACTGACGAATCCTCACAGCGCACATTAAAGACGAGACAGTATAGTCCTCCATACAGTATTAAGGGCCCCATATAATGCACCATACACAATAATGGCCCCATATAACGCTTCATACAGTGTAATGGACCTCATATAACGCTCCATGCAGAATACTGGCCCCCATATAACGCTCCTTACAGAATACTGGCCCCCATATAACGCTCTTTACAGAATACTGGCCCCCATATAATGCACCATGCAGGATACTGGCCCCCATATAATGCTCCATACAGAATACTGGCCCCCTTATAATGCTCCATACCGAATACTGGCCCCCATATAATGCTTCATACAGGATACTGGCCAACATCTAACACTCCATACAGAATACTGGCCCTCTTATAATGCTCCATACAGGATACTGGCCCACATCTAACGCTCCATACAGAATACTGGCCCTCATATAATGCTCCATGCCTCCTGGGCCGCCATATAATGCCCCATGCCTCCTGGGCCCCCATATAATGCCCCATGTCTCCTGGGCCCCCATATAATGTCCCATGCCTCCTGGGGCCCCATCTAATGCCCCATGCAGGTGCCCCATCTAATGCCCCATACATAAAAAAAAAATCAAATACTCACCTCTCCTCTCCTCACCTGCTGTCGCTGCTCTGGACTCCTCAGCCGCGTTGCCGTCTTCCTGCTCTGTGCTGTGACTTCTCAGCAGAGGGCGCAGTGGAAAGAAGTCATCACGTCCTCTGACCTGAAACGTCACAGTGCAGCAGCCGCAGAAGATACAGGACCTGCTGCGGAGGCACGGGGAGAGGCAAGTATTGTGCCGGGGCCCTGAGCAAAGCAGGGGGTGGGGGAGAAAGGAGTTCGGAGAACCTCATTTGCTGGAGCATCAACTGCTGCTCTATTCATTGTCTATCACAATCCACGATCCATTCTTTGTCTATAATAACTCTGAACACCCATAAAAAGCACCCAACTATTCTAACGTCATGTTTAGTACTAAAAATAAAAATATCTGCTGCAAAAAATATAACTCATTCATTCATGAAAAATAATTGTGATCCATGATTCCTATGACGAACAGGGTTTAGTGGGTTAGGTGATGGCAAAGGGTAGACACACTGGTCAGTGTTGCGTTAGAGAAGTCTTAGACTCTTAAGGGTATGTGCACACGGTGCATTTTTTATGCGTTTTTGATTAGGTAAATCCAAGCGGAATTGGCCCCAAAATGCATTGCAAACCTTATCCCAGCATTTTCTATGACAATTTGCAAGATCTGTGCACATGATCAGGATTTTTCCTGACGGAATTTCATGTGTGTTAAAAGAAGCAGCATGTCCATTCTTTGTGCATTTTTCCTATACAATGCATTGGAAAAAATGCATGAAAAGGCATCAAAAACGCTGTGGAGTTCCCACAGCGTTTTTGCTGCCAAGAGGTGCAGAACCTTACAAAAACGCTGCAGAAATTTCTGCAAGCAAATACTGATCATGTGCACATTGCCTAAGGGCAACTCATAAATAATTTACTACCAATCAATAAGGTATATACTAAAAAGTTCCAGAATTTACATATCTATTACATCAGATGTAAAAACATTACCATGGAAACTAAGAGGTATTTAAAAACAATTGGCAATTTGCCATACATTGAAATCACTAAAAAACTCTCCTATGAAGATTTTTTTAATAAATATATATGTATGTAGTGTGTTCATATACTCACCTACCCCCGCATTCTGCACGATCCAGTGCCGTTCCACTCCTCTTCTGGGTGATATCCTCGCTCTTCAGACTATCCTGCCCACTCTGTGTGTGATCCAGAAGTCTCTTTTACAATATAAGCCTATGGAGCATGATTCGGACCCTCCATAGACTTACATTGTGAAAGCCACTTCTGGGTCATGCAGTGTGACCAAGAGAGTCTACACACAGGTGATGTCACGGAGAAGCGGAGAAGAACAGCCCTGAACACCGGAGAAGACAGCAGTAGGTGAGTATTAGTGTTGAGCATTCCGATACTGAAATATCGGGTATCGACCGATATTCGCGATATCGGAGTTCCGATACTTTTAGAATATCGAATAACGGAATCGGAAGTTCCCATAATGCCTGCGCTCTGCAGTGTCTCTGAAGGATGACAAGCTGGATGGCAGCGCTCAGCTTACTGTACTTGTCATTTAGTGTTAAAGGATTTATTAAAAAAAATAATAGTGTTTTCATGCACCGTCTCTTTAAAAAAGCCGGCCGGCAATTCAGCAGCGGTACACGACAATTTAGAATAGAAAGAATAGAGCATCACACATAGATTAGATACATAGAAACATGTCAGTCACATATATAAGAAGTACAGTGATAGTGTTGATTACTGTACTTGTCATTTAGTGTTAAAATAAAGGTTTTATTAAAAAAAAAATTGGCGTGGGGTTCCCCGTAACTTTAGTCTCTAGCGGAGGTTAAGCAGACGGCTGGGGCAGATGTTTGAAGCCAGGGAAGGGGGTAATACCCACGGAGCTTCCCAGGCTACTAATATCAGCCCCCAGCTGAATACCTAGCCTTTACTAGCTCTTAAAATGGGGGACCCCCCCAAAAAAATGACGTGGGGTCCCCCCTATTTTAATAGCTAGCAAAGGCTAGGCAGACAGCTGGGGGCAGATATTAATACCCCAGGAAGGGTGCCATGAATATTGGCCCCCTCCCAGGCTAGAAACACCAGCCATCAGCCGCCCCAGAAATGGCGCATCCATAGGATGGGCCAATTCTGGCACTTAGCCTCGCTCTTCCCACTGCCCAGTAGCGGTGGCAGTGGGGTAATAGGGCTGGGGTTGATGTCAGCTTATAATGCCAGCTGACATCAAGCCCAGGTTAGTAATGGAGAGGCGTCTATAAGACACCCCCATTACTAACCCCATAGTCAAAGTTAAAAAAAAACCACAAACACTCAGAATAAAGTCCTTTAATTGAAATAAACACACAATTTTTTAATGTTCTAAATTAAACCATACTTACCATCACGCCCATTCCAGCTGAAGCCAATGTGTTCTGCAATAAAAGTAAAATAATAAAGCAACATCATCCTTACCTTTCCATGGTTCCCACGACAGCTTCAGCTCTGCTACATTGACATGACAGGGTGGATCGCAACAGAACGCTGCTATCCAGCTTGCCATGCTGCACACACTGAGAAGCGCAGGCATGCTTGCGCTCCTCAGTGTCTCACTGTGACGGCATAAAGGTGAGCCGAGGTCATGTCCAATGAACTCGGCTCACCTCATGCACGTCACTGACAGCGTGGGAAAATTCTCCTGCACTCAGTGCTTCAGCAGGAGAATTCTCCCACGCTGGGATGGCATTGAGATGACAGGTTGGATCGCAGCTGAGCGCTGCCATCCAGCATGCCATCCTTCAGAGACACTGCAGAGCGCAAGCATGCCTGCGCTCTGCAGTGCCTATGAAGGATGGCATGCTGGATGGCAGCGCTCAGCTGCCATCCAGCCTGTCATCTCAATGCCATCCCAGCGTGGGAGAATTCTCTCCTGCTGAAGCGCTGAGTGCAGGAGAATTTTCCCACGCTGTCAGTGACGTGCATGAGGTGAGCCGAGTTCATTGGACATGACCTCGGCTCATCTTTATGCCGTTACAGCGAGACACTCTTGAAGACAGCGAGACAGTCTCTTTCGGCTGCGATCGAGCCTGTCATGTGAATGTAGCAGAGCTGGAGTCATCGTGCGAACCATGGAAAGGTAAGGATGAGGTTGCTTTATTATTTTACTTTTATTGCAGGAGATCGTTGGCTTCAGCTGGAATGGACGTGATGGTAGGTATGGTTTAATTTAGAACAATAGAGAATTGTGTCTTTATTTCAATTAAAGGACTTTATTCTGGGTGTTTGTGTTTTTTTTTAACTTTGACTATGAGGTTAGTAATGGGGGTGTCTTATAGACGCCTCTCCATTACTAACCTGGGCTTGATGTCAGCTGCCATTATAAGCTGACATCAACCCCAACTCTATTACCCCACTGCCACCGCTACAGGGCAGTGGGAAGAGCGAGAATTGGCACATCCTATGGACGCGCCATTTCTGGGGCGGCTGACAGCTGGTGTTTCTAGCCTGGGAGGGGGCCAATATCCACGGCACCCTTCCTGGGCTATTAATATCAGCCCCCAGCTGTCTGCCTAGCCTTCGCTAGCTATTAAAATAGGGGGGACCCAACGTCATTTTTTTTTTGGTCCCCCATTTTAATAGCTAGTAAAGGCTAGGTATTCAGCTGGGGGCTGATATTAGTAGCCTGGGAAGCTCCATGGGTATTACCTCCTTCCCATGCTTCAAACATCTGCCCCAGCCGTCTGCTTAACCTCCGATAGAGACTAAAATTACGGGGAACCCAACGCCAATTTTTTTTTTAATAAATCCTTTATTTTAACACTAAATGACAAGTACAGTAATCAACACTATCACTGTACTTCTTATATATGTGACTGACATGTTTCTATGTATCTAATCTATGTGTGATGCTCTATTCTTTCTGTTATAAATTGTCGGGTACCGCTGCTAAATTGCCGGCCGGCTTTTTTAAAGAGACGGTGCATGAAAACACTGTTATTTTTTTTAATAAATCCTTTACACTAAATGACAAGTACAGTAAGCAACACTGTCACTGTACTTCTTATATATGTGACTGACATGTTTCTATCTATCTAATCTATGTGTGATGTTCTATTCTTTCTGTTGTAAATTGTCGGGTACCGGTGTATGCCGCTGCTGAATTGCCGGCTTTTCATGTAATACATTCTACATTATTCTTAGTTGTTTTCCTTCATGTAGAATTAACCTGCAAGGAAAGAAAGGGTTTATTTTTATTCCGATATTTGTGTCCCATTGACTTGCATTGGTTTCCGGTATCGGAATCGGCGATATCTGATATTTTTTGGGTATCGATCCGATCCAATCCGATCCGATATTTCCCGATATCGGAAGGTATCACTCAACACTAGTGAGTATATGAACACATACACACTACATTACATACACATTCTCAGATTTATTAAAAAAGGTCTTTAATGTGAGGGCTTCTTTAACTTATCACAAGTTAATCTTTATTCATTTTTTGCATCAAACAAAATAATAAGTCGGTCATTGAGTTAACAGTATAATGAGAATACAAACTGTGTAACTTCTTTCATAGCTCTACAACCCCCAGTGAGCAAGAACTGAATGTTCAGTGAACCAACATAAAAGTTCTGGTACCATGTTGTACTGGTGATGATGTCCATCAGTACACAATAATTACCAAGCGACAATGCTTATCACTGGTACATAAACGGTTTTATTCCTAGCCAGCATCATTAACATGAACAGCCTTTGAGTATGTGTACACAATATTCTTTTAAGGTGGGTCCACTCCGAAACTTGCCTGAAAAAGCGATAATTGCTCAGAAGAATTAACATATGCATTTCTATGAAAAATGAATTGCACTTCATATGGTCAATCTTATGAGTGCCTTTTAGCCACCTTAGGTCTCCAAAAGATACTAATCAGATAAAAGAAGTGAATTGACCATTCTTCAGGTGCTTTCTTCTCTGACGATGCACTACACCGCATTCCAAATTATTATGCAAATGCTCTTTTTCGCTGGTTTCCTAAATGGTCGATGAAAATGAGTCAGTATAACGTTCAAATCATCAACTGCTAGTGTATAAATCATATTTAACTGGACAAATCTCCCAATGATGACAGTATTTTTTTCAAAACAAAAAAAAACCTCAAAATGCACTGTTCCAAATTATTATGCAGAACAGAGTTTCCAAACATTTTATAGGTTGTAAAGAACTGAAAATGGTCATTTGTTGAATTTGCAGCATTAGGAGGTCACATTTACTGAAATCAAAAGCTTTGCAATGAAAAACATCTTAACAGGCCAAGTTACATGTTAACATAGGACTCCTCTGATATCACCTTGACAATTCTTGCATCCATTCAACTTATGTTTTTTTGGATAGTTTCTGCTTGAATTTCTTTGCAGGATGTCAGAAAAGCCTCTCAGAGCTGCTGTTTTGATGTGAACTGCCGCCATCCTCATAGATCTTTGGCTTGAAGATATTCCATGGGTTCTCAATAGGGTTGAGGTCAGGGGATGGTGCACTGTCATGCATGAAGATGATTTTACAACGGATGCCACAGTTCTTTTTTTTGTACCATTGAAGAAAATGGTAAGTCAGAAATGCTATATACTTTGCCTAGGTAATTTTCAAACCCTCAGGGACGCTAAAGTGGCCTACTATCTCTCTCTCCATGATTCTGGCCCAATACATGACACCGCCACATCCTTGTGGACATCGCAGCCTTATTGGAACATGGTGGCCATCCTCTAACCATCCATCTGGACCATCCAGGGTTGAACGGCACTCATCAGTAAAGTAGTCTGTTCTAAAATTAGTCTTCCTGTATGTCTGGGGCCACTGCAACCATTTCTGCTTGTGAGCACTGTGTAGTGGTGGCCGAACAGTAGGTTTATGCACAACTGCAAGGCTCTGGAGGATCCAACACCTTGAGATTCACGGAACGCAGAGGCAACAGCAACTTCCAATATCTGTTTGCTGCTTTGTAATGGTATTTTAGCAGCTGCTCTCTAAATCCTATGAAATTGTCTGACAAAAACCTTCCTCATTAAGTTTTTATCTGAACAAACTCATCTGTGTTGTGTATCAGCCACAAATCTCTTCGTAGTACAATAATCCCGCTTAAGTTTTTGTGAAATATCTAAAGTTTTTATACCTTATCCAAGGCATTGCATTATTTGACACTTTTCCGCAGCAGAGAGAGACTTTTTATTTCCCAAATTGCTTGAAACCTGTGGCTTGCTTAATATTGTGGAACATCCTTCTTAAGTATATTTTTTTTAATTGGGATCACCTGGTAAACTAATCATCTCAGGTATTTGAGATAGGGCTTTTTGGATCACTGAAAACTGAGACGTAAACCATCGAAGAGTTTATTTGAAAAAGAAAAAAATTACATCTTTATAACACTTAAATCCAATTTGCATAATAATATGGAATGTGCTGTATACTTTATCATAGAAGTCAATGAGAAGGCTCAAAAGATGACCAGAAGACCGTCGGGCATCTTTTTGAGCATTTTTGCTTGAAAAACCGCTGGCATTTTTTTCATTGTTGAATGGACTTACAAAAACATTCCTGACTAAGCCCAGTGCGGTGAAACGCGCGTCGAGGTGCTTGTGCACCTGCCATCTGTGTCTCTCTCCCCAATATAGGCACTGGCTCTATAATGTCTGTTAGTAATTATTCATCTTGTTAGTTATACTATTGTGGCACTATATGAACTTTATGTCTTTTTATGGGACCTGTTTTACATATTATGTAGTACATTTTTTATGTGATCTTTTCACGGATATTTTATCCGCATACAATTGAATATGTGTCAGTATCTCATGTGCATTATGCACTTTATCTAACCTGTGCATATATGATATGCATGCCATCTATGTCAGGTTACTAAATTATGATGTGAAAATCCTGTTTTGTTATATTTGAGTGTATACAGGCCCACAGTCCCCGGATATCAACTGATTTATGTGACTAGTTTCTTGACCATACATATTTAACTTGAAAATTCTGGTCTGCAAGTTAAAGTCTATCTCTCGAATACTTATATATATTGGAACTACTGGGGGAGTATTCTTTGGGGGACCAGTGCTTTCCTTAGTTGTCTTTTAACAGACTTTCCACTATACATATGTACTGTTAATGCTATTTAATAAAGTATTTATGATATTACTTTGGCTACTCCCTTTATGATCTTCCCTATTTAGATATATTTGTATATTTTATAATACTGTTACTATGAAATAGACATTTCTTTTTGGTCAAATACTTAAAAAGTGTTCAGAGGAGATCTACATAAAATAATTTGTCAATATATTATTATGTCATGCACAATATATGTTATATACTGCTATAGCAATAGCATTTACTTTAGCAATTAATCCAGAAGACACATTCAAGTAAGCATTGTGGGAACAAGCTCATTAGAATGCGGCTACATGAATTTCGGGCCCTAAAAGACTAGTGTAACGTATAAGCAATGAGATTTGTGCCAGTAATCATTTTGATGCTTTATATTTCATATTATCCCATGGGGCTTCTTTATGCTGTTTGAATCTCCATTAGCGGATGTCAGTGTTGTTTACTTTCCTACATCACTGTTTTACTCACTAACCGATATAGACTTCAAATTAGCTGTAATATCACAATTTATATGTATCCCAAAGTATTACAGTACTTCTGATCTGACATTCTATTGTTGCGCAGATATTTGGGGAATGTAGAAAGCTTCTCGTACGCCCCTTCTCTGGATTATTTTCCAACTTTAAAAAAATTAATTAGTCATAGTTCAACTTCTTATTTTTAAGGGTAAGGTCACAAAGTGCAGTTTTAACGCTGATATGATCAGCTCTAAATGTCATGTGGTAGTTTTTGCACGAACAAACATGGTTTTGAAAGTGTGTTTTTTGACAACACTCAGAGTCATCGGAGTGTAGAGCCATTGGAGTGTGGTCTGATTTTCTCGAATGAGACAAACGCATCATAGGTGCAGAGAAGACAGAGAACTTAATTTCTCCATCTTCTCTGTTGTCTCTGTGAGCGTACATCAAACTGCACTCGGATGACATCCGCGTGCAATGTGATGTTTCAGATGCACCCATAGACGCGTGATCTGAATACCGGAGGCACTTGCAGCCATTAACTGCCGGGTATGGGGCGAGCTCATCACATGAGCCCGCTCCATACACCCGCTACCGACTTGAGTTTTAAGTGTACGGTGGATGTTATCATGACATCCAAATTAGAAGTTACTGGTCATGAAATACAACCTTAGCATGTGCCCTGTGTGATGTCCAGTATGTCCGAGCAACTGCTACTGCACGTCTTCCTGTAACATTCACTTTGCTCACTGGGGAAAGAGCCACTAAACCTTTATACCAGGCTGAATGGACACATTTAAAAGATTTAGAATGGAGTCTCATCTACCCACAAGGTGTAAAGGTGACCAAATATAAAGTGTCATGGCTTGTTGAATTTGATTTAAAGGGGTTGTCTGATCAAAAAGGGCCTCGCTCAATACAAATGTATGGCGAGCGAGACCACGCCCACTGGCCGGGGGTATGTATAACGCATACATACCCTCCGGTCCCGAGACGGACAACCCCTTTAACAATAGGCCTTGCACTTTTAACCCCTTGGTGATGTGGTCAATTCTGTTTTGCTTTTTCTTCCCCTTCTTTCAAGAGCCATAACATTTTTTTTTGTTTACATAAAAGTATGAGGGCTTCTGTATTGCGAGACTGGTTGTAGTTTTCAATGACACCATTAACTTTACCAAATAATGTAATGAAAAACTGTAAAAAAAAAAGCCAAGTGCAGTGAAATGATGAAAAAACAATTGTGCGATTCCACCAAGGTTTTTTTTTTAAGGCATTCATTGTCCAGTAATAATAACCTGGAAACATGATTATCCAGAGTACAATTATGGCGGTACCAAAAAAAAAAAGGTTCAGAAATTTGTAAATAAAAAAAATTAAAAAAATTTGTGTTGCCATTTTCTGAGACCTGTGAAGAAAGTTTTGTGTGAAGAAAGTTTTTTGCTCGGCAAGGTAATGTTTTTATTGATACCGATTTAAGCAGAGCACCAGATAGAGCACCCTCCCCCACAGGCCACCCTGAAGCACGAGCATATCATTATCTTCGAACTGAAAATAAAGATTACACAAGAACCACAAAACGGATTTCATCAACCAAGGTATCATTTTAATCCATGTAATGTCACCCACCTGACAGTGTATGTAGTTTACTGAGCACAACCCTGTTGACAGATGTGCTTTAAGGAAAGTGTGACAACCAAAAAAAACAAAATTTCATTTTTTTTTCTTTTTATGTGTTTACTAATGCAAATCGAATTTGAGGCGAATTATATGAAATCTGCATGTTCCGACAAATTCAAACAATTTGCGATTTGATTTGTGTGAATCGCCAAAAAACTATATATCACTTTTTCACACTTTGCAAAAGTTTGCATCAGTTACAGAAGGCTGACATGACCTCAGGCTTGACTGCGTAAGCTTCCCTATAATGCCTTGTAGCTCATTACATCACATGGTATAGAGCAACCAATCGGGGGGGGGGGGGGGTTCATAGACCATAGCTTGTATAAAATCCTAAGCAAAGAATGCAGCAGCCATTGTAAGGTGATTTTCAGATAGTCACAGTTTGTCAGTGCTCACAGACAGGAAGAGAAAGTACTAAAACATTGTAGAAATATTCCAAAACGTATTAAGTTGAATAACTGTAGCAGTAAAGAAGATGATAGTAGTAATCTATGAATAATACATAGATTCAATTAATAAGGCTGGAAAGATAGGAGAGGTGAGAGCATTAGCAGTGTGAATCATCAGTGATAACTGATGCATTTAAGTAACTGCTGCATTTAAATTCCAATTATGTGTTGTTTTTTCTTCATTCTTATTACACTAAAAAGCAAAATAAAGAAAGTACAAAAGTTTTTACAGAAAAAAAACTAAAATAAGTGTGTTGATTGACACAAGAGACTGTACTGAATGTTTGCATAATTGTGCAATTGTTCTTGTGTAGGACAAAAATAGTTTTTTAAAAATAAAAAAAATTAAAAAAATCCACCAAGACTCACCAAAATTTCCCAAAAGTGCATCGCAATTTTTTTTTTACTAGTGAAATTTTACATCCATACACAGCACACTAAAACTGCACTCTGTGATTAGTGCTGGCATGTTGGCTGTGAACTTGCCTAACATTTCTTTCAACAAGATTTTTTGGAAGAAGCTTGAATTTTTCTTAACAGAACAATTTTATTTTATAAATATAGACACTTAAATGTACACGTATGTTTTGTATACCTGTTTTATTAGTTTAATTTGACAACTGTTGTCACGGGTGTGTCAGATGTGACAGACAGTCGCCCTGCAGTTGGCTGCAGAAGATCTCTTCATTTGGCATTACAGACACCTTCTTGAATTTGTCTCACTCTAGGACCCTCCCTCCCGCTAATTGACACCCAGGCCTGGGTGTTTAAATACTTTGTTTACAGCAGGGTGGTGCCGGTGATATTCACATGTTTCCTTGTGAAGGCTTGGAGCTTCTACAGTCTGCTTACTTCCTCCTTGGTGCTAAGAGGACGTTTGGTGTAATCTCTCTGAAGTCGGTTTAAGCTAACTTACTTTTCCATGCGTGTGTCTTCCTTGTTGTCTTTTGTTGCTAGTGGGGACTGACTAGTTCTCACCCCCACTTCCCTATCCAGGGCCTAGCACTAGGGAAATACATTCCTGTGCGGCGATTGGTGAGGAACCAATATAGGGACGATAGGGGAGTCAGGGTTATATCAGATCAGCCTAGGAGGTCTCCACTCCCCCTTACCCTAGCATCTGGGCTCCCTTCCCATCTTCCCTTCATGTTGCACTTAGTATTTCCCACACCTTGCGTGACAACTGTACAACTGTAAAGCCCATAGTTATCCATGTAGTATTATGCACAGCCCATAGTCAAACATGGAGTATAATGCATAGCCCTCTATACAGTATAATGCACAGCCCATAGTCTACCACGTAGTAAATTGCACAGCCCATAATCATCCATGTAAAATATTGCATAGCCCATAGTCCTTCATATAGTATAATGCACAGCCCATAGTCATCCATGATGTATAATGCACAGCTCATAGACATATGTAGCACCCTGAGGATTCGGCTGCTACAGGGGTATTGCACCTCAACCCAGAGGTGTGATATTCCACTCCCGGGTAAGGATGGAGTGTGGATCTGAGCTCGGTAGGCTGCATGCACTACACACATCCCATTTCCGAGGAGCAGACCGACGGTACTCCCACTTAGAAATGTGCAGGTACGACCGAGTCTGTTCCTGGCTGGAGTGGGAGGGGGGTGGTACATCCCAAGTAGTGTAGGGGCAGATAGGGGGAGCAGCCTGGGTAAAGATAGGAGCTCATTGGGTGCTGGTCACCTGAGCTCACACATAGAGGGTGTATATAAGGTGGGCACCATCAGAGAACAGGGTCAGTCTGTCAGAGTAAGAAGCAGAGGAGGAGCAGAGAAGCCCCAGAGAGAGAGAGAGGAGAAGAAAGAGAGACCCAGAGGGGGAAACAGAAGAAAGGACTCTAAGACCCCAAATCCAATCCACGGGTGAAGAGTCGGCATCAGGGTACCGGAACCCAAGCTGGTGGGGGCAAAAACACACCCCAGCCAGAGACCGGAGGCCGTGGGCAGCGTCTGCCACGGCCACCCACCACATCCACCACGAAGGCATACCACGTGGAGGGTCAGGGAACCCAAGGCCAAGGGTCTCCCAACAGAAGGCCCGAGGGAGCTGGACCTGGGTGGATCAATAGTGGGGACGGCCAGAGAAAGGACAGAAGGAGAGCTCAGGGTCACGCTCCGGACTTGCTTGGGGGTTGGCTGGATCCAGGACCTGGTGGACGCAGCACGGCTCGGGAGGTCACTTGAAGCTGGAGTGACCGGAACATCAGCAGTGAGTAAACACCCTAAACTGCACAACCCGACTCTGTCTTCATTTAACACCTATGCTGCACCACCACAACCCCCATCCTCTGCTCCTGACCCCCTGAGGCTATACCCCACCCGTTGGGGGTTATACCATCACAAGCTGCACCTACACCATCAGCCTCAGCGGACCCTGCTGCAGCGGCGGCCATAGTGACCGCAATTCAACGGGTGGCGTAGTCGACAATAAAGAACTTAATAACATCTGTAGGACTGCCACATACAACTGAGTTTGACACCCTGGGCACGGACCGGGTCACAGCCACTCGGAAGACTACAACCCCCATCTGATCCGGCTCCGGATATTCCCCCTAAAAGAATATGGCCCAGGGGGCGCGTCAACTTTGGCGTAGTCGGCAGGATTACGTGCCCGCAACACCCGGGTACTGCGTGCCTGAAGAAAAGAACGAGTTTACCTCAAAAAGAAGTCTCCTGCCGGTTCCGGAGGGTCCCCGCCATCGGACTCCATCACAGGTCGATTCCCGCCGGTTGTCCGCCATTAACAGCTTTTTCCCGCCATCTGCAGAGTTTCCCGCCACTGGGAGACGATTCCCGCCATTTCCAAAGGTTTCCCGCCTTGTCAGAGCGGACGCCATTATGGGCGTGCCAGAGGATGGCAAGAGGCCACCTCCCATCGTGGGCCAGGACCGAAAATGGCGCCAAAAGTGGAAACCGCCCCCACCAACAGAGACTGTGATGCTAGAGGTGTCTGTCAGCGTGAAAGAACTGCCCCTGGAGCTGACAGTCACCAAGTGGCCCCGGGACCGCCCTCGAAGGGGGAGGAGACGAAAGGAGAGAGCAAAGATGGGTGCCGCTTGGAGCAGTCTAGAGCGAGCGCACCCGGAGGCAAGAAGCCTGGAGAAGAATATCGGAGGAGCTTACCCGGAGATGGCGAGAAAGCAGAGCAGCACCGGCCCGTTGGCCAGGAGCCTGCTAGAAACCGAGGAGGGAGAGCAGAGCAGCACCGGCCCGCTGGCCAGGAGCCTGCTGGAGACAACAGTAGGAGAGCAGAGCAGCACCGACCCGTTGGTCAGGAGCCTGCTGGAAACAACGACCCCACTAGGCCTAGTGGAGGTCCTAGCACAGCTTCCCCGAGACCGGGAGTGTGCGCAGACCGCTCTGGAGGGCCTCGCAAGGAGGATGGCCCGGGTGCAGCGAGAGATGTTGGCGGAGTGGAGCCGAGAGATGGCCCAGAAGACCGAGACTCGTCAGCGGAGCACGCCACCCGAGACGAGGAGACAGACCGCCTCTGAGGATGGCGCGGGAGGACTGAAGGCCGGAGACGGCGCCGAGAAGGGAGCCGAACGAGTGGAGGCAGGTAAAGGGGACGTCTATACCCCAAACCGGGAAACCGCGTACCTGCCCCAGCTCCCCGTCGCAGAGCCCGAAGTCTATCCTGCCGTGCCCGTCGCTGCAACGTCACCGCCGCAGACTAGGCCTCAAACGGGAGCCGCGACCCCTGTGACGTCACACGCCTCGACCCCGAGCGTGACCAAGCAGGAAGTACCACCAGCCTGGTCGCAAGGCCTAGTACCCCCGGGCGCCGCAATACCAACAGCGCCCCCTACCTCCGCGGAGCCCCCGGCCTGGTCGCAGGGCCAAGTAGCCCAGGGTGCCGCCGTCCTTACGGTGCCCTTTACCTTCCAGATACCCCAGGCCTGGCCGCAAGGCCCGGGCATCCCGGGCGCCACCACCACCGCGCCCATAAGACCAAAAGTGCCGCATCTGGGAGAGGACCTGTACGCCCAGCACACGTGCCCGGATGGGCAGCCATTTATATGGCCACCGGAGTTCCACCATCCCCGACTCCGGAGAGAGAGACCCCTGGATGAACCCCTCATCCCGGCTCCAAAGCCCGTAAAGAGGATCTCGCCCCCGCTAGCGGAAGCGCAGTTTGAGTGGGACCCCACCGGAGAAGATCTTATGGGGTTCACTCAAGAGACTCGGGCAGCTGCAGCGGAGCGTGCTGAGTGCTGCCGCCAACAGCTCGAGGACTTCGAGAGGGAGCGGAGAGAGAGGCGGGTCCGGGAACAGCAAGCTCAAATAAGGAGCGCGGAGCAGAAGAGCCGGGCCAGGAGAGACCCCCGTGCAGCGCATAGTCCCCGCACCACCGGGACTGTGATAAAGTTTAACTTGCAGCATGGGTGGGGCTTCATCCGAGACCACCACACCGTAGGCGACGTCTTCGTAACCAGGAGAGACGTTGAATCCCACTGAGAGGATGATGGGAGTGATGCTTCACGCAAGATTACGATGTAAGACACAGATGAAGTAATTCTTTCCTTATCTGGACATTTGGACTGACGCCCGGAAACTAGATTGTAACCTGTTTTTAGCTGTCTCAGTAACCTTCTACTGCTATGAATTAACACTTTTTATGAAACTTTCTTATTAACATTCCACTGTAATGAATCATTATTTCGCTGCTTGTAGAACAAAGGCATTTTACTGCGCATGTATGACAACAAACTAAGATTATTAGTATAAATAAAAGGGACAGCTCCAATAGAGGCAGGCGCGCTCAGGGGCTTCCCAGTACTTGATTATACACTACGTGTCTGTGTATTTCTTGTTACGGGGATACCCCGACTCCAACAAGGACCCTCCATGGCTGAATGATCCTAACATTTCCTGGCGCCCGAAACAGGGACCCGAGGTCTGCGTATTCCTTCAAGTTCATCGACCGGCACGAGTAACCGCTGAGATTGGGACATCGGAACAGCAGATGACAAACCTGGCCAGGTAAGAGACACTGTTAGTTCTCTTACATCTGCTCTGCGATAGTCCGTAAATTTCATGCATATCTTGTGTTGGGATTGAGGAACTAGTAGAGAAGGATACCTATAGCTCGGGTCATTCATGTATATACTGTAGGATCTGCCGAAGGAGAGGTCAGAGAAGGTTATGAAACGGATGGTATGAAAGAGATGTGGATGTCGGGAATAGCCTCATAAGCCGCACTAAGGTAGATGACATAAGTATTACGGAGATTGCCTAACTGAGTCATAAGGTTGTGTCCTTTCGGGGAAACCTTCGCTCACGCTTAACTCCCGAACCTTTGTCCTCCTTTTTGACGGATAAGAGATTGACAGAATGAGCCCATGGAAGTAATGATAATACTCCAGGGACACGATATATAATGGAGACTGTATGGTTCATTTTATGTATTGTTGGTCTTGCCCTTGTTGCCATATATATGTGTGTTAGAATTACTCTACACTTCAGACAAAACGGTCCAGAGAAACCGTTTCAGATACTGGCTCCTTAGGACAGAATAGGTAACGAGGAAAGGTAGAATATAGAATATATTTTATCTAACCCAAAAAGCCTCCTAAGGTAGGAATAGTCAGGAAAAATGGGCAACAAGATACTGGCTCCTTAGGACAGAATAGGTAACGAGGAAAGGTAAAATATAGAATATATTTTATCTAACCCAAAAAGCCTCCTAAGGTAAGAATAGTCAGGAAAAATGGGCAACAAACAGACTAAGACCACAAATGATGAACAAGATGTCTATACAATCGTGAAAGAAAGGTGTGGTGTAGAAGCAACTAAGAATTTAGGGAAAGTTTGCAAAACTTTTCAGGTAGCAAGGCATGACAGGTTTAACAGGAAACTATGGGAGGACATTCGGGCTAGAAAAGCAGGAGTGGTAAGAGACAAAGGATGGTAGAGTCCAAATTTTGGTGCCTGATGACCAAGAGTCTCTAGAAAACATTGTAAAAGTCCAAGCCTTAGAGGATGAGAAAGATCCTGCCCCTACCCAAATTATTTTAGATCTTTCTGAGGTACCAGAAAAATTATGGGCACAACATGACACCGATGTAGGACTAATGCCAATAGCTCCTGTAAAAGTCACTCCTGTTCCAGGTGTGACACTACCCCAATTGAGACAGTATCCTATTAGTGCCCAACAAGAACACGCCATAGGAGAACAGATAAAAGATTATCTAAAAACTGGAGTACTGATAGAAGTAAAGTCACCAGCCAATACACCGTTGTACCCCGTAAAAAAGAAATCTACTGAGGGGTCAGCTGCTAGGTACCGGATGGTACATGATTTAAGAGAGATAAATAAAATTTTGGAACCTATTACTCCTGTTGTGCCAAATCCACACACGTTGCTATCACAGATCCCAGCAACAGCACGAGTATTTTCTGTCATAGACTTATCAAATGCATTTTTTTCAGTACCATTACACCCAGACTGTTACAAACTGTTTGCATTTACATTTAAGAATAGACAATTAGCATGGACAAGATTACCACAGGGTATGATACATTCACCTACCTTGTACTCAGAAGCTATGAGATCAGTTCTTCAAAATTTCAAACCTACGGATGAGGTTGTAATTCTTCAATATGTTGATGACCTATTGTTATGTGCCCCTGCTCAAGAGTCCGCAAACAGCAACACAATAAGGTTGTTAATATTTCTAGCAGACATGGGCTGTAAAGTTAACAAGAAAAAAGTACAACTTTGTATGACTACGGTAGTATTTGTAGGACACTGCATTTCACAAGGTATTCGGCACCTCACCGCCGACAGACTAAAAATCATTAGAGATCTTGTTCCTCCCAAGAACTACAAAACATTAAGAGCATTTTTGGGAATAGTATCACACTGCAGACAATGGGTTATACATGCTAGTCAGCTTATGCAACCTCTATATGATTGTTTAAAAATCGAACCTTTCCAGTTAACTGAATCAGCGCTCATAGCCTTTCAAGACCTCAAGAAAGGTCTCATGTCAGCCCCGGCCTTGGGAATCCCAGACTACGCCAAACCATTCCAATTAATGGCTGCGGAAATGTCTAATCATGCTACAGGAGTACTAACACAGAAACATGAAAATAAACAAAGACCTGTCGCATACTATTCTGCTCAATTAGATAATGTTACCAAAGCTGCACCATCATGTGTCAGAGTAGTAGCAGCTGTCTCTCTTTTGGTAGAAAAAGCCTCAGAAATAGTACTAGACCATGCCTTAATAGTACAAACTACACATGATGTACATGGCATACTGAATCAGGTATTGCCAAAACACATTTCAATGGCTAGACATCTTAGATTACAATGCTCCTTACTAATGCCACCAAACCTCACTTTTCGCCGCATATTGTCTCTAAATTTAGCCACTCTGTTACCACTAGAGACAAAGGGGGGAGTGGAAGGAGGTCAGGAAGACGAAGATGAAAATTTTTTACAATACCACGAACAAGACAATATAATACATGATTGCTTACAGTGTATAGAACAAGAAACACAAGGGCTACCTAATGTACAGGACACCCCTCTTGACAATCCAGACCTACATATGTATATAGATGGTAGTAGGTATGCAGATGAAACTGGTAACTTTCACACAGGTTATGCCATTGTATCAGATCATGATGTTATTGAAGCTGAGCCAATGCAGGCCAGCTGTTCAGCCCAGGAAGCTGAACTATTAGCTCTAATACGAGCATTACAGTTAGCAAAAGAAAAAAACGCTAATATTTTTACTGATATGCATATGGTATTGTACATGATTTTGGATGTATATGGAGAGCTAGAGGTTATATGACAGCTTCAGGTCAACCAGTAAAACATGGACAAATGATTAGACAAATCCTAGAATCAGCTGCCTTAACCAAACAAGTAGCAGTAATAAAAGTACCTGCACATGTAAGACTCGACACCGAGATAGCTAGGGGTAATGACCGAGCCAACAAGGCTGCTAAGCGAGCTGCAGTAAAACCTCTGACAACTGACCACACTATTAGTGCAGTATCAGAATTTGACTTAATTACACGGCTCAAAGAAGCCCACCAGCAGGTGAGTAGAGAAGAAAAAGAAGAGTGGCAGAAACAGGGGGCAGAAGAAAAAGAAGGACAATGGAGAAAAGGAGATGAGCTTTGTCTCCCCCGAGCATGGTACCCTGTTGTGGTCAGTGAAGCCCACGGACCTACACATGTGTCTGCAAACGGTATGATACAGAGGGTCAGACAGAAGTGGTTAGCCCCAGGGTTCGGCCAGGTAGCTCGAGCAAAATGTGGTTCTTGTGAAATCTGTTTAGCCCACAATCCAGGACAGACTGTTAAGACCCCCCAGAAGCACCATGTAAGACCACTATATCCGTTCCAGAGACTTCAGATCGATTACATCCAGATGCCTAAGCATGGACACTATGAGTATGTACTGGTATGTGTGGACATGTTTTCGGGGTGGCCAGAGGCTTATCCAGTTCATACAGCCACGGCTAAAGTCACTGCAGTAAAAATAGCACATGAACTGGTACCCCGTTATGGTATCCCAGAAGTGATCGAGTCAGATAGAGGTACACATTTTACTGGAGAGATCTTTCAGAATGTAATGAAAATGTTGTGTATAAAAAGTGAACTACACACCCCTTACCACCCACAGAGTTCTGGTAAGGTTGAGAGAATGAATGGAACACTTAAGTTAAAAATACAGAAAGCCATGGCAGAAACACAGAAACCATGGACTGAGTGTCTCCCAATAGCATTGTATTCAGTCAGAAACACCCCCCAGGGAAAGAGCAAACTCACCCCCCATGAAATATTGTTTGGTAGAGTTGCCAATACAGGATTGTATTTCCCACAGACTTTAATGTTAGAAACTGAAAGCTTAACTGCTTATGTGCAAAATTTATGTAAGCATGTGTCTAAAATACACTCTTTAGTGTTCTCTTCCATTCCAGATCCAGATTCCATTGAGGGAACGCACAAGCTGCAACCAGGAGACGAAGTCTACGTAAAAAGACATAACAGAAGAACGCTAGAACCCAGATTTGAGGGTCCATATCAGGTGTTATTGACAACTCCAACTGCAGTAAAATTGGAAGTGTTTACATGGACTAATTGCTCAGACAAATTAGCAAATAACCAAACCGTTAATTCTAGATTATGGAACACCACTGTTGCCATCCCAGTTGTGGGGTGGGTGGGATTTCCCTGGTGGCAAGGTAATATGACCGGAAAAATAAACAACTTACAATATTTAGCGTTTAAAGGAGGTGTATGGGTTCCTAGAAATAAGACGGGACTAACAGACTTAGGGTTAATTCCTACAGAAAATATACAACTCAGTTTTAGTAGCACAGTATCTTCTTCTCAACCTTTTAAACCTGATATAGTAGAAAAATACATACACAATAATGGTTGGAAATATTCACAATTATTCCCCGATGGAAACAATGATACATGTTCAAAAATACCAGGTAATATATTATGTAATGAGTCAAGTGCATATGACCCAGGTACACCGACTTGTGAAAATCCAGATGCAGGATACTGTAGTCCATTAGGTCAAAAACCCCCTTGGTGTATACTTCAGAATGTATCTAAATTTTTAGATTTGGTACATAGGTTGGTGCTCCAACACTCTGCAATATGGGATCTGCCTGAAGGAACCTTCTGGATTTGTGGAAATGGAGCATACAAATGGCTCCCAGTAGGAATAAAAGGTACATGTACTCTAGGACGCTTAACACCGGCCACATTTATAGTTCAGAATCAGCAGGTAGATATGCAAGCAGTACCTAAACACACACTATACAAAAGAGCAGCCGACAACTCGCCTAGACCTTCAGGTAGGCCACATGTGGTCCAAATGGGAATTCCTAATAAAATATTCAGCACTTTCTTTGTGTATCCAATGTTGATGCAGATGTGGGATAAATTAGTTCAGGCCACCGACTATCTAGATGATCAGATATGGGATATTATGGATATACTTAATACTAGTATAGCTGTACAAAATCAACTTATAATTGTTACTAATCAACATACTGTAGTGTTAGACTACCTAACTGCGGCCCAGGGAGGAATGTGTCAAATTATTGGTCCAACCTGTTGTCATTACATAGATCCAAACAGTACAATGAGTATGAGGTTCAAGCTGGCAGATATACAACGATTACGGGATGAATATGACAGACACAATGACCAAAATAAAGATAGCTGGTGGTCAGACACCTTCTCCTTTCTCAACCCAAAGAACTGGTTTAAGGGTATTGGAGGTTGGGTGGCTGGAATTCTGCAAGGTATATTATAGATTGTGCTAATTATAGTAGTCATATATGTAGTGTTTAAAATAGGATTAAAAATTATTTTAATATGCATAAATAAGCTTTGTAACACGGACTCAAGAATATGAAAGAAAAGAAATCCCGGACCAGGTCTTCTACCAAAAGTCCATAAGGAAGAATCAAAGGGGGGACTGAGAGGATGATGGGAGTGATGCTTCACGCAAGATTACGATGTAAGACACAGATGAAGTAATTCTTTCCTTATCTGGACATTTGGACTGACGCCCGGAAACTAGATTGTAACCTGTTTTTAGCTGTCTCAGTAACCTTCTACTGCTATGAATTAACACTTTTTATGAAACTTTCTTATTAACATTCCACTGTAATGAATCATTATTTCGCTGCTTGTAGAACAAAGGCATTTTACTGCGCATGTATGACAACAAACTAAGATTATTAGTATAAATAAAAGGGACAGCTCCAATAGAGGCAGGCGCGCTCAGGGGCTTCCCAGTACTTGATTATACACTACGTGTCTGTGTATTTCTTGTTACGGGGATACCCCGACTCCAACAAGGACCCTCCATGGCTGAATGATCCTAACACCACCTACCGGAGGGACACAGAGGTCGTGACCTTTACATCGGGGACGAGGTCACCTTCACCCGGCACAAGTGTGCCAAAGGTCCCTACGCCCTCCATGTGCATCGCCTGACGGAGGAAGAGCTGCGGTGTGAGGAGGAAGAACAAGAGGACCCGGACGGGTCTGAAACTAGAGCCAAAGGTAACTAAAAAGCAAGAGCAGGAGGACGCCGTCGCTAAGGACAGCGAAGCAGAAGCTGTATATAGTTGCCCGTCGGGGCACAGTAAACTGAAACCGTGAAATTGAAACTGTTGTTGCTAATATAGTCCCCGTTGGGACCAGCATGTGTGAACTGTTACCCGTTTTTCCCTTAATCCCACTGACCGAGGACTGAGAGCGGTCATTCCTCCCTAATACCTGGCCGAGGACTGAGAGCGGCCACTAGCCCTGTATATAGTTGCGCGTCCTAAAGCGCCCCCTACCGGTTTTACAGGAAAACCAGTTTTCCAGAGAGACTGTCGCACTTTACCCGGTCACACGTTGCACAGTGACCGGAGGAGGAGCCAGAGGCGACGAGAATGTTTTATATGCTAATATATGTTGTTTTATATGTTTTATATGTTATGCAAAAATTTGTATGTTTTGGTGTTGTTTTATATCTTACAGCCCGAGGACGTGCTGTGATTTACCAGGGGGGAATGTAGCACCCTGAGGATTCGGCTGCTACAGGGGTATTGCACCTCAACCCAGAGGTGTGATATTCCACTCCCGGGTAAGGATGGAGTGTGGATCTGAGCTCGGTAGGCTGCATGCACTACACACATCCCATTTCCGAGGAGCAGACCGACGGTACTCCCACTTAGAAATGTGCAGGTACGACCGAGTCTGTTCCTGGCTGGAGTGGGAGGGGGGTGGTACATCCCAAGTAGTGTAGGGGCAGATAGGGGGAGCAGCCTGGGTAAAGATAGGAGCTCATTGGGTGCTGGTCACCTGAGCTCACACATAGAGGGTGTATATAAGGTGGGCACCATCAGAGAACAGGGTCAGTCTGTCAGAGTAAGAAGCAGAGGAGGAGCAGAGAAGCCCCAGAGAGAGAGAGAGGAGAAGAAAGAGAGACCCAGAGGGGGAAACAGAAGAAAGGACTCTAAGACCCCAAATCCAATCCACGGGTGAAGAGTCGGCATCAGGGTACCGGAACCCAAGCTGGTGGGGGCAAAAACACACCCCAGCCAGAGACCGGAGGCCGTGGGCAGCGTCTGCCACGGCCACCCACCACATCCACCACGAAGGCATACCACGTGGAGGGTCAGGGAACCCAAGGCCAAGGGTCTCCCAACAGAAGGCCCGAGGGAGCTGGACCTGGGTGGATCAATAGTGGGGACGGCCAGAGAAAGGACAGAAGGAGAGCTCAGGGTCACGCTCCGGACTTGCTTGGGGGTTGGCTGGATCCAGGACCTGGTGGACGCAGCACGGCTCGGGAGGTCACTTGAAGCTGGAGTGACCGGAACATCAGCAGTGAGTAAACACCCTAAACTGCACAACCCGACTCTGTCTTCATTTAACACCTATGCTGCACCACCACAACCCGCATCCTCTGCTCCTGACCCCCTGAGGCTATACCCCACCCGTTGGGGGTTATACCATCACAAGCTGCACCTACACCATCAGCCTCAGCGGACCCTGCTGCAGCGGCGGCCATAGTGACCGCAATTCAACGGGTGGCGTAGTCGACAATAAAGAACTTAATAACATCTGTAGGACTGCCACATACAACTGAGTTTGACACCCTGGGCACGGACCGGGTCACAGCCACTCGGAAGACTACAACCCCCATCTGATCCGGCTCCGGATATTCCCCCTAAAAGAATATGGCCCAGGGGGCGCGTCACATACACATAGGATAATGCACAACCCATCATGTATTCATGTATTAAAAAAATAAAAATAAATGCACACCTTCCCTGTGCTCCCCCACCATGCAGTGTTCTCTTCTGAAGTCGGCAGCTGACTTTAGCGCGCAAGCGACAGAAGCACAAGATGTCACTGCCATATGCCCCCGGTCACATGCACGCCGATGTCAGCTGCTAGCCTCTGATTGACTGGCAGCGGGTATTTCGGATCACGGATCCAATGGGTCTGTGCACTGCAATACACTTCAGCTGAATGTGCGCACAATGACACACATCCAGCTGAAGTATTTGCTGGTGTCGGAAGGCCCCTCACCCGCTGACCCGGTTGCGCCCCTGCTCCACAACTATACTGTAGCATTTTGCCATATTTTGCCTTCTGTACATGTACCTACCTACCAAGAATTTTTCATTGCATCCTTTTTGGCAATGGTTGAATAATTGGGGTTGAAAATATTGTCAAAAGTTATAGTGTTGTACAAAATATATGAAAAAAAGTGGCAATGCTAATGGACAAAGTTGTATAAAAGAAAAAAAAAAAAAACATACAATGGCTAACAATGTGGGAGCTACTAGCAGCAGCCGAAGCACCATCACAACCACTGACAGAAGCTATTCGGGCAGTAATACTACCAAATGCAGGCTACATTTGGCCTCCTTTGTTCTCCGGCAAACGTATTAGTGGAGTGGAAGTGTAGGGAATTATGGAAAATATGACACATCACTTGTCTCAGTTACAGCAGGATGATGTTACCTCTAACAGCGACACTGTCAGTTTAAGTAAGTGATCTGCATAAAATGGACTGCTTTATCAGAAAAGACTAAGAAGGAAATAAATATTGAACAATTTTTTTTTTTTTTTTAAATCATGAGAAGTCACTGAAGTCAGTTGACACTGATTCCATAGTCAGCGTAGGGGTAATTAGTTATTGTCACAAATTGCTCTTGAGGTAAATAGGGGTCCCTGAACTAAAAACCCTTAAATAAAATATAACTTTTAATTATTTATTTATTTATTTATTAATATTGGAATAAAGACGCTATACTCATTACAAGCACATAAAGCAAGGAATAGGATTATTATAATGGACAAGGATTATCCAAGTGTTACAACAGATTAGATAGGTGCAGGACTGTATTGCTTATAGCTCATTAACCACATCCTCGGACCGTTAAAGTGCTGCTGGATTCCAACCCATTCTAATCTCTATCATTGCGTATGCAATATTAAAAATTGTCAGCTATTAGCCTCCCCAACATGTTTCACTAAACTGGTGTAATATTCTCATTCCTAGGGGACCTCAATTTGCCCCTAAGGCAAAATGTGATTATAGTCACTAACAATGAAGTAAGAGCACTGTGTTATTAAATGGGCAGTTGGTTACTACAGGAATACCATCCATGTCTATGGTGAGGTCTCTGACTTTATGAAGGATGTGTTTGCGTTAAAAATATTCAGAGGAGCTGGATACAGTCCTAGGAGACCTCAAACTGTTCTTCACTTCTTTTAGGGTAATTCATATATAGGCAAAAAAAAATTAAGAAATTCGCTGACCCTTGCAAATTTGAATTTCAAAAGATTCGATAATTTCTAGTGTTTACCATTCAGGTTCATTAATTTTACACTTTGATAAATAAAACTTTTACAGATGTGGTGATACAAAATACGCTTATTTGTTAACATTCATGGTTAATGGGGAAAAGGGGATGATTTGAATTTTTATACTTTTTGATTTTTTTATATTTTAAAAACTTTTTGATTTGTACTTTATTTTTATAACCCCCTTAGGGGACTTGAAACCTCGATCATTGAAGTAGAGAGTCTTTGATAATCGTGTCATTGAAATGATTGATTGACAGCAGCATTCAAGTTGTTAAACAATAGAGATTGGAGGAAGGTTCAGTCACTGCTGTTACAGGTAGATGCCAACTGTGGTGCAGACTCAGTTCCTGAGCCTGCTCCATGCATAAGGATCTGACATATACATACTATTACTTCCTACATGACAAAGGGGTTAAGGTGTAAACTTTTTTTTACAAACAATAGTTCATGCAAAATGTCTTACACTTCCTTAGATTCTTAATTGGATTGTGATCTGTGCTTTGACTAGGCTATTCCAAGACACTGAAATATTTTACTATAAACCACTTTATTGCTTTAGCAGTATATTGCAGATCAATGTCTTACTGAAAGTTAAGCTCCCTTCCCTATCTCAAATCTCTGCAAGACTGAAATGGGTTTTCCTCACAATTTGCCCAGCATTTACTGCCAACCATTTATCCTTAAGTTCTGACCAATTTTCCTGATCCTGCTTATAAAAATCCCACACCAGCACTATTCTTTATCGTGGAAATAGTGTTCTTGGAGTGAAGGGAAGTGGTAGAATTGAGCTCCACATAGCACCTCTCAAGATGGCCAAAAAGTTTAACTTTAGTCTCATTCCACAAGAAAACCTTCCATGTGTTTGAGGAATCTATCAAATGCTGATTGGTTAACTCCAAACATAGTTTCTTATGTTTTTCTTCATGCAAATGTGTTTCTCCAGCCAATCTTCTGTAAAGCCCACTCGTCACATCCATGTCTTAACGTGCTGCTGCAACCCCTGACCTGGTCACTAGGAGGAGCCACACTAACACTACGGTTACTGCTCAATGCAGCACGTGAGTGTTTAGCTTTTAGATTGCGGAGACTAGTTCTCTAGTCGTTTCTATATACTTGTGTTTTGCTGCAGTGAGCAGGTAAGTAATTAGCTTTCTGCTGGGAGCCATGGGCAGGGCTCCCTTCCATATAAACCCCAGCTGACAGTCTCTAGCTCCCAGTTATTAAGTAGCTCAGCTACACCTAGTCTGTCTGATTCTTGGCTTCTGTGTTCTGTTTTGTATTTCCTGTGTTCTGACTCCGGCTTCAAGTTTGACCACCTGCTTATCTCCTGATTTTGTCCTTGACATGACGTCTCGGCTTTGACCGTGCTTGGCAACCATTACTGCCTTTCCTGCCTCTGGTTCTCTTTTCCTGACAGCAGCTCTTCCGTGGAGGCAATCCACTGGACTTCTTTGTAAGATCATATCCCAGTACAAGGGTTAAAGGGTGAAGTTCGGGATTCCTCTGGAATTTTCCAGATGGAGTGGCTTGTGCCAAGTCTGTCCGTAATAGTCTTTCTGAGCCTGTGGCATCTGATAGAAATAACACCACTGATGTGTGTTATCATTGGTGTCTTGGTAAATCTCTGTGCTTTTCTTACCTTGTGAGTTTTGAAGGCTGATCTTTTCTTTTGATATAAAGAATTTAATGGTGCTAAATGGGATGTTCAAAATTTAGGATACTATATTTTTATAACCTATGACTAATCTAGAAAACTTTGTCTCTGACTTGTTCAGAGAGTTTTTGGTCTTCATATTGCTTTCTTAGAGGTGTTGCTGTACATGGGCCTTTCATAAGAGATGTATTTAAACACTCATGAAATAAAGTCCATTGACATGCAGGATACATCAATCATTCTTTAACCCTTATAAAGCATGTCCTACAGATCTACAGTTGTAATCTCTGCACAGTAAAATAAATGTATAGCACGTCCTTAGGTGGAAGTCTCTAAAATCTTAGATGAAACCAATTTTACAGTGTTTCAGCATCTACAACACTTGGTTAGTGGGTATTTTCTTCTGAAATAAAACTGTTTTGTCTTTTTATTCTATTGAGACTCATTTCCATTTTATTTTAATAGAGCTAGCAATGTAAATGATTGATGTTTCCAAATTAATTGTCACGAGTTTTGAAAAAATATATATCAGTTGTCAACACTGATTTAACTTCTATGTAAACTGTCACTTTGGTATTAACAGAATATGCTGAAAAATAATAGTTGATCATCAGATTGCCAGAAGCTAATTGAACTGTGACAACCAACATGGTAGCACTTCCTCTTGTTAATGCTACAAAAAATGCTGTCTCACTAGACAGAAGGATACCAATATAATTGTTAAGTAACAGGGATATACACTGATCAAAAAAATAAAGGGAACACTCAAATAACACACCTTAGATCTAAATGAATGAAATATTCTAATTGAATACTTTGTTCTGTACAAAGTTGAATGTGCGGACAACAAAATCACACAAAAATCATCAAGGGAAATCAAATTTATTAACCAATGGAGGCCTGGATTTGGAGTCACCCCCAAAGTTAAAGTGGAAAAACACACTACATCAAAGTTGGATCAGCCAGTAATGTCCTTAAAACAAGTCAAAATGAGGCTCAGTATTGTGTGTGGCCTCCACGTGCCTGTATGACCTCCCTACAATGCCTGGGCATGCTCCTGATGAGATTGTGGATGGTCTCCTGTGGGATCTCCTCCCAGACCTGGACTAAAGCATCAGCCAACTCCTGGACAATCTGTGGTGCAACTTGACGTTGGTGGATGGAGAGAGACATGATGTCCCAGATGTGCTCAATCGGATTCAGGTCTGGGGAACGGGCGGGCCAATCCATGGCTTCAATGCCTTGATCTTGCAGGAACTGCTGACACACTCCAGCCACATAAGGTCTGGCATTGTCCTGCATTAGGAGGAACCCAGGGCCAACTGCACCAGCATATGGTCTCACAAGGGGTCTGAGGATTGCATCTCGGTACGTAATGGCAGTCAGGCTACCTCTGGCGAGCACATGGAGGGCTGTGCGGCTCTCCAAAGAAATGCCACCCCACACCATTACTGACCCATTGCCAAACCAGATCGCTCTCCACAGTATCTCCAGACTCTGTCACGCCTGTCACATGTGCTCAGCATGAACCTGCTTTCATCTGTGAAGAGCACAGGGCGCCAGTGGCGACTTTGCCAATCCTGGTGTTCTGTGGCAAATGCCAACCATCCTGCAAGGTGTTGGGCTGTGAGCACAACCCCCATCTGTGAATGTCTGGCCCTCATACCACCCTCATGGAGTCAGTTTCTAACCGTTTGTGCAGACACATGCACATTTGTGGCCTGCTGGAGGTCATTTTGCAGGGCTCTGGCAGTGCTCCTCCTGTTCCTCCATGCAGAAAGGTGGAGGTAGCGGTCCTGCTGCTGGGTTGTTGCCCTACTACGGCCCCCTAAACGTCTCCTGGTGTACTGACCTTTCTCCTGGTAGCGCCTCCAGCCTCTGGACACTACGCTGACAGACACAGCAACCCTTCTTGCCACAGCTCGCATTGATGTGCCATCCTGGATGAGCTGCGCTACCTGAGCAACTTCTGTGGGTTGTGGAGTCCGTCTCATGCTACCACGAGTGTGAAATCACAACCAACATTCAAAAGAGCCAAAACATCAGCCAGAAAGCATTGGTACTGAGATGTGGTCTGTGGTCCCCACCTGCAGAACCACTCCTTTATTGAGGGTGTCTTGATAATTGCCAATAATTTCCATCTATTGTCTATTCCATTTGCACAACAGCATGTGAAATTGATTGTCAATGAGTGTTGCTTCCTATGTGGACAGTTTGATTTCACAGAAGTTTGATTTACTTGGAGTTATATTCTATTGTTTAAGTGTTCCCTTTATGTTTTTGAGCAGTGTAGTAACCTGCCATACACACATACAAAAAGAAAAGCTTTCAAATCTGATTAACAATTGTATGTCTTGTCATGTTTTCTTAAGTATGCACTTTGAAACTCTCTGTCAATGTGCACCAAGAAACCTATATTCATGACTTGTTCCTTCAAACTATCTCAACCTACTGGTATTCACAGAAGTACAGTATCAACAGTCGGAAACAGCTTCCTTGCTGCCTTGCTTTATTTCTATACTTTTCTTAAGTGGATTTCGTCTAGAATAAGACATCTGGCTAGGGATGTTCGGGTTCATCAAATTCGACTGTAGTGCAAAGTTCGTTTCAGCATCTGAACTTGATCCCGAACCCAATAGAAGTCAATGGTGACCCGAGCTTTGGTGCTTTAAAATGGCTGTAAAATGGTAATAGTAAGAACAGGACAATTGCCCTGCAAACATATGTGGATAGGAAAATCACTTAAAATAACATAGAATACAAAAAAAATAAAAAACAATAATCTTGAACCAGGAGGCGGAGATCCAAGTGGAGGGCGAGGTTGAGGAGGAGGTGGACATGGCAGTGTAGTTGGAAGAGGAGGAGGAGGAGGTAGCCAAAAATGTTTTTATGTTTTGTTTATTTCTTATTTATTTTTTTGGGGTACTCTGAAAACAGGCTCTGTGGGGGCACTCTGCATAAAGAAAGTGTAGTAATCAGCTTGCCACTGATTCTCTGCATACAAGCCGTGTAATACTATGCACATTATTGGGGTGCAAAGAATGTGAAAAGGCAAATGACTTAAAGTTGTTTTCCCATGAACAAAGTTCATTTAAAGTTGATTTTAATCAATAGATCTTGGAAAAATAATAATTTCTACAGTTGGATGTGTTTAAAAAAATGTTCCTTTGTTGAGATAATCTTATAAATGTGCCCCTGCTGTGTACTGTGTAATGGTTGTGTCTGACCATGCAGGAACATGCTCTGATCATACCACAGCTCCTGGGAAGGAAGCAGAGTATACAGATAGCAGAGCATGGGATCACAGCTGATTCTTTTTGTGAGATTGTGATTAGAAACATTTTTTTACGCACACTGCTCCCACAGACACGGGTGCAGAGTACACACAGAGAGGCTTTTTGGAAAACTGTGCACACACTAAACCTAATACTGTCCCTATCTCCAGCTGAGTCATGTTCCTATGCTAAGCAGAATGGCGGCACCCATGAGCCGGCATTTATGGAGTCCAGGAACATGGTGCGCCGGTCAATCACAGATATGCTAATACTTGGCATGGTTGTGATGGCTCCAGAAGTGCCCACAGCCTAAAAGCTTGTTGATTGGCCGCGCTTTCAACAAACTTTATTTGGAATCCAAACCCGAACAGTACACTGAACTTCCGGTAAAAAGTCTAGCTGTTTGGTACGAACCCCGAACTTTACCGTTCAGGTTTTCTCATCCCTACACCTGAGTGCAGATATCAAAGTATAACTTTAGTAAGCTTTCTATGACCTGCATGCCTATGTAGGAGGGTTGATCCCACTGACAGATTCCCTTTAAAGTTCGACTCCAATGTTTTGTTTTCAGCGCTGAAGTGGTGCTTCAAACCTGAAGTCCCTGCCCCTACTCTTATATTCATCTGTTGCTGTCTTCACCTTTTTTCAGCGCCCTCAAGTCCCACGGCGCTATCTTGTGACCGCAACTTTTGACTGTCCGGAAGTCAGAAGCTACATCACAAACTCTCAATGCAAGTCTATGAGAGCTACAATGAGGCTCTCATACACTTCCATTGAAAAGTGACTTCCAGCTCGCTCCAGCCAAAACTGGAACTGAAGACCGGAGCTGCAGCAACAAAAGGTGAAGATGGTGGCAGGTAAGTATTAGAGTAGGGGTAGAGCATTTAGATTAGAAGCATCACTCCATCGCTGCAATAATAATAAATAAAAAAACGCTGGAGTAGTGCTTTAAGGGGTTTGCATATTTAGATTCCCACAATACATTTTCAAGGTGATTTCCCTACACTGTGTTCCAAATCATTATGCAAAAAGTTTTTAGGAGTGATAAGGTAAGAATTTTTTTGTTTGTCAGTTAAACTCATTGATGGTGATGTGTGTCAGGGCTCTTTATATCACTGTAAGCAATTGCAGACACCTGTGCTAGATAGTTTGGCAGGTGTGTCCAATGAAAGGCAAGACTACTCAAGAAGGCTGTCGCACATTATTAAGCAGCCTACATTTTCTGGCAAAATGGGAAAGAAAAAGGATGTGTCGGCTGCTGAGAACCAACAAATTGTGGAGTGTTTAGGTCAAGGCATGACTACAATCAACATTGCCAAGATACTTCATCGTGATCATCGCTCAATCAAGAAGTATGTAGCTGATTCACAGTACACACGTGTGCGTGCTAATAAGGGAAAATTGAGGACTCTTTCCTGCAGGCAATTACGTCAGGTTAAAAGAGCAGCGGCAAAAAGCCTCGTCATAGCAGCAGACAAGTTTTTGAAGCTGCTAGTGCTTCCAACGTCCCCCGAACAACAAGATGCAGGGTCCTTCAGAGGTTTGCAGCTGTGCGTAAGCCATCCTGTCGACCTCCTCTATCCACTGCACACAAGCAGAAACGGCTCCAGTGGGCCAAACAATACATGAAGACTGACTTCAAAACTGTTTTGTTCACCGATGAGTGCCGTGCAACGCTCGATGGTCAAGATGGATGGAGTGGAGGATGGCTGGTTGATGGACACGCCATGCAAACACGGCTACGGCGCTAACAAGGAGGAGGTGGAGTAATGTTTTGGGCTGGAATCATGGGGAGAGAGATTGTCAGCCCCTTTAGGATCCCTGAAGGGGGAAAGATGAACTCCATAATGTATGTTGAGCTTCTCAAACAGCACTTCCTGCCATGGTTCAAGAAGAAGAACCATGCATTCCGCAGCAAGATCATTTTCATGCATGATAATGCACCGTCTCATGCTGCACATAACACACATCTGCATCTCTGGCTGATATGGGCATACAAGGGGACAAACTTATGGTGTGGCCCCCATGCTCCCCTGACCTCAACCCCATTGAGAACCTCTGGAGCATCATCAAAAGGAGTGTCTATGATGGCGGGAGACAGTTTACATGTAAGCAACAGCTCTGGGAGGGTATTCTGTCCTCATGCAAAACAACTGAAGCAGAAACCATCCAAAACCTGACAAATTCAAAAGACGAGAGAGTTCAGAAGCTCCTTTCGAACAAGGGGTCCTATGTGCAAATGTAACATCACCTAGAATACAGTTTTGAGTTGAAAACTGTTTGATTTCAGTTTGTAATAACCTGCTAATGCTTATAATTTCAAAAATGACCATTTTTTTGTTCTTTATTAAAATGAAAAGGTTGAAAACTCTGCTGTGCATAATAATTTGGAACATGCATTTTGAGTGCAGTTTGAGTGTTTTATTTTTTTAAAAATATACTGTTATCATAGGCAGTTTGTACAAAAAACTTTCAGTTGTACCCTAATAGTTATTTGACTGGAAAATTACATCAAGGTAATTTGGGAAAATCTGAGAAAATATTATTTGCATAATAATTTGGAACACAGTGTAGACCAGTACCCTTACTCATTCCCCAGACCAATACCCCTCCTGACTATTTTAAGGTCCACTCCATAAAAATATGCCCCACTTGTTCCTGCATCACTTTGCTGCCTTGAGTTTCCTGTCTTGTGAAATACCAACATTCATTATGGGTGACTTTAACATCCCATTAACAATCCAACCTTCCCATCTGCCACTTAGTTTCCACCTCTAACTTCCACTCTAGAACCTTCAGAACTAACTTACCTATACATAAAGACAGGTATACACTTGATCTGGCCTGTTGTGGCTGTATTCAGTTTCTGATTTTATTCTCCTCTACCACTCCCTAACCTTTTTTCATTTACTATAAATAAAAATTCTCAGAACACTTCTATTATAGTTAAAAAAATCTATAATCCATTAATAATTAAATAATAGGTACTCTACTGTCATTATTGTCCCCAATTTCTTCCCTCTACTTCAAAATTTGGCTGCCAAATATTATAACCTAACTCTTAAAAGTTCCTTGAATGAAGCAACAATTACATACTCCAAACTTCCTGACACTGATACTGATAAAAAGGGAAATCGAATATTAAAAGCATCTGTTTTTTCTTCAGCAGTGCTCCATGTCTGCTGAATTTATATGTAGAAAATCAAATACGCCAGAAGATGTCCTTCATTACTATATTATACTTAAAACCTAGAACTCTGCCATAGACCATGCCAACAATCCTATTTGACCATTCTCATCTTACTATTTAGTATTACAAAAATAACTCCATGTTACTTTTCACTCCCTTGAATCCACAACCCTTAGGTTGCATTTACATTACATGACCTTTAACCATTAAACAACCTCCGGTCGGCTGCATAGTTGCTGATCGGCACTTTTTTATTACCCTATTTAGACAGTGCGACTACACATCTGATGTTAACAGAAACATTGTTAATAGTTTGTTCAGTGAACTGAACAGACATTGTCCAGGGCAGCGCATATCCTTTTAAAGGACGTGCTGCTGAGAACAATAATTTTTTTAGCACCTTTAAAAATTATTAAACCTGATCGAGTGTTTTGGTTATTTGGTAGCCTGTTTATACTGCCAGAATATTGTTCCCGATAATCGTGCAATGTAAATGCACCTTTAGGGCTCACTCACACGACAGAATAAGACAGCTGAGTGATATCTGATGTTTTATCGGATAGCACTAATTTGGCATGACAAAACAATTGCAGCATTCTGCGGGTGCATCCGATGATCAGGTCACGCGTACCAATAAAAGTCTATGGGTGTGTGTGAAGCATCGGACTGCACTCGGATTTCAACTGAGTGCAGTCCGATGTACGCGGACACAGAGAATGGAGAAGATGGAGAAATTAAGTTCTCTTCCGCACCTGTGCTCTGATTCTCTCACGCAAGAGAATTGGATCACACAACAGTGAAACTCGGATAAAATTCTGAGTTTGATCGGAGCTACCTTTCTGATATTTATCTTGTAATGATATGAACACTATGTAGATGACATGACCATCAGAACATTGTTATCCAATGGAAGCAAGCAACAATTATTCTAAGACCACAGCCCCACTATCAGTATTTGGTCAGTATTTGGTCAGTATTTTTTCTCAGGAGTGGGAGCCAAAACCAGGTGAGGAACAATCAGAGAAAAGGTATAATAGAAACAAGTCCCCAATTCTGCATTTATCGCCCACTCCTGGTTTTGCCTGCCACTCCTGAGAGAAAAAATACTGAGCGAATACTGATAGTGGGACAGTGGCCTTACTAAAAATGACTATCAATCAACTGCAAGAAGGAATCTTGATAAACTCAAGGAATGTTCAGAAAACATAACTGAAAATTGTATAAGTTTACAATAAAAAAACTAAAATACATATCATCATGAAATCGGACCACCTCCTTTACAGGTAATTGCTATGAATCAGGGCTGTGGAGCCTCATTATCCCTGAATCTTTTTTGCTAAAGCATGCAATTTCTGACATGTCTGCATGATAATATAACTGCATTTTCTTATGCAACGGCATGTTGCTGTTAACAGAGAGCATGCTGACATGAAAAATAATCTTGATACTATATCTATGTAGAAAAATATAAGATACAGACACACGTGTGTGTATATATAATATATATATATATATATATATGTAGCTGAATATAGCAGTGCGATGTCTATATTGTACTATTACAAAACAACAAATAAGCATGTATGTTTGATGTTTAATTTTTCTCCTTTTTTCTAACTTTCTCATCCTCTCCAATAATTGGTTGTACTATCAAAGTATGACAGATGCAAAATATGCAGACAATTCCCACCAGACCATCGCTGCTGAGAGAAAGAAGAATTTAAAATAGATTCCATGAACATTTCTATATTTATTTATTATGCTGGAACAATTGTTTATTTTTATTTTTTTACAGCTAATAAATAAGTATTGAGATATGATGTATTGTCTGGATGGTAATTTGATAGCATATGAACTTTATTTGTCAAAAATGACACAGAAATCATTGTGCCCCATAGAAAAAGTACCTAAAAAAATGTAAATATCCTGTGGAGTCACCGAAAAGCATATTTCCCAACTTTGCAGCCTCTAGAAAGTAATTTTGCTCTTATTGTAGTCCCTTAGTTTTCCCACATCCAAAGTACTACCCCCCACAAAATATTATACCCCACACAGTAGGAAGCCCCCAAAGTGACCCCACTACAGTATGATGGTCTCCACAGAAAGTGAAAGCATTGCAAAAGCATTTCAGAGGATTAGATCAGCGATCAGATAAGGGGAAGTTGATGTTCCATTCTGGAACAAAATAAAAAAGTAAATAAAAAAAGTTATTAAAAACTGTAAAAATATATAAAAAAAACCACAAACTATGCTTTTTCATCATACCGCTGAAAACACTATCAAAAAGTTGAATGGAAATAAAAGTGGTATAACTGAAAAAGTCATCTTGTCCCGCAAAAAAAAATACACCATACAGCTCCATCAGTGGAAAAATAAAAAAGCTATAGTTCTCAGAATAAAGCGAAGCAAAAACAATAATTTTTTCTACAAAATAGTTTTTATTATGTAAAAGCGCCACAACATAAAAAAAATTATATAAATGAGGTTTCGCTGTAATCATACCGAACTGAAGAATAAAGCCCTCTTATAACTTTTACCACACAGTGAACGGCATAAAAAGAAAAAAAAATTCCTGAATTGCTGTTTTTTGTTAATTTTGCCTCCCAAAAAAATCAGAATAGAAAGCGAACAAAAAACTTTGTGACCGAATATGGTACCAATAAAAACATCAACTCGTCCCGCAAAGAACAAGCCCTCACATGATTCTGTCGGCAGAAATATAGAAAAATTATAGTTCACAAAATATGGTCATGCAAAAACTTTGTTTTGCAAAAAAAATGTGTCTAATTAAGTGTGTGACAGTTGCCAACAGAAAAAAAAGAATATAGATCTGTTATTTGTGTAATCGCACCGACACAAAGAATAAAGCTGCCTTATTACTTATACCACACAAGGAATGGTGTAACAAATAAACAAAACAAATTCTAGATTGCAGTAAGGCTTGGCTCACATTTATCCTGTGCTCTACGCTGAGCCCTTACACTGGGGCTTCTGTGTAAATCTTTGAAATAGGTGATTCAAACAGAATATACAGCAGAACATTTCCTATAATGGGGCAGATGGAGACACTGGATGCTGTCTAGCCTATGATTCAGCGGTGTCCGTCTTTTTAAAGCATGGTTGAGCACAGTTTTTTACACCTCTGAAAAGGACACCGCTGAACAAAGGCCAGAAGGAGTACAGAGTAACTCTGCTACCTCATTAGCAAATGAATCCGTCGGGGGTTTCATTTGAATCACGTCATTTGGAGATTTAAATTGAAACCCATATGTACAGTGGGCAGGGCCGGCTCCAGGTTTTTCTGGGCCCCGGGCGAAAGAGTCTCAGTGGGCCCCTTTAACACATACCACGATTCATGATGCAGAGATACAGCGGAGAATATATATATATATATATATATATATATATATATATATATATATATATATATATATATATATATATAGAAGTTTGGGACCACCAGAAGTCTTCCTAGACCTGGCAGTTCAGCCAAACCGAGCAATCGTGGAAGAAGAGCATTGGTGAGAGAGTTAAAGAAGAACCCAAGGTCACTGTGGTTGAGCTCCAGAGATGCAGTAGGGAGATGGGAGAAAGTTCCACAAAGTCAACTATCACTGCAGCCCTCCACCAGTTGGGCTTTTATGGCAGAGTGGCCTGAAGGAAGCCTCTCCTCAGTGCAAGACATAAGTAAGTCCGCATAGAGTTTGCTCAAAAACACATGAAGGACTCCGAGACTATGAGAAATAAGATTCTCTGGTCTGATGAGACGAAGATAGAACTTTTTGTTGATAATTTTAAGCGGTATGTGTGGAGAAAACCAGGCACTGCTCATCACCTGCCCAATACAATCCCAACAGTGAAACATAGTGGTGGCAGCATCATACTATGGGGGTGTTTTTCAGCCGCAGGGACAAGACAACTGGTTGCAATTGAAGGAAACATGAATGCGGCCAAGTACAGAGATATCCTGGATAAAAACCTCTTCCAGAGTGCTCTGGACTAGTGTTGAGTGAATTTGTTCGGCATTTTAAATTAGTGTTCGGGGTTACGGCTTGTACGCGCCAAAAAAACAGCTCTGCCCACGAACATCCCTGATTTGCCATGCTGTCACGCAGATGTTATCTGCGTGACAGCGTGTCAAATCAGGGATGTTCGTGGGCAGAGCCGATTTTTTGGCACCAACAAGCCGGAACCCCAAACACGAACATAAATTTGAAATGCCGAACAAATTCGCTCAACACTACCCTGGACCTCAGACTTGGCCGAAGGTCACCTTCCAACAAGACAATGACCCTAAGCACACAGCTAAAATAACAAAGGAGTGGCTTCAGAACAACTCTTTGACCATTTTTGACTGGCCCAGCCAGAGCCCTCACGTAAACCCAATTGAGCATCTTTGGAGAGACCTGAAAATGGCTGTACACTAACGTTCACCATCCAACCTGACGGAACTGGAGAGGATCTGTAAGGAAGAATGGCAGAGGATCCCCAAATCCAGGTGTGAAAAACTTGTTGCGTCATTCCCAAGAAGACTCATGGCTGTACTAGCTCAAAAGCGTGCTTCTACTCAATACTGAGCAAAGGGTCTGAATACTTATGACCATGTGATATTTCAGTTTTTCTTTTTTAATAAATTTGCAAAAATTTCTACATTTCTGTTTTTTTCAGTCAAGATGGGGTGCAGAGTGTACATTAATGAGAAATAAAATGAACTTTTTAGAATTTACCAAATGGCTGCATTGAAACAAAGAGTGAAAAATTGAAAGGGGTCTGAATACTTTCCGTACCCACTGTAAGTGCTCAGCGTAGAGCGCAAGATAAATGTGATTCAAAATGTTATGTAAAATGTTTCTAAAAAAAAGCTTCAACTCAACCCGCAAAAAAAGAAAGTTCCCTCTCAGGTCCATCATGTGTTAATGGAAATATATGGGGCTTCCACATTACGGATAGCACAAAGGCTCTGGAAAAATGCTATGATTCCTCACCCCTCAAAAGAAATCCAGCTAATTCTGCGCTCCCAAATCCAAATGCCCCCTCCCTTCTGAGCGTTATGGTGCCTAAACCACAGTTAGAATCCATGTTTGCCATTTCTGTAGCAATGAGAGCATCCATGTTTCCAGAAGCGTGAGTTGGGCACTATGTATGGGTACAACAATGTATAAGCACTACAATGTATGGGCACTACAATGGAAAATTTGCAATTTTCACTAAGCAACATTCAGTGATGCTTGTTTCTGGCAAACACCCATGGAGTCAAAATCATCACTCACCAGTAGATAAATTCCCAGAGGGTTGCAATTTCAAAAATGGGGTCAGTTGAGGGGGAATTCTGCTTTTCTGGCACTTAGGGGCTCTGTGTAATGAATCCACAAACTATTCTACAATAATTTTTTCTCCAAGAGTCAAATAGCACTCCTTCCATGCAGAGTCTTGCTGTGTGGCTAAGCAGTACTGTTCAGACACATATGAGGTGTTACCACATTCAGCAGAAATTGAGTAACAAATTTTGGTGACATTTTTACCCATTTCCCAGTGTGTCAATTTAAAATCTGGCGCTAAAACATTTTTGCGTAAAAATATAATTATTTTTTCTACACTGCCCAATGATATAAAATTCTGTGACACACGTGTTGTAAATATAATGACTGCACCCCTAGATAAATTAATTAAGAAGTGTAGTTTGTAAAATGAAGTAACATATGGGGGGGTTCTGCTTTTCTGATGCCTCAGGGGCTCAGCCAATGTGACATGGCACGCACAAACTATTCCAGCAAAATGTGCACTACAATATGGCGCTCTTTCCCTACTGAGTTTTGCACTATGCCTCAAAAGTAGTTTTTGACCACATACAAGATATTGGCGTACTCAGGAGAAATTACATAAAATATTTTGTGGTCCATTTTCTCCTGTTACCCTTTTAAAAATTCAAAACTTGGGGACAAAGTTAAATTTTAATGAAAAAAATTGTAATTTTCCGTTGTTATCCAATTCAGTGAATCGCCTAAGGGTTAAAAATGCTCATTACATGGCTAGATGAGTTCTTCAAGATGTGTGATGTAGTTTCCAAAATGGGGTCATTTGTGGGGTTTTTGCTGTTTTGGCAAGTCAGGGGCTCTTCAAATGTGACATTGCATCCACAATCTGTTCCAGCCAAAATTAAGCTGCAGAATTGAATTTGCGCTCTTCCCGTTCCGTGCACCCAAACAGTAGTTTTCCACCACATATTGGGAACAGTGTATTCAGGAGAAAATGGACCATATAGTTTGTTGTGTAATTTCTCCTGTTACCCTTGTGAAAATGAAATATTTGGGGCTAAAGCAACATTTTTGTGGGAAAAATGTATTTTTTCATTTTCACAGCTCAACGTTATAAAATTCTTTAAAGCACCTGTGGGTTCAAGGTGCTCATCACACCTCTAGATAAATTCATTTAGGGGTGTAGTTACCAAAATGGGGTCACTTGTAGAGAGTTTCCGCTGTTTAGGCACATCTGCGACTTTGCAAACGCGACATGGTATCCCTATCTATTCCAGCCAATTTTGCACTCCAAAAGTCAAATGGCGCTCCTTTCTTTCCAAGCCCTGCCATGTGCTTAAACAGTAGTTTTCCTCCACATATGTGGTATTGGCGTACTCAGGAGAAATTGCACAAGAAATTATATGGTTCATTTTCTCCCTTTACCCATGTAAAAATGCAAAATTTGGGGCTAAATGAACATTTTTGTGGGAAAAAGTAAAACATTCATTTTTTCCATCCACATTGCTTTAACTCCTGTAAAGCACCTAAAGGGTTAATAAACTTCTAAAATGTGGTTTTGAGCACTTTGAGGGGTGCAGTTTTTAAAATTATGTGTCTTTTGGGTATTTTCTGTCATATACAGTCATGTCCGAAAGTGTTGTTACCCTTGAAATTGTTCCAGAAAATGAAGTATTTCTCTCAGAAAATTATTTCAATTATACATTTTATTATACACATTTTTATTCCCTTTGTGTGTTTTGGAAGAAGACAAAAAAACTGAGGATAAAAAGACAAATGGGACATTATTTCACACAAAACCCCAAAAATGGTCTGGACAAAATTGTTGGCACCTTTCCAAAAATGTGGGTAAACAACGTTGTTTCAAGCACGTGATGCTCGTTCAAACTAACCTGTGGCAAGCAACAGGTATGGGCAATATTAAAATCACACCTGAAACCAGATAAAAAGGGGATAAGTTAACTCAATATTTGTATTGTGTGTCTGTATGTGCCATACTAAGCATGCAGAACAGAAAGAGAAGAGAACTGTCTGTGGACTTGAGAACAAAAATTGTTAAAAAATATCAACAATCTCAAGGTTTCAAATCCATCTCCAGAGATCTTGATGTTCCTTTGTCCACGGTCCACAACATAATAAAGAAGTAAACAACCCATGGCACTGTAGCTAATCTCCCTGAACGTGGACGGCAGAGAAAATTAATGAAAGGTTGCAACGCAAGATAGTCTGGATGGTGGATAAGCATTCCCAATCAAGTTACGAAGAAATTCAAGCTGTCATGCAGGCTCATGGTGCATCAGTGTCAGCATGAACTACCCATTTGAATAAAATGAAACGCAAAGGCAGGAGACCCAGAAGGACCCGACTGAAAACACAGAGACATAAAAAAGCTAGACTGCAGTTTGTCAAAATGTATGTGAGTAAGCCAAAATTCTTCTGGGAAAGCATCTTGTGGACAGATGAGACCAAGATAGAGCAGTTTGGTAAAGCATGTCATTCTACTGTTTACTGAAAACAGAATGAGGTCTATAAAGAAAAGAACATAGTACCTACTGTCAAATATGGTGGAGGTTCAAAGATGTTTTGCGGTTAATTTGCGGCTTCTGGCACTGAGTGCCTTGACTATGTTGAAGGCATCATGAAATTTGAAGTGTACGAAAGGATTTTAAGTCGCAATGTAGTGCCCAGTGTCAGAAAGCTAGGATTGCATCCTAGGTCATGGGTCTTTCAGCAGGACAATGACCACAAAGATATTTCAAGAAGAACCCAGAAATGGATGGAAACAAAGTCCCAGTGAACACCTGTGAAGAGATCTTAAATTTTCTTTTGAGAGAAGGCAGCCTTCAAATATGAGAGACCTGGAGCAGTTTGCAAAAGAAGAGTGGTCAAAAATTCCAGTTGAGAGGTGCAAGAAGCTTGTTGATGGTTATAGGAAGCGATTGATTGCAGTTATTTATTCCAAAGGGTGTGCAACCAAATATTAATTTGAGGGTGTCAACAATTTTGTATGGGCCATTCTTGGTGTTTTGTGTGAAATGATGTCCAATTTGCCTTTTTGTTCCTCAGTGTTTATTATTGTTCCATTACACACAAAGGAAATAAATATGTGTATAACAAAACATGTGTAATTGCAATAATTTTCTGGGAGGAATATTTTATTTTCTGGAACAATTTCAAGGGTGCCAACACTTTCGGCCATGACTGTAGGCCCCTCAAAATCGCTTCAAATGTGATATGGTCCTTAACCATTTTTCGATGTAAAATTTGTTGAAAAAATGAGAAATTGCTGAAAAAACTTTTATCCGTTCTAACTTCTTAACAAAAAAAATGATGTTTCAAAAATGATGTAGATGTAAAGTACACCTATGAGAAATGTTATTTATAAATTATTTTGTACAGCATGACTATCTGGTTTAAGGAGATAAGGATATTGTAAAATTTTCAAAATATTTGCCAAAATTATGATATTTTCACAAATAAACCACAAAAAATTCTACCTAAATTTACCACTAACATAAAGTATAATGTGCCACAAAAAAAAATCTCAGACTCACGGAATTTGTTGAAGTGTTCCAGAGTCATTACCATACAAAGTGAAACTGGTCAGAATTGTAAAATTTGACCTTGCCAGGAAGCCGAAAGCAGGCTTCGATGCAAAATAAATTATAAGTAAAAGCAAAAGCCTTTACAGTGGGGGAAAAAAAGTATTTAGATATTTATATATATCCTTTGTTGGCAATGACAGAGGTCAAACGTGTTCTGTAAGTCTTCACAAGGTTGACACACACTGTTGCTGGTATGTTGGCCCATTCCTCCATGCAGATCTCCACTAGAGCAGTGATGTTTTGGGGCTGTCGCTGGGCAACAGGGACTTTCAACTCCCTCCAAAGGTTTTCTAAAGGGTTTAGAGCTGGAGACTGGCTAGGCCACTCCAGGACCTTGAAATGCTTCTTACGAAACCACTCTTTCATTGCCCTGGCTGTGTGCTTGGAATCATTGTCATGCTGAAAGACCCAGCCACGTTTCATCTTCAATGCCCTTGCTGATGGAAGGAGGTTTGCACTCAAAATCTCACGATACATGGCCCCATTCATTATTTCATGTACACGGATCAGTCGTCCTGGTCCCTTGGCAGAGAAACAGCCCCAAAGCATGATGTTGCCACCCCCATGCTTCACAGTAGGTATGGTGTTCTTTGAATGCCACTCAGCATTCTTTCTCCTCCAAACATGACGAGTTGTGTATCTACCAAACAGTTCTACTTTGGTTTCATCTGACCATATGACATTCTCCCAATACTATTCTGGATCTTTCAAATGCTCTCTAGCAAACTTCAGATGGGCCTGGACATGTAATGGTTTAAGCAGGAGGACACATCTGGCACTGCAGGATCTGAGTCCCTGGCGGCGTAGTGTTTTACTGATGATAGCCTGTGTAAATGTTGGTCACAGCTCTCTGCAGGTCATTCACTAGGTCCCCCCGTGTGGTTCTGGGATTTTTGCTCACCGTTCTTCAGATCATTTTGACCTCACGGGGTATGATCTTGTGTGGAGCCCCAGATCGAGGGAGATTATCAGTGGTCTTGTACAGTACAGACCAAAAGTTTGGACACACCTTCTCATTTAAAGATTTTTCTGTATTTTCATGACTATGAAAATTGTACATTCACACTGAAGGCATCAAAACTATGAATTAACATATGTGGAATTATATACTTAACAAAAAAGTGTGAAACAACTGAAAATATGTCTTATCTTCTAGGTTCTTCAAAGTGGCCACCTTTTGCTTTGATGACTGCTTTGCACACTCTTGGCATTCTTTTGATGAGCTTCAAGAGGTAGTCACCGGAAATGGTTTTCACTTCACAGGTGTGCCCTGTCAGGTTTAATAAGTGGGATTTCTTGCCTTACAAATGGGGTTAGGACCATCAGTTGTGTTGTACAGAAGTCAGGTGGATACACAGCTGATAGTCCTACTGAATAGACTGTTAGAATTTGTATTATGGTAAGAAAAAAGCAGCTAAGTAAAGAAAAACGGGTGGCCATCATTACTTTAAGAAATGAAGGTCAGTCAGTCCGAAAAATTGGGCAAACTTTGAAAGTGTCCCCAAGTGCAGTTGCAAAAACCATTAAGCGCTACAAAGAAACTGGATCACATGAGGACTGCCCCAGGAAAGGAAGACCAAGAGTCACCTCTGCTTCTGAGGATAAGTTTATCCGAGTCACCAGCCTCAGAAATCGCAGGTTAACAGCAGCTCAGATTAGAGACCAGGTCAATGCCACACAGAGTTCCAGCAGCAGACACATCTCTTCAACAACTGTTAAGAGGAGACTTTGTGCAGCAGGCCTTCATGGTAAAAAGCTACTAGGAAACCACTGCTAAGGACAGGCAACAAGCTGAAGAGACTTGTTTGGGATAAAGAACACAAGGAATGGACATTAGACCAGTGGAAATCTGTGCTTTGGTCTGATGAGTTCAAATTTGAGATCTTTGGTTCCAACCACCGTGTCTTTGTGCGACGCAGAAAAGGTGAACGGATGGACTCTACATGCCTGGTTCCCACCGTGAAGCATGGAGGAGGAGATGTGATGGTGTGGGGGTGCTTTGCTGGTGACACTGTTGGGGATGTATTCAAAATTGAAGGCATACTGAACCAGCATGGCTACCACAGCATCTTACAGCGGCATGCTATTCCATCCGGTTTGCGTTTAGTTGGACCATCATTTATTTTTCAACAGGACAATGACCACAAACACACCTCCAGGCTGTGTAAGGGCTATTTGACCAAGAAGGAGAGTGATGGGGTGCTACGCCAGATGACCTGGCCTCCACAGTCACCAGACCTGAACCCAATCGAGATGGTTTGGGGTGAGCTGGACCGCAGAGTTAAGGCAAAAGGGCCAACAAGTGCTAAGCATCTCTGGGATCTCCTTCAAGATTGTTGGAAGACCATTTCCGGTGACTACCTCTTGCAGCTCATAAAGAGAATGCCAAGAGTGTGCAAAGCAGTCATCAAAGCAAAAGGAGACTACTTTGAAGAACCTAGAATATAAGACATATTTTCAGTTGTTTCACACTTTTTTGTAAAGTATATAATTCCACATGTGTTAATTCATAGTTTTGATGCCTTCAGTGTGAATGTACAATTTTCATAGTTATGAAAATATACAAAAAGCTTTAAATGAGAAGGTGTGTCCAAACTTTTGGTCTGTACTGTATGTCTTCCATTTTCTAATTATTGCTCTCACAGTTGATTTCTTCACACCAAGCTGCTTGCCTATTGCAGATTCAGTCTTCCCAGCCTGGTGCAGGGCTACAATTTTGTTTCTGGTGTCCTTCGACAGCTCTTTGGTCTTCACCATAGTGGAGTTTGGAGTGTGGCTGTTTGAGGTTGCGGACAGGTGTCTTTTATACTGATAACAAGTTCAAACAGGAGCCAGTACAACAGGTAATGAGTAGAGGACAAAGGAGCTTCTTAAAGAAGAAGTTACAAGTCTGTGAGAGCCAGAAATCTTGCTTGTTTGTAATTGACCAAATACTTATTTTCCACCAAAATTTGAAAAAAAAATATTTCCAAATCAGATCATGTGATTTTCAGGATTTGTTTTCTCATTTTGTCTCTCATAGTTGAGGTCTACCTATGATGTCAATTACAGGCCTCTCTCATCCTTTTAAATGGGAGAACTTGCACAATTGGTGGCTGACTAAATACTTTTTTTTCCCCACTGTATATCTTGACTTGAAATAGTTGCATAATTGTATGTGTATAAGCTGGTGATTTTTTTTTAAATAATAAAATAATCATTTGGATATTTCAATCTCACACACTTTCTACTTTGTAGAAATAGCAGGCTCTGCTAGCAAAGTATAAAAAAATTTAGTACACAGAGTTGAAAGCCCAGTTGACTAGTTTTGTAACATAGTAACAAAGTTTATTAGCCACCATTGTGTCAATATGAAACATGGGTTATGCTTGTATCTAACACTTCAGCCTCCTATTTTATCACTTTATTTTACTTGAAAACTAGTCTTTCTTCACCAAACACCCATCGCTATGTTCCTCTGAGATATCCATCAGTGGCGGCTTCCAAGCTACAGTCACAATCCTAGCAAAGTAAAAATGATAATGAACATTTTATTTTTTTCTAAAATGTAAAATATTAGTAAGAGGCAAAAATACAATGTCTCTTGATGTTTATGAAGTATTAGCAATATCTTAATATGGAACATGCATAGCAGAGTGTAACTAAATTTAGATAAATTATCATTTCAATCCACATAAACTGTAAAATCCTGTGGATGTATATCTTTTTGTAAGATACAGAGTTGAATATTAATTGTTCTTACTATATTTTAAAATAATTTTTCTTTGCAGTATTTTGTAAGGAGAGTTGCAGAATTATCAGACTTTGATGTCATTCGGACATGTTATTCTTAATGTCACTCATGAAAAGTAGTTACTTTTCCCAAGTACACATCTTTCATTTCTTTCTGAATCTCTTCCATCAATTAAACAACTAATTGGCACTCCGTGCCTTGGACAAATGCCACTATCATACTTATCAGAGTTTTCTGCATAAATACTTTGACAGCAGACCTAACTTACTAGAGCAAAAAAAAAGGGAAAAGAGAGTTCAACAAGTATAGAAAATAGCCTACAGGAGTTTCAACTGCTAATTATGTCCTACGGCAATTCAGTCTGTTATGCAGGAAAGTATTAGAAGGCAAAAAACAATACAGCATGCTCAACATTTTTTTTTTTTTTTAATCTTTCTATTTCTATTTTTGTTCAAGGCACTATTACTATTTAAAAATACAATAATGTAGTAATTTTACATAATGTGCTGGAAACTTCTTTAGAATATTATATGTAATTGGAATGTAAGGCACCATCAACATTTTCACTGCAAAGAATTTAAAAAATAATTTGAAATACACAAAATATTTGTATTCATTATATGTTATCACTTTGTTACAAAATTTATATATTTTTCATGAATGGGAATACATATGAATGTTACATATTTAAAGGAAATATTTTTTTCATTTCTTTGGAAGGAAAAAATAAATTGGACATATAAACCACTTTTTCCCTTTTAGTACTCTTCTTATTAAATTCATTGAAATGTGTACTTTCTACCCACAGGATCCAGGATAAATATACTGTTTGATCACTAGGAGTCTCAGAGTAGGGACCGCACCTATCACAAGAATGATGGCGCTTAGTCCCATTTATATGAAGCCATGGTCACGCATGCACATTACCACTGGACTCAATGCCTATTGGAATGACTGATGTGGATAGCCAAGTACAATCAGTCCTATAATCTTTGAATAGATAAGTAGTGTTCATGCTTAACCACTTCTCTATTCGGGTGACATGTGACCCTCATTTTAATGATTGGTGTGGGTCAACATCTTGTTGATATGTAATAAATGTTTTTCATGGATCAATTCATTTACTTACTTTGTGTAACAGTGACCACACATCAGAATACAAAATATATTATTGAAATAATCACTCAATGCATCTTTCCAATAGAAATCTAATCAAAAAGGTCAGGAAAAGAGATGATCAAGTCTTTAGAAATTAATAATCGCCAGGTTTGGTTTTCCCAAAACTTCGATTCGCATTGACTTTCAATATTGCAAAGCCATCTATTGTCCTGAAAAGCCGAATATAACACTCTGAGATCTCCTTAAACTGTATCCAACACTGGTCATGGTCTTTAATGCAAACATAGCCTCAGCACTGTCAAAGTGAACTCATTATAGAAATGGATGGTAACCTGGTAATTACCAACAGCCCATTTAATTACAGCTCACTGACATACTATTCATGTTTATTAAACTAAAAAGTGGTCAAAAAATTATCAAAATTATACCTATTAGTTATTTGTAATTAGACAGACCATTCTGAGCAAAACATTAATTCAAACTGATAGCATCGCTGCCAAAGGTAACTTCATCCTGCTGTGACTAAGTCGAAAGATGTGCCTGAAAGGGATTTTCTGGTCTTAAACTACACTACACTTTATGTGACTGCAAACTTATGAATCCTCATATCGCACACACTTCATGCTGTGAGGATTCTCCGGTATCGGCGCTGGGAAAGGTGGTCACATGACTCCTAAAATGCAATATGCATACACCCAGCCACATATCAAGTTGTCGGGCAAGGCCGGAAACAGTTTAGTCGGAATATCGCCGGGAGTATACATGTTGTATACATGTGGTCACATGACCACCGTTCTTGGCACTGACACTGGAGAATTCTAGTAGCGTACAGTGCGCGATGTGAAGATTCACAAGTCTGCAGACTTGTAGGTTAAAGCCCCACAATCCCTTTAATACCCTCTGCTTCTTCTCCATTAATATGCTTTCCAGAAGTAAGAGAGGCCAATTAGTATCTGCTTTTGGTAGTACTTCTGCCCGGACTGTTGGTGCCTGTGGTGGTAATGGTAATTAGGCTTTCGCTAGCACATTCTTAACTGTGGTATGTTTCTTTTTTTCTTTTTTTTCTATTACACTACCCTGTCCATTGCCATTGCCGCTTTTTCTCTTACCATACATGTTGCACTACAGGGTGGGCCATTTATATGGATACACCTAAATAAAATGGAAATGGTTGGTGATATCAACTTCCTGTTTGTGGCACATTAGTATATGGGAGGGGGAAAACTTTTCCATATAGGTGGTGACCATGGTGGCCATTTTGAAGTTGGCCATTTTGGATCCAACTTTATTTTTTTCAATGGGAAAAGGGTCTTGTGACTCATCAAATTTATGGAGAATGTCATAAGAAAAACAATGGTGTGCTTGGTTTTAACGTCATTTTATTCTTTCAGGAGTCATTTACAAGTTTATGACCACTTATAAAATGTGTTCAAAGTGCTGCCCATTGTGTTGGATTGTCAATGCAACCCTCTTCTCCCACTCTTGACACACTGATAGCAACACCGCAGAAGAAATGATAGCACAGGCTTCCATTATCCATTGTTTCAGATGCTGCACATCTCGTATCTTCACAGCATAGACAATTGCCTTCAGATGACCGCAAAGATAAAAGTCTAAGGGGGTCAGATCGGGAGACCTTGGTGGCCATTCAACTGGCCCACGACGACCAATCCACTTTCCAGGAAACTGTTCATATAGGAATGCTCGGACCTGACACCCATAATGTGGTGGGTGGAGCACTATCTTGTTGGAAAAACTCAGGGAACATGCCATCTTCAGTGCATAAAGTGGGCAACACATCATCATGTAGCAATTTCAGATATACAGTGGCATTGAGATTTCCATTGATGAAAAATGGCCCCACTATCTTTGTACCCCATATACCACACCACACCATCAATTTTTGCGTTCCAACAGTCTTGGAGGGATCTATCCACTGTGGGTTAGTGTCAGACCAATAGCGGTGGTTTTGTTTGTTAACTTTACCATTCACAAAAAAGTTTGCCTCATCACTGAACATAATGTTTTTCATATGAAATTCTCAATAGGTTTGATGTGTCACATGACCCTCTTCCCAACTTCAAAATGTCCACCATGGTCACCACCCATCTGGAAACGTTTTCCCCCTCCCATATACTAATGTGCCACAAACAGGAAGTTGATATCACCAAACATTCCCATTTTATTTAGGTGTATCCAATAAATGGCCCACCCTGTACACTATATTTAACTTTCGATATTTTAATCTCAATTATTCAAGTCTTGCCAATGTTATGATCTACAACAAGAACTAAGGTAAGATAGGGGAAAGCTGTCCCTACAGTAAGACTAAGCTGAATCCCTACGATCTAGCGGGCTGCCTGTTCCTAGTGAACAGACCCGCCTTCGTCGTCGGCTAGTCTGAACGAAGACCTATAGAATTAAGGGAGGGGTCCCTAAAAGAACTAAGGACTGGGACAAAAATGGGACACCTCCTAAAAAGAAGTTGTTGCAGAGCACAAAAGACAAACTGACAAAAAGTACTAGAGGTCCCAGAGGACCAAGCGAACTAGACAGAGATAGGCACCGAAGCACCTGGCTAGAGAAACAGTCAAACAACACTGAAGTCCAGCAAAGCCAGAAGGGCGAAGCTGGAATATATAGGCAGATGGTCACGTGACCGCAAAACACAAGATAGAAAAAACTAACAGGAGGGTTCTAACAGTACCCCCTCTTTTATGAGAATCCTTCGGATCCTCCAGGCCCAGGCCTATCCGGAAACCTCCTGTGGAAAGCTTTAACAAGCCTAGGAGCAGAGACATCATCCATCCTTACCCAGGAGTTGTCTTCGGGACCGAAACCCGAAACCCTTCCAGGAGACAAGATACCGCAATCTCCCTCTATGCCATCTAGAATTCAAGATACGCGAAATTTCATATTCGCCGTCTTCCACCACAGGAGGAACTGTGTCAGTAACGTCCCTGTCAGATACGTCAGCCTTTTTCAACAAGGAAACATGAAACACAGGATTAATCTTCCAGGAAGTAGGGACATCCAACCTAACAGCAGACGGGTTAACAACCTGAAGAACTTTAAATGGACCCACAAACTTAGGACCCAGTTTTTTAGAGGGAATCCTCAACTGCAGGTTCTTCGAGGACAACCAAACTATGTCACCCACAGTAAACAAAACCTCTTTACGTTTCCTGTCAAAATACTTCTTGGACTTTTGCTAGCCTCTTGAAGGTTGCAACATACATTAGTCCAAACTCTCTCCAAATCACCAGAAAAATTCTCCTCCTCCGGCACTGCCGACCCCAATTTGGAGAACGAACCAAAAGACGGATGTCTCCCAGTACAACAAAAAAAAGGAGAACACCCAGCAGAGGAGGATGTATGATTGTTAAGAGCAAATTCTGCGAGAGGCAGAAACTCCGACCATACCTCTTGATTGTCCGCCACAAAACAATGCAAAAACTGTTCAACATCCTGGTTCTTTCTTTCAGTCTGTCCATTAGACTCAGGATGATAACCAGACGAAAATGACAAATGGACTCCCAACCTGTCACAAAAAGCACGCCAAAAGCGAGCCACAAACTGAGGTCCTCTATCAGAAACAATATCCGTGGAAACGCCATGGAGCTTGACAATCTCCTTAACAAAAGCTTTAGCGAGTGTCTTGGCGCAGGGCAACTTAATGAATGGAACCAAATGACACATCTTACTAAAACGGTCCATGACCACCAAGATGACAGTAAAACCCTCGGACACAGGAAGATCAGTAATAAAATCCATAGTGAGATGCGTCCAAGGCGCACTAGGAACCTCCAGAGGGCAAAGGAACCCCCGCAGCAGGAGTATGTGAAGCCTTTGACCTAGCGCACACAGTACACTGACGCACCCACTTGATGACTTCTTTCTGCCATCCAGGCCACCAAAAACTGCGATTGATCAGTCTCTTAGTCTCAGAAATTCCTGAATGACCTGCCAACAGAGACTCATGACACTCCACAAACAAATCTCTCCTAAAGGCTCTAGGCACAAACAACCTCCCATGGGGAGTGTTAGATGGAGCATCATCTTGGGCTTTCAGAATCCCATTCTCCAAAACGGAGTCCAAAGCCGCCACCATAACTCCTTTCTGTAAAATGCTCTCCTCCTCCTCAGCACCGACAGTAGGAGAGAAGCTGCGAGATAAAGCATTGGCTTTAACATTCTTAGTACCAGGGATATAGGTAACGGAAAAATGAAACCGAGAAAAAAAAAGTGCCCACCTAGTTTGACGGGCATTCAAGCGCTTGGCAGCATCCAGATAGATCAAATTCTTATGATCTGTGAAAACCTGAATAGGAAATCTAGCGCCTTCCAAAAAATGACGCCAATGTTCAAATGCAAGTTTAATAGCCAGCAACTCCCGATTTCCAACATCATAATTCAGTTCGGCTTCCGAAAATTTTTCCGAAAAGAAGGCACAAGGATGTACTTCACCCTTGTTCTCCTGAGACAAAACTGTTTCGACCCCCACCAATGAAGCATCGACCTCGACCAAGAAAGGCTTGGTCTCATCAGGCTGCATAAGGATAGGGGCAGAAATGAACCTCTCTTTGAGATACTCAAACGCTTCAATGGCCTCAGTAGTCCACTGGGCCGTATTCGCACATTTCCTGGTGAGATAGGTTAGAGGTTTAACAATTACAGAAAAATTCTTAATGAATTTCCTATAATAATTGGCAAAACCCAAAAATCTCTGTATAGATTTCAAACCAATAGGCCTAGGCCATTCCTGCACAGCCTGAACCTTTACAGGGTCCATCTCAAAGCCCTCGCTTGAAACAATGTAGCCCAAAAAACTAATTTTCTGCACAGTGAAATCACATTTCTCCAGCTTAGCAAAGAGTGAATTATTACCCAATAACTGCAAAACTTCACGTACACTCTGCCAATGGGACTCCAGATCTGGTGAATAAATCAAAATGTCATCCAAATACACAACCACATTCTTACCAATCAGAGGTCTCAGGATGTCATTAATAAGGTTCTGAAAAAATGCAGGTGCATTGGTAAGACCAAAAGGCATCACCAGATTCTCAAAATGACCTACCGGAGTGTTAAAAGCAGTTTTCCATTCATCAACCTCCTTCACACGTAACAAATTGTATGCCCCCCGGAGATCAATTTTGGAGAACCACTTGGCTCCCACTAACTGGTTAAACAAGTCAGGAATTAACGGTAAGGGGTAGGAATTGCGTACGGTAATCTTATTAATTTCACGAAAATCCAGACATGGACGTAAACCGCCGTCCTTTTTTGAACAAAGAAGAATCCAACTGCCACAGGCGACTTAGGTGTACTGTGACCAGCAGCCAGGCTATTCGGTATGTACTCCTCCAAGTCCTTTCTTTCAGGGATAGTCAGATTAAACAAGCGACTTTTGGGAAGAGTAGCACCCGGAACAAACTCAATGGCGCAATCATAATCCCTATGAGGAGGTAAAACTTGCGACTCCTCCTCCGAAAAAACCCTCCAAAAATCTTGAATAGGTACAGGTAATTCCACTTTTTCCACAGCCGCAATGCGACCATTACAGCATTTATCATAGCACTTCGGACTCCAAGACTTAATCACATTAGTAGACCAGTCCAATAAACGATTGTGCAGTTTTAACCAAGGCAATCCTAGAACAACTGGAGAGGGCAAAATATCCAAAACAACCAAGTCCAAAATTTCTTGGTGAACTCCATTGATAGTGAGGGAAAATGCAGCAGTCTTGTGAGTAATACATTTCAAAGGAGTGTTATCAATTGCAACCACAGAAATAGGTGATGACAAAGATTTGGATTTCAATTTAAGGTTTTCCAAAAACCCTTTATTAATCACATTAAGTGTTGAACCACAATCCACAAATACCTGAAATTCAATCAAATCTCCCTGCAGAGTAGTACTCCCAGAAAGGAACACTCCTGCAGAGCGTAAACAAGCTATACGGGCGTAACTGACCTTTTTTTTTTCTTTACTTAAACGACGCTCACAATACTTAATCAAATGATCAGCTTTACCACAATAAAGATATAAACCCTCGGCGAATCTCCGGTCTCTTTCCTGAGAGCGGAGTGACATTGCCTCCACCTCCATTGGTTCTCCGCTGTCAGAGCAGATTTTCTGGGAACTAGGACCTGACGTTACAGGAGTTTTTACATCATTCACCCTGGACCTCAGTCTCCTGTCCACACGAACAGCTAACTGCATAGCTTCCTGCAGAGTCTCAGGTGCAGGGAATGCAATTAGCAAATCCTTAACCCTTTCACTCAGACCAGCAAGAAAAACATCTCAGCGCAGAATCATTCCATTTAACTTCTGAGGCCCATCACCTGAAGTGTGTGCAATAATTTTCAATATCATCAGACCCCTGATTCAAACGTCTAAGTTCTGATTCAGCAGATGGGATTCGATCAGGATCATCATATAATAGCCCCATAGCAGAAAAAATTCTTCAACAGAACTTAAACACGGATCATTAGGCTGGAGAGAAAAGGCTCAACCCTGTGGTTCTTTGCGCAAAAGTGACATAATAAAACCAATGCGCTGTGATTCATTCCCAGAGGATCTTGGTCTCAAACAAAAATATAACAAACAAGCATTTTTAAAGGAAAAAAAATCTTGCTGTTTACCATAAAAAACATCAGGCAGTTCTACCTTGGGTTCGACAAAATGCGCTCCAGGACAGCTACTCACGTGTTGCTGAAGCTCGGCCACCTCCAGAGACAATCCCTGCAGGCGTTGAGCCAACTCCTGGACGGAAACCATACTGATCCCCGAATTTCTTTCCTTTTAGTTTTTTGGGCTGGACCTACTGTTATGATCTACAACAAGAACTAAGGAAAGATAGGGGAAAGCTGTCTCTACAGTAAGACTAAGCTGAATCCCTACAATGTAGCGGGCTGCCTGTTCCTAGTGAACAGACCCACCTTTGTCCTCAGCTAGTCTGAATAAAGACCTATAGAATTAAGGGAGGGGTCCCTAAAAGAACTAAGGACTGGGACAAAAATGGGACACCTCCTAAACAGAAGTTGTAGCAGAGCACAAAAGACAAACTGACAAAAAGTACTAGAGGTCCCAGAGGACCAAGCGAACTAGACAGAGATAGGCACCGAAGCACCTGGCTAGAGAGACAGTCAAACAACACTGAAGTCCAGCAAAGCTAGAAGGGCGGAGCTGGAATATATAGGCAGATGGTCACGTGACCGCAAAACACAAGATAGAAAAAACTAACAGGAGGGTTCTAACAGCCAAAAAGAAAGTAAGACAAAAAAGTTAGGTACAGAGGTACACATACAGTAAGCAATGTGTGGAGGCAGATGAGCAAAAAAACACACACATTGTGAGGTAGACAGTCACAGTTAAAGAGAACCTGTCAGCAAGATTTTGCAATGTAATGTAAAAGACATGGCTGGAATAGTGCTGTAATACTGATTAAATTGAGATCATTGATGAAGAAATCCACTATGTAGTTCTTCTGTAATCACCATTTGAAGTTTTCTACTAATTAAGTCTCCTCCTCTATGTCTGTCATTTCCCAGTCCCTCTCCCTGCCTCCTGTCTTTGAATGACAGGTCACTTCTGAGATTTCAAAAATAAAAGCAAGCCATTAAAAAGGCTGGAGGCAGGCGAAGGGGCCAGGGAATCACAGACAGGGAGGAGACCCAGTGTACAGTACAGTCCCTGCGCACTGAAATTTAATTAGCAGAAAACTACAAATGGTGATTAAAGAAAAAACACAATGTGGATTTCTTCACAAAAGGTATCAATTTAATCTGTGTTACAGAACCATTACAGCTACAGTATGTCTTTACTTTACATTAAAAAAGTGCTAACAGGTTGTCTTTAAATGTTTGGATTTTGGGGAAATTTTCTTTGTATTTTTTTGAAAATAATTGTTCTTCACAAAAAAGATTGATCATTGAATATTAACTATGTGGAACACATCTTTTGTTAAATTTTTAAGGAAATATTGTTATGGTCGAGATATCACAGATTACATTATAGGATATTGCACAGTTTAATTTCACTACTATGGAAAATATTTTTAGCAAAGAAATGAAATAGTAAAATATTCTGTTTGCAATTGCAGAAATCAGAGCACATCCTGACAATACTCTATGACACATATTATAGGTTACAACATTATCTGTAATATTACAACAAGTGGAAACCCCAGTACAAACCAGTACCCATTGTAATTGCTCACCAGGAAGTCTTTTAACAATTCTGATTATTAAACAAATACATCGGGTGAAATAAGTATTGAACACATTAATTTTCTAAGTAAATATATTTCTAAAAGGTGCTATTGACATGAAATTCTCACCAGATGTCGGTAACAACCCATCTAATCCACACAGGCATAGAAATCAAACCATAGATGCCCATAAATTAAGTTGTATGTAGGGATGGGCGAACCCGAACTGTAAAGTTCAGGGTCCGTACCGAACACCTAGTGTCCGTGCACAGACCCTGAACACGAACTTCTCCAGGAAGTCCGTGTTACTGTTCGGGTTCGGCAGCACGAACAAAATTGTTGAAAGGCTGCAGTGCAGCCAATCAACAAGCTTTGCTGTGTGTGCACTTCCGGCTTAAATCACAAAGTATTGACGTTGTGTAAAACAAAAAGAAATAATAATAAAAAAAAAGATGTGCGGTTCCCTCTATTCTTGGTAAGCAGCGCAGGTAAAGCTGATAGCTGCGGGCTGCAGCCTCCAGCTGTCAGCTTTATCATGGCTGGTTATCATAAACAGAAAAGCAGTTTTTTTTAATTAATTTAAATAAATAATTTAAAAAAAACTGTGTGGTGTCCCTCCATAATTGATAACTAGCAAAGCTAAAGAACAGCTGGGGACTGGTATTCTCAGACTTGGAAGTTGCCTAAAAATAGCAGCCCACAGCTGCCTCAGAAAAGACATATCCATTAGATGCGCTAATTCTAGCGCTCTGCCTGGCTCTTTCCACTTGCCCTGGTGCGGTGGCAAGTGGGGTAAAAGTATTGGGGTTGATGTCAGCTTTGTAATGTCGGCTGACATCAAGCCCAGGAGTTAGTAATGGAGAAGTGTCTATAAGACACCCCCTTACTAACCCCGTAATCAAAAGTAATAAAAAGACACAGAAAAAAGTTATTTTATTAAAATAAACACCCTGATCCTCTTTTACCCATTTATCAATGTAAAAATAAAAAATCACAGTATTCCTTACTTGTCCACCCATAATCCATATGACCCCCGACGTGCTCCAACTCTGCTACATCTGGATGCATTGCTGAGCGGTTGCATGATGCGACCGCTTAGCAAGACAGACAGATCACAATGAGCTAAGAGTGAGTGTGCGGCTGCGGGTGACCGGTGGTGACGTCATTAAGATTATCGCCAGTCACTGCAGATGCGTTCTCATACTCAGCTCAGTGTGAGCCGGCTGGCATGGTGAGAGGTCGCATCACTGATGTGACCACTCACCAAACCATCCGGAATGTGGTGGGACATATGGACTATCGGTGGACAGGTGAGGAATACTGTGATTTTTTATTTCTATATTAATAAATGGGTAAAAGAGTCAGAGTGTGGTTATTTCAATTGAATTACTTTTTTTCTGTGTGAGTCTTTATTAATTTCGTCTATGAGGTTAGTAATGGGGGTGTCTTATATACATCTCTCCATCATTAACCCCTGGGCTTGAAGTCTGCTGACATTACAAAGCTGACATCAACCACAATACTATTACCCCACCTGCGCCGCACCAGGGCAAGTGGGAAGAGCTGAGGTTAAGAGCCAGATTTGGTGCATCTAATGGATATGTCATTTCTGCGGCAGCTGAGGGCTAGTGTTTTAAGTCTGGGAGGGGGCCAATATCCATGGCCCATTCCCATCCTATTAATATCAGCCCATAGCTCTGTGTTTAGCCTTTGCTGGTTAGTAATATTAGGTAGGACTCCAAGTCATTATTTTGGGGGGTCCTCCCTTTACTAACCAGTAAAGGTTACGTAGACAGATGTGAGCTGATATTAACAGCCTGAGAAACTTCAAGGATATTGGCCCCTTCCCAGAATTTTAACAGGAGCCCCCATTTTTTTCTATTATTTATTAAAAAAAAAATACATGTACAGTAAGCTCCAGTAAGCTTTGAAAAACAAAAAGATGTGGGGTCTCCCCTATTCTTAATCACCAGCGCAGGTAAAGCTGACAGCTGTGAACTGCAGCCTTCAGCTTTATCTTGGCTGGTTTTCAAAAATAGAGGGGTCCCCACACCATTTTTTTTTTTTGTAATTATTTAAATAAATTATTTTTAAAAATGGAGAGGGGTCCCCCATTTTTGACAAGCAGCTAAGCTAAAGCAGACAGCTGAGGGCTGGTATACTCAAACTGGAAATGGATATTGGCCCTCTGCAGCCTAAAAATAGCAGCCCGTAGCCACCCCAGAAAAGGCGCATCTATTAGATGCGCCAATTCTGTCGCTTTGCCCGGCTCTTCCCACTTGTCCTGGTGTGGTGGCAAATGGGGTTGGTGTCAGCCTTGTAATGTCAGCTGACATCAAGCTTAGTGGTTAGTAATGGAGAGGCATCTATAAGACACTCCCATTACTTACCCCGTCAGTTTAAGTTAAAAAAGTGATATGGCAGAGAAGCCTTTGGATCCTCTCAGGCACTTGAATTATGTGACTGACCATTGCATCTGACATAGTATTCCCCCTAAATGCAATGTCCGGCTAAAATAATTAGTGTGCAGATATTCAGAATTAAATGCAGGATCATAAGGGACTGAATATATAGGTATGTATAGAAAGTATATAGATTTAGCTTTGCTATAAACATAAATCTAACAAACTTTAAACTTTTGGAAGTGGTACTTTTAACGGACTTTAAAAGGTAAGTATTCAGGCTATGAAAATAGTGCAGCTAGCGCTAGTGTACTTGTAGCATCTGTATGCACATGCCAGTGGTAATCTAACAATTGACATACTGGCTTAAGATTTATATGACTACTTATTGATTGTGTGTCGCATGCTAGTATCAGTTCAGTACATAACTGCCATAGACTCCATAGCGTTTGTGCCATTTTAGCAACATGTAAATTAAAAATTGTGCAAAAAATTGCTAGTCCATTGCTAACATAAGATTTTGCAAGCTGTTTTTTTACTGTGATGGTCATTTATAAAACGCTCTTTATCATTGCTGCTAGGAAAGAAGTAAAATGCTACATATAGGTCAGCCAATATCGGTCTCATCTAGACATGGTTGTTTTTGATACTCAGTTCCCTAGAGGATGGAAAAGCTACTACATTGACAAGCTCTCTGCATGAATACAAATAGAATAAAATTTCACGATATGTCGTACTAGTATCAAGCAATGTATGAAATGAATGTGTTTAGATGACTAGTTTAACGAACACCAATTGTAAAAACTATGTTAGTAAAGTTGGTGCACTTCCATCAGCTAATAACATCAATTTGGAGATAACAAGTTTCCACAAAGTTACATGTATGACTTCAATTAAAAATCATGATAGACAGAAAGCTATAGAATGCTTAGATAAGTAGATCTCCACAGGGCAATGGTGCTGAATCAAATATACCAGCTACTGTCCTGCTCTACTACTAACATTACTTTAGTAATACAGGTCTATAGAGGTCCATAGAGGTCTTTGGACCAATATTTTAGCTATTTCTCAAGGGAAGTGAGAAAGCAAAGCACAGGCAACGCGAAACGTGCGTTGGGAAGACGCCAATCCACCCCAGCAACCGGTCTGAGGGTCTTTGGGACACTACAATTAGAGTTAGCGGTCTTAGGCTTTGTGGTACAATACTCTGGTACTTATATATGTGTTGATGGTGGCCCTGGGAGTTTGTATTTTAGCAGGCACACTGTGTGCTTATACTCCTATTACTTGCTTTATATACACTACCTGGATTGACCTGTTATGATTAGCCTTAAATATTCCACTTTTCCCGGCCCATACCTAGTATACAATCATAGATAACCTCTGACCATTTTTTTTGTTCTGGGGAGGGGGGGTTTCCTGACACTGCTCTTTATGCACACTGCTTTTACCCATATTGTCCTCTTGCTAATATGTATACATGTGTATTTAATAAAGATTTTGTTATATTTTTGTACAAGAAACTCCTAGTTTCTCTGTTTTTTTTTCATATATCCAGGACATGGGCTACAAGTGTCGCATTCCTTGTGTCAAGCCACTCATGACCAATAGACAACGCCAGAAAAGTCTTATCTGGGCCATGGAGTAAAAGACCTGGGCTGTTGCTCAGTGGTCCAAGGTGTTGTTTTCAGATGAAAGTAAATTTTGCATTTCATTTGGAATTCAAGGTCCCAGAGTCTGGAGGAAGAGTGTGAAGTTTCCACAATCAGTGATGGTTTGGGGAGCCATGTCATCTGCTGGTATAGGTCCACTGTGTTTTATCAAGACCAAAGTCAGCGCAGCCGTCTACCAGAAAATTTTAGAGCACTTCATGCTTCCCTCTGCCGACAAGCTTTTTGAAGATAGAAATTTCATTCTCCAGCAGGACTTGGAATCTGTCCACACTGCCAAAAGTACCAGTACCTGGCTTAAAAACAACAGCATCACTGTGCTTGATTGGCCAGCAAACTCACCTAACCTTAACCCCATAGAGAACCTATGGGGTATTGTCAAGAGGAAGATGAGAGACACCAGACCCAACAATGCAGATGAGCTGAAGGCTGCTATCAAAGCAACCTGGTCTTCCATAACACCTCAGCAGTGCCACAGGCTGATCGCCTCCATGCCACGCCGCATTGATGCAGTAATTGATGCAAAAGGAGCCCCGACCAAGTATTGAGTGCATTTACCGAACATAAATTTTAGTAGGCCAACATTTCAGATTCTAAAAACATTTTTCAAGCTTTTGTTATTAAGTATTCTAATTTACTGAGATAATGACTTTTGTGTTTTCATTGGCTGTAAGCCATAATCATCAACATTAACAGAAATAAACACTTGAAATAGATCACTCTGTAATGACTATATAATATAGGAGTTTCACTGTTTGTATTGAAGAACTGAAATAAATTAACTTTTTGATGATATTCTAATTTAATGAGAAGCACTTGTATGTCAGATTAGTTGCAGTGTACAAGCACAGGAATAGAGGTTAGATGGCTATATACGTACAGCAATAACAGAAAGATTATAAATTGCAACTGAAACTAAATAGTTAAAGGTAACATAGATACAGAAGCCAGTAGTAAATACTTATGGAAGACCTGTCAGCTCCTTAGGTATCTATTTTAGAAAATACTTGTGTTCCCCACTATATAACAATTTTGGTGGAGATTTCATAGAATACTGTCGTATGCTGTTCCTCTGTTATTTCTCCTGGATATGTATGAATGAAGCAACATCTAGGCTTGACAATTCTCCTTGTCAGTAAGGTTGTGTCCTTACACCGTCTTATACTTACAGCATTAATCGGATAGTGTAATGCAGCGGCTTGCTGCATTGCCAAAATGTCTGAGCGGGTGTGTTCTGGCTGACCACGTACCTCCCCTTCAGGTGAGTGATCACATGGCTGTGACATCATCACAGGTCCTGTGCGCACAGAGGGATATATATATCCGGGTGGTTTTTGAAACAGAGTGAGTCAAGAGACCTGATCCCCGTGTCTAGTACACCATTAGCCCTGGGAGGCACGAGGCCTGGAGACCACGTCTGGTGAGCCTTAAACCACAGCTTTGGCAGAACAGAGCTGAAAGAAGCAGATAGACCCGGAAAAGGTAAAAGACAGTGCTTGATATGGACATTAGTGTTGTTACCTTCCTGAGGACAGTATCTGAAGCCAAGCGGGCATAGCTGCCACTGAAAGACTCTAGAATATTACATGTGTAACATTCCTGCGAGCCACTGAGATGGACTATGTTATAAGCAGTTTATGATGAGTAATAAACTGCTGAACTTTAGTTTACTGGAAAACTTTGCTTGTGTGCTTTAATTGACCCGGAGAAATGAGTGCCCCTCAACATGATCAATAGCCCTACCTCATAATTGGTTAGAGAATGCGGGCAACTGCAGCCTGGTTGCAAGGGATAACGGCACAGAAAAACGAACGTGGATGCAAGCATCTGGCTGTGGCTCGGCGGGGCCACGAAGATTAAAGCATCTGGCTGTAACTCGGCGGGGTTATGAAAATTGTCGTCGCACTCAAACCTGGTTTGCTGTGGCTTGGTGGGCCAATGAAAATTTTTCCGGGGAGAGCGGTGTGAAGTGTCTGGTGTGAACAGTGTACCGCGATGGCTATGAATGGAGCAGTATCCCCAGACGGAATGGAGAAAGAGTTACAGAATGGAGGCAGCGGACCATTCCTTGAGTTCTCCTGTGGCGCCGGCACTATCCCGGAGTGCCCAGGGAGGTAGTAAGATATGTTGTGAACTGGGTCCTAAGACTATCGCGTTTTTTTTTTTTTTTTAAAGTACCCCCTACAGGTGTGGTTGTTTAAAAGGGGCAGAGTCTCAAAAGTGGGTGGAGCATACAAAACCAGAATTGGTTACTGGTCATGTGTTGGTACCACCTAAAAATGACAATTCGACCATTGATAACTGGGTAGCTCCAGTAGAATGGGTTGACCTCAAAGTGGGAGGTGACTTGTTCGTCCACAACACCATGGGGAGTGACACAGACCCCACAGCTGATGGTGACACTACAAAAATAGAAAGAGAGTTCAGTCAGGAGGAGTTAAACGAGGTGAGAAAGTCCCACTCTCGTCGTCGAAGGCGCAAGGGCCACAAAAAAGTTGCTCCTGTAGCCTTTGCTGAAAGGGTAGATAAAGAAAATGCAATGCTGTGTGCCTTTATTCCGAGTGTGGATCCTACTTTAGAAGCAGAGGAGATCAGCAAGGAAGAAGAGGTGACGTTGCCAGTAGCAACCTCCAGTACGGTATCAGGCAACAAAGAAGACCAGGAGGAAGAGTTGGATGCAGTTCTGCAGATTCGGTACAAGTAGGATGATCTACTGAGACAGAAGGATCAGGAACTGACAGCCCTGAAGGGGGCGCTGAAAGAGGAGGTGGCCAAACATGACCAAGAGCTGGAGCCTGTCAGGCAGCAGTATCAGAGTGACATGCAACAACTAAGGAAAAACATGGAGAACGTGTCCCAGGACCAGCTGAATCTGGAATCTGAACGGCAGAAAATAAACCAGGTTGTGAGGAACTTGCAGCGAGAACTGGAGGAAAGCAGCGAGGAAATCAACCAATGGAAGGAAATGTTCCAGAAAAATAAAGAGGACCTCCGCAAAACCAAGGAGGAGGTTCTGCAGTTGAAGCTTGAGAAAGAGGAGTCTGAAGATGAGCTGAATGAGATGAAAAATCGTTTCTCCCTGGTGCAGTCAGAACTGAACCAAGTGAAGAAAGGCTCTGTGGATGCGGAGGAAGCAGAGGTCACAAGAAAGGAAGTGCAGAGATTTCAGGAGCAGGTGAAGCAGCTGATGCAGGAGAAGCAAAGACTGGATGACTGTCTACATCAGCGGGATAGGGAGCTATCTACCTTAAAAGGGGCGCTTTAGGACAAAGTTTATGGACGCGATCAAGACCTAGAACAACTGTGCGAACAGTTCAACCGGGAGCTGCGTGAATCCAAGAAGGAGTATGATGAACACAATAGGGACCTGCAACAAACTAAGAGGGACTATGAGGATCTCCTCAAGGTTAAGAAAAAACTAGAGGATGATAAGGCTGATGCAGAGCACATGCGCCAAGGGATTGAGACCACTCTGCAGGACACCCGTGATGAGAATCATGATCTCCGCAGAAAGATCCGAGGACTGGAAGCTCAGGTGAAGGAGCTGAAGCAGGTCTGTGATGATCTCCCGAGGGCAGAGACACGCCTTAAGGATAGAATCGGCAGGATGGAAGCTGAGCGGAAAAAGATGGAGGAGTCTCTCGGAGAAGCCATAGACCAGGGTCAGGAGTTTGTCACTGGAGAAGGGAGGTATGAAGCGAATACCTCCTCGAATAATGCGAGCTTGGATGATTCGGTGGATGTAAGAGCCAAGATCAAGGAGCTCAAGGAGATGCTACAAGCCCATTTGAAGCAAGAGAAGCTTGAGAGACTCGCTGTTGAGAGCCGAGTGGGCGCATTGGAGACAGAGAGGTCTGAGAGAATTCTGCTGATAAAGGAGCAGTTGAAGCAGGAAGAGCTTCAGAGATGGGCTGCTGAGAGGCGAGTAGCTGAGCTAGAGGAAGAAGTTTTCAAGCTCAAAGGTCGCCTGGCAAAGTACCAATCAGTGAACGAGGCCGCCTTGGAGAAGGAAAAGGGCAAACAAGTTGCGCTTAATCCTTTATACCATGAGAAGGTGGACCTGAGGAGAGCTGAGGAAGTGTTAAAAGAAGATCAGTATGGGATGGAAGATGTCAAGAGGAGAATTCTTGAGTTCATAGCTGTGAGTCAGCTCAGGGGAAGCATACAGGGTGAAGAAACTGAAAGTCAGTTGTCCCTGAAACCTGAGCCAGATGATTGTTTGGACACCACTTGTGAGACAGAAACTTCTCGGTACAAGTGCCTCATAGATGTACCCGAAGATTTGAGATTAGAATGCACCAGAGAGTCAGTGCATGAAGAGTTTAAGAAGGCCGTGGGAGCCTGTAAGGTGTACTCGACCTCAAAAGCTAAACAGCTGGTGGTCCTGTCCACAACCGAAGTCACAGTGAAGAGGGTGGCTGTCCTAAGTGACATACACTGGCGATGTGTTCGCACGAAGCGGATTGTCCAGTTGAAGTCGGAACAAGCCATTAGACAACTGGAGCTTATGAGAAAGCTCAAAGTCTGCGGGAAGACGTCATCTGGGTGCCTCATGCTCTGGTAAGAAAGCTCATTGGGAGAAATGGCCAAGCCATGCAAATGATGGTAAAGAAGTCTGGTGTGATGAAAGTAAGCAGTCCACGTGATCATCAGGAATGGATACTGGATGAAGACGGCATGGTGTCATTCTCTGCTGTAGGAACGGAAGAAAATCTTGCATATATACGAATGCTGATGGAGTACCGAGTGACCTACCTGCGAGAAGTAGAGTAGAACAGTTGAATCTCGCCAGACTGCGAATGGAAAGACAGCATCGCCTGAGCAGCAGAAGATGGCAGCCGTCTATAAATTGTGAGACCAGACAGAGAAAGGGCCCTCCAAATAATAGAACGGCTATAGCAGAAGTTAGAGACCTTTCAAGATGTCCTGAGGATTTAGAGGTAGTGAGTCATCCAGTAACTCAGGTCTGAGAGGCCCATACAAACGACCCAATAGAGTACAAGACAGTACGGAGTCGGACCTGACCTTAGATACAAGGGCAAGTGAGTCGCACTGCTGTATTGACCGCTGGGAGCGAGGGAGGTCTGACAAGGTTACGACTCGGAAATGTGACTTGACGAAGTTAGTGACAATGACAGATGGTAGGTCCCTAAGGAATGGGCTAATGTTGATGACTAATGTTTCAGGGGCTGAGCAGCGCAAACGTCAAGTACATGGACTCTGTTTGAACCGTGGGTTATAATGTGACTGTGTATATTATGTGTTCAATTCCATGGGCTTGAACAAGAGGGGGAGGATATGTAATGCAGCGGCTTGCTGCATTGCCAAAATGTCTGAGGGGGTGTGTTCTGGCTGACCACGTACCTCCCCTTCAGGTGAGTGATCACATGACTGTGACATCATCACAGGTCCTGTGCGCACAGAGGGATATATATATCCGGGTGGTTTTTGAAACAGAGTGAGTCAAGAGACCTGATCCCTGTGTCTAGTACACCATTAGCCCTGGGAGGCACGAGGCCTGGAGACCACGTCTGGTGAGCCTTAAACCACAGCTTTGGCAGAACAGAGCTGATAGAAGCAGGTAGACCCGGCAAAGGTAAAGCTAGACCAGGCAAAGGTAAAAGACGGTGCTTGATATGGACATTAGTGTTGTTACCTTGCTGAGGACTGTATCTGAAGCCAAGCGGGCATAGCTGCCACTGAACGGCTCTAGGATATTACGTGTGTAACATTCCTGTGAGCCACTGAGATGGACTATGTTATAAGCAGTTTATGATGAGTAATAAACTGCTGGACTTTAGTTTACTGGAAAACGTTGCTTGTGTGCTTTAATTGACCCGGTGAAGTGAGTGCCTCTCAACATGATCAATAGCGCTACCTCACAATAGTATCAGACATCCTATTGACAAGGAGACTGGTAACTCCTTGGTGGCAATTTATTCATACATTTCCAGCATAAACAACTAAAGGAATGACACAATGCAGATTTCTTATAACTGTATGGGGAGTACAAGTATTTATGGAACAAAACATGTCAAGAGAGTTAAAAGGGTATTCTCAAGTTTGGAAGTTACTCCCATCCGTGGATTAGGGGGTAACTTACCGATCCCAAAACCTGGGGCTCTGAAGAGTCATGTGAATAGAGTATGGGTCGATCATGCACCTTGTCATTCCATTCAGTCATAATGGGACCACTGAAAATAACCAAGCATTGTACTCCCATGATTAGCGGATACCTTCCAAACTTGAGACAACCCCTTTAAGAGTTCTTTAAAATACAAAGTAAGCTCTCCTAAGGCTATAAATAAAGGAAGGCGAGCACATTGTTTCTTATGTCACAATAGGAAGCAAGAACATGCTTCTTAATCCAAGTCAATACAAACTGTAGGTATTATGGAGAGAGATAGGTAAATCAATATCTATACATATACACAAGTGCACACGCATGTATTTCTCTTTCCTAGATGTCAATATGTTCTCTTGGCGAGCAATCTGGGAAATATTAACTGTGGAAGTTTGGGAAGATAATATGTAAAATGATCTAAAGCGCAGAGCAGTCACAAATATCATATAAGAATAAACGAGAAGACGATAGACAGATGGTGCAGACAATAAAAGAAGAGACAGAACAAACAACAAACTAACAACAAATAGAAGGTAGAAATGCCATACACAAAGGAAGAGTGATCCAAGACAAAAGAAAGGATGAAGAGAGAAGGGCATTGTCTGTCCTCGTAAAGAGATTACAAGAGGGAAGTAGCTGATATAATTCATTAAGAGAGAAGAGCAAGAGAGAGATGACGTAAGGGCAGATAGAGAGAAAATTAAATCATAAGCATTTGGCTGACATTCTCCAGTAATAAGTCTAAAAGCGATAAAGCTATACTCTGTCCGGGAATATCGCCAAAATGATCAATATTTTTTTTATTTTGTTATCCATTTGTTCGTTACATATATATGCCACGTCTTTCAGAGTGTAGTATTTTAATAATGGCATTTAATAGTAACATAAAGGTATTTGGACTTGTGATAATATTGACAGTAGCCTATTTTAATAAAAAAAAAAATAGTAATTCTTGTATGTGGCTGCACGGCCTTAGAAAGACTTCCAGTAATTAGTATACGTCTCGGTATGACTCAGAAGTGTGCAGCCTTCAAGTACTGGAAGTCATCTTGGGAAGCCCTTTCATGCAGTACTTCCAACACTGCAAAGGTCATCACACTGCAAGCTACACTGCTGTTCGCTTTCATTCAGACTTTTGATTCCATACATATCTAGTTCTCAAAAACACACAAAAGATTTGTTGCCTCATACTGCAGTAAAAACATACAGGGCATGATTAAATATTAACTTTAAAGTTTAGCTGACTTTGTAGGAATAAAATAAAAATGAAGTGGCAGATTTTTCTTTTTTTTTTTTCAAACAAAATAACTTAAAAGCTCACACAGAAATAAAACAAAAGCTAGCAGCTTACTAGAGAGCCAAAAGTCATGTCTTTAATACTAATATCAAAACAAATATTTTTAATACAAAAGAAAACATTGCAATTTGCACAAATAGATTAAGCAATGTAATTTGTATGGCACAGATGGCAGCATGTAAGCAATTTCTAATACAAATCTAAAAGTAAAAATATATACAAAATATATATAAGAGCAATGCACCTCCTCCCCCTATTTCGGACTTTATATGTTTTTTTGAGTAGCATTATTGTATTACAGTAGATTTAATTAGGTATTTTAAGTATTTATTAACAGTAAACACACTTTATTGCCATTTGGACTAAGGATAGCCATACACATCAGATGGCTCCTGTGTTCTCTATGAGAAAGCTGCCAACTGACACATCAACCGGCGGCTTATCTCGGGGAGAACAATGCGATCAGCAGTCCAAAATCGGACATGCGTAATGGACATCTAACCCAACCATTAGTCGGTCAGCACAGATACACACACTTGACTGTCAGCCAAACCTGTCAATATTAGTGGGTTCAGCCGACATTAGTCTAATGTGTATGGAGGCCTTAAGATTCCACTTCCAACTGGTCTGTCATGTGCACTCTAGAAACTGCTTGTAATGCTGTATGGAGCTTCCATGGGGCTCTGTACTCTCACATTACTTATAGGGGAGACGGCCTTTGTAAATTGATACACGATGGAGCATGTCAAAAACAATTTTTATGCAATTTAGGCCTCCTTTAAGAATAAGAAAGCTGGCTCACTAGTGCCAAGCATTGGAGGTAGTGATGCAAGTTAGATCAAGTCTGACTCTGTAACGAGCTCAACATTTTTTAGCCAAACCACAAGAAAAAGATATCAATCATCAGACTCCTGTTTTGTGTTTTTCCATGTAGTGCAGAGTACTACCGGGATTCTCCGAAAATAAGCCACGGTCATATATTATTTTTTGCTCCAAAAGATGGGATAGGGCTTATTTTCAGGGGATGCCTTATTTTTTTTCCATGGACAACAATGCACATTTATTCTTGAACAAAAAAATCAACATTTATTCAAATATAATCATGTCATCACAGACACACTGCACATGAACATGTATATATACACACTGCACATACCTACATACATACACACACACTGTACATACACATGAAAATATACACAAAAAGCACATACACATGTGAATATACACATACCAGCCTGTTTCCTCTTCAGTTCCTCGAGACTCCTGCAGTTAAAGGACCTTTGGTTAACATCATAGTCATATGACCGTGATGTCCTCAAAGGTCTGTAAGCAGTCTTAACCTCATAATAGAAATTCTGGACTGCCCCCTAAGAGAGTGGGGGTCCTGGGTACTTGACCAGGTCCCCCCAAGGTTGGTCCTGACTGTAACTAGGGCTTATTTTTGGATTAAGGTTTATATTTCAAGTATACTCCAAAAATCCTATAAAATCATGCTAGGGCTTATTTTTGGGGTAGGTGTTGTTTCTGGAGAAACACCGTAGATGGCTGGGTGAGAGGCCTTTGATGGAGGACTAGGGGTTATTTTAGATGCAGTCACATAAGGTGTAGCAAAGACCACTTAAATCTGGAAGCATTATATTACAGATCTCTATCACCAGATCTCCAATATGGTCGTGTGTATGATTTCATTGTGCCTACACTTGGTAATACATATAATATTCCTTACAATAAATTTCATTTATTATACCATTAATACAACTTTGATATGAAATGTCAGTACATATAACGCCCAGAGATATTGTGAATAAGGCTGAGTGTTCAGCATACTAGCAATCATGGTAAGTAGTGGTTTTGGTAAGGTAGTTGAACAAAACATAACTCAATAAACCTTCCTGCCAATCTGATGAAATCATCAAACATAAAGCACCATAGAATTACTAGTAAATTTGTTCACTTACTTCTGCTAGCTGGTCCACACCACTTGCTGTTCTTGCCAAGGTAACCAGATCATTTTGCATCTTCTCAACCCATTGTTTAATGCTATGGAGACAAAAAATGTAAAATATATTTTTTAGGACAGCTTAGAAAAACAAGCCCCCATCACACAATGTAACCTTTTAGCAGTCTACAATCACATATTTTAAAGTGACTGCAGACTTTTCTTATGAGACCAGAGAACCCTTTAAGGCTATGGCCCCACGATCAGTATTTGGTCAGTATCTTTTCTCAGGAGTGGGAGTCAAAACCAGGAGTTGGTGATAAATGCAGAATTGGTGACTTGTTTCTATTATACCTTTTCTCTGATTGTTCCTCTCCTGGTTTTGGCTCCCACTCCTGAGAAAAAATACTGCCCGAATACTGACCAGATACTGATAGTGGGGCCGTAGCCTAAGAGTTCCACTTGATTATAGATACGCTCCTTACCCAATGGCCAAGATTGATATCCACAGACAATGTGCTCCCCTCAAATCATCATTTTTACTGCAAGGTCATAATATCCCGTGTCTTTAACTTTTATTTATATGCAGATAATCTGCAATGAAATGGATACCCTCCAGGTACTATGATGCTGCCAAGGTAGCCGTTGAGATATAGTGATATGCGTGCATACTTCATCTGTTAAGGATGTGTATGCATTCTGTGCATGCGATATGCTGCAGGCGCAGAGTCCGGATCAAGAGCGCACACTCTGTCTCTCCCGACACTGTTCACCTCCAAAGACTCTCATTGTTAATTGTTCCTTAATGGAAACCTCTCATCAGATGCATGCTGCTTGAACAATAGGCAGCATGAATCATAACCTTACTATGCATAGTCAATGTTTTTATTGTAAAATGTTGTGGGATTTCTGCAAACACACACCAAGAAAAGTTAGTTGGGTACTATAGGGAGAAAACTAATTAGTCTTGTGCAGCCCCTTGTCAGATTCTCCCCACCCCAGTGCAGCCCCTTGTCAGATTCTCCCCACCCCAGTTGATTAACAGGTCTCTCCCATGTGCCGGCTATTCAAAGACGGAGGGTTTCAAAGAAAGCTGCAATTGTGCAGCCAAGCTCTGATTCATGCTGTCCATGGTTCGGGGAACATAAATCTAATAACGGGAACCAAATTGTATATATAAAAAGATAGATAAAGAAAAGGAATAGCATGAACGTGATCTAAGCGGATTTATTTCTTAAAACTCAAAGAGGGCTGATATATTCTGCAGCACTGTGCAACACAATTGAGAGGAATACGTTTATAAAACAAGATAGAAAAAAGTGTGACTAATTCTGACTAAATGAGTGATTCTATTCAATCAGAGCTGCTAAATATACAGTGCCTACAAGTAGTATTCAAGCCCCTGCAGATTTAGCTGGTTGACACATGCGGAATCAACTTGGCATTGTGACATTTGTACTGTAGATCAGCCTGGAAGTGGGAAATGCACTGCAGCAAATTTTTATTTTTTTTTTTTTTTTTTAAAACGTAAAAAGTTAATTCAGAGTGTCATTTATTATTCAACCCCTCAAACCACAAGAATTCTGTTTGGTCCCCCTAAAGTATTAAGAAGTAGTTCAGGCACCAAGAATAATGAGCTTCACATGTGTGGAATAAAGATCTCTTTTGCCAGCCTTTTCTGACTATTTAAGACCCTCCCCAAACTTGTGAACTGCACTCAGACATGGTCAACATGGGAAAGACAAAGGAGCATTCCAAGGCCATCAGAGACAAGATCGTGGAGGGTCACAAGGCTGGCAAGGGGTACAAAACCCTTTCCAAGGAGTTGGGCCTACCTGTCTCCACTGTTGGGAGCATCATCCGTAAGTGGAAGGCTTATGGAACTACTGTTAGCCTTCCACGGCCAGGACAGCCTTTAAAAGTGTCCTCCCGTGCCGAGGCCAGGCTTGTCCGAAGAGTCAAGGCTAACCCAAGGACAACAAAGAAGGAGCTCTGGGAAGATCTCATGGCAGTGGGGACATTGGTTTCAGTCAATACTATAAGTAACGTACTCCACCGCAATGGTCTCCGTTCCAGACGAGCCCGTAAGGTACCTTTACTTTCAAAGCGTCATGTCAAGGCTCGTCTACAGTTTGCTCATGATCACTTGGAGGACTCTGAGACAGACTGGTTCAAGGTTCTATGGTCTGATGAGACCAAGATCGAGATCTTTGGTGCCAACCACACACGTGACGTTTGGAGACTGGATGGCACTGCATATGACCCCAAGAATACCATCCCTACAGTCAAGCATGGTGGTGGCAGCATCATGCTGTGGGGCTGTTTCTCTGCCAAGGGGCCTGGCCATCTGGTCCGCATCCATGAGAAGATGGATAGCACGGCCTACCTGGAGATTTTGGCCAAGAACCTCCGCTCCTCCATCAAGGATCTTAAGATGGGTCGTAATTTCATCTTCCAACAAGACAACGACCCAAAGCACACAACCAAGAAAACCAAGGCCTGGTTCAATAGGGAAAAAGTCAAGGTGTTGGAGTGGCCTAGTCAGTCTCCTGACCTTAACCCAATTGAAAACTTGTGGAAGGAGCTCAAGAATAAAGTCCACATGAGACACCCAAAGAACCTAGATAACTTGGAGAAGATCTGCATGGAGGAGTGGGCCAAGATAACTCCACAGACCTGTGCCGGCCTGATCAGGTCTTATAAAAGACGATTATTAGCTGTAATTGCAAACAAGGGTTATTCCACAAAATATTAAACATAGGGGTTGTATAATAATTGACCCACACTTTTATGTTTAAAATTTAATAAAATTCAACTGAGCTACATAACTTTTTGGTTTGTAAGATTTATGCTTCTGTTCATAAAACCTACTCTCGTTTGCAGTTTGAAGGCTCTAACTTATTTGCATCTTATCAAACCAGCTAAATCTGCAGGGGGTTGAATACTACTTGTAGGCACTGTATGTCCAGGTTAGAGATGAGCAAATTAATTAGAAGCATTCAAATTCACTTCAAATTTGGCAAAAAAAAATTTATATTTGTACAAAGTAAAAAAAATTACTATTCACTTTGGACAATTTTTTTTAATTTCTTAACCCTTTTCCAGCTTTTAGGAATCCAGAACAAAAGCAGTTAGTTAGTGGCCTTTTTGAAGGATCCTAAAATGCTAGAATGGGGTTAATTGATAAATAAAAAATATATACTCACCCTTTCCCAGCCCTGTGTTTCTCTAAGCTGCATCCCTCCCGGTCCTCACAGTTCAGGTCTGGTCTTCAGTCACAGTAGGTCTTCAGTCTTCTTCACAGGTCCCTTCCGGTGTTTGGCACCTCCACCGCTGACACACAACATGAAGTTGCAATGCTTAGTCAGAGCTGGAGGAGCTGAAGACCAGAAGGGACATGTGAAGAAGACTGAACACTTGCTGTGACAGAAGACAGCACCAGAACTGTAATGACAGGGTGGGGAGTAGCCATGGAAAAGTAGAGTATTTTCTTTTTTTTATTCTAAGTTTATTATGCTCTTGGGTCTTTAGAGATCTCAAAGCATAAGGCTGTGTGCCCACGTAGCATTTTTCAAGCGTATATGCTGCGGAATTTCCGCAGCGTAAACGCTTGAAAAACGCATGTATATCCGCACCCCATGGTCCCCAATGGCATTCCGCAATGTCAATGCCCATGCTGCGGATTTTTCCGCAGCGTTTATGCTGCGTTCAAAAATCCGCAGCATGTCATTTAATTTTGCGTTTCCGCAAGCAGAATTGCCTTTGTCCAATGCATAAAAAACGCAAGGCAATTCCGCATGTGGAAAACGCGTGATAAACGCGCGAAAAATGCGCGATAAACGCGTGCGGAATTCCGCATGCGTTTTTCCGGGAGAGGACTTGCAGAAATGAAGCAGAAATTTTCTGCTTCATAAATGCAACGTGGGCACATAGCCTAAGACGACACTTTTGAATCACATTGAATAAATTTGATGCAGAAATCAAATTTCCTGGACAAGTTTTACAAAACCAGCACATTAAAATTTTTGCAGGTTTGTTGATCTATAAATTGCCAAAAACAATGTATATTAAAACAATATTATTTTTTGTGTACAGTCATATAAGCCAAACTGCAAACTGTGAACAGAGCTCCAGACTGCTGTTAGTATGTGAGTTTTAGGGTATGTTCACACGTTGTGTTTTTGCCTAATTTTTCCCAATTTTTCTTTTCCATGCATTTTATTTTACCAGCAAAGTGATTGAGATTTCTACACTCTCATGCACATGCTGCTTATTTTTTTTCTTGGAGATTTGAAGCCGTTCCAAATCTGCAGTTGTCAACTCTTTTCAGCACTTTTGCATCGTTTTAACTCATTCAAATGAATGGGAAAAAAATGAAAGTAAAATAGATCAAAAAACACATGCAAAAACACGTGTATTTTACGCAGCATTTTTTCTGCCAACACTCCAGTAGATTTTTCTTCTACAATTACTGAACATGTGCACATACCCTTATAAATTTAGATGCAATACGAAAAGAAGACTTATTTGCACTTATAACATTTATCAGGCTTAATTATGAAATGCATTTGTAGCAAAACATATGCAATATGAATGGTGTTTACTAGGGCAAATTATGATATGAGTAAGTAGAAAATTCCACCAGAGCAGTATAAACAGATGCAATTCAATGCCAGAAATTTAAAAAGACGGCTTTTAAAACACATCAGCGAGATTACATAGTAACTAGTGTTGAGTGAGCATGTTCTATTAACCCTTTCGCCGAGTATGCTCGGGCCGAGCTCCGAGTATTTACAGCTGCTCAGTGATAAGGTTAAATCGCTCCCGTGTACATGATTTGCAACTGTTTGACAGCTTTATTACATGTGAGGAATGTCTATTTCTTACACATTCCTCACATGTAATAAAGCTGTCAAACAGTTGCAAATCATGCACACGGGAGCGATTTAACCTTATCACCGAGCAGCTATAAATACTCGGAGCTCGGCCCGAGCATACTCAGCGAAAGGGTTAACAGAACATGCTCACTCAACACTAATAGTAACCAATTAAACTGACGCAAAATCAAGATATTTCTGGTCTTTTAAATAGATTTCTTTTCACTATGTCATTTTTTTCACGTAATGATTCTGCTGAATAAGACAAGTGAGACTCAGAGAGCTGGGACCATGATGAATCATCTAATCTGCCAGAGAGCTATTAGTAGAATTGCAACACATTTAGATAAAGCATACATATTTCAGTGACCAGAGCAGGGTTGTTATACAGAGGTGAATAAAAAGAAGAATTTGGGTGCCATCCAGGCTCTATAATACACATTAAAGTGAAGTAAAATAAATATCATCTCTGGATATATCAAGTTGTCCTTGTAGATTCCAATTTAATTAAATGATCATTGAATGGAATAAGTGTGAACAATTTCTGCACAGTAATTTATCAATAGGGATGCTGTATGTTTGTAAGAGTTAAATTAAATGGTGAAAATTGAGCAATCAAAATGGTGAAGATGACATAAGGTTTGAAAACTAGATTGGGTGAATTACAGCAGTTCTTTATTATTTAGTGCAAATCTCTTAGGCCTATCTGCCATAGGGGTCTGAGAAAGCAATCTCTTTTAGACGGCTTAAAAATAGTAATTTTCAATGCTTGTGATCCTTGGTTAAAGGGCTGTCTGTAGCGAATCTGTCAGCTCAAATAGACTACTACGAACAGACCTTTAGCAGGTCCCAAGGGCACTTAAGTATTCACCCTTTCAGCACTGTATTGGGATCTTTCTTTGTTACAGATGCCCCCTAGTTGCGTTTCATACATAAAATAAAACATAGCAAGGACAACATTTTGAGCATCACTAAGCCCTTCTCCAAACCTACAACGATGACTGGCAAGGTAAGTGAAAAATGCATCTAAACATATAGTCAATATGGCACAAGTCATTCATTTCTTTGGGCAATTAATTATAGAATTTTGGAACATTACAATTAAAGGGAATCTGTCAGTAGTTTTTTTTGCTATGTAATCTGAGGACAGAATGAGTTCGGGGTTAAAACACAGAATTCAACGATGTGTCACTTATCAAGCTGTGTGCTGTTTACTTATAGTGAAGGTTTTATCACTAGGACATTATCATTGCTGTGAAAAGCTGCCAAGTGCTTGATAGTCTGACTCCGCCCCTTCCTTTGATAATCAGCTCACTTTCTATAGACAATGTAAATACAGAGCCTGGTGTGGGTGGGGTTAGCTTTCTCAACTTACCTGCATGCTAAATATAAAAACTGATAGTTAACTGGGTGCAGTGGTACTGAAACAATGTGATACATCGTTGGATTCAGGGTCTCTCTTCCTACATTATGCTGCTGTCATATGAAGTAGCAAAAACTTTCTGACAGATTCCCTTTAATAATCATAATAAAAATATTGAAACAGTAAACTATGACAATAAACAATGTGGCAACTCTGAAGCTGTGATTCTCAATATCCGCATATAGAGTACAACTAGGCGCTAGTCATTTATTCCAACTTGCATCCACTGTATCAGTTATAGTATTTGTAAGTTCTGCAATAAAGTGTTCAACTGTAGAATTCAGTAACAAAAAAATAAATTGTGATTCTTACTGTCTTACTGACAGCAACTTCTCTTTATTCAGCTGTAGTTACAGACATTGGAGCTAAATAGACAGCACATGGTCAGTTTGTCTCTCATCTTTGTATCTGCTTCTGAGTAAAGACAAGGGATTCTCAAAATGCCTGTATTTCCAAAACCAAAAAAACTACTACTAGGTAAAAAAAAATTGGCCTTGAGTCAAGCATGCAGTAAATTGCAGACTTTCCATTTTTCTCATTGTCCCAATAATTCACTTGTAGTCAACAACCTGATCTTTATTTATTACTTTATATCCCCAATTTACGCTGCTGATTTAGGCAGCTCTATAAATGATATCAGGCTACCCCAATGAAATTGCTGAATCCGAATGCAACTGTTATTAAGATTTACAAAACTACAGCTGTGGCTCCATAAGTAAAACGGATACAAATTCTGCAAAAAGGAATAGAAAACAGTGAGGCCCAGTGTTTTCACCAAATGGTTTAGGCAAAAGAGCATTTATCAAACATTATTATCAACAAGTATTGAGCTGTGTGTGGTCAGCTAGCACCAACATTATAACGATCATCGAAAAATGTAATAACATAGAAAATGTGGTCTGGGAAAGATAAATGAGTCGAGGCTGTAATTTCCATCATAATGTATTCTTTGATAGATTCCAAAACCCCATTTGTAAGTGATTTAAATGATACGTCGATTGGCCATGTTAAACATAAATATAATTAAGATAGGGACAGGATGTAAAAGGAACAGCAGACAGGATAAGAAGAAGACGGGATTACTAATGACTGCACACAATCTAGACACTGAGGACTCTTCAAAATGTTAGTGCAGCTCTATAGATGCAGGAGTCCAGTCAGTAGTTTTTCAGAAAATTAGCATTTGGTGGTAGTTTAACCCCTTCACAACCTTTAACTTAAAAATTTACGTCAAAGGACATGTCCCTGCCTTTCATTCATCCCGCCCATCGGTGCCCTTGTCACGTGATCGCAGAGGGCTGATGGGTTGTCATGACTGCCGGTGGTCTGCGGATGACCCCCCCCATGCCTGTCATTACCATCCTCTTCTGAACACCAGCCCGTTGCCGGCGTTCATAGGAGATTGTGATTTCTGCTATACAAAGCAGGGCAGATGCACTGCTATGTATAGCACAAGCTATTAGAGAATTGCAGCTTCAAGTCTGCTAAGAGGACTAATCAACACAGTAAAAAAAAGTGGGAAAAAAGTTTTCTAAAATATGAAAAAAAAAAAAAAAAAAAAAAAATCACAAAAGTTCAAATCACCCCCCTTTAAAAAAAAATAAAAAATACACATATTTGGTATTTCTGCGCTCGTAAATGTCCTCTCTGCTAAAATATAAAATAAATTAATCCGATTGGTAAATGACGTAATGGGAAACAAAATCAGAATCCAGAATTACATTTTTAAGGCTGTTGTAACATTGCGATACAATGCAATAAGAGGCAATCAAAACATTGCATCTACCCCAAAATGGTAGAAATAGAACATCAGCTCAGGGCGCAAAACATAAGCCCCACATAGCTCTAGATCCCAAAAAATTAAAGCATTACGGGTCTCATAACAGACGAAAAATTTTTCCTTACAAATTTCAAAAAAAAAAATTCACATCTTAAATAAAAAAAAAAACGATACACGTTAGTATACATGGTACCTGCATACTCGTATTGACCGGGGGAATCCTATTGTCATATCATTTTTACCATATAGTGAATATGGTAAATAAAAAATCTAAAAAACAATAGTTTTGCAATTTCAACACAGCTCTTCGGAAGGGGAGGAAGCAAAAGAATATAAAGATATTATAGCATGGGATCGCAAATAATTCTTTCTTTGAGGTAAAACACGTTTAAAGAAGCACTTCTCCCATCAAAGTTTTTATCCTCTTAATATATCATCATAATATATAGCACTGTGTACTTACAATTGCTCATTTTGTCTTTCTACCCAGTTAATTCTTCTCTTTTCCATTATGTCTATGACATCATATGATTAAAAACTGTCCAGCTGAATCGCTCTAGGCTCTTTGTAGAAACAGCAGGTCAATTTTTCCTGCATAACTCATGAGTCACTGCAGACGTCCCTGGCAAGGGGAAAGAGCAGATGGGCCAGGAGTTGAAGAGGGTAATGATTTCAGCAGGGAAAAGAGACTTCCTGTTTCTCCACAGAGCACAGAAAAGAGAAAAATTTACTGGGTAGAAGGGCAAAATGTGCAATTGTAAGTAAACAGTGCTATGTAATATTATCACGAAATATATTAAGAGGATAAAATCTTTGATGGGAGTGCTTCTTTAAAAACAGGCAGGGAAATGGTTTACCTCACAAAAAATCAACTGTGATCCCCTGCTGTCCTGTCTGTATACTCTTTTGCTTCCACCCCTGCCCAGGAGATGTGGTATGATCAGACCATGTCCCTGTACGGTCAGACACAGCCATTATACAGCACACAGCAGGGGCACATTTATAAGATTATCTCAGCACAGGAATATTTTTTTTAACACATCCAAATGTGGAAATTATTATTATTCCAAGATCTATTGATTAAAATGTACTTTGCTTGTTCATTAAAGGGGTTGTGCCACAAAGTGCATGATTAACAACCGATATAGAGGCAAGTGCACACGTTAAGTATTTGCAGCAGACATTTATGCACCAAAAACACATCTCGTAACAGGAAAAGCGCTGTATAAATTTGTGTTTTTTTTCCCATTTGAATGGTTGAAAAAATGCTGCAAAAACACTGAAAGAATTGACATTCTTCAGAAATTAAACTGCTTGAAATCTACAAAGAAAAAATAAGCAGCGTGTGTATAACATTTCAGAAACCTCATTCACTTTGTTGGTATAGTGAAACGCTGTGTTTTGTTACAGAGAAATGAACGAAAAATAAACATAGCAAAAACGCAATGTGTGAACAAGCCCTAATTGCCATAAATGGTGCCAAAGTGGGAAGGAAGATGGAAGAAACAAATGTATTTTCTCTTCAATGTTATACATTTAAAACACCCAAGTCTAATTTATTTGAGCACAGATACTAAGGAACATTGCTACAGAAATTTATTTACTTACAGGTCAGCAATAGATTTCACAATGGGTTTAAAAGTCATACTTTGGGAGTATAAAAATAACACTAAAAATGCAGTTTTTATTTTATTCCTACTCACTGATATAATGTTGTTGTGAGTGCTGGTCTCATGGATAATAGATGAAGGGAGGGAGGCAGTGTTTGTTCACATCCTCCCCTCTACTGGGAGACCTGTCTCTATGTTTTTCTTTAAAGCATGGAAGAGATTTAAAGTTGAGTTGAATAGAAAGGTTTCTCAGCTATATGCTGCATTTTTGCAATCATAAAGCTATGTTTACACACTCAGTCTTCTGCTGGGATTTAGGCGCAGATTGAGGGGGGTTCTATCAGAATTCAGAGGTACAATCTGTAACTAGTGTAAGGGAATGGAGTATTTTATGTCCCAACTCAATAGGAAAAAAAAGCTGAATAATAAAGATTTTAAAATTCACAAGTTAATTTTTTTGTGGGGAATCCGCACAAAAAAAAGTCCACTAGTTTATCTGTGGCTGCAATCTGGCTTTCAGCTTTGCAGCAGATTGTTTTCACCTTCCTGACCAGGCCAAATTTTACAATCCTGACCAGTGTCAATTTATGTGGTAATAACAATTCCGGAAAGATTCAATGTATCCCAGTGATTTTGAGACTGTTTTTTCATGACACATTGTACTTCGTGTTAGTGGTGAATTTAGGCAGATATTTTTTGTGTGTAATAATGAAAATATTGGAATTTGAGAAAATTTAAAAAATTTCGCATTTTTCAAACTTTAAATTTTTATGCCCTTAAACCAGATAGTTATATTACACAACATAATTAATAAATAATATTTACATGTCTACTTTACATCACCATAATTTTTGAAAGGAAGTTAGAAACGTGAAAAGTTGATCAGCTATTTCTCAACAAAATTTTTAAAACCAATTTTTGGGGGGATTACATCATATTTGAAGTGACTAAATGACAGATATTACACCATTTTAAAAACTACACCCCTCAAAGTGCTAAAAACCACATTCAAGAAGATTATTAACCCTTTAGGTGTTTCACAGGAGTTAAAGCAATGCGGAAGGAAAAATTAACATTTTAATTTTTCCCACAAAAATGTTCAAGGGTAAAAGGAGAAAATGAACCATACAATTTGCCGTGCAATTTCTCATAAGTTTGCCAATACCCTATATGTCGAGGAAAACCACTGTTTGGGCACATGGCAGGGCTCGGAAGGGAAGGAGCGTCATTTGACTTTTGGAGCACAAAATTGGCTGGAATAAATAGGGACAATGTATTGCATTTGCAGAGTCACTGATGTGCCTAAGGGTATATGCCCACGTAGCGTTTTACAAGCGTATTTGATGCGGAATTTCCGCAGCGGAAACGCTTGTAAAACGCTTGGTAATCCCCACCTCATGGTCCCCAATGAGTTTCCGCAAGTTCTATGCCCATGCTGCGGATTTTTCCGCAGCGTTTTTGATGCGCACAAAAATCCGCAGCATGTTAATTAATTTTGTGTTTCCACATGCAGAATTGCCTTTGCAATGCAATAAAAAATTCAAGGCAATTCCGCATGTCGAAAACGCGCAATTAACACGCGATAAACGCTTGCGGAATTCCGCATGCGTTTTTCCGGGAAAGCACATGCAGAAATGAAGCAGAAATTTTCTGCTTCATTTCCGCAACGTGGGCACATACCCTAAATATTGGAAACCCTCCACAAGAGACCACATTTTGGAAAGTACACCCCTCAATGAATTTAACTGGGGCTGTGGTGAGCAAAGTTCCCAAAACTACATTCAATACGTTTATTAACCCTTCAAATGATCCACAGGAATTAAAGCAATGTGAAAGGAAAAATAAAATTTTACGTTTTCCCACAAAAATGTTGATTTGGCCCAACATTTTGTATTTTCACAAAGTTTACAAGAGGAAATGGACCATACAATTTGTTATTCAATTTCTCCTGAGTATGGGGTTACCCAATATTTGGTGGAAAACTACTGTTTGAGGGTACGGCAGGGCTCAGAAGGGATGGAGCAGCATATGACTTTTGGAATGCAAAATTAGCCAGAATAGATAGCGGATGCCATGTAGTGTTTGCAGAGCCCCTGATGTGTCAAAACAGTGGAAACCCCCACAAGTGACCCCATTTTAAAAACTACACTGCTCAGGGAAATTATCTAGAGGTGTGGTGAGAACCTAGAATTCCCAGGTGCTCAACAGAATGTGATAACGTTGAACCATGAAAAAGAAAAAAAATTTTCCCGCAAACATTTTGGTTTTGCCCCAGACTTTTTATTTTCACAAAGGTAGCAGGAGATGGACCATACAATTTGTTGTGCAATTTCTCATGAGCATGCCAATACCCCATATGTGGCAGAAAACTACTGTTTGAGCGCACGGAAGGGCTTGGAAGGAAAGGAGCGCCAATTGAATTCTGGAGCGTAATTTTTGCTGGAATAGATTGCGAATGCCATGTCACATTTGAAGAGCACCAGACATGCCAAAAAAAGCAGAAACCCTCATAAATTACCCCATTTTGGAAACTACACCTCTTGAGGAATTCATCTAGCCTAGTAGTGAGCAATTTTAACCTTTACACAATTCACAGAATTCTGTTATGATCTGCAACAAGTACTAAGGAAAGAAAGGGGGAAACTATCCCTACAGTAAGACTAAGCTGAATCCCTACGATGTAGCGGGCTGCCTGTTCCTTGCGAACAGACCCGCCTTAGTCCTCAGCTAGTCTGAATGAAGACCTATAGCATAAAGGAAGGGGTCCCTAAATGAACTAAGGACTGGAACAAAAATGGGACACCTCCTGAACAGAGAAGGTTGTTGCAGAACACAAAAAGATAAACTGACAAAAAGGTACTAGAGATCCCAGAAGGACCAAGCAAACTGACAGAGATAGGCACAGAAGCACCTGGCTAGCAAAACAGTCAAACAACACTGAAGTCCAGCACAGCCAAAAGGGCGGAGCTGGAATATATAGGCATATTGTCACGTGACCTCAAAACCCAAGATGGAAAAAACAAACAGGAGGGTTCTAACAAAATCTGAGTAAATGGAAAATTACCATTTTTTCACTAAAATGTTGCTTTGGCCCAAGTTTTTAATTTTTAAAAGGGATAATAAGAGAAAATAAATGATACAATTTGTTATGTATTTTCTCCTGAGTACACCAATACCCTATATATGATCAAAAACTACTACAAAGCTCAGAAGAGAAGAAGCACCATATTGGAGTTCAGATTTTGCTGGAATGGTTTGAGGGTGCCTTGTCACATTGGCAGAGCCCCTGAGGTGCCAGAAGAGCAAAACCCCTCCATAAGTGACCCCATTTTTCAAACTACACCCCCCAATGAATTAAACTTGGGGTTCAGTGAACATGTTGACATTACTTGTGCCTCACAGAATTTTACACCATTGGGCGGTGAAGAAAGAATAATTACATTTTTACCAGTAAAATTATGTTTTAGCCCCAAGTTTTTATTTTTATAAGGGATAATAGGAAAAAATGGACCTCACACTTTGTCCTGAGTACGCCAATACCCTACATCTAATCGAGAAATATTTTTTCAGGCACAATGACTCAGAAGGGAATAAGCGCCATATTACTGCAGATTTTGCTGTTATGGCTTGAGGGTGCCATGACCAACTAGAAGAGCCCTTACGGTGCCACAACAGCAGAACTTCCTCATTAATGACCCCATTTTACAAACTACACCTCTGAATGAATTTATCTAAGGGTGCAATGATCATGTTGACACCATAACTGTCACAGAATTTTATATCATTGGGCAGTGAAGAAAAATAATTTCATTTTGTTTTAGCCTCAAATTTTATATTTTCACACAGGGAAATAGGTAAAACTGGCACCAAAATTTGTCGCACAATTTTTGCTGACAATACGCCATATGTGGCAGTAGAATACTGCTTAGCCACACGGCTCGGCTCGGCAAGGAAGGAGCGCTATTTGACTCTTGGAGAACAAATTATCATAGAATAGTTTGCAGACCTCATATAGAGTGCCCCTAGGTGCTAGAAGAGCATGATCCTCTCCCAAGTGACCTCATTTTGGAAATTACACCCCTCTGGGAATTTATCTACAGGTGTGACAATTTGACTCCAGGATGTTTTCCAGAAACAAGCAGCAGTGGCTGCTGCTGAGTGAAAATTGCAAATCTGCTAGTGTTCCAGAATTTGCTTGATTTCTTATGAGTGGTAAGGAGTCATAGCCCTTTTCCAGAGTCTTTGTTCTACCAGTAACATGGAAGCCCCCTATATATCCTTTGACAGATAATTGACCTGCGTGTGGACTTGCTTTTTTTGTGGATTGAGTTGAAGCGTTTATTGGAAACATTTTAAGCACATTTTGGATTACAGTTATCCTTTGCTCTATGCTGAGAACTTATATCGGGGTTTCAATCTAAATCTCCAAATGACGTGATTCAGATGAAACCCTCAAAGGGTCCATTCACAATAATCAGGCAGCAAAGTTACTCTGGATTCTGGTCTCTGTTCAGCGGAGTCCTTCTTTTCAGAGGTGCACAAAACTGTGGCCAACCATGCTTTTATGCATGCTTAAAAAGACAGATACCACTGAATAATAGGCCAGCCAAAGTCCACAGTGTCTCCATCGGCCTCATTATAGGCAATCTTTCGCCAGGGGTTTCGACTGAATCACGTATTTTAGAGATTTACACGGAAACCCCGGTGTAAGTGCTCAGCGTAGAGTGCAGAATAAATGTAATATGAGCCTTACTGCGATCTTTGGGAGGCAGAATGAACAAATCAACAGCAGGTTAAGTATTGCTTTTATTAATTTTTTTACACCTTTTCTCGTGCATCTTTTCTCGTGCAGTATAAGTGATAAGACAGCTTTGTTCTTCAGGTCGGTGCAATCACAGCAATAGCAGATTGATCTTTTTTATGTTTGGCTGCTATCACACACTAAAATACTTTTTCTTTAAAATAAAAAGTGTTTGCATCGCCATATTTTGAGAGCTATAATTTTTCTATCATTTTCCGACAGTCATATGAGGGCTTGTTTTTTGCGGGACGAGTTGACATTTTTATTGGTACCATTTTCAGGCACATATAATTTTTTTGATTTCTTTCTATACCGATTTTTGGAAGGTAAAGAAAAAGAGAAAAGATGCTCCAAGTGTGTTACCCTCAATATAAGACACTACGAGAAAAGGATAGCATATGCTCACCTGACAGGGTTGTGACCTGGCACAACTTCATACTCGTAAGAATGAAGGGCTGCTGCTCTGACCCCTGACCTACACACAGGTGGGAAGAAACGTTTTCTAAACAGGAAAAGAACAGTGATTTCTGGGCACTGCCACAGAGTGAAGACAAGGGTATATGTTCTCTGGACCCTTATTCATTCATACAATGTGTTTCGAAGTCAGGTTGACTCCTTCATCAGGTATATCATAGATATACCTGATGAAGGAGTCAACCTGACCTCAAAACACGTGGTATTAATGAATAAAGATCCGGTGAACATACACCCTTGTCTATACTGTGTGGCAACACCCGGTAATCACCACTCTTTTCTTGCTTGGTTTTATTTTTGGGAGGCGGAATGAACAAAAACCAGCAATTGAGTAATTGTTAAAAGTGTTAAAAAGTGATAAAGCAGCTTTATTCTTCTGGTAATTGTTTTATGTTTTGCTACTTTTACACAAAAACTAATTTTATAGAAAAAAGATTTGTTTTTGTAATGCTACATTTTGAGAGCTATAACTTTTTTATTTCTCCACTGACGTACCTGTATGGTGGTTTGTTTTTTGTGACATTTTCATTGATTCCATTTTTATTTTCATTTGACTTTATCTCATTTTATTCCACTTTTTTTGTTGGCACGATGAAAAAGCACCTTTTCTGCAACGTTTTTTTTTTTTTGTTTTTTTTTTATGGAGTTCACTGAAGGGGCTAAATAGTGTGAAAGTTTTATAGTTTGGATTATTCCGGAAGTGGTGATATGTGTATTTTTGTGTATTTTTTTATATAAATATACTTACTTATTGGAATAATATCATTTTCATTTTTTTGTTTATTTATTTTATGATTTTTTTTAAATATTTTTAATTTTTTTTTTACTTAGCCCCTTTATGAGACTTTAACATTTATTACTCCGATAGTGTAGCACCCATCAGTGTTACACTGACAGAAGCCTCTTAGACCATTATTCTGGCATGGTGTAAACGGGCTTCCATATATGGCAGTCCCAGAGGTCACTATTGCCATGGCAACAATTAGGCCCTCGCGATGATGTCCCAGGAGAGCCGATTACATGGGAGAGGGAACGCCCTCCCTTTCCCAGCCTTCTAAATGCTGCAATCACTATCGATCACAGCATTTGAGGCTTAAATGGTTCAGGGTGGTGCCAGAATCACTCCTCGCCATGACAGTCAGAGCTCAGCTATAACTTACGCCGAGCTCCCAGGGAGATTGTAACGAAGAAAATTTATGTCAATTTGCAGGAACCCCTTCCCGAACATGACGTATTCTTATGTCAAATGTCATGAAGGGGTTAAGAACGTGTTATACTTGTGAACATATCCTAATTTGATGACAAATATTGGTCATATACACTGCTCAAAAAATTAAAGGGCACCATTACCCTTAAAGGGCACCTGTCAGCAGGATTGTGCTCAGTAAACTACATACACTGCCAGGTGGGCGACATTACACCGATTAATATGATACCTTAGTTGGTTAAATCTGTCCTGTGGTTCTTGTGTAATCTCTACTTTCAGTTTGGAGATAATGATATGCTCGTGCTTCGGAGTGGTCTGTGGGGTGGGCTATATCTGGTGCTCTGCTTACATATTCATCTGTATGCTCTTATGACAGCTCACTGTTACTCGCCCGAGCATCTCACTACTCGGGATGTTCGGCGAGCACCGAGCATTTCCGAGTTACTCAGGCGGGAGCTCGGGTCTCCGCCCTGCACGTTTGGCGCTCTTTACAGAGCCAATGAACATGCACAGATTGCCAGCCAGTCACTGGAATGCCGCAGCCATGTTGTTTGTGGGCATTACAGTGATTGGCTGGCTGCACAGCGTCACCTCGAGTATTTAAAACCGGGCACCGCCATCTTGGACACAGTCGCTCCGGATCAGACAGTGTAGAGAAGGTGCTGCTGAGTTAGGGAGAGATATATAGTGCGAAATAGGGAGTGTAGGGTCTATAAAGCCTGCCAAATCAAACATACAGTCCTTCTCAGGACTAATATCCATCCCAGATATCAGGCAGGCAGGCTGTATAGGAGACGCAGTGGTTAAACCAGCAAACGCTGCATTACAGTCCTGTGTGCTCCTGTTGGTCAAATTGCTACACTTATCCCCCGGTCTCAGGGGCCAGGAAAAAAAATTTTTTTTTTCATCGAAATCCTGTATTTTTTTTTCATCAGTCAGAATGTACAAATACGCATCTTATTAACCTTTTGGTATCCCCCCCCCCCCCCCAAAAAAAAAAAAAAATTGAGTGTGTCTGTGACTGTTCAGACACCAATATATCTGTTTAAAAGAGTCTGGTGTAGGCCAGAGAAATAGAACTGTGGTTTTGCAGTTCCATGGGTCAAATCTCTGCATTATCCTGCTTTTGGCTTTTTTTGCCGTAAAAAAAAAACTGTAATAGTGTCTGTCTGACTGGTCAGACACCAATATATCTGTTTAAAAGATTCTGGTGTAGGCCAGAGAAATAGAACTGTGGTTTTCCTTTTCCACGGTTCTAATCTCCTTTTTATTACCCTTTTTCCATTGATAGTGCGAGTGTAAGCCATTTTACTTCCTTTACAATGGGCAAGGCGCGTGGCAAGGGACGTGGAACTGGACGTTCTGGTGATGGTGCGTGCCGAGGATGGGGCCGTGGCCAAGGTGAAAATGTGCCACAACCAACAGCCACATCTTCTCACTCCCACTTCTTGACCGAATTACTAGGGAGGCACAGAACAACACCAGCATTGCGAACTGATCAGTGTGAACAGGTTATTAATTGGATAGCAGATAATACTTCCAGTTACCAGGGCACCACCACCTCCAATCTGTCTTCCACACGGTCAAGTTTTAGTAGCCGTGAGTCTCGACCGCATACTCCTCCTCACCCTGATGCTCCTTCCTCACACCATGCCAAGTGTCATCAGACAGCAACTTATCCCACAGTAGGACACTCTGAAGAGCTGTTCACTGGTCCATTTCCATATTTGTGCCCCTCGCCTGCTCCGCTTGAAGCGGTGGAAGAGGAGATCCCATGTAGCGATGCCCAAATATTTGAACAGCCACGGCCACAGGAAGTTGACGCTGGCAATTTGTCACAACAGGTTGACGATGATGAGACACAATTGCCACGAAGTGAGGAGGAGGATCGTGGTGCGCAAGTGGGAGAGGAGGAGGTGGTGGATGATCTAGTAACTGACACAATGTGGCAGGAGGACACGCAGAGCGAGGCCAGCAACACACAGGGGGAGGGAGGCAGAGTACCCCAACAGGCAGGAAGAAGCAGTGTGGTGGCCGCACACAGAAGGCGGGCAACAGTTCCCTGTAACACCAACACGAGGGACGATGCCAGTACAACTGGTAGGTCTTCCAGAGTCTGGAATTTTTTTAAAGACTCTGCTGATAACCCCAAAATGGCCATTTGTACCACCTGCCATGCCAGCATCAGCAGGGGTGACAAAACTACCAGCCTGACCACCACCAGCATGATCAGGCACATGGCAGCAAAGCACCCGACTTTATGGGGCGAACCCCAGGGTCCACGACCAGTGTCAGCGGGTGTCACCACTGCTTCGTCCGCTGTTGTGCATGTAATAGAACCCCCTGTTGTGCGTGCAAGGCAATCCCCTGTCCATACTGCATGCAAAGATGCCCCCTCCTCTCAGTCTTCACTTGTTATGGCAGTTTCTCAAGAAACAGCAACAACGTCCACGTCCCACCGCAGCGTTCAATTGTCCATATCCCAGAGCTTTGAACGAAAGTGGAAATTCGCAGCTAACGCCCCACAGGCCACAGTCCTAAATTTGCACATTTCACGACTGCTTGCATTGGAAATGCTGCCTTTTAGGCTGGTGGAGACGGAATCCTTCAGCAACCTTATGGCGGTGGCTGTCCCTCGGTACTCGGTCCCCAGCCGACCACTATTTTGCCCGGTGTGCCATCCCCGCACTACACAAGCACGTGTCCCAGAAATTTACTCCACAAAACACCGGACATCCTATAGTGGGATTTGTGCCCACAGTCTAGCCCAATGCAGCTTGATTGACATTTGCAAGAAAATATTAGAATTGTCAGGTCTGTCATTGGTACTCTTCACAAATGCGAGCAGATTCACACTGAGCACATGGGACAGACATGAAAGTCCAGTGACACTGTGTTAGCATTGGAGTACAAGAGAACAGAAGGAAAGCAAAAGTGCATCATCTGTAACACAGTCAGGTCCGATGCTCCGGCTCTCCAGTGCTGCTGTTGTCCAGTTCTTGGGCACTCCAATAACAGGAAGGGACATGGTGAATGTGGAGTTCTCAGAGTATTCACACGAGACAAAACTCGTTCAGGATAACATGTTATGTCAGGCTCTAGCTGTGACCTTTTCTATAGGCATTTGCTTTTCCCACTGTGATGTGACCATGTTTTCATTAGCCAGCATTGTGGAGAATAAGCAAACAAACACACAGAAGTTCTATGTTATATGTCTACTTTGTTGATTGGGAAATTTGCATATATTGGGTGCTCTTTAATACGGAGGAGGGGCACAGAAAAAACAAAATTTCATAAATCAGTAGAGCAATACCAATTGGAGAAGCTAGTCGGTTTAAACTAAAAAACACAGTAAAAAGTCCTTTTTAACCCCTTAAGCCCCGGAGCATTTTTCGTTTTTGCATTTTCGTTTTTGCTCCCCTTGTTCCCAGAGCCATAGCGTTTTTATTTTTTGGTCAATATGGCCATGTGAGGGCTTATTTTTTGCGGGACGAGTTGTACTTTTCAACGCCATTACTAGTTTTATCATATCCTGTACGGGAAAACGGGAAAAAAATTCCAAGTGCGGTAAAATTGCAAAAAAAGTGCAATACCACAGTTGTTTTTTATTTATTTTTTTTACCATGTTCACTGAATGCTAAAACTGGCCTGCTCTTCTTATTCTACAGGTCATTACGAGTTCATAGACACCACACATGTATAGGTTCTTTTATATTTAAGTGGTGAAAAAAAATTCCAAAATTTGGTAAAAAAAAAAATAAAAAAATAGCGCCATTTTCTAAGACCCGTAGCGTCTCCATTTTTCGGGATCTGGGGCTGTTTGAGGGCTTATTTTTTGCGTGCCGGGCTGACGTTTTTATTGATACCATTTTGGGGTAGATCCGATGTTTTGATCGCCCGTTATTGCATTTTATTGCAATTTTGCAGCGACCAAAAAACGTAATTCTGGCGTTTAGAATTTTTTTCTCGTTACGCCGTTTACCGATCGGAATAATTCTTTTTTTATATTGATAGATCGGGCGATTCTGAACGCGGCGATACCAAACATGTGTATGTGGGTTTTTTTTTTATATATTTTATTTTGAATGGGGCGAAAGGGGGGTGATTTAAACTTTTATATTTTTTTATTTTTTTTTATATTTTTAAAAACTTTTTTTTTTTACTTTTTGCATGCTTCTATAGTCTCCATAGGAGACTAGAAGCAGCAACTATCCGATCGCCTCTGCTACATACAGGGGACGAGCAGGTCCCCTGCATGCAGCAGAAATGGTCCTGTGCTATGAGCGCCGACCACTAGGTGGCGCTCATAGCGACAAGATCATGACAACCACAGGCGTCTGCTGCAGACCCTGGGTTGTCATGCACGCCCATCGGCGACCCGCGATCACGTGACGGGGTCGCCGGTGGGCGGGGCTTATGACGCGCTACCCGGAAGCGCGCGTTAAATGCTGCTGTCGGAGATTGACAGCAGCATTTAACTGGTTAACAGCCGCGGGTGGATCGCGATTCCACCCGCGGCTGTTGCGGGCACATGTCAGCTGTAAGAATCAGCTGACATGTGCTCGGTTCAGTGAGGGCTCAGCGCCGGAGCCCTCACTGAACCGGCGGTACGCAAATATGCGTACTAATACGTCCCCGGTAAGTAAGGGGTTAAGTTTATTGAAGTTTGAAAGCATTTATTTTATTCCCAGCTCTCTTAAGCTCCCCAACAGCATTTCAACTTGGTTGTGGTCTATACTTTTACTGGGGTATCGCAACACCTTGAAACTTTTCTTTTACAAACCATTCTGATCTAAATTTGCTGGTGTGCTCATGATCACTGTCCTGTTGCATGACCCAGTTTAGGCCAAGTTTTAGCTATTTGGATCAGTGACCTCATATTCAACTCTAGAATACTTTGGTATACAGAGACGTTCGTGGTCAACTTAGTTATTGCCCAGGGCAAATGGTTGCGAAACAAGCACAAATCAATACCCCTCCACCGAAATGCTTGACAGTTGCTATGAGCTCTTTGTGCTGATATGCTGTGTATATACTGATATACTATGTTGGTTTTCACCAAACATGATGCAGGGCATTATGGCCAAACATCTCCAATTTCTCCACTTTGATCTTGTGGCTTATTCAGGTGCAGCTTTGCAATCTTTAGCCATGATGCTATGTCATTTTAGAAAGAATGGCCTTTTTCCTGAAAACCCTTCTAAACAAGCCATACTTATTCAGTTGTACTAATTGTTCTGTCATGAACTTGGACAATGAGCCTGCGGAGGCCTTTAAAATCTTGGCTGTAGCACTTTTTTTGTGCCATTTTTTTGAGCATTTCACAGTCTGACGTAGGGGTGAATTTGCTGCAACGCCCACTTGTAGGAAGATTGTCCACTGTCTTAAATGTTTTACACTTATGAAAAATCATTCTCTCTGTAAAAAGATGGACTCCAAATTGATTGGAAATGGCCTCATAACCCTTCTAAGATTGATGGGCAGCAACAATTGCTTCTTTAAGATCATTTCTGAAGTCTTTCCTTCTTAGCATTGTGTTAGCATGAGCCTGAATGCTCCAGACCAGCAAACTGCCAAAACCTCAGCTATTCTGGTTAAACCTGCTGATGAACAATTTAATCAAAGGCCTTTGACTAGCAGCACCAGGAGGCTACTTACCCTGCTAAAGAGATTGTTTGACAGTAAAAAAAAATTTACCTATGGAATGATTAAAAATAAATGGAGACATATTCGCCATAGATCTAGTGCAGGCTGCTTTGGAGGTCTGCACTGGCTCCAGAATTGAAGTTTTGTCTGCCTGTCTGGAAGTCACAACACCGCTGCAAACAGTAATTGGCTGCGGTGGTCTGGTGACTAGAAGAGAACATAATTGAATGTGAATTTGGCCTTACACAACTGAACAAGCAGCACAATGGCTCAGTAAAGAAAAGGTGTAACAGTTTAAATTTAGCCAAGTCTGTATGTTTTCCCCAAATACAGTTTTGATAAGTAACATGTTATAAAATTAGCTCCATAAAGACAAAGACTAATGTGATTGATTACATTCTATACAGTGCTGAATATTATGTTGGCACTAGATTAGCAACAGGAAATGAAACATTTTTGTTATAAAAATAGCCCAAATTACAATATTCTTCTCATTTATTGTTCCATCACAATAATACATGTTCATATTAATGTGATTATTCTTAGATTGATGAGGCAGGTGATAATAGATAACTCTAATTTAGACTGTTTTGTTGTCAAGTAAATGCATGGTCGAATAACATGAAAAGTAATGTTCTTCATAACCAGAAAAGCTTTATAGCTAATAACAAGAACTGTTGGAAGCACTAATGTAATGAGCAAAGTAACAGCATTGTAAAAATTGCTTGTGGCAGTTAATAGTAAATGCACGGCGCAATGTTATATTTTGCTTTTTATTTACGACCTTCATCTATTATATTGTGATAATAATGTAGCTAATTTCATAACAAAAAGTTTCTGATGCAATAAAACATCTGGTCTTTGTGCTGTGTTCACATGATATCATGAAGTTTAATTTTATAGTTACAAAAGCAAAATAAACCAAACAACATGAATTCTGCTAATAAGGTGGAGCCTGCTGGGTACAAAGAAGAAAAATCTAATTTATATGGAGAGGTAAAAATTAAGTCTTAAATTTAAAAAAGATTTTTCTGTGAATCCGGGCAGCTAGATAACTTCATTTCATGAGGAACAATAATTCAAGTTTTTAAAACACAAATTTGAAAAAAAAATTATATATTTTTTTTTCTATTACTATGGATACTATGTCCATTATTAGGTTATTCTGCACCTGACTTCTATTGTGCATTAATTACTCCTACTCTGTACAGTTGGATTTCGGTTTTTGCTGGAGTTCATTCTTTTCTTTTTTGTTCTAAAGTCCCTGAATTAACTGAAAGAATAAGAACCTTCTTCAAGAGATTTCCCCGTGAACAGCAAAATGTTCCTCTAGTGAAGGTTGTAGTTCTCATGTTCTGTGAATTTATTGCTGACAAAGAATGCTGTTAAGTGTTTCTTTGTTTCCATCACGGGTTTTTCTGCCTTGTAACCAATTAAAAAATACATGGAGTCTTGTATTTAGGTTATTTTTTTATTTTAGTTTTTCTTTAGGTTATTTCTCTTTTCTTATACTTAATTTTTGAAAATCCAAAAAGATTTTCATTTAAAACCTGATATGCAAATTGTCTCTTCAGAAAGGAAGAGGACTTGAACTCTAGTGCCACCTATTGGAAGTAGCAATCCTTAAAGTCATTATCAACCCTTTAACAATGCTTGAAATAGGACTTCGGATAAAAGCCAAATCAGAATCTCAAACTGTAGACACAGTGTTTCGTGGTATTGCCCCTCATCAGTACAAAGTATGAGGTCTAATTTGGCTGGGTGAGAGGCTAAGACTGGTATCTCCTTATGGAGAGTGACATGCCAGGTCTGGCATGCCAGTATGAGGAGACTTAAATGCCTTGCATGCTCCTCTGGGAAATTAAATATGCAAATTGTCTCTTCAGAAAGGAAGAGGACTAGAACTCTAGTGCCACCTATAGTTTTTAGAGATTATGGTGATGAAATCTAATCACCGCCTCCACTGCCGCACTTCTCTGCTCCACGTGTTGAATATTCACATATACTTGTACTTGTCTCTACAAGCGCTCAGAAAAGGTTCATGACATTGGCGGCCTGTCTCCTATTAATCAAAAAGTAAGACCATTTGCATATGCCTGACTCCTAAGCTCGACAATATCAAAGAAAGGACTCCAAAATGGTTTCTGCACATGGACCTAATTGCCATATTACATCAGGGAATGTAAGTACTCAAAAATGTTATGCATATTCCCCTGAATCAGAGCCTTTTCAACCATAGAGCAATGATAATAATGTGGGGTGTTAAATTTGTTGACAAATTCACTTTAACATATTTTTTAACGTTCAGACTTTGCTAGATTCCAGATTATCAAGCAATTTCCATGCCAGAAAAAGGAAAGGAGGCATACGCATATGAAGACCATTTAGCTAGGATGCGGCTCACAGACTTCTTAATGAGAAGCACGTTATTTCTTTTTTATGCGTGAAAAAAAAACAGTGCTTTCCATCAGTGTGCTTGATCAAATTTTCAGCAATGTATGGTCAATGTGCCAGTTTCATGAATTTTTTATCAAATGTACAAAAAAGAAATATTAGCAAACAGTCAATCAAAAACAAACAGCACTAGGACGCAACTAGGATGCCACCAGTTATTGACGGACCCATAGACTTGCACTGACAAGTTTGATCCATGATAAATAAAAGATGTTGTGAACAAAAACTGTGTTCAGCTCAAAATGCGATGGTATTTTTTACACATGTTTTGATACTGCCAATTTGTTTACTATATGTTTTAAGAAGTAAAAAAAGCTTTGGAAGATTATACCCCAGGAGCTACACTCTCTCTCTCTTGCTTGGATACTTAAATTAAAAGTATAAAAATTGTAACAATGTCTAGTATGGTGCATAGAGGAGCTAATTGTATATAAATAGTACTATGATACTATAAATGACACTTGATGTTTGCAGTAAAATAAAGTGTACACATTTTTGACATTTTCACGCCAGTTTCGGCCAAGTTCACCAAAATGACGAGCTGCGGCGGTTCCTCATGCCACAAATATTACTCCATTCTCTAACTGGAGCAAGACTTGTGATTAGGCACACGCCACTTTTCAGACATGCCAGACTCATTAAGGGACCCTATGAATCAGAAGTTTCTGACTGCAACTCACCCCCTCATCAAGACAGCACCAATATTGATGAATCGAATCTATGTCTAAAGGCCTATGAATCATAGAATGTTAGAATTGGAAGGGACCTCCAGGGTCATTGAGTCCAACCCCCTGCTGAATGCGGGTTTCGTTAACCCTTTCGCCTCAAAGCCTGTTTTCACCTTAATGACCAGGCCAATATTTTTTTTAAATTCTGACTAGTGTCAATTTATGAGGTAATATCTCTGGAACGCTTCAAAGGATTCTGGTGATTCTGAGACTATTTTTCTGTGACATATTGTACTTCATGTTAGTGGTAAAATTTCTTACATGTATTTGTGAAAAATTGGAAATTTGGCAAAAAATTGTGAAAATTTTGCAATTTTCAAACTTTTAATTTTTATGCCCTTAAATCAGAGAGTCATGTCACACAAAATAGTTAATAAATAACATTTCCCACATGTCTACTTTACATCAGCACAATTTTGGAAACATATTTTTTTTGTTACGAAGTTAGAAGGGTTAAAATTTGACCTGCGATTTCTCATTTTTCCAACAAAATTTACAAAACCATTTTTTTAGGGACTAGATCACATTTGAAGTGACTTTGAGGGGTCTTTATGACAGAAAATACCCAAAAGTGACACCATTCTAAAACCTGCACCCCTCAAGGTGCACAAAACCACATTCAAGAAGTTTATTAACCTTTCAGGTGCTTCACAGGAATAAATGGAATGTGGAAGGAAAAAATAAACATTTTTTTTTCACAAAAATGTTACTTTAGAACCAATTTTGTTTACTTTCAAAAGGGTAACAGGAGAAAATACACTCCAAAATTTGTTGTGCAATTTCTCATGAGCATACAGATACCCAATATGTGGGGGAAAACCACTGTTTGGGTGCACGGCAGGGATCGGAACAGAAGGAGCGCCATTTGACTTTTTGAACGTAAAATTTGCTGGCATAATTAGCGGATGCCAAGTTGCGTTTGGAGAGCCCCTGATGTGCCTAAACAGTGGAAACCTCCCACAAGTGACCCCATTTTAGAAACTAGACACCTTAGGGAATTTACCTAGATGTGTGATGAGCACCGTGAACCCCCAGGTGCTTTACAGAAGTTTATAACGTTGAGCCGTGAAAATAAAAAAAATCTAATTTTTTTCCACAAAAATGTTTTTTAGCCCCAAATTTTGCATTTTCACAGGGGTAACAGAAGAAATTGCACAACAAATTTTGAGGTCCATTTTCTCCAAGGTAAGCAGATGTGGTTGAAAACTACTTTGAGGCATAGTGCAAAGCTCAGAAGGGAAGAAGTGCCATACTGGAGTTCAGATTTTGCTGGCCGGTTTGAAGATGCCAGGTCACATTGATAGAGCCCCTGAGGTGCCAGAACAGCTGAACCCCCCCATAAGTGACACCATTTTTCAAACTACACCTCTCAGTGAATTCATTTAGGGGTGCAGTGATCATATTGATACGACTAGTGTCACAGCATTTTAAACCATAGGGCAGTGAAGAAAAAATAATTACATTTTTACCACCAAAATCTTACTTTTTCACATGGGTAATGGGTAAAAATGGCACCAAAATTAGTCCCACAATTTTTGCTGAATATAGAAATACACAAAATGTGGCTGTGCAGTACTGCTTAGCCATACAGTGAGACTCGTTAGGGGCGGAGCGCTTTTTGTCCCCCGGAGCGCAGATTTTCCTTGAATAGATTCCTGACTCCATATACAGAACCCCTACATGCTAGAAGAGCAGAACTCCCCTCACGTGACCCCATTTTTTAAATTATACCCCTTTGTGAATTTATCTACTGGTGTTCTGACGATTTTGACTCAATGTGTGTTTTCCAAAAACAAGCAGCAGTAGATGTTGCTGAGTGAAAATTGCAAACTGCCATTGTAGTGACCTGTACGTTGTGCCCAGCTCGTTCTTCTGGAGACATGCACCCATAAATTAGGCGGGCTCTCATCGCTACAGAAATGCAAAACATGCGGATGTTAAAACTGGTTTTGGGCACACTGTGGAGCTCAAAAGGGAGGGGCACATTTGGATTTTGTAGCATAGAATTCGCTGCATTTCTTTTGGAGGGTGAAGTGCCATTTCGCTTTTCCAGAGCCTTTGTGCTACCAGTAACGTGGAAGCCCCTATATTTCCATTAATATATGATGGAGCTGAGTGGGGACTTTTTTTGTGAATGTAGTTGAAGTTCTTATTGGGAACATTTTACTTAACTTTTTGAGTAACATTTATCCGGCGCTCTTATGCTGAGCACTTACTTTGGGGTTTCCATCTCCGAGTGACTTGATTCATATGAAACCCCCGAGGGATCAATTCACTATAATGAGGCTGCAGAATTACTCAGGACTCCATCTAGCCTCTTCAGTGGTGTTCTTTTTTTCAGAAGTGCACAAAACTAGGGCCGACGGCTATTTTATGCACGCCTTAAAAGACGGACACCGCCGGATCACAGGTCCTACGGCGTCCACAGTGCCTCCATTTGTTTAATTATAGGGAATCTTCTACCAGGGGTTGAATCATGTATTTCACAGATTTACAATGAAACCCCAGTGTAAGCGCTCAGGGCAAAATGCAGGACAATGTGTGCCGAGCCATACTGTGGTCTTTGGGAGGCAGAATGAACAAATCAACAGCAGGTGAAGAATTGGTTTTATTTATTTTTTATGCCATTCCTCATGCGGTATAAGTGATTAGAAGACTTTATTCTTTGGGTCGGTGCGATTACAGAGATACCAGATTTATAGCATTTTTTAATGTTTGGCAGCGGTCACACACTAAAAGACACTTTTTATTGTAAAAACAAGTTTTTGCATCGCCATATTTTTAAAGCTATAATTTTTACACATTTCGTCCGACAGTCATGTGAGGGCTTATTTTTTGCGGGACAAGTTGACGTTTTTCATGCAAACAACATCTTTGGATCACTTTCTATTCCGATTTTTGGGAGGCAGAATGAATAAAAACCAGCAATTCAGGAATTGTTTTTTGGGGATTTTTTATATGCCATTCTGTGTATGGTAAAATTGATAAGGCAGCTTCTTTATTCGGGTCAATACAATTACAGCAATACCACATTTATATAGCTTTGACGATTTTACACAATAAAAACTAATAGAAAAAATAATTATTTTCGCATCACTTTATTCTGAGAGCTGTAACTTTTTTATTTTTCGACTGACGGAGCTATATTGCAGCTTGTTTTTTTGTGGGACAACATGACATTTTCAGCTATCCTTTTTATTTACATTAGTCTTTTTGATCGCGTTTTATTCCACTGTTTGTTCAGCGGTATAATGATAACGCATAGTTTTTCACCTCGTTTTTCATTTAATTTTTTTACGTGTTCACTGAAGGGGTTAACTAGTGGGACAGTTTTATAGGCTGGGTTGTTCTCGACGCGGTGACACCAAATATGTGTACTTTTGTTTATTTTATTTTTTTTTACACAGCTAAATGTATTTATTGGATTAATATTTTTTTTTTACTCTTTATTTTGTGATTTTTTACACTTATAATTTTTTTTTTTTTTTTTACTTTTTTACATTGTCCTACTTTTTTTACAAAAAATTTCCCTGCCCTGATCGTTGATCTAATACTCTGCAATGCTACTGCGTCTGACAGGCAGGAAGCGGTGACAGGCCATCTTCCTGAAGAACTATGAAGGACCCTCTTGGGGGTCACCTGGGGTCACCATGGAGACCATCAGCACATTGCGATCGCAACGCGTTGTGCTGATGGAAGCACAGAGGAAGCTCACTCCCCCTGCGATGCCCCGCGATGTCGCTGTCACTATTGACAGCGGCATCACAGGGGTTAAACGCCTGTGATTGGTGCTAGCACCGATCGTGGGTGTTTCTACGGGGTGTCAGCTCTCACATAGAGCTGACACCCGCCCTCGATCGCGGCGGTGCATGTCGGGAAGGGGTTAAACCATTTCAGACAGATGAATCTGATAAACTAAGATTTTCTCCAAATAGAAGCATTAAAAATTAAACTCTAGGTTAGTAGGGTTATTGTGTTAAATGGAAATAGCTCATATAACTGTTAAGTAAATGTTCCAGTATCCTCTACCTATAGGAAGTGATTGTCTTAAAAACATATCCGAATATTTCATTTGTAAAATCAGGTTTATTTTTTTTCTGAGCCAAGACCACAAAATTCTATGAGTAGACACTAATGTATTCATGTCAGATACTTTCTGCTTGTGAATCCCTTTCTGGGATGGACCTCGATGAAGCTATAAATAGCCAGTAGTTCTGTACTGCTGGGGAATTCTGAAATGTGTTCAACATTCTGGTAAACATGAGCTAGAGGCAGCTTTATGTAGCCGAGCTCACAAAATGTGATATTTACCTTCCTGGATTATAGCAACAAAACTAACATCTGACATCCATTCTCCCAGGACATAATACACAGAGCACAGTCTATGTTTATATTTATTTCCGTAGATGATTGTCACCACTTTAAATTCAAAGACGGTAGTAAAGGTATCACCAAGAAATCCTCCAGACTGATATCCCTTCTCTAAATCATTGTGCCTCATCAATAAAAGAAGCAGGATTTCTTAGATCTTATTTGTATCAAATTTTATCCTTAAAAAAAAAAGTATACATAGAAAACCAGTCGGGGAGAAGTAACACATGCTAAAGATTATTCTCTAACCGTGTCAGTAGCTATTTCCTAAATCCCATGTCCTCTAAAGATTAGAGATGAGCGGTGTTCGACTAGAACTGTTCGCCAATCTCAAATTCGAGCTGTTTTGGGCGGTGTTCGAGTTGTTCGACGAACCCGAACGATTTGCAAAAAATTCGGCTGTTCGAGGTTATGTTCGATAACTGTTCGTGCACCAAAAGCGTGTCCTGCATGTCTGGCGCTATTTAGAGCACCAATCATGCAGGGATTGTCTGCCACTCACTGTAATGCCACAGCCATGGTGGTTGTGGCATTACAGTGATTGCCCAAATCGATGGGAACAGTGCCAACAGTGAAACATGAAAAGCCGGCAATTCAGCAGCGGCATACACCGGTACCCGACAATTTAGAACCGAAAGAATAGAGCTTCACACATAGATTAGATAGATATAAACATGTCAGCCACATATATACGAAGTACAGTGAAAGTGCTGCTTACTGTACTTGTCATTTAGCGTAAAGGATTTATCAAAAAAAATAATAGTGTTTTCATGCACCGTCTCTTTAAAAAAGCCGGCCGGCAATTCAGCATCTGTACCCGACAATTTAGAATAGAAAGAATAGAGAATCACACATAGATTAGATAGATAGAAACATGTCAGTCACATATATATGAAGTACAGTGACAGTGTTGCTTACTGTACTTGTCATTTAGCGTAAAGGATTTATCAAAAAAAATAATAGTGTTTTCATGCACTGTCTCTTTAAAAAAGCCGGCCGGCAATTCAGCAGCGGTACCCGACAATTTATAACAGACAGAATAGAGCTTCACACATAGATTAGATAGATAGAAACATGTCAGTCACATATATATGAAGTACAGTGATAGTGTTGGTTACTGTACTTGTCATTTAGTATTAAAATAAAGGATTTATTATTAAAAAAATTGGCGTGGGGTTCCCCTTAATTTTAGGCTCTAGGGGAGGTTAAGCAGACGGCTGGGGCAGATGTTTGAAGCCTGGGAAGGGGGTAATACCCACGGAGCTTCCCAGGCTACTAATATCAGCCGCCAGCTGAATACATAGCCTTTACTAGCTATTAAAATGGGGGACCCCCCCAAAAAAATGACGTGGGGTCCCCCCTAATTTAATAGCTAGCAAAGGCTAGGCAGACAGCTGGGGGCTGATATTAATAGCCCAGGAAGGGAGCCATGAATATTGGCCCCCTACCAGGCTAGAAACACCAGCCGTCAGCCGCCCCAGAAATGGCGCATCCATAGGATGCGCCAATTCTGGCACTTAGCCTCGCTCTTCCACGCTGCCCTGGTGCGGTGGCAGGGGGTAATAGGGTTGGGGTTGATGTCAGCTTATAATGCCAGCTGACATCAAGCCCAGGTTAGTAATGGAGAGGCGTCTATAAGACACCCCCATTACTAACCCCATAGTCAAAGTTAAAAAAAACACAAACACCCAGAATAAAGTCCTTTAATTGAAATAAAGACACAATCCTTTATTGTTCTAAATTAAACCACACTTACCGTCACGCCCATTCCAGCTGAAGCCAACAATCTCCTGCAATAAAAGAAAAATAATAAAGCAACCTCATCCTTACCTTTCCATGGTTCCCACGACAGCTTCAGCTCTGCTACATCGAGATGACAGGCTGGACCGCAGCAGAACGCCGCCATCCAGCCTCTCATCCCGCAGACACTGAGAAGCACAGGCTTGCTTGCGGCAGCGTTCTGCTGCGGTCCAGCCTGTCATCTCGATGTAGCAGAGCTGAAGCTGTCATGGGAACCATGGAAAGGTAAGGATGATGTTGCTTTATTATTTTTCTTTTATTTCAGGAGATCGTTGGCTTCAGCTGGAATGGGCGTGATGGTAAGTATGGTTTAATTTAGAACAATAAAGAATTGTGTGTTTATTTCAATTAAAGGACTTTTTTCTGGGTGTTGTGTTTTTTTTAAATACTTTACTAGAAATTCATGGTGGTCATGTCTAATATTGGCGTGACCCCATGAATTTCGGGCTTAGGGCCAGCTGATAATGCCAAGCTGGCCCTAACCCCTTTATTACCCAGTGAGCCACCGCATCAGGGCCCTGGATGAGTTGGGTACAGCGCCAGAAGATGGCGCTTCTATGAACGCGCCATTTTCCGGGGGGGCTGCGGACTGCAATTTGCAGCGGGGGTGGCCCAGAAAGCTTGGGCCTCCCTGCGCTGCGGATTCCAGCCCCCAGCTGCCTAGTTGTACCTGGCTGGACACAAAAACAGGGCGAAGCCCCACGTCAATTTTCTTTAAATTATTTCATGAAATAATTAAGAAAAAAAGGGCTTCCCTATATTGTTGTGTCAGGCCAGGTACAAATAGGCAGCTGGTGGTTGGGGGCAGCCCGTTCCTGCCTGCTGTACCTGGCTGGACACAAATATAGTGCGAAGCCCCACGTCAATTTTTTTTTAATTATTTCATGAATTTCCTGAAATAATTTAAAAAAATTGAAGTGGGGCTTCGCACTATATTTGTGTCCAGCCAGGTACAGCAGGCAGGAACGGGCTGCCCCCAACCACCAGCTGCCTATTTGTACCTGGCCGGACACAACAATATAGGGAAGGCCTTTTTTTCTTAATTATTTCATGAATTTCATGAAATAATTAAAAAAAAAGTACGTGGGGCTTCGCCCTATTTTTGTGTCCAGCCAGGTACAACTAGGCAGCTGGGGGCTGGAATCTGCAGCGCAGGGAGGCCCAAGCTTTCTGGGCCCACCCCCGCTACAAATTGCAGTCCGCAGCCACCCCGGAAAATGGCGCGTTCATAGAAGCGCCATCTTCTGGCGCTGTACCCAACTCATCCAGGGCCCTGGTGCGGTGGCTCACTGGGTAATAAAGGGGTTAGGGCCAGCTTGGTATTATCAGCTGGCCCCAAGCCCAAAATTCATGGGGTCACGCCAGTATTAGACATGACCGCCATGAATTTCTAGTAAAGTATTTAAAAAAAACACAACACCCAGAATAAAGTCCTTTAATTGAAATAAAGACACAATTCTTTATTGTTCTAAATTAAACCATACTTACCATCACACCCATTCCAGCTGAAGCCAACGATCTCCTGCAATAAAAGAAAAATAATAAACCAACCTCATCCTTACCTTTCCATGGTTCCCACGACAGCTTCAGCTCTGCTACATCGAGATGACTGGCTGGACCGCAGCAGAACGCTGCCATCCAGTCTGTCATCCCGCAGACACTGAGAAGTGCAGGCATGCTTGCGCTCCTCACTGTCTCGCTGTGACGGCATCCAGATGAGCCGAGGTCATGTCCAATGAACTCGGCTCACCTCATGCACGTCACTGACAGCGTGGGAAAATTCTCACGCTGAAGTGCTGAGTGCAGGAGAATTCTCCCACGCTGTCAGTGATGTGCATGAGGTGAGCTCATGTCCAATGAACTCAGCTCACCTCCTGCACGTCACTGACAGCGTGGGAAAATTCTCCTGCAATCAGCGCTTCAGCGTGAGAATTTTCCCACGCTGTCAGTGACGTGCATGAGGTGAGCCGAGTTCATTGGACATGAACTCGGCTCCTCTGGATGTCGTCACAGAGAGACGCTGAGCAGCGCAAGCAAGCCTGCGCTTCTCAGTGTCTGCGGGATGACAGACTGGATGGCAGCGTTCTGCTGCGGTCCAGCCTGTCATCTCGATGTAGCAGAGCTGAAGCTGTCGTGGGAACCATGGAAAGGTAAGGATGAGGTTGCTTTATTATTTTTCTTTTATTGCAGGAGATTGTTGGCTTCAGCTGGAATGGGCGTGATGGTAAGTATGGTTTAATTTAGAACAATAAAGGATTGTGTCTTTATTTCAATTAAAGGACTTTATTCTGGGTGTTTGTGTTTTTTTTAACTTTGACTATGGGGTTAGTAATGGGGGTGTCTTATAGACGCCTCTCCATTACTAACCTGGGCTTGATGTCAGCTGGCATTATAAGCTGACATCAACCCCAACCCTATTACCCCCTGCCACCGCACCAGGGCAGCGTGGAAGAGCGAGGCTAAGTGCCAGAATTGGCGCATCCTATGAATGCGCCATTTCTGGGGCAGCTGACGGCTGGTGTTTCTAGCCTGGGAGGGGGCCAATATTCATGGCTCCCTTCCTGGGCTATTAATATCAGCCCCCAGCTGTCTGCCTAGCCTTTGCTAGCTATTAAATTAGGGGGGACCCCACGTCATTTTTTTGGGGGGGTCCCCCATTTTAATAGCTAGTAAAGGCTATGTATTCAGCTGGGGGCTGATATTAGTAGCCTGGGAAGCTCCGTGGGTATTACCCCCTTCCCAGGCTTCAAACATCTGCCCCAGCCGTCTGCTTAACCTCCGCTAGAGCCTAAAATTAAGGGGAACCCCACGCCAATTTTTTTAATAATAAATCCTTTATTTTAATACTAAATGACAAGTACAGTAACCAACACTATCACTGTACTTCATATATATGTGACTGACATGTTTCTATCTATCTAATCTATGTGTGATGCTCTATCTTTCTGTTCTAAATTGTCGGGTACCGCTGCTGAATTGCCGGCCGGCTTTTTTAAAGAGACAGTGCATGAAAACACTATTATTTTTTTAAATAAATCCTTTACACTAAATGACAAGTACAGTAAGCAACACTATCACTGTACTTCATATATATGTGACTGACATGTTTCTATCTATCTAATCTATGTGTGAAGCTCTATTCTTTCTGTTCTAAATTGTCGGGTACAGATGCTGAATTGCCGGCCGGCTTTTTTAAAGAGACGGTGCATGAAAACACTAATATTTTTTTTAATAAATCCTTTACACTAAATGACAAGTGCAGTAACCAACACTGTCACTGTGCTTCTTATATGTGTGACTGACATGTTTCTATCTATCTAATCTATGTGTGATGCTCTATTCCTTCTTGTCTAAATTGTCGGGTACCGGTGTATGCCGCTGCTGAATTTGCCGGCCGGCTTTTTTAAAGAGAGTGTCTTCTGAGCAGTTTGTCAGCTTTTGGACACCTTTGCAGGTGTTTTCTATGTGTTTCTATGTGTTTTTGTTTGCCTGCCATTGGTTTTAACGGTGTTCGACGGTGTTCTAAGGTGTTCGACGAACCGAACCGAACCCGAACACTACGGGGGTGGCTCAGCACTACTAAAGATATGTTCACAAGAAAGTGCAGAACTCAGAAATTTCAGTTAAAAGAAAAAAATACTTCACTAACCTATACTCTGTTCTTATCATGACGATCAATGCAAATAGTCAATGTCAAAAAGATTTACTACAGTGACATGTAAAAGTTTGGGCACCCCTGGTCAAAATTACTGTTATTGTGAACAGATAAGCAAGTTGAAAATGAAATGATCTCTAAAAGGCCTAAAGTTTTAAAATGACACATTTTCTTTGCATTTTAAGCAAAAACAAAAATAATCATTTTTTTACATTTTAAAAATTACAAAAGAGAAAATGGGCCGATCAAAAAGTTTGGGTGTCCTTGGAGATGTGTGTTCAAATAACTGTGAACAAGGTTTAAGACCTTAATTAGCCTGCTAGGGTTATGGCTTGTTCACTATCATTGTTAGGAAAGACCAGGTATTGCAAATTCCCCAGCTATATAAAAACCCAGCCTCCAACCTTGTGCCAAAAACAGTAGCCATGGGTTCTTCTAAGCAGCTGCCTAGCACTCTGAAAATGGAAATAGTGGAGGCCCACAAAGCAGGAGAAGGGTATAAGAAAATAGCAATGTGTTTTCAAGTTGTCCTTTCCTCAGTTCGAAATGTAATTAAGAAATGGCAGTTAACAGGATGCAGGTCAAGATAAGGTCTGGAAGACGAAGCAAAATTTCAGTAAGAGTTGCTTGTAGGCTAGAGAGGCAAATCAGAACCCCTGCTTGATGGCAAAAGACCTTCAAAAAGATTTAGATGGATAATGATCCTAAACACATGTCAAAATCCAAAATAGATTACCTCAAAAGGTGCAAGCTGAAGGTTTTACAATGGCCGTCACAGTCCCCTGATCTGAACATCATAGAGAATCTGTGGCTAGACCTCAAAATAGCAGAGCATGCAAGACAACCCAGGAATCTCACAGAACTGGAAGAATTATACGAGGAAGAATGGATGAAAATCCCTCAAACAAGAACTGAAAAACTCCTGCCTGGCTACAAAAAGCATTTACAAGTTGTGATACTTTCAAAAGGGAGGCTACTAGGTACTAACCATCAGGGCTGTGGAGTCTGAGTCGTGGAGTCGGTGCTCATTTTGGTGGAGTCGGAGTCGGTATAAAATGGACCGACTCAGACTCCTAAAATATATAATAAATTGGGTAAAGTAGTTCAATGCAGAATGTGAATATTTTTTCATAGGAATTTAGGAAAATTATGAAATGTCCTATAAATGGCTGTTCTATTCCTGATCTAAGGCTACACTCACACACAGGGTTTTTGCTGCGTTTTTTGAGGATACGTTTTTCAGCTGCAAAAGCAGATCAGCTTTTTAAAAAAATGCATCACCTGAAAGGTTTTTGAGCTCATAGATAATGTTTTCAATAGCAAAAGCTGATTAGAAAAACGCCGCACAAACTGACATGCTCATTCTTTGTGAGGATCCATTTTTGAGCCCAAAAACGGATCCTCACAAAACGATGTGTATGAATGTCATATCTTGAAGCCCATTGACTTCGCTGGGATACCCAGAGTCACTGCATTTTACTGCAAAAAACGGATCCGCAAAAACGCAGTGTGTGAATCATGGCCGCAGCCAGCGAGGGGCAGGGGGGCTGCCCCCCCTAGAAGCAGGGGCACGCACCCATCAAAACTCACTTGTATGCTGCAGTGCTCCCGTCCTGCACCGGCTCCAGACTGCAGGGGGCAATCTTCCCTCCTCTGTCCTGTCTTCACCAGAGAGAGGAGGAGGAAGGGTGCCTGCCCTGCACAGGATCCGATTCCTGGGCCCCGAGCTGGAGAAAATGAGAAAGTGAAAGTACTACTGCTCATCTCTGTCGCAGGAAGGTAACTAATGCTAATATTGTAGGTGATTATTATGTGCTCTCTGTACAATATGTGAACTATATGTGCAATGTACAATTTGCTGTCTGTAGCTGTCATCTGTCTATCACACTATCTATCCCTCCATGTATTCATCTATCCATCCATCCCTCTATCTATCCCTCCATCTATCCCTCCATCTATCCTTTAATTTATCCCTCTATCTATCCATCCATCCCTATATCTATATATCTATCCATCCTTTCATCTATCCCTCCAGCTATCCACCATATGGCTATCTATCCATATATTTATCCATCTATCCATCCATCCATCCCTGTATCTATCTCTCCATCTATCCATCCCTCTATTTGCCTATCCATCCCTCTATTAATCTATCTATTCCTCCATCTATCCCACTATCTATCTATCCATCCCTCCATCTATCTATCCATCCCTCCATCTATCTATTACTTTATCTATCTTATCTTATTTTATCTATCTATCTATCCATCCTTTCATCTATCCCTTCATGTATCCTTCATTATTCAGTGACTCAAGATGAAAAATATTTTGTGTGTCAATGTATGACAAGTGACCCAGAGGAAAACAAATGCTGTGATGCTGTGATGCCAAAATCAGTGCATACTCAGGCAGTGATAAAAATGCTCCTACAAGAGCTTCCAATCTAAAAAGACATTTACATCGCTTCCACCCAGAAGTTTTCAAAGCTGTGACTGAGAAAGATAACAGCAGCACCAAGAAACCCGCGCCCAGCACTTCCTGCCAGGCAAAGGGGGAGGAAAGAGCATCTCAAACATCATTAACAAGATAGTGACAAAGCAGATATGTTTAAAAGACAGCTCATAGGCTGTGTGCCCACGATGCGTTTTTAATGCGTTTCTGCAGCATTTTCGCAGCTGCGGAAACGCATTAAAAACACATGGTAGAAGGGCAGCAATGTTCCCCAATGATAATCCGCATGTGCATTATCATTGCGGAAAAAAACGCAGCACTACCAATTATTTTGCAGAAGTGCTGCGTTTTTGCCGCTATTGACTTGCATTAGAACGCTCCAATTCCGCAAGACTGCATCTGTACTTGCATAATTGGCGCATTCTAATGTGCGGATGGTACCCGGGTGTAGATGAGAGGAGATTCTCCTCCGGACCCATGGACCATTAAAAAATCTGTAAAAAAAGAATTAAATAAAAAATAAATGTATATTTACCTTCCGGCGGCCCGCGCTGCGCTCCTCGTTGCTTCCCGGCACTTCGCGGTGGATTGAAAGACCTGTGCTGACGTCAGAGTCATGTGACGGGTCACGCGACACTGACGTCGGCAGGTCTTTCAATCCACCACTGCAGGCAAGGGAGAACGGAGTGAGCAAGACACCGGGGGCCATCGGAGGGTAAGTATACATTTATTTTTTTATTTTTAACCACTCTCTCGGGTCACACTATATAAATCCATGCCGTTTGCATGGATTTATATAGTGTGACCTAGTTGTCACAAGCACTTTCCAAGTGATGCTAATCGCTTGGAAAGCACTTGTCAATCCGCATGCGGAAATGTCAGTGAATAACGCTCCATTTCCGCATGTCCCTAGCAGGAAAACGCATGTACAATCCGCATGTGTTATTTTCTGCCAGGGAGATGCAGAAACGCTCAGGAAAAAATCCTGAGCATTTCTGCATCGTGGGCACATAGTCATACAGCTTGTTGTGAAGGACGGTGTACCATTATCATTATTTGCACGACTAGCTTTTACAGCTCTTAATGGAGAAATGGCCCGCAAACTTGGTGTTTCTCTGGAAAGAGAAAGTATTAGAAAATTAGTGATTGAAGAAGCCCTTAAACAAAAGGAAGATCTTAAAAAGACTCTCAAAAGACGCTTCATGTTTCTTAAAATTGATGCCTGCACACGTCACAGAGTGAACTATTTTGCCATCAATGTTCGATATGTTTGTGACAACAAGGAAATTGTTACCAAGACACTCGCAGTATAAGATACTAAAGCTCATCACACCAGCCAGTTTCTCCAGGCCTTCGTGGAAAAAGTTCTGCAAGATTACGAACTCAAAAAAGAACAGGTTCTTGCTATTGTAACGGACAATGCTTCAAACATGATAAGTACAATTAAACTGATGAATGAGAGTAATGAACAACAGCTAGAAGAAAATTTACGATTCAGTGTGTTTGAGATGGAAGGCCACAGTGCTGTTCATGTAACTGAGGAACAAACAGATATTACAACAGAAGAACAACAAAATTATACTTTAGAAATAGATGATCTTGTTGAAGCTGCTTCAAAACACTTTCCTATTCATCACATGCGCTGTGTTGTGCACACGCTGCAGCTGGCAATAAGAGATAGTCTGCAAGAGGGACATGCTGGAAATCTGATTGGAAAAGTGAGGAAATTGGTTATTGCCGCCAGAACCCCTAAAATTGATTCCATCTTGAAAAGACGTACTGGGAAAGGGGCAATTGTTGATCAAGCCACTCATTGGGGCAGCACTTATTTAATGATTGAGCGATTGCTTGAACTAAAACCGTTTCTTATAGATATGGCGAACCCTCAGGTAACCCTAACTGAAGGTCAATGGCCACAGGTGGCTGAATTGAGGGAATTGCTTAATCACCCATTTACCGTGACTAAAAAATTACAAGCTGAGGATTTAACTCCTAGCATTTTCATAAGGAAGTGGAAGAACTTGCTATTTTGCCTGTCCCAAAGAGGAGGTTTACTCACAGATGGCATTTCTGCTTCAATGAAACAGAGATAGACACAGCTATTGGAAAATAAAAATTTTCTGGCAGCTGTTTATGTGGACCCAAGTCATCGTATACTGCTTGATGATCAACAGCTTACTAAAGGAAAAGAAGCTCTGACTGAGGTAGCAGTTAGGATGAATGGCCTACAGGAGGACTGCCAGGCGCAAGAGGACTTGGGTCCTGACAGTGCTACTGCTGCCATATCTTCATCCTCATCAGATGAGGAGTTTGACTTTGACAAGTATTTGGATGACATGGAGCAGGCAAAGCGTTGCCGCAACGAAAAAGTTTTCACTCCGTCTCCTGTAGCAAGCAGATTAACCATATTTCAGCAAAACATTTCACTTGCTCTCAAAGAAATAGAAAAATTCAACCGTTTATCAAAACTGACTGTGCATGAGGCAATTCCTTTATACCCGGAAATTGTTAGAGATGTTGCCCATGTGGTTACGGCTTTGCCTCCAACCCAAGTTAGTGTAGAAAGGTTGTTCTCTAGCCTTAAAATTATCAGGTCAGATTTGAGGTCATCTATGAAGGAGGATCTGATGGAGGCAATTCTATTTCTTAGAACAAATTCATAGACTGCACAAATGTTATTTAGTATGTTTTTGTTGAAAACTGTTTTTTCCCACTTACATAGTCTATTACATAGTGTTATATATATATATATATATATATATATATATATATATATATATATATATATATATATATATATATATATATATATATATATATATATATATAAATAAAATCGATATTACATTGTGTATTACATATTTACAATTTATTACAGTTTTTTGTGTTCTAAAGTTGTATTCCAATAAATATATTATTTTATGTTCTATCTAAATATCTTGATTATTGTATCATAAAAATGATTAAATGTCTGATGTTCACATTGTACTACAATAAATTTTTCACTTAAATATAAGCAATATATGTGGGAGTCGGAGTCGTGGAGTCGGTGTAAGGGAAATTGAGGAGTCGGAGTCGCAGGTTTGGCTTACCGACTCCAAGGCCCTGCTAACCATGCATTCCTTTTTGTACTTTTTAACATGTAAAAGATGAATATACAGTTATATGAAAAAGTTTGGGCACCCCTATTAATCTTAAGCTTAATGTTTTATAAAAATTGGTGTTTTTGCAACAGCTATTTCAGTTTGATATATGTAATAACTGTTGGACACAGTAATGTTTCTGCCTTGAAATGAGGTTTATTGTACTAACAGAAAATGTGCAATCTGCATTCAAACAAAATTTGACAGGTGCATAAGTATGGGCACCCTTATCATTTTCTTGTTTTAAATACTCCTACCTACTTTTTACTGACTTACTAAAGCCCTTTTTTTGGTTTTGTAACCTCATTGAGCTTTGAACTTCATAGCCAGGTGTATGCAATCATGAGAAAAGCTACTTAAAGTGGCCACTTGCAAGTAGTTCTCCTGTTTGAATCTCCTCTGAAGAGTGGCATCATGGGCTCCTCAAAACTACTGTCAAATGATCTGAAAACAAAGATTAGTCAACATAGTTGTTCAGGGGAAGGATACAAAAAGCTGTCTCAGAGATTTAACCTGTCAGTTTCCACTGTGAGGAACATAGTAAGGAAATGGAAGAACACAGGGACAGTTCTTGTTAAGGCCAGAAGTGGCAGGCCAAGAAAAACATCAGAAAGGCAGAGAAGAAGAATGGTGAGATCAGTCAAGGACAATCCTCAGACCACCTCCAGAGAGCTGCAGCATCAACTTGCTGCAGATGATGTCACTGTGCATCGGTCAACTATACAACGCACTTTGCACAAGGAGAAGCTGTATGGGAGAGTGATGCAAAAGAAGCCGTTTCTGCAAGCACGCCACAAACCGAGTCGGCTGAGGTATGCAAAAGCACATTTGGAGAAGCCAATTTCTTTTTGGAAGAAGGTCCTGTGGACTGATGAAACCAAGATTGAGTTGTTTGGTCATACAAAAAGGCGTTATGCATGGCGGCAAAAAAACACAGCATTCCAAGAAAAACACTTGCTACCCACAGTAAAATTTGGTGGAGGTTCCATCATGCTTTGTGGCTGTGTGGCCAATGCCGGCACCGGGAATCTTGTTAAAGTTGAGGGACGCATGGATTCCACTCAGTATCAGCAGATTCTTGACAATAATGTTCAAGAATCAGTGACAAAGTTGAAGTTACGCAGGGGATGGATCTTTCAGCAAGACAATGATCCCAAACACCGCTCCAAATCTACTCAGGCATTCATGCAGAGGAACAATTATAATGTTCTGGAATGGCCATCCCAGTCCCCAGACCTGAATATCATTGAACATCTGTGGGATCATTTGAAGGGGGCTGTCCATGCTCGGCGACCATCAAACTTAACTGAACTGGAATTGTTTTGTAAAGAGGAATGGTCAAAAATACCTTCATCCAGGATCCAGGAACTCATTAAAAGCTACAGGAAGCGACTAGAGGCTGTTATTTTTGCAAAAGGAGGATCTACTAAATATTAATGTCACTTTTCTGGTGAGGTGCCCATACTTCTGCACCTGTCAAATTTTGTTTGAATGCAGATTGCACATTTTCTGTTAGTACAATAAACCTCATTTCAAGGCAGAAACATTACTGTGTCCAACAGTTATTACATATATCAAACTGAAAGAGCTGCTGCAAAAACACCAATTTTTATAAAACAATAAGCTCAAGATTAATAGGGGTGCCCAAACTTTTTCATATAACTGTATGTATATATATATATATATATATATATATATATATATATATATATATATATATATATATATATATATATATATATATATATATATACACATACATACATACACACAGTACAGACCAAAAGTTTGGACACACCTTCTCCTTTAAAGTTTTTTCTGTATTTTCATGACTATGAAAATTGTACATTCATACTGAAGGCATCAAAACTATGAATTAACACATGTGGAATTATATACTTAACAAAAAAGTGTGAAACAACTGAAAATATGTCTTATATTCTAGGTTCTTCAAAGTAGGCACCTTTTGCTTTGATGACTGCTTTGCACACTTTTGGCATTCTCTTGATGGACATAAAGTACATGCTGCAATTTTTTACACACAGACAATAGGTCCATGTAAAAAAACTATCATCATGTGAACAGCCCTATTAAATGGTCAGTGTGCTGTCTGATTTTTATTCATACTGCACACTTACATATAATATGCTTGTCTGAACAAACCTCAAGGAAAGACACTGCTCACCATTAGGCAGGATTCAAATCGGCATATGAAAATCACCCGATTTCTCTGTATTGTCACCTGTGTGTCCATATTTTGTCATCTGTGTGTCCGTATTTTACGTCTGTGTGACATCTGTATTAATAGACATCAACATTTTAAAATGTACATGATCAAATACAGTTGCTTAGGTTATTAAGCCCTTCACGTCATTAGCCGTGTCCCTGCCTTTGATGCGGGCTCACACGCTGAGCTCACATCTTTCCTCACTCTTGATGGCTGATTTAATCAACCATCAAGAGCCTCTAACAACCGTGAGTGGAGTGGTGCTCCGCCCACGGCTGTTAACCTGTTAAATCCCGCTGTCAATCTCTGACAGCGGCATTTAACACGCGCAGACAGGAAGCACGTCATTGATCCTGCCCGTCGGCGAGACAGACACGTCATAGTGGGGCATCAATGGGTTGTCATGACAGCCGAGGGTCTGCTGAAAACCCAAGTGCATGTCATCATGATCCTGCTGTGAATAGGAAGCCGTGCTGCTATGTATGGTATAGACGATCAGATGATCGAAGCTTCAAGTTTCCTAAAGGGACTATTAAATACAGTGAAAAAAAAAGTAAAAAAAAAAATATTTAAAAAAATAAAAAACACAAGTTCAAATCACCCCCTTTTTACCCCATTAAAAATAAGACAAAAAAAATAAAAAATACACATTTGCTACAGCTGCATTCAGAAATGTCCAATCTATCAAAATAAAAAATAAATTAATCTGATCGGTAAACGGCGTAACAAGAAAAAAATCAAAACACCAGAATTAAGTTTTTTTGGTTGCCATAACATTGCAATGAAATGAAATTAGAGGCGATCAAAATATTGTATCTACCCCAAAATAGTTATCAGTAAAAACATCAGATTAGGGAGCAAAAATAAGCCCTGAAAGAGGCCCAGATCCCAAAAAATGAGAATGTTACGGGTCTCAGAAAATGGCAACAAAAACAATTTTCTTTTCTGACAAATTTCAGAATTTTTTTCAGCACTTAAATAATATAAAAACTATACATGTTTGGTATAGCAAAATCAATCTGACCTGGGGAATAATATTGCCAGGTCAGTTTTACCACATAATAAACAAGGTAAATAATAATAATAAAAAACAAACACATTGTGGAATTGAAATTTTTTGCAATTTCACAGCATTTGGAATTTTTTTTCCCATTTTCCACTGCACTATGTGGCAAAATGAACTGTGTCAGTCAAAAGTACAATGTGTCCCGCAAAAAAACAAGCCCTCACATGGCTATATTATTGGAAAAGCAAAAAATGTACAGCTCTTGGAAAAAGGAGAGGAAAAAATGAAAATGAAAAACGGAAAATAGCCCAGGGGTGAAGGGATTAATGGCAAGGTATCGTTAAAAATAAGATGCAATATGGATATTCTGTATGGGTGAACTGATATTGTTTTTGTGCATCTATAGACTTACAGTCTCATCCAATATATTGAAGCAGATAGTAAAATGCTGTGATTTTTTCAACATGGACACTTTGTCTGGTTGAAAAAACTGTCATCGGAACAACCCTATTGAATTACATTGGTCTTGTACAACACATGTCTGTATAATACGCATGATCAGTGTCAAAGATAACAGCTGGATGAAAGAGGAGTTGCACAGATCCCACCGTTGTCTCCAGTTGCAAAGATAACAGCCAGGCGGGTTGCACAGATGCAACTGTTGCCATCACTTTGTCAGTGGATGCAACTCCACTGCCTCCAATCATCAGGGCAATTACACAATTGTCTGACGGGTGATGGACGAGGCCATGGCTGCATCCACTACAAGGCCGGTTATTGGAGAGATCACAATGAGCGTATGGTATATACACCTCCGATTCCAAAACATGGAATATATATATATACCCAGATACGATCACTGCCAACTCCACAATAACAAAAGGGAACTACTAGCTGCCACCACCAATCTTTTATACAGGTCAATTGGACATCCATTACAGGTAGCGTATATCTTCAGGGGTGCGGTTTACAGAGCAAGAGGAGCAGAGCCATTACATTTTACATAATTAAATCAGGAAAGGTAGGCAAAATACAAAAAGATGTTACAAAATGGGAACAAAACAATACGGTATATACAATTGCATACAATAAAATGGATAAAAGAAAATTACTAAACATGAGGTCACGGAAATGTCTCAGAGCTTAGTGGAGGGAGGTGTTCCTTAGGAAAATGGACAGAATCCACAGCAAGCTGTACCTTCCAGGACTGACAAATGACTAAACCAAATTTCTGCTGCTTGTGGAATGTGCTAGGTCATTTAGAATTTTATGAGATCCCCAACTTACAATTTCTCCCCTGGAGGTCCCAGGCGGTAGATATTGCGTCATGTTTCTTAACACGATTTTACCTGACTATATAGATGAAACATGCACCATCCATCAGACCAATATTAAGTTGGAGGGATTCTGCCGGCCTTACGGGGATGTGAGTGAATGCGTTATGTTCGTCCCATTGCTACGACGCCGAAAATATAATCTCCCATAAATATTGGATCGATGCAAATCCCAATATTCATTACTGACCACTGGCTCCAAAAGGTCTGGGAGCCGACCTTTGGTTAGAGGAAGCGTATGCCTGGAAGGTGTACTTCCTCATCTCTGCATAAAGGAATTTCAGTCTTGGTGCCTTTTTCAAAGAACAAATCTCCTGTCATTACCTGTTCATTGTAGGAGACCCCTACTTCAAAGGATGTTGAAGTGTCAGCTCCTTCCCACTTCCTTAGTTATAATTCGTTTTTCTCTTCCCCAGCTATAATTAATCCCATATGTTCAATGTAAGGGTGATTTGTCCCCTATCATGAGATGTCTTATGGATTTTAATTTTTCTCTATGACAATAAGATTTTAACAAGTCAGCCACAAAGTAGTCAATTTAAATCCTGGTCTCTTTTCCAGTTGAGACCATTATACATGCACCATCAAGACAACAAAAATGGCAGCGGAACACCAGTCATGCCATAATAAGTCAATTAAAGGGTTATTGCCATCTCCAAGATCCTATCCCAATATGTAGTAGGTGTAATAACAATAATATTAGCAAATACCTCCAATTAGAATTGTACTATAGTTTTTTCTGATTTGTTATGTCTCTTTCCTCATGTGCAGGCATTGCAGGACCTTAGGTATCCATGGTTACCACCGATATAGTGACTAGTGTTGAGCCACCCCCGTAGTGTTCGAGTTCGGTTCGTCGAACACCCGTGTGTTCGCCGAACTGTTCGTCGAACTGTTCGTCGAACACCTTTAAAACCAATGGTAGGCAAACAAAAACACATAGAAACACATAGAAAACACCTTCAAAGGTGTCCAAAAGCTGACAAACTGCTCAGAAGACACAACTAACACATGGAAAAGTGACAAGTACATATAGTCATGCGATAAGAAAAGAGGTGGAGGAGTAAAAGGAGGGGGAGACACAGATATAGGCATGTCATGCCCTTCTAAAATCCAAAAAGTGAGAAGCCGAGACGGCCAGTCCGCTCCTGCCCGTGCCACCTCCGTGTCGCCGGGTTTGTGCCAGAGCCGCGGTGAACCCTGACGGCCAGCCCCCCTCTCCCAATACTGGTGCCTGTCCGCTGGTGGGTCGAGAGAGCCCCCCTGTGGTGGAGGCAGCTCTAAGCTTTTTAATTTAAATTGTCCCTCTAATTTGAATGAATACACTTTAAATCCATTTACAAGGATCTATTGGAGGGCAAGTCTAATGCCAGCAGCCGCGTAATTCCAGCTCCAGTAGCGTCCACTAAAGCTGCTGCAGTTAAAAAACTTTTATAAGGATCGAGCTCGGCTGTCCACCGCAAGGCATCCTAGTGCCAGTCCCAGCCCCTATGCCTTGGGGTGCCTCCTGATGCTCTTCACTAAGTATCCCGTGGTCCCGAAGCATTTCCTTTGAAAAAATTAAGTGTCCAAACTACAGGTGGTGTAGCTTGCTTAACAGCCGGGATAATCCGCTGACTAGCAGACACTGCTACTAGGCACAAAGTATTTCCTGGGCTAGATGCAGTTAAAAATTTGTAAGTAGATACTCTCGTTGGATGCTGAGAAAGCATTCCATAGAGTCTCCTGGCACGCCATATATGATTCTCTTAAAAAGCTTGGGGTAGGGGTCTAGGGGACCCTTTTAAAGCCAAAATCACGGCCCTGTATCACAATACGTCACCTAGGCTGAAGATAAATGGAACTGTAGCACCGAGGGCTCGGTTGCTACAGACGTATTGCACCTCACCCAGAGGTGTGATATCTCACTCTCAGATAAGGATGGAGTGTGGATCAGGACCCGACACCTGCATGCATTACACCACATTGCCGTGGGGCAGGGCGACCAATATGCCCCTGAGATGGGCACGACAGTCCCTGTCCCTGGCTGGAGTGGGGGGAGGGAACACTGAGGAAGGGGAACCCTGCAGTGCAGGAGCAGGGAGGAAGCAGTTCCTGGGTGCATTGAGAAGGGAGTATAAAAGGTGGGCACCATCTTAGTTCAGTGCAGAGAAGTCTGAGCAGAAGTGGCAGGGAGCAGGGGCTCTGCATGAGCTCTGCTCCGGAGGCGGGCCTAGTAACAGAGGCCCAGGCCTGCAAGAGGGAGAAGGAAGGAAGAGGAGCGGAGAAGGCTCCAGGAACGAGGAATGAAGGGATCCCAGGGGTGCGGACGGGCGAGTCGCCACCGCACGCCCGAATCCACCTGCGTGGAGGGGTCAGGCCAAAGGGGGAGACCGGTCCCCGAACTAGTGGAGGCAGGAAACGACCCTCAGCTAGAAACCGGAGGCTCTGACATTTTATGTGGAGCAGCCCCTTGCTCCACCCGCTAGGAAGGCACCACATAGGGTCAGGGAAACTGGCGCCAAGTTTACCAAGAGGAGGCCCGAGGCAGCCGGACAGAAGTGTTGGTAAGAAAGGCCAGACAAAGGACACACAAAGGGGGTCCTGTGAAGCGCTCCAAAGTTATCTGGGAGTTGTCTGAGCCCCTCACCTGGTGAGCACAGTACGACGTGGGCAGCCGTTACCTGCAGACGTGGTCTGGATAATAAGAACTGTGAGTAAAGGCCCTGAACTGCATCACTGACTCCGTGTCATTACTGCTGCTGCCCTGCACCATCACCCCCATCCTCCGCATACACTGCCCTGAGGCTATACTCCTCCCGTGGGGAGTTATGCTACGCTCTGCTGCACCCACAACACCAGCCTTAGCGGTCTGCCCTGTAGCGGCGGTTCACTCTGACCGCAATCCACGGGTGGCGTAGTCGGACATTTAAACATCAAAACCACATAAATAGTTCCGCCACTGGTTTGACCGCCCTGAGCCACGGAACCGGATCGCCGCCACGAAGACTACAACCACCAGCATCCACCAAAAAGGGTCCGGCTCCGGGTGTCCCAAGGCCCAGGGGGTGCGTCAGAACATTTTCATCACCTTTCACAATCACCAATGGGACAAGGCAGGGATGTCCTCTGTCCCCTCTCTTATACATCCTAGTGACGGAGCACCTGCTCTCATCAATTCGCCATAACCCCAATATTAGGTGGATTGAGGTGGGAGGCACCGAGTACAAGTGCTCTCTATTTGCTGATGATGTCCTAGTATATATCACTCAATCACATATATCCATCCCTGCTGTTATGGCTGAAATAGATCACTTTGTTACATGGTAAAATTTTAAAATCAATGCAGCGAAGTCTGAGGCCCTCGATGTCTCCCTCCCTAAATCCATATAGGATTCCATCCAGTCCAACTTTCCCTTTGCCTGGCCCTCACAGGGTATCAAATACTTAGGAATTCCTATTCATAGAGACCTCTCCCATCTATGTTATCTTAATTTTGGGCCCTTTATTGAACAATTCCATACAGACCACGGTTGGCAAGTTAGAACTGTAAGATTCACTACGTGAACCACTGGTGTTTTGTGGAAAAGCACATGTACATCGCGTTCCAAATTATTATGCAAAAAGTGTTTAGGAGTGATAAGGGAAGAATTTGTTTGTTTGTCAGTTAAACTCATTGATGGTGATGTGTGTCAGGGCTCTTTATATCACTGTAAGCAATTGCAGACACCTGTGCTAATTAGTTTGGCAGGTGTGTCCAATGAAAGGCAAGACTACTTAAGAAGGCTCTCTCACATTATTAAGCAGCCTACATTTTCTGCCAAAATGGGAAAGAAAAAGGATGTGTCGGCTGCTGAGAAGCAACAAATTGTGGAGTGTTTAGGTCAAGGCATGACTACAATCAACATTGTGCGATGATCAGGATGAAGTGTCTTGGCAATCAAGAAGTATGTAGCTGATTCACAGTACACACGTGTGCGTGCTGATAAGGGCAAATTGAGGACTCTTTCCTACAGGCAATTACGTCAGGTTGAAAGAGCAGCGGCAAAAAAGCCTTGTCATAGCAGCAGACAAGTTTTTGAAGCTGCTTGTGCCTCCAACGTCCCCCGAACAACAAGATGCAGGGTCCTTCAGAGGTTTGCAGCTGTGCATACGCCATCCTGTCGACCTCCTCTATCCACTTCACACAAGCAGAAACGGCTCCAGTGGGCCAAACATTACATGAAGACTGATTTCAAAACTGTTTTGTTCACGGATGAGTGCCGTGCAGCGCTCGATGGTCCAGATGAATGGAGTGGAGGATGGCTGGTTGATGGACACCCCACGCAAACACGGCTACAGCGCCAACAAGGAGGAGGTGGAGTAATGTTTTGGGCTGGAATCATGGGGAGAGAGATTGTCGGCCCCTTTAGGATCCCTGAAGGCGCTAAAGATGAACTCCATAATGTATGTGGATTTTCTCAAACAGCACTTCCTGCCATGGTTCAAGAAGAAGAACCGTGTATTTCACAGCAAGATCATTTTTCTGCATGATAATGCACCATCTCATGCTGCACATAAAACATCTGCATCTCTGGCTGATATGGGCATAAAAGGGGACAAACTTATGGTGTGACCCCCATGCTCCCCTGACCTCTACCCCATTCAGAACCTTTGGAGCATCATTAAAAGGAGTGTCTATGATGGCGGGAGGCAGTTCACATCTAAGCAACAGCTCTGGGAGGGTATTCTGTCCTCATGCAAAACAATTGAAGCAGAAACCATCCAAAACCTGACAAATTCAATGGACGAGAGAGTTCAGAAGCTCCTTTCGAACAAGGGGTCCTATGTGAAAATGTAACATCACCTAGAATAAAGTTTTGAGTTGAAAACTGTTTGATTTCAGTTTCTAACAACCTGCTAATGCTTATAATTTCAAAAATGACCATTTTTTTGGTCTTTATTAAAATGAAAAGGTTGATCGAAAAGTTTGGGGGATCTAAGAGTGTGGCAACCCAGTAGTCATGATTACTTCGAATTCTGACAATATGAGGGTCATGCTGCAGGTAGTGCAGCAAGAAGGCACTTATGTGTCTTGCGCATCTCGGAGCCCCAAAATTATTTTCCGGGCTAGATGCAGCTAAAAATTATTTTTAATTTTAAATCTGGTGAAGCTTATTATAGATGGCCTAATAGGATCAGTGCTGCACACTGCTACAAAGCCTAAATTATTTTCCAGTCAAGATACAGATAAACATGATTAGTAATTTGAAAGCTTAAAACGGTTGGTAGGGTGATTTTAACCAATCATCAAGCTTTTACTCTCCCCAGGATGACACAGGGGTAGAAAAGTCGTTTCGGATCCATGATTTGTTCATCTTTATGAACGTGAGTCTGTCTACATTATCAGTGGAGAGCCGCGTGCGCTTATCTGTCAGCACACCACCAGCAGCGCTGAACACACGTTCAGACAGAACGCTGGCTGCGGGGCATGACAAGATCTCCAAGGCGTAAGTGGCTAGCTCCGGCCATTTATCCAGATTGGAAGCCCAAAAAGAGCAAGGGTCCAGTGACACAGTCGTGGCTTCAATGTTTACTTGGAGATACTCCTGTACCATCGTCTCTAGGCGTTGACTATGTGTCAGACTTCTTGTCTCCTGTGGCCTTGCAAAGGATGGGCTAAAAAAGTGGTGAAATGATTCCGCAAAATTGATGTTACCAGCAGATACTGTGGTTCTGTTACGGTTTGAGTGCTGAACACTTGACGGTCCCACGGTTGGCAAGTTGGAACTGTGAGATTCACTACGTGCACCACTGGTATTTTGTGGAAAAGCACATGTAAGATTCTGCAACAGTCTCTGCTGATACTCCTGCATGCGTGCATCCCTTTCTATGGCAGGAATAATTTCTGCAAATTTACTTTTGTACCGGGGATCTAACAGTGTGGCAACCCAGTAGTCAGGATTATTTCTAATTCTCACAATTCGAGGGTCATGTTGCAGGTAGTGCAGCAAGAAGGCACTCATGTGTGTTGCGCATCCAGGAGCACCAAGTCCCTGTTGTGTTGGTGGCGAGGTAACAATCATGCTTCCTTCCTCTGTCCTCTCCCCCCAACCTCGCACAACAGAAATGTGATCAAGGTCTCCCTCATCTGATGAGTCTTCCATCAGTTCGTCCTCCACTTCTTCCTGGGCTCCTGCACCTTCCTCACTAGTTTGGCTGCTACCATGCGCCCTGGTTAAACCATCTCCCCCACCCTCACATGCCTGCCGCCTTGGTGCTGCCGACCGTCTGGACCTTGCAGATGTTAGCCCTTCCGCATACAACTCCTCCTCCTCTACTTCCTCCACCTCCTCTTGTGCCACCACCTGACTCCGAATTCTGTTTAACATGTGCTCCAGCATGTAAATCACCGGAATAGTCATGCTGATAATGGCATCGTCAGCACTAAACATCTTCGTCGCCATTTCAAAACTGTGCAGAAGGGTGCATAGGTCCCTGATCTGAGACCACTCCTCCAGCGTGATTTGCCCCACCTCTGAATCTCGTTGGCCCAGGCTATACGTCAGAACGTATTGCACCAGGGCTTGTCGGTGCTGCCACAGTCGCTGCAACATGTGCAGAGTTGAATTCCACCGGGTAGGCACATCGCATTTTAGCCAATGAAGTGGCAGGCCCAACGACTTCTGTAGAGATGTAAGTCGCTGAGCTGCGGGATGCGAACGGCGGAAGTGAGCACACAGCGACCGTGCCCTCTGCAGAAGGCCATCTAGTCTGGGATAGTGGGCTAAAAATTGCTGGACAACCAGGTTCAACACGTGAGCCATACAAGGCACGTGTGTGACATTGCCCCGGCGAAGGGCCGCACCCAGGTTTGCAGCATTGTCGCACACGGCCTTCCCTGGTTTCAGGTCCAGTGGAGACAACCATTCATGAAATTGGTTCTCCAGAGCTGACCACAACTCCTCAGCTGTGTGACTCACATTTCCCAGACATTTCAATGTAAAAACCGCCTGATGACGTTGAGCCCTACTGCCAGCATAGTAAGGAGGTGTGCAGGATCCCTTCTGCGCAGTTAGAAAGCTTGTGGCATGACCAGACAGGCTTTGGGTGCAGGTGGAAGACCGAGAGGAGGTTGAGGAGGCAGAAGCAGTGGAGGAAAAATGACATAAAGAGGATTGACGCACAACTCGTGGGGACGGCAAGACTTGGACAGCAGCCCCTTGTCCTGCTGTCACCATAGTTACCCAGTGCCCAGTCAGCGACATGTAACGCCCCTGTCCATGCCTACTCGTCCAAGTGTCTGTGGTGAAATGCACCCTGTCACACACAGAGTTTCTCAAAGAAGCGGTGATGTTGTGTGCGACATGCTGGTGGAGCGCAGGCACACCTTTCTTTGAGAAGTAGTGCCGACTGGGCATCTGGTACTGGGGCACTGCGACGGACATAAGGTCTCGAAAATCCTCTGTGTCCACCAGGCGGAAAGGCAGCATTTCTGTAGCCAAGAGCTTGCAGATGGTGAAATTCAACCTCTTAGCTTTCTCATGGCTAGGAGGAAATGGTCTTTTACTTGTCCACATCTGAGGGACCGAGGGCTGGCTATTGTGCTTAGACGGGGTTGATAAGGGTGTCCCCGGCAAACTGCCGGTCTGTGAGGAAGATGCAGGCGGACATGTTAGGTTGCCTTGATCCAAAGGTGGTGCTATCGATGTCGGACAGCGCTCAAGACCAGCTGGTGTTACCACCTCCAAAGAAAATGATGACCTGCCAATCACGCTGGCTGTTGCGGGTAAAGAGGTGGCAGGTCTGCGCCCCAAAACAGGTGTGACTGCTGTCCCCCCAGTCACAGAGGATGAAGAGGCCGCGGATGCACAAGATATGGCAGACGGTGGTTGGCCCGGCCGGCTAGACCGCATTGTAGCACACTGAGCTTCCCACTGCAACTTATGCTTCATGTCCATGTGCCGGTTCATGCATGAAGTACTCAAACTATGTATTTTTTGGCCTCTACTTAGCTTTTGCTGACAAATGTTACAGATAACACGAGTTGGGTCATCTTTATCGATCTGAAAAAATGCCCAGGCTATGCAAGGCTTAGCACCCATGCGACCTGAAGAGCCACCACGACTTGTGGTGAGAGGCAGAGTTGTGTTTGAGGATGCAGTTGTTGACGTGCTTCCAGTACTACGTCTCTGTCCAGGAAGGCACAACCTGACCTCGTCGTCACTAGCATCTTCCTCCACCTCCTCTGCTGACCTCATCTCTTGGCTGACTGTGGGTTGACAGTAAATGGGATCTCCGACCTCATCATCATCACCCTGTGCGTTATCACACCCGTCGTCCTCAGAGCCAACCTGTTCCTGCCCTGACAAAAAACTAAAGTTGTCGCTCCAATCAGGTATTTGAGTCTTATCATCGTCTTCCTCATTGTCTCCACCAACAGGAGTTACAGTTTGGGAATGAGGGTCTACATTATGGTCAGAACCTTCTGCGTCTGGTCCTGGATCCGACTCATAAAGATTCTGGGCATCAGTGCAGATCATTTCCTCGTCTGGATTCACAGAAGCGCTGGAGTCGACCTCTGATTCCCAGGCTATAGTATGAGTAAACAGCTCTGCAGACTCAACCATCTGTTCTACCTCATACTCAGACGGGCAGCTGGAGATTTGGGAGCTGTGAGGAAGCAAGTGCGATTTGGGTGACACCTTTGAGGACTGGAGTATTTGTGATGTTGAAGTTGATGTGGAGGAGAGCCCACTTAAAGGAGCACTTGATATCCGTTGAAGCACCTGCTGTTTTTGTGCCTCATCTGGAATTTGTAGCGATTGGCGTGGCCGTAAGAAAGGGATCTTATCACATTGTCCGCTAAAAGAAGTAGACATTTTAGTTTGGCTGGAAGATGGTCTTTCTTCTGCACCTACCCCACGGACACAACCTTTTTTCCCCATCCCAACACGCCTATTCCCCTTTCCACCAGCAGCAGGCCTTTTTCCACTCATTTTGGTGGTTAACTAATTCACAACTCTGGAGTTGTTTGCACAAAAAAACAATGGATGGTAACCGAGCAGAGCTGAGTGGACAAACTGTGGTATTAGGCCAAAACTATTGGCTGGGTTAGATGCAGAAAAAAATTATTTTTAATTTGCAACCTGATGGAGGTCAGTATAGATGGACTAATAGACCAAGTCCCACACACCGCTAGAAGCCCAAATATTTTTTCAGAGCTAGATGCAGAAATTTTTTTTATTCAATTTGCAACCTGATGGAGGTCAGTATAGATGGACTAATAGACCAAGTCCCACACACTGCTAGAAGCCCAAATATTTTTTCAGAGCTAGATGCAGAAAAAAATTATTTTTAATTTGCAACCTGATGGAGGTCAGTATAGATGGACTAATAGACCAAGTCCCACACACTGCTAGAAGCCCAAATATTTTTTCAGAGCTAGATGCAGAAAAAAATTATTTTTAATTTGCAACCTGATGGAGGTCAGTATAGATGGACTAATAGACCAAGTCCCACACACCGCTAGAAGCCCAAATATTTTTTCAGAGCTAAATGCAGAAAAAAATTATATTCAATTTGCAACCTGCTGGACGTCAGTATAGAAGAACTAATAGAACAAGTCCCACACACTGCTAGAAGCCCAAATATTTTTTCAGAGCTAAATGAAGAAAAAAATTATTTTTAATTTGCAACCTGATGGAGGTCAGTATAGATGGACTAATAGACCAAGTCCCACACACTGCTAGAAGCCCAAATATTTTTTCAGAGCTAGATGCAGAAAAAAATTATTTTTAATTTGCAACCTGATGGAGGTCAGTATAGATGGACTAATAGACCAAGTCCCACACACCGCTAGAAGCCCAAATATTTTTTCAGAGCTAGATGCAGAAATTTTTTCTATTCAATTTGCAACCTGATGGAGGTCAGTATAGATGGACTAATAGACCAAGTCCCACACACTGCTAGAAGCCCAAATATTTTTTCAGAGCTAGATGCAGAAAAAAATTATTTTTAATTTGCAACCTGATGGAGGTCAGTATAGATGGACTAATAGACCAAGTCCCACACACTGCTAGAAGCCCAAATATTTTTTCAGAGCTAGATGCAGAAAAAAATTATTTTTAATTTGCAACCTGATGGAGGTCAGTATAGATGGACTAATAGAACAAGTCCCACACGCTGCTAGAAGCCCAAATATTTTTTCAGAGATAAATGAAGAAAAAAATTATTTTTAATTTGCAACCTGATGGAGGTCAGTATAGATGGACTAATAGACCAAGTCCCACACACTGCTAGAAGCCCAAATATTTTTTCAGAGCTAGATGCAGAAAAAAATTATTTTTAATTTGCAACCTGATGGAGGTCAGTATAGATGGACTAATAGACCAAGTCCCACACACCGCTAGAAGCCCAAATATTTTTTCAGAGCTAGATGCAGAAAAAAATTATATTCAGTTTGCAACCTGATGGAGGTCAGTATAGATGGACTAATAGAATGATGCTATGCCCAAAAGATTTTACTTCACTAGGTGCAGTAAAAAAATTGGTATTCTATACACAGGTGGTATATCTTGCAACACAGATAGGCTACTCCACTGACTAACACACTCTGCAATAGGCCAAAAAGGATTAGCTTTGCTAGATTCAGCCAAATGCTGTGAAAAAAACTTGCACAGCACTGGCACAGACCTGCCTGGCAAAAACTGATAGGAACTGATGTAACCTAGTCCTGAAAAGGACTCCAATTACAATTAGTCTTTACTCCCACAATCTATCTATTTAAGAGCACAGACCTGCCTGATAAAAGTCGTAGGAAATGCTGTAACCTAGTCCTTAAAAGGGACTGCAATCACAACTATTCCCTACTCCCAAGCTATCTGTATATTTGTGCGAAAATTGGCTTGAAATTAACAAGGTATAGCGCACACAGCAACAGCGGTGCCGTCTAACACGCAGCTGCAGCAGTGAGAAAATGGTGGCGACGGGGAAAATGGCTTGGTCTTATAGGGCAAGGACATGTGACATACACTGCCAATCACACATGCCCTTGCTTGTGTGAAAAAAAGCACTTCGCTCCGTGTGTGCGCTGCTGATAGGCTGACAGATTGCACCTCCCCACTGCAAATGCGGGAAAGAGAAAAAAAAATGGAGATCTTCATTGTTCCTGCAGAGATCCATCCCCTGCCCCTCCCCCCGCCCCGCTGTACACTCAAACTGCGTATTAACATTAATTTTCATCATTACTGAGAAAAAATCCAGTTATGATTTTGGTGCACGAACAGTTATCGAACATAACCTCGAAAAGCCGAATTTTTCTCAAATTGTTCGTGTTCGCCGACCGGCTCGAACACCGCCCAAAACAGCTCGAATTTGAGATTGGCGAACAGTTCGAGTAGAACAACGCTCATCTCTAATAGTGACAGTTAATTAGCTAGTTGCTAGTGGTCATAACCATGGATACCTAAGGTCTTGCAATGCCTGCACATGAGCAAAGAGACATAGCGAATTAGAAAAACTATACTACATTTCTAATTGGAGGTGTTTGATAATATTATTGTTATTACACCTACTACATACTGGGATAGGATCTTGGAGACGGGAATACCCCTTTAGGTCCATTTGTTGTCATTGATATTCGCCATGCAATGGATCCAGCACTTAGCTATGTTACACTACATAGCAATTTAAGGAGCAACGTTTCTCCTTGTGGAGTTTGCCAAGTAAGTGTAAGGAGACTTAGAGGGCATGCAATGCTCCTCTTGTGATTTAAATACGCAAATAGCCTCTTTAGAAAGGAAGGGGACTGGAACTCTAGCACCACCTATTGGATGTGGCAACCCAAAAAGTCATTACCAACCCTTTATAGAGCACTGCCATATGACTTAGGATAAGAAGCCAAACCAGAAATTTCATTTGCAGACACATGTTTCAGGATGTTTGCCTCTCTTCAGTGAAAATCAGGAGTTCTGATTTGGCTAAGTGATATCATAGCAGGGTGCCACAACACATGTTAACAGGGCCTAATACAGTATATACAATCTCAGAAGCAACAGAATATTTCCTAAACGCACAGCAGGCTATAAACACAAATTATCCAACACTGTTGTGATTGAAACTGATGATTGAAATTGTCAAAGTTCTGAATACATAAAGGTCCATAAAAAATGATGTGCTGCAGAGATAAGTGAATAATAAAGGACTACACCTCCAGCAATATATAGAGCTCACACTTTTGGGAGTTCGATAAGTTGCACATAAAACCTTCTCACAATATGTCTAAAAATCGGAATATGAGTTTTACAGGGAGTTTATAAGATTCACCTGGGTACAGTACTACATAACTAAAAAGCACATAAATATATTCTTTATTACAAGCTTTCTATTGCAAGCAGGGAATTTCCAACACGGATTACAATTCTTCGTGCACAGAAAATCCATTTTATTACTGAATGACCCCTGCTTTCTTGGCGAATTTGATTCCCAGTTGCAGTATGTCTTTAGATCTCAACTACTCTTTGTAACACAGGTTATCAGCACAATTTTAGTGTATTTCCTCTAAAGAGTAACTAAACGCACTGCATATTACATATTTTGAGATCATCATAGCAAGGACTTTAACTAGCCAGGAAAGAAGCCAGATGAACTTTGAATTTGTTCCGAAGGGTTTGTTTATGCAGTATGGACCAGAAATGCTGCAGATTTTGAATCTGGATATATGGATGGAAAATCTGCAGCAGAATGCAATAGTGGCAAAGTGGATGAGATTTCAACAATTCTCATCAATTTGCTGCAGACATTTTTCAAACAGAAATTGACCAGCAGTGTTCATCATTATTTAGTAATGGTTGAGAAATTGTTGCGGATTTTGCTTTAAATTACTCATGGAGTAAAATCTACTGTTTACTCACCTGCCTGGCTCTCATGGTACTACTTTATTGCTCCCCCACTAACATTTGTATACCTGGTCTTCAGTAATGACTTATAGTTAATGATGAGCGAGTATGTTCTGTTAACCCTTTTGGCGAGCATGCGTATCTTCAACATGCTCGGGTGTTATGTTTTAGTCACTCAGTGCTCACGATTTGCGACTGTTTGACATCTTTAATACATGTGAGGAATGCCTAAGAAAATGGGCATTCCTCACATGTATTAAAGCTGTCAAACAGTCGCAAATCATGAGCACTGAGTAACTAAAACATAACACCCGAGCATGTTGAAGATACTCAGAAAACACCCGAGCAGGCTCATAAATCTCAAGTAACGAGCATGCTCACTCATCACTACTTATAATCACATGTGACCACTGCAATGGTCACATGTGATGATATGTAGCCATAGGTTGTATGTTGTACAAAGCTTGACGGGGGACGAGAGAAATGTTAGCATGGTAGCACCAGCGGAGGTGAATAAAGGGTTTGTTTTTACACGATCGGCTGCTTATTTAAAAGGGAAATCAGCCAGGGGCCGACATATCATTGGTGCAACCTGTGCAGTCGCACAATCACCCAAGAGATAAGGGGGCCATTTCCACTTCTAAAGCAGGTGAAATTTATCATTTTGATGAGATATTGGACTGTAAAGGACCCACATACTATTATTCACAGGGGCCCTTCTTGGTCTGTGATTGCAAGGGAAATCAGCACAAGATTCTGCCCAATTTCATGTACATTTGTAATTCACATTTTACTTTGGCTTGTGCCAGATTTAATGCAAAATAATTCCACATCAAATCTAGTATGTGTGAGTGTACCCCTATTCTCCAGAGGACACAGTGAAATACAAACAATAGAATGCTGTCATCATTGGACCAGTGGCGCCAGTGGTAGGTACAGCCATGTCTCCAAAGTGTCCTAGGAGTCATTATTCAACATGACAACTCCAGGCCCCATGTTGCTTGAACTACAGTGATTGTCCTAAATGTGTTACCATGGCCTGCAGCATCTCCAGACTTGACTCCTACCAAGCACATCCAAGACATCAATGATCTGCAATTACGAAAGGAGCTGCCAGCAGCGGATCTTAAGGATTTGTGAGCCCAAGTGTATTCAGCGTGGCAGAACATGACTCAGACAACCAATGATAACCTCAGTGATAAAATGCTAAGGCTTATATAAGTGCGTGTATTTCTGTGTCTGTCGCTCATACTCGATACTGAATAAATCGTCATGCTTTGAAAATGTTGTTTCCAGTTTTTCATCATTTGCACACAGAAAATACATAAGAGTGCATGTATATATACACACAGAATCGGTAGAGGTGTGGAGCGTTGTATCTTTAACCATTCTAATACTGGAAAGCAATATTGAATATTTATCTTTAAATACTAAGCCTTATCGTATATTGCACTATTATGGGATAGCATGTACATGGAGAACATGCAACAGAAGACAGTTTAATCTACATTCTAACAAAATATTCTAATGCAAAAGCTATTATTCAAGCAAATAGTGCAGTTATATATTTTTCTGGACACAGATTTTAAGCTTAATTAAAGCATTTTAACAAATGACAATACCCTTTAATAATAATATGCAAAACCCATACTTATTACATTTACTATTACTATCTAATAATAAAAAAAAATGAATTTCTAACCACACATTGGCTGGTTAAAGAAGGCTTGTTTAACTGGCTGTAACGGAGATGCTGACACCAGGCCAGCTATTATTAGGAGGCACAGAGCCAACTATGGGAGCGAGACTGAGGGGTTGTAAGGTAATGGCCTTCTACTGAATCAGATCACTTGTTTCAGATCCTTATAAATGCAGATTGGTATTCATTGTATGGAGAATATTACCTATAAAACACTATTACACAACATCCCAATGCTTCTATTCCCATATGCATTTGTTGTCAGTGTACTGAAAGAGGCATGGGTGGCATTCAGCTAGAGAATAGCAGACATTCGGCAGTACCGCTGCAGCTCTGAGAGACAATACACAACAATGAGCAGTGGGCCTGGGCAGATGGCACATTAATTAATAACCACACTGCTCTGAACTTTGGCAGAAGACAGATGTTAGTATGTTCTAGCTGAAAAAAATACCATGTTCACAATCGCTGTTACAATGCTCTCAAAGTGAGAATATACATATGAAGACTCCTTATCACGACTCGGGATAGATAGATAAATATAGATATATCTATATAAATAAATAAATGGTGTGAAAAAACTGTTCGCGCCCTTCCTGATTTCTTATTCTTTTGCATGTTTGTCATATTTAAATGTTTCAGATCACAAAACAAATTTTAATATTAGACAAAGGTAACACAAGTAAACACAAAGTGCAGTTTTTAAATGAAGGCCTTTATTATTAAGGAAAAAAGAAATCCAAACCTACAGGGCCCCGAGTGAAAAAGTGTTTGCCCTCCTTTCTTAAAACATAAATTAACCGTAGTTGATCACATCTTTGGGAAGCGGAGTTCAATTTCCATAGCCACACACAGGCCTGATTACTGCCCCACCTGTTGTCAAATCAAGAAATCACTTCAATAGGATCTGCATGACAAAGTGAAGTAGACCAAAAGATCCACAAACACTAGACATCATGCTGCAATTCAAAGAAATTCAGGAACAAATGAGAAGCAAAGTAATTGAGATCTATCAGTCTGGAAAAGGTTATAAAGCCATTTCTAAAGCTTTGGGACTACAGCGAACCACAGTGAGAGCCATTATCCACAAAAGGTGAAAACATGGAACAGTGGTGAACCTTCCCAGGAGTGGCCGGCCGACCAAAATTACCCCAAGAGTGCAGCGACGACTCATCCAAGAGGTCACAAAAGACCCCACAACAACATCCAAAGAACTGCAGGCCTCACTTGCCTCAATTAAGGTCAGTCTGTTCATAACTTCACCATAAGAAAGAGACACAGCAAAAATGGCATGCATGTAGAGTTTCAAGACGAAAACCAGTGCTGAGCAAAAAGAACAAAGGCTCGTCTCAGTTTTGCCAGAAAACATCTTGATGATCGCCAAGACTTTTGGGAGAATATTCTGTGGACTGAGGAGACAAAAGTTGAACTTTTTGGAATGCAAATGTACCATTACATCTGGCATAGAAGTAACACAGTATTTCAGAAAAGGAACATCATACCAACTGTAAAATAAGGTGGTAGTAGTGTGATGGTCTGGGGCTGTTTTGCTGCTTCAGGACCTGAAAGACTTGCTGTGGTAAATAAAACCATGAATTCTGCTGTCTACCACAAAATCCTGAAGGAGAATGTCCGGCCCTCTGTTCGTGACCTCAAGCTGAAGTGCACTTTGTTCTGCTGCATAACCCATGATCCAAAACACACCAGCAAGTCCACCTCTCAATGGCTTAAGAAAAATAAAATTAAGACTTCAAAGTGGCCTAGTCAAAGTCTTGACGTTAATCCGCTTGAGATGCGGTTCACGCTCGGAAACCCTCCAATGTGGCAGAATTACAACAATTTTGCAAAGATGAGTGGGGCAAAATTACTCCAGAGCATTGTAAAAGACTCATTGCCAGTTATCGCAAACACTTGATTGCAGTTGTTGCTGCTAAGGGTGGCCCAACCAGTTATTTGGTTTATGGGGCAATCACTTTTCACACAGGGCCATGCAGGTTTGGATTTTTTTCCCTTAATAATAAAGACCTTCATTTAAAAACTGCATTTTGTGCTTACTTGTGTTATCTTTGGCTAATGTTTAAATTTATTTTCTGATCTGAAACATGCAAAAGAATAATAAATCACTTCTTCACACCACTATATATTTAAATATGCAGCAGGTTAAATAAGTATTCAACACATCACCAATTTTCTGAGTAAATATGCTTCTAAGGGTGCTATTGACATTAAATTATCACCAAATGTCAGTAGCAACCCATCCAATCCATACAGGCAATGAATTCAAACCATATATGTCCATAAATTAAGTTATGGGTAATAATGAGAAATAGCACAGGGTAAAAAGTATTGAGCATGCATTTTGTATTCGTACAAAAGCCTTTGTTGGTTATAACAGCTTCAAGATGCCTTCTGTATGGAGAAACTAGTTGCATGCATTGCTCAGGTGTGATTGTGGCCCATTCTTCCACACAAACACTATTAAAATCCTGTAAATTATGTGGACTCCTATGAATTTTGAGCATTAGTTCCTTCCATAAATTTTCTATTGAATTTAGGTAAGGTTATTGGTTAGGCCTTTCTAGCATCCTTGTTTTCTCTCTCTGAAACCAGTTAAAAGTTTACTTAGTTGTGTGTTTGACATCAGGTCATGCTGAAATGTCCATCCTTGTTTATCTTCATCATCCTGATAGATGACAGCATATTTTTATCAAGAGTGCCTCGGTACATCTGTCTATTCATCCTTCCTTCAATTATATGAAGTTTGCTAGCGCCGTATGCTAAAAAACAGACCCACAACATGATGTTTCCATCTCCAAACTTCATTGTAGGTATGGTGTTTTGGGGGTGATATGCAGTGCATTTTTGCCTCCAAACATGGTGTATGTTGAGACATCCAAAGAGTTAAATTTTGGTCTCATCTGATCAGACTACGTTCTCCCAGTATTTCACAGGCTTGTCTAAATGTTGTCGAGCAAACTTTAAATGCGTTTGAACATGCTTTTTGTTCAGATATTAAGTGTTGCATGGTGAGCGTGCATATAGGTCATGAAGGCTGAGTGCAGTACTTATTGTTCTCTTTGAAACAATTGTATCTGCTAATTCCAAGTCTTTTTGTAGCTCTCCATTGGTGGTCTTTGGCTCTTGGACAACTCTCCTGATAATTATTTTCACTCCTGAAATCTTGCGTGGAGCACCTGGTGTGAGCAGTTTATGGTAAAATTATGTTCTTTTCACTTCCAGATTATGACCCCAACCATGCTCACTGGAACCTTCAAGAGTTTAGAAATTCTTCTGTAACCAATGCCATCAGTATGTTTTGCAAAAATAAGGTTGTGAAGGTCTTGAGACACCTCACTGGATTTATCCATTATGAGATGTTTCTTATGTGGCACCATGGTAATGAAACACCTTTTTATAGACCAGTGATTCCCAAACTTCAGTCCTCATGCCCACCCTGCTACCCCCCAAGATCATGATTTCAGGATTTCCTTAGTATTGCACAGATGATGCAATTATCATCATGATAGCAGAAATGGCCACATCTTCTATCACCTGTGCAATACTAAGGTAAAACTGAATACATGATGTGTTGGGGGCAGTGAGGACACTGTTATAGGCCATCAGTTGAACCAGCTGATATTATTTTTCACCAAGTGGCAGGATCACTTTCTAATTACTGATAGATTTCAGCTAGTGTCATGAATATCGATAGCTTTTGCACCTTTCTTAAAGTGTTCAATACTTTTTCCCTGTGTCATTTCTCAATATTACACATAATTTTGTGGACATACATGGTTTAATTTCTTTGCCTGGGTGGATTGGATGGGTTGTTACAGACATCTGGTGAGAACTTAATATCAATAGCACCTTTAGAAATATATTTACTTAGAAAATTGGTGACGTGTTCAATATTTATTTCACCCACTGCATACATGTATATATATAATACATTCTGTGAAAATGGGCAAAAGTTTTAGGCAGAGGTGTGAAAAAGTGGTGCAAAATATGAATGCCTTCAAAAATAAAAATGTTAAAGTTTATTTTTGTTAATTAACAAAATACAGACTGAATGAACAAAGGAAAGATCAAAGAAACAATTCTTCTTGGTACACTCGCACAGTTTTTGAAGCAACTCAGCAGGGCAGTTGTTCCAAACATCTTGGAGAACTAACCACAGATCTGTGGATGTAGGTTTTTACAAATCCTTCTATCTCTCCATATAATGCCAGACAGACTCGATGTTGAGATCAGGGCTCTGTGGGGACCATATCACCACTTCCAGGACTCCTTGTTCTACTTTACGTTGAAAATAGTTCCTAATGACATTGCTTGTATGTTTGGGATCAAAGTCCTGCAGCAGAATAAATTTGAAGCCAATCAGCAACCTTCCTGATGGTATTGCATGATGGATAACTAAGCTTGTGATTCTCACAATTAATGTTTTGATACTATTTTGGAGGCAAAGGATGGTCACCAATAATTACTAATTTCATTTAAATTTCTCTTTACATTTTGTTAATTGATAAAAAATAAAACGAATAACTGTTTTTAAATCATTCTTACTTTGTAGCAGTTTTCCCAAACACATATAAAACTTTTTTGTTATAGTACTATATATTAATATCTCTATATTTCTGTGTATTCAATCTAGACTGTTATAAAGAGTGATCATATAAATTGCAACATTGGAAAAAAATTTTGGTTTTCACAAAGTTTGCTTCTTCTGTTTTTATAGTGGCAATTTGCATTAACTCTAAATTGTAATGAATAGTGATGATTTACTTAAGTTTTTATTCCTATTAATCCATTCACAGTGGCTCAGAAGTTTACATGCACATGGTTATTATTTGGAAGTAATGCTTTCAAATAGTCAAATAGGGGTCAAACGTTAGGGATAGCCTTCCATGAGCTCCTCAGAATAAAGCAGCTGCAAATTTGGCATATTTCTCCTGACAGAACTTTTCTGAGTCACTTTTGTATGCCTTCTTGCTCGCACACATACAGCTCTCTCCATACATTTTCTAAGGGATTGAGGCCAGAGCTTTGTGATGACCACTCCATTACTTTCATTTTGTTATCCTGAAAGAGGAGCTTTCACCAGTTTGAACATGTGAAAATAACTACATAATAGTATAGAGGCTGCAGAGCTGAGTAAAACATAGTACATAGTACATAGTTTGTAAAGCCGAATAAAGACTTGCGTCCATCAAGTTCGACCTGTAAGTTCTGTAGTTGCTAAAGTTGATCCAGAGGAGGGCAAAAACCCCAAATGATTTAGCCAATCTTCACCTGAGGAAAAATTCCCTCCCGACTCTGAAACCAGCAGTCAGAATAAATCCCTGTATCAACCTACTATTTTATTCTATTTTTAAGTATATGCAGAAATCTGCCTGGTATCTAGAAAAGCATCCAGTCCCCGCTTGAACTGGTGTAGTGAATCCGACATTACCGTCTCCTCACTCAGTGAATTCCATATTCTCACTGCTCTTACCGTAAAGAACCCCTTCCTATGCTGGTGCTGAAACCTTTTCTCTTCCAGTCTTAGTGAGTGCCCTCTTGTTACCGTAATATCCCTCCTTTTGAACAAATCCCGGGCAAGGTCTCTATACTGTCCCCTAACATATTTGTACACATTTATTATGTCCCCCCTCAACCTTCTCTTTTCCAGGCTGAATAGTCCTAGTTTTGCCAACCTCTCTGGGTATTGCAGTCCCTCCATTCCCTTTATTAATTTTGTTGCCCTCCTTTGTACCTTTTCAAGCTCATTTATATCCTTTCTATATATTGGGGCCCATAACTGAGCACAGTATTCCAAGTGTGGTCTGACCAGTGCTTTGTACAGTGGAAGAACAATGTTCTCATCCTTTGCAGCTATACCTCTTCTGATACATCCCATTACCCTGTTTGCCCTTACAGCAGCGGCCTGACTTTGGGCACTCCAATTTAGTTTGCTATCAATCAAGATGCCCAAGTCCTTCTCCATCTCTGAATTCCCCAATGATTTCCCATTCAGTGAGTACTGGTGACTTCCATTTTTCCTTCCCATATGTGTGACCTTACATTTCTCCTCGTTAAACCTCATTTGCCATTTAATGCTCCACCTACCCAGCTTATCCAAATCCCTCTGTAGGTCTTCACTATCCTCTTTTGTATTAATTGTTTTACATAACTTTGTGTCATCTGCAAATATTGATATTTTACTATTTATCCCGTTGACTATGTCGTTAATAAAGATATTAAATAACATTGGGCCTAGTACAGACCCCTGTGGTACCCCACTAGTGACGCTTACCCAATCTGAGTATATTCCATTTATAACCACCCTCTGCCTTCTATCCTTTAGCCAGTTAGCTACCCACTTGCAGACATTTTCCCCCAGCCCCATCATTCTCATTTTGTATACCAACCTATTATGTGGCACGCTATCGTACGCTTTTGAGAAGTCGAGATACACGACATCCACTGGTTCCCCCTGATCTACTCGAGAGCTAACCTCCTCGTAGAAGTCAATCAGGTTTGTTTGGCAGGAGCGATTCCTCATGAATCCATGTTGGTTCGGGGTTAATAGATTATTAGCGTCAAGATGCTCCATGATTGCCTCATTAATAAAGCCTTCAAAAATTTTGCCCACAACGGACGTCAGACTCACCGGCCGATAGTTTCCGGCGTCACTTTTTGCTCCCTTTTTGAATATTGGCACTACATTCGCCTGTCGCCAATCAAGTGGTACAGACCCCGTCTCAACAGAGTCCTTAAATATAAGATATAACGGTCTGTCTATCACATTACTTAGTTCCCTTAGTACCCGTGGGTGTATGCCATCAGGTCCTGGTGATTTGTTTATTTTAATGTTACTGAGGCGTTTCTGTACCCCAGCTTGGGTTAGATTTGTCATACTTAGTGGAGGATTAAGCTTGTCACTTCTCATTTCGCCTGTTAGTTCTTTTTCCTTTGTGAAAGTTGACGAAAAAAATTTATTTAATAGATTAGCTTTATCCTCATCTTTCTCTATGATTTTGCCTTCATCACTTTTTATCGGTCCAATATTATTCGATTTAATCCTTTTACTATTTATATACGTAAAGAACAGTTTGGGATTTGATCTACTTTCCCTAGCAATACGTCTCTCTGTTTCCTCCTTTGCTATTTTTATTTGTTTTTTGCAGGTTCTCGTTTTTTCCTTGTAACACATTAGTGCCTCCTTGCTGTTTTCCTGTTTTAATCTCTTGAATGCCTCTTTTTTGCTATTTAACGCCCCTTTTACGTTCTTATTCAACCATATTGGTTTCCTCTTATTTCTGGCCCTTTTATTCCCATACGGTATATACCTCTCGCACTGAGTATTCAGAATTCTTTTGAAGGTTTCCCATTTACTATTCGTATTTCCTTGATTAAGAACTTTGTCCCAGTCTATAAGTTGAAGGTTTTCTTTCAGCTGATCAAACTTCGCCCTCCTAAAGTTTAATGTTTTAGTTGTTCCCTTATTGATAACCCTACTGAAGGGCATTTTGAAATTGATAATATTATGATCGCTATTACCTAGGTGCCCCCCTATCTGTACCTCAGTTATTCTATCAGGCCTATTAGTCAATATTAAGTCCAACACTGCCTTCCCTCTCGTTGGTTCCTGCACTAGTTGGGAGAGATAATTATCCTTGATATTTGTCAAGAACCTTTTTCCTTTCTGCGATCTACAGGTTTCTGTTTCCCAGTCAATATCCGGGTAGTTGAAGTCCCCCATTACAATCACCTCATTATGTTTTGCTACTTTGTCTATTTGTCCTAATAGCAGTTTCTCATTCTCCTCTGTTATATTGGGTGGCTTATAGCAGACCCCCAGTAATATTTTATTATTATTTTTTGCCCCCTCTATCTCTACCCACATGGACTCGACCCCCTCTTCTCCCTCTCCTATATCTTCCCTTAGTCTGGGCTTTAGACGTGACTTTACATATAAGCAGACTCCTCCGCCCTTCCCCTGTTTCCGGTCCCTTCTAAATAAACTATAATCTGTTAAATTTACCGCCCAGTCATAGCTATCGTCTATCCAAGTCTCTGTTATACCTACGATGTCATACCTCTCCTCCAATATAAGCGCCCGCAGCTCATCCGCCTTATTGGTCAGGCTTCTTGCGTTGGTCAGCATGCAAGATAAAACTTTGGGGTTATTTAGCATCCTATTCTTCTCTAACGATCTAACTGTACTATCCCCACCCCCCTCTCCACCCTCATTATATTCACTTCTCCCCTTCCCCCTTGCTTGCCTCACATCCCACCTATTTCCTTGGTTCCCCCCCCGTCTCTAGTTTAAAAACTCCTCCAACCTATTAGCCATCTTCTTCCCCAGCACCGCTGCACCCTCCCCATTGAGGTGCAGCCCGTCCCTACGGTAGAGCCTGTAGCCGACAGCGAAGTCGGCCCAGTTCTCCATGAACCCAAACCCTTCTGCCTTGCACCAACTCTTTAGCCACTTATTCACCTCCCTAACCTCCCGTTGGCGCTCCTGTGTGGCTCGCGGGATTGGTAGTATTTCTGAGAAAACTACCTTGGAGGTCCTTGCCCTAAGCTTCCTACCTAGATCCCTGAAATCATTTTTAAGGACCCTCCATCTACCACTCACTTTGTCATTGGTGCCAATGTGGACCATGACCGCTGGGTCTTCGCCAGCCCCACCCAGTAACCTGTCAACCCGATCCGCGATGTGCCGGACTCGAGCGCCAGGGAGGCAGCACACCGTTCGGCGATCCCGGTCTTTGTGACAGATTGCCCTGTCTGTCCCCCTAATAATAGAGTCACCCACTACCAGGACCTGTCTAGCCTGCCCTACACTTCCCCCCTCCCCCTCATTACTGGAGCATACACTCCCCCGGCGGTCAGAGGATCTGTCGTGCTCCAATAATGCCGGTTCTGAACCAGCCTTCCTATACTTCTTCCCTCTATCCCTTCTAACCGTTACCCAGCTCCCTGCCTGTTCAGCCTGCGCTTCCCCACTAAGCTCCACCCCCAGTGTTGACCCATTGAGTGTCTGCTCGGTGAGCAGCAAACTCCGTTCCATGTTGTCGATGCTCCTCAGTACCGCTATCTGAGCACTTAGATCCAGGATTTGGGCTTCCAAGTGCACGATATGCTCACATCTCTCGCAGCAGTATGGATCCCTGAGCGGTAGCTCAGGGAATGCATACATTGCGCAAGATGTACACTGCACGGCTCCGGCCAACATGGACGTCATTCTAAATATGGGGATACAGTCAGTATATATGTACAAGTACAAAACACAATTATTTATATATAGGTGTATGGACGGGGATCAATTAGGGATGTGCAAGTGTATCGATTAGATATCGGCGCGGGATCAGTTAAGTATGGACGGGGGATCAATTAAGTATCAATTAAGTATGGACGGGGGATCAGCTGAGTGGGTCAGGTGGATTAATTAAGTGTGGACGGTGTGTCAATTAACTATGGACTGGGATCAATAAGTATGGACTGGGGAAATAATTAATTGTGGACTAGGGATTCAATCAATTAATTATGGACAGGGGGTTTAATTAAATAGGATGGGGGGTAAAGCAAAAAAATAGGTATGGACGGTGGGTCAATTAACTAAGGACTGGGGATCAATAAGTATCAATAATATCAATAAATATGGACTGGGGAAATAATTAATTGTGGTCTGGGGAATCAATCAATTAATTATGGACAGGGGTTAATTAAATATGGTGGGGGATAAGGCAAATAGATAGGGACTGAGGATGAGTAAAAGTGGACAAGGGGAATCTATTAAATAGGACAAGGGGGATCAATCAATTATGGGCTGGGGGGGTCAATCATTTAAATGTGGTCAGGGGGATCACTTTAATATGGACGGGGGTGGTCGGGGATCAATTAAATGAGGACGGGGGGTCAATTTAATGTGGTCAGAGGGATCAGTTAAATATGGACGGGGGTGTTCAGGGGAATCAATTTAAATATGGACGGGGGGGTAATCAATTAAATATGGACTAGGGAATACAATACAATTACAATACAGATACAAATACAATACAGTACAGTACACACTTGGGTTCAGTAGGGCCGCTTATCGTGGCCTCCTGCCCCTCACTCACCTCCTCTAGGGACGCTGCACGCTATCACAGCGCGCTTGTCCCTCCGGTCGCCTCTTACCGGTCCTCCTGATCACCTCCTGGTAACCACCACCTGGCACCCTCCGCTGGCCGGCACTGCACGCTGCCACAGCGCTCTCTTGCGCTCGTCCCTCCGGTCGCCTCCTACTGGTCCTCCCGGTCCGCTCGGTCACCTCCGCCTGGCTCTCCTCCCTTCCCAGGAGCTCTCTCCACACACAGCACAACTCTTGCAGCACACGGCAGGCTCCGCCTCCACCACTTCCTGTCAGGCCTCCTCCCACTTCCTGTCCCACTTTTATTTTTTAATTCCTCCTCTTCGATGCAGAGATATTAGCTTATGAACTTTAGGTTAAAATTATTGATATAGTTCAACTGGGTCTTACTAAAGATTTGTTATTGGGGTTGTGTACTTCTTCCCCTGCATGACGCTGACAAATCATAAGAAGGCAACGTCATACAGGGGAGAAAAGAACATGCCCTCCTCTTCTCACTGATCTCTGCAGCTACTGTGTAGATACTGCAGAACTGAGTTACAGTATCTCACAAAAGTGAGTATACCTCTCACACTTTTGTAAATATTTCATATCTTTTCATGGGACAATACTGAACATATGACGCTTTGATACAATGTAAATTAGTCAGTGTACAGCTTGTATAACAGTGCAGATTTGGTGTGCCCTCTAAATAACTCAACACACAACCATTAATGTATAAACCGCTGGCAACAAAAGTGAGTACACCCCTAAGTGAAAATGGCCAAATTGCGCCCAAAGTGTCAATAATTTGCGCGGCCACCATTATATTCAAGACTGCCTTAACTCTTTTAGGCATGGAGTTCACTAGAGCGTCAATGCAGAGGTCAATGCTCTTCCACACCTCCATGATGAACCTCATGGAGCTGGTCGATGGGTTGCCCCATGAAAAGATATAATAAAATATTTACAAAAATGTGAAGGGTGTATTCTCTTTTGTGAGATACTGTGTGTACCTATCATTACAAACACTTCTAGATCTCATTTCTCAATGCTGTCAGCTCTGACCCTCTTCCCACATTTACTGCCGTGAGAAGAAATCTGGAAGAGTTTGCTATGATACATAACTCAGCTTTGGTAATCCACAGTTGAACTTTACATAAATTATAACCTATACTTTAAAAGCTAATATCTCCGCAATGCAGAGGAGAAATGAAATAATAAAAAAACTGTTTTATTCAAATCTGCAGGCAGTATCCCATGATGGAGCTAGATTAACATGCTCAAACTTGTGAGAGCTCCTCTTTAAGCCATTTTGACACTACTATGGAAATATTAACCTCTTGGCTGATGTCTGGAGATGTTGATTCAATCTTTCCACATTATTTTACATCCTCCAATACCAGTGTCACAGCAAGCTTTAGGTTTTTCTATTTTTCACTCCCATTGTTTTAGGTTTTAAATTATTGTTCATCATTTGCTCTTTTGTATTTATCACGAGTGCTCTATACAAAAAACGCTGTTTCACTAGATTCATTTTTTTTCAGGCGATATTCCATATTATGTACTTAACCTTCATGGGTGCCAATAACGATGAGCAGGACTGTAATGTATACGTGCCCCAATACATTTTGTCCACATAGTGCATGAGTTTTCATGCCTGCGACCTAAATATATAAAGCTGAAATGGGTTGTCCCATGAACAAAGTACATTTGAATCAATAGATCTTAGAATAAGAATAAATTCTACAATTGGACAGGATATTAAAAATGTTCCTGTGCTCAGATAAACTAGGCACGGAACATGTTTAACGCTACAGAAAGAATCAGCTGCGATCTCATGCTGTTCTTTCAGTATACTCGCTTTTGCTTCCTGCCTTGCCCAGAAGCTGTGGTATATCCAACCATATTCTTACATGGTCGGACTCAGCCATAACACAGGGGCACATTTATAAGATTATCTCGGGACAGGCACATTTTTTTAATACATCTAATTATGGAATATATTATTATTCCAAGATCTATTCATTAAAATCTACTTTGTTCATGGGACAACCCCTTTAAGTTAAGGTCAGGAGTCCCGATGGCCGGGTTAACTATTTACCCTGCCCAAGCATTGAATATAATGGACATGTAAATCTAGCTTAATACTAGAACTAGCATAAACTGTGTATAGATCCAAAATAAGGCTAAAATAGACATTTAAAGTTTTGTTTCTGTCAAGTAGCACTGATCAATTGCAACCAAGAAAGAAAAAAAATACATATAAATGGTAAAAATTGCAAAATGTGTGTAGTCTTCTTATAAGTAGAAGGGAAATGGCACACTCTGCTCTTAAATATCTTACCTACATGAAAAATCTGGTAGCGCTTCCTACTCCTCCCCTTCATTCCAAATTCATCCCTTCTGATTAGTTTTTCGGATATTTGTCGAGCTCCTCCTTTATTTCATCAGATGGTTCTGCATACAACCATCAGTTGTCACTGTGACCCTTAATTAGCACCCACATATCTATTGTTATGCTAACTGGGTGGTATTCTTAACATGCCAATTATTAACCATGAAACTAGGCAAGAAAAGAAAACACACTTGAAATGTGTAAGTGCGCATTTCTCGGGCACAGTTCTTAGCAATTTATTTTCTGGTATCAATTTAATATCAGAACTGTGTTTATTTTGTAGCTGGAATGGCATTTTATTCTTTTCCTAAGCTGGTGAAATTGTTCGGGGGTCGTAAATTCACAATGTGTGTCTGAGCACTCAATATTCCTTAAAAAGACAGCCTATTGAAGAGCAGTCAGTGACATTTCTATGGCGACTCCCTCCCCTTTTCCCGTCTTTCTTCCCTATCTTGACACATTCCTAATTAAGCAGCAATATAAAACTGTGTAATTGAACAGATGTAGTAGTCATTAACAAGCGTTACCCATTCTTCTATAAATTCTGTATGTAAAGAGGGGGCTCGGTGAGCAGTGGGTGAACCTAATTGCCCAGCAATTCCTAAGGGAGATGTACAAACAGATCAAGACATCACATACGGGAAAGGTTGGAGTTCCGACATAGGATTCTTGTCACTCTCTCATTTATCTTGCTACATTGAAAAGTTAATGGTGGCAGGAATCAGGCTTGGGAAGTACCATAAATAAAGCAATGTCTATGCCTGAAATGAAGCACACCACTGCTTTGTCTGGCTTTTGGTGACATTTTGATTAACGCGTCACATAAAGCAGCGGTTTTTATGAGCAGCTGCTTAAAAGACAATCTATTTAAGTGAAAAACACAGTTCAGAGTTTCTCATTTCCCTTAGCAATTTACTGGTAGGCGTACATAGGGCTTGCATTCTTAGTACTGCTTATGAAATCATTCTCCACTAGGCATTTCTGTGAGCTAAAGATTTGAAAAATACTAAATAATTCTCTTTTCATAGCAAAAATGGATCGTAATATTGACGTTCTGCACTTTAGAGCAGCCAGCAGGTCAACTGCAGTGTCATAAAAGCAGAGTCATTGGAAAATGTTTTCTTCACAGGGAACTCCATCATTAATATTTTTATGGCTAGACCAATGCAACATGTACAAAATATGCACATATTGTAAAATAACATTCAGTTCTTCGCATCAATCCACAGAGTGAGCACAGTCTCTTTGCCATACGTGGAACCCTATGAGCAGTCTCCCTTTCATGTGTGGAACCTGAGTCAAAGACTTCTGACCAGATAAGCTATATTCTTTCTTTCTTCTATTGAATATGACCTGTTATATTTACTCCTGATGAACCTCTTAGTGGAGTTGGATACAGGTGTTTAAGCTCATGTATTTGTGTTAATCAAGGTCAATAGGGGGCCAGCTTTGAAAAAGGAGCAGCCATTGTATTAGACCTTCTATATTTTATAGGGGGCCAGCTCTGAAAAAGGAATTGAGCTAGACCTTCTATTTTCCCTTTTTTTATGTATATTTACTGGTAATTGGGTATCGGTTAATGTATATTATTGTGTGGCCTCTTGGATTGGAGCAAAGTTATGTGTCCCCATGTCTAATCCTATTTATAAAGCACGGCTGAATCGCAGTCAGGCTGGTTCCATTGAGGGACAGACAGGGAAAGAAAGGGCCAGCCGCCGATAAGTGGGGGCGCCACTGCTCAGGAGCAAGGGTGCCAACCTCTGCTGTCAGGTAGGGCTTCTAATAGGGCACAGAATAGGGTTATACTCCCTTAGTAAGATTACATGCTGTATATCCAAAGCCGTTACAACCACTAGCCGCTGAATATCTACCTCCCAATCTGGTCCCCTACAGAAATATGCACTTATTCTGTGCTTGACTATTATGGTCTGCTATATATTATCTACCACCCTGCCTTATTATTAAGCGAAAGAAGAGGTTTAGTTTACAATTATTGTTTACAGCACCAAGCAGCTTATGTCCCCAGCTAGAATCAGGGTCTAACAGGGCTAGAAGGGACAGCCACCGAGGAGAGGGGGCGCCACTGGAGTAGATTCTTAAGGTGCCAACCTCCGCTGCAAGGCTGGTGAAAGTGGTAGTTTTAGGATAGGGCTAGTATTTAGTTTACCACTTTATCACCTGGGTGTTTAGTTGATAATTATTTTAATCTATATTTAATAAAAAATGGTTTTATAATATCTTGGCAAAAAGTATAGCAATCTGAATTTTTCTTTAATATCAAGCAGCAAATCCAAGTTCAGACTATATAGTCCAGTGGACCAAGTAGCATAGAAAAGCACAAAGTAGCAGAGCACATCCTGTTACAGGACGTCAAAAGGTTTGTCCAGGACTTCGATATTAAAGGCTTATTCTTAGGATCAGTCGGGTCCGATATTGACCGATCAGCTGGTTGCAGGTTTCAGGATGGCCAGAAGAAAACAGCGTATTCAGAACATCACAGCTCTATTCACTGTGTGCACGGTGTAATGGCCATTCTCAGAAACTGCAACTCGGCTCTCATTCACTTAAGCAGGATTTGAGCGCAGCATCTGAGAACAGTCACTACACAATGCACAGAGCTGCTGATGTCCGGACACCGCAGGAGCTACAATCTGATATTGATTAGTTATACGAAGGATAAATAATGATAACTTAAGTCCTGGAAACCCCTTTATGGCGATTTTAGAAAATCATTTACGTAATGTTTTAATGAGCATTTGGTGACAGTGTTAATTGTATGGTAATACAGGTTATGGTAACATTAGAATTAGGTAATATATGGCACAGGTACTGTACAGACATCATACTGACCTGTTGTATGGGCACTGTATAGGAGTTTTATGGTATGGCATTGAGGTATTACTGTATGTGAAAAATGCATGAGGAAATATATGCTGTTATGATGTGGAGAGTGTTTGGCGATGCTATTTGACAATAAATAACAGTATTTTACATTATGCAATGCTTGGCAGTATGGGAGATCGGTCGAAAATATTTATGTGGGAAATGTATGGCAATAGTATTTATGCAGCACATAGTGTTTTTATGTACAGTACAGACCAAAAGTTTGGACACACCTTCTCATTTAAAGATTTTTCTGTATTTTCAAGACTATGAAAATTGTACATTCACACTGAAGGCATCAAAAATATGAATTAACACATGTGGAATTATATACTTAACAAAAAAGTGTGAAACAACTGAAAATATGTCTTATATTCTAGATTCTTCAAAGTAGCCACCTTTTGCTTTGATGACTGCTTTGCACACTCTTGGCATTCTATTGATGAGCTTCAAGAGGTAGTCACCAGAAATGGTCTTCCAACAATCTTGAAGGAGTACTCAGAGATGCTTAGCACTTGTTGGCCCTTTTGCCTTCACTCTACGGTCTAGCTCACCCCCAAACCATCTTGATTGGGTTCAGGTCTGGTGACTGTGGAGGCCAGGTCATCTGGCGTAGCACCCCATCACTCTTCCTCTTGGTCAAATAGCCCTTACACAGCCAGAAGATGTGTTTGGGGTCATTGTCCTGTTGAAAAATAAAGGATGGTCCAACTAAACGCAAACCGGATGGAATAGCATGCCACTGCAAGATGCTGTGGTAGCCATGCTGGTTCAGTATGCCTTCAATTTTGAATAAATCCCCAACAGTGTCACCAGAAAAGCACCCCCACACCATCACACCTCCTTCTCCATGCTTCATGGTGGGAACCAGGCATGTAGAGTCCATCCGTTCACCTTTTCTGCGTCGCACAAAGACACGGTGGTTGGAATCAAAGATCTCAAATTTGGACTCATCAGACCTAAGCACAGATTTCCACTGGTCTAATGTACATTCCTTGTGTTCTTTAGCCCAAACAAGTCTCTTCTGTCTTCTGCTTGTTGCCTGTCCTTAGCAGTGGTTTCCTAGCAGCTATTTTACCATGAAGGCCTGCTGCACAAAGTCTCCTCTTAACAGTTGTTGAAGAGATGTGTCTATTGCTAGAACTCTGTGTGGCATTAACCTGGTCTCTAATCTGAGCTGCTGTTAACCTGCGATTTCTGAGGTTGGTGACTCGCATAAACTTATCCTCAGAAGCAGAGGTGACTCTTGGTCTTCCTTTCCTGGGGCGGTCCTCATGTTAGCCAGTTTCTTCGTAGCGCTTGATGGTTTTTGCAACTGCACTTGGGGACACTTTCAAAGTTTTCCCAATTTTCCGGACTGATTGACCTTCATTTCTTAAAGTAATGATGGCCACTCATTTTTCTTTACTTAGAATTTGTATTATGGCAAGAAAAAAGCAGCTAACAGTCTATTCAGTGGGACTATCAGCTGTGTATCCACCAGACTTCTGCACAACACAACTGATGGTCCCAACTCCATTTATAAAGGCAAGAAATCCCACTTATTGCACCTGACAGGACACACCTGTGAAGTGAAAACCATTTCCGGTGACTACCTCTTGAAGCTCATCAAGAGAATGCCAAGAGTGTGCAAAGCAGTCATCAAAGCAAAAGGTGGCTACTTTGAAGAACCTAGAATATAAGACATATTTTCAGTTCTTTCACACTTTTTTGTTAAGTATATAATTCCACATGTGTTAATTCATAGTTTTGATGCCTTCAGTGTGAATGTACAATTTTCATAGTCATGAAAATACAGAAAAATCTTTAAATGAGGGGTGTTCAAACTTTTGGTCTGTACTGTACATCGAGTACTAACTAGCTATGTTATGTATACACTTCATGGAAATGCTATTCCCACTGATGTGGTAGTAAATAAACACTATGATAAGGGTGTAGATATATAGCTGGCAAGCGCCAAATGCATTTGCTATTGTGTTTCTATATGGCCCTTATATACAAATACAGCACTGCACATTCCTAGAAGAAAAAAAAAAGAAAAGAAATCCTACAATAATAAGCAAGACTTCTAGAAGACAGGGCATGTTCGATCTCATAGTTCTTCAAATGGAGTGCCGCAGGTTGCCTACACTAGTCTTAAGTATTCTGTGTACTTACAGAAGTATGCCTTCTCTATTTTTTGTTTGCTTCTAAGTACTATTGACTATATTATCTACTTCAAAGCAGAATAAGTCACATGGATTCACTTAATTTCCACCACTGCTAATCCATTATCCAAATTTTGTCAGAGAGATTCTCGATCGATCCCACATTACACATGGCAGACTCTACACCTAATAGAAACTGACTTGTTTCATTGGGGCCACACTGCCTTCCTGTCCCTCTGCCAACATCTTAGATTTCATTTATTGATTTCAGATTCAAAGCTGCTTTGGAGAGTGCTAGATTCTTAGCTCTTCTGAGATTAGGTTGTAACAGAACATTACAATAAAGACAGCACCTTTCAACCCACACTGGGGGTCATTTGCAAGAACTTCACTGTAGCTCTATGAGTAAAGCATACATTTTTAACAACCAAGGATGTAGGTAAGACATAAGCAAAAACAGTGCATTTAGTAATGAGGTATACTTATAGTGTACATAGACATGGACCCGTTGTATGCCAAAATAGTGTCCTTTTGGCACGTCTGGTTTATATGTCCGAGCAAAACAGTTTTAATGTAATTAAAAACATAGTATACTTTGTTATGCTTAAATGGGTGGATTTGTAAGGGGTGGTACTGCCCAGTTGTTGTTTCTGCATTCCAAAATACCCAGATAGAGGTTCCTGGGTGTGTGCATGTGTTGTGGTTTCTGCTGCTGACACCGTCAGACTATGTTATGCCATGATTTGTGAGGCACTGGGACCCTATAGCTCCGTGGTGAAGACAGGCAAATTTATGGAAATTAACTCTTGTTTATTCTGTCTGAAACCTATGTATAATAGCAGGAAAAATGCTTGAGTCTTTCATCTGTACAGTATAACAGAGGTTGACACTTAATGGTTGCAGACGGCAGCACATTAGTTGTGTAGAATGTTGAAAATGAATAACTGTCTATGCTGAGGGCCTCCATCTTTCCAGTACAGGGCCCTCGGATCGATGATTTGGGCTGTGATCACTGCACCCCAAACTGCGCTCTGTGAACTGTGTAAAGGAGCTCTCTCAGCTTCCAACCTACTGACATGCCCCAGCATGGTTGATCCCATATTTATTCACGAAGACCTACAGGTCTGGCTAACACTGACACTTGCTTAAGATTCACTTCCACTAGGTCTCCAACTAGCCTTCTATGAAGAGACGCCACTGTTCCTTCCTTGCTGAAAACCTGCTACCTTGTAGGTCTGCTCTTCACACACACACACACAATGATGATCAGAACTGGGTGAGGGTTTCCTTTCTTCTCTCGGACTCAACCAAGACTAACTATAAAACCAGGAACTAATCACTAGTGCCCATTTAAACCTCCCCAACTATGGGCTGATCCTACAGTTAACCCTGTCACCTCTGACTAACAGTAAACTGCAGCTGACATGAGGATAAAACATACAATAATACACAGGTCACATTAGATATAATGACAGGCGTCTTCAGAGAGGATGTTCAGCTATCTTCTCCACCTTTACAGATGGATAGATAAATAGATAGATAGATAGATAGATAGATAGATCAACAGGGCTTAAGGGATTGGTCATTTTATTTTAACAAATGTGTGTCAATTTTGTGACATTAATATATAAGTATTACATTGGTTCTACTATACTTATCTGTATTACTTATACATTAGTAAGTGCCATAAAATCATGTCCCCGACATATTTGTTAAAATAAACAAAGTAGACAACCCCTTTGATGGCCAACTTTTGCAACTACATGGAATACAGTTGCATATTCCTGGCCTAAATTTTGTCATTTAGGTCCGGAGTTTGTCCTGGATTATATATGGCAAGAGTACATTTCAAAGAATAAGTTCAGTTCTCATTTATGATATGTAGGGTGCAGATAGGATCAACTAATGCCACATGAGCAGTAAGTATATTTAGTAAGACTACTCAAGTATGAGAGTACTATGTAGATATTAAATATATGACAGTAAAATTTTACATAGAAAGTCAGAACTTTGATTTTATTTTGCTGTATTTAGTCATAACAATAGGTTTATGAAATGTGGCTGTCATTAAAATAAATAATCCTTATAATATATACTTGTAGGAACTAAAATTTGTAAAGTGAATTCTAACCCCAAGGCATTGTGTAATCAACGGTCTAAGTTACATAGTTACCAACAGGTATCAGAATGCATGGATAATGTAATCTCCGGTAACCATAGCAACCTTCCTGACATTGAGATTTCATATTCTCTATTTGTTAGCAGAATGTGTGCTAGAGGATACCTCTCATTTCATACTCCTGTTATAGGGTTTGGTTTTCTGATGAATGTTTGCAGTCACTCTATGTGACTGCAGGTTTCTAAATCCTCACAGCGTGTGCACCACACACTGTCAGGATTCCCTGATATTGCCGGCAAGACATTGCACACTTCCGGCCACATTCTGACAAGACGTGCTCGGCCTCATTCAATACAGTTGAATTTAAAGTCACACAGAGTGACTGAAGAATTTTATCATAAGAATGGAAAACCCCTTTAAGTGTAGTTACTACTGGTTCTGAACTAGATAACTACACAGTCTGATTCAGAACTACATAACAGTTTTCAGTAGTGCCGGGTTTTGTGAATGGGCTGTATTCCATTTGAGAAATGTGTTTCATTTTTTTAAATTTGTACGGACTTCTTTTGATCAGACGATGATAAATGGTTAAAATTCTATATGGCTTTATAACTTCCTTGTCATTAAAATTCTTGAACGGGGGATTTTTAATTATGCTCTTTACTGCTCGTATTCTAGGTTACTGTTACAGTCTATCAGAGTCGGTCGGTCTCCTAGGCAAAGCCCAAATGTCAATCAAGCAGGCGCGCATTGCTCAAGCAGGTATAAAGATAGGTGGCTGGGAAGAGGTGCGCGCCTGAAGAATAATGTTGAGAATAGTCCCTTAAGTGATTTTTTAACAAAACCACTAGACAAAAAAACTAACTATTGTAGGATGTGTATTAAAAGCAATAAATGTTAACAAAAAAGTGGTTTTTGGATTTTACTACCTAAAAGGGAACCTGTCACCAGATTTTTCCCATATGAGACAAGGCCAGTACCTGTAAGCCCTTGTATATAGCATTCTAATATCCCCCAATCCAGCCTGCAGGACAAGAAAAAAAAGCTTTTATTTTACTCACCTACAGGGCCAATGGGCATCGCTGGTCTTGATCCAGTGCCTCTTCTTGAGGGCAGAGCAAAGTACTGCAGCGCGCTTGTGCTGGCGCTCTTTGGCTTTTTCCTGCTCATGCACACTGCAATACTTTGCTCTGTCCTCGACAGGGCAGAGAGAAGTACTCCTGCACAGGAGCGTGATCCTGGACACTGTGTGGATGACGGAGGACACATCGTCCACACGAAGCAGGGAAGGAGGATGCCGATCATAAGAAAGGAGGTGCTGGATTAAGCCAAGTGACACCCATGGGACCGGACGGCCTCATGCGTGGATAAAATAAAAAGCTCTTTTTCTTGTTTAGCAGGCTGGATTGGGGGCATATATACAGCATATTAGAATGCTGTATATGAGGGTATACAGGTACTGGTCTTCTCTCATATAGGAAAAATCTGGATCCCTTTAAAGAGAAAGTGGTCCACATAACAGGACTATTCATTTAGATCATTATGGGTTAATAGTTCATGTTTGCAATGCCATATATCCCAGGTTACATCGCACTGTTGTGATATTTCAGTGCCTGTTCACATACCTTATTATTGTGTGTTGTCCCTACTGAAATAGAAAGCACAGTGCATTCATATCTCATTCTATTATTATTGCATGAGCTTTTTCTTCAACCAATTGTTCATGTATTTTTAATTTTCCTTGTCTATATAGTACCAGTCAGATCTCTGGTTATAAAATATACACAGAGCGAATAAGGGCAGCATGTTAAATTAAAATACTAAGCTCTATAACATAGACATTAAAATACACTGCTTTAAACAAGACTTGCCATATTTCCAATTACTGAAGCTTTACTTGACGAAATCAGTCACTATCATTTCATATAAATACAGAGATATTACTAAAAAAAAAAAATTTCCGGATTCTCTATAAATAATTTATTGAGCTTTTCTGCCTCAAAATGCTTTTTATAAAAATTCAAATAGTGTCCTGGAAAAACTATCCTAACTTTAGCAATATAAGGAGCATTTTCCAGGCTATGCCATAAATGTTTAAACCTTTAACCCTCACCTTTTGTGAACAAAGGTGATAGATAATCTTTATTCCCCATGCATAAATTGCCTGTTCAGAGAGGAAAAAGTCTTGAACTCTAATACCACCTACTGGAAGTAGCAATCCTAAAACACTATATGGATCCTTTATTGAGCCTTGCCACAAGAATTAGGATAAAAGCCAAAACAGATACTTTATTTGCAGACACCTGTTTTGGGGTGCTTGCTCCTCATCAGTACAAAGCAAGAGGTCTAATTTGGCTGGATGAGAGGTAATTTAGACAGCTATATGTAGATCGACAGATAGATAGGTAGATAGATAAAGGTGGATATTCTGCTATGAGGTACATTCACTATAAGGTATGTATTGTGAGGGGGTTACACAGTAAAGCTGTATATAGTATTAGGAAGTATATTCACTGTGAGGTGTACTGTGTACGCTATTAGGATGTACATTAACTGGGAGATGTATAATGTAAGGTACACTGAATATACTAATTGATAAAGTTAAGTATTTTGCATTGTCACATAAAACTAGTAGAGAACACCATCAGCTCAGTGCAGTTCTATATATGGTTTCACCATGGTTTTTGGGTAGTGGTAATGGCATATACTGGACTCAAATGACTAAACATCTGATTTGCCTGTTGTGATGAAAGCCGGCCGGTGGGTGCAGCTCTCTGGCGCCCCCTTACCTCTCAGGTCAGTCAAGGTACTGCACCTAGAGAAAGTAGTGCCAGGAAGCTGCAACCAGCGCAGGGAACACGGTAGTGTGTTATCCCTTCAACGTCACTAAACCGTAACGTCACTACACAGCACAACTCGCTAGCGCCCTCTTAGCCTCAGGTCAGTCAAGGAACTGCACCTAGGATAAGCGGTCGCCAGGGAGACTGTCCTGTAACCTACTGGGTATCGGGGCCCTCTGTAGTGAGGGCGGTATATATATCTTCCTTGGCCGCGCCAGGAATATATATATCTGAACCTCCGACCGTCACTACCAGCCTTCCCCAATCCCCAGTTGGTATGCTGCCACCAGTCCCTATTTTAGATATACGCCCAGTCCGTGAATGGGCCTATATCGGGTCAGGAACCAACCCTGGGTAGCGTTTTGGCTTGAGCCGAGCTCACACGGACGTGCGTTCGTTATGCAGAATAAAAGGCAGGCCCACAATTACTTGAGGTAATTGATTATAATAATACACTAGATACACGATATACAACTAAATATACACAGGTATAAGGTCAGGCTAAACTATACAACAATGGAATACAACACACAGAATCACCACAGCATATCAGTTACCGGTTTCTTGATTTTCTTGTGACGCAGGGAGAGGATTCTGCGGTCGCAGGCACGGTTCTTTGTTACAGGCTGAGGCCTACCACCGCATGGTCAAACTGCTCCTCCCCTTGGTGGCCTCAGCTGGTGCTCAGATGTTCAGCACACCACTCTTGGGTCAAGACTGACTTGTCTCTTGTCTGTCCTGCTATCTTACCTGCCCTGTCCCGCCCACTGCTGGTGAGGTCAGCTGACTCAGTCTCCACCCTCAGGTCTAACTTCGATCAGAAGCCCAAATTCTATGGAACCCAATAACTTCTTCTGGGATGGTCTCATGATACCCCCAGGGGTTCCCATGGATTCGGGCCGCCGTAACCGACCTTTTGATATCAATTATGATACCATACGGTCCTCAGGAATGGCTCCGCGCTATATCTTGGCTTCCAGAGCACGTACAAACGTCTACCGCGGAGGCTTGTGTGCGCAATGGCTCCGGGACGCCGTGATATTTTTTTATTGGCCCATCCCATGCAACATGCGTGTACTTTTCATGTTTCTATATCTTATGCCTCCATGCTTGTGACAGACAAAGAAACTAGTCCTATGGGACAAATGGTCAGGTACAGATAGACGAAGCACCCCCCCCTGCTGGCTGTGTTTCCTCTCGAAGTCTTTGAAGCTCCTAGCATTCAAGTGTTAAGTAGGCCCCGGGGCTTCTTATCTTACAGGAGCCTGGATGGGGGGAAACTATCTAGTTGACGTTTTAACAGAAGGTCCCAAGGGTGGGGGCTGCTGAAGTGTGGCCATCCCTGGATATGATTTATCATTACCAAGATGGCGGCTACAGGTTCATCACACCTCCCCCTATACGAGGGCGCGAGGGGGTAGCACATTCCTGTGTTCCCCCGTGCGTCCTTCTGCACCCTCCCCTTGCCGGGATAACCCGTCAGCGTTACCGTGGTCACGGCCTCTTCTGTGGCGAATGGAGAAGTGGTACTGCTGGAGAGCGAGGCTCCAGCGTAGCAACCTGCCATTCGACCCAGAGACCGTGTGTAACCAGCTGAGGGGGTTGTGGTCCGTCTCCACGGTGAAATGGCTCCCGTACAAGTAGGGCTGCAGACGCTGCAGGGCCCATACAATTGCCAGGCATTCTTTTTCCACCGTGGAGTAAGCCACCTCCCGGGGCAGTAGCTTCCTGCTCAGGTACAAGACAGGATGTTCCTGGCCTGTCGTGTTGACCTGACTTAGCACAGCACCGAGGCCAAAGTCACTGGCGTCGGTCTGTACCACAAACGGCCGGTCGAAGTCGGCAGCTTGCAGTACAGGGGAGCTACTTAGGGCGGCCTTGAGTGCCCCGAAAGCTGTCTCGCAGGCGACTGTCCAGTCGACTGCGACGGGCAGCTTCTTCTTGGTGAGGTCCGTCAGGGGCTTGGCCAGGGTGCTATAGTGTGGGACGAACCTCCTATAGTACCCGGCGGTCCCCAAGAAGGACATCACCTGCTTTTTGGTCCTAGGAGTGGGCCAGGATGCGATGGCATCCACTTTCCCCGGTTCTGGCTTCAGAACCCCCCCGCCTACCCGGTGACCCAGGTAGAGGACCTCACTCATGCCCAGCTGGCACTTTTCCGGCTTGATGGTCAAGCCTGCCCGGTGGATCCGACCGAGCACCTGCCGCAGGTGCTCTAGGTGATCCTCCCAAGTGGGACTGAAGACTGCAATATCGTCCAAGTACGCAGCCGCGTACCCTTCAAGTCCCTCAAGCAGCGTATTGACCATCCGCTGAAAAGTGGCAGGGGCATTCTTCATGCCGAATGGCATCACTGTGGACTCGTACAGTCCAAAAGGGGTGATAAAGGCAGAGCGTTCCCTTGCCGCGGGGGTCAGAGGAATCTGCCAGTACCCCCGGCTCAGATCCATGATGGTCAGGTACTTAGCCCCGGCCATCCGATCGAGCAGGTCATCGATGCGTGGTATGGGGAACGCATCGGTGGCCGTTACAGCGTTGAGCCCCCGGTAGTCCACGCAGAACCGTGTAGTTCGGTCCTTCTTTGGTACGAGGACTACAGGCGAGGCCCACGCGCTGCTGGATGCCTGGATCACCCCCAGCTTCAGCATCTCGTCTATCTCTTGGCGCATGTTTCCCTGCACCTCGAAAGAGACCCGATATGCTGAACGCCGGATCGGCGGGTGATCGCCAGTGTCCACGTCGTGGACAGCCATCTCAGTCCTTCCGGGCAGGCTGCTGAACAGCCCCCGGAAGGGGTGCAGGGTGGTCCCCAGCTGGGACCGTTGGTCCTCCGTGAGCTGGTGGCCAACCCCCACATCCTCGATGGACCCACCCGCCTTGGCTTGGGTGAGCAGATCCAGGAGGGTTTCTACCTCTCCTTCCTCGGGAAGGTTGCACACTGGGTGGGCAGTCGCTTCCCGCTCATGATGAGCCTTCATCATGTTCACGTGGAAGGCCTTCCTCCTTCCACGGGCGTGATCCAGGGTGACCAGATAGGTGACGGCATTGAGTTTCTGGTGCACGAAGTAGGGACCTTCCCAGGCTGCCTGAAGCTTGTTCTGTGGTACGGGGACCAGTACCCACACCTTTTGACCCACCTGGTAGGTCCTCTCACAAGCATTCTGGTCGTACCACCGCTTCTGGTCGGCCTGGGCCTGGGCCATATTGTCCTGCACCAGCTTTGCCAAGGCCATCATCCTGTCCCGGTGGCGCACGACATACTCGATGACCGACACCTCGGGGGTGGCCAAATCCCCTTCCCATGCTTCCTTCACCAGAGCCAGGGGGCCCCGTACCCGTCGCCCGTACAGGAGCTCAAAGGGGGAGAACCCCGTTGAGGCCTGCGGAACCTCCCGGTAAGCAAATAGGAGGTGTGGGAGGTAACGCTCCCAGTCTCTCCCGTGGGAGTCGACCAACATCTTAAGCATCTGCTTTAAGGTGCCATTGAACCGCTCACACAGGCCATTAGTCTGTGGGTGATACGGGCTGGCCACCAGATGTTGCACCTGCATTTGCTTACAGAGGGACTCCATCAGCCGCGACATGAACTGGGTCCCTCGGTCGGTGAGCATTTCTTGGGGGAAACCCACTCTGGAGAAGATCTCCAGTAAGGCGGTAGCCACCTTGTCGGCCCGAATGGACGACAAAGCTACCGCTTCCGGGTACCGGGTGGCATAGTCCACTACCGTGAGTATGAAGCATTTCCCGGAGTGGCTGGGAGTGGACAGAGGTCCAATAAGATCCACAGCGACCCTCGAGAAAGGCTCTTCGATGATTGGCAGAGTTACCAGTGGGGCTTTGGGGCGCGGCCCCGCCTTCCCCACCCTCTGACAGGTGTCACACGAACGGCAGTAGGCACCCACCGCGGCTCCCATCCCAGGCCAGTAGAAATGCTGAGCTATCCTGGCCTTGGTTTTAGCGATCCCTAGGTGTCCGGCCATCGGAATCTCGTGTGCGATCCGCAACAATTCCGCCCTGAACGGATAGGGTACCACTAACTGTCGGTCCCTGGGCCACGCCTCCGGTGAACCCTGCTGGACCGTTACCCGGTACAGCCGTCCCTGGTCCCAGACCACACGCTCGCAGTCTGACTCCATGGGAGGCTGTGCCGCCTGTTCCTTGAGAGCTTTCAGGCTGTCGTCTGCTTCTAACGCAGCCTGAAATTCCTGACTTGATGTGGCCAGAATCGACGAAACTGCCACATCCTCTGTCAGCCCCTCCGGGCATGTCACCTGGCCGCTGTCTGACCCGGCAGACACTTGGTCAGAAGTGGGGAAGCCGTCGGACCTCTGCAAGGCTCCTTGGGCTCCGGCGCTCCCACTCCTGGTGACAGCGGCTATGACCGCTGTGACCGTGGGTAGTGCCTGCTTCCCCTCTGTTTCTGACCAAGCCGCCCGATCAGGCAGGCTTCCTAGGCCTTTGGACATCTCGGATGTGGGGAACTCCTGCCCTGGGGTCTTACCTGGCGGCTCCTCTCTTGGGACACCCCCACCTCCCATGGCCTGTTCCTCCCCCTGCAGTGGGCCTATACTCAGCAGCCTGGATACCCCTGGGAGCCCTACACTGCCGGTAGCTGCCCCCCTCTCCATCCCTGAGCTTCCCTCTACAGAATCCTGCCCGCCCCCTCCCTCACCGGAGGACAAGAGGTCACGGCACGCCGGCTGAGCACCTCTGCGGGCATCCCCACACTCCCCACCTGCTTTCACTAACCCTGTTTGTGTTGTGTCTGTGCAGGTGTTACCCTCAGGTTTCACTCCCTCCTCCTCAGCAGGACACACACTACATACAACATGGTTGGCATTAGCAGCAGACAAATCAATACACTCTTGGGGGGCCGAACTTGGGGGTTCAGAGGGTACATACTGCGATACTAGACGCCCCAAGTCGGTCCCTAATAAAACATTTGCGGGAATATTTGGCGTTACTCCCACCTCCCGCATCCCCCTTCCGGCACCCCAGTCCAAATACACCATGGCAACGGGAAGTGCCGGCTCCACGCCTCCAACCCCGGAGACGGAAAGAGTCTTTCCTGGTACCAAGTCCTGGGGGGACACCACCTCAGGCCGTACCAGTGTTCGTTCAGCGCCAGTGTCCCGCAGTCCCATGACCGCAGAACGGCCTATGGTGACGGGTTGGATGTTGTCCAGGGACCTACCACCACCCCCTCCCACACACAAAACATTGGGCGCTCTCTGGGAATGGGATGGGGTCTTTTGGCGCTGGGGACACTCAGCCCTAAAGTGTCCTGGTTTGTTGCATAGATGACAACGTCTTACGTCTGGTCCTTGCCTGGAGAGGGCAACAGGGGGATACACCCCTTGTGTTCTAGGGGCCGGGGAAACAGGGGCATGACTGGGCTTACCCCCTCTCCAGGTGCTGCTGGCAGACTTCTTCAGCTCAGGCGCCCTGTTATTGGCATACTCGTCTGCCAGGGCGGCTGTAGCAGAAGCCCCTGTTGGTTTTCGGTCACGGAGGAACTGTCGGAGGTCCTCTGGGCAGTTCCACAAGAACTGCTCCGTGACGAACAGTTCCTGGACCTCCTGGCGGGTAGTAAGCGCTAGACCCGAGGTCCAGTGCTCTGCGGCTCTCAACAGCGCCCGCATATGATCGGTCCAGGTGTCCTTGGGGCCACGCAGCAGGCTCCGGAACTTCTGGCGGTACGACTCGGGAGTGAGGTTGTACTGCCGGATCAGGGCCCGCTTGATGCAGTCGTAGTTCTGTACCTCCCCGGCAGGTAAGTCCCCCAAGGCATCCAGGGACTTACCCCTCAAACGGGGGGTCAGGTATCTGGCCCACTGATCCCGGGCCAGATGGTGCTGAAGACAGGTCCGTTCAAATGCCACCAGAAAGGAGTCCAGGTCCCCATCCTTCTCCAGTAGAGGGAAGTCCTCAGCTCGGACTTTGGACGACTTGGTCTCCTGATGGGTTGGTTGCTCTAGCGGAAGCCCCCGCTGGGCCAGGTCCAGTTGGTGCTGGCGCTCCGCAGCTCGCTCTGCACGCTCCGCAGCCTCCCGGCGCTCTGCAGCTTCACGCTCCGCAGCCTCCCGGCGCTCTGCAGCTTCGCGCTCCTCCTCCGCTGCCTTCTCTGATGCTGCCAGGAGGGTTTTGTAGACGGCATCGCCATGAGACTGGAGACTTGCCATAGCCGCTTGTAAAAGGGCTTGTGATCTGGACAGGCTGGGCTGGGTAGGTGGTGGGCAGCCCACTGCGGGACCGTATACTGGGGACTGGCTCCCTGAGGTGCCCGGGCTGGACTCCTCCTCGCCATGAGTAACAATGTCCTCCCCTCCTGCCACACGGACCGTAGCATTAGCCTCCTGCAGGGTCTTGCTCCTGGTGCCGTCTGCCATCTTGGTAACCGACACCGCTGCAACCCTGAGTTTGCACACACCTTGTTATACTTTTAGCCTGACCGTCTAACGTTGGGCTGACCTTAAGACTCCAGCAGTGGAAGTTACCACTGGCAGTCTTTAGTGCCTGGGAGTAGGGGTCCCACAACACTATTATTCTGCAATCCCACCGCTCTGCCACCAATGTGATGAAAGCCGGCCGGTGGGTGCAGCTCTCTGGCGCCCCCTTACCTCTCAGGTCAGTCAAGGTACTGCACCTAGAGAAAGTAGTGCCAGGAAGCTGCAACCAGCGCAGGGAACACGGTAGTGTGTTATCCCTTCAACGTCACTAAACCGTAACGTCACTACACAGCACAACTCGCTAGCGCCCTCTTAGCCTCAGGTCAGTCAAGGAACTGCACCTAGGATAAGCGGTCGCCAGGGAGACTGTCCTGTAACCTACTGGGTATCGGGGCCCTCTGTAGTGAGGGCGGTATATATATCTTCCTTGGCCGCGCCAGGAATATATATATCTGAACCTCCGACCGTCACTACCAGCCTTCCCCAATCCCCAGTTGGTATGCTGCCACCAGTCCCTATTTTAGATATACGCCCAGTCCGTGAATGGGCCTATATCGGGTCAGGAACCAACCCTGGGTAGCGTTTTGGCTTGAGCCGAGCTCACACGGACGTGCGTTCGTTATGCAGAATAAAAGGCAGGCCCACAATTACTTGAGGTAATTGATTATAATAATACACTAGATACACGATATACAACTAAATATACACAGGTATAAGGTCAGGCTAAACTATACAACAATGGAATACAACACACAGAATCACCACAGCATATCAGTTACCGGTTTCTTGATTTTCTTGTGACGCAGGGAGAGGATTCTGCGGTCGCAGGCACGGTTCTTTGTTACAGGCTGAGGCCTACCACCGCATGGTCAAACTGCTCCTCCCCTTGGTGGCCTCAGCTGGTGCTCAGATGTTCAGCACACCACTCTTGGGTCAAGACTGACTTGTCTCTTGTCTGTCCTGCTATCTTACCTGCCCTGTCCCGCCCACTGCTGGTGAGGTCAGCTGACTCAGTCTCCACCCTCAGGTCTAACTTCGATCAGAAGCCCAAATTCTATGGAACCCAATAACTTCTTCTGGGATGGTCTCATGATACCCCCAGGGGTTCCCATGGATTCGGGCCGCCGTAACCGACCTTTTGATATCAATTATGATACCATACGGTCCTCAGGAATGGCTCCGCGCTATATCTTGGCTTCCAGAGCACGTACAAACGTCTACCGCGGAGGCTTGTGTGCGCAATGGCTCCGGGACGCCGTGATATTTTTTTATTGGCCCATCCCATGCAACATGCGTGTACTTTTCATGTTTCTATATCTTATGCCTCCATGCTTGTGACAGACAAAGAAACTAGTCCTATGGGACAAATGGTCAGGTACAGATAGACGAAGCACCCCCCCCTGCTGGCTGTGTTTCCTCTCGAAGTCTTTGAAGCTCCTAGCATTCAAGTGTTAAGTAGGCCCCGGGGCTTCTTATCTTACAGGAGCCTGGATGGGGGGAAACTATCTAGTTGACGTTTTAACAGAAGGTCCCAAGGGTGGGGGCTGCTGAAGTGTGGCCATCCCTGGATATGATTTATCATTACCAAGATGGCGGCTACAGGTTCATCACACCTGTCATCAGAGAGTCTCTCACCTGTCCAGCAGCAATAACCATGTGCTCCTGTCATATGATTCAGAGATGAACCCTGCACCCAGCTATAAGGGGCAATGGACGACCACATGGACATTCAGTTCATGCCAGAAAACAGCAGCCAGTAACACCTGGCTTATGCCATGACAGAGCAACAGTGAAATGACTAGAGCGCAAATACCAGGGCATAAGTGACGGCAGAGACCCAGCTCTCCTGGTGCAGGTGGCAGTCTGCAGGTAGATGGGTTTCTGGAGACAGGTCCTATTTGTACTGCACATATTAGACTATTTAGCGGATGTACACGTTTCGTGGCTGGGAGCAGTAGCCGCAGGCGAGGCACTCACCTCCTTTTGCGTCTTGGTGAGCTAAATGTAAGTGTGGGCCCAGGCAGGGTATGTGGACTTGTGCTGTGTGGGCATCCCACCCATGCAGGCTGCATGTAGCCGGTGGTGTGGGCAGACAGGACTATAGGTTCCCCAGTTCAATAAAGGAGACTGTTGTTGAAGCATAGAGTCTTTACTGAATGATAACTTGGCAAAGGTTATATACAAGGGATAGCAGTCACAAAGTCTTATGGTCGTTTCCTCTATGGCATAAAGCATTTTCCCTCACACCATACCCTTCCTCTGTAGTTCTACTCCAGGGATTTGCAGACACACTGTTTTGTCCTACATCGCCACAGCCCAGCCTGAACACTACAGTCTTTAACAAGGCTCTACCACTCGGGACCCCCTCTAGTCCCACAAACTCAGTCTAGTTTACCTTCAGCGTTGCAAGCTCTGGGGTTTGTGATTCAGCGTCATATCCACGGACCCTTCTCCAGAAGGCCACTGTGACTAGTCAGTCACTTCTTCCTTAGGATCTCGTTATCCCTGGCCTTAAGTATCCTTTTATTATGGATCACCTCTTTTGGCAGCAATATTCACTTGGCACTCCAAACTCAAACTCCCTAATTACAGGAAGCAGCCCTAACACAAAACCCCTCCCACTATGGGCTAGTCCCAAACATTAACTATCTTACCCTAATGGCATTACCTAAACTACATTCAATTACCTATCCCTATACTACCTATATTATACACTATGCCTACACTATAAACCCTATGCTGTACATTACTAATATTACTTTTCTTACATTATACATTACAAAACAATTCACATGACATAATGTATACAAAGATGCAGAACACTATTCACACACACAACGTGATTGATGTCTACAGGGGTAGGAATGCTGCAGCACAGTCTGCCATCCTTATATGCACAGTCTGCCATCCTTATATACACACTATAAAATACATAAATGAAAGAAAAAAAATCACAGAGTTGAAAACACCTAAGTTTTGCTATGTGTTACAGTCCTAAAATTCACAGACGGTTGGCAAACCAGCAAAGCCATTATATTTAGTGGTGAAAGCAGCAATACAGGATTGGAAATCAGAGGTTCTGAAATTCTATTCTCTAAACATATTAGGGTCCAGTAGGATGGATCCACACCTATCAACCTATCATACATTTATGGCATAGTCTAAAAATGATGGTTTTGTTTAATTTTCATATGCTGATGGCCACTGTGAAGGAAATATATAATTGTAAGGGAAACTATAATATCAGTAAAATAACTAGTTAAGGCAGCATCCAAATGATTGTCTCTACACAAAAGGACATAACATTTGTTCTACTCTTATTGCAGGAACTCAGAACCACAGGGGGAAGGGGGGTCTCCTGGGAGAATACTGAGAGGTGTCAAACTTAGCTCCTGGATCCTAGCTTCAAAGGGGTTATCAAATGGGCTGTGCTAGGCAGAATATTTCCTTTTGACTGTATAGAGATGGAGGGGGGAGACACAGGATATTTGAAATGGCACAACTGAGCCCATTGTCCATTCACAAAGTCACAATAGGTGATGTCACAGCAGACCATGCTCCTTTTCCTTCACAATCACCTTTTGCAGCTCATTAGACACTTCAATACAAAACAAAGGGCCAGGATCCAACTAATGTGGCTGTGTACATGTGTTGTTTCCTGAAACAATATGAAGTTAGAGTCTAAAAAAGACCCATTAGCTAATGTGAAATTTGCAAGATTTCTATTTTTATTACATGTAAAAAAAAAAGCAAAGACATTTAACTCAAAAACCTGGTTAAAAGAACAGTCATTTTCTGATGATAGCTTCCAAAATTCTACTCCTCACTTGCAACATACCCCATACTCATTATTGTTTGGTGAAATATTGGCCAGCCATGAGGAGACGCGACTAGGCCTCATGTGACATCATGATGGTGTGGGGCCTAATAAATGCCAGAAGCACCTAAGATGCCAGGCTGAGGATGCTGGCTGCCCTGGTCCATCTTTCATGGAGGAGAGTTAGTCTAGACATTTTCTATAAGAAACCAAACTGTTTAATTCAGTTCAAAATCCCATCTTTAAAGATCTTGTTTGCTTTTTTCACCTTCCTGCACAGGCCTGATACTTCTCAATGGGTGTAAGAGCATGGGGATAGGGCTATATGTCAGTCAGCATCTCAGCATGGAGTTGCTAGGACACCAGTGAGCCAACATTTACATAACCCTTTCAGCACCAAGGCAAGATAAAAAGCAGGACTAACAACGTGTCATCTTAACAGCATTCTTATTTGCCGATGATATGCAACGTACAGAACACAAACCTTTGTTAGGAGAACTTGGGCGCTTTAATATATGCTGTTGGGTTTCTGACAGCTGCAAGCCTAAATATAGCGTAATGATTATTTAATATGTGGCATGTCTTTTCTGCTTTCCAGAGTTGGGTTATGTGCTTGTGCTCATCATTTGTTTAACTTGCAGTGTTCCAAGCTTAAATTGTGTAGGAGGACACTGAAATGGATGCCGGGCAAATTATTTCTCTGATAATAGCTTTTACATTTACTGGCACCAGAATTAAACATATCATTGCTGGTATACCATATATCATTGTAGACTCTTAAGATTATGCAAAATAGTGTGATTTTACAGTATTAATTAAGAGGATAACAGACAGGAACTCTGGTCCCTTTGGTTTTAAAAGTTTTAGAGATTCATGGTATAATCGATAAATTATTATGTCTGGCAGGTTGGGGCCCTGCCGTACATTTGGAACTACCACTTATTAGAAGAATGAGGGTCACCAGACTGGTATTCTGTAAGCCAAAGTACCTGGAGATAATCACAAACCAGAGGAGGCAGAGGTCATACAAGCTATCTGATTTTTTATTGGACCAATGTTTTTCAATGCGGCAGCGCAGATGACTGAATTTTTTCACTGACAGAATCCATGTGTGAAAAAAATTGCAGCATGTTGCGATTTCACTCAGACACTCACCCATTCAAGTCTATCAGTGCGTGGAAAACATCGGACTGCATTCGGATGACTTCTGAGTGTAGTCAGATTTCTGCGGACTCACACAATGGAGAAATTTTGTCCTCCATCTTCTCCTCACCTGTGCTACAGTTCTCTCATCAGAGAGACTCGGATCACACTATGCTGACGCTCGGATCAAACTCAGATCAGAGTTTGATTGGAGTTTTCATTAGCATAATCGATTCTCTCAAATGAGAGACTCTACCGTCGTTTGACCCTGACCGGAGACTGAATATAGAGGTGGATGTGCTTGAAAGCAGATTTCGCCATTGAAGTTCATGGAAAAAAAGTAGCCACCTCACCAACCAGTTCAAGGATGCAAGCAGCAGAAGCAGCTTTGGCTAGCAGATTAAAGATCTGACTACATTTTTTGTCCTGTTCAAATATTCAAGACGTGATGAGGATTTAGCACGGTGAAGGCAGCATGGTGGCTCAGTGGTTAGCATTGCAGCCTTGCAGCGCTGGGGTCCTGGGTTCAAATCCCACCAAGGACAACATCTGCAAGGAGTTTGTATGTTCTCCCTGTGTTTATGTGGGTTTTCTCCGGGTTCCTCCCTCACTCCAAAGACATACTGATAGGGAATTTAGATTGTGAGCCCCAATGGGGACAGTGATAATAATGTCTGTAAAGTGCTGTGGAAATAATGGCACTATATAAGTAAAATAAATAAATCATCAACTTCACTAACATTCTACTTCCTGTATAAGTGAATGGAAAATGTTAACTCCATTTATATACTTCAATCCATCAATATGCAATTTTTTTTACAGCTATTAATCATTTACAAAAGCATTTATAGGTTTCCTATGTCAATGAAATGGAATGCATCCATAAAAGAAAAACGGATTCTGCACTGTGACATCCAATTTTTCTTTTGCGCACCCATGTACTAAAATCGGTGAGTCTCATCCCACATGCGGAAAAAAAAATACACGCTGCGATTTCTTCACATGCATGAAAATAAATGCCTTCAACTATATAGTCATTACTGAATAACGACATGTTTTCATCTAATGTTTTGTCAGCACAAAAAAAAAAACAGAGAGATCACATTGTATTGGTGCTTAAAAAGAATCTTTAATTGACAACATCTGTTATGCAGAAATTTAACTGTAGACTGCCTGAAACAAAGGAACGATAAGGCCAAAAGCATGAAATAGGTGCCCTGCTTATTCCAACAGTATACAAGGCTTGACAGCATAGCAGATGGCAGGCTCTAGCTAAACAACCTGTATGAAGCACAGAAATAGAAGCAGTGTGTAAACACCGGTGATCAAAGAATTGTTTCCATATAGATTAACAAAGTATTGCACAGACAATCAAGCATGTAAGGCTCTGCTGACATCATGCTTTCCCTTCACATTCAGTATATACGCTGAAGAAATCTCCCAACAGGCTCTACATATGCCTCTGTATGCTGCAGAATAGGCCCCAAATTAAAAAAAAATTAAAAAGTATACAACCTAGTATTTTTTATTTTTGCAGTTCTCCACTGTATTGGAAAGTCTTTATTTTTCTATGCAGGAAACAAAGTATCCTGACATAGACAGTTACTCATTTGACATCCACAGGATCTATAAGGCTCTGTGCTCAATGTACACCTTAGGAGTAAGGTTGGCCATATATCAGATATCTGTCGGCCGAACAATGCTTCGGCCAATCGTTCAGCCGGCAGCCATATCAGCCAACTCTACCATACATAGGAGCACTCGCTACAATGAGCACTCCTGTGTTCTCCAGGAGGAAGTCGCCGCATGATGTGTGACTTCTCAGGTAGAACAATGTGATCAGCAGTCCAAAATCGTACATGTATGATCGACATCTTTCCCGACCATCAGTTGGCCGGCACCCCTATACACGTTAGCCCATTGGTTGAATCCGTTGATGTCGGAGAGTTCAGCCAACTTAAAGGGGTATTCCCATCTCCAAGATCCTATCCCAGTATGTAGTAGGTGTAATAATAATAATATTGGCAAATACAGTCTCCAAAAGTCTACCCGTTATGTAGTAGACGTAATATTAGCAAATATCTCCAATTATAAATGTAGTATAGTTTTTCTGATTCGCTAGGTGTCTTTCCTCATATGCAGGCATTGCAGGATCTTAGGTTTCCATGGTTATGACCATTGATATAGTGAGAGTTAGCTAGTTGCTAGTGATCATAACCATGGAAACCTAAGGTCCTGCAATGCCTGCACATGAGCAAAGAGATATAGCGAATCAGAAAAACTATACTACATTTCTAATTGAAGGTATTTGTTAATATTATTATTATTACACCCACTACATAATGGGTAGGATTTTTGAGATGGGGGAATACCCCTTTAAGTCTAATGTGTATGGGGGCCTAAACTCAAGTGTGTAATCTGAATATACAGATGTAGCAAACGTCAACTAGACAAAGAGTTACTGTAATGGAGCAAAATACCATAAAGCAACAAACTTATCTTGCCATTTAACACAACACAAGACTTTGAAAATATCAGCTATCTAGAAATTCCTGGACAGTCCGTAAAATTAGCGAACGCTATTCAATTATCCGGAAAAAAAATTAATGCTAGAACAGCTTTACAATTTACAATTTTGTTTTTCACCACTTAAAAAAATCTATACATGTTTGGTATCTGCGTACTCATACTCACCTGGAGAATCATATTACCAGTTCAGTTTTACCATATAGTAAACATGATAAATAAAAAAACAAAAAAGAATTGGGGAATTGCACTTTTTTTTGCAATTTTAATGAACTGGAAAGATTTGTCCTGCGTTACAGTGCATCACATGACAAAATGGACAGTGTTATTCAAAATTACAACTTGTCCTTCAAAAAAACAAGCCCTCATATGGGGGTTTGGTTTTAAAAATACAGTTATATCTCTTGGAATAAGGGGAAGAACAAAAAGTAAAAAAAAAACTGATAATGGCCATGGCGTGAAGGGGTTAAGTTGACCATGAGCTCCTCTGTATACCAAAGTATTCTAGAGGAAAAAATTAAAGGACAAAAACGGAAAATCACAAGGTCAGGTGAGACCTGACAGATACGCTTTAATGCATTAACTGTCTTATAACAATGGCACTTTAAATAATCATTGAAATTAAATTATGTTGTTTGGTAAATTTTTAAATAAAGACATTTATTGTCAGATAGAAACAGGAAAAAAGTCAAACAGAATCAATGAAAAATAGTCAAAAATGTAATGAATGTAATGGATGCAGCCTTTGTTTTTAAAACTTATTACATAACCCCTTATTCCATTCAGAGAAATATGGGTAGAGAAGAAGCAGCCATTCTTCAAAAAGAAAGCGGACCAACCCACACAATCAAAGGATGACCTATTAAATTGATGACATCTGTAAGATTAAAAGGCCTGAACAAAGCAATCCATGTTCAAGGCAGATCCCCACCTACTTGAAAGGACAGGCTGCCATGTATTGTAACATTAAGTGTGAACACACTTTCTGGACTATAGCAGTAGAAGAGACACAGATTTGTTCCGCAGTGAGAAATCCTCATGGTGTAATGTGATTTATAGAGCTAAAATGTACAGTAATTACAAAGAAAAAACATTTAAGCACAAAAAAACAATCCTCATAAGCTATTAGATTAAAAAAAGCATTTATAGTTTGAATTCCTGAGCTTTAACACCTATGACCCCTTTACATGAACATCAGAAACTACACAATATTGAAAAAGCAAGATGTACTGTACCAAAGTGAATAGCAGAGATGAGAAAATGGATTCAAGTGGAATTGAATTCTACTCAGATTTTACAGAAGTCTGCATTCCCCAAAATTGCAGATTTTTTATAATTCGCTTCTGTGTGGATTCGGCAAAATGCTGACCACAATTTTTCTGAACTGAAAAGGGCCATCAAAGGTAAAAAATAAAAAAAAATCTTTACCCACCTTACCACTCACCTTTCCAGACTCTGCACTGCTAATCGTCCCAATCCAGTCCTTGACACATCTTCTTACTGCCGTCTCAAGAGACGAAATCCCAAGCCTCTTCCCGCAAGGTCGGGACTTTCAGCCTTTGGAGGTTCTGCGCATGTATGGTGACAACCTCACCAGAGCTGGAAGTCCCAGCCTAGTCTGAAGAGGTCTGGGACTTCAGAGCTTGCGGTGGTGATAATAAGATGCAAAGAGGGACCAGACAGGGACGACGGTATAGAGCGGAGCAGCTAGAGAGGTGACTAATAAGGTAAGTAAAAGTTATTTTTTTCTATTTTTCACATACAGTACAGAACAAAAGTGTGGACACACCTTCTCATTTAAAGATTTTTCTGTATTTTCATGACTTTGAAAATTGTACATTCACACTGAAGGCATCAAAACTATGAATTAACACATGTGGAATTATATACATAACAAAACAGTGTGAAACAACGGAAAATATGTCTTATATTCTAGGTTCTTCAAAGTAGCCACCTTTTGCTTTGATGAATGCTTTGCACACTCTTGCCATTCTCTTGATGAGCTTCAAGAGGTAGTCACCGGAAATGGTTTTCACTTCACAGGTGTGCCCTGTCAGGTTTAATAAGTGGGATTTCTTGCCTTATAAATGGGGTTGGGACCATCAGTTGTGTTGTGCAGAAGTCTGGTGGATACACAGCTGATAGTCCTACTGAATAGACTGTTAGCTGCTTTTTTCTTGCCATAATACAATTTCTAAGTAAAGAAAAACGAGTGGCCATCATTACTTTAAGAAATGAAGGTCAGTCAGTCCGAAAAATTGGGAAAACTTTGAAAGTGTCCCCAAGTGCAGTTGCAAAAACCATCAAGCGCTACAAAGAATCTGGCTCACATGAGGACCGCCCCAGGAAAGGAAGACCAAGAGTCACCTCTGCTTCTGAGGATAAGTTTATCCGAGTCACCAGCCTCAGAAATCGCAGGTTAACAGCAGCTCAGATTAGAGACCAGGTCAATGCCACACAGAGTTCTAGCAGCAGACACATCTCTACAACAACTGTTAAGAGGAGACTTTGTGCAGGAGGCCTTCATGGTAAAATAGCTGCTAGGAAACCACTGCTAAGGACAGGCAACAAGCAGAAGAGACTTGTTTGGGCTAAAGAACACAAGGAATGGACAACAGACCAGTGGAAATTTGTGCTTTGGTCTGATGAGTCCAAATTTGAGATCTTTGGTTCCAACCACAGTGTCTTTGTGCGACGCAGAAAAGGTGAACGGATGGACTCTACATGCCTGGTTCCCATCGTGAAGCAAGGAGGAGGATGTGTGATGGTGTGGGGGTGCTTTGCTGGTGACACTGCTGGGGTTTTATTCAAAATTGAAGGCATACTGAACCAGCATGGCTACCACAGCATCTTGCAGCGCCATGCTATTCCATCCGGTTTGCGTTTAGTTGGACCATCATTTATTTTTCAACAGGATAATGACCCCAAACACACCTCCAGGCTGTGTAAGGGCTATTTGAACAAGAAGGAGAGTGATGGGGTGCTACGCCAGATGACCTGGCCTCCACAGTCACCAGACCTGAACCCAATCGAGATGGTTTGGGGTGAGCTGGACCGCAGAGTGAAGGCAAAAGGGCCAACAAGTGCTAAGCATCTCTGGGAACTCCTTCAAGATTGTTGTAAGACCATTTCCAGTGACTACCACTTGAAGCTCATCAAGAGAATGCCAAGAGTGTGCAAAGCAGTCATCAAAGCAAAAGGTGGCTACTTTGAAGAACCTAGAATATAAGACATATTTTCAATTGTTTCACACTTTTTTGTTAAGTATATAATTCCACATGTGTTAATTCCTAGTTTTGATGCCTTCAGTGTGAATGTACAATTTTCATAGTAATGAAAATACAGAAAAATCTTTAAATGAGAATGTGTGTCCAAACTTTTGGTCTGTACTGTATAAGGGTTATTATGCTAAATAATAAGAGACATTCAGTTTTCTGAGAATAACTTTGCTGCAAATCAACGTTCCCATGAAAATTCTGCCAGATCTGCTCATCAATAGCATTATATGGTTTTATAAAATAGAACATAAACAAAAAGTAAGCATCTCTTTCTTTCATAAAATAAAACTTACTCATTGAAAAAGGAAAGGTTAAAGGGGTTTTCCACTTTTAGGCACTGTGTTAAAAACACATCAGACAATACTCACCCTCCCCTTGCCCATACCTCCTTGCACTGGATTCTATGTATCAGTTGCAGTGGTAGCATCATAACTACAGTACACATCATTGCTTCAGCCAATCAGTCTAACTGCACGACTGAAACGTTTCAGAGAAAATATACTTTGAACATCTATGTACATGCGATGGAGACACCTGTCAAGCACCTGCAGTGGCACACAGTTTTTGAAAGAACTTGAAAGGATATTCCAAACATCTTGGAGAACTAGCAACAGATCTTCTGTGGATGTAAGCTTCCACAAATCCTTCTGTCTCTTCATGTAATGCCAGACAGACTCAATAATGTTGAGATCAGAGCTCTGAGAGGGCCATATCATCTCCTCCAGGACCCCTCGTTCTTCTTTACACTGAACATGGTTTGGGGTCGTTGTCCTGCTGCAGAATATATTCATGGCCTTGATGGTATTGCATGATTAATAAATATCTGCCAATATTTCTTAGAATTGAGGACATCATTAAAGACAATCTGTCACCAGGTTTTTGCTAGTAATCTGAGAGCATCATAATGCCAGAGCAGAGACCCTGATTCCAGCATGTGTAACTTACTGTGCTGTGTTTTAATGTTTCAATACAATCAGTGTTTTATCAGCAGACGATTTTCACTACCGGACAACTAACCTTGTGCCTCCTAGTCCAACTACGTTCCAGCATTGATTAGCAGCTCTTTGTGACTATACAATGTACACAGAAGGCTGTGGTGTCGGCAGGGTTATACACAGATCAACAATGGATCTCTGCTAGATCTGCAGCAGAGAAAACTGTGACTATCATAACTCGTATAAACATACCGCTTCTTCAGTCATTTCTATATAAACGACATGGAACCCCAGACATATATCTCCTATGCGTCCTGTTTGTAAGAAATCCCCTGTGTGCAGATTTTAGGTGGCGTGAGATTCCTAATGTGTCCACAGTCCTAAATAAGTAGATCACCCACGCCAAACATAAAAGGGAATTTCATTAACCATATACAAGTTAATCAGCAGCTCTTACATATGTGAAAAACACAGAGAAGCATAGATGAATGTCATATAATTCAATTTACATTATTAACCGTGGTTTTTATATCCCCAAATCATTACTGAAGGGCACTAGAGAGTGCAATTGGAAATCGTCCTATTAAATCTTACCTATTGCAATCATAGCTTTCATGATGATATAGCTATAACCTAATATACTGGCATCCACATAGATGGGTCACGAGACAGGTGTTCATGGAATATTAAAACACGCTTTGTTTGATTTGAGGATTGTGTGGACTCTGAAGCAGGAGACCGACCTTCCAACAAATGGTTCAGTTCTGACCTCACCATCTGCTGTTTGTTTTGTATGACCAACATGGAGATCTAGATCCATTGATCATGCACAAAAGCTGTGATGACTAACAAATCCTTAATACACCCTGAAATGAAATGTTTGCAGGTGAAGAAAAAAAAAAGAGATTAGAAATCACATTTTACTCATAACTAAAAGTAAATGTATCAAAAAAGGTGTTTAACAAAAAATATGACATTTAGGCTATGTTCACACAAGGCGTTTTATCAGTGGTTTTTTTATGCTTTTTTTAATGCAAATTTTCTGCTGTGTTTTACAGTATCAGCAAAGTCTATGAGATTCCAGAAATCTCATGCACACACCTTGCTTTTTGTTTCATCAGCATTTTGTGCTTTGCATGGTTTTTTGCAGAATAGAGCATGTCACTTTCAGCGTTTTTTCAGTGTTTTTCACCCACTGGAAGTAATGGGTGATGAAAAAATGCTGAAAAACGCACCAAACAATGCAGGTTTTGCAGCGTTTTTTGTGCCAAAACCTGATGAAATAGAATGAGATTTATTTTTTTTCACTTTACTTTATGTACATTCATAAAGAGACAAAAGTAAAGTGAAAAAAACGCAGCAAAAAGCAAAACAAAAAGCCAAGAAAAATCCTGAAAAAACATTCCTGGCAAGAGATCAGGTTTTGCTGCAGAAAAAAACTCTGAAAAAATGCCTAGTGTGAACATAGCCTTACGGTATATAGAGGGCAAAGACTGCTAAGGTTTCTGCAGTAAAATTCAGAAATAATACAATATATTACACAATGGGCCGCTACAAATGGAACCCTGGTTCTTTTGTTTGGTTTGTGAAGGAAAATGGAAGAATGATGTGCTACGATGTCAGAAGATGCCCAATGTCAAAAGGGCCATCTACAATTATATCCAGTAGCCAACTGCAATATGCCACATACCGCTGATTACTTCCTCCATTAACTTTCACATAACTGACTCTTATAATGGCTTCGGTTGAAAAGGGGTTTGAATCCCAGTAGATAAATTCTTATTACGCAGGGAATGAACACGATGGAGCCTGCCACCAATTGTTTCTATAAACTGTTATTCCCATCACAAAGTCTTATTGCATTCAGCTAGAAATGGGACAATGTCCGTAACTGCATAGTCTGGAACTAACTCTAAGGCCACGTTCACACATTCAGTATTTGGTCAGTATTTTACATCAGTATTTATAAGCCAAAACCAGGAGTGGATGAAAAATGCAGAAGTAGTGACGTGTTTCTATTAGGCCACGGTCCCACTATCAGTATTTGGTCAGTATCCGGTCAGTATTTTTTCTCAGGAGTGGGAGCCAAAACCAGGTGAGGAACAATCAGAGAAAAGGTATAATAGAAACAAGTCACCACTTCTGCATTTATCACCCACTCCTGGTTTTGGCTCCCACTCCTGAGAAAAAATACTGACCGAATACTGATAGTGGGGCCATGGCCTTATACTTTTCCTCTGATTGTTCCACTCCTGGTTTTGGCTTACAAATACTGATGTAAAATGCTGAACATGTGAACGTGACCTAAAGGGGACAAAAGCATCACAGTTTGCATCAGTTGGATCAGTATCTATTTATTACTGGATTAAACAAATATAGTGTATTTAGATCCTTAAAACAAAATCAGATCACAAAAGAAAAACTGATTGACAGGCTGATATAGACTGAGATAATTTTCCTCACCAGTGGAGGCTTAAAGGAAATCCGTCAGCAGGCCTTTGCTATGTAATTTGAGACCATTATCATGTAGGGGTTGAGACACTGATTCCAGCAATGTGTCACTTACTAGGCTGTGTTGCTGTTTCAACAAAACCAGTGTTTTATCAGTAGAAGATTATCAGGGCAGGACTAGGTTTTTCATGTCTTCTAATCATCTGCTCTGTGTAACCCGGCCTCCATCTCTAATTAGCCGTTTTCTGTCAATATAAAGTGTACACAGAAAACCGCCAATCAGTGGTGTGAACGGGGTTACAAGGCTTAGTGTTCTGAGCACTGTTAGATCTGCAGCAGTGAAAATAGTAATTGTATCAACATGACAGCAAGCAGCCCAGCAAGTGATACATCAATGGAATCAGAGTCTCTGCCCCTACATTTTGCTGCTCTCAGATTACAAAGCAAAAACCTGTTGACAGAATCCCATTAACTCAAAGGGAACCTGTTAGGTGATTCATGATGTTCAAACATTGGGCAGCCTGAACTGCAGCCTGGCTGCTTGATCACATCCATGTATATTATTTTCTGAAACGCTCTGGCACTTTAGAAAAAGTATACTTAGAAGATCTGGCAGGTGCTCATAGCCAAAAACCAGACTAGGCACCACCCCTCTTCTTAGTGTTGCACTAGGTGATTAACAGGCCTCTCCTTAATGGCTCACAAGGTACCACCTCCAGAAGCACTGGGAAGAGCTTTAAAGTATAGTATTTTTCAAACACTGGGGCGTTTCAGAGAATAATATACCTGGCTGTAATCATGTAGCCAGGGTGCGATCCATGCCACATATGGTTTGGGCAGCATGAACTGCATGACAAGTTCCCTTTAAAGTTCCTATTCCAATGCAAAAAAACTAACATGTTAACATTTTAGAAGTGTTATATTTATAATACTGTTTGTTTTATAAAGCCCAGAGATGCTCCATCTGCACTCTTCATAGTAACGCCCAAAAGTATTTGTTGTCCAACATAGAAACATAGAATGTTAGAGTTGGAAGGGACCTACATGTTCATTTGGTCCAACCTGCTCAATGCAGGATTCACTAAACCATCTCAGACAGATATCTGTCCAGCCCGTTTGAAGACTTCCATTGAAGGAGAACTCGTCACCCCTCGTGGCAGCCTGTTCCACTGATTGCTCACCCTCACTGTCAAAAAGTTTTTTCTAGTCAGCACTGGACACAGTATTCCAGATGAGGTCTGGCCAAAGAGGAGTAGAGGGGGATAATTACTTCACGTGATCTAGATTCTATGCTTCCGTTAATGCAACCCAATGTCGGTATCTTCTCCCATTCAGCTTCATCCCATTGCTTCTAGTCTTTCTTTGTGCAAATGAGAATAAAGCTGATCCCTCTACACTATGACAGCCCTTGAGATATTTGTAGACAGCTATTAAGTCTCCTCTCATTCTTCTCTTTTGCAAGCTAAACATTCGCAAATCCTCTAACTGTTCCTCATAGGACATAGTTTGCAGACTTGTCACCATTCTGGTCGCTCTTCTCTGAACTTGCTCCAGTTTGTCTATGTCTTTTTTAAGATGTGGTGCCCAGAACTGGACACAGTATTCCAGATGAGGTCTGGCCAAAGAGGAATAGAGGGGGATAATTACTTCACGTGATCTAGATTCTATGCTTCTGTTAATGCAACCCAAAATTGTGTTTGCCTTTTTTGCTGCTGCATCACACTGTTGACTCATGTTCAGTATGTGATGTATTAGTATACCCAAGTCTTTTTCACATGTGCTGTTGCTTAGCCCTATTACTCCCATTCTGCATATGCTTTTTTTTATTTTTCTTGCCCAGTTGGAGGACTTTGTATTTCTCTTTGCATTAGCTCATTTTCACAAGGCAATGAAATAATAAACATACAACAAATAAATGCCAGTGAGAACATGACCTTACATGAATCTGGTCACAGCGATAAAAACAGAAAGCTAACAGGAGAGGATCTGGAGGATCTGTATTTAACAGTTTTTAAGCCTTTAGCAACTTAATTAATACATCTCAAAGCCGGATATATGACACTTTTTATTCTACTGTTTTTCAAACAGAAAGGCATTAATATTACAAGTAAGATCACAGGCATTCACTATGAAATTTAAGCATATGTTCCAGGGCATAACATGCATATGCTGAGAAAATGCAAATGAAACCAGTGGCACAAGATGACGTATCTCAGCAGTTAATGTTCACCTTGTTAACATCTGTTAAAGATTTTTCTTGTTCATCAACCAGATGTACTATCAGGTTCTGAAATAGACATCTTATTGTGCTAAATAATTAACTTCTGTACAACAAAACCCTGCAAAATATTCTAACCTACAGCTGATCATTGGCAAATGCTCTGACAATGGACCCATTCTGTGTCCCCACATAAATTATTTATAGGGACGCTGTAAAAGTATAAGCGATTATAAATTGTACATAATATAATGCTACTTTTTACATTATGCTGAAGTATCCATTAACTCAGTACACTCAGATACAAAACTGTCCAGAATCATTGGAAATAGGTGAAAGCATTTATTTTTTAGTCCTCTTAGGGGACTTGGACCTGTGATCCACCAATAGCATGTACTATTTAATGAAATAACAAAATATCACAGTATATAGCAAAAAAAGTGGTCTCCTAAGAACACCAGCTAGAGGCTAGTCTTCATTGTTGATGGCAAAGGAGAAAAATCCAGCTCACTGCAGATGCCTAGTCCCTCTGAATCACCGAATGAACGTCACTGGCACCAATGATTATGATCAGTATGTTGTAGGAGAAATCCACCTCAGAGGTATAAAATCTTCAGCTTTATTTTAATATGATTAAAACATCTTCTCATGCTTCATTAGTCCATAGATAAGAACATCAATGATGTTCTGCTGGATTCGTCCTACTACAGTCTCTTCATAGTTGTACCATTATGATAGATAAAGAGGTCTTCAGCAGACCGCCAACTGTCATAGCAAACCATCAGCAAATTTCTGATCTTCACAGGTTAAAATCAGTGTGCAGAGTTTGGATTTGGGGATCCTCTGCCATTCTTCCCTGCAGATGCTCTCCAGTTCCGTCAGGTTGGATGGTGAAAGTTGGTGGACAGCCATTTTCAGGTCTCTCCAGAGATGCTCAATTGGATTTAGATCAGGGCTCTGGCTGGGCAAGTCAAGAATGGTCACAGATTTGTTCTGAGTGCTTGTTATTTTAGCTGAGTGCTTAGGGTCATTGTCTTGTTGGAAGGTGAACCTTCGGCCAAGTCTGAGGTCCAGAGAACTCTGGAAGAGGTTTTCATCCAGGATATCTCTGTACTTGGCTGCATTCATGTTTCCTTCATTTGCAACCAGTCGTCCTGTCCCTGCAGCTGAAAAACACCCCCATAGCATGATGGTGCCACCGCCACGTTTCACTGTTGGGATTGTATTGGGCAGATGATGAGCAATGCCTGGTTTTCCCCACATATACCGCTTATAATTATCACCAAAAAGTTATATCTTCGTCTCATCAGACCAGAGAATCTTATTTCTCATAGTCTGGGAGTCCTTCATGTGTTTTTGAGCAAACTCTATGCAGGCTTTCATATGTCTTGCACTGAGGAGAGGCTTCCGTCGGGCCACTCTGCCATAAAGATACGGCTGGTGGAGGGCTTCAGTGCTTGTTGACTTTGTGGAACTTTCTCCCATCTCCCTACTGCATCTCTGGAGCTCAGTCACAGTGATCTTGAGGTTCCTTTTTACCTCTCTCACCAAGGCTCTTCTCCCACGATTGCTCAATTTGGCTGGATATCCAGGTCTAGGAAGACTTCTGGTGGTCCCAAACTTCTTCCATTTAAGGATTATGGAGGCCACTGTGCTCTTAGGAACCTTGAGTAATGCAGAAATTCTTTTGTAACCTTGGCCAGATCTGTGCCTTACCACAATTCTGTCTCTGAGCTCCTTGGGCAGTTCCTTTAAGCTCATGATTCTCATTTGGTCTGACTTGCACTGTTAGCTGTGAGGTCTTCTATAGACAGGTATGTGCCTTTCCAAATCAAGTCCTATCAGTTTAATTAAACACAGCTGGACTCCAATGAAGGAGTAGAACCATCTCAAGGAGGATCGCAAGGAAATGGACAGCATGTGACTTAAATATGAGTGTCTGAGCAAAGGGTCTGAATACTTATGACCATGTGATATTTCAGTTTTTCTTTTTTAATAAATTTGCAAAAATTTCTACATTTCTGTTTTTTTCAGTCAAGATGGGGTGCAGAGTGTACTTTAATGAGAAAAAAATGAACTTTTTAGAATTTACCAAATGACTGCAATGAAACAGAGTGAAAAATGTAAAGGGGTCTGAATACTTTCCGCATCCACTGTATCTCTGGGAGAACAATGAGATTGGCAGTCCGAAATCACATACTCGCGATCAACATCTCTCCCGACCATCAGTTGGCCTGCGCCCCCATACACATTGAACCGTTGGCCGAATCCGTCAATATTGGCATGTTTTTATGGCACTAGTCTAATGTGTGTTGGGGCTTTTAAGCTCACATCAAAGGTAGGGACACAATATATGATGCAATACTATGTCATATGTCGAGAAGGAGTAAATAAAACTATATACTAGTGTGCCACAGTAGCTTAGGTCCATCGTATTCAAACATAGCACAAACATGCAGATGCCGTAACTTTTTTTATTTTTCCATTGACATAGCTGTATGAGGACTTGTTTTTTTGTGGGCTGACGTTCATTTTACCATATGTTTACCTGAGAAATGAGAAAAAATATCCAATTATGAAGGAATGAAAAAAAAAAGAGACAGTAATTGCATTGTTTTGGGGGTTTTGTTTTATATTGTTCACTTTATGGTAAAAATTATCTGGGAAATTTGTCTATAAGTCGGTATTGTTGATGTAATTTCAAGTTTATACAGTTGTTTAACACTTTGTCTTTTTCAAAAATAGAAAAACCTTGCAAAAAAATAGTTTTCACTTGCCATATTCCAAAAGAAACAGATTTTTTTTTGGGTTGACAGTGTAAGGGCATTTTTTTTTTGCAAAAAAACTTGTGGTTTTGCTGGTACCATTTTTGGGTCCATACAACTTTCTGATCTCTTTTTATTCCATTTTTTTATTTTACAAAAGATGTGACAATAAAAAACTGCGATTCTGCCATTTTGATTTTTTTGCTGTTTCAGAGTTTATTATATGGGATACACAATTGTTTTATATTTTATTAATTGGGACAATTATGCATCTAGCAATACAAAATATGGTAATTTGTATGTTACATTTCTCTATGTGTATTATAGAAAATGGGGGCGGTGATTTAAACTTTTAGATTTGTTTATTTTCTTTTTAAATATAATGGTTTTTACAGGCTACGTTCCATCGATGAGCTTCTGGTGAGTTTTTGATGTTGCACATTTTCGAAACCATTTCTGCCCCTATTAAGTGAATTTAGTTACTTGCGTTTTTTTCAATTCTTTTTGGAGTGCGTTCTTTTACATGCATTTTTATTGCATATTTGACGCTGTGTTTGTCTCATTTTGGTATGTCATTTTTTAAACAATGTGGCTTTGTTTTTGGTAATTCCTGGTGTAGTATGATGTTTCACATGCAGCCATAAACTTATATGGGTGCGCGTGATCCAATCAACATGAGAAAATAATCGCAGATCTGCAATGCCCCATAGTGTAACGCTGGGCCGAGTGCTATCTGATAAAACATCACATAATGCTTGGCAGTGTGAACGAGCGCAAATAGGAGAAAATAACATAGCAGACAAGGTGGCTTTCAGTAGGTCCCTGGCTGCCATGATAGACCAAGATTGAGAGTGGCATCAAGGTGAAACTATTGTGATCAAAGCTAGCTATAGCTATAGAGCTGGCAGTCACTCTACATTGAGCGGACTCCACTATGAGCTTTCTCCATACAGTTTGTGCGCTCATCAGCGATATTTAGCCAAAATAACATGACTTAAATGAAGACAATGATGCATGACCCCAAAATAAGATAATTAAGTTTAACTCTTTGCAATCTAGGTTTATCAATAAGTGCCTAAAATCAACATTTAAAGGGGTTGTCTCATGAACAAAGTACATTTTAATTAATAGATCTTGGAATAACAACTTCTATAATTGGATGTGTTAAAAAATGTTCCTGTGCTGAGATAATCTTATAAATGTGCCCCTGTGCTAATAATAAATACTAATAATTTTTACTTATTCCGCAGCACTTTACAACTGAGCGTGGACATATACAGACAATAAAGACATCACAAAGTAACAACAGTTACAGGAGGAGTAAGGGTCCTGCTCGCAGGCTTACAATCTATAAGAAAATAGGGGGACACAATAGGTAGAACGTGTTCGTCTATAAGTATATTGACTATAAATATGTCAAGGTGTTCCCATATGGTCATCAAACAGGATAACATTTATTCCAATGTCTGAGAGTTGAACAGCGTCTAGTTTTGAGTTCATCTTTTTTAATTACAGAAATCCACACAATTGGTTTGGCCGCTTGAAGAAAGCTTCGAGTAACTCAGTTTGAATAGACTAATTGCAAAATTAGATCCATCAAGCTGTTACTTTGCCAGGTGGTAGTGTTTTTCTAACAAGGCTTGCCTTTATATTGTGTCAGAGTCTAATTAAAAACCCTTCTTGGAGGTGAAGGGCTTAGCTGACCCATATTTTCTTATAAATAGGCCAAGCAATCACTACAGGTGTATTTACAAAGTACAGTGAAATCAGCCTGGGCTGCATATATTGTCTACAGCTTACATATACATTGTACTTCTTTTAAGAGGATCACCCAAGATTAGGATTTATCTCTCTTCTTCTTAATAAGCAAGTACAAAGTCTTAGACATTATATAAGAGTCCTTAAAACGTACGTAGTTTAAAACTGTAAAATGATAAAGGGGTCTGGTATCACAATATTGCCTCCCAATAGTAAATACATATATAGAAGCTTCTTGACCATCATCGTACAATCAGTAACTTCATTTTTAAAGTTACACCCCAAGGTTGTTTTTTGTATTTGTTTCCCCATCCATTAGCAATCAGTAATGTATATTCAGTGGATTTATTAAAATTACAGATGAATGAATAAATTTGAGCGGAATTGAGTTCTACTCAAATCCAAAATGCGGATTTTTTTTCTACTTCACTTCCGTGCAGATTCAGTGGTATGGCGGCCATCAAAAGGTTAAAAATGTAAAATAAAAAAATACCTGCACTCACCTCGTTGCTTAAGTCTCCTGCCCCTTTGCTGCTACTCGCCACATCTTCTGATCCTTCGCCGCTTGCGCATACTTTGAAGGTCGCAACGCACGCTGTGACCTTGAGCACTTTTGCGTAGAACTTCTTCAGGCCTCACAAGAGCCAGAAGTCCTGGCTGAGCTTTAGAGGCCTGGGGATTCCAGCGCGAGTGGCAGGAGATCAGACGGTGTGGAGAGGACTGGATGGGTGACTGAGGAGCAGAGGTACCAGAGAGGTGAGCGGTGAGATGGCTAAAAGGATTTTTAGTATTTTTTTACATTTTACTTTTATTATGCTCTGGGATCTAGAGAGAACCCAGGGTATCATAAGGGACTTTGAGTTTGCGGAGAAGTTACTTGAATGAATTGAATTTGCTGGGGGAAAAAAAAAAAACATGTGAACAGGCAAATTCTAATTTTTCCGCTCATCTCTAATTAAAATACCTGCTGGTCGCCATCTTATGCCATTTCCAGTGTCGCTCCAGTTCTCTCCCACATCATGTGACCGCAGGCTCACATAGTGTTTCTGTGTGGACCGGAAGACACTTTCTTAATTTAAGTCTACGGGACTCAGAATGAATTTCACATTGACTTACATTAGAGGTTCTCCACTGTAGAGAGAACCCATTTTTAACCCTTTACTGACATCCACAGTACATGTACAGCGCAAGTTGGTAGCAGGTGTATGGAGTGGACTCACGGGGTGAGCTGGTCCCATACCCAGCGGATATTGGCTGTGCAAAACTGCCAGGACCAGCCTCTAAAAGCTGCAGGTGTAGCGGAGCTGCACTCAAGACTGTTAACCTGTTAAATGCCTCTGTCAAACTCTCCTCATGGGGGAGCATCATTTTATGTGCCCATCAACACCCCTGTGACATGATCGCGGGGTGCAGATCTGTTGCTATGACCTGTTGAAGACCTCTGTGCCTGTCGCCACAGAGCTCCCTTGAAACCCATCCTGTGGCTGGGCTTCAAATGAGACCATGATTTTTACTGTATGCAGTATACAGTGGTATTACTGTATATAGTACAAGCAATCACACAATTGGAGGTCCAGTCCCTTAGAGGGAATCTGACAGCAGGTTTTTGCTACCTCATCTAAGAGCAGCCTGATGTAGGCAAAGAGACCTGGAATCCAATGATGTATCACTTAGTTTACTGGGTGCAGCCGTTCTGACACAGAGTCTTTAGATTTAGCAATGCAGCAGAGGTGAGAAAGCTAACCGCGCCCACATAGATATAGATGTACATAGATATAGACAGTGAGCTGGGGGCGAAGTAGAACTAAAACCTTCATAGCCAGACATGTGACAGATCGTTGAATTCTGTGTTTTAACCCCTACCTCATGCTGTCCTCAGATTACTTAGCAAAAACCTGCTGACAAATTCCCTTTAAGGAAACTAATAAATACAGTAAAAAAAAAGTTTTATGAAATACATAAAAAAAAACCATAAAAGTTCAAATTATCTACTTTTTCTCCCATTAAAAATAAAGATAATAAAAGAATACACATGTGTATTCCGATCTATCAAATAATTAGCCCGATCGGTAAACACAGCAAACAGAAAAAAATTCAAAACGCTAAAATTGCATTTTTTTGGTTGCCGCAATACCACAAAAAATACTATAAGAAACTATCAAAAATGTCTTATCTATCTGAAAATGGTATCAATAAAAACATGGTCTCACCCAGCAAAAAATAAACTCTCACACAGCTCTATCGATCGAAAAATAAAAACTTTACGGGTCTCAGAAAATGAAACACAAACCCCAAAATTTTTTTTTCCCCCCATTTCTAATTTTTTTACCCCTAAAAGTAATAAAAAACTGGGTAACTTTGGTATTGCCGTAATCATATTGGTGAGGAGAATTATATTACCAGGTCATTTTTACCACACAATGTACGCTGCAAAAATAACTCCCAATGTCAGAATTGTGTTCGCCATTTCACCGCACTTGGAATATTTTCACATTTTTCAGTATACTATGTGGTAAAATGAGTTGTGTCATTCAAAGGTACAACTCATCCCGGAAAAAAAAAAAGCCCTCGTATATCTATGTGGACAGAAAAATAAAAAAGTTATGGCTCTTAGAAGAAGGGAAGGGGTTAAAATAAGTTCTCCCTCTGTAAAAAAAAAAATGACAGACACACTCACATTCTCCACTGGGGCTGTTTCAGCAATGTTGATGCCCGGTCTCCCGGGGCTCACGTGACATTGTTATGCCACATGAGCTATGCAGCATTTCAGCGACTGCTGATTGGCTGCAGGGCTCATTTGGCATATTAATGTAGTAGATAGCCCCTATAATAAATTAAGTAATGGTTGGCTTTGTGAACCCACAAGAAAAAGTTGAGTGACATGATGCAAGAGAGGATCCAAGCAGCACTGGTAACAACAGAATACAGCAACCAGGTAGCTAATACAGTACTGTATATGGGGAAATAAAAAAAAATGCCAGACTGGTATTTTAACCGTTTAATGTAATATCACGTATATGTATGTAATTGCATAGCCCTGTAAAGAGCACTCAGGAGCTGAATTCTCTGTGTAAGGCACCAGCTGTATTAAAAGCCTGGAACTGAGATCACATTGTTGCTGTTAATCATTTAATTGCTGCTGTCAATATCTGAAATCATAATTTTTTCACAAACTTCTGAATTGTTTTTCACAACTTAAATAAAAAAAAAAAAAGCTATGCAAGTTTGGTATCGCCGTCATTTTTACCAGTGAATGAAAGCCGTAAAAAAATTAATTTCAAAAAGCCATTGTAGAATTGTATTTTTTCACAATTTTACCCTACTTGAAATTTTTGCTTTTGTGTTTCACAAAGCAAAAGCCCTCATTTGGCTATGTATAAAAATAGTATTTCCGTTGGAAGGGAGGAAAAAAACAAGGGTACAAAAATGAAAAACCGCCTGGTCTTTTAGGGGTTAAACAATGTACAATATTTTTCTCATCCTATTTACTGCAGTCCCTACATTGTAGAATATCCTGGATGATTTAGATTTTAGACAATTAAATCTATTTTCCTAATGTGGAGATTCATTTGGAGGAAATCTTGGCATATTTATAAGGGGTTTTAGTGGCAGCAGCCTGAACCAGACCCCTAATCCAGGGATGATTTAGGCTCCTGATGCTATATAAACAGTGCACTATATATAGGTGGCAGAGAGAGAAAATTGGGCTGATTTATCACGATTGGGGTAGTGCATGGTTGCGCTACGCCAGCCTTGATGGCCTAGAAGAGGCGCCAGAATCATTTAGAGGCGCCCGCACCAGAAATGCTACTTCAGAGATGCCACCACTTTCCATGAATTGGACGGACGGGCATGACCACACCATGTCCCTCCCCAGCTCCTTCACAGACCTGCCCATTGCAGAGGAGCTGATCCAATGTGGCGTGAAAATAGGTTGCAAAAATAATTGCAACTTTTCAAAGCTTTCACACCACTTTTGTAGCACAAAAGTATGGATGATGACTTATCATACAGAAAATCTGTAACAAAGTCCAACACCTACTATGTACTATACCTAACAGTGCTATCACCAATCAGCCATAACATTAAACTTGCTAGCATAATGTCGTGTACTAAGTCTGCTATGCTGCGATTACCTGTATGTTCTGATAACTTCCTATTACAGCTGTTAACTATTGTATCAGAACAGATATGCTAGACTTCATTACTTATACTCATCAATGAGACTTGAGAGACTGTGATCCTGTGGCCAGTAGCAAAAATCTAGAGATTGGTCAGCATTATTTAGAATAATAAATACCCAGGTACCAGTACATTATGGCAGCAATACAACTGTAAGTATACAAACCCAGTGCAACATTACACAGCAAAATTGAATGCATGAATTCTACTATTGCTAACCATGTAAAATGTGCACATGTCGATCACAGTGTTGGAGCCCATCTGCTAGCAACATATCAAATGTTTTAGATAAAAAAAAGAGGTGCCACTTTGTGTCGGGTCCTCGACTGAACTTCAGAAGAATAAGATCCAGTTATACTTTGTTCTAGTTATCTTTTCAAGACTGTTTTAATCAGATCAAGGTATAACTGGATCTTGGCAAAATGACTCACACACTTTGCTCAAAATGTGCGCTAAGAAACTCATGTTCTTAGGTGTATAGCAAGAGTGGAATAATTCATGTATTGCAGAGAGATCTTGTGCAGTGTTTGTATATATTTATATGTATGTATATATCCTGTCGCTGGTTCATTGTTGTTATTCCTAGGACCATTTTTGGTAGGTTCTAACCACTGCATACCAGCAACAACCCACAAGTCCTTGCATTTTAGAGATGCCCTAAGGGCTTGCTCACACGACTGTAGATTCTCTCATCCAAGATAATCGGGTCTAACTCTGATCAGAGTCTGATCAGTGTGTCAGCATAGTGTGATCCAATTCGCTCGAATGGTGAAGAGAAGATGGAGAACAAAGTGTCTCCATCTTCTCCATTGTGTGAGTCCGCAGAAATCGGACTGCACTCAGAAGATATCTGGGTGCAGTTCGATGTTTTCCATGCACCCATGGACTTGAAAGGGTGAGTGATATCCGATTTCAACGTGAAATCCCAGCATACTGCAATTTTTGATTGTCAGAGAAAAAAAAAAATTGGGCATGAGCACTGCCCTATTGAAAAAAAATTGGTCCGAGAGCTATCCGATAAAACATCTCTTGACATGTGCCATTGAAATAAAATAATCAGTTATACATGGCACCCGTTTGTATTTTCAATGTTTTAGCTGATCGGTATATTTCTGTACAAGGAATGTCATTAATAATAATAGTACTTAGTGGTTGACAAAAGTAGGAAGTTCAATAACTATTGTCAGATTAACCCAATTCATGGTGAATGCCTAAACAAATGGCAGGAAGAGCCCTGTAACAGAAGTGAATGCAGACAAATCCAGACACATATAAAATAGATATATATGCCATAAGACTTAATTGCATAATTCATAGCCAGTCTGGGAGTGAAAAAAAGGTAAACGTGCAAAATTGAAGTGAACAGAGTGGAGGGCAGCAAGAAGTACTTGGCCAAACAACTGTTCCAAGAAAAAATGTGAGCTGATTACTTGACACATATCCAATCATGAAATAAGCTGTTCGGCCAGGTACATCTTGCTGTGTTCAACAGCAGCATTGTGGTAAATGCTGAAATGCTTTCAGAATAATCAAATTCTTAAAATGTCTCAAACTGAGATGTAATGAAACGTTTAAATAAGGCAAAACCACAGAAAATAAAATTAGTCTCTATATGCAACAATTATTTCAGAAAACGCAAGCACCAATTTTTCAATTGACTTCTTACTGTTAAAAGAAAATGAAGAAATAATAATAATAATAGTTTTTATTTTTATAGCGCCAACATATTCCGCAGCACTTTACAAATTTTAGGGGGGACATATACAGACAATACAGAATAAGCATATCTCATATCGAAAGGAGTGAGGGCCCTGCTCGCAAGCTTACAGACTATGAGGAAATGGGGGAGACACAAAAGGTAAAAAGTACATATATTGTATAATGCAGCCTTGATATACTAAATAGGTAGTGTTGAGAATTCCGATACTGAAATATCGGGTATCGACCGATATTCGCTGTATCTGAGTTCCGATACTGAGTTCCGATACTTTTACAATATCGAATACCGGAATCGGAAGTTCACATAATGCCTGCGCTCTGCAGTGTCTCTGAAGAATGACAAGCTGGATGGCAGCGCTCAGCTGCGATCCAGCCTGTCATCAGAATGCCATCCCAGCATGGGAGAATTCTCCTGCTCAAGCGCTGACATTACATTATCTCCCTTACATTACAATTAAATGGAATAGCAGGAATTAATATTTTTTTAAGACGTTAATGCCACAGCCATGGTGGTTGTGGCATTACAGTGGTTGCCCAAATCGATGGGAACAGTGCTCACAGTGAAACATGAAAAGCCGGCAATTCAGCAGTGGCATAGACCGGTACCCGACAATTTAGAATAGAAAGAATAGAGCTTCACACATAGATTAGATACATAGAAACATGTCAGTCACATATATAAGAAGTACAGTGACAGTGTTGATTTCTGTACTTGTCATTTAGTGTTAAAATAAAGGATTTATTAAAAAAAAAATTGGCTTGGGATTCCCCGTAATTTTAGTCTCTAGCGGAGGTTAAGCAGACGGCTGGGGCAGATGTTTGAAGCCTGGGAAGGGGGTAATACCCACGGAGCTTCCCAGGCTACTAATATCAGCCCCCAGCTGAATACCTAGCCTTTACTAGTTATTAAAATGGGGGACCCCAAAAAAATGACGTGGGGTCCCCCCTATTTTAATAGTTAGCAAAGGCTAGGCAGACAGCTGGGGGCTGATATTAATAGCCCAGGAAGGGTGCAATGAATATTGGCCCCCTCCCAGGCTAGAAACACCAGCCGTCCCAGAAATGGCGCATGCATAGGATGCGCCAATTCTGGCACTTAGCCTCGCTCTTCCCACTGCCCTGTAGCGGTGGCAGTGGGGTAATAGGGCTGGGGTTGATGTCAGCTTATAATGGCAGCAGACATCAAGCCCAGGTTAGTAATGGAGAGGCATCTATAAGACACCCCCATTACTAAACCCATAGTCAAAGTTAAAAAAAAACACAAACACCCAGAATAAAGTCCTTTAATTGAAATAAACACACAATTCTTTATTGTTCTAAATTAAACCATACTTACCATCACGCCCATTCCAGCTAAAGCCAACGATCTCCTGCAATAAAAGTAAAATAATAAAGCAACATCATCCTTACCTTTCCATGGTTCCCAGGACAGCTTCAGCTCTGCTGCATTCACATGACAGGCTGGATCACAGCAGAAAGCTGCCATCCAGCCTGTCATGCCACAGGCAGACACTGAGGAGCGCAGGCATGCTTGTGCTCCTCAGTGTCAGGCTGTGACGGCATCCAGATGAGCCGACAATGAACTCAGCTCACCTCATGCACGTCACTGACAGTGTGGGAGAAATCTCCTGCGCATGCGGTGAGCGTGAGAGACTCAGCTAATCTGGATGCCGTCATAGCCTGACACTGAGGAGCGCTGTAACATACCTGGCGGCGTCCTTGCATGGTGGTCCATCTCCCACTGTGCAAGAGAGCGCACTTGATCTCCTGTCCAGAGTGTCTCTCTGGCTTCCCTCCATGCTGTCTGTTTGTGTCTGTCTCTGCTGCTTAAGGGCGGCGCCCGATCACTTCCTGCTTTTTGTACCTGCTGTGGGTCACGCCCCTTGTGCGTCCTCAGCCTATTGCTGTCTGACACTTGGTATATAGCTCAGCAGCTCCCTTCTATCCCTGCCTGAGCATAAGTGTTTTCCTTCAGTGTGTGCTTGCACTCTGAAGGTGCCAGGTCCCGTCTTTGTTTCCTTGTCTGCCTTTCCTGGAGGCTGTATTTCCAGGCCTGTCTGAACTTAGTCCTGTATGTCTCCTGCTTTGCGGTATTAGTTCCCGTGTCTGAACTAAGTCCTGTATGTCTCCTGCTTTTCGGTATTAGTTCCCGTGTCTGAACTGAGTCCTGTATGTCTCCTGCTTTTTGTATCAGTTCCTGTGTCTGAACTGAGTCCTGTATGTCTCCTGCTTTTTGTATCAGTTTCCGTGTCTGAACTGAGTCCTGTATTTCTCCTGCTTTGCGGTATTAGTTCCCGTGTCTGAACTAGTCCTGTATGTCTCCTGCTTTTTGTATCAGTTCCCGTGTCTGAACTGAGTCCTGTATGTCTCCTGCTTTTTGTATCAGTTCCCGTGTCTGAACTGAGTCCTGTATGTCTCCTGCTTTGCGGTATCAGCTCCCGTGTCTGAACTGTGTCCTGTATGTCTCCTGCTTTGCGGTATTAGTTCCCGTGTCTGAACTAAGTCCTGTATGTCTCCTGCTTTGCGGTATTAGTTCCCGTGTCTGAACTGAGTCCTTTCTGTGTTCTCTTGTCTGTCCTGTCTGAACACGCTCCTAGCCTGTTCCTCTCGCCTTCTAGTGGCCGATTTCCTAGACCCGCTCCTGTGTCTGGTCTGTCCTGTCTGAACACGCTCCTTGCCTGTTCGTTCCGCCTCTCTGGGGGCCGTATTCCCAGACCCGCTCCTGTATCCCTCTGCAGTGTCGGTCTTCTCCGTACACTCAGTTCCAGTCTGAACTCCCTCCTGTCCTTTACCTGTTTTGCCTCTATGTCCGTTCCCTTCCTTTTTCTGCAGAGTCTGAACTCGTACCTAACTCCTGCTTGTTGTCTCTGCAAGTACTGTGTGAGTATCTGGTCTGTCTTTCCCTTCCTGTCTGTTCCGTGTGAACAGAGCCCTGTCCTCCCTGCTCAGCCTTGTCTGCACTCTAGCTGTGCTTGCCTTTACCCCCCTGCCTGCATACCCGCCTGCCTGCATACCCGCCTGCCTGCATACCAGTCTGTGTGCCAGCCTACCAGCCTGTTCCTGTATTCCCCTGTGTGGGTCAACAGCCGTGTCCGGGGTCTGTCCTGGAGTAGCACCTGGTCCCTCTGCTCGGTTCCTCCTTGGTGCACTGGCGTCGTATGCCGTCGTGCGACCCTGGTCGGATCGGGTGAATACTTAGTCACGCCCCTCCAGGCATTCACTCTCCGGCACGGTCCAGTGGAATCACTACCAATCACACGCACACGCCGCTTAGCCCGGGCGTGTGCATAACAAGCGCAAGCATGCCTGCGCTTCACAGTGTCTGCCTGTGGCATGACAGGCTGGATGGCAGCTTTCTGCTGCGATCCAGCCTGTCATCTCGATGTAGCAGAGCTGGAGCTGTCCTGGGAACCATCGAAAGGTAAGGATGATCTTGGTTTATTATTTTTCTTTTATTGCAGGAGATCGTTGGCTTCAGCTGGAATGGGCGTGATGGTAAGTATGGTTTAATTTAGAACAATAAAGAATTGTGTGTCTATTTCAATTAAAGGACTTTTTTCTGGGTGTTGTGTTTCTTTTAAATACTTTACTAGAAATTCATGGCGGTCATGTCTAATATTGGCGTGACCCCATGAATTTCGGGCTTAGGGCCAGCTGATAATACCAAGCTGGCAATAACCCCTTTATTACCCAGTGAGCCACCGCACCAGGGCCCTGGATGAGTTGGGTACAGCGCCAGAAGATGGAGCTTCTATGAACGCGCCATTTTCCGGGGTGGCTGCGGACTGCAATTTGCAGCGGGGGGGGGGGGCAGAAAGCTTGGGCCTCCCTGCACTGCAGATTCCAGCCCCCAGCTGCCTAGTTGTACCTGGCTGGACACAAAAATAGGGCAAAGCCCCACGTATTTTTTTTTTTAAATTATTTCATGAAATAATTTTAAAAAAAAAAGGGCTTCCCTATATTGTTGTCTCCGGCCAGGTACAAATAGGCAGCTGGTGGTGGGAGGCACCCCGTTCCTGCCTGCTGTACTTGGCTGGACACAAATATAGGGCGAAGCCCCACATCAATTTTTTTTTAATTATTTCATGAATTTCCTGAAAACATTTTAAAAAAAATTGACGTGGGGCTTCGCACTATATTTGTGTCCAGCCAGGTACAGCAGGCAGGAACGGGCTGCCCCCAACCACCAGCTGCCTATTTGTACCTGGTTGGACACAACAATATAGGGAAGCCCTTTTTTTCTTAATTATTTCATGAATTTCATGAAATAATTAAAAAAAAAAAATACGTGGGGATTCACCCTATTTTTGTGTCCAGCCAGGTACAACTAGGCAGCTGGGGGCTGGAATCCGCAGCGCAGGGAGGCCCAAGCTTTCTGGGCCCACCCCCGCTGCAAATTGCAGTCCGCAGCCACCCCGGAAAATGGTGCGTTTATAGAAGCGCCATCTTCTAGCGTTGTACCCAACTCATCCAGGGCCCTGGTGCGGTGGCTCACTGGGTAATAAAGGGGTTAGGGCCAGCTTGGTATTATCAGCTGGCCCTAAGCCCGAAATTCATGGGGTCACGCCAATATTAGACATGACCGCCATGAATTTCTAGTAAAGTATTTAAAAAAAAACACAACACCCAGGATAAAGTCCTTTAATTGAAATAAACACACAATTCTTTATTGTTCTAAATTAAACCATACCTACCATCACTCCCATTCCAGCTGAAGCCAATGTCTTCTGCAATAAAAGAAAAATAATAAACCAACATCATCCTTACCTTTCGAAGGTTCCCAGGACAGCTCCAGCTCTGCTACATCGAGATGACAGGCTGGACCGCAGCAGAGAGCTGCCATCCAGCCTGTCATGCCGCAGGCAGACACTGAGAAGCGCAGGCATGCTTGCGCTTCTCAGTGTCAGGTTGTGACGGCATCCAGATGAGCCGAGTCTCTCACGCTCACCGCATGCGCAGGAGAATTCTCCTACGCTGTCAGTGACGTGCATGAGGTGAGCTGAGTTCATTGTCGGCTCATCTGGATGCCATCACAGCCAGACACTGAGGAGCGCAAGCAAGCCTGCGCTTCTCAGTGTCTGCGGGATGACAGGCTGGATGGCAGCTTTCTGCTGCGATCCAGCCTGTCATCTCGATGTAGCAGAGCTGGAGCTGTCCTGGGAACCATCGAAAGGTAAGGATGATTTTGGTTTATTATTTTTCTTTTATTGCAGGAGATCGTTGGCTTCAGCTGGAATGGGCGTGATGGTAAGTATGGTTTAATTTAGAACAATAAAGAATTGTGTGTTTATTTCAATTAAAGGACTTTATCCTGGGTGTTTGTGTTTTTTTTAACTTTCACTATGGGGTTAGTAATGGGGGTGTCTTATAGACGCCTCTCCATTACTAACCTGGGCTTGATGTCAGCTGCAATTATAAGCTGACATCAACCCAAGCCCTATTACCCCACTGCCACCACTACAGGGCAGTGGGAAGAGCGAGGCTAAGTGCCAGAATTGGCGCATCCCATGGATGCGCCAATTCTGGGACGGCTGACGGCTGGTGTTTCTAGCCTGGGAGGGGGCCAATATTCATGGCACCCTTCCTGGGCTATTAATATCAGCCCCCAGCTGTCTGCCTAGCCTTTGCTAGCTATTAAAATGGGGGGGACCCCACGTCATTTTTTTTGGGGTCCCCCATTTTAATAGCTAGTAAAGGCTAGGTATTCAGCTGGGGGCTGATATTAGTAGCCTGGGAAGCTCCGTGGGTATTACCCCCTTCCCAGGCTTCAAACATCTGCCCCAGCCGTCTGCTTAACCTCCGCTAGAGACTAAAATTACGGGGAACCCCACGCCAATTTTTTTTTTTAATAAATCCTTTATTTTAACACTAAATGACAAGTACAGTAACCAACACGGTCACTGTACTTATTATACATGTGACTGACATGTTTCTATCTATCTAATCTATGTGTGATGCTCTATCTTTCTGTTCTAAATGGTCGGGTACCGATGCTGAATTGCCGGCCGGCTTTTTTAAAGAGACGGTGCATGAAAACACTATTATTTTTTTAAATAAATCCTTTACACTAAATGACAAGTACAGTAACCAACACTGTCACTGTTCTTCTTATATATGTGACTGACATGTTTCTATCTATCTAATCTATGTGTGAAGCTCTATTCTTTCTGTTATAAATTGTCGGGTACCGGTGTATGCCTCTGCTGAATTGCCGGCTTTTCATGTTTCACTGTGAGCACTGTTCCCATCGATTTGGGCAACCACCTCCCCCAATACATTCTACATTATTGTTAGTTGTTTTCCTTCATGTAGAATTAACCTACAAGGAAAGAAAGGGTTTATTTTCATTCCGATATTTGTGTCCCATTGACTTGCATTGGTTTCCGATATCGGAATCGGCGATATCCGATACTTTTTGGGTATCGGCCCGATCCAATCCGATCCAATATTTCCTGATATCGGAAGGTATCGCTCAACACTATAATTAGGATAAATAATAATACATGGACTGGTCGCCAGCCAGTATGTGTACAGTCCTGACCGAGGCTATTATGTGCATGGTTGGTATGAACCTGAAGTTGAAGAAGATTTTAATATGGGGGAAAACTGGGACGGACAGAGTGTGTTTAGTCGATACGCCAGTCTAAAGAAATGTGTTTTTAGGGTTCGCTTGAAACTGTGGGTATTGGGAATTAATCGAACTGTCCTGGGTAGTGCATTCCAAAGAATTGGCGCAGCACGCGAGAAATCTTGGAGACGGGAGTGGGAAGTTCAGATTATGGAGGATTTTAATTTTAAGTCATTTGCAGAATGGAGGGCACGTGTAGGGAGGTAGACTGAGACAAGAGAGGAGATGTAGGGGGGTACTGAAGCATGGAGCGCTTTGTGGGTAGGCGTGATTAGTTTAAATTGAACTCTATATTGGATGGGCAACCAATGCAATGACTGGCACAGGGAACAGGCATCGGTGTAGCGGTTGGCGAGGAATATGATCCTGGCTGCTGCGTTAAGGATGGATTGGAGAGGGTAGAGTTTAGCAAGAGGAAGACCGATTAGTAGAGCGTTGCAATAGTCAAGACGAGAATGAATAAGAGCTACAGTAAGAGTTTTTGCCGAGTCAAAGGTGAGAAAAGTCATGATTCTTGAGATGTTTTTGAGGTGTAGATAACATGAACGAGCGAGTGATTTGATGTGAGGAGTGAAAGAAAGATCTGAATCAAAAATGACCCCAAGACAGCGGGCTTGTTGCTGGGGAGTAATGGTTGAGCCACAAACGGAAATGGCAATATCGGGCACAGGTAGGTTAGTGGAGGGAGGAAATACGAGTAGTTCAGTTTTTGACAGATTCAGTTTTAGGTAGAGGGAGGACATAATGTTAGACACAGCAGAAAGACAATCACTGGTCTTTTGTAGCAATGCAGGGGTGATGTCCGGAGCAGATGTGCATAATTGGGTGTCATCAGCATAGAGATGGTACTGAAAACCAAATCTGCTGATTGTTTGTCCAATAGGAGCGGTGTATAAGGAGAAAAGAAGGGGGCCTAGGACAGATCCTTGAGGAACCCCGACAGTAAGGGGAAGTAGGGAGGAGGTGGAGCCGGCAAAAGAAACAGAGAAGGAGCAGTCAGAGAGATAGGAGGAGAAACAGGAGAGAACAGTGTCCTTGAGGCCAATAGTGCGGAGCATAGTGAGGAGGAGCTGGTGTTCCACAGTGTCGAATGCTGCAGAGAGATCCAGGAGAATCAGCAGGGAGTAGTGACCATTAGATTTAGCTGTTAGTAAATCATTAGAGACTTTAGTGAGGGCAGTTTCAGTAGAATGTAAAGAGCGGGAACCAGAATGTAAAGGGTCAAGAAGAGAGTTGTATGATAGATAGCGGATGAGACGGGAGTGGACCAGGCGTTCCAGGAGTTTAGAGATAAAGGGAAAATTGGAAACAGGTCTGTAGTTGGACGTGCAGTTCTGGTCAAGGGATGTTTTTTTAAGTAATGGTTGTATGCTGGCATGTTTAAAAGAAGACGGAAAGATACCAGATGAGAGGGAAAGGTTGAAAATTTTAGTTAGGTGAGTGGTGACAGCTGGAGCAAGGGACTGAAGGAGATGTGAGGGAATAGGGTCACTGGTGCAGGTGGTAGGGCAAGAAGATGCAAGGAGCCTGATCACTTCATCTTCCGTGACTGGTTCGAAGTCAGAAAGTGAGCAAGATACAATGTGGCGGGGGAGAGCATGCATAACATTTGGGGATTGGGAGAAAATTTCCTGTCGGATATGGTCAATTTTTTCTTTGAAATAATTGGCCAGATCGTCAGCGCTGAGGTCGGTGGTCGGGGCCTGTGTTGTTTGATTGAGGAGAGAATGAAACGTGTCAAGGAGTCGTTTAGGATTATTGGAAAGTGAGATGATGAGGTTGTTAAAGTAGGTTTGTTTGGAGAGGTGAAGGGCAGAGTTATAGGTTTTCAGCATAAATTTATAATGGAGGAAATCTGGAATGGAAAGAAAAAAAATCTGTCTTGTTATGTGCATACCTTCAGTATTTGTTGCAGACATTTCTACATCAAAAACGTGTATCCTGGCAGGAAAAATGCTTCTAAAAGGACGTGCGTTTTTGTGTCCATTTTTGATGTATTTTTTTATGTGTTTTTCCACCATTCATTAGAATGGGTGAAAATGCTGCAAAAATGTTGAAAGAAAGGATATGCTGCAGATTTGGAACTGCTTCAAATCTGCAAGAAAAAAAATAAGCAACATGTGCACGATATTTCAGAAATCTTTCTCTTTGCACAGTAAAATGCTAGATTTTTTGCACCAAAAATGCAACAATAGCACATACCCTATGTGCACACGCTAGGTAATCCGTGTGCCAGCTAATGCAATGACAATCCTGAAGTGCTGTGCATATAATCAGGAATTTTCCTGTCAGGATGGTCATTGCGTTTAGATCTGCAGCATGTCAATTCTTTGTGCGTTTTTGCTGCGCTTTTCACCCATTGACTTCAATTGAGTCAGTCAAATCCGCAGCAAAAACGCAGGTATAAAAATATTTGCGGATTTGCTGCGAATGTTTGCTGTGTATTTGACTTACTCAATTCAAGTCAATGAGTCAAAAACGCCACAAAAACGCACAAAGAATTGCCAGAGGGAGACTACTCCTCCCATCATCCTACAGCAGCTCCCGCTGACAATAGTAGGCTATCTTCAGCTGATGAACTCAAGTGACCTCAGTCCCAGTAGCTCAGCACTATACACTAAGGCTATGTGCCCACGATGCAGAAATGAAGCAGAAAATTTCTGCAGCATTTCTACATCTCCCTGGCAGAAAAAACGCATGCGGATTGTACATGGGTTTTTCCTGCGTAATACATGCGGATTCACATGCGTTTCCGCATGCGGATTGACAAGCGCTTTCCAAGCGATTTTAGCATCACTTTGAAAGTGCTTGACAACTAGGTCACACTATATAAATCCATGCAAACAGCATGGATTTATATAGTGTGACCTTTAGAATGGTTAAAAATAAAAAAATAAACCTTACCTTCCGATGGCCTGGGGTGTGCTGCTGCGCTCGTTCCTGGCTGCCGGGATATCGCGATGCCCTGTACTGAAGGACCTACCGTCACATGACTGTGACGTCACCTCAGGTCCTACAGTCCAAGGCGATGTGCCGGCAAAGGAGAAGGAGCGCAGCGCGGGCCGCCAGAAGGTGAATATAATCTTTATTTTTTATTTATTCTTTTTTTTACAGGATCTATGGTACCTGGGTGTGGAGGAGAGCCTCCTGTCCTCCACACCCGGGTACCATACGCACATTAGAACGCGCCAATTACGCAAGTATAGATGCAGTCTTGCGGAATTGGCGCGTTCTAATGCAAGTCAATGGCGGCAAAAACGCAGCGCTTCCACAAAATTAATGGACATGCTGCGGATTTTTGAGCGCAGCATAAACGCTGCGGAAAAATCCGCAGCATGGGCATTGAAAGTGCGGAATTGCATAGGGGACCATGGCAGAAGGCTTACCATGCGTTTATCATGTGTTTACGCTGCGGAAATTTCCGCACCAAAAACGCATGAAATACTCATCGTGGGCACACAGCCTTACAGGAGTCATTACTCTCCTGTCACCCCAGTGATTGCTGGTCTGACTACAGTAGAAGCGACTCAGATCTTCGTGGGACACTTGATTATGTCATCATGGAGGACAGGTGAGGGATATGGTTGTTTTTTATTTTTGGTTTCTTACAGGAGACAAGGGCATTGGGGCTTAGGCATTAGGTGAGTATACAGTGTTTTTTTTTTTTGTTTACATAAATGAATAAAACCGTGTGGAATTTTATTTAAAATAAAAGACTTTATTCTGGCCGTGTCTTTATTTAAAAAGCTTTACTACAGGGTTAGCAATGGGGGCGTCCTATAGACACCCTCCATTACTAACCTGGGCTTCATGTCAACTGCCAATACAAGGCTGACATGAACCCCAAGCCAGGGTCCATATTCCATTCCCTGGATATTAATATCAGCTAGCAGCTGTCTGCCTAGCCTTTGCTGGTTAGATTTTGTAGGGGGACCCTACATCAATTTTTTCTAGGGTCTCCCTGTAATCTAGCCAGTAAATGCAAAGCAAATAGCTGTGGGCTGTTATTAATAGCCAGGGAACATTTTTGGCTAATGGCCCCTTCCCCGGCTACTAATATCAGCCCCCAGTGGTTGGCTTTCCCTCTGCTGGTTATGGAAATGACGCGGGAGCCCACATCATTTTTTTAAATTTTAGGCCATGTGCCCACGATTCGGACGTAGCAGCACTTTGGACGCAGCATATTTGTGCTGCATCCAAAATGCTGCGTTCTATTGAACGCAGGTAAATCCGCATTTGTTCACTAAACCATGCGGATTTACCTCATTCAATACATTCTAGTGGTCAAATTTATTTTGCAGAAACTAGCGACTCCGCAAGTGAATTTGCAATGCTGCAGTCCTGAAAGATGAGCAGCATGTCAGTGTTCATGGGTGATCCGCAGTCTCAGATGCACTCATAGTGGACATAGGATTTCTAGAAATCCTATCCACTATGCTGTAAGATCTGGCTGCAGCATTTCCTGATTATGGGCACATACCCAAACTCATCCGTAGTATGTCAATTTCTGCTGCAGATTTTGACCTATTGAAATGTCATTACATGTGGTGGATCCGCATGTACTGACAAAACAAGTGCAGCATTAGAACACAGCATTTTGAAAGCAGGGAAAATACGCTGCGTCCAAAGCGCTGCTAGTTGCTCATCGCAGGGACGTAGAGGCTAACCAAACAGCTGTGAGCTATTATTAGTAGCCTGGGATCATGTTGGCCTAATGGTCCCTTCCTAGGCTAAAAATAGCAGCCCCCAGCTGTCCCAGAAATGACATGAATGGAAATTAGAGCTAATGAGACTAGGTGTCGCCGACACCAAGCACTTTGTTTAATTATGAGAGGTGTCAACCAGACACCCTCATTACTAAACAAACCTGTAAGTAAAGAGTTAAATAAACACACACACAGAGTAAAACATTATATTTGAAATACAACAGACACATTCTTTAATCATTTAAATTAACCAATATACTCACCCTAGGTCCGATGGTAATCCAAGGGTTAAAGCCTAGGTCCAAAAAGCATTCATTGCTGTACAAAAATGCATCAAAAACGCACCAAAACGCGCATTTTTGTCACAGGGTTTTTTCTGCCCAGAGATGAAGAAACCTTGCAGAAATTTCTGCAATCAAATCCTGAATGTGCGCACATACCCTTAAAGGGAATCTGTCAGCAAGATTTCACCTCCCAAACTATTTATATGCGCATGTAGCGGTTTCAAAAACAAGTCCAGCAATACCTTTACATGGCCAGTCTGTTCCCCCATTACTAAGAAAGCAAAGTTTGAATTCATATATAAATGAAGCTATTGTAGATCTCAAGCCTTGTGCAGCTCCACTTATATTATCCACCCAGTTTTGCCTCCTCCTTCCTCATTTGCATATCAATTCAAATACGGATCTCTCAGTAATGGAGAAATGGACTGACCATGAAAATGTATTGCTGGGCTTGTCTATGAAAGAGCTACCTATAAATGGCTTTGGGGTGAAAAATCATGGTGATGGATTCCATTTAAAGGAACCTGTCATCAGCAAAAATGCTATTAACCTGCAGATTGACTCCCATATCGGCAGGTTAATTGCGTTACTAATCTGCCTGGCTCCCACATGTATGAACGCTGTTGGAAGAAAATTAACTTTATTCTCCCCAGCAGCATTCGGTTTCAGTAACGGGTACGGGGGTGGCACCAGCACGGGTTCAGTGACCGCTCGGATACAAAATACAGAGCGGCGACTGTAACTGCTCCCCCAGTACTGACTGACAGCCGGCACTAATGCAGAGCGAGTATCAGTCAGGGCCGGGGGCGAGGTTACAGCTACAGCTCTCTACACTCAGAGGGGGGGAGAGAACCTGCGCTGGCACCGCCACCATGACTGAAACCGAACACTTCCTGGGAGAATCATTTTCCTTTTTCCCCCCACAGCATTCAGCTACGTGTGGGCACTGATCAAGTTAGTAACTCTATTACCCTGTAGATTGACCACATATCTGCAGGTTAATAGCGTTTTTGCTGGTGACAGGTTCCCTTTAAGCTGCAATATTTCTGCTACAGGGTTTTTGCTACCACATCCAATATCAGCATGATTTAGAGGCAGAGACCCTGATTCCAGTCATATAGCACTTACTTTACTGGTTGCTGCAGATTTGATAAAATCACTGTTTTATCTGCAGCAGATCTACCAGTTCTCTGGATGCTGAACTAACCCTGCCCACACCACTGATTGGAAGCTTTCAGTGTTGGGGGTGGGTTTATACAGAACTCATGAATTTGAAGGACTACATGGCCTGTGCCCATACATATATCTCTGTACTCTTGTTGAGCTCTCCATTACATTCTATATATGATGTGCTGAAATGGCCAAGCATTATTTTGTCCAGATTACATCATCACCAGCAATCAGACTGAGCAGATTATTTTGATGTTCAGGTAAAAATTGCAAATCTAATATTTAAGGTGTGGCTCTGTCCACACAAAATTTGTGCAATAATTCTGTTAGAATCCACTGAGAAATTCAAAATCGAAATAGCATCAAAGTGGCACAAATATGTTGGGGCTGATTAACTTGTGGTTGACAAAAAAAAAATGTACATTTTCCCTGATGCTTTTATGGCTCCTTTCTCTGGCGTCTCTTGATCTCTGTACTCTTGCAGTGACATCTTTACCCATGTGACCACTGCAAACACCAACTGTTTTTGCAAAACTAGTAACAATTTGGGTTTGTTGGAAACTGACTTCCCCACTGAACTCTATGAGCAAACTTCACAACAGTATGTGACCAATCAACAGAAAGAATTGACAGGCGTCAGATTTAAAATCCGCCCTGCATATCAATTTACAGTTAGTTTTTTTTTCCACAGTGTATAAATATTATTTGTAGTGATGGGCGCACCATCTGTAACAATTTGTAGTCATGGGCGAAAGATCTCAAGCAATCAGCAGTGCCGTGGGGTGACTAGGTTCAGCAGTTATGAACTCAGGTGAACTTTCTGATGGTACAGCTACACAATACAGGAGCGCTCTCAGGCTCCTGTTTTAGTGTGTTTCAGCTGGTATGGAGAGCAGTCCATATAAAATATAAAAGCAGCTTTGCTTTTATATTTTAAATTTCAAATAAAGAGGTGTGAGGAGCTGGCCACTTACTAAGTCTAATTGGACTTTATTCAGCACGGAGCACCAGTTCCGTTGATGTTATTGTTGTGTTTTATTAGTGATTTGCTTGCTGTGTTTTATTAATATTCTGCTTGCTCGTCAGTTTATGTGCACTCATTTCACTTGCAAAGTGTTCAGTTCAGGAATCAATGTTTCTTTCAGTGACAGTAAGCAGAGGAAGGTATGCTGGCTCAAACTTATGTACACATAAGGCCTGACAAGAGATTGCCAAATGTATATGTAAATTCTGTTAATCTCGTTAATAGCTCAGGGGCCACAAGCCATTGTTCTAACAGTCACTAGCCCCATTGTGTGAATGGGAACAGTAGACACAGTGGAGCCATCACTGTAGACTATAGGGGGTCTCACATGTAGTCACCAGTGATGGGATTCTGAATTCTCCTTCACTCTAAGCTAAAAGCAAATGTTTACAGGGAGGGTGTGATCACTTTGGATTCAGTGGGCTGATCCCAGGGAGCGAGGGATAAGCCATATGTTTAGTCAGAGAGTTGGTGGAATGATGTCGAAGGGCTAGGATCTAGTCTGAGGACCTGAACCCTGGATGGATCAAGGGCAAATGGAGTAGAGATCGGCTGCCGACTGGGCTGGATAAATGTGCTACAGTTGTGGGATCTGTCGTCTGGATTTGATAAACTTTCTTAAAGGACTGTTGCTACTGGATACCTGTGCTTCTATAGTTTTATCTGTCATCTGGAGGATCATGGAATATGAATACAGACCATACTGGCCGGAAGGCCAGAAATACAAAATCTGTGGGCCAACCAAAAAGTTGAGAGACAGTGAGTATCGACTGATACAAAGGCAGTGGAACTACTGATCCCGGGTGGGAACTCGTGTATTTTGGCCATTTACCTGGAGTGATTTTAAAACCATCATTAACCTGCCTAGGTGATTATTAAAACCCACAACCTCAGATCTTCACAAGGGGTCAGTGTCATTATTTCAATTAAAATACTTTATTCTTGCAGTGTCTTTATTACAATTTGATTATGGGGTTATTAATGGGGGAATTTCATAGACGCCTCACTATTACTAACCCCTGGCCTTGAGGTCAGCTGACAATACAAAGCTGACATCAATACTATTACCCTACTTGCCACTGTACCAGGGCAAGTGGGAAGAGCCAGGCAAAGCTCCAGAATTGGCACATCTAATAAATGTGCCTTTTCTGGGGCAGCAGCGGGCTGCTATTTTTAGGCTGAGGGGCCAATATCCATGACCCCTTACCAATCTGAGAATACCAGCCCCCAGCTGCCTGCCTTAACTTGGCTGATTGTCAAAAGATGGGGGGGACCCCACGCCATTTTAAATGATTTATTTAAACAATTAAAAAATACAGCGTTGGGGACTCCTTTATTTTGATAACCAGCCATGATAAAGAGACTCCATGTCATTTTTTTTTAAATTAATTAATTTATAGCACAGGCGCCAGCTGATGAACCCTCCCATCAGCTGCGCCTGCTCTCACTGTTCAGCTGGTATATGCTGATGAGGGTAGTACTTTCTCATCAGCAGACGCCTGTGACCAGCGGTAACCTCTTTACCGCTGGACACAGCTTCTGGCTCACACTGTCATCTGACAGCATGGGAACCGCAGTCCTCTGACTGGTGGCAATGATCTTACCGCCGATCAAAGACCATGTTTGCTGGGCTGTCACGCAGATTACAGTTTGGCGAACAACAGAAGTTCGGCCCCCTATTAATCTGAACGGGGTCCGGGTTCTGGTACCGTTCTAGTAGATGTTCAGCCAAACCCGCCAGATCCAAACATCCACGGGTTCGCCCATCACTAATTATTTGCTCAAATCTAGATGGAAAATGTGCAGCATTTTCACTACATGTGAATGAAGCGTAGAAGGGTTTTCCAGGTAAACACATCTCAATTGTACATTAAAAATTTATTTTTTATGTCATTTTTTAAATCACTTTTTTTTAGCTTTTGGTATTCACTGCTGTTTGAGCCAATTTCATCTAAAAGGCGCACACAGTTCATGAATATGGCACAAACTAAACATGGAAATGGTATGTTTTTCCATCTCTAATCATTTTTACAACTTTTCAGAAAAAAAATAAAGTTACGTTTTCCAAAATGAAAAAACTGCTCAAAAATTTTTGACATACATAAAACCATTCCAGGGGGAGAACTGGAGTATAATTGCAAGAAATGTTTTGACGACATGCAAATGATGAATCACGCAAAACCATCTGGAAATTCTAACTCACTCCCATAGTGACAAACTAAAAAATAAAACAAAACAGGCAAACACATGTGAAAAAAGAGTTTATGTACCGTAATTTTCGGACTATAAGACGCACCAGACCATAAGACGCACCTAGGTTTTAGAGGAGGAAAATAGAAAAAAAATTTAAGCAAAATATGTGGTCATGATGCCCTGTTAAAGGGGAGGTAGCTGACACTGGTATTGGGGTAATGTCCCCCAATTCTGTTAATACCCCCCATCCTGCTATATATGGCCCCCTCCTTCCTGTTATACGTGGCCCTCATCCCCATCCTGGTATGCATGGCACCCCAATCCCCCATCCTGGTATGCATGGCACCCCAATCCCCCATCCTGGTATGCATGGCCCCCTCTTCCTGGTATGTATGGCACCCTTCATCCTGTTATGTATGGCCCACCTCACACCTATCCTAGTATGTATGGCCCCCCCCTCACACCCATCCTAGTATGTATGGCCCCCCCTCACACCCATCCTAGTATGTATGGCCCCCACTCACACCCATCCTAGCATGTATGGCATCTTCATTCCTCTTCCTGGTATGTATGGCACTCTTCATCCCTGTATGTATGGTCCCCCTCATCCTGGTATGTATGGCCCCCATCATCCCTGTACGTATGCCCCCCCCTCTGATCCCCATCACGCTGCACAGAAAAAAAATAAACAATCATACTCACAGCGCTGGAGGAGAGAGGAGGTGAGTATGAAAGTTTATTTATTTTCTGGCAGCGTGGCGGGGAACAGGGGGTGCCAAGCATACCTGGATGAGGGGGGCCATACATACAGGGATGAAGGGTGCCATACATACCGGGATGAGGGGGGCCATACATACAGGGATGAAGGGTACCATACAAACCAGGAGCCGCGCTGCGGGCACAGTGTGCTGGTTATTAAGGAAAATTAATATTCACTGCTCCCCACGCCCATGGGCGTGGGGAGCAGTGAATATTAATTTTCTTTAGTAGCGGGCACAGTGTAGGCTGCAGCAGGCGACTGCTGCCTCCTGTGCACTGCTACTCTGCCACTGTCACTTCCCCCACCACCCACAGCATTTATGTATATCAGACTATAAGACGCACCCCCCACTTTCCTCCAAAACTTTGGAGGAAAAATATGCGTTTTATAGTTCGAAAAGCCTTAGTTACTTACCGGTAACGGGATTTTTCGGAGCCCATGACAGCACCACGTGAGAGAGAGGATTCGCCCATCAAGGACAGGAAACCTACAGGTTAAAAAGGGCGGCCCTCTCCTCCCGCCTCAGTTTAGTTAACAGAGCATGAGAGTACCGTCAAGGTTAGTTATGACAAAACATAATCACATTAAGTACATTACTTTTCATCAATTTCCCGCAAGGGTGCACAAAAAGAAATCAAATCTACGGGAGTGCACAACACCAGTGAAGGGAGGGAATCTAAAGGTGCTGTCATGGGCTCCGAAAAATCCCGTTACCGGTAAGTAACTAAGGCTTTATTCGGTTGCCCATGACAGCACCACGTGAGAGAATTACAGAGACGAAGGAAATTAGGGAGGGACCACAGATTGAAGTACCCTTCTCCCGAAAGTGAGATCTGCGAATCCACCCAGATCCAATCTATAGTGCCTATAAAAAGTAGAGGGAGAAGACCAAGTAGCAGCCTTACAAATTTCCTCAATGGAAAGCCCTGTCTTCTCCACCCAGGAGGTTGATACCGCTCTGGTAGAATGCGCCCTCAATCCCTCCGGTATCTCTTTATCCCCTGAGGAGTATGCGAGGGAAATGGCCCCCTTGATCCATCTAGCAATTGTAGCCTTTGAGGCCTTACAACCCTTTCTAGCCCCCTGATAGCATACAAATAGGGACTTATCCTTTCTAAAACCGCGTGATACTTCTAAGTACTTTAGTACGCACCTCCTAACGTCTAAAGTGTGAAGTCTCTCCTCCTTTTGATTTTTGGGCGGGAAGCAAAAAGTCGGGAGAACTATTTCCTGGGTTCTATGGAATCGAGTGGCCACTTTAGGAAGAAAGGCTGGATCAGGTTTTAATATAATCCTATCGTCCAGAATTTGCGTAAATGGAGGGCATATTGAAAGGGCCTGTAGGTCACTAACTCTCCTGGCTGAAGTTAGGGCTTCTAACAGGACCGTCTTTAGGAAAATAATTTTGGGGGAGACTAAATCTAGTGGCTCAAAAGGAGGACTGGTCAAGGCATCTAAGACAAAATTCAAATCCCAGAGAGACATCTTTACTTTGGTAATGGGTCTACACCTAAAGGAAGCTTTTATAAAACGGGCAATCCAATAGTTATCTGCAATATTGGAGGAAAATAAAGCTCCTAACGCCGACACCTGTACTTTCAAGGTACTGGTAGTGAGACCCAATTCTAAGCCCCGCTGCAGAAATTCCCCTCCTCCACCTTAACTTCTGCAAAGGACAGAAACTTCCTCCAGGTCCTGGCATAAATACGGGTGGTAACAGGTTTTCTGCTAGCCAGGAGAGTATTCACTACATTTGCGGGGAATCCTTTGTTGGTCAATAACACCCTCTCAAATTCCACGACGTCAAATGTAGACTCGGGGTTGGAGGATGGGAAAGTGGCCCTTGAGTGAGGAGGTCCGGAATCTCTGGAAGAACCCAGGGATCTGATATGGACATCTTCCGGAGACAAGGGAACCACGGTCTTTTGGGCCAAAAGGGGCATAGGAGTATCACTCTGGCCTGGTCTGCCCTGATCTTTCTTATCACCGCTGGGAGCAGGATCATGGGAGGGAAGGCATATGCCAGAGGAAATCTCCAGGGAACCATGAAGGCGTCCACTGCCAGGGGTCCTTCTCTGGGGTCTAAGGAACAAAAATTTCCCACTTTCCGATTGGCTCTTGTTGTGAATAAGTCCACAGTCGGAAGGCCCCACATTTCTACGATTCTGGAGAATATTTGTGTATTTAGGGACCACTCGCCCTCTTTTACAGAAGTATGGCTGAGGAAATCCGCTGTGATGTTTTCCTTCCCTTTTAGATGAGTAGCCGAAAGAGAGAGACAATGATCTTTGGCTTTCAGCAGAAGTGCGTTCTCTACCCTCATCAAGTTTCTTGAGCGGGTTCCCCCTTGGTGGTTTATGTAAGCTACTGTGACTTGATAGTCTGAGAGTATAAGGACATGCTGAGCCTGTAAATATATAAGGAACTCGTTGAACGCATGCTGCACCGCCAGAAGCTCCTTAACATTTGATGACAACTGTCGCTCACTGCTTGACCAGGTTCCCTGCACTAATTTCCCTTCAAAGTGAGCTCCCCAACCTGTAGCACTTGCATCAGTGGACAAGACTGCAGTTGGACTACATTCCCAGGGAACCCCTTTAGCAAGATTGTCTTGTCGTAACCACCAACGAAGGGACCATATGGCACGAGGACCTAGCGTAAACCTATGGTCTAGATGCCCCTCTAAAGCTGCGTTATTGTACAACACATCCCACTGAAAAGCTCTAGAATGCAATTGTGACCAACGAACCGCAGGAAAGGTGGAGGTGAAGGTTCCCAATAGTGACATGGCCTTACGGAGTGACATAGAAGGTTTACGCATACATTGTGCTACCAACTACCGGATTCTATCAATTTTTTCTTCTGGAAGACAACATAGCTGTTTCCTGGAATCTAATATGACCCCTAGATATTGTTGTACCTTGAGTGGAGATAGTCTAGACTTTTCTAAATTTAGAAACCACCCCAAGCTCTTTAAGACCGACATGGTCTCCTGCAGGTGGGTCTCGCACTGAACCAACGAGATCCCCACTATCAGGAGATCATCCAGGTAAGGGATAATTAGAATGTCCCTTTCTCTTACATGGGCCATAACTTCCACCATTACTTTAGTAAAAACCCGCGGGGTTATAGCTAAGCCGAAGGGGAGTGCAGTGTATTGAAAGTGTTTAACCACCCCGTCGATTTCAATGGCCAGCCTCAAGTATTTCTGATAATCACTATGAATTGGGATATGGTAATACGCATCTTTCAGATCGAGCACTACCATATAGCAGTGGGGAAAAAGTAACTTTATTACGGATTTTAAAGACTCCATTTTAAAGGTGTGTATTTTAAGGAAATTATTCAGGGATTTCAGATTTATGATTGTCCTGAAACTTCCATCCGGTTTCGGAACCAAGAAGAGCGGGGAGTAGAAACCAAGACCCTTTTCAGCCTCTGGAACCTCAATCAGGACGTGCTTTCTTATTAGGGTTTGTACTTCCGAAACGAGGGCAGCCTGGCGTTCTGGGGAAGAACTGGAGGGAACAACCATGAACCTTTTGTGAGGCAATTCTTTAAATTGAAACTTAAGACCATACTTAATCAGGCTTAAAACCCAATTACTATGAGAAATCTGTTCCCAAGCTGGGACAAAAAAAATGACAATCTCCCTCCAACCTGGGCTGATTGTGTATCCCCTGGCTTCTGCTCAATTTTTGGAGACGGACCAAAGAGTAGACCTCTACCTTTTCGACCCCTTTCGTCAGACTTGTCTTGCTCCCTGAAATATCTCTTCCGGAAAAATTTCCTCTTCCGGAACGATCTCTTAAAGGAGGGTAGAGGTACTGATGGAAACCCCCTCTTAGGGTCCCCCGCTTTCTCCAATAAGTCGTCCATGGTCTGACCAAAGAGGTATTCCCCTTCGCACAGTCTGGACTTAGTCTGTAAATCCCCTGGCCAGCTTTTAATCCAGAAGGCTCGCCGAGCCGCATTTGACAGTGCTGCTGACTTTGCTGCCAACCTCACCGAGTCCACAGATGCATCAGCAAGAAAAGCTGCCGCCCCCTGAACCAGTGGAAGGGAAGAAATAATGTCTTTCCTAGAAGTCCCATCCTTCAACTGACTGTCTATCTGTTCAAGCCACACCATCAGGGCTCTGGACGTGCAGGTAGCTGCTACTGTTGGTCTCAGTGCTCCCGCAGCTGTCTCCCATGCCCCTTTCAGGAAAGTATCAGCCCGTCTGTCTAGGGGGTCTCTCAATGCACCCATATCATCAAATGGGAGGGAAGTTCTTTTCGCTGCTTTGGTAACAGCAACATCCAGCTTGGGTGCTTTTAACCAGGAGGAACACATAGCATCCTCAAATGGATATTTCCTTTAAAAGGATGGAGGAACACTACCCTTCTTGTCAGGCTTTCTCCACTCCTTATCAATAAGGTCTTTCACCTTTGAATTTACTGGAAAGACCCTTCTTTTCTTTAGCCCCAGACCACCAAACATAACATCCTCAGCTGACTTCTCTATCCTCGTGTCCACTATCCCCATTGTAGATCGGACGGCTTTTACTAGGGCATCGTCCTCCTTCAGGGGGAAGCACTGTCTATCTGGCTCACTGTCAGAGGAAGAGAAGGCGGAGGAGAAATCGACCGATAGCTCAGAGTCTGAACCAGGCTGGGTTTCTTGAGGAATATGCCCAGACTCTGAACCCTGCAATGCTTTGCCTATTTCTTCCCTTATTAAAGTTCTTAGGCCTAGGGAAAAATCTGGGGTTTCCTCCGACATCATTTTGCTGATACAAAGCTGGCATAACCTTTTGCTATATGAATCAGGGAGTGGACCGCTGCATAAGGCACACTCTCTGTGCTTGGATTTCGCGGAACATTTCTTGCTCTAAAAGAAAGTTATAGATAGAAAGAAGGAGGAAACATTAGTAGAACTTTCACGAAGATTCCACTCACCCCACAGAACCTTTGGTACCGTAGAAGCAGAAGAATCCAACATGCATGGTGAGGAATCACGCCGCACCGGACCGTCCTTCCTGCTCTTAGTGGTAGCTCTTCTAGCTGAACGACCAGACCCTAGCAGGGAATGACGCTGCGCCACTAGTTGTGAGGGCTCCACAGAGGGCTGCTTCTGCAGCAGATGTTGTTGCCTAGGTGACAGCTCCTGTGAATCTTCCATAGCTTACAATGTAAGAATGGGCTGGGAAGCACCTCGGTATGTTACCAGACCCTTTATATACTGGCCATACCGGTACCATGTGTGGGTGTGTGTTCTTTTTTTTTTTTCCCCCAGGAGGGCGTTACCTGCTCCTTGGTCTTCCTCCCCAGGTGGCAAGGTGGGTTCCAGGTGGGCTCCTCGCCGCCAGGTCCTTAATCCCCCGGCATTCAGCTGCTCACGCGCAAAATTAAAACAAGCTCCGCCCCTTCCGGTGACGTCACAGGGACTTCCTGCCTGGCGCACCGGAAGTCACGTCAGAAGGTCGCGCCTGACACGTGCCCCGCCGGCGCGACCTTGATCTCCTGCAAGCTTTAGCGGGGGGAGGAAGCCCGCTAGCGGCCCCATACCTGGCGGACATCTACCTCCCCGTGAGGCGATGTCGCGCCCGCCGCAACGCTCACGGAGGCGCCCCACAGAGCCCTACCGTGGCGTCTCCAGAGGACCGGGACGGACCGGCTCCAACCACCTGCTGTGGCCCTCTCTGGGACAGGAGTCAATCTTCTGCAGGTAAGCCTGTGAGGTCCCCCATCATGGACAGGAAACCTAAACTGAGGCGGGAGGAGAGGGCCACCCTTTTTAACCTGTAGGTTTCCTGTCCTTGATGGGCGGATCCTCTCTCTCACGTGGTGCTGTCATGGGCGACCGAATAAAATACAGTAAATATTTTTATGCCCAAAAAATGACAAAAGTATTCACGGAATGATACCTTTATTGGCTAACCAGAAAAAAAATGTATATATATAGATGCAAGCTTTCAGAGCACAGAGGCTCCTTCTTCAGGCAAGATTACAAATGAATTGATAAGACAAAAGGCACAACATTTAAGAGATGTTACAGCAAGACATTTGTTCATGAGGTGTAAGGGGTGATGCCTCCTAATGATAAGTCAAAGAGATCAAATTTAGGGGTTTTAGTTGCAAATGGCAAGTCTGTGGGAATGCTTAATTATCTGCAGACCTTCTGGTGGAGGTGCGAATTGAATCCATGTAGTGAGTCATAAATCCAGGTGTTAGACTGAGTCGTGTTGTCAAGGCTAATGACTTGGGGTCTGCTACAACAGTGGCATAAAAGCTTTGAAAAGTCACAATTTTTTTGCATAATGCAGAGTTGTTCAAACATGTTGTGGCTTTTGGTGTTTTCTCGTTATTGTAAATTAGCTCCGCAAAAAAAATGGTGAGCTGGGAAGAAGTCAGGCATGGCGTTTTCGATCCCAGAAATGCTACTCCCGCTCCTGACTGCCACTTAATAGAGGTGGAGAATTAATTGGCGGCAGCCTCTTAATGAATTTGGCGCTGTGTACTCTGTAAAGAACAGAGTAGCTTGAGCTTGCAATATATCAATCTTGTTGAATCAACCCCTTTTGTGTTTCCTTTCCTTGATATTTTCAAGATTTCTGCATTAACACTCTACAATCAGCGGTTGAGCTTACACTTATTTCTAAGATAATATGTCAAATAAAAAATAAACCTTTGAAGAATACCTCTAGTGCGAAATGAAAACTAGGAAGTGCCCCTGAATCCGTACAAGCAGTAACTATATGTCATCTTTCTTCCATTTAGCCTCTCAATTTCTGGGGCAGGAGGTAGCCACTAGAGATGAGCGGTGTTCGACTAGAACTGTTCGCCAATCTCAAATTCGAGCTGTTTTGGGTGGTGTTCGAGTTGTTCGACGAACCCGAACGATTTGCAAAAAATTCGGCTGTTCGAGGTTATGTTCGATAACTGTTCGTGCACCAAAAGCGTGTCCTGCATGTCTGGCGCTATTTAGAGCACCAATCATGCAGGGATTGTCTGCCACTCACTGTAATGCCACAGCCATGGTGGTTGTGGCATTAAAGTGATTGCCCAAATCGATGGGAACAGTGCTCACAGTGAAACATGAAAAGCCGGCAATTCATCAGCGGCATACACCGGTACCCGACAATTTAGAACCGAAAGAATAGAGCTTCACACATAGATTAGATAGATAGAAACATGTCAGTCACACATATAAGAAGCACAGTGACAGTGTTGCTTACTGTACTTGTCATTTAGTGTAAAGGATTTATCAAAAAAAAATAATAGTGTTTTCGTGCACCGTCTCTTTAAAAAAGCCGGCTGGCAATTCAGCAGCGGTACCCGACAATTTATAACAGACAGAATAGAGCTTCACACATAGATTAGATAGATAGAAACATGTCAGTCACATATATATGAAGTACAGTGACAGTGTTGCTTACTGTACTTGTCATTTAGTGTAAAGGATTTATTAAAAAATATAATAGTGTTTTCGTGCACCGTCTCTTTAAAAAAGCCGGCCGGCAATTCAGCAGCGGTACCCGACAATTTATAACAGACAGAATAGAGCTTCACACATAGATTAGATAGATAGAAACATGTCAGTCACATATATATGAAGTACTGTGACAGTGTTGCTTACTGTACTTGTCATTTACTGCAAAGGATTTATTTAAAAAAATAATAGTGTTTTCATGCACCGTCTCTTTAAAAAAGCCGGCCGGCAATTCAGCATCTGTACCCGACAATTTATAACAGACAGAATAGAGCTTCACACATAGATTAGATAGATAGAAACATGTCAGTCACATATATAATAAGTACAGTGACAGTGTTGGTTACTGTACTTGTCATTTAGTATTAAAATAAAGGATTTATTATTAAAAAAAATTGGCGTGGGGTTCCCCGTAATTTTAGTCTCTAGCGGAGGTTAAGCAGACAGCTGGGGCAGATGTTTGAAGCCTGGGAAGGGGGTAATACCCACGGAGCTTCCCAGGCTACTAATATCAGCCCCCAGCTGAATACCTAGCCTTTACTAGCTATTAAAATGGAGGACCCCCCCCAAAAAAATGACGTGGGGTCCCCCCTAATTTAATAGCTAGCAAAGGCTAGGCAGACAGCTGGGGGCTGATATTAATAGCCCAGGAAGGGAGCCATGAATATTGGCCCCCTCCCAGGCTAGAAACACCAGCCGTCAGCCGCCCCAGAAATGGCGCATCCATAGGATGCGCCAATTCTGGCACTTAGCCTCGCTCTTCCACGCTGCCCTGGTGCGGTGGCAGGGGGTAATAGGGTTGGGGTTGATGTCAGCTTATAATGCCAGCTGACATCAAGCCCAGGTTAGTAATGGAGAGGCGTCTATAAGACACCCCCATTACTAACCCCATAGTCAAAGTTAAAAGAAAACACAAACACCCAGAATAAAGTCCTTTAATTGAAATAAAGACACATTCCTTTATTGTTCTAAATTAAACCATACTTACCGTCACGCCCATTCCAGCTGAAGCCAATGATCTCCTGCAATAAAAGAAAAATAATAAAGCAACCTCATCCTTACCTTTCCATGGTTCCCACGACAGCTTCAGCTCTGCTACATCGAGATAACAGGCTGGACCGCAGCAGAACGCTGCCATCCAGCCTGTCATCCCGCAGACACTGAGAAGCGCAGGCATGCTTGCGCTCTGCAGTGTCTGGCTGTGACGGCATAAAGATGAGACGAGTTCATGTCCAACGAACTCGGCGCACCTCATGCACATCACTGACAGCGTGGGAGAATTCTCCTGCACTCAGCACTTCAGCGTGAAAATTCTCCCACGCTGTCAGTGACGTGCATGAGGTCAGCTGAGTTCATTGGACATGAATGAGCTCACCTCATGCACGTCACTGACAGCGTGGGAGAATTCTCACGCTGTAGCGCTGAGTGCAGGAGAATTTTCCCACGCTGTCAGTGATGTGCATGAGGTGAGCTCATTCATGTCCAATGAACTCAGCTGACCTCATGTACGTCACTGACAACGTGGGAGAATTTTCACGCTGAAGTGCTGAGTGCAGGAGAATCCTCCCACGCTGTCAGTGACGTGCATGAGGTGCGCCGAGTTCATTGGACATGAGCTTGTCTCATCTTTATGCCGTCACAGCGAGACACTGAGGAGCGCAAGCATGCCTGCGCTTCTGAGTGTCCGCGGGATGACAGGCTGGATGGCAGCGTTCTGCTGCGGTCCAGCCTGTCATCTCGATGTAGCAGAGCTGAAGCTGTCGTGGGAACCATGGAAAGGTAAGGATGAGGTTGCTTAATTATTTTACTTTTATTGCAGAAGACATTGGCTTCAGCTGGAATGGGCGTGACGGTAAGTATGGTTTAATTTAGAACAATAAAGAATTGTGTGTTTATTTCAATTAAAGGACTTTATTCTGGGTGTTGTGTTTTTTTAAATACTTTACTAGAAATTCATGGTGGTCATGTCTAATATTGGCATGACCCAATGAATTTCGGGCTTAGGGCCAGCTGATAATACCAAGCTGGCCTTAACCCCTTTATTACCCAGTGAGCCACCGCACCAGGGCTCTGGAGGAGTTGGGTACAGCGCCAGAAGATGGCGCTTCTATGAACGCGCCATTTTCTGGGGCGGCTGCGGACTGCAATTTGCAGCGGGTGGGGCCCAGAAAGCTTGGGCCTCCCTGCGCTGCGGATTCCAGCTCCCAGCTGCCTAGTTGTACCTGGCTGGGCACAAAAATAGGGCGAAGCCCCACGCATTTTTTTTTAAAATTATTTCATGAAATTCATGGAATAATTAAGAAAAAAAGGGCTTCCCTATATTGTTGTGTCCAACCAGGTACAAATAGGCAGCTGGTGGTTGGGGGCAGCCAGTCCCTGCCTGCTGTACCTGGCTGGACACAAATATAGTGCGAAGCCCCACGTCAATTTTTTTTAAATTATTTCATGAAATAATTTTTTTAAAAAAGGGCTTCCCTATATTGTTGTGTCTGGCCAGGTACAAATAGGCAGCTGGTGGTTGGAGGCAGCCCGTTCCTGCCTGCTGTACCTGACTGGACACAAATATAGGGCGAAGCCCCACGTCAATTTTTTTTAAATTATTTCAGGAAATTCATGAAATAATGAAAAAAAAATTGATGTGGGGCTTCGCCCTATATTTGTGTCCAGCCAGGTACAGCAGGCAGGAACGGGCTGCTCCCAACCACCAGCTGCCTATTTGTACCTAGCCGGACACAACAATATAGGGAAGCCCTTTTTTTCTTAATTATTCCATGAATTTCATGAATCTAAAAAAAAAATACGTGGAGCTTCGCCCTATTTTTGTGTCCAGCCAGGTACAACTAGGCAGCTGGGGGCTGGAATCTGCAGCGCAGGGAGGCCCAAGCTTTCTGGGCCCCACCCGCTGCAAATTGCAGTCCGCAGCAGCCCCGGAAAATGACGCGTTCATAGAAGCGCCATCTTCTGGCGCTGTACCCAACTCATCCAGGGCCCTGGTGCGGTGGCTCACTGGGTAATAAAGGGGTTAAGGCCAGCTTGGCATTATCAGCTGGCCCTAAGCCCGAAATTCATGGGGTCACGCCAATATTAGACATGACCACCATGAATTTCTAGTAAAGTATTTAAAAAAAACACAAACACCCAGAAAAAAGTCCTTTAATTGAAATAAACACACAATTCTTTATTGTTCTAAATTAAACCATACTTACCGCCACGCCCATTCCAGCTGAAGCCAATGATCTCCTGCAATAAAAGTAAAATAATAAAGCAACATCATCCTTACCTTTCCATGGCTCCCACGACAGCTTCAGCTCTGCTACATCGAGATGACAGGCTGGACCGCAGCAGAACGCTGCCATCCAGCCTCTCATCCCGCAGACACTGAGAAGCGCAGGCATGCTTGCGCTACTCAGTGTCTGGCTGTGACGGCATCCAGATGAGCTGAGGTCATGTCCAATGAACTCGGCTCACCTCATGCACGTCACTGACAGCGTGGGAAAATTCTCACGCTGAAGCGCTGAGTGCAGGAGAATTTTCCCACGCTGTCAGTGACGTGCATGAGGTGAGCCGAGTTCATTGTCGGCTCATCTGGATGCCGTCACAGTCCGACACTGAGGAGCGCAAGCATGCCTGCGCTTCTCAGTGTCTGCGGGATGACAGGCTGGATGGCAGCGTTCTGCTGCGGTCCAGCCTGTCATCTCGATGTAGCAGAGCTGAAGCTGTCCTGGGAACCATGGAAAGGTAAGGATGAGGTTGCTTTATTATTTTTCTTTTATTGCAGGAGATCGTTGGCTTCAGCTGGAATGGGCGTGATGGTAAGTATGGTTTAATTTAGAACAATAAAGAATTGTGTGTTTATTTCAATTAAAGGACTTTATTCTGGGTGTTTGTGTTTTCTTTTATCTTTGACTATGGGGTTAGTAATGGGGGTGTCTTATAGACGCCTCTCCATTACTAACCTGGGCTTGATGTCAGCTGGCATTATAAGCTGACATCAACCCCAACCCTATTACCCCCTGCCACCGCACCAGGGCAGCGTGGAAGAGCGAGGCTAAGTGCCAGAATTGGCGCATCCTATGGATGCGCCATTTCTGGGGCGGCTGACGGCTGGTGTTTCTAGCCTGGGAGGGGGCCAATATTCATGGCTCCCTTCCTGGGCTATTAATATCAGCCCCCAGCTGTCTGCCTAGCCTTTGCTAGCTAATAAATTAGGGGGGACCCCACGTCATTTTTTTGGGGGGGGGTCCTCCATTTTAATAGCTAGTAAAGGCTAGGTATTCAGCTGGGGGCTGATATTAGTAGCCTGGGAAGCTCCGTGGGTATTACCCCCTTCCCAGGCTTCAAACATCTGCCCCAGCTGTCTGCTTAACCTCCGCTAGAGACTAAAATTACGGGGAACCCCACGCCAATTTTTTTTAATAATAAATCCTTTATTTTAATACTAAATGACAAGTACAGTAACCAATACTGTCACTGTACTTATTATATATGTGACTGACATGTTTCTATCTATCTAATCTATGTGTGATGCTCTATTCCTTCATGTCTAAATTGTCGGGTACCGGTGTATGCCGCTGCTGAATTGCCGGCCGGCTTTTTTAAAGAAAGCGTCTTCTGAGCAGTTTGTCAGCTTTTGGACACCTTTGAAGGTGTTTTCTATGTGTTCCTATGTGTTTTTGTTTGCCTGCCATTGGTTTTAACGGTGTTCGACGGTGTTCTAAGGTGTTCGACGAACAGTTCGACGAACAGTTCCTCGAACATCCCGGTGTTCGATGAACCGAACCGAACCCGAACACTACGGGGGTGGCTCAACACTAGTAGCCACCTCACACCTACTATTGTCAGTCTTGCAAGTTTTGATGTTGCTATTGCTGTCACTTGGTTCCTTAATGAATCCTCCCCCCTTCATTTCTCTGGTCTGCCTGGCGTCAATCACGGTGAAGAATACTACATTCCCATCCCTATTATTCTGCAGAGATATGCTAGTTTAAATGTATAAGCTTTTAATGGTAGCAGATGTTTTTACATTGCAAGAAGGAATTGTAGTTTCATCAGTAGCCAGAGAAGTTCATTTCTCCTTCAGTTGATATTACCCTAGCATACAGGAGTAATATAGCATGTGAAAAAACATGTCACCAAAAAACCCATGAGAAAATTAATGAAGAAAAAAAATATTGGTATTCCTCTATGAAATTTGAGGCATTGGGGGATACAGTATTGTCTCAGACACCTATAGTTGCCATATATGAGCACTATACAGAATTTATGGTGGGCAGACATGGTCCTTGACTCCTTAAAGACCAAGTGATCTTTTTGTTTTTACCCTTTTGTTTTTTTTCTCCTCTTGAACTGACCCTGATTCATGAATGTGCTTAGGTCAGTCGTAAAACGCTTTAAAAAGTCGCAGAATTTTTGTGCAGGCAAAAATAAATTGTTACTTTTGGTGTTTATACGCTAGGTTTGGGTAACTCCGTCAAAATTTGTGGAGCTAGGAAGGAACCGGGGCACGGCTTTGCCTGGCCATCAAATTCATCAATGGTGGCGGCCTCTCTTAAACCAGAAATGTTCTGGCGTGGCGCATGGAAGTACACTGTACTGATGAATTTGGCTCATCTTATTCCTGCAACCACTTTCATTACATCTAGCGAACAAAACACCAGTTTTAATGATTCAGGGTAATCATTTTTTTTATTTTTCTGCTTACGTGTTTACCGTGTAAATTACTGAAAAACTAAAACAAAAATTCTAAGCAGGATAAAATGGTGAAAAAAATGCAATTCTGCAATTCTTCTTTGGGTACTGCTTTTACAGCATTCATTGCATGATAAAATTGAACAGTGTGACAGAGTCACTGGTATTGTACAGTACAGACCAAAAGTTTGGACACACCTTCTCATTTAAAGAAATTTCTGTATTTTCATGATTATGAAAATTGTACATTCACACTGAAGGCATCAAAACTATGAATTAACACATGTGGGATTATATACTTAACAAAAAAGTGTGAAACAACTGAAAATATGCCTTATATTCTAGGTTCTTCAAAGTAGCCACCTTTTGCTTTGATGACTGCTTTGCACACTCTTGGCATTCTCTTGATGAGCTTCAAGAGGTAGTCACCGGAAATGGTTTTCACTTCACAGGTGTGCCCTGTCAGGTTTAATAAGTGGGATTTCTTACCTTATAAATGGGGTTGGGACCATCAGTCGTGTTGTGCAGAAGTCAGGTGGATACACAGCCGATAGTCCTACTGAATAGACTGTTAGAATTTGTATTATGGTAAGAAAAAAGCAGCTAAGTAAAGAAAAACGAGCGGCCATCATTACTTTAAGAAATGAAGGTCAGTCAGTCCAAAAAATTGGGAAAACTTTGAAAGTGTCCCCAAGTGCAGTTGCAAAAACCATCAAGCGCTACAAAGAATCTGGCTCACATGAGGACCGCCCCAGGAAAGGAAGACCAAGGAAGTTTATCCGAGTCACCAGCCTCAGAAATCGCAGGTTAAGAGCAGCTCAGATTAGAGACCAGGTCAATGCCATACAGAGTTCTAGCAGCAGACACATCTCTACAACAACTGTTTATAAAATGAGAATGCTTGGTCTGGGGGATAATGTGTGCTAGTGGGTAAATAGCTGGCTGAGTGATAGAAAGCAGAGGGTGGTTATCAATGGAGTAAGCTCAGGGTGTGTCAGGGTTACTAGCGGGGTGCCTCAAGGGTCTGTCTGGGGCCCTATATTATTTAATATATTTATTAATGATCTAGTGGAAGGGTTGCATAGTAAAATAGCAATATTTGCAGATGATACTAAACTTTGCAAAGTAGTTAATACAGATGAGGATAGGGCACAGCTACAGGAGGATTTAGATAAATTGGGGAGTTGGGCCAAAAAATGGCAAATGGGGTTCAATGCCGATAAATGTAAGGTCATGCACATGGGAAAGAAAAACAGCAGTCACCCATACATATTAAATGGGAAACCGTTGGGGAAATCTGACATGGAGAAGGACCTGGGCGTCTTGGTTAATAGCAAATTAAATTGGAGTGCCCAGTGTCAGGCAGCAGCTGCGAAGGCAAATAGAGTCATGGCATGCATCAGAAGAGGAATAGGGGCATATGATGAGAACATTGTTCTTCCTCTGTATAAAGCGCTGGTAAGGCCGCACTTAGAATATTGTGCACAGTTCTGGGCTCCGGTGCTCAGGAAAGACATATTGGAGCTAGAGAGGGTACAAAGGAGGGCGACTAAGGTAATAAAGGGAATGGAGGGACTAGAATACCCAGAGAGGTTGTCAAAATTAGGCCTATTTACGTTGGAAAAGAGAAGGCTTAGGGGAGACCTCATAAACATGTATAAATACATCAGGGGGCAGTACAGAGATCTCTCCCATGACCTGTTTATACCAAGGATGGTGACAAAGACGAGGGGGCACGTCTGGAGGAAAGGAGGTTCCTGCACCAGCATAGAAGGGGATTCTTTACGGTCAGAGCCGTGAGACTCTGGAACTCTCTGGGAGAGGAAGTGGTGATGTCCAACTCACTTAATGAGTTCAAGAGAGGCCTGGACGCCTTTCTTGAGAACAATAAAATTACATCTTATGCTTAGTTAATTAATCCAGGGATTTAATCTGACTGCCAGATTGGTGTCGGGAAGTGAATTTTTCCTCAATGATGTAAATTGGCCTATACCGCATGGTTTTTTGTTGCCTTCCCCTGGATCAACGAGGCGGAATAGCTGCAGTGCACAAGAAATAATGAGGGAATAAAACAAGGAAACCAAAAAACAGGATATATTTCTGGCGGAAATCAATGTTAGTGTATAATTGTAGAGTACATGAATATTCAACCCGCCAGAATGAGGGACCAATATAAGCAAAAAGGGACAATCGGAAAAAGCATCAAAAGAAGAAGGGGAGAAAGGGAAGCCGACCATAAAGTCCCAAATATCAAGGTGTAGTGAATAATTCCATATTTATTATTAATTAACAACAGGTGACAACAATGAATAGCAGATCAAATACATGATAAAAATAAACTAAAAGCATCTAAAAACAGGGGCGAGTGTCCGATATGATATTCCATGTGGGAGAGAAAAGTAGAACAAAGGGGAAATATTATGTCATGATGATTAAATAAATAGTCTATAAATAGATAGGATAAAATAGGAAATAGTGAAATATAAATAAGGTGCACAATGAAAAAAGTGTCAGTGCTATGGATATTTTGGTGTCTATCCCAAGATTGTGTACAGTGTACAAGATAGTGTACTGGGTACAGGTAAATAGCAGCATCAATGCATAATATATGCTGGTCAATATATGTATACCAGGGAGACAGGGCAGAGAATATCAATGCCTAAATCAAGAGATCAGCGATGCAAGTGCCTAAAAATATATCAATGTGTATCTGAAGTAGATAGCTATCCTAGCATGATTAGTAAATAGTGAGAATTGATATATACCTACAATTATGTAGTAAGGGGCTCCCACACGCAGTACACGCGTCCACCCCGACGCGCGTTTCGGCAAGCGCCTTCGTCAGGGGGTGGACAAGAAATAGGCTGAACTGGATGGACGCTTGACTTTTTTCGGCCTTATAAACTATGTAACTATGTAACTATGTAAGAGGAGACTTTGTGCAGCAGGCCTTCATGGTAAAATAGCTGCTAGGAAACCACAGCTAAGGACAGGCAACAAGCAGAAGAGACTTGTTTGGGCTAAAGAACACAAGGAATGGACATTAGACCAGTCGAAATCTGTGCTTTGTTCTGAGGAGTCCAAATTTGAGATCTTTGGTTCCAACCACCGTGTCTTTGTGCGACGCAGAAAAGGTGAACGGATGGATTCTACATGCCTGGTTCCCACCGTGAAGCATGGAGGAGGAGGTGTGATGGTGTGGGGGTGCTTTGCTGGTGACACTGTTGGGGATTTATTCAAAATTGAAGGCATACTGAACCAGCATGGCTACCACAGCATCTTGCAGCGGCATGCTATTCCATCCGGTTTGCGTTTAGTTGGACCATCATTTATTTTTCAACAGGACAATGACCCCAAACACAAGTCCAGGCTGTTCAAGGGCTATTTGACCAAGAAGGAGAGTGATGGGGTGCTATGCCAGATGACCTGGCCTCCACAGTCACCAGACCTGAACCCAATCGAGACGGTTTGGGGTGAGCTGGACCGCAGAGTAAAGGCAAAAGGGCCAACAAGTGCTAAGCATCTCTGGGAACTCCTTCAAGATTGTTGGAAGACCATTTCCGGTGACTACATCTTGAAGCTCATCAAGAGAATGCCAAGAGTGTGCAAAGCAGTCATCAAAGCAAAAGGTGGCTACTTTGAAGAATCTAGAATATAAGACATATTTTCAGTTGTTTCACACTTTTTTGTTAAGTATATAATTCCACATGTGTTAATTCATAGTTTTGATGCCTTCAGTGTGAATGTACAATTTTCATAGTCATGAAAATACAGAAAATTCATTAAATGAGGACTGTCTAAACTTTTGGTCTGTACTGTATGCGAGGGGAGGTATGTGTCACCTCAGCTGCTAGCCTGTGTGAACTGAAACCTACAAACTTTCCTCCAGCATGTTATATGTTGGAGGTTAATTCACTTAAAGGGTGTGGTTTTATGTGAATTGCAAAGAGGGTGGGGGGTCATTCACCCAACCTCTCCTCAGGGTGTGGCTGAGCAAGCTTAAATGCTCAGTCACTATTTTTATTTCTCAGGTCTGGTCTGGAGAGTGAAGTCTCCAGGCTGTATGTGGTGACGCCAGAGAGCAAACACCGAAGTACTGGTGTTTTTGACTTCACTGTGCTACCCGGAGCAGGCGAAGCCTTGCTTGTTTATGGACTGTGCTATACTTTATCTTTTGTTTCCCGTTATCCCAGAGAGGACTTGTTTATTTTTGTGGAACCCTGCTGGAGTTTATGCCATCTAATAAACCTGCACAAAATTAACCCGAGACGTGTGTCCTGAGTCTGTCTCTGTGAGAGCCGAGCAAGTCACTTTACCACAACAGGTAGCACAATTCTTCAGTTCAGTATTATGGAAACAAAACTAACAGTTTTTGTTTTATTATTTTAGTGGCTAAATAAATTCAGAAATTTGAAAAAATAAAATGACATGACACCGTTGCCTGAGACTTTTTTCTTTTTCCCAATCGATGGGGATGTTTATAGGCTGTAGTGTGGTGGTGTTCACACTGTGCGGTAATGATGCAGTGACCCAAGGAAAGTTCCAAAACTCACAAATTAAAGGCAAACGGTATCCTCCACTTCACAGCCGGGTCGTCAAAGACCAGTCCATTTCCAAACCCGTTGCCGTGGGCGAGTCCACCGCCGTATCACTCTGAGGTGCGTCAGAAGTTTGCCTTCTAGGGTTCTGTGTTCACGTCACACAGGCCTGTATTGCAGAGCCTCCTGCTCTGCAGCATGCAAACACAAGACTGACACACCCAAACCTTTTCTGTAGGTTTTTAAATGAAAACTGTGGCCATGAGCCGCATGCAAGACCCGGGCTGGAGGGAGTGAACCGCCCCACTGCCATATTTTAGTTCACTCCAAAAATAAATGCCCATGCCGGGTTTTCTTAAATCCAACTTGGTCAAATAGCTTGACCAAGTCCAAACTTACTTTTATTTTTCACTGCAACCACAGGTGTGTGTGATTGCAATGCACTCCAGCTGGTTCAATATGCTTCTATGCAGAACCTCGGGGATACATACCATCCCTCACATGGCTTCCTTTCTTTTTGAGCGATAACCTGACATTTTTATCGGTACCATCTTGGAATACATTCAACCTTTTTGATTGCTTTTTATAGCATTTATTGAGGAAGGTGCAGTGGCCAAAAAAAAAAAAAGGATTACTGGCGTTTCAATAGATTCTTTTTTACAGCATTTACTGGTTTATATTTTGACAGTTTGGACATTTATGGATGTGGTAATACCAAATATGTTTTTTGTTTTTTTTTAAACTGCTGCTAGATGCAGATGCCGGCTGTGTAACACATACGCACCTAGGTGGAGGCGTACAGTTTCGTATATTTGTATAATGGGGTTGAGCCTGCATTTCTAGCTTCTCTGATCTCACATACACAAAGTGCTCAGCGACGGAAGTTTACATGAACTGGTCAGGTAGTTGCCAGCTGACAGGTAGTAGGCGGCTAACTACACATTTACAATTGTTACTAGGATAGGGTTGATTTTCCCTTTGTGGGTGCTGTGCCATTAAATTAGAAAAAAAAAATGTATATAAAATAGATTCACAGTGCGCTGGTCTTGTGTCCAGTCTGGTTTTCCATGGCAGTGACAGACCGGACCTAGTGATTAACTCTCATGTGATGTCATGACCTAGTACGCCCCAAAGCCACCCAGGATGCCATGGAGGACCAGACTGGATCAGAGCAGGGTAACAAATCTAATTGCTCATCTCTCAAAATTAACAGTGTACTATTAAGAAGCTAAAATCATTTTTGAACATTTTTCCAAACTACAGATGAAGCAATCCTAAATCTAATGCTCATAACGCTACATTTCTTTGACACGCTGAGCATTTGTATGCTATTTCTGTATCTTGGCCGCCTAAATCCAACAAAAATTGAACGGCCGCGCAACTCTATTGCTTTATTGTGCAACACAGGTTCTTTGCTATATCTGAATATGCCTGGTCCTACAAGAGATTGACAGTCTTCCCTGAATGATTGTGTATACAGAGATATCTATAAATCACTAGTGGATCCATAAAAATGTACAGAAATCTGATCAGATCCTCCTGCAGATTAGATACCATTTTCCCCTGACAGGGCTTGTTTTTTATGGGATGAGTTGTACTTTTGAATGACACCATTCATTTTACCATATAGTGTACTGCAAAACAGGAAAAAATTCCATTATTGTTTATTGGGTATTTTATTTCCCATGTTCACTATATGGTAAAACTGACCAGGCAATATGATTCTCCAGGTCAGTATAAGTACGCAGATACTAAACATGAAACGTTATTTTTCGGGATCTGGGACAGTGTGAGGGCTTAATTTTTGCGCCCAGAGCTGCCGTTTTTACTGATACCATTTTGAGGTAGTTACGATGTTTTGATTGCCTCTTATTGAATTTTATTGTAATATTGCGGCGGCCAAAAAAACGTGATACTAAATGTGTATTTTTTATTGCTTTATTTTAATGTGGCTTAAAGGAGGGTGATTTGAACTTGTAGGGTTTTTTTTTTTATTTATTTTTTTCATTTTTTATTTTTTTTTTAATAAATTTAATAGTCCCCTTAGGAGACTTGAAGCTGTGATCGCTAGATCGCCTGTGCTATACATAACCGTGCATCAGCACAGCTATGTATAGCAGAAATTATGATCTCTTATGAATGCCAGCCTCATTATGGGCGTTCACAGGAAGCCCATAATGACAGACACGGGGGTCATCACCAGACCCCCAGCCGTCATGACAACCCATCCTGCAATAACGTCACGGGAAAGCCAAAAGGAGCATTTAACTGTTCAACACGTCTGAATGTCCGCCTCCAGTAGGCGTACAATCCCAAAAATGATGCATGGCAGAGCGCACGTTCGCTCTGCCGGAACCATTGCAGTATATGGCCCCGTCAGCGCATACATCTGAATTCCATTTTGAGGGGGTTCGGATGTATGACCTGATGAGGCCATCGAGTGTGTCCCTAAAAGCACCCTTATAGGCACTTGATGGCTGATTTAATCAGCCATCAAGTATAGGGAAAGATGTGGGCTCAGCGTGAAGACAGGGACACTACTTTAAGTGCAAGTACATCAAAAGTAGTGCAGAGGTTAAACCTGCCAACACTCCTATTTTTGATGGGACAGTCCTGAAAAAAGGAAAATAGAAAGGGAGGCACTTAGGCAAAACCGGGTGGCCCTAAACATTTGTGGCGGCCCTCCACATGGGTTAGACGTATGAGGGTCACATCTGCTGATCTGCTTGCTACCACTATACTGAATGTCAATCCACCACAATAAAGTGATGTCATGCTTCATGAATAAAACCTTGGCCACCATTTCCATTCCAACATGCCACATGTAATAATTGAGCTAAAACTAGAAGACGATGATTTATTTCCAACTGGACCCAAGTGACATTTGTGTGAGGTTCCCGTTTCTGATTGACTGTAACTGAAAACTTCACAAGTATTAGCAATTATTATTCTTATATTAGCAAAATACATCTTCAATCTACAGTAATTACTGTGATCATGCTTAAGAAGGGTAAATTACTAATTAGAGCTAATTCCCATACTTGGTTACAACATTAATCTTGTGTTATAAATATGTGAATGTATATTATGTTCTTTAATGCTTATATCCAGTTCTCTTTGTTTAATTATGACAGTTCAATGTGACAACTCTATCTCATTTAAACAATGTAAAATCTGTACAGTCGGCTATACTTTCAGTAAATATTTGACAAGGTCTTTCTTCCTCTTTATATACATCTATCAGCTATACTTGTAGGTGTTGTAAGGTATGGTGGAGTAATTAAAGTTGTTAAGCTGGATATGCTTTTGCACATTTTTTTTCTGTATATGTTATGTCAATTAATCTGTATATTGCTACACGTAAAGGAAGGTGCAGACAAGCTTTTTTTGGTCAGAGTGCAATCCGACAAAACATCGGATCACACCCGGACCAATGTTATGCTATGGAGTCGTGCAAATGTCCCATTTTTCCTCAGACAGATGGGGGGGGGGGGGGGCGGGGGTGAAATCGCAGCATGTCCGAGTTTGATCTGATACTCGGATTGCACTCGGCCATTCAAGTCAATGAGTGCATGGAAATCATCGGACTGCAGTCTGATGACATCTGAGTGCAGTCCGATATCCGTGCACTGACAGAATGGAGAAGATGGAGAAATTATTTTCTCCATCGTCTCCGCATCTGAGAGAATTGCATCACACTATGCTCATACGCTGATCAGAGTTTTATCAGGGTATCGACCCGATTCCCTCGGGTGAGAGAATCTACGTGTGTCTGTACCTGCCCCAATGGTTGGTGATGACTCTCTTTTGGAAACTAGAGACAGGGTGGGCTTAGTGCATGGAAAATACTTAGAAAATCGGTGAGGTGTGCAATACTTGTTTCACCTGCTGTAAAGTAAATATATTTCTAAAGGTGCTATTGACATGAAATTCTCACCAGATGTCAGTATCAACCCATCCAATCCACACAGGCAAAGAAATCAAACCATAGATGTCCATAAATGTCACTATACAGAAGAAAAGGCACTACATAAGGACGTGCACACCTCCAATAAGAAAATAACAAGAAGTTTATCGAACTTTATTGAAGTTTATAATGCAAACAAAGATCGAAAAGGCAAAACCCAATATCTTTGCACATACTGACAGATATGGGTAATATCCTACCACTATATTACATGCACTTGTTCAAACAGTCCCTGGTGTGAGAAGCTCTTATATTTGGGTTTTTCCATCTATTATGGCTCTCTAAGACAGCTATATTTAGCTTTGTAAATTGTTTTACATCATAGCCAGCTTTTCGTATTTCAGTCAGGACATTCTATTTTTTTGCATGTTCGTGTATGCCATTGCATATTTAGGATGTCCTTTGCCATACATGCACGGACTTTGTGCTTCATTTTATTTTCCTTTGAAAATTAACTGTTGGGATTTACCATTGCCTGTCTGGAAATGGTCTATAAATTGTGCATTTTGGGGCTTGCATGCCTACTATTTATTAATATTTATTATTATTGTTGATCATTGTCATGTGGGGAATGGTTGCATACCATGTCTATGGTGTTTAGATGATTTTAATAGTGTGCTTATGTTCAATAAACTTCTTGTTATTTTCTTATTGGAGGTGTGCACGTCCTTATGTAGTGCCTTTTCTTCTGTATGATCATGCTGCCTTCGCTGCATGACGTAGCACCCCCTTCTAATATTGCTATATATTGGTAGCGCAATCCCATCACTCTTTTTTGCATAAATGTCACTAAGCGCAGCCGGGAGACCTCCGTGGCATGCGCAGGTCCAGAGAGACAGGAAGACGTAGCAGGGAAAGGGGACACCGCCGTGCAGCCGGGGTGGTTGAGTATGTTTGTGTCCCTGCTAAGAGGAGGGAGAGAGACCATGCAGGGACACCAGCATTGGCATTACAGTCATCATCTTTTTGTTGTTACTGATCCCATTCTATGTAATGGGGAGGAGCTGTCTCTAGCTCCTCCCTCCATTCTATATAGAATGTTATATAGTAGTAACTGCCATCTCCTATCTCAGTAATGGGATAGTCGGTCTTCACTGAATACAGATTTTACCTCAGAATTTAATATGCAAATTGCCTCTTCAGAGAAAAAGAGGACTTGAACTCTATAGCGCCACCTATTGGAAGCAGCAATCCTACAAGTCACAATCAACCCTTTAACGAGTCGTGCAATATGACTTAGGATAAAAGCCAAAGCAGAATCTCAATTTGCAGACAAGGTGTTTCGGGCTATTGGCCCTCGTCAGTGCAAAGTATGAGAATGGATTTGGCTAGATGAGAGGCTCTGGACTGAGGTCTAAGTGGTAGCGTTTCTCCTTATGGAGAGTGACTGCATGGCAAATAAGCCTCCTTACCTTGACGTGCCAGAGCTGGTGTGTCACTCTCCATAAGGAGAAACGAAACCCCTTAGACCTCAGTCCAGAGCCTCTCACCTAGCCAAATCAGATCTCATACTTTGCACTGACGAGGGTCAACAGCCCGAAACACCGTGTCTGCAAATTGAGATTCTGATTTGGCTTTTATCCTAAGTCATATTGCACGACTCATTAAAGGGTTGATTGTGACTTGTAGGATTGCTACTTCCAATAGGTGGCGCTATAGAGTACAAGTCCTCTTTTTCTCTGAAGAGGCAATTTGCATATTAAATTTCCCAGTGGAGCATTGCATGGCGAATAAGCCTCCTTACCTTGACGTACCTCAGAATTGAGATTTTTGATAATGTCTGATCAGTCTTGGAGGAGAAAGGGGCATTTCTTTCTGATAAGCAACTGTAATATATCTTATTTTCAAGCGTATTACTGACTTTGAAAATAAAAATGATGGTTATGCTTTAAGCTAGAAATAAATGCAAATTATAGCATAAATTAGGTGGAGTATCACAGTGGCACAGTGATTAGCACAGTTCCTTTGCAGTACTGGGGTCCTGGTTCACATCCCACCAAGGGCAACAGTTTGCATGTTCTCCCCGTGTTTTCCCCCAAATGAACTATTGATTTATGCCAGTGTGTGAATTGCTAGTATTAATAAAAGTTAGTAAGTCGAAATAGCAGATCCAGGATTATTCACACTAACCATGGACAGTCTGAAGAATTTCAAAGTCTCTGTAATTTCTTATGTATCCATTGCGATGGTATAGGATGCAATTACGGTCAGACACATGCTATTGATTGTCCTTAAGTAGTCTACAGCTTTGTGAAATATCTGCACAAACAATTGGAAACAATGGTCAACTTACACCAGTTCCCTTATTAACACACAATTAGGGAATTAAGGTTAAAGCAATTTCTTAATATATTCAGAAAAAGTGCTCAAAACACAACACATTTATGTTTTGTACAAAAAAACGATACAAGAAAATCTGTAAAATAATAAAGGGAATTGTAGAGAATAGAAAGGGGAATGCATGCATCTGTACAAAAAGCGCATCCGGTCTGCATGAAAAATGCATGCTTTTAATGCATCACAAATGCAAGTGTGAACAAGCCCCTTGGGAGAGTTTCCTACTGTAATTTTCATTTTTGTTCCATAAATGGAACAATTGGGTGTTTTAAAGATGAACAGCATTAAAATTACATGACTTCTGAGTAGAGTAATGTGGTGAACATGCAACCTGTCTATAATTAGCAGGATTAAAGGAACTCCAATGTCTCATTCTACAAATCCTTTAAAACTGGGATCCAATATTATCGAGAAATTTCATATACACTTAAAGTTGCACATGGTTTTTAAAGACAATTTCTCATTTTTTCTTTATAAATTATTTTTAATTGAGATTTTTGAATTAGAATATAAAACAAGGGTTACATTAAGCAATCAAATATGTTTATAAAAAGTATATGCATAAATTGAGCAAAATGGAAGTCCGACAGACGCTTTATGCATATAGTGCAATCCTGAAAAGGGAAGGCACAGTTCAGAGAGTGAATACAATTTAACTATTTAATTCCAGATAGGAAAATCATTTCAAATATTTTGCTTTTAAAAGTGTTTTCCACAATCAACTTTTATGTCCCAAAACGCTTATATACCTCTAAAACAACAAAAACAGATGGTACTCGCCCTCCAACACAGGCTCTCCGATGCTGCTCCAGTTTTGTTTATTGGCTGTAATGTAGTGGTGATAATGTCACAAGTGCAGAGCACATCACAACCAATCACTGGGCTCAGTGACTCTGCACAACCTCAGTGATTGGCTGCAATGGTGATACACAGTGATGTCACCGCTGGAACCAGTAAAGACCGAAGCAGCAGTGGGAGCCGGCGTTTCAATTGGGGACTATGAATACCGTATGTGTTTCAGAGGTATTAAAGCATTTGGGGACATAAAACTCTTAGCCTTAGGCTACGGCCCCACTATCAGTATCTGGTCAGTATTCGGTCAGTATTTTTTCTCAGGAGTGGGAGCCAAAACCAGGTGAGGAACAATCAGAGAAAAGGTATAAAAGAAACAAGTCACCAATTTTGCATTTATCACCCACTCCTGGTTTTGGCTCCCACTCCTGAGGAAAAATACTGACCGAATACTGATAGTGGGGCTGTCACGCCCTTGTTGTCACGCAAGGTGTGGGAAAGACTTAATGCAACACAGAGGGAAAGGGAACCCAGACTCTAGGGAAAGGGGGGAGTGGAGACCTCCTAGGCTGATCTAGGATCACCCTGTCTCCACTAACGTCCCTATATTGGCTCTTCACCAGTCGCCGCACGCGAACCTCGCCCTGTCTTTCCCTGGCGTTTGTCCCTGGCTAGAGAAGGGAGGGGGATGAGCGCTAGTCAATCTCCACCGACCACTAAAGACAACAAGGGAAGATAACTTAGCTTTTAGTCAACTTCAGAGAGATAAACACCCTTCCTCAAAGCTCCAGAGAGGATGAAGTAATGCACTTGCTCCGAGCCTTCACAAAAGGTAATGTGAGTATTACCGGCACCTCCCTCTAGCAGAAAGGAGGTATTTATACACCCAGGCCAGGGTGTTAATTAGCCAGAGGGAGGTAGCTGCTGGGTCCTAGAGAGACAGCCTCTGTCTGCAGTGCCAAACGTAGAGATCTCCTGCAACCAACTGCAGGGCAACTATCTGTCACTTCTGACACACACTGTGACAGGGGCCATGGCCTTATTTTAACAAATGTGTTGGTGACATAGTTTTGTGGCATCTGTTAATATATAGATATTGCAGGTTCATCAACGATCTCCTCTTGTGTAAAGCGCTACCAGCTTTTAAGTGCAATTTATCTCACACCTGACTGTAGAGTTACTATAAAATGTGTCCCTTACATAAGATAAGACAGATCCGTTTTAATAATTTTCCTTCTCCTGATCTGGCTTTGTGCCTTTTGTATATAAACCCCAAGTCATCACTTGCACTGTTCTCATATCAGGTTCCACTAATTTATTCACATGGCTCCTTAATTCAGCTAAAAGATTCCCACTAGCAGTTTGAAAAGTGCATGAAAATCAGATGTGTGTTTCTGATGTTCAGACTCATTTAGCAGAACTTTACATCAATGTAGTCCATTAAAATCAGATTAAAAGCATGATTTGTTAGCAGGACTAAAAAGAACTCTGTAGCTCAACATATGATTCATGACGAGCTGTGACGCTCTCTATGCCAGAGATCTCACTCCAGTTCCTGACTGGAGAAACATTTCTGGTGTAGCGCACGGAGGCACATGCCACTCATCAGATGCTCCAGATTCATGAAGAGGGGGACACCCTCTTCACATTTCTATCACCTGTATGCCCATATTAGAGGTCAGATAAGTGCCAGGGGGTGACAGATTCCCTTTAAGCACTTAGCCGTATTAAAGCATCATAATATGGCTCCCCTATGTATATGTACATTGGTATACCTCTACATGCATCTGCTTTTATGTAGAATCATACAGAGATTATTTTTTTCTGCTGGATTCCATATAAATCTGACAAAAATCATGACACACTCCATCAAATAATGTATGTTCAGAGCTTTTCTCCACAATACTTAGTACATATCGCACATGCTGGAGCACATAAGGCAGCTCGTAAAGTACCGGTCTAAATCCATAAGAAAGACATTCTGGTGTGATTCATTGCATGCCGAATGTATGGATTTTTTCTACTCTGGAAGCATTGCTTCTCAAAGAGAATTGCTAAATGCATATCACACCTGACGGAACATTGTATGGCGGCACAGAGATGCTGAAGAGGAATAGATTAAAAAAAATAATCGTTTTGGATATAATCATTAAATACACTAACAGCAGTTTGATATTTTTTGTGTTAGATACATACTTTGTTATGTAATGTGCTTATCTAAATTACAATTTTATGTCCCCCTATTTTTAATAACCAGCAAAGGCTAAGCAGACAGCTGCGGGAAGATAATAATAGGCTGAGTAGGTCCAGGGATATTGACCCCTTCCCAGCCTAATAAGACCAGCACTCAAGTCTGGCGCTTAGCCTCAGCTCTTCCCGATTTACCCTGGTGCAGTGGCAATCTGGGTGATGGGTTTGTGGGCTTGATGTCAGCAGCTGTCGCTGAAATGTAGCCCTCGGGTTAATCATTCTGCCTTCCCAGCGCCTGCGCACAAGTTCCCTGCTGCAAAACACTATACTGACAGCAGGGAGAAGAACGCCGTCCATACAGAGGAAACAGCGCAGGCGTGGGATCCGGCCGGGAACAGCACATCACAGGGCCCTGTGACGTGCAGGGGAGGTGGGGTGAGTATGGAAATGGGGCTAGTAGGCGGGCTTTTCTTGGCGTCCGGGGGACGCGAAGCTTGGCAGAAATAATTTAATAAAAAACCTATTACACAGCAAGCAGACCGCTAATATGGGCCATACAGGTAACTATAGATTCACATTTCTATCACCTATATGCCCATATTAGCGGTCTGAAAAGTCCCAGGGGGTGACAGATTCCCTTAAAGGCCTAATGCTTTACTGGGGGATTAAACAGACATGTATATACACATATACAGTGCCTAAGGTGATAGATTTTAAGACTGCACATTTAAACCATATTACATTGCATAGTATAGGATTTTGTATTTCGAAGCATATTCTTACTGTATATAAGATAATATTCAGTCATTTAGATGGTTTACTCCCATCTAAGACATTAATAGCATACTCCCAGAATATGCCTTAAATGTACAGACACCGTTCCCACCTCTAGAACCCACATCTGTCTCATGAATAGGGTTGTCTCCTTCATATGACTGCGTAATTCTGGTCACAGTGCTATGCTTTCTGTAATTCCCATAGAAGTGAATGGTAATTAATGAACCAGTGTAGCAATTTAAGGACTGTAGTTTTCATGATTTGTAGCCCAGTGAGCTCCACTGTTTCAGCAACTGCCAATCTCTTCTATGAGAATTACGGAAACAGTGCAGATCCCCGAGATCAGGTGTTTCCATAATCTCTGCCACCCAGGCTTGGACTGGCCCACAGTAGAGAGGGAGAATCCTCTGGTGGGCCCCTGGGCAAGAGTGACCACCCTCTTATATGAGCAGTACTTGGCACAATATACTTGAATTATCATTTAACAATCTACCCAGTTCATTGTTCTATAAATTTGTGATTAAGGATAATGTTACATGTAACATACCTGGCGGCGTCCTTGCATAGTGGTCCATCTCCCGCTGTGCAAGAGCGCGCACTTGATCTCCAGTCCAGACTACCACTCTGACTTCTTTCCATGTTGTCTGCTTTGCTTTGCTCTTGCTGCTTAGGGCGACGCCCACTGAACTTCCTGTTTCTCGTAGCTGCTGCTGACACTCCCCTGATGCGTCCTCAGCCTATTGCTGTCTGTCACCTGGTATTTAACTTAGCTCCTCCTTGGAATCCTTGCCTGAGCATCTTGTTCTGTCAGTTGGCTTCTGGTCGCTGACATGCCAGGTCCTGTCTATGTTTCCTGCCTATAGGTATCAGTTCCCGTGTCTGAACTGTGTCCTGTCTGTGCACTCTAGCCTGTTGTCTGTCCGCCTTCCTGGAGGCTGTATTTCCAGACCAGTCTGAACACGCTCTTAGCCTGTTCGTCTTGCCCTCTGGGGGCCGCATTCCCAGACTCGCTCCTGTATTTGTTGCAGTACAGTTACTGTCTGAACTGTCTCCTAACCTGCTTCCTGTTTCTTTCTATGTCCGTACCTTCCCTTTCTCCTTCTTTGTCTAAACCAGCACTTGGCTTTGCCTTGGCTCGTTCCTGTATTTTGTTGCAGTTACAGTTCCTGTCTGAACTGTCTCCTTACCTTTTACCTGTTTCGTCTCTATGTCCGTCCCTTCCCTTTTCCTGCGTTGTCTGAACCTGCACCTAACTCCTTCTCGTTGTAGCTGTACTTCTGTTTGTGAGTTGGAGTCCTCTCACTACTTCTTTGCAAGTATCTAGTGTGTATCTGGTTCTTCCTTTCTTTCTGTTCTGTGTGAACAGAGCCCTATCCCCTTTGCTTTGTCTTTGTTTACCCCTTCGGTGATTTATTTCTGCCCTGTTCACCGCGTCTGCGGTTTCGCTCTGCTCAGCCTTGTCCACCGCGTCTGCGGTTTCGCTCTGCTCAGCCTTGTCCACCGCGTCTGCGGTTTCGCTCTGCTCAGCCTTGTCCACCGCGTCTGCGGTTTCGCTCTGCTCAGCCTTGTCCACCGCGTCTGCGGTTTCGCTCTGCTCAGCCTTGTCCACCGCGTCTGCGGTTTCGCTCTGCTCAGCCTTGTCCACCGCGTCTGCGGTTTCGCTCTGCTCAGCCTTGTCCACCGCGTCTGCGGTTTCGCTCTGCTCAGCCTTGTCCACCGCGTCTGCGGTTTCGCTCTGCTCAGCCTTGTCCACCGCGTCTGCGGTTTCGCTCTGCTCAGCCTTGTCCACCGCGTCTGCGGTTTCGCTCTGCTCAGCCCTGTCTCCCGCGTCTGCGGTTTCGCTCTGCTCAGCCCTGTCTCCCGCGTCTGCGGTTTCGCTCTGCTCAGCCTTGTCTACCGCACCTGCGGTTTCGCTTTACTCTGTTTGATTACCGCATCTGCGGCTCTGAACTCGTCTCCCTGTTTGTACTGGACCTTATCCAGCCTGCGCTCTAGCCTGCCTGCTCCTGTATTCCCCGGTGTGGGTCAACAGCCGTGTCCGGAGTCTGACCTGGAGTAGACCCTGGTCCCTCTGCTTGGTTCCTCCCTGGTGCACTGGCGTCGTATGCCGTCGTGCGACCTTGGTCGGATCGAGCAGATACTTAGTTACGCCCCTCCAGGCATTCTCCGGTTCATGGCACAGTGGAACCACTAAACACGCACACGCCAGTCAGTCCGGGCGTGTGCATTACATTACGTTTGCATTTATTTCAATAGTGGGGCCCTGCAGTTGGTTACTGGTGGGCCCTTGGCACCCCAGTCAGACACTGCGGACACCACTTCCTTCACAGCAGCTGCAAGATGTGGGGCAAGGGACTCGGCTCAAGAGATAGAGGTGGAACCCGACATTTATAGTCTTAGAGGATGGACTCCCATCTATTAAGGCATTTATGACACATCCAGTAGATATGCATTAAAACTCTAAGCAGGGAACAACATACTATACTATATAACACAAAATTTTATTTTTACATTATACTACAGTACATACGGGTTTAATTTGGCTGTAAGCATGGAGGAATAGAGAATATTCAAAATCACCTGTGCCTGGTTGGTAGCACATCTGCTTGCTAGGCAGTGGAGATATACTGTATATCCAATGTAATTCTGCAAACAGGAGATATAGACATCTCTCACGCATTTCATTGACAACTGGCTCTTGAGAAGAGCATATGACAATGCCGTGTTATGGGCCAGTTGGACCTGAAACGTGTAAGAGATGTCTATACTATACTATGTGGAAACACATTGGTTATACGTTTTTAATCTGAAGAAATAAATACTTGGTTTTAGTAAATTTTGGACACAGGCTTTGATTTTCCCTTTCTTCTAATTTTACTGCAAAACTCATAAATTCACCAATACAGTTCCTTAAGAGTACTGATCACTCTTGGTTACAATTAGAAACAAATATTAATTTTTCTAAACATTAAAAAAAATGTTTAGCTAACACAACAAGCACTCATCTTAAGTTATGGTTGTCAGCAAGAGATTATTTTTGACAGAACTCAATGGCTTCATAAACCTGCAGCCTTGATTTTCTGAATAGTCTGGCACATAACCAATCATTTATTCATTTACATAATAACCATGCTTCATAATCTGAGTTTTCCTTTTCATAATTAACCTTGAAATCTTACCATCTACATAATTGATCTTGTTGGAAGTCTGAATATCTTTTTACCCACAAAATAGCTAATATGTAGCCATTTATCATGAAAAGCTACATTACTAATTTGCATAAGGGAACGATAATGTAAAACGGGTCCAGCTAAACTGAAATCTGACTGCAAAGCACTTTTATTGATGTACTTTAATAGGAAAAAAAGACACACTGAAAAGTCACACACACACACATATACTCACACAAACACACATACAAACATATACACACGCACAAGCACATACATACACACACACACACAAGCACATACATACACACTGGATAAAATACAACACAGTAACATAGTTTCCACTTTGATTTTTTTCCTCCCTCTACATATTTTATTATCACACATTAAATTGTGTTCAGCTACACGGTGAAGCCTGACAATGATATCTTAGTCTACTGGGATTTCATTTAATCTCCGCATAGCAAATAAGAGGAACTCTCTAGGGACCACCCAGAAGCGTGTCATATATTTACACACAGATGTGACCTGTACAATAGCATGGTCAAATTAAACTCAGGGTTTTAGATGCATATGGCAAATTAATGTATACAATCATAAGCAAACAATATATCAAAAGTGAGAAAGAAACGAAATACGGCACATAATTCTTGTGATGTGGCACACTGAATTTAGTTGTCATGGTCATAGTAACCATCGTTGTCTGCCCAGTGCTTGCCTACCTTAATATTTGTATTCTGTGTGTTTCTAAATGGAGCAATTACCACAAGTACACAGGGAATGGTCCTTTATCTAATTCTTGCATAATGATCACTTTTGGTGCCCCTACCATATGGAGGGAGGCATTATCCATATCTTAATGCTTCTCTACATACAAGTAAAAGACAGGACCTCTGGGGAGCCACAAGTGCTTTACATATCCTGAATATGCCCAAAGTGACCATGTAGTAAATTACAGCATTCAGATACAATGAAAAATCACATGGACTAATTGATGCTCATTGGAAATTTTGTATTTAAAAGGAGATATCCGGGACTTTAAAAAAAAGTGCTTAAGCACTAACAGGCATGATGTTGCTAACAGGCAACTACCTGTCTGTTGTACCCAGCGCCGGTCATTGACCCTCCTGCCGGAGATTAAGCTGATCCCTGTTAATGGAGCATCAGTTTCTCTTCCTGTTGACAGGGCGGGACTACTGGTGTCAAATACAAATACCAGCAGGTATTGGGGCTCATTCAGATGTCCGTTTCTCCAGTACATGTTCTTAGTGTTTTTTTTTCACAGATAGCACACATATCTACAGCGCTGTTCATATGTCTGTATTTTTTGTGGATCATGACGCTGCAAAAATATTCACTGCTAGGAGACATTTCTGTTTTTGATCCAAGTCACAGATAAAACTCACTCATGGGTTTATGGGTTCGAGAAAATCACAGACCACAGGGCACACAGCACAACCCGTGTGCTGTCCATTTTTAACATTGTAATGAATGGAAGAAGCTTTGCATTTTGTTTTCCTTCGAATATGAGAAATTCACTGATGGTAAAAACTGACACACTGATCTAACACCGATGAAAGTCTGATCCAAAACGCGTGAAAATCGGTCTGTTTTTTTCACGGAGAGGAAAGGAAAAATAGGATTATTGAGTGAGGGATAAGAAATATGGTATCACGACAAATGACAAGAATAGTGGCAAGACTAGAAAAAGATATTTGGTCCAATATATTCAGGCTCCGTCAGGAGAACTGAAGGAGAATCTGGATTCTGGGGTGAACTGCTTGTGGGTGTGTGGAGGAAGGCTTCTGTATGAAATCTAAAATAAGAGTCTACCAATTTATTCTCCCCTTAAATCCAGAAAAGAAGCCATACATCACTTTACTTTCTCTTTAAAGCACTGCGTGAAATACATGTAAATTATGCACCGTTATTTGAGTCACTCCAGAAGTCCGTGGGAGCTGGAAGTGAGAGGGATATACCAGAGTTAATCAACTAGTATGGCTGAGCGCAGGATTTTATAAAAGGCACAATAATGTGAAAATATTCATTATGATAGATGGCCAGAACATGAATTGAAGATTCTTCCAATATTAGAGTTCATTGCGTGACCTCTGACTTCTTAATATTGATACTGGAGAATAAGACGTCTATCATCTGGGATGGATGTGCATTTTCCACTATTCTCATATACGGTAATAAGAAATACTGTCAACAGGCTATTTTTAGTCATTGACACCAACTCTAATATCAGCTTTGCCGGAATGAGTCACATCTTTTACACTGTTTGTTGTGCTGCATATCGGCTTCTGCTAAATCTTCAATTTAACATTTAGTTTATAAAAGAAAATAATTTTTTTCTTCTATAAAATGCACGGCACACTGGGGAAGGGACAGTGCCAGGGCGCACACCCAGTCCTCTAGTACTGAAAGGAATACAGTGGCAAGGAAACACTATCATCTATATAAATGCTTTAAACCATAAATGGCAAATAAAAGCATATCATCAGACGAGAGGTGTTTTTCCCTTGAGGAAAAAGAATCATTACCCAAGCATAATGCTAAAAGATTTATACAGCTAAACTCCCCATTATGAATTTGGACATAAATCAAATGCTGAACCCATATTAGTAAATTACACCATTATGTATAATCAATGTAATAACACTATCAATACCGGCGCTGTGGCCTTCAGACACTATCCCAAATTGCACTTGACAATACCCCTCAATTCACTAGACAATTAATGCTAATAAAAAATCTGAAAACACATTTTACATGATTATTGGATAATATCGACTAAAACCTACTTCCATGGCAAACACCAAGTCGTTCCTATAGTGCAGCCCACAAAGGACTACTGACAACAGCTAAGGCGAGTAAAAGACAAAATTACTTACGGGTCAAAGACCTTAACTACTAGATGAAAACATCCCCATAGAGCCGGTGGAACAATGCACATGGCAGGAGCACGTGGCAGATATATTTTAGAAATTTATGTGACAGCAAATCAATTCTAGAACCAGAACGGGGTTGTTGTATCACGAATATGGATATTTTCAAAATCCCTTTAGATGTACGAATCAGTCATAGAAATGTTTGAAACAAATGTTCCCTTAGTGAACATACCCTTAGAGAGAATCTGGCAAAGCTTGCAATTTCCAAGGTACTGTAAGCTTACTATGCCCCCCTTTCATTTTCTCCCTTACTATTACCTAAGGTGTTTTGCATCCAGTGCGTTTAGTCCATTTTCCTTTACAAGCCTTAAATCTTTTGTATTTTTTATGATCTCTTTGAATGATAAGAATGATCATTTTAAGTATTATTGGTCCATGGTTTTTACTGGTTTAACATTTCAACAAACAAGATATTTTAAGTTAAATAAAAGTGTTAGAAAAAATATGCAGATTGTATTTTTGTACTACATTGATATATCTTCAGTCATTCTACGCTTTCCCCCCCCCCATCACCTTACCCGAATTAGTACATAATTATCTCTTATCTGGGTCTTAAAATGTTATGTTATATTGCTAGACCCTTTGAGACCCTGTCCAATACACAAAAAGCAGGGACCCAAGTCCCTAAGGTTTTATTCCTGCATATCAGGGGTTCAGTACAAAAACTAAGAAGGAAATTTTGAGATAAGGTCTTCAATGCATTCTGAAGATTTGTGGGTCATTAGACACATCCTTACTGATCGAGAAATTATGGAAATTCCTATATCGGTTACCCCTTACAACGGTGGGAAAACTTCTTTAAATGGGGCTACCTGGGACTTACATACTGATGACCTCTGTAGGTTGGAATGTGCATAGACCATTGGATAAGTCATCAATATGTAAGCCCAGACAACCCATGTAAAGGGAATCTGTCACCCCCTGGCACTTATCTGACCTCTAATATGGGCATACAGGTGATAGAGATGTAAGTCTATACCTACCTGTATGCCTCATATTAGAGGTCTGGTTGCTGTGAAATCTCTTTTTATTCTTACAAGTTTCTGATGTGTTCCAGTCCTGAAGAAATCCCAAACCTCCTGTGTGAATTACAATGATTCCCCAGCATGTCACAGTGCCAGGATCTGCTGCTGCAACTGCACATCACAGGGGGGAATCATTACAATTCACACAGGAGGCAGGGATTTCTACCAGTCCCCTGGACTGGAACACATCAGAAACTCGTAGGAATAAAAAGGCATTTCACAGCAAACAGACCTCTAATATGAGGCATATCTCAAAACTGTCTTATCACGGCTATCTTTTATGTATTAAAGGGGTTGTCTCGTGAGAAAAATTCATTTTAAATTAACAGATCTTGGCTTAATAAGTTCCACAATTGGATGTGTTAAAAAAAAAAATGTTCCTGTGCTGATAATACTATAAATGTGCCCCTGCTATGTATTGTGTAATAGCTGATTCTGACCATGTAGAGTAGTTCCAGTTCATGGCCAGCACATACCACAGCTCCTGACCTGGGGAGGAAGAAGAAGTCATTTATGATTAGAAAGTGTACACACAAAACAACAGGGTTCACAGCTGCTGGTTTCTGAGGTAACACATTTCCCTGCCTGTTTGATCACAGGAATGAGTGATTCTGCTGCATCACTAGCCCTATGAGCACATCATAAATCAAGTCAGTGACATAAAAGCTCAGCAGCCACTGGAGTACCTATGTCACGGACTTGATTTATGATAAGGTCATAAGGTTGGATGTGCAGCAGAAAGACGCACTCCTGTGATTTAAGGGCAGAGAAATGTTTTACCTCAAAAAGAAGCAGCTGCAAGCCTCTGTTGTTTCATCTGTATACTCACTTATCATAAGAGACATAGGCTTCCTCCCCCTGGCCAGGAGCTGTGGTATGTGCAGACCATAAATTGGAGCAGTTCTGCATGGTCGGACACAGCAAATAACAGTATATAGCTGGGACACACTTAAAATATTATCCCAGCACAGGAACATGTGGAACTTATTTTTATTCCAGGACCTATTCATTAAAATGTAAACTATTCATGGGACAAACCCTTTAAGATACAATGTCAGGCCTCTTCTGTAAATAATAACAATTATACCGATGATGCTTCGCCTTGAGCATTTCTATCTTCATTATAGAACATGTAAAGGCGGCCAAACACATCACAATTGAGCTGAATGGACAATCTAAAACTATTGAATTTGAACAATAAATTTTCATTCTAGACAAAACAAGCATTTTAAAAACTGTCTGAACAAAAGTTGGCTGTGCACAAAATTTTTAGCTAAAAGTCGCTATCCAGAAAGATCAGATCCAGAAAGACCATTTACAGACTGTTTTTTCCTTCACCTGGTATCCTGAAATATGTATTACCACTTTGAAGTATTCTAATAGCCCATGTGGACTAAACTAGACGATCATACATTTGCCTACTTCTATTTAATGTGCATGGCCACCTTTATTATGAAAATTTAGAGATTGTTCTAGGGAATCTGTCACCAGGTTTATGAACGCAGCTGAAATTTGTGACCGAGACCTCAATTCCACCGCTGGGTCACTTGCACTTGGTTCATGCTGCAACCGATAAATTCATTGTTTATGAAAACTTTAGAAAGAAAAAAGTAACCCAGAGCTAGATCAGGGTCACTGTTACTGCTTTATGCTGCTCTAAGATACAGCAACAGAAACCTACCAACAGATTAATAGATGAAAGTATTCTGCTGCCATGTTTTGGTATCACCCACACTTTTTCATCCTGCTTAAAAAGTATACATAAAAAGCTAAAAATTGATTTTCCAAGTACTAAATATAGCATACATCAGAGTACTCAACCCCTTCTAAGAAACAGAAAATGTCTCACAGACTCTGTCCCTATAAAGGTCAAAGGTCACCTTTTTCCTTCAGAAAATCTTCTATTCTATTATAATAATGGAGCTCTTACATTTTCACCATGCAATATATCATTCCTACTGTGTACTTATAGATTTATATTTTTAATGAACTAGAAATGTCTGTCATCCCCAAATAGCATGCGATTTATCCTAAAATGAAGAACCTGGAGATTAGGTGATTACTGAAGGTCCAGTTTAGGAAACCCCAAGCGCAAATGTCAGACATTACGTAATGCATGTCAGCTGTTCATATGAAGGATGATCGTGTAATAGGTAGATGGAGAGCGAGGTCTGCTCTTTGTTGGCTGCTCTCTGCTCTGGCTGAATAAAGTGGGTCCTGAACAGGGGGAACACATTTGTTTTTTTTGTTTTTTTTACTGCATTGAATTTTATAATAGGTTTTTTTTGGAGAAAAACTACTGCATTTTGCGGATTATAAGACGCACCCCAAATTTTGGGGAGCAGAATAGGAAAAAAAGTTGTTTTTTTTAATAAACCGAGGCCTGTTATAATCAGCTTACCAGGGGGGGGGGGCGAGGTATTGGTGGAGCGGGGTCCCAGGTGGCAGGACAGGGTGTTCGGAGGCAGGAGTTGGGAGATCGCTGCTGCTGGGAGCTTCTGCCTTCCGGCAGAGGCAGGAGTCGGAGGATGGCTGCGAGCTCCATGCTTGTAGTAGGTGTTCGGTGGTGCGGGGGCTCTGCCGACATTTTGTAAAAGCCGGAGCCCTGCATCTTCCATACTTTCCTATGTGGCGATTTCCAGGAAAATGGCCGCCAGAGGCGGCACATGCTCAGATTGAGGTTTCAGCACCGAGATCTCAGCTCCCAAGATCTCAATTGTGCATGTGCCGCCTCCAGAGGACATTTTCCTGGAAACCGCCGCATAGGAAAGCATGGAAGGTGCAGGGCACCGGCTATACAAAATGTCGGCAGAGCCCCCGCACCACCGAACACCTACTACAGGCATGGGGCTCGCAGCCATCTTCCGACTCCTGCCTCTGCCGGAAGACAGAAGTTTCCAGCAGCAGCGACCCTGGGACTCCACTACATCAACGCCGGTAAGCGCGTTTAGCATATAAGACGCACCCCCATTTTTCCCCCAAAATAATCCGAAAAATACGGTATATCACATTGCATGGGGTATTTATTCTAACATTGGGAGTTAATGGGTGATAACTGTAACTAATATATGTAGTTGGGTACATTGGGGCTACACATTCTAGTGTCTCTCTGAATGGGGACATTGGGGAAATTTCTTATTAATATAGATTTTAAGTACAATTTTTTTTCATGAACTTAAGGAATATTATGGAATATTTCCAATTCAAATTTGTAGGATATATAAAGGATTTATTCATTAGGAAATGTGCCAATAAACATAATCATCACAAAGATGTCTAAAGGCAGAGTTTATTGACACACCATACACATATTCAATCAAACAGAAGCCTTTGCTTGGAAGACAGTATGCGTAATATAGGAAGGCTGGAACATACAGAACAATGGCTTTTTGAGAGAATAGAGGTAAAACTGCCCAGCTAATACCTAATAATAAATGCCTGTATAGAAAGATTTCTCAGCACAGATAGAGCTACGTTTACACTGAATTAAAGGTGGTCATTAAGGATGAGTGATTCAATTCTTAACAAATCCAATTCACTTAAATCCAAACATTAATGGATTCTAAAGAATCCAAATTTTTTAAACTTCGATTAGCATGAATCTGGCAACATGACAGTCATTTGCTGCCATTTTGCTAGATTCATATGGGCCAAAAAGGTATTAAAACCAATAAAAAAAACAATAAAATATCATATGCAACCTCTGGTCCTCTTAAGACCTTCTTCTCTCCTCCATCTTATACGTTCCTCACCCAATCGCCTCCAAAACTTCTCCCGAGCATCCACCATACTCTGGAATCCTGTGGCCCAACATGTCCGATTATCTGCCAGTTTCGGGACTTTCAGACGGAAATTGAAAACGCATCTCTTCTAGTAAGCTTACAGCCTGTACTTACCCCAATGCCACCTCACCACCACTGGAGCTGCCGCAACCCCATAACCTACCGTCTCCTGCCCCATTATCCTGTAGACTGTAATCCTGCAAGGGCAGGGCCCTCTTCCCTCTGTACCAGTCTATCATTGTTAGTTTGTTCACTGTAATTTATATTTGTATCTTGTATGTAACCCCTTCTCACGTACAGCAACATGGAATCAATGCTGCTCTAAAACTAAATAATAATGATACACACCTCACCTCTGACCTTTCCCCGCCACTACAGCTTCCCGCTGCTCCATCATTAGCTTCCTAAGGCACCCGGTTCATTTTCCTTGCACTCTTATTAGGTGTTTCAGACACCTGCTAGTCCTCGTCGCACATTATAATGCCATAACATACTGTGCCCTATGTGGTCAGAAGAAGTGACGTCACAATATGGGGCGATGCACATATTGACGCATGACATGCCCTAGCCAGCACCAAATAGAAGAGAAAACTGGAGCTGGAGTGGGAACCCTAAGAAGTGAGTTTAAAATTTCGCTCATCTCTACTGATCATGTAATTTTTCATGCTCATACACATTAGACAAACATCCACCAAGCTCGCTGCTTTTATTTAAATTTTCTCAGTATGGGGGGGCAAGGTGTGTGTGTGTGGGGGGGTGGTGGTGTCAAGAAAAAAAATCGCTATGTGTACATTTGAAAAGCTGTCAGTGAAAAACTATTCCACCTGGCCCCTTCATGCTCGCTCGGCTTTACGATACAGGATTCTTTTTTCCCCGACATCTCCCATATTTTGATCTGCCGCCTCCTTCCCCAAGTTTTTATATTACAAAAGGACTGTTGAATCAATACCTGTGAAGTGAGCATCTTCTTTGTACCAGTGTAGCTGCTCTCTTTTGCTACCCTTCCACATTAGGAGTTCTGTCACACACGAATAACTGGGTTCTGTGTGTATGGGCACCTTAAGTCTATGCACTTGGCATGACCATTTGACATACACTGTTGAGCATATGCCCCGGATTTATGCAAACATATCCCTATAGAGTTTGTCATTGAAATATATATAATACAGAACTGTATGAATTTTTTTCCTAGACCTATAGCGAAAAACAGTCAACTTTGCTTTTCAATGCAGTTGAGACAAAGATATACCGGACTGTATACTTTATATCAGTCGAACAGATATTAGATGTTATATAGACAGCATACCCGGAGATCGTTTTCCGATATGTATGCCAAACATAAGAGTCAAAACACGGTGGTGAGCTTATGCTAAAACTAGTTGTGGTTAATAAAGAACGCAAATATCACAATCTTAAGAGGTACAATTAAGCCAGTTAAACTGAAGAAAACAAAAATTGCAGCAATGTCTATCCACTAGTCTCAAAAAACACAAAGTAATACACAATATGACTGTAATATTTATTTTACCTGCTTCACTATTATTGATAATTAGTACATATTTGGCTTTCAATAGTTACATAGGTTGAAAAAAAGACCCAGGTCCATCAAGTTCAACATTTCTCCACTAATTATACATATTTGTCACTAAATTATCTATAACCCACAATGTTATGGGTAATAATAATGTATCATTATCTTCAGTTAAAAATTGAAATGTCCTAATTTTTTTTCATTGCCTCCTCTTACCTTTTATTGTATGTGAAAAACGGAATAAATAAAGAAAGAAATAAAAACACTGATCAACACATTGCTCAGGCTATACAGAAAAAAAGATTTTGAGTAGTGCATTTAACATAGGGGGGTGAACTGACAATGCCGAAATCGGTTACTGTTTAGAATAAACTTGTAATAGACAGGAATTAAAAAAAAAAACAAACCTGGTCATGGTGATGTACTAAGTAGCTCTAATTAAAATGTTCCAGCAGAACTTGCATGATTAGCGAGTGTGAAATAAACTAAATACTAATTGGTTACAGGCCCATACCTAAGTATCGCATCTACCCGGTACTTAATTTGTATAAATAAATCACACCTAGTAGGGAAATGACTGCAGGGGAAAGTCAGTCTCCAGACAGCAATGCTGTAATAAATGACGGATGGAGAGCCAAGGTAACCAAGTACATGTAATTAAAATTCATATTTTACCAAACTGTCACATAGCACAAAGGAGGGCCAGATTACAATCACATTGGACCTGCTTCAGTAAATTCACAGACACAGGCATCATAACCAGTGGATGTGTTTTAGAGCAGTACATTTCAAGATGAGCCCTGTGATTGATTTCGTAGTGTGTGGTGATGTATAACTGTCTAATGTAACACATGCTCACTGTCTGCCCTCAGGGATCTACATGCAAATTAGACAGATCGGCTAATCAGATTATTCTGGGTAGCACTGAGCGGCTTTTGTGAAGGGCCCTTTTTTTCCATTGGATATATGTGTACAGCCATTTAATTTGACTTACTTTGCTAAGACTAGCTATGGGCTGAGCATGTTATTGTATGAAAAGCCCATTTGTGTTTTCAATTTCATTGGAAATATAGGCATCGAGCTACCATAAAGAATCACTTATCCCTTACTTATAGGCAACAAGTATACAAGGCTGTTGGTCAACATGACATGCTGTGTATATATGCAAGCATGCATTATATATATATATATATATATATATATATATATATATATATATATATATATACACATATACATATATATACACACATACACACACACACAGATATATATCTATTTATAATATATACATATTTTATGTATAATATGTCTATGCACACACATATATATGGATAGCTATGCATCTCTCATATATATATATAAATTTATTTTTCATTCTTTCCTTTAATCCTGTATTATGTGTTATTGATAGTACTAAAATATTCCACAACTCACATCATATCTGCCGTATATACGTTACACCTGCAACATATAGTTAATAGTTGTGATAAGACAGCTAATAAATATACCAATTTATAAGAGTACATATATAAAACTACATCTATTGTTCCTATAACTAGTTTACTGGAAGTATATTAAGATACGCCTTGAATACTATGTTCAAGAAATACATGTTTATTTAATAAATAGGCACGGTATTTTATTTCTCATTATTAAAAATACATTTTATTTATAGCACCAACATGTTACGCGGGTGTTTACAATTATTTCAGATTTTTGTAATATTTTAAAATTGATGGCATTATAAATTAAAAATGTCCAAAAATGGAATTGGTAGTGCGGATATAAAACAATAGCAGTTTGTCATATACAAGAAAGGGAGCAAAGAGCATAGGTTCTAAATATTTAGACAAAGGCAAAGCAAGGTGTCCAATAGTCCTAAATCGGGCAGGATACCTGATCTAAAATTTGCAAGGTTACACCATATTGGTAAGGAGCCATATAGATTTGATTCCAGCATCTTCATGCATTTGTTTAGAATACATAAAGTAGCGTTTTCTCCCAAGCATCTGTCAGGTAAATGAACATTTTCTTGAATGCTAATGTGCTGGAAACACATTTATATTGTCTGTAAAGATGAAATACACTAGGGTTTGCACTTTATTAAAATCTTATATCAGGAGGTAAACTGTGCAATGAATTTCTTTGTGATGCATGGGTGATATAACTTGTAGGAACAATCTAACACATCAAGTGAAAATTGCAACCAATATGTCATGGTGGCATATTCTGCACTAAAAGCCGAAACAGAAGCCTGGAGATAATTTACATTTACAATTAAGTTTACAATTAGAAAGTGTGTGTGTGGGCAGCGGATGGGATGTACATGATAAATTCTCCTCTCAGCAGTGTTTATAGTACAGGGGAACTTGCTTCTAATGCATCCATTTATTATCATTTCGAATAAAAAGGTAACCTGTAAACATCCCATTTGTAATATCACCTAACACCTTAGCATAATATTTCATTTCTAGGCTTTCTAACTATAGTATATTTAAAAAATTACAAGAATCTCCAATATAATCATATCCGAAAGCAACAACCTTCTGCTTTAATAAAATCATTTCAAGAAGTAGTTAGAATCACATACATGGTCCAAGATCATTAGAGATCTGACACATAACAGCAGATGACACACCAGCTTAAGTTGAAAAGAATATGTGCAAAGCACCACCTGTTCCCTGAATCTGCAAACTGTTCTACTGTAAAACAAGTGACCATGTTTCCTTACCATAGTCTGATTATCACTAGATACTGTCTTTTTTTTGGAAACACAGACACACAAAATATATGGATATTAGGACAATTTACCTGGCTGATCATGACTGAAAAAAAATCAATAAGAGCACTTTTATAGGTGTATATTATATTCATAAGAAAAAAAATATTATTTTTTTACACCTAGATAAACTGACAGACGTTATTCACGCCCATAGCAATTTACATTTAAGCTTGATTTTTTTCCAATTTTATACAGGAGTATTTGGGATAGCCAAAATTGTTTTAGGTCACCAATGTGTTAGAGGATTGTAAGCAGTATATGTACGGAAAATGTAATTCTATACATCAACAAATATTTGTGCATGAGAAATGTTATATGTATATACATAGACACACATGTATATCTATATAAATATATATTTACACGTGTGTGTGAATATATATATATATATATATATATATATATAATGTACGTGTGTGTGTAATATATATGTATATTTTACACACACATATATACATATAAATATAATACACACACAAATTTAGTTATCTATACATGCATGCATAGTATATATATATATATATACATATATATATATATATATATATATATATATAATGTGTGTGTGTATATATATTATTTAATATTAGGAAAGTAGCGGTACATATGTCCCTATCAATTGACGTATAAAAGAAATATGTGCATATTATTTTATATCTGACAGTAACATGATTTTTCTGTTCCTTTATTAGAAGCACAACTAATACCATAACATGGGCTATTTCCTACATCAGCTTGTATACTGGACTAAATAAAGGAACATTGGCTAGATGTAGTGACATAAACTCCCTCTGGAATATAGTAAACACTTTTCACAACAGTGAATGAAAATTTAATGTGCTCCTGACATCTGAGTTGGTGAATAGCACTCAGACATCTAAGGACACTCCTGAGATTTTATAGACTACAAATTACCAACATATTCAGCTTCTTCAAATAAATCAGCTTATTTTGGAAGAGTGGCTTAATGCAAAATATAGGTGGCAACATAAGTGAGCCTTGTGGTTAATTTCTGTAATTATTGTTTCTCTCCATTTGCCAGGAAATGAGCTATTATCAAGCTCATGTAAAAATGTCAATTTTCTCTTTGCCTTCTAGTAATCTAAAATCAGCCACAAGGAGCTTTATGACCGCTGTACAGTCCTGTATTTTTAACATTGAAACATTCTCAGCTTCCTAGTCAAGTATGTGCTATGTGCTGCCAATTATTCTTGGTCGGATACATAATGGAATAAATCCTGGGAACAGGATCCATTTATAACAGCACACAAGCAGCACTAATTGGACAAATGTACTACTGGCAAGCGGTGAAAACTCCCTTCCATTCTGTACTGCCCTAGTCTAAGAGCAAAGACACAGAATACTATCAGGGGAAGATCACATCAAGACTTGGGCTTTGTTTGCTTGAGTGCCTTTCCTGAACAGGTCCTATTCTCTGCCTCTGTGCAGGGAGCAGCCCCTGTAATTAGCAAAGTGGATACATGGAGTATTTGTAAATACTAAGAATGGCTATTTACTAAATAGATGTGAAATGGATAGATATTTATCATCTGCCTGTTATCTACATGGAATCATCATGGAAAGTGCAGTGTGGAAGTCATCTCAGCATCCTTCATGCCTCCCATAGTCATACACTGTAGCAGGGGGACAGATGACATCTCAGCATTGCTCACATCTATTCTAGACACATGCTTGATTTATGACTAAAGGCAGCAGAGATTCATGGGTCTTTTTTTTTTCATCCAGGAAGCAACAACTGTCAGAAGAGTGCTTGATGGGTCCCTTGGTTGGGTGTCTATTCAATGAGGTTGTATGAAGAGCAGAACTTTAATCAAGCTTCCAGCATCCAGGCAGAGACATGACCTTCCTTCCCTTATAAAGAGATAACATGAAACTTTATTCCCAGCTCAGCTAGTTATATTTAGAGTTGGAAGCAGTTTTGCTCTCTTGCAGATTCCCAGGGATTTTACATGTAATGCACTGGCACATCTAATGACTAGCAGAAAGACATGATGCCCCAGGATGACAAAACCCAGCCTTACCCACGGTGTGGTCACGTGACACATGTACCCAGCACTGGCATGTACCCGGCTTACTTACGTTGCAGCAGATGGAAAGTATTCTTCCGAGGAAGGACAGATCAGCAAGGATTGGAAAAGTGTCAGGATAAGGACTAGAACCCAGGAAGCAGCCATCTTCACAATCTAACAGGCAGATCTGCTATCCAGTATCATATACAAGGATGGGATGGAAGAGAGCGAATAATAAACTCCAGGCAGAGATCGTTCAGAGACTGAGCACAGGCAGGTTACTCTGGCAGCCAGGTCTGATCAGCCGCCATCAGTGACACTTTGGGAAGAGATCTCAGCTCCAGTCTCCCTCTCTCCGTTTCCTTTTCTGATTTATTCCCCCGATGGCAGAGAAGGGGAGGGAGGATGAGGAGGGTAAGTTACAGGGAGGAGTGAGGGGAGGCTCCTGCACTCAGCACACGCTGCTGGAAAGTTAAGTGCACAGTCTGCGCTCAATCCCAGCTGACAGCTCACCACGCCCTGGCCAGGAGCACAGGAGCAACTTCACCCATCAGATGGCAGTGTCCGAGTGTCAGTGTCAGTGTGCCCAGACTCACACACTCTGCAGCCTCGGCTCCTGCATTACCGTAATTACCCTGGTGCTGCAGCAGACCTATTGTCTCCAATTACCAACATATCTAGCAATAAGCGGCACTTCTTATCTGCCATGCCCATCTACATCACCAGAGAGCGCAGCAGCCTGGGCACAGACCCCCAGAGCAGGAACACCTCTCCTTCCAAAATCTGCAGCAGCTCCATGTATGCACTCCAAGCTGCAGCAGGTCCATCTGTGTACACACTGCAAGCTGCAGCAGGTTCATCTATATACACACTTCAAGCTGCAGCAGGTCCATCTGTGTACACACTGCAAGCTGCAGCAGGTCCATCCGTGTACACACTCCAAGCTGCAGCAGGTCCATCTGTGTGCACACTGCAAGCTGCAGCAGGTCCATCTGTGTACACACTCCAAGCTGCAGCAGGTCCATCTATATACACACTCCAAGCTGCAGCAGGTCCATCTATATACACACTCCAAGCTGCAGCAGGTCCATCTGTGTACACACTCCAAGCTGCAGCAGGTCCATCTATATACACACTCCAAGCTGCAGCAGGTCCATCTATATACACACTGCAAGCTGCAGCAGGTCCATCCGTGTACACACTCCAAGCTGCTGCAGGTCCATCTATGTACACACTCCAAGCTGCAGCAGGTCCATCTATATACACACTGCAAGCTGCAGCAGGTCTGTGGTCTATGTTCACACTCCAAACTCAGCAGGTCCATCTATGTACATTCTGCAATCAGCAGAAGATTCATGTATCTACACACTCCTACCTGCAGCAGGTCCATCAACAGGTGCATCTCACTAAATTAGAATATCATCAAAAAGTTAATTTATTTCAGTTCTTCAATACAAAAAGTGAAACTCATATTATATAGAGTCATTACAAACAGAGTGATCTATTTAAAGTGTTTATTTCTGTTAATGTTGATGATTATGGCTTACAGCCAATGAAAATGACAAGCCCAGGGGATGGGGGATGACTCGGTTACCCGGGCCTTCAACCTTAAGGAGGTCGCGGTGGTCTGCTCCCGGGCCCGTACTCTGGGGTCTCTCTTTAAAAAGGCGTTGATAGATGTTAAGTTTTATTAAAATGTTCGTGACGCCACCTATGGTTTCTGATGATATTCACCAGCGCTGCACAGTCCACTGAGGCCGGTGATAAGGCAGCTAGATGGTATGGCTCCCCACAGGTGGAGCTGGGCCTCAGGGCAGTATAAGAACGGGGATGCAGGACAAGGAGACTCAGCCAACTCGGAGCAAGAACAGGGACGGACACAATAGTCACTTCAGTACCTTTACTGATGGAAATTCAGGCACTCCCCGGAGCACTGTAGGGTGAAGGGTGTATGTCCGGATCCTCCCCAATGAGCGGGTTTTGGGCCTCCTGCTTCTTGACTCTGCGTAGTAAGTTTCTGACCTGCCTGGAGCTAGGCCTAACTTTGTCTCTGTCCTGCGCTGGCTGACCTTGTGGTAGGACCTTCTGTTGGATTACACGCTCCCGACTTACGGGGCCTATGTGTCTCCTGGCTCAGGTACGTATCAGCACTTTATCGATCCTGGGACTTGTAGTTCTCCAGGGATTCCGGTTTATCTTACTGGGTCATGGAGATCCCGGTAAGCTTCGGACCCAGTGTCCGGTAACTGCTTCTTCGGGGTGAGCTAGTTAAGCTCCTCTGCCCCCTATGAACTAACTCTCTCTACTCTTTTGCCTTCGGCCTACTCGGACCCTCAATAGGCTACTCACACTAACGGCAGCTTGCCGCGCTTCACCGATCTTATGGCGCCGGCACACCTAAAGCTCACCTCTCTGAGCTACACGGAGTCTTGCTCTGGATAAGCTCCACTGCAGGATAGCAATTGCAGGAGCTGGAACAGGCTTTTGTCCTCTGAGGTAACTCCTCTCAGGCTGCACTGGACTCACTGTTAAACCAGACTCTCACTTAGACTCACAACTGACTGACTGCTGCCTGGCTCCACCTTCCCTTTTATATCTCCCTAACGGGCTCCCTCTGGTGGTCTGAGGTGGAAGGTGGAGATGTGTGAATAATTATGGGGGCCTCTTGTGGAGGAATCCTTCAATACACCCTTCTAGGATTTGTGATACCAAACACTGCTGAGCGGCACATTCCCCCCTAGTTAAACTCAGCACTCCCGGGCTGAAGTACATTTTATAAAACAGTAACAATAGGAAATATAAGCAATACTTGAACAATCTTCCCTTTATGGGAGGCACAAATCTTAAACGTTGCATAACCATAACAATTACAGAGTGTCCTCAGAACCCAAGTCTCCTGTGGTGAGGTTCCCAGAAAGGATGTCCATCTCACAAGGTAGAGTTCTTTGGTGGTTTTGAGGGACCTGTCCTAAACCCTCTACGTAGGCCCTGGGGTGGCTGCAGGGCATGAAGATCCCGAGTTGGACCTCCAAGAGAGCCACTCCATACAGGTTTTTCTTCTGAGTTCACCTAAAGGGCACTCCAGGGAGCGCAATTATATACAATAAGAGTTTTTGGGCTGCACACAGTCCTCAGCCACGCAGTCCTTTGATAAATAAAGAAGTAAATAAGCTAAGTGTCCATATCACTTAAGCTGTTCAAAAATAAGCAAAACTCAAAATAATGTACATATGCATGGAAAATACACAATTATGCAGTACATTACAATTTAACATACAATACCCCAGGGGTAACTATCTACACTCTGAATTTTTGCTACTTTACTCAGTGTACTTTGCAGGGGGTTTACCTCTCGTGCTACGTACTGATCTGCGTAGTGCTGTGGTTGGTGGAGTGTCAGTATCTGTATCCTCAGTTACTCTACCAGTTCTACGTTTAACCATGTTGTAAAACTGCCTTAACTTCTCTCTTGGACTGGCAAGTCTACCATTGGCTGGGCCCTCTTGCTCCGCTTCTGCCGGGGATCCTTCATCCTGGGATGCTTCTTGAGCTGGCTCTTCTGCAGCACTTACAGGTTTAACTTGCTGTGGAGGGTTTTCTGACTGTGCATAGAATTGGAGTACTGGAATGATTACTGCACCTCCTACTTGAGGCCAATCAGCTGGGAAGTCTCCAAGGTCAGTGTGTATCACTGTTTCTTTAGGTTCTTCCTGGGTTGTGAGAGACAATTCTTCCTGAGTTCTTAGTAGATGTGGACACAATTTTAGATGGTCCCTGGACACTGTAGCAGATGTTCTTCCTCCATCACAACTAATTACGCAGGTCTTTTTGTTGTCAAACCTTGACGGTAACACAGTGTAGGGGTCTTTTTCCCACTGGTCGTCGAGTTTGTGGTTGCGTCTTTTCCTTTTAAGTACTGTTTCACCTGGTGTGAAAGGTTCTGCTGGTGCGTTTTTGTTGTAGTGCATTTCCTGCTTTTCTCTCACCCGAGTAAGACTGTCCTTGACACAAGCTTGTACCCTTCTGTACTGCTCTTGCCTGGTAGTGTCCCAGTCCTCAGTGGTCATATCAGCTTCAGGTTCAACAACACCAAGCTCCAAATCCATGGGCAGCTTTCCTGGCCTTGCCCGCATGAGATATGCTGGAGTGCAATTGGTGGAACTGACTGGTATATGATTGTACAGATCCACTAGGTCTGGTAGTAGGTCTGGCCACTGGTTTCTATCCTCAAGTGGTATGGTCTTTAGCAGGTCGATGATGATGTTGTTCATCTTTTCGCAGAGACCGTTGGTTTGTGGGTGGTACGGTGTAGTCCTGATCTTTTTACACCCGTAGAGATGGCAGAACTCCTTGAACAATTCAGCCTCAAAGGCCGGGCCTTGTCCCATCAGCACCTGCTCAGGATATCCATGGGTTCTGCAGAAGTACGCTTGGAACATCTTTGCTGCTGTCTCTGCTGTCAGGTCTTTGACAGGGGCGACCACCAGGAAACGTGAGTAATGATCCACCATAGTCAGAGCATAGGAGTACCCTGACCTGCTGGGTGACAACTTGACATGGTCCAGGGCCACGATCTCCAGAGGGCGAGTCGTCTTGATGGGTTGCAGGGGTGCCTTCTGGCTGCTGAAGTCTTTCCTTCTTAGGCCGCAGGGTCCACAGTCCCGGCACCACCTTTCAATGGAGCTGTGCATTCCTACCCAGTAGAATCGACATTTCAGCAGGGTCTCTAGCTTTTTCCATCCAAAGTGCCCCGCTTGATCGTGGTAAGCCTCTAATACCATCTGGATGTCTGTCTTTGGGACCACTATCTGCCATACCATCTCATGGGTTCTTGGATTAACGTACCTCCGGCACAGCTTCTCACGGTAGATAAACAGCCGGCTTCTCTCGTTCCACAGCTGCTTTGCTTGCAGAGACGCATCTTTCTCCAGGGAGGAACCTTCTTGGGTTATCAGCTGTTTGATGCGGCTGAAAACCAGGTCGCTGTCCTGGGTCTCTTTCCAGCTGTGGTGAGGAAGGGGGTTTAACGTCTTTTCACGCGGCTTCCTGGAGGCTCGTTGCTCATGGATCATCCTACTCCGGTGAAAGGCAGGTAGCTCTATCTCTTCCAGGTCATCCACTTCTTCTTCTGTGTCTGCCTTGTGAGGCATCCTAGACAGGGCATCGGCGTTGGCGTTCTTGCGGCCCGCCCGGTATTTGATTGTAAATTGGTAGTTTGACAGCCGAGCCATCCATCGTTGTTCCAGAGCCCTCAACTTAGCTGTTTCAAGATGGGTCAAGGGGTTGTTATCAGTAAAGGCAGTGAATTTTCTGGAAGCCAGATAGTGCTTGAATCTTTCAGTGATGGCCCAGACCAAGGCCAGAAACTCCAACTTGAAGCTGCTATAGTTCTCTGGGTTCCTCTTAGTCGGACGGAGCTTCCTGCTTGCGTATGCGATGACTTTCTCTTGCCCATTCTGCTTCTGACTTAAGACAGCGCCCAGGCCTTCGTTGCTGGCATCCGTAAACAGCAGGAACGGTTGGCTGTAGTCAGGGTAGGCTAGGATCTCATCACCTGTCAGGATCTCCTTCATCTCCTGAAACGACTCTGCTTGCTCCTTACCCCAGTGGAATGGAGGGTTTTTGCCTTTGGGGGACTGCCCTACCAGGAGGTCTTGCAGAGGAGCTGCTTTCTTTGTGTAGTCCTTTACGAACCTCCGGTAGTATCCTACTAGTCCCAAGAACTGACACACCTCCTTGAGGTTCTTCGGCTCCGGCCACTTCTGGATGGCTGTGACTTTCTCCGGGGCTGGTGCTACGCCTTCCGGACTGACAATGTGCCCCAGGTACTGTACCCTCTTCTTGAGCAGGTGGCACTTTGAGGGCTTCAACTTCATCCCGTACCGGGACAGTGACTCAAATACCTCTGCCAGGTGTTTCAAGTGGTCCTCGTATGTTCTGGAGTACACAATTACGTCATCCAGGTAAAGTAACACAGTCTCGAAGTTGCGGTGTCCCAGGCTGCACTCCATTAAACTCTGGAACGTTCCGGGGGCATTGCAGAGTCCAAACGGCATACTGTTGAACTCGCAGAGTCCCATCGGGGTGGTGAAGGCCGTCTTCTCCCGATCCTCCTCAGCCACAGCTACTTGCCAGTATCCACTAGTGAGGTCAAGGGTGGAAAAGTAATTTGCAGACTTCAAGGCAACTAGGGACTCCTCTATGCGTGGTAAAGGGTATGCATCTTTATGTGTAATGCGATTTACTTGACGGTAATCTACACACATTCTCATGCTTCCGTCCTTTTTCCTAACCAGCACTAGGGGAGCCGCCCAGGGACTACAACTATCCCTTATCACTCCTGCCTTCCTCATGTCATGCAGCATTTCTTTTGCCTTCTGGTAGTGAGCTGGGGGTATAGGCCTATAGCGTTCTTTGATTGGGGAATGGCTGCCTGTGGGGATATGATGTTGAACCCCCTTAATCCTCTCGAAGTCTAGTGGATGTTTACTGAACACCTGCGAGTATTCTTGAACCACCCGGTGTATACCCTGTTTTTGATGGGCAGGAGTGGTGTCTGTCCCAACATGGAGCTGTTGACACCAATCCTCCACCTGGGTTGCAGAGTCATTATCCTCTAGTTCATCTGGTGAGGTTAAGGACTCCGCCTCATGGATGCAGTTATTGTTGACAGCATGTAATTTGGCAACAGTGGCATAACGTGGCAGTTTGACCTCGTCTTCCAATAAGTTGAGAAGACGGACGGGCACTCTCCCATTGCGTACATCTTCCACTCCCCTGGCGGTTAAGAGCGTGGGTCTATGTTCGGAGCAAAGGGGTTCTACTACCGCCTGGTAGCTCTGTCCTCTAAGACCTATGGCAGCTCTACACCAGATGAGCATTTCACTCATTGGGGGGATGACAATGGGTGTGGGGTCTGTTACCCTCACGTTACCGATTTCACCGTTTGTTAGCCTTACTTCCTGTTGATACATCAGGACGCGGATCTCTCTCTGTAGCGCCCTCCTCTGTCCTGGTTTGGCAGTGTCAGCTATCTGTTGGAGTAAGAACACAACCTCTCCCAAACAGTTACCAACAATGTTAGTGCCAAGTACCATATATGGGTTGCTGTCATCAGGGTTAGTCTCCACTACAATTAGTCCCTGGTCCTTCAGCTCCACTCTCCCCACCTTTACAGTCACATTCTTAACCCCGAGTAGGTTAAGGGGGAGTCCATTTGAAGCATAGACAGACAAATTTGGAGCTGGCGGACGTAGATCGTCCATGGACCAGAACCTCTTGTAGAGGACTTCAGGCATGATGGTTACCTGAGATCCTGTGTCCAGCAGGGCATGCGTCGGGATCCCGTCCAGTACAATGGACAGGAAAGGTCTTCCTCTGGCGAACCTGTTGTACCAGTCTCATGGGCCTGGTGAATCTACTCCTTGGTGTCAGCCCTCGGACCCAGGGTTTTCTCGTTTAAAGGACACTTCTGAGCGAGGTGTCCGGTCTTGCTGCAGCGGTAGCAGGTTGGTTCCCTCAGTGGGCGGTGCTGGTCCCTGGTCCTTGGCGAGGATGGTGTTGGCCTCCTCCTCCTCCGCATCCAGGGGACATCCTCAGGGCTGTCGGCTAGCAGGATCTTCCCCCCTTCCTCGGGCTCCGTCCGCAGCTGCAGAGCACTCAGCACGGTGGTCAGAGTTTTGCTCAACTGACGCACCTCAGAGCGCAGACTGTCCAGTTCTTTAGGGAACGTTGCTGGAACCTTAACTTCAGCAGCCACTGGGGAAAAGGTGGGTGTAGCAGGCACTGGAGTAGTCCCACCCTGGTAACGTTGGATGGCATTTGTTTCCAGGGGCTGCAGTACTTTTATAGCCATTTCCTTAAGATTGTCAAAGGTGGCATCCGGATGATCCAGGGACCACCAACGCACAGTCCTGCTCTCCTCTGGAAACTTCAGTCCCCGGACAAACTGTTCCTTCAGCATTTTGTTCTCATTCTCAACGCTGGTTGGACTAACCTGGTTAAAAGCCCGCAGGGCCCCTTGGAGACGCCAGGCATAGTCCCGAACATTGTCCTCTGGTTGTTGGGAGTAGCTGTAAAACCTCATCCGGAGGTCCGCCTCAGTAAGGTCCTCAAATACAGTCTGTAGTTTTTGGAATATTGCGGACACTGACTCCTGGTCTGCGGCTGACCATGTTTCCACTTCCCGCTCCGCAGCACCGGTCAGTTGTCCTAATACAACGGCAGCTCTTTGTTTGCCGGTCATAGAGTACATGTCTAAGATACCACATATCTTCCGTTTGAATCCAGACAGGGTATCTGGTTTGCCGTTGTACTGGGGGAGCCACTTTGCTCCTGGAATGTACGGTAAAGTCATAGGAATCACAGGTGTTACAGGCTCAGCCGGTGGAGCGGCGGCTTCGGCCTGCTCATCATCGGGTGCGGGCTGAACTTCACGGACGTTGACCGGTAGGTCGGCGTTCTGCTGTTCGACGGACATCTTAGCACCCCCCTAGTTAACCGTGGCCTACCTTCTGTTTTTATTTTCTTCCAGTAGGCCGCAGCTCCGCTGGTGACGGTTATCTTCAGGACCTTGCGTCGCTTGCGTCCTACGTCAGAGCGTTCAGCGACGCTCCGTACAGGACCTGGCGCTTCCTGCTTTGACGTCGAGGCATGGGGCGTGTCCGGGACTTCGCGCTCTTTTGCAGGTACGCCCCTTATTTTCCCGCAGTTACGCCCTTCTTCTTGCTCAACGGCCCAACAATGGCGGCTATCTTCACCACAACTTTACTTACACAGTTCAAAATAAAGGCGCACAGTACCCGGTGGCAACGGGCAACGCACTTCACCGTTGCAGCGGGCACGCAATCCTGTTCGTGACGCCAGAAGAGAGATGACAAGCCCAGGGGATGGGGGATGACTCGGTTACCCGGGCCTTCAACCTTAAGGAGGTCGCGGTGGTCTGCTCCCGGGCCCGTACTCTGGGGTCTCTCTTTAAAAAGGCATTGATAGATGTTAAGTTTTATTAAAAAGTTTGTGACGCCACCTATGGTTTCTGATGATATTCACCAGCGCTGCGCAGTCCACTGAGGCCGGTGATAAGGCAGCTAGATGGTATGGCTCCCCACAGGTGGAGCTGGGCCTCAGACGGGGATGCAGGACAAGGAGACTCAGCCGAGTCGGAGCAAGAACAGGGACGGACACAATAGTCACTTCAGTACATTTACTGATGGAAATTCTGGCACTCCCCGGAGCACTGTAAGGTGAAGGGTGTATGTCTGGATCCTCCCCAATGAGCGGGTTTTGGGCCTCCTGCTTCTTGACTCTGCGTAGTAAGTTTCTGACCTGCCTGGAGCTAGGCCTAACTTTGTCTCTGTCCTGCGCTGGCTGACCTTGTGGTAGGGCCTTCTTTTGGATTACACGCTCCTGACTTACGGGGCCTATGTGTCTCCTGGCTCTGGTACGTATCAGCACTTTAGCGATCCTGAGACTTGTAGTTCTCCAGGGATTCCGGTTTATCTTACTGGGTCATGGAGATCCCGGTAAGCTTCGGACCCGGTGTCCGGTAACTGCTTCTTCGGGGTGAGCTAGTTAAGCTCCTCTGCCCCCTATGAACTAACTCTCTCTACTCTTTTGCCTTCGGCCTACTCGGACCCTCAATAGGCTACTCACACTAACGGCAGCTTGCCACGCTTCACCGATCTTATGGCGCCGGCACACCTAAAGCTCACCTCTCTGAGCTACACGGAGTCTTGCTCTGGATATGCTCCACTGCAGGATAGCAATTGCAGGAGCTGGAACAGTCTTTTGTCCTCTGAGGTAACTCCTCTCAGGCTGCACTGGACTCACTGTTAAACCAGACTCTCACTTAGACTCACAACTGACTGACTGCTGCCTGGCTCCACCTTCCCTTTTATATCTCCCTAACGGGCTCCCTCTGGTGGTCTGAGGTGGAAGGTGGAGATGTGTGAATGGTTATGGGGGCCTCTTGTGGAGGAATCCTTCAGTACACCCTTCTAGGATTTGTGATACCAAGCACAGCTGGGCGTCACAAAAACACAGAAGTCATTATCTCAGTAAATCAGAATAATTAACAAAAAACACATGCAAAGGTCTATATAAGACCAGTCGCCGCTATGATCGTTACAGTCTACCCCAGAATCAGGCAGAGTAGGGAGAGATTTGTTTGTTTACAGTAAGTTTAGGTATTAGGTACTCCACAGCATTATATATATATATATATATATATATATATATATATATATATATATATATATATATATATATATATAGTACAGACCAAAAGTTTGGACACATCTTCTCATTTAAAGATTTTTCTGTTTTTTCTTAACTATGAAAATTGTACATTCACACTGAAGGCATCAAAACTATGAATTAACACATGTGGAATTATGCCCCGTCTCATGCTGCACATAACACATCTGCATCTCTGGCTGCTGTGGGCATTAAAGGGGACAAACTTATGGTGTGGCACCCATGCTCCCCTGACCTCAACCCCATTGAGAACCTCTGGAACATCATCAAAAGGAGTGTCTATGATGGCGGGAGGCAGTTAACATCTAAGCAACAGCTCTGGGAGAGTATTCTGTCCTCGTGCAAAACAATTGAAGCAGAAACCATCCAAAACCTGACAAATTCAATGGACGATAGAGTTCAGAAGCTCCTTTCGAACAAGCGGTCCTATGTGCAAATGTAACATCACCTAGAATAAAGTTTTGAGTTGAAAACTTTGATTTCAGTTTGTAATAACCTGCTAATGCTTAGAATTTCAAAAATGACCATTTTTTTGTTCTTTATTAAAATGAAAAGGTTGAAAACTCTGCTGTGCATAATAATTTGGAACATGCATTTTGAGTGCAGTTTGAGTTTTTTATTTTTTTAAAAATATACTGTTATCATAGGCAGTTTGTACAAAAACCTTTCAATTGTACTCTAATAGTTATTTGACTGGAAAATTACAATGACTGCAATTCATATAGGTAATTTGGGAAAATCTGAGAAAATATTATTTGCATAATAATTTGGAACACAGTGTATTCACACTAGGTCTCTGTGTAGAATAATATTAGTAAATTACAGGCCTGCTATTTAAGTACAGGGAAAATATATATTTTTGTACCGTGGTAGCCAGTAGATAGAAAAATATTAAGATTTGAGAGTCCTCAGTGGTTGATACATTTTATTGGCTAACTGTAAAGATGGTAACAAGTTGCAAGCTTTCAAAACTACTTAGGCCTCTTCATCAGGCATAGTATAACCAAAAATCTGAAGAGTCACATATTTATACACAATGGGACACATAAATAATGGAATAGATGAGACAGGTAACGTAAAGCTGAGCTATTACTGTAAGAGAAAGATAAACAGTTCTGGCTGTAAATATTGGATTAGTTCATAGATAAAGACTGCTATTTAAAACCGTGGTTCTCTGTCAGGCGTATCACATTTACTTATAGATAATAGCCGCACTCACTCTTGGTTGCCAAGAGTGATAATTTTATTATAATACAACACCACACCATAGAAAAAAGGTGCTTAGTAGCGATACATGACGTTTCGACCTGGATAGGCCTTTTTCAAAAACATCGCTAAAAGAGAGAATTAAGATACATTAATAGGGTGTCATAGAAATTAAAGAAAAGTTTTATATTTACATATATACAAATATACATAGTTACACCATTTGCAAGTAAATAATCATTTGAGAGTACACAGCCAGACGCAAGTAGTAGTAGTCTCAATATACTCTATATACCGACCTCTACATGAAACCCACTGACTGTAAAAACTTGCTCCATTTCACAAGTTGCCATCCCAAATCAATAAAGAATAGCCTCCCAAGATCACAATTCCAGAGAGTGTCAAGAATAGTCTCGGATACAAATGTCCTAAACGCGTCTAGAGGATATATCCAACAAATTTTCAAAACGAAATTACCCAGACCACATCCTCAGACGAGAAATCAACAAAACTGTGTCTGAATTGGGTCAAAACTACCCTAAACGGTACTCTGATAGGATTCCCTTTGTGCATACCTATCATTCTGCTGTACCAAAGATACATAATATCATCAGGAAACATTGGCCTTTACTTACTAAATCCTACCCACAGATTGCAGCTTTCTCTGAACCAGCTTTCATGTGTACCCGTAGACCAAAAAACATAAAAGATGCATTAGTTCGTGCAGACATAGACAGTCAAATCAAAGCGTCAACACAAACCTTCCTAGGACCAATTAGAACAGGCACATTCCCCTGCCTTGGTTGTGCGGCTTGCTCCAACGTGATCAAAACAAGTGAGGTAATTCATCCGCATACGGGCAAAAGGTTTCCTATTAGGGGTTTTTACACCTGCGATACTAACTTCGCTGTGTATATTATCAAATGCCCTTGTGGTTTACTCTACGTATGAGAGGCCATCCAACATGTACGGGACAGGATCGCAAGCCACAAATCGACAATTAGATGTGGCAAAAATTGGCTTCCTCTCCCTCATCACTTTACAGAAGCAAAACATACTGTTTCGCAGCTTAGATTTCAGGTAGTGGAGCAAGTGCGCAGACCAAGACGAGGTGGCGATCACTCTAAATTGCTTAGAGAAAGAGAGGCCTATTAGATACACATCCTCCAGACATTTACACCTCGAGGACTCAACAGGAAATTGAATCTTAGATATTAATGTGATCCTTATTGATGTCTTAGTATTAATTTTTTTTTAACTCTTTTTCCCTCTTCTCCCCTTCCTGATCCTTCCCTCAGACCCATTAAGTACAGGGTAAGTAACGCCTCTATAGTCTAACCTTATTTTTTCCTTTTTATTTTTATTTTTCTTTATATAGTTTTTGCCTTATTTCTTCCCTATTTTGTCTGTACTTGTTCTTTATTTTTTCTTTATCTTTTCTTTGCCTTATTTTTCCCTACTTTTTCCTCTATTTTTTTCCCTTATTTTTTCCCTTATTTTTTCCTTAATTTTTTCCTATTTTTATTCTTATTTTTCCTTTTTATTCGTATACTAAACATTATCCATTCTATAGATTACTCTCCCTACTTTGTATCTGGAGTATGATTCCTTTGGTGTTAGAAGGTATTGTCTTTCTCTCCCTATGCCCTATTATAATAGTTATTCACTGCTGCTAAGTTGCGCAAGTGCCCCTTTCTTCTCTCTGTGCTCTATGAGCTGAATTAAGGTGTCCACCCTACAGCCACTCCATTTTAGACCCACTCCGCCCTTTACCCCCTACATTTTAGGTCCGCTCAGTCTTCCCTGCGTTCCAAGCCTCCATTTCATTAACACTTCCACCGGAAGCACTCAGCAGCACCTATATTTAAGATCCACTGCCACCAATGCCTCCCACACACTGGAGAAGCAGCAGGAACGTAAGTTTACACTACCACACCACCAACAAGGTATAATCTTTCCCATCTCTTATACTAGTGATCCTCCTATAGTTCCTACTGGTACTCCAACACGATACCTTTCATCCCCTGCATTATTGAGCCTCCTATAGATACCACTTGTGCTTCAACAGCGATCTCTTATTTTTGATTATTCATACTCCCATGACAGCACCATGAGAGAGAGGATCCGCCCATCAAGGACAGGAAATCTACAGGTTAAAAAGGGCAGCACCTCTCTCCCGCCTCAGTTTAGGTTTCCTGTCCATGATGGGAGACCTCTCAGGTTACCTGCAGGATGAAGACTGTCTCTTGCCCCAGATGGAGTCGACAGGGTGTTTGGAGTAATGAAGTCTCCCACCCTGGGTCAGTCCTGGACCTCTGGAGATGCCACGGCAGGGCTCATTGGGGTGCCTCCGTGTGCGTTGCAGCAGGCGCAACATCCCCTCACTGAAGGTAGATGTCCTCCATGTGTGGAGCTGCATGCGGGCGTCCCCCCCCCGCTATGCAATGCAAGAGTTCCAGGCCGCACCGGTGGGGAACGTGACAGGCGCGGCACTGTGACGTGTTTCCGGTGCGTCGGAGACTCCACCGGAAGTGGACGGAGCTCGCGCGCGCAACCCGGAAGCCGCGTGCGAGCATGAAGACGCCGGGAGTACAGGTATACGCTGGAGCTGCTAACAGCGGCAGTTAGCCCACCGGGGGGAGGGGTGGGGGTGTGACCTCCTTCCTGAGCCCCAAAAAAACACAAAAAAAAACCACACAGGTACCAGGTATGGCCAGTATAAAAGGTTCCTGGCAACATACCGAGGTGCTTCCCAGCCCATTGTTTTTGCCTTGGTAAACATGGGAGATACACAGGAGCAGCTATCAACTCAGCAAGAACAACTGCTGCAGGAGCAGCCCTCTGGGGAGCCCTCACAACTGGCGGTGCAACGACATTCCCGGTCTGGGTCCAATCGTTCGGCTAGAAAGTTCACCGCAAAAAGCTGAAAAGAAGGTCCAGTTGTTCGGCGTGATTCTCCGCCGGTTAAGATGGATTCTTCTGCTTCTATGGTACCAAATATTCCATGGGGTAAGTGGAATCTTCGTGAAAGTTCTACTAATTCTTCCTCCTCCTTCTCTGTCTATAACTTTCTTTCAGAGCAAGAAATGTTCATTTAAGTCTAAACATAAGGAATGTGCCCTATGCAGCAGTCCGCTCCCTGATGCATATGTTAAGAACTTATGCCAGCCTTGTATTGACAAAGTAGTGACGGAAGAAACCCCGGGATTTTCCTTGGGCCTAAAGTCTTTAATTAGAGAAGAAATAGGCAAGGCTCTGCAGGGGAAATCTGAGTCCAGTCATGTTCCTAGGGTCCCTCAGCCGGGCTCAGATTCTGATATTTCAGACGTTTCTTCTTCCTCTCTCTCCTCCTCTGATGGCGAGTCGGATAGACAGTGTTTTCCTCTGCAAGAGGTTGATGCCTTGGTGAAAGCTGTCCAGACTACCATGGGCATTATAGACACGAGGCCAGAAAAATCTGTAGAGGATGTAATGTTTGGGGGATTAGGTCAGAAGAAGAAAAGATGCTTCCTCGTAAATACTCGAGTCAAAGATCTCATTGACAGAGAGTGTCAAAAACCAGACAGGAAGGGCAGCGTTCCTCCCTCTTTTAAAAGGAGGTATCCATTTGATGATGCCGCATGTACCTCTTGGTCAAAAGCACCAAGGTTGGATGTCGCCATCGCTAAGGCATAAAAGAAGTCATATCTCCCATTTGACGACATGGGAGCATTAAGAGACCCCCTGGACAGACGAGCCGATACCTTCCTGAAAGTTGCGTGGGAGACAGCTGCAGGAGCTCTGAAACCAGCAGTAGCAGCCACCTGCACATCGAGAGCCCTAATGGTTTGGCAAGAACAGTTAGACAATCAGCTAAAGGAGAGTGTCTCTAGGAAGGGGATTATTTCTTCCCTTCCCCGGGTCCAGGGTGCTGCCGCCTTTCTTGCTGATGCGTCTGCGGATTCAGTTAGATTGGCAGCAAAATCATCAGCTCAATCAAATGCTGCTCGATGAGCCCTATGGATTAAATGCTGGCCTGAAGATATACAGACGAAGTCTAGACTTTGTACAATCCCTTGCGAAGGAGAATATCTTTTCGGCCAGCCCATGGACGAACTGTTGGAAAAAGCTGGAGATCCTAAGAAGGGATTTCCATCTGTACCTCTACCCTTTTTTAAGAAATCGTTTCGGAAAAAGAAATTTATCCGAAGGAGATTTTTCAGAGAACAAGAAAAATTCGAAGAAAGAGGTCGCAAAGGTAGAGGCCTACTCTTTGGTTCTTCTTCCAAAAACGAACAGAAACCAGGGAAATCACAATCGGCCCAGGTGGGAGGGAGATTGTCGTTATTCCTCCCAGCATGGGAACGAATTTCACATAGTAATTGGATTTTGAGCCTAATTAAATTTGGTCTTAAATTTCAATTTCAAGCTCTTCCGTACAGAAGATCCTTGATTGTTCCCTCTAGTTCCTCCCCAGAACGGCAGACTGCTCTCATATCGGAAGTTCAAATCCTAATAAAGAAAAATGTCCTGATTGAGGTTCCGGATTCAGAAGAGGGTCGCGGATTCTACTCCCCGCTCTTCCTGGTCCCCAAACCAGATGGGTGTTTCAGGACAATCATAAATTTAAGATCTTGAAATAGCTTCCTTAAAATTGACACCTTTAAAATGAAATCCTTAAAAACGATAATAAAATTGCTTTTTCCCCACTGTTATATGGTAGTTCTGGATCTTAAAGATGCTTATTACCATGTTCCCATTCATAAGGACTATCAAAAGTATCTGAGGGTGTCCATTGAAATAGGTGGGGTGGTTAAACACTTTCAGTATACTGCACTTCCCTTTAGTTTAGCTATAGCCCCGCAAATTTTTACCAGGCTAGTGGCTGAGGTTATGGCCTATATAAGAGAAAGAGACATCTTAATAATTCCTTACCTTGATGATTTCCTGACAGTGGGGAACTCCTTTGTCCAATGTGAGGCTCACCTTCGGGTAACTATTTCTGTCCTGGAAGGACTAGGTTGGTTTTTAAATCTGGAAAAATCTATATTGACTCCATAAAAGCTCAACAGTTTCTGGGGGTCATTTTAGATTCTGAAAGACAATTATGCTATTTATCAGAAGAAAAGATTGCAAAAATCCAGGGCTTGGTAAGACATTGTATGGATAGACCCTCTATGACACTCCGTAAGGCCATGTCATTATTAGGGACCTTGACCTCGAGTTTTTCCGCGGTGCGTTGGTCCCAACTTCACTCAAGGGCACTTCAATGGGACATATTGTATAACGATTCGATCCTAGGTGAACATCTAGACCGGGAGTTTACCTTGGCCCCTCGCTCCTTACAATCCCTTCGTTGGTGGTTAGTACACACTAATCTTTCTAGGGGGGTCCCTTGGGAATTTAAGCCTACTGCAGCCTTGACTACAGATGCAAGTGCTACAGGTTGGGGAGCTCATTTTGAAGGTAACTTAATTCAGGGGACCTGGTCAGAAAATGAGGTACGGTTTTCTTCAAATGTTAAGGAACTTTTGGCAGTTGATTATGCGTTCAACAAGTTCCTTGTATATTTACAGGGCCAGGATGTCCGTATACTCTTGGACAATTAAGTCTAAGTAGCTTATATAAATCACCAAGGGGGAACCCGTTCAAGAGACTTAATGAGAATAGCGGACAGACTTCTTCAGAATGCAGAGGATCATTGTCTCTCTCTTTCTGCTGTTCATCTAAGAGGGAAAGAAAACGTCACAGCAGATTTTCTCAGCCGTACTTCCATAAAAGAAGGAGAATGGTCCTTGAACCCTCAGATATTCTCCAGGATTGTGGCAATGTGGGGTCTTCCAACAGTGGACTTATTTGCAACAAAATCCAATCAAAAGGTGACATTTTGTTTCCTAAACCCCAGGGAAAATCCCCTGGCAGTGGACACCTTCATGGTTCCCTGGGAATTCCCTTTGGTGTATGCATTTCCTCCCTTGATCCTGCTCCCATCAGTTATAAGGAAGATCAGGCAGACAAAGCCAGAATAATTCTCATATGCCCCTTTTGGTTCCCTTGTCTCCGGAGAATGTCCATAACAGACCCCTGGGTTCTTCCGGAGATTCCGGGCCTTCTCACTCAGGGTCCAGTTTCCCATCCTCCAGCCTCAAATCTCCATTTAACGGCATGGAATTTGAAAGGGAGCTGTTAACCAGCAAAGGTTTCTCCACAGATGTAGTGAATACTCTCCTATGTAGCAGAAAACCCGTTACTACCCGCATTTATGCTAGGACCTGGAGAAAGTTTCTGTCCTTTTCAAAATTTAAACCAGAGGATGGGCCCCCTATTGGGAAAATTCTAGAGTTTTTGCAGCGGGGTTTAGAACAGGGCCTTACCACTAGTACCTTGAAGGTACAAGTTTCGGCCTTGGGAGCTTTGTTTTCTTCCGATATAGCGCCTAATTATTGGGAGGCACGATTCATAAAAGCTTCTTTTAGGTGTAGACCTATTATTAAATCTAAATCCTCTCCCTGGGATTTAAATCTAGTCCTAAATGCTTTGACTAACCCTCCCTTAGAGCCCCTGGATTTAGCCTCCAATAAAATTATTCTTCTCAAAACAGCCCTGTTAGTTGCCCTGACTTCAGCGAGGAGAGTAAGTGACATACAGGCTCTTTCTATATCCCCACCATTTACTCAAATTCTGGATGATAGAATTATATTAAGACCTGATCCAGCCTTTCTTCCAAAGGTAGTCTCTCGGTTCCATAGGACTCAGGAGATTAGTCTTCCAACTTTTTGTTTTCCCCCTAAAAATCAAAGAGGAGAAACTACACACTTTGGATGTTAGGAGGTGCGTGCTTAAATACCTGGAGGTTTCACACAGTTTTAGGAAAGATAGTTCCCTATTCATATGCCATCAGGGGGCTAGGAAAGGTTATAAAGCCTCAAAATCTACAATTGCAAGATGGATTAGAGAGGCCATCGCCCTCGCCTACTCTTCAGGGGATAAGGAAGTACCGGAAGGGTTGAGAGCTCATTCCACCAGGGCAGTAGCAACCTCCTGGGCGGAGAAGACAGGGGTTTCCATTGAAGACATATGTAAGGTTGCCACCTGGTCTTCTCCCTCCACCTTCTATAGGCATTATTGATTGGATTTTGGTGTCTCTTCTGATCTCACCTTTGGGAGAAGGGTGCTTCAAGCTGTGGTCCCTCCCTAGTCTCCTTTAGTTTCTGTAATTCTCTCGTGGTGCTGTCATGGGAGTACGAATAAAGCCTTAGTTACTTACCGGTAACGGGATTTTTCTGAACCCATGACAGCACCCTTATATTCCCTCCCTGCACTGGTGTTTTCACACTCCTGTAGAATTAATTTCCTTGTTTGCACCCTCAAGGGAAGTTAGTTAAAGTATTGGTTTAAAATGAATTTGTTTTGTTGTAATTAACCTTGGCGATCCTCTCATGCTCTGTTAACTAAACTGAGGCGGGAGAGAGGTGCCGCCCTTTTTAACCTGTAGGTTTCCTGTCCTTGATGGGCAGATCCTCTCTCTCATGGTGCTGTCATGGGCTCCGAAAAATCCCGTTACCGGTAAGTAACTAAGGCTTTTCTTATTTCTACAGGCCTTTTCCAAGCCAGTATTTCCATTTATCCACTAAGCTTTATCCCCTTTGGATGCAGTATATAGGTTAGTATGTTTGGATATTGAGTGCCCATATTTTTACTATTGTGATATTTCATCTAGGGACATATAGGGATCCCCTACCCTTTTCCCTATCCCTGGTACCCCTTTTACTACTACTACTTGCGTCTGGCTGTGTACTCTCAAATGATTATTTACTTGCAAATGGTGTAACTATGTATATTTGTATATATGTAAATATAAAACTTTTTTTTAATTTCTATGACACCCTATTAATGTATCTTAATTCTCTCTTTTAGCGATGTTTTTGAAAAAGGCCTATCCAGGTTGAAACGTCATGTATCGCTACTAACCACCTTTTTTCTACGGTGTGGTGTTGTATTATAATAAAATTATCACTCTTTGCAACCAAGAATTTGAGTGCGGCTATTATCTATAAGTGATTGCTTGGATCGTACCTCCTTTAGCCAGCACCTCTTCAGTACTGTGTGCGCATCTTTTTTTCATGAAATTAGACGTATCACATTTAACAGCGTTCCAAAATCAGCCATTTCTGCTTTCCTTTTCATTACAGTGTGTCGGTCAAGCTATTCACACTAGGTCTCTGTGAAGAATAGTATTAGTAAACTACAGGCCTGCTATTTAAAACTGTGGTTCTCTGTGTCAGACGTCTCACATATAACTGCCTTCCAAAATCAGCCATTTCTCGTGAATGTGGAAAATATTGTCCAATTAAAATGGGCAAGGTGCATGGCAAGGGACAGGGAAGTGAATGTAATGGTGACGGTGCATGCAGAGGCCGAGGACATGGCCGTGGGCAAGCTGAAATTGTGCCACAACTAACACCCACATCTTGTCGCTCGACCTTCCTGTCCCAATTACTAGGGGACCACGGCACACCACTATTGAACCCAGAGCAGTGTCAAAAGATTGTTGGTTGGATATCAGATAATGCTTCCAGTCACTTTGCCACCACCACCACCCTGTCAAGTCTCAGTAGTCTTCCTCACCCTGATCCTCCTTCCTCCCACCATGCCGAGTGCCCGGAGACAACTGATCCCACACTTGAACACTCAGAAGAGCCGTTCACTTTTCCATTTGTAGATTCGAGCCTCTCGCCCGGCCAGTTTCATGCGAGTCAAGAGGAGAACGCATGTAGCGATGCCAAAATATTTGAGCAGCCACGGTCACACGAAGGCAGCGGTGGGAAAGTGCAATTACTGTCGCAAGAGGTGGATGATGATGATGATGAGACACAATTGCCAGAAAGTCAGGAGGAGGACCAGGGTGCGGAAGTGGAAGACGAGGTGGTGGATGATATAGTAACTGACCCAACCTGCCATGGGGACATGCAGAGCGAGGATAGCAGCACACAGGGGGAGGGAGACGTAGCACCACAACAGGCAGGAACAAGTGTGGAGGCTGCGGACGAGGCGGGAAAGCACTCCCCATAACGCCAACACGACAGAAGTTGCCAGCACAACTGTTAGGTCTTCCCGAGTCTGCTTGTTTTTTCAAAGAGTCTGCAGATAACCCCAAAAAGGCCATTTGCACCACCTGCCAGGCCAGCATCAGCAGGGGTAGCAAAACGACCAGCCTGACCACCACCAGCATGATAAGGAACATGGCAGCAAAGCACCTGACTAAGTGGGCCGAACCCCTGGGTCCAGAAACAGTGTCTGCGGGTGACACCACGGCTTCTTCCGCTGTTGTGCGTGCACACCAATCCCCTGTCCATGGAGCATACAAAGATGCCTCCCACCCTGCACCTGTCGTTGCACACTCTCAACTAGCACCATCAGCAAGCACGTCCATGTCCTTGTCCCATTGCAGTGTTCAGTTGTCCCTACCCCAGTCCTTGGAACACAAGCGCAAATAAGCAGCCAATATCCCACAGGCCACAATACTAAATTCACACATCTCGCAAATGCTTGCGCTTGAAATGTTGCCTTTTAGGCTTGTGGAGAATCTTTTCGCAACCTGATGGTAGCGGCCGTTCCTCGGCACTCGGTCCCCAGCCGCCACTATTTCTCCCGGTGTGCCGTCCCCGCATTACACGAGCACGTGTCCCACAACATTAGCCATGCCCTCAACAATGCAGTTACCGGGAAAGTCCACCTAATCACAGACATGTGGACAATTGCTAGTGGGCAAGGTTGGTACATCTCGCTGACGGCACACTGGGTTAATATAGTGGAAGCCGAAACCCATTCGGACCTTAAGACGAAACACATCCTCCCGATGCCGAGGATTGCTGTCCCTGGGTCAATCAGGGTTGCCCCCACATTCTACAGCTCCTACACCTTCTCCTCCTCTTCAGCCTCCATCTCCAAAATGACCACATCAGTCACAAGGTGGAAGAACTGCAGCATTGCCTCAGCCAAGCTGCAACAGGCTGTGCTGAAGCTAATATGCTTAGGTGACAAACCGCACAATGCTGAAGAGTTGTGGACAGCTCTGAAAGAGCAGGCAGATCTGTGGCTGACACCACTGACCCTACAGCCAGGCATTGTTGTGTGTGACAATGGCCGAAACCTGGTGGCGGCTCTGAAGCGAGGTGGGCTCACACATGTACCATGTCTGGCCCATGTGCTTAACCTCGTGGTTCAAAAGTTTCTCAAAACCTACCCGGATCTTCCGGTACTGCTTGTGATAGTATGCCGCATGAGTGCCAATTATAGAAAGTCAGCTTCAGCTTCCGCCGCCCTTGCCGTGCTTCAGCAGCGTTTGCAGCTTCCAGCTCGCCGACTGGTTTGCAATTTCCCCAACCTTTGGAACTCTGCATTGCAGATGTTGGGAAGAATTTGTGACCAGAAGAGGGCAGTTGTTGACTACCAGCATCAACAAGGCCATCGGTGCTCAGGTCAGACTCCACACATAAGACCTCAGGAGTGGACATGGATGTCAGACATATGTACCATCCTCCAAAACTTTGAGTACCCCACCAAGATGGTGAGTCTCGATGACGCTATAATTAGCGTCACCATCCCGCTTCTCTGTCTTCTGAAACGCTCTTTGCTTACAATAAAAGAGGATGCAGTGCAGGCAGAGCACGATGAGATGGAGCAAGGAACCATACAGGTTGATTCCACACAGCCCAGCCTCATCTCATTCCAGCGTGGATTGGGTGACAATGAGGAAGAGAAGGGGGAGGAGGAGGAAGAACAGGAGCTAGTTTCCTGCGCTATAGACGCTACTACCTGCATAACTGTCATACCGTCTGTTCAGGGTGGATGGGCTGAGGACAGGGAGGAGGAGGATGAAGAGGAGAGCATGGTCAGTCGTCCTCTTGGTGAGGACATGGAAGTCTTGCCTGTTAGCAGTCTGGCACACATGGCTGAGTTTGTTATGTTGCCTTTCCCGTGACCCTTGCGTTGTCCAAATTTTGGGTGACAGTCATTGATGACACTTCTAGACCCACGCTACAAGGAGAACTTTCTGTTTCTTATTCCCACACAGGACAGACCAAATAAAATGGTGCAGTACGAGAAGACCTTTGTTGCGGAATGATTTAAAAAATTCCCATCTGGAAACGCTGGCGGCAGAGGTCACAGTTCGTTGGCAGCCAAGGAGTAATAGCGAGAGAGAAACAAATGCAATCCAGCAGAGGCAGGGGAACACTGTCAAAGTTCTGGGAAAGTTTTCTCAGACCCTCCCATCGCACATGCCCTGAGGCGTGGGGTACTCTCACAAGGAGGGAAAAGTTTGGTGAGGGAGTACCTTGCCGACCGTATCAACGTCCTCCGTGATTCCTCTGTGCCTTATAATTATTGGGTATCCAAGCTGGACACGTGGCATGAACTGGCTCTCTATGCCTTGGAGGTCCTGGCCTGCCCTGCCGCTGGCATTTTGTCGGAGCTGGTTTTTAGTGCCACTGGCGGAATTATAACCGCCTGTCAACTGAAAATGCTGACAGGCTGACTCTTCTAAAAATGAACAAGGGCTGTATTGGGCCAGACTTCTCAACACCACCGAATGATAGCAGGGTAACTGTCACGCCAGGTGTGAGTGCAACACAGAAGGAAAAGGGAAAGGGAGCCCAGATACTAGGGAAAGGGGGAAGAGGTGACCTCCTAATCTGGACTAGCGTCACTCTGTCTCCCCCTAACGTCCCTATACAGCCTCCTCAGCTGTCGCCGATCACGTGCCTCATCCTACTATCCATGGCGTAAGGCTATAGCTGGGGGTGGAAGGAGATGAGCACTAGTCAACCTCCGATAGAACTCTAAAGACAAAAGGGGAAGTCAACACAGGGGAACAACAACTTCGCTTTTAGAAGAACTCCAACAGGGCACACGGCCTAAAGACTCCAGAGAGGACGTAATGCTGCTTCAGCCAAGTTTCAAGTAGAAATGAGTATAACTGGCAACGTCCACCTAGACACACCAAGTATAAATACACCCAGACTAAAGGGAGGTAGTCGCTGGGTCCTAAACACAGCCTCCTATCTAGGCAGCTGTCTGCATTGCCAAACATGGAGATCTCCTGTAAACCACTGCAGGGCGACTGTCTGTCACCTCTGACTCACCCGTGACAGTAACAAACTCAAATACAGTGTCTCTTCTTTTTGGGAGGCCTAACTCTATTCCCATGCACCTCTGTCTTCACACCCAGACATGGGTATACGCTTCCTGATTTTGTCTATTTGCGCTTATCCTCCTCCTCCTCATCCTCCCCACCGTATAACCACCATATCTACGTCTCTTGCGAGGTACATTGGAGTGCCTCCAAATTTTTGGCAGCCGTTGCATTCACTGCATAGGCAAATAGTATGGGAGACCCACTTCCTAATAATGCAAACATTGTTTTCAGGAGGCCCTCCGACCTCTACGTCTCTTGCAAAGGACATTGGAGTTCCTCCAAATTAAATTAAATGTTAATTTTTTAGGGGGGGGGTTCCTAAATTTTCGCAGCTGTTGTACCCACTGCATACCCTATAACTGTATTGCAGACCCTCTCCTTTCTAATGGGAACATGTTGTTACTGTGGCCCAGCTCTATGTGTCTTTAAATTGGTATTGGGGTTTTTCCCAAATTTTGGCAGCCCTTGCAGTCACTGCATGGGCATTACCATTATAGGAGACCCACTCCTTTATAATGGGAACCTTTTAATTTACTGAAACCCTCCTCTATGTCTCTTCAAAGGGGCTGTTATGCACACGCCCGGGCTAAGCGGCGTGTGCGTGTGATTGGTAGTGATTCCACTGGACCGTGCCGGAGAGTGAATGCCTGGAGGGGCGTGACTAAGTATTCACCCGATCCGACCAGGGTCGCACGACGGCATACGACGCCAGTGCACCAAGGAGGAACCGAGCAGAGGGACCAGGTGCTACTCCAGGACAGACCCCGGACACGGCTGTTGACCCACACAGGGGAATACAGGAACAGGCTGGTAGGCTGGCACACAGACTGGAGGGTATAGGCAGGCACGACTGGTATGCAGGCAGGCGGGTATGCAGGCAGGGGGGTAAAGGCAAGCACAGCTAGAGTGCAGACAGGGAGGCACTAGCAGGTAGGAACACAGGCGGGAAAGGACCCAGTACACACCGGGACTCAGGAACAAAACAGGCAGAGGGTTACAGGCAAGCACAGCTAGAGTGCAGACAAGGCTGAGCAGGGAGGACAGGGCTCTGTTCACACGGAACAGACAGGAAGGGAAAGACAGAGCCAGATACTCACACAGTACTTGCAGAGACAACAAGCAGGAGTTAGGTACGAGTTCAGACTCTGCAGAAAAAGGAAGGGAACGGACATAGAGGCAAAACAGGTAAAGGACAGGAGAGAGTTCAGACTGGAACTGAGTGTACGGAGGAGACCGACACTGCAGAGGGATACAGGAGCGGGTCTGGGAATACGGCCCCCAGAGAGGCGGAACGAACAGGCAAGGAGCGTGTTCAGACAGGACAGACCAGACACAGGAGCGGGTCTAGGAAATCGGCCACTAGAAGGCGGAACGAACAGGCAAGGAGCGTGTTCAGACAGGACAGACCAGACACAGGAGCGGGTCTAGGAAATCGGCCACTAAAAGGCGAGAGGAACAGGCTAGGAGCGAGTTCAGACAGGTCAGACAAGATACAGGAACGGGTCTAGGTAATCGGCCCCTAGAAGGCAGGAGGAACAGGCTAGGAGCGAGTTCAGACAGGTCAGACAAGATACAGGAACGGGTCTAGGTAATCGGCCCCTAGAAGGCAGGAGGAACAGGCTAGGAGCGTGTTCAGACAGGACAGACAAGAGAACACAGAAAGGACTCAGTTCAGACACGGGAGCTGATACCGCAAAGCAGGAGACATACAGGACTCAGTTCAGACACGGGAACTGATACAAAAAGCAGGAGACAAGAGACGGGACCTGGCACCTTCAGAATGCAAGCACACACTGAAGGAAACACTATGCTCAGGCAGGAATAGAAGGGAGCTGCTGAGCTATATACCAAGTGACAGACAGCAATAGGCTGAGGACGCACAAGGGGTGTGACCCACAGCAGGTACAAAAGGCAGGAAGTGATCGGGCGCCGCCCTTAAGCAGCAGAAACAGACACAGACAGCATGGAGGGAAGCCAGAGAGACATTCTGGACAGGAGATCAAGTGCGCCCTCTTGCACAGTGGGAGATGGACCACCATGCAAGGACGCCGCCAGGTATGTTACAGTACCTCCCCCCTTACGCCCCCTCTTCTTCAGGCCTGCCAGAATCTTCCGCAGGGAATTCGAGGGCCAGTCGTTCACTGGGTTGGAGGGGGACAGAGACTTAAGGGTAATCTCTGCTTCGAGGTACATCTTGTCAAGCTCACAGGAAGAAATAGACGGGTTATCACGTACATAATGAGGAAAAGTCACTGTCTCTTTGTTATCTGGTGGTATCCCGGAGGATTCAGGAAACAACTGGAGGTCCTCCGCCGGGTCAGAAGAGTGCAGAGGCTCAGAGAAAACAACTGCTTCAGAGTACACTAGGTCGGACTCACTGGAGGAAGCAGGCGAGGTATCGGGTACCGAGTATAGGAAAGTCTCTGTCCATTCACCACCAGGTGGCACCCCGAAGGGTTCTGGAGACAGCTGGCGGTCCTCCGCCTGGTCAGAGGGGTGTAGAGACTCACGGGTAACCTCTGCTTCAGAGTACACTAGGTCGGACTCACTGGAGGAAGCAGGCGAGGTATCGGGTACCGAGTATAGGAAAGTCTCTGTCCATTCACCACCAGGTGGCACCCCGAAGGGTTCTGGAGACAGCTGGCGGTCCTCCGCCTGGTCAGAGGGGTGTAGAGACTCACGGGTAACCTCTGCTTCAGAGTACACTAGGTCGGACTCACTGGACGAAGCAAGCGAGGTATCAGATCCAGGATATAGGAAAGTCTCTGTCCATTCACCACCAGGTGGCACCCCGAAGGATTCTGAACACAACTGGAGGTCCTCCGCCTGGTTGGAGGGGTGTAGAGACTCAGGAGTAACCTCTGCTTCGGAGTACACTAAGTTGGACTCACTGGACGAAGCGAGCGAGGTATCAGGTACAGAGTATAGGAGAGTCTCTGTCCTTTCGCTACCAGGTAGCACCCCGAAGGGTTCAGGAGACAACTGGAGATCCTCCGCCTGGTCGGAGGGGTGTAGAGACTCGGAGGAAACTACCACTTTGGGGTACCCATTGTCAGGCTCACAGGACGAAGCGGACAAAGTATTGAGTACCGGGTGTAGAGAAGTCTCTCTCCATTTGTCATCGAGTGGTATCCCGGAGGGTTCAGGAGGCAACAGGGGATCCTCCGCCAGGTAGTAGAGGTGCACAGACTCTGAGGTAACCACAGCTTTGGAGCATCCTTGGACATGCACACCGGTTAAAGAGAAAGAAGCATCTGATGCCGGGTGCAGGAAGTTCTCCTGTGTGGAGTCTGGATGGGCAGAAGTCTCTTCGGCCAGGAGAACTGGTGCACTACCCACGCACATTACCCATTGGGGTTTCTCCGGGATACAGGGAGATGAAGCTTCAGTAGGGACTTCAAGGTTGGGGTCAGGAGGTCTCAGGGAGGACAGACCCTGGCGTGACGGCTTGCCTCTAAGTCTAGCACGTCTGGACTGCCTCTTGAGGTTGAGAGAAGTATTCCGGAAAGCGTAGTCACCCTGTGAGGATTCTGGGTGGGCAGTAGTCTCATTGGGCTGGAGGACTATTGCGCTACCCACACACATTACCCGTCGGGGCTGCTCCGGGATATTGGGAAGTGAAGCTTCAGCAGGGGCTTCAGAGTTAGGGTCCTCGAAGACCATACGAAAGGCCACCAGGAAGGCCTGCAGGTCAAGGATGACAGGATCCCATGCTTCCCATAGGGGGGTGACCCATTTCAAGGCATCACCCGCTAGGTAGTCAATCATAAAGGCCACTTTAGCCCAATCGGAAGGAAAATAGAGAGGGTAGGCCTTAAAGTGTAGCATGCATTGCTCCACAAATGCACGACACTGTCTTGGATCCCCATAGTAACGTGGCGGATCCGCAGGAACGAGGGCTGATAGATCCATCTGGACGGGTGCGTAACTCGCCTGGAACTCAGCTAAAGGGGGAAAAAAAATTATTTATTTATTTTAATGCATGTATTCGCTGGAAAAACTTCTCAAAGAGCGAAGGCCGTGGGGCTCAACGGGAACCATGGCCTGAGCATGCTGTTATGCACACGCCCGGGCTAAGCGGCGTGTGCGTGTGATTGGTAGTGATTCCACTGGACCGTGCCGGAGAGTGAATGCCTGGAGGGGCGTGACTAAGTATTCACCCGATCCGACCAGGGTCGCACGACGGCATACGACGCCAGTGCACCAAGGAGGAACCGAGCAGAGGGACCAGGTGCTACTCCAGGACAGACCCCGGACACGGCTGTTGACCCACACAGGGGAATACAGGAACAGGCTGGTAGGCTGGCACACAGACTGGAGGGTATAGGCAGGCACGACTGGTATGCAGGCAGGCGGGTATGCAGGCAGGGGGGTAAAGGCAAGCACAGCTAGAGTGCAGACAGGGAGGCACTAGCAGGTAGGAACACAGGCGGGAAAGGACCCAGTACACACCGGGACTCAGGAACAAAACAGGCAGAGGGTTACAGGCAAGCACAGCTAGAGTGCAGACAAGGCTGAGCAGGGAGGACAGGGCTCTGTTCACACGGAACAGACAGGAAGGGAAAGACAGAGCCAGATACTCACACAGTACTTGCAGAGACAACAAGCAGGAGTTAGGTACGAGTTCAGACTCTGCAGAAAAAGGAAGGGAACGGACATAGAGGCAAAACAGGTAAAGGACAGGAGAGAGTTCAGACTGGAACTGAGTGTACGGAGGAGACCGACACTGCAGAGGGATACAGGAGCGGGTCTGGGAATACGGCCCCCAGAGAGGCGGAACGAACAGGCAAGGAGCGTGTTCAGACAGGACAGACCAGACACAGGAGCGGGTCTAGGAAATCGGCCACTAGAAGGCGGAACGAACAGGCAAGGAGCGTGTTCAGACAGGACAGACCAGACACAGGAGCGGGTCTAGGAAATCGGCCACTAAAAGGCGAGAGGAACAGGCTAGGAGCGAGTTCAGACAGGTCAGACAAGATACAGGAACGGGTCTAGGTAATCGGCCCCTAGAAGGCAGGAGGAACAGGCTAGGAGCGAGTTCAGACAGGTCAGACAAGATACAGGAACGGGTCTAGGTAATCGGCCCCTAGAAGGCAGGAGGAACAGGCTAGGAGCGTGTTCAGACAGGACAGACAAGAGAACACAGAAAGGACTCAGTTCAGACACGGGAGCTGATACCGCAAAGCAGGAGACATACAGGACTCAGTTCAGACACGGGAACTGATACAAAAAGCAGGAGACAAGAGACGGGACCTGGCACCTTCAGAATGCAAGCACACACTGAAGGAAACACTATGCTCAGGCAGGAATAGAAGGGAGCTGCTGAGCAATATACCAAGTGACAGACAGCAATAGGCTGAGGACGCACAAGGGGTGTGACCCACAGCAGGTACAAAAGGCAGGAAGTGATCGGGCGCCGCCCTTAAGCAGCAGAAACAGACACAAACAGACAGCATGGAGGGAAGCCAGAGAGACATTCTGGACAGGAGATCAAGTGCGCCCTCTTGCACAGTGGGAGATGGACCACCATGCAAGGACGCCGCCAGGTATGTTACAGGGGCATTGGGGTGTGTCCAAATTTTGGCAGCCCTTACAGTCACTGCATACGCAATAACAGTATAGGAGACCCACTCATTAATAATGAGAACAACAAAACATAGGCGGCTGATGGCCCTCTAACAATATTGAGGGCAGACTGCTGGCCCTTTAAGAATAGTAAGGGCCGCCTGATGGCCCTATAAAAATAGTGTTTGTGACTTTCAGAGTTTTTCCTTCATAAATGAAGCAGGATGTGTCTGATCATGTCTCATACACCACATGGCCAGATAACATTGTAAAATGTTAAAATTACCATAACTGGTCAATGTATTTTTCACTGTTGAAAGCAATGCAAAAGTGCAAAAATGCATCAAAAACGCTACGTGTGAACATAGCCCATTATGTGGAGAAGCATTTTTATTTTTGGTTATTTATTTTGCCTTATATACAAGTCATTATTCTGGAAAGGATGTTAACATATTTCCCAGGAAAATCCATTTTGGTTTTGTTTTTGTATGTTTTATTGTGAGTCCGTAAAAGTGGTGTAATACCTCTGACAACATTGTTGACAGCAGTGACCTGGGAGTCAGAGATGCTTCCAGGGGTCTTCCCCATGCTGTTCCCATGTCAGTTGAGCACTGTTCCCATCGATTTGGGCAATTTTTAGGCCCTCTGCAGACTGCCGAGGAGGGAGGGGGGGGGGTCGCCGGAAAAGTGCTTGAGTTTCCCATAGACTTACATTGGGCTCGTTACTTGGACCGAGCAATGAGTACCCAAGCATTTTAGTGCTCGCTCATCACTACACTTCATGCTTCCCTCTGCTAACGAGCTTTTTGGAGATGGAAATTTTATTCTCCAGCAGGACTTGGCACCTGTCCACACTGCCAAAATTACCAATACCTGGTTTAAAAACAACTGTGCTTGATTGGCCAGCAAACTTGCCTGACCTTATCCCCATTGAGGATCTATGGGGTATTGTCAAGAGGAAGATGAGAGACACCAGACCCAACAATGCAGACGAGCTGAAGGCTGCTATCAAAGCAACCTGGGCTTCCATAACACCTCAGCCGTGCCACAGGCTGATCGCTTCCATACAACGCCGCATTGATGCAGTAATTGATGCAAAAGGAGCCCAACCAAGTATTGAGTGCATTTACTGAACATACATTTCAGTAGGCCAACATTTCAGATTTTAAAAACATTTTTCAAGCTGTTGTTATAAAGTATTCTAGTTTACTGAGATAATAACTTTTGCGTTTTCATTGGCTGTAAGCTATAATCATCAACATAAACACTTGAAATAGATCACTCTGTTTGTAATGACTCTATATAATATAGGAGTTTCACTTTTTGTATTGAAGAACTGTAATTAATTTTTTGATGATATTCTAATTTAGTGAGATGCACCTGTATGTACACACTGCAAGCTGCAGCAGGTCCATCTTTGCACACACTCCAAGTGCAGTAGGTCCATCTATGTACACACTGCAAGCTGCAGCAGGTCCATCTATATACACACTCCAAGCTGCAGCAGGTCCATCTATGTACACACTGCAAGCTGCAGCAGGTCTATGTTCACACTCTAAGCTGCAGCAGGTTCATCTATGTACATACTCCAAGCTGTAACAGGTCCATCTATGGTTGAACTCCAAGCTGCAGTAGGTCCATCTACGTTCACACTCCTAGCTGCAGCAGGTCCATTTATGTACATGTAACGTGACGCGAGGTGGTAGCCGTGGGCGAGGTACTAGTGTTCTACTAGTGTTTTACTCCCCAGCACACTACAGGAAAATGGGGTGTGGTAAAGTCCACACACCCTGGCTGGTTGTGTGCACTTTACCTGTAGGGGCGCTACACCCTTGCAGACCACATGATATCGGTGACTTTGGCTGGCCAGTACCAGATGGTATAAAGTTCAATGAGGGAGACCACTGTCTCTTACTGAACAATAACGTAGGGAAGAGTATGTACAGTGGATAGTGGGTGTAGAGCTTCATGGATGTTTCATAGAACATCTTCATACACTTTCTTTCCCTCCTAATTTCACTCAGTCCTGCCTCAGTTAATTCCTCTGCCTTCACTACAAACCCAGCACACTGCTTCAGGACCTCCTTCTTGTCCCCAATAACAGCACTACAGTTCAGTAAGCAAGAGTCCTATTTCTCAACCCGCGGTTCCACATCCTTTTCCCCTTAGGGGAGCTACTTATGCTACTATCAGTATACAGTCAGTATTTTTTTCTCAGGAGTGGGAGCCTGAACCAGGAGTGGGTGATAAATGCAGAATTGGTGACTTGTTTCTATTATACCTCACCTGGTTTGGCTTCCACTCCTGAGAAAAAATACTGACCAAATACTGGCCAAATACTGATAGTGGGACCGTGGCCTTACTTAGCTTTTCTGTTTGCCGACTCCTTGGAACTCCCACACGGGGCGCTACCTTTGTCTCTGCACTACCCTGCTCTTATTAGTCCTGTTGCCTCTTTGGCTTGCGAACTTTCACATTCCCGCTAGACTTCCTGTACTTTTGTTTAGAACCATATTCACACTGTGGTACTCTAACCCTGATCCTGTTCTATATTGTTTGTTTTATATTTTTCTGCCACACTGAGAGATTAAATTGATAAGATACATCTGTTCTATGTATAATGCGTATAAAATGCAATAACACTTTTTTTTCCTACTTTATTTTTTTTAACATTTTTTAAAAAATAAATAAAAAAAAATTGTGCATGGAGCGCTGTATTAATAAATCTTCCCTCTTGTTTTGTTACTTGTATTCATTTTTATTATTATTTTAATTCCTATTTTTTATTTTTTACTTTTTATGTCTCACTACAAGACAACAACATGGTGTTACAATGGATTTATGAAGCTCCCGTGTCTCCATTTTCACGAATACCTTACCTGTTCAAATTCCCATATATAGTGTGATCTATATTACCAAATTACCATATATAGTGTAATCTATATCTCCAAGGGTTGGAACTTCAACAATAGTGACGTAATTGGGTTGAAATGAATTAAAATTAACTGACATTAAACATAATGTATATAAACACACACATTTCCTTTCTGTTTCCATAATCTGTATATTGGTTCGTTTCATATTAAAAGATATATTGTTGTTTATTTTATTTTAAATGTTAAACACACCTGCTAGGAACTTGACTTTTCCTGGGGAGGAAAAAAAAATAAAAAATTGATTAAAAATATGTCATCGCTCGGTTGTGGGATGTGGAGACCTCAGGTACTTGAACTGCCATTATATCCACCCAGACTATAGACCACTGGGTCTCATAACCCTCCGCTCGCTGGTGGAGAGCACTGGTTGTTTCTAATTACCGCATATGGGGCGACTCCGCAATATCAGTGAGTACAATCATTGCCCAGGGATGTTGGTAGGTGGATTGTCATGGACAGTGAGAGGGGCGACAGGGAGAAGAGGGGGGGAGGCGCGACAGGGAGAAGAGGGGGGGAGGCGCGACAGGGAGAAGAGGGGGGGAGGCGCGACAGGGAGAAGAGGGGGGGAGGGGCGACAGGGAGAAGAGGGAGAAATGGTGGAGAGGATACATTTAACATTGATTTAGTCCTTGGCAGCTTAGATATACAGCAACAGATTTTGCCTGTTGTAAGTACCATGTTAATCACACTTTTTCCAATTTGTCATTTACACCGTCTGAGTATAAAGTTTGTAGTTTAAAAATCCAGAACAATTCTTTTGAATTTAAAGTCTTTTTCCTATTCATGGAGTCAATACTAATTTGCTTCAATGTTGTTACCTCAACTGCATCACAATTTTTATTGTTTCATTACCAAATGTTGGGACAAACTTTGTTTTAGAAACCCATTTTTTACGGTTCACAAGTACAGTGTATTACTAATAGAATACCTTCATTTTCATATAATGCATACAAAGATTTGTTCGCACTTAGGCCGGGGTCCCACTAGCTTATGGCATCCGATGCGAGAGCATAGGATGCGAGACGCTAATGATACTCGGCTCCTGCTCTGTGGTGAGCGGGAGCCGAGTGTCAGTGCTCTGTGCTCCGATCCTCTCGCACGGAGAGGATCGCAACACAGCTGTGGAGGGGACTGAGAAAGTAATTTCTCCATCTCATCTGTTGCAATGTTTCACACACCCCCATAGAATTATATGGGTGCGTGCGATTAGAATGCGGCATGCTGCAATTATTTTCCAGCCCGATCGCAATCCGATTGGAGATGTAAAAAAAAACGCCACTGAGCACACCATTATAGGATTAAAATGGTCTGAATGTAATCTGATTTTTTTTATCGGATTGCATTCGTCCAATTTAATCGCAAGTGAGAGCGAGCCCTTAGAGCTTAATTCCCACTGATCAAGGAGTCTAGCAAATACCTTTACTTAGGAGATTACCATACTACTGCCATCACTTAGGAGATCACCCCATACTACTAGTCACCACTGAAATCAGTGGTGAGGTTATTCAGAGCTCAGCATTCCAAAAACTGGTTTATCTTCAGCAGATAAAACAGTGATTTTATCTGATCTTATCAAAATCACAGCAAGCAGTGATATATCGCTGGAATCAGGGTTTCTGCTTTACATTTACTGTCTAGTGTGAATGTGTCTGGTTAATTCACAGTCACGCTTTTAACTGTCCCTCTACCGATTTTTATACAGAAGTTTAGTATATAAATATATAAACATTTATGATGTATACCCCATAAGGCTGTGTTCACATGAAACGTAAATTCTGTTTTTTATTTGAATATTTTCTACAGGTGTCCACACCACACTACGCAACAACAATCTGGTTATTGATTTTTTTGCTGCGTCTTTATATGCATTTTCAGCCTTATTTAGTGCATTTTTGGTGCAGATTTAATGCTGCGTTTTTCATGCATTTTTATAGTACAGAAAAACCTTGATTCTACATCTGAGGGGGTTTTCCATTACTATTTGACCCTCATTCATTGTCCTACTCTTCTTAACAATCGCTTTTCTATACTTTTATTACCTGCACTACTTATTTGAGCATATGTCTGTGTGGTTCACATAACCATTTTTTTGTCAACGAGGCCTAAACAGCCGAAAATTATATACAACAGAGAAAACCATCACTCCGTCAGCATTATTATGGTCCATAACTCCCAACTGTTCAGGGAGCAGTCTTGCTACGTCAGTATTGTGTCTCAACTTCCATATCCCTCTGGTTTGAGGGTGCAGTCCCACTGTCCTAGCTGGTCAGGGCTGTGTCCCAACTTCTACTCACTCTCTTCATGTGATGTCTTCTCTCCGTAGCTCCTCCTACTTGGGGAGCAGGGTCAGCATCTCTACTCTGCACATATATTTATTCAATTAATTAAACAATTCTATTCTTGTGATCTGCTCTGGAATCAAACCCACAACCTGCATCATTGAAGACTGTAGCTAAAGCTGTGAGCCACAGCCTACACTGACATGTATGGTAGAATTTTCTATACTGGAATTTGCATTGCAGGCTCTGAACCCACGGACAGATTATACCGATACATAGAGATACATCGGTACACAGCAGTTTATTTCTAGGTTCCTGTATTTTACATAGTTTACATATACATAGTTTACATAGTTTACATAGTTTTTAAGGTTGAAGGAAGACTAAGTCCATCTAGTTCAACCCCTAGCCTAACATGTTGATCCAGAGGAAGGAAAAAAAAAAACCATGTGGCAAACACTAAGCTCCAAATTGGGGAAAAAAATCCTTCCTGACTCCATACGACAATCAGACTAGTTCCCTGGATCAATGCCCTATCAAGGAATGTAGTATATATAACCTGTAATATTGTTCTTTTCAAGAAAGGCATCCATGCCCTTCTTAAATTTTAGTAGTGAATCACTCATTACAACATCATGCGGCAAAGAGTTCCATAGTCTCACTACGCTTACAGTAAAGAATCTGCGTCTGTGATTATGATTAAATCTTCTTTCATCCAGATGTAAAAGATGCCCCCTTGTCCCCGTCTCAGGCCTCAGAGTAAAAAGATAAGTAGAAAGGTCTTAGTACTGTCCCCTTATATACTTGTACATAGTAATAAGATCACCCCTAAGCCTTTGTTTTTCCAAACTAAATAACCCCAAGTGTAATAACCTGTCTTGGTATTGCATACCCCCCAGTCCTCTAATAACCTTGGTCGCTCTTCTCTTCACCCGCTCTACTTCCGCTATGTCTTATACACCGGGGACCAGAACTGTACACAGTATTCTAAGTGTGGTCGCACTAGTGACTTGTGTAGAGGTAAAATTACGTTCTCCTCATGAGCATGAGCTTGCAGCCTAATTCCCTGAAATCATCTTTAAGGACCTTCCACCTACCTCTAACTTTGTCATTTGTGCCAATGTGCACCATGACCGCTGGGTCGTCACCAGCCCCTCCCAGTAATCTGTCAACATTATCAGCATTGTGTTGGACTCGATCGCCAGGTAGGCAGCACACTCTTCGACAATCCCTGTCTTTGTGACAGATTGCCCTATCTGTTCCCCTAATAATTGAATCCCCCACTACCAGCACCTGCCTGGCCTGCCCTTCACGGTTGACCAAGTGAGTGTCAAATTATTATGTTACAAGGTTGATTGCAATCCAGTAGAAAACCAGATGGAGACAAAGCTCTGCATGGGGGGATTCAAGAATCTATGCCCCCGTTTATTTCTACTTAGCATTTTATATTGTTTTGAGTTTATTAATGTCCAATCACTTACAGCCATACTACAGGCTTGAGCCAATGTTAGTGCAATTATTACGGAAACACATATATGGTCATATTATCATCGTTAGTTCGAAGCACGATGGAAATTTACAAGGTCAATCCTGGCCTAGACTAGTTAGATAACAGGAGCAGGGTGTCTGACAAAATGTTCTTGTGAGAAAAGATTAGTGTGAGAAAGTTGCATGGGAAGAGAAAGAGAGAATGTATGTTATGCAAGGAGTGATAATAACATGATTTTAAAGCAAGCAGACAAAAAGGAGTTGCTCTAGCATGAGTATCAATATGTCCTTTACACTTGGATAGCATGAATATTAATATGTCCTTTACACTATTTCCCCCCATACTGGACACTCCTCCGGCTTTCAGAGGACATGCCTTGCCATTGCTACCCCTATACCGACACCTCCCTCATCTGCCAACTCTGCAAACTTATTTGGGTGTGCCAGATCAGGACTAGCCTCCCTGGCACTCTTCCCTCTACCCCTCTTCTAAATGTCACCCAACTAGTTACCTCACTGTCCTGCAGCTCCCTACTACCACCCTCCCCCACATCTACCTCAGTAAGCAGCAGACTCTTTTCCATATTGTCAATGGATCTCAGAGTTGCCAGCTGCTCATTTAGATCCAGTACCTGGGCTTCCAAACGCACAACGTGCACACATCTCGCACAGCAGTATGCACCCACAAAGAAAAATTTTGATTTTTTTTCTTCCTATAAAATTACTAAAAAATAATGAAAAACAATTACAATAATATGATTTTAAGGCTGTGAATGAGAGTACAGCCTCTGTGTTACATTTTGATTAAATTATTTTATGGGTTTAATTGAGAATAAAAAAAAAACACTTTTTTTTGTACACCATTTACCGATCACCATGATCTGATCACTGTTATCTCTACAGAGAGACCAAATATGGCCATATGCACACATTGAGTATTTGGTGAGTTTTTTACTAAGTATATGTAAGTAAAAATCAGGAGTAGAACAATCAAAGGAAAAGTATAATAGAAACACGACACCACTTCTGTATTTATCACCCACTCCTGGTTTTGGCTTACAAATACTGAGGTAACAAACTCACCAAATACTCAACGTGTTTCATTGTGTTTTTGAGTGCCCTTTTTTACACTAGTTTTTATTGCGTTTTTGACCCTGCGGTTTTTGCCTCTTGCTGGAATGCCATGTTTTAAACAAACCTAGTGTTTAGCTTTGACAAAATTTTATTGATCCAGTAATATGCGGATTACATGCGTTTTTGATGCGTTTCTGCAATGGAAATGCACTAAAAACGTTTGTACATTTTTTACCTACAGATTTTCTGCATCTAAATCAAGTTCATGGGAAATATCTGCACAGAAAACTCTGCATACCCAGAAGAGAAATTGACATGTTGTGGATTAGAAGCACGCATCGCAGGTCAGATTACACTGATAAAAAAACACAGTGGCATGACTTTTCTATAAATCCCATCCACTATGCTAGAACTGTAAGATGCTGCATTTTTGAAGCAGTTAAAGTATGTAGCGTCAAAAACTCACCTAAAACGCATCGAGGGAGCACAGCCTTAAAAATAATAAACAAGGCAAATCAGCAAATAATATGGACATATTTGGTCTTTCTGTAGTTGTAATCAGATTATTTATCGTGATCGGTAAATGGCGTTCAAAAAATGGCAGTGTTTTGTATTCCCCATTAAATCCATAAAAGAATTTAAGCTACAGTTGAAACTAGAAATTTACATACACTATATAAATAGACACATGTGCATGTTTTTCTCAATATCTGACATGAAATCAGAATAAACCTTTCCTGTTTTAGGTCAGTTAGGATTACCATAATTTTTAATATTTGTCAAATGCCAGAATAATGAGAGTGAAAATGTTTAAGGCATTTTTATTACTGCAAAGTCAAAAGTTTACATACACTAAGATTACTATGCCTTTAAACAATTCTAGACTGCCCATATGATGATGTCATGTGTTTGGAAGCTTCTGTTTTTTTGGCAACATCTGAGTTAATTAGAGACACACCTGTGGATGTATTTTAATGCACACGTGAAACACACTGCTTCTTTGTGTAGCATCATGGGAAAGTCAAAAGAAATCAGCCAATATATCAGGAAGAGAATTGTGGACTTGCACAAGTCTGGCTCATCCTTGGGTACAATTTGAAGATACTTGAAGGTGCCTTGTTCATCTGTACAAACAATTATATGCAAGTACTAACAAGATGGGAATGTCCAGACATCATACCGCTCAGGAAGAAGACGGGTTCTGTGTCCCAGAAATGAACGTGCTTTGGTCCTACATGTGCATATCAACCCAAGGACAAAAGCAAAAGACCTTGTGAAGATGATGGCGAAAGCTGGTAAGATTGTGTCAATATCCACAGTGAAACGAGTACTGTATCAACACAGACTGAAAGGCCACTCTGCCAGGAAGAAGCCATTACTACAAAAGAAACATACAAAAGCCAGATTAATGTTTGCAAATGCACACAGTAACAAAGACCTTAATTTTTGGAGACATGTCCTGTGGTCTGATGAAACTAAAATTAAACTTTTTGGGCATAATGACCACGGGGGTGGCAGCATCATGTTGTGGGGTTGTTTTGCTGCAGGAGGGACTGGTGCACTTCACAAAATAGATGACAACATGAGAAAAGAAAATTATGTGGCAATACTGAAGCAACATCTCAAGACATCAGCCAGGAAGTTAAAGCTTGGGCAGAAATGGATCTTCCAAATGGACAATGACCCGAAGTGTACTGCCAAAATGGTAACAAAATGGCTTAAGGATAACAAAGTCAATGTTTTGGAGTGGCCATCACAAGCCCTGATCTCAATCCTATTGAAAATTTATGAGCAAAGCTGAAAAGGCAGGTGCTAGCAAGGCAACCTACAAACCTGGGACAGTTACACCAATTTTGTCAGGAGGAATGGACCCAAATTCCGACCAACTATTGTGAGAAGCTTGTGGAAGGATATCCAAAACGTTTGACCCAAGTCATTCAGTTTAAGGGCAATGGTACCAAATACTAATGAAATGTATGGAAACTTTTGACTTTGCAGTAAGTAATAAAAATGCCTTAAAACATTCTCTCTCTCATTATTCTGGCATTTGGCAAATGAAAAAATTATGATTACCCTAATTGACCTAAAACGGGAACGGTTTATTCTGATTTCATGTCAGATATTGAGAAAAACATGCATATGTCTTTTTGTATAGTGTATTGTTATTATTATTTATGATTATAGCGCCATTTATTCCATAGCTCTTTACATGTGAAAGGGGTATACATAGCACAAACAATTACAATAATTTGAACAATACAAGTCAGCGGCTGGTACAGGAGGAGAGTAGGGGGGATACACAGGAGAAATAGTGTATGCGATTGTGGGAAGAAGAGATAAGAGGGGAGTAGAGAAGGAGATCTTGTGAGGATCGGAGGTTGCGTGCAGGTGAGTGTCGGGAGACTAGGTCACAGATGAACGCAGGAGACAGGTTGTGGATGGCTTTGTATGCCATTTTTAGGGTTTTGAACTGGAGTCTCTGGGTAATGGGGAGCCAGTGAGGGGATTGACAGAGAGGGGAAGCTGTGAAATAGCGGGGGGGGGGACAGGTGGATTAGTCCGGCAGCAGAGTTTAGGATTGATTGGAGGGGTGCGAGAGTTTGGGAAGGGAGGCCACAGAGCAGGAGGTTGCAGTAGTTGAGGCAGGAGATGATGAGGGTGTACACTAGTGTTTTTGCAGATTCGTAGTTGAGGAATGTGCAGATCCAGGAGATATTTTGAGTTTGAGTCGGCAGGAAGTGGAAAGGGCTTGGATATGTGGTTTGAAGGAGAGATCAGAGTCCAGGGTTACCCTGAGGCAGCGAGCTTGCAGAACTGGGGAGAGTGGGCAGCCATTGACTATGATGGATAGGTCAGATGGGGGGTTGAGTGAGATGGTGGAAAGATGATGGATTCACTTTTATCCATGTTAAGTTTTAGAAATCTGTCAGAGAAGAAGGATGAAATAGCGGACAAATATTGTGGGATTCTAGTTAGTAGGGAGGTGATATCAGGTCGAGAGAGGTAGAACTGTGGGTCATCACCATAGAGATGATACTGAAAGCCGTGAGACTCTATGAGTCACTCTATAGTCGATACGACCGGAGTCGTGTCTGTAACCAAACATTCCCAGTCTTTCCATGCTTTTTCAGACTTACATGATATAGTTGTTCAGGTAACCTGTTCCCAGGCTGATATACACTGTAAGTCACCTCTCCAACCTTTTCCCGGACTTCATATGGCCCTTGCCACTTGGCCATGACCCTAATACCTGATCCCCTTTTTTAAAGGACCTGACTGCGACCTTTTTATTGTATGCTTTGCTCTGAGCTGCCTAGGTATCCACAAGATGTTCCTTTACAATAGGCATCACAGCCGCGATCCGATCCTGCATACTCGCAGCGTGTTCTCTTACACTTTTATGGGGAATAGGCTCCTGTTCCCACGTGTCTTTGGCTACTTCCAGCAGACCCGTGAGATGTCTGCAATATAATAGCTCGAATGGAGAGAACCCCGATGAAGACTGCAGTACCTCTCGGACGGCAAATATTAAATAGGGCAGAAACATATCCTAATCCTTCCCATATATGGAGACCACTTTTTTAGCATAGATTTAAGGGTTTTGTTAAATGCTTCCACTAGACCATCTGTCTGTGAGTGGTACACCGACATGCGCAATTATTTGATCTGGTCACCTTGGACATAAAAGGAGTGCCCTGATATTTAAGGATCTCCTTAGGTAGCCCAAGGATATGGCAAACAGCTCCCAGGCAATAAGTTTAGCCGATGTGTGACGAAACAGATTGCCTCTGGGTAACAAGTAGCATAGTCTACTACCACTAATATGTATTGGTGACCACGGGCTGACTTTACTGTGAGCCCTACCCATCCATGGCAATCTGCTCAAAATGTAACACTATAATAGGAAGAGGAACCAATGGACTATGGAAACTTGCAGGGTGTGGTCAGCTGACACTCTGGGCAAGACTCACAAATCGGCATAAATCCCGGGCCAAAACGACCATTGTAGAATCCGCTTTGCGTCTTTTTAACCTCTAAGTGACCACACAGTATGTGTTTGTGGGCTATCTTGAGCACCGCCAGCTACTCCACTACTTCGTCCCACGTTTTGTCAACCCAATATAGCAACTCCAGGTTGACTGCCATACATGGAAAAACCGCCTCTGACCCCGGTTACTGAGCCACCCCATTTATCATAATCACCCTTCCCCGTGCCCGGGCCAGTGTGGGATCTTGGAGCTGAGCTGTCTCAAAAGTCCCCCGGGATACTTCGAGCTCCAGGATTGATGTGGTCTCCTTTACCTCTCCTGCCAATATCCCTAGGGGTAACCTATCAGGTCTACACCCTTTCCCTATGAGGGTGACCCCTACAGCAGGTATTCCCGACTCGGGATGTCTGGGTTCCGCACATGCATATGTCATTCTCAGGAAATCATTTAGTTGTTCATGTCTACAATAAGAATAGAAACTGTTAGTTATATATTCATTAACTATTAACATAATCCATGTGCATATACACATTGGCATATACAGTTATATGAAAAAGTTTGAGCACCCCTATTAATCTTAAACTTAATGTTTTCTTAAAATTGGTGTTTTTGCAACAGCTATTTCAGTTTGATATATGTAGTAACTGTTGGACACAGTAATGTTTCTGCCTTGAAATGAGGTTTATTGTACTAACAGAAAATGTGCAATCTGCATTCAAACAAAATTTGACAGGTGCATAAGTATGGGCACCTCACCAGAAAAGTGACATTAATATTTAGTAGATCCTCCTTTTGCAAAAATAACAGCCTCTAGTCGCTTCCTGTAGCTTTTAATGAGTTCCTGGATCCTGGATGAAGGTATTTTTGACCATTCCTCTTTACAAAACAATTCCAGTTCAGTTAAGTTTGATGGTCGCCGAGTATGGACAGCCCTCTTTAAATGATCCCACAGATGTTCAATGATATTCAGGTCTGGGGACTGGGATCGCCATTCCAGAACATTGTAATTGTTCCTCTGCATGAATGCCTGAGTAGATATGGAGCGGTGTTTTGGATCATTGTCTTGCTGAAAGATCCATCCCCTGCATAACTTCAACTTTATCACTGATTCTTGAACATTATTGTCAAGAATCTGCTGATACTGAGTGGAATCCATGCGTCCCTCAACATTAACAAGATTACCGGTGCCGGCATTGGCCACACAGCTCCAAAGCATGATGGAACCTCCACCAAATTTTACTGTGGGTAGCAAGTGTTTTTCTTGGAATGCTGTGTTTTTTTTGCCGCCATGTATAACGCCTTTTTGTATGACCAAACAACTCAATCTTGGTTTCATATGTCCACAGGACCTTCTTCCAAAAAGAAATTGGCTTCTCCAAATGTGCTTTTGCATACCTCAGCCGACTGTTTGTGGCGTGCTTGTAGAAATGGCTTCTTTCGCATCACTCTCCCATACTGCTTCTCCTTGTGCAAAGTGCGTTGTATAGTTGACCGATGCACAGTGACACCATCTGCAGCAAGTTGATGCTGCAGCTCTCTGGAGGTGGTCTGAGGATTGTCCTTGACTGATCTCACCATTCGTCTTCTCTGCCTTTCTGATGTTTTTCTTGGCCTGCCACTTCTGGCCTTAACAAGAACTGTCCCTGTGTTCTTCCATTTCCTTACTATGTTCCTCACAGTGGAAACTGACAGGTTAAATCTCTGAGACAGCTTTTTGTATCCTTCCCCTGAACAACTATGTTGAATAATCTTTGTTTTCAGATAATTTGACAGATGTTTTGAGGAGCCCATGTTGCCACTCTTCAGAGGAGATTCAAACAGGAGAACAACTTGCAAGTGGCCACTTTAAGTAGATTTTCTCATGATTGCATACACCTGGCTATGAAGTTCAAAGCTCAATGAGGTTACAAAACCAAAATAGGGCTTAAGTAAGTCAGTAAAAAGTAGGTAGGAGTATTTAAAACAAGAAAATTATAAGGGTGCCCATACTTATGCACCTGCCAAATTTTGTTTGAATGCCGATTGCACATTTTCTGTTAGTACAATAAACTTCATTTCAAGGCAGAAATATTACTGTGTCCAACAGTTATTACATATATCAAACTGAAATAGCTGTTGCAAAAACACCAATTTTAAGAAAACATTAAGCTTAAGATTAATAGGGGTGCCCAAACTTTTTCATATAACGGTATACATACACGTAGATTATTCCATCATCTCTATATTAAAAGTGGAATGTCATTCTCTTTAGTAATAATTGCTTGGAATGCACATGTTACCGTAACAAAGGCTTCCCCTATAGCTACTGTCATCAGAAAAAGGAACATCAGGGTTGTGGGTCTGAGACCGCCTTCTTGCACTGGGATGTGTGGACCCATGATGTTCGGCCTTCGACCTTCACAGCCGTAGGTGATGTAAGCAGCACTTGGTAGGGCCCTTCAAATCTGGCATCCAGTGTGCCTCGCACGTCATTCTTTAGCCAGACAAAATCTCCAGGCTGGATGCTGTGAGTACCTGGTTCAAGATCTGAGTCTGGAATAGAAGAGTACACTGTAGCATGTGTTATTTTTAACTCTTTAGCAAGTCTGACAACAAAATTCACAAGCTTATCATTCCCTGAAATAAGCTGCTGTGGGTAATATCAACCCATTCTAGGTGGCCCCCCAAACAAGATCTCATATGGTGTGAGCCCTGTGGGTTGTTTCGGACTGAGTATAGGGCAATAGGCAGCACCTCTGGCCATGGAAGGGAAAATTCTTTACTGGCTTTAAGAATTTTGTTTTTCAAAGTGCCATTCATCCTTTCAACTTTGCCGCTACTTTGAGGATGATAAGAAGTATGCAGGCCCAAATCCGCCCCAATCATCTCCCAGATTGATTTAGTAACTTCTGCAGTGAAGGCGGGTCCTTGATCACTTTCAATCACTTCTGGAATCCCAAATCTGCAGATAAGTTCTGCCAGAAGCCTTTTCACTGTAGTTCTAGCGGTCATGTTGACTACTGGGTATGCTTCTGTTCAGCATATCCACCACTACCAGAACATAGAACCAGTACAGACTGGGATACAGGAACAGAGCTGCGGGTGTGGTGGACTAGCAGAGCAGAACCGCAGGTGCGGTGGACAAGCAGAGCAGAGCAAAACCGCAGGTGCGGTGGACAAGCGGAGCAGAGCGAAACTGCCGGTGCGGTGGACAAGCAGAGCGAAACCGCAGGTGCGGTTGACAAGCAGAGCAGAGCGAAACCGCAGGTGTGGTGGACAAGCAGAGCAGAGCGGTGGGCAAGCAGAGCAGAACAGAGCAGAAGGTGCAGGCAGACAGGACAGGGCTCTGTTCACATGGAACATACTGGAAAATACAGGAAGATAGTTAGAACACAGGAGGTAGATACAGAGGCAGGGAAATGGGACAAGCAGAACCAGATACACACAAGGTACTTACAATGAAGTAGCGAGTGGACACAAAACTCACAAACAGAAGTACAGAGACAACGAGTTGGAGTTAGGTGCAGGTTCAGACACTGCAGGAAAAGGGCAAGTACGGACATAGAGACAAACAGGTAACGGGCTAGGACACAGTTCAGACAGGAACTGAACCCGGAACAGGATACAGGAACGAGCCTGGGTATACAGCCCCCCCGGTGGCGGAAACAGACTAGAAGTCACAGATACAGATAACGGGCCTGGGTATACAGTCCCCAGGGTGGCGGAACAGACTAGATACAGGACTGGACCTGGCAACGCAGTTGCACAGAACACACTGAAAGAAAGTGTTGCTCAGGCCCCTCCTACTGGGTAGAGGGGGTTTAAGTATCCAGTGACTCACAGCAAAAGGCTGGGGAGGCATTATGAGTGTGCACACAGTAACTATAAGAATCAGGCAGTAACCGTGCCGCCGCCGTAAGCAATCAGACAAGAGACACAGCAGGTACTGGAGCAAAGTGTGCAGCCTGGACTGATAGGTAAGATGGCGGTCTTGCATGGTGGGAGGTGGTAAGCCATGCCAGCACGCCGCCAGGGATGTTACACCCTTCTTTCGATAAACTCAGCACAACCTTTTTCCACATGTACAAACTTTGCAACAACCCATTATCTTCCATTTTTCCCATTTTCACAAATTGCTGCATTCAACATCTCGTACTGTAATCTACCCCCCGGGTACAACCCACACAATGACATTACTTTTTTGGCTTTCTCTACATATTTCCTTGCTTCTCTTCTAGCAACTATATCTTTGGGGTCCTGTCGCTCCTGATTGTTTGTGTCCCAGGAGTCGCTTAATGTCTTTAGTTTTTTCATGATTTTGGCTCCAGGCGTTCCGTTCCCTTTGAATCATGATCAGACCAGGCAACTGATACACAAGTAGAATTGTAACAGGTCCCTACACTCCCTACCAAGCACTGAATTGATTCTTTTACGACTTAATGAAGCACTGAACACCCCGCGCACCCGCGTCCTAGTGACGTCTTAATATACGGCTTAATGATGCAGTTGGCTCCCCATGTATTTCACGTCTTAATAGAGGATTGGTTGACCTCACGTGCCTGCACCCTAATGGCACCTTAATACACGACTTATGAGCAACTTCACTCCCCGCGTGTCCCACGACTTAATACACAACTTAATAGATGATTGGTTGGCCCCGCATGCTAGCGCCCTAATGGGGTATTAATACACAACTTATTAGCAATGTCACCCCCGCGTGCCCGCGTTAAAAACAAATAAATTTTCCTAAATTCTCAAGTGTATACTTGTACGCCCCTGCGTACAAAGATTGTTCTAATGGGATGGAACACCTCAGAAACCACAGAGCAGCAGTTTGCCAGGAGCGACTACACACCAGAGTTTTTGGAATCACACAGCGGGGACCCGCCCAGTCGCACTGGGCTGTCCCTAAGGACCAACGTAGACACCACAAACTCACCAAAGACTGCTCAAAATACGAATAAGCACTACGGGTTCATTAAATCTGCAGACTTACCGCATTCAGTGATGAGAGTTGATCAGGCTCTTGCTTTGAGCAGTCCTGACTCGTCCGTAGGTGGTCCAGTGATGGGCACCCCAAGACCTAGAGTCCCCTCGAGTGTGATCCGAGTCACGGCACCATTTATGGAGGTTTCACCAATTTAAGATACACCAGGTAACTGCTCTCCTCCAAATTAAAGATGTCCGAGTGCATGCAAAGCAGCTAATTAGCCAAATTTGCTAATCTGGTTGAAAAACTTCACTCAGAGACTGAACCACACAAAATTGCATACTTTATTACGTAGACATGGGGTTATATAGTATTCTACTTCTAGGTGGGATTATTAAAATTCATTGCTCTTTCTGATAACTTGGCACACTGCAATTTGCTCATCCATGTATCTCTTGGCCTCAGTAACACCTTAGGAATTCTGATGGGAGGGGTGAGTTCGTTTCTCAGCGCCATCTTTGCCAGCTCGACATGAATCTCTCTGTTATCAGCCATGCACATGCATACGTCATTCTCAGGAAATCATTTAGTTGTTCATGTCTACAATAAGAATAGAAACTGTTAGTTATATATTCATTAACTATTAACATAATCCATATGCATATACACATTTGTATACATACATGCACATATATTATTCCATCATCTCTATATTAATTCACACTGATTAGGTAATCTATTAAAAGAAACTAATTGATTTTCGGTAATATATATTTTACCTTGTCACTAGCACCTGGTAGTGGCAGCACTGCTAGTCCAGGAGACAGGTTTAGGGCAAACTGGTCTCCTGCCACCCTCATTCCAGGGAACCCCCTCATTATGGGCTCGGTTCTCACTGACCCAAGCAGAGAGTCATGTCCCTTTTCCAGGTTCCCAGGCTTGAAGGAGCCAGCATGATACCCACAGTGGGGCAGAGTTCTGTACTCAGTCCTGGGTGGCCATATAACGCTGATTCAGGCTAACCATCTCATCAAGGCTGCCCGGGTCCCCATGCTCCACCCAGCGCTGTATGGCTACCAACAGAGTTAGCACCAACCTCTCTACCATCTGGGCTGGGCTCATGTTCGCAGGCTGGAGCCATTTTTTACTAGATGCAACAAGTCATATGCCTGAGCTCTATCGGGTTGGGCGTCCACAAAGGACCACTAGTATACTCTCTGTGCCCGTACATAAGTATTAACCCCCATCCAGGCAAGGATTTCACTGTTAAGTTTCCCGTACTCCTGGACGTCAACCTGGGTGAGGCCAAAATAGGCTTTCTGGGTGTCTCTCATCAGGAATGGGGCCACCACTTCAGCCCACTGGGAGTTCGGCAAACTCTCCCACTGTGCGTTTTTTTCAAACACTGTGAGAAAGGCTTCCATGTCGTTCTCCGGACTCATCTTCCTCAGTGCTGATCTGACTTTTTCCCAAGCCTTGGGACAGACCGGGGTCACTGGTTAGGGTGTCTCTCGTAGAACCGCAATCTGCTGTGCAAACAGAGTTAGTCTAGTGCTTTTGCACCATGGAGTAGACCATCTGCTGTAGGAGTTCCTCCATCTTGTCCGCGGGCCCGATTTGTAACGTTTCAGGCTTAATCACGGACATGCAGCTGTCACGGGTGTGTCGCCACGAAGATCGTCACGAGTACACAGCCTGACTTCTCGCAGCTGACTTGTTGGTGCTTTGTGTTTTTCGGCAGTGAGGGAGTTAATTCTCTCTCTCTCTGTGCTAGACGAGGTCCAGCCTCGCCCAGCTGCAATCAATACTGCTGTAGTGAGACTCCTTCAAATGCCTGCTGGTCTGTTTGGGAAGTGTCGGTGAAAGCATTTCATTCAGACTAACAGAGCGGATCGTGGTGTTTGGAGTTTCTGAGATAAGTGTATTTGGAGTGTTTTTTCCCTTCCTCGCTTTATCATTTATCTCCTTTCCCGTTGGTGTTCCCTCTGTTGTAGTTGTGTAGTTGTTGTATGCAAGGTGGTTTTGGTTTTTCCCTTGTACTGTCTCGTTCGTCTAAGTACTGTGTGTGGGCATTTTATTACTTGTCCCCTTTTGTTGTGATCGGGGTCCTTCTCAGGACTAGATTACTTAGGTGCAGGGATCCTCAGGAGGTAGGGGTTACGCTGGTGGCCTGGACCTCTGTACCTTTAACAGTACCTCCAGGTTGAGGGACTAGTCAGGGCCCCAGCTTAGGGTCAGCTTAGGCCCCCTACCTCCAGTATACAGAGACAGCGTGACATTTTCACCGACCCACTTAGTTTTTCTCCAGCTACCATGGATCCAGTAGCCGGTCTAGCTCGGCAGTTGCAGAGTTTGTCCATGGAGCTGGCGGATGTTAGGTCCAAGGTTTTGCATCCTCAGGAGCAAGCCGGACCAGAACCTAAAGTAGCTCTCCCTGACAGGTTCACTGGGGGGCGGGACAAGTTTTTTGTTTTCCGGGAGGCATGCAAGTTGTACTTTCGGCTGCGGCCTCGGTCATCGGGGAGTGAAGAACAAAGGGTGGGAATTGTCATCTCGCTCCTACAAGGGGACCCACAATCTTGGGCGTTCTCTCTTCCCCCGGGCTCCCCGGCTCTCCAGTCAGTGGATAGGTTTTTCGCTGCTCTGGGACTCGTATATGATGACCCAGATCGGATCTCCCTTGCTGAGTCTAAGTTACGTAGGATCCAGCAGGGAGATCGTCCGGCGGAGGAATTCTGTTCGGAGTTCCGTAGGTGGGCCACGGACACCCAGTGGAATGACCCGGCTCTTAGGAGCCAGTTTTGTTATGGTTTATCCGACAAATTACAGGATGTGTTGGCACAGTATGACTCTCCCGCGTCACTGGAAGCCGCTATGGCCCTTGCTATTCGCGTTGACAGACGGCTTCGGGAGAGGTGCGGGATAACTCTACCCCCTGTGATGACTCCACCTCCTACAAGGTCCCCTCATATGGTGGTTCCCCTGGTCAGTCCAGAGGAGCCTATGCAATTAGGAGGGACATCATTTCGGGGGAGGGGACCGGTGGTGCGCCATAAGACAGGAAGGTGTTTCTTCTGCGGGAGAAAGGGACATTTTATTGGGGGGTGTCCATCCCGTCCCTTGCAGAGTGTAGAGTCGTCGGAAAACTGTTGATCCCAGGTTGTGTGGTGGACGGCAATCTGGGAGTAGGTATTTCGTCCCTAGGTTCGTCTCAGTTTCTCGTACCGGCGGAGGTAGTGGTGGGTACGAGAACTGAGAGGATATCTGTTCTTCTGGATAGTGGGGCCGGGGCTAATCTGGTTGATGCTCGGTTTGCCCGGGTTCAAGGTATGCGATTGAGTGAGTTGGCTAAACCCATCCCCATATTCTCGATCGATGCCAGGCCTCTCGGTCAGGGAAGTTTTTTGCAAGCTGTGCATGACGTAAAACTTCAAGTGGGGGCGATACATAAAGAACTGTTGTCTTGCTACGTGTTGGAGGGTCTTCCCACTCCTATAGTGTTGGGCCTTCCTTGGTTAGCTAAGCATAACCCGGTTATTAATTGGCAAACCAGAGAGATAAGCCAATGGAGTAAATTCTGTAATAAAAACTGCATGAACACGGTCATCGGTGCGGTTACTCCTTGGGTCTTACCTCCATTTCTGGCGGACTTTGAGGATGTATTCTCGGAGAAAGGGTGTCAGGAACTACCTCCTCATCGCGAGTATGACTGTTCTGTAAAACTGCTCCCTGAGGCCAAGTTACCTAAAGCTAGGTTGTATAACCTTTCTGGTCCTGAGAGGCAGGCCATGAAGGATTATATTTCAGAAAGTCTGGCTAAGGGGCATATTAGACCTTCATCTTCACCGGTGGCTGCGGGGTTCTTCTTTGTTAAGAAGAAAGATGGAGGCCTACGCCCTTGCCTGGATTTCCGTGAACTTAATCGGATTACGGTCCGAGATCCGTATCCGCTCCCACTTATTCCCGATCTCTTTAATCAGATCGTGGGCGCCAAATGGTTCTCTAAGTTGGATCTCAGGGGGGCGTACAATCTGATTAGGATGAAGGAGGGGGATGAGTGGAAGACGGCGTTTAACACTCCGGAGGGGCATTATGAGAACCTTGTCATGCCATTCGGTCTGACTAATGCCCCGGCGGTGTTCCAACACTTTGTTAATGACATTTTTCGCCGCCTGGTGGGACAGTTTGTTGTCATATATCTGGATGATATCTTAATTTACTCGCCGGATCTGGTGTCTCATCAGGAGCACGTTAGGCAGGTGTTACAGATCTTGCGGGATAATAAACTGTATGCCAAATGGGAAAAGTGTGTGTTCGCCGTACAGGAACTCCAGTTTTTAGGCTTCCTGGTTTCAGCGTCCGGTTTTCGTATGGACCCTGGGAAAGTGCGGGCAGTTCTTGAGTGGGATCGGCCAGAGAATCTTAAGGCACTACAACGTTTCCTGGGGTTTGCTAATTATTACCGGAAGTTCATTCGTAATTTCTCGTCCATGGTTAAGCCTCTCACAGACATGACTAAAAAGGGGACGGATTTTTCTAGGTGGTCTGACAAGGCTTGTCAAGCATTCTCCTCCTTGAAAAAATGTTTTGCCTCGGCACCCATACTCATTCAACCTGATGCGTCACAGCCATTCATTGTAGAGGTAGACGCTTCCGAGGTAGGGGTGGGAGCAGTATTGTTACAGGGTTCGTCCCCTGGTAAGTGGCATCCGTGCGCCTTTTTCTCTAAAAAATTGTCGTCCGCTGAGAGGAATTACGATGTCGGCAATAGGGAACTCTTGGCCATTAAGTTAGCTTTTGAGGAGTGGCGCCATTTTTTGGAGGGGGCAGTCCATCCGGTCACCGTCATCACCGATCACAAGAACCTGCTATATCTGGAGTCCGCGAAACGTCTGAATCCCAGACAAGCTAGGTGGTCATTGTTTTTTACCAGGTTTAATTTTGTCGTTACATATCGTCCTGGGTCAAAAAATGTAAAGGCGGATGCCTTATCTCGTAGTTTCCCTGGGGCCGGGAATACGGACGACCCGATTCCTATCCTTCAGGAGGGGGTGGTGGTTTCGGCAGTATGCTCTGAGCTGGAGGAGGAGGTATTGGAGGCTCAGGGGGACGCCCCTGTTGGACCTCCGGGGAGACTGTTTGTTCCAGATCAGTTGCGACAAAAGGTGATCGAGGCACACCATAACTCAGTTTTTGCAGGACACCCGGGGAGTAAAGCAACTGTGGATCTCCTCTCGCGTCGGTTTTGGTGGCCTAACTTACCTAAGGAGGTGGTAACTTTTGTCGCGTCCTGTGGGGTTTGTGCGCGCTCTAAGACCTCACATACCCGTCCGTCTGGGGCCCTCTTACCTTTGAAGATCCCGGAGCGTCCTTGGACTCATCTGTCTATGGACTTTATTACGGACCTCCCTCCGTCTTCGGGTAAAACGGTCATACTCGTTGTAGTGGACAGGTTCAGCAAGATGGCACATTTTATCGCTCTTCCGGCTCTCCCTAATGCTAAAACTCTTGCGCAGGTGTTCATTGGGGAGATTGTGAGGCTTCACGGGGTACCCTCCGAGGTGGTGTCTGATCGGGGGTCTCAGTTTGTGTCCAAGTTCTGGAAGGCGTTTTGTGCACGGCGGGGGATGCATTTGTCATTCTCATCGGCTTTTCATCCTCAGACCAATGGTCAGACGGAACGTATGAACCAGAGCTTGGAGACATATCTCCGGTGTTTTGTGTCAGAGAACCAGGAGGACTGGGCTTCTTTCTTACCTCTGGCAGAGTTTGCTCTTAATAATAGGCAGAGCGAGTCCACTGGTAAGTCCCCGTTTTTTGGGGCATATGGTTTTCACCCCCAGCTTTGTACTTTCAGTAGGGGGGGCTCTTCGGGGGTTCCTGAGGAGGAACGATTTTCCTCATCACTCGCTTCAGTATGGAGAGGGGTGCTGAAGAATCTGAATACTATGGGGAACCGATACAAACGTATGGCTGATAGGAGGAGAGTGTCTGGTCCGGACCTAAGTGTGAACGATCGGGTATGGTTGTCTACCAGGAATATTAAACTTAAGGTTCCCTCCTGGAAACTGGGTCCCAGGTTCATCGGGCCGTACAGAATCAGTTCTATTATTAATCCGGTGGCATTCCATCTTGACCTCCCCCCTACGTTTAAAATTCACAACGTGTTCCACAGATCGTTGCTTAAGAGGTATGTGGCGCCGGTGGTACCGTCACCTTTACCTCCCCCTCCAGTGGTGGTCAATGGTAACTTGGAGTTCCAGGTATCGAGGGTCATCGATTCACGCTTTAATCGCCGGTCCCTTCAGTACCTGGTTCATTGGAAAGGGTATGGTCCTGAGGAGAGGATGTGGGTTCCTGCGTCGGATATTAACGCAGACCGATTAGTTCGGGCCTTCCACACGACTCACCCGGATAAACCTGGCCCTGAGGGTCCGGAGGCCCCTCGTAGAAGGGGGGGTACTGTCACGGGTGTGTCGCCACGAAGATCGTCACGAGTACACAGCCTGACTTCTCGCAGCTGACTTGTTGGTGCTTTGTGTTTTTCGGCAGTGAGGGAGTTAATTCTCTCTCTCTCTGTGCTAGACGAGGTCCAGCCTCGCCCAGCTGCAATCAATACTGCTGTAGTGAGACTCCTTCAAATGCCTGCTGGTCTGTTTGGGAAGTGTCGGTGAAAGCATTTCATTCAGACTAACAGAGCGGATCGTGGTGTTTGGAGTTTCTGAGATAAGTGTATTTGGAGTGTTTTTTCCCTTCCTCGCTTTATCATTTATCTCCTTTCCCGTTGGTGTTCCCTCTGTTGTAGTTGTGTAGTTGTTGTATGCAAGGTGGTTTTGGTTTTTCCCTTGTACTGTCTCGTTCGTCTAAGTACTGTGTGTGGGCATTTTATTACTTGTCCCCTTTTGTTGTGATCGGGGTCCTTCTCAGGACTAGATTACTTAGGTGCAGGGATCCTCAGGAGGTAGGGGTTACGCTGGCGGCCTGGACCTCTGTACCTTTAACAGTACCTCCAGGTTGAGGGACTAGTCAGGGCCCCAGCTTAGGGTCAGCTTAGGCCCCCTACCTCCAGTATACAGAGACAGCGTGACAGCAGCTTTCTTTTGGGTATGTCTTAGTTCATACTGGCCGCATTCTCCACCTTATGTAAGGCAGTGGCTTATACGTTAGTGCGGTAATGAGGCCGTGACCCAAGATAGTTCAACTTAAATGTCTTTATTTTGCCAACTTACGAAAATGAACTCAAAACGTTATCATCCGGCTCGCAGCTGGATCGTGACTTGTGGGTGCGGTAATGGCTTTGCTCTTTCTGGCTCTGGTCTGTGTTTAGTCTCACATAGACAGGCATAAACAGAAACCTACTGCTCTGCTGCTTACAAACCAACACTGACACACCCAACCCTTACCCGAAAGTTTAAATGGTAATTGTGGCCATGGGCCACTTCCAAGACTTGAACTGGAGGGAGAGATCTCTTCCACTACCTTACTACAGATCTGTCCAAAAATAAAAACCTATGTCAGGTTTTCCTAAATCTGACTTGGTCAAATAGCTTGACCAAATCCACACTCACTTTTATTTTGCATTGTAACCACAGCTGTGGCTGTAATTACAACTCTCTCCAGCAGGTTTAGTATGTTTCTATGCACATACTGGGGAACACATAACAACCCTCGTATATGATACAATGGAATGCTAGTAGAGTACATTCGGTCTGCAAGTTATGATATTAGAACAATTTTGGCTGAGGCAATTTACATAGAGTCAACAATTCACATGGTAATACAATGGCATTCTAACAGGATTAAATTCCTCTGACCTTACAGAAGAGAGATAATTGCATTACCTAAGTTAACATCACCAACATCTACAAGACTCTAGAAACAATGGGTATACAAAATAGTGTCCATCTAGATTGTAAGAACTTAACCCATGAGTGGCATATTACGAGTTCGCCACAAAATACCAAATTGTCTGGATAAATAAGAAATCATCCTATGTTGTATATAAAAGGGGTCTATTTTGTCACAGACAGGTCTGTAATTTTTATCGTAGGTACACTCCCGTGTAATGTGAGAGACAGAATCTTAAAGAAAATCCTGAAAATCATATTGTATGATTTTGAAATAATTAATTTGCATTTAATTGAATGAAATAACATTTGATCACCTACCAAACAACAAGAATTCTGGCTCTCACAGACCTGTTAGTTTGAAGCCCTCCTAGTCTGCACTCATTACCTGTATTAATTACACCTGTTTGAACGTGTTACCTGTATAAAAGACACCTGTCCACACTCTAACCTCTCCACCATGGCCAAGACCAAAGAGCTGTCTAAGGACACCAGGGACAAAATCGGCAGTGTATCAAATATTTATTTTCCCCACTGTATATCTAATATCTTCATCTATTTATAGCTTTATATAAAATTGCTTTATTATTTTTGCCAACTAGTTTTAAGTTTACATAGATCTGCATGAGACTTTGCCTGCAGAGCTTACTTAATATGAAAGTGGGTGGTACCAGTGTGAGACATGTACCTAACACAGGCCAGTGGAACTGAGCTTTGTCTAGTTAAAAACACATTTGCTGCAGCTCTCACAGCTCTGCTGTATTGTAACAATGTTACAACACTACTTGCCTGTGAGATGGAAGCTGAAGAATTCAGAGGAACCTGCAGATGTGTCTGTTATAATCACACACAGCTTTGCAGTGAGATGAGAGAGCAGAGAGCGGCCATTACATATCACATTGGTAACTCCCCCTTCTATTTATAATAATCCCCATAGGCAGATTCTCATGCAGATCAGTGTTCAGCCCATAGCCTGAAACAGCTTATTTACATAAAAGAAAAAGATGGATTTCTCTGGAATAAGACATTGGATCACAGATATCAAGATATCACTTTTTTCAACTTCCTATGACCTAGATGACCATATAGACGGCTTAGTATGACCTGTTGAGCATACTTACAAATGCAGTTGATAGCACTTGTCTATACCATGAAAATACTTACAAAGAAATGTTAGGAACACAACAGCCATGCTTTCTGTTTGACTACAAAATTTCTGAATTGTCTCGTATATCCAGCTGTAGCAGGAAGAGAGAGAACAGGAAAACAAGCCTTTCATTATGCGGACCACTAGGATTCCATTTTTAGTTAATGTTTCTATGAAGAGAGAGGTTTCTCAGTTATCCCTTATGCGCAATGGCACTTTCATGACGAACAGAGAATGTCCTAATTATGGTGACAGGAGTGTCAGTAGAATAATGATTGTGTGAACTTTCTCTTGATGCTAGGACTATAGCACTGAAGCTGTTCAGCATGACTAGAAATGAAGACTGTGGAGGTGCAGAGGTTAAATAGGGCCATTGCAATAAACAAATGGTTTTGCAGAAAATCATCCAGGTCTCTGAAGCCCAATTACCACTCATAGTCTACATATTCATCTATCCCTTTTAAAAAAGTCATAGGAGGCTTTCAACATTTTTGATCCTGAAAACTTACTGACTGTTAGATAATAGTCCTGTAAAGGTTTAAAACCGACATATATTTGTGGACAGTTAACAATAGTATGAATACAGAAGAGAAGTTTTAATCTGGCCAGATGGCAGTCTCTTTGGCCTCATTTAGACATCTCTTTTTTTCATATGTGTGAAAAACTTTCGATTTTCATCAGTGTCTGGTTAATGTGTCTGCTTTTACCATCAGTGTTTTATCAGTGATATTCTTGTATGCCAAAAAAGAAAAGCAAAGAAAAATTGCAAAGCTTCTCCTACCCATTATAATATTAATAATGGATAGCACACGGATTGCACATGGATGGCATCCATCTTTGTCATGGATGCGGTCCATACACTTATATGGGTGATTTTGATCAGTAACTCCGATCAAAAACCGACATATCCCCATCATTTTTTGTCATTTGAGGAGTAAGGGGGATTTGTGGGGAAACACTATAAGGAGTGGGGGAATTGTTGAAGACACACTGAGGAGTAGGAGGATTAGTGCAGACACAGTATGAGGAGTTGGAGGATTTGTGCAGATGCAGTATGAGGAGTGGGGGATTTGTGCAGATACACTATTAGCAGTGGGGGAGATTAGTGCAGACACAGTATTAGGAGTGGGGGGGGATTGCTGTGGACACAGAATGAGTAGCTAGAGGGGGATTGGTGTGAAAACAGTATGGGGAGCAAAGGGGGGAAGTGGCGCCGACACGGTATGAGGTGTGATGGAATTGGTACAGTTACATTATGAGGAGGGGGTTGGTTGGGATTCGTGAGGACAAAGTATGGTGAGCGAGGGGGACCTGTGAGGAGACAGAATGGCAGTATCAGGAGTGAGGGTGATCTGTGAGGATATAGTATAGGCAGTGTGAAATATGTGAGGAAACAGTTTGAGGAACAGGGGAATGGATGACGAAACAGTATGGGGAGTGAGAGATGTATGAGGAGACAGTATGGAGAGGGAGGGGGAAATGTTTGAAGAGTCCATTGAGGGGAATAGTGTGAGGGGAAAATATTGGAAGAGAAGTGTGAGTGGGCACAGAATAGGGACTGGGTAGTATGGGGGGCAGTGTGAGGGAGCAGCAAGGAGGGGACAGTATGCCGAGGAGAGGGAATATGATGAGCTGGTACAGTAAAGCGACTAGTCACTATAGGGGGGAACACAGTGTCAGAGGACAGTGTGAAGAGGAGACCCAGTATGGAAAGGAGGGGGCAGTGTGGAGGGCATGAACCATAAGGGGCACAGTGTCATCATATTTTTTGCTGGGAGCATGGTGAGGGCAATTATTTATTCAGGGACACAGTATAGGGCAGATATTTTTATTCATAGGATGTGCTGCAGAAGACCAGAGAAGATGGAAGTCTGCACAAATGAGCTGTGGATGTGAAAATTCACATCAGAGATGTCATCTATAAGGTACCTGGATGTAAATATTTATTTGTGATATTGCCTGCATCTCATCAGTACTGTGGTTCCTGTATAGTCCGCAGTCTGATGGCTGCTAACAACAGCTTCCTGTACCACGATACCATTATTAAGAGCATACTGAAGTGTAGGCTCATGTGATACAGTTGTATATGGGGCTGATCTGGCATTACAATTAATTGCTGTACTAAGCTTGGTGATGTATTCATGTACTGGTGGTGGTTCTGTTGATGTATTCATGTACTGATGGTGGTTCTGTTGATGTATTCATGTACTGATGGTGGTTCTGTTGATGCATTCAGGTACTGATGGTGGTTCTAGTAATGTATTTCTCTACTGATGGTGGTTCGGGTGACTTATTTTTGTACTGATGGTGTTTCTTGTGATGTATTTCTGAACTGATGGTGGTTCTGGTAATGTATTCTTACGCTGTTATTGGTTCTGATCCTGTACACATGTAATAATTCATAACTTATAAGATTATGTGATACATGGCTATGTTAATAAAGTATTCTGATGTCTGACAAGTTGAGTTACTATGTTTTTATTTATGTTAAGAGCATTAAAAGGGTTGTTCAAGTTTGTGATGAGAGTCAGCAGTCACTCTATGTGACTGCAGACTTCTAAATCCTTACATCAAATGCATTGCATGCTGTCAGGATCTTCTGGTGGTGAGAGAATGAGGTCATGCAACAGCAAGTATCTGATATGCACACATGCAGTCACATGCCAACTAGACATGCGTGGCCTCACTCGTACAAGTAAATTGAGCGAGGCCAGACACGTCTAATTGGAATATGGCTGGAAATATGCAAATTGCCTTCTTGCACTCACATGACCACCCACTCTTGCCACCAGCACCAGAGGATCCTGACAGTGTGAGGTGCGTGCGTTGTAAGAATTCAGAAATCTGCAGTCACCTAGAGTGACTGATCTGTGGTGCATGTTTCAAATCCACAACATGTCAATTTCTCTTTCCAGTATGCTGAGTTTTATGTGCAGATTTTTCCCATAGACTTGCAATAGATGCAGAAAATCCACAGGTAAAAAACGCACATGTATTTTTAGTTTGTTACACGGAGGTATCAAAAGCAAAGCAACTTTATTTAAAATATGATATCAACATCAAGATACAAAAACGGCTGTAAAAATTTTTTTTCTCAAAAATGCAATGGAAAAAAAGCAAGTAACCAAATTTTACTTAATAGGTGCAGAAATGGTGCAGAAAATCTGTGTCAAAGAAAATATTAAGATCCCTAAAGCCACTATAGTGAAGGGGCATTCACCCCCCTCACTCCTCCTCTTTCACACGGAATTGCAGTAGCAACAAGGACTGACATTCTGAAGTATCCTTGACATAGACTGGTGCAATAGGCATAAAGAAGTAGGAAATTAGGCATAGTTGGGATGTGACAATCTTAATTAACATGCAGGCAGCTCCTTTTTGAAGTAAAGGGACCCCTGCAGTGCCAACAAGGATGTCTATTGTGTGTAGGCAGAGTTTATTAGATGGGACAGGTAATTAAGACATGAAAGATCTTTTCAGAGGTTGGTATAAAAGTAGGGACATGTGTTTACACAAAGATAGAGAAGTATAAGAAGCCTTTTGTCCACAGGAAATACATTGTTCCCTTCAGGGAAATTTTATACATTTACACTAGACAGAGGCACCGGTGAAAAGTTAGGAATATCAAGGTGTATATGGATCCGCTAGTGATAGGACATATATTTTCAGATTCAGGGCTAATAGGGGAAAAATATGCATATTTTTTCATAACTCTGATCAGATAACTGACACCAGCCATGTCATGTTTGGTGTCTGGGGAAAGGTAAAATCCAGATGAAAAATATGGCAGCTATCTCAAACTTCTGCGATCGTCAGGAGTGAAGGTATCTCATAAGTTGGGAATTTCATTAAATCCTGAAGAGCTGAGAACATCCAAAACCCTGGCCCACGTGAGGTCATCAATGGGGGTGTGTGGGTGTAACTTAGGTGCTGATAAAAGATCAAGGCGAATTATGATCTGTGTTCCTGTAGAGAGATACACACCGGTGTATGCATGAATCCCGTTCACTGAACATCTTCAATTGAAGTGCTCTCCTTTGGCTAAGTTGACTCATTTCTGTGAGCGCCTTAGTAAGTTTCTTTCATTATTCCATTTTATTCCATGTAACTGTATATTCTGTATTGTTTTGTTCCCTTTTTAAAATCTTTTGTATATTTTTTATAAACACTGCCTATCGTTCTGGATTAAATATAAAATGTAATAGTTCTGTTCCTTTTGTTCTGTAAACCACGCCCCTAAGTCATTTGCTATCTGTCAGGCATCCAGTCAGCCTGTATAAGAATGACTGGTGGTGGCAGTGAGTAGTCTTGGGCCATCGTGGAGTTAGCACTGACCATACAGGGCCATAAAAATATATTCCATGCTTTGGAATGGGAGGTATATATACCATACCCTCAATGTCAGTTTCCCAAAAAACGGCCTATTAGAGGAAACAGCCTGTGACCTCCTCGGTTAATCGTCAGTCAATTGAGTAATTGTCCGGACAATAGGGGGAAGTCGAGAGCTGTTCCGGACAACAGCAGGTGGATCTATGTCACCTCCCAGGCTGGTGATTACCTTGACAATCTAACATCAAAAACTCAGCAAGAAGCTCATCCTGGGAACATGGGTGCAATTTATTTGAGACAAACAAGGGAGTGAACACAAAGGTATGTTAGACTTTTTTTTACATTTTGCCTTGTTTATGGATCCACTTTTTGGCTTTAATACACACATGTATAAAAAAACTAAACTCTGCAGCAGCCACATAGACACAGGAAGCTATTTAGAAGAGATGCTGATTAACTTTTATCGGAGAATACTCAGAAGAGTCCAATGGTTTTCTCTTAGCCATTCTTGGATGTTTTTAGCTGTGTGTTTTGGGTCATTATTCCATTGGACTAGCCATGATCTATCACTGAGTCCAAGCTTTTGGACACTGAGCAGTTAATTTTTCTCCCGAATGCCTTGATAACCTTGAGATTGTATTGTACCCTGCACAGATTCAAGACACTCTATGTCAGATGCAGCAAGGCAGTTCCAAAACACAACTGAGCCTCCTCTACGTTTCATAGTAGGTGCAATGTTCTGTTCTTTGTATGCATTATTTGTGCGTTTATGAGCATAAAGCTGATCTGACTTTCCAAAAAACTTCAGTTTTGTCTCATCTATCCAAAAGACATTCTTCCAAAATCTTTTTGGCTTGTCAATATGCATTTTGGCAAATTCCAGTTTTGCTTGTGTATGATTTGCTTTCAACAGTGGTATCCTCCTCGGTTGTCTTCCATGAAGTGCTTTTTCACCAAGTCAGTATCAGATGGTGCGATTTGACTCTGATATACCTTGACCTTTGAGTTCACCTTTAATCTCTTTGAAAGTTGTTCTGGGTCCTTTTGTCACCATTTGTATCATGTGTCTCTTTAGTTTGTGATCAATTTTCATCTTGCAGCCAAGTCCAGGAGGTTGGCTACACACCCAGGGCTGTATTTGGCATAAATGCTGCCCTAGGTACTTTAAGTGGTCATGCCCCCTTCTGATCAGTCAGACTAAGGGTATGTGCACACAGCGTTTTTTCCCTCTGTAAACCGCCTGAAAAGGTGCCAAATAAATGCTAAAAAGAATGAACTCATACAATGCAATGTAAAAACGTCTCACTGTTCATTTGTTCAGTTTATTGAGTTTTTTTTTAACCAGTTCAGGTTTCCCAAGACATGAAGTGGCTAAAAGAAGTGACTGGTCCATTTAAAAAATAAATAAACAAATACTGATGGCTAAAAGATGTTGGAAAAGACGACCCAAAAAAAAGTTACTTCTGGACAAAATGACGATTATGTGTCCTGAAGCATCTTTCGTCTGAAAAACTCCACGAATTCACAAAAGTCTAAAAGAAGTCGTGTACACATGCCCTGATAGTGCCCATACCCTTCAAATAGTAGTTATGACCCTCATACACCTTAGACTAAATTTGGCCAAACCCACTGATACCAACAGGTTTGACTGACAGTCCAATGTGTATGGGTGGCTCTGACAGATCAATGTCAGGGACATAAGAATCCAGCATGTCCGAATTCAGACTAAAGATCCTTTTGTTCTTTAAGTGATAAGCTGCCAGAGATGTTTAACAGCGGCTCTCATAGAGAATACAGGAACGTTCAGCAGAGTGAGCAATCCGGTATATGGGAGAGCCGGGCAAGATAGCTGCTGGTCGAACAATCAGACAGCTGTCTATAGTGTATAGGGGCTTTAGTTCATTTTTTATTTAGCTGACAGATATTCAAACAGTTGTATTTTTAGACAAGCACACTGACCTCATAATGTTTTAGTATCATGTCTCATAAATTAAATATTACAACATCTACATGACCGCATCACCAGAGCAACCATCAATACAGTAAAACATCACCAGAACCTCCGTCAGTGTAGTAATACATCACCAGAACCACAGTCAGTACATTAATACATTACCAGAACAATGTCAGTGCTGTAAAACATCAGCAGAACCAAAATCAGTAGACTAAAACATCACCAGAACCAGTCCGTACAGTAATATATCACCAGAATACCATCAGTGCAGTAAAACAGTAAAATGTCACCAGAACCTCCATCATTACAGTGAATCGCCAGAACAACTGTCAATCCAGTAATACATCACCAGAACCTCCATCAGTACATGAATACATCATCAGAACCATCATCAGTACAGTAATACATTACCAGAATTTCCATCAGTACATGAATACATTGCCAAGCTTAGTACAGCAATCAATTGTAGTGTCGGGTCAGCCCAATATACAATTGTATTGCATTAACCTACAACCTACATCTCCGAGTATGTCCTAAACAATGTTAAGGAGACACTTGAAGTTGTTGTTACCTTCCATCATCATACTGCAGACTATACAGGAATGAGAGTGCTGCTTGGTCCTAGGCAGGAACTTTATTAAACATTTAGAGTAACTTAACTTTTGGAAGATATCTTAGATGTGTTAGGTCCATTTATTCTCAGCAGATTGGTGCAAGACTGAAGTTGGCTCAATGCGGAGAAGGGGCATCATGGGGTGGGATCTGAGCCCCCCACTGATTGCTCAAAATACCTCTTAGAAGTGCACAGCTCATGAGACAGGACTATGACTTTCTACTCATTGGATCCACTCTGTGCTGTGCTCTCCTGTCTCCTGAGCTGCTGTCTTCTGGGAGGTCTTTGTTTAGTGACTAGTGGGGGCCTCAGAACTGGGTGACCCACCAATCTTTTCAGAATGGGTGCAAAACTTAAAAAATATCTCAAAAGTTTAGATACTCTTTAAATCTGATATCTCAAGTTTGAAGGTTATTCCCTATCCACGGGATAGGGAATTATTTTCCGATTACTGGTGGTCTAACCGCCATGGTTCACAGGGATCTGAGGAGCACCAGTTGAATGGAGGAGAATCATCTGCACTACTGCTCCATTCATTCTAATGGGAACGCCAAAAATTCGCAGAGTGCTGCGCTCAGCACTCTCTGACACTACCATTAAGAATGAATGGAGCGGTAGTGCGGATGATCAACCTATGCTCCAGTTTTCGGAAACGCTGGTGGTCCAACCACCTGCGGATAGAGGATAACTTTCCAGTTTGTAACAACCCCTTTAAAGGAGTATTAAAGGGGTTGTCGGTCTAAAACAACAAATCTGCAGTCACACTATATGCAACTGAAGAATTGTGAATCCTCTCAGCGCACACAATGCCTGCTGTGAGGATTCTCTGGTCTCAGCATTGGGAACAGCAGTCATGTGATTTGTATACTCTCAGCCACAATCCGACTAGATGGGCCCGGCCTCGCTCAATTTACTTGCATAGTCGGATTGTGGCCTGAAGTATGCAAATGACATGACTGCCGTTCCCAACGCTGACACCGGAGAATCCTTACAGCAAGTAGTGCCTGATGTGAGGATTCTCAAGTCTGCAGTCACATAGAGTGACTGCGGATTTGTAGTTTTAGACCAGACAACCCCTTTAACACTCAAACTGATTATCAATCTATCCAAACAGGCTGTCTATCACCCGATGCACAAGCAAAACGTTGGGTGAAATTACTTTTAAGCTTACTGAAGGGGAGTCTGTCACCCCAAAATGACAATTAGACTGCATAAAGATTTACATAGGGGACGAAGCCCTTAATAAAATAATACCAGGTATATACAGTTTAGCATAATATTTGCTGAAAAAGACACATTTATTTAATATTCACATGGAGACAATTCTGTGCACCGTTGGTGTCGCCCAAGCCTTGGTGCACTGTCATGACTAGTGTTGAGCGATGCCTTCCGATATCAGGAAATATCGGATCGGATTGGATCGGGCCGATACCCAAAAAGTATCGGATATCGCCGATTCCGATACCGGAAACCAATGCAAGTCAATGGGACACAAATATCGGAATGAAAATAAACCCTTTCTTTCCTTGTAGGTTAATTCTACATGAAGGAAAACAGCTAACAATAAAGTAGAATGTATTGGGGGAGGTGATTGCCCAAATCGATGGGAACAGTGCTCACAGTGAAACATGAAAAGCCGGCAATTCAGCAACGGCATACACCGGTACCTGACAATTTATAACAGAAAGAATAGAGCTTCACAGCCAGACACTGAGGAGCGCAAGCATGCCTGCGCTTCTCAGTGTCTGCGGAATGACAGGCTGGATGGCAGCTTTCTGCTGCGATCCAGCCTGTCATCTCGATGTAGCAGAGCTGAAGCTGTCCTGGGAACCATGGAAAGGTAAGGATGATGTTGCTTTATTATTTTACTTTTATTGCAGGATATCGTTGGCTTCAGCTGGAATGGGCGTGACGGTAAGTATGGTTTAATTTAGAACATTAAAGAATTGTGTGTTTATTTCAATTAAAGGACTTTATTCTGGGTGTTGTGTTTTTTTTAAATACTTTACTAGAAATTTATGGCGGTCATGTCTAATATTGGAGTGACCCCATGAATTTCGGGCTTAGGGCCAGCGGATAATACAAAGCTGGCCCTAACCCCTTTATTACCCAGTGAGCCACCGCACCTGGATGAGTTGGATACAGCGCCAGAAGATGGCGCTTCTATGAACGCGCCATTTTCTGGGGTGGCTATGGACTGCAGTTCGCAGCAGGGGGGGCCCACAAAGCTTGGGCCTCCCTGCGCTGTGGATTCCAGCCCCCAACTGCTTAGTTGTACCTGGCTGGACACAAAAATAGGGCGAAGCCCCACGTATTTTTTTTTTTTACTTATTTCATGAAATTCATGAAATAATAATAAAAAAAGGGCTTCCCTATATTGTTGTGTCCGGCCAGGTACAATTAGGCAGCTGGTAGTTGGGGGCAGCCCGTTCCTGGATGCTATACCTGGCTGGCACACAAAAATATGGCAAAGCCCACGTCAAAATTTTTGGGAAAAATTAATTAAAAAATAAATAATAATTTAGGGACTGCATCTTTATTAACTCCTCAAGTGTAATTTAGTGTTAAAATAAAGGATTTATTAAAAAAAAAAATTGGCGTGGGATCCCCCATAAATTTAGTCTCTAGCGGAGGTTAAGCAGACGGCTGGGGCAGATGTTTGAAGCCTGGGAAGGGGGTAATACCCACGGAGCTTCCCAGGCTACTAATATCAGTCCCCAGCTGAATACCTAGCCTTTACCAGCTATTAAAATGGGGGACCCCCCCAAAGAAATGACTTGGGGTCCCCCCTATTTTAATAGCTAGCAAAGGCTAGGCAGACAGCTGGGGGCTGATATTAATAGCCCAGGAAGGGTGCCATGAATATTGGCCACCTCCGAGGCTAGAAACACCAGCCGTCAGATGCCCCAGAAATGGCGCATCCATAGGATGCGCCAATTCTGGCGCTTAGCCTCGCTCTTCCACGCTGCCCTGGTTCCGTGGCAGAGGGTAATAGTGGTGGGGTTCATGTCAGCGCCAGCTGCCATGAAGCCCAGGTTAGTAATGATGGGCGTCTATAAGACACCCCCATTACTAACCTACAAAGTGTTAAAAAGAAAACACACACTACACCCAGAAAAAAATAATTTATTTGAAATAAAACACACCATTTTATTTAATTCTTAGTTTACTAAAAAAAAATAGTTACCTGTCCACGTTCCTGTGCTGATCTCCCATGCACAGCTGTCACATCTGGAGATGGTGACAGCTGTGCATGGCTGCTGTAAGCTCACGCTGCCGGGAACACGTCCGATCCCGGCAGCGGGAGCCACTGACTGAGGTCACCAGAGTGCATTCAGTCAGCGCAGCTCCGGAGACCTCCTTTACGGCACTGCTGTACCGTGGGAATTTCTCACGGTACAGCAGGGCCGTAAAGGAGCTAACCGGAGCAGCGCTGCCTGAACTTCGGCGAACCCGCTTATGCAATGACGGGCCTGCTTTACGGCCCTGTCATTCTAGCGGAGGCAGCAGTTCAGAGCGGTCACATTCTATGTGGCCGCTCTAAACTGGTGATCATCGTGGGACACTTGTGGACTACTACGGAGGGGTAAGGATAAGGTTGTGGTTTATTATTTTATATTTTATTACAGGAGATCGATGGCTTCGGGGAATTAGGTGTCTAGGTGAGTATAGGTGTAGTTTTTATTTTTTACTTTATTTTAGGTGGCGATCGGCGGGGACAGGTAATGTATAAACTAATTTATTTTAGGTAACCACTGGCCATCAATGACATGTATCTAAAATTTATTGGGGACACAGTAGGGCAATTTAAATAACAGGATCAGGCTGATGGGAACTACTGCTCCCATCGAGCTGATCCTGCTGGCACGAGTGGACGGGGGACAGACATAGGCCGATGGGAGTAGTAGTGTCACATCGGCCTATGTCTGCCTGCATGCACACTCGCAGACATCGCACAGACACCGCGCACACACCCACAGACATCGCACAGACACCGTTCACACACTAATCATGACGGGCTGATGGTCTGGGAGGTGAGGCTGACCTGTGCGGCCGTGGGAAAGTTCATGTTAGTTCATGCAATGCAGTCAAGCATGAACTCACATGAACCCTCTGAGGGCACCGCGGCTACTTCAAATGAACAGCTGATCGGCATCACCTGATACCTCAGCTGTTCATTTGAAATAACCGGCGGGAAAGCGCAGCACAAAATGGGAAAGCCGCGGTGAAGTCTTTTCACTGCCGGCTTCCCCGCCCGGGTCCTTCGCTCCCTGCTCCTTGGTGCTGCGCTCCCTGCCCGGGTCCTTCGCTCCCTGCTCCTTGGTGCTGCGCTCCCTGCCCGGTCCTAACTTACGATCAGGATGAGGGGAGCGGAGGATCGGGGTGGGAGGCTGCGGGGAAGCAGTATGGGGCTGTGTGATTGTTTAAAAGCCGGCGGCTTTTTACCGCCCGCCGGCTTTTAAACAATCAGGAGAATTCTTTCAAGCTGGGATGGCATTCTGATGACAGGCTGGATCGCAGCTGAGCGCTGCCATCCATCTTGTCATCTTTCAGAGACAATGCAGAGCGCAGGCATTATAGGAACTTCCGATTCCGGTATTCGATATTGTAAAAGTATCGGAATTAAGTATCGGAATTCCGATACCGCGAATATCGGCCGATACCCGATATTTCAGTATCGGAATGCTCAACACTAGTCATGACCTAACATTTGAAAATTACAGGGAACCTGTGACCAGGTTTTCTCAACATAAAGTACGGCCAGCACCTATAAGCCCTCTGTTACAGCATTCTGAAAGCTGTATACTCTATATGTCCCCAATATCCTATGCAAAAAAATGCTCTTATTATACCCAGAGATGGCGTGGTCTGGTCCGATGGACATCTCTCGTCTTGATTTTTTTTAATTTGACCCTGGCGCTGCCCCCTGCAACCTGCTGCCCAGGCACCGGACCTCAGGACCTCTGGTGCCTGGTCGCAAATATGGGCCTGTACACACCCATAGACCTCATATTTCTGAAAAATATGTGCAAGTGTAGTAACTGTTTGGAGATGGTCTTATATCTTATACCTTTAACATGTTTCTCTATAATTTTGTTTCTAATCTTCTGAGACAGCTCTCTCCTTTGTTTCTTTTTGGTCCATGTTCAGTGTGGTACGCACCATGATGGCAAACAGTACAGTGACTACTTTTCACCCTTATAACAGGCAGACTTACTGATTACAAGTTTCTAGATACCTGTGAAACTAATTATAGGACACACCTTAGTTTCACATGTCCCTATGGTCAAATTATTTTTAATCTTTTCTAGGGGTACCGTCATTTTGCCAGGCCATTTTCTTTAGTTTGCTTTTGAATATTTTCTGTTGCAAAAAAAAAAAAAAATAAATAAAATTGAAAATTACTTTTTGGCAGTTTCAAGCTAATTCATGGACCATTGTGGGTTTTTCTAACGTTAATAGAAGGGTACCAACAATTTTGACCACGTGTATACATAGGTCTTATTTTTCATTGTAGTCCACCACTGATTAGCAGCTTTCTGTCAATGTGCAGTGTGCAGCTAAAACTGCCAATCAATGGTATGGGGCGAGTTTATACAGGGCTTAGCATTCTGAACTCTACTACATCTGCAGCAGAGAAAAGAGTGATTGTATAAAAATGACAGCATGCAGACCAGCAAGTGAAACATCACTGGAATCCCAGTATCAGCCCCTACATAATGTTGCTCTTAGATTATGTAGCAAAAATATTGTGACAGATTTGTTTTATCAAAAAGAGGGTAGTGGACAACTTGCGCCCTAATTAGTACAGCCCCTAACCATTCTTTACCTTTCTAATATGCACCTTACCCTATTAGAACAGGACGCAACCAGGTTTTACACTATCACAAAAGTAAAAAGATTTTAGGATTAAAAAAAATATATATATATATATTTGTTTAAAATATTGAAAATGTAAAAAAAAATCACCTAAAATAAAAATAATGTATTGCAGAAAAGCCTGATGTGAACAATAAGTAATATTTGGATGACACATTCCCTCTAAGAACTCTGGTGGTACCAGCTGTTGGACCCCCCAGGGATCAGTAAGTTATCTCCTAGCCCATTGAACCTTTTAACCCTTCAGTTCAGGTACAATAAGTTGTACAATATAATATAATAATATCAGGATGAGCTTCAGAAGTACAGTATGTGGGGCATTTATTGACTGAGTTGAAGTAGAGCCTTGTGAACCCATGTATGGCGTTTCATGCTTACAGCATATTTATGCAGTTTGCCATGAGTCTACCCAGTCCCAGTAGACACTAACATTTCAGTATTGATCTGTGATGGTTCAAAGAAATGAAAGAACAATCTATGTTGCAGCTACTATTATGCCCCATGGCAAGGTAAATACCACAATGAATCAACCATTTATATTGTACACTCTTTTTTAGTCACAACTTGAGAATTATTTTCTGAATTTATTAATACATTACAAAAATCAGAATTATATTTTAAAGCCAATAGTAGACAAATGGCTTTTTGTAAAGCATGCAACTGACATGTTAGCTGTAAGATTTACTTTGGGAAAATGATAAAAATGAACAACTGAACTGTTAATGTTCCTTCATTTGTGAGTTATTTCAGTATAAATCTACTCGTTATTGAGGGGTTGTTTCATTATAGATTATCCTTTTTAAAAGAGCAATCAGCTGATCACCCTGGATCACCCTCATAGTGCTCCTTTATTTTGCTGGAAGAAGCCATAGCCAGCCAGGCATTTTCCATATAGAATCCTCTTCCGAGCAAGTGTATTATCACGTGGGTGGGTAGCTGTTTGGATAAAATACAATAAAAGGATGGCCACTAGCAAGTGAAATTCCACAGTTTTTTTTTTACCATGTTGACTAAATGTTAAAACTAACTTGCTGTTATTATTCTCCAGGTCATTATGAGTTCGTAGATAACAAACATGTATTGGTTCATTTTTATTTAAGTGGTGAAAAAAAAAATCCAAATTTTGTTAAAAAAAAAAAGTCGCTATTTTCCGAGACCTGTAACGTCTTCATTTTTCGGGATCTGGGGCCGGGTGAGGGCTTATTTTTTGCGCGCCAAGCTGACGTTTTTATTGATTCTATTTTTGGGTAGATACGATGTTTTTATCGCCCCTTATTGCATTTTATTTTAATGCTGGGGCAACAAAAAAAAGTGATTCTGGAGTTTTAATTTTTTTTTTCATTACGCCGTTTACCAATCGGATTAATTCTTTTTATATATTGATAGATCGGGCGATTCTGAACGCAGCAATACCAAATATGTGTCTATGTGATTTTTTTTTTATTGTTTTATTTTGATTGGGGTTAAAGGGGGTGATTTAAACTTTTATATATTTATTTTTTTAATATTTTTAAAAACATATTTTAATTTACACATGCTTCAATAATCTCCATGGGAGACTAGAAGCTGCGATTGTCTGATCACCTCTGCTACATACAGTTGATGATCAGATCGCCTGTGTTTAGCAGAAATGCTAACTGGCTATATGCGTCGTCCGCTGGGTGGCGCTCATAGCCTCCCCGCAATGACAACCGCAGGGGTCTCCTGCAAACCCCGGGTTGTCATGCCAACCCATCAGCGACTAGCGGTCATGTGACACGGCCACCAATGGGCGGTCCTAATGACTTCCTTCCGCCGCGGCCATGTTAAATGCCTCTGTCAGAGATTGACAGCAGCATTTAACATGTTAATAGCCGCGGGTGGGTCGCGATTCCACCCGCGCCTGTTAGGGGCGCATGACAGATGATCAGCTGTCATGTCCCTGAAAAGGTGCGGTCTCATCGCCGGACCTTGCACTAAAGGGAGAGATCCGAAATTTGCCATACATGTACGGCACATGTTGGAAAGGGGTTAAGTAAATTCACACCCTAGTATAGACTGCAAAAATAATTTAATCCCCAAACCAAACCTCACACCTAAAATGAGACTATGAAATATTTCAACTGCTAGATCAGATCAGTTAATTAATTCAGACATAGATCCTAAATTATTTCAAACCCCAGAAAGGATACCAAAATTATTTTAGACCTCAAACCAGACCCCCATAATAATTCTCATCTCCAGAACAGAACTCTAATTATTTCAGACCCATACCGGACCTCTAAATAAGATACCAGACCTATTAAGTCAGACATACTGTATCTATGCATCTTCCGTCTTCACTCCCGGTCTCTTGTTCAGCTCCTGTTGCTGTCACCCACATAATCCTAACACTGTCAGCATTGGGACAGTGTCTGCGCCACTGCACCCCATGTTCTGACATAGTACAGTGCCAGGACTCTATGGGGCCAGTTCATTAAAACTCGCATTGTGCATGCTAATCTTAATGAAGGTGGGGTAAGATTTGTTATATTCATTAAGAGGCACACGCCACTTAATGAATTTGGCATATATTCTGAGTGTCGTACGCCTCCATGTTTCTCACCAGAAATGCTACTCCAATCAGGGACTAGAGTATAATTTCTGGCGTAAATTGCAAGACTAAAGAGTATAACTCTTGACAAATTCATCAGATGGTTGCCAACAATGCCCTGTGCTGCCTATTTTCCGGCAAGTTTGGCAGACCTTTCCCGGGCTAGTGTGAAAACACCAAAAGTTAAAAAAAGATTTATGCAACTTCATGTTACACAAACATTTTGAGACTTTTCAACATTTTTTTTCATGCCAGTGCTGGCATGAACGCTTTGATGAATCAGCCTAAATGTGCCCCAATATGTTAGTTGTGGCTTTTGGTATAACTTCTGCCCTGTGTACTAGTAATGGACTGGAAAACTGTGCTAATTCTTTCAACTAGTCCGATCTAGACGAAATGTCACCATTATGACCATGACCAGAGCTTCAGCTGCTGTTGACCTTTTCCACAAACAGCTGCTGCAGCATCACCTGCTCCTTAGCTATATGCAGAAGAAGCAGATCTGCCAACAGAAGACTTTTTGGCCAGACTTCAGTTCCCATCTTTATCAACAAGCCAACACCCTCCTCTCCTGATTACATCACATCCTTGCCATCTGATCTAGTTCCCATGTCTTTTCCACAACATTATCAAAATCTTGAGTCTGCTGATAGTTGTCTCAGTGTGGGAAATGGACTGTGCTCCTTGTCCCCCATCCACCCGTCTAGATTTCCACCTCTTGTTTAGACAACTTGCTAAGCCTCCAACACATATAGTTTTTGTGTCCTCAATCTCCAGCTCCATGTCATCTGAGCACAAACATGGAATACTCATCTAATCCAATAAATCAACTGAAAGAAGTTGTTATGAAATATCTTCCTGAACCCCCCGTGTACTGTGGCTTAGGGGACTAAGGGGCATAAGTGTTGTGGCAGCAGAGGTGGTGTATTCGGCAAAATACTGACTTAAATTAATGGTGTCACTGTTAGACGTAACATGACGTTACTGTGATGGAGACAAGTGCGGTGCCTTATTTTCTATAATATCCTCCAATTCCTTCCAATTAATATGCTTGCTGAAGACAATGAAAGACAATTATGATTTGCGTTGTCTAGTACAACTGCCTGGATGGCTACTGCCAGTAGTGTTGGTGCAACTTCCACATTCTTATCCACGGTTTGGGTTTTTTATTCTTTCATATTACCCCTCCCATTACTACTGTATTGTACTTTTGGTTTTACACTATTATTCACTTTTTGCCATTGTTTTCAACTGTAATTACTCACCTCTTCTCAAAAAAAGGACTAAACAAAAAATGATAGGTAGGTACACATCCAAAAGCCAGCATTGCCAACAGGCCAAAAGGCAATGTTTAAAAAAACAGTCAAATTATCATTTTATTTTTTAATACAATTATTCCCAACTTCCCAAAAAGGACTGAAACCATAATATTAGATAGACATAAAAAAGGCAAATGTGGCAGCAAGCCACAGTATTGATGCAGTATCTACAAGTGTCAAATGTGACTGCTAAAATGTGTGTGGAAAAAAACACAGTAATGTCTTGATTTATTGAAAAATGTTTTGCTACTTTTAACACAATTATTCCTCCCTTCCAAAAAAGGGCTGAACAACCAGGTCTGAACAAGCAATGCTATGGAGTTGTTCAAAAATCCAAATGCAACAGCAAACCACAGTATTGGTATGGGGTGTATGAGTGTCAGATTCACTACAAAAACAGGTATGCAACAAAACACAGTAAATATTAAATGCATGGATTTTTTTTTATAATTTTTTCAAAAGTTTTTCAACACCATTATTATCCCCTTCCCAAAAAGGACTTAATAAGAGATGCTATATCATTGGTGTGGTGTGTATAGATGTCAAATTTGACTACTAATATTGGTGTTCATAAAACATAGTCATAGTTACAGGTGAATCTCACTAAATTAGAATATCATCAAAAAGTTAATTTATTTCAGTTCTTCAATGCAAAAAGTGAAACGCATATATTATATAGAGTCATTACAAAAAGAGTGATCTCTTTCAAGTGTCTATTTCTGTTAATGTTGATGATTATGGCTTACAGTCTATATAATATAGGAGTTTCACTTTTTGTATTGAAGAACTGAAATAAATTAACTTTTTGATGATATTCTAATTTAGTGAGATGCACCTGTATATGACTGGATTATTTTTTTAATTTTTGGTATTTTTCTAGCATATTTATTTCATTCTTCCCGAAATGGACTGAACAAACATCCAAAAGCAGTATTAAAGGGAATCTGTCACCCGGTTTTTACTATATAAGATGAGAGCAGCATGATCTGGAGGCTGAGATCCTGATTCCAGTGATGTATCAATTGCTGGTCTGCATTCTGTCATTTTGATTCAATCACTGTTTTCTCTGCTGCAGATCTATCAGTAGTCATTTAGCGTGGTGTGGGGCACAAGTCGTGGGCGAGGGGAGCATCATCCGTGCTCCACCACGCCAAAGGAAAATGGGGGTTCTGTTTTTTCACCATTTTTTTCATGTATGGACCAATACCACCACCTTTCTCAGCACCTGTGCTGCATTCCAGAAACCTTTTGAAGAACTCCAGTGAGGTATGCAAATTCGGCCGTTCTGGTCCGTTGGGTGCCATTGCAGCAGAGGCTGTCCCTCTTCTCCCCTGCTAAACACCATCCTCCTGCAGTGATTAATGAGGATGATAAGTCCTGCGTCATCCACATTGCCAACTTAAATCTTGCTCCTGTGTATGGGACATCGCCGGCTCTTGCAAGCGCATTTTGCTCTGCCCTACTGCAGGCAAAAGCTAAAACCTAACTGCACAAGTGTCGGTACACTTCTTTCAGGTTCCTGCTTACCGAAACCATTTCGCCCATATTGTTTTGTTCCCTGCTGCCGGAATTAATCGCCTCTTCTGCAATTTCCAATAGTAGGGAACAAAATAATATGGGTGAAATGGTCCCGTTAAGCTGGAGCCGGAAAAATGTGTGCCGGCACAAGCGATATTAGGTTTTAGGCTCTGCCCGCAGCAGGGCAGAGCAAAGTGTGCCTGTGCGAGCCAGTGATGTTCCTGCGCAAGCGTAAGATTTCGTTTGACTATGTGGATGACGCAGGATGCATCATCCACATTAATCACAGCGGGAGGACGGCATTTAGCAGGTGAGAGGAGGGACAGGCACCGCTGCAAGGACGCTCATTGGACTGGACCGTCCGAATTTTTGCATAACTCGCTGGAGCACTTCAACAGTTTTCTTTGAGGATATAGGGGAGAGCCAGGACATAATATACAACTTTCTGGAATGCAGCACAGTTGTTGAGGAAGGTGGTGGTATTTGGTTCATACATGAAAAACTGGCGTCAGCTTCCCTTTAAGACCTGCGACTGTTATTAGAAATCCTTCCTTCAACTTAATATGGACCTCGTTCTCCTGCTCACCTGAGCTATGATCCGTCCCTCTTTAATTAGGCCTCCTGGCCTGTTAGAAAGACCTGGTCCTCCCCTTTATCTCTGCTAAGCTTCCTGCCATCAGTTTCCTTCAGAACATACTATCTGATGTATGGTGGTGGTCATCCTCTTTGTACACAACACCTTCTCGATGCAAGTCTGTAAGCAGCTAGACCATAGGTCTGTTATTTTTCAAGTCCAGTCTCTACTTCAACAATAACAGGAAATCTTCCTCTGTTTGTGCCCACATAACTCTTGCTATCCGTGGCTGATCCCAGTTGTTAACCCTTTCTGCAGCTAACTAACTGTTGCTAGGCAGAATATGAATAAATCAACATTCAAAATATATTTTCTCGCCTAGCATCCGTATGACATGCGTAAGCAATCCGTCAATGGGTTTTTAACATCATCTTTTACACACTATAATATTCTATGTAGCATAAAACTAGAAGGCAAAAATAATAAAGCAATATTATATAAACATATAGATAGATAATAGAAATATATTAGATAGCTAATAGATATATGTTAGATAGAAAAGACAGATAGATATCCTGCAGATATATAATTTCACAAGCCTTCTACATATTATAAACAAGCACCCTTTAGTGCCTTTCATGTGTTGTTTATTGTCCAACTGTTTAGTCTTGTTTAACCTAATAATTAAACAAATAAATAAAATGACAGAGTCTCCCCTATTTTATGAAATCAGCAAAGGTGAATCAGGCAGCTGTGAGCTGATATTATCAGGGTGGGAGGTCCATGGTTATTGGGTCCTTCTCCGCCTAAAAATACCAGCCCGCAGGCACCCCAGAAGAGAAGAGGAACATCACTTGAGATGCTCCCATTCTGGCGCTTCGCATTGGCCCTTGCCGATTGCCCTGGTGCTTTGGCAATTGGGGTAATGGTTTTTGGAGTTGATGTCAGCTGTGCAGTATCCAAAAACACAGGTGGCATCAAGCCCTGCTGTTAGTAATGGAGAGGTGTCTATCAAACACCCCCATTCAGGGGTGGATTAAGAGTAGCAAGGGCCCCGGGCGGTTTAGAAGGCGCGGCCACCCCCCCACACACACACCTGATGTATCACGTGACATGTCACATCATCCCCTGTGATAGATCATGTGATAGTTCACGTGAAATTAATTTGGCACAATATTAATTATAATAATTTTTTTTAGGTTGTTTGCCCACTATGCATTTTTTAAGCGTTTTCGCAGCGGCAATTCCGCTGCAGAAACGCTTAAACGCTTGGTAGAAGGTGTCAGGAAAAACGCATGTACAATCCGCATGTACAATCCGCATGCGTTTTTTCTGCCAGGGAGATGCAGAAATGCTCAAAAAAAATCCGGAGCATTTCTGCATCGTGGGCACATAGCCTTACATTAATTGTATGACTCAATATTGAGCACACGTAGCCATCTATACACAGCAGGAGGCCGCATGTAGCCATCTATACACGGCAGGAGGCCGCACGTAGCCATCTATACACGGCAGGAGGCCGCACGTAGCCATCTATACACGGCAGGAGGCCGCACGTAGCCATCTATACACGGCAGGAGGCCGCACGTAGCCATCTATACACGGCAGGAGGCCGCACGTAGCCATCATACACAGCGGGAGGCCGCATGGCGCCACCCATACACAGCGGGAGGCCGCACGGCGCCATCTATACACAGCGGGAGGCCGCACGGAGCCATCTACACACAGCGGGAGGCCGCACGGAGCCATCTATACACAGCGGGAGGCCGCACGGAGCCATCTATACACAGCGGGAGGCCGCACGGAGCCATCTATACACAGCGGGAGGCCGCACGGAACCATCTATACACAGCGGGAGGCCGCACGGCATCATCTATACACAGCGGGAGGCCGCACGGCGCCATCTATACACAGCGGGAGGCCGCACGGCGCCATCTATACACAGCGGGAGGCCGCACGGCGCCATCTATACACAGCGGGAGGCCGCACGGCGCCATCTATACACAGCGGGAGGCCGCACGGCGCCATCTATACACAGCGGGAGGCCGCACGGCGCCATCTATACACAGCGGGAGGCCGCACGTTGCCATCTATACACAACAGGGAGCCGCACGGTGCCATCTATACACAGCGGGAAGCCGCAAGGCGCCTGCCCCCAAAGACAGCAGGAGGCCACACGGCGCCATCTATACTCAGCAAGAGGCTGCACGCAGTCACGCACGCAGTCACGCACACACACAAACATATACAGACATATACATACACGCATAAACACATTTGAAACACAAAAATACATATAAACAGACATCACACAATGATATCTGCCTGCACACACATACATACATACATACATACACACACACACAGACACACACACACACACACTCACCATCCCCCGGCTCGGCTCCAGTCCTCCTGGCTCCTGCTCCTCTCCGGTGGTAAGTAGCAGTGCAGGCCTGGCGTGCACTGCGTGACGTCACATCTAGGAGACACGGCCGCGCACAGGGCCGTGTCTCCTAGCAGTGACGCGGCCGGGCCAGCACAGGGAAGTTAACTGCTGCAGTGCTGGCCTGGCCGAAGCAAAAGCAGTGGGGAGCGGTCCGGGGGCCCTCCCCGCCACTGTCTGCTGGTATGTGCCACGGGGCCGCACATATAATGAGGGCAATCCGGCCATAGACACCCCGGAGCCCCGGGCCCCTTGGAGACCCGAGGCCCCGGGCGGTAGCCCAGATTGCCCTCATTATAATCCGCCTATGCCCCCATTACCAACTCAGTACTAAAAAGTAAATAACACACACTCAAAAAAAGTTTATTTGAAAAAAATACTCCTGACTTTTTCCCAGGTACACTAATTAATTTAAAAAAAAAACATTCAAGTCCGACGTAGTCCAGGGAATCCAACGTAGTCCCGGAAATCTTATGTAATCCACAAATGGAAACCTGAAACACATAAAAAGAGAAAAATAAAAACAAGACCCTGTCCCTCGTTCACCAATTTATTCTAAAAAAACGGTCCCACGCAGGTCTGACATAGTCCAGCGCCTCCCCAACGTTCCCCGATTCTTTCGTTCAAAGCCTATGGAGTCTTGATCTGAGGCTCCATATGCTTTTAACAGCAGCCACTTCAAGCTCACACTGCATGAGACCGGGCAGTTCTGAATAGCAGTGACATCCGTAACATTACCGCTCATCAGAGTCGCCAACTCAAGCTGCCCTCTGTGTGACCCACCGATTCTGATGAGCAGTAACGTTATTGACATCGCCGCTCTTCAGAGATGAGTGGTGGTGTAATTAACATTACTGCTTTTTACAGCAGCCAGGTCTTACGATGCACAGCATGAGCAAGGATTGGCTGCTACTCAAAGCCTATAGAGCCTCAAAATAAGGCTCCATAGTCTTTCAACGACAGAATCGAGCAATATCAGGGTAAGCGTTGGACTACGTCAGACCTGCATGGGACCTTTTCTTTTTTTTAGAATAAATTGATGAATGAGAGACAGTGTCTTGTTTCTTTTTCTCTGTTTTAATGTTTTTAAGGTTTCCATTTGTGGACTACGTCGGACTCCTTGAACTACGTTGGACCTGCATGTTTTTTTTTATAATAAATTGATGAACCAGGGAAGTGTTTTTTCAAATAAACTATGTTTGTGTGTGTATTTTTTACTTTTTAGTACTGGGTTAGCAATGGGGATGTCTGATAGACAACTTGTGGAGACATGAGGTTCAGTGGGTGCTCTCGTCCGCTGGCCTGGCTGTCTTTAGAAAGACAACATGGACCAGGGCTCATCCCACTGAATGTCCGTTCTCTTTCCCCGTGGGCAGAATACTACTCAGACAACATAGGGTGAGGGTAACACAATGGGGTGATACTTTATTGGATCACCAACAGTCAATAACATATAGTACAAGCAAGTACATTAGATGGTGCAAGTGACACAGTCTCACCCTTCCACTGGCTCGCCTGGAATTAGAACTTCTGTGAATTCGGGGCTTCCAGGGCCAGCTGCCCCAACCAGTAGCACCCCGCTTTTGGCGGTCACCCACAAAGAGGAGGTAGCGGCAGCTTAGGGAGCTGACTGTGTACATTGAGGTATGCGGCCAGGTGACCTGATTGTCCCAACATGGGATCTCCAAAGTCTCCTTGGGTTCAGTGATGGGCAGTGGAGCAAATCTGTATTCTTCCATTTGGAGCCATGGTGCCTTGGCTGCTGTCCTGTAGAGTCTCTTGGAAACAGAGGCTGATCCCCCTTTTATATTCCACAAGGCATTCTTCCAAAGAATTTGGGGAAGGTGGGAGGAGGTAATACCTCATTGTTTGATTGTTCAATTAATCCGAGTCTTTATCCTGCAAGGATAGTAGAATAAAACGCTGCAGGGACTAATACAATAGCTAGTCAGCATGCATTCAACAAATTAACAAACCGATTGTTCAATTAATCCGCGTCTTTGTCCTCCAAAGATAGTAGAATAATAAGCTGCAGGGACTGATACAATAGATAGTCAGCAGGCATTCAACAAATTAACAAACATTAAGTCAACCTACAACAAGAGCCAGGCTCATATGAACGATGGCCCATGTCTCTTGACTTACTGAATAATACATCTGGCATAATTAAGAATAAATTTGGTATCGTCACATTTCTCCTCCTTCTTAATTAGTCAGACATGATAGGTTTCCTATCATCCTTCTCCACTTGTTGGGGACAGTCCATCGGCATTTCTTTCAGCACAGACACGAATGTGAGAGGTTTCACCTTCATGAGAACCAAACTTTGTATCATCCAGCTTCCATGTCTTCCTTGCGAAACTCCACCACCCCTATTCCATCATCGTGTAAATCAGCATAGCAAACATTTCCAGATTCTCTCATATGATCTTTCAGATCCTGCCAAGTCCCCGATGTTGGAATCCCTTAGTTGAGGACTCTGTATTCAATATGCCGGGACGGGTGTCCTTTCCTCCTATACAGTTCTCCATTTCCTGCCCCTAGTCCCCAGTTTCACCTGGGAAATTCCACACGTAACCGACGAGAATCAAATTCGTATCCATTGCATCCAAACATGGCGTCCTCCACATCCTGCTTTTCCTGGAAGCTGATGAAGGCAAACGTTGTAGCACTGCTTCCCTTGCGATTCTTCAGCTTGATCCACCAATACCGATGCAACAATTCCTCCAGCTCCTTCTTCCATACATCAGCTGGTTAATTGCCAACGTAAATGCTCCCATTCCCTGAGTGCTGACCCCCAGCCCAGGAGATGGCCACTTGGCGGCCTGGTAAATGGTGATCTGGGGGAACAATATCTGGGCTGACCAGGGTGATGGAAGACCCAGTGTTCCTTGGTCCCTGGGCCTGGATATCACTGACCTTGACCAGCTGGATGTGGCGAAGCAGGTTGTAGGGTTGTCAATCTGCCAAATAGTATGAACAGGGTATATCACTTCATCTTCTGCTGGTGTATCCTGGGGGGCAGCGTCCCTCAGACTCTGATGTTTCATCTTCGTAGATGTTGACCGGATGGGCTGGCTGACGGGCCCCAGGCATGGGGCCCCAGCCCTGCAGACAATCTTTGGCCATGTGTCCAAGGTGCCACCATGTGCAACAGCACTGTGGGTTGAGAAAATCACGGGTCCTGTTTGTAAACCTTTGTCCTGGTGGGGTTTCTGCTGGGTAGTGGGGTAGCCCTGCTTGAATGGCTGTTGGCCACTCGAATCCTTGATTGAGGGGCGTCCTGGGATCGGTGGTCATATAAGGTCTCCAGTGGGATCGATTGGCTGTAAACTCATTGGGCAATTGGGCTGCTTGCTCTGGGGAGCCGAGCGTCCGGTCGGCTACCCACTCTAGTGTTTCTGGGGCCATAAGTTGATTGAGCATGATCACATCCTGGAAGGCATCAGCAGAGTGGGCAGCAAGACCGGCGAGCCAGCGGTTGCAGTGCCATCTGGGTTGACTGCCAAATTCTACATAGGAGGTCCCCTTTAGAGACAAAGTCCGGCATTCAACAAATTAACAAACATCAAGTCAACCAACAACAAGAGTCAATATACAGGCTTGTATGATGACTCATGTCTCTTGACTTACTGAATAATACGTCTGGCATGGTTAAGAATAAACGTGGTATTGTCGCATACCACTCTATTACTAACACCAAAGCTTGATGTCAGTGGTGTTTTTGGACATTACACATTTTGGACATTACACAGCTGACATCAACCCCAAAAACCATTACCCCATTTGCAAAAGCACCAGGGCAATCGGGAAGGGCCAAGGTGAAGGAGCAGAACTGGAGCATCTCATGTGATGCTCCACTTCTGGGGCGGCTGCGGGTTGGTAATTTTAGGCTGGAAAGGACCCAATAACCATGGACCTTCCCAGCCTGATGATATCAGCTCACAGCTGTCTACTTTACCTTTGCTGGTTTCATAAAATGGGGGGGGGGGGGCATGTTGTTTTTTTAAATTATTTATTAGGTTAAATAAGCCTAAAAAGCTGGACAATAAACTCCACATGAAAGGCACTAAAGGGTGCTAGTTTATAATATGTAAGGGGTTGTGAAATCATAGGTATATAGATATATCTGCAGGATATCTATCTATTCTGAGGGTTCCGGCTCAGAATTTACTGTACTTGGCTGATGAGATTTTCCAGTTCCTTTGAGATGTGTGCGTAAAATCAGATGGCATTCGGATGGTCCGTGTGCCGTCCATTTTTTGTCTTGCACCCATTGACTTACATTGGCAAGTCTCTCCCTATATATGCGGCCATACACAGCATGCTGCGATTTTTTCCTCAGTCCGATTACAGCTGAAGAAAAACTCACAGATCAGCATTGATTCATTGATTAACATTGGTACAAGTGCAATGCGATTTTTTTTCTCACATTGCCCTTGTCCGATTTATACGCTGTCAGTAAGCCCTTTACATCATGCTACTCTCACTTTAAATAGCAAAAACCTGCTAACAATTTTACTCTAACCCCATCACTCCGAAGCCTGTTTCCACCTTCCTGACCAGGCCAATTTTTTTTAATTCTGACCAGTGTCACTTTATAAGGTAATAACTCTGCAACGCTTCAATGGATCCTAGTCATTCTGAGATTTTTTTTGTGTGACATGTTGTACTTCATGATAGTGGTAAAATGTATTTGATATGAATTACGTTTATTTGTGAAAAAATCAGAAATTTGATAAAAATTGTGAAAATTTTGTTATTTTAAATCTTTTAATTTTTATGCCCTTACATCAGTCATCTCACACAAAATAGTTAATAAATAACATTTTCCACATACCTAATTTATATCAGCATTATTTTGAAAACACAATTTTTTTTTGTTAGGAAGTTAAAAGGGTTAACAGTTGACCAGCGATTTCTCATTTTTACAATAAAATTTACAAAACCATTTTTTTAGGGACCATATCACATTTGAAGTGACTTTAAGGGGTCTATATTACATAAAATACCCAAGAGTGATACCATTCTCAAAATTGCACCCCTCAAGGTTCACAAAACCACATTCAAGAAGTTTATTAACCCTTCAGGTGCTTCACAGGAATTAATGGAATGTGGAAAGAAAAAATGAACATTTAACTTTTTTTCACAAAAACTTTACTTTAGACCCAATTTTTTTTACTTTCACAAGGGTAACAGGAGAAAATGGACCCCAAAATTTGTTGTTAAATTTCTCCTGAGCACACGAATGCCCAACATGTGGGGAAAAAACACTGTTTGGGTGCACGGCAGACCTCGGAAGGGAACGAGCACCATTTTGACTTTTTGAATGTAAAATTTGCAGGCATAATTTGCGGAAGCCATGTCACGTTTGAAGAGCCACTCATGTGCCTAAACAGTAGAAACCCCCCACAAGTAACACCATTCTGGAAACTAGGCCCCTCAGGGAACTTGTATAGATTTGTAGTGAGCACCTTAAACCACTAGGTGCTTCACAGAAGTTTATAATGTTGAGCTATGAAAATAAAAATAAAAATCACATTTTTCCCGCAAGAATATTTTTTAGCCCCAAATTTTGCATTTTCACAAGGGTAACAGGAGAAAATGGACCATAACATTTGTTGTGCAATTTCTCCTCAGTATTCAGATACCCCATATGTGGTCAAAAACTACTTTTGAGGCATAGTGCAAAGGGAATAAGCTCCATATTGGAGTTCAGATTTTGATGGACTGGTTTAAGGGTGTCATGTCCCATTGGTAGAGCCCCTGTGGTGCCAGATCAGCTGAACCCCTGATATAAGTGACCCTGTTTTACAAACTACACCTCTCAATGAATTCATCTTGGGGATCATATTGACACTACAGGTGTGTCACAGCATTTTGTACCATTGGGCAGTGAAGAAAAAATAATTACCGTATTTTTTGGACTATAGGACGAACTTTTTTCCTCCAAAATTTTGGAGGAAAATGGGGGGTGCATCATATAGTCCAAATGTTGGGGGGGTGTATATATATATGTGGAGTGTGGGGGGAGCGGTAGCGGTGGAGGCAGCAGCCGCCCGCTGCAGCCTACACTGTCCCTGCTGCTAAAGAAAATGAATATTCAGTGCTCCCCACGTCCATTGGGCGTGGGGAGCACTGAATATTCATGCTCCTTAATAGCGGCACACAGTGGAGCCTCGCTGTGGCTCTTGCTGCTGCCGGAATCGCCTGTGCCCGCTGTTAAAGGGCATAAATATTCAACCTCTCTCCACGCCCATGGGTGTGGGGAGGGGGTGAATATTCATGCCCTTTAAGAAGCGGGCACACGCGATAGCCGGCAGCAGCAGGAGCCGCAGCGCGGCTACACTGTGTGCCGGCTATGAAGGAGAGTGAAGTCACTGCTCCCCGCGCACACAGTCCAGGCGTGGGGAGCAGTGACTTCCGGCAGCTGATCTCCCCTTGTGAGCCGCGCCTGGCAGTGACGTCATGCGCGACTCACATGGAGAGATCAGTGCGGGCAGACAGGACGCAGCGCTGGAGGAGAGAAGAAAGGCAAGTAGGAGTGTTTATTTATTTTTTATGTGCAGCATGATGGGGATTAGGGGGTCCATGCATACCAGGATAGGGATTAGGGGTGCCATGCATACCAGGATAGGGATGAGGGGTGCCATGCATACCAGGACAGGGATGAGGGGTGCCATGCATACCAGGACAGGGATGAGGGGTGCCATGCATACCAGGACAGGGATGGGGGGTGCCATGCATACCAGGACAGGGATGAGGGGTGCCATGCATACCAGGACAGGGATGAGGGGTGCCATGCATACCAGGACAGGGATGAGGGGTACCATGCATACCAGGACAGGGATGAGGGGTGCCATGCATACCAGGATGGGGATTGCTTTCCATGCATACCAGGATGGGGGTTGCTGTGCCATGCATACCAGGATGGGGATTGCTGTGCCATGCATACCAGGATAGGGATTAGGGGTGCCATGCATACCAGGATAGGGATGAAGGGTGCCATGCATGCCAGGACAGGGATGAGGGGTGCCATGCATACCAGGACAGGGATGAGGGGTGCCATGCATACCAGGACAGGGATGAGGGGTGCCTTCCATACCAGGATAAGGATGAGGGGTGCCATGCATACCAGGATGGAGGGATGCCAGGCATACCAGGATGGAGGGATGCCAGGCATACCAGGTTGGGGATGGGGACCACGTATAAAAGTAAGGGGGGGGGCATATATACCAGAATGGGGGATATTGTCAGAATTGGGGGACATTACCCCTATACCAGTGTCAGCAGAAGACCCCCTCCCCCTTAAAAGTGCATCATGACCACATTTTTTGCTTACATTTTTTTTTTATTATTTTCCTCCTCTAAAACCTAGGTGCGTCTTATGGTCGGGTGCGTCTTATAGTCCGAAAAATACGGTGCATTTTTACCACCAAAATTTTGTTTTAGCCCCAGATTTTACATTTTCACACTAGGAAATGGGTAAAATGGCACCAAAATTTCTCCCACGATTTCTGCTGAATGTAGAAATACCCCATATGTGGCTGTATATAAAAATGAAAAAGTTTATCCAGCTCACCATATGAAGTGGAATTCCCCAGTAGGTGCAGGGATTGAGATCCTGTGTTGGCAGCAGGGTGGATCAATGGCAGGAAAGAGAGATTTAAACATGATTAAATAGAGTACATGTTAAAAAATGCTCTAAACAGCATGCTATCGGATGCTTTTTGAACTGTGTGTTCTTATTTATAGTATGTAAAGTGCAGTACTGCTTAGCCATACGGCGAGACTCGGGAGGGGTGGAGCGCTTTTTGCCTCCTGGAGCGCAGATTTTCCTAGAATAGTTTGTGGACTCCATATACAGAGCCCCTACGTGCTGGAAGAGCAGAATCCCCCTCAAGTGACCCTATTTTGGAAATTATACCCTTTTGTGAATTTATCTACAGGTGTAGTGACTATTTTGACTCCATGGGTCTTTTCCACAAACAAGCAGCAGTGGATGTTGCTGAGTGAAAATTGCAAACTGCCGTTGTAGTGACCAGTACGTTGTAGCGACCAGTACGTTATACCCAGATTGTGTTTCTGGAGGCATGCTCCCGTGAATTAGGCAGGCTCTCATCGCTACAGAAATGCCAAACATGTGGACGCTAGCTGCAGTTTAGGCACACTGTGGAGCTCAGAAGAGAGAGGGGCATTTGGATTTGGGAGTGCAGAATTCGCTGAATTTCTTTTGGAGGGCGAGGAGCCATTTAGATTTTGCAGAGCCTTTGTGCTACCAGTAATGTGGAAGCCCCTATATTTCCATTAAGAGATGGAGTTGAAGCCTTATTGGGAACATTTTACATAACATATGGGATCACGTTTATCCTGCACTTTTACTGGGGTTTCCATCGAAATCTCCATGTGACGTTATTCAGATGAAACCCCTGAGGGATCCATTCACTATAATGAGGCAGCAGAGTTACTCTGAACTCCGTCTGGCCTCTGTTCAGCGTTGTCCTTCTTTTCAGAAGTGCACAAAACTGTGGCCAACAGCACTTTTATACACGCTTAATAAAAAGACAGACACTGACGGATTATAGGCCAGACGGCGTCCACAGTGCCTCCATCTGCCTCATTATAGGGAATCTTCCACCGGAGTTTCTGTCTGAATCTCGTATTTCAGAGATTTACACGGAAACCCCGGTAAAAGCTCTCAGCGCAGAGCGCAGGATAAATGTGAGCTGAGCCTTACTGCGATCTTTGGGAGGCAGAATGAACAAATCAACAGAAGATGAAGAATTCATTTATTTTTTACACCGTTCCTCATGTGGTATAAGTGATTAGGCGACTTTATTCTTCGGGTGTGGGCGATTACAGCGATACCAGATTTATATCGGGTTTTTATGATTGGCAGCTGTCACACACAAAAAAACGCTTTTCATTGTAAAAACAAGTTTTTGCATAGCCATATTTTGATAGCTATAATTTTTACATATTTCTGCCAGCCGAGTCATGTGATGGCTTGTTTTTTGTGGGACGAGTTGATTTTTTTATTGGTACCATTTTCGGGCAAATTACATCTTTTGATCGCTTTCTATTCCGTTTCTTGGGAGGCAAACAACAAAAACCAGCAATTCAGGAATTGTTTTTTGGGGATTTTTTTTATTTCGTTCCGCGTGTGGTAAAATTGATAAGGCAGCTTTATTCTTCGGGTCAGTATAATTACAACGATACAACATTTATATAGTTTTTTTATGTTTTGGCGCTTTTTTCTGAGAGCTGTAACTTTTTTTTTTCTGCTGATGGAGCTATATGGCTGCTTTTTTTTTTGCGGGACAAGATGTTGTTTTCAGCTATACCATTTTTATCTACATTTGTCTTTTTGATCGCGTTTTATTTTACTTTTTGTTCGGTGATATAATGATAAAGTGTAGTGTCGGCGTCTCTGCCTCCTGTCGGGCAGAGACGCCGATCCCCTCACCGCCGCGGTCCCGGTCCAGCGTCCTCCGGGTCCCCTCCTGCGTGGGCCCGGGGTGCGCGCATGGTGCGCAGTTCCCCGGGCGCCGTCCTAAAGAGTCCCCGGCCAATGGCCGGAGAACTGCCCTCATATAAGGCACCTCCTCCAAAATGGAGGTGCCTGTGCAAGATTGTTGTTTGTGTGCTAATGACGCGCCCCTGGGCCTGTGTCGCGCTGCGTTGCGCACGCGGGAGCCTACCCGGAGCCGGATCAGTGGAGGGTTGTAGTCTCGTGGCGGTGACCCGGTCCGTGCCCAGGGAGTCAAACTAGACGGCAGTCTATTAGTAGTAAATAGTTGATGACTACGCCACCCGTTGAGTGCAGCCAGGAAGCTGCTGCTGCAGGGCAGACCGCTGAGGCCGGTGGTAGGATTGTGCAGCGTGATAGTATAACCCCCAACGGGAGGGGTATGGCCTCAGGGCAGCCGACGTGGATGATGGGGGTAGCAGGAACCACTCAGAGACGGTACGGTGTAGTTCAGGGTCTTTACTGGTAACAACGACAGACCCTCCCGGAGTACTTGCTAGCAAACGGGGCCTGGTCAGTCTTTGAGCAGATGGGATCTCCCCTGGCCAGGCGTAGTTGTAGGCCTCCCAAACTGACTGTACTCTTCTGGCTACCTTGCTAGAAGCTGATGTAAGTAGCCCACGTCCCTGAGTGTACCGTGTGGTGCTCACCCGTATGGCCGGTGACTCGGGGCCTTCTAATGGCTTCCGCTCCACGATGGCGGTGCTGGTCCCACGCGTGTGACCGTGCCTTCGGGCTTCTGGGCCAGAGGACCTGAAATCCCCTGCCTGACGGATTCTGCTGCTGGGTAGGAGTTAGTCCCCACAGCCTCGGACTCCGGGTCCGGTAAAGAATCTTCTTAGTCAGGGCGAACTCTGCAGCTGCCAGCCCCTGACTCCTTGTAACTCTGCTGTTTCCTATGCTGCTTCTTGTCTCCACTCTCCTTGTCTGACTCACCCTGCCTCAGCCCCGGGTTTATACAGGGGAAGTTCTTCCCCTCCCAAGACTGGGCAGGAGGTGTGGCATGCACAGGATCCCTGACCAAAGGACCTCCCACCTGCTCTCAGACATAACATTACATTACTGTGGAAAACCAGACCCCTGGGGTGCCACACTAACACTCTTCTCAGTCCTCAGGTCCAGTGCCCGCTAGCCTGTCTATTAGCCGTGTCCACCTGCCTGGCTATCCGCCGTGCCTGCCTGTCTATTAGCCGTGCCCGCCAGCCTGTCCATCAGCCGTGCCTGCCTGCCTATCGGCCATGCCCGCCGGCTTGTCTACCCACATCACCTGCCTGTCTACTAGCCATGCTCATCTGCTGTGCCTGTCGGCTTCGGCCATCAGTCCCATGGGAGTCGCCTGCTCTCACACAAGGTCGGTCTCAGAGTCGCACCTGGTTCACCTTCCCGGTCCCTCCTTGGTTCACGGAGTCGACAAAGCCGCCGTGTGGCCAGGGTTGGTCCGGGTAGGCACTTAGTTATGCCCCTCTGTTCCCTCCTTGTATCACAGCACAGAGGTTCCACCACCCGGAACCGTAACATAAAGTATAGTTTGTTGCCTTATTTTCATTTTTTTTTTTTTTTTTACAGTGTTCACTGAAGGGGTTAACTAGTGGGACAGTTTTATAGGTCGGGTCGTTTGGGACGTTGCAATACCAAATATGTGTAGTTTTTTTGTTTATATTTTTTTTCACACACATAAATGTATTTATTGGATTAATATTTTTCATTTTTTTTGTTTTTTATTTTGTGATTTTTTTAAAAATAATTTTTATAATTTTTATTACGTTTTTTTTACTGTTTCACATTGTCCCACTATGGTACTGTACATCAACTTTCCCTACCCTGATCGCTGATCTAATACTCTGCAATGCATCTGCACTGCAGAGCATCAGATCAGCGTCTGACAGGCAGGAAGGAGGCGTCTCAGCTACTGCTCTCTGAGCTGGCTCTGAGAGGCCATCTTCCTGCAGGACCCTGAAGGACCTTGCGTCCATCTTGGGATTTGGGGGTCCCACCATGGAGAACATCAGCACAACGTGATCACATCGCATTGTGCTGACGGGAGCAAACAGGGACTCACGCCCTCTGCGATGTTCCCCCGCGATGCCGCTGTCACTATTGACAGCGGCATCACAGGGGCTAAGTGCCCGCAAAAATATTTTTTAAAACAATTATTCCCCAACCCTTTCCAAAAGAAGCTGAAAAAGAAATGCTAGGTAGACTTTCCAAACGCCAAATCGTGGCTTCAAATTTGACTACTAAAACAGTCACAGTAAAATGTAAGGATTTATATACATGTTTTGCTATTGTTATAACTCCATTATACTCTGCCACCCTCCCCCCTTCATAAAAATTTCCGAAAAAAATTCTAGATAGACATTAAAAAAGCAAGTGCGGCAGCAGGCTGCAGTATTGGTGTGGTGTGTAAGAGCAGGGCTGTAATTGGCATTCATTCTGCCCTAAGCACTTGAAGTGCACACATCACCTACTGGTAAGACATGTAAAGGGTACTGTATGTGCACACAATGTCTTTTTCTAGTAGCTTCCACTTGGAACCTGCCTGCAAAAGAGCTGATGAGCTTTTTTTTAACCACTGTAGACTTCAAAAGCCGTAAATTTGCTAAAAGAAGTGACCAGTCCATTCTTCTTTTGACTTCTGCTTAGAAGTCACCACTATGTTATGTATGGAATAAAAAAATAATGCCACAAAAGACCTCAGAAAAAACATTTCCGGAAAACACCACCGCCTTTTTTCCTGAAATATTTTCTGCTTCAAAATCTTTGCAGGTACTCTGGGTTTGGGTTGCCAGATGCCATATGCACATACTCTTAGGATGAGAAATTACCATGTTGTGATTTTTAAACACTCACCACAGGTCAGGTTACTCTGAGTTTAAAAGAAGCACATTGGGCTTGAGATTTCTATAAATCCTATTCACTTCACTGGAACTTTAACAAGCTGCACACAGCCCAAATGTATATGTACTCGATGTCTTTTGCAGGTGGGTCCGCTCCCACTGCCTCCTGACAGACAGCTAAATAAATACTAAAAAGAATGCACATATATACTGCAATGTAAGAATGACTTGCAGTGCAAAAGTTGTTTTTTGATAATAAAAATGAATTTGGCACTCCAAATAGATGCAAAAAGGTAAATACATTTTTATTGATATAGAATATCTTCTGTTTGCATTGTTTTTTAACGTTTTGGCCTATTGGGGCCTTCTTCAGAACAGTCTTATAGTTCTACAGCACCAATAACAGACAAGAGCATATGACCAGGGAAACAGGTGGCGCTAGGAACAAACGCATGTGGAGTACGGCGCTAGTGTGATGCATTTCAGTGCTGAAGAATGCCGCTCAAGTTATTTTTGAGCTTCTTTTACTGCTTCAGGTTTCTAAAAACACAAAGCGGTTAAAAGAAGTGAATGGATCATTTCTTCTTGTGGTTTCTGCATGACAAACACTCTCTAGCTTATTCAATACAATTTAAATAAAAGGGGGTGGCCAAAAGATGTAGGACAAAATGACCAAAAAGATGCATAAAGACACTGCAGGACAAAAGATGCTTGCGTTTCCTGAAGCGTTTTTTGTCTGAAAGATTACCGAGTTTGCACACATCTAAAACTCATAGTTTGCACATACTCTAAGAGTGCATGTACTCCCTCCTTATACTGGGCCACCTATGCTGCCCCTTCTCTACACTGAATTCCCCATGTCAGCCTCTCTCAATACTGAGCTGCCCATGCGGCCCCTTCTCCATACTGAGCCCCCCATGCTGCCCCTTCTGCATACTGAGCCCACATGTTGCCCTACTCCATATTGAGCCCTACAGACCCTCCCCTTCCATACTGTTTCTTGCACTATACCTCATTGTGTAACTTCCCTTTCCCACAGCTAACTATAAAAGCACCCTTACCCTCAGTCTACAGTAAAAGCCCTTCTATACTATGATTAAGAACATTCAGTTTGAAACACGTACGTTTGTGCATACCCTTATGAACAGAATATATTTTTAACCTTCATGAATTTTTTAAACTAATTTTTTCAGATAAAAGGTTGCTTTTAATTAATTGAAATTCACCTCAGAATTGTTGCTGGATACACTCCTTGAAACCAGTAAAATCCCCTCTGTGTTTGGCTCTGTGAACATCTACCTTCTCATGGCTCCGGCATCTTCTCGTCATCTGTAGTTGTTACAAAGTGACAAGGAGACCTCATTATACTGCAGAGTTGTCAGCAACATGGGTGCGCAGCTGCGCGTCAGGAAAAGGAGCTGATTGGAGCAGTGCTCACACTGGAAGTGCTGGTGCCCTTGAAGTTTTATTTGTATTTGCGTATTAAAGTCGCGATAAAAATTGAATGCAGCCTTTTCACCCCCTTCTCCTCCATAAAGATGCTGGTTTTGTTATGTGGTCTAGATGAGGTGAGATAAAAAAATAAATGTTAACTCTTGACTCTGATGCTTCCCCCCACAATCTACCACCCTAGGAACCAGACCTCCGGTGCCTAGTGTTCAAGTGTCAAATTCAACTACTAAATACACAGTCAACCCTTAATGACCGCTGATACACCTTTCAACAGCAGTTATTAAGGGACCTATATGGCAGCCAATACTCTGCTGCAATTATAATTGAAAATATCAACATCTCCAGCAAAAAAAGACTTTGGATAGTGAAAAATGTTTAAAGTTACAGCTCTCATAATATGGTAATGCAAAATATATATGTATTTTTAAATATTTCTTTTAGTGTGCAAAAGTAGCAAATCGTAAAATTAAATATATATAAATCTAGTATCACTGTAATTGCACAGATACAAATAACAATGCTGTTTTATCACTTTTGCTGCACAGTGAATAGCGTAAAAATATATATAAAAACAATAACTGAATTGCTGTTTTTTGTTCATTCTTCATCCGAAAAATTTGAAAATCTTAAAAAGTTATGTAAATTAGTATCAATAAAAACGTAAATTCAATCTGCAAAAAAACCTAAAAAAAATTTCCCAAATATAATCCAGTGAAATCTGTGCTTCCAAATCCATATGCCCCCCCCACCATTTTGAGCCCAATAATGTGCTTAATCTGCAGTTAGCATCCACATGTTGTAGGCTGTCGGGGAAAAAACCAACTTAATAATTTACAAAGGTTCGTGTCTCCAGAAGAACAAACTGAACACAATTTATATGCTATTTGTAATTTTCTAGAAAAAAAAAGTATGGAATGGATGTTGCAGAGTGAAACACCTATTGGCCAAAATAATTATTGCAGCTGTGGCGCCCCTGAGGATTCAGTCGCCACAGGGGTACTGCACCTCAGCTTGAGGTGTGGTATCTCCTCTTCCAGGTAAGGACGGAGCATTTCTCAGGACCCCACTTTACCACTCAACACTACACCACTCCTGTCCTGTAGGGGGCCTAAATGCACCAGGGTGCTGCCCCGGCCCGGGATAGAGGGGATGGGGGGAACCAAGGATAGGGGGAACCATGTAGTGGGTGAGGGTGGAGGACACACTTTTAGGAAACACTTATTCTTTCATATTTAATCTGCGGCCATCTTAAGTTCAAGGTCTTTGATTGTGATCTTCGTCTGTGATTGTGGTCTTCGTCTGTGATTGTGGCCTTCTGCCAGAGTCCAGCGAAAGTCCGCAGCTGACTGAAGATACACGGTCCTCGTACTCTGGCCTTGAAACGAGGAGCGGGTAAGAGTTAACCACTGTCTCTGTGTCACCCAGGCCTGGATGCCACAAGTGTAATTAAAGCTGTGTCTGAGAGCAAGGGGGAGGTTCTCTGGTTAGGGGAACATTAGCATGCAATGCCTCCTGTCTTAGGCCAGTAGGGGGAGCAGGCTGCCCCTATAAAAGCTGGTACTGAGAGCAGGGTTAGGGAGAACTGGATTGCCTGTCTCAGCTCTGAGACGTGTCCCAGAGTGGAGCAGGGACAGAAAGTTGCATTGTAACCTAAGAGGAAGTGTGGCAGGAGGCGAGCCACAAGCCAGAGACAAGAGGCGAAGAGAGCCTGTCTTGGCAGAGAAAAGACTTAACTTTACCAGACTTTGGTGTCTGAGGCTGGAAGGATTCCACATCCCCCAGCAGAGAACCAGTTCGCAAGGGACTGTACATTCCTTGGCCTAAGAAGCCTGGAGGCCCTGCCACAACCGAAGGGACCAGTAAAGCCGTACAAGGCTGGGAGCAGAAAGGAACCCACGTCGCAGGCCATACAGGCGAGAAAGCACGGAAAGCTCGGAAACGTGGGCTGTTATCCTATCAGGAGGAGATAGTCAGAAGGAGCGCAGAAAGCACGGTAGGCCTACACCCTCACCCTGACCAGGGCCAATTTCCCCGTTGCTCTCAGACATCCAGGTCCCCTCCTAGCTGGGACTGTTTGTGGGTCAGTTTGCCTGTTTAGTAAAGACCCTGGACTGCAACCTGTTGTCTGCGTGCTCCTTGCTCCTCCAGCACTATCAGCACTGGGACTCTCACTACCCTCACTCCCACCATCCACTATACTGCCCTGGGGCCACACTCTTCCCGTGGGGAGTCACACCATCCCAGCTGCATATATCATCAGCCCCAGCGGTCTGCCCTGCAGCGGCGGTGCCTGATGACCGCAAATCCACGGGTGGCGTAGTCGTACAAAACCAACAGCACATAACAGACTACCACTGGCCTGACCACCCTGAGCCACGGAACCGGGTTGCCACTACTACTCCCATCGTTCCCCCTATTGCCCGGATCCGAGTGCCCCACGGCCCAGGGGGCGAGTCAGCTTTGGCGTAGTCGGCAGGATTTCGTGCCCACAACCACCGGGTACTGCGTGCCTGAAAAAGACTTTTGTAACTTACCTGTGGAGTCGTTTCCCGCCATCCGGAGCCGATTCCCGCCATCAGACGCCATCTTGGACCGTTTCCCGCCGTCTTCTGCTGTCTTCCCGCCATCCGCAGCTGCTTCCCGCCATCGGACGCCATCTTCAGGACGCCGCGCGGGAAGAAGAGGGGCGTGGACGTCAAAACCGCGCGAGATCCGAAGCTCTGCCCCACGCACCGACGCTGCGCAAGGTCCTGGAAGGGAGAGAGAGCGACGCTGACGTCATCAGGACGCGACGCCAGGTCCTCGTCCATAGCAGCAGCAGCGGTGCAGCGGCCTACAGAAGAGGATCGTCGGAAGGTAGGCCACGCTTAACTAGGGGGGAGGAACATGTCGGACACAGAGGCGCCCACTACCACCAACGCAGCTGCAGCAGCGGTGATGCCCTTTTCCCTGCCCTACATCCCTGGAGCGGCCTGGCTGCCCAAATACTCAGGGGAGCCTCATGCCCTAACTGACTTCAAGGAAAGGCTATACAGTTTGTTCCAGGTTTACCCCCTGACAGAGGAACAGAAGGTCAGCATATTGACAGGGCAGTTAACTGGCGCAGCCCAAAGGGAGGTAAAGTCATGGCCCACTGAGGAGAAAAGGACTGTGAAGGGTATTCTGGCCTGGCTGCGGGGTACCTTTGATACACGTACCTCCGTTGAGATTAAAATGAGGTTCTATGGATGTAGGCAGCGGGCACAGGACAGCATCAGAGACTATGCCCTAAATCTGCAGGAAGCCTTGAGGGCTATTCAACAAACTGACCCTGGCAGTGTGCAGGAAACGGATAAACTGCTAACAGAACAATTCATAGAGGGTCTGCTGTCTAGCGCCCACAGGGCCCAACTGCGCCTCATGTTCTTTCAGAACCCCGACCTGACCTTTGCCCAATTTAAGGACAGGGCCATAAGGGTGCTCCGTGAATCCGCAACCAGTGGCGCTATAAACCCCCGGCGCCCTGCTATCACCTACCACCAGGAGGCGGCACCCTCCTCTATGGACTCCGTGGAGGCTGATGCACAGGCCCTGAACCAAGCCCCGTCGAAAGGCCTGCACCACCAAGTCCAGGAGCTGACCAGGAGCGTCGCGGCGTTGACCAGGACCGTCCAGGCGTTGCAAGTGGACCCGTCAAGACCCATCGAGCTGGCTTCAAGTCCGGAGGATGTCCCGTGGCGTCGACAGAGGAGGATCCCGTCGTTCCGAGGGAGGCCCACAGACCGCTACGCAGAGGATGGACAGCCCATTTGCCGTCGATGCAACCAGCCCGGACACATTTCCAGGTACTGTAATTTAAACGGGTCCAACCTGGGGCAGAGGGCCAACCCCCAGGCATAAGATCACCAGGCCCTTACAATTGGCGTAATAAGTACGTTGGGGGGCGCCCGGTTTTACCCGTGGTGCTGGACGGTATCCCCATGAGCGCCTTGCTGGATACTGGGTCGCAAGTAACCACAATCCCTTATGTACTTTTTAAGCAGTATTGGACTGATGCTGATATCACACGGTATCCAGACAGTAACTTGAGCATCATCGCCAGTAATGGCTTACCCGTGCCGCAGATGGGGTTCAAGGAGATGACCATTAAAATTGGTAAAGTTGAACTGCCGGCACAGGGAGTGATTATTGTGGACATTGACCGTCATGAAAGTCACCCTAAAATAACTGTGGGTACTAACATAATTGAAAATTGTCTTTCAGAGGTAATTGTAATTCTACAACAGGTGGCGGTGAATGCTAGTTCCAGCCAACAGAGAGTCCTCAACAAGGAGATAAAAGCCCTGATGAGACGGCAGCAGGTAGAACTGTCTGGTGGTGAGATCGGTAGCGTAAGACTGAGTGACCCATTCCCCATTTCCATGCCTCCCAAAAGTGAAATGATGATCTGGTGTCGGACTGCAATCGGGTTGAGAGGTAGAGACTACCAAGCCATGGTAGAACCCGTGTACTCAGACAGCAGGCCCACCATTTTGACAGCCCGGGGGGTGGTTGATGTCCGACATGGGAGGGTGCCCGTCCGCATCCTCAACATTGGGGAGAGGGAAGTACACTTACCCAGGTACGCTACACTCGCCAAACTGTTTGTCGTCGAACACAAAGCTATCAGGGCTGTGGAACCCTTGCTTCCATCTCCACAGGCGGAGGGTAATGGCTCCCAGAAACAAAAGGAGGACTGGTGCCAGAAACTCCATGTGGGTGCTGACTCCACTCCCCTGCACCAAAAACAAGGAGTCTACCGGGTGGTACAGGAGTACGAGAGAGTCTTTAGTAAGCACCCGCTAGACTTCGTCAGAGTAAAGGGGATAGAACACCACATCCCCATCGGGAGCCACCCACCAATAAAAGAGAGGCACAGACCTGTACCCCCTGCACATTATCAGAACGCAAAGGGCATGCTAAGAGAGATGAAAGAAGCTGGGGTTATTAGAGACAGCTGTAGCCCCTGGGCAGCCCCTTTGGTTCTGGTCAAAAAGAAAGACGGCACCATGAGAATGTGCGTGGACTATAGACAAATCAACCGTATCACTCACAAAGACGCATATCCGCTGCCTAGAATAGAAGAGTCTTTAGCCGCACTAAAATCTGCTAACTTCTTTTCTACTTTGGACCTTACTAGCGGGTACTGGCAGGTTCCTGTGGCAGAGGCTGACAAGGAGAAGACCGCCTTCACCACCCCGATGGGACTGAGCGAATTCAACTGTATTCCTTTCGGGCTCTGCAACGCACCAGGGACCTTCCAGCGGCTGATGGAATGCTGTCTAGGGCACCGAAACTTCGAGACGGTCCTCCTTTACCTGGACGACGTGATCGTCTATTCGAAGACCTACGAGGACCATCTCAAGCACCTGGCTGAGGTGTTCGAAGCCCTGGCAGGCTATGGCCTGAAGGTGAAACCATCGAAGTGCCACCTGCTGAAACCAAAGGTCCAGTACCTAGGGCACGTGGTAAGCGCGGAAGGAGTGGCCCCCGACCCTGACAAGGTAACGGCAATCAAGAGCTGGCCAAGCCCCTCGAACATCAAAGAGGTGAGACAGTTTCTCGGGTTGGTAGGCTACTACCGAAGGTTCATCCCCGGGTTCACTAAGATGGCACCTCCTATGCAGGACCTCCTGATCGGACAGTCCAAATCCAGAAGTCAAAAGCCACCCTTCAAGTGGGATAAACCGGAAGAGGAGTCTGTTAGAACCTTGCTCTTAGGTTTTTTCCTTTGCTGGTCACATGACCTTGTTGGCCTATTTAATCCTGCTCCGCCCTTCTGGCTTTGCTGGACTTCATTGTATAACTACTTTCTAGCTAGCCTGTGCTCTGTATCTAACTCTGTTAGTTTGCTTGGTCTACGGACCTCAGTGTTCTATATATTTTGTTTGTTTGTCTGTCTGCTACTATTTCTGTTAGGAGGTGTCCCATTTTCCTCCCAGTCCTTAGTACTTGTAGGGATTCCTTCCCCACATCTATAGGTCTCCGTACAGACTAGCTTAGGACTTTAGCAGGTCTGATCGCAGGATCAGGTCCCCTGTTACATCGTAGGGATAAAGCTGAGTTCTATCGTAGGGACAGATCTCCTCTCTTTCCTTAGCTCTGGTAGCAGAACATAACAGTAAGTCCAGTCTGCAAATTCTCTAAGGAAAGATTTTTCTGTTCCATCATGGTGTCGGTTCAGGATTTGGCTCATCGCCTGCAGGGACTCTCTCTGGAGGTGGCCGAGCTCCGTCAGCACGTGAGTAACTGTCCTGGAGCACATTTCTTGGAGCCTAAGGTATGTTTGCCGGATTTATTTTTTGGTGAACACCGAGAATTTTTTTCATTTAAAAATGCTTGCTTATTGTATTTTCGTTTGAGACCCAAGTCCTCTGGGGATGAATCCCAGCGCATAGGGTTCATAATGTCACTTTTGCGCAAAGAGCCTCAGGAGTGGGCCTTTTCTTTGCAACCTAGTGATACATGCTTCAGATCAGTGGATAGTTTTTTTTCTGCTTTGGGGCTATTATATGATGATCCTGACCGTGTCGCATCAGCTGAGACTGAGTTAAGACGTTTGAGACAGGGATCAGGTAATGTGGAAAAATATTGTACTCATTTCCGTCGATGGTCTACTCAAACAGGGTGGAACGATTCTGCTCTGAAAAGTGTATTTCTTGCTGGGCTCAATGAAAGGGTTAAAGACCTGCTAATTGCTTATCCTACACCTGAAGATTTGCAACAGGCTATGCAATTAGCTATACGGGTGGATAGGAGACTGCATGCAAGGGTTAATGAGAGCAAATCCTCTGCAAATCCTCTGCTATGTCAGTTTCTGGTTATGAGAATGTGTGTACTAACAGTGGTGAACCGATGGAGATTGGATCGGTGGCACTTCGCTCTCAAGAAAAAGACCGCAGATTTTTTGAAGGCTTGTGTTTCTATTGCGGAAAATCTGGTCATTTGATTAAAGGCTGTGAGCTTCGTATGAAGAAAGAAAAAAAAATGGTCAGTCATGCCCGTATTGCCTGTTTAAATTCCAAGCGTGTATTTTTAGCTGCTTCCACGATTGCTCAGGAAAAATTAATGGAATTTCGGGTGTTTGACGATTGTGGGTCTACTCTGAATGTAATTGATGGGGGATTCTTGGAAAGACTCAATTTAAAACCCGAACCTTTATCATCCCCCATTGCTGTGGTTTCTGTGGATGGTTCCCCTTTGAAGAATATTACTCTCAAGGTCTGTGAATTTCCTCTCACTATTAATGGTGTTCACCATGAGAAATTGGATTTGGTAGTTTTGAATAACTTGCCTTCTCCAGTAATATTGGGATTGCCCTGGTTAAAATTTCACAATCCTGTACTGGATTGGTCTACCAGTGAAATTAAATCCTGGAGCCATAAATGTTATGACAAGTGTTGTAACGGGCGTATTGCAGCTTTGGATAGGGGAGAATTGCCTGTTCCTATTCAGGATTTTTGGAGAGTTTTTTCTGAGAAGGAATCGCAGGTTTTGCCTCCCCATAGAGACTATGATTGTTCTATTGAATTTGTCCCTGGAGCGACTCTTCCTAAAAGTCGTTTATTTAACCTTACTATTCCTGAGAGGAAGGCTTTGGAGGAATACATACAGACAAGTTTGGCCGCCGGTCACATTAGGCCTTCTAAGTCTCCTGTGGCGGTTGGATTTTTTTTTGGAAAAAAAAGGACGGCGGTTTACGTCCTTGTCTGGATTTTCGTGAGATTAACAAAATTACTGTACGCAATCCTTACCCACTGCCATTGATTCCTGATTTATTTAACCAGTTAATGGGGGCCAAGTGGTTCTCTAAAATTGACCTTAAGGGGGCATACAATCTGTTGCGCATGAAGGAGGGTGACGAATGGAAGACTGCTTTTAACACTCCTGTGGGTCATTTTGAGAATCTGGTTATGCCTTTTGGTCTTACTAATGCTCCTGCATTTTTTCAGAATCTTATTAATGACATCCTTAGACCTTTGATTGGCAAAAATGTGGTTGTGTATTTGGATGACATTTTGATTTATTCGCCGGATCTGGAGTCTCATTGGCGGAGCGTACGTGAGGTATTACAGTTGTTAATGGACAATTCGCTTTTTGCTAAGCTGGAGAAATGTGAGTTCGCTGTACAGAGAATAAATTTTTTGGGTTACATTATCTCCAGCGAAGGTTTTGAGATGGACCCGGTTAAAGTTCAAGTTGTACAGGAATGGCCTAGGCCTATTGGTTTGAAATCGATACAGAGGTTTTTAGGTTTCGCCAATTATTACAGAAAATTCATAAAAAAATTTTCTAGTATTGTCAAACCTCTGACCGATCTCACCAGGAAAGGTGCTGATGCGGTTCAGTGGTCTTCTGAGGCTATTGAAGCTTTTGTGTATCTCAAGGAGAGGTTCACCTCTGCTCCCATCCTTATGCAGCCTGATGTGACTAAGCCATTTTTGGTTGAGGTTGATGCTTCCTCTGTGGGGGTTGGCGCAGTATTGTCTCAGGATAACGGGGATGGATTACATCCCTGTGCCTTTTTTTCAAAAAAATTTTCGGAGACTGAACTGAATTACGATATTGGTAATCGGGAATTATTGGCTATTAAACTCGCATTTGAACACTGGCGCCACTTCTTGGAAGGTGCGGAATTTCCCATTCAGGTTCTTACGGATCATAAAAATCTGATATATCTTGATGCTGCCAAGCGCCTGAATGCCCGTCAGGCTAGGTGGGCACTGTTTTTCTCGCGGTTTAATTTCTCCGTTACTTACATCCCTGGTACTAAGAATGTTAAGGCGGATGCCTTGTCTCGCAGTTTTTCTCCCATAGTCGGTGCTGAGAAAGAGGAGAACATTTTACAAGAAGGTGTTGTGATAGCTGCTTTGGACTCTGTTTTGGAAGATGAGATTCTTAAAGCACAGGAGAATGCCCCATCTAACACTCCTCATGGGAGGTTGTTTGTGCCTGGGACCTTTAGGAGAGATTTGTTTGTTGAGTGTCACGAATCTCGGTTGGCAGGTCATCCCGGAATCTCTGAGACCAAGAGACTGGTGGGTCGCAGTTTTTGGTGGTCTGGATGGCAGAAGGAAGTCATTAAGTGGGTGCGTCAATGTACTATATGTGCTAGATCTAAGTCCTCACATACTCCTGCTGCGGGGTTGCTTTGTCCTTTGGAGGTTCCCAGTGCTCCTTGGACACATTTGGCTATGGACTTTATAACTGACCTTCCCCCCTCTGAGGGTTTTACTGTCATCTGGGTGGTTGTGGACCGTTTTAGCAAGATGTGTCACTTGGTTCCCTTCGTCAAACTGCCCTGCGCTAAAACTCTCGCTAAGGCCTTTGTCAAGGAAATTGTCAGACTTCATGGCGTTCCTACTGACATTGTTTCTGATAGGGGTCCTCAGTTCGTGGCTCGTTTTTGGCGTGCATTTTGTGACAGGTTGAGAGTTCATTTATCGTTCTCGTCCGGATATCATCCTGAATCTAATGGCCAGACAGAAAGGAAAAACCAGGATGTTGAGCAGTTCTTGCGTTGTTTTGTGGCAGACAATCAAGAGGGATGGTCTGAGTTTCTGCCACTTGCTGAATTTGCTCTGAACAATCATACATCTTCTTCTGCTGGTTGTTTGCCTTTTTTTTGTTGATCTGGGAGACATCCGTCGTTTGGGTCGTTCTCCAAGTTGGGATCTGCCGTGCCTGAGGAGGAGAATTTTTCCGGTGATTTGGAGAGAGTTTGGACGGATGTGCGTGGTAATCTTCAGGAGGCCAACAGAAAATCTAAAGACTACTTTGATAGGAAACGACAGGAGGTTTTGTTCGCTGTTGGTGACATGGTTTGGTTGTCCTCTAGGAATCTGCGGTTGAGGATTCCTTCTAAGAAATTGGGTCCCAAGTTTGTAGGGCCCTTTAAGGTGCTTCAGGTTGTCAACCAATCTGCTGTTAGGTTGGAGGTTCCTACCTCCTGGAGAATTAATCCGGTATTTCATGTCTCTCTGTTAAAAAAAGCTGTTGTGTCGGATGGTGACGCCTCTGCCTCTGTTCCTCCGGTGGTGGAGGACGGGGAATATGAAATTTCTCGCATCTTTAACTCTAGACGGTATAGAGGTAGTTTGCAGTATCTTGTGGCCTGGAAAGGTTTCGGACCCGAGGATAACTCTTGGGTGAGGTCAGATGATGTTTCCGCGTCCAGACTTATCAGAGCGTTTCACAGGAGATTTCCTGATAAGCCTGGTCCTAGGGGATCCGGAGGATCCTCTTAGAAGGGGGGGTACTGTTAGAACCTTGCTCTTAGGTTTTTTCCTTTGCTGGTCACATGACCTTGTTGGCCTATTTAATCCTGCTCCGCCCTTCTGGCTTTGCTGGACTTCATTGTATAACTACTTTCTAGCTAGCCTGTGCTCTGTATCTAACTCTGTTAGTTTGCTTGGTCTACGGACCTCAGTGTTCTATATATTTTGTTTGTTTGTCTGTCTGCTACTATTTCTGTTAGGAGGTGTCCCATTTTCCTCCCAGTCCTTAGTACTTGTAGGGATTCCTTCCCCACATCTATAGGTCTCCGTACAGACCAACTTAGGACTTTAGCAGGTCTGATCGCAGGATCAGGTCCCCTGTTACATCGTAGGGATAAAGCTGAGTTCTATCGTAGGGACAGATCTCCTCTCTTTCCTTAGCTCTGGTAGCAGAACATAACAGAGTCCTTCCGCCAGCTAAAGTTGGCCCTCACGGGGGATGAGATCCTGGCCTACCCTGATTACGGACAGCCTTTCATTCTCCACACAGATGCCAGTAATGTGGGACTGGGAGCTGTACTGTCCCAAAACCAACAGGGCAGAGAATGGGTGATCGCATACGCCAGTCGGAAGCTGAGGCCCACCGAGAGGAACCCGGAGAATTACAGCTCCTTCAAGCTAGAATTCTTGGCGGTGGTGTGGGCCGTGACGGAACGCTTCAAGCATTACCTGGCCTCTGCAAAGTTCACCGTGTACACGGACAACAACCCGTTGACACACCTGGACAATGCAAGACTGGGTGCCCTGGAACAGCGGTGGATGGCCCGTCTCTCCAACTATGACTTCGTGATCAAGTACCGGGCAGGCAAAACCAACACCAACGCAGACGCCCTATCAAGAATGCCTCACTTACCTGAAGGTGACGAAGACCCAGAAGAGCTGGAAGAGGTAGAACTCCCCGCGTTTCACCAGTATGGAGCCGCTCAACACTCTCACCGCGTGAAGGAGGAGGATCTAACAACTGTGATGATGAATCCCCTACCTCACCACAGCTGGGCCGAGACCCAAGATAGTGACCCTGCAGTCCGCCTGGTGAAAGATCTGCTGACCCGGGAAGACGCCCGCCTAGATCCAGATGCCCCAGAGGAAGCCAAGCAGCTATGGAAGGAGAAGAGCAAGCTGTTCCTCTACGAAGGCAAGTTGTGCAGAAGGATTGTCAACCACCGGACGCACGAGCTGACCTGGCAAGTCGTGGTCCCAAGGCGGGATGCATCTATGGTCCTGGGGGCTTACCATGACAGAGCGGGACACTTTGGTTGGAAGAAACTGGAGTTCCTGCTAAGAGGAAGATTCTTTTGGGTCGGCATGAGAGGAGCTGTAGAAAAGTGGTGCAGAGACTGTGGCCCTTGTCACCTGAGGAGGAAGGACCGCACCAGCCAGAAGACACCCTTGAGGCCCATCATCACCACGCAGCCTCTTGAGCTGGTAGCTCTGGACCACGTCAAATTGGCTCCAAGCCGGTCCGGATACATCTACGCCCTGACAATCGTGGACCACTATTCCCGTTTTCTAGTGGTGGTCCCGGTAAAGGACTTGACAGCCCAAACAGCGGCCAGAGCCTTCCAGCAATATTTCTGCCGTCCACACGGGTATCCGGAACAGGTCCTGACAGACCAGGGTCCAGCGTTCGAAGCTGAAATCTTCCAGGAGTTCTGCAACCTCTATGGCTGTAAGAAGATTCGGACAACGCCTTACCACCCCCAAACCAACGGGATGTGTGAGAAGATGAACAATATAGTCATTGATCTCCTGAAGACGTTGCCCCTGGAGGAACGCAGCCTGTGGCCAGAAAAACTGCCGGACCTGGTAGACATGTACAACAATATCCCGGTGAACGCTACAAACTGCACCCCGGCTTACCTGATGTGAGCTAGACCGGGTAAGCTGCCCCTAGACCTGGAGATGGGAGTCCTAATACCTGAGGACACCTCCCCGGATGCGGACTGGGATACGGAAAGGCAACTGCAGTACAAGAAGGTACAGGAGAGTGTGGAGAAGAGCCTGGCCCAGGTGAGAGAGAAGCAAGAAAGACTCTTCAATCAACACGCCCCTGCTAGTCCCCTAGAACCTGGTGAGCAAGTCCTAAAGCGAAAAAGAAGGCTACATAAGTTGGACGACCAGTGGGAAAGGGAACCCTACACCGTACTGCAGTCTGACCACGACAACCCAAAGGTGTGCGTAATCACCAAGGACGGTGGTGAAACCACTAGTGTCGTCTCCAGAGACCACCTCAAAAGGTGCCCCGAGCAACTCCGTAGTGCAGAAGAGGATCAGAGTGACCTTGAACCCGCAGAGGACAAGGAAGAAATGATCAGCACCGTTCTCGGAGAGTTCCCTCAGTCCTGGACTCGCATAAATGATGCCATAGTGGTACCTGTCCTGCATTTCCTGCAACCGGCACAGCAACAACCAACACCAGAGCCGGAAGGTGAAGAGGAGCAAGCGGTTCCAGAGGCAGAAGAGCCTGTTCCAGCAGCCCAGGAGAGTCAACCCTCTGCTGACAGTGAGCCTGCCATGCCTGCGGTAAGCCAAAGAACCCGCAGACAGCTGCCTGCCCTACCTGTACACCCAGTTGGTAGCTGTACCCCTAACGCTAGTGGGGAAAGCCAGGTTGGTCCACCACCAGACAGTGGGTTAAGGAGGTCAACCAGGAGCACAAAGGGACAGATACCCGCTCGCTGGAGAATATAGGATGCACTAAATTGTAAATAACCCTGTTGCCAAATGTTGAATTGTTTGCCAAGTTACCTGCATGTTTATTAATAGTGTGTTTCAGTTTCTTGCAGCTACCGTAAGGACTCACAGGTTATGGACTTTTTTATAACCGGGACCTTGTGTGGACTGCATTCTGAGCCTAACCCAGAAATGATCTAAGACTGTAAAGGACTTGGGGTAGGACAGACCCCCACCTGGTTAAGGCTCCCGTTGTATTGTTGATATGGACACCCGGTCACAGACCACACTGTGACCTAAAGAACTCAATTTGTGCGTCGTCTGTCTATTAATGTGTTATTGTTGTGCATATTGTCTTTGTTTATTGTTTAGTCCCGGAGTACTAAATTTCACTAGGGGGGAATGTGTCACCCAGGCCTGGATGCCACAAGTGTAATTAAAGCTGTGTCTGAGAGCAAGGGGGAGGTTCTCTGGTTAGGGGAACATTAGCATGCAATGCCTCCTGTCTCAGGCCAGTAGGGGAAGCAGGCTGCCCCTATAAAAGCTGGTACTGAGAGCAGGGTTAGGGAGAACTGGATTGCCTGTCTCAGCTCTGAGACGTGTCCCAGAGTGGAGCAGGGACAGAAAGTTGCATTGTAACCTAAGAGGAAGTGTGGCAGGAGGAGAGCCACAAGCCAGAGACAAGAGGCGAAGAGAGCCTGTCTTGGCAGAGAAAAGACTTAACTTTACCAGACTTTGGTGTCTGAGGCTGGAAGGATTCCACATCCCCCAGCAGAGAACCAGTTCGCAAGGGACTGTACATTCCTTGGCCTAAGAAGCCTGGAGGCCCTGCCACAACCGAAGGGACCAGTAAAGCCGTACAAGGCTGGGAGCAGAAAGGAACCCACGTCGCAGGCCATACAGGCGAGAAAGCACGGAAAGCTCGGAAACGTGGGCTGTTATCCTATCAGGAGGAGATAGTCAGAAGGAGCGCAGAAAGCACGGTAGGCCTACACCCTCACCCTGACCAGGGCCAATTTCCCCGTTGCTCTCAGACATCCAGGTCCCCTCCTAGCTGGGACTGTTTGTGGGTCAGTTTGCCTGTTTAGTAAAGACCCTGGACTGCAACCTGTTGTCTGTGTGCTTCTTGCTCCTCCAGCACTATCAGCACTGGGACTCTCACTACCCTCACTCCCACCATCCACTATACTGCCCTGGGGCCGCACTCTTCCCGTGGGGAGTCACACCATCCCAGCTGCATATATCATCAGCCCCAGCGGTCTGCCCTGCAGCGGCGGTGCCTGATGACCGTAAATCCACGGGTGGCGTAGTCGTACAAAACCAACAGCACATAACAGACTACCACTGGCCTGACCACCCTGAGCCACGGAACCGGGTTGCCACTACTACTCCCATCGTTCCCCCTATTGCCCGGATCCGAGTGCCCCACGGCCCAGGGGGCGAGTCATCTCTACCCGGTCAAGGTCCTGACCTAAGAAGGCCTGGAGGGGAGCAGAGGAGATAGGCTCCACAGGCAAAAGGATCCCAGGGGGATACGGACGGAGCAGAGTCGCCACCTGTATTCTTTACTCTGGCCTAGTCAGATGGATTCCTGCTGCAAGAGGGGTGACCGGCCCTCGATATCTGACTTTGTTACTTCACGTCTCAGTCAGAAAAGCCCGGAGGCTTAGTGGATCCCAGGGGGATACGGACAGAGCGGCCTAAGCCACCTGTATCTCTTACACTGCGTTTATCCAGTGGGACCCGGCCTTACACCACGTTCGTACCACACACAGGCAGGAGAAGACTTAGTGGGAGAACTTACCAAGGAGAGGAACACACCAGAGGGGTCTCGACAGGTGCTCCTGATCTACCTGGAAAGTGCTGAAACCCCTTCCCGGTGGCCGCAGTACGCCGTGAGCAGCAGAGGGAAGCTTTGCGGCTGAAAGTTCATCCCAAGTGAGTAAAGACACGGATGACTTCATACACCGTCTCAGCTCGTTATTTCCTGCGCGGCACTGCACTCACCATACCTTCTCACTCTGCCCTGAGGCCTGCTCCGCCTGTGGGGAGCCGTCCCATCTTAGCTGCCAGTAACACCGGCCTCAGTGGACTGTAGCAGTGCTGGTGTCCATCATCGGAAACCGCAGGTGGCGTAGTCGAAATACCACTCTTACTTGAAAGCCCAATATTTTTATGAGGCAGCCCTGGGCACGGAACGGGTCAAGGCCACGACTGCATCCCCCGCAACACCTACACGGCTCCAAGTAACCCTATCGCCCAGGGAGGGCATCTCACAGCCATAGATGAATTCAGAGGTGTAATATGATATATGGCGTCTTTTCAGTTTTTTATGCTATTCTGGCACATTACGGGCTCTGCAAATGGTATCTGCAAACTATTCCAGTAACATCTGTGCTCTAAAAGACAAGGCCAATGATTCCTCACTCCTCCGGGACAAACGAAGTGATGCAATACCCAGTGCTTGGTTAAGAATCCATTTATTTAGAAGCTAAAATAAGATGCGTTTCGTGGACGTCCTGTCCACTTGATCAGTGCATAGCTTGTGTCAGGTATAGCAAGGAGTGGACATATATATACAAAAAATGTGAAAAAAACTGGCGCCAAAACAATGTGGCCGTTAAGGCAGAAAAATACAATCAATAAAAAGGCATAAATTTGAGTATCCATCAATGTATATATGCATCGGGAATAAAATATTGCTAGCATGATTAAAAATTAATTAAAAACAGATATAGTTCAATGCAAAAAAAATATAAAAAATAATTTAAAAAAAATCTATATGTATAATTCCTGAAGCGGGAATTGAACCTGTTGTACTGCAATCAACTGGATCATGTTTAGATCCTAATCATGGTATAAACCTCTAAGCCACAGGTGCTCATGTATATTGCAATTGGGCTTGTTCTGAAGGGAAGTAATAAACGGATATTAGACGATATATCTAACTTATATGTACATACTAAACAAAATAATTTTAATTCTTCTTATAATAGAATATGTGATCGTATCTGCAACATGAACAATTTCTTTAGGAGTGTGTCCGTATTATCGGTGTAGTATTAGAGAATAGTCGTGCGCATTAATGTCCACTAGGTGGTATGATGAGCACTGAAAGTGTCCTAGGGAATGGTGCAGACTACTGGGAACAGAATGCAATGATCATTAGAAGAAAGGAAACTTAACTCAGTGAAAACCTGGATCGGGACAGTGGATAAAAAACAAGCCAAGACATATGTTCCTGACCATGTAGAGGTAAATTATATTTGTCAGTGCTTTCAAATAAAAACCTCTGATATTTCATTGAGACCAGTGCTTTCAAATAAAAAGCTCTGATATTTCATTCAGAGGTTTTTATTTGAAAGCACTGACAAATATAATTTACCTCTACATGGTCAGGAAGATATGTCTTGGCTTGTTCTTTATCCACTGTCCCGATCCAGGTTTTCACTGAGTTAAGTTTCCTTTCTTCTTATGATCATTGCATTCTGTTCCCAGTAGTCTGCACCAAACAGTAGTTTATGACAACATATGAGGTATCACAGCATTTCGCCTATTACCCTTGTGAAAATAAAAAATTTGCTGCTAATATCTCATTTTAGGGGTAATGAAATGTATTATTTATTATAAAATTTTGTGAGGCACCGGTGGGTTTCAAATGCTATGCAACTAGATTAATTCCTTGAGCAATGAGATGTCCAAAATGTGGTCACTTGTGTTTTTGCTGTTTTGGCACCTCAGTGGCTGTGTTAGTAGCACGATCAATTTATTTAAACTCCTTCCCTTCTGAGCATTACTATATGGTCAAACAGTAGTGTACCATCACATATCGGGAGTTGCCACATTTAGTAAAAATTGCATAACAAATTGTAGTGTGCCGATTTTAAACACGCACCACAGGTCAGTTTACGCTGAGTAAAAAGAAGCACAGAAGGTATGAGATTTCTATAAATCCCATCAACTTTGCTGGAACTCTAAGACCTTGCGTTTTTGGTGCAAGGAAGATAAGCAGTGCCAAAAACTCACCAAAAATTCATCGCAGACACACCCTAACATTGTGCCACAATATCATTTTTATTGTACAACAACTTCATTGTACTTTATTGTACAACACTTTATTGTATAACAACAACAGCTTAAACAGGTGTGATGGCTTGGTCATGGGCCCAGGGTTCTTGGCTGAATGGAGCTCTGAAATTCCTGATCACCTGTTTTAGTATATATTTTGGTACATGCAGCAAAAATATTGGTAATGCCTATTTACTTCTACTTTAGAGACAGTTTAGCAGTAATAATGGGGGATGCTATAAAATGTTGAATACTTTTCTTTCAAGTCTCCTCAACAAAGTCCAGCTGAATCCTGACTTTCAACCAGATCCTTGCTCTAAATAACTTGCATGATTGAAAAATACATCCCATAGAAAGTCTGGCAAAATTTAAAGGGAGCTGTCAGAAATGTTTATATGTTGTCACAACATAAGCCTTATTTGTCTAAGTATAGTATCTTGAGAATCTGCCAAAGTACCATTATATTGCACTTATCATCTTGGAACAGAAAGTTCATACATATCATCTTGAAACAAAAAATTTGGCTGTACTTATCATGAATAAAATGTTTAGACACATATTATATGTAAAGTATGGAAACCATGTAATTAATTATAAAATAGATCTCTATATGCTTTACATTAAGACATTTTAACCTCTAAGGCTGTGGATGAGTTTTTGGTGAGTTTTTGACACTGAGTATTTATTTCCACTGCATCAAAAAAGCAGCATTTTACAGTTCCAGCAAAGTGGATGGGATTTATAGAAATGTCATGCTCATCGTGCTTCTTATTTACTCAGCGTAAACTGACCTGCGGTGCGTGTTTCAAATCCGCAACATGTCAATTTCTACTGTGAGTAAGCTGAGTTTTATGAGCAGATTTTTTCCATAGACTTGCAGAAATTATTTTTTTTCAGTTATTTTATTATCATTCCTAGCAGGAATACAATTATAGGTAACATCTATATATACAGGTAACATGGTATCAATCATTCACAAAAGACAATGGTCATTGCTCAACTTTCTCTCTCTACACAATGACCTCTCCTCAGGTCACAGATAGAGATTAGAATCATATTTTCCTCGAAATTTACAAAAATTTGAATGTGCCTACAGTAAATGTTTTGTTTTATTCAGTTGGGGCAAATCCATCAAAATGGCAGCTGGCTAGCCGTCATTTTGCTATATTACATAAGGCCAGATAGGGGATCATTTTAAATATATATATATACAGTACAGACCAAAAGTTTGGACACACCTTCTCATTTAAAGATTTTTCTGTATTTTCATGACTATGAAAATTGTACATTCACACTGAAGGCATCAAAACTATGAATTAACACATGTGGAATTATATACTTAACAAAAAAGTGTGAAACAACTGAAAATATGTCTTATATTCTAGGTTCTTCAAAGTAGCCACCTTTTGCTTTGATGACTGCTTTTAATAAGTGGGATTTCTTGCCTTATAAATGGGGTTGGGACCATCAGTTGTGCTTTGCAGAAATCTGGTGGATACACAGCTGATAATCCTACTGAATAGACTGTTAGAATTTGTATTATGGCAAGAAAAAAGCAGCTAAGTAAAGAAAAAACGAGTGGCCATCATTACTTTAAGAAATGAAGGTCAGTCAGTGCGAAAAATTGAGAAAACTTTGAAAATGTCCCCAAGTGCAGTTGCAAAAACCATCAAGCGCTACAAAGAAACTGGCTCACATGAGGACCGCCCCAAGAAAGGAAGACCAAGAGTCACCTCTGCTTCTGAGGATAAGTTTATCTGAGTCACCAGCCTCAGAAATCGCAGGTTAACAGCAGCTCAGATTAGAGACCAAGTCAATGCCACACAGAGTTCTAGCAGCAGACACATCTCTTCAACAACTGTTAAGAGGAGACTTTGTGTAGCAGGCCTTCATGGTAAAATAGCTGCTAGGAAACCACTGCTAAGGACAGGCAACAAGCAGAAGAGACTTGTTTGGGCTAAAGAACACAAGGAATGGACATTAGACCAGTGGAAATCTGTGCTTTGGTCTGATGAGTCCAAATTTGAGATCTTTGGTTCCAACCACCTTGTCTTTGTGTGACGCAGAAAATGTGAACGGATGGACTCTACATGCCTGGTTCCCACCGTGAAGCATGGAGGAGGAGGTGTGATGGTGTGGGGGTGCTTTACTGGTGACACTGTTAGGGATTTATTCAAAATTGAAGGCATACTGAACCAGCATGGCTACCACAGCATCTTGCAGCGGAATGCTATTCCATCCGGTTTGCGTTTAGTTGGACCATTATTTATTTTTCAACAGGACAATGACCCCAAACACACCTCCAGGCTGTGTAAGGGCTATTTGACCAAGAAGGAGAGTGATGGGGTGCTACGCCAGATGACCTGGCCTCCACAGTCACCAGACCTGAACCCAATCGAGATGGTTTGGGGTGAGCTGGACCACAGAGTGAAGGCAAAAGAGCCAACAAGTGCTAAGCATCTCTGGGAACTCCTTCAAGATTGTTGGAAGACCATTTCCAGTGACTACCTCTTGAAGGTCATCAAGAGAATGCCAAGAGTGTGCAAAGCAGTCATCAAAGCAAAAGGTGGCTACTTTGAAGAACCTAGAATATAAGACATATTTTCAGTTATTTCACACTTTTTTGTATATAATTATATATATATATACAATTATATATGTGGAAAAATATATAATTCCACATGTGTTAATTCATAGTTTTGATGCCTTCAGTGTGAATGTACAATTTTCATAGTCATGAAAATACAGAAAAATCTTTAAATGAGAAAGTGTGTCCAAACTTTTGGTCTGCACTAATATATATATATATATATATATATATATATATATATATATACACACACATTTCCAGACACTCAAATTTCCCGCCTCACAGATCCAGCCCGGTTATCTTTAGCTTCTGTTCGGTCACTCAAGCGGTTTCTTCAAAGACATCTTTGGTCCCAACTAGACTCATCATATGTATTGTCCTAAAATGCAATGATGTCACTGGGTCTAGCTATCACAGATTCACTTATTCTTAGTTACAGAGCTTGAATGTCAAAAAAAAGTGAATGAATATCTCTAGAAAATTGTTTCTTTCATATGGTTCATGAATAATAACTGTTGAAAAGGCTACAACTGAATGTTGTTAACAGCAGTTCAGGTAAGATGACTGTTTCCATCATTTACAGAAGATAATCTAAAGTCAGAATGAAAACACATCCTATGAAAAATGTTTATCAGCATCTGGTTCAAAACCCCTTAAAGCTGTAGCACACGTTCATCATATACAGTGGAGAAAATAAGTATTTGATACACTGCCGGTTTTGCAAGTTTTCCCACCTACAAAGAATAGAGGTCTGTAATTTTTACCGTAGGTACACTTCAACTGTGAGAGACAGAATCTAAAAAAAAATAAAAAAAAAATCCCATTGTATGATTTTTAAATAATTAATTTGCATTTTATTGCATGAAATAAGTATTTGATATAATAGAAAAACAGAACTTAATATTTGGTACAGAAACCTTTGTTTGCAATTACGGAGGTCAGACGTTTCCTATAGTTCTTGACCAAATTCGCACACACTGCAGCAGAGATTTTGGTCCACTCCACCATACAGATATTCTCCAGATCTTTCAGGTTTCAGGGCTGTCACTGGGCAACATTGAGTTTCATCTCCCTCCATAGATTTTCTATTGGGTTTAGGTCTGTAGACTGGCAAGGCCACTACAGGACCTTGTTATGCTTCTTATGGAGTCACTCCTTAGTTGCCCTGGCTGAGTGTTTTGTCATGCTGGAAGATCCAGGCACAACCCATCTTCAATGCTCTTATTGAGGGAAGGAGGTTGTTGGCCAAAATCTTGCGATACATGACCCCATCCATCCTCCCTTCAATACGGTGCAGTCGTCCTGTCCCTTTTTCAGAAAAGCAGCCCCAAAGTATGATGTTTCCTCCACCATGCTTCATGGTTGGGACGGTGTTCTTGGGGTTCTTGGTGTTCATCCTTCTTCTTCCTCCAAACACGGCAAGTGGAGTTGATACCAAAAAGTTCTATTTTGGTCTCATCTGATCACATGACCTTCTCCCATGCCTCTTCTGGATCATCCAGATGGTCATTGGCAAATTTCAAACTGGCCCGGACATGTGCTGGTGTGAGCAGGTGGAACTTGTGTGCTCCGCAGGATTTCAATTCATGAAGGCGTAATGTGTTACTAATGGTAATGTTTGAGACTGTGGTCCCAACTCTCTTCAGGTCATTGACCAGGTCCTCCCATGTAGTTCTGGGCTGATTCCTAACCTTTCTCAGAATCATCCTTACCACATGAGGCGAGATCTTGTATTGAGCCCCAGACCGAGGAAGACTGATAGTTATCCTGTGTTTCTTCCATTTTCTAATAATTGCACCAACAGTTGTTGAATTCTCAACAAGGTGCTTGCCCATTGTCCTGTAGAACATCCCAGATTTGTGCAGGACTACAATTTTGTCCCTGGTGTCCTTTTGACAGCTCTTTGGTCTTGGCCATGGTGGAGAGGTTGGAGTGTGATTAATTGAGTGTGTGGACAGTTGTCTTTTATACAGGTATCGAGTTCAAACATGTGCAATTAATACAGGTAATGAGTGCAGAGTAGGAGGTCTTCTTAAAGAAAAACTAACAGGTCTATGAGAGCCAGAATTCTTGCTGGTTGGTAGGTGATGAAATACTTATTTCATGCAATAAAATGCAATTTCATTATTTAAAAATCATACAATGTGATTTTCTGTTTTTTTTTTTATTTTTACACTTCAACTGTGAGAGACAGAATGTATCTATGATAAAAATTACAGACATCTCCATTCTTTGTAGGTGGGAAAACTTGCCAAATCGGCAGTGTATCAAATACTTATTTTCCCCACTGTATATGATGAATGTTTGCTACAGCTTTAAGTGGTTTGAACCAGATAAATATTTTTCATAGAATGTGTTTTTTTTCTGAAAACTTACAAAATCGGCAGTGTATCAAATACTTATTTTCCCCACTGTACCATATAAAAACATGTGACATACATGTCTGGTGCTGGTGTATGGAGTAGACTCATACAAAACAGACCTTTTATAGGAGATTGCTTTAGTCCCCTGCAGCCATCCTTATCTTTAGGTAGTATTGACATTCTGATCTTCCTAAAACTCTCCCTCTGTGCCTCTAGATTACATTTCTCAAGAGGTAGAGCAGTATCTGTTCAACAGTTAGTTCACACACTCAACCTACCAGGCACCATCCTGAGACTCCTGTACAGTCTCAAGATGGATAAATCATTTTCCATTCTGTTTCTCCTTCCTAACATTCCTACCACTTCACCTTGTATGTGTTATCCAGAGACTCTCCTGCAGTCCATAATATAAATGTGCTGACACTGGCACTATACAGGTTCAGTGTACAGTAGGGGAGAAATTAGTTATATAATGTATTAATTTATTATAAAGTAATCTAGCACTATGAAATGACAAGCAGCATCCTTTCTGTTTAAACTCACCAGTTGATCTGCTTACTATTGCTATCTGTGGAGTTTGCACTGCTTCTGCATCGTCTGCTCTCTCTCACTCCCTGCACACATTCCTAGTCACTCCTGACTTGCTGAAGATCACAGGCCACACTCCCATGTTATCTCAATTAAGAACACTTTGCAGGTGTGAGCTTGAGTGACAGGCCATGTTCAAAGCACAGGCATGAGATCATTTTACTCTGTGCTTTAAACAGACTGTTGTAGAATTTTAACAGTAGTAAATTATTAAGCTTCTTCATTTCTCATGGAATTTATAATGCTTTAATAATGTGTGATACCGGAAAGACCCTTTCATTATCTACAGAAAAATAAACACGTAATGGGTTTCAGAAAATAACTTTTCTTCTTTTTCCCCCAATTATTTTATTCATTAAAAGCCTCAAAGTCACAAGTTATGCATTTTGGAAGACAGAGATAAAGAAAAAAAAAATTACTACAGTGGGATGGGGTACATTAGTAAAAAAACATATAGTCAAGGACGAGAGTGTTGGCACCCTTGAAATTGTTCCAGAAAATGAAGTATTTCTCCCAGGAAATTATTGCAATTACACATGTTTTGTTATATACAGTGGCATGTCAAAGTTTGGGTACTCAAGGTCAAAATTTACTGTTATTGTGAAAAGTTAAGCAAGTTGAAGATTAAATGATCTCTAAAAAGGCTGAAGATAAAGATGATACATTTCCTTTGTATTTCAGGCAAAAAATATATATATATTTATATTGTCATTTTTTACATTTTAAAAATTACAAAAAGGAAAATAGGCAGATGCAAAAGTTTGCGCACAATGCATGGTTAGTACCTAGTAGCACCTCCTTTTGCAAGTATCATAGCTTGTAAACACTTTTTGTAGCCAGCCAAGAGTCTTTCAATTCTTGTTTAAAGGATTTTCATCCATTCTTCCTTTTAAAATTCTTCCAGTTCTGTGAGAGTCATCTTGCATGCACTGCTATTTTGAGGTCTAGCCACAGATTTTCAATGATGTTCAGATCAGGGGACTGTGAGAGCCATTGTAAAACCTACAGCTTGCGCCTTTTGAGTAGTCTATTGTGGATATTGACATGTGTTTAGGATCATTATCCATTTGTAAAAGCCATCCCCTTTTCAACTTCAGATTTTTTTACAGATCTTGTTATGTTTGCATCGGGAATTTGTTGAAATTTCATTAAATCTATTCTTCCCTCTACCCATGAAAAGTGCCCCATGCCATTGGCTGCAACACAACCCCCCCAAAGCATGATCTATCCACCCCCATGCTTAACGATTGGCGAGATGATCTTTACCTGAAATTCTGTGCCCTTGTTTCTCAACACATACCTTTGATCATTGTGGCCAAAGAGTTCTATTTTAACCCCATAGGTACACAGGAATTTATTTCCAAAATGCCTCAGGATTGTTTAGATGTTCTTTTGCATACTTCTGATGCTGAATTTTATTCTGATGATCCAGGAGAGGTTTTCTTCTGATGGCTCTTTCATGAAGGCCATATTTATGCAGGTGTCTCTGAACAGTAGAACAATGTACCACAACTCCAGAGTCTGATAAATCTTTTTGGCCTTTTGCAGTCAAGCGAGGGTTCTGATTTGCCTCTCTAGCAATCCTGCGAGCAGTTCTCAGTGACATTTTGCTTGGTCTTCCAAACCTTTACCTCCACTGTTCCTGTTATTCGCCATTTCTTAATTATATTTTGAACTGAGGGAAGGGCAACTTTAAAACGCTTTGCTGTCTTCTTATGGCATTCTCCCGCTTTGTGGGCCTCCATCATTTTTATTTTCATAGTGCTGGGCAGCTGCTTAGAAGAACCCATGGCTGCTGTTTTTTGGCACAAGGTTAGAGGAAGCTGGGTTTTTATAAAGCTGGGAAATTTGCATCACCTGGTCTTTCCTAACGATGATAGTGAACAAGCCATAACCCTAACAGGTTAAGGCCTGAAACTTTCTTTGGTCAAAGTTATTTGAGCACACAAATCTCCAAGGGTGCCCAAACTTTTGCATCTGCCCATTCTCCTTTTTGTAATTTTTTAAATGTAGAGAATACAATATATATATATTTTTTTTGCCTAAACTATAAAGGAAATGTGTCATCCTTTGCCCTTTTAGAGATCATTTCATCTTCAACTTGCTTAACTGTTCACTAGAGATGAGCTTTGTTCTACTCGAACTGTTCGCCAATCTCAAATTCGAGCTGTTTTGGGCGGTGTTCGAGCCGTTCGGCGAACACGAACAATTTGAGAAAAATTCGGCTGTTCGAGGTTATGTTCGATAACTGTTCGTGCACCAAAATCATAACTGGATTTTTTCTCAGTAATGATGAAAATTAATGTTAATACGCAGTTTGAGTGTACAGCGGGGTGGGGGGAGGGGCAGGGGATGGATCTCTGCAGGAACAATGAAGATCTCCATTTTTTTTTCTCTTTCCCGCATTTGCAGTGGGGGGGTGCAATCTGTCAGCCTATCAGCAGCGCACACACGGAGCGAAGTGCTTTTTTTCACACAAGCAAGGGCATGTGTCATTGGCAGTGTATGTCACATGTCCTTGCCCTATAAGACCAAGCCATTTTCCCCGTCGCCACCATTTTCTCACTGCTGCAGCTGCGTGTTAGACGGCACCGCTGTTGCTGTGTGCGCTATACCTTGTTAATTTCAAGCCAATTTTCGCACAAATATACAGATAGCTTGGGAGTAGGGAATAGTTGTGATTGCAGTCCTTTTAAGGACTAGGTTACAGCATTTCCTACGACTTTTATCAGGGAGGTCTGTGCTCTTAAATAGATAGGTTGTGGGAGTAAAGACTAATTGCAATTGGAGTCCTTTTCAGGACTAGGTTACATCAGTTCCTATCAGTTTTTGCCAGGCAGGTCTGTGCCAGTGCTGTGCAAGTTTTTTTCACAGCATTTGGCTGAATCTAGCAAAGCTAATCCTTTTTGGCCTATTGCAGAGTGTGTTAGTCAGTGGAGTAGCCTATCTGTGTTGCAAGATATACCACCTGTGTATAGAATACCAATTTTTTTACTGCACCTAGTGAAGTAAAATCTTTTGGGCATAGCATCATTCTATTAGTCCATCTATACTGACCTCCATCAGGTTGCAAATTAAAACTAATTTTTATCTGCATCTACCTCTGAAAAAATATTGGGCTTCTAGCTGTGTGTGGGACTTGTTGTATTAGTCCATCTATACTGACCTCCATCAGGTTGCAAACTGAATATATTTTTTTCTGCATCTACCTCTGAAGAAATATTGGGCTTCTAGCTGTGTGTGGGTCTTGTTCTATTAATCCATCTATACTGACCTCCATCAGGTTGCAAACTGAATATAATTTTTTTCTGCATCTAGCTCTGAAAAAATATTTGGCCTTCTAGTAGTGTGTCGGACTTTCTCTATTAGTCCATCTATACTGACCTCCATCAGGTTGCAAACTGAATATATTTTTTTCTGCATCTACCTCTGAAAAAATATTGGGCTTCTAGCTGTGTGTGGGTCTTGTTCTATTAATCCATCTATACTGACCTCCATCAGGTTGCAAATTCAAAATAATTTTTTTCTGCATCTAACCCAGCCAATAGTTTTGGCCTAATACCACAGTTTGGCCACTCAGCTCTGCTAGGTTACCATCCATTGTTTTTTTGTGCAAACAACTCCAGAGTTGTGAATTAGTTAACCACCAAAATGAGTGGAAAAAGGCCTGCTGCTGGTGGAAAGGGGAATAGGCGTGTTGGGAAGGGGAAAAAAGGTTGTGTCCGTGGGGTAGGTGTTAAAGCAACAGTAACATCTGCAGAAGAAAGACCATCTTCCAGCCAAACTAAAATGTCTACTTCTTTTAGCGGACAATGTGATAAGATCCCTTTCTTACAGCCACGCCAATCGCTACAAATTCCAGATGAGGCACAAAAACAGCAGGTGCTTCAACGGATATCAAGTGCTCCTTTAAGTGGGCTCTCCTCCACATCAACTTCAACATCACAAATACTCCAGTCCTCAAAGGTGTCACCCAAATCGCACTTGCTTCCTCACAGCTCCCAAATCTCCAGCTGCCCATCTGAGTATGAGGTAGAACAGATGGTTGAGTCTGCAGAGCTGTTTACTCATACTATAGCCTGGGAATCAGAGGTCGACTCCAGCGCTTCTGTGAATCCAGACGAGGAAATGATCTGCACTGATGCCCAGAATCTTTATGAGTCGGATCCAGGATCAGACGCAGAAGGTTCTGACCATAATGTAGACCCTCATTCCCAAACTGTAACTCCTGTTGGTGGAGACAATGAGGAAGACGATGATAAGACTCAAATACCTGATTGGAGCGACAACTTTAGTTTTTTGTCAGGGCAGGAACAGGTTGGCTCTGAGGACGACGGGTGTGATAACGCACAGGGTGATGATGATGAGGTCGGAGATCCCACTTACTGTCAACCCACAGTCAGCCAAGAGATGAGGTCAGCAGAGGAGGTGGAGGAAGATGCTAGTGACGACGAGGTCAGGTTGCGCCTTCCTGGACAGAGACGTAGTACTGGAAGCACGTCAACAACTGCATCCTCAAACACAACTCTGCCTCTCACCACAAGTCGTGGTGGCTCTTCAGGTCGCATGGGTGCTAAGTGTTATGTTCTGCTACCAGAGCTAAGGAAAGAGAGGAGATCTGTCCCTACAATAGAACTCAGCTGAATCCCTACGATGTAACAGGGGACCTGATCCTGCGATCAGACCTGCTAAAGTCCTAAGCTAGTCTGTACGAAGACCTATAGATGTGGGGAGGGTATCCCTACAAGTACTAAGGACTGGGAGGAATATGGGACACCTCCTAACAGAAATAGTAGCAGACAGACGAACAAACAAAATATATAGAACATAGAGGTCAGTAGACCAAGCAAACTAACAGAGCAAGACACAAAGCACAGGCTAGCTAGAAAGTAGATATACAATGAAGTCCAGCAAAGCCAGAAGGGCGGAGCAGGATTAAATAGGCCAACAAGGTCATGTGACCAGCAAAGGAAAAAAAAACTAACAGCAAGGTTCTAACAGTACCCCCCCTTCTAAGAGGATCCTCCGGATCCCCTAGGACCAGGCTTATCAGGAAATCTCCTGTGAAACGCTCTGATAAGTCTGGACGCGGAAACATCATCTGACCTCACCCAAGAGTTATCCTCGGGTCCGAAACCTTTCCAGGCCACAAGATACTGCAAACTACCTCTATACCGTCTAGAGTCAAGGATGCGAGAAATTTCATATTCCCCGTCCTCCACCACCGGAGGAACAGAGGCAGAGGCGTCACCATCCGACACAACAGCTTTTTTTAACAGAGAGACATGAAAGACCGGATTAATTCTCCAGGAGGTAGGAACCTCCAACCTAACAGCAGATTGGTTGACAACCTGAAGCACCTTAAAGGGCCCTACAAACTTGGGACCCAATTTCTTAGAAGGAATCCTCAACCGCAGATTCCTAGAGGACAACCAAACCATGTCACCAACAGCGAACAAAACCTCCTGTCGTTTCCTATCAAAGTAGTCTTTAGATTTTCTGTTGGCCTCCTGAAGATTACCACGCACATCCGTCCAAACTCTTTCCAAATCACCGGAAAAATTCTCCTCCTCAGGCACGGCAGATCCCAACTTGGAGAACGACCCAAACGACGGATGTCTCCCAGAACAACAAAAAAAAGGCGAACAACCAGCAGAAGAAGATGTATGATTGTTCAGAGCAAATTCGGCAAGTGGCAGAAACTCAGACCACCCCTCTTGATTGTCTGCCACAAAACAACGCAAGAACTGCTCAACATCCTGGTTTTTCCTTTCTGTCTGGCCATTAGATTCAGGATGATATCCGGACGAAAACGACAAATGAATTCCCAACCTGTCACAAAAGGCACGCCAAAAACGAGCCACGAACTGAGGACCCCTATCAGAAACAATGTCAGTAGGAACGCCATGAAGTCTGACAATTTCCTTGACAAAGGCCTTAGCGAGAGTTTTAGCGCAGGGCAGTTTGACGAAGGGAACCAAGTGACACATCTTGCTAAAACGGTCCACGACCACCCAGATGACAGTAAAACCCTCAGAGGGGGGAAGGTCAGTTATAAAGTCCATAGCCAAATGTGTCCAAGGAGCACTGGGGACCTCCAAAGGACAAAGCAACCCCGCAGCAGGAGTATGTGAGGACTTAGATCTAGCACATACAGTACATTGGCGCACCCACTTAATGACTTCCTTCTGCCATCCAGGCCACCAAAAACTGCGACCCACCAGTCTCTTGGTCTCAGAGATTCCGGGATGACCTGCTAACCGAGATTCGTGACACTCAACAAACAAATCTCTCCTAAAGGTCCCAGGCACAAACATCCTCCCATGAGGAGTGTTAGAAGGGGCATTCTCCTGAGCTTTAAGAATCTCATCTTCCAAAACGGAGTCTAAAGCAGCTATCACAACACCTTCTTGTAAAATGTTTTCCTCTTTCTCAGCACCGACTATGGGAGAAAAACTGCGAGACAAGGCATCCGCCTTAACATTCTTAGTACCAGGGATGTAAGTAACGGAGAAATTAAACCGCGAGAAAAACAGTGCCCACCTAGCCTGACGGGCATTCAGGCGCTTGGCAGCATCAAGATATATCAGATTTTTATGATCCGTAAGAACCTGAACGGGAAATTCCGCACCTTCCAAGAAGTGGCGCCAGTGTTCAAATGCGAGTTTAATAGCCAATAATTCCCGATTACCAATATCGTAATTCAATTCAGTCTCCGAAAATTTTTTTGAAAAAAAGGCACAGGGATGTAACCCATCCCCGTTATCCTGAGACAATACTGCGCCAACCCCCACAGAGGAAGCATCAACCTCAACCAAAAACGGCCTAGTAACATCAGGCTGCATAAGGATGGGAGCAGAGGTGAACCTCTCCTTGAGATACACAAAAGCTTCAATGGCCTCAGAAGACCACTGAACCGCATCAGCACCTTTCCTGGTGAGATCAGTCAGAGGTTTGAAAATACTAGAAAATTTTTTTATGAATTTTCTATAGTAATTGGCGAAACCCAAAAACCTCTGTATCGATTTCAAACCAATAGGCCTAGGCCATTCCTGCACAGCCTGAACCTTAACCGGATCCATCTCAAAACCTTTGCTGGAGATAATGTAGCCCAAAAAACTAATTCTCTGTACAGCGAACTCACATTTCTCCAGCTTAGCAAAAAGCGAATTGTCCATTAATAACTGTAATACCTCACGCACGCTCCGCCAATGAGACTCCAGATCCGGCGAATAAATCAAAATGTCATCCAAATACACAACCACATTTTTACCGATCAAAGGTTTAAGGATGTCATTAATCAGATTCTGAAAAAATGCAGGAGCATTAGTAAGACCAAAAGGCATAACCAGATTCTCAAAATAAGATAAGATAAGATAAGATAAGATAAGATATACTTTATTTATCCCGTAGGAAATTGCGGTATCACAGCAGCAGAACACAGATCTCGAACATGACACATATGATAACATAACATTTGGAATACTTTAGACATTGCTTTTCAGACATTTGTTAAACACCCCCATAGCTGTTGGAACAAACGATCTCCTGTATTTTTCCTTTTTACACCTTAGTTGTATTAGGCGATTGCTGAATGTGCTCTTCTGTTTCGCAAACAGTTCATAAAGCGGGTGTGTGTTGTTGCCCATTATAGCTCTGCACTTCTTCTTAATCCTTTCCTCTACCACCTCTTCAAAAGTCCCAAGCTGTAGGCCCACCGTCGCGCTAGCCTTCTTTATAAAATGACCCACAGGAGTGTTAAAAGCAGTCATCCATTCATCACCCTCCTTCATGCGCAACAGATTGTATGCCCCCTTAAGGTCAATTTTAGAGAACCACTTGGCCCCCAATAACTGGTTAAACAGATCAGGAATCAATGGCAGTGGGTAAGGATTGCGTACCGTAATTTTGTTAATCTCACGAAAATCCAGACAAGGACGTAAACCGCCGTCCTTTTTTTTTACAAAAAAAAATCCAACCGCCACAGGAGACTTAGAGGGCCTAATGTGACCGGCGGCCAAACTTGTCTGTATGTATTCCTCCAAAGCCTTCCTCTCAGGAATAGTAAGATTAAATAAACGACTTTTAGGAAGAGTCGCTCCAGGGACAAATTCAATAGAACAATCATAGTCTCTATGGGGAGGCAAAACCTGCGATTCCTTCTCAGAAAAAACTCTCCAAAAATCCTGAATAGGAACAGGCAATTCTCCCCTATCCAAAGCTGCAATACGCCCGTTACAACACTTGTCATAACATTTATGGCTCCAGGATTTAATTTCACTGGTAGACCAATCCAGTACAGGATTGTGAAATTTTAACCAGGGCAAACCCAATATTACTGGAGAAGGCAAGTTATTCAACACTACCAAATCCAATTTCTCATGGTGAACACCATTAATAGTGAGAGGAAATTCACTGACCTTGAGAGTAATATTCTTCAAAGGGGAACCATCCACCGAAACCACAGCAATGGGGGATGATAAAGGTTCAGGTTTTAAATTGAGTTTTTCCACGAATCCCCCATCAATTACATTCAGTGTAGACCCGCAATCAACAAACACCCGAAATTCCATAAATTTTTCCTGAGCAATCGTGGAAGCAGCTAAAAATATACCCTTGGAATTTAAACAGGCAATACGGGCGTGACTGACCATTTTTTTTTCTTTCTTCATACGAAGCTCACAGCCTTTAATCAAATGACCAGATTTTCCGCAATAGAAGCACAAGCCTTCCGAAAAACGACGGTCTTTTTCTTGAGAGCGAGGTGCCACCGATCCAATCTCCATCGGTTCACCACTGTTAGTACACACATTCTCATAACCAGAAACTGACATAGCAGAGGATTTGCTCTCATTAACCCTTGCACGCAGTCTCCTATCCACCCGTATAGCTAATTGCATAGCCTGTTGCAAATCTTCAGGTGTAGGATAAGCAATTAGCAGGTCTTTAACCCTTTCACTGAGCCCAGCAAGAAATAGACTTTTCAGAGCAGAATCGTTCCACCCTGTTTGAGTGGACCAACGACGAAAATGTGTACAATATTTTTCGACATTACCTGATCCTTGTTTTAAACGTCTCAACTCAGTCTCAGCTGATGCCACACGGTCAGGATCATCATATAATAGTCCCAAAGCAGAAAAAAAACTATCCACTGATCTGAAGCATGTATCACTAGGTTGCAAAGAAAAGGCCCACTCCTGAGGCTCTTTGCGCAAAAGTGACATTATGAACCCTACGCGCTGGGATTCATCCCCAGAGGACTTGGGTCTCAAACGAAAATACAATAAGCAAGCATTTTTGAATGAAAAAAATTCTCGATGTTCACCAAAAAATAAATCCGGCAAACATACCTTAGGCTCCAAGAAATGTGCTCCAGGACAGTTACTCACGTGCTGACGGAGCTCGGCCACCTCCAGAGAGAGTCCCTGCAGGCGATGAACCAAATCCTGAACCGACACCATGATGGAACAGAAAAATCTTTCCTTAGAGAATTTGCGGGCTGGACTTACTGTTATGTTCTGCTACCAGAGCTAAGGAAAGAGAGGAGATCTGTCCCTACAATAGAACTCAGCTGAATCCCTACGATGTAACAGGGGACCTGATCCTGCGATCAGACCTGCTAAAGTCCTAAGCTAGTCTGTACGAAGACCTATAGATGTGGGGAGGGTATCCCTACAAGTACTAAGGACTGGGAGGAATATGGGACACCTCCTAACAGAAATAGTAGCAGACAGACGAACAAACAAAATATATAGAACATAGAGGTCAGTAGACCAAGCAAACTAACAGAGCAAGACACAGAGCACAGGCTAGCTAGAAAGTAGATATACAATGAAGTCCAGCAAAGCCAGAAGGGCGGAGCAGGATTAAATAGGCCAACAAGGTCATGTGACCAGCAAAGGAAAAAAAACCTAACAGCAAGGTTCTAACACTAAGCCTTGCATAGCCTGGGCATTTTTTCAGATCGATAAAGATGACCCAACTCGTGTTATCTGTAACATTTGTCAGCAAAAGCTAAGTAGAGGCCAAAAAATACATAGTTTGAGTACTTCATGCATGAACCGGCACATGGACATGAAGCATAAGTTGCAGTGGGAAGCTCAGTGTGCTACAATGCGGCCTAGCCGGCCAGGCCAACCACCGTCTGCCATATCTTGTGCATCCGCGGCCTCTTCATCCTCTGTGACTGGGGGGAAAGCAGTCACACCTTTTTTGGGGCGCAGACCTGCCACCTCTTTACCCGCAACAGCCAGCGTGATTGGCAGGTCATCATTTTCTTTGGAGGTGGTAACACCAGCTGGTGTTGAGCGCTGTCCGACATCGATAGCACCACCTTTGGATCAAGGCAACCTAACATGTCCGCCTGCATCTTCCTCACAGACCGGCAGTTTGCCGGGGACACCCTTATCAACCCCGTCTAAGCACAATAGCCAGCCCTCGGTCCCTCAGATGTGGACAAGTAAAAGACCATTTCCTCCTAGCCATGAGAAAGCTAAGAGGTTGAATTTCACCATCTGCAAACTCTTGGCTACAGAAATGCTACCTTTCCGCCTGGTGGACACAGAGGATTTTCGAGACCTTATGTCCGTCGCAGTGCCCCAGTACCAGATGCCCAGTCGGCACTACTTCTCAAAGAAAGGTGTGCCTGCGCTCCACCAGCATGTCGCACATAACATCACAGCTTCTTTGAGAAACTCTGTGTGTGACAGGGTGCATTTCACCACAGACACTTGGACGAGTAGGCATGGACAGGGGCGTTACATGTCGCTGACTGGGCACTGGGTAACTATGGTGACAGCAGGACAAGGGGCTGCTGTCCATGTCTTGCCGTCCCCACGAGTTGTGCCTCAATCCTCTTTATGTCAAAGTTCCTCCACTGCTTCTGCCTCCTCAACCTCCTCTCGGTCTTCCACCTGCACCCAAAGCCTGTCTGGTCATGCCGCAAGCTTTCTAACTGCGCAGAAGGGATCCTGCACACCTCCTTACTATGCTGGCAGTAGGGCTCAACGTCATCAGGCGGTTTTTACATTGAAATGTCTGGGAAATGTGAGTCACACAGCTGAGGAGTTGTGGTCAGCTCTGGAGAACCAATTTCATGAATGGTTGTCTCCACTGGACCTGAAACCAGGGAAGGCCGTGTGCGACAATGCTGCAAACCTGGGTGCGGCCCTTCGCCGGGGCAATGTCACACACGTGCCTTGTATGGCTCACGTGTTGAACCTGGTTGTCCAGCAATTTTTAGCCCACTATCCCAGACTAGATGGCCTTCTGCAGAGGGCACGGTCGCTGTGTGCTCACTTCCGCCGTTCGCATCCCGCAGCTCAGCGACTTACATCTCTACAGAAGTCGTTGGGCCTGCCACTTCACCGGCTAAAATGCGATGTGCCTACCCGGTGGAATTCAACTCTGCACATGTTGCAGCGACTGTGGCAGCACCGACAAGCCCTGGTGCAATACGTTCTGACGTATAGCCTGGGCCAACGAGATTCAGAGGTGGGGCAAATCACTCTGGAGGAGTGGTCTCAGATCAGGGACCTATGCACCCTTCTGCACAGTTTTGAAATGGCGACGAAGATGTTTAGTGCTGACGATGCCATTATCAGCATGACTATTCCGGTGATTTACATGCTGGAGCACATGTTAAACAGAATTCGGAGTCAGGTGGTGGCACAAGAGGAGGTGGAGGAAGTAGAGGAGGAGGAGTTGTATGCGGAAGGGCTAACATCTGCAAGGTCCAGACGGTCGGCAGCACCAAGGCGGCAGGCATGTGAGGGTGGGGGAGATGGTTTTACCAGGGCGCATGGTAGCAGCCAAACTAGTGAGGAAGGTGCAGGAGCCCAGGAAGAAGTGGAGGACGAACTGATGGAAGACTCATCAGATGAGGGAGACCTTGATCACATTTCTGTTGTGCGAGGTTGGGGGGAGAGGACAGAGGAAGGAAGCATGATTGTTACCTCGCCACCAACACAACAGGGACTTGGTGCTCCTGGATGCGCAACACACATGAGTGCCTTCTTGCTGCACTACCTGCAACATGACCCTCGAATTGTGAGAATTAGAAATAATCCTGACTACTGGGTTGCCACACTGTTAGATCCCCGGTACAAAAGTAAATTTGCAGAAATTATTCCTGCCATAGAAAGGGATGCACGCATGCAGGAGTATCAGCAGAGACTGTTGCAGAATCTTACATGTGCTTTTCCACAAAATACCAGTGGTGCACGTAGTGAATCTCACAGTTCCAACTTGCCAACCGTGGGACCGTCAAGTGTTCAGCACTCAAACCGTAACAGAACCACAGTATCTGCTGGTAACATCAATTTTGCGGAATCATTTCACCACTTTTTTAGCCCATCCTTTGCAAGGCCACAGGAGACAAGAAGTCTGACACATAGTGAACGCCTAGAGACGATGGTACAGGAGTATCTTCAAGTAAACATTGAAGCCACGACTGTGTCACTGGACCCTTGCTCTTTTTGGGCTTCCAATCTGGATAAATGGCCGGAGCTAGCCACTTACGCCTTGGAGATCTTGTCATGCCCCGCAGCCAGCGTTCTGTCTGAACGTGTGTTCAGCGCTGCTGGTGGTGTGCTGACAGATAAGCGCACGCAGCTCTCCACTGATAATGTAGACAGACTTACGTTCATAAAGATGAACAAATCATGGATCCGAAACGACTTTTCTACCTCTGTGTCATCCTGGGGAGAGTAAAAGCTTGATGATTGGTTAAAATCACCCTACCAACCGTTTTAAGCTTTCAAATTACTAATCATGTTTATCTGTATCTTGACTGGAAAATAATTTGGGCTTTGTAGCAGTGTGCAGCACTGATCCTATTAGGCCATCTATACTAAAGCTTCACCAGATTTAAAATTTAAAATAATTTTTAGCTGCATCTAGCCCGGAAAATAATTTTGGGGCTCCGAGATGCGCAAGACACATAAGTGCCTTCTTGCTGCACTACCTGCAGCATGACCCTCATATTGTCAGAATTCGAAGTAATCATGACTACTGGGTTGCCACACTCTTAGATCCCCCAAACTTTTCGATCAACCTTTTCATTTTAATAAAGACCAAAAAAATGGTCATTTTTGAAATTATAAGCATTAGCAGGTTGTTAGAAACTGAAATCAAACAGTTTTCAACTCAAAACTTTATTCTAGGTGATGTTACATTTTCACATAGGACCCCTTGTTCGAAAGGAGCTTCTGAACTCTCTCGTCCATTGAATTTGTCAGGTTTTGGATGGTTTCTGCTTCAATTGTTTTGCATGAGGACAGAATACCCTCCCTGAGCTGTTGCTTAGATGTGAACTGCCTCCCGCCATCATAGACACTCCTTTTAATGATGCTCCAAAGGTTCTGAATGGGGTAGAGGTCAGGGGAGCATGGGGGTCACACCATAAGTTTGTCCCCTTTTATGCCCATATCAGCCAGAGATGCAGATGTTTTATGTGCAGCATGAGATGGTGCATTATCATGCAGAAAAATGATCTTGCTGTGAAATACACGGTTCTTCTTCTTGAACCATGGCAGGAAGTGCTGTTTGAGAAAATCCACATACATTATGGAGTTCATCTTTAGCGCCTTCAGGGATCCTAAAGGGGCCGACAATCTCTCTCCCCATGATTCCAGCCCAAAACATTACTCCACCTCCTCCTTGTTGGCGCTGTAGCCGTGTTTGCGTGGGGTGTCCATCAACCAGCCATCCTCCACTCCATCCATCTGGACCATCGAGCGCTGCACGGCACTCATCCGTGAACAAAACAGTTTTGAAATCAGTCTTCATGTAATGTTTGGCCCACTGGAGCCGTTTCTGCTTGTGTGAAGTGGATAGAGGAGGTCGACAGGATGGCGCATGCACAGCTGCAAACCTCTGAAGGACCCTGCATCTTGTTGTTCGGGGGACGTTGGAGGCAAAAGCAGCTTCAAAAACTTGTCTGCTGCTATGACAAGGCTTTTTTGCCGCTGCTCTTTCAACCTGACGTAATTGCCTGTAGGAAAGAGTCCTCAATTTGCCCTTATCAGCACGCACACGTGTGTACTGTGAATCAGCTACATACTTCTTGATTGCCAAGACACTTCATCCTGATCATCGCACAATGTTGATTGTAGTCATGCCTTGACCTAAACACTCCACAATTTGTTGCTTCTCAGCAGCCGACACATCCTTTTTCTTTCCCATTTTGGCAGAAAATGTAGGCTGCTTAATACTGTGAGAGAGCCTTCTTAAGTAGTCTTGCCTTTCATTGGACACACCTGCCAAACTAATTAGCACAGGTGTCTGCAATTGCTTACAGTGATATAAAGAGCCCTGACACACATCACCATCAATGAGTTTAACTGACAAACAAACAAATTCTTCCCTTATCACTCCTAAACACTTTTTGCATAATAATTTGGAACGCAGTGTACATGTGCTTTTCCACAAAACACCAGTGGTTCACGTAGTGAATCTTACAGTTCTAACTTGCCAACCGTGGTCTGTATGGAGTTGTTCAATAAAGGGCCCAAAATTAAGATAACATAGGTGGGAGAGGTCTCTATGAATAGGAATTCCTAAGTATTTGATACCCTGTGAGGGCCAGGCAAAGGGAAAGTTGGACTGGATGGAATCCTATATGGATTTGGGGAGGGAGACATCGAGGGCCTCAGACTTCGCTGCATTGATTTTAAAATTTTACCATGTAACAAAGTGATTTATTTCAGCCATAACAGCATGGATGGATATATGTGATTGAGTGATATATACTAGGACATCATCAGCAAATAGAGAGCACTTGTACTCGGTGCCTCCCACCTCAATCCATCTAATATTGGGGTTATGGCGAATTGATGAGAGCAGGTGCTCCGTCACTAGGATGTATAAGAGAGGGGACAGAGGACATCACTGCCTTGTCCCATTGGTGATTGTGAAAGGTGATGAAAATGTTCTGACGCACCCCCTGGGCCTTGGGACACCCGGAGCCAGACCCTTTTTGGTGGATGCTGGTGGTTGTAGTCTTCGTGGCGGCGACCCGGTTCCGTGGCTCAGGGCGGTCAAACCAGTGGCGGAACTATTTATGTGGTTTTGATGTTTAAATGTCCGACTACGCCACCCGTGGATTGCGGTCAGAGTGAACCGCCGCTACAGGGCAGACCGCTGAGGCTGGTGTTGTGGGTGCAGCAGAGCGTAGCATAACTCCCCACGGGAGGAGTATAGCCTCAGGGCAGTGTATGCGGAGGATGGGGGTGATGGTGCAGGGCAGCAGCAGTAACGACACGGAGTCAGTGATGCAGTTCAGGGCCTTTACTCACATTTCTTATTATCCAGACCACGTCTGCAGGTAACGGCTGCCCACGTCGTACTGTGCTCACCAGGTGAGGGGCTCAGACAACTCCCAGATAACTTTGGAGCACTTCACAGGACCCCCTTTGTGTGTCCTTTGTCTGGCCTTTCTTACCAACACTTCTGTCCGGCTGCCTCGGGCCTCCTCTTGGTAAACTTGGCGCCAGTTTCCCTGACCCTATGTGGTGCCTTCCTAGCGGGTGTAGCGAGGGGCTGCGCCACATAAAATGTCAGAGCCTCCGGTTTCTAGCTGAGGGTCGTTTCATGCCTCCACTAGTTCGGGGACCGGTCTCCCCCTTTGGCCTGACCCCTCCACGCAGGTGGATTCGGGCGTGCGGTGGCGACTCGCCCGTCCGCACCCCTGGGATCCCTTCATTCCTTGTTCCTGGAGCCTTCTCCGCTCCTCTTCCTTCCTTCTCCCTCTTCCAGGCCTGGGCCTCTGTTACTAGGCCCGCCTCCGGAGCAGAGCTCATGCAGAGCCCCTGCTCCCTGCCACTTCTGCTCAGACTTCTCTGCACTGAACTAAGATGGTGCCCACCTTTTATACTCCCTTCTCAATGCACCCAGGAACTGCTTCCTCCCTACTCCTGCACTACAGGGTTCCCCTTCCTCAGTGTTCCCTCCCCCCACTCCAGCCAGGGACAGGGACTGTCGTGCCCATCTCAGGGGCATATTGGTCGCCCTGCCCCACGGCAATGTGGTGTAATGCATGCAGGTGTCGGGTCCTGATCCACACTCCATCCTTACCTGAGAGTGAGATATCACACCTCTGGGTGAGGTGCAATACGTCTGTAGCAACCGAGCCCTCAGGGTGCTACAGTTCCATTTATCTTCAGCCTAGGTGACGTATTGCGATACAGGGCCGTGATTTTGGCTATAAAAGGGTCCCCTAGACCCCTACCCCAAGCTTTTTAAGAGAATCATATATGGCGTGCCAGGAGACTCTATGGAATGCTTTCTCAGCATCCAACGAGAGTATCTAATTACAAATTTTTAACTGCATCTAGCCCAGGAAATACTTTGTGCCTAGTAGCAGTGTCTGCTAGTCAGCGGATTATCCCGGCTGTTAAGCAAGCTGCACCACCTGTAGTTTAGACACTTAATTTTTTCAAAGGAAATGCTTCGGGACCATGGGATACTTAGTGAAGAGCATCAGGAGGCACCCCAAGGCATAGGGGCTGGGACTGGCAGTAGGATGCCTTGCGGTGGACAGCCGAGCTCGATCCTTATAAAAGCTTTTTAACTGCAGCAGCTTTAGTGGACGCTACTGGAGCTGGAATTACCGCGGCTGCTGGCATGAGACTTGCCCTCCAATAGATCCTTGTAAATGGATTTAAAGTGTATTCATTCAAATTAGAGAGACAATTTAAATTAAAAAGCTTAGAGCTGCCCCCACCACAGGGGGGCTCGCTCGACCCACCAGCGGACAGGCACCAGTATTGGGAGAGGGGGGCTGGCCGTCAGGGTTCACCGCGGCTCTGGCACAAACCCGGCGACACGGAGGTGGCACGGGCAGGAGCGGACTGGCCGTGTCGGCTTCTCACTTTTTGGATTTTAGAAGGGCATGACATGCCTATATCTGTGTCTCCCCCTCCTTTTACTCCTCCACCTCTTTTATTTTCGCATGACTATATGTACTTGTCACTTTTCCATGTGTTAGTTATGTCTTCTGAGCAGTTTGTCAGCTTTTGGACACCTTTGAAGGTGTTTTCTATGTGTTTCTATGTGTTTTTGTTTGCCTGCCATTGGTTTTAACGGTGTTCGAAGGTGTTCGACGAACACAGTTCGGCGAACACACGGGTGTTCGACGAACCGAACCGAACTCGAACACTACGGGGGTGGCTCAACACTACTGTTCACAATAACAGTAATTCTGACCAGGGGTGCCCAAACTTTTACATGCCACTGTACACATTTATTTCCTTTGTGTGTATTGTAACAACACAAAACAATAGATAAAAAAGGCAAATTGGACATAATTTCACACAAATCTCCAAAAATGGGCCAGACAAAATTGCAGTCACCTTTCTGAAATTGTTTGTAAATAACGTTGTTTCAAGCATGTGATGTTCATTCAAATTCACCTGTGGCAAGTAACAGGTGTGGGCAATATGAAAATCACACCTGAAACCAGATAAAAAGGGGTGAAGTTGACTTAATCTTTGCATTATGTGTCTGCGTGTGCTGCACTAAGCATGGAGAACAGATAGAGGAGAAGAGAACTGTCTGAGAACTTGAGAACAATATCAAAATCTCAAGGTTACAAGTCCATCTCCAGAGATCTTGATGTTCCTTTGTCCACGGTGCGCAACATAATCAAAAAGTTTACAACTCATGGCACTGTAGCCAATCGCCATGGATGGTGACGGCAGAGAAAAATTGCTGAAAAGTTGCAATGCAGGATAGTCCGAATGGTGGATAAGCAGCCTCAATCAAGTTCCAAAGAAATTCAAGCTGTTCTGCAGGCTCAGGGTGCATCAGTGTCAGCGCAAACTATCCATCAACATTTGAATGAAATTAAATGCTATGGCAGGAGATCCAGGAAGACTCCACTGCTGACACAGATACATAAAAAAGCTAGTCTGCACATTGCCAAAATGTATGTGAGTAAGCCAAAATCCTTCTGGGAAATTGTCTTGTGGACAGATGAGAGCTTTTTGATGAAGCATATCATTCTACTGTTTACCAAAAAAGGAATGAGGCCTACAAAGAAAAGAACATGTACCTACAGTCAAATGTGGTGGAGTTTCAAAGATGTTTTGGGGTTGTTCTGCTGCTTCTGGCACGAGGTGCCTTGTCTGTGTGCAAGGCATCATGAAATCTGAAGATTGCTAACGGATTTTGGGTCGCAATGTATTGCTCAGTGTCAGAAAGCTGTTTTTTTTCCTAGGACATGGGTCTTCTAGCACAACAGTGAACCCAAACATACTTCAAGAAGTGCCCAGAAATGGATGGAAGCAAAGCACTGGAGAGTTCTGAAATGAACAACAATGAGTCCATATCTAAATCCCATTGAACACCTGTGGAGAGATCTTAAAATTGCCGTTGGGAGAAGGCACCCTTTAAATATGAGAGACCTGGAGCAGTTTGCAAAAGAAAAGTGGTCCAAAATTCCAGTTGAGAGGTGTAAGAAGCTTGTTGATGGTTATAGGAAGCAATTGATTACAGTTATTTATTTCAAAAGGTATGCAGCCAAATATTAAGTTGAAGGTGCCAACAATTTTGCTCTGCCAATTTTTCGGGTTTTGTGTGAAATTATGTCCAATTTGCCTTTTTTTCTCTGTTGTTTTTTGTTCCAATACACACAAAGGAAATAAACATGTGTATAACAAAACATATGTAATTGCAATATATTTCTGGCACAAAAAATACTTAATTTTCTGAAACCACTTCAAAGGTGCCAACAGTTTCGACCGTGACTGTAGGTAACAGAAATGCATTTCCTTTAATAGATGGTGGTGCAATTACAGAATTGGGTGAGATGTTGCTGACTACTGATGTCATCAACATTGTCATTGGAGGGATTCAGTAGTTTCAAAGTTCAACAGCTGCACGATTCTACTGAACTAAGCTTAGATGTTAGACCTGAATATAGCTACAATATGCAGATCTGTCATTACTTTTAAAGCAATGTTTATGCCAGCCAGATGCTAATAAATAGACATTAGTGAAAAAAAAATTGCAACACCATATTTTGTAATAAAATATTATTTGGGGCTTTCCTTTCTCAATACCTTTACTTTTTAGGAGAATTTTATATCAATTACTATGTGTAAACCAAAAAACACTGAAAAGAAAAAAGGCACAAACACTACATGATGCATGTGCTCAAAATTTTTTCACAATAGCATAAACCTAAGGGCTGACCATTGTGTACCCTGTTATCTTTGAGTTCTGATGCCACTGAAGCTTATTAAAATAGAGGATTAATGCTCCTTTGGCATAAACGTTTAATTGTAACATAGCATCATAAACTTGGACAGAAGCCCATTTACTGGCTTCAAAGACAATCAGAGACTCAACGGCAGTCTAACAGAATGCCTTAGATGTTCTAAAATGGTTACCATCTAAAATAAAAGATTTCTCTAAGTGGCAAGAGCCAATTAAAGGTATGTCACATTTCAACTGCAAATTGGCTGATTGCTTGAACTGTCACTGCAGTAGGCAAATGAACTTGACACAGTGTTTTCTTGCTCCACAGCCACTTATCTCATAAAGGGAATAAAATGTCATATATTACAGCCTAAAAATCACTAGATTGAATATTCATTATGTATAAATTCTACTAATTTCAGAGAAGCCACCTTTAAAACAAGTCATATCAAATATAAATAAGTATGTTTCACTTCTAAACAAACTCGTCTATTGTGCATTTTGACAAAGTGACAAGAATAATGTATGTTTCTATGTAAGAATATAACATAATTCTCAGGAATAGCACTAAATAATATTGAAACCAAAATTTGAGAACAAATGAAAACATTGGTGTATATCTGTCTCAATCTATGCCAAAAATGGCATACACGACAAGCACTAGCAGTGTCGGACTGGAATGTCAAGGGCCACTAGTAACGTTGATTCTTGGGGCCTTGTGCACAAATTTCCAGCTAACGCATTTTCCATATGTTTAAATGGATAGATGGCTGCATTGTGGGTGCAGCCACATCTCCACTGAAGTATATGGAGGATACAGTGAGGTGGATTTTGTGCACTCCATACACCTGATAAATGAGGATCCCACATGTGAAATGTATTGCAATTTGGATGATATATGTTCATATCGTAGAAAGTGGCTTGCCTACAAATAATGCATCAAGAGTACTGTAGGTGATTGAGGTGATTGGGGGGTGCTCACTTCTGCACAGAGGCCCACCGGGGAGTTCACCTATTCTCCTATGGGCCAGTCCAAACCCGACTACTAAAATTATTAGGCATTTTAGTCTATTTTATGCCTCACTAAACAGTTTTGAGGTGTCTAGCAAAGGAGGTATGGTGAAGAATCATAAAATATGGCTGATTTAATAATGATGTCCACCATTACTTTGGTCAGTGCCGGTTCCAGAACCTTATGAACCAGGGAAAGTGCCTGGTTCCACAATATTTGGGGTCCCATTCTTACCTAGGCTTCAATTTTCAACATCCGGCAGCATGTGTACACTGCATGTATGGAGTAGGCTCAAGACCATAGGCTCTCCATACAGCATGAACGCCAGCTGCGTTATGTAGTATGTCTAACTACTGCAATCAAAGCTAGTTATGATCCCAGCAGTTTAACCTTTCATGACATCAGCATTTAAGAAAACAGGGAAAGTTGTCCCTTACAACACCTACCGAAATCCCATAACATCAATGTGGGGTGCTGATGGCAATGCCACGGCAGTCAGAAGCCTTCTAAAGGCCCAGTGTTACTTTGATTAATTGATTTTAATGCTAAGGAGTAAAAAGAGAAAAGAAAGTCATATAGGCCAGCCAAGGACTATGTGTCTTTGCTGTTTAGTCCGACTATGGTTCCAGGATGACTTCTCTCTGCCCCAATCACTTTGTCTGACAGATCTCTCTCTATGTTCATACTTAGGGAGAGATCTATTTGTTAACTGGAGCAAGGTGGGGAGAAATCATCCTCGGCCCTGCCTCAGACTAGTCTGCCGAGACACATAGCCCCTGGCCTTAAAAAGTATGTTTACTCTGAAATACTGCAGCAGTTCAGAATATATAATATAACCAGGGATGGGTCCATGTGTCCGGAACCTCCATAGACTGCGCAAGCGCACTGCACCTGCGCAGTATGGCCGGAAGCAGAAGAACAAATCTAGACCGGGAGGAGGACAAGGCAGGAAGAGGATTGTTGCACTGGAGACAGCAGTAGACGTAGGACCGATTTTGTTCAAGACAAATTCGCACAGTGTCTTCAACAAAATGGCACTGGATAGCGCGGTATGAGCACGCGCTGACCCCGGCGCCATTTTATTTAAATACTTAACTCAAGCCACACCGTGTCATCCCACGCCTGTTGTCTCCATACACCTGCTGTCTCCATCCGCCCACTCTCTGCATTGATGGAGGAGGGGCCTCCGGCCCCTTCCTCCACCGCTCAGCGTGTGACACAGCTGACGCAATGACGTTATTTCATCGTGTCAGCTGTATACTATGGAGAGTCAGTGCACCGGAGACAGGAGCAGAAGCAGAGCGCCGGGGGAATGGGACCTAGGTGCGTATGTTGTGTTCTTTTTTTTCATGTGTATGGGATATTTTGCTGGACATGGGGAGGCTATGGGGGTCTCCAGCTGGTCGTGGGGAGGCTGCGGGGGTCTCCTGCTGGACGTGGGGAGACTATGGGGGTTTCCTGCTAGACGTGGGAAGGCTATTGGGGTCTCCTGCTGGATGTGGAGAGGCTATGGGGGTCTCTTCCTGGACGTGGAGAGGCTATGGAGGTCTCTTTCTGGATGTGGAGAAGCTATGGGATCTCCTGCTGGACATGGAGAAGCTATGGGGGTCTCCTGCTGCACATGGGGAGGCTAATGGGGTATGCGTGTGCGCATACCACGCTATTCAGAGCCATTTTTTTAAGACCTTGTGTCTACGAATTCGCATATACAGTGACTTCAATAAAATTTATTACAGTAATGTACTACAAGGTTAACAAAGCAGTGTGCATGTGACTCGCCCCCTGGGCCGTGGGGCACGTGGATTCGGGCGATAGGGGAACGATGGGGGTAGTAGTAGTGGCGGCCCGGTCCCGCGGCTCAGGGTGGTCAGGCCAATGGTAGTCTGCTACGTGCTTCAGATAATGTCCGACTACGCCACCCGTGGATTGCGGTTATTAGGAACCGCCGCTGCATGCAGACCGCTGGGGCTGATGAGGTGTGCAGCTAGGGTAGTGTGACTCCCCACGGGAAGAGTGCGGCCCCAGGACAGTGTAGTGGATGGTGGGAGTGATAGTGGTGAAGGTCCCAGTACCGGTAGTGCCGGAGGAGCGAAGGAGCACACGGACAACAAGTTACAGTCCAGGGTCTTTACTCACAGTTCGTTTGTCCCGGGTCACTTCCGTCGGCAGTGACCGCCCGAGCCGTGCTGCGTCCACCAGGTGTGGGGCTCGGTCAACTCCCAAGCAGTCAAGAGCATGGCACAGGACCCCCTTTAATCATTTCTCTGGCCTGCCTCACCAGTGACCCACTTTTGTCCGGCTGCCGCGGACTTGTGCGGTTAAACGTGGGCCCCGTCCTCCACTGTCCTATATGGTGCCTTCCTAGCAGATTTGATGAGGTGTCACACCAATAGATGATCACGACGACCGGTCTTTGGCTGAGGGTTGTTTCTCCTCCACCAACTTGGGATCCGGTACCCTTAATCTGCCTGACCCTTCACCCTGGATTCTCGTGGGTTCTTAGGGTCCCTTCCACCTTCTTGTTCCTGAGCCCTTCTGTTTCTCTCTCTCTTTCTTTGCAGTTCCTTTCTGTTTCTGTTACTTTCTGTTCCTTTCTCTTGGAGCTGAGATGAGCCAGAATCTCAGCTCCCCTTCACCTCCTCCTCGGCCTCTCTCTAGGCCCTCCTGGAGTAGAGCTCCTACAGAGCCTCTACTCCCTGTCTTCTCCTCTGGCTGAACTGACTGAACGAACCTAGATCTAAGATGGTGCCCACCTTTTATACCTCCCTCTGACCATGAGCCCAGGTGACCAGCAACCAATGGGCTCCTACCTACGCTCAGGAACCAACCCCTATCTGCTCCTACAGCACTGGGTGTTCCACCCCCCTCCCCACTCCAGGCAGGGACATAGTCGGTCGTGCCTGCACTTATGTCTAGTGGGAGCACCGTTGAGCTGTCCCCCGGAAATGGGGTGTGTGTGCTGTATGCAGCTAACTGAGCCCTGGTCCATACTCCATCCTTACCTGGGAGTGGAATACCACACCTCTGGTCTGAGGTGCAATACCCCTGTAGCGGCCGAACCCTCGGGGCGCTACACATGCACCACCCATCGCCATTATCCTTTTGGCAGGTGCGTGCGCACTGCTATGTTGACGTTGTAGTACATTACTTCAATAAAATGGTGCATATTGTGCTATCCGGCGCCATTTTATTGAAGACACTGTATATGTGAATTCGCAGACACAGTGTCTAAAAAAAAGAAAAAATGGCGCCGGAAATGTACCAATAAAAATGCTCGCCACCCGGGCATAGAACGGGTTTAATAGCTAGTAAAACATACACTGCTACAGTTAAACAACTGATTACAGGTTCCCTTTAAGTCTAATGAAGATTCTATCTTGTCAAGTGTTAGATAGCTGGTACATTTACAAAACTCCAAAGAGAAAAAAAGACTAACGTGTGATTTTATTTTATACTGTGAGTGAAAAAACCCTGAACAAGAATGAAAGCAGTAGTTAAAGTCACATACTGTAGCTGTTCTCATCTTGTTAGTTTGGTCAGAGCTACTTTAAAATGTAAGAGCACAGCACAAATCCCTCATTATCTAGCGTTCATACTGCTTTGAGAGGAAAGTTGTAGGTGGAATATTGTAGAGTTAAGCATCAGAAGCTATACATATATGTAAGTATTTTAAAAAGGAAATAATATCAAATAGAGGTAAATCATCTGTTAGACTACTCACTAAGAAGCTAGTGCTAATCTGGTTCAGACATAAAGCTGTAAACTGATGGTATCTAATATTAGGATACGGCGGACTATAAAGGCTGGAGCTACATAGCGATTCTGGCCGTAACACAGGTTGCGCAGTCAAAAAGTGTCCTGTACCGCTGCTACATCGCACTGTGACCAACAAGGTACTGTGATTGTGACGAGAAAGTCACAAAAAATCCAATTGGTTCTACTTTTTGGTGATTTATTTGTTAGGGTATGTGCACACGATGCAGAAATGCTCAGGATTTTTTCCTGAGCATTTCTGCATCTCCCTGGCAGGAAAAAACGCATGCGGATTGTACATGCGGTTTCCTGCCAGGGACATGCGGAAATGAAGCGGTCTTCACTTTCATTTCCGCATGCGGGTTGACAAGCGCTTCCCAAGCGATTTTAGCATCACTTGGAAAGTGCTTGTCAACTTCACACTATATAAATCGATGCAACCGGCATGGATTTATATAGTGTGTGAATGTCAAAAAATAAAAATATACTTTACCCTCTGATGGCCCCCGGTGTCCTGCTTCGCTCGGTCCCGGCTACCGGCAGTGAAGACTGAAGGACCTGCCGACGTCAGCGTCACGTGACCCGTCACATGACTCTGACGTCAGCGAAGGTCCTTCTTCATTCTACCGCGAAGCGCGGGGAACCAAGCAGGAGCGCTGCACGGGCCCTCAGAAGGTGAGTATATATATATTTTTTATTTTATTCTTTTTTTTTTAATGGTACCTGGGTCTGGATGAGAGTCCTCTCCTCCACACCCGCGTACCATCCGCACATTAGACCGCATGAAAAGCGCATCAACATATACAGTGATGCGGATTCCATGCGGTCTAATGCAAGTCAATGGCGCCAAAAAAGCAGCGTTTCCGCAAAATTAATTGACATGCTGCGGATTTTTGAGCGCAGCGTTTACGCTGCAGAAAAATCTGCATCATGGGCCCAGCACATGCGGATTTCAATTGGGGAACATTGCTGCCCTTCTACCATGCGTTTTTCATGCGTTTCTGCGGGGTTTACGCAACTGCAAAAACGCAGCGGAAACGCATTAAAAACGCATCGTGTGAACTCAGCCTTACAGTACCTTGGAACCCACTTCACAGAAAAACATTCAATACATAATCAACAAAAAACATAAAAAGGAGCTATAGTATATTAACAAGATTAAAAAAAATATACATGCATTAGGTTCACCCTCCATGATCTCATTTGGAGGGGCCTTTGTTTTATTTTGGAACACCCAGATTTAATCCTATGAGAGTAAAGTTGACCGCATGTTACACCTAGGCTCAAGTGTTCTTGTATCTAACAGAAACTTATGTACCTGTGATGACACTAAGGATTAAACTTTAAAAGTCCTTGTCCCAGCTTGTGTCAGTATAAAAAAGGCACTCACCAATGTTTTGCCAGAAAAAGGTTTATTCCAATAGTAGCATGGAATAGTTTAGAGATGATCAGATCTTCTCAAATTCAAATATGTCAGGCTTGACAAATCATTCCAAATATGTTTTATTTATAGCAATTTTACTGCAAATTTATGGTACTTCAATTGCCCTAAAAAGATGTGTATAACACTCTGAGGTCTCCTAAGACTGTATCCAACCCCTTTTAATCTTTATTGAAAACAGCAGATAATAACACTATAGTAATCAACAGCCCTGCTAACAACACTTTCATGTTTTTTTTTTTTATTCAAAACGGTCCAAACATTATCCCTCTTAGTCATTTTTGATCAGACAGACAGTTTTGCAAACTGGCTCAAATTTTTCTCTGAAATACTACAGTGTTTCAAATAAAATATAGTTTGAGGAGACGGCTGTGGGCCGTCGGAATCGACAAGACTAGCTAAGTGCCGACCCCAGCTGGCTTATCCCAGCGCTGCTCCAGGTGATTGACAGGTCTCTTGCTAATCTAAGTACTCACATGGGAAAGATCTGCCAATCAGCTACAGAGGCTTTCTTCACACTGTAGTTTTGCTCTGGCCTTTCAGAGAAAATTAAACCTGGCTGCAATTATGCAGCCAGGCTCAGATTCATGCTGCCCACAGTTTGGGTAGCAATAATAGACAAACCAGTTACCTTTAAGCCACTGCTGCTTAACCCCTTAACGACCGCCGTAACATATTTTTACGGCGGCAGTTAAGGGTACTTATTCCTCAGCGACATGAAAATGCGACGCTGAGGAATAATAGTGTAGCGCCCCCCAGCATCGCAAATTCTAGCTGAGACCCCGGAAAACATGATCGGGGCCTGTTTTTCCGGTCCAGTGTAATGTGATCGCCGTTATTAACCGTTTAATGGCGATCACACAAAAAAAGTCCAATTTAAAATCCATTTCTGTCTCCTCTGATATCATCTAACATATTAGAGAAGACAGAAATGAGGTCCCCTGAGGCCCCCACATTACCTTAGGTACCGGATCCGTGATCCCCCGGCTCCCCTCCTTCTTCTGCTGAAGATCTGCCTCCCTGCACTCAGAAACTGCTGAGAATTTTCTCATTCGCTGCTGGCTTTTGATTACTGTGATAGACCACAGTAATCAAATACCCCCATATTAGTAAATATGGCAGCAATTGGGGCTGTACATCTCTCTTCCCTCTTTGTAGTTGTTCTGGGAGAGAAGAGAGATATACTACGCCGAGTGCTGCCCTGTCAGAGAAAAAAAACGTCAAAAAAATCACATATCTACTTCTGTGTCCATACCCCAAACCTCACTGAATACCTCTCTCCTTCTGCGTCATTTTTTAAAATCTTTTTTTTATTTTTTTGTGGTTAGTTACTAGTGTTTAGGGTTAGCATTAGCGTTACGGTTACAGTTTAAAAAAAAAAAAAAAAAATACTAGCGTTAGATTAGGTTTAGATGTAGTAGTGTTAGATTTGATTTAGTTTTTCTGTTAGGCAGGCGAATAAAATAAAGCAATAGCATGCAGAATGTTTAGCGCGGAGCCGGCGTACGCCCTGCTTTGCTCCGGGAGTGAAACCGAAACTGACTCTGAAGCAGCGCAGTTTTCGGACAGTGACGACTCAATTCTCTACGGGGTCCCACAGCCCAATGGTAGTGGAGTCTGTCGTTACTGCTGAAGCTTCAGAGGCAGGACCAAGTACCACAGTCCCCCCACAGCTGCAGTATCAAGACGGTTCATTTTCCCCTCAAATTCCCCCTTTCTTAGCAGCCCCTGGAGTAAAATTAAACGTCACTAATTTTACCCCCTTTGAATTTTTCCAAATTTTTTCCAAATTTTCATTGCCCCTGAAGTTTTACAATTGATTGTCCATCAAACCAATTGATATGCCCGTCAGTATATCTCCCAAAAGACCACATCCTTCCATTGCCGTTCCTGGATCCCCACAAATGTCCCTGAAATAAAAAAATGTTTTTGGCCTTTCCCTGAACATGAGATTAGTAAAAATAAAACCCACACTCCTCCCCTACTGGGCAACAAAATCAGTCCAAAGCACCCCTGTATTTACAACTGTCATGTTCTGAGCCTGCTAGGAATCCCTGATGAGGTTTTTACATTTCTGTGATAATTCCCAAGCCCCCTCAAGAACTGACCCAAACTACGATCTGCTGAACAAATTGAGACCCCTAATTTCCCTCCTACAACATTCCTTTCTAAATTCCTACACCCCAGAACAAAATGTGTCAGTGGATGAGTCCCTGATGAGTTACAAGGGCCATCTATCCTTCCAACAATTCATCCCCTCCAAGCGCGTCAAATACGGCGTCAAATTGTAAAAAATGTGTGAAAGCTCATCAGGGTACACATCCACCTTCATGATATATGGAGGTAGGAACCACCAAATTAGCCCCCCAAATTGCCCACAGGCAATTGGCATCCTAGGGAAAATTGCGTGGGAGCTAATGACGCCCTTCCTCCATCAAGGGTACCACGTGTATACGGACAACTATTACACGAGCATCCCCCTTTACCAATCCCTCCAAGCTGCAAATACAAGTGCCTGTGGGACAGTCAGGAAAAACAGAGTGGGCTTTACGTCACAGTTGGTGTCCAGGCGTTTGGAGAAGGGGGCATCATTCTCACTTGCAAGTGACCAACTTCTTGTAGTGAAGCGATGTGACAGGAAGGACGTCTACATGTTGACCACACTGCATGCAGACTTCACTGTTACGGTCAGAGACAGGAGAGTCACCAGGGACAAGGAAAAACCGGTCTGCATCACCGACTATAACAAATATATGGGAGGCGTTTTGTCGGACTAGGTGCTTCAACCATATCTGGTGAAGCGGAAGACCAGGGCCTGGTACAAAAAGGTGGCAGTCTACCTTATTCAGATTGCCACTTACAATAGCTTTGTCCTCTATAAAAAAAAAAACAAGGACCACAACATTTCTCCAATATCAGGAGAAAATTGTGGAGTGCCTCATATTTGAATCAATGGCACAGGAGGAAGCCTTCAAGTCCGAGGATGTCCGGAGACTTGCAGAGCGTCATTTTATTTGCCCCATCCCTGCCAATCCTATCAAAAAGTATCCACAAAAAAGATGTCGATATTGCAGTAAGCTAGTTAGTAGGAGTGATTCCTGATACAATTGCCCCATGTGCCCATCCCAACCAGGCCTTTGTAACTATCCCTGTTTTGAGACTTATCACACATCTTACCATTATTAGGTTGCTTGTTTTTTTCAAATAATTGATATTTTCTGTTTAGTGGGCCCCAGAAGAGTAATTTTTAAGGAATAAATAATAAAGAGAATATTTTCATCAGTAAATCACATTTTACCCCATTTCACAATTAATTCCAGGACTTGATCAATCACATACCAAACTACTAATCAGACAAATTCTTGTCCACATTCCCACGTCTGTGAACCCCAGAATGTGGACCCCACAATTGTTATTGAAAATAGTCAGGTCATCTGACAATTAATTCCAGGACTTGATTATTCACAAACATTTTTAACCATTTATCTTAGTTTGACTGTTTTTACGACTAGGTCTTGCTACACAAAACTTTTGTTTCCACTTATATTATTTATACATTTATGTTGGTGATACGGGCATGATCATTTTATTGGAGGATCTCTAATAATGAGGCTGTTCTGTACTTATACACTATGGGCTTTACTGCATGGTTCTTGTCAAACCTCCTTTACCAGACATTACTTTCAGGAGTCTGTAGGGGATTGGTTGTTTTGTGCACATAGCGGTTCCTACCTTGGTGGGCGGAAGCCTGCTATGGTGTACCATGTCTATTGGCACATTGGTCTCTCATATAGGGATTGGTGGAGCTAAATGGACTTTGTACTACCAGTCTCTGAAAGTCTCCGTCATTCCAGCCCTGCTGATATTCTTTCATCTATGAAACAAACTCAATAGTTGGCTGCATTTTCCTCCACATTTTGCTCTTCACTACAGTACAGTTTATTCTTCCTGCTATAATATATGCAATTGCAGGACAACTGTTTTGTTAGGAAGACCAAGTTTTATAATCAGAAAATACCTTTTTAGAGGCATGTGTCCCTCTGTGATTAATAATTCCTAGAAGGATTTTCTTGTTTGGTAGCTCAATATCTCTGTAAGCTTTGAATGGGTCCTGGAATTCCATCAATTTTACCCTAAAGGTCAAATGGTGCATCATCTATTATAGGCACAGTCATGTGTCCAGTGCTCACATTGGTGCCATATTGGATGTACTTTCCAACACTGAAAAACTAGTGCAATAAAATTTTTAGGTGTGTTCCTCAGAACGTACAAAAAAGATTTATAAAAGAGACAGTGAAAAAAAATGCAAATTGTAAATATTCAAACTTGTGTTGCATCAACTGCATAGAAAAAATGGTGGTATCAAACTACTCACTACCTCCCTAGATAAATACATTACAGGGTACAATTTACAAAAAATACATTTATGGGGGATTTCTGTTGCTCTTGGACCACACAGACTTTGCAAATATGACAATCTATTCCAAATAGAGCCAAATTTGTGTTCCAAAATTCAAATATTACTCCTTCCGCTCCAATCTCTGCCATCTGTCCAAACAGAACTTTTTGACAACATGTGGGGTATTGCCGTGCTGGTAAGAAAGTGGGTGACAAATTGTGGGGTCCACTTTTTGGGCTAATGCAAGATTTTTGTGAAAACATTAACTTTTTCAACATGATGACCTAATGTTATCAAATTCTGTGTCGTACCTGTGGGTTCAAAATGCTCACTATACCCATGGATAAAATCCTTTAGGGGTCTAGTTTCCAAAATAGGGTCACTTGTGAGGGGTTTCCACTGTTTAGGCACCTTACAGGCCCTGCAAATGGGACATGGTGCCCGACATCTCTTTCAGCCAAATTTGTGTTCCAAAATTCAAATATTGCTCCTTCCGCTCTGAGCTCTTCCATTTGTCCAAACAGAACTTTTTGACTATATGTGGAGTATTGCTGCCCTTGTAAGAAAGTGGTAACAAATTGTGGAGTCCATTTTTTCTTGTTACCCTTGTGAAAATAAAAAAGTTTGGGTCTCAAGTAAATTTTTGGGAAAAAAGTTAAATGTTCATTTTTTCCTTTACTTCAGTTACTGTGAAGCACATGAAGGGTTAATAAACTTCTTGAATGTGGTTTTGAGCACCTTGAGGGGTGTAGTTTTTAGAATGGTGTCACTTTTGGGTATTTTCTGTCATAAAGGCCCCTCAAATTCACTTCAAATGTGATGAGGTCCCTAAAAAAATGGTTTTGTAAATTTTGTTGGAAAAATGAGAAATCACTGGTCAACTTTTAACCCTTATAACTTCCTAACAAAAAAAGTTTTGTTCCAAAATTGTGCTGATGTAAAGTAGACATGTGGGAAATGTTATTTATTAACTATTTTCTGTGACATATCTCTTTGATTTATTGGCATGAAAATTAAAATTGTGAAATTTTAAAAATTTTCACCACATTTCTGATTTTTTCACAAATAAACACAAGTGATATCGAATAAATTTTACCACTAGCATGAAGTACAATATGTCTCGAAAAAACTGTTTCAGAATCAGCGGGATCCGTTGAAGCGTTCCAGAGTTATTACCTCATAAAGTGACAGTGGTCAGAATTGTAAAAATTGGCTTGGACATTAAGTACATAATTGGCTCCATCCTTAAGGGGTTAAGTGCTGCTGTTGCTCCAGTCCCCAATTGTTTCCATTTACTTACATTCAGCTGATCACATGCCATCTGTGAAGTCAATAATTGGCAGCAGTGTTATCACCAGTGAGACCATTTATTTGGCACAGCAGTCACATGATTAGACAGCACTAGATCACTAGTGGTCATACGTTTTATATGGTGCACTATTATTTCTGAGGAAAGTGGTTACTTAGATGGCCTGTGATGAGCTGTCCTGAAAATTAATCGAGACCAGTGAAAATGGAAAAGTGCTGGAGTGGCAGAAGCTTAAAGGATAAGTAGATCTTTAATTACTTTCAAGCAGTTGATAACATGCTGTCTGTGAGGCCAGTAATCTCCCTCATTGGTATCACCTTACTTGGACTACACAGTATAACCACTGATCACAGGCCACAGTAGTCATGTATTTAGATGGTGCAGTATTACTGCTGAGAAAAGAAATTGGCTACACCAATCAAGTGCTTAAATGACACTTGATCAGCTGTCCTGGAAGTTATCTGAGACCAGCGTGAACCGGTGATGTGTGGCATAACAGAGGCTTAAAGGAGTGATAATTGGCTATTTTATTGTGCTATTACATGGCTGTCCATTAAAAAAAATTATATATATATATATATATATATATATACATATATATATATATATATATAAAATATATATTTATATACAGTTGTGCTCGAAAGTTTACATACCCTGGCAGAATTTTTCCTTTCTTGGCCTGGCTTCAGAGAATATGAATGATAACAAAAAAAACTTTTTCTCCACTCATGGTTATTGGTTGGGTGAAGCCATTTATTGTCAAACTACTGTGTTTTCTCTTTTTAAATCTTAATGACAACCAAAACCATCAAAATGACCCTGATCAAAAATTCACATACCCTGGTGATTTTGACCTGATAACATGCACAGAATTTGACACAAATGGGTTTGAATGGCTACTAAAGGTAACATCCTCACCTGTGATCTGTTTGCTTGTAATCAGTGTGTGTGCATAAAAGCTGAGTGTGTTTTTGGGATCCAGACATACTCTTGCATCTTTCATCTTGCCACTAACATTTCTGGATTGTGAGTCATGGGGAAAGCAAAAGAATTGTCAACGGATCTGGGGGAAAAGGTAGTTGAACTGTATAACACAGGAAAGGGATACAAAAAATTATCCAAGGAATTGATAATGCCAGTCAGCAGCGTTCAAACTGTGATTAACAAATGGAAAATCAGGGGCTCTGTAAAAACCAAACCACGGTCAGGTAGACCAACCAAAATTTCGGCCACAACTGCCAGGAAAATTGTTCGGGATGCAAAGTAAAATAACATCAGCTGAAATACAGGACTTCCTGAAAACTAGCAGTGTGGCTATTTCAAGATGCACAATAAGGAGGCACTTGAATAAAAATGGGCTGCATGGCCGAGTCGCCAGAAGAAAGCCATTACTGCGCAAATGCCACAAAGTATCTAGCCTACAATACGCCAAACAGCACAGAGACAAGCCTCAAAACTTCTGGAACAAAGTAATTTGGAGTGATGAGACGAAAATTTAACTTTTTGGCCTCAACCATAAACGTTACATTTGGAGAGAGGTCAACAAGGCCTATGATGAAAGGAACACCATTCCTACAGAAAAGCACGGAGGTGGATCGCTGATGTTTTGGGGATGTGTGAGCTGAAAAGGCACAGGAAACTTGGTAAAAGTTGAAGGAAAAATGAATGCCGCACGTTATCAACATGGAAGCTGCACATGGGACGTACTTGGACGTTCCAACATGACAACGATCCAAAACACAAGGCCAAGTAGACTTGTCATTGGCTACAGCAGAACAAAGTGAAGGTTCTGGAGTGGCCATCTCAGTCTCCTGATCTCAATATCATTGAGCCACTCTGGGCAGATCTCAAGCGTCCAGTTCATGCTACACAGCTCTGGAATTTACAGGAACTGGAGACTTTTAGCCAAGAAGAATAGGCAGCTTTATAATCTGAGAAAATAAAGAACCTCATCCACAACTACCACAAAAGACTTCAAGCTGTCATTGATGTTAGAGGCGGCTATACACCCGATTAAGAACTGGGGTATGTGAACTTTTGATCAGGGTCATTTTGATGTTTTTGGTTGTCATTAAGATTTAAAAAGAGAAAACACAGTAGTTTGACAAAAAATGGCTTCAACCAACCAATAACCATGAGTGGAGAAAAAGTTTTTTTGCTATCATTCATATTGCCTGAAACAAGGCCAAAAATGGAAAAATTCTGCTGGGGTATGTAAACTTTTGAGCACAACTGTATATATTCCCTGTAAACTGTTTCAGCTATAAAAAGCTGATAGTAGTAAGCTCTGATCTCCTTTAGTATCACAAAAACATATCACCCCTTTAAAATGTAATCATCATATTAATTTTTATGTCAAAAAGACAGAGCTCCTCCTCTCCTTCACCCTCATATCTACATAGAATCTTATCAAATAACTAAACATAGCCATTGCTAATCTAAGCCAGAGAGGGAGGGCCACTACTCAACAATGGGCAGTGAAACCCCCTCACCAACAGCTGTCAAAGACATAATTAATAAATTGTAGAACAGGACAGCAAAAATGCTGAAAGTATATAATCACATTTTATTTAGAAATATCATCAAAAGTGTAAAAGGACAATACATAAGGGAGACGGCCTGAAATGTATGTACACACGTGGTCAGAATTGTTGGTACCCCTCATTTAATGAAAGCAAAACCCACAATGGTCACAGAAATAATTTGAATCTGACAAAAGTAATAATAAATTAAAAATCTATGAAAATGAACAAATGAAAATCAATCATTGCTTTTCAACCCTGCTTCCACAGAATTAAAAAAATAAATAAACTCATGAAATATGCCTGGACAGAAATGATGGTACCCCTGAAAATAATGTGGCAAAAGGGACATGTTAAATCAAGTTGTGTCCACTAATTAGCATCACAGGTGTCTACAATCTTGTGATCAGTCGGTGGGCCTGTATATAGGGCTACAGAGACTCACTGTGCTGTTTGTTGACATGGTGTGTACCACACTCCACATGGACCAGAGGAAGCAAAGGAAAGAGTTGTCTCAGGAGATTAGGAAGAAAATTATAGACAAGCTTGTTAAAGGTAAAGGTTATAAGACCATCTCCAAGCAGCTTGATGTTCCTGTGACTACAGTTGCACATATTGTTCAAAAATGTAAGATCCATGGGACTGTAGCTAACCTCCCTGGACGTGGCCGCAGGAGGAAAATTGATAACAAATCAAAGAGACGGATAATACAAATGGTAACAAAAGAGCCCAGGATAACTTCTAAAGAGATTAAAGGTGAAATTCAAGCTAAAGGAACATCAGTGTCAGATCGCACCATCTGTCGTTGTTTGATCCAAAGTGGACTTCATGGGAGACGACCAAAGAGAACACCATTGTTGAAAAAAAGTCATAAAAAGCCAGACTGGAATTTGCCAAACTACATGTTGACAAGCCACAAAGCTTCTGGGAGAATGTCCTATGGACAGATGAGACAAAAATGCAAGTTTTTTGCAAGGCACATCAGCTCTATGTTCACAGACGGAAAAATGAAGCGTATCAAGAAAAGAACACTGTCCCTACTGTGAAACATGGAGGAGGCTCTGTTATGTTCTGGGGCTGCTTTGCTGCATCTGGCACAGGGTATCTTGAATCTGTGCAGGGTACAATGAAATCTCAAGGTTATCAAGGGATTCTAGAGAGAAATGTGCTGCCCAGTGTCAGAAAGCTTGGTCTCAGTTGCAGGTCATGGGTCTTGCAACAGGATAATGATCCAAAACGCACAGCTAAAAACACCCAAGAATGGCTAAGAGAAAAACATTGGACTATTCTGAAGTGGCCTTCTATGAGCCCTGACCTAAATCCTATTGAGCATCTTTGCAAAGAGCTAAAACATGCCATCTGGAAAAGGCAACCTTCAAACACGAGACAACTGGAGCAGTTTGCTCATGAGGAGTGGGCCAAAATGCCTGTCGAGAGTTACAGAAGTCTCATTGACAGTTACAGGAATCGTTTGATTGCAGTGATTGTCTCAAAAGGTTGTTCAACAAAATATTAAGTTAAGAAGAACCATCATTTCTGTCCAGGCCTATTTCATGAGTTTAATTTTTTTTACATTTTGTGGAAGCAAGGTTGAAAAGCAATGACTGACTTTCATTTGTTCATTTTCATAGATTTTTAATTTATTCTTACTTTTGTCGGATTCAAGTTATTTCTATGACCATTGTGGGCTTTTCTTTCATTAAACGAGGGGTACCAACAATTCTGACCACGTGTGTACGTCTATATAAGTGTATAACAAAATGCCAAAATGCCTAAATCAGGATATTGGCTAAGACAAATCACAATTGCATCATGCCTGCTAAACCTATATAGAAAATTGCACTATGCCCACTGACCCAAAAAGGGACCATAGGTGCGTAAAAATCTCCCAGGAGTATATAGCTTAACGCTGTTGAGCACTGTGGCTCACACCTTGCAGCACAGCGCCAGTCCCACCTCCCCTTTTTCACCCCTGACCACGTCCTGGTATGTATGGTCTCTACCTCGGCCTCTGAACAACATCAGGTTTTGCTGCAGAAAAAAAACGCTGAAAAAACCATGATGTGTGAACATAGCCTAAGAGTTGCTGTAAGGTGCCCCAGCGAGGTAGTCGTGGGTGAGCTGTAGTCCCCACTCGCTATGGCACCCTACAGACAATACGTGTCCTCCCTCTGCAGTGTGGCTGTGTATGTGGTGCTCTTCACTTACTTCAAGCCATCCGATCGCGGCTGTCTCCAGGCATTTCTCTTCTGGGACCAGGGCAGCAATAAATTCAGAGGACACGAGGTTCTTAACCAGAACTTGAACTTTACTTGGGGAAGAGGAATATATACAGTATTTACAGGCAGATATAATGGATAAGGCCCGACAGGCTATCATCTTTCTCACAGGCGCTGGCAACATCTTCAGCCTTGGTTCCCTCTTTAAATGACGCATCTCTGTGACTCTATCTGCAGCCTAAGAGACTCTTCTGTAATACTGACAGTAAACTGGATCCAATCTCTCCCCAACGTCTTAGCCTGGAGTCCTATTCTTCTTCCTCTCCTTCCTGCAGACTAGAAGTGCCCCGGGTCCTCACTACCTCAGATGAGTTTCTCCGGCCGGCTAACAGGACTCGTGCTCTTGTGTGGGGAGACTTGCACACTGGGGATCCCACTGTCAGAGGGTATGGAGCTCCCGTCTACCCTAGCAGCCACTATATTCAGGCTGCCCGAACGATTCACTGTACTATCTCTTACTGAGTGACTTCTCCTGCTTTCTGGAAACTTAAGCAGGAATTTTCCTAAAGTGCCCACCCTTGGCGAGCTGTCATCACGCAGCATTAACTCCTCACTGTCTGTAACCCTGCTAGCAGACTCAACCTGACATCTGCACCCAGAACAGTGGCATCTTGTGGCTATTTACAGGTACTGGAGCCCACAATGAATTATGCCAGGAACAAGCTCTATATCACTCAAGGCTTGATCCGGGCACTAAGTTCCCCCTTTACTCTACTGACTGGACCACTAAAGCTAACCCCTTAGCTTGGTCTACCAGCAGTTCAGAGAGGTCTGACTTTAGGAACACTTCCTTTAACTATCTCAGTACCAAGCGAAGGCTACGCCCTTCCCCACTATTACATTCCCCGACACTTTAATGTTGGTCGTCCCTGACCACACTAAACAATAAACACAAATCAGCAGCTATGACATTATATCACATTACTAAATTTTACTAAAACATTTTAGCAAACGACTGGTCCTGAGGTCATCTTCTTGGATGGAAAACCAGCCCTTCTCGGTTAAGGGCCCCGGAACAGCAATTCAGGACAGTCAATTATCAACTTTTCAGAGGTACCGGTCCTTCTTGGTAAGGACCCTGGAAACGCAGTGTCCATGTCCATATTTTTAAGGCAGGCCAACACCTCAATAGCCCCCAATCTCCTTCAAGGGCTGCATTCTGAGGCACACAGTCACAGGTAACACCCTGTGAGTCTCTTTCCTCTTGGCCCTAGCGGGGGTCACTGGTAGTGTTGAGCCACCCCCGTAGTGTTCGAGTTCGGTTCGGTTCGTCGAACACCCGTGTGTTCGCCAAACTGTTCGTCGAACTGTTCGTCGAACACCTTCGAACACCGTTAAAACCAATGGCAGGCAAACAAAAACACATAGAAACACATAGAAAACACCTTCAAAGGTGTCCAAAAGCTGACAAACTGCTCAGAAGACATAACTAACACATGGAAAAGTGACAAGTACATATGGTCATGCAAAAAGAAAAGAGGTGGAGGAGTAAAAGGAGGAGGAGACACAGATATAGGCATGTCATGCCCTTCTAAAATCCAAAAAGTGAGAAGCCGACACGGCCAGTCCGTGTCGCCGGGTTTGTGCCAGAGCCGCGGTGGACCCTGACGGCCAGCCCCCCTCTCCCAATACTGGTGCCTGTCCGCTGGTGGGTCGAGCCCCCCCACGGTGGGGGGGGAGTAACATCTGCAGAAGAAAGACCATCTTCCAGCCAAACTAACGTGTCGACTTCTTTTCGTGGACAATGTGATACGATCCCTTTGTTACAGACACGCCCATCGCTACAAATTCCAGATGAGGCACAAAAACAGCAGGTGCTTCAGCGGATATCAAGTGCTCCTTCAAGTGGGCTCTCCTCCACCTCAATTTCAACATCACAAATACTCCAGTCCTCAGAGGAGTCACCCCAATCGCACTTGCTTCCTCACAGCTCCCAAGTCTCCAGCTGCCCGTCTGAGTATGGGGTAACACAGATGGTTGAGTCTGCAGAGCTGTTTACTCATACTATAGCCTGGGAAACGGAGGTCTGCTCCAGAGCTTCTGTTAATCCAGATGAGGAAATGATCTGCACTGATGCCCAGAATCTTTATAAGTCGGATCCAGGACCAGATGAAGAAGGTTCTGAGCATAATGTAGACCCTCGTTCCCAAACTGTAACTCCTGTTGGTGGAGACAATGATGAAGACGATGATGAGACTCAAATACCTGATTGGAGCGACAACTTGACTTTTCGGTCAGGGCAGGAAGAGGTTGGCTTTGAGGACAACGGGTGTGATAACACACAGGGTGATGATGACAAGGTTGGAGATCCCACTTACTGTCAACCCACAGTCAGCCAGTCGATGAGGTCACCCGGGCCTTTGCCTGGCCTTGGGGATGTCGCGGTGGTCGGCTCCCTGGCCCGTACCCTGGGGTCACTCTTTAAAAGGGAGGATACTTGTTAATTTTATAAGAGTTCGTGACGCCACCTGCGGTATCTGGTGAGAAGCACCAGCGCTGCAGCAGTCTTCTGAGGCCCGTGATAAGGCAGCTCGATGGTATAGCTCCCCACAGGTGGAGCTAGGTCTCAGGGCAGCGTATGCAGGGGGAATGCAGGACAGGCGAGACCCAGCTGGGTCAGAGCAAGAACGGGAACGGACACGGTTGTCACTTCAGTACCTTTTACTGGAGGAAATTCAGGCACATCCCGGAGCACTGTAGGGTGAAGGGTGCATATCAGGATCCTCCTCAATTAGCGGGTGTAGGGCCTCCTGTTTCTTGCCTCTGCGTAGTAAGTTTCTGACCTGCCTGGAGCTAGGCCTAACTTTGTCTCTGTCCTGCGCTGGCTGACCTTGTGGTAGGGCCTTCTCTTGGAGTTCACGCTCCCAGTATGTGGGGCCTAAGCATCTCCTGGCTCTGTTACGTATCAGCACCTTAGCGATTCTGGGACTTGTAGTTCTCCAGGGATTCCGGTTATGCCTTACTGGGTCATAGAGATCCCGGTAAGCTCGGATCCGGTGTCCTGTAAATGCTTCGGGGTGAGCTGGTTAAGCTCCTCTGCCCCTTATGTACTAACTCACCACTCGCCTTCGGCCTACTCGGGCCCTCACTAGGCTATACACACTAACGGCAGCTTGCTGCGCTTCACCGATCTTATGGCGCCGGCACACCTTAAGCTCTATCTGGGCTCCCTGAATCTAGCTAGCAGGAGCCTCGTGCTCAACTGCTGAACTATTAACTGAGTTCTCTAGACTAGACTGACCTCCACTGCAGACTGACCTCTCTTAGGCTTCTCTACTGCAGGAACTCTTCAGAGGAACTGAACTGCCTAGCTCCACCTTCCAAATTTATATCCCTAACGGGCTCCCTCTGCTGGTCTGAGGTGGAAGGCGGAGATGTGTGAATGTTTATGGGGGCCTCTTGTGGAGGATTCCATCAATACACTCTTCTAGGATCTGTGATACCAAGCGCAGCGGGGCGTCACAGATGCTATTGACGACGAGGTTAGGTTGCGCCTTCCTGGACAGAGACGGAGTACTGGAAGCACGTCAACAACTGCATCCTCAACCACAACTCTGCCTCTGACCACAAGTCGTAGTGGCTCTTCAGGTCACATGGGCTCTAAGCCTTGCATAGCCTGGGCATTTATTCAGATTGATAAGAATGACCCAACTCGTGCTATCTGTAATATTTGTCACCAAAAGCTAAGTAGAGGCCAAAAAATCCATAGTTTGAGTACTTCATGCATGTACCGTCACATGGATATGAAGCATAAGTTGCAGTGGGAAGCTCACTGTGCTACAATGCGGCCTGGCAGGCTGGGCCAACCACCGTCTGCCCCATCTTGTGCATCCGCGGCCTCTTCATCCTCTGTGACTGGGGGGACAGCAGTCACACATGTTTTTGGACGCAGACCTGCCACCTCTTTACCTGCAACAGCCAGTGTGATTGGCAAGTCGTCAGCTCATTGGGAAGTGGAAACACCTGCTGGTGTTGAGCACTCTCTGACATCGAGAGCACCACCTTTGGATCAAGGCAACCTAACATGTCCGCCTGCATCTTCCTCACAGACCGGCAGTTTGCCGGGGACACCCTACTCAACCCCGTCAAAGCACAACAGCCAGCCCTCGGTCCCTCAGATGTGGAAAAGTAAAAGACCATTTCCTCCTAGCCATGAGAAGGTAAGAGGTTGAATTTCACCATCTGCAAGCTGTTGGCTACAGAAATGCTGCCTTTCCGCCTGGAGGACACAGTGGATTTTCGAGACCTTATGTCCGTCGCAGTGCCCCAGTACCAGATGCCCAGTCGGCACTACTTCTCAAAGAAAGGTGTGCCTGCGCTCCACCAGCATGTCGCACACAACATCACCGCTTCTTTGAGAAACTCTGTGTGTGACAGGGTGCATTTCACCACAGACACTTGGACGAGTAGGCATGGACAGGGGCGTTACATGTCGCTGACTGGGCACTGGGTAACTATGGTGACAGCAGGACAAGGGCCTGCTGTCCAAGTCTTACCGTCCCCACGAGTTTTGCGTCAATCCTCTTTATCTCGAGGTTTCCTCCACTGCTTCTGCTTCCTCAACCTCCTCTCGGTCCTCCTCCTGCACCCAAAGCCTGTCTGGTAATGCCACCTGCTTTCTAACTGCGCAGAAGGAATCCTGCACACCTCCTTATTATGCTGGCAGCAGGGCTCAATGGCATCAGTGTTTACTTTGAAATGTCTGGGAAAAGTGAGTCACACAGCTGAGGACTTGTGGTCAGCTCTGGAGACCCAGTTTCATGAATGGTTGTCTCCACTGGACCTGCAACCAGGGAAGGCCATGTGCGACAATGCTGCAAACCTGGGTGCGGCCCTTCGCCGGGGCAATGTCACACACGTGCCTTGTATGGCTCACGTGTTGAACCTGGTTGTCCATAAATTTTTAGCCCACTATCCCGGACTAGATGGCCTTCTGCAGAGGGCACGGTCGCTGTGTGCTCACTTCCGCCGTTCGCATCCCTCAGCTCAACGACTTACATCTCTACAGAAGTCGTTGGGCCTGCCAGTTCACCGGCTGAAATGCGATGTGCCGACACGGTGGAATTCAACTCTGCACATGTTGCAGCAACTGTGGCAGCACCGACAAGCCCTGGTGCAATACGTTCTGACGTATAGCCTGGGCCAACGAGATCCAGAGGTGGGGCAAATCACGCTGCAGGAGTGGTCTCAGATCAGGGACCTATGAAGTTGACGTGCCCCCTGGGCCGTGGGGTACCCTGAGCCGGGCCGGTAGACGCTGGGGGTTGTAGTCACTGTGGCGGTGACCCGGTCCGTGACTCAGGGCGGTCAATCCAACGGTAATTTGTATATATGGATTTTATAATGTCCGACTACGCCACCTGTGAAGTGCGGCCAAAGGGGCCGCCGCTGCGGAACAGTCCTCTGAAGCTGGTGGTTTTGCAGCAATGGTATTATTACTCACCACAGGAAGAGTGTAGCTTCAGGGCAGTGTGGGTGGATGATGGTGGTTGTAGTGCAGGGAGTCAGTAATGAACATAGAGTCCGTGTGATGCAGTCCCAAGATCTTTACTCACAGTTGTTGCAGTCCAGATTACAGGTACCAGAGCAATCTCACCCGTCGAGCTGTGCGTACTCAGTGAGGGGCTCAGTCCACCCCCAGATAGCTCCGGAGTACTTAGCAGGACCCCCTTCTGTGTGTCCTTTCTCTGGCCTTCTCCCTGCACCTCACACCCAGTGACACTTCTATCCGGTATCCTCGGGCCTTGGCGGGCGACTTGTGTTCCGTCCCCTGGGTCCTATGTGGCTTACTTCTTAGTGAGACTGGTGTGGACTTTTGCCTGCAGTACATGAAATGCAGCAGCCTCCGGTTTCTAGTTGAGCCTTGCTGTTTCTCCTCTAGTTGAGGGACCGGTTCCCCTTATCTGGCCTGACCCCTCTACCTCTTGGTAGCAGCGGGAGTACGGGTGGCCTTCTGCATGGCCCGTAGCCCTAGGGTCCCTTCGGTTCCTGGAGCCTTCCTGCTTCCACTCCTCTCTTCTCTCCTTCAGTCCTGGGCCTCCCAGGCTAGGCCCGCCTCCGGAGCAGAGCTCATGCCGAGCCTCTGCTCCTGTCACTTTTCCTCCTCTGACTGGCTTGCTCTTTCTAAGATGGCTTCCTATTTATACTCTCCCTGTCATGTGCTCCCCTAAGCTGCTCCCCTAAGCACCCACTATATAGGACCCTCCAACCAGTTAGAGACCTGGGACTGTGCTCTCCCTTAGAAGCAATCTCGCCCTACCCCCACTGCGGGTATGGTTTGGATGCAGGTGTTAGGGTCCCGAGCCATACGTCTTCCTTACCTGAGGGTGAGATACCACACCTCTGGGTGAGATGCGGTAACTCTGTGGTGACTGAACCCTCAGGGGCGCCACACACCCTTCTGCACAGTTTTGAAATGGCGACGAAGATGTTTAGTGCTGACGACGATGCCATTATCAGCATGACTATTCCGGTGATTTACATGCTGGAGCACACATTAAAAAGAATTCAGAGTCAGGTGGTGGGACAAGAGTAGGTGGAGGAAGTAGAGGAGGAGTCGTATGCGGAAGGGATAACATCTCCAAGGTCCAGACGGTTGGCAGCACCAAGGCGGCAGGCATGGGAGAGTGGGGGAGAGGGATTAACCAGGGCGCATGGTAGCAGCCAAACTGTTGAGGAAGGTGCAGGAGCCGAGGAAGAAGTGGAGGATGAACTGGCGATGGGCATGGAAGACTCATCAGATGAGGGAGACCTTGATCACATTTCTGTTGTGCGAGGTTGGGGGGAGAGGGCAGAGGAAGGAAGCATGATTCTTACCTCGCTACCAACACAACAAGGACTTGGTCCTCCTGGATGCGCAAGACACATGAGTGCCTTCTTGCTGCACTAACTTCAACATGACCCTCAAATTGCAGAATTCGAAGTAATCCCGACTACTGGGTTGCCACACTCTTAGATCCCCGGTACAAAAGTAAATTTGCCGAAATAATTCCTGCCATAAAAAGGGATTGACGCATGCAGGAGTATTTGCAGACGCTGCTGCAGAATCTTACATGTGCTTTTCCACAAAACACCAGTGGTGCACGAAGTGAATCTCACAGTTCTAACTTGCCAACCGTGGGACTGTCGAGTCTTCATCACTCAAACCGTAACAGTAACACAGTATCTGCTGGTAACAGCAATTTTGTGGAATCGTTTCACCACTTTTTTAGACCATCCTTTGCAAGGCCACAGGAGACAAGAAGTCTGACACATAGTCAATGCCTAGAGAGGATGGTGCAGGAGTATCTCCAAGTGAACATCGAAGCCATGACTGTGTCACTGGACCCTTGCTCATTTTGTGATTCCAATCTGGAAAAATGGCCGGAGCTCGCCACTCACGCCTTGGAGATCTTGTCATGCCCTGCAGCCAGTGTTCTCTCTGAACGTGTGTTCAGCGCTGCTGATGGTGTGCTGACAGATAAGCGCACGTGGCTGTCCACTGAGAATGTAGACAGACTCACGTTCATAAAGATGAACAAATCATGGATTCGGAAGGACTTTTCTAAGCCTGTGTTATCCTTGGGAGACTAAAAGCTTGAGGATTTGGTAATATCACCTCACCAACCGTTTTAAGCAACTGTGGGGCAATTGATGCCACTTAACCCTAGAGCGCATGACCATAAAAATCTACACTTTCATATACCTGGGGCCTTTTAGGCCCGTGTGCAAATAACATGGAATAACTCAAACTCAAATGACAAACAACTATATACATGAAGAATACCTAGAGTTTCAAAATTCTAACTAAAGTAATCTTGCAGAAAATAGAAAACAATTAACAGGGCGGGACTGCGAGGCCCCAGTTATGCGTTCTAGGGTTAAGTGGTGTCTGTGCCACAATTTTGGGAAAAAATGGAGACTCTTTTTGGAGTCCCCTTGCTGTGTCTTACGTGACGTTGGCATCGTCAATTCCAGGTGGGTTGCGTCGCTCCCCCCCCCTTTTAACTGTAAGAAACTACATACACTATGGCTTGGGGTAACACAGATGGTTAAGTCTGAAGAGCTGTTTACTCAGAGGTCTGCTCCAAATCTTCAGTGTCTGCTAGTCAGCGTAGAATTTTTAACTGCATCTAGCCTAGGCAATACTTTGGGCGTAGTAGCCCAGCTGCGAAGCAAGCTGCACCGCCTGTGTATCTAATAAGAATTTTTAAATGCATCTAGCCTAGGCAGACTGTGGGGACCCCCAACCAAACCCAGGCGCTCAGCCCCCCTACCGCCCCCCTTTCCTTGACAATACAATAATGTAACTCTTACAACTGGATGGGTGAGGATCGGTCACAGCTTTATTAACTCTTTATACTCATTCCATTAGAAAGGCATTTTATTTCTAAAATAATTCAGCTTGTTGCAGCATGCCCTGGGTCTCCACTCCGGCAACTTGGCCAACAAGTGTAACTCTCCAACATGTCCTTTCTATTTCCAGGCCAGCCACGGAGGATCCTGTGTATTCGTATGCAGGACTCTGACCCCCACCCATCACTCTTAACGCTTGTTCCACTCCATCCTGGAGTCCTGACAGGAATATGTCCAGTCCAATATCCATTAAGTGAACACCGTCGGGCCGTATGAGGCCTGCTTTATCTCCTTCCAGTTGTCGGTGTCGCACCACTACACCGCCTCTGTCTCTTCTAAATTTTGCCATCCGAATATTTATTACCCGCCTTGTCCGTTCGATGGCCGTGATGTCTCGCGCACGTTGCCATACCGCTATCGGCACAATCTCTGACCATACTATAGCTAGTTTTGTGAAAAATTCTCTGAAGCGCTCAGTGTCTAGTTTCATTATTGCCATTAGTTATGCGCTCTTGTGATGACCTAGGTTGTTTCCCCCGGCCTGTATAACTAAGATGACCGGACCTCTTGCCTCTCTCCCTACCTTGATTACTTCCATTAGTACCTGTGGCCATAGCAGGCCTCTAATACCTCTCCAGTTGAAATATGTGTTATGAAACTCTAATTTCCTCCCGCCTGGGCGGACTTTCGCCCTTTTTTCTGCCCAATATATATACGAGTGGCCTATCACCCACACTGTTGGCTTAGCGTCACCTGTAAAAGAAACAAACCACGTTAGGATAACAAGTCCGGTCTTATGTATCTTGCCAAACACGTGGATCGCCATCTCCCTATCCTCTGAACTTCCGTTTCTGACAGTCCTGCTCTTGCTGCTTCCGTGGCCGCGCCTATGCGGAATGAGTGTGTCCCGTAATCTTTGGGGTGGTTCCCTGCCGATGTTATGCATTTATTAAATATAGCTTGGAACTGGTATCTTGATAATGGCTTTCCATCAATGTGTGATAGGAAGAAATTACTTTGTGATCTGATGGTTATATATGTTTTTACTATTGTTACCCGACTCAGTGTACCGTTTGTGGGTTGTAGAAGTACCCAAGTGCCCCTGCCCGCTGGAACCGTTTTCGATTTGTGTATGCGTAGACGTATTGCATTATTGGCTATGACTACGTCCTGGTGTAATAAGCCTCCACTGGTGGTAATTTTGGATTGAGGGACTAATTCGCTTATGCATAGCGCCCCGAAGAAGGCGATCACAAATGCAGTAGACAGTAGTGTTGCTTCAAATTGTGAGTGTCATGTTAATGGTGTTAGGAATATGATGTGAGAAATCAGTTTTAGTGACACGGGACGGGACGTCTACACTCCTGACTTGGCTGACCCCTTTTCCACCCTTTTATGGATTGTCTGATGATGAATCTTTGTCACATCTCTCCAATTCAGTAGTGGGAAGTGAAATGCTACTCCGGTCAGACACCACTGCGCTGACGCCCCTGATATGCCCCTCATCATTAGCTGGTGGAGAAATTCTATGGTGACTTGTGATCTGGCTTGTTCACATTGGTCAACCCGTCTGCCTGCTACTAGTCGTGTCCACTCTTCCCATGACTTACCGTACGCTTGCCACGTCGACGGGGCAACTGACGCTCTGATTAATGGCATCAACTATTCGCCACTAGATCCCATAGGGAAGGTGGGCAACTGTTGCCCGATGGGTGGGCGTTGTGGAAGAGCTCTGTGAAAATCTGCCAATTGAATTGTTATAAAGCGTTAGCAGCAGCTTTAGACCCCTCAGCATAGTGGCTAGCGTGGACCCATACATTGTGTTTTAGGCACAGGAATGCTAGCCTGGGTAGTAGGCCTAGCACTGGGAGAGACGATGATGCCATCTTATTAATGCAGTGCGCTAGGCTGGTGTTTTTTGTTATGAAGCGTATATGTTTGTAAGCCAGGAGCGCGCCCCATATTTCTATTGCTACCACTATTGGGAAGAAAAATTATTTTCAGGGCTAGATGCAGCTAAAATTTGTTATTAATTTAAAAGCTGGTGGAGCTTGGTATAGATGGCCTAATACAATGAGTCCCACACACTGCTAGAAGGCCAAATATTTTTTCAGAGGTAGATGCAGAAAAAAATTATATTCAGTTTGCAACCTGATGGAGGTCAGTATAGATGGACTAATAGAACAAGTCCCACACACTGCTAGAAGGCCAAATATTTTTTCAGAGCTAGATGCAGAAAAATATTATATTCAATTTGCAACCTGATGGAGGTCAGTATAGATGGACTAATAGAACAAGTCCCACACACAGCTAGAAGCCCAAATATTTTTTCAGAGGTAGATGCAGAAAAAAATTATATTCAATTTGCAACCTGATGGAGGTCAGTATAAATGGACTAATAGAACAAGTCCCACACACTGCTAGAAGGCCAAATATTTTTTCAGAGCTAGATGCAGAAAAATATTATATTCAATTTGCAACCTGATGGAGGTCAGTATAGATGGACTAATAGAACAAGTCCCACACACAGCTAGAAGCCCAAATATTTTTTCAGAGGTAGATGCAGAAAAAAATTATATTCAGTTTGCAATCTGATGGAGGTCAGTATAGATGGACTAATAGAACAAGTCCCACACACTGCTAGAAGGCCAAATATTTTTTCAGAGCTAGATGCAGGAAAATATTATATTCAATTTGCAACCTGATGGAGGTCAGTATAGATGGACTAATAGAGCAAGTCCCACACACAGCTAGAAGCCCAAATATTTTTTCAGAGGTAGATGCAGAAAAAAATTATATTCAGTTTGCAACCTGATGGAGGTCAGTATAGATGGACTAATAGAACAAGTCCCACACACTGCTAGAAGGCCAAATATTTTTTAAGAGCTAGATGCAGATAAAATTTTTTTTTAAATTTGCAACCTGATGGAGGTCAGTATAGATGGGCTAATAGAACAAGTCCCACACACTGCTAGAAGGCCAAATATTTTTTCAGAGCTAGATGCAGATAAAAATTATTTTTAATTTGCAACCTGATGGAGGTCAGTATAGATGGACTAATAGAAGAAGTCCCACACACTGCTAGAAGGCCAAATATTTTTTCAGAGCTAGATGCAGAAAAATATATTCAATTTGCAACCTGATGGAGGTCAGTATAGATCGACTAATAGAACAAGTCCCACACAGCTAGAAGCCCAAATATTTTTTCAGAGGTAGATGCAGAAAAAAATTATATTCAGTTTGCAACCTGATGGAGGTCAGTATAGATGGACTAATAGAACAAGTCCCACACACTGCTAGAAGGCCAAATATTTTTTCAGAGCTAGATGCAGAAAAATATTATATTCAATTTGCAACCTGATGGAGGTCAGTATAGATGGACTAATAGAACAAGTCCCACACACAGCTAGAAGACCAAATATTTTTTCAGAGGTAGATGCAGAAAAAAATTATATTCAGTTTGCAACCTGATGGAGGTCAGTATAGATAGACTAATAGAACAAGTCCCACACACAGCTAGAAGCCCAAATATTTTTTCAGAGGTAGATGCAGAAAAAAATGATATTCAGTTTGCAACCTGATGGAGGTCAGTATAGATGGACTAATAGAACAAGTTCCACACACTGCTAGAAGGCCAAATATTTTTTCAGAGCTAGATGCAGATAAAAATTATTTTTAATTTGCAACCTGATGGAGGTCAGTATAGATGGACTAATAGAACAAGTCCCACACACTGCTAGAAGGCCAAATATTTTTTCAGAGCTAGATGCCGACAAAAAATTATTTTGAATTTGCAACCTGATGGAGGTCAGTATAGATGGACTAATAGAACAAGTCCCACACACTGCTAGAAGGCCAAATATTTTTTCAGAGGTAGATGCAGAAAAAAATTATATTCAGTTTGCAACCTGATGGAGGTCAGTATAGATGGACTAATAGAACAAGTCCCACACACAGCTAGAAGGCCAAATATTTTTTCAGAGCTAGATGCAGAAAAAAATTTAATTCAATTTGCAACCTTATGGAGGTCAGTATAGATAGACTAATAGAATGATGCTATGCCCAAAAAGTTTTACTTCACTAGGTGCATTAAAAAAATTGGTATTCTATACACAGGTGGTGTAGCTTGCAACACAGATATGCTACTCCACTGACTAACACACTCTGCAATAGTCCAAAAAGGATTAGCTTTGCTAGATTTAGCCAAGTGCTGTGAAAAAAACTTGCACAGCACAGGCACAGACCTGCCTGGCAAAAAGTGATAGGAACTGATGTAACCTAACCCTGAAAAGGACTGCAATTACAATTAGTCTTTACTCCCACAACCTAACTATTTAAGAGCACAGACCTGCCTGATAAAAGTCGTAGGAAATGCTGTAACCTAATCCTTAAAAGGACTGCAATCACAACTATTCCCTACTCCCAAGCTATCTGAAGATTTGTGCGAAAATTGGCTTGAAATTAACAAGGTATAGCGCACACAGCAACAGCGGTGCCATCTAACACGTAGCTGCCGCAGTGAGAAAATGGTGGCGACGGGGAAAATGGCTGGGTCTTATAGGGCAAGGACATGTGACATACACTGCCAATGACACATGCCCTTGCTTGTGTGAAAAAAAGCACTTAGCTCCGTGTGTGCGCTGCTGATAGGCTGACAGATTGCACCTCCCCACTGTAAATGCGGGAAAGAGAAAAAAAAAGGGAGATCTTCATTATTCCTGCAGAGATCCATCCCCTGACCCTCCCCCCGCCCCGCTGTACACTCAAACTGCGTATTAACATTAATTTTCATCATTACTGAGAAAAAATCCAGTTATGATTTTGGTGCACGAACAGTTATCGAACATAACCTCGAACAGCCGAATTTTTTTCAAATCATTCGTGTTCACCGAACGGCTCGAACATCACCCAAAACAGCTCGAATTTGAGATCGGCGAACAGTTCAAGTCGAACAAAGCTCATCTCTAGTCACTGGTTCTTCCCACTAGGCCGCAAGTCTCTTAGATTTGGAGGATATCCATCCTCAAGGTGTGCCTCAACATTGTAAATTCCAGCAGAAAAAGGCGCAACAAGCGCAACAAAAATAAAAATAAAAAGTAAAAACAAAAAGAGCAGCTCTCCTGGGCACACAACTTTTGGGTGCTGCTTAAGGCCCTCCTGGCCAGGGAGGTAGGGGAACAGTCCTCCATTTTTTTATTCAACTCGTTATGGGGCATTCCGCCCCCATTGGGTAACAGTCCCAAAAGGAAAACAGGACCACCGCTGATGGGTCCTAAAAGGAAAGTAGAAGGTCAACAGACCTTTCAGCTCACCACCTCATTTCTTCCGGGCCTCCTTCCTTTCCTTCATTAAGGCGGCCCATGCTGCAGAAGAAGGTGGTTTCCTCCACTTCCACGGCTGATCGGGGTACCTGCTAGGGCCGGGGTCCTCATCCGAGGACGTAGCGCTGCCACAGCCAACTTGGGTAGGGCCGTAGCTATTCACCGTGAAGCTGTGGACTTCTTGACTGACAGCAGCCTGAGCCCTTTCGACGGCTCCTCGCTTAACCGCCTCAGCCCCTTCTGGGTGTTTGGTTGTTGAACCTACAACAGGCGCCTCACTGGGAGAGTCGGCTCTGCTGCAACTCGAGAAATCCTCCTCCTCCTTACCGACGACATCTCCCCGCTGCTGGTTTCTAGATTCCTCCTCTTGCGGGACGCCGGCCTTGGGAGGGGGCAAGAATCCTCCAGGGGCTTCCCTAACCCGACGCTGCCGAGCCTCCCTCTCAGCTCTTCGCCGCAAGACCTGCCTGTCCTTCTCCAGGACGTCCTCCCACTTATATGGACGGGTGACCGCAGCCGCGTACCACCCTCTTGCACATTCGCACTTCACAAAATAGACAATTTCACCCTCATGCAGGTTGTGGAGGCGGTCGGGCAGGTACTCACGCTTGACGGCTTCTCGGCTGACAAACACCTCATGCCCGGTCAATTCTTCCTCCAGCCAGCCTCTCAGGAAGGTATCGGTCCATCACCGCTGTTCTCGCGCGGTCATCGGGGGGTCACGGGTAGCCCATTTCGGACTCCCAGGCTCGGCGCTCCGCTCTGCCGAGGGGGAGTGTATGGCCTCCAAGGCCAACGACCAGAAATTCTCCCGCGGGGCCTTTCTTTTAGGGGGCTTCCCTTCCGCACCATCCCCTGAAGGCCTGGGGGCCTCTGTTGCTGCAGAAGCTACTGGGGCAGATCCCTCAGGCGTACCCGGCCGCTGGGGCATGGACCGCTCACCTTCCTCAGGCTCCGCTGCAGCTATTGCTCCGGCCCCACCGGGATGTTCTCCTCCCTCAGCCGAGGGGGACGTTTCCTCCGGCATCCGACTTCAGCACCACACGCGAAGCTCGTGGACTAGCAGGCCCAGCTCCGGATCAGGCCTAGTGGCCCACTGGACAGCCACTGGGGGTAAGGGCAATGGTTTGCGGGCAGCGCCCGCTGGCGAGCTGCTCCCAGCTGCGGCCCCTGGGGTGATAATCTCCAGGAGTTCCTCCTCACCGCTTGACTCACACATGTTGTCAGGCTCTGGGTCTGCCATCGTTTCAGGACGTCCGCTGCCGTACCTCCTTCCCCTTGCATGCCGGACAGAAAATGGCGCCGGTCGCTTACCGGTGACGCGCGTCCTGCGCGTCCAGCTCTGCCTCTTCCTGGGCCGGCCTTCTGACACGACCGCCGCGTCACTCATCACTCTCGGCCGCTCCGCTTTCGGCCGCGCCCCTTTTCTGTGCTCGCTGATACTCACGGGGCCCGACTTCACTTTACGCCACGCCCTCTTCCTCACTGGACGTCCCATCCAGGGACGCATCTTCACTGCTGGGCCCATCCTTCTTCGGGCCGGAACTCGTAGGGGCTGGACATCTTTTTGCGCTCTCCGGCGCCGTCCACTCCCACGATAGGCGGTTCTTCTCCCAGACTTTACCGCCGTTGTCACCATCTTGGAATCCATGCTTCGGGCCGCCATCTTGGGCCGCATGCCTTCCAACACCTTCTCCTCAGTGTTCTGCATCGGCTCTTCCCCGCTTTCTTCATGCGAGGAGCTCTCATCCTGCCCACTACGCCAAATGTAAGGTGCCCCAGCGAGGTAGTCGTGGGCGAGCTGTAGTCCCCACTCGCTATGGCACCCTACAGACAATACGTGTCCTCCCTCTGCAGTGTGGCTGTGTATGTGGTGCTCTTCACTTACTTCAAGCCATCCGATCGCAGCTGTCTCCAGGCATTTCTCTTCTGGGACCAGGGCAGCAATAAATTCAGAGGACACGAGGTTCATGACCAGAACTTGAACTTTACTTGGGGAAGAGGAATATATACAGTATTTACAGGCAGATATAATGGATAAGGCCCGACAGGCTATCATCTTTCTCACAGGTGCTGGCAACATCTTCAGCCCTGGTTCCCTCTTTAAATGACGCATCTCTGTGACTATCTCCAGCCCAAGAGACTCTTCTGTAATACTGACAGTAAACTGGATCCAGTCTCTCCCCCACGTCTTAGCCTGGAGTCCTATTCTTCTTCCTCTCCTTCCTGCAGACTAGAAGTGCCCCGGGTCCTCACTACCTCAGATGAGTTTCTCCGGCCGGCTAACAGGACTCGTGCTCTTGTGTGGGGAGACTTGCACACTGGGGATCCCACTGCCAGAGGGTATGGAGCTCCCGTCTACCCTAGCAGCCACTATATTCAGGCTGCCCGAACGATTCACTGTACTATCTCTTACTGAGTGACTCCTCCTGCTTTCTGGAAACTTAAGCAGGAATTTTCCTAAAGTGCCCACCCTCGGTGAGCTGTCATCGTGCAGCATTAACTCCTCACTGTCTGTAACCCTGCTAGCAGACTCAACCTGACATCTTCACCCAGAACAGTGGCATCTTGTGGCTATTTACAGGTACTGCAGCCCACAATGAATTATGCCAGGAACAAGCTCTATATCACTCAAGGCTTGATCCGGGCACTAAGTTCCCCCTTTACTCTACTGACTGGACCACTGAAGCTAACCCCTTAGCTTTGTCTACCAACAGTTCAGAGAGGTCTGACTTTAGGAACACTTCCTTTAACTATCTCAGTACCAAGGGAAGGCTACGCCCTTCCCCACTATTACATTGCCAAGATGTTACTGACTTGTTTTAGATATTCAAAAGTGTCTAATCTTGTGACACTCATTATTTTACCCTTATCTGTTTTTTATCACATCTACCCCTACATTGATAAGATCTTGAATTAATTTCTGAAGTGTTGCTATAGCAACTAGTTTAGTATTAGTTGTATTCTGAGATGGCGTGTGCTGTATTTTATGAAAATATCTGTCATTTTGGTTCTTTTTGATTTAAGCATGCTGATCCTCTGTTCCCTTTAAAAATCCTTCTGTATTGACATAAGCATTCACACTTGTCCAATCCAAAATTGTCTGTGAGACCCAGCTCTCAGAAAATGAACAGTATTGCATTTTGAAGAAGAAAACTACTGAATTGTCCTGTAGAATTGAGATATCCTGACTCTTAAAGGAGTATTCCCATTTTAAACACTAGTATTTCCACAAGAGCTGACCCTAACTTAAAAAATGGCAATATTTGTCACACAGAAGAGACCTGCCTCAGGTTTGTAGACTCTTCCTATGAATTCTCACTAATTACGCATCCTCTATAACTATTTTTGATTTCTTTCAAGCTAATGAGAAAGTTGGTAATATACTATGATGATACAAAAATTGTATTGTCAGCTGTAAATATTCTGAATTGTAATCAGCCAATTATCCATGTAGTCATGAAAGATTTTGGATAATATGTCATTCTGAACTTCACTCTTGGTTTCCCAAAAAAAATATCCTCTAGTAGACTACACAATTTGTGACAGTCCTTAAAGGAAATCTGTCACCCCCTGGGACGTATATAACCAATTAATATGGGCATACAGGTGATAGAAATGTTAATCTTGCCCTACCTGTATGCCTCATATTAGAGGTCTTGTTTTGTGAAATCTTATATTTTATCTTTATGTTAATGATCCCTTCCAGGCCCCGGGGCCGAAAGGAATCCTCGTCTCCTGTCTTCATTATAATAGTACCCCCTCCCCTGCACATGACAGTGTCCTGTGACGTGCAGTTGCAGCGCTGTAATTTTGCGCCTGCATGTTGAACTCCCTCCACCATCCTACCTGCTATGGGAGAAAGTCTCCGTGACTCAACGGCGCCTGCACAGAAGATCACCGAGTACACTGGAGAATGATTTCTGGTGTAAGGAACGCCACAAGAATTAGACAAACTGTAGTGTTACACCTCCTTCACAACCCAGAAAATTACTGTTTTCTGATGTAAAAGCTTTAATGAATTGGACCCTATGTGTATGTGTGATTGGTGCTGACTCAGATGTCAATATATACAATGTTTTCCATTGTAACAAATTGCAATTTTATTATTATAATATATATATAGAGAGAGAGAGAGAGAGAGAGAGAGAGAGAAAAAAGCAAAGGCAGCACTCTTACAAAATAGTTTTTTTGAAAAAACTGACTTTTATTCTGCCCACATGGCAACATTTTAACTCAAGCATGGTAAAAGTGCTACTGGTGAGGTATATATAGTTTTGAAATACAATCCATAGAGTCACATCTCATTAAGTGCAATTACAATATTACAAATTTCATAAACATAATACATATAAAAGTGAATCATCATATGGACATATTCCATTATAAAAAATGCATGTGCAAAAAATCAACTTCATAATGTAAATATTCTTTTAAATAAAGTACTTAGTGCATTAAATTACTTAATCCAAGTCCAGGTGCATTTCATAATCATGAGAGGGCAACTCACCCAGCAACAATCATATCTGCAGTACATAGACATGCTGCGCCGCACTGTTCTCGACCTCCCATGCTTCTCACTATGCTTATCTGCTCTGACGCAGACACAGTTTTCTTCAAAAACCAATAGGAGAGTCTCTTCCAATGACATCATTGGCGACCGCAACATTAATGAGCGGAGTACGCATGCGCGGCCGTGATGTCTTTGGAAGAGACTCTCCTGTTAATTTTTGAAGAAAACTGTGTCTGCGTCAGAGCAGATATGCGCAGTGAGAAGCATGGGTCACCGAGAACAGTGCGGCACAGCGTGTCTATATACTGGAAATATGGTATGTATTGGTATGTGCTGCCCCCATCCTGGTATTTGTGCTGCCCCCATCCTGGTATTTGTGCAGCCCCCATCCTGGTCCCCCATCCTGTTATGTGCTGCCCTCATCCCTTATCCTGGTATACATGGCACGCCTCATCCCTATCCTGGTATGCATGGCACCCCTCACCCCCAATCCTGGTACGCATGGCACCCCTCAGCCCCCATCCTGGTACGCATGGCACACCTCACCCTTAATCCTGGTACGCATGGCACCCCTCACCCTCAATCTTGGTACACATGGCACCCCTCAGCCCCTATCCTGATACGCATGGCACACTTCACCCTCAATCCTGGTACGCATGGCATCCCTCACCCTCAATCCTGGTATGCATGGCACGCCTCATCCCTATCCTGGTATGCATGGCACCCCTCACCCCCAATCCTGTATGCATGGCACCCCTCACCCACAATCCTGGAATGCATGGCACCCCTCATTCCCAATCCTGGTGTGCATGGCACCCCTCATCCCCAATCCTGGCATGCATGGCGCCCCTCATTCTGGTATGCATGGCTCCCTCATCCCTCATCCTGGTATGCATGGTATCCCTCATCCCTATCCTGGTATACATGGTACCCCTCATCACTATCCTGGTATGCATGGCCCCTCATCCGAATCCTAGTATGCATGGCCCCCCCAGATCTCTAACCTGGCATGCATGGTACCCCTCATCCCCCAATCCTGGTATCCATGGTACCCCTCATCCCCCAATACTGGTATGCATGGTACCCCTCACCCCACAATCCTGGTATGCATAGTACCACTCACCCCTCAATCCTGGTATGCATGGTACCCCTCACCCCTCAATCGTGGTATGCATGACACCCCTCTTCCCCCAATCCTGGTATGCGTGGCCCCCTCATCCCTCAATCCTGGTATGCGTGGCCCCCTCATCCCCCAATCCTGGTATGCATGGTCCACTCATCCCCCAATCCTGGTATGCATGATCCCCTCATCCCCCAATCCTGGTATGCGTGGCCCCCTCATCCCCCAATCCTGGTATGCGTGGCCCCTCATCCCTCAATCCTGGCATGTATGGTACCCCTCATCCCCCAATCCTGGTATGTGTGGCCCCCTCATCCCCCAATCCTGGTATGTGTGGCCCCCTCATCCCCCAATCCTGGTATGTGTGGCCCCCTCATCCCCCAATCCTGTTATTTGTGGCCCACTCATCCCCCAATACTGGTATGTGTGGCCCCCTCAACCCCCCCCAATCCTGGTATGCATGGTACCCCTCATCCCTCAATCCTGGTATGTGTGGCCCACCTCACCCCCCAATCCTGGTATGCATGGTACTCCTCTGCACACATACAAAAAAAAATAAACACTTATACTCGCCTTTCTTCCCTGTGTTCCAGCGCTGCTGTGTCCTGTTCTGCTGGAGGCCGGGGAAGGAGTGCGGTGCCAGAGCACCACGCTGTCTGGCGCCATTTTGCTGAAGACACACTGGAAATGTGTCTTCAGTAAAATGGCGCCGGATAACGCTATGCGCATGCGCCGATTCCGACGCCTTCACTCCGCCCCCGGTCTCTGGCCAGAAGAGAGGCGCCGCAGCAACGCTCCTCCAAATCAGGTAAGTATGTAAGTATGGTGCCGGAGATAGTGGTATGCGTTCAGTGTCTACGCATACTGCGATCTCTGGCACCATACACTCCTCTTACATGTAACAGCTCCATGCATTCTTCTGTCTGGAGTCAGACTGCGCGTCACGCATGCGCAGTCTGTAGAGACTTCAGACAGAGGGACGCTTGGACGGTTATATTATAGATAGATATATATATATATACAGTACAGACCAAAAGTTTGGACACATCTTCTCATTTAAAGATTTTTCTGTATTTTCATGACTTTGAAAATTGTACATTCACACTGAAGGCATCAAAACTATGAATTAACACATGTGGAATTATATACTTAACAAAAAAGTGTGAAACAACTGAAAATATGTCTTATATTCTAGGTTCTTCAAAGTAGCCACCTTTTGCTTTGATGACTGCTTTGCACACTCTTGGCATTCTCTTGATGAGCTTCAAGAGGTAGTCACCGGAAATGGTCTTCCAACAATCTTGAAGGAGTTCCCATAGATGCTTAGCACTTGTTGGCCCTTTTGCCTTCACTCTGCGGTCCAGCTCACCCCAAACCATCTCGATTGGGTTCAGGTCTGGTGACTGTGGAGGCCAGGTCATCTGGCGTAGCACCCCATCACTCTCCTTCTTGGTCAAATAGCCCTTACACAGCCTGGAGATGTGTTTGGGGTCATTGTCCTGTTGAAAAATAAATGATGGTCCAACTAAACGAAAACTGGATGGAATAGCATGCCCCTGCAAGATACTGTGGTAGACATGCTGGTTCAGTATGCCTTCAATTTTGAATAAATCCCCAACAGTGTCACCAGCAAAGCACCCCCACACCATCACACCTCCTCCTCCATGCTTCATGGTGGGAACCAGGCATGTAGAGTCCATCCGTTCACCTTTTCTGCGTCGCACAAAGACATGGTGGTTGGAACCAAAGATCTCAAATTTGGACTCATCAGACCCAAACACAGATTTCCACTGGTCTAATGTCCATATTTTCAGTTGTTTCACACTTTTTTGTTAAGTATATAATTCCACATGTGTTAATTCATAGTTTTGATGCCTTCAGTGTGAATGTACAATTTTCAAAGTCATGAAAATACAGAAAAATCTTTAAATGAGAAGGTGTGTCCAAACTTTTGGTCTGTACTGTATATATATATATATATATATATATATATATATATATATATATAATATATATAGAAATGAACCTAATACCACTACACACATCCAAAACAGAGATTAATGAAAAAATAAAGAAAAAAATGAAAATAAAATTAATAATAATACTAACAATAATAATAATAAAAGGCATGTCAATTTTTTTTTTTAAGAAACAATGAAAATAAAAACAATAAATAATAAGGATCACACAATTGAAGGGGAGGTAGCAGGGGTATGTGATGACGCAAATCACAAAAAAATAAAAACAAAATATGCTATGACACCATCAATTGTAAAAGGAAGAGGAAGGGGACAAGGGGAAGGGAAAGGGAGGAGGTGGGAAATACTTCATTTTCTGGAACAATTTCAAGGGTGCCAACACTTTTGGCAATGACTGTATATGTATGTGTGTGCGTGTGTGTATATATATGTTTTTTTCTTTTTTTTAGCATATCTAAAAGTAATTGACAAGAATTAGGCCGGTATTTTGTATAACCCTACTACGATCAAACCATAAGCTCTATTGTCTACAGTAGAAAGCATTTGTTTTTTGCTCCAAGATTCAGAAATTCTGAATGTCTGAAAGTCGAATGTCTAATAGTCTAACTTTCATGTAGCTGATGAGACTTTATGAATTTGCATCTTAGAGACTTTTCCCCTCTTACTGAGTGTGATACGTTATCTTTTCACACAAAGGAATAAGGGACATTTTGAACAATCTCATATATTATGTCAACTTGAAAAGCTATATAATCTACACCATATGTAGCACCCTGAGGACTCGGCTGCTACAGGGGTATTGCACCTCACTCCAGAGGTGTGGTATTCCACTCCCGGGTAAGGATGGAGTGTGGAACTGAGCTCAGTAGGCTGCATGCACTACATACATCCCATTTCCGGGGGACAGATCAACGGTACTCCCACCAGTATATGTGCAGGTACGATAGTGTCTGTCCCTGGCTGGAGTGGGAGGGGGGTGGAACATCCCAGTAGTGTAGGGGCAGATAGGGGGAGCAGTCTGGGTAATGCTAGGAGCTCATTGGGTGCTGGTCACCTGAGCTCACACATAGAGGGAGTATATAAGGTGGGCACCATCTTAGGACAGGGTCTTTCGTAGAGTGAGTCAGTCTGTAGTAGAGCAGAGAAACTCAGCCAGAAGGACCCAGAGAGAAGAAGAAGGAACCCCAAGACCCCAGAATACAAACAGCAGGGTGAAGGGTTGGCACCCAGGGTACCGGATCCCAAGCTGGCAGAGAGAAAAGCACACCTTAGCCAGAGACCGGAGGTCGTGGGCAGGATCTGCCACGACCCTCACTAAATCCACTAGGAAGGCATACCAAGTATAGGGTCAGGGAACCCAGAAGAGGTGTACCCACCAAGAGACCCGAGGGAGCCGGACATAAGTGGATCCCTAGTGAGAACGGCCAGAAGAGAGGGAAAGTCAGACAGGAGCTCAGGACCACGCTCCAGAATTGCTTGGGGGTTGGCCGAGTCCAGGACCTGGTGGACGCAGCACGGCTCGGGTGGTCGCTTCAGGCCAGAGTGACCATAAGAACACCCGTAAGTAAAAACCCCTGAACTGCACAGCCCGACTCTGAGTCTTCTTGCTTAGCTCTCCTGCATCTGCACAACCACCATCCTCTACATCTGACCCCCTGAGGCTATACCCCTCCCGTTGGGGGTTATACTACCACAGCTGCACACAAACCACCAGCCTCAGCGGACCCTGCTGCAGCGGCGGCCTTTTGACCGCAAATCAACGGGTGGCGTAGTCGACACTAAGAACACCACTAACATCTATCAAGACTGCCACACACTGAGTTTGACACCCTGGGCACGGACCGGGTCGCCGCCACTCGGAGACTACAACCCCCATCTGATCCGGCTCCGGGTAATCCCCAAACAGCACTGGCCCAGGGGGCGCGTCAACTTTGGCGTAGTCGGCAGGATTTCGTGCCCACAACCACCGGGTACTGCGTGCCTGAAGAGAAGTTCAAATTTACCTTAAGAAGAAGTCTCCCGCCGGTTCCAGAGGGTCCCCGCCATGGGACGCCATCACGGATCGTTTCCCGCCGGTTGCCCGCCATCTGCAGCTTTTTCCCGCCATTTCCAGAAAATTTCCCGCCTTGGAAGAGCGGACGCCATTATGGGCGTGCCAGAGGGTGGCAAGAGGTCACCTCCCATCGTGGGCCAGGTCAAGGAATGGCGCCAAAAGCGGAAACCGCCCCCACCAACAGAGACTGTGATGCTGGAGATGTCCATCAGCGTGAGAGAACTGCCCCTGGAACTGACAATCACAAAGTTGCCCCGGGACCACCTTCAATGTGGGCGGAGACAGAACAAAAGAGAGAAGATGGGTGCAGCCTGGGGGAGTCTGGAGAGAGTGCACCCGGAGACAAGAAGTCTGGAGAGGACTCCGGAGAAGCCGTACCCGGAGATGGAGGGAGAGGCAGGCAGCACCGACCCAGTGGTCAGGAGCCTGTTGCAAGCGACAACCCCAGAAGGCCTGGTGGAGATCCTGGCACAGCTCCCCCGAGACCGGGAGCGTGCACAGACCGCACTGGAGGGCTTGGCTCAGAGGATGGCCCGAGTGCAGCGGGACGTACTGGCCGCATGGAGCAGAGAGATGGCCCAGCAGGCAAGAACCCGCCAGCGAAGCACGCCACCCGAGACGAGGAGACAGACCGCCTCTGAGGATGGTGCAGGAGGAGTGAAGGCCGGAGACGGCGCCGAGAAGGGAGTTGGACAACTGGAGGCAGGTAAAGGGGACGTCACAACCCCGAGCCGAGAAACCGCGTGCCTGCCCCAGCTCCCCGTCGCAGAGCCCGAAATTCCCCCTGCCGTGCCCGTCGCTGCATCGTCACCGCTCCAGACAAGGCCTCAAGCAGAAGCCGCGGCCGCGACCCCTGTGACGTCACGCGCCTCAACCCTGAGCGCGGCAAAGCAGGAAACACCACCGGCCTGGTCGCAAGGTCTAGTACCCCCGGGCGCCGCAGTACCAACAGCGCCCTCTACCTCCACTGAGCCACCGGCCTGGTCGCTGGGCCAAGTAACCCCGGGCGCCGCCGTCTTCACGGTGCCCTTTACGTTCAGGGTACCCCAGGCCTGGTCGCAAGGCCTGGCGAACCCGGGCGCCGCCACCACCACCGCGCCCTCAACATCTAGAGTGCCGCACCTGGGTGAAGATTTGTTTGCCCAGCACACGTGCCCGGATGGGCAGCCCTTTGTGTGGCCACCGGAGTTCCACCATCCCCGACTCCGGAAAGAAAGACCCCTAGATGAGCCCCTGATTCCGGTTCCGAAGCCCGTTAAGATCACCCCACTCTCGTTGGAGGAAGCGCAGTTTGCGTGGGACCCCACCGGAGGAGACCTCATGGGATTCACCCAAGAGTCTCGGGCAGCCGCAGCTGAGCGTGCGGAGTGCTGCCGGCAGCAGTTAGAGATCTTTGACCGCGAGCGAAGAGAGAGGCGGGTCCGAGAGCAGCGGCTGCAGGAACAGAGTGCAGAGCAGAAGAGCCGGACCAGGAGGAACCCCCGTGCAGCCCACGGTCCCCGTGCCACCGGGACTGTAATTAAATTCCAACTGCAGCACGGTTGGGGTTTCATCAGGGATCATCACACCCCCGGCGACGTCTTTGTCACCCGCAGAGACGTGGAGTCCCATCTGCCGGAGGGACACAGAGGTCGTGACCTATATGTAGGGGACGAGGTCACGTTCACCCGGTACAAGTGTGCCAAAGGACCCTACGCTCTCCATGTACACCGGCTGACGGAGGAGGATCTACGGTGTGAAGAGAAGCAAGAGGACCCGGACGGGTCTGAAGGAGGAGCAGGAGTACGCCGTCATTAAAGTACGGTAAAGAGACTGTACATAGTTACCCGTCAGGGTATAAGAACTGTTACTGCTGCTAGTTAAAATATAGTCCCCGTTGGGACCAGCAAACTGAACTGTTCCAGTGTGTCCCATCTCCCCACAGGCTGAGGACTGTGAGCAGCCATCCCTTTTCCCCACTGGTCGAGGACTGAGAGCGGCCACCTTCCCTTGTATATAGTTGCGCTTTCTAAGGCGCCCCCTACCGGTTTTATAGGAAACTGTTGTATTTTCTACAAGAGACTGTCGCACTTTACCCGGTCACAAGTTGCACCGTGGCCGGAGGAACAAGAGTGTTATTTATGAAAAGCTTTATATGAAAAGTTTATGCTGATAATATATGATGTTTTATATGTTTATGTTTTATGAAAAAAAAATGTATGTTTGTGGATGTTTTTATTCTCTTACAGCCCGAGGACGTGCTGTGATTTACCAGGGGGGAATGTAGCACCCTGAGGACTCGGCTGCTACAGGGGTATTGCACCTCACTCCAGAGGTGTGGTATTCCACTCCCGGGTAAGGATGGAGTGTGGAACTGAGCTCAGTAGGCTGCATGCACTACATACATCCCATTTCCGGGGGACAGATCAACGGTACTCCCACCAGTATATGTGCAGGTACGATAGTGTCTGTCCCTGGCTGGAGTGGGAGGGGGGTGGAACATCCCAGTAGTGTAGGGGCAGATAGGGGGAGCAGTCTGGGTAATGCTAGGAGCTCATTGGGTGCTGGTCACCTGAGCTCACACATAGAGGGAGTATATAAGGTGGGCACCATCTTAGGACAGGGTCTTTCGTAGAGTGTCAGTCTGTAGTAGAGCAGAGAAACTCAGCCAGAAGGACCCAGAGAGAAGAAGAAGGAACCCCAAGACCCCAGAATACAAACAGCAGGGTGAAGGGTTGGCACCCAGGGTACCGGATCCCAAGCTGGCAGAGAGAAAAGCACACCTTAGCCAGAGACCGGAGGTCGTGGGCAGGATCTGCCATGACCCTCACTAAATCCACTAGGAAGGCATACCAAGTATAGGGTCAGGGAACCCAGAAGAGGTGTACCCACCAAGAGACCCGAGGGAGCCGGACATAAGTGGATCCCTAGTGAGAACGGCCAGAAGAGAGGGAAAGTCAGACAGGAGCTCAGGACCACGCTCCAGAATTGCTTGGGGGTTGGCCGAGTCCAGGACCTGGTGGACGCAGCACGGCTCGGGTGGTCGCTTCAGGCCAGAGTGACCATAAGAACACCCGTAAGTAAAAACCCCTGAACTGCACAGCCCGACTCTGAGTCTTCTTGCTTAGCTCTCCTGCATCTGCACAACCACCATCCTCTACATCTGACCCCCTGAGGCTATACCCCTCCCGTTGGGGGTTATACTACCACAGCTGCACACAAACCACCAGCCTCAGCGGACCCTGCTGCAGCGGCGGCCTTTTGACCGCAAATCAACGGGTGGCGTAGTCGACACTAAGAACACCACTAACATCTATCAAGACTGCCACACACTGAGTTTGACACCCTGGGCACGGACCGGGTCGCCGCCACTCGGAGACTACAACCCCCATCTGATCCGGCTCCGGGTAATCCCCAAACAGCACTGGCCCAGGGGGCGCGTCACATACATAAGATACAAAGTTTTAAAACATGCAGCCACAGAAAGTGTCTTGGCAAATATATTATGACTTTTCAGGATAATATATTTACCTTATTTTCGATTTCCTCCTCAGTTTGATTTTTTACCTCCCTAATCTTTTAAACAGATTTAATAAATGTAGGAATAGTTTTCCAGTCAATTATATAAAATATTGCATTCCATAACCAAGTATCTTCCCAAAATCAAGTTCCTTCCAAATATAGGATACAACACAGTATATATATACCAGGACAGAAAATCTGATATTTGAACCATATACCCAGAAGTACATGTCTGACTAGCATCATTTTCATTATTTTCAGTGTTTGTTGACAGGATTTGTAAGTTCTGTGTCTAGACCTATTTTTTATCATTCTGCCAAGATCAGAGAGACTCTGAGAAGTAACATCTGAAACATAATGGCTGCATATTAAGCACAGTAGTATTCAGTCTGCAATCCAACCAGTGTTAGTAACTTGAAATAAAAAAAATGGAAGTTTTAACTCCTTGAAAGTACAGGAGCCTCAGGAGCTGAGCCTGCTTTATACCAGGCGGCATCTGCCTGTAACTGCAGCAACTGAAGTTACAGTAGCTCTGATTTCTGCAGTTTAACCATTTAAATGCCATTGTTAATTTATGACAGTGGCTTTTATATGATGCAATTGTGAGAGCACTTGCTCCCATTGACCCCACTCCCCCGTGATGGGAACTAGGTCCCCCTAACTTCCTTCTTGGTAGTCCTCCTGTGAATCTCAGCTATAGGTCGTCTGCAGTTGGCACCACCCAGCAGAGTGCGATGCTTTGTCTTTTGAAGTTGTATGTAAAAAAGAAATTGAAGAAATGAAAACCCCAAACCGTTCTGCAAAAAATAAGCCCTCATATAGCTCATTCGGGATCAAAAATAAAAAAGTTACAGCTCTCAAAATTTGACAATGCAAAAACAAATTCATTTTTGTAACATTTTGTTTTTAGTCTGTAAAAATAGCAAAGCGTAAAAAAAAATATAAATTTGGTATCGCTGTAATCGTACCGACCCGACGAACAAATTGGTCTTATCACTTTTACTGCCCAGTAGTGATGGGCAAGCACTAAAATGCTCAGGTGCTCGTTGCTCGGGTCGAGCACATTGGAATACTCGGGTGCTCGACCCAAACAACGAGCCCAATGTAAGTCTGTGGGAAAATAGAGCATTTTTCAGGCGGCTCTCCCCGGTGGTCTGCAGAGGGCCTAAAAATTGCCCAAATCGATGGGAACAGTGCTCAAATGACATAGGAACAGCATGGGGAAGACCCCTGGAAGCATTTCTGACTCCCAGGTCACTGCTTTCAACAATGATGTCAGAGGTATTACGCCACTTTCACGGACTCACAAAAAAACATACAAAAACAAAACCAAAATGGATTTTTCTAGGAAATATGTTAAGGAACATCCTTTCTAGGGAAATGACTTGTATATAAGGCAAAAAAAAAAAAAAAAAAAAAAAATTGCTCCTCCACACCTTGGACTATGTTCACACATAGCGTTTTTGATGCATTTTTGCACTTTTGCATTGCTTTCAACCGTGACAAATGCATTCACCGGGAAATATCATTTTAACATTTTACAACCTTATCTGGCCATGTGGTGTGTGACACATCATCAGACACATCTTGTTTCATTTATGAAGGAGGGACTCTGAAAGTCACAAAGCTTATTTTTATAGTGCCATCAGGCGGCCTTTACTATTCTTAACCCCTTTACAACCCAAGGTGGTTTGCACATTAATGATCAGGCCAATTTTTACAATTCTGACCACTGTCAATTTATGAGGTAATTACTCTGGAAAGATTCAACGGATCCCCCTGATTCTGAGACTGATTTTTCGTGACATATTGTACTTCATGAATGTGGTAAAATTTCTTCGATATCTCTTGTGTTTATTTGTGAAAAAAACAGAAATTTGGCGAAAATTTTGAAAATTTTGCAATTTTCAAAATTTTAATTTTTATCCCCTTAATTCAGAGAGATATGTCACACAAAATAGTTAATAAATTACATTTCCCACATGTCTACTTTACATCAGCACAATTTTGGAACCAACATTTTTTTTTATTAGGGAGCTATAAGGGTTAAAAGTTGACCAGCGATTTCTCATTTTTCCAACAAAATTTACAAAACCATTTTTTTAGGGACCACATCATATTTGAAGTCACTTTGAGGGGTCTTTATTAGTGTTGAGCGAGCACTAAAATGCTCGGGTGCTCGAAGCTCGGGCCAAGCTCACCGTGATACTCGGGTGCTCTACCCGAGCAGCGAGCCCAATGTTAGTCTATGGGAGACCCGAGCATTTTTGCGATGGCACCCCCGGCAGTCTGTAGAAAGCCTAAAAAGTGCCCAAAACGATAGTGACAGTGCTCAAATGACATGGGGACAGCATGGGGATTGCCCCAGGAAGCATTTCTGACCCCCAGGTCACTGCTGTCAACAACGTGGTCAGAGGTATTAAGCCACTTTTACGGGCTCACAATAAAATGTTCAAAAACGAAACCGAAACTGCTTTCCTGTGAAATATGTTAAGGAACATCCTTTCCAGGGTAAAGACTTGTGTATAAGGTAAAATAAATACCCAAAAAGAAAAATACTCCTCCACACCTTGGGCTATGTTCACAAGTAGCATTTTTTATCCCCCATTCCTTGCAATGAAAGCGCAAGTATGCAACCTGCCACCCACCCACCCCCAGGCTGCAATTCCATACTGCTTGCTTGCACTTGAAATTGGGCCTTTTAGGCATGTGGAGGCGGAATCTGGCCACCACGTCATGGCTGTGTCGGCAGCCTGGTATCCATACTCAGTCCCCAGCTGCCCGGCGGCCGGGTGTCCACGCTTGGTCCCCAGCTGCAAGGGGGCTGCCGGGTGTCCAAACTCTGTCCCCAGCCACCCCGCGGCCGGATGCCCACACACGGTCCCCAGCCGCCTGGGGGTGGCTGGGTGTCCATAAATGGTCCCCAGCCACCCCTATTTGAAGGACAGCCTAACCACAAACACGTGGACAAGTGAATGTGGCCAGGGATGGTCCATCTGACTGGCGCCTTCGCACTGGGTTAATATTGTGGAAGCCGGGACACAGTTGGACGCTGGGATGCAACACGCCCTCCAGACATAGAGGATTGCGGGTCCTGGGTCAATCAGGCTTCAACACAAAGTTCAGAAGGTAGACAGCAGCAGTGGTCGGCCTCCTACACAGCGAGTAAATTATTCATGATCATGAGGCCATCCATCTCCTTAGCTTTCTGTTCCTTGGAATGCAAGCGCATGTATGTAGTAGCGGCTAGGCCTGAGGTGGTCAGCGTTTTGGCGCATATCCTACCTCCTCCGAGGATTGCTGGATGTTTTCCTGCTACTATCCCAGTTCTGTGACTCCCGTTAAAACAAAGCTTCAGGTGATAAATGATGGATGAGGTGGTGGCAAAGGAGAAAGAGCAGGAGGAACAGGGACCATTCACATCAATATCAGGCCAGTCAACCACACATGTGTTGTAGGATAATGCCCCTTGAAACAGACGTGGATTACAGCGTACTAAAAACGATCTACCCATTATTGGGGAGTGGGTCTCCCTTAGTGTTAGCCTATGCATTGAAAAGCAAAAGCTGACTAAAATTAGGAGGAAATGCAATGCACATTGGAAGAGTCGTGGAGGTTAGAGGTAATTAGAAACAACATTTCATTGCCCCTTGGAAGAGCTGTGGAGTTCAGAGTGGTTTAACAAGACTGTTTTAATACCCCTTGGAAGAGATGTGGAGGTCACAGTAGCTTAACAAGACGGTTTTAATGCCCCTTGGAAGAGTGGTGGAGGTCGCAGTGGAATAAAAAGACAATATCAATGCACCTTGGAAGAGTGGTGGAGGTCACAGTATCTTAACTAGACTGTTTTAATGCCCCTTGGAAGAGTGGTGGACGTCGCAGTGGAATAAAAAGACTATCAATGCACCTTGGAAGAGTGGTGGAGGTCACAGTATCTTAACAAGACTGTTTTAATGCCCCTTGGAAGAGTGGTGGAGGTCACAGTAGCTTAACAAGACGGTTTTAATGCCCCTTGGAAGAGACGTGGAGGTCACAGTAGCTTAACAAGACGGTTTTAATGCCCCTTGGAAGAGTGGTGGAGGTCGCAGTGGAATAAAAAGACAATATCAATGCCCCTTGGAAGAGCTGTGGAGTTCAGAGTGGTTTAGCAAGACGGTTTTCATGCCCCTTACAAGAGCCATGCAGTACAGTATATTAAAAACATTATTCCCATTATTGGGGAGTGGGTCTCCCATAGTCTTTGCCTATGCCTTCCAAGCAAAAGCTGCCAAAAATTAGGACGGAGGAACTTGCAATGCTGGCAACACGGACCACGGTTACCCTGGTAGTATAGTGGTGGTGGAGGCTGAGGATAAGGAGAGGAGCAAAATACAGCCGAAATGAGGAAGCGTATACCCATATGTGGGTGTGAAGCAGTGCATGGGAATACACCTCCCAAAATAACACAGTGGATTTGACTTTATGTTACTCTGCTGTCATTTGATGGTGATGAGAAGTCTGGCCCAATCCAGCCCTTGTTCATTTTGATAAGGGTCAGCTTGTCAGCTTTGTCAGTTGACAGGCGAATGAACTTATCAGTTATAATTCCCCCAGCGGTACTAAAAACACGCTCCAATAACATGCTAGCGGCAGGGCAGGCCTTGACCTCCAAGGCGTACAGAGCGAGTTCATTCCAAGTGTCCAGCTTGGATTCTCAATAATTAAAAGGCACAGAGGAATCACGGAGGACGCTGGTACGGTCGACAAGGTACTCCCTCACCATCTTTTGAAACTTTCCACTCCTTGTGAGAGTACCCCACGCCTCAGGGCCTGTAAGCTGGGCGTGTCTCAGAAAACTGTCCCAGAACGTTGACAGTGTTCCCCTACCTCTGCTGGATTGGAGTTGCGTCTGTCTCGCCTGTACGCCTTGGTTGGGCAACGAACTGTGACCTCTGCTGCTAGAGTGTTCAGATGGGAATTTTTTTAACAGTTCTGCAGCAAGGGCCTTCTGGTACTGCCCCATTTTTGTAGACCTCTCCACCTCAGGAATAAGAGAGTGAAAGTTCTCCTTGTAGCGGGGGTCTAAAAGTGTCACCAACCAGTAATGACTGTCACCCAACATTTTGACAACGCGAGGGTCACGGTTAAGGCAGTGTAACGTAAACTCAGCCATGCGTGCCAGACTGGTAACGGGCAAGACTTCCGTGTCCTCACCAAGATAACGACTGACCATGCTCTCCTCCTTCCCCCTGTCCTCAGGCCACCCACGCTGAACTGACGGTATGACAGTTGTACAGGTACTACCGTCTACAGCACATGATACCAGCTCCTGTTCTTCCTCCACCTCCTCTCCCTCATTGTCCCCCAATGCACGTTGGGATGAGATGAGTAGTGTTGAGCCACCACCGTAGTGTTCGGGTTCGGTTCGGTTCGTTGAACACCGGGATGTTCGTGGAACTGTTCATCGAACACCTTATAACACCGTCGAACACCGTTAAAACCAATGGCAGGCAAATAAAAACACATAGAAACACATAGAAAACACCTTCAAAGGTGTCCAAAAGCTGACAAACTGCTCAGAAGACACTCTCTTTAAAAAAGCCGGCCGGCAATTCAGCAGCGGCATACACCGGTACCCGACAATTTAGGCAAGAAGGAATAGAGCATCACACATAGATTAGATAGATAGAAACATGTCAGTCACATATATAAGAAGTACAGTGACAGTGTTGGTTACTGTACTTGTCATTTATTGTTAAAGGATTTATTAAAAAAAATATTAGTGTTTTTTTGCACCGTTTCTTTAAAAAAGCCGGCCGGCAATTCAGCATCAGTACCCGACAATTTATAACCGAAAGAATAGAGCATCACACATAGATTAGATAGATAGAAACATGTCAGTCACATATATAAGAAGTACAGTGATAGTGTTGATTACTGTACTTGTCATTTAGTGTTAAAATAAAGGATTTATTAAAAAAAAATTGGCGTGGGGTTCCCCGTAATTTTAGTCTCTAGCGGAGGTTAAGCAGACGGCTGGGGCAGATGTTTGAAGCCTGGGAAGGGGGTAATACCCACGGAGCTTCCCAGGCTACTAATATCAGCCCCCAGCTGAATACCTAGCCTTTACTAGCTATTAAAATAGGGCACCCCAAAAAAAATGACGTGGGGTCCCCCCTATTTTAATAGCTAGCAAAGGCTAGGCAGACAGCTGGGGGCTGATATTAATAGCCCAGGAAGGGTGCCATGAATATTGGCCCCCTCCCAGGCTAGAAACACCAGCCGTCAGCCGCCCCAGAAATGGCGCATCCATAGGATGCGCCAATTCTGGCACTTAGCCTCGCTCTTCCCACTGCCCTGTAGCGGTGGCAGTGGGGTAATAGGGTTGGGGTTGATGTCAGCTTATAATGCCAGCTGACATCAAGCCCAGGTTAGTAATGGAGAGGCGTCTATAAGACACCCCCATTACTAACCCCATAGTCAAAGTTACAAAAAAACACAAACACCCAGAATAAAGTCCTTTAATTGAAATAAACACACAATTCTTTATTGTTCTAAATTAAACCATACTTACCATCACGCCCATTCCAGCTGAAGCCAACGATCTCCTGCAATAAAAATAAAATAATAAAGCAACATCATCCTTACCTTTCCATGGTTCCCAAGACTGCTTCAGCTCTGCTACATTCACATGACAGGCTGGACCGCAGCAGAACGCTGCCATCCAGCTTGCCATGCTGCAGAGACTGAGAAGCGCAGGCATCCTTTTGCTCCTCAGTGTCTGGCTCTGCCGGCATCCAGATGAGCCGAGTTCATGTCCAATGTACACAGCTCACCTCATGCATGTCACTGACAGCAGTGAGTGCAGGAGAATTTTCCCACGATGTCAGTGACGTGCATGAGGTGAGCTCATGTCCAATGAACTCTGCTCACCTCATGCACATCACTGACAGTGTGGGAAAATTCTCAGCTCTCAGCGCTTGAGGATGACAAGATGGATGGCAGCGCTCAGCTGTGATCCAGCCTGTCATCTCAATGCCATCACAGCGTGGGAGAATTCTCCTGCTCAAGCGCTGAGCGCTGAGAATTTTCCCACGCTGTCAGTGACGTGCATGATGTGAGCCAAGTTCATTGGACATGAGCTCACCTCATGCATGTCACTGACAGCGCGGGAAAATTCTCCTGCACTCACCGCATGCGCAGGAGAATTTTCACACGCTGTAAGTGACGTGCATGAGGTGAGCTGATTTCATTGGACATGACCGCGGCTCATCTTTATGCCGTCACAGCCAGACACTGAGGAGCACAAGCATGCCTGAGCTTCTCAGTCTCTGCGGCATGGCAAGTTGGATGGCAGCGTTCTGCTGTGGTCCAGCCTGTCATGTGAATGTAGCAGAGCTGAAGCTGTCGTGGGAACCATGGAAAGGTAAGGATGATGTTGCTTTATTATTTTACTTTTATTGCAGGAGATCGTTGGCTTCAGCTGGAATGGGCGTGACAGTAAGTATGGCTTAATTTAGAACAATAAAGAATTGTGTCTTTATTTCAATTAAAGGACTTTATTCTGGGTGTTTGTGTTTTTTTTTTAACTTTAACTATGGGGTTAGTAATGGGGGTGTCTTATAGACGCCTCTCCATTACTAACCTGGGCTTGATGTCAGCTGGCATTAAAAGCTGACATCAACCCCAGCCCTATTACCCCACTGCCACCGCTACAGGGCAGTGGGAAGAGCGAGGCTAAGTGCCAGAATTGGCGCATCCTATGGATGCGCCATTTCTGGGGTGGCTGACGGCTGGTCTTTCTAGCCTCGGAGGGGGCCAATATTCATGGCACCCTTCCTGGGCTATTAATATCAGCCCCCAGCTGTCTGCCTAGCCTTTGCTAGCTATTAAAATAGGGGGGACCCCACGTCATTTTTTTTGGGGTCCCCCATTTTAATAGCTAGTAAAGGCTAGGTATTCCGCTGGGGGCTGATATTAGTAGCCTGGGAAGCTCCGTGGGTATTACCCCCTTCCCAGGCTTCAAACATCTGCCCCAGTCATCTGCTTAACCTCCGCTAGAGACTAAAATTACAGGGAACCCCACGCCAATTTTTTTTTTAATAAATCCTTTATTTTAACACTAAATGACAAGTACAGTAATCAACACTATCACTGTACTTCTTATATATGTGACTGACATGTTTCTATCTAATCTATGCGTGATGCTCTATTCTTTCTGTTATAAATTGTCGGGTACCGATGCTGAATTGCCGGCCGGCTTTTTTAAAGAGACGGTGCATGAAAACACTAATATTTTTTTAACAAATCCTTTAACACTAAATGACAAGTACAGTAATCAACACTATCACTGTACTTCTTATATATGTGACTGACATGTTTCTATCTATCTAATCTATGTGTGATACTCTATTCTTTCGGTTCTAAATTGTCGGGGACCGGTGTATGCCGCTGCTGAATTGCCGGCTTTTCATGTTTCACTGTGAGCACTGTTCCCATCGATTTGGGCAACCACTGTAATGCCACAACCACCATGGCTGTGGCATTACAGTGAGTGGCAGACAATCCCTGCATGATTGGTGCTCTAAATAGCACCAGACATGCAGGACACGCTTTTGGTGCACGAACAGTTATCGAACATAACCTCGAACAGCCGAATTTTTTGCAAATCGTTCGTGTTTGTTGAACGACTCGAACACTGCCCAAATCAGCTCGAATTTGAGATTGGCGAACAGTTCTAGTCGAACACGGCTCATCTCTAGAGATGAGGCTGGGCTGTGTGTAATCGCCCTGTTACGGCTTCTTGATCCATCTCATCATACTCTGGCTGCAATGCCTCCTCTTCATTTCTCTGCATAGAGCGTTGAAAAAGACAGACAAGTGGGATGCTGACGCTAATGATGGCGTCATCGCCACTCACCATCTTGGTGGACTCCTCAAAGTTTGTCAGGATGGTACATATGTCAGACATCCAGGTCCACTCCTAAGGTCTTATGTGTGGAGTCTGACCAGAATATCGATGGCCTTTTTGCAGCTGGTACTCCACAACTGCTCTCTTCTGCTCACAAATCCTTTGCAACATGTGGAGGGTAGAGTTCCAACGTGTGGGGACATCACACACCAGTTGGTGTGCCGGAAGCTGCAAACGCTGCTGCAATACAGCAAGGGTGGCGGAAGCTGTAGCCGACTACCGAAAATAAGCTGACAGACGGCGTACTTTGACGAACAGATCTGCCAACTTGGGGTACAATTTTAAGAAACCGATGAATCATGAGGTTAAGCACATGAGCCAGGCATGGTACGTGTGTGATCTCGCCTCGCCTCAGAGCCGCCACCAGGTTACGGCCATTGCCACACACGACCATGCCTGGATGTAGGTTCAGCGGTCTCAGCCACAGATCTGCCTGCTCTTACACAGCTGTCCTCAATGCACAAGCAGTGTGAGGTTTATCACCTAAGCTTATGAGTTTCAGCCCAGCCTGTTGCCGCATGGCTGAGGCGGTACTGCAGTGCTTCCAGCTTGTAACTGATGTGGTGATATCTGAGATGGCGGCTTAACATGAGGAGAAGGAGGAGGATGATGCGCAGGAGCTGTACGCTGTGGGGGCAACTCTGACTGACATAGGGCCCGCAATCCTCGGTGTGGGGAGGATGTGTTCCGTCCCAAGGTCTGACTGGGTCCCAGCTTCCACTATGTTTACTCAGTGTGCCGTCAGGGAGATGTACCGTCCCTGGCCACAAGCACTTGTCCACGTGTCCGTTGTCAGGTGGACTCTCCCAGTAACTGTGTTGTTGAGGGCACGGCAGATGTTTTGGGACTCGTGCTTGTGTAGTGCGGGGATGACACACCGGGCAAAATAGTGTCGGCTGGGGACCGAGTACCGAGGGACGGCCACCGCCATAAGGTTGCGGAAGGATTCCGTCTCCACCAGCCTAAAAGGCAGCATTTCCAACGCAAGCAGTCATGAAATGTGCGAATTTAGGACTGTGGCCTGTGGGGCGTTGGCTGCGAATTTCCGCTTTCGTTCAAAGCTCTGGGATATGGACAATTGAACGCTGCGGTGGGACGTGGACGTGGACGTTGATGCTGTTTCTTAAGAAACTGCCATAACAAGTGAAGACTGAGAGGAGGGGGCATCTTTGCATGCAGTATGGACAGGGGATTGCCTTGCACGCACAACACGGGGTTCTCTTATGCACACAACAGTGGAAGAAGCAGTGGTGACACCCGCTGACACTGGTCGTGGACCCTGGGGTTCGCCCCACAAAGTCGGGTGCTTTGCTGACATGTGGCTGATCATGCTGGTGGTGATCATGCTGGTAGTTTTGTCACCCCTGCTGATGCTGACCTGGCAGGTGGTGCAAATGGCCTTTTTGGGGTTATCAGCAGAGTCTTTAAAAAAATTGCAGACTCTGGAAGACCTACCGGTTGTACTGGCAACATCCCTCTTGTTGGTGTCACGTGGAACTGTTGCCCGCCTTCTGTGTGCGGCCACCACACTGCTTCTTCCTGCCTGTTGGGGTAATCTGCCTCCCTCCCCGTGTGTGCTGCGGGCCTCACTCTGCATGTCCTCCTGCCACGTTGGGTCACTTACTAGATCATCCACCACCTCCTCCTCTTCCACTTGCGCACCACGATCCTCCTCCTCACTTCGTGGCAATTGTGTCTCGTCATCGTCCACCTCTTGTGACAAATTGCCAGCATCGACTTTCTGTGGCCGTGGCTGTTCAAATATTTGGCATCGCTACATGGGATCTCCTCTTCCACCGCTTCAAGCGGAGCAGGCGAGGGGCACAAATATGGAAATGGACCAGTGAACAGCTCTTCAGAGTGTCCAACTGTGGGATCAGTTGCTGTCTGACGACACTCAGCATGGTGGGAGGAAGGAGCATCAGGGTGAGGAGAAGTATGCGGTCGAGACTCACGGCTACTAAAACTGGACCGTGTGGAAGACAGACCGGAGGTGGTAGTGCCCAGGTAACTGTTGGTTGTGGCACATTTTCACCTTGACCACGGCCCCGTCCTCTACACGCACCATCACCAGAACGTCCAGTTCCACGTCCCTTGCCACGCGCCTTGCCCATTGTAAATGAAGTAAAATAGCTTACACTCACACTATCAATGGAAAAAGGGTAATAAAAAGGAGATTAGAACCATGGAAGAGGAAAACCACAGTTCTATTTCTCTGGCCTACACCAGAATCTTTTAAACAGATATATTTGTGTCTGAACACTGAGCGAGACACTCAATTTTTTTTTTCTTTTATGTAAAAAAGGCAAAAAGGTGGATAATACAGTGATTTGAACCGTGGAACAGCAAAACCACAGTTCTAGTTATCTGGCCTACACCAGAATCTTTTAAACAGATATATTTGTGTCTGAACAGTCAGGGAGACACTATTACTGTTTTTTTTACGGAAAAAAGTCCAAAAGCTGGATAATACAGAGATTTGAACCGTGGAACTGCAAAACCACAGTTATATTTATGTGGCCTATACCAGAATCTATTAAACAGAAATATTTGTGTCTGAACAGTCAGGGAGACACTATTACTGTTTTTTTTTTTACAGAAAAAGGTCCAAAAGCTGGATAATACAGAGATTTGAACCAAGGAACTGCAAAACCACAGTTATATTTATGTGGCCTACACCAGAATCTGTTAAACAGAAATATTTGTGTCTGAACAGTCAGGGAGACACTATTACTGTTTTTTTTACGGAAAAAATGCCAAAAGCTGGATAATACTGAGATTTGTAACGTGGAACTGCAAAACCACAGTTCTAGTTATCTTGCCTACACCAGAATCTTTTAAACAGATATATTTGTGTCTGAACAGTCAGGGAGACACTATTACTGTTTTTTTTTAATGGAAAAAATGCCAAAAGCTGGATAATACTGAGATTTGAACCGTGGAACTGCAAAACCACAGTTCTATTTCTCTGGCCTACACCAGAATCTTTTAAACAGATATATTTGTGTCTGAACACTGAGCGAGACACTCAATTTTTTTTTTCTTTTATGTAAAAAAGGCAAAAAGGTGGATAATACAGTGATTTGAACCGTGGAACAGCTAAACCACAGTTCTAGTTATCTGGCCTACACCAGAATCTTTTAAACAGACATATTTGTGTCTGAACAGTCAGGGAGACACTATTACTGTTTTTTTTACGGAAAAAAGTCCAAAAGCTGGATAATACAGAGATTTGAACCGTGGAACTGCAAAACCACAGTTATATTTATGTGGCCTATACCAGAATCTGTTAAACAGAAATATTTGTGTCTGAACAGTCAGGGAGACACTATTACTGTTTTTTTTTAACAGAAAAAATGCCAAAAGCTGGATAATACTGAGATTTGAACCGTGGAACTGCAAAACCACAGTTCTAGTTTACTGGCCTACACCAGAATTTTTTAAACAGATATATTTGTGTCTGAACAGTCAGCGAGAGACTATTACTGTTTTTTTTACGGAAAAAAGGCCAAAAGCTGGGTAATACTGGGATTTGAATCGTGGAACTGCAAAACCACAGTTATAGTTATGTGGCCTACACCAGAATCTTTTAAACAGATATATTTGTGTCTGAACAGTCAGTGAAACACTATTACTGTTTTTTTACGGAAAAAAGGCCAAAAGCTGGGTAATACTGAGATTTGAACCGTGGAACTGCAAAACCACAGTTATATTTATGTGGCCTATACCAGAATCTGTTAAACAGAAATATTTGTGTCTGAACAGTCAGGGAGACACTATTACTGTTTTTTTTTAACAGAAAAAATGCCAAAAGCTGGATAATACTGAGATTTGAATCGTGGAACTGCAAAACCACAGTTCTAGTTTACTGGCCTACACCAGAATTTTTTAAACAGATATATTTGTGTCTGAACAGTCAGCGAGAGACTATTACTGTTTTTTTTACGGAAAAAAGGCCAAAAGCTGGGTAATACTGGGATTTGAATCGTGGAACTGCAAAACCACAGTTATAGTTATGTGGCCTACACCAGAATCTTTTAAACAGATATATTTGTGTCTGAACAGTCAGCGAAACACTATTACTGTTTTTTTACGGAAAAAAGGCCAAAAGCTGGGTAATACTGAGATTTGAACCGTGGAACTGCAAAACCACAGTTATCTTTATGTGGCTTACACCAGAATCTGTTAAACCGATATATTTGTGTCTGAACAGTCACATACACACTCAATTTTTTTGGGGGGGTGGAAATACCAAAAGCTTAATAAGACACGTATTTGTACAGTCTGACTGAGGAAAAAAAAATACAGGATTTAGATGAAAAAAAAAGGATTTTTCCTGGCCCCTGAGACCAGGGGATAAGTCTATCAATTTGACCAGAAGGAGCACACAGAACTGTAATGCACTGTTTGTTGGTATAATCACTGCGTCTCCTATACAGCCTGCCTGCCTGCCTGATATCTGGGATGGATATTAGTCCTGAGAAGGACTGTTTGCTTGTTCTGGCAGCCTTTACAGACCCTACACTACCTATTTCGCACTATATATCTCTCCCTAACTCAGCAGCACTGACCCTACACTGTCTGATCCCGGGCGACTGTGTCCAAGATGATGGCGCCCGGTTTTAAATACTCGAGGTGACACTGTGCGGCCAGCCAATCACTGTAATGCCCACAAACATGGCTGCGGCATTACAGTGACTGGCTGGCAATCCCTGCATGTTCATTGGCTCTGTAAAGAGCGCCAAACATGCAGGGCGGAGACATGAGCTCCCGCCCGAGTAACCCGGAAATGCTCGGTGCTCGCCGAACATCCCGAGTAGTGAGATGCTCAGGGGAGTACCGAGCAGTGCTTCTCAACACTAGTCTTTATGACAGAAAATACCCAAAAGTGACACCATTATAAAAACTGCACCCCTCAAGGTGCTCAAAACCACATTCAAGAACTTTATTAACCCTTCAGGTGCTTCACAGGAATTTTTGGAATGTGGAAGAAAAAAAATAACATTTAACTTTTTTCCCAAAAATGTTACTTTAGACCCAAGTTTTTTATTTTTTCAGGGGTAACAGGAAAAAATGGACCCCAAAATTTGTTGTGCAATTACCCCTGGGCATGCAGATACCCCATATGTGGTGAAAAACCACTGTTTGGGCGCAAGGCAGGGTTCGGAAGGGAAGGAGCGCCATTGGACTTTTTGAATGTAAAATTTGCTTGAATAATTAGCGGATGCCATGTTGCATTTGGGGAGCTCCTGATGTGCCTAAACAGTGGAAACCCCCCACAAGTGACACCATTTTGAAAACTAGACCCCTCAGGGAACTTATCTAGATGTGTGGTGAGCACCTTGAACCCCCAGGTGCTTCACAGAAGTTTATAACATTGAGCCATAAAAATAAAATTTTCACATTTTTCCCACAAAAATATTTTTCAGCCCCCACTTTTGCATTTTCATAAGGGTAACAGGAGAAATTGCACCATGCAGTTTGTTGTGCAATTTCTCCTGAGTAAGCAGATACCCCATATGTTGGGGAAAACCACTGTTTGGGCGCACGGCAGGGTTCGGAAGGGAAGGAGCGCCATTTGACTTTTTGATTGTAAAATTTGCTTGAATAATTAGCGGATGTGCCCCTGATGTGCCTAAACAGTGGAAACCCCCCACAAATGACACCATTTTTAAAACTAGACCCCTCAGGGAACTTATCTAGATGTGTGGTGAGCACCTTGAACCCCCAAGTCCTTTACAGAAATTTATAACATGGAGCCGTGAAAATAAAAAAATCTAACTTTTTCCACAAAAATGATGTTTTAGCCCCAATTTTTTTATTTTTACAAGGGTAAGAGGAGAAAATGGACACCAAAAACTTTTGTGCAATTTCTCCTGAGTACGCCAATACCCCATATGTGGGGAAAATACAGTGTTTGGGTGCACGGAAGGAGTTCAGAAGGGAAGGAGCACTGTGTGACTTTTTGAACGCAAAATCGTCTGAAATCGAGAGCAGACACCATGTCGTGTTTGGAGAGCCCCTGATGTGCCTAAATAGTGGAAACCCCCCACAAGTAACCCCATTTTGGAAACTACACCCCTCAAGGATTTTATCAAGGGGTATAGTTAACATTTTGAACCCAGAGGTGCGACACAGAATTTGATAACAATAGGTCATCATATTGAATAAGTTGTCATTAGTCTTGAGCGCAAGTGCTCGCTACTTGAGTTTGCATCGGGTACTCAGGTATGCACCATGTATTGCGTGTGCTCGAGTGACATGCTCGAGTCACCGCCCGCATGTTTCACAGTTATTAGACACCCAAAAAAAAACATGCGGGGATCGCTCGTGCATGGCAGGCAATCCCTGCAAGTTTTTTTTGGCCGCGAAGCATATGGGGCGGAGACTCAATGCATACCCCAGCACCCGATGCAAACTCAAGTAGCGAGCACTTGCGTTCAACACTAGTCACCATATCGTCATCTTTTTTTTTTTCTTTTTTTTTTTTACTTTTGAAAAAAAAAACAACCCTAACCCCAACCCCAGCCCTAGCGTTTATTTTTTACGACGTTCCTAGTGCAGTATAAGCGATTAGACGACTTTATTCTTCAGTTCGGTGTGACTACAGAGATAAAAGAATCATATTGGGTTTTTATGCTTGATAGCTGTCACACACTAAAAGACAAATATTTTGTAAAATATAGTTTTTGCATCGCCATATTTTGAGAGCTATAATTTTTCTATATTTTGGCTGACAGAGTCATGTGACAGCTTGTTTTTTGCGGGATGAGTTGACGTTTTTATTGGTGCCATTTTCAGCCATGTGACATTTTTTGATTGCTTTCTATTCCGGCTTTTGGGAGGCAGAATAAACAAAAACCAACAATTCAGAAATAGTTTTTTTAAATTTTTTTATTCTACTCCGCATGTGGTAAAATTGATAAGGTAGCTTTATTCTTCGGGTCAGTACGTTTACAGTGGTACCACATTTATATAGTTTTTCTATGTTTTGGCGCTTTTACAGAAAAAAGGTATTTTTAAGAGAAAATTATTTTTTTGCATCTCTTTATTCTGAGAGCTATAACTTTTTTATTTTTCAGCTGATGGAGCTGTATGGTGGCTTGTTTTTTGTGTGACAAGATGACGTTTTCAGCGGTACCATTTTTATTTATATTTGTCTTTTTGATCGCGTGTTATTCCATTTTTTGTTTGGCGGTGTGAAGATAAAGCATTGTTTTTTGCTTCGTTTTTTATTTTTTATTTTTACCGTGTTCACTGAAGGTTTTAACTAGTGGGACAATTTTATAGGTCAGGTTGTTCCGGATGTGGCGATACCAAATATGTGTACTTTTACTGTTTGTTTTTTTTCATAAAAAAAATAATCCACCAAAAATAAAAATATAATGAACCCATCAATAAATATTATTATTTATTTTTTAAATATTTTTACTTTTTTTTTTTCCACTTTCTGACAGTTTTTTTATTTGTTTACTTTGTCCCACCATGGGACTTTCACTTTTTTTATTCTGATCGCCTGCATAGCATAGGGATGGAGCACCATCCCTGTGCCATGTAGGCTGTCAGTGCTGCACAGTTTGAAGATAGTTTGGTCATGTACTGCGCATGACCAAAAAATCTTCCTGCTGTCTGGTGAACCGGATGTTGTCATGACGACATCGGGTCATCATGGCAACAGCCGGGAAGCCGCTTCAGACAGCGCTGGAGGCCTTGAAGAGGAGGTGAGTATTACGATCACCTCCCCCCTTAGCCACCGCAATGCTGCGATCGACTTCGATCGCAGCATGGCGGGGGTTAATGTGCCCGGAGTGGTGCGGGACAGCTCCCTACACATAGTACCGGGTGTCAGCTGTGACAATCAGCTGACACCTGACGGCGATCGTGCCTGTGTGCACGCGCGATCGCCATGACGTACTAATATGGGTCAGGCGCTTAAAGCCCAGGGCACAGACGCGTATTAGTACGTCATGGGCATTAAAAGGAGTTAAAAGGCTAGCAGTTGGGCCTCACTATTCTAAGAGAGCCATCAGCCAGCTATGTTTTGTTGTTCCCATTTCTAAAGAGTGGGTCTCCTATGCTGTTAATGCATATGCAGTGAGTGGCAGGGCTGCCCAAAATTTGGACGCACCCCAATACCCCTTTGAAGAGACTTATACGAGGGCCTCCTGAAAAAAATGTTCCCATTATTAGGAAGTGGGTCTCCCATAGTGTTGGCCTATGCAGTGAATGCAAGGGCTGCCAAAAATTTGGAGGCACTCCAATGCCCCTTGGAAGAGACGTGGAGGTCAGAGGGCCTCGTGAAAACAATGTTCCCATTATTAGGAAGTGGGTCTCCCATAGTGTTGGCCTATGCAGTGAATACAAGGGCTGCCAAAAATTGGGAGGCACTCCAATGCCCCTTGGAAGAGACGTAGAGGGCCTCATGAAAAAATATTCCCATTATTAGGAAGTGGGTCTCTCATTGTGTTGGCCTGTGCAGTGAATGCATTGGCTGCCAAAAACTGGGAGGCTGTCCAATGCCCCTTGGAAAAGACGTGGAGGAGGGCCTCATAAAAAAATGTTCCCATTAGAGAAACCCCAGAAAAACTCGGCGAGTGCCAATCATCTCGAGCAGTGAGATGCTCAGGCAAGCACAGAGCAGTAGCGAGCATGCTCACTCATCACTACTGCCCAGTGAACGGCGCAAAAAATAAAAAATAAAAACAATAACTGAATTGCTGTTTTTGTTCATTCTGTGTTTGAAAAATCTGAATAAAAACCGGTCAAAAATTAGTAATGCCCCAAAATGGTACCAAAAAAATCTGCAACTCGTCCCACAAAAAATAAGCTCTCCTACTGTTCTGTGCGTCAAAAAATAAAAAAGTTACTGCTCTTAGAATAAGGTGACGAAAAAAACTACTTTTTTATAAAAAAGCATTTTTACTCTATGATAGCAGGAAAACCTAAAAAAAAACATAAATCTGGTATCACTGTAATTGCACCAACCCGAAGAATAAATCCGCCTTATCACTTATACCGCACGGTGAACCTCGCAAAAGTAAAAATAAGAACTATACTGGTACTGCGATTTGTTCATTCTACCTCCCAAAAATCAGAATAAGGCTCAGCTCACATTTTTCCTGTGCTCTGTTGAGCCTTTATGTCGGGGTTTCCGTTTACATTCTTCAAAACCGCGATTCGGACAAAACCCTGGACGAAACCATTCACTTATGAGGCAGATGGAGTCACATTGGACTGGTCTGTGTTCCGGCGGTGTCCCATTATTTTAGTCGTCTTTTTAGCACACAAGTGTGGGTGATGTAAGTTCTGTGCACGCCTAAAAAGATGAATGCCTAACGGACTCCAAAGAGTCTCCATCTGTCGCATTTTTATGAGATTTACTTGGGAACCCCGAGGTACGTGCTCAGCGTAGAACACAAAAATGTGATCAGTCTTATTCTGGAAGCGATCAAAAAATATAATGTACCCCAAAATGTTACCCATAAAGACCCTAATTTATCCCACACAAAACCAGTCTCCACTCAGGTCCGTCATCGGTCTCTGGAACTATAGGGGGTTCAGACATAACTGATAGAACAAAGACTCTGGAAAAGCAACATGGCTCTTGCCCCCTGAAATAAAATCCAGTACATTCTGTGTCCCAAATCCAAATGACCCCCTCCTTCTGAGCCCCACTGTGCCTAAACCACAGTAAGCAGCCACATGTTTGGCATTATTGTAGGGGGGAGCACTTAACAATTTACGGGGTGTGTGTCACTCGAAACACAAGCTGGGTATAATATATGGGGGCGCTACAATATATGGGGGCTCTGCACTGTATGGGAGCACAATGTATGGGAGCTAAACTGACATATTTTCAATTCTCCAGAAAAAAGGCCTGGGGTGGATGTTACAAAATAGTCACTGCACCCGCACATGAATTCATTGAGAGGTGTAATTTCTACAATGGGGTCACTTTTGTGGTTTTTCTGCTGTTCTGGCATTTTTGGGGCTTCGCAAATGTCGCCCGCAAGCTATTCTAGCAAAATATGTGCTCAAAAAGCCAAATAGTGCTCCTTCCTTCTCAACCCTGACATATGGCCTAACAGTAATTTCTGACAATATATGGGGCATTTCCGCGTTTGGGAGAAATTGCGCAATAAGTTATGGGGTCCAGTTTCACCCATTAACTATTGTGTACCTGAAAAATTTGTAGCAAATACAAAAATTACATTTTTACCACAAAAATGTCATATTTCCATGTCTCAATGTTATAAAATTCTATGAGGCACCAATATGTTGAAAATACTCAGTACTCCCCCTAGATGAATTCCTTATTCAGTGAATTTTCCAATATGGTGGGGTTTCTGCTGCTCTGGCACCTCAGTGGCTCAGCTAATGGAGCCCACATTCTATTCAAATGAAGCCAAGTAGAGCTCCTTCCCATCCAACCCCTGCCGTGTGCTCAAACAGTAGTGTACAACCACATATGGGGTTTCATTGTGTTAGGTAAAAATTGCATAACAAATCATGTGGTCCATTTTCTCCTATTATCCCTCATGTAAATTATAAATTTGGTGCTAAAACAGTATTTTAGTGGAATAATAAAATTTGATTTTTTGTTCTCACAACTAAAAGTTATAATCAGATGGCACTTGCCCATTCATGTCTTTTGGAAAATATTGGACATCACTTGGATGACATTAAAATAGTCCAATTTTCACAGGCTGAATGGAAGAGGTGGAGAAATTTTTTTTTAATTCTCCAGAGCTGAGAAAATCGGATACCACTCACCAGAGTGTGATTAGCATAATCGGACCATTTTTCTCAGATGGAGAACATATGGTCATCTTCACCTGCACTTAATGTATCATCATAATACTATATACACTCTATCTAATCTGTCCTTTTAATTCTGATTTTTTTCTATGTTAAAGGCGTGACCTGGAAACATGGTTTTTCAATGGGGCACAGTTTATGTCTGTTAAAATTTGGTGCAATCTGTGATATTTGATCCTGTTGCCCAGAAAAAAATGTAAGAGTAGGTTGACAACCCTATGCAGGTAAGCTTTCAAAGGGGTTGTCTCGTTTTCTTAAATTGATAAAATCACAAAGTGCTTGTAAAATAAATATTCCTCTTATTTAAAATCTTCATTCTCAAGGATGGAGGGATTTTTAATCATATATATGTATATATATATTTACAACTCGTTGACTAGTTGACTGAGGTAATAGAAGTTGAGCCATTGAGAGTAGGGGTGGACATAGGCAGAAAGGCCCCTGTGCAAGAACATTATATGGACCCTTGCAGTCCAATAGTTCTGTCCATGACAGAAGTTGCTTACTGCTTTGAGAGTGGAAGTTGCCTCCTTATCTCTTAAGCCCTTGAGCAGCTGCACAGGTTGCATTAATCATATGTCTGACACCATAGGCGGATTATAATGAGGGCAATCCGGGCGACCGCCCGGGGCCCCGAGCCTGCAGAGGGCCCGCGGCTCCGGGTGGGGTGTCTAATGCCGTTTTGCCCTCATTATATGTGCGGGCCGCCGCGGCACATACCGGTAGCAGTGGCGGGAGGGGGGGCCCCGTACCGCTCCCCCAACAACGGCCGCCGCTACTTCTTCATCGGCCGGGCCAGCACTGCAGCAGTTAACTTCCCTGTGCTGGCCCGGCCGCGTCACCGCTAGGAGACACGGCCCTGTGCGCGGCCGTGTCTCCTAGCTGTGACGTCACGCAGTGCGCACGCGGCCTGCAGTGCTGCACCGAAGAGCCTGAGGACTGGAGCCGAGCCGGGGGATGGTGAGTAGAGATGAGCGTTGTTCTACTCGAACTGTTCGCCAATCTCAAATTCGAGCTGTTTTGGGCGGTGTTCGAGCCGGTCGGCGAACACGAACAATTTGAGAAAAATTCGGCTGTTCGAGGTTATGTTCGATAACTGTTCGTGCACCAAAATCATAACTGGATTTTTTCTCAGTAATGCTGAAAATTAATGTTAATACGCAGTTTGAGTGTACAGCGGGGCGGGGGGAGGGGCAGGGGATGGATCTCTGCAGGAACAATGAAGATCTCCATTTTTTTTTCTCTTTCCCGCATTTGCAGTGGGGAGGTGCAATCTGTCAGCCTATCAGCAGCGCACACACGGAGCGAAGTGCTTTTTTTCACACAAGCAAGGGCATGTGTGATTGGCAGTGTATGTCACATGTCCTTGCCCTATAAGACCAAGCCATTTTCCCCGTCGCCACCATTTTCTCACTGCTGCAGCTGCGTGTTAGACGGCACCGCTGTTGCTGTGTGCGCTATACCTTGTTAATTTCAAGCCAATTTTCGCACAAATATACAGATAGCTTGGGAGTAGGGAATAGTTGTGATTGCAGTCCTTTAAGGACTAGGTTACAGCATTTCCTACGACTTTTATCAGGCAGGTCTGTGCTCTTAAATAGATAGATTGTGGGAGTAAAGACTAATTGTAATTGGAGTCCTTTTCAGGACTAGGTTACATCAGTTCCTATCAGTTTTTGCCAGGCAGGTCTGTGCCAGTGCTGTGCAAGTTTTTTTCACAGCATTTGGCTGAATCTAGCAAAGCTAATCCTTTTTGGCCTATTGCAGAGTGTGTTAGTCAGTGGAGTAGCCTATCTGTGTTGCAAGATATACCACCTGTGTATAGAATACCAATTTTTTTACTGCACCTAGTGAAGTAAAATCTTTTGGGCATAGCATCATTCTATTAGTCCATCTATACTGACCTCCATCAGGTTGCAAACTGAATATAATTTTTTTCTGCATCTAGCTCTGAAAAAATATTTGGGCTTCTAGCGGTGTGTGGGACTTGGTCTATTAGTCCATCTATACTGACCTCCATCAGGTTGCAAATTAAAAATAATTTTTTTCTGCATCTAGCTCTGAAAAAATATTTGGGCTTCTAGCAGTGTGTGGGACTTGGTCTATTAGTCCATCTATACTGACCTCCATCAGGTTGCAAATTAAAAATATTTTTTTTCTGCATCTAGCTCTGAAAAAATATTTGGGCTTCTAGCAGTGTGTGGGACTTGGTCTATTAGTCCATCTATACTGACCTCCATCAGGTTGCAAATTAAAAATAATTTTTTTCTTCATTTATCTCTGAAAAAATATTTGGGCTTCTAGCAGCGTGTGGGACTTGTTCTATTAGTCCATCTATACTGACCTCCATCAGGTTGCAAATTAAAAATAATTTTTTTCTGCATCTAGCTCTGAAAAAATATTTGGGCTTCTAGCAGTGTGTGGGACTTGGTCTATTAGTCCATCTATACTGACCTCCATCAGGTTGCAAATTAAAAATAATTTTTTTCTGCATCTAGCTCTGAAAAAATATTTGGGCTTCTAGCAGTGTGTGGGACTTGGTCTATTAGTCCATCTATACTGACCTCCATCAGGTTGCAAATTAAAAATAATTTTTTTCTTCATTTATCTCTGAAAAAATATTTGGGCTTCTAGCAGCGTGTGGGACTTGTTCTATTAGTCCATCTATACTGACCTCCATCAGGTTGCAAATTAAAAATAATTTTTTTCTGCATGTAGCTCTGAAAAAATATTTGGGCTTCTAGCAGTGTGTGGGACTTGGTCTATTAGTCCATCTATACTGACCTCCATCAGGTTGCAAATTAAAAATAATTTTTTTCTGCATCTAGCTCTGAAAAAATATTTGGGCTTCTAGCAGTGTGTGGGACTTGGTCTATTAGTCCATCTATACTGACCTCCATCAGGTTGCAAATTGAATAAAAAAAATTTCTGCATCTAGCTCTGAAAAAATATTTGGGCTTCTAGCAGTGTGTGGGACTTGGTCTATTAGTCCATCTATACTGACCTCCATCAGGTTGCAAATTAAAAATAATTTTTTTCTTCATTTATCTCTGAAAAAATATTTGGGCTTCTAGCAGCGTGTGGGACTTGTTCTATTAGTCCATCTATACTGACCTCCATCAGGTTGCAAATTAAAAATAATTTTTTTCTGCATCTAGCTCTGAAAAAATATTTGGGCTTCTAGCAGTGTGTGGGACTTGGTCTATTAGTCCATCTATACTGACCTCCATCAGGTTGCAAATTAAAAATAATTTTTTTCTGCATCTAGCTCTGAAAAAATATTTGGGCTTCTAGCAGTGTGTGCGACTTGGTCTATTAGTCCATCTATACTGACCTCCATCAGGTTGCAAATTAAAAATATTTTTTTTCTTCATTTATCTCTGAAAAAATATTTGGGCTTCTAGCAGCGTGTGGGACTTGTTCTATTAGTCCATCTATACTGACCTCCATCAGGTTGCAAATTAAAAATATTTTTTTTCTGCATGTAGCTCTGAAAAAATATTTGGGCTTCTAGCAGTGTGTGGGACTTGGTCTATTAGTCCATCTATACTGACCTCCATCAGGTTGCAAATTAAAAATAATTTTTTTCTGCATCTAGCTCTGAAAAAATATTTGGGCTTCTAGCAGTGTGTGGGACTTGGTCTATTAGTCCATCTATACTGACCTCCATCAGGTTGCAAATTGAATAAAAAAATTTTCTGCATCTAGTTCTGAAAAAATATTTGGGCTTCTAGCAGTGTGTGGGACTTGGTCTATTAGTCCATCTATACTGACCTCCATCAGGTTGCAAATTGAATAAAAAAATTTCTGCATCTAGCTCTGAAAAAATATTTGGGCTTCTAGCGGTGTGTGGGACTTGGTCTATTAGTCCATCTATACTGACCTCCATCAGGTTGCAAATTAAAAATAATTTTTTTCTTCATTTATCTCTGAAAAAATATTTGGGCTTCTAGCAGCGTGTGGGACTTGTTCTATTAGTCCATCTATACTGACCTCCATCAGGTTGCAAATTAAAAATAATTTTTTTCTGCATCTAGCCCAGCCAATAGTTTTGGCCTAATACCACAGTTTGGCCACTCAGCTCAGCTCGGTTACCATCCATTGTTTTTTTGTGCAAACAACTCCAGAGTTGTGAATTAGTTAACCACCAAAATGAGTGGAAAAAGGCCTGCTGCTGGTGGAAAGGGGAATAGGCGTGTTGGGAAGGGGAAAAAAGGTTGTGTCCGTGGGGTAGGTGCAGAAGAAAGACCATCTTCCAGCCAAACTAAAATGTCTACTTCTTTTAGCGGACAATGTGATAAGATCCCTTTCTTACGGCCACGCCAATCGCTACAAATTCCAGATGAGGCACAAAAACAGCAGGTGCTTCAACGGATATCAAGTGCTCCTTTAAGTGGGCTCTCCTCCACATCAACTTCAACATCACAAATACTCCAGTCCTCAAAGGTGTCACCCAAATCGCACTTGCTTCCTCACAGCTCCCAAATCTCCATCTGCCCGTCTGAGTATGAGGTAGAACAGATGGTTGAGTCTGCAGAGCTGTTTACTCATACTATAGCCTGGGAATCAGAGGTCGACTCCAGCGCTTCTGTGAATCCAGACGAGGAAATGATCTGCACTGATGCCCAGAATCTTTATGAGTCGGATCCAGGACCAGACGCAGAAGGTTCTGACCATAATGTAGACCCTCATTCCCAAACTGTAACTCCTGTTGGTGGAGACAATGAGGAAGACGATGATAAGACTCAAATACCTGATTGGAGCGACAACTTTAGTTTTTTGTCAGGGCAGGAACAGGTTGGCTCTGAGGACGACGGGTGTGATAACGCACAGGGTGATGGTGATGAGGTCGGAGATCCCACTTACTGTCAACCCACAGTCAGCCAAGAGATGAGGTCAGCAGAGGAGGTGGAGGAAGATGCTAGTGACGACGAGGTCAGGTTGCGCCTTCCTGGACAGAGACGTAGTACTGGAAGCACGTCAACAACTGCATCCTCAAACACAACTCTGCCTCTCACCACAAGTCGTGGTGGCTCTTCAGGTCGCATGGGTGCTAAGCCTTGCATAGCCTGGGCATTTTTTCAGATCGATAAAGATGACCCAACTCGTGTTATCTGTAACATTTGTCAGCAAAAGCTAAGTAGAGGCCAAAAAATACATAGTTTGAGTACTTCATGCATGAACCGGCACATGGACATGAAGCATAAGTTGCAGTGGGAAGCTCAGTGTGCTACAATGCGGCCTAGCCGGCCGGGCCAATCACCGTCTGCCATATCTTGTGCATCCGCGGCCTCTTCATCCTCTGTGACTGGGGGGACAGCAGTCACACCTGTTTTGGGGCGCAGACCTGCCACCTCTTTACCCGCAACAGCCAGCGTGATTGGCAGGTCATCATTTTCTTTGGAGGTGGTAACACCAGCTGGTGTTGAGCGCTGTCCGACATCGATAGCACCACCTTTGGATCAAGGCAACCTAACATGTCCGCCTGCATCTTCCTCACAGACCGGCAGTTTGCCGGGGACACCCTTATCAACCCCGTCTAAGCACAATAGCCAGCCCTCGGTCCCTCAGATGTGGACAAGTAAAAGACCATTTCCTCCTAGCCATGAGAAAGCTAAGAGGTTGAATTTCACCATCTGCAAGCTCTTGGCTACAGAAATGCTGCCTTTCCGCCTGGTGGACACAGAGGATTTTCGAGACCTTATGTCCGTCGCAGTGCCCCAGTACCAGATGCCCAGTCGGCACTACTTCTCAAAGAAAGGTGTGCCTGCGCTCCACCAGCATGTCGCACACAACATCACCACTTCTTTGAGAAACTCTGTATGTGACAGGGTGCATTTCACCACAGACACTTGGACGAGTAGGCATGGACAGGGGCGTTACATGTCGCTGACTGGGCACTGGGTAACTATGGTGACAGCAGGACAAGGGGCTGCTGTCCAAGTCTTGCCGTCCCCACGAGTTGTGCGTCAATCCTCTTTATGTCAAAGTTCCTCCACTGCTTCTGCCTCCTCAACCTCCTCTCGGTCTTCCACCTGCACCCAAAGCCTGTCTGGTCATGCCACAAGCTTTCTAACTGCGCAGAAGGGATCCTGCACACCTCCTTACTATGCTGGCAGTAGGGCTCAACGTCATCAGGCGGTTTTTACATTGAAATGTCTGGGAAATGTGAGTCACACAGCTGAGGAGTTGTGGTCAGCTCTGGAGAACCAATTTCATGAATGGTTGTCTCCACTGGACCTGAAACCAGGGAAGGCCGTGTGCGACAATGCTGCAAACCTGGGTGCGGCCCTTCGCCGGGGCAATGTCACACACGTGCCTTGTATGGCTCACGTGTTGAACGTGGTTGTCCAGCAATTTTTAGCCCACTATCCCAGACTAGATGGCCTTCTGCAGAGGGCACGGTCGCTGTGTGCTCACTTCCGCCGTTCGCATCCCGCAGCTCAGCGACTTACATCTCTACAGAAGTCGTTGGGCCTGCCACTTCACCGGCTAAAATGAGATGTGCCTACCCGGTGGAATTCAACTCTGCACATGTTGCAGCGACTGTGGCAGCACCGACAAGCCCTGGTGCAATACGTTCTGACGTATAGCCTGGGCCAACAAGATTCAGAGGTGGGGCAAATCACGCTGGAGGAGTGGTCTCAGATCAGGAACCTATGCACCCTTCTGCACAGTTTTGAAATGGCGACGAAGATGTTTAGTGCTGACGATGCCATTATCAGCATGACTATTCCGGTGATTTACATGCTGGAGCACATGTTAAACAGAATTCGGAGTCAGGTGGTGGCACAAGAGGAGGTGGAGGAAGTAGAGGAGGAGGAGTTGTATGCGGAAGGGCTAACATCTGCAAGGTCCAGACGGTCGGCAGCACCAAGGCGGCAGGCATGTGAGGGTGGGGGAGATGATTTTACCAGGGCGCATGGTAGCAGCCAAACTAGTGAGGAAGGTGCAGGAGCCCAGGAAGAAGTGGAGGACGAACTGATGGAAGACTCATCAGATGAGGGAGACCTTGATCACATTTCTGTTGTGAGAGGTTGGGGGGAGAGGACAGAGGAAGGAAGCATGATTGCTACCTCGCCACCAACACAACAGGGACTTGGTGCTCCTGGATGCGCAACACACATGAGTGCCTTCTTGCTGCACTACCTGCAACATGACCCTCGAATTGTGAGAATTAGAAATAATCCTGACTACTGGGTTGCCACACTGTTAGATCCCCGGTACAAAAGTAAATTTGCAGAAATTATTCCTGCCATAGAAAGGGATGCACGCATGCAGGAGTATCAGCAGAGACTGTTGCAGAATCTTACATGTGCTTTTCCACAAAATACCAGTGGTGCACGTAGTGAATCTCACAGTTCCAACTTGCCAACCGTGGGACCGTCAAGTGTTCAGCACTCAAACCGTAACAGAACCACAGTATCTGCTGGTAACATCAATTTTGCGGAATCATTTCACCACTTTTTTAGCCCATCCTTTGCAAGGCCACAGGAGACAAGAAGTCTGACACATAGTCAACGCCTAGAGACGATGGTACAGGAGTATCTCCAAGTAAACATTGAAGCCACGACTGTGTCACTGGACCCTTGCTCTTTTTGGGCTTCCAATCTGGATAAATGGCCGGAGCTAGCCACTTACGCCTTGGAGATCTTGTCATGCCCCGCAGCCAGCGTTCTGTCTGAACGTGTGTTCAGCGCTGCTGGTGGTGTGCTGACAGATAAGCGCACGCGGCTCTCCACTGATAATGTAGACAGACTCACGTTCATAAAGATGAACAAATCATGGATCCGAAACGACTTTTCTACCCCTGTGTCATCCTGGGGAGAGTAAAAGCTTGATGATTGGTTAAAATCACCCTACCAACCGTTTTAAGCTTTCAAATTACTAATCATGTTTATCTGTATCTTGACTGGAAAATAATTTGGGCTTTGTAGCAGTGTGCAGCACTGATCCTATTAGGCCATCTATAATAAGCTTCACCAGATTTAAAATTAAAAATAATTTTTAGCTGCATCTAGCCCGGAAAATAATTTTGGGGCTCCGAGATGCGCAAGACACATAAGTGCCTTCTTGCTGCACTACCTGCAGCATGACCCTCATATTGTCAGAATTCGAAGTAATCATGACTACTGGGTTGCCACACTCTTAGATCCCCCAAACTTTTCGATCAACCTTTTCATTTTAATAAAGACCAAAAAAATGGTCATTTTTGAAATTATAAGCATTAGCAGGTTGTTAGAAACTGAAATCAAACAGTTTTCAACTCAAAACTTTATTCTAGGTGATGTTACATTTTCACATAGGACCCCTTGTTCGAAAGGAGCTTCTGAACTCTCTCGTCCATTGAATTTGTCAGGTTTTGGATGGTTTCTGCTTCAATTGTTTTGCATGAGGACAGAATACCCTCCCAGAGCTGTTGCTTAGATGTGAACTGCCTCCCGCCATCATAGACACTCCTTTTAATGATGCTCCAAAGGTTCTGAATGGGGTAGAGGTCAGGGGAGCATGGGGGTCACACCATAAGTTTGTCCCCTTTTATGCCCATATCAGCCAGAGATGCAGATGTTTTATGTGCAGCATGAGATGGTGCATTATCATGCAGAAAAATGATCTTGCTGTGAAATACACGGTTCTTCTTCTTGAACCATGGCAGGAAGTGCTGTTTGAGAAAATCCACATACATTATGGAGTTCATCTTTAGCGCCTTCAGGGATCCTAAAGGGGCCGACAATCTCTCTCCCCATGATTCCAGCCCAAAACATTACTCCACCTCCTCCTTGTTGGCACTGTAGCCGTGTTTGCGTGGGGTGTCCATCAACCAGCCATCCTCCACTCCATTCATCTGGACCATCGAGCGCTGCACGGCACTCATCCGTGAACAAAACAGTTTTGAAATCAGTCTTCATGTAATGTTTGGCCCACTGGAGCCGTTTCTGCTTGTGTGAAGTGGATAGAGGAGGTCGACAGGATGGCATATGCACAGCTGCAAACCTCTGAAGGACCCTGCATCTTGTTGTTCGGGGGGCGTTGGAGGCACAAGCAGCTTCAAAAACTTGTCTGCTGCTATGACAAGGCTTTTTTGCCGCTGCTGTTTCAACCTGACGTAATTGCCTGTAGGAAAGAGTCCTCAATTTGCCCTTATCAGCACGCACACGTGTGTACTGTGAATCAGCTACATACTTCTTGATTGCCAAGACACTTCATCCTGATCATCGCACAATGTTGATTGTAGTCATGCCTTGACCTAAACACTCCACAATTTGTTGCTTCTCAGCAGCCGACACATCCTTTTTCTTTCCCATTTTGGCAGAAAATGTAGGCTGCTTAATAATGTGAGAGAGCCTTCTTAAGTAGTCTTGCCTTTCATTGGACACACCTGCCAAACTAATTAGCACAGGTGTCTGCAATTGCTTACAGTGATATAAAGAGCCCTGACACACATCACCATCAATGAGTTTAACTGACAAACAAACAAATTCTTCCCTTATCACTCCTAAACACTTTTTGCATAATAATTTGGAACGCGGTGTACATGTGCTTTTCCACAAAACACCAGTGGTTCACGTAGTGAATCTTACAGTTCTAACTTGCCAACCGTGGTCTGTATGGAATTGTTCAATAAAGGGCCCAAAATTAAGATAACATAGATGGGAGAGGTCTCTATGAATAGGAATTCCTAAGTATTTGATACCCTGTGAGGGCCAGGCAAAGGGAAAGTTGGACTGGATGGAATCCTATATGGATTTAGGGAGGGAGACATCGAGGGCCTCAGACTTCGCTGCATTGATTTTAAAATTTTACCATGTAACAAAGTGATCTATTTCAGCCATAACAGCAGGGATGGATATATGTGATTGAGTGATATATACTAGGACATCATCAGCAAATAGAGAGCACTTGTACTCGGTGCCTCCCACCTCAATCCACCTAATATTGGGGTTATGGCGAATTGATGAGAGCAGGTGCTCCGTCACTAGGATGTATAAGAGAGGGGACAGAGGACATCCCTGCCTTGTCCCATTGGTGATTGTGAAAGGTGATGAAAATGTTCTGACGCACCCCCTGGGCCTTGGGACACCCGGAGCCGGACCCTTTTTGGTGGATGCTGGTGGTTGTAGTCTTCGTGGCGGCGATCCGGTTCCGTGGCTCAGGGCGGTCAAACCAGTGGCGGAACTATTTATGTGGTTTTGATGTTTAAATGTCCGACTACGCCACCCGTGGATTGCGGTCAGAGTGAACCGCCGCTACAGGGCAGACTGCTAAGGCTGGTGTTGTGGGTGCAGCAGAGCGTAGCATAACTCCCCACGGGAGGAGTATAGCCTCAGGGCAGTGTATGCGGAGGATGGGGGTGATGGTGCAGGGCAGCAGCAGTAACGACACGGAGTCAGTGATGCAGTTCAGGGCCTTTACTCACAGTTCTTATTATCCAGACCACGTCTGCAGGTAACGGCTGCCCACGTCGTACTGTGCTCACCAGGTGAGGGGCTCAGACAACTCCCAGATAACTTTGGAGCGCTTCACAGGACCCCCTTTGTGTGTCCTTTGTCTGGCCTTTCTTACCAACACTTCTGTCCGGCTGCCTCGGGCCTCCTCTTGGTAAACTTGGCGCCAGTTTCCCTGACCCTATGTGGTGCCTTCCTAGCGGGTGGAGCAAGGGGCTGCGCCACATAAAATGTCAGAGCCTCCGGTTTCTAGCTGAGGGTCGTTTCCTGCCTCCACTAGTTCGGGGACCGGTCTCCCCCTTTGGCCTGACCCCTCCACGCAGGTGGATTCGGGCGTGCGGTGGCGACTCGCCCGTCCGCACCCCTGGGATCCCTTCATTCCTCGTTCCTGGAGCCTTCTCCGCTCCTCTTCCTTCCTTCTCCCTCTTGCAGGCCTGGGCCTCTGTTACTAGGCCCGCCTCCGGAGCAGAGCTCATGCAGAGCCCCTGCTCCCTGCCACTTCTGCTCAGACTTCTCTGCACTGAACTAAGATGGTGCCCACCTTTTATACTCCCTTCTCAATGCACCCAGGAACTGCTTCCTCCCTGCTCCTGCACTGCAGGGTTCCCCTTCCTCAGTGTTCCCTCCCCCCACTCCAGCCAGGGACAGGGACTGTCGTGCCCATCTCAGGGGCATATTGGTCGCCCTGCCCCATGGCAATGTGGTGTAATGCATGCAGGTGTCGGGTCCTGATCCACACTCCATCCTTATCTGAGAGTGAGATATCACACCTCTGGGTGAGGTGCAATACGTCTGTAGCAACCGAGCCCTCGGTGCTACAGTTCCACTTATCTTCAGCCTAGGTGACGTATTGTGATACAGGGCCGTGATTTTGGCTATAAAAGGGTCCCCTAGACCCCTACCCCAAGCTTTTTAAGAGAATCATATATGGCGTGCCAGGAGACTCTATGGAATGCTTTCTCAGCATCCAACGAGAGTATCTACTTACAAATTTTTAACTGCATCTAGCCCAGGAAATACTTTGTGCCTAGTAGCAGTGTCTGCTAGTCAGCGGATTATCCCGGCTGTTAAGCAAGCTACACCACCTGTAGTTTGGACACTTAATTTTTTCAAAGGAAATGCTTCGGGACCACGGGATACTTAGTGAAGAGCATCAGGAGGCACCCCAAGGCATAGGGGCTGGGACTGGCACTAGGATGCCTTGCGGTGGACAGCCGAGCTCGATCCTTATAAAAGCTTTTTAACTGCAGCAGCTTTAGTGGACGCTACTGGAGCTGGAATTACGCGGCTGCTGGCATGAGACTTGCCCTCCAATAGATCCTTGTAAATGGATTTAAAGTGTATTCATTCAAATTAGAGGGACAATTTAAATTAAAAAGCTTAGAGCTGCCTCCACCACAGGGGGGCTCTCTCGACCCACCAGCGGACAGGCACCAGTATTGGGAGAGGGGGGCTGGCCGTCAGGGTTCACCGCGGCTCTGGCACAAACCCGGCGACACGGAGGTGGCACGGGCAGGAGCGGACTGGCCGTCTCGGCTTCTCACTTTTTGGATTTTAGAAGGGCATGACATGCCTATATCTGTGTCTCCCCCTCCTTTTACGCCTCCACCTCTTTTCTTTTCGCATGACTATATGTACTTGTCACTTTTCCATGTGTTAGTTGTGTCTTCTGAGCAGTTTGTCAGCTTTTGGACACCTTTGAAGGTGTTTTCTATGTGTTTCTATGTGTTTTTGTTTGCCTGCCATTGGTTTTAACGGTGTTCGAAGGTGTTCGACGAACAGTTCGACGAACAGTTCGGCGAACACACGGGTGTTCGACGAACCGAACCGAACTCGAACACTACGGGGGTGGCTCAACACTAATGGTGAGTGTGTATGTGTGTGTGTGGGCAGATGTCATTGAGTGATGTCTGTTTGTGTGTGTGTGGGCAGATGTCATTGTGTGATGTTTGTTTGTGTGTGTGTGGGCAGATGTCATTGTGTGATGTCTGTTTGTATGTGTGTGTGTGTGTGTGTGGGCAGATGTCATTGTGTGATGTCTGTGTGTGTGTGTGTAGGCAGATGTCATTGTGTGATGTCTGTTTGTGTGTGTGTGTAGGCAGATGTCATTGTGTGATGTCTGTGTGTGTGTGTATGTGTGTGTGTGCAGGCAGATGTCATTGTGTGAAGTCTGTTTGTGTGTGTGTGGGCAGATATACTTTTGTGATGTCTGTTTGTGTGTGTGTGGGCAGATATCATTGCGTCATGTCTGTTTATATGTATTTTTGTGTTTCAAATGTGTTTATGCGTGTTTGTATATGTTTGTGTGTGTGCGTGACTGCGTGCGGCCTCCTGCTGAGTATAGATGGCGCCGTGCGGCCTCCTGCTGTATCTGGGGGGGGCGCCGTGCAGCCCCTCGCTGTGTGTAGATGGCTACGTTCGCCCCCCCGCTGTGTATAGATGGCTACGTGCGGCCCCCCCTGGGTATAGATGGCTACGTGCGGCCTCCCGCTATATAAAGATGGCGCTGTGCGGCCCCCCGCCGTGTATTGATGGCGCCGTGCGGCCCCCTGCTGTGTAGAGATGGCGCCGTGCGGCTCCCCGCTGTGTATAGATGGCTACGTGCGGCCTCCCGCTGAGTATAGATGGTGCTGTGCGGCCTCCTGCTATCTCTGGGGGGGCGCCGTGCGGCCTCCCGCTGTGTATAGATGGTTACGTGCGGCCTCCCGCTGAGTATAGATGGCGCTGTGCGGCCTCCTGCTGTCTCTGGGGGGAGCGCCGTGCGGCCTCCCGCTGTGTATAGGTGGCTACGTGCGGCCTCCCGCTGAGTATAGATGGCGCTGTGCGGCCTCCTGCTGTCTCTGGGGGGGGCGCCGTGCGGCCTCCCGCTGTGTATAGATGGCTATGTGCGGCCTCCCGCTGAGTATAGATGGCACTGTGCGGCCTCCTGCTGTCTCAGGGGGGGCGCCGTGCGGCCCCCCGCTGTGTATAGATGGCTACATGCGCCCCCCCGCTGTGTATAGATGGCTACGTGCGGCCCCCCGCTCTGTATAGATGGCTACGTGCGCCCCCCCCGCTATGTATAGATGGCGCCGTGTGGCCCCCGCCGTGTATTGATGGCGCTGTGCGGCCTCCTGCTGTCTCTGGGGGAGGCGCCGTGCGGCCTCCCGCTGTGTATAGATGGCTACGTGCAGCCTCCCGCTGAGTATAGATGGCGCTGTGCGGCCTCCTGCTGTCTCTGGGGGGGGCGCCGTGCGGCCTCCCGCTGTGTATAGATGGCTACGTGCGGCCTCCCGCTCTGTATAGATGGCGCTGTGCGGCCTCCTGCTGTCTCTGGGGGGGGGCGCTGTGTGTCATCTATACTCAGCAGGAGGCCGCACGTAGCCATCTATACACATATACTCAGCAGGAGGCCGCACGTAGCCATCTATACGGTGCCATCTATACACAGCGGGAGACCGCACGGTGCCATCTATACACAGCGGGAGGCCGCACGGCGCCATCTATACACAGCGGGAGTCTCAGTGCTTTGCAAGAGCAGTCAATAAATTCTGCTTGACTAATTCTGAGCACCATAAAGTCTGGTTCGCTTCTAACCTGCTGTCTTCATTTTCAGCTTGCTGAATTCTATCTCATTTACTGTCATTCGAGACGATGCCTTTGCTGGTCTCTTTCACCTTGAATACCTGTAAGTGCTCCACTTAATGTCATATTTTTGATTCTGTTCTTCTTCATCTTTTGGCATGTGCAATTGTATGAGCAAGTATTCATATGAATTTATGACCTACTTAAACCTTCGAGGACCTTAAATTTTATTCAATCAAATTTTTTCCCAGTTTAAAACTATGGGACATATATGTGCCTTGGTCCTCAAAGGGTTTTTAAAGGGGCTGCAAACATAAATACGAAAAAAAATAATTCAATTAGTGCTTTTTGTGTTCATTTAATTTTTATTTGAAGTCCATTTTTTTTATATACCTTGAAATTAAGCCCTACCCCATGGAATGAAGCCCTACCTACATGACATCTGGATCCCGCTTGTGAGGTGCCTGTCCGTCACTACTATTCAGTTTTAGGCTCCACTCACTAAGCCATATATTCTCTCATGAAAGAGAATAGGGCCAATTATGCTAATGACACTCGGCTCAAACTCTGTCAGAGCTTCAACTGAGTGTGATCCGATTCTCTCGCAGCACAGGTATGGAGAAGATGGAGAACTTACTTTCTCCATCTTCTCCATAGTCTCTGTGAGTGTTCATCGGACTGCACTTGGATGACATCCGAGTGCAGTCTAATGTTTTACGTGCACCCATAGACTTGTATGGGTGCACATGGTCCGAATATCGAATGAGATTATTTTCTCATGCCAATAATCGCAGATCTGCACTGTCCCATAGTATAACATAGGACCGAGTCCTATCCGATAACACATCACATAGCATTCGGCCGTGTTATACGACAGTGTGAGCAAGCCCTTAGAGTCAAGGAATATTTACATGCAGATGATGATATTACTCTCCAAGTGTATATTTTTTTAGGCAAGTTCATAGTAAATGCTTTGCCTTTTTGACATGTGATCAACTAAAGAACAAGAAAGATTTAGGACCTCCCCTATAGAGAAACGGAAAATAGTTTGGAGGACTTGCATGTCCTTTTTTATTTATTATGAGAAAATCATAAAAGATCCCGTTTTTTAACCATGCTGTGACTTTCTGCTGAGGGAGAGAGCTGCCCTATTCAGAGTCTGTAATAAGACCTGCTGACAAAAGTGTTGAAGATACAGTCTAATGTGAATTAACAATGAAAAAAGTTAATTTCACAAATGGCTTGTATTTTTTTTAATACAAATTTTTTTGTGTTTACAGCTCCTTTAAAGGGAATCTGTCATCAGGTTTTTGCCACCTAATCTGAGAGCAGCATAATGTAGGGTTAGAGGCACTGATTCCAGTAATGTGTTACTTACTGGGCTGCTTAGTGTTGTTTTGATAAAATCATTGATTTGTCAGAAGGTAATTATCACTAGATGACTAGTATGTTCTGTAGGACCCCACCCCCATCACTGATCAGTAGATTTCTGTGTACACTGAGCATGGGCAGAAAGCTGCCAATCAGTGGTGTGGGCGTGGCTATACAGAGCGCAGCATTCAGAGAGCTGCTAGATCTGCAGCAGATAAAACGGTGATTTTCTCAAAATGACAACAAGCAGCTGAAAAAGTGACACATCGCTGGAATCAGGGTATCTGCCCCAATATTGTGCTGCTCTCAGATGAGGCAGCACAATTAATATTGTGCCAAATTAATTTCCCGTGAACTATCACATGATCTATCACAGGGGATCATGTGACATGTCACGTGATAAATCAGGTGTGGGGGGGGGGGGCCCGCGCCTTCTAAACTGCCCGGGGCCCTTGCTACTCTTAATCCACCCCTGTCTGACCCTGATTGAGGGGCAGCTTGAAGTGCTTGCGCACCAAGGTAAAATTTATAAAAGGGTGTCATTTAATGCATTTTTCTCCTTATATGAGACAGGCGAACTCTCTATGCTCCCATATGTTGGTTCTTGATCTGGATGTGACCTGCTCCCCTTGTAGTTATACCTAGCTGTGGTCAAATACATGTACAAAAGGAGCTTTACAGAATGGTACAGTGGTGATAATGGGAGATTTCAACTACACAGATATTGATTGGGTTATGGTTATCCTTCAACTGTAAGGGTAAGATAATTCCTCAGCTTGTTGTAGGATAGTTTATTTCCAGCTTGTAAAAGGTCGAACAAGGCATGATGTTCTGTTTCATCTAGTAAAATCTAAAAGTTCAAATGTTGTTGGAAATATTATCCTTGGTGGAAAAAAGGTAGTTGGCACCTAATGAGTTAACTTTTGGTAAATCCGAGTGGGTGCTATTAAATAGTTTTCACTAGAGGGCTATACTTCTTCTCCCTATATGAGTTGCTATATGACAACACCTGCTTGGACTTAATGCAAGTTAACTCATTAGGTGCCAAATATTTTGATTGCTAATATTTCCACAATGGAGAGGCAAGGAAAAACCAAAAACGTTTTATTTCGACTATTACATTGTGTGTCCAGATGAACATGAAAAATTTGGTAAAAGGTCTTCTTTAAGTACATTTGGTTTAGAAAGAAGTATATTTCATAATTGTTTTGAAAACAGACGATATCGAGATAGTGGGAATCAATGAGTCATACTCTTAATGGTCCCTTAATGGTTTCTTAAGTGGAGTACCACAATGTTTAGTACAGTATATCTTATAGAGATTAAAATGCAAGCAGTTACTTGTACAGAAGGATCTAGGTGTACTTGTAGATCATATCCTAAACTAGACTTAACAGCATGCAACATCAATAAGCTATACACAAAAGTACTTATAATGTGGAGAGCACAAAACTGAACTCAAACCAAACCCCAAATAGTAATGCCAAACCAAATAAACACCACTAAGGGCTCATGCAGACGTCCATGGATCTCTGTCCGATCTCGGACTGCAATGCACCGACTGGCCGCAGATCTCCAGAACATGACAGCTTCATGGATTTCTATGAGGCTGTCACTCTTGGGTTTGGAGACCCGCGGCAGTCCGTGCATTGCAGTCCTTCATCAGACTGAGAACCATGGACATCTGTATGAGCCCTAAGATTTGTAGGCGTGCAGCTAATGTCAGCAAGTATATCAATCTTGCTAGCAATAGTCTATCTAACAAAAATATGTAAGTCATTATCTACAAAAACAATTGATGAAGTCAGAGCAATGGATAGGAAGCAACTAGTAAAATTAGAAAAAAATCTGAACAACAAACAAAACAAGGCAAAGAATTTTGTAACTGAATTTACAAGGGACGTCAAACAGTCAAGGGGAATATTTTGAAAAAAAAAACATGGATATTTTAAAAACAAATACAATTTTGGGACCATTATTATCTAAGAAGTCTAAAATGGATTTTAAGAGGACCCATTAATTAAAAGATCGTTTCGGCCACAGTTTTCTCAAAGATAGTAAAAAAGTAGTAAATACAAATATTAAAGTTTTTTTCCCCATTTAAGAAATGCAAGGCTTAAAAGAAACTTAAGTTGGAAAAACAGACAGACAATGTATAAGGGTAGTAATAGTGAAAAAACATCAATGACCTGGGGAATATATTAGGCTTATCTCCTACAATGTGGTTGCGGTTATCAGTATGTCGGCAGGACAGGGAGACAATTGAAGACAAGAATAAATGAACATATAAAAAATAATAAGAAAAGTTTAAAGGGAACCTGACCACTGATACACGCTTCCCGATCCACAGGCAGGAAATACTAGGTATTGGCTGTATGATTTCAGCCATGTATGTTAGCCTCAAACGCTGTGGAATTTCAAATAAAAACATACTTCAAAAGCCACCAGGGGACCAAGCTGCAGGGGTGACTAGTCGTCACCCTGACTGTTCTTGAGTGACTGGTCTCTCGCTGAGTATGTGTATGGTGAGAGACCCGTGAGTCACTGTCAGTGCATGGAGAGAAGCTGCCAGGGACAGCCTTTTTGACTAATCTCCTTTGCGTCTTTGTCCCGAGCGACTTTTAACGTTTTTTTTCATTGAAATGCCACAATGAGTGAAACATATATGGCTAAAATCATACAGTCATTGTCTGATACATGCTGCCTGTGGATTGGGCTGCATGTATCAGCTGTCAGGTTCTCTTTAATGACCCATAGCTTGCTGGCACATTTTAAAGAAGTTCTTCCCTCTTCTAATCCAGTAGTTATGCTAGTAATGGCCATTTGGAGTATAAAAGGAGGTTGGAGTGGAAGGCATATACAGTAATTAAAAAACTATCACAAAAAAGACTGAAATTATTGATAAATGAAATAGACTTGCACATGAAGGATTAAATACGGAGATTGAATTAAACTACTTTATAAATTAAAATTATGGCTTTTATAAAGAAAAAAAAACTTTCTGAATTTCTGAGATTACCTATTGCAAATATATGTAGTTTTTTTCCTTTTTCTTTTTTTTTATATGACCCTTGACCTGCATACAATTGTTATCAAGGTTTAAAGGGAATATGTCCCAGGTTGTTGCTATGCAATCTGAGAGAAACATGATATAGATGCAAAGACTCTGATTCCAGCGGTATATCACTTACGTTTCTGCATGCTGTCATTTTGAAAAAAATCACTGTTTTATCTGCTGCAGATATACCAGTTCTCTGAATGCTAAGCTTTATATAACAACACCCACACTATTTATTGGTACCATAATGTGTATACTGTAAATTGGCAGAGAGCTGCTAATAAGTGGTATGGGCGCGGTTACACAGAGCATGAAGACTACATGGCACAAGACAACTAGTGCTCTAGTTATTATCTCGTGCTGATAAAACACTGATGTTATTGAAACTCCAACAAGCAGCCCAATGTGTGACACATCTCTTGGAATCAAGGTCTTTGCCCCAATATCATTCTGCTCTCAGGTTAGGTGGCGAAAAGCTGGTGACAGATTCCCTTTAAGTAACAGGTATGGATGTTTTGATAAAGTCGCTTGAGAAGTCTGATTGGCAAACCTGGTCATCATGCCTTGTGCAATTAACACTTTATCTGATGGCCTAGTTTTAATTGTATATACTGTAAGTATAACATTAAAGTGTTGCGAATTACATTATCATCAGGTTCTACATGGCATACTGTTATGATCGGGGCCTGGGTTGGAGTAATTGTATTGCAACCACTAGGAGTAGCAGAGGCAGGTAGCGTAGTCCAGGAAGCCAGAGGTCGGTACACAGGAGCAGCAGGATTTTATGGAGAAGCAGCAGGTAGAGAGAAAGCTTGACTAACGGCTAGGAGCTCAATAATCTCACAATGAGGCAAGTACAAGGCCAGGTTTAAGTAGGATGTCCAATCAAGGAATTAAAGGATGAGCCAATCAGGAAAACACAGGGTGGAGACGATCAGAAACAACAGGTACTGGTATCTGAACTAGTAGGGAGCTGTCCATAGAGCTGAATAGCTCAACGGGAAGAGCTTCTGCCTGGTGCACAGGAGTTACCAGGTGTCATGCTTCTGGATTTGAACCCTTGATTCTGTGTTCGGTGTCTCTTTCCGCTGATCCACAACTGATACACCTTTTATTTGGGTGTTTTAGTTCTGTTATCTTTAATTCTGTCGGTTCTGGGTAACAGATGTTTTTCATTTACACTGTTTGTCTGTCCTATCACCTTTCGGTTGCAGTTTTAAATAACTTCCGCTACTGGTGTTTCCTGCTGGTGATAGACTTTGTTGGATTCATTCACTGTGCTGTAGTTTGTCTTCTTTTGCAGTTGCTTTGCGTGTGGTTCCTTTTATCCTTAGGGAAATGCTGCTTAGCTGTCCTAGGAGCTGCTAAGTACATTCAGGGTAAGCCGCTGTTGAGTGGGAGTGCCATTGCATTACCTTAGGGTGCCAACCTCTGTGGCCAGGCAGAGACAGACCAGGGTCAGAGAGGGCTTTTCTAGTCTGAAAAAGGACCTGTCAGGTTCAGGTATTTGTCTTCCCGGTTTGTATGTTATCTGTGTGAATGTGCTTTGGCAGTCTTAACACCAAGTTCAAGTCCTGACAGTAGTCCCCACCTTCCAGGATGGCCTCTGGACATCTCAGAAGCTGGTATCTGTATTAGTTCTTTATGGGATTCCTGCAACTTTGTGAACCTGTCAGTAAAAGCAGCGATAAAAATGTTAACTGGAAGATTAGGAATGAATACTGGTTGCAAGCCATAGTTAGCATAAAATTGACTTTGGGATGTAGAACTGTGTTTAGAGTTGTTATAGGTGAATTTTCCTGTAGGTGAATAATCCACCCAGTCATCCTTTAGGTGGGTAATAAAACAGCAGAGGTATTGTTGAGAGTCTGGTTAGTCCTTCCAGTCTATCCATTGGATTGAGGATGAAAGGCAATAGACAAATTAACATTAACTCTTAAAGTTGTACAGAAGCTTTTCCAAAATCTTGATGTAAACTGAAAACCTCTATCAGAAACTACATTGTCAGGAATTCCATGCAGCCTAAATATCTCTTTGATCATTAATTCTGTGGTTTATTCAGTGGAAGGAATCCCTTGCGAATGAAATGAGCCATTTTTGTGAGCCGATCTACTACAACAAGGATGACAGTCATTTCTTTAGAAGCAAATAGTTCCACAATAAAATCCACTGAAATAGGTTGAAGGAGTCCTAAAGAAGAAGATTGCGGTTTCTTGTTTCGTGCACATGTTAAACAGGAGAAAACTTATTTTCTCACATCCTTTCTACAATTAGGCCACTGAAATGAGCAAAGCACTAGTACTTGAGGATGCTCTGCAAGTTTAGAATTGTGGACTAGTTTGAGGACTTCAAGCAGGTTTGGGGACACATAATCTGTGATAATGCATCTAAAACACCTACTTAAAAGAAAGATTGATGTGTTTAGAAGGATGGTTAAGAAAAGAGTCAAATAATAATTAATCTTTATTGCCATGGGTATGAGCCCCAACTCATCACCTTAACTCTTCCCAAAGGTGCTCTATAGGGTTTAAATCAGGTGATTGACATGGACATTGCAACATGCGAACATTTTTCTTTGATAACCAATTTCTGACTAAATTGGATGTGTGCTTACACTGCTTAGGATCATTGTCTTGCTGGAATTTCCAACCCCTGCCTACTTTGATTTTACCATGTGGCAGCATTATATTCTCCAGTATTTCCTTGTACACGGTAACATTCATATTTCCATCAATTCTATGCAGAGGGCCAATCGCAGATGCAAAGTTCTGATGAGAAATTTCAGAAACTTGGATTTGTTTGAGAACAGATGGATTAGTATTAGTGATGAGCGAACGTGCTCGCCACTGCTCGGTACTTGCCCGAGCATCACGGTGCTCAACAAGCTCGACGAGTATTTCCGGGTTGCTCGGGTGGGAACTTGGGTCCCCACCCTGCATGTTTGGCGCTCTTTAGAGAGCCACTGAACATGCAGGGATTGCCTGCCACACACTGTAATGCCGTAGCAATGATGGTTGTGGGCATTACAGTGATCAGGTCTATATAAGACCTGGCGCCGCTATGCCTAACAAGGGCAGTCCACAGCTGACCCTAAAGATCTGATCAGCCCTACATAGACCCTACAGAATTTTCCCAACGCGTTTCCTCACCATCAAGTGATTCAATGAGACCAGATGTGTCTCAAGGTACACACATGGGAATTATTTGGATTAATTGTACCTGAACATACTTAAGGCAATCAACCTGTGGCCATTTTGCCACTGCCTTTTCTATATACCTGCATGGAGGGTTACCATACCCTAGACCATTGATAATAATTTTTCTGTTACTCCCCTGATGAATCACTTGATGGTGAGGAAACGCGTTGGGAAACTTCTGTAGGGTCTATGTAGGGCTGATCAGATCTTTAGGGTCAGCTGTGGACTGCCCTTGTTAGGGCGGGAGCTTTGGGGTCCTAGGGACAGCATATGAGAACAGGGCATTATAGGGTCAGAGGTGGATGACCGCTGGATTAACCCTGTGCTATTCTGTGGAGAAATCCGTGCTGCAGGACCGGTGAGATTGTTCCTTTTCTTTCTACTTATGAATTTCCACTGTTTGCATATGATAGTCTCTCTCTACTATTAAGGAGTAAACATTATTGTAGTAAATTAAGGAACATATATCTCCTGTTGTATTTTCTGAACTAGTCCACCCCACTGGGTGAATAACATCCCTATTTATGTTTGTTTGTGTGTATCTAGATACTATTTTAGATTTTAATTATCCCATTAAAAGTTATATTTTAATTCTGCCATTTTTTGCTGTATATGTCCGATTCTTGTTGGCGGATTTTTTGTGGCCAGATGGCCTTTTTTTGAGATTTGTATGTATTTGCTGTTTATTGTATTCTGTGAAGAATAGCATTACTAAATTACAGGCCTGTTATTTAAAACCATGGTTCTCTGTCAGACGTATCTCACATATAACTGTGTTCCAAAATCAGCTATTTCTGCCTTCCATTTCGTTGCAGTGTGTCGTTCAAGCTATTCATACTAGGTCTTTGTGAAGAAGAGGGTAGCGTCGGCGTCCCTGCCTCCTGCTAGGCAGGGACGCTGTTCCCCTCACCTCTCTGCTCCGTGCCCGGCGGCTTCCTCTCGCTCTGCTTGCAGCGCCCGCTCTCCCCCGGTCACTGTGCTTAGGGCGCGCGCGTGCTCCCCCTCTCTTAAAGGGGCCGCGCGCGTCGCCCTAAGGAGTCCCCGGCCAATTGCCGGAGGATCCCTCCATATATAAGGCACCTCCTCCAAAATGGAGGTGCCCGAGCAATGTTGTTGTACTGTTCACTACTCTGCTTCAGCCCTCAGGTCCCGTTGCCTGTTACCTGCCAGTTACCTGCCAGTTACCTGCCAGTTACCTGCCAGTTACCTGCCAGTCTCCTGCCAGTTTGCTGCCTGATTCCTGCCTGTCATCCGCTTTCCTGCTTGCTAGCCTGAGGTCCGACGGTCTGCCTTCCGACACCTGTCAGTCTGTCTATGGACCAGCTTGCCCGCTCACCTGGGAGCGCTCACCTGCTATCTGTCTGTTAGCCTACCTGGAGGCTCCACCGTCACGTGCTGTGACCACCTGCCAGTCCAGAGACTCTTGCCCGCTCACCTGGGAGCGCTCATCTGCTACCTGCCTGTTAGTCTACCTGGAGGTTCCGCCGTCACGTGCTGTGACCACCTGCCAGTCCAGAGACTCTTGCCCGCTCGCCTGGGAGCGCTCATCTGCTACCTGCCTGTTAGCCTACCTGGAGGCTCTGCCGTCACGTGCTGTGACCACCTGCCAGTCCAGAGACTCTTGCCCGCTCACCTGGGAGCGCTCATCTGCTACCTGCCTATTAGCCTACCTGGAGGCTCCGCCGTCACGTGCCGTGACCACCTGCCAGTCCAGAGACTCTTGCCCGCTCACCTGGGAGTGCTCATCTGCTACCTGCCTGTTAGCCTACCTGGAGGCTCCGCCGTCACATGCTGTGACCACCTGCCTATCCAGAGACTCTCGCCTGCTCACCTGGGAGCACTCATCTGCCATCTGCCTGCTAGCCTACCTGGAGGCTCAGCCGTCACAGGTCGTACCTGCCCGTTTACCCAGAGACTGTCCCGGTCACTTGCTGTGACCTCCTGCCTGTAACGGGTCCGGGAGGCGGAACCTCTGAGCTACTATACAAGGGGGCGGCCCTTGTAAGGGAGCGGGTGGCAGTCTCTGGATGAATGGACAGGGAGATACGGCAAGTGATCAGGGCAGTCTCTGGGTGAACGGACAGGGAGATACGGCAAGTGATCAGGGCAGTCTCTGGGTAAGGGGTAGGTACGACCTGTGATGGCAGAGCCTCCGGGTAGGCTAGCAGGCAGATGGTAGATGGGTGCTCCCAGGTGAGCAAGCGAGAGTCTCTGGAATAGCAGGTGGTCACGGCACGTGACGGCGGAGCCTCCGGGCTGGCAGGCAGGCAGGTAACGGAGAAGCGCTCCTAGGTGAGCGGGCAAGAGTCACTGGAATAGCTGGTGGTCACCGCACGTGACAACGGGACCTCCGGGCTGGCAAGCAGGCAGGTAACGGAGATGCGCTCCCAGGTGAGCGGGCAAGAGTCTCTGAGATAGCTGGTGGTCACAGCACGTGACAACGGAGCCTCCGGGCTGGCAAGCAGGCAGGTAACGGAGAAGCGCTCCCAGGTGAGCGGGCAAGCTGGTCCATAGACAGACTGACCGGAGTAGTAAAGCAGACCGTCGGACCTCAGGCAAGCAGGCAGGTAGCTGATATGCGCTCCCAGGTGAGCGGGCAGGCTGGTCCTTAGACAGACTGACAGGAGTAGTAAGGCAGACCGTCGGACCTCAGACTGGCAGACAGGTAACAAGTATTCAGGCAGGAATCAGGCAGGTAACTGGCAGGAATCAGGCAGGTAACTGGCAGGTAACTGGCAGGTAACTGGCAGGTAACTGGCAACGGGACCTGAGGGCTGAAGCACAGGTGAGACACAGGTGCAAACAACATTGCTCGGGCACCTCCATTTTGGAGGAGGTGCCTTTTATATGATGAAGTCCTCCGGCCATTGGCCGGGGACTCTTTAGGGCGACGCGCGCGGCCCCTTTAAGAGGAGGGGAGCGCGCGCGCGCGCGCCCTAAGCACAGGGGCCGGGAAGGAGCGCGCGCCGAGAGCAGAGCAGGAGGAGGACGCCGGGACGGAGCGCGCGCTGACAGCAGAGCGGGGAGAGGACGCCGGGCAGGAGCGCGCGCTGACAGCAGAGCGGGGAGAGGACGCCGGGCACGGAGCAGAGCGGTGAGGGGAGCAGCGTCCCTGCCTAGCAGAGGGCAGGGACGCCAGCGCTACAGTACCCCCCCCTTTAGGCCCCCCCTTTTTTAGGCCAGACAGAAATTTAGCTAGGATGAGAGGGGCATGGATGTTCTCCCGGGGCTCCCACGTTCTCTCCTCAGGACCAAACCCCCTCCAATCTACCAGAAAAAAGGTCTTTCCTCTTACCCTTTTGCTGGCAAGAATGTTCTCTACCTCAAACTTGTCCTCAGCAGAAACCAGAGCAGGAGGCGTACCTGTAGACTTAGAAAAAGAGTTAAGTACCACAGGTTTGAGGAGAGATACATGGAAGGAGTTAGGGATCCGTAAGTTGGCCGGGAGTTTCAATTTATAGGTTACCGGGTTGATCTGACCGATGACCACCAGTGGGCCGATGAACCGAGACCCTAACTTATAGGAAGGGATCTTGAGTCGGACATATTTGGACGAGAGCCAGACTTTATCCCCAGGACGGAATTGAGGAGGGTCCATCGCTAAATGCTGCCAGGGGGCAGCAGGTACTGGCAGAGGAAGAAGGCGGCCGGCCGACAGGTGTCTCGGAACTTTGTTGCGGGCGCAGGACACACAGGCAGAAACAAAGTCCATAACATCCTTGTGCAGGTTAGGCCACCAGTAGTGTCGGGTAATAAGCTGGAGGGTCTTTTTCCGACCGGCGTGGTCAGCTAGTTTAGACGAATGACCCCAGTGTAGGATTCTCTCCCGATCAGGTACCGATACGAACGTCTTACCAGGAGGGAGACAATTTAGACTCACGGGAGCCACCTGCATTACTCTGGCGGGATCGATGGGGCAGTCACATGGTCTATGAGGTGGTGATGTCTCTGCCTCCTCCTTAACAAAGACATCAGCACTAGACCAATAAGGAATCGGAAGTCCAGGTAGATTAGCTGGGATAGGAGAGGGACGGACGGAATGGACGGGAACCAGGCAGGTTTTATGACAGGCCTGTCCCCAGTGAAGGACTTCTCCGGTTTGCCAGTCAAGCACGGGTGCATGTCTCTGGAGCCAAGGCAGACCTAGCAAGAGGGCGTGAGGGAGACCAGGCAGAACGTGAAAGGAGATACTCTCTGAATGCAGCATTCCCACCTGCAGAGTAATGGATTCGGTGATGAATTGGATGGGGCGAGGTAAGAGGCCCCCATCCACGGCAACAACAGACAAGGGTACAGCCAGAGGTTTGGTGGGGATGCGGAATTTCTCCACCAGGGACTGTGAAATAAGATTTCCGGCTGCTCCAGAGTCAAGTTGGGCTAGTTCGGAATAACGATTCTCCCCGCAGATGATTGAGACTGACAACAGCAGGGATGGAGAGGATTTATTTTTGTCTAGATCGACCCCTCTGAGTGAACCTAGATACAGGCGTTCTCCCGACCTCTCCGGGCAGGCACGGATCAGATGCTCCTTACTGCCACAGTAGAAGCAGCTCCCCTCGGCACGGCGGAAATCCTGACGGGATTTGACCATCTTGGTCTGGTCGACCTGCATAGGCTCAGGAGAGTGTACCTGTGGAGAAACGGAAGGAATGACGGGTTCCTGGAAAGTAGGAGCTAGACGTGGAATCCTTCTCTCACGGGTGACCTCTTTGGCACGCTCCTGGAACCGTAGGTCAATCCGGGTGGCAAGGGTTATTAGATCATCGAGAGTGGTAGGAATGTCCCGACCAGCAAGTTCATCTTTAATACGGCCGGACAGACCCTCCCAGAAGACGGATACCAGGGCTTCGTTATCCCAGGCCAGCTCCGAGGCAAGGGTACGGAACCGTATGGCATATTGGCCCACGGTGAGGCTTCCCTGACGGAGGCGAAGCAGAGAAGATGCGGATGAGGTCCTCCGTCCGGGTTCGTCGAAGGCTTTCCGGAAAGCCATGAGAAAGGCAGGCAAGTCGGACACCAGGGGATCTCCTCTCTCCCATAGAGGATTTAGCCAGGCCAGGGCCTCCCCGGTGAGATGGGACATGATAAAGGCAATTTTGGCTCGGTCGGAGTTAAACTGGTGGGATAATAGTTCAAAATGCAGGGTGCACTGATTTATGAAGCCCCGAGCCAGGACGGAGTCGCCTCCGAAGCGAGGAGGTGCAGAGAGCCGGGGTCCGGAAAAGGATACCATGGTACTGGCGGAGGTTGCTGGTGGATCAGACAGAGTGTTCAGGCGAGTATTAACATTCCGCAGGTGACCCAGGATGGTCTCCTGTTGGGACCTCTGACGGGACAGTTCAAGACAGAGGTCCGAGAGCGAGGGAGCTTGGGTGCCACCGGGTTCCATGGCCCGAGCAAACTGTAACGGGTCCGGGAGGCGGAACCTCTGAGCTACTATACAAGGGGGCGGCCCTTGTAAGGGAGCGGGTGGCAGTCTCTGGATGAATGGACAGGGAGATACGGCAAGTGATCAGGGCAGTCTCTGGGTGAACGGACAGGGAGATACGGCAAGTGATCAGGGCAGTCTCTGGGTAAGGGGTAGGTACGACCTGTGATGGCAGAGCCTCCGGGTAGGCTAGCAGGCAGATGGTAGATGGGTGCTCCCAGGTGAGCAAGCGAGAGTCTCTGGAATAGCAGGTGGTCACGGCACGTGACGGCGGAGCCTCCGGGCTGGCAGGCAGGCAGGTAACGGAGAAGCGCTCCTAGGTGAGCGGGCAAGAGTCACTGGAATAGCTGGTGGTCACCGCACGTGACAACGGGACCTCCGGGCTGGCAAGCAGGCAGGTAACGGAGATGCGCTCCCAGGTGAGCGGGCAAGAGTCTCTGAGATAGCTGGTGGTCACAGCACGTGACAACGGAGCCTCCGGGCTGGCAAGCAGGCAGGTAACGGAGAAGCGCTCCCAGGTGAGCGGGCAAGCTGGTCCATAGACAGACTGACCGGAGTAGTAAAGCAGACCGTCGGACCTCAGGCAAGCAGGCAGGTAGCTGATATGCGCTCCCAGGTGAGCGGGCAGGCTGGTCCTTAGACAGACTGACAGGAGTAGTAAGGCAGACCGTCGGACCTCAGACTGGCAGACAGGTAACAAGTATTCAGGCAGGAATCAGGCAGGTAACTGGCAGGAATCAGGCAGGTAACTGGCAGGTAACTGGCAGGTAACTGGCAGGTAACTGGCAACGGGACCTGAGGGCTGAAGCACAGGTGAGACACAGGTGCAAACAACATTGCTCGGGCACCTCCATTTTGGAGGAGGTGCCTTTTATATGATGAAGTCCTCCGGCCATTGGCCGGGGACTCTTTAGGGCGACGCGCGCGGCCCCTTTAAGAGGAGGGGAGCGCGCGCGCGCGCGCCCTAAGCACAGGGGCCGGGAAGGAGCGCGCGCCGAGAGCAGAGCAGGAGGAGGACGCCGGGACGGAGCGCGCGCTGACAGCAGAGCGGGGAGAGGACGCCGGGCAGGAGCGCGCGCTGACAGCAGAGCGGGGAGAGGACGCCGGGCACGGAGCAGAGCGGTGAGGGGAGCAGCGTCCCTGCCTAGCAGAGGGCAGGGACGCCAGCGCTACACTGCCCATTTACCTAGAGACTGTCCCGGTCACTTGCTGTGACCTCTTGCCCGTTTACCCAGAGACTGTCCCGGTCACTTGCCGTGACCTCCTGCCCGTTTACCCAGAGACTGTCCCGGTCACCTGCTGTGACTGCCTGCCTGTCTTCCCTGGTCGCCACCCGCTTCCTTACAAGGACCGCCCCCTTGTATAAGTTGCTCAGAGGTTCCGCCTCCCAGACCGGTTACAGTTTGCTCGGGCCATGGAACCCGGTGGCACCCAAGCTCCCTCGCTCTCGGACCTTTGTCATGAACTATCCCGACAGAGGTCCCAACAGGAGTCCATCCTGGGTCATCTGCGGAATGTCAATACTCGCCTGGACACTTTGACTGCACCACCAGCAACCACCGCTAGTGTCATGACTCGCAGCCCGGCTGCTCCGCTGCCCACCAATACCATAGTATCCTGCTCTGGAATCAGGCTTTCTGCACCTCCTCGCTTCGGAGGCGACTCCGCTCAAGCTCGGGGCTTCATTAACCAGTGCACCCTGCACTTTGAACACCAGTCCCACCAGTTTAATTCCCACCGGGCCAAAGTAGCCTTCATCATGTCCCATCTCACGGAAGAGGCACTGGCTTGGCTAAATCCTCTATGGGAGAGAGGAGACCCTCTGGTGTCCGACCTGCCAGCCTTTCTCACGGCTTTCCGGAAGGTCTTCGATGAACCCGGACGGAAGACCTCATCCGCCTCATCTCTGCTACGCCTCCGTCAAGGGAGTCTCACCGTGGGCCAATATGCCATACGGTTCCGTACCCTTGCTTCGGAGCTGGCCTGGGATAACGACGCCCTGGTGTCCGTCTTCTGGGAGGGTCTGTCCGGCCGTATTAAAGATGAACTCGCCGGTCGGGACATTCCTACCACTCTCGACGACTTGATTACACTTGCCACCCGGATTGACATCCGGTTCCAGGAGCGCGCTAGGGAGGTCACCTGTGAGAGGAGGATTCCACGTCTAGTCCCTACCTTCCAGAGACCCGTCACTCCCTCTGTTACTCCCCAGGCACACTCACCTGAGCCTATGCAGGTCGACCAGACCAAGATGGTCAAGACCCGTCAAGACTTACGTCGTGCCGAGGGGAGCTGTTTCTACTGTGGCAGTAAGGAGCACCAGATCCGTTCCTGCCCTGAGAGGTCGGGAAACGCCTGTGTCTAGGATCGCTCAGAGAGGTCTCCCTAGACAAAAGTAAACCCTCTCCATCCCTGATGCTGTCTGTTTCTATCTTCTGCGGAGAGAAACGCTATTTTGAACTGGCTCAACTTGACTCTGGAGCTGCTGGAAATCTCATCTCTCAATCCCTGGTAGAAAAATACCACATTCCCACCAAACCTTTGGCCGTACCTTTATCTGTCGCCGCCGTGGATGGGGGTCTCTTACCACATCCCATCCAACTCTTCACCGAATTTCTGACTCTACAGGTGGGAATGCTGCATTCTGAGAGCATCTCCTTTCATGTTCTGCCTGGACTCTCTCACGCACTATTGCTTGGCCTGCCTTGGCTCCAGAAACATGCACCCGTGCTTGACTGGCAGACCGGAGAGGTCCTTCGCTGGGGACAGGACTGCCATAAGACTTGTCTAGTTCCCGTTCGTCCTGCCCGTCCTTCTCCTACCCCAGCCAATCTGCCCGGTCTTCCGGTTCCCTATTGGTCTTATGCGGATGTCTTCAATAAAAAAGAGGCAGAGACTTTACCTCCTCATAGACCATACGACTGCCCAATCGACCTGATGCCTGGCTCTACTCCTCCCCGTGGGCGAATCTACCCTTTGTCCGCTGCTGAAACCCAGTCCATGTCTGAATATATTGAGGAGAACCTGGCCCGGGGATTTATCCGGAAATCTACCTCCCCGGTGGGAGCAGGCTTCTTCTTTGTCAAAAAGAAGGACGGCTCACTCCGTCCATGTATAGACTATAGAGGCCTAAACCAGATTACTGTGAAGAATAAATACCCCCTTCCGCTTATTCCTGAATTATTTGACCGTCTGAGGGGGGCTAGAATCTTCACCAAACTGGATCTCCGTGGGGCGTATAACCTGGTCCGTATCCGTCAGGGAGACGAGTGGAAGACGGCATTCAATACCTGGGACGGCCACTATGAGTACCTTGTGATGCCCTTCGGTCTCTGTAACGCTCCTGCCATCTTTCAAGAGTTGGTCAATGACATCTTCCGTGATCTTCTCTACTCCTGCGTGGTGGTGTACCTGGACGATATCTTGGTCTTCTCTCCGGATCTTCCTACTCACCGGAGGGACGTTCGTCAGGTCCTGCTCAGGCTCAGGCAGAACCACCTCTACGATAAATATGAGAAGTGCATCTTTGAGCAGACCTCTCTTCCATTTCTGGGCTACATAATCTCTCAGACAGGTCTACAAATGGATCCTGAGTAGAGATGAGCGTTGTTCTACTCGAATTCGAGCTGTTTTGGGCGGTGTTCGAGCCGTTCGGCGAACACGAACGATTTGAGAAAAATTCGGCTGTTCAAGGTTATGTTCGATAACTGTTCGTGCACCAAAATCATAACTGGATTTTTTCTCAGTAATGATGAAAATTAATGTTAATACGCAGTTTGAGTGTACAGCGGGGTGGGGGGAGGGGCAGGGGATGGATCTCTGCAGGAATAATGAAGATCTCCATTTTTTTTTCTCTTTCCCGCATTTGCAGTGGGGAGGTGCAGTCTGTCAGCCTATCAGCAGCGCACACACGGAGCGAACTGCTGTTTTTCACACAAGCAAGGGCATGTGTCATTGGCAGTGTATGTCACATGTCCTTGCCCTATAAGACCAAGCCATTTTTCCCGTCACCACCATTTTCTCACTGCTGCAGCTGCGTGTTAGACGGCACCGCTGTTGCTGTGTGCGCTATACCTTGTTAATTTCAAGCCAATTTTCGCACAAATCTACAGATAGCTTGGGAGTAGGGAATAGTTGTGATTGCAGTCCTTTTAAGGACTAGGTTACAGCATTTCCTACGACTTTTATCAGGCAGGTCTGTGCTCTTAAATAGATAGATTGTGGGAGTAAAGACTAATTGTAATTGCAGTCCTTTTCAGGACTAGGTTACATCAGTTCCTATCAGTTTTTGCCAGGCAGGTCTGTGCCAGTGCTGTGCAAGTTTTTTTCACAGCATTTGGCTGAATCTAGCAAAGCTAATCCTTTTTGGCCTATTTCAGAGGTTGTTAGTCAGTGGAGTAGCCTATCTGTGTTGCAAGATATACCACCTGTGTATAGAATACCAATTTTTTTACTGCACCTAGTGAAGTAAAATCTTTTGGGCATAGCATCATTCTATTAGTCCATCTATACTGACCTCCATCAGGTTGCAAATTGAATAAAAAAATTTTCTGCATTTAGCTCTGAAAAAATATTTGGGCTTCTAGCTGTGTGTGGGACTTGTTCTATTAGTCCATCTATACTGACCTCCATCAGGTTGCAAACTGAATATAATTTTTTTCTGCATCTAGCTCTGAAAAAATATTTGGCCTTCTAGCAGTGTGTGGGACTTTCTCTATTAGTCCTTCTATACTGACCTCCATCAGGTTGCAAACTGAATATATTTTTTTTCTGCATCTACCTCTGAAAAAATATTGGGCTTGTAGCTGTGTGTGGGACTTGTTCTATTAATCCATCTATACAGACCTCCATCAGGTTGCAAACTGAATATATTTTTTTTCTGCATCTACCTCTGAAAAAATATTGGGCTTCTAGCTGTGTGTGGGACTTGTTCTATTAATGCATCTATACAGACCTCCATCAGGTTGCAAACTGAATATAATTTTTTTCTGCATCTAGCTCTGAAAAAATAGTTGGCCTTCTAGCAGTGTGTGGGACTTTCTCTATTAGTCCATCTATACTGACCTCCATCAGGTTGCAAATTAAAAATAATTTTTATCTGCATCTAGCTCTGAAAAAATATTTGGCCTTCTAGCAGTGTGTGGGACTTTCTCTATTAGTCCATCTATACTGACCTCCATCAGGTTGCAAATTAAAAATAATTTTTATCTGCATCTACCTCTGAAAAAATATTTGGGCTTCTAGCTGTGTGTGGGACTTGTTCTATTAGTCCATCTATACTGACCTCCATCAGGTTGCAAACTGAATATAATTTTTTTCTGCATCTAGCTCTGAAAAAATATTTGGCCTTCTAGTAGTGTGTGGGACTTTCTCTATTAGTCCATCTATACTGACCTCCATCAGGTTGCAAATTAAAAATATTTTTTATCTGCATCTAGCTCTGAAAAAATATTTGGCCTTCTAGCAGTGTGTGGGACTTTCTCTATTAGTCCATGTATACTGACCTCCATCAGGTTGCAAATTAAAAATATTTTTTATCTGCATCTACCTCTGAAAAAATATTTGGGCTTCTAGCTGTGTGTGGGACTTGTTCTATTAGTCCATCTATACTGACCTCCATCAGGTTGCAAACTGAATATAATTTTTTTCTACATCTAGCTCTGAAAAAATATTTGGCCTTCTAGCAGTGTGTGGGACTTTCTCTATTAGTCCATCTATACTGACCTCCATCAGGTTGCAAATTAAAAATAATTTTTATCTGCATCTACCTCTGAAAAAATATTTGGGCTTCTAGCTGTGTGTGGGACTTGTTCTATTAGTCCATCTATACTGACCTCCATCATGTTGCAAACTGAATATAATTTTTTTCTGCATCTAGCTCTGAAAAAATATTTGGCCTTCTAGCAGTGTGTGGGACTTTCTCTATTAGTCCATCTATACTGACCTCCATCAGGTTGCAAATTAAAAATAATTTTTTTTCTGCATCTACCTCTGAAAAAATATTGGGCTTCTAGCTGTGTGTGGGACTTGTTCTATTAATCCATCTATACAGACCTCCATCAGGTTGCAAACTGAATATAATTTTTTTCTGCATCTACCTCTGAAAAAATATTTGGGCTTCTAGCTGTGTGTGGGACTTGTTCTATTAGTCCATCTATACTGACCTCCATCAGGTTGCAAACTGAATATAATTTTTTTCTACGTCTAGCTCTGAAAAAATATTTGGCCTTCTAGCAGTGTGTGGGACTTGTTCTATTAGTCCACCTATACTGACCGCCATCAGGTTGCAAATTCAAAATTATTTTTTGTCTGCATCTAGCTCTGAAAAAATATTTGGCCTTCTAGCAGTGTGTGGGACTTTCTCTATTAGTCCATCTATACTGACCTCCATCAGGTTGCAAACTGAATATATTTTTTTTCTGCATCTACCTCTGAAAAAATATTTGGCCTTCTAGCAGTGTGTGGGACTTTCTCTATTAGTCCATCTATACTGACCTCCATCAGGTTGCAAATTAAAAATAATTTTTATCTGCATCTACCTCTGAAAAAATATTTGGGCTTCTAGCTGTGTGTGGGACTTGTTCTATTAGTCCATCTATACTGACCTCCATCAGGTTGCAAACTGAGTATCATTTTTTTCTGCATCTAGCTCTGAAAAAATATTTGGCCTTCTAGCAGTGTGTGGGACTTTCTCTATTAGTCCATCTATACTGACCTCCATCAGGTTGCAAATTAAAAATAATTTTTATCTGCATCTACCTCTGAAAAAATATTTGGGCTTCTAGCTGTGTGTGGGACTTGTTCTATTAGTCCATCTATACTGACCTCCATCAGGTTGCAAACTGAATATAATTTTTTTCTGCATCTAGCTCTGAAAAAATATTTGGCCTTCTAGCAGTGTGTGGGACTATCTCTATTAGTCCATCTATACTGACCTCCATCAGGTTGCAAATTAAAAATAATTTTTTTCTGCATCTACCTCTGAAAAAATATTGGGCTTCTAGCTGTGTGTGGGACTTGTTCTATTAATCCATCTATACAGACCTCCATCAGGTTGCAAACTGAATATAATTTTTTTCTGCATCTACCTCTGAAAAAATATTTGGGCTTCTAGCTGTGTGTGGGACTTGTTCTATTAGTCCATCTATACTGACCTCCATCAGGTTGCAAACTGAATATAATTTTTTTCTGCATCTAGCTCTGAAAAAATATTTGGCCTTCTAGCAGTGTGTGGGACTTGTTCTATTAGTCCACCTATACTGACCTCCATCAGGTTGCAAATTCAAAATAATTTTTTGTCTGCATCTAGCTCTGAAAAAATATTTGGCCTTCTAGCAGTGTGTGGGACTTTCTCTATTAGTCCATCTATACTGACCTCCATCAGGTTGCAAACTGAATATATTTTTTTTCTGCATCTACCTCTGAAAAAATATTTGGGCTTCTAGCTGTGTGTGGGACTTGTTCTATTAGTCCATCTATACTGACCTCCATCAGGTTGCAAATCGAATATAATTTTTTTCTCCATCTAACCCAGCCAATAGTTTTGGCCTAATACCACAGTTTGGCCACTCAGCTCTGCTCGGTTCCCATCCATTGTTTTTTTGTGCAAACAACTCCAGAGTTGTGAATTAGTTAACCACCAAAATGAGTGGAAAAAGGCCTGCTGCTGGTGGAAAGGGGAATAGGCGTGTTGGGAAGGGGAAAAAAGGTTGTGTCCGTGGGGTAGGTGTTAAAGCAACAGTAACATCTGCAGAAGAAAGACCATCTTCCAGCCAAACTAAAATGTCTACTTCTTTTAGCGGACAATGTGATAAGATCCCTTTCTTATGGCCACGCCAATCGCTACAAATTCCAGATGAGGCACAAAAACAGCAGGTGCTTCAACGGATATCAAGTGCTCCTTTAAGTGGGCTCTCCTCCACATCAACTTCAACATCACAAATACTCCAGTCCTCAAAGGTGTCACCCCAATCGCACTTGCTTCCTCACAGCTCCCAAATCTCCAGCTGCCCATCTGAGTATGAGGTAGAACAGATGGTTGAGTCTGCAGAGCTGTTTACTCATACTATAGCCTGGGAATCAGAGGTCGACTCCAGCGCTTCTTTGAATCCAGATGAGGAAATGATCTGCACTGATGCCCAGAATCTTTATGAGTCGGATCCAGGACCAGACGCAGAAGGTTCTGACCATAATGTAGACCCTCTTTCCCAAACTGTAACTCCTGTTGGTGGAGACAATGAGGAAGACGATGATGAGACTCAAATACCTGATTGGAGCGACAACTTTAGTTTTTTGTCAGGGCAGGAACAGGGTGGCTCTGAGGACGACGGGTGTGATAACGCACAGGGTGATGATGATGAGGTTGGAGATCCCACTTACTGTCAACCCACAGTCAGCCAAGAGATGAGGTCAGCAGAGGAGGTGGAGGAAGATGCTAGTGACGACGAGGTCAGGTTGCGCCTTCCTGGACAGAGACGTAGTACTGGAAGCACGTCAACAACTGCATCCTCAAACCCAACTCTGCCTCTCACCACAAGTCGTGGTGGCTCTTCAGGTCGCATGGGTGCTAAGCCTTGCATAGCCTGGGCATTTTTTCAGATCGATAAAGATGACCCAACTCGTGTTATCTGTAACATTTGTCAGCAAAAGCTAAGTAGAGGCCAAAAAATACATAGTTTGAGTACTTCATGCATGAACCGGCACATGGACATGAAGCATAAGTTGCAGTGGGAAGCTCAGTGTGCTACAATGCGGCCTAGCCGGCCGGGCCAAAGACCGTCTGCCATATCTTGTGCATCCGCGGCCTCTTCATCCTCTGTGACTAGGGGGACAGCAGTCACACCTGTTTTGGGGCGCCGACCTGCCACCTCTTTACCCGCAACAGCCAGCGTGATTGGCAGGTCATCATTTTCTTTGGAGGTGGTAACACCAGCTGGTGTTGAGCGCTGTCCGACATCGATAGCACCACCTTTGGATCAAGGCAACCTAACATGTCCGCCTGCATCTTCCTCACAGACCGGCAGTTTGCCGGGGACACCCTTATCAACCCCGTCTAAGCACAATAGCCAGCCCTCGGTCCCTCAGATGTGGACAAGTAAAAGACCATTTCCTCCTAGCCATGAGAAAGCTAAGAGGTTGAATTTCACCATCTGCTAGCTCTTGGCTACAGAAATGCTGCATTTCCGCCTGGTGGACACAGAGGATTTTCGAGACCTTATGTCCGTCACAGTGCCCCAGTACCAGATGCCCAGTCGGCACTACTTCTCAAAGAAAGGTGTGCCTGCGCTCCACCAGCATGTCGCACACAACATCACCGCTTCTTTGAGAAACTCTGTGTGTGACAGGGTGCATTTCACCACAGACACTTGGACGAGTAGGCATGGACAGGGGCGTTACATGTCGCTGACTGGGCACTGGGTAACTATGGTGACAGCAGGACAAGGGGCTGCTGTCCAAGTCTTGCCGTCCCCACGAGTTGTGCGTCAATCCTCTTTATGTCAAAGTTCCTCCACTGCTTCTGCCTCCTCAACCTCCTCTCGGTCTTCCACCTGCACTCAAAGCCTGTCTGGTCATGCCACAAGCTTTCTAACTGCGCAGAAGGGATCCTGCACACCTCCTTACTATGCTGGCAGTAGGGCTCAACGTCATCAGGCGGTTTTTACTTTGAAATGTCTGGGAAATGTGAGTCACACAGCTGAGGAGTTGTGGTCAGCTCTGGAGAACCAATTTCATGAATGGTTGTCTCCACTGGACCTGAAACCAGGGAAGGCCGTGTGCGACAATGCTGCAAACCTGGGTGCGGCACTTCGCCGGGGCAATGTCACACACGTGCCTTGTATGGCTCACGTGTTGAACCTGGTTGTCCAGCAATTTTTAGCCCACTATCCCAGACTAGATGGCCTTCTGCAGAGGGCACGGTCGCTGTGTGCTCACTTCCGCCGTTCGCATCCCGCAGCTCAGCGGCTTACATCTCTACAGAAGTCGTTGGGCCTGCCACTTCACCGGCTAAAATGCGATGTGCCTACCCGGTGGAATTCAACTCTGCACATGTTGCAGCGACTGTGGCAGCACCGACAAGCCCTGGTGCAATACGTTCTGACGTATAGCCTGGGCCAACGAGATCCAGAGGTGGGGCAAATCACGCTGGAGGAGTGGTCTCAGATCAGGGACCTATGCACCCTTCTGCACAGTTTTGAAATGGCGACGAAGATGTTTAGTGCTGACGATGCCATTATCAGCATGACTATTCCGGTGATTTACATGCTGGAGCACATGTTAAACAGAATTCGGAGTCAGGTGGTGGCACAAGAGGAGGTGGAGGAAGTAGAGGAGGAGGAGTTGTATGCGGAAGGGCTAACATCTGCAAGGTCCAGACGGTCGGCAGCACCAAGGCGGCAGGCATGTGAGGGTGGGGGAGATGGTTTTACCAGGGCACATGGTAGCAGCCAAACTAGTGAGGAAGGTGCAGGAGCCCAGGAAGAAGTGGAGGACGAACTGATGGAAGACTCATCAGATGAAGGAGACCTTGATCACATTTCTGTTGTGCGAGGTTGGGGGGAGAGGACAGAGGAAGGAAGCATGATTGTTACCTCGCCACCAACACAACAGGAACTTGGTGCTCCTGGATGCGCAACACACATGAGTGCCTTCTTGCTGCACTACCTGCAACATGACCCTCGAATTGTGAGAATTAGAAATAATCCTGACTACTGGGTTGCCACACTGTTAGATCCCCGGTACAAAAGTAAATTTGCCGAAATTATTCCTGCCATAGAAAGGGATGCACGCATGCAGGAGTATCAGCAGAGATTGTTGCAGAATCTTACATGTGCTTTTCCACAAAACACCAGTGGTGCACGTAGTGAATCTCACAGTTCCAACTTGCCAACCGTGGGACCGTCAAGTGTTCAGCACTCAAACCGTAACAGAACCACAGTATCTGCTGGTAACATCAATTTTGCGGAATCATTTCACCACTTTTTTAGCCCATCCTTTGCAAGGCCACAGGAGACAAGAAGTCTGACACATAGTCAACGCCTACAGACGATGGTACAGGAGTATCTCCAAGTAAACATTGAAGCCATGACTGTGTCACTGGACCCTTGCTCTTTTTGGGCTTCCAATCTGGATAAATGGCCGGAGCTAGCCACTTACGCCTTGGAGATCTTGTCATGCCCCGCAGCCAGCGTTCTGTCTGAACGTGTGTTCAGCGCTGCTGGTGGTGTGCTGACAGATAAGCGCACGCGGCTCTCCACTGATAATGTAGACAGACTCACGTTCATAAAGATGAACAAATCATGGATCCGAAACGACTTTTCTACCCCTGTGTCATCCTGGGGAGAGTAAAAGCTTGATGATTGGTTAAAATCACCCTACCAACCGTTTTAAGCTTTCAAATTACTAATCATGTTTATCTGTATCTTGGCTGGAAAATAATTTGGGCTTTGTAGCAGTGTGCAGCACTGATTCTATTAGGCCATCTATAATAAGCTCCACCAGATTTAAAATTACTAATCATGTTTATCTGTATCTTGGCTGGAAAATAATTTGGGCTTTGTAGCAGTGTGCAGCACTGATCCTATTAGGCCATCTATACTAAGCTCCACCAGATTTAAAATTAATAATAATTTTTAGCTGCATCTAGCCCGGAAAATAATTTTGGGGCTCCGAGATGCGCAAGACACATAAGTGCCTTCTTGCTGCACTACCTGCAACATGACCCTCATATTGTCAGAATTCGAAGTAATCATGACTACTGGGTTGCCACACTCTTAGATCCCCCAAACTTTTCGATCAACCTTTTCATTTTAATAAGGACCAAAAAAATGGTCATTTTTGAAATTATAAGCATTAGCAGGTTATTAGAAACTGAAATCAAACAGTTTTCAACTCAAAACTTTATTCTAGGTGATGTTACATTTTCACATAGGACCCCTTGTTCGAAAAGAGCTTCTGAACTCTCTCGTCCATTGAATTTGTCAGGTTTTGGATGGTTTCTGCTTCAATTGTTTTGCATGAGGACAGAATACCCTCCCAGAGGTGTTGCTTAGATGTGAACTGCCTCCCGCCATCATAGACACTCCTTTTGATGATGCTCCAGAGGTTCTGAATGGGGTAGAGGTCAGGGGAGCATGGGGTTCACACCATAAGTTTGTCCCCTTTTATGCCCATATCAGCCAGAGATGCAGATGTTTTATGTGCAGCATGAGATGGTGCATTATCATGCAAAAAAATGATCTTGCTGTGAAATACACGGTTCTTCTTCTTGAACCATGGCAGGAAGTGTTGTTTGAGAAAATCCACATACATTATGGAGTTCATCTTTAGCGCCTTCAGGGATCCTAAAGGGGCCGACAATCTCTCTCCCCATGATTCCAGCCCATAACATTACTCCACCTCCTCCTTGTTGGCGCTGTAGCCGTGTTTGCGTGGGGTGTCCATCAACCAGCCATCCTCCACTCCATCCATCTGGACCATCGAGCGCTGCACGGCACTCATCCGTGAACAAAACAGTTTTGAAATCAGTCTTCATGTAATGTTTAGCCCACTGGAGCCGTTTCTGCTTGTGTGAAGTGGATAGAGGAGGTCGACAGGATGGCGTATGCACAGCTGCAAACCTCTGAAGGACCCTGCATCTTGTTGTTCGGGGGACGTTGGAGGCACCAGCAGCTTCAAAAACTTGTCTGCTGCTATGACAAGGCTTTTTTGCCGCTGCTCTTTTAACCTGACGTAATTGCCTGTAGGAAAGAGTCCTCAATTTGCCCTTATCAGCACGCACACGTGTGTACTGTGAATCAGATACATACTTCTTGATTGCCAAGACACTTCATCCTGATCATCGCACAACGTTGATTGTAGTCATGCCTTGACCTAAACACTCCACAATTTGTTGCTTCTCAGCAGCCGACACATCCTTTTTCTTTACCATTTTGGCAGAAAATGTAGGCTGCTTAATAATGTGAGACAGCCTTCTTAAGTAGTCTTGCCTTTCATTGGACACACCTGCCAAACTAATTAGCACAGGTGTCTGCAATTGCTTACAGTGATATAAAGAGCCCTGACACACATCACCATCAATGAGTTTAACTGACAAACAAACAAATTCTTCCCTTTTGCATAATAATTTGGAACACAGTGTACATGTGCTTTTCCACAAAACACCAGTGGTTCACGTAGTGAATCTTACAGTTCTAACTTGCCAACCGTGGTCTGTATGGAGTTGTTCAATAAAGGGCCCAAAATTAAGATAACATAGATGGGAGAGGTCTCTATGAATAGGAATTCCTAAGTATTTGATACCCTGTGAGGGCCAGGCAAAGGGAAAGTTGGACTGGATGGAATCCTATATGGATTTGGGGAGGGAGACATTGAGGGCCTCAGACTTCGCTGCATTGATTTTAAAATTTGACCATGTAACAAAGTGATCTATTTCAGCCATAACAGCATGGATGGATATATGTGATTGAGTGATATATACTAGGACATCATCAGCAAATAGAGAGCACTTGTACTCAGTGCCTCCCACCTCAATCCACCTAATATTGGGGTTATGGCGAATTGATGAGAGCAGGTGCTCCGTCACTAGGATGTATAAGAGAGGGGACAGAGGACATCCCTGCCTTGTCCCATTGGTGATTGTGAAAGGTGATGAAAATGTTCTGATGCACCCCTTGGGCCTTGGGACACCCGGAGCCGGACCCTTTTTGGTGGATGCTGGTGGTTGTAGTCTTCGTGGCGGCGACCCGGTTCCGTGGCTCAGGGTGGTCAAACCAGTGGCGGAACTATTTATGTGGTTTTGATGTTTAAATGTCCGACTATGCCACCCGTGGATTGCGGTCAGAGTGAACCGCCGCTGCAGGGCAGACCGCTGAGGCTGGTGTTGTGGGTGCAGCAGAGCGTAGCATAACTCCCCACGGGAGGAGTATAGCCTCAGGGCAGTGTATGCGGAGGATGGGGGTGATGGTGCAGGGCAGCAGCAGTAACGACACGGAGTCAGTGATGCAGTCTAGGGCCTTTACTCACAGTTCTTATTATCCAGACCACGTCTGCAGGTAACGGCTGCCCACGTCGTACTGTGCTCACCAGGTGAGGGGCTCAGACAACTCCCAGATAACTTTGGAGCGCTTCACAGGACCCCCTTTGTGTGTCCTTTGTCTGGCCTTTCTTACCAACCCTTCTGTCCTGCTGCCTCGGGCCTCCTCTTGGTAAACTTGGCGCCAGTTTCCCTGACCCTATGTGGTGCCTTCCTAGCGGGTGTAGCGAGGGGCTGCGCCACATAAAATGTCAGAGCCTCCGGTTTCTAGCTGAGGGTCGTTTCCTGCCTCCACTAGTTTCGGGGACCGGTCTCCCCCTTTGGCCTGACCCCTCCACGCAGGTGGATTCGGGCGTGCGGTGGTGACTCGCCCGTCCGCACCCCTGGGATCCCTTCATTCCTCGTTCCTGGAGCCTTCTCCGCTCCTCTTCCTTCCTTCTCCCTCTTCCAGGCCTGGGCCTCTGTTACTAGGCCCGCCTCCGGAGCAGAGCTCATGCAGAGCCCCTGTTCCCTGCCACTTCTGCTCAGACTTCTCTGCACTGAACTAAGAAGGTGCCCACCTTTTATACTCCCTTCTCAATGCACCCAGGAACTGCTTCCTCCCTGCTCCTGCACTACAGGGTTTCCCTTCCTCAGTGTTCCCTCCCCCCACTCCAGCCAGGGACAGGGACTGTCGTGCCCATCTCAGAGGCATATTGGTCGCCCTGCCCCACGGCAATGTGGTGTAATGCATGCAGGTGTCGGGTCCTGATCCACACTCCATCCTTACCTGAGAGTGAGATATCACACCTCTGGGTGAGGTGCAATACCTCTGTAGCAACCGAGCCCTCAGGGTGCTACAGTTCCATTTATCTTCAGCCTAGGTGACGTATTGTGATACAGGGCCGTGATTTTGACTATAAAAGGGTCCCCTAGACCCCTACCCCAAGCTTTTTAAGAGAATCATATATGGCGTGCCAGGAGACTCTATGGAATGCTTTCTCAGCATCCAACGAGAGTATCTAATTACAAATTTTTAACTGCATCTAGCCCAGGAAATACTTTGTGCCTAGTAGCAGTGTCTGCTAGTCAGCGGATTATCCCGGCTGTTAAGCAAACTACACCACCTGTAGTTTGGACACTTAATTTTTTCAAAGGAAATGCTTCGGGACCACGGGATACTCAGTGAAGAGCATCAGGAGGCACCCCAAGGCATAGGGGCTGGGACTGGCAGTAGGATGCCTTGCGGTGGACAGCCGAGCTCGATCCTTATAAAAGCTTTTTAACTGCAGCAGCTTTAGTGGACGCTACTGGAGCTGGAATTACGCGGCTGCTGGCATGAGACTTGCCCTCCAATAGATCCTTGTAAATGGATTTAAAGTGTATTCATTCAAATTAGAGAGACAATTTAAATTAAAAAGCTTGGAGCTGCCTCCACCACAGGGGGGCTCGCTCGACCCACCAGCGGACAGGCACCAGTATTGGGAGAGGGGGGCTGGCCGTCAGGGTTCACCGCTGCTCTGGCACAAACCCGGCGACACGGAGGTGGCACGGGCAGGAGCGGACTGAACGTGTCGGCTTCTCACTTTTTGGATTTTAGAAGGGCATGACATGCCTATATTTGTGTCTCCCCCTCCTTTTACTCCTCCACCTCTTTTCTTTTCGCATGACTATATGTACTTGTCACTTTTCCATGTGTTAGTTGTGTCTTCTGAGCAGTTTGTCAGCTTTTGGACACCTTTGAATGTGTTTTCTATGTGTTTCTATGTGTTTTTGCTTGCCTGCCATTGGTTTTAACGGTGTTTGAAGGTGTTCGACGAACAGTTCGACGAACAGTTCGGCGAACACACGGGTGTTCGACGAACCGAACCGAACTCGAACACTACGGGGGTGGCTCAACACTAATCCTGAGAAACTGTCTGCCATCCAGAAGTGGCCCCGACCAGAGGGGTTGAAGGCTATTCAGCGGTTCCTGGGCTTCGCCAACTATTATCGCCTGTTCATACCCCACTTCTCTTCCCGGACCGCCCCTATCTCTGCTCTCACCCGTAAAGGTACGAACCCCAGAGAATGGCCGCCCGAAGCAGAGGAGGCATTTCTTTCCTTAAAACAGGCCTTCCTCTCCGCCTCGGTGCTGCATCGTCCGGACGGCAACAAACAATTCTTCCTAGAAGTTGACGCCTCCTCCTCCGGAGCTGGGGCGGTACTTACCCAAAAATCTTCTTCCGGAAGAAAGGTAACCTGCGGCTTTTTCTCCAAACTTTTCTCATCTTCTGAGCGCAATTATTCTATAGGAGACCGAGAATTGTTGGCCATTAAGATGGCACTGGAGGAGTGGCGTTACCTGCTCGAGGGTGCTCTCCACCCGGTAATAATTTACACTGACCACAAGAACTTGGCATATCTCCAGAGCGCCCAGTGACTTAACCCGCGCCAAGCCCGGTGGTCCTTGTTTTTTGCCCGATTTGATTTCATTCTTCATTTTCGTCCGGCTGACAAAAACATCAAAGCTGACGCCCTGTCCCGATCCTTTCTGGTGTCTGATCTTGAGGAGGAGCCTAAACACATCATCGATCCCGCCAGAGTAATGCAGGTAGCCCCCGTGGGCCTAAATCGTCTCCCTCCCGGTAAGACATTCGTAACGGAGTCCGATCGGGAGAAGATTCTACACTGCGGTCACTCGTCTAAGCTAGCTGGGCACGCCGGTCAGAAAAAGACCCTCCAGCTTATTACCCGGCACTACTGGTGGCCTACCCTGCACAAGGATGTAATTGACTTTGTTTCTGCCTGTGTGTCCTGCGCCCGCAACAAAGTTCCGAGACACCTGCCTGCCGGCCACCTTCTTCCTCTGCCTGTGCCTGCTGCCCCGTGGCAACATATAGCTATGGACTTCATAACAGATCTCCCCGTCTCTGCTGGTTGTACGGTCATTTGGGTGGTCGCTGACCGCTTTTCCAAAATGGCTCATTTTATTCCCCTGCCAGGTCTCCCGTCTGCTCCCGAGCTAGCTAAAGACTTTATCCGCCACATCTTCCGTCTCCATGGTCTGCCTCTCCACATCGTGTCAGATCGTGGGGTTCAGTTCACCTCACGCTTCTGGAGAGCCACATGTAAACTGCTCGACGTCACCCTGGACTTCTCCTCCGCTTACCACCCACAGTCCAATGGTCAAGTGGAGCGGATCAATCAGAATTTGACCAGTTACCTCCGGCACTTCGTTAATGCCCACCATTCAGACTGGGTGGATCTCCTACCATGGGCCGAGTTCTCTTACAACAATCACGAGAGCGAATCTTCTTCTAAATCCCCGTTTTTTGTAGTCTTCGGTCAGCATCCTCGGATCCCTTTTCCTGTCTCCACCTCTGTGGACAACCCGGCCGCGGAATCTCTCGTTAGCAAATTCTCCTCCATTTGGGAGAGTACCCGATCCGCACTACTTCAGTCGTCCGAGCGGATGAAGAGACACGCCGACAAAAAACGCCTGGATTCCCCACAATTTCATCCCGGAGATAAAGTCTGGCTCTCATCCAAATATGTCCGGCTCAAGATTCCTTCCTATAAGTTAGGGCCTCGGTTCATCGGTCCTCTGGAGGTTATCAACCAGATCAACCCGGTGGCCTATAAATTGAAACTCCCGGCCAACTTACGGATCCCTAACTCCTTCCATGTATCTCTTCTCAAACCCGTGGTACTTAACTCCTTTTCCAAGTCTACAGGTACGCCTCCTGCTCCGGTTTCTGCTGAAGATGAGTTTGAGGTAGAGAACATTCTGGCCTCCAAAAGGGTAAGAGGAGAGACCTTTTTTCTAGTGGATTGGAAGGGGTTTGGTCCTGAGGAGAGAACATGGGAGCCCCGGGAGAACATCCATGCCCCTCTCATCCTTGCTAAATTTCTGTCTGGCCTAAAAAAGGGGGGGCCTAAAGGGGGAGGTACTGTAGCGTCGGCGTCCCTGCCTCCTGCTAGGCAGGGACGCTGTTCCCCTCACCTCTCTGCTCCGTGCCCGGCGGCTTCCTCCCGCTCTGCTTGCAGCGCCCGCTCTCCCCCAGTCACTGTGCTTAGGGCGCGCGCTCCCCCTCTCTTAAAGGGGCCGCGCGCGTCGCCCTAAGGAGTCCCCGGCCAATGGCCGGAGGATCCCTCCATATATAAGGCACCTCCTCCAAAATAGAGGTGCCCGAGCAATGTTGTTGCACTGTTCACTACTCTGCTTCAGCCCTCAGGTCCCGTTGCCTGTTACCTGCCAGTTACCTGCCAGTCTCCTGCCAGTTTGCTGCCTGATTCCTGCCTGTCATGCGCTTTCCTGCTTGCTAGCCTGAGGTCCGACGGTCTGCCTTTCAACACCTGTCAGTCTGTCTATGGACCAGCTTGCCCGCTCACCTGGGAGCGCTCACCTGCTACCTGTCTGTTAGCCTACCTGGAGGCTCCGCCGTCACGTGCTGTGACCACCTGCCAGTCCAGAGACTCTTGCCCGCTCACCTGGGAGCGCTCATCTGCTACCTGCCTGTTAGCCTACCTGGAGGCTCCGCCGTCACGTGCTGTGACCACCTGCCAGTCCAGAGACTCTTGCCCGCTCGCCTGGGAGAGCTCATCTGCTACCTGCCTGTTAGCCTACCTGGAGGCTCCGCCGTCACGTGCTGTGACCACCTGCCAGTCCAGAGACTCTTGCCCGCTCACCTGGGAGCACTCATCTGCTACCTGCCTGTTAGCCTACCTGGAGGCTCCGCCGTCACGTGCCGTGACCACCTGCCAGTCCAGAGACTCTTGCCCGCTCACCTGGGAGCGCTCATCTGCTACCTGCCTGTTAGCCTACCTGGAGGCTCCGCCGTCACATGCTGTGACCACCTGCCTATCCAGAGACTCTCGCCTGCTCACCTGGGAGCACTCATCTGCCATCTGCCTGCTAGCCTACCTGGAGGCTCAGCCGTCACAGGTCGTACCTGCCCGTTTACCCAGAGACTGTCCCGGTCACTTGCTGTGACCTCCTGCCCGTTTACTCAGAGACTGTCCCGGTCACTTGCCGTGACCTCCTGCCCATTTACCCAGAGACTGTCCCAGTCACCTGCTGTGACTGCCTGCCTGTCTTCCCTGGTCGCCACCCGCTTCCTTACAAGGACCGCCCCCTTGTATAAGTTGCTCAGAGGTTCCGCCTCCCAGACCCGTTACAAAGAGTATAAGTAAATTAGAGGCCTGCTATTTAAAACAGTGGTTCTCTGTCAGACGTATTACATAACTGCTTTCCAAAATCAGCCATTTCTAGTGAACGTGGAAAATATTGTCCTCCATTTAAAATAAGCATGGTGCGTGGAAAGGGATGGGGAAGTGGACGTGATGGTGATGGTGCATGCAGAGGCCGAGGCCGTGGGCAAGCTGAAATTGTGCCACAACAAACACCCACATCTTGTCGCCCCACCTTCCTGTCCCAATTGCTAGGGGACCGCAGCACACCACTATTGAACGCAGAGCAATGTCAAAAGGTTGTTGGTTGGATAGCAGATAATGCTTCCAGTCACTTTGCCACCACCACTACCACCTTGTCTTCCACACGGTCAAGTTTCAGTAGCCGTGAGTCTGGACTGCATATTCCTCATCCTGATCCTCCTTCCTCCCACTATGCTGAGTACCCGGAGACAACTGATCTCACACGAAGGCAACGGTGGGAAAATGCAATTACTGTCGCAAGAGGTGGATGATGATGATGATGAGACACAATTGCCAGAAAGTCAGGAGGAGGATCTGGGAGCGGAAGTGAAAGACGAGGTGGTGGATGATATAGTAATTGACCCAACCTGGCAATGGGACATACAGAGCGAGGACCACAGCACACAGGAGGAGGGAGGCGTAGCGCCACAACAGGGAGGAAGAAGCAGTGTGGTGGCCGCAGACACAAGGCGGGAAAGTATTCCCCGTAACACCAACATGACGGAAGTTGCCAGTACAATTGTTAGGTCTTCCCGAGTCTGGTGGTTTTTTAAAGACTCTGCTGATAACCCCAAAAAGGCCATTTGCACCACCTGCTAGGCCAGCATCAGCAGGGGTAGCAAAACTACCAGCCTGACCACCACCTGCATGATCAGGCACATGGCAGCAAAGCACCCGTCTAAGTGGGCCGAACCCCAGGGTCCAGGAACAGTGTCTGCGGGTGGCACCAATGCTTCTTCCGCTGTTGTGCGTGCAAGCCAATCCTCTGTCTAAGGCGCATGTGAAGATGCCTCCTGCCCTGCACCTGTCATTGCACGCTCTCAAGTAGCATCATCAGCAAGCACATCCATTTCCTTGTCCCAGCAGTTCAGTTGTCTCAACCCCATTCCTTGGAATGCAAGCGCAAATATGCAGCCAACGACCCACAGGCCACACTACTAAATTCAAACATTTCGCGACTGCTTGCGCTCGAAATTTAGCCTTTTAGGCTCGTGGAGACGGAAGCTTTCCTCAACCTGATGGCGGCGGCCGTCCCTCGGTAATCGGTCCCCAGCCGTCACTATTTCTCCCAGTGTTCCTGTACCCGCATTACACAAGCACGTGTCCCACAACATTAGCCGTGCCCTCAACAATGCAGTTACTGGGAAAGTCCACCTAACAACGGACACGTGGACAAGTGCTTGTGGGCAGGGACGGTACATCTCGCTGACGGCACACTGGGTTAATATAGTGGAAGCCGTGACCCAGTCAGACCTTAGGACAGAACACGTCCTCCAAACGCCGAGGATTGCGGGCCCTGAGTCAATCAGGGTTGCCCCCACATTCTACAGCTCCTGCACCTCCTTCTCCTCCTCTTCAGCCTCCATCTCCGAAATGAGCACATCAGTCAGAAGCTGGAAGCACTGCAGCACTGCCTCGGCCAAGCAGCAATAGAAAGTGCTGAAGTTAATATACTTAGGTGACAAACCAAACACTGCTGAAGAGTTATGGACAGCTCTGAAAGAGCAGGCAGATCTGTGGCTGACACCGCTGAACCTACAGCCAGGCATGTTCGTGTGTGACAATTGCCAGAACCTGGTGGCGACTCTGAAGCGAGGCGAGCTCACACACGTACCATGCCTGGCCCATGTGCTTAACCTCGTGGTTCAGCAGTTTCTCAAAGCCTACCCAGATCTGTCACATCTGTTTGTTAAAGTACGCCGTGTGCCCATTTTAGAAAGTCAGCTACAGCTTCCGTCACCCTTGCCGTGCTTCAGCAGCATTTGCAGCTTCCAGCTCAATGACTGGTGTGCGATGTCCTCACGTGTTGGAACCCTACATTGCAGAGGTTGAGAAGGATTTGTGAGCAGAAGAGGGCAGTTGTTGACTACCAGCATCAACAGGGCCGTCAGTATTCAGGTCAGACTCCACACATAAGACCTCAGGAGTGGACATGGATGTCAGACATCTGTACCATACTCCAAAACTTTGAGAAATCCACCAAGCTGGTGAGCGGCGATGACACCATAATTAGTGTCATCATCCCACTTCTCTGTCTTCTGAAATGCTCTCTGCTCACAATTAAAGAGGATGCATTGCAGGCGGAGCACGATGAGATGGAGCAAGGAACCATACAGGGTGATTCCACACAGCCCAGCCTCATCTCATCCCAATGTGGATTCGGTGACAATGAGGAGGAGGAAGAACAGGAGCTAGTTTCCTGAGCTATAGACAGTACTACCTGCACAACTGTTATACCGTCTGTTCAGTGTGGATGGCCTGAGGACAGGGAAGAGGAGGAAAAGGAGGAGAGCATGGTAAGCTGTCCTCTTGGTGAGGACACAGAAGTGTTGCCTCTTTGCAGTCTGGCAGACATGGCTGAGTTTATGTTATGCTGCCTTTCCCATGACCCTCGCGTTGTCCAAATTTTGGGTGACAGTAATTACTGGTTGGTGACACTTGTAGACCCATGCTGCAAGAAGAACTTTCTGTCTCTTATTCCCTTGCAGGACAGGCCTAATAAAATGGAGCACTACGAGAAGGTCCTTGTTGCGGAATTATTTAAAAAATTCCCATGTGAAAACACTGGCGGCAGAGGTCACAGTTCGTTGGACAACCAAGGTGTACAGGCGAGAGAGACACAAATGCAATCCAGCAGAGGCAGGGGACCACTGTCTCAGGCCCCTCCATCGCACAGGCCTGAGGCGTGGGGTACTCTCACAAGGAGGGAAAAGTTTTGGAAGATGGTGAGGGAGTACCTTGCCGACCTTATCAACATCCTCCGTGATTCCTCTGTGCCTTATAATTATTAGGTATCCAAGCTGGACACGTGGCATGACCTGGCTCTCTACGCCTTGGAGGTCCTGGCCTGCCCTGCCGCTAGCGTTTTTGTCAGAGCGGGTTTTTAGTGCCACTGGCGGAATTATAACCGATAGGCGCATCTGCCTGTCAACTGAAAATGCTGACAGGCTGACTCTTAAAAAAATGAACAAGGGCTGGATTGGGCCAGACTTCTCAACACCACCGAATGATAGCAGCGTAGCATAAACTCAAATACAGTGTCTTTTTTTTTGGGAGGTCTAACTCTATTGGCATGCACCTCTGTCGTCACACCCAGACATGGGTATAAGCTTACTGATTTTGTCTATTTGCTCTTGTCCTCCTTCTTCTCCTCATCCTCATCCTCCACCACCATATCACCACAATATCTACCATATCACCATATCTACGTCTCTTGCAAGGGGCATTGGAGTTCCTCCAAATTTTTGGCAGCCGTTGCATTCACTGCATAGGCAAACAGTATGGGAGACCCACTTCCTAATAATGGGAACATTGTTTTCAGGAGTCCCTCCGACCTCTACATCTCTTGCAAGGGACATTGGAGTTCCTCCAAATTTTTGGCAGCTGTTGCATTCACTGCATAGGCAAACAGTATGGGAGATCCACTTCCTAGTAATGGGAACATTGTTTTCAGGAGTCCCTCTGACCTCTACGTCTCTTGCAAGGGACATTGGAGTTCCTCCAAATTTTTGGCAGCTGTTGCATTCACTGCATAGGCAAACAGTATGGGAGACCCACTTCCTAATAATGGGAACATGTTGTTACTGTGGCCCAGCTATGTGTCTTTAAATTGTTATTGGGGTATTTTCTAAATTTTGGCAGCAGTTGGACTCACTGCATACCCTATAACTGGATAGCAGACCAGCTCCTTTCTAATGGGAACATGTCGTTACTGTGGCCCAGCTCTGTTTCTTTAAATTGGTATTGGGGTTTTCGAAAAATTTGGCAGCCCTTGTAGTCACTGCATGAGCATTACTACTATAGGAGACCCACTCCTTTATAATGGGAACATTTTTATTTTACTGAGACCCTCCTCTATGTCTGTTCAAAGGGCTATTGGGGTGCAGCCAAATTTTTGGCAGCCCTTGCAGTCACTGCATATGCAATAACAGTATAGAAGACCCAATCTTTAATAATGGGAGCAACAAAGCATAGCCGACTGTTGGCCCTTTAAGATTAGTAAGGGCCGCCTGATGGCCCTATAAAAATAGTGTTTGTGACTTTCAGAGTTCCTCCTTCATAAAGGAAATATAATGTGTCTGATGATGTCTCACACACCACATGGCCAGATAAGGTAGTAAAATGTTAAAATGGCATTTCCTGGTGAATGCATTTTTCACTGTTGAAAGCAATGCAAAAGTGCAAAAATGCATCAAAAACGCATTTTTGTTTTTGGTTATTTATTTTGCCTTATATACATGTCATTACCCTGGAAAAGATGTTCCCTAACATTTTTCCCAGGAACATCCATTTTGGTTTCTTTTTTTTTATGTTTTATTGTGAGTCTGTAAAAGTGGCATAATACCTCTGACAACGTTGTTGACAGCAGTAACCTGGGAGTCAGAGATTCTTCCAGGGGTCTTCCCCATGCTGTTCCCATGTCATTTGAGCACTGTTCCCATCGATTTGGGCAATTTTTAGGCCCTCTGCAGACCGCCGGGGGGGGGGGGGCGCTGGAAAAAGGCTCAAGTTTCCTATAGACTTACATTGGGCTCGTTACTCGGACCGAGCACTCGAGCATTCCAATTTTCTTGACACGAGCAATGAGTACCCGAGCATTTTAGTGCTCGATCATCACTAATTAGTATTAGTAATTATCACGCACTAAAATGCTAGAGTGCTCAGTACTCGAATCGAGCAGGTCGGACGCTCGGACGGGCTTGACTCGAGTACTGAGTATAATGGAAGTCAATGGGAAACTCAAGCAGTTTTTCCAGAAGACCGTAACAGGAGCTCTGGGGAGGCAGGAAAATTGCTGAAATGGATGGAAACAGCACTCAAATGGAATGGGAACAGCATTGGAAAGATGCCTGGATGTATCTCTGACTTCCAGGTTGCTTTTGGGAACAATGTTGTCATTGTATTATTCTACTTTTACGGACTGACAATAAAGATGATAGGAAATATTCTTTCCTGTATAATGACTTTTATATAAGGCAAAATTAAAGATAGAAAAAAAAAACGCCTCCTCCACTCCTTAATATCTGGGCCATCTTTCATCATATTTTCCCATCACTTATGACTACAGCAGATGACCTAGTAGAGGGAGAAATAAAACTACACGCATCGGTAAATGTAATTTTATCATTTTACTACCTTATCTGGGCATGTGGTGTGTGTGTGAGTGACATGGTCATATACATCCTGTTTAATTCATGAAAGAGTGACTCTGAAACTCACAAGGCTGAACTGCCCAAAAATTAGAAGAAAGAGGTACTCTGATAATCCCTGTAGTCGACATAAAGGAATACACATTCAGTTAAAATTGTTAAGTTGTGGGACTCCTAGACTCATAAAGCCTATGCAATATGTGCAAGGGTTGCCAAACGTTTGAAGGAGGGACTGCACCACACCCTGGAAGATATGTAGAGGAGTGCCTAAGAAAACAACATTTTTTTCCCATTTTTAAGGAGTGGGACTCCTAGACTGGTAAAGCCTATGCACTAAGTGCAAGGGCTGAAAAACATTTACCCATGAAGGGTATACATATATATATGTAAGAGAATTGTAGAGGAAGACCTCATACACTGTAAAAATTATGAAAGAGGGCATCATACACACCCTGGAAAAATTAAGAGCTAAGGTCGCATAATAACCCATTAAAAATTATGAGCAAGAGCCGCCTGTTTACCCTCTAAAAACTATGAGTGAGTGCCGCCTGATGACCCTCTAAAAATTCTGAGCGAGGGCTGCATGATGACCCTCTAAAAATTTGGAACGAGGGCCTCATGATGACCCTGTTGATATGGTAGAGGAGGAGGACAAGAAAAAGAAGAAACCATGAACCGTATATTCTTTTTTGGGTGGAAAGGAGTGCATGAGAATACACCAGAAAAAAAACATTTGAATTAGCTTTATGTTTTGCTGCTGTCATCCAGTGGAGTTGAGAAGTCTGGGCCCACGGCCTCAGCCTCTGCTGAACCATCAGAAACACGTCCACTTCCCCGTCCCTACCGCATACCATTATAATATATCAATTGCCATGGATTTAGTCCTACTTGCATTGTTATTATCAAGTGAGAATTATAAATCCATGAAGTTCCCAAGATGGCAAGCAAGACCTTTATAAATAGCCAGAACCTGTTATGCACACAATTTCATCTGTAATGTAGAATAAAGACAAAATACTTTCACCATCTTCTCATTTTGTCATTCCCATACATGTCACAATTGGGAGCCAAAAAATACAATGCTGTGGCATGTTAGATTCTGGAGAAAGAGGCACTTGTGAAAGCTATAGTCCTTTTATTAGAACAGTTAATAGCAAAATGCCCATAGCCCTCACAATGGAGGCATAGATTCTCTGTACGTCGCCTCTCCTTCTCTACTGCAGAGCGAGCTGTTCGGATGACATCAATTTGCATATGTTCAGACATCGTTTCCGTTTTTTGTTGGGTGCTCAATGTTGATTGACTAAAATAGTAGGCAGGATTACTTCCAAATATATGAAGTCTTTCCTTTCTTCGATCAATTCAGATGCATAATTGAATAAAGTCCTCCAAATTATCTTGGGTCTCGACCCTGGCAAGTTCATTCTTCACTTGCTCTGATAATCCTCTTTGAATTTAACTCCTCTGGGCAGCTAAATTCCATGCTATGCCGGATACCCAGCGACAAAATTCTGATTTTTGTTTGAATTTTGATCTAGTGTGGTCAACACTTTTAAATCAAAAAGGATTTCTTCTGGATTAGTAGAGGGTGACAAACTTCTAAAATCAAACCCGGACCCTTACTTTTCATAACTGTTCACTCGAATCTGGTAGAAGTTGAGCCACTGCCATTGGCAGTATCCCATTTACTTCCAAAATACAATTGCTCATGTTAAAATCCAACATGCCCACCCTTCTTTTTTCCAACATCAGCCATTAGCGTAGAATTGGTGCACCACCATACACATAAGATACTCAACCAGCCCCTCTAATCTGCAGGTTAGTATGACTTTTGCTCAAATATGTACAGTAAGTCACCTTAATTTGATTTTAGATTTTGTATTTACTTTTTGTCCTTAAAGATTTACTGATTTTTTTTGGTCTTATCGTAATAAAATAGAAGTGAAAGTCACTTTTATTGTCCTTTTACTGACTACATGGTGAGAGAATATCTGTTAGCATTTACAGCTCTATATCTCATCACCACTGCTACTGAGCACAATGTATTGTTCTTCTACAAGTCTTTGAAATGTTATCCTTCTAGACTATATGCCCAAGGCAAAACTAATGCAATGTAAGACAACAGGCTAATTTTAACTTTTATGTTGAAAAATCAGGCTAGCAGCAACAGTAATACAAAAAACTAAGTAGTCCTCCATTTAAAGATATAATGGAAAACATTGGGAAAATATCTGTCAATGACTCTTGTAGCAAATACTTCCTTTGTGTAAAGGACCCTCTGCATAGAAAGTTGAAAATGAAAACTATAACAGACTAGACTGAACCTTTTAGTGGCTGAACCTTTTAAAGCTATTGAGAAAAGTCACTAGCTGCACAATGCATCAGGGTCTTATGATTCTCTTTGCTTAACCCTTCTTTTGTCACACTTGGTCTGCTTATCAGAAGAAGCGCCAAAGATGTCTGCAGGTTCACATGGTTCTGGTCTGGCGTCCATGAACTACAGAGATGGCCTGTAAACCAGGGTCCCTGTAAATCTTCTTGCTATACTCTATCTTTGGTTAATCTAGGTATTGACTAAGGCATCTATTCAGATTAAAAATTGCACTATGGTAATGGAGGAATAAAAGTTCTTTTCACTATTGCATATCACCCCATTGGACACTGTGTTAGAAAGTGGTGTAAATTATATTGCAATTCTACACATGGTTGGCCTGTAATGCACTTAATTTATTAATAATTTAGGCTCTTCTTATTCCAGTGGGCATTGTTTTAGAACCCATATTAAGAAATTGTCATTTTGTCTAAGTTCTCATTTCACATATAGTTCATATCATTGGGATATGTCAATATGTCACTAGATGCCCCAATGTATTTTTCCTAAAATAGCCTCAAATGTGTTTATTATGCATTCAATGTAGATTTAATTAATATGGCAGTAAGCTAACACATAATAATGGTTATTATGATTATTTATATCATTAAATTTCCCCACTTTCTAGCATGTTTAATTAATTAAAGTTAATTAATAAGGTGTTCCCAAAATGTTTCTATACAAGTGAAAATAAGGAAGAAGCCATCAATATTGCAGGTTTGCATCACTGTTTAGAGAATTATTCACTTTATGGTGCTATCCCTACTAGTGTTGAGCGATACCTTCTGATATCGGGAAATATCGGATCGGATTGGATCGGACCGATACCCAAAAAGTATCGGATATCGCCGATTCCGATACCGGAAACCAATGCAAGTCAATGGGACACAAATATCGGAATAAAAATAAACCCTTTCTTTCCTTGCAGGTTAATTCTACATGAAGGAAAACAACTAAGAATAATGTAGAATGTATTACATGAAAAGCCGGCAATTCCGCAGCGGCATGCAGTGGTACCCGACAATTTAGAACAGAAAGAATACAACATCACACATAGATTAGATAGATAGAAACATGTCAGTCACATATATATGAAGTACAGTGACAGTGTTGCTTACTGTACTTGTCATTTAGTGTAAAGGATTTATTTAAAAAAATAACAGTGTTTTCATGCACCGTCTCTTCTGCAATAAAAGTAAAATAATAAAGCAACCTCATCCTTACCTTTCCATGGTTCCCACGACGGCTCCAGCTCTGCTACATTCACATGACAGGCTGGATCGCAACAGAACGCTACCATCCAGCTTGCCATGCCGCAGAGACTGAGAAGCGCAGGCATGCTTGCGTTCCTCAGTGTCTCACTGTGACGGCATCCAGATGAGCCGAGTTCATGTCCAATGAACTCAGCTCACCTCATGCACGTCACTGACAGCGTGGGAAAATTCTCCTGCGCTCAGCGCTTGAGCAGGAGAATTTTCCCACGCTGTCAGTGATGTGCATGAGGTGAGCTGAGTTCATTCGACATGAACTCGGCTCATCTTTATGCCGTCACAGCGAGACGCTGAGGAGCGCAAGCATGCCTGCGCTTCTCAGTCTCTGCGGCATGGCAAGCTGGATGGCAGCGTTCTGTTGCGATCCAGCCTTTCATGTCAATGTAGCAGAGCTGAAGCTGTCGTGGGAACCATGGAAAGGTAAGAATGATGTTGCTTTATTATTTTACTTTTATTGCAGAAGACATTGGCTTCAGCTGGAATGGGCGTGATGGTAAGTATGGTTTAATTTAGAACATTAAAAATTGTGTGTTTATTTCAATTAAAGGACATTATTCTGGGTGTTTGTGTTTTTTTTTAACATTGACTATGGGGTTAGTAATGGGGGTGTCTTATAGACGCCTCTCCATTACTAACCTGGGCTTGATGTCAGCTGGCATTATAAGCTGACATCAACCCCAGCCCTATTACCCCACTGCCACCGCTACAGGGCAGTGGGAAGAGCGAGGCTTAGTGCCAGAATTGGCACATCCTATGGATGCGCCATTTCTGGGGCGGCTGACGGCTGGTGTTTCTAGCCTGGGAGGGGGCCAATATTCATGGCACCCTTCCTAGGCTATTAATGTCAGCCCCCAGCTGTCTGCTTAGCCTTTGCTAGCTATTAAAATAGGTGGGACCCCACGTCATTTTTTGGGGGAGTCCCCCATTTTAATAGCTAGTAAAGGCTAGGTATTCAGCTGGGGGCTGATATTAGTAGCCTGGGATGCTTCGTGGGTATTACCCCCTTCCCAGGCTTCAAACATCTGCCCCAGCCGTCTGCTTAACCTCCGCTAGAGCCTAAAATTACGGGAACCCCATGCCAATTTTTTTTTTAATAAATCCTTTATTTTAACACTAAATGACAAGTACAGTAATCAACACTGTCACTGTACTTATTATATATGTGACTGACATGTTTCTATCCATCTAATCTATGTGTGATGCTCTATTCTTTCTATTCTAAATTGTTGGGTACCGATGCTGAATTGCCGGCCGGCTTTTTTAAAGAGACGGTGCATGAAAACATTATTGCTTTTTTTAATAAATCCTTTACACTAAATGACAAGTACAGTAACCAACACTGTCACTGTACTTCTTATATATGTGACTGACATATTTCTATCTATCTAATCTATGTGTGATGCTCTATTCTTTCTGTTGTAAATTGTCGGGTACCGGTGTCGGCCGGCTTTTTTAAAGAGACGGTGCATGAAAACACTATTATTTTTTTTTAATAAATCCTTTAAAACTAAATGACAAGTACAGTAAGCTGAGCGCTGCCATCCAGCTTGTCATCCTTCAGAGACACTGCAGAACGCAGGCATTATGGAACTTCCGATTCCGGTATTCGATATTCTAAAAGTATCGGAACTCAGTATCGGAACTCCGATACCGCAAATTTTGGTCGATACCCGATATTTCAGTATCGGAATGCTCAACACTAATCCCTACCAAATCACAACATAAGACAAGGGTTGGCATATGTGCAAAAATAATAATAGGCTGTATACCCAGTATATAGGACAAAACATACAGTGGGGAAAATAAGTATTTGATACACTGCCAATTTTGCAAGTTTTCCCCATCTACAAAGTATGAAGAGGTCTGTCATTTTTGTCATCGGTACAACTGTGAGAGACAGAATCTTAAAAAAAAAATCCAGAAACTCACATTGTATGATTTTTACATACCGCATTTTTCGGACTATAAGACGCACGTTTTTCCTCCAAAATTTTGGAGGAAAGTGGGGGGTGCGTCTTATAGTCAGAACTATACATGTCCGTACTATATACTGTGGTGGGGGGTGTGGGAATCAGCATTTGAGTAGCGGGGCACAGGAGGCAGCAGCCGCCTGCTGCAGCCTATGCTGTGCCCGCTGCTAAGGAAAATTAATATTCACTGCTCTCCACGCCCATGGTGGAGAGCAATGAATATTAATTTTCCTTAATAGCGCTCACACTGTATCCGCAGTGCGAATCCTGCTGCGGCTGGCGGTCTATGTTCCCACTATTGATGCACATGAATATTGACTACAATCCAGTCCCATAGGTTGCAGTGAATATTCATGGTTTTTAATAGCGGGCACACTGACCGCCGGCCGCAGCAAGAGCCGCCCTGCGGCTACAATGTGCGCACTATTTAAGAGAGTGAATGGTCACTGTTTCCCACGCACACAGTCCCGGCGTGGGGAGCAGTGACTTTTCCGGCACATCACTTCACTGTGTGAGGGTGCATGGCAGGGACAGTGAGAGTGTCAGCAGCAGAGCGGGACGCAGCGCTGGAGGAGGAGAGAGGAGGTGATTATGATTGTTTATTTTTTTTGTGGGCAGCGTGATGGGGATCAGAGGGTGCCAAGCATACCAGGATCAAGGGGTGTCAAGCATACCAGGAAGAGGAATGAGGGGTGCCATGCATAACAGTATCAAGGGGTGCCATTGACGCGCCCCCTGAGCCATGGGGATACCCGAAGCCGGGCCTGTAGATGCTGGGGTTGTAGTCACCATGGCGGCGACCCAGTCCGTGACCCAGGGTGGTCAAACCAAGGGGGTAGTCTATGTGTACAAATGTTAATGTCCGACTACGCCACCTGTGGAATGCGGTTATTGGTAACCGCCGCTGCGGAGCAGTCCGCTGAAGCTGGTGGTATGTGCAGCAAGGTGATGTGACGCCCCACAGGAGGAGTGTAGCTTCAGGGCAGCGTGACTGGATGATGGTGGTGATTGTACAGGGCGTTCTGTTCTGTTCTGTGAGTGCTGGCGCCGCAAGGAACACAGAGACAAGATAGTGCAGTACCAGGGTCTTTACTCACTGTTGTTGTAGTTCAGATTACAGGTACCAAGCAATCCTCCCCCGTCGTGCTGTGCATACTCAGTGAGGGGTTCAGTCCACCCTCAGGTATTTCCAGAGCACTTATCAGGACCCCGTTCTGTGTACCTTCCTCTGGCCTCTTCCTGCACCTCACACCCCGCGCCACTTCTATCCGGTACCCTCGGGCCTTGGCGGGCGACGTATCTTCCATCCCCTGGGTCCTATGTGGCTACCTTCTTATTGCGACTGGTGTGGACTTGTGGCTACAGCACTTGAAACACTGCAGCCTCCGGTTTCTAGTTAAGCATTTGCGGTTTCTCTACTAGTTGACGGACCGGTTCCCTGTTCTGGCCTGACCCCTCTACCTCCTGGTAGCAACGGGCGTACGGGTGGCCTTCTGCACGGCCCGTACCCCTAGGGTCCCTTCACTCCTCATTCCTGGAGCCGTCCTGCTCCCTCTCCTCTCTCTCAGGCTCAGGCCTCCTGACTTGGCCCGCCTGTGGAGCAGAGCTCATGCACAGCCTCTGCTCCCTGACTTCTCCTCAGTCTGTACGACTGGAACTCCACACACTGACTGACTGACTTGAACCAAAATGGTTCCTTGTTTTTATAGCTCCTACACATGTGCTCCCAGGATCTACGTCCTCCACCCCATCCACCACATAGTTCCCCCTCTCTAGGTGGTTCCCCCACTCCAGCCAGGGATCAGGGACTGTGCTCTCCCGTAGGAGCAATCTCGCCCTGTTCCCCGGAAATGTGGTGTAGTGAATGCAGGTGTTAGAGTCCTGAGCCATACTCCTTCTTTACATGAGAGTGAGATACCACACCTCTGGGTGAGATGCAATACCTCTGTGGCGATCGAACCCTCAGGGGCGCCACACCATGCATACCAGGATGGGGGATCAAGGAGTGTCAAGCATACCAGGATGGGGGCACAAGGGGTGCCATGCATACCAGGATTGGGTATAAGGGGGGCAATGCATACCAGGATGGGGGATCAGGGGTGCCATGCACACCAGGATGGGGGATCAGGGGTGCCATGCATACCAGGATGGGGGATCAAGGGGTGTCATGTATATCAGGATGGGGGATCAAGGGATGCCATGCATACCAGGATGGGGGATCAGGGGTGTCATGCATACCAGGATGGGGATCAAGGGGTGTCATGCATACCAGGATGGGGGATCAAGGGGTGCCATGCATGCCAGGATGGGGGATCAAGAGGTGCCATGCATACCAGGATGGGATCGGCGTGCCATGCATACCAGGATGGGGGATCAAGGGGTGCCATGCATACCAGGATGGGGGATCAGGGGGTGTCATGCATATCAGGATGGGGAATCAAGGGATGCCATGCATACCTGAATGGGGGATCAAGGGTTGCCATGCATGCCAGGATGGGGGATCAAGGGGTGCCATGCATACCAGGATGGGGATGAAGGCCACGTATATCAGGATGAGGGTGAGGGCCACGTATACCAGGATGGGGATGAGGGCCACGTATACCAGGAAGGAGGGGCCATACATACCAGGATGTAGGATATTTACAGAATTGGGGGACATTACCTCAATACCAGTGTCAGCAACAGACTCCCCCCCCCCACATAACAGTGCATCATGACCACATTTTTTGCTTAAATTATTTTTTTCAATTTTCCTCCTCTAAAACCTAGGTACGTCTTATGGTCTGGTACGTCTTATAGTCCGAAAAATACGGTAATTAATTTACATTTTATTGCATGAAATAAGTATTTGATACAATAGAAAAACAGTAGTTAATATTTGGTACAGAAACCTTTGTTTGCAATTACGGAGGTCAGACGTTTTCTATAGTTCTTGACCAAGTTGCACACACTGCAGCAGGGATTTTGGCCCACTCCTCCATACAGATCTTCTCCAGATCTTTCAGGTTTTGGGGCTGTCGCTGGGCAACATTGAGTTTCAGCTCCCTTCAAAGATTTTCTATTGGGTTCAGGTCTGGAGACTGGCTAAGCCACTCCAGGACCTTGAAATGCTTCTTACAGAGCCACTCCTTAATTGCCCTGGGTGTATGTTTTGGGTCATTGTCATGCTGGAAGACACAGCCACAACCCATCTTCAGTGCTCTTACTGAGGGAAGGAGGTTGTTGGCCAAAATCTCGCAATACATGAGCCCATCCATCCTCCCTTCAGTACAGTGCAGTCGCCTGAAGCCTTTGCAGAAAAGCACCCACAAAGTAGGATGTTTCCCCCACCATGCTTCATGGTTGGGACAGTGTTCTTGGTGATGAACTCATCCTTCTTCTTCCTCCAAACACAATTAGTGGAGCTGATACCAAAAAGTCCTATTTTGGTCTCATATGACCACATGACCTTCTCCCATGCCTCTTCTGGATCATTCAGATGTTTATGGCAAACTTCAAATGGACCTGGACATGTGCTGATGTGAGCAGGGGGACCTTGCATGCCCTGCAGGATTTTAATCCATGACAACGTAGTATGTTACTAATGGTAATGTTTGAGACCGCTGTCCCAGCTTTCTTCAGGTCATTGAACAGATCCTCCTGCGTAGTTCTGGACTGATTCCTGACCTTTCTCAGAATCACCCTTACCTCACGAGGCGAGACCTTGCATGGAGCTCGATACCGAGGAAGATTGACAGTCACCTTGTGTTTCTTCCATTTTCTAATAATTGTGCCAACAATTGTTGCCATCTCACAAAGCCTTGTGCAGGTCTACAATTTTGTTCCTGTTGCCTTAGACAGCTCTTTGGTCTGGTCCATGGTGGAAAGATTGGAGTGTGATTGAGTGTGTGAACAGATGTCTTTTATATAGATAACGAGTTCAAACATGTGCAATTAATACAGGTAAGTGCAGAGTAGGAGGACTTCTTAAAGATAAACTAACAGGTCTGTGAGAGACAGAATTCTAGCTGGTTGGTAGGTGATCAACTACTTATTTCATGCAATAAAATGCAAATGAATTATGTAGAAATCATACAATAATTTTCTGGATTTTTTTTAAGATTCTGTCTCTCACAGGTGAGGTGTACTACGATAAAAATTACAGACCTTTACATTCTTTGTAGGTGGGAAAACTTGCAAAATTGGCAGGGTATCAAATACTTATTTTCCCACTGTACAATAATTTAACCCTTTAACAACCCTGGAATTTTACATTCAGATTTTCATTTTTCCCCCTTGTTCCAAGAGTCATAACTTTTTTTTATTTTTCCATCGACATAGAGGGATTGTTTTTTTCTGCTGGATGAGTTGTAGTTTTGAATGAGACCATTCATTTTACCATATAAATTACTGGAAAATGTTAAGAATAATTCCAAGTGCAATGAAATTGCATTAAAAAAACTCAATTCTGCCCTTGATTGTTCAGGTCAGTACAACAATATGAAACTTGATCATGTTTTTTTGTTCTTTTAGTGGTTAAAAATATTTTAAAGTTATAAAAAAAAAAAAAAAAAAGCAAAACATATTTTTTATGTTTACATTCATTAACCTATGTGAAGGCTAGTTTTTTTAGCTAACATTCTTATTGCTAATATTTTGGGATACATATGACTTTTTCAACATTTTTTATTGTATTTTTCTTTTTGCGACATACAATGGCTGAAAAAATGCAATTCTAATTGTTTAACGTATGATTTCAACAATTTTATATTTTGATAGATCAGACTTTTTGGGACACTGCAATACCAAGTGTTTCTTTTTTTTAACTTTTTTTAATCTCTTTTAAAAAAAAAATATTTTTTTTTTATTTTCACTTTCTTTTTTAAGTCCCGTCAGTGGACTTCAACCTGCAATTTGTAGGAGTGCTTATACTATATGCTTCAATACCATTGAATTGCAATATATACAGAAATCACGGTTCTATAGCCTGTAGCTGAGCTTCATTGGAGAAACAAGATGCATGGCTGTTAGGACAACCCATCATTAGTGCTCGCAGCGGCAGCCATGTCAATGCTGCGGTCAGAGATTGACAGTTGCATTTAAGTGGTTAAACAACAATATTCGAAGCTTGCTCCAGTCGCTGTAGTTCCAGGCAGATACTGGTTATTTAATAGAGCCAGCATCTGCCTGGTATGAAACGGATCCTGAGACTGCTTCCTACATTCCTTATGGACTGATGATGAAAATTAATGTCATAGGTAATTATGAAGTTAAAAGAGTATGCTAGAAGTTTTGAGTGCTGAGATCTCCGATTATAAAAACTGAGGAGCAGAAACACTTAGTCAAGTATTCCTATGAAACTGAATAATGACTCCATAGTTTTTTTTTATTTAGTCCATTTTTCTTGGAGAGGAGTAGTGCTTTAATTAACCTTTCTGCACAAGGACCCACAACAATCAAAACTTCAGATGTGTCTATAAGAAATGTCAAAAGTTCTCTAAAGGTGTAGTTAGGCTCCAATTTATTAAGACTAGCAATGATCGAGCACTAAAATGATTGAGTGCTCGGTACTCACACTAAGCAGGACGGGCTTGACTCGAGTACCGAGTATAATCGACGTCAAAGAGAAACTCGAGCATTTTTCTGGAAGACCCTAACAGGAGGGCTGGGGAGGCAGTAAAATTGCTGAAATGGATGGAAACAGTTCTCAAATGAAATGGAGCAACACGGGGAAGATGCCTGGATGCATCTCTGACTCCAAGGTCGCTGCTGGGAACAATGTTGTTAGAGTATTTCTCCACTTTTACGGACTGACATTAAAACATACAAAACTGAAGTTAAAATGAATTTTACACAAAAAAATATTATGAAACATTCTTTCCAGCATACAGACTTGTATATCAGGCAAAATTAATGAGGAAAAAAAAATGTCTTCTCCTTCCCTTAATGGCCATCGCTCACCGTACTTCCCCGTCACCTATGACTACAGCAGATGACATTGTAGAGGGGGAAATAAAACTACACCTACTGTTAGGCACCAATAAATCTAATTTTAACATTTTACTACCTTATCTGAACATGTGGTGTGTGTGAAATGGTCAGACACATCCTGTTTAATATATGAAGGAGGGACTCTGAAACTGAGAAAGCCTATGCGGACAAAGCAAGAACTGCCTAAAATTAGAAGGAAGAGGGACTCCTGTACACGCTGCACTAGACATAAAGGAAGGCCTCATACACTGTGTCTCATCATTATCTACCTCTTGAGACACTAATCGTCTTCTTCTGACTGTGGCTGCTCAAATATTTGGGCATCACTAGAAGCAATCTCCTCATGTCCCTCTTGAAACATGTAGGGTGAAAGGCCAGAATTAGTAAATGGTAATGTAAAGAGCTCCTCCAGAGTGACTGAGTGTGGGATCACTTGTCTCATGGGACGCGCCATGTTGGGAGGAAGAAGAGTCAGGGTGAGGATTATGTGGTCCAGACTCTTAGCTAGGGAGACTGGACCGTGTGGAAGACAGGGTGTTGCTGTGCTGAGAAACATTCTGGAAGCAGTATCTGCCATCCAACACGACCATCTGTTCACACTGTTCTGGCTTCAAGAGTGGTGTCCTGTGCAGGTAACAGTGGTTTTATTAGAGAAAGGACAGTATGTAGCCCTGAAAAGCTTTTTTGTTTTAGTGGTGCAGCACCGGTATACAAGTACTGAAATTGCAATTAAACACTGCCTATATGCCTGCTCTAATCTAAGCTCTCCCTCCTAGATCAATTCTCCCTGAAATGATTCCAGAGGACAGTGTGCTAAGTATCGTGTTGCCAGGTCTTATATAAGACCCAATGACATGATGTGGCTGGCCAATAACAGTAATTCCAATAGCCAACATCGCTATGGCATTACCGTGTATGGCAGGCAATCGCTGCATGTTTATTGGCTGTCTAACAGCCGCAAAACATGTGGGGCAGGGGACTCGAGCATGGCACTCGAGCACCTGGGATACTTAATTGAGTAACGAGCACAACCGAGCACCCCGATGCTCGATCGAGTATCAAGCAATGGCAAGCATGCTCGCTCATCACTAATCAAGACCGTTTTTCTTGCCTGTCTTAATGAGGGGGCATGGTGGAATCAGACACTCTTTATTCATGAAGAGGTGCATCTGACAAGTGGCTTGCACCCCTGTGCACCTTGCCAGAAATTTTATTTAAGATTTCTGGTTTAGGTAATGCCATAGCTCATCATGAATTAGATGTCCTGTGGTGTCATACCCCGTCCCACCCCATCCCACCAGGCCAGTCCATCCAACTAAATCCCTTTAATTGTAGGAAGTTGGCAGGCCAAATCATTTGCAAACAGTAACTTGAGCGTAAATTGGGTAATACGTTTTACTGATCTCTAGTGCAAAATAAGTTTGTTTTAGACACTATCATCCCAATTCATTAAAGCAATTTTGCCAGAATTCTCGCATAAATTGCTTTGAAAAGTCACAAAATGTTGGCGCAACTTGGAGTTGTGTAAAATTTTGGCATTTTCACAACAGAGCTTGGAAAAACTGTTGTGAAAATGGCAAATTGCAAAATTTGTGCGCAACTCCCAGTTGCGCAAACATTTTGTGACTTTTAAAAGTAATTTATTCCAGAATTCTGGCAAAATTACTTTAAAGAATCAGGACCATAGAGTTTAAAACAAACTTATTATGGACTTGAGATCAGTGAAACGTATTACCCAATTTACGCCCAAGTTACTGTTTGCAAATGATTTGGTCTGCCATCTTCCTGCCATTAAAGGGATTTAGTTGGATGGACTGGCCAGGCTTAAGATTCGCTTTAAGTGAATGCAAGAGAATAAAAAGCAAACTATATCACTTCTTTTATTCTATAGACATGTAATTTTAGGGAATCAGTATGTTCATTTCTGTTTGCCTCTCTATTCAAATCTATGTGAATATCGAATGGCTTTATTAATGCAATGTGATTGTCATGCAATACAAGATACCCTAGAGAATAGTCTATCCATTATGGTTTTAGGTATTGGCATTTTTCCTTTGCTTATTCCATTTTAATTTGACTGAGCGCACGCAATATAGCATGCAAAACTAATAAAGAAGAGTCATTGGCATTATCGTATTACTTTAATTCAACCTACATAAGTTGTGTGGTGATGGGCTAAGGACAACTTGAAAATATCTAAAACTTACTTTATGCTCTGAGACTTAATGCCAAATATCATTAATCCTTGCTCACAATACAGTAGCCAGAAGCTTGTTCAAATTGTTCTAGGAGTTTCACTGGGTAAAGGACTCCCTCTGCTGACAACACTGCACTAAGCAATTGATGTGTAAGGATTCGGAACTATGAAAGCTTTTTTATATATATTTGGATTCTAGAAAACGATCAATGTTTACAATCCAGAGATAAATTCTGGAAAATTTATGACTTGCAGCAACATCTTCTAAGTACCTTACAGTGAATCCTGTATCTAATTTATAGATCAAAGACTAGTCTGTGTGATGCATAGTATAAAAATTTGTCTTAAAGCATCCATTGTTTTAAGAGGTTTTCCAGAACATTTCAGTAACTCCTATTTTAGTCTATCCTGAGCCAATGAGAAAATGCCCAATGCACTTACAGATAGCTTTTTGCCCCATTCATCAGATGTCTGTGCAGATGTCTTCAGATGTTGAGCTCATAAAATGCTCGAGTGCTCAGAACTCAAATCGAGCAGGTCGGAAACTCGGACGGGCTCAACGAGTATAATGGAAGTCAATGAAAAAATCAAGCATTTTTCCAGAAGACTCTAACAGGGGAGCTGGAGAGACAGAAAATTGCTGAAATGGATGGAAACAGCGCTCAAATGGAATGGGAACTGCATGGGGAAGACACCGGGATGCATCTCTAACTCCAAGGTCACTGTTGGGAACAATGTTTTCAGAGTATTTCTCCACTTTTACGGAGTGACAATAAAACATACAAAACCTAATATAAAATGGATTTTACAGGAACAAATGTTAGGAAAAATGTTTTCATATATAATGACTTGTATATAAGGCAAAATTAAAAAGAGAAAAAAAATGCCTCTTCCACCCCTTAATGGCCAGACCATCTGTCACCTTATTTCCCCGTCGCCTATGTCTACAGTAGATGACATTGTAGAGGGGGAAATAAAACCACACCCACTGGTAGTCACTGGTAAATGTAATTTTAACATTTTACTTATCTGGGCATGTGGTGTGTTTGAAATGGTCAGATACATCCTGTTTAATTTATGAAGGAAGGACTCTGAAACTCACAGAGCCAATGCGGACAATACAAGAACTGCGAAAAGTTAGAAGGAAGAGGGACTCCAATATACCCTGTATTAGACATAAAGGAGGGCATCATACACATTCTATTAAAATTGTTAGGTAGTGAGACTCCTTGACTCATAAAGCCTATGCAATAAATGCAAGGGCTGACAAAAATTAGAAGGATGGACTGCAATACACCCTGGAAGACCAAAATTTTGAACAAGTGCTGCATGATGACCTTCTAAAAATTTGGAGAGAGTGATGCATAATGGCCCTCTAAAAATTTGGAGAGTGTGTTGGAGTGATGCATAATGACCTTCTAAAATTTGGTAAGAGTGACTCATAATCGCCCTCTAAAAATTTGCAGAGAGTGACTATTATGACCCTCTAAAAATCTGGAAAGTGACACATAAATGACCTTCTAGAAAATTGGAGAGAGTGGCGCATAATGACCCCCTAAAAATTTGGAGACCGTGACTTATAATGACTCTCTAAAAATGTGGCCTGGGGGCCGCATGATGACACTACATTTGAATTTGTTTTGTCTTCTGCTGCTGTAATCCAGTAGGGTTGAGTAGTCTGGCCCAATCGAGGCCTTGTTCATTTTGAGTGAGGGCCGCATAATGACCCTATAAACATTTTGAGTGAGGGCAGCCTGTTGACCCTATAAATATTTTGAGTGAGGACCGCCTGATGACCCGATAAAGGTTTTGAGTGAGGGTCGCTTGATGACTCTATAAAGATTTTGAGTGAGGGCTGCCTGTTGACCCTATGAATATTTTGAGTGAGAGCCGCCTGATGACCCGATAAAGATTTTGAGTGAGGGTCGCCTGATTACTCTGTTGATGTGGTGGAGGAGGGGGAAAAGGACAGGAAATAGAAGAAACCATGAAACGTATACCCTTTTTTGGGTGGAGACAGGTGCATGGGAATATACCAGAAATAAAAAGAACATTTGAATTGGCTTTATGTTCTGCTGCTCTCATCTGGGGAGGTTGATAAAGCTGGGCCAATCCAGGCCTTGTTCATGTTAATAAGAGCCAGCCTGTGAGCATTTTCAGTTTACAGGTGGATGCGCCTATCAGTTATTCCCCGGCGGCACTAGAAACCCGCTCTGGTGTAGGAGGTGGAGGAAACCCTGATGAAACTAGGGCCTGCAATCCTTGGTGTCAGTAGCACGTCTGCTGTCCCAGCCTCCACAAGGTTCACCCAGTGTGCCATCAGGGAAATGTGGTGTCTCTGGCCACAAGCACTTGTCCACATGTCGGTCGTTAAGTGGACCTTCCCAGTAACTACATTGGTAAGGGCACAGGTGGTGTTATGGGACACTTTCTGATGTAAGGAGGGGACGGCACACTGGGAAAAGTAGTGACGGCTGGAGACAGAGTACCGAGGGACGGCCACCACGAAGTTGCAGAACGCTTCAGTGTATATACAGGTTTACAGCATGTACATATGTTAGGGCTACATTTAAAGAAACCCTCAGTATGCAGCCAAGTATTTTTCGGCCAGGTGTTGTTATTTAAATATATACTTCAAAATAATATACTCCCCAAGGTAGGGGCCTTTTTAGATGTAAATCTAACTGAATTAGTAAGTACGTGTTTAAGTTTCTTATTTTGATAAAGCATGGGTATGTGTTTGTCTATAATTTTTTTAATACTTACAAATTGTGGGCTATAGTGTGTTACAAACATTATATGATCAGATGTTTGTGAAAGACTTTTATTTTTTTGTTTTAAAATATTGCGTCAATCAGTATGTTGTATAATATCATTTGCTCTCCTGAGCATCCCGTTGAGGCACTTTCTTTGCTACAATCTGTCATTAACTAGTTCTGCTTCATGTGCAAAACTTTTTACAGCTGTCAACTTAGTCCAGTATCTTAATAACAAGGAGATGAACTTACAGTTTACATTTCAACATTCAGGACACCCAAATAGATTATCTTGATATTACATTAATTAATTCAACTACTGCTGTCTCAGTGTTCCCTTACAGAAAAGGTACAGCCACCAATTCCACCTTGTTAGCCACTTTATGCCATTCAAAACAAACCATCAAAAATGTCCCAATAGGCGAACTTATATGAATGAGAAGGCACACCACATCTGACAAACGTTTTGCACATGAAGCAGAACTAGTTAATCACAGATCGCGGCAAAGAAAGTACCCCAACGGGATGCTCAGGAGAGAAAATTATATTATACAACAGGGGTCCTCAAACTACGGCCCGCGGGCTACATGCGGCCAGCGGAGGATTTTTATCCGGCCCGCCGAGCTGTGGGCAGAGGAGAGCTGTGCCAGCGCCCACCCTTCCCCCCGCTCGCTCAGGGCCCCGGTAGCCGGATACTTACCTCTCCCCGTGCCTCCGCAGACCGCTGTCTTCCTGCTGCGCACTCCCTGTGACGTGTCAGGTCAGAGGGTGCGGTGACGTCTTTACACCGCGCCCTCCCCTGAGCCATCACAGGCAGCGCAGAGCGGGACGACGCTGGAGTACAGACCTGAGCAGCGGCAGCAGGTGAGGAGGAGGGAGGTGAGTATTGCATTTTTTTTTTTTAATGTATGGAGGCATGGGACATAATATTAGGGGTGACATCCTGCATGGGGCATTATGTGGGGAGTGACATGCTGCATGGGGCATTATATGGGGGGTGACATCCTGAATGGGGCATTATAATGACAGGGGAGTGACATCCTGCATGGGGTATTATAAAGACAGGGGAGTGATATCTTGCATGGGGCATTATATGGTGGGAGAAAGGGACATCCTGCATGGGGCATTATATGGGGGGTGACATCCTGCATGGGGCATTATATGGTGGGAGAAAGGGACATCCTGCATGGGGCATTATAAGGGGGGAACAGCCTGCATGGGGCATTATAAGGGGGAAATAGCCTGCCTATTGAGGACCTATGCTGCCTATTGGGAACATTTACCTGCCCATTGAGGACCTATGCTGCCTATTGGGGACATTTACCTGCCCATTGAGGACCTATGCTGCCTATTAGGGACATTTACCTGCCTATTGGGGACATTTACCTGCCTATTGGGGACCTATGCTGCCTATTGGGGATATTTACCTGCCTATTGGGGACCTATGCTGCCTATTGGGGACATTTACCTGCCTATTGAAATACCGGTTTATCTAACTTCACTTGTTCTTCATTTTAAATATTGTATTTGTTCCTGTATTGTTTTTTTTACGTTAAAATAAGATATGTGCAGTGTGCATAGGAATTTGTTCATAGTTTTTAAAAAAAACTATATTCCGGCCCTCCAATGGTCTGAGGTACAGTGAACTGGCCCCGTGTTTAAAAAGTTTGAGGACCCCTGTTATACAACATACTGACAGACACAATATTTTAAAAGAAAAAAAATAAGTCTTTCACAAACCTCTGATCATATAACATTTGTAACACACTATAGCCCACAATTTGTAAATATTAAAAAAAATTATAGACAAACACAGACCCATGCTTTATCAAGATAAGAAACTTAAACACATACTCACTAATCCAGTTAGATTTACAGCTAAAAGGGCCCCTACCTTGGGGAGTATATTATCTCCCAGTCTATATTTAAAGAACAACATCCAACCAAAAAATACTTGGCTGCTTACTAAGGGTTTCCTTAAATGTGGCCACAACATATGTACATGCTGTAAACATGTTACAAATACATACAATTTTCTTCTACAGTTACAAACAAAAGCTATAAAATCAATAATTGTATTAATTGTAACTCGACATAGTTTATCTAATTACCTGTAAGACTTGTAATATACAGTATGTGGGCAGTACCAGTTGTTCTTTGAAGACCCGCATTAGACGTCATTTGTCAGGCGCATCAAAGAAATTCACTACAAAGTGCAGCATTGAAACACTTTTCTATTTACCATAATGGGGACACTACATCATGTAGTACAATTGGCATAGAACGGGTCAATAGACCACACAGGGGAGGAGACCATCGCAGAAAACTCCTAAACCAGGAGTCGTGGTGGATTTACAACCTACATACCAGCGCACCACAGTGCATGAATGTCAAACATGATTTAATATACCACTACGAATGATTTTCTTTATTCGTTGATTCTTGGATTAGTGTGTGATTTCTTACATTGCAGTTTCATATATATTTGATTTTAATTCAGTTTATGTTTTTACTCTGTTTTAACTAATCTTTGATTGGTTCTGTGGTACCATGTGACTATAGCAGGACATCTATAATAAAACAAGGGATGTGTCCTTCTGTCCGAAGCCTCTATAGACGGCGTAAGCGCGACACGCCTGCGCAGTCTGGCTCCGGACAGAAAAACACATCAGCCATTACAGGTGACAGGTAAGAGGATTATATGGCGCTGGAGATCGCAGTATGCTTAGGCACTGGACGCATACCACGATCTCCGGCGCCATAAGTACATACCTGACCCGGAGGAGTGTTGCCGTGGCGCCTCTGTTTGTGCCGGGGAAGGAGTGCGGCATCGGAATCGGTGCATGCGCATAGGGCACTATCCGGCGCCATTTTAGTGAAGACACATTTGCTGTGTGTCTTCAACAAAATAGTGCGGTATGGGTACACGCGTACTCAGGCGCCACACTCCTCCCCCCGACCTCCGGAGGACTATTCCGGCACAGCATCTCACTGTGTGAGGGCGCATGGCAGGGACGTCATGCACAGCTTACATGGTGAAATCAGTGCTGGCAGCAGAATGGGACTCAGCGCTGGAGCACAGGGGAAAAAGGTGAGTAGAAGTGTTTATTTTTTTGTGTGCTGCGTGATGATGGGAATGAGGGGTGCCATACATATCAAGATGGGGGGTGCCAAGTATACCAGGAAGAGAGGTGTCTTGCATACCAGGATAAGGATGAGGGGTGCCATACATACCAGGATAGGGATGAGGGGTGCCATGCATACCAGTACAGGGATGAGGGGTGTCACGCATACCAGGATAAGGATGAGGGGTGTCATGCACACCAGGATGGTGGGATGCCATGCATACCAGGATGGAGGGATGCCATACATACCAGGATGGAGATCAGGGGTGCCTTGCATATCAGGATGGAGGGGTGCCATGCATATCAGGATGGAGGGGTGCCATGCATACCAGGATGGGGATGGAGGCCATATATAATAGGAAGGGGGGGCATATATACCAGGATGAGGGATATTAACAGAATTGGGGGACATCTATAATATAATCAGGGATGTGTCTGTTTGTCTGAAACCTCTATAGACTGCTCAAGATGAAGACGATGGGAATGAGGGGTGCCATACATATCAAGATGGGGGTGCCAAGTATACCAGGAAGAGAGGTGTTTTGCATACCAGGATAGTAATGAGGGGTGCCATACATACCAGGATAGGGATGAGGGGTGCCATGCATACCAGTACAGGGATGAGGGGTGCCATGCATACCAGGATAGGGATGAGGGGTGTCATACATACCAGGATGGAGGGGTGCCATCCTTAACAGGATGGAGGGATGCCATGCATACCAGGATGGAGGGATGCCATGCATACCAGGATGGAGATCAGGGGTGCCTTGCATATCAGGATGGAGGGGTGCCATGCATATCAGGATGGAGGGGTGCCATGCATACCAAGATGGAGGGGTGCCATGCATACCAGGATGGGGATGAAGGCCACATATAATAGGAAGGGGGGGCATATATACCAGGATGGGAGATATTAACAGAATTGAGGGACATCTATAATATAATCAGGGATGTGTCTGTTTGTCTGAAACCTCTATAGACTGCTCCAGGGCGATGCGTATGTGCAGTCTGGCTCCGGACAGAAGAACGCATTCAGGCATTACAGGAAAGAGGAGTATGGCGCCGGAGATCGCGGTATGCATAGGCAGTGAATGCATACCGCGATCTCCGGAACGATAAGTACATACCTAACCCGCGGCTCCTTTATTCAGGCCGGGGAAGGAGTGCGGCATCAGAATCGGCGCATGCGCATAGGGCACTATCCGGCGCCATTTTAGTGAAGACACATTTGCTGTGTGTATTCAACAAAATGGCGCCGGACAGCGTGGTATGGGCACACGCGTACTTAGGCGCCACACTCCTCCCCTGACCTCTGGAGGACTATTCCGGCACAGTGTGAGGGCTCATGGCAGGGACGTCATGCAAAGCTCACAAGGAGAGATCAGTGCTGGCAGCAGAACGGGACGCAGCGCTGGAGCACAGGGAAAAAGGTGAGTAGAAGTGTTTATTTTTTTTGTGTGCTGCGTGATGATGGGGATGAGGGGTGCCATACATATCAAGATAGGGGATGCCAAGTATACCAGGAAGAGAGGTGTCTTGCATACCTGGATAGGGATGAGGGGTGCCATACATACCAGGATATGGATGAGGGATGCCATGCATACCAGCACAGGGATGAGGGGTGCTCGAAGCTCGGGCCAAGCTCGCCGTGACACTCGGGTGCTCGACCCGAGCAACGAGCCCAATGTTAGTCTATGGGAGACCCGAGCATTTTTGCGGCGGCACCCCCGGCAGTCTGTAGAAAGCCAAATAAGTGCCCAAAACGATAGTGACAATGCTCAAAAGACATGGAGACTGCATGGACATCGCCCCAGAAAGCAACGTGGTCAGAGGTATTAAGCCACTTTAACGGGCTCACAATAAAACATTCAAAAACAAAACTGAAACGTTTTTCCTGTGAAATATGTTAAGGAACTTCCTTTCCAGGGTAAAGACTTGTGTATAAGGTAAAATAAATAACCAAAAACAAAAATATTCCTCCACACCTTGGGCTATGTTCACAAGTAGCATTTTTTATGCGTTTTTGCACTTTTGTATTGCTTTCAACGTGACAAATGCATTCACCGGGAAATGTCATTTTAACATTTTACAATCTTATCTGGCCATGTGCTGTGTGACACATGCATACAGTGCTGAAAAGACATGGGAACAGCATGGGGAAGACCCCTGGAAGCATCTCTGACACCCAGGTCACTGCCTAAAAGTGTGCCCATCAGAAGTGATCCTTTCCTCATCAGAAGATGCAGACTTGCAACTATCCCCGTGCAAGTCCTTGTCCCAGGGCAGTGTTAAGTTGTACCTCCCCCATTCCTTGCAATGCAAGCACAAGTATTCAGCCTGCCACTCACCCACCCCCCAGGCAGCATTACTATACTGCTAGCTTGCTTGCACTTGAAATGGGGCCTTTTAGTTTGGAGGAGGCCAAAGCTGGCCACTACCTCATGGCTGCTTCGGCAGTGAGGTATCCATACTCAGTCCCCAGCTGCCCGGCGGCCGGGTGTCCACGCTCTGTCCCCAGCAGCCAGGGGGCGGCCGTGTGTCCACACAAGCTCCATAAACGGTCCCCAGCCACCCCTAATTCTCCTTGGAACATCCCCCCACACACTTTTCTTAGCCCAGTCTGCTTTAGGGCAGCATTGGACGAGCCCACCAGAGAACCAGACTCCTCCGGTGGGCACTGGCTTCTCCATCAGGGGAGTTGAGAGTGCCAAGGTGAGGAGCATGATGATGAAGATAGAAGTTAGCATCTGCTTAGATTTCTTGGAATGCAAGCGTAAGTGTGCAAGCTGCTACCCACCCACCCCCAGGCTGCAATACCATACTGCTAGCTTGCTTGCACTTGAAATTGGGCCTTTTAGGCATGTGGAGGCAGACGCAGGCCACCATGCCATGGCTGCGTCGGCAGCCTGGTATCCATCCTCAGTCCCCAGGCGCCCGGCGGTCGGGTGTCCCACCCTGGCTTCTCCATCAGGGAAGTTGAGAGTGCCAAGGTGAGGAGCATGATGATGATAATAGAGGTTAGCATCTGCTTTGTTTTCTTGGAATGCAAGTGCATGTATGTAGTAGTGGCTAGGCCTGAGGTGGTCAGCATTTTGACGCATATCCTACCTCCTCCGAGGATTGCTGGATGTTTTCCTGCTACTATCCCAATTCTATGACTCCCAATAAAACAAAGCTTCAGGTGATAAATGATGGAAGAGGTGGTGGCAAAGGAGAAAGAGAAGGAGGAACAGGGACCATTCACATCAATATCAGGCCAGTCAACCACACATGTCTAGTAGGATATGTTTGTGTACCAAAAGGAGAGGTTCGGCTACACAGTTAAAGGGCATACAGTGAGTGCAATGCCTACCAAAAATTTCGAGGCACTCCAATGCCCCTTGGAAGTGACATGGAGGTCAGAGGGCCTTAACTAAACCGTTTTTTCCATTTATAGCAACTGAGTCTCCTGTGCACTGTTGGCCTAAGCAGTGAATGGATGGCTTTCCAAAAATTATGAGGAACTGCAATGCCCCTTGAAACAGACGTGGATTACAGCATACTAAAAACCTTCTACCCATTTCTGGGGAGTGGGTCTCCCTTAGTGTTCGCCTATGCATTAAAAAGCAAAAGCTGACTAAAATTAGGAGGAAATGCAAAGCCCATTGGAAGAATGGTGGAGTTCGCAGTGGAATAAAAAGACAATATCAATGCCCCTTGAAAAAGTGGTGGAGGTCGCAGTAGCTTAACAAGACGGTTTTAATGCCTCTTGGAAGAGCAGTGGAGGTCGCAGTAGCTTAACAAGATGGTTTTAATGCCTCTTGGAAGAGTGGTGAAGGTCGCAGTACCTTAACAAGACAGTTTTAATGCCCCTTGGAAAAGTGGTGGAGGTCGTATTAACTTAACAAGACGGTTTTAATGACCATGGAAGAGCGGTGTAGGTCGCAGTAGCTTAACAAGATGGTTTTAATGCCCCTTGGAAGGGTGGTGGAGGTCGCAGTAGCTTAGCAAGATGGTTTTAATGCCCCTTGCAAGAGACGTGGAGGTTGCAGTAGCTTAACAAGACGGTTTTAATGCCCCTTGGAAGAGACGTGGAGGTCGCAGTGGAATAAAAAGACAATATCAATGCCCCTGGGAAAAGTGGTGGAGGTCACAGTAGCTTAACAAGACGGTTTTAATGCTCCTTGGAAGAGTGGTGGAGGTCGCAGTAGCTTAACAAGACGATTTTAATGCCCCTTGGAAGAGTGGTGGAGGTTTCAGTAGCTTAACAAGATGGTTTAAATGCCCCTTGGAAGAGACGTGGAGGTCGCAGTAGCTTAACAAGATGGTTTTAATGCCCCATGGAAGAGACGTGGAGGCCGCAGTGGAATAAAAAGACAATATCAATGCCATTGGGAAAAGTGGTGAAGGTCGCAGTAGCTTAACAAGACCGTTTTAATGCCCCTTGGAAGAGTGGTGGAGGTCGCAGCAGCTTAACAAGATGGTTTTAATGCCTCTTGGTAGAGTGGTGGTAGCAGTAGCTTAACAAGATGGTTTTAATGCCCCTTGGAAGAGACGTGGAGGTTGCAGTAGCTTAACAAGATGGTTTTAATGCCCCTTGGAGGAGTGGTGGAGGTCGCAGTAGCTTAACAAGACGGTTTTAATGCCCCTTGGAAGAGACGTGGAGCTTGCAGTAGCTTAACAAGATGGTTTTAATGCCCCTTGGAAGAGAGGTGGAGGTCGCAGCAGCTTAACAAGACGGTTTTAATGCTCCTTGGAAAAGTGGTGGAAGTCGCAGTAGCTTAACAAGATGGTTTTAATGCCCCTTGGAAGAGAAGTGCAGGTTGCAGTAGCTTAACAAGACGGTTTTAATGCCCCTTGGAAAAGTGGTGGAGGTCGCATTAGCTTAACAAGACGGTTTTAATACCCCTTGGAAAAGTGGTGGAGGATGCATTAGCTTAACAAGACAGTTTTAATGCCACTTGGAAGAGCGGTGGAGGTCTCAGTAGCTTAAGATGGTTTTAATGCCCCTTGGAAGATACGTGGAGGTCGCAGTGGAATAAAAAGACAATATCAATGCCCATGGGAAAAGTGATGGAGGTCGCAGTAGCTTAACAAGACTGTTTTATTGCCCCTTGGACGAGCGGTGTAGGTCGCAGTAGCTTAACAAGATGGTTTTAATGCCCCTTGCAAGAGACGGGGAGGTTGCAGTAGCTTAACAAGGCGGTTTTAATGCCCCTTGGAAGAGATGTGGTGGTCGCAGTGGAATAAAAAGACAATATCAATGCCCCTGGGAAAAGTGGTGGAGGTCACAGTAGCTTAACAAGACGGTTTTAATGCTCCTTGGAAGAGTGGTGGAGGTCGCAGTAGCTTAACAAGACGGTTTTAATGCCCCTTGGAAGAGTGGTGGAGGTTGCAGTAGCTTAACAAGATGGTTTTAATGCCCCTTGGAAGAGACGTGGAGGTTGCAGTAGCTTAACAAGATAGTTTAAATGCCCCTTGGAAGGGACGTGGAGGTCACAGTAGCTTAACAAGATGGTTTTAATGCCCCTTGGAAGAGACGTGGAGGCCGCAGTGGAATAAAAAGACAATATCATTGCCATTGGGAAAAGTGGTGGAGGTCGCAGTAGCTTAACAAGATGGTTTTAATGCCCCTTGGAAGAGTGGTGGAGGTTGCAGTAGCTTAACAAGACGGTTTTAATGTCCCTTGGTAGAGTGATGGTAGCAGTAGCTTAACAAGACGGTTTTAATGCCCCTTGAAAGAGACGTGGAAGTCGCAGTGGAATAAAAAGACAATATCAATGCCACTGGGAAAAGTGGTGGAGGTTGCAGTAGCTTTACAAGACGGTTTTAATGCCCCTTGGAAGAGACGTGGAGCTTGCAGTAGCTTAACAGGATGGTTTTAATGCCCCTTGGAAGAGCGGTGGAGGTCGCAGCAGCTTAACAAGACGGTTTTAATGCTCCTTGGAAAAGTGGTGAAGGTCGCAGTAGCTTAACAAGATGGTTTTAATGCCCCTTGGAAGAGAAGTGCAGGTTGCAGTAGCTTAACAAGACGGTTTTAATGCCCCTTGGAAAAGAGGTGGAGGTCGCATTAGCTTAACAAGATGGTTTTAATACCCCTTGGAAAAGTGGTGGAGGATGCATTAGCTTAACAAGACAGTTTTAATGCCACTTGGAAGAGCGGTGGAGGTCTCAGTAGCTTAAGATGGTTTTAATGCCCCTTGGAAGAGACGTGGAGGTCGCAGTGGAATAAAAAGACAATATCAGTGCCCATGGGAAAAGTGATGGAGGTCGCAGTAGCTTAAAAAGACTGTTTTAATGCCCCTTGGAAGAGCGGTGGAGGTCGCAGTAGCTTAACAAGATGGTTTTAATGCCCCTTGCAAGAGTCATGGAGGTTGCAGTAGCTTAACAAGACGGTTTTAATGCCCCTTGGAAGAGACGTGGAGGTCGCAGTGGAATAAAAAGACAATATGAATGCCCCTGGGAAAAGTGGTGGAGGTCACAGTAGCTTAACAAAACGGTTTTAATGCTCCTTGGAAGAGTGGTGGAGGTCGCAGTAGCTTAACAAGGCAGTTTTAATGCCCCTTGGAAGAGTGGTGGAGGTTGCAATAGCTTAACAAGACGGTTTTAATGCCCCTTGGAAGAGATGTGGAGGTTGCAGTAGCTTAACAAGATGGTTTAAATGCCCCTTGGAAGAGACGTGGAGGTCGCAGTAGCTTAACAAGATGGTTTTAATGCCCCTTGGAAGAGACGTGGAGGCCGCAGTAGAATAAAAAGACAATATCAATGCCATTGGGAAAAGTGGTGGAGGTCGCAGTAGCTTAACAAGACCGTTTTAATGCCCCTTGGAAGAGTGGTGGAGGTTGCAGTAGCTTAACAAGACGGTTTTAATGTCCCTTGGTAGAGTGGTGGTAGCAGTAGCTTAACAAGACGGTTTTAATGCCCCTTGGAAGAGACGTGGAGCTTGCAGTAGCTTAACAAGATGGTTTTAATGCCCCTTGGAAGAGCGGTGGAGGTCACAGTAGCTTAACAAGACGGTTTTAATGCTCCTTGGAAAAGTGGTGGAGGTCGCAGTAGCTTAACACGATGGTTTTAATGCCCCTTGGAAGAGAAGTGCAGGTTGCAGTAGCTTAACAAGACGGTTTTAATGCCCCTGGAAAAGTGGTGAAGGTCGCATTAGCTTAACAAGACAGTTTTAATGCCCCTTGGAAAAGTGGTGGAGGATGCATTAGCTTAACAAGACAGTTTTAATGCCACTTGGAAGAGCGGTGGAGGTCTCGGTAGCTTAAGATGGTTTTAATACCCCTTGGAAGAGACGTGGAGGTCGCAGTGGAATAAAAAGACAATATCAATGCCCATGGGAAAAGTGATGGAGGTCGCAGTAGCTTAACAAGACTGTTTTAATGCCCCTTGGAAGAGCGGTGGAGATCGCAGTAGCTTAACAAGACGGTTTTAATGCCCCTTAGAAAAGTGGTGGAGGTCGCAGTAGCTTAACAAGACAGTTTTAATGCCCCTTGGAAGAGCGGTGGAGATCGCAATAGCTTAACAATGGGAAGAAAAACGCCGGACACGAACATGCAACCAGAGAACATACTAATGAAAGATATGAAGTGCGACAAAGAAGGTCCAAGACAAGATACTTGGAAGGGAGGTAAGAAAATTTCTAATACAATCCACAGGGAGAAGATTGGAACAAAACAAAATCATGTAAACTGCGTGCTAGCAAATGCCAGGAGCCTGACAAACAAGATGAATGAACTGGAAGCAGAAATATCTACAGGTAACTATGACATAGTGGGAATAACCGAGACATGGTTAGATGAAAGCTATGACTGGGCAGTTAACTTACAGGGTTATAGTCTGTTTAGAAGGGATCGAAGAAGTCGGAAAGGGGGTGGAGTCTGTCTATATGTAAAGACGTGTCTAAAGCCTACAATACGGGAGGATGTATGGGAGGGAAATGAGGAGGTCAAGTCCTTATGGGTGGAGATACATGGGGCAAAAAACAATAATAAAATTATCATAGGAGTCTGTCATAAACCACCAAATATAGCAGAAGCCACGGAAAGTCTATTAATGAGACAAATAGACGAAGTAGCAAAAAATAACGAGGTGATTATTATGGGGGACTTCAACTACCCCGATATAGACTGGGAAACCGAAAGCTGTAGATCTCAGAAAGGAAACAGGTTTCTGTCAATTATCAAAGACAATTATTTGTCACAACTTGTGCAGGAACCAACTAGAGGGACGACCCTTTTAGACTTAATATTAACTAACAGGCCAGACAGAATAACTGAGGTGCAGGTCGGGGGGCACCTGGGAAATAGTGACCACAACATTATACAGTTCCACATGTGCTTCAGTAGGGTGCCCAGCAAGGGAGCCACAAAAACACTGAACTTCAGGAGGGCAAAGTTTAATCAGCTAAGAGATGCCCTTCACCTTATAGACTGGGATAGTATCTTTAGTAATAGGAGCACGGATAGAAAATGGGAAATTTTCAAAACAGTCCTACATAGTCACTGTAGAAGGTACATACCTTATGGGAATAAAAGGGCTAGGAATAGGAGGAAGCCAATGTGGCTAAATGAGGAAGTCAAGAGGGCAATGAAAAACAAAAAAAAGGGCTTTCGGTAAACTTAAACAAGAAGGCAGCGAGGAAGCGCTAATATCTTATAGGGAAAAAAACAAAATCTGTAAGAAACAAATAAGAATAGCAAAAGAGGAGACAGAGAGACTAATTGCCAAGGAAAGTAAAACGAATCCCAAACTGTTCTTTAACTATATAAACAGTAAAAGTATTAAAACTGATGGAGTTGGCCCATTGAAAAATAACCTGGGTAAAATCATAGAGGGCGATGAGGGTAAAGCAAGCCTACTCAATAGCTTCTTCTCCACTGTTTTCACAAAAGAAAACAATTTATCGGAGGAAATGCAGAGTGATAAAGTAAACCCTCCGCTAAACATCACCCACCTAACCCAGGAGGAAGTTCAGAAACGCCTAAATAATATCAAAATAGACAAGTCACCCGGCCCAGATGACATACACCCCCGGGTACTAAAAGAATTAAGTAATGTGATAGACAGGCCGCTGTATCTTATATTCAAGCACTCATTATGGACAGGGACTGTCCCACTAGACTGGCGCCAAGCAAATGTGGAACCAATATTCAAAAAGGGGTCTAAAAGTGACCCTGGGAACTATAGACCAGTCAGCTTAACGTCTGTTGTGGGTAAATTGTTTGAAGGATTTCTTAGAGATGCTATTGTAGAATATCTTAATGATAATAACTGTCTAACTCCATATCAACATGGATTCATGAGGGATCGCTCCTGCCAAACAAACCTGATCGCCTTCTACGAGGAGGTGAGCTCACAGCTGGACGGGGGAGAGTCAGTGGATGTTGTATACCTTGACTTCTCCAAAGCGTTTGATACCGTGCCACACAAAAGGTTGGTATATAAAATGAGAATGCTTGGTCTGGGGGATAATGTGTGCTAGTGGGTAAATAGCTGGCTGAGTGATAGAAAGCAGAGGGTGGTTATCAATGGAGTAAGCTCAGGGTGTGTCAGGGTTTCTAGCGGGGTGCCTCAAGGGTCTGTCTTGGGCCCTATATTATTTAATATATTTATTAATGATCTAGTGGAAGGGTTGCATAGTAAAATAGCAATATTTGCAGATGATACTAAACTTTGTAAAGTAGTTAATACAGATGAGGATAGGGCACAGCTACAGGAGGATTTAGATAAATCGGGGAGTTGGGCCAAAAAATGGCAAATGGGGTTCAATGCCGATAAATGTAAGGTCATGCACATGGGAAAGAATAACAGCAGTCACCCATACATATTAAATGGGAAACCGTTGGGGAAATCTGACATGGAGAAGGACCTGGGCGTCTTGGTTAATAGCAAATTAAATTGGAGTGCCCAGTGTCAGGCAGGAGCTGCGAAGGCAAATAGCGTCATGGCATGCATCAGAAGAGGAATAGGGGCATATGATGAGAACATTGTTCTTCCTCTGTATAAAGCGCTGGTAAGGCCGCACTTAGAATATTGTGCACAGTTCTGGGCTCTGGTGCTCAGGAAAGACATATTGGAGCTAGAGAGGGTACAAAGGAGGGCGACTAAGGTAATAAAGGGAATGGAGGGACTAGAATACCCAGAGAGGTTGTCAAAATTAGGCCTATTTACGTTGGAAAAGAGAAGGCTTAGGGGAGACCTCATAAACATGTATAAATACATCAGGGGGCAGTACAGAGATCTCTCCCATGACCTGTTTATACCAAGGATGGTGACAAAGACGAGGGGGCACACTATGCGTCTGGAGGAAAGGAGGTTCCTGCACCAGCATAGAAGGGGATTCTTTACGGTCAGAGCCGTGAGACTCTGGAACTCTCTGGGAGAGGAAGTGGTGATGTCCAACTCACTGAAAGAGTTCAAGAGAGGCCTGGACGCCTTTATTGAGAACAATAAAATTACATCTTATGCTTAGTTAATTAATCCAGGGATTTAATCTGACTGCCAGATTGGTGTCGGGAAGTGAATTTTTCCTCAATGATGTAAATTGGCCTATACCGCATGGTTTTTTGTTGCCTTCCCCTGGATCAACGCTGCGGAATAGCTGCAGTGCACAAGAAATAGGCTGAACTGGATGGACGCTTGTCTTTTTTGGGCCTTATAAACTATGTAACTATGTAACTATGCAACAAGACGGTTTTAATGCCCCTTGGAAAAGTGGAGGAGGTCGCAGTAGCTTAACAAGACGGTTTTAATGCCCCTTGGAAGAGCAGTGGAGATCGCAATAGCTTAACAAGACGGTTTTAATGCCCCTTGGAAAAGTGGTGGAGGTCGCAGTAGCTTAACAAGATGGTTTTAATGCCCCTTGGAAGAGACATGGAGGTTGCAGTAGCTTAACAAGACGGTTTAAATGCCCCTTGGAAGAGACTTGGAGGTCGCAGTAGCTTAACAAGACGGTTTTAATGCCCCTTGAAAGAGACGTGGAAGTCACAGTGGAATAAAAAGACAATATCAATGCCACTGGGAAAAGTGGTGGAGGTCGCAGTAGCTTAACAAGATGGTTTTAATGCCCCTTGGAAGAGACATGGAGGTCGCAGTAGCTTAACAAGATGGTTTTAGTGCCCCTTGGAAGAGACGTGGAGGTCGCAGTGGAATAAAAAGACAGTATCAATGCCCATGGGAAAAGTGGTGGAGGTCGCAGTAGCTTAACAAGACAGTTTTAATGCCCCTTGGAAGAGCGGTGGAGGTCGCAGTAGCTTAACAAGACGGTTTAAATGCCCTTTGGAAAAATGGTGGAGGTCGCAGTAGCTTAACAAGATGGTTTTAATGCCCCTTGGAAGAGCGGTGGAGATCGCAGCAGTTTAACAAGATGGTTTTAATGCCCTTGCAAAAGTGGTGGAGGTCGCAGTACCTTAACAAGACGGTTTTAATGCCACTTGGAAGAGACGTGGAGGTCGCAGTACCTTAACAAGACGGTTTAAATGCCCCTTGGAAGAGACTTGGAGGTCGCAGTAGCTTAACAAGACGGTTTTAATGCCCCTTGAAAGAGACGTGGAAGTCGCAGTGGAATAAAAAGACAATATCAATGCCACTGGGAAAAGTGGTGGAGGTCGCAGTAGCTTAACAAGATGGTTTTAATGCCCCTTGGAAGAGACATGGAGGTCGCAGTAGCTTAACAAGATGGTTTTAATGCCCCTTGGAAGAGACGTGGAGGTCACAGTGGAATAAAAAGACAGTATCAATGCCCATGGGAAAAGTGGTGGAGGTCGCAGTAGCTTAACAAGACAGTTTTAATGCCCCTTGGAAGAGCGGTGGAGGTCGCAGTAGCTTAACAAGACGGTTTAAATGCCCTTTGGAAAAATGGTGGAGGTCGCAGTAGCTTAACAAGACGGTTTTAATGCCCCTTGGAAGAGCGGTGGAGATCGCAGCAGTTTAACAAGATGGTTTTAATGCCCCTTGCAAAAGTGGTGGAGGTCGCAGTACCTTAACAAGACGGTTTTAATGCCACTGGGAAGAGACGTGGAGATTGCAGTACCTTAACAAGACGGTTTTAATGCCACTTGGAAGAGACGTGGAGGTTGCAGTAGCTTAACATGACCGTTTAAATGCCGCTTGGAAGAGACGTGGAGGTTGCAGTAGCTTAACAAGACCGTTTAAATGCCCCTTGGAAGAGACGTGGAGGTCGCAGTAGCTTATCAAGACTGTTTTAATGCCCCTTGGAAGAGACATGGAGGTCGCAGAAGAATAAAAAGACAATATCAATGCCCATGGGAAAAGTGGTGGAGGTCGCAGTAGCTTAACAAGATGGTTTTAATGCCCATTGGAAGAGACATGGAGGTCGCAGTAGCTTAACAAGATGGTTTTAATGCCCCTTGGAAGAGACGTGGAGGTCGCAGAAGAATAAAAAGACAATATCAATGCCCATGGGAAATGTGGTGGAGGTCGCAGTAGCTTAACAAGATTGTTTAAATGCCCCTTGGAAGAGCGGTGGAGGTCGCAGTAGCTTAACAAGACGGTTTTAATGCACCTTGGAAAAGTGGTGGAGGTCGCAGTAGCTTAACAAGATGGTTTTAATTCCCCTTGGTAGAGCGGTGGAGGTCACAGTAGCTTAACAAGATGGTTTTAATGCCCCTTGGAAAAGTGTTGGAGGTTGCAGTAGCTTAACAAGATTGTTTTAATGCCCCTTGCCAGAGACGTGGAGGTTGCAGAAGCTTAACATGATGGTTTAAATGTCCCTTGGAAGTGACGTGGAGGTCGCAGTAGCTTAACAAGATGGTTTTAATGCCCCTTGGAAGAGCGGTGGAGGTCGCAGTAGCTTAACAAGACGGTTTTAATGCCCCTTGGAAGAGACGTGGGTGTTGCAGTAGCTTAATAAGATGCTTTTAATGCCCCTTGGATGAGCAGTGGAGGTCGCAGTAGCTTAACAAGATGGTTTTAATGCCCCTTGGAAGAGTGGTGGAGGTCGCAGTAGCTTATCAAGACGGTTTTAATGCCCCTTACAAGAGCCATGCAGTACAGCATATTAAAAACATTATTACCATTATTGGGGATTGGGTCTCCCATAGTCTTTGCCTATGCCTTTCAAGCAAAAGCTGCCAATAATTAGGATGGAGGAACTTGCAATGCTGGCAACACGGACCACGGTCACCCTGGTGGTATAGTGGTGGTGGAGGCTGAGGATAAGGAGAAGAGCAATAAAAAGCCGAATTGAGGAAGCATATACCCATGTGTGGGTGTGAAGCGGTGCATGGGAATACACCTCCCAAAATAACACAGTGGATTTGACTTTGTTACTCTGCTGTCATTTGGTGGTGATGAGAAGTCTGGCCCAATCCTGCCCTTGTTTATTTTGATAAGGGTCAGCTTGTCAGCATTGTCAGTTGACAGGAGAGTGTGCTTATCAGTTATAATTCCCCCAGCGGCACTAAAAACCCGCTCTGATAACACGCTAGCGTCAGGGCAGGCCAGGACCTCCATGGCATACAGAGCGAGTTCATTCCAAGTGTCCAGCTTGGATACCCAAAAATTAAAAGGCACAGAGGAATCACGGAGGAAGCTGGTACGGTCAGCAAGGTACTCCCTTACCATCTTTTGAAACTTTCCACTCCTTGTGAGAGTACCCCGCGCCTCAGGGCCTTTAAGCTGGGCGGGTCTCAGAAAACTGTCCGAGAACGTTAACCGTGTTCCCCTGCCTCTGCTGGATTGGAATTGCGTCTCTCTCGCTTGTACGCCTTGGTTGGGCAATGAACTGTGACCTCTGCCGCTAGCGTGTTCAGATGGGAATTTTTATAAAAGTTCTGCAGCAAGTGCCTTCTGATACTGCCCCATTTTTGTAGACCTCTCCGCCTCAGGAATAAGAGAGTGAAAGTTCTCCTTGTAGCGGGGGTCTAAAAGTGTCACCAACCAGTATTGACTGTCACCCAACATTTTGACAACGCGAGGTTCACTTTTAAGGCAGCGTAACATAAAGTCAGCCATGCGTGCCAGACTGGTAACAGCAAGACTTCCTTGTCCTCACTAAGATGACAACTGACCATGCTCTCCTCCTCCTCCTCCTCCCCCCTGTCCTCAGGCCACCCACGCTGAACCAACGGTATGACAGTTGTACAGGTACTACCATCTACAGCGCATGATACCAGCTCCTGCTCTTCCTCCTCCTCCTCCTCTCCCTCATTGTCCCCCAATGCACGTTGGGATGAGATGAGGCTGGGTTGTGTGTAATCGCCCGCTACGGCTTCTTGATCCATCTCATCATACTCTGGCTTCAATGCCTCCTCTTTAATTCTCTGCAGAGAGCGTTGCAAAAGACAGACAAGTGGGATGCTGACGCTAATGATGGCGTCATCGCCATTCACCATTTTGGTGGACTCCTAAAAGTTTGTCAGGATGGTACATATGTCAGACATCCAGGTCCACTCCTGAGGTCTTACGTGTGGAGTCTGAACTAAATATCGACGGCCTTGTTGCAGCTGGTACTCCACAACTGCTCTCTTCTGCTCACAAATCCTTTGCAAAATGTGGAGGGTAGAGTTCCAACGTGTGGGCACATCACACACCAGTCGGTGTGCCGGAAGCTGCAAATGCTGCCGCAACACAGCAAGGGTGCCGGAAGCTGTAGCCAACTTCCGAAAATGAGCTGACAGGCGGCGTACTTTGACGAGCAGATCTGGCAACTCGGGGTTCGATTTAAAAAACCGTGTGTGATCTCGCCTCGCCTCTGAGCCGCCACCAGGTTACGGCCATTGTCACACACGACCATGTCTGGATGTAGGTTCAGCAGTGTCAGCCACAGATCTGCCTGCTCTTACACAGCTGTACACAACTCACAAGCAGTGTGAGGTTTATCACCTAAGCTTATGAGTTTCAGCACAGCCTGTTGCCACTTGGCTGAGGCAGTACTGCAGTGCTTCCAGCTTGTAACTGATGTGGTGATATCTGAGATGGAGGCTGAACATGAGGAGGAGGATGATGCGCAGGAGCTGTACACTGTGGGGGCAACTCTGACTGACATAGGGCCCACAATCCTCGGTGTGGGGAGGATGTTGTCACGGGTGTGTTGCCACGAAGATCGTCACGAGTACACAGCCTGACTTCTCGCAGCTGACTTGTTGGTGCTTTGTGTTTTCTCGGCAGTGAAGGAGTTAATTCTCTCTCTCTCTGGGCTAGCTGAGGTCCAGCCTCGCCCAGCTGCAATCAATGCTTCGTTAGTGAGACTCCTTTATATTCCTGCAGGTCTGTTTGTGAGGTGTCGGTGAAAGCTTTTCATTCAGACTTACAGAGCGGATCTTGGTGTTTGGAGTTGCTGAGATAAGTGTATTTGAAAGTGTTATTTCCCTTTCCTCGCTTTATCATTTATCTCCTTTCCCGTTGGTGTTCCCTCTGTTGTAGTTTTGTTGAAGTTGTATGCAAGGTGGTTTTGGTTTTTCCCTTGTACTGTCTCGTTCGTCTTAATACTGTGTGTGGGCATATTATCGCTGGTTCCCAATTGTTGTGATCGGGGTCCTTCTCAGGACTAGATTACTGTGGTGCAGGGATCCTCAGGAGGTAGGGGTTACGCTGGCGGCCTGGACCTCTGTACCTTTAACAGTACCTCCAGGATGAGGGATTAGTCAGGGCCCCAGCTTAGGGTCAGCTTAGGCCCCCTACCTCCAGTATTCTGTGACAGTGTGACATTTTCACCGACCAACTTAGTTTTTCTCCAGCTACCATGGATCCAGTAGCCGGTCTAGCTCAGCAGTTGCAGAGTTTGTCCATGGGGCTGGCGGACGTTAGGTCCAAGGTTTTGCATCCTCTGGAGCAAGCCGGACCAGAACCTAAAGTAGCTCTCCCTGACAGGTTCACTGGGGGGCGGGACAAGTTTTTTGTTTTCCGGGAGGCATGCAAATTGTACTTTCGGCTGCGGCCTCGGTCATCGGGCAGTGAAGAACAAAGGGTGGGAATTGTCATCTCGCTCCTACAAGGGGACCCACAATCTTGGGCGTTCTCTCTTCCCCCTAGCTCCCCAGTTCTCCAGTCAGTGGATAGGTTTTTCGCTGCTTTGGGACTCGTATATGATGACCCAGATCGGATCTCCCTTGCTGAGTCTAAGTTACGTAGGATTCAGCAGGGAGATCGTCCGGCGGAGGAATTCTGTTCGGAGTTCCGTAGGTGGGCCACGGACACCCAGTGGAATGACCCGGCTCTTAGGAGCCAGTTTTGTCATGGTTTATCCGACAAATTACAGGATGTGTTGGCACAGTATGACTCTCCCGCGTCACTGGAAGCCGCTATGGCCCTTGCTATTCGCGTTGACAGACGGCTTCGGGAGAGGTGCGGGATAACTCTACCCCCTGTAATGTCTCCACCTCTTACAAGGTCCCCTCATATGGTGGTTCCCCTGGTCAGTCCGGAGGAGCCTATGCAATTAGGAGGGACATCATTTCGGGGAAGGGGACCGGTGGTGCGCCATAAGACAGGAAGGTGTTTCCTCTGCGGGAAAAAGGGACATTTTATTGGGGGGTGTCCATCCCGCCCCTTGCTGAGTAAAGAGTCGTCGAAAAAACTGTTGATCCCAGGTTGTGTGGTTGACGGCAATCTGGGAGTAGGTATTTCGTCCCTAGGTTCGTCTCAGTTTCTCGTACCGGCGGAGGTGGTGGTGGGTACGAGAACTGAGAGGATATCTGTTCTTCTGGATAGTGGGGCCGGGGCTAATCTGGTTGATGCTCGGTTTGCCCGGGTTCAAGGTATGCGATTGAGTGAGTTGGCTAAACCCATCCCCATATTCTCGATCGATGCCAGGCCTCTCGGTCAGGGAAGTTTTTTGCAAGCTGTGCATGGCGTAAAACTTCAAGTGGGGGCAATACATAAAGAACTGTTGTCTTGCTACGTGTTGGAGGGTCTTCCCACTCCTATAGTGTTGGGCCTTCCTTGGTTAGCTAAGCATAACCCTGTTATTAATTGGCAAACCAGAGAGATAAGCCAATGGAGTAAATTCTGTAATAAAAACTGCATGAACACGGTCATCGGTGCGGTTACTCCTTGGGTCTTACCTCCATTTCTGGCAGACTTTGAGGATGTATTCTCGGAGAATGGGTGTCAGGAACTACCTCCTCATCGCGAGTATGACTGTTCTGTTAAACTGCTCCCTGAGGCCAAGTTACCTAAAGCTAGGTTGTATAACCTTTCTGGTCCTGAGAGGCAGGCCATGAAGGATTATATTTCTGAAAGTCTGGCTAAGGGGCATATTAGACCTTCATCTTCACCGGTGGCCGCGGGGTTCTTCTTTGTTAAGAAGAAAGATGGAGGCCTACGCCCTTGCCTGGATTTCCGTGAACTTAATCGGATTACGGTCCGAGATCCGTATCCGCTCCCACTTATTCCCGATCTCTTTAATCAGATCGTGGGCGCCAAATGGTTCTCTAAGTTGGATCTCAGGGGGGCGTACAATTTGATTAGGATGAAGGAGGGGGATGAGTGGAAGACGGCTTTTAACACTCCGGAGGGGCATTATGAGAACCTTGTCATGCCATTCGGTCTGACTAATGCCCCGGCGGTGTTTCAACACTTTGTTAATGATATTTTTCGCCACCTGGTGGGACAGTTTGTTGTCATATATCTGGATGATATCTTAATTTACTCGCCGGATCTGGTGTCTCATCAGGAGCACGTTAGACAGGTGTTACAGATCTTGCGGGATAATAAACTGTATGCCAAGTGGGAAAAGTGTGTGTTCGCCGTACAGGAACTCCAGTTTTTAGGCTTCCTGGTTTCTGCGTCCGGTTTTCGTATGGACCCTGGGAAAGTGCGGGCAGTTCTTGAGTGGGATCGGCCGGAGAATCTTAAGGCACTACAACGTTTCCTGGGGTTTGCTAACTATTACCGGAAGTTCATTCGTAATTTCTCGTCCGTGGTTAAGCCTCTCACAGACATGACTAAAAAGGGGACGGATTTTTCTAGGTGGTCTGACAAGGCTTGTCAAGCATTCTCCTCCTTGAAAAAATGTTTTGCCTCGGCACCCATACTCATTCAACCTGATGCGTCTCAGCCATTCTTTGTAGAGGTAGACGCTTCCGAGGTAGGGGTGGGAGCAGTATTGTCACAGGGTTCGTCCCCTGGTAAGTGGCATCCGTGCGCCTTTTTCTCTAAAAAATTGTCGTCCGCTGAGAGGAATTACGATGTCGGCAATAGGGAACTCCTGGCCATTAAGTTAGCTTTTGAGGAGTGGCGCCATTTTTTGGAGGGGGCAGTTCATCCGGTCACCGTCATCACCGATCACAAGAACCTGCTGTATCTGGAGTCCGCTAAACGTCTGAATCCCAGACAAGCTAGGTGGTCATTGTTTTTTACCAGGTTTAATTTCGTCGTTACATATCGTCCTGGGTCTAAAAATGTAAAGGCGGATGCCTTATCTCGTAGTTTCCCTGGGGCCGGGAATACGGACGACCCGATTCCTGTTCTTCAGGAGGGGGTGGTGGTTTCGGCAGTATGCTCTGAGCTGGAGGAGGAGATATTGGAGGCTCAGGGGGACGCCCCTGTTGGACCTCCGGGGAGACTGTTCGTTCCAGATCAGTTGCGACAAAAGGTGATCGAGGCACACCATAACTCAGTTTTTGCAGGACACCCGGGGAGTAAAGCAACTGTGGATCTCCTCTCGCGTCGGTTTTGGTGGCCTAACTTACATAAAGAGGTGGTAACTTTTGTCGCGTCCTGTGGGGTTTGTGCGCGCTCTAAGACCTCACATACCCGTCCGTCTGGGGCCCTCTTACCTTTGAAGATCCCGGAGCGTCCTTGGACTCATCTGTCTATGGACTTTATTACGGACCTCCCTCCGTCTTCGGGTAAAACGGTCATACTCGTTGTAGTGGACAGGTTCAGCAAGATGGCACATTTTATCGCTCTTCCGGCTCTCCCTAATGCTAAAACTCTTGCGCAGGTGTTCATTGGGGAGATTGTGAGGCTTCACGGGGTACCCTCCGAGGTGGTGTCTGATCGGGGGTCTCAGTTTGTGTCCAAGTTCTGGAAGGCGTTTTGTGCACGGCGGGGGATGCATTTGTCATTCTCGTCGGCTTTTCATCCTCAGACCAATGGTCAGACGGAACGTATGAACCAGAGCTTGGAGACATATCTTCGGTGTTTTGTGTCAGAGAACCAGGAGGACTGGGCTTCTTTCCTACCTCTGGCAGAGTTTGCTCTCAATAATAGGCGAAGCGAGTCCACTGGTAAGTCCCCGTTTTTTGGGGCATATGGTTTTCACCCCCAGTTTTGTACTTTCAGTAGGGGGGGCTCTTCGGGGGTTCCGGAGGAGGAACGATTTTCCTCATCTCTCGCTTCAGTATGGAGAGGGGTGCTGAAGAATCTGAATACTATGGGGAACCGATACAAACGTATGGCTGATAGGAGGAGAGTGTCTGGTCCGGACCTAAGTGTGAACGATCAGGTATGGTTGTCTACCAGGAATATTAAACTTAAGGTTCCCTCCTGGAAACTGGGTCCCAGGTTCATCGGGCCGTACAGAATCAGTTCTGTTATTAATCCGGTGGCATTCCGTCTTGACCTCCCCCCTACGTTTAAAATTCACAACGTGTTTCACAGATCATTGCTTAAGAGGTATGTGGCGCCGGTGGTACCGTCACCTTTACCTCCCCCTCCTGTGGTTGTCAATGGTAACTTGGAGTTCCAGGTATCGAGGGTCATTGATTCACGCTTTAATCGCCGGTCCCTTCAGTACTTGGTTCATTGGAAGGGGTATGGTCCTGAGGAGAGGATGTGGGTTCCTGCGTCGGATATTAACGCAGACCGATTAGTTCGGGCCTTCCACACGACTCACCCGGATAAACCTGGCCCTGAGGGTCCGGAGGCCCCTCGTAGAAGGGGGGGTACTGTCACGGGTGTGTTGCCACGAAGATCGTCACGAGTACACAGCCTGACTTCTCGCAGCTGACTTGTTGGTGCTTTGTGTTTTCTCGGCAGTGAAGGAGTTAATTCTCTCTCTCTCTGGGCTAGCTGAGGTCCAGCCTCGCCCAGCTGCAATCAATGCTTCGTTAGTGAGACTCCTTTATATTCCTGCAGGTCTGTTTGTGAGGTGTCGGTGAAAGCTTTTCATTCAGACTTACAGAGCGGATCTTGGTGTTTGGAGTTGCTGAGATAAGTGTATTTGAAAGTGTTATTTCCCTTTCCTCGCTTTATCATTTATCTCCTTTCCCGTTGGTGTTCCCTCTGTTGTAGTTTTGTTGAAGTTGTATGCAAGGTGGTTTTGGTTTTTCCCTTGTACTGTCTCGTTCGTCTTAATACTGTGTGTGGGCATATTATCGCTGGTTCCCAATTGTTGTGATCGGGGTCCTTCTCAGGACTAGATTACTGTGGTGCAGGGATCCTCAGGAGGTAGGGGTTACGCTGGCGGCCTGGACCTCTGTACCTTTAACAGTACCTCCAGGATGAGGGATTAGTCAGGGCCCCAGCTTAGGGTCAGCTTAGGCCCCCTACCTCCAGTATTCTGTGACAGTGTGACAGATGTGTTCCGTCCCAAAGTCCGACTGGGTCCCAGCTTCCACTATGTTTACCCAGTGTGCAGTCAGGGAGATGTACCGTCCCTGGCCACATGCACTTGTCCACGTGTCCGTTGTCAGGTGGACTCTCCCAGTAACTGTGTTGTTGAGGGCGCGGCAGATGTTTTGGGACACGTGCTTGTGCAGAGCGGGGATGGCACACTGGGCAAAATAGTGTCGGCTGGGGACCTAGTACCGAGGGACAGCCACTGCCATAAGGTTGCGGAAGGATTCCGTCTCCACCAGCCTAAAAGGCAGCATTTCCAACGCAAGCAGTCGTGAAATTTGCGAATTTAGGACTGTGGCCTGTGGGGCGTTGGCTGCGAATTTCCACTTTCGTTCAAAGGTCTGGGATATGGACAATTGAACACTGCGGTGGGACGTGGACGTGGACGTTGATGCTGTTTCTTGAGAAACTGCCACAACAAGTGAAGACTGAGAGGAGGGGGCATCTTTGTATGCAGTATGGACAGGGGATTGCCTTGCACACACAACAGGGGGTTCTGTTGCACGCACAACAGCGGAAGAAGTAATGGTGACACCCGCTGACACTGGTCATGGACCCTGGGGTTCACCCCACAAAGTCGGGTGCTTTGCTGCCATGTGCCTGATCATGCTGGTGGTGGTCAGGCTGGTAGTTTTGTCACCTCTGCTGATGCTGGCATGGCAGGTGGTACAAATGGCCTTTTTGGGGTTATCAGCAGAGTCTTTAAAAAAATTCCAGACTCTGGAAGACCTACCGGTTGTACTGGCAGCGTCCCTCGTGTTGGTGTTACGGGGATCTGTTGCCCGCCTTCTGTGTGCGGCCACCACACTGCTTCTTCCTGCCTGTTGGGGTACTCTGCCTCCCTCCCCCTGTGTGCTGCTGGCCTTGCTCTGCATGTCCTTCTGCCACGTTGGGTCAGTTACTAGATCATCCACCACCTCCTCCTCTTCCATTTGCGCACCACGATCCTCCTCCTCACTTCGTGGCAATTGTGTCTCGTCATCGTCCACCTCTTGTGACAAATTGCCAGCGTTGACTTCCTGTGGCCATGGATGTTCAAATATTTGGGCATCGCTACATGGGATCTCCTCTTCCATCACTTCAAGCGGAGCAGGTGAGGGGCACAGATATGGAAATGGACCAGTGAACAGCTCTTCAGAGTGTCCAAGTGTGGGATCAGTTGATCTCTGACGACACTCGGCATGGTGGGAGGAAGGAGCATCAGGGTGAGGAGGAGTATGCCTACGAGACTCACGGCTACAAAAACTTGACCGTGTGGAAGACAGACCGGAGGTGGTGGTGCCCAGGTAACTGGAAGTATTATCTGCTATCCAATTAATAACCTGTTCACACTGATCAGTTCGCAATACTGGTGTTGGTGTGTGCTTCCCTAGTAATTCGGTCAAGAAGTGGGAGCGAGAAGATGTGGCAGTTGGTTGTGGCACATTTTCACCTTGGCCACGGCCCCGTCCTCTACACGCACCATCACCAGAACGTCCAGTTCCACGTCCCCTGCCACGCGCCTTGCCCATTGTAAATTAAGTAAAATAGCTTACACTCACACTATCAATGGAAAAAGGGTAATAAAAAGGAGATTAGAACCGTGGAAAAGGAAAACCACAGTTCTATTTCTCTGGCCTACACTAGAATCTTTCAAACAGATATATTTGTGTCTGAACAATCAGGGAGACACTATTACTGTTTTTCTTTACGGAAAAATTACCAAAAGCTGGATAGGATAATACAGAGATTTGAACCGTGGAACTGCAAAACAACAGTTCTAACTTTCTGGCGTTTACCAGACTTTTTTAAATAGATATATTTGGGGCTGAACAGTCAGCGACACACTCAAACTGTTTTATTTATGTAAAAAATGCCCAAAAGTGGATAATACAGAGATTTAAACCGTGGAAATGCAAAACCACAGGTATAGTTATGTGGCATACACCAGAATCTTTCAAACAGATATATTGGTGTCTGACCAGTCAGGGAGACACTATTACAGTTTTTTTTTACGGCAAAAAATGCCAAAAACAGGATAATACAGAGATTTTACCCGTGGAACTGCAAAACCACAGTTATATTTTTCTGGCCTACACCAGACTCTTTTAAACAGGTATATTGGTGTCTGACCAGTCAGGGAGACACTAATTTATTCTTTTTTTATGGCAAAAAATGCCAAAAACAGGATAATACAGAGATTTGACCCGTGAAACTGCAAAACCACAGTTATATTTTCTGGCCTACATCAGACTCTTTTAAACAGATATAGTGTGTCTGACCAGCCAGGGAGACACTATTACAGCTTTTTTTTACAGTAAAAAATGCCAAAAACAGGATAATACAGAGATTTGACCCATGGAACTGCAAAACCACAGTTATATTTTTCTGGCCTACAGCAGACTCTTTTAAACAGATATATTGGGGTCTGACCAGTCAGGGAGACACTATTACTGTTTTTTTTTACGGCAAAAAATGCCAAACACAGGATAATACAGAGATTTGACCTGTGGAACTGCAAAACCACAGTTATATTTTTCTGGCCTACACCAGACTCTTTTAAACAGATATATTTGTGTCTGAACAGTCACAGAAACACTAAATTTTTTTTGGGAGGGGGGGAATACCAAAAGGTTAATAAGACGAGTATTTGGACAGTCTGACTGAGGAAAAAAAAATACAGGATTTAGAAGAAAAAAAAAATTTTTCTTGGCCCCTGAGAACCGGATGATAAGTCTAGCAATTTGACCAACAGGAGCACACAGGACTGTAATGCAGCGTTTGCTGGTATAACCACTGCGTCTCCTATACAGGCTGCCTGCCTGATATCTGGGATGGATATTAGTCTTGAGAAGTAGTGTTGAGCGAGCACTAAAATGCTCGGTGCTCGAAGCTCAGGCCGAGCTCGGCGTGATACTCGGGTGCTCGACCCGAGCAACGAGCCCAATGTTAGTCTATGGGAGACCCGAGCATTTTTGCGGCGGCACCCCCGGCAGTCTTTTAAAAGCCTAACAAGTGCCCAAAACGATAGTGACAGTGCTCAAATGACATGGGGACAGCATGGGGATCACCCCAGGAAGCATTTCTGACCCCCAGGTCACTGCTGTCAACAACGTGGTCAGAGCTATTAAGCCCCTTTTAAGGGCTCACAATAAAACGTTCAAAAACGAAACTGAAACTGCTTTCCTGTGAAATATATTAAGGAAGTTCCTTTCCAGGGTAAAGACTTGTGTATCAGGTAAAATAAATAATCCCCCCAAAAAATACTCCTCCACACCATGGGCAATGTTCAGAAGTAGCATTTTTTATGCTTTTTTGCACTTTTGTATTGGTTTCAACCGTGACAAATGCATTCACCGGGAAATGTCATTTTAACATTTTACAACCTTATCTGGCCATGTGCTGTGTGATACATGCATACAGTGCTGAAAAGACATGGGAACAGCATGGGGAAGACCCCTGGAAGAATCTCTGACACCCAGGTCACTGCCTAAAAGTGTGCCCATCAGAAGTGATCCTTGCCGCATCAGAAGATGCAGACTTGCAACTATCCCCGTGCAAGTCCTTCTCCCAGAGCAGTGTTCAATTGTACCTTCCTCATTCCTTGCAATGCAAGTGCAAGTGTGCAGCCTGCCACCCACCCCCAGGCTGCAATACCATACTGCTTGCTTGCACTTGAAATTGGGCCTTTTAGGCATGTGGTGGCGGAATCTGGCCACCAGGTCATGGCTGCGTTGGCGGCCTGGTATCCATACTCAGTCCCAAGCCGCCCGACAGCCGGGTGTCCACACTCGGTCCCCAGCCGCCAGGTGGCGGCCGGGTGTCCATACTCGGTCCCCAGCCGCCCCGGGGCCGGGCGTCCACACACGGTCCCCAGCCGCCTGAGTGCAGCCGGGTGTCCATAAACAGTCCCCATCTGCCCCTATTTCTCCTGTCAACTTCCCCCCACACACTTTTCTTAGCCCGGCCTGCTTTAGGGCAGCATTGGACGAGCCCACCAGAGAACCAGACTCCTCCGGTGGGCCCTGGCTTCTCCATCAGGGGAGTTGAGAGTGCCAAGGTGAGGAGCATGATGATGATGATAGAAGTTAGCATCTGCTTTGTTTTCTTGGAATGCAAGCGTAAGTGTGCAGCCTGCCACCCACCCACCCCCAGGCTGCAATACCATACTGCTAGCTTGCACTTGAAGTGGGGCCTTTTAGTTTTGAGTAGGCCGAAGCTGGCCACTACCTCATGGCTGCTTCGGCAGCGAGGTATCCATACTCAGTCCCCAGCTGCCCGGCGGCCGGGTGTCCACGCTCGGTCCCCAGCCGCCAGGGGGCGGCCGGGTGTCCATACTCGGTCCCCAGCCGCCCCACGGCCGGGTGTCCACGCACGGGCCCCAGCCGCCTGGGGGTGGCCGGGTGTCCATACTCGGTCCCTAGCCACCCCTATTTGTCCCGGTAACCTTTCCCACACTTTTCTTAGCCTGGCCTGCTTTAGCGCAGCATTGGACGAGCCCACCAGAGAAACAGACTCCTCCGGTAGACCCTGGCTTCTCCATCAGGGGAGTTGAGAGTGCCATGGTGAGGAGCATGATGATGATGATAGAAGTTAGCATCTGCTCTGTTTTCTTGGAATGCAAGCGTAAGTGTGCAGCCTGCCACCCAACCACCCCCCAGGCTGCAATATAATACTGCTAGCTTGCACTTGAAATGGTGCCTTTTAGTTTGGAGGAGGCCAAAGCTGGCCACTACCTCATGGCTGCTTCGGCAGCGAGGTATCCATACTCAGTCCCCAGCCGCCCCTATTTGTCCCGGTGTGCCTTATACATAAGATTAAGCCTGCATACCAAAACATTACCTGTGCCCTCCCCAGTGCATTTAGTGGGAAGGACAGCCTATTCTGCTGTAGTGTATGCATGCCAAACCCCTGTTCATGGTAGATGTAAAGATGCCTCCAACCCTGCACCTGTCGATGCAGACTTGCAACTATCCCTGTTCAAGTCCTTGTCCCAGGGAAGTGTTCAATTGTACCTCTCCCATTCCTTGCAATGCAAGAGCAAGTATGCAGCCTGCCACACACCCACTCCCAAGCTGCAATACCATACTGCTTGCTTGCACTTGAAATTGGGCCTTTTAGGCATGTGGAGGCGGAATCTGGCCACCACGTCATGGCTGCGTGGGCGGCCTGGTATCCATACTCAGTCCCCAGCCGCCTGGCGGCCGGGTGTCCATACTCAGTCCCCAGCCGCCCCTATTTCTCCTGTCAACTTCCCCCCACACACATTTCTTAGCCTGGCCTGCTTTAGGGCAGCATTGGACGAGCCCACCAGAGAACCAGACTCCTCCGGTGGGCCCTGGCTTCTCCATCAGGGGAGTTGAGAGTGCCAAGATGAGGAGCATGATGATGATGATAGAAGTTAGCATCTGCTTTGTTTTCTTGGAATGCAAGCGCATGTATGTAGTAGCGGCTAGGCCTGAGGTGGTCAGCGTTTTGGCGCATATCCTACCTCCTCCGAGGATTGCTGGATGTTGTCCTGCTACTATCCCAATTCTATGACTCCCAATAAAACAAAGCTTCAGGTGATAAATGATGGAAGAGGTGGTGGCAAAGGAGAAAGAGAAGGAGGAACAGGGACCATTCACATCAATATCAGGCCAGTCAACCACACATGTCTAGTAGGATATGTTTGTGTACCAAAAGGAGAGGTTCGGCTACACAGTTAAAGGGCATACAGTGAGTGCAATGCCTACCAAAAATTTTGAGGCACTCCAATGCCCCTTGGAAATGACATGGAGGTCAGAGGGCCTTAAATAAACTGTTTTTTTTCCATTTATAGCAACTGGGTCTCCTGTACACTGTTGGCCTAAGCAGTGAATGGAAGGCTTTCCAAAAATTATGAGGAACTGCAATGCCCCTTGAAACAAACGTGGATTACAGCGTACTAAAAACCTTCTACCCATTATTGGGTAGTGGGTCTCCCTTAGTTTTCGCCTTTGCATTGAAAAGCAAAAGCTGACTAAAATTAGGAGGAAATGCAATGCCCGTTGGAAGAGTCGTGGAGGTTAGAGGTAATTAAAAACAACATTTCAATGCCCCTTGGAAGAGCTGTGGAGTTCAGAGTGGTTTAAGAAGATGGTTTTAATGCCCCTCGGAAGAGACGTGGAGGTCCCAGTAGCTTAACAAGATGGTTTTAATGCCCCTTGGAAAAGTGGTGGAGGTTGCAGTAGCTTAACAAGACGGTTTGAATGCCCCTTGGAAAAGTGGTGGAGGTCGCAGTAGCTTAACAAGACGGTTTGAATGCCCCTTGGAAGAGACGTGGAGGTCCCAGTAGCTTAAAAAGACGGTTTTAATGCCCCTCGGAAAAGTGGTGGAGGTTGCAGTAGCTTAACAAGACGGTTTTAATGCCCCTTGGAAAAGTGGTGGAGGTCCCAGTAGCTTAACAAGACGGTATTAATGCCCCTCGGAAAAGTGGTGGAGGTCGCAGTAGCTTAACAAGACGTTTTTAATGCCCCTCAGAAGAGACATGGAGGTCCTAGTAGCTTAACAAGACACTTTTAATGCCCCTCAGAAGAAACGTGGAGGTCCCAGTAGCTTAACAAGACGGTTTTATTGCCCTTGGAAAAGTGGTGGAGGTCACAGTAGCTTAACAAGATGCTTTTAATGCCCCTCAGAAGAGACGTGGAGGTCCCAGTAGCTTAACAAGACGGTTTTATTGCCCTTGGAAAAGTGGTGGAGGTCACAGTAGCTTAACAAGATGCTTTTAATGCCCCTCAGAAGAGACGTGGAGGTCCCAGTAGCTTAACAAGATGGTTTTAATGCCCCTTGGAAAAGTGGTGGAGGTCACAGTAGCTTAACAAGACGATTTTAATGCCCCTTACAAGAGCCATACAGTACAGCATCTTAAAAATATTATTTCCATTATTGGGGAGTGGGTCTCCCACAGACTTTGCTTATGCCTTCCAAGCAAAAGCTGCCAAAAATTAGGACGGAGGAACTTGCAATGCCCCTTTCAAGAGCCAAGCAGTACAGCATATTACAAACATTATTCCCATTATTGGGGAGTGGGTCTCCCATAGTCTTTGCTTATGCCTTTCAAGCAAAAGCTGTCAAAAATTAGGACGGAGGAACCTGCAATGCCTCTTACAAGAGCCATGCAGTACAGCATATTACAAACATTATTCCCATTATTGGGGAGTGTGTCTCCCATAGTCTTTGCTTATGCCTTCCAAGCAAAAGCTGCCAAAAATTAGGACGGAGGAACTTGCAATGCCCCTTACAAGAGCCATGCAGTACAGCATATTACAAACATTATTCCCATTATTGGGAAGTGGGTCTCCCATAGTCTTTGCTTATGCCTTCCAAGCAAAAGCTGCCAAAAATTAGGACAGAGGAACTTGCAATGCCCCTTACAAGAGCCATGCAGTACAGCATATTACAAACATTATTCCCATTATTTTGAAGTGGGTCTCCCATAGTCTTTGCTTCTGCCTTCCAAACAAAAGCTGCCAAAAATTAGGAGGAAATGCAATGCCCGTTCGAAGAGTCGTGGAGGTTAGAGTTGATTGAAAATAACATTTCAATGCCCCTTCTAAGAGCTGTGGAGTTCAGAGTGGTTTAACAAGACGCTTTTAATGCCCCTAAGAAGAGACGTGGAGGTCCCAGTAGCTTAACAAGACGCTTTTAATGCCCCTTGGAAAAGTGGTGGAGGTCGCAGTAGCTTAACAAGACGGTTTGAATGCCCTTTGGAAAAATGGTGGAGGTCACAGTAGCTTAACAAGGGGGTTTGAATGCCCCTTGGAAGAGACGTGGAGGTCCCAGTAGCTTAACAAGACGGTTTGAATGCCCTTTGGAAGAGATGTGGAGGTCCCAGTAGCTTAACAAGACGGTTTTAATGCCCCTCGGAAAAGTGGTGGAGGTCGCAGTAGCTTAACAAGACACTTTTAATGCCCCTCAGAAGAGATGTGGAGGTCCCAGTAGCTTAACAAGATGGTTTTTATTGCCCCTTGGAAAAGTGGTGGAGGTCCCAGTAGCTTAACAAGACGGTTTGAATGCCCCTTGGAAAAGAGGTGGAGATCGCAGTAGCTTAACAAGACGGTTTGAATGCTCCTTGGAAGAGACGTGGAGGTCCCAGTAGCTTAACAAGACGGTTTTAATGCCCCTTGGAAGAGACGTGGAGGTCCCAGTAGCTTAATAAGATGGTTTGAATGCCCCTTACAAGAGCCATACAGTACAGCATCTTAAAAATATTATTCTCATTATTGGGGAGTGGGTCTCCCACAGTCTTTGCTTATGCTGTCCAAGCAAAAGCTGACAAAATTCAGGATGGAGGTTCTTTCAATAATGGCAACACGGACCACGGTCACCCTGATGGTATAGTGGTGGTGGAGGCTGAGGATAAGGAGAAGAACATAAAACAGCCGAAATGAGGAAGCGTATACCCATGTGTGGGTGTGAAGCGGTGCATGGGAATACACCTCCCAAAATAACACAGTGGATTTGACTTTCTGTTACTCTGCTGTCATTTGGTGGTGATGAGAAGTCTGGCCCTATCCAGCCCTTGTTCATTTTGATAAGGGTCAGCTTCTCAGCATTGTCAGTTGACAGGCGAGTGCGCTTATCAGTTATAATTCCCCCAGCGGCACTAAAAACACGCTCCGATAACACGCTAGCGGCAGGGCAGGCCAGGACCTCCAAAGCGTACAGAGCAAGTTCATTCCAAGTGTCCAGCTTGGATACCCAATAATTAAAAGGCACAGAGGAATCACGGAGGACGCTGGTACGGTCGGCAAGGTACTGCCTCACCATGTTTTGAAACTTTCCACTCCTTGTGAGAGTACCCCACGCCTCAGGGTCTGTCCGAAGGGAGGGTCTGAGAAAACAGTCCCAGAATGTTGACAGTGTTCCCCTGCCTCTGCTGGATTGGAGTTGTGTCTCTCTCGCATGTACGCCTTGGTTGGGCAACGAACTGTGACCTCTGCCGCTAGCGTATTCAGATGGGAATTTTTTTAACAGTTCTGCAGCAAGGGCCTTCTGATACTGCCCCCTTTTTGTAGACCTCTCCACCTCAGGAATAAGAGAGTGAAAGTTCTCCTTGTAGTGGGGGTCTAAAAGTATCACCAACCATTAATGACTGTCACCCAACATTTTGACAAAGCGAGGGTCACGGTTAAGGCAGAGTATCATAAAGACAGCCATGCTTGCCAGAATGGTAACTGGCAAGACTTCCGTGTCCTCACTAAGATGACGACTGACCATGCTCTCCTCCTCCTCCTCCCCCCTGTCCTCAGGCCACCCACGCTGAACTGACGGTATGACAGTTGTACAGGTACTACCATCTACAGCACATGATACAAGCTCCTGTTATTCCTCCTCCTCCTCCTCTCCCTCATTGTCCCCCAATGCACATTGGGATGAGATGAGGCTGGGTTGTGTGTAATCGACCGCTACGGCTTCTTGATCCATCTCATCATACTCTGGCTGCAATGCCTCCTCTTTAATTCTCTGCAGAGAGCGTTGCAAAAGACAGACAAGTGCAATGCTGACGCTAATGATGGTGCCATCGCCACTCACCATCTTGGTGGAATCCTCAAAGTTTGTCAAGATGGTACATATGTCAGACATCCAGGTCCACTCCTGAGGTCTTATGTGTGGAGTCAGACCTGAATATCGACGGCCTTGTTTCAGCTGGTACTCCACAACTGCACTCTTCTGCTCACAAATCTTTTGTAACATGTGGAGGGTAGAGTTCCAACGTGTGGGGACATGACACACAGCAAGGGTGGCGGAAGCTGTAGCCGACTTGCAAAAATGAGCTGACAGGCAGCGTACTTTGACTAGTAGTTCTGGCAACTCAGGGTACAATTTAAGAAACCGCTGAATCACGAGGTTAAGCAGATGAGCCAGGCATGGAACGTGTGTGATCTCGCCTCACCTCAGAGCCGCCACCAGGTTACGGCCATTGTCACACATGACTTTGCCTGGATGTAGGTTCAGCGGTGTCAGCCACAGATCTGCCTGCTCTTTCACAGCTGTCCACAACTCACAAGCAGTGTGAGGTTTCTCACCTAAGCTTATGAGTTTAGCACAGCCTGTTGCCACTTGGTGGAGGCAGTAATGCAGTGCTTCCAGCTTGTAACTGATGTGGTGATATCTGAGATGGAGGCTGAACATGAGGAGGAGGAGGAGGATGATGCACAGGAGCTGTGCACTGTGGGGGCAACTCTTACTGACATAGGGCTCGCAATCCTTGGTGTGGGGAGGATGTGTTCCGTTCCAAGGTCCGAATGGGGCCCGGCTTCCACTATGTTTACCAAGTGTGCCATCAGGGAGATGTACCGTCCCTGGCCACAAGCACTTGTCCACGTGTCCTTTGTCAGGTGGACTCTCCCAGTAACTGCGTTGTTGAGGGCACAGCAGATGTTTTGGGAAACGTGCATGTGTAGTGCGGGGATGGCAAACTGGGCAAAATAATGTCGGCTGGGGACCGAGTACCGAGGGACGGCCACCGCCATAAGGTTGCGGGAGGATTCCGTCTCCACCAGCCTAAATGGCAGCATTTCCAACGCAAGCAGTCGTGAAATGTGCGAATTTAGGATTGTGGCCTGTAGGGCGTTGGCTGCGAATTTCCGCTTTCGTTCAAAGGTCTGGGATATGGACAATTGAAAGCTGCGGTGGGACGTGGACGTGGACGTTGATGCTGTTTCTTGAGAAACTGCCAGAACAAGTGAAGACTGAGAGGAGGGGGCATCTTTGCATGCAGTATGGACAGGGGATTGCCTTGCACACACAACAGGGGGTTCTGTTGCATGCACAACAGCGGAAGAAGCAGTGGTGACACCCGCTGACACTGGTCGTGGACCCTGGGGTTCAACCCACAAAGTCGGGTGCTTTGCTGCCATGTGCCTGATCATGCTGGTGGTGGTCAGGCTGGTAGTTTTGTCACCCCTGCTGATGCTGGCATGGCAGGTGGTACAAATGGCCTTTTTGGGGTTATCAGCAGAGTCTTTAAAAAAAATTCCAGACTCTGGAAGACCTACAGGTTGTACTGGCAACCTCCCTCGTGTTGGTGTTACGGGGAATTGGTGCCTACTTTCTGTGTGCGGCCAACCACACTGCTTCTTCCTGCCTGTTGGGGTACTCTGCCTCCCTCACCCTGTGTGCTGCTGGCCTCGCTCTGCATGTCCTCCTGCCACGTTGGGTCAGTTACTAGATTATCAACCACCTCCTCCTCTTCCACTTGCGCACCACGATCCTCCTCCTCACTTCCTGGCAATTGTGTCTCGTCATCGTCCACCTCTTGTGACAAATTGCCAGCGTCGACTTCCTGTGGCCGTGGATGTTCAAATATTTGGGCATCGCTACATGGGATCTCCTCTTCCACCACTTCAATCGGAGCAGACGAGGGGCACAAATATGGAAATGAACCAGTGAACAGCTCTTCAGAGTGTCCAAGTGTGGGATCAGTTGCTGTCTGACGACACTCGGCATGGTGGGAGGAAGAAGCATCAGGGTGAGGAGGAGTATGCGGTCGAGACTCACGGCTACTAAGAGTTGACCGTGTGGAAGACAGACCGGAGGTGGTGGTGCCCAGGTAACTGGAAGTATTATCTGCTATCCAATTAATAACCTGTTCACACTGATCAGTTCGCAATACTGGTGTTGTTCTGTGCTTGCCTAGTAATTCGGTCAAGAAGTGGGAGCGAGAAGATGTGGCTGTTGGTTGTGGCACATTTTCACCTTGGCCACGGCCCCGTCCTCTGCACGCACCATCACCAGAACGTCCAGTTCCACGTCCATTGCCACTCGCCTTGCCCATTGTGAAGGAAGTAAAATAGCTTACACTCGCACTATCAATGGAAAAAGGGTAATAAAAAGTAGATTAGGACCGTGGAAGAGAAAAACCACAGTTCTATTTCTCTGGCCTACACCCGACTCTTTTAAACAATCTGAACAATCAGGGAGAAACTATAACTGTTTTTTTTTACGGAAAAACCACCAAAAGCTGAATAATAGAGATTTTTGACCGTGGAATGGCAAAACCACAGTTATTGTTTACTCGGGTATACCAGACAATTTTAAATACATATATTTGCGACTGAACAGTGAGCGACACAATCAAACTGTTTTTTTTTAGATACAAATGGGCCAAAAGTGGATAATACAGAGGTTTGAACTGTGGAACTGCAAAACCACACTTCTGTTTCTCTGGCCTACACCAGACTATTTTCAACAGACATATTTGTGTCTGAAAAATCAGGGAGACACTATTAGTTTTTCTTTACGGCAAAAAATGCCAATAGCAGGATAATACAGAGATTTAACCCGTGGAACTGCAAAACCACACTTCTATTTCTCGGGCCTACACCAGACTATTTTCAACAGATATATTTGTGTCTGAACAATCAGCAGACACTATTACTGTTTTTCTTTATGGCAAAAAATGCCAAAAGCAGGATAATACAGAGATTTGACCCATGGAACTGCAAAGCCACACTTCTATTTCTCGGGCCTACACCAGACTATTTTCAACAGATATATTTGTGTCTGAAAAATCAGGCAGACACTATTAGTTTTTCTTTACGGCAAAAAATGCCAAAAGCAGGATAATACAGAGATTTGACCCGTGGAACTGCAAAACCACACTTCTATTTCTCGGGCCTACACCAGACTATTTTCAAGAGATATATTTGTGTCTGAACAATCAGGAGACACTATTACTGTTTTTCTTTACGGCAAAAAATGCCAAAAGCAAGATAATACAGAGATTTGACCCGTGGAACTGCAAAACCACAGTTATAATTTACTGGTGTATACTAGACTTTTTTAAATATATATATTTGCGGCTGAACAGTGAGCGACACACTCAAACAGTTTTTTTTTAGATACAAATGGCCCAAAAGAGGATAATACAGAGGATTGAACCATGGAACTGCAAAACCACACTTCTGTTTCTCTAGCCTACTCCAGACTATTTTCAACAGATATATTTGTATCTGAAAAATCAGAGACACACTTTTTTTTTTGGGGGGGGGGGGCGGACCAAAAGTTTAATAAGATGGGTATTTGTACAGTGTGAAGGAGGGAAAAAAAAGAGGATTTAGATGAACAAAAAAGGATTTTTCCTGGCCCCCGAGACCTGGAGCTAAGTCCAGCAATTTCAGCAACAGGAGCACACAGGACTGTAATGCAGCATTTGCTGGTATAACCACTGCGTCTCCTATACAGCCTGCCTGATATCTGGGATGGATATTAGTCCTGAGAAGGACTGTTTGTTTGATCTGGCAGCCTTTACAGAACCTGCACTAACTATTTTGCAGTATATATCTCTCCCTAAATCAGCAGCACTGTCCCTACACTGTCTGATCCCAGCCGTCTGTGTCCAAGATGGCGGCACCTGGTTTTAAATACTCAAGGTGACGCTGTGCGGCCAGCCAATCAATGTAATGCCCACAACCAACATGGCTGCGGCATTACAGTGACTGGCAATCCCTGCATGTTCATTGGCTCTGTAAAGAGCGCCAAACATGGAGGGCGGAGACCTGAGCTCCCGCCCGAGTAATCCAGAAATGCTCAGTGCTCGCCAAACATCCCGAGTAGCGTGATGCTCGGGCGAGTACCGAGCAGTGGCGAGCATGCTCGCTCAACACTACTGGGAAAGACTGTTTGCTTGATTTGGCAGGCTTTAGAGACCCCACACTACCTATTTTGCACTATATATCTCTCCCTAACTCAGCAGCACTCTCCCTACACTGTCTGATCTGGAGCGACTGTGTCCAAGATTGCGGCGCCCGGTTTTAAATACTCGAGGTGACGCTGTGCGGCCAGCCAATCACTGTAATGCCCACAAACAACATGGCTGCGGCATTACAGTGACTGGCTGGCAATCCCTGCATGTTCATTGGCTCTGTAAAGAGCGCCAAATGTGCAGGGAGGAGACCCAATATCCCGCCCGAGTAACCCGGAAATGCTCGGTGCTCGCCGAACATCCCGAGTAGCGTGATGCTCGGGCGAGTAACGAGTAGTGTTGAGCATGCTCGCTCAACACTAGTGTCATGCATACCAGGATAGGGATGAGGGGTGTCATGCATATCAGGATTGAGGGGTGCCATGCATACCAGGATGGAGGGATGCCATGCATACCAGGATGGAGATCAGGGGTGCCTTGCATATCAGGATGGAGGGGTGCCATGTAAACCAAGATGGAGGGGTGCCATGCATACCAGGATGGGGATGGAGGCCACATATAATAGGAAGGGGGGGGCATATATACCAGGATGGGGGATATTAACAGAATTGGGGGACATCTATAATATAATCAGGGATGTGTCTGTTTGTCTGAAACCTCTATAGACTGCTCAAGGACGATGCGCATGCGCAGTCTGGCTCCAGACAGAAGAACGTATCCAGGCATTACAGGAAAGAGGAGTATGGCCCCGGAGATCGCGGTATGCATAGGCAGTGAACGCATACTGTGATCTCCGGCACCATAAGTACATACCTGACCGGGAGGAGTGTTGCCGCGGCTCCTTTATTCAGGCCGGAGGCCGGGGGAGGAGTGCGGCATCTAAATTGGAGCAAGTGCATAGCGCGCTATCCGGCGCCATTTTAGTGAAGACACATTTGCAGTGCATCTTCAACAAAATGGCGCCGGACAGCGCGGTATGGGTGCACACGTAATCAGGCGCCACACTCCTCCCCCGGCCTCTGGATGGGGGAGCAAGATGGGGGTACCACAAAAGAGCATGGGGCTCAGGAAGGGAGCAGCACATAACAGGATGGAAGTGCAGAATGGGGATAGCACATAACAGGATGAGGATGCAGGATGAGGGCTGCACATAACAGGATGTGGGCTGCACACAATAGTATGGGGGCTGCACGTGCCAGGATGGGGAAGCATGGACCAGGATGGGGGCTGCACATAAGATGTGGGCTGCACATGCCAGGATGGGGGCTGCACATGCCAGGATGGGGGCTGCACATGCCAGGATGAGGGCTGCATATGCCAGGATGGGGGCTGCACATGCCAGTATGGGGGCAGCACATGCCAGGATGTGAGAGCATGGACCAGGATGGGGGCTGCACATGCCAGGATGGGGGCAGCAAATGCCAGGATGGGGGCTGCACATGCCAGGATGGGGGCAGCACATGACAGGATGGGGGCAGCACATGACAGGATGGAGACAGCACATGACAGGATGGGGACAGCACATGCCAGGATGGGGGCTGCACATGCCAGGATGGGGGCAGCACATAACAGGATGGGGGCAGCACGTGCCAGGATGGGGGAGCATATACCAATAAAAATGCTCGCCACCCGGGCATAGAACGAGATCAATAGGTAGTGACATATAACGCCGGTCAATTAGTCTTTTCTGAACATGCAATGAATAAAGACCTCATTTTCTGAAATGTGTCTGCCAGCACATAGAGCCCCTAGGGGTAGTGACTCTAATGCTTTCACATTTATCTCTGACTTTTTAATTGTATCAAATAAAGTTTTGGATTTTACAGGAACTTGGAAGCCGTATTAATCTGTTCTCCACTCTGCAGTGATGTTCTAAAATGTCACTGCATAGTAAAGCAGCTTCATGCAATAGTGCAGTTGCTGTAGTGGGGAGCCGGCTGTCAGACACAGCCAATCTCTCCATAGAGAAGGCACATATAGTTAACTACCATCTCTGCCTTCTCAATCACTATATACACAGAGCTAAACAAGCACTGTGTATAGGAAGCTCTAATGGCACTTCCTCCTGCTGACCCAGCGAACATGTGATCGCTTTGTTTAGGGAGGGAGCACGAACTGCAGGGATTCAAGGAGAACCAGTCAGCTCCATTGTACAACCTGGAGACTAAATTTACTCTGTAACTGGGGTTAATATACCATCACCAGTTATAGGGAAAATCAGATTTCAAAAAGTGTTTAAATGTTGAAATGCCCCCCTAAAGGTCCTAATTGAGGGCACAAATGTAAAATTAATGAAAAATCTATAAATAAATGTTAAAAATCCACAGCCAGTCCAAAGTGCTGTTACTAGCCCTGCCCACTTGAAAAAAAAAACATTCCAAATATTTAAAAATAATTGTTTAAGAAAGAGAGCACATTTTAAAATATATTTTGTGGTCAGAAAAAAATGTGAAAAACACGTTTTTCTTTCCTTTTTCCACCAATTATCACCTATCGGCAAAAAAAAACATAAAAACAACATAAAAATTAAGCCTTGTGTATCATGAAAAAAGATGCAAAATCTATTTAAATATCCAAACAACAAATAATGTTGTAGTTTGGTAAACTGAAAGTATGAAAGAAAAAAAAATGTGCCTGGTGAGGAGGTAATATAAATGGACTGGTCTTGAACTAATTAAATAATTCAAGAGTTGTTGTAATGTCCCATCTTCAGGAGTGCATCTGTCCTGGTCCCAAGCTCCTTGCTTTGTGGGGCAGTGCGCTCCAGAAAATTGACTATTCGAGCCAGCTATGTGAACAGAGCGCTCTCCCATGCGACTAGCAGAGGCATCTTCACCTCTGCAGCATGGGAGAAGCAAAGGGGCTCTGAAGCTGGTCGGATCGAGCAATCTTAGACCAGATTCAGAGCGCAGCAAGCAGACTCAAGTGCACAGAGCCGGTAAGTGGAGTGCAGTCCTTGCCTACACAACCAGATACTCTGAGACCATATACACTGTGTACATAATTATTAGGCAATCTGTAGTTTTAATGATTAATATTATTATTGAACAACTACAGGGCTGTCGGTCAATTCAAAAATTTAATAAACCTGAAACCTGAATATTTAGGAAAGTAAAAGTGAAGTTTTGTCTTTCTTCCGAGAATATGTACAGTATGTGAAATTATTGGGTGACTATTAGTATGCAGAATTATCATGCAACTAAATGAAAATGTACATTTTCCCAACTCAATTATTTATTTTCATCTACTCAAGTGAAAATAATAACCAAACAACTCAAAATGTGCAAAAATACATTTCTGACATTTCAAAAAAGAAAATATCAGTGACTAATATTTTCAATAACAGTCATAAGTCTTCCATTCATGGAGTCTGTCAGTTTCTTAATCTGTTGACGACCAACCTTTTTGGCAGCGCCGACTACAGCCTTCCAGTTCAGAGATGTGTACTGCTTCCTTTCATTGTAAATCTCTCATTTAAAGAGAACCTGTCAACACAATTTTGTAACATATAGTAAAGACATGGCTGTAATGGTGCTGTTATACTGATTACATTTATACCTTTGGTGAAGAAATCCACTTTGTGGTTCTTCTTTAATCATCATTTTAAGCTTTCTGTTAATTAGACTTCGGTGCACATGGGTTGAGTCTTCCCTTGTCTCTGTGATTCCCTGCCCCTCCGCCTGCCTCCGGTCTATGGTTTTTAATGCCCCGATCCTGGTATAATGTCTCCATTCTGGTATAATGTCCCCCATCCTGGTGTAATGTGCTCATTCTGTTATAATGTCCCCCATCCTGACTCAATGTCCCCCATCCTGGTCTCCTTCTGTTCTTCCCCAGCAAATATTAAAAAGAAACAAATTATTCTACTCACCTTCCTCTGCTCCCACGCAGTGTGTTGTCCTCTTCTGTAGCAGGCACAGGAGCTGGAAGCTGACTTTGGCATACCGGCACAGCAGCGCATGATGTCACGGCCATGCACCGTTCATCTCTGGTAAGCCACCATCAGCTGTATTGCAGCTCAGGAAGCCGGCAGGTCTCTGCACCGCAAAAAATTTCACCGCAATGTGCATCTGAGCATGCACATCCAGGTGAAATGAGTGTCTGTGGGACCCCCTCCTGCACGGGCCTGGTCACACCCTTTGCAACCGTGATCACTGAGCCCCTGCCTACAGACCTTGCGGCACCCTTGTCATTTTGCACTAGTTACTGTATCTTGTACTTACAGTGTGCATCTATTAGTTTGACAGATGCATGCCTCACTCAAGATGTTCTCCTCCACATGTTTGCTTTGTACTTTGGCACTGCTGCTGTTACTGCCATAGTAAACTCTGATGCTAACTAGTGTCAGGATGCTCTGTGCTTCTTTGCATCGGATCTAGCTTGTGTGCCAGGTTATGTTTAGCAAAGAAGTGCTAACATAAGCCAATATCTGAACTTTGCACTGACGCACCCCCAGGGCCGTGGGGTATTCGGCAGCCGGGCCTCTGGTTGCCGGGGGATATCACGGTGGCTGGCCCAGTCCGTGACCCAGGGCGGTCAGTGAAAAGGGGAACTTCTATTATATGGGGTTTTTGGGATTATTCGTGACGGCACCTGTGGAATGCGGCTACGGGGTGCCGTCGCTGCGGAGCAGTCATCTGAGGCAGATGGTAGGGCAGCTTGTGATGGAATGGCTCCCCACAGGTGGAGCGGGCCTCAGGGCAGCGTGGGGGATGTACTGGATGGTGGTGCAGGGGGGAGACGGCAGGACGGTCCCGAAGGAAGGATGGACACTCACACAGGGGTAAGCTTCAGTATCTTTACTGGTGATGCTGAAGGCACGGTCCAGGGTACTCCAGGTGAAGGGCGCACTTCTGGACTCTCCCCAGAGAGCGGGTATAGGGCCTCCTGATCCGTTGCTTTATTCTCTAAGCTTCTGGCCTGCCTGGAGCTGGACCTAGCTTGGTTACTGTCTCTCTCTGCACCTGCTGACCTGGTGGTAGGGCCTTCTCTTTGGAGATCACTCTCCCTGGACGCTGGGGCCTCCGTGACTCCTAGCCCTGGTACTTTAGTCAGTGTTTGGTGAACCTGGGACCTGTAGTCCTCCAGGGATTCCGGTGATTCCTACTGGGCGTAATGGGTCCCTGCAGGTGCGGACCCGGTGTCCGGTATATATATCGGAGTGAGCCTGATGTGCTCCTCTGCCCCCTCACTACTTCTTCTTTCTCCTCTCGCCTTCGGCCCACTCAAGGCCCTCACTAGGCTTCCACACATGCTATAGGCCTTGGCTCGCCTAAGCACAGCAGCCAGCTTGCTGCTTTCTTCACTGCTCTCAGAGCGTCAGCACACTCTCAGCTCACTCTGAGCTCTGTCCCTCTCTGTGTCTCAGCAGGAACTAATCTGAAACTGAACTGAGCTGCCTAGCTCCACCCTCAGTATATATATCCCTATCAGGGCTCCCTCTGGTGGTCTGAGGTGGTAGGGTGGAGGTGTGTGAATGTGTGAGGGCCTCTTGTGGAGAAGTCCATCCATGCACCCTTCTGGGTTCTGTGGCACCAATGCGTAGCAGGGGCGCCACAGCACAATTATACACAGTGATCAACATAAACACCAAACTAATATGCCCAGGAATGTCCCAATTCTCATGATTTATCATTTGCATAATCTCATTTTAATTGACGGTTCCTCTTCATCAACATCTACTAGTAATATAGGTGCTGGAACTTCTTTTTCCTTCACTTCCCAGCATGCATTGCTCGTTCCATTGTCTAATGGCTTGCCTGTCCTAAACTGACACCCAGGCTCTATGTTATATGTGTATCTAGATTGAAAGATAGGAGAGAAAAACATAGCGACAAAGACCTGCCCTTAATTCATGTAACCTGTCTCCGCTGCTAGTGACAGATTACACAGGACAACAAAAACTGGATTCCAAGTTAGACTGAAGGAAGACACCTAATGGACAGTAGTTCGGAGTGATTTTTTGGGGTAAGCAAACATCATTTTTAAATAAAGTGACTTTTTTATTAAATGAGATCAAGTTAATAGAGCAGTTCCCATTAAACAGTACTTGCATACACAGCAATACTGATTTTGAAGTCCAACCATTACCGAATCCAAAAATCTATGGCAAAAGCAATGTACCTAAATATGTACAATGGCTACAATGGCTTACAAGTAACAAAATGTGCCTGTCACGCAAGGTGTGGGAAAGACTTAGTGCAACACAAAGGGAAGAGGGAAAGGGAGCCCAGACTCTAGGGAAAGGTGGAAAGTGGACACCTCCTAGGTAGATCTAGCATCACCCTGTCTCCCCTAATGTCCCTGTATTAGCTCTTCACCAATCGCCGCACGCGTGCCTCACCCTGTCTTTCCCTGATGTATGGCTAAGGCTAGGGAAGGGAGGAGATGAGCACTAGTCGATCTCCACTAAACACTATAGACAACAAGAGTGGACAAACAGGTGGAAATTGCTTAGCTTTAGATTAATCCAGACAAATGTGCACACGTCCTCAAGCTCCAGAGAGGACGAGGTACTGCTCTTGCTAAAGTCTTCACAAGTACTAATGAATATTGCCAGCACCGCCCTGTGAAACACAGCAGGTATTTATACACCCTGGGAGGGAGTTAATTAGCCAGAGGGAGATAGCCGCTGGGTCCTAGAGACAGCCTCTAAGAAGATGTCTGTAATGCCAAACGTAGAGATCTCCTGCAACCAACTGCAGGGCGACTGTCTGTCACCTCTGACACACCCATGACAGTGCCAAGATCTCTGGTAATGGAAAACCAGTTTCTAGTATAACATGTAAAAGCTCAATTTGTGGTGTGCATTGATGAAGTTTACTTTATTACATTCAGAAGCATAATCAAGCTTTTCCACTGTGTCAAAATAATTCTATAAAATCTCATTTATATAGAGCAACATCTGGCAGCAAATATCAGCAGCACCAAAATGATGCAAAACTTCAGTATGTACAAGTACCCTAACATAATTCTTCAACTAAACATTTTCATGTCAGAAGGCTCATTTTGTTTTCAATTTTGTAAATGTGTTGTTTTTTTCAGTTCAGGTTTAAAGAGAAAATTTTATTTTTTAAGCTTGGTGTAAAAAAATGAATAATTTGTGCACATGTTATTCTAGAACTTCAAACCGTTAAAACAATGAATTGAGCTTGTCTTAAAATAAAGAATTTATGGTAATATCTAGGTTAGAAACTTTGCAAAACTGCAGTTTGGAAACTCAAAATCTGCTATCATTTGCAGTTTAGAAAACTGTTCTGTTTTCACTGTACATAAAGTAACATTATCCTAATTTACCAGTATTGCTAAAGAGTCAGCAAATGGAGGTGCCAACGTTAAAGCGTATTAAATTCATCATTTCTCATAGATTTGATGATTTGGGGATTTCTTTATTAGGTTTTCACGGTAAACTTTTAAAAAGAATAACAAGAACAATACTAGAACATAGTATGCTAAGTGCAAAGAACACAGCATGCAGTATAATAAGCTTACTTAAAGGAAAAGTGCATTTTTATCCTACTCTGTGTGTGAGTGACTAGTACAAATACTCCTGTTTAACTCTTGATACAATTTCCAAGGAAAATCTTGAGATATTACAGAATGCGTGATTTTCTCTTTGCTGAGATGAATGTAAAGAGAAGTCCATGACAGTCGGCATTTCTTGTTCTTTTTTAGACTGTCAGTAGATCTGGCAAATGTTTGACATCTGTTTGGGTCATTTTTCTCATGCACTATGAATCTTTTTCATTAGCTTTTCATGAACTTTAATATATAGCATGATTAAAAAAATGTAGAAGGATTTAGTTTAATCATTGAAAATGTCCATTTTGAATATTTCCAACACCATGTTTCACTGTTATCTTCAAAGTGGGATCAATGGCGCTATATAAATAAATAAATAATAATAAAAATAATAATAATGGTTGGTACCAAAAATATTTATTTTTGACACATGAGAGACCACACTGCAGATTTCCACTGATCTAATGTCCAGTTCTTGTGTTGCTTGTCTCTTCTTCTTGTTTGCAGGTCCTCAGTAATGGTATCTTTGTAGCAATTTGGCTATAGAGGCCTGCTTCTCACATTCTCCTTTGGACATTTGATGTTGAGATGTGTCTTCCACTTGATGTCAGTACATAATTTATGAAGGCTGTTATCTGAGGTGCTTTCAATGTGTGGATGCAACGCTGATGAACTTATGTGCTGGGTACTGCACATTTGTCACCTATATAAATCAATAAGGGGTGGATGTGCAGTACCCGGTTGTGACCACTATACAGTAGACGGAGCTGTGCATTTCTGTAACTGAGTAGTTCCTGTGGGCACCGAGAACACCTCATCAGCAGGGGTGCCAGGTGTCACACCAACACCGATCAGACATTGATGACCTATCCTAAGGAATGGGTGAAAAACCCCTATAACTAGGAGATAGGGTGGGCTGAGTGTATAAATTATAATTATTAGAATATACACTGACCTTAGGTCATCCTGCAGCTCGGGGCATACATAGCAGAAGTCCTAATTCTAGTTCCCCCCTTCAAAACCAAAAATTGTCAGCCGGGTCATGGGGCATAGGCACAGTCACAGAATGGCGTATCTCTCAACTTTTAAAGACAGTCATTTTTCACCTATTGAACTCCCTTAGTGTTCTCACCCACAAACTGTACGGAAAAGGTTGTATAGGAAAGATACATTCCTATTTAAAAACAGCGATTTGCATGTGGGCTGCTTTGGTTTGAGTGCCTGGGCTGATTTTCAGTTCCAGTCCGGCCCTGAGCAGCAGCAAAAGCAGCGGGAGCAGCTCCGACAACAGCAGCAGCAGATTGATTTACTCACAGAGGCGATTCGTGGTACGGTAGCAGCTACGACCCCAATGTCAGCTGATGATTTCTCTGTCTGGAAGGAGAGCCTTGCAGAAGATGTCCCCCTTTACAGGACGCCAAAGAATATGAAAAATTGAAAACAGAAATTTTGGTGCGCTTGGGGGTGACAGTGTCTGTCAGGGCACAACTGGTCCACTGCTAGGCATATCACCATGACAAACCCCCACACTTCCAAATGTTTGATCTGCTGCACCTCATCCAAAAGTGCTTACAGCCGCAGTCCTCTACCCCAGTGCAGATGGTGGAGCAAGTTGTAATGGACAGGTTTGTGCACTCCCTTCCAAGCCTGATGCAAACTCGGGTTGCCCAAGGAGATCTCCGGAATGCCGAACACTTGGTAGGACTGGCCAAAAGCTAACAGGGAGTCAAAGGATCCATGGGGAGGCAACCCATTCCATACTGGGGGGCAAAGGTTAAAAAAGGGGTGGGGCATCCAAAATCCAAGGGGGAGGCAGAGGTCATGCCAAAGCCTTCATCAGGGGATGTAATTTGTTGGAGATGTCACAGTCCAGGTCATATAGCAGCCCATTGTCCCCTGACCATAAAGCAAATGGACTGTAGCATGGGACGCTGGTGTTCCTTCTATGCATATCCAGCTTGTAGTGTGAACTGTCCACCAGGCAAGGGGCCCCAAGCTTGTCCTGTAAAGGTGAATGGCCTGCAAATGACTGGACTACTAGACTCAGGGAGTTTGGTGACCCTCATGAGGGACACACTCCCTCTCCAATTGATGCCTGGGAAGAAGGTGGACGTCCGCTGCATCATGGGGATGCTAAAGACTTTCTGGTGGCCAGAGTGGTAATTGTGACGGTGCAAGGTACTGAGTTCCATGGGGTCATTGTGGTCCAGTATTTGTTGCACCCAATTATCATAGGTTGGAACATTGTGTTGTTTTAGGACTTGTGGGGGAGGGGCGGAGACCTCAATTTCTCAGGGAAGAAACGGGTTGGCCCTAAAAAAGTCACAACGACCTCAGAGTGTAATGAGTTTCCCTTCTGTGTAACATAGGGACCTAACTCTAAAAGATGCATTCAATAAGGTAACAGTCATAAACGGCATAGCACAGGGCTGAACACCAGGTTTCCCTATTATATGTTGATTGGGGACTTATTGTACCGAGTCACTAAGGTGAGGGAGAAGATAGTGGAGCAATTATTGGTACCAGGACCCTATAGACAAAGGATGTTGGACAGGGCCCATTCACATGTCTTGGGTGGCCACATGGGAGTGGAAAAAACTCAACAATGGGTCATGCGGAGGTACTATTGGCCCAGGTGTCACTGTGTAATCATAAAATATTGCAAGTCCTGTCCCACCTGCCAGTTGACCGCTACTTCCTCTCCATTCCAAAATCCTCTCTTTCCACTAGCCATTACGGTATAGCAACAGAGAAACGAAGTTGAAACTCCATGTGGACTGGACAGACCAGAGTGGTGTCCCCATGGCAGAGACACTATCACCGGCCCAGAAACAACAGTGCCGAGAATTTCTTAAGCGGAACCAGGACCTGTTTTAGGAGTTACCAAGATGTACGCAGGTTGGTGAACATGGAATCCTGACGGAACCACATGTGCAGACGAACCAAAAGCTGTATAGAATACCAAAAGCCCACCACAAGGTGTTTTCGAAGGAAGTAACTAAAATTGATGCTTATCTGATATACCATGATGATGAACTCATATCGAAGCTAGGGTCAATCAGATACATCATCTCTCCGGACCTACCGAAATGTTACTGGCAAATCCCCCTCTCTTAAAGTGCCAAGAAGAAGACAACCTCTTCTATACCTGATGGTTGCTTTCAGTATACCAGAAACCCATTTTGCCTGCAAAGAGACCCAGCTACCTTCCAGAGGGCCATAGAACGGATCTTAGCCCCTCACAAAAAGTACGCCGCAGTTTACCTTGACGATATTGTGATATTCAGCCTGGATTGGGGAAGTCCTCTGCAGAAGGTCCAGGCTGTGCTGGATGCACTGAGGAAAGGGGAATGTCACACTAGGAATAGGGAGAACCAGTGTATAACGATGGGAAAAGGGAAGGGAGCCCTAGATCTTGGGCAGGAGAGAGTGGAGACCCCTAAACAGAAGTACCGACAAACCCTAACTCCCCTATCGACCCTAAATAGGTTCTGCAGCTATCGCCGAGCAGGATACCTAGCCCTAGCAGACCCTAAGACTAGGCCCTAGGAAGGGAGCTGGAGGGTTGAGCACTAAGTCAGCCCCACTAAAAACTAAAGAACACACAGGGGACACAAACAGGGGAATACACTTTGCTCCAAGATGACACCAGAGAAAGCACAGCAACAATCCTCAAAGAAACTCCAAGGTAATTCTAGTCGACTATTAGAATCCCAGGCCTGAATAGATATAACATCCTATCACTAGCAAACTGAGTATCTGAGTGTATTTAAAGACACTAAAAGGAAGTGCTAATTAACACAAGAAAGCTGAGGATAATGCAGAGTCCTAAAGGGAAAAGTATAAAAAGGATCAGGGAGATGTTTGTAAGGCCAAACGCAGTGATCTTCTATAGCCAGGCACCTTATGACTAGTGTTGAGCGATACCTTCCGATATCAAGAAATATCGGATCGGATTGGACCGGGCCGATACCCAAAAAGTATCGGATATCGCCGATTCCGATACCGGAAACTAATGCAAGTCAATGGGACACAAATATCGGAATGAAAATAAACCCTTTCTTTCCTTGTAGGTTAATTCTACATGAAGGAAAACAACTAACAATAATGTAGAATGTATTGGGGGAGGTGGTTGCCCAAATCGATGGGAACAGTGCTCACACTGAAACATGAAAAGCCGGCAATTCAGCAGCGGCATACACCGGTACCCGACAATTTAGAACAGAAAGAATAGAGCTTCACACATAGATAGATAGAAACATGTCAGTCACATATATATGAAGTACAGTGACAGTGTTGCTTACTGTACTTGTTATTTAGTGTAAAGTATTTATTTAAAAAAATATTAGTGTTTTCATGCACCGTCTCTTTAAAAAAGCCGGCCGGCAATTCAGCAGCGGTACCCGACAATTTCCAACAGAAATAATAGAGCATCACACATAGATTAGATAGATAGAAACATGTCAGTCACATATATAAGAAGTGCAGTGATAGTGTTGGTTACTGTACTTGTCATTTAGTGTTAAAATAAAGGATTTATTAAAAAAAAAATTGGCGTGGGGTTCCCCGTAATTTTAGTCTCTAGCGGAGGTTAAGCAGACAGCTGGGGCAGATGTTTGGAGCCTGGTAAGAGGGTAATAACCACGGAGCTTCCCAGGCTGCTAATATCAGCCCCCAGCTAAATACCTAGCCTTTACTAGCTATTAAAATGGAGGACCCCGCCAAAAAATTACGTTGGGTCCCCCCTATTTTAAACTGGGGGCTGATATTAATAGCCCAGGAAGGGTGCCATGAATATTGGCCCCCTCCCAGGCTAGAAACACCAGCCGTCAGCCGCCCCAGAAATGGCGCATCTATAGGATGTGCCAATTCTGGCACTTAGCCTCGCTCTTCCCTCTGCCCTGTAGCGGTGGAAGTGGGGTAATAGGGTAATAGGGCTGGGGTTGATGTCAGCTTATAATGCCAGCTGACATCAAGCGCAGGTTAGTAATGGAGAGGCGTCTATAAGACACCCCCATTACTAACCCCATAGTCAAAGTTAAAAAAAAACACAAACACCCAGAATAAAGTCCTTTAATTGAAATAAAGACACAATTCTTTATTGTTCTAAATTAAACCATACTTACCATCACGCCCATTCCAGCTGAAGCCAATGATCTCCTGCAATAAAAGAAAAATAATAAACCAACATCAACCTTACCTTTCGATGGTTCCCAGGACAGCTCCAGCTCTGCTACATCGAGATGACAGGCTGGACCGCAGCAGAAAGCTGCCATCCAGCCTGTCATCCCGCAGACACTGAGAAGCGCAGGCATGCTTGCGCTCCTCAGTGTCAGGCTGTGACGGCATCCAGATGAGCCAAGTCTCTCACGCTCACCGCATGCGCAGGAGAATTCTCCCACGCTGTCAGTGACGTGCATGAGGTGAGCTGAGTTCATTGTCGGCTCATCGCGATGCCGTCACAGCCAGACACTGAGGAGCGCAAGCATGCCTGCGCTTCTCAGTGTCTGCGGGATGACAGGCTGGATGGCAGCTTTCTGCTGCGATCCAGCCTGTCATGAGAATGTAGCAGAGCTGAAGCTGTCCTGGGAACCATGGAAAGGTAAGGATGATGTTGCTTTATTATTTTACTTTTATTGCAGGAGATCGTTGGCTTCAGCTGGAATGGGCGTGACGGTAAGTAGAATTTAATTTAGAACAATAAAGAATTGTGTGTTTATTTCAATTAAAGGACTTTATTCTGGGTGTTGTGTTTTTTTTAAAAACTTTACTAGAAATTCATGGCGGTCATGTCAAATATTGGCGTGACCCCATGAATTTCGGGCTTAGGGCCAGCGGATAATACAAAGTTGGCCCTAACCCCTTTATTACCCAGTGAGCCACCGCACCAGGGCCCTGGATGAGCTGGATACAGCGCCAGAAGATGGCGCTTCTATGAACGCAACATTTTCTGGGGTGGCTGCGGACTGCAGTTCGCAGCAGGGGGGGCCCACAAAGCTTGCGCCACCCTGCGCTGTGGATTCCAGCCCCCAGCTGCTTAGTTGTACCTGGCTGGACACAAAAATAGGGCGAAGCCCCACGTAATTTTTTTTTTTTTTAAATTTATTTGATGAAATTCATGAAATAATAAAAAAAAAAGGGCTTCCCTATATTGTTGTGTCCGGCCAGGTACAAATAGGCAGCTGGGAGTTGGGAGCAGCCCGTTCCTGGAGTCTGTACCTGGCTGGCATACAAAAATATGGCAAAGCCCACGTCAAAATTTTTGGGAAAAATTAATTAAAAAATAAATAATAATTTAGGGACTGCATCTTTATTAACCCCTCAAGTGTAATTTAGTGTTAAAATAAAGGATTTATTTTTAAAAAAATTGGCGTGGGATCCCCCATAATTTTAGTCTCTAGCGGAGGTTAAGCAGACAGCTGGGGCAGATGTTTGAAGCCTGGGAAGGGGGTAATACCCACAGAGCTTCCCAGGCTACTAATATCAGCCCCCAGCTGAATACCTAGCCTTTACTAGCTATTAAAATGGGAGACCCCCCCAAAAAAATGACGTAGGGTCCCCCCTATTTTAATAGCTAGCAAAGGCTAGGCAGACAGCTGGGGGCTGATATTAATAGCCCAGGAAGGGTGCCATGAATATTGGCCCCCTCCCAGGCTAGAAACACCAGCCGTCAGCTGCCCCAGAAATGGCGCATCCATAGGATGCGCCAAATCTGGCACTTAGCCTCTCTCTTCCACGCTGCCCTGGTGCGGTGGCAGGGGGTAATAGGGTTGGGGTTCATGTCAGCGCCAGCTGCCATGAAGCCCAGGTTAGTAATGATGGGCGTCTATAAGACACCCCCATTACTAACCTACAAAGTGTTAAAAAGAAAACACACACTACACCCAGAAAAAAATTATTTATTTGAAATAAAACACACCATTTTATTTAATTCTTAGTTTACTAAAAAAAAATTGTTACCTGTCCACGTTCCTGCGCTGATCTCCCATGCACAGCTGTCACATCTGGAGATGGTGACAGCTGTGCATGGCTGCTGTAAGCTCACGCTTCCGGGAACACATCCGCTCCCGGCAGCGTGAGCCCTGACTGAGGTCACCGGAGTGCATTCAGTCAGCGCAGCTCCGGAGACCTCCTTTACGGCACTGCTGTACCGTGGGAATTTCTCACGGTACAGCAGGGCCGTAAAGGAGCTGACCGGAGCAGCGCTGCCTGAACTCCGGCGAACCCGCTTATGCAATGACGGGGCTGCTTTACGGCCCAGTGATTCTAGCGGCGGCAGCGGTTCAGAGCGGTCACATTCTATGCGGCTGCTCTAAACTGGAGATCATCATGGGACACTTGTGGACTACTACGGCGGGGTAAGGATAAGGTTGTGGTTTATTATTTTATATTTTATTACAGGAGATTGATGGCTTCGGGGAATTAGGTGTCTAGGTGAGTATAGGTGTAGTTTTTTATTTTTTACTTTATTTTAGTTGGCGATCGGCTGGGACAGGTAATGTATAAACTAATTTATTTTAGGTAACCACTGGCCACCAATGAAGTGTATTTAATATGTATTGGGGACACAGTAGGGCAATTTAAATAGCAGGATCAGGCTGATGGGAACTACTGCTCCCATCAAGCTGATCCTGCTGGCACGAGTGGACGGGGGACAGACATAGGCCAATGGGAGTAGTAGTGTCACATCGGCCTATGTCTGCCTGCACGCACACACCCACACACACCAATCATGACGGGCTGATGGTCTGCGAGGTGTGGCTGACCTGTGCGGCCGTGGGAAAGTTCATGTGAGTTCATGCAATGCAGTCAAGCATGAACTCACATGAACCCTCTGAGGGCACCGTGGCGACTTCAAATGAACAGCTGATCAGCATCACCTGATACCTCAGCTGTTCATTTGAAATAACCGGCGGGAAAGCGCAGCACAGAACGGGAAAGCCGGCTGTGAAGTCTTTTCATTGCCGGCTTCCCCGTCCGGGTCCTTCGCTCCCCGCTCCTTGGTGCTGTGCTCCCGGCCCGGTCCTAACTTACGATCGGGATGGGAGGTGGCGAGGGGAGCGGAGGATCGGGGTGGGAGGCTGCGGGGAAGCTAGTATGGGGCTGAGTGATTGTTTAAAAGCCAGTGGGCGGTAAAAAGCCGCCGGCTTTTAAACAATCAGGAGAATTCTCCCATGCTGGGATGGCATTCTGATGACAGGCTGGATCGCAGCTGAACGCTGCCATACAGCTTGTCATCCTTCAGAGACACTGCAGAGCGCAGGCATTATGGGAACTTCCGATTCCGGTATCCGATATTGTAAAAATATAGGAACTCAGTATCGGAACTCCGATACCGCGAATATCTGCCGATACCCGATATTACAGTATCGGAATGCTCAACACTACTTATGACTGTATGTAAATCCTGACATACCCGTAACAGGGGGTTTACCATAAACACAAAAAAGTGTACCATAGGGAAAAAGAAAGGAAAATACCTGGGCTACATTGTTGGAAGAAGCAAAGTAAAGTGAATATGGTGGAGGCAGTCCAGAATTGGTCGGAACCGGTCTCCAAGGAACAGCTTCAGGCATTTCTGAGAAAAGTGGGATACTATCAGCGGCATATCCCGAATTTCACCATGATAGCCGCACCCCTGACTGACCTTCTTAAGGGCATAAAGACATCAATGGCCAAATAGCCTCGTGAAGCAGAGATGGAGTTCCAAGAGTAGAAACTCAGGGCTACAGGACTTCATCTTTCATGTGGAACACAAGCCTGGGAAGCTGCACAGTAATGCAGATGCCCAGTTTAGACTCCCCTGTTGGTGACTGAAGGTGTCAAAACCTATGAATTTGGGCAGAGGGGGGGGATATGTGAAAAAGTCACTGGCAAAGTATTGGAGGGGAGATATGTAGCCCTGAGATTGCTAGTTCCTGTAATTAAACATAGGGAAAAGGTTCCAGCACACAAAAGAATAAGGGGTTAATCAGCCATCTTTAGTGCTAGGATGATTGAACACTTGTAGAAAGGGAGGAGGTCAGAGGATAAAATTCACAGCCTTTAGAGCATTTGGTGTGGGGTTGGCCTGGAGGTAACAGCCCTGGAGCTGTTTGTTTCACACATGCTTGACGTTTGGAGATTGCAGGTCTCCTGGATTGAATGCCTTTGCTAAAGGACATGGAAGCTTGACTAAGCCAAGTGGGCTAACCAGCACTATTGAATGGACTTGTTATTTTATGTTTTACCTTCTGCCATACAAAGGCTGTATTTAAGTTTTCTGGTGACGTGGTTTATGAAGATTGCTATAAACCAGCTGCACTTTATATTGAAATGGTTCCTGACTCTTCAAGAAGCCGAGTGAGTCGATCTACCACAGCGTGCATAAAAGCGCTGTTGGCCACAGTTTTGTGCACTTCTGAAAAAAAGGACAATGCTGAACAGAGGTCAGATGGAGTCCAGAGTAACTCTGCTGCCTCATTATAGTGAATGGATCCCTCGGGGGTTTCATCTAAATAACGTCACTTGGAGATTTAGATGAAAACCCCAACATAAGTGCTCAAAATAAAGGATAAATGTGATCCAAAATGTTATGCAAAATGTTCCAAACAAAAGCTTCAAATCAATTCACAAATAATGCTCCCACTCGGATCCGTCATCTGTTATCAGAAATATAGGGGGCTTCCACATACTGGTAGCACAAAGGCTCTGGAAAAGCGAAATGGCCCTCGCCCTCCAAAAGAAATTCCAAAAATTCTGTGCTCCCAAATCCAAACGCATCCCTCCCTCTTGAGCCCCAGTGTGCCTAAACTGCAGTTAGTGGCCACATGTTTGGCATTTCTGTAGTGATGCGAGCCCACTTGATTTATGGGTGCATGTCTCCAGAAGCATGAGCTGGTCACTACAACGTAATGGTCACTACAATGGCCATTTGTAATTTTCACTCGGCAACATCCACTGTTGCTTGTTTCTAGAAAACACCCATGGAGTCAAAATCATCACTAATTCTATAGATAATTTCCTAAAGGGGTATAATTTCCAAAATGGGGTCACTTGAGGGGAGATTCTGCTCTATTCTAGAAAAATCTGTACTCCAGGAGGCAAATAGCACTCCGTCTCTCCTAAGTTTAACCATGTGGCTAAGCAGTATTGTACAGCCACATATGGGGTATTTCTACATTCAGTAGAAATTTTGTGATAAATTTTGGTACCATTTTAATCATTTTACAGTGTGAAAATGTAAAATCTCGAGCTAAAATACAATTTTGGTGGTAAAAATGTAATTATTTTTTTCTTCACTGCCCAATGGTATAAAATTCTGTTACCCACCTGTGGTGTCAATATGATCACTGCACCCCTAGATTAATTCATTGAAAGGTGTATTTTGTAAAATGGGGTCACTTTTGGAGGCTTCTGTTGTACTGGTACCTCAGGGCTCTGCCAATGTGACATCATACCCTCAAATCAGTCCAGCAAAATCTGAACTCCAATATGACGCTTCTTCCCTTCTGAACTTTGCACTGTGCCTCAAAAGTAGTTTTTGACCACATATGGGGTGTCAGAGAACTCAGCAAAAAAATTGTATAGTGCAATTTCTCCTGTTACCCTTGTGAAATTGCAAAATTTGTGGCAAAAAAACTGCTTTGTGGGAAAAATTTTATTTTTTCTATTTTCACGGCTCAACATTATAAGCTTTTGTGAAGCACCTGGGGGTCCAAGGTGCTCACCAAACATCTAGATAAGTTCCATGAGGGGTCTAGTTTCCAGAATGGTGTCACTTGTGGGGTGTTTCCACTGGTTAGGCATATCAGGGGCTCTTCAAATGCAACATGGCATCCGCTAATTATTCCAGCAAATTTTACATTCAAAAAGTCAAATGGCGCTCCTTTCCTTCCGAACCCTGCCGTGCGCCCAAACAGTGGTTTTCCCCCACATATGGGGTATCAGTGTGCTTAGGAGAAATTGCACAACAAATTTTGGGGTCCATTTTCTCCTGTTACCCTTGAGTCTAAAGTAACATTTTTGTGGAAAGAAGTTAAATGTTTATTTTTTCTTTCCACATTCCATTAATTCCTGTGAAGCACTTGAAGGGTTAGTAAACTTCTTGAATGTGGTTTTGACCACCTTGAGGAGTGCAATTTTTAGAATGTTGCCACTTTTTCGGTATTTTCTGTCATTTAGAACCCTCAAAGTCACTTCAAATGTGATGTGGTTCCTAAAAAAGATGGTTTTGTAAATTTTGATGTAAAAATGAGAAATCGATGGTCAACTTTAACCCTTATAGCTTCCTAACAAAAAAAAAATGTTTCAAAAATTGTGCTGATGTAAAGTAGACATGTGGGAAATGTTATTTATTAACTATTTTTTGTGACATAACTCTCTGATTTAAGGGCATAAAAATTAAGCTTGAAAATTGCAAATTTTTTCAAATTTTCCCCAAATTTCCAATATTTTTACAAATAAACGCAAGTCATATTGTGCAAATTTTACGACTATCATGAAGTACAATATGTCATGAAAAAAACAATCTCAGAATAACTGGGATCCGTTGAAGCGTTCCAGAGTTATTACCTCAAAGTGACACTGGTCTGAATTGCAAAATTTGGCCTGGTCACGAAGGTGAAAACAGGCTTAGGGGTTGAAGTGGTGAAAGGATGGACAAAGTCTTGGTCAATAGTTTTGAGAGTTATACAAATTTGGGTTTTCACAAAGCTTGCTGCTTCAGTGTTTTTGTTCTTTTAGTCAGATGTTGTAATAGCTACTGAAGTACAATTCTAAGGGTTTCGTAAGTTTTTAAACTTTGACAAAAAATACATCAAGTTTTGCAAAGACTCAATATTTACAAAGTTGACATTTTTTTCAAAACTTCTGCAATACCCCATAGTATGTGTAGCGTCGGCGTCCCTGCCTCCTGCTAGGCAGGGACGCTGTTCCCCTCACCTCTCCACTCCGTGCCCGGCGTCCTCCTCCCGCTCTGCTGGCAGCACGCGCTGCTTCCCGGCCACTGTGCTTAGGGCGCGCGCGCTGCCTTTAAGAGCGGGGGAGCGCGCGCCGTCCTAAGGAGTCCCCGGCCAATGGCCGGAGGACCTCACCATATATAAGGCACCTCCTCCAAAATGGAGGTGCCCGAGCAATGTTGTTGCAAAGCCTTCACTCTGCTTCAGCCCTCAGGTCCCGTTACCAGTTACCTGCCAGTCACCTGCCAGATTCCTGCCTGTTACCTGCCAGTCACCTGCCAGATTCCTGCTTGATACCTGCCTGATATCCGTTTACCTGCTTGCAAGCCTGCGGTCCGACGGTCTGCCTTCTGACACCTGTCAGTCTGTCTATGGACCAGCCTGCCCGCTCACCTGGGAGCGCTCATCTGCTACCTGCCTGCTAGCCTACCTGGAGGCTCCGCCGTCACTTGCCGTGACTACCTGCCTGTCCAGAGACTCTTGCCTGCTCACCTGGGAGTGCTCACCTGCTACCTGTCTGCTAGCCTACCTGGAGGCCCTGCCGTCACTTGCCGTGACCACCTGCCTGTCCAGAGACTCTTGCCTGCTCACCTGGGAGCGCTCACCTGCTACCTGTCTGCTAGCCTACCTGGAGGCTCTGCCGTCACTTGCCGTGACCACCTGCCCGTCCAGAGGCTCTTGCCCGCTCACCTGGGAGCGCTCACCTGCTACCTGCCTGCTAGCCTACCTGGAGGCTCTGCCGTCACTTGCCGTGACCACCTGCCTGTCCAAAGACTCTCGCCCGCTCACCTGGGAGCGCTCACCAGCCACCTGCCTGCTGTCCTTCTACCCAGAGACTGTCCCTGTCACTTGCCGTGAGTACCCGTCCTTCTACTCAGAGACAGTCCCTGTCACTTGCCGTGACTTCCTGCCCTTCTACCCAGAGACTGTCCCTGTCACTTGCCGTGACTACCTGCCCTCCTAACCAGAGACTGTCCCTGTCACTTGCCGTGACTACCTGCCCGTCTTCCCTGGGAGCCACCCGCTTCCTTACAAGGACCGCCCCCTTGTATAGTTGCTCAGAGGTTCCGCCTCCCAGACCCGTTACAGTTTGCTCGGGCCATGGAACCCGGTGGCACCCAAGCTACCTCGCTCTCGGACCTATGTCATGAACTGTTCCGTCAGAGGTCCCAACAGGAGTCCATCCTGAGTCATCTGCGGAATGTCAACTCTCGCCTGGACACTCTGACTGCTCCACCAGCAACCACCGCTAGTGTCTTGACTCGCAGCCCGGCAGCGCCGCTGCCCACCAGTACCATGGCATCCTGCCCCGGACCCCGGCTTTCTGCACCTCCTCGCTTCGGAGGCGACCCCGCTCAAGCTCGGGGCTTCATAAACCAGTGCACCCTGCACTTTGAACTCCTGTCCCACCAGTTTATCTCCGACCGGGCCAAAGTAGCCTTCATCATGTCCCATCTCACGGGGGAGGCACTGGCTTGGCTAAATCCTCTATGGGAGAGAGGAGACCCCCTGGTGTCCAACCTGCCAGCCTTTCTCACGGCTTTCCGGAAAGTCTTCGACGAACCCGGACGGAAGACTTCATCCGCATCATCTCTGCTACGCCTCCATCAAGGAGCTCTCACCGTGGGCCAATATGCCATACGGTTCCGTACCCTTGCTTCGGAGCTGGCCTGGGATAATGACGCCCTGGTGTCTGTCTTTTGGGAGGGTCTGTCCGGCCGTATTAAAGATGAACTCGCCGGTCGGGACATACCTACCACTCTCGACGACTTAATAACTCTTGCCACCCGGATTGACATCTGGTTCCAGGAACGCGCCAAAGAGGTCACCCGTGAGAGGAGGTTTCCACGTCTAGCCCCTACCTTTCAGAAACCTGTCCCTTCTCCTGCTACTCCCCAGGCGCACTCACCCGAGCCTATGCAGGTCGACCAGACCAAGATGGTCAAAACCCGTCAAGAGTTACGCCGTGCCGCGGGGAGCTGCTTCTACTGTGGCAGTAAGGAGCACCGGATCCGTTCCTGCCCGGAGAGGTCGGGAAACGCCTGTGTCTAGGATCGCTCAGAGAGGTCGTCCTAGACAAGAGTAAACCCTCTCCATCTCTGTTGCTCTCGGTCTCTATCATCTGCGGGGAGAACCGTTATTTTGAACTAGCCCAACTTGACTCAGGAGCTGCCGGAAATCTCATTTCTCAGTCTCTGGTAGAGAAATACCGCATTCCCACCAAACCTCTAGCTGTACCCTTATCTGTCGCTGCTGTGGATGGGGGCCTCTTACCACTTCCCATCCAACTCATCACCGAATCCATAACCCTGCAGGTGGGAATGCTGCACTCTGAGAGCATCTTCTTTCATGTTCTGCCTGGACTCTCTCACGACCTATTGCTATGCCTACCTTGGCTTCAGAAACATGCACCCGTGCTTGATTGGCAGACCGGAGAAGTCCTTCGCTGGGGACAGGACTGCCATAAGACTTGTTTAGTTCCCGTCCATCCTGTCCGTCCTTCTCCTACTCCAGCCAATCTACCTGGTCTTCCGGCTCCTTATTGGTCGTATGCGGACGTCTTTAATAAAAAGGAGGCAGAGACATTACCCCCTCATAGACCATACGACTGCCCAATCGACCTGATGCCCGGCGCTACTCCTCCCCGTGGGCGCATTTACCCTTTGTCCGCTGCTGAGACCCGATCCATGTCAGAATACATTGAGGAGAATCTGGCCTGGGGATTCATCCGGAAATCTACTTCCCCGGCGGGAGCAGGCTTCTTCTTCGTCAAAAAGAAGGATGGCTCACTCCGTCCCTGTATAGACTATAGAGGCCTTAACCAGATCACGGTGAAGAATAAATACCCCCTTCCGCTCATTCCGGAATTATTTGACCGTCTGAGGGGGGCTAGAATCTTCTCCAAGCTGGACCTCCGTGGGGCGTATAACCTGGTCCGTATCCGTCAGGGGGATGAATGGAAGACGGCATTCAACACCCGGTACGGCCACTATGAATACCTGGTAATGCCCTTCGGTCTCTGTAATGCTCCCGCCGTCTTTCAAGAGTTGGTCAATGACATCTTCCGGGACCTTCTCTACTCCTGCATAGTGGTGTACCTGGACGACATCTTGGTCTTCTCTCCGGATCTCCCCACACACCGGAGGGATGTTCGTCAGGTTCTGCTCAGGCTCAGGCAGAACCACCTCTACGCTAAATATGAGAAGTGCCTCTTTGAGCAGTCCTCGCTTCCGTTTTTGGGCTACATAATTTCTCAGACCGGCCTACGAATAGTGTTGAGCCACAACCGTAGTGTTCGAGTTCGGTTCGGTTCGTCGAACACCCGTGTGTTCGCCGAACTGTTCGTCGAACTGTTCGTCGAACACCTTCGAACACCGTTAAAACCAATGGCAGGCAAACAAAAACACATAGAAACACATAGAAAACACCTTCAAAGGTGTCCAAAAGCTGACAAACTGCTCAGAAGACATAACTAACACATGGAAAAGTGACAAGTACATATAGTCATGCGAAAATAAAAGAGGTGGAGGAGTAAAAGGAGGGGGAGACACAGATATAGGCATGTCATGCCCTTCTAAAATCCAAAAAGTGAGAAGCCGACACGGCCAGTCCGCTCCTGCCCGTGCCACCTCCGTGTCGCCGGGTTTGTGCCAGAGCCGCGGTGAACCCTGACGGCCAGCCCCCCTCTCCCAATACTGGTGCCTGTCCGCTGGTGGGTCGAGCGAGCCCCCCTGTGGTGGAGGCAGCTCTAAGCTTTTTAATTTAAATTGTCTCTCTAATTTGAATGAATACACTTTAAATCCATTTACAAGGATCTATTGGAGGGCAAGTCTCATGCCAGCAGCCGCGGTAATTCCAGCTCCAGTAGCGTCCACTAAAGCTGCTGCAGTTAAAAAGCTTTTATAAGGATCGAGCTCGGCTGTCCACCGCAAGGCATCCTACTGCCAGTCCCAGCCCCTATGCCTTGGGGTGCCTCCTAATGCTCTTCACTAAGTATCCCATGGTCCCGAAGCATTTCCTTTGAAAAAATTAAGTGTCTAAACTACAGGTGGTGTAGCTTGCATAACAGCCGGGATAATCCGCTGACTAGCAGACACTGCTACTAGGCACAAAGTATTTCCTGGGCTAGATGCAGTTAAAAATTTGTAATTAGATACTCTCGTTGGATGCTGAGAAAGCATTCCATAGAGTCTCCTGGCACGCCATATATGATTCTCTTAAAAAGCTTGGGGTAGGGGTCTAGGGGACCCTTTTATAGCCAAAACCACGGCCCTGTATCGCAGTACGTCACCTAGGCTGAAGATAAATGGAACTGTAGCACCCTGAGGGCTCGGTTGCTACAGACGTATTGCACCTCACCCAGAGGTGTGATATCTCACTCTCAGGTAAGGATGGAGTGTGGATCAGGACCCGACACCTGCATGCATTACACCACATTGCCGTGGGGCAGGGCGACCAATATGCCCCTGAGATGGGCACGACAGTCCCTGTCCCTGGCTGGAGTGGGGGGAGGGAACACTGAGGAAGGGGAACCCTGTAGTGCAGGAGCAGGGAGGAAGCAGTTCCTGGGTGCATTGAGAAGGGAGTATAAAAGGTGGGCACCATCTTAGTTCAGTGCAGAGAAGTCTGAGCAGAAGTGGCAGGGAGCAGGGGCTCTGCATGAGCTCTGCTCCGGAGGCGGGCCTAGTAACAGAGGCCCAGGCCTGGAAGAGGGAGAAGGAAGGAAGAGGAGCGGAGAAGGCTCCAGGAACGAGGAATGAAGGGATCCCAGGGGTGCGGACGGGCGAGTCGCCACCGCACGCCCGAATCCACCTGCGTGGAGGGGTCAGGCCAAAGGGGGAGACCGGTCCCCGAACTAGTGGAGGCAGGAAATGACCCTCAGCTAGAAACCGGAGGCTCTGACATTTTATGTAGCGCAGCCCCTCGCTACACCCGCTAGGAAGGCACCACATAGGGTCAGGGAAACTGGCGCCAAGTTTACCAAGAGGAGGCCCGAGGCAGCCAGACAGAAGTGTTGGTAAGAAAGGCCAGACAAAGGACACACAAAGGGGGTCCTGTGAAGTGCTCCCAAGTTATCTGGGAGTTATCTGAGCCCCTCACCTGGTGAGCACAGTACGACGTGGGCAGCCGTTACCTGCAGACGTGGTCTGGATAATAAGAACTGTGAGTAAAGGCCCTGGACTGCATCACTGACTCCGTGTCGTTACTGCTGCTGCCCTGCACCATCACCCCCATCCTCCGCATACACTGCCCTGAGGCTATACTCCTCCCGTGGGGAGTTATGCTACGCTCTGCTGCACCCACAACACCAGCCTCAGCGGTCTGCCCTGTAGCGGCGGTTCACTCTGACCGCAATCCACGGGTGGCGTAGTCTGACATTTAAACATCAAAACCACATAAATAGTTCCGCCACTGGTTTGACCGCCCTGAGCCACGGAACCGGGTCGCCGCCACGAAGACTACAACCACCAGCATCCACCAAAAAGGGTCCGGCTCCGGGTGTCCCAAGGCCCAGGGGGTGCATCAGAACATTTTCATCACCTTTCACAATCACCAATGGGACAAGGCAGGGATGTCCTCTGTCCCCTCTCTTATACATCCTAGTGACGGAGCACCTGCTCTCATCAATTCGCCATAACCCCAATATTAGGTGGATTGAGGTGGGAGGCACCGAGTACAAGTGCTCTCTATTTGCTGATGATGTCCTAGTATATATCACTCAATCACATATATCCATCCCTGCTGTTATGGCTGAAATAGATCACTTTGTTACATGGTAAAATTTTAAAATCAATGCAGCGAAGTCTGAGGCCCTCGATGTCTCCCTCCCCAAATCCATATAGGATTCCATCCAGTCCAACTTTCCCTTTGCCTGGCCCTCACAGGGTATCAAATACTTAGGAATTCCTATTCATAGAGACCTCTCCCATCTATGTTATCTTAATTTTGGGCCCTTTATTGAACAATTCCATACAGACCACGGTTGGCAAGTTAGAACTGTAAGATTCACTACGTGAACCACTGGTGTTTTGTGGAAAAGCACATGTACACTGCGTTCCAAATTATTATGCAAAAAGTGTTTAGGAGTGATAAGGGAAGAATTTGTTTGTTTGTCAGTTAAACTCATTGATGGTGATGTGTGTCAGGGCTCTTTATATCACTGTAAGCAATTGCAGACACCTGTGCTAATTAGTTTGGCAGGTGTGTCCAATGAAAGGCAAGACTACTTAAGAAGGCTCTCTCACATTATTAAGCAGCCTACATTTTCTGCCAAAATGGGAAAGAAAAAGGATGTGTCGGCTGCTGAGAAGCAACAAATTGTGGAGTGTTTAGGTCAAGGCATGACTACAATCAACATTGTGCGATGATCAGGATGAAGTGTCTTGGCAATCAAGAAGTATGTAGCTCATTCACAGTACACACGTGTGCGTGCTGATAAGGGCAAATTGAGGACTCTTTCCTACAGGCAATTACGTCAGGTTGAAAGAGCAGCGGCAAAAAAGCCTTGTCATAGCAGCAGACAAGTTTTTGAAGCTGCTTGTGCCTCCAACGTCCCCCGAACAACAAGATGCAGGGTCCTTCAGAGGTTTGCAGCTGTGCATACGCCATCCTGTCGACCTCCTCTATCCACTTCACACAAGCAGAAACTGCTCCAGTGGGCCAAACATTACATGAAGACTGATTTCAAAACTGTTTTGTTCACGGATGAGTGCCGTGCAGCGCTCGATGGTCCAGATGGATGGAGTGGAGGATGGCTGGTTGATGGACACCCCACGCAAACACGGCTACAGCGCCAACAAGGAGGAGGTGGAGTAATGTTTTGGGCTGGAATCATGGGGAGAGAGATTGTCGGCCCCTTTAGGATCCCTGAAGGCGCTAAAGATGAACTCCATAATGTATGTGGATTTTCTCAAACAGCACTTCCTGCCATGGTTCAAGAAGAAGAACCGTGTATTTCACAGCAAGATCATTTTTCTGCATGATAATGCACCATCTCATGCTGCACATAAAACATCTGCATCTCTGGTTGATATGGGCATAAAAGGGGACAAACTTATGGTGTGACCCCCATGCTCCCCTGACCTCTACCCCATTCAGAACCTTTGGAGCATCATTAAAAGGAGTGTCTATGATGGCGGGAGGCAGTTCACATCTAAGCAACAGCTCTGGGAGGGTATTCTGTCCTCATGCAAAACAATTGAAGCAGAAACCATCCAAAACCTGACAAATTCAGTGGACGAGAGAGTTCAGAAGTTCCTTTCGAACAAGGGGTCCTATGTGAAAATGTAACATCACCTAGAATAAAGTTTTGAGTTGAAAACTGTTTGATTTCAGTTTCTAACAACCTGCTAATGCTTATAATTTCAAAAATGACCATTTTTTTGGTCTTTATTAAAATGAAAAGGTTGATCGAAAAGTTTGGGGGATCTAAGAGTGTGGCAACCCAGTAGTCATGATTACTTCGAATTCTGACAATATGAGGGTCATGCTGCAGGTAGTGCAGCAAGAAGGCACTTATGTGTCTTGCGCATCTCGGAGCCCCAAAATTATTTTCCGGGCTAGATGCAGCTAAAAATTATTTTTAATTTTAAATCTGGTGGAGCTTATTATAGATGGCCTAATAGGATCAGTGCTGCACACTGCTACAAAGCCCAAATTATTTTCCAGTCAAGATACAGATAAACATGATTAGTAATTTGAAAGCTTAAAACGGTTGGTAGGGTGATTTTAACCAATCATCAAGCTTTTACTCTCCCCAGGATGACACAGGGGTAGAAAAGTCGTTTCGGATCCATGATTTGTTCATCTTTATGAACGTGAGTCTGTCTACATTATCAGTGGAGAGCCGCGTGCGCTTATCTGTCAGCACACCACCAGCAGCGCTGAACACACGTTCAGACAGAACGCTGGCTGCGGGGCATGACAAGATCTCCAAGGCGTAAGTGGCTAGCTCCGGCCATTTATCCAGATTGGAAGCCCAAAAAGAGCAAGGGTCCAGTGACACAGTCGTGGCTTCAATGTTTACTTGGAGATACTCCTGTACCATCGTCTCTAGGCGTTGACTATGTGTCAGACTTCTTGTCTCCTGTGGCCTTGCAAAGGATGGGCTAAAAAAGTGGTGAAATGATTCCGCAAAATTGATGTTACCAGCAGATACTGTGGTTCTGTTACGGTTTGAGTGCTGAACACTTGACGGTCCCACGGTTGGCAAGTTGGAACTGTGAGATTCACTACGTGCACCACTGGTGTTTTGTGGAAAAGCACATGTAAGATTCTGCAACAGTCTCTGCTGATACTCCTGCATGCGTGCATCCCTTTCTATGGCAGGAATAATTTCGGCAAATTTACTTTTGTACCGGGGATCTAACAGTGTGGCAACCCAGTAGTCAGGATTATTTCGAATTCTCACAATTCGAGGGTCATGTTGCAGGTAGTGCAGCAAGAAGGCACTCATGTGTGTTGCGCATCCAGGAGCACCAAGTCCCTGTTGTGTTGGTGGCGAGGTAACAATCATGCTTCCTTCCTCTGTCCTCTCCCCCCAACCTCGCACAACAGAAATGTGATCAAGGTCTCCCTCATCTGATGAGTCTTCCATCAGTTCGTCCTCCACTTCTTCCTGGGCTCCTGCACCTTCCTCACTAGTTTGGCTGCTACCATGCGCCCTGGTAAAACCATCTCCCCCACCCTCACATGCCTGCCGCCTTGGTGCTGCCGACCGTCTGGACCTTGCAGATGTTAGCCCTTCCGCATACAACTCCTCCTCCTCTACTTCCTCCACCTCCTCTTGTGCCACCACCTGACTCCGAATTCTGTTTAACATGTGCTCCAGCATGTAAATCACCGGAATAGCCATGCTGATAATGGCATCATCAGCACTAAACATCTTCGTCGCCATTTCAAAACTGTGCAGAAGGGTGCATAGGTCCCTGATCTGAGACCACTCCTCCAGCGTGATTTGCCCCACCTCTGGATCTCGTTGGCCCAGGCTATACGTCAGAATGTATTGCACCAGGGCTTGTCGGTGCTGCCACAGTCGCTGCAACATGTGCAGAGTTGAATTCCACCGGGTAAGCACATCGCATTTTAGCCGGTGAAGTGGCAGGCCCAACGACTTCTGTAGAGATGTAAGTCGCTGAGCTGCGGGATGCGAACGGTGGAAGTGAGCACACAGCGACCGTGCCCTCTGCAGAAGGCCATCTAGTCTGGGATAGTGGGCTAAAAATTGCTGGACAACCAGGTTCAACACGTGAGCCATACAAGGCACGTGTGTGACATTGCCCCGGCGAAGGGCCGCACCCAGGTTTGCAGCATTGTCGCACACGGCCTTCCCTGGTTTCAGGTCCAGTGGAGACAGCTATTCATGAAATTGGTTCTCCAGAGCTGACCACAACTCCTCAGCTGTGTGACTCACATTTCCCAGACATTTCAAAGTAAAAACCGCCTGATGACGTTGAGCCCTACTGCCAGCATAGTAAGGAGGTGTGCAGGATCCCTTCTGCGCAGTTAGAAAGCTTGTGGCATGACCAGACAGGCTTTGGGTGCAGGTGGAAGACCGAGAGGAGGTTGAGGAGGCAGAAGCAGTGGAGGAACTTTGACATAAAGAGGATTGACGCACAACTCGTGGGGACGGCAAGACTTGGACAGCAGCCCCTTGTCCTGCTGTCACCATAGTTACCCAGTGCCCAGTCAGCGACATGTAACGCCCCTGTCCATGCCTACTCGTCCAAGTGTCTGTGGTGAAATGCACCCTGTCACACACAGAGTTTCTCAAAGAAGCGGTGATGTTGTGTGCGACATGCTGGTGGAGCGCAGGCACACCTTTCTTTGAGAAGTAGTGCCGACTGGGCATCTGGTACTGGGGCACTGCGACGGACATAAGGTCTCGAAAATCCTCTGTGTCCACCAGGCGGAAAGGCAGCATTTCTGTAGCCAAGAGCTTGCAGATGGTGAAATTCAACCTCTTAGCTTTCTCATGGCTAGGAGGAAATGGTCTTTTACTTGTCCACATCTGAGGGACCGAGGGCTGGCTATTGTGCTTAGACGGGGTTGATAAGGGTGTCCCCGGCAAACTGCCGGTCTGTGAGGAAGATGCAGGCGGACATGTTAGGTTGCCTTGATCCAAAGGTGGTGCTATCGATGTCGGACAGCGCTCAACACCAGCTGGTGTTACCACCTCCAAAGAAAATGATGACCTGCCAATCACGCTGGCTGTTGCGGGTAAAGAGGTGGCAGGTCTGCGCCCCAAAACAGGTGTGACTGCTGTCCCCCCAGTCACAGAGGATGAAGAGGCCGCGGATGCACAAGATATGGCAGACGGTGGTTGGCCCGGCCGGCTAGGTCGCATTGTAGCACACTGAGCTTCCCACTGCAACTTATGCTTCATGTCCATGTGCCGGTTCATGCATGAAGTACTCAAACTATGTATATTTTGGCCTCTACTTAGCTTTTGCTGACAAATGTTACAGATAACACGAGTTGGGTCATCTTTATCGATCTGAAAAAATGCCCAGGCTATGCAAGGCTTAGCACCCATGCGACCTGAAGTGCCACCACGACTTGTGGTGAGAGGCAGAGTTGTGTTTGAGGATGCAGTTGTTGACGTGCTTCCAGTACTACGTCTCTGTCCAGGAAGGCGCAACCTGACCTCGTCGTCACTAGCATCTTCCTCCACCTCCTCTGCTGACCTCATCTCTTGGCTGACTGTGGGTTGACAGTAAGTGGGATCTCCAACCTCATCATCATCACCCTGTGTGTTATCACACCCGTCGTCCTCAGAGCCAACCTGTTCCTGCCCTGACAAAAAACTAAAGTTGTCGCTCCAATCAGGTATTTGAGTCTTATCATCGTCTTCCTCATTGTCTCCACCAACAGGAGTTACAGTTTGGGAATGAGGGTCTACATTATGGTCAGAACCTTCTGCGTCTGGTCCTGGATCCGACTCATAAAGATTCTGGGCATCAGTGCAGATCATTTCCTCGTCTGGATTCACAGAAGCGCTGGAGTCGACCTCTGATTCCCAGGCTATAGTATGAGTAAACAGCTCTGCAGACTCAACCATCTGTTCTACCTCATACTCAGACGGGCAGCTGGAGATTTGGGAGCTGTGAGGAAGCAAGTGCGATTTGGGTGACACCTTTGAGGACTGGAGTATTTGTGATGTTGAAGTTGATGTGGAGGAGAGCCCACTTAAAGGAGCACTTGATATCCGTTGAAGCACCTGCTGTTTTTGTGCCTCATCTGGAATTTGTAGCGATTGGCGTGGCCGTAAGAAAGGGATCTTATCACATTGTCCGCTAAAAGAAGTAGACATTTTAGTTTGGCTGGAAGATGGTCTTTCTTCTGCAGATGTTACTGTTGCTTTAACACCTACCCCACGGACACAACCTTTTTTCCCCTTCCCAACACGCCTATTCCCCTTTCCACCAGCAGCAGGCCTTTTTCCACTCATTTTGGTGGTTAACTAATTCACAACTCTGGAGTTGTTTGCACAAAAAAACAATGGATGGTAACCGAGCAGAGCTGAGTGGCCAAACTGTGGTATTAGGCCAAAACTATTGGCTGGGTTAGATGCAGAAAAAAATTATATTCAATTTGCAACCTGATGGAGGTCAGTATAGATGGACTAATACAACAAGTCCCACACACAGCTAGAAGCCCAATATTTTTTCAGAGGTAGATGCAGAAAAAAATATATTCAGTTTGCAACCTGATGGAGGTCAGTATAGATGGAATAATACAACAAGTCCCACACACAGCTAGAAGCCCAATATTTTTTCAGAGGTAGATGCAGAAAAAAATTATATTCAGTTTGCAACCTGATGGAGGTCTGTATAGATGGATTAATAGAACAAGACCCACACACAGCTAGAAGCCCAATATTTTTTCAGAGGTAGATGCAGAAAAAAATATATTCAGTTTGCAACCTGATGGAGGTCAGTATAGATGGACTAATACAACAAGTCCCACACACAGCTAGAAGCCCAAATATTTTTTCAGAGGTACTGTAGATGCAGAAAAAAATTAGATTCAGTTTGCAACCTGATGGAGGTCAGTATAGATGTACTAACAGAGAAAGTCCCACACACTGCTAGAAGGCCAAATATTTTTTCAGAGCTAGATGCATACAAAAAATTATTTTGAATTTGCAACCTGATGGAGGTCAGTATAGGTGGACTAATAGAACAAGTCCCACACACTGCTAGAAGGCCAAATATTTTTTCAGAGCTAGATGCAGAAAAAAATTATATTCAGTTTGCAACCTGATGGAGGTCTGTATAGATGGATTAATAGAACAAGACCCACACACAGCTAGAAGCCCAATATTTTTTCAGAGGTAGATGCAGAAAAAAATATATTCAGTTTGCAACCTGATGGAGGTCAGTATAGATGGACTAATACAACAAGTCTCACACACAGCTAGAAGCCCAATATTTTTTCAGAGGTAGATGCAGAAAAAAATATATTCAGTTTGCAACCTGATGGAGGTCAGTATAGATGGACTAATACAACAAGTCCCACACACAGCTAGAAGCCCAAATATTTTTTCAGAGGTACTGTAGATGCAGATAAAAATTATTTTTAATTTGCAACCTGATGGAGGTCAGTATAGATGGACTAATAGAGAAAGTCCGACACACTACTAGAAGGCCAAATATTTTTTCAGAGCTAGATGAAGAAAAAAATTATATTCAGTTTGCAACCTGATGGAGGTCAGTATAGATGGATTAATAGAACAAGACCCACACACAGCTAGAAGCCCAATATTTTTTCAGAGGTAGATGCAGAAAAAAATATATTCAGTTTGCAACCTGATGGAGGTCAGTATAGATGGACTAACAGAGAAAGTCCCACACACTACTAGAAGGCCAAATATTTTTTCAGAGCTAGATGCAGAAAAAAATTATATTCAGTTTGCAACCTGATGGAGGTCTGTATAGATGGATTAATAGAACAAGACCCACACACAGCTAGAAGCCCAATATTTTTTCAGAGGTAGATGCAGAAAAAAATATATTCAGTTTGCAACCTGATGGAGGTCAGTATAGATGGACTAATACAACAAGTCCCACACACAGCTAGAAGCCCAATATTTTTTCAGAGGTAGATGCAGAAAAAAATATATTCAGTTTGCAACCTGATGGAGGTCAGTATAGGTGGACTAATAGAACAAGTCCCACACACTGCTAGAAGGCCAAATATTTTTTCAGAGGTACTGTAGATGCAGATAAAAATTATTTTTAATTTGCAACCTGATGGAGGTCAGTATAGATGGACTAATAGAGAAAGTCCGACACACTACTAGAAGGCCAAATATTTTTTCAGAGCTAGATGCAGAAAAAAATTATATTCAGTTTGCAACCTGATGGAGGTCAGTATAGATGGATTAATAGAACAAGACCCACACACAGCTAGACGCCCAATATTTTTTCAGAGGTAGATGCAGAAAAAAATATATTCAGTTTGCAACCTGATGGAGGTCAGTATAGATGGACTAACAGAGAAAGTCCCACACACTACTAGAAGGCCAAATATTTTTTCAGAGCTAGATGCAGAAAAAAATTATATTCTGTTTGCAACCTGATGGAGGTCTGTATAGATGGATTAATAGAACAAGACCCACACACAGCTAGAAGCCCAATATTTTTTCAGAGGTAGATGCAGAAAAAAATATATTCAGTTTGCAACCTGATGGAGGTCAGTATAGATGGACTAATACAACAAGTCCCACACACAGCTAGAAGCCCAATATTTTTTCAGAGGTAGATGCAGAAAAAAATATATTCAGTTTGCAACCTGATGGAGGTCAGTATAGGTGGACTAATAGAACAAGTCCCACACACTGCTAGAAGGCCAAATATTTTTTCAGAGGTACTGTAGATGCAGATAAAAATTATTTTTAATTTGCAACCTGATGGAGGTCAGTATAGATGGACTAATAGAGAAAGTCCGACACACTACTAGAAGGCCAAATATTTTTTCAGAGCTAGATGCAGAAAAAAATTATATTCAGTTTGCAACCTGATGGAGGTCAGTATAGATGGATTAATAGAACAAGACCCACACACAGCTAGACGCCCAATATTTTTTCAGAGGTAGATGCAGAAAAAAATATATTCAGTTTGCAACCTGATGGAGGTCAGTATAGATGGACTAACAGAGAAAGTCCCACACACTACTAGAAGGCCAAATATTTTTTCAGAGCTAGATGCAGAAAAAAATTATATTCTGTTTGCAACCTGATGGAGGTCTGTATAGATGGATTAATAGAACAAGACCCACACACAGCTAGAAGCCCAATATTTTTTCAGAGGTAGATGCAGAAAAAAATATATTCAGTTTGCAACCTGATGGAGGTCAGTATAGATGGACTAATACAACAAGTCCCACACACAGCTAGAAGCCCAATATTTTTTCAGAGGTAGATGCAGAAAAAAATATATTCAGTTTGCAACCTGATGGAGGTCAGTATAGGTGGACTAATAGAACAAGTCCCACACACTGCTAGAAGGCCAAATATTTTTTCAGAGCTAGATGCAGAAAAAAATTAGATTCAGTTTGCAACCTGATGGAGGTCAGTATAGATGGACTAATAGAATGATGCTGTGCCCAAAAGATTTTACTTCACTAGGTGCAGTAAAAAAATTGGTATTCTATACACAGGTGGTATATCTTGCAACACAGATAGGCTACTCCACTGACTAACACACTCTGCAATAGGCCAAAAAGGATTAGCTTTGCTAGATTCAGCCAAATGCTGTGAAAAAAACTTGCACAGCACTGGCACAGACCTGCCTGGCAAAAACTGATAGGAACTGATGTAACCTAGTCCTGAAAAGGACTCCAATTACAATTAGTCTTTACTCCCACAACCTATCTATTTAAGAGCACAGACCTGCCTGATAAAAGTCGTAGGAAATGCTGTAACCTAGTCCTTAAAAGGACTGCAATCACAACTATTCCCTACTCCCAAGCTATCTGTATATTTGTGCGAAAATTGGCTTGAAATTAACAAGGTATAGCGCACACAGCAACAGCGGTGCCGTCTAACACGCAGCTGCAGCAGTGAGAAAATGGTGGCGACGGGGAAAATGGCTTGGTCTTATAGGGCAAGGACATGTGACATACACTGCCAATGACACATGCCCTTGCTTGTGTGAAAAAAAGCACTTCGCTCCGTGTGTGCGCTGCTGATAGGCTGACAGATTGCACCTCCCCACTGTAAATGCAGGAAAGAGAAAAAAAAATGGAGATCTTCATTGTTCCTGCAGAGATCCATCCCCTGCCCCTCCCCCCACCCCGCTGTACACTCAAACTGCGTATTAACATTAATTTTCATCATTACTGAGAAAAAATCCAGTTATGATTTTGGTGCACGAACAGTTATCGAACATAACCTCGAACAGCCGAATTTTTCTCAAATTGTTCGTGTTCGCCGAACGGCTCGAACACCGCCCAAAACAGCTCGAATTTGAGATTGGCGAACAGTTCGAGTAGAACAACGCTCACCTCTACCTACGAATGGATCCTGAGAAACTGTCTGCCATCGAGAAGTGGCCTCGACCAGAGGGGTTGAAGGCTATTCAGCGGTTCCTGGGCTTCGCCAACTACTACCGCCTCTTCATACCGCACTTCTCTTCCCGGACTGCCCCAATTTCTGCGCTCACCCGTAAGGGTACTAATCCCAGAGAATGGCCGTCCGAAGCTGAGGAAGCCTTTCTTTCCTTAAAACAGGCTTTCTCCTCCTCCCCGGTGCTGCATCGCCCGGACGGCAACAAGCAATTCTTCCTGGAAGTTGACGCCTCCTCCTCTGGAGCCGGAGCGGTACTTACCCAAAAATCGTCTTCCGGGAGAATGGTGACTTGCGGCTTCTTCTCCAAACTCTTCTCCTCTTCCGAGCGCAACTATTTTATAGGAGACCGAGAATTATTGGCCATTAAGCTGGCATTGGAGGAGTGGCGTTACCTGCTCGAGGGTCTCTTCACCCGGTAATAATTTACATGGACCACAAGAACTTGGCTTACCTCCAGAGTGCCCAGAGACTTAACCCGCGCCAAGCCCGGTGGTCCTTGTTTTTTGCTCGCTTTGATTTTGTTCTTCATTTTCGCCCGGCTGACAAAAACATCAAAGCTGACGCCTTGTCCCGATCCTTCCTGGTGTCTGATCTTGAGGAGGAACCTAAACACATCATCGATCCCGCCAGAGTAATGCAGGTGGCTCCCGTGAGTCTAAATCGTCTCCCTCCCGGTAAGACGTTCGTAACGGTACCTGATCGGGAGAAGATCCTACACTGGGGTCACTCGTCTAAGCTTGCTGGCCATGCCGGTCAGAAAAGGACCCTCCAGCTTATCACCCGGCACTACTGGTGGCCTACCCTGCACAAGGACGTAATAGACTTTGTTTCTGCCTGTGTGTCCTGCGCCCGCAACAAGGTTCCGAGACACCTGCCAGCCGGTCGCCTCCTTCCTCTTCCAGTACCTGCTGCCCCCTGGCAGCATATAGCTATGGACTTCATAACAGATCTCCCTGTCTCTGCCGGTTGTACGGTCATTTGGGTGGTCGCTGACCGCTTTTCTAAAATGGCTCATTTCATTCCCCTGCCAGGCCTCCCGTCTGCACCCAAGCTGGCTAAAGACTTTATCCGCCACATCTTCCGTCTCCATGGCCTGCCCCTCCACATCGTGTCGGATCGTGGGGTTCAGTTCACCTCACGCTTCTGGAGAGCCACATGTAAGCTGCTAGACGTCACCCTGGACTTCTCCTCCGCATACCACCCACAGTCCAATGGTCAAGTGGAGCGGATCAATCAGATCCTGACCAGTTACCTCCGGCACTTCATTAATGCCCACCATTCAGACTGGGTGGATCTCCTGCCATGGGCCGAATTCTCTTACAATAATCACGAGAGCGAATCTTCCTCCAGATCCCCGTTTTTTGTAGTCTTCGGTCAGCATCCTCGGATCCCATTTCCCGTCTCCACCTAGGTGGACAATCCGGCTGCGGAATCTCTCGTTAGCAAATTTTCCTCCATTTGGGAGAGTACCTGATCCGCACTCCTTCAGTCGTCCGAGCGGATGAAAAAAAAAACTGACAAAAAACGCCTGGATCCTCCACAATTCCGTCCTGGAGATAAAGTCTGGCTCTCGTCCAAGTATGTCTGGTTCAAGATTCCTTCCTACAAGTTAGGGCCTCGGTTCATCGGCCCACTAGAAGTTATCAAACAAATCAACCCAGTGGCCTATAAATTGAAACTCCCGGCCAACTTGCGGATCCCTAACTCCTTCCATGTATCTCTCCTCAAACCCGTGGTACTTAACTCTTTTTCCAAGTCTACAGGTACGCCTCCTGCTCCGGTTTCCGCTGAAAACGAGTTTGAGGTGCAGAACATTCTGGCCACCAAAAGGGTAAGATGAAAAACCTTTTTTCTGGTAGATTGGAAGGGGTTTGGTCCTGAAGAGAGAACGTGGGAGCCCCGGGAGAACATCCATGCCCCTCTCATCCTTGATAAATTTCTGTCTGGCCTAAAAAAGGGGGGCCTAAAGAGGGGGTACTGTAGCTTCGGCGTCCCTGCCTCCTGCTAGGCAGGGACGCTGTTCCCCTCACCTCTCCACTCCGTGCCCGGCGTCCTCCTCCCGCTCTGCTGGCAGCGCGCGCTGCTTCCCGGCCACTGTGCTTAGGGCGCGTGCGCGCTCCCCCTCTCTTAAAGGGGCCGCGCGCGCCATCCTAAGGAGTCCCCGGCCAATGGCCGGAGGACCTCACCATATATAAGGCTCCTCCTCCAAAATGGAGGTGCCAGAGCAATGTTGTTGCAAAGCCTTCACTCTGCTTCAGCCCTCAGGTCCCGTTACCAGTTACCTGCCAGTCACCTGCCAGATTCCTGCCTGTTACCTGCCAGTCACCTGCCAGATTCCTGCTTGATACCTGCCTGATATCCGTTTACCTGCTTGCAAGCCTGCGGTCCGACCGTCTGCCTTCCGACACCTGTCAGTCTGTCTATGGACCAGCCTGCCCGCTCACCTGGGAGCGCTCATCAGCTACCTGCCTGCTAGCCTACCTGGAGGCTACGCCGTCACTTGCCGTGACTACCTGCCTGTCCAGAGACTCTTGCCTGCTCACCTGGGAGCGCTCACCTGCTACCTGTCTGCTAGCCTACCTGGAGGCCCTGCCGTCACTTGCCGTGACCACCTGCCTGTCCAGAGACTCTTGCCTGCTCACCTGGGAGCACTCACCTGCTACCTGTCTGCTAGCCTACCTGGAGGCTCTGCCGTCACTTGCCATGACCACCTGCCCGTCCAGAGGCTCTTGCCCGCTCACCTGGGAGCGCTCACCTGCTACCTGCCTGCTAGCCTACCTGGAGGCTCTGCCGTCACTTGCTGTGACCACCTGCCTGTCCAAAGACTCTCGCCAGCTCACCTTGGAGCGCTCACCAGCCACCTGCCTGCTGTCCTTCTACCCAGAGACTGTCCCTGTCACTTGCCGTGAGTACCCGTCCTTCTACTCAGAGACAGTCCCTGTCACTTGCCGTGACTTCCTGCCCTTCTACCCAGAGACTGTCCCTGTCACTTGCCGTGACTACCTGCCCTCCTACCCAGAGACTGTCCCTGTCACTTGCCGTGACTACCTGCCCGTCTTCCCTGGGAGCCACCCACTTCCTTACAAGGACCGCCCCCTTGTATAGTTGCTCAGAGGTTCCACCTCTCAGACCCGTTACAGTATGCTGATTATAAACTTTATGGCCAAATCTTGACTGATAGCAAGTGCAACCTATTCTTCCTAATCAGTGTTATTGTTTGTCCATGATTTTTGAAAATTGACCACAGGTTCTCAATGGGATTAAGATCTCAGGAGTTTCTTGGCCATGGGCCCAAAGTGTCAATGTTTTGTTCAAATAGTCATTTAGCTATCACTTTTGTATTATGACATGGTCTCCATCATGCTGGAAAAACCATTGTTCATCACCAAATTACTCCAGGACGATTGGGAGAAGTTGCTTTAGGATGATATTTAGATCCAATTCTTTATTCATGGCAAAATTCTTAGGCAAAACTGTAAGTGAGCCCACTCCATTAGATGAAAAGCAATTTTATATATTAATGGTCTCAGAATGCTATACTGCATGATACAGGAATCATGGTAGCGCTCATGTTTTCTTCTTCAGACAATCATTCTTTCAGATGTCATAGGTGTTTTATTACAGAAATTAACTTTACCCAACTCCTCTGCAGTCCAATCCATGTACTTTCTGCAAAGTTATTTTCTCTGATGTCAAATTGTGCTAGATGAATTGACTTAGTTTCAACCTTTTAAAGTGCTGTGTAATGTGTGCTTTGAGACTTTCAGTCTTCCGGTGATTTGACACTGAGAAATACCATCTTTGCTTACAAGACTATTTGGCCATAGAAACTTTTGCTTATTTCTAATGTCTTGTTGCCTTGTCATAATTCAATTTAGGATAAAATGGTGAATTGAAAACCCTGAAACACATCTAATTTTGTAATAGGAAAATTGATTGACATAAACAAGCCTCTGATGAGTAGATCAAGTCCACCTCCTGAGTATGAAAAGAGCAAAGTAATCTGACCCATATGTATAAAGACATTACTTGCATTTTTCAGATCTCTGCTTACTTTCATTTATTAGAAATCACAATCCTTATGTTTTGTAAGGATTTTTGCTTGTTGTCATTTCACGTGCATTTTTTACAGGATAGATTGAATAAAAATATGTCCTGGTCATCTGATGGACAGATGGGTGTGCAGCTTATTTCAATTACAGCTGTGTCTTATCATCACTTAACAGGAGAATACCATGTGTTCATCATATGGCAGGGAAATGCAATGTTTCCCTTAGTACTATGGAAAACGATAGGTAACACATCGTATGAAGTTAAGCTGTGATGCAAAAAAATCTGTCACTTAATGGCAGATGGCAAATTAAACTCCTTTGCTTTTTAAAATACACGGTGCAGACTTATGTTACTTACAGTTTGCAGTTCATTGATTATCTACACTTCTATATTTAGCTATTGGAAAAACCTTTTTAGATGTTCTTATTGGGTTGTCATGGCAACAAGGGATGCGGGCTACCAGACTTTCTGGAACTATGGAAACTTTCACACAATGCACATGAAGTTTTCGCTTTGTTTATAACCTTTTGTACTAAGTTGTTTTTGCTCTGTGATATTTCTTATGGACCGATTATTCTTTAACCCCTTCATGACTGGAGCATTTTTTGCGTTTTTGTTTTTTGCTCCCCTTCTTCCCAGAGCCATAACTTTTTTATTTTTTGGTCAATATGGCTGTGTCAGGGCTTATTTTTTGCGGGACAAGTTTTGCTTTTGAACAACATCACTGGTTTTACCATGTTGTGTACTGGAAAACAGTGCGGTGTAATTGCAAAAAAAGTGCAGTTCCACAATTGTTTTTTGTTTTTGTTTTTTACCACATTCACTGAATGCTAAAACTGACTTGCCATTATTATTCTCCAGGTCATTATGAATGGAACAAATTGAATGGAAAATCGGCTCAAATTGTTAGCGGACACCATGTTGCATTTGGAGAGCCCCTGTGTGCCTAAAAATTGGAGCTCCCCCACAAGTGACCTCATTTTGGAAACTAGACCCCCCAAGGCACCTATCTAGATGCATAGTGAGCGCTTGGAACCCTCAGGTGCTTCACAAATTGATTCGTAAAAATGAAAAAGTGGAAAAAAAAACACTTTTTCATTTTTACGAATCAATTTGTGAAGCACCTGGGGGTTCCAAGTGCTCACTATGCATCTAGATAGGTGCCTTGGGTGGTCTTGTTTCCAAAATGGGGTCACTTGTGGGGGAGCTCCAATGTTTAGGCACATAGGGGCTCTCCAAACGCAACATGGTGTCCGCTAACAATTTGAGCCGATTTTCCATTCAATTTGTTAGCGGACACCATATCGCGTTTGGAGAGCCCCTGATGTGCCTAAACAGTGGAGCTTCCCCACAAGTGACCCCATTTTGGAAACTATACCCCTCAAGGATTTTATTAAGGGGTATAGTGAACATTTTGAACCCAGAGGTACGACACAGAATTTGATAACATTAAGTCATCATATTGAATAAGTTGTCATTACTCTTGAGCGCAAGTGCTCTCTACTTGAGTTTGCATCGGGTACTCATGTATGCACCATGTATCACGGGTGCTCAAGTGAAATGCTCGAGTCCCCGCCTGCATGTTTCACGGTTATTAGACACCCCAAAAAACCATGCGGGGATCGCTCGTGCATGGCAGGCAATCTCCGCGATGTTTTTTTGGCCGCGAAGCATATGGGGCGGAGACTCGAGCACCCGCGATACTCAGTGCATACCCGAGCACCCGATGCAAACTCAAGTAGCGAGCACTTGCGTTCAACACTAGTTGCCATATCGTCATCTTTTTTTTTTTTTTTTTTTTTTTTTACTTTTGAAAAAAAAAACAACTACAACCCTAACATTAGCACAACCCCAACCCCGGCCCTAGAGTTTATTTTTTACGCCGTTCCTCGTGCAGTATAAGTGATGAGATTACTTTATTCTTCGGGTCGGTGCGATTACAGCGATACCAGAATCATATCGGGTTTTTATGATTGACAGCTGTCACACACTAAAAGACTCATATTTTGTAAAATCTAGTTTTTGCATCGCCATATTTTGGCCGACAGTCATGTGACGGCTTGTTTTTTGTGGGATGAGTTGACCTTTTTATTGGTGCCATTGTCAGGCATGTGACATTTTTTGATCGGTTTCTATTCCAGCTTTTGGGAGGCAGAATAACCAAAAACCAACAATTCAGGAATTGCTTTTTTTTACATTTTTTTTATGCTGTTCCGCGTGTGGTAAAATTGATAAGGCAGCTTTATTCTTCAGGTCAGTATGTTTACAGCGGTACCACATTTATATCGTTTTTTATGTTTTGGCGCTTTTACACAATAAAAGCTATTTTATAGAAAAAATTTATTTTTTTGCATCTCTTTATTCTGAGAGCTGTAACTTTTTGATTTTTCGGATGATGGAGCGGTATGGCAGCTTGTTTTCTGTGGGACGAGATGATGTTTTCAGCGGTACCATTTTTATTTATATTCGTCTTTTTGATCACGTGTTTTTCCATTTTTTGTTTGGCGGTATGATGATAAAGCATTGTTTTTTGCTTTGTTTTTTTTTTACCGTGTTCACTAAAGGGGTTAACTAGTGGAAAAGTTTTATAGGCCAGGTCGTTACGGACGCGGCTATACCAAATATGTGTACTTTTATTGTTTGTTTGTTTTTTTTCATAATAATATTTATTGATGGGTACATTATATTTTTATTTTTAGTGGATTATTTTTTTTATTTTTTTAAAATATTTTTACAAATTTTTTTTTTTTTCACTTTCTGGGAGTTTTTTCTTTACTTTTTTACTTTGTCCCACTATGGGACTTTCACTTTTTTTATTCTGATCGCCTGCATGGCACAGGAATGCAGCACCATCCCTGTGCCATGCAGGCAGTCAGCGCTGGACAGGGAGAAGATAGTTTGGAGATGCACTGCGCATGTCCAAACAATCTTCCTGCTGTCTGGTGACCCGGATGTTGTCATGACGACATCGGGTCGTCATGGCAACACCTGGGAAACCGCGGCAGACAGCGCTGGAGGCCGGAAGAGGAGGTGAGTATTCCGATCACCTCCCCTTGCCACCGCAATGCTGCGATCGACTTCGATCGCAGCATTGCGGGGGTTAATGTTCTGGGAGCGGTGCGGGACCACTCCCTGCACATAGTACCGGGTGTCAGCTGTGACAATCAGCTGACACCCGGCGGCGATCGCGCCCGCACAGCCTGTGTGCGCGCACGATCGCGATGACGTACTAATACGGGTCAGGCTCTTAAAGCCCAGGGCACAGACATGTATTAGTACGTCATGGGCTTTAAAGGGGTTAAAAACATTTTTTTACACTTTTTGTATGCTTCAATAGTCTCCATAGGAGACTAGAAGCTGCAGTTGTCTGATCCCCTCTGCAACACAGAGGCGATGATCAGATCACCTGTGTGTAGCAGAATTGCTCAATTGCTATGAGCGCTGACCACTGGGTGTCACTCATAGCAATCTGGTAGTAACAACCACAGGGGTCTCCTGCAGACCCCGGGTTGTTATGCCAAACAGTTGGTGACCCGTGGTCATGTGACGGGGTCGCCGAAGGGCAGGGCCAATAACGCACTTCCCGGAAGCGAGAGATACATGCCGCTGTCAGAGATTGACTAGTTAACAGCCACGGGTGGATCGCGATTCCACCCGCGGCTGTTGCGGGTACATGTCTGCTGTATAGAACAGCTGACATGGGCCCGGAAAGGTGTGGGCTCTGGCGCCGACAGGAGTATCTGACATGGGGCGTACGCTCCACGTCAGAAATGGGTTAAAGGTATTTGTCATCCAAGAGAGATTTCAATTAGTTGTAATAATGCAAACAGTTTATTTTAGCTTTATTATGTACTTCACAGTGAGATAAAAGGGCTAATGAGTTGAAAAATTGTTTACCCCCTCTTCCATTTTTTTTTTTTTGCTAATATATCAGATTTTTCTAATTTTAATTTAAGATAAAGACAACACTAGGAAGAAAAACATAAAATGCTTTTTAAATGTTTATTTCTTTACTCATGCCTCACAACTTTAAAAGTTAGAAAAGAAGGACACATATTGTGTCATGCATAGCTTGCTGCTGCAATTCTTTTATGCTAGCCAAGAACCCTAACCTTGCCTATTTATGTATATGCACTAACACAGAAATATTGCTCCTAGTGAAGACCATTAGTATTTCCACACAATATGGTACTGCTTTCAATGGTTTCCATGGTTCTCACCATACACACAGACTGATACCCCTTCAGTACACACCACACAAACATTATGATGCCCCCACAATGCCCACCATACACTGTATGATGCGTATAGAGCTCCTATGCTCACAATATTATACACAAATAGGACATTCCCTCCTTTACTGTATAATTCTCCAACAGTCCCTCTACATTGTATAATGCCTCCATACAGTATAATGCACTCACAGTGCTACTCCATACAGTATGATGTCCCCACAGTGTTTACCACACACAATATGAGGCTTCCACAGAGCCCACCATATGCTGTATAATGCCCATAGAACCCCTCTACTCACAGTTTGATGCACCAACAGGACATTCACCTCCACACAGTGTGATGCACTCACAGCCCTCACACACTCACTATGATGCATCCACAGTAGTGTTGAGCCACCCTCGTAGTGTTCGAGTTCGGCTCGGTTCGTCGAACACCTGTATGTTCGCCGAACTGTTCGTCGAACTGTTCGTTGAACACCTTCGAACACCGTTAAAACCAATGGCAGGCAAATTAAAACACATAGAAACGCATAGAAAACACCTTCAAAGGTGTCCAAAAGCTGACAAACTGCTCAGAAGACACAACTAACACATGGAAAAGTGACAAGTACATATAGTCATGCGAAAAGAAAAGAGGTGGAGGAGTAAAAGGAGGGGGAGACACAGATATAGGCATGTCATGCCCTTCTAAAACCAAAAAAGTGTGAAGCCGACACGGCCAGTCCGTTCCTGCCCATGTGATCTCCGTGTCGCCGGGTTTGTTCCAGAGCCGCGGTGGACCCTGACGGCCAGCCCCCCTCTCCCAATACTGGTGCCTGTCCGCTGGTGGGTCGAGCGAGCCCCCCTGCGGTGGAGGCAGGTCTAATATTTTTAATTTAAATTGTCTCTCTAATTTGAATGAGTACAGTTTAAATCATTTTACAAGGATCTATTGATGGGCAAGTGTCATGCCAGCAGCCGCGGTAATTCCAGCTCCAGTAGCGTCCACTAAAGCTGCTGCAGTTAAAAATCTTTTATCGAGCTTGGCGGTCCACCGCAAGGCGTCCTACCGCCAGTCCCAGCCCCTGTGCCTTGGGGTGCCTCCCCGATGCTCTTCACTGAGTGTCCCGGGGGCCCGAACCATTTCCTTTGAAAAAATTAAGTGTCCAAACTACAGGTGGTGTAGCTTGCTTAACAGCTGGGATAATCCGCTGACTAGCAGACACTGCTACTAGGCACAAAGTATTTCCTGGGCTAGATGCAGTTAAAAATTTGTAATTAGATACTCTCGTTGGATGCTGAGAAAGCATTCCATAGAGTCTCCTGGCACGCCATATATTATTCTCTTAAAAAGTTTGGGGTAGGGGTCTAGGGGACCCTTTTATAGCCTAAATCACGGCCCTGTATCGCAATACTTCACCTAGGCTGAAGATAAAAGGAACATTTTCATCACCTTTCATAATCACCTTTCATAATGTCCTCTGTCCCCTCTCTTCTACATCCTAGTGACGGAGCACCTGCTCTCATCAATTCGCCATAACCCCAATATTAGGTGGATTGAGGTGGGAGGCACCGAGTACAAGTGCTCTGCATTTGCTGATGATGTACTAGTATATATCACTCAATCACATATATCCATCCCTGCTGTTATGGCTGAAATAGATCACTTTGCTACATGGTCAAATTTTAAAATCAATGCAGTGAAGTCTGAGGCCCTCGATGTATCCCTCCCCAAATCCATACAGGATTCCATCCAGTCCAACTTTCCCTTTGCCTGGCCCTCACAGGGTAACAAATACTTAGGAATTCGTATTCATAGAGACCTCTCCCGTCTATGTTATCTTAATTTTGGGCCCTTTATTGAACAACTCCATACAGACCACGGTTGGCAAGTTAGAACTGTAAGATTCACTACATGAACCACTGGTGTTTTGTGGAAAAGCACATGTACACTGTGTTCCAAATTATTATGCAAAAGTGTTTAGGAGTGATAAGGTAAGAATTTTTTTGTTTGTCAGTTAAACTCATTGATGGTGATGTGTGTCAGGGCACTTTATATCACTGTAAGCAATTGCAGACACCTGTGCTAATTAGTTTGGCTGGTGTGTCCAATGAAAGGCAAGACTACTTAAGAAGGCTGTCCCACACTATTAAGCAGCCTACATTTTCTGCCCAAATGGGAAAGAAAAAGGATGTGTCGGCTGCTGAGAAGCAACAAATTGTGGAGTGTTTAGGTCAAGGCATGACTACAATCAACATTGTCAAGACACTTCATCCTGATCATCGCACAATCAAGAAGTATGTAGCTGATTCACAGTACACATGTGTGCGTGCTGATAAGGGAAAATTGAGGACTCTTTCCTACAGGCAATTGCGTCAGGCTAAAAGAGCAGCGGCAAAAAAGCCATGTCATAGCAGCAGACAAGTTTTTGAAGCTGCTGGTGCCTCCAACGTCCCCCAAATAACAAGATGCAGGGTCCTTCAGAGGTTAGCAGCTGTGCGTAAGCCATACTGTCGACCTCCTCTATCCACTGTACACAAGCAGAAACGGCTCCAGTGGGCCAAACAATACATGAAGACTGACTTCAAAACTGTTTTGTTCACCGATGAGTGCCGTGCAATGCTCGATGGTCCAGATGGATGGAGTGGAGGATGCCTGGTTGATGGACACCCTATGCAAACACGGCTACAGCGCCAACAAGGAGGAGGTGGAGTAATGTTTTGGGCTGGAATCATAGGGAGAGAGATTATCGGCCCCTTTAGGATCCCTGAAGGGGTAAAGATGAACTCCATAATGTATGTGGAGTTTCTCAAACAGCACTTCCTGCCATGGTTCAAGAACAAGAACCGTGTATTCCGCAGCAAGATCATTTTCATGCATGATAATGCACCGTCTCATGCTGCACATAACACATCTGCATCTCTGGCAGATATGGGCATAAAAGGGGACAAACTTATGGTGTGACCCCCATGCTCCCCTGACCTCAACCCCATTGAGAACCTCTGGAGCATCATCAAAAGGAGTGTCTATGATGGCAGGAGGCAGTTCACATCTAAGCAACAGCTCTGGGAGGGTATTATGTCCTCATGCAAAACAATTGAAGCAGAAACCATCCAAAACCTGACAAATTCAATGGACAAGAGAGTTCAGAAGCTCCTTTCGAACAAGGGGTCCTATGTGCAAATGTAACATCACCTAGAATAACCTTTTGAGTTGAAAACTGTTTGATTTCAGTTTCTAATAACCTGATAATGCTTATAATTTCAAAAATGACCATTTTTTTGTTCTTTATTAAAATGAAAAGGTTGATCGAAGAGTGTGGGGGATCTAAGAGTGTGGCAACCCAGTAGTCAGGATTATTTAGAATTCTGACAATCTGAGGGTCATGTTGCAGGTAGTGCAGCAAGAAGGCACTCATGTGTCTTGCGCATCTAGGAGCCCCAAAATTATTTTCCGGGCTAGATGCAGCTAAAAATTATTATTAATTTGAAAGCTGGTGGAGCTTAGTATAGATGGCCTAATAGAATCAGTACTGCACACTGCTACAAGGCCCAAATTATTTTCCAGCCAAGAAACAGATAAACATGATTAGTAATTTTAAATCTGGTGGAGTTTAGTATAGATGGCCTAATAGAATCAGTACTGCACACTGCTACAAGGCCCAAATTATTTTCCAGCCAAGATACCGATAAACATGATTAGTAATTTTAAATCTGGTGGAGTTTAGTATAGATGGCCTAATAGAATCAGTACTGCACACTGCTATAAGGCCAAAATTATTTTCCAGCCAAGATACAGAAAACATGATTAGTAATTTGAAAGCTTAAAACGGTTGGTGAGGTGATTTTAACAAATCATCAAGCTTTTACTCTCCCCAGGATGACACAGGGGTAGAAAAGTCATTTCACATCCTTGGTTTGTTCATCTTTATGAACGTGAGTCTGTCTACATTATCAGTGGAAAGCCGCGTACGCTTATCTGTCAGTACACCACCAGCAGCGCTGAACACACGTTCAGACAGAACACTGGCTGCGGGTCATGACAAGATCTCCAAGGCATAAGTGGCGAGCTCCGGCCATTTATCCAGATTGGAAGCCCAAAAAGAGCAAGAGTCCAGTGACACAGTCATGGCTTCAATGTTTACTTGGAGATACTCCTGTACCATCGTCTCTAGGCGTTGACTATGTGTCAGACTTCTTGTCTCCTGTGGCCTTGCAAAGGATGGGCTAAAAATGTGGTGAAATGATTCCGCAAAATTGATGTTACCAGCAGCTACTGTGTTTCTGCTACGTTTTGAGTGCTGAACACTCGACGGTCCCACAGTTGGCAAGTTGGAACTGTGAGATTCACTACGTGCACCACTAGTGTTTTGGGGAAAAGCACATTTAAGATTCTGCAACAGTCTCTGCTGATACTCCTGCATGCGTGCATCTCTTTCTATGGCAGGAATAATTTCTGCAAATTTACTTTTGTACCGGGGATCTAACAGGGTGGCAACCCAGTAGTCAGGATTTTTTCTAATTCTCACAATTCGAGGGTCATGTTGCAGGTAGTGCAGCAAGAAGGCACTCATGTGTCTTGCGCATCCAGGAGCACCAAGTCCCTGTTGTGTTGGTGGCGAGGTAACAGTCATGCTTCCTTCCTCTGCCGTCTCCCCCCAACCTCGCACAACAGAAATGTGATCAAGGTCTCCCTCATCTGATGAATCTTCCACTTCTTCCTGGGCTCCTGCACCTTCCTCACTAGTTTGACTGCTACCATGCGCCCTGGTAAAACCATCTCCCCCACCGTCACATGCCTACTGCCTTGGTGCTGCCGACCATCTGGACCTTGCAGATGTTAGTCCTTCCGCATACAACTCCTCCTCCTCTACTTCCTCCACCTCCTCTTGTGCCACCACCTGACTCTGAATTCTGTTTAACATGTGCTCCAGCATGTAAATCACTGGAATAGTCATGCTGATAATGGCATCGTCAGCACTAAACATCTTCGTCGCCATTTCAAAACTGTGCAGAAGGGTGCATAGGTACCTGATCTGAGACCACTCCTCCAGCGTGATTTGCCCCACCTCTGGATCTCGTTGGCCCAGGCTATACATCAGAACGTATTGCACCAGGGCTTGTTGGTGCTGCCACAGTCGCTGCAACATGTGCAGAGTTGAATTCCACCGGGTAGGCACATCGCATTTTAGCCGGTGAAGTGGCAGGCCCAAAGACTTCTGTAGAGATGTAAGTCGATGAGCTGCGGGATGCGAATGGCGGAAGTGAGCACACAGCGACCGTGCCCTCTGCAGAAGTCCATCTAGTACGGGATAGTGGGCTAAAAATTGCTGGACAACCAGGTTCAACACGTGAGCCATACAAGGCACGTGTGTGATATTGCCCCGGCGAAGGGCCGCACCCAGGTTTGCAGCATTGTCGCACACGGCCTTCCCTGGTTTCAGGTCCAGTGGAGACAACCATTCATGAAACTGGTTCTCCAGAGCTGACCACAACTCCTCAGCTGTGTGACTCACATTTCCCAGACATTTCAAAGTAAAAACTGCCTGATGACGTTGAGCCCTGCTGCCAGCATAGCAAGGATGTGTGCAGGATCCCTTCTGTGCAGTTAGAAAGCTTGTGGCATGACCAGACAGGCTTTGGGTGCAGGTGGAGGACCGAGAGGAGGTTGAGGAGGCAGAAGCAGTGGAGGAACTTCGAGATAAAGAGGATTGATGCACAACTCGTGGGGACGGCAAGACTTGGACAGCAGCCCCTTGTCCTGCTGTCACCATAGTTACCCAGTGCCCAGTCAGCGACATGTAACGCCCCTGTCCATGCCTACTTGTCCAAGTGTCCATGGTGAAATGCACCCTGTCACACACAGAGTTTCTCAAAGAAGCGGTGATGCTGTGTGCGACATGCTGGTGGAGCGCAGGCACACCTTTCTTTGAGAAGTAGTGCCGACTGGGCATCTGGTACTGGGGCACTGCGACGGACATACGGTCTTGAAAATCCTCTGTGTCCACCAGGCGGAAAGGCAGCATTTCTGTAGCCAAGAGCTTGCAGATGGTGAAATTCAACCTCTTAGCTTTCTCATAGCTAGGAGGAAATGGTCTTTTACTTGTCCACATCTGAGGGACCGAGGGATGCCTGTTGTGCTTAGACGGGGTTGAGAAGGGTGTCCCCGGCAAACTGCCGGTCTGTGAGGAAGATGCAGGCGGTCATGTTAGGTTGCCTTGATCCAAAGGTGGTGCTATCGATGTCGAACAGCTCTGATCACCAGCTGGTGTTTCCACCTCCAAAGAAAATGATGACCTGCCAATCACGCTGGCTGTTGCGGGTAAAGAGGTGGCACGTCGGCGTCCCAAAACAGGTGTGACTGCTGTCCCCCCAGTCACAGAGGATGAAGAGGCCGCGGATGCACAATATGTGGCAGACGGTGGTTGGCCCAGCCGGCTAGGCTGCATTGTAGCACAGTGAGCTTCCCACTGCAACTTATGCTTCATATCCATGTGCCGGTTCATGCATGAAGTACTCAAACTATGTATTTTTTGGCCTCTACTTAGCTTTTGCTGACAAATGTTACAGATAACACGAGTTGGGTCATCTTTATCGATCTGAAAAAATGCCCAGGCTATGCAAGGCTTAGCACCCATGTGACCTGAAGAGCCACCACGACTTGTGGTCAGAGGCAGAGTTGTGTTTGAGGATGCAGTTGTTGACTTGCTTCCAGTACTACGTCTCTGTCCAGGAAGGCGCAACCTGACCTCGCCATCACTAGCATCCTCCTCCACCTCCTCTGCTGACCTCGTCGACTGACTGACTGTGGGTTGACAGTAAGTGGGATCTCCAACCTCATCATCATCACCCTGTGTGTTATCACACCCGTCGTCCTCAGAGCCAACCTCTTCCTGACAAAAAACTAAAGTTGTCGCTCCAATCAGGTATTTGAGTCTCATCATCATCTTCCTCATTGTCTCCACCAACAGGAGTTACAGTTTGGGAACTTGGGTCTACATTATGGTCAGAACCTTCTGCGTCTGGTCCTTGATCCGACTCATAAAGATTCTGGGCATCAGTACAGATCATTTCCTCGTCTGGATTCACAGAAGCTCTGGAGCAGACCTCTGATTCCCAGGCTATAGTATGAGTAAACAGCTCTGCAGACTCAACCATCTGTTCTACCCCATACTCAGACGGGCAGCTGGAGACTTGCGAGCTGTGAGGAAGCAAGTGCGATTGGGGTGACGCCTCTGAGGACTGGAGTATTTGTGATGTTTAAGTTGAGGTGGAGGAGAGCCCACTTAAAGGAGCACTTGATATCCGTTGAAGCACCTGCTGTTTTTGTGCCTAATCTGGAATTTGTAGCGATTGCCATGGCCGTAAGAAAGGGATCTTATCACATTGTCCGCTAAAAGAAGTAGACATCTTAGTTTGGCTGGAAGATGGTCTTTCTTCTGCAGATGTTACTGTTGCTTTAACACCTACCCCACGGACACAACCTTTTTTTCCCTTCCCAACACGCCTATTCCCCTTTCCACCAGCAGCAGGCCTTTTTCCACTCATTTTGGTGGTTAACTAATTCAGAACTCTGGAGTTGTTTGCACAAAAAACAATGGATGGGAACCGAGCAGAGCTGAGTGGCCAAACTGTGGTATTAGCCCAAAAGTATTGGCTGGGTTAGATGCAGATAAAAATTATTTTGAATTTGCAACCTGGTGGAGGTTAGTATAGATGGATTAATAGAACAAGTCCCACACACTGCTACAAGCCGAAATATTTTTTCAGAGCTAGATGCATAAAAAAATTATATTGAATTTGCAACCTGGTGGAGGTTAGTATAGATGGACTAATAGAACAAGTCCCACACACTGCTACAAGCCGACTGCAATTACAATTTGTCTTTACTCCCAACCTATCTATTTAAGAGCATAGACCTGCCTGATAAAAGTGATAGGAACTGATGTAACCTAGCCCTGAAAAGGACTGCAATTACTATTAGTCTTTACTCCCAACCTATCTATTTAAGAGCACAGACCTGCCTGATAAAAGTCGTAGGAAATGATGTAACCTAGTCCTTTAAAGGACTGCAATCACAACTATTCCCTACTCCCAAGCTATCTGTAGATTTGTGCGAAAATTGGCTTGAAATTAACAAAGTATAGCGCACACAGCAACAGCGGTGCCGTCTAACACACAGCTGCAGCAGTGAGAAAATGCTGGCGATGGGGAAAATGGCTGGGTCTTATAGGGCAAGGACATGTGACATATACTGCCAATGACACATGCCCTTGCTTGTGTGAAAAAAAGCAGTTCGATCCAGAAGCACTCTCCACACCAAAAACTACACTTATAATCCAGAACTGCTAATATCGATGTAGTTTCTGCTGTAGACGCTGGGGTCCCTGAGGGAGTGGGGGCCCTGGACAAGCATAGTTTGACCCCCCTATCGCCAGACCTGCATAAAAGTAATGGTGATGCAGCTGTCACGTAATGACGTATCTGTTCCCTTCCCCACTCAGGGAGATGTGAGGCCAAAGTATACTGGAAAACACTAACCAGATAGACAAGAGTAAACAGACAGGGATAAAAGAAAATTCCAATCATACAAATACACTCACAAAACAACAGAGTGGGAAACAGCAATAGGAGGCACAAACTAAATAGGAGAGGATTAGGATAAACATCCATACCAACTCCGCGTTGAAATCTCCTAAAAAACTCTCCAACCTCCTACTCCAAACACTGAACTTCTCCTTCAACTAGAAACCAGGTAATGGTACTGGCAACTCCCAAGTGCCAGTGAAGAGCATATACACCAGAGGGCAGTGGCCAACACAGAACAGCTGAGACAATCCAGGTTGGAGTGCAATGACAGAGCAAGGAAAAACTGGTTGGATGGTGAAGCAGCTCTAATCAGTGCAGGAGTTTGTGTAACCAGACGCTGCAATCTTCTGACCCCTCTCTGTCGAAATATTACTGTGACAGTAACCCCCTCCTAAGAGGAGCCTCCGGAACCACAGAACCAGGTTGATCTGGGTGTGAAGCGTGAAAAGACCGGACCAACCTGATCGCATGAACATCACACTCTGCTACCCACATTCTCTCCTCAGGATTGTAACCCTTTCAATGTACCAAATATTGAAGAGACAGGCGTACAAAGCGAGAATCGATAATCTTCGCTATCTGGAATTTCAGGTTCCCCTCAACAATGACTGGGGAAGGTAGTGGTGGAGATGGTTCAGAGGAAGCAATATATTTTTTGAGAAATGATCGGTGAAACATATTATGAATCTTGAAAGTGGGTGGCAAAGCTAGCCAAAATGCTACTGGATTAACGACGACAACTATCTTATAGAGGCCGATGAACCTGGGTCCCAGTTTCCAAGAAGAAACCTTCAACTTAATGTTCTTTGAGGACAATCACACCAAATTACCAACACACAGGTCCAGACCCACCAAGCATTTCCGATCAGCCGTACTTTTGTATTTGGACTCCTCAAATTATTAAGAACACCTTGCCACACTGATGTAATAGACAAAGAAAACTGTTCCTCCATAGGTACTCCTGAAGAACGATTCCCATTGAAGGAGCAGAATTGAGGATGAAAACCGTATGCCCCGATGTAGATTCATGACAACACTTATTCACAGTGTACTCAGCTAGAGGTTATTAAGAAACCCAATCCAGTTTGCCCATTAGACTGTGGATGAAAGGCAGATTTAAATGAAAGATGAATCCCTAAGCAAGCACAAAATGCTTTCCAAAATTTGGAAATAAATTGAACCCCCTGGTCAGAAACAATATCAGAGCGAATCCCTTGTAATTTCACAATTTCTTTAATAAAAATTTGCTACAAAGTCTTGGCATTCGGTGAAACAGGTAGCGCAATGAAATGAGCCATTTTGCTGAATCAATCCATCACAACTAATATTACAGTGTTACCAGCTGACATGAGTAGATCAGTGATGAAATATGAAATCTACAGACAAATGAGTCCATGGTCTACAGGGAATCACCAAAGGTTGAAGAGCTCAGATGGACGGGTATGTGGGGTCTTAGAACGTGCACAGATACTGCAGGCAGCTACATATTCCAGAACATCCTGGTGCACCTTAGACCACCAAAAACGAAGAGTAAGATCTGTGGTGGCTTTATTACCAGGATGTCCAGCCAGGACCGAATCATGATGTTCTCTCAAAATTTTAAGACGGAGGTTCACAGGGACAAGCCAAACCGTTTACCTGAATCTGAGCCTCTATGACCTCCTTCTCCAGATCAGAATATAAAGTAGCAATAACTACTCCTTTCTGTATTATAGGAACCAGCTCGCAATTACTTCCTCCCTCCGAAAAACAACGAGATAAAGCATCCATCTTAATATTCTTATCCCCCATCCAATAAGTCACAAAAAAGTTGAATCTGGTAAAAACCAATGACCATCTTGTCTGTCTAGATGTCAGATGTTTGGCAGATTCCAAATACAAAAGATTTTTATCATCGGTGATTACTATGACTGGATGAACTGCCTCCTCCCAAAAATGACGCCACTCCTCAAAGGCTCACTTTATTGCCAAGAGTTCCCTATTACCAATGTCATAGTTCCTCTCGGCAGATGATAGTTTCTTGGAGAAGTATGCACACGGACGCCATTTACTTGGAGATTAAACCAATACAGCCCCAACCCCCACCTCTGATGCGTTAACCTCTACAATGAACGGATGAGTGATGTCAGGCTGTATTAGAATCGGCGCAGAAGCAAAACATCTCTTTAAAGTAGCAAATGCCCCATTGGCCAAACTGGGTTATTTAGAAAAGTCCGTCCCTTTCCTGGTCATATCCGTCAGTGGTTTGGCCACTACCGAAAAGTTCTCAAGGAACTTATGGTAATAATTGGCGAACCCTAAAAACCGTCGTAAAGCTTTTAAGTCTTTAGGATGATCCCAATCCAGTACCTCCCGGACTTTCGCTGGCTCCATGCAAAAACCAGTGGACAATAACAAATATCCCAGAAAAGGGATCACCTGAACCGAAAACATACATTTCTCTGGTTTGACATATAATTTGTAGTCCCTGAGTATTAGTAAGACCTGCCTGACATGTGTCTGATGTGATTCGAGGTCCGGCGAATAGATCATTAAGTCATCTAGATAGATTTGTGGTAGTCTATCTGCCAGATGATGAAAAATGTCATTTACAAAGTGCTAAAAAACAGCAAGGGCATTAGTCAACCTAAATGGCATAATGATGTTTTCGTAGTGTATACAGAAGAGTTTGTATGCCCCCTGAGGTTCAGTTTGAAAAACCACTTAGCCCCGATGACCTGCCTGATTAGAGGTCTGGAAAGAGAGGAAGAGGATATGGATCCCGAATCGGGATCCAATTTAGTTTACGGAAGTTTAAGCAGGGGCGAAACTCCTAGTCTTTTTTCTTAACAAAGAAAAACCCTGCTGCAACGGGAGATAATTAAGGTCTGATATGACCCTTAGCCAGACTTTGTGATGTAGTTCTTCATGGCCTGCCTCTCCAGGACTGAAACATTATACAAACCCCAGAAATTAAATTAATGGTGTAATCATATGGATGATGAGGAGGAATTCTTGACACCCTTGTTCTGAGAACACATCCTCAAAATCAGACAGGTATTCCGGCAGAGACAGGGTATCAACCCTGGCTAAATGGGTTCCCTAGCAGTGTCTTTGACAGTACTCGCTCCACCTTACTACCTCCCAGGTCTGCCAGTCCACCACGGGATTGTGCAACATCAGCCAAGGCATTCCAAGAACCACAGGAGAGGGCAAGACCTCTAGCACATAACAATCGATTGATTCCGAATGCATGGCCCCGACCTGCAGACATATCTCTCAAATGACCTGAGTAAAATACCCCTGGCTCAAGAGTACAGAATCAATAGTGATTATAGGTATAGGTCTAGACAATTTATGAGGATTGAGACCCTGGTCCTGGATGAATCAGGCGTCAATCAGATTAAACTCCACCCCACTGTCCAAAAAGGCTGAAATAGCCACCTTACTTTCGCCATAACGGATCGTAGCTGGTAAAAAGAATTTTGACCTACCCACAGAGGAAATATGTACACCCAGGTTACTAACCTCCCCGCAACCTGGCCTCCTTAGTTTTCTGTCTGCTGTTTGCAGTTATGTATGAATGGACAGGTAGCAACACAATGACCCTTCTTACCACAGAAAAAAACACTCCCTCTTTGCGCCGAACTGCAGGAGGACCGGTAAAAAGAGTCGTCCTCCCCAACTGCATGGGTTCCTTGGTAGACTCAGCCCTAGGTTCAATTGACTCCTGACCCCTCAAAAATTGAGGTGTCTTTTTATGTCTCTCACGTAAACGGCAGCCCACTCGGATAGCTAGAGACATGGCTGCCTCCAGGGAAACCAGGGTCTCATACAGAGCAAAGACATCCTTTACCCTATAAGAAAGTCCCTGAAAATACTGACTACAGAGCTCGGGGTCTTTTCACCTAGTATCCGTAGACCACCTTAGAAACTCAGAGCAATACTTCTCCCCAGGCCGGTCTCCCTGCTGAAGCTCACATAGTTTATACTCAGCCAGAAAGACTCAGTTGAGATCATCGTTGATAAGACCCAGAGCCTGAAAAAATTCCTCCACCATCTGAAGCGACTAGGGAATCAGGGAGAGAAAATGTACCCGAGGAGTGAGGATGTAACCTAACAAAGTTTGAAGGCTTCCCTGAAAATCACAGACTTATGCCGACCCCCAGAGAGCCTATCCAGCAAAGGGATATTGGTCTCACCAGGGGTTGCCTGTGAACCATGGGCCCTAAGCCTTGAGTCAATGGGTGCTGCAAAGCAACTGAGGGCAAGTCTGCCACCTCCAGGCCGAGTTGTTGTAGTTGCTCTGCTAGAGCATTCACAGGATCCATAATGGATCCAAAAAGGTACGGCCAGTGATAATGTCACAGAGCAACAAGGGACTGTGGGCACCTATCCAATCCCTCAAACTATACACACTCTAGAATATCCCTGTTCCTGGATGGTGGAGAGATCGTGGTCTCCTACCTTGCTATGCTCCTATCATAAACCTTATCTGTTCCCTCTCCCACACAGGGAGGTTTGAGGCCGAAGTGTATTGAAAAACATGAACCAGACAGACAGGAGTAAACAGGCAGGGATAAAAGAAAACTCCAATCATACAAATACACTCACAAAACAACAGAGTGTTAAACAGGAAAGGAATAGGGGGCACAAACCAAATGGAGAGGATAAAAATAAACAAGCAAACCAACTCCACACAGAAATCTGCAACCGCCTACTCCAAACACTGAATTTCTCCTTCAACTCTAAACCAGGTAGTGGTAAACTATCATTGGCAACTTCCAAGTGTCAGTGGTGAGCATATATACCAGAGGGGAGTAGCCAACACAGAACAGCTGAGTGTTAGAACCTTGCTCTTAGGTTTTTTCCTTTGCTGGTCACATGACCTTGTTGGCCTATTTAATCCTGCTCCGCCCTTCTGGCTTTGCTGGACTTCATTGTATAACTACTTTCTAGCTAGCCTGTGCTCTGTATCTAACTCTGTTAGTTTGCTTGGTCTACGGACCTCTGTGTTCTATATATTTTGTTTGTTCGTCTGTCTGCTACTATTTCTGTTAGGAGGTGTCCATTCTCCTCCCAGTCCTTAGTACTTGTAGGGATTCCTTCCCCACATCTATAGGTCTCCGTAAAGACTAGCTTAGGACTTTAGCAGGTCTGATCGCAGGATCAGGTCCCCTGTTACATCGTAGGGATAAAGCTGAGTTCTATCGTAGGGACAGATCTCCTCTCTTTCCTTAGCTCTGGTAGCAGAACATAACAGTAAGTCCAGCCTGCAAATTCTCTAAGGAAAGATTTTTCTGTTCCATCATGGTGTCGGTTCTGGATTTGGCTAAACGCCTGCAGGGACTCTCTCTGGAGGTGACCGAGCTCCGTCAGCACGTGAGTAACTGTCCTGGAGCACATTTCTTGGAGCCTAAGGTACGTTTGCCGGATTTATTTTTTGGTGAACGCCGAGAATTTTTTTCATTTAAAAATGCTTGCTTATTGTATTTTCGTTTGAGACCCAAGTCCTCTGGGGATGAATCCCAGCGCATAGGGTTCATAATGTCACTTTTGCGCAAAGAACCTCAGGAGTGGGCCTTTTCTTTGCAACCTAGTGATTCATGCTTCAGATCAGTGGATAGTTTTTTTTCTGCTTTGGGGCTATTATATGATGATCCTGACCGTGTCTCATCTGCTGAGACTGAGTTAAGACGTTTGAGACAGGGATCAGGTAATGTGGAAAAATATTGCACTCATTTCCGTCGATGGTCTACTCAAACAGGGTGGAATGATTCTGCTCTGAAAAGTCTGTTTCTTGCTGGGCTCAATGAAAGGGTTAAAGACCTGCTAATTACTTATCCTACACCTGAAGATTTGCAACAGGCTATGCAATTAGCTATACGGGTGGATAGGAGACTGCGTGCAAGGGTTAATGAGAGCAAATCCTCTGCTATGTCAGTTTCTGGTTATGAGAATGTGTGTACTAACAGTGGTGAACCGATGGAGATTGGATCGGTGGCACCTCGCTCTCAAGAAAAAGACCGTAGATTTTCTGAAGGCTTGTGTTTCTATTGCGGAAAATCTGGTAATTTGATTAAAGGCTGTGAGCTTCGTATGAAGAAAGAAAAAAAAATGGTCAGTCATGCCCGTATTGCCTGTTTAGATTCCAAGGGTGTATTTTTAGCTGCTTCCACGATTGCTCAGGAAAAATTAATGGAATTTCGGGTGTTTGTTGATTGTGGGTCTACTCTGAATGTAATTGATGGGGGATTCTTGGAAAGACTCAATTTAAAACCCGAACCTTTATCATCCCCCATTGCTGTGGTTTCTGTGGATGGTTCCCCTTTGAAGAATATTACTCTCAAGGTCTGTGAATTTCCTCTCACTATTAATGGTGTTCACCATGAGAAATTGGATTTGGTAGTTTTGAATAACTTGCCTTCTCCAGTAATATTGGGATTGCCCTGGTTAAAATTTCACAATCCTGTACTGGATTGGTCTACTAGTGAAATTAAATCCTGGAGCCATAAATGTTATGACAAGTGTTGTAACGGGCGTATTGCAGCTTTGGATAGGGGAGAATTGCCTGTTCCTATTCAGGATTTTTGGAGAGTTTTTTCTGAGAAGGAATCGCAGGTTTTGCCTCCCCATAGAGACTATGATTGTTCTATTGAATTTGTCCCTGGAGCGACTCTTCCTAAAAGTCGTTTATTTAACCTTACTATTCCTGAGAGGAAGGCTTTGGAGGAATACATACAGACAAGCTTGGCCGCCGGTCACATTAGGCCCTCTAAGTCTCCTGTGGCGGTTGGATTTTTTTTTGTAAAAAAAAAAGGACGGCGGTTTACGTCCTTGTCTGGATTTTCGTGAGATTAACAAAATTACTGTACGCAATCCTTACCCACTGCCATTGATTCCTGATCTGTTTAACCAGCTAATGGGGGCCAAGTGGTTCTCTAAAATTGACCTTAAGGGGGCATACAATCTGTTGCGCATGAAGGAGGGTGACGAATGGAAGACTGCTTTTAACACTCCTGTGGGTCATTTTGAGAATCTGGTTATGCCTTTTGGTCTTACTAATGCTCCTGCATTTTTTCAGAATCTTATTAATGACATCCTTAGACCTTTGATCGGCAAAAATGTGGTTGTGTATTTGGATGACATTTTGATTTATTCGCCGGATCTGGAGTCTCATTGGCGGAGCGTACGTGAGGTATTACAGTTATTAATGGACAATTCGCTTTTTGCTAAGCTGGAGAAATGTGAGTTCGCTGTACAGAGAATTAGTTTTTTGGGTTACATTATCTCCAGCGAAGGTTTTGAGATGGACCCGGTTAAAGTTCAAGCTGTAAAGGAATGGCCTAGGCCTATTGGTTTGAAATCGATACAGAGGTTTTTAGGTTTCGCCAATTATTACAGAAAATTCATAAAAAATTTTTCTAGTATTGTCAAACCTCTGACCGATCTCACCAGGAAAGGTGCTAATGCGGTTCAGTGGTCTTCTGAGGCCATTGAAGCTTTTGTGTATCTCAAGGAGAGGTTCACCTCTGCTCCCATCCTTATGCAGCCTGATGTGACTAAGCCGTTTTTGGTTGAGGTGGATGCTTCCTCTGTGGGGGTTGGCGCAGTATTGTCTCAGGATAACGGGGATGGATTACATCCCTGTGCCTTTTTTTCAAAAAAATTTTCGGAGACTGAACTGAATTACGATATTGGTAATCGGGAATTATTGGCTATTAAACTCGCATTTGAACACTGGCGCCACTTCTTGGAAGGGGCGGAATTTCCCGTTCAGATTCTTACGGATCATAAAAATCTGATATATCTTGATGCTGCCAAGCGCCTGAATGCCCGTCAGGCTAGGTGGGCACTGTTTTTCTCGCGGTTTAATTTCTCCGTTACTTACATCCCTGGTACTAAGAATGTTAAGGCGGATGCCTTGTCTCGCAGTTTTTCTCCCATAGTCGGTGCTGAGAAAGAGGAGAACATTTTACAAGAAGGTGTTGTGATAGCTGCTTTGGACTCCGTTTTGGAAGATGAGATTCTTAAAGCACAGGAGAATGCCCCATCTAACACTCCCCATGGGAGGTTGTTTGTGCCTGGGACCTTTAGGAGAGATTTGTTTGTTGAGTGTCACGAATCTCGGTTGGCAGGTCATCCCGGAATCTCTGAGACCAAGAGACTGGTGGGTCGCAGTTTTTGGTGGCCTGGATGGCAGAAGGAAGTCATTAAGTGGGTGCGTCAATGTAATATATGTGCTAGATCTAAGTCCTCACATACTCCTGCTGCGGGGTTGCTTTGTCCTTTGGAGGTTCCCAGTGCTCCTTGGACACATTTGGCTATGGACTTTATAACTGACCTTCCCCCCTCTGAGGGTTTTACTGTCATCTGGGTGGTCGTGGACCGTTTTAGCAAGATGTGTCACTTGGTTCCCTTCATCAAACTGCCCTGCGCTAAAACTCTCGCTAAGGCCTTTGTCAAGGAAATTGTCAGACTTCATGGCTTTCCTACTGACATTGTTTCTGATAGGGGTCCTCAGTTCGTAACTCGTTTTTGGCGTGCCTTTTGTGACAGGTTGGGAGTTTATTTGTCGTTCTCGTCCGGATATCATCCTGAATCTAATGGCCAGACAGAAAGGAAAAACCAGGATGTTGAGCAGTTCTTGCGTTGTTTTGTGGCAGACAATCAAGAGGGGTGGTCTGAGTTTCTGCCACTTGCTGAATTTGCTCTGAACAATCATACATCTTCTTCTGCTGGTTGTTCGCCTTTTTTTTGTTGTTCTGGGAGACATCCGTCGTTTGGGTCGTTCTCCAAGTTGGGATCTGCCGTGCCTGAGGAGGAGAATTTTTCCGGTGATTTGGAGAGAGTTTGGACGGATGTGCGTGGTAATCTTCAGGAGGCCAACAGAAAATCTAAAGACTACTTTGATAGGAAACGACAGGAGGTTTTGTTCGCTGTTGGTGACATGGTTTGGTTGTCCTCTAGGAATCTGCGGTTGAGGATTCCTTCTAAGAAATTGGGTCCCAAGTTTGTAGGGCCATTCAAGGTGCTTCAGGTTGTCAACCAATCTGCTGTTAGGTTGGAGGTTCCTACCTCCTGGAGAATTAATCCGGTATTTCATGTCTCTCTGTTGAAAAAAGCTGTTGTATCGGATTGTGACGCCTCTGCCTCTGTTCCTCCGGTGGTGGAGGACGGGGAATATGAAATTTCTCGCATCCTTAACTCTAGACGGTATAGAGGTAGTTTGCAGTATCTTGTGGCCTGGAAAGGTTTCGGACCCGAGGATAACTCTTGGGTGAGGTCGGATGATGTTTCCGCGTCCAGACTTATCAGAGCGTTTCACAGGAGATTTCCTGATAAGCCTGGTCCTAGGGGATCCGGAGGATCCTCTTAGAAGGGGGGGTACTGTTAGAACCTTGCTCTTAGGTTTTTTCCTTTGCTGGTCACATGACCTTGTTGGCCTATTTAATCCTGCTCCGCCCTTCTGGCTTTGCTGGACTTCATTGTATAACTACTTTCTAGCTAGCCTGTGCTCTGTATCTAACTCTATTAGTTTGCTTGGTCTACGGACCTCTGTGTTCTATATATTTTGTTTGTTCGTCTGTCTGCTACTATTTCTGTTAGGAGGTGTCCATTCTCCTCCCAGTCCTTAGTACTTGTAGGGATTCTTTCCCCACATCTATAGGTCTCCGTACAGACTAGCTTAGGACTTTAGCAGGTCTGATCGCAGGATCAGGTCCCCTGTTACATCGTAGGGATAAAGCTGAGTTCTATCGTAGGGACAGATCTCCTCTCTTTCCTTAGCTCTGGTAGCAGAACATAACACTGAGACAGTCCAGGATAAAGAGGCCGCTATCCGCAGACCAGACATAACCTCAAGAGAAATGTGCTGTCTTCCAGGAGCAAAAATTAAAGATGTGTCTGACAGGATATCAAGACTCTTCAGACCTACAGATCACTACCCATTCCTGCTAATACATGTGGGGACAAATGACACCGCAAGAAAGGACCTGGAAACCATCTGCAGTGACTTTGAAGACTTAGGCAAGAAAGTGAAAGAATTGGGAGCGCAGGTGGTCTTCTCATCCATCATCCCAGTGGATGGCCATGGAACAATGAGGTGGAATAAGATTCTACAGGTGAACAACTGGCTACGTCGATGGTGCCGTCAACAAGGATTTGGATTTCTGGATCACGGAATGAATTACCTATACGATGGACTACTTGCTAGAGATGGGGTGCACCTTACGAAGACTGGAAAACATGTATTTGGAAGTCGCCTTGCTACACTCATCAGGAGAGCTTTAAACTAGAACAATGTGGGAAGGGAAGCAAAAGGCCAGAAAAAGCCATACAGCTGACAAATACTATTGAGATCTCTGCTACTGGAAGTGGAAAGGAAGAACAAAGACAAAACAATTTAAATAATAAAAATATGGGAGGAAGAGAAACCAATCACAAACTAAAATGTTTTTATACAAATGCACAAAGCATGGGCAACAAACAAGGAGAATTGGAACTACTAACGCAGGAAAAGGAATATGATGTCATTGGAATCACTGAAACTTGGCGGGACGATACACATGATTGGAATACAAGGCTAAAAGGATACAACTTATTTGCAAGAAACAGACTTGATAAACGAGGAGGAGGTGTCGCATTGTATGTTAGAAAAGCGTATATCTGCACAGAGATTGAAGCTTCAGAGACTGGGAGTTCTGTGGAAACTGTTTGGGTAAGAATACAAGGAGAGAACAACGGAAAGGACACCATTGTAGGCATTTACTACAGGCCACCTGGGCAAGCTGAAGATATGGATGAACTCTTTATGTATCAAATGACCAAGTTCTCCAAAAAATATGACGTAGTGGTCATGGGAGATTTCAACTATCCAGACATTTGTTGGGAATCTCTCTCAAGTAAAACTAACAGGTCAAGCAAATTCTTATCCTCTCTTGCTGACAACTTTATCTTCCAAAAGGTAGGGGAGAAAACAAGGGGATCTGCTACTTTGGATCTAATCCATATAAACAGGGAGGAAATGGTTGAGGAGGTAAAGGTGGCTGGGACGCTAGGAGGCAGCGATCATGCTATTATAGAATTTTGGATAACTAGAGGAGGAAGACATGTGAAGACTCAAACTTCAAGGTTAGATTTTAGAAAGGCAGATTTTAAGAGACTCAGAAAGAGAATAGGAGGGATCCAATGGCTGGATGTCCTTAAGGACAAAAATGTCCAGGAAGGATGGGAAATTTTTAAAAATGAGATTCTCAAAGCACAATCGTTAACAATCCCGAAAAGTAGGAAGAATGGGAAGCATTTAAGGAAGCCAGGATGGATGAACACAGAACTTAAACACATGCTAAAAAGAAAGAAAGAAATGTTTATTAAATGGAAAGAGGGAGGCATATCTAAAGAAGATTATAATGCAGTCTGCAGATCCTGCAGGGCACGTATCAGGTTAGCTAAAGCTGACAATGAATTAAGGCTTGCAAGAGATGTCAAAAGCAATAAAAAAGGATTTTGGGGGTATGTCAAAAGTAAAAGAAAAGTCAAAGATGCTATAGGATTTTTACAGGATGAAAATGGAGAAATGGTAAGAGAGGATGTTGAGAAGGCCGAACTTTTTAATTCCTATTTTGCATCTGTTTTCTCTCAGAAAGAAAATGTAACATCAACTGATCTTCACTGTCCTTTTAAAGGAATAGAGGAATCCAAGTTATCTGTAAACAGAAAGATTGTGAGGGAATATTTAGCTAACATAAATGAGTTCAAGTCTCCAGGTCCAGATGAATTACACCCCAGAGTACTGAAGGAGATCGTAGAAGAAATTTTAGAACCACTCTCCATAATCTTTGAAAATTCTTGGAGAACAGGAGAAGTCCCAGAAGACTGGAGAAGAGCAAATGTTGTTCCTATCTTCAAAAAGGGGAAGAAGGTGGACCCAGGGAACTATAGGCCGGTGAGTCTGACTTCTATACCAGGAAAGATCTTTGAACAAATTATTAAACAACATGTATGTAAGTACATGGATAAGAATGAAGTGATTAACCAGAGTCAGCATGGGTTTGTAACTAACAAGTCATGTCAGACTAACTTAATTTCCTTCTATGACAGAATCACTGACTGGGTGGATCAGGGAAATGCTGTAGATATAGTATATCTTGACTTCAGCAAAGCATTTGACAAAGTATCTCACACCATCCTTATTGAAAAAATGACCAAGTATGCAATGGACCAGGCAACTGTTAGGTGGATTCATAACTGGCTTAGTGATCGGACTCAAAGGGTGGTTGTAAATGGCTTCACATCCAGCTGGATGAATGTCTCAAGCGGGGTACCACAGGGCTCCGTCCTGGGACCTGTATTGTTCAACATCTTTATCAATGATTTAGATGAAGGAATTGAGGGTAAACTGATTAAATTTGCTGATGACACAAAGCTAGGAGGGATAGCTAATACTAGAGAAGAGAGAGAGAGGATTCAAAAAGACCTAAATAAACTGGAGCAGTGGGCAGCAACCAACAGAATGGTTTTTAACAGGGAAAAATGCAAAGTACTACATCTGGGCAATAAAAATGAAAAAAGCATATACAGAATGGGAGGAATAGAGCTAAGCAACAGTACATGTGAAAAAGACTTAGGTATACTAATAGATCATAGACTGAACATGAGTCAACAGTGTGATGCAGCAGCAAAAAAGGCAAATACAATTCTGGGATGTATTAACAGAAGCATACAGTCTAGATCACGTGAAGTCATTATCGGTCTTTACTCCTCTTTGGTCAGACCTCATCTGGAATACTGTGTACAGTTTTGGGCACCACATTTTAAAAAAGACATAGACAAACTGGAGCAAGTTCAGAGAAGAGCGACCAGAATGGTGACTGGTCTGCAAACCATGTCCTATGAGGAACGGTTGCAGGATTTGGGAATGTTTAGCTTGCAAAAAAGAAGACTGAGAGGAGACTTAATAGCTGTCTACAAATATGTCAAGGGCTGTCACATTGTAGAAGGATCATCTTTATTCTCATTTGCACAAGGAAAGACTAGAAGCAATGGGATGAAACTAAATGGGAGGAGACACAGATTAGATATTAGAAAAAACTTTTTGACAGTTAGGGTGATTAATGAGTGGAACAGGCTGCCACGAGAGGTGGTGAGTTCCCCTTCAATGGACGTCTTCAAACAGAGGCTGGACAGACATCTGTCTGAGATGATTTAGTGAATCCTGCTTTGAGCAGGGGGTTGGACCAGATGACCCAGGAGGTCCCTTCCAACTCTACCATTCTATGATTCTATGATTCCATGAGCTCCAGGAGATCAACTGAACTGATTAACCCTTGCAATGACAGAGCAAGGAAAACCTGCATTGTTTAATAGGATGGTGAAGCAATTCAAATCAGTGCAGGAGTTTGTGTAACCAGACGCCGCAATTTTCTGGCTCCTCTCTGTTGTGCTATGCCCGTGACAGCAGTTAACTGTTGGGTTCAAGCTGCAGCATTGTCTTCATGCCTAATGTGGCTCAAAGTCAAAGACAAAGACATCAGAGTCTGTATAAATGGAATATAATAGGTGGAATGTTCTGATACAAATTTTGTGTTGTATGTTGAAGGAATACTTTTGGTTAAAACAGTGCTATATTTGTACTTGCAAACGTTTATTAATATCAAGTGACTTTAAATCATTGTTTCAATCTTACTGACTCATCTGCAGACCTACAGTATGATTGTGAAAGTAATATATTATTCAGAAAAGTAGGTTATGCTTTTATATAAGATTTTCTCACATTATAAAAGCCATTGATGATAAAGAAGGATAGATGGATCTACGTCAGTGACTTTACAGTATAAGGAAAATATTTAGATTTGAGAGTCCTTAGTGGTTGATACCTATTAATGGCTAACTGAAAAGATGGTAACAAGTTGCAAGCTTTCGAGACTTCGCAGGTCTCTTCATAAGGCTAGTATAGCGCAAAATCTGAAGAGTCACATATTTATACACAATAAGACACAGAAATAATGAAATAGATGAGACAGGTGACAGAAAGCAGAGTTATTACTATGGGAGAGATAAACAGTTCTGGCTATAAATATTTTAGCAGTTAATAGATAAGGAGTGTGAAGGTTTTATTGTCCTGTGACTAGGTCCAGTGTTATAATGACCGCACTAGTCTGATGGGCACATTCCTTAGTTGATGTAGAATGACATAAATCCATGGGACACATTCATTCCTGTTCTGAAAGTGTCAAAGGTCACCATCAGTTTATATTCTGAGATTCTTCTTTCTCTTTGAGATTTGAAATTACCTTTTAATAGCAGTAATTTCATGTCTTTGATGCTGTGATCAGGGGAACAAAAATGCTTGGCTACAGGTAGATCTATTGTTTTTTCTTTTATTGTGTGGTGATGATTCATCCTTGTCCTAAGTTTTTGCCCTGTCTCCCCTACATAATGACCCCCAGCAGGACATTTGGTACATAGAATTAAGTACACTATATTAGATGTGATACAGCTGAAAGTACCTGGGATCTTGTAGTCCTGATGTGAATTGGGGATCTTTATCTTGCCTGTAGTAATTGTAAACGGACAGGTTTTCCATTTTTTCTGGTTGCAAGGAAAGGTATCTGTAGCTGGTGGAGATGACAGGGAGCTTCTGACAATGATGCTTCTTTGATTTGGGGGCTGCCTGAAACACAGAAGTGGGGGGTCTGGAAATATGGAATGTAATCGGGCATCTTTTTGTAGTAAGGGTTGTAGTTTCCGTGCTGCTCTCCTTAGCGCCTCCAGATTTGGATTGTAGGTGATTACTAGAGGCACCCGGTTGCTTTCTTGTTTGGTTTTGTAATGTAGGAGATGATTCCTTGATATTCTGATGGCTCTTGTAATCTGGTTCTCAATTGTTCTTGGATGGTAGCCCTGATTCAAAAGGTCTTTCTGAGGCCATCAAGGTGTTGGTCTCTGTCCATAGGGTTGGAACATATACGATTGTATCTGATGGCTTGGCTGTAGACAATAGAGTTTTATGTGTTTTGGATGGAAACTGTCCCATTTAAAGTATGTAGGACGGTCGATTGGTTTCCGGTACAAGGATATCTCTATTTCATTGGTCTGTAGCTTGATGATGGTGTCCAAAAAGTTAATTTCAGCACAGGAGTAGTTGAGTGTTAGGTTGATGGTGGGATGAAATCGATTAAAGTGTTCATGGAACGTCTTTAGCTGTGGCTCAGACCCCGTCCAGATGATTAAAATATCGTCAATGCAACGATAGTAGGCCAGAGGCCTGATGGGACATGAGGACAAAAAATCACTTTCAAGCTTGGCCATGAAAAGATTTGCGTACTATGGAGCCATTTTACTTCCCATCGCTGTGCCAGTCTCCTGTAGATATATGTTGTTATCAAATTCAAAGTAATTGTGGGTGAGGATGAATTTTGTAAGTTTCACCACAGAATCAGCATCAATTCCTGTATTTTCCATGAAGATTTTGCAGGCATTTAATCCATCCTGGTGTGGAATATTAGAATACAAGATTCCACATCCATGGTGGCCAGGATGGTTCCTTCTGGTAGATGACCTATTGCTGCTAGTTTATTCAGTAGGTCTGTCGTGTCCTGAATGTAGCTGGGTGTAATCTTTATCAGTGGTTTAAGAACACACCCTACCCATCCAGAAACTCGCTCAGTAAGAGTGCCCACACATGAAATAATTGATCTTCCTGGATTACCAGATTTGTGGATTTTGGGAAGCATATAGAAAGTCCCTATTCTTGGACTCTCTGGTATCAAGTCATCGGCTCTTATGTATTCGTCAGGCAGACAAGATACCAACATGTTTAGTTCCTTGTAATAGTCCTGTGTAAGGTAAGACTCCAGTTTTTTGTAGTAGTGTGTGTCCATCAGTTGTATGTTTGCTTCCTTCCTTCAGGCAGCCCCCAAATCTAAGAAGCATCATTGTCAGAAGCTCCCTGTCATCTCCACCAGCTACAGATACCTTTCCTTGCAACCAGAAAAAAATGTAAAACCTGTCCATTTATAATGACCACAGACAAGATAATGATCCCCAATTCACATCAGGACTACAAGATCCCAGGTACTTTCAGCTGTATCACATCTAATGTAGTGTACTTAATTATATGTACCAAATGTCCAGCTGGGGGTCATTATGTAGGGGAGACAGGGCAAAAACTTAGGACAAGGATGAATCATCATCGCCACACAATAAAAGAAAAAAAAAATAGATCTACCTGTAGCCAAGCATTTTGTTCCCCTGATCACAGCATCAAAGGCATGAAATTACTGCTATTAAAAGGTAATTTCAAATCTCAAAGAGAAAGAAGAATCTCAGAATATAAACTGATGGTGACCTTTGACACTTTCAGAACAGGAATGAATGTGTCCCATGGATTTATGTCATTCTACATCAACTAAGGAATGTGCCCATCAGACTAGTGCGGTCATTATAACACTGGACCTAGTCACAGGACAATAAAACCTTCACACTCCTTATCTATTAACTGCTAAAATATTTATAGCCAGAACTGTTTATCTCTCCCATAGTAATAACTCTGCTTTCTGTCACCTGTCTCATCTATTTCATTATTTCTGTGTCTTATTGTGTATAAATATGTGACTCTTCAGATTTTGCGCTATACTAGCCTTATGAAGAGACCTGTGAAGTCTCGAAAGCTTACAACTTGTTACCATCTTTTCAGTTAGCCATTAATAGGTATCAACCACTGAGGACTCTCAAATCTAAATATTTTTCTATCTACTGGCTAACAAGGTACAAAAATATATAATTTTCCCTGTACAGTATAAGAATAAATCTGATGGGTACAGTTCATTGTCTATAGTTATGAGCTGGCTTCTTTTTTTCTATACTTGTCTCCACCAGAGCCCTATGATCACAGTCTAAACTCGGCTTAGAACCATTTAATAAATACTTAACTACTTTCTATTCATTGTATTACTCACACATTGTATCCTTGTGAAACCTGAAAACTCTATTTCTACTGAAAGTATATACCAGAAAGTTAACTTTGTGAACAAGTGATTAATGCTCTTCTGTGGTAGCACTTTTCTTTGTAAATCAAAGTAAGTTGCTATTAATAATATCCAGTGATTAATTTTACATTAGGCTTTTAATTAGTTTTGCATATTATTTAATCTTACTTACATTGAAACACTAAACAAGGCTACACTAGTGTTGTGTACTGCTGCCATCTACTTTTTACATAGTGAATAGCTTTTACAGATACTCCAGAAATTAGTATTTTACAGCATGGAGTCACTTTAAATGGGTTATACACTACTGTACATCCCCCTTTCAAAGTCCTTAATGTGCCTTACCTCCCAGACTGGCACTGCTCTTACACTCTGAGCTATGTCTTCAGTGATGTTTTCACATTATTTTTGTCACGTGAGCACTGCAGCTAATCAGTGGCCCCTAACATGATCACCGGTGGACAAAGGAGCAGTGCTGTGCAGGAAATAAGTATGCTTTTTCAATTTTACTAGGCACATTAGGGGAAATTAAAAAGAGGTTGTGCAATACTTTAACTACTATAAACAAAAGATATGCAAGTAAAAAGAGCAATGTGACAAAGGAGAATCTTGCAGAGTCCATAGTAGGTAATGGTGCAGTTCATGGCAGCAGGTGATTTCTAGCTGTAACCAGAATTTGAATTCTTATAATGGCACTTGGGGTCTGAAGGAAGAGAGTCATCTACCACTGCACACTGATATTACATAATAGAAATGAAGGCAAACAATTACTAATTGTAATGATTCCATCACTTGATTTATGGAGGACCGGTCACCAGGTCAAAAGTGGCCAATTGTACTCTTTTTTTATTTCTGTTGCTCCCCTGGTTATTCTGATATTTGTTTTCTTAATATCTACCATATGGGACCAGAGATATTGTCCTTTATATTTAGTGCTAATTTTTATAGTCTCTACTAAGGGGGCGTGGCTCACTGATTCTCTAGGGGGTGTCTTTAGGCAACTCTGCATTATTACCCTGTGAGCAATGCCCCCTAGATATAGTCTACAAACATTAGCACTAGATAAAAAAGGCTCAAATTTAATAAAGAAACAAAAAAAAACTGCATACTCGGGGGAGCAGCAGGAATAAATTAAAAGCAAAATAAAGAAAAACGAGTGGCCATCATTACTTTAAGAAATTAAGGTCAGTCAGTCCGGAAAATTGAGCAAACTTTGAAAGTGTCCTCAAGTGCAGTTGCAAAAACCATCAAGCGATACAAAGAATCTGGCTCACATGAGGACCGCCCCAGGAAAGGAAGACCAAGAGTCACCTCTGCTTCTCAGGATAAGTTTATCCGAGTCACCAGCCTCAGAAATCGCAGGTTAACAGCAGCTCAGATTAGAGACCAGGTCAATGCCACACAGAGTTCTATCAGCAGACACATCTCTTCAGCAACTGTTAAGGGGAGACTTTGTGCAGCAGGCCTTCATGGTAAAGTAGCTGCTAGGAAACCACTGCTAATGACAGGCAACAAGCAAAAGAGACTTGTTTAGGCTAAAGAACACAAGGAATAGACATTAGACCAGTGGAAATCTGTGGTTTGGTCTGATGAGTCCAAATTTGAGATCTTTGGTTCCAACCACCGTGTCTTTGTGCGAAGCAGAAAAAGTGAACGGATGGACTCTACATGCCTGGTTCCCACCGTGAAGCATGGAGGAGGAGGTGTGATGGTGTGGGGGTGCTTTGCTGGTGATACTGTTGGGGATTTATTCAAAATTGAAGGCATACTGAACCAGCATGGCTACCACAGCATCTTGCAGCGGCATGCTATTCCATCCGTTTTGCGTTTAGTTGGACCATCATTTATTTTTCAACAGGACAATGACCCCAAACACACCTCCAGGCTGTGTAAGGGTTATTTGACCAAGAAGGAGAGTGATGGGGTGCTACGCCAGATGACCTGGCCTCTACAGTCACCAGACCTGAACCCAATCGAGATGGTTTGGGGTGAGCTGGACCGTAGAGTGAAGGCAAAAGGGCCAACAAGTGCTAAGCATTTCTGGGAACTCCTTCAAGATTGTTGGAAGACCATTTCCGGTGACTACCTCTTGAAGCTCATCAAGAGAATGCCAAGAGTGTGCAAAGCAGTCATCAAAGCAAAAGGTGGCTACTTTGAAGAACCTAGAATATAAGACATATTTTCAGTTGTTTATCACTTTTTTGTTACATATATAATTCCACATGTGTTAATTCATAGTTTTGATGCCTTCAGTGTGAATGTACAATTTCCATAGTCATGAAAATACAGACAAATCTTTAAATGAGAAGGTGTGTCCAAACTTTTGGTTTTTACTCACTTGGGTGCGATGGGAGGCAAACAGAAAGCGTGTTTCTTTAAATGTCCATGTCAGTTTATTGCTTCCTAAACCAAAAAGCAAATGAGGAAAACAAACAGCCTTTAGTTCGAGCAAACAAAGTAAAGTGTCCTTTAAGCAAGACTCTGCTTAGCCAGTCCTGTGGGTACACAGGCTGGGTGGCATCCAGTATCCTGGCTCGGTCTGGAGACAATAACACACAGGAGGCCTTCTCCCTCCAAACATACAGACCATGTGCCAAACAAACGGCCTCCATTTTATAGGTTGTTAACCACACTCAGAGGTGAGATATGTGGATAGCTTAACCCGCCCAACTCTCCTAACTATCCATAACCCGGTCCCAGGTGCACCAAACAGTACTCTTAGTGCTTACGTGCACTAGAGCAACACTCCAGGTTACATCAGAGAGGACAGCCACCTCTGTGACACATGCAGGTGCATCTCACTAATTAGAATATCATCAAAAAATTAATTATTATTTATTTCAGTTCTTCAATACAAAAAGTGAAACTCATATATTATATGGAGTCATTACAAACAGAGTGATCTATTTCAAGTGTTTATTTCTGTTAATGTTGATGATTATGGCTTACAGCCAATGAAAACACAAAAGTCATTATCTCAGTAAATTAGAATACTTGATAACAACAGCTTGAAAAAAGTTTTTAAAATCCGAAATGTTGGGCTACTGAAATGTATGTTCAGTAAATGCACTCAATACTTGGTCGGGGCTCCTTTTGCATCAATTACTGCATCAATGCGGTGTGGGATGGAGGCGATCAGCCTGTGGCACTGCTGAGATGTTATGGAAGCCCAGGTTGCTTTGATATCAGCCTTCAGCTCGTCTGCATTGTTGGGTCTGGTGTCTCTCATCTTCCTCTTGACAGTACCCCATAGATTCTCTATGGGGTTAAGGTCAGGCGAGTTTGCTGGCCAATCAAGCACAGTGATACTGTTGTTTTTAAACCAGGTATTGGTACTTTTGGCAGTGTGGACAGGTGCCAAGTCCTGCTGGAGAATGAAATTTCCATCTCCAAAAAGCTTGTCGGCAGAAGGAAGCATGAAGTGCTCTAAAATTTCCAGGTAGACGGCTGCGCTGACTTTGGTCTTGATAAAACACAGTGGACCTACACCAGCAGATGACATGGCTCCCCAAACCATCACTGATTGTGGAAACTTCACACTAGACCTCAAGCAGCTTGGATTGTGTGTCTCTCCACTCTTCCTCCAGACTCTGGGACCTTGATTTCCAAATGAAATGCAAAATTTACTTTCCATTTACTTAGTGTCAATGACTGTCTTCTGGACATCAGTCAGCAGTCAGCAGTCTTCCACATGATTGTGGAGCCTACTGAAACAGACTAAGGGACCTTTTTAAACGCTTTGGAAGCATTTGCAGATGTTTTTTGTTAATCATTCTAATTTACTGAGTTACTGACTTTTGTGTTTTCATTGGCTGTAAGCCATAATCATCAATATTACAAGAAATAAACACTTGAAATAGATCACTCTCTTTGTAATGACTCTATATAATATGAGTTTCACTTTTTGTATTGAAGAACTTTTAATATTTGTATTTACTCTACTCCTTACACAATGTTTTTTGTTTTCGGTTTCTTTTTAATCTCATGATAGTGTATCTTGGAGTGATCTCTTCCTCACATACATGATGCACATACACCTGGCCATCCACATAATAAGAAAACATGATTTATCCAACTGAGCAATCTTCTTCCATTACTCCATAGTCCAGAGTTTACAGCACACCGGTGGGGGGAGTATGTTATTCTATGTGCCCGTCGGCGCACCTGTGACAGGATCACCAGGCACCGATGGGTTGCCATGACGGCCTGGGTCTGCTACAAACCCCCTTGACTGTTATGACAGTACTCCTGTGAATGCCAGTTTCTGGTTGATGTTCATAGGAGACCATGATTTTTCCTATATACAGCAATACTAAGGTATTGCTGTATATAGCTCAAGCGATCGAATGACTTCAAGAGGAAAAGAAAAGTTATGGCTCTTGGAAAAAGGAAAGTAAAAAACGCAAAAACTGAAGATAGCAATGTGGAGAAGGGGTAAATCCAATCCATCCAAATATGATCTGTTTCTTAAATGCTTCTGTTTAATTTGATGACATTAGGAAGGGCATCCCTGTCCATTGATGTATTGGAGTGTAATGCAATAGTGGAATGGACCCCTTATAATACTTATTACTTTAGTGGAGGGCTGACATTGAGCAAACTACATGAAGGTGGCATCGTCTTATTTTTGTCTTTTATAACAATACGACCAGTAGATAGTACTGAATTATGAAACATTATATTAGCCATTGGATTACTTACAAAGAGAAAGGGGGTGTGAATTTGTTTCTTCCAGAACTCTTCTATGAAACATGTTCTATTAGAGATCATCCTCATGGGTCCATCCACACCTCTTCTACTTTCTCATATCTGCAATGTTTATTCTAAGCTAAACTGAGAGATGGTCGAAGGATCACTTAGCACTTCAAACATTTGTTTTGCTGCTGAGACAGACTTAGTGGTTCTCAGTAATATGTTTTACTGGTCTTTGATAGGTAGATGGCAAATCTATTGTTCCTGACATAACAGATGCTTCTTGTATTTTTAAGACGATTTATATCTGCAATGACCATGACATTTCTGTGTCATTACATTTTTTATATATTGATTTATTTACTTATTTGATCATACTCATTAATTTGTTCTTGTATATACAGTCTCTCACTCTATATACTGTGGCAAGACGACTCAATCGGCCTCTTTCGAAAGTAGACTCAGGAACCGGGTTTTCTCTGCAGGCTTTAATGTATGGCATAAAGCCCTGCAGCTCCAGCAAAATAAACACGGCCTTACTGGCAAAACAACAAAACAAAAGATAAACGATAGCACAGTCCATAGGAGTGTGGGATTCACCCACACAGGTTGTAGCCCAGCCTTCAGCTCCTTCCTGAGCTATGGCTGTCCAGTCTGGAGACTTTGCCTCTCCAAACACAACAGAAAAAAAACATAGTGACTGAGCATTTAAGCTTTCTCAGCCACACCCTGAGGGGAGGTAGGATGAATGACTTCCCACCCTCTTTGCCATTCACATAAAACCACACCCTTTAGGTGAATTAACCCCCAGCATATAAAATGCTGGAGGAAAGTTTGTAGGTTTCAGTTCACACAGGCTAGCAGCCAGAGTGACACATACCTCCCCTCGCATATAACATCAGTGACTCTGTCACATATTTCCCCCCTCTGCCAAAAGCCGGGGGTTTGGGCACCTTCAGACACCAGGCAGGGAATTCTGGAGAGGGCATCAGCGTTCCCGTGTAACTTCAGAGGCCTATGCTCCACATGAAAATTAAATTCCTGGAGACCTAAGAACCATCTAGTTACCCAGGCATTTTTACCCCTCTTTTCCCTCAACCATCTCAAAGGGGCATGGTCTGACACCAATTTAAACTTCCGGCCTAGTACGTTATATCTTAGTGTTTCTACGGCCCATTTTATGGCTAAGCACTCTTTTTCTACTTTTGTGTAGTTCTTCTCGCATGGCCAGAGCTTCCGGCTCAGATAGAGAATGAGATGTTCATCCCCATTTATATCTTGAGAGAGTACGGCTCCTAGGCCAACCTCTGAAGCGTCTGTCTGGACCACAGATTCTTTCTTAAAGTCTGGTGCGACCAGGACCAGCTGCTTGCACAGTGCTAGCTTCAACTGTTGAAACGCTGTCTCTGTTTCCTCTGTCCACTTCACCATGGTTGATTTGGTACCTTTTCGGAGATCCATAGGTGGCACAGCCATCATGGCAAAATTTGGGATAAACCGCCGGTAATATCCCACCATTCCCTGGAATGCTCTCACTTGCTTCTAAGAGAGCAGTTGCGGCCAGGTTTGGATAGCCTCCACTTTATTGATTTGTGGCTTTATTTTGCCTCTCCCGAAGATGTAGCCCAAGTACTTGGCTTCCTCTTTTCCAACTGCATATTTTCTCGGATTTATAATAAATCCTGCCTTCCTCAGAGCATCCAGAATAGCCTGTAGTTTAGGTAGATAACTAGCCAAGTCTGGGCTAAAGACTACAATGTCGTCAAGGTAGGCTGCAACATACTTCTAATGTGGGGCTGTGATCCGATCCATAGCCCTCTGGAAGGTGGCTGGGGCCCCTGTAGTCCGAACAGCATCTGAGTGTATTGAAAGAACCAATCAGGTGTTGAGAAAGCCATCTTCTCATTGGCCATCTGTGACATGGGGATCTGCCAATAGCCCTTCATCATGTTGAGGTTTGTAATATACCGCGCCAGTTCCAGCCTCTCGATAAGCTCGTCGACGCGGGGCATCGGGTATGCGTCGCACTTGGACACCTCATTTAGCCGGTGGTAGACGTTACAAAACCTCCACTCTCGGTTGGGTTTTGGCATATGGACGATACTGCTCGACCATCCAATCTTTGACTCCTCTATCACACTGAGGTCTAACATCCTCTTCACCTCGGCCGAATCACCTCCCAGCGTTCTTTAGGAATTCTGTACAGCTACAGGTTCACCCTTACACGCGGCTCTGTTAGCACATCACGTTCTACCACCTGGGTATGCCCTGGCAAATCTGAGAACAGGTCTCGATTCTGCTGGAGCGGTTCTCGACACTGTTGCTTCTGGGCTGCGGAAAGGGTTTCCGCTATCGCGACATCTTCATACATGGTCTTCGGGAGTGGCTCCCAGGCAAGGAGTTCCCACGGGTTCCCGATCTCGCCACGGCTTGAGCAGGTTTACATGGTACATCTGGTGTGGCTTTCTTCGGCCCGGCTGATGGACTCTGTAGTTCACTTCAGTGAGTTTCTCCACTACCTCATACGGGCCGGTTACACACCCACGCCTGAGTTTCCTGCGTCTGGAGATTTTCCTTCATGATGGGCATCCCTTTCGCCATTCTCTCCTGTAACTGGGTGACATGTTCAATGATGCTCTTGTGGGGCTTGACATCGGCCTCCCAGGTTTCCATGGCGACATCTTGGATGCCATCCATACAGGAGCTCAAACGGAGAGAAGCCAATAGAGGCTTGAGGAACTTCTCTGATGGAGAAAAGTGGAAATGGGAGCAGATAGTCCCAGTCTCACCCATTCTTTTCAATGACCTTCCTGAGCATCGCCTTTAAGGTCTTGTTGAAGCGTACCACTAGGCCTGCGGATGGTAGACTGAGGTCCGAATCTGGGCAATCTGAAGGACTCTACATAACTCCTTCATCACCTTGCTCATGAAGGGGGTTCCTTGGTCTGTCAAAATCTCTTTTGGCAGACCAATCCGAGCAAAAATATGGACCAGCTCTCGGGCTATACTTTTACTGGACGAGTTCCTTAGGGGTACCGCTTCAGGGTACAGGGTTGCATAGTCCATGACCACAAGGATGTATTGGTGGACCCGGGCCTATTTAACTAAGAGACCCACGAGGTCCATGGCAATCCTTTCAAAGGGAACCTCTATCACAGGTAGTGAAACTAAGGGACTACGGAAGTGGGAGGTGGGCACAGTTATCTGGCAAGTGGGGCAGGACCTACAATAGTTTAAGATTTCCCAGTAACATCCTGGCCAATAGAACGTCCTTATTATTCTCTCCTGGGTTTTCTCAACCCCTAGGTATCCCTCCAGAATATGCGAGTGGGCCATGTTTAATACCTTCTGACGTATGGCCCTGGAACTAACAGATGTTACACTACCTCTTCACCTTTTAGTTTAGTCACCCGGTATAATAGCTCCCTCTGAACTGCAAAGTGTGGGTACCTGGTGTCGGACCCCGGCTCTTGAGCAAGACCATTACAACCAGTAACATTGTCCTACGTCCCTTTCAAGGTCAAATCCCAAAACTTGAGTTGACCCAAAGTTCTCTCTGGGCACCTCTAGTTCAGGGAGGTCGGCCACATCGGTCATGGTCTCGTCCTCATCGACGGCAAGGACACACAGTGGGAACTCATCCACTTCTGACCAGGGTATTTCTCTCGGGTACTGGCTTTTGTCCATGTGACTCAGTCTGGATCCCTTCCCCCACAAGACCCAGAACAAGGGAAAATCGCGCCCCAATATGACGAGATGTATCAGGTGCTTGACCACCCCGACCTCGTGGGATTGGGTGCCACAGTCTGTTCCAACTGTCACTCTGGCTACTGAGTAGTTCTTGGCGTCCCCATGTATGCAGCGGACGCCCACAGATTTGGTAGGGATCAGCTGGTGGGGAAGGGTGGCACTGCTTAAATTTGCCAGACTCCCGGAGTCCAACAGCCCCAGGACCATACGGATACGGCACACGCCTGCGGCCCCTTGACGGATTGACAGTCCACACTGCAGGCTGGGTAAGCATAATATGAACATTGTCAGCCTAGGCTGCAGTCCATTGGCTCAGCAGACGTATGACACTGGGAGGCTACGTGTCCTGGATTGTGACTCCGCCAACAGATCACATCTTTAACAACAGTCCTTGCGGCACCTTCAGTGAAAGTGGGACTCTCCCCAGTTATGGGTCTGAACCCCTTCCGTGGTGCACCCGCCCCCTTTTGGGCACTCCAGTACGGGGAGGTGACTATGTCGGGTTTCCTTAGGGATTTTTCGACCACTTGGTACCTCTCTACCAGGCCCACGAGGTCGCCCTGGGCAACCCAGGTCTGCACCGGCCTGTGTAGGGAATGGATGAACCTGTCCCTTACCACACACTCAACCTTCTGGGCAGGAGAGGAAGTCTCTGGCTGCAGCCATTTCTGGACTAGATGTAGAAAGTCGAACATCTGTGAGCATGGAGGTTTGTCGCCAGCATACGCCCAGTGGTGGACCCGTTGCGCTCTGACAGACATAGTCACTCCTGAGCATGCCAATATCTCTGTTTTTAATTTGGCGCATTCCTTTGCCTCCTGTGAAGTCAGATCGTAATAGGCCTTCTGCGGCTCCACGGTCAAATACCTCCGCCCACTGCTCCAGCAGCAATCTCTCCCGTTTTGCCACCCTCTCAAAAACAGTCAGGAATACCTCAACATCATCCCCCGGGGACATCTTTTGTACCGCTCTCCGTACCGTCTTCCTGACTAATGCGTCTTCATCTGGACTTGTGTGAGCCGTCACCTTGCCACGGATCACCTCTGCAAGTAGCTCGATCTGCTGCTGCTGTTGATGATGCTGATCCTGTTGCTGCTGTTTCTGGAGCTGAACCTGTTGCATCAGCAGCTTAGTGGTCTCTTGTTGCTGCTGTAGCTGCTCATGGTGCTGCTGCTGCATGCTCTGTTGGCTCCGTAGATGCCGCTGATGCAGCATGCCCTGCTGGCTCTGCACCAGGTGCTTAATTAGCTCTTCCATGCTGCTGGAAGTATCCTGCTGGCTGGAAGCCTTTACCTAGGACATCCACCGGTCTCTGTAGGAGGCACACATGTTCCTGGAATCTTGCACGCACTCTTGCAACAACTGTGGTAAGACGACTCACTCGGCCGCTTTCGGAAGTAGACTCAGGAACCGGGTTTTCTCTGCAGGCTTTATTGTATGTGTGGCACCCCAGGGGTCTGGTTTCCACAGTAATGTAATGTTATGTCTGAGAGCAGGTGGGAGGTCCTTTGGTCAGGGATCCTGTGCATGCCACACCTCCTGCCCAGTCTTGGGAGGGGAAGAACTTCCCCTATATAAACCCGGGGCTGAGGCAGGGTTAGGAGTCAAGGAGAGTAGAGACGAGAAACAGTCATAGGAAGAAACAGCAGAAGCTCAGTGGGAGCAATACTACTACGAGTCAGGGGCTGGCAGCTGCAGAGCTCGCCCTGACTGAGAAGCTTTCTTACCGGACCCGGCGTCCGAGGCTGTGGGGACTAACTCTTACCCAGCAGCAGAAGCCGACCGGCAGGGGATTTCAGGTCCTCAGGCCCAGAAACCCGAAGGCAAGGTCACACGCGTGGGACCAGCACCGCCATCGTGGAGCGGAAGCCATTAGAAGGCCCCGAGTCACCGGCCATACGAGTGAGCACCACACGGCACACTCAGGGACGTGGGCTACTTATATCCGCTTCTAGCACGGTAGCCAGAAGAGTACAGTCAGTTTGGGAGGTCTACAACTCCGCCTGGCCAGGGGAGATCCCATCTGCTCAAGGACTGACCAGGCCCCGTTCGCTAGCAAGTACTCCGGGAGGGTCTATCGTTGTTACCAGTAAAGACCCTGAATTACACCGCACCGTCTCTGAGTGGTTCCTGCTACCCCCATCTTCCACGTCGGCTGCCCTGAGGCCATACCCCTCCCGTTGGGAGTTATACTATCACGCTGCACAATTCTACACCGGCCTCAGCGGTCTGCCCTGCAGCGGCAGCTCCATAGCTGCAAATCAACGGGTGGCGTAGTCGACACTCAAATAACACCTATCAAGACTGCCACACACTGAGTTTGACTCCCTGGGCACGGACCGGGTCCCCGCCACTCGGAGACTACAACCCTCATCTGATCCGGTTCCGGGTAAGCCCCCGTGCGCGAGACGCTGCGCGACACAGCAGGCCCAGGGGCGCGTCAACTTTGGCGTAGTCGGCAGGATTTCGTGCCCGCAACCACCGGGTACTGCGTGCCTGAAAAGCAAAGACTGTTCAAACTTACCAGTGGTGAGGTTTCCCGCCATCCGGCGCCATCTTCTGCCTTCTTCCCGCCATCCGCGAAGTTTTCCCGCCATCCGGCGCCATCTTCGGCCTTCTTCCCGCCATCCGTGGAGTTTTCCCGCCATTGGACGCCATCTTGAGGACGCCGCGCGGGAAGAAGAGGGGCGTGGACTCCGAAAGCGCGCGAGAACTGAAGCCCCGCCTCATGTCCGGACGTTGCGTAAGGTCCTGGAAGGAGCCCAGCAGACGCCGACGTCACCGGAGCGCGACGGAAGGTCCTCAACCCTGACGATCTACTGCGGAGCCGCGGCCTACGGAACAGGATCATCGCAAGGTAGGCCACGGTCCACTAGGGGGGAGGAAGATGTCGGATGCGGAGGAGAGCTTCACTGCCTCAACCCCCGCCAGCGCCACCGCTGCTGCAGTTATGCCCTTCACCATGCCCTATATCCCGGGAGCAGCTTGGCTACCCCAGTACTCAGGGGAGTCACATACCCTGCATGACTTTAGAGAAAAGCTGGATAGCCTCTTCCAGGTGTACCCCCTCACAGAAGAGCAAAAAGTGAGCATCCTGGTGGCCCAACTAACCGGGGCAGCCAAAAGGGAAGTAAAATCCTGGCCACCTGGGAGGAAGACTGTCGCAGGGATACTAACCCGACTGAAGGATACCTTTGATACCCGCACCTCAGCCGAGATTAAGCTTAGATTCTACGGGTGCAAGCAGCGAGCGCATGAGAGTATAAGGGACTATGCACTAAACCTACAAGAGGCCCTGAGGGCCATTAAGCAGACCGACCCTGATGGAGTGGGAAACGAGGACAGGCTGTTGACCGAACAATTTATAGAGGGACTATATTGTAATGCCCACCGAACCCATATGCGGGCGATGGCCTTACAGGATCCCCATCTGGGCTTTGCACAGTTCAAGGACAGAGCCATCCGGGTGCTCCGAGAACCGGCACCGGGTGGCGTTGTGACCCACAGGCGCCCAGCTATCACTTACCACCAGGAGGCGGCGCCCTTGTCGGCAGGGCCTGTGGAAGCTGATGCGCAGGCTTTGAACAATGACTCGGCTCCAGACCTGCACCATCAGGTCCAAGAGCTAGCTAAAAGCGTTGCTGCACTAACCCGAACTGTGCAGTCTTTACAGGTTTCCACTCCAGGGAAGATCCAGCTGGCATCCGGACCGGAGGACATCCCGTGGCGTCGACCAAGGAGGACCCCACCGGCCAGAGGAAGACCCAGCGACCGATACAACGAGGACGGACGACCCATCTGCCGCCGCTGTAATCAACCCGGACATATGGCAAGGTACTGTCCTTTAAACTGGCACAACCTAGGGTAGAGGGCCAACCCCTAGGAAAAAGATCACCAGGCCCATCGAACTGGCGCGACAGATATGTGGGAGGACGTCCAGTCTTGCCTGTGGTACTGGATGGCATTCCCATGAGTGCCCTACTGGACACCGGGTCACAGGTCACCACCATCCCGTACGTGCTCTTTAAGCAGTACTGGAATGACTCGGATATTACCCGCTACCCTGACGACGACTTGAGTATCATCGCCAGCAATGGCCAGCCCGTGCCACAGATCAGATTTAAAGAGGTGACCATCAAAATCGGTAGAGTCGAACTGGCAGCACAGGGACTGATCATTGTAGATATTGACAAACATGAGAGTCACCCAAAAATAACTCTAGGAACTAATGTAATTGAAAATTGTCTTGCAGAGGTGATTTTCCTTTTACAGCAGGTTGCCAAGAACGCCAGCTCCGGCGAGCAGCGGGTGCTCCAGAAAGAGATCCGGGCACTGATGCGACGGCAACAGGTGGAACTCTCCGGCGGTGAGATTGGTAGCGTAAGAATGTGTGACCCTTTTCCTATTGCCATGCCCCCAAAAAGTGAAATGATGATTTGGTGCCGGGCAGCTATTGGTCTGAGAGGTAGGGATTACCAGGCAATGGTAGAACCAGTTTACTCGGACAGTAGGCCCACCATTTTGACAGCACGGGGGGTGGTTGATGTACGCCATGGGAGGGTGCCCGTTCGCATAATAAATATCGGGGAGAGGGAAGTGTACCTGCCCCGGTATGCCACGCTAGCCAAATTATATACCATTAACCAAAATTCTATACAATCTGTGGAACCCTTGCCTCCATCTCACCCGGAGGAAGGTAACGGCTCTAAGAAAAACATGGAGGACTGGTGTCAGCAACTACATCTGGGTACTGACTCCACTCCCGCACACCAGAAACAAGGAGTCTATCGGGTGGTTCAAGAGTACGAGAGAGTGTTCAGTAAACACCCGTTAGACTTCGGGCGAGTCAAGGGGGTAGAACACCACATCCCCACGGGAGACCATCCTCCTATAAAAGAGAGGTATCGACCCGTACCCCCTGCCCACTACCAACACGCCAAGGGGATGCTTAGAGACATGAAGGAGGCTGGGGTGATCAGGGATAGCTGTAGCCCCTGGGCAGCTCCACTAGTCTTAGTCAGAAAAAAAGACAACACCATGAGGATGTGTGTAGATTACCGGAAAATCAACCGTATCACACACAAGGATGCGTACCCCTTACCAAGGATAGAGGAGTCATTGGCTGCTTTAAGATCTGCTAACTTCTTCTCTACCTTGGATCTCACTAGCGGGTACTGGCAGGTTCCTGTAGCAGAGGCGGACCGGGAGAAGACCGCATTCACCACCCCGATGGGACTTAGCGAGTTCACCTGCATGCCGTTCGGACTCTGCAACGCACCAGGAACCTTCCAACGACTAATGGAGTGTTGTCTGGGCCACAGAAACTTCGAGACGGTCCTGTTGTACCTGGACGATGTCATCGTATATTCCAAGACGTATGAGGACCACCTGAAACACCTGGCGGAAGTGTTCGAAGCTCTGGCGAGTTACGGCCTAAAGGTGAAACCCTCCAAGTGTCACCTCCTGAAACCAAAGGTGCAGTACCTGGGACACGTGGTGAGCGCTGACGGAGTGGCTCCCGACCCTGATAAGATCACCGCAATTAAGGAATGGCCAAGCCCCTCCAGCGTAAAAGAAGTGCGGCAGTTCCTCGGGTTGGTAGGCTACTACCGAAGGTTTATTCCCGGTTTCACCAAAAAGGCAGCACCTATGCAGGACCTCCTGATAGGCCAGTCCCGGAAGGCCAAGAACTAGAAGCCGCCCTTCAAATGGGAGGAGCTGGAAGAAGAGTCCTTCCGCCAGCTGAAGATGGCCCTCACGGGGGACGAAATCCTGGCGTACCCGGATTATAGCCAGCCCTTTATCCTCTACACCGACGCCAGTAACATCGGGCTAGGAGCCGTAATGTCCCAGATCCAGCAGGGGAAGGAACGAGTAATCGCCTACGCCAGCCGAAAGCTGCGACCCACCGAAAGGAACCCCGAGAATTACAGCTCATTTAAGCTAGAGTTCCTGGCCGTAGTATGGGCAGTCACCGAGCGCTTTAAGCATTACCTCGCTTCTTCCCGGTTCACCGTGTACACGGATAACAACCCGTTGACACACCTGGACACGGCAAGACTCGGTGCCCTGGAACAGAGGTGGATGGCCCGTCTGTCCAACTACGAGTTCACAATCAAATACCGGGCCGGACGCTCCAATACCAACGCGGACGCCCTGTCCAGGATGCCCAACCTGCCGGACGAAGGAGAAGATCCGGAGGGACTGGAAGAAGTTGAACTCCCTGCGTTCCACCGTCATGGGACTATCCAGTATTCCCACCGGGTAAGGAGTAAGCAGGCTGCTACGTTGAACCCCTTACCTCACTACAACTGGGCGGAAACGCAAGACAGCGACCCTGCCGTCCGACTGGTGAAGGAGATGCTGACTCGCCCGGAGGCTTGCCTTGAACCAGACGCTCCGGAGGAAGCCAAACAACTATGGGCAGAGAAGAGTCGACTGTTCCTTTACAAGGGGAAGTTGTGCCGTAGAATGGTTAACTCCCGGACGCATGAACTACTCTGGCAAGTAGTGGTGCCACGAAGAGACTCAGCCATGGTGATGGAGGCATACCACGACGGAGCTGGACACTTCGGGTGGAAGAAGCTGGAGTTCCTGCTGCGTGAGCGATTCCACTGGGTAGGCATGAGGGGAACCATTGAGAAGTGGTGCAGAGACTGTGGCCCGTGCAACCTGAGAAGGAAGGACCGTGCCAGCCAGAAGACTCCCCTGCAGTCCATCGTCACCCGGCAACCGTTGGAACTGGTAGCCTTGGATCATGTAAAACTGACCCCAAGCAGAAGTGGCTACGTCTACGCGTTAACCATCGTGGATCATTACTCCCGGTTCTTGGTTGTCGTCCCCGTCAAGGACTTAACGGCTCAAACAGCAGCTAAAGCCTTCCAGCAGCACTTCTGCCGTCCACACGGGTACCCGGACCAAGTGCTGACGGACCAGGGACCTGCCTTTGAAGCGGAGGTCTTCCAGGAATTCTGCAATCTGTATGGCTGCCGGAAGATAAGGACGACACCCTACCATCCGCAAACTAATGGACTTTGTGAGAAAATGAACCAGGTGGTAATGGATCTTCTAAAAACGTTGCCCCTAGAAGAACGCAGTCTGTGGCCTGGGAAGTTGCCCGATCTGGTGGACCTATACAACCACATCCCGGTAGGTTCCACCAACTGTACCCCGGCTTACCTAATGAGGGCAAGACCTGGTAAGTTACCTGTTGACCTGGAAATGGGAGTCCTGACACCCGAGGACACTTCACCAGAAGCAGACTGGGACACAGAGAGGCAGCAGCAGTACCGGAGAGTACAGGAGAGCGTGGAGCGAAGTCTCTGTCAGGCTAGGGAAAGACAAGAGAAAACTTACAACCAGTATGCTCCCACTGTTCCCCTGGTACCCGGAGAGCAGGTCTTGAAGAGGAAGAGACGGCTCCACAAGTTGGACGACCAGTGGGAGAAGGACCCGTACACCGTACTGCCCTCAAGCCACGAGAACCCGAAGGTTTGTACCATCAGTAAAGACGGAGGGGAAACCACAGCCATTGTATCCCGGGACCACCTGAAGAAGTGTCCCGAACAACTGAGGAACCCTGAAGAGGAACAAGAAGACCATCGACCCGTAGAGGAAAGGGAAGATATGGTTAGTACTGTGCTCGGGGACTTCCCTCGGTCTTGGACTCAAGTCAATGGTGCAGTTGTGGTACCCGTACTCACCTTCCTCCAACCAGCATCCCAAGCACCTACGGAGCAACAGGTAGAGCTGGAAGAACAGCCGGTCCAGGAGGCAGAAGACCCCACACCCGCAGACCAGGAGGATCAACCCTCTGCTTGCAGTGAGCCTGCCATATCCCTAGTGAGCCAAAGAGCCGGTAGACAGCTGCCCAGTTTACCCTTGACAGCTCCTACACCCTGTAGTTCAGGGCTAGACAGTCAGCTCCGTAGGTCCACTAGGGCCACTAGAGGCCAGTTACCCGCACGTTGGAGGATTTGAAGTGTATAAATTGTTTTATTTATGTTTACCTGTGTATTGTTGCTTGTGTATAATTTTGTGTTTCTAGTTATTTGTAGGAGTCCTTGGTGGATTTACCGGGAATCCTTTGTACATAGTTGGAGAGTAACCCAGGACGGACTAAAGACTGTTAAGGACTCGGGGCAGGACAAACCCCTACCTGGTTACGTCTCCCTGTTTTGGTGAAATGGACACCTTGCTTTTCTTCAAAGACTGCACCCGGTTACGGACATGCCGTGACCACCTTTATGTGTTTCTTCTTATTGTACTATTATTGTTGTTATATCTTGTTATGTTTTTCTAAAATATGTTTAGTCCCGGAGTACTAAATTTCACTAGGGGGGAATGTGGCACCCCAGGGGTCTGGTTTCCACAGTAATGTAATGTTATGTCTGAGAGCAGGTGGGAGGTCCTTTGGTCAGGGATCCTGTGCATGCCACACCTCCTGCCCAGTCTTGGGAGGGGAAGAACTTCCCCTATATAAACCCGGGGCTGAGGCAGGGTTAGGAGTCAAGGAGAGTAGAGACGAGAAACAGTCATAGGAAGAAACAGCAGAAGCTCAGTGGGAGCAATACTACTACGAGTCAGGGGCTGGCAGCTGCAGAGCTCGCCCTGACTGAGAAGCTTTCTTACCGGACCCGGCGTCCGAGGCTTTGGGGACTAACTCTTACCCAGCAGCAGAAGCCGACCGGCAGGGGATTTCAGGTCCTCAGGCCCAGAAACCCGAAGGCAAGGTCACACGCGTGGGACCAGCACCGCCATCGTGGAGCGGAAGCCATTAGAAGGCCCCGAGTCACCGGCCATACGGGTGAGCACCACACGGCACACTCAGGGACGTGGGCTACTTATATCCGCTTCTAGCACGGTAGCCAGAAGAGTACAGTCAGTTTGGGAGGCCTACAACTCCGCCTGGCCAGGGGAGATCCCATCTGCTCAAGGACTGACCAGGCCCCGTTCGCTAGCAAGTACTCCGGGAGGGTCTATCGTTGTTACCAGTAAAGACCCTGAATTACACCGCACCGTCTCTGAGTGGTTCCTGCTACCCCCATCTTCCACGTCGGCTGCCCTGAGGCCATACCCCTCCCGTTGGGGGTTATACTATCACGCTGCACAATTCTACACCGGCCTCAGCGGTCTGCCCTGCAGCGGCAGCTCCATAGCTGCAAATCAACGGGTGGCGTAGTCGACACTCAAATAACACCTATCAAGTCTGCCACACACTGAGTTTGACTCCCTGGGCACGGACCGGGTCCCCGCCACTCGGAGACTACAACCCTCATCTGATCCGGTTCCGGGTAAGCCCCCGTGCGCGAGACGCTGCGCGACACAGCAGGCCCAGGGGCGCGTCATATGGCATAAAGCCGAGCAGCTCCAGCTAAATCAACACGGCCTTACTGGCAAAACAATAAAACAAAAGATAAACAATAGCACAGTCCACAGGAGTGTGGGGTTCGCCCACACAGGTTGTAGCCCAGTCTTCAACTCCTTCCTGAGCTATGGCTGTCCAGTCTGGAGACCTTGCCTCTCCAAACACAACAACAGAAAAAAACATAGTGACTGAGCATTTAAGCTTGCTCAGCCACACCCTGAGGAGAGGTAGGGTGAATGACTTCCCACCCTCTTTGCCATTCACATAAATCCACACCCTTTAGGTGAATTAACCCCCAACATATAACATGCTGGAGGAAAGTTTGTAGGTTTCAGTTCACACAGGCTAGCAGCCGGAGTGACATATACCTCCCCTCACATATAACACCAGTGACTCTGTCACAATACATATACAGTGTATACCTATATACATATACATATACATGTACTGTATGGGTATACAATGTATATATGATGTGTGTGTGACAGTATAACCCATAATGCACAGTGCAGTCTCTCTCACCTGGCTTCTTGTGTAGCTGTGCTCTGGCTCATGCCTAGAACTGAGCTTGTGCTGTGAGGGTTTATGTAATGAAACCTCCTACATTAGGGTGCTGAACTGATACCAGGAAGCAGTGGTGTGTGGGTGTGCCGGTAACTAAGAGGAGTGATGTACTGCAGGATGGGACTGTATGTATAGAGATTGCTAAGAGAAGTGATATACTGCAGGATGAGATGTGTATAGAAGCACTGAGAGGAGAGATATACTGCAGAATGGAGCTCTATTTAAAGAACTGATAGGAGAAATATACTGCATGAGGGAACTGTATACAAGGAGCTGAAGGAATAGATGTATACTGCAGGTAGAGCACTGTATAGAGGGGATAAAAGGAGAGATATTATGCTGGAGGAGGCTTTGTATAGAGGGGCTTAAAGGAGAGATTTACAGCAGGGTGGGCTGTACAGGAGCTGAGATTAGTTGAGCTGTGATGGTTGCATTTTGCTGACAAATCAGTGATATGAAACTGAAAATGCTGCTCTATTAATTCATATGAAAGAGGATTTTCTTCTGCTATATGCATCGATAAAGCTGCATTTGCAGTTTCATATTACTGATCTGTCAACAGCAGGTAACAAACACAGCACTGCACTGCTGTTGTAGAGAATTGCCAGAGAGTTGAGCTCCCCTAGAACCAGCTAATGATGTAAAACCAAATAGGCATCTATGTCAATGTACAACATTGTAGATGGCAGAAGATACAATCGGTCAGGCAGATTATTATACACAATGCACAGAAGAATAAGGTGAATTCTACACTTACATTATTTTGATGACTGGGGAGAAGCAAGGGCTGCTGGAAAATGACGTTTTAGCAGATCAGAATAGGACCGCTCATTCAGTTAAGTTAACCGTGATACATATAGAGATGAAAAAAGAAGGGGCAGATAGAGATGAAAAAGACACAAAGATACAAACAACAAACTTTATAATGAGCTTAGCCTTTATATTAACAATAAGTACTGTATGCATTTACTGTGTTTTGCGAAAAATAATATGATTCTGGGAATAACCCTTTTTAGGTTGTGTGCACACCTTGCAGATTTGGTGCATTTCTGTCACGTTTTTTTCTGCATGGATTTGTGGCAAAACCTGAAGCAAAACCTAATGCCAGCAAATCGAATGAGAAACCTGAAGTGTCATGCACATGTTGAGTATTTTTGAATTGCAGATTTGGTGCAGAAAGTAATTTGAAGCATGTCAATACTCTGTGCATTTTTGCTTGTGTATTGTGTTTCTCACTCATTGAATGCACTGAAAAAATGCAGGAAAAACGTGGCAAAATTGCTGCAAAAATGCAACATTTTTGAGGCTGTGTTTTCCTGCCAAGAGATGCAGAGACGTTGCAGAAATTTCTGCAATCAAATCCTCAATGTGTGCACATACCCTTTAAAGTGTTAAAACTCTCTAGGGCCTTAATGCTCATTAATAGCACAGTTACACGTTATGCAATTGCGATAAGTGAATGTCTTTCGAGAAACTGTACAGGCATTTACAAGAACTGCGTAAGTAGGAGTTTGCATATGATCAGGTGGGGAACAATATTTGAAAACATATATTTAGTAAGTGCTATAACATTACACATAGGAGGTGGCCAACACCTTTAACCCCTTCACAATCTGACGATTTTCCATTTTTTCATTTTCGTTTTAGTTTTTTCCTTCCCTTCTTCCAAGAGCCATAATTTTTTTTATTTTTCCATCCATATAGCTGTTTGAGGGCTTGTTTTTTCCAGGAAGAGTTGTGTTTTTGAATGACACTATTTATTTTATCATGTGATGCACTGGAAAGCAGGAAAAAAATCCAAGTGCTTTGAAATTGCAAAAAAGGGAAATTCCAAAATTGTTTTTTGGGTTTTTTATTTAAGTGGTGAAAAAAACAATTGTAAATTTGTAAGAAAATTTTTTGTGCTGTTGTCGCCATTTTCCGAGACCCGAAACATTTTAATTTTTCAGGATACGGAGTTGTTTGATGGCTTATTTTTTGCGCCCTGAGCTGATGTTTTTAATTATACCATTTTGGGTAGATATCATGTTTTTTTGCCTCTTATTGCATTTAATTTAAATGGAAAAGCATGTAGTTTTCAGCTCACCAGTCTGGGCGTGATCTATCTGGAGTCCTGAGAGCCAAGCACGGATCAAGTCAGAGCAGCTGCAATATATCATGGAAGGAAGACGGGTTTGAGATCCAGCGTCAGGCTGCATTCCAGGTAACTAAAACTTAGCATTTATTAGACATGCTAAAAACCTCCGGAGGTCAATAGGACTAAATTGCATGAGGGGTACTGGTACCAGACCTACGCGTTTCAGATAAGCGCCTTAATCATGGTCTGAGTGTCTGACACAAAGTCAATCTATTTAAACCTTCTCTATAGTTAGTAGGCGTGTCAAGGTGAATTGAAAACTCATCTTTTGTGTAGAAAAAAATGATTAGTAAAACTAAAATAATTATGTTTGAGAAGGAAATTCCTTAATTTCTACAATGTAAGTACTAAAAGTGTCTAGATGGTATGAATAAGATAATAGGACCACATCATGTGGGATAGATGAATATAGAGCAACCAATAGTCCAGGACCTACCAAGCTATATCAAAGACACAAAATATGTGGTCATGGTTTTTGACAAATTCATTTGGTCACGAATACTACAAATGGCTTTTCTGTGATGTAATAGCTCTATATTAGTGCTGAGCGAACTTTGATAACGTGCTATCCGAGCATGTTCAGGTGTTATCCAAGCATCTTCAGCGTGCTCTGCTAATATGTTTGACTCCCTGCGGCTGCATGTTTTACGGCGGTAGACAGACGCAACACATGCGGGGATTGCCTAACAAACAGGCAATCCCTGCATGTGAGCCGAGATCTCAATTTGCACATGCGCCACCAGAGGCGGCCATTTTCCCAAAGTCCACCGCAGTGCGAAGGATGGGAAGTGAGGGGACTCAGCCAACATTTTGTGAAAGCCCGGGGCCTGCCGCAGCCTTCCACCGCCGAACACCCTCTTAGCCCTGCTCCTGCTGCCACCTCCCAGCTTCCTGCAGCAGCGACCCTGCCTCCTGGGACTTCACTCCTTCACACCTGCTTCCCCGGTAAGTTACACTCAGATTATTAGACACACCCCCATTTCCCCTCCAAATTTTTGGGAAAGAAGTGAGTCTTGTAATCCTAAAAATACGGTACATGCATAAATTTAAAAGGCTTTTTTAAATGTGGGGCTATCCACTGCAGAGCCTGTGATATTGTACATAAATCAATAACATTTCAGTCAATACATAACAATCAAAGTTTTCACATACATCATTTAATAAACTGTAATGCAGTTTACCTTATTGAATTCACTATTTGTCAAATTCATTATGTTGGCTGTACCATTGGGCCACTCAAAATCTGTATAAGAAGACATTTATCATATGCTATTAACACTTTAGCCACCTCAGCATCTGAGGTTTCTAAACAGTTTGCCACCATTCACAAAGGCAGTTTATCAGGTTTCTGCTTTCTGGGTATTGAAAGAATGTATAAACTACTACAAGGTAGAGATTACAAAAGGAAATTGCTCAACGGAGAATCATTCTGGATATTTACACTAGAAATACAAATACCACATAGTCAGAACACCAGACAAGATTTAATTTTGCAATACTAGGTATTCTGTTTTTCTTGACTTCAATATTCCTATGGCTTTACATTTTATCTTTGGGTATGATACTTTATTTTTAATTCACACTGGTATCCAGTTTTGGGTCTCTGACTGATTAATTCACCTTGACACACCTACTAACTATAGAGAAGGTTTAATAGATTGACTTTGTATCGACACTCAGACGATGAATAAGGCACTCAGCTGAAACACATAGGTCTGGTACCCGTACCCCTCATGCACTTTAGTCCTATTGCCATCCGGAGATTTTTAACATGTCTAATAAATGCTAAGTTTTACTTACCTGGAATGCAGCCTGGCGCTGGATCACAAACCCGTTTTCCTTCCATAATTTAATCGCAATAATGAATGTAATTCTGGCATTTTGATTTTTTTCTCGTTATGCTGTTTACCAATCTGAGTAATTTATTTTAGATTTTGATAGATCAGAATGCAACAATACCAAATATGTGCATTTATTATTTTATTTATTTTTTAATGGGGCAAAGGGGGGAGGAGTGATTTGAACTTTTATGGGTTTTTTTCTTATATTTTTAAAACTTTTTTTTCTCACTTTTTACTGTATTTGTTAGTCTCCTTAGGAGGCTTGAAGATGCAATAGTCTGATTGCTTGTGCTATGCATAGCAGTGCAACATCACTGCTATGTATAGCTAAAATCACAATCTCCTATGAACACCAGCCATGAGCTGGCTTTCGCAGGAGAATCATAATGAAAGGCACGGGGGTCTTCAGTAGACCCCTGGCTGTCATGGCAACTCATCGTTGCTCCGCTCCATCCACAGCTGTTAAAGGCATGTGATGGCTGTTCAAATAAGCCATCATGTGCTGAGAAAGATACAGGCTCTGCGTGGGAGTCAAAGGCAAGGACACGACTTTTGATGTACAAGTACGTCAAGTGTCATGAAGTGATAATAATAATAATAATAACATACCTGTGCCACACTCAAAACAGGTTGGGAAAATTGTCTAGTTTGATCCCATGGTGATAAATATTGGTTTATTTATTTTTGCTACTAGGTTAGTAATGGGGGTGTCTGACTGACACCTCTCCATTACTAACCACTGGGCTTGGTGTCAGACAGCTGCTGACATCAACCCCAAAAACAATTACCTCAATTGCCACTGCACCAGGGCAATCAGAAAGAGCTGAGGCTAAGTGCCAGAATTGGCGCATCAAATATGATGTGACGCTTCTGGGGCAGCTGCAGGCTGATATTTGTAGGCTGAGAGTGGCACAATACTCATGGGCATTTCTGGCCTATTAGTATCAGCCCTCAACTGTCTGCTTTCCCTTAGCTGGTTATTAAAAACAGGGAGGACAAAGGCCGTTTTTTTAAATATTTTTATTCATACCGTAAACTTATACCGTATTTTAGAATTAGTATAAGACAAAAAGCCTCTCAACTTTTGTAGACTTTATTTTATGTAAATGATTCAACTTTTAGAGTTTACACATTTCCTTTGTTTTCTAAGTTTACAGTTACATAGAATATCTGCCACATATATTGACACTCTCCCTCATGTTTACAATATATAGCCATTTTAATACAATTTAGTGAAATACTATTGATGTTCAATCACCCAGCAGTATATTCAAGATATATCCGTATTAAGTAAATAGCCGGTGTTTAGGCAGGTGTGCCTATGCATTGACCTCACTCGGGGATTTGGCTTTCTCTCAGTTTCTTAGCAACAAACACAGTTTCCTCACAACAGCACGCACAGGCTACAGAAAGCAGATGTACCTTGACAAACCAAGCTCTACTGCTGATCTGATGGATATTTTATTTAATTTCCTAATAATAGCACTGGTACTCATTAAATATGTTCCTGCATCACTTCAGATTAAATATGTTTTATTTCTCAGGGTACAATTAAAGTTCTATTTTGAACTAAAAAAATCCACAATATGAATACATATGTATATATATCTATATATATATATATATATTTATTTATTTGAAATATCTTTGTAGCAAAGACTCTTACAAAATCATGGACAAAGGAAAAAGTTCAAGATGGATGCTCACAAAAAATATAGCATCCTGAAGTGCATTCGTTTTTTGACCTGGTATTGGTAACTATGGCTGCCTTTTTTTCTGCTATGTTTTGCTTTTGATTTTAGTGTAGGAACTCACAAGTCAGGTACGTCAAACTCTAAAATGCTGTGGCGTTTTAGAGAACACATACTTTAAAAACAGCTGGGTCTCCAGTGTCATGCAGGTCCCCTGTGGCTTCTTCCTGTCTGCTGCCTTGGAGTGACAGGTCTCCCTCTATATCCGCAGTGCTTCACAGTCAAACATAACTGGATGAAATCAGACTGCAAACCCATGATACATGGACATAGCTGCGTTAGAAGTGTGCACGTTGAACATTTGGATCGTTCTCACCGCGCTTGCGCTGACATCATTTGCCACGCTCTCGCTGATGTCAATGAGGTGAACTGAGCTCAGCTTGATGCCGGCACCACGAGTCGCTGAGGAGCACAAGCATGCACTCCTCAGTGTCTCTGCAGGATGGCAGGCTGGATGGTCACATGCAGCCTATCATCTAGATGTAGCAGAGCTGGACCCATCGCGGGACAAAAGGATTATGTTCTTCACGTCGGAGAGGTGAGGATGAGGTTGGTTTATTATTTTATTTTTATTACAGGTGACATGGGATTCAGAGGGAATTGGCGTAATGGTAAGTAGGGTTTAATTTAGAACTATTAAAAAAATCAGTTATTTCAAACTTCAAATAAACTTCAAATTTCAAATAAAATATTTTATTCTGGGTGCGGGTGTTTTTATTTAACATTTCACTTTCACTATGGGGTTAGTAATGTGGGCGTCCTATAGACGCCTCTCCATTACTAACCTGGGCTTGATGTCAGCTAGCATTATAAGGTGACATCAACTTCAACCCTTATGGATGTGCCAATTCTGGAGCAGCTGAGGGCTGGTGTTTGTAGTCTGGGAGGGGGCCAATATTCATGGCCCCTTCCTGGGCTATTAATATCAGCTCCCAGCTGTCTGTCTAACCTTTGTTGGCTGTTAAAATAGAGGGACCTCATGTATACTTTTTTGGGGGTTCCCCATTTTAATAGGCAGAAAAGGCTAATTATACACCTGGGGGCTGATATTAGTAGCCTGGGAAGCTCCGTGGGTATTACTCCCTTCCCAGGCTAAAAACATTTGGCCTCAGTATAAAATTACAGGGCACCCCACGCCATTTTTTAAAAAAAATTCTTTAATTTAACAATAAATTACATGTACAGTAAGCAACACATGCAAAACACAGAATATATATCGCCCTCACATATTTATATCTATGTATATATATATATATATATATATATATATATATATATGAATTTGTGTATGTATCTATGTATCTGTATATATCTGTATATATACAGTATATACAGATATATACAATACATATTTATATATGTAGCGTAGAATATTGCCATAGAAAACTATATGTAAATGACCTAGACAATTCCCCTATGTAAAAGCCCATGTTAAAATCGCATTGCATACGGATGTCATACGGATGCTAGGTGAGAAAATCGCATAGCACTCGCATGAAAATCGCATGACACTTGCATGGCACTCGTCCATTTTTTCGGTCCAGATATCGGAACGTGTTTTTCTCACATATGGGTATGAGCCCTGAGATGGAAACTCTGTTGATAACTCGTGTTTTAAGTGCAGAGTTTGTGAACACTAAGGCTTCGCTCCCACAATGAGCTTTTGTTGAGTTTTTGACGCTGCAGAATTTCTGCCCCTATTATTTAAATGAGATTACCGTTCTTTATTGTGTTTTTTAGTATTTTTTTTAACATGTGTTTTTATTGCTGTTTTGACACTGAGTTTTTTGTATCTTGTTAGTGTGACATGCGTTAAATAAAGCAGCTTTGTTTTTGATATTTCCTGGTATTTTGGCTTTGAAAAAATGTTATTGACAAACTTAGATGCAGATTACATGCATGCGTTGATACGTTTCCGCTGCAGAATTTCCGCACCTAATGCAGGTCTATAGGGAACTTCCGCACAGAAAATTCAGCGCACCAGCAAAAGAAATTGACATGCTGCAGATTTGAAACACGCACCGCAGGTCAGTTTACGCTGCGTTAATAAGAAGAAGCACAGTGGGCATGAGATTTCTATAAATCCTATCCACTTTGCTGGAAATTTTAGACATTGTGTATTTGACGCAGCAAAAATATGCAGCGTCAAAAATGCACCAAAAGCTCATTGTGGGAACATAGCCTAAGTGCCTGTTTAAACTGACCAACCAGCAACCTTAAACGACCGCTGATCGGTAAACCTTTATCATTCGGCAGTTGTTTAATAGCTAGCCTGTTTCCACAGAAAGACCAAATTAAACAATGCCCTCTGAGTGGTCAATAATAGATGGTTCAGTACAGATAGGCTGCCATTGTTCTCGGAAGGGCATGTCTGGTTTACACAGGACAATGCACAGCCAAGAACTACAGTGGTGGCCAAAAGTATTGGCACCCCTGCAATTCTGTCAGATAATACTCAGTTTCTTCCTGAAAGTGATTGCAATCACAAATTCTTTGGTATTATTATCTTCATTTAATTTGTCTTCAATGAAAAAACACAAAAAGAATTGTCCTAAAGCCAAATTGGATATAATTCCACACCAAACCTAAAAAAGGGGGTGGACAAAAGTAATGGCACTGTTTGAAAAATCATGTGATGCTTCTCTAATTCGTGTAATTAACAGCACCTGTAACTTACCTGTGGCACCTAACAGGTGTTGGCAATAACTAAATCACACCTGCAGCCAGTTAACATGGATTAAAGTTGACTCAACCTCTGTCCTGTGTCCTTGTGTGTACCACATTGAGCATGGAGAAAAGAAAGAAGACCAAAGATCTGTCTGAGGACTTGAGAAACCAAATTGTGAGGAAGCATGAGCAATCTCAAGGCTACAAGTCCATCTCCAAAGACCTGAATGTTCCTGTGTCTTCCGTGCGCAGTGTCATCAAGAAGTTTAAAGCCCATGGCACTGTGGCTAACCTCCCTAGATGTGGACGGAAAAGAAAAAGTGACGAGAGATTTCAACGCAAGATTTTACGGATGGTGGATAAAGAACCTCGACTAACATCCAAACAAGTTCAAGCTGCCCTGCAGTCCGAGGGTACAACAGTGTCAACCCGTACTATCCGTCGGCGTCTGAATGAAAAGGGCCTGTATGGTAGGATACCCAGGAAGACCCCACTTCTTACCCCGAGACATAAAAAAGCCAGGCTGGAGTTTGCCAAAACTTACCTGAGAAAGCCTAAAATGTTTTTGAAGAATGTTCTCTGGTCAGATGAGACAAAAGTAGAGCTTTTTGGGAAAAAGCATCAACATAGAGTGTACAGGAAAAAAAAAGAGGCATTCAAAGAAAAGAGCACGGTCCCTACAGTAAAACATGGCGGAGGTTCCCTGATGTTTTGGGGTTGCTTTGCTGCCTCTGGCACTGGACTGCTTGACCGTGTGCATGGCATTATGAAGTCTGAAGACTACCAACAAATTTTACAGCAAATCGTAGGGCCCAGTGTGAGAAAGCTGGGTCTCCCTTAGAGGTCATGGGTCTTCCAACAGGACAATGACCCAAACACACTTCCAAAAGCACTATAAAATGGTTTGAGAGAAAGCACTGGAGACTTCTAAGGTGGCCAGCAATGAGTCCAGACCTGAATCCCATAGAACACCTGTGGAGAAATCTCAAAATGGCAGTTTGGAGAAGGCACCCTTCAAATATCAGAGACCTGGAGCAGTTTGCCAAAGAAGAATGGTCTACAATTCCAGCAGAGCATTGTAAGAAACTCATTGATGGTTACTGGAAGCGGTTGTTCGCAGTTATTTTGGCTAAAGGTTGTGCAACCAAGTATTAGGCTGAGGGTGCCAATACTTTTGTCTGGCCCATTTTTGGAGTTTTGTGTGAAATGATCAATGATTTGATTTTTGCTTCATTCTCTTTTGTGTTTTTTCCTTGCAAGCAAATTAAATGAAGATAATAAGACCAAAGAATTTGTGATTGCAATCATTTTCAGGAAGAAACTGAGTATTATCTGACAGAATTGCAGGGGTGCCAATACTTTTGGCCACCACTGTATAATTTTTTGCGCTGCACAAAAGATCATTTCACCTGATGAACAAGCATTTTCCCGTTCAGTAGTTGATTGGCAGCCTGTACACATTGAAAAATAATCGTGAAACAAGCATTTTTAAAAACGCTCGTTCATGATTTTCTTTCAGTGTAAATGAGAGACATGATCAGATTGAGGCATTTTACACAGTTTAAGATGTTGACACGTACTTTCGATTTAAGGTAAAAAAAAAATGTGTAATCAATTACTTTATAGGGAACCAGTCCACAGACCACAGGCAGCATGGATCAGAGCCTGGCTGCATGATTGCAGACAGGTATATTCTTCTCTGAAATGTTCTGGTGTTTCAGATAAAATATCATAGTTTAAAGATCTAACCAGGAATCATAGCCAAAGATTAGACTAGTTTGGTTCTGCCCATGGTCTGCTTTTCCCAGCGCTGCTGAAGGTGATTGACAGTTCTCTTGCTAAGGGAGGGACATGTCAATCACCTCTAGTAACGCTGGGAAGAGGCAGCTTGGGGCAGTGCCAGACTAGTCTTGTCTCTAGCTATGGTCCCTGGCGGCATATTTAAAGTATATTTTCTCTGAAATGCCAAAGTGTTTTAGAGAAAGAGCTGCAGTCGCGCAGCTAGGTTCTGATTCATGCTGCCTGTGGTTTGGGCAACCATGTGTCAGGTCAAGTGACAGGTTCCTGTGTACAAAAGGAGTTGTCCAGACTCTCAGAAGAAAAAAGGTTCAACATCTCTGACATTGTTTCTGAATACAGTACAGAAAATATTATCGCACTTTTTACTGGTATCGTTGTTCCCTACATGCACCTTTGCTTCTTGATGAGTGGTGTGACTGCAGGTTTAGCGATACACTGAAAACTATTTCTTGTTAATTACTTACTCTTTGCTATCTACAGTGCAACCCATAAGGATTTGGATAGAAGGATTTCCTGAAATCACAATCACACGTGTCAAGGCTAATGAACAAGTGCATGGAAAGGCCATCTGTGGTCAGATTGAATTTTTTCCTCAATGATCATGAGTAGGTAGTATTATAATTCAAGTTTTTTAGCTATAAAACATATCCTGTATGCAGTATGCAGTATGAGCCAAAATGTGGGTTACATTGAGGAACTGCCCTTATAAACAATGGACGTGACGTCAGAGAGGAAAGCAATCATGTGACTGCAGGTGGAATCAGGGCTCAGACATCATAATGGAAATATATATATATATATATATATATACAGTACAGACCAAAAGTTTGGACACACCTTCTCATTTAAAGATTTTTCTGTATTTTCATGACTTTGAAAATTGTACATTCACACTGAAGGCATCAAAACTATGAATTAACACATGTGGAATTATATACTTAACAAAAAAGTGTTAAACAACTGAAAATATGTCTTATATTCTTGGTTCTTCAAAGTAGCCACCTTTTGCTTTGATGGCTACTTTGCACACTCTTGGCATTCTCTTGATGAGCTTCAAGAGGTAGTCACCGAAAATGGTCTTCACTTCACAGGTGTGCCCTGTCAGGTTTAATAAGTGGGATTTCTTGCCTTATAAATGGGGTTGGGACCATCAGTTGTGCTGTGCAGAAGTCTGGTGGATACACAGCTGATAGTCCTACTGAATAGACTGTTAGAATTTGTATTATGGAAAGAAAAAAGCATCTAAGTAAAGAAAAACAAGTGGCCATCATTACTTTAAGAAATGAAGGTCAGTCAGTCCGAAAAATTGGGCAAACTTTGAAAGTGTCCCCAAGTGCAGTTGCAAAAACCATCAAGCGCTACAAAGAAACTGGCTCACATGAGGACCGCCCCAGGAAAGAAAGACCAAGAGTCACCTCTGCTTCTGAGGATAAGTTTATCCGAGTCACCAGCCTCAGAAATGCAGGTTAACAGCAGCTCAGATTAGAGACCAGGTCAATGCCACACAGAGTTCTAGCAGCAGGCACATCTCTACAACAAATGTTAAGAAGAGACTTTGTGCAGCAGGCCTTCATGGTAAAATAGCTGCTAGGAAACCACTGCTAAGGACAGGCAACAAGCAGAAGAGACTTGTTTGGGCTAAAGAACACAAGGAATGGACATTAGACCAGTGGAAATCTGTGCTTTGGTCTGATGAGTCCAAATTTGAGATCTTTGGTTCCAACCACAGTGTCTTTGTGCGACGCAGAAAAGGTGAACGGATGGACTCTACATGCCTGGTTACCACCGTGAAACATGGAGGAGGAGGTGTGATGGTGTTGGGGGCGCTTTGCTTTTGAGACTGTTTGGGATTTATTCAAAATTTAAGGCATACTGAACCAGCATGGCTACCACAGCATCTTGCAGCGGCATGCTATTCCATCCGGTTTGCGTTTAGTTGGACCATCACTTATTTTTCAACAGGACAATGACCCCAAACACACCTCCAGGCTGTGTAAGGGCGATTTGACCAAGTAGGAGAGTGATGGGGTGCTACGCCAGATGACCTGGCCTCCACAGTCACCAGACCTGAACCCAATCGAGATGGTTTGGGGTGAGCTGGACCGCAGAGTGAAGGCAAAAGGGCCAACAAGTGCTAAGCATCTCTGGGAACTCCTTCAAGATTGTTGGAAGACCATTTCCGGTGACTACCTCTTGAAGCTCATCAAGAGAATGCCAAGAGTGTGCAAAGCAATCATCAAAGCAAAAGGTGGCTACTTTGAAGAACCTAGAATAAAAGACATATTTTCAGTTGTTTGACACTTTTTTGTTAAGTATATAATTCCACATGTGTTAATTCATAGTTTTGATGCCTTCAGTGTGAATGTACAATTTTCATAGTTATGAAAATACAGAAAAATCTTTAAATGAGAAGGTGTGTCCAAACTTTTCGTCTGTACTGTATATATATATATATATATATATATATATATATATATACTGCTCAAAAAAATAAGGGGAACACTTAAACAACAGAATATAACTCCAAGTAAATCAAACTTCTGTGAAATCAAACTGTCCACTTAGGAAGCAACACTGGTTGACAATCAATTTCACATGCTGTTGTGCAAATGGAATAGACAATAGATGGAAATTATTGACAATTATCAAGACACCCTTAATAAAGGAGTGGTTTTGCAGGTGGGTACCACAGACCACATCTCAGTACCAATGCTTTCTGGCTGATGTTTTGGTCACTTTTGAATGTTGCTTGTGCTTTCACACTCGTGGTAGCATGAGACGGACTCTACAACTCACAGAAGTTGCTCAGGTAGTGCAGCTCATCCAGTATGGCACATCAATGCGAGCTGTGGCAAGAAGGTTTGCTGTGTCTGTCAGCGTAGTGTCCAAAGGCTGGAGGCGCTGCCAGGAGACAGGCCAGTACACCAGGAGACGTGGAGAGGGCCGTAGGAGGGCAACAACCCAGCAGCAGGACCGCTACCTCCTCCGTTGTGCAAGGAGGAACAGGAGGAGCACTGCTTGAGCCCTGCAAAATGACCTCCAGCAGGCCACAAATGTGCATGTGTCTGCACAAATGGTTGGAAACCGACTCCATGAGTGTGGTATGAGGGCCAGACGTCCACAGATGGGGGTTGTGCTCACCGCCCAACACTGTGCAGGACGCTTTGCATTTGACACACAACACCCACCAGGATTGGCAAAGTCGCCACTGGCATCCTGTGCTCTTCACAGATGAAAGCAGGTTCACACTGAGCACATGTCACAGACGTGACAGAGTCTGGAGACGCCGTGGAGAGCGATCTGCTGCCTGCAACATCCTTCAGCATGACCGGTTTGGCAGTGGGTCAGTAATGGTGTGGGGTAGCATTTCTTTGGAGGGCCACACAGCCCTACATGTGCTTGCCAGAGGTAGCCTGACTGCCATTAGGTACCGAGATGAGATCCTCAGACCCCTTGTGAGACCATATGCTGGTGAGGTTGGCCCTGGGTTCCTCCTAATGCAGGACAATGCCAGACCTCATGTGGCTGGAGTGTGTCAGCAGTTCCTGCAAGATGAAGGCATTGAAGCTATGCACAGGCCCGCCCGTTCTCCAGACCTGAATCCGATTGAGCACATCTGGGACATCATGTCTCGCTCCATCCACCAACGTCACGTTGCACCACAGACTGTCCAGGAGTTGGCTGATGCTTTAATCCAGGTCTGGGAGGAGATCCCACAGGAGACCATCCGCAACCTCATCAGGAGCATGCCCAGGCATTGTAGGGAGGTCATACAGGCACGTGGAGGCCACACACAATACTGAGACTCATTTTGACTTGTTTTAAGGACATTACCTCAAAGTTGAATCAGCTTGTAGCGTGTTTTTCCACTTTAATTTTGGGGGTGACTCCAAATCCAGGCCTCCATTGGTTAATAAATTTGATTTCCATTGATGATCTTTGTGTGATTTTGTTGTCAGCACATTCAAATTTGTACAGAACAAAGTATTCAATGAGAATATTTCATTCATTCAGATCTAGGATGTGTTATTTGAGTGTTCCCTTTATTTTTTGAGCAGTGTATATATATATATATATATATATATATATATATATATATATATATATATAAAAATATATTTAAATTTAAAGGTGTCTTATATAGGTACCAGAATAATCCGTTAGTTAGATAGGGGAATGCTTTTCACAAAAACGTGGCTTTTATATGTCAGAAATATGGCGCTAAAGCCTTAATGAATTCCTCTTACATGTGTACAGCTATTTTAAAGCAGAATAAATTACTATGCCAAAGTATAAGGGAGTTTACACTATTGCATTCTTAAGCCATGTTTTCTTTCTGTATTTTTGTGCAATTAATCTGATAAATAATATTGTGTCAATTTCAAGCAGTCTCTTAATCAGTTTTTCTGATTCTGTGTTTTTTCCACATTTTTTTGCATTTTGAATAAACTGATACAAACTAATGAATTTGCTTCTGTAGAAGTGAGTGGGACCCATAAAATCCTAGGGCTATGTGCCCACATTGCGGAAATGCTGCATATTTTTTACGCTTCTCCCTGGCAGGAAAAACGCATGCGGATTTTACATGCGTTTTTCCCACCAGGTAGAAGCGTTTGTAAAGCGTCTTTGCATGCATTTCTGCATGCGGGTTATCAATCGCTTTCCCAAGCGATTTTAGCATCACTTGGAAAAGTGCTTGACAACTTGTTCACACTATATAAATCCATGCTACCGGCATGGATTTATAGTAGTGTGACCAAGTTAGTTTAAAAAAAAGAATAAAATGTTAAAAAATAAAAAAATAAAGATTATACTCACCTTCCGGTGTCTTCCCGGTGTTCTCTCCGCCACGTCCGGTGTGTTGGGCGGCTCACGGTGGTGTGAAGGACCTGCGGTGACGTCATTGAGCCATGTGATGGGTCACATGACTCAGTGACGTCATGGCAGGTCCTTCACAACAGTAGGAGCATTGCAAGAGACCGGACGGAGTGGACAAGACAACGGGAGGACATCGGAAGGTGAGTATTAGAGATGAGCGTTGTTCTACTTGAACTGTTCGCCAATCTCAAATTCGAGCTGTTTTGGGCGGTGTTCGAGCCGTTCGGCGAACACGAACAATTTGAGAAAAATTCGGCTGTTCGAGGTTATGTTCGATAACTGTTCGTGCACCAAAATCATAACTGGATTTTTTCTCAGTAATGATGAAAATTAATGTTAATACGCAGTTTGAGTGTACAGCGGGGTGGGGGGAGGGGCAGGGGATGGATCTCTGCAGGAATAATGAAGATCTCCATTTTTATTTTCTCTTTCCCGCATTTACAGTGGGGAGGTGCAATCTGTCAGCCTATCAGCAGCGCACACACGGAGCGAAGTGCTTTTTTTCACACAAGCAAGGGCATGTGTCATTGGCAGTGTATGTCACATGTCCTTGCCCTATAAGACCAAGCCATTTTCCCCGTCGCCACCATTTTCTCACTGCTGTAGCTGCGTGTTAGACGGCAGCGCTGTTGCTGTGTGCGCTATACCTTGTTAATTTCAAGCCAATTTTCGCACAAATCTACAGATAGCTTGGGAGTAGGGAATAGTTGTGATTGCAGTCCTTTTAAGGACTAGGTTACAGCATTTCATACGACTTTTATCAGGCAGGTCTGTGCTCTTAAATAGATAGATTGTGGGAGTAAAGACTAATTGTAATTGGAGTCCTTTTCAGGACTAGGTTACATCAGTTCCTATCAGTTTTTGCCAGGCAGGTCTGTGCCAGTGCTGTGCAAGTTTTTTTCACAGCATTTGGCTGAATCTAGCAAAGCTAATCCTTTTTGGCCTATTGCAGAGTGTGTTAGTCAGTGGAGTAGCCTATCTGTGTTGCAAGATATACCACCTGTGTATAGAATACCAATTTTTTTACTGCACCTAGTGAAGTAAAATCTTTTGGGCATAGCATCATTCTATTAGTCCATCTATACTGACCTCCATCAGGTTGCAAATTGAATATAATTTTTTTCTGCATCTAGCTCTGAAAAAATATTGGGCTTCTAGCTGTGTGTGGGACTTGTTCTATTAATCCATCTATACAGACCTCCATCAGGTTGCAAACTGAATATATTTTTTTCTGCATCTAGCTCTGAAAAAATATTGGGCTTCTAGCTGTGTGTGGGACTTGTTGTATTAGTCCATCTATACTGACCTCCATCAGGTTGCAAATTGAATATAATTTTTTTCTGCATCTAGCTCTGAAAAAATATTGGGCATCTAGCTGTGTGTGGGACTTGTTGTATTAGTCCATCTATACTGACCTCCATCAGGTTGCAAACTGCATATATTTTTTTCTTCATCTTCCTCTGAAAAAATATTGGGCTTCTAGCTGTGTGTGGGACTTGTTCTATTAATCCATCTATACAGACCTCCATCAGGTTGCAAACTGAATATATTTTTTTCTGCATCTACCTCTGAAAAAATATTGGGCTTCTAGCTGTGTGTGGGACTTGTTGTATTAATCCATCTATACTGACCTCCATCAGGTTGCAAACTGAATATATTTTTTTCTGCATCTACCTCTGAAAAAATATTGGGCTTCTAGCTGTGTGTGGGACTTGTTCTATTAATCCATCTATACAGACCTCCATCAGGTTGCAAACTGAATATATTTTTGTCTGCATCTATCTCTGAAAAAATATTGGGCTTCTAGCTGTGTGTGGGACTTGTTCTATTAATCCATCTATACAGACCTCCATCAGGTTGCAAACTGAATATATTTTCTTCTGCATCTACCTCTGAAAAAATATTGCGCTTCTAGCTGTGTGTGGGACTTGTTGTATTAGTCCATCTATACTGACCTCCATCAGGTTGCAAACTGAATATATTTTTTTCTGCATCTACCTCTGAAAAAATATTGGGCTTCTAGCTGTGTGTGGGACTTGTTCTATTAATCCATCTATACAGACCTCCATCAGGTTGCAAACTGAATATATTTTTTTCTGCATCTACCTCTGAAAAAATATTTGGCCTTCTAGCAGTGTGTGGGACTTTCTCTATTAGTCCATCTATACTGACCTCCATCAGGTTGCAAATTAAAAATAATTTTTATCTGCATCTAGCTCTGAAAAAATATTTGGCCTTCTAGCAGTGTGTGGGACTTTCTCTATTAGTCCATCTATACTGACCTCCATCAGGTTGCAAATTAAAAATAATTTTTATCTGCATCTAGCTCTGAAAAAATATTTGGCCTTCTAGCAGTGTGTGGGACTTTCTCTATTAGTCCATCTATACTGACCTCCATCAGGTTGCAAATTGAATATAATTTTTTTCTGCATGTAACCCAGCCAATAGTTTTGGCCTAATACCACAGTTTGGCCACTCAGCTCTGCTCGGTTCCCATCCATTGTTTTTTTGTGCAAACAACTCCAGAGTTGTTAATTAGTTAACCACCAAAATGAGTGGAAAAAGGCCTGCTGCTGGTGGAAAGGGGAATAGGCGTGTTGGGAAGGGGAAAAAAGGTTGTGTCCGTGGGGTAGGTGTTAATCAGAGGTCGACTCCAGCGCTTCTGTGAATCCAGACGAGGAAATGATCTGCACTGATGCCCAGAATCTTTATGAGTCGGATCCAGGACCAGACGCAGAAGGTTCTGACCATAATGTAGACCCTCATTCCCAAACTGTAACTCCTGTTGGTGGAGACAATGAGGAAGACGATGATAAAACTCAAATACCTGATTGGAGCGACAACTTTAGTTTTTTGTCAGGGCAGGAACAGGTTGGCTCTGAGGACGACAGGTGTGATAACGCACAGGGTGACGATGATGAGGTTGGAGATCCCACTTACTGTCAACCCACAGTCAGCCAAGAGATGAGGTCAGCAGAGGAGGTGGAGGAAGATGCTAGTGACGACGAGGTCAGGTTGCGCCTTCCTGGACAGAGACGTAGTAATGGAAGCACGTCAACAACTGCATCCTCAAACACAACTCTGCCTCTCACCACAAGTCGTGGTGGCTCTTCAGGTCGCATGGGTGCTAAGCCTTGCATAGCCTGGGCATTTTTTCAGATCGATAAAGATGACCCAACTCGTGTTATCTGTAACATTTGTCAGCAAAAGCTAAGTAGAGGCCAAAAAATACATAGTTTGAGTACTTCATGCATGAACCGGCACATGGACATGAAGCATAAGTTGCAGTGGGAAGCTCAGTGTGCTACAATGCGGCCTAGCAGGCCGGGCCAACCACCGTCTGCCATATCTTGTGCATCCGCGGCCTCTTCATCCTCTGTGACTGGGGGGACAGCAGTCACACCTGTTTTGGGGCGCAGACCTGCCACCTCTTTACCCGCAACAGCCAGCGTGATTGGCAGGTCATCATTTTCTTTGGAGGTGGTAACACCAGCTGGTGTTGAGCGCTGTCCGACATCGATAGCACCACCTTTGGATCAAGGCAACCTAACATGTCCGCCTGCATCTTCCTCACAGACCGGCAGTTTGCCGGGGACACCCTTATCAACCCCGTCTAAGCACAATAGCCAGCCCTCGGTCCCTCAGATGTGGACAAGTAAAAGACCATTTCCTCCTAGCCATGAGAAAGCTAAGAGGTTGAATTTCACCATCTGCAAGTTCTTGGCTACAGAAATGCTGCCTTTCCGCCTGGTGGACACAGAGGATTTTCGAGACCTTATGTCCGTCGCAGTGCCCCAGTACCAGATGCCCAGTCGGCACTACTTCTCAAAGAAAGGTGTGCCTGCGCTCCACCAGCATGTCGCACACAACATCACCGCTTCTTTGAGAAACTCTGTGTGTGACAGGGTGCATTTCACCACAGACACTTGGACGAGTAGGCATGGACAGGGGCGTTACATGTCGCTGACTGGGCACTGGGTAACTATGGTGACAGCAGGACAAGGGGCTGCTGTCCAAGTCTTGCCGTCCCCACGAGTTGTGCGTCAATCCTCTTTATGTCAAAGTTCCTCCACTGCTTCTGCCTCCTCAACCTCCTCTCGGTCTTCCACCTGCACCCAAAGCCTGTCTGGTCATGCCACAAGCTTTCTAACTGCGCAGAAGGGATCCTGCACACCTCCTTACTATGCTGGCAGTAGGGCTCAACGTCATCAGGCGGTTTTTACATTGAAATGTCTGGGAAATGTGAGTCACACAGCTGAGGAGTTGTGGTCAGCTCTGGAGAACCAATTTCATGAATGGTTGTCTCCACTGGACCTGAAACCAGGGAAGGCCGTGTGCGACAATGCTGCAAACCTGGATGCGGCCCTTCGCCGGGGCAATGTCACACACGTGCCTTGTATGGCTCACGTGTTGAACCTGGTTGTCCAGCAATTTTTAGCCCACTATCCCAGACTAGATGGCCTTCTGCAGAGGGCACGGTCGCTGTGTGCTCACTTTCGCCGTTCGCATCCCGCAGCTCAGCGACTTACATCTCTACAGAAGTCGTTGGGCCTGCCACTTCACCGGCTAAAATGCGATGTGCCTACCCGGTGGAATTCAACTCTGCACATGTTGCAGCGACTGTGGCAGCACCGACAAGACCTGGTCCAATACGTTCTGACGTATAGCCTGGGCCAACGAGATCCAGAGGTGGGGCAAATCACGCTGGAGGAGTGGTCTCAGATCAGGGACCTATGCACCCTTCTGCACAGTTTTGAAATGGCGACGAAGATGTTTAGTGCTGATGATGCCATTATCAGCATGACTATTCCGGTGATTTACATGCTGGAGCACATGTTAAACAGAATTCGGAGTCAGGTGGTGGCACAAGAGGAGGTGGAGGAAGTAGAGGAGGAGGAGTTGTATGCGGAAGGGCTAACATCTGCAAGGTCCATACGGTCGGCAGCACCAAGGCGGCAGGCATGTGAGGGTGGGGGAGATGGTTTTACCAGGGCGCATGGTAGCAGCCAAACTAGTGAGGAAGGTGCAGGAGCCCAGGAAGAAGTGGAGGACGAACTGATTGAAGACTCATCAGATGAGGGAGACCTTGATCACATTTCTGTTGTGCGAGGTTGGGGGAAGAGGACAGAGGAAGGAAGCATGATTGTTACCTCGCCACCAACACAACAGGGACTTGGTGCTCCTGGATGCGCAACACACATGAGTGCCTTCTTGCTGCACTACCTGCAACATGACCCTCGAATTGTGAGAATTAGAAATAATCCTGACTACTGGGTTGCCACACTGTTAGATCCCCGGTACAAAAGTAAATTTGCAGAAATTATTCCTGCCATAGAAAGTGATGCACGCATGCAGGAGTATCAGCAGAGACTGTTGCAGAATCTTACATGTGCTTTTCCACAAAATACCAGTGGTGCACGTAGTGAATCTCACAGTTCCAACTTGCCAACCGTGGGACCGTCAAGTGTTCAGCACTCAAACCGTAACAGAACCACAGTATCTGCTGGTAACATCAATTTTGCGGAATCATTTCACCACTTTTTTAGCCCATCCTTTGCAAGGCCACAGGAGACAAGAAGTCTGACACATAGTCAACGCCTAGAGACGATGGTACAGGAGTATCTCCAAGTAAACATTGAAGCCACGACTGTGTCACTGGACCCTTGCTCTTTTTGGGCTTCCAATCTGGATAAATGGCCGGAGCTAGCCACTTACGCCTTGGAGATCTTGTCATGCCCCGCAGCCAGCGTTCTGTCTGAACGTGTGTTCAGCACTGCTGGTGGTGTGCTGACAGATAAGCGCACGCGGCTCTCCACTGATAATGTAGACAGACTCACGTTCATAAAGATGAACAAATCATGGATCCGAAACGACTTTTCTACCCCTGTGTCATCCTGGGGAGAGTAAAAGCTTGATGATTGGTAAAAATCACCCTACCAACCGTTTTAAGCTTTCAAATTACTAATCATGTTTATCTGTATCTTGGCTGGAAATTAATTTGGGCTTTGTAGCAGTGTGCAGCACTGATTCTATTAGGCCATCTATAATAAGCTCCACCAGATTTAAAATTACTAATCATGTTTATCTGTATCTTGACTGGAAAATAATTTGGGCTTTGTAGCAGTGTGCAGCACTGATCCTATTAGGCCATCTATACTAAAGCTTCACCAGATTTAAAATTAATAATAATTTTTATCTGCATCTAACCCGGAAAATAATTTTGGGGCTCCGAGATGCGCAAGACACATAAGTGCCTTCTTGCTGCACTACCTGCAGCATGACCCTCATATTGTCAGAATTCAAAGTAATCATGACTACTGGGTTGCCACACTCTTAGATCCCCCAAACTTTTCTATCAACCTTTTCATTTTAATAAAGACCAAAAAAATGGTCATTTTTGAAATTATAAGCATTAGCAGGTTGTTAGAAACTGAAATCAAACAGTTTTCAACTCAAAACTTTATTCTAGGTGATGTTACATTTTCACATAGGACCCCTTGTTCGAAAGGAGCTTCTGAACTCTCTCGTCCATTGAATTTGTCAGGTTTTGGATGGTTTCTGCTTCAATTGTTTTGCATGAGGACAGAATACCCTCCCAGAGCTGTTGCTTAGATGTGAACTGCCTCCCGCCATCATAGACACTCCTTTTAATGATGCTCCAAAGGTTCTGAATGGGGTAGAGGTCAGGGGAGCATGGGGGTCACACCATAAGTTTGTCCCCTTTTATGCCCATATCAGCCAGAGATGCAGATGTTTTATGTGCAGCATAAGATGGTGCATTATCATGCAGAAAAATGATCTTCCTGTGAAATACACGGTTCTTCTTCTTGAACCATGGCAGGAAGTGCTGTTTGAGAAAATCCACATACATTATGGAGTTCATCTTTAGCACCTTCAGGGATCCTAAAGGGGCCGACAATCTCTCTCCCCATGATTCCAGCCCAAAACATTACTCCACCTCCTCCTTGTTGGCGCTGTAGCCGTGTTTGCGTGGGGTGTCCATCAACCAGCCATCCTCCACTCCATCCATCTGGACCATCGAGCGCTGCACGGCACTCATCCGTGAACAAAACAGTTTTGAAATCAGTCTTCATGTAATGTTTGGCCCACTGGAGCCGTTTCTGCTTGTGTGAAGTGGATAGAGGAGGTCGACAGGATGGCGTATGCACAGCTGCAAACCTCTGAAGGACCCTGCATCTTGTTGTTCGGGGGACGTTGGAGGCACAAGCAGCTTCAAAAACTTGTCTGCTGCTATGACAAGGCTTTTTTGCCGCTGCTCTTTCAACCTGACATAATTGCCTGTAGGAAAGAGTCCTCAATTTGCCCTTATCAGCACGCACACGTGTGTACTGTGAATCAGCTACATACTTCTTGATTGCCAAGACACTTCATCCTGATCATCGCACAATGTTGATTGTAGTCATGCCTTGACCTAAACACTCCACAATTTGTTGCTTCTCAGCAGCCGACACATCCTTTTTCTTTCCCATTTTGGCAGAAAATGTAGGCTGCTTAATAATGTGAGACAGCCTTCTTAAGTAGTCTTGCCTTTCATTGGACACACCTGCCAAACTAATTAGCACAGGTGTCTGCAATTGCTTACAGTGATATAAAGAGCCCTGAAACACATCACCATCAATGAGTTTAACTGACAAACAAACAAATTCTTCCCTTATCACTCCTAAACACTTTTTGCATAATAATTTGGAACACAGTGTACATGTGCTTTTCCACAAAACACCAGTGGTTCACGTAGTGAATCTTACAGTTCTAACTTGCCAACCGTGGTCTGTATGGAGTTGTTCAATAAAGGGCCCAAAATTAAGATAACATAGATGGGAGAGGTCTCTATGAATCGGAATTCCTAAGTATTTGATACCCTGTGAGGGCCAGGCAAAGGGAAAGTTGGACTGGATGGAATCCTATATGGATTTGGGGAGGGAGACATCGAGGGCCTCAGACTTCGCTGCATTGATTTTAAAATTTGACCATGTAACAAAGTGATCTATTTCAGCCATAACAGCATGGATGGATATATGTGATTGAGTGATATATACTAGGACATCATCAGTAAATAGAGAGCACTTGTACTCGGTGCCTCCCACCTCAATCCACCTAATATTGGGGTTATGGCGAATTGATGAGAGCAGGTGCTCCGTCACTAGGATGTATAAGAGAGGGGACAGAGAACATCCCTGCCTTGTCCCATTGGTGATTGTGAAAGGTGATGAAAATGTTCTGACGCGCCCCCTGGGCCTTGGGACACCCGGAGCCGGACCCTTTTTGGTGGATGCTGGTGGTTGTAGTCTCCGTGGCGGCAACCCGGTTCCATGGCTCAGGGCGGTCAAACCAGTGGCGGAACTATTTATGTGGTTTTGATGTTTAAATGTCCGACTACGCCACCCGTGGATTGCGGTCAGAGTGAACCGCCGCTCCAGGGCAGACCGCTGAGGCTGGTGTTGTGGGTGCAGCAGAGCGTAGCATAACTCCCCACGGGAGGAGTATAGCCTCAGGGCAGTGTATGCGGAGGATGGGGGTGATGGTGCAGGGCAGCAGCAGTAATGACACGGAGTCAGTGATGCAGTCCAGGGCCTTTACTCACAGTTCTTATTATCCAGACCACGTCTGCAGGTAACGGCTGCCCACGTCGTACTGTGCTCACCAGGTGAGGGGCTCAGACAACTCCCAGATAACTTTGGAGTGCTTCACAGGACCCCCTTTGTGTGTCCTTTGTCTGGCCTTTCTTACCAACCCTTCTGTCCGGCTGCCTCGGGCCTCCTCTTGGTAAACTTGGCGCCAGTTCCCCTGACCCTATGTGGTGCCTTCCTAGCGGGTGTAGCGAGGGGCTGCGCCACATAAAATGTCACAGCCTCCTGTTTCTAGCTGAGGGTCGTTTCCTGCCTCCACTAGTTTCGGGGACCGGTCTCCCCCTTTGGCCTGACCCCTCCACGCAGGTGGATTCGGGCGTGCGGTGGCGACTCGCCCATCCGCACCCCTGAGATCCCTTCGTTCCTCGTTCCTGGAGCCTTCTCCGCTCCTCTTCCTTCCTTCTCCCTCTTCCAGGCCTGGGCCTCTGTTACTAGGCCCGCCTCCGGAGCAGAGCTCATGCAGAGCCCCTGCTCCCTGCCACTTCTGCTCAGACTTCTCTGCACTGAACTAAGATGGTGCTCACCTTTTATACTCCCTTCTCTATGGACCCAGGAACTGTTTCCTCCCTGCTCCTGCACTACAGGGTTCCCCTTCCTCAGTGTTCCCTCCCCCCACTCCAGCCAGGGACAGGGACTGTCGTGCCCATCTCAGGGGCATATTGGTCGCCCTGCCCCACGGCAATGTGGTGTAATGCATGCAGGTGTCGGGTCCTGATCCACACTACATCCTTACCTGAGAGTGAGATATCACACCTCTGGGTGAGATGCAATACCTCTGTAGCAACCGAGCCCTCAGGGTGCTACAGTTCCATTTATCTTCAGCCTAGGTGACGTATTGCGATACAGGGCCGTGATTTTGGCTATAAAAGGGTCCCCTAGACCCCTACCCCAAGCTTTTTAAGAGAATCATATATGGCGTGCCAGGAGACTCTATGGAATGCTTTCTCAGCATCCAACGAGAGTATCTAATTACAAATTTTTAACTGCATCTAGCCCAAGAAATACTTTGTGCCTAGTAGCAGGGTCTGCTAGTCAGCGGATTATCCCGGCTGTTAAGCAAGCTACACCACCTGTAGTTTGGACACTTCATTTTTTCAAAGGAAATGCTTCGGGACCACGGGATACTCAGTGAAGAGCATCAGGAGGCACCCCAAGGTATAGGGGCTCGGACTGGCAGTAGGATGCCTTGCGGTGGACAGCCGAGCTCGATCCTTATAAAAGCTTTTTAACTGCAGCAGCTTTAGTGGACGCTACTGGAGCTGGAATTACGCGGCTGCTGGCATGAGACTTGCCCTCCAATAGATCCTTGTAAATGGATTTAAAGTGTATTTATTCAAATTAGAGAGACAATTTAAATTAAAAAGCTTAGAGCTGCCTCCACCACAGGGGGGCTCGCTCGACCCACCAGCGGACAGGCACCAGTATTGGGAGAGGGGGGCTGGCCGTCAGGGTTCACCGCGGCTCTGGCACAAACCCGGCGACTCGGAGGTGGCACGGGCAGGAGTGGACTGAACGTGTCGGCTTCTCACTTTTTGGATTTTAGAAGGGCATGACATGCCTATATCTGTGTCTCCCCCTCCTTTTACTCCTCCACCTCTTTTCTTTTCGCATGACTATATGTACTTGTCACTTTTCCATGTGTTAGTTGTGTCTTCTGAGCAGTTTGTCAGCTTTTGGACACCTTTGAAGGTGTTTTCTATGTGTTTCTATGTGTTATTGTTTGCCTGCCATTGGTTTTAACGGTGTTCGAAGGTGTTCGACGAACAGTTCGACGAACAGTTCGGCGAACACACGGGTGTTCGACGAACTGAACCGAACTTGAACACTACGGGGGTGGCTCAACACTAGTGAGTATAAACTTTATTTTTTATTTTAAATTCTTTTTTTTACAGTTTCTATGGTACCCAGGTCTGGATGAGAGTCTCCTCTCCTCCAGACTTGGGTACCATCCGCACATTGAAACGCATATAATCCGTGTGAACAAATGTACAGACACGGATTATATGCATCTCAATGCAAGTCAATGGCGGCGATTACGCTGTGTGTCCGCAAAATTAATGGACATGCTGCAGATTTTTGAGCGCAGCATAAACGCTGCAGAAATATCCGCAGCATTGGCATTGACAGTACAACTTGTCATTGGGGACCATGGGGGGTGGATTACCATGCATTTTTGAAGCGTTTACGCTGCGGAAATTCCGCAGCATATACGCTTGTAAAACGCTACGTGGGCACATAGCCTAATAGAGATAAATGCACAAACATAGTCATAGCAGTGCTGCTAGTCAAATAAAAAGGTTAACACTGCCATCTAGTGGACCAAAGTAGTTAGAACAAATAAAAGGTAAAACATGACTATTTGGTTGTCTTTTGTACTTTGCATATATATTTTGCTGACTTTTGGTGCAGATTTTAGTATTAATTGGCATACATCATAAATGACACATGCAGAAATGATACTATTAATTTATTAAGCAGGTTGCTTTTGTATTTTATACTGTGTATGTATGTTATACAATCTTTTTTATTTATTTGTTTACTTACACTATACTGTACTGGCATGAATCTATATGCCAGTAGATCTGCTTGTGTACTAGTAGTAAGTAGCCAGCTGTTAATAACTCCAGAAAATCTGACAGTCAACATGGTGTCTAGTGATGAGCGAACGTGCTCGCCACTGCTCGGTACTTGGTACGGCGAGTATTTCCGGGTTGCTCGGGTGGGAACTCGGGTCCCCTCCCTGCATGTTTGGCGCTCTTTAGAGAGCCAATGAATATGCAGGAATTGCCTGCCATGCACTGTAATGCCGTAGCCATGTTGATTGTGGGAACTACAGTGATTGGCTGGCTGCACAGCATCATCGGGTCTATATAAGACCGGGCGCCACCATGCTCGTCACAGTCTACCCCGGAATAAGGCAGAGTAGGGAGAGCTGCTGCTGCTGTGACAGGGAGAGATTTGCTTGTTTATAGTTAGCATAGGTATTCCACAACATATTTCTATATCCATCCATATATTCAGTGGTGATAGCAGGAGTTAGGCAGGCAGGCGGGGTATGTGGCAGACTGCAGTGCATGATACAGCACAAGAGGGTCCATTGAACGTCCTGTTTGTATAGATATTCCACAATATATATATATCCATCTGGACTAACAGTCTGTCTGAGGACTAATCCAGCTGCATATAATCAATGCTAGGCAGGCAGGCAGTGTATGTGGCAGACTGCAGTGCATGATACAGCACAAGTGTGTCCAATGAACATCCTGTCTGCTGCTGTAATAATTACAGATATTTGTAGAAATAGCCCCAGATATCAGGGGCCAGGGAAAAAATTTTTTGATCTTAATCCTGGTTATTTGTTTAAAAAGCAATCCAGAGTACACCATTTTTCTGCTCCATTTGCTTGTTCTCACTGCAGAATAAAGCCAGATCTGATCCATATTTTAGCGATAAAAATCCAGAAATTTAAACTGAATATGGAAAATATTGGCCTCTTTTTCCATTCTGTTGCAGGGTGTCGGTCAAGCTATTCACACTGGGTGTCTGTGAAGGATAGTATTAGCAAATTTCAGGCCTGCTATTTAAAACTGAGGTTCTCTGTCAGAAATAATACCTATAAGAGTGTTCCAAAATCAGTCATTTCTTCCATTTTCATTCCATTGCAGTGTGTCGGTCAAGCTATTCACACTTGGTGTCTGTGAAGGATAGTATTAGCAAATTACAGGCCTGCTATTTAAAACCATGGTTCTCTGTCAGACATAACACCTATAAGAGTGTTCCAAAATCAGCCATTTCTTCCATTTTCATTCCTGTGCTCTTCACAGATGAAAGCAGGTTCACACTGAGCACATGTTGCAGACGTGACAGAGTCTGGAGACGCCGTGGAGAGCGATCTGCTGCCTGCAACATCCTTCAGCATGACCGGTTTGGCAGTGGGTCAGTAATTGTTAGAACTCTCCTGTTAGGTTTTTTCTATTTTGCTGGTCACATGACCTTTTTTGCCTATTTAATCCTGCTCCGCCCTTCTGGCCATGCTGGACTTCATTGTAATTTCTACTCTTAAGCTAGCCAGGTGCTTTGTAACCTTTCTCAGTCAGTTTAGCTAGGTCTTTTGACCTCTATGTTCTATGTTGTTTGTTTGTCTTTTTACTGCTACAATTTCTTCTAGGAGGTTTCCATCTTTCTCCCAGTCCCTAGTTCTTGTAGGGATCCCTCCCTCACATCTATAGGTCTTCGTTCAGACTAGCTGAGGACTTTAGCGGGTCTGATCGCAGGATCAGGTTCCCCGTTACATCGTAGGGATCTAGCTTAGTTCTATTGTAGGGACAGATCTCCTGTCTTTCCTTAGTGCTTGTAGCCAATCATAACAGTAAGTCCAGCCCAAAAATATCTCTAAGGAAAGACCTCCAGTTTCCATTATGGTGTCGGTTCAGGATTTGGCTCAACGCCTGCAGAGACTCTCTCTGGAGGTGGCCGAGCTCCAACAACACGTGAGTAGCTGTTCTGGAGCGCATTTTGTGGAGCCAAAGGTACGATTGCCTGATTTATTTTTTGGTGAACAACAAGATTTTTTTTCTTTTAAAAATGCTTCTTATTGTATTTTCGTTTGAGACCCAGATCCTCTGGTGATGAATCACAGCGCATAGGGTTCATAATGTCACTTTTGCGCAAAGAACCTCAGGGATGGGCCTTTTCTCTCCAACCTAGTGATCCGTGCTTTAGATCAGTGGATAGTTTTTTTTCTGCTTTGGGGTTGTTGTATGATGATCCTGATCGTGTCTCATCAGCTGAGACGGAATTGAGACTTTTGAGGCAGGGATCAGGTAATGTGGAAAATTATTGTACTCGCTTCCGTCGGTGGTCTGCTCAGGTGGGGTGGAACGATTCAGCTCTGAAAAGTTTGTTTTTTGCTGGGCTAGGTGAAAGGGTTAAAGATCTGCTTATTGCTTATCCCACACCTGGAAACTTGCAGGAGGCAATGCAATTAGCTATACAGGTGGACAGGAGACTGCGTGCAAGGGTTAATGAGAGTAAATCCTTTGCCATGTCAGCTCCTAGTCTTGAGAGAGTCTGTACTGACATTGGAGAGCTGATGGAGATTGAGGCGATGTCACCCCGCTCTCAGGAAAAAGACTGCAGGTTTTCTGAAGGTTTGTGCTTTTATTGCGGAAAATCTGACCATTTCATTAAGAACTGTGTGCTTCGTATGAACAAAGAAAAAAAAAAAAGGTCAGTTACGCCCGTATAGCCTGTTTAAACACTAAGGGGGTATTTCTTTCTGCTACTACTGCAGCTCAGGAAGAATTAATTGAATTTCAGGTATTTGTGGATTGTGGTTCTACTCTGAATGTGATTGATGGGGGATTCTTGGAAAAACTTAAATTAAAACCCAAACCTTTGTCATCCCCTATTGCCGTGGTTTCTGTCGATGGCTCTCCCTTGAAATGTGTTACTCACAAGGTTTATGAATTTCCCCTCACTATTAATGGTATTCACCAAGAAAATTTGGATTTGGTAGTATTAAATAATTTGCCTTCTCCAGTAGTTTTGGGGTTACCCTGGTTAAAATTGCACAATCCTGTACTGGATTGGTCTACTAATGAAATTAAGTCCAGGAGCCCTAAGTGTTATGACAAGTGTTGTAACGGGCGCATTGCTGCTGTGGATAAAGGGGAATTACCTGTACCTATTCAGGATTTTTGGAAAGTTTTTTCTGAGGAGGAGTCGCAAATTTTGCCTCCCCATAGAGACTATGATTGTACCATTGAATTTGTCCCTGGAGAGGCTCTTCCTTAAAGTCGTTTATTTAATCTTACTATTCCTGAGAGAAAGGCTTTGGAGGAATACATACAGACGAGCTTGGCCGCCGATCAAATCAGACCCTCTAAGTCACCTGTGGCTGTTGGATTTTTTTTTGTTAAAAAAAAGGACGGCGGTTTACGTCCTTGTCTGGACTTTCGCAAGATTAATAAAATTACTGTACGCAATCCCTACACACTGCCATTGATTCCTGATTTGTTTAACCAGTTAGTGGGGGCCAAGTGGTTCTCTAAAATTGATCTCCGGGGGGCATACAATTTGATGCGCATGAAGGAGGGTGATGAATGGAAGACTGCTTTTAACACTCCTGTGGGTCATTTTGAGAATCTGGTTATGCCTTTTGGTCTTACCAATGCACCAGCATTTTTTCAGAATCTTATTAATGACATCTTTAGACCTTTGATCGGCGAAAATGTGGTTGTGTATTTGGATGACATTTTGATTTATTCGCCTGATCTGGAGTCTCATTGGCGGAGCGTACGTGAGGTATTACAGTTATTAATTGACAATTCGCTTTTTGCTAAGCTAGAGAAATGTGAGTTCGCTGTACAGAGAATTAGTTTTTTGGGCTACATTATCTCCAGCGAGGGCTTTGAGATGGACCCGGTGAAAGTTCAAGCTGTGCAGGAATGGCCTAGGCCTATTGGTTTGAAATCGATACAGAGGTTTTTGGGTTTCGCCAATTATTACAGAAAATTCATTAAAATATTTTCTATTATTGTTAAACCACTGACCGATCTCACCAGGAAAGGTGCTAATACGGTTCAGTGGACTGCTGAGGCCATTGAAGCGTTTGTGTTTCTAAACGAGAGGTTCAGCTCTGCCCCCATCCTTATGTAGCCTGACGTGACTAAGCCGTTTTTGGTTGAGGTTGATGCTTCTTCTGTGGGGGTCGGTGCGGTGTTGTCTCAGGAAAACAAGGATGGAGTACATCCCTGTGCCTTTTTTTAAAAATTTTTTTCTGAGACTGAACTTAATTACGATATTGGTAATCGGGAATTGCTGGCTTTTAAACTCGCATTTGAACACTGGCGTCATCTCTTGGAAGGTGCTAAATTTCCCATTCAGGTTTTCACTGATCATAAAAATCGGATCTATCTTGATGCTGCCAAGCGCTTGAATGCCCGTCAGGCTAGGTGGGCACTTTTTTTTTTGCGGTTTAATTTTTCCGTTACTTACATCCTGGGTACCAAGAATGTTAAAGCTGATGCGTTGTCTCGCAGCTTTTCTCCCATGGTCGGTGCTGAGGAGGAGGAGAGCATTTTACAAGAAGGTGTTGTGATTGCTGCATTGGACTCCGTTTTGGAAGATGAGATTCTTAAAGCACAGGAGAATGCCCCATCTAACACTCCCCATGGGAGGTTGTTTGTGCCTAGGACCTTTAGGAGAGATTTGTTTGTAGAGTGTCATGAGTCTCGGTTAGCAGGTCATCCAGGAATTTCTGAGACCAAGAGACTTGTGGGTCGCAGTTTTTGGTGGCCTGGATGGCAGAAGGAAGTCATTAAGTGGGTGCGTCAATGTACTGTGTGTGCTAGATCTAAGTCTTCTCATACTCCTGCTGCGGGGTTGCTTTGCCCTCTGGAGGTTCCTAGTGCACCTTGGACACATCTGGCTATGGACTTTATTACTGACCTTCCCTCCTCTGAGGGTTTCACGGTCATCTGGGTGGTCGTGGACCGTTTTAGCAAGATGTGTCACTTGGTTCCCTTCATCAAACTGCCCTGCGCTAAGACACTCGCTAAGGCCTTTGTCAAGGAAATTGTCAGACTCCATGGTGTTCCTACTGACATTGTTTCTGATAGGGGACCTCAGTTCGTGGCTCGTTTTTGGCGTGCCTTTTGTGACAGGTTGAGAGTTCATTTGTTGTTTTCATCTGGATATCATCCTGAGTCTAATGGCCAGACAGAAAGGAAGAATCAGGATGTTGAGCAGTTCTTGCGTTGTTTTGTGGCAGACAATCAAGAGGGGTGGTCTGAGTTTCGGCCGCTTGCTGAATTTGCTCTTAACAACCATACATCCTCTTCTGCTGGGTGTTCGCCTTTTTTTTGTTGTTCTGGGAGACATCCGTCCTTTGGGTCATTCTCCAAATTGGTATCGGCTGTGCCTGAGGAGGAGAGTTTTTCCGGTGATTTGGAGAGAGTTTGGATGGATGTGCGTGGTAATCTTCAGGAGGCTAACAAAAAATCTAAGAGGTACTTTGACAGGAAACGTCAAGAGGTTTTGTTTACGGTTGGTGACATGGTTTGGTTGTCCTCTAAGAATCTGCGGTTGAGGATTCCTTCTAAAAATTGGGTCCCAAGTTTCTAGGGCCCTTTAAGGTGCTTCAGGTAGTTAACCAATCTGCTGTTAGGTTGGAGGTTCCTACCTCCTGGAAGATTAATCCGGTGTTTCATGTTTCTCTATTGAAAAAAGCTGATGTATCAGATAGAGACGCCACTGCCACTGTTCATCCAGTGGTGGAGGACGGGGAATATGAAATTTCCCGCATCCTTAATTCTAGACGGTATAGGGGGAGTTTGCAGTATCTCGTCGCTTGGAAGGGTTTCGGTCCCTAGGATAACTCATGGGTGAGGGCAGATGATGTTTCTGCTTCCAGACTTGTCAGAGCGTTTCACAAGAGGTTTCCTGATAAGCCTGGGCCTAGGGGATCCGGAGGATCCTCATAGAAGAGGGGGTACTGTTAGAACTCTCCTGTTAGGTTTTTTCTATTTTGCTGGTCACATGACCTTTTTTGCCTATTTAATCCTGCTCCGCCCTTCTGGACATGCTGGACTTCATTGTAATTTCTTCTCTTAAGCTAGTCAGGTGCTTTGTAACCTTTCTCAGTCAGTTTAGCTAGGTCTTTTGACCTCTATGTTCTATGTTGTTTGTTTGTCTTTTTACTGCTACAATTTCTGCTAGGAGGTGTCCATCTTTCTCCCAGTCCCTAGTTCTTGTAGGGATCCCTCCCTCACATCTATAGGTCTTCGTTCAGACTAGCTGAGGACTTTATCGGGTCTGATCGCCGGATCAGGTTCCCCGTTACATCGTAGGGATCTAGCTTAGTTCTATTGCAGGGACAGATCTCCTGTCTTTCCTTAGTGCTTGTAGCCTATCATAACAGTAATGGTGTGGGGTGGCATTTCTTTGGAGGGCCGCAGAGCCCTACATGTGCTTGCCAGAGGTAGCCTGACTGCCATTAGGTACCGAGATGAGATCCTCAGACCCCTTGTGAGACCATATGCTGGTGCGGTTGGCCCTGGTTCCTCCTAATGCAGGACAATGCCAGACCTCATATGGCTGGAGTGTGTCAGTGTTAGAACCCTCCTGTTAGTTTTTTCTATTTTGTGGTCACGTGACCTTCTGCCTATTTATTCCAGCTCCGCCCTCCTGGCTTTGCTGGACTTCAGTGTTACTTTGACTCTTAATCTAGCTAGGTGCTTTGTACCTATCTCTATAGTTTGTTTGGTCCTTGGACCTCTAAGTACTTTTTGTTTGTTTGTCTTTTTTGCTCCGCTACAACTTCTGCTAGGAGGTGTCCAATTTTGTTCCAGTCCTTAGTACTTTTAGGGACCCCTCCCTTATATCTATAGGTCTGCGTTCAGACTAGCTGAGGACGAAGGCGGGTCTGTTCACAAGGAACAGGTTGCCCGCTGCATCGTAGGGACTCAACTTAGTCCTATTGTAGGGACAGTTTTCCTTTCTTTCCTTAGTTCTTGTAGCAGATCATAACAGTAAGTGCAGCCCAAAACAATAGAAACTCTAAGGAAAGAAATCCGGAGATCAGCATGGTGTCTGTTCAGGAATTGGCTCAACGCCTGCAGGGATTGTCTCTTGAGGTGGCCGGGCTCCAGCAACACGTGAGTAGCTGTCCTGGAGCGCATTTTGTGGAACCGAAGGTAGGACTGCCTGATTTTTTTTATGGTAAACAAAAGATTTTTTTTCATTTAAAAATGCTTGTTTATTATATTTTCATTTGAGACCTAGGTCCTCTGGGAATGAATCACAGCGCATTGGGTTTATCATGTCACTTTTGCGCAAGGAACCACAGGGATGGGCCTTTTCTCTCCAGCCTAATAATCCGTGTTTTAGATCAGTAGAAGTTTTTTTTTCTGCTATGGGGTTGTTGTATGACGATCCTGATCGAGTCTCATCTGCTGAGACAGAACTGAGACATTTGAAGCAGGGGTCAGGTGATGTTGAAAATTATTGTACACGCTTCAGAAGGTGGTCTTCTGAAGTGGAATGGAATGATTCGGCGTTAAAATATTTGTTTCTTGCTGGTCTAAGTGAAAGGGTTAAGGATCTGCTGATTGCTTTCCCTGCACCTGGAACCTTGCAAGAAGCCATGCAATTAGCTATATGTGTGGACAGGAGACTGCGTGCCAGGGTTAATGAGGAGAAAACTCCTGCTATGGCAGCTCCTAGTCATCAGAGGGTCTGCTCGGACGACGGAGAACCGATGGAGATTGGGGCGATGTCTCTCCGCTCTCAGGAAAAAGACCGCAGGTTTTCCAAGGGATTGTGCTTTTACTGTGGTAAATCTGACCATTTAATTAAGAACTGTGAGCTTCGGATAAACAAAGAAAAAAAAAGGTCAGTTACGCCCGTATTGCTTGTTTAAACTCTAAGGGAGTATTTCTTTCAGGGAGTACCTCATTGCAGGAGGAGTTGATTGAATTTCAGGTATTTGTGGATTGTGGTTCTACACTGAATGTGATTGATAAGGGATTTTTGGAAACATTTAAATTAGAATACAAACCTTTGTCATCTCCTATTTCTGTGGTTGCTGTTAATAACACTCCTTTGAAATGTATTACTCACAAGGTTGCTGAATTTCCCCTCACTATTAATGGTATTCACCAAGAGAATTTGGATTTGGTGGTATTGGATAATTTACCTTCTCCTGTAGTTTTAGGTTTGCCTTGGTTAAAACTGCACAATCCTTTACTAGACTGGTCTACTAATGAGATTAAGTCTTGGAGTCCTAAGTGTTATGATAAATGTTGTAACGGTCGCATTGCTGCTGTGGAAAAAGGGGAATTACCTGTACCCATTCAGGATTTTTGGAAGGTTTTTTCAGAGGAGGAGTCGCAAATTTTACCTCCTCATAGGGATTATGATTGCACCATTGAGTTTATTCCGGGAGCTACTCTTCCCAAGAGTCGTTTATTTAATCTGACTATCCCAGAAAGAAAGGCCTTGGAGGAATACATACAGGCGAGCTTGGCTGCTGGTCACATTAGACCTTCTAAGTCACCTGTGGCTGTTGGATTTTTTTTTGTAAAAAAAAGGACGGCGGTTTACGTCCATGTCTGGACTTTCGCGAAATGTATAAAATTACCGTACGCAATTCCTACCCACTGCCGTTAATTCCTGACATGTTTAACCAGTTAGTGTGGGCCAAGTGGTTCTCTAAAATTGATCTCCGGGGGGCATACAATTTGTTGCGAATGAAGGAGGGTGATGAATGGAAAACTGCTTTTAACACTCAGGTGGGTCATTTTGAGAATCTGGTTATGCCTTTTGGTCTTACCAATGCACCAGCATTTTTTCAGAACCTTATTAATGACATCCTGAGACCTTTGATTGGTAAGAATGTGGTTGTGTATTTGGATGACATTTTGATTTATTCGCCGGATCTGGAGTCTCAATGGCAGAGCGTACGTGAGGTATTGCAGTTATTAAGTGACAATTCACTTTTTGCTAAGCTGGAGAAATGCGAGCTCGCTGTGCAGAGGATTAGTTTTTTGGGCTACATTATCTCCAGCGAGGGCTTTGAGATGGACCCGGTGAAGGTTCAGGCTGTGCAAGAATGGCCTAGGCCTATTGGTTTGAAATCGATACAGAGATTTTTGGGTTTTCTCCAATTATTACGGAACATTCATTAAGAATTTTTCTATAATTGTTAAGCCACTGACCGATCTCACCAGGAAAGGTGCGAATACGGTCCAGTGGACTACTGAGGCCATTGAAGCTTTTGTGTATCTCAAGGACAGGTTCAGTTCTGCCCCCATCCTTATGCAGCCTGATGAGACCAAGCCTTTTTTGGTCAAGGTTGATGCTTCTTCGGTGGGGGTCGGTGCGGTTTTGTCTCAGGAGAACAAGGATGGAGTTCATCCCTGTGCCTTTTTTTCGAAAAAAATTTCGGAAACCGAACTTAATTACGATGTTGATAATCGGGAATTGTTGGCTATTAAACTCGCATTTGAACATTGGCGTCATTTCTTGGAAGGTGCTAAATTTCCCACTCAGGTTTTTCACTGATCATAAGAATCTGATCTATCTAGATGCTGCCAAGCACTTGAATGCCCGTCAGGGTAAGTGGGCACTTTTTTTTTCGCGGTTTAATTTTTCTGTTACTTACATCCTGGGTTCTAAGAATGTTAAAGCCGATGCTTTATCTCACAGCTTTTCTCCCATGGTTGGTGCCGAGGAGGAGGAGAGCATTTTGCATGAAGGAGTTGTGATAGCAGCATTGGACTCCGTTTTGGAAGATGGGATTCTGAAAGCCCAGGAGGATGCCCCATCTAACACTCCCCATGGGAGATTGTTTGTGCCTAAAACCTTTAGGAGAGATTTGTTTGTTGAGTATCATGAGTCTCGGTTGGCAGGTCATCCAGGAATTTCTGAGACTAAGAGACATGTAGGTCGCAGTTTTTGGTGGCCTGGGTGGCAGAAGGAAGTCATTAAGTGGGTGCGTCAATGTACTGTGTGTGCTAGATCAAAGGCTTCACATGCTCCTGCTGCGGGGTTGCTTTGCCCTCTGGAGGTTCCTAGTGCACCTTGGACGCATCTTGCAATGGATTTTATTACTGACCTTCCTGTGTCCGAGGGTTTCACTGTCATCTGGGTGGTCGTGGACCGTTTTAGCAAGATGTGTCACTTGGTTCCTTTCATTAAACTACCCTGCGCTAAGACACTCGCTAAGGCTTTTGTTAAGGAAATTGTCAGGCTCCATGGCGTTCCCACCGACATTGTTTCTGCTAGGGGACCCCAGTTTGTGGCTCGTTTTTGGCATGCCTTTTGTGATAGGTTGAGAGTCCATTTGTCATTTTCATCTGGGTATCATCCTGAGTCTAATGGACAGACAGAAAGAAAGCACCAGGATGTTGAACAGTTTTTGTGTTGTTTTGTGGCAGACAATCAAGAGGGGTGGTCTGAGTTTCTGCTACTTGCTGAATTTGCTCTTAACAACCATACATCCTCTTCTGCTGGGTGTTCTCCATTTTTTTGTTGTACTGGGAGACATCCGTCGTTTGGTTCGTTCTCCAAATTGGTGTCGGCTGTGCCTGAGGAGGAGAATTTTTCCGGTGATTTGGAGAGAGTTTGGACTGACGTACGTTGTAACCTTCAAGAGGCTAACAAAAAGTCCAAGAAGTATTTTAACAGGAAACGTCAAGAGGTTTTGTTTAGGGTTGGTGACATGGTTTGGTTGTCCTCAAAGAATCTGCGGTTGAGGATTCCTTCTAAGAAATTGGGTCCGAAGTTTGTGGGACCATTTAAGGTGCTTCAGGTGGTGAACCAGTCTGCTGTTAGGTTGGAGGTTCCCACCTCCTGGAAGATTAATCCGGTGTTTCATGTTCCCTTGTTGAAAAAAGCTGATGATTTGGACAGGGATGCCACTGTCACAGTTCCTCCGGTGGTGGAAGACGGTGAATATGAAATTTCTCGTATCCTGAATTCCAGAAGGCATAGAAGGAGATTGCAGTATCTCGTCGCTTGGAAAGGTTTCGGTCCTGAGGATAACTCCTGGGTAAGGGCGGATGATGTATCTGCTCCTAGACTTATCAGAGCATTTCACAGGAGGTTCCCTGATAGGCCTGGGCCTTGAGGATCCGGAGGTTCCTCATAGAAGAAGGGGTACTGTTAGAACCCTCCTGTTAGTTTTTTCTATTTTGTGGTCACGTGACCTTCTGCCTATTTATTCCAGCTCCGCCCTCCTGGCTTTGCTGGACTTCAGTGTTACTTTGACTCTTAATCTAGCCAGGTGCTTTGTACCTATCTCTATAGTTTGTTTGGTCCTTGGACCTCTAAGTACTTTTTGTCTGTTTGTCTTTTTTGCTCCGCTACAACTTCTGCTAGGAGGTGTCCAATTTTGTCCCAGTCCTTAGTACTTTTAGGGACCCCTCCTTTATATCTATAGGTCTGCGTTCAGACTAGCTGAGGACGAAGGCGGGTCTGTTCACAAGGAACAGGTTCCCGCTGCATCGTAGGGAATCAGCTTAGTCCTATTGTAGGGACAGTTTTCCTTTCTTTCCTTAGTTCTTGTAGTAGATCATAACAGTCAGCAGTTCCTGCAAGATGAGGGCTATGGACTTGCCTGCCCGTTCCCCAGACCTGAATCCGATTGAGCACATCTGGGTCATCATGTCTCGCTCCATCCACCAATGTCACGTTGCACCACAGACTGTCCAGGAGTTGGCGGATGCTTTAATCCAGGTCTTGGAGGAGATCCCACAGGAGACCATCCGCAACCTCATCAGGAGCATGCCCAGGCATTGTAGGGAGGTCATACAGGCATGTCGAGGCCACACAGAATACTGAGCCTCATTTTGACTTGTTTTAAGGTGTCAGGCAAAATTTATTTTTGTCCGAGTTTTAAAAATGAGAGATGTCCTAAATTTCCACCCCCCTGTCCATTTGTAAGACATAGGACTCACTGTAGCTTTCCCCAACCCTCAGGAATTTTTATGACGCCATAAAACCTCAGCCCAGAGCAAGTATACTGGTATACCCTGGATTTTTCCCTCCAATTCTATTGTTTAGCTTTACAAATGTTTAATGTCAATTTTAATAATGCACATGACGGTCACAAACACAGGGACCACATTTTTGGAATGCTCACCCTTTTCCCATTATAATAGTATATCTTGCATAACTGAGAAATGACCGGGAACTGGGGAAATGGATTCTGAGCTTCTGAGCGTCATAGAGATTTCATATTTGATATCAATCTTCATGAATTGTGGTGATGGCCAACATGATGTCTCCATCTTGGATGTGGGACCCCCCCACACCATGATATGAAATCTGAAGGTTTTTATGTTCTATGCAGCTGGGTGGTTTCACAAAACCGAGCCCCTGTGTGAGGTAAACAATATGGGTGTTTCCTAATCGTTTGGCCCCCTTTCTAAAAACCAGAACGGCCATTTTGTAAGTCATTCTTCTCAGGGACATCAGACGCATGCCCTCCGCGCTGCGTGGAAGAATCACCTCTAATTTCCGGGGAGCCGTCCCCCCCACAGAATCTGAGACCATCACCTTGTGAAGCAGGTATTGCTTATACTTATCCCTTTTATTTTAATAACTGTTTATGCATATATGTAAATTGTCTCTTTTATAATATCTTGTATATCTTTTGTAAACACTGCCCACTTTCGGGAGTAAATCATTATTATTTACCAGCTTCGTTCTTCTTGTCCTATGTCGAGCAAACACGTTCCTCACCCGCTAATTCACGTTACCGAACGGGTACCCAATCCACATGTTAAGCGATCGGTGGTGGCAGTATACCAGTATTTATGTGATATTGTGGTTGAGGGTGGCTGGTCGGAGGTATATATACGTTCCTGGAAGGAACTGGTGGTATATATACGTCCTGTCACATCACGTGCCACAATAGTCTACATAAATTAGAGCAGCTGCGCCCGTGCTTATCCTCGGTCCATACCGTGTTTGACCAGCAGGATAAGGGGGCGCCAGAGAGCTGCAAGGTCTGACCCAAAAGTGGGTGTTGTTTCATGACATAAGGACATTACATCAAAGCTGGATCAGCCTGTAGTCTGTTTTTCCACTTTAATTTTGGGGGTGACTCCAAATGCAGGCCTCCATTGGTTAATAAATTTGATTTCCATTGATGATTTTTGTGTGATTTTGTTGTCAGCACATTCAACTTTGTACAGAACAAAGCATTCAATGAGAATATTTAATTCATTCAGATATAGGATGTGTTATTTGAGTGTTCCCTTTATTTTTTTGAGCAGTGTATATATATATATATATATATATATATATATATACAGTACAGACCAAAAGTTTGGACACACCTTCTCATTTAAAGATTTTTCTGTATTTTCATGACTATGAAAATTGTACATTCACACTGAAGGCATCAAAACTATGAATTAACACATGTGGAATTATATACTTAACAAAAAAAGTGTGAAACAACTGAAAATATGTCTTATATTCTAGGTTCTTCAAAGTAGCCACCTTTTGCTTTGATGACTGCTTTGCACACTCTTGGCATTCTCTTGATGAGCTTCAAGAGGTAGTCACCGGAAATGGTCTTCCAACAATCTTGAAGGAGTTTCCAGAGATGCTTAGCACTTGTTGGCCCTTTTGCTTTCACTCTGCGGTCCAGCTCACCCCAAACCATCTCGATTGGGTTCAGGTCTGGTGACTGTGGAGGCCAGATCATCTGGCGTAGCACCCCATCACTCTCCCTCTTGGTCAAATAGCCCTTACACAGCCTGGAGGTGTGTTTGGGGTCATTGTCCTGTTGAAAAATAAATGATGGTCCAACTAAACGCAAACCGGATGGAATAGCATGCCGTTGTAAGATGCTGTGGTAGCCATGCTGGTTCAGTATGCCTTCAATTTTGAATAAATCCCCGACAGTGTCACCAGAAAAGCACCCCCACACCATCACACCTCCTCCTCCATGCTTCACGGTGGGAACCAGGCATGTAGAGTCCATCCGTTCACCTTTTCTGCGTCGCACAAAGACACGGTGGTTGAAACCAAAGATCTCAAATTTGGACTCATCAGACCAAAGCACAGATTTCCACTGGTCTAATGTCCATTCCTTGTGTTATTTAGCCCAAACAAGTCTCTTCTGCTTGTTGCCTGTCCTTAGCAGTGGTTTCCTAGCAGCTATTTTACCATGAAGGCCTGCTGCACAAAGTCTCCTCTTAACAGTTGTTGTAGAGATGTGTCTGCTGCTAGAACTCTGTGTGGCATTGACCTGGTCTCTAATCTGAGCTGCTGTTAACCTGCGATTTCTGAGGCTGGTGATTCAGATAAACTTATCCTCAGAAGCAGAGGTGACTCTTGGTCTTACTTTCCTGGGGCGGTCCTCATGTGAGCCAGTTTCTTTGTAGCGCTTGATGGTTTTTGCAACTGCACTTGGGGACATTTTCAAAGTTTTCCCAATTTTTCGCACTGACTGACCTTCATTTCTTAAAGTAATGATGGCCACTCATTCTTTACTTAGCTGCTTTTTTCTTGCCATAATAGAAATTCTAACAGTCTATTCATTAGAACTATCAGCTGTGTATCTACCTGACTTCTGCACAACACAACTGATAGTCCCAACCCCATTTATGAGGCAAGAAATCACACTTATTAACCCTGACAGGTCACACCTGTGAAGTGAAAACCATTTCCAGTGACTACCTCTTGAAGCTCATCAAGAGAATGCCAAGAGTGTGCAAAGCAGTCATCAAAGCAAAAGGTGGCTACTTTGAAGAACCTAGAATATAAGACATATTTTCAGTTGTTTCACACTTTTTTGTTAAGTATATAATTCCAGATGTGTTAATTCATAGATTTGATGCCTTCAGTGTGAATGCACAGTTTTCAAAGTCATGAAAATACAGAAAAATCTTTAAATGAGAAGGTGTGTCCAAACTTTTGGTCTGTACTGTATATATATATATATATATATATATATATATATATATATATATATATATATATATTTAAATTTAAAGGTGTCTTATATAGGTACAAGAATAATCCGTTAGTTAGATAGGGGAATGCTTTTCACAAAAACGTGGCTTTTATATGTCAGAAATATGGCGCTAAAGCCTTAATGAATTCCCTCTTACATGTGTACAGCTATTTTAAAGCAGAATAAATTACTATGCCAAAGTATAAGGGAGTTTACACTATTGCATTCTTAAGCCATGCTTTCTTTCTGTATTTTTGTGCAATTAATCTGATAAATAATATTGTGTCAATTCCAAGCAGTCTCTTAATCAGTTTTTCTGATTCTGTGTTTTTTCCACATTTTTTTGCATTTTGAATAAACTGATACAAACTAATGAATTTGCTTCTGTAGAAGTGAGTGGGACCCATAAAAGCCTAATAGAGATAAATGCACAAACATAGTCATAGCAGTGCTGCTAGTCAAATAAAAAGGTTAACACTGCCATCTAGTGGACCAAAGTAGTTAGAACAAATAAAAGGTAAAACATGACTATTTGGTTTTCTTTTGTACTTTGCATATATATTTTGCTGACTTTTGCTGCAGATTTTAGTATTAATTGGCATACATCATAAATGACACATACAGAAATGATACTATTAATTTATTAAACAGGTTGCTTTTGTATATTATACTGTGTATGTATGTTATACAATCTTTTTTATTTATTTGTTTACTTACACTATACTGTACTGGCATGAATCTATATGCCAGTAGATCTGCTTGTGTACTAGTAGTAAGTAGCCAGCTGTTAATAACTCCAGAAAATCTGACAGTCAACATGGTGTCTAGTGATGAGCGAACGTGCTCGCCACTGCTCGGTACTTGGTACGGCGAGTATTTCCGGGTTGCTCGGGTGGGAACTCGGGTCCACTCCCTGCATGTTTGGCGCTCTTTAGAGAGCCAATGAATACGCAGGGATTGCCTGCCATGCACTGTAATGCCGTAGCCATGTTGATTGTGGGCACTACAGTGATTGGCTGGCTGCACAGCATCATCGGGTCTATATAAGACCGGGCGCCACCATGTTCGTCACAGTCTACCCCGGAATCAGGCAAAGTAGGGAGAGGTGCTGCTGCAACAGGGAGAGATTTGCTTGCTTATAGTTAGTATAGGTATTCCACAACATATATCTATATCCATCCATATATTCAGTGGTGATAGCAGGAGTTAGGCAGGCAGGCGGGGTATGTGGCAGACTGCAGTGCATGATACAGCACAAGAGGGTCCATTGAACGTCCTGTTAGTATAGGTATTCCACAATATATATATATACATCTGAACTAACAGTCTTTCTGAGGACTAATCCAGCTGCATATAATCAATGCTAGGCAGGCAGGCAGTGTATGTGGCAGACTGCAGTGCATGGTACAGCACAAGAGGGTCCAATGAACGTCCTGTCTGCTGCTGTAATAATTGCAGATATTTGTAGAAAAAGCCCCAGATATCAGGGGCCAGGAAAAAAAAATTTGATCTTAATCCTGGTTATTTGTTTAAAAAGCAATCCAGGGTACACCATTTTTCTGCTCCATTTGCTTGTTCTCACTGCAGAATAAAGCCAGATCTGGTCCATATTTTAGTGATAAAAATCCAGAAATTTAAACTGAATGAGGAAAATATTGGCCTCTTTTTCCATTCTGTTGCAGTGTGTCGGTCAAGCTATTCACACCGGGTGTCTGTGAAGGATAGCATTAGCAAATTACAGGCCTGCTATTTAAAACCGTGGTTCTCTGTCAGACATAATACCTATAAGAGTGTTCCAAAATCAGCCATTTCTTCCATTTTCATTCCATTGCAGTGTGTCGGTCAAGCTATTCACACTAGGTGTCTGTGAAGGATAGTATTAGCAAATTACAGGCCTGCTATTTAAAATCATGGTTCTCTGTCAGACATAACACCTATAAGAGTGTTCTAAAATCAGCCATTTCTTCCATTTTTATTCCATTGCAGTGTGTCGGTCAAGCTATTCACACTAGGTGTCTGTGAAGGATAGTATTAGCAAATTACAGGCCTGCTATTTTAAACCGTGGTTCTCTGTCAGACATAACACCTATAAGAGTGTTCCAAAATCAGCCATTTCTTCAATTTTCATTCCGTTGCAGTGTGTCAGTCAAGCTATTCACACTACGTGTCTGTGAAGGATAGTATTAACAAATCACAGGCCTGCTATTTAAAACCATGGTTCTCTGTCAGACATAACACCTATAAGAGTGTTCAAAAATCAGACATTTCTTCCATTTTTATTTCGTTGCAGTGTGTCGCTCAAGCTATTCACACTAGGTGTCTGTGAAAAATAGTATTAGAAAATTACAGGCCTGCTATTTAAAATTGTGTTTCTCTGTCAGACGTATCACATATAACTGCGTTCCAAAATCAGCCATTTCTCGTGAATGTGGAAAATATTGTCCTCCATTAAAAATGGGCAAGGTGCGTGACAAGGGATGGGGAAGTGGACGTGATGGTGATGGTGCATGCAGAGGACATGGCCGTTGGCAAGTTGAAATTGTGCCAAAACAAACACCCACATCTTGTCACTCGACCTTCCTGTCCCAATTACAAAGGGACCACAGAACACCACAATTAAACACAGAGAAGTGTCAAAAGGTTGTTGGTTGGATAGCAGATAATGCTTCCAGTCACTTAGCCACCACCACCACCCTGTCTTCCACACGGTCAAGTCTCAGTAGCCGTGAGTCTGGACCACATATTCCTCACCCTGATTCTCCTTTCTTCCACCATGCCGAGTACCCGGAGACAACTGATCCCACACTTGGACACTCAGAAGAGCTGTTCACTTTTCCATTTGTAGATTTGGGCCTCTCGCCCGGCTAGCTTCAAGCAAGTCAAGAGGAGAACGCGTGTAGCGATGCCCAAATATTGAAGCATCCACGGTCACATGAATACGACAGTGGAAAAGTGCAATTACTCTCGCAAGAGGTGAATGATGATGATGATGAGACTAGTGTTGAGCCACGCCCGTAGTGTTTGAGTTTGGTTCGGTTCGTCGAACACCCGTATGTTCGTTGAACTGTTCGACGAACACCTTCGAACACCGTTAAAACCAATGGCAGGCAAACAAAAACACATAGAAACACATAGAAAACACCTTCAAAGGTGTCCAAAAGCTGACAAACTGCTCAGAAGACATAACTAACAAATGGAAAAGTGACAAGTACGTATAGTCATGCGAAAAGAAAAGAGGTGGAGGAGTAAAAGGAGGGGGAGACACAGATATAGGCATGTCATGCCCTTCTAAAACCAAAAAAGTGCGAAGCCGACACGGCCAGTCCGTTCCTGCCCGTGCGACCTCCGTGTCGCCGCGTTTGTGCTAGAGCTGCGGTGGACCCTGACGGCCAGCCCCCCTCTGCCAATACTGGTGCCTGTCCGCTGGTGGGTGGAGCGAGCCCCCCTGCGGTGGAGGCAGGTCTAAGCTTTTTAATTTAAATTGTCTCTCTAATTTGAATGAGTACACTTTAAATCCTTTTACCAGGATCTATTGGAGGGCAAGTCTGATGCCAGCAGCTGCGGGAATTCCAGCTCCAGTAGCGTCCACTAAAGCTGCTGCAGTTAAAAAGCTTTTATAAGGATCGAGCTTGGCGGTCCACCGCAAGGCGTCCTGCCGCCAGTCCCAGCCCCTGTGCCTTGGGGTGCCTCCCGATGCTCTTCACTGAGTGTCCCAAGGGCCCGAAGCATTTCCTTTGAAAAAATTAAGTGTCCAAACTACAGGTGGTGTAGCTTGCTTTACAGCTGGGATAATACGCTGACTAGCAGACACTGCTACTAGGCACAAAGTATTTCCTGGGCTATATGCAGTTAAAAATTTGTAATTAGATACTCTCGTTGGATGCTGAGAAAGCATTCCATAGAGTCTGCTGGCACACCATATATTATTCTCTTAAAAAGCTTGGGGTAGGGGTCTATGGGACCCTTTTATAGCCCAAATCACGGCCCTGTATCGCAATACGTCGCCTAGGCTGAAGATAAATGGAACATTTTCATCACCTTTCATAATCACCAATGGGACAAGGCAGGGATGTCCTCTGTCTCCTCTCTTATACATTCTAGTGACGGAGCACCTGCTCTCATCAATTCGCCATAACCCCAATATTAGGTGGATTGAGGTGGGAGGCACTGAGTACAAGTGCTCTGCATTTGCTGATGATGTCCTAGTATATATCACTCAATCACATATATCCATCCCTGCTGTTATGGCTGAAATAGATCACTTTGTTACATGGTCAAATTTTAAAATCAATGCAGCGAAGTCTGAGGCCCTCGATGTCTCCCTCCCCAAATCTATACAGGATTCCATCCAGTCCAACTTTCCCTTTGCCTGGCCCTCACAGGGTATCAAATATTTAGGAATTCGTATTCATAGAGACCTCTCCCGTCTATGTTATCTTAATTTTGGGCCCTTTATTGAACAACTCCATACAGACCACGGTTGGCAAGTTAGAACTGTAAGATTTACTACATGAACCACTGGTGTTTTGTGGAAAAGCACATGTACACTGTGTTCCAAATTATTATGCAAAAAGTGTTTAGGAGTGATAAGGGAAGAATTTTTTTGTTTGTCAGTTAAACTCATTGATGGTGATGTGTGTCAGGGCTCTTTATATCACTGTAAGCAATTGCAGACACCTGTGCTAATTAGTTTGGCAGGTGTGTCCAATGAAAGGCAAGACTACTTAAGAAGGCTGTCCCACATTATTAAGCAGCCTACATTTTCTGCCAAAATGGGAAAGAAAAAGGATGTGTCGGCTGCTGAGAAGCAACAAATTGTGGAGTGTTTAGGTCAAGGCATGACTACAATCAACATTGCCAAGACACTTCATCCGGATCATCGCACAATCAAGAAGTATGCAGCTGATTCACAGTACACACATGTGCGTGCTGATAAGGAAAAATTGAGGACTCTTTCCTGCAGGCAATTACGTCAGGTTAAAAGAGCAGCGGCAAAAAAGCCTTGTCATAGCGGCAGACAAGTTTTTGAAGCTGCTGGTGCCTCCAACGACCCCCGAACAACAAGATGCAGGGTCCTTCAGAGATTTGCAGCTGTGAGTAAGCCATCCTGTCGACCTCCTTTATGCACTGTACACAAGCAGAAACGGCTCCAGTGGGCCAAACAATACATGAAGACTGACTTCAAAACTGTTTTGTTCACCGATGAGTGCCGTGCAACGCTCGATGGTCCAGATGGATGGAGTGGAGGATGGCTGGTTGATGGACACCCCACGCAAACACGACTACGGCGCCAACAAGGAGGAGGTGGAGTAATGTTTTGGGCTGGAATCATGGAGAGAGAGATTGTTGGCCCCTTTAGGATCCCTGAAGGGGTAAAGATGAACTCCATAATGTATGTGGAGTTTCTCAAACAGCACTTCCTGCCATGGTTCAAGAAGAAGAACCGTGTATTCCGCAGCAAGATCATTTTCATGCATGATAATGCACCGTCTCATGCTGCACATAACACATCTGCATCTCTGGCAGATATGGGCATAAATGGGCACAAACTTATGGTGTGACCCCCATGCTCCCCTGACCTCAACCCCATTGAGAACCTCTGGAGCATCATCAAAAGGAGTGTCTATGATGGCGGGAGGCAGTTCTCATCTAAGCAACAGCTCTGGGAGGGTATTCTGTCCTCATGCAAAACAATTGAAGCAGAGAAGCAGAAACCATCCAAAACCTGACAAATTCAATGGACGAGAGAGTTCAGAAGCTCCTTTCGAACAAGGGGTCCTATGTGCAAATGTAACATCACCTAGAATAAAGTTTTGAGTTGAAAACTGTTTGATTTCAGTTTCTAATAACCTACTAATGCTTATAATTTCAAAAATGACCATTTTTTTGTTCTTTATTAAAATGAAAAGGTTAATCGAAGAGTGTCGGGGATCTAAGAGTGTGGCAACCCAGTAGTCAGGATTATTTCGAATTCTGACAATCTGAGGGTCATGTTGCAGGTAGTGCAGCAAGAAGGCACTCATGTGTCTTGCGCATCTAGGAGCCCCAAAATTATTTTCCGGGCTAGATGCAGCTAAAAATTATTAGTAATTTGAAAGCTGGTGGAGCTTAGTATAGATGGCCTAATAGAATCAGTACTGCAAACTGCTACAAAGCCCAAATTATTTTCCAGCCAAAATACAGATAAACATGATTAGTAATTTTAAATCTGGTGGAGCTTAGTATAGATGGCATATTAGAATCAGTACTGCACACTGCTACAAAGCCCAAATTATTTTCCAGCCAAGATACAGATAAACCTGATTAGTAATTTGAAAGCTTAAAACGGTTGGTGAGGTGATTTTAACAAATCATCAAGCTTTTACTCTCCCCAGGATGACACAGGGGTAGAAAAGTCGTTTCGGATTCATGATTTGTTCATCTTTATGAACGTGAGTCTGTCTACATTATCAGTGGAGAGTCGCGTGCGCTTATCTGTCAGCACACCACCAGCAGCGCTGAACACACGTTCAGACAGAACACTGGCTGCGGGGCTTGACAAGATCTCCAAGGCGCAAGTGGCGAGCTCCGTCCATTTATTCAGATTGGAAGCCCAAAAAGAGCAAGGGTCCAGTGACACAGTCATGGCTTCAATGTTTACTTGGAGATACTCCTGTACCATCGTCTCTAGGCGTTGACTATGTGTCAGACTTCTTGTCTCCTGTGGCCTTGCAAAGGATGGGCTAAAAAAGTGGTGAAATGATTCCGCAAAATTGATGTTACCAGCAGATACTGTGTTTCTGTTACGTTTTGAGTGCTGAACACTCGACGGTCCCTCGGTTGGCAAGTTGGAACTGTGAGATTCACTACGTGCACCACTAGTGTTTTGGGGAAAAGCACATGTAAGATTCTGCAACAGTCTCTGCTGATACTCCTGCATGCGTGCATCTCTTTCTATGGCAGGAATAATTTCTGCAAATTTACGTTTGTACCGGGGATCTAAGAGTGTGGCAACCCAGTCGTCAGGATTATTTCTAATTCTCACAATTCGAGTGTCATGTTGCAGGTAGTGCAGCAAGAAGGCACTCATGTGTCTTGCACATCCAGGAGCACCAAGTCCCTGTTGTTTTGGTGGCGAGGTAACAATCATGCTTCCTTCCTCTGCCCTCTCCCCCCAACCTCGCACAACAGAAATGTGATCAAGGTCTCCCTCATCTGATGAGTCTTCCATCAGTTCGTCCTCCACTTCCTCCTGGGCTCCTGCACCTTCCTCACTAGTTTGGCTGCTACCATGCGCCCTGGTAAAACCATCTCCCCCAACCTCACATGCCTGCCGCCTTGGTGCTGCCGACCGTCTGGACCTTGCAGATGTTAGCCCTTCCGCATACAACTCCTCCTCCTCTACTTCCTCCACCTCCTCTTGTGCCACCACCTGACTCCGAATTCTGTTTAACATGTGCTCCAGCAAGTAAATCACCGGAATAGTCATGCTGATAATGGCATCGTCAGCACTAAACATCTTCGTCGCCATTTCAAAACTGTGCAGAAGGGTGCATAGGTCCCTGATCTGAGACCACTCCTCCAGCGTGATTTGCCCCACCTCTGGATCTCTTTGGCCCAGGCTATACGTCAGAACGTATTGCACCAGAGCTTGTCGGTGCTGCCACAGTCGCTGCAACATGTGCAGAGTTCAATTCCACCGGGTAGGCACATCGCATTTTAGCCAGTGAAGTGGCAGGCCCAATGACATCTGTAGAGATGTAAGTCGCTGAGCTGGGGGATGAGAATGGTGGAAGTGAGCACACAGCGACCGTGCCCTCTGCAGAAGGCCATCTAGTCTGGGATAGTGGGCTAAAAATAGCTGGACAACCAGGTTCAACACGTGAGCCATACAAGGCACGTGTGTGACATTGCCCCGGCGAAGGGCCGCTCCCAAGTTTGCAGCATTGTCGCACACGGCCTTCCCTGGTTTCAGGTCCAGTGGAGACAACCATTCATGAAACTGGTTCTCCAGAGCTGACTACAACTCCTCAGCTGTGTGACTCACATTTCCCAGACATTTCAAAGTAAAAACCGCCTGATGACGTTGAGCCCTGCTGCCAGCATAGTACGAAGGTGTGCAGGATCCCTTCTGCGCAGTTAGAAAGCTTGTGGCATGACCAGACAGGCTTTGGGTGCAGGTGGAGGACCAAGAGGAGGTTGAGGAGGCAGAAGCAGTGGAGGAACTTCGAGATAAAGAGGATTGACGCACAACTCATGGGAACGGCAAGACTTGGACAGCAGCCCTTTGTCCTGCTGTCACCATAGTTACCCAGTGCCCAGTCAGCGACATGTAACGCCCCCTGTCCATGCCTACTCGTCCAAGTGTCTGTGGTAAAATGCACCCTGTCTCACACAGAGTTTCTCAAAGAAGCGGTGATGTTGTGTGCGACATGCTGGTGGAGCGCAGGCACACCTTTCTTTGAGAAGTAGTGCCGACTGGGCATCTGGTACTGGGGCACTGCGACGGACATAAGGTCTCGAAAATCCTCTGTGTCCACCAGGCGGAAAGGCAGCATTTCTGTAGCCAAGAGCTTGCAGATGGTGAAATTCAACCTCTTAGCTTTCTCATGGCTAGGAGGAAATGGTCTTTTACTTGTCCACATCTGAGGGACCGAGGGCTGGCTGTTGTGCTTAAACGGGGTTGAGAAGGGTGTCCCCGGCAAACTGCCGGTCTGTGAGGAAGATGCAGGCGGACATGTTAGGTTGCCTTGATCCAAAGGTGGTGCTATCGATGTCGGACAGCGCTGAACACCAACTGGTGTTTCCACCTCCAAAGAAAATGATGACCTGCCAATCACGCTGGCTGTTGCGGGTAAAGAGGTGGCAGGTCTGCGTCCCAAAACAGGTGTGACTGCTGTCCCCCCAGTCACAGAGGATGAAGAGGCCGCGGATGCACAAGATGTGGCAGACGGTGGTTGGCCCGGCCGGCTAGGCCGCATTGTAGCACAGTGAGCTTCCCACTGCAACTTATGCTTCAAATCCATGTGCCGGTTAATGCATAAAGTACTCAAACTATGTATCTTTTGGCCTCTACTTAGCTTTTGCTGACAAATGTTACAGATAACATGAGTTGGGTCATCTTTATCGATCTGAAAAAATGCCCAGGCTATGCAAGGCTTAGCACCCATGCGACCTGAAGAGCCACCACGACTTGTGGTCAGAGGCAGAGTTGTGTTTGAGGATGCAGTTGTTGACGTGCTTCCAGTACTACGTCTCTGTCCAGGAAGGCGCAACCTGACCTCGTCATCACTAGCATCCTCCTCCACCTCCTCTGCTGACCTCATCTCTTGGCTGACTGTGGGTTGAGAGTAAGTGGGATCTCCAACCTCGTCATCATCACCCTGTGTGTTATCACACCCGTCGTCCTCAGAGCCAACCCCTTCCTGCCCTGACAAAATAGTAAAGTTATCGCTCCAATTAGGTATTTGAGTCTCATCATCGTCTTCCTCATTGTCTCCACCAACAGGAGTTACAGTTTGGGAACGAGGGTCTACATTATGGTCAGAACCTTCTGCGTCTGGTCCTTGATCCGACTCATAAAGATTCTGGGCATCAGTGCAGATCATTTCCTCGTCTGGATTCACAGAAGCTCTGGAGCCGACCTCTGATTCCCAGGCTATAGTATGAGTAAACAGCTCTGTAGACTCAACCATCTTTTCTACCCCATACTCAGACGGGCAGCTGGAGACTTGGGAGCTGTGAGGAAGCAAGTGTGATTGGGGTGACACCTCTGAGGACTGGAATATTTGTGATGTTGAAGTTGAGGTGGAGGAGAGCTCACTTAATGGAGCACTTGATATCCGTTGAAGCACCTGCTGTTTTTGTGCCTCATCTGGAATTTGTAGCGATTGGCGTGGCCGTAGGAAAGGGATCTTATCACATTGTCCGCTAAAAGAAGTAGACATCTTAGTTTGGCTGGAAGATGGTCTTTCTTCTGCAGATGTTACTGTTGCTTTAACACCTACCCAACGGACACAACCTTTTTTTCCCTTCCCAATACGCCTATTCCCCTTTCCACCAACAGCAGGCCTTTTTCCACTCATTTTTGTGGTTAACTAATTCACAACTCTGGAGTTGTTTGCACAAAAAACAATGGATGGGAACCGAGCAGAGCTGTGTGGCCAAACTGTGGTATTAGCCCAAAAGTATTGGCTGGGTTAGATGCAGATAAAAATTATATTGAATTTGCAACCTGGTGGAGGTTAGTATAGATGGACTAATAGAACAAGTCCCACACACTGCTACAAGCCGAAATATTTTTTCAGAGCTAGGTGGAGAAAAAAATTATATTGAATTTGCAACCTGGTGGAGGTTAGTATAGATGGACTAATAGAACAAGTCCCACACACTACTACAAGACGAAATATTTTTTCAGAGCTAGATGCAGAAAAAAATTATATTGAATTTGCAACCTGGTGGAGGTTAGTATAGATGGACTAATAGAACAAGTCCCACACACTGCTACAAGCCGAAATATTTTTTCAGATCTAGATGCAGAAAAAAATTATATTGAATTTGCAACCTGGTGGCGGTTAGTATAGATGGACTAATAGAACAAGTCCCACACACTGCTACAAGCCGAAGCCAAAATATTTTTTCAGAGCTAGATGCAGATAAAAATGATATTGAATTTGCAACCTGGTGGAGGTTAGTATAGATGGACTAATAGAACAAGTCCCACACACTGCTGCAAGCTGAAATATTTTTTCAGAGCTAGATGCAGAAAAAAATTATATTGAATTTGCAACCTGGTGGAGGTTAGTATAGATGGACTAATAGAACAAGTCCCACATACTGCTACAAGCCAAAATATTTTTTCAGAGTTAGATACAGAAAAAAATTATATTGAATTTGCAACCTGGTGGAGGTTAGTATAGATGGACTAATAGAACAAGTCCCACACACTGCTACAAGCCGAAATATTTTTTCAGAACTAGATGCAGATAAAAATTATATTGAATTTGCAACCTGGTGGAGGTTAGTATAGATGGACTAATAGAATGATGCTATGCCCAAATGGTTTTACTTCACTAGGTGCAGTAAAAAAATGTGTATTCTATACACAGGTGGTGTAGCTTGGAACACAGATAGGCTTCTCCACTGACCAACACACACTGCAAGAGGACAAAAAGTATTTGCTTTGCTAGATTTAGCCAAATGCTGTGAAAAAAACTTGCACAGCACTGGCACAGACCTGCCTGGCAAAAAGTGATAGGAACTGATGTAACCTAGCCCTCAAAAGGACTGCAATTACAATTAGTCTTTACTCCCAACCTATCTATTTAAGAGCACAGACCTGCCTGATAAAAGTGATAGGAGCTGATGTAACCTAGCCCTGAAAAGGACTGCAATCACAATTAGTCTTTACTCCCAACCTATCTATTTAAGAGCACAGACCTGCCTGATAAAAGTCGTAGGAAATGATGTAACCTAGTCCTTAAAAGGACTGCAATCACAACTATTCCCTACTCCCAAGCTATCTGTAGATTTGTGCGAAAATTGGCTTGAAATTAACAAAGTATAGCGCACACAGCAACAGCGGTGCCGTCTAACACGCAGCTGCAGCAGTGAGAAAATGGTGGCGACGGGGAAAATGGCTGGATCTTATAGGGCAAGGACATGTGACATACACTGCCAATGACATATGCCCTTGCTTGTGTGAAAAAAAGCACTTCACTCCGTGTGTGCGCTGCTGATAGGCTGACAGATTGCACCTCCCCACTGTAAATGCGGGAAAGAGAAAAAAAAATGGAGATCTTCATTATTTCTGCAGAGATCCATCCCCTGCCCTCCCCCCGCCCCGCTGTACACTCAAACTGCGCATTAACATTAATTTTCAGCATTACTGAGAAAAAATCCAGTTATGATTTTGGTGCACGAACAGTTAACGAACATAACCTCGAACAGCCGAATTTTTTTCAAATTGTTCGTGTTCGCCGAACGGCTCGAACACCGCCCAAAACAGCTCGAATTTGAGATTGGCGAACAGTTCGAGTCGAACACCGCTCATCTTTAGATGAGACACAATTTCCAGAAAATCAGGAGGAGAATCAGGGTGTGGAAGTGGAAGATGAAATTGTGGATGATATAATAAGTGACCCAACCTGGCAGGGGGACATACAGAGCCAGGACAGCAGCACACAGGGCGAACAAGGTGTAGCACCACAACAGGCAGGAAGAAGCAGTGTGGTGGCCGCAGACACAAGGCGGGAAAGCCTTCCTCTTAACGCCAACTCAACAGAAGTTGCCAGTCTGTTGTGTCTTCCCGAGTCGGGTTATTTTTTAAAGACTCTGCAGTTAACCCCAAAAAGGCCATTTTCACCGACTGCCAGGCCAGCATCAGCAGGGGTAGCAAAACTAGCAGCCTGACCACCACCAGTATGATCAGGCACATGGCAGCAAAGCACCTGACTCAGTGGGCCGAACCCCAGGTTACAGCTACAGTATGTGCGGGTGACACCGCTGCTTGTTCCGCTGTTGTGAGTGCACGCCAATCCCCTGTCCATGGCGCATGCCAAGATGCCTCCCGCCCTGCACCTGTCAATGAACACTCTCAACTAGCACCATCAGCAAGCACGTCCATGTCCTTGTCCCAGCACAGCATTCAGTTGTCCCTACCCCAGTCCTTGGAACGCAAGAGCAAAGACGCAGCCAATGCCCCACAGACCACACTACTAAATTCACACATTTCGCGAATGCTTGTGCTCGAAATTTTGCCTTTTAGGCTTGTGGAGACGAAAGCTTTCCACAGCCTGATGGCGGCTGCCGTCCCTCGGTACTCAGCCGCCACTATTTCTCCCGGTGTGCCATCCCCGCATTACACGAGCACATGTCCCACAACATTAGACGTGCAATCAACAGCGCAGTTACTGGGAAAGTCCACCTAACCAGGGACACATGGACAAGTGCTTGTGGGCAGGGACGGTACATGTCACTGATGGCACACTGGGTTAATATAGTGGAAGCCGGGACCCAGTCGGACCTTGGGACGGAACACGTCCTCCTGACACTGAGGATTGCGGGCCCTGGACCAATCAGGGTTGCCCCCACATTCTACAGCTCCTGCACCTCCTCCTCTTCAGCCTCCATCTCCGAAATGACCACATCAGTTGCAAGCTGGAAACACTGCAGCACTGCCTCGGCCAAGTGGCAACAGGTTGTGCTGAAGCTAATATGCTTAGGTGACAAACCGCTCAACACTGAAGAGTTGTGGACAGCTCTGAAAGAGCAGGCAGATCTGTGGCTGACACCGCTTACCCTACAGCCAGGCATGGTCATGTGTGACAATGGCCCGAACCTGATGGCGGCTCTGAAGCGAGGCGAGCTCACACACGTACCATGCCTGGCCCATGTGCTTAACCTCGTGGTTCAGCCGTATCTGTCGGATCTGCTTGTCAAAGTACGCCACCTGTGTACTCATTTTAGAAAGTCAGCTACAGCTTCCGCCGCCCTTGCTGTGCTTCAGCAGCATTTGCAGCTTCCAGCTCACCGACTGATCTGCGATGTCCCCACACATTGTAACTCTACATTGCAGATGTTGGGAAGGATTTGTGAGCAGAAGAGGGCAGTTGTTGACTACCAGCATCAACAAGGCCGTCGGTATTCAGGTCAGATTCCACACAAAAAACCTCAGGAGTGGACATGGATGTCAGACATTTGTACCATCCTCCAAAACTTTGAGGACTCCACCATAATTAGCATCACCATCCCACTTCTCTGTCTTCTGAAATGCTCTCTGCTCACAATTAAAGAGGATGCATTGCAGGCGGAGCACGATGAGATGGAGCAAGGAACTATACAGGGTGATTCCACACAGCCCAGCCTCATCTCATCCCAACGTGGATTGGGTGACAATGAGGAAGAGGAGGAGGAGGAGGAGGAAGAACAGGAGCTGGTTTCCTGCGCTATAGACAGTACTACATGCACAACTGTCATACCTTCTGTTCAGCGTGGATGGCCTGAGGACAGGGAGGAGGAGGAAGAGGAGGAGGAGGGTTTTTCCTAAATTTTGGCAGCCGTTGGACTCCCTGCATACCCTATAACTGAATAACAGACCTTCTGCTTTCTAATGGGAACATGTTGTTTCTGTGGCCCAGCTTTATGTGTCTTTAAATTGTTAGTGGGGTTTTTCCCAAATTTTGGCAGCCCTTGCAGTCACAGCATGGGTATTACCACTATAGAAGACCTGCTCTTTTATAATGGGAACATTTTTTTTACTGAAACCCTCCTCTATGTCTCTTCAAAGGGGTATTGGCTTGCGTCCAAATTTTTGGCAGCACATGCTGTCACTGCATACGCTATAACAGTATAGGAGACCCACTCGTTAATAATAGGAACAGCAAAGCATAGCCGACGACTGCTGGCACTTTAAGAATAGTAATGGCCTCCTGATGGCCCTTTAAAAAGTCTTTGTGACTTTCAGAGTCTCTCCATCATAAATGAAACAGGATGTGTCTGATGATGTGTCACACACCACATGGCCAGATAAGGTTGTAAAATGTTAAAATGACATTTCCCGGTGAATGCATTTGTCATGGTTGAAAGCAATGCAAAAGTGCAAAAACGCATGAAAAACACTACTTGTGAACATAGCCCAAGGAGTGGATGAGCCTTTTTGTTTTTGGTTATTTATTTTGCCTTATATACAAGTCATCACCCTGGAAAGGATGTTCCTTAACATATTTCCCAGGAAAATCCATTTTGGTTTCGTTTTTGTATGTTTTATTGTGAGTCCGTAAAATGGCGTAATACCTCTGACCACGTTGTTGACAGCAGTAACCTGGGAGTCATAGATGCTTCCAGGGGTCTTCCCCATGCTGTTCCCATGTCATTTGAGCACTGTTGCCATCGATTTGGGCAATTTTTAGGCTCTCTGCAGACCGCTGGGGTAGTCGGCGGAAAAATGCTCGAGTTTCCTATAGACTTACATTGGGCTCGTTGCTCGGTCCGAGCAGTCGTGCATTCCAATTGACTCAACTCGAACAATGAGTACCCAAGCATTTTAGTGCTTGCTCATAACTAATGGTGTCCTTCAATCAATCCTCCATTATTTTCCTTAGTAGATATACCAAAGATTAAAAGATGGAGATCAGAGGTTCTTCTAAACTTTGCTATAACGTGACTGTGGTTGTCTATTGCAGCTGATTCCTTACTCCTCACTGCACGGAAACACTTTTTTTGTCAGTGCTATAAGTTTGGCAATTATGGCCAAGATTAGAGAAGAGCGAACCTTTCAAGATTTGGTTCGGCAAACCTCCCGATGTACGCCAAAGAATTCGCTGAACTTTCGTCTAACATAACCGAACTCCATTAAATTCAATGGGAGGCAAAACCAAATTCATAGACAACACCTTCGGGGGGCCCAAAAGCTGCCTAAACAGCTCAAATTAGGGAGACACCAGGAAAAGTGGCATCAATTGACCCGGAGTACAAATAGTATAATTGCGCAGCTTGGATGCATGGGACAGGGCTTGGACCAGCATTTCTAGATTAAACATTGATCAGTAACAGGTGGATGAGTGACAGGTGTAGGTCTGGTGTTCTGAGAGCCCTGCCAAATTCAGGCAACACACATGAAGGAGACCCATCTTTGAGTCCAAACATTTCCAAAAATTAGGGGCAAATACCAGGAAAAGTGGCATAAATTGACCCACAGTACAAATTTTATAATGGCGCAGCAGTCAGGCATGGGCCATGCATGAGGTATCAGAGCCTGGGCCAGCATTTACAGCTTTGAAATTAAGTTCAATTTAAGATGAGGTGGGTGAGGGACCGGTGTAAGCCTGTTGTACTGGGAGGCCTGATACCTCATGCAATAGCTCAAACTGCTTTTCTGCTCAGCCACAGTCAGGTTGCACAAACATCAATTTTGTAGACTGCTATTGGTAGAAAAAGTTAAGAGTAGTAACACAGGTAGTTGACTGAAAGTGCAGGCCTGCCGGTATTGGACCCCTAATTCTACAGGCAACACACATTAAGGATATCCAACTTGGAATGTCCACATTTCAAAAAATTAGTGGCCGACACCACTAAGGAGGCATCAATTTCCCTGAAGTAGAAACAGTATAATGGGGCTCTGACGCCCCTTCCACTACAGGCAACCCACCAGATAGAGACCCAACTTGGAGTCTCCACATTTCAAAAAATTGTTAGTAACATCAGCAGCAGTAGCAACAGCAGGCACAGAAGCCATGACAAAGGTAACACAGACTGCAATAACGCAAGATCAATGCAGCACACTAAAAACTACTCCATTGCCCAGTCTGCGACTGGGGTGCAAAAGTCATTGGAGATCAATGACTTATTCATCTAGATAAAAGTTAGGAGGTCTACGCTTTCAGGGGACAGCCTGATGCAATTATCCATCAGGACACCACCAGCAGTGCTAAAGACACGTTCTGAGAGAACGCTGGCTGCTGGGCATGACAAAACCTCCAAGGCGTGACAGGCAAACTCAGGCCCCTTTTTCATTTTTGAAGATCAAAATGCAAAAGGGTCCAAACTCCCCCTGATGGCATTGATCTTGAGCTCAAGACACTCCTGCACCATCCTCTCCAGTCATTCACTACTTGTCAGACTTGTACTCTGTTCTGCTGGTACACAGGCAGGTCTAAAAAATGTGTGTAACAACTGACAGAAATTGCTTCTGCCACTTACACTGCTGCTGCTGCTAATGTTTTTGCGTTGATGACTCGATGTTCCCGGGATTTGAAGTCTAGAAGTGCAATTCACATTGTGTGCCTCACTGCTGTCTTGGGGAAAACCACTCTTAAGATTGTCTACAAGCGTGTTTTGATACTCCAGCAAGACCTCGTCCCTTTCCAGGGTGGGAAGCATCTGGCAAAACTTACTCTTCTACCATGGATCTAACAGAGTGGCAACCCAGTAGTCAGCACTATTCCTAATCCTAACAATACGGGCATCATGTTGTTGATAGTGCAGCAAGAAGGCGCTCATGTGTCGGGCCCATGGTGTGTTGGTGAAGGGGTAACACTCAATCTTGCTTCCGTCCGTCCCCGGACAATAAGAGGGTATCATTATCCTCTTCATCTCCTGACTGTTGAGCACCCATCACCTCTTCCTCCTCCATTTTTTCCTCAGCTCCTGCACCTTCACTAACAGTTTGTCTGGTACCATGAGCCCCCTTCGATCACAGTAATCCACCCTCCCTTGTCTCCCACCTGTGCAACAACAGTATGGAACTTAGAGATATTGTTATCCCTTCCGCATCCTGCTCTGCTTCCTCCTCTTCCTCTGGGACCACCACCTCCTCCCGCAGACTATTCAAAGTGTGCTCCAGCATGTAGATGACCGGAATTGTGATGATGATAATTGCATTGTCAGCGCTAACCATCTTAGTAGCCATTTTGAAACTGTGCAGAAGGGTGCAGAGGTCCTTCATCTGTGCCCACTCCACAAACGTGATTTGCACCACGTCCATACTGCGTTGGCCCAGGCTATGCAAAATGAGATACCGCACCAGGGCTCACCACTGCTGCCACAGTCGTTGCAACATGTGCAAAGTGGAATTCCACCCTGTCGGCACATCGCATATAAACTGGTTGACAGGTAGGACGAAAGACCTCTGTATCGATGCAACTCAACGACCCGCGGGGTGCGAACGGCAGAAGTGAGCACACAGCGATCGTGCTTTCTGCAGCAGCGCATCCAGGCCGGGATAGTGACGGAGACAGGTTTTGGATGGCTTTGTATGCCAAAGTTAGGGTTTTGAACTGGAGTCTTTGGGCAACAGGGAGCCAGTGTAGGGATTGAGAGAGGGGAGAAGCCGGGGAATAGCCGGTGACAGGTGGATTAGTCAGCCAGCAGCGTTTAGGATAGATTGGAAGGGTGTGAGAGTGTTAAAAGGGAGGGCACAGAGCAGGAGGTTGCAGTAGTCGAAGCGGGAGATGATGAGGGCATGCACTAGTGTTTTTGCAGATTCATTGTTGAGGAATGTGCAGATCCGGGAGATATTTTGGAGTTGGAGTCAGCAGGAAGTGGAAAGGGTTTGGATCTCAGGTTTGAAGGAAAGAGCAGAATCAATCTTGCGGGACTGGGGAGAGCAAGTCACCATTGACTTTGATGGATAGGTCAGTTGGGGGGGGTTGAGTGAGATGGTGGAAAGATGATGAATTCGGTGATACTGATGAGACTCAGATACCTGAGGTGCACGTGGACTGTACAGTGCTGTCAGGGCAGGAAGAAGAGGAGAGTGACTCTCAGGGTGAGGAGTGGGAGAACAGATAGGATGAAGATGAGGTTGTAGATCCCACTTGGTGTGAACCCTGAGTAGCTCAGCAGAGGAGGTAGACGAGTAGGAAGACGAGAAGTTACGTTGCGGCTTCCTGCACAGACACGATGTGATGCAACTATGACAAGCACTGCATTCACAGCCACAACTCTGGATGTGGCCAGCAGCAGTCGCGGGTCTGCAGTTCGCTCGGGCGACAAGGGTTGCCTAGCCTGGGTCTTTTGGGAGACAGCAAAGGATGACACAACTCATGTTATCTGCCAACTTTGTTAACAATGACTGAGTAGAGGCAAAAATTGCAATAATTTGATTACTACATGCATTAACTGGCACATGCTTAATCAACGTGAGTTAGACTGGGAATCTCACTGTGCTAAAATGCAGACTAGCGGGCCTCGCCAACCACTGGCCACCCCATCAACTTCTGCTTCTTCCACCTCCGTCACCGTGGCAAGTGTTCTCGCACAGGTCTCCTACCGCAGAACCTCCACTTGTTTACCCGCTACAGTCGGGGTGAGTGAGAGACCATCAGCTGTTACGAAAGTGGCCATGCCTGCTGTTTTTGACTGATCTCAGACACCCAGCACACGATATCTTTCTCAATCCACCATAACATCTACGCCTGCACCTCTCTCACAGTCCAGCAGTTTGTCATGTTCACCATGCTCCACCCTCTCTCAGCACAGCAGCCATCCCTCAGTCCCACAGTTGTAGTCATGTAAAAGGTTGTTTCCCCATACACATGCCAAAGCTAAGAGCTTGAACTCCACATCTCCAAACTGTTGGCCACGGAAATTCTGCCTTTTCGCCTGGTGGATGCAGACGGTTTCCAAAAGTTGATGGCTGTTGCAGTCCCCCAGTACCAGTTGCCCAGTTGCCATTACTTCTCTAAGAAAGATGTGCCTGCGCTACACCAGCATGTTGCAGACAACATCACCGGTTCCTTGAAAAAATCTATGTCTGACAGGGTTTCACCACTGACACCTGGACAAGCAAGCATGGCCAGAGGTATTACATTTTGCTGACTGGGCACTGGGTGACTCTGGTGGCTGTGGGGGCAGGCAGGGAATGGGCTTCTCCACAATTCTTGGAATCCCCAAGGCTTGCAGGGCTCTTGGGGATGGAGAACTAAACCACTACCCACCAGAAGATGGAGAACTAAACTAATTGACAACAGGGGTTGGAGAACTAAACTACTAAACACCTAGGGTTGGAGAACTAAACCACTACACACGAGAAGATGGAGAACTAGTGATGAGCGAGCACTTAAATACTTGGGTACTCATTGCGCAAGTCAAGCAAAATGGAATGTTCGGGTGCTCGACCCGAGCAACGAGCCCAATGTAAGTCTATGGGAAACTCGAGCATTTTTCAGGCGGCTCCCCCAGCGGTCTGCAGAGGGCCTAAAAATTGCCCAAATCGATGGGAACAGTGCTCAAATGACATGAGAACAGCATGGGGAAGACCCCTGGAAGCATTTCTGACTCCTAGGTCACTGCTGTCAACAACGTTGGTAGAGGTATGACGCCACTTTTACGGACTCACAATAAAACATACAAAAACGAATCCAAAATGGATTTTCCTGGGAAAAATGTTAAGGAACATCCTTTCCAGGGTAGTGACTTGTATATAATGTGACAGAGTCACTGGTATGATATATGAGGGGAGGTATGTGTCGCACAGGTTGCTAGCCTGTGTGAACTGAAACCAATGGACTTTCTGCCAGCATGTTATATGCTGGTGGGTTAACTCACTTAAAGGCCGTGGTTTTAGGGGAATGACAGTGATGGGAGGGACGTAATTTCCCATATCTCGACCTCAGGGTGTGGCTGAGCATCGTTTAAATGTTCAGTCCTGTTTTTTTTTCTTTGAGTTGTGTTTGGAGAGGCAAGGTCTCCCGACTGGACAGCCATAGCTCAGGAGGGAGCTGAAGGCTGGACATAACTCGTGTGTTATTCCCGCACACACATATATGGACTGTGCTATAGTTTATCCTTTGTTTTTTTGTTTAGCCAAGTAAGGCTGTATTTATTTTGCTGGAGTGCAGAGCTTTATGCTGTTAATAAAGCCTGGAAAGAAAACCCGGGTTCCTTGGTCTACTTCCGGAAGTGGCCGAGCGAGTCGTCCTACCACAATAGGGTAAAATAAATAACCAAAAAAAATGCTCCTCCACACTTTGGGCTATGTTCACATGTAGCGTTTTTGATGCATTTTTGCACTTTGCATTGCTTTCAACCAAGACAAATGCATTCACTGGGAAATGTCATTTTAACTTTCTACAACCTTATCTGGCCATGTGGTGTGTGACACATCATCAGACACATGCATACAGTGCTGAAAAGACATGAGAACAGCATGGGGAAGACCCCTGGAAGCATCTCTGACTCCCAGGTCACTGCCTAAAAGTGTTCCCATCATAAGTGATCCTTGGCGCATGCGACGATGCCTTCTGCCATGCACCTGTCATTACAGACTTGCAACAATCACCATCCACGTCTTTGTCCCAGTGCAGCGTTCAGTTGTCCCTACCCCATTCCTTGGAATGCAAGCGCAAGTATGCAGCCAGCCACCCACCCACAGGCTGCAATACTATACTGCCAAATTTTTGACAGCTGCTTGCACTTGAAATGTGGCCTTTTAGGCTCGTGGAGGCAGAAGCTGTCCACAATCTTATGGCGGCGGCGACCAGGTATCCATACTCGGTCCCCAGCCGCCACTATTTGTCCCGGTGTCGACTCGGCTTTCCACAAGCATGGGTCCCACAACATTAACCGTGCCCTCCCCAGTGAACTTACTGGGAAGGACCGCCTACCCACAAACACGTGGTCAAGTGAATGTGGCCAGGGACGGTACGGAGCTAGTCCACAGCTTTTTTTGCTGAGTTGTATTTCATCACAGCCATATTCTTTAGCTTGGTGAAAGGACTTGGGAAACCATATCTACTCCAGCTGTCATTTCTCCCAGGAAGTCCTCTAAAGCTGCTTTCACTTGAAATGTGGCCTTTTAGGCTCGTGGAGGCGGAAGCTTTTCACGACCTCATGCCTCATACCTCGTGTCCATACTCAGTCCCCAGCCACCACTATTTCTCCCGGTGTTGTCTCCGCCATCTACAAGGGCGGGTCCCTGAACATTACTGCTGGTACTTTTCTGTGGGAATTTGCTTGCCTCCTACCAGCCTGGAATATTTCCTGTAAACTATGGTACGACTCCATGGTATCAGTACTGCCCCAAGTACCTGCAGCGAAGCCATCCCCAATTTCCTTCTCAGGAATTTTATTTGGTGGACTGAGTGGCTGCCCAAATACATTAGTTTCTCACAAAGGAGCTGAAGATAAAATGTGTAATGCACACGCCCGGACTGACTGGCGTGTGCGTGTTTAGTGGTTCCACTGTGCCATGAACCAGAGAGTGCCTGGAGGGGCGTAGCTAAGTATCTGCCCGATCCGACCAAGGTCGCATGATGGCATACGACCCCAGTGCACCAGGGAGGAACCGAGCAGAGGGACCAGGGTCTACTCCAGGTCAGACTCCGGACACGGCTGTTGACCCACTCTAGGGAATACAGGAACAGGCAGACTAGAGCGCAGGCTGGGTAGGGTCCAGTAAAGACTGGGAGACGAGTTCAGAGACGCAGATGCAGTAAACAAACAGAGTAAAGCGAAACCGCAGACACGGTAGACAAGGCTGAGCAGAGCGAAACCGCAGACGCGGTAGACAGGGCTGAGCAGAGCGAAACCGCAGACGCGGTAGACAAGGCTGAGCAGAGCGAAACCGCAGACGCGGTAGACAGGGCTGAGCAGAGCGAAACCGCAGACATGGTAGACAAGGCTGAGCAGAGCAAAACCGCCGATGCGGTAGACAAGGCAGAGCAGAGCAAAACCACAGACGTGGTGGACAAGGCTGAGCAGAGAGAAACCGCAGACGCGGTGGACAGGGCTGAGCAGAGCAAAACCGCAGACGCGGTGGACAAGGCTGAGCAGAGCAAAACCGCAGACGCGGTGGACAAGGCTGAGCAGAGCAAAACCACAGACGCGGTAGACAAGACTGAGCAGAGCGAAACCGCAGACGCGGTGGACAAGGCTGAGCAGAGAGAAACCGCAGACGCGGTGGACAAGGCTGAGGAGAGCGAAACCGCAGATGCGGTGGACAAGGCTGAGCAGAGCGAAACCGCAGATGCGGTGGACAAGGCTGAGCAGAGCGAAACCGCAGACGCGGTGGACAAGGCTGAGCAGAGCGAAACCGCAGACGCGGTGGACAAGGCTGAGCAGAGCGAAATCGCAGACGCGGTGGACAAGGCTGAGCAGAGCGAAACCGCAGACGCGGTGGACAAGGCTGAGCAGAGCAAAACCGCAGACACGGTGGACAAGGCTGAGCACAGCGAAACCGCAGACGCGGTGGACAAGGCTGAGCAGAGTGAAACCGCAGACGCGGTGGACAAGGCTGAGCAGAGCGAAACCGCAGACGCGGTGGGCAAGGCTGAGTAGAGCGAAACCGCAGACGCGGTGGGCAAGGCTGAGCAGAGCGAAACCGCAGACGTGGTGGACAAGGCTGAGCAGAGCGAAACCGCAGACGCGGTGAACAAGGCTGAGCAGAGCAAAACCACAGACGCGGTGGACAAGGCTGAGCAAAGCAAAACCGCAGACGTTGTGGACAAAGCTGAGCAGAGCGAAACCGCAGACGCGGTGGACAAGGCTGAGCAGAGCGAAACCGCAGACGCGGTGGACAAGGCTGAGATAAATCGCCGAAGAGGTAAACAAAGACAAAGCAAAAGGGATAGGGCTCTGTTCACACGGAACAGAGAGGAAAAGAAAAGCAGATCCAGATACACACAAGGTACTTGCAAAGAAGTAGCGAAAGGACTCCAACTCACAAACGGAAGTACAATGACAACGAGTAGAAGTTAGGTGCAGGTTCAGACTCTACAGAAAAAGGGAGCAAACGGACATAAAGACAAAACAGGTAAGAAGCTAGGAAACAGTTCAGACAAGAACAGTTACTGCAACAAAATGCAGGAACGAGCCTAGGTAAAGCCACGTGCTGGTTTAGACACTGCAGAAAAAGGGAGGAAACGGACATAAAGACAAAACAGGTAAGAAACTAGGAGACAGTTCAGACAAGAACAGTTACTGCAACAAAATGCAGGAACGAGCCTAGGTAAAGCCAAGCGCTGGTTCAGACACTGCAGAAAAAGGGAACAAACGGACATAAAGACAAAACAGGTAGGAAGCTAGGAGACAGTTCAGACAGGAACTGTACTGCAACAAATACAGGAGCGAGTCTGGGTATGCTGCCCCCAGAGGGCGAGACAAGCAGGCTAGGAGCGTGTTCAGACAGGCCTGGAAATACAGCCTCCAGGAAGGCAGAGAGACAGCAGGCTAGAGTGCACAGACAGGACACAGTTCAGACACGGGAACTGATACCGTAAGGCAGGAAACATAGACAGGACCTGGCATGTCAGTGACCAGAAGCCAACTGACAGAACAAGATGCTCAGGCATGGATTCCAGGGAGGAGCTGGGTTAAATACCAGGTGACAGACAGCAATAGTCTGAGGACGCATTAGGGGTGTGTCTGCAGCAGCTACAAGAATCAGGAAGTTCGGCGGGCGTCGCGCTAAACAGCAAGAGCAAAGCAAAGCAGACAACATGGAAAGAAGCCAAAGTGGCAGTCTGGACTGGAGATCAAGTGCACGCTCTTGCACAGTGGGAGATGGACCACTATGCAAGGACGTCGCAAGGTATGTTACAGAATGGCAGTAGGTGCAAGTTTCTCCGGCCTGTTAGATATCAGAGGGTGAACGGCAGCACATTGGATCAATGGTTAGCACTGAAGCCTTGCAGCACTGGGATCCTGGGTTCAAATTCCAGCAAAGACAACATCTGCAAGGATTTTGTATGTTCTACCAATGTTTGCGTGGGTTTCCACCTCAGTAAAAAAGCAGCCATAGAGTGTCCGGGAACCTTCCCACACACTTTTCTTAGCCAGGACTGTTTCTCGGCAGGGGTGGACGGTCCCACAAGAGAATCCTCTGGAGGGCCCTGGCTTCTACATCAGGAGAGTTCATGATAGCGCTAACTTTGCAGCTGCTATGGGGCTCTTGAGCAGGGGAGAAAGGTGAGCCCTCAGAATCAAATCCTCTGGTGGGCCCAATGTTTTTCAATCTGAAACAGCTTCCTAGTGGGAGTTGTATTTCACCACAGCCATATTCTTTAGCTCGGTGAAAGAACTGGCATAGAGGGAAACCGTATCTACTCCGGCTGTCATTTCTCCGTCACCAGGTTCCGCCCATTGTCACACACGACCATGCCTGGCTGTATGTTCAGCGGTGAGAGCACAGATCAGGCTGATGTGTTACAGCTTTCAACAACTCTGCAGCGCTGGGCGGTTTGTCACCTAAGCATTAAGCATGTTATCTTCAGCACAGCCTGTTACAGCTTGGCCAAGGCAGTGCTGCAGTGCTTTCAGCTTGTGACTAATGTGGTCATTTCGGAGATTGAGGAGGAGGAGGTTCAGGAGCTGAACAATGTGATTACATTGAGGTTACATTGCCGACTCTGTTTTTTATACTAAAGAAAGATCCTAATTTTTTTTTTTTTTTTTAACTTTATTTTTTAAGACAAATGCATTCCCCGGGAAATGGCATTTTAACATTTTACAACCTTATCTGGCAATGTGGTGTATGACACATCATCAGACACATCCTGTTTCATTTATAATGGAGGGACTCTGAAAGTCATAAAGCTTATTTTTATAGGGCCATCAGGCGGCCCTTACTATTCTTAAAAGGCCAGCAGTCGGCCCTCGCTATTGTTAGAGAGCTATCAGCCGGCTATGCTTTGTTGTTCCCATTATTAACAAGTGGGTCTCCTATACTGTTATTGCGTATACAGTGACTGCAAGGGCTGCCAAAAATTTGGACGCAACCCAATACCACTTTGAAGAGACATAGAGGAGGGTCTCAGTAAAAAAAAATTTTCCCATTATAAAGGAGCGGGTCTCCTATAGTGGTAATGCCAATACTGTGACTGCAAGGGCTGCCAAAATTTGAGAAAAACTCCACTAAGGATTTAAAGACACATAGAGCAGGGCCACAGTAATGAGTTTGACATGTTCCCATTAGAAAGGAGAGAGTCTGCTATACAGTTATAGGGTATGCGGTGAGTCCAACGGCTCACCAAATTTAGGAAAAACCCCACTACAAATTTAAAGACACATAGAGCAGGGCCACAGTAACGACAAATTCCCATTAGAAAGGAGTGGGTCTCCCATAGTGTTGGCCTATGCAGTGAATGCAAGGGCTGCCAAAAATGGGGAGGCACTCCAATGCCCCATGGAAGAGACTTAGAGGGCATCATAAAAAAATGTTCCCATTAGAAAGGAGCGGGTTTCCTATACTTGTAATGCCCATGCACTAAGTGTATGGGCTGACAAACATTTACCCCTGGGGGGTATACATGAACATACTGTATAAAAAATTTTATTTAAGGGCATCATAAACACCCTTTAAAAAAATTATGTGGGTGTTGCATCACGGACCACGGTCACTCTGGTGATATGGTGGTGGAGGATGAGGATGAGGAGAAGAGGAGGACAAGAGCAAATAGCCAAAATCAGGAAGCGTATACCCATGTGTGGGTGTGAAGAGTTGCATGGGAATACACCTCCCAAGAAAAGACACTGGATTTGACGCTGCTATCATTCGGTGGTGTTGAGAAGTCTGGCCCAATCCAGCCCTTGTTCATTTTTATAAGAGTCAGCCTGTCAGCATTTTCAGTTGACAGGTGGATGCGCTTATCAGTTATAATTCCATCAGCGGCACTAAAAACCCGATCTGATAAAACGCTAACGGCAGGGCAGGCCAGGACCTCCAAGGCGTAGAGAGCCAGTTCATTCCACGTATCCACCTTGGATACCCAATAATTATAAGGCACAGAGGAATCACGGAGGATGTTGTTACGGTCGGCAACGTACTCCCTCAGCATCTTTCCAAACTTTGCACTCCTTGTGAGAGTACCCCGCTTGTGAGATGGGAGGGGCTGAGAAAATTCTCCCTGAACTTTTACAGTGTTCCCCTGACTCAGCTGGATTGGAGTTGTATAACTCTCGTCTGTAGTCCTTGGTTGTCTGACGAACTATGACCTCTGCCGCCAGCATTTTCAGATGGGAAATTTTTTAATAGTTCCGCAACAAGGGCCTTCTGGTACTGCCCCATTTTTGTAGACCTGTCCGCCTCAGGAATAAGAGATATAAAGTTCTCCTTGTAGCGTGGGTTTAGAAGTGTCACCAACCAGTAATGACTGTCACCCAAAATTTTGCGAACGCGAGGGTCATGGGAAAGGCAGCGTAATATAAACTTAGCCATGCGTGCCAGACTGCTAACAGGCAAGACAATCATCAAGAGGATGCCTGTCCATTCTCTCCTCCTCCCTGTCCTCAGTCCATCCACGCTGAACAGACGGTATGACAGTTGTGCAGGTAGTACCGTCTATAGCGCATGAAACTAGCTCCTGTTCTTCCTCCTCCTCCTTCTCCTCCTCTTCCTCATTGTCACCCAATCCATGTTGGGATGAGATGAGGATGGGCTGTGTGTAATCACCCTGTATGGTTCATTTCTCCATCTCATCGTGCTCAACCTGCAATTCATACTCTTTGATTGTGAGCAGAGAGCATTTCAGAAGACAGAGAAGCTGGATGGTGACGCATCTTGGTGGAGTCCTCAACATTTTGGAGGATGGTACATATGTCTGACATCCATGTTTACTCCTGAGGTCTTATGTGTGGAGTCCGAACTGAATACCGATGGCCTTGTTAATGCTGGTACTCAACATCTGCCCTTTTCTGCTCATAAATCTTTCCCAACATCTGCAGTGTAGAGTTCCAACGCGTGGGGACATCACACACCAGTCTGCGAGCCGGAAGCTGCAAACACTGCTGAAGCACGTCAAGGGCGGCAAAAGCTGTAGCTGACTCTCTAAAATAGGCACACAGGTGGCGTACTTTGACAAGCAGATCCGGCAGCTCCGGGTAGGATTTGAGAAATCGCTGAACCATGAGGTTAAGCACATGGGCCCGGCATGGTATGTGTGTGAGCTTGCCTCACCTCAGAGCCACCACCAGGTCCCGACCATTGTCACACACGACCATGCCTGGCTGTAGGTTCAGTGGTGTGAGCCACAGATCTGCCTGCTCTTTCAGAGCTGTCCACAACTCTTCAGCATTGAGTGGTTTGTCACCTAAGCATAATAGTTTCAACACAGCCTGTTGCCGCTTGGCCGAGGCAGTGCTGCAGTGCTTCCAGCTTGTGACTGATGTGGTCATTTCAGAGATGGAGGCTGAAGAGGAGAAGCAGGAGGCTGAGGAGGATGAGGTGCAGGAGCTGTAGACTGTGGGGGGAACCCTGATTGACCTAGGGCCTGCGATCCTTGGCGTCTGGAGGACGTGTTCCATCCCTGGGTCCAACTGGGTCCCGGCTTCCACTATGTTAACCCAGTGTGCCGTCAGCGACATGTACTGTCCCTGCCCACAAGCACTTGTCCATGGTTAGGTGGACTTTCCCGGTAGCTGCGTTGTTGAGGGCACGGCTAATGTTTTGGGACACGTGCTTGTGTAATGCGGAGACGGCACACCGGGAGAAATAGTGGTGGCTGGGGACTGAGTACAGAGGAACGGACACCGCCATCAGGTTCTGGAATACTTCCGTCTCCACGAGCCTAAAAGGCAACATTTCCAGCGCAAGCAGTCGCGAAATGTGGGAATTTAGTAGTGTGGCCTATGGGGCGTTGGCTGCGTATTTGCGATTGCATTCCAAAGACTGGGGTATGGACAACTGAACGCTGCGCTGGAACAAGGAAGTGGACGTGCTTCCTGATGCTGCTATTTGAGAGTGTACAATGACAGGTGCAGGGCAGGAGGCATCTTCGCATGCACCATGGACAGGGGATTGGCTTGCATGGACAACAGCGGAAGAAGCAGTGGTGCCACCCACAGACACTGTTCCTGGACCCTGGGGTTTGGCCCACAAAGTCAGGTGCTTTGCTGCCATGTGCCTGATTATGCTGGTGGTGGTTAGGCTGGTCGTTTTGCCACCCTTGCTGATGCTGGCCTGGGGTTATCGGCAGAGTCTTTAAAAAACAACCAGACTCGGGAAGACCTAACAGTTGTACTGGCAACTTCCTTCGTGTTGGTGTTACGGTGAACTGTTGCCTGCCTTCTCTCTGCAGCCACCACACTGCTTCTTCCTGCCTGTTGGGGTGCTCTGCCTCCCTCCCCCTGTGTGCTACTCTCCTCGCTCTGCATGTCCTCCTGCCAAGTTGGGTCAGTTACTATATCATCCACCATCTCATCTTCCACTTCCGCACTCTGGCCCTCCTCCTGACTTTCTGGCAATTGTGTCTTATCATCGTCCACCTCTTGTGACACTTTCCCACCGTTGCCTTCATGTGACCATGGCTGCTCAAATGTTTAGGCATCGCTACATGAGATCTCCTCTTGCCCCGCTTCAAGTGGAGCTGGCGAGAGGCCCGAATCTATAAATGGAAAAGTGAACAGTTCTTCAGAGTGTCCAAGTGTGGGATCAGTTGTCTCTGCACTCGGCATGGTGGGAGGAAGGAGGTTCAGGGTGAGGAATATACAGTCCAGACTCACAGCTACTGAGACTTGACCGTGTGGAAGACAATGTGGTGGTGGCTAAGTGACTGGAAGTATTATCTGCTATCCAACCAAATGCCTTTTCACACTGCTTTGTGTTCAATAGTGGTGTTCTGCGGTCCCCTATTAATTGGGACAGGAAGGTTGAGCGAGAAGATGTGGATGTTTGTTGTGGCACAATTTCAGCTAGCGCACGGCCTCGGCCTCTGCATGCACCATCACCATCACGTCCAGTTCCTTGTCCCTTGCCACGTGCCTTGCCCATTTTAAATGGAGGACAGTATCTTCCACGCTCACTACAAATGACTGAATTTGGAGTGAACTTATATGTGATCCGTGCGACGGAGAAAACACAGTTTTAAATAGCTGGCCTTTAGGTAACTATTTTGAACAGCAAACTGGTGTCAATTGCTTCACTGACACACTGAAACAAATTTTTAATGGAGGTCAGAAATGGCATTATTTTTTGAAAACGTATATGTGATCCATGTGACGGACAAACCACAGTTTTAAATATGGATGGATATGTGTCTCTAATATAATTTGGTACACCTACACTAACTAGAAACAAGCAAATCTCTCCCTAGCTCAGCAGCACCTCTCCCTACACTGTCTGAATCCGGAGTGACTGTGATGACCATGGCGGCGCCAGGTCTGATATAGACCTGATGACGCTGTGCGGCCCGCCAATCACTGTAATGCCACAACCAACATGGCTATGGCATTACAGTGAGTGACAGGCAATCCCTGCATGTTCATTGGCTCTGTAAAAAGCGCCAAACATGCAGGGAGGAGACCCGAGCTCCTGCCGAGCAACCACAGAAATACTCGGAGAGCGCCGAGCGTCTCGAGCAGTGAGATGCACGGGCGAGCACCGAGCAGTAGCGAGCATGCTCACTCATCACTACCTGTCACTCATTTACCTGTTACTGATCAAAGTTTAAGCTAGAGTTGCTGCTCCAAGCCTTTTCCAATGCTGAAATGTGGCCTGGTTTCAGGACCACACTATCAGCACAAATAATTAGATTCTGAAATCTGGACTCCTGGATGGAGCACAATATTAGCACAAAATATTTATATGCTGAAATGTGGCCTGGTTTCGGGACCACGCTATTAGCACAAAGAATTTTGATTGTGAATTGTGGACTCCTGGCTGAAGCACAATACTAGCACAAAATAATTAAAGGCTGAAATATGGCATGGTTTCTGTAGCACGATAGTACCAGAAAAAATTCGATTTTCTAATGTGGAGCCCTGGATGGAGCAGAATCTCAGCGTAAAACAATTGCGAGCTCAGATGTGGCCTGGTTTAGGTAGCACAGTAGTAGCATCAAAAATTTTGATTTTAAAATGTCAACCCCTGTATGGAGAACAATATCAGCACCAAAGAATTTAAAGCTGAAATGTGGCCTGCTGTATGTACAGGTGCATCTCACTAAATTAGAATATCATCAAAAAGTGAATTTATTTCAGTTCTTCAATGCAAAAAGTGAAACTCATATATTACATAGAGTCATTATAAACAGAGTGATCTATTTCAAGTGTTTATTTCTGTTAATGTTCATGATTATGACTTACAGCCAATGAAAACACAAAACTCATTATCTCAGTAAATAAGAATACTTTATAACAACAGCTTGAAGAATGTTTTTAAAATATGAAATGTTGGCTTACTGAAATGTATGTTCAGCAAATGCACTCAGTACTTGATTGGGGCTGCTTTTGCATCAATTACTGCATCAATGCGGCATGGCATGGAAGCGATCAGCCTGTGGCACTGCTGAGGTGTTATGGAAGCCCAGGTTGCTTTGATAGCAGCCTTCAGCTTGTCTGCATTGTTGGGTCTGGGGTCTCTCATCTTCCTCTTCACAATACCCAATAGATTCTCTATGGGGTTAAGGTCAGGCGAGTTTGCTGGCCAATGAAGCACAGTGATACTGTTGTTTTTAAAATAGGTATTGGTACTTTTGGCAGTGTGGACAGGTGCCAAGTCCTGCTGGAGAATGAAATTTCCATCTCCAAAAAGCTTGTCCGCAGAGGAAGCATGAAGTGCTCTAAAGTTTCCTGGTAGATGGCTGCGCTGACTTTGATCTTGATAAAACACAGTGGAACTACACCAGCAGATGACATGGCTCCCCAAACCATCACTGATTGAGGAAACTTCACACTAAATCTCAAGCAGCTTGGATTGAGTGCCTCTCCATTCTTCCTCCAGACGCTGGGACCTTGATTTCCAAATGAAAATTGGAACTCTGGGACCTTGTGGAGTGTGTCAATGACTGCCTTCTGGACATCTGTGAAGTCAGCAGTCTTCCCCGTGATTGTGGAGCCTACTGAAACAGACTAAGGGACCTTTTTAAATGCTTAGGAAGCATTTGCAGGTGTTTTTTTGTTAATTATTCTAATTTACTGAGACAATGACTTTTGTATTTTCATTGGCTGTAAGCCATAATCATCAACATTAACAGAAATAAACACTTGAACTAGATCACTCTGTTTGTAATGACTCTATATAATATATGAGTTTCACTTTTTGTATTGAAGAACTGAAATAAATTAAATTTTTGATGATATTCTAATTTAGTGAGATGCACCTGTATGTAAGATAACAAATTTAGATTTTATCATGTGAACCCCTGTATGGAGCTGAATATCAGCACCAAAGAATTAAAAGATCAAATGTGGCATGGTTTCTGTAGCACATTAGTAAGGCAACAAATTTAGATTTTTTTCATGTGAACCCCTGTATGGAGAAAAATATCAGCACCAAAGAATTAAAAGCTGAAATGTGGCATGCTTTATGTAGCATGATAGTAAGACAACAAGTTAGATTTTGTCATGTATGGAGAACAATTTCAGCACCAAAAAATTACAAGCGGAGATGGGGCCTGCTGTATTTTGTTAGTAACAGAAGAAATTAGATTTTTTACTGTGGATGATGCCTGGATACAGCAGAATATATGCGCCAAAAAATTACAAGCTGAGATGTGGCCTGCTGTATGAATCATGGTAGTAACAGAAGAAATTAGATTTTTTACTGTGCACGAGCTCTGGATACAGCGGAATTTCACCTCCAAAAAATTACAAGCTGAGATGTGGCCTGCAGTATCACGTTAGTAACAGAAGAAATTAGATTTTTTTTCACTGTGGCCGAGCTATGGATACAGCTAAATCTCACCACCAAAAAAATTTCAAGCTGAGATGTGGCCTGCTGTATGTAGCATGGTAGTAATAGAAAAAAATTGTGTTTCAAGGGTGTACTCCTGCATGCAGCACAATATCATCAGTGCACAACAGAGTTCTATGCTGGCCTGCTGTCTCTGTCTGGACTACACTAATAGCAAAAATGATTGATCTGCTGGAAGGTCGATTTCACAGTCACATAGGATCCTGTCTATCTAAACTATCTGGCTTAGAGGCAACAGCCTAGCTATCTCAAATCTCTCAGTATCCAGGAGCAGCATCAAGAGTAGCCTTTCTGTGCTGTTACACTGACAAAATGGCACTAAAACAACATGTCCGCTGTTTATATGGAGAGGGACATGTGACTTCAGCAGTCAATGGTAGAAGCTCTTGTGTCTAGACGTTGTGGATGGTTCCTGTGCCCTGATTGTCTTGCCGGAATCTGCACACTTTAAGCTAAGAAAAAAAAAATAAGATTAACAGCCCGCTGCTACTCTGAACTCTCCCACCACCTCTCCTCATCAAACACGTTTCCCCTGCCCCTCATACAGCACCACTACCCTAGCCAAAGTCCTAATAAATAGGTAGTGGAAACACATTAATTTCCTGCACTTTTGCAAAATTGGGCAGATTTTCAGTAAAAACGCTTAGGTGTCCAATCACAAATCCGAATGTGAATGTTTTCCAAACATGTTCGCTCATCTCTATTAATTGCCTCCATAAGTCACATAATTAGTAAATTGAGTCCACCTGTATGTAATGTATTCCCAGTATAACTAGAGCTGTTCTGTGAAGGCCTCAGAGGAGTTTTTTTAGAACAATAGGGATCAAACAGCATCATGAAAACCATGGAACACACCAGATAGGTCAGGGATAAAGTTGTGGAAGGAGCATGGAACCTACCAAAACATGGCAGTTCACCTAAACTGACATCCTTAGCATAGACAGCACTAATTAAGAAAGCAGACAAATGGTCCATGGTCACTCTGGAGGAGCTGCAGAGATCCACAGCTCAGGTGAGAGAATCTGTCCACAGGACAACTATCTATTGGTCGTATACGCCACAAACCTGGCATTTATGGAAGAGTGACAAGAAGAAAACCATTTTTGAAAGCAAACCAAACCTGTTTGCAGTTTGCAAAAAGCCATGTAGGAGACATAGCTAGAATGTAGAAGAAGGAGCTTTGGTCAGATGAGACCAATGTAGATCTTTTTGGGTTCAATACAAAACGCTATGTGTGGCGGAAAGCTAACACTGTACATCACCCTGAAAACACCATCCCCTCAGTCAAACATGGTGGTGGCAGCTTCATGCTGTGTGGATGCTTTTTTCAGCAGGGACAGAGAAGTTTGTGGGTGTAACATGAAAAAATGTGGAAAAGTTCACAGAGTATGAATACTTTCAAGAGATTACAATTTTTTTTTTTCATGCAACTTGTTATGACTTCATATTCTATTTTTTTTATAGGTCAGTATAATGAAAAAGTTAAATTTTTGGCATTTTTTTTTCACGGTGTTTACTTTGTAGCTTAAACAATAGAACAGTTTTATCCAGTCGTTCTGGATGCTGTGATACAAAATATATATTAGGTTTTTTGTTTACTTATGTTTTGAAATAAAACAGCTTTGTTAGTGGCAAAACATTTTCCCATTTTTTTCCTGTACTGTTTTTTTTTCTATATTTTTACAAATGTTATTGGACTTTTTTTTTTACTTTTTGCTTAGTCCTAATAACAGACTTCAAATTTCACTAGTCTGATGCCTTGTGTAATATCTTGCAATATCCTGTAAAACTCCTAACTCCTAGAGTTTTACACTGATGGCAGGCCTGTTACACCCTGCTTATGGCATTATGGCAGGGCTTAATAGACCACAGTGCTGACTGACCCCGAGGCCATTACAACCATCGACACCTATCAATCGCTATCGCAGAATGCCAACGGGGATAAAGAGGGAGTCCCCTCCCTCAAATAACCATCTAGATGCCGTTGTTTTGTCGCTATAAATAGCAGAATCTAAGGGTATAAACAGCCGTGATTAGTGCTAGCACTGATCACAGCCATTGCAGCATGGTGTCAGCTATAATATACAGCTGGCTGTATAAAGCTGCATCGTTTGTGAGTTAAAGTAAATGTATCATGCATTTAATTCTAATTTCATTGAGTAAATTTAATTGTGTAGAATAAAAAAAAAGTTTTAATTTATATGCAGTATAAGAGATAATAGATGTCTGTAAAGGGTTAATCTACTATGGGACAAATATTGTAGAAGTTGCAAGGGTTAATCAGAATCAAGGATGAGCAAATCTGCAGAAATTCAATTTAATTTAACCGGGAAATTCAATTTTATTCAAACAGATTCATGAAAAAAAGTTGCTTATTATGATTTATTATTCCCAAAACATAATAAGCAGATGGTGCCGGAAAGAGATTATAAAACAGAAAATGATCATATCACACTTCCCACAAGTCCCTACCGGCACAGCACCCCACCAGTCCTCTACTCTCTCCCTAAGGCTGTGTTCACACGTATTTGGTCAGTATTTTGCATCAGTATTTGTAAGCCCAAACCTGGAGTGGGTGAAAACTGCAGAAGTGGTGATGTGTTTCTATTATACTTTTCTTCTGATTCCCCTGAAATACATTGGGGAACAGAAACCTGTAGTTCAAGCAAAGGTAATAGGTTTTTGACAACTTTGAGAGACAATTACCTTTCACAACTGGTTCAGGACCCAACAAGAAGGGGGGCACTGCTAGACCTAATATTAACCAACAGACCAGACCACATATCAAATATACGAGTTGGGGGTCACTTGGGTAATAGTGATCACAAAATAATACGTTTTCATGTCACCTTTAATAAGATGTGTAGTAGAGGGGTTACAAGGACACTAAACTTCAGGAAGGCAAATTTCCAACTGTTGAGAGATGATTTTAGTGCAATAAACTGGGATGATATCCTGAGACATAAAGCTACACAAAGCAAATTGGAGACATTTATTAGCATCCTGAATAGGACCTGTGCACAATATATACCCTATGGGAATAAACATGCTAGAAATAGGAGGAAACCACTATGGCTAAATAGAGCTGTAAGGGGCGCAATAAGGGACAAAAAGAAAGCATTTAGAGAACTAAAGCAAGTAGGTAGTGATGAGGTATTAAATAAATACAGAAAATTAAATAAATTCTGTAAAAAAACAAATCAAAGATTGAGACAAAGAGACTCATTGCCAGAGAAAGTAAAAATAATCCCAAAATATTTTTTAACTACATAAATAGTAAGAAACTAAAAAATGATAGTGTTGGCCCCCTTAAAAATAGTCTGGGTGAAATGGTGGATGAGGATGAGGAAAAAGCCAATATGCTGAATGATTTTTTTTCAACAGTATTTACACAAGAAAATCGCATGACAGAAAACAAGATTAGTGATAACAAAAATTCTCTATTAAATGTCACTTGCTTAACCCAGCAGGAAGTGCGGCAGCGTCTAAAAATCACTAATGTTGACAAATCCCCGGGCCCGGATGGGATACACAAGCGAGTACTGCAGGAATTAAGTAACGTCATAGATAGACCATTATTTTTAATCTTTAAAGATTCCGTAATAACAGGGTCTGTACCACAGGACTGGCGTATAGCAAATGTGGTGCCAATATTCAAAAAGGGGACAAAAAACAAACTTGGAAATTATAGGCCAGTAAGCTTAACCTCTACTGTGGGTAAAATCCTGGAGGGTTTCCTAAGAGATGCTATACTAGAGTATCTGAAGAAGAATAACCTCATGACCCAATATCAACATGGGTTTACGAGGGACCGTTCCTATCAAACTAATCTGATTAGCTTTTATGAGGAGGCAAGTTCCGGACTGGACGAAGGAAATGCAGTGGATGTTGTGTATATGGACTTTTCAAAAACTTTTGATACGGTTCCACTCAAAAGGATGATGCATAAAATGAGAACAATGGGGATAGGGGAAAATATAGGTATGTGGGTTAAGAACTGGCTCAGTGATAGGAAACAAAGGGTGGTTATTAATGGAACACACTCAGACTGGGTCTCAGTTAACAGTGGGGTACCACAGGGGTCAGTATTGGGCCCGCTTCTTTTTAACATATTTATTAATGACCTTGTAGGGGGCATACAGATTAGAATTCCAATATTTTAAGATGACACTAAACTCTGCAGGGTAATCAATACAGAGGAGGACAATTTTATATTACAGGAGAATCTATGTAAACTAGAAGCTTGGGCTAATAAATGGCAAATGAGCTTTAATGGGGATAAATGTAAGGTAATGCACTTGGGTACAGGAAATAAAATGTATAATTATATGCTTAATTGTAAAACACTGGGCAAAACGGTCACTGAAAAAGACCTGGATATATTGGTGGATGACAAGCTTATGTTTGGTGGCCAGTGTCAGGCAGCTGCGCAAAGGCAAATAAAATAATAGGATGCATTAAAACAGGCATAGATGCTCATGAGAACATAATTTTACCTCTATACAAGTCACTAATGTGACCACACTTAGAATACTGTGTACAGTTCTGGTCTCCGGTGTATAAGAAAGACATAGCTGAACTAGAGCGGGTGCAGAGAAGAGCGACCAAGGTTATTAGAGGACTGGGGGGTCTGCAATACCCAGACAGGTTATTACACTTGGGGTTATTTACTTTGGAAAAACAAAGGCTTAGGGGTGATCTTATTACTATGTACAAGTATATGAGGGGACAGTACAAAGACCTTCTAACTGATCTTTTTACTCTGAGGCCTGAGACAGGGACAAGGGGGCATCTTCTACGTCTGGAGGAAAGAAGGTTTAATCATAATCACAGACGTGGATTCTTTACTGTAAGAGCAGTGAGACTATGGACCTTTCTGCCGCATGATGTTGTAATGAGTGATTCACTATTAAAATTTAAGAAGGGCATGGATGCCTTTCTTGAAAAGTATAATATTACAGGTTATATATACTAGATTCCTTGATAGGGCATTGATACAGGGAACTAATCTGATTGTCGTATGGAGTCAGGAAGGAATTTTTTCCCCCAATGTGGAGCTTGGTGTTTGACACATGGGTTTTTTTTTTTGCCTTCCTCTGGATCAACATGTTAGGCTATGGGTTGAACTAGATGGACTTAGTCTTCCTTCAACCTTAAAAACTATGTTACTATGTTCCACTCTTGGTTTTCACTTACAAATATTCATGTAAAATAGTGACAACATACTGATTGTGTGAACGTGGCCTAAGGCACCAGCTCTTGCTACAGTCTCCTCTTCACACTTCACTGATGCTCCAGGCATTGACTAGCCCTCAAAGTATTCTATGAAGTGCATCATGCCATGCAGTCATGTTTCTAGTTGGCATCAGAAACTTCAATGAAGAGATGACGAGCTGGTGCCTCAGAGAGCAAGTGGAGATTGACTGGGAGCTGAGAGAGCAGCAACAGGTAAGCAGCAGAGTATGATGTTTTATTGTTTTTTAACCTGTTCCCTGCCCATATCAGTCTAGCAAAATGGAGCCACAAATCAAGTCCAAAATTCAAATCATGTTAGGATCTGCAGATTTTGGAAATGTACAAAAAGAATTTGATGCATTTGGAAAAAAATAGCTCATCTTTAAGCTTTATCACTTACTACATATACACAGAGTTTGCTGCTGCATCTAGCTCCATCCCTCTGCAAATCTATAATATACAGAAATTCATCTTTCATTGTTACATCACAATCACTACACGTGACCTGTCAGCTGACTAAATTACATCAACGCAGGTCCTTTCAGAACACCGCGGGACGCCGAGGACAGAGGACACCACCGGAGAGGAGACCGGGGGCCGCCAGAGAGGTAAGTATAAGGTTTTTTTTAATTTTTTACATTTTAATTCTTTTTTTTACTAGTGATGCTGCATTTAAAGCAGTATAAGTTGGTCACACAATATAAATTCATGCCAGTTGCATGGATTTATATTGTGTGACCAACTTGTCAAGCACTTTTCCAAGTGATGCTCAAAATCGGTTAGAAAAGCGCTTGAAAAAACGCAAGCAAAAATGCATGCAAAAATGTTTAAAAAACGCTTCTCCCTGGCAGAAAAAACACATGTAAAATCTGCATGCATTTTTTCTGCCAGGGAGATGCAGAAAAGCTCAGGAAAAATCTGCATCAATTTAGCATCGTGGGCACATACCCTAACAGTTCCCATCAAGCACCATATAACATATGTAGCCATCAGCTTTTGTTTTGGCCAAAAGATTTTTTAAGCCACCACCACGACAAGGTAGACTCTTATGGCAGGGCACTTCTCTACTCTAACCTATTAAACATTTCTTAAAATATCCAATACTCTTTTAGGCATATTTTTAGTAATTTTTCTTTAAGGGAATGTGTCACATACATTTTTTGACCAATGTTAAACATAAATGACCAATAATACCACATACAAGAGACAAATACTGTCTCACCATGGCCGGACCAGATATTACCACCACATAGTGACCGAATAATACCACATACAAGGAACAATGACTAGACCACATATTACCACCACAGTGACTGAATAATACCACATACAAGGAACAAATACCTCCACACCGTGGCCAGATCACATATTTCCACCATATAGTGACCGAATACTTCAATACTAATCATTAATAAAAAAAACAATACTAATATTACTATAAGTGTCATTATACACAGGAGTTCTGTACATAGTATACAGTGTACAGTGTCAGTGTACAGGTAATTCAGTGATCAACAGTGACATTAAAAACAGGAGCTCTGTATATAGTGTACAGGTAATACAGGGATCACGAGTGGCATTATACACAGGAGCTCTGTATATAGTGCCAGTGTACAGGTAATATAGGGATCATCAGTGACATTATACACAGGAGCTCTGTACATAGTGTACAGTGTGTAGTGTCAGTGTACAGATAACACACTGACCCACCAGTGACAACTCTAGTTGAAGTCCTAATTCTTCACTTTTTTTCTTCATCAAGCGCAGACCACCATCACTTCTTCCAGCCAGGACTCGTCTCTGCATAAAATAACGCACAGTTATCTAGAGTACATTCCCCAACTTCTACACTATGCACCTGAATACAGACATGCGCCCATCATTAATATATAATTAGTTATTAGACAGCTCACCATTCCAAATATTAATTGTAATCCACCACTGCGCCCCCACTAACTGTAAATAGCCACTTTCCCCACCTAATATATAAATTAATTAGAACCTGTACTCTTTCCCCCAATTCATTACCAGTCACACTCCGTTATCCTCAAAGCCCCACACTCTCCCGATTCATTATATTTACATGCCCCCTTCGCCCCAATTCATTTTGTCATGTCCTCTCTCTCTCTCCCACCCTCACTTCATCATCATTTACTCTCCCCCTCCCCCAATTCATCATCATTTGTTGTCCCCACCCTCAATTCATTATCATTTGCTCTCCCCACCACCCACTCCCAGTTCATTATGTGCTCTACCCACCCCCCACTCCCAGTTCATCATGTGTTCTCCTTACCCCCCACTCCCAGTTCATCATGTGCTCTCACCACCCCCACTCCTAGTTCATCATGTGCTCTCCCCCAAGACAATTTAGTTAATTCTATAAAAAAATAAAGTTTTCATACTTACCTCTCATACGATCCCCTGCAGCTCCACTTCTGGACTGGCAGCATCCTTGCGCTGAATACCATGTCATTACGTACACGCGGTCTCCAGCGCATCACTAAATGGGAGGAGGGACTCCCTTGGAGCTGCACGGCTGTTCAGATTTGAAGGCTGTGAGAGCTCCAAGGCTCCCTGTGCAGAGGACAAGTAAGCTGCCGGCTGTACTCGATACCCTGGGGCCTGGTGAGCAGAAGCACAAGAGGAGGGGCACTGGACTGTGCTCAGGCCCCTGCTCTTTACCGCTGTTCACCGGGCCCCATACAGCAGTAAGGGCAGTAATGCCCTTATGGTGGCCCTGATTATCATATTACTATCACAGGTGCTATTCTTACATTATAACTAAATACATTCGGTTGCACTAGCATGTGAACAGTACCTGAAATAGACAAAACCTGCAAGAAACAAATGAGCTGCAGCAAACCCTGCTGTAACTGAATAACTAAAAAGACAAAATGTTTTTTTTCAGTGCCTGAAATAGTTAATGTTTGTCTATGATAGATGTCAGAATACATTGTTCATCACAGATTGCCTTGTGTAGGCTGCAAAGATGCTGAACTGTCTATGCTGAGCATTGTCCACCACCAAAAGCATCTATAATGGGCACATGAACATCAGAACAGGACTATGGAGCAAAATATAAAGGTGGCTCACCTGATGAAGCATGTCTTCTTTTATATCATATTGATAGCTCGATTGGTGTGTGTTGTTTAGCTGGAACAGAGATGGCATCAGGATTTGCTATGGGAAGTATGCAAACCATTGAAGGCAGTGTGATTCTCTGAGCAATGTTTTGCTAAGAATCCTTGGGTTCCGGCATGCACATGGATTCTACCGTGACAAATACAACCTATCTAATTGAGACCAAATGCACTCCTGTATGGCATTGTATACTCTAATGGCAGTGCTGGATATACACTACCCAATTTGCTCAGGAATGATTTGAGGTACATGAAAAGAGCTTTAGAGTGTTCTATTGACCTCAGAATTCTCCCAATTTTCTCAATCTTGTCTAGTATTTTAGAGATGTGCAGAAAAACCAAGTTCAATCTACTAAGACCTCTCTTTGCAAGCAACAGGTTCTACAAGATCGGCTGATAGCATATTGATGCCAAATGCTTCAAGACATCTTCAGAGGTCGTGGAGTCCATGCCTCATTAGGTCAGGCCTGTTTTGTGAGATCTACACAATATAAGGCATGTGTTTTAATGCTATGGCTGATTGTTGTATATTTTAACTTCTTACATTTTTTTCACAGCTTGTGTCTGGGGTATTTGCAGCAGGCTCAGATCCATTCTGAGCAGATGTTGGCCATGTTACATAGCTACTATCTACCTATAACTGCTAGCTCCCAATACTGCTGTTTTAAAATTTTGATGCCGCTGTCAACAATTGTGCTGAATAGCTTCCGTTGACCCACCGTGATGTAACTGCTAGCTACCATGGCAGTGGGGGCCTGTGTAATGCCCAGATGACTGTCTTCTGGTTACTCCTGTGCAGACTAGCCATCGGCTTACCATCATTTACACTATACTCAGCAATGGTCTTGTAATGCAGTATATAGTATAGAAGAGCAAACAGGTTCAAGTCCCCTAATAAATCTAAAAAATAACAACTGTATGAAAGCTTAAATCAACTCCATTTATTTGTTCAAAAATAAAGAAATAAACATATTTGATATTGCCATGTCTGTGAAAGTTTGATCTATAAAAATATAAAAATTATATAAATCATACAATAAATGCCAAAAAGAAAAAAAAAATTAAATGCCAGAATTGCTGTTTTTTTCTGCAGTTCACCACAAAAAAATACAATAGAAAGTGATAAAAACATTAGATGTATTTTAAAATGGTAAATAAAAACTACAGCAAACAGCATGCAAGCAAAAATCACTGATACAGGTTCACTGATGGAAAAATAATAAAGTTAAAGGTGTCCAAAACTGGCAACAGAAAGAAACATTTGTTTTACAAGGTTCTACATTTTTTAATCACTAAAATATAAGAAAAAGATGAACCGTTTGCTATCACAGTAATTTTACTTACCTGGAAACTCATATTGCTGAGTTATTTTTACTGCACAATGAGTCCAGCAAGTAAAAATTTTTTTTTAAAAATTGTGTTTTTTTTACCAATTCGAACCATTTAGGATTTTTTTTCCTTATTTAAGTGAATTATGTAGTAAAATGGTTGGTCTCGTTCAAAACTAAAACTCATCTCACATAAAACAAGCCCTCATGCAGCTAAAAATAAAAAAGCTATGACTCTTGAAAGAAGGGGAGATAAAAACATAAGAACAAAAAAAAACAATAAATCGCCTGATTTTAATAAGAACCTGTCATCAGGATTTTATACTTCATATTTCAAACAAAGGCCAAGTATGTAAAAGTACTTTAATGCTTACTAAATCCTTACCTTTCTTGTAGAAATCTGTTTTGCAGTTTTAGAAAAATGCATTGTTGAAACTGTATGCTAATGAGTTGTAAGTGGAGTGGGTGGGCCGCGCATATACATCTCTCCTGTTTCTCTGCCTTTTCCCCTCTCTCTGCCTGCCAGCTTCTCTGACTGATCGACCTGCCTTTATTTAATAGTAAAAAACTAGGAGGAGAAAAAAAACTAGGAGAAAAAACAGAGTAATAGAGTTTTATCCGAGGGAGATAAGGATGTTAAATAAGGTTATGCTAACCTGATTTAGTTTTGTATACACATTTCCATGACTTATCAATCCAGCTGCTGCAGGTCCAACGGGTCATCAGACCGGGAAATCACAGATAAGGAGAATTTGCGGATAATCTGCGCACTTGCCATCACATATAATAGATTCAAGTCCAGACGGAAAGTATTTGCGTTTTTTCTTTATTCAGTTGATGCGTATCGAAGTACTACAGGCTTCTTTGTCAGAACAAGAAAACCATGATGATTATATTTGATACCAGCAGCACAGATAATCCACAAATTCTCCTTATCTGCCTTTATTAAAATACAGTTAGTTTCGGGTTCTCTTTTAAAGGGTTAGAAGGGAAGAAATGTAAAGATGAAGGCGTAAGGAATGTGTGTTTTATCTACCTATGTGTGTATGTTATACAGTGATGTGTGTATGTGATATACTAATGTGTGTGTGTTATATACTGGTGTATGTGCTATATTCTGATGTGTGTCTTGTATACTGATGTGTATATATATATATATATATATATATATGTGTTATATATTGGTGTGTGTATTAGATACTGCTGTGTGTTATATACTGAAGCGCATATTGTATATTGATGTGTGCATATATTTGTTATATACTGATGTGTGTATTAGAAGCTGATGGGTGTGTTATATACTGATGTGTTTATGATATATTGGTGTGTATATGTGTGTTATATTGTGATGTGTGTATTATATAGTAAGGTGTTTGTGTTATATAATTCTATCTGTGTGTGTTTATGCAACATTATATGTGCAGCATTCGCACTTATAAATACCGACATTCTAGACAAGAGTTTGACGGCAACTACCAAATGAACTAGCAAATTTGTCTCATTCATTGGGTGATTGGATTTTGTATACTGCAACAAAAATCATTTATCTCGGCGGCACATCGCTTGTATAAACAGGCGATGTGCTGTCGTTAACATGATGTATATAGGCATAGAACGGTCTATTAGTGTTCGTTCTATCCCGATCATTCTTCGTCAGACTGAGTAAAGAGGTGGGTAAATAAATACCGAACAACTTGAATAAAGTCGATAGGCACTCGTTGAACGGTCTGAAATTGACTCAACTAGATGCACCCTAAATATTTCTGGTTCAATGTTAGCATTTGAGACTCCGTTTTTATTTTTGCCCAAGGCCACACTTTGTCTAAAACCATCCCTGCCCAGGACCTGGAATTTGTCATGCACTGGTTTCACATAGTTGCAACCAGGCCACCCATATTAACCCCTTCACTCCCAAGCCTGTTTTCACCTTCATGACGGGGCCAAATTTTACAATTCTGACCACTGTCACTTTATGAGTTAATAACACTGGAATGCTTCAACGGATCTCACTGATTCAGAGACTGTGTTCTTGTGACATATTGTACTTCATGATAGTGTTAAAATTTCTTCGATATGACTTGCGTTTATTTGTGAAAAAAACGGAAATTTGGTGAAAGTTTGGAAAATTTTGCAATTTTCAAACTTTCAATTTTTATGCCCTTAAATCAGAGAGTTATGTCACACAAAATAGTTATTAAATAACATTTCCCACATTTCTACTTACATCAGCACAATTTTGGAAATATAATTTTTTGTATTAGAAAGTTAGAAGGGTTAAAAGTTGACCAGCAATTTCTAATTTTTCTAACAAAATTTGCAAAACCATTTTTTTTAGGGACCACATCACATCTGAAGTGACTTTGAGGGGTCTACATAACAGAAAATACCCAAAAGTGACACCATTCTAAAAACTGCACCCCTCAAGATGCTGAAAACCACATTCAAGAAGTTTATTAACCATCTAGGTGCGTCACAGGAATTAATGGAATGTGGAAGGAAAAAGTGAAAATTGTACTTTTTTTCCCAAAAATGTTACTTTAGAGCCAAATTTTTCAATTTTCACAAGGGTAACAGGAGAAAATAGACCCCAAAATTTGTTGTGCAATTTCTCCTGAGCACGCCGATCCCCTATAAGTGAAGGAAAACTACTGTTTGGATGCACAGCAGGGCTTGGAAGGGAAGGAGTGCCATTTGACTTTTTGAATGCAAGATTTGCTGGAATAATTAGCGAATGCAATGTCGTGTTTGGAAAGCCCCTGATGTGCCTAAACAGTGGAAACTCCCCACAAGTGACACCATTTTGGAAACTAGACCCCTCAGAGAACTTATCTTGCTGTGTGATGAGCACATTGAACCCCCAGGTGCTTCACAAAAGTTTATAATGTAGAGCCATGAAAATAAAAAAAAACATTTTTCCCAGAAAAGTTTTTTTTTTATCCTCAAATTTGGCATTTTCACAAGGGTAACAGGAGACATTGTTGCACCATAAAATTTGTTGTGCAATTTCTCCTGAGTATGCTGATACCCAATATGTGAAGGAAAACAACTGTTTGGAAGCACAGTAAGGCTTGGAAGGGAAATACAAAATTTGCTGGAATAATTAGCAGATGCTATGTCACATTTGAAGAGCCCCTGCTGTGCATAAACAGTGGAAAACTCCTAAAAGTGACACCATTTTGGAAACAGGGCCCCTCAGGTAACTTATAGTTGTGCTCAAAAGTTTACATACCCTGGCAGAATTTTTCCTTTCTTGGCCTTGTTTCAGAGAATTGAATGATAACAAAAAATATTTTTCTCCACTCATGGTTATTGGTTGGGTGAAGCCATTTATTATCAAACTACTGTGTTTCTCTTCTTAAATCTTAATGACAACCAAAAGCATCCAAATGACACTGATCAAAAGTTCACATACCCTGGTGATTTTGGCCTGATAACATGCACAAAATTTGACACAAATGGGTTTGAATGGCTACTAAATGTAACATCCGCACCTGTGACCTGTTTGCTTGTAATCAGTGTGTGTGCATAAAAGCTGAGTGAGTTTCTGGGATCCAGACAGACTCTTGCATCTTTCATCCAGCCAAGTGTGGTGAGCACCTTAAACCCCCAAGTGTTTTACAGAAGTTTATAATGTAGAACCGTGAAAATAAAAAAATCCCATTTTTCCCCACAAAAAAGTTATTTTAGCCCCAAATTTTTTATACTCAAAGGGGTAACAGGAGAAAATGGACCCCAAAATTTGTGCAATTTCTCCTGAGCTTGCAGATACCCCACCATATGTGGGGAAAAACTATTGTTTGGGCCCACGGCAGGGCTCAGAAAGGAAGGAGTGACGTTTTGGAATGCTGACTTTGATGGAATGGTCTGCAGGTGTAATATGTTTGAAGAGCCCCTAATGTGCTTAAACAGTGGAAAACCCCCACAAGTGACCCCATTTTGGACACTAGACCCCTCAAGGAATTTATTTAGATGTGTAGTGAGCACCTTGAACCCACAGGTACTCCACAGAATTTTATAATGTGGATCTGTAAAAATGAAAAAAAAAAATTTTTCCCACAAAAATGTTGTTTTAGCCCCAAATTTTTCCATTTCTACAAGGATAGCGGGAAAAAATGGACCTAAAAAATTGTTGTGCAATTTTTCCTGTGTATGCCGATACCCCATGTGGTCGAAAACTACTTTTGAGGCACAGTGCAAAGCTCAGAAGGGAAGAGGCACCATATTGGGCACCATAATGGAGTTCAGATTCTGTTGGACTGGTTTTAGGGTGCCATGCCACCTGAAGTGCCAGACCCCCCCATAAGACACCCCATTATACAAACTACACCTCTAAAAGAATCCATCTAGGTGTGCAGTGATCATATTGACACCACAGATGGGTCACAGAATTTTATACCATTGGGCAGAGAAGAAAAAAATAATGACATTTTTACCACCAAAATTTTGTTTTAACCCCAGATTTAACATTTTCACACTGGGAAATGAGTACAAATGGCACCAAAATTTGTCCCACAATTTCTGCTGAATGTAGAAATACCTCATATGTGGCTGTAGACTACTGCTTAGCCACACGGCAAGATTCAAGAGGGACAGAGCACTATTTGCCTCCTGGAGAGCAGATTTTTCTAGAGTAATTTGCGGACTCCATATACAGAGCCCCTAAGTGCTAGAATAGCAGAATCCCCCCTCTAGTGACCCCATTTTGGACATTATACCCCTTTGGGAATTTATCTACAGGTGTAGTGACGATTCTGACTCCATGGTTCTTTTCCCGAAACAAGAAGCAGTGGATGTTGCTGAGTGAAAATTGCAAACTGCAAGTTGTAGTGACCAGTACATTGTCGTGACCAGTACATTGTAGTGAACAGTACGTTGTGCCTAGGTCATGCTTTTGGAGACACGCACCTGTAAATTAGGCGGGCTCTCATCGCTACAGAAATGCCAAACATGTGGACGCTAGATGTGGTTTAGGCACACTGTGGGGTTCAGAAGGGAGGGGGGCATTTGGATTTGGGAACGCAGAATTTGCTGAATTTCTTTTGAGGGCCGAGGAGCCATAGCGCTTTTCCAGTGTTAGAACCTTGCTCTTAGGTTTTTTCCTTTGCTGGTCACATGACCTTGTTGGCCTATTTAATCCTGCTCCGCCCTTCTGGCTTTGCTGGACTTCATTGTATAACTACTTTCTAGCTAGCCTGTGCTCTGTATCTAACTCTGTTAGTTTGCTTGGTCTACGGACCTCTATGTTCTATATATTTTGTTTGTTCGTCTGTCTGCTACTATTTCTGTTAGGAGGTGTCCCATTTTCCTCCCAGTCCTTAGTACTTGTAGGGATTCCTTCCCCACATCTATAGGTCTCCGTACAGACTAGCTTAGGACTTTAGCAGGTCTGATCGCAGGATCAGGTTCCCTGTTACATCGTAGGGATTCAGCTGAGTTCTATCGTAGGGACAGATCTCCTCTCTTTCCTTAGCTCTGGTAGCAGAACATAACAGTAAGTCCAGCCTGCAAATTCTCTAAGGAAAGATTTTTCTGTTCCATCATGGTGTCGGTTCAGGATTTGGCTCATCGCCTGCAGGGACTCTCTCTGGAGGTGGCCGAGCTCCGTCAGCACGTGAGTAACTGTCCTGGAGCACATTTCTTGGAGCCTAAGGTATGTTTGCCGGATTTATTTTTTGGTGAACACCGAGAATTTTTTTCATTTAAAAATGCTTGCTTATTGTATTTTCGTTTGAGACCCAAGTCCTCTGGGGATGAATCCCAGCGCATAGGGTTCATAATGTCACTTTTGCGCAAAGAGCCTCAGGAGTGGGCCTTTTCTTTGCAACCTAGTGATACATGCTTCAGATCAGTGGATAGTTTTTTTTCTGCTTTGGGACTATTATATGATGATCCTGACCGTGTCGCATCAGCTGAGACTGAGTTGAGACGTTTGAAACAGGGATCAGGTAATGTGGAAAAATATTGTACTCATTTCCGTCGTTGGTCTACTCAAACAGGGTGGAACGATTCTGCTCTGAAAAGTGTATTTCTTGCTGGGCTCAATGAAAGGGTTAAAGACCTGCTAATTGCTTATCCTACACCTGAAGATTTGCAACAGGCTATGCAATTAGCTATACGGGTGGATAGGAGACTGCGTGCAAGGGTTAATGAGAGCAAATCCTCTGCTATGTCAGTTTCTGGTTATGAGAATGTGTGTACTAACAGTGGTGAACCGATGGAGATTGGATCGGTGGCACCTCGCTCTCAAGAAAAAGACCGTAGATTTTCTGAAGGCTTGTGTTTCTATTGCGGAAAATCTGGTCATTTGATTAAAGGCTGTGAGCTTCGTATGAAGAAAGAAAAAAAAATGGTCAGTCATGCCTGTATTGCCTGTTTAAATTCCAAGGGTGTATTTTTAGCTGCTTCCACGATTGCTCAGGAAAAATTAATGGAATTTCGGGTGTTTGTTGATTGTGGGTCTACTCTGAATGTAATTGATGGGGGATTCTTGGAAAGACTCAATTTAAAACCCGAACCTTTATCATCCCCCATTGCTGTGGTTTCTGTGGATGGTTCCCCTTTGAAGAATATTACTCTCAAGGTCTGTGAATTTCCTCTCACTATTAATGGTGTTCACCATGAGAAATTGGATTTGGTAGTTTTGAATAACTTGCCTTCTCCAGTAATATTGGGATTGCCCTGGTTAAAATTTCACAATCCTGTACTGGATTGGTCTACCAGTGAAATTAAATCCTGGAGCCATAAATGTTATGACAAGTGTTGTAACGGGCGTATTGCAGCTTTGGATAGGGGAGAATTGCCTGTTCCTATTCAGGATTTTTGGAGAGTTTTTTCTGAGAAGGAATCGCAGGTTTTGCCTCCCCATAGAGACTATGATTGTTCTATTGAATTTGTCCCTGGAGCGACTCTTCCTAAAAGTCGTTTATTTAACCTTACTATTCCTGAGAGGAAGGCTTTGGAGGAATACATACAGACAAGTTTTGCCGCCGGTCACATTAGGCCCTCTAAGTCTCCTGTGGCGGTTGGATTTTTTTTTGTTAAAAAAAAGGACGGCGGTTTACGTCCTTGTCTGGATTTTCGTGAGATTAACAAAATTACTGTACGCAATCCTTACCCACTGCCATTGATTCCTGATCTGTTTAACCAGTTATTGGGGGCCAAGTGGTTCTCTAAAATTGACCTTAAGGGGGCATACAATCTGTTGCGCATGAAGGAGGGTGACGAATGGAAGACTGCTTTTAACACTCCTGTGGGTCATTTTGAGAATCTGGTTATGCCTTTTGGTCTTACTAATGCTTCTGCATTTTTTCAGAATCTTATTAATGACATCCTTAGACCTTTGATCGGCAAAAATGTGGTTGTGTATTTGGATGACATTTTGATTTATTCGCCGGATCTGGAGTTTCATTGGCGGAGCGTACGTGAGGTATTACAGTTATTAATGGACAATTCGCTTTTTGCTAAGCTGGAGAAATGTGAGTTCGCTGTACAGAGAATTAGTTTTTTGGGTTACATTATCTCCAGCGAAGGTTTTGAGATGGACCCGGTTAAAGTTCAAGCTGTACAGGAATGGCCTAGGCCTATTGGTTTGAAATCGATACAGAGGTTTTTAGGTTTCGCCAATTATTACAGAAAATTCATAAAAATTTTTTCTAGTATTGTCAAACCTCTGACCGATCTCACCAGGAAAGGTGCTGATGCGGTTCAGTGGTCTTCTGGGGCCATTGAAGCTTTTGTGTATCTCAAGGAGAGGTTCACCTCTGCTCCCATCCTTATGCAGCCTGATGTGACTAAGCCGTTTTTGGTTGAGGTTGATGCTTCCTCTGTGGGGGTTGGCGCAGTATTGTCTCAGGATAACGGGGATGGATTACATCCCTGTGCCTTTTTTTCAAAAAAATTTTCGGAGACTGAACTGAATTACGATATTGGTAATCGGGAATTATTGGCTATTAAACTCGCATTTGAACACTGGCGCCACTTCTTGGAAGGTACGGAATTTCCCGTTCAGGTTCTTACGGATCATAAAAATCTGATATATCTTGATGCTGCCAAGCGCCTGAATGCCCGTCAGGCTAGGTGGGCACTGTTTTTCTCGCGGTTTAATTTCTCCGTTACTTACATCCCTGGTACTAAGAATGTTAAGGCGGATGCCTTGTCTCGCAGTTTTTCTCCCATAGTCGGTGCTGAGAAAGAGGAGAACATTTTACAAGAAGGTGTTGTGATAGCTGCTTTGGACTCCGTTTTGGAAGATGAGATTCTTAAAGCACAGAGAATGCCCCATCTAACACTCCTCATGGGAGGTTGTTTGTGCCTGGGACCTTTAGGAGAGATTTGTTTGTTGAGTGTCACGAATCTCGGTTGGCAGGTCATCCCGGAATCTCTGAGACCAAGAGACTGGTGGGTCGCAGTTTTTGGTGGCCTGGATGGCAGAAGGAAGTCATTAAGTGGGTGCGTCAATGTACTATATGTGCTAGATCTAAGTCCTCACATACTCCTGCTGCGGGGTTGCTTTGTCCTTTGGAGGTTCCCAGTGCTCCTTGGACACATTTGGCTATGGACTTTATAACTGACCTTCCCCCCTCTGAGGGTTTTACTGTCATCTGGGTGGTCGTGGACCGTTTTAGCAAGATGTGTCACTTGGTTCCCTTCGTCAAACTGCCCTGCGCTAAAACTCTCGCTAAGGCCTTTGTCAAGGAAATTGTCAGACTTCATGGCGTTCCTACTGACATTGTTTCTGATAGGGGTCCTCAGTTCGTGGCTCGTTTTTGGCGTGCCTTTTGTGACAGGTTGGGAGTTCATTTGTCGTTCTCGTCCGGATATCATCCTGAATCTAATGGCCAGACAGAAAGGAAAAACCAGGATGTTGAGCAGTTCTTGCGTTGTTTTGTGGCAGACAATCAAGAGGGGTGGTCTGAGTTTCTGCCACTTGCTGAATTTGCTCTGAACAATCATACATCTTCTTCTGCTGGTTGTTCGCCTTTTTTTTGTTGTTCTGGGAGACATCCGTCGTTTGGGTCGTTCTCCAAGTTGGGATCTGCCGTGCCTGAGGAGGAGAATTTTTCCGGTGATTTGGAGAGAGTTTGGACGGATGTGCGTGGTAATCTTCAGGAGGCCAACAGAAAATCTAAAGACTACTTTGATAGGAAACGACAGGAGGTTTTGTTTGCTGTTGGTGACATGGTTTGGTTGTCCTCTAGGAATCTGCGGTTGAGGATTCCTTCTAAGAAATTGGGTCCCAAGTTTGTAGGGCCCTTTAAGGTGCTTCAGGTTGTCAATCAATCTGCTGTTAGGTTGCAGGTTCCTACCTCCTGGAGAATTAATCCAGTATTTCATGTCTCTCTGTTAAAAAAAGCTGTTGTGTCGGATGGTGACGCCTCTGCCTCTGTTCCTCCGGTGGTGGAGGACGGGGAATATGAAATTTCTCGCATCCTTAACTCTAGACGGTATAGAGGTAGTTTGCAGTATCTTGTGGCCTGGAAAGGTTTCGGACCCGAGGATAACTCTTGGGTGAGGTCAGATGATGTTTCCGCGTCCAGACTTATCAGAGCGTTTCACAGGAGATTTCCTGATAAGCCTGGTCCTAGGGGATCCGGAGGATCCTCTTAGAAGGGGGGGTACTGTTAGAACCTTGCTCTTAGGTTTTTTCCTTTGCTGGTCACATGACTTTGTTGGCCTATTTAATCCTGCTCCGCCCTTCTGGCTTTGCTGGACTTCATTGTATAACTACTTTCTAGCTAGCCTGTGCTCTGTATCTAACTCTGATAGTTTGCTTGGTCTACGGACCTCTATGTTCTATATATTTTGTTTGTTTGTCTGTCTGCTACTATTTCTGTTAGGAGGTGTCCCATTTTCCTCCCAGTCCTTAGTACTTGTAGGGATTCCTTCCCCACATCTATAGGTCTCCGTACAGACTAGCTTAGGACTTTAGCAGGTCTGATCGCAGGATCAGGTTCCCTGTTACATCGTAGGGATTCAGCTGAGTTCTATCGTAGAGACAGATCTCCTCTCTTTCCTTAGCTCTGGTAGCAGAACATAACATCCAGAGCCTTTGTGCTACCAGTAACGTGAAAGCCCCTATATTTCCATTGACAGATGGTGGACCTGAGTGGGGGCTTGCTTTTTTTTGTGGATTGGTTTGAAGCTTTTGTTAGGAAAATTTTACATAACATTTTGGATCACATTTATCTGGCACTCTACGCTGAGCACTTATATCTAGGTTTCCATCTGAATCTCTGAGTGAAATGATTCAGCTGAATCCCCCAAGGGATCCATTCACTATAATGAGGCAGCAGAGTTACTCTGGAGTAGGTCTGGCCTCTGTTCAGCATTGTCCTTCTTTTTAGAAGAGCACCAAACTGTGGCCGACGGCACTTCTATGCACGCCTAAAAAGACGGACACTGCCGGATCACAGGTCAGACACGTCCACAGTGCCTCCTTTTGCCTCATTATAGGGAATCTTCCACCGGGGATTCCGTCTGAATCACATATTTCAGAGATTTACAAGGAAAGCCCACTGTAAGCGCTCAGCGCAGAGCGCAGGATAAATGTTAACTGAGCCTTACAGCGATCTTTGGGAGGCAAAATGAATAAATCAACAGCTGGTTAAGAACTGGCTTTATATATTTTTTACTTCGTTCCTAGTGTTATATAAGCAATTAGACGACTTTATTCTTTGGGTCGGTGCGATTACAGCAATACCAGATTTATAGCGGGTTTTTATGTTTGGCAACTGTCACACACTAAAAGACGCTTTTTATTGCTAAAACTATTTTTTACTTCGCCATATTTTGAGAGCTATGATTTTTCCATATTTTGGCCAACAGAGTCACGTGATGACTTGTTTTTTGTGATATGAGTTGACATTTTTATTGGTACCATTTTCGGGCACGTTTTTAGATCGCTTTCTATTCTGATTTTTGGGAAGCAGAATGAACAAAAACAAGAAATTCAGAAATTGTTTTTTCGTTTTTTTTTTATGCTGTTCCGTGCGTGGTAAAATTGATAAGGCAGCATTATTCTTCGGGTCAGTACGATTACAGCGATATCAAATTTATATCTTTTTTATGTTTTGCCGCTTTTATGCAATAAAAACTATGTTATAGAAAAAATAATTATTTTTGCATCGCTTTATTCTGAGAGCTATAACTTTTTTTATTTTTCCGCTGATTGAGCTGTATGGCAGCTTGTTTTTTGCGGGACAAGATGACGTTTCAGATATACCATTTTTATTTACATTCGTCTTTTGATCGAATTTTATTCCACTTTTTGTTCTGCGGTATTATGATAAAGCATTATTTTTGGCTCTTTTTTTTTACGGTGTTCACTGAAGGGTTTAACTAGTGGGACAGTTTTATAGGTCAGGTCGTTCCAGAAGTGGCGATACCAAATATGTGTACTTTTTTTATTTATTTTTATCTTCATAAAAATATTTATTCATGGGAACAATATATTTTTATTTTTTTATTATTATTTTGCGATTTTATTTTTTTTTACAATTTTTTTTTTCACTTTCACTTACTTGTTTACTTTGTCCCTCTATGGCACTTTCACTTTTTTCAGCCTGATCGCTTATAAAGCATAAGGATGCAGCAGCATTCCTATGCCTTATAAACTGTCAGTGCTGTACTGGCACACAAAGTTGCTTGATCATGCACTGCGCATGATCTAGCAACTTTTATAGCTCTGGTGACCCGGATGTCGTTATGCCAACATTGGGTCACCCAGATAACAATCTGATGTCGCGGGGTTCTCCGATCCAAGGGCAGAGGGGCTTTCTTCCCTATTGCAGCATTTAGCGGGTTAAAGTGTCAGAAGTGGTGCGGACACCACTGCTGGCACTGAGTCCCAGGTGTCAGCTGTCAGAATCAGCTGACACCCGGCGGCAATCGCCTGCACACAGCCCCCTGTGCGCGGGCAATCGCCATGACGTATATATACTGCATTGGTTGGGAAGTCCTTCCCGACATTGAAGTATATATACTATATATACTGCAAATGTCGGGAAGGGGTTAATCAGATTTAAAAATATGCATATAAAAATGAAAAATCTGCATGTATTAAATTGACAGAGAAAAGGATGTTATAAATATTTATTAATTTGACTGGATTACAACCTTTTGTACATCACAATTTGCATAAATTCTCAAGTTACATCCTGTGTACAACCACAAAAAACTATGACATGGATTTTTACATAAAATGAAACATTAACAGATTTACAGGCATATTCTATACAGCTTGTTTTAACTTTTTTTACATCTTTATTTTCTTAAATAAAATAATTTTTAAGGGATTTAAAACAACAAAATAAAATTAAAAATACACAAACAAAAAAGAGCAGACCTCCATCAATGCATGCAACATTCAATATGAAAACGCTTAGCGTAAGACAATACAGAATTTACGTAATTCCATTATATTTTTTACACTTTTCCTTATATCTCTTATATATCAGACTCGCTGTACAGATTCTCAATGGTTGTCGACAAACACACGGATCAGCCACCGCTGGTTTATCATCTGACCACATCACAGAACACTTCTAGAGTTACGATTGAACAGAATGCTCACATTTACATGCTGAATGCCTAAGGGAAGTAGAACCCGTCAATTCATTTCATCTACAAAATGTATACTTATTTACACAATAACAAAATAAAGGAACTTGCTTCTTACGACCTTTGCATTCAGAATTCATTAGACTAGCAGAGCATAGAACGCTAATTATGGTATATAGCTAAAGACAGAATATTTACTTTTTATGGCCGGTTTTGCTTCATATTTTATGATAGCAGGGTGTTTTTCCTGCAATGTAAGAAGTAAAATAAAATCTGTTTTATCCTTTTCTAATGGAAAAAAAAACAATTGTATTCAAAATACCTGAAACTTAAACATATCTGGGATGTTAACGAAACATCAGGCACTAGTAATGTCTGCAACATTAAGGACTAGGAAGAGTTTGGTTTTGAGGGTACATGCAATGTCTATGTTGGGTTGTGTTGTACCATGGTGTTGGCTTCTTGAACATAGCTTTTCGCATTTTATTGTTACGTGTGCTTAACAAAGGCTACGTTTCAAGAATTGCCAACCTTAAAATATTAATGAATGGATACCGTCTCTTCAAGCTGCAGACATTGAATATTAAGCCAACTCAAGCTTAATATCTATACCTCATCATTTCCAGACTTGAGAACCTAAAGTAATAAGAACAATATAAATCTCATTCGCATGTAAACACCCACACTGTGCTTTTTACTTAACCTTTTCAATTCCCGTGGACTCAACTGAATAAAAATTTGATTCACTTGCATATAAATAAACATAAATATCTATGATTTTATCTTGGCTCTCTATACATAAAATTGATCTTAATAAATAAGGATTTAACACATATTAAGATTTATGTAGATACTTCTAGGAGAAGCAAAAAGCCATAAACACCATTATTGTGTTTAAATATATGTGCAACGAAAAATACTGATACTTCTTTATTACATCCTTTTTTTTTTTCAATATTTTTGTTTTACAACTTTTTTTTTTTTTTAATTATTTTTCACTTACAGAAAAAGCATTGAGACATCAATGTTGCATAGAATACTTCCATAATAACTCAAGAATTTGGTTTAACACATTGTTGGCACAATTCGGAAGCAAATAGTGCACTAATAAAAAGTCAAAGATGCACCGAAAAAAGATGTCACTCACTCTATACGACAGATGAAGAATGCATCTGTAAGATTTCATTTGTTCAAGAGGTACTAATTCTAAGAATGTCTGCACTAAGGAAACAGATTTATGATTACTTGCAGCTTCTATATATACAATTTATGTCCCAGAAAGACAGAAAGAAGATATTTTATGGTAGTTTGGAACGTTAATGCAGTTCTATCAATGGAATGTATTGCAAGAATAAAGGCAAACCAATGTTAGCCCTGCTAATTTAGTGCTGATTAGAGGTTTCCTAGCAAGAATCGTATTTGTGCTATCATTCTGACTTGACATTTCTATAGCAACCATTCGCATGCTTTGCAGTCTTTTACAGTAAGTCGCAGCATAAAATAATTACAGTTTAAAGAAGAAATGCACACGTTTCACTCGCTTAGCTTGTGAAGGAACCTTTTAGAAAAAAATAAATGCACAAAACCAACGCAAATTTCTATCCATTTTAATTGACATTAAATTTGCTTGATTTTGCTAGAAACCACTTACTGCATCGTATGATGGTCCATAGTGATTGTAGCATTTATCAGTGACAATACATTTCAGTATACCCATAATCTCAGTCATTCACCTGAGTTTCTAAGAGAAAATGCAGAACGGCATCCCAATCATTGCTCTTCAAATGCCTTTCCTAATTCTAGGTTGGCATGACAGACAAGCCCATACCTTCGCTTCGTATCTTTTGTAAATCACCACGTTACTGAAAGCCTCAGCCTGTATTGTAGCACTAATGGTTTAACTCTTACATGTGCCTAAAATGATAAGTAGGTAACGCATACACCAGCATTTGCCAGCTGTGTCATAACCGAAGCACTTCGTTAGGATGTATTAACTCATCATCAGCATTTTGCTATTCATATTACAGAAGAAGAGATAGGCACTACACGTTTACCGTACTGATACTGTACATGTGTCGTAGTGAGAACATTACCTGCAACTGATAGGAATCAAATATACTGTTGTAAATATTCCATAATCCAATAGACATACAGTACGAAACTGCAATTTTATAGTAGCTATAGATGAGAAACATCAAAGGTGCAAACTAGATAGAACACTTACTAGGATGTGATACTAATATACTTGTTTTTCTTGCTGTGATCTGTGGTGCCTGATATTGCCTTAGTTTATAATGCTTCTAAGATTGCTCCATGAAATAAAACATCAAGAAAAGACACTTCTAGATGCTAAACTGGAATCATTAACATTCTTCTAGACACTAGAGGCCATGTTCTCGTTAGCCCCTGGAATGCATTTTAGTAGACTCCTTGTTCTCCAATCAACTGCAAAACATGTCAAGAAATCCTTCTCGTGTAGTCTGAAACATATTCTGCTTCCTGCACGACCTTAATTGAAACTCTATCCTGACATTATCCTCCAGCAAAGACAGCTGATCAATGTGTCTGAGCAGAGCTGGCTAACAGTTTGTGCCAATTTACTATCCGTTTTCTAAGGTCCACTTTGTCCAGCCAGATGTAAGCTTCACCAATCAGCGTTTTTTTCATAAATTTTCCTCCATTTGAGGCAAGTAGAATCTAGGATGAATACAATATAAATTACTAGTATAAAAACAGATATTACCTAAGTAAAAAGCAAGTAACGTGCATAATTCAATACATTTCATCTGCCAGAATCTATGCATGTGTCAACTATGTAAAGTGAGGCAGCTAGCTACAGGTATATGAAGAAGTAATGATGTAGGTGCAAGCCTCTGGATCTTCGTCACTAATCCATATGTATAATTCCCTCCAAGAAAAGTAAAAAAGGCAATACTACAAAAATTCATGTACTGAGGATATTATTTAGCCCAAAAATGTAACATTTCAGATCTACACTCGTAAGGCCACATTTGGAATATAGGATCCAGTTTTGGGCTCCATATTTTATAAAAGGTATTCAGAAGTTAGAGTCAGTTCAAAGCCAGGCAACTAGATTATTAGAAGGGATGGAAGGCCTCTCATATGATGAAAGGTTGGAACAGTTGGACTTGCTTAGCTTAGAAAAAAGATGTCTCAGAGACAATCTAATGTACAGGTGCATCTCACTAAATTAGAATATCATCCAAAAGTTAATGTATTTCAGTTCTTTAATACAAAAAGGGAAACTCATATATTATATAGAGTCATAAACAGAGTGATCTATTACAAATGTTTATTTCTGTTAATGTTCATGATTATGGCTTACAGCCAATGAAAACACAAAAGTCATTATCTCAGTAAATTAGAATTCTTGATAACAACAGCTTGAAAAATGTTTTGAAAATCCGAAATGTTGTTCTACTGAAATGTATGTTCAGTAAATGCACTTGTGGCACCCCAGGGGTCTAGTTTCCACAGTAACAGCAATGTTATGTCTGAGAGCAGGTGGGAGGTCTCTTGGTCAGGGATCCTATGCATGCCACACCTCCTGCCCAGTCCTGGGAGGGGAAGAACTTCCCCTATATAAACCTGGGGCTGAGGCAGGGTTAGAGAGTTCAGAGGGAGAGTGCAGCCAGGAGGGCTGACAGGGAGCTGTGGCTCCGGCTGGGCCCAGCTCCTGGGCCATGCCAGAAGTAGAGACAGAGAAGAGAAGCAGCTATGGGAAGAAACAACAGGAGCTCTGTGGGAGCAGTGTTACAAGAAGTCAGGGGCTGGCAGCTGCAGAGCTCGCCCTGACTGAGAAGATTTCTTACCGGACCCGGAGTCCGAGGCTGTGGGGACTAACTCCTACCCAGCAGCAGAATCCGTCAGGCAGGGGATTTCAGGTCCTCTGGCCAAGAAACCCGAAGGCATGGTCACACGCATGGGACCAGCACCGCCGTCGTGGAGCGGAAGCTATTAGAAGGCCCCGAGTCACCGGCCATACGGGTGAGCACCACACGGTACACTCAGGGACGTGGGCTACTTATACCCGCCTCTAGCAAGGTAGCCAGAAGAGTATCGTTAGTTTGGGAGGCCTACAACTCCGCCTGGCCAGGGGAGATCCCATCTGCTCAAGGACTGACCAGGCCCCAATCGCTAGCCAGTACTCCGGGAGGGTCTATCGTTGTCACCAGTAAAGACCCTGAACTACACCGTACCGTCTCTGAGTGGTTCCTGCTACCCCCATCATCTACGTCGGCTGCCCTGAGGCCATACCCCTCCCGTTGGGGGTTATACTATCACGCTGCACAATCCTACCACCGGCCTCAGCGGTCTGCCCTGCAGCAGCAGCTCCTTAGCTGTACTCAACGGGTGGCGTAGTCGTCCAACATCTACCGCTAATACAGCGCCACTTAGTCTGACTCCCTGGGCACGGACCGGATCACCGCCACGAGACTACAACCCTCAAGAGATCCGGCTCCGGGTAAGCCCCCGTGCACGCGATGCCGCACGACACAGAAGGCCCAGGGGCGCGTCAACTTTTGGCGTAGTCGGCAGGATTTCGTGCCCGCAACCACCGGGTACTGCGTGCCTGAAAAAGACTGTTCAAACTTACCAGTGGTGAAGATTCCCGCCATCCGGCGCCATCTTCAGCCTTCTTCTCGCCATCGGTGAAGATTCCCGCCATCCGGCGCCATTTTCAGCCTTCTTCCCGCCTTCCGTGGAGTTTTCCCGCCGTCGGACGCCATCTTGAGGACGCCGCGCGGGAAGAAGAGGGGCGTGGACTCCGAAAGCACGCGAGAACTGAAGCCCCGCCTCACGTCCGGACGTTGCGTAAGGTCCTGGAAGGAGCCCAGCAGACGCCGACGTCACAGGAGCGCGACGGAAGGTCCTCAACCCTGACGATCCACTGCGGAGCCGCAGCCTACGGAAGAGGATCATCGCAAGGTAGGCCACGGTCCACTAGGGGGGAGAAGGATGTCGGATACGGAGGAGAGCTTCACCGCTTCAACCCCCGCCAGCGCCACCGCTGTTGCGGTCATGCCTTTCACCATGCCCTATATCCCGGGGGCAGCCTGGCTACCCCAGTATACGAGGAAAGCCAAGAGGACCCGGATGGGTCTGAGGACTACCCTCAGGAGGGAGCACAAAGAGGACATAGCTACTGAAGGGAAGTAGCGTGAATAAAGAGCTGTAAATAGTTACCCGTAAGGGTACAAGAACTGCTGCTAATTAAAATATGGTCCCCGTTGGGACTAGTGAACTGTTACCCGTGTGTCCCTATCCCTTAACAGGCTGAGGACTGTGAACAGCCATTCCTTATCCCCACTGGCCGAGGACTGAGAGCGGCCATATCCTTTAAATAATTATGTGTTTCTAGTAATTTATGGGAGTCTTTGGTGGATTTACCGGGAATCCTTTGTACATAGTTGGAGCGTAACCCAGGATGGACTAAAGACTGTTAAGGACTCGGGGCAGGACAGACCCCTACCTGGTTACGTCTCCCTGTTTTGGTGAAATGGACACCTTGCTTTTCTTCAAAAACTGCACCCGGTTGCGGACACGCCGTAACCATCTTTATGTGTTTTTCTTATTGTACTATTATTGTTTATACCTTGTTATGTTTAAAAATATGTTTAGTCCCGGAGTACTAAATTTCACTAGGGGGGAATGTGGCACCCCAGGGGTCTGGTTTCCACAGTAACAGCAATGTTATGTCTGAGAGCAGGTGGGAGGTCTCTTGGTCAGGGATCCTATGCATGCCACACCTCCTGCCCAGTCCTGGGAGGGGAAGAACTTCCCCTATATAAACCTGGGGCTGAGGCAGGGTTAGAGAGTTCAGAGGGAGAGTGCAGCCAGGAGGGCTGACAGGGAGCTGTGGCTCCGGCTGGGCCCAGCTCCTGGGCCATGCCAGAAGTAGAGACAGAGAAGAGAAGCAGCTATGGGAAGAAACAACAGGAGCTCTGTGGGAGCAGTGTTACAAGGAGTCAGGGGCTGGCAGCTGCAGAGCTCGCCCTGACTGAGAAGATTTCTTACCGGACCCGGAGTCCGAGGCTGTGGGGACTAACTCCTACCCAGCAGCAGAATCCGTCAGGCAGGGGATTTCAGGTCCTCTGGCCAAGAAACCCGAAGGCGCGGTCACACGCATGGGACCAGCAACGCCGTCGTGGAGCGGAAGCTACTAGAAGGCCCCGAGTCACCGACCATACGGGTGAGCACCACACGGTACACTCAGGGACGTGGGCTACTTATACCCGCCTCTAGCAAGGTAGCCAGAAGAGTATCGTTAGTTTGGGAGGCCTACAACTCCGCCTGGCCAGGGGAGATCCCATCTGCTCAAGGACTGACCAGGCCCCAATCGCTAGCCAGTACTCCGGGAGGGTCTATCGTTGTCACCAGTAAAGACCCTGAACTACACCGTACCGTCTCTGAGTGGTTCCTGCTACCCCCATCATCTACGTCGGCTGCCCTGAGGCCATACCCCTCCCGTTGGGGGTTATACTATCACGCTGCACAATCCTACCACCGGCCTCAGCGGTCTGCCCTGCAGCAGCAGCTCCTTAGCTGTACTCAACGGGTGGCGTAGTCGTCCAACATCTACCGCTAATACAGCGCCACTTAGTCTGACTCCCTGGGCACGGACCGGATCACCGCCACGAGACTACAACCCTCAAGAGATCCGGCTCCGGGTAAGCCCCCGTGCACGCGATGCCGCACGACACAGAAGGCCCAGGGGCGCGTCACACTCAATACTTGGTCGGGACTCCTTTTGCATCAATTACTGCATCAAAGCGGCGTGGCATGGAGGTGATCAGCCTGTGGCACGGCTGAGGTGTTATGGAAGCCCAGGATGCTTTGATAGCAGCCATCAGCTCGTCTGCATTGTTGGGTCTGGTGTCTCTCATCTTCCTCTTGACAATACCCCATAGATTCTCTATGGGGTTAAGGTCAGGCGAGTTTGCTGGCCAATCAAGCACAATGATACTGTTGTTTTTAAACCAGGTATTGGTACTTTTGGCAGTGTGGACAGGTGCCAAGTCCTGCTAGAGAATGATTTTCTATCTCCAAAAAGCTTGTCGGCAGAGGGAAGCATGAAGTGCTCTAAAATTTCCTGGTAGACGGCTGCGCTGACTTTGGTCTTGATAAAACACAGTGGACCTACACCAGCAGATGACATGGCTCCCCAAACCATCACTGATTGTGGAAACTTCACACTCGTCAAGCAGCTTGGATTGTGTGCCTCTCCACTCTTCCTCCAGACTCTGGACCTTGATTTCCAAATGAAAATTGGAACTCTGGGACCTTGTGGAGTGTGTCAATGACTGCCTTCTGGACATCTGTCAAGTCAGCAGTCTTCCCCATGATTGTGGAGCCTACTGAAACAGACTAAGGAACCTTTATAAACGCTTAGGAAGCCTTTGCAGGTGTTTTTTTTTAATTATTCCAATTTACTGAGATAATGACTTTTGTGTTTTCATTGGCTGTAAGCCATAATCATCAACATTAACAGAAATAAACACTTGAAATAGATCACTCTGTTTGCAATGACTCTATATTATATATGAGTTTCACTTTTTGTATTGAAGAACTGAAATAAATTAACTTTTTGATGATATTCTAATTTAGTGAGATGCACCTGTATATATAAATACATCTATGATAAAATATTAGCTCTAAATAGTGCTGAAAGCATTGTCATCTGGATTGTCACCGTTTAGAAGGAATAAATGAAATAAAAGTAAATGTAAAAGGAGTCCTTGATAATATTAGATATATGTTATTTCAGAAGAGCAATTTGGATTTGATCCTACACCCTCACATTGTGACGTCACTTACCAGGATCAGCAAGTCACGGAGCATCCGGGTATCATCCTATCATCTGGACATACTACCCCGTATGACCCAATCTCAGATTGGGCGCTGTCGGCCAGAGCGCCACCTGAGGTATAGGACCACGAGGCAATAGTGTGCAGCACATCTTGATACAGCACCAAATCCATCCACTGATGTATTTCCATAGGAGGATCACCTCCATCACCACTGATAAGGTCAGTTATTGACACCTACGGAATTCTTTCTTTTGCTGCCACAAGCACCGCAACTGTTATCATTTCATGTAAAGGGAACAGTATCCAGTGCTACTTCTATTTTCTGCACAGCCATAGAAGAGCCTGTTCCCCTCATATGTCAATTGAACTGTCCACTATATCTTATATCTATATGGACATCTACAGTTGAAACCAGAGGTTTACATACACTATATAAAAAGACACAGATGCATGTTTTTCACAATATCTGACATGAAATCAGAATAAACCTTTCCCGTTTTAGGTCAATTAGAATTTCCATAAATTTTAATATTTGCCAAATGCCAGAATAATGAGAGAGAGAGAATGTTTTAAGGCATTACTGCAAAGTGAAAAGTTTAAATACACTAAGATTACTATGCCTTTAAACCATTCTGGACTGCCTGTATGATGATGTCATGTGTTTTGAAGCTTCTGTTTTTTTGGCAACATCTGAGTTAATTAGAGACACACCTGTGGATGAATTTTAATGCACACCTAAAACACACTGCTTCTTTGTGTAGCATCACAGGAAAGTCTAAAGAAATCAGCCAAGATATCAGGAAGAGAATTGTGGACTTGCATAAGTCTGGTTCATCCTTGGGTACAATTTCAAGATACTTGAAGGTGCCTTGTTCATCTGTACAAACAATTATACGCATGTACAAACAAGATGGGAATATCCAGCCATCATACCGCTCAGGAAGGAGGTTCTGTGCATTAAAATACATCCACAGGTTTGTCTCTAACTAACTCAGATGTTGCCAAAAAACCTATCAGAAGCTTACAAACACATGACATCATCATATGGGCAGTCCAGAATTGTTTAAAGGCATAGTAATCTTAGTGTATGTAAACTTTTGACTTTGCAGTAATGCCTTAAAACATTCTCTCTCTCTCATTATTCTGGCATTTGGCAAATATTAAAAATTATGGTAATCCTAATTGACCTAAAACGAGAAAGGTTTATTCTGATTTCATGCCAGATATTGAGAAAAACATGCATATGTGTCTTTTTATATAGTGTATGTAAACTTCTGGTTTCAACTGTATATGGACATTTTACATCTATAGAGTGAGGCAACATTGCTCTTCTGAAATAACATATATATAATATTGTCAAGGACTCCTTTTACATTTACTTTTATTTCATGTATTCCTTCTAAACCGGGACAATCCAGATGACAATACCTTCAGCGCTATTTTGAGCTAATCTTTTATCATATATAATATACCCCTTTCTTAGCAACATGTGGTAGTTGCTAGCTCATTCCAGCAGCGGGGGAGATCGTTCCTCTGTGTTTAGAACACCACAATCTAATAAACCAAGCACCAGTGCTAATTGTATTTCTAGTATAAATACATCTGTGGTCAATACAAAGGACTGGCACATGATTTATTATCTATCTCTCTGCTTATCTATCTAGCTATCTCTCTCTGTCCATTTTCTTCTCATCTACGGAAATAGATAGGTAGCACTCAAAGAAATTCCAAAGCAAAATGTGGAGACCTTATTTTCACAATGCAACATTTCTGTCCATATAGTCTGGCTTTTTTTTATCTATCTGTCAATCCAGCTATCTATCTATCCTGCCAGATAAAGGGGCATTTACACTGCAAGGTAATCATGAACGAGTGGTGTTAAAAATGTTTGTTTCATGATTATCTCGCAGTGTAAACATGCTGCCGATCACCTGATGAACGAGCAAAATGCTCATCCATCTGGTCAAATGATCTCTTGTGCAACATAAAAGATCATAATTATTGGTGGTGCATTGTCCTGTGTAAACAGGGCTTGCACTTCCAAGAACTATGGCAGCCTATGCGCATTTAGCAATCTCGTATAGATTGTTCAGTGCACATTGTTTACTTTGATCTCCCTGTTTAAGTGGGCATTCAAATGACCACCGATGGATAAAAGTTTACCATTCAGAGGTCCTATCGTGGTGCCAGTCAGTCCATGTAAACAGACGCAAAGCTTTGAAAGCCTTTGACTTAAGATTGCTCAATCAATGGAGAGAGATTAAACATGCTTATCCACATTGTATGGAACTAAAAATGGACAATGATTGGGATTTTCAAACATAATGCTAATATTTTATTCCCTACAAAAAAAATATCATTACACATGTACAACCTCATTCATAAGCATATTGTATTACTTTTCATCCAGATTATTGTACTTCTTAGAGGTGAAATATTGATACTATAAATTTGATAACTTTTATAACAAAAGACATTTGATTACAGCCTGCTATCACTCATACTTACTATTTCCAGTACTACAAAATATGGGCAGGAAACAGGTAATATACACCTTGGGGGATGAGATATTTGCCTAACCTCAGGACAAAATCACAGCTTTTACCTTTTTTCAAAGGGTCTAATGAAGAAAATATTATAAGGAGATGAAATCAATGGGTATTAGGTTTATTTTATAGTTATTATTGAATTTAAAATAAACTTACTTGCAAAGAGTGTCCAGCAGGACTCATACTAAATCGAAATGTCTCATTGAATGAGGGTTCCCGGTCATGTCTACAAACCCTTGTCTTCTTCTTTATTATTCGTTTCTGTGTTGCTATATTAATGACGTATAGCTTCACATAGAGATCTGTAAAATAATTTACAAGAATTTATTTTCTGAATTGGATATTTTTTACATTTTCGATGGATTGGAATTTCAAATTCCAAATATGTGTAGATAAATGCTTGCATTCATAATTAAAAAAGAAGACCATCTGTGCAGCCTGTCACCTTATCTGTGGTCTTGGATAAAATAGCAGCCTAAATTAAAATGTGACAAAAAAAGGGTTAAAATGTCAATCATAATAATTAAGGGGCACGGCAGAGAACAACTCGGTCTCATTCCTATAAAAATGTAGGATGTTTGAGATCATTTACTCAAACAGCTCCTCACAGGGTCAAAAATGTAAAAAAGGGATGTAAGCTTGCAAATCTTATTAATCTGTAAGGGTATAATAAAGGAAAAACAATCTCACAGAAAAACATCATAAGCCAGTTTTTGACTGAAGATTTCTGATTTTTGAGTAATCATTGAACACAATGAATAAATAGGAATATCAAGCACAGAAAAAAATTCACAGACAACCAAATCCACTTAAGACGTAACTTTTACAAAATATGTGAAAAAGATCAAATATGAACCCCAATAGGTTAAAAGTTAAAAAGTACATATATACTGGTAGTTATCACATCACAATTATATAAAAAATTATTACTGGGTCCAGCAGGTAAATAGGCAGGTGACCATAAGGGGTATTGATACTACTCACTCAACTCGGTTTTCTTGTAATCCAGAAGCAGTCCACAACTGGTTTCCAGAGGTTATCAAACTTTTTATTGTTCAAGTTCCAGAGGACCACTTTCCTTTTTATTCCCTGTTAGACCCTAAAAATTATAGCACTCCTAACATCCCAGCTCTTCAGAATCCCATTTTTTGTTTTGTGTGTTTCCGTTGATGGTGCCGTCAACTTCATCAGCGGGTTTTATATTGGATTGGAATCCATCAAAGTAAGAAGTAAACATACTAATTACAGTCACAGATAAAAGACTTAGTGGAAAAAGACTGTGGTTGGTAAACCACTGGTACATAAATAAGTCATATATGCAGACTAAATATGCCCACCACTTACCAAATTCAGAATCAAGTGAAGGTGGGGTCAATAGCTAGATTACTGCAAAAACATGGAACTGGTCATAATGCTCATATATAATGTTGAGGTGATAAAATTGTAACTAATTAAAATCCATACCTTATATTAGTAATTATTCTAGTCAAATACAACAGTTGATACAATATTATCTACAAATGAACAAGGTGCCAAAAAGGACCTCCAATCATCATTCTACTTCATATCCACGTAGATAGTAACATCCTTTCAAGTGCATCTTTCCTTCAGAAAGAGTGGGTGCATGCATCTAACACGTCAGTACGTATGTAGGTCACACAATAAAATGATGAGCCACTAGAATATGCACAAATGTAAGCATGAACCCAACACCACAGCGCATGGGTTGCGTGATGAGATGACAAGCCATGCATGTGCGCCATAACACCCAACGTGCAAACTAATGAAGAAAACCAAAGGCAAAAAAGAACACACGTGGCTTGGCATTTGCTGCAAAAACTGATGCTGTAGTTGATTGTCCATAGTAAAAAAAGTACAATGCTGACAGGTGCTTTGAAGAAAAGGTAGTTTTCTTACTTGCAAATAAGCATAAGTGCAAATCCATATAGGTAGCAAAGAACAAAGGTACTTTACAAAGGATATAATCCATCTTCTTTATGAAATTACCAGTATAAAATCAGCAGAAGGCCAGGGAGGTCATAAGCAGGTAGTGTGAGTCAGCTACGGCCATTTTGCGCATAATTATGATTCTACATGCTCGAAACACATAGGCCTGTAGATGCATGAGTGTGAAATGGCCGTACTTGGCTCATGCTACTTGCTTATAACCTCCTTGGTAGTGATGAGCGAGCATGCTCGTTACTCAAGATTTACGAGCATGCTCGGGTGTTTTCCGAGTATTTTCAGTGTTCTCGGGTGTTATGTTTGAGTCACTCCGTGCGCATGATTTGCAACTGTTTGACAGTAGTGATGAGCGAGTATGTTCTGTTAACCCTTTCGGCGAGCATACTCAGGTGCTCGCCGAGTATCTTCAGCGTGCTTGGGTGTTATGTTTCTCCGTGTGCATGATTTGCGACTGTTTGACAGCTTTAATACATGTGAGGAATGCCTAAGAAACAAGCATTCCTCACATGTATTAAAGTTGTAAAACAGTCGCAAATCATGCACACGGAGTGACTCAAACATAACACCCGAGCATGCTGAAGATACTCGGAAAACACCCGAGCTTGCTCGTAAATCTCGAGTAAAGAGCATGCTCGCTCATCACTATTTGACAGCTTTAATACATGTGAGGAATTCCTGTTTCTTAGGCATCTCTCAGATGTATTAAAGCTGTCAAACAGTCGCAAATCATGCACATGGAGTGACTCAAACATAATGCCCGAGCACGCTGAAGATACTCGGCGAGCACCCGAGCATGCTCGCCGAAAGGGTTAACAGAACATGCTCACTCATCACTACTCCCTAGCCTTCTGCTGATTTTATACTGGTAATTTTAATAAAGGAGTCTTTGATGAGTGCCTTCAACGTTTGCTACTTTTATGGATTTACATAGAGATAATCATGTGTGCAACACAGAATCAAACAACACATATGCGTGCCAAGAAGCAACAACCATGCAAGCATTTGAGTTCATGACCTCATGCATATATCAATGAATTTAATTTCCATCAAAACAGAGCACTAGATGATCTATTACAGCTGTAAATAAAGCTAACCATGGTGCTGAAGAAATAGCTAAAAGAAGAACTTACTCCAGAATAAGAGCCCAAATATATCAAATTAGCTGCGGTACAATAGTGACCATTGTATCCATAACAAACTAGAGTAGGTATTCCTTAAAATGACCAAAATTTCATACCAAAATAAGTATCATAAAGAGTATTATGAATGGCAGGAAATTAATATATGAAAGGGGAAATGTAAGTATATAAGACACAGACAGAGCCACAGATAAATAATATAGAAGGAAAAAATACAAAATTAAATTCAGAGAAAGCAAGTATAGGCCAAAGTATCAAAAATACCTTTAGGCTGAACAGAGCCAATCTTAAAGATCCACTTTGATTCCTTGTGAAGCAGAAGTCTGTTCCAATTCCCAGCTCTTAGAGGTGGTTTCACTATTTCACAGTGGAAGTTATTATAAAAATCCGCATTAGCATGATTTTTTTGTAATTCGCTTCTGTGTGCATTCAGCAAAATGGTGGTGGGATGCCATTTTGATAAAGCGTAAAAGGTCATCAAAATGTTTAAAAAGAAAAAAACCCTTTACTTACCTTACTGCTCATGTCTCCGACCCTTCTGCTCTTCACCGTCATCTGTCTAATCCTCAGCGCATCTTCTTGTTAATGCAGCCAAGTAATGAAACCTCAGGGCCTCTCACACTAGACTTCTGTATCTGATGAGGTTGTTACCGAACATGCGTGCGCAAGATTACGGCGCATAATGTGAAGTCATGACATTGTGACCTTACGGAGAAACGTTTCAGCAAGGTTTCAGAACTCTGCAGCGGTGATAAGAAGATGCTGTGAGAACCGGACAGGAGAAGATAAAAAGCGAACGGGCCAGAGAGGTGAGTGGTAAGGTGAATTTTTCTTTTCTTTTCTACATCTTACATTTATTTGGGTCCAGGGACTGGAGAGACTCCTGAGCATAATAAGGGACAGGGTTGTCGTCACCACCCGGCGCACTCGGGCAAGTTCCGGGGCCCTTGACAAACGGAAAAGGCCCACTCGGCGTCGGGGCCCAGGTCGCTCCCCCAGCAGCTGTGGAGGGCCGCCTGTTTCTTCTTTGGAGCTGCTTGATGGCCGTCAATTTCAAAAACATGACCGTGCATTGTGCGGCTGTGTCTGCTAGTAGTGACGTGTCTGGGCCGATACACAAGCAAAATTAAATGCCCAATCCTGGTCAGGCCACATCACTACTAGCAGACACAGCCGCTCAGTGCACTCTGTGCAGCCATGTCAAAGTGACGGCAATCATGCAGCATACCCTACTCAGCCAAATGCCAGTGGAGGTGGACGGGAGATAAGCCGGGGGGAGGTGACCAAGGCTTGTTGCCAGCTTCCCCATATTAAAAATATTTCTAATGTGTCTGTGTGTGTGTGCATATATGATGTGTATATCTACAGTATGTATGTCAGTGTGTATGACTGTGTATATATTTATGTCTGTTTATATGTATGTGTGCGTATCTGTGTATATTTTTGTGAATGTGCGTGGCTGTGTACTGTATGTGTGCATGTCAACGTACTGTATGTGTGCATGTCTGCATACTGTATGTGTGCATGTCTGCGTACTGTATGTATACATGTCTGCGTACTGTATGTGTGTATATTTGCATACTGTATGTGTGAATGTCTGCGTATTGTATGTGTGCATGTCCGCATACTGTATGTGTGCATGTCTGCGTACTGTATGTATACATGTCTGCGTGTTGTGTGTGTGCACGTCTGAATACTGTATGTGTGCATGTTTGCGTACTGTATGTGGGCATGTTTGCATACTGTATGTGTGCATGTCTGCGTATTGTATGTGTGCATGCCTGAGTACTGCGCATGTCTGCATATTGTGTGTGTGCATGTCTGCGTGTTGTGTGTGCATGTCTGCGTATTGTATGTGTGCATGTCTGCGTATTGTATGTGTGCATGTCTGCGTATTGTGTGTGTGCATGTCTGCATATTATATGTGTGCATGCCTGCGTGCTGTATGCAGAGCCGCCATCAGGGCATTACTGCCCTTACTGGCGTATGGGACCCTGTGAGTAGAGGGGGCCCGGCAAGGCCCCTGCTATTTTTCTCACATGGCCCCAGCGACAGGATCCTGCCAGTTCAGTTAAAAATCTATTGCTGGGAGCTGACGTCACATGCACGTCGCATGATGTCAAATGGATGGAGTAGAGCTGGGCGTCGCTGGAGCGCAGCCAGGTAAGGAGTAACTTTTTTTTTTTACTTTTTTTGTACTGAAAACGCAATATGGGGACAGATGGAGCAGAATCATGGAGCAGAATGGAGACAGATGGGGCAGCATCATGGAGCAGGATGAAGACAGATGGGGAAAGATCATGGAGCAGGATGGAGACACATGGAGCAGGATCATGGGGTAGAATGGAGACAGATGGGGCAGGATGGAGACAGATGGGGCAGGATCACGGGGTAGGATAGAGACAGATGGGGCAAGATGAAGACAGATGGAGCAGGATCATGGAGCAGGATGGAGACAGATGGGGCAGTATCATGGAGCAGGATGGAGACAGATGGGGAAGGATCATGGAGCTTGATGTAGACAGATGGCGCAGGATCATGGAGCAGGATGGAGACAGATGGGGAAGGATCATGGAGCAGGAAGGAGACAGATGGGGCATGATCATGGGGCAGGATGGAAACAGATGGGGCAGGATGGATACACATGGGGAAAAATCATGGGGCAGGATGGAGACAGATGGGGCAGGATCATGGAGCAGGATGGAGACAGATGGGGCAGGATCATGGGGCAGGATCGAGACTGATGGGGCAGGATGGATAGAGGCTGGACAGATATCTGTCTGAGATGATTTAGTGAATACTGCTTTGAGCAGGGGGTTGGACCAGATGACCCAGGAGGTCCTCTCCAACTCTACCATTCTATGATTCTATGATCATGGAGCAGGATAGAGATAGATGGCACAGAATCATGGAGCAGGATGGAGACAGATGGGGAATGATCATGGAGCAGGATGAAGACAGATGGAGCAGGATCATGGAGCAGGATGGAGACAGATGGTGCAGGATCATGGAGCTGGATGTAGACAGATGGCGCAGGATCATGGAGCAGGATGGAGACAGATGGGGAAGGATCATGGAGCAGGAAGGAGACAGATGGGGTAGGATAGAGACAGATGGGGCAGGATCATGGAGCAGGATGGAGACAGATGGGGCAGGATCATGGGGCCGGATGGAAACAGATGGGGTAGGATGGATACACATGGGGCAAAATCATGGGGGAGGATGGAGACAGATGGGGCAGCATCACGGAGCAGGATGGAGACAGATGGAGCAGGATCATGGGGCAGGAGGAGACAGATGGGGCACGATCATGGGGCAGGATGGAGACAGTTGGGGCAGGATGAAGACAGATAGGGCAGGATCATGGAGATGGATGGAGACAAATGGGGCAGGATCATGGAGCAGGATGGATACAGATAGGGCAGGATCATGGAGCAAGATGGAGACAAATGGGGCAGAATCATGGAGCAAGATGGAGACAGATGGGGCAGGATCATGGGGCAGGAGGAGACAGATGGGGCACGATCATGGGGCAGGATGGAGACAGTTGGGGCAGGATGAAGACAGATAGGGCAGGATCATGGAGATGGATGGAGACAAATGGGGCAGGATCATGGAGCAGGATGGATACAGATAGGGCAGGATCATGGAGCAAGATGGAGACAAATGGGGCAGAATCATGGAGCAAGATGGAGACAGATGGGGCAGGATCATAAAGCAGGATGGAGACAGATGGGGCAGGATAATGGAGCAGAATGGAGACACATGGAGAAGGATCATGGAGCAGGATGGAGACAGATGGGGCAGGATGGAGATCATATGGGGCAGGATGGAGATCATATGGGGCAGGATGGGAGATCATATGGGGCAGGATGGAGACACATGGGGCAGGATGGAGAAACATGGGAGCAGGATGGAGACACATGTGGGCAGAATGGGAGAACATATGGCTGGGGCCAGGAATGAGACACAAGGGGATAGGAGTGAGACACAAGGGGACCAGGATGGGGGATATTATTGCTGTAGGGGCTAATAATGGATATTGTTAATGCTATGATGTATTTTATTTTTGAGCATACTGTTTTCAGTGAGGGGTGTCATGTTACTGTGCAGGGTGGCACTATAACACTTTTTTTTTTCTGCATATGGCGTAGTGTTGAAATTGGGGATAAATTGGGGAATGTTCTCTGGAAGCGGTGCTCTAGATAACTGTGTTATTTTCTGCAGAGATGAGTCCTGGCTGGAAGAAGTGATGGTGGTCTGTGCTGGATGAAGAGGAAAAGAGAAGATGAAGGACCTCAACTAGAGACGTCACTGGTGAGTCAGTGTGTTACCTATACCTATACACTACATACAGAGCTCTTGTGTATAAAGTCACTGGTAATCACTGTATTACATGTACACTTACACTATACACTGTATACTATGTACAGAGCTCCTGTGTATAATGTCACTTATGTTAATATTAGAATTGTGGGTTTTTTTATTAATGATCAGTATTATAGTATCCAGTCACTATGTGGTGGTAATATGTGATCTCGTCATGGTGCGGCGGTATCTATCCCCTGTATGTGATATTATTTGGTCACTATGTGGTGGTAATATGTGGTCTGGTCAAAGTGCGGTGGTATTTGTTCCTTTTATGTGGTATTATTCAGTCACTATGTGGTAGTAATATGTGGTGCGGTCATGATGTAACGGTATTTGTCCCTTGTATGTGGTATTATTTGGTCACTATGTGGTTCGGCCATGATGTGACGGTATTTGTCCCTTGTAAATGGTATTATTCTGTCACTATATGGTGGTCATGGTGTGGCGGTATTTGTTCCTTGTATGTGGTATTATTTGGTCATGAAGTGGTGGTAATATGTAATCTGGTCATGGTGTGGCGGTATTTGTTCCTTGTATGTGGTATTATTCGGTCACTATGTGGTGGCAATATGCGGTCTGGTCATGGTGTGGCAGTATTTGTCTCTTGTATGTGGTATTATTCGGTCACTATGTGGTCTAGTTATGGTGTGACGGTATTTGTCCCTTGTATGTGATATTATTGGTCATTTTAAAAAATGTATGTGACACATTCCCTTAATGAAAAATATACCTAAAAAGAGTACTGGATATTTTAAGAAATGTTTACTAGGTTAGAGTAGCGTAAGGCCCGGCTAAAAGAGTCTACCTTGTCGTGGTTGCGGCTTAAAAAATCTTTTGGCGAAAACAAAAGCTGATGGCTATGTATGTGATCTGGTGTGCGATGGGAACTGTTAATGTGGGATTGGTGAGGACGTGGTGCAGAAGAAGAGTTTTTCCAAGAGTGGGCAGTAGGACTGTGGAAGGTTTGATGGGTGGAGGCGGGGCTGGGGTGGAGCTTGGGCGGAGTCTCAAGGGGGCCCAAAAATTTTGCCAGTATGGGGTCCTGAAATTACTGTCAGGATGTTGCAAGTTCCTGGAGATGAAAAACATTTTGTTGATGAAGGGCCTTGCCTCTGTCTCTATCACTGGGTTTCACTGTTTTGAGTGCATCAGAGATATTAACCTTTCTTTACATAAGTTGAAGTGGGCAAAGATTTTCCACATGAATGTGGCTGCATATGTGCATGTCTGCATGCTGTATGTGTGCATGTCTGGGTACTGTATGTGTGTGCATGTCTGCGGACTGTATGTGTGCATGTCTGCATATGTGGAGGATAACGGGGCAGGCTGGGCCCTGTGTTGTATACCTATATTTCTCCGCCATATCTGTGCATGAATCGTGGTATGTATTAAACTGGCCCACTGAGAATTTTTCGCCCGGGGCCCATGAAAACCTGGAGCCGGCCCTGATATGGGACATTCAATTTAGACAGAATAAATTAGCTGCGAATCAAATTTCCTGGGATAATTGGCGCGATCTGACAAATTCAAATTTTGCCAGAACCACTCATCTCTAATGGTTAACATATCTATGAATGTGTCAATAAATGAGCAGTCCAATGAACGGTTCTTTATGGCAGGTTCATATTGATAAAGAGGATCTGTAATATTCTGACCACATCAGAAAGCTCAGTACCCCAGTTTGAGCAATTGCTTTATTTTCATGTGGAAAATCTTAGCCCACTTCAACTTACGTAAAGAAAGGTTAATATCTTTGACGTGCTCAAAACAGTGAAACCCAGTGATGGAGACAGAGGCAAGGCCCTTCTTCAACAAAATGTTTTTCATCTCCAGGGACTTGCAACATCCTTGACAGTTTCAGTCTCCACTGTTTTTGCTTCCTTTATTGCAGGCAATGCAGGGCAATAACGCTGCAGCCCTGTTTACTGTATTTTTCAGACTATAAGACGCACCGGACCATAAGACGCACCCCAAATTTTTGGGTGCAAAATAGGAAAAAACATTTTTTTTATAAGATGGAGGTCCGTCTTATAGTCTGAATAGGTATCTTACCTGGGGGGCATTGGAGCGAGGGTCACAGGAGGCAGGGTCCTTCAGGAAGCCGGCGGAAGTGGATGAATGCTGTGGACCCTAGATGCGAGAAGCTGGTGCTCCAACAGTGGAGAGGTGTGGTGGTGGTGGAGCAGGATCGCAGGGCCCTTAGTTCCCTCCCTCAGGAACCTGGCGGCTGCAGCAGAAGAGGTCAGATGCTGCGGGGCCGGGGCCTGTGCTGGGGCCTAGGGCCTGTGGTGGGGCCTAGGGCCTGTGGTGGGGCCTGGGGCCTGTGGTGGAACATGGGCCTGTGGTGGGGCCTGTGATGGGGCCTGGGCCTGTGGTGGGCTGGAGCCTGGCTGGGGCCTTTGGTCCGGATGGGGCCAGGGCCGGGTCCTGGGCCTGTGAGCGGCGTGTGCTGCTGTCCGGTGGCTGCAGCTGTGCAGCGGTGCGGCAGAGCGGTGGTGGGTGCTGCAGTGCGGCTTTCCGGTGGCCGCAGCCATCTTCATGAAGCTGTGATCCACACAAAAATGGCTGCCCGAGCTCCCAGACAGCGGCCATTTTCCTGTAGATCACTGTGCACCCACCGCCGCAGCAGTGCTGCACATCCACTCTGCCTCGCCGCGGCACAGCCGCTCTGCCTCGCTGCCGCACCCACTGCCGCTCTACTGCATCGGCCCTGCCGCCACACCCACCACAGCAAGTATCTGGTAAGGTTCGGACCATAAGACACACCCCCCATTTTCCTCCTAAATTTGGGGGGAATAAGTGCGTCTTATGGTCCAAAAAATACGGTAATTTCTGGGACTTGTAGAGCTGCCCAGCCAAGGATCTATTGCGTTAATTCCTGGCTAATGTAGTATTACTCCCTGCTGAGATTTCTGGTTGGGGCTGTCCTGTAATTAAACTCTTGAATCTCTGACAGTCACTGCCAGTTAAGTCAGCTGCACACTAGCATAATTTCTCTCGTCCGAGAGAATCAGGCCGATTATCTTAATCACACTCTGATCAAAGTTTGATTAGAGTGTGATCATAGTTTGATCTGATTTTCTTGGATGAGAATATAGAAAAAAAAATGTCTCCATCTTCTTCATTCTGTCAGTCTGTGAAATTTGACTGCAGTCTGATGTTTCCCACGGACTCATTGACTTGCATGGCCGAGTGCGATCCAATAATCGGATCCGACTCAGGCATGTTGTGATTTTTTCCTCAGACCGAGCTGGGTATGTGCACAGCCCCATAGAATAACTTTGGTCTGAGTACGAACAGATGTTTTGCCGGATTGCACTTGGACCAAAAGTACGGTCATGTGCACAAGGTCTTATAAGTGCTCTTTTTCTTATCCACACCTAAGTACTCAGCTCCTACAGCTCTTCTGGTTATTCCTGTTTTAGACCTCAGCCTATTTTCCGATTTTTCTACTATCAAATGATTTTGACCCATTTTGTAAATGAACAAGGATAAAAACGGCTGTGTATTTGACCATCGTCTCTTTTTCTCATGAGTGTTGACCCTGTTATTTCTCCACCTTGTCAGGTATTCTATATGTAAAGAGTGCTATCACTTCAAGGTCTAATAGGGAATAATAGGGCAAGTGGTCTTCTGGAACCTGACAGATAAAAATTTGGATTACCTCTGGAAACCAGTAGTGGACTACTTCTGGATTACTTTTACACAATTTAGTAAAGCAAGTGACTGTAAGGGGTATAGATACTACTCGCTCAATTCAGTCTTCTTGTTCATGCGAATTCCATTATATCACATTTATATAGTATGCACTTTTTAACTTTTAACCTACTAGGGTTTATAGTTGACCTTTTAACACATATTTAGGATAATGATGTCTTCTCTCTTTCCTGACAGCACGAGATGCTGAGCTCACTGATTGGCTGCATCACTTTAGATGTCAGCGCTTCAGACAAACAGTAGGGACGGCGGCAGCGATGGAGAGTTTCATGTTGGACCAGTAGAGTAATACTTTTTTTCTATAACCACTGTAACCAAAAAAAGGGAGCAGCCCTTTTAATATTTCTTTACTTTACCTGGCAGATGATCTGGAGACTTAAATTTATACGTAATATTCCTGCACTGTAGAATCTCCACAATCAGCTGCTCTCCATCTGTCTTCATTTCTTTTTTAAGGGCAATTTTGATTTCACCCATGACCTGGGATTTACCTAGAAAGGAATAAAATAAGATGACAATAAGCATATGTTCTTATACTTTCCATGTGCTGTTTGCGCCATAATCAAGTGTGCTACTAAACTGTGACCTATAATTTTCTGCAACGTTCTCCAACATGAGATACAAATAAGCTTCGCTTAAAGCCTTGTGAAGAAAGTCAATGATTTGTTTATGGCCTATCTTGATGAGAAATTGCACAATAACTATGAAATATTGCTCTGAGCTACAACTTGAAAAAGTAAATCAAGCTGTTCAAATCCTCAACAAGCTTCAATGAATTAATGTTTCCATGGTGAGACATTTTCTATTTACCGCCACCATAAGCAGTAAACTACATAAGTAATAATAATCCCCATGCTGTGATAAAAGGACAAAATATACTCTTGAATGCGCGTAGCAATTTTTTTTTTAAAATACAGTTTAAAGATGCTATAATATTTAGATATGAAAAGAAATACAAAGTAACGTATGTATAAAGTCATGTTTTGCATTGTCTTCTGTATTTGTTTTGTTATAATTGCATCTTACGACACAAAGAAAGCCTTCACCCCATCCTCCCACCAGCACATAGTAAAGCTGTTGTACATAACGTTTAACAAAACAATATAATGTAGTGAAGCATTATGTCTGTATAACAATGTGAACATCTGTCATCAAAGGCAGACTGGCTAAAGTATGTCACCCATTGCAACTGGGAAAAGTGCTTACATCAACCTAGATAGGCTTATATAACATATTTATGTGAAGTTAGTCTACCAACAGAAGACCTACTGTAGTGGCTGACTGTTGACCATACTATATATGCATTAAGTTAGGTTTACATCTTTCAACCAACTGGCCAAGCTACATTTTCTGCAAACCTGTTGAGGACCATGTACCACAAATGCACACTGTTTTACACCTACACCGTTATAAATGTACAGCATGTAACTGAGCAGGAGAAGGTCAGGTGCCTTGCGGTCAGAGACAGATACCCTGAAGAAAAGACACAAGGCATCCCTTTATAACTTGAGCCATGCAGAACGCTTGGACATCAAATTCAAATGGTGTTCAGTAGGCATGAGCGGACCCATGGAGGTTTGAGTTCTGGTACCCGACCCGAACTTTATTCCAAAGTTTGGTTCAGGTACCAGAACTGTACCTGAACTTGAACCAGAACCCAAACTCCATGGAAAAGAATGGGGACCTGAACTTCTGAGTTGGAAAATTCTCTCTCTCTCCCCCGACTTCCCTTGAACTCCGAACATTGCAACAGACATCCGGGAGAAGTCTGCAACAGACTTCCGGGAGAAGTCCGTGTTTGGACTTTAGCGCCGGGCACCAACTGTCCAATACGACGGTTTGCTCATTTCTAGTGTTCAGCAAACCTTTTGACTTTTAATGGGATATGTTAGGGTTCGGTTGAAGTTTTTATAATCTAGCCATCAAGAAAAAATATGCTTGCTAGACTATTTCTGCTGTCATATGTGGCAGGAATGTCAGCCGAATCTCTGAACAGAAGTATAGACTTACTGCTTGTCTTTGACAGCGCTAAACTGAAACTGGAGATCACATGATCACCAGGTGTCACTACAAAGAGCTGTTTTTCCCTGGAACTGGGCCCTTTATTATGCCCCAGTTATAGTATTAAACTGCATTTAAATTTATATAACCTACCAATGAAGTGAATAACCACGATACCAATAGAAGTTTTAATAAAAAAGTATAATTTTATTAATACTTCTAGATTCAAAATATTAGAATGGTGGAGAGCTATACGACAAAGAAACAAACAAATAAAGTTCACAAAAGAAAACGTATAGGGGATGGGTTTAGTAATAATGGTGTTGTATTCTCTAAAATTATAGTATCTCAAAATATTTTTTTATTTATTACCATTATTACTATACCCATCCCTCATAAGTTTTCTTTGTGAACTTTCTTTGTCGTATACAGTGGCTTGCGAAAGTATTCACCATCCCCACCCCCTTGGTATTTTACCCATTTTGTTACATTAGAACCTGTGTTTAAATATTTTTGTAATCCGGTTTGTGTGTGATGCATCAGCACTAAATAGTCTAAGTTGTTGAAGTGAAGTGAAAAAAATATAGGCATAAATTACATTTATGGGATCAAATAACTAAAAATTGGCAAAGCCGGCCGGTGGGTGCAGCTCTCTGGCGCCCCCTTACCTCTCAGGTCAGTCAAGGTACTGCACCTAGAGAAAGTAGTGCCAGGTAGCTGCAACCAGCGCAGGGAACACGGTAGTGTGTTATCCCTTCAACGTCACTACACAGCACAACTCGCTAGCGCCCTCTTAGCCTCAGGTCAGTCAAGGAACTGCACCTAGGATAAGCGGTCGCCAGAGAGACTGTCCTGTAACCTACTGGGTATCGGGGCCCTCTGTAGTGAGGGCGGTATATATATCTTCCTTGGCCGCGCCAGGAATATATATATCTGAACCTCCGACCGTCACTACCAGCCTTCCCCAATCCCCAGTTGGTATGCTGCCACCAGTCCCTATTTTAGATATACGCCCAGTCCGTGAATGGGCCTATATCGGGTCAGGAACCAACCCTGGGTAGCGTTTTTGGCTTGAGCCGAGCTCACACGGACGTGCGTTCGTTATGCAGAATAAAAGGCAGGCCCACAATTACTTGAGGTAATTGATTATAATAATACACTAGATACACGATATACAACTAAATATACACAGGTATAAGGTCAGGCTAAACTATACAACAATGGAATACAACACACAGAATCACCACAGCATATCAGTTACCGGTTTCTTGATTTTCTTGTGACGCAGGGAGAGGATTCTGCGGTCGCAGGCACGGTTCTTTGTTACAGGCTGAGGCCTACCACCGCATGGTCAAACTGCTCCTCCCCTTGGTGGCCTCAGCTGGTGCTCAGATGTTCAGCACACCACTCTTGGGTCAAGACTGACTTATCTCTTGTCTGTCCTGCTATCTTACCTGCCCCGTCCCGCCCACTGCTGGTGAGGTCAGCTGGCTCAGTCTCCACCCTCAGGTCTAACTTCGATCAGAAGCCCAAATTCTAAGGAACCCAATAACTTCTTCTGGGATGGTCTCAGGATACCCACAGGGGTTCCCACGGATTCGGGCCGCCGTAACCGACCTTTTGATATCAATTATGATACCATACGGTCCTCAGGAATGGCTCAGCGCTATATCTTGGCTTCCAGAGCACGTACAAACGTCTACCGCGGAGGCTTGTGTGCGCAATGGCTCCGGGACGCCGTGATATTTTTTTTATTGGCCCATCCCACGCAACATGCGTGTACTTTTCATGTTTCTATATCTTATGCCTCCATGCTTGTGACAGACAAAGAAACTAGTCCTATGGGACAAATGGTCAGGTACAGATAGACGAAGCACCCCCCCCTGCTGGCTGTGTTTCCTCTCGAAGTCTTTGAAGCTCCTAGCATTCAAGTGTTAAGTAGGCTTCTTATCTTACAGGAGCCTGGATGGGGGGAAACTATCTAGTTGACGTTTTAACAGAAGGTCCCAAGGGTGGGGGCTGCTGAAGTGTGGCCATCCCTGGATATGATTTATCATTACCAAGATGGCGGCTACAGGTTCATCACACCTCCCCCTATACGAGGGCGCGAGGGGGTAGCACATTCCTGTGTTCCCCCGTGCGTCCTTCTGCACCCTCCCCTTGCCGGGATAACCCGTCAGCGTTACCGTGGTCACGGCCTCTTCTGTGGCGAATGGAGAAGTGGTACTGCTGGAGAGCGAGGCTCCAGCGTAGCAACCTGCCATTCGACCCAGAGACCGTGTGTAACCAGCTGAGGGGGTTGTGGTCCGTCTCCACGGTGAAATGGCTCCCGTACAAGTAGGGCTGCAGACGCTGCAGGGCCCATACAATTGCCAGGCATTCTTTTTCCACCGTGGAGTAAGCCACCTCCCGGGGCAGTAGCTTCCTGCTCAGGTACAAGACAGGATGTTCCTGGCCTGTCGTGTTGACCTGACTTAGCACAGCACCGAGGCCAAAGTCACTGGCGTCGGTCTGTACCACAAACGGCCGGTCGAAGTCGGCAGCTTGCAGTACAGGGGAGCTACTTAGGGCGGCTTTGAGTGCCCCGAAAGCTGTCTCGCAGGCGACTGTCCAGTCGACTGCGACGGGCAGCTTCTTCTTGGTGAGGTCCGTCAGGGGCTTGGCCAGGGTGCTATAGTGTGGGACGAACCTCCTATAGTACCCGGCGGTCCCCAAGAAGGACATCACCTGCTTTTTGGTCCTAGGAGTGGGCCAGGATGCGATGGCATCCACTTTCCCAGGTTCTGGCTTCAGAACCCCCCCGCCTACCCGGTGACCCAGGTAGAGGACCTCACTCATGCCCAGCTGGCACTTTTCCGGCTTGATGGTCAAGCCTGCCCGGTGGATCCGACCGAGCACCTGCCGCAGGTGCTCTAGGTGATCCTCCCAAGTGGGACTGAAGACTGCAATATCGTCCAAGTACGCAGCCGCGTACCCTTCAAGTCCCTCAAGCAGCGTATTGACCATCCGCTGAAAAGTGGCAGGGGCATTCTTCATGCCGAATGGCATCACTGTGGACTCGTACAGTCCAAAAGGGGTGATAAAGGCAGAGCGTTCCCTTGCCGCGGGGGTCAGAGGAATCTGCCAGTACCCCCGGCTCAGATCCATGATGGTCAGGTACTTAGCCCCGGCCATCCGATCGAGCAGGTCATCGATGCGTGGTATGGGGAATGCATCGGTGGCCGTTACAGCGTTGAGCCCCCGGTAGTCCACGCAGAACCGTGTAGTTCGGTCCTTCTTTGGTACGAGGACTACAGGCGAGGCCCACGCGCTGCTGGATGCCTGGATCACCCCCAGCTTCAGCATCTCGTCTATCTCTTGGCGCATGTTTCCCTGCACCTCGAAAGAGACCCGATATGCTGAACGCCGGATCGGCGGGTGATCGCCAGTGTCCACGTCGTGGACAGCCATCTCAGTCCTTCCGGGCAGGCTGCTGAACAGCCCCCGGAAGGGGTGCAGGGTGGTCCCCAGCTGGGACCGTTGGTCCTCCGTGAGCTGGTGGCCAACCCCCACATCCTCGATGGACCCACCCGCCTTGGCTTGGGTGAGCAGATCCAGGAGGGTTTCTACCTCTCCTTCCTCGGGAAGGTTGCACACTGGGTGGGCAGTCGCTTCCCGCTCATGATGAGCCTTCATCATGTTCACGTGGAAGGCCTTCCTCCTTCCACGGGCGTGATCCAGGGTGACCAGATAGGTGACGGCATTGAGTTTCTGGTGCACGAAGTAGGGACCTTCCCAGGCTGCCTGAAGCTTGTTCTGTGGTACGGGGACCAGTACCCACACCTTTTGACCCACCTGGTAGGTCCTCTCACAAGCATTCTGGTCGTACCACCGCTTCTGGTCGGCCTGGGCCTGGGCCATATTGTCCTGCACCAGCTTTGCCAAGGCCATCATCCTGTCCCGGTGGCGCACGACATACTCGATGACCGACACCTCGGGGGTGGCCAAATCCCCTTCCCATGCTTCCTTCACCAGAGCCAGGGGGCCCCGTACCCGTCGCCCGTACAGGAGCTCAAAGGGGGAGAACCCCGTTGAGGCCTGCGGAACCTCCCGGTAAGCAAATAGGAGGTGTGGGAGGTAACGCTCCCAGTCTCTCCCGTGGGAGTCGACCAACATCTTAAGCATCTGCTTTAAGGTGCCATTGAACCGCTCACACAGGCCATTAGTCTGTGGGTGATACGGGCTGGCCACCAGATGTTGCACCTGCATTTGCTTACAGAGGGACTCCATCAGCCGCGACATGAACTGGGTCCCTCGGTCGGTGAGCATTTCTTGGGGGAAACCCACTCTGGAGAAGATCTCCAGTAAGGCGGTAGCCACCTTGTCGGCCCGAATGGACGACAAAGCTACCGCTTCCGGGTACCGGGTGGCATAGTCCACTACCGTGAGTATGAAGCATTTCCCGGAGTGGCTGGGAGTGGACAGAGGTCCAATAAGATCCACAGCGACCCTCGAGAAAGGCTCTTCGATGATTGGCAGAGTTACCAGTGGGGCTTTGGGGCGCGGCCCCGCCTTCCCCACCCTCTGACAGGTGTCACACGAACGGCAGTAGGCACCCACCGCGGCTCCCATCCCAGGCCAGTAGAAATGCTGAGCTATCCTGGCCTTGGTTTTAGCGATCCCTAGGTGTCCGGCCATCGGAATCTCGTGTGCGATCCGCAACAATTCCGCCCTGAACGGATAGGGTACCACTAACTGTCGGTCCCTGGGCCACGCCTCCGGTGAACCCTGCTGGACCGTTACCCGGTACAGCCGTCCCTGGTCCCAGACCACACGCTCGCAGTCTGACTCCATGGGAGGCTGTGCCGCCTGTTCCTTGAGAGCTTTCAGGCTGTCGTCTGCTTCCAACGCAGCCTGAAATTCCTGACTTGATGTGGCCAGAATCGACGAAACTGCCACATCCTCCGTCAGCCCCTCCGGGCATGTCACCTGGCCGCTGTCTGACCCGGCAGACACTTGGTCAGAAGTGGGGAAGCCGTCGGACCTCTGCAAGGCTCCTTGGGCTCCGACGCTCCCACTCCTGGTGACAGCGGCTATGACCGCTGTGACCGTGGGTAGTGCCTGCTTCCCCTCTGTTTCTGACCAAGCCGCCCGATCAGGCAGGCTTCCTAGGCCTTTGGACATCTCGGATGTGGGGAACTCCTGCCCTGGGGTCTTACCTGGCGGCTCCTCTCTTGGGACACCCCCACCTCCCATGGCCTGTTCCTCCCCCTGCAGTGGGCCTATACTCAGCAGCCTGGATACCCCTGGGAGCCCTACACTGCCGGTAGCTGCCCCCCTCTCCATCCCTGAGCTTCCCTCTACAGAATCCTGCCCGCCCCCTCCCTCACCGGAGGACAAGAGGTCACGGCACGCCGGCTGAGCACCTCTGCGGGCATCCCCACACTCCCCACCTGCTTTCACTAACCCTGTTTGTGTTGTGTCTGTGCAGGTGTTACCCTCAGGTTTCACTCCCTCCTCCTCAGCAGGACACACACTACATACAACATGGTTGGCATTAGCAGCAGACAAATCAATACACTCTTGGGAGGCCGAACTTGGGGGTTCAGAGGGTACATACTGCGATACTAGACGCCCCAAGTCGGTCCCTAATAAAACATTTGCGGGAATATTTGGCGTTACTCCCACCTCCCGCATCCCCCTTCCGGCACCCCAGTCCAAATACACCATGGCAACGGGAAGTGCCGGCTCCACGCCTCCAACCCCGGAGACGGAAAGAGTCTTTCCTGGTACCAAGTCCTGGGGGGACACCACCTCAGGCCGTACCAGTGTTCGTTCAGCGCCCGTGTCCCGCAGTCCCATGACCGCAGAACGGCCTATGGTGACGGGTTGGATGTTGTCCAGGGACCTACCACCACCCCCTCCCACACACAAAACATTGGGCGCTCTCTGGGACTGGGATGGGGTCTTTTGGCGCTGGGGACACTCAGCCCTAAAGTGTCCTGGTTTGTTGCATAGATGACAACGTCTTACGTCTGGTCCTTGCCTGGAGAGGGCAACAGGGGGATACACCCCTTGTGTTCTAGGGGCCGGGGAAACAGGGGCATGACTGGGCTTACCCCCTCTCCAGGTGCTGCTGGCAGACTTCTTCAGCTCAGGCGCCCTGTTATTGGCATACTCGTCTGCCAGGGCGGCTGTAGCAGAAGCCCCTGTTGGTTTTCGGTCACGGAGGAACTGTCGGAGGTCCTCTGGGCAGTTCCACAAGAACTGCTCCGTGACGAACAGTTCCTGGACCTCCTGGCGGGTAGTAAGCGCTAGACCCGAGGTCCAGTGCTCTGCGGCTCTCAACAGCGCCCGCATATGATCGGTCCAGGTGTCCTTGGGGCCACGCAGCAGGCTCCGGAACTTCTGGCGGTACGACTCGGGAGTGAGGTTGTACTGCCGGATCAGGGCCCGCTTGATGCAGTCGTAGTTCTGTACCTCCCCGGCAGGTAAGTCCCCCAAGGCATCCAGGGACTTACCCCTCAAACGGGGGGTCAGGTATCTGGCCCACTGATCCCGGGCCAGATGGTGCTGAAGACAGGTCCGTTCAAATGCCACCAGAAAGGAGTCCAGGTCCCCATCCTTCTCCAGTAGAGGGAAGTCCTCAGCTCGGACTTTGGACGACTTGGTCTCCTGATGGGTTGGTTGCTCTAGCGGAAGCCCCCGCTGGGCCAGGTCCAGTTGGTGCTGGCGCTCTGCAGCTCGCTCTGCACGCTCCGCAACCTCCCGGCGCTCTGCAGCTTCACGCTCCGCAGCCTCCCGGCGCTCTGCAGCTTCACGCTCCGCAGCCTCCCGGCGCTCTGCAGCTTCACGCTCCGCAGCCCGCTCCGCAGCCCGCTCCGCAGCCCGCTCTGCACGCTCCTCCTCCGCTGCCTTCTCTGATGCTGCCAGGAGGGTTTTGTAGACGGCATCGCCATGAGACTGGAGACTTGCCATAGCCGCTTGTAAAAGGGCTTGTGATCTGGACAGGCTGGGCTGGGTAGGTGGTGGGCAGCCCACTGCGGGACCGTATACTGGGGACTGGCTCCCTGAGGTGCCCGGGCTGGACTCCTCCTCGCCATGAGTAACAATGTCCTCCCCTCCTGCCACACGGACCGTAGCATTAGCCTCTTGCAGGGTCTTGCTCCTGGTGCCGTCTGCCATCTTGGTAACCGACACCGCTGCAACCCTGAGTTTGCACACACCTTGTTATACTTTTAGCCTGACCGTCTAACGTTGGGCTGACCTTAAGACTCCAGCAGTGGAAGTTACCACTGGCAGTCTTTAGTGCCTGGGAGTAGGGGTCCCACAACACTATTATTCTGCAATCCCACCGCTCTGCCACCAATGTGATGAAAGCCGGCCGGTGGGTGCAGCTCTCTGGCGCCCCCTTACCTCTCAGGTCAGTCAAGGTACTGCACCTAGAGAAAGTAGTGCCAGGTAGCTGCAACCAGCGCAGGGAACACGGTAGTGTGTTATCCCTTCAACGTCACTACACAGCACAACTCGCTAGCGCCCTCTTAGCCTCAGGTCAGTCAAGGAACTGCACCTAGGATAAGCGGTCGCCAGAGAGACTGTCCTGTAACCTACTGGGTATCGGGGCCCTCTGTAGTGAGGGCGGTATATATATCTTCCTTGGCCGCGCCAGGAATATATATATCTGAACCTCCGACCGTCACTACCAGCCTTCCCCAATCCCCAGTTGGTATGCTGCCACCAGTCCCTATTTTAGATATACGCCCAGTCCGTGAATGGGCCTATATCGGGTCAGGAACCAACCCTGGGTAGCGTTTTTGGCTTGAGCCGAGCTCACACGGACGTGCGTTCGTTATGCAGAATAAAAGGCAGGCCCACAATTACTTGAGGTAATTGATTATAATAATACACTAGATACACGATATACAACTAAATATACACAGGTATAAGGTCAGGCTAAACTATACAACAATGGAATACAACACACAGAATCACCACAGCATATCAGTTACCGGTTTCTTGATTTTCTTGTGACGCAGGGAGAGGATTCTGCGGTCGCAGGCACGGTTCTTTGTTACAGGCTGAGGCCTACCACCGCATGGTCAAACTGCTCCTCCCCTTGGTGGCCTCAGCTGGTGCTCAGATGTTCAGCACACCACTCTTGGGTCAAGACTGACTTATCTCTTGTCTGTCCTGCTATCTTACCTGCCCCGTCCCGCCCACTGCTGGTGAGGTCAGCTGGCTCAGTCTCCACCCTCAGGTCTAACTTCGATCAGAAGCCCAAATTCTAAGGAACCCAATAACTTCTTCTGGGATGGTCTCAGGATACCCACAGGGGTTCCCACGGATTCGGGCCGCCGTAACCGACCTTTTGATATCAATTATGATACCATACGGTCCTCAGGAATGGCTCAGCGCTATATCTTGGCTTCCAGAGCACGTACAAACGTCTACCGCGGAGGCTTGTGTGCGCAATGGCTCCGGGACGCCGTGATATTTTTTTTATTGGCCCATCCCACGCAACATGCGTGTACTTTTCATGTTTCTACATCTTATGCCTCCATGCTTGTGACAGACAAAGAAACTAGTCCTATGGGACAAATGGTCAGGTACAGATAGACGAAGCACCCCCCCCTGCTGGCTGTGTTTCCTCTCGAAGTCTTTGAAGCTCCTAGCATTCAAGTGTTAAGTAGGCTTCTTATCTTACAGGAGCCTGGATGGGGGGAAACTATCTAGTTGACGTTTTAACAGAAGGTCCCAAGGGTGGGGGCTGCTGAAGTGTGGCCATCCCTGGATATGATTTATCATTACCAAGATGGCGGCTACAGGTTCATCACACCATCCCTCATAAGTTTTCTTTGTGAACTTTCTTTGTCGTATACAGTGGCTTGCGAAAGTATTCACCATCCCCACCCCCTTGGTATTTTACCCATTTTGTTACATTAGAACCTGTGTTTAAATATTTTTGTAATCCGGTTTGTGTGTGATGCATCAGCACTAAATAGTCTAAGTTGTTGAAGTGAAGTGAAAAAAATATAGGCATAAATTACATTTATGGGATCAAATAACTAAAAATTGGCATATGCATATGTATTCACCCCTTTTGCTATGAAGCCTCTAAAAATTTCTGATGAAAGCAATTACCTTCATAAGTCACATGCTTAGTGAAAGGAAGTCCACCTGTGTGCAATCTAAGTGCCCCATGGTCTATCAGTAAATACACAGTTTTTATGAAAGGCCACAGAGGCTGCAACACCATTAAGCAAGGCACCACTAACCAAACAACACCATGAAGACCAAATAGATCTCCAAACAAGTCAGGAAAAAGGTTGGTGAGAAGTACAAGTCAGGGTTGGGGTCTAAAAAATAAATATCCCAATCTCTGATGATCCTACAAAGCACCATCAAATCCATTATCATCAAATGGAAAGAACATGGTACCACAACAAGCCTGCCAAGAGAGGTCAGCCCACCAAAACTCTCCGCCCAGGCAAGGAGGGCATTAATTAGAAAGGCAGCACTGACACCAAAGGTAATCCTGAAGGAGCTGCAGAGTTCCCAAGAAGAGACTGGAGTATCTGTCCATATGAACACAATAAGCAATACACTCCATAGATGTGGCCTTTTTGGAAGAGTGGGCAGAAAAATGCCTTTACTAAAACACACAAAAATTCTAAATCTTGTTTTGAGTTTGCCAAAAGACATGTGGGAGGAAGGTGTATGGAGGAAAGTGCTGAGGTCAGATGAGACCAAAATTGAACTTTTTGGCCACCAAGGTATATGCTTTAACTGGCACCAAACCAACACAGCTCATCACCCCAAGAACACCACCCCATACTGAAACATGGTGGCATCATGCTTTGGGGATGTTGTTCAGCAGCAGGGACAAGGAAAATGGTCCTAGTCGAGGGAAAGATGGATGGTGCAAAATACAGTGATATTCTTGACCAAAACCTGTTTCAATCTGTCCACCAATCTTGAGTGGTTTAAGAGGAAACATGTAAATGTTTTGGAGTGGCCTAGTCAAAGTCCAGACCTTAATCCAATTGAGAATTTGTGGTCAGACTTTAAGATTGCTGTTCACCAGAGAAAGCCATCTAACTTGAAAGATCTGGAGCAGTTTTGCCTTGTGGAATGGCAAAAATCCCAGTGGCAAGATGTAGAAAGCTCATAGAGACTTATCCAAAGCGACTTGCAGCTGTAATTGCCGCAAAAGGAGGCTCTGCAAAGTACTGACTTTAGGGGGGTGAATAGCTATGCACACTGAAGTTTTCAGTTATTTTGTCCTGTTTGTTGTTTCTTCACAATAAAAAGAAAACCAAATGTTCACAGTTGTAGGCACGTTCTTTACATGAACTGAGGCAAAAGCACAAAAAAACCCAGTGAAATTCCAGGTTGAGGGGAAGGAAAACACAAAAAATGCCAAGAAGGTGAATACTTTCACAAGCTGCTGTAGCTCCCCACCATTTTAATATCTTTAATCTATATGTATTGAGAAAATGATACCTTTTCACTAAAATTTCTATTGGTTTTGTGGTTATTCATTTCATTGAGTGTGTCTGAAAGTGCTTTGGAATCTAATGTTACACTTCTCAGCCTCATGATACATTTTATACCTAGCTGCACGCTCCCCTGGCTGATTCACAGGTCAGTGGCCATGTTCCAAAGCAAACGACCTGTCAATCACCAAAGCAAAGCTGCAGATAGATAGGAAATACAGCGTGAGGCAGAGAAGCTAAAAGTGCATTGTAACGTCCAAATGCACTTCAAAACAATACTCCAGAATGCAACTTCTCACTGCAGAAGCAGTGCTTTGGAGTAATAAATTAATCTACTGACATGTTTTTAAAGGGTTACACAGTCAAATAAATGATTTGGGAAGGCTAAAGTTTCTGACTGGTTTCCTTTAAAGTGTAACCATTGTTTTAATTTTAAAAGTACTGTCGTTTTAATTTTAATAGTACATATGAAAAAAAATAAACTTTATAATATATCTTATAAGAGAGATTTGCTTCTTTATCTGCCAGAATTTATCAGTCATTATCAAAATTCTCAATTCTGATGGCCTATAAACAGGTATTTCATTATCAAGATGCCACACAAGAAACATCTTACGAAGGGTAAAACCACTGAGCTGTCTCAAGACCTTTGCAACCTTATTTCTGCAAAACATACTGATTACATTGGTTACAAAATAATTTTTAATATACTAAAGGTTGCAGTGAGCACTGTTGGGGCCATAATCTGGAAGTGGAAAGAACATCATTTCACTATAAACCGGCCAAGACTAGGTGCACACTGCAACATTTCAGACAAAGGAGTGAAAAAAACTATCAGAAGAGTTGTCCAAGAGCCCAGGACCACCTATGGAGAGCTACAGAAAGGCCTGGAATCAGCAGGTACAATTGTTTCAAAGAAAACTATAAGTAATGCACTCAGCCTTATTGGCCTGTTATGCACGGTCAACACGCAAGACATTGCTGAACAAAAAGCATGTTCAAGTGCTTTTAAATTTTGCTCAACAACATTTAGAGAAACCTATGAAATACTGGGGGAATATAGTCTGGTCAAATGAGACCAAAATTGAACTCTTTTGTTAACATAATACACTGCATGGTTGGAGCCCAAAAGGCACTGCATATCACCCCAAACACACCACACCAACAGTGAAGTTTGGAAGTGGAAACATCATGGTGTGGGGCTGTTTTTCAGCATACGGCATTGGCAAACTTCATATAATTGAAGGAAGGATGAATAGAAATTTTTGATAAAAATCTACTCCCATCTAAGCACATGATGAAGATGAAATGTGGGTCAATATTTCAGAAAGACAATGATCCCAAACACACTGCTAAGTGAACTCTCAATTGGTTTCAGAGAAAGAAAATAAAGCTGCTACAATGGTCCAGCCAATCACCTGACCTGAATCAAGTAGAAAATTTAGGAAGGAACTAAAGTTCGTAGAATAAGCCCACGGAAACTTTAGGATTTGAAGAGTGATTGTGTGGAAGAATGGGACAAAATCACACCTGAGGAATGCATGCGACTAGTTTCTCCATACAGGAGGCGTCTTAAAGCTGTCATCGACAAAAAAGGCTTTTGTACAAAGTATTAATTAAATTTCAGTAAGCGTGTTCAATACTTTTTCCTGTTTCATTTCTCAATAATACACATAACTTAATTTATGGACATCTATGGTTTGATTCCTTTGCCTGTGTGGATTGGATGGATTGTTACCGACATCTGGTGAGAATTTCATGTCAATAGCTCCTTTTGAAAATTTGTGACTTTTTCAATAATTATTTCATCTGATTTATCTATTGTTAAAAATCTATTTCATAGATGGATGTATTCAACCTTGTCATATATATATATATATATATATACTGTATATATATATATATATATATATATATATATATACAGTATAGACCAAAAGTTTGGACACACCTTCTCATTTAAAGATTTTTTTGTATTTTCATGACTATGAAAATTGTACATTCACACTGAAGGCATCAAAACTATGAATTAACACATGTGGACTTATATACTTAACAAAAAAGTGTGAAACAACTGAAAATATGTCTTATATTCTAGGTTCTTCAAAGTAGCGACCTTTTGCTTTGATGTCTGCTTTACACACTCTTGGCATTCTCTTGATGAGCTTCAAGAGGTAGTTACCGGAAATGGTCTTCCAACAATCTTGAAGGAGTTCCCAGAGATGCTTAGCACTTGTTGGCCCTTTTGCCTTCACTCTGCGGTCCAGCTCACCCCAAACCATCTCGATTGGGTTGAGGTCTGGTGACTGTGGAGGCCAGGTCATCTGGCGTAGCACCCCATAGAATCATAGAATCATAGAATGGTAGAGTTGGAAGGGACCTCCTGGGTCATCTGGTCCAACCCCCTGCTCAAAGCAGGATTCACTAGATCATCTCAGACAGATGTCTGTCCAGCCTCTGTTTGAAGACGTCCATTGAAGGGGAACTCACCACCTCTCGTGGCAGCCTGTTCCACTCATTAATCACCCTAACTGTCAAAAAGTTTTTTCTAATATCTAATCTGTGTCTCCTCCCATTTAGTTTCATCCCATTGCTTCTAGTCTTTCCTTGTGCAAATGAGAATAAAGATGATCCTTCTACAATGTGACAGCCCTTGACATATTTGTAGACAGCTATTAAGTCTCCTCTCAGTCTTCTTTTTTGCAAGCTAAACATTCCCAAATCCTGCAACCGTTCCTCATAGGTCAAATCACTCTCCCTCTTGGTCAAATAGTCCTTACACAGCCTGGAGGTGTGTTTGGGGTCATTGTCCTGTTGAAAAATAAATGATGGTCCAACTAAACGCAATCTTGATGGAATAGCATGCCGCTGCAAGATGCTGTGGTAGCCATGCTGGTTCAGTATGCCTTCAATTTTGAATAAGTCCCCAACGGTGTCACCAGCAAAGCACCCCCACATCATCACACCTCCTCCTCCATGCTTCACGGTGGGAACCAGGCATGTAGAGTCCATCCGTTCACCTTTTCTGTGTCGCACAAAGACACGGTGGTTGGAACCAAAGATCTCAAATTTGGACTCATCAGACCAAAGCACATATTTTCACTGGTCTAATGTCCATTCCTTGTGTTCTTTAGCCCAAACAAGTCTCTTCTGCTTGTTGCCTGTCCTTAGCAGTGGTTTCCTAGCAGCTATTTTACCATGAAGGCCTGCTGCACAAAGTCTCCTCTTAACAGTTGTTGTAGAGAAGTGTCTGCTGCTAGAACTCTGTGTGGCATTGACCTGGTCTCTAATCTGAGCTGCTGTTAGCCTGCGATTTCTGAGGCTGGTGACTCGGATAAACTTATTCTCAGAAGCAGAGGTGACTCTTGGTCTTCCTGGGGCGGTCCTCATGTGAGCCAGTTTCTTTGTAGCGCTTGATGGTTTTAGCAACTGCCCTTGGGGACACTTTCAAAGTTTGCCCAATTTTTCGGACTGACTGACCTTCATTTCTTAAAGTAATGATGGCCACTCGTTTTTCTTTACTTAGCTGCTTTTTTCTTGCCATAATACAAATTCTAACAGTCTATTCAGTAGGACTATCATCAGTGTACCACCTAACTTCTGCACAAAACAACTGATGGTCCCAGCCCCATTTATAAGGCAAGAAATCCCAATTATTAAACCTGATAGGGCACACCTGTGAAGTGAACACCATTTCCGGTGACTACCTCTTGAAGCTCATCAAGAGAATGCCAAGAGTGTGCAAAGCAGTCATCAAAGCAAAAGGTGGCTACTTTGAAGAACCTAGAATATAAGACATATTTACAGTTGTTTCACACTTTTTTGTTAAGTATATAATTCCACATGTGTTATTTCATAGTTTTGATGCCTTCCGTGTGAATGTACAATTTTCATAGTCATGAAAATACAGAAAAATATTTAAATGAGGTGTGTCCAAACTTTTGGTCTGTACTGTATATATACACACAGTGTATGTATGTGTATGTATGTATATATCTCTCTCTCTCTCTATATATATATAGATATATATAATTTGTTACGTTTTCCAACTTTCTCTCCTAGTCTCTCTCCATATTCCCTGACTGCTTGCTGCCTCATGTCTCTGACTGACAGGTTACTGAAACATGAGTGATCTGTCAGTCAGAAAAAGGAGGTAGGCAGCAGGTGGGGAATAGGGTGAGAGGCAGGAGAGCTGTAAATGCAGGAGCCACCCCTGCACTTACAACTCATTAGCATACAGTTTCAACTATGGAGACTGAAGTAAGATTTCTGGGGTAGGAAATGCCACAACTTGTCATGAATTAGATGAGCTGTGGAGTCACATCCAAGCCTCCCATTTCGGCAAAACTAGGGGCAATTGGAGATAAAACATCAAAAGTCACAATAATATTGTGCAACTCTGTGGCGCGCCAAAATTTTGTGATTTTTTTCAAAGCTTTTATGCAACTTTTGGGGTGTTAAAGCTTTTGATGAATCAAGGCCACTACAAGGAACTAGCCCAGGAGCAGAGGAGGAGGTTCAGCAACGAGTTTGATCAAATGTCCATTAAGCATATATCAAGACTAAAGAACAGGACAAGGTACAACTTCAACAAGAGCTACACTATATACATCCATCTTGTACACCACATTAGCTAACAGTAGCCATGACATGGCCAAGTGCTTTAATTAAGAAAAGTAGTCATTCTATTTGTTACTATTTTTAAATAATGTGAACAGGGTTTTTCCAGTGTGATATTGAAGGCCTATCATTTGGATAAGAAATCAATATCCGATTGATGGGGGTTTGACTTCAGACATCTCCACAATTCACTGATAAATTAAGCCAAAGAGCTCCACTGATCTCAGCTTACATTTCATTGTTCTGTAAATTTTGTGGAATCTGTGCTCAGTACTGTCGTATTCCGCATTTCATCTCATTCAAGTAAATAATGGGACTGAGCTGCAATGACATGCACCGCCACTACAAAATGTATGGCGAATATTTTAAGAGACACAGTATAGTCTGGAGCGCTGGTACAGCTAGTGTTAGTACAGTCTAGAGATGAGCGTTGTTCGACTCGAACTGTTCGCCAATCTCAAATTCGAGCTGTTTTGGGCGGTGTTCGAGCCGTTCGGCGAACACGAATGATTTGAGAAAAATTCGGCTGTTCGAGGATATGTTCGATAACTGTTCGTGCACCAAAATCAGAACTGGATTTTTTCTCAGTAATGATGAAAATTAATGTTAATACGCAGTTTGAGTGTACAGCAGGGGGAGGGGCAGGGGATGGATGTCTGCAGGAATAATGAAGATCTCCATTTTTTTTTCTCTATCCCGCATTTACAGGGGGGGGGTGCAATCTGTCAGCCTATCAGCAGCGCACACACGGAGCGAAGTGCTTTTTTTCACACAAGCAAGGGCATGTGTCATTGGCAGTGTATGTCACATGTCCTTGCCCTATAAGACCCATCCATTTTCCCCGTCGCCACCATTTTCTCACTGCTGCAGCTGCGTGTTAGACGGCACCGCTGTTGCTGTGTGCGCTGTACCTTGTTAATTTCAAGCCAATTTTCGCACTAATGTACAGATAGCTTGGGAGTAGGGAATAGTTGTGATTGCAGTCCTTTTAAGGACTACGTTACATCATTTCATACGACTTTTATCAGGCAGGTCTGTGCTCTTAAATAGATAGGTTGGGAGTAAAGACTAATTGTAATTGCAGTCCTTTTCAGGGCTAGGTTACATCAGTTCCTATCACTTTTCACAGCATTTGGCTGAATCTAGCAAAGCTAATCCTTTTTGGCCTATTGCAGAGTGAGTTAGTCAGTGGAGTAGCCTATCTGTGTTGCAAGATACACCACCTGTGTATAGAATACCAATTTTTTTACTGCACCTAGTGAAGTAAAACCTTTTGGGCATAGCATCATTCTATTAGTCCATCTATACTGACCTCCATAAGGTTGCAAAGTGAATATAATTTTTTTCTGCATCTACCTCTGAAAAAATATTTGGGCTTCTAGCAGTGTGTGGGACTTGTTCTATTAGTCCATCTATACTGACCTACATCAGGTTGCAAACTGAATATAATTTTTTTCTGCATCTACCTCTGAAAAAATATTTGGGCTTCTAGCTGTGTGTGGGACTTGTTCTATTAGTCCATCTATACTGACATCCATCACGTTGCAAATTGAATATAATTTTTTTCTGCATCTACCTCTGAAAAAATATTTGGGCTTCTAGCTGTGTGTGGGACTTGTTCTATTAGCCCATCTATACTGACCTCCATCACGTTGCAAATTCAAAATAATTTTTTGTCTGCATCTAGCTCTGAAAAAATATTTGGCCTTCTAGCAGTGTGTGGGACTTTCTCTATTAGTCCATCTATACTGACCTCCATCAGGTTGCAAATGAAAAATAATTTTTATCTGCATCTAGCTCTGAAAAAAATATTTGGCCTTCTAGCAGTGTGTGGGACTTTCTCTATTAGTCCATCTATACTGACCTCCATCAGGTTGCAAATGAAAAATAATTTTTATCTGCATCTAGCTCTGAAAAAATATTTGGCCTTCTAGCAGTGTGTGGGACTTTCTCTATTAGTCCACCTATACTGACCTCCATCAGGTTGCAATAATAATAATTTTTATCTGCATCTAGCTCTGAAAAAATATTTGGCCTTCTAGCAGTGTGTGGGACTTTCTCTATTAGTCCATCTATACTGACCTCCATCAGGTTGCAAATGAAAAATAATTTTTATCTGCATCTAGCTCTGAAAAAATATTTGGCCTTCTAGCAGTGTGTGGGACTTTCTCTATTAGTCCATCTATACTGACCTCCATCAGGTTGCAAATTGAAAATAATTTTTTGTCTGCATCAAGCTCTGAAAAAATATTTGGCCTTCTAGCAGTGTGTGGGACTTTCTCTATTAGTCCATCTATACTGACCTCCATCAGGTTGCAAATGAAAAATAATTTTTATCTGCATCTAGCTCTGAAAAAATATTTGGCCTTCTAGCAGTGTGTGGGACTTTCTCTATTAGTCCATCTATACTGATCTCCATCAGGTTGCAAATTAAAAATAATTTTTTGTCTGCATCTCGCTCTGAAAAAATATTTGGCCTTCTAGCAGTGTGTGGACTTTCTTTATTAGCCCATCTATACTGACCTCCATCAGGTTGCAAATGAAAAATAATTTTTATCTGCATCTAGCTCTGAAAAAATATTTGGCCTTCTAGCAGTGTGTGGGACTTTCTCTATTAGTCCATCAATACTGACCTCCATCAGGTTGCAAATTAAAAATAATTTTTATCTGCATCTAGCTCTGAAAAAATATTTGGCCTTCTAGCAGTGTGTGGGACTTTCTCTATTAGTCCATCTATACTGACCTCCATCAGGTTGCAAATTAAAAATAATTTTTATCTGCATCTAGCTCTGAAAAAAATATTTGGCCTTCTAGCAGTGTGTGGGACTTTCTCTATTAGTCCATCTATACTGACCTCCATCAGGTTGCAAATGAAAAATAATTTTTATCTGCATCTAGCTCTGAAAAAATATTTGGCCTTCTAGCAGTGTGTGGGACTTTCTCTATTAGTCCACCTATACTGACCTCCATCAGGTTGCAAAAATAATAATTTTTATCTGCATCTAGCTCTGAAAAAATATTTGGCCTTCTAGCAGTGTGTGGGACTTTCTCTATTAGTCCATCTATACTGACCTCCATCAGGTTGCAAATGAAAAATAATTTTTATCTGCATCTAGCTCTGAAAAAATATTTGGCCTTCAAGCAGTGTGTGGGACTCATTGTATTAGGCCATCTATACCAAGCTCCACCAGCTTTTAAATTAATAATAATTTTTAGCTGCATCTAGCCCTGAAAATAATTTTTCTTCCCAATAGTGGTAGCAATAGAAATATGGGGCGCGCGCCTGGCTTACAAAAATATACGCTTCATAACAAAAAACACCAGCCTAGCGCACTGCATTAATAAGATGGCATCATCGTCTCTCCCAGTGCTAGGCCTACTACCCAGGCTAGCATTCCTGTGCCTAAAACACAATGTATGGGTCCGCGCTAGCCACTATGCTGAGGGATCTAAAGCTGCTGCTAACGCTTTATAACAATTCAATTGACAGATTTTCACAGAGCTCTTCCACAACGCCCACCCATCGGGCAACAGTTGCCCACCTTCCCTATGGGATCTAGTGGCGAATAGTTGATGCCATTAATCAGAGCGTCAGTTGCCCCGTCGACGTGGCAAGCATACGGTAAGGCATGGGAAGAGTGGACACGACTAGTAGCAGGCAGACGGGTTGACCAATGTGAACAAGCCAGATCACAAGTCACCATAGAATTTCTCCACCAGCTAATTATGAGGGGCATATCAGGGGTGTCAGCGCAGCGGTGTCTGACCGGAGTAGCATTTCACTTCCAACTACTGAATTGGGGAGATGTGACAAAGGTTCATCATCAGACAATCCATAAAAGGGTGGAAAAGGGGTCAGCCAAGTCAGGAGTGTAGACGTCCCGTCCCGTGTCACTAAAACTGATTTCTCACATCATATCCCTAACACCATTAACATGACACTCACAATTTGAAGCAACACTACTGTCTACTGCATTTGTGATCGCCTTCTTCGGGGCGCTATGCATAAGCGAATTAGTCCCTCAATCCAAAATTACCACCAGTGGAGGCTTATTACACCAGGACGTAGTCATAGCCAATAATGCAATACGTCTACGCATACACAAATCTAAAACGGTTCCAGCGGGCAGGGGCACTTGGGTACTTCTACAACCCACAAACGGTACACTGAGTCGGGTAACAATAGTAAAAACATATCTAACCATCAGATCACAAAGTAATTTCTTCCTATCACACATTGATGGAACGCCATTATCAAGATACCAGTTCCAACCTATATTTAATAAATGCATAACATCAGCAGGGAACCACCCCAAAGATTACGGGACACACTCATTCTGCATAGGCGCGGCCACGGAAGCAGCAAGAGCAGGACTGTCAGAAACGGAAGTTCAGAGGATAGGGAGATGGCGATCCACGTGTTTGCCAAGATACATAAGACCGGACTTGTTATCCTAACGTGGTTTGTTTCTTTTACAGGTGACGCTAAGCCAACAGTGTGGGTGATAGGCCACTCGTATATGTATTGGGCAGAACAAAGGGCGAAAGTCTGCCCAGGTGGGAGGAAATTAGAGTTTCATAACACATATTTCAACTAGAGAGGTATTAGAGGCCTGCTATGGCCACAGGTACTAATGGAGGTAATCAAGGTAGGGAGAGAGGCAAGATGTCCGGTCATCTTGGTTATACAGGCCGGGGGAAACAACCTAGGTCATCACAACAGCGCATAACTAATGGCAATAATGAAACTAGACACTGAGCGCTTCAGAGAATTTTTCACAAAACTAGCTATAGTATGGTCAGAGATTGTGCCGATAGCGGTATGGCAAGGTGCGCGAGACATCATGGCCATCGAACGGACAAGGCGGGTAATAAATATTCGGATGGCAAAATTTAGAAGAGACAGAGGTGGTGTAGTGGTACGACACCGACAACTGGAAGGAGATAAAGCAGGCCTCATACGGCCCGATGTTGTTCACTTAATGGATATTGTACTGGACATATTCCTGTCAGGACTCCAGGACGAGGTGGAACAAGCGTTAAGAGTGATGGGTGGGGGTCAGAGTCCTGCATACGAGTACGCAGGATCCTCCGTGGCCTGGAAATAGAAAGGACATATTGGAGAGTTATACTTGTTGGCCAACTTGCCGGAGTGGAGACCCAGGGCATGCTGCAACAAGCTGAATTATTTTAGAAATAAAATGCCTTTCTAATGGAATGAGTATAAAGAGTTAATAAAGCTGTGACCGATCCTCACCCATCCAGTTGTAAGAGTTACATTATTGTATTGTCAAGGAAAGGGGGGCGGTAGGGGGGCTGAGCGTCTGGGTTTGGTTGGGGTCCCCACAGTCTGCCTAGGCTAGATGCATTTAAAAATTCTTATTAGATACACAGGCGGTGCAGCTTGCTTCGCAGCTGGGCTACTACGCCCAAAGTATTGCCTAGGCTAGATGCAGTTAAAAATTCTAAGCTGACTAGCAGACACTGAAGATTTGGAGCAGACCTCTGAGCAAACAGCTCTTCAGACTCAACCATCTGTGTTACCCCAAGCCATAGTGTTGGAGGGGGGCGACCCAACCCACCTGGAATTGACGATGCCAACGTCACGTAAGACACAGCAAGGGGACTCCAAAAAGAGTTTCCATTTTTTCCCAAAATTGTGGCACAGACACCACTTAACCCTAGAACGCATACCTGGGGCCTCGCAGGCCCGCCCTGTTAATTGTTTTCTATTTTATGCAACATTACTTTAGTTAGAATTTTGAAACTCTAGGTATTCTTCATGTATATAGTTGTTTGTCATTTGAGTTTGAGTTATTCCATGTTATTTGCACACGGGTCTAAAAGGCCCCAGGTATATGAAAGTGTAGATTTTTATGGTCATACGTTCTAGGGTTAAGTGGCATCAATTGCCCCACAGTTGCTTAAAACGGTTGGTGAGGTGATTTTACCAAATCCTCAAGGTTTTAGTCTCCCAAGGATAACACAGGGGTAGAAAAGTCCTTGCGAATCCATGATTTGTTCATCTTTATGAACGTGAGTCTGTCTACATTCTCAGTGGACAGACGTGTGCGCTTATCTGTCAGCACACCACCAGCAGCGCTGAACACACGTTCAGAGAGAACACTGGCTGCAGGGCATGACAAGATCTCCAAGGCGTGAGTGGCGAGCTCCGGCCATTTTTCCAGATTGGAACCCAAAATGAGCAAGGGTCCAGTGACACAGTCATGGCTTCGATGTTCACTTGGAGATACTCCTGCACCATCCTCTCTAGGCATTGACTATGTGTCAGACTTCTTGTCTCCTGTGGCCTTGCAAAGGATGGTCTAAAAAAGTGGTGAAACGATTCCACAAAATTGCTGTTACCAGCAGATACTATGTTACTGTTACGGTTTGAGTGATGAAGACTCGACAGTCCCACGGTTGGCAAGGTAGAACTGTGAGATTCACTACGTGCACCACTGGTGTTTTGTGGAAAAGCACATGTAAGATTCTGCAACAGCATCTGCAGATACTCCTGCATGCGTCAATCCCTTTTTATGGCAGGAATTATTTCAGCAAATTTACTTTTGTACCGGGGATCTAAGAGTGTGGCAACCCAGTAGTCGGGATTACTTCGAATTCTGACAATCTGAGGGTCATGTTGCAGGTAGTGCAGCAAGAAGGCACTCATGTGTCTTGCGCATCCAGGAGGACCAAGTCCTTGTTGTGTTGGTAGCGAGGTAAGAATCATGCTTCCTTCCTCTGCCCTCTCCCCCCAACCTCGCACAACAGAAATGTGATCAAGGTCTCCCTCATCTGATGAGTCTTCCATGCCCATCGCTAGTTCGTCCTCCACTTCTTCCTCGGCTCCTGCACCTTCCTCAACAGTTTGGCTGCTACCATGCGCCCTGGTTAATCCCTCTCCCCCACCCTCCCATGCCTGCCGCCTTGGTGCTGCCAACCGTCTGGACCTTGGAGATGTTATCCCTTCCGCATACGACTCCTCCTCTACTTCCTCCACCTCCTCTTGTCCCACCACCTGACTCTGAATTCTGTTTAATGTGTGCTCCAGCATGTAAATCACCGGAATAGTCATGCTGATAATGGCATCGTCGTCAGCACTAAACATCTTCGCCGCCATTTCAAAACTGTGCAGAAGGGTGTGTTGCGCCCCTGAGGGTTCAGTCGCCACAGAGTTACTGCATCTCACCCAGAGGTGTGGTATCTCACCCTCAGGTAAGGAAAGCATATGGCTCGGGACCCTAACACCTGCATCCAACACATACCCGCAGTGGGGGTAGGGCGAGATTGCTTCTAAGGGAGAGCACAGTCCCAGGTCCCTAGCTGGTGGGAGGGTCCTATGTTGTGGGTGCTTAGGGGATCAGCTTAGCGGAGCACATGACAGGGAGAGTATAAATAGGAAGCCATCTTAGAAAGAGCAAGCCAGTCAGAGGAGGAAAAGTGACAGGAGCAGAGGCTCGGCATGAGCTCTGCTCCAGAGGCGGGCCTAGCCTGGGAGGCCCAGGACTGAAGGAGAGAAGAGAGGAGTGGGAGCAGGAAGGCTCCAGGAACCGAAGGGACCCTAGGGCTATGGGCCGTGCAGAAGGCCACTCGAACTCCTGCTGCTACCAGGAGGTAGAGGGGTCAGGCCAGATAAGGGGAACCGGTCCCTCAACTAGCGGAGAAACAGCAAGGCTCAACTAGAAACCGGAGGCTGCAGCATTTCATGTACTGCAGGTAAAAGTCCACACCAGTCTCACTAAGAAGGTAGCCACATAGGACCCAGGGGACGGAACACAAGTCGCCCGCCAAGGCCCGAGGATACCGGATAGAAGTGTCACTGGGTGTGAGGTGCAGGGAGAAGGCCAGAGAAAGGACACACAGAGGGGGGTCCTGCTAAGTACTCCGGAGCTATCTGGGGGTGGACTGAGCCCCTCACTGAGTACGCACAGCACGACGGGTGAGATTGCTCTGGTACCTGTAATCTGGACTGCAACAACTGTGAGTAAAGATCGTGGGACTGCATCACACGGACTCTGTGTTCATTACTGACTCCCTGCACTTCAACCACCATCATCCACCCACACTGCCCTGAAGCTACACTCTTCCTGTGGTGAGTAATAATACCATTGCTGCAAAACCACCAGCTTCAGAGGACTGTTCCGCAGCGGCGGCCCCTTTTGTCCCACTCCAGAGGTGGCGTAGTCGGACATTATAAAACCCATATATACAAATTACCCTTGGATTGACCGCCCTGGATCACGGACCGGGTCACCGCCACAGTGACTACAACCCCCAGCGTCTACCGGCCCGGCTCAGGGTACCCCACGGCCCAGTGGGCGCGTCAACTTCATAGGTCCCTGATCTGAGACCACTCCTGCAGCGTGATTTGCCCCACCTCTGGATCTCGTTGGCCCAGGCTATACGTCAGAACGTATTGCACAGGGCTTGTCGGTGCTGCCACAGTCGCTGCAACATGGTCAGAGTTGAATTCCACCGTGTCGGCACATCGCATTTCAGCCTGGTGAACTGGCAGGCCCAACAACTTCTGTAGAGATGTAAGTCGTTGAGCTGCGGGATGCGAACGGCGGAAGTGCGCACACAGCGACCGTACCCTCTGCAGAAGGCCATCTAGTCCGGGATAGTGGGCTAACAATTTATGGACAACCAGGTTCAACACGTGAGCCATACAAGGCACGTGTGTGACATTGTCCCGGCGAAGGGCCGCACCCAGGTGTGCAGCATTGTCGCACACGGCCTTCCCTGGTTGCAGGTCCAGTGGAGACAACCATTCATGAAACTGGGTCTCCAGAGCTGACCACAACTCCTCAGCTGTGTGACTCACATTTCCCAGACATTTCAAAGTAAACACTGATGCCTTGAGCCCTGCTGCCAGCATAGTAAGGAGGTGTGCAGGATTCCTTCTGCACAGTTAGAAAGCAGGTGGCATTACCAGACAGGCTTTGGGTGCAGGTGGAGAACCGAGAGGAAGTTGAGGAGGCAGAAGCAGTGGAGGAACTTCGAGATAAAGAGGATTGACGCACAACTCATGGGGACGGTAAGACTTGGACAGCAGCCCCTTGTCCTGCTGTCACCATAGTTACCCAGTGCCCAGTTAGCGACATGTAATGCCCCTGTCCATGCCTACTCATCCAAGTGTCTGTGGTGAAATGCACCCTGTCACACACAGAGCTTCTCAAAGAAGCGGTGATGTTGTGTGCGACATGCTGGTGGAGCGCAGGCACACCTTTCTTTGAGAAGTAGTGCCGATTGGGCATCTGGTACTGGGGCACTGCGACGGACATAAGGTCTCGAAAATCCACTGTGTCCTCCAAGCGGAAAGGCAGCATTTCTGTAGCCAAGAGCTTGCAGATGGTGAAATTCAACCTCTTAGCTTTCTCATGGCTAGGAGGAAATGGTCTTTTACTTTTCCACATCTGAGGGACCGAGGGCTGGCTGTTGTGCTTAGACGGGGTTGAGCAGGGTGTCCCCGGCAAACTGCCGGTCTGTGAGGAAGATGCAGGCGGACATGTTAGGTTGCCTTGATTCAAAGGTGGTGCTCTCGATGTCAGAGAGCGCTCAACACCAGCAGGTGTTTCCACTTCCCAATAAACTGACGACCTGCCAATCACACTGGCTGTTGCAGGTAAAGAGGTGGCAGGTCTGCGTCCAAAAACATGTGTGACTGCTGTCCCCCCAGTCACAGAGGATGAAGAGGCCGCGGATGCACAAGATGGGGCAGACGGTGGTTGGCCCAGCCTGCTAGGCCGCATTGTAGCACAGTGAGCTTCCCACTGCAACTTATGCTTCATATCCATGTGACGGTACATGCATGAAGTACTCAAACTATGGATTTTTTGGCCTCTACTTAGCTTTTGGTGACAAATATTACAGATAACACGAGTTGGGTCATCCTTATCATTCTGAATAAATGCCCAGGCTATGCAAGGCTTAGAGCCCATGCGACCTGAAGAGCCACTACGACTTGTGGTCAGAGGCAGAGTTGTGCTTGAGGATGCAGTTGTTGACGTGCTTCCAGTACTCCGTCTCTGTCCAGGAAGGCGCATCCTAACCTCGTTGTCAATAGCATCTGTGACGCCCCGCTGTGCTCAGTATCACAGATCCAAGAAGAGTGTATTGATGGAATTCTCCACAAGAGGCCCCCATAAACATTCACACATCTCCACCTTCCACCTCAGACAAGCAGAGGGAGCCGTTAGGGATATAAATAGGGAAGGTGGAGCTAGGCAGTTCAGTTCCTCTGAAGAGTTCCTGCAGTAGAGAAGCCTAAGAGAGGTCAGTCTGCAGTGGAGCTCAGTCTAGTCTAGAGAACTCAGTTAATAGTTCAGCAGTGGAGCACGAGGCTCCTGCTAGCTAGATTCAGTAAGGCATAACCGGAATCCCTGGAGAACTACAAGTCCCAGGATCGCTAAGGTGCTGATACGTAACAGAGCCAGGAGACGCTTATGCCCCGCATAGTGGGAGCGTGAACTCCAAGAGAAGGCCCTACCACAAGGTCAGCCAGCGCAGGACAGAGACAAAGTTAGGCCTAGCTCCAGGCAGGTCAGAAACTTACTACGCAGAGGCAAGAAACAGGAGGCCCTACACCTGCTCATTGGGGAGGATCCTGATATTCACCCTTCACCCTACAGTGCTCCGGGATGTGCCTGAAGTTCCTCCAGTAAAAGGTACTGAAGTGTCTACCGTGTCCGTTCCCGTTCTTGCTCTGACCCAGCTGGGTCTCGCCTGTCCTGCATTCCCCCTGCATACGCTGCCCTAAGACCTAGCTCCACCTGTGGGGAGCTATACCATCGAGCTGCCTTATCACGGGTCTCAGTGGACTGCTGCAGCTCTGGTGTTTCTCACCAGATACCACAGGTGGCATCACGAACTCTTATAAAATTAACAATTATCCACTCTTTTAAAGAGTGACCCCAGGGTACGGGCCAGGGAGCCGATCACCGCGACATCCCCAAGGCCAGGCAAAGGCCCGGGTACGGAGTCATCCCCATCCCCTGGGCTAGTCACATCCTCCTCCGCCTCCTCCGTTGACCTCATCGACTGGCTGACTGTGGGTTGACAGTAAGTGGGATCTCCAACCTCGTCATCATCACCCTGTGTGTTATCACACCCGTCGTCCTCAAAGCCAACCTCTTCCTGCCCTGACCGAAAAGTCAAGTTGTCGCTCCAATCAGGTATTTGAGTCTCATCATCGTCTTCATCATTGTCTCCACCAACAGGAGTGACAGTTTGGGAACGAGGGTCTACATTATGCTCAGAACCTTCTTCATCTGGTCCTGGATCCGACTTATAAAGATTCTGGGCATCAGTGCAGATCATTTCCTCGTCTGGATTAACAGAAGCTCTGGAGCAGACCTTCGTTTCCCAGGCTATAGTATGAGTAAACAGCTCTGCAGACTCAACCATCTGTGTTACCCCATACTCAGACGGGCAGCTGGAGACTTGGGAGCTGTGAGGAAGCAAGTGCGATTGGGGTGACACCTCTGAGGACTGGAGTATTTGTGATGTTGAAATTGAGGTGGAGGAGAGCCCACTTGAAGGAGCACTTGATATCCGCTGAAGCACCTGCTGTTTTTGTGCCTCATCTGGAATTTGTAGCGATGGGCGTGTCTGTAAGAAAGGGATCGTATCACATTGTCCACGAAAATAAGTCAACATCTTAGTTTGGCTGGAAGATGGTCTTTCTTCTGCAGATGTTACCCCCCCCACCGCGGGGGGGCTCGACCCACCAGCGGACAGGCACCAGTATTGGGAGAGGGGGGCTGGCCGTCAGGGTCCACCGCGGCTCTGGCACAAACCCGGCGACACGGAGGTGGCACGGGCAGGAACGAACTGGCCGTGTCGGCTTCTCACTTTTTGGATTTTAGAAAGGCATGACATGCCTATATCTGTGTCTCCCCCTCCTTTTACTCCTCCACCTCTTTTCTTTTCGCATGACTATATGTATTTGTCACTTTTCCATGTGTTAGTTATGTCTTCTGAGCAGTTTGTCAGCTTTTGGACACCTTTGAAGGTGTTTACTATGTGTTTCTATGTGTTTTTGTTTGCCTGCCATTGGTTTTAACGGTGTTCGAAGGTGTTCGACGAACAGTTCGACGAACAGTTCGGCGAACAGTTCGGCGAACACACGGGTGTTCGACGAACCGAACTCGAACACTACGGGGGTGGCTCAACACTAGTACAGTCAGACCTTCACAAATCTGATATTGATGGCTTTTCTTAAAGAAATAGTACTGTGCAAAAGTATTAGGCAGGTGTGGAAATAAATTTACAAAGTAGGAATGCTTTCAGAAATAGAAATGTTAATAGTTTATTTTTATCAAATAACAAAACGCAAAGTGAATGAACAAAATAGAAATCAAAATCAAATCAATATTTGGTGTGACCATCATTTGTCTTCAAAACAGCATCAGAGCATAATTTCTTCTAGGTACACCTTCAGAAATTTTTTAAGGAACTCGGCAGGGAGGTTGTTCCAAACACTTTAGAGAACTAACCCCAGATCTTCTGTGGATGCAAGCTTGTGCAAATCCTTCTGTCTCTTCATGTAATCCCAGACAGACTTGATGATGTTGAGATTAGGGCTCTGTGGAGTTCATATCATCACTTCCAAGACTCCTTATTCTTCTTTGCATTGAAGATAGTACTTTATGACATTTGTTGATGATCTTAACATTATCGTCTATGTGGGATGACATGAAGGACTGAACGGTTTGATCTGTGGTTAGTCGTCCAAGATGTTTGGAACAACCTCCCTACCGATTTTCTCGGCAAAATCTTCAGTTAGTCAAAGTAGATAACTTTATACAAGACTGAAGGTACTTGTACAGGTGGAAACGGAACAAAGGACTATGCACCTGAAAATTATAGGCTGTAATTCAGACACTAATGCTCTAAATACCGAGAAAACCTTGGCACGAGATGAAAGTGATTTAGGAAGAAAACAGAAGAAAAACTAAAGAATCCAAAAGAAACATGTACTACTTTAAACGAGAAAGAAGTTACTGGGGAAGACATTCAATTTAGGCTTTACCATAAGTCAGGGATATTTTTTCTCAGGAGAGGGAGCCAAAACCAGGAGTGCGTGATAAATGCAGAATTGGTGACTTGTTTCTATTATACCTTTTCTCTGATTGTTCCTCACCTGGTTTTGGCTCCCACTCCTGAGAAAAAGTACTGACTGAATACTGACCAAATACTGATAGCGGGGAAGTCTGTTAGCTCTGAAATCTGTATTAAAATAAGCACGGGTTCTTGTAACTGTGGATAGGGCTATATGGTACAGAGCACCCCGGTAGCTATGCTACTGGGTATGTCACATGGTGCTATGGATGGTTTAAAAAGTCATTTTATGCTGAGAGACTCCCTTTAGGTTGTCCTGTACCTTTATAAGAAAGGCAATGGTAGTTACCAGCCAGAGTCTCAAGGAAAATGCACAAACAGGATGCAGCAGACCCCCTTATTAGAAGGAGGTAACACAGGTGCAGAATGCTGATGAACAACTACTCTCAACCTCTGAATCCATAGAGGGGGTGATTGCCTACCATGGAGGTTAAGAGTGGTTGTTCATCAGCATTCTGCACCTGTGTTACCTGCTTCTAATAAGGGGGTCTGCTGCATCCTGTTTGTGCATTTTCCTTGAAACCTTGGCAGGTAACTACCATTGCCTTTTTGCTATGCTTCTAATTGAATTATTTGGGGAATTTTTAAAGTTCATTTTATTGCTTTGGCTGTGCTGTTTTTTTTTACTGTATTTACATAAAACTAGAACCCCATTTAAACAACAACGAGATAGGAATTCAAGCCAACCATACACTGTAGAAAGCCTTATTTTCAGCAACAATTATCTAACCCAACTCTCCCATACACCAGAGTGCTCGCTCTGCTGATCTCAGGTTGTTGGCTTATCTCTTAGAGAATCAAAGGATCTGCAGTCCGAAAGTGGACATGCCGGCCAGAGATCATCAGAGCGAGCAATCTGGTGTATGGGAGAGTTGGGTGAGATAGTTGCTGGTCAAAAGAACGCTTTCTCCTTATATCCCCTGACATCATCTGTCAGGAGAGAGTCAGAGACCCCCATTCACAGACCAAACCCATCGACATCAGAATGCCGAGCCGACATTAGTCTAATGTGTATGTGGGCCTTTGATTAAAACCTGTAAAAACATTGGAGGCTATGGTTGTAGGCTATGGATGTATGGGGCGATGATGAAAGATTGTGTTGTCAATTTAAACTGCAGCCTATAAAAAGAGACCTTTTATAATGTATGTAGTCATGTACGTCTGATTAGATACCGGTATTGAGTACATTTACTATCTAGCTTGTGGATAATGATAAATGTGATTGGTCGAGAAACACTTTTAGCAATAATTTTTGTATATACAATTTACAGATAGTTGGGGATATTTGTATTTGATATCAAGTTCTCTTTAGGCAGCTCTCATGAGGAAAGTAATGCTGCAAGTAGCAGATTTTTGGGGGGGGAGATTTTCTGATTTATTGTGAAATGATCATAAACGCAAATTATTATTTTTTCTTAGTGGATGAGAAGTCTCCATATATAAAGAATAAAGCTAGCTCACATTTTCAGTAATGCCTCCAGAAAAAATATAAGTTCAAATGACTGTAAAATATTATAGTGACCCTTTAGATCATTTGCAAATGATCAAAATAACTGATGTCACAGAAATAATCATAGAACTTTTTTAGATGTCTAACTATGTTGCAAGATCACTACATTTGACGGTACAGTATAGTCCTGACTTTTAAAGATAATGGCTTATGATAGCCATACCAAGGAATAGTACCATGTTCTTGTCATTAAAAGTACAGCCATTGAAGTGTAGAGAGTGTGCAGATCTTTAAAAGACACAAGAACATGACGGTTTTGTAAGATTACAATGCAGTCGTTAAAACAGTTTGCTACTTTAACAAGCATTGGAAATATAATCTTCATTTTTATGTCTAAATATGTAGGCATTCAAGCTAAAGGAGCATACACTGTGCGCTGCGAGGATTTGCCAATTTCTGTGCCTGGAAAGGCGGTGATATATGTGATATGCAAACTATCGCCCAGAGCCTGTCTAGTGGGCACGACCTCGATCCATACACTTGTATTAAGCGAGGCCGTACCCATTAGACGACTGCACCCACTGGACGGGGCGCAGCCTCGCTCTATACAAGTGTATGGAGCGAGGCCGCACCCACTAGATGGCTTCTGCCCGAGACTATCTATAACGCATATGTACATGCTGATCATGGCTCAGAAACAGGCGAATCCCTGCAGCACACAGTGTATGCGCTGGGGGGATTCATAAGTCTGTAGTCACACAGAGTGATTGCAGACTTTTCATTTTAAACCGGACAACACATTTTAAACAGCACAAGCCACTACATGTCAGATTAAGGCTCGCTGAATCATGGTATTATAGTCTGTTAAGTGAATAGATAAAGGGAGTCTTTCGCCCCAAGTTGGCAGTATAAACTAGGCACATAGCCTTATAGAGAACATAGCCCCTAAAAAATTTGCACCCTTAGTTTTGTAATCGCTGTCTTCATTCTGCAGAAGCTGAAGTTTAATTAAATATGCTAATTAGTGGGCTCATTGCACTTTTAGTGTGGCCAAGAGGCTCAGTGCATCGTTCCACCCACTAGGTTTGAATGTTCCCGCCTTCCTCACTGGTGATTGACAGCGCTGGCCTGCCCGGATCCAGTACCATCTGCAGAGAAACCTCACGCAAGCCAGCGCTATCAATCACCAGTGAGGGAGGCTGTGATCTTAATTTATACTGTCAATTTGCAGTGATATAATCCCTTTAGCATATGCTATATCTGTGCATAAATATCCATTCTTCAATTTATCACACTAGTTTTTGTCTGTTGAATTTTACAGATTGTCTAAAATTGCTGTATAGGATTTCTGTAGTAAAATCAAGCGTAAATTGCATTATATGAGCAATGCTTCTATACATCACTTTCCTTTGTCTTTTGCCCTTAAAGGGGTTTTCCCATGAACAAAGTTAATTCTAATCAACACTTTAATCAATAGATCTTGGAATAATAATAAGTTCCACAATTGGATGTGTTTAAATAAAATGTTCCTGTGCTGAGATAATCTTATAAATGTTCCCCTGTGTAACGGCTGTGTCTGACCGTGTACGGAGCACGTTCTGACCATACCACAGCTCCTGGGCAGAGAAGGAAGCAAAAGAAAGTATACAGACAGGACAGCATGGGATCACAGCTGATCTTTCTTGTGAGGTAAAACATTTCACTGCCTGTTTTTAATCAATTTTTTACCTTAAAGAAAGAATCAGCTGTGATCCCCTGCTGTAATGTCTGTATACTCTTTTGCTTCCTTCTCTGCCCAGAAACTGTGGTATGGTCAGAACGTGCTCCGTACACGGTCAGACACAGCCGTTACACAGGGGAACATTTATAAGATTATCTCAGCACAGGAAAAAATTTTTTAAACACATCCAATTGTGGAAGTTATTATTATTCCAAGATCTATTGATTAAAGTGTTGATTAAAATTAACTTTGTTCATGTGAAAACCCCTTTAAGGGCAAAAGACAAAGGAAAGCGGTGTATATATATTATAAACATGAAATTAAATTGAGATTGGCAACTTAAAATGATAAAAAAATGCCCGAAAATAATGCTGGCAATGTAGCAAAAATAGAAATATCATTGGAAATGTCACTGTAGATATTACCTTCTGTTTCAGTCAAGCCCAATCCAGTCTGGTCTTGTCCATTTTGGTTCATTTTACCACTGTTAAAAACAAGCACATTATTATCAACAAGTCTGATTTACTTGTGAAACCAAATTGTCAATTATCTTAAGTGAGTCAAAGTGAACGCATTGGACCATTCCATACAGTGCACTGCTTATGGCTAAGTGAACCATTAAATAATTTGAGACTTTTACCACTTACAACAGAGAGGCTGAGAGCCTATAGAAATGGAGACAGAAATAGCAATAATTAATATTTTATTCTTGATCCCTCAGAACCAATTGGACAATTAACCTGATCAATGACGTTAGTGATTAAAACATTTCAAGATTTTCACTTCTACGTGGGGATCTAAGCCTGTAGATGGCGGACCTCGTTTGTTGGCGGCACAGCACAAAGTCCAGGACTGCTTTCTGCAATTAGTCAAATTTTACTTAGACCTCTTGAATCTAGTCCCAAACTTGTGAAGATATTTTACTTGAGATGTCAGTGAAAATAGCATGGCATCATTAGTTTCAAGTAACTTCAATTAAAAGGCTTTTAAGTTACTTTGATATGGATGCCCTATTCTTAGAATGGGCCATCAATACCAGTGGCAGAAGGTGCTGGGGAGTTTGGACTTTATTATTTACCAGGCCTGGCATTTGTTGTGTCTGGAATCGCAGCCCAGTCCCATTCACATCAATGGATCTGAGTTTCATAGAGCTGCATTACCATGGATAGCTGCTACAAAATGAATGTCATTGTCCCTACAAGGGTTCGCTCACACTGCTGTATAACACGGCCGAGTGCTGTGTGATGTTTTATCGGATAGCTCTTGGCCCAATGTTATACTATGGGGCAGTGCAGTTCTACGATTATTTTCTCATGCCGATTCAGCATGAGAGAACAAATGGGCGTATGCTGCGATTGCCAGCGATACTCGGCTCACATGCACCCATACAAATCTATGGGAACATGTGAACATCGGACTGCATTCGGATGTCATCCAAGTGCAGACACAGACAATGGAGAAGATGGAGAAATTACTTTCTCCGTCTTCTCCACACCTGTGATCAGATTCTCTCATACGAGGGAATCGGAACACAGTATACTGACACTGATCAATCTCTGACAGAGTTTAATCCAAAAGTATTTGCATAATCACCCCCCAATTCTCTCGCATGAGAGAACCGACAGCTGTGTGACCCCGGAAATAGTATGTTGCTAGGATACTACAGTGCTTACCGATTGAGGGGTACAACTACTTGAAAAAATCTCAAGAATGAAATAGTAGTAAAACACAGGAACCCTTTTCCTTTTCAAAGCTGATTAGTAAGACTAAAAAAGTTTCTAAATTTGGCACAAGGCATGTACATCAGGTTTTTGTCACAAATTGAGCCTGAATTCTGGCATATATGGGTTAAATGGAAAGTGGCATCAGGATTTACCCTAGAATGTATTAAAAGAACTTCATCAGCATCCTATTACCCTCTTTAATTATGTCTGTGTATGACCCCTGCATTCTAAAGCCCTGATTCATCATTGCTGTTTCTCCATTTTGTGCCGTTTCTTTGTGCATGCATTTTCTACATGTTTTGCACCATTTTTTAAGCAGTTTTTTTTTTCAGTTTTTATTTTTTTTTTTCCTCAACAAATTTACTTATCCCGATGTGTTAGACAGAATCATAAAGTGCGACTTTTAGCAGATGTCATATTTTTTTGGGGAGGCATGTCACTCCAATCTCTTCATGGAGTAAGGTTTTTCGCAGAGTTTTCAATTTGGTGTGTTTTTAGACAAACATGACTTTTTAAAGAATCTGCGACTTTTGCTGCTAAAAAGTTAAAAAGTTGCAAAAATTTGTTAAAAACAAATATAAAGAGAATTTTTGATTTTGGGCCAAATTCAAAAACCACGTTTTGGAGAATTTGGCACAAAAAGTGGCAACAAATATCACAAAAGATGAATTGGCCCCTAAATGTATGTGTTTAAAAACTAAGTATAATTGACCCTGCTCCCCCGGTCAGCAGGCACAGGACTAGTTCGGGACTGATGCAAATCAATTCCACGGCGGTGGGAGCATGCACACAGCAGTGCAACTGACATCTTGGTGTGTTCAAGGAGAGCAGGAATGCAGAGAAGAAGCTTTCTCTCCTCCTCCACTCTGCTCTTCCTTCACACAAAGTAGAAAGCCAGAGAAGGTGGACTTCAAGTGTACTGCTAATTCAAGAACCAATCATAGAACAAATTAATTGTAGGTGGTTTATTCGTCAATGCATTTCTGAGTCAAATCTGACTCCTTCCTCAGGAGGTAGAAGTGGCTGACAACTAGGCTATGATAGTGGCTTTGTCAGAGATAGATGCTGAGAATGGAAGTTGTTTCTGTGCTCTCTGGAGTCACGACAAACCATTAGTATGGATAAAAATGTAGGTTTATTGTCTACGCGTTTCAGAGTCCATCGACTCCTTCCTCAGGGCAACCATACATAACCAACCATAAGTTGTGTATGGTTGTCCTGAGGAAGGAGTCGGTGGACTCTGAAATGCGTAGGCAATAAGCCTACATTTTTATCTATACTAATGGATTGTAGTGACTCCAGAGAGCGCAGAAACAACTTCCTTTCCCAGCATCTATCTCTGACATATCCATAGGAAGCTGCAACATTAGGAGTCCAGGCTTTATAGGTGTTGTGTCCCACACAACCCTACTAGGTGAGCAGTTTGTAATACTTCTGCAACATTTATTAATTGGATAAGACCCTATAGCCTCTTGCATTTTTTCACACCATGATAGTGGTTGTGTCACACACAATCCTTACAGGTAAGCAGCTTTCACCTAAATCTCCAACCTCAATACCCAGATGAAACCCTATTGCGCTTTCTATCTTTTTACAGTTCACACAAAGTGATATCCGTTACACTGCTGTGGGCATTCTCCCACTGTGCACTGGAATTGATTGACAGCTGTCCGGAACCTCCAAGGACAGCAGGGGAAAATTAATCTTAGTTTTAAACACTTATATTTAGCATATAGGGCTAATACTGGCATCATTAAAAAGTGTCTTAGAAGGCTTATAAAGCACTCATAATAACTTGTAGGGGTAAATTCTGATGGCAAGTTCCTTTTAATAAACTCCCCCAATGTGTTATATTTTATGTATAAACCATTTTAATCGTCTTTGGTATTGAATAGGTTAACAGCAGTGGCTCCTTTTGGACCAAATCATTTAGGTTTCTGAAAAAATGGGCTTCAATTGTGAAAAAGTCATAGAATTGTAGAGTATTGAGCTTGAAAAAAATGATGTAATAATGTGACATGTGATGAGGTTATTACAATTGGTCACAGGATGTTCTATGAACGTCTCAACATCAGCTTGGAAGCAAAGACGCTAGACCTGAAAGGGAGCTCGTATGCAAGAACAAAGTGAAATAAAATAGGATTTTCATGTTTTAAGCCCCTACCACGTGTTCTTATATTTTGGAAAACTCATGTAACATTGGACATGTATTCTCACTATTAAACTGAATTGCATTGTAAAACCAATTTTGAATGGTAATTGTAGGTTCGCTTTACTAGCTTTGCCCTGGGTAGTATATACCGCAATTAATTGCCATTAAGCAGGGCATGCAGTAACACATTTTTTACAGTGATATCTAGCCCTAGAAAAATAAAAATAGCAGCAGCTGTGATAAAATATCACAATAAACCACATTGACCTTTCCTGTTCCTTAGCAGTTCAGCACATCATCTCGAGTCTTTGTTTATGAGTAACCACTATGTGACCGCTGCAGCCAATCAGTGGTCATAGTGGTCACATGCCGTATTACTGGCATTCTGTTTCTCACTGCAGAGCTGTGGTGCCAGTAATAGTAATATGTCAGAAATGTTGATGACTAGGGGTTCAGGTGCTGAATCCACCACCAAATATGGTTAGAAAGCGGAACAAATTGTTCATAAACTTGTAAGCTATTCACTCTGCTCTTAGAGGGGCGTTGATCATAGCAAATTAGGACCTTAGCACCTGAACCCCGACCAATCATGTCACTATGACATTTCAAATGACAAGTAATCTACACATTTCTGCAGAAAAGAAAAAATTCAAATATTGAAATAAAAAATACACTGCACATAAAAATATGTATAAAATAATATAAAAAGACACATTTTACAAGTTATATGTATCTTCAAACTCACTATGCACAAAATTAATTTAAACCAAAATGTGGCTTAACCAAACAGTATTATTAGATCAAGTTATACAGAATTTATTAGAAAAGCTTTATCCTAAACCATTATAAGGATGACCTATGAAGCTAAATTGGATTTTTTTATTTTTCTATAAACTTTATATTTTCTGATAAATTTCTTTTGCGGCTACTTGCCGACCTATCCTAGAAGACATGTTTTTTATTCTAGCTAGATAAGTAATATGTAATTACCCTTACATCTGGATTGCCTCCGAAGTCCTATGATAGAATATTCATTTTCGACTGATATAATGTAATATGAGTTTGTCAGTGATATAGGCAAGACCTCGATAAGCTAATTACTCTACATATATTTAGAATCTGTGACTTACTGAAATGTTGTGCTGGGTGCTGAGCTATGTGGTATAGAATCCCTTTAAACTTTCTCCGAGAGAGGTCTACGTTCAGCTCTTCATTATTTCTGATGGCCAATAGATCAATTACATTATCAAGAAAAGTCTTCTTTTCCTCCTATGTCACTAGGAATGTCACCAGCATGTAACCATACACCTTGTTTTACTTTTTAATTTTCTTTTACAGGAACTTTTAAAGAATTTTAAAAAAAGTTAAAGCTGTAAAATAAGTTGTTTTTTTCCCCTTCAAATTAGCACACAGGCTTTTTTTTAAAACAACTAGCTATTAAATTGGGTTTAGGAGGCAATAATAATCTCTATACCTAATGTCCTGAATTTTCCTGCCACTGCCTCCATCTTTGAGATGGACTCATCATCCTCATGTCCATAGTGGCCAAGGAAGAGGTATGGGGATGGCTGTGAAAAGGATTAATGACACCTCCCTTTCTCTTGGTGTGGGGTGGACTGTACACAGAGCTCACAATGCCTCAGTGGTAGCCAATTTGTATGTAACTGTGTGGCACCAATCTCGGAGACGGAGGCAGTGGCAGCAGAACATATAACATTAAGTATACTTATTATTCATGTATAGTCACTTTTACTATGGGGGTAGAGTGTTGCTTTAAAGGGGTGGTCCAAAATTAAACTAAATTTCAGTCTAAATCCCTATTTAGTGCCATAATGTAAGCTATTTTCTAATATAATTGTATTAAAAACTCCCTTTCCTTACCTACCTACACTATCTAACTGCTATTGTATTTTTTTCCCTATTTCCTATGTGATCACGCTTCGTTTGAGTATCCCAGCGCATCCTGGGATACTCAATCGATGCGTCATCAGAGCAGGGGGCAGAGGCTGTGGTCACTGTCACAGCCCCTGCCACCTTACTGAAACAAAGCATCGTCAATGGCGCTTGTTTCGGGGGCTGAGCTTGTCTAAGTTGTGTTTCTCCTTGTGAGCTGTGCACTCTGCGATCTGCACAGTGACAGCGTCTGCTCTGTTGTCGACTCAGATCAGTAATAATGAGCCGGCAACAGAGCAGTGTCAGAATACCTGGCTACACAGGAAATCAGTGATGTCACTTGCGGGGGTGGCACTAGTCTCCTTCATGCCGGGTATTCTGATACCGCTCTGTTGTCCGCTCATTATTACTGATCTGATCCAACAACAGAGCGGACACTGTCAGTGAGCAGATTGCATAGTGCACAGCTCGCAGGGAGGAACACCGCAGGGACAAGCCCAGACTGAAACGAGCGTCATTGATGACGTTTCATTTCAGGGAGGGGGCAAAGGCTGTGACAGTGACCGCAGCCTCTGCCCCCTTCTCTGATGACGCTTCGTTTGAGTATCCCAGGATGCACTGGGATGCTCAAACAAAGCGTCATCACACAGGAAGTAGTGAAAAAAAATACAATAGTTAGATAGTGTAGGTAGGGAAGGGAGTTTTTAATACAAGTATATTAGAAAATAGCTTAGATTATGGTATTAAATAGATAGGGATTTAGAATGAAATTTAGTTTGACTAAATTAAGGAACTGTTTACTTATGCTTTGTGGTTTCCACTCATATTGTATATCCGAACACAGTGCTACATCTGTGATATGAATGATACTAATGGAGCTAATGGACACAACTGATTTATAATAGGAACTGTAGTTTTCCACTAAGGTTTCCATTACTTTAGAAAAAGAAATAGTGCTGCTTATAATGCAATTTTTTTAATCAAATGTGACAAAATCTGAAGCAAAAGCTTAGTTAGTATATGAATGAAATTGCTCTTTTATAACAAAAAGTGATACAATGTACTTGTACGTGGCAGAAGTTGATGAGTACATATTTATGGGTTCATATATTTATCTTGAAATGAACAGAAGAGATTGTTACTTACATTCTTGGAACTTGAAACAGATTGCTATCTCCCTGGGTGGTGTTACTATCACTGTCCATACTGTACCCACTGCCAAAACTACTGACTGATGACGTTGTGGAAACTGTAGACTCAGTAGTCCTGTGCGTTGCTGATCTTGCTGTATGGGGAAAAGTAAACATTTAATTTTAATGTGTCACCATACAAGCGAAGAATGTATTGCATAGGCAATAAGAAAACATTTCATGAAATGCAACAACTTAGTAAAAATATAAAAAGTTAACATAGGAAAAACATGATATAGTACCTCTAAATGTTCTACTGGATGTTTGTGTTTATTTGTGGTCCTGTTCTCTGTATTATTACTAGGTACCATTCCCTGCCAACAAAAATTGTTTACTAATCACCAGGTGCTGAAAAACCCTCCCCATTATTTGGAAATGGAACACCCCTGCTTAAGTCTAAAATGTTAATTCTTCACTTTCTATGCTCAAGACTGGAAAACTACAACACATCATTATAGTGTGTATATGAATCCATAATAAACAGGAATCATGTTCTGAAAACAAGGCGGCTCATGCTCCACAGATATCTTGGCATCCCATACTTCCAGGCAGCCTGATGAAGGGCATACGTTGCAGTCGAACCATTTATGATTTAGTTGACCTTCGAAGTGTTGGCGCATTACTTTGTCATTGAAGTATCCTATCATTAAAAACCTAACCTGACTATGACATGAATGAGGGCTGGTTATATTATCATTTGTAACCAGAGACAGTGAGTTACTGTAAAAAGCATCAAATGTATTATCTACCATGGACTTAGAAATTGGTGCTGATATCGATCCAGATGACGATTTATGATACTTTAATTACATTATTTCCCATACTAAATATATCTCACTAAGGAATACTATAGGCAATTTTCACTAAAGGTGCATATTCAAGGTTTCCTAGAGCTAAACACACATATGGAATCACTTTTCACTACTAAATATACTTACAAAGTTGAATTCAGGCAGTTACATGTATACTTAGCTTGGTTAAAAAATACACGTCCATTAAGATCTACCTTTCTTTAGCTCTTTGTTTAAAGGGGTTTTCTAGGACTTTAACATTGTTGGCCTATCTTTAGGATAAGTCATCAATGTCTGATTGGTGGGGTGCAAGTCCCAGCATGCCCACTGATCAGCTGTTCTCAGATGGAACTGCTCAGGTGTGGAGCTGCACAGCACAGCTCTATAGATGGAATAGTGGCCACTGCCAGGTACTTAGTGGCCACTGCCCCTTATTGATTTGAATAGGGGGCGGATGTACAGTACCTGGTGGTGCCCATTATACAGTCGATGGAGCTGTGCCGCTCCATAATTGAGCAGTTCTGGCTGCTGCCGACACCAGGAACAGCTGATTGGTGGGGGAGAAGAATGTCATACCACCATCGATCAGACATTCATGATCTATCCTAAAGGTAGGCCATCAATGTTAAAGTCCCTGACAACCCCTTTAATACTATTATACTGTCTTCCATTACTGTGGTACCTCACTTTTTGACTACCCTAACTACAGAGATTCTTTTCCTGTATTGATGTCTGAATTGTCTTTCCTTCACACCTTTCTTATCATGTGCCATTGTTTGTATCTTTTATACTTAGTTGTTTGTATCTTTATGTTTTTGCATGGAAATTCGATAATTTCTAAGGAATCCGTTTTTGGAAGCTGAATCATACAGTCTGCATCAGTAATGTTGATGGCGCGAAAGTGGAGGCTAGTAGAGGGGCATGGCCAAGCATGAATGCCACAAACACTGTAATTTACACCAGAAAGTGGGGTAAATTTTAACCGAAATCTATTCTAGCTCATTACTGAAATACACTTGTGATTCTGGTGCCAAAGAGACCCCAAATTCATTAAGCTCCATGTGCCTCTTAATAAATTTGGGGCCTATTACTCTGGGGGACTTTTCATTGACTGATGTAGCACATGGCAGTCTTAATGAATTTTCCCTCCATAGTTTTTAATAGAGGTGTACTGTATTTTGCTACTAAATTTATGGCACATGCATGGCAGTATATGGAGGTGTCAATATATTTTCATGTAGAAAAAGTCATTAATGTTTATGGACGAATAGCAGGTGACTGAAAAGAACACTGCTATAATAAAGTAACAGCATATATCGTGGTTTTAAGCAACAAGGTTTCTGGAGAACATTATTATTCTCATTATTATATTTTTTTCACATTGGTCTTCAGAGCTTCTTTCATTGGCTACATTGCTTGTTCCAACACTTTTGACAGCATACAGCGTTATACTTGCTGCCAAAATGAAGGAAACCTTGATGGCATTGCCACAGACTCTATTAGTCAAAACAGTTTATCAGGTTCTCTTTGTGATTATCATACATTACAATACAACCATACTATTAATGTAATCATTATTGCTTATGTTCTGTCTAAGCTGCAATCTGACCATAAAACAGCTAAAAACAACCCTCTAATTTTGGAAAATAAACCTGATTACAGCTATACCTATTTATATTGGCATAGCATAGAGATAATATATTATAAAGAAGTTTTAACACAAATAACATTTATCACCTAATTATAAAACAGGTAAATATTGGATTTGTGAGGTCTAACACCTGGTACCCCCTATCCCCACACACACGCCAATTTCCACATCTCACATTTCACCTCCTGCAATTCGGTCAGTTGTGGGGAACTTGTGAACCTGGACTTGCCTACAAAGAGTCCTGTACAAGTCTATTGGTAACAAGATAACCCAGTAATACAGGGTGTTCCAGTGTGATAAAGGTTAATCATGGAAGTATAGCTAAAGAGGATCTGTCACCAGGTTTCCCAATACAGACTGCAAACATTAATATTTTTTGTACAATGGTTGTATAGGCCAAGCATCCAGCTGGAGACTACAAGAGCTTGTGAGTCTACCTGTATTCATGAGCTAAACTCAATCTCTGCCCCCCAGGCTGACTGACAAGCTGCAGCTTGTACTAAGAAGTGAGCAGTCACCAACAGCAGCAGGGGAGGAGGGATCATATTTTCTCAAACATCTACAAATTTTGCTATTTATTTGACTAAGGAAATGTTCATGATCGTACATATTTTGAATATCATTTTGGAATTCCAGATATTGAAAATATATAGCTGGGTTGACATTTCATTTTTTAAGGATTATCTTTTGTTGGGGTTTTGTTAATCAATGGATCATGTGAGATTATTGAACAGCTCTTATTAGTAGTACAGTACTAATGGCAAAATAAATAAGTTATATATACACACATATATATATATATATATATATATATATATATATATATACAGTACAGACCAAAAGTTTGGACACACCTTCTCATTTAAAGATTTTTCAGTATTTTCTTGACTATGAAAATTGTACATTCACACTGAAGGCATCAAAACTATGAATTAACACATGTGGAATTATATAATTAACAAAAAATTGTGAAACAACTGAAAATATGTCTTATATTCTAGGTTCTTCAAAGTAGCCACCTTTTGCTTTGATGACTGCTTTGCACACTCTTGGCATTCTCTTGATGAGCTTCAAGAGGTAGTCACCAAAAATGGTCTTCCAACAATCTTGAAGGAGTTCCCAGAGATGATTAGCACTTGTTGGCCCTTTTGTCTTCACTCTGCGGTCCAGCTCACCCCAAACCATCTCAATTGGGTTCAGGTCTGGTGACTGTGGAGGCCAGGTCATCTTGCATACCACCCCATCACTCGCCCTCTTGGTCAAATAGCCCTTACACAGCCTGGAGGTGTGTTTGGGGTCATTGTCCTGTTGAAAAATAAATGATGGTCCAACTAAACGCAAACCGGATGGAATAGCATGCCGCTGCAAGATGCTGTGGTAGACATGCTGGTTCAGTATGCCTTCAATTTTGAATAAATCCTTAACAGTGTCACCAGCAAAGCACCCCCACACCATCGCACCTCCTCCTCCATGCTTCACGGTGGGAACCAGGCATGTAGAGTCCATCTGTTCACCTTTTCTGCGTCGCACAAAGACACCGTGGTTGGAACCAAAGATATCAAATTTGGACTCATCAGACCAAAGCACAGATTTCCACTGGTCTAATGTCCATTCCTTGTGTTCTTTAGCCCAAACAAGTCTCTTCTGCTTGTTGCCTGTCCTTAGCAGTGGTTTCATAACAGCTATTTTACCATGAAGGCCTGCTGCACAAAGTCTCCTCTTAACAGTTGTTGAAGAGATGTGTCTGCTGCTAGAACTCTGTGTGGCATTGACCTGGTCTCTAATCTGAGCTGCTGTTAACATGCGATTTCTGAGGCTGGTGACTCGGATAAACTTATCCTCAGAAGCAGAGGTGACTTTTGGTCTTCCTTTCCTGGGGCGGTCCTCATGTGAGCCAGTTTCTCTGTAGCGCTTGATGGTTTTTGCAACTGCACTTGGGGACACTTTCAAAGTTTGCCCAATTTTTCGCACTGACTGACCTTCATTTCTTAAAGTATTGATGGCCACTCGTTTTTTATACTTAGCTGCTTTTTTCTTGCCATAATACAAATTATAACAGTCTATTCAGTAGGACTATCAGTATCCACCTGTGTATCCACCAGACTTCTGCACAACACAACTGATGGTCCCAACTCCATTTATAAGGCAAGAAATCCCACTTATTAAACCTGACAGGGCACACCTGTGAAGTGAAAACCATTTCCGGTGACTACCTCTTGAAGCTCATCAAGAGAATGCCAAGAGTGTGCAAAGCAGTCATCAAAGCAAAAGGTGGCTACTTTGAAGAACCTAGAATATAAGACATATTTTCAGTTGTTTCACACTTTTTTGTTAAGTATATAGTTCCAGTTGTGTTAATTCATAGTTTTGATGCCTTCAGTGTGAATGTACAATTTTCAAAGACATGAAAATACAGAAAAATCTTTAAATGAGAAGGTTTGTCCAAACTTTTGGTCTGTACTATATATATATATATATATATATATATACATACACACACCATATATATGACTGTACACATATATATATATATAAACCGTGTATATATATATATATATACATATATATATATATATATATATGTGAAATTTGCCAATTTTGAAGTTGAAAGCAATGGACCGCACATGAAAAAAAAAACACAACTTTAAGCCTCCATTGTTTGCAATGGTGAAAATGCAGCTCTGAAGTGGACGAGCAAACAATCAGTGAATGTGTCATCTCTACTCAATACTGTAACCTATATTGCAACTCAACAAACAAAGAAGAAACAATGGAGCACTAGCCAACTGAATGGAAAGTGAAGTGAAAATGGAGTTGGGCGCTACATAAGACAGGCCATCACTTACCGGTACTTGTTGTGGGGGTACCTGTTCTCAGTCCTCCCATTTCCCATATCACCTTCTCTCAACAAATCCTCAACCATAGAAGGTAATGATGAACATGAGTGTAGCGGACTTTCAATGTAATAGGTGGGTTATTTAGAAACTTGTGGAATAATCAATAATAAACAATACAAATAAATAAAACATCTGCATATCTATACGTTTTGTGTTTCTCCTTCATCTGGACAAAAAAATAATAGTGACTTCACGTATTTATATTTATCACGCCAATGGGGACGCCCAAAACAACACCCACCCTCCAACTGAAGAGGAGGTCACTGCTCAGGATCCTGGGAATGATGTAATGCTAATCTCATAATATCCAAACCTACTGGCCCAATGCATATAATATGACTTAATTACGAATAAGTATACCATATTGTACACAGGCAACAACTAACCTACTTAAAAACAACACCACACACAAGGCAAGTGTTTGATTGATGAATACGCATTCAAAAATATTCTCTTATAATCCACAGTCATTAAACTCTAAAGATAAATTTAACCATTGCCAAACAGTCTTAATAGAAAATCCAGTTCATTTCATGCCTGCATAGCTCCCTAAATCTAGACAGCGAGTGCTTTAATTGTTCAATAGGCGTCCCTTTCATTCTACTAGGACTCACCCTAGCGCACTAAAATAAAATGATGAGAAACACTGTGATTCCTTATTAGGGATGAGTGGACCCATGGATGTTCGAGTTCGCCGGGTTCAACCGAACTTTAATCCAAAGTTTTGTTCGGGTACCAGAACTCTACCTGAACTTGAACCAGAACCCAAATCCCAAAGAAGTCAATGGGGACCAGAACTTTGGTGCTGTAAAATGGTCGTAGTAAGGGCTAAGGGGCTGTCAGATCTCTCTCTCTCTCTTTGGGAAAAGTCCATGTTCGGAGTCCAGCACCGGACACTTTACAGTTTGGGTTCGCTCACCTCTATTGCTAATACCATGCCTAATATTAAATCTATTTTATTAAGGCGTTCCTCTAATGTAAATGTTGTCCTTTCCATATAATAAAACCCACAAAGGCATTTCAGCATATAAATAATAAAATTACTACTCTCCAAAAAGGTTGCCCCACACTCAGCATGGCCACATTTATATACTCCATTCAAATGTGCAAATAAATATTTCATTGTTCTCACCCTTTTATAGACCATTGATGGTTTATTATCCAATATGTTACTCAAATATGGGTCATTTCTAAATTATATATTTATTGAAGGTAACAGTATTTAGCTCAAAACACATTTTTGGTAGTAGATGCCAACAATTTTTAAAATTTTAATAGTAACCATCTAAAATAATGGAAAGTGAACATGACATTTGGGCAGATTTTATTACTCAAATAAACATGATAGGAGACTGGCTAAAGAAAAATTATACCTGGAACAATTGATCGAATGAGCTAAAAGTAAAGTTAAAGGGCTTAGTAGATCTAGATGTTTGGTACAGTAAGGTAGTAATAATGTTACAGAAATTAGATATAATTTGACCATTGTTATTACATATAACAATGGGAATCAGATCCCTAATATTATAAGGAAGTAATGGGATATTTTGGGGAATGACCCTTTATCTGAGTATCATATTGGATAATAAGCCATTAATGCTGTTACACACCTGTCCCATCTAAGTCAAGCTTGGCTACCTTCCCCTTTGGCCGCTGCCCTTTGCTGTGCTCCATGTCAGGCTTTTCAATATGCTGGCAGGTCTCTGTGGCATCATTTCCTAGGCCTGGAACTCTCTGCCACATGATGTTGTAATGGTTGATTCACTACAAAAGTACATGGAGGCTTGGATGATTTTCTTGAAAAATATGATATTACAGGTTATAACTTACGAGTACTAGATTTTGGGAGGGAACGTTGATCCAGGAAACTAGTTTGATTGTTGTATGTGGAGACACAAGGATTGTTTCTCCTAATATTGGGATATTAGTATGTTTCTTTTTTACTTCCTCTGAATCAACATGTTATGTTATGCTATTAGTAAAACTTGCAGGACTTATGTCTACCTTCAACCTAAAAAACTATGAAACCTTTGTATCCAAAGCTAAGGGATAGAGGTAATGGTAGAATATATGACAATTGAATACACTTGAGAGGGGCATATACATGTGGCCATGCTAAGATGTGTAGAATCATTACACATAACTAAAAAACATTTAGGAGCAACATACTGTATCTGGGTAGATATTTGACATCCAGCAACTTTTAAATTGTGGTAGTATATTGTAATCTTCTTATATGCTTGAATGCCTGGGGTAAAATGTACTGGGTGTCCCTTTTGGAGCGATATGACGGGCATATAAGTAAGTGGTGTCACTATTCAAGTTTTGTCCTGACAAAGGGGAGCCCTGGTGCACATAGACATTCCAGATATTGTAATAATTGTTATTGTTTTTTGTTGTTTATTGCACAAGTTTTTAAAGGGGATTTCTCAGCAGGTTTTTGCTATGTCATCTAAAGACAGCATGAGACTAGAGGCTCAAACACATAATTCAGAGATGTGTCACTTGTCAAAGTGCGTGCTGTTGTTTATTAACTGTAAAGGATTTATCATTAAGAGATTAACATTGCTGGACTACATTAGTCCGGCAACGCCCCCTCCTGTGATAGGCAACTCACTGTCTACAGACATTGTATATACAGAGCCTGGTGTGGGCGGGGTTAGCTTTCTCAACTCTGCTTCATTCTAAATCTAAAAACTCTGTGTAAGAACGGCTGCACCCAATAATCTAAGTAATACATCGTTGGATTCAGTTTCTCTTTGCCTACATTATGCTGCTCTCAGATGAGATAGAAAAAAACTGCTGACAGATTCTCTTTAAATAAACCACCTATTTCATTGGAACACTGCTACACTCATGTTCACCATAACCATCTATAGTCGAGAGACTGGTTGAGCGAAGGCTGGGAAATTAAAGGACAGTAGCGCTCTCCTCAGTTTTTACTTCACTTTCCATTCAGTTGGTTGTTGCTCCTTGGTTTTTTGTATGCTTAGTTGTCCATACAGCATCTAGTTTTTTTGTGGTGTCTGAGAGTGGAAGCTGCAGGCCAACCTGATTTTGTAGAAACTTGGGAATCTAGTTGAGGAGTTTTCCGTCACTCACAAATTGCGAGTTCCTTTTACAAGTTACTTTCCTACATAATGTTCATTTTTTTGGTGTGACCAGAAGCGCCTTGTCATAGCCTGTTTTATACTTTTGCATGCTAAATTGTAACTGGGAATTTATAATGCATTTATCCATCACTTCTGGTGACCATCCATGTGCTGGGCTCCAAGTTAAAAACATACATACATTACATTTTTCATTTATGGATAATCCCATTTACAATTTGTTTCAGTTTTAACGTTCTTTAAAAAGAGATCTGTCACAAATAAAGATTAGAGGAAGATGTTATCATGTTATTCTAAAATAGTTAGGTCACTTGACTTCATATCAAGCCAATCACTTGTATGGACAAGGTCCGTAAGAAAGAAACAATATTTGCCTCACCTTCTGCTTTGACGGATCCATCGGACATCGTCTTCTTGAGTGCTAGCTGGCTTTGGTCTTTGCTGTCATTTGCTGGTGAAGGCAGATTGTCAGACTGAGTTCTTTGAATTGGGAGTGCTCCTGCTATGCTGTGTCTATGCTGCTTCCTGCCATAATTAGACTGACCGCTTTTATGTGCTGCTGTGGCAGTGTGGGTGAAATGGAAACCCATAGTATGTATCCTCAGATGGAAGCAGCTTAAATGTTATTCATGCAAACAGAAGTGTTTTCTGTATTCAGATAGGTAGTGTTTTTAACACCAAAGAGACACCACATGCACAGCATTAAGGGGCTTTAAAACTGGCTGTTTCTTTTTATTGGTTTAAAAAATGTTGTTTTTTTTCCCACCATGGCTTTAATCCTGTGAGAATACATGCAAGAACAAATTTCCGCAACAAATACATTTCTCTCTCTCGGAAGGTTTTCATTTTTCATAAACGATATGCTCTAGGGTGTTGACTGCAATAACAAATAATATGTGCATTCAAGGTAGTTTACAGTAGCATCACTTAGGAGGTCTGTTACTAGTTCCAGAATATTATGTATCAGTATAAACATCTGGGATCCGTAGGCTTGGAAAACAAATGGTATTATTTACATTAAAAGTGCTTAGTGAAAGATATACCATGTGGAGCCATCGTTTCATGGTACTGTGTATATGTCATTTATTTACACAGCTGAAAAAGTAACAGATAGGAAAAAAAATCTATCATATATCGCAACACTGGATACATTTGCATTTTAGTGTTTGCTTAGATAATCTAGAAATAGATTGGCCACTATACTATGTTTTGACTTTTATTATGGTTTCCATAGACTCACAATGGCAAAAAAATACCTAGCACTTCTACAACGTACAAAAGACATGCTCTGAAGTTTGGAAAAGTTTATGTTTTTGCCTATTTTTAAAAGAAGGGGTCACCCTACATAATTTCTAGTGTTGAGAAATACTTCTGTGGCTCCTTTGTAACTTTATTCTTGATCTATGTGTCCGGTATCTCTATAGGATGGTCAGCGGAGGTGACTGAACATCACCATAGTCCTAATACTAACCATATACTCTGCTCAGATGTATTACATTTACGTATATACTGTATATTTCACCATAACTGATGTCATATTATTATTGGATAGATATATAGTTTACTATTCTGACTTTGGTTTCAAAAAATATATTTTTAGGTATATACAGTTTAGTTATAAATAAGAATAATATACTCGTGTGCATTCGGGCAGAAGAAGAATTTATATTTACTTGTGTGCAATAGGGCAGAAGAATAATTTATATTTATGTATTTTTATTCCTTTTAATTGTAAAGCTCATTTTATGCTTTTAAAGTGTATAGAATAGGTAGCAATGACCTAAACATATCTTATCAATAGCCAAAGTTTTTGGCTGAAAAAGTCTTATGGTTTTCACAGCTGATCATCATGCAGAAATAGTATGTGTGTCTAACTAGAGGTCTACTGACAATCTATAACAAACAAAATCTAAATGAAATAAAACTAGGAATAGTTCAATCATTAGATTAATTCTACATTCCATAAAAAAATACACTTTAATATATCATATACGAAGAATGTGGACATGGGCGTGCAGTGATGTTAAGCAGTCACTGAAAATGGTATGAGCAAATGTGTTTTACAAAGTTGTGACTGTGGTGGCTCAACATTTATTAGTCTTAAATATGGCTATGGTTTTCACTATAATGGTAATGTAGTTATGACTTTGTAATGTTATCTCTTGGTAATAATGCATGGCTAAACGTAGATAATGCTCACACACTTGGCATGTAGAAAGAATAAAATAGTGAATTCTGGTCTTGTCGTGACTAAAATAAATTTGAGGACGAAGAAATGACACTGAGATTGGACCTACGAGAGTCATACATGTAATCAACATTATGGGGCATACCAGACATTATACGAAATGAAGACACTTGGATGAAGAAATGAACCAATGAGGAAACAGCCAGTTTCATTAAATCTCAGTAAACAAAAATCGGGTAACATATATTAGATGTGGACAAAATTTTCACAATAAAGGACAGTTAACAAAGGTGAACAAGTAGTGACAACAAATAATGGTCAACAAGGGGGAACAGCAGGAAAAGGCAACAGATGAACATTAAGCTGCCATGCTGAGGAATTTATTTGCGTCTTTTACTTGGTTGAAGACGAAGCTGTTGGACAGCTGCTTCAGCAGCAGCGATGGCTACTCCAGCATCTTCAAGATGGGTCTGAGTGACACTGCTTTTACTTTGGCTACGTGATGGTCCATGTGAACGAAGGTGTCCCTCAGAAGAAGATTTTGAGCTACCAGGGCTGCTATGAGATTTCTCTATAGTTGGAACCGGCATATCTAAAAGTATACAGGTAGAAAGTTAAATGGTTTCAACACTAAGTAGGAAAAAAATAGTACCATTTATGAGAATTCTTATTCTCAGGTCTTGAGCTATTCTCGACCTGAGCAAATATAATATAGTAATATCTTTATATTAAATTCTTCACAAAACCGGTACTAAACTTAAAAACCTGTTGTATATTAGAACAAGTAAAAACATGAAGAAATATGCTCTTTGCTGCTTATTTATTCAAACATTTCCTCAATTACCAAAAGAGAGTAGGAGCAATAAAAAAATGGTAGATTGGTGTCTAAGACAGTTGAAATAATTCACTTTTGATTGACTAAGGACATGTTCAAATTGTCCTTTAGAAATTAAAGTATAATGTAAATTGTCTAAAGTGTGTACTTTAAAAGTATTATATTATGAAAGTTACTATAAAGACATCATTCACCAAAGATATAAATGTAAACATAGAACATTATTTAATGACTGCATAAGCTTTCCTATTACCTTTTGATGGATCTGGAAAGATTCCATGACTTCTGCTCTTAATGACTGATGGCTTTGGTACTTGTTGACTGCTGTGACTGACGTGAGACTTGGCATGGTCAATACTTTCACTTTGCTCCTTCAATGGGTACCATCGTGGCATGTTATCAAGATAGGAGGCATTTGATAAATCTATTAGTACCTAAAAACAAAACAATGAGGCAAATACTTAGTTACACTTTAGTTTCTGGAAATATTATATGAATGGGTATTTTTATTATATAAATATACATTCCTTTTGCATGTATACTACATATTTTAATCTTATAATATATACATAAAATGATACACTCACAAAAGGCATTTTTTTAAGGCTTGCAAGCCTCAGGAATAGATGCATCGAAAGTCAGGAAAGTCGAGTTACCTCTGTAGTCAACCCTATGGTACCTTAAGCCTACCATGCAAAGCTCTTCAGGAGTGGTTTTGAGCATTGTATGGTTGATTTGGAAGTAGCATCATCGTATATAAAGCTTCATTTCTTGCTGTTGCTAGCAAATTTATGTAACAGATGCATATGTTTTTTGATGAGAGTATCACCCATCAGATATTACTTTTTAATTAAGTAAATGCTATGTGCAGTAATCCCCATTTCCAGTGCCATGAAGATGGGAAACCTCGGTCACTCCCTCTGCCGCTGCAGAACAGCAACGGAAGATGTCGGCGCAGGGTGCAGTCGGGGACCAACTGAGAGGTTCGATGTGATGTGGCAGTGGACTTTACACAGTCTGATCAGAGTGTTAACTAAAATTCTTGTGTTCAGTTTTGTACACTTTTGCTAAGCTGCCATGGATCTATGTATAAGTTTTGGATGTGAGATCCATGTCTTTTTCTACAGTTATGTTATCTCTTCTGTTAAGACTTGCAAGCACCAGTAGTAGATGCATCATCAACCCGCTAGCACCCAAAACCAATCATGGAAAGCTCTGCAGAAGTGACTTTGAGCATTGTATGGTTGCTTTGAAAACAGTATCATCCTATCTAAAGCTTCATCTCTCGCGGTTGCTGGCAAATTTATGTAAGAGATGTATCTGTTGATGAGAGTATCACTCATCAGATACTACTTTTCAATGAAGTAAACACTGCGCGTAGTAATCCCCTTTTCCAGTGTCACAAAGAATATTTATCTTGGTAAACGTAGATCAGATGAAGATCAGTTGTCTTACCTCACCAAGAAAGTCATTGGAAGAGAATCTATCGTAATCCCATACAGTGACTTCCAATGTTTTTTTCTTCAGCTGTATCATAAATTAAAACACAATTAATACAATTTTACACATGGTCAATAGTATAATAACATTTTCACAGGTTGCTTATTTATGAATCTGCTGGAATCTTGACTGCTTATTTTATATCCTTTTAAAGAACCAAGGACCAATCCACATGTAGCAGGAAAAGATAAACAGATTTATATATAGTGTAAGAAAGCAGGAGGTAAGGTCCTGGATGGCAGATATGTTCCACCGTGGTGGTTGGCTTCGATAATATAAAGTCTGTACCAGTACTAACTACGTTAGTGAGAGCATTTTAGTTTGACTGGATTTGAGTCCAGGATTTAGGAGCAACCAAAAGAGTCTGGGTGAAAAAGGTTGTTCCTATAATCCAGCCTGGGGTTTACAGGCCTAATAACAGCAGCTGGGTTAGCTCAGCACAGTAGAGTTGTGTTGAAACTGAACAGAGGTGTTTGTTTGGTGAACGCGTTTAATAGTACTTGGGCTAATTCTGCCTGGAAAACCGAGGTTGGTGAGTATGCTACATTTACTTTGTTCACTGCACCTGAAGAAAGGACTATTTTTGTTATGCATTGGTACTGAAGGAAGGCTCTTTTAGTTTTAAGCTATAAAGTTTATGATGGACAATAAACCTCATGCTGTTTCTATATAAAAACCCTTTGCATGTGTCTGTCCAAGAGGCTACCGTAGAGCTGAAACCCTATAATAGACTTGTGGGGAAAGATTCAGTATAACTTGTATTTTAGTCATTTGAAACCCTTCTCATTCTGAACCTTTCAGTCAAATAGGTGACCGTATTCACTGACTGACAGTCCTCTCTGTATGTACATTTGTACAAAGAAGGCTGTGAGTCACTGAACAGGACCGCCCCCTTAATTACATAGACCATAATAAGTAGAGATGTAAAGAAAATTCAAGTTATACTGATTATTTACCACAAACCTACAGTATACAGTTGTGCTCAAAAGTTTACATACCCCATCAGAATTTTTCCTTTTTGTATCCCTTTCCTGTGTTATACGGTTCAACTACCTTTTCCTGTAGATCTGTTGACAATTCTTTTGCTTTCCCCATGACTCACAATCCAGAAACGTCATTGGCTGGATGAAAGATGCAAGAGTCTGTCTGGACCCTAGAAACTCACTCAGCTTTTATGCACACACACTGATTACAAGCAAACAGGTCACAGGTGAGGATGTTACCTTTAGTAGCCATTTAAACCCATTTGTGTCAAATTCTGTGCATGTTATCCGGCCAAAATCACCAGGGTATGTGAACTTTTGATCAGGGTCATTTGGATGTTTTTGGTTGTTTTTGGTTGTCATTAAGATTTAAAAAGAGAAAACACAGTAGTTTGACAATAAATGGCTTCACCCAACCAATAACCGTGAGTGGAGAAAAAGTTTTTTTGTTATCATTCATATTCTCTGAAACAAGGCCAAGAAAGGAAAAATTCTGCCAGGGTATGTAAACTTTTGAGCACAACTGTATATCAATTTGCTCATCTGCTTCTACATTATATCATGCTGTCTGCAGACTGGACTCCATTTTCATGGTGACAGGTTCCCTTTAAATAATGTTGTGATACAGTGACCACTCTTATTACACTAGAATGGACGCAGCAGTCAGAATTAATTGATATACTAAAAAATATAGTATATTTAGTAAGCTTTCTGGTTAACGTATATGTCTGTACTGCACATTTTGAGGACAATGTTATTTTCTATAGATACATTTTTTAACAAAAACTTTTATGTAGTTATATTTGCCTATTAAGTGAAATCAATTTCTTAAAATAGTGAATTCAAATTGTGAAATGTTTAGAGATGAAAGTGTTGGTTCTTATCACATAATTAGCTGACGCCTTCACACATCAAAACCACGCTAAAATGAAAATAGAAAGTGAAATATAAATATTATAAATTATACTGAAGGAGCACGTACACGGTGCAAAAAAATATTACCTATACCGGCCTGTGTATAATATTTTTTTACGACTTTAATGAATTTTGCACTTGGGTATGGGGTAGAGCTAGAATTAGTCAGTGATGTACCACTTTGAGAGGAATAAAAAAGAAGAGGGAATTAAATTACAGTGGGTGCGGAAAGTATTCAGACCCCTTTACATTTTTCACTCTTTGTTTCATTGCAGCCATTTGGTAAATTCTAAAAATTTCATTTTTTTTCTCATTAAAGTACACTCTGCACCCCATCTTGACTGAAAAAAACAGAAATGTAGAAATTTTTGCAAATGTATTAAAAAAGAAAAACTGAAATATCACATGGTCATAAGTATTCAGACCCTTTGCTCAGTATTGGGTAGAAGCACCCTTTTGAGCTAGTACAGCCATGAGTCTTCTTGGGAAAGATGTAACAAGTTTTTTACTAATGAAATGTATGTAAACTTTTGACTTTGCAGTAATAAAAATGCCTTAAAACATTCTCTCTCATTTTTCCGGCATTTGGCAAATATTAAAAATGATGGTAATCCTAATTGACCTGAAATGGGAAAGGTTTATTAGGATTTCATGTCAGATGTTGAGAAAAACATGCATATGTGTCTTTTTATATAGTGTATGTAAATTTCTGGTTTCAATTGTATATAATATAAATAGTTAAAAAACACAAATATTAAGTAGATGACAGTGAAAGGTTTGTTTTGTGAATATTTCCTATTCATCTAAAGAATTTTAAAAAATGACACCTAAAGATATACCGTACATAAAAAGTCTGGGTATGTAACAAAGACACAAACTCTACTGAAGAACAAACAATATAATATCTAACTCCACAAACCTGCTCCATGGAGATACTCTTGTAAATCACTGTTTGATTCCATTCTGGGTTTAGGCTTTTTTGCACATATTTTGTTCTTCTCTTGTATTCAGCACTAAGGCAAAAATAGAAACGTCATAGCATTTCACTTAACATTGTGACAGATGTAAGATGTGATGTCTCTGCTTTGTTTGACTTTCTCCAATTTTATATTAAATGAAAAAGTTAATTTAAAAATGACGGTGCCTTATTTAATATCAAAACTATTTAGAGCATTATGACACACATGGGTCATGGTATAGATTGTGTTACGGTGATTTTAGGGACACCTTCCAAATTTCTGATCCTGGCTATTAAACCCCTTTCATGCCAAGATAAATAGCAACTGTGGCATTTAAGGCATTTGATAAACAAGTGGTCCCCCCCTCTGGCATCAGTGGTCTGTAATCCAATTAAGGAATACTTATGGGCTAACATGGCAGAAGGGTGTCTATCAAATGCCCCTGGGTGGGCCATAATCAATCACCAAGTAGTTTTACTATCAGTTAAAAACTGACACTGGCAATACTGCTTTATATGACAAAGGATTATGCAAGTGATAAAGCAAGACCAATGATTTAAGTACCTAGTTAATATATATTAGATAAAATATAAATTGGACTTAAAGGTGATATGGTATAATCACGAACAAAGAATAAATAAGTCCTAAGGGCTAAAATTACCAAGCTTTCACTACCCTTTGGTGAAATGTTGGTAACTTTTGTCCTTAAAGGGTAGCTAAGTTTTCAATAAAAGTTAAAAAATGCTGCCTATTAACTTGTTCTCACATTATCTTCAAGGTTCATCCACTTTCTCCGCAGTCATGGCCTTATTTCCAGTGCCTCTGCTCAGCATTTTACAATCCTCTTCACTGTGAGGCCTTGCCAGTACTATTCTAAGTCTATGTGCACACGATGCAGAAATGCTCCGGATTTTTTCCTGAGCGTTTCTGCATCTACCTGGCAGAAAAAACGCATGCGGATTGTACATGCATTTTTCCTGCCAGGGACATGCGGATGTGAAGCGTTCTTCACATGCATTTCCACATGCGGATTGTCAAGCGCTTACCAAGCGATTTTAGCATCACTTGGAAAGTGCTTGACAACTTGGTCACACTATATACATCCATGCAAACGATCCCTGGTGGATTTAGGGTGTTTTTAGGGTTGCTTTTCAGGACATTATCTATTAAATACACATAAGTTCTTAGAAAGGACAGTTACAATTTAAGACTATTTTTTTTATTTATTCAAGTAGCACAGGGCACAAAAAAGTAAAATCAAGGTTAAAGATAACATTTAAAATATTCAACAAAAGTAAATGATTCTATAAAAAAATAAATGATTGCACTCCTTTTTAATTATTGTTTAAAATTAGTTAATTAAAAAAAATATGAATTTTGATCCCGCCAGAGCCATGACAACATATAGAATATAGTTAACCATTTATTTATAATTCACAGCATAATGCATAAAATCCACATGGCAGATTTGCTAATCAAAAGCTTGATAAAGTAAAGTCTATCAATTACATCTAAAATTATGCTAATAAATTGTACAAACTTTGCGGCAGGCCCTGGTCTCAAGCTTTGATTTTGCTCTCCTAGCAGCCCTGATATACTTTCCGTCTCTAAACTCAGAAACAAGATTCCACATTGTTACCACTGATGTGCCCAACTTCCAGAGTGAAAGGATATACATTTTGAATCAAAAATACACTTGTCATAAATACACATGTAGCAGCTGTCAATATGCCTCAACCATCTAAGCTATTTGTATAGTAAGGCCGTTCTTTATATATATATAAAAAAAGGATAAATGATAATTACGTGTGGGGATAAAAAGGAAAGCACATAAAAGTAGTCAAAAAGCAAGGTAAAGGATGAGGGAAAGATGTAAGAAACATGCTTGGGGGTAATTTAAAAATAAGTGTTAAAACAAAGGGGGAATTAGACAGACATCATTTTAAGAAAATAAAACTTTCACAAGGCGTTAAAGTGAATCAATCAGATGTATTTCACACCCAGAACTATTTATATACGCATGTAGCTCTTTCAAATAAAAATACAGCAATTCCTTTATATGGCCAGTCCCTTCCTCCATTACTGAGAAATCACCGTTTGAATTGATACGCAACTGGCTATGGTAGATCTGAAGCCTCTGGCACTCCAACTCTACTTCCCCGCCCAGCGCATGCTTTGTCTGAAGTCACACAGCATTAGAGGCTGTCAGTCACGTAGGAGGAGGCGGCGCTCTGCAGAAAATAGAGCTGGAGTGACAAAAGCTTTAGATCTACAACTGCATTTGCATATCAGTTTAAACGCTGATGTCTCAGTAATGGAGAAACAGACTGGCCAAGTAAAGGTATTGCTGGACTTGGCTTTGAAAGAGTTAAATGCATATATAAATAAGTTGGGGAGTGAAATCCGGCCGACAGATTTGCTTTAAATAGTTTTTTGCTTTTGTAGCCCTGTAATTGCAGTTTTATCAAACTATTCAGCCTATCAAATACATACTTCAAATGAGATTAATATATAGGATGTAATTCAAAGAATGAAAATAAAAGCTTGAATTATATGCTACAGTGCAGAAGAATTTCTAACATGAAAACACATTTTTTGCTTGCATGCAACTATTCATTATTTTGCCACAATAATATGTACTATATCATAGATTTATGTTATTTTGACTGTGGTAGGGCAGGTTTTTAGTATGATTTAGATAATGATGAAAAAGTACGCTGTACCCCAAATAGGAGTAAATGGGGACACCTTTTATGAAAAAAAACAGAAATGTTTATTTTTTTTATATTTAGACTCAAATTTTTTTTATTAGTTAGAAAGTTTACTCAAGATAAAAATATGCAGTGCCCGACAAAGATGAAGACTTCCCCTCACATATACTATAACAAACTGTGGAATCCAGTTTTACCATTAAAACCACCATGCAACATACTGTACTTAAAGGGGTTCTCTATTTTTATCGAAAAAAAGGTTTTATATATATAAATGCCACACAAATATTGTTTAGATATTATACAGATACAGTCTGTTTAATGGATTGTTGTCAATAGTGTTGTCAATCGTGTTGTCAAGCGTGTGTAATTGTGAGTAGTAAGGTCCAGCTTTATCGGTCTCACAGGGTCTCGTGAGAACAAATACTTTCAGTTGCTAAATGATTTAATTGACAAGAGAAAGTAGTAATCAATTGTTCATTGACCAATCTTGAATCAAGGTTAGAAGGTATCAAAATACATGAAGAACCACTTAAGGAGGTGCCGGCAGCTCTCCTGACATGTTAACAGGAAACTCTTCTAGTCCTTATTTAATTCTGGAAAACTCTTCCTGCATTGTGCCAATCCTCTGTAATTACTCTATGGAATATATGAACAATTTAAAGGGAATATGTCACCTCTTCCTCCAAAAAAATATTCCTGAAGATGGCTAATATTTTTTTCTTCATATATTTATTTCAAGTGTAGAAAATATGAATAATTACATTTTAAATGTTCATATTTTCCACAGTTTACCAGTAGCGAGCAGCTATTTACCTTTGCCAAAAAAGGCAATGGTAATGAAAAGTGGTGTTACAATTGCTGCAAAGATGGGCTGGCATTGCTCCCACAGGTGTGAAGTAACTGTTCCCCTCCCTTTTTGGGTGTGTGCATAAAGTTTAGAATTACAGTGCATCACCAATTTGTTGGTGAATACAGTGAGATTCACGTGTCGATGAGATCCTGTGCTCTGTGTAATCTGTGGGCCGCCGCAGTCCATATAAAATACTATCTGAAAGCTGGATGGATCTACTCATTATCGCATCCCACCGATTGTGCATAGGACACGATCCGATCAAAGCCACCAATCCACCGTCAGGGCCCAATTATAATAAATCCCTGTGTGCGCTAGTCACTACCTGTATACTCGGAAGCCAATGGTTGAAGAATAGCTTCCACTTACAGGTTCTGGCCAAAAGAGGATGAATGGAGCTCAGTGCATAGAGCTGGGCCAAAATAACAGCATCGGCAGGCTCCCCTTTCTGATGTGAACTGCGCATGCCAAAGTCCTAATGATAAACCTTACCTCTGACATTTTAGGAGATACTAAGGGGTGGTTATGACTTATATTATTACTACAAATTGCAATACTTTGGATTTATTTGATTTTGTATATTTATAAGTCATACCTTTTATATACAGAGTTATATGTATAAAGCCTGCCATACGCATTGGATGGATTGGCTAATCATTCAGCCAAGTGATTCTGTGTTCTGAATGAAAGAGTTGCTGTCAGCAAGGAGGTGGCTTATTCCCGTGAGACAATACGATCGGCAGTCTGACATCGGACATGCCAGATCAATATTTCCCCCCAAAAACAAATTGTCTGGGGCTCTCATACACATTAGACTGTTGGCAGAACCTCTTGATATCATGGTTTTAGCTGACATTAGACTAATCTGTATGGCGGCTTAAGGACAGGTTTACACCATCTAACTTGTGGCGTCAAACTTGTTTGCTGACCGGCGGCATTTAAAAAACCTGTTTAGACAGGCAAACTGCATTTTCTATGATCGGTTTAGAGAGTTCTGTGTGCATGGACTGACAGTATTTTTGGCAAGACATGTTTACACAGGACAATGAGCTGCCAAGAACGATGATTTTTAAACGACTCAAAAATCATTTCACCTGATGAACGAGCCTTTTTCTCATTTGGCATTTGCCTGGCAGCCTGTTTACACTGCCTGATTATCGCAAAATGAGAGTTTCTAGGAATGCTCATTCACGATAATCGACTAATGTACATCCAGCTTACAGTTATATGAAAAAGTTTGGGCACCCCTATTAATCTTAAGCTTAATGTTTTCTTAAAAATGGTGTTTTTGCAACAGCAATTTCAGTTTGATATATGTAATAACTGTTGGACACAGTAATGTTTCTGCCTTGAAATGAGGTTTATTGTACTAACAGAAAATGTGCAATCTGCATTCAAACAAAATTTGACAGGTGCATAAGTATGGGCACCCTTATCATTTTCTTGTTTTAAATACTCCTACCTACTTTTTACTGACTTACTAAAGCACTTTTTTTTGGTTTTGTAACCTCATTGCGCTTTGAACTTCATAGCCAGGTGTATGCAATCATAAGAAAAGCTACTTAAAGTGGCCACTTGCAAGTTGCTCTCCTGTTTGAATCTCCTCTGAAGAGTGGCATCATGGGCTCCTCAAAACAACTGTCAAATGATCTGAAAACAAAGATTATTCAACATAGTTGTTCAGGGGAAGGATACAAAAAGCTGTCTCAGAGATTTAACCTGTCAGTTTCCACTGTGAGGAACATAGTAAGGAAATGGAAGAACACAGGGACAGTTCTTGTTAAGGCCAGAAGTGGCAGGCCAAGAAAAACATCAGAAAGGCAGAGAAGAAGAATGGTGAGATCAGTCAAGGACAATCCTCAGACCACCTCCAGAGAGCTGCAGGATCAACTTGCTGCAGATGGTGTCACTGTGCATCGGTCAACTATACAATGCACTTTGCACAAGGAGAAGCTGTATGGGAGAGTGATGCAAAAGAAGCCATTTCTGCAAGCACGCCACAAACAGAGTCGGCTGAGGTATGCAAAAGCACATTTGGAGAAGCAAATTTATTTTTGGAAGAAGGTCCTGTGGACTGATGAAACCAAGATTGAGTTGTTTGGTCATACAAAAAGGCGCTATGCATGGCGGCAAAAAAACACAGCATTCCAAGAAAAACACTTGCTACCCACAGTAAAATTTGGTGGAGGTTCCATCATGCTTTGGGGCTGTGTGGCCAATGCCGGCACCGGGAATCTTGTTAAAGTCGAGGAACGCATGGATTCCACTCAGTATCAGCAGATTCTTGACAATAATGTTCAAGAATCAGTGATAAAGTTGAAGTTACACAGGGGATGGATCTTTCAGCAAGACAATGATCCAAAACACCGCTCCAAATCTACTCAGGCATTCATGCAGAGGAACAATTACAATGTTCTGGAATGGCCATCCCAGTCCCCAGACCTGAATATCATTGAACATCTGTGGGATCATTTGAAGAGGGCTGTCCATGCTCGGTGACCATCAAACTTAACTGAACGGGAATTGTTTTGTAAAGAGAAATGGTCAAAAATACCTTCATCCAGGATCCAGGAACTCATTAAAAGCTACAGGAAGCGATTAGAGGCTGTTATTTTTGCAAAAGGAGGATCTACTAAATATTAATGTCACTTTTCTGGTGAGGTGCCCATACATATGCACCTGTCAAATTTTGTTTGAATGCAGATTGCACATTTTCTGTTAGTACAATAAACCTCATTTCAAGGCAGAAACATTACTGTGTCCAACAGTTATTACATATATCAAACTGAAATAGCTGTTGCAAAAACACCAATTTTAAGAAAACATTAAGCTTAAGATTAATAGGGGTGCCCAAACTTTTTCATATAACTGTATGTGTTAATCAAGTTACTATAGATGGACTTCCTGAATGACAGAAGAGACTCATAAAACATTAACTCATATCTTCCATCCATCCTGTTAAATGTAAAAAAAAAATTGGGACAATGGTTTTAACATAAACTAATAGGATAACATATTCCACTTAGTTTACAAAGGCAAAAATGGAGAACCCCTTTAATCCTAAAATGTCTACAAATAAAGATTTGTAATACATTTTGTAAAATTTGTCAAGCAGTGTTGCTTTATGTGTGTTTTTTTCATGCAAAGTCATATAGTTCTGTTTTCGATAAAAAAATAAAGTTAGACTCTACCTGGCATTCTGGACAACCATTACTTGACTGTAAGGACCCAGTGAAGGGAAATGACATAAAGATGAGAAAGCATAGGAAGCAAGCAAAGATAAAACAGGAGATACAAGTGAAAGACATAAGACACATATAAAGGTAAACATAATTCCTTTCATTCCTGTTATGGCCAGAAACGTATTGCTTAGGAACATGACGTAGACATAGCTAGATACAGTATACACTGTTGGAACATACTGTGCTCAAGATTGAGGAAACATTGACAAAATCAAATCAAATAAAAAATAAACATGCTGGTATATAGCCTCCGAGTTGCAAATTGGATGACATTTTCATTTTATTGTTTGAATATTGGATGTAAGGCATATCTTCAGTAATAGAAAACTTATAATATGTCATATAGTTATTTGTGATCCGGCCTCTGAGACTCGCAAACGTCTCTAGAACAATGGTACTAAAGCCCATAGCAGCTCTGATCCACTGATATCTCCTAGCTTAACTTGGGAAAACTAAGCTGGCCCAAAAACTAACGCAAGTCGATCAGCGGGTTTAGTTCCCCTAGGTAGAGTCACAGGTCCTGTGGCCAGTTTCATTCTAGTGTATAGTGCAGGTCTCAGAACCTTGTACATTACTAATGATACCTTGTCTTTATGACATATTAGATGTTTTCTATAGCTTGAGGTAGGCATAGAATAATACAGTTACAAGGCTCTAAATTTACGTAGATAGAATACAAATAGATTTGCAGTCCTGAGGCTTTATCACATTAAGGGAGAGACATCTTTAAGAAGGTTGACAAAAGACAAAATTATATTACGATTACTATAGCTTCCTATGGATCTTTCTGTTGTGTTATATGCATTTGATATGCAGAAATATCTGAGATTTGAATACCCTTTAAGTGATTTCAGTATGCTCTAGAAGTTTTCAGTTCACCCAAAAATACTTTTTAAACTACTATATGATAATTGGGAAATACAATTATTATACCTCCATTACATATATCTAGTTGCGATCCCCCCATCGATTGGAAATAATGTTTATTAGCTAAATTAGCAATGAAACAAGAACAATTTAAATAGCTGAACACAACTAATATGACAAGTGGTTTCTCCATATTCAAAACAAATTTGCCACTTTTAATACTACTGCAGTCATTATAACCTGCTGCAAGTGTGACGCAGAGCCAGACACCGGTTTCTCCAGGATTGATGAGGACTCTTAATCCACTCCTCATGGACAGTGGTCTCCAGTTCGCTAAAATTCTCGGGTCTCATTTTGCAACAACCCTCTTCAAATCCCACCAAAGATTTTCTATGGGGTTTAATCCAGACCACTCCAGATTCTTTGAGGACTTCTGAAAGTAAGCCATGATGAACTTTGATGATATACCTGGGTTCCGTAAAGCTGACTTTTGCTGCACTTTTGGGTCAGTAGAGGTATATGTCTTGGAGTTTGGACATGAAGTATGCTCCTTACTGTTTAAAAGCTGAAAAATCAGTGCCTGTTGCCAACAAATCTTTCTGCGAGTCTATTGCAGTCACTCGAGGGTTTTTGATTGCCTGCCTCCTCAGGAATCTGGTGGCAGCTGGTGATACCTTCCCTTTTCTATCAAGATCAGGTAGTCTAGCCAGTGCTGATTTACCTTTGAATTTGCCAGTTATGCGTCCTGGTGTATCTCTAGGAACATTCAATGTTATTATATCTTTTTGTATCCTTATTCCTTGTCTTAACTTTTTAGACTGCTTTTTTGACTTACCGATATTCCGATGTCTCACACGACCATAGTCATAGACTTTCCGGGCGTCTCATACACCCTTAGCCATTGAGTGTGCTTTATGACTAAGAGCATGTGAGATGCCTGAAACACATCAGAGTTTTCTTTTACAATAATGTGGGAGTTTTAATGTATTTCAAATAAAAAAAATCTGGATTTTGAACTATTTAAATTGTTCTTGTTTCATTGGTTTATTGCAAACAGAAAGTCAGTTTGTTTTGTTAATAAACATAATTTGCCAAGTTGGGTTTAATAATTTTTATAGCAACTGTGCAATGCAAATATATAATTATTTACTAACAAGAAGTGGAAAATTGTAAGTCGGGTTTTTAAGAATTTAAATGTTAGTTGTAAATTGTGCAAGAATTCTATGCCTTTACCTAATTCCTTCCTAGTACACTATTGTGCCACATACATAACATTAGCATCTAATATTTGTCAAATGTATAAATACTTTATCAGTGAGTCTAAGGGGGAACGTTTCCTCTTGTGGAGAGCGCCAAGTCAGCGTAAGGAGACTTATAGGCCATGCAATGCTCCTCTGGGTATTTAAATATGCAAATAGCCTCTTCAGAAAGGAAGAGGACAGGAACTCTATTGGAAGTAGCAATCCTAAATGTCAATATCAACCTACATGTCTTAGGATAAGAAGCCAAACCAGAATCTCCATTTGCAAACTTATCTTATCCTAAGTCACGTGGCAAGGTCCTTTTAAAGGGACTATATTGACTTTCAGATTGCTAATTCCAATAGGCTAAATACAAGACACTTTACTAGGAATTCTGTCTTCTAAATAACTATATCATGTATTTTTTATATTTTTTAACTATTTCATAGAACATCTTGTAATATATTTATTATAGTAACAGATGGTCAGCTCCAATGCATTTACACAAAAACTGACTATTTTTTCCTTGCTTTGAGCCCTGTTTTCCTTGATTTCTCAGTTTCAATGGATAATCACAGTTAAACAGTCAATATCTACGAAATATTTATTCAGCAGAAATAAAAGTTATATTCAGCTTACCCTCTTCCAGGAAGAAGATATACTTTCACAAAAGGATCTGAATAACCGTTGTTATCTCTAGGAACAAGATTCCTTGCTTGGAGTATGTGAATTATGAGATTACCAAGATGCTTATCATAATTAACTTGAAGCTATAAAACACAAAAAACAAAGCTCCCATACTAAAATGCAAATGCATTACAAATAGCAAATAACGTTGTACATGACAAATCAAACAAGTCATAATGCAATGAGCAAGAGTTGGTATTTTCTGGCATGGATTAGCTACTGCTATATATCCATGTCAAGAAAAGGAAACCAGTGGGGAAATGACGCATATAATTTATTCTGAATGTACCATCATTGTCAAATTAAGATTGTATTTCACCTGTGGCTTTAAATAGCTTAATTGTCTACATAGTCGTGTAATGAGTCTAAAAAAAATAGTAATATTTTTGTTCAAATGACAAAAAAAAAAGTTTTTAAGTAGGGCAGTGGTTAACAATGTAGCCTTGCAGTACTGGGTCCTGGGTTCAAATTTCTTTAGGATGACATCTGCATGTTCTCCTCTTGTTTAAGTGGGTTTCCTCCATGTACTCTGGTTTCCTCCCACACGCCAAAGACATACTGATAGGAAATTAAGATTGTGAGCCCCAATGGGGACAGTGATGATGATGTATGTAAAGTGTTGTGGAAATCAATAGCACTATATAAGGGAGTAAATTAAATAAATTAGTACCTGGATTTCGCCGGTGATGGGATGGGAAGGTGCTTTCACAGCTTCAGTAGACTAGAAAAAACAAGAAATGCTAAGCAACTAGAAAATCAGATGTTTAGATAGTTTTACATTTAGTTTTACATTGAGGTTATTGCATTTCAATTCTCACACAAGAACACAGTTGCTCAGTCATTAGCATTGTTGCGTAACAGTGCTGCATCTGACCAGCATCTGCATGGAGTTTGCATACACTTCTCTTGTTCACATAGGTTTCCTCTGAGGAAAATCGTTTTCCTCTCAAACAAAATAACGAGTTGATTTGGAAATAGTCAATCAAATGCCTCCTTGATGGTACTGCAAAATGGATAAGTTTATTGCCTGTATTTCTCAGCATGAGGACACCAAGACATTGGCAATGTTGAGGACTGTACACGCACTGGTTGGCCAAGGAAACTTAGTGCAGCAGATGAATGACACATCATGCCTACTTTCCTTCGAAATCAAAAGATGTCCAGAAGTGCCATTAGCTCTGAACTGGCAGCAACCAGTGAGACCCAGCTACGCACAACGACTGGTGGAAGAAGTCTGAACAGAAGTGGTCTTCATGGTAGAGTTGCAGCTAACTGTCAAAACGGAAACAAGGCCAAGCAACTCAACTATGCGCAAAAACATAGGAACTGGGGTTCAGAAAATGGCAACTGATGCTCTGAAATGATGAGTCAAAATGTGATATATTTAGCTGCAACAGAAGGCAGTTTGTTCGCCAGAGGGCTAGAGAGCAGTACAATAATCAGTTTCTGCAGGCAACAATGAAGTATAGTGAATGTCCCTTGCAAGTTTGGGGCTGCATTTCAGCAAATGGAATTGAGAATTTGGTTAAGATTAATGGTGTCCTCAATGCTAGGAAATACAAACAGATACTTATCCATTCTTTCAATTACATCAGGAAGGAGTCTAAGCTGAGATCTAAATCTGCGCCACCTCCGACGACTATTTTCCTGAAGCCCACTGTTGGGAAATCAATGTACAGAGTGGGGACTCCGCTCCTGCCTCACCGCCGAAATTTTCTTGAAGCCCATGGCCTGCAGCCTTGCACCGCCCGGACACCCCCTCCTCCCAACTAAGGGTGCACAGCATCGCTCCACTCCTGCCTCCGCACGCCAGCTTTCTGCAGAAGTGACCCTACTTCCTGTGACACCGCTCTTCCGTCCCCCTTCCCCCGGTAAGCTAAACTCGGACTATAAGACTGAATTTTAGTTTAACATTAACATTTATTTATCCTATTTTCCTCTCCAAAATTTGGGGTGCGTCTTATGGTTCGGTGCGTCTTATAGTCCAAAAAAATACGGTATAAGATATATGCTTATATTAGAACCTCATTCTAAAATACCATCTTAGAGTCTCTGTTTGTAGGTATACACATTAAAAACATTGTAACTATACCCTTATATTTGCTTTCATACTTGCTACTCTCGAAGGTGGAGCACTGTACATGCAATCCAAGACCTCACTACTCATATATTGTACAGGAGATAAACAGTTTTTATAGAAACTACATTTGAAAATGAAAGATTGTTGCACGTTGTGAATCGCTATGCTACATGTATACCATGAATGTTCATATGCAAAGTTATATGAGGGCCAAGTTACACAAATAGCTCTGCAGTTCTTGGTAACGGCCACTACACAATGAACAGCGCTGTGCGGTTACTGCTACATTCCCTTTCTAGATTCAGTCATTTGAGTCAGAAAACAGATGATCTGCTGGGGTGCAGGATGGAGGACTACCACTGATCTGATATTGATGATCCAAAGAATAGGTCATGAATATTATAAGCCTGGACATCGCAGATGATACTAAAGAAAGAAACAGTGACAACCATTTACAGAATATATTACGGTATACTACTTCCAAATATTTGAAATATATTTTTAAATGTTCAGGGTACTCCGAAGATCAGGTCGGGACATTTTCCAGTTTACATTATTTAAAACCATCTGTTTCCTATATTTTGACTGCTCATTCAATACAAATCTTGTGATCCTGACAATTAGAAAACCTGCAATAAAACCAAGTTTAAAACAGTCAGTAATTTGTACAATCGGCTTTGTAGCGCTACACACGTTTCTTCCCCATAGTTGGACTACAAGCTGGAATGTTCTATGCAGTCCTCACACCTACTTCTAATTCTACACTTCTCATCCATTCAACCATCATCTTGGAGTTACCTTGCTGCTGTGCCTTTTCTTGCTTACAGAAGGGGAGCCCGGTTGTCCAGGACTGGGCACTGCACTGGAGGCTGCTGATGTTGTTCCTGAATGGATATATGAGCCTTTCTCCATTGCAGAAGAGACAGCAGAAGGCGTCTGCTGCTGGGAAACCTTCTGGAGTTCAGCTGCTAGTTGTTTAGGATCCACTCCAGGGGACTTTGTTTTCTCTACTGTAATGAGGCATAACGGCATAACGAACACTCAAATAATTGACACACATGAAAGTGAAGGAATTGGATAAAACTAGAAAAAATATGCTTCTTTTCCAAAAACGACCACTTTTGTCCACAGGCTTTTATTGAAATTTAAGCTCAGCATTGTACAAGTGAATAAGGATGAGCGGTAATGTCAGACACAGCCTATAGACAAGAGTGAAGCTGTTCCTGGAAAAAGAGAAGACTTTTTTCTTTTAGTTTTAAACGTTTCAATTTGTGGTTTGCTCAACTACTTCACTAAGAAGCAATTAATTTATTATATTTTCATCTATATTTCTTACCGGCCTTTCCTGGGTCATGCAGCTCTAAATTCTGTGGAGTTGCAGAATTCGATAACATGCTGATGTCCCTGAAAGGAAAATGAAAATATGAGAAAGAGGCAAATAATGAGAGTGGAAGGATCTAACATGAGGTATAGAAGCAGTGTAGTAATTGTAATTAAATACTGTAGTTTAAACATACAGATCTAGTAAAGGTTACCTTGACTCAGATAACACATCACCGGGATATCACCGCACAAAAAGTATAATTCAGCAACTAACCTGACATTGGTTAATGGCTAGTGCAATGTTAAATGGACTCTGTCAGCGCAGAATGACTGTTCAAACCAAGTACAGGCGCTTGATGCACACTTGTCATAGTCACCTTCCACCTGCTTTTTTTCCTTCTATCTCCATCTCTCACCTTGAAATCTCTGGCATTATAGAGCCAGCGAAGGGGAGAGGAAGATGGAAACCAAGTAAGTGGAAAGGTGCACTTAAAGAAGTTGTCCAGGTTTTTTTTACAATGTCCCCAATGTATCTAGTGTAATGCAGCAGCTTGCGGCATTACTGTAATGGTCCAGGATGTGTTCTGGCTGACCATGTACCTCTCCCTCAGGTGACTGATCACATGACTGTGACATCAGCACAGGTCCTGTATGCACTGAAGGATATATAAATCTTGGTGCTTTTGAAACAGTGAAAGGCGTGAGGCCTGTTCCCTGTGTGTGGGACACCATTAGCCTGGAGACGCTTAGTGAGGCCTAGAGAGGCCTGGTGAAGCCTGAAGGGCAGAGGCTGGATCCTTGTGTGTAACAGATGCCAGTAGTCTTGGAGGGCAAGAGGCTTGGAAGACAAGAGTCTTGAAAGGCAGAGGCTGGATCCCTGTGTGTGTAAGAGATGCCAGTAGCCTTGGAAGGTACGAGGGCTGGAGACCCCCATCTGGGAAGCCGTAAAGCCACAGCTGTGGCAGAACAAATCTGATGGAAACCGCTAGACCCGGCAAAAGGTAAAAGCGGTGCGTTATATGGACATTGATATAGTTACTTTGCTCAAGGCTGTAACTGGAGCCAAGTGGGCCTGTCTGTCACTTGAAAGGCTCTTGGATGTTATGTGTGTAAACATGCCAGTGAGCCACTGAGATGGACTGTATGATAAGCAGTTATGAAGTGTAATAAACTGCTGGATTTCATGTTACTGGAAAACGTTGCATGTGTACTTCAATTGAGGCAGGTGAAGCGAGTGTCCCCCAGCGTGATGACTAGCGCTGCCTTACATGTGGTTGGAGAATGCGGGTAACTGCAGCCTGGTTGCTAGGGGCAACTACAGCCCGGTTGCTAGGGGCAACTACAGCCTGGTTGCTAGGGGCAACTACAGCCCGGTTACTAGGGGCAACTGCAGCCTGGTTGCTAGGGGTAACGGCACAGGACGACGAGTGTGGATACAAGCATCTTGCTGTGGCTCGGCTGGGTCACGAAGATTAAAGCATCTTGCTGTAACTCGGCGGGGTTACGAAAATTGTCATCGCACTCAAACTTGGTTTGCTGTGGCTCGGTGGGGCACGAAAATTTTTCCAGGGAGAGCGGTGTGAAGTGTCTAGTGTGAACAGTGTACCGCGATAGCCATGAATGGAGCAGTATCTCCAGACGGAATGGAGAAGGGGTTAGATGACCGGCTGCAAACCGTCTGCAGCGAAAAGGAGTGTCCTGAAGAAATGCAGGAGTTGAAAAAGATGGCTGCAAAGGGAGCAGCAAATGAAACTGAAGCTATTGAGCCATTAAAGTGCCTGTTAAATTCGCAGCAGCAGGCATTTGAGAAACGACAACAGGTCGTGGTACAGGAAGGGCAGGAGCTGTTGGCCCTTTACAGAAAGGCGGCAGCGGACCATGCTGTGAGATCTCCTGTGGCGCCGGTACTATCCCAGAGTGCCCAGGGAGGTGGGAAGATATGTTGTGAACTGGGTCCTAAGACTATTGCTGATTTTTTTTGTAAAAATCCGACTACAGGTGTGGGTGTCCAATAGGGGGCGGAGTCTCAAAGGGGGCGAATTTTCAAAAGAGCATGGAGTATAGAAAACTAAAACTTGTTACTGGTTGTGGGTTGGTACTGCCTAAAATGACAATTTGACCGTTGATAACGGGGTAGCTCCAGTAGAAGGGGTTGACGTCAACGTGGGAGGTGACTTGTTGGTTCACGACACCATGGGGAGTGACACAGACCCCACAACTGATGGTGACACTATGAAAGTAGAAAGAGAGTTCAGTCAGGAGGAGCTAGATGAGGGGAGAGAGTCCCCCTCTCGTCGTCGACGGCGCAAGGGCCACAAAAAAGTTGCTCCTGTAGATTTTGCTGAAAGGGCAAATAAAGAAAGTGCAAGGCTGTGTGCCTTTATTCCGAGTTTGGATCCTCTTTTAAAAAAAGAGGAGGTGACGTTGCCAGAAGCAACCTCCGGTACAGTACTGAGAGAAAAGGATCAGGATCCGACAGCCCTGAAAGAGGAGGCGGCCAGTCATGACCAAGAGCTGGAGCCTATCAGGCAGCAGTATCAGAGTGACGTGCAGCAACTAAGGAAAAACCTGGAGAACGTGTCCTCAGACCAGCTGAGCCTGGAGTCTGAACGGCAGAAAATAAACCAGGTTGTAAGGAACTTGCAGCGAGAACTGGAAGAAAGCAGCAAGGAAATCAACAAATGGAAAGGAAGGTTCCAGAGAAATAAAGAGGAGGTTTCGCAATTGGAGCTTGACAAAGCAGAGTGTGAAGATGAGTTGTGCGAGGTGAAAGATCGCTTCTCCCTGGTACGGCTAGAGCTGAGGCAGGTGAAGCAAAAGCTGGATGAGGGTCTACACCAGAGGGATAGGGAGCTGTCTGCCCTAAAAGAGGCGCTGCAGGATGAAGTTTCTGGACGTGATCAAAACCTAGAACGACTGCGCGAACAGTTCAACCAGGAACTGTGTGAATCCAAGAAGGAGTGTGGTGAACTCAGTAAGGAACTGCAACAAATTAAGAGAGACTATGAGGATCTCCTCAAGGTTAAGGAAAAACTAGAGGAGGATAAGGCTGATGCAGAGCACATGCGCCAAGTGGTTGAGACCACTCTGCAGGACACCCGTGATGAAAATGGTGATCTCTGCAGAAAGACCCTAGGTCTGGAAGCTCAGGTGAAGGAGCTGTAGACGTTCTGTGATAATCTCCAGAGGGCAGAGAAGTGCCTTAAGGAAAGAATCAGCAAGATGGAAGCTGAGCAGAAAAAGATGGAGGAGTCTATCAGAGAAGCCACAGACCAGGGCCAGGAGTTGGCCACTGGAAATGGGAGGTATGAAAAAAATACCTCCTCGAATAATACGAGCTCAGATGATTCCGTGGATGTAAGAGCCGAGATCAAGGAGCTAAAGGAGACGCTACAAGCCCATTTGAAGCAAGAGAAGCTTGAGAGACTGGCTGTTGAGAGCCGAGTGGGCGCATTGGAGACAGAGAGGTCTGAGAGAACTCTACTGCTAAAGGAGCAGTTGAAGCAGGAAGAGCTTCAGAGATGGGCTGCTGAGAGGTGAGTAGCTGAGCTAGAGGAAGAAGCTGAAAGTCAGTTGCCCCTGAAACCTGAGCCCGATGATCGTTTGGAGACCACTGGTGAGACAAAAACCTCTCGATACAAGTGCCTCATAGATGTACCCGAGGATTTGAGGGAAGAATGCACCAATGAGTCCGAGCATGAAGAGTTTAAGAAGGCCGTGGGAGCCTGTAAGGTGTACTCGACCTCAGAAGCTAAACAGCTGGTGGTCTTGTCCACGACCGAAGTCACAGTGAAGAGGGTGGCGATCCTAAGTGACATGCACTGGCGATGTATTCGCACGAAGCGGTTTCTCCGGTTGAAGACGGAACAAGCCGTTAGACAACTGGGGCTTATGAGAAAAGCTCACAGTCTGCGGGAAGAGGTCATCCGGGTGCCTCATGTTCTGGTGAGAAAGCTCATTGGGAGAAATGGCCAAGCCATGCAAATGATGGTAAAGAAGTCTGGTGTGATGAAAGTAAGCAGTCCACGTGATCGTCAGGACTGGATACCAGATGAAGGCGGCATGGTGTCATTCTCCGCTGTAGGAACGGAAGAAAGTCTTGCATATATACGTATGCTGATGGAGTACCGAGTGACCTACCTGCGAGAGGTAGAACAGTTGAATCTCGCCAGACTGCGAATGGAAAGGCGGCATTGCCTGAGCAGCAGAAGGTGGCAGCTGTCTAGAAATTGTGAGACCAGACAGAGAAAGGGCCCCCTAAATAACAGAACAGCTACAGCTGAAGTTAGAGACTAGTGTTGAGCGAGTATGTTCTATTAACCCTTTCGCCGAGTATGCTTGGGCCGAGCTCCGAGTTTTACAGCTGCTCGGTGATAAGGTTAAATCACTCCTGTGTGCATAATTTGCAACTGTTTAACAGCTTTATTACATGTGAGGAATGTCTATTTCTTACACATTCCACACATGTAATAAAGCTGTCAAACAATTGCAAATCATGCACACAGGAGCGATTTAACCTTATCACCGAGCAGCTGTAAATACTCGGAGCTCAGCCCGAGCATACTCGGACAGAACATACTCGCTCAACCCTATTAGAGACCTTTCAAGATATCCTGAGAGTAGTGGGCGTGGGTTTAGAGGTAGTGAGACCTCCGGTAACTCAAGTCCGATAGGCCCATACAAACAACCTAATAGCGTACGGGACAGTACGGAGTCGAACCGGACCTTAGATACAAGGGCATGTGAGTCACACTGCTGTATTGACCGCTGGGAGCGGGGGAGGTCTGACAAGGTTACGACTGACCGCTGGAAGGTCTAACAAGGTTACGACCCAGAAATGTGACTTGACGAAGTCAGTGACAATGACAGATGGTAGGTCCCTAAGGAATGGGTTAATGTCGGTGACTAATGTTCCAGGGGCTGAGCAGCGCAATTGTCAAGTACATGGTCTCGGTGTGAACTGTGAGTTATAATGTGATTGTGTATATTATGTGTTCAACCCCACAAGTTTAAACAGAGGGGGGGGGGATATGTAATCCAGCGGCTTGCGGCATTACTGTAATGGTCCAGGGTGTGTTCTGGCTGACCATGTACCTCTCCCTCAGGTGACTGATCACATGAATGTGACATCAGCATAGGTCCTGTATGCACTGAAGGATATATAAATCTTGGTGCTTTTGAAACAGTGAAAGGCGTGAGGCCTGTTCCCTGTGTGTGGGACACCATTAGCCTGGAGAGTCTTAGTGAGGCCTAGAGAGGCCTGGTGAAGCCTGGTGAAGCCTGAAAGGCAGAGGCTGGATCCTTGTGTGTAAGAGATGCCAGCAGCCTTGGAGGGCAAGAGGCTTGGAAGACAAGAGTCTTGAAAGGCAGAGGCTGGATCCCTGTGTGTGTAAGAGATGCCAGTAGTCTTGGAAGGTATGAGGGCTGGAGATCCCCATCTGGGAAGCCGTAAAGCCACAGCTGTGGCAGAACAAATCTGATGGAAACCGCTAGAACCGGCAAAAGGTAAAAGAGGTGCGTTATATGGACATTGATATAGTTACTTTGCTGAAGGCTGTAACTGGAGCCAAGTGGGCCTGTCTGCCACTTGACAGGCTCTTGGATGTTATGTGTGTAAACATGCCGGTGAGCCACTGAGATGGATTGTGTGATAAGCAGTTATGAAGTGTAATAAACTGCTGGATTTCATGTTACTGGAAAACATTGCATGTGTGCTTTAATTGAGGCAGGTGAAGCGAGTGTCCCCCAGCGTGATGACTAGCGCTGCCTTACACTAGCCTGTGCCGATAAGGGTTTTTGTAAATACCTTTAGTTGTCCTTCTTGCCTATGAGCGGCGCTATCACATCACGTGACCCCCGGATGCAGCCGGCTCTTCCTTCCACTGATGTCACGTCAAGTGAGGCGTGACATCAGTGCTGCGCTCCCCGGTGAGAGATGGGCTGTGGGCGGGCCACAACCAGCATCCACCACGCACTTTCCCTCTCCTCATTCATTGGGAAAGAGCGAGGGGGATACTGGGTGTAACCTCACCCACAGCCCAGCATCCACCGTGGGGAGCGCAGCACTGATGTCACACCTCACTTGATGTGACATCAGCGGAAGGAAGAGACGGCTGCAGCCGGGGGTTATGTGATGCCTGTGAACATCCAGTGATAGCGCCGCTCACAGGCAAGAAGGACAACTAAAGGTATTTACAAAAACCCTTATCGGCACAGGGTAAACACATTAGGTGACATTGTAAAAAGTCCTGGACAACTCCTTTAAAAGTTCGGCCCCACCAAGGGGGTGCCAAGTGCTTGTACATTTTTGTTGTGGTAGCACATCTGCCTCAATCTTGTATCACCCCTCATCATAGATATAGTAAAGAAACTAGGCAATTATTCTCAAAATACTGTTGCTATACCAGTAAGCTAATATACAGTGGTGTGAAAAAGTGTTTGTCCCCTTCCTGATTTATTATTCTTTTGCATGTTTTTCACACTTAAATGGTACAGATCATAAAACAATTTTAAATATTAGACAAAGATAGCACAAGTAAACACAAAATGCAGTTTTTAAATGAAGGTCTTTATTATTAAGAGGAAAATAAATCCAAACCTACAGGGCCATGTGTGATTGTCCGGTGAGTGCTGCCTTTCACTTTTCTTTTGATTTGATATATACAGTCATGACTGAAGGTGTTGGCACCATTGAAATTGTTCCAGAAAATGAAGTATTTCTCCCAGAAAATTATTGCAATTAGACATTTTGTTATACATATGTTTATTTCCTTTGTGTGTATTGGAAAAACACAAAAAAGCAGAGAAAAAAAGGCAAATTGGACATAATTTCACACAAAACGCCAAAAATGGGCCAGACAAAATTATTGGAACCCTCAAGTTAATATTTGTTGCACACCCTTTGGAATAAATAACTGCAATCAATCGCTTCCTATAACCATCAACAAGCTTCTTTCACCTCTCAACTAGAATTTTGGGCCACTCTTGTTTTGCAAACTGCTCCAGGTCTCTCATATTTGCAGGTGCCTTCTCCCAACAGCAATTTTAAGATCTCTCCACAGGTGTTCAATGGAATTTAGATCAGTACTCATTGCTGACCACTTCAGAACTCTCTAGCGCTTTGTTTCCATTCATTATTGGGTACATATTGAAGTATGTTTGGGGTCATTGTCCTGTTGAAAGACCCATGACCTAGGAAGCAAATCCAGCTTTCTGACACTAGGAACTACATTGCGACTCAAAATTCTTTGGTAATCTTCAGATTTCATGATGCCTTTCACACAGTCAAGGCACTTAGTGCCAGAAGCAGAAAAACAACTCCCAAAAATCTTTGTATCTCCACATATTTGACTATATGTTCTGTGTTCTTTTCTTTGTAGACCTCTTTCTGTTTTTTCATGAAAAAATCATGAGATTTACCAAAAAGCTCTATCTTGGTCTCATCTGTCCACAAGATGCTTTCCAAGGATTTTGGCTTACTCAAGTACATTTTGGCAAACTGCAGTCTAGCTTTTTTATGTCTCTGTGTCAGCAGTGGGATACCCCTGCCATAATGTTTCATTTCATTCAAATATCGACAGAGAGTTCGCTCTGACATTGGTGCACCGTGAGCCTGCAGGGCAGCTTGAATTTCTTTGGATCTTGATTGGGGCTGTTTATCCACCATCCGGATTATCCTGCGTTGAAAACTTTTCTCAATTTTTCTCTGCCGTCCACGTTCAGGGAGATGAGCTACAGTGTCATGGATTGTAAACTTCTTGATTATGTTGGGCACCGTGGACAAAGGAACATCAAGATCTCTGGAGAAGGATTTGTAACCTTGATATTGTTGATATTTTTCAACAATTTTGGTTCTCAAGTCTTCAGAAAGTTCTCTTCTCCTTTTTCTGTTCTCCATGCTTAGTGTGGCACACACAGACACACAATGCAAAGATTGAGTCAACTTCCTCCGATTTTATCTGATTTCAGGTGTGATTTTCATTTTTGTTCAGAAATTTTGTTCTCCATCTTCTCCTCACAGTGTGCTCTGATTCTCTCCTCCAAGAGAGTCGGATCACATTATGCTGACTCTCGGATCAAACTCGGATCAGAGTTTGATTGGAGTGTCATTAGCATAATTGGCCCGATTCTCTCTAGATGAGAGAATCTACGGCAGCCTGATAGTAGCCATAAACTGTGTTCCCATGACACACATATTCAACATATTTTTTAAGACAATCCATAGAGAATTGAATGTCTAAGAGATCTGAAGCTGAAATTTGGACATGTGGATTGGCACACAAATGAACCATATTGAAATTCAGTTCTGCTAAAACAAACTATTATGGTCAGCTTCATAAATAAAGAGTTGGTATTGGGACCATGATGCCCATAAAGGCCACGGGTTCCCTGACTAAAGCTCAACAGCCTCATAAAATTCTGTGAAGTTTTCTAGTTTAGGGCAGGACGTCTGATGCCAGTCTGGAGACTGCGTGAACTGTGCATATTAGACGTGCAAAACCAGCTTAACATCAACTCAGTGTCTCCATTTTTATGTCTAATACACAAGTAATACTGTGAGTTTAGATGCAAGATACCTGTGACAAAATCAGCAGTGAAAGGTAAGTAAATGTTACTGAAAATTTGCAGAGGAAGTCACGCTTTATGACCAAAATCTATAGTCAATCTGAAACATAGAATGTTAAGATTTGTATCATGGTCTCACATATTGAATAGAGTTTTGATGCAAGTATCATACTGCATTTTGCTACTTTTCTTAAAAAATATCCTTAGTATTCCGTGAACATGATTTCACAATTGATTTTAGCTTTAAGATTTATAGAAGGGGTGATTTTGAAGGCATGTAATGCAGAGGGTCATTGTAATGAGCATTTATGTCAATTACCATTTAACTTGGTACTCGGGTAAAAATATATCACTGGTTCCCATTAGGTTAAAAGTCGCATCAACTGAAGACATTTTTAATATATATATATTTTTTCTATTTTTCTATTAATTGTGACTTAAAGGGAGTATTTCAGCAAAAGGGACTGTAACCCAAGCACAGCACCTTGTAGGAGACATAGCCCTAATCATAGCTTTAGTGTCCAAATCTGTTGCTGATTTCCCCAGAATTGGTTCTTTATTCACATAGGATAATGAGGTGCCCAGTGCACGCTTGATGAGCAGTTCAGTTCACCTTCCCATCCAGTTGCTTTGCATCTATCTCCACCCACCTCATTACTGATTGACAGCTCTGTCTTTACAGAAGCCAGAGGAGGGCAGAGATAGATAAGAAACAAGTAGGTGGGAAGAAGCTGTGAACTGCTCGGCCGTGCCCAGGGTGCGCCGTGCACCTCAATAGTATATTTGAATAAAGAACAATTTCAGGCAAATGCAGTAATGGATTTGGACACTTAAGGTAAGATTTTCATTACGGCTATTTCCCCTACAAGGTGATGTGCTTGGTTTGGACAGTCATATTGTGCTGACAGACTCCTGTTAATGCTAGTTAATGTTTTGAAAATAGTTTGCAACCTACAAATGTAGGGTAATTCAAAGAGGCAAAGGAAGATGTTAGAGCAGCGGTGGGGAACCTCAGGTTTGCGGGCCGTACGGCTCTCGATGACCTTTTCATCCGGGCCCCAGGCAGTTTCCAGGGGACCGCAGTGCTTGGGCTGGCAGCTGTATTTCATGCGCATAGTAACAAACTGTAACACACAGAAAATAGTGAAAATAGGAATATAAAGGAAACTCACAGTCTTACACAAATGTCTGCTTCCCCACTTGACTGACTAATGATACTCTGAACTTCTTCATACGTCTTTGCAGTTAATTGAAAACCATTCCACTCTAATACCAGCATTCCTGGAAAGATAATCCACAAAATTTAAATAATTTATAGAACTTAGCAGCACAATAAGTTATAATTGTCAGTCTTGAGCTACTATGTTATCTTTATATTCCATAAGCCTACTCACTTTGGTTTTACGGAGTTTTCTAGGAATAGAAAAAAATAGATAAATAAAAGAAAATGACTAGTGATGAGCGAGTATGTTCTGTTAACCCTTTCAGCGAGCATGCTCGGGTGCTCACTGAGTATCTTCAGCGTGCTCAGGTGTTATGTTTTAGTCACGCCGTGCACATGATTTGCGACTGTTTGACAGCTTTAATACATGTGAGGACTGCCTGTTTCTTAGGCATTCCTCACATGTATTAAAGCTGTCAAACAGTCACTAATCATGTGCACGGGCGTGACTAAAACATAACACCTGAGCACGCTGAAGATACTCGGAAAACACCCGAGCATGCTTGTAAATCTCGAGTAACGAGCATGCTCGCTCATGACTAAAAATGACATTATAAAAAAATTCTTACATTTCCTTAATTACCAAATCCTTTTGTTGTGTCTAGGGAGGTAATCACTATAGTCATCTGGGTACACTGACAGAAACCTGTACTAGAATGTTAATAGTAGAGGTGTCTGTGAGCTTGTGAAGCTCCGCTGCTGTGACCTGGTGGCAACCTACACCACGCATTGTGAAGCTTCATCCAGATCACAGCAGCGGCTCAGAATCAAGTAAGTCAGGGTAGAGAGGAGTGTGAGCGGCCTCTTTCAAGCTTCAGAACCCTGCTATCTCCAGCATTATATTAGAATAGGGTGTGAACATTTCTACTGCACATGCTCACATGTACCTGTCCTATTAAAGGGCTGTTCTCAAGTTTGAAAGTTATCTCTTTTCCAAAGGATAGCAAATAACTTTCCGATGGCTTGGAGGGCAACCATGTACACTGCCTCTCCATTCATTCCTAAATCAGTGCCGAAGATCAGCCAAGCACTACGCTCGTCAATCTTCGGAGCACTCAATAAGAATGAATGGAGCAGTTCTGCGCATAGTAACATAGTAACATAGTTTTTAAGGTTGAAGGAAGACTAAGACCAACTAGTTCAACCCATAGCCTAACATGTTGATCCAGAGGAAGGCAAAAAAAAACCATGTGGCAAACACTAAGCTCCACATTGGGGAAAAAGATTCCTTCCCGACTCCATACGACAATCAGACTAGTTCCCTGGATCAACGCCCTATCAAGGAATCTAGTATTTATAACCTGTAATATTATACTTTTCAAGAAAGGCATCCATGCACTTCTTAAATTTTAACAGTGAATCACTCATTACAACATCATGCGGCAGAGAGTTCCATAGTCTCACTGCTCTTACAGTAAAGAATCCCCGTCTGTGATTATGATTAAACCTTCTTTCCTCCAGACGTAGAAGATGCCCTCTTGTCCCCGTCTCAGGCCTCAGAGTAAAAAGATCAGTAGAAAGGTCTTTGTACTGTCCCCTCATATACTTGTACATAGTAATACGATCACCCCTAAGCCTTCTTTTTTCCACAGTAAATAACTCCAAGTGTAATAACCTGTCTTGGTATTGCAGACCCCCCAGTCCTCTAATAACCTTGGTCACTCTTCTCTGCACCCGCTCTAGTTCAGCTATGTCTTTCTTATACACCGGAGACCAGAACTGTACACAGTATTCTAAGTGTGGTCGCACTAATGACTTGTATAGAGGTAAAATTATGTTCTCCTCATGAGCATCTATGCCTATTTTAATGCATCCCATTATTTTATTTGCCTTTGTAGCAGCAGCCAGACACTGGCCACTAAACGTGAGCTTGTCGTCCACCAATACACCCAGGTATTTTTCAGTTACAGTTTTGCCCAGTGTTTTACAATTAAGCATATAATTATACATTTTATTCCCTCTGCTCAAGTGCATAACCTTACATTTATCCCCATTAAAGCTCATTTGCCATTTATCAGCCCAAGCTTCTAGTTTACATAGATCCTCCTGTAATATAAAATTGTCCTCTGTATTGATTACCCTGCAGAGTTTAGTGTCATCTGCAAATATTGAAATACTACTCTGCATGCCCCCTACAAGGTCATTAATAAATATGTTAAAAAGAAGGGGGCCCAATACTGACCACTGTGGTACCCCACTTTTAACTGAGACCCAGTCTGAGTGTTTTCCATTAATAACCACCCTTTGTTTCCTATCACTTAGCCAATTCTTAACCCACATACATATATTTTCCCCTATCCCCATTGTTCTCATTTTATGTATCAACCTTTTGTGTGGAACCGTATCAAAAGCTTTTGAAAAGTCCATATACACAACATCCACTGCATTTCCTTGGTCCAGTCCAGAACTTGCCTCGTCATAAAAACTGATCAGATTAGTTTGACAGGAACGGTCCCTCGTAAACTCATGTTGATATGGGTCATGAGTAGTGTTGAGCATTCCGATACTGAAATATCGGGTATCGGCCGATATTCGTGGTATCGGAATTCCGATAATTAATTCCGATACTTTTGCAATATCGTATACCGGAATCGGAAGTTCCCATAATGCAATGAGACATTTTCATTTTATTCAGCCAATGAGGATCCTAAGAAGTGTGGGCACATCCTGTTAGGCATGTAGGCATCTTAACTAATGGCATGGCTGTGATTGGCTGCTGAAATGATGTCATGATGCACTATAAAAGCCACCGCCGCCATTTTGAGCTCACTCTGCTGTGAATTCAGTTAGGGATAGGACGCTGTTGTTCTGAGGGACAGTTTTAGCTACCTATTTGCTCTATACTGCTTTACCCAAGCTACTTTCTAAATCACTGTGCCTTGCAGTGCTAGTGCACAGTTCCCTGTGCTGTTCACCGCTGTCTGCAAGGTCTGTGTGTGTGAGTGCAGCTCACCCTGTAGTGTGTGCTTCAGCCAAGTCTGGTTGTAGTGCACTCAGTGTGTGTCACTGCCTCATACATTGTCCTTTTTTGCCAATTCATAATTTTTCCTGATATCTCCTATTAGTGTGGTGGTTCCATCTGTATTCAGCTAAATTGGTTCCAAACACACTATATAGGAGTAGATAGAGACATTTTTTTCCGTCTTGCAGCACTAGTGCACAGTGCTCTGCATCTGTACTGTTCACCGCTGTCTGCAAGGTCTGGTGTGTGATTGCAGCTCACCCTGTAGTGTGTGCTTCAACCCCGTCTGGTTGTAGTGCACTCAGTGTGTGTCACTGCCTCATACATTGTCCTTTTTTGCCAATTCATAATTTTTCCTGATATCTCCTATTAGTGTGGTGGTTCCATCCGTATTCAGCTAAATTGGTTCCAAACACACTATATAGGAGTAGATAGAGAAATTTTTTTGGTCTTGCAGCGCTAGTGCACAGTGCTCTGCATCTGTACTGTTCACCGCTGTCTGCAAGGTCTGGTGTGTGAGTGCAGCTCACCCTGTAGTGTGTGCTTCAACCCCGTCTGGTTGTAGTGCACTCAGTGTGTGTCACTGCCTCATACATTGTCGTTTTTTGCCAATTCATAATTTTTCCTGATATCTCCTATTAGTGTGGTGGTTCCATCTGTATTCAGCTAAATTGGTTCCAAACACACTATATAGGAGTAGATAGAGAATTTTTTTTCCGTCTTGCAGCGCTAGTGCACAGTGCTCTGCATCTGTACTGTTCACCGCTGTCTGCAAGGTCTGGTGTGTGAGTGCAGCTCACCCTGTAGTGTGTGCTTCAACCCCGTCTGGTTGTAGTGCACTCAGTGTGTGTCACTGCCTCATACATTGTCCTTTATTGCCAATTCATAATTTTTCTTGATATCTCCTATTAGTGTGGTGGTTCCATCCGTATTCAGCTAAATTGATTCCAAACACACTATATAGGAGTAGATAGAGGAGCCTTTCTGCAGCCTTGGGCCCTGCAGCCCCAGCCAGATTAGTATTAGCCTATTTTTTGCAGCCTCATCTATTGCATTGTAGGTTACCTTCCTACATTGTAATAGCTACAAAAAGTTTGTGATACTATCGTTATTACATCTTTAGGCACATCCAGTGTCTTTTTGTGACAAAAAAAAACCTAAATAAAGTTCACCAAACACTCCACTTTACAGTTGTGTAGGCCACATTAGCTCATATTAAAGTCTAGTCCACACTTTATAAAATTAGTGTTTCTTATACCTGTTAGCAGCTGTTCAGGAATAAGCACACTAAGCCCTTAGTACTTTTCTGCCTATCTTTATCAGTCTACCAAGATGAAGAAGGCAGGGAGTAAGGCATGTGGTCGTGGGCGTGGGCGTGGGCGTGGAGTTTCTGCAGGGAGAGGACGTGAGGATTCTGTGCCTGCAGGGAGAGGACGTGGGGATTCTGTGCCTGCTGCGGGCACCAGTGACTCAGCATCCCCCAGTTTTACCAGGGAACAGTCCTTTATGCGCAGCTTTGTAGGAGCTAGCCGTACCCCACTGCTGCGCGAGGACCAAATTGAAGCCGTTGTCGGATGGATGGCAGCTAACGCATCGACTTCAATTAGTTCCAGATCCTCTCAGGTCCTGAGCACTGAAGAGCACCCATCTGTCTCTTCACCACCTGCCAAATTGCCCAGGCAGTCAGAGAGCCCTGGACAGGAGCCATCTCTACTTCTGTTCTCTGAATCTCTTGGCTTGGAAAGAGGGGGCCAGCCAAGCAGAATTCGAGAATTTGAAGAAGAGGTAGTATGCAGTGATGCGCAACCGTTTTGTCTCTCTGAATCTGAAAAGGCGGGTGGGCCAGTGCCTATGGTCAGCAGCACACCTCAGTACGCATCTGATGATGAGACTCAGGTGCCACTTTCTGGTGCGTACTGTGCTGTCGAGACTACCCAGGAGAAGCAGTTGTTTGAAGAGTGTGGTGTAGATGATGAGGTCCTTGACCCATCATGGCGTGAGGGACAGGAAGGTGGTGGGAGCAGCTCTGAGGAAGAGATTCCCCGAACGGCCCAAAAAGGAGGGAGAGGGAGGGGGCAGACTTGGTTGCCTGTAGCCTCCACTTCGGCACCCATTAGGAGCATGGCTCTTCCAAAATCCAAAGCGGGCGCTCCCAAGACTTGCAGTGCCTGGTCCTTTTTTGACACAGTTGCAGATGACATTTGCTTTGTCAAATGCAAGCTGTGTAATCAGAAGGTGAAAAGAGGGAAAAGTGTCAGCAACCTCAATACCACAAATATGTGGAAACATGTGCGGACCAAGCACGTGGTGGAGTTACACAAACACACTGAAGACCTAGGCCAACCTACAGCGCCACCTACCACCTCTTCAGCTCGTGTTGTAGCCTCTTCCTCCAGCTCACACACAGCTGGTTCGGCTTCCTCACAGGATCGCCATGGAAGAATCTCTGGCACTGTTGTACAGAGACACAGTGTAATTCCACCCACAGCACCACTTTCCCAGTCATCCTCACACTCCCAGGCCAGTCTACAGCCATCGTTAGCACAGGCATGGGAGAAAAGGCGCCCATACTCGGCAAACCACCCCCGAGCACAGGCTCTGAATGCTGGCATTGCTAAACTACTGGCCCTTGAAATGCTATCATTCAGGCTGGTGGAGACTGACACATTCCGTAACTTTATGGCATTGGCAGTCCCACAATACAACGTGCCCAGCCGCTTTTATTTCAGCAGGCAAGCCGTCCCTGCCCTGCAACATCATGTGGAGGGAAAAATTAAACATGCGCTACAAAACGCCGTCAGTAGCAAGGTCCACCTGACCACTGATGCGTGGACCAGTAAGCATGGACAGGGACGATACCTTTCCCTCACTGCCCATTGGGTAAATGTTGTGGAGCCGGGTACAGATCTTGAGAGTGGCGCTGTACGTGTTCTGCCAACTCCAAGGATTGCAGGAATCCAGTCTGTACACATTGCCTCCTCCTCATACTCCAGTTCCTCTGAATCAGCGCTGCAGGAGCCGTCACGGTCTACCTCCACATCGACCCGTGAACGGTTACCTGTTATGATGACCGATATGAGCACAGCCGTGGCCAAACGTCAACAGGCCGTATTAAAATTAATTTCTTTGGGGAATCGAAGCCACACAGCGCAGGAGCTCTGGAATGCCATCAAGCAGCAGAGTGACGTGTGGTTTGTGCCAGCGAATCTCCAGCCAGGCATGGTAGTGTGTGACAATGGCCGAAATCTGGTGGCAGCTCTGGGCCTAGGCAACCTCACTCACATCCCATGTCTGGCACATGTGCTCAACTTGGTCGTGCAGAGTTTTTTGAGGGACTATCCGGATCTTGATGCACTGCTTCACAAGGTCCGCATAGAGTGCGCTCACTTGCGGCGTTCCAGCAATGCAAGATCACGCATTGCAGCTCTGCAGCGCCGATTATGTCTTCCGGAACATCGCATCATATGTGACCTACCCACCAGGTGGAATTCAACGTTACATATGTTGGAGAGGTTGTGTGAGCAGCAGGCAGCAGTAATGGAGTACCAGCTGCAGCAGGCGCAAACAAGTCGCAGTGCGCGCCGTTCACACTTCACCACCACTGAGTGGGCCTCTATGAAGGACATTTGCCACGTTTTGCGTGCCTTCGATTATTCCACGCGGATGGTGAGTGCAGATGATGCACTAGTCAGCATGACTATCCCCCTTATCTGCCTGCTTGAAAAAACACTGCAAGCACTAAGGGACGAGGTTTTGGAAGAGGTGGAAGATGAGGAGTCACAAATGCCATCTGCTTCTCTACAGTCTGCGCAACGTGGTTCCTCACAAAGGCCTAGGCAGGGGACACTTTGTGAGGAGGATGAGGAGGAGTCAATGGATGAGGAAGACATCTGTCCAGAGGAGGGAGGTACACAATGCTCTAGTAGTCAGTATCTAGAGCGAGGGTGGGGTGATGCAGAGCAGGCAGAGATCACGCCTCAAGCAGGGGACAGCGTTTCTTGGCCAGTTGGCAGTCTGCAGCACATGGTTGATTTCATGCTGCAGTGCCTGAGAAACGACCGCCGCATCGCCCACATTCTCAACACGGCTGATTATTGGGTGTCCACCCTCCTAGATCCTCGCTACCGGGACACCTTACAAAGCCTCATAACACCGTTGAACCGGGAGCGTAAAATGCGGGAGTACCAAGACGCACTGGTGCATTCCATCATGTTCTCCATTCCAACCGAGAGCAGTGCTGCTAGTGCTTTACAAAGCAGCTCAGTGCGTCGAGGCAGTGGAGGAAGCTCTGCACAAAGAGGGAGCAGAAGCAGCGCCTCAGCACAAGGCAAGACCAGTATGGCCGAAATGTGGCAAAGTTTTGTGTCCCCGCCGCCACAAATGTCTACACCATCACAGACGGCTCCAGTCAGCAGGAGGCAACGTTTCCGTCAGATGGTGACAGACTACATGTCTTGCCCTCTTAGTGTACTCCCAGACGGCTCTTCTCCCTTCAAGTTTTGGGTCTGTAAGCTGGATACATGGCCAGAGCTTAGTCAGTATGCACTGGAGGTGCTAGCTTGCCCTGCTGCTAGTGTATTATCGGAACGCGTCTTTAGTGCCGCAGGTGGTGTACTAACAGACCGTCGCATGCGACTATCCTCCGATAACGTTGACCGGCTTACTTTTCTCAAAATGAACAAGGCCTGGATCTCTCATGAATTTGCCAGTCCTCTTCCAGAATAAATAATTGGTTGGCAACAGTATCCAGGTCTCCTGTTCTGTTCATGTTTCTACCACCTGAACTGTAATCCCTGAGCTCCAACACCGCCAGTTGGCGCTCGGAAGTGCCGTCTGCACAGTCAACACTTGCTGCCGTGTTATTGGGGTTCAGTAACGTCAGCTGTTCCCCTGCTGTGCGGACGGCAATTTCTCCTGCTCTGTCCACATCCACTGTACTACTGATTTAAAACCTCCTCCAAATACACCTCTGGCTCCTCTGTTTTCAGTATTATCCCTGAGCTCCAACACCGCCAGTTGGCGCTCGGAAGTGCCGTCTGCACAGTCAACACTTGCTACCATGTTATTGGGGTTCAGTAACGTCAGCTGTTCCCCTGCTGTGCGGACGGCAATTTCTCCTGCTCTGTCCACATTCTCACTACTACAGATTTTAAAGTTGCTCCAATTACACCTCTGGCTCCTCTGTTTTCAGTATTATCCCTGAGCTCCAACACCGCCAGTTGGCGCACGGAAGTGCCATCTGCACAGTCAACACTTGCTGCCGTGTTATTGGGGTTCAGTAACGTCAGCTGTTCCCCTGCTGTGCGGACGGCAATTTCTCCTGCTTTGTCCACATCCACTGTACTACACATTTTAAAGTTGCTCCAATTACACCTCTGGCTCCTCTGTTTTCATTCTTATCCCTGGGCTCCAACACCGCCAGTTGGCGCTCGGAAGTGCCGTCTGCACAGTCAACACTTGCTGCGGTGTTATTGGGGTTCGGTAACGTCAGCTGTTCCCCTGCTGTGTTCACGGCAATTTCTCCTGCTCTGTCCATATTCACTGTGCTACTTATTTAAAACTTGCTCCAATTACACCTCTGGCTCCTCCGTTTTTAGTATTTACCCTGGGCTCCAATACCGCTAGTTGCTGCTCAGAAGTGCCGTCTGCACAGTCAACGCTTGCTCCAGTGTTATTGGGGTTCAGTAACGTCAGCTGATCCCCAGCTGTGTGTCCGGCAAATTCTCCTGCTTTGTCCACATCCACTGTACTACGGATTTAAAACCTCCTCCAAATACACCTCTGGCTCCTCTGTTTTTAGTATTTACCCTGGGCTCCAGCACCGCCAGCTGGTTCTCGGCAGTTCCATTGGCTCTTGTACCTTCTGCTACCCATCCGGGTTCCAGTACCGTCAGCTGGTCCTCGGTAGTTCCATTTGCTCTTGTATCTTCTGCTACCCATCCGGGTTCCAGTACCGTCAGCTGGTTCTCGGCAGTGTCTTTGGCACGGGTACTCCCTCCTGCCCAGCCTGGTTCCAGCACGCCAGCTGTTTCCGGGTAGTGTCAACGTCACTTTGCCTCCAATGCGTTGTCCTGTCGTGTTGCGGTCGGGTTAGCCGACTCTATGGTGCCTGCAGTTTAGGTGACTCCTATGTGGGCTGCGGGATCTGGCAATGAAGGCTGGTTCCATAGTGCCAATAGGACAAGCACCCCCTGTAGGACTGTGGGTTTTGGTAACTGCGGCCGGCTCGCGGCCTTGAACTTTTTTTTACATGGGTACCTTCTGCTACCCATCCGGGTTCCAGTACCGTCAGCTGGTTCTCGGCAGTGCCTTTGGATTAGGTGCCTCCTTCTCGGTATCCAAGTTCCACCAACGTCTGCTGGTCCTTGGTAGTGCTTTCTGGCACAGGTACCTCCTGCTTAGTAACCGAGTTCCAGTAACATCAGCTGGTCCTCGGTAGTTCCATTGGCTCTTGTACCTTCTGCTACCCATCCGGGTTCCAGTACCGTCAGCTGGTCCTCGGTAGTTCCATTTGCTCTTGTATCTTCTGCTACCCATCCGGGTTCCAGTACCGTCAGCTGGTTCTCGGCAGTGTCTTTGGCACGGGTACTCCCTCCTGCCCAGCCTGGTTCCAGCACGCCAGCTGTTTCCGGGTAGTGTCAACGTCACTTTGCCTCCAATGCGTTGTCCTGTTGTGTTGCGGTCGGGTTAGCCGACTCTATGGTGCCTGCAGTTTAGGTGACTCCTATGTGGGCTGCGGGATCTGGCAATGAAGGCTGGTTCCATAGTGCCAATAGGACAAGCACCCCCTGTAGGACTGTGGGTTTTGGTAACTGCGGCCGGCTCGCGGCCTTGAACTTTTTTTACATGGGTACCTTCTGCTACCCATCCGGGTTCCGGTACCGTCAGCTGGTTCTCGGCAGTGCCTTTGGATTAGGTGCCTCCTTCTCGGTATCCAAGTTCCACCAACGTCTGCTGGTCCTTGGTAGTGCTTTCTGGCACAGGTACCTCCTGCTTAGTAACCGAGTTCCAGTAACATCAGCTGGTCCTCGGTAGTTCCATTGGCTCTTGTACCTTCTGCTACCCATCCGGGTTCCAGTACCGTCAGCTGGTCCTCGGTAGTTCCATTTGCTCTTGTATCTTCTGCTACCCATCCGGGTTCCAGTACCGTCAGCTGGTTCTCGGCAGTGTCTTTGGCACGGGTACTCCCTCCTGCCCAGCCTGGTTCCAGCACGCCAGCTGTTTCCGGGTAGTGTCAACGTCACTTTGCCTCCAATGCGTTGTCCTGTCGTGTTGCGGTCGGGTTAGCCGACTCTATGGTGCCTGCAGTTTAGGTGACTCCTATGTGGGCTGCGGGATCTGGCAATGAAGGCTGGTTCCATAGTGCCAATAGGACAAGCACCCCCTGTAGGACTGTGGGTTTTGGTAACTGCGGCCGGCTCGCGGCCTTGAACTTTTTTTTACATGGGTACCTTCTGCTACCCATCCGGGTTCCAGTACCGTCAGCTGGTTCTCGGCAGTGCCTTTGGATTAGGTGCCTCCTTCTCGGTATCCAAGTTCCACCAACGTCTGCTGGTCCTTGGTAGTGCTTTCTGGCACAGGTACCTCCTGCTTAGTAACCGAGTTCCAGTAACATCAGCTGGTCCTCGGTAGTTCCATTGGCTCTTGTACCTTCTGCTACCCATCCGGGTTCCAGTACCGTCAGCTGGTCCTCGGTAGTTCCTCAGCTTTCTTGTACCTTCTGCTACATTTCCAAGTTCAAGCTTTTTGAAATGGTTCTTGGTAATCACTCTGGATCTCCCTGACGAGGACCCTGAAGACGAGGACCCTGAAGACCAACCCTAAGAAGACGAGGACCCCGAAGACAATGACCCTGAAGACGTGGACCCTGAAGACCACCCCGAAGAAGACGAGGACCCTGAAGACCACCCCGAAGAAGACGAGGACCCTGAAGACCACCCCGAAGAAGACGAGGACCCCGAAGACGAGGACCCAGAAGACCAACCCGAAGAAGACGAGGACCCCGAAGACGAGGACCCCCGAAGACGACGACCCTGAAGACCACCCCGAAGAAGACCAAGAAGATGACCCTGAAGAAGTTGACCAAGAAGACAAAGAAGAGAAGACAAGCACCAAGATACAGAAGAACAAGAGACAGAAAACCAAGAAGCAGAAATACAAGAAGCTGCAGAACAAAAAGCGGAAGAACATTAAGCATAAGACTAAAAATCAGAGCAAAAGATAATATCTAAATTATAAGCAGAAGATGACTAAGCAGTGTATGGGGGTGAGTCCGTTCCTCCTCGTGGTGCCCCTGGAAAAGACCTGCTGCTGCAGGCCAAACTGAACGCGGACAAATCCTGTTGTAAATCTTTTGTGACGGGCAGAACGAAAGGTGTAATGTCCAACCTTTTATAGATAACAACTACAGGAATGCCTGTCACAAATAAGAATATGATGAAGAAGAAGAATATGAAGAAGATGAAGAAGTAGAATATGAAGAATGTAAAAAAAAGAATAATACGAAGAAGGTGAAGAAGAAGAAGGTGAAGAAGAAGTGGATGAAAAAGATGCTGAGGATGATGAAGGAGAAAGTGTGGGAGAAGTAAAAAAGAAGGTGAAGAGCATGGAAGTAGTGAAACATAAATATCTGACAAAATATAAAAATACTTAACATAGTTAATATTTCCGTAACTCAGAACATAATAAAAAAATAGTAATTCCTGCTATTCCATTTGACTGGGCTAAACCTCTATGCCTTTATTGTCTCCCCCACCTCCCCCAATACATTCTACATTATTCTTAGTTGTTTTCCTTCATGTAGAAATAACCTACAAGGAAAGAAAGGGTTTATTTTAATTCCGATATTTATGTCCCATTGACTTGCATTGGTTTCCGGTATCGGAATCGGCGATATCCGATACTTTTTCGGTATCGGTCCGATCCAATCCGATCCGATATTTCCCGATATCGGAAGGTATCGCTCAACACTAGTCATGAGGTTATTCTTCTTCAGATACTCTAGTATAGCATCTCTTAGGAAACCCTCCAGGATTTTACCCACAGTAGAGGTTAAGCTTACCGGCCTATAATTTCCAAGTTCAGTTTTTGTCCCCTTTTTGAATATTGGCACCACATTTGCTATACGCCAGTCCTGTGGTACAGACCCTGTTATTATGGAATCTTTAAAGATTAAAAATAATGGTCTATCTATGACATTACTTAATTCCTGCAGTACTCGCGGGTGTATCCCATCCGGGCCCGGGGATTTCCGCTCAATTCAGCCAGGGCTCAGAGCCTTAGTTCTCGGGGTCGGTGCGGCCCACAGCAGAAGGACCTCCAGTGATTAAAAAGTTGTCCTCTATCACATAGATAGTGGATAGCTTTTAACTTTGAGAACACCTTTTTAATATTCTAAGACAGGTTTCTGTCAATTGAACAACACGCATTCATTTTATCTCCCCAAACAAAATTAGTGTGATTTGTTAATTAAATGTATTCAGAAATTAATTTATAACCACATTTTTTATTTATCTATTTTCTTTTTCATTCCCAGAGATTGCCTTTAACTGTGCACATATTGTAAACTGTGAATCGTAAACCACGCTTTGTGCATCGCTGGTATACAAATGAACTGTATTCCGCATGCCCTAAAAGATCAAAGTATGTTTAAATAACCACAATATTATTGTATTGTACAATGAATTAGTTTTTTAACCCGTTTATTATTTTCTTACTTAAAGTGTAGCACTAAACAAAGTAGGCAATTTTTCATTTTGCCCAGTGTATAACCTCTGATCTTGCTCCCAAACTCAAAGGCGTTGTTTAGGATTAGAAAAGAAAATCGCAATCAAAGAAAGCGTAAAGATACCAGACACAGCTCATGGGCAACATACGGTAGGTGCTTTTTATGGGAAAAAAATCTCAACCTTTTTTTTCTATAAACAGTGAAAATTGACTTATTCTATATCAACTCGAATAATTAGGCTATATCAGGACCAATACAAAGTAATGAAAATGATTCATAATATTTTTTATGGATCCTTTAACAATGAAAGATATAACAATAATAGTGTGAACAGAGCATTACTTAAAGGGAATCTATCACTAAGTTTTTGCTACTTCATATGAGAACAATATAATGTAGGGGCAGAGATCCTGATTCCAGTGATGCATTACTTATTCCTTGCTGCAGTTTTGATAAAATCCCTGTTTTATGTGCTGCAGATCTACCAGGTCTGAATAACCATGCCTGTGCGTAGGCAGAAAGCTGCAGGTTTACTAGTCCTCTAGTGATGATTTCCTGCTGATAAAACAATGATTTTATCAAACCTACAGCAGACAGCCCAATAAGTGACACATCACTGGAATCAAGGTCTCTATCACATCATTATGTTGCTCTCAGATTGGGTGGCAAAAACCTGGTGACAGTTTCCCTTCAAGGCTATGTTCACACGTTACTTTTTTGCTGCGTTTTTTCTGCAGCCAAAACCTGCTCTCTTGGCAGTAAAAAGCTGCTTACAAAAAGCAGGTTTTGTTGTTGTTTGCTGCTTTTCTTGCTGCATTTCTGGTGCAGATTATATGCGTCATTTATCTACAGTACATGTTTAAAATAGTTTCATTCCCCCAAAATGCAGCAAAAATGCATGGTTAGGTTTTTTGCAGCATTTTTGCACTTTCTCATTGTTTTCTATGGTGCAAAAACGCTGAAAGAATTGGCACGCTGCAGTTTAAAAAAAACAACAGTTTTCCAATTCAGTCAGAAAAAAAAGCAATTGTTTGGATGGGATTTCTGAACTCTCATAGCTTTTGCTAGCAAAAAAATACGGTAAAAAGCAGCTTTTAATTTGCATTAAAAAAACGCTGCAAAAACGCAATGTGTGAACATACCCTAAATGTTCACTATAAAAATGTTGGTCCGCCGCCACCTTCAGCGCAGCATGAATAGCTACCAAGTGGTGTTGTCATGAGCTGCTCTGGAAGTCTTCAAAATTGAGAAGTTTGAGGGGCAGCGCAGGGTTTTTACTTTGGGTAAAAGCCATTTTACACTTATGTTAATAATAATTTATTATTCCAAATGTATGCTATAAATATTCAGATTTAAAAAATATACCAAAACATTTTTTTTTCTATTTAGTGATTATAACAAAAATATTTTGTGTCATGCCTATGTCCATCTACTCATCGCTTTAAAGGGGTTGTCCGGTCTAAATTGATAAGTCTGCAGTCACACTGTGTGACTGCAGACTTATGAATCACCCAGCGCGCAATGTGTGCTCCGGGGAATCACCGGTTTCTGAGCCAGGAATGATGGTGATGTATGTGTTATACATACTCCGGAGAGAACCTGACTAGTGTATGGAGCGACGCCGCGCCCACTGGTCAGGTTCTGGCCGGGAGTATGTATAACGCATACATCTCCACGGTTCCTGGCTCAGAAACTGGCGAATCTTTGCAGTGCGCAGTGCGCGCTGGGTGATTCATAGGTCCGCAGTCACACTGAGTGACTGCAGACAAATCATTTTAGACAGGAAAGCCCTTTAAGACAACAGAGTAGGAATTATTTCCATGAGAGTGTAAAAGAAAAGTGTGTACATTTTGGTGGATGCCATGTTTCTGATCAATTTAATTCTAGTAATGTAGAATTATACAAACCACAAAATTCATAGTGCGCCATGATATAGTGTATCCGGAGAATATTTCAATGAATGTGAATTCTTAAAGTAGCGTTCTCTCTCATAAAAAGCAGATGAATTTCTCAAAAATGGAAATGTCAAAAACAACATAATGATGTCATTTAAAATTCAGATGTATGTTAATGGATACTATTGAGTGGAAAGCGCAAAGGCCATATTTCACTTTACTGAGTAAAGAAATAATACATTTTGTATAGATAGAATTTTGCAAAAAAAAATATTTTAGTTTTAAATCGTTTTTTTGTGCTGCTTTAAGAAGAAATCTCACATTCTCATTTTTCACACAGCAAGCTGAAATATTGGAGGACGGCACACAAGGAATGTCCACTGCAAAATGGTACAATCATCACTTACAAAAACTAAAATGGATCTTCGTACATGTTTTGCGGTAATCCTGTGCTGTGGCATAACAAAATCCAAAAATAACAGATTGATAACATTGCATGAACCAGTCGCACCCACCGCACAAACATTTAAAACAGAAATAAAATGGGTGCTCCAGCATATTAATTTGGTTAGAATGTTGTAAAAAAAATCATAAAACGTAAGACAATCAATATCCAAAAATTTAAATGACTGGTGCAAACAGTTACTCATGGCCAATATCATGTCTCTGCTGTAATTCCACCCACTGTCCTGTCATCAGTGTCAGACTGAAGAACATTGGGCTCACCTTTCTCCCCCACTCAAGAGCTCCATAGCAGCTGCAAGGTTTGCACTATGAACTCTTCAGAAGGAGAAGCCAGGGCCCACCGGAGGATTGTCCGGTTCTCTGGTGGGCCAGTCCAACCCTGCCTGTCATCCATGTCCTGGTTGCATTGTGAATGTGCCTGCAGGTTATCAATCAATGAACAGTGGGTGTGATTACAGCCGTGACTGATCACTGCCGCAGCACTGCCCAGATGACTCACAGACTGTGGTGCCAGGTAGAGATAGAAGTTCATTTTCTCCCAGCCAAACATCAGGGCAAGGAAACATTTTTTCAACACAATGTACCAACATGACATTTGGTGAATAGTGAAAACTCTGCTGACAGATTCCCTTTGAGGCTTGACCATAAACTTTTTGTTTGCCTGTTTTATATTTGGGAAATAGAAAATCAACAGCTTCACTAGCATAAAATCTTGGTCGCAGTGAAAAACTGGCAGATAAAATTGTCTTGACCCAAAGTGTTCACTGCCATTTAAAGAGAACCTGTCAGCATGGTTTTGTAATATAAAGGAATTTCTGTAATGACACTGTAATACTGATTAAATTGATACTTTTGGTGAAGTAATCCGCTTTGTTGTTCTTCTTTAATCACCCTTTGGAGTCTTCTTGTCATTAGCTTTCGGCGCACAGGGACTGGAGTGTACACTGGGTCTTCTCCTCCCTGTCTCTGATTCCCTTGAGGAAGCTGTTCAACACCAGCGATACGAGTGGGGACTCTTGTCCCCCACCCCTTTTACATGATCTTTACCAGCATGCCACGCAACCTATAAGTATTTATATATATTTTGTGATTATTTCACACTATATACAGGGTGATTCACTCGCTACATTACCCAGAAAAACTGCTGTAACTTCTAAAAGAGAAGATCTATCCTACTGAAATTTGGACTGTACATACCTTGGTTCATGAGAAACTGATGTTTTAACGCAGGTGTTGAAAATGCCCACTGTTCGCATCCAAGCACACGCCGTTCTATATTGTTGAATGTATTCTGCAGGACATCTGGGGTCATAGCCTGAATTTCTCGCTGTATGTTCTCTTGGAGTGCATGTAAGGTTTGTGACATGTTACTGTACTCCCGACCCTTCAAATGGCCACAAAGGAAAAAAAACAGCAAAAGCGAATTCTTTTCTCTTGATCGGGCCCTTTCAATTCCTGAATTACAGTGACTCTGTACAGGTGACCTTTCTTGGTGGTTCATTGACATGAGGAATATGACATGCCTGTCTCCTGGGAAAGCCTATGCAACGATTTACGTGGAGAGGCCAGAAGTTGCTGCTTCACATCTTGAATTGTTTTCTCAGACATGTTTGGACATCCTCCATCATGCCTATCCAGTAATGTTCCTATATGTTACAGCTTATTCACCAATGACAGAATACACGGTTTGGACGGTGAACTTCGACCTCCAAACTTCTTTAGAAGCTCACTTTTGGCACCTCTTTCAGGACTCAGATTTCCCATAAGTTTTCACAATGAAAACACGCTCTTCAAAACTATATCTGTACATTGTTAACAAATGAAGAACGAATTTGGCAAGAGTGAAATCCAAGCATCACACAAGAACTACCGACTTGCAGAAAGGCCTGCAGCAAGTCTCATAGTGGAGACAACCGGTGGGGCGACAAATCGGCGAGACCACTCAGCGCAAGGATGTTTCTCGTCGCTGTCGCTGAGGTTCATTGCACTCTCATTTCTCATGAACCAAAGTATGTACAGTCCAAATTGCAGTACGATTAACTGTTACAGCAATTGTTCCGGGTAAACTAGGGAGTGAATCACTTTGTATTTTTTTATGCTTTTTTGATATGAAAATTGCTTTTTCATAAAAGAAGAGGACTTGACTCTATAGCGCCACCTGTTGGAAGCAGAAATCCTACAAGTCACTGTCGACTCTTTAACAAGTCTTGCAATATGACTTAGGATAAAAGCCAAATCAGAATCTCAATTTGGATTTACGTGTTTATTAGTCCACATTTAGGGACATCAAATGGGGGGTTTATTTCCATTTATTAGCTTTATTATATTCTAAAATGGAAATGTCTTGTCTTATTTTGCTATTTTAAATACTTTTAATGAGATTTTTCCTTGTTGTTCAATATTTTGATTGTATAATAAAAATGTAATTCTTGAATGTGCCAGGATTTTTATGTGGGTGGATCTCTTTTGTCTTTCTTTTTTCCCCTATCATACATTTATACACCTTTTCCTGTGCACTTCTTCTATATGTGTTATTTTTCATGGTGCCCACCTAAGCTTCTTTGTCTATTGATTTGCCAGCTTTTCTGCTGCCTCTGGTCTGTGAATGACATGCTTCCTCTGTTTGAAATCTCAGCAGTGATCTGTCATTCAAAGATCGGAGGCAGCAGAGGGGCCGGGGAATCACAGACAGGGAGGAGAAGACCCAGTGTACAGTACAGTCCTGTGCGCCGAAATCTAATTAGCAGAAAACTACAAATGGTGATTAACCCCTTCACAAGATTTGACGTACCTGTACGTCATGGTTGGGTAGGGGTTCCTGACAAACATTGTATAGGTATGTCATGGCGAAAGTATGTGGCATAGGAGCTGTGCATGAACGATCATCGCTGGGAGCTTGGCTTATGTGACAGCCAAGCCCCGGCTGTCACAGCCAGGAGCAGTGCCCGCCCCGCTCCCAACTGTTTAACCCCTGAAATGCTGAGATCAATATCAATCGCAACATTCAGGAGGTTGGGAGATCTAACTTCCGATAGGCAACCCCGCAACGTCATCGCAAGTGCCTGATGGTCGTCATGGTAACTTGAGGTCACCACGACGATGTCCAAGTCTGCCAAAAACGATGGCCCGTTTAGACCATGCCACGAACATGGTCTAAAAGTCTGCTGTCAGTGTAACACTGACAAGTATAATGCATTGCATTATACCAGCGATCAGAGTAATAAAAGTTAACGTCCCGTAGAGGCAATAAGCAAAACAGTTAAAAAAAAGTAAAAAAATCATCACAAAATAATAATAAAAAAAAATATATATATATTATAACCATAAATACGTATCTTTAAGTAAAACCCAAAAAAATCCACTTATTTGGTATTGTCGCGTCCAGCAAGAGCTAATCTTTAAAAAAAATATTAAAAAATGATATAAATTTGATCGCTGTAATCGTACTGACCTGAAGGATAAAGCGGCCTTATAACTTTTACCACACAGTGAACGGCATAAAGAAAGAATTAGACCTCTCTTAATATGGCGATGTAAAAACTTGTTTTTGCAAAAAAAAAAGCGTCTTTTAGTGTGTGACAGCAGGCAAACATAAAAACTGCTATAAACCTGGTATCACTGCAATCGTACTGACCCAAAGAATAAAGTCGTCTAATCACTTATACCGCTCATGGAACAGTGTAAAAAATAAATAGAACAAATTCTTGACCGGCTGTTGATTGGTTATTTCTGCCTCTCAAAGATCGCAGTATGGCTCAACTCACATTTATCCTGCGCTCTGCACTGAGCGCTTACACTGGGGTTTCCATGTAAATCTCTGAAATATGTGATACAGACGGAACCCCCGGCGGAAAATTACCTATAATGAGGCAGATGGAGGCACCGTGGATGCTGTCTGGCCTGTGATCCGACGGTGTCCCTCTTTTTAAGAGTATATAAAATCGCGGAGTGCTACAGTTTTGTGTGCCTCTGAAAAGAAGGACAACACTGAACAGAGGCCACACGGAGTCCAGAGGAACTCTGCTGCTTCATTATAGTGAATGGATCCCTCCGGAGTTTCATCTTAATCATGTCATTCAGAGATTTAGATGGAAAGCCTGATGTAAGTGCTCAGCATAGACACTACGATAAATGTGATACAAAATGTTATGTAAAATGTTCCCAGTAAAAGCTTCAACTCAATTGCTAAAAAATGCAAATCCTCACTCAGATCCGTCATCTGTCAGAGGAAATATAGAGGGCTTCCATGTTACTGGTAGCACAAAGTCTCTAGAAAAGCACTATGGCTCCTCAAACCCCCCCACCCCTCCAAAAAAAATCAAGCGAATGTTGAGGTCCCAAATCCAAATGCCCCCTCCCCTCTGAGCTCCACAGTGTGCCTAAACCACATTTAGGGTCCACATGTTTGGCATTTCTGAAGCGATGAGAGTCCGCTTAATGTACAGGTGCATGTCTCCAGAAGCACAAGCTGGGCATAATGTACTGACGACTACAATGTACAGGGCACTGCAATGTACGGGCACTACAATGGCATATTTGCAATTTTCACTTAGCAACATCTATTGCTGCTCGTTTCTGGAAAACACCCATGGAGTCAAAATCCAATAGATAAATTCCAAAGGAGGAATGTAATTTCCAAAATGGGGTCACTTGAGGGGGGATTCTGCTCTTCTAGAACTTAGGGGCTCTTTATATGGAGTCCACAAATTATTCTAGGAAAATCTGTGCTCCAACAGTCAAATAGTGCTCCGTCCCTCCCGCATCTTGCCATGTGGCTAAGCAGTACTGCACAGCCACATACTGCATGGGGTATTTCCATGTTCAGCAGAAATTGTGTGACACATTTTTGTGCCATTTTTTTTACCCATTTCCCCATGTGAACATTTATATCTGAGGCTAAAAAACATTTTTGTATGCTTTTATTCACTGCCCAATGGTATAAAATTCTGTGACACATCTGTGGTGTCAATATGATCACTACACCCCATGAATTCATTGAGAGGTGTTGTTTGTAAAATGGGGTCCCTAATGAGGGGTTCTGCTGTTCTAGGACATCAGGGGCTTTGGCAATGTGACATTGCACCCGCAAACCATAACAGCAAAATCTGCAATATAATATGGCACTCCTTCCCTTCTGAGCTTTCCGCTGTGCCGGAAAAATATTTCCTGATTACATGTAGGGTACTCATGCACAGGAGAAATTGTACAACAAACTGTGAGGTCCATTTTTTCCTATTCGCCCTTATAAAAATGTAATATTTTGGACAAAAACAACATTTTAGTGGTAAAAATTTACTTATTCTTTCTTTATTGCCCAATGGTATAAAATTTTGTGAGGCACATGTGGTGTCAACATGCTCATTACACCTCTAGATAAATTCATTGGGGTGTGTAGTATTTAAAATAAGGTCACTTATGTGGGGTTTCTGCTGTTCTGGCACCTCAGGGGCTCTGCCAATGTGACATAGCACATTTGAACCATTCCAGCAAAATCTGAGCTCCAATTTCTTCCCTTCTGAGCTTTGCACTGTGCCTCAAAAGTAGTTTTTGACCATATATAGGGTATTGACATACTCAGGAGAAATTGCATAACAAATTGTATAGTTCATTTTCTCCTATTATCCCTTTTGAAAATTAAAAAGCAACATTTTTGAGGAAAAAAATAGTAATTTTCCATTTACTCAGCCAAATGTTATATAATTCTGTGAATCAAATGAAGGTTAAAAATACTCACTACATCCCTAGATGATTCCTCAAGAGGTGTAGTTTCTAAAATGGGGTCACTTGTGGGGGTTTCTGCTGTTTTGGCATGTCAGGGGCTCTTCAAATGTGACACGGCATCCGCAATCTTTTCCAGCCAAAACTTTGCTCCAGAATTCAATTAGCGCTCCTTCCCTTCCGACCCTTGCCATGTGCCCAAACAGTAATTTTACACCACATATGAGGCATTCGTGTACTCATGAGAAATTGCACAACAAATCATATGATCAATTTTCTTCTGTTATCCTTGTGAAAATGAAAAATTTGGGTCAAAAACATTTTTATGGAAAAAAATATGTTTTTATTTTCACGGTTCAACGTTATAAAATTATGTGGGTTCAAGGTGCTCACCACACTAAATAAATTCCTTGGGGGTTGTAGTTTCCACAATGAGTTCACATGTCGGGGGGGTTTCCATTTTTAGCCACATTAGGGGCTCAGCAAACTTGACATGCCGTCCTTTATCGATTTCAGCCAATTTAGCATTCCAAAAGTCAAATGGTGCTCCTGTTAGAACCTTGCTTTTAGGTTTTTTTTCCTTTGCTGGTCACATGACTTTGTTGGCCTATTTAATCCTGCTCCGCCCTTCTGGCTTTGCTGGACTTCATTGTATATCTACTTTCTAGCTAGCCTGTGCTCTGTATCTAACTCTGTTAGTTTGCTTGGTCTACGGACCTCTATGTTCTATCTATTTTGTTTGTTCGTCTGTCTGCTACTATTTCTGTTAGGAGGTGTCCCATATTCCTCCCAGTCCTTAGTACTTGTAGGGATTCCCTCCCCACATCTATAGGTCTTCGTACAGACTAGATTAGGACTTTAGCAGGTCTGATCGCAGGATCAGGTTCCCTGTTACATCGTAGGGATTCAGCTGAGTCTTATAGTAGGGACAGATCTCCTCTCTTTCCTTAGCTTTGGTAGCAGAACATAACAGTAAGTCCAGCCTGCAAATTCTCTAAGGAAAGATTTTTCTGTTCCATCATGGTGTCGGTTCAGGATTTGGCTCATCGCCTGCAGGGACTCTCTCTGGAGGTGGCCGAACTCCGTCAGCACGTGAGTAACTGTCCTGGAGCACATTTCTTGGAGCCTAAGGTATGTTTGCCGGATTTATTTTTTGGTGAACACCGAGAATTTTTTTCATTTAAAAATGCTTGCTTATTGTATTTTCGTTTGAGACCTAAGTCTTCTGGGGATGAATCCCAGCGCGTAGGGTTCATAATGTCACTTTTGCGCAAAGAGCCTCAGGAGTGGGCCTTTTCTTTGCAACCTAGTGATTCATGCTTCAGATCAGTGGATAGTTTTTTTTCTGCTTTGGGACTATTATATGATGATCCTGACCGTGTCGCATCAGCTGAGACTGAGTTGAGACGTCTAAAACAAGGATCGGGTAATGTGGAAAAATATTGTTCACATTTTCGTCGTTGGTCCACTCAAACAGGGTGGAACGATTCTGCTCTGAAAAGTCTATTTCTTGCTGGGCTCAGTGAAAGGGTTAAAGACCTGCTAATTGCTTATCCTACACCTGATGATTTGCAACAGGCTATGCAATTAGCTATACGGGTGGATAGAAGACTGCGTGCTAGGGTTAATGAGAGCAAATCCTCTGCTATGTCAGTTTCTGGTTATGATAATGTGTGTACTAACAGTGGTGAACCGATGGAGATTGGATCGGTGGCACCTCGCTCTCAAGAAAAAGACCGTCGTTTTTCGGAAGGCTTGTGCTTCTATTGTGGAAAATCTGGTCATTTGATTAAAGGCTGTGAGCTTCGGATGAAGAAAGAAAAAAAAATGGTCAGTCACGCCCGTATTGCCTGTTTAAATTCCAAGGGTATATTTTTAGCTGCTTCCACGATTGCTCAGAAAAAATTAATGGAATTTCGGGTGTTTGTTGATTGCGGGTCTACACTGAATGTAATTGATGGGGGATTCGTGGAAAAACTCAATTTAAAACCTGAACCTTTATCATCCCCCATTGCTGTGGTTTCTGTGGATGGCTCCCCTTTGAAGAATATTACTCTCAAGGTCAGTGAATTTCCTCTCACTATTAATGGTGTTCACCATGAGAAATTGGATTTGGTAGTTTTGAATAACTTGCCTTCTCCAGTAATATTGGGTTTGCCCTGGTTAAAATTTCACAATCCTGTACTGGATTGGTCTACCAGTGAAATTAAATCCTGGAGCCATAAATGTTATGACAAGTGTTGTAATGGGCGTATTGCAGCTTTGGATAGGGGAGAATTGCCTGTTCCTATTCAGGATTTTTGGAGAGTTTTTTCTGAGAAGGAATCGCAGGTTTTGCCTCCCCATAGAGACTATGATTGTTCTATTGAATTTGTCCCTGGAGCGACTCTTCCTAAAAGTCGTTTATTTAACCTTACTATTCCTGAGAGGAAGGCTTTGGAGGAATACATACAGACAAGTTTGGCCGCCGGTCACATTAGGCCCTCTAAGTCTCCTGTGGCGGTTGGATTTTTTTTTGTAAAAAAAAAGGACGGCGGTTTACGTCCTTGTCTGGATTTTCGTGAGATTAACAAAATTACGGTACGCAATCCTTACCCACTGCCATTGATTCCTGATCTGTTTAACCAGTTATTGGGGGCCAAGTGGTTCTCTAAAATTGACCTTAAGGGGGCATACAATCTGTTGCGCATGAAGGAGGGTGATGAATGGAAGACTGCTTTTAACACTCCTGTGGGTCATTTTGAGAATCTGGTTATGCCTTTTGGTCTTACTAATGCTCCTGCATTTTTTCAGAATCTGATTAATGACATCCTTAGACCTTTGATCGGTAAAAATGTGGTTGTGTATTTGGATGACATTTTGATTTATTCGCCAGATCTGGAGTCTCATTGGCGGAGCGTGCGTGAGGTATTACAGTTATTAATGGACAATTCGCTTTTTGCTAAGCTGGAGAAATGTGAGTTCGCTGTACAGAGAATTAGTTTTTTGGGCTACATTATCTCCAGCAAAGGTTTTGAGATGGATCCGGTTAAGGTTCAGGCTGTGCAGGAATGGCCTAGGCCTATTGGTTTGAAATCGATACAGAGGTTTTTGGGTTTTGCCAATTACTACAGAAAATTCATAAAAATTTTTTCTAGTATTGTCAAACCTCTGACTGATCTCACCAGGAAAGGTGCTGATGCGGTTCAGTGGTCTTCTGAGGCCATTGAAGCTTTCGTGTATCTCAAGGAGAGGTTCACCTCTGCTCCCATCCTTATGCAGCCTGATGTTACTAGGCCGTTTTTGGTTGAGGTTGATGCTTCCTCTGTGGGGGTTGGCGCAGTATTGTCTCAGGATAACGGGGATGGATTACATCCCTGTGCCTTTTTTTCAAAAAAATTTTCGGAGACTGAACTGAATTACGATATTGGTAATCGGGAATTATTGGCTATTAAACTCGCATTTGAACACTGGCGCCACTTCTTGGAAGGTGCGGAATTTCCCGTTCAGGTTCTTACGGATCATAAAAATCTGATATATCTTGATGCTGCCAAGCGCCTGAATGCCCGTCAGGCTAGGTGGGCACTGTTTTTCTCGCGGTTTAATTTCTCCGTTACTTACATCCCTGGTACTAAGAATGTTAAGGCGGATGCCTTATCTCGCAGTTTTTCTCCCATAGTCGGTGCTGAGAAAGAGGAAAACATTTTACAAGAAGGTGTTGTGATAGCTGCTTTAGACTCCGTTTTGGAAGATGAGATTCTTAAAGCTCAGGAGAATGCCCCATCTAACACTCCTCATGGGAGGTTGTTTGTGCCTGGGACCTTTAGGAGAGATTTGTTTGTTGAGTGTCACGAATCTCGGTTGGCAGGTCATCCCGGAATCTCTGAGACCAAGAGACTGGTGGGTCGCAGTTTTTGGTGGCCTGGATGGCAGAAGGAAGTCATTAAGTGGGTGCGCCAATGTACTATATGTGCTAGATCTAAGTCCTCACATACTCCTGCTGCGGGGTTGCTTTGTCCTTTGGAGGTCCCCAGTGCTCCTTGGACACATTTGGCTATGGACTTTATAACTGACCTTCCCCCCTCTGAGGGTTTTACTGTCATCTGGGTGGTCGTGGACCGTTTTAGCAAGATGTGTCACTTGGTTCCCTTCGTCAAACTGCCCTGCGCTAAAACTCTCGCTAAGGCCTTTGTCAAGGAAATTGTCAGACTTCATGGCGTTCCTACTGACATTGTTTCTGATAGGGGTCCTCAGTTCGTGGCTCGTTTTTGGCGTGCCTTTTGTGACAGGTTGGGAATTCATTTGTCGTTTTCGTCCGGATATCATCCTGAATCTAATGGCCAGACAGAAAGGAAAAACCAGGATGTTGAGCAGTTCTTGCGTTGTTTTGTGGCAGACAATCAAGAGGGGTGGTCTGAGTTTCTGCCACTTGCCGAATTTGCTCTGAACAATCATACATCTTCTTCTGCTGGTTGTTCGCCTTTTTTTTGTTGTTCTGGGAGACATCCGTCGTTTGGGTCGTTCTCCAAGTTGGGATCTGCCGTGCCTGAGGAGGAGAATTTTTCCGGTGATTTGGAAAGAGTTTGGACGGATGTGCGTGGTAATCTTCAGGAGGCCAACAGAAAATCTAAAGACTACTTTGATAGGAAACGACAGGAGGTTTTGTTCGCTGTTGGTGACATGGTTTGGTTGTCCTCTAGGAATCTGCGGTTGAGGATTCCTTCTAAGAAATTGGGTCCCAAGTTTGTAGGGCCCTTTAAGGTGCTTCAGGTTGTCAACCAATCTGCTGTTAGGTTGGAGGTTCCTACCTCCTGGAGAATTAATCCGGTCTTTCATGTCTCTCTGTTAAAAAAAGCTGTTGTGTCGGATGGTGACGCCTCTGCCTCTGTTCCTCCGGTGGTGGAGGACGGGGAATATGAAATTTCTCGCATCCTTGACTCTAGACGGTATAGAGGTAGTTTGCAGTATCTTGTGGCCTGGAAAGGTTTCGGACCCGAGGATAACTCTTGGGTGAGGTCAGATGATGTTTCTGCGTCCAGACTTATCAGAGCGTTTCACAGGAGATTTCCTGATAAGCCTGGTCCTAGGGGATCCGGAGGATCCTCTTAGAAGGGGGGGTACTGTTAGAACCTTGCAGTTAGGTTTTTTTTCCTTTGCTGGTCACATGACTTTGTTGGCCTATTTAATCCTGCTCCGCCCTTCTGGCTTTGCTGGACTTCATTGTATATCTACTTTCTAGCTAGCCTGTGCTCTGTATCTAACTCTGTTAGTTTGCTTGGTCTACGGACCTCTATGTTCTATCTATTTTGTTTGTTCGTCTGTCTGCTACTATTTCTGTTAGGAGGTGTCCCATATTCCTCCCAGTCCTTAGTACTTGTAGGGATTCCCTCCCCACATCTATAGGTCTTCGTACAGACTAGATTAGGACTTTAGCAGGTCTGATCGCAGGATCAGGTTCCCTGTTACATCGTAGGGATTCAGCTGAGTCTTATAGTAGGGACAGATCTCCTCTCTTTCCTTAGCTTTGGTAGCAGAACATAACAGCTCCTTCATGGTGCTCCTTCCCTTTTGAGCCCTGCCGTGTGCCCAAACAGTAATTTCCACCACATATGGGGTATTGGCGTACTTAGATGAAATTGCACAACAAATTGCAGGGTCCATTTTCCCCTGTCATCCTTGTCAAAATGCAAAATATGGGGCTAAAGCAACATTTTTGTGGGAAAAAGGAAAATTTTCATTTTTTCTTCCACATTGCTTTATTTTCTGTGAAGCACCTAAAGGTTTAATAAACTTATTGAATGTGGTTTTGAGATCTTTTGAGGGTTGCAGTTTTTAAAAAGGTATTACATTTGGGTATTTTCTTTCATATAGGCCCCTCAAAGTCACTTGAAATGTGATGTGGTCCCTAAAACAATTGGTTTTGTAAATTTTGTTGAAAAATTCAAAATTGCTGATAAATTTTTAACCCATCTAAGTTCCTAACAAAAAAATTATGTTTGAAAAGTGATGCTGGCGTAAAGTAGACATGTGGGAAATGCTATTTACTAACTATTTTTTGTGTGACATAACTATCTGATATAAAACTTAAGTTTGAAAATTTTCACCAAAATGTCAATATTTTCACAAATAAACGCAAAAAATTTTGACCTAAGTTTACCACTAACATAAAGTACAATGTGTCATGAAACAAACAATCTCACAATCACTGGGATTAGTTGAAGCATTCCAGAGCTTTTACCACATAAAATGACACTGGTCAGAATTGTAAAATTTGGCCTGGTCAGGAAGTTGAAAACAGGCTCGAGGGTGAAGGCATTAAAAGAAGAACAACAAAGCTGATTTCTTCACCAAAGGTACCAAAGTAATCAGTACTACAGTGCCATTACAGCCATGTCTTTACTTTACATTACAAAATTGTGCTGAAAGTTTCTCTTTAAACACTACAGTACAGTAAAGGATGAAGCTTTTATTTTAATAGAACTGTTGGGTTTCTCCTATATGTCACTGCTATGAGTATTGGTTTCCTACACTTTTCTGGGCACCTGTTGTGACGTGCGTTGCATCTTTCTATATTATGTGTCTTCTACAGTGGTGCTTGTAGGCTTTGATTTACAAATTGTGGTTATACAGTAGGAGTCATATGCTTGTCTGCATGATATTTGTCAAAGTGAAGAGTAAACTGAATAGTAAATGTGGGCCTCTGTGGGTGTAAGGTGTGATAATTGATTATTTTTCCAGGCAGTTAAACAATTCTAGGTTCCATGTGCTGTCTGGTCATGCTTACCCATACACAACCCACTGCAGATTTATTCTTTTATTGAGCTAGCCAAACTCTGCTCTACATTGATATGGGTCAAGCACTCCAAAGAGGTGTCTGTAGATGAGTTTATGGTTTAGCTATTATCCTTACTCATGATGCAAAGCTCGTTAAATCAAGGCTGAACATTGACTTATTTGTTTGGCTTTATTGTTACTATGTGTTCACAAACAGTAAACCTTTATACACTTTAGATAGCTCTCGGTCACATGATAGTTCAGCAGATCGTTCAGTCACCAGCTAACTCTCCTAACTTTCCAATACCAGGAGCTTTCGTTCTCACGAGGGCTCATGTGGTCTCTATGAGAGACCACTTCCAGATATCTCTGGTGGTGGCTTATCTCCGGGAGAACAAAAAGAACAACAGTCCAAAATTTAACATGCTAGATCCTTAACTCCCCCCAAAAATCATCTGTCAGGTCTCGGTATTCACTATTAGCCAAGCTCCATGGAAAACCAGCTGTACACTATATAAAATAAAAGCTCTCCTTGTAGGTGAATGACAGCAGGTAGAAAAAGCAAGACAATTGCAAACTTGCTAATTTTCTTGCTGTCTACCTAATTGAAGCAATTGAAACACTTGGGTTTTAATATCATTTGCAAACACTCAGGTGCTGGTGCAATTCTACATTGTTATGATGGGGGTGATTCAATAATAATGTTGTAGTGCACACCAGTCTTAGTGAAATATTTGCTGGTGTACGCTGACCTGATTCATTAAGCAGTATGTGCCACTAAATGAATCAAACGTGTCTGATACCCAGAGTATGCTAAAGCCAGAAATGTATGCTAGCCGGAATATGTTACATTACTTAAGTGGCATAACTTATGATGAATTTGACTGGCGGGCATGACCACACCCATATCCCACCCATGCTATGCCCATATTAGTGTAGCTGGCGAGGACTGGAGTGTAAGTTGCAATACTTTTTCAGAAATGCCAAGTTGCGCAAAAATATTATAACTTATTAAGAAGTTTTCACCAGATTTTTGGTGTAAGCACCTTAATGAATCACTCCCTATAAGTTGTGTCCAGAAACATATCCATCTGTGATGAACTCTAAAAAAAAATCATAGTAATTTGAAGCTTTAAATAAACATCTTATTTTATATATCACCTCTTAAAAAAGTGATATTAAAACTACCTTCTGGATTAATATAGCTTGCATGGAAAATAAATGATGAGCAGAGGTTTGGGGTCTCTATAAGGTGTAATGTACAAAATGCAGTTATGGTAACAGGAGCTTTTGTCCTGCAGACATTGTCATTTTGTAGACAAGGGTTGAGCGATGACAACAATTCATCTTGTCAGCCATATGAAAGCTCACCAGATAAGCTGAGAGTGCCTGCAAGCCAAGAATAGAATCCCAAACCTGGCAGTTAGAGGCGACGGGAATGGATAGTCACTTAGTTCTAAATATTAAATAATATTAAAGGGGTTGTCTCAATATCAATAAGGGTTAGGCTATGTTCACATACATTGGGTTTTGCAGCGTATTTTGCTGCAGATTCTTATGCATATTTTCAGCTGCGTTTTGCAAAGTCTATGAGAAACCAGAATTATTATCTGTTCACACAGAGAATGCTGCGTATTTTGTGACTTGGTTGTGTTTTTGGAAAATAGAGCATGTCACTTCTTTCAGCGTTTTTGCAGCAGAAAACGCACTTGAGTGTTTGCTGCATATTTGAAGCGTTTTTTCACCCATACGAAGTAATGGGTGGTCAAAAAAATGCAGCAAAAATGCAGCAAAAAACGCACCAAAACCTGCGTTTTTAACGCAGCTGTTTTCCTGCCAGAGAAAGTTAGCAGCAGATTTGCAGCAGAAAAAAACACAATGTGTGTGAACATAGCCTAAAAATAGCAAAATGCAAGTAAAAACTGTGCAATTTTAATCTTTTTAAAATCTTCTCTATTCTCAAGAACAAAATGATTTTTAATTATATAGGTTACCAGTCATTGCTGCATGCATGGTGCTTCCAAGCTCTTTTCAATACAGCACTGTAAACACAGATTAAAGGTGGCTAGATTGCTGAGACACACAATCTATGCCAACTTCAGCGTCCCTGCTCTTCTAGTATACAGCATACAGTTCAGACTAGCAGCGCAACCATAATGCTGTTCTGAACAGTCAATCCTCAGAAGTGCACTCTCACCGGCAAACAGGAAACTGGGAGGAAGAGTGGCAGTGCACTCCCAAAGATGACAAGTGAGAACAACCCCTTTAAGACAGCATTTCTAGCAATGTAAAGTATGGTGCCAGATAAAAAGTATAAGACCAGGCCCGGTATACGTTGCTTTTTTTTTTATTTCATGTAATTGCCTTTAAATGGGAATAATAAATTATAGAATTTCATCTCGCCAGGCAAAGCAAGTAACAAACCAGACTTGTTATTATGGTGGCATGTAGTCTGCCACTTGTACTCAGAATATAGGTTGACATAAAACTGTTTGTCTTCATAATTATGTCTATAATTTCTCATTTTCTGAATAGGTCATAAATAATTCCCAGTTTATGTCCAACCAGTAGTGACTGTTTCAATAAAATGACTCTGCATAACGCAACAAGCTACGATGAGCATCTGTATATACGATACAAGCTGTTGAAAGCAATAAATCCTGTTGGAAAATGTTAATGAAATCCACCCTCTGTTTCATGTTCTATGAAAAGATATAATCTAAATAACTTGAAAAAACAATGAAAAGACTGGCCACTAAAAAATAGTTAAATATTCTTCAGTATTGTTGCTATTCTATAAACATAAGTCAGTATGACCCTTGGAAAATGCTTTATTTGTGAAACCATAACACATATTTTGAGCTGGGCTCTGTTTACACCACATTTAGAGCCCATGTTAATAGTATACAGTATGTTGGAAGGATCTCTTAATGTGTTGAGTATAGCAGTACTATTTACAGTGTATGTACAATATAGCATATTATTCATGTATACAGTAAAGTTAGTGTGTGGTATAGTGCCACTAACCTTGGTCACTGTCAATCCAAATTATAGCTACTGCACTCAATTTTCCCCACGTGAAGGAAACACTAGGTAAAGTTCAGTATAAAGAAAAAAGAAAAGGTCCTTCTTTGTCATATATTAATTTAGGGTATATGCCCACGGTCAGAAACCGTTGCGGGTTTGACGCTGCGTGTCTATGCAGCATCAAACCCGCAGCGTCCAGATGTTACAGCAAAGTGGATGGGATTTCTAGAAATCCCATGTCCACTATGAGTCTCCGTGCACCTGCAGATCACCCGCAGAAACAGACATGCGGTGCGTCTTTCAGTGTAGATGCTATACTTACAGTGGGTACGGAAAGTATTCAGACCCCTTTAAATGTTTCACTCTTTGTTTCATTGCAGCCATTTGGCAAATTCTTAAAAGATCATTTTTTTTCTCATTAAAGTACCCTCTGCACCCCATCTTGACTGAAAAAAAACAGAAATGTAGAAATTTTTTGCAAATTTATTAAAAAAACCCCGAAATATCACATAGTCATAAGTATTCAGACCCTTTGCTCAGTATTGACTAGAAGCACCCTTTTGAGCTTGTACAGCCATGAGTCTTCTTGGAAATGATGTAACAAGTTTTTCACACCTGGATTTGGGGATTCTCTGCCATTCTTCCTTGCAGATCCTCTCCAGTTCCGTCAGGCTGGATTGTGAACGTTGGTGGACAGCCATTTTCAGGTCTCTCCAGAGATGCTCAATTGGGTTTAGGTCAGGGCTCTGGCTGGGCCAGTCAAGAATGGTCACCGAGTTGTTCTGAAGCCACTTCTTTGTTATTTTAGCTGTGTGCTTAGGGTCATTGTCTTGTTGGAAGGTGAACCTTTGGCCAAGTCTGAGGTCCATAGCACTCTGGAAGAGATTTTCATCCAGGATATCTGTACTTGACCGCATTCATATTTCCTTCAATTGCAACCAGTCCTCCTGTCCCTGCAGCTGAAAAACACCCCGATAGCATGATGCTGCCACCACCATGTTTCACTGCTGGGATTGTATTGGGCAGGTGATGAGCAGTGCCTGGTTTTCTCCACACATACCGCTTGGAATTATCACCAAAAAGTTCTATCTTCATCTCATCAGACCAGAGAATCTTATTTCTCATAGTCTGGGAGTCCTTCGTGTGTTTTTGAACAAACTCTATGCAGGCTTTCATGTCTTGCACTGAGGAGAGGCTTCCGTCGGGCCGCTCTGCCATAAAGGCCCGACTGGTGGAGGGCTGCAGTGACTTTGTGGAATTTTCTCCCATCTCCCTACTGCATCTATGGAGCTCAGCCTCAGTGATCTTGGGGTTCTTCTTTACCTCTCGCACCAATGCTCTTCTCCCAAGATTGCTCAGGTTGGCTGGACGGCCAGGTCTAGGAAGACTTCTGGTGGTCACAAACTTCTTCCATTTAAGGATTATGGAGGCCACTGTGCTCTTAGGAACCTTGAGTAAGGCAGAAATTCTTTGGTAACCTTAGGAGGATCTGTACCTTGCCACAATTCTGTCTCTGAGCTCCTTGGGCAGTTCCTTTGAGGTAATGATTCTCATTTGGTCTGACATGCACTGTGAGCTGTGAGGTCTTATATAGACAGGTGTGTGCCTGTCCAAATCAAGTCCTATCAGTTTAATTAAACACAGCTGGACTCCAATGAAGGAGTAGAACCATCTCAAGGAGGATCACAAGGAAATGGACAGCATGTGACTTAAATATGAGTGTCTGAGCAAAGGGTCTGAATACTTATGACCATGTGATATTTCAGTTTTTCTTTTTTAATAAATTTGGAAAAATTTCTACATTTCTGGGTTCTTTTTCAGTCAAGATGGGGTGCAGAGTGTACTTTAATGAGAAAAAAAATGAACTTTTTAGAATTTACCAAATGGCTACAATGAAATCATCTACTCTGATTTGTATGGTGAGCACTGCAGGGTACGCTTCCTGACACAGACAGTATATGGCCAAGGTCCATGGATGACCCAAGCATTGGCTATTATGCAATGAGCATTTAGTTTTTCCCATTCATGCCTTTCTATGCGTGGTATACCGATCATGTGGTCAGTCCATAGACAAGTGATTTCCCATGTGATTTGTGACGCCAATTGCACCTTGTGACCTATGACGCTACTCGCCACGTGATTGGAGTGTGGTCATGTCTGTGATCTGTGACGTATACCTTTGATCGATGTGCCCCGCCTCTTCCTTTGTGGTCAGTGTGTGTATGGAGCGGCGTGTGCCCCAGCACTCATGACTGGTGCGAGTTGACCATTTGCAGGTGGAACAGATTTCATACAGGTGCTTAATAATGAATTATACGACCCCATTGGACAATTCTTCCATAAATACCTTGCACTATCACACCATATAATCCCTGGACAAAGCTGTTTTTTGCAAAACGCACGTCAGGTATGGTGGGACATCACTTTTCACCTTGGCTTGACACTATTGGAGCTATGTGGGTATATCTTGGATTCGTGTTATATATTATTTACTGTTATGTTTTTTGATTATACAGGGTGGTCTCCCTCTTCATTGCTGTAGCCACCTAGCTGTTACACTTTATTGTTAGCTATTAGACTGTATTATACAACAAACTATTTTTGGCTATTTAGGGTGGTCTCCTTTCTATTGTTGTAGCTACTTAGCTGTTACACTTTATTGCTATTCAATAGCTTATATCATACAACTAGTTATTATCACATTAATTTTTTGTCCTGTTGGGACCTTCAGTGTATGCACCACTGTACTTATGTTCAACACATGTTGATTATTTATCAGTATATAGTATCTAGCAAGTCATTCCAGTTGGGGTCTACTATAACACTAGGTTTTATTTGCCTTGTTCCCCTGCCTATTTATTAATCTACGCCATATAACCAATCACTTATAAATTTGCATACCCTTATAGCTATAGTCATTTATTATTAGCTAGCTAGGTGTCAACTATATATTTATTATTTTTCCTATGATGATATCCCCCGATGCTTCATTGCCTGTGTTTTCCAATTTCTATATTCTTTGTCATTATTGTATGTCTTTTTTATACATTACTAAAGATTAGATTGATTTTATCGGCCTGCATTTTTCTAGTTTGGTGTTTTATGTACCTGTATACATTAGAGCCTCATTACATTGTGCATATTGGTGTTCATTATACATATTGGAGCTATATGCTAAGACGCCAATAAAACTACATATGATTTTCTGATGGCATCCCTTGCAGTGCCATAGTTAATTTCTTCTACATCTCATAACTTTTCCATATTCAGCTTATCATACCTCCTTGAAATTTATGTACAGTATCTTGCACACATTTATTGGTGCATATGCCATTCTTTAGCTCTATACTTCTTCCGCCAGTGTGGCCATAGTGGAGACAGAGGCTCTACTCCATGACATCACCTCTGTTTTCCCCTGTCAATCAAGAGGCAGAGTGCGGAGCCGGTAGGGAGAAGCAAAGAGGAGCTGAGGACAGCAAGTGCACTGATATCCCCACCAGTGAACGTGTGAGCCTAATTTGTATATGACTAAAATACAAATTTTGGTGCAATGGGCAACATTATACTAACGGATCCGGAGACAGACTTACACTTGACAATATTATACTCTGTCATTTGTTGCAAATGATCATATTCTGTTCACATATCCAATTTTTAATAAATGGTTTCTCTTTTCCTACACTGATAAGGTCTATTATTCGAGAGAAGTTATTTTAATCTATCCCATTTTGCAACAGTAATTAATTGACTACAAGATCTTACACAAAAACTAAGCCCTCAAACATGAACACAGGAGGCTTGGATATGAAATCTGGCTCTGATCTGATTAAATTATTTTAGTAACGCATGACATGCATTTCAAGCTCTATTATTATTTTTGAAGTGAGCAATGAATGCTACCAAACAAGTAGAAATGTCAGGAGGTAATGAGTCATACTCGATTCCTTCATTCACACACATCAAGATTCTACAGCCTTTCTTGCAAGTGAGCATTAAACTCTAAAAAAAAAAATAAAATCAAAATTTAAAAACAACCCATTTAAATAATTTAAACAAATTTTAAGGCTAAAGAGATAAGAGAATAAATAATAGATGTGAGTAAACGTGCGCATTTCCGCAATATCATCTGCCACAAGAACCGTATTAGAAAAGGAGGATGACTTTTGGAAAATTATATCACTGTACAAGACTGAACAATATGAACATTACAGCTCATAGATTAATTTTCTATACATAAGAGTGACCTAAGAGTGAAATTGATACAAATTATAGCCCTCATAGATCAATTACAAGTTTTGTGTCGACTTGTTCTTCATCCCGATATATTGCCGTTACTTGGTTAAGTGGTCTGCGTTGCAATAATCAATTTCTCATCATTAACTAATCGGCAATGATGATGACTGTAAAATGACAAAATTATTTAAGGAGAAAATAGATAAAAGAAAGTAATAGAAATCTGATATAAATTTCACAAAAAAACAACTGCAAGGCAAGGTATTTGCAAAAGCTATATATCACTAATGTATTAGCTGCTTACAATGTATTGTCTAAAACAGGGGTCCCCAAACTGTGGCTCGGTAGCCACATGTGGCTCAAGGGCTCTTGATGTGTGGCTCGTGGCTGTCTGCCAGCTTGGCGCATTAGCACCAAATCTAGCAAACAGCTATGAAGAGCAGGTCTCCAGATGGTGACTTTTGTAATTAGTCCTGCACAGAAGAGCAGATCTGGATGAAAAATATACTGGCCATGGAGTTGGAAAGATAAATTAAGTATGGTAAGCTGGAGACAGGATGATACTACCTGTCAGAAGAGGTACTTGAAGCTTGATGCGACAGTGTGGTGAGAGTGCTTGATGTGAGAATACTGAATGGAGGTAAAGTTGGACACTCTGGATCTTGGTATACTGCCTCAGCGTGATTTATGTGGAAAAGCTTTGGCTATCATTGTACCGGTTAATGGGGGCTCTGGGTGTCACTATTGTTAGGGGGGCAGGAGCTGGATGTGGCTCGGGGCCCTAACTCAGAGTTGAATGTGGCTATCAAGGTCAGAAAGGTTGGGGACCACTGGTCTAGAACTATAATATCCCATGTATAATAGTTTATTTGCATACAAGGTCTAGAACCATAATACAGTATTAAACCGTACCTTGTATGCAGATTTAAAATAAAAAAATCCATCAAAAAAGTATAGTATAAAATAGTTAAATAAAACTCATACTGTAGATCAATATCACTATCCTCCCAAAAATTCTTACCTTCGGTGAGTCTGCCTGTCTGCTCAGCACTTCCGCCAGGGAAAATCTTGGCAATGTAGGCTCCAATCTCTCCTTGACTTCCGGGGATCTCTTTCCCACCAACAATTCGCATTCCAAATCCATTTCCTATTGATTAAACAAAGAAACAGGGAATTTATGCTGAATTCACCATAATATATGTCCAACAACACAAGACTTTTATGTCACCTTGACCCTGTCAGATAGTTCACTTGGCTGTTCCCATATCTCCCACTGACTTTAATGGGGAGTGACTGCAAATGCATTGCCACAGGTCCACCCAAAAACAATGCATCCATAATAGAGACTCAACATTCTTGTTGTGTCCTGACACCATATGCTGCAGTGGTGGTTTTTGGAAAGTTGATAATAGTACTAGTATCGGACAAACCTGGAAGCTTAGACCAAACTCAGCAGAGTCGGGTTCCCTAATGGTAGGAAGACATATATATTTTTTTTATTTTAAATTAATCAAGTTTAGAAAGATATTTATTTTGTAAGGCACTAATATGTGTTAGCAAAAAAAGGATGTTCAGTTTGTGATGGTAGGTTCTTCTTAAAGCTTAGAAAAGTGAAAACACTCTAATGTAATGACAAAAGATCACACAACTGCCATATGAATTATTATATTGCATGTCTTCATGGTGCTGTGGCTATAATACTAATTGGGCAAACTAATTATTTATGTTACTGTCACAATGTAACAGGTGCTGAATATATTCACTATGGATTATACCTGGGTAGGAAACAGAACATCAAAACATATTTTAAATATTCATATTCCTACAATCACCAGGTGTTTCTTCCTATTTAGAACTGCGTGTAAATGTCAAAGAAATAACTTGTACACGCTCATTTCTAACTAGCATAAAAGTCAAAACCTAGATTGTACATTTTACCATGATGCTTCCTTAGATAACCCTACATTTAACAAATTGGAATCATTTAAATCTTAAGTAACAAAGTACTGAGCAGACCTCACCATAAAATATATCCGACCAATAATATACAATTAAGGAGAATTGCTCCTAATAACTTAAAGGCAATTTGCACCCTCATAAATGTTTTTTTTTAATAATTAAATATGGCATAAAATGAAAGAAACAATTGTGCAATGATATGAATGACGGTTGCTGGGAAGCCTCTGTTGTGGCCAGTTATTGCCTGGAGAGGTCACATATCAAGACAACATTTTATTTCTGTACATGGGTAAAGAAAGAGAAGTGGTGGACCAGGGAACAAGTAGTGCCGCAACAGTGTATAACTGTGCAACCTACTTAAAAGGAAGCTGTCAGCACATAACGACTGTTCAAACCAAGTACAGGCGCTCGGTGCACCCCTCGCATGGCCAAACATTTATATACACCTTCCCACCTGCTTGTTTTCCATTCATCTCCACCCTTTTATGGCTCTATAATGCCAGAGCTGCCAATCAAAGAGGAGATAGAGGGAAAACAAGTAGGTGGGAAAGGGCACTTAAGTGTTTGGCCACACCAAGGGTGCACCGAGCGCCTGTAATAGGTTTGTACTGACAGACTTCCTTTTAAAACATTAAAAAAAGGAGCAGCAAAAATACTGCAAATTGAATAAAGTTTATAAATATTACACATGAAATATAATAAATTTGTTGCATCTCTGTAGACACGAGGCTGTTTTTTTATTTTGAGCACACCGGCATAGCTGACGTTTGTGTACACCTTTATTTTGGCCTTACAATTTGGCCCATGTTTTAAGGAAATATAGCATATATTAATTCTACTTGGATCTATCCAATATTCAAAACAGTGGAGATAAGTGCAAAGACCACAGTATGTAGTACACATTTTAGGTGAAATTTGTTAGTGAATAAAAACAAACGTCCTATGTAGTATAAAGTGGTAATAGGGTTCTGAAATAAACCCTGCACATAGATTTTACCTATAGCCAGACCAATACAGGGAGGTTAGATGCTCTTTCATGTTTATAATTTTACAACTATTAAAACACCATCAATGACAAAATTACAAGGACTCTACAGACAGTAGTGATGGTACCTTACAGTCTGCAAAGTGCAAGGTAATTGGAGCTGTAATCATTTACTACTGTATTCACTTTTTATTTCAAATTTACCTGATACCGTATGATCCTTTGGATCCCTCAGAAGTTTAATTCTCGTATGAGGAAACGGATAGTGGATAGGCTTTCCATTCATCTATTGGGTAAAAAGTGACTATAAGAAATAGTCCATTGGAGTACATAAGAAAAAAAACTGAATAACTGATTAAAACAAGCCTTTTGTAAATATGTACTAAGACACTTGGTTGTGAGATACTATAACACATACAGTACACTGTTGGGATCAAGTATTTTATCTTGTATGAAAGTTCTGAGGGAATCAGTAATCAGTCAATTACTATATAATGGCTGCTTATAATAATCACTATAAAAGTACTAAAGTAAATATTTAGCATAAAAAATTAGCAGAACGTTACAATACTAAATTAATATATGAGGAATGAATAAGATCGGATTGTTCATTAGGGGCCAAGGGATGTTACTCCATTTATCTCGCAGATCAGCAAGCAGGTTGCTCGGAATTCATGTTTACAAAATCCCAGTTAGTTTAGAACAATGGAACTTGAATTTATGGCATGGGATTGACAGGACTATTTAAAGGAAAACTAAATATAGGACATAAAAGCTAAAAAATATGAATGTTCCGTCTTTTATATTCTGCAATCCATTGACCCAAGTAAGTGTCATATTGCAATCAAAACTGTGGGAAATAAAGAATATGTCCAAGAGTTCAGCTAATTCCCATCTTCATCATTTTATAACCCTGTGCTTGGTTGAGAGACAACTAGGTAACTACAAATGGAGGCTCCGTCACTGCTCTGTTTCAATAATGCTGAACCATGCCCCATTAGCTAAGCTCTGCCCCCTGAGCAATTACTCTGCAGAAAATCTACAATACTGCTTGTTTCACCCAGATACCTCTTGGAGACTGACTCACGACATGGAAAGCTTTTCTAATCTCATTAATTTCTAGTTTAAGAACCAAATATATATTAGACTAAAGAGGACCGAAACAGTCTAATGTGTAAGTCTCTCTCCCAGCAGATGATATTGGGGTAGAGAAGGATGTTTTAGTGGTTGATCCTTATATTTTCCCTGGAGATAAACCATTGGCATAAGGGTCTGACACCAAAGTGTTCCGGTGGTCCTGTGTATGGGGGAGCCAAGGGACATGGCTGTCAGCTTAACGATCGATTGGCGAACAGCCATCTAATGTGTATGGGGGCTTTTAGCATTCAATTAAGAAGTTTCACTTCCATTTTATTTATTCCATTTGTAACCATTACAGTTGCTGTGGATCAATTTGAAAGGTCTATTTCATCAGCCACGACAGTGGTCTGTGGCCAATGGACGGGAAGAGTACTACCTAAACCGGCATCAACCGCAACTCTTCTTTTCTTTTCTTTTCTTTTTAAGAGGGTGATCATTACAGCTTGACACACAAGTGAATGTGCGCTATTTCGGCTATTTAACATAAAAAATGCAGACAACCCTAGGCAAGAGGCAGTACTCCTTCTCCTGTTGAGTAGTCAAAGACCAATTACGTTTCCGATGGAATGGGACATGCAAATAAATTCACATCAACTCTATTTACCAACCTAGAGTATACTGTGCAGTCTAATTGTTGCAAAAAGGTTTTGAGATAATAAGTTGAATTTTATGAGGCTTCAATATATTGGGGCATCCAAAAGCTGGGCCAATAGCTCTATGCTAGTGTGGAGAGTGTTCAGAGTGTAACTGAGCAGCTGTCAGCTCTTCCAACATCTTACTTGCTCCTGTGGATGAGCTGGTCTGGTGTGTGATAATTTGTCGGGTAGTTTTCTCTCAATTCCATGTCCATTTTCCAGTCGGGATTCTCTGGGCTTGTCAAACCAATCTGTTTCTTCACGCCGAAGATGATAGGCTTTGGAAATCAATGTGATATTAATTTTTCTCTTTCAAGCATTTTAGGGAAATGGGAGAAGAAACAGACTACTGTGAGGCAGTCATGCAAAGGCCAACCATGCAACTTAGATCAAGATCAGAAGTGCACATACAAGCAAGCAGATCGGCAGCTAAATGTACAATCGCAAAGCAAAAATAAGGTAATTCACTGAATTTCGACAAACTAATTGCCATGCCATTAGTGTAATGGAACTGAACATTTCCTAATCATTTTTATTGGGTGCAGTGATAGGTGACCTCATGTATACAGTAATTTGTGAAGATTGAAATGAACTAAACATGAAGAAGATATGACGCTCCCAAAAATACTGTCACCTGGCACAATGACATCAATAAAAGGAAAAAAAAGACCATTGTTTTCATATATCTCAGAGAAGAAGGCTATAGCAGAGGGCTTTCTAATCAACTAGCATAAATAAAAATCTTGTACAGTTATATTAGTCCATTTTAAATTATATATTTTATTTACTAGATAACTAGTTCGACTGAAGACCTATAAAATGTATAAAAAAGAAAAAAAAGAAATACTTTCCATAACCTGAAACCTGAAGAGACAGCAGGTATAATTGAGTTATATTGAAAATATAAAGTGCCTTGAAAAAGTATTCATACCCCATGACCTTTTCCTCATTTTATCACATTACACCCACAAACTTAAATGTAGTTTATTGCGATTTTATGTGATATCCCAACACAAACTAGAAAGTATTTGTGAAGTGAAAAGGAAATGATACATGGTTTCTAAATATTTTAAACATATAAATCTGAAAATTGTGATGTGCATTTGTATTCAGCCCCTAAGTCAATACCTTGAAGGACCATCTTTCACTGCTATTACTGCAGAAAGTCTTTTGGGGTATGTCTCTCTGTTTTGCACATCTAGAGACTGAAATTTTTGTCCATTCAATTTTGCAATCTATCACTAGCTCAGTGAGATTAGATGGAGAGCATCTGTGAATAGCAATTTTCATGTCTTGTCAAAGAGTCTCAATGGGATTTAGGTCTGGACTGTGACTGGGCCATTCAAACACATGGATATGCTTTGATCTAAACCATGCCATTGTAGCTCTGGCAGTATGTTTAGAGTTGTTCTGCTGGAAGGTAAACTTATGTCCCAGGCTCAATTCTTTTGCAGCCTCTAACATATTTTCCTCCAGGATTGCCTTGTATTTAGCTTTAGATTTTTTAAGTATATGACTAATAGTTGTCCTGTTGACAGATTCTCCCACGTGAGCTGTGAATCTTGCAGCTTCTTCAGAGTGAGCATGGACCTCAAGGCTGCTTCTCTAATTAGTGTTCTCCTTGCTTGGGATGTCAGTTTATGTGGACAGCCATATCTTGGTAGGTTTGCAGTTGTGTCTCTTTCAATTTTTGGATGATGGATTTAACAGTGCTCCGTGAGATTTTCAGAGCTCGGGCTATTTTTTTTTTTATAATTTATCACTTCTTTACTGTCCTCCACAACTTTATCCCTGACCTGTCTGATGTGTTCCTTGGTTTTAATGATGCTGTTTGATACCTAATTTTCTCAAACCAACCTCTGAAGCCTTCACAGAACAGTTGTAGTTAGGCTGCGTGCCCACTACGCGTTTTTCAAGCGTTTTTGCCGCGGAATTTCCGCAGCGAAAACGCTTAAAAAACGCTTGTTAATACGTGCCCCACGGTCCCCAATGATAATCCGCATGTGCTGTGCACATGCTGCGGAAATTTCCGCTGCGGATTATCATTGCGGAAAAATACGCATCATGTCCATTAATTTTGCGGATACGCAGCGTAATCGCCGCCATTGACTTGCATTGGACCGCGTGACATCCGCATCACTGCATCTGCACATGAGGATATCATACGGTTCAATGTGCGGATGGTACCCGGGTCTGGAGAAGAGGAGACTCTCATCCAGACCCGGGTACCATGGTACCTGTTAAAAAAAGAATTTAAAATAAAAAATAAAGATTATACTTACCTTCTGATGGCCCCCGGTCTCCTCAGAGATGCGTCCGGTCTGTTGTATGGGTCGCGGTGGTGTGAAAGGACCTGCCATGACGTCATTGAGTCATGTGACAGGTCACGTGACCGCTGACGTCAGCGGTCGCGTGACTTGTCACATGAGTCAATGACGTCATCACAGGTCCTTTTCACACCACCGCGACCGATACAACACACTGGACGCAGTGGAGAAAACACTGGGGGCCATCGGAAGGTAAGTATAATCTTTATTTTTTATTCTTTTTTTTAACTATTACTTGGTCACACTATATAAATCCATGCCAGTTGCATGGATTTATATAGTGTGACCAAGTTGTCAAGCACTTTTCCAAGTGATGCTAAAATCAACAAACACTTCTACCTGACAGGAAACATGCATGTAAAATCCTCATGTGTTTTTCCTGCCAGGGAGATGTGGAAAAAATATGCAGCATTTCTCCATCGTGGGCACTTAGCCTTATACTGAGAATAAATTCCACACAAATGGACACACTTTACTAAATATGTGATTTATTGAGGTAATTGTTCACTAAGGATTTTACTTAGAGGTATCAGACTACAGGGGACTGAATACAAATGCACATCACAATTTTCAAATTTATGTTTTTAAAATATTTAGAAAATAATTTCCTTTACACTTCACAAAAACTTGCTCTTTTGTGTTGATATATCACAGAAAATACCAATAAAATACATTTAAGTTAGTGGGTGTAACATGTGGAAAAGTTCACAGGCTATGAATACTTTATCAAGGCACTGTATTAATCAGTAAAATCAAGAAACTCTCTAGAATGAAAACTGCATGTTGCATATTTCAGTCTTTTAGTCACTTCCATGATTCATTTTATATTTTTTTTAAAATCCATGATCATCACTTTGTGTGATTCATTTTCTGGAGTCTAGTTCTTTCTCAATGTACACTCATATTATGCCTAACTGCAGAATTGAATCAACCCTGTAGTTTCTCTTGTATATTCATGGTACACTCACAGGACATGCCATAAATGTATACAAGATGGGCATGAGTATGTGCTGCTGTCAGTGGAGAGGTGGTCACAAGTCACATTTATTTGTATTGTATATTCAAGTGATATAATAGTGGTTGTATTCTCAACGTGACACAACAAATGGGGACCGATTAATCAAAGCTTTTACACCAGAATTCTAAAAATATTACAAAATTTTGTCACATGAGGCTGCACTAAAAGTTTTCTAACATTGGCATTCTTACACACCATTTTCTCCAAGCTCCAACAAAGAGGGGCAGAAGTGGAGCGGGACAGGGGTGTTGCAACCCCCGCTTGTCAAATTCATGACCAGCAGTGGCATTCTTCATGCAACAAATCTTACTCCGGTCAAAGACTGGAGTAAGACTTGTGGTGAAGCACAAATAGAGGAGCACACATCTTTTGAGACGTGTCAGACTCATTAAGGGGCATGCTACCCATAGTACTGCGGCATTAGCTTGAAAACTGATATAATGAATAATACTATAATAGTATATCTGTCACAATAGAGGATACCACTTTATTATTGTCGTTTGTACAATTTTTTTATTGTTATTGGACTGACAGTGGAAAATTCTGATTATAATGCAGAGCACCATGCAGCACAGAAGCTGTCATGTTGGCATCTTCTATTTCTCTACATGGCTAAGTGTACAGATCTTTTATTTAGTATATATAGTATGGATACTTCATGACACACAGTATGAAGTCATACGATCCATACTGTAAAAAGTACTAAACCTTTACACTGTTTAAATATATTGAATTCCATAACGATGGGTATGTGTTTAACATAATGTACACTTATACTAAAAAGCACCCTTTTAAAAATGATATTTTGTAAATTTGCCATGCAATAAAATAAGAATATGCTCAATATTATGGTTTATGCTTTTTAGATACTTTTTAAAAAAGTATAAAATACAGATTTCCTTTTTTTGTGTTTCAAAGCTTTTTACAAAAGTTTTGGTAAGATAAAGAAAATACTATCCCACGACTCTATACATTGAAATCTCAGTAACTATTTTAGCGAATTGAATATCACAGACCATATCCTAAATTGAAATGCCAGTACCACAAAGTTAATTAGGACATTTTAAGAGTTTGTTAATGATTAAAATGCCTTACCACAAATGGACCAGTATTTCATGTTTTTCACACAGCAAAATATACATTGAAAATACAGACCTTTTGGTGGATATCACTTTGAAGTGCAAACCACTACGAACAAATGAGGTGAAATACAATCTAATGATGTACATTATGGGACTTTTGTTGCATCATTCATTTCATTTGCATTGTCATACACTTTAGTTTTGTCCTCTATAAGATACGGAATTTTAATCTGCCTTATAAAATGTACGTATTTGGCAAATGCACATAAATTTATATAGGGACTTTAATATATTCATATTTTAATTCACGACCAACATTCTTTGAGGAATCCATTAATTACTATAAATAAAGCAATAACATTATATATATTTATTTTTTTGGATATCACTATTGTATTAGGTTACGTCAGTAACAATATTTGTTCCTTATAAAGGTAATAAATGTGATTTAATACTGATTGTAGGCATCTTTCTATTTTAAACTATTAACTCATGGCTATTATTAGTAGAGTTTCCCTTTATAAAAATAAACAATATTTCAATAATCATTATATTCCAGTAAGTTCTTATTAAAGAACAAAACCAACATGCAATACAAAGACATACAGTACAAGAACTCTACGAGACTGGCAACAGAAGACTCCTACCATCATTAAAGGAATTTTCTGGAGGTTACCCAAAACAAACAGAGAAAACATTCATTTACCAACAGACATCTCACATCACATATTTAAGCTGCATTGTTAGAGAAGTTAATGGTAGGATGTCAGAGATCGTATAACAGGTAAATTAGATCTCTGAGAGAGACAAAAGCAATAAAAGGGAAATACATAGAGGCAGTAAGCTACATTATATATATACTGTATTTCTCATTGTGGAGAGAAAACTTTATTTTATTCAGACCCATGCAATGAATAGTACATTTGATTATAAATATACAGTCAAATGTGCAACTCATTGCACGGGTCTGAATAAAACAAAGTTGTCTCTCTACAATGAGAAGTACAGTTGAATTCAAAGTTATAAACCCCAGCATTACAAATTCAATTTATTAGCAACATGTTCAAACTTTCTGCTGTATGCAATAAACCAATCAAACAAGAACAACTTAAATACCTCAACACAACTACGACCCCAATTACCAAAAAGTTGGGACGCAGTTCAAAGTGTAAAGGAAATAGGAATGTTATGATTTGAAAATCTATTATAGCAATATTTTATCCACAGCAGGACATAGGACACATCCGAAGGTGAAAGTTTGACATTTTTCCATTTCATTTGAAAAAAAAATGTATACATTTAGGAATTGATGGCAGCAACATATTTTACAAATGTTGGGACAGGGTTAACAATTGGCTGGAAACATAAGTGGTAATGAAAAACAGTCGTCGGGTCAATTTTCAACTAAGTTACATGACTGTGTATAAAACGAGCATGTTAGAGAGGCAGAGTCTCTAAAGAGCAAAGATGGTCAGAGGTTCACTAATCTGTGAACTGCATCTAAAAATTGTGGAACAATTTCAGAAAAATGTTCCTCAACGTAAAATTGAAAGGAATTTGAATATCCCACCATCTACAGTACATAATATCATCAAACGATTCAGAGATCCAGACAATGCCAACCAATGCTTGTCATCTACTTCTAGAAATCATTGTCTGTTTACACAGTTTGCTGTGCAATCCACAAATGCAAATTAAAGCTCTATCATGAAAAGAAGAGGCCATACAGTATATCAACACAATACAGAAACACTGCTGTCTTCCATGGGCCAAATCTAATTTAAAATGGACTGAGGCCAAATGGAAACCTGTCCTGTGGTCAGATGAATCAAAATTTGAAATTCGTAATGGAAACCACAGACTCTGAGTTCTGTGGCCTCAAAAAGAAAGAGATGATCCAGCTTGTTACCAGTGCACAATTTTAAAGCCTGCATATTTGAGGGTATGGGATTATATTAGTATTTATGTCATGGGCAGCCTAACCATCATGAAAGCATTATAAATGCTGAGCATTATATAGAGGTTTTAGAACAACATATGCTCCCATCCAGTCCACGTCTTATTTCAGAGATGTCATTGCATATTTCAGCAAGACAATGCTAAACTGCATCCATCACAACAGCAAGAGCTGCTAAAGCAAACAAGAATGGAACAGAATTATTTTCCCAAAAATCCAGCAATTGGTTTCCTCACTTCCCAGGTATTTACAGACTGTTGTAAAAAGAAGAGGTCATGTAACACAATGGTAGAAATTGCCCTGTCCCAACTTTTTTTAGATGTTTTGCTGCCATCAATTTCTACATAATTTTATTTTTTTAATTAAATGGGAAATGTCTAACTTTCAACTTCTGATCTGTGTTCTATTGTGAATAAAATATGACAAGAAGAGATTTCAAAATTATTGCATTCTTGTTTTCTTTACATTTACACAATTTTAATTTCTTTGGGGGGAGTTGGGGTTGTAATGGCAATTTTACTGACTACTGCAGTCCTAGAATTCAGCACTTTCATGACACATATTTTTAGTTTTAGTAGAGCACCCTTTCTTTTTTTTATTTTCTGAAAAAGTGATGTAAACCAGAAGCTCTTGGTGGTGTTCCTGAGAAATCTTAGCCCATTCCTAATGGACAATGGCCTCTAGTTCACAAATATTCTCATGTTTGCATGCTGCAATTACCTCTTTCAAATCTCACCAAAGATTTTCTATGGGGTTCACGTCATGTGACTATGATGGCCAGTAAATTCTCTTCCATGACATTGTCTGAAACCAAGCTTTGGTAGATCTTGAGGCATTCTTGGGATCATTGTCATTTGTACAGTCCAATTTTACTCAAGCTTCAACTCCCTCAATGAAGGCTTGACATTTTCTCCTAGGATTTCCTGATACTTGATTGAATCCATCTTGCAGGTTTCCAGTGTAGAGGAAGCAAAAAAGTCGAATAGCATCACCGAGCCTCCACTATGCATCACTGTAGGCATGGTGTTCTTTTCAATGTATGCTTCATTTTTATTCCTGAGAACATAAAGTTGACCCAGAGGCCTAAAAATTTCAGTTTTGCTTCATTGCATCAAAAAATAAAATGCCAAAACTCTTATGGCTTAATTATATGGATTTGAACATATTAAAGCTGACTTTTGTTGTGCTTTTGGATCAGCAGTAATGTGTGTTTTGGGCATGGAGACCTTTAGCATTTATTGAACATCATACTGTTCAAACTGAAACCCCTGTGCCTGCTGCCATCAAATCTTGCTGTTTGTGTTTTGCAGTCACTCAATAGTTGTTACTGCCAGCCTCCTCAGGAATCTGGTGGCAGCTGGTGACATCGTCCCTCTTTCTGCCAGGCTGTGTAGCTACTTTTCCTTTAAGCTGAACTTGGCAACTATGCTTTCAATTGTATCTCTATGAACATTCGATGCCTTGCTATCTTTTTGTATTCTTTAGATTAGTTTCATATGGTTTATGAGATCTACGACACTGTTAGTTTCTTTCAGGAAATCCGTGATTAGTCCAGACATTATGGTCTGTACATGGAAGCCAGCCTTTCTTTGTTTATGCAAGGCAGTAATCTCTACTTATAACTTTTTGAACCACTCATCTGAGGCAACACTTGTTCTTCCTTGATTGGTTTACTAAAAACAGCAAAGGCTTGTAAATATTGCTAATAAACCCAATTTGCAATGGTGGTTGAAATTTTTTTGATTGCAACTGTATATAAGGGCTCATTCAGATGGACATATTGTATTCTTATTCAACTCATTATGTTCTAAATGTGAAACTCAGACCTCCATGGATCTAAATAACCGATGCTGTAGTACAAAATATGTATATGCTTCAAGTGTGGTCCCACTAACATCTGGCATAATGACCGGTATATATGGGTAGAAAATGCCCCTCTGTATAAGTTCCTGACCTTGAATCTAGAAATGTGCATTGTATACATTTTCTAAGTCAAAGCGTTTCACTATAATATGATTTATATACTATATAAAAATATATGAAAAGTCTATTTTGACAATTGAGCCTAGATTTTCATAACACATATTTTCTCCATGGAACATCAAGGATTCTAAACACTGAAGGCTAAACAATTTTTTGGGATTATAAAACAATGGCCTTTTAGGATATTTAACCAAAAGTGGTCAATACAGGTGCTATAAAAACACAATTTTGTTCAAATGAACGATTTTATTATTATGATTTGTTTTATATTTTCCACTAAACCTCATACAATGAAACATTTGCAATTATTTAATATTTTATTAATATTATATTTTTATATTTTTGCTTTGTAAATATGTTATTTATAGCTATTACATGTTTACAATTTGTAGGATATCTAATTAAAGGGAATCTGTCTCCATGTTTTTGCTACCTCATCTGAGAGAAGCATAATGTAGAGAAAGAGACCCTGATTCCAATGATGTATCACTTAGTTTACTGGGTGCAGCAATTGTGATACAGTTAGAGTTTTTAGATGCAGCATGTAGCACCACAGCTTTCTGTGTACATTATATATTGACAGCAAGCAGCTAATCAGTGCTGGTGGTGTGGTGGGACCAGGTCTCATGTGGGCACCAGTCCAGGCAGTGATAATCTCCTGCAGATGAAAGACTCATTGTATTACAACAACAGTGCATAATCTAGTAAGTGACACATCACTGAAATCAATGTCTCAGGCCCTACCTCATGCTGCCCTCAGATTACATAGCAAAAACCTGCTGAAATATTCCCTTTAAAGAGAGTTTCACTTGATCTGTTTTTTTCATAACTCCCATAGTTTTCAATGTTAGGCTATGCACAGACAACTACCTCTCCACCTGGCCTTGTTCAATTACCAGAGGACAACTTTAGTGAATGTTGGGCATCCCAGGGATCTGTGCCTGTCAGAGTTACGGCATTGCTTGATATGTCATAAATGTCTAAAATATTAATCTTACTTTAATTAATAATTAAATAAATGTAGGATCTGAATCTTTGAAACATTTATAAAGTATGTGCTATAGTGGGCTTCACAGACTTCTTTACTTTACATTGTTTTGCTCTTAATATTTTTAACACATCTAGTATATCAATTAAACTGATCGCTAATGTTTTCTGTCTAATTACCCAGTTACCCAATTTATACTAACCCTAGAATTGAACTGTAATTTTGCAATCTGACGATGATAATATTTTCTTGTATACTTATAAAGTGCAAAATATTATTGTATAAACCAAAATACTGTCGATAAAATTTCCATGCAGTCATGTCATGCGGTCTATTTCTTTCTCAATAGTCATAAGCAATTAAAAAAATGCATGCACATATTGAATTAATAGCACACATACATTTATTAAACAAAAACAAAAGCACAAAAATGAATGCACATATTTCACAAACCGCTACAAAGAAAATTCTATGTTTTAAATAAAGAGAGATTCCAAAGCACCCGCAGTAGCTCTGTTGTTATATCTCCTTGCTGCTGCTAAGAGCTTGCTAAAGCATATTGCAAAGCAGACTATTGCAGGTGCTGACAGCAGCAAGGAGTTTACAATTCCATTGTTAGTTGTCTCAGTCCTTAAATAAAGTATATATCAAAATGCATAATGACTATTAATTCAACTACAAATTTGTGTGGAATGAGATTAGTATAACCATATTAACACCAGAGCAGTACACTTGAAATTTAACACCTTTTTGATTTTTAACTTCTACTTAATTTTACAAAATTAAATTGATTGAATGTTTTGAGAATTTGGGAAAAAAAATAACTTTTACTTTAAAAAAAAAAAATACTTAAGCATATTTAAAATATATCAGAATGAAGATATGTATATAAGATTAGGGAATAATTTGAGGCATCTTTTTTTTTTCTATGGTACACAAATTAGTTTGAAACACCAGCTTAAAATTACACATACAATGACAGTATGTACAAATAAGAACAAAAGCAATGAGAACAAAAGGAACATGGAAACAAAACAATAACATATGTTTAAATAAATCCAAGTAGAAAAGAATTACATAAAGAAAGAACACTTAGAATCCACAAAAGAGAGAAAATGTTCAAGTCACAAGATACATCAATAGCATGCATAGAAATGAAGGTTTGTGTTGTGGTAGTGGTAAAGAATTCTAATTCCCTGATTACCTTCACTATCAGACATGGCATGAAAGTCATCCATGATGAATGCAATGTCTCGATCATAGCCACGAGCTCTGGATTCTTCCCTCATGTGCTGTTGTACCTCAGGCAAAGAGTGACTAGATCCAAACTGATCCCTGGTGTCTGCAGATATTGGTGGCAATGGTCCAGCTGCAGCTCTTGCCATTCCCATTGGTTGGCCAACAGGACTTAATGGACTTTCTTCTTCAGAGTTCTGTGCTACTATTGGAATCCTTCCCCTACTTTGACTAATAGGAAGACTTGATGGTTTTGTTCTTCCAGAAGGTGCTGTGTGGCTGAATGTCCCTTCTAATGCTTCTGACTCAGCTTTCTGTCTTAAAGATGAACTAGATAAGTCTCTTTTAATTGATAAATCTAGACCATAAACAGATGATGGTCTGGATGAAGGCCGTGATCGATTCCCACTTACATAGGGTTTATCTACTTCATCCTGAATTGCAGTTCTGAGATTTGTATTAAGAGTTGACCCAAGGCTTTGTGCTAAAGCAGGACCCAAAAATTTCTGCTGATCTGTAATATTTTTCCGCAAGCCATATGTGATATCATCCTGCAGCAGTCTTACCTTTGAAGAGATACTTGGAATTGAAGATGTACTGGAAGAAAGATAGGTGGAATAGTCAGGTTCTAGATCTCTACTTTCCTGAATTGGAGAAAACTTTGAAATTTTTTGGTCTATTAAAGATTTTTTATGCTTAGGTTGTTTTTGATACAGTATAGCAGGTGGTAGCTGTTTAGCAGCCTGTTTTTCTAGTGTGAGTCTGCTAATACTATATTTTTCACTCTTAGGAAAGTGTCTATACAGACTATCTGAATGATAATATGGTGAAAAGCCAGCCAGAGGATCTAAAGTCTCTGTTCCTCTACGAAATTCTTGTTTTATTTGATGTTTGAGAAGTTTTAGTTCATAAGGATCTTCCATTGAGTCTTCATCTCCTTTCCCATATGTATGTAACCTGGTGGAAGTGGAAATAGGGGCTAAAAAGTCTGATACCTCAGGGGTTCGTCGAGAATCTACAGTTCGAAGTAAACGGTCAGTTTTTGAAAGCTCCTTTTCATGTAGTCCAAAAGCAGAGCTCATGGAACCTGAACTTTTAGTAAGTTCCCCAATGTCATCAATTAGAACATAATTTCTAGAAGCATGATGTTCTAGATCAGCATAAAAAGAATCTGCAGATATGCTAGACATTGGACTACTTGCTATGCTACTTTTTTCATCTAAGCCTAATCGTAAGTCCAAAGTGCTATATTTACTGCCAAGATGAGAAACAGAGTAGCTGCTATCAGTGGAAACAGGAGCAATTATTAGAGGTTGGTTTCTTAGAATGTCATAATGTGAGGTTAATTTAGAGTCTAAATCTAAAGCACTTTGTCTTGCTTTTTGCTGCAATAATAATAGCTGTGAAGTGTGTTGATAAGAAGATTGCTGACTTTGTGTTGACTGTGGTTGAGGAGTATAAGACATAGTTGGAACAGCTTGAAAGGTTGGTTGGGTTTGGTATGATGAAACTTGCTGATGGTATAAAGGTTGTTGATAAAGGGACTGTTGAGGAAATTGTGTTGGAGCTTGAGTAAGCAAAGTAGGGGTTTGATATTGGTACTGTGAATAAGGGCTTGTCTGAGGTGCAAATTGAGTTTCTGTCTGAGTCTGTGGTGGCAAATAAGGACTGTATTCTGTTTGTGCAGCAATTTGTGGCCTGTCTAAGCCAAGGTGGTTTTCAATTCTAGTTGGCCTTGTATTACTAACTTCACTATCTGACATATAATCACGCTCTTCAGCAACACCTTGTAGATAAGCTCTTTCTCTCTTTTCTCTCTCTTTTAGTAAAGCCTCTTTTCTTCTGTTGATTCCCATTTCCAGATATCTCAGTTTCGCATCAATTTCTTTCTCTTCTTCATCTAATTCAGCTTGCTTTTTGCGCAGTTTGGAAGATTCTCTTTCAACAAGATCTAATTCCCTATCAATATCCTGAAGAATTTTGGCTCGAGCCATTGTTGTGTTCCTACAAATTCTTCTACGAGAAACAGATCCAACTGTGCCATACGTAGACTGTAAACCACTGACAGCTTCTTCTGGTGGAGGGTTTGGAAGTGTTCTTTTAACCTTCTTTTGAGTACCGTTTTGTATAGTTTTAGTCTATGATGCAAAAATAAGTGAAAAAAGCAGAGTTAAATATACAACTTAACCCTTAATCAATACATTCTGTAAATATACATATTATAATTGACTGCACATAGAACCACAAAATACCTGAAACACGTCTGTAGGTAACACTCAAAATAATAGCAAATAAATATATTGATTAGAAACTAATGATGTACAGAGCCTTATAAGTATAGGGAGAATTCATTATGAGGGGAATCTGTTTTGCTTGTGGCTGTGTTGCTACCTAATGTGACGTATTATCAATACTGCATAGTTCCTAGACAGTACAAACTTAAGACTAGACAGTCTTAAATGGTGCAAAATTTATGAAAATAGTTCAAGCTGTTTGATAAATCTGGCACATCTTCATACTGTCTCGTGTAAGGGTCCGTTTACACGGATCGATTGGCAGCACAATGCGACCACTGATCGGTAAACCTTTACCAATCGGCAGTCGTTTAAATGCCTATTTTCATGATTTTTTTGCACTGTACAAAAGATCATTTCTCCTCAGTCAATGAGTGTTTTTCTAATGCATCATTTGATCAGCATCCTGTTTACAAGCACTAGATAATCGTTAAATGAGCGTTTTTAAGAATGATTGTTCACAATTATCTTTCAGTGTAAATGCAGCATAAGTTTACACCGCCCTCACCATAAGTCATCTTTACCACCGTGAATTAGCTTACTTTGTGCCAGAAATTTACCCCAAAATATTGGCACATTAGGTGTGAAGACCCGGGGTCTTCCGTGGGCGTAACGCTACTCAGACAACACAGGGTGAGTGTAAAACAGCGTGGCAATACTTTATTGAACCACAAAGCGGATAATAAACACATAGAACAGTCCCAGCAAATACCCAAGATGGTACAACATTACACAGTCTCACCCTTCCTTCTCCATCCACCTGGGATAGAACAGCTGTGACTTTGGAGACTTCCAGGGCCAACTACTTCAACCAGTGGCCCCCCGCTTCTGGTGGGCCCCCACAGAGAGGAGGTAGTGGCCAGCTTAGGAAGCTAGCAGTCCATTGAGGTTCAAGACCAGGAGACCCGAGGGTCCCAACCTGGCCTCTCCGAGAGTTTCCATGGGGCCAGATGACCGGCGGGTCCCAATCTAGCTTCTCTGAATGTCTCCGTGGGTTGCAGTAGACCGATGGGTCCCTCCTGGCAACCCCAAACAACATATCCATGGGGCCAGGTGACTTCTTTGTCCTCTCCTGGTCTCCTCAAAACATATCGATGGTCTCTCTGATGGTCAAATGGAGCAGATCTGTATCTTTCCAGTCAGGGCCAATACCCTTAGACTAGAATAATTTAGAATACAAATCTGTGTCTCTTTGGGTAATGCCATGCAATCCATCTAGTGTCCTGAAGGATGTCTCTCATTCTCCTTGTAAAGTCTTATTCCAATCTCTGTTTCAAGTCTGACTGCTACAGAAGCACATGTTCTTTTTAAGTACACATCCACAGGTCAAGGGTCATCAGTCACATGTCAGAGGTAAAGGTGCAGGGCTCAGCTATCATTGTTTTAGCTAATCTATTTACATAGTTGGTATCACAGGGGCTGTTGCAAACAAACATCTAGCTGACCCCTAGCACAATTTGTCATTAGTATAGTAAACATGATTGTTTCCAAAGGAATAGAATTCAACATTCAGGGTTATACAAATACTGGTCTGTTCTTATTGACCAGACACAAATACACAAAGATAATAAGGTATTTCTCTTGGATTAACAAATCTAAATGTATGGCTTATTAAGATTTTACGCTGTATCGTCACATTAGGCTATGCCCATTTTCTCAGTAAACCACCACCCCTTTTCATTGAGGTCACGCCTCCTTGATGGACAAGGCACATATTTTGTTTACTCAGATCAGTCTAGAATTTTGGCGAATTGAGCTTGATAAATATGCCCCAATGTTTAATACATTCTTTTAAAACTCACTAAGTACAGTTTGGTAAAACTTGCAAATGGCCTGGACACAAATCTCCTTAATCTGATTCCAGAGTTTATTTTAAATGAAAGGTGACCTTACCAGTGTGAAACATGTAACCAACACAAAACAGTAGAACTGAACTTTGGTAAGAAACACATTTGCTGCAGCTCTCACAGCTCTGCTGTATTGTAACAATATTACAACACTTACTGCCTGTGAGATGGAAGCTGAGAGGAACCTGCAAATGTGTCAGGTATAATCACACACAGCTCTGCAGTGAGATCAGGAGAGTATTGAGCAGCCATTACACATCACACTGGTAACGTCCCCTTCTGTTTATAATAATCCTCAGAAGCAGGTTCTCATATAGGAAAAATGTCGATTTCTCTGGAATAAGACATCAGATCGCAGATATCAAGGTATCATTTTATTCAGCTTCCTATGTCCTACATGTCCTATATAGAAGGAGTAGGAGGGTTGATCCTACTGATAGATATGAATGTGAAAATATATAGTGGCACTCACCATTTGAAGTAAAAAAGTACTTTATTTTAATGCGTTAAAATATACAGGCAGGTTGGGTGCTTTCAAGGTGCAACCATTCTTAGAAAGGAAATTTTTACTTCATATGGTGAGTGCCGCGATATCTTTTTCACATTGATATCTTTATACTTTTCCATTTGGTAGACTGATAGCTAAGCACCACAGTATGTTTTTATTTTGTGGCAGTTTTCTATTGTAGCACTACACTCCCCACCCATTTTAATGAGAGTGCCAACAGATTCTACCAACAGATTCCCTTTAAAAAGTAAGAAAAATGTTCTACTGCTGGGGTAGACTAGGAAATAGAAAAAAATCACCAAGGGAATCCCTGCAGCTGAAATTTTGCATGCAGACGAAAGACAGCAAGGGTTGAAAACAAGTTCTGCAGTCCTCTATCAAATTCACTTTACTTAAAATCATACCTTGTTAAGTGGTATGTTAAGAATTAAAGATTGACTTAGATGTGTCTATGGCCAGATTAAGACCTTAAAAAGTCAATAAGCTAATCAGAGGAGGTAATTTATTAAAACTGATCTCATATGTCAATCTTAAATGTAAAAGTTCTGAATTAGATGTTCATGCCTTCTAATAAATTTGGTGGCATATCTCTGCAAGTCTGTATGCCAGAAATTTAAATCTACATATGCTATATACTTTAAGTCTTCTTAGGGAAGTTTAACTAATGATGACTTAATTGCGGGTACAATACACTGCAATACTTATGTGTTGCAGTGTATTATCATTTTACCAAGTAAACTTGGCAGTCACAGGGTCTTCAGAAGGCCCACAGCTGACATGCACTGATGGAAAAGTACTATGGTTGTCAGAGGGGACCACCCATCTCCGTCTGATTTAATATGGTCATCTAATGTGTCCTTAAAAAAAGTTGTCTGTCCGTGATTTTTTGAAAAGCTGTCCTGAAAAAAAAAACAAAGTTGGAAAACCTGGTCACCACTAAAGCTGTGTCAACAAGCGACCATGCAGCCAATCATTGGCAACAGCTGAGACCAATATTCCAATGTCTAGAGAAGGAGAAGAGACCATAGAGGGACCCAGACATCAGTATGGAAGATTAGGGTTTTTTTTTAGAAGAAAATGCTTTTCAACAAAAGTAGTAATCTATCAATACCAACAAACAACTCATGCTTCCAGGTGTTCCATGTCAGATTAAACCTTTATAGTGCTGTACACTTGTAGTATGGCTTCAAAAGTCCTATTTTTGTCTAAAGCCAACTGTACAGAAGTCTACAGGAGCAGCTAAACAAATATATGTTAAAGGGAATCTGTCAGTCATTTCATGCTGCCTGAACCGTAGGAAGCAAGACATCCAGACAGGCTTCCAAATTATGGAAAACCATGTTTTAGTATGAAATACTTCAGCCTTTCAGAAAGAACAAAGCTTGTAAAGTGATCCACGCATAGAGAAAAGTGTTCAATGAGCAGATCCTTCCAGCCTGGCTTGATTGACAATTCTCTCCCTAATTACATAAGGGGAGAAACCTGTGAATCTAGGCAAAACATAAGGGAAGAAGACAAAGAGAGTAGCTCTACAGATTCCTCTCCCCATTCCCAGAATTCACTTTTTTATGTATTGCTCATTTTTCAGTCTACGTTTTCTCTGAAAAGCCAAAGCATTTTACAGACAGCATAGCTTTCTATAATGATGCAGTCTGTCTGTGCTTAGCTGGAAAATTGTATGATTATAAACATATCTCAACAAATTTATTTTAAATCGGTAGGGGTTAAAATCTATTTATATTAAGAAAAATGACCACAAAGTAGTTTGATTCAAATTTTTTTTATTTTTTCCTGACGGGATACCTTTTTTATATGACTGATTCTGACATCATTATCTATAGTGTCCATTTAAAATTAGTTTACAAACTGACGTACATACAGTCTGTAATTTCTTTGTATGATTTAAAGTACCGTATATACTCGAGTATAAGCCGATGTACCTAATTTTACCACAGAAAACTGGGAAAACTTACTGACTCGAGTATAAGCCTAGGGTGGGAAATGCAGCAGCTACTGGTAAATGTCACCATCCTGGTGCGCATTGCTCCCTCATCCCCAATCCTGATATGCATGGTCCCCTCATCCCCAATCCTGGTACTGCATGGCCCCCTCATCCCCCAATCCTGGTATGTATGGCCCCCTCATCCCAATCCTGGTATGCATCGCCCCCTCATCCCCATTTATGGTAAGCATGGCAGCTCCATCCCTAATCATGGTAAGCATGGCACCGTCATCCCTAATTCTGGTATGCATGCCACCCTCATCTCCAATCCTGGTATGCATGGCCCCCTCATCCCCCAATCCCGGTATGCATGGCCCCTTCATCCCCCAATCTTGGTATGTATGGCCCCCTCATTCCAATCCTGGTATGCATGACCACCTCATCCCCAATCCTGGTATGCATGGCCCCCTCATCCCCAATCCTGGTATGCATGGCCCCTCATCCCCAATCCTGGTATGCATGGCCTCTCATCCCCAATCCTGGTATGCATGGCCCCTCATCCCCAATCCTGGTATGCATGGCCCCCTCATCCCCAATCCCGGTATGCATGGCCCCTCATTCTCAATCCTGATATGCATGGTCCCCTCATCGCCAATCCTTGTATGCATGGCACCCTCATCTCCAATCCTGGTAATGAATGGCCTCCTCATCCCCCAATCCTGGTATGCATGGCACCCTCATCTCCAATCCTGGTAATGCAGGGCCCTCTCATCCCCCAATCCTGGTAAGAATGGCCTCCTCATCTCCAATCCTGGTAATGCAGGGCCCTCTCATTCCCCAATCCTGGTATGTATGGCACCCCTCATCCCCAATCCTGTTATGTATGGCCCCATCACTGCACACATAAAAAATAAACACTTATACTCACCTTCCTTCCTTTCTCTGCTCCAGCACTGCGCCCCGTTATGCTGCAGCAGCTCATCTCAGTATCTGAGCAGCGCATGATGTCACGGCCATGCGCTCTCAGATGCTGATGTGAGCTGCTGGCATATTCACTCCTCTCCACGCCGGGACTATGTGCGTGGAGAGGAGCGAATGCATATTCGCTCCTCTCCACGCACATAGTCCCGGCGTGGAGAGGAGCGAATATGCATTTTCTTTAGTAGCGGGCACTGTCAGCAGGAGCTGCGGCTCAGCGCTCCTCTGTGCCTGCTACTAAAGAGAATGAATATTCATTCTTCTCCACGCTCATGGGAGTGGAGAAGAGGGAATATACATTCCCCTTTAGCAGCGGGCACACGTGGTAGCTGCAGCAGCTGGCTACTGCATGTGCCCCGCTCCTCCACCGCCGCAACCGCCCTGACCGCTGCCGCAACACCCCCTCCACTATCCACGAATGGAATATGTATATACCCGAGTATAAGCCGAGGGGGGCTTTTTCAGCACAAAAATGCTGAAAAACTTGGCTTATACTCAAGTATATACGGTATTCCTTCTAGCTAGGCATAGCTCCATAATCTGGCATCCAATTGAGTAAGCCCACAAATTCCAACCACTCATCGTGGGATATAACAAAATACTGGTTTCAATAATTATTCCATGAATTAAAAAATGATACCTAAAACAAGTCTGAATCATTTCATAGCAAAGAATACCAGGCTGATGCAATCACAGTTCTTTAAATACCTTGGAAATTGCAGTGACTGCAGAAAGCTATTTTAGCCAGGCAGGGCCGGCTCCAGGTTTTCAAGGGCGAAAGAGTCCCTTTAACACATGCCGCAATTCATGATGCACATATACGGCAGAGAAATACAGGTATAGTACAGTAGAGAATAAATATGACCACCCATGCTGTGCCTTAAATAAGCCCTACACTGTGCCATGGAATAAATAATTGTCGTTCACTGTGCTCTTTGCACAAAAATGACCCCACATTGTCTCTCTTATGTTACATATTGTCCACACTGTCCCCTCTTATAAAATATTTCCATCATAATGTTCCACTTTTTTGTTTACTATGACTACCACCATACTGTACGCCTTGGTGAACTACAACTGCCACATTGTCCTCCATTATGAGATATACCCAAAACATCTTCATTCTTTATGAATTATGACCTCCGCATTGTTTTCCCCCAATGCTGAATCCCCCACTATGCCTTCACTCCATATTGAGCACCCTCTTCACACAGTCCCCTTACTTCTTACTGCGCCTCCTCTTTACACTGTCCTTCCAATGCGGCCCCTTCTCCATTCTGATCTCATAGTGACCCTCCTTCATAGACAACCCCCCATACTGCCCCATTTCCAGTCACAGACTCCCCACATTGATAGATCTGCACACTGAGTTCCCCTTATACTGCCCAATCTCCACACCGAATCCTCACGTACTGTCCCAACTCCATACAGAGCTGCCCCCCATTCTGCCTGATCTCCATACTGAGCCCCCCATATTGTCTAATTTCCACACAGTAACACCCAACACTGCCCTATTTTCATATAGAGCCCTCCTATACTGTCCCATCGCCATAGTCTCCCTATACTGCCCCATCTCCATAGTGAGCCCTCTATGCTTCCCCATCTCCACACAAAGACCCCATCACTGACCCATTCTATATAGAGCCCCCTATGCTGCCCAATTGCCATTCTAAGCCCCCTATACTGCCCCTTCTCGATACAGAGCATCCTATACTGCCCCATCTCCATACAGACCCCTCCTATACTGCCCCATCTCTATACAGAACCCCCTATACTGCCCATTTCCATACAGAATTTGCCCTATACTGCACCATCTCCATACAGAACCCCCCTATACTGCCCCATATCCATACAGAATCCCTCTATACTGCCCCATCTCCATACAGGATCCCCATATACTGCCTCATCTCTATATAGAGCCACCGACTACTGCCCCATCTTCATATTAAGCTCTCCTATACTGCCCCATCTCTATACAGAGACCCCTGTACTGCCCATCTTCATATTAACCCTTTGATGACGTGGTACGTAATAGTACGCACCACGTCATCACCCCCTGTTCTTCCCGGGCTGAGCCAGCACTAAACCGGGCACATGACAGCTGATCTATACAGCTGACATGTGCCTGCTACAGCCGCGGGTTGAATCGCGATCCACCCATGGCTGTTAACTAGTTAAATGCCACTGTCAATCTCTGACAGCGGCATTTAACTTGCGCAAACTGGATGCGCGTCACTTAACCCGCCCATCGGTGACCCATCACATGATCGTGGGTCACCGATGGGTTGGCATGACAACCCGGGGTCTGCAGCAGACTGATGGTGGAGTTGGGAGTCTGAAGGGAAACAGAGATGGATGGAGGGGTCTGGGTGGCAGACAAGGTGTCCTGGAGAAAACAAAAAGGTCTGGCAATGGGGACAGTGGGGTCTGGAAGAGGATAGAGCTTTCTGGCAGTGTCTTTCTCCTCTCTCCCCTTTGAAAGCCCATGAACAAACATCCTAACTGACAATTGTGTGTGGGGGAATCAGGAGAGACCACTGATGACTGACTGAGCTATAGCGTTTTCAGGTGTGGTCACCTCAAGCATCTTGTTTTGGTTTGTGGAACCTTCTTTAATGCTTCATTTCCAGGGCTTCCCTAATATCATTACTTGGTACTGTTGTTTATCTGGGTTGTACTATGTCCATGTCTTCAGCTCCTTGAGCACTTACTGTGTCCCTGCTACTGCACCCACATCATCCGCTCCTCTGCGGCGCTATCATGATGTCTGCAGCATGTTGAGATGACCTCTGTAAAGACGCGAATACAAATGAATGCTCGAACCTGTGCTACTTCCCACCACCTCCTGAGGGCGAAAGGGCCCCTCTGTTTGTCCAGGACCCCGGCACTTGCTCGGGTAGTGACGCCGGCCCTAAAGCCAGGAAAACGCCTTTAAAGGGTTATTCTCAACTTGTATGTTCAGCAACACACTGCCGCACAGACTTTAATTTCCTTATTTCTGGGGTGGTGGGCATTTATCCTTGAGTGACAGTTCTGGTCAGTAACTTCGTCCTGCTAATATAATACATTATTTAAATATATAGAAATAACAGGGCCTTTGAACAAGCACTCTGCTCAAGAAAGTGAGATCTGTGATTAGGAGAACTGCTCTAGAAGCTGTAAATAGTGGGGGCTGGTAATTTGTGATTTCACAGGACAGGTAAAGAACTGACTGGGAGTGGGAGGCTGGTGAACAGCTAACTGCTGTACAACAATTAATGGGCTAGAGAGAGGTGGCTAGTTTTTCTTGAAGTAACTTCTCAACCTTTCTTTGCAACTACTGTGCATACTCTGCTAAGCTCAGGTGATCGATCTCCTACAAACTGTAAACTATGTAAGATAAAAGCTCTCATAATAAAAAAATTAAAGCAGCTAGAAATTAGACTTTACCATTACTGACATAGGAGATGAGAGCTGCTACTGATAAGATTCTATCTAGTTAGAAGGAAGAGCACTACCTCTAGCTTCTCCCTACTCCCATCTAAAGAGAATCTCATCAGTAGCAACTGTCATCTCCTATTCAGCAATGTAACACAAATCAGACAAAATAGTCCTTATCTTTAGAAATAACCTGAACTTTACTAAATATGGACCACTTTTATTTATCAGTTATGAAATAGGCTGTCCCTGTATATTATACAGACTAGACAAAGGAGGAGGAGGTGCCTCTAGAGGTGAAAATAACAAGATGAGGACATAGCTGCTTGTTATAGAGGACCTTTCACCAAATGTTTCATGTTGAACTGGACACACAATGTAATAGTGGCTGCAGAGTGGAAAAAAATGTTTTTGTTTTTTTTTGTCTCTCTGTTGCAGAGATATTAGCAATCAAGGTATTTCACATGTAATGAGTTAACTTTTGCTTAATGAAAGTGGGTGTTATCAGATACTTTTCACTGGGGCCTATGCTTCTTCTCCCTGTATGATGCTGAGCAATCACATGTAGACAGAAACACTCAAAGGAAAGAAGAACACCCCCACAATAAGTTAGAGTAGGTTTCTCAGTTTGTGAGATGTATGATGTCAGACAGCCCTGATTTCCTGGTCCAACCTCCTGCATGAGTCAGTGTGGGGAAGGGGCAATACAAATGAGTACTAGCCGTGCCACAGCAGAAACCCTTCTATAAACTCTACTCCTTTCATAGCATGGTCACTTCTGCTGTACTGCCCTCCCACCTCAATGCCTGTCCCGAGATGAGTCAATAATCACACTTATGTCTTCTGTGCTCAGGCAACTTGTAATTGCTCTGCAGTGAGATTAGGATTGTCATTATGTCTCATACAGGAGAAACCTGCCTGTTCTGTAATACTCCTGTGTGACATATACTAACAGCCTGATCTCACTACAAAGCCATTACAATTGGAACACAGGAGACATAAGCGAGGTGCTGACACTTTGGGCTCTCACGTATGGCCAGTCAGTGTGGGGGGAGGGGTAGTACAGCAGAGCTGGCTATGCTATGAAAGGAGAAAAGCTGATATTTTAAATATAAGTTATGATTTTCAATTAGATGCAGACTGTGCGGTAGGGTGTTAAACTTATGCAATAGATAAAGATGTCTGGAAGTGTGATATGTGCAAAATAATGTAACAGTTTACTAGGCATCATGTATAAAGTCATTATATGTACAACATGATATATTAATCAAATGCATATAAACAAAATTAGAAAATATGAATTAATTCTTACTGAGTATCCATCCGAGTACTGGAACTGTGTTCTAGCAATGTCTTCTGCCGTCGGACTTAAGGGTTTTGGATCTGACATAGAGCGTTGCATGACCTTTGGAGATTTTGGACTTGGTGGAGGAATCTGTACAATATCAGCATGAGTCTTGTGAGTACCAATGTCATCTACCACTGTCTTATCATAGGGAACAAAAGCAGATTCTATTGCTTTGCTAGGGGAAACTGGTGAAATTGGAGAATAAAGAACTTTAGGAGACTTAGGAGGAGAAGGTGCAACCTGCAGTGATGATTCAGCCCGTAGATGAGACGAATAACCTATTTCTAAAGGTGTTGGACGTCGTTTATCCTTTTGTGAAAGATCATTTAGATATGGTGGACTTTGTACATCAGAATCAGTTTCTGTTTGACAACCCAAGCTTTCTCCTTTGTAACTCTTTTCTGGAGCAGAAATATGTTTAATTATTTCAACTTTTGAATCAACTTTTGCTCGTATTGAAGGTGTCCTTATTGTTCCAAGTGGTTCAGTTTGTACTGAAATTTCCGCTACAGTTTGCACAGCCATATTAGATACTTTGGAAAATTGTCTAGATTTATCAGCATCACTGCTTCCATCACTGTATTTTCCTGCACGTGACCTTCTTCTCGATCTTGTAGGAATATCCCACTCATCTTGATCTTCATCATCAGTCTGAACACTTGTATCAACACCTTTTTTAGATCTTCTTCTTCTGCCAGTAAATCTATTATCATTTCCATCCTCATCATCAGTTTGGACTCCACTATCAACAATTAGTTTGTATGATCTGGGGTCATCTTGCATACTTCCATCTATTTCATCATACATACCACATAATCGAGGCATGGAGCTTCTTTTTTTAAGCTGCCTTTCATCATTAATATCCATGTCTTTTAGAGACAATTCTGAAACTGAATTTTGTATCCCCGGTCTAGAAATATATTGGGGAACACCATCTGACTGTACGGCATACCATGCATCACCTGGTGCCATTTCAACACCTGTAACCGCTGATGATGTAGTTGCAATATGATCACCAGCCCAGAATTGTCCTTCCTCTGGTGCAGAATATTGGCCTTCTATAATCACTTGTTCAGAAGATGTTTGAGGTGGCACATTTTCAGAGTCATAACCATACTGGTACATTTGTCGTATTTTTTGTTCCTCTAGCTGCTGATGAAGCTGCTGTTGAAGTTGCTGAATTTGCTCAAGATGTAGCTGTTGTTGAGCCAGTGTTTCCTGCCTCATCATGAACTGAGCTTGTCTCTCTTCTTCCTGTTGATACAGCAAATGTTGTTTCATTGACTGTAATTCTTCAAGCTTTTTCTGAACCATAAAAGTTTCTTGCTCTCTGAATCTTTGAATTTCCTGACGTTCCCATTCAAGCTCTTCAGCTAATCTCTGCTGTTTGAGTTTTTCCAGCTCTAGAAGCTCCCGCTGCAAATGTAGGTGCTGTTGCTTACCATCATCAGCTGGTAGTATAAAGGATGACTCATCTTCAGTCATATCAGAGAAAGTTTCTGATTCTGATGTCAAAATGGAAACAAGGTCACCTTGTGTACTTGCTGCAACATCCATAGGAAAGGATTGCAAACTAGTGTCAATCACAGACATTACATCAGTTACATCTTCCATTGCAGATGTTATAATGCTATATGTTCTTGGTAGTGGTTGAGTCTGGTTTAAACTTGAAAGTGAAGTAACTGTGTCAGTAGTAGTGAAAGTCGATAAATCTTTTCTGGTTGTACTAAATATAGAACCAGGTTGTGTAGTGATTGCAAACGTTGATGGAATTGGACTGGTAACTGATGAATAAACAATTCCATTAGATGACCGTAGGGCACTTCCCATACCATATGGTGGAACTATAGAAGCAGTCATACGGGCTTGCGAATATTGGGGGGCACTTATTCCAAGGCCGGAAATGACTTGTCGTGTTTCTGGGTAAGAACCTGTAGTCTTGGTTTGGTAATCCAAAGCCTCACCTGAAATTATAGGGGTACAGTTATAGTCCATTTCCTAAAAAGAATGATGTTTGGTGGTTTTGTGACCCATCCAATCTTGATGAAATACATGGGTAAAATTGCATGCAAATCTCCAGTTTAATGATTATTTGGACAAGAAGCAAAATTAAATTTTGAACATGCAGGCACATGCATGAACCAGTGAGCAAAACATACAAATAATAAGAATAAAAAAAAGAAATGAAAATACACCAGTACTCCAAAATATTTTGCCACAATGTGCCAAAAATAATAAAAATAAATTAAAATAAATTAAAAAATGTTACCCAGAAATGAGATGAGGAACACCATAATCACATTTTAAAGAAAAATTTGCTGGCACGTCATACTGACCTGTTGTCATTTTCCCAGATGTCAGGTCTACAGCAATGCCATCAGCTATTCCAACTGGGTAATCAAAAGTATTTTTGCTTTTGTACAAAAAGAGTCCTGCTTCAGCTAAATTTGTATCAGACATAGAAGGTTTCATACCCCCAATACCCCTAAAACCTGAAATTCCTGATCGGTCATATTGATAATGGTCATCTCTATATCCAAAACGATCTTCAGGTAAAGTAGTGGATGCTTGTTGTGAAATGCAACTTCTTCCAAATGGCAATTTGTATACCACATCACAACACACAGCTCTCCTACCTGCAGTTAAGTCCACGGGCTTATCATCTTCTATTATTTCAGTGACAACTGTGGATGCTGCATCATCCACGGTTACCATTGTTCTAAGAAATTTTGTTGTGCTAAGATCCACCACTCCACTGTCTACTGATTCCTGAGAGGTAGAAATATCAGAAGAACCATTTGTTACACTACCAGAGGTAACTTGGAAAGGTTTTGTTGTTAATCCAGCTATCATATGTGCTGGGATACCCAGAGATAAGTTAATTGGCACTTCTACATCCACCGCATATGTTGCATTTTCCGCTTCATATTGTTTGGAAGTTGTCAGTTTTAATGGTTCCTTCATTGAATTTCCCAAGTCAACGAGACTCTCCAAACTTGATGTATAACTTACAGTTGTTGAGCATGTCACAACTGTAATGGATTCTGTGACTAGTAACGAAGGAGAAACTACTGGAGATCCAGTACTAAGGTTTACTATAGCAGGTTGGACAGCACTTATTGGTCGATTCATAGAACTAAATGCAGAAGACTGTCGTTTTCCTTCAGTTGTGGAAGAGAGATCCATGCAACTATCAACTTCAAAATCCTTAACCTTATAATCCATCTTGTTCAAGGTGCGTAGGTCTATTATATCATTAGATTCAGTAGGTTTCCCAACTAGTTTTAACTGAGATTGAGCTGTTACTGTTCTTTCAGTTGGAAAAACATCTGGAATGCAAGTGAATTCCGAGACTGTGCTTTGAGGTAAAGAAACAGTAGTTTTGGCCTCTTCCAGTGTTATTTGTGATAAACTGTGCAGAATATCTGATGCTTGGTTTACTCTCACTTTTTCACTTATACTGAGAGGCGTGTTAGAAAACACTGTTTGTGTTATTTGTGGAACGTGCTCATGGACAGTTGTCTGTAAAGGCCAACATGTTGTGGTGTGAATTGAATCACTTTCAGTTGGGGTACCAGGCTCTGATGGCAAAGTTATGACAACATATGTTTCTTGAGATAGTTTGGATAATCTTGGTGATGATTTATTTGAATGTGGAGAAAGAGGTGATGTTGGAGAAGGTAACTGATAGTCTGTAGATGAAACCAAGTTTAAAGTCATACTAGTAGGTACAGAATGTGCTTGAGTTTTGTGTTGTGCTTGCATTCTTTTTTGCATAGCTACTGCGGATTCATAAGCGACAGGTTTTGTTTCTTTCTGATGTTTCGGGCTTTCAATTGTCCTATGACTGAATATCAATCCAGCTGGAATAGAAGATGGCTTTGGAGGGACAGGTGGAGGTGGAGCATGAGGTCTGGTTGTAGGAGTTGAACTGTTTTTTAATGGATGACCTTCTTGAACTCCTCCACTGTTGTATTCTACTGACGAAGGCTTTGCTTTTGCTGTTGGAATTTTAGGTGCTGGTCTTTTTTTTGAGCTTAAAGCTGGTTTTGGGGTTGCTGTTTTAGGTAATGGTGGTGGTGGTGGAGGAGGGGGTCGAGGAGGAACAAAAGTTTGAGCAGGATCAGTAGAATCAGAATTTTTAAAGAATGACATTACCTTGGATGTAACTGATGGAGCTGATGATATGACTGATTGCAAATTTGGGGCAGCAGTTGTTGCATGTGTAACTGCTGTAGAAGTCACAGTGTGGTTTGTTGATACTATGCATACAGTGGTCATTGGTTGCACATGATTAATTAGAAACCCAGTAACAGCATTTGATGCATCCTTTGAAAGTTCTTTAGTTTTATCTTCTAATGGTACATTACCAGTACTTTCTGTTGACATTGCACACACAGCAGAAGAAATTGGTCCAGTTTGAGCACTTGTAGCTTGTGCAACATCCGGTACTGAAATTATTACATGATCTGTAGTGCATATATCGGTGGTGGTACTGGGTGATGAAGTCTGACTAAGCTGTGTGGCGCTTTGTGTTATAGAATAGACAGATTTTAAAACAGCATCATTATTACAAGAATCATTTGCACTGTATTTGCCATCCATGGAAACTTCAGTGTTTTCAGAAATAGAATAATCAGAGACTTTTCCTACATCATAATCAGAAACCACATCGTCTTCAGGTTCTTCTGCAGTGAAGTGCTGAGTTATTTTAACGTCAGGAATAGACATTGAATTAAGAGAGGATGAGTCCACTGAAGCAGTTAGTATCATATTTTCAGTTTTATATAAATTTACATTCATAGACGATGTAAGCTCAGTTTTCATGTTAAACTCATTTCTATGTTGAGTAGGACTGGACCCTGGTGTTAGCTGCATGTCCTGACTAGTGATAATTTCATAAAAACCAGAAGCATCTTCATGGCATTGCCTGTCATCTGTGTTATCTAAAATAATTATTTCATGGCTTTCTGGGACAATGTAAGAACTTGAAACAATGTCTTCTTGAGGCAGCATAGAATGAAATGTTTCTGATTTGAAGCATTGGCTGTCTGCACTAGCAATAGTCTGAGCAGTATTGGTGTTAATGTCACCAGCTGAATTGTTTTTTATGTCGTGTAATCGTTGGTCAAATATATGATGTTGGCTACTTATTATGTTAGCATCCAAACTTTCATCATAATTCTCTTCAACTAAGGATTCATAGATATAATCTTCAATTAACATCCCTCCATATAAAGGTTCTTTTTCAAAAACTTCTTCTTTTTCCTTGTCACTGTGATATAATTTTGCTTTACATAAAATATCTTCATAAGCTTCCTCTGCACTCTTTAGGGCTTGCTGTCCATTTGTTTTTTCTGTTAAAGCAACATTAGAGGTCACTTCGGTAGGAGAATATAATGATACTGATGTAGGTAACTTATAAACCTTTTGAACTTCTAATATTTTTTCAGGATTAATTTCAAACCCTTCTGGTTCTGACTCAATACTAGGTGAATACTCTGAACATGAAGATCTATGAAGTTCTTCCATTTCAGCTGCTTGACGCAATTCCTCTGTTGGAGAAGCATCTTCAATAGGAGATAAATTGCTTGGAGGTGTCTTTGGTCTCTCTCTCCTTCTCTGTGCTCTAAGTTCATCTTTGTCTTTTTTTGATTTTTTACTAGAACTTTTTCTTTGCTGCTGTTGCTGCTCCAATTCTCTTAGCTTTTCCTGCTCTTTCAAAAGTTCTTCTTCTTCTCTCAATTCTTCCTCTTCAGAAGAGTCTTCAATAGTGGGAAGAACTGGCCCATGAGATCGATGCCTTGCTTTCCTTTGCTGTTTGCTTTCTCCTGATATCTTTTTGTGACTTGAGCTACTGTCACTATCCTCATCCAAGGAGGAAACGGAAGTTGGCGAGGTACCTGGAGTAAAACTAGAAGCATGGAGACTTGATGATCTTTCTTCACGAGACCTGTCTTCTGGAGAATCTGTTAAGCTTTCCATCTCCAACTCTGGTTCTTCATCATAATATAATTTGGTAGAAGGTTTGCTAGTCTCTTCAGTGTAAGTATTAGACATTGTGCTGTTTAGTTCAATAGTTTTAAATCTTCTGAGACCTCCACCAGCACTTAATGAAAGCTCTTCATTTTCTTGACTTTTAGTTTCTCTAAATTTTTGCTCTGGGCTTTCATCAAATGTTTCCTCATCTTCATCCTCTTCATCATCATCATGCCATGAGTGACGTCTAATTCCATCATCATCGTAGCTTGCACTACTTTTTTTAGTTAATCTTTTGCACTTTGTTTGTATTGGTTTTGTTTTAGTTTCTCTTTTCTTATTTTCATTAGCACTTATTTCCTTTAATTTTGTTCTAATAAATTCCTCATCTTCAGAGCCAGATGCATCCTCATCCGCGCTCATTTCAATTATTTGTTTACGGATAAAATCTTCATCATCTCCTGATCCCTGACTATCATCATGTTTAAAGTCATCACTGCTTGATGACCCATTGCTAGTTCTCCTTTTCCTTTGTGGAATTGGTGAATTTTCACTTTCACTACTGTCATCTATTGAATCTTGCCTTTTGCGTACAGTAACATCTTTCGCTTTGCTTATGCCCTCCTTTTGAAATTTTCTGGATGGTAACCCCTTTTTCCCATTTTCTAGTGTCTCTTCTTCCTCTTCCTGAATATCTTCAAGTTCTTCCTCTGAACTGTATGATTCTGGTGTAATTGGCAATATCTTAGTCCTACCTCTATCTTGAGTCTGTCCAGCATATTTCCCATACAAATCATTACTTTTTTTTAACTTTTCATCAGCGAGAACACTTGTTTGGGCTTCCAAGATTGATAAAACTGTACTCTCTAACTTTGCTAAATCTGAAGGACTAGAAGGACTGATTTCATGAGAAAAAGAGTCTTTTTTTGTGGCTTCCTTAATCAAATCTTTTTCATCACTTGGTATTAGACTTGGAATTTCTCCAAGAGAACCAGATATACCATCTGATGAATAGCCTGTATCACTTAGCCCTTGTGGGCTTTTTTGCTGCTGAGAATTTGAAGTATCAGATTTGTCATCTTCCTTCTCCTACAAAACAAAAGAAAAAATATTTTCTTGAACTAAGAATAAAAAACAAACATTTGTAAAAGGCAAATAACATATTACTTATTTTCTCTTAGAAAAATAGATAACCAAAAGCACAAAAGACACTCTAAAGGGCATATTATTCCTAGATAACAATTAATGGGTATACATGAATTTCTTTTATTACTCTGCATTCTATTTTTGGGGAAACAGGATAAACAAAAAAATAAACATTTTAGGACAGTTTTTTTTCTTTACGGCATTTATCATAGGAGACAGGTAATTTCAATATGCTGGTCAGTACTTTCATGGGGATACCCAATTTAGAGTATTTTTATGTTTTAGTAGCATTACACAATAAAGTCACTTAAAAAATTAGTTTTTTTAAAATCATTACTCTATCACGGTACTAATTATGCTGTACAGTGTATCATGTGTGCCTGTTATAAAACTTTAAAAAATAAATTTTTATCAGTATTTTTTAAAATCAATACTTTATCACTGTACTACATATGTCATAAAAACTGCCTGTTCTAATACTAGTGACAAGTAGCCTATTAGACCACGCTTTTGGCAGGACCCAGTAGGCCTCTGGTCACCAAAGAAATCAACCACTTAAATGATGTGGTTGCCATTGACTGCGCCATCTAGGGGGTTACATAGGGAGCATGGCTATCATGGAATGCCTTTAGTTAAACCATGGTTCCTTAATCCACGGCATTCCATGACATACATGGGTATCATACTGTCTTAAGGGGATAAGGCATCATTTGGAAATGATTGCTATGCAATATGTAACACTTGAAAAAAGACAATGCAAGGTTCTATATTGGAAAAAAAATAAACAAGTTTTTAAATGCATACTTGTATTGTTTATAGTAAACAAAAAAAACATTTAGGAACATATAGAAAATAGGAATTTTAGATGTTTTTAACAATATAAAATTGTCAGATACCTGATTCCTTTGCTCACCAAGTGATAGGTTGCCACCAGATGGCGGATCTCTCATAGACAGCACAGGAGCACTCGGTCAACCGAGTGTATGGGAGAGATAGCTGAGATGGCGGCTGGCCAAGCAATTGATGTTGTAATCATATGATGTTCTAATGTGTATGGTGGGCTTTACTCTACCTCCTATACCCATCATCATATCTGAAGGTAGTAGGAGACACAGGCATACCGAGATTCTGATGTAACTACACAAATTCAACTTGGAAACTAGCATCAGAATTGACATATATTACGTGACATACTTAAATTGAAAAAGTTAATCAAATATATCCTTTATCTTAAATCTTTCAAAATGTTGACTTCTGTTTACGCATTCTACTGACCTACTTAATTCTAATATTTCAGTTTCAATGTGCTATATTACTATAATTCTTAAACAATACACCTGCTCCTCCACACCTGCACGTCAAATACACCTCCATAAAAATCTAACGAGCTGATCTGCAGTGCCAGAGATCATAATAGTTGAATAATGATGGTGTCGAGCCTCTACCGATATGCTAGTGATGACCTATTTTATGGATAGGTCATCAATTTCTTTGCACTGCAAAACCCCTTTAAAGGGAATCTGTCAACAGTTTTTTGCTACCTCAACTGAGAGCAGCCTGATGTAGGCAAAGAGAAGCTGAATCCAACGATGTATCACTTAGTTTATTGGGTGCAGCAGTTCTGACACAATCAGAGTTTTAAGATTTAGCAATACAGCAGATCGGAGAAAGCTAACCCCACCTACACCAGGCTCTGTATATACAATGTCCATAGACAGTGAGCTGCCTATCACAGGAGGAGGCGTGTCGGACTAGCATGCACGCGCGGCTGTGTCCCAACAATGACAAGTTCCTGGTGCTAAAACAATCATTGCAAGCAATCAAAACCATGCAGCTTGATAAGAGAGGCATCACTGAAATCTGTGTTTTAACCCCAGTCTTCATATTACATAGCAAAAACCTGCTGACAGATTCCCTTTAATAGTAATTTCACTGGAAAATACACAAACAATATGCATATTAAACTGATAGAAAGTTTCTTTATCATTACTGAAACCAGACTACATCTAAGGCCTCATTCACAGGTCCATGTCTCCAGTATGTGTGGTGGCAGTTTTCACATTTACTGGAGACACTTACACACATAGATGCATTCAAATAAATGGGTCTGCACACATGTCAGTGTGTTTCCACGGACCGTGTCTCCGTGAACAAAACACGCCAACATGTCTATTTTTTACCTGCAGCACAGGCCGCAGAACATCCCACACAAATGTACAATGATGACACACAGATGACATTCGTGTGTCATCAGTGTGACACGTATCAGCGCCTGGGAATCACTGGTATAGTTCTTGCTGTTCCCAGACGCCAGGTGCTTGAGGCAAGTCTCATCATTGTCCCCTGCTGGCGTTGAGATCAGCACCAGCAGGGGACAATGTTGAGAGTTTTATTCAGCCCCCGTTAAATACATCAAAAGTAAAAATAAGAATAAAAAATCACAATATCCCTCAACTGTCTGAAGTTAAAAGAATCCATAATGTCTCACGCCGTAAACCATCTGTGCGACATTTGCTCATCACCATGAGCGGTGGCTGAGTTCACCTCAGTTCAGGTGCCCACTCTGGCTGCATTGAGTCATTCTCCTTAGCTCTTCAGTATGAGCGATCGCCTCAAGCCACCACTTATTGTGATGAACAAATGTCGCACAGATGGATTACAGCGTGGGACACTATGAATTATTTTAACTTCAGACAGGTGAGGGATATTGTGTTCTTTTTTATTATTTTTAAAAAATGATATATTCAGTGGGGACTGAATACAACTCTCAACATTGTCCCGTGCTAGTGCTGATCTCAGCGCGAGCAGGGGACAATGATGAGACTTGCCTCAAGCACCTGGCGCCTGGGAACAGCACGAACTGTACTGCTGTTTCCCAGGCGCTGGTACATGTGATACTGATGCAGCACATGGGCGGCGCACGGTTGCCACATGTATACCACCCAAGGACACACAAACACTGATATCTCCAATACCATTTTTTCCAGTAACGGAAATATCAGGACGTGTGAAGGAGGCCTTAAGAAGATGCTTACTATAAATTAGTAAATATGCATACCCAAACAGAAAAAATGTATCTTATGCAAATATTCAATATTCACAATCCAATAGCAGGTGACAGTTTGCAAAATAACTCGAATTTTAGATTCTGTACTCTACTTGTTTGAGAGTTTAATATTGACGCAATGAGGAATTCTGTATATACAGTTTAATTTGTTTTTACCAGAAGTGTAAAAAAGATGAAAAACAGTTTTTGATTTCATTGTTCAGTGTAAAGATAAAATTTTTTTGAATTTCAGGGCAAAAACCTGAGGCTGCGCTAATACCTAAAGAAGTGAAGAAGAGAGGCAGGCATATGTAGAATATTGAGGGTGCAAAGTCAGATTATTTGGCACGCGATAAGGCAAAGTGCCTTATAAAATTATAAACACAAGATCAGACACCGCTCACAAGTAGAAACTCCTTTATCGGTTTACATTATGCACTTTACACTATTGGGAAGATGAAAGCACCATTATCAGTACTGAGTATTGAATTTATCCTGGAAATTGTGCCAGTTTACTGACTTAAAGGGAATCTGTCAGCAGTTTTCAGCTATGTAATGTGACAGCAGCATGAGGTTGGGGCAGAGACTCTGATTCACTTAGTTTACTGGGTAGTAGAGTCACGGTTTTCTCTGATGCAGATCTACCAGAGCTCAGTTATTGAGCTATGTATAATCCCACACCACAGCTTTCTGTGTGCATTGTATAGTGACTGAGAGTTGCTAATAAGTGTGGGGGCGTTGTTAGACTAGGAAGCACAAGGCCAGTTGATAATCTCTTGCTGATAAAACACTGATTGCATTGAAATAGCAAAAGACAGCCAAGTGACACATCACTGTAATCAGGGTCTCTGCCCGTACATTATGGTGCTCTCAGATTACATAGCAAAAACCTGCTGACATATTCCCTTTAGAAGAGTTGCAAACTTTGTTGCATGCAATTTTTGCTCATGAACTTGCTACTTTTTGCTATTTTATGCTAGTCTTGCTAATTTTAAAAAAGTGTGCCTAATCGTTATGTATGCAAATTAAGTTTAAAGGGGTTTCCATTTGCGGGTGGCCCATGAAAAAGTAGCCAGCTTCCAATTCCAATGCCACTCTCTTTGGAAGAGGCTGTAGCATCTTGCTACAGTACAGACCAAAAGTTTGGACACACCTTCTCATTTAAAGATTTTTCTGTATTTTCAAGACTCTGAAAATTGTACATTCACACTGAAGGCATCAAAACTATGAATTAACACATGTGGAATTATATACTTAACAAAAAAGTGTGAAACAACTGAAAATATGTCTTATATTCTAGGTTCTTCAAAGTAGCCACCTTTTGCTTTGATGACTGCTTTGCATACTCTTGGCATTCTCTTGATGAGCTTCAAGAGGTAGTCACCGGAAATGGTTTTCACTTCACAGGTGTGCCCTGTAAGGTTTAATAAGTGGGATTTCTTGCCTTATAAATGGGGTTGGGACCATCAGTTGTGTTGTGCAGAAGTCTGGTGGATACACAGCTGATAGTCCTACTGAATAGACTGTTAGAATCTGTATTATGGCAAGAAAAAAGCAGCTAAGTAAAGAAAAACGAGTGGCCATCAATACTTTTAGAAATGAAGTTCAGTCAGTCTGAAAAATTGGGCAAACTTTGAAAGTGTCCCCAAGTGCAGTTCAAAAAACCATCAAGCGCTACAAAGAAACTGGCTCACATGAGGACCACCCCAGGAAAGGAAGACCAAGAGTCACCTCTGCTTCTGAGGATAAGTTTATCCGAGTCACCAGCCTCAGAAATCGCAGGTTAACAGCAGCTCAAATTAGAGACCAGGTCAATTTTTCAACAGGACAATGACCCCAAACACACCTCCAGGCTGTGTAAGGGCTATTTGACCAAGAAGGAGAGTGATGGGGTGCTACGCCAGATGACCTGGCCTCCACAGTCACCAGACCTGAACCCAATCGAGATGGTTTGGGGTGAGCTGGACCGCAGAGTGAAGGCAAAAGGGCCAACAAGTGCTAAGCATCTCTGGGAACTCCTTCAAGATTGTTGGAAGACCATTTCCGGTGACTACCTCTTGAAGCTCATCAAGAGAATGCCAAGAGTGTGCAAAGCAGTCATCAAAGCAAAAGGTGGCTACTTTGAAGAACCTAGAATATAAGACATATTTTCAGTTGTTTCACACTTTTCTGTTAACTATATAATTCCACATGTGTTAATTCATAGTTTTGATGCCTTCAGTGTGAATGTACAATTTTCATAGTCATGAAAATACAGAAAAACCTTTAAATGAGAAGGTGTGTCCAAACTTTTGGTCTATACTGTATGTCCCAACAAATGAAAACCATTGACTTTGCAAGAAACTTTTATTACTTGAGCTTCTTCTCTGAGCACATCTTGCAGTGGGCCATGTGATGTATTGTTTATGTGCAGTTCCTGCTTCCTATGCCGCTTTGTCTGGTCCACGTCTCTTCTGGATACAGATAAAAGTGGAGGAACGCATGACAGTCCTTCTTCTGAAGGCAGCACAGTATTGATCTGATTGATGGTTTGTGTGAGCAAGAGGGGCGAATCAGATGGAACAGAGCAGGAGGAAGGCACAGCACATCATTAACACACCATGTAACCTGCTGCAAAATGAGCTCAGAAAAGAATATTGCATAGTGGATCGCATTGACTATGTAGAATCTTTGAAAACAGGTCAAGTAGTGGTAAATCCCTTTTAGCCAGATTAACAAAAAGTGACAAAAAAGTCACAAATAAAGATGTGAAGTCAATTCAGTAAGATGTTATATTAAAAGTGGAAATTCAGCTATAGACACTATGGTTATATCTAAATATTGGCCACATTTTTTAAACATCGTTCAACACTGAGAAATTTGGTGCACAAAAAGACCACACAGCCAAATGACTTCCAAAACTGACTTAAAAAATCCTTTCATGAAAAATTCCCCTGAATCTCTACCTTAACTTGACCATACACGTATGATAATGACTGTGCATGGGATATATTGTACGAAAGATCCCATCCAGCAACATCAAAGATATATCTGATCAAACAGTCAGTTAAAAAAGTACCACAACCGCAGCCAAAGTCATCTATTCTGGAAGATCACATTTTTGACAGAATCAGTCATTGTGAATGATGACATAAGATTTTCAAATGACGATTAGCAAATATAGACAAAATTGGCCAATTTTGCTGACTGTTATCATATACTCTTCTTAATAGGACCCTAACAGCTTCCTTAGGCCCCCAAACCGCCACCATGTATTTATTGCTATCGTTATACCGCTTCTAACAAGCTCTTTCTATTGTTATCGCTGGCTCTGTGAATCTCGCAGCTGCCTCCTTGGGCATACGCAGTGGTCCGATGAAGCTGAGGTGCGTACATCTGGCTTATTGCACACTGTCATGGAGGCAAAAATTTACTAAGAGCTGGCATTCTTGCAAATCATGTTGTTCACACCCACAGGGGCGTAATAACATGATTAGTGGTCTGACAAGTCTGGGGAAAACAAGGCCCCCAAGACTAGTCACCCACTAATTAGCATAACATTGTTTTTTTGGCATATGAAGTAACAAGACAATAAAAAGGCTTCAGCTCAATGAAGGAAGTAAGGGATAATAACATCTGCAAGGAGTTTGTATGTTCTCTCCGTGTTTGCATGGGTTTTCTCCGGGTTCTCCGGTTTCCTCCCACACTCCAAGGACATACTGATTGGGAATGTAGATTGTGAGCCCCAATGGGGACAGTGATGATAAGGTCTGTAAAGTGTTGTGGAATTAATGGCACTATATACAGTGGGAAAATATTCAGACCCTTTTAAATTTTTCACTCTCTGTTTCATTGCAGCCATTTGGTAAATTCTAAAAAGTTCATTTTTTTTCTCATTAAAGTACACTCTGCATCATATCTTCACTGAAAAAAAAACAGAAATGTAGAAATTTTTCCAAATTTATTAAAAAAGAAAAACTGAAATATCACATAATCATAAGTATTCAGACCCTTTGCTCAGTATTGAGTAGAAGCACCCTTTTGAGCTAGTACAGCCATGAGTCTTCTTGGGAATGATGCAACAAGTTTTTCACGCATGGATTTGGTGATCCTCTGCCATTCTTCCCTGCAGATCCTCTCCAGTTCCGTCAGGTTGGATGGTGAATGTCGGTAGACAGCCATTTTCACGTCTCTCCAGAGATGATCAATTAGGTTTAGGTCAAGGCTCTGGCTGGGCCAGTTAAGAATGATCTAAAGCTATCAATTTTATTCTGATGCTTTTAAAAAAATACCAAAAACCCATGTGATGAGAAGATTAAAAAGTATGTCACTGTATTCAATCAAACCAATATCCCTCAGGGACTATTTTCAGATCAGAGATAGTAAAAATAGATAACTAGATATGGGCCAAAAGGGTCTTATACACAATAAGATTTGACACACTTTTTAACCTTCTCATCACATGGGTTTTTGGTATTTTTTTAAAAGAATCAGAATAAAATTGATAGTTTTAGAGGTTTTTCATGCTTACACACAATTTTGGTCACCTCTACTCCAATAGTGTTTTGGTACTGCCAGTTAAGAATGGTCACAGAGTTGTTCTGAACTCCTTTGTTATTTTAGCTGTGTGCTTAGGGTCATTGTCTTGTTGAAAGGCGAACTTTTGGCCAAGTCTGAGGTCCAGAGCACTCTGGAAGAGGTTTTCATCCAGGATATCTCTGTACTTGGCCGCATTCACGTTTCCTTCAATTGCAACCAGTCCTCCTGTCCCTGCAGCTGAAAACCACCATAGCATGATGCTACCACCACCATGCTTCACTGTTGGGATTGTATTGGGCAGGTGATGAGCAGTGCCTGTTTTTCACCACTCATACCGCTTAGAATTATCACGAAAAAGTTCTATCTTCGTCTCATCAGACCAGAGAATCATATTTCTCATAGTTTGGGAGTCCTTCATGTGTTTTTGAGCAAACTCTATGCGGGCTTTCATATGTCTTGCACTGAGGAGAGACTTCCGTCGGAGGGCTGCAGTGATAGTTGACTTTGTGGAACTTTCTCCCATCTCCCTACTGCATCTCTGGAGCTCAGCCACAGTGATCTTGGGGTTCTTCTTTACCTTTCTCACCAAGGATCTTCTCCCACGATTGCTCAGTTTGGGTGCACGGCCAGGTCTAGGAAGACTTCTGGTGGTGCCAAACGTCTTTCATTTAAGGATTATGGAGGCCACTGTGCTCTTAGGTACCTTGAGTAATGCAGAAGTTCTTTTATACCCTTGGCCAGATCTGTACCTTGGCACAATTCTGTCTCTGAGCTCCTTGGGCAGTTCCTTTGAGCTCATGATTCTCATTTGGTCTGACATGAACTGTGAGCTGTGAGGTTTTATATAGACAGGTGTGTGCCTTTCCAAATCAGGTCCTATCAGTTTAATTAAACACAGCTGGACTCCAATGAAGGAGTAGAACCATCTCAAGGAGGATCACAAGGAAATGGACAGCATGTGACTTAAATATGAGTGTCTGAGCAAAGGGTCTGAATACTTATGACCATGTGATATTTCAGTTTTTCTTTTTTAATAAATTTGGAAAAATTTCTACATTTCTGGTTTATTCCAGTCAAGATGGGGTGCAGAGTTTACTTTAATGTGAAAAAAATTAACTTTTTAGAATTTACCAAATGGCTGCAATGAAACAAAGAGTGAAAAATTTAAAGGGGTCTGAATATTTTCCGTACCCACTGTAAGTGAGTAAATAAATAACAATAAATATTTCTCACCGATGAAACAAAAAGCATTGATTTGTATACAGTAAAGACCAAAAGTTTGGACACACCTTGTCATTTAAAATTTTTTCTGTATTTTCATGACTTTGAAAATCGTACATTCACACTGAAGGCATCAAAACTATGAATTAACACATGTGGAATTATATACTTAACAAAAAAGTGTGAAACAACTGAAAATATGTCTTATATTCTAGGTTCTTCAAAGTAGCCACCTTTTGCTTTGATGACTGCTTTGCACACTCTTGGCATTCTCTTGATGAGCTTCAAGAGGTAGTCACCGGAAATATTTTTCACTTCACAGGTGTGCCCTGTCCGGTTTAATAAGTGGGATTTCTTGCCTTATAAATGGGGTTGGGACCATCAGTTGTGTTGTGCAGAAGTCTGGTGGATACACAGCTGATAGTCCTACTGAATAGACTGTTAGAATCTGTATTATGGCAAGAAAAAAGCAGCTAAGTAAAGAAAAACGAGTGGCCATCAATACTTTTAGAAATGAAGTTCAGTCAGTCTGAAAAATTGGGCAAACTTTGAAAGTGTCCCCAAGTGCAGTTGCAAAAACCATCAAGCAATACAAGGAAATTGGCTCACATGAGGACCGCCCCAGGAAAGGAAGACCAAGAGTCACCTCTGCTTCTGAGGATAAGTTTATCCGAGTCACCAGCCTCAGAAATCGCAGGTTAACAGCAGCTCAGATTAGAGACCAGGTAAATGCCACACAGAGTTCTGGCAGCAGACACATCTCTTCAACAACTGTTAAAAGGAGACTTTGTGTAGCAGGCCTTCATGGTAAAATAGCTGCTAGGAAACCACTGCTAAGGAAAGGTAATAAGCAGAAGAGACATGTTTGGGCTAAAGAACACAAGGAATGGACATTAGACCAGTGGAAATCTGTGCTTTAGTCTGATGTGTCCAAATTTGAGATCTTTGGTTCCAACCACCGTGTCTTTGTGCGACGCAGAAAAGGTGAACGGATGGACTCTACATGCCTGGTTCCCACCGTGAAGCATGGAAGAGAAGGTGTGATGGTGTCGGGGTGCTTTGCTGGTGACACTGTTGGGGATTTATTAAAAATTGAAGGCATACTGAACCAGCACGGCTACCACAGCATCTTGCAGCGTCATGCTATTCCATCCGGTTTGCATTTAGTTGGACCATCATTTATTTTTCAACAGGACAATGACCCCAAACACACCTCCAGGCTGTGTAAGGGCTATTTGACCAAGGAGGAGAGTGATGGGGTGCTACGCCAGATGACCTGGCCTCCACAGTCACCAGACCTGAACCCAATCGAGATGGTTTGGGGTGAGCTGGACCGCAGAGTGAAGGCAAAAGGGCCAACAAGTGCTAAGCATCTCTGGGAACTCCTTCAAGCTTGTTGGAAGACCATTTCCGGTGACTATCTCTTGAAGCTCATCAAGAGATTGCCAAGAGTGTGCAAAGCAGTCATCAAAGCAAAAGGTGGCTACTTTGAAGAACCTAGGATATAAGACATATTTTCAGTTGTTTCATACCTTTTTGTTAAGTATATAATTCCACATGTGTTAATTCATAGTTTTGATGCCTTCAGTGTGAATGTACAATTTTCATAGTCATGAAAATACAGAAAAATCTTTAAATGAGAAGGTGTGTCCAAACTTTTGGTCTATACTGTATGTCCCAACAAATGAAAACCATTGCCTTTGCAAGAAACTTTTGTTACTTGAGCTTCTTCTCTGAGCACATCTTGCAGTGGGCCATGTGATGTATTGTTTATGTGCAGTTCCTGCTTCCTATGCCGGTTTGTCTGGTCCACGTCTCTTCTGGATACAGATAAAAGTGGAGGAACGCATGACAGTCCTTCTTCTGAAGGCAGCACAGTATTGATCTGATTGATGGTTTGTGTGAGCAAGAGGGGCGAATCAGATGGAACAGAGTAGGAGGAAGGCACAGCACATCATTAACACACCATGTAACCTGCTGCAAAATGAGCTCAGAAAAGAATATTGCATAGTGGATCGCATTGACTATTTAGAATCTTTGAAAACAGGTCAAGTAGTGGTAAATCCCTTTTAGCCAGATTAACAAAAAGTGACAAAAAAGTCACAAATAAAGATGTGAAGTCAATTCAGTAAGATGTTATATTAAAAGTGGAAAATCAGCTATAGACACTATGGTTATATCTAAATATTGGCCACATTTTTTAAACATCGTTCAACACTGAGAAATTTGGTGCACAAAAAGACCACACAGCCAAATGACTTCCAAAACTGACTTAAAAAATCCTTTCATGAAAAATTCCCCTGAATCTCTACCTTAACTTGACCATACACGTATGATAATGACTGTGCATGGGATATATTGTACGAAAGATCCCATCCAGCAACATCAAAGATATATCTGATCAAACAGTCAGTTAAAAAAGTACCACAACCGCAGCCAAAGTCATCTATTCTGGAAGATCACATTTTTGACAGAATCAGTCATTGTGAATGATGACATAAGATTTTCAAATGACGGTTAGCAAATATAGACAAAATTGGCCAATTTTGCTGACTGTTATCATATACTCTTCTTAATAGGACCCTAACAGCTTCCTTAGGCCCCCAAACCGCCACCATGTATTTATTGCTATCGTTATACCGCTTCTAACAAGCTCTTTCTATTGTTATCGCTGGCTCTGTGAATCTCGCAGCTGCCTCCTTGGGCATGCGCAGTGGTCCGATGAAGCTGAGGTGCGTACATCTGGCTTATTGCACACTGTCATGGAGGCAAAAATTTACTAAGAGCTGGCATTCTTGCAAATCATGTTATTCACACCCACAGGGGCGCAATAACATGATTAGTGGTCTGACAAGTCTGGGGAAAACAAGGCCCCCAAGACTAGTCACCCACTAATTAGCATAACATTGTTTTTTTGGCATATGAAGTAACAAGACAATAAAAAGGCTTCAGCTCAATGAAGGAAGTAAGGGATAATAACATCTGCAAGGAGTTTGTATGTTCTCTCCGTGTTTGCATGGGTTTTGTCCGGGTTCTCCGTTTTCCTCCCACACTCCAAGGACATACTGATTGGGAATGTAGATTGTGAGCCCCAATGGGGACAGTGATGATAAGGTCTGTAAAGTGTTGTGGAATTAATGGCACTATATACAGTGGGAAAGTATTCAGACCCTTTTAAATTTTTCACTCTCTGTTTCATTGCAGCCATTTGGTAAATTCTAAAAAGTTCATTTTTTTTCTCATTAAAGTACACTCTGCATCATATCTTCACTGAAAAAAAAACAGAAATGTAGAAATTTTTCCAAATTTATTAAAAAAGAAAAACTGAAATATCACATAATCATAAGTATTCAGACCCTTTGCTCAGTATTGAGTAGAAGCACCCTTTTGAGCTAGTACAGCCATGAGTCTTCTTGGGAATGATGCAACAAGTTTTTCACGCATGGATTTGGGGATCCTCTGCCATTCTTCCCTGCAGATCCTCTCCAGTTCCGTCAGGTTGGATGGTGAATGTCGGTAGACAGCCATTTTCAGGTCTCTCCAGAGATGATCAATTAGGTTTAGGTCAAGGCTCTGGCTGGGCCAGTTAAGAATGATCTAAAGCTATCAATTTTATTCTGATGCTTTTAAAAAAATACCAAAAACCCATGTGATGAGAAGATTAAAAAGTATGTCACTGTATTCAATCAAACCAATATCCCTCAGGGACTATTTTCAGATCAGAGATAGTAAAAATAGATAACTAGATATGGGCCAAAAGGGTCTTATACACAATAAGATTTGACACACTTTTTAACCTTCTCATCACATGGGTTTTTGGTATTTTTTTAAAAGAATCAGAATAAAATTGATAGTTTTAGAGGTTTTTCATGCTTACACACAATTTTGGTCACCTCTACTCCAATAGTGTTTTGGTACTGCCAGTTAAGAATGGTCACAGAGTTGTTCTGAACTCCTTTGTTATTTTAGCTGTGTGCTTAGGGTCATTGTCTTGTTGAAAGGCGAACTTTTGGCCAAGTCTGAGGTCCAGAGCACTCTGGAAGAGGTTTTCATCCAGGATATCTCTGTACTTGGCCGCATTCACGTTTCCTTCAATTGCAACCAGTCCTCCTGTCCCTGCAGCTGAAAACCACCATAGCATGATGCTACCACCACCATGCTTCACTGTTGGGATTGTATTGGGCAGGTGATGAGCAGTGCCTGTTTTTCACCACTCATACCGCTTAGAATTATCACGAAAAAGTTCTATCTTCGTCTCATCAGACCAGAGAATCATATTTCTCATAGTTTGGGAGTCCTTCATGTGTTTTTGAGCAAACTCTATGCGGGCTTTCATATGTCTTGCACTGAGGAGAGACTTCCGTCGGAGGGCTGCAGTGATAGTTGACTTTGTGGAACTTTCTCCCATCTCCCTACTGCATCTCTGGAGCTCAGCCACAGTGATCTTGGGGTTCTTCTTTACCTTTCTCACCAAGGATCTTCTCCCACGATTGCTCAGTTTGGGTGCACGGCCAGGTCTAGGAAGACTTCTGGTGGTGCCAAACGTCTTTCATTTAAGGATTATGGAGGCCACTGTGCTCTTAGGTACCTTGAGTAATGCAGAAGTTCTTTTATACCCTTGGCCAGATCTGTACCTTGGCACAATTCTGTCTCTGAGCTCCTTGGGCAGTTCCTTTGAGCTCATGATTCTCATTTGGTCTGACATGAACTGTGAGCTGTGAGGTTTTATATAGACAGGTGTGTGCCTTTCCAAATCAGGTCCTATCAGTTTAATTAAACACAGCTGGACTCCAATGAAGGAGTAGAACCATCTCAAGGAGGATCACAAGGAAATGGACAGCATGTGACTTAAATATGAGTGTCTGAGCAAAGGGTCTGAATACTTATGACCATGTGATATTTCAGTTTTTCTTTTTTAATAAATTTGGAAAAATTTCTACATTTCTGGTTTATTCCAGTCAAGATGGGGTGCAGAGTTTACCTTAATGTGAAAAAAAATTACTTTTTAGAATTTACCAAATGGCTGCAATGAAACAAAGAGTGAAAAATTTAAAGGGGTCTGAATATTTTCCGTACCCACTGTAAGTGAGTAAATAAATAACAATAAATATTTCTCACCGATGAAACAAAAAGCATTGATTTGTATACAGTAAAGACCAAAAGTTTGGACACACCTTGTCATTTAAAATTTTTTCTGTATTTTCATGACTTTGAAAATTGTACATTCACACTGAAGGCATCAAAACTATGAATTAACACATGTGGAATTATATACTTAACAAAAAAGTGTGAAACAACTGAAAATATGTCTTATATTCTAGGTTCTTCAAAGTAGCCACCTTTTGCTTTGATGACTGCTTTGCACACTCTTGGCATTCTCTTGATGAGCTTCAAGAGGTAGTCACCGGAAATATTTTTCACTTCACAGGTGTGCCCTGTCCGGTTTAATAAGTGGGATTTCTTGCCTTATAAATGGGGTTGGGACCATCAGTTGTGTTGTGCAGAAGTCTGGTGGATACACAGCTGATAGTCCTACTGAATAGACTGTTAGAATCTGTATTATGGCAAGAAAAAAGCAGCTAAGTAAAGAAAAACGAGTGGCCATCAATACTTTTAGAAATGAAGTTCAGTCAGTCTGAAAAATTGGGCAAACTTTGAAAGTGTCCCCAAGTGCAGTTGCAAAAGCCATCAAGCAATACAAGGAAATTGGCTCACATGAGGACCGCCCCAGGAAAGGAAGACCAAGAGTCACCTCTGCTTCTGAGGATAAGTTTATCCGAGTCACCAGCCTCAGAAATCGCAGGTTAACAGCAGCTCAGATTAGAGACCAGGTAAATGCCACACAGAGTTCTGGCAGCAGACACATCTCTTCAACTGTTAAAAGGAGACTTTGTGTAGCAGGCCTTCATGGTAAAATAGCTGCTAGGAAACCACTGCTAAGGAAAGGTAATAATCAGAAGAGACTTGTTTGGGCTAAAGAACACAAGGAATGGACATTAGACCAGTGGAAATCTGTGCTTTAGTCTGATGAGTCCAAATTTGAGATCTTTGGTTCCAACCACCGTGTCTTTGTGCGACGCAGAAAAGGTGAACGGATGGACTCTACATGCCTGGTTCCCACCGTGAAGAATGGAGGAGAAGGTGTGATGGTGTCGGGGTGCTTTGCTGGTGACACTGTTGGGGATTTATTAAAAATTGAAGGCATACTGAACCAGCACGGCTACCACAGCATCTTGCAGCGTCATGCTGTTCCATCCGGTTTGCATTTAGTTGGACCATCATTTATTTTTCAACAGGACAATGACCCCAAACACACCTCCAGGCTGTGTAAGGGCTATTTGACCAAGGAGGAGAGTGATAGGGTGCTACGCCAGATGACCTGGCCTCCACAGTCACCAGACCTGAACCCAATCGAGATGGTTTGGGGTGAACTGGACCGCAGAGTGAAGGCAAAAGGGCCAACAAGTGCTAAGCATCTCTGGGAACTCCTTCAAGCTTGTTGGAAGACCATTTCCGGTGACTATCTCTTGAAGTTCATCAAGAGATTGCCAAGAGTGTGCAAAGCAGTCATCAAAGCAAAAGGTGGCTACTTTGAAGAACCTAGGATATAAGACATATTTTCAGTTGTTTCATACCTTTTTGTTAAGTATATAATTCCACATGTGTTAATACATAGTTTTGATGCCTTCAGTGTGAATGTACAATTTTCATAGTCATGAAAATACAGAAAAATCTTTAAATGAGAAGGTGTGTCTAAATGTTTGGTCTGTACTGTATATTTATTTTTCTCTGGATTTGAGCATCACTAATATAAACATTTTTATTTTGTTCCTGTTTGAAGCTAGCCAGCCTAGGTACATACGGTTCATAAACCTAATCACTACCCAGGGCTGACCTGTTTTCAATGTGTTGCTGGATTGTTAGAAAGGGTATAAAGATAGCAATAAATTCATGGTGGCAGTTTGGGGGCCTGTGGAAGCTGTCAGGATCTTTAATTATTGAAGTTGCAACACCAAGGAAGAAAGGCCAAAGAATTATAGAAATCACTTGATAAATAGACACGTTAATTATATAAAAATGATTAAAAATGGAAACAAAATTAATCAAAATATCTTGATTTATTCAGTATCGAATAGGAGCATACAGACACTTACACCTCTTGACATGCTATAAATAAGGTTATTAATGGTTATCTGAGGAGCTTTCTGCTAAGGTGAATACTCTTGGGCAAAGAAATCATACAGATCTGCTGCTGGCAGCTCGTTTTGTAATTGCCGACCAAAGATGTTCTAGATGTGCATGATGATAGCCAAATTCAGACACACTGCATGCCATAGTAATATGTTTTGGCCATGCTGGCTCCGCACTGTAACATAAGCAACATGAAGCCTGGCATTATCAATTTGAAAAACACCTCCTGGGGAACTTTGGAGAAATGGCTCAATACCACTGAGCTGCTAGTTTACCTGTAATAAAGACTAGAGAAGTCCATCTAATGTATATAACACTCCCTATACCAAAGTACTAGGAGTAGGACTGGTGTAACGTTTCCTCATGAAGACCTCTTCATTAAAATTCAACGTGGTCTCCAGACCAATCTCCAGCTATCACTGCATCTCAGACAACAGCAGGAGTCATCGCTGAAGAGCACTGACCTCTTTTCCAGCCTCCATTGACGTATTGTTCTGGACCTTGATTGCATTTCAAAGTGGTGGCGTAAGGCCAATGGAACACCTATAACTAGAGGTTGAAGTCTAATGTAGCGCAAGTGCTTTCTGATGGTTTGTGTAGACACTGTTTGACTCCATTATATGTGATATTCCATTTCACATGGCAGTATACAAAGGATCACCACGCGCTAATCTTCTAATCTGATAATCAAACCATGCAGAGGTCCGCCTTTGTCCTGCTGTCATTTCAGCTTGACGTCGTTCTTCCAACCACTGGACACGCAATGTTGAACAATGCTATCTTGGCCTACATCCGTTGCGATCTGCTGGTGTGATAAACCAATGTCTCAAAGCTCAAGGATTCTGTTTTTCTCAGTTTGCGACAAGTGGTGACAACTGGCACATTGACGAACAGAAGGCATCACAAAATCATTCCACACAACTTCATGTGAAAAAAAAATGCTCCCAATCTTAATTTTATGCCCCTCTCACATGCTATATTTTGGAGCCAGGAGCCTGAAAATGTGATAATTTGAAAATCTTGCAACACCAGCTACTTCCTCAATTTGCATAACGTTACGACTTGTCCTTCTTGGTGTTGTAAATGCTATGTTGAGAAGTGTATGTGACAATATTAGTCACATTGCCACTTGCTGATTACATTAGTTATCTTTCTGCCAAAACTGAGGAGGTTTTGCTAATAATGTAGGATTGAACTATCCAAGTATCAGTGAAGTGTTTGGCACTAATCAGGATTGGAGAGAGGGTGGCAATACAACTAAGACAACAAAAAATAATTAAAAGAAAAAAAAACATTTAATGTACAATACAATAACTTTTATAAATATATCCTGATATTCACCTTCAAGGAAAAAAAGACAACAAAAGAAACAATATTGCACATAATCCTGCTGTTAACTCTTCAACTCTGCTGATCATTCAATAACATAAATCCCTTAATGGTGCCTATAACATTAACTGCTTAATGATACATTTATTTAACGTGGTCATTAAGGCGCCCTATTCCTCAGCACTGCCTTTTTTATGGTGCTGAAGATTAATTAAATAGCATCCCCCAATGAGAAAAAATGCACTGGGTGTCAGCTGTGTATTTTAGCTGACACCCTGCAGCATCGGCGATGATCGGCTGTAGCATCAATGGTGGTAATATAATCCCCCAGTAGACAAACTGTGTCAGTGTAAAACTAACAGATCTTAAGCACTGCAGTACAGAAGTACTAGGCTATGTTTACACATCATGTTTTTTTCAGCATTTTTTTTCTGCAGCAAAACCTGATCTCTAGCCAGGAGGTTGTTCAGGATTTTTCTTGCTTTTTTGGTGTGTTTTTTTTCAGCGTTTTTTTCACTGTCCTTTTGTCTCTTTTATGCATGCACATAAAATTCAGTGAAAAAAAAAATCTCATTCTGGTTTTGGCATAACAGTGGGGGGTGAATTGTTCAGGAATAGTTTACCTAAGACAGTGGCAGTGCATTGCGTTTGTATGACACTATTTACTTTCACACCATGGTCTGCCATTTAGTTGCACACGCATTATTCAATTTCACACCTCCCTGGGCCACAGGTATAATCTCACATGTAGCTCAGCCAATGCTTACACTGTACACATCACTAATTTAATTAAACTCTCCTAATACAAACTACCATCTCAGTGACCAACACAAGATGGTAAAATCACAAAAATAAATGTGTTTCACATACCATTGTACTTAAGTATTTTAACTAAAAACGCAGCAAAACCTGATAGCTATGTTCACACTAGGCGTTTTTTCACTACCCATTACTTCCAATGAGTGAAAAACACTGAAAAAACGCTGAAAGAAGTAACATGCTCTATTTTGCAAAAAACATGTAAAGTACAAAATCCAGATAAAAAAAAAACAAGATGTGTGCATGAGATTTCTGGAATCTCATAGACTTTGCTGGTATTGTAAAATGCAGCTGCAAATTTGCATTAAAAAAACACATCAAAAAACGCTATGTGCCTAACAGTACATGAAATCAGCAATCATAGGAAAAAATATGTAAGTCCCATAGTAGGACTAAGCAAAAATTGTAAAAAAGTTCAATAAAGTTTGTAAAAAAACAAACAAAAAAACACAAAGGGCATAAAACTTTTGTGCGAAAACAACAATAAATAAATAAAACAATAATACAAAATTGGTTATCCAGAATGATCCGGACTATAAAACTGTCAACTGTTTATTTTAGATAAAAAAATAGCTTTCAGTGAGCAAAAGTAGCAAAATGTAAAAATCCTATATCAGCCTTTAATCACTGTAATCATATCAACCCAGAGAATAAAGGTGTCTTATCACTTGTACCGGTGAATTGCATTAAAAGACAAATAAAACAATTCTTGAGCTGTTATGTATTTGTTCATTCTGACTCTCAAAAATCAGTATAAGGCTTGGTTCACATTTATCCTATACTCTATGCTAAGCACTTTCTTCAAGGTTTCCATCTAAATCCCTCAAAAATGTGATTCAGATGAAACCTGACAGGATTAGTCACTATAGTGAGCAAATGGGGTCACTTTGGATGCTGTCTGGTCTCTGTTCCAGAGGTGTCCTTTTTTAAGGCATCTATTAAGCGCACAAAAGTCTGGTCGACAACAATTATGTGTATGCCTAAAAAGACAGGACATCGTTGGGACAGAGGCCAGATGGAGCCCAAAGTGACTCCATCGGCCTCATTATAGTTAATGGTTTCGGCATCAGTATCATCTGAAAATCATTCGTCCGATGTAAGAGGTCAGCATGAGGGATAGAATAAATGTGAGCCTGGTCTTGTGATGTTCATTTTCTCCTACTACTCCTTGTTAAAATAACAAACTTTGGGCTAAAACAACAAAGGAAAAGAGGTGCAATTGTTTGCTTTCCCATCCCAATATTATAAAATTCTATGTCTGTTGGTTCAAAATGTTCATGGCACCCCTATATGAATTCACAGGGTTCTAGTTTCCAAAGTGGGGTCACGTGGTGAGATTTTGCTGTTTTGGCACCTGGGAGGCTCTGCAAATGCAAAATGACATCTGCAATCCATTTCAGAAAAATTTGTACTCCAGAAATAGCTCTTCTTCTATTCCAAGCCCTACTGTGGTCCCAAACAGAAATTTTTGTCTACATATGGATTATTACATACTTGTCAAACTTTGGCCCATGGACCAAATCTGGCCCGCGGGGTGGTTTTATTTTCCAGAACCACCATTCCTATGTGGGGCTATTATTCTATATGGAGGACTATGTGGGGTCAATTATTCTGTATGGAGGACTATATGGGGCCATTATTCTGTATGGAGGACTATGTGGGGTCCATTATTCTGTATACTGATTGGCCCGCGACTTTGTCCAAGTTTTTCATTTTGGCCCTCTGTGTGTTTAAGTTTGACATCCCTGCATTATTGCAATGTTCAAGAGAAGTTACACAATAAATTATGGAGTTCCTTTTCTCCTATTAGCTCTTGTGAAAATAACAAATATGGGGCTAAGTCAATATTTTAAATAATACCTGACTGGAGTGAGATTTCTGGAATGGCACACGGAGGCGCATGCTACTTGTTAGATGTTCCAGATTCATGAAGAAGCGTGCACCTCTTCATGAATCAAGAGCGTCTGACTCTACCACGCCTCCTCATCAAGGCTGGCAAGGAAATCGCTGGCCTTTATGAATTGAGGCTTATGAGCACGATTATCCAACTGAGTATTTTGGTCATATCATCATTTTTATACATATTTTCCAACTCTAACCTGTATAAACTTGAATGCTTATTGGATAAAGCAGATCAGGTGATGTGTATTTGTGTAATGAGGGAGAGTGTGGCCTAAAGATATCTGCAGTCTTCATCAAGGTTTGCAGAATTATTAAGAAGCTTGATTTTCCTCAGTCAAACTGGCCCAAAAAAGTGACTCTGAAAAGTTAAAAATTGATAAAAGTCTTACAGAAAGAAATAAAAAAAAGTTTTGGTACTGTGTAAGCCAGTTGAAAAAAGACATTATTTTCAGTGGGAGAAACAAAATAATAATCAAGTAATTATGATATGTTAATAGCTAACAAAAATAAAATAAGCAATGTTACAAAGCAAGCTTTCAAGACTACTTAGGTCTCTTCATCAGGCATGATATAAGAAAGTATCTGAAGAAATCCAAATATATACACAAAAAGACCAAAGACATGACATAATAAATGGACATTAAAAAAAGAAACTGAGCTCAGAGAATGAATCCTTCATTAGCTCAGATAAGTGGTGTGAAACTTTTATAGTCTCAATATCCATGTAAGATCAGAGACCTGATGCCCTCACTGTTTCTGGAGCAGATTCCTTATATTTTGTAGTAAGGCTGTGTGCCCACTATGTATTTTTAAAGCAATTCCGTTGCAGAAGGTCTGCAATGTTCCCCAATGATAATCCGCATGTGCTATCCACATGCTGCGGAAATTTCCGCTACGGATTATCATTGCGGAAAAATCCACAGCACTACCATTTATTTTGCGTAATCGCGGCATTTTCGCCGCCATTGACTTGCATTGAATCGCATAATATCCGCATGACTACATGTGCACATACGGATATTAAGCGATTCAATGTGCGGATGGTGCCCGGGTGAGGAGAAGAGGAGACTCTCCTCCAGACCTGGGTACAATAGTACCTGTAAAAAAAAAGAATTAAAATAAAAAATATACAGTACATTATACTTACCTTCTGATGGCCCCCGGTCTCCATAGTGTTCCGTCCTGGCTTCCCGGCAGCTTGCGATGGTCTAAAAGGATCTGCCATGACGTCATTTAGTCATGCAACGGGTCACGCGACCGCTGATGTTGGCGGTCGCGTGACCCGTCACATGACAAAATGACGTCATGGCAGGTCCTTTTACACAACCGTGAGACACCGGGAAGACCGGACGCATCAGATAAGGAGACCGGGGGCCATCAGAAGGTAAGTATAATATTTATTTTTTACCATTCTTTTACGGTCACACTATATAAATCCATGCCAGTTGCATGGATTTATATAGTGTGACCAAGTTGTCAAGCAGTTTCCAAGTGATGCTAAAATCGCTTGGAAAGCGCTTGACTACCTGCATTCGAAATCGCATGATCAAAACGCTTCACTTACGCTTGTCCCTGGCAGGAAAAACGCATGTAAAATCTGCATGCGTTTTTTCTGCCAGGGAGATGCAGAAACGCCCAGGAAAAATCCGGAGCATTTCTGCATAGTGGGCACTTAGCCTAAGTCATAAATCCTTGTAACAGATTTAGTCCTGTGTGGAAGGTATCAAAGACAGTCATAAAAATTTGTTCTCAGACCCTTTGGGTGTTTTTTTTTTATTTGAAGTTGCCTTGATATGACAACTTTTATACTGTTTGTGTTGTGTCCCGGAACACAGAAATGTTTGGCCACAGGTAGATTTTTTTTTGTCTGTAATCGTATGGCAATGAGACCTCATCCTTGCTCACAGTTTCTGTCCTGTTTCTACAATTGCTCACCATTATTGGCACCCCTTCATTTTTTGCATAGACTGTACAATATCTTCAGAAATAAATGGAAATGTACCAAAGTTATATCCTCTGGATTTTTTAATTAGTGGTCCAAAGTAATACAACAATAAAACATTGTTTTTCAACTTCCGTGTTGCAATTTCAAAGAAGAAACAGAATAAACAGCATGTGCAGCAATAAAGCCAACTCTAATGTATACATGGTTGCACACCCTTTGGCATTGCTGACAGCCTCCAAATGTTTCTTGTAGCCATCTATAAGCTTCTTGCACTTCTCAGCTGGAATTTTCTCTAACTCTTCCTTTGTTCCAGCTCTTGAATGTTTGCAGGATTCTTTATCCAAATTGCAGATTTCAGATCACCCCAAAGATTTTCAATGAGATTGCGGTCAGAACTCATTGCTGGCCATTTTAAAACAGTCCATTTTTTCTTTTTCAACCATTCCTGTGTACTTTTAGATGTGTGCTTTCAGTCATTGTCTTCTTGGAGGACCCATTATCTTCGACTCGAACCAAGTTTTCTTACACTGGGTAGGGCATTTCACTCTAAAATCTCTTCATAATTCTCTGATTTCATGTTTCCAGTGATATGGTTAAGGCCTCCAGTAACAAAAGCAGCAAAGCAACCCAACAGTATTATTAATCCCCCACCATGTTTAACTGTTGGTAAGGTGTTCTTTTCCTTATAAGCTTCATTGCACCGTCTGTTAGCAAACTGTTGCTTTGCATTGACAAAAAGCTTAATTTTTGTTTCATCTGTCCACAGAACATTTTCCCAGAAGGATTGTGGTTTGTCAAGGTACTCTTTGGCAAAGATCAGTCTTTCTTTTTATGTCTTTTCTTCAGCAAATCTTTCTTACTTGGCCTTCACCCATAAAGCTCTGCTTGGTTTAGTGTACGGTGTATGGTACTTGTTGAAACCATGACCCCAGACTGTTACAGGTTGGCCTTCAGGTCTTTGGATGTTTGACATGGTGTTTTTTCCACCATTTGCACCAACCTTCAAAGTTATCTCTTGTCAATTTTCCTCTTTCCCCCAAATCCAGGGAGGTTCTTGATGGTTTCATGCTTGGAAAACGTCTTAATAACATTGCACACAGTTGAAACTGGGATACCAAGGTCTTTGGAGATAGCCTTATACCCTTTGGAAGTCTTGTGTTCGCTAATAGCAGTTCTGATGTTCTCACACAGCTCCTTTTTCTTCATCATTGTGACCACCGAACTGGGCCTTCCATGTGTTTTTTTTAAAACACTGGAGTCATCATTCATTTGCTAATTCATGTCACATGGGCATCGACAATTAATCACAGGTGAATCTTTTTTGTGATTTACCAAAGGCGAGGCAAAATGTGTTTCCATACTAAATTAATGTAAAGGGTGCCAATACTAGTGTCAAAGCAAGCTTTAGGTTTTTCTATTTTTCCCTCCCATTGCTTTTAGTTTTAAATTATTGTTTATCATTTGCTCTTTAGTATTTAACACGAGAGCTCTATACAAAACAACTGTTTCACTTAATTCTTTTTTTCCAGGAGATAGTCCACTTAAACTTCATGGGTGCCAATAACGATGAACAGGACAGTAGTGCACAGAATTAAGAACACCACATTGGAAGAAGAACATGTGAATGTCCCAGGAATCTTCTAGTCCTGCCATGCATTGCGGATCTGTATCCTGTCTATGGTTATTACATAAGTGCAGGTTTTGCCGCTCTTTACATTGCACAGATAAGTTCCTCTTGGTGTATTAGAGGGTACTGAGCTTCTGACCATGATATTTCTTAAATTTGGAGGTTGTCTGTAACACAGCAAGGGCGGGTCTTTGAATATTATTTTTAGCCAGTCATCTTTGTGTAAGATATGTTGAAGATTTTAGCAGTTTTTCCCAACACTTCAAGCTGTGGTTACCACCAGATGTACACAATTATTTTTCTTTTTTTCCCCATAATGAAGTAGATGAATTTTAGTGATCCTTGTGGCTCTAATGATCTGATCATCAATGGTGGTAGAGTGGTAGCCTTGGCTTAAAAATGTTTCTTTAAGATGGGTTAAATGTTCATTCCTGTCTTTTGGGTTGTAAAAGATACGATCATATCTGAGGGTCTGGCTGTAGATAATAGACTTTTTAATGTGTTTCGGGTGGAAGCTGTCCCATCTAAGGTATGTGGGCCATAGTGTTGAGCCACCCCCGTTGTGTTCGAGTTCGGTTCGTCGAACACCCGTGTGTTCGCCGAACTGTTCGTCGAACTGTTCGTCGAACACCTTCGAACACCGTTAAAACCAATGGCAGGCAAACAAAAACACATAGAAACACATAGAAAACACCTTCAAAGGTGTCCAAAAGCTGACAAACTGCTCAGAAGACACAACTAACACATGGAAAAGTGACAAGTACATATAGTCATGCGAAAAGAAAAGAGGTGGAGGAGTAAAAGGAGGGGGAGACACAGATATAGGCATGTCATGCCCTTCTAAAATCCAAAAAGTGAGAAGCCGACACGTTCAGTCCGCTCCTGCCCATTGCCACCTCAGCGTCGCCGGGTTTGTGCCAGAGCCGCGGTGAACCCTGACGGCCAGCCCCCCTCTCCCAATAATGGTGCCTGTCCGCTGGTGGGTCGAGCGAGCCTCCCTGTGGTGGAGGCAGCTCTAAGCTTTTTAATTTAAATTGTCTCTCTAATTTGAATGAATACACTTTAAATCCATTTACAAGGATCTATTGGAGGGCAAGTCTCATGCCAGCAGCCGCGTAATTCCAGCTCCAATAGCGTCCACTAAAGCTGCTGCAGTTAAAAAGCTTTTATAAGGATCGAGCTCGGCTGTCCACCGCAAGGCATCCTACTGCCAGTCCCAGCCCCTATGCCTTGGGGTGCCTCCTGATGCTCTTCACTGAGTATCCCGTGGTCCCGAAGCATTTCCTTTGAAAAAATTAAGTGTCCAAACTACAGGTGGTGTAGCTTGCTTAACAGCCGGGATAATCCGCTGACTAGCAGACACTGCTACTAGGCACAAAGTATTCCCTGGGCTAGATGCAGTTAAAAATTTGTAATTAGATACTCTCGTTGGATGCTGAGAAAGCATTCCATAGAGTCTCCTGGCACGCCATATATGATTCTCTTAAAAAGCTTGGGGTAGGGGTCTAGGGGACCCTTTTATAGCCAAAATTACGGCCCTGTATCGCAATACATCACCTAGGCTGAAGATAAATGGAACTGTAGCACCCTGAGGGCTCGATTGCTACAGAGGTATTGCACCTCACCCAGAGGTGTGATATCTCACTCTCAGGTAAGGATGTAGTGTGGATCAGGACCCGACACCTGCATGCATTACACCACATTGCCGTGGGACAGGGCGACCTATATGCCCCTGAGATGGGCACGACAGTCCCTGTCCCTGGCTGGAGTGGGGGGAGGGAACACTGAGGAAGGGGAACCCTGTAGTGCAGGAGCAGGGAGGAAGCAGTTCCTGGGTGCATTGAGAAGGGAGTATAAAAGGTGGGCACCATCTTAGTTCAGTGCAGAGAAGTCTGAGCAGAAGTGGCAGGGAGCAGGGGCTCTGCATGAGCTCTGCTCCAGAGGCGGGCCTAGTAACAGAGGCCCAGGCCCAGGCCTGGAAGAGGGAGAAGGAAGGAAGAGGAGCGGAGAAGGCTCCAGGAACGAGGAACGAAGGGATCCCAGGGGTGCGGACGGGCGAGTCGCCACCGCACGCCCGAATCCACCTGCGTGGAGGGGTCAGGCCAAAGGGGGAGACCGGTCCCCGAAACTAGTGGAGGCAGGAAACGACCCTCAGCTAGAAACAGGAGGCGCAGCCCCTCGCTACACCCGCTAGGAAGGCACCACATAGGGTCAGGGAAACTGGCGCCAAGTTTACCAAGAGGAGGCCCGAGGCAGCCGGACAGAAGGGTTGGTAAGAAAGGCCAGACAAAGGACACACAAAGGGGGTCCTGTGAAGCGCTCCAAAGTTATCTGGGAGTTGTCTGAGCCCCTCACCTGGTGAGCACAGTACGACGTGGGCAGCCGTTACCTGCAGACGTGGTCTGGATAATAAGAACTGTGAGTAAAGGCCCTGGACTGCATCACTGACTCCGTGTCGTTACTGCTGCTGCCCTGCACCATCACCCCTATCCTCCGCATACACTGCCCTGAGGCTATACTCCTCCCATGGGGAGTTATGCTACGCTCTGCTGCACCCACAACACCAGCCTCAGCGGTCTGCCCTGGAGCGGCGGTTCACTCTGACCGCAATCCACGGGTGGCGTAGTCGGACATTTAAACATCAAAACCACATAAATAGTTCCGCCACTGGTTTGACCGCCCTGAGCCACGGAACCGGGTCGCCGCCACGGAGACTACAACCACCAGCATCCACCAAAAAGGGTCCGGCTCCGGGTGTCCCAAGGCCCAGGGGGCGCGTTAGAACATTTTCATCACCTTTCACAATCACCAATGGGACAAGGCAGGGATATACTCTGTCCCCTCTCTTATACATCCTAGTGACGGAGCACCTGCTCTCATCAATTCGCCATAACCCCAATATTAGGTGGATTGAGGTGGGAGGCACCGAGTACAAGTGCGCTCTATTTGCTGATGATGTCCTAGTATATATCACTCAATCACATATATCCATCCATGCTGTTATGGCTGAAATAGATCACTTTGTTACATGGTCAAATTTTAAAATCAATGCAACGAAGTCTGAGGCCCTCGATGTCTCCCTCCCCAAATCCATATAGGATTCCATCCAGTCCAACTTTCCCTTTGCCTGGCCCTCACAGGGTATCAAATACTTAGGAATTCCTATTCATAGAGACCTCTCCCATCTATGTTATCTTAATTTTGGGCCCTTTATTGAACAACTCCATACAGACCACGGTTGGCAAGTTAGAACTGTAAGATTCACTACGTGAACCACTGGTGTTTTGTGGAAAAGCACATGTACACTGTGTTCCAAATTATTATGCAAAAAGTGTTTAGGAGTGATAAGGGAAGAATTTGTTTGTTTGTCAGTTAAACTCATTGATGGTGATGTGTGTCAGGGCTCTTTATATCACTGTAAGCAATTGCAGACACCTGTGCTAATTAGTTTGGCAGGTGTGTCCAATGAAAGGCAAGACTACTTAAGAAGGCTGTCTCACATCAGCAAGATCATTTTTTGCATGATAATGCACAATCTCATGCTGCAAATAAAACATCTGCATCTCTGGCTGATATGGGCATAAAAGGGGACAAACTTATGGTGTGACCCCCATGCTCCCCTGACCTCTACCCCATTCAGAACCTTTGGAGCATCATTAAAAGGAGTGTCTATGATGGCGGGAGGCAGTTCACATCTAAGCAACAGCTCTGGGAGGGTATTCTGTCCTCATGCAAAACAATTGAAGCAGAAACCATCCAAAACCTGACAAATTCAATGGACGAGAGAGTTCAGAAGCTCCTTTCAAACAAGGGGTCCTATGTGAAAATGTAACATCACCTAGAATAAAGTTTTGAGTTGAAAACTGTTTGATTTCAGTTTCTAACAACCTGCTAATGCTTATAATTTCAAAAATGACCATTTTTTTGGTCTTTATTAAAATGAAAAGGTTGATCGAAAAGTTTGGGGGATCTAAGAGTGTGGCAACCCAGTAGTCATGATTACTTAGAATTCTGACAATATGAGGGTCATGCTGCAGGTAGTGCAGCAAGAAGGCACTTATGTGTCTTGCGCATCTCGGAGCCTCAAAATTATTTTCTGGGCTAGATGCAGCTAAAAATTATTATTAATTTTAAATCTGGTGAAGCTTTAGTATAGATGGCCTAATAGGATCAGTGCTGCACACTGCTACAAAGCCCAAATTATTTTCCAGTAAAGATACAGATAAACATGATTAGTAATTTTAAATCTGGTGGAGCTTATTATAGATGGCCTAATAGAATCAGTGGTGCACACTGCTACAAAGCCCAAATTATTTTCCAGCCAAGATACAGATAAACATGATTAGTAATTTGAAAGCTTAAAACGGTTGGTAGGGTGATTTTAACCAATCATCAAGCTTTTACTCTCCCCAGGATGACACAGGGGTAGAAAAGTCGTTTCGGATCCATGATTTGTTCATCTTTATGAACGTGAGTCTGTCTACATTATCAGTGGAGAGCCGCGTGCGCTTATCTGTCAGCACACCACCAGCAGCGCTGAACACACGTTCAGACAGAACGCTGGCTGCGGGGCATGACAAGATCTCCAAGGCGTAAGTGGCTAGCTCCGGCCATTTATCCAGATTGGAAGCCCAAAAAGAGCAAGGGTCCAGTGACACAGTCATGGCTTCAATGTTTACTTGGAGATACTCCTGTACCATCGTCTCTAGGCGTTGACTATGTGTCAGACTTCTTGTCTCCTGTGGCCTTGCAAAGGATGGGCTAAAAAAGTGGTGAAATGATTCCGCAAAATTGATGTTACCAGCAGATACTGTGGTTCTGTTACGGTTTGAGTGCTGAACACTTGACGGTCCCATGGTTGGCAAGTTGGAACTGTGAGATTCACTACGTGCACCACTGGTATTTTGTGGAAAAGCACATGTAAGATTCTGCAACAGTCTCTGCTGATACTCCTGCATGCGTGCATCCCTTTCTATGGCAGGAATAATTTCTGCAAATTTACTTTTGTACCGGGGATCTAACAGTGTGGCAACCCAGTAGTCAGGATTATTTCTAATTCTCACAATTCGAGGGTCATGTTGCAGGTAGTGCAGCAAGAAGGCACTCATGTGTGTTGCGCATCCAGGAGCACCAAGTCCCTGTTGTGTTGGTGGCGAGGTAACAATCATGCTTCCTTCCTCTGTCCTCTCCCACCAACCTCGCACAACAGAAATGTGATCAAGGTCTCCCTCATCTGATGAGTCTTCCATCAGTTCGTCCTCCACTTCTTCCTGGGCTCCTGCACCTTCCTCACTAGTTTGGCTGCTACCATGCGCCCTGGTAAAACCATCTCCCCCACCCTCACATGCCTGCCGCCTTGGTGCTGCCGACCGTCTGGACCTTGCAGATGTTAGCCCTTCCGCATACAACTCCTCCTCCTCTACTTCCTCCACCTCCTCTTGTGCCACCACCTGACTCCGAATTCTGTTTAACATGTGCTCCAGCATGTAAATCACCGGAATAGTCATGCTGATAATGGCATCGTCAGCACTAAACATCTTCGTCGCCATTTCAAAACTGTGCAGAAGGGTGCATAGGTCCCTGATCTGAGACCACTCCTCCAGCGTGATTTGCCCCACCTCTGGATCTCGTTGGCCCAGGCTATACGTCAGAACGTATTGCACCAGGGCTTGTCGGTGCTGCCACAGTCGCTGCAACATGTGCAGAGTTGAATTCCACCGGGTAGGCACATCGCATTTTAGCCGGTGAAGTGGCAGGCCCAACGACTTCTGTAGAGATGTAAGTCGCTGAGCTGCGTGATGCGAACGGCGGAAGTGAGCACACAGCGACCGTGCCCTCTGCAGAAGGCCATCTAGTCTGGGATAGTGGGCTAAAAATTGCTGGACAACCAGGTTCAACACGTGAGCCATACAAGGCACGTGTGTGACATTGCCCCGGCGAAGGGCCGCACCCAGGTTTGCAGCATTGTCGCACACGGCCTTCCCTGGTTTCAGGTCCAGTGGAGACAACCATTCATGAAATTGGTTCTCCAGAGCTGACCACAACTCCTCAGCTGTGTGACTCACATTTCCCAGACATTTCAATGTAAAAACCGCCTGATGACGTTGAGCCCTACTGCCAGCATAGTAAGGAGGTGTGCAGGATCCCTTCTGCGCAGTTAAAAAGCTTGTGGCATGACCAGACAGGCTTTGGGTGCAGGTGGAAGACCGAGAGGAGGTTGAGGAGGCAGAAGCAGTGGAGGAACTTTGACATAAAGAGGATTGACACACAACTCGTGGGGACGGCATGACTTGGACAGCAGCCCCTTGTCCTGCTGTCACCATAGTTACCCAGTGCCCAGTCAGCGACATGTAACGCCCCTGTCCATGCCTACTCGTCCAAGTGTCTGTGGTGAAATGCACCCTGTCACACACAGAGTTTCTCAAAGAAGCGGTGATGCTGTGTGCGACATGCTGGTGGAGCGCAGGCACACCTTTCTTTGAGAAGTAGTGCCGACTGGGCATCTGGTACTGGGGCACTGCGACGGACATAAGGTTTCGAAAATCCTCTGTGTCCACCAGGCGGAAAGGCAGCATTTCTGTAGCCAAGAGCTTGCAGATGGTGAAATTCAACCTCTTAGCTTTCTCATGGCTAGGAGGAAATGGTGTTTTACTTGTCCACATCTGAGGGACCGAGGGCTGGCTATTGTGCTTAGACGGGGTTGATAAGGGTGTCCCCGGCAAACTGCCGGTCTGTGAGGAAGATGCAGGCGGACATGTTAGGTTGCCTTGATCCAAAGGTGGTGCTATCGATGTCGGACAGCGCTCAACACCAGCTGGTGTTACCACCTCCAAAGAAAATGATGACCTGCCAATCACGCTGGCTGTTGCGGGTAAAGAGGTGGCAGGTCTGCGCCCCAAAACAGGTGTGACTGCTGTCCCCCCAGTCACAGAGGATGAAGAGGCCGCGGATGCACAAGATATGGCAGACGGTGGTTGGCCTGGCCGGCTAGGCCGCATTGTAGCACACTGAGCTTCCCACTGCAACTTATGCTTCATGTCCATGTGCTGGTTCATGCATGAAGTACTCAAACTATGTATTTTTTGGCCTCTACTTAGCTTTTGCTGACAAATGTTACAGATAACACGAGTTGGGTCATCTTTATCGATCTGAAAAAATGCCCAGGCTATGCAAGGCTTAGCACCCATGCGACCTGAAGAGCCACCACGACTTGTGGTGAGAGGCAGAGTTGTGTTTGAGGATGCAGTTGTTGACGTGCTTCCAGTACTACGTCTCTGTCCAGGAAGGCGCAACCTGACCTCGTCGTCACTAGCATCTTCCTCCACCTCCTCTGCTGACCTCATCTCTTGGCTGACTGTGGGTTCACAGTAAGTGGGATCTCCAACCTCATCATCATCACCCTGTGCGTTATCACACCCGTCGTCCTCAGAGCCAACCTGTTCCTGCCCTGACAAAAAACTAAAGTTGTCGCTCCAATCAGGTATTTGAGTCTTATCATCGTCTTCCTCATTGTCTCCACCAACAGGAATTACAGTTTGGGAATGAGGGTCTACATTATGGTCAGAACCTTCTGCGTCTGGTCCTGGATCCGACTCATAAAGATTCTGGGCATCAGTGCAGATCATTTCCTCGTCTGGATTCACAGAAGCGCTGGAGTCGACCTCTGATTCCCAGGCTATAGTATGAGTAAACAGCTCTGCAGACTCAACCATCTGTTCTACCTCATACTCAGACGGGCAGCTGGAGATTTGGGAGCTGTGAGGAAGCAAGTGCGATTGGGGTGACACCTTTGAGGACTGGAGTATTTGTGATGTTGAAGTTGATGTGGAGGCGAGCCCACTTAAAGGAGCACTTGATATCCGTTGAAGCACCTGCTGTTTTTGTGCCTCATCTGGAATTTGTAGCGATTGGCGTGGCCGTAAGAAAGGGATCTTATCACATTGTCTGCTAAAAGAAGTAGACATTTTAGTTTGGCTGGAAGATGGTCTTTCTTCTGCAGATGTTACTGTTGCTTTAACACCTACCCCACAGACACAACCTTTTATCCCCTTCCCAACACGCCTATTCCCCTTTCCACCAGCAGCAGGCCTTTCTCCACTAATTTTGGTGGTTAACTAATTCACAACTCTGGAGTTGTTTGCACAAAAAAACAATGGATGGGAACCGAGCAGAGCTGAGTGGCCAAACTGTGGTATTAGGCCAAAACTACTGGCTGGGTTAGATGCAGAAAAAAATTATATTCAATTTGCAACCTGATGGAGGTCAGTATAGATGGACTAATAGAACAAGTCCCACACACAGCTAGAAGCCCAAATATTTTTTCAGAGGTAGATGCAGAAAAATTTTTTATTCAGTTTACAACCTGATGGAGGTCAGTATAGATGGACTAATAGAGAAAGTCCCACACACTGCTAGAAGGCCAAATATTTTTTCAGAGCTAGATGCAGACAAAAAATTATTTTGAATTTGCAACCTGATGGAGGTCAGTATAGGTGGACTAATAGAACAAGCCCCACACACTGCTAGAAGGCAAAATATTTTTTCAGAGCTAGATGCATAAAAAAATTATATTCAGTTTGCAACCTGATGGAGGTCTGTATAGATGGATTAATAGAACAAGTCCCACACACAGCTAGAAGCCCAAATATTTTTTCAGAGGTAGATGCAGATAAAAATTATTTTTAATTTGCAACCTTATGGAGGTCAGTATAGATGGACTAATAGAGAAAGTCCCACACACTGCTAGAAGGCCAAATATTTTTTCAGAGCTAGATGCAGATAAAAATTATTTTTAATTTGCAACCTGATGGAGGTCAGTATAGATGGACTAATAGAGAAAGTCCCACACACTGCTAGAAGGCCAAATATTTTTTCAGAGCTAGATGCAGATAAAAATTATATTCAATTTGCAACCTGATGGAGGTCAGTATAGATGGACTAATAGAACAAGTCCCACACACAGCTAGAAGCCCAAATATTTTTTCAGAGGTACTGTAGATGCAGATAAAAATTATTTTTAATTTGCAACCTGATGGAGGTCAGTATAGATGGACTAATACAACAAGTCCCACACACAGCTAGAAGCCCAATATTTTTTCAGAGGTAGATGCAGAAAAAAATATATTCAGTTTGCAACCTGATGGAGGTCAGTATAGATGGAGTAATAGAACAAGTCCCACACACTGCTAGAAGCCCAAATATTTTTTCAGAGGTAGATGCAGATAAAAATTATTTTTAATTTGCAACCTGATGGAGGTCAGTATAGATGGACTAATAGAGAAAGTCCCACACACTGCTAGAAGGCCAAATATTTTTTCAGAGCTAGATGCAGATAAAAATTATATTCAATTTGCAACCTGATAGAGGTCAGTATAGATGGACTAATAGAGAAAGTCCCACACACTGCTAGAAGGCCACATATTTTTTCAGAGGTAGATGCAGAAAAAAATATATTCAGTTTGCAACCTGATGGAGGTCTGTATAGATGGATTAATAGAACAAGTCCCACACACAGTTAGAAGCCCAATATTTTTTCAGAGGTAGATGCAGAAAAAAATATATTCAGTTTGCAACCTGATGGAGGTCAGTATAGATGGACTAATACAACAAGTCCCACACACAGCTAGAAGCCCAATATTTTTTCAGAGGTAGATGCAGAAAAAAATATATTCAGTTTGCAACCTGATGGAGGTCTGTATAGATGGATTAATAGAACAAGTCCCACACACAGCTAGAAGCCCAATATTTTTTCAGAGGTAGATGCAGAAAAAAATATATTCAGTTTGCAACCTGATGGAGGTCAGTATAGATGGACTAATACAACAAGTCCCACACACAGCTAGAAGCCCAATATTTTTTCAGAGCTAGATGCAGAAAAAAATTATATTCAATTTGCAACCTGATGGAGGTCAGTATAGATGGACTAATAGAATGATGCTATGCCCAAAAGATTTTACTTCACTAGGTGCAGTAAAAAAATTGGTATTCTATACACAGGTGGTATATCTTGCAACACAGATAGGCTACTCCACTGACTAACACACTCTGCAATAGGCCAAAAAGGATTAGCTTTGCTAGATTCAGCCAAATGCTGTGAAAAAAACTTGCACAGCACTGGCACAGACCTGCCTGGCAAAAACTGATAGGAACTGATGTAACCTAGTCTTGAAAAGGACTCCAATTACAATTAGTCTTTACTCCCACAATCTATCTATTTAAGAGCACAGACCTGCCTGATAAAAGTCATAGGAAATGCTGTAACCTAGTCCTTAAAAGGACTGCAATCACAACTATTCCCTACTCCCAAGCTATCTGTAGATTTGTGCGAAAATTGGCTTGAAATTAACAAGGTATAGCGCACACAGCAACAGCGGTGCCGTCTAACACGCAGCTGCAGCAGTGAGAAAATGGTGGCGACGGGGAAAATGGCTTGGTCTTATAGGTCAAGGACATGTGACATACACTGCCAATGACACATGCCCTTGCTTGTGTGAAAAAAAGCACTTCGCTCCGTGTGTGCGCTGCTGATAGGCTGACAGATTGCACCTCCCCACTGTTAATGCGGGAAAGAGAAAATAAAAATGGAGATCTTCATTGTTCCTGCAGAGATCCATCCCCTGCCCCTCCCCCCACCCCGCTGTACACTCAAACTGCGTATTAACATTAATTTTCATCATTACTGAGAAAAAATCCAGTTATGATTTTGGTGCACGAACAGTTATCGAACATAACCTCGAACAGCCGAATTTTTCTCAAATTGTTCGTGTTCGCCGAACGGCTCGAACACCGCCCAAAACAGCTCGAATTTGAGATTGGCGAACAGTTCGAGTAGAACAACGCTCATCTTTAGTGGGCCAGTCAATTGGTTTCCGATACCCAGATGTCTGGATTGAACCATGTTGAATTATTATGGCGGTATCCAGAAAGTTAATTTCTGTATTTGAGTAGTCCAATGTCAAGTTTATGGTAACCAAAATCCCACAATGTCTGTCCACCATCTCATCCTTCTTCTCTGCCAGATTTCTAAAACTCAACATGGATAAAACAGAGTTCATCTTTCCAACCTCTCATTCATATCCCCCATCTGACCTATCCATCAACGTCAATGGCTGGTCACTCTCCCCAGTCCCACAAGCTCGCTGCCTTGGGGTAACCCTGGACTCTGATCTCTCCTTCAAACCACATATCCAAGCCCTTTCCACTTCCTGCCGACTCCAACTCAAAAACATCTCCCGGATCCGTGCATTCCTCAGCAAAGACTCTGCAAAAACACTAGTGCATGCCCTCATCATCTCCCGCCTTGACTACTGCAATCTCCTGCTCTGTGGCCTCCCTTCCAACACTCTTGCGCCCCTCCAATCTAACTTAAACTCTGCTGCTCGACTAATCCACCTGTCCCCCCACTATTCCCTGGCCTCTCCCCTTTGTCAATCCCTTCACTGGCTCCCCATTGCCCAGAGACTCCAGTTCAAAACCCTAACCATGGCATACAAAGCCATCCACAACCTGTCTCCTTCATACATCTGTGACCTAGTCTCCCGGTACTTACCTGCATGCAACGTCCGATCCTCACAAGATCTCCTTCTCTACTCCCCTCTTATCTCCTCTTCCCACAATCGCATACAAGATTTCTCCCATGCATCCCCCCTACTCTGGAACTCTCTACCCCAACACATCAGACTCTCGCCTACCATGGAAGCCTTCAAAAGAAACCTGAAGACCTACCTCTTCCGACAAGCCTACAACCTGCAGTAACCACCGCTCCACCACATTACTGCATGACCTCCTCTACCCCCACCTACTGTATCCTCACCCATCCCTTGTAGACTGTCAGCCCTCGCGGGCAGGGTCCTCGCTCCTTCTGTACCAGTCGCCGACTCGTTTTGTTAAGATTATGTCAATGTTTTTGCTATGTATATCCCTATCACATGTAAAGCGCCATGGAATAAATGGCGCTATAATAATAAATAGTAATAAAAGGTAATGGATCTTTCATGGGATTTTATAAATTCTTTTTCAGACTCAGTCCAGATTATTAAGATGTCATTGATGTAACGGTAATGGGCCAAGGGTTTGATGGATCAGGATGCTAAAAAGTCATTTTCCAGTTTAGCCATGAAAAGCATGGCATATTAGGGTGCTATTTTGCTTCCCGTAGTGGTTTCGGTGAGTTACAGATATAGCTCCTCACCGACACAGAAAAAGTTATGCGTGAGGATAAATTTGTTGAGTTTTAATACAGACTCAGAAGGCCTTCATTAAACATTTGGTATGCGGTTAGTCCAACCTCATGTGGGATGCTGAAATATAGGGATTCCAAATCCATGGTGACTAAGATGGCACCCTTGGATAGGGGACCTATTGTAGATAGCTTTTTTAAAATGTCAGTAGTATCTTCCTGAGATTTTTTCAGTTAGTGTTCCCATTCCTGAGATGATTGGCCCCCTGGGTTGCCTGGCTTATGAATCTTGGGAAGCATACAGAAAATTCCTATCCTAGGATTCTAAGGTATAAAGTACAAACGATTTGCGGAATCTGTACACAGGCCTCTGATGACCCTTTTCAACTCCCTCAAAAATTTTGGAGTAAGGTCATCATCCAATCTGGTGTAGTACTGTATGTCTGTCTGCTGTCTGTGTGCTTCTTTAATGTAGTACGTTGCATTCAGGAAGACTATGGCACCACCTTTATTCACAGATTTAATAGTGAGCTCCTTGTTGTTCTTCAGGTTATGAATTGCCCTTCTATCCAGCACCCTAATATTAGATGTTTCTTTTCTATGCTTATCCAATATTGTCGACTGCACCAAATGTCTAAATGAGTCAATATATTTGTCCAAAGAGGTCCAAAATCTGAGGAATCTGCTCCAGAAACAGTAAGGGCATCAGGTCTGTTACATGGATATTGGGAGAATAAAACTTTCACACCGCTTATGTAAGCTAATTAAGGATTCACTCTCTGAGCTCAGTTTGTTTGTTGTTTAAAATGTTCATTTATTATGTCATGTCTCTGGTCTTTTTGTGTATATGTTTGTGTTTCTTCAGATACGTTGTTATATCATGCCTGATGAAGAAACCTAAGTAGTCTTGATAACTTGCTTTATAACATTACTTATTCTATTTTTGTTAGCAATTCAAAGATATCATAACTACAAGATTATTTTGTTTGCCCCACTGAGAAAAATAAGTCTTACAGAGAGATGCAACAGTCTTAAAATTGCTATGATCAAAAGTTTTTGTTGAAAATAGTCAACAAGGTTGCAAAAATTGAAAATTGTGTTGAGAAAAAAAGGATGCACATTAACTGCTAAAGATTTGAGAAAAATGAAACATGAAGGGAACAGGAGCCCATTATCCTCCAGTGCCGTCATATTTCATAACTGCAACCTCCCTGGAGTGTCCAGAAGTAAAAGATGTTTATTGCTAAGAGACTTGGCCAAGGTAAGGAACTAGACAATTGGTGCCTACTGATTTATCTGTCCTATACTTTTTGGTACATATATTTGGCGCAGTGAGTTAACAATAATTATTAGTTAAAAGGTGGAAGAGTGTATAAATGCAGAAAATATTCCTCATCCTTTTGTGGTCCATTTAATTGAATAAAAATTATATTATGTATTGTTTAATCTTGTTGATGTCAAAAGTCTAAACAGAGGTAATCACAGCTAAAGTTTTACTCTAATTGTATCTAAAAGTCAGATAGTTGAAAAACCCGGGTAAAGGTAAGATGTCCCAATTTGCACTACAATGCATATAAATACCAAAAGACTAAACTGTGCTAGGACTATAATTAATAATCTTTATTTGGTAAAAAGTTTATTAAAAACAAATCATATAAAAAATCCAACATACAAACACACAGACAAGTTGGTGGGTGAGTAGCTGGTTACAAATATCAGTAAGTGTGAAGTAACAAGCTCATATAGAGAAAATTAATTTTACATAAATTCAAGTATATCAAATACAGCTAGTCACTCCATATATAGCAAATCCTGAGTAAATGGTCATAGATAAATGTTCATAAGGATAATTCAGCCCAAAGCTATAATGAGCACGTGTTGACTAATGTCATGATGAATAACCATACTCACCCACCAAACAGCAATGCACGTTTCACAGATGCTTTGTCAGGGGTCACGTGTGGGCTGAATTATCCTTATGAACATTTATCTATGACCATTTGCTCAGGGTCATGTGTATGGAGTGACTAGCTGTATTTGATATACTTGAATTTATGTAAAATTAATTTTCTCTATATGAGCTTGTTACTTCACACTTACTGATAAATGTAACCAGGGTCCCCCTCAGCTACTCACCCACCAACTTGTCTGTGTGTCTGTATGTTGGATTTTTTATATGCTTTGTTTTTTATCAACTTTGTACTAAATATACTTACATTTTAAGTTATGTGTATTTATTATAGTACTAGGACAGTTTATTCTTTTGGTATCTAATTGTATCTAGTCTAGCCAGTGCTTTTCACTAAGCAACACACATCCCAGACTGGTACATTTTACCTACACCAAAACGTGTACATATATAGAGTTGATACAATCATATTCAACTGTATAGTATATTGTAGATGAAAGAATAAGAAGACTCATCCTAGATGCTAGAATCACTATAAAATGACAGTATGTACTTGTTCACAAACTACATGTCACTTGCTGCTCATAGAAATTAACAGAACATTATAATGGCCCATAAATGCAGCTTATTAAAATACACACAAGGCAATGAAGCATAAACAAATGAATATGTTCTTCCTCTCAACTACCATCTGTGCAGTTACTGGTTCTGCATGTAGAAGCGCAACAAGAGGCATGACTTGGAATATAGCCTCAGCATATCTGATCTATAAAGCTTCCCACTGATCTTCGAAATGAGAGACCAACAGTTCAGACAAGTGGAAACAAAAGAATGTTAATTATCTTTCTACACTAAACTTAAAGGATTCTTTTGAACATCTCTTTTCAGGAGCACACCCCTCCCCAGCTTCCTGACTTTCTTATTGCAGAGGGGGTGGATGCATCACTTTGACTAACAGTTCAGGCCAGCAGATAGTTTTACTGCTAAACCTCAACTTTAAAGCCACTTTGAAGAGAGCTACTCTGGCTAAGCAGGGGTGAATGTGCCAGATCCTGTCTGGACTCAGTGTAATCTGCACATTTTCAGACACAACTCCAATATAGCAGTAGTAGTCTTTATCCTGGCAACAAGTAGTAAACAATAAGTAATAAAAAAATTATTTTGCAGGAGCATAGATAGAAAAAAGTAAGTTTCAAACTTGCTTCATTTCACACGGTGTACTTGACTATATCATTTAACAACATGAGGATAATCATTTAATCCATTTGTGGATCACTGTAACAAACAAGTACACTGACGAGCAAAAGGGTAACAATGTTTTGAACTTTTGACTTTCAGGCTCCATATTTCACCAACCACTACGGCTTTGAATGTGAGAATATCAGAATTTTATAGACAATCATCTTGGTTATTTCATACATACATTTGACTTGCAACTATTTAGCATATGATTAGTTATGCAGACTCTTGTCATGTCACTGCATTGTTACTGTTTTCCTCCTAAAAATCTAAATTTACATTTTTATTATTTTGTTAGAATTTTGTAAATTCACCTTTGGCTTTCAACACAGCCTAAATCCTTCTGGGCATGCTCTTGATCAGATTCAAGCATGTCTTGACCAAAATCTGATCCAAGGTCTCTTCTACATGTTCCCAAAGTTGGTTCATGCTGATTGACTCACTTGGATATGTATACAGCTTTTTCATCAACTCTACCCACAAGCGTTCAATTGGGTTGAGGTTTGGGGACTGTGGGGAGCTAATCCAGCATTTCTACTTCATTGTCATTGAAAAATTTCTTCGCCATTCTTGACGTACAGTATGCTTCGGGTCGTTGTCCTGCTGGAACACTATGTCGTCCTTTTCATAGCCATAGTACTCAAGTGTTGTAGGATACTCACATATAGCTTAGCATTGAGACTACCATTGATCCTGGTCAGTTGTCCAACGCCTTTTGCTGTGAAACAACCCTATATCATGAGGCTTCCTCCAGCAAACTTGACAGTTCCTCCAATTTCTCGATCCATTAGCCCCTTTTTCCCTTGTTTCTTCCAGACCCATTTGCACCCATCAGAGAGCTGTCTATGGACTTTCGTCTCATCACTCCAAATCACCAGTTTCCAATCTTCTACTGTCCGCTTTTCGTACTTTGCTGTAAACTCAAGCTGACGCTACTTAAGACAATATTGAAGTCGAGGCTTCTTCACCTTTTTTCGGGCCACCATTCCAGATTTGTGCAATGTGCGTCGTACGGTGCTTGCATGGGCGTCTGTGATCTCACTATTACGAAGCATACGAGCCACCTCCACTGCCGTGTTTGTCGTGCCAGAACTGATAGACCTTGTGATAAGCCTTGTGATTATTGGTTTTTGGACGGACTTCATTTAGTATTTTTCCAACTGTCATGGCACTCACATGATGCAGTTTGGCAATTTTTTTAGCTGAGAGACCGCTACCGATGAGCTGGATGATGCTGTTTATCTCTTTTCTTGGGAAATCTTCTTCATGGTTGCTCCTCGATTCGAACCAGTGACTTGGGAATCAGCCTATTAACACACTGAGCTATTAGGGAATGTGAGAACAAGTTGTAATTTGTAGTACACAGGAAGAAAAAGATTTTTCCACCATTAGAAGCAAAACCATAACAATGCAGTGAAATGACAAGAGTCTGCATAATTAATCATATACTAAATAGTTGCAAGTCAAATTTATGAATGAGATAGCCAAGATGATTGTCTATAAAATGATGGTACTCTCACATTTGAAGCAGTTGTGGTTGGTGAGATATAAAGCCTGAAAGTCAAAAGTTCAAAACATTGTTATCCTTTTGATCGTCAGTATAATATGCAATTGTACTTCAATATTGGGACCCAAACTGCCATCAATTCACTTACACAAACATATACAGTACAGACCAAAAGTTTGGACACACCTTCTCATTTAAAGATTTTTTCTGTATTTTCATAACTATGAAAATTGTACATTCACACTGAAGGCATCAAAACTATGAATTAACAAATGTGGAAATATATACTTAACAAAAAAGTGTGAAACAACTGAAAATATGTCTTATATTCTAGGTTCTTCTAAGTAGCCACCTTTTGCTTTGATGACTGCTTTGCACACTCTTGGCATTCTCTTGATGAGCTTCAAGAGGTAGTCACTGGAAATGATTTTCACTTCACAGGTGTGCCCTGTCAGGTTTAATAAGTGGGATTTCTTGTCTTATAAATGGGGTTGGGACCATCAGTTGTGTTGTGCAGAAGTCTGGAGGATACACAGCTGATAGTCCTACTGAATAGACTGTTAGAATTTGTATTATGGCAAGAAAAAAGCAGCTAAGTAAAGAAAAACGAGTGGCCATCATCACTTTAAGAAATGAAGGTCAGTCAGTCTGAAAATTTGGGCAAACTTTGAAAGTGTCCCGAAGTGCAGTTGCAAAAACCATCAAGCGCTACAAAGAAACTGGCTCACATGAGGACCGCCCCAGGAAAGGAAGACCAAGAGTCACCTCTGCTTCTGAGGATAAATTTATCCGAGTCACCAGCCTCAGAAATCGCAGGTTAACAGCAGCTCAGATTAGAGACCAGGTCAATGCCACACAGAGTTTTAGCAGCAGACACATCTCTTCAACAACTGTTAAGAGGAGACTTTGTGCAGCAGGCCTTCATGGTAAAATAGCTGCTAGGAAACCACTGCTAAGGACAGGCAACAAGCAGAAGAGACTTGTTTGGGCTAAAGAACACAAGAAATGGACATTAGACCAGTGGAAATCTGTGCTTTACTCTGATGAGTCCAAATTTGAGATCTTTGGTTCCAACCACCGTGTCTTTGTGTGACGCAGAAAAGGAGAACAGATGGACTCTACATGCCTGGTTCCCACTGTGAAGCATGGATGAGGAGGTGTGATGGTGTGGGGGTGCTTTGCTGGTGACACTGTTGGGGATTTATTCAAAATTGAAGGCATACTGAACCAGCATGGCTACCACAGCATCTTGCAGCGGCATGCTATTCCATCCGGTTTGCGTTTAGTTGGACCATTATTTATTTTTCAACAAGACAATGACCCCAAACACACTTCCAGGCTGTGTAAGGGCTATTTGACCAAGAAGGAGAGTGATGGGGTGCTACGCCAGATGACCTGGCCTCCACAGTCACCAGACCTGAACCCAATCGAGATGGTTTGGGGTGAGCTGGACGGCAGAGTGAAGGCAAAAGGGCCAACAAGTGCTAAGCATTTCTGGGAACTCATTCAAGATTGTTGGAAGGCCATTTCCGGTGACTACCTCTTGAAGCTCATCAAGAGAATGCCTAGAGTGTGCAAAGCAGTCATCAATAGAGATGAGCGTTGTTCTACGCGAACTGTTCGCCAATCTCAAATTCGAGCTCTTTTGGGCGGTGTTCAAGCCGTTCGGCGAACACGAACGATTTGAGAAAAATTCGGCTGTTCGAGGTTATGTTCGATAACTGTTCGTGCACCAAAATCATAACTGGATTTTTTCTCAGTAATGATGAAAATTAATGTTAATACGCAGTTTGAGTGTACAGCGGGGTGGGGGGAGGGGCAGGGGATGGATCTCTGCAGGAATATTGAAGATCTCCATTTTTTTTTCTCTTTCCCGTATTTGCAGTGGGGAGGTGCAGTCTGTCAGCCTATCAGCAGCGCACACACGGAGCGAACTGCTGTTTTTCACACAAGCAAGGGCATGTGTCATTGGCAGTGTATGTCACATGTCCTTGCCCTATAAAACCAAGCCATTTTCCCCGTCGCCACCATTTTCTCACTGCTGCAGCTGCGTGTTAGACGGCACCGCTGTTGCTGTGTGCGCTATACCTTGTTAATTTCAAGCCAATTTTTGCACAAATCTACAGATAGCTTGGGAGTAGGGGATAGTTGTGATTGCAGTCCTTTTAAGGACTAGGTTACAGCATTTCCTACGACTTTTATCCGGCAGGTCTGTGCTCTTAAATAGATAGATTGTGGGAGTAAAGACTAATTGTAATTGCAGTCCTTTTCAGGACTAGGTTACATCAGTTCCTATCAGTTTTTGCCAGGCAGGTCTGTGCCAGTGCTGTGCAAGTTTTTTTCACAGCATTTGGCTGAATCTAGCAAAGCTAATCCTTTTTGGCCTATTGCAGAGTGTGTTAGTCAGTGGAGTAGCCTATCTGTGTTGCAAGATATACCACCTGTGTATAGAATACCAATTTTTTTACTGCACCTAGTGAAGTAAAATCTTTTGGGCATAGCATCATTCTATTAGTCCATCAATACTGACCTCCATCAGGTTGCAAATTGAATATAATTTTTTTCTGCATCTAGCTCTGAAAAAATATTTGGGCTTCTAGCAGTGTGTGGGACTTGTTCTATTAGTCCATCTATACTGACCTCCATCAGGTTGCAAACTGAATATATTTTTTTTCTGCATCTACCTCTGAAAAAATATTGGGCTTCTAGCTGTGTGTGGGACTTGTTCTATTAATCCATCTATACAGACCTCCATCAGGTTGCAAACTGAATATATTTTTTTTCTGCATCTACCTCTGAAAAAATATTGGGCTTCTAGCTGTGTGTGGGACTTGTTCTATTAATCCATCTATACAGACCTCCATCAGGTTGCAAACTGAATATAATTTTTTTCTGCATCTAGCTCTGAAAAAATAGTTGGCCTTCTAGCAGTGTGTGGGACTTTCTCTATTAGTCCATCTATACTGACCTCCATAAGGTTGCAAATTAAAAATAATTTTTATCTGCATCTAGCTCTGAAAAAATATTTGGCCTTCTAGCAGTGTGTGAGACTTTCTCTATTAGTCCATCTATACTGACCTCCATCAGGTTGCAAATTAAAAATAATTTTTATCTGCATCTACCTCTGAAAAAATATTTGGGCTTCTAGCTGTGTGTGGGACTTGTTCTATTAGTCCATCTATACTGACCTCCATCAGGTTGCAAACTGAATATAATTTTTTTCTGCATCTAGCTCTGAAAAAATATTTGGCCTTCTAGTAGTGTGTGAAACTTTCTCTATTAGTCCATCTATACTGACCTCCATCAGGTTGCAAATTAAAAATAATTTTTATCTGCATCTAGCTCTGAAAAAATATTTGGCCTTCTAGCAGTGTGTGCGACTTTCTCTATTAGTCCATCTATACTGACCTCCATCAGGTTGCAAATTAAAAATAATTTTTATCTGCATCTAGCTCTGAAAAAATATTTGGCCTTCTAGCAGTGTGTGGGACTTTCTCTATTAGTCCATCTATACTGACCTCCATCAGGTTGCAAACTGAATATATTTTTTTCTGCATCTACCTCTGAAAAAATATTGGGCTTCTAGCTGTGTGTGGGACTTGTTCTATTAATCCATCTATACAGACCTCCATCAGGTTGCAAACTGAATATATTTTTTTTCTGCATCTACCTCTGAAAAAATATTGGGCTTCTAGCTGTGTGTGGGACTTGTTCTATTAATCCATCTATACAGACCTCCATCAGGTTGCAAACTGAATACAATTTTTTTCTGCATCTAGCTCTGAAAAAATAGTTGGCCTTCTAGCAGTGTGTGGGACTTTCTCTATTAGTCCATCTATACTGACCTCCATCAGGTTGCAAATTAAAAATAATTTTTATCTGCATCTAGCTCTGAAAAAATATTTGGCCTTCTAGCAGTGTGTGGGACTTTCTCTATTAGTCCATCTATACTGACCTCCATCAGGTTGCAAATTAAAAATAATTTTTATCTGCATCTACCTCTGAAAAAATATTTGGGCTTCTAGCTGTGTGTGGGACTTGTTCTATTAGTCCATCTATACTGACCTCCATCAGGTTGCAAACTGAATATAATTTTTTTCTGCATCTAGCTCTGAAAAAATATTTGGCCTTCTAGTAGTGTGTGGGACTTTCTCTATTAGTCCATCTATACTGACCTCCATCAGGTTGCAAATTAAAAATAATTTTTATCTGCATCTAGCTCTGAAAAAATATTTGGCCTTCTAGCAGTGTGTGGGACTTTCTCTATTAGTACATCTATACTGACCTCCATCAGGTTGCAAATTAAAAATAATTTTTATCTGCATCTACCTCTGAAAAAATATTAGGACTTCTAGCTGTGTGTGGGACTTGTTCTATTAGTCCATCTATACTGACCTCTATCAGGTTGCAAACTGAATATAATTTTTTTCTGCATCTAGCTCTGAAAAAATATTTGGCCTTCTAGCAGTGTGTGAGACTTTCTCTATTAATCCATCTATACTGACCTCCATCAGGTTGCAAATTAAAAATAATTTTTTTTCTGCATCTACCTCTGAAAAAATATTGGGCTTCTAGCTGTGTGTGGGACTTGTTCTATTAATCCATCTATACAGACCTCCATCAGGTTGCAAACTGAATATAATTTTTTTCTGCATCTCCCTCTGAAAAAATATTTGGGCTTCTAGCTGTGTGTGGGACTTGTTCTATTAGTCCATCTATACTGACCTCCATCAGGTTGCAAACTGAATATAATTTTTTTCTGCATCTAGCTCTGAAAAAATATTTGGCCTTCTAGTAGTGTGTGGGACTTTCTCTATTAGTCCATCTATACTGACCTCCATCAGGTTGCAAATTAAAAATAATTTTTATCTGCATCTAGCTCTGAAAAAATATTTGGCCTTCTAGCAGTGTGTGGGACTTTCTCTATTAGTACATCTATACTGACCTCCATCAGGTTGCAAATTAAAAATAATTTTTATCTGCATCTACCTCTGAAAAAATATTAGGACTTCTAGCTGTGTGTGGGACTTGTTCTATTAGTCCATCTATACTGACCTCCATCAGGTTGCAAACTGAATATAATTTTTTTCTGCATCTAGCTCTGAAAAAATATTTGGCCTTCTAGCAGTGTGTGAGACTTTCTCTATTAATCCATCTATACTGACCTCCATCAGGTTGCAAGTTAAAAATAATTTTTTTTCTGCATCTACCTCTGAAAAAATATTGGGCTTCTAGCTGTGTGTGGGACTTGTTCTATTAATCCATCTATACAGACCTCCATCAGGTTGCAAACTGAATATAATTTTTTTCTGCATCTCCCTCTGAAAAAATATTTGGGCTTCTAGCTGTGTGTGGGACTTGTTCTATGAGTCCATCTATACTGACCTCCATCAGGTTGCAAACTGAATATAATTTTTTTCTGCATCTAGCTCTGAAAAAATATTTGGCCTTCTAGCAGTGTGTGGGACTTGTTCTATTAGTCCACCTATACTGACCTCCATCAGGTTGCAAATTCAAAATAATTTTTTGTCTGTATCTAGCTCTGAAAAAATATTTGGTCTTCTAGCAGTGTGTGGGACTTTCTCTATTAGTCCATCTATACTGACCTCCATCAGGTTGCAAACTGAATATATTTTTTTCTGCATCTACCTCTGAAAAAATATTTGGGCTTCTAGCTGTGTGTGGGACTTGTTCTATTAGTCCATCTATACTGACCTCCATCAGGTTGCAAATCGAATATAATTTTTTTCTCCATCTAACCCAGCCAATAGTTTTGGCCTAATACCACAGTTTGGCCACTCAGCTCTGCTCGGTTCCCATCCATTGTTTTTTTGTGCAAACAACTCCAGAGTTGTGAATTAGTTAACCACCAAAATGAGTGGAAAAAGGCCTGCTGCTGGTGGAAAGGGGAATAGGCGTGTTGGGAAGGGGAAAAAAGGTTGTGTCCGTGGGGTAGGTGTTAAAGCAACAGTAACATCTGCAGAAGAAAGACCATCTTCCAGCCAAACTAAAATGTCTACTTCTTTTAGCGGACAATGTGATAAGATCCCTTTCTTACGGCCACGCCAATCGCTACAAATTCCAGATGAGGCACAAAAACAGCAGGTGCTTCAACGGATATCAAGTGCTCCTTTAAGTGGGCTCTCCTCCACATCAACTTCAACATCACAAATACTCCAGTCCTCAAAGGTGTCACCCCAATCGCACTTGCTTCCTCACAGCTCCCAAATCTCCAGCTGCCCGTCTGACTGATGCCCAGAATCTTTATGAGTCGGATCCAGGACCAGACGCAGAAGGTTCTGACCATAATGTAGACCCTCATTCCCAAACTGTAACTCCTGTTGGTGGAGACAATGAGGAAGACGATGATGAGACTCAAATACCTGATTGGAGCGACAACTTTAGTTTTTTGTCAGGGCAGGAACAGGTTGGCTCTGAGGACGACGGGTGTGATAACGCACAGGGTGATGATGATGAGGTTGGAGATCCCACTTACTATCAACCCACAGTCAGCCAAGAGATGAGGTCAGCAGAGGAGGTGGAGGAAGATGCTAGTGACGACGAGGTCAGGTTGCGCCTTCCTGGACAGAGACGTAGTACTGGAAGCACGTCAACAACTGCATCCTCAAACACAACTCTGCCTCTCACCACAAGTCGTGGTGGCTCTTCAGGTCGCATGGGTGATAAGCCTTGCATAGCCTGGGCATTTTTTCAGATCGATAAAGATGACCCAACTCGTGTTATCTGTAACATTTGTCAGCAAAAGCTACGTAGAGGCCAAAAAATACATAGTTTGAGTTCTTCATGCATGAACCGGCACATGGACATGAAGCATAAGTTGCAGTGGGAAGCTCAGTGTGCTACAATGCGGCCTAGCCGGCCGGGCCAACCACCGTCTGCCATATCTTGTGCATCCGCGGCCTCTTCATCCTCTGTGACTGGGGGGACAGCAGTCACACCTGTTTTGGGGCGCAGACCTGCCACCTCTTTACCCGCAACAGCCAGCGTGATTGGCAGGTCATCATTTTCCTTGGAGGTGGTAACACCAGCTGGTGTTGAGCGCTGTCCGACATCGATAGCACCACCTTTGGATCAAGGCAACCTAACATGTCCGCCTGCATCTTCCTCACAGACCGGCAGTTTGCCGGGGACACCCTTATTAACCCCGTCTAAGCACAATAGCCAGCCCTCGGTCCCTCAGATGTGGACAAGTAAAAGACCACTTCCTCCTAGCCATGAGAAAGCTAAGAGGTTGAATTTCACCATCTGCAAGCTCTTGGCTACAGAAATGCTGCCTTTCCGCCTGGTGGACACAGAGGATTTTCGAGACCTTATGTCCGTCGCAGTGCCCCAGTACCAGATGCCCAGTCGGCACTACTTCTCAAAAAAAGGTGTGCCTGCACTCCGCCAGCATGTCGCACACAACATCACCGCTTCTTTGAGAAACTCTGTGTGTGACAGGGTGCATTTCACCACAGACACTTGGACGAGTAGGCATGGACAGGGGCGTTACATGTCGCTAACTGGGCACTGGGTAACTATGGTGACAGCAGGACAAGGGGCTGCTGTCCAAGTCTTGCCGTCCCCACGAGTTGTGCATCAATCCTCTTTATGTCAAAGTTCCTCCACTGCTTCTGCCTCCTCAACCTCCTCTCGGTCTTCCACCTGCACCCAAAGCCTGTCTGGTCATGCCACAAGCTTTCTAACTGCGCAGAAGGGATCCTGCACACCTCCTTACTATGCTGGCAGTAGGGCTCAACGTCATCAGGCGGTTTTTACTTTGAAATGTCTGGGAAATGTGAGTCACACAGCTGAGGAGTTGTGGTCAGCTCTGGAGAACCAATTTCATGAATGGTTGTCTCCACTGGACCTGAAACCAGGGAAGGCCGTGTGCGACAATGCTGCAAACCTGGGTGCGGCCCTTCGCCGGGGCAGAGACCTTATGTCCGTCGCAGTGCCCCAGTACCAGATGCCCAGTCGGCACTACTTCTCAAAGAAAGGTGTGCCTGCACTCCGCCAGCATGTCGCACACAACATCACCGCTTCTTTGAGAAACTCTGTGTGTGACAGGGTGCATTTCACCACAGACACTTGGACGAGTAGGCATGGACAGGGGCGTTACATGTCGCTGACTGGGCACTGGGTAACTATGGTGACAGCAGGACAAGGGGCTGCTGTCCAAGTCTTGCCGTCCCCACGAGTTGTGCATCAATCCTCTTTATGTCAAAGTTCCTCCACTGCTTCTGCCTCCTCAACCTCCTCTCGGTCTTCCACCTGCACCCAAAGCCTGTCTGGTCATGCCACAAGCTTTCTAACTGCGCAGAAGGGATCCTGCACACCTCCTTACTATGCTGGCAGTAGGGCTCAACGTCATCAGGCGGTTTTTACTTTGAAATGTCTGGGAAATGTGAGTCACACAGCTGAGGAGTTGTGGTCAGCTCTGGAGAACCAATTTCATGAATGGTTGTCTCCACTGGACCTGAAACCAGGGAAGGCCGTGTGAGACAATGCTGCAAACCTGGGTGCGGCCCTTCGCCGGGGCAATGTCACACACGTGCCTTGTATGGCTCACGTGTTGAACCTGGTTGTCCAGCAATTTTTAGCCCACTATCCCAGACTAGATGGCCTTCTGCAGAGGGCACGGTCGCTGTGTGCTCACTTCCGCCGTTCGCATCACGCAGCTCAGCGACTTACATCTCTACAGAAGTCGTTGGGCCTGCCACTTCACCGGCTAAAATGCGATGTGCCTACCCGGTGGAATTCAACTCTGCACATGTTGCAGCGACTGTGGCAGCACCGACAAGCCCTGGTGCAATACGTTCTGACGTATAGCCTGGGCCAACGAGATCCCGAGGTGGGGCAAATCACGCTGGAGGAGTGGTCTCAGATCAGGGACCTATGCACCCTTCTGCACAGTTTTGAAATGGCGACGAAGATGTTTAGTGCTGACGATGCCATTATCAGCATGATTATTCCAGTGATTTACATGCTGGAGCACATGTTAAACAGAATTCGGAGTCAGGTGGTGGCACAAGAGGAGGTGGAGGAAGTAGAGGAGGAGGAGTTGTATGCAGAAGGGCTAACATCTGCAAGGTCCAGACGGTCGGCAGCACCAAGGCGGCAGGCATGTGAGGGTGGGGGAGATGGTTTTACCAGGGCGCATGGTAGCAGCCAAACTAGTGAGGAAGGTGCAGGAGCCCAGGAAGAAGTGGAGGACGAACTGATGGAAGACTCATCAGATGAGGGAGACCTTGATCACATTTCTGTTGTGCGAGGTTGGGGGGAGAGGACAGAGGAAGGAAGCATGATTGTTACCTCGCCACCAACACAACAGGGACTTGGTGCTCCTGGATGCGCAACACACATGAGTGCCTTCTTGCTGCACTACCTGCAAAATGACCCTCGAATTGTGAGAATTAGAAATAATCCTGACTACTGGGTTGCCACACTGTTAGATCCCCGGTACAAAAGTAAATTTGCAGAAATTATTCCTGCCATAGAAAGGGATGCACGCATGCAGGAGTATCAGCAGAGACTGTTGCAGAATCTTACATGTGCTTTTCCACAAAACACCAGTGGTGCACGTAGTGAATCTCACAGTTCCAACTTGCCAACCGTGGGACCGTCAAGTGTTCAGCACTCAAACCGTAACAGAACCACAGTATCTGCTGGTAACATCAATTTTGCGGAATCATTTCACCACTTTTTTAGCCCATCCTTTGCAAGGCCACAGGAGACAAGAAGTCTGACACATAGTCAACGCCTAGAGACGATGGTACAGGAGTATCTCCAAGTAAACATTGAAGCCATGACTGTGTCACTGGACCCTTGCTCTTTTTGGGCTTCCAATCTGGATAAATGGCCGGAGCTAGCCACTTACGCCTTGGAGATCTTGTCATGCCCCGCAGCCAGCGTTCTGTCTGAACGTGTGTTCAGCGCTGCTGGTGGTGTGCTGACAGATAAGCGCACGCGGCTCTCCACTGATAATGTAGACAGACTCACGTTCATAAAGATGAACAAATCATGGATCCGAAACGACTTTTCTACCCCTATGTCATCCTGGGGAGAGTAAAAGCTTGATGATTGGTTAAAATCACCCTACCAACCGTTTTAAGCTTTCAAATTACTAATCATGTTCATCTGTATCTTGGCTGGAAAATAATTTGGGCTTTGTAGCAGTGTGCAGCACTGATTCTATTAGGCCATCTATAATAAGCTCCACCAGATTTAAAATTACTAATCATGTTTATCTGTATCTTGGCTGGAAAATAATTTGGGCTTTGTAGCAGTGTGCAGCACTGATCCTATTAGGCCATCTATACTAAGCTCCACCAGATTTAAAATTAATAATAATTTTTAGCTGCATCTAGCCCGGAAAATAATTTTGGGGCTCCGAGATGCGCAAGACACATAAGTGCCTTCTTGCTGCACTACCTGCAACATGACCCTCATATTGTCAGAATTCGAAGTAATCATGACTACTGGTTTGCCACACTCTTAGATCCCCCAAACTTTTCGATCAACCTTTTCATTTTAATAAAGACCAAAAAAATGGTCATTTTTGAAATTATAAGCATTAGCAGGTTATTAGAAACTGAAATCAAACAGTTTTCAACTCAAAACTTTATTCTAGGTGATGTTACATTTTCACATAGGACCCCTTGTTCGAAAGGAGCTTCTGAACTCTCTCGTCCATTGAATTTGTCAGGTTTTGGATGGTTTCTGCTTCAATTGTTTTGCATGAGGACAGAATACCCTCCCAGAGGTGTTGCTTAGATTTGAACTGCCTCCCGCCATCATAGACACTCCTTTTGATGATGCTCCAGAGGTTCTGAATGGGGTAGAGGTCAGGGGAGCATGGGGGTCACACCATAAGTTTGTCCCCTTTTATGCCCATATCAGCCAGAGATGCAGATGTTTTATGTGCAGCATGAGATGGTGCATTATCATGCAAAAAAATGATCTTGCTGTGAAATACACGGTTCTTCTTCTTGAACCATGGCAGGAAGTGCTGTTTGAGAAAATCCACATACATTATGGAGTTCATCTTTAGCGCCTTCAGGGATCCTAAAGGGGCCGACATCTCTCTCCCCATGATTCCAGCCCAAAACATTACTCCACCTCCTCCTTGTTGGCGCTGTAGCCGTGTTTGCGTGGGGTGTCCATCAACCAGCCATCCTCCACTCCATCCATCTGGACCATCGAGCGCTGCACGGCACTCATCCGTGAACAAAACAGTTTTGAAATCAGTCTTCATGAAATGTTTAGCCCACTGGAGCCGTTTCTGCTTGTGTGAAGTGGATAGAGGAGGTCGACAGGATGGCGTATGCACAGCTGCAAACCTCTGAAGGACCCTGCATCTTATTGTTCGGGGGATGTTGGAGGCACCAGCAGCTTCAAAAACTTGTCTGCTGCTATGGCAAGGCTTTTTTGCCGCTGCTCTTTTAACCTGATGTAATTGCCTGTAGGAAAGAGTCCTCAATTTGCCCTTATCAGCACGCACACGTGTGTACTGTGAATCAGCTACATACTTCTTGATTGCCAAGACACTTCATCCTGATCATCGCACAATGTTGATTGTAGTCATGCCTTGACCTAAACACTCCACAATTTGTTGCTTCTCAGCAGCCGACACATCCTTTTTCTTTCTCATTTTGGCAGAAAATGTAGGCTGCTTAATAATGTGAGACAGCTTTCTTAAGTAGTCTTGCCTTTCATTGGACACACCTGCCAAACTAATTAGCACAGGTGTCTGCAATTGCTTACAGTGATATAAAGAGCCCTGACACACATCACCATCAATGAGTTTAACTGACAAACAAACAAATTCTTCCCTTATCACTCCTAAACACTTTTTGCATAATAATTTGGAACACAGTGTACATGTGCTTTTCCACAAAACACCAGTGGTTCACGTAGTGAATCTTACAGTTCTAACTTGCCAACCGTGGTCTGTATGGAGTTGTTCAATAAAGGGCCCAAAATTAAGATAACATAGATGGGAGAGGTCTCTATGAATAGGAATTCCTAAGTATTTGATACCCTGTGAGGGCCAGGCAAAGGGAAAGTTGGACTGGATGGAATCCTATATGGATTTGGGGAGGGAGACATCGAGGGCCTCAGACTTCGCTGCATTGATTTTAAAATTTGACCATGTAACAAAGTGATCTATTTCAGCCATAACAGCATGGATGGATATATGTGATTGAGTGATATATACTAGGACATCATCAGCAAATAGAGAGCACTTGTACTCGGTGCCTCCCACCTCAATCCACCTAATATTGGGGTTATGGCGAATTGATGAGAGCAGGTGCTCCGTCACTAGGATGTATAAGAGAGGGGACAGAGGACATCCCTGCCTTGTCCCATAGGTGATTGTGAAAGGTGATGAAAATGTTCTGATGCACCCCCTGGGCCTTGGGACACCCGGAGCCGGACCCTTTTTGGTGGATGCTGGTGGTTGTAGTCTTCGTGGCGGCGACCCGGTTCCGTGGCTCAGGGTGGTCAAACCAGTGGCGGAACTATTTATGTGGTTTTGATGTTTAAATGTCCGACTACGCCACCCGTGGATTGCGGTCAGAGTGAACCGCCGCTGCAGGGCAGACCGCTGAGGCTGGTGTTGTGGGTGCAGCAGAGCGTAGCATAACTCCCCACGGGAGGAGTATAGCCTCAGGGCAGTGTATGCGGAGGATGGGGGTGATGGTGCAGGGCAGCAGCAGTAACGACACGGAGTCAGTGATGCAGTCCAGGGCCTTTACTCACAGTTCTTATTATCCAGACCACGTCTGCAGGTAACGGCTGCCCACGTCGTACTGTGCTCACCAGGTGAGGGGCTCAGACAACTCCCAGATAACTTTGGAGCGCTTCACAGGACCCCCTTTGTGTGTCCTTTGTCTGGCCTTTCTTACCAACCCTTCTGTCTGGCTGCCTCGGGCCTCCTCTTGGTAAACTTGGCGCCAGTTTCCCTGACCCTATGTGGTGCCTTCCTAGCGGGTGTAGCGAGGGGCTGCGCCACATAGAATGTCAGAGCCTCCGGTTTCTAGCTGAGGGTCGTTTCCTGCCTCCACTAGTTTTGGGGACCGGTCTCCCCCTTTGGCCTGACCCCTCCACGCAGGTGGATTCGGGCGTGCGGTGGCGACTCGCCCATCCGCACCCCTGGGATCCCTTCATTCCTCGTTCCTGGAGCCTTCTCCGCTCCTCTTCCTTCCTTCTCCCTCTTCCAGGCCTGGGCCTCTGTTACTAGGCCCGCCTCCGGAGCAGAGCTCATGCAGAGCCCCTGCTCCCTGCCACTTCTGCTCAGACTTCTCTGCACTGAACTAAGATGGTGCCCACCTTTTATACTCCCTTCTCAATGCACCCAGGAACTGCTTCCTCCCTGCTCCTGCACTACAGGGTTCCCCTTCCTCAGTGTTCCCTCCCCCCACTCCTGCCAGGGACAGGGACTGTCGTGCCCATCTCAGAGGCATATTGGTCGCCCTGCCCCACGGCAATGTGGTGTAATTCATGCAGGTGTCGGGTCCTGATCCACACTACATCCTTACCTGAGAGTGAGATATCACACCTCTGGGTGAGGTGCAATACCTCTGTAGCAACCGAGCCCTCAGGGTGCTACAGTTCCATTTATATTCAGCCTAGGTGACGTATTGTGATACAGGGCCGTGATTTTGGCTATAAAAGGGTCCCCTAGACCCCTACCCCAAGCTTTTTAAGAGAATCATATATGGCGTGCCAGGAGACTCTATGGAATGCTTTCTCAGCATCCAACTAGAGTATCTAATTACAAATTTTTAACTGCATCTAGCCCAGGAAATACTTTGTGCCTAGTAGCAGTGTCTGCTAGTCAGCGGATTATCCCGGCTGTTAAGCAAGCTACACCACCTGTAGTTTGGACACTTAATTTTTTCAAAGGAAATGCTTCGGGACCACGGGATACTCAGTGAAGAGCATCAGGAGGCACCCCAAGGCATAGGGGCTGGGACTGGCAGTAGGATGCCTTGCGGTGGACAGCCGAGCTCGATCCTTATAAAAGCTTTTTAACTGCAGCAGCTTTAGTGGACGCTACTGGAGCTGGAATTACGCGGCTGCTGGCATGAGACTTGCCCTCCAATAGATCCTTGTAAATGGATTTAAAGTGTATTCATTCAAATTAGAGAGACAATTTAAATTAAAAAGCTTAGAGCTGCCTCCACCACAGGGGGGCTCGCTCGACCCACCAGCGGACAGGCACCAGTATTGGGAGAGGGGGGCTGGCCGTCAGGGTTCACCGCGGCTCTGGCACAAACCCGGCGACACGGAGGTGGCACGGGCAGGAGCCGACTGAACGTGTCGGCTTCTCACTTTTTGGATTTTAGAAGGGCATGACATGCCTATATTTGTGTCTCCCCCTCCTTTTACTCCTCCACCTCTTTTCTTTTCGCATGACTATATGTACTTGTCACTTTTCCATGTGTTAGTTGTGTCTTCTGAGCAGTTTGTCAGCTTTTGGACACCTTTGAAGGTGTTTTCTATGTGTTTCTATGTGTTTTTGTTTGCCTGCCATTGGTTTTAACGGTGTTCGAAGGTGTTCGACGAACAGTTCGACGAACCGAACCGAACTCGAACACTACGGGGGTGGCTCAACACTAGTCATCAAAGCAAAAGGTGGCTACTTTGAAGAACCTAGAATATAGGACATATTTTCAGTTGTTTCACACTTTTTTGTTAAGTATATACAGTTATATGAAAAAGTTTGGGCACCCCTGTTAATCTTAAGCTTAATGTTTTATAAAAATTGGTGTTTTTGCAACAGCTTTTTCAGTTTGATATATGTAATAACTGTTGGACACAGTAGTGTTTCTGCCTTAAAATGAGGTTTATTGTACTAACAGAAAATGTGCAATCTGCATTCAAACAAAATTTGACAGGTGCATAAGTATGGGCACCTCACCAGAAAAGTGACATTAATATTTAGTAGATCCTCCTTTTGCAAAAATAACAGCCTCTAGTCGCTTCCTGTAGCTTTTAATGAGTTCCTGGATCCTGGATGAAGGTATTTTTGACCATTCCGCTTTACAAAACAATTCCAGTTCAGTTAAGTTTGATGGTCGCCGAGCATGGACAGCCCTCTTCAAATGATCCCACAGATGTTCAATGATATTCAGGTCTGGGGACTGGGATGGCCATTCCAGAACATTGTAATTGTTCCTCTGCATGAATGCCTGAGTAGATTTGGAGCGGTGTTTTGGATCATTGTCTTGCTGTAAGATCCATCCCCTGCGTAACTTCAACTTTATCACTGATTCTTGAACATTATTGTCAAGAATCTGCTGATACTGAGTGGAATCCATGCGTCCCTCAACTTTAACAAGATTCCCGGTGCCGGCATTGGCCACACAGCCTCAAAGCATGATGGAATCTCCACCAAATTTTACTGTGGGTAGCAAGTGTTTTTCTTGGAATGCTGTGTTTTTTTGCCGCCATGCTTAACGCCTTTTTGTATGACCAAACAACTCAATTTTGGTTTCATCAGTCCACAGGACCTTCTTCCAAAAAGAAATTGGCTTCTCCAAATGTGCTTTTGCATACCTCAGCCGACTCTGTTTGTGTTGTGCTTGCAGAAACGGCTTCTTTTGCATCACTCTCCCATACAGCTTCTCCTTGTGCAAAGTGCGTTGTATAGTTGATCGATGCACAGTGACAGCATCTGCAGCATGTTGATGCTGCAGCTCTCTGGAGGTGGTCAGAGGATTGTCCTTGACTTATCTCACCATTCTTCTTCTCTGCCTTTCTGATGTTTTTCTTGGCCTGCCACTTCTAGCCTTAACAAGAACTGTCCTTTCATTTCCTTACTATGTTCCTCACAGTGCAAACTGACAGGTTAAATCTCTGAGACAGCTTTTTGTATCCTTCCCCTGAACAACTATGTTGAATAATCTTTGTTTTCAGATCATTTGACAGTTGTTTTGAGGAGCCCATGATGCCACTCTTCAGAGGAGATTCAAACAGGAGAACAACTTGCAAGTGGCCACTTTAAGTAGTTTTTCGCATGATTGCATACACATGGCTATGAAGTTCAAAGCTCAATGAGGTTACAAAACCAAAAAAAGTGCTTTAGTAAGTCAGTAGGTAGGAGTATTTAAAACAAGAAAATGATAAGGGTGCCCATACTTATGCACCTGTCAAATTTTGTTTGAATGCAGATTGCACATTTTCTGTTAGTACAATAAACCTCATTTCAAGGCAGAAACATTACTGTGTCCAACAGTTATTACATATATCAAACTGAAATAGCTGTTGCAAAAACACCAATTTTTATAAAACATTAAGCTTAAGATTAATAGGGGTGCCCAAACTTTTTCATATAACTGTAATTCCACATGTGTTAATTCATAGTTTTGATGCCTTCAGTGTGAATGTACAATTTTCATAGTCATGAAAATACAGAAAAATCTTTAAATGAGAAGGTGTGTCCAAACTTTTGGTCTGTACTGTAACTATCACTACTTCAAAACTACTGAAAAAAAAACTAAAGTTTGTTGAAAATTACAACAAATGTAATAAAAGCAGACATGCACCACATCATGGTTGTCATACGTGTTAGCAACTTTTACCTAGTTGTTTACTCAGCTCTTTCATGGATTTTTTGAATTTACAGATGCCACAGAGAAAGGTTAAAGGGAATTTGTCAGCAGGATTTCACACCCCAAACTATATGTATACATACAGTTGAAACCAGAAGTTTACATACACTATATAAAAAGACACATATGCATGTTTTTCTCGATATCTGACATGAAATCAGAATAAACCTTTCCCATTTTAGGTTAATTAGGATTACCATCATTTTTAATATTTGCCAAATGCCAGAATAATGAGAGAGAGACACTATTTCAAGGCATTTTTATTACCTACTGCAAAGTCAAATTTTACATACACTAAGATTATTACTATGCTTTTAAACAATTCTGGACTGCCCATACAATGATGTCATGTGTTTGGAAGCTTCTGGAAGCTTGTTTTTTTTGCAACATCGGAGTTAATTACAGACACACCTGTGGATGTATTTTAATGCACACTTGAAACACACTGCTTCTTTGTGTAGCATCATGGTAAAGTGTAAAGAAATCAGCCAAGACATCAGGAAGAGAATTGTGGACTTGCACAAGTCTGGCTCATCCTTGGGTACAATTTCAAGATACCTGAAGGTGACTCGTTCGTCTGTACAAACAATTATATGCAAGTACAAACAAGATCGGAATGTCCAGCCATCATACCGCTCAGGAAGGAGACGGGTTCTGTGTCCCAGAGATGAACGGGCTTTGGTGCGACATGTGCATATCAACCCAAGGACAAAAGCAAAAGACCTTGTGAAGATGATGGCGGAAGCTGGTAAGAATGTGTCAATATCCACAGTGAAACGAGTACTACTGTATATCAACATGGGCTGAAAAGCTACTCTGCCAGGAAGAAGCCACTACTCCAAAACAAACATAAAAAAGCCAGATTAATGTTTGCAAATGCACACAGGAACAAAGACCTTAATTTTTGGGGACATTTCCTATAGTCTGATGAAACTAAAATGTAACTTTTTGGGCATAATGACCATTATTACGTTTGGAGAAAAAAAGGAGAAGCTTGGAATGCTAAGAACACCATTCCAACTGTGAAACACAGGGGTGGCAGCATCATGTTGTGGGGTTGTTTTGCTGCAGGAGGGACTGGTGCAGTTCACAAAATAGATGGCATCATGAGAAAACAAGATTATGTGGCAATATTTAAGCAACATCTCAAGACATCAGCCAGAAAGTTAAAGCTTGGGCGGAAATGGGTCTTCCAAATGGACAATGACCTGAAGCATACTGCCAAAATGGTAACAAAGTGGCTTTAGGATAACAAAGTCAATGTTTTGGAGTAGTCATCACAAAGCCCTGATCTCAATCCTATTGAAAATTTATGGGCAAAGCTGGAAAGGCAGGAGCGAGCAAGGCAACCTACAAACCTGGATCAGTTACACCAGTTTTGTCAGGAGGAATGGGTCCAAATTTCGACCAACTATTGTGAGAAGCTTGTGGAAGGATATCCGAAATGTTTGACCCAAGTCATTCAGTTTAAGGGCAATGGTACCAAATACTAATGAAATGTGTGTAAACTATTGACTTTGCAGTAAGTAATAAAATGCCTTAAAACATTCTCTCGCTCTCATTATCCTGGCATTTGGCAAATATTAAAAATTATGTTAATCCTAATTGACCTAAAATGGGAAAGGTTTATTCTGATTTCATGTCAGATATTGAGAAAAACATGAATACAGTATGTGTCTTTTACACAGTGTATGTAAACTTCTGGTTTCAACTGTATATATGTGATTGTAGCTCTTTCAAATACAAGTCTAGAATATCTCTACATGTTCAGTCCATTTCTTCATTACTGAGAAATCAGTGTTTGAATTGATATGCAAATGAAGAAGAGCAGCTACTTGTAGATCTAAAGTCTCTGTCACTCTAGCTCTATTCCCCGCCCAGCACTTCCTCCTGCTTCACTAGCGACTTCTTTGCCTGTTGTCATACCTCATAGAGGCTGTCAGTTAAGCAGGAGGAGGCTAGAAGACTAGTGTATAGTGTTGAGCCACCCCCGTAGTGTTCGAGTTCGGTTCGGTTCGTCGAACACCCGTGTGTTCGCCGAACTGTTCGTCGAACTGTTCGTCGAACACCTTCGAACACCGTTAAAACCAATGGCAGGCAAACAAAAACACATAGAAACACATAGAAAACACCTTCAAAGGTGTCCAAAAGCTGACAAACTGCTCAGAAGACACAACTAACACATGGAAAAGTGACAAGTACATATAGTCATGCGAAAAGAAAAGAGGTGGAGGAGTAAAAGGAGGGGGAGACACAGATATAGGCATGTCATGCCCTTCTAAAATCCAAAAAGTGAGAAGCCGACACGTTCAGTCGGCTCCTGCCCGTGCCACCTCCGTGTCGCCGGGTTTGTGCCAGAGCCGCGGTGAACCCTGACGGCCAGCCCCCCTCTCCCAATACTGGTGCCTGTCCGCTGGTGGGTCGAGCGAGCCCCCCTGTGGTGGAGGCAGCTCTAAGCTTTTTAATTTAAATTGTCTCTCTAATTTGAATGAATACACTTTAAATCCATTTACAAGGATCTATTGGAGGGCAAGTCTCATGCCAGCAGCCGCGTAATTCCAGCTCCAGTAGCGTCCACTAAAGCTGCTGCAGTTAAAAAGCTTTTATAAGGATCGAGCTCGGCTGTCCACCGCAAGGCATCCTACTGCCAGTCCCAGCCCCTATGCCTTGGGGTGCCTCCTGATGCTCTTCACTGAGTATCCCATGGTCCCGAAGCATTTCCTTTGAAAAAATTAAGTGTCTAAACTACAGGTGGTGTAGCTTGCTTAACAGCCGGGATAATCCGCTGACTAGCAGACACTGCTACTAGGCACAAAGTATTTCCTGGGCTAGATGCAGTTAAAAATTTGTAATTAGATACTCTCGTTGGATGCTGAGAAAGCATTCCATAGAGTCTCCTGGCACGCCATATATGATTCTCTTAAAAAGCTTGGGGTAGGGGTCTAGGGGACCCTTTTATAGCCAAAATCACGGCCCTGTATCGCAATACGTCACCTAGGCTGAAGATAAATGGAACTGTAGCACCCTGTGGGCTCGGTTGCTACAGAGGTATTGCACCTCACCCAGAGGTGTGATATCTCACTCTCAGGTAAGGATGTAGTGTGGATCAGGACCCGACACCTGCATGCATTACACCACATTGCCGTGGGGCAGGGCGACCAATATGCCCCTGATTTGGGCACGACAGTCCCTGTCCCTGGCTGGAGTGGGGGGAGGGAACACTGAGGAAGGGGAACCCTGTAGTGCAGGAGCAGGGAGGAAGCAGTTCCTGGGTGCATTGAGAAGGGAGTATAAAAGGTGGGCACCATCTTAGTTCAGTGCAGAGAAGTCTGAGCAGAAGTGGCAGGGAGCAGGGGCTCTGCATGAGCTCTGCTCCGGAGGCGGGCCTAGTAACAGAGGCCCAGGCCTGGAAGAGGGAGAAGGAAGGAAGAGGAGCGGAGAAGGCTCCAGGAACGAGGAACGAAGGGATCCCAGGGGTGCGGACGGGCGAGTCGCCACCGCACGCCCGAATACACCTGCGTGGAGGGGTCAGGCCAAAGGGGGAGACCGGTCCCCGAAACTAGTGGAGGCAGGAAACGACCCTCAGCTAGAAACAGGAGGCTGTGACATTTTATGTGGCGCAGCCCCTCGCTACACCCGCTAGGAAGGCACCACATAGGGTCAGGGAAACTGGCGCCAAGTTTACCAAGAGGAGGCCCGAGGCAGCCGGACAGAAGGGTTGGTAAGAAAGGCCAGACAAAGGACACACAAAGGGGGTCCTGTGAAGCGCTCCAAAGTTATCTGGGAGTTGTCTGAGCCCCTCACCTGGTGAGCACAATACGACGTGGGCAGCCGTTACCTGCAGACGTGGTCTGGATAATAAGAACTGTGAGTAAAGGCCCTGGACTGCATCACTGACTCCGTGTCGTTACTGCTGCTGCCCTGCACCATCACCCCCATCCTCCGAATACACTGCCCTGAGGCTATACTCCTCCCGTGGGGAGTTATGCTACGCTCTGCTGCACCCACAACACCAGCCTCAGCGGTCTGCCCTGGAGCGGCGGTACACTCTGACCGCAATCCACGGGTGGCGTAGTCGGACATTTAAACATCAAAACCACATAAATAGTTCCGCCACTGGTTTGACCGCCCTGAGCCACGGAACCGGGTCGCCGCCACGGAGACTACAACCACCAGCATCCACCAAAAAGGGTCCGGCTCCGGGTGTCCCAAGGCCCAGGGGGCGCGTCAGAACATTTTCATCACCTTTCACAATCACCAATGGGACAAGGCAGGGATGTTCTCTGTCCCCTCTCTTATACATCCTAGTGACGGAGCACCTGCTCTCATCAATTCGCCATAACCCCAATATTAGGTGGATTGAGGTGGGAGGCACCGCGTACAAGTGCTCTCTATTTGCTGATGATGTCCTAGTATATATCACTCAATCACATATATCCATCCATGCTGTTATGGCTGAAATAGATCACTTTGTTACATGGTCAAATTTTAAAATCAATGCAGCGAAGTCTGAGGCCCTCGATGTCTCCCTCCCCAAATCCATATAGGATTCCATCCAGTCCAACTTTCCCTTTGCCTGGCCCTCACAGGGTATCAAATACTTAGGAATTCCTATTCATAGAGACCTCTCCCATCTATGTTATCTTAATTTTGGGCCCTTTATTGAACAACTCCATACAGACCACGGTTGGCAAGTTAGAACTGTAAGATTCACTACGTGAACCACTGGTGTTTTGTGGAAAAGCACATGTACACTGTGTTCCAAATTATTATGCAAAAAGTGTTTAGGAGTGATAAGGGAAGAATTTGTTTGTTTGTCAGTTAAACTCATTGATGGTGATGTGTGTCAGGGCTCTTTATATCACTGTAAGCAATTGCAGACACCTGTGCTAATTAGTTTGGCAGGTGTGTCCAATGAAAGGCAAGACTACTTAAGAAGGCTGTCTCACATTATTAAGCAGCCTACATTTTCTACCAAAATGGGAAAGAAAAAGGATGCGTCGGCTGCTGAGAAGCAACAAATTGTGGAGTGTTTAGGTCAAGGCATGACTACAATCAACATTGTGCGATGATCAGGATGAAGTGTCTTGGCAATCAAGAAGTATGTAGCTGATTCACAGTACACACGTGTGCGTGCTGATAAGGGCAAATTGAGGACTCTTTCCTACAGGCAATTACGTCAGGTTGAAAGAGCAGCGGCAAAAAAGCCTTGTCATAGCAGCAGACAAGTTTTTGAAGCTGCTGGAGCCTCCAACGTCCCCCGAACAACAAGATGCAGGGTCCTTCAGAGGTTTGCAGCTGTGCATACGCCATCCTGTCGACCTTCTCTATCCACTTCACACAAGCAGAAACGGCTCCAGTGGGCCAAACATTACATGAAGACTGATTTCAAAACTGTTTTGTTCACGGATGAGTGCCGTGCAGCGCTCGATGGTCCAGATGGATGGAGTGGAGGATGGCTGGTTGATGGACACCCCACGCAAACACGGCTACAGCGCCAACAAGGAGGAGGTGGAGTAATGTTTTGGGCTGGAATCATGGGGAGAGAGATTGTCGGCCCCTTTAGGATCCCTGAAGGCGCTAAAGATGAACTCCATAATGTATGTGGATTTTCTCAAACAGCACTTCCTGCCATGGTTCAAGAAGAAGAACCGTGTATTTCACAGCAAGATCATTTTTTGCATGATAATGCACCATCTCATGCTGCACATAAAACATCTGCATCTCTGGCTGATATGGGCATAAAAGGGGACAAACTTATGGTGTGACCCCCATGCTCCCCTGACCTCTACCCCATTCAGAACCTTTGGAGCATCATTAAAAGGAGTGTCTATGATGGCGGGAGGCAGTTCACATCTAAGCAACAGCTCTGGGAGGGTATTCTGTCCTCATGCAAAACAATTGAAGCAGAAGCCATCCAAAACCTGACAAATTCAATGGACGAGAGAGTTCAGACGCTCCTTTCGAACAAGGGGTCCTATGTGAAAATGTAACATCACCTAGAATAAAGTTTTGAGTTGAAAACTGATTTCAGTTTCTAACAACCTGCTAATGCTTATAATTTCAAAAATGACCATTTTTTTGGTCTTTATTAAAATGAAAAGGTTGATCGAAAAGTTTGGGGGATCTAAGAGTGTGGCAACCCAGTAGTCATGATTACTTAGAATTCTGACAATATGAGGGTCATGCTGCAGGTAGTGCAGCAAGAAGGCACTTATGTGTCTTGCGCATCTCGGAGCCCCAAAATTATTTTCCGGGCTAGATGCAGCTAAAAATTATTATTAATTTTAAATCTGGTGAAGCTTTAGTATAGATGGCCTAATAGGATCAGTGCTGCACACTGCTACAAAGCCCAAATTATTTTCCAGTCAAGATACAGATAAACATGATTAGTAATTTTAAATCTGGTGGAGCTTATTATAGATGGCCTAATAGAATCAGTGCTGCACACTGCTACAAAGCCCAAATTATTTTCCAGCCAAGATACAGATAAACATGATTAGTAATTTGAAAGCTTAAAACGGTTGGTAGGGTGATTTTAACCAATCATCAAGCTTTTACTCTCCCCAGGATGACACAGGGGTAGAAAAGTCGTTTCGGATCCATGATTTGTTCATCTTTATGAACGTGAGTCTGTCTACATTATCAGTGGAGAGCCGCGTGCGCTTATCTGTCAGCACACCACCAGCAGCGCTGAACACACGTTCAGACAGAACGCTGGCTGCGGGGCATGACAAGATCTCTAAGGCGTAAGTGGCTAGCTCCGGCCATTTATCCAGATTGGAAGCCCAAAAAGAGCAAGGGTCCAGTGACACAGTCATGGCTTCAATGTTTACTTGGAGATACTCCTGTACCATCGTCTCTAGGCGTTGACTATGTGTCAGACTTCTTGTCTCCTGTGGCCTTGCAAAGGATGGGCTTAAAAAGTGGTGAAATGATTCTGCAAAATTGATGTTACCAGCAGATACTGTGGTTCTGTTACGGTTTGAGTGCTGAACACTTGACGGTCCCACGGTTGGCAAGTTGGAACTGTGAGATTCACTACGTGCACCACTGGTATTTTGTGGAAAAGCACATGTAAGATTCTGCAACAGTCTCTGCTGATACTCCTGCATGCGTGCATCCCTTTCTATGGCAGGAATAATTTCTGCAAATTTACTTTTGTACCGGGGATCTAACAGTGTGGCAACCCAGTAGTCAGGATTATTTCTAATTCTCACAATTCGAGGGTCATGTTGCAGGTAGTGCAGCAAGAAGGCACTCATGTGTGTTGCGCATCCAGGAGCACCAAGTCCCTGTTGTGTTGGTGGCGAGGTAACAATCATGCTTCCTTCCTCTGTCCTCTCCCCCCAACCTCGCACAACAGAAATGTGATCAAGGTCTCCCTCATCTGATGAGTCTTCCATCAGTTCGTCCTCCACTTCTTCCTGGGCTCCTGCACCTTCCTCACTAGTTTGGCTGCTACCATGCGCCCTGGTAAAACCATCTCCCCCACCCTCACATGCCTGCCGCCTTGGTGCTGCCGACCGTCTGGACCTTGCAGATGTTAGCCCTTCCGCATACAACTCCTCCTCCTCTACTTCCTCCACCTCCTCTTGTGCCACCACCTGACTCCGAATTCTGTTTAACATGTGCTCCAGCATGTAAATCACCGGAATAGTCATGCTGATAATGGCATCGTCAGCACTAAACATCTTCGTCGCCATTTCAAAACTGTGCAGAAGGGTGCATAGGTCCCTGATCTGAGACCACTCCTCCAGCGTGATTTGCCCCACCTCTGGATCTCGTTGGCCCAGGCTATACGTCAGAACGTATTGCACCAGGGCTTGTCGGTGCTGCCACAGTCGCTGCAACATGTGCAGAGTTGAATTCCACCGGGTAGGCACATCGCATTTTAGCTGGTGAAGTGGCAGGCCCAACGACTTCTGTAGAGATGTAAGTCGCTGAGCTGCGGGATGCGAACGGCGGAAGTGAGCACACAGCGACCGTGCCCTCTGCAGAAGGCCATCTAGTCTGGGATACTGGGCTAAAAATTGCTGGACAACCAGGTTCAACACGTGAGCCATACAAGGCACGTGTGTGACATTGCCCCGGCGAAGGGCCGCACCCAGGTTTGCAGCATTGTCGCACACGGCCTTCCCTGGTTTCAGGTCCAGTGGAGACAACCATTCATGAAATTGGTTCTCCAGAGCTGACCACAACTCCTCAGCTGTGTGACTCACATTTCCCAGACATTTCAATGTAAAAACCGCCTGATGACGTTGAGCCCTACTGCCAGCATAGTAAGGAGGTGTGCAGGATCCCTTCTGCGCAGTTAGAAAGCTTGTGGCATGACCAGACAGGCTTTGGGTGCAGGTGGAAGACCGAGAGGAGGTTGAGGAGGCAGAAGCAGTGGAGGAACTTTGACATAAAGAGGATTGACGCACAACTCGTGGGGACGGCAAGACTTGGACAGCAGCCCCTTGTCCTGCTGTCACCATAGTTACCCAGTGCCCAGTCAGCGACATGTAACGCCCCTGTCCATGCCTACTCGTCCAAGAGTCTGTGGTGAAATGCACCCTGTCACACACAGAGTTTCTCAAAGAAGCGGTGATGTTGTGTGCGACATGCTGGTGGAGCGCAGGCACACCTTTCTTTGAGAAGTAGTGCCGACTGGGCATCTGGTACTGGGGCACTGCGATGGACATAAGGTCTCGAAAATCCTCTGTGTCCACCAGGCGGAAAGGCAGCATTTCTGTAGCCAAGAGCTTGCAGATGGTGAAATTCAACCTCTTAGCTTTCTCATGGCTAGGAGGAAATGGTCTTTTACTTGTCCACATCTGAGGGACCAAGGGCTGGCTATTGTGCTTAGACGGGGTTGATAAGGGTGTCCCCGGCAAACTGCCGGTCTGTGAGGAAGATGCAGGCGGACATGTTAGGTTGCCTTGATCCAAAGGTGGTGCTATCGATGTCGGACAGCGCTCAACACCAGCTGGTGTTACCACCTCCAAAGAAAATGATGACCTGCCAATCACGCTGGCTGTTGCGGGTAAAGAGGTGGCAGGTCTGCGCCCCAAAACAGGTGTGACTGCTGTCCCCCCAGTCACAGAGGATGAAGAGGCCGCGGATGCACAAGATATGGCAGACGGTGGTTGGCCCGGCCGGCTAGGCCGCATTGTAGCACACTGAGCTTCCCACTGCAACTTATGCTTCATGTCCATGTGCCGGTTCATGCATGAAGTACTCAAACTATGTATTTTTTGGCCTCTACTTAGCTTTTGCTGACAAATGTTACAGATAACACGAGTTGGGTCATCTTTATCGATCTGAAAAAATGCCCAGGCTATGCAAGGCTTAGCACCCATGCGACCTGAAGAGCCACCACGACTTGTGGTGAGAGGCAGAGTTGTGTTTGAGGATGCAGTTGTTGACGTGCTTCCAGTACTACGTCTCTGTCCAGGAAGGCGCAACCTGACCTCGTCGTCACTAGCATCTTCCTCCACCTCCTCTGCTGACCTCATCTCTTGGCTGACTGTGGGTTGACAGTAAGTGGGATCTCCAACCTCATCATCATCACCCTGTGCGTTATCACACCCGTCGTCCTCAGAGCCAACCTGTTCCTGCCCTGACAAAAAACTAAAGTTGTCGCTCTAATCAGGTATTTGAGTCTTATCATCGTCTTCCTCATTGTCTCCACCAACAGGAGTTACAGTTTGGGAATGAGGGTCTACATTATGGTCAGAACCTTCTGCGTCTGGTCCTGGATCTGACTCATAAAGATTCTGGGCATCAGTGCAGATCATTTCCTCGTCTGGATTCACAGAAGCGCTGGAGTCGACCTCTGATTCCCAGGCTATAGTATGAGTAAACAGCTCTGCAGACTCAACCATCTGTTCTACCTCATACTCAGACGGGCAGCTGGAGATTTGGGAGCTGTGAGGAAGCAAGTGCGATTGGGGTGACACCTTTGAGGACTGGAGTATTTGTGATGTTGAAGTTGATGTGGAGGAGAGCCCACTTAAAGGAGCACTTGATATCCGTTGAAGCACCTGCTGTTTTTGTGCCTCATCTGGAATTTGTAGCGATTGGCATGGCCGTAAGAAAGGGATCTTATCACATTGTCCGCTAAAAGAAGTAGACATTTTAGTTTGGCTGGAAGATGGTCTTTCTTCTGCAGATGTTACTGTTGCTTTAACACCTACCCCACGGACACAACCTTTTTTCCCCTTCCCAACACGCCTATTCCCCTTTCCACCAGCAGCAGGCCTTTTTCCACTCATTTTGGTGGTTAACTAATTCACAACTCTGGAGTTGTTTGCACAAAAAAACAATGGATGGGAACCGAGCAGAGCTGAGTGGCCAAACTGTGGTATTAGGCCAAAACTATTGGCTGGGTTAGATGCAGAAAAAAATTATATTCAATTTGCAACCTGATGGAGGTCAGTATAGATGGACTAATAGAACAAGTCCCACACACAGCTAGAAGCCCAAATATTTTTTCAGAGGTAGATGCAGAAAAATTTTTTATTCAGTTTGCAACCTGATGGAGGTCTGTATAGATGGATTAATAGAACAAGTCCCACACACAGCTACAAGCCCAATATTTTTCAGAGGTAGATGCAGAAAAAAAATATATTCAGTTTGCAACCTGATGGAGGTCAGTATAGATGGACTAATAGAGAAAGTCCCACACACTGCTAGAAGGCCAAATATTTTTTCAGAGCTAGATGCAGACAAAAAATTATTTTGAATTTGCAACCTGATGGAGGTCAGTATAGGTGGACTAATAGAACAAGTCCCACACACTGCTAGAAGGCCAAATATTTTTTCAGAGCTAGATGCAGAAAAAAATTATATTCAGTTTGCAACCTGATGGAGGTCTGTATAGATGGATTAATAGAACAAGTCCCACACACAGCTAGAAGCCCAAATATTTTTTCAGAGGTAGATGCAGATAAAAATTATTTTTAATTTGCAACCTGATGGAGGTCAGTATAGATGGACTAATAGAGAAAGTCCCACACACTGCTAGAAGGCCAAATATTTTTTCAGAGCTAGATGCAGATAAAAATTATATTCAATTTGCAACCTGATGGAGGTCAGTATAGATGGACTAATAGAACAAGTCCCACACACAGCTAGAAGCCCAAATATTTTTTCAGAGGTACTGTAGATGCAGATAAAAATTATTTTTAATTTGCAACCTGATGGAGGTCAGTATAGATGGACTAATAGAGAAAGTCCCACACACTGCTAGAAGGCCAAATATTTTTTCAGAGCTAGATGCAGATAAAAATTATATTCAATTTGCAACCTGATGGAGGTCAGTATAGATGGACTAATAGAACAAGTCCCACACACAGCTAGAAGCCCAAATATTTTTTCAGAGGTACTGTAGATGCAGATAAAAATTATTTTTAATTTGCAACCTGATGGAGGTCAGTATAGATGGACTAATAGAGAAAGTCCCACACACTGCTAGAAGGCCAAATATTTTTTCAGAGCTAGATGCAGAAAAAAATTATATTCAGTTTGCAACCTGATGGAGGTCAGTATAGATGGACTAATAGAGAAAGTCCCACACACTGCTAGAAGGCCACATATTTTTTCAGAGGTAGATGCAGAAAAAAATATATTCAGTTTGCAACCTGATGGAGGTCTGTATAGATGGATTAATAGAACAAGTCCCACACACAGCTAGAAGCCCAATATTTTTTCAGAGGTAGATGCAGAAAAAAATATATTCAGTTTGCAACCTGATGGAGGTCAGTATAGATGGACTAATACAACAAGTCCCACACACAGCTAGAAGCCCAATATTTTTTCAGAGGTAGATGCATAAAAAAATATATTCAGTTTGCAACTTGATGGAGGTCTGTATAGATGGATTAATAGAACAAGTCCCACACACAGCTAGAAGCCCAATATTTTTTCAGAGGTAGATGCAGAAAAAAATATATTCATTTTGCAACCTGATGGAGGTCAGTATAGATGGACTAATACAACAAGTCCCACACACAGCTAGAAGCCCAATATTTTTTCAGAGCTAGATGCAGAAAAAAATTATATTCAATTTGCAACCTGATGGAGGTCAGTATAGATGGACTAATAGAATAATGCTATGCCCAAAAGATTTTACTTCACTAGGTGCAGTAAAAAAATTGGTATTCTATACACAGGTGGTATATCTTGCAACACAGATAGGCTACTCCACTGACTAACACACTCTGCAATAGGCCAAAAAGGATTAGCTTTGCTAGATTCAGCCAAATGCTGTGAAAAAAACTTGCACAGCACTGGCACAGACCTGCCTGGCAAAAACTGATAGGAACTGATGTAACCTAGCCCTGAAAAGGACTCCAATTACAATTAGTCTTTACTCCCACAATCTATCTATTTAAGAGCACAGACCTGCCTGATAAAAGTCATAGGAAACGCTGTAACCTAGTCCTTAAAAGGACTGCAATCACAACTATTCCCTACTCCCAAGCTATCTGTAGATTTGTGCGAAAATTGGCTTGAAATTAACAAGGTATAGCGCACACAGCAACAGCGGTGCCGTCTAACACGCAGCTGCAGCAGTGAGAAAATGGTGGCGACGGGGAAAATGGCTTGGTCTTATAGGGCAAGGACATGTGACATACACTGCCAATGACACATGCCCTTGCTTGTGTGAAAAAAAGCACTTCGCTCCGTGTGTGCGCTGCTGATAGGCTGACAGTTTGCACCTCCCCACTGTAAATGCGGGAAAGAGAAAAAAAAAATGGAGATCTTCATTGTTCCTGCAGAGATCCATCCCCTGCCCCTCCCCCCACCCCGCTGTACACTCAAACTGCGTATTAACATTAATTTTCATCATTACTGAGAAAAAATCCAGTTATGATTTTGGTGCACGAAGAGTTATCGAACATAACCTCGAACAGCCGAATTTTTCTCAAATTGTTCGTGTTCGGCTCGAACACCGCCCAAAACAGCTCGAATTTGAGATTGGTGAACAGGACAGGACACTGTGACGTGTAGTGGAGGGGGGTAATATTATAATGAAGAGAGTAGGTGGGGATTCCTTTCGGGCCCGTGGCGCTCAAGGGATCATTAACATAAAGATAAAATATAAGATTTCACATAACAAGACCATTAATATGAGGCATACTGGTAGGGCTATATTAACATTTCTATCATCTGTATGCCCATATTAATAGGTTATATATGTCCCAGGGGGTGACAGATTCCCTTTAACAAATTCACCTCGGGGGAAAAGGGCCCAATTTTAGGGATTGTAAATAAAACTTGACTTTTATTGTAAATAATTTAATAGCATCTGAAACTTGTCTGATCATTAAAAAAGGCAAATGTGGTTATATATTATATTACTCTCTATTTATTGTTATTATTATTATTTACTTTTATAGCATCATTGATTCCATGGTGCTGTATATAAAAAGGGGTTATATACAGGATGCAAATATAAAACAAGCAAAAAATGACAGACCGGTACAGAAAGGAGAGGGCCCTCTACAGTCTACAGGATAATGGGGAAGGAGACAGTAGCGTAGAGGTTAGCAGCAGCTTTGGTGGTGGTGAGGTGATAGCAGGATCCTTGCAGGCTGTAAGCTTTCCCGAAGAAGTAGGTTTTCAAGTTCCGTCTGAACGTTCTCATTGTGGCGGATAGTCGGTTGAGACACAGAATTCCAGAGGTTGGGGGACACACGGGAGAAGTCTTGGAGGCGATTGGGTGAGGAACGCATGAGTGTGGAGGAGAGCATGAGGTCTTGGGAGGACCGGAGGTTGCGTGTTGAAAGATAACAAGAGATTAGTTCACGGATATATGGAGAAGACAGATTATGGATGGCTTTGAAGGTCAGTGTTAGCAGTTTGAAATGGACACATTGGGGAATTGGGAGCCAATGAAGGGATTTGCAGAGGCGAGAAGCAGAGGAGTAGCATGGAGAGGGGTGGATTAGTCGGGCAACAAAGTTAATGAAGAACTGGAGAGGTGCAAGAGTGTTAGCAGGGAGAACACAGGAGGATATTGCAATAGTCTAGGCAGGAAATGATGAGGGCATGTACTAACATTTTTGTAGATTCAGGGTTGAGGAAAGGACAGATTCTGGAAATATTTTTGAGTTTGAGGCAGCAGGAGGTGGCAAGAGCTTGGATGTGTGGTTTGAAGGACAGTTTAGAGTCGAGGGTAACAACGAGGCAGTGAACTTCTGGTACTGCGGAAAGGGTGGTGTTGTTAATTGTGATAGATAGATCAGGTAGGGGGGTTAGGCGAGATGGAGGAAAGATGACGAGTTCCATTTTGTCCACGTTGAGTTTTAGGAAGCAAGAAAAGACGTAGGCTATAGCTGATAAGACACTCTGGGATTATGGACAGCAGAGAGGTGACATCTGGGCCAGAGAGGTAGATTTGAGTGTCATCAGCGTATAGGTGGTAATGGAAGCCATGGGACTTTATGAGCTATCCTAGGCCAAAGGTATAGATTGAGAAATGTAGGGGTCTCAGAACAGAGCCTTGAAGGACATCAACAGATAGCGGGAGAGGTGAGGAGGTAGTACTGGAATATGAGACACTAAATGTGAGGTTAGAAAGGTATGAGGAGATCCAGGAGAGGGCAAGATCCTTGACACCAAGGAAATAGAGGATTTGTAGTAGGAGGAAGAGGTTGACTATGTCAAAGGCAGAGGACAGGTCTAGAAGGAGGTGTATAGAGAATTGTCTGTTAGCTTTGGCGTAAATGAGGCTTTAGTAATTTTAGTCAGGGCAGTTTCGGTGGAGTGCTGGGGACAGAAGCCGGACTGTAGGTCGTCAAAGAGTGAGTTAGATGCGAGGTGGGAGGAAAGCTTAGCATGTGCATGCTGTTCAAGGAGTAAGGAGGCGAACAGGAGCAGCGATATGGGAAGATAGCTGGATGTAGAGATCGGATCGAGGGATGGTCTCTTCAGTATAGGTGTGATTGTGGCATGTTTGAAAGCAGAAGGGAAGCTACCAGAAGTTAATGATAGGTTGAAGAGATGGGTTAGGGCTTGGACAAGGATGGTGCTGAGGTAAGAGAGGAGGTGGGATGGCATGGGGTCAAGTGCACAAGTGATGAAATGGGATTTGGAGAGGAGATGAGAAAGTTCTCCTTCAGTGATGGGGGAGAGGAAGGTTATGGTTGAACGGCAGTGGTCTGTTATACATAGGAGTTGTGATGGCTGTGCAATAAAGACTTGTCCTGCTTGGTCAATCTTATTTTTGAAATATGCGGCAAAGTCTTCTGCAGAGATGAGGGAGGTCGGAGGGGTGGTGGAGGGAGTTAAAAGTGTTAAATAGCTGTTTAGGGTTGTAGGATAATGTGGATAGAAGGGTGGTGAAATAGTCTCGTTTAGCAGAGGTGAGGGCCGACTTGAATGTGACAGTTGCTTTTTCCAATGTGGTGAAGTCTTCTTGTGAGTCCATTTTCTTCCAGCGCCGCTAAGTATTAAACCCTAACTAGCTAGAAACTGTTTCTTATTGTGTAATATTCAATTTGGGTTTAAATCTCCCTAGTTTTAATAAGGCTGCAGTCCGTGAAGTATATTCTCCTAAATATATAGCTGCACAGGCAATTAAAAGGTAGCTCATAGCCTTTCAATGTTTCACCTAGATAGGTGTCATCAGGGAATTGAGGCAATAATGAGCCACCACACCAAACAGTGGACTTTTTAAAGGCTTTGCCGTGTTACAGCTAAGAAGATTTAAACCCAAAGTGAATATTACACAATAAGAAATAGTTTCTAGCTAGTTAGGGTTTAATACTTATATCTAAATAGACAGTAAAATAACACAGATCTACAAAAAAAAAAAAAATTCAGATGGCAAGGTTTTTTAAATGGATTTAGGGTATTTTGAGGGTGCCGAATTAAAAAATCCCATTACTTTTGTGGAATTGGGTCTAGTTTTTGAGATATTTCATCTATGAGAATAATGCATTCCCCCAATGTGACTTGTGTGTGATAACAAATGCAATAGCTTTTGGTCTTTTGACTCTTTGACAGTGTCTTAGGTAATGAAATATTCCAGATAATTATTTTGTATTTCAAATTGTAGGCTTACAATGCTATAAAAGAGACTTTTTGAACGCAGAATTCTACTGTAATAAATAATTACTGTAACTATTAAATATCTCAGAAACTAGATCCAATCTGGCAAAACCAAAGTCATATTCTAAATCAGCACCATAAACTTAATATAAAACAGTTCAGACATCGTTGGCACCAAAATCACTATACTAGTGTAATATATAACCGCATTTGCATTTTTAATAATCGGACTAATTTCAGATGTTATTACATTATTAACAATCAAAGTCAAGTTTTATTTATAATCCCTAAAATAGGGCCCTTACTCCCTAGGGGGGATTTGTTAATGAAGAGATGAAAATACGCACAGTATCAGTGTATATGCTCCTCTCATCCACATCCCAGGAGAAGGAGATGAAAGCGCACATACGCTGACATTGTGCAAATTATCATTTGCCTCTCCTGTCATCGGCTGTCGGTGCTTTGTATTCCTGCATGCAGTGAATGGCCTCTGTATATAGGAAAGGGATGAGAGCTCGGCCCCTGCACATGTGTATGCAGAAGCTCGGCCCCTCCAGTTTCAGTATGCTCAGGTCTGGGGAGTTAGATCAGGCAGCGCTCCAAAGCAAGCAATGTCAATCACCATATGGGGCATAGCATTGTAATTGAATGGGTGGAAATGTGCTCCAAGCCCTTGGCTATGCCAAGGGTGCACCAATGTCCCATCATTTACATATGTAATAAAGCTGTTTTCCTATAAAATACCTTTAGTAAAATCTGCAGAACCAGTATGATTTTTATAGGAGTTATGTACCCTATATGAATGCCTAAATAGTTCAATTTTAGTTTTGGGGATGACAGGCTTCCTTTATCATGTCTATCGTTCCTGTGATTTCCATAATTCCATAACTTTTCCTTCTTGGTATTGCAATTTCAATATTGACGAGTGTATATTATATATAATAAAAAATAATTAAAAAAAAAACTTCAAGAAGAAAAACACATCAGGCCTGATTCAGCAAACCTTTTAAACAAAGTAAAACCCAAGAAAAGGGCAAAATTAGCATATACCCTGTAATAAGTAAATAGTAATAGTACATGTAAATAGCATAGGGTATATGCTCATTTTGAATTTTTCTTGTGAGCGAGCTTCTACACATTGCATGTATACCAACTTATGCTCCGGATCATTTATTTGGTTTTACGCAAAAATAGTAAAAGCTTTGAAAATTTGCAACATTTTGGTGGAACTCTTTTTTACTCCAGTTTCTCCCAGCTCTACCAAAATAGGTCGGGCTGTGTGGGACGGGGCGCGGTGGGACACTACTGTTCATCTAATTTATGACGAGCTGTGGCGTTCTCAATGGTAGAAATCTCCCTGACTGGAGTAAGATTTCTGGCGTGGTAAACGGAGGTGCACGCCAATTGTCAGACACTCCTTATTCATGTAGAGGTATGCACCTCTTCATGAATCTAGAGCATCTGACTCCAACCTGCCCTCTCATCAATATCCGCCAGAAAATCGCTGGTCTTTATGAATGGGGGCCATTATTTGTATGATAAAATTTACTTTGCTGTGCTTATTTTTTGTTGCATTAATCAGAACAGTACACTCTTATTATTTAGCACACTATAGAAACATTGAACTTTGAGAACATTATTTCTGCCCTAGGCTACATTTTTATATCCATTAGGCTCCATAAATATGGCTCTTTAGTGCTTTTTCCCCGTGACATTTCTATAGTTATTTCATTTGTAGTTGGTGTGTAATTCTTTTAGGCAAAATTATCTTTGGCTACTATTACTAATATAATTTTTTTCCATCTACATTACACTGAATTTTTCAGCAGCAAACATATATTTCTTATTACTCTTCCTGGACAGTTTCAGAAAAGCACACAATAAGCTGCACACTAATTAAAACAAACTAGATCCCCACAACATTTTTCACCGCTAAACATAGCTTCTTCAGGGGAAAAATGGATCTAGTATATGCAGTATATAGACTATAAATGACTTGAATTAAGTATTAAAATTATTTTATATGTAAACAGAAATGATAAGTAATCTTAAAGATTAATGATTGTCAATCTGGGGCAGCACTTTTTATTTAATAGAAGAGTGAGAAGCCCCAGAAATATCACGAATTAAAAAAAGTGTTGAGAAGGGTCCCTAATGTGCCTCAAAAGGGGCTGACGTTCCAGCAAAAGTTAAGCTTGAATTTCCAGGTTATGGGATCTTGCCATGAAGAGCGGGATCCCATGACTCTCCATGGCCGCTCTCATAGTGAAAGAGCGACAACTCATGAGATCACACTTTTTGGACTTACTGAGCGCTGCTATGTACTTCACTAAGCTGTTACTGAATGGTAGCCGCTCTAATGGTGTTACCATTCGGTATCTGCTTAGTATACTATAAAGCAGCGCTTGGTTACAGCGAAGAGCAAGGTCAGACAAGATCTCGCTCTTTCACTTCAAGAGAGACCAGGAAAGTCGTGAGATCCTGCTCTGCATGCTGGGATCCCACAACCCAGAAGTTCGGACCCGACTTTTTAGAAAAAACTTTCAGGGGACATTAGGGAGCTTTCAGAGTGGTTTTGTTAATTGATAATATTTCTACATACCTTCTATGCCCACTATAATATTACGTAAAAAAGGGCATCCCAAGATTGGTGATAGGTACTCAACAATATAGTAGGTGAACAGTATTTCTGTCAATTTATTTTAACACAATGGTAGTTGATTTATATAGCAATTACGACTTACAGTCTTTTCTTTTCCAGTTTCATGATCTATGAGTTGCCTTGCTTCAGGTTTAATTCTCTCATCACATGTTTCTCTATCAATTTCCTTCAAAGCTGTGGCTGAAAGGTCAATCATCAAATCTTGCTTTGGCATCATTCTCCCTTCAGACTGTAAATATTCTGCAGTTACTAGTGCAGTGTTCTGTACAGCATCTTGCTTATGCTCTTTAATAGGAGGTACCTCCACTATTCCAGGGGTCACTAACACTGTATCTTCTCTCATCACTAGAGGCTTAATGTCTATTGGCTTGATATCTTTATTTCCTTCATCAACAACATTTTCAATCTGTCCCAGTTTTCCTTCTGGATGTATAGCCATTTCTTTTTTTAATCCTTGGTCAGTTGTTTTCTCATTTAATTTTACACTAGGTGTTGAGTCTGTTGACGGCTTTTGTGGTTGGTCTGCAAGAATATGATGTTTTGGTGAAGACTTAGGTGATAGTCCTAATGGTTGGGGCATCTTGTCTAAATCCCCAAGATTTCCTAAGAGTGCTCTTTGTGTCTGGCAATTTAAGCATAGCCACTCTGCAGCCTGTAGATGAAAAAACATAGAATTAATTTATGATTGAATTATCAATATGTAAGACACAGTTTAAAGGTTTCTTCAGTAATACCATGCTTGTACTTAGATTACTTTACTACTATTATTGATTTTGTGCATTACATTATGATTTTAATTCTAATATATTTTGCTGCACAATGCTATTGATAAATCTCCACCAGTGTCTTCCACAAAATGCTTTTTCCTTCACGCCTAGCCTCCTGAACTTTTATGTTAGAACATATTTGCCTATCACTTTGACATACTACTTTGGTTTCTACCTTTACAATTATTACATTACTAGATGGTGGCCCGATTCTAACGCATCGGGTATTCAAGAATATGTATGCGGCCGACCGGGCGCGACTAATCAGCGAAGCAGTGTTTAAATGGGTTGTGCACTACTTTAAATTAACCCCCCAATGTATCCACCTGGGGCCCCTAATGAATTTTGTAATTACATCATTTTGTCAATACTGCTTGTGACAGCATCGCTGACCACGCACAGCCAGCACGTAATTCCCCCGGCTGCAGCCGGCTGTTGTTTCCGCTTACATCACGACTATTTGCGGCTGCAGCCAGGGGTCTCCTGTTCCGCGTACCACAGTGAATGACGGGCTGTGGGCGGGGTTATCCCCGGCTGCATCGCCGCTGACCTCCATGCGGTTACCGTCGGGAGATCAGCGGCTAGGGCTGCTGATCTCCCGACGGCAAGTGTGAAGGGAGGACCGGGGAGCGGCGCCACCTAGGCCGCCGGTCGGGGTACTTCTGCTGCGAGCTAGTGCCGGTCATCTCCCGGCTGTATCGCCGCTGACCCCGTGCGGCAGATGAGCCGCTAACGATCGCCATCTTGTTCTGAAATCCCACGTCGCTGATTGGCCGCGGCTGGACCAATCAGCAACGCGGGATTTCCTGGACGGACAGACAGACGGGATAAGCCGATTATATAGTAGATTTTGTGTCTGGTGGCACAACAGTGAGATGATACATCCGGCGGTACCAGTATCATTTGAAACCATGCAACTCTAGCTTTCCCACTACCACTCAAAGTGTGAAGTGTGGAAAGATAGTGGGATTTCTCAACTGTGGAAGTGCATAAAGGTAGACAGTATGAGCCATGAACACACCAGCTATCATGCTTATATATGAAAATAGGAGTAAGCATGACAATTCTCTACAGTTTCCCCAACCTGAATGCATCCATTAAGGACTAGACTGAAAGGTCCTTTAATAGCCTTGGTTTGGTCGTATTAATATGATTAAAATGGACATTTTGCCAAAACTTCTTTATATATTCCAGACCGTTCCTGTCTGCATTCCTCAGACCTTTTTCTCTCGTCTCAACAAGGTGATTAGCAAATTTGTATGGAGAACATCGAGGACTACGTTTTAAAATATTGTGTTGTCCCAAGAACACAGGGGATACTACTCTGCCTGATCTAAAAAAAAATACCATCAGTCTGTGATTCTTATGAGAGCAGTGAGTTTGTGGAAAATAAGCAATGAGTGAAAATGTAAGGGGGTCTCTATTAGGCTGTTGCTGGATTCGAAATGGGTCCAGAACCTTCTGTGGTCTTCCATTCCAGTCCAGCTGGGGCTGATGCTGCTCAGCATCGTCGTCAGCCTCAACGCCTAGCTGGTCCATGAGACGTACAGATTGTCTCCCATGTATTGGTACCTAGCAATGTTATGCATGGGTTGCAGAGGGAGACAGGGCGTTTGGAGTCTAAGTCCAGGATTCGCCGCACTGAGCATGCCCGTGACCTGGGGGACCATGATTGGTGGCTTGGCAACCACCTGACCTGGCACCGCCTGATTGGTCCACGGGTGGCGTCACCAATGGTGCGACGGTGGGCAGGGCTTAGTCTTTAAAAGGCCCGCCCACAAACATGGCGGCGCGCTCTGATCATTGAGCAAGTGATGCAATTGTGTGGACGACTGTGTTCCACTTAGTTTCCATATGCAGGTGTAGTGGAAATAGGCAGGCTAGTGGAAATAGACAGGTAGCTTCGTCTAGCAGTCTGGCTCTGTCAAAGGGGTCCCCTAACACCCCGAGCAGCCTGCAGACGTCCTATCCATGGCTATCGCCTGTCAGCCACGTGGAGTAGTACCCTTCAGTCCGGTAGCACACCGGCTGGAGGCACGTGTACCAGTCGGCGTAGTCACACACACATCCTAGCGCCGCCAGTGTAGTCCCTGTGCTGTAACAGGACTACAGATAGTTTTTTACCGCATATCTCTCGTGCTGCTAACGGAGATAGTGCAAATTGCTATACCCATTCCAGTGTGCAGTAACACGGAAGGGTTTATCATTTAAGTTGGTTGCTTTCCTTTTCACCCGGAAAGTGTTCGGCAGCAGTCCACCAGGCTGCATCGCGGACCCCGGGGTCGGTTGGATTCCATTATAATAAAGTTGTTTGCAACCGCCCTCCTAACAGTCTCTCTCCCTGGACACTCACAATTCTACCTTGTTCAAACTAAACAATTACCAATACGCACGCAACAATTTTTGCAAATATGGGAGCAAGTCGTAATCTCATCATCATCATCATCATGTAGGTTGGGTGCATCAACAACCTTGTTTGATAACCCAGATTTCCCCCCTGCTTCAGGAGTGGCCTCATTTCTAATCTGTGACAGATCTGCTGAGGTTAGATTGAGACACATTCTTATGGGATCGGCTCTTTTCCTTCCTTTATAGAACTTGATGGCTCTTGTCTATGTAGCAGCCTATCCTGGCTGGAATATTTCCAGCTAAGGTCATTTATAAATTCTCACATATATTTGATCTGACTAGTATAAAGGATGAACTCACTCCGTTGGAAACCTTAATCACTTAAGTAGGTCCTTGTACTAAACTTCTATCTTGTATATACAAAGCAACACAAAGGGACATCTTCACCTTCTACCCTTTACTGAGGCTTAGGAGAGGGAATTGAGCAGTCAAATTTCAGAAGAGGATTGGCAAAAAGCATTCATACTCTCCCACAAATTACCTATTACTTGCCATGCTCAGGAGAAAACTATAAGATCCTATCTAGATGGTACTGTTGTCCCACTATACTACATAAGATCTTCTACATACATGGTGCATGGTGGAAATGCTCAATGGTTTATGGGTTATGGAATTAAATTTTCTCCATGTACAATAGCCTCACTGGTAGATGTCATACCCTCCCCCCAAATAGGCCTACTTTCCATTACTCCGGAATCAATATCAAAGGCAAGGAAAGGATATTTCCTTAGGCATTTTCTAACAGCTGTTAAGTCAATTATTCCATGTCGCTGGAAATCCACAAAAACTCAACACAACAACTTTGGGTGAATGGATGGAAGAGGTTACCAATATACTGAAAATGGAAATCATGATTGCACATCAAGACAATCGCCTCTAAGCTTTTCATTGCCAATGGACATGTTGGATGTTATTCAGTGAGGGGAATGACTTGGCAATCTGGTTTTCAGAAAATAATACTTAAAGTAGAATGTCGTGTTAGATGTGGTCTCCTCTGAAGTACTAGTTTCAATAAGTTGTGGTTTTGTTTTTTCATTGGATCCCCCCACCTCCTTTTCCTTCCCATTCTTTCTCTTTCCGCTCTGCTTTCTTCTTACCTTTCCTCTACGAAATATATAATTATTTAGTTCATGTAAAAGCTTATATTAAGGCTGTGTGCCCACGATGCATTTTTTAAGCGTTTCCGCAGCGGCAAAAACACTGCAGAAACGCTTAAAAAACGCTTGGTAGAAGGCCTGCCATGTTCCCCAATGATAATCCGCATGTGCTGTGCACATGCTGCGGAAATTTCCGCTGCGGATTATCATTGCGGAAAAAAACGCAGCACTACCAATTATTTTGTGGAAGCGCTGCGTTTTCGCCACCATTTGACTTGCATTAGAACGCATGGATTACGCATCACTGTATATGTAGATGAGCATTCCATGCGTTTCAATGTGCGGATGGTACCCAGATCTAGAGGAGAGGAGACTCTCCTCCGGATCTGGGTACCATATAAGCTGTAAAAAAAGAATAAAATAAAAAATAAATATTATACTTACCTTCTGACGCCCCCGCTGCGCTCGTCCTCCCTTGCCGGCAAATCGCGATGGACTGAAGGACCTGCGCTGACGTCATAGTCATGTGAAGGGTCACGCGACACTGTCGTTGGCAGGTCCTTCAGTGCAGTGTACCGCGATGTGCCGGCAGACAGGACGGAGGGAAGCAAGACACTGGGGGCCATAGGAAGGTATGTATAGATTTATTTTTTATTTTTTTACATTCTCTCGGGTCACACTATATAAATCCATGCCGTTTGCATGGATTTATATAGTGTGACCAAGTTGACAAGCACTTTCCAAGTGATGCTAAAATCGACCGTCAACTTTTTTATAGTTATTATTGAACGGAATTGGAATGTTCTGTTTTCAAATCAATGTTGTTAAAACCCAATAAAAATATTTAAAGTTAAAAAAAAAATAGTAGCAGCCATTGCAACAAATTAAGAGGCAATGTCTAAGAAAGGGAAAACTTATATACCAAAACCATAATAACATTTCATTAACATTTTCATTATTGGTTTTATAGTTTTATTTCTTTCAAAACAGAATATGCTAAATCTTATTATTATTAAATAATTGAATACTAACCCTAGTCCTACTCATAGTTTTTCTGTAATCTGACAGGCACTGAGTTATATGACCTACTGTTACCATGGCATCACCCTTGGATGCATCTGTCAAGATATGTGAACATGAGCTGACTGAAATAATTTTTATGTAAGTATAACTCAGAAAAATGGTCGTGTCTGACCAAATTAATTTAAGAACTTGACCTCGCTTTTCTTTGTTCTTTTTGTTCCTTACTTTGCAGTACAGACGCAAGTAGAATATAAATTCGGGTTTGTCTTTCATTTTGTAAACAATGCTAATATTTTATAACAATATGCACATCTGATTATTCAGAATCAAGTCATTTTCTGTTTAAAATTCCTACAATAATGATACATATCACTATATGCTCAAAACCAATTTTTTTAGTAAGACAATTGACCCACTACTGTTGTTTTGGACAAAGAAGACACCAGAGTTATTGTCATAGCTCAGAACCTATTTTGAATTATGTTGCTTTGATTTGTTACTATTACTTATTTTTTTCTGCTACGTTAATATTCATTAGGAATATATTCTTTATAGACTATATCACCCAAAGGCTTTGTCTATCTGCATACAACAGTGATCTCATGTGTGCTGCAGACCAACAGTGAATGTAACTGGTCAAAGTTTCATCTAGGAAAGTCTATAAGTTCAATTTCAAGTATATATATATATGAAAAAAGGAAAAAAATGGATAAAAAATGGTGCAACTGAACACAAAAGGGAGATGACAAATAGCAAGCTTTCAAGAATACTCACATCTCCTGATTAGGCATGGTGGTCAAAGCTTAGACTAGATAGTCATAAAATTCACTGAATTTGTTGCTCATACTGTTGATAAATTTGCTTCATTGTCAGATTGTTTAGTCTTAGTTTTTATACCAGTCTAGTTGGCTTTCCCTGCGCTCTCAAGCTATGCCCGTTTCCCAAAAATGCTTTTTCCTGATAAACTATGACTCTTTTTGTTAAATGTCTAAAAATAGATGTAGCAATCTTGAATCAGAGCCAGGCTTGATTCCAGCTAAAGAGAAACTGATGCACCTGAGGAAAACCAGTGCATAATTAATTAACTATTTAAGTTCTTTAATACTGTGCATTCCAAAAAAATATATATTTCTGGAGATATTAAAGAGAATCTGTCAGCAGGTCTTTGCTACTTAATCTGAAAAGAACAAAATATAGGGCAAGTGAGCCTGATTGCAAGGATGTGTCACTTACTAGTGTTATTAGTGTATTAGTGTTTTATTAGCAGGAGATTATCATTGCTTGACTAGGTCTCACCTGCGCAGCAGTCCAGCTAATCTGCATAACTCCACCTCCACAACTGATTGGCAGTTTGCTGACAATGCACAGGGTACACAGGAAGCTGTCAATCAGGGGTGTGGGCCGGGTTACACATAGATCAGCTTTCTGATGATCGCTTCATTTACAACAGATAAAACTTGGATTCTATCAAAACAACCCTAAGCAGTCTAGTAAGTGATACATTGCTGGAATCAAGCTCTCTGCTCCTATATCATATTGCTTTCAGACTGTATAGCAAAAGCCTGCTGAGAGATTCCATTTCAGCCATTGTTCTTCTGAAAAAGTTCCCAGTTATCTTGACCATTGTTTCTTAGAGAATTTTTTTCAAATTGTTTCTGTGCTGAACTTTGAGATTGATTAATGGCAGCAACAAAAAATCCATATGATATGTGCTTTTAAATCATAATATTTTTTTCCCTAAATACACTTATTTCAAAAAATATAAGTGAAATAAAAGTGAAAAATAATAATATACAGTACCAAGAATTTTCTATTCAAATAGAACATCAGTAATAGCATCAACTCCGAGGGCATAAATGTACTGTTCCGACAACAAAAATTCAATGTAAAAGCTAATTTATGCTACACTTTGTTCTGGAACTGTTCAGGTTGAATGACTGCTTGGTATTAATAACATGGATAATTGCAACGTTGTTTCATATTTTAAAGGTCAATCTTTTTTCAATTATTATTCCAGCCACCTTTCATATTCAATGATATGGATAGGTTTTCCATTTTTAGACCATGCACAATAAAACACCTGTGGCTTATAAATGGTTCTACAATAATAGTAAAAATAATTATATATTGTATTAAACTCATTTAAAAAAAAAAAAAGTCATTTTTTTATAGCTTTTTGTTGTTTTCACTAACCCATTTCTTTTTCTTAGGGCGCAGTCAGTCAGCCGTATAACATGGACAACGATCACATCGCAATGCTCGGACTGGCCGGCAGCTCTCCTGACCCAAGCATGACAGCTGAATATAAATACTGTACATGCTGTCACCCTCAGGTCAGGAGAGCCGCCGGCCAGTCCGAGCATTACGATGTGATCGTCGTCCATATTATACAGATGTATGACTGCGCCTTTAAAGAGGTTACTTGGGATTTTAAAACTGATGGGTCAGCAATTTTTGTTTGGTAGGGGACTCTAGACACATGGTGAGAGGCGCATTTTCCCCAATGGTTACAGCACTTTAACAGCACTGTACGTTTAGTAGCGACAGTGACTGGAAGTACAATTCACTACAGCAACTGAATGAGGCTAATCGGTAATGTTAGACACAGCAGATACTAAAAGTATGGTTCCTGGTAAACACTATTGGAGTGGATGCACAATTTAATATTGCTGGCCTCTCCTAGGAAAGGGCCATCAATAAGTCTCAGATAACCCATTAAGTCATGTCTAAGATCTATTTTAATCTCTTTGTATAAAAACTGCTCATAGGTTTATCCAAGAATATACATTGTTGGCCCACCTAGAACAGAACAATGAGACTATAGCTCTCTCTGGGTGCTCCAGTCACTTTGTTCTGCTTATTGCAAGGGGGTCATTTCAGTTGAACCTCCATTATCACACACTTATTTTAAGGGTAGGCCTTTAAAATGTTTTTTCTTTCCCACAAAACAGTGTTAATTGTTAAGTTTCAGATAAGTTAAAATATATTCAATTTTTTTTTTCACATTTGGAGGATAAAAGGATAAACGTCTGTGTGTTGTTTAATAATGTGACCCTAATAGAGATAAAAAAAAACTGAATTGAGACTAACATAAAAAGTCAAAGTACTTCAACATCAATTAAATTATTACTTTTATATTATTATATTTCTACACTACGTCAGTAAAACAGACTTCATTAATAGATACATTCATCTCTGAAGAAATCCAATTATGAGCCCACATGGTGATTACTGTTGTTCACATCACTACTACTGAATAGCCACATATAGACACATACAGAATGAACCACTCCCAAAAGAGGATCACAAATGTATTTTTTTTTCAAACCTCTCCTTCTCTATTCATTTTAGGATGTGTTGAGTCAAGATCAAAGGTAAGAAAGAATAGATATGATATTAGAGATTGTGCTCACAAGATTTGAAGATGAGTTACAAATTCTAAAGCACCATGCCCCAAAGTGGACTAAGGTCTAAAACTTGTATACGACATTTAAACATATATTTAATGTTTTTTTTCACAATTATTAAGAGAATTAATGATATATATTGGTTGATTTTTAAGTATTTGAACAAAAAAAAATTACTGTTCATGTCATGTGCAGAATTTTGTGATTCATGTTGGCCAAATGCATGTTACTCTTTGCCACATTTATGAAATGCGGCTGTTAAAAATTTGCAAAAAAAGTTGTGTTTATTAATCACCAGTTGGGTGGCATAAAAAAATAAAAATAAAATACAACCAAGCCAGATGCACTACACCTATTGCAATATAAAATGCCAACTATTAATATATTTATAGCTGAATAAACAAAACTGTCGAAACATAAAATAAAACACTCAGAATAAACTAATATGAATGCAAGACCTCATTCAATTGTCTGCTTTTCACGTACGATTTTTAGCCATATTTTTCACAGACAGATCATGTGCCCATTATAGTCTATGGCAGGGGTGAGGAATCTTTTTTCTGCCAAGAGCCATTTGGATATTTATTCCATCCTTCGGGGGCAGTACAAATTGTGTGCTAACTCCGCCCATGAAGTACGTCTTGACGCTGGCACTGGGGTCAGGTCGTAATCTTTCATTGCACGCACCTCAGAGTTCAGTAGTGAACACCGCGTGTGTGTGTTCACAGAGCAAGAAGAAATTAATGGGCCATCGGCCGTCAAAATACAGCTGACGGCTCAAGTACTGCGGTCCCCGGGAGTCCGCCCGGGTTAAAGGTCATCGAGGGCCGTAGACAGCCCGCAGGCCAGAAGTTCCCTGCCCCTGCGTTATGGTGATCTAGCACCACTGATGAAATGTATAGATGTTCATAAGTGGACTGAATTAAAAAATGGATGAGCAGACCATTACTAAATTGTTATTGCTCCTAGCTAAACTTTAGATGAAAGCTGTATTCAATGCTGAGTATATTTTATTTTAGAATTAAATACAAGAATTGTATTAATTTCTATGTCCATTATCATAATATCTTCAAAAACAGCAAAACACACAATGTGGAAAACGTTTTTCTTCAATATGTTTTTATAGCCATATTCCAAATAAAAACTGTGACGTTATGAAATGGAAAACAAAATACTCACTCTGATTAGCAACAATGACTGAGTCCTATAGAAGAGCCTCATCCCTTCCGAACATGGTACATTGGAGAAAATGGAGATAGAGGTAGCAGGAAGAATTTTCATTGTTGCCTAATCAGGGTGGATATCTTGTTTGCCTTTTGTGCACTTCACAGTATGTTTTATATTGGAATATTGCTATAAAAAAATATTGAATAAAAATGTTTTCCGCATTATGTGATTGGCTGTTTTTTCGTGTTATAAAGGAGGATTTGAAGATATTCTTGTTCACACACAGAGGTTTCCCTGACAGTGCAGTGAGGGTCTTTCCATATTTTTTTGGACATGATCATTATATTATTAGTACAATTCAGGGGTAATGACTCATAGATATTTTCATTTAAATATTTTTACACATTTTCTGAGATGTAAATGATGGTGCTTAATTCAGCTCATTTTACACTCAAAACTCCTTAGTGTGAAATTAAGCAACTCTGCCAGCAACTACTTTATGCTGTCTGTTTTTAAGCCTTCAGCTATAGTTGTTCTTTTTCATGCACTAAAAAATGAAGATTCATTCTAGCAACAAACTCCCTCTGCACAGAACAGCAGAAAGACATGCACAGAATTCAAGACAGCATCTTTCAGGAATACCATTTTCCTTACTTCGGATGAAAAAATATAAAATATCCTTACAGATTATCCTTCAACATGATGATGACTGTATTATAATGCGAAAATATTCAAACTATGTAAGGCCTCATTCAGTCTATGGAGACATGCTCATGAGACGACATGAGTCTTGGATCAAAATCTCCCATACAAGTCTATGGCTCCATGAAAATGATTGACAGCACACATTGCCATTCACGTGCAATCCTTGTACTGTCAATTTTCGACATTGCAATACGTAGAAGAAGCTTTGGATTTGGATTTTGTTTTGCATACAAGAAAATCACTGATGAAAACTGAAAAAGACCAAAAACTAATAAAAATTTGATCCAAACCCCGATGAAAATCCATACTTTTTTCATGTATATGAAAAAAATGGATACCTGAATAAGGCCTAACAAAGAAGAGAATTGATGAGCAGATCGATTCTCGGGACTCTGGTTATTGTCCAGGTCAGTGGTATGTGGTGGCTAGCTGGGAGGCCCGCACATCTATTACCTTCCTGCGTTCCTGATATAGCATTTGATACGTCAGGGCTGGAGCAATGCCATCTGACGATGACATGCCAGCCCCGGCTGATCAAAAGCCGCGCTGAGAACACCGGAAGGTAAGGGCCTCCCATCTAGATGCCAGGTACCACTGACCTAGACACTCAACCAGATCCCGAGAATTGCTCATCTCTAATACATATGTATAAAAACACATCTCTGCCTAAGTAATATCAATTACAGGACCTACTGAAGATTCACATGATCCTATTTTGTTACTACTACATCTTAAGGCAACATTTTTTCTAAAGTTACTTTAAACTACTGTTAATGGAGGCAGGAGGGCAATCACATTCAGCCACTGTAGACTTAATGTAGATGCCTCTTTTGTCTCTTTCTAAAAATATATGTAATATAAAGGTTTAGAAAAATAATTGAAAATATTCTTGAATTTATCTTAGTAATGTCCTTCATTTTTTCTCAATGTCCATCAGATGCTTAATATATTAAGATGTTTTTAATCATTTTAAACATAAACTAATTATCCGTTTACTAACATATGTTGTACAGTTATGTCATATGCTGGCTCCCTGACAATCCCTGCAGATGATGACTGTGGTATTCAGCCATCATGCGCCTCTAAAGGCCACACGTGGAGCAGAGCTACATCCAAGGCTGTTAACCTGTTAAATACTACTGTCAATCTCTGACTGCAGCATTTACAGCACACCGGCAGGGGGTGCATCATTCATTGGCGACCTCGTAACGCGATCGCAGGGCACCGATGAATTGCCATGACTACTTGGGGTCTGCTGAAGACCCCTGTGCCTGTCATGACGGTTCTTCTGTCAACACTAGCTTCTGACTGGTGTTCATAGGAGGCAATTATTTTTGCTGTATACAGAAATACTGTGGCATTGCTTTATATAGCACAAGCGATCAGATGATTGCAGGTTCAAGCCACCTAAGAGCACTAATAAGTACAGTAAACAATGTTTTTAAAAATATTAAAAAAAGTAAAAGTTCAATCACCTCTCTTTTCCCCCATTAAAAATAAAGAAACAAAATAAAACACATATGTGGTATTGTTACGTCAGTATATGTCCGATGTATTAAAATAAAAAAATTAATTAACCTGATTTGTAAATGGCATAATGAGAATAAAAATTTAAACGTCAGAATTATTTTTTTTCGGTCACAGGAATAGTGCAAAAGAAATGTAATAAGAGCATCGTATCTACCCCAAAATGGTATCAATAAAAGCGTCAGCTCAGGAGGCAAAAAACATGCTTTCACACAGCCCCATCGACCAAATATTGAAAACGCCATGGGTCTTGGAAAATGGTGACACAAGTGAAATGTTTGGCATCTCCGTAATCATGACCTTAAGGTCATGACCCCACTATCAGTATTTGGTCAGTATTCGGTCAGTATTTTTTTCAGGAGTGGGAGACCAAACCAGGAGTGGGTGATAAATGCAGAATTGGTGACTTGTTTCTATTATACCTTTTCTCTGATTGTTCCTCACCTGGTTTAGGCTCCCACTCCTGAGAAAAAATACTGACCGAATACTGACCAAATACTGATAGTGGGGCCGTGGCCTAAGAATCATACTGCCAGGTTATTTTTACCGTATAGCGAACATGGTTAATAAAAAAATAATTGTGGATTTGAGTTTTTTTCGGAATATCACTGCACTTGGAAATGTTTTCCCTGCTTTCCAGTAAATTACATGATAAAATGAATGGTGTCATTCAAAAGTACAACTCGTCCGCAAAAAACAAGTTAAATATATGGCTGTGTTGACAGTAAAATAAAAAAGTTATGGATCTTGAAAGAAGAAAAAATGAAAATTCAAAAACAGAAAATAGCCATGTCAGAAAGGGGTTAACGTAATTAAACTGGCAGCTGGCATGTCAACCGGCGGCATTCTCATGGAGAACACAGGAGCGGTCGGTCGAACGAGCACTCCTGGCTGAGGAGATGGCAATCAGTTGAACGATGCTTTGGCTGACAGCCATCTAATGTGTATGGCCAGCTTTAATGTATAAGCAATGCTTTTCCTGCTGTTCCCTCTAAGGACCACAATACACATCCGATAGCCGTCGGCAGACAAGCATTGATGAACACGCTTGGCCTGGGCGAGTCATCTTGTGCTCTCTATCAGACAGCCGCTGTCACACTCCTCTGGCAGCGGTTATCTCATCACTAAATAAAGGTATCAGCCGTTAAAATTCCAATAGTCAGATGATGTTGGGGGAGACTTGGGAGGTCCGATTACTTATTAAGCGGTCTTCCGATTTTGTCGAACTTACCGAGTTCAGACAACTATATTCTAATATTTATAAATTAGCCTTATAATTCATAATTTCATCTTTCTATATTCACATATAAATCATTCAGATAAAATGCAGCTAGATCGTAGAACATTATGGAAACTCAGGACCCACCACAATCGGCTGAATAAGAAGCAACATTTTGCAAACCTTCCCTACTTAGACAGAAGTTTAAGACTTGTTCAGTGATCCACAGTCACCATTTAAAGGTAATTTATCTATATTTTTACTAATTAAACAAGATGCTGACAGCTATTCTTTTATTGTGCTTTTATTTCCTGATTTTTTTAAATTCTATTTTCTGTACCTGATACGGGGAATGGGCTACCTTGGCTGAGTTGTTTATAACAGATCTTTACCAGAAAGCCGCATGCACCATATAAACATGTGGCCTGGAGATTTTCATTGATTATATTGGCGATTTTTTAGGCATGCTTTGTTACTTTTTTTTAACAAGAGGGAAACAGAGTCATCATGGTTTACAAAGGAATGCATATTTTATTGAGACATTGATTAAAAAATATATAACCCAAAAACAAAGTGAGGAGCAAGGTGGACAACGAAATATCCGATTTAGCCAAGCAAAGCCTGCCATAGTGCTAGATACTCAGTCAAATTGACATAACTTTACAGATAGAAAAGAAATTTACCATAAAATTAGAAAGATGCTGCACCCCAAATTCTTGACCAATAGAATAAAGATTATATAAATATAAGTAATAGACCTAAAATTTAATAAGGTACAACATGATGTCAAGATTGGCAAGCTATTATTGAACCAACCATATGGTGGCACACTCTATAGTGCACTGCTAAAAAGCAGCCAAACCAGACTTGTCAGATAAGGTGCAGCGTGCATATTTACACTGTTATAAAGTTATGCAGGTGAGAGAACATCTACACACATTCCCCCCCCCCCCAAAAGAGAGGAAAATAACCTCTTCTTACTCTTAGGCTTAGTGCCAGAGGAAGTATATCACTTAGATTAACATAAGGGAGATAGTTGTCTTACCAAAGATAACAGACTGTCAGTAGGCTTTTCAGATAAAAAACCACGTGCGTCCCCCGACGCGCGTTTCGAGGCAGCTGGGGCCGCTTTCTCAAGGGGCGGTAGTAATGGTGGGGAAAGGAGACCTTTTAAACTGTCCGCGACGGTCACGTGAGCGCTCACATGACCGGTCGCACGTGTAATAGGGGCGTGCACAGGTGTCCCAGCGACGCCAGAATGGCGCATGCGCCCGCCGAGTCCCGCGTCAGGCAATGCCCCCAAGCCGTCAGGAACCACCGGTCACGCGCAGGCACGCCGCACAAATTGCGGAAGTGCCCGACCGTGCGCGGACGTCATATAGACAGCTGAGGGCATGCCCAACAACAGGAGGGCCGGCGCATGCGTGCTACATCACGGGGCAGCAGTTCTCGCCTACAGATTGCATATAGAAGAGAAGGAGAGAACAGAACAGGGAGTTAACAGGGGAGTACATATGTAGTACAATATCCATGACAATTTATCCATCAATGGTCCTTTTCTTTATCTTTTTCCCATCGTTTTATCATCCCATCCTTCATTTCATATGGGACATCTGCATCACACAGTCATTTTGAATGGATAAGAGTTGATCCAATAAGGTGCAAAGAGAGAAGTTATTAGATTATCTAGAGAAAAACTGAAAAAAATATATAAACAGATTAAAAATAAAGAATTATTTAAAAACAAAAATAAACCCCAAACTAAACATATATGTCCCTCGGGCGCAGTGAGGGTAGAGAGGAGGGGGTCATTGTATGATATAGGATCAGCTATAGATATCTTGATGTCATAAAAAAGAGGAGAAGGAAAGGGACTCATTTAGTCCGCGGGGCGACAATGTCCCAAGTGTCACTATCCACTTAGCTTCCACCTGCGCCAAAACCTTTCTGACATTGCCACCCCGCGCACCCAAATGTATCACGTCTATCCCCCGCACTTTGAAACAGCGAGGGTCGCAATTATGGACAGCCCTGAAGTGCCTGGGAATGCTTTTGAGTTCATTGACATCGGTCGCCGTCCTGGCCGCACCAATGTCGCGCACATGCTCACACACACGTATTCTCTGTTCCCTAGATGTAAGTCCAATATAAATTAAAGGGCAATCGCACATGGCATAATAGATGACGTTATTAGTGCCACACGAAACATAGTGTCTTATTTTAAAATGTTTATTGCCATCTGAGGACGTGAACGTGTTGCAGCGCGCGACATTGGTGCAGGCAAGACAACGACCGCAAGGAAAAGTCCCGAGGGTCGGTCCATGAGAACCAAAAGGATTCGGTCGTATCGGAACATAATGACTCGAGACTAGAAGGTCTTTAAGACTTTTGGCCCGTCTTGGGGTCATAAGGGGACGATCCCCAAGATTTGGTCCCAGGGAGGGGTCGGTTGCCAAGATGTCCCAATGCTTGGTCATGATCTTCCTCATATTCTCCCACTCGTGGTTATAATTAGAGATATACCGAATTTTTGCTTGTCCGGTTTCCAAACCTTTAATGGTATTAGAATATAATAAGTTGTTACGTGGGGTTCGCCTAGCCCTATCATATCCATGCCTGATACACCTGTTACTGTACCCACGTTGTCTGAACCTGTGCTTCAAATCCACGGCCTGACGTTCAAATTTGAGGTCAGAGGAACAGATCCGCCTTGCCCTCAGGAACTGCCCGACAGGGACGGCCCTTATGGTTGTGGGATGGTGTGCCGTGTCAGCTTTTCTAAGCTTGTGTCCGAGGACTTTGGAAGGCTATCTACTTCCAGGAGATTTGATAATCTCACAGCATCACAACGGAAAGCAATTAGTACACTACAGTCCTATAGTGACATTGTAATTAAAGCAGCAGACAAGGGGGGTAATATCGTGATTTGGCCTTGCACAAAATATGAAAGGGAAGCATTCCGACAACTAAAGGATGCTAATACCTATTCTAAACTTCATTATAATCCCACCACCTCCTTCTCCGCCGCACTCCACATGATTCTGGACCATGCTTGTGAGGGTGGGGTTATAGACAAAAAAACTGTGGAGGCCCTGACTGTCCGGTTTCCAAAAACACCTACTTTCTACCTCTTACCCAAGATCCACAAGGACCCCACCGACCCGCCCGGACGTCCGATCGTGTCGGGCTTGGGTGGCTTATGCGAACCCATATGTAGATTTATTGACTTCTATTTGAAGCCAATTGTCGAGACTTTGCCCTCTTATATCAGGGACACGGCGGACGTCCTTACGCGGGTCGATGGTGTCCTTCTGGATGAAGGGGTACTGCTCGTCACAGCAGATGTAGAAAGCCTGTACACCTGTATTGAGCACACCACTGGTCTGGAGGCGATCTGCCTTTTCCTCGGGGCGTCCGACCTGGGTGGCCCTTTGTGTGGACTGATCGTCCTGACCCACAATTATTTTTTGTTTAAGGATGCAGTATATCTGCAGAAACGGGGCACAGCCATGGGGGCGGCCTGCGCGCCCTCGTACGCCAACCTCTTCCTAGGAGCATGGGAGAGGCATGTTTTTGGCGACGAGGGCGCGGGGGCCACGGACCAAATTTTATGCTGGCTCCGTTACATTGATGATATTTTGTTTTTTTGGCGAGGGACGGTGCAGCAGCTCGATGAATTTATGGTCCAATTAAACCAGAATACATGGGGCATTAGGCTGACATATAAATTTAACACCACAAAAATTGATTTCCCGGATGTCGAGCTGGAGGTTGATGATGGGAGGTGCCTCCAAACCGACATCTTTAGGAAATCTACGTCGGTCAATGTCCTAATACATGTTGACACGGCACACCATCCCACAACCATAAGGGCCGTCCCTGTCGGGCAGTTCCTGAGGGCAAGGAGGATCTGTTCCTCTGACCTCAAATTTGAACGTCAGGCCGTGGATTTGAAGCACAGGTTCAGACAACGTGGGTACAGTAACAGGTGTATCAGGCATGGATATGATAGGGCTAGGCGAACCCCACGTAACAACTTATTATATTCTAACACCATTAAAGGTTTGGAAACCGGACAAGCAAAAGTTCGGTATATCTCTAATTATAACCACGAGTGGGAGAATATGAGGAAGATCATGACCAAGCATTGGGACATCTTGGCAACCGACCCCTCCCTGGGACCAATTCTTGGGGATCGTCACCTTATGACCCCGAGATGGGCCAAAAATCTTAAAGACCTTCTAGTCTCAAGTCATTATGTTCCGATACAACCGAATCCTTTTGGTTCTCATGGACCGACCCTCGGGACTTTTCCTTACGGTCGTTGTCTTGCCTGCACCAATGTCGCGCGCTGCAACACGTTCACGTCCTCAGATGGCAATAAACATTTTAAAATAAGACACTATGTTTCGTGTGGCACTAATAACGTCATCTATTATGCCATGTGCGATTGCCCTTTAATTTATATTGGACTTACATCTAGGGAACTGAGAATACGTGTTTGCGTGAGCACGTGCGCGACATTGGTGCGGCCAGGACGGCGACCGATGTCAATGAACTCAAAAGCATTCCCAGGCACTTCAGGGCTGTCCATAATTGCGACCCTCGCTATTTCAAAGTGCGAGGGATAGACGTGATACATTTGGGTGCGCGGGGTGGCAATGTCAGAAAGGTTTTGGCGCAGGTGGAAGCTAAGTGGATAGTTACACTTGGGACATTGTCGCCCCACGGACTAAATGAGTCCCTTTCCTTCTCCTCTTTTTTATGACATCAAGATATCTATAGCTGATCCTATATCATACAATGACCCCCTCCTCTCTACCCTCACTGCGCCCGAGGGACATATATGTTTAGTTTGGGGTTTATTTTTGTTTTTAAATAATTCTTTATTTTTAATCTGTTTATATATTTTTTTCAGTTTTTCTCTAGATAATCTAATAACTTCTCTCTTTGCACCTTATTGGATCAACTCTTATCCATTCAAAATGACTGTGTGATGCAGATGTCCCATATGAAATGAAGGATGGGATGATAAAATGATGGGAAAAAGATAAAGAAAAGGACCATTGATGGATAAATTGTCATGGATATTGTACTACATATGCACTCCCCTGTTAACTCCCTGTTCTGTTCTCTCCTTCTCTTCTATATGCAATCTGTAGGCGAGTACTGCTGCCCCGTGACGTGGCGCGCATGCGCCGGCCCTCCTGTTGTTGGGCACGCCCCCAGCTGTCTATATGACGTCCGCGCACGGTCGGGCACTTCCGCAATTTGTGCGGCGTGCCTGCGCATGCGCGGTGGTTCCTGACGGCTTGGGAGCATTGCCTGACGCGGGACTTGGCGGGCGCATGCGCCATTCTGGCGTCGCTGGGACACCTGTGCACGCCCCTATTACACGTGCGACCGGTCACGTGAGCGCTCACGTGACCGTCGCGAACAGTTTAAAAGGTCTCCTTTCCCCACCATTACTACCGCCCCTTGAGAAAGCGGCCCCAGCTGCCGCGAAACGCGCGTCGGGGGACGCACGTGGTTTTTTATTTGAAAAGCCTACTGACAGCCTGTTATCTTTGGTAAGACAACTATCTCCCTTATGTTAATCTAAGTGATATACTTCCTCTGGCACTAAGCCTAAGAGTAGGAAGAGGTTATTTTCCTCTCTTTTTTTGGGGGGGGAATGTGTGTAGATGTTCTCTCACCTGCATAACTTTATACCAGTGTAAATATGCACGCTGCACCTTATCTGACAAGTCTGGTTTGGCTGCTTTTTAGCAGTGCACTATAGAGTGCGCCACCATATGGTTGGTTCAATAATAGCTTGTCAATCTTGACATCATGTTGTACCTTATTAAATTTTAGGTCTATTACTTATATTTATATAATCTTTATTCTATTGGTCAAGAATTTGGGGTGCAGCGTCTTTCTACTTTTATGGTAAATTTCTTTTCTATCTGTAAAGTTATGTCAATTTGACTGAGTATCTAGCACTAAGGCAGGCTTTGCTTGGCTACATCGGATATTTCGTTGTCCACCTTGCTCCTCACTTTGTTTTTGGGTTATATATTTTTTAATCAATGTCTCAATAAAATATGCATTCCTTTTTAAACCATGATGACTCTGTTTCCCTCTTGTTAAAAAAATGTTGCTTTTGAGTCGGTATAGGAGGGTGTTGGGGGGGACTCCGTTCCCCCGCTTACACCCACTTTCTAATATTTGGGCTATTTTGCTATTTATGCTTTGTTACTTGTCTAAGGTCACTGCGCAGGGGAGAGCAGTGGAATGGCCCATCACCTGTTGTCTATAGTGCCAATTAAAAATAAAAAACTCCAAAAATGTTAAAAAATAAAATAAGATAACTTCATTTAAACAAGTAATGTTCTAATGAAACATGCCCATTAAGTACAGCATCTAACTCATGCTCTAACTTAAAGAATATTGTCCCTTGACAGATCCTTTTTAAATCCATTTACGCAAGGTTATTTATTGTAAATTTTAACTTTTCTTTAGTAAAAATTACCTAAAGGAAAATCAAGAAAAAAGTACCTACTGACAGTGTCGGTGCCAAGGCCCCACCAGTAACCAACTCCATGGCCCCACTTTTCAGCTTCATGCAAATGTGACATTATCCTTAATCACAAATTTATATAGCAATTAACTGGATAGATTGTTAAATGAATATGACACTGCCTTTGTCTGTACATAGTGATTCAAGTATTTAGTGCCAAGTACTGCTCATATAAGAGGGTGGTGGCCACCTTTTGCACAGGGGCCCATCGGAGGATTCTCCTGTTCTCCTGTGGGCAAGTCCAAGCCTGCATACTAATATGTGGAACTGCAAACAAATGCCCTACTAACTTGTACAGTATGAACAGGCCAAATGTCTACCGATATGAGGATCAAATTATACTGCTATCTGCTAGATATCTCCTTTTATTATTTCAAGATTGACATTATGGGGACATCAACTTTTTTATGTTTGTTCACCACCTTTGTTTTCAGAAAATTAATATCTGCGGTCAGTAATTTTCATTCTTCCACTGTAAAGTATATCCCAAGTTACCCTTATAACTCATAATTCCAGTTTTCTATAATCGCATACAAATCATTCAGATGAAATGCAGCTTTATGACGAAAATGAATCATAAAAAATGGAATCTAGAAAGATGTGGAAATCATTTAGAAAGCAAGCTGTATTCCAACTGACATACATCTTATTGTCTTCGTATTTTATTTTCTGCTGAGTACTGTATCAATGCCTTAAATTAAACAAAATCCCCATGAAAGTAATTGCAGCGGACTGCAGTCGTCTCATTGCAATCCTGTTGATGCGCCTTATTATAAAACAAAAATAGGAATACAACATATGAAAACACTGCAACTTTTATTGTTCAAAACGACATGAACTCGATTACCAGATTATTCAACACCATGAAATCTAACCCTCAGAAGTCTTTTCAATGGATTTCATTCTACACTCAAAATGCCTTTGTGCCATTTAAATTCAATTTAAATTTGATTGAATCAACGTAATTAGAATTCGGTTCTTAACAAATGTGGCAACCCAGGAGTCTGGTTGCCACAGTGGCACTGCCTCCCTCACAAGGGGGTGAAGCCATGCCTGGAAGCAAGGAGGGATCCCTTAATCAGGTTTTGCTAGCATGCAACACTTCCTGGCTCCAGACCAGCAAGGGGAGCTCCTCCCCTTAGCAACTGGGATCTGGAGGCGGGCTAAGTTAGACTGAAGAGAGCAGACAAGAGTTGAAGTCAGGACGTCGACGAGGAAAGACCTAGGGAGTGGAGCTGCACGGCAGTTCACCCCAGAGGGAAGCGCAGAAGAACCGAACACCGGAGTCCGAGGTTGTGGGGCACCGAAAGCCCAGCAGCAGAAACTGCAGGTCTCCTGGCCCCATCAGATGCCTGGAGGCTCAGCAGCATCATAGGGCCCAGCACAGCCACGTGGGAGCGACACTCCAGGAAGGCCCGAGCTGCCTGCCATACGGGTGAGCACAAAGACGTTTTATTCAGGGACGAGGGCCGCAGCATAGCTACAAGCAGCAGGGCCAAAGAGATTAGCGCAAAGGGAAGGCCTACAACTTCACCAGGCGAGGTGGATTCCCAAATTGCTTCCAGGCCGCCCGGACCTCTACTACCAGCTAGTACCCATGCCCCGGTCTGCCTAACCACCGCAAGTAAAGATAAGAGGAAACCGGCATTAAGTTGTGGACTGATTATTAACTGCGCCATCCTCTGCACTACACTGCACCACGAGTGCTACTTCAAGATCCATAACATCTACACTGCCCTGGAGCTAAGCTCTACCTGTGGAGAGCTAAACCAACTCTGCTGCATTAACAATAGCTCCGGAGGACCTGATCTGCAGCGGCGGCCCCCTTTAGCCGCATACCACAGGTGGCGTCACAAACTGTATATAAGAACTATAAATCCCCTGTAAATAACCCCTTTTATTGACCGCCCTGGGTCACGGACTGGGTCACCGCCACTGTGACATCTCCCCTAGCAACAACCGGCCCGGCACCGAGTACCCCAGGGCTCAGGGGGCGCATCACAAATGCTAAAATTTAGATTTAAAATTGAGAAAGGATGTAACAGGAATGTGTGTATATATCTTGATAATGTTACAGGTCACACTAGACTTATTTCTTGAGTTTGAAATAAAATATCAAAATGTTCATGTAAGCCCTAGAGTGCAGCCCCAGGATACTGTTATGATAGGCTACAAGCACTAAGGAAAGAAAGGAGATCTGTCCCTACAATAGAACTAAGCTAGATCCCTACGATGTAACGGGGAACCTGATCCTGCGATCAGACCCGCTAAAGTCCTCAGCTAGTCTGAACGAAGACCTATAGATGTGAGGAAGGGATCCATACAAGAACTAGGGACTGGGAGAAAGATGGACACCTCCTAGCAGAAATTGTAGCAGTAAAAAGACAAACAAACAACATAGAACATAGAGGTCAAAAGACCTAGCTAAACTGACTGAGAAAGGTACAAAGCACCTGGCTACCTTAAGAGTACAAATTACAATGAAGTCCAGCATGGCCAGAAGGGCGGAGCAGGATTAAATAGGCAAAAAAGGTCATGTGACCAGCAAAATAGAAAAAACCTAACAGGAGGGTTCTAACAGTACCCCCTCTTCTATGAGGATCCACCGGATGCCCTAGGCCCAGGCTTATCAGGAAACCTCTTGTGAAACGCTCTGACAAGTCTGGAAGCAGAAACATCCTCCGCCCTCACCCATGAGTTATCCTCGGGACCGAAACCCTTCCAAGCGACGAGATACTGCAAACTCCCCCTATACCGTCTAGAATTAAGGATGCGGGAAATTTCATATTCCCCATCCTCCACCACCGGAGGAACAGTGGCAGTGGCGTCTCTATCTGATACATCAGCTTTTTTCAATAGAGAAACATGAAACACCGGATTAATCTTCCAGGAGGTAGGAACCTCCAACCTAATAGCAGATTGGTTAGCTACCTGAAGCACCTTAAAGGGCCCTACAAACTTGGGACCCAATTTTTTAGAAGGAATCCTCAACCGCAGATTCCTAGAGGACAACCAAACCATGTCACCAACCGTAAACAAAACCTCTTGACGTTTCCTGTCAAAGTACCTCTTAGATTTTTGTTAGCCTCCTGAAGATTACCACGCACATCCGTCCAAACTCTCTCCAAATCACCGGAAAAACACTCCTCCTCAGGCACAGCCGATACCAATTTGGAGAATGACCCAAAAGATGGATGTCTAACAGAACAAAAAAAAAAAGGCGAACAACCAGCAGAAGAGGATGTATGGTTGTTAAGAGCAAATTCAGCAAGCGGCAGAAACTCAGACCATCCCTCTTGAATGTCTGCCACAAAACAACGCAAGAACTGCTCAACATCCTGATTCTTCCTTTCTGTCTGGCCATTAGACTCAGGATGATATCCAGATGAAAACGACAAATGAACTCCCAACCTGTCACAAAAGGCATGCCAAAAACAAGCCACGAACTGAGGTCCCCAATCAGAAACAATGTCAGTAGGAACACCATGGAGTCTGACAATGTCCTTGACAAAGGCCTTAGCGAGTGTCTTAGCGCAGGGCAGTTTGATGAAGGGAACCAAGTAACACATCTTGCTAAAACGGTCCACGACCACCCAGATGACCGTGAAACCCTCAGAGGAGGGAAGTTCAGTAATAAAGTCCATAGCCAGATGTGTCCAAGTTGCACTAGGAACCTCCAGAGGGCAAAGCAACCCCGCAGCGGGAGTATGAGAAGATTTAGATCTAGCACACACAGTACATTGACGCACCCACTTAATGACTTCCTTCTGCCATCCAGGCCACCAAAAACTGCGACCCACAAGTCTTTTGGTCTCAGAAATTCCTGGATGACCTGGCAACCGAGACTCATGACACTCAACAAACAAATCTCTCCTAAAGGTCCTAGGCACAAACAACCTCCCATGGGGAGTGTTAGATGGGGCATTCTCCTGTCCTTTAAGAATCTCATCTTTCAAAACGGAGTCCAATGCAGCAATCACAACACCTTCTTGTAAAATGCTCTTCTCCTCCTCAGCACCGACCATGGGAGAAAAGCTGCGAGACAACGCATCAGCTTTAACATTCTTGGTACCCGGGATGTAAGTAACGGAAAAATTAAACCGCGAAAAAAAAGTGCCCACCTAGCCTGACGGGCATTCAAGCGCTTGGCAGCATCAAGATAGATCAGATTTTTATGATGAGTGAAAACCTGAATGGGAAATTCAGCACCTTCCAAGAGATGACGCCAGTGTTCAAATGCGAGTTTAATAGCCAGCAATTCCCGATTACCAATATCGTAATTAAGTTCAGTCTCAGAAAAATTTTTTGAAAAAAAGGCACAGGGATGTACTCCATCCTTGATTTCCTGAGACAACACCGCACCGACCCTCACAGAAGAAGCATCAACCTCAACCAAAAACGGCTTAGTCACATCAGGCTGCATAAGGATGGGGGCAGAGCTGAACCTCTCCTTTAGAAACACAAACGCTTCAATGGCCTCAGTAGTCCACTGAACTGTATTAGCACCTTTCCTGGTGAGATCGGCCAGTGGTTTAACAATAATAGAAAATTTTTTAATGAATTTTCTGTAATAATTGGCGAAACCCAAAATCCTCTGTATCGATTTCAAACCAATAGGCCTAGGCCATTCCTGCACAGCTTGAACTTTCACCGGGTCCATCTCAAAGCCCTCGCTGGAGATAATGTAGCACAAAAAAATAATTCTCTGTACAGCGAACTCATATTTCTCTAGCTTAGCAAAAAGCGAATTGTCAATTAATAACTGTAATACCTCACGTATGCTCCGCCAATGAGACTCCAGATCAGGCGAATAAATCAAAATGTCATCCAAATACACAACCACATTTTTGCCGATCAAAGGTCTAAGGATGTCATTAATAAGATTCTGAAAAAATGCTGGTGCATTGGTAAGACCAAAAGGCATAACCAGATTCTCAAAATGACCCACAGGAGTGTTAAAAGCTGTTTTCCATTCATCACCCTCCTTCATGCGCAACAAATTGTATGCCCCCCGGAGATCAATTTTAGAGAACAACTTGGCCCCCACTAACTGGTTAAACAAATCAGGAATCAATGACAGTGGGTAGGGATTGCGTACAGTAATTTTATTAATCTCGCGAAAGTCCAGACAAGGACGTAGATCGTCGTCCTTTTTTTTAACAAAAAAAAAATCCAACAGCCACAGGTGACTTAGAGGGTCTGATATGACCGGCAGCCAAGCTCGTCTGTACGTATTCCTCCAAAGCCTTTCTCTCAGGAATAGTAAGATTAAATAAACGACTTTTAGGAAGAGTTGCTCCAGGGACAAATTCAATGGTACAATCATAGTCTCTATGGGGAGGCAAAATTTGCGACTCCTCCTTAGAAAAAACTTTCCAAAAATCCTGAATAGGTACAGGTAATTCCCCTTTATCCACAGCAGCAATGCGCCCGTTACAACAGTTGTCATAACACTTAGGGCTCCAGGACTTAATTTCATTAGTAGACCAATCCAGTACAGGATTGTGCAATTTTAACCAGGGTAACCCCAAAACTACTGGAGAAGGCAAATTATTTAATACTACCAAATCCAAATTTTCTTGGTGAATACCATTAATAGTGAGGGGAAATTCATAAACCTTGTGAGTAACACATTTCAAGGGAGAGCCATCGACAGAAACCACAGCAATAGGGGATGACAAAGGTTTGGGTTTTAATTTAAGTTTTTCCAAGAATCCCACATCAATCACTTTCAGAGTAGAACCACAATCCACAAATACCTGAAATTCAATTAATTCTTCCTGAGCTGCAGTAGTAGCAATACCCCCTTAGTGTTTAAACAGGCTATACGGGCGTAACTGACCTTTTTTTTTTCTTTGTTCATACGAAGCACACAGTTCTTAATGAAATGGTCAGATTTTCCGCAATAAAACCACAAACCTTCAGAAAACCTGCGATCTTTTTCCTGAGAGCGGGGTGACTTCGCCCCAATCTCCATCGGCTCTCCAATGTCAGTACAGACCCTCTCAAGACTAGGAGCTGACATGGCAAAGGATTTACTCTCATTAACCCTTGCACACAGTCTCCTGTCCACCCGTATAGCTAATTGCATTGCCTCCTGCAAGTTTCCAGGTGTAGGATAAGCAATAAGCAGATCCTTAACCCTTTCACCTAGCCCAGCAAGAAACAAACTTTTCAGAGCTGAATAGTTCCACCCCACCTGAGCAGACCACCGACGGAAGTGAGTACAATAATTTTCCACATTACCTGATCCCTTCCTCAAAAGTCTCAATTCCGTCTCAGCTGATGAGACACGATCAGGATCATCATACAACAACCCCAAAGCAGAAAAAAAAATATCCACTGATCTAAAGCACGGATCACTAGGTTGGAGAGAAAAGGCCCATCCCTGAGGTTCTTTGCGCAAAAGTGACATTATGAACCCTATGCGCTGTGATTCATCACCAGAGGATCTGGGTCTCAAACGAAAATACAATAAACAAGCATTTTTAAAGGAAAAAAAATCTTGTTGTTCACCAAAAAATAAATCAGGCAATCGTACCTTTGGCTCCACAAAATGCGCTCCAGAACAGCTACTCACGTGTTGTTGGAGCTCGGCCACCTCCAGAGAGAGTCCCTGCAGGCATTGAGCCAAATCCTGAACCGACACCACGATGGAAACTGGAGGTCTTTCCTAAGAGATATGTTTGGGCTGGACTTACTGTTATGATAGGCTACAAGCACTAAGGAAAGACAGGAGATCTGTCCCTACAATAGAACTAAGCTAGATCCCTACGATGTAACGGGGAACCTGATCCTGCGATCAGACCCGCTAAAGTCCTCAGCTAGTCTGAACGAAGACCTATAGATGTGAGGAAGGGATACCTACAAGAACTAGGGACTGGGAGAAAGATGGACACCTCCTAGCAGAAATTGTAGTAGTAAAACGACAAACAAACAACATAGAACATAGTGGTCAAAAGACCTAGCTAAACTGACTGAGAAAGGTACAAAGCACCTGGCTAGCTTAAGAGTAGAAATTACAATGAAGTCCAGCATGGCCAGAAGGGCAGAGCAGGATTAAATAGGCAAAAAAGGTCATGTGACCAGCAAAATAGAAAAAAACTAACAGGAGAGTTCTAACAGATACAATATCAAGGGACTAGATATAGAAGTATTCTTCGTGTTTCAGTATATTCTTTTTTTCATAATTCCTGACTATTCACCAAAGCTGTCATGCCAGAATTCTCTAGAAAAAAATCTTTGAAAAATTGCAAAATTTTGACGCAACATGAGGTTGCACTACAATTTGCGACTTTTGGCAGTTTCATGTCATTTTTGCTCAACTCTGAGAAAATGGGTGGATTTGGTGCAGGAACAGGGCGTGCCAAACCCAAATTTTCAAATTCATAATGAGGAGGGAAATCTTACTACAGTCCTAGAGTGTACTTTTTTTTCGTTTATTTTTGTTTTTACACAAAAAATGTGCTTTTAATTACACTTTTTATGTTTTTTTTTTGAACTGATTACTTTTCTTCTTAAATTTTTTAAAAATGTATTCAACTCTTTTTTTTATCAAGTCAAACTACGAGTCATAAACATTCACACATTTGATTGATAGCATAATACATTGCAATACTTATGTATTGTGTACCTATGTATTGGGGTATATCAATCCTGCTAGCTTGGCATTCATTAGCTATGGCAATCATCAGCACTTTGAAATTGGGTCGAGGTATGGGGTCGAAGGGGTGAAAGAGAGATCTCTCTCCTTCTCTCAAGAATAGATGGCGCAGTTGTTATTGACGGCATCATCTAGGGGACAGCCTGGATCGGTGCTAGTACTAACACTGACTGTTGCTGCAGAATCTTGTGTCTCTCAGCTGAGCTCCCATGGTGATGTGACCATTTCGTCCTGATTATTATATACATAATAGAGGAATTAAAATAATTCAGATATTGAAATATATCTGATTATTCAGAAATATGTGTGCCTAATCACAGGTAGAGAAACCCAGTCCCAGAAATAGCAGAACTGGTTTTCAGATATTTTTCACTCAGTTGCTTCTACCTGTGAGAAGTGATATGAAATTATAGAACAACATTAATTTGCTAGTCTTTAGTTTCAATTCACCATGTTAACAACATTCTTGGATTATATATTGCCATCTAAGGTCAATAGGATAGCAGACTGTTCTTTGGCGATATTCCAGGTAACAAATGAATGCAAATGAAGTACATATTTAAGACAAAGATGATAACTTCAAGGATTGGAGTGAAAATGGGTTAATTCTGCGCTGCCGGCGAAAAAGTGATGAGGAGTCCAGGAATGTGGTTTATTGGTCAAGGCGTTTGGAAGTGTCACACTTCTTCAGGACAAACCACAGCGATCGGAGCTAAGATTTAGTCCATTTTCACCCCAATCCTTGATGTTCTCATAGCCGTGGTTCTGCAGCAGCTTTAGCCTTTCTAGCGGTTGTGATCATACAACCCCACCAGGTGAGCACCACAGTACACATTCTATTAATTTTAATCCAGATAAGACCCTATTGCGCTTATTGTTCCTCCAGCTCTACATTCTATTACTACTGGTGGCGCCTTATAACAGTTCCCCGGTTTTTGACTCCAAAAATGATAATTTAGCTCCATCTATGTCATCACAGAAAAATATTGCAAATGGGTCTCTTTGTGCATGTAATAGATCAATGGTTTCTTCATATACACATGTGATTGCTGCATTCACTGCTACCAACCATGCCAGCCATAGCCATAAGAAGGCTTGTTTTTTGCAGGACGAGTTGTAGTTTTGAAAAATGCTATTTGTTTTAACGTTAAATGTACTGAAAAATGGGGAATAATTTAACGTGGCGTAAAATTGTGAAAAAAATGCAATTCTGCCATGTTTTTTTGGGTTTTATTTTTTCTGCGTACACTATGTCATAAAAATCCCTCTGAATTATGATTCTTTATGTCAGAATGATTACAGCAATAGCAAACTTGTAGAGGTTTTTTTTTCATTTAAGTGGAGAAAAAAATGCAGACATTTGTAAAAAAAACAAAATTTGGAATGTGTTGTCATTTTCTGAGACCCATTAATTCAGCGATATGAGGGCTTGTTTTTTTGCGAGAGGAGCAGACGGAATTATTAATAATAGCATTTTGGGGAATATACAACGTTTTGATATATTTTTATTGCATTTCTGGTGTTTTGATTTTTTTTTCTTGCTACAGCTTTTACCGATCAGATTAAGTTTATATTTTGATAAATCAGACTTTTATGAAATTATTTTTTTAATTTATTTATTTTCAATGGGGGGACTGGAACCATCTGATCAGTTATACTATATACTGCAGTACCATAGTATTATCTAAATAGTGAAACTCCTAGTCTCCTTTGAAGCTCAGCATATAGTTAAACTTCAGAAGCATATAGTTAAACTTCAGAGGAGAACCAAGATGGAAGAGACGTTGGCCTTCAACACGCCCTGTGCTGCCATGGTAACCCATTGGGGCACTACGATTGCATCACAGGCGCCGATTGGATCCAGTAAGTGCAAGCAATAATGCGCCTTCCACTTAAACGCTGCTTTCAGAGATTGACCGTAGCATTTAAATGGTTAACAGTTGCGGTCGGTTCTCAGCTTTGTCTGCATCTGTAAAAGACAGATGTCGGCTATTTGACATCGCTGGTATCTTCTGCATGTGCAGAGAGTACTGCTTCTGAGCTCTCTTTACATGCGAACACCCCACAATCACATACATGAATGTGATATTGTGTTAAGGGGTTAAAAGTCTCCTTCACTTCAGCCAAGTAAAAAAGCAAAATATCACATCCAGAAAATAGAAACTTATCTGTGTTCTAATGTGCGCTTCTGTAAGATGTGTCAAATTCAAGCCACGTGTCTTTAAATGAATTTGGCACCTGTTTCAGTGGCCAAGCACCACTACGAGTTATAAATTTTATTTTTCAGAATTCAAGCCGCTTTTGAGGCACACATTTTTGTGAAATTGTTGGCCACGCTAGCTCATGCCCCCTCCCAGCTAACCGCTATTTACTCTCCCAGTTTATGGGGTAGCTGGCTGGGAATGACATAAAGATGGCAAAAGTAATAGAAATTGTGTGCAACTACTAGTTGCTCAAACATTTTACAACATTTCAAACATTTTTATTCCAGAATTCTGTAGAAAACTGATGAATCAGGGCCACTAGCTTTTCTCAAAGTCTAGCGAAACTTGCATCTGATACATCCAAATAACTTGAATAGAAAATGGCACTGGTGATAGCAATCATGTGATAGAAAAATGATGAATTCACAGAAAAAACCCAGAAAAGTCAAGATTAGCTCTCTTTTTTACAATGGTGATTTACTATTTTTTCAACATTATTTTTGTTTTCTTTCCGATAATTATATTGAGACTTTATAAACAAATGGCGGTAAATCATTAAGCATTTCAAGATGATAATTTTAGGTAATGTATTACAATGTTTTGTGAAAGCTCTGCAAATACATTTTATGAGAATATAACACAATCAGCAGAGTGCACATTACCATATAAATACAAACCATCAACTTGATCTGAGGATGATTTTGTCTTGCTTTATCTAATCTAAGCCTTTATGCCCCTGGGTACATAGCATATGTCCAATGAAAAGCAAAACATATGACTACAAAAATCTGTCAACCATACATGCCTACAGAGGAAAATGTATTTTTCCAGTTGAGCAAGCAGAATTTGCTTTACAATTACGCAGTATACACAGTGTATAGAATTAAAAGTAGCTCCAATATTTGATATCCTTTATGCATTAGGTATGATTCATATATAACAATATCCATATTCATAATTGGCAATTTTTAAATATGACAATATCATAGACTATTAAATGTTAAAGGTGTATCCCCATCTCCAAGATCTTCTCTTAATATGTAGTAGGTGTAATAATAATATTAGCAAAAACTTTCAATTAGAAATGTAGTATAGTTCTTCTGATCCGCTATGTCACTTACCCCAAGTGCAGGGCATTGCAGTAGATATCCATAGTTACGACTACTAACAGCTAACTGTCACTATATGAGTGGTCGTGACCGTATACTAAATTTCTAATTCGAAGTATCTATAAATATTATTATTATTACACCTACTACATATTGAGATAGGGTCTTGTAGATGGGAATACCATTTAAAGTTGATCATAAAACAATCTATAGAAAATAAATCATTTTATATTTTTTTAACTGTTATTTTAAGTAATTTTAATGGTATTTTTAAAAACTATATAAGTAACTGTAACAGTTAACAATGCAAGGAAAAGAGAAAAGAACCACATGCATGAAGCAGCACACCTCTAAATGTAAAAAGTATAATTTTATTCCAGAAACTTTGTAGACAAAATATTTAAAAATATGTAGACACAAAAGAGTCTGGCCCTTATGACTGCCCAAATTAGTAGGTGGTCACCAATACAGATAATATAATAAATGGACAATACTCTATGTGTAATACAACAGGCACATGCGTATATAACTCATCAAAATACACAGATAGGAGTTTGCAAAATGAGTTAGCATCTTCTTTTTTATTATTGGACTCTATATTTGCTGTGCACTTTTGTGTCTATATATATAACTGTAACAGTTAGCACACACATTTATATATGTATAATATAATATATATAATTATATATATTATATATTTATTTATATATATATATATATATATATATATATATATATATATATATATATATATATATAGGTGCATCTCACTAAATTAGAATATTATTAAAAGTTAATTTCTTTCAATTCTTCAATACAAAAAGTGAAACTCATATATTATATAGAGTCATTACAAACAGAGTGATCTATTTCAAGTGTTTATTTCTGTTAATGTTGATGATTATGGCTTACAGCCAATGAAAACATAAAAGTCAGTATCTCAGTAAATTAGAATACTTTTTAACAACAGCTTGAAAAATATTTTTAAAATCCGAAATGTTGGCCTACTGAAATGTATGTTCAGTAAATGCCCTCAATACTTGGTCAGGGCTCCTTTTGCATCAATTACTGCATCAATGCGGCGTGGCATGGAGGCGATCAGCCTGTGGCACTGCTGAGGTGTTATGGAAGCCCAGGTTGCTTTGATAGCCTGGGGTTAAGGTCATGTGAGTTTGCTGGCCAATCAAGCACAGTGATACTGTTGCTTTTAAACCAGGTATTGGTACTATTGGCAGTGTGGACAGGAGCCAAGTCCTGCTGGAGAATGAAATTTCCATCTCCAAAAAGCTTGTCGGCAGAGGAAAGCATGAAGTGCTCTAAAATTTCCTGGTAGATGACTGCGTTGACTTTGGCCTTGATAAAACACAGTGGACCTACACCAGCAGATGACAAGGCTCCCCAAACCTTCACTGATTATAGAAACTTCACACTAGACCTCAAGCAGCTTGGATTGTGTGCCTCTCCACTCTTCCTCCAAATTCTGGGACCTTGATTTCCAAATGAAAATTGGAACTCTGGGACCTTGTGGAGTGTGTCAATGACTGCCTTCTGGACATCTGTCAAGTCAGCAGTCTTCCCCATGATTGTGGAGCTTACTGAAACAGACTAAGGGAACTTTTTAAGCGCTTAGGAAGCCTTTGCAGGTGTTTTTTGTTAATTATTTTAATTTACTGAGATAATGACTTTTGTGTTTTCATTGGCTGTAAGCCAAAATCATCAACATTAACAGAAATAAACACTTGTAATTGATCACTCTGTTTGTAATGACTCTAAATAATATATGAGTTTCAATTTTTGTATTGAAGAACTGAAATAAATTAACTTGTTGATTATATTCTAATTTAGTGAGATGCACCTATATGTACTATTAATTCATGTAAAGTTTGTTGAAAGTGCAATTCCTTTTTAACCGGTTCCCGACCGCCCACTGTACATAAACGTCGGCGCTGCCTGGGCTCTGTGCAGCGCCGACGTTTAAAAACGGTGCGTGGTCCCGCAGCGCTCAGGACCCCCAGGGTCCTGCTAGCGCTGCGGTACTGGTTCAGAGCGATAGCTCTGACATGTGGCATCATGGGGACTTGATTGGATCAGGTCCCCATGATGTTAACCTGTTCCTATCTTCTAGATGCCACGATCCATAGCGATTGCGGCATTTAAAAGATAGTGACAGCCGGTGGTCGGCGATCGGGACCCCCCACATACCTGCCAGCGGCGGGGATCCCGGTGCTGTGACCTCTGACATCATCGAGACCTGATTGGCTCAGGTCTCGATGATGTCAGCGTCACACCAGCCAATCAGAGAGATCACCAGGGAAGTTTGTATTAGCAACAAACTTTCCCGGGCGATCTGCCTGATAAATACATTGTTTCTCCTCCGATCTCAGTGAGAGAGCAAAGGAGAAACACTGTGACAAGAGCTGTCAGCCTTGCCACAGTAAAAGTGAAAAAAATAAAATAAAAAAGAAAGTAAGAGTTAGGGTTAGTGAGTCTGTCAGATCAGTCAGTCAGTCCTGTCAGATCAGTCAGTCAGTCCTGTCAGATCAGTCAGTCAGTCCAGTCAGTCAGTCCTGTCAGATCAGTCAGTCAGTCCTGTCAGATCTGTCAGTCAGTCAGTCCTGTCAGATCTGTCAGTCAGTCAGTCCTGTCAGATCTGTCAGTCAGTCAGTCCTGTCAGATCTGTCAGTCAGTCAGTCCTGTCAGATCAGTCAGTCCTGTCAGTCAGTCAGTCCTGTCAGATCAGTCCAGTCAGTCAGTCCTGTCAGATCTGTCAGTCAGTCAGTCCTGTCAGATCAGTCAGTCCTGTCAGTCAGTCAGTCCTGTCAGATCAGTCCAGTCAGTCCTGTCAGATCAGTCAGTCAGTCCTGTCAGATCAGTCAGTCCTGTCAGGTCAGTCAGTCCTGTCAGATCAGTCCGGTCAGTCCAGTCCGGTCAGTCCAGTCCGGTCAGTCCAGTCCGGTCCCGTCCTTTCAGTCCGGTCCGTTCAGTCCAGTCAAAAAATATAAAAATAAAATGGCCCGTCAGACTTATACCGCAGAGGAGGTGTATGCCCTGCTATGTTCTGACACTGATGACAGTGCAATCTCAGATGGAGATATGGATTTTGAGGGCTGTAGTAGCGGCGACACTGAGAGCTCAGAAATGAGCAGTGATTCTGTTCCATCCTCAAGCCCAAGGACCAGTACAGCAATAGGGGCAAATAGCGCTACTGGAGAAACGTCTCCAAATCAGGGAACACTGCCCAGTACAAGCGCTGTCCCTGCTACTAGTGAATTGGCGCACGCCAGTGTACAAGGGGCGTTGCCACATGATCTAGCATTTCCCAGATGGGAGGCTTCGGATTCGGCTGCTCCATTCAGCCCTGATTTCAACGCCATTCCTGGTATAAATGTGGAGGTGGAAGATTTTGGACCAATTCATTTTTTTAATTTGTTTTTTACAGACAGCTTGCTAGAGCATATTGTCGTGCAAACAAATTTATATGCATCCCAATTCATAAGCCAGAATAACCGATCTTACTATGCTAGGGCAAATTTATGGACATCAACTAATGTCCCGGAAATAAAAAATTTTTTAGGACTTACATTTGCCATGGGGCTTGTTAAAAAACCGAGCATTCGATCCTACTGGTCCAACCACCCTGTTCAAGCCACCCCTATGTTTTCAGTCGTTCTGCCTAGGACCCGTTATGAAATGCTCATGCGGTTTTGGCATTTTAACGACAATAGTCAATGCCTGCCCAGAAATGCCCCAGAACATGGCAGGTTATATAAAATTAGACCCATCATTGAAAATTTGTCAGAAAAATTCTTAAGCCTCTACACCCCAACACAAAATATATCTATAGATGAGTCCCTTGTAAAATTCAAAGGAAGACTGCACCTCAAGCAATTGATCCCATCTAAAAGGGCAAGGTTTGGAATAAAGCTCTATAAAATGTGCGAAAGTTCAACCGGATACACATCCGCTTTTCGCATATACCCACCAGGATGCCCTACTTATCTGGGGACATCTGGAAAAATTGTTTGGGAGCTGATAAGTCCATTTTTTCAAAAAGGCTACAATCTATATGTGGACAATTATTACACCAGCATACCCCTATTTAAAAGTCTGGTTGAACACACCATCGGGGCTTGTGGGACCATCCGTAAGAACAGTCAGGGGTTTCCACAACCATTGGTCAACCAAAAGTTTCAAAAGGGGCAGTCAGGGGCTGTACGCAACGGAGAGCTGCTTGCCCTGAAATATAGGGATAAGAGGGATATTTTTGTCCTCAGCTCGATCCACACAGATGCCACAAGGGCCACTGTAGAACTAGGATCCACTACTCCGAAGCAAAAACCTGTGTCAGTCATTGACTACAACAAACACATGGGGGGTGTGGACCTTGCAGATCAGGTTCTACAGCCATACCAGGTATCAAGAAAGCCCTATACCTGGCATAAAAAGTTGGTTATTTATTTGTTTCAGGTGGCCACATACAATTCTTTTGTGTTGTACAAAAAAGCAGGAAATTCAGATCCTTTTCTTGATTATCAAGAAAAGGTAATTGAAAATCTTGTCTTTCAAAGTGTTAGCCCCGCTCATCCATTAGAATCTGAGGATGTGAAAAGACTCACTGAGCGACATTTTATTGCACTTATTCCAGCAACGGAAACAAGAAGGAACCCCCAGAAAAGATGTCGTGTATGTACTAAGAGAGGAATGAGGCGTGATACCCGCTACTATTGCCCACAATGCCCATCATTGCCAGCCTTATGCGTCACTGACTGCTTAAAAATCTTCCACACAGAACCACGTTTTTAAACTGTAAAAATGTATCCCAATTTGTCATTCAAACATTTGGTTCATTTAGTGAATGACACATTCGAGTAGAGCTCACTTAATTTCCAGGGAGGGGTTCTCCAGAATCTAAACCTTCCATTGCGTGCTTGTTTCTGGAAATCAGCTATTGAGTTAAAATGGTCACTAAACCCATAGATGAATTCCCAGAGGGGTGTCATTTCCAAAATGGGGTCACTTCAGGGGGGATTCTTTAGCTCTGGTACTCTGAAAAGTGCCAGAACAGCATAATCCCCCCTGAAGTGACCCCATTATGGAAATGACACCTCTGTGGGAATTCATCTATGGGTTTAGTGACCATTTACCTATCTACTTATTTTCCCACCACTAGATTAATTTATACAGAGGAGTAGATTGTAAAATTCGGTCACTTGTTGTGGGTTTCCTCTGTTTAGGCACCTCAGGGGCTCTCCAAATGCAGCATGGCGTCCGCTATCCATTCCAGTCAAATTTCCATTCCAAAAGTCAAATGGCGCTCCTTACCTTCCGAGCCATGCCGTGAGCCCAAACAGTGGCTTTGCACCACATATGGGGTATCAGCGTGCTCAGGAGAAATTGCACAACACACTTTGTGGTCCATTTTTTCTGGCTGCCCTTGTGAAAATTAAAAATTTGAGGCTAAAGTAGCAGTTTTGTGTTAAAAATGTGTTTTTTATTTTCACACTTCAACATTATAAAATTCTGTGAAGCCGCTGGGGGTTCAAGGTGCTCACCACACATCTAGATAAGTTCCTTGAGGGGTCTAGTTTCCAAAATGGGGTCACTTGTTGGGGGTTTCCTCTGTTTAAGCACCTCAGGGGCTCTCCAAATGCAACATGGCGTCCGCTATCCATTCCAGTCAAATTTCCATTCCAAAAGTCAAATGGCACTCCTTACCTTCCGAGCCATGCCGTGCGCCCAAACAGTGGTTTTGCACCACATATGGGGTATCAGCGTGCTCAGGAGAAATTGCACAACACATTTTGGGGTCCATTTTTTCTGACTGCCCTTGTGAAAATTAAAAATTTGAGGCTAAAGTAGCAGTTTTGTGTTTAAAATGTGTTTTTTTATTTTCACACTTCAACATTATAAAATTCTGTGAAGCCCCTGGGGGTTCAAGGTGCTCACCACACATCTAGATAAGTTCCTTGAGGGGTTTAGTTTCCAAAATGGGGTGACTTGTTGGGGGTTTCCTCTGTTTAGGCACCTCAGGGGCTCTCCAAATGCAACATGGCGTCCGCTATCGATTCCAGTCAAATTTCCATTCCAAAAGTCAAATGGCGCTCCTTACCTTCCGAGCCATGCCGTGCGCCCAAACAGTGGTTTTGCACCACATATGGGGTATCAGCGTGCTCAGGAGAAATCGCACAATACATTTTGGCATCCATTTTTTCTGGCTGCCCTTGTGAAAATTAAAAATTTGAGGTTAAAATAGCAGTTTTGTGAAAAAAAGTTAAATGTTCATTGTTTTCTTCCACATTCCAAAAATTCCTGTGAAGCACCTGAAGGGTTAATAAACTTCTTGAATGTGGTTTTGAGCACCTTGAGGGGTGCAGTTTTTAGAATGGTATCACTTTTGGTTATTTTCTGTCATAAATGCTCCTCAAAGTGACTTCAAATAAGATGTGGTCCCTAAAAAAATGTTTTTGTCAATTTTGTTGTAAAAATGAGAAATCGCTGGTCAACTTTTAACCCTTATAGCTTCCTAACAAAAAAAAATTTTGGTTCCAAAATTCTGCTGATGTGAAGTAGACATGTGGAAAATGTTATTTATTAACTATTTTGTGTGACATATCTCTCTGATTAAAGGGCATGAAAATTCAAAGTTTGAAAATTGCAAAATTTTCTAAATTTTCACCAAATTTCCGATTTTTTCACAAATAAACGCGAGTGATATCGAAGAAATTTTACCACTATCATGAAGTACAATATGTCACAAAAAAACAATCTCAGAATCAGGGGAATCCGTTGAAGCGTTCCAGAGTAATTACCTCATGAAGTGACAGTGGTCAGAATTGAAAAAATTGGCCTGGTCACGAAGGCAAAAACAGGCTCTGGCGCGAAGTGGTTAAACTAAGTATACAGTCATATATGGGATTTAGCCTCTGTTAAAATCATCCATGTAGGGTCGTTTTCAATTGCTTCATTTTTTGGTAAAAAGGCATTTCATTTTTTATACTTTTGAGGAAGCTTCGTTCACCCCTCGTTTGCCATACCGCTCCTCCCATTATGTTAAATCCTAGCACTCACTTGTACAGACCAAGCTCTGGTTGAACTGAATCCTCGGCCCGGCACATCCGCACTGACACTGCAGGAGGCTAGTGAGCGCACGCGCACAATCCAGTTATGGGAGTGATAGAATCCCTTAAAGGGAAAACGTCATCAGGTTTCCCGTTGTTAGACTGTTGCCAGCATTGTAAAGAGAAGTTCCACATAAAACTAATTTTTGTGAAAATTAATATGCCTAAAAGAGTTAATTTATTTTTGCTGTTCATCTTTCTATTAGAAATATTAGAAATTTTAGATGATGTGATAATTTCAGAATCTCAGCTTCTTGCCTAGGGAAATCCCGTCATAAACTGCAATCTGCAACTTGTAAATAGTATTAAGTTACAATATACTGTGTATGCCATCTAAGGCCACGTTCACACATTCAGGATTTGGTCAGTATTTTACTTCAGTATGTGTAAGACAAAACCAGGTGAGGAACAATCAGAGGAAAAGTATAATAGAAACACATCACCGCTTCTGTATTTATCACCCACTCCTGGTTTTGACTTACAAATACTGATGTGAAATACTGACCAAATACTGAGCGTGTGAACGTGGCCTAAACGTGCATGCACACGACTCAGTTATAGAGTTCCTGGGAACGCTCATTTGTCAGGTGAAATGATCTTTTGGCTCGATCAAAAGATGATAGTTCTCCACAGCCACAGTCCTGTGTAAACTGGACTTGTTCCTGAGAACAATGTCATCCTATGTGCACTGAACGATCTATAAAGGAGCAGAATGTGGCAAACATGTTGGCAATCAGTGGTCATTTCATGCCACGGGCTTAAGCCTACCTTTAGTGTCTAGGGAGACACGTGCACTATAGACACCAGCTGAGACTGAACTTCTCAGCACTGGTCCCCAGTGAACGCTACTTCAAAATACCGCTAGCTTCTCCCTCTTCAAGATGTAGGGAAGAAAATATGTTAAATTGACAATTAGTGTTGGGATTTTATTGCTGTTTTTTGAGGCTTTGTACGGAACTTATTTGCATGAAAACACTACATTTAGTCTTTTAATTTTTTTTTAGAAAAAAAACTGTAACAGCATTTACTCTTTAAGTTGTCAGTCTCATATAAAACACTCTTCTACCACTTTGCATCTAGTGCATAATACTTCATACATAGCAGCGGATACCTGGCACTGTTGTATGTAGTTATCAGTAGGGATTTTGATAGGATCTGTGCCAAGTGTGATGTGCTATGTATGTATTTGACTTATGTATTTATGCTGCTGACCAGATGATTTTTAACCCCTTCCGCCGAGGGTGTGATCTTACCCAGGAAAAGAGACAACACAGAGTCCCTATGCAAAGCCTACAGATGGGTCCCTTGCTCTCTAACAGTATTTGTATAAATGTCTGTAGCCTAATCCTTTGCATGCAGTCTAACAGTAAAAAGTGGCTAGCTGCTTTTAATGGGAATCTGTCAGAAGAATCAACCTTCCTAAGACGTCTATATGGGCACGCAGGTCATAAAGTTGTAAACAACTATTACTTTGAAATCTGCAATGAGATTACTTATTGCAGAGAAACACACGTTTTTCTTAATATGTAAATGAGTTAAGATCTCTGGGTGGGACATAGATCTCCCCAAGAGTCTGCCTCCACAGCTTACTTTAATGTTGAGTGATGCCTCTGTGTGTTAATTGATCCCCTTGTGTGGCTCAGTGGCGCCTATGCAGATGGATGTTGGAGTCAGTGACCTTAGAACGGAAGAACACAGCGCCAAACCGAGGACAGGGGCAACCTGAGCTTACATAATCGGGGCCTGATGTCACACATGCAGCCAAGGGATCAATTTACATACATTAAAATACGCTCTGGAGGTAGACTCTGGGGAAAACTGGGATTTCTCTGCAATAAGTCACAGAAATCAATGCAGGCCTGGACTAACAATCTGCTCTGATGGGCAAATATCCAATGGGCCACTCACACAGTGGTCCGAGAGGGTAAACTTTAGTGCATCGCTGGACGTAAGCTCCTGAAGTGTACAGAGCTTGGCGTAACTCATAAGACAAGTAGCTAAACCTTCATCTGTCTCTTTTCTACCCGCGCTCAGCTGAAGATTCTCCTCAATGCAGCAGTGTGGTGTTGTGTGACATCAGAATGCTCCCAGAACAATTAAAGGGGTTGTCCGCTCTAAAATGAAGTCTGCAGTTATCTGTGCGACTGCAGATTGTTGAATCTCCCCAACGCAGACACTGTGAGTGCTACAGGGCATCACCGGTTTATGAAATAGGAATGGCGGTGATGTATGCGTCCTCCCGGGCAGAAGCCGTATAGTGGGCGAGGACTCGCTCCATACAAGTGTATTAGTCTCCCATGTAAAATGATTCTTCTTTTCCACAATGCAGTAAAAAATGCATACCAACATATACCAGCCCAACAGTAGCCAAAAGGACATTCTTCTGGCCTCCATTTGTGAATGAGAACCTAACAGTGCAAAGCAAACCTATTAGTAATATTAGTGCCAGCTACATAATAGTACCCATAAAAAATGACCAATGCAAAACTGTAATGCTTATAGAATACTGCATATAAATACATAGTAGTCCCCTCTTGCAATAACAGGCACTTTGTAGGGCCCATATAAATATGAATATTTTCTGTACAAATCTACATCACATATAGGGCTGGTCTGAAGTCTGGCTTAATTTAGAAATCTGTTTTTGTGGGGTGTGCATTAATTTAAGGCTTTGGCATGTGGTCTATATTAGGGTCTGAACTAAATTAGGCGTCTGGCCTGGGGTCATAATTTTTTTGGCTATAGGAATTTGTCAATACAAGTGAAGGGCTAAATACCAGTGAATGTCTGTCACTGATCATGTAATGAGGTTTTTCCTATGTGGTGGCACTTTTATTTTCCCTCTTTTAGCCAGGAATATGATATCAGGGTGGGAGGTTATTTATAATATAATAATCTTTTTATTTATATAGCGCCAACATATTCCGCAGCGCTTTACAATTCAGGCAATTTACAGACAATATCGGCACTGTCCCCATAGGGGCTCACAATCTACATTCCCTATCAGTATGTCTTTGCAGTGTGGGAGGAAACTGGAGTAAACCCACACAAACACGGGGAGAACATCCAAACTCCTTGCAGATGTTGTCCTTGGTGGGATTTGATAGGGGTCCAGCGATGAAAGGATGCAGTGCTAACCACTGAGCCACCGTGCTGCCCTCTGTCTCCATCTGTGTGCCAGCGCTGCAGCTAATTCCCAGTCCGGTCCTGTATCAAGGTATTAGTTTATTCAGCTTCCTATGACCTGCAGGAGGGTTGAACCTTATGACTGATTCCCTTTAAGGTGCTTGTGAGTCTTTTTACCAATGGCCGCTGTGCAGCTAGAGGACCACATATGATATATCTCCACCAAATTTTTCAATTTGAACTGGTGGCTGCAGAGCGGAATAAAACATTTCAATGTTTTTTTTGTTTTTTAAATCTGGCCTCTCTGTTTCGAAGATATTAGCAAACCAGGCATTTGGCCCCAATGAGTTCATTTCATGAGAATGAAAATCTGGAGCCTGAATGTTTCTCCAAGCTAAAAGCTCCCAAGAGATCGCCAAAATAATGCAAATAAATACAGAGAAAAGTTATTAAACCTTGGAAAATAAATGCATTTGTACGGTTTATTTTATAGCACTTAACAATAAAAGTTTGCTGCCAGATAAATAGAATCACAGAACACTCAGCTATTGAAGGTGCCACTTTGAAGTGGAAGCAAATGAAAAGCAAATCAGGATAAACATTTCAGACACTTCTTAACTTCTTCAAAGGAAATGGCAGAAAATAAAAGATGGCATTTAAGGATGAATTTTTATATTTTTCATGTAAACTATTCTCCTGTTACACAATGCATTGAGAAAACAACCATACAGATCTAGGTCTGCAAGGATATGTACGCTGGAAGGCTGACTGGAGAATATACAGTGATCTTTAGTAATAGCTTTCTCATCACATTAACACTTTCATGTATCTGCATCATATTTGAAGGCAATCTGTCAGCAAGATTTTGCTACCTAATTTGAGAACAGCATGATGTAGGGGCAGAGACCCTGACTCCAGCAATGTGTCACTTACTGGGTTTCTTGCTGTAGTTTGCATAAAATCACTGCTTCATCAGCAGCCGTGTAATCAGCCATATTAATGAACTCTGAAACCCATCCCTCCAAAGATTGGCAGCTTTTTTTACTATGCACAGTGGTGTGGGTGAGGTTATACATAGCTCAGCAAAGAAAACTGCAGCAAGCAGCCCAGTAAGTGATACATCACTGGAATCAGGGTTTCTGCCTCTACATGATGCTGCTTTCAGATGAGGTAGCAAAAACCTGGTGACAGATTCCCTTTAAAAGTGTTGATTCCTTTTAAATTTTTCGGAAGTTGTGATGATAAAGAGGGTCAATAACTTGTAACGTGCAACTGATTTTACTGCTGCAAATTTTGACAAGAAGACAAATTGCAATTCTTTGAAGACCAATGCCTTCAGATGTCTAAATAGCTACAGCAAAAATTTGTCTTCGAATGACATTTGTCAAATTTTTCTCCTGATGAACCACGTTATTCTAAAAGTGTTTTGGGTGTCTGTTGCTCCTGGTTCTCAGCCTTGCCTAGTAAAACTCATTTATTTGGTAATGCACTTTTTGAACAACTGAGATAATGATCATTGATCTACATTAGTGTTGAGCGAGTATGTTTCATTAACTCTTTCGGTGAGCACGCTCATGTGCTCACCCAGTATTTTGGCGTGCTCTGCATTTTTTTTTACTGTCGCCATGGCTGCAAGTGTCACGGCTGTTAGCTGTGACACATGCAGAGATTGACTGTCAGACAGTTCTCTCGGTCCACAAAAGTTCACAGACGTGTGAATGGCCCCATAGACTATCACAGGATGAATACTATGCGTGAAAATCACAGATAGCACTTGTACACAAAAATCGGACGTCTGAACGAGCCCTTAAGGTAGTTTACTGCAGTGGCTCACCCTTATTAGGTGATGATTTATCCTCAAGGCATCCAATATTTTTACATATTGGATATTTTATCATTTGCCATCCACCAAATAGCGTTTTTTATGAATTTTGTTCTCAGACTGCGTATTTGACTCCTTTTTATTGGTATTATTCGTGTTTTTAATATTTAGTAAATAAAAAGTAATAATTGTATCCTATTTATTTGTCCTGCATCTCTTTCTATGTATGTGTTTATACTAAATATCCAATGAAAATAGGACTGATCATTGTGATCTACTTCTTATTGGTGCTTCTACAATTTAAAGGGAACCTGTCACGTCGGATAATGCTATTATCTTGCAGATACAGCTGGCACCACAGTGCATTGCTAGATCCCCCGATGTGCAGAGACCAGTGACGTCAATTGTGGAGGCGGTGCTGGTTTCTACACACCGGGTATTCTGACAACGCGCTCTGTTGCCGGCTTGTTACTGCTAATCTGAGCCGACAACAGAGCGCGTGTGCTGTCATTGTGCACATCAGACAGCGCATAGCTTGCAGGGACTGGTTCAGCCCTTGAAACGAGCATCCCTCATGACAATTCGTTTTAGGGAGAGGGCAGATGCTGCGGCAGTGACCTGATGATGCTTTGTTTATGTATCCCAGCATGCACTGGGATTCTCAAACGGAGAGTCATCAAAAAGGATGTGAAATAAAAAAAATAGAAAAGCAATTAGATAGTGTAGTTAGGGAAGGGTAGAGGATTTTAAATTCAAGTTTATTAGAAAATAGTTTTGATTATGGCGATAGATAGATAGATAGACACAGACAGACAGACAGACAGACAAACAGACAGACAGACAGACAGACAGATAGATAGATAGATAAATAGATAGATAGATAGGGACTTAGGATGAAAATCAATTTGGGCAACCCCTTTAAAATCTGCACAATTCATTGTCTATGTGACTGCAGGAAATAGCAAAGTTACAGCCTCCTAGATAATGAATGGAGTGGAAGCAAGCATGTGCACCTCCGTCCCATTCAGGATGGGGCTGCAGAGCCCTGATCTTTGGATCACTGGGGGTCTCAGCGGTGGGACTCCCAGAAATCAGCACGTTATTTCCTAGGTTAAATTTTCATTTTTTTAGGAATTACACTTTAATTGCCTTGACAATATATGAATCATTTTCCTGTCTATGGTGTTTTTTTAATCTTTTATATTAGTTAGTTGTGTATTAGCTAATTAAATCTATAATTCTCCGTACTCAGCCCCTAAATGAGCAAATATTGGAAATGTGTGTTAGTATAGTGATTTGCTCGATTCAATTAGCAGTTTATGATTTCCGGTCTCCGTACATGGCACACTTTGCTCTATCTTCTGGTTGGGGTTTCTATGGTAACTGTCGGAGAGTTCTGTCACGTTTAATATTGTTCAATGTTTTGTTACCGTATTCTGGGCAATGCGCCATGTGCTGGAAAGACCCATCCTTCACTTACAATTTTAATAATGTGGATGATGGTTGTCTGTAACACTTTCAGTGATAATGGTAACCAAGCATGTATGTAGATTAACCCTAGCATATCTGCTGACCTCTGCATTATCGGGGAATATTACACATTTCCCAGTGACAATAAGGCCTAATTAAAGGACGATATAATGTTTTATTTCGTTATTTTCGAGATCTAGGACAATTGCTGTATACATAAAGAGGCCAGAAACGTGTCCAAACATATCTCACAGCTGAGTGTTTGCTACAATTGGATGCAATCTAGTCAATTCCCTGTGACCCTAAAGGGAACTTGTCACTTGACTTTATACCCTTAGACCACCGTCATTGGGATATTCTGCTGTGGAATAAAGCTATCTACATAATGCTTAATAAACTGTCACATTTAGCAATATCTAGGATTATAAGTAATAACAGGGCACGCACTAAGGCTCAAATTCACCAAAGTGTTTATGCCAGAAATCTGGTGTAAAACGCTTTGAAAAGTCGCAACATTTAGTGACTTTTGCAGTTTTTTCGACAGTTTCAGTCATCTCCACCAAAAAGGGTGACGCTGGGGCAGGATGGGGGATGACTACGCTGACTCTTCTAATTCCTGACTAGCTGTTTCGTGCCTTACGCCACAAATCTTACTCCAGTCAACGACTGGAGTAACAAATCTGGCAAAGCGAACGAAAGCGCATGCCACTTTTAAGACATGTCTGATTCAATAATAGGTGAGCGCCTCTTAAAGAATTAGGCACTTCTGACTCCACCAAGCTCTCTTATCAAGAACAACACTGGCCTTGATGAATTGGTGCCTTAGTGCTAATTATCACTAAACAGTCATCTGCTCAGCACCATTCTATGGAACAGTGATGTAGTTAGGTCTATATTCACACCCTGAGAGACTTGGATGACGTTCCATACAGTCCCTTAAAGGCTCGCATGCACTGTGAACTGCCTACTTGTCTTGGTTTGGTGCTGACACTGAGTAAAGGAGATTTCTGCATGAGTCACTATCTGGAGATGACTTGTCATCAGCACTTTAGAAAACCATATTGTTGTATCAGAATGATTTGGGCATATATACTGTACTAATGGTCATGACATGCCAGCAAAATTGTCTTGTACTAAGCATGTATGGGATTTTGGATAATTATATAACAGGCACTGTGGGATGTCAGTCAAGCCAAAGAGGGTAAAATTACAGACTGAACTGCATTACTACTTCAGATAAACGACTATTGAGAGGGAATCCGCATATAACACGTGCTCTATTATAACCTTATTTACGGGAAATTTTAGTAACGCTATTCCATAGCACGCTACTATAACGCAAAGGTTTGTATTTAGGAAAAATCTAATGAAAGTTTATTTTTACAGGAAACCCTCATCAAGATAGTAGACCATTAGCTAAAGGCGTGTGTGTAAAGGCCCTTCCATGCTTATTAAATTCATATCTTCATTGCAGTATTTAATTTAGAAAATATAGAAGAATCAAACTTTGAAGTTTTTATAGCAAGTGCAGGGTTCAGACCCTGCACTTCCGGCTCCGCTGCCTCTCTATTTCCCTGTCCACTGCGAGCCTCCGGTCTCTGACGGACAGGTCACTCTTTTCTCAATGACATGCCTCCCCTGCCTAAGATTCTGTGCAAGTGCTGTCATTGCCGAGGTTCTTCTCATTAACGGCGGTGGTGCATGTGTCAAACGATAGCCTGGCTTTCATGACATCATCAGGAGCTTACTGCACATGTGGTGAGAAAAACACGGGCAATGAAGGTGCTTGCGCAGAATCTCAGGCAGGGGAGGCATGTCACAGAGAAAAGAGTGACCTGTCCGTCAGAGACAGGAGGCCGGTGGTGGAGCCGGAAAGAGGAAGAGAGAGAAGAAAGCTGAAGTGTAGTGTCCGACCTCTGAACTCGTGATTCAAAGTTCAAGGCTGGATTTCTCTACAATTTCTAAATAAAATACTAAAGGCAGGATACATGTCTCCTTAGTTAGGGGTCTAAAATCCAGATTATAGGTTTTATTTTTACATCATATAACTTAGGCTGCAACATTATAACTGCAAATAAACATTTATATATGAGAATGTAGTATGTCCTTTGGTGAGTCTGAAAATAAACAGTACAGTAAGAAAAAAAATCACTGATTGACTCTGGCTTTCCAGTATAAAAACTTTCCAAACCACTCCTAATAGCTCACTATTCTGGGTGTAAGTATGTGAGGTTGCCATGAAAGTTACACCTAATTTTAAGATTTTATGTAGCTGGCAGAACAAAGGTTAATGTATAAGTGATATGGGAGAGAAAATGCAGGACAATGGCTCTTCATAGGGAAAAAAGTGTTCTTATATGATAATTTGGCTGACAACAAAGAATAATAGCTTAACTATTCCCCTTGTTCAGATGTGGAGAAAGCACAACTCTCACAAATGCATATAAAACTTGGAGGAGCGGAAGTCCTTGATGCCTCCGCCTTGTATTTTCATTTCAGCATACTAGCAAATGGTGAGAGCAAAATGGATATAATGTATCACTAAATATGGACTACGCAGTGGCTTATGACAGTTATATAATGACAAACATTAATTTATTAAAACTCTAAAAGTATGCGCATGACTGTATTCAAGCTTTTCTTCAGATACATGGAGATAATCCAAGTGTCATTTTAATCTTGCTTTTGGGTGCAAAGTCGACATTATTGACGTATATTTTATCCATTTTTGGTCTCAAATGCACTTCTCACCAGCGCTAAATGTCAGTGAGACATTTGTCTGCCCCAATGATAGTGCAGTAGAATGCCTTCACTTCTGTATGAGAAATCAAGGTCAGGTTGCATATGTGCGAAAATGCAAAAAGGCTGCAGGAGAAAAAGGGCTATCTAAGTGTAGTATCGACAGTCAAGGAAGTAAACATGTAGGTAGCAAGGTGTACTGCTCAACTTTTCGCATTGTTCAGTCAGTGACGAGAACTCTACTGTAGGCGTGATACCAACTGGATAGTACAGATTCCGAAAGCTTAAAGAAACTATAGTCTGAACAGAATCGTACAACTCAACTTGCCCCCTAGTCTAAGCAAAACGTAAAAGGATGGATCATTTGTAGCTCCATATTTAATCGAAAAAACCCATACAATGTGTTGAATGGATCATTTATTAAGAGCTGAAACGCGTTGTATGAATGTTGACTACTCATGGACGTAAGGCTGGGTAGTCAAACGTTCTGAGGTCAGATACCAAGAGAGCATATAGAAAAATAGAGAAAGAACGGATCCGTTCAGTCCAATATGCTAAAAAATCCTTGTATTTATTCCATCACATTAAAAAAGTAGGGATATCATACGCTTAAAAAAATAAAAATCCATTCTGACACGTTTCTGGCTGAAGCCCTTAGTCATAGAATGTAGAGAGCACATAGTAAACTAAGGGCAAAAGACAAAGGAGAAGTCAGGTCACGGTCCGAGGTTAGAATACCAGGAAGATAGAGCAAAGGGGTTAGGCAAACACATGGTTAGAACAAGGTACAAGGTAAGGTAGCAATAGATCAACAAACAGAGCACAGAAATACAAGGCAGACCACCGAGAAAATGCTACGTCTGGCAGAGATATGAGACTGACAGCTTAGCTAAGTAGCAGGCTAGTCACTTTGAACAGGGAACACATGAAGGAAGCTCAGCACCTCCCAGACTCAGATTGGACGGCTGAGCTGTCAATCAAAATACCAACAATTCAGCACTTCTCTGGCCCAAATTGGACGACTGAGCTGTCAGTCACTACGTCCAAGACACACTGAGTGGAGGAATAATGTATTAGAAAACATGGTTTTAATTGCTGGAAAACTTTTTTGCCCAGGTATAGAATATTTAAGAACACATTTTGTGCATATGTGAGAGCATTAAAGGGCTGAAAACAAATCTTCTAATTATAGTACATGATTGACTTATCACATTCTTGCACCACTAAATTCAAGTGAGTAAAAGTGAAATACTTATGGGATTAGGAATATCTGAAAACATTCGGTCAAACTGTGCAATGACATTTTTTACCTTTTTTTTTTTTTTATTTACAGAAACAAGTCACGAGAAGAGAATAGTGAGTCATTTGATATTTTTACAAAAAATAAATATAAGGTTATTTAATAACAATGTGATGGTAATAATAATGTAAATAACGATTTTCTTTAGAGTTTTCCAGCAGAAGTACACTATTGTTGACACAGTTGATGTAACAATTTTTGTAGTTGCAAAAAGCACATCCAACTCTATTTTTCATTGTGCTGTCTACTTCAATTTTCCAGGTCATAAAATGCAAAACCAGACAAACTATTTGCTAGGAACAAATTGTTGCAGGAGCATCACACAATATTCCTAACAATAGTATGGTAGACCTGCCATGAATAATACATATATATTTAAATTTATACACAAATGCTTAACCCATACCAGCAAATCCTGTTGTTTAACTTTAAACTGATCAAAAGCTGTTGATAAATATTTGGATGACGCTTTTTCTGACATCTGCTATCACTATCGCAAAATAATTCAATAAGGAAAACTATGAGGGCAAGATTATCATTTTGAATCCACCAGAATTTTGAATTAAAGGGAACCTGACATCAGAAAATTGCCTTTAAAGCTAATCCCAGGCAACTGCAGGTAATTATGTGATAATTATAATGATGTTTGTAGCTAAATTGTCCAGAGCACAGGCTTGTATGATCTGGGCTCAGAAAGCTCTGTCACCCACAATGAGTCAGGTTGTATACATCTCAGCCTCACCCAGCTCACTGCACATGACAGAGGCCTTCTCAGGGAAAGGACGTTTTTTCAAATCATGACTCTGCCAGTATACTGTACCACACAGTGACTCGAGGTAACGGCTTTCCGCTCATGGAGGCAAGCTTTTATTTTAGTTTCACAGTTGGGATGGTGTTCTTAGACTTCCAAGCTTTTCCTTTTTTCCTCCAAACATAATGATGGTCATTATGCTCAAAAAGTTAAATTTTAGTTTCATCAGACCACAAGACATGTCTCCAAAAATTAAGGTCTTTGTTCCTGTGTGCATTTGCAAACAGTAATCTGACTTTTTTATGCTTCATTTGGAGTAATGACTTCTTTCTGGCAGAGTGGCCTTTCAGCCCATGTTGATACAGTACTTGTTTCACTGTGCACATTGACACAATCTTACCTACCAGCTTCCTCCAACATCTTTACAAGCTATTTTGCTTTTGTCCTTGGGTTGATATGCACATGCTGGACAAAAGCACGTTCATCTCTGAGACACAGAACCCATCTCCTTCCTGAGCTGTATGATGGCTGGACATTCCCATCTTTTTTGTACTTGCGTATAATTGTTTGTAAAGATGAATGAGGAACCTTCATGTATCTTGAAATTGTACCCAAGGATGAGCCAGACTTGTGCAAGTCCACAATTCTCTTCCAGATATCTTGGCTGATTTCTTTAGACTTTCCAATGATGCTACACAAAGAAGCAGTGTGTTTCAGGTGTGCATTAAAATACATCCAAAGGTGTGTCTCTAAAGAAGAAGTTTCCAAACACATGACATCATCATATGGGCAGTCCAGAATTGTTTAAAGGCATAGTAATCTTAGTGTATGTAAACTTTTGACTTTGCAGTAAGTACTAAAAATGCTTTAAAACATTCTCTCTCATTATTCTAGCATTTGGCAAATATTAAAAATTATGGTAATCCTAATTGACCTTAAACAGGAAAGATTTGTTCTGATTTCATGTCAGATATTGAGAAAAACATGCATACAGTATGTGTCTTTTTATATAGTGTATGTAAACTTCTGGTTTCAACTGTAATTGCCAGCAATAGTTTTAGGATTAGCCTAATTAGCAATTTTCTGATGTCATGTTCCCTTTAAATTGAGCCATCACTTTGGTATGCATGTTGTGTGCTAAATCAAAAATATTCACTTGTTTTGCTGCAGTGAGCTGGTAGGAATTAGCTCTCTGCTGAGAGCAATGGGCGGGCTAGCTTCTACATAAACCCCAGTTTCCAGGTATTAGATTGTGTTTAGCTAGTGACATAGGCTCTCTGAGTTAGCTCTAACTTGGCTCTTGTGATCTGCTTTGTTTTTCCTGTGTTCTTACTCCGGCTTGAATTCTGACTACCCGCTTGCCTCCTGATTTTGTCTTTGGTGTAACTTTTTCGTCTTTGACCCTGCTTGGCGACCATTCCTGCCTCTGGTTTGTTCTGCCGGATGGTAGCCCTTCCGTGGTAGCAATCCACTAGGACCCCATTGTAAGACCAGATCCATGTACAGGGGTGAAAGGGTGTTGGCCTTTCTCTGAAATCTGCCAGATGGAGTGGCTTGTGCCAAGTCTGTCCGAGGTAGCCTTTTTGAGCCTGTGGCCTCAGATAGACGTAATATAACCAAAAGTATATAAAGATGCAACACATTTACCAAGTTATCATCCAATGTGAGTCATTGTGATGAATTTCACACAGCCAACATAATATATATAGCTCATTGCCGGCTAGGGGGAACCATTAATAAATGTCTCAGCAGCAGGCACCTGGCACTACTGGGGATGGAGATGGACTTAATGACTGTGACACTGATGTAATTAGTAGTGAAATATTAAAGTATTAAATAAAATATATGAAATATACCATTCAAGGGTGAGGTCCACCTGTAGTTTCTAATGAACCGATATCATAAGGTCCTGCTTGTCTACTCTCCTTAGACACACAATGTGGGACAGCACATCATCATCATCAGGTTTTCTGCCTTGTAGTGCATTTCTCCTGCTGATGATACTGTGTCCATTTGGACCTTGCTGAGTATTTTGCGTTAGCTGTCTTAATAAAGACAGCGAAATCACGTGATGTATTTCAGTTAATCTGGGATCTTGGAGCAGAAGCTGCCCCAGCACTCTCATTGGACAGAGAAAATCCATGAAAACTTCATGCCTAGTTGACCCTTAGCTGATCCCCAGAACTGAGTTCTGATAAGCCGTATTAGAATGGAGTAGTGGCCTGCCATGCGCATTATTGCTCCACTCATTCGCTAAGGGACTATTGAAGAAAACTGAGAGCTCCACTGGGCTTTCTCCAGTAGCTCCACAGAGAATGAATATAGGGGCTTTCAGAGCCCTGTTTTCAGGAGAGGTTGGGGGTCCCAGCAGTCAGTCCATCACCAATCAGAAAGTTATCACCTATCCTGTGGGAATGTTGAGGATAACCCTTTAAAATTATATACCATGCTATATCTAGTGCAGGGCCAAATAGAGAACCCCAGTCTTCCAGTTCCTACATGACATCAACGACTATCAAAACTGCCTTGAATATACATTACATAAACAATACTAAGGCCTACGTTCACATTTATTAACGTCATGAGAACTGGCCAATTATGACAGGACTGTCTGACCATTTTAAGCGAATAAGGTTCTCCTGACTCTCCCCAACAGATGAAGTCACAGGAAAGAATCAAGCATCCTAAGAGGCACACCTCCATCTAATGTCGATCTCATTGTTAAAAAGGATGCACAGAGAAAACAGAATTATATTTGGAGATACATTTTTGCTCTAATTATTTAGGGGGAAATAAATGAATCAAATAGTAAGGCACAAAATGCATCCTATAATGCTGTTTGTAACAATGATATTGACATATTTTAAGGCATTTGCTCTAATAGAAATAGGACAACTGTTAAGAGCTACAGTGATATATTAGCTTTTATATGCAGAGTATTTTCGTTAGTTAGCAGTCACGCAACAGATGCCAGCCATGCTGTTCACTGAATGGGAGCCTATCGAAAAATTATATTTTTAGAACTTCTTAGACTCACCCTCACTCTCTGAAACAATTAATACATGCTTCTAACTTAAAGGTCATTTCTTCACATCTTTTAATAAATATATCACTTTGTTTTGAATCATTTTTCTTTATATTACTTCCCTGTATAAAGTACAAGAAGCAATTTAAACCTACAGTATGACATTGGCAGCATATTCAATATACACTATGTGGACAAAAAGTACTGGGACACTTATATATTATTCCTAAAGAAGAATCTATGACATCCAATTCTAAAAACGTAGGCATTAATAAAGAGTTGGCTCCCACTTTGCAGCTATAATAGCTTCCACTCGCCTGTGGCAGCTTTCTACAAGATTTTGGTATTTTTGGGTGTTTCTGTTGGAATTTTTGCCCATTCATCCAAAATAGCATTGGTGAGGTGAGACACTGATCTTGGATGATTCACAAAACTCTCCCAACCATGCATTTATGGACCTTTCTTTATGCTCTGAGACACAGTCTTGCTGGAATATAAAAGGGGCTTTCTCAAACTGTTTCCAGAAAATTTAAGGTGCTTAAGCCAACCCCTGAAAAACAACCCATAGCACTGCAGCATTATCTAATTTCCATCTGTGAAGATCTAAGGTTGTGGGTTGTAATGATCACCGAGGCACGTTAACGATACAACTATTTTTTATTCCTTATGTCCATAGTTTTACAACAACGCCGGGTAGATGGCCAAAATACATTCACCCCCCCCAGTCCACAAGATTCGATCCCCGGGGCCTGTAGTCCCACTGCCCTCGTACCAGGTGATACTCACTGTCTCCCAACTTTTGGTTGGCCCACAGATTTCGTATCTCCCGCCAGTATAGTCTGTAGTCACAGTTGACGCTCCTCCAGACGACAGATAACACGACCGAAGCATATGTATCCAGCACCAACAGTCCTCAATGTAGAACAGTAGATAACTTCATAGTACATGATAAAGGTTGTCTCCATGCCACAACAGTAGAGCTTCCAATTTCACATAGTCAAAGTTACCTGTCCTATTAACACAGGTTTCTGTCAGTGTAACAAGACGACGGCCATTTTAATTCCATAGTGATTACCTCTCTATCAAGTCAAATAGAGTGTGATTTGTTAATTAAAAGTATTAAGGAGTTTATTTATCATTACATTTGCTTGATTTATTTTTTTTCTATTCTTGGAGAAACTCATGAAAGGGATCCATCAGTAAGCTATAGTTAATGTAAAGAAAGATGGAAAACCCAATAAATTACTAAGTTTTTTCACGCATTTACATGAACACAATAAAAATAAGTATACTTACATGCAGTTACACAGAATCAGTAATTATGCAGATCAGAGCACAGATTTAGATAAAAGTTTACATTCTAGGTATTTTCTTTATGTATGAATTTTTAGATGTGTTATTATAAAAGTACAAGAAACAACAAATCAGAAGTATTATTTGCAGAATGTACAACAGTTTATAGAAACAATATTTGGATAAAATGCAAATGGGCTCATTTGCAGTGTCACTTTTAAGCTTTTGATCTGTCAGCCTTTGCTTACCTCACTTCTAAAGCATGCCACCTAAACAGCTTGTACAGCTAATCTCAGGTTAAGGCAGTTCAATCTTTGACAAGCATTCTGGGACCTTTCCTTTAATTTGCCACATGCTGTTAAACGAATGTCATGCAGATTTTAATAGTAAAAAGTGTGAATGTTTAAGCTTTGATGTTATCATATCTGAAATGAATAATACATGCATCAATAAAAATCAATAAACGAGAATACCATTGTATTAAACATAAAAATGGATATTTAAAGAGTAACAGTTGTTTAAATTTGCATAACTTAATATTACATATGAAATTAGGCAACTTTGGAATAGAGATGCTACTATAAGTTCCCGTGAAATGTCAGCTGGAACTCTCCATAGAAATGGAGCCGGCATTTGGTTGAACAGGCAGGCAATTGTCTCTGTTTGCAACTACCTACCTGTTAGTTTTTAGGCCCATATTAAAAAAATTAAAATGGTCCTGGATAACCCTTTAATGATCATATGTATTTTACTACTAAAATTATCCAGGAAGAAGTCATTGACACTACTATGGTGCCATACTAAGTATATTTTGTGCAATGAAAAATTATACAAGAAAGAACGATGGCGAATTTTCTACCATTGCATTTACATTTAACTTCTCTAATTGCCATTCATTTGAACAGTAAGCCCGTTGAGATTAAACAGGCGACCACACAATCATTGTTTCATGACATGTCAACTCATTGATTGGAAAATACTATTGCCCCTCTATAAATCACTGGTGACGTCACATCTAGAATATCAATCCAGTTTTGGGCTCCACATTTTAAAAAGGATATTCAGAAGTTAGAGTCAGTTCAAAGCCGGGCAACTAGATTATTACAAGGAACTCATATGATGAAAGGTTGGAAAAGTTGGGCTTATTTAGCCTAGAAAAACGACGCCTCAAAGGGGATCTCAATTACATGTGCAAATATATGTGTGGTCAGTACAAAGGACTAGCACATGACTTATTCCTTCCAAAGACCATACTAAGGACCAGGGGGCGCTCATTACGGGTGGAAGAAAGGTGATTCTTCACCTAAACAGGAAAGGGTTCTTTACAGTCAGAGCAGTAAGACTGTGGAATTCCCTACCACAAGAGGTAGTGATGGCAGACACTATGACAGCTTTCAAAAAAGGGCCTGACGATTTCCTCGAAAGACATAACATTGTGGTTACAGTTAAATTAGACAAAATGTTACAACTATAGAAGTATATTTAATACAGTAATAGTAATTACATAACTAGTATCATAATCAGGTTTGATCCAGGGTTCCTGTAATGATCACCTTTTCTCGGGGTCAAGAAGGAATTTTTCCCCTGTGACACAAATTGTCTGAATGTGTCCTGGGGTTTTTGCTTTCTTCTGGATCAACAGATTTGGGCATAGGGATTTTAGTAATACCATTATTAGAATCACAAGAGTAATACAAAATATAAAACGAATTAAAAAAATGTAATTATAAACGGGTACATTTTTAATTGTAATAGTGGAGCAATAATAAAAATGGTGGTAATAATACATTTGTGAAGCCTAGTCCCAGTTAGTAAGCTACTGTAGTGTTAGTGTAGGGAGTACAATTGGGGGAGGAAGGTTGAACTTGATGGACCTAGGTCTTTATTCAACCTATGTTACTATGTCAAAACTGCTGCATAGAGCAGTGGATAGCTATAAGAAATTCTATTGTTATGCTAAGTATAGACAACTAACATGGAGTCAATAGAGAAAGCCAAAAAGCCGTAAATTTGCTGCTGGTGTCCAACTTTTGGATTTCTTTTCTATTGATGTATATGAAAGTTCTTCTTGTTTGGCGACTAACAAAAACCTACATGGTTATCTAACTGGTATAATTGTTTCATGAAAAACTCATATTCGTCTTCAGGCCTATCCTACTCTGACATTTTTAAGCTTGGTGTGCTTATGATGGAGTTGCTCTGACAATGAATCTTCAGTTTAATTTCCAATCTTAGTAATTCAGTGAAATTTTGTTGACATGGTTCCTAGTTACTGCATGTCTGCTAGATTCCATGCTACGCCCGGAGTTACTGTATGCTTTTTGTCTTCTGTGTTATGCATACTGTCTTTACCATAGTCAGTAGGACCAACAAAAAGCTGAGAATATAATAAAATATTGTGACTCCAGACACAAACAACTATGAATTATACCAACAAAAAGAAAAAAATAGTGCATTAGAGTCTCATAAAACGTAATCTTTTATTAAAGTAGATCAAATGAAAAGTAACAAAAAGCAGGTAAAAAGCAGAGTAACTAAAATGGAGGACCACATAAGCAAGTGTGTAACCAAGCTTGTAAGTTACATATTATGCTTCCCTTTGACTATAGTACATGACCCTTTAAATAATCCAAAATGAGATATGTAAATTACACTAAAAGATCACTTACATCTTGTGGTGTAGAGGAGAACTAGTTGCTGTGTGGCCCTGGCAGCCCAACACGCGTTTCACCCTAGTTTTGTCAAGGGGACACGTGGCAAGCCCCCAGACAAAGCTAGGGTGAAACATTTTTTTGTTGGTATAATGTACGATATTCAGATGAGGTTTTCCCTTTAGATTTGATAGCTATTGTTACTTTGCCAATGACATTATTGTGAACCAATATCTACTGCTGCACCCAGATCACCGTGAAGATGAGTAGAGACAGGGATCCTTCAGTGTGATGGACACCAATCTGCCTACTCTACTTTTTTCATATTTGTTGGCTTTAAATTAACCATATTGGTGGATAAAAACAAACGCTAACCAAAAGTAAAGTTTGACATTTGTTCAAGCAATAAGTTCTATGTGTCAGCCTCTTACTTATTCTTTTTGTTGCTGCTTCTATCATTAAGTATTACACTGAGGAAGCTGCATTGCAATAGTGGGAATCAGGCTTTGTTGACACACTTTCTCTACTTGAGTCAATGTTGTCAATCCTTTGATTACTCAGCCTGTGTAATGCTGTGCTAAGGCATGATAAGATTGACAGCATAACTCACAGAATGGGAGAAAGTGGGTTTTAATGTAAAGATGAAAATGCTGCCTGATCAGAAGTCCAAATGAAAAAGGAAAAGAAATGTGAATATAAAATGTAACTTTTATTTCTCCTGAATTAAAAAGTCAAAACTGTGCATTGTTTAATACTTTTATCAATCGTATATAGCTGTTATCGATGCACAGTGCCCTGATATTAACAGCACAGTCCGGTAGACGATGGGCTGCTTGTAGACAATAGCTCTGGTCCTCTTGTGAAATATTCCAATAAGCCTCTACCTGTTAGTTCTCCCTACAGGAAGGAAAATAAGAGGAAAGTAAACTGTATAGAGCAGGGATATTGAGCTTAGAGATGATATGGGATCCCCTAAAGAGTAATCAATTAATATTTTCAATATTATCAATTGTAAACTTAGCAAATTGGGTTAATCTTGTAGGGAGATATTCTCTGGTGAATACCTAGACATGGTTCACAGCAATTACTGAATATATTTTCTCATAGTATTAGGAACCAGTGTTTTGAATCATTAGATGGTATCATGCACACATTGCCCACTTAACTAGCATAGAAAATTACCATATTGCTCTGTATGGGCAGATAAATACTAATATAAAGGCTACTTGATAAGGGAGATCAGACTACAGTTATACTTGGCATACCACAAAATTTCAACCTGTAATTCAATATATGATGCTGGGCTTACATATATAACAAGCTACTACTCAAGGAAATAATTCAGATAATATGGTGTTATTATAATGACCTTTACTAGTAGGGTAAATGCATTGGCATGACACATATTCCTTTGAAACCATAGAGCGCTTCAATAGGTCATTCCATATGTACCCAGAGCTTATGGCTATAACTTATATTCACAAATTGCTTTGCTACTTATATAATGTACATACTGAGAACTGCACTCATGGTTTATGTGAGCGAATTGATGTCCCTAGGAGTAGCCGGTAGTCCGGCAAAACGCGCGTCAGAATTTCAATATCCAAACTAACAGAGTAATAATAGTTAAATTGAATGAGAGATAAGAAGGATTGAAAGTTGGCACCCTTGAAATTGTTCCAGAAAATGAAGTATTTCTCCCACAAAAATATTGTAATTACACATTTTGTTATACACATGTTTATTTCCTTTGTGTCTATAAGTCTAAATAGGACATAATTTCACACAATACCCCAAAAATGGGTTGGACAAAATTATTGTCACCTTTCCAAAATTGTGGGTAAACAACTTTGTTTCAAGCATGTGATGTTTGTTCAAACTCACCTGTGTCAAGTAACAGTTGTGGGCAATATGACAATATTTGCATTGTTTGTCTATGTTTGCCACACTAAGCATGGAGAACAGAAAGAGAAGAAAAAAGTCTGAGGACTTGAGAACTAAAATTGTTGAACAATCTCAATGACCTCAAGGTTACAAGTCCATCTCCAGATATCTTGATGTTTCTTTGTCCACGGTGCGCAACATAATCAAGAAGTTTACAACTCGTGGCACTGTAGCTAATCTCCCTGGACATGGACGGCAGAGAAAAATTGATGAAAGGTGGATAACCAGCCCTAATCAAATTCCAAAGAAATTCAAGCTGTCCTGCATGCTCGGGGTGTATCAGTGTCAGTACAAACTATCCATTTACATTTGAATGAAATATTGTGGCAGGAGACCCAAGAGGACCCTACTGCTGACACAGAGAAATAGAAAAAACTAGACTGCAGTTTGCTAAAATGTATGTAAGCCAAAATCCTTCCGAAAAAGCATTTTGTAGACAGATGAGAGCAAGATAGAGCTTTTGGTAAAGCACATCATTCTACTGTTTACCAAAAATGGAATGATGCCTTCAAAGAAAAGAACACAGTACCTACAGTCAAATATAATCGAGGTTCAAAGATGTTTTGGGGTTGTTTTGCAGCCTCTGGCACTGGATGCCTTGACTGTGTGCAAGGCTTCATGAAATCTGACGATTACCAAAGGATTTAGCAATGTAGTGCCCAGTGTCAGAAAGCTGGGTTTGCGTCCTAGGTCATGGGTCTTCCAACAGGACAATGACCCAAAACATACTTCAAGATGCACCCAGAAATGAATGGAAACAAAGTTCTGGAGAGTTCTGAAGTGGCCACCAATGAGTCCGGATCTTAATCCAATTGAACACTCATGGAGAGATATTAAAAATTGCTGTTGGGAGAAGGCACCCTTCAAATATGAGAGACCTGGAGCAGTTTGCAAAAGAAGAGTGATCCAAAATTCGAGTTGAGAGGTACAAGAAGCTTGTTGATGGTGATATCAGGCGAAAGTTATTTATTACAAAGGGTGTGCAACCAAATATTAAGTTGAGGGTGGCAACAAAAGTGTCTGGCCCATTTTGGGGGTTTTGTGTGAAATTATGTCCAATATGCCTTTTTGTTCTCAGGTTTTTTTTGTATTATTCCAACACACACACCGGAAATAAACATGTGTATAACAAAACATGTGTAATTGCAATAATTTTCTGGGAGAAATACTTCATTTTCTAGAACAATTACAAGGTTGCTAAAACTTTTGGCCATGACTGTATGCTTAGGATGTAGACTTCAATTAGGAAACACTGATGCGTATATCCAATAGTAACTTCTAAGAGATGCAGATACACTCACCTAAACATCAGCGAAGCACTCAGCATTTACAGTATTTAAGTGGCTCAACACTTTGTGAATATAAATTATACCCATAAGCGCGGGATGCATATGGAATGACATACTGAAGCATAGCAACATTTCAAAAGAACATGAGGCATGCCACTGCAATTAACAAACTGAGAAGAGGGCTATTAAAGTAGCACTATAGGCACAGAGTTATTTTATTGAGTAGCATTTAAACAATCCCTGTGTTCATACAGAGCAGTAGGGCCATATAGGTGCACCATGCTGGTTAGGTGGGCAATTTGTACATGATACCATCTAAGTACTACAACAGAGAATATCTCCCTAAAAGGATATACTGATTAACTTAGTATATATTCAATAATATTGAGAACATTATTTGATACCCGTTAGGAGATTCCGTATCATCAGTAACAACATATTCCTGTGGAATAAAATTCAATCCCCATTTTGTTTTTTCCCACTGCAGGGATACCTAAACAGGCAGAGGAATATTAGAAATATTTTTTGTTTTGTTGGGTATTTTACGAGGGGACCCGAGCTATTGTCTCTACTGCAGTCCATCATCTACTTGACTACGCTGTTAATGTGCAGAAATAGCATCTACAGTAGTACTAAACAGTAGATAATAAACGATTGACACAAGTATTAAACGGTTTTAGCTTATTTAATTCTGGAGAAATAAAAGTTACATTTTATATTAACAGTTCTATTACTATGTTTTTCTTTTTGATTTGAACTAATTCTTGTAGTGGTGTACACTTAATATGAATAGTGATAACGATTCACGGGGGGGTCCTTTGTCACACACTAAATCATGCTTTACTAGAAGCACAAAGTAGGCTAGACTGCAGGGAATTGAGTATAATATACACAAAGGAAATCCAAAGTATGATTAACAATCAGGTTGGGAAGTGGAAAAAATGCTGCAAAGTGAAAATGCGATAAAAAAATAAATATTAATCATTTATTTTTACCAATTAACAAAACGTAAAGTGAATGAACAAAGTAGAAATCTAACTCAAAGAAATATTTGATGTGACCACACTTTGACTTCAAAACAGCATCAATTTTTCTAAGCACCTCTGCAAAATGTAAGGGATTTTGTAGGATTATAGCCAGGTGCATGCGTAACCAATTATACCAATCAGGTGATAATAATAAGCGCCATGTTCATATGTAGGTTGAAAACTGAATGAGAAACAGCCAAACTATGTGACAAATGAGAGGTTGTGGAAGAGAGTTTCATGTCACAGGTCATAGACAATGGCAAGACTAAGAACAGCAACAAGACACAAGGTAGCTATACGGCATCTGCGAGGTCTCTGCTTGGGGTTTCAAAATGTGCAGTTCAAGGACTTTTGAAGAACCACTAAGAAACTTATGTCTAGTGCAGAAGATGAAAGATATATCATGCTTAATTCTGTTCAAAATTAGAAAATATCCAGTAGTGCCATCAGCTCAGAATTGGCAGCAGCCCATGGGACCCAGTTAAAGCCATTTACAGTTTAGATCAGTCTGGCCAAAAGTTTTTTTCATGGAAGAATTGCAACCAAAAAGCCCTACTTTTGAAATGTAATCAAGACCATGTAGGAAAAAATAAGGAAAATTAGTTGCAGAAAAAAGTCAGGAGGTGCTCTGTACTGATGAGTCAAAATTTGAAATATATGGCTGTAACAGAAGGCAGGTTGTTCGCCATAGGGCTGGAGAGCAGTACAATAATAAGTGTCTGCATGCAACAGTGAAGCATGGTGGAAGTTTCTTGCAAATTTGTATTTCAGCAAATGAAGTTGGCACTTGGTTAAGATTAAAGGTATTCTGAATGCTGAGAATTACAGACAGATACTTATTCATCATGCAATAGTGTAAAGGAAGCATTTGATCTGCTCTAAATTTACTCTGCAGCAGGACAATAACCCAGTCAATGTAATTAAAAACTATCTTCAGCTTAAATAAGGAGTCCTGAAAGTAATGATATGGCCCCCACACAGCCCTGCTCTCAACATCATCGAGTCTGTCTGAAATTACAAGAAAAAAGACAAGGAACTGCACAAGTCTACATCTTCAGAGTGTATGTGGTTAGTTCTCAAAATGTTTGGAAAAACCTCCATGTTGAGTTTTTTTCAAAACTGTGTGTAGATGAACCTAGTATTATTGATGCTTTTTAGAAGGCAAAGGGTCACAACAAATATTGATTTGATTTTGATTTCCCTTTTGTTTGCATTTTGATAAGTGATAAAAATAACGCTTCTATTTTTTAAACATGTTCTTACTTTGCAGCATCTTTTCCTCACTTGCCAAAAATATTTGCTCAGTACTGTACAGCTTTAGATTATTTGCATTTTAAATGGAACATGCCAAGTTGAACATAATGTCCAATCGGCCAGCAGCATGCTATAAAGCAGAACCTTGGCAGATTGATACATCGATTTTTGGGAAAAGATTGAGTATACCTTTATGATTTATTTCTCTAAACCTCTTCATTTTCTATGTTTAGGAGTACAGTGGGTGGTCAGACTCATTTACTGAAGGTCTCTGTATGACTGTTTATACACAGATGGCTGTAGGTCACCGACTAGAACCAACGACTAAACATAGAAAGAGAATAGGATTAGAGGAAAGTTGGGCAGATCTGTGGGACTACGGTCCAATGGCCAGATCAGTAGTCTCTGGACGCTTGATGGGACTTCATCAATGCAGTAGAGTCTCGCAAATAGACCCGCCCAACTATAGTTTAGAGCATTCAGCTAGAAGTTATACTAAATCTACTTCGAACTACGTAGATTCTCCAGCTATATAAGATGCTGCCTGGAGGCTGGATATTATCTTCAACCTGACAGGTTCCCTTTCAGTACTGCTTTCAAACCCTAGTCTTCCATGTAATTAGACTTAAAATGTGTTTAAAATACCATATGCATTCATGGGCATTCAGCAACAACTACTGCATCTGTTAATATGTATATAAAATATTTTTTACTTGCTCACTTGGAAAATTATATGCAGCTTCATGCCAAGCAGTTTTGCTGCATTCACTGAAAGCAAGTTCAATATGGTCATAACAGTACACCCATGGAGAATGCAGCTGGTAAGTTGGTTTCGAGAGCCAAAGCATATCTTTTTCATGCTCCTAATATTCATATAGTATCAAACTCCGCCAGCTTTAAAATAAGACAATACCATGTAATTGCATAGGCTGAAAGTATTTGGAGGGATAGCATCACTTGGCAATGTATACAAAAGCTATCATCTGTAATGCGAAAACCATTTATTCATAGAAAAAGAATAAAATATTGAAGGGGATGAACTGAAAAGATTACTAACTAGCCTCCCAGTGCCATCCATTATGTAAGCCTTTTCTTTTATAAACCTGCAGAAATGTATTTATGATGAGTTGATAATTATGTATGGGGATTGTTTAGAATGGCTGGCTCAAGCAAAATGAGAATGTAAATGGATTTCACATCATTCAGTAGAATTCTTAGCTGCTTTCTTGTTTTTTTTTTTGCTCATAAAGCTATTTGCAGTTGGGTCACAATAAACAGTCAAGAATAATATAAAAAGACAAAATGCAAGATCTGCACAGTTCAAAGTAGCACTTCACAAATATAGAAGTATAAATAAAATAGAAGGCATGAAAAATGGAAAATAATAAAAACTAAGATGACAAATGAAAAATTAATACATAGGGCTAAGTGCAAACTGAGCATCTGGCTGTTAAATATTAACATCTATTTATCATTTTGTTTTTTTTGTACTTAAAAAGTTAATAAGCCGAATGAGCTGCACAGTTTTTTCTTAATGGGGTATCAAATCCCCAGCCATCTTTTGCACAGTAATGGAGTTAAAGTGTACCTCCACTTTCACAAGAAAACAATTATGGTTCAGGACTTTTCAGAGCAATCATTTTTCTAAATCACTAGTTTTTGCTGATAACCCACAGCACGGACGTGCCAAAGTCTGTGCTTCAGGCTACAATAAACTAGGCAGTATTTTCTCCTGCTGGTGCGTTGCTATCTTAAGTCTGGGAACGACCGTCATAGGGTTTTACAGGGTTTGAGTTTCCGTCTCACACTGAAGATGGAAGCTAGAGCTACAAATAGTGATTTGCCTACTTTAGTGTAGCCCGCAGCGACAAACAGATTACTGCTTAGTTTAGTGTACCCCACTGCGACAAACATATTACTGCTTAGTTTAATGTACCCCACTGCGACAAACATATTACTGCTTAGTTTAGTGTACCCCACTGCGACAAACATATTACTGCTTAGTTTAGTGTACCCCACTGCGACAAACAGATTACTGCTTAGTTTAGTGTACCCCACTGCGACAAACATATTACTGCTTAGTTTAGTGTACCCCACTGCGACAAACATATTACTGCTAAGTTTAGTGTACCCCACTGCGACAAACATATTACTGCTTAGTTTAGTGTACCCCACTGCGACAAACATATTACTGCTTAGTTTTGTGTACCCCACTGCGACAAACATATTACTGCTTAGTTTAGTGTACCCCACTGCGACAAACATATTACTGCTTAGTTTAGTGTACCCACTGCGACAGATTACCACTTAGTTTAGTGTACCCCACTGCGACAAATAGAGTGCTGCTTGGTTCAGTGTACCCCACTGCGACAAACAGATTACTGCTTAGTTTAGTGTACCCCACTACGACAAACATATTACTGCTTAGTTTAGTGTACCCCACTGCGACAAACATATTACTGCTTAGTTTAGTGTACCCCACTGCGACAAACATATTACTGCTTAGTTTAGTGTACCCCACTGCGACAAACATATTACTGCTTAGTTTAGTGTACCCCACTGCGACAAACATATTACTGCTTAGTTTAGTGTACCTGTGGCACCCCAGGGTTCTGGTTACCACAGTAATAGCAATATTACGTCTGTGAGCAGGTGGGAGGTCTCCTGGTCAGGAACCCTAAGCATGCCACACCTCCTGCCCAGTCCTGGGAGGGGAAGAACTTCCCCTATATAAACTGGGGCTGAGGTGGGGTTAAAAAAAAAAGAAGAGAAGAAGAGGAGTCCCAGACAGAGACACAGTCTGGTCTGGAGTGGAGCAGATGCAGGGAGAGCAAGATCAGGAGCTCTGTGGGAGCAGTGATAAAAGGGGTCCAGGACTGGAAGCTGTAGAGCTCGTCCTGACTGAAGAGATCTCACCGGACACGGAGTCCGAGGCTGTGGGGACTGTTCCATACCCAGCAGCAGAAACCGTCCGGCAGGGGATTTCAGGTCCTCTGGCCAAGAAACCCGAAGGCACGGTCACACGCAAGGGACCAGCACCGCCGTCGTGGAGCGGAGGCTACCAGAAGGCCCAGAGTCACCGGCCATACGGGTGAGCACCACACGGTACACTCAGGGACGTGGGCTACTTTTACCCGCTTCTAGCAAGGTAGCCAGGAAGAGTACAATTAGTTGGGGAGGCCTACAACTCCGCCTGGCCGGGAAAGATCCTATCTGCTCACGGACTGACCAGGCCCCGATCGCTAGCCAGTACTCCCGGGAGGGTCTACCTTTGCCACCAGTAAAGACCCTGAACTACACCGCACCGTCTCTGAGTGGTTCCTGGTGCCTGCGTGCAATTCTGCTATCCCCATCATCCACGTCTGCTGCCCTGAGGCCATACCCCTCCCGTTGGAGGTTATACTACCCACGCTGCACAACTGTACCACCGGCCTCAGCGGTCTGCCCTGCAGCGGCGGCTTCATAACCGCAATCAACGGGTGGCGTAGTCGAACACTATAACATCTTCTGCTAAATTCCGCCACTTAGTTTGACACCCTGGGCACGGACCGGGTCACCGCCACGAGGACTACTAACCCCGACAGATCCGGCTCCGGGTATTCCCCGCGTGCGCAACGCTACACAACACAGGCCCAGGGGGTGCGTCAACTTTGGCGTAGTCGGCAGGATCTCGTGCCCGCAACCACCGGGTACTGCGTGCCTGAAAAAGACTGTTAAACTTACCTGTGGTGAAGATTCCCGCCATCCGACGCCATCTTTTGCCTTCTTCCCGCCATCCGTGGAGTTTTCCCGCCATCCGACGCCATCTTTTGCCTTCTTCCCGCCATCCGTGGAGTTTTCCCGCCATTGGACGCCATCTCGAGGACGCCGCGCGAGAAGAAGAGGGGCGTGGACTCCGAAAGCGCGCGAGAACTGAAGCCCCGCCTCACGTCCGGACGTTGCGTAAGGTCCTGGAAGGACGCCGACGTCACAGGAGTGCGACGGAAGGTCCTCAACCCTGACGATCCACTCCGGAGCCGCGGCCTACGGAAGAGGATCATCGCAAGGTAGGCCACGGTCCACTAGGGGGGAGGAGGATGTCGGATACGGAGGAGAGCTTCACTGCTACAGCCACCGCCAGCACCACCGCTGCTGCGGTCATGCCTTTCACCATGCCCTACATCCCGGGGGCAGCCTGGCTACCCCAGTACTCAGGGGAGTCCCATACCCTAAATGACTTCAGAGAAAGGCTGGATAGCCTCTTCCAGGTGTACCCCCTCACAGAAGAGCAAAAAGTGAGCATCCTGGTGGCTCAATTAACAGGGGCAGCCCAAAGGGAGGTAAAGTCCTGGCCACTTGGGAGGAGGAGGACTGTCGCAGAGATACTAGCCCGGCTGAAGGACACCTTTGATACCCGTACCTCAGCCGAGATCAAGCTTAGATTCTACGGGTGCAAGCAGCGAGCACATGAGAATATAAGGGACTATGCACTAAACCTACAAGAGGCCCTGAGAGCCATTAAGCAGGCCGACCCTGACGGCGTGGGAAACGAAGACAAGTTGTTGACTGAACAATTTATAGAGGGTCTACATTGCAATTCCCACCGAACCCAGTTGCGAGCAATGGCCTTACAGGACCCTCAACTGGACTTTGCACAGTTCAAGGACAGAGCCATCCGGGTGTTCCGAGAACCGGCACCAGGTGGCGCTGTGACCCACAAACGCCCTGCTACCATTTACCACCAGGAGACGGCGCCATTGTCGGCAGGGCCTGTGGGAGCTGATGCGCAGGCTTTAAACAATGACCCGGCTACAGACCTGCACCGTCAGGTCCAAGAGCTAACTAAAAGCGTTGCCGCGCTAACCCGAACTGTGCAGTCTTTACAGGTTTCTACTCCAGGGAAGATCCAGCTGGCATCCGGACCGGAGGATATCCCGTGGCGCCGACCAAGGAGGACCCCACCGGCCAGAGGAAGACCCAGCGACCGATACAACGAGGACGGACAACCCATCTGCCGCCGCTGCAATCAACCCGGACATATGGCAAGGTACTGTCCTTTAAACTGGCACAACCTGGGGTAGAGGGCCAACCCCTAGGAATAAGATCACCAGGCCCATCGAACTGGCGTGACAAATACGTGGGAGGACGTCCAGTCTTGCCTGTAGTACTGGATGGCATTCCTATGAGTGCCCTACTTGACACCGGGTCACAGGTCACCACCATCCCGTACGTGCTCTTCAAGCAGTACTGGAATGACTCGGATATAACCCGCTACCCAGACGACGACTTGAGTATCATCGCCAGCAATGGTCAGCCCGTGCCACAGATCGTATTTAAAGAGATGACCATTAAAATCGGTAAAGTCAAACTGGCAGCACAGGGACTGATCATTGTAGACATTGACAAGCGCGAGAGTCACCCAAAGATAACTCTAGGAACTAATGTGATTGAAAATTGTCTTGCAGAGGTGATTCTCATTTTACAGCAGGTTGCCAAGAACGCCAGCTCCGGCCAGCAGCGAGTGCTCCAAAAAGAGATCCGGACACTGATGCGACGGCAACAGGTGGAACTCTCCGGTGGTGAGATTGGTAGCGTGAGAATGTGTGACCCTTTCCCTATTGCCATGCCCCCGAAAAGTGAAATGATGATTTGGTGCCGGGCAGCTATTGGTCTGAGAGGTAGAGATTACCAGGCAATGGTAGAACCAGTCTACTCAGATAGTAGGCCCACCATTTTGACGGCACGGGGGGTGGTTGATGTACGCCATGGGAGGGTGCCCGTTCGCATAATAAATATCGGGAAGAGGGAAGTGTACCTGCCCCGGTATGCTACGCTAGCCAAATTGTATACCATCAACCAAAATTCTGTACAGTCCGTGGAACCCTTGCCTCCATCTCATCCAGAGGAAGGTAACGGCTCTAAGCAACAAATGGAGGACTGGTGTCAGCAACTGCATTTGGGTACTGACTCCACACCTGCTCACCAAAAGCAGGGAGTGTACCGGGTGATCCAGGAATACGAGAGAGTGTTCAGTAAACACCCGCTGGACTTCGGGCGAGTAAAGGGAGTGGAACATCACATCCCCACGGGAGATCATCCTCCCATAAAGGAAAGGTATCGTCCCGTACCCCCTTCACACTACCAACACGCCAAGGGGATGCTTAGAGACATGAAGGAGGCTGGGGTAATCAGGGATAGCTGTAGCCCCTGGGCAGCTCCACTAGTCTTGGTTAAAAAGAGAGACAACACCATGAGAATGTGTGTAGATTACCGGAAAATCAACCGTATCACACACAAAGATGCGTACCCCTTACCAAGGATAGAGGAGTCTTTGGCTGCTTTAAAATCTGCTAACTTCTTCTCCACTTTGGATCTCACTAGCGGGTACTGGCAGGTTCCTGTCGCAGAGGCGGACCGGGAGAAGACCGCATTCACCACCCCGATGGGACTTAGCGAGTTTACCTGCATGCCGTTCGGACTCTGCAACGCACCAGGAACCTTCCAACGATTGATGGAATGCTGTCTGGGACACCGGAACTTTGAGACGGTCCTGCTGTACCTGGACGATGTTATAGTTTATTCCAAAACCTACGAGGACCACCTGAAACACCTGGCGGAAGTGTTCGAAGCCCTGGCAAACTACGGTCTGAAGGTGAAACCGTCGAAGTGTCACCTGCTAAAACCAAAAGTGCAGTACTTGGGACACGTGGTGAGTGCTGACGGAGTGGCTCCCGACCCTGATAAGATCACCGCGATTAAGGAATGGCCAAGACCCTCCAGCGTAAAGGAAGTGCGGCAGTTCCTCGGGTTGGTAGGCTACTACCGAAGATTCATTCCCGGTTTCACCAAAAAGGCAGCTCCTATGCAGGACCTCCTGATAGGCCAGTCCAGGAAGGCCAAGAACCAGAAGCCGCCCTTCAGATGGGAGAAGCTGGAAGAAGAGTCCTTCCGCCAGCTGAAGATGGCCCTCACGGGGGATGAAATCCTGGCGTACCCTGATTACAGCCAGCCCTTTATCCTCTACACCGACGCAAGTAACATCGGGCTAGGAGCCGTACTGTCCCAGATCCAGCAGGGGAGAGAACGGGTAATTGCTTACGCCAGCCGAAAACTGCGACCCACCGAAAGAAACCCTGAGAATTACAGCTCATTCAAGCTAGAGTTCCTGGCAGTGGTGTGGGCAGTCACCGAACGCTTTAAGCACTACCTCGCCTCTTCGCGGTTCACCGTGTACACGGATAACAACCCGTTGACACACCTGGACACTGCAAGACTCGGTGCCCTGGAGCAGAGATGGATGGCCCGCCTGTCCAACTATGAGTTCACGATCAAATACCGGGCAGGACGCTCCAATACCAACGCGGATGCCTTGTCCAGAATGCCAAACCTACCGGACGTAGGGGAAGATCCAGAGGAACTGGAAGAAGTTGAACTCCCCGCGTTTCACCGTCATGGGACTACCCAGTATTCCCACCGTGTAAGGGGTAAGCAATCCGCTATGTTCAACCCCTTACCTCATTACAACTGGGCGGAAACACAAGACAGTGACCCCGCCGTCCGACAAGTGAAGGAGATGCTGACTCGGCCAGATGCCCGCCTTGACCCAGACACTCCGGAGGAGACCAAGCAACTGTGGGCTGAGAAGAGTCGACTGTTTCTTTACAAGGGGAAGTTGTGCCGCAGAATGGTTAACTCCCGGACGCATGAACTGATCTGGCAAGTAGTGGTGCCAAGAAGAGACGCGGCTATGGTACTGGAGGCATACCACGACGGAGCTGGGCACTTCGGATGGAAGAAGCTGGAGTTCCTGCTGCGCGGGCGGTTCCACTGGGTAGGCATGAGAGGGACCATCGAGAGGTGGTGCAGAGACTGTGGCCCATGCAACCTAAGAAGGAAGGACCGTGCCAGCCAGAAGACTCCCCTGCAGTCCATCGTCACCAGGTAGCCGTTGGAACTGGTAGCCTTGGACCATGTAAAACTGACCCCCAGCAGAAGTGGCTACGTCTATGCGTTAACCATCGTGGATCACTACTCCCGGTTCTTGGTTGTAGTCCCCGTCAAGGACTTAACGGCTCAAACAGCAGCTAGAGCCTTCCAGCAGCACTTCTGTCGTCCACACGGATACCCAGAGCAGGTGCTGACGGACCAAGGACATGCCTTTGAAGCGGAAGTCTTCCAGGAGTTCTGCACTCTGTATGGCTGCCGGAAGATAAGAACAACACCCTATCATCCGCAAACCAATGGACTTTGCGAGAAGATGAACCAGGTGGTGATAGACCTTCTGAAAACATTGCCCCTGGAAGAACGCAGTCTGTGGCCTGAGAAACTGCCTGATCTGGTGGACCTATACAACCACATCCCTGTAGGTTCTACCAACTGTACCCCGGCTTACCTAATGAGAGCAAGACCTGGTAAGCTGCCTGGTGATCTGGATATGGGAGTCCTGACACCCGAGGACACTTCACCAGAAGCAGACTGGGACACAGAGAGGCAGCAGCAGTACCGGAAAGTACAGGAGAGCGTTGAGCGAAGTCTCCGTCAAGCAAGAGAAAGACAGGAGAAGACTTACAACCAGTGTGCTCCCGCTGTTCCCCTGGTACCTGGAGAGCAGGTCTTGAAGAGGAAAAGACGGCTCCACAAGTTGGACGACCAGTGGGAGAAGGACCCTTACACCGTACTGCCATCAAGCCATGAAAACCCAAAAATCTGCACAATCAGTAAGGATGGAGGAGAAACCACAGCCATTGTCTCCCGAGATCACCTGAAGAAGTGTCCCGAGCAGCTACGAAACCCTGAAGAAGATCAAGAAAACCCTCGACCCGCAGAGGAAAGGGAAGAGATGGTCAGTACTGTACTCGGAGACTTCCCTCGGTCTTGGACACAGGTAAATGGCGCTGTTGTGGTACCCGTCCTCACCTTCCTCCAGCCAGCATTCCAAGTGCCTACGGAAAAACAGGTAGAGCTGGAAGAGCAGCCGGTCCAGGAGGCAGAAGACCCCACACAAGCAGACCAGGAGAATCGACCCTCTGCTTATAGTGAGCCTGCCGTGCCCCTAGTGAGCCAAAGAGTCCGTAGACAGCTGCCCAGCTTACCTTTGACAGCTCCTACACCCTGTAGCTCAGGACCAGTCAGTAAGCTCCGTAGGTCTACTAGGGCCAATAGAGGCCAGTTGCCCGTACGTTGGAGGATCTAAAGTGTTCAGACTGTCTTATTGGTATTTACCTGTTTACTGTTGCTTGTAAATAATTATGTTTTTCCAGTTATTTTATAGGTGTCTTTTGTGGATTAACCGGAACTCTGTTGTATATATGTTTGGAGCGTAACCCAGGAACGGACTATAGACTGTTAAAGACTCGGGGCAGGACAGACCCCTACCTGGTTACGACTCCCCGTTCTTTGGTGAAATGGACACCCTTTTTGCTTCAAAAATTGCACCCGGTTGCGGACACTCCGTGACCACCCTAACGTGTTTTTCCTTATTGTATTGTTCCTGTTTATACCCTGTTATGTTTTCAAAAATACGTTTAGTCCCGGAGTACTAAATTTTACTAGGGGGGAATGTGGCACCCCAGGGTTCTGGTTACCACAGTAATAGCAATATTACGTCTGTGAGCAGGTGGGAGGTCTCCTGGTCAGGAACCCTAAGCATGCCACACCTCCTGCCCAGTCCTGGGAGGGGAAGAACTTCCCCTATATAAACTGGGGCTGAGGTGGGGTTAAAAAAAAAAGAAGAGAAGAAGAGGAGTCCCAGACAGAGACACAGTCTGGTCTGGAGTGGAGCAGATGCAGGGAGAGCAAGATCAGGAGCTCTGTGGGAGCAGTGATAAAAGGGGTCCAGGACTGGAAGCTGTAGAGCTCGTCCTGACTGAAGAGATCTCACCGGACACGGAGTCCGAGGCTGTGGGGACTGTTCCATACCCAGCAGCAGAAACCGTCCGGCAGGGGATTTCAGGTCCTCTGGCCAAGAAACCCGAAGGCACGGTCACACTCAAGGGACCAGCACCGCCGTCGTGGAGCGGAGGCTACCAGAAGGCCCCGAGTCACCGGCCATACGGGTGAGCACCACACGGTACACTTAGGGACGTGGGCTACTTTTACCCGCTTCTAGCAAGGTAGCCAGGAAGAGTACAATTAGTTGGGGAGGCCTACAACTCCGCCTGGCCGGGGGAGATCCTATCTGCTCACGGACTGACCAGGCCCCGATCGCTAGCCAGTACTCCCGGGAGGGTCTACCTTTGCCACCAGTAAAGACCCTGAACTACACCGCACCGTCTCTGAGTGGTTCCTGGTGCCTGCGTGCAATTCTGCTATCCCCATCATGCACGTCTGCTGCCCTGAGGCCATACCCCTCCCGTTGGGGGTTATACTACCCACGCTGCACAACTGTACCACCGGCCTCAGCGGTCTGCCCTGCAGCGGCGGCTTCATAACCGCATTCAACGGGTGGCGTAGTCGAACACTATAACATCTTCTGCTAAATTCCGCCACTTAGTTTGACACCCTGGGCACGGACCGGGTCACCGCCACGAGGACTACTAACCCCGACAGATCCGGCTCCGGGTATTCCCCGCGTGCGCAACGCTACACAACATAGGCCCAGGGGGTGCGTCATACCCACTGTGACAGATTACCACTTAGTTTAGTGTACCCCACTGCGACAAATAGAGTGCTGCTTGGTTCAGTGTACCCCACTGCGACAAACAGATTACTGCTTAGTTTAGTGTACCCCACAGCGCCAAACAGATTACTGCTTAGTTTAGTGTACCCCGCAGCGACACACAGATTACTGCTTAGTTTAGTGTAGCCTGCAGCGATAGACAGATTACTGCTTAGTTTAATGTACCCCACTGCGACAAACAGAGTGCTACCTGGTTTAGTGTACCCCACTGTGAAAAACAGATTACTGCTTAGCTTAGTGCACTCCATTGCGACAAACAGAGAATGCTAACTGGTTTAGTGTACCCCACTGCGCCAAATAGATTACTGCTTAGTTTAGTGTACCTCATTGCAACAAATAGAGTGCTGCTTGGTTTAGTGTACCCCACTGCAATAAACTGGGTGCTATCTGGTTTAGTGTAACCCACAGAAACAAACAGATTACTGCTTAGTTTAGTGTACCCCACTGCGACAAATAGAGTGCTGCTTAGTTTAATTTAGCCCGCAGTGACAAACAGGGTGCTGCCTAGTTTAGGGTAGCCCATAGCGAAACACAGTGATGATTAGTTTAGTGTAGCCCATAGCAAAAAAAAAGTGCTGCTTAGTTTAGTGTACCCTCAGTGACAAACAGAGTGCTGCCTGGTTTAGTGTAGCCCACAGCGATAAATAAAGTGCTGCTTAGTTTACGATAGTCCGTAGCAGCAAACAGCTTACTGCTTAGTTTAGTGATGCCCACAGCGACAAACAGGGTTCTACCTGGTTTATTGTAGCCCACAATAACAAACATGGTGCTGCTTAGGTCAGTGTAGCCTGCAGTGACAAACAGGGTTCTACCTGGTTTAGTGTAGCTCACAGAGACAAACGGAGTGCTGCTTAGTTTAGTGTAGCCCGAAGCGACAAACGTGGTACTGTCTAGTTTAGTATAGCTCACAGTGAAACAGAGTGCTGCTTAGCTTAGTGTAGCCCATAGCAACAAACAGATTACTGCTTAGTTTAGTGTACCCTCAGTGACAAACAGATTACTGCTTAGTTTAGTGTACCCTCAGTGACAAACAGATTACTGCTTAGTTTAGTGTACCCTCAGTGACAAACAGATTACTGCTTAGTTTAGTGTACCCTCAGTGACAAACAGATTACTGCTTAGTTTAGTGTACCCTCAGTGACAAACAGATTACTGCTTAGTTTAGTGTACCCATAACGACAAACAGATTACTGCTTAGTTTAGTGTAGCCCATAACGACAAACAGATTACTGCTTAGTTTAGTGTACCCTCAGTGACAAACAGAGTGCTGCTTGGTTTAGTGTACCCTCAGTGACAAACAGATTACTGCTTAGTTTAGTGTACCCTCAGTGACAAACAGATTACTGCTTAGTTTAGTGTACCCTCAGTGACAAACAGATTACTGCTTAGTTTAGTGTACCCTCAGTGACAAACAGATTACTGCTTAGTTTAGTGTAGCCTGCAGCGATAGACAGATTACTGCTTAGTTTAGTGTACCCTCAGTGACAAACAGATTACTGCTTAGTTTAGTGTACCCTCAGTGACAAACAGATTACTGCTTAGTTTAGTGTAGCCCATAATGACAAACAGATTACTGCTTAGTTTAGTGTAGCCCATAACGACAAACAGATTACTGCTTAGTTTAGTGTAGCCCATAACGACAAACAGATTACTGCTTAGTTTAGTGTAGCCCATAACGACAAACAGATTACTGCTTAGTTTAGTGTACCCTCAGTGACAAACAGAGTGCTGCTTGGTTTAGTGTAACCCACAGTGACAACTAGAGTGCTGCTTAATTTAGTATAGCCTGCAGCAACAAACAGTGTGCTGGATAGTTTAGTGTAGCCCGCAGGGTGCTGCCTGGTTTAGGGTAGTCCACAACGAAACAGAGTTTTGCTTAGTTCTCTGCTGCTGGTTATTGGCAAAAAAGTGCAATAGAGTGATTTGAAAAATGTTTACACTGCAGAGACCAGAACTATAATAATTTTCTTGTTAAAATGGAGGTATGCTTAACATGGTACATTCCTGGCAGGGGCGTAACGATTGCGGTCGCCGAGGTTGCGACCATGACCAGGCCCGTGATGGTGAGGGGTCCACCGAGGCCAACTTCAAGTGGATGTATGTCCTTGGGTACACATACAGCTGAAGTGTATTGCGGAGCAGCACTGCAATACATGCTGTTGGCCAATCAGAGGCCAGCAGCTGACGTCCGCATACTCGTTAATGGGTGACCATGGCAGTGACGTCATGCGCTCCTGTAGCTTTCATGCTGAAGTCAGCTGCCAGCTTCAGAAGAGGACGTTGAGCTGTGGGGGAGCAGAGGGAAGGTGAGTAGAATTTTTTTTATCTATGCATTAAAGAATAGCGGCAGAATGGGGGACATAAGAACCAGGATAGGGGATATATCTACCAGGATGGGGAACATACATATCAGGATAGGGAATATGTATACCAGGATAAGAGACATATATACCAGAATGGGAGACATATATACCAGGATGCGGGATATATATACCAGGATGGGGCCAGAAAGGGGAACATACATACCAGGATGGAGGACATATATATATATATATATATATATATATATATATACCAGGATGAGGGACATATATACTAGTATGGAGAATATATATATAAACCAGGATAGGGCCAGGATAAGGGACAAATATACCAGGATGGGGGACATATATACTAGGATAGGCGCAGGATGGGGGACATATATACCAGAAAAAAGCTCAAGATGGGGGACATTACTACATAATGGGAGAGGAGGTGCAACTTGTATGTCCTTATAGCATGTAGAACGCTACAATGGCCCATACATCTGACCAACATGTGGCGGAGCACATTAGACTCTAGTTACTGATTTCTGGTTACTGTATTCATTACTAGGTAGCGTTTACTTCATGTTCTGTAGATTTAAAAAAGCCAATTAAATCCATTGTGTAGTGAGCGCCTTTGTCCCCCTAGTTCTACAGGGTTTAATGTTTTTGTCTTCCAGGATTTCCAGGATTACTTAAATGTTGAAAATAACAAAACATACTCACACAATTATCTTTTAAATGAAGCTGTTTATCTACTGCCATTGTCTAAGGCTGAGTTCACACAATGCGTTTTTCATGCGTTTCCGCGGCGTTTTTGCAGTTGCGTAAACGCCGCGGAAACGCATGAAAAACGCATGGTAGAAGGGCAGCAATGTTCCCCAATGGAAATCCGCATGTGCTGTGCCCATGATGCGGATTTTTCCGCAGCGTAAGCGCTGCGGTCAAAAATCCGCAGCATGTCAATTAATTTTGCGGAAACGCTGCTCTTTTGCCGCCATTGACTTGCATTAGACCGCATGGAATCCGCATCACTGTATATGTTGATGCGCTTTTCATGCGGTCTAATGTGCGGATGGTACCCGGGTGTGGATGAGAGGACTCGCATCCAGACCCAGGTACCATTAAAAAAAAAAGAATAAAATAAAAAATATATATTCTCACCTTCTGACGGCCCGCGCTGCGTCCTGCCGGCTTCCCGGGCACTTCGCGGTTGAATGAAGGACCTTCGCTGACGTCAGAGTCATGTGACGGGTCACGTGACGCTGACGTCGGCAGGTCCTAAAGTCTTCACTGCCGGCAGCCGGGACTGAGCGAAGCCGGACACCGGGGGCCATCAGATGGTAACATATAGATTTATTTTTTATTTTTTGACATCACACACTATATAAATCCATGCCGGTTGCATGGATTTAAAAAGTGTGAAGTTGACAAGCACTTTCCAAGTGATGCTAAAATCGCTTGGAAAGCGCTTGTCAACCCGCATGCGGAAATGAAAGCGAAGACCGCTTCATTTCCGCATGTCCCTGGCAGGAAACCGCATGTACAATCCGCATGCGTTTTTTCCTGCCAGGGAGATGCAGAAATGCTCAGGAAAAAATCCTGAGCATTTCTGCATCGTGTGCACATACCCTAATTCTGCAACGGTCCTTTTGTTTTCTTTGCAACAAAATTACTTGTAATCTATACAGTTTTCATTTCACAAAAGCTCAATTCTAAGTCACTACAGGATGTGGCCTAAAGCAACACCTCATTGCATTGAGCCAAACAGGGACAGATGGAGTATCTCTAAGAAGAGGACTATGCTTACTTTATTTTACTGATTTATACAGTTTTGCAAATTTTGCAGTTTTAGGTAATCTTGGAAAACTAAACACTATGATTTTGGAAAGAGAATCACAAAGGTGTGGAAGTAAACTTAAGTAAATCAAAGCTCCGAACCTTAGAAAGATATATTAAAGAAAATTAAATATTACAAGTATCTTGGGCTAAGGCTTCTCAATGCCAGCAACTATATGACATGCTCACCTTAAAGTCATTGGATGGAGTAAAAAGAGAATGATGCAAAACTAAAAGCAACTACACCTCGAGTAAAGGAATGTTATCAAATTATCAAATTACAATACTAATCATAATTTAGTAAAAGTTTACCTCTGACTTAAGAAAGTTATGAGCTTATGTACAGTGGCATGTAAAAGTTTGGGCAACCCTGGTCAAAATTACTGTTATTGTGAACAGTTAAGCAAGTTGCAGATGAAATTATGTCTAAAAGGCCTAAAGTTTTAAAAATTACAAAGAGGAAAATGGGCCGATGTAAAAGTTTGGGCACCCTTGGAGATTTGTATGCGAAGATAATTTTGACCAAGGTTTCAAACCATAATTATTCTGTTAGGGTTATGGCGTGTTCACTATCATCGTTAGGAAAGGCCAGGTGATTCGAATTTCCTAACTTTATAAAAACCCAGCCTCCTCTAAACTTGTGCCAAAAAAAAGCAACCATGGGTTCCTCTGAACAGCTGCCTAACACTCTGAAAGTGAAAATGGAGGAGGCCCACAAAGCAGGAGAAGGCCATAAGAAGATAGCAAAGCGCTTTTGAGGTGCCCTTTCCTCAGTTCGAAATGTAATTAAGAAATGGAACTGGTAAAAGGAACAGTGGAGGTCAAGTTAACACTAAGCAAAATTTCAGTGAAATCAGAACCCCCATTTGACTGCAAAAGACCTTCAGAAAGATTTAGGTCATCAGAAGAAAACCTCTCCAGTGTCCTCACATTAAAAACCAGCTTCAGAAGTATGCAAAAGGTCATCTAAACAAGCCTGATGCATTTTTGAAATAAGTCATGTGGACTGATGAGGTTAAAATAGAACTCTTTGGCCACAATGATCAAAGGTATGTGTGGAGAAAAAAGGGCACAGAGTTTCAGGAAAAGAATATCTCGCCAACCATTAAACATGGGGGTAGATCAGTCATACTTTGGGGTTGTGTTGCAGCCAATGGCACAGGGAACATTTCACGGGTAGAAGGAAGAATGGATTCAATGAAATTTCAACAAATTCTTGAAGCAAACATAACACCATCTGTAAGTTGAAGTTGAAAAGAAGATGGTTTCTACAAATGGATAATGAGCCTAAACACACGTCAAAATCGACAACAGACTACCTCAAAAGGTGCAAGCTGAAGGTTTTACAATGTCCCTCACAGTCCCCTGATCTGAACATTATTGAAAATCTGTGGCTAGATCTCAAAACAGCAGTGCATGCAAGACGACCCAGGAATCTCACGGAACTGGAAGAATTTTCCAAGGAAGAATCGATGAAAATCCCTCAAACAAGAATTGAAAGACTCCTGGTTGGCTACAAAAAGTGTTTATAATCTGTGATACTTTCAAAAGAGGGTGCTACTAGGTACTAACCATGCAGTGTGCTGAAACTTTTGCATCAGCCCCTCTTCCTTTTTGTAATTTTTAAAATGTAAAAGAGGAAAAAATATATATATATAATTTTGCCTAAAATATAAAGGAAATGTGTAATCTTTAACTTTAGGCCTTTTAGAGATCATTTCATTTTCAACTTGCTTAATTGTTCACAATAACAGTAATTTTGACCAGGGGTGCCCAAACTTTTACATGCCACTGTATCTGGAAATTGCATTATACATCATTCTTTTAAGAGAGCCTCTTAGTTTTACATAAAAATGTAACATTATCGGAGGAATGTATAGTACACGGTCCTGATCCCTCATAACAGCATTAATGAAAATAAGGGAATCAGATCCATCTACTTAACATTCCCCAGTGGATGTTCAATTTTTATATAAAACCAGAGGGTCATTTTAATACAGTTACATTCTGATACAAGTGAAAAAAATATTTTTAAACATAGCAGTTCAGTTAGGGAGAAAATATATTCCCGGAGGTCTCCCAGCAGACAATAGTTAGTCTGTGTTCAATCTGTACGTAACTGCATATGATGGTATATAGTTTATTTACAGGCTCCAGTGACAACCTCACTGAATTTTATATCCTCTGGGAGCTAGAGATTCCGCTAATCTGTGCATTTTATGTAATGGCATATAATGCAATAATCTATCATATAATCCTTTATGCTTCCAAACAAGGACTAGAGTGTTTGTTGAGTTAAAACTCATTTTATAATAAAAATATAAGATGAGACATATTTAATATCTTATATTCCAATGCAATGATATTAGTAATTGCGAGAATAATCCTCAAGTAAATGAATCACTTCAACAAATGTTCCAAACCATAGTAAAGGAACGTAGGAAGAAAGCTGTGCATGCACACCTACTGTATATAATAAAAAATCATGCATTGTTGTCCGCCGTTCAAAAATGCAAAGGCAATCCTTAATCCCTCCACGACATGTGCCGTACACGTGTCTCTCTCTTTGGCGCGGGCTCCGGCGATGAGCCCGCACGTTTCCTGACACATGACAGCTGATCTGATCAGCTGTCATGTGCCCCTAACAGCTGCGGGTGGGATCGTGATCCACCCGTGGCTGTTAACATGTTAAATGCCGATGTCAATCTCTGACAGTGGCATTTAACATGGCCGCGGCGAAAGAACGTCACTAGTCCCGCCCATCGGTGCCCATGTCACATGACTGTGGGTCGCCGATGTGTTGGCATGACAACCCGGGCTCTGCAGGAGAACCCTGCGGTTGTCATTGCCAGGATGCTATGAGCGCCGCCCATTTCTGCTACACACAGGTGATCAGATGATCGCAGCTTCTAGTCTCCCATGGAGACTATTGAAGCATGCAAAAAGTAAAAAAAATGCTTTTAAAAGTATTTAAAAAGTTTAACAAATATAAAAGTTTAAATCACCCCCTTTCGCCCCATTCAAAATAAAACAATAAAAAAAATCAAATATACACATATTTGGTATCGCTGAGTTCAGAATCGCCCGATCTATTAATATATAAAAGAATTAATCCGATTGGTAAATGGCGATGCCGTAAAATAGAGACGCTCTCGGAAAATGGTCACTTTTTTTTTTTAAACAAATGTTGGATTTTTTCACCACTTAACTAAAAAACATGTTTGGTATCTACTAACTCATAATAACCTGGAGAATCATAATGGCAGGTCAGTTTTAGCATGTAGTGAACATGGGAAAAAAAAAAAAAACAACTATGGAATTGAACTTTTTTTTCAATTTCACCGCAACTTGGAATTTTTTTCCCATTTTCCAGTAGATGATATGGTAAAGCCCATGATGTCGTTCGAAAGTACAACTCGTCCTGCAAAAAATAAGCCCTCACGTGGCCATATTGACAGTAAAATAAAAAAGTTATGGCTTGGGGAAGCAAAAAACGAAAACACAAAAACAGAAAATGGCCCGTGGGTGACAGGGTTAAAAATAGGGCGCCCTTTTTTTCTTTTAGATAAAATAAAGATTAATGCATAAAATAAAGATTAATGTGTGTGATTTTTTTTTCTAAAGGAGGAGTTTATACAGATTATATTGATTGTAATTATCAGCATTTTACTGTTCATTTAAATAATATGTCAGTAATTTTGGCTGTAGAAATGTACCACTTATAACCCTATTGATTCATAGTTGTATTCCAATGTATCTGTAAAAGCTTTTTTATTTTTGGATAAGTTGTCCAAAAATAATTGAATATCAAGTTGGTAATCCTGGAAGCTGGAACAAACCAAATCTAAATACTTAAACCTCTGACTTCTTGTCCTCTTGTTCTGAGTATCAGAGACGGGGTACACTGTTTGGCAGTTCCAGTTATGCTCAAACCATCCATGTATTAAATGGACGACCAATTATCTGGATGGCCACTATGTAGTGTTACATTTAAAAAAACATAAATGTCTGGCTGTAGTAGGCAGTTCTACAATGGTGGTGGTGGAAAATATCTGCTATCTGGCTCCGTGCACCCTGTGTTTTTCCTGGTGACCCTCAGGACAAGCTACACAATTAATATATCATGTGGTTGTTTTATACATACTTTTCAAATATATTTTGCCAGATTATCATTTGGCAAATATAAGCATAGGATGATTTTTTTTCAACAATAAAAACGCAAAGCAGCATTTTTTTTCTAACTAAAATGTTCAGTTCATATACATAAGAAAGAAAAGATAGAGTACCGTAATCATTTTTTTTTTACAAAATCTTTAAATAAAAAGAAACATACACAGTACTGTGCAAAAGTTTTAGGCATGTGTAGAAAAATTATATAAAGAAAGAATGCAATAAAAATAGAAATGTTAATAGTATAATTTTTATCCATTAAAATAATGCAAATTGAACGAACAAAAGAGAAATCTAAATTAAATTGAGTTTTGGTGTGACCACTGTCTGCTTTCAAGCAAGCATCATTACATCAACTCTTCAATGTACACATGCACACAATTTGCAGAAAATCGTCAGGGAGATTGTTCCAAACATTTTAGAGAACCCCAGATCTTCTGGGGATGCAGGCTTGTGTAAATCCTTCTGACTCTTCATGTAATCACAGACACACTCGACAATGTTGAGATGAGGGCTCTGAGAGGGTCAAATTATCACTTACAAGACTCCTTGTTCTTTTTTAAGCTGAAGATATATTAATGACATTGACTGTATGTTTATCCTAAAGCAGAATAAATTTGCATCCTTCCTGATGACACTGCAGGATAAATAAGTGTCTGCCTTTATTTCTCAGAATTGAGGTCACCATTAATCCTTACCAAATCCCCAACTGCATTTGCTGAAATGCAGCCCCAAGATTGTGAGAAACCTCCATCATGCTTCACTTTTCACTCATTACTCTTTCTCCAGTCTTTGGTTAGCAAACTATCTTCTGTTACAGCCAAATATTTCACATTTAGCCTGAATAAAAATCCAGAGCACCTGCTGTCATTTTTCTGCACCCCATTTCTGATGTTTTTATGAATAGTTGAGTCGCAAGGCTTTGTTTCCATTTTGAAGGCATGGCTTTTTGGCCACAAATCTTCCGTGAAGGTCATGTCTGACCAGAATTCAACGGTAGTTTGGTGTAGCTTGTTCCCACCGGTTGCTGCCAGTTCACAGCTGATGGCACTCCTGAACATTTTCTGATTTTAAAGGAAGCATGATCTGTATTTTAGCTGCTGTACTAAGTTCACTTGGATGACGGCTTTTTTCCATTCTCAATGTAGCCCATTTCTTGGTGCTTCTTAAAAGGATCTTGAACAGCACATCTTGAAATCCCAGCCTGCTTTGCATTTTTTCCTGTGGAGACGCCTTGCTGATGCAGTATAATTGCCTTCTGTCTTGTTGCTGTGCTCATTCTTGCCATGGTGTATGACCTACGATATGAAACTGCCTTCCACAACCTCACCTTTGTAGCAGAGTTTGGCTTTAATCCTCCTATGCAGTTGTTTCATTTAATGACTATTTAAACCTACATATGAAAATCATGATTTTAACTGTTTTACAAAATTGGTTACTGATAAGCCTGACTACAATTCTACAATATCCCTAATCTTGTGCAAGTTTGCCCAGAAGAATTAAAGCTCTTTTGAAGGCAAAGTGTGGTCACACCAAATATTGATTTGATTTAGATTTCTCTTGTTCATTCACTTTGCCTTTTGTTGCTTGATAAAATAAAGTAACACTAATTTTTAAAGCATTCTTACTTTGTAGTAATTTTCCTCACCTGCATAAAACTTTTGCACATGAAAACGAATAAATTTTTAGAAAATATCTCAGATTTTAAAATTGTTAACATCCTGTTAGCACAGACTATGAGAAGTGAATGAATGTATGGTAAATGCCATGTATTTTAATATGGAATTACGGCATTATCCTTTTGCAAACGAAGGAACTAATCAGCTACATTGTCCTTGCTGTTAATAACTTTGCATGCAAATCTGCTAGACAATTCAATGTATAATAGCATAGAAAGAGAAACAGCAGATAATATTTAGCTGTGAGCCTGAAGTTGTTTTTGCCTTTTTACAGGAGCATTCCTGTATCATTTTATCATAGCAATAATTAATTGTATGACAAATATGCTACTATACAGCACACTATAGACAGTTTTTGAGGCATGTTTCTTTCTTATTTTTGCTGAAATTTAAATGTAGGTGTGACAAGGGTCATGCCGGGTGTAAGAATGCATGTATAGTAAGCACATTTGTTTTATAAAAGGTTTGACAATGTCATTTACAATACTATGCTTCACTAAATTCTTCAATTTTTCATTGTGTAGTAGGTATTGTGTGGTGTTCATTTCTAGGTTAATAAAAGTCTGTACTGGAAGATAAGGAGGATTAGATTTTAAGAAAAAAAATTGTAATTAAGATGGATAAAAACAAGATGCTAGAGAAGTAGCATAATTTCTGTGATTTCTCTTACTTATACTTCAATTGCACCTTTTAAAGGAAATCTCTCACCAGGTTTTTGCCACATAATAAGAAAGCAATAAGATGTAGAGACAGAGATCCTGATGCCAGCGATGTGTCACTTACTAGGCTGCTTACTGTAGCTTTATAAAATAACACTTTTTTCAGCAGGACATTACAACTAGATTATTTAAAAACCTGGTGCCATGTAGGTCTCCATATTCATGATCTCTGAATAACCCCATTTGTACCACTGATCGGCAGCTTTCTGCCTATGTACAGTGTACACAGAAAGCTGCCAGTAGTACTGCTACCTACAAACCAGTGGCCGAAGGAGCACGAGCAGGAACAGCAAGTGGTAGTAGAATTTCTTGTAGTTAGCAAAAGGAGTTGTAGGAAACAATCCGTAGATAGGTGAGAACAATCTAGGAAAGAATGTTCAGGAGCTGGAGACTGGAAACTAGGCTAACAGCTATACACAATACTCAAACAATGAGTGAGAGATCCAGTTTTAAGTAGGCCCAAACAGGAAACAAGATGGATCCCACAGGTTCAGAATCTGCCACCTTAGTAAAGGGCAATTGCAGAACACAGCAGCCTCCAGTGGTAAGGTGTGGGATTGCAGCACAATTATTAAGGTGAACAATAGCAGCCACTAGTCGTCAAACTGTAGAAGGACAACTGGAATCCTGGCACGTGGGACCGGGGTTATACAGAGCTCAGCATTCAGAGAACTAGCAGATCTGCAGCAGATAAATCAGTGATTTTATCAAAATTACAGAATTCAGCTCAGTAAGTGACACATCACTGGAACTTTGCTGATACATTCCCCTTAAGAGTTACTTAACATCAAAGGGGTTGTCCGGGACTTTAACATCCTAATGACAGGCCATCGGTATTAAAGTCCTCATACTAAACTTTAATGCCCATATTAGTGACAAGTTAGGATAATGTCAGGACAGAACTCAAGAGTAGTGAGGTTTAAACTTTCGCCCAACTACCTGCAGTACTCAATACTATCCTACAATATCTATTGTCACTGTAGGTTTAAGCAGCAAATCACGTTATACCTTATTGTATGCCTTCATTCCAATATTTATCAGTTGCTATTTTTTCCTTGATATTTTAAAGCATGTACTTGCTATCCCAGCAAAAAAAAAAAAGAAACCATTATCATAAATCTTGAACAATGCTTTAAAAACATGTCTAATTTTTTTTACCGTTATTTAAAACTTTTATTTAATAACTACAAACATAATCTATTAAGGTCAGAGGGATGTTACATAACTACACATAAAAGTGTAATCCAATCTGCCAATTCTTATTGATGTGTGTCAGATGATTATTAATTCATTATATTTACCCTAGTGAAGATGTCCTTGGGGCCATTACACAATTAGTAACAAACTGATTCTAGATTCATGCACTGTATCTATGTAATATTCATCTACTTTGAACTGTGGAAATAACTCCCTGGAGTCTTAATAAAATGTAGGACATTCCTGCAAATTATCATAATTTTAAGGGGAAAAATGACACGCTTAGTTTAATAGAAAATAAAATATGTTTGCAATTTATATGTTCCAGCAGTTTAATATATGTCATTCATGTATAAAAGAAGCCATTAATAAAGAAATGAGCTAAATACGTCAGTGCTGTCTGACAGAAAGACAAAGCAGTAAAAACTTTTAAAACAGATCCAGCTTTGCGCTCTTGGCTCTTCTATGAATGAATCATGAGATGATAGTAGGGTCAGAGGAACTATCTGTATATAGATTGTAGGGATCCTCTCTTTTACTGGCAGCGGTACACAATGATACAAACTCTTTATGTCAAACAGGAAGTTCATAAACCTCCACCAAACTAACAGAAAAAAGCCTTTTTTTCCGGCATCAAAGTTAGCAAAGAAACAAAGACAGTCTATATGGCAGCACAATGTCCAGCAAACTATAGGTCTTTCCACCTTCACTCCCAGACTATACTGAAGCAGCTCAGCTGCCTTAAATAGGCTGTTCAAGCCCCGGAGTGAAGATATGGGAACAACTAGTCTCAAATAGATCTTCTGTCCATTCTTAAAACCTGGACCCAAGATCCGGGCCCATTAAAAAAAAAAAACCTTCTCAGCATTATTGGTGCTTTTCCTCCTTTTCCAGGCTTCACATCAACAAGGCTAACCACCTCAGTGACACGTATCTCCTGTCCAAGACGTGTCCAGCTGCAACCTTACTATATTGTAAAGTACTATATTGTATATATATATATTAGTGAATGTGACCTGTGCAATTGGGTAGTGATGTGCTCTTATTGTATTTATTCAATAATATTCTCTTGGAAACATTTCTCATATCTCTTTAAACCACAATGAAAGAAGAATCACTCGTGTCTAACATAAATGTGCTGTACATACAGTACAGACCAAAAGTTTGGACACACCTTATTTAAAGATTTTTCTGTATTTTAATGACTATGAAAATTGTACATTCACACTGAAGGCATCAAAACTATGAATTAACACAAGTGGAATTATATACTTTACAAAAAAAGTGTGAAACAACTGAAAATATGTCTTATATTCTAGGTTCTTCAAAGTAGCCACCTTTTGCTTTGATGACTGCTTTGCACATTCTTGGCATTCTCTTGATGAGCTTCAAGTGGTAGTCACCGGAAATGGTTTTCACTTCACAGGTGTGCCCTGTCAGGTTTAATAAGTGGGATTTCTTGCCTTATAAATGGGGTTGGGACCATCAGTTGTGTTGTGCAGAAGTCTGATGGATACATAGCTGATAGTCCTACTGAATAGACTGTTAGAATTTGTATTATGGCAAGAAAAAAGCAGCTAAGTAAAGAAAAACGAGTGGCCATCATTACTTTAAGAAATGAAGGTCAGTCAGTGCGAAAAATTGGGAAAACTTTGAAAGTGTCCCCAAGTGCAGTTGCAAAAACCATCAAGCGCTACAAAGAAACTGGCTCACATGAGGACCGCCCCAGGAAAGGAAGACCAAGAGTCACCTCTGCTTCTGAGGATAAGTTTATCCTAGTCACCAGCCTCAGAAATCGGAGGTTAACAGCAGCTCAGATTAGAGACCAGGTCAATGCCACACAGAGTTCTAGGAGCAGACACATCTCTACAACAACTGTTAAGAGGAGAGACTTTGTGCAGCAGGCCTCCATGGTAAAATAGCTGCTAGGAAACCACTGCTAAGGACAGGCAACAAGCAGAAGAGACTTGTTTGGGCTAAAGAACACAAGGAATGTACATTAGACCAGTGGAAATCTGTGCTTTGGTCAGATGAGTCCAAATTTGAGATCTTTGGTTCCAACCACCGTGTCTTTGTGCGACGCAGAAAAGGTGAACGGATGGACTCTACATGCCTGGTTCCCACCGTAAAGCATGGAGGAGGAGGTGTGATGGTGTGGGGGTGCTTTGCTGGTGACACTGTTTGGGATTTATTCAAAATTGAAGGCATACTGAACCAGCATGGCTACCACAGCATCTTGCAGCGGCATGCTATTCCATCCGGTTTGCGTTTAGTTGGACCGTCATTTATTTTTCAACAGGACAATGACCCCAAACATACCTCCAGGCTGTGTAAGGGCTGTTTGACCAAGAAGGAGAGTGATGGGGTGCTATGCCAGATGACCTGGCCTCCACAGTCACCAGACCTGAACCCAATTGAGATGGTTTGGGGTGAGCTGGAAAGCAGAGTGAAGGCAAAAGGGCCAACAAGTGCTAAGCATCTCTGGGAACTCCTTCAAGATTGTTGGAAGACCATTTCCGGTGACTACCTCTTGAAGCTCATCAAGAGAATGCCAAGAGTGTGCAAAGCAGTCATCAAAGCAAAAGGTGGCTCCTTTGAAGAACCTAGAATATAAGACATATTTTCAGTTGTTTCACACTTTTTTGTTAAGTATATAATTCCACATGTGTTAATTCATAGTTTTGATGCCTTCAGTGTGAATGTACAATTTTCCTAGTCATGAAAATACAGAAAAATCTTTATATGAGAAGGTGTGTCCAAACTTTTGGTCTGTACTGTATATATGTATATATGTGTGTGTGTGTGTGTGTGTGTGTGTGTGTGTGTGTGTGTTTGTGCAGTATACAGTTCGAAGTTTAAGTACATAATGTGGAATATCTCCTGAAAGAACTGAATCAAGAGAAACAATTTTTTTGTATAGAGCACTCGTGATAAATACAAAATAGCAAATGATAAACAATAATTTAAAACAAAAAACAATGTGAGGGAAAAATAGAAAAACCTAAAGCTTGCTGTGTCACTGGTATTGGCACCCTTTACTTTAATTTAGTTGGAAACACATTTTGACTCGCCTGTGGTAAATCACAAAAGAGATTCACCTGTGATTAATTGCCGATGCCCATGTGACATGAATTAGCCAATGAATGATGACTTCAGTGTTTTAAAAAGCCATATGGTAGGCCCTGTTCCTTTGTCACAATGTTGAAGACAAAGGAGCTGTCTGAAGACATCAGAACTGCTATTATTAGCAAACACAAGAGTTCTAAAGGGTATAAGGCCATCTCCAAAGACCTTGGTATCCCAGTTTCAAAAGTGTGCAATGTTATTAAGAAGTTTTCCAAGCATGGAACCATCAAGAACCTCCCTGGATGTGGGGGAAAGAGGAAAATTGACAAGAGATGTCTTCGAGGTTGGTGCGAATGGTGGAAAAAACACGTTAAACATCCAAAGACCTTAACAGTCTGGTGTCATGGTTTCAACAAGTACCATACGCCACACACTACACCAAGCAGAGCTTTATGGGTGAAGGCCAAGTAAGAAACATTTGCTGAAGAAAAGACATAAAAAGGAAAGACTGATCTTTGCCAAAGAGTACCTTGACAAACCACAATCCTTCTGGGAAAATGTTCTGTGGACAGATGAAACAAAAATAGAGCTTTTTGTCAATGCAAAGCAACAGTTTGCTAACAGACGGTGCAATGAAGCTTATAAGGAAAAGAACACCTTACCAACAGTTAAGCATGGTGGAGGATCCATAGTACCTTGGGGTTGCTTTGGAGCGGCTGGTACTGGAGGCCTTGCCCGTATCACGGGAATCATGAAATCAGAGAATTATCAAGGGAATTTAAGAGTGAAATTTCCTACCCAGTGTAAGAAAACTTGGTTTGAGTCAAAGATCTTGGGTTCTCCAGCAAGACAATGATCCAAAGCTCACATCCAAAAGTACACAGGAATGGTTGAAAAAGAAAAAATGGACTGTTTTAAAATGGCCAGCAATGAGTCCTGACCTCAATCCCATTGAAAATCTTTGGGGTGAGCTAAAATCTGCCATTTGGAAAAAGAACCTGTAGCGTCGGCGTCCCTGCCTCCTGCTAGGCAGAGACGCCGCTCCTCTCACCTCCCGGCTCCGTCCTCGGCGCCTTCTTCCCGCACTGCTGGCAGCGCTCGCCGCTTCCCGGGCACTGTGCTTAGGGCGCGTGCGCGCTCCCTCTCTCTTAAAGGGGCCACGCGCGCCATCCTTAGGAGTCCCCGGCCAATTGCCGGTGGAGCTCCCATATATAAGGCACCTCCTCCAAAATGGAGGTGCCCGAGCAAAGTTGTTGTAAAGCCTTTCACCTCTGCTTCAGCCCTCAGGTCCCGTTGCCAGTCTGCTTTCCAGCTCTGTCTACCTGCTTGTATTCCTGCGGTCCGACAGTCTGTCTACCTGCATCCGCCAGTCTGTCTATGGACCAGTCCGCCTGCGGATCAGGAAGCACCTGCCTGATACCTGCCTGATTTCTGCCAGACACCTGCCTGACTCCTGCCTGATACCTGCCTGATACCTGCCTGAGACCACCTGCCAGCCAGCCGAGAGACTCTTACCCGCTCACCTGGGAGAGCTCACCTGCTACCCGCCAGCTAGCCTACCTGGAGGCTCTGCCGTCACTTGCCGTGACCACCTGCCTGCCGGCCGAGAGACTCTTACCCGCTCATCTGGGAGCGCTCACCTGCTACCCGCCTGCTAGCCTACCTGGAGGCTCTGCCGTCACTTGCCGTGACCACCTGCCTGTCTAGAGACTCTTACCCTGCTGTCACTTGCCGTGACCACCCGCCTAACAAGAGACTGTTCCCGTCACTTGCCGTGACCTCCTGCCCTTCTACCCAGAGACTGTTCCTGTCACTTGCCGTGACTACCTGCCCGCCTTCCCTGGGAGCCACCCTCTTCCTTACAAGGACTGCCCCTTTGTATAGTAGCTCAGAGGTTCCACCTCCCAGACCCGTTACAGTTTGCTCGGGCCATGGAACCCGGTGGCACCCAAGCTCCATTGCTCTCGGACCTATGTCATGAACTTTCCCGTCAGAGGTCCCAACAGGACTCCATCTTGGGCCACCTGCGTAGTGTTCACTCCCACCTGGACACACTGACTGCCTCGTCGGGAGCTGCTTCCACTCGCACAACTACTACCCCGGCAGCGCCGCTGCCCATCAATACCATGGCATCCCTTCCCGGTCCCCGCCTTACCGCCCCGCCTCGTTTTGTTGGAGATCCCGGTCAGGCACGGGGCTTCATTAACCTGTGCACCCTGCACTTCGAACTTTTAGCACACCAGATTTCCACCGACCGAGCCAAAGTGGCCTTCATCATGTCCCATCTCACTGGGGAGGCGCTGGCTTGGCTAAATCCTCTATGGGAGAGAGGAGACCCCCTGGTGTCCAACCTGCCAGCCTTTCTCACGGACTTCCGGAAAGTCTTCGATGAACCAGGACGAAAGACCTCATCCGCCTCATCTCTGCTACGCCTCCGTCAAGGGAGTCTCACCGTGGGCCAATATGCCATACGGTTCCGTACCCTTGCTTCTGAGCTTGCTTGGGATAACGACGCCCTGGTGTCCGTCTTCTGGGAGGGTCTAACCGGCCGGATTAAAGATGAACTTGCCGGTCGGGACATTCCTACCACTCTCGACGACTTAATAACACTTACCACCCGGATTGACATCCGGTTCCAGGAGCGTACTAAAGAGGTCACCCGTGAGAGGAGGTTTCCTCGCCTTGCTCCTACCTTCCAGAATCCCGTCACTTCCTCTGTTACTCCCCAGGCGCACTCACCCGAGCCTATGCAGGTCGACCAGACCAAGATGGTCAAGACCCGTCAAGAGTCATGCCGTGCCGAGGGGAGCGGCTTCTACTGTGGCAGTAAGGAGCACCAGATCCGTTCCTGCCCGGAGAGGTCGGGAAACGCCTGTGTCTAGGATCGCTCAGAGAGGTCGTCCTAGACAAGAATAAACCCTCTCCATCTCTGATGCTGTTGGTCTCTATAATCTGTGGGGAGAACCGTTACTTTGAACTAGCTCAACTTGATTCTGGAGCTGCCAGAAATCTCATTTCTCAGTCCCTGGTAGAGAAATACCGCATTCCCACCAAACCTCTGGTCGAACCCTTATCTGTCGCCTCCGTGGACGGGGGTCTCTTACCGCATCCCATCCAACTTATCACCGAACCCATAACTCTGCAGGTGGGAATGCTGCACTCTGAGAGCATCTTCTTTCATGTTCTACCTGGACTCTCTCATGCCCTTTTGCTTGGCCTACCTTGGCTCCAGAGACATGCACCCGTGCTTGATTGGCAGACCGGAGAAGTCCTTCGCTGGGGACAGGACTGCCATAAGACTTGTTTAGTTCCCGTTCGTCCTGCCCATCCTTCTCCTCCCCCAGCCAATCTACCCGGCCTGCCGGTACCCTATTGGTCTTATGCTGATGTCTTTAATAAAAAGGAAGCAGAGACATTACCTCCTTATAGACCATACGATTGCCCTATCGACTTGGTACCTGGCGCTACTCCGCCCCGAGGGCGTATCTACCCTTTGTCCGCTGCTGAGACCCGGTCCATGTCTGAATATATCGAGGAGAACCTGGCCCGGGGGTTTATCCGGAAATCTACCTCCCCGGCGGGAGCAGGCTTCTTCTTCGTTAAAAAGAAGGACGGCTCACTCCGTCCCTGCATAGACTATAGAGGCCTTAACCAGATCACGGTGAAGAATAAATATCCCCTTCCACTCATTCCTGAATTATTTGACCATCTGAGGGGTGCTAGAGTGTTCACCAAGCTGGATCTCCGTGGGGCCTCTAACCTGGTTTGTATCCGTCAGGGGGATGAATGGAAGACGGCATTCAACACCCGGGATGGCCACTATGAATACCTCGTAATGACCTTCGGTCTCTGTAATGCTCCCGCCGTCTTTCAAGAGTTGGTCAATGATATCTTCCATGACCTTCTCTACTCCTGCGTGGTGGTATACCTGGACGACATCTTGGTCTTCTCTCCGGATCTCCCCACACACCGGAGGGACGTTCGTCAGGTCCTGCTCAGGCTCAGGCAAAACCACCTCTACGCAAAATTTGAGAAGTGCCTCTTTGAGCAGACCTCACTTCCATTTCTGGGCTACATCATCTCTCAGACTGGTCTACGAATGGATCCTGAGAAACTTTCTGCCATCCAGAAGTGGCCTCAACCGGAGGGGTTGAAGGCTATCCAGCGATTCCTGGGCTTCGCCAACTACTACCGCCTCTTCATTCCGCACTTCTCTTCCCGGACTGCCCCTATCTCTGCGCTCACCCGTAAGGGCGCTAATCCCAAAGAATGGCCGCCCGAGGCAGAGGAGGCCTTCCTGTCTTTGAAACAAGTTTTCTCCTCCGCTCCTGTGCTGCACCGTCCGGACAGCAACAAACAATTCTTCTTAGAAGTAGACGTTTCCTCCTCCGGAGCCGGAGCGGTGCTCACCCAAAAGTCGTCATCCGGAAGAATGGTAACCTGCGGCTTCTTCTCCAAACTCTTCTCCTCATCTGAGCGCAATTATTCTATAGGAGACCGAGAATTGTTAGCCATTGAGTTGGCACTGGAGGAGTGGCGTTACCTGCTTGAGGGGGCTCTTCACCCGGTAATAATCTACATGGATCACAAAAACTTGGCTTATCTCCAGAGTGCCCAAAGACTTAACCAGCGCCAAGCCCGGTGGTCCTTGTTCTTCGCCCGCTTTGATTTCATTCTTCATTTTCGCCCGGCAGACAAAAATATCAATGCTGATGCCTTGTCCTGATCCTTTTTGTTCTCCGATCTAGAGGAGGAGCCAAAGCACATCATCGACCCCGCCAAGGTGATGCTGGTGGCTCCCGTGGATTTAAATCGTCTTCCACCCGGTAAGACGTTCGTAACAGTACCTGATCGTGAAAGTCCTACACTGGGGACATTCATCTAAGCTAGCTGGCCATGCTGGCCAGAAAAAGACCCTCCAGCTTATTACCCGGCATTACTGGTGGCCTACCCTGCACAAGGACGTAATAGACTTTGTCTCAGCCTGTGCGTCCTGCACCCGCAACAAGGTTCCTAGACATCAGCCAGCCGGCGGCCTTCTGCCTCCTCCCATACCTGCTGCCCCGTGGCAGCATATAGCCATGGACTCTATAACGGATCTCCCTGTCTCTGCTCATTGCACGGTCATTTGGGTGGTCGCTGACCGCTTCTCTAAGATGGCTCACTTCATCCCCCTGCCGGGCCTTCCGTCTGCATCTGAATTGGCTAAAGACTTTATCCATCATATTTTCCGTCTTCATGGTCTCCCTCTCCACATCGTATCCGACCGAGGAGTTCAGTTCACCTCTCGCTTCTGGAGAGCCATGTGTAAACTGCTGGGGGTCACCTTGGACTTCTCCTCTGCTTATCACCCACAGTCCAATGGTCAAGTAGAGCAGATCAACCAAACTTTAACCAGTTACCTCCGGCACTTTGTTAATGCCCACCATTCCCACTGGGTGGATCTTTTACCGTGGGCCGAATTTTCCTATAATAATCACGAGAGCGAGTCTTCCTCCGAATCCCCGTTTTTTATTGTCTACGGTCAACATCCTCGGATCCTGTTTCCCATCTCCGCCTCGGTGGATAATACGGCCGCGGAATCTCTTGTTAGCGAATTCTCCTCCATTTGGGAGAGTACCAGATCCGCACTTCTTCAGTCCTCGGAGCGGATGAAAAAACAGGCTGACAAAAGACGTCTGGATCCGCCCCAATTCCGTCCTGGAGATAAAGTCTGGCTCTCGTCCAAATATGTCCGGCTCAAGATTCCTTCCTACAAGTTAGGGCCTCGGTTCATCGGCCCACTGGAAGTTATCAAACAAATCAACCCGGTGGCCTATAAATTGAAACTCCCGGCCAACTTGCGGATCCCCAACTCCTTCCATGTATCTCTCCTCAAACCCGTGGTACTTAACTCTTTTTCCAAGTCTACAGGCACGCCTCCTGCTCCGGTTTCCGCTGAAGACGAGTTTGAGGTAGAGAACATTCTGGCCACCAAAAGGGTAAGAGGAAAGACCTTTTCTAGTGGATTGGAAGGGGTTTGGTCCTGAGGAGAGAACGTGGGAGCCCCGGGAGAACATCCATGCCCCACTCATCCTTGATAAATTTCTCTCCGGCCTAAAAAAGGGGGGGCCTAAAGGGGGGGGTACTGTAGCGTCGGCGTCCCTGCCTCCTGCTAGGCAGAGACGCCGCTCCTTTCACCTCCCTGCACCATCCTCGGCGTCCTCTTCCCGTGCTGCTGGCAGCGCTCGCCGCTTTCCGGGCACTGTGCTTAGGGCGCGCGCGCGCTCCCTCTCTCTTAAAGGGGCCGCGCGCGCCATCCTTAGGAGTCCCTGGCCAATTGCCTGTGGAGCTCCCATATATAAGGCACCTCCTCCAAAATGGAGGTGCCCGAGCAAAGTTGTTGCAAAGCCTTTCACCTCTGCTTCAGCCCTCAGGTCCCGTTGCCAGTCTGCTTTCCAGCTCTGTCTACCTGCTTGTATTCCTGCGGTCCGACAGTCTGTCTACCTGCATCCGCCAGTCTGTCTATGGACCAGTCCGCCTGCGGATCAGGAAGCACCTGCCTGATACCTGCCTGATACCTGCCCGATACCTGCCAGACACCTGCCTGACTCCTGCCTGATACCTGCCTGATACCTGCCTGATACCTGCCTGAGACCACCTGCCAGCCAGCCGAGAGACTCTTACCCGCTCACCTGGGAGCACTCACCTGCTACCCGCCAGCTAGCCTACCTGGAGGCTCTGCCATCACTTGCCCTGACCACCTGCCTGTCTAGAGACTCTTAGCCTGCTGTCACTTGCCGTGACCACCCTTCTACCCAGAGACTGTTCCTGTCACTTGCCGTGACTACCTGCCCGCCTTCCCTGGGAGCCACCCGCTTCCTTACAAGGACTGCCCCTTTGTATAGTAGCTCAGAGGTTCCACCTCCCAGACCCGTTACAGAACCCTGCAAACATTCAAGAGCTTGAACAAACTGCAAAGGAAGAGTGAGAGAAAATTCCAGCTGAGAAGTGCAAGAAGCTTATAGATGGCTACAAGAAATGTTTGGAGGCTGTCAGCAATGCCAAAGGGTGTGCAACCAAGTATTATTTTTACGCAATGATAATCCGCAGCGGAAATTTCCGCAGCATGTGCACAGCACATGCGGATTATCATTGGGGACCATGGGGCACGTATTACCAAGTGTTTTTTAAGCGTTTTCGCTGGGGAAATTCCGTGGCAAAAACGCTTGAAAAACGCATAGTGGGCACACAGCCTAATAACATAATTAACAAAGTTTATCATCAAAATTGTCATTGGGTAGCGTGACAGTTTATACATAATTATTCAGAATAGTATATAATCCATAATATCATGATTGTGGCATTTATCTTTACAAATATGTACCCTAAATTATGAGTGTCATCATGGCATTTCAGAGAAGACAGATAAGATGAAACCCAAAAAACTTCTTTTGTGCTAGTAAATAAAACTCATGGTTATGAGTTCATCCTATTAAAAAAAAGACATCTTTAAAAGTAAAAGGTTAAATTAATCTTGAGATTTCATCTGCCAAACAACATTGCAATGCATTCACCAAATTATAAATGACAAAAAAAAAATCTCACCTTAATAGTGATGTGACAAATGGCTCCTAAGAACAATTAATTAAGTTATATAACAGTAACACATAAAATGTCATTTCAAATGCAGATCTTGAGAGTAGACAGTATTTATTATTTTCTCTCGTCTTATTTTGTATGCCTGCTTATATAGCGCTAACATATTGTGCAGCGCTTTACATACATGATAAATGTATTGATGACATTAATTAACGATTCCTTATTCTTTTATTACATTTCTCAGTTTACGCAATTCAAGTATCTATCCACAGAAAATACAGCCGCCATAGACCTAGTGACTTCATCATATTATTAGCTAATTCTTATTTTTATTGAAAATAAAGCGGATATTTGGACATATCCATTAATTCATAATTCAACCTTATGCCTTAGGCTTAAAACAGAGGGGATAAACAATAATTTCCTATATGTATATGACGTCTTTTAAATCCGAGTTTTTCAAGCAGAAATCACTTCAGGAAGCTCTGGAGTTTTTTCCTGAAGTGTATTTAGTATTTAGTCTTTTTCAGTCGTTTCTGAGTGTTTTTCAGACATTTTTTGCAACTGGCAATTATTTGTAGGGTTTTCCCATGGTTTTTGTGAAGTCTTTTTTACTGTCATTTTCTGGTGGTTTCATTTAATTCTATTTAATATTGAGGAAACTGCTAGTGTTTTTTTTAAGCAAAAAACAATGGCTAAATGCTGCAAAAAATGCCCGTTCATCTTCCCGGCGTCTTTTGAGCTTTCTCATTGTAAAATACGAAGAGTGTTCCAAGCGGAAAATGCCAGAGAGAATGGACATGTCACTTCTTTTAACTACTTGGAGTTTTTAGAAACCTGAAGTGGTTAAAAGACATTCAAAAGCCTGAACATATTCCCAGCAAGTTATTTTTTACATAGAAATGCATATTGTTCATTCTTTTGAATGTTTTTGATAGTTTTGTCCAGGCGGTTTCCACAGCAGTATCTGCGTGAAAAAGACTTTGTGTGTACAAAGCCAGTAGGAGGATTTAGTAAGATTGATTTTAGGGCATCTAAAAGATCCAGAAAATGGATTAAGTATCAAGGATTCGATCGTTTATGTCCTTTATGAATGGGATGCCACCCATCCATAACGGACTGTTTATAAATGTTTTTGGTCAATGTCCATGACATAAAAATAGATTAATCCATCAACATTTCAATCTAAGTCTAAATGTTTCTACTGGACTCATTTTACAGTTGCGTACCTCCAAAGGAGACAGATTAAGAAGCTGCAATGTGGCCTGTGAGCTAGTGATCCTAATACTGAATGGTCCCGTCCCACGTCCACCCATTTCCGTAAGTTTGGTGCCAACACCTGTGCCCCAGCATTTCTTTGGGCCAGAAACATCAGCACACTCAGCTGGCCAGCAACCAAACAGAAGTCCTGCTTACTGGCCAGCCAAGTCTTCTAACGTTTCTGGCCAATTTCTTCTGTGACTGATCTTACATGCTGTGACCCACTGGGAGGAACAAATTAAACTTTTACTAGGGGGCCCCATGATTTCCATATAGCTACTTGTGTACAAATATATTACTTTTAAGCTTTATGATTCACTTGGTTCGCATTGGCTACTCATTTTGTCCATAACATTTTTGGTTGTCCATGACTATTGCCTCCATTCTCTAGGAGAGCAAAAAAACGAGGATGGCTGAGTTGGTTTTTATGCTGACAGCTGATGTGCAATGATCTCCGCTCAGAACGGAGGATTAAGCAGATAACTGATGACAATAAAGTGGTGACTTCATGCACATTTGGATTTATGTGATAACAGTTCTTCTTCATCATACTTTGCTGCTGAAGAATACAAACATTTATCTTTATACTACACCTGTATATATATATATATATATATATATATATATATATATATACATACCTAGAATCAACAATACAACTCAAACGTTATATATTATATGCTGTACACCACTACAGTGTTATATTAATTATGGAAATAAAGGGTACGTAATCCAGCACCAAAAAATAGTTAAAAAGATGATCTGTAATGAAAAATTGTCTAAAATAGAATAAAAGATCTAGTGGAAAAATATATGTAAGTCTTACGCATTTCGGACTACTACGAGCCCTTAGTCATAGACATACCAAATCCAATTGTTTATTAAAGATCGTCTTTTTAACTACACTGGGGTTTCTACTCACTTCGGTGAGTCTGGAGGCAAACAGGAAGTGTTTTCTTTTAAATTTCCATCTTGGATAATTACTTCATAAACCAGGCAAAAGCAAAGGGAATACAAACAGCCTTTAGTTCAGGCAAAACAAAGTAAAGCATCCTTAAGGCAAAGTCTCTGGTTAGCCAGTCTGTGGGCACACAGGCTGGTTAGCATCCAGTTCACTGGCTCAGTCGGGAGATCACAACACACAGGAGGCCTTCTCATTCCAAACACATAGACCATGTGCCAAACAATGGCCTCCATTTTATATCTTAACAACACCCAGAGGTGAGGTATGTGGGTAGCTAGACCCGCCCATCTCTCCAACTACCCGTAACCCGGCCCCAGGTGCACCAAACAGTCCTCTTAGTGCTTACGTGCACAAGAGCAACATTCTGGGTTACATCACAGAGGACAGCCATCTCTGTGATACATACCTCCCGTCAACTATGTGTCCGTTAGCCACCTTACACTAACTTTGTGGTGATGGGTTACGTAACCTCTATTTCCATGTTGCTCGTGGATACTGGCCTGGAGTTTTGGTGCATCGCTCACATAATTCCTATGTGGCGTTTCTCGTACCAGTGGTGAGCTGATACAAGTTTTTTTACATTAATTATGCCTTATTTGTGCTTCATTTTGTAAACCCCTGCCAGTGTTACACTGTGCGGATTATTATATTTTATTAGTATGTGACATAAAAATGATTAACATTCCTTAAACAATGGCATATTAAACTAGGTCAGCATATTGTATGATTTAGATGATTTAGGAAAATGATTTGTCAACTGTAGCAAATACATATGTGCGATGATGTGGACTGGATGATGGATTATAAAGTGCTGACATTAGCTTTTGTATAAACCAGTAGAACGATATTGGCTCAAATCAATGGCGACAAAGCATAGAAGAGCTGTAAAATGAATAGTTCAATGAAGCTGCTTCTTGTTTCTTAATATATTTACAATCGGTAAAAAGTAACTTTAAAACCCGCTTGAGAAAATTTTCAATTAACAGCACGACTAGGATCTTCTCCTATTGATCAGCCTCACAGAGCCTAGCAAATAATCAAGAAGTAGTCTGCAATGATTCCTATAGAAATATTAGCCACCCAATCTACCGTATATCAATATACTTGCACAATTTTACAAGCTGCGCTTTGTTATCAGAAAGGGAATGACAGACTTGTGTGAGAATGATATAACTAGATGATATGAGGCAGACATATGCCGGCTGCTGGAAAGGATAATAATTCTGCAAAATTGTAAAGGAACACTATAAAAAATGAAAAACAACAGTAGTTTAATGACTGACAACTGCCGTCCTGCATATGTTCACAAAGTAAATGTTTGATTTTCTTCCTGCTCAGTTGCTACAATTTTGATAAAGATATTGATATATTTCTATTATCACTAAATAAATAGGGACCATAGACAAGAACTGAGCACTATAACATATACAACAGTAAAATATTGATGGAAAGAACAAAGTGAGTCCCTCATTCTAGACTAAAATGACAAAGTCGTTTTCTCTTTTGCCCTTTGCATGATCCTTCTGCCTATTTCTTATGAACAATGTAACTAAAAATGCAGTTATTCTGCAGTGGGGAGCGCAGCACAGGTCCCTATAAAGCGCCAATCAGGGATGGTCCTCTATTTTCAAAGGTCCCATAACAGCTGCATGGGTTGTGTATTTGGTGTGTGTCACTTTGCTGATCACTGTGGCAGGGCAATATGTATACTTCTGTTTAGCCTTATAGCAGTGTACACCCATGGCGAAAAATTATTGAGACTGACAAATTTTGGTTTGCACAAGGTTTGCTGTTTCAGTGCTTTTATATCTTTTAGTCAGATGTTTCTATGGTTAATGAAGTAAAATTCTAAGGGTTTCATAAGTTTTTAAACTTTTCATTGACAAATACAGCAAGTTTACATAAAGTCTCAATATTTACAGGGTTGACTCTTATTTTTCAAGACTTCTGCTATTAGCCCTGGACAAATCCTTACTGATAGCAGCCCATTCTGTTCTAATCACTGCTTGGAGTTTATTACAATTTATGTGTCATATTTGCCCACCAGAATTTTGAGGTCTGACCACAGGTTCTCAATGGTATTGGGATTTGTGTTTTTTACTGACCATAGACCCAATGTTTCAATGCTTTGTTCAATTAACCACTTAGTTATCATTTTTGTAACATAGTGCTCCATCATGCTGGAAAAAACATTGTTCATCACCAAACTGCTCCTGGATGGTTGGGAGAAGTTGCTCTTGGAGGATGTTTAGATTCCATTCTATACTCATGGCAGTGTTCTTAAACAAAATTGTGAGAGAGCCCACTCTCTTGGATAAAAAGCAATGCCACATATGAATGTTCTCAGGATGCTTTACTGTTGGAATGACACATGACTCATGGTAGCACTCACTTTTTCATCTCTGGACAACTAGTCAGATGTCCCAAACTGTTTGAAGGGGGCTTCAGAGAAAATAACTTTACCCCAGTCCTCTGCCTTCCAATCCCTGCACTTCTTGTAGCATGTCAATCTGTTATTTAAGTTTTTCTTGAAGAGAAGTGGTTTCTTGGCTGACCATCGGGCCAGCCATCAAAAGATTTTGCCTTACTGTATGTGCAGATGCACTGACAGCTGCCTGCTGCCATTCCTGAGCAAGCTCTGCACTGATGTTGAACAGGTACCGCAGTTAAATCCCGGCACTTGCTGGACTATCTTGGGCATCTTTAAGGTTTCTTCATAGCAACTGAGTTTCCCTCTTTACAGTTCTTGATGATCTGATAAATGGTTGATATAAATTTACAATTTATCTGCTCATTCTTCATAACAATCTAGAGATAATGCAAACTGACACTACAAAATTTAAGGGGCAAACTTGGTAAAAAACTAAATTTGTATCTGTCTCAAAACCTTTGGCTATGACTGTATATCCATTACTATTAGATTTCTCTATGTGATATACTGTTATATTGCTTTATCTAGTCTAATATGTTTTAACATGTTCTCTTTTATTATTTCTCCTTGTCAGCAATGTGTTTATATATGTTTAGCATGGAGCAAACATAGAATAAATATATAATTAAAAAATGTGTTAAAATGGCAAATATAACTGCATCTACATAACATGGGCACAACAGATTATTTATTCCTTCGCCTCTTGTGCCCACCCGCTAAGTCTTCTTGATTATAAAAGTTTATGAGTAACGCCTGCTTTAACCCGTGGTTTTTGAATCGTAGAAAACAAAACATTTCCAATGTTAACAATAAAGTTACTGTAGAATATTTTAAGGCTAGTTTCATATATGGCCGATAATGAATTGTTGTTTTCATCTGGCTTTTACAAAAAAGCCTTATGGAAACTGGTAAAGAAACACATCCATTGTTTGCACTGAGATTAATCCCACATACCTAGGACATAAGTTGTTGTGCTAGACAGGTGTAAGTGCTGCTCCGATGGCATAATCATCTCCTGTGATGTTGAGAACTGGTGTGGGAGTAAATGGTTAAAGAGCATGATAGCAAATCATGCATTTTTGCAATAGTTTTGCTATAATTTCTAATCCCTTTAGTTGCCTTAGGCTCAAAAATATTGAGCATGATGTAACTGATAAATGTCAATTCTTTAAATAATGTCAATTTCATTTTTTAGTATTAAAGAAGTTGTCTCAACGTATTAAAATAATTAAATTGCAAAGTGTTTGTAGAAACAAGCAACTTTGCTATTTACCTCATATTCTCGTTGTCTTCAAGAATGGAGAGATGGTTAATTTTATAGTCTATTGCTTGCTGTCAAAGTTTCTTGGGCAAGGGGCTTGCGCTTGCTTGCTGTTTACTATGCAGCTTGTAAGCACTGTTTATGTTGTCTGATGCTGCAGAGGTTAGGATATCTCTGTTAGCAGCATTGGAGAGTGCACAGTTTGTCCTGTAGATCAGCCATGGCGCTGGCCAGAACTGTCAATCATCAGGAGTGCACCGCCCCTGACAAGCAAGAAGTTGGGAGGCAGAGGAGTGCTGAGGAGTGAAAGTGAGATAACTCCCTTAACTCAATAATTAAGCCAGCAATGCTCCATTGATAATGTTACGCAAGGTGAGGGAAGGAACAAGTGTACAACAATGGTAAGAGGGGGAAGGGAGAACAATAACTAGGGAAAGGGGGAGTGGAGACCCCCAGGCAGACCTAATACCCTGACTACCCTATCGTCCCTATATAGGTTCCGCACCTATCGCCGAGCAGGAAACCTAATCCCTGAATGTCCCTAGAGCTTGGCCCTACGTAGGGAGGGGACGTGTTGAACACTAGTCAGGCCCCACTGTAACTAAAGACAACAAGGTATAGAACTATCACTGGCGACTCTCTGAAGACACTGAGCGTTTTTAACTACCAATTAAGAGTGTGTCAATTAGCAGCAGAAGGTGAAGGTTGCTGCTTGGTGCTAACGAAAGAAGAATATCACTACACTACAGAGATGAGAGGATCAAGAAGGCGTCTGCAATGTCAAGCGCAGTCACCTTCTATAGCCGGATCCAAAGCGACTGTCTGTCACACTTGATACACCCATCACAGATAATCTTGCCTTTACATTTAATGAACAAATAAATATTGGTTTGTTTATTAATGGGAATTCAATTCACTCAAAATATACAATGAAAATAAACAGAAGTATAATGTAAAGACAAACACAAGTTAATGACCAAAACGTGCACACTGCATTCTATATAAGATTTATAACAATGGTGTCTTTTATTGTGCCACTCCCAAGGCCCAAGTATGATTACTTGCCTCTGCAACCTATAAATGTGAGGTTTAAAAATGAGGAAATAATAATGAAATACAAGCCCGAATGCAGAGCAACATGGGCCGAAAGTATTATTAAACATTCAGAGAAAAAGCTAAGTGTAATTATGAAGAGATCACACATCTAAAATTGGAGCAGCATAATCCACACTTAGTGGCATTGACTGTAGTGATAAAAAGCCTTCTTACATGTCAGAGAAATGTGTATATAATGCAAGCTGCTACCACACAGAGAAATTCTAATATAATTATCAATGGTTCATAACTGTTAATGTAGCCTATATATCTCATAAACTTTATATGATATACCATTGATATAGCAGATACTTTTCTATATGTATATTCATCATTTCGAATGTATACTATAGTTGCCACTCAACAAAAATGTGTATGTACACATCAGGATAACATAAATTGTTTAGCATTACTTATTACATTATGTGATCTGCTATAAGAGTTCTTTTACATTGACAACTTGATGATCTAGCAAAGCGATTGGTTACCTGGTTATGACCATTTATAGCTTTTAAAAAATGTGAAAATTGTGAGGGTTTTCATAAGAATGATTGCAATGGAACTGAAATCGGAACGATCACTGACATTTCCCCTATCTGAAAGTCTGATAAACGCCGGAAAAATGACAAAGTCCCAAAAAAAAAAATTTTCAACTTTTTTCAATTTTACCCCCATGGGATATATATTCTACCCACACATTTGGAACTTACAGCTTCCACTAAAACAAGACTGACAAGTGCCTGTTTACAAGTAGAGATAGGCAATGACAAACAATTATTTTTTTAGAGTAAGAGAGCAAATTATCATTGGTCAAACACTAGGTACAGTGGAAAATAATTGTAAATGATCATTCTCACGATTATAGCCCCAAGTAAGGGATCTAAGGGGTAATGTTTCTCCTCGCGAAGTGTGACAAGCCAGGCCTGGCATGTCAGAGTGAGAAGACTTATATGCCATGGATGCTCCTCTGGGATAACCCATCTGGCTATCTGCCGAACCAGCCTGCTTATCTACCCGGACCATCCATCAGCCTTCCTGCCGTGCTCATCCGTTGTAACGGTCAGTTCCTGCCATCTGACCAGTGGGAGTCACCTGCTCTCACACAAGGTCAGTCCCAGAGTGGCATCTGGTCCCTCTGCTCGGTCCCTCCCTGGTTCAAGAAGTCGATTGAGCCGCCGTGCGACCTTGGTCAGGCCGAGTAGGCACTTAGTCACGCCCCTCTCGTCCCTCCTTGACCGAAGCACAGAGGTTCCATCACCCGAACCTGTAACAGGAGGCCATGATTTTCCTTAAATAGAACAATACTAAGGTATTGCAGTATATAGTACAAGCAATCAGGTTCATATCCATTAAGGGACTAAAACTATAATGTAAAAAATAAAAAGGTTTTATAAAATATACAGCTCTGGCAAAAATTAAGAGAGCACTGCAAAATTTTCATTTTCTGTGATTTTTCTCTTTATAGGTATATTTTTGAGAAAAATGTACATTGTTCTTTTATTCTAACCTTGTTATAATGGACTGCTGTCTTCAAAATTTTAAGGATGGAGACAACATGACGTTCACTGTATCCCTTGCCTAGTAGAGCCAGAATGGAGCCCTTCTTTTCCTCATTTCCTCACTCAAGACTTTTCTTTTCAACTCCTTTGGCATGGTTAAAAGTTATTTTTTCATTCAAATTACTTTTGGGCTATTCCAAGCACTTGTTTTGCCATCCAGCTTGTCCTATTGCAACAGGATTGTGAAGACCACAGCAGTGTTTTTTATACAGTTATATGAATAAGTTTGAGCACCCCTATTAATCTTAAGCTTAATGTTTTATAAAAATTGGTGTTTTTGCAACAGCTATTTCAGTTTGATATATATAATAACAACTGTTGGACACAGTAATGTTTCGGCCTTGAAATGAGGTTTATTGTACTAACAGAAAATGTGCAATCTGCATTCAAACAAAATTTGACAGGTGCATAAGTATGGGCACCTCACCAGAAAAGTGACATTAATATTTAGTAGATCCTCCTTTTGCAAAAATAACAGCTTCTAGTCGCTTCATGTAGCTTTTAATGATTTCCTGGATCCTGGATGAAGGTATTTTTGACCATTCCTCTTTACTAGTGTTGAGCCACCCCCGTAGTGTTCGGGTTCGGTTCGGTTCGTCGAACACCGGGATGTTCGAGGAACTGTTCGTCGAACACCTTAGAACACCGTCGAACACCGTTAAAACCAATGGCAGGCAAACAAAAACACATAGGAACACATAGAAAACACCTTCAAAGGTGTCCAAAAGCTGACAAACTGCTCAGAAGACGCTTTCTTTAAAAAAGCCGGCCGGCAATTCAGCAGCGGCATACACCGGTAACCGATAATTTAGACATGAAGGAATAGAGCATCACACATAGATTAGATAGATAGAAACATGTCAGTCACATATATATGAAGTACAGTGACAGTGTTGCTTACTGTACTTGTCATTTAGTGTAAAGGATTTATTAAAAAATATAATAGCGTTTTCGTGCACCGTCTCTTTAAAAAAGCCGGCCGGCAATTCAGCAGCGGTACCCGACAATTTATAACAGACAGAATAGAGCTTCACACATAGATTAGATAGATAGAAACATGTCAGTCACATATATATGAAGTACTGTGACAGTGTTGCTTACTGTACTTGTCATTTACTGCAAAGGATTTATTAAAAAAAATAATAGTGTTTTCATGCACCGTCTCTTTAAAAAAGCCGGCTGGCAATTCAGCATCTGTACCCGACAATTTAGAATAGAAGGAATAGAGAATCACACATAGATTAGATAGATAGAAACATGTCAGCCACATATATACAAAGTACAGTGACAGTGTTGCTTACTGTACTTGTCATTTAGTGTAAAGGATTTATTAAAAAATATAATAGTGTTTTCGTGCACCGTCTCTTTAAAAAAGCCGGCCGGCAATTCAGCAGCGGTACCCGACAATTTATAACAGACAGAATAGAGCTTCACACATAGATTAGATAGATAGAAACATGTCAGTCACATGTATATGAAGTACTGTGACAGTGTTGCTTACTGTACTTGTCATTTACTGCAAAGGATTTATTAAAAAAAATAATAGTGTTTTCATGCACCGTCTCTTTAAAAAAGCCGGCCGGCAATTCAGCATCTGTACCCGACAATTTATAACAGACAGAATAGAGCTTCACACATAGATTAGATAGATAGAAACATGTCAGTCACATATATAATAAGTACAGTGACAGTGTTGGTTACTGTACTTGTCATTTAGTATTAAAATAAAGGATTTATTATTAAAAAAAATTGGCGTGGGGTTCCCCGTAATTTTAGTCTCTAGCGGAGGTTAAGCAGACAGCTGGGGCAGATGTTTGAAGCCTGGGAAGGGGGTAATACCCACGGAGCTTCCCAGGCTACTAATATCAGCCCCCAGCTGAATACCTAGCCTTTACTAGCTATTAAAATGGAGGACCCCCCCAAAAAAAATGACGTGGGGTCCCCCCTAATTTAATAGCTAGCAAAGGCTAGGCAGACAGCTGGGGGCTGATATTAATAGCCCAGGAAGGGAGCCATGAATATTGGCCCCCTCCCAGGCTAGAAACACCAGCCGTCAGCCGCCCCAGAAATGGCGCATCCATAGGATGCGCCAATTCTGGCACTTAGCCTCGCTCTTCCACGCTGCCCTGGTGCGGTGGCAGGGGGTAATAGGGTTGGGGTTGATGTCAGCTTATAATGCCAGCTGACATCAAGCCCAGGTTAGTAATGGAGAGGCGTCTATAAGACACCCCCATTACTAACCCCATAGTCAAAGATAAAAAAAAAACACAAACACCCAGAATAAAGTCCTTTAATTGAAATAAAGACACAATTCTTTATTGTTCTAAATTAAACCATACTTACCATCACGCCCATTCCAGCTGAAGCCAACGATCTCCTGCAATAAAAGAAAAATAATAAAGCAACCTCATCCTTAACTTTCCATGGTTCCCAGGACAGCTTCAGCTCTGCTACATCGAGATGACAGGCTGGACCGCAGCAGAACGCTGCCATCCAGCCTGTCATCCCGCAGACACTGAGAAGCGCAGGCATGCTTGCGCTCCTCAGTGTCTGACTGTGACGGCATCCAGATGAGCCGACAATGAACTCGGCTCACCTCATGTACGTCACTGACAGCGTGGGAAAATTCTCCTGCACTCAGCGCTTCAGCGTGAGAATTTTCCCACGCTGTCAGTGACGTGCATGAGGTGAGCCGAGTTCATTGGACATGACCTCGGCTCATCTGGATGCCGTCACAGTCAGACACTGAGTAGCGCAAGCAAGCCTGCGCTTCTCAGTGTCTGCGGGATGACAGGCTGGATGGCAGCGTTCTGCTGCGGTCCAGCCTGTCATCTCGATGTAGCAGAGCTGAAGCTGTCGTGGGAGCCATGGAAAGGTAAGGATGATGTTGCTTTATTATTTTTCTTTTATTTCAGGAGATCGTTGGCTTCAGCTGGAATGGGCGTGGCGGTAAGTATGGTTTAATTTAGAACAATAAAGAATTGTGTGTTTATTTCAATTAAAGGACTTTTTTCTGGGTGTTTGTGTTTTTTTTAAATACTTTACTAGAAATTCATGGTGGTCATGTCTAATATTGGCGTGAACCCATGAATTTCGGGCTTAGGGCCAGCTGATAATGCCAAGCTGGCCTTAACCCCTTTATTACCCAGTGAGCCACCGCACCAGGGCCCTGGATGAGTTGGGTACAGCGCCAGAAGATGGCGCTTCTATGAACGCGCCATTTTCCGGGGCGGCTGCGGACTGCAATTTGCAGCGGGTGGGGCCCAGAAAGCTTGGGCCTCCCTGCGCTGCAGATTCCAGCCCCCAGCTGCCTAGTTGTACCTGGCTGGACACAAAAATAGGGCGAAGCTCCACGTATTTTTTTTTTAAATTCATGAAATTCATGGAATAATTAAGAAAAAAAGGGCTTCCCTATATTGTTGTGTCCAACCAGGTACAAATAGGCAGCTGGTGGTTGGGAGCAGCCCGTTCCTGCCTGCTGTACCTGACTGGACACAAATATAGGGCGAAGCCCCACATCAATTTTTTTTTCATTATTTCATGAATTTCCTGAAATAATTTAAAAAAAATTGACGTGGGGCTTCGCCCTATATTTGTGTCCAGTCAGGTACAGCAGGCAGGAACGGGCTGCCCCCAACCACCAGCTGCCTATTTGTACCTGGCCAGACACAACAATATAGGGAAGCCCTTTTTTAAAAAAATTATTTCATGAAATAATTAAAAAAAAATTGACGTGGGGCTTCGCACTATATTTGTGTCCAGCCAGGTACAGCAGGCAGGGACGGGCTGCCCCCAACCACCAGCTGCCTATTTGTACCTGGTTGGACACAACAATATAGGGAAGCCCTTTTTTTCTTAATTATTCCATGAATTTCATGAAATAATTTAAAAAAAAAATGCGTGGGGCTTCGCCCTATTTTTGTGCCCAGCCAGGTACAACTAGGCAGCTGGGAGCTGGAATCCGCAGCGCAGGGAGGCCCAAGCTTTCTGGGCCCCACCCGCTGCAAATTGCAGTCCGCAGCCGCCCCAGAAAATGGCGCGTTCATAGAAGCGCCATCTTCTGGCGCTGTACCCAACTCAGTGACGTGCATGAGGTGCGCCGAGTTCATTGGACATGAACTCGTCTCATCTTTATGCCGTCACAGCCAGACACTGCAGAGCGCAAGCATGCCTGCGCTTCTCAGTGTCTGCGGGATGACAGGCTGGATGGCAGCGTTCTGCTGCGGTCCAGCCTGTTATCTCGATGTAGCAGAGCTGAAGCTGTCGTGGGAACCATGGAAAGGTAAGGATGAGGTTGCTTTATTATTTTTCTTTTATTGCAGGAGATCATTGGCTTCAGCTGGAATGGGCGTGACGGTAAGTATGGTTTAATTTAGAACAATAAAGGAATGTGTCTTTATTTCAATTAAAGGACTTTATTCTGGGTGTTTGTGTTTTCTTTTAACTTTGACTATGGGGTTAGTAATGGGGGTGTCTTATAGACGCCTCTCCATTACTAACCTGGGCTTGATGTTAGCTGGCATTATAAGCTGACATCAACCCCAACCCTATTACCCCCTGCCACCGCACCAGGGCAGCGTGGAAGAGCGAGGCTAAGTGCCAGAATTGGCACATCCTATGGATGCGCCATTTCTGGGGCGGCTGACGGCTGGTGTTTCTAGCCTGGGAGGGGGCCAATATTCATGGCTCCCTTCCTGGGCTATTAATATCAGCCCCCAGCTGTCTGCCTAGCCTTTGCTAGCTATTAAATTAGGGGGGACCCCACGTCATTTTTTTGGGGGGGGTCCTCCATTTTAATAGCTAGTAAAGGCTAGGTATTCAGCTGGGGGCTGATATTAGTAGCCTGGGAAGCTCCGTGGGTATTACCCCCTTCCCAGGCTTCAAACATCTGCCCCAGCTGTCTGCTTAACCTCCGCTAGAGACTAAAATTACGGGGAACCCCACGCCAATTTTTTTTAATAATAAATCCTTTATTTTAATACTAAATGACAAGTACAGTAACCAACACTGTCACTGTACTTATTATATATGTGACTGACATGTTTCTATCTATCTAATCTATGTGTGAAGCTCTATTCTGTCTGTTATAAATTGTCGGGTACAGATGCTGAATTGCCGGCCGGCTTTTTTAAAGAGACGGTGCATGAAAACACTATTATTTTTTTAAATAAATCCTTTGCAGTAAATGACAAGTACAGTAAGCAACACTGTCACTGTACTTCATATATATGTGACTGACATGTTTCTATCTACCTAATCTATGTGTGATTCTCTATTCTTTCTGTTATAAATTGTCGGGTACAGATGCTGAATTGCCGGCCGGCTTTTTTAAAGAGACGGTGCATGAAAACACTATTATTTTTTTTAATAAATCCTTTGCAGTAAATGACAAGTACAGTAAGCAACACTGTCACAGTACTTCATATATATGTGACTGACATGTTTCTATCTATCTAATCTATGTGTGAAGCTCTATTCTGTCTGTTATAAATTGTCGGGTACCGCTGCTGAATTGCCGGCCGGCTTTTTAAAGAGACGGTGCACGAAAACACTATTATTTTTTTGATAAATCCTTTACACTAAATGACAAGTACAGTAAGCAACACTGTCACTGTGCTTCTTATATGTGTGACTGATATGTTTCTATCTATCTAATCTATGTGTGAAGCTTTATTCTTTCGGTTCTAAATTGTCGGGTACCGGTGTATGCCGCTGCTGAATTGCCGGCTTTTCATGTTTCACTGTGAGCACTGTTCCCATCGATTTGGGCAATCACTGTAATGCCACAACCACCATGGCTGTGGCATTACAGTGAGTGGCAGACAATCCCTGCATGATTGGTGCTCTAAATAGCGCCAGACATGCAGGACACGCTTTTGGTGCACGAACAGTTATCGAACATAACCTCGAACAGCCGAATTTTTTGCAAATCGTTCGGGTTCGTCGAACAACTCGAACACCACCCAAAACAGCTCGAATTTGAGATTGGCGAACAGTTCTAGTCGAACACCGCTCATCTCTACTCTTTACAAAACAATTCCTGTTCAGTTAAGTTTGATAGTCGCCGAGCATGGACAGCCCTCTTCAAATGATCCCACAGATGTTCAATGATATTCAGGTCTGGGGACTGGGATGGCCATTCCAGAACATTGTAATTGTTCCTCTGCATGAATGCCTGAGTAGATTTGGAGCGGTGTTTTGGATCATTGTCTTGCTGAAAGATCCATCCCCTGCGTAACTTCAACTTTGTCACTGATTCTTGAACATTATTGTCAAGAATCTGCTGATACTGAGTGGAATCCATGCGTCCCTCAACTTTAACAAGATTCCCGGTGCCGGCATTGGCCACACAGCCCCAAAGCATGATGGAACCTCCACCAAATTTTACTGTGGGTAGCAAGTGTTTTTCTTGGAATGCTGTGTTTTTTTGCCACCATGCATAACGCCTTTTTGTATGACCAAACAACTCAATCTTGGTTTCATCAGTCCACAGGACCTTCTTCCAAAAAGAAATTGGCTTCTCCAAATGTGCTTTTGCATACCTCAGCCGACTCTGTTTGTGGCGCGCTTGCAGAAATGGCTTCTTTCGCATCACTCTCCCATACAGCTTCTCCTTGTGCAAAGTGCGTTGTATAGTTGACTGATGCACAGTGAAACCATCTGCAGCAAGTTGATGCTGCAGCTCTCTGGAGGTGGTCTGAGGATTGTCCTTGACTGATCTCACCATTCTTCTTCTCTGCCTTTCTGATGTTTTTCTTGGCCTGCCACTTCTGGCCTTAACAAGAACTGTCCCTGTGTTCTTCCACTTCCTTACTATGTTCCTCACAGTGGAAACTGACTGGTTAAATCTCTGAGACAGCTTTTTGTATCCTTCCCCTGAACAACTATGTTGAATAATCTTTGTTTTCAGATCATTTGACAGTTGTTTTGAGGAGCCCATGACACCACTCTTCAGAGGAGATTCAAACAGGAGAACAATTTGCAAGTGGCCACTTTAAGTAGCTTTTTTCATGATTGCATACACCTGGCTATGAAGTTCAAATCTCAATGAGGTTACAAAACCAAAAAAAGTGCTTTAGTAAGTCAGTAAAAAGTAGGTAGGAGTATTTAAAACAAGAAAATGATAAGGGTGCCCATACTCATGCACCTGTCAAATTTTGTTTGAATGCAGATTGCACATTTTCTGTTAGTACAATAAACCTCATTTCAAGGCGGAAACATTACTGTGTCCAACAGTTATTACATATATCAAACTGAAATAGCTGTTGCAAAAACACCAATTTTTATAAAACATTAAGCTTAAGATTAATAGGGGTGCCCAAACTTTTTCATATAACTGTACTTTCCCTCGTTACATAAGATTTGGTTCCGGTGATCACCTAATCAGAAGCACATTAAGTAGAATGAGGTGGACTTTGGTTTGAATTCAACTGACACTGGAACAGAATGGCTGTCAGACATGTAGAGATTGTGATTTTTAGAAAACTGTGCAGTGGTCTCTTAATTTTTATTATGTTGAATACTTATTATTCTAGGTATTTACATGCAATGAACAAGGTGGCATTTGGTATGGTATGGATGTATACTATACAAAGTAAACCTGAAGACATGGCATGGAGGAGTTTTGCAACAAACATTCCAACAGTCTTGGGTTTGTCTATATTTTGGACCCTAAGTCAAAATTTAAAACAGAACATTTTCGATTACCAAGAACATTTTCTACAAAACATGATATTGTTGGAAACAAAAAAGCGAGTGGCTCAGTCTGAATGCAATTAATGTTTGTGAAAGATTTGAGCCTTCTGAGAACGTCAGGAAGTAGAGAGAACACTAATCAGCTTAACACCTCTGTGTAATAAGTGTTAGCTGTCAGGTCTCATCTGCGAATGCTTGCTGAATATACCTCTCCTTTCTCCCAGTCACTAATTACTTGCCATAAAAATAAATTCTCTTTAAAACTAAGCAATCTGGGGACGTGTCACACATTGTGTCACAAAACTGCAATAATTTTTTTACACATGAAAACCTTACCCAGCCCATCATTAATATGGCAGATTTAGAACGAGCTGTAGAAACTCAATGATACCTCCAACTAGCTGTGAATAATTGGCACATACATAATGCACACCTAACAAAACACAGTTATCGGCTAACATATGTTCAACACATAAATAGCTAAACTTGTGACTGTTTTATTTCAATAAAAGACAGAAAAGTGGCTCATGCTCAGTGTGAACGCTGCACTATCATAAAAGTGTAAAAGCAAAGGGAGTCTTTAAGCACAAAAAGACTGTTCAAACAAAGCACAGCAGATTGCGGGTGACTTAGCCTTAATGAAAATCATGACTATAGTGTCCAACACTCTTGCTGCTTTTTCCAGAAATCATTCTTTATTCAAATATTCTGAGATACTCAGTGTACCCTTGGTGTGACCAGCAGGTCAGTGCACCTGCTCACATTCATGTTTTCCATCTATCTCTGCTCCTCTCTTCTTTGATTGATGGCTCTTGCTATATGAAATTGGAGATAAATGGAAAACAGGTAGATTGGAAGGTGCACTGAACTGCTTGCCACTCCAAGGGTGCACTGAGTACCTCATCAGCGCATTTGAATAAAGGATAATTTCTGGCAATGGATTTGGAGATGAAAGGTGTGATTTTTATTAGGGCTATTTCCTCTACAAGATTGTTGGTTTGTACAGTCATTTTGTGATGAAAAACTCCCTTTAAAAATACATTGTGGCCCCTGAAATGCCTTGGAGTTTGAGTTCTGAAACTCTCATGGATCCTGAAGCCACTAAGCAGAAGTGCTAATCAGTGTACATTGTTAATACAAAGTTTGTAGATCTCAAGAGCAGAACCCCTATGATCTACAAAGCATTGAAGGAGCCCACTGACAAAGAAAGGGCGAAACGCGCGTTGGGGAGTGGAGGCAGCCACTCCACATATTACACTTTTGTTTGTAAGTACATTGGCCTCTTTATTACGACATTGAAGATTAAGGGTGTAGTTGTGGATAACAATATGAGATGAGAACTGTCCTCTAGGTTTTGTACCCATGCAGGTACTGTCCTCTTCTTGTCCATTATTTATTATAGGCACTTGTCACTTTATTATTTATTATGGTCTAGAGGTAGGTATGTCTGATTGGATTCACTCCTATTCATATAGTGATGAAATTATTTCCCACAACTCTTTCTCCCCTTTTTATGCACCCGTTATCTCCTAGTAGCTTGTTGTATAGTAGTCGTATATACAGTGGGAACGGAAAGTATTCAGACCCCTTTAAATTTTTCACTCTTTGTTTCATTGCAGCCATTTGGTAAATTCTAAAAAGTTATTTTTTTTCTCATTAAAGTACACTCTGCACCCCATCTTGACTGAAAAAAACAGAAATGTAGAAATTTTTGCAAATTTGTTAAAAAAGAAAAACTGAAATATCACATGGTCATAATTATTCAGACCCTTTGCTCAGACACTCATATTGCTGTCCATTTCCTTGTGATCCTCCTTGAGATGGTTCTACTCCTTCATTGGAGTCCAGCTGTGTTTAATTAAACTGATAGGACTTGATTTGGAAAGGCACACAACTGTCTATATAAGACCTCACAGCTCATAGTGCATATCAGACCAAATAAGGATCATGAGCTCAAAGGAACTGCCCGAGGAGCTCAGACACAGAATTGTGGCAAGGCACAGATCTGGCAAAGGTTACAAAAGAATTTCTGCATCACTCATGGTTCCTAAGAGCACAGTGGCCTCCATAATCCTTAAATGGAAGAAGTTTGGGACCACCAGAAGTCTTCCTAGACCTGGCTGCCCAGCCAAACTAAGCAATCGCGGGAGAAGAGCCTTGGTGAGAGAGATAAAGAAGAGCCCCAAGATCACTGTGGCTGCGCTCCAGAGATGTAGTAGGGAGATGGGAGAAAGTTCCACAAAGTCAACTATCACTGCAGCCCTCCACCAGTCGGGCCTTTATGGCAGAGTGGTCCGACAGAAGCCTCTCCTCAGTGCAAGACATATGAAAGCCCGCATAGAATTTGCTCAAAAACACATGAAGGACTCCCAGACTATGAGAAATAAGATTCTCTGGTCTGATAAGACGAAGATAGAACTTTTTGGTGATAATTCTAAGCAGCATGTGTGGAGAAAACCAGGCACTGCTCATCACCTGCCCAATACAATCCCAACAGTGAAACATGGTGGTGGCAGCATCATGCTATGGGTGTGTTTTTCAGCTCCAGGGACAGGATGACTGGTTGCAATGTAAGGAAACATGAAAGTGGCCAAGTTCAGAAATATCCTGGATGAAAACCTCTTCCAGAGTGCTCTGGTCTTCAGACTTGGCCGAAGGTTCACCTTCCAACAAGACAATGACCCTAAGCACAGAGCTAAAATAACAAAGGAGTGGCTTCAGAACAACTCTTTGACTATTCTTGACTGGCCCAGCCAGAGCCCTGACCTAAATCCAATTGAGCAGCTCTGGAGAGACCAGAAAATGGCTGTCCACCAGAGTTCACCATCCAACCTGACGGAACTGGAGAGGATCTGCAAGGAAGAACGGCAGATCCAAGTGTGAAAAACTTGTTACATCATTCCCAAGAAGACTCATGGCTGTACTAGCTCAAAAGGGTGCTTCTACTCAATACTGAGCAAAGGGTCTGAATACTTATGCCCATGTGATATTTCAGCTTTTCTTTTTTAATAAATTTGCAAAAATTTCTACATTTCTGCCTTTTTTTTCAGTCAAGATGGGATGCAGAGTGTACTTTAACGAGAAAAAAAAATGAACTTTTTAGAATTTACCAAATGGCTGCAATGAAACAAAAAGTGAAAAATTTAAAGGGGTCTGAATACTTTCCGTACCCACTGTAATTTAATATGATCTATTGTATTTTTCAGCTTTATTTGGTTGTAGTTTAATAATCTAGCCATATACCATGCATTTGGATTGATTGTGGAGTGTATTTCCTCCTCTTGTGGCATTGTGTTGTTTTTTAACTTTTACAATTGTGTATAATAAAGTATAAAGTTTAATTCATCTATGGGACTCCTGGACCCTTCTTTATCTAAAGGGCCCATTTGTTTATATTGATTTCTGAGTTTTGAAACCCATAATCTGATTAGATTTCCTATGTAGTAGTTAGGTTAGGTTAGGTCCTGTGCTCAGCTCCCCCATGTGCATGGCGCCTAAAAACAATCTACAAAGAAGTATATATTAATTCCTTTTATTGTATAAATTAACAGGAATGTTGCTTCCAGGTTATAACGTGAGTTATTGAAAACTTTACGACTTAATAATTTGTTATCTATACATATTATACCTGATTCTATACACTATACACTGTCAGGATGTGGTTATTATTCACTGGGTCTGAGCTCCTTCTACTTAAAAAAAAAAAGAACTAAAGTTTTTAGAATCTTGAATACTTTCCTTGGGATGTCTACCTTACAGCTTCAATACACCACAGGGTGAAGGCCTTTTTCATGGGATGTAAATGACAAGGCTCCTCCAAAGATCCACATCAGTATTGTCTCATATTCTGGTGAATAATACAGTAATGACATATGAAAACTTGTTTTTATACATTACATCCAGGATAAAGGTAGATGGCAAACATCGTTTTTCTTTTAACTAATATGTTAAACATTAGAAAAAAACAAGCTAGAGTAATTAGACAGATATTTAAATAAAAGTGGTAAAAATAATTAACTTTAAAGCAGTTATTCAGACATTTGTGAGGAGCTGCCACTTACTAAAGATTACTGGACCAAAGAACATAGAGCGGAGTTCGCGGCTCTAAGGGATGCAGACTTTTTCCAGCACGGAGCACCGGTTCCGTCGATCTATTACTATGTTTTATAAGAGATTTGCTTGTTGCGTTTTATTAGCAATTTGTTTGCTCCTGCCGGGCAGAGACGCTGTTCCCCTCACCACCGCGGTCCCGGTCCGGCGTCTTTCTGCTCCCCTGCTGTTGCTGTGGCGCACACCGCGCACAGCTTCCCGGGCACTGTGTTTAGGGCGCGCGCTCCCTCCCTCTTAAAGGGGCCGCGCACACTGTCCTAAGGAGTCCCCGGCCAATGGCCGGAGGACTTCTCCTATATAAGGCACCTCCTCCAAAATGGAGGTGCCTGTGTAAGGTTGTTGTTTTGTGTGCTAACACTTTCTTCAGCCATCAGGTCCCGCTGCCTGTCAGCTTTGCCTGCTAGTCTGTCTAACAGTCCTGCCTGCCAGTCTGTCTATCAGCAGTGCCCGCCAGTCTGCCTACCCGGAGCACCTGCCAGTTACCTGCCGTGCCCGCCAGTCTGACTACCTGGAGCACCTGCCAGTTACCTGCCGTGCCTGTCAGTCAGCCTACCTAGAGCACCTGCCAGTTATCTGCCGTGCCCGTTAGTCTGTCTACCTGGAGAACCTGCCAGTTAGCTGCCGTGCCCACCAGCTTGATTACCCGGAGCACCTGTCTAGCTATCCGCTTTACCCGCCTGCTTGCCTACCCGGAGCACCTGTCTAGCTATCAGCCGTACCTGCCTGCTTATCTACCCGGATCACTCGAGAGCCTTCCTGCCGTGCTCATCCGCTGTACCGGTAAGCTTCTGTCATCTGACCCGTAGGAGTCACCTGCTCTCACACAAGGTCGGTCCCAGAGTGGCACCTGGTCCACCTGCCCTGGTTCACGGAGTCGACTAAGCCGCCGTGTGACCTGGGTTGGTCCGAGTAGGCACTTAGTTACGCCCCTCTGGTCCCTCCTTGCACCGAAGCACAGAGATTCCACCACCCGTACCCGTAACACTCGTCAGTTCAGCTTCAGGAACCAATGCTTCCATTCAGTGACAGTAAGCAGAGGAAGACGTACTGGTTGGATCTTATGTATACATAAGGCCAGCCAGGAGATTGCTAAAGGGAAATGTAAAGCAATCATTCCATTAATCTTGTTAGTTTCTTAGGGGCCATTAGCCATTGTTCTCCCAGCCACTAGTCCCATTGTGTAGATTGGGATAGTAGACCCAGCAAAGCCATCACCACAGGGGGTCTCAGATACAGTCCCAGGTGAGGGGCTTCTGGAATATTCTTCATTCTTTGAGCTAAAAGCAAATGTTTGAGGGGGAGGGTGTGAACACTTCTGCCATTCAGTGGGTTAATCCCAGGGAGGGAGGAAGAAGTCACATGTTTTAGTCAGGGAGTTGGTGGAATGATGTCTAAGGGTGAGGATCTTGGCTGAGGTCCTGGAGCCCATGGATGGATTGCTTATGGAGTTTTGAGATCGGTTGCCGACTGGGCTGGATAAACGTGCTACACTTGTGGGATTTGTCGTCTAAATTTTATGAACTTTCTTAAGAACTATTTCCACTGGATACCTGTGTTTCTATAATTTTATCTGTCGTCTGGAGGAGCGTAGACTGTGGCTACAGATTATCCTGGCTGGAGATACGAAATCTGTGGGCCAACCAAAAGTTGGGAGACAGTCAGTATCGCCTGGTACGGGGCGGTGGAAGTACCGAACTCGGGTTGGGAATTTATGGACTGAAAGCATTGTATTTTTGACAATTTATCTGGAATTGTTGTATTGCCATGGATGGAAGGAATACAATATTGTTGCATTGTTAACATACCTAGGTGATTATTACAACCCACAACCTCAGATCTTCACAACATTAAAAAAATGATTTTATCTGCATATGAAAAAATGTAATTAATAAACTGTTGCAGTCATATTTTAAACCCCCCATTGCAAATTAGTTGAAGCACATAAGTGCTATATCGACAAGTGGCCACTCCAGAAAATCACCGGATGCAGTAGCCAGCAATGTGTCTTTAGAGAAATTAATTCAATTAGGACTATAGGGTGCTTTTTTACTACTGTATATTATTTATTAATGATGTATTTTATTGCTCGATATCCTCTTTAGAGCAAATGATCATCATATCACACACGCAGCACAGGCATGGCATACTCCAGAAATCACAAAAACAGAAACAAAAAGAATCTTTGCATAAGACATGGGATGCCAAAGTACTTTTGGACTCTCCGATACAATATGTTTTCGCACCTCATTATTTCTTTTTTGGCAGTCGGGTTCTCCGCTTATAAGGATGTGGACTTCGGCCTGACTGCTATAATACTCTGTGATTAATTTAGGGGAGATTGCCAATGCCCCCAATTCTTGCACTGGAAATAAAGTATTATGACTCATTCAAATAAAAAGAGCAGCCATGTTGTACTATGAGCTGTCGAGAGCAAGAGCTTAAGGGGAATCTGTCACCAGTCATTTTTTTTACCACCTAATCTGAGAGCAGCATAATGTATACATACACACACTGATTCCAGTGATATGTCACTTACTGGGCAGCTTGCTGTAGTTTTTATAAAACCACTGTTTTATCAGCAGAAGATTACCACTAGAGGACTAGTAAACCTGCTGCCATTAGTCCTCCATATTCATAAGCTCTGTAAAACCACGCCCCATCATTGATTGGGAGCTTTCTGCCTATGCACAGTGTACACAGACAGCTGCCAATCAGTGGTGTGAGCAGGGTTATAGAACTGGTAGATCTGCAGCAGATAAAACAGTGATTTTATCAAAACTGTAGCAAGCAGCCCAGTAAGTGACACATCACTGGAATCCGGATCTTTATCCCCATTTTACATCATGCTGCTCTTAGATGGGGTAACAAAAAACTGGTGACAGATTCCCTTTAACAGGTCATGTGGACAGTTGTTGCCTGGTGGGTTAATTCCTGTAAACTGTGATGGGATTAAAAGCTAAGGAAAAGCTAAGAACGTGCTCAGTGACACACTATGGCTACATTGATGTACTGTACATCTATAACGGGCATCTATAGTCTGTGCTGTGGTGGCTAACGTCTCCAGTATTGCACATAAAACATTACCGCACATTTTATTGCGCAAATTCTCCATCATACACACTCCACTTATATCCAAATTGTAACAATACAATAAACTAATAGAATGGATGACTGTTTCATCTTCATCACTACCCACAAAATGGTATATTCAGTAGAGCCGCTGCCACGAGGAATAATGGATGACAAGTATGTCATAGAATCTTTCATAGTCAACGCAGCCGGTAGAGAACACTTTTCATAGATAATAAGTGGTAAAGTCAAGACAATACAAATTATATTTGTTTCAAAGCTATGGACAGCGGAAGATTTTCTTCAATAAACTGTGGTTCATGAAAGAAGAATAAAAAATAAGTTTCCTTCTGCAGATACTTTACTGGGTAAAAATGCAGTGATGTGTCTTGGTAATGTCTATGGAGTATTTTTTTTAGAAAATGATCAGAACAGATCCTTTTTCTATAAAATATAAATACATTTTAAGAATAAGCAATAGTCAACTCAGTAATTCCATGTTGCTCGTATTCTGATGATGCCTGGTCCTCTCAGGCTTCCACTCCCAGTTGCAGCTATTATTGTGATCCACCACAGTCAGTGATTGGCTGCAGCTGTCACATAGCCTTGTGACAGGAATTAGGGACTGCCGAGGGGTCCGTCAGCATTGGGACAGGAAATAGGAGAAATAATCAAATGATTGGTGCCAGGTACCCAATCAGCGCAAGTCTCACTCTCCCTGCCTTCGAACGTTTTGAACATGAAGAGGAAGTCCGGGCTGCAGCTGATCTCTGACTTCCTCTTCATGTTTGATTTGTCCGAAATCAGGGACAGTGACACCAGCACTGATTGGGCACCAGGCAGACAGTGACGCCAGCGCTGATTGGGCACCAGGCACCACGTCTCATACAACCGCATGAGAGCCGTGGGACGGCAAGTGCCAACACCACTGGAACGATGCCAGCACGGGAGGTGAATATAAGCTTTTTTATTTTATCAGGGCCAAACGTTTAGATCAAGATCCCAATGCTAACGGATCCCTCGGCAGTCCTTACTTCTTGTCACAAGGCTATGTGACCACTGTGATCAGGGCCAAATATTTAGATCAAGATCCCAATGCTGACGGATCCCACGGCAGTCCCTACTTCCTGTCACAAGGCTATGTGACCACTGTGATCAGGGCCAAACATTTAGATCAAGATCCCAATGCTGACGGATCCCTCGGCAGTCCCTACTTCTTGTCACAAGGCTATGTGACCACTGTGATCAGGGCAAACATTTAGATCAAGATCCCAATGCTGACGGATCCCACGGCAGTCCCTACTTCCTGTCACAAGGCTATGTGACCACTGTGATCAGGGCCAAACATTTAGATCAAGATCCCAATGCTGACGGATCCCACGGCAGTCCCTACTTCCTGTCACAAGGCTATGTGACCACTGTGATCAGGGCCAAACGTTTAGATCAAGATCCCAATGCTGACGGATCCCTCGGCAGTCCCTACTTCTTGTCACAAGGCTATGTGACCACTGTGATCAGGGCCAAACATTTAGATCAAGATCCCAATGCTGACGGATCCCTCGGCAGTCCCTACTTCTTGTCACAAGGCTATGTGACCACTGTGATCAGGGCCAAACGTTTAGATCAAGATCCCAATGCTGACGGATCCCTCGGCAGTCCCTACTTCTTGTCACAAGGCTATGTGACCACTGTGATCAGGGCCAAACATTTAGATCAAGATCCCAATGCTGACGGATCCCTCGGCAGTCCCTACTTCTTGTCACAAGGCTATGTGACCACTGTGATCAGGGCCAAACATTTAGATCAAGATCCCAATGCTGATGGATCCCACGGCAGTCCCTACTTCTTGTCACAAGGCTATGTGACCAATTTGATCAGGGCCAAACATTTAGATCAAGAAGGGGTTGTCCAAGTAGTGACTTTTTTTCAAAAATGTTTAGTTCTCAGAGACAATTAGTTTATTAATAATTACATGAAAAGCATTATTGTTTGCTATTCACTCTACCGCCACCAATCTGCATTGTCGCATTGTGGTGTTTGGGGAAATGACATCACATTTGCTCACTGTGTATTTAAGACAACAAAAACAGGTATTGTAAGTTATGGGTTAATAATATAAGTTAAACCTTCTGAACACTGGATAATAATTAACCTGCAATACTGTAGGTCACCTTAGTAACCTATATGTTGCCAGTTCTAAAGATCAGAGTGAACAGATAACAGTAATTGCAAAACTATAGCGCACAGAAATAAACACAAATCATATTAAAATCAGAAAAGAAAGCATCATTGTAGGAACAACATAGATTTCATCCTCTTAAGGCTATTCAATTTTAATGCAAAAAAAAGTCTGCAGTACATCTCAGATTGTATGGTAACATTTACTACTTAGTTATTATGTTTTGCTTATAATGCACCATTAATTCCACAGCATTTTACAAACATCGTCATCGCTGTCACCATTGGGGCTCGCTATCTAAATTACTTATCAGTATGTCTTTGGATTTTTGGAGGAAACCGGAAAACACAGAGGAACAGAGGAAACCCACGCAAACATTGGGGGAACAAACAAACTCCTTGCAGATGTGGTCCTTGGAACTGTAAAGGAACAGTGCTAACCACTGACCACCATGTTACTTATGACTTATGATTCCAATGGCATTAAGCAACAGCATAAGACCCATTCTCACTTTGAAAGAGCTGTTGAAAATGACTGAAATGGGTATTCCCATCTCTAAAATTCTATCCTAATATGTAGTAGGTGTAATAATAATAATATTAGCAAATATCCCAAATTCGAAATGCAGCATAGTTCAACTGATTCGCTATGTTGCTTACCCCATGTGCAGGGAACTGCATTAGCTTAGGTATCCATGGTTACCAGCACTCATAGAGGGACAAATAGTTAGTTGTTAGTCCTAACCATGGATACCTAAGTTAATGCAATGCCCTGCACATGGGGTAAGCGGCATAGGGAATCAGAAGAACTATACTACATTTCTAATTGGAAGCATTTTCTAATATTATGATTACACCTGCTACATATTTACATAGGATCTTGGAGATGGGAATACCCCTTTAATTCTAGTAGCCTATCGTGTGCTTTACCTAAAAGAGAAGAAATATATATGGTCACTGTATGAATGTTTATAAGCCCTAAATATCCCATGACATCCTAAGAGAAATATCATGCTGTAGCTTTATATGAATGGTGTCAGGGCCAGTCAGTCTGATTCTGCCCTGACAGATGTGTCTAGCTGAAGCTTGCTCTCATATCCCGTGCATGCATGTATATAGTGGCGGATAGGAGGAATAAACATTTGGATAACAAGTGTTTGGCTAACAACTATCTAAGATGTACGTCGCGTATAACAGAGGCTATGGCTATGGCTGGATTTTATACAGTATACCTATAGCAATGGGATTGAATGAAAGCTGAATTCATGGATTAAGAGGTCCGTACCAATATTTCTGTCCATATAGCATATATGGCTGTAGAAAAAAACATCCTATTCATGAACTATTTCTCCCACTTTCTACATATTAATAAATGCTTTCTGCTCAGCATTTAGAAAATGTTTATTGAAATTGAAGGGAATCTGTTGGTAGGATCACCCCTCCTAAGCCGTCCATATGGGCACTCAGGTCATAGGAAGCTGAATAAAATGATATCATGATAGCTGCGATCTGATGTCTTATTCCAGAGAAATTCATGCTTTTCTTATATGTAAATGAGCTGTTAAGATCTATGGGCCGGACGCTGATCACCCTAAGAATCTGCCTCCATAGCTTTTATATGAAAAGGGTTGTTACCAGTGAGACATGTACTGACTGACAGTCAGCTCTCCTGGTGAACATGTCTTACCCCTTTTCATATAAATAAAGCTCTGGAGGCAGGTTCTCAGGGGGATCTATGTCCAGCCCATAGATCTTAACAGATTATTTATATATTAAGAAAAACACGAATTTCTCAGGAATAAGACAACAGATAACAGATATCAAGGTATCATTTTATTCAGCTTCCTATAACCTGCGTGCCCATATAGACGGCTTAGGAGGATTGATTCTAACAGATTCCCTTTAGGCTTCATTTATTAAATAAGCAAAACATATTGACAACTATACAAAACAATGATGATGTAGGCTGCAATGTGATAGAAATAACCATAAATGTGGCAATTTATAGATTTGTATTGGATACAAATCAAAAAAAGTTAAATCAATACTGCATATTGTCTGGCTCTATAGCATTGTCTTTATCCTGAAATATTACCACCAACATGAAGGGAATTTCTGATTTAACTGGTATATGTTATATATGTTACAATATAGTACATTATGTAAAAATGAAGAAGAGAGCTCATCAGTATGAAAGTAGACAATTGTCCTCAATGTGATAAATAAAATTATAAAAAGCACATACCGGAACCGGTGTCACGTCCTATGTCCCCTAGCAATTTTGTGACATTTAGGCTGCGTGCCCACTATGCGTTTTACAAGCGTTTTTGCTGCGAAAATGCTTAAAAAATGCTTGGGAATACGTGCCCCATGGTCCCAAATGATAATCCGCATGTGCTGTGCACATGCTGCGGAAATTTCCGCTGCGGATTATCATTGCGGAAAAATCCGCAGCATGTCCATTTTTTTTGCGGAAACGCGGCGCAATTGCCGCCATTGACTTGCACTGAATCACTTAATATCTGCATGACTACATGTGCACATGCGGATATTAAGCGTTTCAATGTGCGGATGGTACCCGGGTCTGGAGAAGAGGAGACTTTCCTCCAGACCCGGGTACCATAGTACCTGTAAAAAAAAGAAATTAAAATAAAAAATATACATTATACTTACCTTCTGATGGGCACCTTCAGATGGTCGGCGGTCGCGTGACCCGTCACATGACTAAATTACATCATGGAAGGTCCTTTTACACCATTGCGAGCCACCGGGGAGCCAGGACGCACCGTACAGGAGACCGGGGGCCATCAGAAGGTGAATATAATGTTTTTTTGTTTTTTTTTTTTACCATTTTTATTCTTTTTTTAACTACTAACTTGGTCACACTATATAAATCCATGCCGGTTGTATGGATTTATATAGTGTGACCAAGTTGTCAAGCACTTTTCCAAGTGATGTTAAAATCGCTTGGAAAAGCGCTTGATAACCCGCATGCAGAAATGCAAGTGAAGAACGCTTGACCAATGCTTCTACCTGGCGGGAAAAACGCATGTAAAATCCGCATGCGTTTTTCCTGCCAGGGAGATGCAGAAAAAATAAGCAGCATATCTGCATCGTAGGCACATATCCTAATGGCATGGGAGCATTGCAGCCTATCAGCAACGCAGTTTTCACAGTTCTGTCAGAGCAGCTGTCCATTTTGACAGAACCGTGAAGGCTGCAACTGAGAAGCGACTGCTGATAGGCTGCAGCGCTCACGTGAAATAAATGTGGGGGCGGTCCTCATGTGAGCCAGTTTCTTTGTAGCGCTTGATGGTTTTTGCAGCTGCACTTGGGGACATTTTCAAAGTTTGCCCAATTCTTCGCACTGACTGACCTTCATGTCTTAAAGTAATGATGGCCACTCGTTTTTCTTTACTTAGCTGCTTTTTTCTTGCCATAATACAAATTCTAACAGTCTATTCAGTAGGACTATCAGCTGTGTATCCACCTGACTTCTGCACAACACAAATGATGGTCCCAACCCAATTTATAAGGCAAGAAATCCCACTTATTAAACCTGACAGGGCACACCTGTGAAGTGAAAACCATTTCCAGTGACTACCTCTTGAAGCTCATCAAGAGAATGCCAAGAGTGTGCAAAGCAGTCATCAAAGCAAAAGGTGGCTACTTTGAAGAACCTAGAATATAAGACATATTTTCAGTTGTTTCACACTTTTTTGTTAAGTATATAATTCCACATGTGTTAATTCATAGTTTTGATGCCTTCAGTGTGAATGCACAATTCTCATAGTCATGAAAATACAGAAAAATCTTTAAATGAGGTGTGTCCAAACTTTTGGTTTGTACTGTATATATATATATATATATATATATATATATATATATATATACACATATATATATATATATATATATATATATATATATATATATATATATATATATATATATATATATACACTGCTCAAAAAAATAAAGGGAACACTTAAACAACAGAATATAACTCCAAGTAAATCAAACTTCTGTGAAATCAAACTGTCCACTTAGGAAGCAACACTGATTGACAATCAATTTCACATGCTGTTGTGCAAATGGAATAGACAATAGATGGAAATTATTGGCAATTATCAAGACACACTCAATAAAGTAGTGGTTCTGCAGGTGACCACAGATCACATCTCAGTGTGGTGTCAGTTGTAGCGTCGGCGTCCCTGCCTCCTGCTAGGCAGGGACTCTGCTCCCCTCACCTCTCCGCTTCTCCGCTCTGTGCCCGGCGTCTTCCTCCCGCTCTGCTGGCAGCGCGAGCTGCTTCCCGGCCACGGTGCTTAGAGCGCGCGCGCGTGCTCCCCCTCTCTTAAAGGGGCCGCGCGCGCCGTCCTAAGGAGTCCCCGGCCAATGGCCGGAGGACTTCACCAAATATAAGGCACCTCCTCCAAAATGGAGGTGCCCGAGCAATGTTGTTGCAAAGCCTTCACTCTGCTTCAGCCCTCAGGTCCCGTTACCAGTTACCTGCCAGTCACCTGCCAGATTCCTGCTTGTTACCTGCCAGTCACCTGTCAGATTCCTGCCTGTTTCCTGTCAGTCACCTGCCAGATTCCTGCTTGATACCTGCCTGATATCCGTTTACCTGCTTGCAAGCCTGCGGTCCGACGGTCTGCCTTCCGACACCTGTCAGTCTGTCTATGCACCAGCCTGCCCGCTCACCTGGGAGCGCTCATCTGCTACCTGCCTGCTAGCCTACCTGGATGCTCCGCCGTCACTTGCCGTGACCACCTGCCTGTCCAGAGACTCTCGCCTGCTCACCAAGGAGCGCTCACCTGCTACCTGCCTGCTAGCCTACCTGGAGGCTCTGCCGTCACTTGCCGTGACCACCTGCCTGTCCAGAGACTCTCGCCCGCTCACCTGGGAGCGCTCACCAGTCACCTGCCTGCTGTCCTTCTACCCAGAGACTGTCCCTGTCACTTGCCGTGAATACCCGTCCTTCTACCCAGAGACTGTCCCTGTCACTTGCCGTGACTACCTGCCCTTCTACCCAGAGACTGTCCCTGTCACTTGCCGTGACTACCTGCCCTTCTACCCAGAGACTGTCCCTGTCACTTACCTGCCCGTCTTCCCTGGGAGCCACCCGCTTCCTTACAAGGACCGCCCCCTTGTATAGTTGCTCAGAGGTTCCGCCTCCCAGACCCGTTACAGTTTGCTCGGGCCATGGAATCCGGTGGCACCCAAGCTCCCTCGCTCTCGGACCTATGTCATGAACTGTCCCGTCAGAGGTCCCAACAGGAGTCCATCCTGAGTCACCTGCGGAGTGTCAACTCTCGCCTGGACACTCTGTCTGCTCCACCAGCAACCACCGCTAGTGTCATGACTCACAACCCGGCAGCGCCGCTGCCCACCAATACCATGGTATCCTGCCCCGGACCTCGGTTTTCTGCACATCCTCGTTTCGGAGGTGACTCCGCTCAAGCTCGGGGCTTCATAAACCAGTGCACCCTGCACTTTGAACTCTTGTCCCACCAGTTTATCTCCGACCGGTCCAAAGTAGCCTTTATCATGTTCCACCACTCGGGGGAGGCTCTGGCTTGGCTAAATCCTCTGTGGGAGAGAGGAGATCCCCTGGTGTCCGACCTGCCAGCCTTTCTCACGGCTTTCCGGAAAGTCTTCGACGAACCCGGACGGAAGACCTCATCCGCATCGTCTTTGCTACGCCTCCGTCAAGGAGGTCTCACCGTGGGCCAATATGCCATACGGTTCCGTACCCTTGCTTCGGAGCTGGCCTGGGATAACGACGCTCTGGTGTCTGTCTTCTGGGAGGGTCTGTCCGGCCGTATTAAAGATGAACTCGCCGGTCGGGACATTCCTACCACTCTCGACGACTTAATAACACTTGCCACCCGGATTGACATCCGATTCCTGGAGCGCGCCAGAGAGGTCACCCGTGAGAGGAGGTTTCCACGTCTAGCCCCCACCTTCCAGAAACCCGTCACTCCCTCCGTTACTCCCCAGGCACACTCACCTGAGCCTATGCAGGTCGACCAGACCAAGATGGTCAAAACCCGTCAAGACTTACGCCGTGCCGAGGGGAGCTGCTTCTACTGTGGCAGTAAGGAGCACCGGATCCGTTCCTGCCCAGAGAGGCCGGGAAACGCCTGTGTCTAGGATCGCTCAGAGAGGTCGCCCTAGACAAAAGTAAACCCTCTCCATCTCTGATGCTGTCAGTCTCTATCACCTCCGGAGAGAACCGCTATTTCGCACTGGCTCAACTTGACTCAGGAGCTGCTGGAAATCTCATTTCTCAGTCTCTGGTAGAGAAATACCGCATTCCCACCAAACCTCTGTCCGTACCTTTATCTGTCGTCGCCGTGGATGGGGGTCTCTTACCACATCCCATCCAACTCATCACCGAATCCATAACTCTGCAGGTGGGAATGCTGCATTCTGAGAGCATCTCCTTTCATGTTCTGCCTGGACTCTCTCACGCACTCTTGTTAGGCCTACCTTGGCTCCAGAAACATGCACCCGTGCTTGACTGGCAGACCGGAGAAGTCCTTCGCTGGGGACAGGACTGCCATAGGACTTGTCTAGTTCCCGTTCATCCTGCTCGTCCTTCTCCTACCCCAGTCAATCTACCTGGTCTACAGGTTCCCTATTGGTCTTATGCGGATGTCTTCAATAAAAAAGAAGCAGAGACATTACCCCCTCATAGACCACACGATTGTCCAATCGACCTGATACCTGGCTCTACTCCTCCCCGTGGGCGTATCTACCCTTTGTCCGCAGCGGAGACCCGGTCCATGTCAGAATATATTGAGGAGAATCTGGCCCGGGGATTTATCCGGAAATCTACCTCCCCGGCGGGAGCAGGCTTCTTCTTCGTCAAAAAGAAGGATGGCTCACTCCGTCCATGTATAGATTATAGAGGCCTTAACCAGATTACAGTGAAGAATAAATACCCCCTCTCGCTCATTCCTGAATTATTTGACCGCCTGAGGGGGGCTAGAATCTTCACCAAACTGGATCTCCGTGGGGCGTATAACCTGGTCCGTATCCGTCAGGGGGATGAGAGGAAGACGGCATTCAACACCCGGGACGGCCACTATGAGTACCTTGTAATGCCCTTCCTGGTATCTGATCTAGAGGAGGAACCTAAGCACATCATTGATCCCGCCAGAGTAATGCAAGTGGCTCCCGTGAATCTAAATCGTCTCCCTCCCGGTAAGACGTTCGTAACTGTACCTGATCGGAAGAAGGTCCTACACTGGGGTCACTCGTCTAAGCTAGCTGGCCACGCCGGTCAGAAAAATACCCTCCAGCTCATTACCCGGCATTACTGGTGGCCTACCCTGCACAAGGATGTAATAGACTTTGTTTCTGCCTGTGTGTCCTGCGCCCGCAACAAAGTTCCGAGACACCTGCCAGCCGGTCGCCTTCTTCCTCTTACAGTACCTGCTGCCCCGTGGCAGCATATTGCTATGGACTTTATAACGGATCTTCCTGTCTCTGCCGGTTGTACGGTCATTTGGGTGGTTGCTGATCGCTTCTCCAAGATGGCGCACTTCATTCCCCTGCCGGGTCTCCCGTCTGCACCCGAACTGGCTAAAGACTTTATCCGCCACATCTTCCGTCTCCATGGCCTGCCCCTCCACATCGTGTCAGATCGTGGGGTTCAGTTCACCTCACGCTTCTGGAGAGCCACATGTAAGTTGCTTGACGTCACTCTGGACTTCTCCTCCGCTTACCATCCACAGTCCAATGGTCAAGTGGAGCGGATCAATCAGGACCTGACCAGTTACCTCCGGAACTTCGTTAATGCCCACCATTCGGACTGGGTGGATCTCCTACCATGGGCCGAGTTCTCTTATAATAATCACGAGAGAGAATCTTCCTCCAAATCCCCGGTTTTTGTAGTCTTCGGTCAGCATCCTCGGATCCCATTTCCCGTCTCCACCTCGGTGGACAATCCGGCTGCGGAATCTCTCGTTAGCGAATTCTCCTCCATTTGGGAGAGTACCCGATCCGCACTCCTTCAGTCGTCCGAGCGGATGAAAAAACACGCTGACAAGAAACGCCTGGATCCTCCACAATTCCGTCCTGGAGATAAAGTCTGGCTCTCGTCCAAATATGTCCGGCTCAAGATTCCTTCCTACAAGTTAGGGCCTCGGTTCATCGGCCCACTGGAGGTTATCAAACAGATCAACCCGGTGGCCTATAAATTAAAACTCCCGGCCAACTTACGGATCCCCAAATCCTTCCATGTATCTCTCCTCAAACCCGTGGTACTTAACTCTTTTTCCAAGTCTACAGGTACGCCTCCTGCTCCGGTTTCCACTGAGAACGAGTTTGAGGAAGAGAACATTCTGGCCACCAAAAGGGTAAGAGGAAAAACCTTTTTTCTGGTAGATTGGAAGGGGTTTGGTCCTGAGGAGAGAACGTGGGAGCCCCGGGACAACATCCATGCCCCTCTCATCCTTGATAAATTTCTGTCTGGCCTAAAAAAGGGGGGGCCTAAAGGGGGGGGGTACTGTAGCGTCGGCGTCCCTGCCTCCTGCTAGGCAGGGACGCTGTTCCCCTCACCTCTCCGCTCTGTGCCCGGCGTCTTCCTCCCGCTCTGCTGGCAGCGCGCGCTGCTTCCCGGCCACGATGCTTAGGGCGCGCGTGCGCGCGCTCCCCCTCTCTTAAAGGGGCCGCGCGCGCCGTCCTAAGGAGTCCCCGGCCAATGGCCAGAGGACTTCACCATATATAAGGCACCTCCTCCAAAATGGAGTTGCCCGAGCAATGTTGTTGCAAAGCCTTCACTCTGCTTCAGCCCTCAGGTCCCATTACCAGTTACCTGCCAGTCACCTGCCAGATTCCTGCTTGTTACCTGCCAGTCACCTGCCAGATTCCTGCCTGTTTCCTGCCAGTCACCTGCCAGATTCCTGCTTGATACCTGCCTGATATCCGTTTACCTGCTTGCAAGCCTGCGGTCCGACGGTCTGCCTTCCGACACCTGTCAGTCTGTCTATGGACCAGCCTGCCCGCTCACCTGGGAGCGCTCATCTGCTACCTGCCTGCTAGCCTACCTGGAGGCTCCGCCGTCACTTGCCGTGACCACCTGCCTGTCCAGAGACTCTTGTCTGCTCACCTGGGAGCGCTCATCTGCTACCTGCCTGCTAGCCTACCTGGAGGCTCTGCCGTCACTTGCCGTGACCACCTGCCTGTCCAGAGACTCTCGCCTGCTCACCTAGGAGCGCTCACCTGCTACCTGCCTGCTAGCCTACCTGGAGGCTCCGCCGTCACTTGCCGTGACCACCCTGTCCAGAGACTCTCGCCCGCTCACCTAGGAGCGCTCACCAGTCACCTGCCTGCTGTCCTTCTACCCAGAGACTGTCCCTGTCACTTACCGTGAGTATCCGTCCGTCTACCCAGAGACTGTCCCTGTCACTTGCCGTGACTACCTGCCCTTCTACCCAGAGACTGTCCCTGTCACTTGCCGTGACTACCTGCCCTTCTACCCAGAGACTGTCCCTGTCACTTACCTGACCGTCTTCCCTGGGAGCCACCCGCTTCCGTACAAGGACCGCCCCCTTGTATAGTTGCTCAGAGGTTCCGCCTCCCAGACCCGTTACATCAGTGGTGTCAACTGCAGTCAGTTTCTAACCATTTGTGCAGACACATGCACATTTGTGGCCTGTTGGAGGTCATTTTGCAGGGCTCTGGCAATGCTCCTCCTGTTCCTCCTTGCACAAAGGCGGAGGTAGCGGTCCTGCAGCTGGGTTGTTGCCCTCCTACGGCCCCCTCCACGTCTGCTGGTGTACTGGCCTGTCTCCTGGTAGCCCCTCCAGCCTCTGGACACTACGCTGACAGACACAGCAAACCTTGCCACAGCTCGCATTGATGTGCCATCCTGGATGAGCTGAACTACCTTAGCAACTTCTGTGCGTTGCAGAGTCCGTTTCATGCTACCACGAGTGTGAAAGCACAACCAACATTCAAAAGTGACCAAAACATCAGCCAGAAAGCATTGGTACTGAGATGTGGTCTGTGGTCCCCACCTGCAAAAACACTCCTTTATTGAGTGTGTCTGGATAATTGCCAATAATTTGAAGCTTGAGTTACTTGGAGTTATATTCTGTTGTTTAAGTGTTCCCTTTATTTTTTTGAGCAGTGTATATATTTATATATGTATACTGTATATATATATATAAATATATATTTGTACGTTTACATGTATTTCATATATAACACAGCATGTACCAACTGTAATATATATGAAGCTCTAATACACCCTATAAATACATTGTTGGGATTTGTAGCATTAACTACCGTGGAGAGCATAAGAATAGGATAATTATAGAAAAGATTAACATTTCAGAACGCTTATCTTAGAATTAGTGTATGTCAGAACAGCTTTAATCTGAAAAGCTGAATACTACAAAAATTCAAAGCAATCCCGAATAATGGACTTTTATAAGTATTGAAAAATTCTTCTCAGTTCTGCTGTAGCACATGGGAGAGACGCAATTCAGATATAGGAAATAAAGCATGAAACCATGTAGGAGTAGTAATTAAGACAAAGACTATATCACTTTGTGTATTCGTACACAAGTGAAAACATTTAAATCCAATTTTGATATCTTGCAGGTTGTATATATAGCAGGTGAAATAAATATTGAACACGTTGTAGTGAGCTGGCAGGCTCTGGCTGTTCTGTGATAATTGAAATAGAGCCTGTGACAGAAATGATTATGCAGGATGGTGCTGCCGCCTTGTGGCCAGAGGTTGCACCTGCGCAGGGTGTGATGACAGAGAAAAAGACGGTCTCCTGTGTCCCGCCCTAGAGAGTCACGTGACCAGAGTGAGAAGCAGGAAAAAGCGCGCGAAGAGTCTGAGAGAGTCTGTGTAAAGAACCAGGACAGTGTGCAGGTCCTCGGGTGTGCCGTAGAGCAGGGTTCCCCAACTCCAGTCCTCAAGGCCCACCAACAGGTCATGTTTTCAGGATTTCCTTAGTATTGCACAGGTGATGCAATTATCACCTGTGTAATACTAAGGAAATCCTGAAAACATGACCTGTTGGTGGGCCTTGAGGACTGGAGTTGGGGAACCCTGCCGTAGAGGATACTCTCAACGTGGCTGCTGCTATCTGACATCTTTTCCTCAGAGCTTTCCCCAGCTTCCGCACGGCTGAAGGATTCAGCTGTTACACTCCCCACTACTGGAGTGTGGACTACACAAGGGAATCCACAAGAGCTGCTATCCGGATCAGAGAGACTGTAAGCGAGACCTCTGGCGAGAGGCCGAAGTATCCCCTCCTTTCAGCGAAATTTGTTGTTCCTGTTTTTTTCTTCGACTGGGACGCCTTCCTGCAAAGACAGACAGGCCTGCGACGGGGGACACATCCTTCTGGAGTAAAGGACTGGTAACGTGTGAGTAGGGACAGTGAGGGTCAGCTTATAAGTACACGTTATTGCTGTGAACATTTACGGTTGTCATTTATTGTGTTCTGCTATGTTAAAAATGTATACAAGTAAAGATACGGTTATCAAGATAGAGTCTGTGTGTGGGGATCTTGCTGGGCCAGATCATGGATACCAACGCGCGGCCTTGCCCGCGGTCACTTCAACATCACCAATTTTCAAAGTATATATATTTCTGAAAGAACTATTTACATGAAATTCTCACCAGATGTCGGTAACAACCCATCCAATTCATACACGAAAAGATATCAAACCATAGATGGCCATAAATTAAGCTATGTGCAATAATGAGAAATGACACAGGGTAAAAGTATTGAACATTAAACACACTTACTGAAATTTATTTAATACTTTGTACAAAAGCCTTTGTTGGTGATGACAGCTTCAAGATGCCTCCTGTATGGAGAAACTAGTCGCATGCATTGCTCAAGTGTGATTTCGGCCTATTCTTCCACACAAACACTCTTCAAATCCTGAATGTTCTGTGGACTCCTTCTATAAACTCTGAGCTTTAGTTCCTTCCATAAACTTAGCATTTGATTCAGGTCAGGTAATTGGCTGGGCCATTCTAAGGGCTTTATTTTCTTTCTCTGAAATCAATTGAGAGTTTCCTTGGCTGTGTGTTGGGGACCATTTTCTTCCTGAAATATCCACCCTTGTTTCGTCTTCATCATCCTGGTACGTTGCAGGAGATTGTTATCAAGAATGTCTAGGTACATTTGTCCATCCATCCTTCCTTCATTTACCATATTTTGCAGACTATAAAATGCACTAGACCATATGAGGCATCTCAAATTTTGGGGCGGAAAATAGGAAAAAAATGTTTTTAATAAAATGGTGGTGCGACTTCTAGTCTGCTTTTACTATAGCTTACTGGGGGGCAGCTGCAGTGGAGTGATGCTGTGGACACCAGGCTGGGAGGAGGGGGTGTTTGGCGGTGAGAGGCTGTTGCGGGCCCCGGTCAGAAAATGTCGACGGAGTCCCAGCACTTCCCATCATTTTCACTGTGATGGACTTCGGGAAAATAAAGGCGGCGCCATGCACAGATTGGGATCTCCGGAGCCGAGATCTCAGGAGTAGTGTTGAGCATTCCGATACTGAAATATCGGTTATCGACCGATATTCATGGTATCGGAGTTCCGATACTGAGTTCCGATACTTTTAGAATATCGAATACCAGAATCGGAAGTTCCCATAATGCCTGCGCTCTGCAGTGTCTCTGAAGGATGACAAGCTGGATGGCAGCGCTCAGATTACTGTACTTGTCATTTAGTGTTAAAGGATTTATTTAAAAAAATAATAGTGTTTTCATGCACCGTCTCTTTAAAAAAGCCGGCAGGCAATTCGGCATCGGTACCCGACAATTTAGAATAGAAAGAATAGAGCATCACACATAGATTAGATAGATAGAAACATGTCAGTCACATATATAAGAAGTACAGTGATAGTGTTGATTAATGTACTTGTCATTTAGTGTTAAAATAAAGGATTTATTAAAAAAAAAATTGGCGTGGGGTTCCCCGTAATTTTAGTCTCTAGCGGAGGTTAAGCAGACGGCTGGGGCAGATGTTTGAAGCCTGGGAAGGGGGTAATACCAACGGAGCTTCCCAGGCTACTAATATCAGCCCCCAGCTGAATACCTAGCCTTTACTAGCTATTAAAATGGGGGACCCCCAAAAAAATGACGTGGGGCCCCCCCTATTTTAATAGCTAGCAAAGGCTAGGCAGACAGCTGGGGGCTGATATTAATAGATCAGGAAGGGTGCCATGAATATTGGCCCCCTCCCAGGCTAGAAACACCAGCTGTCAGCCGCCCCAGAAATGGCGCATCCATAGGATGCGCCAATTCTGGCACTTTGACTCACTCTTCCCACTGCCCTGTAGTGGTGGCAGTGGGGTAATAGGGCTGGGGTTGATGTCAAATTATAATGCCAGCTGACATCAAGCCCAGGTTAGTAATGGAGAGGCATCTATAAGACACCCCCTTACTAACCCCATAGTCAAACTTAAAAAAAACCACAAACACCCAGAATAAAGTCCTTTAATTGAAATAAACACACAATTCTTTATTGTTCTAAATTAAACCATACTTACCATCACGCCCATTCCAGCTGAAGCCAATGTCTCCTGCAATAAAAGTAAAATAATAAACCAACATCATCCTTACCTTACCATGGTTCCCACGACGGCTCCAGCTCTGCTACAGTCACATGACAGGCTGGATCACAGCAGAAAGCTGCCATCCAGCTTGCCATGCAGCAGACACTGAGAAGTGCAGGCATGCTTGCGCTCCTCAGTGTCTGGCTGTGATGGCATAAAGATGAGCCGAGGTCATGTCCAATGAACTCAGCTCACCTCATGCACGTCACTGACAGCGTGGGAAAATTCTCCTGCGCTCAGCGCTTCAGCAGGAGAATTCTCCCACGCTGGGATGGCATTGAGATGACAGGCTGGATCGCAGCTGAGCGCTGCCATCCAGCATGCCATCCTTCATAGACACTGCAGAGCGCAGGCATGCTTGCGCTCTGCAGTATCTCTGAAGGATGATAAGCTGGATGGCAGCATTCAGCTGCGATCCAGCCTGTCATCTCAATGGCATCCCAGCGTGGGAGAATTCTCCCACACTGTCAGTGACGTGCATGAGGTGAGCTGAGTTCATTGGACATGAGCTCACCTCATACACATCACTGACAGCGTGGGAAAATTCTCCTGCGCTCAGCGCTTCAGCAGAATTCTCTCACGCTCACCGAATGCGTAGGAGAATTCTCCCACGCTGTCAGTGACGTGCATGAGGTGAGATGAGTTCATTGGACATGACCTCGGCTCATCTTTATGCCGTCACAGCCAGACACTGAGGAGCGCAAGCATGCCTGCGCTTCTCAGTGTCTGCGGCATAGCAAGCTGGATGGCAGATTTCTGCCGCGATCCAGCCTGTCATGTGAAAGTAGCAGAGCTGGAGCCGTCGTGGGAACCATGGAAAGGTAAGGATGATGTTGGTTTATTATTTTACTTTTATTGCAGAAGACATTGGCTTCAGCTGGAATGGGCGTGATGGTAAGTATGGTTTAATTTAGAACAATAAAGAATTGTGTGTTTATTTCAATTAAAGGACTTTATTCTGGGTGTTTGTGTTTTTTTTTAACTTTGACTATGGGGTTAGTAATGGGGGTGTCTTATAGACGCCTCTCCATTACTAACCTGGGCTTGATGTCAGCTGGCATTATAAGTTGACATCAACCCCAGCCCTATTACCCCACTGCCACCGCTACTGGGCAGTGGGAAGAGCAAGCCTAAGTGCCAGAATTGGCGCATCCTATGGATGCGCCATTTCTGGGGCGGCTGACGGCTGGTTTTTCTAGCCTGGGAGGGGGCCAATATTCATGGCACCCTTCCTGGGCTATTAATATCATCCCCCAGCTGTCTGCCTAGCCTTTGCTAGCTATTAAAATAGGGGGGACCCCACGTCATTTTTTTGGGGGTCCTCCATTTTAATAGCTGGTAAAGGCTAGGTATTCAGCTGGGGGCTGATATTAGTAGCCTGGGAAGATCCGTGGGTATTACCCCCTTCCCAGGCTTCAAACATCTGCCCCAGCTGTCTGCTTAAACTCCGCTAGAGACTAAAATTACGTGGAACCCCACGCCAATTTTTTTTTAATAAATCCTTTATTTTAACACTAAATGACAAGTACAGTAATCAACACTATCACTGTACTTTTTATATATGTGACTGACATGTTTCTATGTATCTAATCTATGTGTGATGCTCTATTCTTTCTATTCTAAATTGTCGGGTACCGATGCTGAATTGCCGGCCGGCTTTTTTAAAGAGACAGTGCACGAAAACACTATTATTTTTTTTAACAAATCCTTTAACACTAAATGACAAGTACAGTAAGCAACACTGTCACTGTACTTCTTATATATGTGACTGACATGTTTCTGTCTATCTAATCTATGTGTGATGCTCTATTCTTTCTGTTCTAAATTGTCGGGTACCGGTGTATGCCGCTGATGAATTGCCGGCTTTTCATGTAATACATTCTACATTATTCTTAGCTGTTTTCCTTCATGTAGAATTAACCTACAAGGAAAGAAAGGGTTTATTTCATTCCGATATTTGTGTCCCATTGACTTGCATTGGTTTCCGGTATCGGAATCGGTGATATCCGATATTTTTTGGGTATCGGTCCGATCCAATCCGATCCGATATTTCCCGATATCGGAAGGTATCGCTCAACACTACTCAGGAGATGAGATCTCGGGAGCTGAGATCTTAATCTGCGCATGCACCACATCCGGCAACCATTTTCTCAAAGTACACCAAAGGATGGAAAGTGTGGGGACTCCCTACATTTTCTGAAAGCCCGAAGTCTGCCGCAGTCTTGCACTGTGGAACACCCCGTCTTCCCTGCCCGGGGCCCGCAGCATCACCCCACTCCTACTGCCTTCAAAAGCTTCCTGCAGCAGCGACCCTGCCATCTAGGACTCCGCCCCACAGCAGCCGCCCCCCCATTAAGCTACATTCGGATTATAAGATGCACGCCTATTTTCCCCTCAAATATGGGGGAAAAAAGTGAGTCTTAATAATCCGAAGAACATGGTATATGAAGTATGCCAGTGCCATATGCTGGAAAAAGTCCCACATTGTGATGTTCCCACTTAAAAAACGACACTGTTGGTATGGTGTTTTTGGGGTGATATGCAGTGCCTTTTGACCTCAAAACATCATGTATGTTATGGCCTTAGTATTTCATAAGCTTGGCTAAATGTAGTTGAGCAAACTTTAAATGCGTTTGAACATGCTTTTTGTTCAGCAATGTAGTCTTTTGTGGTAAGCGTGCATACAGGCTTTGGAGGTTGAGTACATTACTTGTAGTTTTCTTTGAAACAATTGTACCAGCTGTTTCCATGTCTTTCCGTAGCTCTTCACAGGTGTACCTTGGCTCTTGGATAACTCCTTTGAAAATTCTTTTCACTACTTTGTCTGAAATCTTGCAAGGAGCACCTGGTCGTGGCAGGTTTATGGTGAAATTATGTTTTTTCGACTTCCGGATTATGGCTCTAACAGTTCTCACTGGAACCTTCAGGAGTTTTGAAATGTTTCTGTATCCAATGCCATCATTATGTTTTGCAACAATAAGGTTGTGAAGGTCTTGAGACAGCTCACTGGTTTTACTCATCATGTGATGATTCTTGTGTGGCACCTAGGTAATGAGACACCTTTTTATAGGCCATAAGTTGAACCAGTTGATATTATTTTTCACTACGTGGCAGGATTGCTTTCTAATTACTGATAGCTTTTAGCTGGTATCATGACTATCCATGTTTTTTTGAAACTCTCTTTCTTCACGTGTTCAATACTTTTTGCCTGTGTCATTTCTCAATATTACACATAACTTAACTTATGGACATTTATGGTTTAATTTATTTGCCTGTGTGGATTGGATAGGTTTTTGCCAATATCTGATGAGAATTTCATGTCAAGAGCACCTTTAGAAATATTTTCATAGAAAATTGGTTGACGTGTTCAATACTTACAGTGGTGTGAAAAAGTGTTTGCCCCCTTCCTGATTTCTTATTCTTTTGCATGTTTGTCACACTTAAATGTTTCAGATCACAAAACAAATTTAAATATTAGACAAAGATAACACAAGTAAGCACAAGATGCAGTTTTTAAATGAAGGTCTTTATTATTAAGGGAAAAAGAAATCCAAACCTACAGGGCCCTGTGTGAAAAAGTGATTGCTCCCGCTCCTTAAAATATAAATTAACTGTGGTTTATCATATCTTTGGGAAGCTGAGTTCAATTTTCCTAGCCACACACACGTCTGATTACTGCCAACCTGTTCTCAATCAAGAAATCACTTAAATAGGACCTGCCTGGCAAAATGAATTAGACCAGAACATCCTCAAAAGCTAGACATCATGCTGCGATCCAAAGAAATTCAGGAACAAATGAGAAACAAAGTAATTTACAACTATCAGTCTGGAAAAGGTTATAAAGCAATTTGTAAAGCTTTGGGACTGCAGCAAACCACAGTGAGAGCCATTATCCACAAATGGTGAAAACATGGAACAGTGGTGAACCTTCCCAGCAGTGGCAGGACAAACCAAAATTACCCCAAGAGCACAGCAATGACTTATCCAAGAGGTCACAAAAGACCCCACGACAACATCTAAAGAACTGCAGGCAGGGTGGATAAAAATCAATGTTTTTTTAAAAAAAATCAAAAAAATCTGATTTTTTTGATTTAAATCGGATTTTTTTGATTTAAATCGGATTTTTTTCAATAAACTGCTTTTTGAGGAAAATATTTTACCATCCAAAGGTTCTTCCATCATGAGATAAAGCTGAGTTGTTTAACTCAGTAGAATAAAGGCTGTATATGTGTAACATTCACAATGCCATGCTCTTCCAGAGGTTTCTGTAGGATTAGTGGGCAGTTCCTCTCCTATATTATCACAGACGCTCGCTTTACTTACGCAGTTCTCAAAACTGAATTTGACTGCGCAGAGGTCCCAGCCTCTTCTTCACGGCAAAAATGTTACAACATGAACAGAGTTGAGAAAAAGACCTTAATCCTATTGTTCTACAAACCTATGAATACAGAATCAACCCCTTCAGTGCCAAGTCCAAGAAGTTAGACAATATGTTTCTGATTGTTTGGAGTGGAATAGATCTGCACAACACAAGAAGAATGTGAATCTAAGTGTGAGGAGGAGGAAGGGCAAGCAGACAAGAAAATGAAAGTGAAACTTTGAGCACAATACTGCAGCATAGCCACAGACAGACAAGTCTGGATCTGTTTGTGTGTACGATCTGAGGTTTATTACATTCTTTCCTTATAATGGCAGCAGGCCGTAAAAGAGACCCAGTTTGGGAATATTTTAATGAAGCTCCTTCGCCTATCGGTAAGGCAGGCATGCGTGGAAAATGCAAACAATGCAACAAAGAGATGCAAGGCCTGGTGGCGCGAATGAGGCAACATCATGAGAAGTGCAGTGATGAAGATGACCAAAGAAACACTTCTGAACAGGCAGGATCTGTTGGTAAACATTTTTATTGAATCCTATTTCTAAAGACTGAACTGTCATGTGTGAGAAAAATTATATTTCTTATTATTACTGCATGTTACTGTCATTTGGTACAGTTATGAAGAAAAACAAATATTCCTTTTGGGGCAGGGGCAGTGATGTGTTGTGTACAATAAGCAGAAATTGTATAAACAATAAAATAACAGCATTGACTTTTTTTGTTTAGGGGAATTCATGGATTCTGGAGACTATCCACCTCCAAGATCACCATCATCCTGTTCTACAGTTTCAGAGTTATCCATCCAGGATAGTGCTTCATTAGCAGCAGCATCATCATCAGACACCAACAGCCACATATCACCATCACCCAAAAGGAAGAAAAAACCTTTACCTCCTGGAACCACCATAGATAGGTTTGTGATAAGAACTAGCAGATTAGAAAAAGAGTTGATTGATGAAAAAATTGCCCAGTTTATTTATGCAACGAACACTTCTTTCCGTCTGACTGAGAACCCACATTTCATTAATATGGTTCAGTCACTGAGACCAGGATACAGTCCACCCAGCAGAGCTGATGTTGCAGGGAAACTGCTGGATCAAGTGTATGACAGAGAAATGGAGCAATGTGCAACAGCTCTGGAGGGTAAAATTGTTAACCTAAGTATTGATGGGTGGAGTAATGTCCACAATGATCCTATTGTATGTGCTTGTATAACAACAGAAGAAGGTAAAGTCTTCCTTGCACAAACAACTGATACGTCAGGAAATGCACACACAGCAGAATACTTACAAGAAGTGGCAGTAAAAGCTATAACAACATGTGAACAAAAATTCAAATGTCTAGTACGCAGTTTGGTCACTGACAATGCTGCAAATGTATCCAAGATGAGAAGAAATTTAGAAGAGCAGGGAGGGAATACAAAGCTGCTAATAACATATGGTTGCAGTGCTCATTTGCTGCACCTCTTAGCCAAAGACTTAAGTGTTCAAGAAATAAAGGCTAATGTTGTTGAAATTGCTAAATACTTCCGTAATAATCATTTTGCTGCAGCAGCTCTGAAAAGGATGGGTGGAACCAAGCTAACGCTCCCACAAAATGTTAGATGGAACTCTGTGGTGGACTGTTTTGAGCAGTATATCAAAAACTGGCCTATTCTGATGACACTTTGTGAAGAAAATCGAGATAAAATAGATGGCACTGTCACGGCCAAAATCCTCAACATTGGGCTTAAGAGAAATGTTGAACATATGCTGAGCTTCCTGAAACCCATCTCTCAAGCTTTAAACAAAATACAGAAAAATAGCTGTTTTATTGCGGATGCTGTTGAAATTTGGAAGGAACTGAGTGAACACTTAAAAACAGAACTACACAATGACAGAATTAAATTACAAGCAGTAAACAAACGAATGGGACAAGCACTGACTCCAGCTCATTTTTTGGCAAATATTGTCAATATCCAATATCAGGGTCAAAACCTAAGTGCTGAGGAAGAGGAGTTAGCTATGACATGGGTATCCAGCAATCATCCATCTTTAATGCCAACTATAATAAACTTCAGAGCTAAGGGGGAACCATTCAAGAAATATATGTTTGCTGAAGATATTTTAAGGAAGGTCACACCAGTAAACTGGTGGAAGTCACTTAAGCGCTTGGATTTAGAGACTGTTCAAGTAATGATTTCACTTTTAACAGCAGTAGCTTCTTCTGCAGGCGTTGAAAGAATATTCTCTTCCTTTGGACTCATTCATTCTAAATTGAGAAATCGGTTGGGACCCAATAAAGCAGGAAAGCTTGTTTTTCTTTTCCAGATTATGAATAGGAACAAAGAAGAAGATGATGATGAAGATGACGACGAGTGAGCTACAGAGGACAGCAGGGACAGTAGTATTTAAGTTTTTCATGTGTCGGCTGGGCTGACAGTCCAAGTTTCTTAAAATATATATATATATTTTGTTTAGCCAAATTAGTTAACAAACATGGATGTTTGTTTAAGCAAATAACTTATGCTGTAATGTTGTTATTGTTTCAGTTGAATAAATCTATTTAAATTGTTATTAATGTCAGGATTATTTTTCTCCTTCCTAAGTACAACAGAACAGTGGTGTCCAAATATGAATGATTAACCCATTAAACTGGGGAGAAAAAAGTAATATAAAAAGTGATTCTAAAAATCTTCATCTACTTGCATGTTAAAGTAGCAAGAACTAGTTTAGGTAGAAATTTTGATTTAAATCACTGATTTAAATCAAGCCTTACTGACTAGTGATTTAAATCATGATTTAAATCAGTTAGATTTAAATCAAATCCACCCTGACTGCAGGCCTCACTTGCTTCAGTTAAGGTCAGTGTTCATGACTCTACCATAAGAATGAGACTGGGCAAAAGTGGTATGCATGGCCGAGTTCCAACACAAAAACCACTGCTGAGCAAACAGAACATAAAGGTTCATCTCAGTTTTGCCAGAAAACATCGATGATTGCCTTGACTTTTGGGAGAATACTCTGTGGACTGATGAGACAAAAGTTGAACTTTTTGAAAGGTATATGTCCCATTACATCTGGCGTAGAAGTACCATAGCATTTCAGAGAAGGAACATCATACCAACAGTAAAATATAGTGGTGGTAATGTGATGGTCTGGGGCTGTTTTACTGCTTCAGGACCTGGAAGACTTGCTGTGGTAAATGGAACCATAAATTCTGCAGTCTACCAAAAAATCCGGAAGGAGAATGTCTGGCCATCTGTTTGTGACCCCAAGCTGAAGAGCACTTGGGTTATGCAGCAAGACAATGATCCAAAACAGCAAGTCCATCGCTGAATGGCTTAACCCCTTAAGGATGGAGCCAATTATGTACTTAAAGACCAAGCCAAATTTTACAATTCTGACCACTGTCACTTTATGAGGTAATAGCTCTGGATCGCTTCAACAGATCCCCCTGATTCTGAGATTGTTTTTTTCATGACATATTGTACTTCATGATAGTGCTAAAAATTCTTCGATATTACATGCGTTTATTTGTGAAAAAAATGGAAATTTGATGAAAATGTTGACAATGTTGCAATTTTCATACTTTGAATTTTCATGCCCTTAAATCAGAGAGATAAATCACACAAAATAGTTAATAGATAACTAGTGTTGAGCGAGTATGTTCTATTAACCCTTTCGCCAAGTATGCTCAGGCCGAGCTCCGAGTATTTACAGCTGCTCGGTGATAAGGTTAAATCACTCCCGTGTGCATGATTTGCAACTGTTTGATAGTTTTATTACATGTGAGGAATGTCTATATCTTACACATTCCTCACATGTAATAAAACTGTCAAACAGTCGCAAATCATGCACACAGGAGCGATTCAACGATATCACCGAGCAGCTATAAATACTCGGAACTCGGCCCGAGCATACTCGGACAGAACATACTCGCTCAACCCTCTAAATAACGTTTCCCACATGTCTACTTTACATCAGCAAAATTTTGGAACAAAAATTTTTTTTGTTAGGAAGGGTTAAAAGTTGACCAGCGATTTCTCATTTTTCCAACAAAATTTACAAAACCATTTTTTTAGGGACTACATCACATTTGAAGTGACTTTGATGGGTCTACATCACAGAATATACCCAAAAGTGATACCATTCTAAAAATGCACCCCTCAAGGAGCTCAAAACCACATTTAAGAAGTTTATTAACCCATCACATGCTTCACAGGAACTGAAGCAACGTGGAAGGAAAAAATGAACATTTAACTTTTTTTCACACAAATTTAATTCAGGCCCCAAATGTTTAATTTTCTCAAGAGTAACAATACAAAATGGGTCACAAAATTTGTTGTACAATTTCTCCTGAGCATGCCGACACCCCATATGTGGGGGAAAACCACTGTTTGGGTGCACGACAGGGTTCGGAAAAGAAGGAGCGCCATTTCACTTTTTGAATGTAAAATTTGCTTGAATAACTAGTGGACGTCATGTTGCGTTTGGGGAGCCCCTGATGTGCCTAAACAGTGGAAACCCCCCACAAGTGACACCATTTTGGACTCTAGACCCCTCAGGGAACTTATCTAGATGTGTGGTGAGCACCTTGAACCCCCAGGTGCTTCACAGAAATTCATAACATTGAGCCGTAAAAATAAAATTTTCACATTTTTCACACAAAAATGTTTTTCAGCCCCCATTTTTGCATTTTCATAAGGGTAACAGGAGAAATTACACCATAAAATTTGTTGTGCAATTTCTCCTGAGTAAGCCGATACCCCATATGTGGGGAAAAACCACTGTTTTGGCGAACGGCAGGGCTCGGAAGGGAAGGAGCCCCATTTCAGTTTTTGAATGTAAAAATATGCTTGAATAATTAGTGAACGCCATGTCACATTTGGGGAGCCCATGATGCGCCTAAACAGTCGAAACCACCCACAAGTGACCCCATTTTGGGAACTACACCCCTCAAGGATTTTATCGACACAGAATTTGATAACATTACGTCATTATATTGAATAAGTTGTCATTAGTCTTGAGCGCAAGTGCTTGCTACTTGAGTTTGTATCGGGTACTCGGGTACGCACCATGTATCGCGGATGCTCGAGTGACATGCCTGAGTCCCTGCCCCGCATGTTTCACGGTAGTTAGACACCCAAAAAAAAATACGGGGATCGCTCTTGTATGGAAGGCAATTCCAACGTGTTTTTTTTTTGCTGTATAACAACCGCGAAACATGCGGGTCAAGGACTCGAGCATGTCACTCGAGCACCCGCGATACTCGGTGCATACTCAAGCACCCGATGCAAACTCAAGTAGCGAGCATGATAGTGTAGCAACTCACTCAGGAAAATAGGTATCACACTAAAACTTCAACTGACTCTGCCAGTTCCTGTACAGACTAGAGATCCTGACACCACTGTCCCTAGTGGTTCTGGCATGAGCTAAGATAGCCCTAACCAGACTAGACAATGGCAATTTGGACGTATGCTGCCTGAAAGGCCGTCTAGCGCTTCATGTTCCTCACAAACAAATGGAGGGCAGAGCAAGGGGCAAATTATCTACATAAGGAAAATGTGCTGAAATAAAAGAGATCTCAGACTGAGTAAAACAAACCACAAAATTAAAAATAAAGGATTAAGTACGAACTGTTTAGAAAATATGCTGCCTACTTCATAAAAAGAAACAAAAGATAGGTGCAGGGCAAAGAACATAAACAGTAGAGAGATAAACCCTAGCTAGTCTTTCATTGACTGGCTTAAACTACAGCAGTATGACTGGACATCCAAATGAGACTATCATCAGCAGGAAATACCAGCGGAGGAAAGTATATAAAGTCGCATCTGAAAGGTGATAGGGCAGACAAATGAGTAAATGAAAACACCTATTACCCTAAAAAGCCTGAAACAAGGATAACAGAAACTAAACACTGGGAGAAAAGGTGTATTTGCTGTGGCTTGGCAGGCAGAGAAGCCAACCACAAAGCACAGGCTCAAGGGTTTGAACCCAGACACATGACAATACCATAATAAGTGCTAAGTTTAACCAACTTCCCCTTACCCCACATACACCAATGAATGCCAACCTCGGTATTCACTTACTTGTTGCCTAATGGTAATAAATGCAGAAAAGATGTAACAACACTCAGTACTGTTTTTTTCATACTTCTGCATGATGAGAAGCAGTAAAGGTCAAGGTTGGGCGCAGTGTGATGTGCCTCTTTGGCCAAATCAGGGAACGCTGTTGCCACCTACAGTAGATGTCTCTCTACTGCGCACCACTTTCCTTAGCCTGATGTGTGATGACAGAGTTGGTTCCATGAAACAAGCTGTGTTCTTCCAACTATATTTGGTATCTGACATTAACATAAATCTTAGATTTAGAGACATACACTGAATTTCAGTTGGGAGTGTGATAATAAAAAGAATAAAATTATTTGCTTTGGATTTTCAAAGCTTTTATATTTGTACATATACAATACTGTACGTACGCAACACAGTATGTGAGGTCATTTTTTTATGTACACAATTGTATTCCTGTCTTCGTCTGTTGCTTAGTATCCACACTAGCAGACTGCTGCAGTACATTTCCTAAACTATATATAAGCTTAGATGAAGTAGCACATGAAATCAAAGTGATTAATTGCTTTCATAACTAAGATTTATAATGGCTTCCTCAAAGTAATTTATTTTCAGATGGTGTCAATGATAAATTCCCACATTGGCAATCGATTACAATTCTCTGCTGTCCAATTTCATTGAGCTTACTTATTTGAAAAAAAAATAGTAAAAAAAAACCTGAACTGTGTTCTATCTTGTTTGCAGGGTATTTGCATTTATTCTATACTATCTATTCAGAGCTCATGCACTCAGGATCCCTATATATCGCCCATCTACTTTGTATTGATTCACATCAGCTACCAGTTTTCAGCCTGTTGTGCTGACACATACTACGTTGTATACCTTGATGAATTATATACCTGCTTACGCTTCTATGTTAAGGCAAATATAAAGATCTTACATTGTACGTCATTGTGGTAGTTCTGACTGCAGATACTTTGTGACTCAGAATTAATCATAGTACTGGGCTTGACATCACATTGACTTTTAACTGAGTTTCCAGCGCATATTTTCAGACTTGCAATCCTTCTGTGTCTATGAAGCAACTTTACAACCCAAAGATAAGCACATATACTGGTAAATTATGTCCTGGCTCCCCTGTATACCCCTCAAAACCTCTTTTGTATTGCTCCAGTGAGGTATGCAAATTTGGACGGTCCAGTCCGATGGGCATCATTGCAGTGGTGCCTGTCCCTCCTCTCCCCTGCTAAATGCCGTCCTCCCACTGTGATTAATGTGAATGACGGGTCCTGCGTTAAATACCAAATTTGTCTGTTATTTGCAGATTTGTGTTTTTATGTTTTTTAAAGTGCATTAAAATTTAAAATTCTTAGAATTGTTTTTTATTATTTTTTTTAGAGATATAGCTCTATGTACCTGTACAACGTGCCTGTAAAGAAGAAGAATACAATGCACATACAAGTTCAGAAAATTCTCCTAAACTTGACAGTACAGCTTGAAGCTCAAAGCTATTGCTGCCTCCAATGCTGTAGGTTGCATCTTTGAATTCCAGTTAAGACCACACTTTAAGAAAAGAGAAGAATTAATTAAATTAATGTAAGTATGTACAGAGCACAGAGATGCTGGTAGGACATGACACATCGCACACAGTGAGTGAAAGTCACGACGTAGCCCTGACCTCCCGGAACAGTTCCACCGAATGAAAATCGGGAAGTAGCCCTGACCTGGACCTGAGAATGTTGAGGTCTATGGTTAGAATAAGTGCATATTTAATGTTGTGGTGATATATAAGTTGTTTATAGCAACCAGTTATGTCATGCATCTTGGCTAATCAAAACCTAGAATCTGATTAGTTGCTATAGGCAGTACCCAATTTGAATAGCCGGTTATTAAAAATGCTTTCCAGCAATATTCTGCTAGGATAAATGTAACAGTCAGCGCCAGACCACCATAAATATTGAATATTATCAGTGGTGGGTGTTGGAATCAGTATACTACTAATCAAGGGTTAGCAACTTACTTTTTTATTATTTCTGGACAGTTTATCAAAAAAAATCACAGACAGACAATATTTTTTACGGATGCTTTGTCAAACCATAATAAATCATTATAAGTGATAAATGTCCACAGCCCATAATCCTGATATGAAGTTACACTCACTGTTAAAGAAAATCTGTCAGCAGTTTTTTGCTACCTCATGTGAGAGCAGCCTGATGTAGGCAAAGAGAAGCTGAATCCAACGATGTATCACTTAGATTACTGGGTGAAGTCGTTCGGATACAATACGAGTTTTTAGATTTAGCAATACAGCAGAGCTGAGGAAGCTAACCTCGCCCACACAAGGCTCTCTATATAAAATGTCTATAGACAGTGAGCTGCCTATCACATAAGGGGGCGTGTCGGACTAGCATGCGCATGCTGCTGTGTCCCAGCAATGATAAGCTCCTGGTGCTAAAAAAATCAGTGTAAGCCAACAAAACCACGGAGTTTGATAAGAGAAGCATCCCTGAAATCTGTGTTTAAACCCCTACAACATGTTGTCTTCAGATTACATAGCAAATACCTGCTGACACATTCCATTTAACTGTAAAATGATGATAAAAACAATCAAAAGAATCTGAATAAGTTTCTTCAGCTTTAAAAAAATCATGGACATCCACCTAAAAACAATTTTACTGACAGGGCCAAAAAGTGGCTTATTTTTACAGACTGTACTGTAACCTCTGGACGGTTGGCAACCCTGCTGCGAATTGTGCAGAAGGCTTAAAGCTACGTGACATATAACAGCATGATGCCATGCATAATTATGTGGAATTACTCCAGATACTCTGAATTCCACCCACACTCCAAAACATGGTGATGAGTGTATTATTTAGACTCAACACTTAGGAGCAGTTGTCCTTCCTTCAGGTTTCTTGTGCCTAATAGAAAATACCGCCCAAAACTAAACCTTTGGAAAAGATGTCACAGCTTTATCCTGATCTGAGATGATCTCTACGCACCATGTACAGTACATAGCAATGCATGGATTTGAATTATAATAAGGTTGGGGTCAGATGGCTGTATTAAAAATCCGGTCAGTCATGACCAAAAACTGCAAACATGACTGGCATTATTTTCTTGTCCGTATTGCAAATTGGTGTCAAACCTGCCTTTCAACGAAAGCATTGTTCTGGTTGCAGACCGTCAGTCCATATGGAAAATTGGCCATGTGCAGTGACACACTTGCTGTAATGGGTCTGTGTGCTCTACTGTATGTGTTCGGAACGTGGAGCACACGAACAACACACGGATCAATAATACGCTCACCCTGACCTGAACAATGTCTTGTCGGCCGAACTGTTTAGTTACATCAGGGGGATTAATGTAGGTCAATTATGTAAATGCACTATATAAAACCAGAATTGTATGCTCAGATTTGCTACAGTTCAGAAAGCCTGGAATTCTATCATCTCATAGTACTGTACTAGTATCACATAAATGATTGCAATTTCCAAAAACATATCACGCAACTTTTATCTTCAGTTGACAAGACCTTTTCGCAGAGGTTGAAAAAAGCAATTGAGCAATGTTTGGAATAAGAATTCCAATTTGCTTATATTAAATTACCTTCCAAGGCAAAGTGCGCACCATTTACTGATCTGAAGAGATCTCAAATGCATTTTATAAAAGCCGTTCTTTTAAATAACATTTAGAACACTTTTCACAAATAAACATTGAAGAATCGCAATATTTTTCACATGCATCTTATAAATATATTTAGTCACAAATTGGCACACTTATAAACCAAAAGAATAGTATATACAGTATGCCAGCCTTTCCAAATACAATCAGAGCACACTTCCAAGATGAAAGCTGTTGACCATGTAGTACACACTCCAAAGTGAAGTGGTGGCCAGAAGCTTTAAAAAAACATATACAGAACAGACCAAAAGTTTGGACACACCTTGTCATTTTAAGATTTTTCATGACTATGAAAATTGTACATTCACACTGAAGGCATCAATACTATGAATTAACACATGTGGAATTATATACTTAACAAAAAAGTGTGAAACAACTGAAAATATGTCTTATATTCTAGGTTCTTCAAAGTAGCCACCTTTTGCCTTGATGACTGCTTTGCACACTCTTGGCATTCTCTTGATGAGCTTCAAGAGGTAGTCACCGGAAATGGTCTTCCAACAATCTTGAAGGAGTTCGCAGAGATGCTTAGCACTTGTTGGCCCTTTTGCCTTCACTCTGTGGTCCAGCTCACCCCAAACCATCTCGATTGGGTTCAGGTCTGGTGACTGTGGAGGCCAGGTCATCTGGCGTAGCACCCCATCTCTCTCCTTCTTGGTCAAATAGCCATTACACAGCCAGGAGGTGTGTTTGGGGTCATTGTCCTGTTGAAAAATAAATGATGGTCCAACTAAACACAAACCGGATGGAATAGCATGCCGCTGCAAGATGCTGTGGTAGCCATGCTGGTTCAGTATGCCTTCAATTTTGAATAAATCCCCAACAGTGTCACAAGCAAAGCACCCCCACACCATCACACCTCCTCCTCCATGTGTCACGGTGGGAACCAGGCATGTAGAGTCCATCCGTTCACCTTTTCTGAGTCGCACAAAGACACGGTGGTTGGAACCAAAGATCTCAAATTTGGACTCATCAGACCAAAGCACAGATTTCCACTGGTCTAATGTCCATTCCATGTGTTCTTTAACCCAAACAAGTCTCTTCTGCTTGTTGCCTGTCCTTAGCAGTGGTTTCCTAGCAGCTATTTTACCATGAAGGCCTGCTGCACAAAGTCTCCTCTTCACAGTTGTTGAAGAGATGTGTCTGCTGCTAGAACTCTGTGTGGCATTGACCTGGTCTCTAATCTGAGCTGCTGTTAACCTGCGTTTTCTGAGGCTGGTGACTCGGATAAACTTATCCTCAGAAGCAGAGGTGACTCTTGGTCTTCCTTTCCTGGGGCGGTCCTCATGTGAGCCAGTTTCTTTGTAGCGCTTGATGGTTTTTGCAACTGCACTTGGGGACACTTTCAATGTTTCCCAATTTTTCAGACTGACTGACCTTCATTTCTTAAAGTAATGATGGCCACTCATTTTTCTTTACTTAGCTGCTTTTTTTGCCATAATACAAATTCTAACAGTCTATTCAGTAGGACTATCAGCTGTGTATCCACATGACTTCTGCACAACACAACTGTTGGTCCCAACCCCATTTATAAGGCAAGAAATCCCACTTATTAAACCTGACAGGGCACACCTGTGAAGTGAAAACCATTTCTGGTGACTACCTCTTGAAGCTCATCAAGAGAATGCCAAGAGTGTGCAAAGCAGTCATCAAAGCAAAAGGTGGCTACTTTGAAGAACCTAGAATATAAGACATATTTTCAGTTGTTTCACACTTTTTTGTTAAGCATATAATTCCACATGTGTTATTTCATAGTTTGATGCCTTCAGTGTGAATGTACAATTTTCATAGTCATGAAAATACAGAAAAATCTTTAAATGAGAAGGTGTGTCCAAACTTTTGGTCTGTACTGTATATACATATATACACATATGATGAATGTGCTTGGGCAATCAGTCACCAAAAATAGCGCTGTTCGTCTGCAGATATGCGGTTAATCTGCAGGTTAACAGAGTTATTATGCTGCATGCAGCCGAATGCAGCGGGGAGAAAATGAACTTTATTCTCTCTGCCAGCATTTGGTGTTTAGTCATGGAGGCGGGGGTGCCGCGGGTTCAGTCATTGCTCTGAGTATACAGACCGTCCGCTGTAACTGTGCCCAGACCCTGATTGACTGCCGGCCCTAATGCCATTGGCACGATTACAGCCGTAGCTCTGTATTCATAGAGCCATGACTGAACCAGCGCCGGTGTCGCCCCGCTACTGATACCGTACCCCTGGCCGTAACTGACGCTCCCTCTGCATTTGGGCTCAGCTGTCAGTCAGGACCGGGGGCGAGGTTACAGCGGACGCTCTGTATACTCAAAACGGTGACTGAACCAATGCTGCCCCCATGACTGAACACCAAATACTGATGGGGAGAATCAAGTTCATGTTCTCCCCTCTGCATTCGGCTGCTGGGCAGCATAATAACGCTGTCAACCTGCATATTAACCACATATCTGCAGGTTACCAGCGTTATTTCCAGTGACTGGTTCCCTTTAAATGGTGTATCTATTACAATAAAGACTTCTTGCTACAATATTTATCAATGTGTCCAACCATTAATGAATATTGTGTGTGATATTCATAGGAATGATGGACCTGGAATTATTTTATTGATGGAGCTCTAATTTATTAATTGCTTACTATAGTAAAATTATTTTCAATTATTAACAAATACTTTCATAGTGAAGCATATTGTTGACTGGTCGCTGCTAGTTACTGCAGATCAGCAAATAGGTATATATGTATTCATGAGCCCAAAAGTATCTTGGTAATGGTTTCTGAACCACAACTTTTCTGAAATGTTCTGGGTATGCGCTCACGATCAGGAATTGCGTGCAAAAATTTCTACAGCGTTTCTGCAAGGTCCCCACCTCTTGGCAGCAAGAACGCTGTGGAAAATCCACAGTTTTTGATGCGTTTTCATGCGATTTTTGTGCGTTTTTGGCTGCGGATTTGCCATGCGTTTTTTCAAATGCATTGTATAGGAAATATGCAGGCCAAAAGGCACAAAGAAAGGACATGCTGCTTCTTTTTCTGTACATGAAATTCAGTCAGGAAAATTCCTGATCATGTGCCCAGAACTTGCAAAATGTCATAGGAAACCATGGGATAAGGTTTGCAATGTGTTTTTAGCCCATTTCTGCATGGAATAAATGCACAAAAATACACCAAAAACGCACTGTGTGCACATAGCCTTAAACTATGCAATGTAAGCAATCTTAAAGACAATGGCCCCAAATCATCAAATTCTGTTCACCAGAAATCTGGAGTGAAAACATTTTGATAAGTCACTAATTTGTTGTGCAACTTGAGGTTGCGCAAAAGTTTTGGAACTTTTGGTGTTTTCACGGACGTTTCTCCAGGCTCTATCAAAATAGGCAGACATTGGCAGGATGCCATAGATCGTTCCTTACAACAGAAATCTTAATCCAGTCTCTAAGTAAGATTTGTGGAGGAGGTGCACCCCACTTTTCAGATGCGCCAAATTCATTCAGAGGCATGTGTTTCTTAATGAATCGGGAGTCTGACTCCATAACGCCCCCCTCATCATGGCCTGCAGTGCTTACACCGGTCTTGATTAATCTGGGCCAAAATGTCTGAGTCACTTGAGGGCATAAAAATATATTTGGAGATTGCTTAGCTGCTCATGCATAATAGCCAATATGACTACAGGGAACTTCTTACATTTACAAATGGAGTGATTCGATAACAGCATCCTATATTCAGATAATGCTTGTATGCAGTATTGGGAAACTTTAATTCCACCCAGACAAAGAGGTTATTAACAGATTGTTCCTGTTTGTCAAGGGAGCAATAAATCTACTGTTCTATATGTAATGTGCAGCAGTTATGCCTTTAAGTGTTTTTACCACTATCGGACGAGATGGTGTATCACCAGGATCACTTCCTCACGGGTGGCAATTCAGACTGCCTGGCGCTCCTTGGACTCCAGAATAAGAAGACCACAGCATCATAGGTAAAACCCAAGCAATCTGAACATTATGAAATATCCGGCAATACCATTAATGCTGCCTCATTGAAATGCTATAACAAACAACTGGCAAGATGGAAAGATGCTGCAGGTACTGATTACCTAATTGCTTTAACCTTTCCATCAAAAATGACAGCTCTAGGCAAACACAATCTACTGTTATAAGAATAAATGACTGAATTGTAAAAGGAATATTTGACAGTACATTGACAAGGTGTTTTATGTAGCACATGATGAAGCATTTTGCCATAAGCTGCATTGTATCAAGATTTCCAAATAAGTACAAAAGTCTCATTAAACCTAAAGTCATAAATGAAATGTAAAATCACTGCAGACAACCTTCAAAGATGACATTCCAATAAAAATATTAAAATTGTCAATTTTTATTTTTTTTCGGTGCCACTAAATATGTGTAGGTAGCTGTAAAGCATTAGGGCTCACGCACCCTGGCAAAGAGCCTTATGGCAGTGGACTGTGGCTCCTGAAGTGTGCATTCATACACCACGGTACTGGCTAAAAGGCTCCCTCTAGCCTAAGTACTGGAATACAGAGCATACACATCATTGTTCTTGCCAGATTTTTACAAAATCCACAATCCCTCTGTGTATTAATGAAATCCTTAATAACAGAAAGGTCACGTATCTTTTATAGGTGTTACTATCTTTTATGGGAGTTCCCAACTTTTTATGGAAGTTCCTGTTATGACTGAGCCATAATGCAGAAATATTTATTAACCTTTTGATGTTGTACAGCCAGAAATCTTGTATGTAACCAGTATATTTGGGTCTAAGGGGGAACTATAGGCTGTTGGAAGTAAAATGTGTTGTCCACTTAAAACAACTGCTGGGGCACACATCGATCAGCAGATTGGAGAATTTTTTTTCCTGACAAAGAACTTTTATTCACAATTGCAAGATGGTATTGCAGGTTGGACGTCCAAAGGCCACTCCATTCATTCACCATGCAGCTGCCGGAAAAAGCCAAAAGCAGTGCTCAACAGTCCACTAGGGAGTGAATTTTTGTCAGCTTTACCCTTGCCATTGGATTATGCAGTAAAAATTTAGGAGTAAAGAAACACAGGGGTATTAATGCTTAAGGACTCATGCACACGACAAAGTAGAAACTAAGTTACTGTGGTGCAGTGTGTCTTTGCTAAGTTCCATATTACACTGACGAGCAAAGGGGTAACAATGTTTTGAACTTATGACTTTCAGGCTCCATATCTCACCATCCACTTCTGCTTCGAATGTGAGACTACCATCATTTTATAGACAATCATCTCATATATAAATCTCATCTTATACACACATTTAACTTGCAACTATTTTGCATATGATTAATTATGCAGATTATTGTCATGTTACTGTTTTGCTCCTAAAGATGTAAATTAAAATTATTATTTTGTAAATCCACCTTTGGCTTTCAACACTGCCTTAATTCTTTTGGGCATGATCCCAGGTCTCTTCTACATGTTCCCAAAGTTGGTGCATACTGGTTGACTCACTAGTGTATGTATGCAGCTTTTTCTTCAACTCTACCCACAAGAGTTCAATTGGGTTGAGCTCTATGGACTGTGGGGGATCAATCCAGCACCTCTACTTTATTGTCAGTGAACCATTTCTTTGCCAATCTTGACATATGCTTCGGGTCGTTGTCCTGCTGAATCACCATGTCGTCCTTATCATACCCATAGTACTCGAGTGTACGAAGTAACTCGTCTCGTAGGATACTCACATATAGCTAAGCATTGAGACTACCATCGATCCTGGTCAAGTATCCAATGCCTTTGGCTGTGCAACAACCCCATATCATCAGGCTTCCTCCACTGAACTTGACAGTTCCTTCAATTTCTCGATATGTTAGCTCCCTTTTTCCTTGTTTCTTCCAGACTCATTTGCATCCATCAGAGCCTAGTCTATTGACTTTCATAAATGCAAATCACCGGTTTCCAATCTTCTACTGTCCACTTTTCGTACTTTTTTGCAAACTCAAGCCAATGCTTCTTATTACGATATTGAAGTCGAGGCTTCTTCACCTATTTTCAGGCCACCATTTCAAACTTGTGTAACATGCTTCACACAGTGCTTGCATGGACATCTGTGATCTCACTATTATGAAGCATATGAGCCACTTCCACTGCCATGTTTGTCGCGCCAGAACTGATAGACCTTGTGATGAGAAGACTTTGTTGATTCCGGTATTTTGCCTGGTCTTCCACCTCTTGGCTTTTGAATGGATGGACAGACATCATTTTGTATTCTTCCAACTGTCACGGCACTCATATGATGCAGTTTGGCAATTTTCTTGGCTAAGAAACAGCTATCGATGAGCTAGATAATGTTGTTTCTCTTTTCTTGAGAAATCTTCTTCATGGCTGCTCCTCTATTCGAACCAGAGACCTTTCGCTTGGGAATCAACCTAATAACACACTGAGCTATTAGGGTATATGAGAACAGGTTGTAATTTGTAGTACACAGGAAAAAAAAAAGAAGATTTTTCCACAACCATGAGCAAATCCGTAACAATGCATGTATACAGGATGTTCCTAAAGGAATTCTAATAGGGGAGAATACCGCTGTAATATGTCATTTAAAGGAACATACCTTGATTTTGGGCCTGTTAAGAGTCGATATGAATTACACAGAAAAACCTCTATATGTCTATGAATGCAATTAAGGTTCATTAGAGGTATAATATATTCTTATACATTTTTAATGGAGAATAATATGGTTGTCATGAATCACAATATGATGGATAAATAAACATCAAATGTGGATTTGTTCAGAGTACAAGTAAACTCTATTTAAATATACACTTATAGTTTGAGATGTTTATATTTCTCAAATCTTGAGATAATTAAATATAGAGTTGAAATGCAGATCCGAGAGTACTTGCACTTAGTGTGGATCCAATGCGTGCCTGCATGATTCAGTGTAATAGAGCTGAGTGCCATGTAATAATTATCTGTGGTTTCCTGCTCCTTTCTGTCCTGGAGGTTGTATCTATTCTGAAATCACTCATACCAGTTGATATGGCATTAACTTCCTCTCCATTAAACTATATTTAATGCTATCTCCTTACTGATTGTGAAGTTCAGGCTTAATTATTCGCAGTGATTCATTATTTTCAATAGTATGATTCATATTTATTCCATGAAGTTACAGATCTCCGTCAGCTATTAAGTCATTGGGGATGTAGTTGACTAATTAAGGAAAAAGAAAAGTAATTCCTTAGTGGTATATGAGCTAACCTTACTTGCCACTGAGAGTGATTCCTTTCATCTTTATGATGCTTTTCTATTATGAAAAAAATAGAAGCCGGTACAGTAGGCACTGGAAATGTCTTGGGGAAAGACCAACAATATATGACAGAAGATTATCCCTAAAGGCTAAGAGTATCCCATTATTGTGCTACTAACAATCACTTTTACTTAAGCTAAGACTGCAAATCCTGAGAATTCCTTTGACTTTGTTTCAGTATAATGAACTTGTAGCATTCACAATGTTAACATGTCATTAGATAGAAAAATTTGAAAGTCTTAGATCTACTAGAAAAAATGGTGAACGGACATATATTTGCCTCATTCACATTTAAAAGGGTTTTCTCAAGTTTGGAAGTTATCCCGTATCCATGAGATTGCGGAAAACTTCCCGATTGCTGGAGTTTGAACACTGGGACCTCCACTAATCCTAAGAACTTGAGCTCTGAAGAGCCCTGGTGGAATGGAGTGGTAGTCGATCATGTGCACATTTGGGCCATTCACTTATTGGAACCGCTGGAGAAAGCCAAGCGCAACAGCACTTCTATTGAGAATGAATGGAGCAGGTCTGCGCATTATTAACCACTAGTCCATTCACATGGGGTGAAGAGCCCCTTTGGATCGGTGGGAGCCCTCCCGATTTATGCCCAGGTGACTGGGAAGTTATTCCCTATACCATGAATAGGCGATGACTTCCAAATTTAGGACAACTCCTTTCAGTAGAGCAATATACTTATCACAACTACACATAGGATTCTTGGCACTACCACTTAAAGTCATGGATTTTGGAAGTCAGTACCAAATCCAGAATGGCAATACGATAAGTAAAATATTTCTTAATGTTTTTGGCATGAATTAGCATGGACAGACCTCTAGGTAAGGAGTGGACACAGCTTGTCATTGGTAGGTTTGGATTAGGACTAATCTGGAGGTGGAGTCTAAGGATTTGTTTTAAAACACGTCACACAACAGTATGGACTAAGAGCTACTCCAGTCCACAGCAGCGTACAAATCATGCCAAAATCAGTAAGTAACAAGGTTGTAGAAATCCTAGGACATGCCTGGCAGAATTCAAGTAATATGTAACGCGCATATGGGTCAGGGTAGGTAGCAATTAATAACGGTAGGGACTGAAAACAAACTGGGCTAATGCAAAAAAATCTAAAGAATATCACTTTTACAAATGCACAGGAACTAAAGAACTTTGCTGCCCAGACAAAGTATGGACATCCAAAGCAGGATTAATTGCACCGGTCAGTTCATGTAATTCTAAAAGTAAAGTGGTCATATTAGGAATAACACTAATTTTGATTGTTATATGACTTGTATCCTGCATTCATTTGTAGTGATATATTCATAGAATGACTGGTTCCAATTTATTTTATTTTTTCAAAAGAATTGGTCATTTTTAAAGGTAACCATACTTTCAAGTAACTTTTCACAATAAGCAGTGCTGTGTGTACATGACAAATGACACTATCTCTGGTCATTACATGACTTGCATCTGGCATTTTCACCATTTTTTTCCTCTGCAAGCTTTATTTTTTAATTTAAAATTCACTCCTAGCTAGTAGGACACTAACTGCTATAATCTCTGCCATACACGGCACAGCACACAGAGAGGGATTCCTGCTCTTCATTCATTTTTTAGCACACATAGACAAGCAGCAACATGGGGAAATTATACAGTAGTACTGAACTGTCTAGATGTGAATCAACCTCTTAGATGAGGTAAAAAACTTGTTACAGTGCTCAGCACAATCTTTCTGTGCCTCCTTCTGCCTGTTTCCTCTCTGTGCTCCTCCCCCCCCCCACACTTTATAGAATATAATGGGCTGTTACATGACACCAGAGTGAGCCTGGAAATGGGGAAAAAGGAACAGGGAACCTGCCATGTCAGAAAACACTATTAACCTGCAGATATGGGATTAATCTGCAGCTTAATAGCATTCTAAAGCCATGAGGCTGCCGCAATGGAAATCCAGCTGCCGGGAGGAAATGAACTTTATACCTTCTGACAGTTTCTGGCTTTCAGTCATAGAGGCTTCAGTTACCACTCAGTACATAGTGAGGCTGTAAGGATGCCCGAGCACTGACTGACAGCTGGCTCAGCAGTGCATCAATGGACAGGCAGCTCTCAGTCAGCGCCAGTGCCAATGTATGAAGCTACGCCGGCTGTGTCTCTATGGCTGAAAGACGAAGGCTGCCGGGAGGAAAAGGTTCATTCTTTCCCAACAGCTGTGCTTTCAGTGTGGCGGCCACATGGCATTAGAACGCTATTAATCTGCAGATTAACCCCATATCTGCAGGTAATAAGGTTTTTTTGACATTACAGGTTCCCTTTAAATTAGCAGAGGAAAAATTGCATGGCCTATGAGTCTCCTTCCACCAACATAGCACTCTCTATAAGATGAGAAGATATCCCAAAGACATCATGAGGAACAACATTCATGGCCATTACATGATTTGCATCTTGCATTCTCCTCCAGTTTTCCCTTTTGGAGTCTCTATCTCTAATTTTCAGTTGTCTAAGAAAATTCAGAGAAGCCAAGGCACCAAACCGCAGGTTCTTGATAAAAACTTGATCTTTAATCCATATTAGTGAAAACAGGAAGACAAAGCGGGCAACATTTCTGTCCAAATTGGCCTTTTTTTAAGCCTAAAAAAATACAGCTAATTTTCAGTTGTCTATGAGGCAGTCTGTCGAGACTAAGCTTCTCATATACTGCACACATAGACAAGAGGCATTACTGCTCTCCTATCTCCATATAGAACACCATCAGAGAGCTAAATTATTTATTAGAAGGCAGCAGCAGATTGGATTTGTGTATGTCTGTGCCTCTTTCTTTCACTCTGATTTTCATTCCTCTTTTGTACTACACTTTCAATAAACTTCAATTGGCATCAGTAATCTGACCTGTCAGTGAGCTGGAAGCAGGAGCGTACATAGAAATCATGGGGCCCCATAGCAAAAGTCCTAATTGCCCCTTCACAAAAAATATATATATATATGTTCAGCAGGGTCACAGAAGAGCATATCTCCCAACTTTGCAGCCCCTACAAAGCAATTTTCCTCCTATTGAAGCCCTAGATTCCCTTTTCATTGCCCCCATAAAGTATAACGCCAACTAAAGGTCCCCCAAACACAGTATGATACCCCATGGTGAATTCCTCCACAGTACCCTCCACACGCACAGTATGAAGACCCTACTGTACTCCCCCTCGGCAAAGTATGGTGATCCCAACACATTATGATGCCCCAACTGTGACCCCAACACAGCCTTCCACACAATATGATGGCCTCACATATGGCCACAAAGCTCTACAAAGAGTATATTGCCCTCTATACAATATAATGGCCCCAAGACTACCCTCCACAAAAGTATGATGTCACCAGCACAAATCTCCACACTGTATAATAGCCCTCACTAGCCCTCCAAGCAGTATAATGGCCACCAAGAGGCCCCCAAACAGCATAATGCCCATCAAACAGCATAATGCCCCCCAAACAACCCTCCACACAGTGTGATAGATCCCACACAAACCTCCACACTGTATCATTGTTTGCATACAGTTTAATGGCCCTCATAGCCCTCCAATAGTATAATGGCATCCCACGTAGCCATCCATACAGTATAATGGCCCCCACATAGCCCTCTAAACAGTATAATGGCTCACCACAAATCCCTCCAAACAGCATAATGGCCCACCATATAGCCCTCCAAACAGTGTAATGGCCCACCACATAGCTCTGAAAACAGTATAATGGCCCCCACACAGCCCTCCAAAAAATATAATGACCCACACATAGCCTGCCGAAAAGTATAATGGCTCCCATATAGCCCTCCAAACAATATAATGGCCCACATATAGCCCTTCAAATGGTATAATGGACCCTTAAAGTACAGACCAAAAGTTTGGACACACCTTCTCATTTAAAGATTTTTCTGTATTTTCATGACTTTGAAAATTGTACATTCACACTGAAGGCATCAAAACTAAGAATTGACACATGTGGAATTATATACTTAACAAAAAAGTGTGAAACAACTGAAAATATGTCTTATATTCTAGGTTCTTCAAAGTAGCCACCTTTTGCTTTGATGACTGCTTTGCACACTCTTGGCATTCTCTTGATGAGCTTCAAGAGGTAGTCACCGGAAATGGTTTTCACTTCACAGGTGTGCCCTGTCAGGTTTAATAAGTGGGATTTCTAGCCTTATAAATGGGGTTGGGACCATCAGTTGTGTTGTGCAGAAGTTAGGTGGATACACAGCTGATAGTCCTACTGAATAGACTGTTAGAATTTGTATTATGGCAAGAAAAAAGCAGCTAAGTAAAGAAAAACGAGTGGCCATCATTACTTTAAGATATGAAGGTCAGTCAGTCTGAAAAATTGGGCAAACTTTGAATGTGTCCCCAAGTGCAGTTGCAAAAACCATCAAGCGCTACAAAGAAACTGGCTCACATGAGGACCGCCCCAGGAAAGGAAGACCAAGTCATACTGAACCAGCATGGCTACCACAGCATCTTACAGCGGCATGCTATTCCATCCGGTTTGCGTTTAGTTGGACCATCATTTATTTTTCAACAGGACAATGACCCCAAACACACCTCCAGGCTGTGTAAGGGCTATTTGATCAAGAAGGAGAGTGATGGGGTGCTACGCCAGATGACCTGGCCTCCACAGTCACCAGACCTGAACCCAATCGAGATGGTTTGGGGTGAGCTGGACCGCAGAGTGAAGGCAAAAGGGCCAACAAGTGCTAAGCATCTCTGCGAACTCCTTCAAGATTATTGGAAGACCATTTCCGGTGACTACCTCTTGAAGCTCATCAAGAGAATGCCAAGAGTGTGCAAAGCAGTCATCAAAGCAAAAGGTGGCTACTTTGAAGAACCTAGAATACAAGACATATTTTCAGTTGTTTCACACTTTTTTGTTAAGTATATAATTCCACATGTGTTAATTCATAGATTTGATGCCTTCAGTGTGAATGTACAATTTTCAAAGTCATGAAAATACAAAAAAATCTTTAAATGAGGTGTGTCCAAACTTTTGGTCTGTACTGTATATAACCCTGCAAACAGTTTAATGGCCTCAAATAGCCCTCCATATAGTATAAAAGCCCCCACATAATACTTCAAATATTATAATTCCCCCCACATAGCCTAGGCCCTCCAAATAGTATAATGGTCCCCACATAGCACTAAAAATGTTACAATGACTCTAACATAGCCTTCCATATAGTATAATGGGCCCCACATAGTCCTCCAAATATTATAATGGCCCCATATAGCCCTCTATATAGTATAATGGGTCTCACATAGCTCCCATAAAGTATAATGCACCCTCCCACACACACACACACACACACACACACATATAGCCCTTCAAATAATATAATGGGCTCCCACAAGGTACTCATTGATTAAAAAAAACTCATCTCTCCTCTTTCCCACACTGTTCCGGGTTCCCCAGTGTGTGTTCTGCAGCTCTGCACTAATTGGCACAGGGGGCGCAATGTAGTGATGTCACATCAGAGCTCAGATGCAGAGGGATAATGATAGAGGAGGCCTGTTCCATCATTATCCATCCTAGATGCCAATACAATTTAAAGTACGATGCTGGGTAGGAAGGGCCTCGGGCCGGCACTGGCACCAGGCCCCTCAAGTCACGGGCCCCATAGTGGCTGGAAATCATTCTTGACCAGTTGGAATTTAGCTGTATTTCTGAGTGAAGGATGAGTTCAGGAGCCAGGAGAAAGGAAGTGGCTAATTAGTGGAGTAGGAAGCAGATTTTTCTGATTAGATATATTACAAAGTTTTTTATATTCACTTGTACTCTAGATTTATGCAAAGTTTGCATAAAGGATAGTGAGCATTTAAATAAATGCACAATGACTGCTCAATTTAAAATAAGAGTAAATAATTCAATGTAATTGATTTAAACAGGATCTTTTGTATCTACAGACTTTGTACTGATAGAAAAAGGACCCTATCATATTTCGTAGTTTATGAAATATATACTGTAATCCATATATACAATATGTCAATGGAAAGTGATGATGGTCATCAATTATGCTAAAACTTCACTTCTACCGCATTAGTGGATTTAGCTGGCAATGAAATACATACAGTAGGTTTAACGCTTTCATTAAGATCCATCCTAAACTGGATGCTTGCCATGGAGTCTGCATTTAGTGTATAAACAACTGCTACAGATCAGAGATTTCAGGTTTATAATATTGGTGATCATCAGGTTGCTAATGGAAAACATCTGCGTTGATTTGGATCCTGTTAGTTGTTTCTTGCTGCTAAAAGCAATACCTGCTCCCTCTAGAAGTCTTAGGCTATTGAAGATAAAATACAATTATAATAGCATTACATAATGGAAGAGGATAGATGATAATATTATTACATAATTCACTGGTTTCAAATAGCCTAGCCACTTGTAGCCATCGCCACTCTAGTTAGAGCCAAATACACAGGTTATTGTAGAGGGAGCTGTTCTTCGATACATTACTGAGTGCAGTGTTGAGTGTGGATGTGACGGCTTCCCCATCCCACCCACACTTTATACCGCGCACATCATGCTGTACATTCCTGTATAGCCGTTCGATGTGGGCGCTGACTGTGAGTGTAGCAGGAGCCGATCTCTGCTACACTGGTGCGAGAGTGGCATGGCATCGTTCTTGTTTAACTATCACCACCCCAGCCGGTAGGTGTGGGCCACAGCGTCCTCTACAGTATAAACAATTAGAGGTCAAGTCCTCTTCTATTGTCCCACATATTATAAATGTCTCAGCATGTCGTGTGGTCATCCAACCACATAGTGACAGTATTTTGATTAAAAACAGACACAGGATACTGTAAGGCATATACAGTGGCTTGCGAAAGTATTCACCCCCGTTGGCTTTTTACCTATTTTGTTACATTACAACCTGTGTTTAAATATTTTTGTAATCCGGTTTGTGTGTGATGCATCAGCACTAAATAATCTAAGTTGGTGAAGTGAAGTGGGAAAAATATGGGGATAAATTAAATTTATGGGATCAAATAACTAAAAATTGGCATGTGCATATGTATTCACCTCTTTTGAGATGAAGCCCCTAAAAATTTGTGGTGCAAGCAATTACCTTCATAAGTCACATGTTTAGTGAAAGGAAGTCCACCTGTGTGTAATCTAAGTGTCTCATGGTCTGTCAGTACATACACATCTTTTCTGAGAGGCCACAGAGGCTGCAACACCATTAAGCAAGAGGCACCACCAACCAAACAACACCATGAAGACCAAGGAGATCTCCAAACAAGTCAGGGACAAAGTTGTTGAGAAGTAATAGTCAGGGTTGGGTTTTAAAAAAATATCCCAAACTCTGATGATCCCCCAGAGCACCAGCAATTCCATTATCATCAAATGGAAAGAACATGGCACCGCAACAAACCTGCCAACAGAGGGTTGCCCACAAAAACTTTTAGCCCGGGCAAGGAGGGCATTAATCAGAGGCAGCACAGAGACCAAAGTTTACCCTGAAGGAGCTGCAGAGTTCCCAAGCAGAGACTGGAGTATCTGTCCATACAACCACAATAAGCCATACACTCCATGGAGGTGGCCTTTATAGAAGAGTGCTGTGTATCATTATAGCATGTAAACATGAAATATATGAAATTTTAATTGCATTACGGCTCTACAAATTAGGAAAAAAGCATTTTTTTCCTAATTTCTAGAGCAGCAATGCAATTCAAATTTCATATATTACATGTTACAGAGTGTAGCTTTATTTTTTAGTTATGTATGGAGATGGCTTCTCTTAGTATCCACCTGTGTTCAGACAAGTATTCTGTTAGGTAGTGACGGTCAGTCTTTTGACATTTTTATGGAAGAGTGGGCAGAAAAAAGCCTTTACTTACACATAAAAATTGTAAGGCTTGTTTTGAGTTTGCCAAAAGACATGTGGGAGACTCGCCAAATGTATGGAGAGAGGTTCTGTGGTCAGTTGAGACCAAATTGAACTTTTTACCCACCAAGGTAAATGCTATGTATATAACTATGCTATGCTATATAACTTCAAGGAGCTGGAGCAGTTTTACCTTGAAGAATGGGCAAAAATCCCAGTGGCCAGCTTATCCAAAGCGTCTTGCAGCTTCAATTGTCGCAAATGAAGGCTCTACAAAGTACTGACTTTAGGGGGGTGAATAGTTATGCTCACTGAAGTTTTCAGGTATTTTGTCCTATTTGTTGTTTGCTTCACAAAAAAAGAAAACCAAATGTTCACATTTGTAGGCATGTTCTTTACATTAACTGATGCAAACCCTCAAAAAAACTGTGAAATTCCAGGTTGAGGGGGAGCAAAACACAAAAAAACACTAAGGGGTGAATACTTTAGCAAGCCACTGTAGATTATTTTAGATAATTGATAGTTTGCAAGTTGCAAAAACCTAGGTTCCTTTCTGATTACACCTCACTTATCTGTTTTAATCATAGAATATGAGCAGTACAGTTCTTATTATAGAGCATGGAAGCTCTATAAAGAAATCAAATGTTCCATAGTTTCTTTGTGAACCTATCAGCAGAAACAGACTGTCAGCAATACTGTAGGCTGCAAACAGATGGTCCTGCACAGGATGAGATATAGCAAGGAAAATACTAAAAAACCTTCCCCAAACAAAACCACGTGAAACTGTATGATGGTTACCTCAAAACAAGGTTCTAGGTAATGAAGCTACCTTATATATTGCAGATATATCTAAATATCAGCTACCTTCCTTTCCATTTATAAAGGTACATAATGTATTTTTATATGACAGCTGAAGCAGACATAATATTGGCTCAGAGTAGGAGGCACACCAGTATAAGTGAGCAGTGTTTTAAGCTTAAAGAAAATCTGTCAGCAGGTTTTTGCTACTTCATCTGAGAGCAGCCTGGTGTAGGCAAAAAGCCCTGAATCCAATGATGTATCACTTAGTTTACTGGGTGCAGCAATTCTGACACAGAGTTTTTAGATTTAGCAATGAAGCAGAGCTGAGAAAGCTAATCCCGCCCACATCAGGCTCTGTATATACAATGTCTATAGACAGTGAGCTGTCTATCACAGAAGGGGGCGTGTCAGACTTGGGCTCGCAGGCTGCTGTGTCCCAGCAATGATAAGCTCCTGGTGCTAAAACAATTGACGCGCCCCTGGGCCTGTGTCGCGCTGCGTTGCGCACGCGGGAGCTTACCCGGAGCCGGATCTCTTGAGGGTTGTAGTCTCGTGGCGGTGATCCGGTCCGTGCCCAGGGAGTCAGACTAAGTGGCGCTGTATCAGCGGTAGATGATGGACGACTACGCCACCCGTTGAATGCAGCTATGGAGCTGCCGCTGCAGGGCAGACCGCTGAGGCCGGTGGAAGGATGGTGCAGCGTTGATGGTATAACCCCCAACGGGAGGGGTATGGCCTCAGGGCAGCCGACGTGGATGATGGGGGTAGCAGGAACCACTCAGAGACGATGCGGTGTAGTTCAGGGTCTTTACTGGTGACAAAGATAGACCCTCCCGGAGTACTGGCTAGCGGTTGGGGCCTGGTCAGTCCTTGAGCAGATGGGATCTCCCCTGGCCAGGCGGAGTTGTAGGCCTCCCAAACTAACGATACTCTTCTGGCTACCTTGCTAGAAGCGAGTATAAGTAGCCCACGTCCCTGAGTGTACCGTGTGGTGCTCACCCGTATGGCCGGTGACTCGGGGCCTTCTAGTAGCTTCCGCTCCACGACGGCGGTGCTGGTCCCATGCGTGTGACCGTGCCTTCGGGTTTCTTGGCCAGAGGACCTGAAATCCCCTGCCTGACGGATTCTGCTGCTGGGTAGGAGTTAGTCCCCACAGCCTCGGACTCCGGGTCCGGTGATAACTTCTCAGTCAGGGCGAGCTCTGCAGCTGCCAGCCCCTGACTCTTTGTAACACTGCTCCCACAGAGCTCCTGTTGTTTCTTCCTATGCTGCTTCTCTTCTCTACTTCTGGCATGGCCCAGGAGCTGGGCCCAGACGGAGCCACAGCTCCCTGTCAGCCCTCCTGGCTGAACTCTCCCTCTGAACTCCCTAACCCTGCCTCAGACCCCAGGTTTATATAGGGGAAGTCCTTCCCCTCCCAGGACTGGGCAGGAGGTGTGGCATGCATAGGATTCCTGACCAAGAGACCTCCCACCTGCTCTCAGACATAACATTGCATTACTGTGGAAACCAGACCCCTGGGGTGCCACATTCCCCCCTAGTGAAATTTAGTACTCCAGGACTAAACATATTTTTAGAAAAACATAACAGGGTATAACAATAATAATACAATAAGAAAAACACATAAAGGTGGTCACGGCATGTCCGCAACCGGGTGCAGTCTTTGAAGGAAACAAAGGTGTCCATTTCACCAAAACAGGGAGACGTAACCAGGTAGGGGTCTGTCCTGCCCCGAGTCCTTAACAGTCTTTTAGTCCATCCTGGGTTACGCTCCACTAACTGTACAAAGGATTCCCGGTAAATCCACCAAGGACTCCCATAAATTACTAGAAACACATAATTATTTACAGGATATGGCCGCTCTCAGTCCTCGGCCAGTGGGGATAAGGAATGGCTGCTCACAGTCCTCAGCCTGGTTTAAGATAGGGGCACATGGGGAACAATTCACTAATCCCAACGGGGACCATATTTTAATTAGCAGCAGTCCTTGTACCCTTACGGGTAACTATTTACAGCTCTTTATTCACGCTACTTCCCTTCAGTAGCTAGGTCCTCTTTGTGCTCCCTCCTGAGGGTAGTCCTCAGACCCGTCCGGGTCCTCTTGGCTTTCCTCGTATTGGTAGTACTGCAGCTCCTCCTCGGTTAGCTGGGTTAGTATCTCTGCGACAGTCCTCCTCCCAGGTGGCCAGGACTTTACCTCCCTTTGGGCTGCCCCGGTTAATTGGGCCACCAGGATGCTCACTTTTTGCTCCTCTATGAGGGGGTACACCTGGAAGAGGCTATCCAGCTTTTCTCTAAAGTCATGCAGGGTATGTGACTCCCCTGAGTACTGGGGTAGCCAGGCTGCCCCCGGGATATAGGGCATGGTGAAAGGCATGACCGCAACAGCGGTGGCGCTGGCGGGGGTTGAAGCGGTGAAGCTCTCCTCCGTATCCGGCATCCTTCTCCCCCCTAGTGGACCGTGGCCTACCTTGCGATGATCCTCTTCCGTAGGCCGCGGCTCCGCAGTGGATCGTCAGGGTTGAGGACCTTCCGTCGCGCTAATGTGACGTCGGCGTCTGCTGGGCTCCTTCCAGGACCTTACGCAACGTCCGGACGTGAGGCGGGGCTTCAGTTCTCGCGTGCTTTCGGAGTCCACGCCCCTCTTCTTCCCGCGCGGCGTCCTCAAGATGGCGTCCAATGGCGGGAAAACTCCACGTGTGGCGGGAAGAAGGCTGAAGATGGCGCCGGATGGCGGGAAAACTCCACCGATGGCGGGAAGGAAGCGGAAGATGGCGCCGGATGGCGGGAATCTTCACCACAGGGAAGTTTGAACAGTCATTTTCAGGCACGCAGTACCCGGTGGTTGCGGGCACGAGATCCTGCCGACTACGCCAAAAGTTGACGCGCCCCTGGGCCTGTGTCGCGCTGCGTTGCGCACGCGGGAGCTTACCCGGAGCCGGATCTCTTGAGGGTTGTAGTCTCGTGGCGGTGATCCGGTCCGTGCCCAGGGAGTCAGACTAAGTGGCGCTGTATCAGCGGTAGATGATGGACGACTACGCCACCCGTTGAATGCAGCTATGGAGCTGCCGCTGCAGGGCAGACCGCTGAGGCCGGTGGAAGGATGGTGCAGCGTGGATGGAATAACCCCCAATGGGAGGGGTATGGCCTCAGGGCAGCTGACGTGGATGATGGGGGTAGCAGGAACCACTCAGAGACGATGCGGTGTAGTTCAGGGTCTTTACTGGTGACAAAGATAGACCCTCCCGGAGTACTGGCTAGCGGTTGGGGCCTAGTCAGTCCTTGAGCAGATGGGATCTCCCCTGGCCAGGCGGAGTTGTAGGCCTCCCAAACTAATGATACTCTTCTGGCTACCTTGCTAGAAGCGAGTATAAGTAGCCCACGTCCCTGAGTGTACCGTGTGGTGCTCACCCGTATGGCCGGTGACTCGGGGCCTTCTAGTAGCTTCCGCTCCACGACGGCGGTGCTGGTCCCATGCGTGTGACCGTGCCTTCGGGTTTCTTGGCCAGAGGACCTGAAATCCCCTGCCTGACGGATTCTGCTGCTGGGTAGGAGTTAGTCCCCACAGCCTCGGACTCCGGGTCCGGTGATAACTTCTCAGTCAGGGCGAGCTCTGCAGCTGCCAGCCCCTGACTCTTTGTAACACTGCTCCCACAGAGCTCCTGTTGTTTCTTCCTATGCTGCTTCTCTTCTCTACTTCTGGCATGGCCCAGGAGCTGGGCCCAGCCGGAGCCACAGCTCCCTGTCAGCCCTCCTGGCTGAACTCTCCCTCTGAACTCCCTAACCCTGCCTCAGACCCCAGGTTTATATAGGGGAAGTCCTTCCTCTCCCAGGACTGGGCAGGAGGTGTGGCATGCATAGGATTCCTGACCAAGAGACCTCCCACCTGCTCTCAGACATAACATTGCATTACTGTGGAAACCAGACCCCTGGGGTGCCACACAATCATTGTAAGCAAACAAAACCACAGAGAGGCATTGCTGAAATCTTTGTTTTAACCCCTACCTCTTGCTGTCTTCAGATTAAATAGTAAAAACCTGCTGACAAGTTCCCTTTAAGGGTACATTCAGATATAGAAGACTTGCAGATACATGAAAATTTTGTTGTGCATTTGCTACAAATTGCACCAGTCACATTTCATAGGTTTACATCCACAGTGAATTAAAAAATAAATAAATTAGACTGCAACTTTCATGTGCAGAAATTTCCCCCAATATTTAAATGCAATTTGTGGAAGCTTAATCTTCTCAGCCAGTACTCTATTAAACTGAAAATTTTCTGCATGCAAAACAATGTGGAAAATCTGCTGCAAATGTGCTACATTAGAAAACATTTTGCAGTTATGCAGAGGAATAGTTTGATTTGTTCACATTTAAATAAATGCAATTTATTTGACTTTGCTTAATAATAAGAAATTATTAAAAACACTGAAAATGTACTATGTGTCTAGCTACACTGTAAAGAACTTCTTGCCTTCAGTGCCTACTTGCATCAGCTATCCGAATCTGCTTACTATTCAAACTGTACAAGTAGTACTGGCGGATGTCTGTGGAATAAATGTGAAGGAGAAAACAATATATACAGTATATACCATCAGCTTACACAGAGAGCTTGAACAAACTGGCCCTGCAGGAGTAAAATTTGAAAGCCCTTTACAAGCAGAAACAAATTATAATTAAAATTGTTATTAAAACAAAGTGTCAAAGCATATTTGCAAACATCAGCTTAATTTGTCGTTAACTGTTATCCATTAAAAATGAATGCAATATTTTTTTTAGCATTTTACCACAGTGCTCAGATATTGGTGGCTATCACAGTGCTCAGATATTTCCACTTAGTCCTAGTCCCATAGTGTGGTTGATATCAGTGTTTAGGGCAATCCATGTGATAATTATTTATTGTTTTTTTTCACATCAGCGTAAAAAAATCATGCAGAAGAAAAATATATAAAACTGAGCTACACCTGTTCATGTGTTATTAAGTAGCAGTAATTAAATAGTGGTAAGTGGCACTGAGTTCAATATAGGTAATCTATTAAATATTTCTTACAGTGATGATTGTACTATCAAATATATAATTTGTAGTTATGTAGGTTTATTCCGATTCAGAAAAAGTCACCAACTTATCTGAGCCCAAAAAATCTCAATATCTAAAAAACTTTTTTGCTTTCTTACCTCAGTCAGATGTGGAGTTGGGTTAAATCCACATAAATTGCAAACCATCTTCTTGCATTCTGTGCATGCATTAAAATTAGGAAGGTCCTTTGAACCCATATTTAGTTCTGTTTTACAAAGAGGACATAGTGTTTTTGCTTCTTTGATTTTTTCAATAATTTCTGGCTCTACCTTTGCAGTCTTGTTTAATTCTGGAATGTCTCTCTTTGTTTCTTTCTCTGGAACTTTTTTCTCATCAACTGCTTTTCTCAAAGGACTCAATTTTGGCTCATCTGATACTTTTGAAGGTACGGGCTGTGTTTCTTTGTTTATCACAGGTAGTTTGGGTGAATGTGGGACCGCAGGCTCTTTTGTTGGTTTTTGATTATCAACTAATTTTTGTGCGGGTGCAGGTACAGGTTGCTTGGATGGTGTTCCTTGTGTGCTTTGTGTTTGAGTACCTGGTTGGGCTGTAGTTGATATAAAACTGGAGGCTTGGCTAAATATTGATGCACCAAAACCAAAGAGCTTTCCAGTCACTGTATCTTGTGGTGTAGTAGGCTGTATCTTTGGAGCTTCAGTAACACTTCCCAGATTTAAACTGAAACGTCTTGCTTGCTCTTGTGATTTAGGAGGCTGTGACGTAGGTTGTGCTGCTACTTGTGGAGTGCCAGGTTTAGGAAGAGGACTTGGTTTTGTGGATACAGTAGGCTGTGAAGTTTTTTGTGAAATAACAGGCTTTTGAGGAGGACTAGGCTTTGGACTTCCTGGTGCACTGGGAGGTGGGACTACTGGTTTGTGGGGAGGACTAGGTTTTGGACTTCCTGGCCCAGAAGACTGTGTGGCTTGTGGACCTGCAGGTTTATGAAGAGGACTAGATTTTGGACTGCCTGGACCAGAAGGCTGTGTTGTTTGGGCAACTACGGGTTTATGAAAAGGGCTCGATTTTGGACTGCCTGGTCCAGAAGACTGTGTTGATTGAGGAGCTACAGGTTTATGAGCAGGACTAGATTTTGGACTTCCTGTTCCAGAAAGCTGTGTTGATTGTGGACCAGTAGGTTTATGAGCAGGGCTAGGTTTTAGACTTCCTGGTCCAGAAGACTGCGTTGATTGTGGAGCTACAGGTTTATGAGCAGGGCTAGTTTTTGGACTTCCTGATCCCGAAGGTTGTGTTGATTGTGGAGCTACTGGTTTATGGGCAGGGCTAGATTTAGGACTTCCTGGTCCAGAAGGTTGAGTTGATTGTGGAGGTACAGGTTTATGGGCAGGACTAGATTTTGGACTCCCTGGTCCAGAGAGCTGTGTTGATTGCGGAGCTGCAGGTTTATGAGCAGGGCTAGGTTTTGGACTCCCTGGCATAGAAGGCAGTGAAGTGGCAGGTTTTTGAAAGAGGCTAGGCTTTGCGCTAACAAGGTCTGGAGGTTGTGATGCTTGCTGAGAGACAGGTTTGTCTAAAGGACTAGGTTTGGGACTTATTGGTAGAGGCACCTCCTTTTGAGCTAACTGGCTAGCTGGCATTATCTTTTTTGGACTTTTTGAAGAATCTTCTTTTAGCCGTGATGTCTCTACTTCTTGAGTAGTTATTTGATGTTGACCAGGTAATGCAAACTGTTTAAATTCTTTAGCAGATTGTTGAAACACCGTTTTTATAGAATCAGTTATTTTAGTTTCTGCTGTTATAGTTGCAGCGGAAGGAACAGAATCGGGTTTAATCTGAGGTTGAGAAGATACAGTCTGGGATGGTTCAGCTGGCTGCTTCTTTTCAGGTACTATTGGTTTGGATTTATCTGATATTATAGGTTTACCTGTTCTGCTTTCTGTTGCTGGCTGACTAGACTTGGATGGTGAGTCCGAAGCAGATATCTGATTTGGTACCATAGGTGATGCTTTCAGTCCTTGTTTCATTAAATTATCTGGCACTACATTGGGATCTTTCTTTGGAGAAGAAACTGATACTCCTGTTGATGGTGCTGCAGGTTTTTGCTTGCCTGGCTGTGGCATAGGTGGACCAGCCATATCCATACCAAGGGCTCTCTGCATCTGACAGTTCAAACAAAGCCATTCTTGCATCTGTTAACAAAAGAAAACAACATAACATTGATTGCATTGAGGTTTACTGTATAAATTGTCATATAATGATTCTAACATTTTTTTTTTATTCAGAAACATGTTTTTCAATTTTTTTATTATTATTATTGATACATTTAAAATAATCTCATCTATGCAAGCAAATACAATTGAATTACTTAATAGTTATTTTTGTATTTTCAAAGTCAGTATGGACCCTACACTTTTTTATTTTAGTATTCTTGTCCTTTACTTCATTCTATGTTAATCCAATAGTCCAAATTAACTGTACTAAAATGAACTGTTCAGAAAAAGGAAAAATAAACATTTCAACAGAGCAAGCCTAATATGAAAGTTATATTTTATTTCTCCATTTTAGTACTATATATTTTAGAACAAACAGTATTTTAAAACTTGTGTAAAACATGTGAAATCTTGTAGACATAAGTTAATTTTATATCCGAAGACCCACTGAGCAACATTTTAGAACATTTCACTTTTTTAAATATACATAAAATATTAAACTTTGTAAGCATCAATTTACCTATATTATATAGGTAAATGAGGTCTCTAACATATAAAGCTAAAAATCAGAATTCTGCTAGTTTTCTGTCCACTGTGGGAGCTTAAATAACTGCATGAAAGATAAAGCAATGATGTTAGATTGCATAACTTAATTTTCATACAGGAATCATCAAATTAGAGGTAGAAAGATTCCAATTAAAAACAGAATTTTCTCTTCCACATTTAAGGTAAGGACTAGAAACCATGACATTACTCATAAATATTGGTAGATGTGGCCTGATAATCAGCTTGTTAGATTGATAAAGTCAAAGTAATGTTGTAAAAATTATGTCAAATAGTAGACTATTTCTTTCAAAGGGGTCTCCAATAAAGTCCCTTTTCTAAACTTAGGGCGGTTGACAATCCTTGACTCATTATGCTCATTATGGGCCTTTCATTTACATTTGTGGCATATCACTGATGGCATCAGCTCCGACTAACAGAGAAGATCCAGTGCCGACAACTCAATTTAGGCTGCATTCATGCCATGTCTTGATCTCTACTCAGATTTCATCACTCACTTCTGTCTAAATACCAGAAAATTGGTATTCAGGCTTTCAACAGCACTATTGACCTCAAGGAGGCAAACATAGTCTAAAATCTGAAAATTTAGACTGCATTTGACCTTTCCAGAGGTGTCCATCTTTTTAGCTGAACCCAATAGCTTGATAGGCTATGAAAAATGGTGTTCAGATGTGATCGCTTGACAGGAAAGGTAAAGATTCATGGTTCAGGACTGGGCATTCAGCCCCCAGGGTGGCAGGAACAGGAACGATTAGATACAGGTACAGATTCAGGGTTCAGGCCTGGATATTCACAGCTCAGGTGGGAGAATCTGTTCACAGGACAACAACTCGTATTACTCGTATACTCTACAAATCTGGAATTTATGGTAGAGTGGCATGAAGAAAGCCATTTTTGAAAGAAAGCCATAAGAAGTCCCATCGGCAGTTTGTAAAAACCCATGTAGGGGACACAGCAAGCTTGGAAAAAGGTGCTCTGGGCAAATGAGACTCAGGTAAAATAAGTTTTTGGGCTAAATACAAAATGCTATGTGTGGCAGAAAACTAACACTGCACATCGCCTTGAAAAGAGCATCCACACTGTCAAACATGGTGGTGGCAGCATCATGCTGTGGGGATGCTTTTCTTCATCCGTAATGGTAGTTCCCTTTGCATCACTCCACAGGATATGTGCTTCCTTGGGGCAACTTCCCACTGAGTTACCAGCAAATTCAGAGACAAATTGTTTTGAAGGTACCAGGCTTGGAAACAATTTGTCTCTGGGGATGCTTTTCTTCAGCAGGGACAGGGAAGCTGATCCCAATTGATGGGGAAGATGGATGGAGCTAAATATAGGGCAATCTTGGAGGAAAACCTGTTAGAGGCTGCAAAAGATTTGAGACTGGTGTGTAGGTTCACTTTCCAGCAGGACAACAACCTTAAACATACTGCCAGAGCTACAATGGAATGGTTTATCTCAAAGCATATCCATGTTTTTGAATGGCCCATTCATAATCCAGACCTAAAACCCATTGAGAATCTGTGGCAAGACTTGAAAATTACAGTTCAAAAACGCTCTCCATACAATCTCACTGAACTAGAGCTAGTTTGCATAGAAGAATGGAGAAAACGGTCAGCCTCTAGATGTGCAAAGCTGGTAGAGACATACCCCAAAAGACTTGCAGCAGGAACTTAAGCAAAAGGTGGTCCTACAAAGTATTGACTTAGGGGGGTATAAATACAAATGCACATCACAATTATATTTTTAAAATAATTAGAAAACGATGTGTCATTTCCTTTACACTTCACATATACTTGCTACTTTGTCTTGGTATATAACATAAAATCCAAATAAAATACATTTACGTTTGTGGGTGCAACGTGAAAAAATGTGTAAACGTTCACGGGGTATAAATACTTTTTTCAAGGCTCTGTAAGTCTATTAGTGTAGATGTAAATATTAAAAAGATTGCATTGTTATTGCCAGATGAGCTCACACAAACTGATCAAAATAGGGGAAATGGACTACAGATTTGTAAGTATTGTCTATACAGCAGTAATGTAATTGATAAATTCACTTTCTACATATACCGTACCTTGCTTAGAGTGAAGTTAGAACTGTTTGTATGCTAAAGTGCTGAACAGGGACCAGGAAGTGGCCTGAACCCATCCTTATGGTACATATTAACAATTTTTTTTCTAGAATCTTGACATATACTAATGATTGGTATTTGCTAGATGTTCATTGGAAAGGAAAACCTATGCATGGATAATTTTTAGGCAGTTTTCCATGATAATGTAATAGCATGCATTTGTATTTACTTTGCAGTAGAAGTACCAAGGCCACACATAGATTTGTTGATTCTGCACCGAAAACACTAAATAGGACAAAGAAGAGAAAAAATCCATGCAGAGGCACGGTGGTGCAGTGGTTAGCACTGCAGCCTTTCGGCGCTGGGGTCCTGGGCTCAAATCCCACCAAATCCCATCTGCAAGGAGTTTGTATGTTCTCCCTGTGTTTGTGTGGGTTTCCTCAGGGTTCTCCGGTTTCCTCCCACACTCCAAAAGACATACTGATAGGGAATCTAGATTGTGAGCCCCAATGGGGACAGCGACAATAATGTATGTAAAGCGCTGCGGAATATGTTAGCGCTATATAAAAATAAAGATTATTATTATTATAATTTAAGGTATGCTCTGGATTTCCAGTATTGCATGCTTATTAAGCAATACAGAGGGTGAAATTTTATTTATGGCAAAAGTCCCTGCCAAACTGTGATAATATATAAAAAAATCGAAGGTGCAGTCAATGACAGTTTAATAGGTTCCAGGGCAAATTTTCTTGTGTGCAGGTTAAAAAGTAAAAAACCAAAGACAGAAACATAATATGCAAATACCCAGCAACAAATAAACAGCAATAGTGCATGAACCTAATTAAGGGAACTTACTTAACCTAATTTTGATCAAAATAATGCAAAATCCATCCCACCACATCACGGTGACCCTATTTGGGAATGTCTTAACCCTAATATTTAAAACCTTACCGTTTGTCAAGTGACATGCATGTGGATAAGGACTAAGATTGACCGATCCCAGCTACTAGATGCACAGACATGGGGAACAAGATGACTACAAATTACAGCTCAAGAAAAAGCCAGGCCACACCTTTATATGTACATACTAACTGAAAAAAACCTAAAAAAAATGAACTGGGATGTAAATTGGAGTGCATGCAGCATATAAGTGCATGTTTATGGTCTTTCTTAGTACTAAGCTAAGGTTATAAATATTAGAGTTAGGACTGTTCTAAATAGGGTCACTGTGATGTGGTGAGATGGCTTTTGCATTATTTTGATCAAAATTATGTTAACTAAGTACCCTATATTATTTTCATGCACTATTGCTGTTTATTTATTTATTTCAGGGTATTTGCATAATATGTTTCTGTCTTTGTTTTTTTTTGTTTAGTGGCCATGTATGACATGCACTTACATGCTGCATGCACACCAATTTATATCCCAGTTCATTTTTTAGGTTTTTTAAGGTTAAAAGTAGCTGTACTAGCTCTTATATCTTTCTGAACTTTTCTCAACTTCATGTTTTTACAAGTCAAAAAAAATCTGGTATGCAAAATAGAATAGAGAATCAAGAACTCAGCAAATGAAATGAAGACTTGATGATAAGTGCTTATATCTTGTGATTACATACAATATTCATCATGCATTTACGTATTTGTAAATATTTCTTAACCATTTCAGTCTTCATACATTTGCACGGTAATGTACAGTATTACATACAGCAAATTCATTTATTTTTTTAAGTATTACATGAAATGTCAATGCCTAAAACGACTTATACTGGGTGTCTACATTCTCTGAGAACATCCAAAATGGATAGTAACTATACACATATATGCCTAGAAGAAAAATGCATCTATCTAAATATACAAATAAAATGGAAATAATATATAGTAAAGTCAGACTAGATGAAAAATGTGGTGTTTTTCAGACAAAAGTATTCTATGTCTTGTATGTCATATATGCCATTAATATATGATTGGTGGACGTTTGATTTTTGGTACTGCCACCTGGTGGTACTGCCATACTTTATGCCCTTAACTATTTTCAACTGCACAGCACTGTTCCCAATCACCCGGTCATTTGAGTGAATGAGGCTTTGCCGCAACTCCCTGTTAAAACCAGATAGGCAAGAGTGTTGCAGTGTATATCAAACCAGAAAGGAGACTCCAACCAATGATAACATAATGGCATATCCTAGTAATATGTCATGACTTTATGAAAAACATCAATATAATAAAAAATATGCAAGCCAATAGAAAAGATGAACCACTTTATTAATTCATAAAGTCTAATCTACATTGTAATATTAAGACACAACATAAGTGAGGCTAAAGGTGGGACTCTCTACATAATCTTTACATATATAGTTAGGTCCAGAAATATTTGGACAGTGAAACAAGTTTGGCTGTTTACCAAAATAATTTCAAGATACAGTTATATATTTAATATGGGCTTAAAGGGTAGACTCTCAGCTTTAATTTGAGTGTCTTCACATCCTAATTGGAGTAAAGGTTTAGGACTTAAAGCTCTTTAATATGTAGCTGCCTCTTTTTAAAGGGATCAAAAGTAATTGGACAATCATCTCAAAAGCTCTTTAATAGGCTATTTCCTCTGTAATCCATCATCAATTAAGCAGATAAAAGGTCTGGAGCTGATTCTAGGTGTGGTATTTGCATTTGGAAGTTGTTGGTGTGATCCAACAACATGCGGTCAAAGGAGCTCTCAATGGAAGAGAAACAGACCATCATTAGGCTGAAAAAAGAAGAAATCCACCAGAGAGATAGCGGAAAAGTTAGGAGTGGCCAAATAAACAGTTTGGTACATTCTGCAAAAAAAAAGAGCACATTGGTGAGCTTGGGAATTCAAAAAGGACAGGAGGTCCACGGAAGACAGCAGTGGTGGATGATAACAGGATTCTTTTCATGGCGTTGAAAAACCCATTCACAACATCCACTCAAATGAAGAACACTCTCCAAGAAGTAGGTGTTTATGGTATCTAAGTTTACCATAAAGAGAAGACTTCATGAGAGCAAATACATAGGATTCATTACAAGCCATTAATTAGTCTTAAAATAGAAAGGCCAGATTAGACTTGATAAGACTAAAACATGGTGGTGGCAGTGTGATGGCATGGCCAAGCATGGCTTCCAATGGCCACTAGTGTTTATGTGACTGAAGACCGAAGCAGCCGGATGAATTCTGAAATGTGCAGGGCTATACTTTCTGCTCAGATTCAACCAAATAAAGCAAGGTTGATTGGATGGCGCTTCACAGTACAGATGGACAATGACCCAAAACATACTGCGAAAGCAACCTAGGAGGTTGAAGATGGATTCAAAATAAACTCCCAAAACTACTGTCAATTTTTAGGAGACACCCGGGATGATTCATCAAAGTTTGTTCGGCAGATTTCGGGAGAAAAAAGCTTTGAAAAGTAGCATTTTTTGTGCAAACGCAAGAAAATGCAACAAAGTGAGGGGAACTGGAGTAGAAAGGGGGTGGGCTGTGGTGAGCCTCAATCATCAATTTCATAATGGGTGGCAGCTATGCCACAAATCTTACTGTAGCAGTGGCTGGAGTAAGACTTGTGACAAGGAGCATATAGTGACACAGGACACTACATGCTTGGCGTTATTCATTAAAGGGAATCTGTCACCACTATGGAGTTATCAGACCTCTACTATGGGCATACATGGTATAGAAAATTAAATCTATACTTACCTGTATGGCCCATAGTAGAGGTTTGATTGCAGAGAAAAGAACTTTAATCAATTCTATTTTGTACAGGCTTGTCGTCCGGGGGATGCCAAGCATTCCCTGCCTATGTGCTTATTATTCCCCCAAATCCTCGCCTCACTGTCACTTCCCGGCACCTGTGCAATAGAAACCTGCGGTGCAGTGCACAAGCAGACGGCGCCAGGATGAAGCAAAGCGCGCAAAGCGCGCTCTATGTGAGTGGCGCTTTACACATGCCCGGGAAGTCAGGGATCACAGTGCACGTCACAGGGCCCTGTGACGTGCAGGGGAGGGGGAGAATATGATAATTAAGCATACAGGTGGGGACTTGGGGGAATAATAAGCACATAGGCGGGAATTGCTTGGCTGTCCCAGATGCCAAGCCTGTACAAAATTTAATTGATTAAAGTTCTTTTCTCTGCAATCAGACTTCTACCATGGGCCATACAGATATGTATAGATTTACTTTTCTATACCCTGTATGCCCATAGTAGAGGTCTGATAACTCCAAAGTGGTGATAGATTCCTTTTAAGAGGCAAGAGTCTCTTATTCATTATGAGGCATGATTGTCTGCTCCAAAACACCCCTTCATCAAGACAGGCAAGAGATTCGACAATCTTGATGAATGGCCACCACTTTTTTTAAGCAGTGGTACAGGAAAAAGTCTGCATCTTTTAAAAAAAAAAAAGATTTTATGCAGGACAATACTCCATCACATGCATCAATATCTCCACTGCTTGACTAGCCAGTAAAGGCCTTAAAGATGAAAGAATAATTACGGCCCCTTTCTCACCCGACCCTATTGAGAACTTCTGGACCCTTCTTAAACACGGATTTATGGTGAAGGAAAACAGTCACCTCTCTGAACAGTGTCTGGGAGGCTGTGGTTGGTGCTGCCCAAAAAGATGATCGTCAACAGATTTAACAAACTGACAGACTCCATGGATGAAGGCTTATGACTGTTACTGAAAAGAAGGGTGGCTATATTAGTCACTGATATTTTTTTTTAAAATACTAGAAATGTATTTTATACATTTTAAGTTATTTGGATATTATTCTCACTTTAACAGGTGAAAATAAACAAGTGAGATGGGAAAACTTTTGTTTTTCATTTAGTTGCATAATAATTCTGCACACATAGATATTCTCCTAAGAAAGACAAAACCTCACTTTTACTTTCTTAAATATTTAGGTTTTGGATTTATTAACCTTTTGGATTGATCGACAGTCCTGTAGTTGTTCAACTACAAAATTAATCATCAAAAATACAAATTTCCTACTGATTGTGCACACAGCGTAGTGTTATTGCAATAACTCATTTTAAAGAGAATATTTGTGGATAATAAAGCTGCATCTATCTGTGCATCATACTTTACTAGTTCTCTGACTGATCCTCAGCTTTTCTCGAGGAAGGAGAAGCAGTTATAATTACTATGTGCCGCAGCAGCAAGTAACATAATATTAACAGTATTTGAAAATACAGATTATCTTGTCTGTTTAAACAAAGAGCCAAATGTAGTTCCTGTGCTGGCTCACCCGGACGGTCACATGGCACATTAGAGTAGTGAATTACAGTTGCCAGGAGACAAAACAAAGGTGCAGATGGCTCACTGTGGTTGACCTCTTTAGCTATGCAGATCAATGTTTTATTTACTCCACTGTTAATAAAACACAAAAAAACCCTCCTTAATCTACAAGAACAAATTCTCAATATTGCTGTGCAATCAACAGCCACGTTATATGTTAAGCTAGAATAATAGATGGGATAAGAGATAGAAACAGAGGGACAGTCATACAGAACGCTAGGTATTTAAGCTGCTTAGGTCATTAGATGGCATGCATTAAAATATTTGTACTGTAAGTGTACTTATGCTGAAAAAAATATGTTTGCTTATAACCGAGCTTATATTTGTTTGCTAAACACAGATTTTGTACAAAAGCTTTGAGGTGCATTGCCTGAAATCTAAATGCATTTAACAGGAAATCTGTCAGTAATATTAACGCCCCCCCAAACCGCACATATAAGCTTGCAAATCTTTGAAAGCTAAATCTATTGACACCTTTATATTTTCTAGCTGTTGCTGCATTCCTCAGAAATCAGGGTTTACTTCATATGTAAATGAGGTCTTAAGTGCTATGGGTGTGACAGAGCACTTCTTGAGTCTCTTCCTCCTGAGGCTATTTCCCCGCTCAGCACCAGACTCTTCAGCTTGATGGATAGCTCACTGTCTGTGTGCCATCAGACAACAGGCAAGGAAATCAGAGAGTGAGGTATCAATAAAGATAAAAAGGCTGGTGCTGGACAAGTAAACAACTGCCGGAGGCAGAGTCTTGAGAAGTGCTCTGTCATGTGCAGAACTTAACATCTCATTTGCATAGAAAGGTAAACACGGATTTCAAGGGAGTGCAACAACAGAGAGAAGATGTAAAGGTGTCCATAGATTTAGCTTTCAAATACCTGCATGCCAATATATGCCGCTCATGGGGATGACTTACTGTAAACTCCCTTTAAAGACACTTAGAGATTATTTATATAAATGGAAGTAAATATTGCATGGTTGTCACTATATTATGACTGAGAGATTAATCAATACAAAATGATTTTGTTTGCTCAATGACTGTCCAATCTAAAGAGCCACATAATAAAGTGGCACAATAAGTGTTTGTTTGAACGATGCCTAATTAATGAAGAAAGAATGGCAGGTTGTTCACAATCTAGTAAAGGTGGAAACAGCTCGCAATGTTTCAGATGAATACAGTAGAAAATGGAAACAAAAAGCTTTGAAAGTAAGCTTCTATAGTAAAAAGTCATATGGCCTTCGGTGTGCTGATTTTTCACTAGAAACAATGCTTCCCACATATAAATATGTGAAAAGAAGGCATATGACAATGAAGGAACAGTAGATGTCCCATGCACTTGAATGGGTGTATTGCAGGGATGCACAACATTATTCGGTCCAAAAGTCACAATGCCATACTGATCCAATCTCAAGGGCCGCAATTTTTTTTAAGGGGTAGTTATAGTTATATGAATACAATACATCACAAAAGACAACACTAGTGCATTAATACATCAACAGAACCAAATTTTGAGTATTTGAGAAGGATTTGGAGAGTTTCTGCTCAGTTTCAGCTAAAAAAAAATCAGTATGAACACACATTAACTTAAACTGAGTTGTTTGAAGCAGAAACTTGCCAAATCCTCATAATCTCAAATCTCTAAACTTTGACACTTTTTAAGTATCAACATAGCCATGAAACCATGAAACACGTTATGGATTGCTACATGATCAGAACGACTGTCAGCACAAGAATGAAGCACCAGAACTGCCATCAGTACATGAATGCAGCATCAGAACTACCATCAGTAAATGAATGAAGCACCAGAAACACTGTCAGTACATGAATGCAGCCCCAGAAACACCATCGGTACATGAATTCAGCGTCAGACCCACTGTCAGTACGTGAATGCAGCACCAGAACCATCATTGTTACATGAACGCAGCACCAGAACCACCACCAGTACATGAATGTAAAGCAAGAACCACCGTCAGTACATGAATGCAGTGTCAGAACCTGTCAGTACATGAATGCAGCGGCAGAAACACCGTTAGTACATAAATGCAGTACCAGAAACACCGTCGGTACATGAATTCAGCACCAGAACCACCATCAGTACATGAATTCAGTACCAGAAATATGCAATTTTATTTGAATATAGCATAGAAGGACCTGGCGCACCTCGGACAACTCCGCAGTCCGCATAAAATCTTTCAGCGTGACGGATGCGGCCTGAAGGCCGTATTTTGAGCCAGCCCTGTGTATAGCTATAGCTCTGTATTGCCACAATGCAAAAGTGTTTATGGTGCCACTACCGGAAAATGTGATATTGTTCCCATAGAATTCAATGGCTAAATTCCAAGTGCATTGAAATGTATGTTTGACTACAATTCTAAATGTTACTGTTAAAAAAGGTATATCTTGTGGTGTATGTTTTCTTTCATGGCAGTCAATTTCAGGCATACACAGTTACATGCTGTACATTTACTGCATCTATACATCCAGAAAAACTGGTTCAAATGGTACCACCAAACTTACTCACCTAGTACGGGGTACGTTCAGCCTTACCATGATTCAGGACACATCCATTCTGACATACATACATTTTGTATTCAGTTAGTATTCACGAAACGACCATGAATGTTACTTATTTCCATATCGCAAAGGAAGACTAAGGGAAGATATAGGAGAGGGAGAAGAGGGGGTCGAGTCCATGTGGGTAGAGATAGAGGGGGCAAAAAATAATAATAAAATATTACTGGGGGTCTGCTATAAGCCACCAAATATAACAGAGGAGAATGAGAATCTGCTATTAGGACAAATAGACAAAGTAGCAAAACATAATGAAGTGATTGTAATGGGGGATTTCAACTACCCGGATATTGACTGGGAAACAGAAACCTGTAGATCTCAGAAAGGAAAAAGGTTCTTGACAAATATTAAGGATAATTATCTCTCCCAACTAGTGCAGGAACCGAGAGGGAAGGGCGTGTTGGACTTAATATTGACTAATAGGCCTGATAGAATAACTGAGGTACAGATAGGGGGGCACCTAGGTAATAGCGATCATCATATTATCGACTTCAAAATGCCCTTCAGTAGGGTTATCAATAAGGGAACAACAAAAACATTAAACTTTAGGAGGGCGAAGTTTGATCAGCTGATAGAAAACCTTCAACTTATTGACTGGGACAAAGTACTTAATCAATGGAATACGAATAGTAAATGGGAAACCTTCAAAAGAATTCTGAATACTCAGTGCGAGAGGTATATACCGTATGGGAATAAAAGGGCCAGAAATAAGAGGAAACCAATATGGTTGAACAAGAACGTAAAAGGGGCGTTTAATAGCAAAAAAGAGGCATTCAAGAGATTAAAACAGGAAAACAGTAAGGAGGCACTAATGTGTTACAAGGAAAAAACGAGAACCTGTAAAAAACAAATAAAAATAGCGAAGGAGGAAACAGAGAGACGTATTGCTAGGGAAAGTAGATCAAATCCCAAACTGTTCTTTACGTATATAAATAGTAAAAGGATTAAATCGGATAATATTGGACCGATAAAAAGTGAGGAAGGCAAAATCATAGAGAAAGATGAGGATAAAGCTAATCTATTAAATAATTTTTTTTCGACAACTTTCACAAAGGAAATAGAACTAACAGGAGAAATGAGAAGTGACAAGCTTAATCCTCCACTAAGTATGACAAATCTAACCCAAGTTGAGGTACAGAAACGCCTCAGTAACATTAAAATAAACAAATCACTAGGACCTGATGGCATACACCCACGGGTACTAAGGGAACTAAGTAATGTGATAGACAGACCGTTATATCTTATATTTAAGGACTCTGTTGAGACTGGGTCTGTACCACTTGATTGGCGACAGGCGAATGTAGTGCCAATATTCAAAAAGTGACGCCGGAAACTATCGGCCGGTGAGTCTGACGTCCGTTGTGGGCAAAATTTTTGAAAGCTTCATTAAAGAGGCAATTACGGAGCATCTTGATGCTAATAATCTTTTAATCCCGAACCAACATGGATTCATGAGGAATCGCTCCTGCCAAACAAACCTGATTGACTTCTACGAGGAGGTTAGCTCTCGATTAGATCAGGGGGAACCAGTGGATGTCGTGTTTCTCGACTTCTCAAAAGCGTTCGATAGCGTGCCACATAATAGGTTGGTATACAAAATGAGAATGATGGGGCTGGGGGAAAATGTCTGCAAGTGGGTAGCTAACTGGCTAAAGGATAGAAGGCAGAGGGTGGTTATAAATGAAATATTCTCAGATTGGGTAAGCGTCACTAGTGGGGTACCACAGGGGTCTGTACTAGGCCCAATGTTATTTAATATCTTTATTAACGACATAGTCAACGGGATAAATAGTAAAACATCAATATTTGCAGATGACACAAAGTTATGTAAAACAATTAATACAAAAGAGGACAGTGCAGACCTACAGAGGGATTTGGATAAGCTGGGTAGGTGGAGCATTAAATGGCAAATGAGGTTTAACGAGGAGAAATGTAAGGTCATACATATGGGAAGGAAAAATGGAAGTCACCAGGACTCACTGAATGGGAAATCATTGGGGAATTCAGAGATGGAGAAGGACTTGGGCATCTTGATTGATAGCAAACTAAATTGGAGTGCCCAAAGTCAGGCCGCTGCTATAAGGGCAAACAGGGTAATGGGATGTATCAGAAGAGGTATAGCTGCAAAGGATGAGAACATTGTTCTTCCACTGTACAAAGCACTGGTCAGACCACACTTGGAATACTGTGCTCAGTTATGGGCCCCAATATATAGAAAGGATATAAATGAGCTTGAAAAGGTACAAAGGAGGGCAACAAAATTAATAAAGGGAATGGAGGGACTGCAATACCCAGAGAGGTTGGCAAAACTAGGACTATTCAGCCTGGAAAAGAGAAGGTTGAGGGGGGGACATAATAAATGTGTACAAATATGTTAGGGGACAGTATAGAGATCTTGCCCGGGATTTGTTCAAAAGGAGGGATATTACGGTAACAAGAGGGCATTCACTAAGACTGGAAGAGAAAAGGTTTCAGCACCAGCATAGGAAGGGGTTCTTTACGGTAAGAACAGTGAGAATATGGAATTCACTGAGTGAGGAGACGGTAATGTCAGATTCACTAAACCAGTTCAAGCGGGGACTGGATGCATTTCTAGATACCAGGCAGATTTCAGCATATACTTAAAAATAAAATAAAATAGTAGGTTGATACAGGGATTTATTCTGACTGCTGGTTTCAGAGTCGGGAGGGAATTTTTCCTCAGGTGAAGATTGGCTAAATCATTTGGGGTTTTTGCCCTCCTCTGGATCAACTTTAGCAATTACAGAACTAACAGGTCGAACTTGATGGACGCAAGTCTTTATTCGGCTTTACAAACTATGTTACTATGTAAAGTGAATTTGTTGATGGTAATAAAAAAAAAAAATTGAATTATGCTATTTTGAGACACCGTGGCTGGGTATCCATTAGTCTGGGTCTCGGTCCTGCTCGGCCCTTATTCACATTTACATCATTTGACATATGGTAAGGTTTTAATACTAGAGGTTATGACCATCCCGAATAGGGTCACCTTAATGCGGTGGGATGGATTTCACATTTTTATGATCAAAATTATGTTAACTACGTACTCTATGTTATTTTCGTGCATTATTGCTATTTATTTATTTACTGCAGGGTATTTACTCATTTTGTTTTTATCTTAGATTTTGTCTATTTTGTGAGATGACAAATTATTTTGTCTCAATTTGCAACAAACAAGACACAATTATTTTTTTACAGAAAAAAATGACATAATGGGCTATATACTTAGCTCATTTACAAACAGAGTAAAAACAGTCTAAAATTTTTAAAAATAATTGCAATTAATATGATTGTATGTCAGTTTTCTAAGGCAGGACTTCTCATGTTTTTTCTATTAGGATCTCCAGACTGACTTAGATGATGTCCGCGTCTCACCAGCTGTAGTGAAAGGCCATGCTCAGATTAAGGCCCCAATTCATCAAGGCGATTATGCCAAAATTGTGGCGTAAGTCACTTTGAAAAGCAGGGAATGGGAAAGTCTATCCTCACTGAATACAGATTTTACCTCAGAATTAAGAATTTTGATGACAGATCAATTCTAGAAAAGAAGCAGATTTCTCTGATAAGATATATTACAGAGTTGCTTATTTTCAGCTGTACTATTGATTTATGAAAAAAAAATTAAAACAACAGTTATGCTTTAACCCCTTTACGACCTTGGAGGCATAGGTACGTCCAAGGTCATCTCCCTCCCTTTGATGCGGGCTCCGGCGATGAGCCTGCATCTTTCCCAGCACATGACAGCTGATTTGATCAGCTGTCATGTGCCTCTAATAGCCGCAGGTGGAATCGCGATCTACCTGAGGCTGTTAACATGTTAAACGCCTCTGTCAAACGCCAATAGTGGCATTTAACATGGCCGTGCTGGAAGCGCGTCATAAGTCCCGCCCATCTGCACCCCTGTCACATGATTGCGGGATGCCGAAGAGTTGGCATGGCAACTCGGGGTCTGCAGGAGACTTCTGTGGTTGTCATAGCCAATCTGCTATGAGTGCCGCTCAGCGGTCAGCATTCAGAGCAGACACATAGCAGGGCTATGGAAAAACCCAAGGTGGTAAAGGGGTTAACCCCTTCATGACCTTAGACATATCCATACCTCCAGGTTAGGAAGGACTTCCCAACCTTGGAGGTAAAAATACGTCCTGAAGATTTTACGCGCACAAAAGCTGTGCAAGTGATCGCCGCCAGGTGTTGAGCTTACATGACAGCTGACACCCGGCTCTCACTGCCAGGAGCAATGTGGTGCCCACACTGATCCCGGCAGTTTAACCCTCTAAATTCTGTGATCGATATCGATTGCAGAATTTTAAAGACATGGAAAGAGAGGGGGCTCCCACTTCCCTTAATCGGCGCCCCCGCAACGTCATTGCGAGGGCCCGATTACTGCAATGGTGACCCAATGTTGTCATGACGACATCTGGGTCACCAGGCTCTAGCAAGCTTGTTAGACCATGCTCCCAGCATGGTCTAAGTAGCTTGTGTGAGAGCAGAAGTGACAGTTATATGGCATTGCATAAATAGTTCACGTTTGGTATCGCCAGGTCTAGAACGACCCAACCTATAAAACTGTCACACTAGTTAACCCCTTCAGCGGAACACCGAAAATAAAATAAAAAACGAGGCAATATACTACTTTTTCATCATACCATCGAACAAAAAATGTAATAAAACATGATTAAAAAGACAAATGTAAATATAAATGTAAAAATAGCATAGCTGAAAATGTCACCTTGTCCTGCAAAGAACAAGCCACCATACAATGGTGATTTTTTTATTCTCACGGCTCTATGATATAAACTTCTGTGAAGCACCTGGAGGTTCAAAGTGCTCACCACACATCTAGATACATTCCTTGAGGGGTCTAGTTTGCAAAATAGGGTCACTTGTGGGGGATTTCAACTATTTAGGTAGATCAGGGGCTCTCCAAATGCGACATGGCGTCCGCTAATGATTCCAGCAAATTTTGCGTTCAAAAAGTCAAATGGTGCTTCCTTCCCTTCCGAGGCCTGCCGTGCGCCCAACCAGTATTTTTCCTCCACATAGTAGGTATCAGTGTACTCAGGAAAATTGCACAACAAATTGTATGGTGCAATTTCTCCTGTTACCCTTGTGAAAATAAAAAGTTTGGGGCTAAAGTCCAATTTTTGTGAAAAAAAAGTAAAATGTTAATTTTTTCTTTCCATATTCCATTACCGTATTTTTCGGACTATAAGACGCACTTTTTTCCTCCAAAATTTTGGAGGAAAGTAGGGGGTGAGTCTTATACTCCGAATACTATATACATGGCTGTGCGTGGTGGTGGGTGTGGGGGAGCGGCAGCGGGGGATGAGCGTGGCACAGGAGGCAGCAGCCGCCTGCTGCAGCCTACGCTGTGCCCACTACTAAAGAAAATGAATATTCCCTGCTCCCCACGCCCATGGGCATGGAGAGCAATGAATATTCATTTTTCTTAACAGCCGACACACTTTAGCCGCAGCGCAGCTCCTGCTGCCGCTCTGTGGTCTGTGTGCCCGCTATTAAAGCTGATAAATATTCCCTACAACCCATTCCCATGAGTTGTAGTGAATATCCATGGTCTTTAATAGCGGGCACACAGCAGTGACTATTCCAGCACAGCGCCCCACACTGTGTGAGGGCGAAAGGCAGGGACGCCATGCGTGCCCTGCCATATGCGGCTCACACAGTGAGAGTGTCGGCAGCAGAGCGGGACAGCGCTGGAGGAGAGAGGAGGTGAGTATGATTGTTTATTTTTTTTGTAAGTAGCGTGATGGGGGCTCAGAGGGTGCCATGCAGACCAGGAAGGGGGCTCAAGGGGTGCCATGCAAACCAGGATTGGGTCTCAAGGGGTGCCATGCATACCGGGATGGGGGCTCAAGGGGTGCCATGCGCACCAGGATGGGGGCTCAAGGGGTGCCATGCGTATCAGGATGGGGGCTCAAGGGGTACCATGCATACCAGGATGGGGGCTCAAGGGGTGCCATGAGTACCAGAATGGGGGCTCAGGGGGTGCCATGCATACCAGGATGGGGGCTCAGAGGGTGCCATGCATACCAGGATGGGGGCTCAAGGGGTGCCATGCGTACCAGGATGGGGGCTCAAGGGGTGCCATGTGTACCAGGATGGGGGCTCAAGGGGTGCCATGCATACTAGGAGGGGGCTCAAGGGGTGTCATGCATACAAGGATAGGGGCTCAAGGGGTGCCATACATACCAGGATGGGGGCTCAGAGGGTGCCATGCATACCAGGATGGGGCTCAAGGGGTGCCATGCATACCAGGATGGGGGCTCAAGGGGTGCCATGCATACCAGAATAGGGACTCAAGGGTGCCATGCATACCAGGATGGGGGCTCAGAGGGTGCCATGCATACCAGGATGGGGGCTCATGGGGTGCCATGCATACCAGGATTGGGGATAAAGGGGTGCCATGCATACCAGGATGCGGAATCAAGGGTTGTCATGAATACCAAGATGGGGTATAAAGGGGTACCATGCATACCAGGATGGGGGATAATGGGGTGCCATGTATTCCAGGATGGAGGATCAAGGGGTACCATGCATACCAGGATGGGGATGAGGGCCAGGTATACCAGGATGGGATGGGGGCCACTTATACCAGGTAGAAGGGGCCATACATACCAGGATGGAGGATATTAACATAATTGGTGGACATTACCCCTATAATAGTGTCAGCAGCAGACTCCCTCCCCCATAACAGGGCATCATGACCACATTTTTTGCTTAATTTTTTTTTCCTATTTTCCTCCTTTAAAACCTAGGAGCGTCTTATGGTCCGGTGCGTCTTATAGTCCGAAAAATACGGTAATTCCTGTAAAGCACCAGAAATGTGTTATTTATTAACTATTTTGTGTAACATATCTCTCTGGTTTAAGGGCATAAGAAAACAAAGTTTGAAAATTGCAACATTTTCAACATTTTCGCCAAATTTCCGATATTTTCACAAACAAACGCCAGTCATATCTAACAATTTTAACCATTATCATGAAGTACAATATATCACGAGAACACAACTTCAGAATCACTGGGGTCTGTTGAAGTGCTCCAGAGTTATTACCTCATAAAGTGACACTGGTCAGAATTGTAAAATTTGGCCTGGTCATGAAGGTGAAAACAGGTTTGGGGGGGTGAAGGGGTTAACGCATATTGTGTATATTGTGTGGTATAGAGGATTATGCATATGTTGGACATTATTATACCCTCACATTTTACATATGGTGGCTATTACCACTTTGGAGCACAGTTATAGGACACTATTTTTTTCCTCCTATTATAGGGAGTATGTGACCCCCCTCCTTTTTGGAGTCACAATTAGTATAATCCCTTTATGCTTTTAGTCGTACCTTTTTCCTACCTTAAATTATATTACAGGGCTTTTATCATTTCTTCCCTGGTGGTTTATTCATTACCTTGCTGTTATTTACCTTACAGGATGGATAGAAAAAACTATTTTCGGTCTTACATATGAATCATGTGCCTCTTAATGAATCAGGCGCCTCTGAATCCAGTAGGCCCCCTTATCAAGAGTGGTGTGAGCAACGATGAATTAGGGCCATTGAATGGCTCTCAATTGTCCTTTTTGGCTTCCTGAATCCACTATGGGCTCGCTCATAGGAGCGTATAACGCAGATGAGTGCTATCTGATGTTTTATCGAATAGCACTTGGCCCAATCTCATATAATGGCACAGTGCAGATCTGCGTATTTTATTCTCATGCCAATTCGACATGAGGAAAAAAATCACAACACGCTGAGAAAATTGGATTACACGTACCCATTCAAGTCTATGGATGCATGTAAAACATTAGAATGCACTCATATGTTTATCCCAGTACAATCTGATCCCCGCCCGCAGACTCACACAATGGCAAAGATGGAGAAATTAAGTTTTCCCTCTTCTCCGCACCTGTGATACGACTCTCTCATCGAATCATTGAGTTGACATTCGGCTCAAACTCTTATCAGACCCCGATGCACTCCCAGCTAATTTGCATATAACTTCACAGCTGGATTTCTTAGCAATAGCACTGTGGATTTCTACAAAAATGGTATCAATTTGATTAGGGTAATAGCAGACTAAGACTGACCCAATGGCAAACTGGTGAACCTCAAAGTGGACCCCTGAGCCATGAGCGGGCCCCCACCACTCAACCACCCCTCAGGAACAGAAAGGGAAGATTATAATAAAGGTAATTTGGGCTAACGACCAGGGACCGGAGCTCCCGAAGGAGCCAAGGGACAGATTGCATTATATTCTATTTTTCTAGCATTAATGGCATGAAACACCATGCAGGGAGCGTTCTTCCAGCTCCGTTGCCTACAATAGAAAATTACAGAAAAGCTGCAGGAGGCCATTCTCAAGTTCCTGCCTGGTGCTTTCTCTTTGTCTCAGGAGGCGCAGTGACGTCATTACGCAGATTGCGTCATTTAGCAGGCACATGGCAAGAAAAGCCTTATATCATTAAGGGGAGCGTCACTGCAAAGGATCATATGTATAGGTGAGTATTTCCATTTCTTTAATCATTAGCAGATCATTATCATGTCTCTAAATTTTGTGATTTCAATACTTCCATGACTTTTCTTTCTTGTTGCAATTTCAATGTTGAGGAGTTTATATGTGTGATATACACAGGGCAGCACGCTGGCTCAGTGGTTAGCACTGCAGTCTTGCCGCGCTGGGGTCCTGGGTTCAAATCCCACTAAGGACAACATCTGCAAGGAGTTTGTATGTTCTCCCCGTGTTTGTGTGGGTTTCCTTTGGGTTCTCTGGTTTCCTCCCACACTCCAAAGACATACTGATAGGGAATGTAGATTGTGAGCCCCAATTTTCAAAACAGTCCTACATAGTCACTGTAGAAGGTACATAACTTATGGGAATAAAAGGGCTAGGAATAGGAGGAAGCCAATGTGGCTAAATAAGGAAGTCAAGAGGGCAATGAAAAACAAAAAAAGGGCTTTCGGCAAACTTAAACAAGAAGGCAGCGAGGAAGCGCTAATATCTTATAGGGAAAAAAACAAAATCTGTAAGAAACAAATAAGAATAGCAAAAGAGAAGACAGAGAGACTAATTGCCAAGGAAAGTAAAACGAATCCCAAACTGTTCTTTAACTATATAAACAGTAAAAGGATTAAAACTGATGGAGTTGGCCAATTGAAAAATAACCTGGGTAAAATCATAGAGGGCGATGAGGGTAAAGCAAACCTACTCAATAGCTTCTTCTCCACTGTTTTCACAAAAGAAAACAATTTATCGGAGGAAATGCAGAGTGATAAAGTAAACCCTCCGCTAAATATCACCCACCTAACCCAGGAGGAAGTTCAGAAACGCCTAAATAATATCAAAATAGACAAGTCACCAGGCCCAGATGGCATACACCCCCGGGTACTAAAAGAATTAAGTAATGTGATAGACAGACCGCTGTATCTTATATTCAAGCACTCTTTATGGACAGGGACTGTCCCACTAGACTGGCGCCAAGCAAATGTGGTACCAATATTCAAAAAGGGGTCTAAAAGTGACCCTGGGAACTATAGACCAGTCAGCTTAACGTCTGTTGTGGGTAAATTGTTTGAAGGATTTCTTAGAGATGCTATTGTAGAATATCTTAATGATAATAACTGTCTAACTCCATATCAACATGGATTCATGAGGGATCGCTCCTGCCAAACAAACCTGTTCGCCTTCTACGAGGAGGTGAGCTCACAGCTGGACCGGGGAGAGTCAGTGGATGTTGTATACCTTGACTTCTCCAAAGCGTTTGATACCGTGCAACACAAAAGGTTGGTATATAAAATGAGAATGCTTGGTCTGGGGGATAATGTGTGCAAGTGGGTAAATAGCTGGCTGAGTGATAGAAAGCAGAGGGTGGTTATCAATGGAGTAAGCTCAGGGTGTGTCAGGGTTACTAGCGGGGTGCCTCAAGGGTCTGTCTTGGGCCCTATATTATTTAATATATTTATTAATGATCTAGTGGAAGGGTTGCATAGTAAAATAGCAATATTTGCAGATGATACTAAACTTTGTAAAGTAGTTAATACAGATGAGGATAGGGCACAGCTACAGGAGGATTTAGATATATTGGGGAGTTGGGCCAAAAAATGGCAAATGGGGTTCAATGCCGATAAATGTAAGGTCATGCACATGGGAAAGAAAAACAGCAGTCACCCATACATATTAAATGGGAAACCGTTGGGGAAATCTGACATGGAGAAGGACCTGGGCGTCTTGGTTAATAGCAAATTAAATTGGAGTGCCCAGTGTCAGGCAGCAGCTGCGAAGGCAAATAGAGTCATGGCATGCATCAGAAGAGGAATAGGGGCATATGATAAGAACATTGTTCTTCCTCTGTATAAAGCGCTGGTAAGGCCGCACTTAGAATATTGTGCACAGTTCTGGGCTCCGGTGCTCAGGAAAGACATATTGGAGCTAGAGAGGGTACAAAGGAGGGCGACTAAGGTAATAAAGGGAATGGAGGGACTAGAATACCCAGAGAGGTTGTCAAAATTAGGCCTATTTACGTTGGAAAAGAGAAGGCTTAGGGGAGACCTCATAAACATGTATAAATACATCAGGGTGCAGTACAGAGATCTCTCCCATGACCTGTTTATACCAAGGATGGTGACAAAGACGAGGGGGCACACTATGCGTCTGGAGGAAAGGAGGTTCCTGCACCAGCATAGAAGGGGATTCTTTACGGTCAGAGCCGTGAGACTCTGGAACTCTCTGGGAGAGGAAGTGGTGATGTCCAACTCACTTAATGAGTTCAAGAGAGGCCTGGACGCCTTTCTTGAGAACAGTAAAATTACATCTTATGCTTAGTTAATTAATCTAGGGATTTAATCTGACTGCCAGATTGGTGTCGGGAACTGAATTTTTCCTCAATGATGTAAATTGGCCTATACCGCATGGTTTTTTTTTTTGGTTTTTTTTGCCTTCCCCTGGATCAACGCTGCGGAATAGCTGCAGTGCACAAGAAATAGGCTGAACTGGATGGACGCTTGTCTTTTTTTTCGGCCTTATAAACTATGTAACTATGTAACTATGGGGACAGCGATGATAATGTCTGAAAAGTGCTATATAAGAAGATAATAATAAAACCTAGTACCCTGTAAAAAGTAACTGTTGCAAGAAGCATTTCAACAGAATGTGATTGCTCCAGTGTTTTATTTTCTTGTGTTTATTTTGTTAAAAAAATGCTATAATACTGCTGTCTGTACAAACGTACTGATTAGCTTAAACATGTTTTGAAAATTACTTGTTAATGATTTCAATTGCCACCATCTTGATTTCACCAGCATCTGCATCACTGGTTTGCAGGTACTGACTAGTGAATACAATGGTTGAGGAGGCAGCCGTCAGCTCACTCTTCCACCAGTCAGCCTGTAGGTCTGAGATTCAGCACAGCAGGTGCAATGTCATCATCAGATCTCACCTGCTGTGTGGAGACTTACTCTACACACAGCAAAGACCAGAGCAGCGCATCGGGGAAACAGGGTGAAGTGAATAGTATATATTTATTTTTTTATTATCATTCGCTTGCTGGGAATATATGTGAGAACATCATACTATGTGAGGGCCACTATATTATGTTTAGGGGGCTGTGGAGGTATCATATTGTGTGTGGGTTGAGCTGTGGGGGGGTCAAACTGTATAAAGGAAGCTGTGGGGGCATCATACTGTACTGTAAGTGGGTTAGGTGGGGACCAGCATACTGATTTTGGAGCTGTAGGGGCATCATCTTGTATGTGGGGCTGTGGTGCTATCATGCTGTGTGAGGGGGGGGGCTGTGGGGACATCATACTGTGTGTATGAGACTGTGAGTACAGTATATCATAATGGGGCGACTGTAATGTCCATCATACTGCGTGGGGTGGGCTGAGAAAACATCATACAGTTTGGGAGGTTGTTAGTCCATCATACTGTGTGTGTGTGGGTATCATACTGAGTGTGGGAGCAGTGGGTGCCATAATACGGTGTAGGAAAACCATTGTGGCCATAAAACAGTGTATTGGGAGCTTTGGGTGTCATCATACTGTGTAGGAAACTGTGGGAGCACCAAACTGTGCTGAATACTGTGAAGGCAACTTTCTCTGAGGAGGGGAGCAGTGTGTCCCACCATACTGTGTGTACAAGAGCTGTAGGGGCTAAGGGGTCATCAAACTGGGTTGGGAGACATCGTACTATGTGTTGGGAAGCTGTGGGACCATCATACTCTGTTAAGGACTGTGGTGTGTGTGAGGGTTGAAGGGATATCACACTGTTTGCGTGTGGTGTTCATCATTCTGTTTGAAGAAGTTGATGATCCAGTTACAATGGCTGAAAACCAGGAGCAGTGCAATTTATAAACTTTATGAAAAACAGTAAATTATATTGTTTTGATTAGCTGCTACTGATAATACATGTTACAATAAGCCCTACTATATATAACATGTATTAGCAGTAGCAACTATGAGTGCGGGGTTTGCCAGAGAAACAGCGCTGCGCTTGTTTGTCCATCAGCAACCATGCAGCTTGATTATTTGTATTGATTTGGCAAGTGCACACCTAATAATGTCCTCCAAGTCTACCGTGTACCTCAACCTACAAGATCCTGCTTGAGGTGGGGTCTGATAGGCTTTCTACGTACTTTCCATCCTGGTTTCATCTGTTTTACCTGATACAAGTCAATAGATAAAAAAGTTCTTGCCTCAGGGGAAAAAAAAAAGGAATGAGAACAAAACTGATGCAACTAGAATGCAACTAGGAAGCAACTAGGATACCACCTGAGAAAAAAATGGTCCATTTCTCTCAGGTGGTAACACTTGGATGACAATACTCACATGTGTGAATCTAGCTAAGCGACTGGGGTAAAGCTCTGCATTACAGAATATTGCAATGCAGTGTATAACCAATGCGATCATAGGATTTCATGTTCATCTCCCTAAAATTATTGTAAAACTGTTAAAAAAATGTTATGTAATTAAAAAAAAAAGATAAAGAACCCACCCTAAAACTCCAGTTTTGCCAATAAAAAAGTTTAATCTGAGAAAAACAAAAGCCCCCCAAAAAAGTCATATTTGGAACCTCCGGATTTGCAATAATCTGTACTATAACACAGTATTATTATTTATCCAGCACAGTGAATGCCGCAAATAAAAAACTAAATGAAAAACAATGCCAGAATGGCAGTTTTAGATGACCCTGCCTCACAAAAATATGAAAATAAAATTGATTAAAAGTTGTATGTGTCCCAAAATGGTACCAATAAAAAATAAAGCTTGAGTTGCAAAAATAATCCCTCATTGAGGTTTTTAAATGAAAAAAATGTAAAAATTCTACACATGTGCCCAGGATACATCATTATGGTGAATAGGTTCTGGTAAAAAGCAGCTGGAATGAGGTTTCCCGGGCGCATGCAGTTATGCTCTGCCCATAGCAGAGCAGAGTAAAATGAGCCTGTGCGAGCCGATGATGCTAATGCGCAGACGCGAGATCTCATGTATGTGGATGACTCATCATTCACATTAATCAAAGCCGGAGGAAAGCTTTTGGAGGCAAGGAGGCGGCAAGGAGGCGACGCCAAAGAAATGATGCTCATCGGACCGGATCAAAAGCATTTACATACAGAGCGGGAAAAATAAAAAGGTATTTTTGCTAGTATATAGGGGGAGTTAGGGGATGATGGACACATTTGTATAATGCAGTACAGGTGCTTACAAAGGTAAAGGCATTGGTTCATACACTAAAAAACTGGTGACAGGTTCCCTTTAAAGTGCAAACTATCAGAATTAAATTGAGGGTCTTCACATCCTAAAGGTTAGGCATTACAGCTTTTTAATATGTAGCTGCCTCTTTTTAAAGGGATCAAAAGTAATTGGACCATTATCTCAAAGGCGCTTCAATAGGCTGCATGGGCTAGTCTCTCATTAATGCATCATCAATTAAGCAGGTAAAAGGTCTTGAGATGATTGCGGTCAAAAAAGCCCTCAATGAAAGACAAAAAGACCATCATTAGGCTGAAAAAAAGAAGAAATCCATCAGAGAGAAGAAATGTTAGGAGTGGCCAAATCAACAGTTTGGAAAATTCTGGAAAAAAAAGAGCGCACTGGTGAGCTTGTGAGTTCAAAAAGACCTGGACATCCATGTAAGACAACAGTGGTGGATGATCGCAGAATCCTTTCCATGGTGAAAAAAAACCCTTTCACAACATCCAACCAAGAGAAGAACACACTTCAGGAAGTAGGTTTTCAGTCTAAGATTTCATGAGAGCACCACAAGATGCAAATCATTAATCAGCCTTAAAATTAGAAAGGCTAAATTAGACTTTGCCAAAAAACATCTAAAGAAGCCAGCCTAGTTCAGGAAAAGCATTATTTGGACAGATGAAACAAAGATAAACCTGTACCAGAATGATTGGAAAAAGAATGTATGGAGAAGGCTTGGAACGACTTATGATTCAAGAAGAAAGAAAGGTGATTCCAGCAGCTAAACAGGAAAGGGTTCTTTACAGTCAGAGCAGTCAGACTGTGGAATGCCAACCACAAGAGATAGTGATGGCAGACACTATAACAGCTTTCAAAAAAGGGCTGGACAATTTTGTCGATATAAATAACATTGTGGGTTACAGTTAATTTAGTGACAAAATGTACAATTAGTGGAGGAAGGTTGAACTATCTATGTAACTATGTAATCAATCAGATCAAAGCACCACCCGATCTGAGAAAAAAACAACCCCACTGAAAAACTATGCCATAATTGCTGTTCTTGTGAATATCGCCTCAAAAAAAATTAAATAAAAAGTAATCAAAAAGTCATACAGTATGTACCAAAATGGTACTAATACAAATCAGAGCTTTAAATGTTACAGCTCTCACAATATGACAACCAAAAAATAAAGCGATTTTTTGTTTAAAAAAATAAATTATTTTTCTTGTGAAAAACTAGTAAAACATAAATGAAGACATATGTTTGGTATCACTGAAATCGTATTGACAAGCAGAATAAAGTTAACATGTGAATTATACTAGATGGTGAACTCTGTAAAAAATAAAATTTATAACCATTCCATATTTAATGTTTTTTGTTAAATTCCACCACCCAAAAAAATCATCAAAAAGTGATAAAACAGTTATATGTACCCAAAACTGGTACTAGCAACAAGTACAGCCTGTCCCACAAAAAAACAAGCCCTCATACAGCTCCATCTATGAAAAAATAAGAAAGTTATGGGTGTCAGAATATTGTCACAAAAAAAGTGCTAATTTTTAAAAAAAGTAATTTCTTGTGCAAAAATAACAAGACTTAAAAAAAATATAAAAATATGTCATTGTCGTGTTCACATCAACCCGCAGAATAAAGATAATATGACATTCATAACTGAGAGAGAACACTGTTTAAAAAGTGAACAAAATAAAGAATTGCTTTTTTTTCTTCATTTTGCTGCCCAAAGAGTGTAATGGAAAATAATGAAACGTTGCACAACTAAATGGCAACAATAAGCCCTCATACAGCTCCGCTGACGATAAATTGTGAAACTTATTATATGGTGACCCAAAAACAAATTATATTTTTTCCAAAGAATGTAATAATTTTCCAAAACGAATGTAAAACTAAATAAAATCAAAAAAATTTGGTACTGCCATAACAATGCTGAACAGTCCCGTTTCACCATTTATGTTTTCTTTTTAAGCCACTTTCCTTTTTTGTCTTCTCGTACTAGTTGCCATTTTTGTTGCCAAATTCCTGAAAATGGTAAATGCAATTTATGAATTTGGAACAACTTCAAAAATAGCCTTTTTCTGTATTTCAAAGTGATTTCTGCCAAAATACACTGAGAGGTTGTGGTGGGGGGCAGGGGCGGGGGCTGGAGCGGAGTTGCTCCAGATTTTGCTCAACTGATGAATCAGGCGAAAACATCTGGAAACTCCACCCACCAAGTGGAAAAAAAAGAGTAATTAATGGGGGGGGCAAACAAGGAAAAAGCGTCACATATGGAAAACTAGACAAAAAAAGGCACAAAGGCAATGATGAAACGGAGTCTATATTTCTGCAGTTCTGAGAATAGCGTAAATTTAAAAAAAAAGTTAAATAACAGTGGCGGAATTGCTGTTTTGTTTATATACTTTCCCATAAAGAGTTAATAAAAGTTTGTCAATAAGTTTCATGTTCTCAAAAATGATGCTACTGACAAACATAATTAATTCCAAAACAATCAAACTTTCATATAACTATACTGTCAACATTTTTTTAAAAAAAAGCTTTCGCTCATTGAATGACACAATAATAAAATGTAAAAAAAAAAGCCATCATAGAGGTCAAAACTGACACTGGTGCCAAGAGATTACAGAGGTCGTCTCAAGTTTGGAAGCTATTCCCTATCCAATGGATAAGAGGTAACTTTCCGATCAGTTAGGGTCTGATTGCTGTGCCCGCCGTTGAACATGATAATTGGTTTCTTGGTATCAGTGGGGGTCCCAGCGGTCAGAACCTCTGGCATTTGGAAAGTCATTCCCAATCCTGTGGATAAAGGATAACTTCCAACATTGGCAAAACCCCTTTAAGGGGATAAATATAATTTGCGACCAGGTTTTTGCTGCATCACCCGAGAACAGCGTAATGTAGGTACAAGGATCCCGATTCCATTGTGTGTCATTTACTGGGATTCTTGCTGTAGTTTTGATAAAACACCATTCTATCAGCTGCAGCTCTGTTAATCCTCTGAATGATAAACTTCTTTCTGTGTAGTCATCGGTTTTCATAAGCTTCAGAAAAATATACTGTACATATTCATGTCTTCTTTTCCAGGCATTTTGTTTAAAAGTGTCTAGTGAGGGGCACATATCTATTAATTTTGGTGCAATTAAAAAAAATGATTTCTCTAAATATTGATTTGTGCTAAAAAAAGTAACTTATGCCAGAATCCTAAGATAGCAACAGTAAAACATCTCTCTTAAAGGGCATAGTGTCAAGTATCAGGAATTAGCATATCAGATATACATTTTTAAAATAATTAGAAAACCATGTATCATTTCCTTTACACTCCACAAATACTGGCTACTTTGTGTTGGGATATCACATAAAATCCCAATAAAATACATTTAAGTTTGTGGGTGTAACGTGAAAAAATGTGGAAAAGTTCACGGGGTATGAATACTTTTTCAAGGTGCTGTATGTACCTTTTTGTAACTGAAATCGGATTCAGAGTACATTTGATTCACATCAAATGAATTCAATAAGGATTGAGTTTCAAAGCCAAAATCAAGCGAACCTGCCGGATTCAAATTTCGCTGATTGCTCATATCACAAGTTTTGAGATAAGAACAACCAGTAGAGCTCTGGAGGAACTTCCGGTGAGCTCTGGAGGAACCTCCGGTGAGCTCTCCTGCTCCTTGCTTCTGTAGTCTGTAGCATCCTTTAAGGTAGTACTGGCATCTGAGTTCTGAAGTACTACCATAATAAAACTCCCTGTGCCGCCTTAACACTTCCTTCCTTCCTCCTCACACACATACTTCTGTCTTTTTCGCTGTAAGGGCACAGAGAGAGAGGGGTCTGCAGGCGGCAGCCTTTTACCTGCACTCAGAAACTCAGCTGTAAAGTAAGGTTTTCTATGTGTGTATATTTATTGGGTATGTGTTTACTGTATACATGTGTGCACTGTGTGTGAGTACTTATGTAGAAAGTGTGTATAGCTATCAGTGTGAGTGAGAGGGGCCCTCATTCAGTAAGGGGTGAAATGAGTGGTGGGGATGGAGCCCTCAATCAGTTGAGTGACTGGGGGCCCTCATTCAACAACACCTGTATCACCACTTACTGAATGAGGGCCCCCACACTCACACTGACAGTTTTACACGCATTATACATGAGTATAAACATTCATACTCCGTAGACACATGTACACACTCACAGTTCATGACAATTGTGCGTGTTCAGCAATGGGCCCTCAATCAGTTATGACTAGTGTTGAGCCACCCCCGTAGTGTTCGAGTTCGGTTCGGTTCGTCGAACACCCGTGTGTTCGCCGAACTGTTCGTCGAACTGTTCGTCGAACACCTTCGAACACCGTTAAAACCAATGGCAGGCAAACAAAAACACATAGAAACACATAGAAAACACCTTCAAAGGTGTCCAAAAGCTGACAAACTGCTCAGAAGACATAACTAACACATGGAAAAGTGACAAGTACATATAGTCATGCGAAAATAAAAGAGGTGGAGGAGTAAAAGGAGGGGGAGACACAGATATAGGCATGTCATGCCCTTCTAAAATCCAAAAAGTGAGAAGCCGACAAGGCCAGTCCGCTCCTGCCCGTGCCACCTCCGTGTCGCCGGGTTTGTGCCAGAGCCGCGGTGAACCCTGATGGCCAGCCCCCCTCTCCCAATACTGGTGCCTGTCCGCTGGTGGGTCGAGCGAGCCCCCCTGTGGTGGAGGCAGCTCTAAGCTTTTTAATTTAAATTGTCTCTCTAATTTGAATGAATACACTTTAAATCCATTTACAAGGATCTATTGGAGGGCAAGTCTCATGCCAGCAGCCGCGTAATTCCAGCTCCAGTAGCGTCCACTAAAGCTGCTGCAGTTAAAAAGCTTTTATAAGGATCGAGCTCGGCTGTCCACCGCAAGGCATCCTACTGCCAGTCCCTGCCCCTATGCCTTGGGGTGCCTCCTGATGCTCTTCACTGAGTATCCCATGGTCCCAAAGCATTTCCTTTGAAAAAATTAAGTGTCTAAACTACAGGTGGTGTAGCTTGCTTAACAGCCGGGATAATCCGCTGACTAGCAGACACTGCTACTAGGCACAAAGTATTTCCTGGGCTAGATGCAGTTAAAAATTTGTAATTAGATACTCTCGTTGGATGCTGAGAAAGCATTCCATAGAGTCTCCTGGCACGCCATATATGATTCTCTTAAAAAGCTTGGGGTAGGGGTCTAGGGGACCCTTTTATAGCCAAAATCACGGCCCTGTATCACAATACGTCACCTAGGCTGAAAATAAATGGAACTGTAGCACCCTGAGGGCTCGGTTGCTACAGAGGTATTGCACCTCACCCAGAGGTGTGATATCTCACTCTCAGGTAAGGATGGAGTGTGGATCAGGACCCGACACCTGCATGCATTACACCACATTGCCGTGGGGCAGGGCGACCAATATGCCTCTGAGATGGGCACGACAGTCCCTGTCCCTGGCTGGAGTGGGGGGAGGGAACACTGAGGAAGGGGAACCCTGTAGTGCAGGAGCAGGGAGGAAGCAGTTCCTGGGTGCATTGAGAAGGGAGTATAAAAGGTGGGCACCATCTTAGTTCAGTGCAGAGAAGTCTGAGCAGAAGTGGCAGGGAGCAGGGGCTCTGCATGAGCTCTGCTCCGGAGGCGGGCCTAGTAACAGAGGCCCAGGCCTGGAAGAGGGAGAAGGAAGGAAGAGGAGCGGAGAAGGCTCCAGGAACGAGGAAGGAAGGGATCCCAGGGGTGCGGACGGGCGAGTCGCCACCGCACGCCCGAATCCACCTGCGTGGAGGGGTCAGGCCAAAGGGGGAGACCGGTCCCCGAAACTAGTGGAGGCAGGAAACGACCCTCAGCTAGAAACCGGAGGCTGTGACATTTTATGTGGCGCAGCCCCTCGCTACACCCGCTAGGAAGGCACCACATAGGGTCAGGGAAACTGGCGCCAAGTTTACCAAGAGGAGGCCCGAGGCAGCTGGACAGAAGGGTTGGAAAGAAAGGCCAGACAAAGGACAGACAAAGGGGGTCCTGTGAAGCGCTCCAAAGTTATCTGGGAGTTGTCTGAGCCCCTCACCTGGTGAGCACAGTACGACGTGGGCAGCCGTTACCTGCAGACGTGGTCTGGATAATAAGAACTGTGAGTAAAGGCCCTGGACTGCATCACTGACTCCGTGTCGTTACTGCTGCTGCCCTGCACCATCACCCCCATCCTCCGCATACACTGCCCTGAGGCTATACTCCTCCCGTGGGGAGTTATGCTGTGCTCTGCTGCACCCACAACACCAGCCTCAGCGGTCTGCCCTGCAGCGGCGGTTCACTCTGATCGCAATCCATGGGTGGCGTAGTCGGACATTTAAACATCAAAACCACATAAATAGTTCCGCCACTGGTTTGACCACCCTGAGCCACGGAACCGGGTCGCCGCCACGAAGACTACAACCACCAGCATCCACCAAAAAGGGTCCGGCTCCGGGTGTCCCAAGGCCCAGGGGGTGCATCAGAACATTTTCATCACCTTTCACAATCACCAATGGGACAAGGCAGGGATGTCCTCTGTCCCCTCTCTTATACATCCTAGTGACGGAGCACCTACTCTCATCAATTCGCCATAACCCCAATATTAGGTGGATTGAGGTGGGAGGCACCGAGTACAAGTGCTCTCTATTTGCTGATGATGTCCTAGTATATATCACTCAATCACATATATCCATCCATGCTGTTATGGCTGAAATAGATCACTTTGTTACATGGTCAAATTTTAAAATCAATGCAGCGAAGTCTGAGGCCCTCGATGTCTCCCTCCCCAAATCCATATAGGATTCCATCCAGTCCAACTTTCCCTTTGCCTGGCCCTCACAGGGTATCAAATACTTAGGAATTCCTATTCATAGAGACCTCTCCCATCTATGTTATCTTAATTTTGGGCCCTTTATTGAACAACTCCATACAGACCACGGTTGGCAAGTTAGAACTGTAAGATTCACTACGTGAACCACTGGTGTTTTGTGGAAAAGCACATGTACACTGCCTTCCAAATTATTATGCAAAAAGTGTTTAGGAGTGATAAGGGAAGAATTTGTTTGTTTGTCAGTTAAACTCATTGATGGTGATGTGTGTCAGGGCTCTTTATATCACTGTAAGCAATTGCAGACACCTGTGCTAATTAGTTTGGCAGGTGTGTCCAATGAAAGGCAAGACTACTTAAGAAGGCTGTCTCACATTATTAAGCAGCCTACATTTTCTGCCAAAATGGGAAAGAAAAAGGATGTGTCGGCTGCTGAGAAGCAACAAATTGTGGAGTGTTTAGGTCAAGGCATGACTACAATCAACATTGTGCGATGATCAGGATGAAGTGTCTTGGCAATCAAGAAGTATGTAGCTGATTCACAGTACACACGTGTGCGTGCTGATAAGGGCAAATTGAGGACTCTTTCCTACAGGCAATTACGTCAGGTTGAAAGAGCAGCGGCAAAAAAGCCTTGTCATAGCAGCAGACAAGTTTTTGAAGCTGCTTGTGCCTCCAACGTCCCCCGAACTACAAGATGCAGGGTCCTTCAGAGGTTTGCAGCTGTGCATACGCCATCCTGTCGACCTCCTCTATCCACTTCACACAAGCAGAAACGGCTCCAGTGGGCCAAACATTACATGAAGACTGATTTCAAAACTGTTTTGTTCACGGATGAGTGCCGTGCAGCGCTCGATGGTCCAGATGGATGGAGTGGAGGATGGCTGGTTGATGGACACCCCACGCAAACACGGCTACAGCGCCAACAAGGAGGAGGTGGAGTAATGTTTTGGGCTGGAATCATGGGGAGAGAGATTGTCGGCCCCTTTAGGATCCCTGAAGGCGCTAAAGATGAACTCCATAATGTATGTGGATTTTCTCAAACAGCACTTCCTGCCATGGTTCAAGAAGAAGAACCGTGTATTTCACAGCAAGATCATTTTTCTGCATGATAATGCACCATCTCATGCTGCACATAAAACATCTGCATCTCTGGCTGATATGGGCATAAAAGGGGACAAACTTATGGTGTGACCCCCATGCTCCCCTGACCTGTACCCCATTCAGAACCTTTGGAGCATCATTAAAAGGAGTGTCTATGATGGCGGGAGGCAGTTCACATTTAAGCAACAGTTCTGGGAGGGTATTCTGTCCTCATGCAAAACAATTGAAGCAGAAACCATCCAAAACCTGACAAATTCAATGGACGAGAGAGTTCAGAAGCTCCTTTCGAACAAGGGGTCCTATGTGAAAATGTAACATCACCTAGAATAAAGTTTTGAGTTGAAAACTGTTTGATTTCAGTTTCTAACAACCTGCTAATGCTTATAATTTCAAAAATGACCATTTTTTTGGTCTTTATTAAAATGAAAAGGTTGATCGAAAAGTTTGGGGGATCTAAGAGTGTGGCAACCCAGTAGTCATGATTACTTCGAATTCTGACAATATGAGGGTCATGCTGCAGGTAGTGCAGCAAGAAGGCACTTATGTGTCTTGCGCATCTCGGAGCCCCAAAATTATTTTCCGGGCTAGATGCAGCTAAAAATTATTATTAATTTTAAATCTGGTGAAGCATTAGTATAGATGGCCTAATAGGATCAGTGCTGCACACTGCTACAAAGCCCAAATTATTTTCCAGCCAAGATACAGATAAACATGATTAGTAATTTGAAAGCTTAAAACGGTTAGTAGGGTGATTTTAACCAATCATCAAGCTTTTACTCTCCCCAGGATGACACAGGGGTAGAAAAGTCGTTTCGGATCCATGATTTGTTCATCTTTATGAACGTGAGTCTGTCTACATTATCAGTGGAGAGCCGCGTGCGCTTATCTGTCAGCACACCACCAGCAGCGCTGAACACACGTTCAGACAGAACGCTGGCTGCGGGGCATGACAAGATCTCCAAGGCGTAAGTGGCTAGCTCCGGCCATTTATCCAGATTGGAAGCCCAAAAAGAGCAAGGGTCCAGTGACACAGTCGTGGCTTCAATGTTTACTTGGAGATACTCCTGTACCATCGTCTCTAGGCGTTGACTATGTGTCAGACTTCTTGTCTTCTGTGGCCTTGCAAAGGATGGGCTAAAAAAGTGGTGAAATGATTCCGCAAAATTGATGTTACCAGCAGATACTGTGGTTCTGTTACGGTTTGAGTGCTGAACACTTGACGGTCCCACGGTTGGCAAGTTGGAACTGTGAGATTCACTACGTGCACCACTGGTATTTTGTGGAAAAGCACATGTAAGATTCTGCAACAGTCTCTGCTGATACTCCTGCATGCGTGCATCCCTTTCTATGGCAGGAATAATTTCTGCAAATTTACTTTTGTACCGGGGATCTAACAGTGTGGCAACCCAGTAGTCAGGATTATTTCTAATTCTCACAATTCGAGGGTCATGTTTCAGGTAGTGCAGCAAGAAGGCACTCATGTGTGTTGCGCATCCAGGAGCAGCAAGTCCCTGTTGTGTTGGTGGCGAGGTAACAATCATGCTTCCTTCCTCTGTCCTCTCCCCCCAACCTCGCACAACAGAAATGTGATCAAGGTCTCCCTCATCTGATGAGTCTTCCATCAGTTCGTCCTCCACTTCTTCCTGGGCTCCTGCACCTTCCTCACTAGTTTGGCTGCTACCATGCACCCTGGTAAAACCATCTCCCCCACCCTCACATGCCTGCCGCCTTGGTGCTGCCGACCGTCTGGACCTTGCAGATGTTAGCCCTTCCGCATACAACTCCTCCTCCTCTACTTCCTCCACCTCCTCTTGTGCCACCACCTGACTCCGAATTCTGTTTAACATGTGCTCCAGCATGTAAATCACCGGAATAGTCATGCTGATAATGGCATCGTCAGCACTAAACATCTTCGTCGCCATTTCAAAACTGTGCAGAAGGGTGCATAGGTCCCTGATCTGAGACCACTCCTCCAGCGTGATTTGCCCCACCTCTGAATCTCGTTGGCCCAGGCTATACGTCAGAACGTATTGCACCAGGGCTTGTCGGTGCTGCCACAGTCGCTGCAACATGTGCAGAGTTGAATTCCACCAGGTAGGCACATCGCATTTTAGCCGGTGAAGTGGCAGGCCCAACGACTTCTGTAGAGATGTAAGTCGCTGAGCTGCGGGATGCGAATGGCGGAAGTGAGCACACAGCGACCGTGCCCTCTGCAGAAGGCCATCTAGTCTGGGATAGTGGGCTAAAAATTGCTGGACAACCAGGTTCAACACGTGAGCCATACAAGGCATGTGTGTGACATTGCCCCGGCGAAGGGCCGCACCCAGGTTTGCAGCATTGTCGCACACGGCCTTCCCTGGTTTCAGGTCCAGTGGAGACAACCATTCATGAAATTGGTTCTCCAGAGCTGACCACAACTCCTCAGCTGTGTGACTCACATTTCCCAGACATTTCAATGTAAAAACCGCCTGATGACGTTGAGCCCTACTGCCAGCATAGTAAGGAGGTGTGCAGGATCCCTTCTGCGCAGTTAGAAAGCTTGTGGCATGACCAGACAGGCTTTGGGTGCAGGTGGAAGACCGAGAGGAGGTTGAGGAGGCAGATGCAGTGGAGGAACTTTGACATAAAGAGGATTGACGCACAACTCGTGGGGACGGCAAGACTTGGACAGCAGCCCCTTGTCCTGCTGTCACCATAGTTACCCAGTGCCCAGTCAGCGACATGTAACGCCCCTGTCCATGCCTACTCGTCCAAGTGTCTGTGGTGAAATGCACCCTGTCACACACAGAGTTTCTCAAAGAAGCGGTGATGTTGTGTGCGACATGCTGGTGGAGCGCAGGCACACCTTTCTTTGAGAAGTAGTGCCGACTGGGCATCTGGTACTGGGGCACTGCGACGGACATAAGGTCTCGAAAATCCTCTGTGTCCACCAGGCGGAAAGGCAGCATTTCTGTAGCCAAGAGCTTGCAGATGGTGAAATTCAACCTCTTAGCTTTCTCATGGCTAGGAGGAAATGGTCTTTTACTTGTCCACATCTGAGGGACTGAGGGCTGGCTATTGTGCTTAGACGGGGTTGATAAGGGTGTCCCCGGCAAACTGCCGGTCTGTGAGGAAGATGCAGGCGGACATGTTAGGTTGCCTTGATCCAAAGGTGGTGCTATCGATGTCGGACAGCGCTCAACACCAGCTGGTGTTACCACCTCCAAAGAAAATGATGACCTGCCAATCACGCTGGCTGTTGCGGGTAAAGAGGTGGCAGGTCTGCGCCCCAAAACAGGTGTGACTGCTGTCCCCCCAGTCACAGAGGATGAAGAGGCCGCGGATGCACAAGATATGGCAGACGGTGGTTGGCCCGGCCGGCTAGGCCGCATTGTAGCACACTGAGCTTCCCACTGCAACTTATGCTTCATGTCCATGTGCCGGATCATGCATGAAGTACTCAAACTATGTATTTTTTGGCCTCTACTTAGCTTTTGCTGACAAATGTTACAGATAACACGAGTTGGGTCATCTTTATCGATCTGAAAAAATGCCCAGGCTATGCAAGGCTTAGCACCCATGCGACCTGAAGAGCCACCACGACTTGTGGTGAGAGGCAGAGTTGTGTTTGAGGATGCAGTTGTTGACGTGCTTCCAGTACTACGTCTCTGTCCAGGAAGGCGCAACCTGACCTCGTCGTCACTAGCATCTTCCTCCACCTCCTCTGCTGACCTCATCTCTTGGCTGACTGTGGGTTGACAGTAAGTGGGATCTCCAACCTCATCATCATCACCCTGTGCGTTATCACACCCGTCGTCCTCAGAGCCAACCTGTTCCTGCCCTGACAAAAAACTAAAGTTGTCGCTCCAATCAGGTATTTGAGTCTTATCATCGTCTTCCTCATTGTCTCCACCAACAGGAGTTACAGTTTGGGAATGAGGGTCTACATTATGGTCAGAACCTTCTGCGTCTGGTCCTGGATCCGACTCATAAAGATTCTGGGCATCAGCGCAGATCATTTCCTCGTCTGGATTCACAGAAGCGCTGGAGTCGACCTCTGATTCCCAGGCTATAGTATGAGTAAACAGCTCTGCAGACTCAACCATCTGTTCTACCTCATACTCAGACGGGCAGCTGGAGATTTGGGAGCTGTGAGGAAGCAAGTGCGATTGGGGTGACACCTTTGAGGACTGGAGTATTTGTGATGTTGAAGTTGATGTGGAGGAGAGCCCACTTAAAGGAGCACTTGATATCCGTTGAAGCACCTGCTGTTTTTGTGCCTCATCTGGAATTTGTAGCGATTGGCGTGGCCGTAAGAAAGGGATCTTATCACATTGTCCGCTAAAAGAAGTAGACATTTTAGTTTGGCTGGAAGATGGTCTTTTTTCTGCAGATGTTACTGTTGCTTTAACACCTACCCCACGGACACAACCTTTTTTCCCCTTCCCAACACGCCTATTCCCCTTTCCACCAGCAGCAGGCCTTTTTCCACTCATTTTGGTGGTTAACTAATTCACAACTCTGGAGTTGTTTGCACAAAAAAACAATGGATGGGAACCGAGCAGAGCTGAGTGGCCAAACTGTGGTATTAGGCCAAAACTATTGGCTGGGTTAGATGCAGAAAAAAAATATATTCAATTTGCAACCTGATGGAGGTCTGTATAGATGGATTAATAGAACAAGTCCCACACACAGCTAGAAGCCCAATATTTTTTCAGAGGTAGATGCAGAAAAAAATATATTCAGTTTGCAACCTGATGGAGGTCAGTATAGATGGACTAATACAACAAGTCCCACACACAGCTAGAAGCCCAATATTTTTTCAGAGGTAGATGCAGAAAAAAATATATTCAGTTTGCAACCTGATGGAGGTCTGTATAGATGGATTAATAGAACAAGTCCCACACACAGCTAGAAGCCCAATATTTTTTCAGAGGTAGATGCAGAAAAAAATATATTCAGTTTGCAACCTGATGGAGGTCTGTATAGATGGATTAATAGAACAAGTCCCACACACAGCTAGAAGCCCAATATTTTTTCAGAGGTAGATGCAGAAAAAAATATATTCAGTTTGCAACCTGATGGAGGTCAGTATAGATGGACTAATACAACAAGTCCCACACACAGCTAGAAGCCCAATATTTTTTCAGAGGTAGATGCAGAAAAAAATCTATTCAGTTTGCAACCTGATGGAGGTCAGTATAGATGGACTAATACAACAAGTCCCACACACAGCTAGAAGCCCAATATTTTTTCAGAGGTAGATGCAGAAAAAAATATATTCAGTTTGCAACCTGATGGAGGTCTGTATAGATGGATTAAGAGAACAAGTCCCACACACAGCTAGAAGCCCAATATTTTTTCAGAGGTAGATGCAGAAAAAAATATATTCAGTTTGCAACCTGATGGAGGTCTGTATAGATGGATTAATAGAACAAGTCCCACACACAGCTAGAAGCCCAATATTTTTTCAGAGGTAGATGCAGAAAAAAATATATTCAGTTTGCAACCTGATGGAGGTCTGTATAGATGGATTAATAGAACAAGTCCCACACACAGCTAGAAGCCCAATATTTTTTCAGAGGTAGATGCAGAAAAAAATATATTCAGTTTGCAACCTGATGGAGGTCTGTATAGATGGATTAATAGAACAAGTCCCACACACAGCTAGAAGCCCAATATTTTTTCAGAGCTAGATGCAGAAAAAAATTATATTCAATTTGCAACCTGATGGAGGTCAGTATAGATGGACTAATAGAATGATGCTATGCCCAAAAGATTTTACTTCACTAGGTGCAGTAAAAAAATTGGTATTCTATACACAGGTGGTATATCTTGCAACACAGATAGGCTACTCCACTGACTAACACACTCTGCAATAGGCCAAAAAGGATTAGCTTTGCTAGATTCAGCCAAATGCTGTGAAAAAAACTTGCACAGCACTGGCACAGACCTGCCTGGCAAAAACTGATAGGAACTGATGTAACCTAGTCCTGAAAAGGACTCCAATTACAATTAGTCTTTACTCCCACAATCTATCTATTTAAGAGCACAGACCTGCCTGATAAAAGTCGTAGGAAATGCTGTAACCTAGTCCTTAAAAGGACTGCAATCACAACTATTCCCTACTCCCAAGCTATCTGTAGATTTGTGCGAAAATTGGCTTGAAATTAACAAGGTATAGCGCACACAGCAACAGCGGTGCCGTCTAACACGCAGCTGCAGCAGTGAGAAAATGGTGGCGACGGGGAAAATGGCTTGGTCTTATAGGGCAAGGACATGTGACATACACTGCCAATGACACATGCCCTTGCTTGTGTGAAAAAAAGCACTTCGCTCCGTGTGTGCGCTGCTGATAGGCTGACAGTTTGCACCTCCCCACTGTAAATGCGGGAAAGAGAAAAAAAAATGGAGATCTTCATTGTTCCTGCAGAGATCCATCCCCTGCCCCTCCCCCCACCCCGCTGTACACTCAAACTGCGTATTAACATTAATTTTCATCATTACTGAGAAAAAATCCAGTTATGATTTTGGTGCACGAACAGTTATCGAACATAACCTTGAACAGCCGAATTTTTCTCAAATTGTTCGTGTTCGCCGAACGGCTCGAACACCGCCCAAAACAGCTCGAATTTGAGATTGGCGAACAGTTCGAGTAGAACAACGCTCATCTCTAGTTATGACCTAATAGGTGATATAGAAACAGAACTTTTCATAAATAGTCTATAATGGTGAAGAGTTAGAGAAAGTTCTGTTTCTATATTAATAAAGCCATAACTGGTTAAGGGCACCCTCCCATCCCCCATTTCCGTCAATATGGGCTCTTCATTCACACATCAGATTTTTTGGTATGTGTGCTATCCATCATTTTTGCAGACCCATTAAAGTGAATATGCTTTTTCACCTGACTTTTTTTTCGGAGAAAATTAAAAACCTGAGACATATCCTACTTTGATCCGTGCTGCCAGTAACCGCACTTATTACATGCAGATTTTGTTGTGCATTTTACCCTATGCAATGCAAAGGGTTAAATCCACAGTGAAAATCGTCACAAGGAATTGAAGCAAAGCGGAATTTCCACTTTGTACTGTAATCTTTGAAATGATGAATGCAACAGAAATCTAGCGCTTGTGCTGTACCTGCTTGGAAACGCTGATTACGTGAGACATTCACCATGAGACTAACCTATACTAGGTGAGAATCACAGCGGGCTATTACCTGATGTAATAATTGTGTACATTATTACCATGTCCATATCCATTATTTAAGGCCAAACCTTCAGTTGATAACTACCCCTGAGGATACAGGGACGGTGATACGTGAGGGGTTTCTGTGCGACAACATAAGAGATTTCTTTCATTCTTCTTATTGTCATGTTTTTCTAGTGTTTTTACTTTTTGCAGGTTTCCAGTTTGGTCTACATTCGATTTGATGGACTACGTTGGACCGGCATGGGATCTATGTATTTAATAAAGTGGTAACAGAGGAGTGGTGCCAGGAATGTTTTTTTTTTTAAATAAAGCATTTTTATTTTTTAACACTTTATTACAGTATTAGTAATGTATCTGACAGACAAATTTCCACTACTATCACTGGGACTTGGTATCAGCTAGTGTTGTTTTTTGTCACTTAATGGCTGTTAGGGCTGTACTCCCTCCTATATTTCATTTTTACAATGTGCCTAAGAGATACCAGGCAGATTGTTGCTAGCTGCATGTCTGCTGTGCCCGATGCCGAGCTCTGCCGGCACAGACTCTTCAACTCTCCTCTGTTGGCAGGACGTGACTGCCGACGTCATGCTTATTGACAGCCGACTTCCCGATGCCTAACTGCGGTCAGTCGGTTGTCATTCAGCATGACATCACTTTTCACGCCCCAACAACAGAGCAGCCTGGAAGAAAAACAGCTGCTCTGCTGACGTGGAGCAGCTGAATCGTCGGCAGGAGCGGTCTATGACCGCTCGGAGCCGGAATCAGGTAGAACAGGCAGGTAGTTAGCAATTACCTGCCTGTTAGTTTTTGGACCCATAGTTAAAAAGATTCTGGATAACCTCTTTAACAATTCAAACACAGGTGTAATGGGAAGAGCTGAGTTACCCTCAGAATTGGACCATGCAATGTGACAAGCCAGCTCGGGATTGACTGCTGGTTGGTGTTTTAGGATGTGAAGGGACCAATATCCAGGGACCTTCCATCCTGGTAGTATCAGTTTGCTGCTGTCATTATTACCTTGGTTGGTTATTTTTGCTTTCTAATTATTCATTTATACAGAATTGAGCAGTCTGCATCCACTATGCTGTGACTATTTATTTTTGATAGATGCAGAAAAATAATTAGATTTGAGAGCCCTCAGTGGTTGATACCTTTTAATGGCTAACTGAAAAGATGGTAACAAGTTGCAAGCTTTCCAGACTACTCAGGTCTCTTCATCAGACATAGTATAAGGCTATGTGCACACGATGCAGAAATGCTCCGGATTTTTCCTGAGCGTTTCTGCATCTCCCCTGGCAGAAAAAAAGCATGTGGATTGCCAGGGACAAGCGGAAGTGAAGCGTTCTTCACATGCATTTCCGCATGCGGGTTGACAAGCGCTTTCCAAGCGATTTTAGCATCACTTGGAAAGTGCTTGTCAACTTGGTCACACAATAAAAAGTCCATGCAACCAGCATGGATTTATATAGTGTGACCGTAAAGAATGTTTAGAAATAAAAAAATAAATCTATACTTACCTTCCGATGGCCCCCGGAGACTTGCTTCCCTCCGATCTCCCTTGTCGGCAGATCGCGGTACACTGAAGGACCTCCCGACATCAGCGTCGTGTGACCCGTGACATGACTATGACGTCAGCGCAGGTCCTCCAGTCCATCGCGAGCTGCCGGCAAGTGAAGACAAGGAGACCGCGGGCCGTCAGAAGGTAAGTATAACATTTATTTTTTATTTTATTCTTTTTTTCACAGTTTCTATGGTACCCGGGTCTGCATACACATATATAGTGATGCGGAATCCATGAGTACCAATGCAAGTCAATGGCGGCGAAAACGCAGCACTTCCGCAAAATAATTGGTAGTGCTGCGTTTTTTTCCGCAATGATAATCCGCAGCAGAAATTTCAGCAGCATGTGCATAGCACATGCGGATTATCATTGGGGAACATGGCCGGCCTTCTACCATGCGTTTTTTAAGTGTTTCTGCAGCATTTTTGCCGCTGCAGAAACGCTTAAAAAACGCATCGTGGGCACACAGCCTTACACAAAATCTGAAGAGTCACATATTTCTACACAGCAAGACACAGAAATAATGCAATAGATGAGACAAGTGACGTAAAGCAGAAGTATTACTATAGGAGAGGGATAAACAGTTGTGGCCGTAAATATTGGAATAGTTCATAGAACCGGTGATCACCGGATAATAAATCTTTCACACTCCTTATCTATGAACTATTCCAATATTTACGGCCACAACTATTTATCCGTCTCCTATAGTAACAGTATATAAATATATATATATAGTAATAGTATAGTAATTTTATACAGAGATTTTCCTGACAACACTCGAGTATTTTCCTGTAGCAAAAACCAAACGTGTGAACATATCCATGGTCATCGGCATGGTTTAGTGCAGTACAGTATGGCTATGTTCACACATGTTGGGGTTTTTTTAACATCACAAATCTGCAGCAAAACTTATCTCTGGCAGGAAATCAGCTGAGTCAAAAATGCTGGTTTTGCTGCGTTTTTTTATGTATTTTTTTCACTGTCCTTCTGTCTCTATTTATGCATGTACGTAAAGTTCTGTGAAAAAAAAGAACCCCCTTCTATTTTGCAAAAAATACTGATGCAAATTTTGGTGCGTTTTTGATGCGTTTTTTTAGCCTTTTTTTCACCCCCCATTACTTCCTATGGGTGAAAAAACGCTGAAAAAACGCTGAAAGAAGTGACATGCTCTATTTTCCAAAAACACAACAAAGGCACAAAACACACAGCAAAAAAACAAAAAACAAAATGTGTGAACAGAGAATTCTGGTTTCTCATTGACTTTGCTGGTACTGAAAAACGCAGCTGAAAATTTGCATAAAAATCTGCAGCAAAAAACGCTGAAAAACCCAACATGTGTGAGCATAGCCTATTGCTTCATTTTATTTATTTATTTTGTTAAAGCAAAAAGTTAGTGTGGATCTACCCTAAAAAAGAAAGGATACACAATTACACACATGACACCCAAGCATCACAATTATTTACGACACAAGTGTTTGCCAAAATCTGCTCATCAGGCAATACATAATGTCCATAGAGAAGAGCACAACAAAGACACATATAACTATAAGTAGAAAAAAAGAACGCAGCCATACAGCGACTACTCCATTTTATAAAGATAATCTTATCTTTGGTGGTCTAATTAAACTCTCGACTGCTGGAAAAGACAGGACCTTTCTAAGCTAAACAATCCAACTTTCTACAGCTCTCCATGGCATCTCAATTACATTGTTTCCAATTACAAGAGCTATGTGAAATTGAACTGTATCTAGTCAGATGGATGGATAGTTTTACATTACCACCGAAAGGAACTATTCTATCCACTGCACCTTGGCTAACCTATAACTTCTTCAATATGGGCATTTAGAAGTGTTTTGTAGACATAAAATATACATTTTGTTTACCATGACTTTAGATAATTAATGTAATTTGAGGAAGTAATATATTTCTAGACTGCATTTATTAAAATTATTAGTATTTTTACAGAGTTGACAGCAGAACAATGAACCTATCCCTTCTATATAATCATGGATAAGTTCATTGTTTTATATACATGCCATGCTAGGCAGTTTTCTCTGCTATCATCTTATATGAAAGATGGTCACTTTCTATACACTAGGGTAGAGGCGGGCAAACTGCGACCCGTGGGCCGGACTGGAGTAACCAGAGGGCCGGATGTGGATGGAGACAGCCTAAGGGCTGAAACAGTGGCCCACGGGCCGCATCATGTACAGCTTTCACCAATCAGGATGTGCAACTGAGCCAGGAAACACGATGATATCACTTCCATGCATTTCCTGGACAGAGAGTCAGTGCACAGGAGACAGGAGCAGAACTCCGAGAGAACAGGAATGAGGTGGGTATGTGCTGTTGATTTCATGTGTATGGGATGTTTGCATGTATATAGGAGGCTATGTGGAGGCTCATACTGTATTTAGGGGGCTATGTGAGGGCTTATACTCTATAAAGAGGAGGGCTTATACTGTATAAAGAGAGGCTATGTTGGGACCCATACTATATATAGGAGGATATGTAGGGGCTCATTCTGTATTTAGGAAGCTATGTGTGGGCAATACTGTATATATGGGGTTATGCAGGGGCTCACACTATGTCTAGAGAGGCTATTTGGGGGCTCATACTGTATATAGGAGGCTTGTCTGGGCTCATACTATATGTAAAAGGCTATGTTGTGGCTCATACAGTATATAGGGGGCTATGTGTGGGCTCATACTGTATTTAATAGTCCATGTTGGGGCTCATACTGTATATAGTAAGGCTATGTGGGGGCTTATACTGTATCTAGGAGGCTATATGGGGGCTCATACAGTATATAGGGGGCTATGTGGGGCTCATACTACATACAAGGGGCTATGTGGAGGCTCATACTATATATATATAGGGGGCTTATACTGTATTTAATGGGCTATATTGGGGCTCATATTGTATATAATGAGGCTATGTGTGGTCTCATACTGTATCTAATAGGCTATGTGGGGGCTCATACTGTATATAAGGGGCTATGTGAGGGCTCATATTGTATATAGAGAGGTTATGTGAGTGCTCATATTGTATATAGAGAGGATCTCTACATATTCTTTTTAGAGAGACTATATGGGGGCTCATATTGTATATGGACAGTTAGGTGGGGGTCTCATAATCTATATAGAGAGGCTATGTGGGTGCTCACTCTGTATACAGGGGGCTATGTGGGTTCTCACACTGTATATATAGAGGCTATGTGGGGCTCATACTATATATAGAGGGGCTAAGTGGGGGCTTACATTGTATACAGGGGCCTATGTTGGGCTCATTCTGTATATAGAGGCTATGTGAGAGCTTACACTGTAAAAAGAGAGGCTATGTGAGGGCTCATACTGTATATAGGGGGCTAGCTATATGGGGGCTCATACTATACATGGGGCTGTGTGAAGAATCCTATTGTATATAAAGAGGCTATGTGGGGGATCATACTGTTTATAGGGAGTTATGTGAGAGCTCATATTGTATATAGAAAGGTTATGTGAGGGCTCATTGTATATACAGAGTCTATCTAGGGGTTCAAACTGCTCAAACATTCAAAAGGGGAAATGCAAAATCCGGGAACTTTAAGAAAGCTGATTTCATCAAATTAAGGGAAGAGCTTAATCGGGTAGATTGGGACCGTGTCATGGTAACTGGGAATACCGAACATAAATGGGCATGTTTAAGGAACTACTACTAGAATCCTGTAGAAAATTTATACCCTCTGGTAATAAAATGTTCAGGAATAAAAAGAAACCATTATGAATAAATAACACAGTGCAAAATTTAATAAGACAAAAACAATGGCCATTCAAAATCTTGAAGGCCGAGAATACAGAAATAGCATTTCAGGAGTATAAAGACCTAAATAAGAAATGTAAAAAAGAAATCAAACTAGCGAAGTTATCTACAGAAAAAAAATCGCCAGCAACATTAACCCCTTTACGACGTGGTGCATATTAGTACGCACCACATCGGTTCCCCCGCTTCAGCACTGAACCGGGCACATATCAGCTGATTTATACAGTTGACATGGGCCCACAACAGCCGCGGGTTGAATCGCGATCCACCCGCGGCTGTTAACCAGTTAAATGCCGCTGTCAATCTCTGACAGCGGCATTGAACATCGCCACGCCGGAAGTGCGGCATTAGCCACGCCTATCGGTGACCCCGTCACTTGATCGAGGGTCACCGATGGGTTGGCATGACAACCTGGGGTCTGCAACAGACCCCTGTGGTTGTCATGTCTAGATTACTATGAGCGCCGCGCAGTACTCGGCGCTCATAGCAAGTGAGCATTTCTGCTGCATACAGGCGATCTGCTCGTCCCCTGTATGTAGCAGAGGGGATCAGATAACTGCTGCTTCTAGTCTCCTATGGAGACTATTGAAGCAAGCAGAAGTGTAAAAAAATGTTTTTAAAGATATTAAAAAAATAAAAAATATATAAAAGTTTAAATCACCCCCCTTTCGGCCCATTCAAACTAAAACCATAAAAAAAAATCCCCACATACACATATTTGGTATCACCGCGTTCAGAATCGCCTGATCTATCAATATAAAAAAAGAATCCGATCGGTAAACGGCGTAACGAGAAAAAAATTCTAAACGCCAGAATTACGTTTTTTTGGTCGCAGCAACATTGCAATAAAATGCAATAACGGGCGATCAAAACATCAGATCTACCCCAAAATGGTATCAATAAAACCGTCAGCTAGGCGTGCAAAAAATAAGCCCTCACCTGGCCCTAGATCCCAAAAATGGAGATGCTACAGGTCTTGGAAAATGGTGACTTTTTTTTTTTTTAGCAAACTTTGGCTTCTTTTTTCACCACTTAAATAAAAAAGAACCTATACATGTTTGGTGTCTACAAATTCGTATTGACCTGGAGAATAATAAAGGCAGGTCAGTTTTAGCATTCAATGAACGTAGTAAAAAAAACAAAAACTTTTTTTGCAATTTCACCGCACTTGGAATTTTTTTTCACATTTTCCAGTACACGATATGGTAAAATCAGTGATGGCATTTAAAAGTACAACTCGTCCCACAAAAAAAAAAGCCCTCACATGGCCATATTGACGAAAAATAAAATAGTTATGGCTCTGGGAACAAGGGGAGCAAAAAACGAAAACGCAAAAACGGAAAATGCTCCGGTCATTAAGGGGTTAAACTAAATCCCAAAAATGTTTATAAATACATCAATGCGAAAAAGAAAAAAACAGATGGTATTGGCCCCTTAAAAGATGATAATAACAAGATAATTATGGAGGACAAAGAAAAGGCTGAGATATTAAACAGGCACTTTTCATCCATGTTCACCAAAGAACTGTATGTTCCAGGGATTTTTCATCAAGGCAAAAATCAAAGTTTACCACCTCATATAACTAGTTTAACACAAAAAGAAGTGGGCCTGCATCTGAGCAAATTAAACTGACAAATCCCCCGGCCCAGATGGTATTCATCCATGGATACTGAGGGAATTGAGCTCAGTAATTGACAGACTGCTGTATCTCATATTCTTAGACTCTCTTATAGCAGGGTTGGTGCCACAGGATTGGAGGATAGCCAATGTGGTACCGATATTTAAGAAAGGTAAGAAGGTGGATCCAGGTAACTACCGTCCGGTAAGTCTGACATCAGTAGTGTGCAAAGTTTCTAAGGGCATCATAAGAGATGACCTGCAGAGTTATATCACAGAGAATAATATAATAAATGATAATCAGCATGGATTCATGAAAAATAGGTCGTGTCTAACCAACATGTTGGGGTTCTATGAGGAGGTGAGTGCAAATCTGGATGTTGGTGATTTATCTGGACTTTGTAAAGGCATTTGATACTGTACCACATAGCAGCCTTATACTGAAGCTACAGAAGCAAGGACTTGGGGGAACTATATACAGATGGGTAAGGAATTGGCTAAATGATAGGAAACAAAGGGTCGTCATAAATGGTAAATTCTCTAAATGGGACATAGTTAGCAGTGGGGTGCCGCAGGGATCTGTGCTAGGACCGATTCTTTTTAACCTCTTTATTAACGACTTTGGGGATGTGATTGAGAATAAAGTGTCAGTCTTTACTGATGACACCAAACTATGTAGGATATTAAAATCTGATCTTGACATTACGATATTGCAGAACGATCTGAATAAGATGACTGAATGGGCAAACACTTGGAAGAGGTTTAATGTAGATAAATGTAGAGTAATGCACCTAGGACGGAGTAATCCAATTGCTGCATACACATTAAAAGAGATAGTAATGGCAGATACTATAACAGCGTTCAAAAAAGGGCCTGACGATTTCGTCAATATACATAACATTGTGGGTTATAGTTAATTTAGTGACAAAATGTATAATTGATGGATCTAGATCTTTATTCAACCTATGTAACTACCGTATTTTTCAGACTATAAGACGCACCGGACCATAAGACGCACCCAGGTTTTAGATGTGGAAAATAGGGGTGAAAAACTTTTGAAGCAAAACATGTGGTAAAATATTTTTGATGAGAGAAAAGGTTTTCCTGGCACCATTTGCTTCTGGATTGGGAAGTGAGTGGTGCTGATATCCGGCCAGCAAGCCTGCCAAGACACCTGCATAATAGCTACCAATCATGCACCGGTCCTGTCAGGTATCTGTAGACGTGATGTCATGTCAGGTATCTGTAGACGTGATGTCCTCACACTGCTCACCTGCCAATGCGGAAGTGCCGTAAGCAGCACGAACAAACACTTTACAGGGAATGTGACAGCTGATACATGCTGCCTGATCCATGGGTGGCATGCATCAGACACTGGATGTACAACCTAAGGCAGATACCCTCTGTTTACCTCTGAAAAGCTGCGGCAGAGGAAAATAAACGGCACTTTGGCTTCTCCTCTCCTGCTGTCAATGACTGACAAGTCTCTTCCTGTGCAGGCACGCAGGAAGAAAATTGTCCTTCAATGGGAGCAGACGGGGAGAAGCCACTGGGGACCCACCAGTCGACTAGTCTCCAGTGCGGCTCGGTCCCTGTGGCTTTTAAAGTACCGTACCGTATGTTTTTTTTTGAAACGCCGAAAAACATACGTGGCTGAAGTCATACAGCCAGCACCTGATATATGCTGCCCGATCCATAGGCACTTGTATCAGGTGCTGGCTGCATGACTTCAGCCACGTCCTCTTTAAGATCCCATAGGTATCATTTATGTCAAGTGGTTGCCTTTGAGGAGAACTATAACTCCTGGCATGTCCTGCAGCTCCTTTGGCATGCTGGGAGTTATAGTTCACCACATTTATGTCATGTGGTTTCCCTGAGAACTATAATTCCTAGCATGTCCTGCAGCTCCTATGGCATGCTGAGAGTTATAGTTCACCACATTTATGTCATGTGGTTGCTCTGAGGAGAACTATAACCCCTAGCCTGTTCTGCTGCTTCTATGGCATGCTGGGAGTTATAGTTCACCACATTGATGTCATGTGGTTTCTCTGAGGAGAACTATAACTCCTAGCATGTCCTGCAGCTCCTATGGCATGCTGGGAGTTATATTTCACCACAGTGGTATAGTGTTTTACCATATGTGCTTTTTTAACTTAAACTACAGGGTATGTAGCTGTTATAATGCTTACTGTGGTGTGGGGAGGCGGCAGCGATGGAGCGTCAGGAAGAGGGATCACACAGCGATGGAGCGTCAGGAAGAGGGATCACACAGCGATGAAGCGTCAGGAAGAGGGATCACACAGCAATGGAGCAGCAGGAACAGGGATCACACAGCGATGGAGTGGCAGGAAGAGGGATCACACAGCAATGGAGCGTCAGGAAGAGGGATCACATAGCGATGGAGCGTCAGGAAGAGGGATCACACAGCGATGGAGCGTCAGGAAGAGGGATCACACAGCGATGAAGCGTCAGGAAGAGGGATCACACAGCAATGGAGCAGCAGGAAGAGGGATCACACAGCGATGGAGTGGCAGGAAGAGGGATCACACAGCAATGGAGCGTCAGGAAGAGGGATCACACAGCGATGGAGCATCAGAAAGAGGGATCACACAGCGGTGGAGCGGCAGGAAGAGGGATCACACAGCGATGGAGCAGCAGGAAGAGGGATCACGCAGCGATGGAGCGGCAGGAAGAGGGATCACACAGCGATGGTGCGGCAGGAAGAGGGATCACACAGCAATGGAGAGTCAGGAAGAGGGATCACACAGCGATGGAGCGGCAGGAAGAGGGATCACACAGCAATGGAGCAGCAGGAAGAGGGATCACACAGCGATGGAGCGGCAGGAAGAGGCATCACACAGCGATGGAGCGGCAGGAAGAGGGATCACACAACGATGGAGCGTCAGGAAGAGGGATCACACAGCAATGGAGCGGCAGGAAGAGGGATCACACAGCGATGAAGCGGCAGGAAGAGGGATCACATAGCAATGCAGCGGAAGGAAGAGGGATCACACAGCGATGGAGCGGCAGGAAGAGGGATCACACAGCGGTGGAGCGTCAGGAAGAGGGATCACACAGCAATGGAGCGGCAGGAAGAGGGATCACACAGCGATGAAGCGGCAGGAAGAGGGATCACACAGCGATTGAGCATCAGGAAGAGGGATCACAGCAATGGAGCGGCAGGAAGAGGGATCACACAGCGATGGAGCAGCAGGAAGAGGGATCACACAGCGGTGGAGCGGCAGGAAGAGGGATCACACAGCGATGGAGCAGCAGGAAGCGGGATCACACAGCGATGGAGCGGCAGGAAGAGTGATCACACAGCGATGGAGCAGCAGGAAGAGGGATCACACAACGATGGAGCGTCAGGAAGAGGGATCACACAGCCATGGAGCGACAGGAAGAGGGATCACACAGCGATGAAGCGGCAGGAAGAGGGATCACATAGCGATGAAGCGGCAGGAAGAGGGATCACACAGCGACTGAGCGTCAGGAAGAAGGATCACAGCAATGGAGTGGCAGGAAGAGGGATCACACAGCGATGGAGCAGCAGGAAGAGGGATCACATAGCGATGAAGCGGCAGGAAGAGGGATCACACAGCAAAGGAGCGGCAGGAAGAGGGATCACACAGTGATGAAGCGGCAGGAAGAGGGATCACACAGCGATGGAGCGGCAGGAAGAGGCATCACACAGCGATGGAGCGGCAGAAAGAGGGATCACACAGCAATGGAGCGGCAGGAAGAGGGATCACACAGCGATGGAGCGGCAGGAAGAGGGATCACACAGCAATGGAGCGGCAGGAAGAGGGATCACACAGCGATGGAGCGGCAGGAAGAGGGATCACACAGCAATGGAGCGGCAGGAAGAGAGATCACACAACGATGGAGCGTCAGGAAGAGGGATCACACAGCAATGGAGCGGCAGGAAGAGGGATCACACAGCGATGAAGCGGTAGGAAGAGGGATCACATAGCGATGAAGCGGCAGGAAGAGGGATCACACAGCAATGGAGCGGCAGGAAGACGGATCACACAGTGATTGAGCTGCAGGAAGAGGGATCACACAGCGATGGAGCGACAGGAAGAGGGATCACACAGCGATTGAGCTGCAGGAAGAGGGATCACACAGCGATTGAGCGTCAGGAAGAGGGATCACACAGCAATGGAGGGGCAGGAAGAGGGATCACACAGCGATGGAGCGGCAGGAAGAGGGATCACATAGCGATGAAGCGGCAGGAAGAGGGATCACACAGCAATGGAGCGGCAGGAAGAGGGATCACACAGCGATGAAGCGGCAGGAAGAGGGATCACATAGCGATGAACCGGCAGGAAGAGGGATCACAAAGGGATAGAGCGGCAGGAAGAGGGATCACACAGCGATGGAGCGGCAGGAAGAGGGATCACACAGCGATTGAGCGGCAGGAAGAGGGATCACACAGCGATTGAGCTGCAGGAAGAGGGATCACACAGCGATTGAGCTGCAGGAAAAGGAATCACACAGCGATGGAGCGGCAGGAAGAGGGATCACACAGCGATGGAGCGGCAAGAAGAGGGATCACACAGCAATGGAGCACGGTCGCACGGCACGGAGTAGAGCCGCACGGAAGGAAGAAGGGTCACACAGCAGGGATAGGTGGAGCCGTCATGAATTCACAAAAGCCGCGTTAGACACTGACAGGAGGAAGTGGGGGGTCTCCCGACCAGATCATGTGTTGCAGAGACGTTACAAAGAGGCAACACAGAACAGCACAATGCGCAGTGTCCCCGGCTCTGCCTCTTTGCAACGTCACTGCAGCACGTGATCTGGACTGGAGATCACCCACTTCCTCCTGTCTAATGCTGCTTTAGTGAATTCATGGCGGCGCCGCTGATCCCTGCTGTGTGACCCTTCTTCCTGCCGTGCGACCCCGTTCCTTGTCGTGCGACCGCGCTCCATCGCTGCCAACACCTCCCCACACCACAGTAAGCATTATAATAGCCACATTCAGACTATAAGACGCATCCCCTTTTTTTCCCCCAAATTTGGGGGGGAGTCCGTCTTATTGTCCGAAAAATACGGTATGTAATTATATAGAGGGCTAGGTGGGTGGCAAATACTGCATAAAGGGGGCTAAGTGAGCGCTCATATTGTATGTAGAAAGACTATGTGGGGGCTCATACCGTATATGGAGGGTTAGATGGGGGTCTCATACTCTATACAGAGAGGCTATGTGGGTGCTCACACTGTATAAAAGGGGTTATGTGGGGGCTCATATTGTATATGGAGGGGCTAAGTGGGGGATCACATTGTATACAGGGGGCTATGTGGGGGCCCATACTGTATATAGAGGGGCTGTGTGAGGGCTCAGACAGTATATAGGGGAATATCAGCAAACTGAATTCTGCTCAATATTAAGTGATACAATTAATATTGATATAAAATAATTATAATTAATACGTTAATATTCATAATGAGCAGAATTAATTTCAACCTATTGGTTTAACCCTCCACAACAGTCATGGTCTCTCATGTGGCCCAGTGGGAAAATGAATTGCCCACCCCCGCATGGTATAAGTTGCAATCTTCCCAACCCATACATTAGGCAGTCCAATCTGACATGCCTTTGTACAAAAATTGGTGGCGTATCTTATTTTAGAAAATGCACTGATAGCAAAGACATCCAAGCCACTGTCTCTAGGAAATCACCAGGGGAAGCAGGTTATGTCTTCTACCTGATAAAGTGTATACATTCCAAATATCAGTTAATAGTGGGATATTGTGGTATGTGAAATCTGCATTGGTTAGGTAAATAGCACATTTCTTGCATCAGGCTTTAGGACATCCAATCTATGCTTCTAAATGTGCATAGGATATAGAGTATAATGCTTGCAGTGATTTTTATTCCATCTTTTAATGGGATATAAGAACATAGTATCGAAATATATTATTGCATTATTCACATGGAGATTATGCTCAATCCTTTATCTGGCTGTAATATATAGAGAAAACTCTGCTGGTGAACCGGTCTCAATATACAATAGCAGAAAAAATAAGTATTAATTGGGCTCCAAAAAGGGCACACAGACCAGAATTCCTATTAGAAGTAACTAAGCTTCATATATACAGTACTGTGCTTTCATATAGAGAACCATCACCCTCATGCTGAAGACCTTCATTTTTACTGGGTCTTTACCCAGCAGAATATTATAGTGATGTCTGGGCCTCATCACCGGTTGTACCCCTAACACTTGACCAGCGAGGGCAGCCTCACAGTGGAGAAGCATGCCTTAGATCAAAGGGGACTGAACCTAACCAGCTGATTACCAAACCGTATGGGAACTTCTCAGCTTTCCCTACACAGCTGGTGTTGGGGAAAGAAAAGAATTTGTCAAGCTGAATTGTAACTTCTGACCCTTTTGTTTCCCTCATAGATAAGTTGCTACCAGAGGTGTTTGGCTGCAGTTTACTCCACTGTATACATTGAAAAAAATGTATATGGGAGGGGGGACAGATAGATGGCGGCCATAATTGGTTTGCAGTAAACCCACAAGGCTGGGCAAACATATCATGTAGTTTTTTTTTATGTATCCTTCTGATGAGTAAACTTGTTGGTACATCGTTATATTTATTCGAAGGTGAATTTAAAGAAAAATGGTCGCCAGCAGTAAAATTTTTCACTTTTGGTCTTTGTTCACACAGTGCAGTTTTGGTGTATATAACTAAAACCAGAGCCAAATTACACACAACACTACACAGAATAATCTAGACTTACCTCCGTTATATGTGGGTTAGGATTAAAGCCACACATGCTGCATACAGTAATTTTACACTGGGTGCATGTATTATAATTAGGCTTTTTATTTCCGTCCAACATAAGTTCCGTTGTTTTACACAGAGGACACATATCCTTTGTGCCGGCTTTGGATACTTTCTGTGAAGTATCTTGTTGTGTTTTAATAGATTCTGTCCTCTGGTCTTTTAAAGGCTGTGGCTGTGCAGCAGGCACTGATTTTCCTGGTACCGGCACGGGCTGTTTAGTACCACCAAATGGTGTAACTTCTGGCTTCTGCGTTACTTGCTTTGTACTTGTTGCGGGCAAAGCCTGCTGTGGGTGTCCTTGAGTTTTTGAAGGACTTGACTGTTTTATAGGTGATGATTGATGCAGAGGAGCTTTAGCAGTCCCAGTTTGCTGTGGTTGTGGCATTTTAGAACTAGGTTGTTCTTGGAAAGGTTGTTTGGCAGTAACGGTGGGTTGTGTGGACAGTTTTTCTCGTTCAGATGTTTTGGACGGTATTGAAGATCCTGGAGGCGGAAAGCTCTGCTTATCCATAGTGGATGGTATTGGTCTAGCAGAGATATCATGTTTCATTGGTTCTTTTTTAGATTCTTGTCCATGGGGTAATGAGGTAGTATGTTTTGGCTCTTGAACTAAGGGTTTTGTGGAGTTTGCAGATCCAGGCAATGGTTCTTTGGGGTTAGGGGTTTGGGGAAGTGATTTTGTGGCAGTTGATGGTTGCATTGATGTCCTTGCAGGGCTCTGTTGTAAGGATGCTGGCTTAATCTCAGACTGCTGTTGTGCAGATTTCATATGTGGTTGTTGAGTTGATAAAGGGGCTTTAGCATGTCCTTGTTGATGTTGCATTTGAGGTGAAGCTCTATGAATGCTTTTAGGATCTTCTTTATTTTCTTGCTCTTTTTCCATTTGTTGCTTTAACAGATCTTCTTTAGAATCACTTTTTGCATCAAAAGGATTAAATTTGTTAACAACAGAAGAGACCATATTCATCGGATTACTTTCTGCAAGAAAGCCACTCATTATGCCAGTTTTTTGCTCTTCTTTAATGTCAGGTTTAGATTTAGGTTCTCTCAAACTCATAGCTGAAGGACTTCTGCCAGGTGGTTTTGTTTCTGTTTTGAATGCATCTACTGTTCTACTTTTACTTAGACCAGTTGGCCCTGGATCAGGAGGTTTACTTGGATGTCTTGGAGATTGAGACAGATCATTGGTTGGATTTTTGCTGTAACCAAAAAATAAAAAGGATGTATAAATATTGAGAAGAAAAATTTCACAAGTACTCTTCATTAAATGGTTTCCCTACACATTGTTGAACATGGCTACAACCAAAACACAAAACACATAGAAAATATTCATATATATATCCACAGCTATCAGCTTATTGCCTAGGGAACATGTAGGTGACCTGGCTTTTCTCCTTCAGTGGCAGAAAATTGGGTAGCCATTAGGGATGATCGAACTGACTCGCAGAATTCTGGCAGGGCTTTCTGCAAGCGGCCATGGAATACTGACCTAGCAGCTGGACCAGGGTCCTGCCAATATATTTGCTCATCTCTAGTATATTGTTACTCAGTTTCCTCATAAGAAAGAATTAGTCTTTACAGGGGCTTTCTACTGTAGCTATGCACGAACCTGTGATAGGTGCCCCTCTCAATGGCATCTAATTGCAACAACAAGGAATATGGATAGAGATTGTCCGGTTGGGAGGAACCCTCAGATGTCCAAACAATAATTGGCAATATTTAATATGCACATATAACAGAGTCTCTTATTTGTCACTCATTTCTCTGGTCATTGTTTCTGAGTAGACTACAAAGCATTCATTTCAGGCATAAAACAAATCTTTCCATTACTCATTTTGCATGCATAATTTACCTTTATTGTATGCCTAGCTTTGAGTTTTCAATTACTAAATATTCTGTATGCTTTTAATGCTCAAATAATGTTTCAAATAGTATTCCTCCCATCAATATCTAATATGTTTTGGGATAGTTTTTGTGTCATATTGGTTACAATATATCCATAAATACTGCATTAATACGGAGTACAAGTTTTAGGCAGGTGTGGAAAAAATCATTTACTTTTATCAGATAACAAAAAGCAAAGGGAATGAACAAAAGAGAAATTTAAGTCAAATCAAAATGTCTTTAAAACAGATTCAAAACAACAATTCTCGGCAGTGAGATCACTCCAAAGATCTTGAAGAATAACCACAGATCCTGTGTGGATGTACAGTACAGACCAAAAGTTTGGACACACCTTCTAATTTAATGATTTTTCTGTATTTTCATGAGTTTGAAAATTGTACATTCACACTGAAGGCATCAAAACTATGAATTAACACATGTGGAATTATATACTTAACAAAAAAGTGTGAAACAACTGAAAATACGTCTAATATTCTAGGTTCTTCAAAGTAGCCACCTTTTGCTTTGATGACTGCTTTGCACACTCTTGGCATTCTCTTGATGAGCTTCAAGAGGTAGTCATCGGAAATAGTTTTCACTTCACAGGTGTGCCCTGTCAGGTTTAATAAGTGGGATTTCTTGTCTTATAAATGGGGTTGGGACCATCAGTTGTGTTGTGCAAAAGTCAGTTGGATACACAGCTGATAGTCCTACTGAATAGACTGTTATAATTTGTATTATGGCAAGAAAAAAAGCAGCTAAGTAAAGAAAAACGAGTGGCCATCATTACTTTAAGAAATGAAGGTCAGTCAGTCCGAAAAATTGGGCAAACTTTGAAAATGTCCCCAAGTGCAGTTGCAAAAACCATCAAGCGCTACAAAGAAACTGGCTCACATGAGGAAAGCACCAGGAAAGGAAGACCAAGAGTCACCTCAGCTTCTGAGGATAAGTTTATCTGAGTCACCAGCCTCAGAAATCGCAGGTTAACAGCAGCTCAGATTAGAGACCAGGTCAATGCCACACAGAGTTCTAGCAGCAGACACATCTCTACAACAACTGTTAAGAGGAGACTTTGTGCAGCAGGCCTTCATCGTCAAATAGCTGCTAGGAAACCACTGCTAAGGACAGGCAACCAGCAGAAGAGACTTGTTTGGGATAAATAACACAAGGAATGGTCATTAGACCAGTGGAAATCTGTGCTTTGGTCTGATGAGTCCAAATTTGAGATCTTTGGTTCCAACCACCGTGTCTTTGTGCGACGCAGAAAAGGTGAACGGATGAACTCTACATGCCTGGTTCCCACCATGAAGCATGGAGGAGGAGGTGTGATGGTGTGGGGGTGCTTTGCTGGTGACACTGTTGGGGATTTATTCAAAATTGAAGGCATACTGAACCAGCATGGCTACCACAGCATTTTGCAGCGGCATGCTATTCCATTCGGTTTGCGTTTAGTTGGACTATCATTTATTTTTCAACAGGACAATGACCCCAAACACACCTCCAGGCTGTGAAAGGGCTATTTGACCAAGAAGGAGAGTGATGGGGTGCTACGCCACATGACATGGCCTTCACAGTCACCAGACCTGAACCCAATCGAGATGGTTTGGGGTGAGCTGGACCGCAGAGTGACGGCAAAAGGGCCAACAAGTACAAAGCATCTCTGGGAACTCCTTCAAGATTGTTGGAAGACCATTTCCGGTGACTACCTCTTGAAGCTCATCAAGAGAATTCCAAGAGTGTGCAAAGCAGTCATCAAAGCAAAAGGAGGCTACTTTGAAGAACCTAGAATATAAGACATATTTTCAGTTGTTTCACAATTTTTTGTTAAGTATATAATTCCACATGTGTTAATTCATAGTTTTGATGCCTTCAGTGTGAATGTACAATTTTCATAGTCATGAAAATACAGAAAAATCTTTGAATGAGAAGGTGTGTCCAAACTTTTGGTCTGTACTGTATATTTGCACAAATCCTTCTATATTTTCATGTAATGCCAGACAGACTCGATAATGTTAAGATAAGGACTCTGTGGAGGCCATATCATCACTTCCAGGACCCCTTGTTCTTTCTTATGTGGAAGATAGTTATGACATTGGCTGAATGTTTGTAGTCACTGTTCTGCTGCAAAATAAATTTGGAGCTAATCAGACACCTCCCTGATGGTATCACCCGTGCTTAGTTCTCCAAGATGTTTGGAACAACCTCCCTGTTGAGTTCCTTCAAAAACTGTGTATCAGTCTACCTAGAAGAATTGATTCTCTGATGCTTTTTTGAAGACAAAGGGCGGTCACATTAAATAATGATTTGATTTAGATTACTCTCTTATTCACTTGCTTTGCATTTTGATAATTGATAAAAATAAACTATCAACACTTCTGTTTTTGAAAAATATGTTGCTCTGCTGCAATTTTAAGTTCAAGCCGTGTTTGCTCTTGGAGGAGTAAGTACTCAAAATGCCAAAAGTGCACCAAATCATCATCATTTACATTTGAATTAAAATGTACAATGCTAGTAAGATCTTTATAGGTGCTATATTCCCTATACCCCCAATAATTTGGGGGTAACAGACTCTTTTTTAGACTCTTGGGGGTGACAGACTCCATTGTTTCAAAGTGTTGCACAATGTTTGATACTTTTTTTGCATCTTTAGTTGTTAGTCTTTAGTTTAGAACTGATTTTCCACCTTTTAAGTCACCCTTATAATGGCATGATTTTGCATAATGCTGTGTGCTATTTTTTTAAAAAATCACTTGTCATAAATACGGCTGAAACTGTATTAAAGGGGCTGTCCACTACTCGAACAACCCCGTCTCAATCATTATGTTCCCCTCTTAAAAAATAATAACACCTATAGTCACCTCCAGTGTGGGCACCATCCAGCAATGTCGGCACTGGCTCATTGTTATATCATGCGATTACTGTGGCCGATCTGAGGCAGCTTGACTCTCCCCTCCATTGAACATAAATGACATCCGTAGGAAGTCAGTGCTATGGCTGTGCTCTCACTTCCTCCAGATGTCTGATTTGTCTGAAGGAGGGGAGAGTCAAGTAGCCACTGATTGGCTGCAGGGCTTGCATGACATAACAATGCCACACTAACCCTGGGAGAGCCCATGTAGACAATGATCGAATGGGACTTGTACATTGTGATCGGTAAGGGGTTGTGATTGAGTAGTGGACAACCCCTTTAATGCCCGAGACCCAACTCTTGCAAAAATCTATAAAAAATTATAGACTTTCCAAAGAATGCTTAGAAAATGGCACACAGCTTCTACACGTGTCTAAAAACTACAGCTATCACGGAATGTGGCAAAATTCTGGTGAAAAACATAACGTAAAGTTTCCTGCTTGTCTTGATCTCATATATCAGAGCATTTACAAAGATTATCTCTGACTCCAGACTGTGCATTACGCAGACAACCTATTAATGTCAATTCGTATTGTACAATGCTTCAGTCCTCCACAGACCATGGCTGATCCCTGGGGACCAAACAGTTTATTAACAAGGGACCATGTCTAAAGTATACAACTCATTTTGATTAGTGGAAGTGGATGTGAATATTCCATTGATAAACATTGGGGCACACAGATCAAAAGCCAAAAATGGTGACACTGTCAATGACAACTAATCAGTTGCCTTTTATAAGAAAAATCAATTTTTTGACACAAGAACCTATTTCATAATAACTGTATAATTAGATGTGACTAATTTGTATAACTGTATAACCAATCAACCATTAGTTCTTGTGATTAATTTATTGAATATATACCATGTGCCATTACAGAAACATTTCTATTTAGACTCAGTTATTTACCCCAAGTTTTAGTTTATTGAACTACTGAAAAATTAAAGGCATTACTGACTAAAATTGCAACACATAGCTATCTATCAGAAACACCAATGAATTCAATTAATCTTGAAACATTCAACACATTGCCGACGTTTCTAAAAAGACTTCATTTGCTGCGCCTCGTCGTCACATACAGCAATAGTGATTTCTTTATCAGCAACAAGCACATGTCCGGCCAAGTCAAAGTCTAAACGATTTGCATTAAATGAACATTTAATCCAGCCTGTAAACTCCTAACTCAACAAGACAAAAAAACAAACCGTTTACACTTTTGTCTACCTCCCGTTATACGTAAAAAATACAAAATCGGGTAAAGCTATTTATTCTCCCATATATTCCACCAGCTCTTCTTTTCTTACAAGGCATGATATGTCACATGAACACAGCAATCAATCACCTCCATCCATGGTGATCTGTCGTTTATAGTGAAGTCAGTTCAGGCGGTGTTGATTTGTTGTCAAGTCATGCATTGACCTTGTGAATGATATTTGTGCAAAAATGAAAAGACCAGTGGTGTGGGAATAGGCACTAATATACGGAAAACATTATAACTAATAATTTGGTCTAGATGGATGTTATTCTAAAAGGCCATGTAGATTTTATAAACCTTTTTTATTGCTACCGAATCTAAAATACAAAAAAGAAAATGTCAAATTTTCTACCATGTGTCATATACAGCTCTGATGCACATGTCTCCTTGACTAACCCTTTAAATGGGTTGTCCACTACTTGGACACTACCCACCTCCGCTGCCGATGCCGTTCCTGCGACGTCGGCACCTGGTCTCGTGGGACTCACATGACATTGTTATGCCACTTGAGACTTGCAACCAATCAATGGCTGCTTTAACTTCACTTTCTTTGAATGAAACTGAGGCTCGGAAGAAGTGAGAGCTAATTTTGCTTTCTCACTTCCCCAGGATGTCAGTTATGTCCAAAGGAAGCGAAAGTGAAGTGGATGTTTATTAGCTGGAGGGCTCAAGTGGCATAATAATGTCAAGCAAGCCTCTGGAGACCAGGCGCCGACGTCACCGGAAGTGAGTATAGGCTATTTTTATTTTATATGGGGGAATATGGCAATAAAGAAGGGGTTGTCTGATCCATTTAAGGATCAGAGAATTTTTCATTTTTATGCTTTCATTTTTTCCTCCCCTTCTTCCAAGAGCCATAACTTTTTATTTTCCTCTCAGCACAGACATATGAGGGCTTGTTTATGTGGAACAAGCTGTAGTTTTAAATGACACCATTCATTTTTGCATGTACAGAAAAACGGGAACAAAAATCCAAATGGGATGAAATGGTTCACAAAATGCAAATCTGCAACTGGTTCTTGGGTTTTGTTTTTACAACATTCATTTTTTAGTAAAAATGACCTGGAAACATGAATGTCCAGGTCAGTGTGATTACGGTGATATCAAACTCGCATCCATTTTTTTTCTATTTTAGTGATGAAAAGAATTCAGAATTTCGCAAAGAATTTTCGGAGAACTGTAACTTTTTTATTTTTCTGTTGATGGAAAAGAATGAGTGTTTGCTTATTGCAGAGTCAGCTCGTTATTATTCATACTACTTTAGAGTACATACAACATTTTTATTGCTTTTTAATTCATTTTTTATGAAAATGAGGCGACAAAGAAAACCACAATACAGGCATTTTGATTTTTTTCTTCTAATGATGTTTACCGTAGGGAGTTAAATAATTCTATATTTTGCTAAATCAAACTTTTATGGACACAGCAATACCAAAGATGTTTCTATTTTCATTTTTTTCCCTTGTTTGAATTTTTACATTTTTTTAATACAATCTTGTAGTCACCTTATGTAACTTGAACCTTTGATAGTTTGATCGTTTTCACTATAAAGTGAACATAATGATTTCCTATCGAGCTCAACCTATAGCTGATATTCATATGAGTACCAAGTTGGCAGTGACGGGAGCCTGCCATGTTAACCCATTGGTCCAATGTGAGGGCCAATGTGACCCGATTTGTGTGAGCACCAGCGTTCTTACATTCCCCTGTCGAAGAATAGCAGAGGCATCAAAATAGTTAACAGCCGCGGCCAGAACCCTGCACCAGAAACAGCTGTGAAAGACAGATGCCGGCAAAGCAATATAGCCAATATGGAGGATGTGGAGGGTGCTCAGCTCCTAAGACCTCTTCACACATGCAGACCCCTTACCAGGACGTTGGTTACCGTCCTAATGAAAAAGGGATTGAAGACATTACATAAACTCACTATCATTTGGTAATCATGTGCAACTCTCTACCATTCTTTCTTTTCCTGACTATAGTTCATGAAGCCGAGGAGGTGTATGGAAGAGATTAGCACATTGCTGAATGGTTAGACTACACATAATTTTAGACTGTATCAATGGAAAAACATAGGATTGCTGAAGAGCTGTAGACACAAAAGAATTGAATATGTTTATCAAGACTATTTGCAAAGTAGTGTAAGTTTTTTAGAAGTAACTGAGTAATCAAAAAAGTTGGAAATTATGGCTTGGAGCAAATTGGTAATTTGTGTAAATCATTTCCGATATATGGATAAAGAAATAAGATGTTTTATTCAATTTGCTCTAATTATACACAAACTTTGTTACAGTGCATATTTTATCTAGGATAAGAAAACATGAAGCATTTGTTTCAAGAAAATGCACTTGTTATTGAGGTTTTTCCATGAACAAAGTACATTTTAAGTAATAGATCTTGGAATAAAAATAACATCTAGATGTGTTTAAATAAAATGTGCATGTGCTGAGATAATCTTATAAATGTGGCCCTGCTATGTACTGTGCAGGAGCATGGTCTGCACATACATTTCCTAGGCAGAGGAGGAAACGAAAGATAAATATATTGCAAGGATGCAGCTTGACAGGTCCTGAATGGAAGATATCTGTCACCAAGTTGGTTAGCTTCAGTAGTGTGAAGCCCGGAGAGAAGGTTCCAGCAAGGCAGTTGCTCTGAGGTTTTTTTTAATGGGTCCAGATTTTGGGTCCAGGTTTTAAGAGTGCCCAGAGGAGCTGGGTGGGACTGACCCTTCCCATATCTTCATTCCAGGGTCTAACCGGGCTACTTAAGGCAGCTCAACAACCTAAGAAGGGTCAGTGTGTGGGAGGAGGGAAGGACCCTGTTATGTTGTTTATTCTCTGCCAGAGACTAAGAGCTGAATATTTATCTGAAAGAGTGAGCCCGCATGTGCCTGTATATGAACTGTTTTTTCTCTTGTTTACTGTTTTGCAGAGAAAAGGCTGTTTTGTGTTATGACTTTAATAAACTGCTCACTGTTTTGACATGTTTTGCAAAGTAAGAATGCTGAAAAACTGAAGTGTCAAAAATGTAGTTTTATCAATTGACAAAATGTACAGTGAACAGAAAAAAATCTGAATCATATCAATATTTGGTGTTATAACCCTTTTCCTGCATTACAACATCAAAGCAATTATTCTAGGGACACTTTCACATGGTTTTTAAATAAATTCAGCAGGGAGGTTGTTCTACACATCTTGGAAATTTAACCACAGATCTTCTGTGGATGTAGACTTGTGCAAATCCTCGTTTTTATGTAATCCCATACAGATTTTATGATGTTGAGATCAGGGCTCTATGTAGGCCATATCATCACTTTCAGGACGCCTTGTTCTTCTTTATACTGAAGATAGTTCTTAATGACATTCTCTTTATGCTTGGAGTCGTTGTCCTGCTGCAGTATAAATTTGAAGCCAGACACCTCACAGATGGTATTGCATGGTGGATAAGGCTCTTTTTGTATTTTCTCAGCATTGAAGACTCAAACAAATGGTTAATGTTGGGGACAATAGATTCAGTGTTCAGCAAAGAAAACTTAGTGAAGTAGATGAAAGACACATCATGCTTAATTCCCTTTAAAATCAGAAGCTGTCCAGCAGTGCCATTAGCTCAGAAATAGGCACCAATCAATGGGATCCAGCTATACCCAACTACTCTTTGGAGAAGTCTGGTCAGAAGTGGTCTTCATGGAAGGACCGCGACAAAAGCCATACCTTTGACATGGAAATAAGTCCAAGTGACTTAACTGTGCACAAATACAAAGGAATTGGGATGCAGAAAATGGCAACTGGTGCTCTGGACTGATGAGTCATAATTTGAAATATTTAGCTGTAACAGAAGGCAGTTTGCTCATGAAGGGCTGATGAGAGCTATAATAAAGAGTTTTGGCATGCAACAAGGAAGCATGGTGGATGTTCCTTGCAAGTTTGGGTCTGCATTTCAGCCTAACTTGTTAGGAATTTGGTCAAGATTATGGGTGTTATCAATTCTGAGTAATACAGGCAGATGCTCAAACATGTAGTGATTATCATTAGGAACTATCTGCAGCAAAAAGAAGAACAAGTAGTCCTGTAAGTGATGCTATAGCCTCACAGATCCCTGATCTCAACATCATCAAGTCTGGCTGGAATTACGTGAAGGTAGAATTTGGGCAAGCCTACATCCGCAGAATATCTGTGGTTAGTTCTGCAAGACGAATGAAGCAACCTGACAAGTTCCTTCAAATCCTGTGAGCAAGTGTGCCTAGAAGAACTGATGCTTTGATGTTGTTTTGGATGCAAAGAATGGTCACACCAATATTGATTTGATTTAGATTTCTCTTCTAATCATTCACTTTGCATTTTGTCAACTGATAAAAATAAACTATTACACGTCTATTTTTATAAGCATTTTTACTTTGTAGCATTTTTTCAACACCTACCTCAAACTTTTGCACATTATTGTATATATACGTAATAGTGTGTAAGACGATTTCCTGCCATGTATATATTAAGGGAGTGATACTGTCTAAAATGAAAAATACCATTCGTTAGTCTCCTACTCATACTTATTTGATATTGCTCCCCAATTCACACGTTTGTGGAACACAGAGCGTGCTCCGATCAAAATACCTAGCCTGATTGCAGGTTCCCTGACCAGAGCTAACTTGCTTATATATATATATGAGGCAGTCAATTTAATGCAAGAGATGGGATCATCAGGGCAAATATTGCAAATTAAGTCACGGCTGTGTTTCATGGACGTGTGAGTTCAGTAACTCAGTCTTTAGCATGTGAATCTCAGCTAAAAATAAGAGAGAGAGAAATGAGAGAATTTCTCATCATAGTTAAATTAATGGCGCAAAGTACATGGAACCATAGAGGTCCCAAAGGCTTCAAATATATTTTGGTACCATTACATTTTACGCATGATTGATCACTGTGAGGGTCCCACTAATAACTATTAGTTTATCATGCAAAGTACAACAAACTGTCAAATGGATTTGAACAAAGTCTAGATAGTGATGATAGCTACTTCTTATGGAACACCCTAGTGTTTTTTTAATTCCGTCTGGTGTATCCAATCCCTTAAACACATTTGCTCAGATCCACCAGTCCAGACTGTCTTTACATAAGCAATAGTGATGCGTGAACTTGCTCGCGACTTTCTAGCAAAAAGTGTTATCCGAGCATGTCGAAGATCTCTTCCTACATGCGTGTAAAGGCAGAGACCTGTAAATTCAGGGTAAGGGGAGGGAAGAAGCTGCCGGGGACCAACCTGTCCGACTAGTCTACAGTGCAGCTCAGTCCCCAGTGGCTATTAAAATGAGTTTTTCTCTGATACGTCGCAACGTTTCAGAGTCAAACATACCTGGCTGAGATCATACAGCCAGTGCCTGATACATGCTGCCTGTGGATTGGGGAGCAAGTATCAGCTGTCACATTTATTTTAAGTAGAAAAAATGCCCAGATGTACCCCTAACACCAACCTAAAGGACCCTTCTTTGTAGCAAAAGTCAGGTCCAAACTTCGGGGTTGTGGTATCCCAATAATCAGAGCAGGATCCCACAGACATCCACGGACTGACAGTTTTAGTTAAAAGCTTGAGATTTCATGATAAACTCAAGGCCTGACGCTTATAACTAAAACAATTTGATTTATATACACAGCAGTTATCGCTCACTAACACCATTCTAGCTGTTATTGATCAGTAACTGCCATGTACAAAATGTGGCAGTACTGTTTTAGTTAAAAGCGGAAATTCTTATGCTTTGCTATTGAGGGGGTCATGGAGGGTTGTCAGATCCCTCTTTCTTTGTATGCCAGGATCCCACAACTCAAAACTGATGACCCGACTTTTTGCTTTAGGTTGGCATCAAAGGGAATCCGTCAGCAGGTTTTTGCTATGCAATCTGAAGACAGCATGCTATGGGGGTTAAAACACAGATTTCAGCAATGCTTCATATCAAGCTCCATGGTTTTGTTTGCTTGCACTGATTGTTTTAGTACCAGGAGCTTATCATTACTGGGACACAGCAGCGCGAGCATGCTAGCGTCACACACCCCCTCCTGTGATAGGCAGCTCACTGTCTATAGACATAGTGTATAGAGAGCCTGGTGTAGGTGGGGTTAGCTTTCTCCGATCTGCTGTATTGCTAAATCTAAAAACTCTGATTGTGTCAGAACTGCTACACCCAGTAAACTAAGTGATACATTGTTGTATTCAGCTCTCAGATTAGGTAGCAAAAACCAGCTGACAGATTCCTTTTAAGGATCCTTATAGGCATTTTTTCAAAGTACTGTTATTTATTAAAATGGCGTGTCTGCGGTTGCCCACTTGCTTATTACATAAAAAGCACTGGCACGTGCAGGTGAAACTCTTTCGATTATAAATCCCCAGTCCTTATCTCCGCTCAATGATCTGTCAGAGGAGACAGTAAGCCCCTATACACATGAAATGGTCAGCCAGTCCAATCGAAATTTCCGGAACGTGTATGGGGGCTTTAAGTTTTCTCTTCAATATTTCTAACGAGTAAAAAGCAAATCTTCCTTTCTTACTGTTATAATGTTTCAGTACTGACATTCCCAGAATTACACAAGAAAACTCTAAATCAATTTATCTTTTGATTCCTCCAGCCATATATGATTTTATTGATTCAGAAAGTATATACAATCTTACGAAAGCCCTCACTACTAAATTAGGCTGCAAACAATCTGCACTTGCCGCATATAAGTGTATAAGTGGAAAATAAAATGCAAATGAAGCAGCATTTGGACGAAAAAAACTTAATGGAGTTGCCCACTTTCAGAAAATTTTGGTCCCCGGGCACAAATTGTTATAAAAAACAGAACGCGCGTTGCTCCCAGACAATCAGTGAGCTCAGCGTCTCTGAGCAGTGTGTTCCGTGTACACGGGTGGAGCTGCTGAGCTCAGTGTTTGGCTGCAGCGCTGTTGACATGATGTCAGTGCCACAGCCAATACAGGGACAGTGGCAGAGATTCAGCACTGAACCCAGTGAGTAAAGTGCGGTTTGTTTTTTTTATAACAAACTGCCCCCGCGGATCAAGATTTTCTGAAAGATGACAACCCCTTTAAAGGTGTTCTGAGAAAATAAGGTTTATCCAGTGTATTACTGGTAGTTGAAAATCCTTTTAATAAGCTTTGTGTTTTAATTCAGCAGCACCTTCAGGATCTCACTTATCAGTTAGAGGAGGCTGAAAATTAAAATAACCTTTGTGCTGCTCTCTTCTGAGAGGTAGATACAATTGTACCTAAGAAATTGTGAGCAAAATAGCCTGGACATGGGGAGCAGCACTTTACCTGCGATATTTCATATATAAATATATTTCTGCTAGATTACCATGACTAGATACAAATGTAACGAGATCTCAGCAGAGAAAAACATTCAGTCTGTATGAGTTTTACATCTTCAAATTGAAATAAGAATGTTATCTGTGGGTCGGTTGCAAATTCAATATAGTAAATTAGTTTACTTATGGGGTTAGTACCATCTCATTTTTCCATGGCTGTGTAACTCAACCACTCTTATTTGTTTCCATAGCCCGACCTCAAGTGGTTGGAGTCTAGACGGATTATTCCTGTTTCAGCCATGAAAGCCTGAAATGGGAATAACACTTTAACATGGCAAACTCAAGTTTGGAAGCCATCCTCTATCCACTGGCTAAGGGTAACTTCTCGAACGTTGGGGATCTAGTCGCTGGGACCTCCTCCAATTCTGAGAGCTGTTCTTGGCTATCTTTGGTGGTCCTATAAAGACTGCTGCCCTGTTTGATACGATCTCTTGGATTCCCCGAAAGGAACCATACTATATTATGTTGCCTACATAAAAGTATCAAAATGTTGACCAAAAAATCACTTCCATACTGTTGCCTAAATGACAAAGTTATACAGTGCCACAATCACACACTACAAAAATAATATATTGTAGCAGGGCAATATAATGCTTAAATAAATACTACCATACACTGCTCATATAAACAGTCAATGACGAAGTGCGAGCAACGAACATGGTATCCTCAACATGGTGATGTAAGAATGTATGAGGCCACAAATGAAAGAAGATACTACGCACAGAACGCAAAACAGCTTAATGTGTAACAGCATGAGTATCATTACAGTCTGCTTGTTTGGTTCACTAAAAAGTTACTATGTACTGTTTTGGTTGTTTCTGTATAATAGTTAGCCATTTTTTAGTTTAAAATGATATAATTTCACCTGTTTAAAGACTTAAAGGGGTTATCTAGCCTTAAGACTCAACTGTCACAAATATTGGAAGACATTTTTTAATGTATATGTTGGATAATACCTTTAAAGTACTTTATAAATTATATTACTTGCTAATAAACTGCCCATTTAAACTAATCACATTTAATGCAGGTGTAATACTAAATTAAATGTGAATATATATAGGATATTATTCAAGTCAGATAGGATGTAGATATTGATGAAGGTGCTTTTTGAATAGAAATGTATGTATAAATATTTCATGATTGTCAACGTTTTAATTGATGATAGTAACATAGCAATGTACTGTATATACGGTACCACAAAAAGTTTCAGACATGTGAAAAATTGTTGCAAAGTAGAAGGATTTCAAAAAGAGAAGTGTTAATAGTTTATTTTCATCAATCTATACAATGCAAAGTGAATGAATAAGAAAGAAATCTACTGTATTTTGCAGATTATAAGACGCACCGGTTTATAAGACGCACCCCAAATTTTGGGAGGAAAATAGGAAAAAAATGTTTTTTAATAAACTGGTGCGTATTATAATCAGCTTACCCGGGGGGGGGGGGGGGGGTTGGCTTTGGTAGAATGGGGTCCCAGGGTTGCTGCTGGCTGAGGCAGGAGATGCTGCGGAGGCAGGAGATGCTGCGGAGTCCCTGAGATGCTGCAGAGGCAGGACGGGGCCCCATTTCATCTGCCAAGTTCTGCTGGAGGTGTTCGGTGGTGCGGGGGCTCCACCGACATTTTGTGGCAGCCGGAGCCCAGCACCTCGTGAGAGAAGATCTCGGTACCGAGTCCTCAATCTAAGCATGAGCCGCCTCCGGCGGCCATTTTCTCGGAGTCCACCGTGTAGGACAGTATAGAAGGTGCTGTGCATCCGCAGCAGCCGGTAAGGTGATTTCGCTTTGTAAGAAACACCCCTATTTGCCCCCCAACTCTTGGGGACAAAAAGTGCGTCTTATAAAGCAAAAAATATGGTAAATCAAATCAAGATTTGGTGTGACCACCCATTGCCTTCAAAACAGCATCAAAGCATCAGTTCATCTAGGTACATTTGCACACAATTTTTGAAAGAACTCGTCAGGGAGGTTGTCCCAAAGATCTTGGAGAACCACAGATCTTCTGTGGATGTAGGCTTGTGCAAATCCTTCTGTCTCTTCATGTAATCCCACAAAGACTCTGGGCTCTGTGGGGTCATATCATTACTTTCAGGACTTCTTCTTATTTATGCTGGCGATAGTTCTTAATGACAATGGTTGTATATTTTGGGTCGCTGTCCTGCTGAAAAATAAATTTGGATCCAAAAAGATGCCTCCCTGATGGTATTTCATGATAGATAATTATCTGTTTGTATATTTCAGCAATGAGGACATCAAGAAATAGGCAACTTTGAGGACCATATATGTAAAGGTTGGCAAAGCACACAGTGCAAGAATGACAAATCTTGTTTACTTCTCTTTCAAATCAGAAGATGTCCAGCAGTAATAAGAGCTCAGAACTGGCAGCAATCAATTGGACCCACGTACACCCAACTATTGTTCAGAGAAGTCTGACAAGAAGTGGTTTTCATGGAAGCATTGTCACCAAAAATCATAACTTCAACATCGAAATAAGGACTAACAACTCAACCTACAGTCACGACCATGTTTTGAGGCTGACACAAATTTTGATTTTCACAAAGTTTCCTTATTTTAAGAACTTTAGTCAGATGTTTCTATGGTTACTGAAGGACAATTATAAGAATTCCATGTGTTTTTATCCTTTTACTGACAAATACATCCAATTTATGCAAAGAATATTTACAGTGCTGACCCTTATTTTTTAAGACTTCTGCCCTTCACTTTGGGAGTTGGATATCAGCTTCTGGGCCAAATCCTGACTGATAACAACCCATTCTTCCAAATTAGTGCTTGCAGTTTATCACATTTTTTGTGGTTATGTTTGACCACCCTATTTTTGAGGATTACCCACATGTTCTCAATGGATTGAGATCTGGGGAGTTTCCTGACCACGGACACAGAATGTCAATGTTTCGATTACTGAGCCACTTAGCTATAACATTTGACTTGTGAGATGGTGCGCCACCATCCTGGAAACAGCATTTGTTTATCACCAAATTGCTCCTGGATGGTTGGGAGAAGTTGGAGGATGTTTAGATCCCATTCTTTATTCATGGCAGCGTTCTTAGGCAAAATTGTGAGTGTGTCCAATACCTTGGATGAAAAGCAATCCCACACATGAATGGTCTAAGGATGCTTTACCGTTGGCATGACACAAGACTTATGGTAGTGCTCATCTTTTCTTTTCCAGACAATCATTATTCCAAATGTCCCAAACAGGCTGAAGGGGGCTTCGTCAAAGATTTATCAATTAAAGGTTTGACAATCATGTAATATTAAGGCAAAAATATTCAAAAAAGCACCTTCATCAATATCTACATCCTATCTGACTTGGATAATGGCAGTTATGTCTGTTACATATGGATTTTCATGTGGTTTAAATATACATAAGGCTTTCGACTGTACCTTAAAATGATGCTAGATCAGCGGTGACTAATCGGGCAACTTAGTTCATGGAAACGTCATCTTCAGGGTACGGTGGTTGGTACAGAACGACCTCCAACACAGTGGAATATAGTTTAGACTGGCCTCACTCAGCTGTATTATCTTCATACACACATAAATCAAGTCACATAATAACACAAGACGGACAGGTCGGTCGCCAGGCTCACAAAAAAACACTTATTAAAGACTCTGTAAAACTCTTTCACTAAACTAACCTGGCGTTCATGTCCTTTTCCATCTAATCCAGCGATATCTGGATGATATATACATTCCCTCCAGTACTTCTGCTGCTGCTGGCTTACACATCCTAGAAAAATTGTATGCATAAAAAGGTTTCACATCTATAATGGCCACTAAAGTGCCTCTAATAAACTCCTCCTGGTAAGTCTCCATTAAATATAAATTACTTTTACACAAGTAAGATATTTTTCAGAAGAGTACATTCAGTGCTTTAAAGAAAGTCTTATTTTTCTTTAAATACATGCGAAATATGTTACTTGTTCACACCATGTGAGTGGGGTACGCCTGGCCTATATGCTGGAAAATGCTTCTGACGTAGGTGCTGAATGTATCTATAGCCTTCCATGGATCTGGCATATGCTGACGCACTGTACTTCTGGCTTACGTCTAGTCACTATGCATTAAAATATTTAAATTTATCCCAAATTCTGTTTTTATTGAGAAAAGATATATCAAGTTAAAGGGATTGTCAGCACAATAATTTTTTTAGGCATTGCTTGTTTGAAAGTAACAAATGGCGCTTACTCACCCCCTAGCCCCCACATGGATCCTGCACAAGCTACTCAGGAGGTCTGTACTGGAATTTTTAATTGTGACACAATGGTTGGAATTTATGTATTCATTAATTGCAGTGCGCTGAGCATAGTGTATGTATACTAGTTTCTATATTGGCCACAGCGTATTGGTGCACCTGCATATTCATTTAATACTATAGGTTTGTAGGTCCCTTTTTTATGTTTTTTTTTATTTTACCTGGGCCGAGCACTGTTATCCACCCATCTTTCCCAAAAAGGTTTTATTATGAGCTAAGCCTGGATCTCTTCCCTAGTTCACTCGAGGCCTGGCCGTGCACAAGAAAAAGTGAGATACTAGAGTTAGTCTCTCCATGAAGTCACCTTGTATGGGTATATGGCTTTTATCAAAAATTGTTAACCAAGTACCTCATGTTTTTTACATTTATAGTAATAGATGAATCTAAGTATTCATTAAAGAAGCACTCCCATTAGGTTTTCTATTCATTATATGTTTGTATATATGCTTGTAATATAGTGTGAGTATATTAATATGCTCACCTACCACCGCCTTCTCCGGTATCCAGCGCTGTTTTGCTCCTCTTCTCAGTGACGTCACCGCTCTGCAAACTCTCTTGGTCACACTGCGCTCTGTGTGACCCAGAAGTAGCTTTCACAATGTAAGTCTATGGAGCGTCAGAACCAGTTTCCATAACCTTTCACTGTAAAAGAGACTTCTGGATCAAACAGAGAGCAAAGTGATCAGTATAGTCTGAATAGAGGTGGCGTCACTGAGAAGAGGAGCAGAACAGCGCTGGATCCCAGAGAGAGCGGAGGTAGGTGAGTATATTAATACACACACACACTACATTACAAGCAGTGGCACCAGTCTGGGCGGTAAGTATAGACAGTTTTTTTGACATTATCAAGCACCCTGGGGCCACTAATAAAGTATTGTCCAGTGGAGGACAATCCCTTTAACATGCAAGTACATCATTTGAGTCATTTGTGGTTTTATTGCCTGTTTCATAGTGACTAGGGTCTGCCAGAATGTTCAAATAATTGTTCTGAAACGGCAAATCCATGCTGCTCCTGCTGATTCCATTTTCAGCTCCTCCGAGTCAAAATAGCTTATGCCGTTATGTATTACAATTAAATGCTGCAGTGATTTCAACATATTAAGACTCTGTAAATACTATTACAGTATCAGTGGTATCACTTTTTACATATTGATCAAAACCATGACCTCCACATTATTAAAGGGAACCTGTCATGTCCCCAAACACTATTTATGTGGAGATATAGGGTTAATCTGCAGGTTAATAGAATTAGAATGCTGTCCGGCCACCTACTGAAAGCACAGTAAAAGGGAGAAAGTTAGATTTATTCCTCCCAGGAGCTGCTGGCTTTCAGTCACAGAGGCGTGCCGACAGCGGCTAAAGTCACACTGTAAGCACACCCCACTTTGACTGACAGCTTACTCTGCAGCGTATCTGTGCAGAACTAGCCGTCCATCAATGTTCTGTTGAGTGCTTAAGGTCATTGCTCAGGGTATAGTGAGTGGGGCTGTGAGTGGTGCACATAGCCGATCCATGCACATGTCCATTACTGAAAGCCAGAGGTCCCCAGGAGGAATAAAGTCCTTTTTCTCCCAGTAGCCATGCTTTCAGTAAGGTGGCTGGACAGCATTGTACTGCTAGTAGCCTACAGATTAACCCAATATCTGCAGATTAAAAGTGTTTGGGTCCATGACACGTTCGCTTTCAGGAAAGAAATAGTCAGATCCAGTTACCCACAATAATGAGAAATATGGTGTATTCCCATGTGCCAAGTATCACCAGCAGTATGCCACACAACCAATTACAGCAGGGAAAATTGGACATGTTACACAGTAAATTACTGTTTTATGATGCAGATTTTGCTCACACAATTTGTGGAGGAAAATTACAAGATTTATTTTATTTGAATTTTAAATAGAAGTAAACCAAATACTGTGGGGCCACTGATGAGGCTATATTATGTGACAGTCCATTCTCATTTGTCATCCATTCTACTTCTCCATTTTCCCAGGCAAATCTCCGCATAACACACTTATATGTCACTACTGTGTCTTAGGCTCAATCTTATACCTAGCTGCTCATGTTTTTCCTTTGTAGATTTAAGTACACAGTAAGTTTTGTGGTATGCCATGAGATATCGTTAATAAGTGAATTGCTTGTCCTGCGAGCAGGAGCTCTCCAAACACAAAGCTGGGAAGCTGCCAGGAATACTGTTCCACTGATGGGAAACATGTTGGATTTTAAGCTGGTGCTCTAGATCTCCACAGGTTAGGCTTTAATATTATGTGTACTGTAAGGCAGCGCTAGTTATTATCCTGGGGGATACTCGCTTCGCTGCGTCAATCAACTCACATATGATAAGCTTTCCGTTTTTAAACAATGCTCAGCAGTTTATTCCACTTCATAAACAGCTTATTTCCGGGTCCAACTCCGTGGCCCGCCGACACACTGATAAAGTCCACGAGCCCAAGTGGCAGACCGGCCCACTTGGCTCTAATTACAGCCTTCCGCAAGGTAATACTAAAACAATGTCCATGTAAATGTCCATAACACAAGAGTATTACCTTCGCCGGCTTCAGCTGTTATAGTCCTTTTCATACGCCACCACTGTGGCTCTACGGCTTACCACACGTGGTCTCCAGCCATCACTCCCTTTAAGGCTTACTGGCATATTACACATATCATACCCAGGCTTCACCTTCCAGGACGCTTGTGTGGCACTCCGAGGCTTACTGGCATCCCCCACACTCTCACACAGGGATCCAGGCTTCACCTCCACCGGAGTCCACCAGGCCTCACACAATCCGTGTTCCCCCCACACACAGGGAACAGCCTCGTGCCTCTCACATGGTGCCCACACAGGAACTCCTACACACCGGAACACACCCCCACAGGAACACACAGGGTTTATATATATTGCAGCACACACACACACCCACAGATAGGACCTTGACTGATGTCACAGTCATGTGTCCAGACCCTCTGTGTGCATAAGGACCTGTGTGATGTCACGGTCATGTGACCAGTCAGTTAAAGGGGAAGGTACATGGTCATTCAAAACACACTGAACCATTAAAGGGATGTCTGCTACATCACAGTACTCTATTGGAACGTTATAACTACATGTACCTATGATAGTGATGAAGTTTTTTTGTGTTTTGCTTTTATTTTAATGAAGTTAAGAGAAAACCACTGTGACACAACACCGTAGAGAGAAAGAAGCTGGAGAGCAGCCGACTCACCACCCCCTTATGATTTAGGGGAAAAAACTTGATGTAGAATTCCCGTCAGGTTGCTCCATGTTGCTAATAGTGGTATCTGTCACGATTCCTCCTGAGTGTCTGGACACAGTGAATGACAGTTCTGCCGTCCAATTTAGGAATGGGGCATGCTGAGCTGTCAGTATGGTGATGGACAGCTCAGCCATCCAATCTAGGAATGGGGCATGCTGAGCTGTCAGTATGGTGATGGACAGCTCAGCCATCCAATTGAATGCTGGGGCCTGCTGAGCTGTCAGTATGGTGATGGACAGCTCAGCCATCCAATCAAATGCTGGGGCCTGCTGAGCTGTCAGTATGGTGATGGACAGCTCAGCCATCCAATTGAATGCTGGGGCCTGCTGAGCTGTCAGTATGGTGATGGATAGCTCAACCATCCAATTGGATGCTGGGGCGTGTTGGGCTGTCAGTGTCTGGAGTGACAGTTTAGCCGTGCAATCAGGATCGGGTTGTGCCGGGGCTTTATCCATGTGTCTCTTGTCCAGAGTAATTACCTGGCTATCTAACCAGCTCTCTGCCTTTGATTGCTGCCAATTATAGCTTTGCTCATTAGGTGTGTGCTTGCTCTGTGCTCCTTGTCTGGGTATTCTGATCTTTGCTGCACGACCTAGGATTTGTCTTGACCATCCGTTTTCCTAGCCCTTTTGTTATGATCCACTAACTTCATGGAATATTGACCTTGGACTGTTTCCTGACTACACCTTCATCTCACCCCTCTGTCTATGATGTACTCTCTTTGCTTTTGACTTTGGAACTTTTGACAACCAGGGAAGTTGAGTCGGTAAGCCAAGCCTCTGACTCCGACTCCTCAATTTCCATGACACCGACTCCACAACTTCGACTCCCTCATACATGGCTCATGTTTAAGTGATAAATTTACTGGAGCACAGATTCATCTCAGCTAAAAGTCTAGACCCTTAGATCAGGAATAGGACAGAAATTTATAGGACATTTCAGAACTTTCCCAAATTCTTATGAAAAAAATATTCCCCACAAACTGCATTGAACTACTGTACCCAATTTATTATATATTTTAGGAGTTGTAGTCGGTCCATTTTATACCGACACCGACTCCACCAAAATGGACACTGACTCCGACTACACAGCCCTGTTGACAACCCAGCCTCACGGCTTATCCGTGACTAGTGACTAGAGCCACAATATCCCTGAAGAAATCCTCAGGTGTCTATACAAATAGCTTTGGATCTGATGACGTCTTGGATCGAGTAAGGAGCGAACATCTAGCTGATGAAAAAATCATGTGAATCCACTAAACAGTGGAGTAACAACTATTTATTTAGTTATTCTCACAAACATAGACAAAAAAGCGCTTCAATAAAAACAATATTCTATATGGAGTCACCTTGTGGCAACTTTGATCGATAAAGCCAACCCATGGTTTTGACCACAATTTCAGCTTCTTCCTAGGTATGAAAAAGAAGCCGAAATTGAGGGCAAAACCCTGTGTCAGAATAATTGAACAGCTTTGCCATAAAGTGGCTCCATATGGCACATTGTGTTTCCAAGTTTTTAGCTAAGATTTTTTGGTCTATGTTCATGAGTGTAACTAAATAAATAGTTGTTACTCCACTATTGACACTATGATTTTTTTAATCAACTAGATGTTTGCTGCTTACTTGACCCAAGACATAATCGGATTCAAAGCTATTTAAAGAGACACCTGAAGATTTCTTCAGGAAAATCACCAATAGCGGCATAGAGAAATCTGCCAGCATTTCTACAGAAAGTTTTTTTCACTGAATCATAAGGTGATGGTGAGTGGGCCACACTCCACTTTCTCTTGTATTGCATTGTAGCACAGTGGTTTTCTCTTAACTTTACCAGTTTGTTGCTGGAATTTGAGAACTTGTCCATTTTTAATCTGATCTGTAATATGGACTGGTAATACAACAATGAATCCATATAATATTAAAATATGATACTGGTCTACTTCAAAATAGCATTCAGATGTGAGAACCTCCATAGTTATTATTGTGTTTGTAGTTAAAGGGAATCTGTCAGCAGGTTTTTGCTACCTCATCTGAGAGCAGCATAATATAGGTAAAGAGAAGCTGATTTCAATGATGTATCACTTAGTTTATTGGGTGCAGCAGTTCAGATACAATCAGAGCTATTAAATTTAGAACAAAGCAGAGCTGAGAAAGCTAACCCCGCCCACACTAGGCCCATAGACAGTGAAGTACTCATCACAGGAGGGGGCGTCGCCAGACTTGTGTAGTCCAGCAATGTTAATCACTTAGTGATAAATCCTTCACAGTAAGTAAACAGCAGCACCTATTTTGACAAGTGACACATCCCTGAATTCTGTATGTTCAGCCTCTATCTCCTGCTGTCTTCAGATTACATAGCAAAAACCTGCTGATAGATTCCCTTTAACTTGTTACAAATCATGCCCATTAGCACCATCTTGGACACTGTACCGATGTCCTAGTTATATATCCTTGCCTATAATTAACAGCAGTATAATTATTGTTTTACTGCCTGGAATGAGAGACCCAAACTGGAACTTTCATTGACCATATCCCGTAAAGTATTTTCTAGTGTTATGTCATCAGTATTTGTTGTTTGTTTGATTTTTTGCATTACTTTTTTTTTTGCTTTAACAAAACATGTTGGGCTATTACATTTTTTTAGGTCTTCGGAATAAAAAAAATCATATTCTGATGGATAGAAAAGGAAAACCACAGGGAAATGGAATTTCCTCTGCAGCCTAGCAACCTAGATGTGCCATTACTATGTTCATTTTTAAATGCTGAGTTTACCATAGGGACTTTGAGGTTTTGTGGATTCCTCTCAAAGGACACAGCAATCTAGCCTTTGTATTGGATCAGAGTTATGTCCCAAGCTCCTTTCCCCTAATGACCCTAACTGATCAGTTATGCACATAGAAAAGTAGCAGACGTCACCTTCCCAGCTGTCACCTGCGATGTTTGCTGGCAAGGAGCCAGCCTTGAGCTATCAGGTAGCGCTCTGTTTTCACAGTAGAAATCAATGTGTTTCCATTGAAGTACACTACCTCTGTAATAGACATTTAGTCATTGCCATATTACTTTTGTCAATCTACGTAATTAAGACGAATCATTTTTGGCCGGGATTTCTTGTAATGTATGGAGTCTGCAAGTCTGACATATTATTGGGTCAGCTTTGTGAAAATTAGTAGCATGTAATAAGTTCTGCTTACTATATTCTGATGACCACATTATAATTTAATTATAATGTACAGTTGAAACATATAAAGTTTTAGCATTATTCATGTATAGAGATGAGCGAACCCGAACTTAAAACTAACTAACTAACTTAAGTTAGTGTTTGGTGCTAAACGCCAAATACGGACTTCTCCCGGAAGTCCATTGCAATGTTTTGAGTTCTGGGGAAAGTCCGTTGCAGAGAGAGAGTGAGAGTTCCAGCTCAAAAGTTCGGGTCCCCATTGTTTTCAATGGGGTTCGGGTTCTGGTTCAATTTGGGTACAGTTCTGGTACCCGAACTGGACTTTGGAATAAAGTTTGGGTTTGGTACAAGAACCCGAACTCCATGGGTCTGCTTATCCCTATTCATGAAAAAATTACAAAAACACTTTGACAAAGTGACTGCTTTGTGAGAATAGATGATCTCCAGTTTCTTGACGTTCGTCCTTTACGCAAGGAATCATCCCTAAAAATATCAGTATTGACTACAATGTTAAGTGGACTTTCAAGCAATTCTTAAAATACGTTCCTCTTCAAAAGGAAAACTATTTCTAAACAACAATTTCCAGCTTCTTTCTCCTGTGTTTGTTTTGTATAAAAAAAAACTATAAAAAAATACTGCAATCATAGTTTGCTAACTCTACTGACAAGAAACCTATCTACATCTACATGTTACACTAAAGAAATACATTTTATATACATTCATAAAGGCTTGACGACCTATTCTGATATTCATATATCACTTTAACAATTACATTCTTATCTCCAGAATAGTGTAAAATTTAATAGAAAATATTACTGCTTCTTAATCGGTGTTCAGGACATAATTCCTGCAGTGGAATTTTAAGTCAAACCAATAAAGGATTGTTGAGGATAAAGCTTTGCTGGGTTAAGTGAAGCAGCCTAAAACTACTGTATATAGATAGAAATGGAAAGCAGTTTATAATCACAAGCGGTTAACACCATATTGTATGGATCTACTGAGCTCATACGATACCGGACACTTTTGTCATAGAGCCTTAGCTGATAATGCATGAAATGTAAAAGGACTTAAAACGCGGTGAACGATCTACAGCACGGATGGGTCATAAAGTGACAAACACAACATACCGCAAACTATGACAGTCACCACTCATCTTCCCACATACTGGGTGGTAGACAGGGCTGTGGAGTCAGTAAGCCAAACCTCCGAGTCCTCAATTTCACTGACTCCGACTCCACAGCACTACCTCACTACTGAGCATGTACATAAAGTGCAGCACTGCCTCACTACTGAGCATGTACATAAGGTGCAGCGCTGCCTCACTACTGAGCATGTACATAAAGTGCAGCACTGCCTCACTACTGAGCATGTACATAAGGTGCAGCACTGCCTCACTACTGAGCATGTACATAAAGTGCAGCACTGCCTCACTACTGAGCATGTACATAAAGTGCAGCACTGCCTCACTACTGAGCATGTACATAAGGTGCAGCACTGCCTCACTACTGAGCATGTACATAAAGTGCAGCACTGCCTCACTACTGAGCATGTACATAAAGTGCAGCACTGCCTCACTACTGAGCATGTACATAAGGTGCAGCACTGCCTCACTACTGAGCATGTACATAAGGTGCAGCACTGCCTCACTACTGAGCGTGTACATAAGGTGCAGCACTGCCTCACTACTGAGCGTGTACATAAGGTGCAGCACTGCCTCACTACTGAGCATGTACATAAGGTGCAGCACTGCCTCACTACTGAGCATGTACATAAAGTGCAGCACTGCCTCACTACTGAGCATGTACATAAGGTGCAGCACTGCCTCACTACTGAGCGTGTACATAAGGTGCAGCACTGCCTCACTACTGAGCATGTACATAAGGTGCAGCACTGCCTCACTACTGAGCATGTACATAAGGTGCAGCACTGCCTCACTACTGAGCGTGTACATAAAGTGCAGCACTGCCTCACTACTGAGCATGTACATAAAGTGCAGCACTGCCTCACTACTGAGCATGTACATAAGGTGCAGTACTACCTCACTACTGAGCATGTACATAAAGTGCAGCACTGCCTCACTACTGAGCATGTACATAAGGTGCAGCACTGCCTCACTACTGAGCATGTACATAAAGTGCAGCACTGCCTCACTACTGAGCATGTACATAAAGTGCAGCACTGCCTCACTACTGAGCATGTACATAAGGTGCAGCACTGCCTCACTACTGAGCGTGTACATAAAGTGCAGCACTGCCTCACTACTGAGCATGTACATAAGGTGCAGCACTGCCTCACTACTGAGCATGTACATAAGATGCAGCCCTGCCTCACTACTGAGCATGTACATAAGGTGCAGCCCTGCCTCACTACTGAGCATGTACATAAAGTGCAGCACTGCCTCACTACTGAGCGTGTACATAAAGTGCAGCACTGCCTCACTACTGAGCATGTATATAAGGTGCAGCCCTGCCTCACTACTGAGCATGTACATAAGGTGCAGCACTGCCTCACTACTGAGCATGTACATAAGGTGCAGCACTGCCTCACTACTGAGCATATACATAAGGTGCTGCACTGCCTCACTACTGAGCATGTACATAAGGTGCAGCACTGCCTCACTACTGAGCATGTACATAAGATGCAGCCCTGCCTCACTACTGAGCATGTACATAAGGTGCAGCCCTGCCTCACTACTGAGCATGTACATAAAGTGCAGCACTGCCTCACTACTGAGCATGTACATAAAGTGCAGCACTGCCTCACTACTGAGCGTGTACATAAAGTGCAGCACTGCCTCACTACTGAGCATGTATATAAGGTGCAGCCCTGCCTCACTACTGAGCATGTACATAAGGTGCAGCACTGCCTCACTACTGAGCATGTACATAAGGTGCAGCACTGCCTCACTACTGAGCCTGTGCATAAGGTGCAGCACTGCCTCACTACTGAGCATGTACATAAGGTGCAGCACTGCCTCACTACTGAGCATGTACATAAGGTGCAGCACTGCCTCACTACTGAGCATGTACATAAGGTGCAGCACTGCCTCACTACTGAGCATGTACATAAGGTGCAGCCCTGCCTCACTACTGAGCATGTACATAAAGTGCAGCACTGCCTCACTACTGAGCGTGTACATAAGGTGCAGCACTGCCTCACTACTGAGCATGTACATAAGGTGCAGCACTGCCTCACTACTGAGCGTGTACATAAGGTGCAGCACTGCCTCACTACTGAGCATGTACATAAGATGCAGCCCTGCCTCACTACTGAGCGTGTACATAAGGTGCAGCACTACCTCACTACTGAGCATGTACATAAGGTGCAGCCCTGCCTCACTACTGAGCGTGTACATAAAGTGCAGCACTGCCTCACTACTGAGCATGTACATAAAGTGCAGCACTGCCTCACTACTGAGCGTGTACATAAGGTGCAGCACTGCCTCACTACTGAGCATGTACATGAAGTGCAGCACTGCCTCACTACTGAGCGAGTACATAAGGTGCAGCCCTGCCTCACTACTGAGCATGTACGTAAGGTGCAGCACTGCCTCACTACTGACCATGTACATAAAGTGCAGCACTGCCTCACTACTGAGCATGTACATAAGGTGCAGCGCTGCCTCACTACTGAGCGTGTACATAAGGTGCAGCACTGCCTCACTACTGAGCATGTACATAAGGTGCAGCAATGCCTCACTTCTGAGCATGTACATAAGGTGCAGTACTGCCTCACTACTGAGCATGTACATAAGGTTCAGCACTGCCTCTCTACTGAGCATGTACATAAGGTGCAGCACTGCCTCACTACTGAGCGTGTACATAAGGTGCAGCAATGCCTCACTTCTGAGCATGTACATAAGGTGCAGTACTGCCTCACTACTGAGCATGTACATAAGGTGCAGCACTGCCTCACTACTGAGCATGTACATAAAGTGCAGCACTGCCTCACTACTGAGCATGTACATAAAGTGCAGCACTGCCTCACTACTGAGCATGTACATAAAGTGCAGCACTGCTTCACTACTGAGCGAGTACATAAGGTGCAGCACTGCCTCACTACTGAGCATGTACATAAGGTGCAGTACTGCCTCACTACTGAGCATGTACATAAGGTGCAGCACTGCCTCACTACTGAACATGTACATAAAGTGCAGCACTGCCTCACTACTGAGCATGTACATAAAGTGCAGCACTGCCTCACTACTGAGTGTGTACATAAGGTGCAGCATTGCCTCACTACTGAGCATGTACATAAGGTGCAGCACTGCCTCACTACTGAGCATGTACATAAGGTGCAGCACTGCCTCACTACTGAGCGTGTACATAAGGTGCAGCACTGCCTCACTACTGAGCATGTACATACAGTGCAGCACTGCCTCACTACTGAGCATGTACATAAGGTGCAGCACTGCCTCACTACTGAGCATGTACATAAGGTGCAGCACTGCCTCACTACTGAGCATGTACATAAGGTGCAGCACTGCCTCACTACTGAGCATGTACATAAGGTGCAGTATTGCCTCACTACTGAGCATGTACATAAGGTGCAGCACTACCTCACTACTGAGCATGTACATAAAGTGCAGCACTGCCTCACTACTGAGCATGTACATAAAGTGCAGCACTGCCTCACTACTGAGCGTGTGCAGCACTGCCTCACTACTGAGCATGTACATAAAGTGCAGCACTGCCTCACTACTGAGTGAGTACATAAGGGGCAGCACTGCCTCACTACTGAGCATGTACATAAAGTGCAGCACTGCCTCACTACTGAGCATGTACATAAAGTGCAGCACTGCCTCACTACTGAGCGTGTACATAAGGTGCAGCACTGCCTCACTACTGAGCATGTACATAAGGTGCAGCACTGCCTCACTACTGAGCATGTACATAAGGTGCAGCACTGCCTCACTACAGACCATGTACATAAAGTGCAGCACTGCCTCACTACTGAGCATGTACATAAAGTGCAGCACTGCCTCACTACTGAGCATGTACATAAAGTGCAGCACTGCCTCACTACTGAGCATGTACATAAAGTGCTGGACTGCCTTACTATTGAGCATGTACATAAAGTGCAGCACTGCCTCACTAATGAGCATGTACATAAGGTGCAGCCCTGCCTCACTACTGAGCATGTACATAAAGTGCAGCACTGCCTCACTACTGAGCATGTAGATAAGGTGCAGCACTGCCTCACTACTGAGCATGTACATAAAGTGCAGCACTGCCTCACAACTGAGCATGTACATAAAGTGCAGCACTGCCTCACTACTGAGCATGTACATAAAGTGCAGCACTGCCTCACTACTGAGCATGTACATAAGGTGCAGCACTGCCTCACTACTGAGTATGTATATAAGGTGCAGCCCTGCCTCACTACTGAGCATGTACATAAAGTGCAGCACTGCCTCACTACTGAGCATGTACATAAAGTGCAGCACTGCCTCACTACTGAGCATGTACATAAAGTGCAGCACTGCCTCACTACTGACCATGTACATAAAGTGCAGCACTGCCTCACTAATGAGCATGTACATAAGGTGCAGCACTGCCTCACTACTGAGCGTGTACATAAGGTGCAGCACTACCTCACTACTGAGTATGTATATAAGGTGCAGCCCTGCCTCACTACTGAGCATGTACATAAAGTGCAGCACTGCCTCACTACTGAGCATGTACATAAAGTGCAGCACTGCCTAACTACTGAATATGTACATAAGGTACAGCACTGCCTCACTACTGAGCATGTACATAAAATGCAGCACTGCCTCACTACTGAGCATGTACATAAGGTGCAGCACTACCTCACTACTGAGCATGTACATAAAGTGCAGCACTGCCTCACTACTGAGCATGTACATAAAGTGCAGCACTGCCTCACTACTGAGCGTGTGCAGCACTGCCTCACTACTGAGCATGTACATAAAGTGCAGCACTGCCTCACTACTGAGCATGTACATAAGGTGCAGCACTGCCTCACTACTGAGCATGTACATAAAGTGCAGCACTGCCTCACAACTGAGCATGTACATAAAGTGCAGCACTGCCTCACTACTGAGCATGTACATAAAGGGCAGCACTGCCTCACTACTGAGCATGTACATAAGGTGCAGCACTGCCTCACTACTGAGTATGTATATAAGGTGCAGCCCTGCCTCACTACTGAGCATGTACATAAAGTGCAGCACTGCCTCACTACTGAGCATGTACATAAAGTGCAGCACTGCCTCACTACTGAGCATGTATATAAAGTGCAGCACTGCCTCACTACTGAGCATGTACATAAAATGCAGCACTGCCTCACTACTGAGCATGTACATAAAGTGCAGCACTGCCTCAACACTGAGCATGTACATAAAGTGCAGCACTGCCTCACTACTGAGCGTGTACATAAGGTGCAGCACTACCTCACTACTGAGTATGTATATAAGGTGCAGCCCTGCCTCACTACTGAGCATGTACATAAAGTGCAGCACTGCCTCACTACTGAGCATGTACATAAAGTGCAGCACTGCCTCACTACTGAGTATGTACATAAGGTACAGCACTGCCTCACTACTGAGCATGTACATAAAATGCAGCACTGCCTCACTACTGAGCATGTACATAAGGTGCAGCACTACCTCACTACTGAGCATGTACATAAAGTGCAGCACTGCCTCACTACTGAGCATGTACATAAAGTGCAGCACTGCCTCACTACTGAGCATGTACATAAGGTGCAGCACTGCCTCACTACTGAGCGTGTGCAGCACTGCCTCACTACTGAGCATGTACATAAAGTGTAGCACTGCCTCACTACTGAGCATGTACATAAGGTGCAGCACTGCCTCACTACTGAGCATGTACATAAAGTGCAGCACTGCCTCACACCTGAGCATGTACATAAAGTGCAGCACTGCCTCACTACTGAGCATGTACATAAAGTGCAGCACTGCCTCACTACTGAGCATGTACATAAGGTGCAGCACTGCCTCACTACTGAGTATGTATATAAGGTGCAGCCCTGCCTCACTACTGAGCATGTACATAAAGTGCAGCACTGCCTCACTACTGAGCATGTACATAAAGTGCAGCACTGCCTCACTACTGAGTATGTACATAAGGTACAGCACTGCCTCACTACTGAGCATGTACATAAAATGCAGCACTGCCTCACTACTGAGCATGTACATAAGGTGCAGCACTGCCTCACTACTGAGCATGTACATAAAGTGCAGCACTGCCTCAACACTGAGCATGTACATAAAGTGCAGCACTGCCTCACTACTGAGCATGTACATAAAGTGCAGCACTGCCTCACTACTGAGCATGTACATAATGTACATAAAGTGCAGCACTGCTTCACTACTGAGCATGTACATAAAGTGCAGCACTGCCTCACTACTGAGCATGTACATAAGGTGCAGCACTGCCTCACTACTGAGCATGTACATAAGGTGGAGCACTGCCTCACTACTGAGCATGTACATAAGGTGCAGCACTGCCTCACTACTGAGCTTGTACATAAAGTGCAGCACTGCCTCACTACTGAGCATGTACAAAAAGTGCAGCACTGCCTCACTACTGAGCATGTACATAAAGTGCAGCACTGCCTCACTACTGAGCATGAATGTAAAGTGCAGCACTGCCTCACTACTGAGCATGTACATAAAGTGCAGCACTGCCTCACTACTGAGCATGTACAAAAAGTGCAGCACTGCCTCACTACTGAGCATGTACATAAAGTGCAGCACTGCCTCACTACTGAGCATGTACATAAAGTGCAGCACTGCCTCACTACTGAGCATGTACATAAAGTGCAGCACTGCCTCACTACTGAGCATGTACATAAAGTGCAGCACTGCCTCACTACTGAGCATGTACATAAAGTGCAGCACTGCCTCACTACTGAGCATGTACATAAAGTGCAGCACTGCCTCAATACTGAGCATGTACATAAAGTGCAGCACTGCCTCACTACTGAGCATGTACATAAAGTGCAGAACTGCCTCACTACTGAGCATGTACATAAAGTGGAGCACTTCCTCACTTCTGAGCATGTACATAAAGTGCAGCATTGCCTCACTACTGACCATGTACATAAAGTGCAGCACTGCCTCACTAATGAGCATATACATAAAGTGCAGCACTGCCTCACTTCTGAGCATGTACAAAAAGTGCAGCACTGCCTCACTACTGAGCATGTACATAAAGTTCAGCACTGCCTCACTACTGAGCATGTACATAAAGTGCAGCACTGCCTCACTACTGAGCATGTACATAAAGTGCAGCACTGCCTCACTACTGAGCATGTACGTAAAGTGCAGCACTGCCTCACTACTGAGCATGTACATAAGGTGCAGCACTGCCACACTACTGAGCATGTACATAAAGTGCAGCACTGCCTCACTACTGAGCATGTACATAAAGTGCAGCACTGCCTCACTACTGAGCATGTACATAAAGTGCAGCACTGCATCACTACTGAGCATGTACATAAAGTGCAGCACTTCCTCACTACTGAGCATGTACATAAAGTGCAGCACTGCCTCACTACTGACCATGTACATAAAGTGCAGCACTGCCTCACTACTGAGCATGTACATAAGGTGCAGCACTGCCTCACTACTGAGCATGTACATAAGGTGCAGCCCTGCCTCACTACTGACCATGTATATAAAGTGCAGCACTGCCTCACTAATGAGCATGTACATAAAGTGCAGCACTGCCTCACTACTGACCATGTACATAAATTGCAGCACTGCCTCACTAATGAGCATGTACATAAGGTGCAGCACTGCCTCACTACTGAGCGTGTACATAAGGTGCAGCACTACCTCACTACTGAGTATGTATATAAGGTGCAGCCCTGCCTCACTACTGAGCATGTACATAAGGTGCAGTCCTGCCTCACTACTGAGCATGTACATAAGGTGCAGCCCTGCCTCACTACTGAGCGTGTACATAAGGTGCAGCCCTGCCTCACTACTGAGCGTGTACATAAGGTGCAGCACTGCGTCACTACTGAGCATGTACATAAGGTGCAGTCCTGCTTCACTACTGAGCATGTACATAAGGTGCAGCCCTGCCTCACTACTGAGCGTGTACATAAGGTGCAGCACTGCCTCACTACTGAGCATGTACATAAGGTGCAGTCCTGCCTCACTACTGAGCATGTACATAAGGTACAGCACTGCCTCACTACTGAGCGTGTACATAAGGTGCAGCCCTGCCTCACTACTGAGCATGTACATAAGGTGCAGCCCTGCCTCACTACTGAGCGTGTACATAAGATGCAGCACTGCCTCACTACTGAGCGTGTACATAAGGTGCAGCACTGCCTCACTACTGAGCATGTACATAAGGTGCAGTCCTGCCTCACTACTGAGCATGTACATAAGGTGCAGCACTGCCTCACTACTGAGCATGTACATAAGATTCAGCACTGCCTCACTACTGAGCATGTACATAAGATGCAGCACTGCCTCACTACTGAGCATGTACATAAGGTGCAGCCCTGCCTCACTACTGAGCATGTACATAAGGTGCAGCACTGCCTCACTACTGAGCATGTACATAAGATGCAGCACTGCCTCACTACTGAGCGTGTACATAAGGTGCAGCACTGCCTCACTACTGAGCATGTACATAAGGTGCAGTCCTGCCTCACTACTGAGCATGTACATAAGGTGCAGCACTGCCTCACTACTGAGCATGTACATAAGATTCAGCACTGCCTCACTACTGAGCATGTACATAAGATGCAGCACTGCCTCACTACTGAGCATGTACATAAGGTGCAGCCCTGCCTCACTACTGAGCATGTACATAAGATGCAGCACTGCCTCACTACTGAGCATGTACATAAGGTGCAGCACTGCCTCACTACTGAGCATGTAAATAAGGTGCAGCACTGCCTCACTACTGACCATGTACATAAAGTGCAGCACTGCCTCACTAATGAGCATGTACATAAGGTGCAGCCCTGCCTCACTACTGAGATTGTACATAAGGTGCAGCCCTGCCTCACTACTGAGCATGTACATAAGGTGCAGCACTGCCTCACTACTGAGCTTGTACATAAGGTGCAGCACTGCCTCACTACTGAGCATGTACATAAAGTGCAGCACTGCCTCACTACTGAGCATGTACATAAGGTGCAGCACTGCCTCACTACTGAGCGTGTACATAAGGTGCAGCACTGCCTCACTACTGAGCATGTACATAAAGTGCCAGACTGCCTCACTACTGAGCATGTTCATAAAGTGCAGCACTGCCTCACTACTGAGCATGTACATAAAGTGCCAGACTGCCTCACTATTGAGCATGTGCATAAAGTGCAGCACTGCCTCACTACTGAGCATGTACATAAGATGCAGCACTGCCTCACTACTGAGCATGTACATAAGGTGCAGCACTGCCTCACTACTGAGCATGTACATAAGGTGCAGCACTGCCTCACTACTGAGCATGTATATAAGGTGCAGCACTGCCTCACTACTGAGCATGTACATAAAGTGCAGCACTGCCTCACTACTGAGCATGTACATAAGATGCAGCACTGCCTCACTACTGAGTATGTACAAAAAGTGCAGCACTGCCTCACTACTGAGCGTGTACATAAGGTGCAGCACTGCCTCACTACTGAGCATGTACATAAGGTGCAGCACTGCCTCACTACTGAGCATGTACATAAGGTGCAGCACTGCCTCACTACTGAGCATGTACATAAGGTGCAGCACTGCCTCACTACTGAGCTTGTACATAAAGTGCAGCACTGCCTCACTACTGAGCATGTACAAAAAGTGCAGCACTGCCTCACTACTGAGCATGTACGTAAAGTGCAGCACTGCCTCACTACTGAGCATGTACATAAGGTGCAGCACTGCCTCACTACTGAGCATGTACATAAGGTGCAGCACTGCCTCACTACTGAGCATGTACATAAAGTGCAGCACTGCCTCACTACTGAGCATGAACGTAAAGTGCAGCACTGCCTCACTACTGAGCATGTACGTAAAGTGCAGCACTGCCTCACTACTGAGCATGTACGTAAAGTGCAGCACTGCCTCACTACTGAGCATGTACATAAGGTGCAGCACTGCCTCACTACTGAGCATGTACATAAAGTGCAGCACTGCCTCACTACTGAGCATGAACGTAAAGTGCAGCACTGCCTCACTACTGAGCATGTACGTAAAGTGCAGCACTGCCTCACTACTGAGCATGTACATAAGGTGCAGCACTGCCTCACTACTGAGCATGTACATAAAGTGCAGCACTGCCTCACTACTAAGCATGTACAAAAAGTGCAGCACTGCCTCACTACTGAGCATGTACATAAAGTGCAGCACTGCCTCACTACTGAGCATGTACATAAAGTGCAGCACTGCCTCACTACTGAGCATGTACATAAAGTGCAGCACTGCCTCACTACTGAGCATGTACGTAAAGTGCAGCACTGCCTCACTACTGAGCATGTAGATAAGGTGCAGCACTGCCTCACTACTGAGCATGTACATAAGGTGCAGCACTGCCTCACTACTGAGCATGTACATAAAGTGCAGCACTGCCTCACTACTAAGCATGTACAAAAAGTGCAGCACTGCCTCACTACTGAGCATGTACATAAAGTGCAGCACTGCCTCACTACTGAGCATGTACATAAAGTGCAGCACTGCCTCACTACTGAGCATGTACATAAAGTGCAGCACTGCCTCACTACTGAGCATGTACGTAAAGTGCAGCACTGCCTCACTACTGAGCATGTACATAAGGTGCAGCGCTGCCTCACTACTGAGCATGTACATAAAGTGCAGCACTGCCTCACTACTGAGCATGTACATAAAGTGCAGCACTGCCTCACTACTGAGCATGTACATAAAGTGCAGCACTGCCTCACTACTGAGCATGTACATAAAGTGCAGCACTGCCTCACTACTGAGCATGTACATAAAGTGCAGCACTTCCTCACTACTGAGCATGTACATAATGTGCAGCACTGCCTCACTACTGAGCATGTACATAAAGTGCAGCACTGCCTCACTACTGAGCATGTACATAAGGTGCAGCACTGCCTCACTACTGAGCATGTACATAAGGTGCAGCCCTGCCTCACTACTGAGCATGTACATAAGGTGCAGCACTGCCTCACTACTGAGCATGTACATAAGGTGCAGCACTGCCTCACTACTGAGCGTGTACATAAGGTGCAGCCCTGCCTCACTACTGAGCGTGTACATAAGGTGCAGCCCTGCCTCACTACTGAGCGTGTACATAAGGTGCAGCCCTGCCTCACTACTGACCATGTACATAAAGTGCAGCACTGCCTCACTACTGAGCATGTACATAAGGTGCAGCACTGCCTCACTACTGAGCATGTACATAAAGTGCAGCACTGCCTCACTACTGAGCATGTACATAAGGTGCAGCACTGCCTCACTAATGAGCATGTACATAAGGTGCAGCACTGCCTCACTACTGAGCGTGTACATAAGGTGCAGCACTGCCTCACTACTGAGCATGTACATAAGGTGCAGCACTGCCTCACTACTGACCATGTACATAAAGTGCAGCACTGCCTCACTACTGAGCATGTACATAAGGTGCAGCACTGCCTCACTACTGAGCATGTACATAAAGTGCAGCACTGCCTCACTACTGAGCATGTACATAAGGTGCAGCACTGCCTCACTACTGAGCATGTACATAAGGTGCAGCCCTGCCTCACTACTGACCATGTACATAAAGTGCAGCACTGCCTCACTACTGAGCATGTACATAAGGTGCAGCACTGCCTCACTACTGACCATGTACATAAAGTGCAGCACTGCCTCACTACTGAGCATGTACATAAGGTGCAGCACTGCCTCACTAATGAGCATGTACATAAGGTGCAGCACTGCCTCACTACTGAGCGTGTACATAAGGTGCAGTCCTGCCTCACTACTGAGCATGTACATAGGGTGCAGCACTGCCTCACTACTGAGCATGTACATAAGATTCAGCACTGCCTCACTACTGAGCATGTACATAAGATGCAGCACTGCCTCACTATTGAGCATGTACATAAGGTGCAGCCCTGCCTCACTACTGAGCATGTACATAAGATGCAGCACTGCCTCACTACTGAGCATGTACATAAGGTGCAGCACTGCCTCACTACTGAGCATGTACATAAGGTGCAGCACTGCCTCACTACTGAGCATGTACATAAAGTGCAGTACTGCCTCACTACTGAGCATGTACATAAAGTGCAGCACTGCCTCACTACTGACCATGTACATAAAGTGCAGCACTGCCTCACTAATGAGCATGTACATAAGGTGCAGCACTGCCTCACTACTGAGCGTGTACATAAGGTGCAGCCCTGCCTCACTACTGAGCATGTACATAAGGTGCAGCACTGCCTCACTACTGAGCATGTACATAAGGTGCAGCCCTGCCTCACTACTGAGCATGCACATAAGGTGCAGCACTGCCTCACTACTGACCATGTACATAAAGTGCAGCACTGCCTCACTACTGAGCATGTACATAAGGTGCAGCACTGCCTCACTACTGAGCATGTATATAAGGTGCAGCACTGCCTCACTACTGAGCATGTACATAAGATGCAGCACTGCCTCACTACTGAGCATGTACATAAAGTGCAGCACTGCCTCACTACTGAGCATGTACATAAAGTGCAGCACTGCCTCACTACTGAGCATGTACATAAAGTGCCAGACTGCCTCACTATTGAGCATGTGCATAAAGTGCAGCACTGCCTCACTACTGAGCATGTACATAAGATGCAGCACTGCCTCACTACTGAGCATGTACATAAGGTGCAGCACTGCCTCACTACTGAGCATGTACATAAGGTGCAGCACTGCCTCACTACTGAGCATGTATATAAGGTGCAGCACTGCCTCACTACTGAGCATGTACATAAAGTGCAGCACTGCCTCACTACTGAGCATGTACATGAGGTGCAGCACTGCCTCACTACTGAGCATGTACATAAGGTGCAGCACTGCCTCACTACTGAGCATGTACATAAGATGCAGCACTGCCTCACTACTGAGCATGTACATAAGGTGCAGCACTGCCTCACTAATGAGCATGTACATAAGGTGCAGCACTGCCTCACTAATGAGCATGTACATAAGGTGCAGCACTGCCTCACTACTGAGCATGTACATGAGGTGCAGCACTGCCTCACTACTGAGCGTGTACATAAAGTGCAGCACTGCCTCACTACTGAGCATGTACATAAGGTGCAGCACTGCCTCACTACTGAGCATGTACATAAGGTGCAGCACTACCTCACTACTGAGCATGTACATAAGGTGCAGCACTGCCTCACTACTGAGCATGTACATAAGGTGCAGCACTGCCTCACTACTGAGCATGTACATAAAGTGCAGCCCTGCCTCACTACTGAGCATGTACATAAGGTGCAGCACTGCCTCACTACTGAGCATGTACATAAAGTGCAGCACTGCCTCACTAATGAGCATGTACATAAAGTGCAGCACTGCCTCACTACTGAGCATGTACATAAAGTGCAGCACTGCCTCACTACTGAGCATGTACATAAGGTGCAGCACTGCCTCACTACTGAGCATGTACATAAGGTGCAGCCCTGCCTCACTACTGAGCATGTACATAAGGTGCAGCACTGCCTCACTAATGAGCATGTACATAAGGTGCAGCCCTGCCTCACTACTGAGCATGTACATAAGGTGCAGCACTGCCTCACTACTGAGCATGTACATAAAGTGCAGCACTGCCTCACTACTGAGCATGTACATACAGTGCAGCACTGCCTCACTAATGAGCATGTACATAAGATGCAGCACTGCCTCACTACTGACCATGTACATAAGGTGCAGCACTGCCTCACTACTGAGCATGTATATAAGGTGCAGCACTGCCTCACTACTGAGCATGTACATAAGGTGCAGCACTGCCTCACTACTGAGCATGTACATAAGGTGCAGCACTGCCTCACTACTGAGCATGTACATAAGGTGCAGCACTGCCTCACTACTGAGCGTGTACATAAGGTGCAGCACTGCCTCACTACTGAGCATGTACATAAGGTGCAGCACTGCCTCACTACTGAGCGTGTACATAAGGTGCAGCACTGCCTCACTACTGAGCATGTACATAAGGTGCAGCACTGCCTCACTACTGAGCATGTACATAAAGTGCAGCACAGATTTATCTCAAGTAAAAGCCTAAATCTTTAGATCAGGAACAGAACATACATTTATAGGACATATCATAACTTTCCCAAATTCTTATGAAAGCATTTACAGCACATCCTGCATTGTACTACTGTACCCAATTTAATATATGTTTTAGGAGTCGGTGCATTTTATACCTACTCTGGCTCCAGTAAAATGGACATCGACCCCGACTCCAACTCCACAGCCCTAGTGGTAGAAGGGGAATTTCGAGTTTTTCCAGCCTGCGCCCATAATGTTATACAAATAGACACTGAATACTTCCACAAATAGACAGAATTTACTAGATCTTACCCACACTAAGGGCTCAAACAGATGTGATTTTTCTTGTATGCAAAAATAAAAAACAAACGTTTCATCGGTATTTTTGACAATAGTGTGATCAGAGTTTGGTCATTGTGTCAGATTTTACCATCAAGGTTTGGTCATAGTTTTATCAGTGTTTCTTGAATGAAAAAAAATAAACTCAATGGAAATTTCTCAAGCTTCTCCTAACAAACAGTTCATGAAAAATGGACAGCACACAGATGGAAACCAAGTGCTGTCCAATTTTTTCATGAACCCATAGACTTGCATTGACGAGTTTCATCCAAGACTCGGTTAAATATCAGACAAGAATCCTTAATTTTGGGAGGATTTTGTGACCACTCAGTCTGCAAAAATATGCAGACATGTGAACAGCTCCATAGACAATAATAAGTACGAGTGCTATCCGTGAAGACCTTGGGTAGAACACATAAGAGAAAAACTGACATCTGATCAGTCCTCACCAAAAGATCCATAATCGAGAAGTACATCTCAATTACTATCTTCCTGGAGCATCAGCCTCATCTATACTCAACTGAATGTCGGCCAAAAGTGCAGATCTCCACAGGAGCATAGGAATCGGGAGGTAAAGTCCACCATCCATTGTCTCTGCTGTTAAAAGCATCACAAACTAATTCCAGCTACTTCATGCCAGACAGCTCAGCTAAAAATGAGTCATTACAACGTCTGATATAATCATATGAAATAATAGACCACACGATACTGTATGATGCCACCCTTCATCCACTTGTGGCACTACACATTAGAAGGTTAGAGGTTCTTCATTTATAAATGCGACACAATATGATATATATATATGTACAAAAAGTCAAGTAAATAAGAAATTGGCCAACATGGATCTATACAGCTAAAACCTTTCCATATAAATTCCAGAAAGAGAGCCCAGAATCTGGTCATTCAATGTATTTGATGAGTACAGGAACTTCTTCAGGATCCTAAAAAATGCCATGAACCAGAATAATAAAATGTAACCCTTTCCTCTGGTGTCCAAATAAGTAGCACAGTACTACAGACAATCATAGAGTGCTGCATTTCAGACCGAGCCCCATTTAAGTATCATAGGTGAAAACATTGGAATTGATGCTTCACTCCCCTATAGTTAATATTGTATTTAGAACTGTTGGTGAAAACCACAGATGAAAACTTTAAGCCTAGGACCATTTATGTATCCCACGTTAAAGAGGACCTGTCACCAGGTCAAACGTGGCTAGTTTTCCCCCTCATTTTATTACCGCTGGTCCCCAGAGGATGCCATTTTTATATCAGCAAAAACAAACCCAAAACTTGCAATACTGAAGGAAGCAACGGAAATAAAATAGGACCACTTTAGATGCGGTCACACCTCCCGTTTAAATCTTTAAGGGTGTTCTAAAGGGGAGATAAGAAAAAGTATTCTAATGGCCATGCCCTTATAAAGTAGAAAGATAACTGCAATTCAGTGTGACGCTGAAGCTGCTCCTTATTGCTCCCCCTCCCTTCGGGACGTTACATTGCACATCAAGGGTCGAGGCATGCACCTGCCTTCTAGTAGCTGCCAGCCCCTTATATTATCTGCTTCTATTAAGTCCAAGAACAGGTGGCGTTGCGGGGACTGATGTGTGATGTAACGTCCCAAAAGGGAGGGGAAGCACCAAGGAGCAGCTCCAGCGTCACACTGAATTGCAGTTACTGTGAGGATGGGAAACAGCACTGTGGATGTTATTTTTTACAGTTTATAAGGGCATAGCCATTAGAATATTTTTTATGTCCCCAGAGTACCCCTTTAAGCTGCTTACTCACAAGAGGTAAGTGTAAGGCTATGTGCCCACGTTGCGGACCTGAAGCATATTTTTTACGCTTCTCCCTGGCGGGAAAATCGCATGCGGATATTACATGCGGTTTTCCCGCCAGGTAGAAGCGTTTGTGAGGCATCTTTGCATGCATTTCCGCATGCGGGTTATCAAGCACTTCTCCAAGCATCACTTGGAAAAGTGCTTGACAACTTGTTCAGAATGGTAAAAAATAAAAAAATAAACTTTATACTCACCTTCCGATGCATTCTCTGCCCCGTCCGGAGTCTTGAGCGGCTCACGCTGTTGTGTGCAGGACCTGCGGTGACGTCATTGAGTCATGTGGTGGGTCACATGACTCAGTGACGTGGCAGGTCCTTCAGACAACAGCGCGACGGAGGGAAAACATCAGAAGATAAGTATAAACTTTATTTTATTCTTTTTTTTACAGGTTCTTTGGTACCCAGGTCTGGATGAGAGTCTCCTCTCATCCAGACTTGGGTACCATCCGCACATTGATTCCGCTGCGCTTCCGCAAAATTAATGAACATGCTGCGGATTTTTGACCGCAGCATATACGCTGCGGAAAAATCCGCAGCATGGGCATTGACATTGCGGAATGCCATTGGGGACCATGGGGTGCGGATATACATGTGTTTTTCAAGCGTTTACGCTGCGGAAATTCCGCAGCATATACGCTTGAAAAACGCTACGTGGGCACACAGCCTTAATGGATTCTCTTGATAATTGTATGTGAGGACAGTCCTGTTATCCCTCATCCTTGTCTATGGAGGAACCTTGGGAGCTCATAGTCCAATGAGTTACCTTATATGTATGGTTAGATTTAGAAACCATAGACCTATACAGTAGGGCCAAGAGAGTGAATCCCAGATTATCCAGCAATGGGGTAGATAAATACAAAAATAGCACAAGTATTGAATCCCAGATTTAAGAATAGTGGAAGGAGACGGACACCAACAGATTAGGCTATGTTCACATCTGAGCTCTTCATTTCCAAAAATGTCCATCTTTCTACAAGACAGAATAGCACAACATGCTGCACATTGGTCTGGCATTTAAAGGGAATCATCAATGGAGCATTCAGCGCCGATGTGAACACAGCCCTATGCGTTTCACTGCTGATTTTTCACAAATTTAGCTTCATGATTTATCAATAGTAAATGACTGTTAATAAAAACTGTACATGTAAGAAGAATCTGATTTACACTGGATAAATCTTAAACTCCAAGTAGCCTAAACATTCTGCTGGAACCTGACCTTTCTGGTTGATTCCTTTTGGTTTTTATGCACCAATTTTATTGCATGGTTAGCTATAAAAAATATTTCTGCCTCCTGCAGTGGTCTTCTGAAGTCAACAGTAATTTCTCTAACCTTGCCTATAAGTACATTGGCCCACAGATAGCATTTTTCTACATTGATGTGCAGTGTACTAAATGGAAATCATTGAAGACTAAGAGATTGTATTTTCTGAAACGCTCCTTCTTTGTGATGACATGATCTGTGTGAGCTTGTTTCGGTCAAGGAATATTAAACTTGTCACCAAGTCACCAGGACATTAGTCACTTCATTTTCACACAATGTCTTTCATCACTAAGTGCACAATATGCTGTTCCCCTCCAATCTACTGCATATGAAGGACTATCACATGATAGAGTAAGACTGTATGTGTGAAACAAGAATACTGATTTGAAGACAAAATAGGAGCATTCCATGATGAAGTCCCGGTGACAAGAAACAGGGAAGAGTAGATGGAATATGCTCACCCGATGGAGCTGTGCAGGTCAGGCACAACTCTGATGAGAGTAGTAGTGAAAGGGAATCTGTCAGCAGGTTTTGCTATGTAATCTGAAGAACACATGAGGTAGGGGTTAAAACACAGATTTTAGTGATGCCTCTCTTATCAAGCTCTGAGGTTTTGTTGGCTTGCAATGATTGTTTTAGCACCAGGAGCTTATCATTGCTGGGACATAGCAGCATGTGCATGCTAGTCCACCACGCCCCCTCCTGTGATAGGCAGCTCACTGTCTATGGACTTTGCATATACTGAGCCTGGTGGGGGCGGGGTTAGCTTCCTCAGCTCTGCTGTATTGCTAAATCTAAAAACTCTGATTGTATCAGAACGACTGCTCCCAGAAATCTAAGTAATATATCATTGGATTCAGCTTCTCTTTGCTTACATCAGGCTGCTCTCAGATGAGGTAGCAAAAACCTGCTGACAGATTCCCTTGAAGTAGTATTCCTCGAATAGACTGCTGCTCCATCCGTTAAAGCCACCAGAACTGCTCATTAATACAATTGCGAGGCAAAAAAAAATAAGCAGAAAAAAACGTTATGGTGGGCGTTGTGTCAATGAAGACAAGGTTTAAACGCTATAGAAAAACCATTAACTTTTATTAAAAGACAGCAACGCGTTTCAAAATTGATCTGATTTCTTCAGATCTTCTTGAAGAAGAAATTAGATCGATTTTGAAACGCGTTGCTTTCTTTTAATAAATGTTTGTGGTTTTTCTACAGCATATCATCCTTGTCTTCATCGAGACAGCGCCCACCATAACGTTTTTTTTCTTATTATTTTTTGCCTCAAAGTTACAGTATAATAATATTGATGGAAATCTGTTCAGTGGCATCTGTATGACTATAGCATGGTAATATATGATCATATACAGTATATTTGCCATGCAACATTATTTTGTATTATTTTCCATTTCGGTCTAAGTTCTACTTTCATTTGGCTAATCAAATGTAACACTTATTTTGGATTAATGCTATGTGCAGCAATACTATCAAGAGAGCATAAACGTGACGCAAGTGTGTTTTTAATTTACTGATTTAAAGACCCATTTTAAGATATAGCAATAAAGCTGTGAGTTTTATGAGCTTGTTAGAAAGGCTGGGTCACTAGTTGGATTTATGCCCTTTTTGTTATTTGTTACTGATCAATACTGTTATAAATTGGGGAAATGGACATGTTCTCTTCCCATACAGTCATATTCTTATTATATTACATTATTTCTCGTGGCATGTACATGGCTCTACTTTATTCACATCAAAAGTCAAAAAATATTAGTTTATGGAGCATGAATGATGAATTGCTAGATGTCATGTATGTGTACGAGCTGGAACTGTTTTATTGAGGACATCTGCCCATTTTGTCCCACCTTTACATTGACCTGTGTTAGTTCATTGATGTACTGTGCTGCAGCTATGATACTAGCTGCGGTGACTGTGTATATGTATGTACTTGCACATCATCTTCTTTATATTCAGAACTACAAGGGATTAAAATATTTTTGCTAGTACAAGTGGCCCACATGAGAATTTCATGGTGGTTAGCATATTTAGGGCTGCCTCTACTGCCATTGCATATTGCTTACGGTATATTCCGCAAGTTACATTGAGTTATCCACTTTTTCAGACTCATAGCCCATGTGTAACTGATAATACGATAAATGTACACTATGATGGCGGTGGTTGACTTTTTAACCAGCAGATTTAAGCTTCCATTAATCTGGAGTGATAAGAGGAGTCAGCGCCAGTTGTCATGGACAGGAGGCATAGCCTTGTTAGTGTAGGGCTAGAACATGTGGGAGAGCTAGTATCAGGCATGGATTAACAGAAGACCCCTGTGGACAGAAATAAAAGGAGTTGGAGTTAAGAGTCAGACTGCAGGAGGAGACCAGTCAGGACCCTAGATATTGCCGTCTTAAAGAGGTAAGATTGACTCCTAGATTTCAGGCAACGCTGGGGTCCTGGGTTTAAACCCCACCAAGGACAACATCTGCGTGGAATTTGTATATTCTCTCCATGTTTGCTTGGGTTTCCTCCAGCTTCTCCGGTTTACTTCCACACTCCAAAGACATACTGATAGGAAATTTAGATTGTGAGTCCCAATGGGAACAGTGATGATAATGTCTGTAAAGCGCTGTGGAATTAATGGTGACATATAAGGGAGTAAAATTAATAAATATGTGCTCTTAAATGGATCGTTTTTGTGCTAAGTTACAGCCAGAGGCAGGAATGGTGGTGCTAGAATTCCCAAATTAAAGTGCGGTCCAAAATACTGAAATTCACATGTACTAGATAGCCATTCACATGTGGTAGGTGACCATTCACATGTACTCGATGATCATTTAAGGCAAGTGGATTGTAAACATGAGTGACTGTACCGGCAAAAAGGCAGTACAGCCGGAAGAGGCTTGGGATGAAGGCCGTGAAGGCCCTCAGAGGCAGATTTGTGAGAACAGTACTGAAAGAGACCTTCTGCAGAGGCTGGAGTCATACAGTGGGTGAAATAAGAATTGAACACGTCACCAATTTTCTAAGTAAATATATTTCTAAGGGTGCTATTGACATGAAATTCTCACCAGATGCCGGGCGGAAACAACCCATCCAATCCACACATGGAAAGAAATATAACCAAAGATGTCCATAAATTATGTGTAATTATGAGAAATGACACAGTGAAAAAGTTTTGAACACATGAAGAAAGAAAGGTGCAAAAAGCCATGGAAAGTCATGACACCAGCTGAAATCTATCAGAAATTAGAAAGTGATCCTGCCCCTTAATGAAAAATAATGTCAGCTGATTCAACTGATGGCCTATACCAAGGTGCCACACAAGAAACATCTCATGAGTAAAACCAGTAAGCTGTTTCAAAACCTTCGCAGCCTTAGGTTATGTGCCCACGATGCAAAAATGCTCCGGATTTTTCCTGAGCGTTTCTGCATCTCCATGGCAGAAAAAAAACACATGCAGATTGTACATGTGTTTTTTCAGCCAGGGACAAGCGTTTATCACGCATTTTGCACATGTGATTTCGCATGCGGGATGTCAAGCGATTTCCAAGCGATTTTAGCATCACTTGGAAAAGTGCTTGACAACTTGGTCACACTATATAAATCCATGCAACCGGCATGGATTTTATATAGTGTGACCAAGTTAGTTAAAAAAAAAAGAATAAAAATGGTAAAAAATTAAAAAAAAACCATTATACTCACCTTCCGATGGCCCCCGGTCTCCTTCTCTGATGCGTTCGGTCTCCCCGGTGTCTCGCGGTGGTGTAAAAGGAATTCCATGACGTCATTTAGTCATGTGACAGGTCACGCGACCGCCGATGTCAGTGGTCTCATGACATGTCACATGATTGAATGACGTCATGGAAGGTGCTTTTACTCCATCGCGAGCCACCGGGGAGCCAAGACGTATGGGATAGAAGACCGGGGGCCATCAGAAGGTGAATATAATGTTTTTTTTATTTTAAATTCTTTTTTTTTTTACAGATACTATGGTACCCGAATCTGGATGAGAGTCTCCTCTTCTCCAGACCCGGGTACCATAAGCACATTGAATCGCTTAATATCCGCATGTGCACATGTAGTCATGCGGATATTAAGCGATTCAATGTAAGTAAATGGCGTCAAAAACGCAGCGATTAGGCAAAATAATTGGTAGTGCTGCAGATTTTTCCGCAATGATAATCCGCAGCGGAAATTTCCGCAGCATGTGCATAGCACATGCGGATTATCATTGGGGAACATTGCAGACCTACTAACAAGAGTTTTTTAAGCGTTTCTGCGGCGGAATTGCCTCTGCGGAAACGCTTAAAAACGCATAGTGGGCACACAGCATTATTGTTACAAAACATACTGATGGTATTGGTTAAAGAAGAATTTCAAAACTAATGAAGATTCCAGTGAGCACTGTTGGGGCCATAATCCGGAAGTGGAAAGAACATCATTTCACCATAAACCAGCCACGACCTTGTGCTCCCCACAAGATTTCAGACAGAGGAGTGAAAAGTATTATCAGAAGAGTTGTCCAAGAGCAAAAGACCATTTGTGGAGGGCTACAGAAACACTTGGATTCAGCAGGTACAATCCGTTTCAAAGAAAATTAAAAGTGCACTCAATCTCTATGGCCTGTAAGCATGCTCACCACACAACACTCCATTGCTGAACAAAAATCATGTTCAAGTGCATTTAAAGTTTGTGCAACAACATTTAGACAAGCCTGTGAAATACTGAGAGAATATAGTCTGATCAGATGAGACCAAAATTGAACCCTTTGGATGCCATAATGCACACCATGCTTGGAGGCCAACAGGCACTGCATATCACGCCAAATACACCATACCTACAGTGTAGTTTGGAGGAGGAAACATCATGGTGTGGGGCTGTTTTTTTAGCATACGGCACTAGCAAACTTGATATAATTGAAGATGGATGAATGGACAAATGTACTGAGACATTCTTGAAAAAAATCTGCTGCCATCTACCAGGATGATGAAGATGAAACAATTGTGGACATTTCAGGAAGACAATGATCCCAAACACACAGCCAAGGAAACTCTTAATTGGTTTCAGAGAAAGAAAATAAAGCTGCTAGAATGGCCTAGTCAATCCCTGACCTGAATCCATTAGAAAATTTATGGAAGGAACTAAAGCTCAGAGTTCATAGAAGGAGCCCAAGGAGCCTTCAGGATCTGAAGAGTGTTTGTGTGGAAGAATGGGCCAAAATCACACCTGAGCAATGCATGCGACTAGTTTCTCCATACAGAAGGTGTCTTGAAGCTGTCATCATCAACAAAGGCTTTTGTACGAAGTATTAATTAAATGTGAATAAGCGTGTTCAATACTTTTTCTCTGTCATTTCTCATTAACACACACTTAATTTATGGACATCTATGGTTTAATTTCATTGCCTGTGTGAATTGGATGGATTGTTACTGACATCTGGTGAGAATATCATGTCAGCAGCACCTTTTGAAATATATTTACTTAGAAAATTGATGACGTATTCAATACTAATATCACCCTTGGTACTTTGGCACGCCCAGAGCCCTTAAGCTTCATTTGCATAGCAGTATTTCAGCCAGGGAGCAACAGATTGCCTATGTAAAGGTGTGGATGACATTATCTTTCAGAGAACATCAGGACCATATACATAGTTTCGGGGGGTTGCATTGTGCTGACTGATTCTTTCTGTGTTCCAACCAAACTGGCAACTTCTTCCAGCCATATCTGACCATTACATATCCGTTTCCCCAGACCGCTCCTGCTGATCAGCGCTCAGCTTGTATGTTTGATCAGCTTTGTTGCCTTCATATTATCTAGTTTATCACCATAATGCTCTTTGTAATCACAGAAGGTGCCGCTGGGCCCATATTGTTATATCTGATATCAGCAATGTGCTCAAAAGACACTTGATTCCATTCCCAGGCACCAGATTGCTTGAACACGACATACATTACAACACTGGATCCTACAATGGAGAGCCACAATGTTATCACACTGGAATGCTGGGATAACAGAAGTCCTCAGTATAACACCATGTATATCTATCGTGGAGACATCATGACAAGCCATGACCTGTGTCCATATGCCCTGCCTTTTAGAGCGTCACTGTGTACGAACAGCGCCTCTTCTGGCAGACGTGAGCTGTGCTGTATTACACAAGCAGCAATGCATCTTCCTTTAGGAGAAGTCATTCTGAAGGTGCCTTCCTGAATCCGAAAAATGATGGTAGAAACAAGATATCAATACTTTCATTTCCCATCCCCAGATTAATCCGAAGCCATACAGAAGACCCGTTTCAATCCTGTTTTAACAGGAATCCCGAAAACTCTGTTGTAAATACAATTTCACCGAAAACTATTACAAGTCAGAATGTCTTGTTATATACCAGCTTCATATTACCGTGGTTCTAAAAAAGTCATTGAAAATAAAGAGCAAAAATATAATGAACGTGACCTGACTCAACTATTTTTTTAAAGATGTAACAGAAGGAGGGGACATTTTATTCTCTGCAAATCAGCTACATCCTGAGACCAATAAAGGCTGCTGATTAGTAGAATAGATGGAATGAATTCTCTTCCATTATTCCAATGTCACCAAAATCTGGAGGAAGTTAAAGTATTGAGATTGGTGGTGAAACATTTACTGTACATATGAGCTGCCATATATCCATGCTACAATACCATGATAGATAGATAGATAGATAGATAGATAGATAGATAGATAGATAGATAGATAGATAGATAGATAGATAGATAGAGATGGATAGATAGATAGATAGATATAGATGGATAGATAGATAGATAGATAGATAGATAGATAGATAGATAGATAGATAGATAATGATAGATAGATAGATAGATAGATAGATAGATAGATAGATAGATAGACAGACAGATAGATAGAGAGATAAATAGATAGATAGACAGATGATATAGATAAATAGATAGATAATGATAGATATAAAGATAGATAGATAGATAGATAGATAATATATATATAGAGATAGATAGATAGATAGATAGATAATGATAAATGATAGATAGATAGAGGATAGATGATAGATAGATAGATAGATAGTGATAGACAGATAATGATATAGATAGATAGATAGATAGATAATGATAGGACAGATAGATGATACATAGATAGATAGATAGATAGATAGATAATGATAGGTAGATAGATAGATAGATAGATAGATAGATAGATAGATTGATAGATAGATAATGATAGATAGATAGATACAATAGGTAGATATGATAGATAGATAGATAATGATAAATAGATAGATAATGATAAATAGATTGATAGATAGATAATGATAGATAGATAATATTGATAGATGGATAATATAGATAGATAATGATAGGTAGATAGATAGATAGATAATGATAGACAGATAATGAGATAGATAGATAGATAGATAGATAGAGATAGAGATAGAGAGAGACAGATGGATAGATAGATATGGATAGATAGATAGATAGATCGATAGATAATGATAGACAGATAATGATATAGATAGATAGAGAGAGAGAGAGAGAGATAGATGGATAGATAGATAGATAATGATAGACAGATAATGATAGATAGATGGATAGATAGATAGATAGATAGATAGATAGATAGATCGATAGATAATGATAGACAGATAATGATATAGATAGATAGAGAGAGAGAGAGAGAGATAGATGGATAGATAGATAGATAGATAATACATTCACAAGAATGCTGTATAATGAATAGTACTATTTGCTTTTGAGATTGCCATGCGTGAAAATTGTGATACAAAACCTAAAAGTCTGATTTGAGTTATAGTAATTGCAGGTTCTATTTTCTTGCCAAATTATTTCAATTAACTGGTAATTAAATGTCAAGTAAGTTCTGCAAAGCAAGGAAAAGAGAGTATTGTAAGATTTGCATCCACCACTTATAAAAAAAAACAAGTGTAAACCTGTCTTGCGTATTTTTACTTTATTCTGATTACTTTAGAAATAAAACAGTTACCAGCTCAGGCTAATGAGAAATGGACCCTATAGGGCTGCCATGGAAATCTGCTGTAATGTGCAGTCCTACACACTGTTTTCTTCAGCAAGTTTACGTTTTAACACTATCATTCCCAGATCCCTCCCCAAGAAACACTGATTTTGTAATCAACTGATTTGACTAACAAGTAATGTGACTTCTACTGATATCAGTAAAGCAAAATACTGCTGTAAAGCCTACCTTGAATACTTAGACATTTAATGAGTGTAATATTTTTAAGCCAGATAGCAGATATTAACATCTTATTTACTGCCATATCCCTACAGCAAGGCTAGAGCTGACACATGATACATACAATGATGGCTAGCATTTAGCTTAGTGTCACATGCAAATTGCCATTTGCAATGGTTCTCAGACTGCTCTGTAGAAATGTGAAATGAGACAGGCAGAAAAGAAAGGCCAGGGCATCATGAATAGACAAGAACTGCAATCAATATGTATTCTGGCGGTGATAGTACAGTGAGATGTATGTATGTATATATATATATATATATATATATATATATATATATATATATCAGTATACAGTCCCTTCCCATGACTGTGCTCAGCTGTCATTAATGGCAGCAGAGTAAATGTGGAGAGCAGCAGATTTCCCCTAACAGATCAGATGTAGCCACTATGGATCCCATAGACTGGGGTATATTATGGCGAGCACATAGGATGCATTGCTGTAGCAGGGGTAACTGTAATATCCACTGCTACATACAACATGTATATAATACTGATAATAGGAAGCAGTTATTAATGGATAGATCCCATCACACAGAACATGGCTGTATATGTGTGTGTGTATATATGTATAGATCTAGCTCTATCTATCTATATAGGCAGCAGGCAGAACTTCAGCACCATGGCCAGGGCTAATCTAGAGGTAATGGAGCCCAGCATAATCTCTGGGCATGGCATCAGCCTGGGATCACACCACAGCAGTGCCCACTGCCTCCCAGGGAGAGAATATTCTACCCAGTGCCACAATAAATCCACAATCCTAAATCTCATCCATTATTAATCCTGATTTCTCTCAGCACTGATATGGGGAGGGGGATCTTTAAAGGCACAGGCGGCTGTGCCCACCAGGCTGCACCTCCAGCAGCACTCATCCATGCAGAACATGGACACGTCCCATCATCACCCAGCTCCCTGCTGTGCACCGCACATCTGACACATACAAGCACCGATCTGCTGACAGAAGGGATCTGATGGGAAGATGACAGCTGGTCACGTCCTCCGAGAAGGGGGGCAGGAGATCGGGGTCTCCAGTGATCAGACATATTGTGACGGGGAAGGTGTACGAGGATCCACCCGTGCTCGGCGCGGGGTACATGCCTTATCGCTGAGCGATCCGCCGGCAGCTCCTGCGCCCTTGACATGACAGCTGCGATCTGCTTCCTCTCCTCCTCGCTGAGCCGGCTCAGATCAGCCTCCATTCCAGCAGGGATCTGGGCGAAACCCGCTCTTCCCTCGCCCCCAGGATGGCCATCCAGCCCCTCGGCGCCTTCTATGCTGCCCTCGTTGCCCATGGTGAGCCGCCTGCTGCACGGTGTGTACGGTAGCGCTGCCCGCTCGGTGTCCGCGCCTCTCCCTGCGACCGTCTAATCCTGCGCGGCTTCTTCCATAGTGACGGGCTCCAGCGCTAGTGATCCGGGCTCCCGGCTACAGGGGCTACGGCAGCAAGTCTCCTCCTCTCCTGGGCAGGGAGCATGCTCGGCTCCGGCAGGTGATCAGCGCATCATCATCATCACACTGCCATCCGTGGCTTAAAGCGGCACGGTGAGTGATGACCCGACCCCCAGTATGGCCGCGGGCACCCACCGTACACAACAGTGTGAGTGATGACCCGACCCCAGCATGGCCGCTGGCTCCCACCTTACACAGCAGGGTGAATGATGACCCGACCCCCAGTATGGCCGCGGGCACCCACCGTGCACAGCAGGGTGAGTGATGACCCGACCCCCAGCATGGCCTCTGGCTCCCACCTTACACAGCAGGGTGAATGATGACCCGACCCCCAGTATGGCCGCGGGCACCCACCGTACACAACAGTGTGAGTGATGACCCGACCCCAGCATGGCCGCTGGCTCCCACCTTACACAGCATGGTGAATGATGACCCGACCCCCAGTATGGCCGCGGGCACCCACCGTACACAGCAGGGTGAATGATGACCCGACCCCCAGTATGGCCGCGGGCACCCACCGTGCACAGCAGGGTGAGTGATGACCCGACCCCCAGCATGGCCGCGGGCACCCACCGTACACAGCAGGATGAGTGATGACCCGACCCCCCGCATGGCCTCGGGCACCCACCGTACATAGCAGTGTGAGTGATGACCCGACCCCAGCATGGCCGCGGGCTCCCACCGTACACAGCAGGGTGAATGATGACCTGACCCCCAGCATGGCCGCGGTCACCCACCATACACAGCAGGGTGAGTGATGACCCGACCCCCAGCATGGCCGCGGGCACCCACCGTGCACAGCAGGGTGAGTGATGACCCGACCCCCAGCATGGCCGCGGGCACCCACCGTACACAGCAGGATGAGTGATGACCCGACCCCCAGCATGGCCGCGGGCACCCACCGTACACAGCAGAATGAGTGATGACCCGACCCCCCGCATGGCCGCGGGCACCCACCGTACACAGCAATGTGAGTGATGACCCGACCCCCAGCATGGCCGCGGGCACCCACCGTACACAGCAGTGAGAGTGATGACCCGATCCCCAGTATGGCCGCGGGCACCCACCGTACACAGGATGAGTGATGACCCGACCCCCAGCATGGCCGCGGGCACCCACCGTACACAGCAGTGTGAGTGATGACCCGACCCCAGCATGGCCGCGGGCTCCCACCGTACACAGCAGGGTGAATGATGACCTGACCCCCAGCATGGCCGCGGTCACCCACCGTACACAGCAGGGTGAGTGATGACCCGACCCCCAGCATGGCCGTTGGCACCCACCGTGCACAGCAGGGTGAGTGATGACCCAACCCCCAGCATGGCTGCGGGCACCCACCGTACACAGCAGGGTGAGTGATGACCCGACCCCCAGCATGGCTGCGGGCCCCCACCGTACACAGCAGGGTGAGTGATGACCCAACCCCCAGCATGGCTGCGGGCACCCACCGTACACAACAGAAGGACTAATGACCTGACCCCCAGCATGGCCGAGGGCACCCACAGTAAACAGCAGAGGGACTAATGATCAGACCCCCAGCATTGCCACGGGCACCCACCGTGCACAGCAGGGTGAGTGATGACCCGACCCCCAGCATGGCCGCGGGCACCCACCGTACGCAGCAGGATGAGTGATGACCCGACCCCCCGCATGGCCGCGGGCACCCACTGTACACAGCAATGTGAGTGATGACCCGACCCCCAGCATGGCCGCGGGCACCCACCGTACACAGCAGTGAGAGTGATGACCCGACCCCCAGTATGGCCGCGGGCACCCACCGTACACAGCAGTGAGAGTGATGACCCGACCCCCAGCATGGCTGCGGGCACCCACCGTACACAGCAATGTGAGTGATGACCCGACCCCCAGCATGGCCGCGGGCACCCACCGTACACAGCAGGGTGAATGATGACCCGACCCCCAGTATGGCCGCGGTCACCCACCGTACACAGCAGGGTGAGTGATGACCCGACCCCCAGCATGGCCGCGGGCACCCACCGTACACAGCAGGGTGAATGATGACCCGACCCCCAGCATGGCCGCGGGCACCCACCGTACACAGCAGGGTGAATGATGACCCGACCCCCAGCATGGCCGCGGGCACCCACCGTACACAGCAGTGTGAGTGATGACCCGACCCCCAGCATGGCCGCGGGCACCCACCGTACACAGCAGGGTGAATGATGACCCGACCCCCAGCATGGCCGCGGGCACCCACCGTACACAGCAGTGTGAGTGAGGACGTGACCCCAGCATGGCCGCGGGCTCCCACCGTACACAGCAGGGTGATTGATGACCCGACCCCCAGCATGGACCGTACACAGCAGGGTGAGTGATGACCCGACCCCCAGCATGGCCGCGGGCACCCACCGTACACAGCAGGGTGAGTCATGACCCGACCCCCAGCATGGCCGCGGGCACCCACCGTACACAGCAGGGTGAGTGATGACCCGACCCCCAGCATGGCCGCGGGCACCCACCGTACACAGCAGGGTGAATGATGACCCGACCCCCAGCATGGCTGCGGGCACCCACCGTACACAGCAGTGTGAGTGAGGACGTGACCCCCAGCATGGCCGCGGGCACCCACCGTACACAGCAGGGTGAATGATGACCCGACCCCCAGCATGGCCGCGGGCACCCACCGTACACAGCAGGGTGAATGATGACCCGACCCCCAGCATGGCCGCGGGCACCCACCGTACACAGCAGTGTGAGTGATGACCCGACCCCCAGCATGGCCGCGGGCACCCACCGTACACAGCAGGGTGAATGATGACCCGACCCCCAGCATGGCCGCGGGCACCCACCGTACACAGCAGTGTGAGTGAGGACGTGACCCCAGCATGGCCGCGGGCTCCCACCGTACACAGCAGGGTGATTGATGACCCGACCCCCAGCATGGACCGTACACAGCAGGGTGAGTGATGACCCGACCCCCAGCATGGCCGCGGGCACCCACCGTACACAGCAGGGTGAGTCATGACCCGACCCCCAGCATGGCCGCGGGCACCCACCGTACACAGCAGGGTGAGTGATGACCCGACCCCCAGCATGGCCGCGGGCACCCACCGTACACAGCAGGGTGAATGATGACCCGACCCCCAGCATGGCCGCGGGCACCCACCGTACACAGCAGTGTGAGTGAGGACGTGACCCCAGCATGGCCGCGGGCTCCCACCGTACACAGCAGGGTGATTGATGACCCGACCCCCAGCATGGACCGTACACAGCAGGGTGAGTGATGACCCGACCCCCAGCATGGCCGCGGGCACCCACCGTACACAGCAGGGTGATTTCCTGACTCCCAGCATTGCCACGGGCACCCACCGTACCCAGCAGGGTGAGTGATGACCTGACCCCCAGCATTGCCGCGGGCACCCACCGTACACAGCAGGGTAATTTCCTGACTCCCAGCATGGCTGTAGCCACCTACATTGGGTAGGGGCATCTGGTGAGATCGGTAAAGTATCTCTTCCCCACTCTACCCCTTCTTTCTAAGCTCCCTCTGACACAAGATCTTTTTATCTATATTTCCTATTTCGACCCTTCACCATAAATACACTGCTCAAAAAAATAAAGGGAACACTTAGGCTATGTGCCCACGATGCAGAAATGCTGCATATTTTTTCCGCATCTCCCTGGCAAGAAACACTCATGTGGATTGTACATGCGGTTTTCCCGCCAGGTAGAAGCGTTTGTGAAGCGTTCTTCACATGCATTTCGTCATGCGGGTTATCAAGCGCTTTTCCAAGCGATTTTAGCATCACTTGGAAAAGTGCTTGACAACTTGTTCACACTATATAAATCCATGCAACCGGCATGGATTTATAGTAGTGTGACCAAGTTAGTTAAAAAAAAAAAGAAGTATGGTAAAAAAAAAAAAAAAAAGATTATACTCACCTTCAGATGTCCTCCCGGTGTTTTCTCTGCTGCGTCCGGTGTCTTGGGCGGCTCGTGGTGGTGTGAAGAACCTGCGGTGACGTCATTGAGTCATGTGACAGGTCACATGACTCAATGACGTCATGGCAGGTCCTTCACAACAACGCGACCCATACAGCAGACCAGACGGAGGGGAGAAAACACCGGGAGGACATCGGAAGGTAAGTATAATCTTTATTTTTTATTTTAAATTCTTTTTTTTACAGTTTCTATGGTACTTGGGTCTGGATGAGAGTCTCCTCCAGACCTGGGTACCATCCGCACATTGAACCGTGTGATATCCGCTTGTGCAGATGCAGTGATGCGGATGTCATGCGGTCCAATGCAAGTCAATGGCGGCGATTACGCTGCATGTCCGCAAAATTAATGGACATGCTGCGTATTTTTAAGCAATGATAACCCGCAGTGGAAATTTCCGCAGCATGTGCACAGCACATGCGGATTATCTTTTTGGACCATGGGGCACGTATTACTAAGTGTTTTTTAAGCGTTTTCGCTGCGGAAATTCAGCAGCAAAAACGCTTGAAAAACGCATAGTGGGCACGGAGCCTTAAACAACAGAATATAACTCCAAGTAAGTCAAACTTCTGTGAAATCAAACTGTTCACTTAGGAAGCAACACTGATTGACAATCAATTTCACATGCTGTTGTGCAAATGGAATAGACAATAGATGGAAATTATTGGCAATTATCAAGACACCCTCAATAAAGGAGTGGTTCTGCAGGTGGGGACCACAGACCGCATCTCAGTACCAATGCTTTCTGGCTGATGTTTTGGTCACTTTTGAATGTTGGTTGTGCTTTCACACTCATGGTAGCATGAGACGGACTCTACAACCCACAGACGTTGCTCAGGTAGTGCAGCTCATCCAGTATGGCACATCAATGCGAGCTGTGGCAAGAAGGTTTGCTGTGTCTGTCAGCGTAGTGTCCAGAGGCTGGAGGCGCTACCAGGAGACAGGCCAGTACACCAGGAGACGTGGAGGGGCCGTAGGAGGGCAACAACCCAGCAGCAGGACCGCTACCTCCACCTTTGTGCAGGGAGGAACAGGAGGAGCACTGCCAGAGCCCTGCAAAATAACCTCCAGCAGGCCACAAATGTGCATGCGTCTGCACAAATGGTTAGAATCTGACTCCATGAGGGTAGTATGAGGGCCTGACGTCCACAGATGGGGATTGTGCTCACAGCCCAACACCGTGCAGGACGCTTGGCATTTGCCACAGAACACCAGGATTGGTAAAGTCACCACTGGCGCCCTTTGCTCTTCACACTGAGCACATGTGACAGACGTGACAGAGTCTGGAAACGCCGTGGAGAGCGATCTGCTGCCTGCAACATCCTTCAGCATGACCGGTTTGGCAGTGGGTCAGTAATGGTGTGGGGTGGCATTTCTTTGGAGGGCCGCACAGCCCTCCATGTGCTCGCCAGAGGTAGCCTGACTGCCATTAGGTACCGAGGTGAGATCCTCAGACCCCTTGTGAGACCTTATACTGGTGCGGTTGGCCCTGGGTTCCTCCTAATGCAGGACAATGCCAGACCTCATGTGGCTGGAGTGTGTCAGCAGTTCCTGCAAGATGAAGGCATTGAAGCTATGGACTGGCCCACCCATTCCCCAGACCTGAATCTGATTGAGCACATCTGGGACATCATGTCTCGCTCCATCCCCCAACAGACTGCACCACAGACTGTCCAGGACTTGGCAGATGCTTTAGTCCAGGTCTGGGAGGAGATCCCACAGGAGACCATCCGCAACCTCATCAGAAGCATGCCCAGGCATTGTAGGGAGGTCATACAGGCACGGGGAGGCCACACACAATACTGAGCCTCATTTTGACTTGTTTTTAGGACATCACATCAAATTTGGATCAGCCTGTAGTGTGTTTTTCCACTTTAATTTTGGGGGTGACTCCAAATCCAGGCCTCCATTGGTTAATAAATTTGATTTCCATTGATGATTTTTGCGTGATTTTGTTGTCAGCACATTCAACTTTGTACAGAACAAAGTATTCAATGAGAATATTTCATTTATTCAGATCTAGGATGTGTTATTTGAGTGTTCCCTTTATTTTTTTGAGCAGTGTATTTCCTAATTATTTGAAAGCCCTTGAATCAGTGTGTCATGCTTGGTAATAGTACCTTGGAAAATGTATTTAAAGGGGTTGTCTCAGAAGAAAAGTCTGCAGTCATCCATGTGAAAGTCCGCACTTAAATGTTAGCATGCTGCGGATAGTATTATGGGACAAATATGGTGTCTAATTTGCGAATGTGGGAACTGTAATATTCATAGAGACTGTAGGGTTTGTCTAAGTGTATATTTGTGTGTCTCTTAGTCAACTCCTGATCACCAACAATTATAATAACTGAGTGCTCTTTATGTTGTAGTCATTTATATGTGTTTGGTCATTTTTCAATTAATAAAGGTTATATTTTATGGTGTATCCCTTTTCCAGTGAGGCATGCTGCGGATATTCAACAGAAATATATCAGCATTGCAAGTAATACCTAACACCAGACACCCATGTGGGCACCACATGACTAGGGAAGAAATGAGTAATTCTCAACAGGAAAAAAACATTGACATATTTATATTTGTTTGTTTTGTTTACTTTTTTAGTTAAGTGTTTCCAGACATTTTTGCCTGATTCGTCAATTTGTTGCAGAAAAAAAGGTTAAAGAATTTTTTTGCATGAAAATTATGAACCCTGTAAGCTATTTTGAAGAAAACAACGAATACCATATGACAAAAAAGTAAAGTGACTTAAAAACAGCACAAATGATCAGTCAGGGCCCATGAGATTCTGGTGTTTTCATAGTCATTTTTTCCAAGTATTTTGGATGACATTTTGTTTTGGTGACATTCAACACCTGCAATTTCTTGGGTAAGGTATCTAAGCATAGCCAACCAGAGTATCATGCATTAAAAAAAAATAAACACCATAAACTCCTAAAACACTGCGTTTGTAGACGTTTTATTAACTTGCCATAGCCCGTAAAGTAACATTTGGCCACAACAAAAGGAAAAACCATTAAAAATGTAGAAAATACCAGATCATACTGCAAAAAGCTTTGTGACTCTTTGTTGCTTCAAGTCGTGATCTCTAACAGCACCAGTAAAAGGCCAGCTGTATGCACTAAACCATAATATTGTCGCTGAAAAATGTACAAAAAAGTCAGCTTACCCACAAGTAAAGAAACTTGTAATGCCACAAGTTATGAACAGGAAATAAGGAAAATCCAGCATACTGCAATGACTAAAGAGTGTCTGAAACGCGTTTGCTTTTTATATATTTTGGTTATTGGACTTGCGACTATTTTAATTTTTTTGGGCAATAAAAACTTATTTTTATGTGAAGATTCTGATGCTGGATAATTTCTTGCAAACCATAATATCGGTATAAATTTTTAGAACCTTACAAATTGATCAAATGCAGCACTTGATTTAAAAATTTAGCAGTAAATAAGAGTAACGTATTTGGATGTTTACACTTCTTTTTGTTTGAGGTATTACATCAGACCTGTTTTTTATATATTACAATGGTTTTTATTTGTGTTTTTGCATATTAAATTAACATTGCCAAGTGTAGCACAAATTAACTTTATATAGCTATAATCACAATCTATCTATTTATCTATTTACACTGAACAAAAATATAAACCCAACACTTTTGTTTTTGCTCCGTTTTTCACTAACTGAATTCCAAGATCTAAGACTTTTTCTATGTACACAAAAGGCTTTTTCTCCCAAATATTGTTCACAAGTTTGTCTAAATCTGTGTTAGTGAGCACTTCTGCTTTGCTGAGATAATCCATCCACCTCACAAGTGTGGCATATCCATTAATCCTTTGGTGCAAATGGATGTAGCTGCACATCTATGCCAGAGTCCTCAGGTATGGAAGTGGGCTCAGAAGTTACAGCATCAACCTGAGCTAGCTCAGATTCCTGCTGCTTATCCATTTAGATGCCCTGTTAATCAATAAGAAAAGGTTGCCATGGCTACTGAAGTCCCCCCATCACTGCGATCTTGGATCTACTATAAAGCCCAGTCCATGGCTTAATAGGAGAATGTCAGTTTTACTACATACTATGTGACTGTAGTATTATCAGACAATCGCAGGAATCACAGATTCAAGTTCTATTTTGGTACTTAAAGGGTTTGTCTATTAATTGGACAACCTCTTTTCAATCACTTTATTCCCTCGATGCAGGTGCCATTCAAGCGACGTCAGCGCCTAGTCTTGCTTGAAATCATTGTGCCATGTGAGCCCTGCAGCCAATCAGCGGTAGCTTCACTCTCACTTCCTTGAGATGAACCTGACACCCGGCAGAAGTGAGAGCTGCTGTTGCTCTCTGACTTTCTCCGAATGTCACTTACGTCCGAAAAACAGCTGTCACGCGAGAATCTGGAGACCAGGTGCCGTCAAGTTTGGAATTGCTATTATCGTACTGACCTAAAAAATCATGTTGCAAGGTAATTTTTACTGCACAATGAAGACTGTAAAAATTGTAATTTTTCACCACACTTGGATTTTTTTGTCCTGTTTTCCAGTCCATTGTATGGAAAAATGAAAGTTATTCAAATCTCCTTCTTGTCCCACAAATAAACAAGCCTTCATATGGCTATATTGCTGGAAAAATAAAAACGTAATCACTCTTGGAAAAAGGGGAGGAAAAAATGAAAGCAGAAAACAAAAATTGGTCCCCACGGGAAGGGGTTAAACTTCACAGCGGTAATAATGGATGTATTTTTCATTATGTACTTTTCTTTGTATTTTGGCTATTGTATGAGGACAGCTTTGTAGGTCACTATACTCTCTGTTGAAAAGCTTTATACTATTCAAATAAACCTTCATTGTTTTCCTCTTAGTTTGACAGGAGTATTTGTGTGCCATTTTTTTTTTTATAAACCTGAAATTAGCAAGACCTCCACCACAGACCATCACTGTATCCTCAATACTGGGCACAAGACATTTTGTCTGCAAGATTTCTTTTTATGTAGCAGAATGTATTTTTCCATTTTTTTTGTCATGTTCAATGAACATTTTGTCTGCTGCAGACATCTTGAAAGTCTATTATGCATCAATGTGTCATCAGCAAAAAGTAACACTTAGCTTTTATTATGAAAAACACAATTTATTAAAGAATTCTTCCTGAAGAAAATCATCAGCAATTCATGCTAAACAGGTTTTATTCATGGTATGTGAGGTACACACAGTTTAATCTTCATTCAGTTGCACAACCTTAAGCCCCCTTCACATGTCAGTGTTTCCAATAGGTATGGTTACAGTTTTCACACGTTCTGGGGAAACTTGCACAATCACACCCATTATATTCTATGGGGCTGTGCACTTGTTCGTGTGTTCACAAGGACCGTGTAGCGTCGGCGTCCCTGCCTCCTGCTAGGCAGGGACGCTGTTCCCCTCACCTCTCCGCTCCGTGCCCGGCGTCTTCCTCCCGCTCTGCTAGCAGCGCGCACTCCTTCCCGGCCACGGTGCTTAGGGCGCGCGCGCGCGCGCGCGCTCCCCCTCTCTTAAAGGGGCCGCGCGCGCCGTCCTAAGGAGTCCCCGGCCAATGGCCGGAGGACTTCACCATATATAAGGCACCTCCTCCAAAATGGAGGTGCCCGAGCAATGTTGTAGCACAGTTCATCACTCTGCTTCAGCCCTCAGGTCCCGTTTCCAGTTACCTGCCAGTTTCCTGTCTGATACCTGCCTGTCTCGTGTCAACCTGCTACTATTCCTGCGGTCCGACAGTCTGCCTACCAGCCCTGCCAGTCTGTCTATGGATCCGTCTGCCCGCTCACCTGGGAGCGCTCATCTGCTACCTGCCTGCTAGCCTACCTGGAGGCTCCGCCGTCACGTGCTGTGACCACCTGCCCATCCAGAGACTCTTGCCCGCTCACCTGGGAGCGCTCACCTTCTACCTGTCTGCTAGCCTACCTGGAGGCTCCGCCGTCACGTGCTGTGACCACCTGCCTGTCCAGAGACTCTTGCCCGTTCACCTGGGAGCGCTCACCTTCTACCTGTCTGCTAGCCTACCTGGAGGCTCCGCCGTCACGTGCTGTGACCACCTGCCTGTCCAGAGACTCTTGCCTTCTCACCTGGGAGCGTCCACCTGCTACCAGCCTGCTTGCCTACCTGGAGGCTCTGCCGTCACTTACCGTGACCACCCGCCTGTCAAGAGACTGTCCCTGTCACTTGCCGTGACCACCTGCCCGTTTACCCAGAGACTGTCCCGGTCACTTGCCGTGACCACCTGCCCGTTTACCCAGAGACTGTCCCGGTCTCTTGCCGTGACCACCTGCCCGTTTACCCAGAGACTGTCCCGGTCACTTGCCGTGACCACCTGCCCGTTTACCCAGAGACTGTCCCGGTCACTTGCCGTGACCACCTGCCCGGTTTCCCAGAGACTGTCCCTGTCACTTGCTGTGACTACCTGCCCATCTTCCCTGGGCGCCACCCGCTTCCTTACAAGGGCCGCCCCCTTGTATAGTTGCTCAGAGGTTCCACCTCCCAGACCCGTTACAGACCGTATGTCCATGTGACCCACACGTAGTAATGTCCATTATTTTCCGGCAGCACACATGTTAATACATCCCGCACACGTGTGCACAGATGACATTGTGTGACATCCCTCTACCATCTGCGTGACATCCCTCTACCATCTGCGTGACACCTACCGGAATAGAATGCAGAATAGACATTACCGATGTTTAGGTGTTAAAGATATGCAAAGATAGATAAATATATAGTAGATTGGTATCCGTGAGATATATAATTAGTGCTTTGCATGTGTACTTGTATTAAGCTAATAAATAAATGAAAAAAACTGCATGGAGTCCCCCCTACTTTTGATAACTAGCAAAGGTAAAGCAGACAGCTGAGAGCTAATATTATCAGGCTGGGAAAGTCCATGTTTATTGAGCCCTTCCCATTCTAAAAATATCAGTCCGCAGCCGCTCCAGAAGTGGCGCATCTATTAGATGCATTAATTCTGGTGCTTTGCCTGGCTCTTCCTGATTACCCTGGTGCTTTGGCAATGGAGGTAAAGGTATTAGGGTTGATGTCAACTGTGATTTGTAAAAAATCACAGCTGGTATCAAGTCCTGGGATTAGTAATGGAGAGGTGTCTATAAGACACCCCCATTACTAACCTAGTAATAAAAAAAACCACATAAAATAAATGAATAAAAGACTCCCCCACACTGTCCCTGGTTCACCAATTTATTGAAAAAAGAAAAATCCTCCGCAGATGTGCCGTAATCCACCAAATCTGAGGTAGTCCAGAAATGGATACCGGGAAAAAAGAAAGAAATAAAGCAGGTGAGGAACAATCAGAGAAAAGGTATAATATAAACGAGTGCACTAATTCTGCATTTATCACCCACTCCTGGTTTTGGCTCCCTCTCCTGAGAAAAATACTGACCAAATACTGATAGTGGGCCATGGCCTTAGTGACATATTGTACTTCATGATAGTGATAAAATTTATTCGATGTTACTTGCATTTATTAGGATAAATATTGGAAATTTGGCAAATTTTGAATGTCACAATTTTCAAACTTTTAATTCTTATGCCTTTAAACCAGTTAATAAATAACATTTCCCACAGATCTACTTTTCATCAGCACAATTTTTGAATCATAATTTTTTTTTCTTTAGGAAGTTAGAAGGGTTAAAAGTTGATCAGCAATTTTTCATTTTTACAACAAAATTTATAAAACCATTTTTTTAGGGACCACATCACATTTGAAGTGACTTTGGGGAGTCTATATGACAGAAAATACCCAAAAGTGACACTATTCTAAAATATGCACCCCTCAATGTACTCAAAACCACATTCAAAAAGTTTATTAACCCTTCATGTGCTTCACAGGAATTAATGGAATGTGGAAGTCAAAAATAAACATTTTACTTTTTTTCACAAAAATGTTACTTTATCCTAATTTTTTTTATTTTCACAAGGGTAACAAAAGAAAATGAACCTCAAAATTTGTTGTGCAATTTCTCCTGAGTACACCTTATGTGGGGGGAAACTACTGTTTGGAAGCATGGCAAAGCTCGGAAGGGAAGGAGCACTATTTGACTTTTTGAACTAAAAAATGGCTGTAATCGAGAGCAGAAGCCATGTCGCGTTTGGAGAGCCCCTGATGTGGCTAAACAGTGGAAATCCCTCACAAGTGATCCCATTTTGGAAATTAGACCCCTCAAAGAATGTATCTAAATGTGCAGTAAGCATCTATATGTGGTCAAAAACTACTTTTGAGGCACAGTGCAAAGTGAAGAAGTGTGATATTGGAGTTCAGATTTTGCTGGAATGATTTGAGGGTGCCATGTCACATTGGCAGAGCACCTGTGGTGCCAGAAGAGACGAAACCCCCCATAAGTGACATCATTTTACAAATTACACCTCTCAATGAATTCATCTAGGGGTGCGGTGTGCATGTTAACACCACATACCTCACAGAAATTTATGCCATTGAGCAGTGAAGAAAGAATAATAACATTTTTACCACAAATATTTTGTTTTTGCCCCAGATTTTACATTTTCACAAGGGGAAATGGGTAAAAATGGCATGAAAATTTGTCACACAATTTCTGCTGAACGTGAAAATACCCCATATGTGTCTGTACAGTATGAACGGAAGGAGCGCTATTTGCCTCCTGGTGCGTAGATTTTCCTAGAATAGTTTGCGGACTCCATATATAGAGCTCCTAAGTGCTAGAAGAGCAGAATACCCCCTCAAGTGAACCCATTTTGTAAATTATAACACTGCCAAAACGTGAACGTCCTCGGAAACGGGGTTAACCGAGCACGCTCAAGTCCTAACCAAGTATCTTCGGCTTGCTCGGATAAAATGTTCGAGTCCCTGCGTCTGCATAATTTACAGCTGTTAAGACAGCCTCAACACATGCAGGGATTGCCTGTTTATTAGGTTATCCTCACATGTGTTAAGGCTGTCTAACAGCCACAAATCATACAGACGCAGGGACTCGAACATAATATACGAGCACTTCAAAGATACTCGGTTAGGACTCAAGCGTACTCGGATAACCCCTTATCCAAGCATGTTCGCACATCACTAATTGCAATGCATCATTCCTGTATAGAAGCTTCTTAGACCATGCTGTGAGCATGGTCTAAGAGGCTTTCCATGGCAACGATCGAGCCCCCACGATGACGTTGTGAGGGTGCCGATCTGAAAGGAGAGGGAGGGGGCTCCAGCCTCATAAATGTTGTGATCGCTCTTGATCGCAGCATTTAGGGTGTTAAACAGCCATGGGTGGCCCTGGCAGTCACTGCAGGAGCTCGGCTGTAAGCTCATCCTGCCCAATCATACTGTTATCAGTCAGATTGACTGACTGATCACAGCCCTCTGAGTGCAGGGACCGATGACCACACTTCTTCCTGTGCTGCTCAGTTGTCAGTCACAGCTGTCGGCATGGAACTGTCAATGCGTGTTTACACACAGTGACAATTTAAATGCATGACGGACATAGCATGTCATGATGCTTGATTTGACGCCCACTCATGACGTGCTATGTCCGTCATTCATCATAAAGGGGTTAAACCCTAGATCAGTAGGTGATATGGATTAAAAGAAAAATTCATTTAAATAGGGATCATGAACTATAATATGAGGCTGTGGGTTATTTCCAGTCTGTGATTTTTTGTTTTGTTTATTAATTTATTTCCTGTTGCTGTAAACTTGATACATAAAACGGCAGAGGCAGTTGTGATGACATCACAAGGCACATGACATCATAGACCTCACATGACATCACAATTGCTATAGAATGTACAAAGTTCTATTCCTGAGTCATCTTGTGTCACAGCATGAAGAGGACGAGTGCAGGTAGCTAGCTTTTCACAGAACGCTGAAGATCGGGTCACATCAGACAGGGAGGAGAAAGGACTCGCTGCACAGCATTATACACAGCACAAACTGCACAGCAGGACCAGGACGTGATCTGCAGTGTGTGCTGTATGGACTGTGTCCTCATCATCCCCATGATGTTTCCAGATGAAGACATTGTTTTCTTTTTTCCTGACCCCCCCAAGGCTTCTCTGAGATAGGACTGCAATCATCAAGTAAAAAGACTTTTTTAGGGTCCAGCGTAGGTGTGTGCATGTGTGTGTGAGTGTGTGCGCGCAGGGGCGGACACTAACAGCTTGGGGCCCCTGTGCAAGAAATGTGTCTGGGCCCCCCTCCTTTTGTGGTGACAAAGCTATATATATATGTAATATCATTTTACATACTGCCCTCTCTTGGCCCTTACATATCGGGTTTGTCTTGTTATTTATAGCGCCCTGCTCTTTATTACATACCGTCCTATCTTGTTAGATATGAACTGCAATGATGTCTGATAGACCATGGCAAAGCTTCTTTTCTGATGGAGGAGCTGATGGACTGGTCTTCTGGTCAGATTCTGCTCCATCAGCTGTCATTTTACATCTAACAAGAGACAACCATGTGATAAAGAGAGGGTGCTGTGAATAACAATAACGAGAATGCGCTATGTAAGGGACAGTGCTATACATAACAAGAGATGATACTATGTGATAATGGGACAGCACTGACCATTATAGAGGACACTATATAATAAGGGAAGGCGCCATACATAGTTAGGATGCTACGTAATAAGAGATGGTGTTATATATAATAAAGGAGGAAACTATGTAATTAAAGGAGTATTCTCATCTCCATGATCCTAGCCCAATATGTAGTTGTAGTAATATTAGCAAATACCTTCAATTAAAAATGTAGTATAGTTCTCCTAATTAGCTATATCGCTTACCTCATGTGCATGGCATTGCAGTAGCTTAGGTATCCATGGTTACGACCACAATGTGTCTGGCCATAACCATGGATACCTAAGCTACTGCAATGCCTGCACATGGGATAAGCAATATAGCTAATCAGGAGAACTATATTTCATTTCTAATTGGAGGTATTTGCTTAAAATACTACACCTACTACATACTGGCATAGTATCCTGGAAAAGGGAATACTCCTTTAAGGATTGTGTTATACATAATTAGTGAGTACACTATACACTAAGGGACGGTGCTTTATATAATAAGTCTACATTTATGTAGCTGTGCTGCTTGTTTTTTGTTTTTTTTTTCTCAGACAGCACACAGCCCCACTGAGTATGTCCTATTCTGATCTTCAAAATCACAACAGGACAAGCTCTGAGTCTCGCAGATCTCATTCTCGGATCTGTGATTTTCACAAATATGTGAATGGATCAATGAAACTCTGTGTGCCGTACAATCAAAAAATTTGGCAGCTCACAGATATTTCACACAAATTTCAGAATGTGGCCTAAGGGGTTTTACAGACAACAGAATCACTCCAAGTCATACAGTGCAGATACAGAAAAAATACTTACATCCAGTGACCGCTAAAGTCTCGTCTGATTAGAGACTTTTTCAGTTTCTTCTCCATCTGGTCAGGCCTTCATGTCAACATCTCCCAGCCACGATTCATCTTGTCACGATTATCGCATCACTGAAAACAACAAGGTCACATATTGTGTATATATATATATGTATACACTGTGTGCAGAATTATTAGGCAAGTTGTATTTTAGAGGATTGTTTTTATTATTGATGAACAACTATGTTCTCAATCAACCCAAAAGACTCATAACTATCCAAGCTTAATATTTTTGGAAGTTGGAGTGGGTTTTTTTTTAGATTTGGCTATCTTAGGAGGATATCTGTTTGTGCAGGTAACTATTACTGTGCCGAATTATTAGGCAACTTAATAAAAACCAAATATAATCCCATCTCACTTGTTTATTTTCACCAGGTAAACCAATATCAGTGCACAAAATTTAGAAATAAACATTTCTGACATGCAAAAACCAAAACCAAAAAAATTACTGATCAATATAGCCACCTTTCTTTATGATGACACTCAACAGCCTTCCATCCATAGATTTTGTCAGTTGTTTGATCTGTTTTCGATCAACATTGCGTGCAGCAGCAACCACAGCCTCCCAGACACTGTTCCGAGAGGTGTACTGTTTTCCCTCCCTGTAGATCTCACATTTTATGATGGACCACAGGTTCTCTATGGGTTCAGATCAGGTGAACAAGGGGGCCATGTCATTATTTTTTCTTCTTTTAGACCTTTACTGGCCAGCCATGCTGTGGAGTAGTTGGATGCATGTGATGGAGCATTGTCCTGCATGAAAATCATGTTTTTCTTGAACGATACCGACTTTTTCCTGTACCACTGCTTGAAGAAGTTGTCTTCTAGAAACTGGCAGTAGGTCTGGGAGTTGAGCTTCACTCCATCCTCAACCCGAAAAGGTCCCACAAGTTCATCTTTGATGATACCAGCCCATACCAGTACCCCACCTCCACCTTGCTGGCGTCTGAGTCGGAGTGGAGCTCTCTGCCCTTTACTGATCCAGCCTTTGGCCCATCCATCTGGCCCATCAAGAGTCACTCTCATTTCATCAGTCCATAAAACCTTTGAAAAATCTTAAGATATTTCTTTGCCCATTCGTATCGTTTTATCTTATGTTTCTTGTTCAAAGGTGGTCGTTTTTCAGCCTTCCTTACCTTGGCCATGTCCCTGAGTATCGCACACCTTGTGCTTTTTGATACTCCAGTAACGTTGCAGCTATGAAATATGGTAAAACTGGTGGCGAATGGCATCTTGGCAGCTTCACGCTTGATTTTCGTCAATTCATGGGCAGTTATTTTGCGCCTTTTTCGGCCAGCACGCTTCTTGCAACCCTATTGGCTATTTGCCATGAAACGCTTGATTGTTCGGTGATCACGCTTCAAAAGTTGGAAATTTCAAGACTGCTGCATCCCTCTGCAAGACATCTCACAATTTTGGTCTTTTCAGAGCCAGTCAAATCTCTCTTCTGACCCATTTTGCCAAAGGAAAGGAAGTTGCCTAATAATTAAGCACACCTTATATAGGGTTTTGATGTCATTAGTCAACACCCCTCCTCATTACAGAGATGCACATCACCAGATTTACTTAATTGGAAGTTGGCTCTCAAGCCTATGCAGCTTGGAGTAGGACAACATGTATAAAAAGTATCATGTGATCAAAATACTCATTTGCCTAATAATTCTGCACACAGTGTATATATATATGTCAGGGATTCCACCCACACATAGTCAGGACAACACCGGGGAGATCACACAATATCTCACCGTGCCATCACGCTGTCCGTATTTTGTCCGGAGTCGCGAGCACGCGATCCAGACTACTCTCTACGTAGGTATCGGTAAGCGACCAGTGAGCGTATGGCTCAACACCCTGGGTTCCACAGCCTGGAATCCGTGTTTAACGCCCTCCGTACGGTCACTGTCAGCTTCCCGGTAGCCCAATTATTAATACTCTGCCACCACCGGCCGAGTTTGAAATATAAAACAGGCCTGGCCGGACTCCTGTGTTTTGGTAGCGTATATGGCTTCGGGGAAAGGAACGATTACAGAACAAAAGAAACATAACTATTAAATTTTATATTTAATCCCAAAGGGAGTCAGTGTTTAGGAAAAATATATACATAAGGATGTTACAAAGGGGACATTAAAATATATAGGCAGTTACATAAAATAAACAGGGTAAAAAGAAGACAACTTACTCTATACGATTGTGGAGACGATTCAATATAGGTGGAGGAGGGGCTCTCCAGATGAAATATGCTGTTATTGAACAGGACCCGTTGCTTATAATTCTTATTCCCCCCGGCAATGAGTGCTCCTGTCTTCTCCATAGATTCTCTTATACCTGAGGGGAGATCTGGCCACACACCCCTGGTGGTGACATCATGTGGGCCGGTCTCCAGCCTGTACATTTTTATTAAAAACGCTGACTTCTGCGATATCGCATCGCTCGTTGATCGCAGAAGCTTGCAAACTACGCCATTTTTTCCCTTATGATTTTATCTTTATTTTGATATCACACATCCCATAGCTGCAGTCTGCTATTCTGGTGTTTTTGCACTGCAGCTCCCTGATTTTGGTTACAGCCCTGGAAAATTACCTATACATTCCTGGGCTGATTTGGTCACTACACATATGGGTCCCGTTACTGTCGGACCTATGGAACTCATAATATCTCATAATTCATATCGGAGTCATCATGTCTGCAAATTCCCCATCAACAGTTACACGCAAATTAGTGCAAGCCTGCATTTTAATTACCTCCTGCGTCTTTCAGGGACAAGATGCTTGCTTCTTAACGAAGTTATAACACTCCTTGTCTGGCCTTGTTTGCATAAACTATTTACCAGGCGTGGACTAATTGGGGCTTTTGTGCTGAGCAGAAGGGGAATAAGGGAGGGGGGTGAACATCTATCTCCGGCAGATATGAATGAACATTTCCCTGATATTAATATTTTATAATATTTTATAATATTCCTGACAATATATATATACTGTATATATATACACATTTGTCTCCTCCACATTGCGCCCCAACTACAGATACACGTGCATCTCCCTAATTACTGTAGAATATCATCAAAAAGTTAATTTATTTCAGTTCTTCAATACAAAAAGTGAAACTCATATATAGAGTCATTACAAACAGAGTGATCTATTTCAAGTGTTTATTTCTGTTAATGTTGATGATTATGGCTTACAGCCAATGAAAACACAGAAGTCATTATCTCAGTAAATTAGAATACTTTATAATACTAGCTTAAAAAATTATTTTAAAATCTGAAATGTTGGCCAACTGAAATGTATGTTCAGTAAATGCACTCAGTACTTGGTCGGGGCTCCTTTTACATCAATTACTGCATCAATGTGGCGTGGGATGGAGGAGATCAGCCTGTGGCACTGATTAGGTGTTATGGAAGCCCAGGTTGCTTTTATAGCAGCCTTCCGCTCATCTACATTGTTGGGTCTGGTGTCTCTCATCTTCTTGTTGACAATATCCCATAAATTCTCTATGGGGTTAAGGTCAGGCGAGTTTGCTGGCCAATCAAGCACAGTGGTACTGTTGTTTTTAAACCAAGTATTGGTACTTTTGGCAGTGGGGACAAGTGCCAAGTCCTGCTGGAGAATGAAATTTCCATCTCCAAAAAGCTTGTCGTCAGAGGGAAGAATGAAGTGCTCTAAAATTTCCAGGTAGACGGCTGCGCTGACTTTGGTCTTGATAAAAGACAGTGGACCTACACCAGCAGATGACATTGATCCCCAAATCATCACTGATTGTGGAAACTTCACAGTAGACCTCAAGCAGCTTGGATTGTGTGCCTCTCCACTCTTCCTCCAAACTCTGGGACCTTGCTTTCCAAATGAAAATTGGAACTCTGGGACCTTGTGGAGTGTGTTAATGACTGCCTTCTGGACATCTGTCAAGTCAACAGTCTTCCCCATGATTGTGGAGCCTACTGAACCAGACTAAGGGACCTTTTTAAACTCTTAGGAAGCCTTTGCAGGTGTTTTTTGTTAATTATTTTAATTTACTGAGATAATGACTTTTGTGTTTTCATTGGCTGTAAGCCATAATCGTCAACATTAACAGAAATAAACACTTGAAATAGATCACTCTGTTTGTAATGACTATATAATATGAGTTTCACTTTTTGTATTGAAGAACTAAAATAAATTAACTTTTTGATATTCCAATTTAGTGAGATGCACCTGTATGTACCCCACCATTTATATACAATCAGAATTCTGAAGTCTCATGATCACGCAGCAATTTTTTTCTTTGCAGATTTGCAACAGATTCAAGTTTTTGCAGCATATTTCACCCATTCTAATAAGTGGAGAAAAATTTGCCACAAAAACGCCTTTAAATAGCAAAGCAAAACCGCATTTTTTATGCAGCGTTTTTCCTGCCAACACATCAGGATTTGCAGAATTTTCTGCTGCAAATCCTGAATGTGTGCACATAGTCTTAGTCTCTGACCTGTGCACAACCTCCCTATTCATTATAAGTCCCTGATAGTGTCTTCTCCCATCTCATAATTCATAATGATCCTATCAGGGCCTTATAATGAATTGGCGGTGGGGGAGGATGTTTCGTCCCTGACAGCACCTTCTCCCATCCCACAATTCATAATGACGCTATCAGGGACTTGGCATCCTTCCCCACCACACAATTAATTTTAAATCTATATCACATGTTCTCCTCCCCCCTCAACTTGTTTATTATAGGTCCTTGAAGTCCCAGCCCAACCCTCCACAAACCACCTCTCATTGTCGTTTCACTCAGTGTATTGCTCCCTCTAGTTTGTTGTTCCCACAGGGTGTTGCCTTCCCAGTGTATTGCCTCCCCAGCATATTGCCCTCCCATGGGTATTGCCTGCCCGGGGCTATTGCCTACTGAAATGTATCTCTTTCCCAGGGTGTCGCCTCCCCAGTTTTATGCTTGCCCCAGTGTGTTGCCTCCCCCCCTGTTTTATGCCTCCTCAGTGTGTTGCATCCCCAGTGTTATGGCTCCCCCAGTGTGACGCCTCCCCAGTTTTAAGCCCCCTCCTTAGTGTTTCCATCAAAGAGTTTTGTCTCAATGTGCACAAAATATAGCTGGAGACTCAACTTATTTCAGCAAGGTATAAAGTTTATTATTTAAAATATACATGAAGACTTGAAATATAAAAACGGTACCTCCAAACTGTGAGGGGATCTCGTATAGCACCTAACTTAAATTGCATATGTATATGTATAAATATACTGATTCCCTTAGGTACAATGAGAACAATATATATTGCTCTCTAATACAAATTATGAGGCAACACGCCCCCTGAGGAAGTCATTGAATGAAACGTGCGTAGGTGTCGAGGGGCTCCGCACCACTCCAGCTACAGCATTGAATTCCAGTTTTGGTATGTTACCTGATGTATATATTTGCACACTATATGATCTGCAATATTGATTTGTTGCCTCATAATTTGTTGCCCCCAGTTTTATTTCTCATCAATTTATTGCTCCCCAGTGTGTTGCCTCCCCAGTGTGTCGCCTCCTCAGTGTGTCACCTCCCCCATTTTATGCCTCCTCCAGTGTGTCGCCTCCCGTAATTTTATGCCTTCTTCAGTCTAATGCCTCGCCAGTGTGTCACCTCCCCCAGTTTTATGCCTCCCAGTGTGTCGCATCTCCTGTTTTATGCCTCCCCCAATTTTATGCCCCTCCCCGTGTGTTGCCTCCCCCAGTTTTATGCCTCCTCCAGTTTTATTCCTCCCCCAGTTTTATGCCTCTCCGTGTGTCGCCTCCGCCAGTTTTATGCCTCCCTTAGTGTGTCTCTTTCTCCAGTTTTATGCCTCCCCTAATAAGTCGCCACCCCGAGTTTTATGCCTCCCCCAGTTTTATGCGTCCTCAGTGTGTCCCCTCCCCCAGTGTGTCAACTCCCCCAGTTTTATGCATTCCTCAGATTTATGCCTCCCCAAGTTTTTTGCCTCCTCCAGTGAGTCGCTTCCCCAGTTTTATGCCTCACCCAGTTTTTCGCTTCCACCAGCTCTGACTCCTCCAGTGTGTTGCCGCCCCAGTTTTATGCCTCCTCCAGTTTTATGCCACCCCCAGTATGTCGCCTCCCCCAGTGTGTCACCTACCCCACTTTTATGCCTCCCCCAGTGTGTCACCACCCACAGTTTTATGCCTTCCCAGTGTTTATCTTCCCCCAGTTTTATGCCTCCCCCAGTTTTATGCCTTCCCCAGTGTGTCACCTCCCCTAGTTTTATGCCTTCCCCAGTGTGGCAGCTCCCCAATTTTTTGCCTCATGCAGATTTATGCCTCCACCAGTTTTATGACTCACCCAGTTTTGTCTCCCTCAGTGTGTAGCCTTCCCCATTTTTATAACTCCCGCAGTATGATGCCTCCCCCAGTTTTATGCCTCCCCCAGTTTTATGCCTCACCCAGTGTGTCGCCTCTCCCAGTTTTATGCTTCCACCAGTTTAATGCCTCCACCAGTTTTATGCCTTCCATTCTGTGTCGCCTCCCCGAATTTTATGCCTCCCCCGTTTTATGCTTTCTCCGTTTTATGCCTCAACCAGTTGTCGCCTTCCTCAGTGTGTTGCCTCCTCCATTTTATGCCTCTCCAATTTATGCCTGCCCCAGTTTAATGCCTCCCCCAGTTTAATGCCTCCCCCAGTGTGTCACTGCACCCAGTGTGTCGCCTTCCCCAGTGTGTCACCTTCCCCAGTTTTATGCCTCTCCCAGAATGTCGCCTCCCCAGTTTTATGCCTCTTCCAGTTTTATGCCTCCCCAGTGTGTCGCCTCCAGTTTTATGCCTCACCCAGTGTGTCACCTCGATGGACTTTCATGCCTCCCCCCATTTTATGCCTCCCCCAGTATGTCGTCTCCCGCCCTGTTTTATGGGTCCCCCAGTTTTATGCCTCCCCCATTTTTTACTTTCCCCATTTTGTCCCTCCCCAGTGTGTTGCGTTCCCCCAGTATATCACCGCCCCCAGTTTTATGCCTCCCCAGTGTGTTGACTCCTCCCTGTTTTATGCGTCCTCAGCTAGTGATGAACGAGCATGCTCGTTGCTCGTGATTTATGAGCATACTCGGGCAAACACCTATTATCTTCAGCTTCCTCGGGTATTACGTTTTCGGCGCTCCCTGAACATGATTTGAGACAGTTTGACAGCTTTAATACATGTGAGGAATGTCTGTTTTTCCAGAATTCCTCACATGTATTGCGAAAATGTAACGCCCGAGCACGCTGAAGATAATAGGTGCTCGCCCGAGCATGCTCGTAAATTTCGAGCAACGAGCATGCTCACTCATCACTAGCGTCCTCCAGTTTTATGCCACCCCCGTTTTTTGCTTCCCCCGTTTTATGCCTCAACCAGCGTGTCACATTCTCCAGTGTGTCGCCTCCCCAGTTTTATGCCTTCACCAATTTTATGGCTCCCCCAGTGTTATGCCTCTCATGTTTTATGCTTCCCACAGTTTTATTCCTCCCCAAGGTTTATGCCTCCCCCAGTGTGTCGCCTTCCCCAGTATGTTGCCACCCCCAGTGTGTCACCTACCCCAGTGTGTCGGCTCCCCTAGTGTGTTGTCTTCCCAAGTTTTATGCCTCCTCCAGTTTTGTGCCTCCCCCAGAGTGTTGCCAACCCCAGTGTGTCGCCTCCTCAAGTTTTATGCCTTCCCCATGTTATGCCTCCCTCAGTTTAATGGTTCCCTCAGTTTAATGCATCCCCCTGTGTGTCGCCACCCCTAGTGTGTCACCTCCCCCCAATTTTATGACTTTCCAAGTTTATCCCCTCCCCCAGTTTTATAGCTCCTCTCCAGTGTGTCGACTCCCCCAGTGTGTCGCCTCCTCCAGTTTTATGCCTCCCCCAGTGTGTCACCTCCTCCAGTTTCGTGCCTCCCCTGTTTTAAGCTTCCCTCATTCTATTCCTCCCCCAGGGTGTCGCCTCCCCCGTTTTTCACCTCCCCTAAATTTATGCTTTCCCCAGTTTGTCGCCTACCCCAGTGTATTGCCTCTCCCTTTTTATGCCTCCCGCTGTTGTGCCTCCTCCTTGAATCACCTCCCCCAGTTTTATGCCTTTCTCAATTTTATGCTTCCCCCAGTTTTATCCCTCCCCCAGTGTTTCGCCTCCCCCACTGTGTCACCTCCCCCAGTTTTATTCCTCCCCCAGTTTTATGCCTCCCCAAGTGTGTTGCTTACCCAAGTTTTATGCCTCCCCCAGTTTTGTGCCTTTCCCTTGTGTTGCCTCCTCCAGTTTTATGCCTACCCCAGTGTTATGCGTCTCCCAGTTTTATGCCTCCCCCAGTGTATCGCCTCCCTCAGTTTTATACCTCACCCTGTTTTATGCCTCACCTGTTTTATGCCTCATTCTGTGTGTCATCTCCCCCTGCTTTATGCCTCCCCTGTATGTCTCCTCCCCCAGTTTTATGCCTCCCCCATTTTTATTTCTTCCCAAGATTTACGCTTCCCCCAGTTTTTCGCCTCTCCTAGTGTGTCGCCTTCCCCAGTTTTATGCCTCCCCCAGTGTGTTGCCACACTGAGTTTTACGCCTGCCCCAATTTAATGCCGCCGCAGTTTTATGCCTCCCCCAGTTTTATGTCTCACTCTGTTTTATGCCTCATTAAGTTTTATGCCTCCCCCAGTGTGTTGCCTTCCCCAGTTTTATGCCTCTCTCAGTTTTATGCTTCTTCCAGTTTTATCCCTCCCCCAGTATGTCGCCTCAACCAGTTTTTGCCTCCCCCAGTGTTATGCCTCTTCTATATTTAAGCTTCCCCCAGTGTGTCGCCTTCCCCAGTTTTATGACTCCCCAAGTTTGTCGCCTCCCCCTGTTTTATGCCTCCCCCAGTATGTCGCCTCCCCCAGTTTTATGCCTCCCCCAGTATGTCGCCTCCCCCAGTGTGTCGCATCTATTTTTTTATGTCTCCCCCTGTTTTATGCCTCCGCCAGTTTTTTGCCTCTACCTTGTGTCACCTCCCCAGTTTTATCCCTCCCCCAGTGTGTCGACTCCCCCAGTGTGTCGCCTCCCCCAATTTTATGCCGCCTCCAGATTTTCGCCTTCCCCAGTGTGTCTCCTCTCCTGTTTTATCCCTCCCCCAGTTTTATTCCTCCTCCAGTTTAATGCCTCCCCCAGTGTGTTGCCTCCCCCGTTTTTTGCCTCCCCCAGTTCTATGCCTCCCCTAGTGTGTCATCTCCCACCGGTTTATATCTCCCCAGTTTATTGCTCCCCTCAGTGTGTTGCCTACCGTGTGTCACCTCCCTCATTGTTTTGTTTTCCCTGTTTTATGCCTCCCCCGGTGTGTTGCCTCCCTCAGTTTTTTACCTCACCCTGTTTTATGCTTCATCTGTTTTATGCGTCCTCCAGTGTATTGTCTCCTCCAGCTTAATGCCTCTCCCGGATTTATGCCTCTACCTTGTGTCACCACCCCCAGTTTTATCCCTCCCCCAGTGTGTCACCTCCCCCAGTTTTATGCCTCCCCCAGATTTTTGCCTCCCCCAGTGTGTCACCTCTCCTGTTTTGTGCCTCCCCCAGTTTTATTCCTCCTCCAGTTTTATGCATCCCCCAGTGTGTTGCTTACCCCAGTTTTATGCCTCCCCCATTTTTATTCCTCCCCAGTGTGTCGACACACCCAGTGTGTCGCCTCCCAAGTTTTATGCCTCCCCCAGTGTGTCACCTCCTCCAGTTTTGTGCCGTCCCTGTTTTCTGCTTCCCTCATTTTATGCCTCCCCCAGATTGTCGCCTCCCCTAGATTTATGCTTCCCCCAGGGTGTCGCCTACCCCAGTGTATCGCCTCTCTCTTTTTATGCCTCCCCCGTTTTATGCCTCCACCAGTTTTGTGCCTCCTCCTTGTGTCAGCTCCCCCAGTTTTATGCCTCTCTCAGTTTTATGCTTCCCCCAGTTTTATCCCTCCCCCAGTGTGTCACCACCCCCAGTTTTATGCCTCCCCCAGATGATTTTCGCCTCCTCCAGTGTGTTCCCTCTCCTGTTTTATGCCTCCCCCAGTTTTATTCCTCACCCAGTTTTATGCCTCCCCCAGTGTGTTGCCTACCCCAGTGTTAGGCATCTCCCAGTTTTATGCCACCCCCAGTGTGTCATCTCCCTCAGTTTTATATCTCACCCTGTTTTATGCCTCACCTGTTTTATGCCTCCTCCAATGTGTCATCTCCCCCAGCCTTATGTCTCCCCCGTGTGTCGCCTCCCCCAGTTTTATGCCTCCCCCAGTTTTATTTCTCCCCAAGGTTTATGCTTCCCCTAATTTGTCGCATCTCCCAGTGCGTCGCCTGCCCCAGTTTTATACCTCCCCAATTTTATGCCTCCCACACTGTGTCACTTCCTCCAGTTTTATGCCTTTCCTGTTTTCTGCTTCCCCCTTTTTATGCCTCCCCCAGTGTGTTGTCTCCCCCGTTTTTCGGCTCCCCCAGTTTTATGCCTCCCCCAGTGTCATCTCCCCCCGTTTTATGCCTCCCACAGATTTTCGCCTCCCCCAGTGTGTCGCCTCTCCCGTTTTGTGTCTCCCTCAATTTTATTCCTGCTTCAGTTTTAAGCCTCCCCCAGTGTGTCGCTTACACAAGTTTTATGCCTCCCCTGTTTTGTGCCTCCCCCTTGTGTCGCCTCTCCCAGTTTTGTGCCTACACCAGTGTTATGCCTCCCCAAGTTTTATGCCTCTCCCCCTGTGTTGCCTTCCTCTGAGTTTTATACCTCGCCCTTTTTTATGCCTTACCCGTTTTATGCCTCAAGTGTGTCTTCTCCCCCAGCTTTATGCCTCCCCCGTGTGTCGCCTCCCTCAGTTTTATGTCTCCCCCAGTTTTATGCCTCCCCAAGATTTATGCTTCCTCTGTTTTGGCGCCTCTCCTAGTGTGTTGCCTTTCCCAGTTTTATGCCTCCCCAGTGTGCCACCACCCCGAGTTTTATGCCTTCCCCAGTTTTATGTCTCCCCAGTGTGTCACATCTCCCTGTTTTATGTATCACCCAGTATTCTGCCTTATTAAGTTTTATGCCTCCCATTGTGTGTCGCCTTCCGCAGTTTTATGCCTCCCTCAGTGTATCGCCTCCCCCATTTTTATGCCTCTTCCAGTTTTATTGCTCCCCAGTGTGTCACCTCCCCTAGTTTGTCGCCTCCCCCAGTTTTATGCCACCCCCATTTTTATGCCTCCTCCAGTGTGTTGCTCCCCACAGTTTCATGCCTCCCCCAGTTTTATTCCTCCCCCAGTGTTTCACCTTCCCCAGTTTCATGTCTCCCCAAGTGTTATGCCTCCCCCAGTGTGTCACCTCCCCCAGTGTGTCACCGTCTCCAGTTTTATGCCTCCCCCAGTGTGTCTTCTCACCCAGTTTTATGCCTTCCCCAGTTTTATTCTTGCCCCAGTGTGTCGCCTCCCCCAGTTTAATGCCTCCACCTATGTGTGGCCTCCCCCAGTGTGTTGCTTCTGTTATTGTGTCGCCTCCCTCATTTTATGTTTTCCTCATTTTATGCCTTACTCAGTTTAATGCCCCAGTGTGTCGCTTCTCCCGTTTTATTCCTCCCCCCGCTTCATGCCTCCCCCGTGTATCGCCTCCTGCAGTTTTATTCCTCCCCCAGTTTTGTGCCTGCCGCTTGTGTTGTCTCCCCCAGTTTTATGCTTACTCCAGTGTTATGCCTCCTCCAGTGTGTCGCCTCCCTCAGTTTTATGCCTCACCCTGTTTTATGCCTCATCCGTTTATGCCTCGTCCAGTGTGTCATCTCACGAATATTTATGCTTGCCCCAGTGTGTCACCTTTCCTACTGTGTCACATTCCCCTGTTTTATGCCTTCCCCAGTGTGTTGCCACCCCAAGTTTTATGCCTGCCCCAGTTTTATGCCTCCCCAGTATGTTGCCTCCCACAGTGTGTCGCCTCTCCCATTTTTATGCCTCATCCAGTTTTATGCCACATTAAGTTTTATGCCTACTCCAGTGTCACCTTCCCCAGTTTTATGCCACCCCTGTTTTTTTACTTACCCCTTTTATGCCTCCTCTAGCGTGGCGTCTCCCCCTGCTTTATGCCTCTCCCATTTTTATAACTCCCCAAGATTTATGCCTCCCACAGTTTGGCACCATGCCAAGTTTTATGCCTGTCCCAGTTTTATGCCTCCCCAGTGTGTCTCCTCCCTCAGTTTTATGACTCCCCCGTTTCATGCCTCCCCTGTGTGTCGCCTCCATCATTGTGTCACCTCCCTCATTTTATTCCTCCCCCAGCTTTATGCCTCCCCCGTGTATTGCCACCCGCAGTTTTATTTCTCCCCTAGTTTTATGCCTCCACCAGTATGTCACCTACCCCAGTTTTATGCCTCTCCCAGTTTTGTGCCTGCCACTTGTGTCGTCTTTCTCAGTTTTATGCCTTCCCCTGTTTTATGCCAACCCCATTGTATCGCCTCCCTCATTGTGTCTCCTCCCCCTTTTTTTCTTCCCCATTTTATGCCATACTAAGTTTAATGCCTCCCCCAGTGTGTCATCTCCCCTAGTGTGTCGCTCCCTCTAGGGTGTCACCTCCCCCAGTTTTATGCCCCCTCCAGTATGTCGCCTCCCACAGTTTAATGCCTCCTCTAGATTTATGCTTCCCCCAGTGTGTCGCCTCTCCTAGTGTGTCGCCTCCCCCAGCTTTATACCTCCCCCATTTTTATGCCTCCCAGTGTTTTGACTCACCCAGTGTGTCGTCTCCCCCTGTTTTATGTCTCTCCAAGTGTATCGCCTCCCGCATTGTGTCGCCTCTCACTTTTTATGCCTTCCCCTGTTTTATGCCTCCACCAGTTTTATACCTCTCCCTTGTGTCACCTCCCCCAGTTTTATGCTTCTCCCAATTTTATCCCTCCCCCAGTGTGTTGCCTCCCCTAGTCTGTCGCCTCTCCCATTTTATGCCTCCCCCAGTTTTATTCCTCCCCAGTTTTACACCTACCCCAGTTTTATTCTTCCCCAGTAATATGACTACCCCAGTGTGACGCCTACCCCAGTTTTATACCTCCTCCACTGTATCTCTTTCCCCAGTGTGTGGCATCCCCCAGTCTGTCGCCTCTCCCATTTTATGCCTCCTCCAGTTTTATTCCTCCCCCAGTTTTATGCCTCCCCCAGTGTGAGGCCTCTCCCAGTTTTATACCTCCTTCACTGTATTGCCTTCCCCAGTGTGTCGCCTCCCTCTGTCTGTCGCCTCTCCCATTTTATGCTTTTATACCTCCCTCAGTTTTATTCCTCTCCCAGTTTTATGCCTCCTCTAGTGTGCCGCCTACCCCAGTTTTATGCCTCCCCCTATTTTATGCCTCAGCCGTTTTATGCCTCCTCCAGTGTGCAATCTCCCCCAGCTTTATGCTTCCCCCATTTTTATGCCTCTCCAAGATTTATGCTTCCCCCAGTGTGTCACCTCTCCTAGTGTTTCGCTTTCCCCAGTTTTATACCTCCCTCAGATTTTCGCCTTCCCCAGTGTGTCGCCTCTCCCGTTTTATGCCTCCCCCAGTTTTTTTCCTCCATCAGTTTTATGCCTCCCCCAGTGTGTCGCCTACCCCAGTTTTATGCCTCATCCGTTTTATGCCTCCTCAAGCGTGGCATCTATCCCAGCTTTATGACTCCCTCATTTTTATGCCTCCCCAAGATTTATGACTCCCCCATTTTGGCGCCATGCCGAGTTTTATGCCTGTCCTACATTTTTGGCTCCCCAGTCAGCTTTATACCTCCCCAATTTTTATGCCTCCCAGTGTTTTGACTCACCCAGTGTGTCGTCTCCCCCAGTTTTATGTCTCTCCAAGTGTATCGCCTCCCGCATTGTGTCGCCTCTCCCTTTTTATGCCATCCCCTGTTTTATGCCTCCACCAGTTTTATGCCTCTCCCTTGTGTCACCTCCCCCAGTTTTATGCTTCTCCCAATTTTATCCCTCCCCCAGTGTGTTGCCTCCCCTAGTCTGTCGCCTCTCCCATTTTATGCCTCCCCCAGTTTTATTCCTCCCCAGTTTTACACCTACCCCAGTTTTATTCTTCCCCAGTGATATGACTACCCCAGTGTGACGCCTACCCCAGTTTTATACCTCCTCCACTGTATCTCTTTCCCCAGTTTGTGGCATCCCCCAGTCTGTCGCCTCTCCCATTTTATGCCTCCTCCAGTTTTATTCCTCCCCCAGTTTTATGCCTACCCCAGTTTTATGCCTCCCCAGTGTTATGACTCCCCCAGTGTGAGGCCTCTCCCAGTTTTATACCTCCTTCACTGTATCTCTTTCCCCAGTGTGTGGCATCCCCCAGTCTGTCGCCTCTCCCATTTTATGCCTCCTCCAGTTTTATTCCTCCCCCAGTTTTATGCCTACCCCAGTTTTATGCCTCCCCAGTGTTATGACTCCCCCAGTGTGAGGCCTCTCCCAGTTTTATACCTCCTTCACTGTATTGCCTTCCCCAGTGTGTCGCCTCCCTCTGTCTGTCGCCTCTCCCATTTTATGCTTTTATACCTCCCTCAGTTTTATTCCTCTCCCAGTTTTATGCCTCCTCTAGTCTGCCGCCTACCCCAGTTTTATGCCTCCCCCTATTTTATGCCTCAGCCGTTTTATGCCTCCTCCAGTGTGCAATCTCCCCCAGCTTTATGCTTCCCCCATTTTTATGCCTCTCCAAGATTTATGCTTCCCCCAGTGTGTCACCTCTCCTAGTGTTTCGCTTTCCCCAGTTTTATACCTCCCTCAGATTTTCGCCTTCCCCAGTGTGTCGCCTCTCCCGTTTTATGCCTCCCCCAGTTTTGTTCCTCCATCAGTTTTATGCCTCCCCCAGTGTGTCGCCTACCCCAGTTTTATGCCTCATCCGTTTTATGCCTCCTCAAGCGTGGCATCTATCCCAGCTTTATGACTCCCTCATTTTTATGCCTCCCCAAGATTTATGACTCCCCCATTTTGGCGCCACGCCGAGTTTTATGCCTGTCCTACATTTTTGGCTCCCCAGTCAGCTTTATACCTCCCCCATTTTTATGCCTCCCAGTGTTTTGACTCACCCAGTGTGTCGTCTCCCCCAGTTTTATGTCTCTCCAAGTGTATCGCCTCCCGCATTGTGTCGCCTCTCCCTTTTTATGCCTTCCCCTGTTTTATGCCTCCACCAGTTTTATGCCTCTCCCTTGTGTCACCTCCCCCAGTTTTATGCTTCTCCCAATTTTATCCCTCCCCCAGTGTGTTGCCTCCCCTAGTCTGTCGCCTCTCCCATTTTATGCCTCCCCCAGTTTTATTCCTCCCCAGTTTTACACCTACCCCAGTTTTATTCTTCCCCAGTGATATGACTACCCCAGTGTGACGCCTACCCCAGTTTTATACCTCCTCCACTGTATCTCTTTCCCCAGTTTGTGGCATCCCCCAGTCTGTCGCCTCTCCCATTTTATGCCTCCTCCAGTTTTATTCCTCCCCCAGTTTTATGCCTACCCCAGTTTTTTGCCTCCCCAGTGTTATGACTCCCCCAGTGTGAGGCCTCTCCCAGTTTTATACCTCCTTCACTGTATCTCTTTCCCCAGTGTGTGGCATCCCCCAGTCTGTCGCCTCTCCCATTTTATGCCTCCTCCAGTTTTATTCCTCCCCCAGTTTTATGCCTCCCCCAGTGTGAGGCCTCTCCCAGTTTTATACCTCCTTCACTGTATTGCCTTCCCCAGTGTGTCGCCTCCCTCTATCTGTCGCCTCTCCCATTTTATGCTTTTATACCTCCCTCAGTTTTATTCCTCTCCCAGTTTTATACCTCCTCTAGTGTGCCGCCTACCCCAGTTTTATGCCTCCCCCTATTTTATGCCTCAGCCATTTTATGCCTCCTCCAGTGTGCAATCTCCCCCAGCTTTATGCTTCCCCCATTTTTATGCCTCTCCAAGATTTATGCTTCCCCCAGTGTGTCACCTCTCCTAGTGTTTCGCTTTCCCCAGTTTTATACCTCGCTCAGATTTTCGCCTTCCCCAGTGTGTCGCCTCTCCCGTTTTATGCCTCCCCCAGTTTTGTTCCTCCATCAGTTTTATGCCTCCCCCAGTGTGTCGCCTACCCCAGTTTTATGCCTCAGCGTGGCATCTATCCCACCTTTATGACTCCCTCATTTTTATGCCTCCCCAAGATTTATGACTCCCCCATTTTGGCGCCACGCCGAGTTTTATGCCTGTCCTACATTTTTGGCTCCCCAGTCAGCTTCATACCTCCCCCATTTTTATGCCTCCCAGTGTTTTGACTCACCCAGTGTGTCCTCTCCCCCAGTTTTATGTCTCTCCAAGTGTATCGCCTCCCGCATTGTGTCGCCTCTCCCTTTTTATGCCTTCCCCTGTTTTATGCCTCCACCAGTTTTATGCCTCTCCCTTGTGTCACCTCCCCCAGTTTTATGCTTCTCCCAATTTTATCCCTCCCCCAGTGTGTTGCCTCCCCTAGTCTGTCGCCTCTCCCATTTTATGCCTCCCTCAGTTTTATTCCTCCCCAGTTTTACACTTACCCCAGTTTTATTCTTCCCCAGTGATATGACTACCCCAGTGTGACGCCTACCCCAGTTTTTTGCCTCCCCCAGTTCTATGCCTCCCCTAGTGTGTCATCTCCCACCGGTTTATATCTCCCCAGTTTATTGCTCCCCTCAGTGTGTTGCCTACCGTGTGTCACCTCCCTCATTGTTTTGTTTTCCCTGTTTTATGCCTCCCCCGGTGTGTTGCCTCCCTCAGTTTTTTACCTCACCCTGTTTTATGCTTCATCTGTTTTATGCGTCCTCCAGTGTATTGTCTCCTCCAGCTTAATGCCTCTCCCGGATTTATGCTTCTACCTTGTGTCACCACCCCCAGTTTTATCCCTCCCCCAGTGTGTCACCTCCCCCAGTTTTATGCCTCCCCCAGATTTTTGCCTCCCCCAGTGTGTCACCTCTCCTGTTTTGTGCCTCCCCCAGTTTTATTCCTCCTCCAGTTTTATGCATCCCCCAGTGTGTTGCTTACCCCAGTTTTATGCCTCCCCCATTTTTATTCCTCCCCAGTGTGTCGACACACCCAGTGTGTCGCCTCCCAAGTTTTATGCCTCCCCCAGTGTGTCACCTCCTCCAGTTTTGTGCCGTCTCTGTTTTCTGCTTCCCTCATTTTATGCCTCCCCCAGATTGTCGCCTCCCCTAGATTTATGCTTCCCCCAGGGTGTCGCCTACCCCAGTGTATCGCCTCTCTCTTTTTATGCCTCCCCCGTTTTATGCCTCCACCAGTTTTGTGCCTCCTCCTTGTGTCAGCTCCCCCAGTTTTATGCCTCTCTCAGTTTTATGCTTCCCCCAGTTTTATCCCTCCCCCAGTGTGTCACCACCCCCAGTTTTATGCCTCCCCCAGATGATTTTCGCCTCCTCCAGTGTGTTCCCTCTCCTGTTTTATGCCTCCCCCAGTTTTATTCCTCACCCAGTTTTATGCCTCCCCCAGTGTGTTGCCTACCCCAGTGTTAGGCATCTCCCAGTTTTATGCCACCCCCAGTGTGTCATCTCCCTCAGTTTTATATCTCACCCTGTTTTATGCCTCACCTGTTTTATGCCTCTTCCAATGTGTCATCTCCCCCAGCCTTATGTCTCCCCCGTGTGTCGCCTCCCCCAGTTTTATGCCTCCCCCAGTTTTATTTCTCCCCAAGGTTTATGCTTCCCCTAATTTGTCGCATCTCCCAGTGCGTCGCCTGCCCCAGTTTTATACCTCCCCAATTTTATGCCTCCCACACTGTGTCACTTCCTCCAGTTTTATGCCTTTCCTGTTTTCTGCTTCCCCCTTTTTATGCCTCCCCCAGTGTGTTGTCTCCCCCGTTTTTCGGCTCCCCCAGTTTTATGCCTCCCCCAGTGTCATCTCCCCCCGTTTTATGCCTCCCACAGATTTTCGCCTCCCCCAGTGTGTCGCCTCTCCCGTTTTGTGTCTCCCTCAATTTTATTCCTGCTTCAGTTTTAAGCCTCCCCCAGTGTGTCGCTTACACAAGTTTTATGCCTCCCCTGTTTTGTGCCTCCCCCTTGTGTCGCCTCTCCCAGTTTTGTGCCTACACCAGTGTTATGCCTCCCCAAGTTTTATGCCTCTCCCCCTGTGTTGCCTTCCTCTGAGTTTTATACCTCGCCCTTTTTTATGCCTTACCCGTTTTATGCCTCAAGTGTGTCTTCTCCCCCAGCTTTATGCCTCCCCCGTGTGTCGCCTCCCTCAGTTTTATGTCTCCCCCAGTTTTATGCCTCCCCAAGATTTATGCTTCCTCTATTTTGGCGCCTCTCCTAGTGTGTTGCCTTTCCCAGTTTTATGCCTCCCCAGTGTGCCACCACCCCGAGTTTTATGCCTTCCCCAGTTTTATGTCTCCCCAGTGTGTCACATCTCCCTGTTTTATGTATCACCCAGTATTCTGCCTTATTAAGTTTTATGCCTCCCATTGTGTGTCGCCTTCCGCAGTTTTATGCCTCCCTCAGTGTATCGCCTCCCCCATTTTTATGCCTCTTCCAGTTTTATTGCTCCCCAGTGTGTCACCTCCCCTAGTTTGTCGCCTCCCCCAGTTTTATGCCACCCCCATTTTTATGCCTCCTCCAGTGTGTTGCTCCCCACAGTTTCATGCCTCCCCCAGTTTTATTCCTCCCCCAGTGTTTCACCTTCCCCAGTTTCATGTCTCCCCAAGTGTTATGCCTCCCCCAGTGTGTCACCTCCCCCAGTGTGTCACCGTCTCCAGTTTTATGCCTCCCCCAGTGTGTCTTCTCACCCAGTTTTATGCCTTCCCCAGTTTTATTCTTGCCCCAGTGTGTCGCCTCCCCCAGTTTAATGCCTCCACCTATGTGTGGCCTCCCCCAGTGTGTTGCTTCTGTTATTGTGTCGCCTCCCTCATTTTATGTTTTCCTCATTTTATGCCTTACTCAGTTTAATGCCCCAGTGTGTCGCTTCTCCCGTTTTATTCCTCCCCCCGCTTCATGCCTCCCCCGTGTATCGCCTCCTGCAGTTTTATTCCTCCCCCAGTTTTGTGCCTGCCGCTTGTGTTGTCTCCCCCAGTTTTATGCTTACTCCAGTGTTATGCCTCCTCCAGTGTGTCGCCTCCCTCAGTTTTATGCCTCACCCTGTTTTATGCCTCATCCGTTTATGCCTCGTCCAGTGTGTCATCTCACGAATATTTATGCTTGCCCCAGTGTGTCACCTTTCCTACTGTGTCACATTCCCCTGTTTTATGCCTTCCCCAGTGTGTTGCCACCCCAAGTTTTATGCCTGCCCCAGTTTTATGCCTCCCCAGTATGTTGCCTCCCACAGTGTGTCGCCTCTCCCATTTTTATGCCTCATCCAGTTTTATGCCACATTAAGTTTTATGCCTACTCCAGTGTCACCTTCCCCAGTTTTATGCCACCCCTGTTTTTTTACTTACCCCTTTTATGCCTCCTCTAGCGTGGCGTCTCCCCCTGCTTTATGCCTCTCCCATTTTTATAACTCCCCAAGATTTATGCTTCCCACAGTTTGGCACCATGCCAAGTTTTATGCCTGTCCCAGTTTTATGCCTCCCCAGTGTGTCTCCTCCCTCAGTTTTATGACTCCCCCGTTTCATGCCTCCCCTGTGTGTCGCCTCCATCATTGTGTCACCTCCCTCATTTTATTCCTCCCCCTGCTTTATGCCTCCCCCGTGTATTGCCACCCGCAGTTTTATTTCTCCCCTAGTTTTATGCCTCCACCAGTATGTCACCTACCCCAGTTTTATGCCTCTCCCAGTTTTGTGCCTGCCACTTGTGTCGTCTTTCTCAGTTTTATGCCTTCCCCTGTTTTATGCCAACCCCATTGTATCGCCTCCCTCATTGTGTCTCCTCCCCCTTTTTTTCTTCCCCATTTTATGCCATACTAAGTTTAATGCCTCCCCCAGTGTGTCATCTCCCCTAGTGTGTCGCTCCCTCTAGGGAGTCACCTCCCCCAGTTTTATGCCCCCTCCAGTATGTCGCCTCCCACAGTTTAATGCCTCCTCTAGATTTATGCTTCCCCCAGTGTGTCGCCTCTCCTAGTGTGTCGCCTCCCCCAGCTTTATACCTCCCCCATTTTTATGCCTCCCAGTGTTTTGACTCACCCAGTGTGTCGTCTCCCCCTGTTTTATGTCTCTCCAAGTGTATCGCCTCCCGCATTGTGTCGCCTCTCACTTTTTATGCCTTCCCCTGTTTTATGCCTCCACCAGTTTTATACCTCTCCCTTGTGTCACCTCCCCCAGTTTTATGCTTCTCCCAATTTTATCCCTCCCCCAGTGTGTTGCCTCCCCTAGTCTGTCGCCTCTCCCATTTTATGCCTCCCCCAGTTTTATTCCTCCCCAGTTTTACACCTACCCCAGTTTTATTCTTCCCCAGTAATATGACTACCCCAGTGTGACGCCTACCCCAGTTTTATACCTCCTCCACTGTATCTCTTTCCCCAGTGTGTGGCATCCCCCAGTCTGTCGCCTCTCCCATTTTATGCCTCATCCAGTTTTATTCCTCCCCCAGTTTTATGCCTCCCCCAGTGTGAGGCCTCTCCCAGTTTTATACCTCCTTCACTGTATTGCCTTCCCCAGTGTGTCGCCTCCCTCTGTCTGTCGCCTCTCCCATTTTATGCTTTTATACCTCCCTCAGTTTTATTCCTCTCCCAGTTTTATGCCTCCTCTAGTGTGCCGCCTACCCCAGTTTTATGCCTCCCCCTATTTTATGCCTCAGCCGTTTTATGCCTCCTCCAGTGTGCAATCTCCCCCAGCTTTATGCTTCCCCCATTTTTATGCCTCTCCAAGATTTATGCTTCCCCCAGTGTGTCACCTCTCCTAGTGTTTCGCTTTCCCCAGTTTTATACCTCCCTCAGATTTTCGCCTTCCCCAGTGTGTCGCCTCTCCCGTTTTATGCCTCCCCCAGTTTTGTTCCTCCATCAGTTTTATGCCTCCCCCAGTGTGTCGCCTACCCCAGTTTTATGCCTCATCCGTTTTATGCCTCCTCAAGCGTGGCATCTATCCCAGCTTTATGACTCCCTCATTTTTATGCCTCCCCAAGATTTATGACTCCCCCCTTTTGGCGCCACGCCGAGTTTTATGCCTGTCCTACATTTTTGGCTCCCCAGTCAGCTTTATACCTCCCCCATTTTTATGCCTCCCAGTGTTTTGACTCACCCAGTGTGTCGTCTCCCCCAGTTTTATGTCTCTCCAAGTGTATCGCCTCCCGCATTGTGTCGCCTCTCCCTTTTTATGCCTTCCCCTGTTTTATGCCTCCACCAGTTTTATGCCTCTCCCTTGTGTCACCTCCCCCAGTTTTATGCTTCTCCCAATTTTATCCCTCCCCCAGTGTGTTGCCTCCCCTAGTCTGTCGCCTCTCCCATTTTAAGCCTCCCCCAGTTTTATTCCTCCCCAGTTTTACACCTACCCCAGTTTTATTCTTCCCCAGTGATATGACTACCCCAGTGTGACGCCTACCCCAGTTTTATACCTCCTCCACTGTATCTCTTTCCCCAGTTTGTGGCATCCCCCAGTCTGTCGCCTCTCCCATTTTATGCCTCCTCCAGTTTTATTCCTCCCCCAGTTTTATGCCTACCCCAGTTTTTTGCCTCCCCAGTGTTATGACTCCCCCAGTGTGAGGCCTCTCCCAGTTTTATACCTCCTTCACTGTATCTCTTTCCCCAGTGTGTGGCATCCCCCAGTCTGTCGCCTCTCCCATTTTATGCCTCCTCCAGTTTTATTCCTCCCCCAGTTTTATGCCTCCCCCAGTGTGAGGCCTCTCCCAGTTTTATACCTCCTTCACTGTATTGCCTTCCCCAGTGTGTCGCCTCTCTCTGTCTGTCGCCTCTCCCATTTTATGCTTTTATACCTCCCTCAGTTTTATTCCTCTCCCAGTTTTATGCCTCCTCTAGTGTGCCGCCTACCCCAGTTTTATGCCTCCCCCTATTTTATGCCTCAGCCGTTTTATGCCTCCTCCAGTGTGCAATCTCCCCCAGCTTTATGCTTCCCCCATTTTTATGCCTCTCCAAGATTTATGCTTCCCCCAGTGTGTCACCTCTCCTAGTGTTTCGCTTTCCCCAGTTTTATACCTCGCTCAGATTTTCGCCTTCCCCAGTGTGTCGCCTCTCCCATTTTATGCCTCCCCCAGTTTTGTTCCTCCATCAGTTTTATGCCTCCCCCAGTGTGTCGCCTACCCCAGTTTTATGCCTCATCCGTTTTATGCCTCCTCAAGCGTGGCATCTATCCCAGCTTTATGACTCCCTCATTTTTATGCCTCCCCAAGATTTATGACTCCCCCATTTTGGCGCCACGCCGAGTTTTATGCCTGTCCTACATTTTTGGCTCCCCAGTCAGCTTTATACCTCCCCCATTTTTATGCCTCCCAGTGTTTTGACTCACCCAGTGTGTCGTCTCCCCCAGTTTTATGTCTCTCCAAGTGTATCGCCTCCCGCATTGTGTCGCCTCTCCCTTTTTATGCCTTCCCCTGTTTTATGCCTCCACCAGTTTTATGCCTCTCCCTTGTGTCACCTCCCCCAGTTTTATGCTTCTCCCAATTTTATCCCTCCCCCAGTGTGTTGCCTCCCCTAGTCTGTCGCCTCTCCCATTTTATGCCTCCCCCAGTTTTATTCCTCCCCAGTTTTACACCTACCCCAGTTTTATTCTTCCCCAGTGATATGACTACCCCAGTGTGACGCCTACCCCAGTTTTATACCTCCTCCACTGTATCTCTTTCCCCAGTTTGTGGCATCCCCCAGTCTGTCGCCTCTCCCATTTTATGCCTCCTCCAGTTTTATTCCTCCCCCAGTTTTATGCCTACCCCAGTTTTTTGCCTCCCCAGTGTTATGACTCCCCCAGTGTGAGGCCTCTCCCAGTTTTATACCTCCTTCACTGTATCTCTTTCCCCAGTGTGTGGCATCCCCCAGTCTGTCGCCTCTCCCATTTTATGCCTCCTCCAGTTTTATTCCTCCCCCAGTTTTATGCCTCCCCCAGTGTGAGGCCTCTCCCAGTTTTATACCTCCTTCACTGTATTGCCTTCCCCAGTGTGTCGCCTCCCTCTGTCTGTCGCCTCTCCCATTTTATGCTTTTATACCTCCCTCAGTTTTATTCCTCTCCCAGTTTTATGCCTCCTCTAGTGTGCCGCCTACCCCAGTTTTATGCCTCCCCCTATTTTATGCCTCAGCCATTTTATGCCTCCTCCAGTGTGCAATCTCCCCCAGCTTTATGCTTCCCCCATTTTTATGCCTCTCCAAGATTTATTCTTCCCCCAGTGTATCACCTCTCCTAGTGTTTCGCTTTCCCCAGTTTTATACCTCCCTCAGATTTTCACCTTCCCTAGTGTGTCGCCTCTCCCGTTTTATGCCTCCCCCAGTTTTGTTCCTCCATCAGTTTTATGCCTCCCCCAGTGTGTCGCCTACCCCAGTTTTATGCCTCATCCGTTTTATGCCTCCTCAAGCGTGGCATCTCTCCCAGCTTTATGACTCCCTCATTTTTATGCCTCCCCAAGATTTATGACTCCCCCATTTTGGCACCACGCCGAGTTTTATGCCTGTCCTACATTGTTGGCTCCCCAGTCTGTGGCCTCCACCTATTTTATGCCTCACTCTGTTTTATTTCACCCCCAGTGTGTTATCTTCCACAGTTTTTTGCCTCCCCAAGTTTTCTTCTTCCCCAGTGTGTCGCCACCCCCAGTGGGTCAGCTACCCCAATTTCATGCCTCTCCCAGTGTGTCGCCTCCCCAAGTGTGTCGCCTTCTCCAGTTTTATGCCTCCTCCAGTTTTTCGTTTCACACAGTTTTATGCCTTTTCCCGTTTTATGCCTGCCCAGTGTGTCGCCTCCCCCAGTTTTATGCCTCCACCTGTTTGTGGCCACCCTCAGTGTGTTGCTTTCACCAATTTTATGTCTTCCCCATTTTATGCCTTACTAAGTTTAATGCCTCCCCCAGTGTTTCGTCTCCGCTACTGTGTTGCCTCCCCCAGTTTTATGCCTCCTCCAGGATGTCATCTCCCCCAGCTTTATGCGTCCCCTATATGTCGCCTGCCACAGATTTATGCCTCCCCTTGATTTATGCTTACCCCAGTGTGTTATATCTCCTAGTGTGTCGCCTCTCCCAGTTTTATGCCTACCCCAGTTTTATAACTCCCTAGTTTTATGCCTACCTCAGTGTGTCGCCTCCCCCCTGTGTGTCGCCTCTCCCGTTTTATGCCTCCCCCAGTTTTATGCCTCACCAGTTTCATGCCTCCACCAGCGTGGCATTTTTCCCACCTTTAAGTCTCCCACATTTTTATGCCTCCCCAAGATTTATACCTCCCCCAGTTTGGCGCCACGCAGAGTTTTAAGCTTGTCCCAGATTTATGCCTCCCAAGTATGTCGCCTCTCCCTGTTTTTTGCCTCAACCAGTTTTATGCCTCCCCCAGTGTGTTACCTTCCCCAGTTTTATGCCTTCCCCAGTGTATCGCCTCCCTCAGTTTTTTGCCTCCCCAGTTTTTTTCCTCCCTAGTGTCACCTTCCCCAGTTTCATGCTTCCCCAAGTTTTATGCTTTTCCCAGTGTGTCTCCTCCCCCAGTGTGTCGCCTTCTCCAGTTTTATGCCTCCTCCAGTGTTTAGTCTCCCCCAGTTATATGTCTTCCCCAGTTTTATGCCTGCCACAGTGTGTCACCTCCCCAGTTTTATGCCTCCACTTGTTTGTGGCCACCCCCAGTGTGTCACTATGCCCAGTTTTATGCCTTCCCTGTTTCATGCCTCCACAGTGTGTCTCCTCCCTCATTGTGTCGCCTCCCCGTTTCATGTCTTTCCCATTTAATGCCTTACTAACTTTAATGCCTACCCCAGTTTAATGCCTCCCCCAGTGTTTCATCTCCCCTAGTGTGTTGCCTCCCCCAGTGTGTCGTCTCCCCCAGCTTTGTGCCTCCCCAGTATGTCGCCTCTCGCAGTTTTATGCCTCCCCTAGATTTATGCTTCCCCCAGTGTATCGCCTCTCCTAGTGTGTCACCTCCCCAAGTTTTATGCTCACCCCAGTTTTATGCCTCCCCAGTTCTTTGACTCCCCCAGTGTGTCGCCTCCCCCAGTTTTATGCCTACCCCAGTGTATCGCCTCCTCCAGTGTGTCACCTCTCCCTTTTTATGTCTCCCTCTGTTTTATGCCTCCTTCAGTTTTATGCCTCTCCCTTGTGTCACCTCCACCAGTTTTATGCCTCTTCAGTTTTATGCTTCTTCCAGTTTTCTCCCTCCTCCAATGTATTGCCTCCCCCAGTGTGTCGCCTCGCTCAGTTTTATGCCTCACCCTATTTTATGCCTCACCATTTTTATGCCTCCCCCAGTGTTATGTCTCCCCCAGCTTTATGCCTCCCCGTGTGTCGCATCCCCCAGTTTTATGCCTCCCCCAGTTTTATGCCTCCCCAAGATTTCTGCTTCCCCCAGTTTGTCGCCTCACCTATGGTGTCGCCTTCCCTAGTTTTATGATTCCCCATGTCGCCATCCAAACTTTTATGCCCGCCTCCATCATTGTGTCGCCTCCTCCATTTTATGTCTTCCCCATTTTAGACTTACTTGTTTTAATGCCTCCCACAGTTTAATGCCTCCCCCAGTGTGTCACCTCCCTCAGTTTTTTGCCTCCCCAGTTTTTTCCTCCCCAGTTTTTTTCCTCCCCAGTGTGTCACCTTCCCCAGTTTCATGCTTCCCCAAGTTTTATGCCTCTCCCAGTGTGTCGCCTCCCCCAGTGTGTTGCCTTCTCATTTTATGCCTCCTCCAGTGTTTAGTCTCCCCCAGTTTTATGTTTTCCCCAGTTTTATGCCTGCCACAGTGTGTCACCTCCCCCAGTTTTATGCCTCCACCTGTTTGTGGCCACCCCCAGTGTGTCACTACCCGCAATTTTATGCCTCCCCTGTTTCATGCCTCCACAGTGTGTCGCCTCCCTCATTGTGTCGCCCCCCCCTTTTTATGTCTTCCCCATTTTATGCCTTACTAAGTTTAATGCCTCCCCCAGTTTAATGCCTCCCCCAGTGTTTCACCTCCCCCAGTTTTATGCCTCCACCACTTTTATGCCCTGCCAGTGTGTCCCCTTCTTCAGTTTTATGCCTCCCCAAGTTTTATACTTACCTCAGTGTGTCGCCTTTCTCAGTTTTATACCTCACCCTGTTTTATGCATGCCCCGTTTTATGCCTCCTCCAGTGTGTCATCTCCGCCAGCTTTATTCCTTCCCCCTGTGTCGCCTCCCACAGTTTTATGCCAAACCCAGTTTTATGCCTCTTCTGTATTTAAGCTTCCCCCAGTGTGTCGCCTCTCCTAGTGTCTCGCCTTCCCCAGTTTTATGATTCCACCAGTGTGTCGCCTCCCCCAGTTTTATGCCTCCTCCAGTGTATCGCCACCCCCAGTGTGTCGTGTCTCCTTTTTTATGTCTCCCCCTGTTTTATGCCTCTACCAGTTTTATGCCTCCCCCTTGTGTCACCGACCCTAGTTTTATGCCTCTGTTTTATGCTTCTTCCAGTTTTATCCCTCCCCCAGGGTGTCGCCACCACCAGTTTTATGCCTCCCCCAAATTTCCGCCTCCCCCAGTGTGTCGCCTCTCCCGTTTTGTGTCTACCCCAATTTTATTCCTGCTCCAGTTTTATGCCTCCCTCAGTGTGTCGCTCACACCAGTTTTATGCCTCCCTAGTTTTGTGCCTCCCCCTTGTGTCGCCTCCCCCAGTTTTGTGCCTACCCCAGTGTTATGCCTCCCCAAGTTTTATGCCTCTCCCACTGTGTTGCCTCCATCTGAGTTTTATACCTCACCCTTTTTATGCCTCACCCGTTTCATGGCTCCTCCAGTGTGTCTTCTCCCCCAGGTTTATGCCTCCCCCATGTGTTGCCTACCCCAGTTTTATGCTTTACCCAGTTCTCTGCCTTATTAAGTTTTATACCTCCCACAGTGTGTCGCCTTCCGCTGTTTTATGCCTTCCTCAGTGTGTCGCCTCCCCCATTTTCATGCCTCCTCCAGTGTGTTGCTCCCCACTGTTTCATGCCTCCTCTAGTTTTATGCCTCGCCCAGTGTTTTACCTTCCCCAGTTTCATGTCTCCCCAAGTTTTATGCCTCCCCCAATGTGTCGTTTCCCCCAGTTTTATGCCTTTCCCAGTTTTATGCTTGCCCCAGTGTGTCGCCTTCCCCGGTTTTATGCCTCGATCTGTGTCTGGTCACCCCCAGTGTGTTGCTTCCCCCAGTTTTATGCCTCTCTAGTTTCATGCCCCCGCTGTGTGTCGCCTCCGTTATTGTGTTGCCTCCCTCATTTTATGTCTTCCTCATTTTATGCCTTAATCAGTTTAATGCCCCATTGTTTCGCTTCTCTGGTTTTATTCCTCCCCCCATTTTATGCCTCCCCCGTGTATCGCCTCCCGCAGTTTTATTCCTCCCCCAGTTTTATGCCTCCCTCAGTATGTCGCCTACCCCAGTTTTATGCCTCCCACAGTTTTGTGCCTGCCGCTTGTGTCGTCTCCTCCTGTTTTATGCCTACTCAAATATTAAGCCTCCGCCAGCGTGTCGCCTTCCTCAGTTTTATACCTCACCCAGTTTTATGCCTCATCCGTTTTATGCCTTGTCCAGTGTGTCAACTCCCAAACATTTATGCTTCTCCTGGTGTTTCGCCTCTCCTTTTGTGTCACATTCCCCAGTTTTATGCCTTACCCAGTGTGTCGCCACCCTGAGTCTTTTGCCTGCCCCAGTTTTATGCCTCCCCAGTGTGTCGCCTCCCCCAGTGTGTCACCTCTCGCAGATTTGTGCCTCCCCCAGTTTTATGTCACATTTAGTTTTATGCCTCCCCCAGTGTGTCGCCTTCCCCAGTTTTATGCCTACCCCTGTTTTTTGACTTACCCCTTTTATGCCTCCTCTAGCGTGGCGTCTCCCCCAGCTTTATGCCTCTCGCATTTTTATACCTCCCCAAGATTTATGCCTCCCCCAGGTTGGCACCACGCTAAGTCTTATGCATGTCCCAGTTTTATGCCTCTCCAGTGTGTCGCCTTCCTCAGTTTTATGCCTCAACAAGATTTATGCCTCCCCCAGTGTATCACCTTCCCCAGTTTTATGCCTCCCCCAGTGTATCACCTCCCCCTTTTTTTTTTTGCCTCTCCCAGATTTTTTTCCTCCCCAGTGTGTCACCTCCCATTTAGTGTGTCACCTCCTCCAGTTTCATGCTCCCCCAAATTTTACACCTCCCCCCAGTGTGTCATCATCTTTGTGTCACCTCCCTCATTTTTTTCCTCCCCCAGCTTTATGCCTCCCCCGTGTATCGCCACCCGCAGTTTCATTCCTCCCCCAGTTTTATGCCTCCCCCAGTATGTCGCCTACACCAGTTTTATGCCTCCCCCAGTTTTGTGCCTTCCGCTTGTGTCGTCTTTCCCAGTTTTATGCCTTCCCCTGTTTTATGCCTGCCCCAGTGTTTCGCTTCCCCAGTTTTATGCCTCCCTCATTTCATGCCTCCCCATTGTGTCGCCTCCCCATTGTGTCGCCTCCCACAGTGTGATGCCTCCCTCATTGTGTCACCTCCCCCGTTTTACGTCTTCCCCATTTTATTTCTTACTTGGTTTAATGCCTCCCCCAGTGTGTCATCTCCCCTAGCGTGTCGCTCCCTCTAGTGTATCGTCTCCCCCAGTTTTATGCCTCCTCCAGTGTGTTGTCTACCCCAGCTTTATGCCTCCCCTGTATGTCGCCTCCCGCATTTTAATGCCTCCTCTAGATTTATGCTTCCCCCAGTGTATCGCATCTCCTAGTATGTCGCCTCCCTCGGCTTTATACCTACCTCATTTTTATGCCTCCCCAGTGTTATGACACACCCATTGTGTCGCCTTCCCCAGTTTTATGCCTCCCCCAGTGTGTCGCCTCCCCCATTATGTTCCCTCTCTCTTTTTATGCCTCCCCCTGTTTTATGCCTCCACCAGCTTTATGCCTCTCCCGTGTGTCACCTCCCCCAGTTTTATACCTCTCTCAGTTTGATGCTTCTCCCAGTTTTATCCCTCCCACAGTGTGTTACCTCCCCTAGTCTATCGCCTCTCCCATTTTATGCCTCCCCCAGTTTTATTCCTCCCCCAATTTTATGCCTACCCCAGTTTTATGCCTCCCCAGTGTTATGACTCCCCCAGTGTGATGCCTTCCCCAGTTTTATACCTCCCCCACAGTATTGCCTTCCCCAGTGTGTCGCCTCTCCCAGTCTGTCGCCTCTCCCGTTTTATGCCTCCCCCAGTTTTATTCCTCCCCCAGTTTTATGCGTCCTCTAGTGTGCCGCCTACCCCAGTTTTATGCTTCCTCCTATTTTATGCCTCACCTGTTTTGTGCCTCCTCTAGTGTGCAATCTCTCCCCCCAGCTTTATGCTTCCCCCATTTTTATGTCTCCCCAAGATTTATTCTTGCCCAAATGTGTTACCTCTCCTAGTGTTTCGCTTTCCCCAGTTTTATGCCCCCTCCAGATTTTCACCTTCCCCATTGTGATGCCTCCCCCAGTCTATCACCTCTCCCATTTTATGCCTCCCCCAGTTTTATTCCTCCCCCAGTTTTATACCTCCCCCAGTGTGTTGCCTCCCCCAGTTTTGTGCCTCCCACAGTTTTATGCCTCATCCGTTTTATGTCTCCACCAGTGTGGCATCTCTCCCAGCTTTATGACTCCCCCTTTTTTTGCCTCCCCAAGATTTATGACTTCCCCAGTTTTATGCCTGTCCCAGATTTTTACCTCCTCAGTGTTTGGCCTCCCCCTATTTTATGCCTCACTCAGTTTTATGTCACCCCCAGTTTGTTATCTTCCCCAGTTTTATGGCTCCTCCAGTGCATCGCCTCCCTCAGTTTTTTGCCTCCCCCAGTTTTCTTTCTCCCCAGTGTGTCGCCTACCCCAGTATCACCTCCCCCAATTTCATGCCTCTCCCAGTGTGTTGCCTCCCCCAGTGTGTGGTCTTCTCCAGTTTTATGCCTCCTCCAGTTTTTCGTTTCACCCAGTTTTATGCCTTTCCCAGTTTCATGCCTGCCCAGTGTGTCGCCTCCCCCAGTTTTATGCCTCCACCTGTTTGTGGCCACCCCCAGTGTGTTGCTTTCCCCAGTTTTATGTTTACCCGTTTCATGCCTCCCCAGTGTGTCGCCTCCCCCAGTTTGTCGCCTCCCCCATTTTATCCCTTACTAAGTTTAATGTCTCCCCCAGTGTTTCGTCTCCCCTAGCGTGTCGCCTCCAGTAAATTTGTCGCCTCCCCCAGTTTTATGCCTCCTCCAGTGTTTCGTTTCACCCAGTTTTAAGCCTTTCCCAGTCTCATGCCTGCCCAGTGTGTCGCCTCCCCCAGTTTTATGCCTCCACCTGTTTGTGGCCATCCCCGGTGTGTTGCTTTCCCCAGTTTTATGTTTCTCCCATTTCATGCCTCCCCAGTGTGTCGCCTCCCCCAGTTTGTCGCCTCCCCCATTTTATGCCTTACTAAGTTTAATGCCTCCCCCAATGTTTCGTCTCCCCTAGCGTGGCGCCTCCCCTAATGTGTCGCCTCCCCCAGTTTTATGCCTCCTCCAGGATGTCATCTCCCCCAGCTTTATGCGTCCCCCGTATGTCGCCTCCCTCAGTTTTATGCCTCCCCTTGATTCATGCTTCCCTCAGTGTGTCGTATTTCCTAGTGTGTCGCCTCTCCCAGTTTTATACGTATCCCAGTTTTATAACTCCTCAGTTTCATGACTCCCCAGTATGTCTCCTCCCCCAGTTTTATGCCTACTTTAGTGTGTCGCCTCCCCCAGTGTGTCGCCTCTCCCGTTTTATGCCTCCTCCAGTTTTATTCCTCCCTCAGTTTTAGGCCTCTCCCAGTGTGTCGCTTACTTTAATTTTATGCCTCCCCCTGTTTTATGCCTCACCTGTTTCATGCCTCCGCCAGCATGGCATCTATCCGACCTTTAAGCCTCCCCCATTTTTATGCTTCCCTAAGATTTACGCCTCCCCCAGTTTGGCGCCACGCCGAGTTTTAAGCCTGTCCCAGTTTTATGCCTCCTCAGTGTGTCGCCTCCCCCTGTTTTTTGCCTCCTCCAGTGTGTTACCTTCCCCCAGTTTTATGCCTCCCCCAGTGTATCGCCTCCCTCAGTTTTTTGACTCTCCCAGTTTTTTTCCTTCCCAGTGTGTCGCCTCCCCCAGTGTGTCGCCTTCTCCAGTATTATGCCTCCTCCAGTGTTTAGTCTCCCCCAGTTTTATGCCTTCCCCAGTTTTATACCTGCCACAGTGTGTAACCTCCCCCAGTTTTATGCCTCCACTTGTTAGTGGCCACCCCCAGTCTGTCGCCTCTCCCGTTTTATGCCTCCCCCAGTTTTATTCCTCCTCCAGCTTTATGCGTCCTCTAGTGTGCCGCCTACCCCAGTTTTATGCTTCCTCCTATTTTATGCCTAACCTGTTTTATGCCTCCTCTAGTGTGCAATCTCTCCCCCCAGCTTTATGCTTCCCCCATTTTCATGCCTCCCCAAGATTTATTCTTGCCCCAATGTGTTACCTCTCCTAGTGTTTCGCTTTCCCCAGTTTTATGCCTCCTCCAGATTTTCACCTTCCCCAGTGTGATGCCTCCCCCAGTCTATCACCTCTCCCGTTTTATGCCTCCCCCAGTTTTATTCCTCCCTCAGTTTTATGCCTCCCCCAGTGTGTTGCCTCCTCCAGTTTTGTGCCTCACACAGTTTTATGCCTCATCCGTTTTATGCCTCCACCAGCTTGGCATCTCTCCCAGCTTTATGACTCCCCCCTTTTTTTGTCTCCCCAAGATTTATGACTTCCCCAGTTTTATACCTGTCCCAGATTTTTACCTCCTCAATGTTTGGCCTCCCCCTATTTTATGCCTCACTCAGTTTTATGTCACCCCCAGTTTGTTATCTTCCCCAGTTTTATGGCTCCTCCACTGCATCGCCTCCCTCAGTTTTTTGCCTCCCCCAGTTTTCTTTCTCCCCAGTGTGTCGCCTACCCCAGTATCACCTCCCCCAATTTCATGCCTCTCCCAGTGTGTTGCCTCCCCCAGTGTGTGGTCTTCTCCAGTTTTATGCCTCCTCCAGTTTTTCGTTTCACCCAGTTTTATGCCTTTCCCAGTTTCATGCCTGCCCAGTGTGTCGCCTCCCCCAGTTTTATGCCTCCAGCTGTTTGTGGCCACCCCCAGTGTGTTGCTTTCCCCAGTTTTATGTTTCCCCCGTTTCATGCCTCCCCAGTGTGTCGCCTCCCCCAGTTTGTTGCCTCCCCCATTTTATGCCTTACTAAGTTTAATGTCTCCCCCAGTGTTTCGTCTCCCCTAGCGTGTCGCCTCCCCTAATTTGTCGCCTCCCCCAGTTTTATGCCTCCTCCAGTGTTTCGTTTCACCCAGTTTTATGCCTTTCCCAGTTTCATGCCTGCCCAGTGTGTCGCCTCCCCCAGTTTTATGCCTCCACCTGTTTGTGGCCACCCCCAGTGTGTTGCTTTCCCCAGTTTTATGTTTTTCCCATTTCATGCCTCCCCAGTGTGTCGCCTCCCCCAGTTTGTCGCCTCCCCCATTTTATGCCTTACTAAGTTTAATGCCTCCCCCAGTGTTTCGTCTCCCCTAGCGTGTCGCTTCCCCTAATGTGTCGCCTCCCCCAGTTTTATGCCTCCTCCAGGATGTCATCTCCCCCAGCCTTATGCGTCCCCCGTATGTCGCCTCCCTCAGTTTTATGCCTCCCCTAGATTCATGCTTCCCCCAGTGTGTCGTATTTCCTAATGTGTCGCCTCTCCCAGTTTTATACGTATCCCAGTTTTATGACACCTTAGTCTCATGACTCCCCAGTATGTCTCCTCCCCCAGTTTTATGCCTACTTTAGTGTGTCGCCTCCCCCAGTGTGTCGCCTCTCCCGTTTTATGCCTCCTCCAGTTTTATTCCTCCCTCAGTTTTAGGCCTCTTCCAGTGTGTCGCTTACTTTAGTTTTATGCCTCCCCCTGTTTTGTGCCTCAACTGTTTCATGCCTCTGCCAGCATGGCATCTATCCGACCTTTAAGCCTCCCCCATTTTTATGCTTCCCTAAGATTTATGCCTCCCCCAGTTTGGCGCCACGCCGAGTTTTAAGCCTGTCCCAGTTTTATGCCTCCCCAGTGTGTCGCCTCCCCGTTTTTTGCCTCCTCCAGTGTGTTACCTTCCCCAGTTTTATGCCTTCCCCAGTGTATCGCCTCCCTCAGTTTTTTGACTCCCCCAGTGTTTTTCCTCCCCAGTGTGTTGCCTCCCCCAGTGTGTCATCTTCCCCAGTTTCATGCTTCCTCAAGTTTTATGCCTCTCAGTGTGTCACCTGCCCCTGTGTGTCGCCTTCTCCAGTATTATGCCTCCTCCAGTGTTTAGTCTCCCCCAGTTTTATGCCTTCCCCAGTTTTATACCTGCCACAGTGTGTAACCTCCCCCAATTTTATGCCTCCACCTGTTTGTGGTCTCCCCCAGTGTGTCGCTTCCCCCAGTTTTATGCCTCCCCTGTTTCATGCCTCCACAGTGTGTTGCCTCCCTCATTGTGTCGCCTCCCCCATTTTATGTCTTCCCCATTTTATGCCTTACTAAGTTTAATGCCTCCCCCAGTGTGTTGCTACTCCCTTTTTATATCTCACCCTGTTCTATGCCTCACCCGTTTTATGCCTCCTTCAATTGCCCCAGCTTCATGCCTCCCCCGTTTCATGCCTCCACAGTTTGTCTCCTCCCTCATTGTGTCCCCTCCCCTAGTTTTATGCCTCCATCTGTGTGTGGCCACCCCCAGTGTGTTGATTCCCCCAGTTTTATGACTCTCCCGTTTCACTCCTCCCCAGTGTGTTGCCTCCTTCATTGTGTCGCCTCCCCCATTTTATGTCTTCCACATTTTATGCTTACTCAGTTTAATGCCTCCCCCAGTTTAATGCCTCCACCATTGTGTCGCATTCTCCAGTTTTATGCCTCCTCCAGTGTTTCATCTCCCCCAGTTTTATGCCTTCCCCAGTTTTATGCCTGCCCCAGTGTGTCGCCTCCCCCAGTTTTATGCCTCCACCTGTTTGTGGCCACCCCAGTCTATCGCTTCCCCCAGTTTTATGCCTCCCCCGTTTCATGCCTCCCAGTGTGTTGCCTTCCCCAGTGTGTCGCCTCCCCCGTTTTATGTCTTCCCCATTTTATGCTTTACTAACTTTAATGCCTCCCCCAATTTAAAGCCTCCCCCAGTGTGTTGCCACTCCCTTTTTATACCTCACCCTGTTTTATGCCTCACCCGTTTTATGCCACCTTCAGTGTGTCGTCTGCCCCAGCTTCATGCTTTCCCCGTTTCATCCCTCCACAGTTTGCCCCCCCATTGTGTCGCCTCCCTCCAGTCTTATGCCTCCACCTGTGTGTGTCCACCCCCAGTATGTCGATTCCCCCAGTTTTATAACTCTCCCGTTTCATGCCTCCCCAGTGTGTCGCCTCCATCATTGTGTCTCCTCCCCCATTTTATGTCTTCCCCATTTTATGCTTATTCAGTTTAATGCCTCCCCTAGTGTGTCACCTTCTCCCATTTTGTGCCTCCTCCAGTGTGTCGTCTCCCCCAGTTTCATGCCTGCCCCAGTGTGTCGCCTCCCCCAGTTTTATGCCTCCACCTGTGTGTGGCCACCTCCAATGTGTCGGTTCCCTCAGTTTTATGCATCCACTATTTCATGCTTCCCCAGTGTGTCGCCTACATCATTGGGTCGCCTCCCCCATTTTATGCCTTCCACATTTTATGCCTTTCTCTGTTTAATGCCCCAGTGTGTCGCCACTCCATTTTTATACCTCACCCTGTTTTATGCCTTACCTGTTTTATGCCTCCTTCAGTGTGTCAATTGCCCCAGCTTCCTGCCTCCCCCGTTTCATGTCTCCACAGTTTGTCTCCTCCCTCATTGTGTCGCCTCCCCTAGTTTTATGCCTCCATCTGTGTGTGGCCACCCCCAGTGTGTCGATTCCCCCAGTTTTATAACTCTCCCGTTTCATGCCTCCCCAGTGTGTCGCCTCCATCATTGTGTCTCCTCCCCCATTTTATGTCTTCCCCATTTTATGCTTATTCAGTTTAATGCCTCCCCTAGTGTGTCACCTTCTCCCGTTTTGTGCCTCCTCCAGTGTGTCGTCTCCCCCAGTTTTATGCCTGCCCCAGTGTGTCGCCTCCCCCAGTTTTATGCCTCCACCTGCTTGTGGCCACCCCCAGTGTGTCGCTTCCCCCAGTTTTATGCCTCCCCCATTTCATGACTCCCCAGTGTGTTGCCTCCCCCAATGTGTCGCCTCCCCCGTTTTATGTCTTCCCCATTTTATGCCTTACTAAGTTTAATGCCTCCCCCAGTGTGTCGCCACTCCCTTTTTATACCTCACCCTGTTTTATGCCTCACCCGTTTTATGCCTCCTTCAGTGTGACGTCTGCCCCAGCTTCATGCTTTCCCTGTTTCATGCCTCCACAGTTAGTCTCCTCCCTCATTGTGTCGCCTCCCCTCAGTTTTATGCCTCCACCTGTGTGTGGCCACGCCCAATGTGTTGATTCCCCCCAGTTTTATAACTCTCCCGTTTCATGCCTCCCCAGTGTGTTGCCTCAATCATTGTGTCGCCTCCCCCATTTTATGTCTTCCCCATTTTATGCTAACTCAGTTTAATGCCTCCCCCAGTGTGTCGCCTTCTCCAATTTTATGCCTCCTCCAGTATTTCGTCTCCCCCAGTTTTATGCCTGCCCCAGTGTGTCGCCTCCCCCAGTTTTATGCCTCCACCTGCTTGTGGCCACCCCCACTTTGTCGCTTCCCCCAGTTTTATACCTTCCCCATTTCATGCCTTCACAGTATATCGCCTCCCCCAGTGTGTCGCCTCCCCTGTTTTATGTCTTCTCATTTTATGCCTTACTAAGTTTAATGCCTCCCCCAGTTTAAAGCCTCCCCCAGTGTGTCATCTCCCCAAGCGTGTCACCTCCCCTAATGTGTCGCCTCCCCCAGTTTTATGCTTCCTCCAGTGTTTCGACTCCCCCAGCTTTACGCCTCCCCCATATGTCACCTCCCACAGTTTTATGCCTCCCCTAGATTTATGCTTCCCCAGTGTGATGCCTCTCCTAGTGTGTCGCCATCCCCAGTTTTATGCCACCCCATTTTTATGCTTCCCCAGTTTTATGCCTAACCCAGTGTGTCGCCTCTCTGTTTTTATGCCTCCACCAGTTTTATGCTTCCCCAAGATTTATGCTTCCCCCACTTTTTCGCCTCTCCTAGTTTGTCGCCTTCCCCAGTTTTATGCCTCCCACAGTATGTCGCCACGCCGCGTTTTATGCCTGCCCCAGCTTTATGTCTCCCCAGTGTGTCACCTCCCCCAGTGTATCGCTACTCCCAGTTTTATGCCTAACCCAGTTTTATACCTTACTAAGTTTTATGCCTTCCCCAGTGTGTCGCCTTCCCTAGTTTTATGCCTCCTTCAGTGTATCGCATCCCCCAGTTTTATGCCTCCCCATTTTTATTCCTCCCTAGTGTGTCACCTACCCTGTGTGTCGCCTCACTCAGTTTTATGCCTTCCCCAGTTTTATGCCTGCCCCAGTGTGTCGCCTCCCCGAGTTTTATGCCTCCACCTGCTTGTGGCCACGCCCAGTATGTCTATTCCCCCGTTTTAAGCCTCCTCCGTTTCATGCCTCCCCAGTGTGTCTCCTCCCCCAGTATGTCGCCTCCCCCGCTTTATGTCTTCCCCATTTTATGCCTTACTAAGTTTAATTCCTCCCCCAGTTTAAAGCCTCCCCAAGTGTGTTGACTCCCCTAGCGTGTCGCCTCCCCTAATGTGTCACCTCCCCCAGTTTTATGCTTCCTCCTGTGTTTCGTCTCCCCCAGCTTTACGCCTCCCCCGTATGTTGCCTCTCGCTGTTTTATGCCTCCCCTAGATTTATGCTTCCCCAGTGTGTCGCCTACGCCAGTTTTATGCCACTCCATTTTTATGCTTCCCCAGTTTTATGCCTAACCCAGTGTGTCGCCTCCCCCATTGTTTTGCCTCTCCTTTTTTATGCCTAACCCTGTTTTATGCCTCCACCAGTTTCATGCCTCCCCAAGATTTATGCTTCCTCCAGTTTGTCGCCTCTCCTAGTTTGTCGCCTTCCCCAGTTTTATGCCTCCCCCAGTGTGTCGCCACGCCGAGTTTGTGCCTGTCCCAGCTTTATGTCTCCCCAATGTGTCACCTCCCCCAGTGTATCACCACTCCCAGTTTTATGCCTAACCCAGTTTTATGCCTTATTAAGTTTTATGCCTTCCCCAGTGTGTCACCTTCCCCAGTTTTATGCCTCCCTCAGTGTATCGCCTCCCCCAGTTTTATGCCTCCCCATTTTTATTCCTCCCCAGTGTGTCACCTCCCCTGTGTGTTGCCTCACTCAGTTTTATGCCTTCCCCTGTTTTATGCCTGCCCCAGTGTGTCGCCTTCCCCAGTTTTATGTCTCCACCTGCTTGTGGCCACCCCCAGTGTGTCGCTTCCCCCAGTTTTATGCCTCCACCAATTTTATGCCTCCCCAAGATTTATGCTTTCCCCAGTTTGTCGCCTCTCTTAGTTTGTCGCCTTCCCCAGTTTTATGCCTCCCCCAGTGTGTCTCCCCCCAGTTTCATGTCTCCCCCAGTTTTATGCCTCCCCCTGTGTGTCTCCCCCTAGTTTCATGTCTCCCCCAGTTTTTTGTGTCCCCCAGTGTGTCGCCTTCTCCATTTTTTTGCCTACCCCAGTGTTTCATCTCCCCCAGTTTTATGCCTTCCCCAGTTTTATGCCTCCTCCAGTGTGTCGCCTTCCCCAGTTTTATGCCTCCCTCACTGTATCACCTCCCCCAGTTTTATGCCTTCCCATTTTTATTCTGCCCCAGTGTCGCCTCCCCTGTGTGTCGCCTCACTCAGTTTTATGCCTTTCCCAGTGAGTCTCCCCCGGTTTCATGCCTTCCCCAGTTTTATGCCTCCTTCAGTGTGTTGCCTCCTCCAATTTCATGTCTCACCAAGTTTTATGCCTCCCTCAGTTTCTCACCTCCCCCAGTGTGTCGCCTTCTCCAGTTTTAAGCCTCCCCCAGTGTGTCGTCTCCCACAATTTTATGCCTTCCCCAGTTTTATGCTTGCCCCAGTTTGTCGCCTCCCACAGCTTTATGCCTCCTCCTGTGTGTGGCCACCCCAAGTGTGTCGCTTCCCATAGTATTATGCCTCCCCTTTTTCATACCTCCCCATTGTGTCACTTACATCATTGTGTCACCTCCCCCATTTTATGTCTTCGTCATTTTATGCTTTACTCAATTTAATGCCCAAGTGTGTCACCTCTCCCGTTTTATGCCTCCCCCAGTTTTATTCCTCTCCAGTATTATGCCTCCCCCAGTGTGTCGCCTACGACAATTTTATGCCTCCCCCAGCTTTTTGTCTCTCCCTTGTGTTGCTTCCCCCAGTTTTATGCTTACTCCAGTATTATGCCTCCCCCAGTTTTATGCTTCTGCCAGTGTTTCGCATTGTGTCACGTCCCCCAGTTTTATGCCTCCACCGGTGTGTGGCTACCCCCAGTGTGTCGCTTCCCCCAGTTTTATGACTCCCCCATTTTCTGCCTTACTCAGTTTAAAGCCTCCCCCAATTTAATGCCTCCCCCAGTGTGTCGTTCTAATAGTGTGTCGCCTCGCCTAGTGTGCCGCCTGCACCAGTTTTATGCCTCTTCCAGTGTGTCGTCTCCCCAAGCTTTATGCGTCTCCCATATGGCGCCTCTCACAGTTTCTGCCTCCCCTAGATTTATGCTTCCCCCCAGTGTGTCGCCTTCCCCAGTGTGTCACCTCTCCTTTTTTATGCCTCCTCCTATTTCATGCCTCCGCCCATTTTGTGCCTCCCCCTTGTGTCACTTTCCCCAGTTTTATGCCTTTCTCAGATTTATGCTTCCCAAAATTTTATCCCTCCCCCAGTGTGTCGTCTCCCCCAGTTTTATGCCTCCCCCAGATTTTGACCTTCCCCAGTGTGTCGCCTCTCCCATTTTATGACTCCCCCAGTTTTATTTCTCCCCCTGTTTTATGCCTCCCCCAGTGTGTCACCTCCCTCAGTTTTATAACTCACCCTTTTTTATACCTCCCCCAGCTTAATGCCTACCCCGTGTGTCGCCTCCCCTAGTTTTATGCCTCCCCCAGTGTTATACCTCCCCTAGATTTATGCTTCGCCCAGTTTGTCGCCTCTCCTAGTGTTTCGCCTTCCCCAGTTTTATGCCTCACCCAGTGTTATACCTCCCCAAGATTTATGCTTGCCCCAGTGTGTCGCTTCCCCCAGTCTTTTGCATCCCCCGTTTTATGTCTCCCCAGTGTATCGCCTCCCCCAGTTTTATGCCTCCCCCAATTTTATGCCTCATTAAGTTTTATGCCTCCCCCAATGTGTCACCTTCCCCAGTTTTATGCCTCCCCAAGTGTATCGCTTCCCCCAGTTTAATGCGTCTCCCAGTTTTTTCTCTCCCCAGTGTATCTCCTCCCCCAGTGTGTCGCCTTCCACCAGTTTTATGCCTCCCCCATTTTTGTGCCTCCCCCAGTTTTGTGTCTCCCCCTTGTGTTGCTTCCCCCAGTTTTATGCTTACTCCAGTGTTATGCCTCCCCCAGTTTTATGCATCTGCCAGTGTATCGCCTCCCTCATTGTGTCACGTCCCCCAGTTTTATGCCTCCACCTGTGTGTGGCTACCCCCAGTGTGTCGCTTCCCCCAGTTTTATGACTCCCCCATTTTCTGCCTTACTCAGTTTAATGCCTCCCCCAATTTAATGCCTCCCCCAGTGTGTCGTTCCCCTAGTGTGTCGCCTCCCCTAGTGTGCTGCCTGCACCAGTTTTATGCCTCCTCCAGTGTGTCATCTCCTCCAGCTTTATGAGTCTCCCATATGTCGCCTCTCACAGTTTCTGCCTCCCCTAGATTTATGCTTCCCCCCAGTGTGTCGCCTCCCCCAGTGTGTCACCTCTCCTTTTTTATGCCTCCTCCTGTTTTATGCCTCCACCCATTTTGTGTCTCCCCCTTGTGTCACTTTCCCCAGTTTTATGCCTTTCTCAGTTTTATGCTTCCCAAAATTTTATCCCTCCCCCAGTGTGTCGCCTCCCCCATTTTTATGCCTCCCCCAAATTTTCACCTTCCTCAGTGTGTCACCTCTCCCATTTTATGCTTCCCCAGTTTTACTCCTCCCCCTGTTTTATGCCTCCCCCAGTGTGTCGCCTCCCTCAGTTTTATACCTCACCCTTTTTTATACCTCCCCAAGATTTATGCTTCGCCCAGTTTGTCGCCTCTCCTTGTGTTTCACCTTCCCCAGTTTTATGCCTCACCCAGTGTTATACCTCCCCAAAATTTATGCTTCCCCCAGTTTGTCGCTTCTACTTGTGTTTTGCCTTCCCCAGTTTTATGCCTCACCCTGTGTCGCAACTCTGAGTTTTACGTCTGCCCCAGTTTTTTGCCTTCCCAGTGTGTCGCATCCCCCAGTATGTCGCCTCTCCCAGTTTTATGCCTCACCCAATTTTATGCCTCATTAAGTTTTATGCCTCCCCCAGTGTGTCGCCTTCCCCAGTTGTATGCATCCCCCAGTGTAACTCTTCCTCCATTTTTATGCCTCCCCCATTTTTATGCCTTCCCCAGTTTTTTGCCCCCACCAGTTTCATGCCTCCCCAAGTTTTATGCCTCCCCCAGGGTGTCACCACCCCCAGTGTGTCGCTTTGTCCAGTTTTATGCCTCCTCATTGTGTCGCCACCCCCAGTGTTTTGCTTTCTCCAGTTTTATGCCTCCCCCAGTATCATCTCCCCCAGTTTTATGCCTTCCCCAGTTTTATGCCTCCCCCAGTATGTCGCCTCCTCCTGTTTTATGCTTCCACCTGTGTCTGGCCATTCCCAGTGTGTCGCTTGCCCCAGTTTTAAGCCTCTCCAGTGTGTTGCCTCCGTCATTGTGTCGCCTCCCTATTTTAATGTCTTCCTCATTTTATGCCTTACTCTGTTTAATTTCTCCCCTGTTTAATGCCTCCCCCTGTGTGTCTTCTCCCCTAGTATGTTGCCTACCCTAGTGTGTTGCCTCCCCTAGCTTTATGTCTCCTCCAGTGTGTAGTCTCCCTCCAGATTTATACCTCACCCGTATGTCGCCCCCCGCAGTTTTATGTCTCCCCCAGATTTATGCTCCCCCTAGTGTGTCACCTCTCCCTTTTTATTCCTCCCTCTGCTTTATGCCTCTGCCAATTTTATGCCTCCCCCTTGTATTACCTCCCCCAGTTTTATGGCACTCTGAGTTTTATGCTGCATCCAGTTTTATTCCTCCCGCAGATTTTCGCCTCCTCCAGTGTGTTGCCTTTCCCATTTTATGCCTCCCCCAGTTTTATTCCTCTCCCAGTGTTATGCCTAACCCAGAGTTTTGCTTTCTCCAGTGTTATGCCTCCCCCTGTGTCATCTCTCCCTGTTTTATGCCTCCGTCAGTCTGTCGCCTACCCCAGTTTAATGCCTTTCTAGTTTTCTGCCTCCCCCAGTTTTATGCCTATCCCGGTATTTTGCCTCCCCCAGTTTTGTGCTTCCCCAGTGTGTTTCCTTCCACAGTTTTATACTTCACCCTGTTTTATGCCTCACCCATTTTATGCCTTCTCCAGTGTTTAGTCTCCCCCAACTTTATGCCTCCCGCGTGTGTCGCCTCCCCCAGTTTTTTGCCTCCCCCAGTGTTATGCCTCTCCAAAATTTATGCTTCCCCCAGTGTGTCGCCTCTCCTAGTGTGTCGCCTTCACCAGTTTTATGCCTCCCCCAGTTTGTCGCCACCACAAGTTTTATGCCTGCCCCAGTTTTATGCCTCCCCAGTGTGTTGCCACCCCTAGTGTGTCGCTTCTCCCAGTTTTATGCCTCACCGAGTTTTATGCCTCACCCAGTTTTATGCCACATTAAGTTTTATGCCTCCCCCAATGTGTCGCCTTCCCAAGTTTTATGCCTCCCCAGAGTATCGCCTCTCCCAGTTTTATGCCTTCTCCAGTTTCATTCCTCCCCAGTGTGTTGCCTCCCACATTTTTATGTCTCCCTCAGTTTTATGCCTCCCCCATTTTCATGCCTCGCCAAGTTTTGTGCCTCCCCCAGTGTGTTGCCTCCGCCAGTTTTAAGCCTCCCCCAGTGTGTTGTCTCCCCCAGTTTTATGCCTTCCACAGTTTTTTGCCTGCCCCAGTGTGTCACTTCCCCCAGTCTTTTGAATCCCCCGCTTTATGTCTCCCCAGTGTATCGCCTTACCCAGTTTTATGCCTCCCCCAGTTTTATTCCTCCCAGTGTGTCACCTCCCACATTTTTCTGCCTCTCCCAGTTTTATGCCTCCCCAGTGTGTCACCTCCCCAAGTATGTTGCCTCCCCCAGGTTTTTGACTGACCCAGTTTTATGCCTCATTAAGTTTTATGCCTCCCCAAATGTGTCGCCCTCCCCACTTTTATGCCTCTACATGTTTGTCAACTCCCCCAGTGTTATGCCTTCCACAGTTTTATGCCTACCCCAGTGTGTCGCTTCCCCCAGTCTTTTGCATCCCCCGTTTTATGTCTCCCCAGTGTATCGCCTCCCCCAGTTTTATGCCTCCCCCAATTTTATGCCTCATTAAGTTTTATGCCTCCCCCAATGTGTCACCTTCCCCAGTTTTATGCCTCCCCAAGTGTATCGCTTCCCCCAGTTTAATGCGTCTCCCAGTTTTTTCTCTCCCCAGTGTATCTCCTCCCCCAGTGTGTCGCCTTCCACCAGTTTTATGCCTCCCCCATTTTTGTGCCTCCCCCAGTTTTGTGTCTCCCCCTTGTGTTGCTTCCCCCAGTTTTATGCTTACTCCAGTATTATGCCTCCCCCAGTTTTATGCATCTGCCAGTGTATCGCCTCCCTCATTGTGTCACGTCCCCCAGTTTTATGCCTCCACCTGTGTGTGGCTACCCCCAGTGTGTCGCTTCCCCCAGTTTTATGACTCCCCCATTTTCTGCCTTACTCAGTTTAATGCCTCCCCCAATTTAATGCCTCCCCCAGTGTGTCGTTCCCCTAGTGTGTCGCCTCCCCTAGTGTGCCGCCTGCACCAGTTTTATGCCTCCTCCAGTGTGTCATCTCCTCCAGCTTTATGCGTCTCCCATATGTCGCCTCTCACAGTTTCTGCCTCCCCTAGATTTATGCTTCCCCCCAGTGTGTCGCCTCCCCCAGTGTGTCACCTCTCCTTTTTTATGCCTCCTCCTGTTTTATGCCTCCACCCATTTTGTGTCTCCCCCTTGTGTCACTTTCCCCAGTTTTATGCCTTTCTCAGTTTTATGCTTCCCAAAATTTTATCCCTCCCCCAGTGTGTCGCCTCCCCCATTTTTATGCCTCCCCCAAATTTTCACCTTCCTCAGTGTATCACCTCTCCCATTTTATGCTTCCCCAGTTTTACTCCTCCCCCTGTTTTATGCCTCACCCAGTGTGTCGCCTCCCTCAGTTTTATACCTCACCCTTTTTTATACCTCCCCAAGATTTATGCTTCGCCCAGTTTGTCGCCTCTCCTTGTGTTTCACCTTCCCCAGTTTTATGCCTCACCCAGTGTTATACCTCCCCAAAATTTATGCTTCCCCCAGTTTGTCGCTTCTACTTGTGTTTTGCCTTCCCCAGTTTTATGCCTCACCCTGTGTCGCCACTCTGAGTTTTACGTCTGCCCCAGTTTTATGCCTTCCCAGTGTGTCGCATCCCCCAGTATGTCGCCTCTCCCAGTTTTATGCCTCACCCAATTTTATGCCTCATTAAGTTTTATGCCTCCCCCAGTGTGTCGCCTTCCCCAGTTGTTTGCATCCCCCAGTGTAACTCTTCCTCCATTTTTATGCCTCCCCCATTTTTATGCCTCCCCCAGTTTTTTGCCCCCACCAGTTTCATGCCTCCCCAAGTTTTATGCCTCCCCCAGGGTGTCACCACCCCCAGTGTGTCGCTTTCTCCAGTTTTATGCCTCCTCATTGTGTCGCCACCCCCAGTGTTTTGCTTTCTCCAGTTTTATGCCTCCCCCAGTATCATCTCCCCCAGTTTTATGCCTTCCCCAGTTTTATGCCTCCCCCAGTATGTTGCCTCCTCCTGTTTTATGCTTCCACCTGTGTCTGGCCATTCCCAGTGTGTCACTTGCCCCAGTTTTAAGCCTCTCCAGTGTGTTGCCTCCGTCATTGTGTCGCCTCCCTATTTTAATGTCTTCCTCATTTTATGCCTTACTCTGTTTAATTTCTCCCCAGTTTAATGCCTCCCCCTGTGTGTCTTCTCCCCTAGTATGTTGCCTACCCTAGTGTGTTGCCTCCCCCAGCTTTATGTCTCCTCCAGTGTGTAGTCTCCCTCCAGATTTATACCTCACCCGTATGTCGCCCCCCGCAGTTTTATGTCTCCCCCAGATTTATGCTCCCCCTAGTGTGTCACCTCTCCCTTTTTATTCCTCCCTCTGCTTTATGCCTCTGCCAGTTTTATGCTTCCCCCTTGTATTACCTTCCCCAGTTTTATGGCACTCTGAGTTTTATGCTGCATCCAGTTTTATTCCTCCCCCAGATTTTCGCCTCCTCCAGTGTGTCGCCTTTCCCATTTTATGCCTCCCCCAGTTTTATTCCTCTCCCAGTGTTATGCCTAACCCAGAGTTTTGCTTTCTCCAGTGTTATGCCTCCCCCTGTGTCATCTCTCCCTTTTTTATGCCTCCGTCAGTCTGTCGCCTACCCCAGTTTAATGCCTTTCTAGTTTTCTGCCTCCCCCAGTTTTATGCCTATCCCGGTATTTTGCCTCCCCCAGTTTTGTGCCTCCCCAGTGTGTTTCCTTCCACAGTTTTATACTTCACCCTGTTTTATGCCTCACCCATTTTATGCCTTCTCCAGTGTTTAGTCTCCCCCAACTTTATGCCTCCCGCGTGTGTCGCCTCCCCCAGTTTTTTGCCTCCCCCAGTGTTATGCCTCTCCAAAATTTATGCTTCCCCCAGTGTGTCGCCTCTCCTAGTGTGTCGCCTTCACCAGTTTTATGCCTCCCCCAGTTTGTCGCCACCACAAGTTTTATGCCTGCCCCAGTTTTATGCCTCCCCAGTGTGTTGCCACCCCCAGTGTGTCGCTTCTCCTAGTTTTATGCCTCATCGAGTTTTATGCCTCACCCAGTTTTATGCCACATTAAGTTTTATGCCTCCCCCAATGTGTCGCCTTCCCAAGTTTTATGCCTCCCCAGAGTATCGCCTCTCCCAGTTTTATGCCTTCTCCAGTTTTATTCCTCCCCAGTGTGTTGCCTCCCACATTTTTATGTCTCCCTCAGTTTTATGCCTCCCCCATTTTCATGCCTCGCCAAGTTTTGTGCCTCCCCCAGTGTGTTGCCTCCGCCAGTTTTAAGCCTCCCCCAGTGTGTTGTCTCCCCCAGTTTTATGCCTTCCACAGTTTTTTGCCTGCCCCAGTGTGTCACTTCCCCCAGTCTTTTGAATCCCCCACTTTATGTCTCCCCAGTGTATCGCCTTACCCAGTTTTATGCCTCCCCCAGTTTTATTCCTCCCAGTGTGTCACCTCCCACATTTTTCTGCCTCTCCCAGTTTTATGCCTCCCCAGTATGTCACCTCCCCAAGTGTGTTGCCTCCCCCAGGTTTTTGCCTGACCCAGTTTTATGCCTCATTAAGTTTTATGCCTCCCCAAATGTGTCGCCCTCCCCACTTTTATGCCTCTACATGTGTGTCAACTCCCCCAGTTTTATGCCTTCCACAGTTTTATGCCTGCCCCAGTGTGTTGCCTCCCCCAGTTTTATGCCTCCACATGTGTGTCAACTCCCCCAGTGTTATGCCTTCCACAGTTTTATGCCTACCCCAGTGTGTCGCTTCCCCCAGTCTTTTGCATCCCCCGTTTTATGTCTCCCCAGTGTATCGCCTCCCCCAGTTTTATGCCTCCCCCAATTTTATGCCTCTTTAAGTTTTATGCCTCCCCAATGTGTCACCTTCCCCAGTTTTATGCTTCCCCAAGTGTATCGTTTCCCTCATATTTTCGCCCCCCCAGTTTCATGCATCCCCAAGTTTTTTGCCTCCCTCAGTGTGTCACCACCCCCAGTTTGTCGCTTTCTCCAGTTTTATGCCTCCCCCATTGTGTCGCCACCCCCAGTGTTTTGCTTTTTCCAGTGTTATGCCTCCCCCTGTGTCATCTCCCCCCGTTTTATGCATTCCTCAGAGTTATGCCTCCCCTAGTGTGTCGCCTCCCCCAGTTTTATGACTCCCCAGTGTGTTTCCTCCCTCAGTTTTATACTTCACCCTGTTTTATGCCTCACCCGCTTTATGCCTCCTCCAGTGTTTAGTCTCCCCCCAGCTATATGCCCCCCCGTGTGTCGCCTCCACCAGTTTTTTGACTCTCCCAGTTTTATGCCTCTCCAAGATCTTTGCTTCCCCAGTGTGTAGCCTTTCCTAGTGTGTCGTCTTCACCAGTTTTATATCTCCCCCAGTGTGTCGCCACCACAAGTTTTATGCTTCCCAGTGTGTAGCCTCCCACTGTGCGTCGCGTCCCCAAGTTTTATGCCTCCCCCAGATTTTCACCTTCACCAGAGTGTCGCCTCTCCCGTTTTATGCCTCCCCCAGTTTTATTCCACCCCAGTTTTATGCCTCCCCCAGTGTACCGCCTGTCCCAGTTATATGCCTCCCCCAGGTTTGTGCCCCCCTCTTGTGTCGCCTTTCCCAGTTTTATGCCAACCCTAGTGTTATGCCTCCACAAGTTTTATGCCTCCCCCAGTGTGTTGCCTCCCTCATTTTTATACCTCACCCTGTTTTATGCCTCCGCCAGCTTTATGCCTACCCTGTGTGTCGCCTCCCCCAGTTTTATGCCTCCGTCAGTGTTAAACCTCCTCAAGATTTATGTTTCCCCCAGTATGTCGCCTCTCCTTGTGTTTCGCCTTCCCCAGTTTTATGCCTCACCCAGTGTTTTGCCATGCTGAGTTTTATGCCTGCCCCAGTTTTATGCCTTCCCAGTGTGTCGCCTCCCCTAGTGTGTCGCCTCTCCCAGTTTTATGCCTCGTCCAATTTTATTCCTCATTAAGTTTTATGCCTCCCCCAGTGTGTCGCCTTCCCCAGTTGTATGCATCCCCCAGTGTAACACTTCCCCCAGTTTTATGCCTTCCCCATTTTTATGCCTCCCCCAGTTTTTGCCCCCCCAGTTTCATGCCTCCCCAAGTTTTATGCCTGCCCCAGTTTGTCACCACCCCCAGTGTGTTGCTTTCTTCAGATTTCTGCCTCCTCATTGTGTTGCCACCCCCAGTGTTTTGCTTTCTCCAGTTTTATGCCTCCCCCATTGTGTCATCTCCCCCAGTTTTATGCGTTCCCCAGTTTTATGCCTCCCCCAGTGTGCCGCTTCCCCCAGTTTTATGCCTCCACATGTGTGTCAACTCCCCCAGTGTTATGCCTTCCACAGTTTTATGCCTACCCCAGTATGTCGCTTCCCCCAGTCTTTTGCATCCCCCATTTTATGTCTCCCCAGTGTTTCGCCTCCCCCAGTTTTATGCCTCCCCCAATTTTATGCCTCATTAAGTTTTATGCCTCCCCAATGTGTCACCTTCCCCAGTTTTATGCTTCCCCAAGTGTATCGCTTCCCGCATATTTTTGCCCCCCCAGTTTCATGCATCCCCAAGTTTTATGCCTCCCTCAGTGTGTCACCACCCCCAGTGTGTCGCTTTCTCCAGTTTTATGCCTCCCCCATTGTGTCGCCACCCCCAGTGTTTTGCTTTCTCCAGTGTTATGCCTCCCCCTGTGTCATCTCCCCCCGTTTTATGCATTCCTCAGAGTTATGCCTCCCTTAGTGTGTCGCCTCCTCCAGTTTTATGCTTCCACCTGTGTGTGGCCACTTCCAGTGTTTCGCTTCCCCAAGTCTTAAGCCTCCCCAGTGTGTTGCCTCCCTCATTGTGTCGCCCCCCCTTTAATGTCTTCCTCATTTTATGTCTTACTCTGTTTCATTTCTTCCCAGTTTAATGCCTCCCCAAGTATGTCCTCTCCCCTAGTATGTTGCCTCCTCTAGTGTGTCGCCTCCCTTAACTTTATGCCTCCTCCAGTGTGTAGTCTCTCTCCAGATTCATGCCTCACCCGTATGTCGCCCCCAGCAGTTTTATTCCTCTCCTAGATTTCTTCTTCCCCCAGTGTGTCACCTCTCCCTCTTTATGCCTCCCCTCTTTATGCCTCCGCCAGTTTTATGCCTCCCCCTTGTATTACCTCCCCCAGTTTTATGGCTCTCTGAGTTTTATGCTTCCCCCAGTTTCATCCCTCCCCCAGATTTTCGCCTCCCTCAGTGTGTCGCCTCTCCCATTGTATGCCTCCCCCAGTGTGTCGCCTTTCCCATTTTATGCCTCCCCCAGTTTTATTCCTCCCCCAGTTTTATGCCCATCCCAGTGTTTTGCCTCCCCCAGTTTTATGACTCCCCAGTGTGTTTCCTCCCTCAGTTTTATACTTCACCGTGTTTTATGCCTCACCCGTTTTATGCCTCCTCCAGTTTTTAGTCTCCCCCCAGCTATATGCCCCCCCATGTGTCGCCTCCCCCAGTTTTTTGACTCCCGCAGTTTTATGCCTCTCCAAGATCTTTGCTTCCCCCAGTGTGTAGCCTTTCCTAGTGTGTCGTCTTCACCAGTTTTATGCCTCCCCCAGTGTGTCGCCACCACAAGTTTTATGCTTCCCAGTGTGTAGCCTCCCACTGTGCGTCGCGTCCCCAAGTTTTATGCCTCCCCCAGATTTTCACCTTCACCAGAGTGTTGCATCTCCCGTTTTATGCCTCCCCCAGTTTTATTCCACCCCTGTTTTATGCCTCCCCCAGTGTACCGCCTGTCCCAGTTATATGCCTCCCCCAGGTTTGTGCCCCCCTCTTGTGTCGCCTTTCTGTCACGGGTGTGTCGCCACGAAGATCGTCACGATTACACAGCCTGACTTCTCGCAGCTGAGTTTTTGGTACTTTGTGTTTTTCGGCAGTGAGGGAGTTAACTCTCTCTCTCTCTGTGCTAGACGAGGTCCAGCCTCGCCCAACTGCAATCAATGCTGCTGTAGTGGGACTCCTTCAAATGCCTGCCGGTCTGTTAGGGAAGTGTCGGTGAAAGCATTTCATGCAGATTAACAGAGCGGATCGTGGTATTTGGAGTTTCAGAGCTAAGTGTATTTGGAGTGTTTTTTCCCTTCCTCGCTTTATCATTTATCTCCTTTCCCGTTGGTGTTCCCTCTGTTCTAGTTGTGTAGTTTTTGTATGCAAGGAGGTTTTGGTTTTACCCTTGTACTGTCTCGTTCGTCTAAGTACTGAGTGTGGGCATATTATTACCTGTCCCCTTTTGTTGTGATCAGGGGTCCTTCTCAGGACTAGATTACTTAGGTGCAGGGATCCTCAGGAGGTAGGGGTTACGCTGGCGGCCTGGACCTCTGTACCTTTAACAGTACCTCCAGGTAGAGGGATTAGTCAGGGCCCCAGCTTAGGGTCAGCTTAGTCCCCCTACCTCCAGTACACAGAGACAGCGTGACACTTTCCCAGTTTTATGCCTCCCCCAGTGTGTTGCCTCCCTCATTTTTATACCTCACCCTGTTTTATGCCTCCGCCAGCTTTATGCCTACCCTGTGTGTCGCCTCCCTCAGTGTTAAACCTCCCCAAGATTTATGCTTCCCCCAGTATGTCGCCTCTCCTTGTGTTTTGCCTTCCCCAGTTTTATGCCTCACCCAGTTTTTTGCCTTCCCCCAGTTTTATGCCTTCCCCCAGTTTGTCACCACCCCCAGTGTGTTGCTTTCTTCAGATTTATGCCTCCTCATTGTGTTTCCACCCCCATTGTTTTGCTTTCTCCAGTTTTATGCTTCCACCTGTGTGTGGCCACTCCCAGTGTGTCACTTCCCCCAGTTTTAAGCTTCCCCAGTGTGTTGCCTCCCTCACTGTGTCACCTCCCCCTTTTAATGTCTTCCTCATATTATGCCTTACTCTGTTTAATTTCTCCCCACTTTAATGCCTCCCCCTTTGTGTCCTCTCCCCTGGTATGTTGCCTCCCCTAGTGTGTCGCCTCCTCCACTGTGTAGTCTCCCTCTAGATATATACCTCACCCGTATGTCGCCCCCCGCAGTTTTTTGCCTCCCCCTAGATTTATGCTTCCCCCAGTGTGTCACTTCTCCCTTTTTATGCCTCCTTCTGCTTTATGCCTCCGCCAGTTTTATGCCTCCACCTTGTATTACCTCCCCCCAGTTTTATGTCACTCTGAGTTTTATGCTTCCCCAATTTTATCCCTCCCCCAGATTTTCATCTCCCTCAGTGTGTCGCCTCTCCCATTTTATGCCTCCCCCAGTTTGTCGACTTTCCCATTTTATGCCTCCCCCAGTCTGTCGCCTACCCCAGTTTAATGCCTTTCCAGTTTTCTGCCTCCCCCAGTTTTATGCCCATCCCAGTGTTTTGCCTCCCTCAGTTTTATGCCTCCCCAGTGTATTTCCTTCCTCATTTTTGTACTTCACCCTGTTTTATGCCTCACCCGTTTTATGCCTCCTCCAGTGTTTTGTCTTCCCGAGCTTTATGCCTCCCCCGTGTGTCGCCTCTCCAGGTTTTTTGCCTCCCCCAGTCTTATGCCTCTCCAAGATTTATGCTTCCCCCCAGTGTGTCGCCTCTCCTAGTGTCACCTTCACCAGTGTTATGCCTCCCCCAATGCTTCGCCACCACAAGTTTTATGCCTCCCCAGTGTGTCGCCACCCCCAGTGTGTCGCCACCCCCAGTGTGTCGCCTCTCCCAGTTTTATGCCTCTCCCAGTTTTATGCCTCTCCCAGTTTTATGCCTCTCCCAGTTTTTTGCATCCCCCGTTTTATGTCTCCCCAGTGTGTCACAAACCCCAGTTTGTCGCTTTCTTCAGTTTTATGCCTCCCCCACTATGTCGCTTCCACTTGTGTGTGGCCATTCCCAGTGTGTCACTTCCCCCAGTTTTAAGCCTCCCCAGTGTGTTGCCTCCCTCATTGTGTCGCCCCCCCTTTTAATGTCTTCCTCATTTTATGCCTTACTCTGTTTAATTTCTTCACAGTTTACTGCCTCCCCCAGTATGTTGCCTCCCCGTGTGTCGCCTCCCTCAGCTTTGTCTCCTCCAGTGTGTAGACTCCCTCCAGATTCATGCCTCACCCATATGTTGCCCCCCGCAGTTTTATTCCTCCCCTAGATTTATTCTTCCCCCAGTGTGTCCCCTTTCCCTTTTTATGCCTCCCTCTGCTTTATGCCTCCGGCAGTTTTATGCCTCCCCCTTTTATTACCTCCCCCAGTTTTATGGCAGTCTGAGCTTTATGCTTCGCCCAGATTTTTGCCTCCCTCAGTGTGTCGCCTCTCCCATTTTATGCCTCCCCCAGTGTCGCCTTTCCCATTTTATGCCTTACCCATTTTTTTGCCTCCCCAAGTCTGTCGCCTACCCCAGTTTAATGCCTTTCCAGTTTTTTGCCTCCCCCAGTGTGTTTCCTCCCTCAGTTTTATACTTCACCCTGTTTTATGCCTCACCCGTTTTATGCCTCCTCCAGTGTTTAGTCTCTCCCAGCTTCATGCCTCTCCCATGTGTCGGCTCCCCCAGTTTTTTGCCTCCCCCAGCTTTATGCCTCTCCAAGATTTATGCTTCCCCCAGTGTGTCGCCTCTCCTAGTGTGTCATCTTCACCATTGTTTTGCCACCAAAAGTTTTATGCTTCCCAGTGTGTCGCCTCCCTCCCCAAGTTTTATGCCTCCCCCAGATTTTCACTTTCCCCAGTGTGTCGCCTCTCCCAGTTTATGCCTCCCCCAGTTTTATTCCACCCCTGTTTTATGCCTTCCCCAGTGTGCCGTCTATCCCAGTTTTATTCCTCCCCCAGGTTTGTGCCTCCCCCTTGTGTCGCCTTTCCCAGTTTTATGCCTACCTCAGTGTTATGCCTTTGCAAGTTTCATGCCTCTCCCAGTGTGTCGCCTCCCTCAGTTTTATACCTCACACTGTTTTATGCCTACCCTGTGTGTCGCCTCCCCCAGTTTTTTGCCTCACCCAGTGTTAAACCTCCCCAAGATTTATGCTACCCCCAGTTTGTCGCCTCTCCTTGTGTTTCGCCTTCTCCAGTTTTATGACTTCCCATTTTATGCCTTACCCAGTTTTATGCCTCCCCCAGTCTGTCGCCTACCCCAGTTTAATGCCTTGCCAGTTTTCTGCCTCCGCCAGTTTTATGCCTATCCCAGTGTTTTGCCTTCCCCAGTTTTATGCCTCCCGTGTGTTTCCTCCCTCAGTTTTATACTTCACCCGTTTTATGCCTCCACCAGTGTTTAGTCTCCTCCAGCTTCATGCCTCTCCTTTGTGTCGCCTCCCCCAGTCTTTTGCCTCCCCCAGTTTTATGCCTCTCCAAGATTTATGCTTCCCCCAGTGTGTTGCCTCTCCTAGTGTGTCGCCTTCACCAGTTTTATGCCTCCTCCAGTGTGTCGCCTTCCCAAGTTTTATTCCTCCCCAGTTTATCGCGTCTCCCAGTTTTATACCTCCTCCATTTTTATACCTCCTCAGTGTGTCGCCTCCCACTTTTTTATGTCTCTCTCAGTTTTATGCCTCCCCATTTTCATGCCTCCCCAAGTTTTGTACCTTCCCCAGTGTGTTGCCTCCGCCAGTGTGTCACTTTCTCCAGTTTTATGCATCCCCCAGTGTGTTGTCTCCCCCAGTTTTATGCCTGCCTCATTGTGTCACTTCCCCCAGTCTTTTGCATCCCCCATTTTATGTCTCTCCAGTGTATCGCCTCCCCCAATTTTATTCCTCCCCCAGATTTTCACCTTCCCCAGTGTGTCGCCTCTCCCGTTTTATGCCTCCCCCAGTTTTATTCTTCCCCCTGTATTATGCCTCCCCCAGAGTGCCGCCTATCCAAGGTTTGTGCCTTCCCCTTGTGCCGCCTCTCCCAGTTTTATGCCTACCCCAGTGTTATGCCTCCACAAGTTTTGCCTCCCCCAGTGTGTTGCCTCCCTCAGTTTTATACCTCACCCTGTTTTATGCCTACCCCGTGTGTCGCCTCACCCAGTTTTATGCCACCCCCAGTGTTAAAACTCCCCATGATTTATGCTTCCCCCAGTTTTTCGCCTCTCCTTGTGTTTCGCCTTCCCTAGTTTTATGCCTCACCCAGTGTGTCGCCACGCCGAGTTTTATGCCTGCCCCAGTTTTATGCCTTCCCAGTGTGTCGCCTCGGTCAGTTGTCGCCTCTCCCAGTTTTATGCTTCACCCACATTGTGTTGCCTTACCCAGTTGTATGCTTCCCCTAGTTTTATGCCTTCCCCAGTTTGTCACCAGCCCCAGTGTGTCGCTTTCTCCAGTTTTATGCCTACCCCATTGTGTCGCCACCCCCAGTGTTTTGCTATCTCCAGTTTTATGCCTTCCCTAGTTTTATGCCTCCCCCATTGTGTTGGCGCCCCCAGTTTTATGCTTCCACCTGTGTGGCCACTCCCACACTGTGTCACCTCCCCCTTTTAATGTCTTCCTCATTTTACGCCTCACTCTATTTAATTTCTCCCCAGTTTAATGCCTCCCCCTGTGTTTCCTCTCCCCTAGTATGTTGCCTCCCCTAGTGTTTCGCCTCCCCCAGCTTTATGCCTTCTCCAGTGTGTAGTCTCCCTTCAGATTTATACCCCCACCCATATGTCGCCCCCGCAGTTTTTATGCCTCCCCTAGATTTATGCTTCCACCAATGTGTCACCTCTCCCTTTTTATGCCTCCATCTGCTTTATGACTCCGCCAGTTTTATGCCTCCCCATTGTATTACCTCCCTCAGTTTTATGGCACTCTGAGTTTTATGCTTCCCCCATTTTTATCCCTCCCCCAGATTTTATGCCTTTCCCAGTGTGTCGCCTTTCCCATTTTATGCCTCCCCCAGTTTTATGCCTCCCCCAGTTTTATGCCTCCCCCATTTTTATTCCTCCCAAATGTGTCGCCTCCCACATTTTTATTCCTCCCCCCATTTTCATGCCCCCCCCAAGTTTTGTGCCTCCCCCAGTGTGTAGCCTCTGCCAGTGTGTCGCTTTCTCCAGTTTTATGCATCCCCCAGTGTGTTGCCTCCCCCAGTTTTATTACTTCCACAGGTTTATGCCTGCCCCCGTATGTCACTTCCCCCAGTCTTTTGCATCCCCCGTTTTATGTCTACCCAGTGTATCGCCTTCCCCAGTTTTATGCCTTCCCCAGTGTGTCGCCTCCCACATTTTTATGCCTCCCCAGTGTGTCGCCTCCCCTACTGTGTCGCCTCCCCCAGTTTTATGCCTCATCCAATTTCATGCTTCATTAAGTCTTATGCCTCCCCTAGTGTCGACTTCCCCAGTTTTATGCCTCACCCAGTGTATCGCCACCCCGAGTTTTATGCCTGCCCCAGTTATACTCCTCCCCAGTGTGTCGCCTCTCCCTGTTTTTTGCCTCACCCAATTTTATGCCTCCCCCATTGAGACGCCTTCCCTAGTTTTATGCCCTCCCAAGTGTATCGCTTCCCGCAGTTTTTTCTCTCCCCAGTATGTCTCCTCTCCCATTGTTTCGCCTTCCGCAGTTTTATGCATCCCCCATTTTTATGCCTCCCCCAGTGTGTCGCCACCCCCAGTGTGTCATTTTCTTCACTTTTATTCATCTCCCAATGTCATCTCCCCCAGTTTTATGCCTTCCCCAGTTTTATGCCTCCCCCAATGTGTCGCCTCCCCCAGTTTTATGCTTCCACCTGTGTGTAGCCACCCCTAGTGTGTTGCTTCCCCCAGTTTTAAGCCTCCCCCGTTTCATGCCTCCCTTGTGTTTCCTTCCTCATTGTGTCTCCTCCACCTTTTTATGTCTTCCCCATTTTATGTTTTACTCAGTTTAATGCCGCCCCCACTGTGTCCTCTCCCCTAGTGTGTTGCATCCCCTACTGTGTCGCCTTCTGCAGTTTTATGCCTCCTCCAATGTGTCCTGTCCCCCAGTTCTTTGACTCTCCCGTATGTTGTCCCACGCAGTTTTATTCCTCCCCTAGATTTATGCTTCCTCCAGTATGTCGCGTCCCCCAGTGTGTTGCCTCTCCCTTTTTATGCCTCCCTGTTTTATGCCTCTGCCAGTTTTATGCTTCCCCCTCGTGTCGCCTCCCGCAGTTTTATTCCTCCCTGTTTTATGCTTCCCCCAGTCTGTCGCCTAACCCAGTTTTATGCCTTTCCTATATTCTACCTCCCCCAGTGTTATGCCTATCCCAGTGTTATGCGTGTCGACATCCCGAGTTTTATGCCTGCCCCAATTTTATGCCTCCCCAGTGTGTCACCTACCCCAGTGTGTCACCTCTCCCAATTTTATGCCTCACCCAATTTTCATACCTCCCCAGGTTTATGCCTCCACCGTATGTCACTTCCCACAGTTTTATGCCTTCCCTAGATTTTTGCTTCCTCTAGTGTGTCACGTCTCTTAGTGTGTCGCCTCCTTCGGTTTAATGCCTCCACAGTGTATCGCCTACCCAGTCTGTCTCCTCTCCCTTTTTATGCCTCCCTCTGTTTTATGTCTCCCCCAGTTTTATACTTCTCCCTTGTGCCACCTCCCCTAGTTTTATGCCTCTCTATGTTTTATGCTTCTCCCAGTTTTATACCTCCCCTAGTGTGCTGCCTTCCCCAGAGTGTCGCCTCCTCTAGTTTTATGCCTCTCCCAGATTTTTGCCTCCACATGTGTGTCATCTCTCCCAGTTTTATGCCTTTCCCAGTTTTATGACTGTCCCAGTATGTCGCTTCCCCCAGTCTTTTGTCTCCCCTGTTTCATACCTCCCAAGTGTGTCGCCTTCCCCAATTTTATGCCTCACCAAGTGTATCGCCACCCCGAGTTTTATGCATGCCCCAGTTTTATTCCTCCCCCGTGTGTCACCTCCCCCAGTGTGTCGCCTCTCCCAGTTTATTGCCTCACCCACTTTTATCCCTCATTAAGTTTTATGCCTCCCCCAATGTGTAGCCTTCCCCAGTTTTATGCCTCCCCAAGTGTATTGCTTCCCCCAGTTTAATGCGTCCCTCAGCGTTTCCTCTCCCCAGTGTTTCACCTTCCCCAGTTTTATGCCTCCCCAATTTTTATGTCTCCCCCAGTGTGTCGCCACCCCCAGTGTGTAATTTTCTTCACTTTTTTGCCTCCCCCAGTGTCATCTCCTTCAGTTTTATGCCTCCCCCACTGTGTTGACTCCCCCAGTTTTATGCTTCCACTTGTGTGTAGCCACCCCTAGTGTGTCGCCTCCCCCGTTTCATGCCCCCCTTGTGCGTTTCCTTCCTCATTGTGTCGCCTCCCCATTTTTATGTCGTCCCCATTTTATGCCTTACTCAGTTTAATTTCTCCCCCAGTTTAATGCCTCTCCCGCTGTGTCCTCTCCCGTAGTGTGTTGCCTTCCCCAGCTTTATGCCTCCCCCGTATGTCACCCCCCCGCAGTTTTATTCCTCCCCTAGATTTATGCTTCCTCCAGTATGTTGTGTACCCCAGTGTGTCGCCTCTCCCTTTTTATGCCTCCCTGTTTAATGCCTCTGCCAGTTTATGCCTCCCCCTTGTGTCGCCTCCCTAGTTTTATGCCTCTCCCAGATTTTCACCTCGCGCTGTGTGTTGCCTCTCCCATTTTATGCCTCCCCCAGTGTGTCGACTCTCCCATTTTATGCCTCCTCCAGTTTTATTCCTCCCTCAGTTTTATGCCTTTCCTGTTTTCTGCCTATCCCAGTGTTATGCTTCCCCCAGTTTTATGCTTCCCCTAGTGTTTCCTCCCTCAGTTTTATACTTCACCCTGTTTTATGCCTCACCTGTTTTATGCCTTCTCCAGAGTGTAGTCCCTCCCTGCTTTTTGCTTCCCCCGTGTGTCGCCTCCCCCGTGTGTCGCTTCCCCTAGTGTTTCCTCCCTCAGTTTTATACTTCACCCTGTTTTATGCCTCACCCGTTTTATGCCTTCTCCAGAGTGTAGTCCCTCCCTGCTTTATGCCTCCCCCGTGTGTCGCCTCCCCCAGTTTTATGCTTCTCCAAGATTTATGCTTCCCCCAGTGTGTTGCCTCTTCTATTGTGTCGCCTTCCTTAGTTTTATGCCTGCCCCAGTTTTATGCCTACCCAGTGTGTCGCTTCCCCAGTGTGTCGCCTCTCCCAGTTTTATACCTCACCCAGTTTTATGCCTCCCCAAGTCTTATTCCTCCCCAGTGTGTCGCCTCCCACATTTTTATGTCTTTCCCAGTTTTATGCCTCCCCCAGTGTGTTGTCTCCCCCAGTTTTATTCCTTCCCCAGTTTTATGCCTGCCCCAGTGTGTTGCCTTCCTCAGTTTTATGTCTCCACAAGTTTTTCAACTCCCCCAATTTTATGCCTACCCCAGTGTGTCGCTTCCCCCAGTCTTTTGCCTCCCCCAGTTTTATGTCTTACCCAGTTTCATTCCTCCCCAAGTTTTATGCCTGCCTCAGTGTGTCGCCTTCCCCAGTTTTATGCCTCACCCAGTGTGTCGCCACCCCGAGTTTTATGCCTCCCCAGTGTGTCGCCTCCCGCATTGTGTCGCTTCCCACAGTTTTATGCCTTCCCTAGATTTCTACTTCCCACAGTATGTTGTGTCTCCTATTGTTTCGCCTCCTTCAGTTTTATGACTCCCTCCCCAGTCTGTCTCCTCTCTCTTTTTATGCCTCCCTCTGTTTTATGTCTCCCTCAGTTTTATGCTACTCCTTTGTGCCACCTCTCCTAGTTTAGTGCCTCTCTAAGTTTTATGCTTCTCCCTGTTTTATGCCTCCCCTAGTGTGCCGCCTTCCCCAGAGTGTTGCTTCCTCTAGTTTTATGCCTCTCCCATGTTTTTGCCTCCACATGTGTGTCATCTCTCCCAGTTTTATGCCTTTCCCAGTTTTATGACTGCCCCAGTTTGTCGCTTCCCCCAGTCTTTTGCCTCCCCCGTTTCATGCCTCCCAAGTGTGTCGCCTCCCTCATTGTTTCGCCTCCTCCAGTTTTATGCCTCTCCCTGTTTTATGACTCACCCGTTTTATGCCTCCTCCAGTGTGCCATCTCCCCCAGCTTTATGCCTGACCCACTGTTATGCTTCCCCAAGATTTATGCTTCCCCCATTGTGTCGCCTCTCCCGTTTTATGCCTCCCCCAGTGTGTTACCACCCTCAATGTGTCACCTCCCCTATTTTATGTCTTTCTAAGTTTAATTCCTCTCCCAGTTTAATGCCTCCAACAGTGTGTCGCCTCCCCCAGTTTTATGCTTCCCTCTTATGTCGCCTCCTGCAGTCTTATGACTCTCCTAGATTTATGCTTCCCCCTGTGTGTCGCCGCTCCTAGTTTGTCGGCTCTTTCTTTTTATGCCTCCCTGTTTCATGTCTCACCAAGTTTTATGCCTCCCCCTTGTGTCACCTCCCCTAGTTTTATGCCTCTCTCAGTTTTATGCTTCCCCTAATTTTTAAACCTCCCATAGTGTATGGCCTTCCCCAGTGTTTAACCTCCCCCAGTTTTATGCCTCCCCCAATGTGTTACTTCCCCCAGTTTTATGCCTGCCCCAGTGTGTTGCTTCCTCCTGTCTTTTGCCTCCTCCATTTTATGCCTTCCCAGTGTATCGCCTCCCCCAGTTTTATGCCTGCCCCAGTTTTATGCCTCCCTAGTTTGTCGCCTCTCCCAGTGTGTCTCCTCCCCCAGTTTTATGCCCCACCCAATTTTCATGCCTCCCTCATTGTGTCGCCTCCCTCATTGTGTCACCTTCCCCAGTGTGTCGCCTCCCCAAGTGTGTCGCCTCTCCCAGTTTTATGCCACATTAAGTTTTATGCCCCCCCAGTTTGTTGTCTTCTCCAGTTTTATTCCTCCCCAGTGTGTCGTCTCCCCCAGTTTTATGCCTTCCCAATTTTCATGCCTCCCCAAGTTTTGTGTCTCCCCCAGTGTGTCGCCTCCCCCGGTTTTATGCCTCCACATGTGTGTCTACTCCCCCCAGTTTTATGCCTTCCCCAGTTTTATGCCTGCCCCTTTGTATCGCTTCCCACAGTCTTTTGCCTCCCCCGTTTTATTCCTCCCCAGTGTGTCGCCTCCCACATTTTTATGGCTCCTCCAGTTTTATGCCTCCTTCAGTTTCATTCATCCCCAAGTTTTATGCCTCCCCCAGTGTGTCGCCTCTCTCTATTTTATGCCTTACACAATTTTATGCCTACCCAGTGTGTTGCCTTCCCCAGTTTTATGCCTCATCCAGTGTGTCGCCTCCCCCAGTGTATCGCCTCTCTGTTTTATGCCTCACCCAATTTTATGCCTCCCCCAATGTGTCGCCTTCCCTAGTTTTATGCCTCACCCCGTTTTATACCTGCCCCAGTTTCATGCCTCCCCAATGTGTTGCCTCCCTCAGTGTGTCGCCTCTCCCAGTTTTATACCTCCCCTAGTGTGTCATCTCCCCCAGTTTTAAGCCTTACTCAGTTTTATGACTGCCCCAGTATTTCGCTTCCACACGTCTTTTGCTTCCCCCGTTTCATACCTCCCAGGTGTTTTGCCTCCTCCAGTGTGTCGCCTTCCTCAACTTTATGCCTCCCCCATTTTCATGCCTCCCCAAGGTCTGTGCCTCCCCCAGTGCATTGTCTTCCCCAGTTTGTTGCTTCCCCCCAGTTTTATGCCTCCAAATGTGTCAACTCCCCCAGTTTTATGCCTTCCCCAGTTTTATGTCTGCCCCAGTGTGTCGCTTCCTCCAGTCTTTTGCCTCCCCCCTTTTATAGCTCCACAATGTATCACCTCTCCCTGTTTTATGCCTCCCTCAGTTTTATGCCTCCCTCAGTTTTATGCCTCCCTCAGTTTTATGCCTCCCTCAGTTTTATGCCTCCCTCAGTTTTATGCCTTCCTCAGTTTTATGCCTCCCTCAGTTTTATGCCTCCCTCAGTTTTATGCCTCCCCCAGTCTTTTGCCTCACCTGTTTCATACCTCCCAAGTGTGTTGCCTATCCATTGTGTCACCTCCTTCATTGTGTCGCCTCCTCCAGTTTTATGCCTCCCCCTTTTCATGCCTTCTCCAGTGTGCCATCTCCCCCAGCTTTATGCCTCACCCATTTTTATGCTTCCCCAAGATTTATGCTTCCCCCAGTGTGTCGCCTCTCCTAGTGTGTCATCTTATCCAGTTTTATACCTCCCCAGATTTTGCCTCCCCAGTGTGTTGCCTCTCCCTTTTTAATGCCTCCCCCAGTTTTATTCCTTCTCCAGTTTTATGCCTCTCCCAGTTTTATGCCTCCCTCAGTTTCATTCCTCCCCAAGTTTTATGCCTCCTCAGTGTGTTGCCTCCCCCAGTCTTATGCCTCCCGCTGTTTTATGAATCACCCTTTTTACGCCTCCTCCAGTCTTATGCCTCCCGCTGTTTTATGAATCACCCTTTTTACGCCTCCTCCAGTGTGTTGCCTCCCCCAGTCTTATGCCTCCCGCTGTTTTATGAATCACCCTTTTTACGCCTCCCCCAGTCTTATGCCTCCCGCTGTTTTATGAATCACCCTTTTTACGCCTCCTCCAGTGTGTTGCCTCCCGCTGTTTTATGAATCACCCTTTTTACGCCTCCCCCAGTCTTATGCCTCCCGCTGTTTTATGAATCACCCTTTTTACGCCTCCTCCAGTGTGTTGCCTCCCCCAGTCTTATGCCTCCCGCTGTTTTATGAATCACCCTTTTTACGCCTCCTCCAGTGTGTTGCCTCCCCCAGTCTTATGCCTCCCGCTGTTTTATGAATCACCCTTTTTACGCCTCCTCCAGTGTGCCGTCTCCCCCAGCTTTATGCCTCCCGCTGTTTTATGAATCACCCTTTTTACGCCTCCTCCAGTGTGCCATCTCCCCCAGCTTTATGCTTCCCCCATTGTGTTGCCTCCCCCAGTCTTATGCCTCCCGCTGTTTTATGAATCACCCTTTTTATGCCTCCTCCAGTGTGTTGCCTCCCCCAGTCTTATGCCTCCCGCTGTTTTATGAATCACCTTTTTTACGCCGCCTCTAGTGTGTTGCCTCCCCCAGTCTTATGCCTCCCGCTGTTTTATGAATCACCCTTTTTACGCCTCCTCCAGTGTGCCGTCTCCCCCAGCTTTATGCCTCCCCCAGTCTTATGCCTCCCCCAGTCTTATGCCTCCCCCAGTCTTATGCCTTACCCGATTTATGCCTCCTCCAGTGTTCCGTCTCCCCCAACTTTATGCCTCCCCCATTTTCATACCTCCCCAAGATTTATGCCTCCTCCAGTGTATCGACTCCCCCAGATTTTTGCCTCCCCCAGTTTTTCCCTCCCTAGTGTGTCATCTTATCCAGTTTTATACCTCCCCAGATTTTGCCTCCCCAGTGTGTCGCCTCTCCCTTTTTAATGCCTCCCCCAGTTTTGTTCCTTCTCCAGTTTTATGCCTCACCCAGTTTTATGCCTCCCTCAGTTTCATTCCTCCCCAAGTTTTATGCCTCCTCAGTGTGTTGCCTCCCCCAGTCTTATGCCTCCCGCTGTTTTATGAATCACCCTTTTTACGCCTCCTCCAGTCTTATGCCTCCCGCTGTTTTATGAATCACCCTTTTTACGCCTCCTCCAGTGTGTTGCCTCCCGCTGTTTTATGAATCACCCTTTTTACGCCTCCTCCAGTGTGTTGCCTCCCCCAGTCTTATGCCTCCCGCTGTTTTATGTATCACCCTTTTTACGCCTCCTCCAGTCTTATGCCTCCCGCTGTTTTATGAATCACCCTTTTTACGCCTCCTCCAGTGTGTTGCCTCCCCCAGTCTTATGCCTCCCGCTGTTTTATGAATCACCCTTTTTACGCCTCCCCCAGTCTTATGCCTCCCGCTGTTTTATGAATCACCCTTTTTACGCCTCCTCCAGTGTGTTGCCTCCCGCTGTTTTATGAATCACCCTTTTTACGCCTCCTCCAGTGTGTTGCCTCCCCCAGTCTTATGCCTCCCGCTGTTTTATGTATCACCCTTTTTACGCCTCCTCCAGTCTTATGCCTCCCGCTGTTTTATGAATCACCCTTTTTACGCCTCCTCCAGTGTGTTGCCTCCCCCAGTCTTATGCCTCCCGCTGTTTTATGAATCACCCTTTTTACGCCTCCTCCAGTGTGTTGCCTCCCGCTGTTTTATGAATCACCCTTTTTACGCCTCCCCCAGTCTTATGCCTCCCGCTGTTTTATGAATCACCCTTTTTACGCCTCCTCCAGTGTGTTGCCTCCCCCAGTCTTATGCCTCCCGCTGTTTTATGAATCACCCTTTTTACGCCTCCTCCAGTGTGTTGCCTCCCCCAGTCTTATGCCTCCCGCTGTTTTATGAATCACCCTTTTTACGCCTCCTCCAGTGTGCCGTCTCCCCCAGCTTTATGCCTCCCGCTGTTTTATGAATCACCCTTTTTACGCCTCCTCCAGTGTGCCATCTCCCCCAGCTTTATGCTTCCCCCAGTGTGTTGCCTCCCCCAGTCTTATGCCTCGCGCTGTTTTATGAATCACCCTTTTTGCGCCTCCTCCAGTGTGTTGCCTCCCCCAGTCTTATGCCTCCCGCTGTTTTATGAATCACCCTTTTTACGCCGCCTCCAGTGTGTTGCCTCCCCCAGTCTTATGCCTCCCGCTGTTTTATGAATCACCCTTTTTACGCCTCCTCCAGTGTGCCGTCTCCCCCAGCTTTATGCCTCCCCCAGCTTTATGCCTCCCCCAGTCTTATGCCTCCCCCAGTCTTATGCCTCCCCCAGTCTTATGCCTTACCCGATTTATGCCTCCTCCAGTGTTCCGTCTCCCCCAACTTTATGCCTCCCCCATTTTCATACCTCCCCAAGATTTATGCCTCCTCCAGTGTATCGACTCCCCCAGATTTTTGCCTCCCCCAGTTTTTCCCTCCCTAGTGTGTCGCCTCCATCAGTTTGTCGCCTCCCCCAGTTTTATTCATCCCATAGTGTCGTCTCCCCCAGTGTGTCTTCTCCAGTCTTATGCCTCCCCCAGTGTGTCGCCTTCTCCAGCTTTATGCCTCCCCTAGAGTTTCATCTCCACCTGTTTTATGCCTTCCTCAGTTTTATGCCTGCCCCAGTGTGTCTCCTCCACCTGTGTGTGGCTACCCCCAGTGTGTTGCTTTCCCCAGTTTTATGTCTTCTCCGTTTCATGCTTCCCCATTATGTCGTCTCCCCCAGTGTCGCCACCCTCAGTGTGTCGCCTCCCCCATTTTATGTCTTGCCCATTTTATGCCTTACTAAGTTTAATTTCTCCCCCAGTTTAATGCCTCCAACAGTGTGTCATCTCCTCTGTCATGTCGCCTCCCCTAGTGTGTCGCCTAACCCAGTTTTATGCCTTCCCCTTATGTTGCCTCGTGCATTTTTATGACTCCTCTAGATTTATGCTTCCCCCAGTGTATCCCCTCTCCTAGTGTGTCTCCTCCCCCAGTTTTATGCCTTCTCCAGTGTGTCCACTCCCCAGTATATCACCTCTCGCTTTTTATGCCTCCCCCTGTTTTATGTCTCCACCAGTTTTATGCCTCCCCCTTGTCACCTTCCCTAGTTTTATGCCTCTCTGTTTTATGCTTCACCTAGTTTTTATACCTCCCATAGTTTGTCGCCTTCCCCAGTGTGTCGCCTCCCCTAGATTGTGGCTTCCCCCAGTGTCTCGCCTCTCCGATTGTATGACTCTCCCAGTTTAATTCATCCCCCAGCTTTATGCCTCCCCCAGTGTGTCACCTACCTCAGTTTTATGCTCGCCTTCTTCTATGCCTCACCCATTTTTTGCCTCCTCCATTGTGCTGTATCATTCAGCTTTATGCCTCCTCAAATGTATGCTTACACCAGTGTGTTGCCTCTCTTAGTGTATGTGCCGCCTTCTCCATTTTCATGCCTCCCCCAGTGTGTCGCCATGCAGTGTTTTATGCCTGTCCCAGTTTTATGCCTCCCAGTTTTATTCCTCACTCGTTTTATGCCTCCTCCAGTGTGCCATCTCTACCAGTTTTATGCCTCACCCAGTTTTATGCCTCCCCCAGTATGTCACCTTCCCCAGTTTTATGCCTCCCCCACTGTGTTGCCTCCCCCAGTGTTTTGCCCTCTAATTTCATGCCTCCCCCAGTGTGTCGCCCCCAGTTTTATGCCTCTGGTAGAGGCGACACACTGAGGGGAGCATAAAACTTGCGGAGGAATAAAACTGGGGGAGGCATAAAACTGGGAAAGGCGACACATGTTGGAATCATAAAACTCGGGGTGCGACACACTGGGGGAGGCATAAAATGGGGAGGCATAAAATTGCATGAGATATAAAACTGAGGAAGGCAACACACTGGTGGAGGCATAAAACTGAGGGAGGCAACACACTGGAGGAGACGACACACCGGAGAAGGCATAAAATTGGGGGACAAGACACACTGGGAGAGGCATAAAATGGGGGAAACTAAATACTGGGGTAGTCGACACACTGGTGGATCAATAAACTGTGGAGACATAAAATGTGGGGAGGCGACCCACTAGCGGTAGCGACATACTGAGGGAGGCATTAAACTGAGGGAGGCATAAAATTGAGAAGACTTAAAACAAAATAGATGTCACACTGGGGAGGCATAAAATGGGAGAGGCACCAAACTGAGAGAGGCATAAAACTGGGGGAGACAACACGCTGGGGGAGGCATAAAACTGGGTAGGCATGAAACTGAGGAAGTTGACACACTGGGGGAGGTGACTCACTGGGGGAGGCGATGTTATGATAGGCTACAAGCACTAAGGAAAGACAGGAGATCTGTCCCTACAATAGAACTAAGCTAGATCCCTATGATGTAACGGGGATCCTGATCCTGATATCAGACCCGCTAAAGTCCTCAGCTAGTCTGAACGAAGACCTATAGATGTGAGGAAGGGATCCCTACAAGAACTAGGGACTGGGAGAAAGATGGACACCTCCTAGCAGAAATTGTAGCAGTAAAAAGACAAACACACAACATAGAACATAAAGGTCAAAAGACCTAGCTAAACTGACGGAGAAAGGTTACAAAGCACCTGGCTAGCTTAAGAGTAGAAATTACAATGAAGTCCAGCATGGCCAGAAGGGCGGAGCAGGATTAAATAGGCAAAAAGGTCATGTGACCAGCAAAATAGAAAAAGCCTAACAGGAGAGTTCTAACAGTACCCCCTCTTCTATGAGGATCCTCCGGATCCCCTAGGCCCAGGCTTATCAGGGAACCTCTTGTGAAACGCTCTGACAAGTCTGGAAGCAGAAACATCCTCCGCCCTCACCCATGAGTTATCCTCGGGACCGAAACCCTTCCAAGCACGAGATACTGCAAACTCCCCCTATACCGTCTAGAATTAAGGATGCGGGAAATTTCATATTCCCCATCCTCCACCACCGGAGTAACAGTGGCAGGGGCATCTCTATCTGATACATGAGCTTTTTTCAATAGAGAAACATGAAACACCGGATTAATCTTCCAGGAGGTAGGAACCTCCAACCTAACAGCAGATTGGTTAACTACCTGAAGCACCTTAAAGGACCCTACAAACTTGGGACCCAATTTTTTAGAAGGAATCCTCAACCGCAGATTCTTAGAGGAAAACCAAACCATGTCACCAACCGTAAACAAAACCTCTTGACGTTTCCTGTCAAAGTACCTCTTAGATTTTTTGTTAAGCTCCTGAAGACTACCACGCACATCCGTCCAAACTCTCTCCAAATCACCGGAAAAACTCTCCTCCTCAAGCACAGCCGATACCAATTTGGAGAATGACCCAAAAGACGGATGTCTCCCAGAACAACAAAAAAAAGGCGAACACCCAGCAGAAGAGGATGTATGGTTGTTAAGAGCAAATTCAGCAAGCGGGAGAAACTCAGACCACCCCTCTTGATTGTTTGCCACAAAACAATGCAAGAACTGCTCAACATCCTGATTCTTCCTTTCTGTCTGGCCATTAGACTCAGGATGATATCCAGATGAAAACGACAAATGAACTCCCAACCTGTCACAAAAGGCACGCCAAAAACGAGCCACGAACTGAGGTCCCCTATCAGAAACAGTCAGTAGGAACACCATGGAGTCTGACAATTTCCTTGACAAAGGCCTTAGCGAGTGTCTTAGCGCAGGGCAGTTTGATGAAGGGAACCAAGTGACACATCTTGCTAAAACGGTCCACGACCACCCAGATGACCGTGAAACCCTCAGAGGAGGGAAGGTCAGTAATAAAGTCCATAGCCAGATGTGTCCAAGGTGCACTAGGAACCTCCGGAGGGCAAAGCAACCCCGCAGCAGGAGTATGAGAAGACTTAGATCTAGCACACACAGTACATTGACGCACCCACTTAATGACTTCCTTCTGCCATCCAGGCCACCAAAAACTGAGACCCACAAGTCTCTTGGTCTCAGAAATTCCTGGATGACCTGCCAACCGAGACTCATGACACTCAACAAACAAATCTCTCCTAAAGGTCCTAGGCACAAACAACCACCTATGGGGAGTGTTAGATGGGGCATTCTCCTGTGCTTTAAGAATCTCATATTCCAAAACGGAGTCCAATGCAGCAATCACAACACCATCTTGTAAAATGCTCTCCTCCTCCTCAGCACCGACCATGGGAGAAAAGCTGCGAGACAACGCATCAGCTTTAACATTCTTGGTACCCGGGATGTAAGTAACGGAAAAATTAAACCGCGAAAAAAAAAGTGCCCACCTAGCCTGACGGGCATTCAAGCGCTTGGCAGCATCAAGATAGATCAGATTTTTATGATTAGTGCCAACCTGAATGGGAAATTCAGCACCTTCCAAGAGATGACACCAGTGTTCAAATGCGAGTTTAATAGCCAGCAATTCCTGATTACCAATATCGTAATTAAGTTCAGTCTCAGAAAATTTTTTTGAAAAAAAAGCACAGGGATGTACTCCATCCTTGTTTTCCTGAGACAACACCGCACCAACCCCCACAGAAGAAGCCTCAACCTCAACCAAAAACGGCTTAGTCACATCAGGCTGCATAAGGATGGGGGCAGAGCTGAACCTCTCCTTTAGAAACACAAACGCTTCAATGGCCTCAGTAGTCCACTGAACCGTATTAGCACCTTTCCTGGTGAGATCGGTCAGTGGTTTAACAATAATAGAAAAATTTTTAATAAATTTTCTGTAATAATTGGCGAGACCCCAAAACCTCTGTATCGATTTCAAACCAATAGGCCTAGGCCATTCCTGCACAGCTTGAACTTTCACCGGGTCCATCTCAAAGCCCTCGCTGGAGATAATGTAGCCCAAAAAACTAATTCTCTGTACAGCGAACTCACATTTCTCTAGCTTAGCAAAAAGCAAATTTTCAATTAATAACGGTAATACCTCACATATGCTCCGCCAATGAGACTCCAGATCAGGCGAATAAATCAAAATGTCATCCAAATACACAACCACATTTTTGCCGATCAAAGGTCTAAGGATGTCGTTAATAAGATTCTGAAAAAATGCTGGTGCATTGGTAAGACCAAAAGGCATAACGAGATTCTCAAAATGACCCACAGGAGTGTTAAAAGCAGTCTTCCATTCATCACCCTCCTTCATGCGTAACAAATTGTATGCCCCCCGGAGATCAATTTAAGAGAACCACTTGGCCCCCACTAACTGGTTAAACAAATCAGGAATCAATGGCAGTGGGTAGGGATTACGTACAGTAATTTTATTAATCTCGCGAAAGTCCAGACAAGGACATAAACCGCCGTCCTTTTTTATAACCAAAAAAAATCCAACAGCCACAGGTGACTTAGAGGGTCTGATATGACCTGCGGCCAAGCTCGTCTGTATGTATTCCTCCAAAGCCTTTCTCTCAGGAATAGTGAGCTTAAATAAACGACTTTTAGGAAGAGTCGCTCCAGGGACAAATTCAATGGTACAATCATAGTCTCTATGGGGAGGCAAAATTTGCGACTCCTCCTCAGAAAAAACTTTCCAAAAATCCTGAATAGGTACAGGTAATTCCCCTTTATCCACAGCAGCAATGGGCCCGTTACAACACTTGTCATAACACTTAGGGCTCCAGGACTTAATTTCATTGGTAGACCAATCCAGTACAGGATTGTGCAATTTTAACCAGGGTAACCCCAATATTACTGGAGAAGGCAAATTATCCAATACCACCAAATCCAAATTTTCTTGGTGAATACCATTAATAGTGAGGGGAAATTCATAAACCTTGTGAGTAACACATTTCAAGGGAGAGTCATCAACAGAAACCACTGCAATAGGAGATGACAAAGGTTTGGGTTTTAATTTAAATTTTTCCAAGAATCCCCCATCAACCACATTCAGAGTAGAACCACAATCCACAAATACCCGAAATTCAATTAATTCTTCCTGAGCTGCAGTAGTAGCAGAAAGAAATACCCCCTTAGTGTTTAAACAGGCTATACGGGCGTAACTGACCTTTTTTTTTTCTTTGTTCCTACGAAGCACACAGTTCTTAATGAAATGGTCAGATTTTCCGCTTGTCAGAAGGCATTACATTTCCTTCTGACAAGCGGTGGATTCCGCGTCTCGATAGGACTTTCCACAGGACAGGAGATTACAGTCTCCATTACAAGATTTTCCATATCTTTTGGATATTACAGCTTCTTGATTCCAGCTTCTATTTCAGTCACCATAGTGGAATCTGTCCACCTACATGACCTCCACTCTGTACACTGATGAAGGTCCTGAGGGACCAAAACGTCTGTTTATAATATTGTACTCACCTTATTAAAAACTCCATAAACTTCACTTATCTCTTTGAGTGCCAGGTTTTTTGATAGACTTGATTCTGGTTTGGTACCTTACCCGGGCACCAAAAAAACAATCAGGAGTTGCGATAGTTCTTGTATATTGGACACACTGGGGGAGGCATTAAACTAAGGGAGGCATTAAACTAAGGGAGGCATAAAATGGGGAAGGCATAAAATAGGGGAGGCGACACAATGGGAAGGCATAAAATGGGGGAGGAACAAAACTGATGAAGGCTTAAAACTAGGAGAGACGACACACTAGGTGAGGCACAAAACTAGGGATGGAATAAACCTGGGGGAGGCATAAAACTGAGGGAGGCAACACACTGGGGGAGACGACACACTGGGGGAGGCATAAAACTGGGGGAAGAGACACACTGGGAGAGGCATAAAATGGGGGAAACTATTGGGGTATTCGACACACTGGTGGATCAATAAACTAAGGAGGCATAATGTGGGGAGGCGACCTACTAGCGGTAGTGACATACTGGGGGAGGCATTAAGCTGGAGGAGGTATAAAACTGGGGAGAGCAAAAAATAGGCAACACGCTGGGTGAGGCAACACACTGGGGGAGGCATAATACTGGGGGGGCAACACACTGGCTAAGGCATTAGACTAGGGAAAGCAAGAAACTGGGGGAGGCCTAATAGTGGGGGAGGAGAAACACTGGGGGAGTTGACACACAGGAGGAGACACACTGAGGTGAGCAATAAACTGAGGAGACATAAAACGTGGGGAGACGACACATTAGGGGAGGCATAAAACTGGGGGAGGCAGAAAACTGAGGAGAGGCAAAAAATGGGGGAATGACAAACTGGGGAAGGCGACACCCGGGGGAAGCAGAAAACGGAGGAGATATTTAACTGGAGGAGGCATAAAACTGGGGGAAGCGACACACTGGGGGAGTCATAAATCTGGTGGAGGCACAAAACTGGAGGAGGCATAAAACTGGGGTAGGCGACACACTGGGGGAGGTGACACAGAAAAGGAGACACACTGAGGGAACCAATAAACTGAGGAGACATAAAAAGGGGAGGCATTAAACAGAGGGTGGTGTAAAACTAGGGAGGCAACACAATGAGGGAGGCATAAAACTGGAGAGAGGTGAAAAATGGGGCAAGAGACACTTGGGGAGGCAACACTATGGGGAATCTTAAAACTGGGGGAAGCAGAAAATGGAGGAAGCATTTAACTGGGGGAAGCATAAAACTGGGGGAGGTGACATACTGGGGGAGGCATAAAACTGGTGGAGGTATAAAACTGGGGAAATTGATACACTGGGGAGGAATAAAATTAGGGAAGGCATAAAACTGGGGAGGTGACACACTGGGGGAGGCATAAAACTGGGGAAGGCGAAACTCTGGGGGAGGCAATACACTGGGGGAAACATAAATCTTGGGGAGGAATAAAACTGGGGGGAGGCATAAAACTGGGCAAGGCAACACATGTGGGAGGCATAACACAGGGGGGGGCAACAAACTGAGGGAAGTATAAAATGTCTGAGACAGAAAACTGTAGGAGGTATAAAACTAAGGGAGGCAACACACTAAGGGAGGCATGAAACTGGGGGAGGCATAAAACTGGGGGAGGAAGCACAAGGGGAGGCATAAGACTGTGAGAGGCATAAAACTGGGGGAGGAGACACACTGGGGGAGGCATAAAACTGGGGGAGGTATAAAACTGGGGGAAGCATAAAACAAGAAAGGCGGCACATCGTGGGAGGCGACACAGTAGGGGAGGCATAAAACTGGGGGAGCCATAAAACTAGAGAAGCTGATACACTGGGGGAGGCATAAAGCTTGAGGAGGCATAAAACTGGGGGAGGCGACATACTGAGGGAATAGACACACCGGGAGGCATTAAACTGGGGAAGGCATTAAACTGGGAGAGGCATTAAACTGGGGGAGGCATTAAAATGAGGGAGACATAAAACGGGGAGACGACACACTGGGGGAGGCATCAAACTGGGGGAGGTAACAAATGGGGGAGGCATAAAATGGGAGAGGCGACATAGTGAGGGAGGCAAAAAACTGGGGGAGGTTACAAACTTGGGAGGCATAAAACTGGGGGAGGCATAAAACAAGAAGGTGACACACTGGAGGAGGCATAAAACTTGGGGAGGCAAAAAACTGGAGGAGGCAACAAACTGAGGGGGGCATAAAATGTGGGAGGCATAAAATGTGGGAGGCATTAAACTGGGGAGGCAATAAAATGAGGGAGGCATAAAATGGGGGAGGCATAAAACGGGGGAGGCAACACACTGGGGGAGGTATAAAACGGGGAACCAGAAAACGGGGGAGTCATAAAACTGGGAAGGCATAAAACAGAGGGAGGCGACACAATGGGGGAGGCATAAATCCGGTGGAGGTATAAAAATGGAGAAGGCATACAACTGGGGGAGGCGACACAGTGGCGAAGTCGACTCACTGGGAAGGCATAAAACTGGGGAAGGCATAAAACTGAGGAAGGCGACACACTGGGTGAGGATACACAGAGGGAAGCATAAAACTGGTTGAGACATAAAAAAGGGGAGGCAACACATTGGGGAGGCCTTAAAATGGGGGTGGCACAAAACTGATGGAGGCATCAAACTGGGGGAGATGACACACTTTGGTCGGCATAAAACCAGGGGATGCATGAAACTGGGGGAACGACACAATGGGATAGAAGACACACTGGTGGAGGCATAAAACTGGGGGAGGTGACACACTGGGGCAGAAAACACACTGGGGGAAGCATAAAACATGAGAGGCATAAAACGAGGGGAAGCATAAAACTGGAGGGGGCATAAAACTGGGGGAGGCATAATACTGGGGGAGGCGACACACTGGGAAAGGCATGAAACTGGAGAAGGTGAAACACTAGGGGAGGTGACAAAATGGAGGTAGGCGAGACTGGGGGAGGCAAAAAACTGGGTAGGCATAAAACTGGGGAAATTGACACACTGGGTAAGTTGACACACTGGGAGAAGTGACACACTGGGGGAGGTGACACACTGGGGGAGGCATAAAACTGGTGGAGGCCATACACTAGGGGATGCATTAAACTAGCGGAGCCATTAAACTGGGGGAGGTATAAAATGGGGCAGGAACAAAACTGACACAAAACTGGATGGGGGCATAAAACTGGGGGAAGCATAACATTGGGGGAGGTAAAATACTGGGAAAGGCATGAACTGGGGGAGACTACACACTAGGGTAGGTGACAAAATGGAGGGAGGAGACACTGGGAGAGGCTTAAAACAAGGGAAGGTGACACGCTGGGGGAGGCATAAATCTAGGAAAGTTGCCACATGGGGAAGATGATATACTGGGGGAGGCATGAAATTGGGGGAGGCAACACACTAAGGGAGGCGACACTGGGGGACGCATAAAACTGGGTAGGCATAAAACTGGGGAAGTTGACACACTGGTGGAGGTGACACACTGGGGGAGGTGGCGAACTGGGTGAGGATACACAGAGGGAAGCATAAAACGGGGGAGACCATACATTGGGGGAGGCATAAAAGTGAGGGAAGCATAAAACAGGACAGGCGGCACACTGGGGGTGGTAACACACTGGGGGAAGCATAAAAATGATTGAGACATAAAAAAGGGAGTCAACACATTGGGGAGGCATAAAACTGGGGGAGGAATAAAACTGGGAGAGGCATAAAATTGGGGGAGGCGACACACTGGGGGAGGCAAAAAATTGGTGAAGGCATATAACTGGAAGAGTCATTAAACTGGTGGATGCGACAAACTGTGGAGACATAAAATTAGGAAAGGCATAATACTGGGGAGGTGATACAATGGGGGAGGCATAAAACTGGGGAAGGCAAAACTCTGGGGGAGGCGATGACACACTGGGGGGGAAGTATAAAAGGGGGGAGACATAAAACTGGGGAGGTATAAAACTGGGGGAGGCAACACAAGGGGGAGGCATAAAACTGGGACAGTCATTAAACTGGAGGTGACACACTGGGGGAGGCATAAAACTTGGGAAGCATAAAACGGGGGGAAGCATATAACAGGAAAGGTGGCAAATTGAGGAGGCGACACACTGGGGGAGGCACAAAACTGAGGGAGTCATAAAACTGGGGGAGGCGAAACACTGAGGTAAAAGACACACTGAGGGAGGCATGAAACTGGGGGAGGCGAAACACTAGGGGAGGCAACAAGCTGGAGAGAGGAGACTCTGGGGGATGCTTAAAACTAGGGGAGGAGACACGCTGGGCGAGGCATAAAACTGGGTAACCGTAAAACTGGGTAAGCAAAAAAGTGGGGAAGTTGACACGCTGAGGAAGATGACACACTGGGGGAGGTGACATACTGGGTGAGGCTGCACACTGAGGGAGGCATAAAACGGGGGAGCTAACAAACTGGTTGAGGCATAAAATTTTGGGAGGCATGAAACTGAGGGAGGAATAATACTGGGGGAAGCGACACACTGGGAAAGCGACACATTGGAGGAGGCAACACACTGAGGGAGACGACACACTGTGGGAGGCATTAAACTGGGGGAGGCATAAAACGGGAGGCGACACACTGGGGAAGACGACGCACAGGGGGAGGCCTAAATCAGGGGAAGCATAAATTAGGGGAGGCATAAAACTGGAAGAGGCATAAAACTGGGGATGCAACAAGCTGGAGGAGGCATAAAATTGGTGCAGGTATAAAACTGGGGAGGCACAAAACTGGGGGATTCGACACAATGGGTGAGGCATAGAACTGGGGGAGGCGACACACTGGAGGAGGCGACACACTGGGGAGGCATAAAACTGGCGGAGGCATAAAACTGGGGGGGGATTGGGGGAGGCGACATACTGAGAGAGGCCACACACTGGGGGAGGCGACAATCAGGCGAAGGTTACAAACTGGGGGGGGGCATAAAACTGGGGAAGGCGACATACTGAGGGAAGCAAGAAACTGGGGGAGGATAAAAAACTGGGGGAGGCATAAAACTGGGGAAGGCATAAAACAAAAAGGCGACACACTGGGGGAGGCATAAAACTGGGGGAGCCATAAGACTAGAGAAGCTAACACACTGGGGGAGGCATAAAGCTTGAGGAGGCATAAAACTGGGTGAGGCGACATACTGAAGGAAGAGACACATGGGGAGGCATTAAACTGGGCAACATATTAAACTAGGAGAGGCATTAAACTGGGGGAGGCATTAAAATGAGGGAGGCATAAAACGGGGAGGCGACACACTGGGGGAGGCAACAAACTGGGGAAGATAACAAAATGGGGGAGGCATAAAATGGGGGGAGGCGACATAGTGAGGGAGGCAAAAAAACGGGTGAGGTTACAAACTTGGGAGGCATAAAACTGGGGGAGGCAAAAAACTGGAGGGGGCAACAAACTGAGGGGGCATAAAATGGGGGAGGCATAAAATGTGGGAGGCATAAAATGTGGGAGGCATTAAACTGGGGAGGCAATAAAATGAGTGAGGCATAAATTGGGGGAGGCATAAAACGGGGGAGGCAACACACTGGGGGAGGTATAAAATGGGGAACCAGAAAACGGGGGAGTCATAAAACTGGGAAGGCATAAAACAGAGGGAGGCGACACAATGGGGGAGGAATAAATCCGGTGGAGGTGTAAAAATGGAGAAGGCATACAACTGGGGGAGGCGACACAGTGGCGAAGTCGACTCACTGGGAAGGCATAAAACTGGGGAAGGCATAAAACTGGGGAAGGCGACACACTGGGTGAGGATACACAGAGGGAAGCATAAAACGGGCGAGACGATACATTGGGGAGGCATAAAACTGAGGGAAGCATAAAAAAGGAAAGGCGGCACTCTGGGGGAGGTGACACACTGGGGGAAGCATAAAACTGGTTGAGACATAAAAAAGGGGAGGCAACACATTGGGGAGGCCTTAAAATGGGGGTGGCACAAAACTGATGGAGGCTTCAAACTGGGGGAGATGACACACTTTGGTCGGCATAAAACCAGGGGATGCATAAAACTGGGGGAACGACACACTGGGATAGAAGACACACTGGTGGAGACAAAAAACTGGGGGAGGTGACACACTGGGGCAGAAAACACACTGGGGGAAGCATAAAACATGAGAGGCATAAAACGAGGGGAAGCATAAAACTGGAGGGGGCATAAAACTGGGGGAGGCATAATACTGGGGGAGGTGACACACTGGGAAAGGCATGAAACTGGAGAAGGTGAAACACTAGGGGAGGTGACAAAATGGAGGTAGACGAGACTGGGGGAGGCAAAAAACTGGGTAGGCATAAAACTGGGGAAATTGACACACTCGGTAAGTTGACACACTGGGAGAAGTGACACACTGGGGGAGGTGACACACTGGGGGAGGCATAAAACTGGTGGAGGCCATACACTGGGGGATGCATTAACCTAGCGGAGCCATTAAACGGGGGGAGGCATAAAATGGGGCAGGAACAAAACTGGCACAAAACTGGATGGGGGCATAAAACTGGGGGAAGCATAACATTGGGGGAGGTAACATACTGGGAAAGGCATGAACTGGGGGAGACTACACACTAGGGGAGGTGACAAAATGGAGGGAGGAGACACTGGGAGAGGCTTAAAACAAGGGAAGGTGACACGCTGGGGTAGGCATAAAACTGAGTAGACATAAAACTAGGAAAGTTGCCACATGGGGAAGATGATATACTGGGGGAGGCATGAAATTGGGGGAGGCAACACACTAAGGGAGGCGACACTGGGGGAGGCTTAAAACTAGGGAAGGCGACACACTGGGGGACGCATAAAACTGGGTAGGCATAAAACTGGGGAAGTTGACACACTGGGGGAGGTGACACACTGGGGGAGGCGACGAACTGGGTGAGGATACACAGAGGGAAGCATAAAACGGGGGAGACGATACATTGGGGGAGGCATAAAAGTGAGGGAGGCATAAAAGTGAGGGAAGCATAAAACAGGACAGGCGTCACACTGGGGGTGGTAACACACTGGGGGAAGCATAAAACTGGTTGAGACATAAAAAAGGGAGGCAACACATTGGGGAGACATAAAATGGGGGAGGCACAAAACTGAGAGAGGCATCAAACTGGGGGAGATGACTGTCACGGGTGTGTCGCCACGAAGATCGTCACGATTACACAGCCTGACTTCTCGCAGCTGAGTTTTTGGTGCTTTGTGTTTTTCGGCAGTGAGGGAGTTAACTCTCTCTCTCTCTGTGCTAGACGAGGTCCAGCCTCGCCCAGCTGCAATCAATGCTGCTGTAGTGGGACTCCTTCAAATGCCTGCCGGTCTGTTAGGGAAGTGTCGGTGAAAGCATTTCATACAGACAAACAGAGCGGATCGTGGTGTTTTGGAGTTCTGAGCTAAGTGTATTTGGTGTGATTTTTCCCTTCCTCGCTTTATCATTTATCTCCTTTCCCGTTGGTGTTCCCTCTGTTGTTGTGAGTAGTTTTTGTATGCAAGGTGGTTTTTGGTTTGACCCTTGTACTGTCTCGTTCGTCTAAGTACTGAGTGTGGGCATATTATTACCTGTCCCCTTTTGTTGTGATCGGGGTCCTTCTCAGGACTAGATTACTGAGGTGCAGGGATCCTCAGGAGGTAGGGGTTACGCTGGCGGCCTGGACCTCTGTACCTTTAACAGTACCTCCAGGTAGAGGGATTAGTCAGGGCCCCAGCTTAGGGTCAGCTTAGGCCCCTGACCTCCTGTACGCAGAGACAGCGTGACATTTTCACCGACCAACTAAGATTCTCTCCAGCTACCATGGATCCAGTAGCCAGTCTAGCTCGGCAGTTGCAGAGTTTGTCCATGGAGCTGGCGGACGTTAGGTCTAAGGTTTTGTATCCCCAGGAGCAAGCCGGACCAGAACCTAAAGTAGCTCTCCCTGACAGGTTCACTGGGGGGCGGGATAAGTTTTTTGTTTTCCGGGAGGCATGCAAGTTGTACTTTCGGCTGCGGCCTCGGTCATCGGGGAGTGAAGAACAAAGGGTGGGAATTGTCATCTCGCTCCTACAAGGGGACCCACAATCTTGGGCATTCTCTCTTCCCCCGGGCTCCCCGGCTCTCCAGTCAGTGGATAGGTTTTTTGCAGCTCTGGGTCTCGTATATGATGACCCGGATCGGATCTCCCTTGCTGAATCTAAGTTACGTAGGATCCAGCAGGGAGATCGTCCGGCGGAGGAATTCTGTTCGGAGTTCCGTAGGTGGGCCACGGACACCCAGTGGAATGACCCGGCTCTTAGGAGCCAGTTTTGTCAAGGTTTATCCGACAAATTAAAGGATGTGTTGGCACAGTATGACCCTCCCGCGTCACTGGAAGCCGCTATGGCCCTTGCTATTCGCATTGACAGACGGCTTCGGGAGAGCTGCGGGGTAACTCCGCCCCCTGTGATGACTCCACCTCCTACAAGGTCCTCTCATATGGAGGTTCCCCTGGTCAGTCCAGAGAAGCCTATGCAATTAGGAGGGACATCATTTCGGGGGAGGGGACCGGTGGTGCGCCATAAGACAGGAAGGTGTTTCTTCTGCGGGAGAAAGGGACATTTTATTGGGGGGTGTCCATCCTGTCCCTTGCAGAGTGAAGAGTCGTCGGAAAACTGTTGATCCCAGGTTGTGTGGTGGACGGCAATCTGGGAGTAGGTATTTCGTCCCTAGGTTCGTCTCAGTTTCTCGTACCGGCGGAGGTGGTGGTGGGTACGAGAACTGAGAGGATATCTGTTCTTCTGGATAGTGGGGCCGGGGCTAATCTGGTGGACGCTCGGTTTGCCCGGGTTCAAGGTATGCGATTGAGTGAGTTGGCTAAACCCATCCCCATATTCTCGATCGATGCCAGGCCTCTCGGTCAGGGAAGTTTTTTGCAAGCTGTGCATAACGTAAAACTTCAAGTGGGGGCGATACATAAAGAACTGTTGTCTTGCTACGTGTTGGAGGGTCTTCCACTCCTATAGTGTTGGGCCTTCCTTGGTTAACTAAGCATAACCCGGTTATTAATTGGCAATCCAGAGAGATAAGCCAATGGAGTAAATTCTGTAATAAAAACTGCATGAATACGGTCATCGGTGCGGTTACTCCTAGGGTCTTACCTCCATTTCTGGCGGACTTTGAGGATGTATTCTCGGAGAAAGGGTGTCAGGAACTACCTCCTCATCGCGAGTATGACTGTTCTGTAAAACTGCTCCCTGAGGCCAAGTTACCTAAAGCTAGGTTATATAACCTTTCTGGTCCTGAGAGGCAGGCCATGAAGGATTATATTTCAGAAAGTCTGGCTAAGGGGCATATTAGACCTTCATCTTCACCGGTGGCCGCGGGGTTCTTCTTTGTTAAGAAGAAAGATGGAGGCCTACGCCCTTGCCTGGATTTCCGTGAACTTAATCGGATTACGGTCCGAGATCCGTATCCGCTCCCACTTATTACCGATCTCTTTAATCAGATCGTGGGCGCCAAATGGTTCTCTAAGTTGGATCTCAGGGGGGCGTACAATCTGATTAGGATGAAGGAGGGGGATGAGTGGAAGACGGCGTTTAACACTCCGGAGGGGCATTATGAGAACCTTGTCATGCCATTCGGTCTGACTAATGCCCCGGTGGTGTTCCAACACTTTGTTAATGACATTTTTCGCCGCCTGGTGGGACAGTTTGTTGTCATATATCTGGATGATATCTTAATTTACTCGCCGGATCTGGTGTCTCATCAGGAGCACGTTAGGCAGGTGTTACAGATCTTGCGGGATAATAAACTGTATGCCAAATGGGAAAAGTGTGTGTTCGCCGTACAGGAACTCCAGTTTTTAGGCTTCCTGGTTTCAGCGTCCGGTTTTCGTATGGACCCTGGGAAAGTGTGGGCAGTTCTTGAGTGGGATCGGCCAGAGAATCTTAAGGCACTACAACGTTTCCTGGGGTTTGGTAATTATTACCGGAAGTTCATTCGTAATTTCTCGTCCATGGTTAAGCCTCTCACAGACATGACTAAAAAGGGGACGGATTTTTCTAGGTGGTCTGACAAGGCTTGTCAAGCATTCTCCTCCTTGAAAAAATGTTTTGCCTCGGCACCCATACTCATTCAACCTGATGCGTCACAGCCATTCATTGTAGAGGTAGACGCTTCCGAGGTAGGGGTGGGAGCAGTATTGTCACAAGGTTCGTCCCCTGGTAAGTGGCATCCGTGTGCCTTTTTCTCTAAAAAATTGTCATTCGCTGAGAGGAATTACGATGTCGGCAATAGGGAACTCTTGGCCATTAAGTTAGCTTTTGAGTAGTGGCGCCATTTTTTAGAGGGGGCAGTCCATCCAGTCACCGTCATCACCGATCACAAGAACCTGCTATATCTGGAGTCCGCGAAATGTCTGAATCCCAGACAAGCTAGGTGGTCATTGTTTTTTACCAGGTTTAATTTTGTCGTTACATATCGTCCTGGGTCAAAAAATGTAAAGGCGGATGCCTTATCTCGTAGTTTCCCTGGGGCCGGGAATACGGACGACCCGGTTCCTATCCTTCAGGAGGGGGTGGTGGTTTCGGCAGTATGCTCTGAGCTTGAGGAGGAGGTATTGGAGGCTCAGGGGGACGCACCTGTTGGACCTCCGGGGAGACTGTTTGTTCCAGATCAGTTGCGACAAAAGGTGATCGAGGCACACCATAACTCAGTTTTTGCAGGACACCCGGGGAGTAAAGCAACGGTGGATCTCCTCTCGCGTCGGTTTTGGTGGCCTAACTTACATAAGGAGGTGGTAACTTTTGACGCGTCCTGTGGGGTTTGTGCGCGCTCTAAGACCTCACATACCCGTCCGTCTGGGGCCCTCTTACCTTTGAAGATCCCGGAGCGTCCTTGGACTCATCTGTCTATGGACTTTATTATGGACCTCCCGCCGTCTTCGGGTAAAACGGTCATACTCGTTGTAGTGCACAGGTTCAGCAAGATGGCACATTTTATCGCTCTTCCTAATGCTAAAACTCTTGCGCAGGTGTTCATTGGGGAGATTGTGAGGCTTCACGGGGTACCCTCCGAGGTGGTGTCAGATCGGGGGTCTCAGTTTGTGTCCAAATTCTGGAAGGCGTTTTGTACACGGCGGGGGATGCATTTATCGTTCTCATCGGCTTTTCATCCTCAGACCAATGGTCAGACGGAACGTATGAACCAGAGCTTGGAGACATATCTCCGGTGTTTTGTGTCAGAGAACCAGGAGGACTGGGCTTCTTTCTTACCTCTGGCAGAGTGTGCTCTTAATAATAGGCGGAGCGAGTCCACTGGTAAGTCCCCGTTTTTTGGGGCATATGGTTTTCACCCCCAGTTTTGTACTTTCAGTAGGGGGGACTCTTCGGGGGTTCCTGAGGAGGAACGATTTTCCTCATCACTCGCTTCAGTATGGAGAGGGGTGCTGAAGAATCTGAATACTATGGGGAACCGATACAAACGTATGGCTGATAGGAGGAGAGTGTCTGGCCCGGACCTAAGTGTGAACGATCGGGTATGGTTGTCTACCAGGAATATAAAACTTAAGGTTCCCTCCTGGAAACTGGGTCCCAGGTTCATCGAGCCGTACAGGATCAGTTCTATAATTAATCCGGTGGCATTCCGTCTTGACCTCCCCCCTACGTTTAAAATTCACAACGTGTTCCACAGATCGTTGCTTAAGAGGTATGTGGCGCCGGTGGTACCGTCACCTTTACCTCCCCCTCCAGTGGTGGTCAATGGTAACTTGGAGTTCCAGGTATCGAGGGTCATCGATTCACGCTTTGATCGCCGGTCCCTTCAGTACCTGGTTCATTGGAAGGGGTATGGTCCTGAGGAGAGGATGTGGGTTCCTGCGTCGGATATCAACGCAGACCGATTAGTTCGGGCCTTCCACACGACTCACCCTGATAAACCTGGCCCTGAGGGTCCGGAGGCCCCTCGTAGAAGGGGGGGTACTGTCACGGGTGTGTCGCCACGAAGATCGTCACGATTACACAGCCTGACTTCTCGCAGCTGAGTTTTTGGTGCTTTGTGTTTTTCGGCAGTGAGGGAGTTAACTCTCTCTCTTTCTGTGCTAGACGAGGTCCAGCCTCGCCCAGCTGCAATCAATGCTGCTGTAGTGGGACTCCTTCAAATGCCTGCCGGTCTGTTAGGGAAGTGTCGGTGAAAGCATTTCATACAGACAAACAGAGCGGATCGTGGTGTTTTGGAGTTCTGAGCTAAGTGTATTTGGTGTGATTTTCCCTTCCTCGCTTTATCATTTATCTCCTTCGCTGTTGGTGTTCCCTCTGTTGTTGTGAGTAGTTTTTGTATGCAAGGTGGTTTTTGGTTTGACCCTTGTACTATCTCGTTCGTCTAAGTACTGAGTGTGGGCATATTATTACCTGTCCCCTTTTGTTGTGATCGGGGTCCTTCTCAGGACTAGATTACTGAGGTGCAGGGATCCTCAGGAGGTAGGGGTTACGCTGGCGGCCTGGACCTCTGTACCTTTAACAGTACCTCCAGGTAGAGAGATTAGTCAGGGCCCCAGCTTAGGGTCAGCTTAGGCCCCTGACCTCCTGTAAGCAGAGACAGCGTGACAATGACACACTTGGGTCGGCATAAAACCGGGGGATGCATAAAACTGGGGGAACGACACACTGGGGTAGAAGACACACTGGTGGAGGCATAAAACTGGGGGAGGTGACACACAGGACAGAAGACACAATGGGGGAAGCATAAAACATGAGAGGCATAAAACGAGGGGAAGCATAAAACTGGAGGGGGCATAAAACTGGGGGAGACGACACACTGGGAAAGGCATGAAACACTAGGGAAGGCGACAAAATGGAGGTAGGCGACACAGGGGGAGGCAAAAAAAATGGGTATTCATAAAACTGGGGAAATTGACACACTGGGTAAGTTGACACACTGGGAGAAGCGACACACTGGGGGAGGCATAAAACTGGTGGAGGCGATACACTGGGGGATGCATTAACCTAGCGGAGCCATTAAACTGGGGGAGGCATTAAACTGGGGGAGGCATAAAATGGGGCAGGCACAAAACTGGCACAAAACTGGATGGGGGCATAAAACTGGGGGAAGCATAACATTGGGGGAGGCAACATACTGGGAAAGGCATGAACTGAGGGGGACTACACACTAGGGGAGGTGATAAAATGGAGAGAGGAGACACTGGGAGAGGCTTAAAACTAGGGGAGGTAAAACACTGGGGGAGGCATAAAACTGGGTAGACATAAAACTGGGAAAGTTGCCACATCGGGGTAGGTGACAGACTGGGAGAGGCAGGGGACAAACTAGGGGAGGAGACAAACTGGAGGGAGGCAACACTGGGGGAGGCATAAAACTAGGGAAGGCAACACGCTGGGGGAGGCGTAAAGCTGGGTAGGCATAAAACTGGGGAAGTTGACGCACAGAGGGAGGCATAAAACGGGGGAGGCAACACGCTGGAGAGGCGTCACACTCGAGGAAGCATAAAACTTATGGGGGCATAAAACTGGGAGAGGTGACACAAACAGGAGGCATAAAACTGGGAGGGACTACACACTGGGGGTGGCATAAAACTTGAGGAGGTATAAAACTGAGGGAGGCAACACACTAAGGGAGGCATAAAACTGGGGGAGGAATAAAACTGGGAGAGGCATAAAATTGGGGGAGGCGACTCACTGGGGGAGGCAAAAAATTGGTGAAGGCATATAACTGGAAGAGTCATTGAACTGGGGGAGGCGACACACTGGGGAGACATAAAATTAGGAAAGGCATAAAACTGGGGAGGTGATACAATGGGGGAGGCATAAAACTGGGGAAGGCAAAACTCTGGGGGAGGCGATGACACACTGGGGGAAGTATAAAAGGGGGGAGACATAAAACTGGGGAGGTATAAAACTGAGGGAAGCAACACACTAAAAAAAGGAAAAAAACTGTGGGAGGCATAAAACTGGGGGAGGCGACACAAGGGGTAGGCATAAAACTGGGACAGGCATTAAGCTGGAGTTGACACACTGGGGGAGGCATAAAACTTGGGGAAGCATAAAACGGGGGGAAGCATATAACAGGAAAGGTGGCATATTGAGGAGGCGACACATTGGGGGAGGCACAAAACTGAGGGAGGCATAAAACTGGGAAAGGCGAAACACTGAGGTAAAAGACACACTGGGGGAGGCATGAAACTGGGGAGGCGAAACACTAGGGGAGGCAACAAGCTGGAGGGAGGAGACACTGGGGGATGCTAAAAACTAGGGGAGGAGACACGCTGGGCGAGGCATAAAACTGGGTAACCGTAAAACTGGGTAAACAAAAAAGTGGGGAAGTTGACACGCTGAGGAAGGTGACACACTGGGGGAGGCGACATACTGGGTGGGGCTGCACACTGAGGGAGGCATAAAACGGGGGAGGTAACAAACTGGTTGAGGCATAAAATTTTGGGAGGCATGAAACTGAGGGAGGAATAATACTGGGGGAAGCGACACACTGGGAAAGCGACACATTGGAGGAGGCAACACACTGAGGAAGACGACACACTGTGGGAGGCATTAAACTGGGGGAGGCATAAAAGGGGGAGGCATAAAACAGGGGAGGCGACACACTGGGGAAGATGATGCACAGGGGGAGGCCTATATCAGGGGAAGCATAAATTAGGGGAGGCATAAAACTGGAAGAGGCATAAAACTGGGGATGCAACACGCTGGGGGATGCATAAAATTGGTGCAGGTATAAAACTGGGGTGGCAAAAAACTGGGGAATTCGACACAATGGGTGAGGCATAGAACTGGGGGATGCGACACACTGGAGGAGGCGACACACTGTGGAGGCATAAAACTGGCGGAGGCATAAAACTGGGGGGGGATTGGGGGAGGCGACATACTGGGGGAGGCGACAATCTGGGGAAGGTTACAAACTGGGGGGGGCATAAAACTGGGGAAGGCGACATACTGAGGGAAGCAGCAAACTGGGGGAGGATAAAAAACTGGGGGAGGATTAAAAATGGGTAGGCATAAAACAGGGGAAATTGACACACTGGGTAAGTTGACACACTGGGAAAAGCGACACACTGGGGGAGGCATAAAACTGGTGGAGGCGATACACTGGGGGAGGCATTAAACTAGGGGAGGCATTAAACTGGGGGAGGCATAAAATGGGGCAGGCACAAAACTGGCACAAAACTGGATGGGGGCATAAAACTGGGGGAAGCATAACATTGGGGGAGGCAACATACTGGGAAAGGCATGAACTGAAGGGGACTACATACTAGGGGAGGTGATAAAATGGAGAGAGGAGACACTGGGAGAGGCTTAAAACTAGGGGAGGTTACACACTGGGGGAGGCGTAAAACTGGGTAGACATAAAATTGGGAAAGTTGCCACATCGGGGTAGGTGACAAACTGGGAGAGGCAGGCGACACACTAGGGGAGGAGACAAATTAGAGGGAGGCAACCCTGGGGGAGGCATAAAACTTGGGGAAGCATAAAACGGGGGGAAGCATGTAACAGGAAAGGTGGCATATTGAGGAGGCGACACACTGGGGGAGGCACAAAACTGAGGGAGGCATAAAACTGGGGGAGGCGAAATACTAAGGTAAAAGACACACTGGGGAGGCATGAAACTGGGGGAGGCGAAACACTAGGGGAGGCAACAAGCTGGAGGGAGGAGACACTGGGGGATGCTTAAAACTAGGGGAGGAGACACGCTGGGCGCGGCATAAAACTGGGTAACCGTAAAACTGGGTAAGCATAAAAGTGGGGAAGGTGACACACTGGGGGAGGCGACATACTGGGTGAGGCTGCACACTGGTTGAGGCATAAAATTTCGGGAGGCATGAATCTGAGGGAGGAATAATACTGGGGAAAGCGACACACTGGGAAAGCGACACTTTGGAGGAGGCAACACACTGAGGGAGACGACAAACTGGGGGAGGCATAAAAGGGGGAGGCATAAAACAGGGGAGGTGACACACTGGGGAAGACGACACACAGGGGGAGGCCTAAATCAGGGGAAGCATAAATTAGGTGAGGCATAAAACTGGAAGAAGCATAAAACTGGGGATGCAACACGCTGGGGGATGCATAAAATTGGGGCAGGTATAAAACTGGGGGAGGCGACATACTGAGGGAAGAGACACACGGGGAGGCATTAAACTGGGGAAGGCATTAAACTGGGAGAGGCATTAAACTGGGGGAGGCATTAAAATGAGGGAGGTATAAAACGGGGAGGCGACACACTGGGGGAGGCAACAAACTGGGGGAGGTAACCAAATGGGGGAGGCATAAAACGGGGGGAGGCGACATACTGAGGGAGGCAAAAAACTGGGGGAGGTTACAAACTTGGGAGGCATAAAACTGGGGGAGGCATAAAACAAGAAGGTGACACACTGGAGGAGGCATAAAACTTGGGGAGGCAAAATACTGGAAGAGGCAACAAACTGAGGGGGACATAAAATGGGGGAGGCATAAAATGGGGGAGGCATTAAACTGGGAGGCAATAAAATGAGGGAGGCATACTGAGGGAGGCGACACACAGGGGGGAGGTGACAAACTGGGGAGGTTACAAACTGGGGGAGGCATAAAACTGGGGGAGGTGACATACTGAGGGAGGCGACACACTGGGGGAGGCATAAAACTTGGGTAGGCATAAAATTTGGGGAGGTGACATACTGAGTGATGGCAACACACAGGGGGAGGCATTAAACTGGGAGAGGCATTAAACTGGGGGAGGCATTAAAATGAGGGAGGCATAAAACAGGGGAGCTATAAAATGGGGAAGGCAACATACTGGGTGAGGCGACATAATGGTTGAGGCATAAAATTTCGGGAGGCATGAATCTGAGGGAGGAATAATACTGGGGAAAGCGACACACTGGGAAAGCGACACTTTGGAGGAGGCAACACACTGAGGGAGATGACAAACTGGGGGAGGCATAAAAGGGGGAGGCATAAAACAGGGGAGGCGACACACTGGGGAAGACGACACACAGGGGGAGGCCTAAATCAGGGGAAGCATAAATTAGGTGAGGCATAAAACTGGAAGAAGCATAAAACTGGGGATGCAACACGCTGGGGGATGCATAAAATTGGGGCAGGTATAAAACTGGGGGAGGCGACATACTGAGGGAAGAGACACACGGGGAGGCATTAAACTAGGGAAGGCATTAAACTGGGAGAGGCATTAAACTGGGGGAGGCATTAAAATGAGGGAGGTATAAAACGGGGAGGCGACACACTGGGGGAGGCAACAAACTGGGGGAGGTAACCAAATGGGGGAGGCATAAAACGGGGGGAGGCGACATACTGAGGGAGGCAAAAAACTGGGGGAGGTTACAAACTTGGGAGGCATAAAACTGGGGGAGGCATAAAACAAGAAGGTGACACACTGGAGGAGGCATAAAACTTGGGGAGGCAAAATACTGGAAGAGGCAACAAACTGAGGGGGACATAAAATGGGGGAGGCATAAAATGGGGGAGGCATTAAACTGGGAGGCAATAAAATGAGGGAGGCATACTGAGGGAGGCGACACACAGGGGGGAGGTGACAAACTGGGGAGGTTACAAACTGGGGGAGGCATAAAACTGGGGGAGGTGACATACTGAGGGAGGCGACACACTGGGGGAGGCATAAAACTTGGGTAGGCATAAAATTTGGGGAGGTGACATACTGAGTGATGGCAACACACAGGGGGAGGCATTAAACTGGGAGAGGCATTAAACTGGGGGAGGCATTAAAATGAGGGAGGCATAAAACAGGGGAGCTATAAAATGGGGAAGGCAACATACTGGGTGAGGCGACATAGTGGGGGAGGCAACATACTGGTAGAGGTATAAGATGGGGAACCAGAAAAAGGGGGAGGCATAAAACTGGGAAGGCATAAAACTGAGGGAGGCGACTCAATGGGGGAGGCATAAAACTGGTGGAGGTATAAAACTGGGGAAGGCATAAAACTGGGGGAGGCAACACAGTGATGGAGTCAACTCACTGGGAAGTCATAAAACTGGGGGAGTCGACACACCGGCGAGGTATAAAATGAGGGAGGAATAAAACTGTGGGAGGCATAAAACTGTGGAAGGTGACACAGTGGGGGAGGCATAAAACTGGGAAAGGCATAAAACTGAGGGAAGCGACACACTGGGGGGTGGAGACACTGGTGGAGGCATAAAACTGGTGGAGGTGACACACTGGGGGATGCATAGAATATGAGGGGCATAAAAGGAGGGGAGGCATAAAACTGGGGAAGGTGACACGCTGGGGAGGCGTCATACTGGGGGCAGCAAAAAACTTGAAGAGGCATATAACTGGGGGAGGTGACATGTGGGAGGCATAAAACTGGGGGGGCGATCCACTGGGGGAAGTATAAATTGGGGGAGACATAAAACTGGGGGAGATATAAAATTGAGGGAGGTGACACAGTAAGGAAAGCAAAAAACTGGGGGAGGCAAAAAACTCGAGGAGGCATAAAACTGGGGGAGGCGACACACTGTGGGAGGCATAAATCTGTGGGTAGCATAAAACTGGGGAAGCATAAAACAGGAATGGCGGCACACTGGGGGAGGTGACACACTGGGGATGGCATAAAACGGGGGAGGCACAAAACTGAGGGAGGCATTAATCTGGGGGAGATGACAGACTTAAGGAGACATAAAACTAGGGGAGGCATAAAACTGGGGGAAGAAGCGACACACTGGAGGTGGAGACACACTGTTAGAGGCATAAAACTGGGAGAGACGACACACTGGGAGAGAAGACACACTGGGGAGGCATAAAACATGAGAGGCATAAAACAGGGGGAGGCATAAAACTGGGGAAGGCGACACACTGGGAGAGGCATGAAACTGGGAGAGGCGACACACTAGGGGAGGCAACAAACTGGAGGGGGACGACACTGGGGTTTGCTTAAAACTAGGGGAGGAGACACGCTGGGGAGGCGTAAAAAAATGGGGCAGGCATAAAACTAGGGAAGTTGACACACTGGGGAAGGTGTCACACTGGGGAGGCGTCACACTGGGGGGAAGCATAAAACTTGAAGAGGCATAAAACTGGGGGAGGTGACACGAGGGAGGCATAAAACTGGGGGGGGCGATAAACTAGGGGAAGTATAAAATGGGGGAGATATAAAGCTGAGTGAGGCGACACAGTAAGGGAGGCAAAAAAGGGGGGGAGGCAAAAAACTCAGGGAGGCATAAAACTGGGGAAGGCGACACATTGCGGGAGGCAAATCTCTGGGAGGCATTAAACTGGGGGAAGCGACACACTGGGGGTGGATACATTAAGGGAGGCATAAAACTGGTGCAGGCAACACACTGGGGGAGGCGTCACACTGGGGGAAGCATAAAACTTAGGGAGGCATAAAACTGGGGGAAATGACACACATGGAAGGCATAAAACTGGGGGGGCGACACTGGGGGAGACATAAAACTGGGGAGGCTTAAAACTGGGGGAGAAATAAAACTGGTGGAGGTGACACAAGGGGGAGACATACAACTAGGGGAAAAGACAAACTGGGGAAGCATAAAACTGAAGGAGGCATATAACTGGGAAGCGACACACTGGGGGTGGAGACACACTGGTGGAGGCATAAAACTGGGAGAGATGACATACTGGGATAGAAAACACACTGGGGGAGGCATAAAACATGAGAGGCATAAAATGGGGGAGGCATAACACTGGAGGGGGGCATAAAACTGGAGGAGGTGTAAAACTGGGGAAGGCGACACACTTGGGGAGGCAACAAACTGGATACAGGCGACACTGGGGAATGCTTAAAACTAAGGGAGGAGACACGCTAGGGAGGCGTAAAACGGGGTAGGCATAAAACGGGGAAGTTGACATACTTGGGGAGGTGACACACTGGGGGAGGTGACATACTGGGGAAGCGAAACACTGGGGGAGGCATAAAACTGGGGGAGGTATAAAACTGTGGGAAGCATAAAACAGGAGAGGCAACACGCTGGATGAGTCGACTCTTGGGGAGGCATAAAACTGGGGGAGGCATAAAACTGGAATGAGCGAGACACTGGGGGTGGTGACACACTGGTGGAGGCATAAAACTGGGGAAGGCGACACACTGGGGATGAAGACACACTGGGGGAGGCATAAAACTGGAGGGGGGAATAGAACTGGGGGAGGCATTATACTAGGGGAGGCGACACACTGAAAGAGACATGAAACTGGAGGAGGCGAAAAACTAGGGGAGACGACAAAATGGAGAGAGGCGACACTGGGAGAGGCTTAAAACTAGGGGAGGCGACACGCTGGGGAAGCATAAAACTGGGTAGGCATAAAACTGGGGAAGTTTACACACTTGGGGAAGTGACACACTGGGGGAGGCGACATACTGGGTGAAGCTACACTCTGAGGGAGACATAAAACGGGGTAGGCGACACACTGGTGAGGCATCACACTGGGGGAAGCATAAAACCTGTGGACTCATAAAACTGGGGGAGGTGACACAAACGGGAGGCATAATACTGTGAGGGCGACACACTGGGAGAGGCAAAAAACGGGGGAGGCATAAAACTGGGGGAGGCATAAAACTGAGCGAAACAACACAGAGGGGAAGCATAATACTGGGGGAGGTATAAAACTGGGGGAAGCATAAAACAGGAGAGGTGAAACACTGGCTGAGGCGACACACTGCAGAATGCATAAAACTGGGGGAGGCGACACACTGGCGGAGGCATAAGACTGAGGAAAGAAAATAACTGGGGGAGTCCTAAAATTGGGGGAGGCGACACACTGGGGGAGGTGACACACAGGAGGAGCAATAAACTGGGGAGACATAAAACGGGTGAGGCGATACGTTAGGGGAGGCATAAAACTGGGGAAGTTGGCAAACTGGGGGAGGCTACACACTGAGGAGGCATAAAACTGGAGAGAGGTGAAAAACGGGGAAAGGGACTCACGGTGCAGGTGACACTATGGGGGGATGCTTAAAACGGGAAACAGAAAATGAAGGAGGCATTTAACTGGGGGAGGCATAAAACTGGTAGAGGCATAAAACTGGGAGAGCCATAAAGCTGGGGGAGGCAACACACTGGGGAGACATAAAATTAGGGGAGGCATAAAACTGGGGAGGTGATGCACTGGGGGAGGTAACACACTTAGGGAAACATAAATCTTGGGGAGGTATAAAACTGGGGGAGCCATAAAACTGGGGGAGACGACACAATGGGGGAGGCATAAAATTGGGGGAGGCATAATACTGAGGGAAGCAACACACTGGGGAAGCGAAACACTGGGGGAGGCATAAAACTGGGGGAGGTATAAAACTGTGGGAAGCATAAAACAGTAGAGGCAACACACTGGATGAGTCGACTCTTGGGGAGGCATAAAACTGGGGGAGGCATAAAACTGGAATGAGCGAGACACTGGGGGTGGTGACACACTGGTGGAGGCATAAAACTGGGGAAGGCGACACTGGGGATGAAGACACACTGGGGGAGGCATAAAACATGAGGCGTAAAATAAGGGGAGGCATAAAACTGGGTGATGTATAAAACGGGGGAGACGACACACTGGGGAGGCATAAAACTGAAAAAGGCATAAAACGGGGAGACGACACACTGGGGGAGGCATAAAAGTGGAGGAGGCAAAAAACTAGGGGAGACGACAAAATGGAGGGAGGCGACACTGGGAGAGGCTTAAAACCAGGGGAGGCGACACGCTGGGGTAGGCATAAAACTGGGGAGTTTACACACTGGGGGAAGTGACACACTGGGGGAGGCGACATACTGGGTGAGGCTACACACTGAGGGAGACATAAAACGGGGGAGGCGACACACTGGATGAGGCAACACACTTGGGGAGGCAAAAAACTGGGGAAGGCATAAAATTGGAAGGATCGACACACTGGGGGTGGTGACACACTGGTGGAGGCATAAAACTGAGGAAGGCAATACACTGGGGAAGAAGACACACTGGGGGAGGCATAAAACATGAAAGGCATAAAATGAGGGAAGGCATAAAACTGGGTGAGGTATAAAACGGGGGAGGTGACACACTGTGGAAGCATAAAACTGAGGGAGGCATAAAACAGGGGGAGACAACACACTGGGGGAGGCATAAAACTGGAGGGGGGCATAGAACTGGGGGAGGCATTATACTAGGGGAGGCGACACACTGAAAGAGACATGAAACTGGAGGAGGTGAAAAACTAGGGGAGACGACAAAATGGAGGGAGGTGACACTGGGAGAGGCTTAAAACTAGGGGAGGCGACACGCTGGGGGAGGCATAAAACTGGGTAGGCATAAAACTGGGGAAGTTTACACACTTGGGGAAGTGACACACTGGGGGAGGCAACATACTGGGTGAAGCTACACTCTGAGGGAGACATAAAACGGGGGAGGCGACACACTGGAGAGGCATCACACTGGGGGAAGCATAAAACTGGGGGAGGTGACACAAACGGGAGGCATAATACTGGGAGGGCGACACACTGGGAGAGGCAAAAAATGGGGGAGGCATAAAACTGAGGGAAACAACACACAGGGGAAGCATAATACTGGGGGAGGTATAAAACTGGGGGAAGCATAAAACAGGAGAGGTGAAACACTGGCTGAGGCGACACACTTCAGAATGCATAAAACTTGGGGAGGCGACACACTGGCGGAGGCATAAGACTGAGGAAAGAAAATAACTGGGGGAGTCCTAAAATTGGGGGAGGCGACACACTGGGGGAGGTGACACACAGGAGGAGCAATAAACTGGGGAGACATAAAACGGGTGAGGCGATACATTAGGGGAGGCATAAAACTGGGGAAGTTGGCAAACTGGGGGAGGCTACACACTGAGGAGGCATAAAACTGGAGAGAGGTGAAAAACGGGGAAAGGGACACACGGTGCAGGTGACACTATGGGGGGATGCTTAAAACGGGAAACAGAAAATGAAGGAGGCATTTAACTGGGGGAGGCATAAAACTGGTGGAGGCATAAAACTGGGAGAGCCATAAAGCTGGGGGAGGCATAACACTGGGGAGACATAAAATTAGGGGAGGCATAAAACTGGGGAGGTGATACACTGGGGGAGGTAACACACTTAGGGAAACATAAATCTATGGGAGGTATAAAACTGGGGGAGCCATAAAACTGGGGGAGACAACACAATGGGGGAGGCATAAAATTGGGGGAGGCATAATACTGAGGGAAGCAACACACTGGGGAAGCGAAACACTGGGGGAGGCATAAAACTGGGGGAGGTATAAAACTGTGGGAAGCATAAAACAGGAGAGGCAACACACTGGATGAGTCGACTCTTGGGGAGGCATAAAACTGGTGGAGGCATAAAACTGGAATGAGCGAGACACTGGGGGTGGTGACACACTGGTGGAGGCATAAAACTGGGGAAGGCGACACACTGGGGATGAAGACACACTGGGGGAGGCATAAAACATGAGAGGCGTAAAATAAGGGGAGGCATAAAACTGGGTGATGTATAAAACGGGGGAGGTGACACACTGGGGAGGCATAAAACTGAAAAAGGCATAAAACGGGGAGACGACACACTTGGGGAGGCATAAAAGTGGAGGAGGCAAAAAACTACGGGAGACGACAAAATGGAGGGAGGCGACACTGGGAGAGGCTTAAAACCAGGGGAGGCGACACGCTGGGGGAGGCATAAAACTGGGGAAGTTTACACACTGGGGGAAGTGACACACTGGGGGAGGCGACATACTGGGTGAGGCTACACACTGAGGGAGACATAAAACGGGGGAGGCGACACACTGGATGAGGCGACACACTTGGGGAGGCATAAAACTGGGGAAGGCATAAAATTGGAAGGATCGACACACTGGTGGAGGCATAAAACTGAGGAAGGCGATAAACTGGGGAAGAAGACACACTGGGGGAGGCATAAAACATGAGAGGCATAAAATGAGGGAAGGCATAAAACTGGGTGAGGTATAAAACGGGGGAGGTGACACACTGGGGAGGCATAAAACTGAGGGAGGCATAAAACAGGGGGAGACGACACACTGGGGGAGGCATAAAACTGGAGGGGAACATAGAACTGGGGGAGGCATTATACTAGGGGAGGCGACACACTGAAAGAGACATGAAACTGGAGGAGGCGAAAAACTAGGGGAGACGACAAAATGGAGGGAGGCGACACTGGGAGAGGCTTAAAACTAGGGGAGGCGACACGCTGGGGGAGGCATAAAACTGGGTAGGCATAAAACTGGGGAAGTTTACACACTTGGGGAAGTGACACACTGGGGGAGGCAACATACTGGGTGAGGCTACACTCTGAGGGAGACATAAAACGGGGGAGGCGACACACTGGAGAGGCATCACACTGGGGGAAGCATAAAACCTGTGGACTCATAAAACTGGGGGAGGTGACACAAATGGGAGGCATAATACTGGGAGGGCGACACACTGGGAGAGGCATAAAACAGGGGAGGCATAAAACTGGGGGAGGCATAAAACTGAGGGAAACAACACACAGGGGAAGCATAATACTGGGGGAGGTATATAACTGGGGGAAGCATAAAACTGGAGAGGTGAAACACTGGCTGAGGCGACACACTGCAGAATGCATAAAACTGGGGGAGGCGACACACTGGCGGAGGCATAAGACTGAGGAAAGAAAATAACTGGGGGAGTCCTAAAATTGGGGGAGGCGACACACTGGGGGAGGTGACACACAGGAGGAGCAATAAACTGGGGAGACATAAAACGGGTGAGGCGATACGTTAGGGGAGGCATAAAACTGGGGAAGTTGGCAAACTGGGGGAGGCTACACACTGAGGAGGCATAAAACTGGAGAGAGGTGAAAAACGGGGAAAGGGACACACGGTGCAGGTGACACTATGGGGGGATGCTTAAAACGGGAAACAGAAAATGAAGGAGGCATTTAACTGGGGGAGGCATAAAACTGGTGGAGGCATAAAACTGGGAGAGCCATAAAGCTGGGGGAGGCAACACACTGGGGAGACATAAAATTAGGGGAGGCATAAAACTGGGGAGGTGATACACTGGGGGAGGTAACACACTTAGGGAAACATAAATCTTGGGGAGGTATAAAACTGGGGGAGCCATAAAACTGGGGGAGACGACACACGCGGGAGGCATTAAACTGGGGGGGTGACACACTGGGGGAAGTATAAAAGGGGAGACATAAAACTGGGGAAGGTATAAAACTGAGGGTGGGGACAAACTAAAAGAAGGAAAAAAACTGGAGGAGGCATAAAACTGGGGAAGGCATTAAAAAGGAGGAGGTGACACACTGGGGAGGCATAAAACTGAGGGAGGCATAAAACTGGGTGAAGCATAAAACAGGAAAGGCAGCATACTGGGGGAGGCGACACACTGGGGGAGGCATAAAACTGAGAGAGGCATAAAACGGGGGAGGCATAAAACTGGGGGAAGCATAAAACAGGAAAGGCGGCATACTGGGGGAGGCGACACACTGGGGGAGGCATAAAACTGGGTGAGGCATAAAACGGAGGAGGCCAAACACTGGTGAGTCATAAAACGAGGGAGGCACAAAACTGATGGAGGCATAAAACTGGGGGAGACAACAGACTTGAGGAGGCATAAAACTGGTGGAGGCATAAAACTGGGGAAGGCGACACACTGAGGTAGAAGACACACTGGGGTGGCATAAAACATGAGAGGCATGAAACGGGGGAAGGCATGAAACTGGAGGGGGGCATAAAATTGGGAGAGGCATAAAACTGCGGAAGGCGACACACTGGGAGAGGCATAAAACTGGGAGGTATAAACGGGAGAGGTGACACATTGGGTGAGGCGACACACTGGGAGAGGTGACACACTGGCAAAGGGATAAGATTGGGGAAAGCATAAAACTGGGAGAGGCATAAAATTGGAGGAGGAGACTTAGTGGGGGAGGCATAAAATGGAAGAAACTTAACACTGGGGCAGTCAACGCAATGGGGGATCAATAAACTGGGGAGTCATAAAACCTGGGGAGGCGACACACTAGGGGAGGCATAAAACTGGGGGAGGTGACAGATAGGGGGAAGCAGAAAACTGGAGGGATGTGACACACTAGGGGAGGCAACAGACTAGGGGAGGCATTAAACTGGGGGGGGCATTAAACTGAGTGAGGCATAAAATGGGGAAGGCATAAAATGGGGGAGGGGACACACTATGGAGGCATAAAACGGGGAAGGCACAAAACTGAGGAAGGCATAAAACTGTCAGAGACGACACACTAGGGGAAGCATAAATCTAGGAGTGGCATAAATCTGGGGGAAGCAACACACTAGGGGTGGAGACACACTAGTTTAGACATAAAACAGAGGGAGACAACACACTTGGGGAGACGACACACTAAGGGCGGCATAAAATTAGGGGAGGAAACACACTGGGAGAGGCATAAAATGGGGGAAACTAAACACTGGGGTAGTCGACACACTGAGGGAAAAATAAACTGAGGAGACAAATTAAATATGAGGAGGCGACACACTAGGGGAGGTATAAAACTGGAAATAGGCAACAAACTAGGGGAGGCGACATACAGGGGGAGACATTAAACTGATTAAGGCATTAAACTGAGGGAGGCATAAAATGGAGAAGGCATAAAATGGCAGAGGCGACACATTGGGGAGGCATAAAATGGGGGAGGCACAAAACTGAGGGAGGCATGAAACTGGGTGAGGCGACAAACTGGAGGAGGCATGAAACTGGGGGAGGTGACACACTAGGTGAGGCAACAAACTGAAGGGAGGCGACACTGGTGGAGACTTAAAACTGGAGGAGGCGTCACGCTGGGGGAGGCATAAAACTGGGTAGGCATAAAACTGAGGATGTTGACACAATGGGGGAAGTGACACACTATGGGAGGAGATACAGTTATATGAAAAAGTTTGGGCACCCCTATTAATCTTAATCTTAATGTTTTATAAAAATTGGTGTTTTTGCAACAGCTATTTCAGTTTGATATATGTAATAACTGTTGGACACAGTAATGTTTCTGCCTTGAAATGAGGTTTATTGTACTAACAGAAAATGTGCAATCTGCATTCAAACAAAATTTGACAGGTGCATAAGTATGGGCACCCTTATCATTTTCTTGTTTTAAATATTCCTACCACCTTTTTACTCACTGACTAAAGCACTTTTTTTGGTTTTGTAACCTCATTGAGCTTTGAACTTCATAGCCAGGTGTATGCAATCATGAGAAAAGCTACTTAAAGTGGCCACTTGCAAGTTGTTCTCCTGTTTGAATCTCCTCTGAAGAGTGGCATCATGGGCTCCTCAAAACAACTGTCAAATGATCTGAAAACAAAGATTATTCCACAAAGTTGTTCAGGGAAAGGATACAAAAAGCTGTCTCAGAGATTTAACCTGTCAGTTTCCACTGTGAGGAACATAGTAAGGAAATGGAAGAACACAGGGACAGTTCTTGTTAAGGCCAGAAGTGGTAGGCCAAGAAAAATATCAGAAAGGCAGAGAAGAAAAATGGTGAGATCAGTCAAGGACAATCCTCAGACCACCTCCAGAGAGCTGCAGCATCAACTTGCTGCAGATGGTGTCACTGTGCATCGGTCAACTATACAACGCACTTTGCACAAGGAGAAGCTGTATGGGAGAGTGATGCGAAAGAAGCCGTTTCTGCAAGCACCCCACAAACAGAGTCGGCTGAGGTATGCAAAAGCACATTTGGAGAAGCCAATTTCTTTTTGAAAGAAGGTCCTGTGGACTGATGAAACCAAGATTGAGTTGTTTGGTCATACAAAAAGGTATTATGCACGGCGGCAAAAAACACAGCATTCCAAGAAAAACACTTGCTACCCACAGTAAAATTTGGTGGAGGTTCCATCATGCTTTGGGGCTGTGTGGCCAATGCCGGCATTGGGAATCTTGTTAAAGTTGAGGGACGCATGGATTCCACTCAGTATCAGCAGATTCTTGACAATAATGTTCAAGAATCAGTGACAAAGTTGAAGTTACGCAGGGGATGGATCTTTCAGCAAGACAACGATCCAAAACACCGCTCCAAATCTTCTCAGGCATTCATGCAGAGGAACAATTACAATGTTCTGGAATGGCCATCCCAGTCCCCAGACCTGAATATCATTGAACACACTGGGGAAGTGAAGCAATGAAGGAGGAAACACACTGGGGGAGGCGACACACTGGAGGAGGCATTGAATTGCGGGAGACATAAAAGGGGGAGTCATAAAACGGGGGAGACAACAAAATGGGGAAGGCGACAAACAGGGGAAAGCCTAAATTGTGGGAAGCATAAAACAGGAAAGGCATGTATGTAAGTACCTGGATAAGAATGAAGTGATTAACCAGAGTCAGCATGGGTTTATAACTAACAAGTCATGTCAGACTAACTTAATTTCCTTCTATGACAGAATCACTGACAGGGTGGATCAGGGAAATGCTGTAGATATAGTATATCTTGACTTCAGCAAAGCATTTGACAAAGTATCTCACACCATCCTTATTGAAAAAATGACCAAGTATGCAATGGACCAGGCAACTGTTAGGTGGATTCATAACTGGCTTAGTGATCGGACTCAAAGGGTGATTGTAAATGGCTTCACATCCAGCTGGATGAATGTCTCAAGTGGGGTACCACAGGGCTCCGTCCTGGGACCTGTATTGTTCAACATCTTTATCAATGATTTAGATGAAGGAATTGAGGGTAAACTGATTAAATTTGCTGATGACACAAAGCTAGGAGGGATAGCTAATACTAGAGAAGAGAGAGAGAGGATTCAAAAAGACCTAAATAAACTGGAGCAGTGGGCAGCAACCAACAGAATGGTTTTTAACAGGGAAAAATGCTAAGTACTACATCTGGGCAATAAAAATGAAAAAAGCATATACAGAATGGGAGGAATAGAGCTAAGCAACAGTACATGTGAAAAAGACTTAGGTATACTAATAGATCATAGACTGAACATGAGTCAACAGTGTGATGCAGCAGCAAAAAAGGCAAATACAATTCTGGGATGTATTAACAGAAGCATACAGTCTAGATCACGTGAAGTCATTATTGGTCTTTACTCCTCTTTGGTCAGACCTCATCTGGAATACTGTGTACAGTTTTGGGCACCACATTTTAAAAAAGACATAGACAAACTGGAGCAAGTTCAGAGAAGAGCGACCAGAATGGTGACTGGTCTGCAAACCATGTCCTATGAGGAACGGTTGCAGGATTTGGGAATGTTTAGCTTGCAAAAAAGAAGACTGAGAGGAGACTTAATAGCTGTCTACAAATATGTCAAGGGCTGTCACATTGTAGAAGGATCATCTTTATTCTCATTTGCACAAGGAAAGACTAGAAGCAATGGGATGAAACTAAATGGGAGGAGACACAGATTAGATATTAGAAAAAACTTTTTGACAGTTAGGGTGATTAATGAGTGGAACAGGCTGCCACGAGAGGTGGTAAGTTCCCCTTCAATGGACGTCTTCAAACAGAGGCTGGACAGACATCTGTCTGAGATGATTTAGTGAATCCTGCTTTGAGCAGGGGGTTGGACCAGATGACCCAGGAGGTCCCTTCCAACTCTACCATTCTATAATTCTATAATTCTATAAAACTGGAGGAGGCATAAAACTGAGAATATGCCACGCTGGCGGAGGCATAAAACTGGTGGAGGCATAAAACTGCGGGAGGCACAAAATTGAGGGAGTCAACACATAGGGTGAGGCATAAAACTGGGGGACGCGACACACTGAGAGAGACGACACACTGGGGAGGCATTAAACTTAGGGAGGCATAAAACTGGGCGAGGTATAAAATTGAGGGAAGGCGACACATTGATGGAGGTGATACACAGGGGGATGTATTAAACTGGGGGGAGGCATTAAACTGGGGGAATCATTAAAATGAGGGAGGAATAAAACAGAAGAGGCATAAAACGGGTGAGGCGACACACCGGGGGAGGCAAAATATTGGGGGAATGACCCTCTGGGGTGGGAAAAAAAAGGGGAACCAATAAACTGGAGTGTCAAAAAACTGGAGAATGCATAAAACTGGGGGAAGCAACACATTGGGGAAGGCATAAAACTGGTGGTGGTATAAAACTGGGGAAGGCATAAAACTGGTGGAGGAGACACACTGGGGAAGGCATAAAACTGGTGGAGGAAGCACACTAGTGGAGGTTGCTCACTGGGAAGGCATAAAACTGGGGAAGTCGACACATGGGGGAAGCATAAAACTGGGATATGCATTAAACTGGGGGAAGCGACAGAAGGGGAAGGCATAAAACTAGGGGAGGCATAAAACTAGGTGAGGCGACACAGTGGGGGAGGCATAAAACTGGGGGAGGCATAAACTGGAGAGGTGACACACTGGGGGAGGGATAAAATTGGGGGAGGCGACACACTGACGGAGGCGTAAGACTGAGGAGAATAAAAAACTGGGGGAGGCCTAAAAATGGGGGAGGCGACACACTGGGGGAGGTAACACACAGGAGAAGACACACTGAGGGGAGCAATAAACTGGGGAGAGATAAAACGGGGGAGGCAACACATTAAGGAAGGCATAAAACTGTGGAAGCAGGCAAACTGGGGGAGGCTACACAATGGGTAAGCATAAAACTGGGTAGAGGCGAAAAACGGGTGACACACTGGGGAAAGTGACACTATGGGGGAAGCTTAAAACTGGGAAACAGAAAACGGAGGAGGCATTTAATTGGGTAGGCATAAAACTGGGGGAACAACAAGTATAAAAGGGGGAGACAAAAAACTCAGGATGCAACACGCTGGGGGAGGCATAAAATTGCTGAAGGTATAAAACTGGGAGAGGCATAAAACTGGAGGAGGTGACGCACTGGGCGAGGAATAAAACTGGGGAAGGCGAAACTCTGGGGGAGGCGACACACTGAGAGAAACATAAAACTTGGGGAGGAATAAAATTTGGGGAGGCATAAAACTAAAGGAGGCAACACGCATGGGAGGCATAAAACTGGGGGGACGACACACTGCGGGAGGTATAAAAGGGGGAGAAAAAAAACTAGGGATGCAACACACTGGGGGAAGCATAAAACTGTTGGAGGTATAAAACTGGGGGAGGTACAAAACTGAGTTGACACATTGCGTGAGGCTTAAAACGGGGGGACGAGACACACGGGAGGAGGTGACAAGCTAGGGAGGCAACAAACTGGGGCAGACGACGAACTGGGGGAGGCATAAAACTGGGGAGGCATAAAACTAGAGAAGGCGATACACTGGGGAAGGCATAAAACTTGGGAAGGCATAAAACTGGGGGAGGCAACTTACTGAGGGAGTCGACTCATAGAGGGAGGCATTAAGCTGGGGGAGGTATTAAACTGGGTGAGGCATAAAATGGAGAAGGCATATAACGGGGGAGGCGACACATTGGGGAGCCATATAACGGGGTAGGCACAAAACTGAGGGAGGCATAAAACTGGGGGAGACTACACAATTGGGGAGGCATAAAACTGTGGGAGGCATAAAACTGGGAGAAGCGATGCACTGGGGGTGGAGACACACTGGTGGAGGCATAAAACTGGGGGAGGAGACACACTGGGATAAAAGACACACTGGGAGAGGCATAAAACATGAGAGGCATAAAACTGTGGGAGGCATAAAACTGGAGAGAGGCATAAAACTGGTGGAGGCATAAAACTGGGCGAGGCGACAAACTGGGAGAGGCATGAAATGGGGGGAGGCGACACACTAGGTGAGGGGACAAACTGGAGGGACGCGACACTTGTGGAGACTTAAAACTGGGGGAGACATCACGCTGGGGGAGGCATAAAACTAGGTAGGCATAAAACTGAGAAAGTTGACATAGTGGGGGAGGTGACACACTATAGGGGGAGATAGACTGGGCGAGGCTACACACTGAGGGAGGCACAAAATGGGGAAGCCGACACACTGGGCGAGTCATAGAAATGGGGGAGGCATGAAACTGGGGGTGGATTAATACTGGGGAAGCAACACACTGGGGAAGCGAAACAATGAAGGAGGAAACACACTGGGGGAGGCGACACACTGGAGGAAGCATTGAATTGTGGGAGACATAAAAGGGGGAGGCATAAAACGGGGGAGACGACAAAATGGGGAAGGCGACACACTGGGGAAGGCCTAAATTGGGGGAAGCAAAATACAGGAAAGGCATAAAACTGGAGGAGGCATAAAAGTGAGAATATGCCACGCTGGGGGAGGCATAAAACTGGTGGAGGCATAAAACTGGGTGAGGCACAAAATTGAGGGAGTCGACACATAGGGTGAGGCATAAAACTGGGGGACGCAACACACTGAGGGAGGCGACACTCTGGGGAGGCATGAAACTGGGGGAGGCGACAAACTGGGGAAGGCATAAAAATGGAGAAGATGACACACTGGGGAGGCATAAAACTTGGAGAGGCATAAAACGGGGCGAGGCATAAAATTGAGGGAAGGCGACACATTGAGGGAGGCGATACACAGGAGGAGGTATAAAACTGGGAGGAGGCATTAAACTAGGGGAGGCATTAAAATGAGGGAGGCATAAAACGGAGGAGGCATAAAACGGGGGAGGCGACACACTGGGGGAGGCAAAATACTGGGGGAACGACCCTCTGGGGTAGGAAAAAAACGGGGAACCAGAAAACTGGGTTGTCAAAAAACTGGGGAAGGCATAAACCTGGGGGAGGCGACACAATGGGGAAGGCATAAAACTGGTGGTGGTATAAAACTGGGGAAGGCATAAAACTGGTGGAGGCGACACACTGGGAAGGCATAAAACTGGGGGAGAAAACACACTAGCGGAGGTGGCTCACTGGGAAGGCATAAAACTAGGGAAGGCATAAAACTGGAGAAGGCGACACACGGAGAAGGCATAAAACTGGGGTATGCATTAAACTGGGGGAGGCGACACAAGGTGAAGGCATAAAACTAGGGGAAGCATAAAACTGGGCAAGGCAACACACTGGGGAGGCATAAAACTGGGGGAGGCATAAACGGGAGAGGTGACACATTGGGTGAGGCGACACACTGGGGGAGGGATAAAACTGGGGTAGGCGACACACTGACGGAGGCATAAGACTGAGGATAACAAAAAACTGGAGGAGGCCTAAAAATGGGGGAGGCAACACACTGGGGGAGGTGACACACAGGAGGAGACACACTGAGGGGAGCAATAAACTGGGGAGACATAAAACGGGGGAGGCAACAAAACTGTGGAAGCAGGCAAACTGGGGGATGCTACACAATGGGGAAGCATAAAACTGGGGAGAAGCGGAAAACGGGTGACACACTGGTGGAAGTGACACTATGGGGGAAGCTTAAAACTGGGAAGCAGAAAACGGAGGGGGCATTTAATTGGGGAGGCATAAAACTGGGGGAGGTGACATACTGGGGGAGGCATAAAACTGGTGGAGGCATAAAACTGGGAGAGGCATAAAACTCGGGGAGGCGACACACTGCTGAGGCTTAAAATTAGGGAAGGCATAAAACTGGGGTGGTGACACACTGGGGGAGGCATAAAACTGGGGAAGGCGAAACTCTAGGGGAGGCGGCACACTGAGAGAAACATAAAACTTGGGGAGGAATAAAATTGGGGAAGGCATAAAACTGGGGGAGGCGACACACGTGGGAGGTATAAAACTGGGGGGATGACACACTGTGGGAAGTATAAAAGGGGGAGACAAAAAACTAGGGATGCGACACACTGGGGAAGGCGTCAAACTTGGGAAGGCATAAAACTGGGGGAGGCGACTTACTGAGGGAGGCGACACATAGGGGAAGACATTAAACTGGGGGACGTATTAAACTGGGGGAGGCATTAAATGAGGGAGGCATAAAACAGGGGAGGCATAAAACTGGTTGCGGGCATAAAACTGAAAGAGGTATAACACTGGGGGAGGTGACACAGTGGTAGAGGCATGAACTGGTGGAGGCTATACACGAGAGCAGGCGACAAACTGGAGGGAGGCGACACTGGGAGAGGCTTAAAACAAGGGGAGGCATCATGCTGGGGGAGGCATAAAACTGGGTAGTCATAAAACTAGGGAAGGTTTAAAACTGAGGGAAGCGACACACTAAGGGAGGCAAAAAACTGGGGGAGGCATAAAACCGGGGGAGGCGACACAAGGGGGAGGCATAAAACTGGAGGAGGTGGCACACTGGGGAGGCATAAAACTGGGGGAGACAAAAAACTGGGGGAAGAATAAAACAAGATAGGTGGCACACTGGGAGAGGCGACACACTGGGGGAGGCATAAAACGGGGGAGGAGACACACTGTTGAGGCAGAAAACTGAGGGAGCCATAAAACTAGGGGAGAACACACTTGGGAACTGGAGGGGAAGTGACTCACTGGGGTGCAGACACTCTGGTGGAGGCATAAAACTGGGGGGATGACACACTGCGGGAAGTATAAAAGGGCTAGACAAAAAACTAGGGATGCAACACGCTGGGGGAAACATAAAATTGGTGGAGGTATAAAACTGGGGGAGTCACAAAACTTGGGGAGTCGACACATTGGGTGAGGCTTAAAATGGGGGGACGAGACACACTGGAGGAGGCGACACACTAGGGAGGCAACAAACTGGGGGAGGAGACGAACTGAGGGAGGCATAAAACTGGGGGAGGCATAAAACTAGAGAAGGCGACACACTGGGGAAGGCGTCAAACTTGGGAAGGCATAAAACTGGGGGTGGCGACTTACTGAGGGAGGCGACACATAGGGGTAGACATTAAACTGGGGGATGTATTAAACTGGGGGAGGCATTAAATGAGGGAGGCATAAAACAGGGGAGGCATAAAACTTTTTGCGGGCATAAAACTGAAAGAGGTATAACACTGGGGGAGGTGACACAGTGGTAGAGGCATGAACTGGTGGAGGCTATACACGAGAGCAGGCGACAAACTGGAGGGAGGCGACACTGGGAGAGGCTTAAAACAAGGGGAGGCATCATGCTGGGGGAGGCATAAAACTGGGTAGTCATAAAACTAGGGAAGGTTTAAAACTGAGGAAAGCGACACACTAAGGGAGGCAAAAAACTGGGGGAGGCATAAAACCGGGGGAGGCGACACAAGGGGGAGGCATAAAACTGGAGGAGGTGGCACACTGGGGAGGCATAAAACTGGGGGAGTCAAAAAACTGGGGGAAGCATAAAACAAGATAGGTGGCACACTGGGAGAGGCGACACACTGGGGGAGGCATAAAACTGGTTGAGGCATAAAACGGGGGAGGAGACACACTGTTGAGGCAGAAAACTGAGGGAGCCATAAAACTGGGGCAGAACACACTTGGGAACTGGAGGGGAAGTGACTCACTGGGATGCAGACACTCTGGTGGAGGCATAAAACTGGGGGAGGCGACACACTGTGGTAGAAGACACACTGGGGGAGGCATAAAACATGAGAGGCATAAAACGGTAGGAGGCGTTAAACTGGAGGGGGGCATAAAACTGGGGGAGGCAAAAACTGGGGGAGGCGACACATTGGGAGAGGCATGAATCTGGGGGAGTCGACGCCCTAGGGTAGGCGACAAATTGAAGGGAGGCGACACTTGGGGAGGCTTAAAACTAAGGGAGGAGTCAAGCTGGGGAGGCATAAAACTGGGTAAACATAAAACTGCGAAAGTTGACACACTGGGGAGGTGACACACTGGGGGATGCGACATACTGGGTGAGGCTACACACTGAGGGAGGCATAAACGGGGGAGGCGACCAACTGGGGGACGCATAAAATTGGGGGAGGCATGAAAGTGGGAGAGGCATAATACTGGGGGAAGCGACACACTGGGGGAGTCGACACATTGGGTGAGGCATAAAACTGGGGAAAGCGACACACTGAGGGAGGCGACACATAGTAGGAGGCATTAAACTGTGGGAGGTATTAAACTGGGGAAGGCATTAAATGAGGGAGGCATAAAACGGGGGAAGCATAAAACTGGATGGGGGCATAAAACTGAAGGAGGTTTAACACTGGGGGAGGCGACACAGTGGTAGAGGCATGAACAGGTGGAGGCTACACACTAGAGCAGGTGACAAACTGTAGGGAGGCGACACTGGGAGAGGCTTAAAACTAGGAGAGGCGACACACTGGGGTAGAAAACACACTGGGGGAGGCATAAAATATGAGAGGCATAAAACGGTAGGAGGCGTAAAACTGGAGGGGGGCATAAAACTGGGGGAGGCCACAACTGGGGGAGGCGACACACTGGGAGAGGCATGAATCTGGGGGAGTCGACGCCCTAGGGTAGGCGACAAACTGGAGAGAGGCTACACTTGGGGAGGCTTAAAACTAAGAGAGGCATCACGCTGGGGAGGCATAAAACTGGGTAAGCATAAAACTTGACACACTGGGGGAGGTGACACACTGGGGGATGTGACATACTGGGTGAGGCTACACACTGAGGGAGGCATAAACGGGGGAGGCGACCAACTGGGGGAGCCATAAAATTGGGGGAGGCATGAAAGTGGGAGAGGCATAATACTGGGGGAAGCGACACACTGGGGAAGTGACTCATTGAGGGAGGAATTAAACTGAGGGAGGCATAAAAGGGGGAGGCATAAAACAGGGGAGGCGACACACTGGGGAAGACAACACACTCGGGTTGCCTAAATCAGGAGAAGCATAAAACTGGGGAGGAATAAAACTGGAGGAGGCATATAACTGGGGATGCAGCAAGCTGGGGGAGGCCTTAAATTGGCGGAGGTATAAAACTGGGGGAATCGACACATTGGGTGAGGCATAACACGGGGGGACACGACACACTGGAGGAGGCGACACATTAGGGTTGCGACAAACTGGGGGAGGCGACGAACTGGAGGAGGCAACGAATTGGGTTAGGCATAAAACTAGAGAAGGCGACACACTGGGGAAGGCATAAAACTGGGGGAGGTGACATACTGAAGGAGCTGACACATAGGGGGAGGCATTAAACTGTGCAAGGCATTAAATGAGGGAGGCATAAAACAGGGGAGGCATAAAACTGGGGAGGCATAAAGCTGGAGGAGGCATAAAACTGGGGATGGAACTTGCTGGAGGAGGCCTAAAATTGATGGAGGTATGAGGAGGGAGTCAACATATTGGGTGAGGCATAAAACTGGGGGACGCGACACACTGGGGAAGGCATAAAACTTGGGAAAGCATAAAACTGAGGGAGGCATTAAACTGGGGGAGGAATAAAACTGGGGAAGGCGACACAAGGGGGAGGCATAAAACTAAGGGAAACGACACAATGGAGAAGCATAGTACTGGGGGAGGTATAAAACTGGGAGAAGTATAAAACAGGAGAGGTGACACACTGGGTGAGGCAACACACTGGGGGATGCATAAAACTGGGGCAGGCAACACACTGACGGAGGCAAAAAAGACTTAGGAAAGCAAAAAACTGGAGGAGGCCAAAAATTGGGGGAGGCGACACACTGGGGGAGGTGATACACAGGTGGAGACACACTGAGGGGAGCAATAAACTGGGGAGACATAAAACGGGGGGAGACGATACATTAGGGGAGGCATAAAACTGGGGAAGATGGCAAACTGGGGGAGGCTAAATACTGGGGAGGCATAAAACTGGGGGGAGGCGAAAAATGGCGGAAGCGACACACTGGGGGAGGTGACACTATGGGAGAAGCTTAAAACGGGGGAAGCAGAAAACGGAGGAGGCATTTACCTTTGGGAGGCATAAAACTGGGAGAGGCGGCATACTGGGGGAGGCATAAAACTGATGGAGGCATAAAACTGGGAGAGGGATAAACTGGGGGAGGTGACACACTGGGGAGACATATAATTAGGGAAGGCATAAAACTGGGGAGGTGATACACTGGGGGTGGCATAAAGCTGGGGAAGGCGAAACTCTGGGAGAGGCGAAACATAAATCTTGGGGAGGAATAAAACTGGGGGAGGCGACACACGTGGGAGGCATAAATCTGGGGGGGCGACACTGTGGAAATATAAATGGGGGGAGACATAAAACTGGCGGAAGTATAAAACTGAGGGAGGCGACACACTAAAAGAAATAAAAAACCTGGGGGAGGCATAAAACTGAGGGAGGCGACACAAGGGGTAGGCATAAAACTGGGAGAGGCATTAAACTGGAGGAAGTGACACACTGGGGGAGGCATAAAACGGGGGGAAACATAAGACAGGAAATGCGGCATACTGGGGGAGGCGACAAACTGGGGGAGGCATAAATCTGAGTGAGAAACATAACGGGGAGGCCAAACACTGGTGAGGCATAAAACGGGAGAGGCACAAAACTGAGGGAGGCATAAAACTGGGGGAGATGACAGACTTGGGGAGGCATAAAACTGGAGAAGGCGACACACTTTATGGAGGCATTGAACGGGAGAGACGACACACTGGGGAGGCGACACATTGTAGGAGACATAAAACTGAGAGGCAACACACTAGGAGAGGCATAAGACAGAGGAAATCATAAAACTGGAGAGGCATAAAATTGTGGGAGGCAACACACTGGAGGACGCTGACAATGGGGGAAACTAAACACTAAGGTAGGTCACACACTGGGGGAGACATAAAACTAGTGGAGACATAAATATGGGGGAGGCACAAAACTGGGGAAGTCGACACACTGGGGAAGCATAAAATGGGGGAGGCGACAAACTGTGGGAGGTGACAAACTGGGGGAGGCATAAAACTGGAGACGGCAACACACTGGGGGTTGCATAAAACTTGGGGAGGCATAAAATTGGGGGGGCGACACACTGGGGGATGTGACATACAGGGGGAAGCATTAAACTGGGGGAAGAATTAAAAGAGGGAGGTATAAAACAGGGGATGCAACACACTGGGGGAGGTGACACTGGAGGAGGCTACATACTGGGAGAGGCCACACACTGGGGGAAGAATAAAACATGGAACCAGAAAACGGGGGAGGCATAAAGCTTTGGAAGGCATACATCTGAGGGAGGCAACACAATGGGGGAGGCATGAAACTGGTGGAAGTATAAAACTGGTAAAGGCAGAAAACTTGAGGGAGGTAACGTACTTGCGGAGGCGACTCTCTGGGAAGGCATAAAATTGGGGAAGACGACACACTGGGAAAGGCATAAAACTGGGGGAGTCAACATAATTGTGGAGGTGACTCACTGGGAATGCATAAAACTGGGGAGGCATAAAACTGGGGCATGCATTCATCAGGGGATGGCGAGACACAGAGATGGCATAAAACTGGGGGAGGCATAAAACTGGGGGAGGCGACACACTGGGGGAGGCATAAAAGGGGGAGGTGACACACTGGGGGAGGCAACACACTAGGTGAGGCAAAAGATGGGGGAAAGCATAAAACTGGGGGAGACATAAAATTGTGGGAGTCGACACACTGGGAGACACATACAATGGGGGAAGCGAAACCCTGGAGAGGTCACACGCTGGGGGAAGCATAAAGGTATAAAACTGGGGGAGGCGACACACTGGCGGAGGTGATGCACTGGGAAAGCATAAAACTGGAGAAGGCATAAAACTGGGCAAGGTGAAACACTGGGGAAGGCATAAAACTGAGTTGTGCATTAAACTGGGGGAGGCGACACAAGGGGAAGTCATGAAACTGGGGGAGGCATAAAACTGGGGGATGCGACACACTGGGGAGGCATAAAACTGGGGGAGGCATAAAATGGGAGAGGGGACACACTGGGGGAGGGGACTATTGTAGGAGGCATAAAACTGAGAGGCAACACATTGGGAGTTGCATAAGAAAGGGAAAGCATAAAACTGGGGGAGGCATAAAATTGTGGGAGGCGACACATTGAGGGACACATACAACGCGGGAAACTAAATACAGGGGGAGGTCACATGCTGGGGTTGGCATAAAACTGGTGGAGGCATAAAACTGGGGTTGACACAAAACTGGGAAGCTCGGCACACTGGGGAGGCATAAAACTGGGGGAGCATAAAACGGAGGAGGCGACACACTGGGGGAGGTGACACACTTGTGGAGGAATAAAATGGGGAACCAGAGAACGGGGGAGGCATAAAAATGGGGAAGGCATAAATTTGGGGGAGGCAACACTAACAGGAGGCATAAAATTGATGGAGGTATAAAACTGGGGAAGGCATAAATCTGGGAAGGCATAAACTTGGGGGAGGTGACACACTGAGGGAGGCATTAAACTGGGAAAGGCATAAACGGGAGAGGTGGCACATTGGGGGAGGTGACACACTGGGGTAAGCATAAAACTGGGGGAGGCATAAAACTGGGGAAGGCATAAAATTGGGGGAGACACATTGGGGGAGGCGACATACTGGGAGAACGACCAGAAAATGGGGGTGACATAAAACTGGGGAAGGCCTAAAACTGGGTGAGGCAACACAATGGGGAAGGCATAAAACAGGGGGAGGTGATACAATGGGGAAGGTATAAAACTGGGGGAGGCGACACACTAGCGGAGGTGATTCACTGGGAAAGCATAAAACTTGGGAAGGCATAAAACGGGGGGAGGCATAAAACTGGGGTGTGCATTAAACTGGCGAAGGTGACACAAGGCGAAGGCATGAAACTGGGGAGGCATAAAACTAGGGTCAGCAAAAAACTGGGGTCGGCATAAATGGGAGAGGTGACACATTGGGGAGGCGACACACTGGGGTAAGCATAAAACTGGGGGAGGAGACACACTAGGGGAGGCATAAAACTGGGGAAAGCGACACACTGGGAGTTGCGACACACTAGGGGAGGCAAAAAAACTGGAGGAGGCGACACACTGGAGGAGGCATAAAACTAGGGAAGGCATAAAACTGGTGGAGGCGACACACTGGGGGAAGCATAAAACTTGGGGAGGAATAGAACTGGGGGAGGCATAAAACTGGGGAAGGCAACACACTTGGGATGCATAAAACTTGTGGGGGATGAAACATTGGGGGATGAATAAAATGGGGGAGGCATAAAACTGGATGAGGTTTAAAGCTGAGAAAGGCGGGAGGCGAGGCGGGAGCGACACAAGGGGGAGGAATAAAGTTGAGGACAGTATAAAACTGGGGGAGGCGACACACTGGGGGAGGCATAAAACTGGAGGAGGCATAAAACTGGGGAGGCATTAAATGGGAAAGGCGACACACTGGAGGATCAATAAACTGGGGAGACATAAAACATGGGAAGGAGACACAATAGGGGTGGCATAAAACTGGGGGAATAGACACACTGAGGGAGGCATAAAACTGAGGGGAGGCGACACATTAGGGGAGGCAACACTCTGGGGGAGGCATTAAACTGAGGGAGGCAAAACATGGGGAAGTCATAAAACGTGAAAAGTGATACACTGGGGGAGGGGACACACTGGGGGAGGCAACACACTTGAAAAGCTTAAAATGGTAGAGGCACAAAACTGGGGGAGCCATAAAACTGGGGGAGATGACACACTAGGGGAGGCATAAAACTAGGAGAGGCATAAAAATGGGGGAAGCGACACTGGGGGAGGCATAAAACTGGGGAAGTCTACATTCTGGGGGACGTGTCACACTGGGGGAAGCATAAAACTTGGGGAAGCATATAAATGGGGGAGGCACAAAACTGGGGGAGGAGACACACCTGGGAGGCATAAAACTGGGGGAGCAACACACTGGGGGAGGCATAAATCTGGGGAAGTCGACATGCTGGAGGAGGTGTCACACTTTGGGAAGCATAAAACTTGGGGAGGCATATAACTGGGGGAAGCATAAAACTGGGGGAGGCGACACAAGTGGGAGGCATAAAACTGGGGTAGCGACACACTGGGGAAGGCATAAAACGAGGAAGGCATAAAATGGGGGAGGCATAAAATGGGGGAGGTGACACACTGGGGGAGGCCACACACTGTTGGAGGAATAAAATGGGGAACCAGAAAACAGGGAAGTCATAAGAATGGGGAAGGCATAAATCTGGGGGAGGCGACACTAAGGGGGGGGCATAAAACTGATGGTGGTATAAAACTGGGGAAGGCATAAATCTGGGGGAGGCATAAAACTGGGGGAGGCGACAAACTGAGGGAGGCTTACAACTGGGGGAGGCATAAACAGGAGAGGTGACACATTGGGGGAGGTGACACACTGGGGTAAACATAAAACTGGGGGAGGCGACACACTACAGGAGTCATAAAACTGGGGAAAGCGACACACTGGGGGTTGCAACACACTGGTGGAGGCAAAAAAACTGGAGGAGGCGACACAGTGGAGGAGGCATAAAACTAGGGAAGGCATAAAACTGCTGGAGGTGACACACTGCGGGAAGCATAAAACTTGGGGAGGAATAAAACTGGGGGAGGCATAAAACTGGGTGAGGCAACACACTTGGGATGCATAAAACTTGGGGGGTGAAACACTGGGGGATGCATAAAATGGGGGAGGCATAAAACTGTAGGAGCTTTAAAACTGAGGAAGGCAGGAGGTGATGCGAGGGTGACACAAGGGGGAGGCATAAAGTTGGGGACGGCATACAACTGGGGGAGGCGACACACTGGGGGAGGCATAAAAATGGGGGAAGAGACACTGGGGGAGGCATAAAACTGGGGAAGTCGACATTCTGGTGGAGGTGTCACACTGGGGGAAGCATAAAACTTGGGAAAGCATATAAATGGGGGAGGCATAAAACTGGGGGAGGTGACACACGTGAGAGGCATAAAACAGGGGGAGTAACACACTGGAGGAGGTATCAAACTGGAGAAGTCGACACGCTGGGTGAGGTGTTACACTGGGGGAAGCATAAAACTTGGGGAGGCATATAACTTGGGGAGGCATAAAACTGGGGGAGGCAACACATGTAGGAGGCATAAAACTGGGGGAGCAACACACTGGGGAAGGCATAAAATGAGGGAGGCATAAAACTGGGGGAGATATAGAACTGAGGCAGGCGACACACTAAGGATGGCATAAAACTGGTGGAGGCATAAAACTGGGGGAGGCATTACAAGCGGGAGGCTTAAATCTGGGCGAGGCATAAAACTGGGGGAATTGACACACTTGGGAAGCATAAAACTGGGGGGGACATAAAATGGGGGAAAGCATAAAACGGGATTTGCAACACACTGGGTTATCCGACACACTGGAGAAGGCAATAAACTGGGGGAGGCGACACACTGGCGGAGAATTAAGACTGGGGAAAGCAAAAAACTGGGGGAGACGTAAAATTGGGGGAGAAGACACAGTGGGGGATTTTTTTTGCCTCTCCAAGATTTATGCTTCCCCCAGTGTGTCGCCTCTCCTAGTGTGTCGCCTTCACCAGTTTCATACCTCCCCCATTTTGTTGCCACCCCAAAAATTTTATGCCTGTCCCAGTTTTATTCCTCCCCAGTGTGTCGCCTCCCCCAGTTTTATGCCTCTTCCAGTTTTAAGCCTCCACTATTTATGCCTCCCTAGTGTTCCACCTTTCACATTTTATGCCTTCCCCAGTTTTATGTCTCCCCTAGGTTTATTCCTCCCCAATGTGTCACCTTCCCAAGTGTGTTGCCTCTCCCAGTTTTATGCCTCCCCCGGTGTGTAGCCTCTCCCAGTTATATGCCTCCCCAAGTTTTATGCTTCCCCCAGTGTGTTGCCTCCCCCAGTGCTTCGCCTTCCTCAATTTTATGCGTCCCCCCGAGTGTCACCACACCCACTTTTATGCCTCAGACAATTTTATGCCTCCCCAGTGTATCGCCTACCCCAGCGAGTTGCCTCCCCCAGTCTTATGCCTTTCCCAGTTTTATGCCTCCCCAAGTTTTATACCTCCCCCAGTGTATCGCCTTCTCCAGTTTTATGCCTCCCCCAGTGTGTTGCCTTCCCCAGTTTTATGCCTCCCCAGTTTCTCGCCTCCCCCAGTGTGTCGCGTACCCTACTTTTATGCCTCACCCAATTTCCAAATCTCTCAGTTTTATGCCTCCCCCAGTTTTATGCCTCCACCAGTTTTATCCCTACCCCAGCATGTTGCATCACTCAGGTTTATGCCTTCTCCAGTTTTATGCCTTTCCTTTTTTATGCTTCCTTTGTTTTATGTCCCCACCAGTGTATCACCTCCCCCGTTTTATGCCTCCCTCAGTGTGTATCCTCTCCCAGTATGTCGTCTCCCCAGGTCTGTCGACCCAGTTTTATGCTTCCCTCAGCGTGTCGCCTCCCCCAGTTTTAAACCTCCCCCTGTGTCGCCTCCTCCCAGTTTATCACCTACCCTAGTGTGTCCCCTCCCCTTGTTTCATGCCTCTCCCAGTATGTCACCTCCCCCTGTTTTATGCTTTCCCAGTTATCCCCCCCTATTTTTTGGGCTCCCCCAGTTTTATGCCTCAAATTTTTATGCCTCCCCTAGTTTTATGCCGCCCCCAGCGTGTCGTCTCCCCCAGTCTGTTGCTTCCCCCAGTTTTATGCCTCCACCAGTGTGTCATCTCCCCCAGTGTGCTGCCTTCCCGAGTTTTATGCCTCCACCAGTGTGTCTCCACCCCCAGTGTGTCGCTTCCCCTAGTTTTATGCCTCCCTCAGTTTTGTGCCTCCCCTGTTTTATGCCTCCCCAGTGTTTTGCCTTTCCAGTTTTATGCCTTCCCCATTTTATGCCTCCCTCAGTTTAATGCCCCCCAGTTTAACGCCTCCCACAGTTTGTAGCCTCCCCTAGTGTGTCGCCTTATCTAGTGTTGCCTATCTCCAGTTTAATTCCCCCCCTAGTGTGTCGCCTCCCCACGTTTATATCTCCCCAGTTTATTGATTCCCCAGTGTGTCGACTATCCCAGTGTTTAGTTTCGCCATTTTATGCCTCTCCCAGTGTGTCTCCTCCCCCAATTTTATGCCTCCCCCAGTGTGTCGCCTGCCCCAGTGTGTCGCCTTTCCTGTTTTATGCTTTCCCCATTACTATGCATCCGTCAGTGTGTTGCCTCCACTAGTTTTATGCCACCCCTAGTGTGTCGCCTTTCCTGTTTTATGACTCCTCCAGTTTTATGACTCCTCCAGTTTTATGCCTCCTCCAGTGTGTTGCCTCCCCCAGTTTTATGCCTCCCTAGTTTTATGCCTCCCCCTTGTGTCAACTCCCCCTGTTTTATGCCTCCTCCAGTATTATGCCTTCCTTAGTGTGTGGCCTCCCTCAGTTTTATACCTAGCCCAGTTTTATGTCTCCCCTGTTTTATGTGTCCTCCATTGTGTTGCGCCTGCAGGTTTATGCCTTCCATGTGTGTCGCTTTCCCCAGTTGTATACCTCCCCAATTTTATTCCTCCCCAAGTTTTATGTTTCCCTCAGTGGGTCACCTACCTCAGCTTGTCGCCTTCCCCAGTTAAATGCCTCCCCCAGTGTATCACCTCCGCAGTTTTATGCCTTCCCCAATTTTATGCCTCCCCAGTGTTTTGCCTCCCCCAGTGTTTTGCCTCCCCCAGTTTCATCACCTCCCCCAGTTGTATGCCTCCCCAGTGTGTCGATCCCCCAGTTTTATGCCTCCCCCAGTTTTATGCCTCCCCCATTATCTGCTTCCTCCATTTTAAACCTCCCCCAGTGTGTCGCCTCCCCCGTGTGTCGCTTCACCCATTTTTCACCTCTTACCTGTTTTATGCCTCCCCCAGTGTGTCACCTTCCCCAGATTGCCGCCTCCTCCAGTTTTATGCCTCCCCTGGTGTGTCGCCTCCCCCCATTTTATGTCTCCCCAGTTTATTGTTCCCCTCAGTGTCTCATCCCGTGTGTTTCGTTTCCCCCATTGTATGCGTCCCCAGTGTGTCGTGTCCCCCAATTTTATGCCTTCCCCCGTTTTATGCTTTACTCAGTCTTATTCCTTCCCCAGTGTGTCGCCTCCCCATGTTTTATTTCTCCACAGTTTATTGACTCCCCAGTGTGTTGACTTTTCCATTGTTTAGTTTCTCCCATCTTCTGCCTCCCACAGTGTGTCACATTCACCAATTTTGTGCCTCCCCCAATTTTAAGCCTCACACAGTTTTATGCTTTACCCAGTCTTATGCCTCTGCCAGTGTGCCGCCTCCCTCAGTGTTTCACCTTTCACATTTTATGCCTCCCCCAGTTTTATGCCTCTCCCAGTGTGTCTCCCCTGAATTTTATGCCTCCCACATGTGTCGCCTCCCCCATTTTACTGCCTCCCCCAGGGTGTCGCTTCCCAAAGTTTTATGCCCGCCTAGTGTGTCGTCTCCCCCAGTTTTATGTCTCCCCCAGTGTGTTGCCTCCTTCAATGTTTTGCCTCCTCTAGTGTGTCGCCTCCCCTAGTGTATCGCTTCCCCCAGTTTTATGCTTCCCCCAGTGTATTACCTCCCCCAGTGTATCGCCTGCCCCAGTTTTATGCCTCCCTTAGTGTGTCGCCTCCCGATGTTTAATGCCTCCCCAGTTTATTGATCCCCCATGTGTTGACTCCCTCAGTATTTCGTTTCTCCCATCTTATGCCTCCCCAATGTGTCGACTCCCCCAGTGTGTCACCTTTCCTGTTTTATGCTTCCCCGAGTTTTAAGCCTCAACCAGTTTTATGCCTCCCCCATTGTGTCTCCTACCCCACTTTTATGCCTCCTCCAGTTTTATGGCTCCCCCTTTTGTCACCTTCCTCAGTTTCATGCCTTCTCCAGTTTTATGGCTCCCTTAGTGTGTCGCCTCCCTCAGTTTTTTACCTCCTCCAGTTTTGTCTCCCCGTTTTATGCTTCCCCCAGTGTGTCGTCCCCCCAAAGTTTTATGCCTCCCACATGTGTCGCCTTCCCCAGTGTGTCACCTTTCCCATTTTATGCCTCTCCCACTTTTATGAGTCCCCCAGTTTTATGCCTCCCCCAGTATGTCTCCCCCCGAATTTTATGTCTCCCATGTGTGTCAATTTTTGCCTCCCCCAGTGTGTTACCTCCCCGTTTTTTTGCCTCCACCAGTGAGTCGCCACCCCCAGTTTTATGGCTTCCCTCGTGTGTCGTCTCCCCCAGTTTTATGGCTCCCCCAGTTTTTAGCCTCCCGCGTTTTATGCCTGCCAAGTGTGTCGCCTGCCCCAGTGTGTCGCCTTCCCCATTTCATACCTCCAATCAGTATAATGCAAACACTTCGGCCAACATGATAAGAGTCACAGATAGGAGGTATAGAAGAAACACAGCTCACACCCCATAGCCGTGAGATATTGCCTACTCAAAGATATATTTGTAAACACTGGAGAAAACTGAGTATGAGGCATATAAAAAACTTTATTAGTTATAACATAAATTCATAGTGAAAAATATATACATTACAAATATGTGCAAATTGCGGAGCAAGTCAATGAACAGAAGGGTCCCCGCAAACACAATAAAGCAAAGATTAGAGGTCAAATAAGCCCAAAATCCTACTTGTAACTACGGGCAACATTATAATGTTATTAAACATCTGTACTGTCTGGTATGTTAGTAAAAATAACTCACCAATAAAGTCCCCAGAAATTGCTCTAGGAAGGGGGGTACAAGGCAAAAGCGGGCAAATGTGGAAGATACAAGCCTCAACGCGCGTTTCGCGGGGTTTGCTATATCAAGAGGCGTAGTAGTTAGGAGCACCAGCATCGATTTAAATATGTCCCCAAACTAGTCACATGTGCAATCATATGACCGGAAAACATGGCCGCCAACTAGTGTTGTGCGAGCACTAAAATGCTCGGGTGCTCGAAGCTCGGGCCGAGCTCGCCGTGATACTCGGGTGTTCGACCCGAGCAACGAGCCCAATGTTAGTCTATGCGAAACTCGAACATTTTTGCGGTGGCACCCCCGGCAGTCTTTTAAAAGCCTAACAAGAGCCCAAAACGATAGTGACAGTGCTCAAATGACATGGGGACAGCATGGGGATCGCCCCAGGAAGCATTTCTGACCCCCAGTTCACTGCTGTCAACAACGTGGTCAGAGGTATTAAGCCACTTTTACAGGCTCACAATAAAACGTTCAAAAACGAAAGTGAAACTTTTTTCCTGTGAAATATGTTAAGGAACATCCTTTCCAGGGTAAAGACTTGTGTATAAGTTAAAATAAATGACCAAAAACAAAAATACTCCTCCACACCTTCGGCTTTGTTCACAAGTAGCATTTTTTATGCGTTTTTGCACTTTTGTATTGCATTCAACTATGACAAATGCATTCACCGTGAAATGTCATTTTAACATTTTACAACCTTATCTGGCCATGTGCTGTGTGACACATGCATAAAGTGCTGAAAAGACAAGGGAACAGCATGGGGAAGACCCCTGGAAGCATCTCTGACTCCCAGGTCACTGTCTAAAAGTGTGCCCATCATAAGTGATCCTTACCACATCAGAAGATGCAGACTTGCAACTATCCCCATGCAAGTTCTAGTCCCAGGGCAGTGTTCAATTGTACCTCCCCCATTCCTTGCAATACAAGCTCAAGTATGCAGCCTGCCACCCACCCACCCCCAGGCTGCAATACCATACTGCTTGCTTGCTTGAACTTGAAATTGGGCCTTTTAGGCATGTGGAGGCGGAATCTGGCCACCACGTCATGGCTGTGTTGGCGGCCTGGAATCCATACTCAGTCCCCAGCCGCCCGGCGGCCGGGTGTCCATACTCGGTCCCCAGCCACCCCACGGCCAGGTGTCCACACACGGTCCCCAGCCGCCTGGGGGCAACCGGGTGTCCATAAACGGTCCCCAGCCGCCCCTATTTCTCCTTGGAACATCCCCCCACACACTTTTCTTAGCCCGGCCTGCTTTAGGCAGCATTGGACGAGCCCACCAGAGAACCAGACTCCTCCGGTGGGCCCTGACTTCTCCATCGGTGGAGTTGAGAGTGCCAAGGTGAGGAGCATGATGATGATGACAGAAGTTAGCATCTGCTATGTTTTCTTTTAATGCAAGCGTAAGTGTGCAGCCTGCCACCCACCCACCCCCAGACTGCAATTCCATACTGCTAGCTTGCACTTGAAATGGGGCCTTTTAGTTTGGAGGAGGCCGAAGCTGGCCACTACCTCATGGCTGCTTCGGCAGCAAGGTATCCATACTCAGTCCCCAGCCGCCCATATTTGTCCTGGTGTGCCTTATACATAAGATTAAGCGCGTATACCAAAACATTACCTGTGCCCTCCCCAGTGCATTTAGTGGGAAGGAGAGCCTATTCCACTGTAGTGTGTGCATGCCAAACCCCTGTTCATGGTACATGAGAAGATGCCTCCCACCTTGCACCTGTCGTTGCAGACTTGCAACTATCCCCATTCAAGTCCTTGTCCCAGGGCAGTGTTCAATTGTGCCTCCCCCATTCCTTGCAATGCAAGCGCAAGTATGCAGCCTGCCACCCACCCACCCCCAGGCTGCAATACCATACTGCTTGCTTGCACTTTAAATTGGGCCTTTTAGGCATGTGGAGGCGGAATCTGGCCACCACGCCATGGCTGTGTCGGCGGCCTGGTATCCATACTCAGTCCCCAGCCGCCTGGTGGCCGGGTGTCCCCGCTTGCTCCCCAGCCTCCAAGGGGTGGTTGGGTGTCCATACTCGGTCCCCAGCCACCCCTATTTGTCCCGGTAACCTTTCCCACACTTTTCTTAGCCTGGCCTGCTTTAGGGCAGCATTGGCCGAGCCCACCGGACTATCAGACTCCTCCGGTGGGCCCTGGCTTCTCCATCAGGGGAGTTGAGAGTGCCAAGGTGAGGAGCATGATGAGGATGATAGAAGTTAGCATCTGCTTTGTTTTGTTGTAATGCAAGCGCATGTGTAGCACCCTGAGGATTCGGCTGCTACAGGGGTATTGCACCTCAACCCAGAGGTGTGATATTCCACTCCCGGGTAAGGATGGAGTGTGGAACTGAGCTCAGAAAGCTGCATGCACTACACACATCCCATTTCCGGGGAACAGACCAACGGTACTCCCACTTAGAAATGTGCAGGTACGACCGAGTCTGTTCCTGGCTGGAGTGGGAGGGGGGGTGGTACATCCCAAGTAGTGTAGGGGCAGATAGGGGGAGCAGCCTGGGTAAAGATAGGAGCTCATTGGGTGCTGGTCACCTGAGCTCACACATAGAGGGAGTATTTAAGGTGGGCACCATCTAAGATCAGGGTCAGTCTGCCAGAGTCGGTCAGTCAGTCTGTGAGGAGTCAGTGAGTTTGCCACAGTCAGTCTGTGAGAAGCCAGAGGAAGAGGAGCAGAGCAGCCCCAGGCCCAGAGAGAGTGAGAGAGGAGAGTCAGAAGGACCCAGAGAAAACAAGCAGGAACTCTGAGAACCCATATACAAACCTAGGGTGAAGAGTTGGCAAAAGGGTACCGGATCCCAAACTGGTGGGGGCTCAAGCACACCTCAGCCAGAGACCGGAGGCCGTGGGCAGGATCTGCCACGGCCACCCACCACATCCACCCTGAAGGCAAACCACGTGTAGGGTCAGGGAACCCAAGGCCAAGGGTTTCCCAACAGAAGGCCCGAGGGAGCTGGACCTAGGTGGATCCCTGGTGGGGACGGCCAGAAGACAGGACAGGAAGGAGGGCTCAGGGTCACGCTCCGGACTTGCTTGGGGGTTGGCTGAATCCAGGACCTGGTGGACGCAGCACGGCTCGGGTGGTCACTTGAAGCTGGAGTGACCGGAACATCAGCAGTAAGTAAATACCCTAAACTGCACAACCCGACTCTGTCTTTAATTACCATCTGTGCTGCACCACCACAACCCCCATCCTCTGCACCTGACCCCCTGAGGCTATACCCCACCCGTTGGGGGTTATACTATCAAAAGCTGCACCAACACCATCAGCCTCAGCGGACCCTGCTGCAGCGGCGGCCGTAGTGACCGCAATACAACGGGTGGCGTAGTCGACATAAAGAACTTTGTAACATCTGTAGGACTGCCACATACTCTGAGCTTGACACCCTGGGCACGGACCGGGTCACAGCCACTCGGAGACTACAACCCCCATCTGATCCGGCTCCGGGTATTCCCCTAAAGAATATGGCCCAGGGGACGCGTCAACTTTGGCGTAGTCGGCAGGATTACGTGCCCACAACAACCGGGTACTGCGTGCCTGAAGAAAAGAACAAGTTTTCCTCAAAAAGAAGTCTCCTGCCGGTTCCGGAGGGTCCCCGCCATCGGACCCCATCACAGGTCGTTTCCCGCCGGTTGTCCGCCATTAACAGCTTTTTCCCGCCATCTGCAGAGTTTCCCGCCACTGGGAGACGATTCCCGCCATTTCCAAAGGTTTCCCGCCTTGGAAGAGCGGACACCATTATGGGCGTGCCAGAGGGTGGTGAGAGGCCACCTCCCATCGTGGGCCAGGACCGAAAATGGCGCCAAAAGTGGAAACCGCCCCCACCAACAGAGACTGTGATGCTAGAGGTGTTTGTCAGCGTGAAAGAACTGCCCCTGGAGCTGACAATCACCAAGTGGCCCCGGGACCGCCCTCGAAGTGGGAGAACTGAGAAGAAGAGAGCAAAGATGGGTGTCGCCTGGAGCAGTCTGGAGAGAGCGCACCCGGAGACAAAAAGCCTGGAGCTGAGTCCAGAAGAAGCTTACCCGGAGATGGGAGAAGAGCAGAGCAGCACCGGCCCGCTGGCCAGGAGCCTGCTGAAGACAACAGAAGGAGAGCAGAGCAGCACCGACCCGTTGGTCAGGAGCCTGCTAGAAGCAACGACCCCACTAGGCCTAGTGGAGGTCCTGGCACAGCTCCCCCGAGACCGGGAGTGTGCGCAGACCGCTCTGGAGGGCCTCGCAAGGAGGATGGCCCGGGTGCAACGAGAGACGTTGGCGGAGTGGAGCCGTGAGATGGCCCAGCAGACCGAGACCCGTCAGCGGAGTACGCCACCCAAGACGAGGAGACAGACCGCCTCTGAGGATGGCGCAGGAGGACTGAAGGCCGAAGACGGCGCCGAGAAGGGAGCCGAACGAGTGGAGGCAGGTAAAGGGGACGTCTCTACCCCTAACCGGGAAACCGTGTACCTGCCCCAGCTCCCCGTCGCAGATCCCGAAGTACCCCCTGCCGTGCCCGTAACCGCAACGTCACCGCCACAGACTAGGCCTCAACCGGAAGCCGCAGCCGCGACCCCTGTGACGTCACACGCCTCGACCCCGAGCGTGACCAAGCAGGAAGTACCACCAGCATGGTCGCAAGGCCTAGTACCCCCGGGCGCCGCAATACCAACAGCGCCCCCTACCTCCGCGGAGCCCCCGGCCTGGTCGCAGGGCCAAGTAGCCCAGGGCGCCGCCGTCCTTACGGTGCCCTTCACTTTCCAGGTGCCCCAGGCCTGGCCGCAAGGCTTGGGCAACCCGGGCGCCACTTCCACCGCGCCCATAAGACCAAGAGTGCCGCACCTGGGTGAGGACCTGTTCGCCCAACATACGTGCCCGGATGGGCAGCCCTTTATTTGGCCACCGGAGTTTCACCATCCCCGACTCCGGAAGGAGAGACCCCTAGATGAACCCCTGATCCCGGCTCCAAAGCCCGTCAAGAGGATCTCGCCCCCGCTGGCAGAAGCGCAGTTTGAGTGGGACCCCACCGGAGAAGACCTCATGGGGTTCACTCAAGAGACTCGGGCAGCCGCAGCGGAGCGTGCAGAGTGCTGCCGCCAGCAGCTCGAGGTCTTTGAGAGAGAGCGGAGAGAGAGGCGGGTCCGGGAACAACAAGCCCAGATAAGGAGCGCGGAGCAGAAGAGCCGGGCAAGGAGGAATCCCCGTGCAGCTCATGGTCCCCCTTCCACCGGGACTGTGATCAAGTTCAATATGCAGCACGGGTGGGGCTTCATCCGAGACCACCGCACCCCAGGCGACGTCTTCGTGACCAGGAGAGACGTTGAGTCCCACCTACCGGAGGGACACAGAGGTCGTGACCTTTACATCGGGGACGAGGTCACCTTCACCCGGCACAAGTGTGCCAAAGGACCCTACGCCCTCCATGTGCATCGCCTGACGGAGGAAGAGCTGCGGTGTGAGGAGGAAGAACAAGAGGACCCGGAAGGGTCTGAAGTTAAAGGTAACCACAAAGAAAGAGCAGGAGGACGTCGTCGTTAAGTACAGCGGAGCAGAAGCTGTATATAGTTGCCCGTCGGGGCACAGTGAACTGTTACTGCTGCTATCATAGTCCCCGTTGGGACCAGCAAGTGTGAACTGTTTACCCGTTTATCCCTTAAATCCCACTGACCGAGGACTGAGAGCGGTCATTCCTCCCTAATACCTGGCCGAGGACTGAGAGCGGCCATATACCTTGTAAATAGTTGCGCGTCCTAAAGCGCCCCCTACCGGTTTTATAGGAAAGCCACGAGTTCCAAAGACTGTCGCACTTTACCCGGTCACACGTTGCACAGTGACCGGAGGAGGAGCCAGAGGCGACGAGAATGTTATTAATATGAAAAGTTTTATGATGATGCTGATATATATATGATATTTTGTATGTTTTATTATGTTGTTTATATGAAAAAAAAAAAAAAAAAAATGTATGTTTGTGGATGTTTTATATCTTACAGCTCGAGGACGTGCTGTGATTTACCAGGGGGGAATGTAGCACCCTGAGGATTCGGCTGCTACAGGGGTATTGCACCTCAACCCAGAGGTGTGATATTCCACTCCCGGGTAAGGATGGAGTGTGGAACTGAGCTCAGAAAGCTGCATGCACTACACACATCCCATTTCCGGGGAACAGACCAACGGTACTCCCACTTAGAAATGTGCAGGTACGACCGAGTCTGTTCCTGGCTGGAGTGGGAGGGGGGGTGGTACATCCCAAGTAGTGTAGGGGCAGATAGGGGGAGCAGCCTGGGTAAAGATAGGAGCTCATTGGGTGCTGGTCACCTGAGCTCACACATAGAGGGAGTATTTAAGGTGGGCACCATCTAAGATCAGGGTCAGTCTGCCAGAGTCGGTCAGTCAGTCTGTGAGGAGTCAGTGAGTTTGCCACAGTCAGTCTGTGAGAAGCCAGAGGAAGAGGAGCAGAGCAGCCCCAGGCCCAGAGAGAGTGAGAGAGGAGAGTCAGAAAGACCCAGAGAAAACAAGCAGGAACTCTGAGAACCCATATACAAACCTAGGGTGAAGAGTTGGCAAAAGGGTACCGGATCCCAAACTGGTGGGGGCTCAAGCACACCTCAGCCAGAGACCGGAGGCCGTGGGCAGGATCTGCCACGGCCACCCACCACATCCACCCTGAAGGCAAACCACGCGTAGGGTCAGGGAACCCAAGGCCAAGGGTTTCCCAACAGAAGGCCCGAGGGAGCTGGACCTAGGTGGATCCCTGGTGGGGACGGCCAGAAGACAGGACAGGAAGGAGGGCTCAGGGTCACGCTCCGGACTTGCTTGGGGGTTGGCTGAATCCAGGACCTGGTGGACGCAGCACGGCTCGGGTGGTCACTTGAAGCTGGAGTGACCGGAACATCAGCAGTAAGTAAATACCCTAAACTGCACAACCCGACTCTGTCTTTAATTACCATCTGTGCTGCACCACCACAACCCCCATCCTCTGCACCTGACCCCCTGAGGCTATACCCCACCCGTTGGGGGTTATACTATCAAAAGCTGCACCAACACCATCAGCCTCAGCGGACCCTGCTGCAGCGGCGGCCGTAGTGACCGCAGTACAACGGGTGGCGTAGTCGACATAAAGAACTTTGTAACATCTGTAGGACTGCCACATACTCTGAGCTTGACACCCTGGGCACGGACTGGGTCACAGCCACTCGGAGACTACAACCCCCATCTGATCCGGCTCCGGGTATTCCCCTAAAGAATATGGCCCAGGGGGCGCGTCACATGTATGTAGTAGCGGCTAGGCCTGAGGTGGTCAGCGTTTTGGCGCATATCCTACCTCCTCCGAGGATTGCTGGATGTTTTCCTGCTACTATCCAAGTTCTATGACTCCCGTTAAAACAAAGCTTCAGGTGATAAATGATGGATGAGGTAGTGGCAAAGAAGAAAGAGCAGGAGGAACAGGGACCATTCACATCAATATCAGGCCAGTCAACCAGATATGTCTTGTAGGATATGTTTCTGTAACAAAAGGAGCGGTTCGGCTACACAGTTATAGGGCATACAGTGAGTGCAATGCCTACCAAAAATTTCGAGCCACTCCAATGCCCCTTGGAAATGACATGGAGGTCAGAGGGCGTTAACTAAACCTTTTTTTCCATTTATAGCAACTGGGTCTCCCGTGCACTATTGGCCTAAGCAGTGAATGGAAGGCTTTCCAAAAATTATGAGGAACTGCAATGCCCCTTACAAGAGCCATGTGTGGCACCCCAGGGGTCTGGTCACCACAGTAATAGAGATATTACGTCGGAGAGCAAGTGGGAGGTTTCCTGGTCAGGATCCCTTAAACATGCAACATCCTCCTCCCCCAATCCAGTGAGGGGAGGATTCTGCCCTTATAAACTGGATCTGGGGCGGGGTTGAGTGAGTCAGAGAACAGTCAGAGTCAGAGTGAGAGCAAGGGAAAGTAACAGCAAGGTGCTCTGTAGGAGCTAGGAGCTAAAGACAAAGGGCTGGAAGCTGAGCAGAGCTCGCCCTGGCAGAAGACAATAGGAATCGGACACAGGAGTCCGAAGCTGTGAGGACTTATATATCCAGCAGCTGAAACCAGCCGGCAAAGGATTTCAGGTCATCTGGCCATAGAAGCCCGGAGGCTCAGTCACAAGCAAGGGACCAGCACCGCCGTCGTGGAGCGGAGGCTAACAGAAGGCCCCAAGTCACCAGCCATATGGGTGAGCACTACACAGTACACTCAGGGACATGGGCTACTTCTACCCGCTTACAGCAAGGTAGCCAGGAAGAGTGCAGACAGACGGGGAGGCCTACAACTCCACCTGGCCTGGGGAACTCTTGCTTGCTCACAGACTGACCAGGCCTCTTATGCTAGCCAGTACTCCCTGGCTATAATCATCAGTAAAGACCCTGAACTGCACTGCAAAGACTCTGAGTCATTCCTGCTGCGCTCGTGCACCATCACCCCCATCATCCACACTCACTGCCCTGAGGCTATACTCCTCCCAAGGGGAGTTATCCCATTCTATGCTGCGCACACAACACCAGCCTCAGCGGTCTGCCTCGCAGCGGTGGTACTCCCTGACCGCAATCCACGGGTGGCGCAGTCGGACAATTAACCTCAAAACCTAAGAAAGACTGCCACTGGTTTGACCAGCCTGAGCCACGGGACCAGGTCACCGCCACGGAGACTACAGACCCCAGAGACCCGGCACCGGGTATCCCACACACGTGTACACACGGCCCAGGGGGCGCGTCACATGCAGTACAGCATATTACAAACATAAGTCCCATTATTGGGGAGTGGGTGTCCCATAGTATTTGCTTATGCTTTCCCAGCAAAAGCTGCCAAAGATTAGGACAGAGCAACTTGCAATGCCCCTTACAAGAGCCATGCAGTACAGCATATTACAAACATAAGTCCCATTATTGGGGAGTGGGTGTCCCATGGTATTTGCTTATGCTTTCCCAGCAAAAGCTGCCAAAAATTAGGACGGAGCAACTTGCAATGCCCCTTAAAAGAGCCATGCAGTACAGCATATTACAAACATAAGTCCCATTATTGGGGAGTGGGTGTCCCATAGTATTTGCTTATGCTTTCCCAGCAAAAGCTGCCAAAAATTAGGACAGAGCAACTTGCAATGCCCCTTACAAGAGCCATGCAGTACAGCATATTACAAACATAAGTCCCATTATTGGGGAGTGGGTGTCCCATGGTATTTGCTTATGCTTTCCCAGCAAAAGCTGCCAAAAATTAGGACGGAGCAACTTGCAATGCCCCTTAAAAGAGCCATGCAGTACAGCATATTACAAACATAAGTCCCATTATTGGGGAGTGGGTGTCCCATAGTATTTGCTTATGCTTTCCCAGCAAAAGCTGCCAAAAATTAGGACGGAGCAAATTAGGACGGAGCCCAGGAAGGGGCTGGGGGAAAATGTCTGCAAGTGGGTAGCTAACTGGCTAAAGGATAGAAGGCAGAGGGTGGTTATAAATGGAATATACTCAGATTGGGTAAGCGTCACTAGTGGGGTACCACAGGGGTCTGTACTAGGCCCAATGTTATTTAACATCTTTATTAACGACATAGTCAACGGGATAAATAGTAAAATATCAATATTTGCAGATGACACAAAGTTATGTAAAACAATTAATACAAAAGAGGACAGTGCAGACCTACAGAGAGATTTGGATAAGCTGGGTAGGTGGAGCATTAAATGGCAAATGAGGTTTAACGAGGAGAAATGTAAGGTCACACATATGGGAAGGAAAAATGGAAGTCACCAGTACTCACTGAATGGGAAATCATTGGGGAATTCAGAGATGGAGAAGGACTTGGGCATCTTGATTGATAGCAAACTAAATTGGAGTGCCCAAAGTCAGGCCGCTGCTGTAAGGGCAAACAGGGTAATGGGATGTATCAGAAGAGGTATAGCTGCAAAGGATGAGAACATTGTTCTTCCACTGTACAAAGCACTGGTCAGACCACACTTGGAATACTGTGCTCAGTTATGGGCCCCAATATATAGAAAGGATATAAATGAGCTTGAAAAGGTACAAAGGAGGGCAACAAAATTAATAAAGGGAATGGAGGGACTGCAATACCCAGAGAGGTTGGCAAAACTAGGACTATTCAGCCTGGAAAAGAGAAGGTTGAGGGGGGACATAATAAATGCAGGGGCGGACACAGACTGTAGTGGGCCCCTGTGCAAGAAATTTTTGGGGGCCCCCCCCCCCTGCGCTTCATAAGGCAACAAAGTTATGTAAACATAACCCCCCCATGTGCAGCTCTCATCCCCCCCATGTGCAGCTCACCCCCCCCGATGCATCTCTCATCCCCCCCCGTGCATCTCTCACCCCCCCATGTGCATCTCTCACCCCCCCATGTACATCTCTCACCCCCCCATGTGCATCTCTCACCCCCCCATGTGCATCTCTCACCCCCCCATGTGCATCTCTCACCCCCCATGTGCATCTCTCACCCCCCCATGTGCATCTCTCATCCCCCCCATGTGCATCTCTCATCCCCCCATGTGCATCTCTCATCCCCCCCATGTGCATCTCTCATCCCCCCCATGTGCATCTCTCATCCCCCCCATGTGCATCTCTCATCCCCCCCCATGTGCATCTCTCATCCCCCCCCATGTGCATCTCTCATCCCCCCCCATGTGCATCTCTCATCCCCCCCATGTGCATCTCTCATCCCCCCCATGTGCATCTCTCATCCCCCCCATGTGCATCTCTCATCCCCCCCATGTGCATCTCTCATCCCCCCCATGTGCATCTCTCATCCCCCCCATGTGCATCTCTCATCCCCCCCATGTGCATCTCTCATCCCCCCCATGTGCATCTCTCATCCCCCCCATGTGCATCTCTCATCCCCCCATGTGCATCTCTCATCCCCCCCCATGTGCATCTCTCATCCCCCCCATGTGCATCTCTCATCCCCCCCATGTGCATCTCTCATCCCCCCCCATGTGCATCTCTCATCCCCCCCATGTGCATCTCTCATCCCCCCCATGTGCATCTCTCATCCCCCCCATGTGCATCTCTCATCCCCCCCATGTGCATCTCTCATCCCCCCCATGTGCATCTCTCATCCCCCCCATGTGCATCTCTCATCCCCCCCACTCCTAGTTAATTAATTGTATTTAAGAAAAATAAAACTTGTTATACTTACCCCCATGCGATCCCTGCAGAATCCTGGCGCTCGTCCACGTCGCTGCCACCAGGCTCTCCTGACGTTCGGCCATGTGACGGTGCCACATACATAGCCAACAGCTTTTGTTTTGGCCAAAAGATTTTTAAAGCCGCCACCACGATAAGGTAGACTCTTCTGGCCGGGCCCTACTATAACCTATTAAAATTTTCTTAAAATATCCAATACTCTTTTTAGATATATTTTTATTTAGTTTTCTTTAAGGGAATGTGTCATATACATTTTTTTTTTAAATGACCAATAATACCACATACAGGGAATACCGCCACACCATCACCAGACCACATATTACCACAACATAGTGACCGAATAATACCACACAGAAGGGAGAAAAACTGCCACACCATGACCAGACCACATATTACCACCACATTACTAATATTACCACCACATTACTAATATTACCATAAGTGTCATTATACACGGGAGCTCTATACATGGTATGTATAATGTAAGTGTCCAGGTAATCTAGTGATCACCAGTGACATTATACACAGGAGCTCTGTATATAGTGTCAGTGTACAGGTAATACAGTGATCACCAGTGACATTATACACAGGAGCTCTGTATATAGTGTACAGGTAATACAGTGATCACCAGTGACATTATACACAGGAGCCCGGTACATAGTATATAGTGTAAGTGTACATGTAATGCACTGACTCACTGGTGACGTCTCTAGGTGAAGTCCTTCAGCTACGCTTTTCTCCTTCATCCAGCACAGACCGCCATCACGTCTTCCAGCCAGAACTCGTCTCTGCATAAAATAACACAGTTATCTAGAGCACATTCCCCAACTTCTACATTACGCAGCTGAATACAGACGTGCATCCACCATCAATATATGGTTAGTTATTATGCCACCTACCATTCCAAATATAAATTGTAATCCACCACGGTGCCCCCATTAACTGTAAATAGGCACTTAATATATAATTTAATTAGAACCTCTACTCTATACTTCCTGCTCCCCGCATTCATTATTTACATGCACCCCCTGCCCCAATTCATTATATCATGTCCGTGCTCTCCCCACCCCATCGTCATTTATCATTTACTCTCCCCCACCCCACATTCATTATGTGCAGCTCATTATCCCCCTACTCCCAATTCCCCCATGTGCAGCTCATTTTCTCCCAATTCCCCCATGTGCAGCTATCACCCCCCCATGAGCAGCTCTCACCACCCCCCCATGTGCACATCTCTCATCCCCCTCCCCCACATGTGCCCCTCTCTCATCCCCCTCCCCCACATGTGCCCATCTCTCATCCCCCTCCCCCACATGTGCCCCTCTCTCATCCCCCCCATGTGCAGCTCTCACCACCCCCCCATGTGCCCCTCTCTCATCCCTCTCCCCCACATGTGCCCCTCTCTCATCCCCCTCCCCCACATGTGCCCCTCTCTCATCCCCCTCCCCCACATGTGCCCCTCTCTCATCCCCCCCATGTGCATCTCTCATCCCCACCATGTGCACATCTCTCATCCCCCTCCCCCACATGTGCACCTCTCTCACCCCCCCATGTGCATCTCTTATCTCCCCCCCATGTGCATCTCTTATCCCCCTCCCCCATGTGCATCTCTTATCCCCCTCCCCCATGTGCATCTCTTATCTCCCCCCCATGTGCATCTCTTATCTCCCCCCCATGTGGATCTCTTATCCCCCCCCCCACATGTGCACCTCTCTCACCACCCCCACCCCATGTGCATCTTTTATCATCCCCCCCCCACGTGCACCTCTCTCATCCCCCTCCCCCCCACGTGCACCTCTCTCATCCCCCTCCCCCCACATGTGCACCTCTCTCATCCCCCCCACCCCATGTGCATCTTTTATCATCTCCCCCCCCCCCCATGCATCTCTTATCACACACACACACACCTCCCATTCCCCCCACTCCTAGTAAATTGTATTTTGAAAAAAACAAAACTTGTTATACTTACCCCCATGCGATCCCTGCAGAATCCTGGCGCTCGTCCAAATCGCTGACACCAGGTTCTCCTGACTTCCGGCCATGTGACGGCGCCGTCACATGACCGGAAATCAGGGGAATCATGAAGGCGCTGCCGCAGGAGCGCAGCGCAGCGCTGAGATGTCCCGGACCCGGCGCTTAGCATGGGGCCGGGGGCCCCATGAGGAGAGAGACTCACAAGAGGGGGCCCCCAACGGGGCTCCAAGGGGGCCCCTACCGGCTGGGCCCCACACTGGAGTCAGGGCAGACATGCCCTGATGGCGGCCCTGCTGGAGGCTGGAGGGGCCCCCTCTCCCTCGGGGCCCCCGTTCAATGAACCGGCTGCACGGGCGGTAGTTCCGCCCCTGAATAAATGTGTACAAATATGTTAGGGGACAGTATAGAGATCTTGCCCGGGATTTGTTCAAAAGGAGGGATATTACGGTAACAAGAGGGCATTCACTAAGACTGGAAGAGAAAAGGTTTCAGCACCAGCATAGGAAGGGGTTCTTTACGGTAAGAGCAGTGAGAATATGGAATTCACTGAGTGAGGAGACGGTAATGTCAGATTCACTACACCAGTTCAAGCGGGGACTGGATGCATTTCTAGATACCAGGCAGATTTCAGCATATACTTAAAAATAAAATAAAATAGTAGGTTGATACAGGGATTTATTCTCACTGCTGGTTTCAGAGTCGGGAGGGAATTTTTCCTCAGGTGAAGATTGGCTAAATCATTTGGGGTTTTTGCCCTCCTCTGGATCAACTTTAGCAATTACAAAACTAACAGGTCGAACTTGATGGACGCAAGTCTTTATTCGGCTTTACAAACTATGTTACTAACTTGCAATGCCCCTTACAAGAGCCATGCAGTACAGCATATTACAAACATAAGTTCCATTATTGGGGAGTGGGTGTCCCATGGTATTTGCTTATGCTTTCCCAGCAAAAGCTGCCAAAAATTAGGACGGAGCAACTTGCAATGCCCCTTAAAAGAGCCATGCAGTACAGCATATTACAAACATAAGTCCCATTATTGGGGAGTGGGTGTCCCATAGTATTTGCTTATGCTTTCCCAGCAAAAGCTGCCAAAAATTAGGACGGAGCAACTTGCAATGCCCCTTACAAGAGCCATGCAGTACAGCATATTACAAACATAGGTCCCATTATTGGGGAGTGGGTGTCCCATAGTATTTGCTTATGCTTTCCCAGCAAAAGCTGCCAAAAATTAGGACGGAGCAACTTGCAATGCCCCTTACAAGAGCCATGCAGTACAGCATATTACAAACATAAGTCCCATTATTGGGGAGTGGGTGTCCCATGGTATTTGCTTATGCTTTCCCAGCAAAAGCTGCCAAAAATTAGGACGGAGCAACTTGCAATGCCCCTTACAAGAGCCATGCAGTACAGCATATTACAAACATAAGTCCCATTATTGGGGAGTGGGTGTCCCATAGTATTTGCTTATGCTTTCCCAGCAAAAGCTGCCAAAAAATAGGATGGAGCAACTTGCAATGCCCCTTACAAGAGCCATGCAGTACAGCATAATTACAAACATAAGTCCCATTATTGGGGAGTGGGTGTCCCATGGTATTTGCTTATGCTTTCCCAGCAAAAGCTGCCAAAAATTAGAACGGAGCAACTTGCAATGCCCCTTACAAGAGCCATGCAGTACAGCATATCACAAACATAAGCCCCATTATTGGGGAGTGGGTGTCCCATAGTATTTGCTTGTGCTTTCCCAGCAAAAGCTGCCAAAAATTAGGACGGAGCAACTTGCAATGCCCCTTACAAGAGCCATGCAGTACAGCCTATTACAAACATAAGTCCCATTATTGGGGAGTGGGTGTCCCATAGTATTTGCATATGCCTTGCAAGCAAAAGCTGCCAAAAATAAGGACGGAGGAACTTGCAATGCTGGCACCCTGGTGGTATAGTGGTGGTGGAGGCTGAGGATAAGGAGAAGAAGATTAAACAGCCGAAACGAGGAAGCGTATACCCTTGTGTGGGTGTGAAGCGGTGCATGTGAATACACCTCCCGGAATAACACAGTGGATTTGACTTTATGTTACTCTGCTGTCATTTGGTGGTGATGAGAAGTCTGGCCCAATTCAGCCCTTGTTCATTTTGATAAGGGTCAGCTTGTCAGCATTGTCAGTTGACAGGCGAGTGCGCTTATCAGTTATAATTCCCCCAGCAGCACTAAAAACATGCTCCGATAACACGCTAGCGGCAGGGCAGGCCAGGACCTCCAAGGCGTACAGAGCGAGTTCATTCCAAGTGTCCAGCTTGGATACCCAATAATTAAAAGGCACAAAGGAATCATGGAGGACGCTGGTACGATCGGCAAGGTACTCCCTCACCATCTTTTGAAACTTTCCACTCCTTGTGAGAGTGCCCCGCGCCTCAGGGCCTGTAAGCTGGGCGGGTGTCAGAAAACTGTCCCAGAACATTGACAGTGTTCCCCTGCCTCTGCTGGATTGGAGTTGCATCTCTCTCGCCTGTACGCCTTGGTTGGGCAACGAACTGTGACCTCTGCCGCTAGCGTGTTCAGATGGGAATTTTTTTAAGAGTTCTGCAGCAAGGGCCTTCTGGTATTGCCCCATTTTTGTAGACCTCTCCACCTCAGTAATAAGAGAGTGAAAGTTCTCCTTGTAGCGGGCGTCTACAAGTGTCACCAACCAGTAATGTCTGTCACACAACATTTTGACAACGCGAGGTTCACGGTTAAGGCAGCGTAACATAAAGTCAGCCATGCGTGCCAGACTGGTAACGGGCAAGATTTCCGTGTCCTCACCAAGATGACGACTGACCATGCTCTCCTCCTCCTCCTCCTCTTCCTCCTCCCCCCTGTCCTCAGGCCACCCACGCTGAACCGACGGTATGACACTTGTACAGGTACTACCGTCTACAACGCATGATAGCAGCTCCTGTTCTTCCTCCTCCTCCTCCTCCTCTCCCTCATTGTCCCCCAAAGCACGTTGGGATGAGATGAGGCTGGGCTGTGTGTAATCGCCCGCTATGGCTTCTTGATCCATCTCATCATACTCTGGCTGCAATGCCTCCTCTTTAATTCTCTGCAGAGAGCATTGCAAAAGACAAGTGGGATGCTGACACTAATGATGGCGTCATCGCCACTCACCATCTTGGTGGCCTCCTCAAAGTTTGTCAGGATGGTACATATGTCAGACATCCAGGTCCACTCCAGAGGTCTTATGTGTGGAGTCTGACCTGAATATCGACGGCCTTGTTGTAGGTGGTACTCCACAACTGCTCTCTTCTGCTCACAAATCCTTTGCAACATGTGGAGGGTAGAGTTCCAACGTGTGGGGACATCACACACCAGTCGGTGTGCCGGAATCTGCAAACGCTGCTGGAACACAGCAAGGGCGGCGGAAGCTGTAGCCGACTTGCGAAAATGAGCTGACAGGCGGCGTACTTTCACGAGCAGATCTGGCAACTCGGGGTACGATTTAAGAAACCGCTGAACCACAAGGTTAAGCACATGAGCCAGGCATGGTACGTGTGTGATCTCGCCTCAGAGCCGCCACCAGGTTAAAGCCATTGTCACACACGACCATGCCGGGATGTAGGTTCAGCGGTCTCAGCCACAGATCTGCCTGCTCTTTCACAGCTGTCCACAACTCACAAGCAGTGTGAGGTTTATCACCTAAGCTTGAGTTTCAGCACAGCCTGTTGCCGCTTGGCAGAGGCAGTACTGCAATTCTTCCAGCTTGTAACTGATGTGGTGATATCTGAGATGGAGGCTGAACATGAGGAGGAGGAGGAGGAGGATGCGCAGGAGCTGTACACTGTGGGGGCAATTCTGACTGACATAGGGCCCGCAATCCTCGGTGTGGGGAGGATGTGTTCCGTCCCAAGGTCCGACTGGGTCCCGGCTTCCACTATGTTTACCCAGTGTGCCGGCAGAGAGATGTACCATCCCTGGCCACAAGCACTTGTCCACGTGTCCGTTGTCAGGTGGACTCTCCCAGTAACTGCGTTGTTGAGGGCACGGCAGATGCTTTGGGACACGTGCTTGTGTAGTGCGGGGATGACACACCTGGAAAATAGTGTCGGCTGGGGACCGAGTACCGAGGGACGGCCACCGCCATAAGATTGCATAAGGATTCCGTCTCCACCAGCCTAAAAGGCAGCATTTCCAATGCAAGCAGTCGTGAAATGTGCGAATTTAGGACTGTGGCCTGTGGGGCGTTAGCTGCGAATTTCCGCTTTCGTTCAAATGTCTGGGATATGGACAATTGAACGCTGCGGTGGGACGTGGACGTGGATATTGATGCTGTTTCTTGAGAAACTGCCATAACAAGTGAAGACTGAGAGGAGGGGGCATCTTTACATGCAGTATGGATAGAGGATTGCCTTGCACACACAACAGGGGGTTCTATTGCACGCACAACAGTGGAAGAAGCAGTGGTGACACCCGCTGACACTGGTCGTGGACCCTGGGTTTCGCCCCACAAAGTCGGGTGCTTTGCTGCCATGTGCCTGATCATGCTGGTGGTGGTCAGGCTGGTAGTTTTGTCACCCCTGCTGATGCTGGCATGGCAGGTGGAACATATGGCCTTTTTGGGGTTATCAGCAGAGTCTTTAAAAAAATTCCAGACTCTGGAAGACCTACCGCTTGTACTGGCAACGTCCCTCGTGTTGGTGTTACGGGGAACGGTTGCCTGCCTTCTGTCTGCGGCCACCACACTGCTTCTTCCTGCCTGTTGGGGTACTCTGCCTCCCTCCCTCTGTGTGCTGCTGGCCTCACTCTGCATGTCCTCCTTCCACATTGAGTCAGTTACTAGATCATCCACCACCTCCTCCTCTTCCACTTGCGCACCACGATCCTCCTCCTCACTTCCTGGCAATTGTGTCTCGTCATCGTCCACCTCTTGTGACAGATTGCCAACGTCGACTTCCTGTGGCCGTGGCTGTTCAAATATTTGGGCATCGCAACATGGGATCTCCTCTTCCACGACTTCAAGCATATCAGGCAAGGGGCCCAAATATGGAAATGGACCAGTGAACAGCTCTTCAGAGTGTCCAAGTGTGGGATCACTTGCTGTCTGACGACACTCGGCATGGTGGGAGGAAGGAGCATCAGGGTGAGGAGGAGTATGCGGTCTAGACTCACGGCTACTAAGAGTTGACCGTGTGGAAGACAGACCAGAGGTGGTGGTGCCCAGGTAACTGGAAGTATTATCTGCTATCCAATTAATAACCTGTTCACACTGATCAGTTCTTAATACTGGTGTTGTTCTGTGCTTCCCTAGTAATTTGGTCAAGAAGTGGGAGCGAGAAGATATGTCTGTTGGTTGTGGCACATTTTCACCTTGGCCACGGCCCCATCCTCTGAACGAACCATCACCAGAACGTCCACTTCCACGTCCCTTGCCACGCTCCTTGCCCATTGTAAATGAAGTAAAATAGCTTACACTTGCACTATCAATGGAAAAAGGGTAATACAGAGTAGATTAGAACCGTGGAAGAGGAAAACCACAGTTATTGTTTACTGGGGTATACCACACTTTTTTAAATAGAGATATTTGCGGCTGAACAGTGAGCGACACACTCAAACTGCTTTTTTTTAGATACCAAAGGCCCAAAACTGGATAGTACAGCGATTTGACCCGTGGAACTGCGAAACCACACTGGGATGTCGGGCCTACACAAGACTATTTTCAACAGAGATATTTTTGTGTCACAACAGTCAGGAGACACTACGTCCCTTGCCACGCTCCTTGCCCATTGTAAATGAAGTAAAATAGCTTACACTTGCACTATCAATGGAAAAAGGGTAATAAAGAGTAGATTAGAACCGTGGAAGAGGAAAACCACAGTTATTGTTTACTGGGGCATACCACACTTTTTTAAATAGAGATATTTGTGGCTGAACAGTGAGCGACACACTCAAACTGTTTTTTTTTTAGATGCAAATGGCCCAAAATGGATAATACAGAGGTTTGAACCGTGGAAGTGCAAAACAACACTTCTGTTTCTCTAGCCTACACCAGACTATTTTCAACAGTTATATTTGTGTCTGAAAAATCAGAGACACGCTTTTTTTTGGGGGGGGGGGGACTCACCAAAAGGTTAATAAGACGGGTATTTGTACAGTGTGAAGGAGGAAAAAAAAAGGAGGATTTAGATGAAAAAAAAAAAGGATTTTTCCTGGCCCCCGACACCTGGTGCTAAGTCCAGCAATTTCAGCAACAGGAGCACACAGGACTGTAATACAGCGTTTGCTGGTATAACCACTGTGTCTCCTATACAGCCTGCCTGCCTGGTATCTGGGATGGATATTAGTCCTGAAAAGGACTGTTTGTTTGTTCTGACAGCCTTTACAGACCCTACACTAACTATTTCGCAGTTTATATTTCTCCCTAAATCAGCAGTGCTGTCCCTACACTGTCTAATCCGGAGCGACTGTGTCCAAGATGGCGGCGCCCCATTTTAAATACTTGAGGTGACGCTGTGCGGCCAGCCAATCACTGTAATGCCCACAACCAACATGGCTGCAGCATTACAGTGACTGGCTGGCAAGCCCTGCATGTTCATTGGCTCTGTAAAGAGCGCCAAACATGCAGGGCGGAGACCCGAGCTCCCGCCCGAGTAACCAGGAAATGCTCGGTGCTCGCCGAACATCCCGAGTAGCGTGATGCTCGGGCGAGTACCGAGCAGTGTCGAGCATGTTCGCTCAACACTACCGCCAACTGGATGACGTATACGGCGCATGCGCCGGGATCGTCAAGACCTCCTGCCCCCACCGCGTCCGTCATGAAGCCGACGAAACCCCGGAAGTGCCAGTAGGACAGCATCTGGAGAAGCATTGACACCATGGAGACAGATGCGCGGGGACGCAGGAGGGTGAGTAGCCCCGTGCATGCGCACCGCCTAACCATAAAGCCGCACATATTCTCCAGCAATGAATTATCACCCTAGACCAATATATGACAGCGTTGATAATGCACAAATAATTCCATTTACAAAGTCGCATCAAACAGAGATCAGTGTCTCATAAAACATATAAATATGAATATACATGTATAGGACAAAGAGGTCACAGAGATATATAAATATGATAGTGTGCAGAGTATAAGGGTATCTACAAAGAGGGAGAGAACGGGCGACCTGATAGGCAATGTCCATGAGTATCGGTCAGTCATTCCATTTCTTTTTATTTTCATGGGGAGCAGGAGGGATTTCACCAATATAGAAACATCAAGGCAAGACAGATATGAAGTCCATAAGGAAAGGACACTAGGTGCAAAAAATAAAATAGGTTAAAATTAAGATCAAAATAAAAAAATAAAAAAATAATAATATACAACCCACTGAAGCCCACCACATCAATAAGATGTACAGAGCAGAATCAACAGGAGAGCATGTATACACTACCAAATTTATTTAGTTATATACCTCTCCCGGAATGATCACCCACACATATACCTTATGTGTAGATGTATCACTCCAAAATACAATATAAGTAGTGACAACATGAATAAACCGAATGAGGCGCAGAGCAACACCAGCCTATATCAAAGAAAGAATGAAAAGCCCAGGTTTTCATTCAGAGGAACTGTCCGACCGGGACGGCCCTAATGGTGGAAGGGTCATGTGCCGACGTAGCATGTATCAGGGAGTTTACGGAGGTAGGCTTCCTATAAACATCAGTCTGGATCCGACAATCAAAATCCACCTCAAGGGTGACATCCAAAAAGTCGATCCGTCTAGAGTGATGAGTATAGGTAAGCCTAATCGCACGTACATTAGAATTCAGTCGTAACATAAAATAATCGAGCTCCTCCACCGTCCCCTGGCAGAGAAATATGATATCATCTATATATCTCATCCATGACACGACCCGGTCCGTGCCCTGTATCCCCTCATTGCCAAAGATCTCCCTCTCCCAAGCACCCAGGAAGAGATTGGCATACGAGGGGGCACAGGCCGCACCCATCGCCGTGCCACGCCTTTGGAGATATACTGTGTCTTTAAAAAGGAAATAATTGTGGCAAAGGACGAATTGGAGGAGCTCAAGGATAAATTCCCTGGACGGGCCGTCCAGGTCAGAGCCCCCCAGGAAGAGGCGGGCTGCAGACAGGGAGCTTAGAATCAGAGTTCGGGAACACGTACGGGACATTGGCGCGGCTTGAACGGCCGCGGACCCCCGGGAGCTCAAGACATTACCACGGCATTTTAGGGCCGTTCACAATTGTGACCCCCGCTCACTCAAAGTGCGGGGCATAAATAGGGTATGTCTGCGCTCCCGGGGTGGGAACGCCAAACGTCTCCTGGCACAAAAGGAGGCGAGATGGATTATTACTCTTGACACCCTGGCACAACGGGGTCTGAATGAAAACCTGGGCTTTTCATCCTTTGTTTGATATAGGCTGGTGTTGCTCTGCACCTCATTCAGTTTATTCATGTTGTCACTACTTATATTGTATTTTGGAGTGATACATCTACACATAAGGTATATGTGTGGGTGATCATTCCAGGTGCGGTATATAACTAAATAAATTTTGTAGCGTTCTCCTGTCGATTCTGCTCTGTACATCTTATTGATGTGGTGGGCGTCTGTGGGTTGTATATTATTTTTTTATTTTTGATCTTAATTTTAACCTATTTTATTTTTTATTCCTTTCCTTATGGACTCTATATCTGTCTTGCCTTGATGTTTCTATATTGGTGAAATCCGTGTGCTCCCCATGGAAATAAAAAGAAATGGAATGACTGACCGATACTCATGGACATTGTCTATCAGGCCGCCCGTTCTCTCCCTCTTTGTAGATACCCTTATTCTCTGCACACTATCATATTTATATATCTCTGTGACCGCTTTGTCCTATACATGTATATTCATATTTATATGTTTTATGAGACACTGATCTCTTTTTGATGCGACTTTGTAAATGGACCTATTTGAACATTATCAACGCTGTCATATATTGATCTAGGGTGATAATTCATTGTTGGAGACTATGTGCGGCTTTCTGGTTAGGCGGTGCGCATGCGCGGGGCTACTCACCCTCCTGCGTCCCTGCGCATCTGTCTCCATGGTGTCGACGTTTCTCCGGACGCTGTCCTACTGGCACTTCCGGGGTTGCGTCGGCGTCATGACGGATGCGGTGGGGGCGGGAGGTCTTGACGATCCCGGTGAATGCGCCGTATACGTCATCCGGTTGGCGGCTATGTTTTCCGGTCATATGATTGCACATGTGACTAGTTTGGGGGCATATTTAAATCGATGCTGGTGCTCCTAACTGCTACGCCTCTTGATAAAGCAAACCCCGCGAAACGCGCGTCGAGGCTTGTATCTTCCACATTTGCCTGCTTTTGCCTTGTCCCCCCCTTCCTAGAGCAATTTCTGGTGACTTTATTGGTGAGTTATTTTTACTTACATGCCAGACAGTACGGATGTTTAATAACATTATAATGTTTGAAACTCACCTAATCTCCTGAGTTGCTTGTGTCACTTTGTGAGTCTTGCTCTTGCCACCAGTTTTTGTATGAATCTTTTGACTGTTTCCCCTTTATAGTGTTACCCTGCTACTCATTGGGTCATTTTGTTCCCCTTTCCTTAGATAAGGACTAGGTTGCCCGTAGTTACAAGTAGGATTTTGGGCTTATTTGACCTCTAATCTTTGCTGTATTGTGTTTGCGGGGACCCTTTGGGGAATTCCTGTTCATTGACTTGCTCCGCAATTTGCACATATTTGTAATGTATATATTTTTCACAATGAATTTATGTTATAACTAATAAAGTTTTTTATATGCCTCATACTCAGTTAACTCCATCAGTTTAATGTCTCCCCCACTTTAATGCCTCCCACAGTGTGTTGCCTCCCCTAGTGTGTCGCCTCCCCAGTTTTATGCCTCCCCCACTGTGTCGACTCACTCGATTTTAAGCCTCCCGTATTGTGTCTCCTCCCCACGTTTTATGTCTCCCCAGTTTATTGATCCCCCAGTGTGTCGACTTTCCCAGTGTTTAGTTTCCTGCATGTCATGCCTTTCTCAGTGTGTCGCCTCCCCCAATTTTATGCCTCTCCCAGTTTTATGCTTTCCCCAGTGTTATGCCTCTACAAGCATGTCACCTTTTCGGTTTTATGCTTTCCCCAGTGTTATGCCTCGCCCAGTTTTATGCCTCCCCCAGTGTGTCACCTCCCCCAGTTTTATGCCTCCCCCATTGTGTCGCCTTCCTCAGTGTGTCGACTCCCCTAGTGTGTCGCCTCCCCTCAGTTTTATGCTTCCCTCAGTGTGTTGCCTCCCCACATTTTATGTCTCCCCAGTTTATTAATCCCCATAGTGTCTACTCCCTCAGTATTTTGTTTCCCCCATCTTATGCCTCCCCCAATGTGTCACCTTCCCCAGTGTGCGGCCTTTGCTGTTTTATGCTTCCCTAAGTTTTATGCCTCCCTAAGTTTTATGCCTCCCCCATTGTGTCTCCTACCCCAGTTTTATGCCTTCCCCAGTTTTATGGCTCTTCCTTTTTTCGCCTTCCTCAGTTTCATGCTGAAACAGTTTTATGCCTCCCCCAGTTTCATGCCTCCCTTAGTGTGTCGCCTCCCTCAGTTTTATACCTCCCCCAGTTTTATGTCTCCCCCGTTTTATGCTATCTCCAGTGTGTCGCCCCCTAAGTTTTATGCCTCCCACATGTGTCGCCTCCCCCAGTGTGTCACCTGTCCCATTTTATGCCTCTCCCAGTTTTATGATTCCCCCAGTTCTATGCCTCCCCCAGTTGGTCTCCCTCAGAATTTTATGCCTCACATGTGTTTCGACTCCCCCAGTTTTATGCTTCCCCCAGTGTGTTGCCTCCCGCAGTTTTTTTGCCTCCACCAGTGTGTCGCCACCCCCAGTGTGTTGCTTCCCCCAGTTTTTTGCCTCTCCCAGTTTTATGGCTCCCCTAGTATGTCGTCTCCCTCAGTTTTATGGCTCCTCTTGTTTTGTGTCACCCCGTTTTATGCCTCCTAAGTGTGTCGCCTCCCCCAGTGTTTCGCCTTCCCCATTTTATCCCTCCATCAGTTTAATGTCTCCCCCACGTTATTGCCGCCCACAGTGTGTTGCCTCCCCTAGTGTGTTGACTCCTTCAATTTTATTCCTCCCCTATTGTGTCTCATCCCCACGTTTTATGTCTCCCCAGTTCATTGATCCCCCAATGTGTCGACTTTCCCAGTGTTTAGTTTCCCCCATCTTATGCCTTTCCCAGTGTGTTGCCTCCCCCAATTTTATGCCTCCCCAAGTTTTATGCTTTCCCCAGTCTTATGCTTCCGCCAGTATGTTGCCTTTTTAGTTTTATGATTTCCCCAGTTTTATGCCTCCCCCAGTGTGTTGCTACCCCAAGTTTTATGCTGCCCTCAGTGTTTCGCCTTCCTCATTGTGTCAACTCTCCTAGTGTGTCGCCTCCCCCCAGTTTTATGCTTTCCCCAGTGTGTCGCCTTTCCTGTTTTATGCTTCCCCAAGTTTTATGCCTCTCCCATTGTGTCTCCTACCCCAGTTTTATTCCTTCCCCATTTTTATGGCTCCTCCTTTTTTCAACTTCCTCAGTTTCATGCCTCCCCAGTTTTATGCCTCCCTTAGTGTGTCGCCTCCCTCAGTTTTATACCTCCCCCAGTTTTATGTCTCCCCCGTTTTATGCTTCCCCCAGTGTGTCGCCAACCTCCAAGTTTTATGCCTCCCACATGTGTTGCCTCCCCCAGTGTGTCACCTTTCTCATTTTATGCCTCCCCCACTTTTATGACACCCCAGTGTTATGCCTCCCCTAGTGTGTTTTATGCTTCCCTATTGTGTCACTTCCTCCAGTTTTATGCCTCACCTTGTGTCGCCTCCCCCACTTTTATTCCTCCCCCACTTTTATTCCTCCCTTAGTGTGTTGCCTTCCTCATTTTTATACCTTCCCCAGTTTTATGCCTCCACCTGTGTGTCGCTACCCCCAGTTTTATGCCACGCCGCCAAGTTTTATGCCTCACACATGTGTCGCCTCACCCAGTGTGTCAGCTTTCCCATTTTATGCCTCCCCCAGTTTTATGACACCCCAGTATTATGCCTTCCCCAGTGTGTTTCCCCCGAATTTTATGCCTCCCATGTGTGTCAATTCCCCTAGTTTTATGCCTCCCCCTGTGTGTTGCCTCCCCCAGATTTTTTTGCCTCCACCAGTGTGTCGCCACCCCCAGTGTGTCACTTCCCAAGGTTTATGCCTCTCACAGTTTTATGGCTCCCCTAGTGTGTCGTCTCCCCCAGTTTTATGGCTCCCCTGTTTTATGCCTCCCAAGTGTGTCGCCTCCCCCAGTGTGTCGCCTTCTCCATTTTAATGCCTCCATCAGTTTAATGCCTCCCCACTTTAAAGCCTCCCACAGTCTGTTGCCTCCCCTAGTTTGTCGCCTCCCCCAGTGTGTTGCCTCACCCATTGTGTCGCCTCTTCTGCATTATGCTTCCCCCAGTTTTATACCTCCCCCAGTGTTATGTCTCCACCAGTGTGTCGCATCACCCAGTGTGTCGCCTCTTCTGTTTTATGCTTCCCCCAGTTTTATATCTCCTCCAGCTTTATGCTTCCCTATTGTGTCACTTCCTCCAGTTTTATGCCTCCCCTTGTGTCGCCTCCCCCAGTTTTATTCCTCCCCCACTTTTATTCCTCCCTTAGTGTGTTGCCTTCCTCAGTTTTATACCTTCCCAGTTTTATGCCTCCCCCGGTGTGTCGCTACCCTCAGTTTTATGCCACGCCGCCCAGTTTTATGCCTCCTCCAGTTTTATGCCTCCCTTAGTGTGTCGTCTTCCTCAGTGTGTCGACTCCGCTAGTGTGTCACCTCCCCCAGTTTTATGCTTCCCCCATTGTGTTGCCTCCCCCAGTGTATCGCCTCTCCCAGTTTTATGCCTCTCATAGTGTGTCGCCTCCCAACTTTTTGTCTCCCAGTTTATTGATCCTCCAGTGTGTCGACTCCCTCAGTATTTCATTTCCCCCATCTTATGCCTCCCCCATTGTGTTGCCTCCCCCAGTGTGTGGCCTTTCCTGTTTTATGCTTCCCCAAGTTTTATGCCTCCCCCATTGTGTCTCCTACCCCAGTTTTATGCCTTCTCCAGTTTTATGTCTCCTCCTTTTTTCAACTTCCTCAGTTTCATGCCTCCCAGAGTTTTAAGCCTCCCCCAGCTTTATGCCTCTCTTTATGTGTCGCCTCCCTCAGTTTTATACCTCCCCCAGTTTTATGTCTCCCACATGTCGCCTCCCCCAGTGTGTCACCTTTCTCATTTTATGCCTCTCCCAGGTTTATGACTCCCCCAGTTTTATGCCTCCCCCAGTGTGTTGCCTACCCCAGTTTTTTTGCCATTACCCTTGTGTCGCCACCCCCAGTGTGTTGTTTCCCCCAGTTTTATGCCTCTCTCAGTTTTATGGTTACCCCTAGTGTGTCATCTGCCCCAGTTTTATGGCTGGCTCCCCCAGTTTTGTGCTTCCCCCGTTTTATGCCTCCCAAATGTGTCACCTCCCCCAGTTTGTCACCTTCCCCAATTTATACCTCCATCAGTTTAATGCCTCCCCCACTTTAATGCCGCCCACAGTGTGCTGCCTCCCCTACTGTGTCGCCTCCACAGTTTTATGCCTCCCCCAATGTGTTGCCTCCCCAGTTTTATGCCTTCCCCAGTGTGTTGCCTCACACAGTTTGTTGCCTCTCCTGTTTTTTGCTTCCCCCAGTTTTATACCTCCCCCAGTGTCATGCCTCCCCTAGTGTGTCTCCTCACCCAGTGTGTCACTTCTACTGTTTTATGCTTCTCCCAGTTTTCTACCTCCTCAGTGTGTTGCTTCCTCCAGTTTTATGCCTCCCCTTGTGTCGCCTCCCCAGTTTTATTCCTCCCCCAGTTTTATGCCCCCCTGAGTGTGCTGTCTTTCTCAGTTTTATACCTTCCCCAGTATTTTGCCTCCCCCATTTTATGCCTCCCCCAGTTTTTCGCCCCTCCAGTTTTATGCATCCCCCAGTTTTATGCATCCCCCAGTTTTATGTCTCCTCCAGTGTGTCTTCCCCTGAATTTTATGCCTCCCATGTGTGTCGATTCCACCAGTTTTATGACTCCCCCAGTGTGCTGCTTCCCCCAGTTTTTTTGCCTCCACCAGTGTGTCTTCACCCCCATTGTGTCGCATCCCCCAGTTTTATGCCTCTTCCAGTTTTATGGCTCCCTTAGTGTTTTGTCTCCCCCAGTTTTTATGGCTCCCCCAGTCTCATGCCTCCCCCGTTTTATGCTTCCCAAGTGTGTTGCCTCCCCCAGTGTTTCGCCTTCCCCATTTTATACCTCCATCAGTTTAATGCCTCCCCCACTTTAATGCCTCCCACAGTGTGTTGCCTCCCCTAGTGTGCCGCCTCTCCAGTTTTATGCCTCCCCCACTGTGTCGACTCCCTAGATTTTATGCCTCCCCTATTGTGTCTCCTCCCCACGTTTTATGTCTCCTCAGTTTATTGATCCCCCAGTGTGTTGACTTTCCCAGTGTTTAGTTTCCCGCATCTTATGCCTTTCCCAGTGTGTCGCCTCCCCCAATTTTATGCCTCCCCCAGTTTTATGCTTTCCCCAGTCTTATGCCTCCGCCAGTGTGTCACTTCCCCCAGTGTGTCATCTCCCCCAGGATTTCAGCTCTCCCATTCATTGCCTACTCAGTTTATTGTCTTTTTAGTTGATATCCTTCCAAGCTTACCCCCAGTTTTGTCTCCCCAGTGTGTCACCTCCCCATTTTTATGCCTCCTCAGTTTGTTGCCTCCCCAGTTTTATGCCCCCCCAGGTTGTTGCCTTCCCAGTGTGTCACCTCCCCAGTGTGGCGTCTCCCTAGTGTGTTGCCTCCCCAGTGTATCGCCTCCCTTTTACTCCCTCCTCAGTTTATTGTTTTCTTACTTTATAACCTTCCCAGTTTACCTCCCAGTTTTATGCCTCCCCAGTTTTCCACCTCCCCAGTTTTATGCCTCCCTAGTGTGTCGCCTCCCCTTTTTTATGTCTGCCAAGAGAGTCGCCTCCCTAATTTTTTGCCTTCCCAGGTCTTTGCCTCCCCCAGTTTTGTGCTTTCCCCAGTTTTATGCCTCCCCCAGTTTCATGCCTCCCCAGTGTGTCGCCTCCTTTCAGTGTGTCGCCTTCCCCGGTGTGTCGCCTCCCCTGTTTTATGTCCTCCCAATTTAATGCCTCCCGCAGTTTAATGCTTCCCCCAGTTTAAGGCCTCCCCCAATGTGTCGCCTCCCCTTGTGTGTCACCTCCCCTAGTGTTTTGCCTCTCCCCAGTTTTATACTTCCCACTGTGTGTCACCTCCCTAGTGTGTCATCTCCCCAGTATATAATTTCCCTTATGTTTATGCCTCCCACGTTCATGTCTCCCCCAGTTTTATGCCTCCCCCAATTTAATGCCTTCTCCAGTTTGTCGCCTCCCACAGTGCAGTGTGTCACCTCCCCCAGCATGGTGCCTCCCCCAGTGTGGCGCTTCCCCCAGTTTTATGCCTCCGCTAATGTCACCTTCCCCAGTTTTATGCCTCCCCAAGTGTGTCGCCTCCCCCAGTTTTATGCCTCTCCTAGTTTTATGCCTCCACCAGTTTTATTCCTCACCCAGTTTTATGCCTCCCCCAGTGTGTCGCCTCTCCCATTGTGTTGCCACCCCCAGTTTTTGCCTCCCCCAGTGTGTCACCTCCCCTGTTTTATGCGTCCCTCAGTTTTATGCCTCCCCCAGTTTTATGCCTCCGCCAGTGTGTCGCTTCCCTCAGTTTTGTGCCTCCCCCAGTGTTATGCCTCTGTCAGAGAAATATTGAGTATTATTGAAAATATTCTTTCTCCCCTTGTCATAGATAATAAGAATTCTTTCTCCCATGCCCCTCTCCACCCCTACCTCATCCACCTTTTGTCTGTACAAGAGCTGTCTCCATATAAATCTCAGCACAAAACCCCAATTAACACACTCCTGAGTAAGGCCTTGTACACAAATTCTGGCAAGATATGTGCCACCAGCCTACTTAAAATGCGAGTAGATTTCCCCTCGCAAAGGCAGGAGACAGTTAGATGCAGGCATGCGATAAATCTACAGATACCTGTTGAAATTTCATTCCCAGGGCTTCAAAGAGAGTTTAACAAAAGTCTCCAGGCCCTTCGGAGCCGAAACTAAATATGGAATAACTAAAGCTCTATACATTCGATAATGATGGGATCCATATTTTTAGTGACAGGGTCAGCTGGGGAACGATAGTGATATTTTCCTGTCGCTGTAACACCCTCTGTAGAGCTGTAGTGCAAAAGCTCCATAATAATGGGTTGCAGGTATACCATGCATGGTCTCTAAATGAAGGTAAAATCATAACAGAAAATATGGCGTCGTTTGCAAGCTTCTGCGATTAACGAGAGATAAGTTATCGCAAAAGTTAGCATTTTTAATAAAAACATGAAGGCTGGAACCCAGCTGCTGTTATGTCAGCACAAGGGGGTGTGGGCAGGTATCTCCCTTCAGCATAACTTAGTCTGCTGAGGTTGAAGTAACACTAATTGCCAGGGGGGTATAGATACTATAAGCAATGGGTCACATTCGATAACGTTCAAATCAAATCGGGGAGCCCCAACTCCACCCATAGTGATTTGTCCCTGCGAACTGTATAGAGTAAGTTTCTTCTTTAATCCTTATTATTTTGCGTAACTGCTTAAGTATTGTATGTCTCCTTTGTAAAATTCTTTTGTATATTTTTCCTAAACACGGCCTCCCTTTTGGATTAAATATAAAATGTAATAGTTCTGTTTCTTTTGTCCTGTAATCGTTCCCTCCCCTGAAGCCATATGCTACCAGAACGCAGGCGTCCGGCCTTGCCTGTATTATACTTCACACTCGGCCAGTGGTGGCAGCAAATAATATTAATAATTGGGCTATCGTGTTGATGACAGTAACCGTACGGAGAGTGTAAATACGTATTCCATGCGTTGGAATCCAGAGGTGTAACGCAATACGCTCACTGGTCACTAGCCGATACTTACGTAGAGAGTAGTGGGGACCATGTGCTTGCGGATCCCTGACGAAATTGTGACAGTGACAGCAACGGTGAAATATTGTGTGATCTCCCCGGTGTTGCCATTGTGGAATCCCTGACAGCCTCCCCCAGTTTTATGTCTCACCAGTTTTAAGCCTCCCCCAGTGTGTCGCCTCCCCCAGTGTGTTGCCTTTCCCATTTTATGCCTCCACCGTTTTATGCCTCCCCTAGTTTAATGCCTCCCCCAGTTTAATGCCTCCCCCAGTTTAATGCCTCCCCCAGTTTAATGCTTCCCCCAGTGTATCGCCTCCCCCAGTTTTATGCCTCACCCAGTTTTATGCATCCCCCAGTTTTATGCCTCTCCCGTTTTATAACTCCCCCAGTTTTATGCCTCCCCAGTTTTAAGCCTCCAGAGTGTGTCGCCTCCCCCAGTGTGTCACCTCCCCCAGTGTGTCACCTCTCCCAGTGTGTCGCCACTCACGTTTTATGCCTCCCCCAGTTTTTTGCCTCCCCCAGTTTTATGCCTCCCCCAGTGTCGCCTACCCCAGGTTTATGCCTCCCCTAATTTAATACCTCTTCCAGTGTGTCGCCTCCCCCAGTTTTATGCCTCCCCAAGTGTGTTGCCTCCGCCAGTTTTATGCCACCCCCAGTTTTATGCTTCCCCAGTTTTATGCCTCTCCCGTTTTACACCTCCCCCAGTTTTATGTCTCCCCTAGATTTATTCCTCCCCCAGTTTTATTCCTCTTCCAGTATGTAGACTTTCCCAGTGTTTTGCCTCCCCCAGTTTTATGCCTCCCCCGTTTTATGCCTCCGCCAGTGTGTCACCTCCCCCAGTGTGTCTCCTCCCCCACTGTGTTGCCTTCCCCGTTTTATGCCTTCCCAGTTTTATGCCTCCCCAGTTTAATGCCTCCCCCAGTGTGTCGCCACCCCCAGCGTGTCGCCTACCCCAGTGTGTGACCTCCCCCAGTGTGTCACCTCCCCCAGTTTTATGCCTCCCCCATTTTTTTGCCTCCATCAGTATGTCGCTTCCCCAGTGTGTCACCTCCCCCAGTGTTTCGCTTCTCCCATTCATTGCCTCCCCAGTTTATTGTTTTCTTAGTTTATAGATACCCCAGTTTACCCCCCAATTTTATGCCTCCCCAGTGTCGCCTCCCCATTTTTTTGCCTTCCCAGTTTTGTGTCGTTTCCCCAGTTTATTTCCCCTCTCAATTTATTGCCCTCTTAGTTTATTGCTTCCCCAGTTTATTGCCTCCCCCAGTGTACCGCCTTCCCAGTTTATTGCTTCCCCAATGTATTGCCTCCCGTTTATTGCCTCCCCAGTTTATAGTTTTCTTAGTTTATTGCCTCCCCAGTTTATTGCTCCCCGTTTATTGCTCCCCCTGTGTATCGCCTCCCCAGAGTGTTGCTTCCTCAATGTATTACCTTCCCTGTGTATTGCTCCCCCAGTTTATTGCCTCCCAGTTTTCCTCCCCAGTTTATTGCTCCCCCAGTTTATTGATCCCCCAGTTTATTGCCCCTCTAAGTTTATTGCTCACCCAGTTTATTTCCTCACAGTTTTTTGCCTCCCCAAGTGTATTCCCTCCCCAGCTCCCACAATTAATTGCCTCCCTACTTTTTTGCCTCTCCCAGTTTATTGCATCCCCAAGTTTATTGCATCCCCATTGCATTGCCTTCCCAGTGTATCACTTCCCCAGTTTATTGCTTCCCCAGTTTATTGCCTCCCCCAGTTTACTGCCTCCCCCTTTTTTTTGGCTCCCCCAGTGTTTTGGCTCTCCTAGTTTATTGCCTCTCCCAGTTTATTGCTCACCCATTGTATTGCCTCCCCAGCATACTCACACATATATAAACACACACTCACCTTTCTGGTCCATTCCCCCACTGTAGCATCGCTTTCTTCTTCTTGCTGGGAACTTTCTAAATGACACGGGCATGCAGAGTGATGATGAACATGCGCTCCCATGTCACAGAGAAAGGGAACCCCACCTCCTGGCCCCGGTACAGCTGCATCGGCTGTAGGTCCGCCCCTGTGCACACGTGTAGATATCCTTTGAAATGCAGCATTGAGAGGTAGTGCTAGCCACCCCAGCACTGAAGGGGTATGTGTGTGTTCTTTGTAATCCCAGCACTAAAGGGATGTGTGTCTGTGACCCCAGGAATAAAAGGTTGTGTCTCTGTGACCCCAGCAATAAAGGGGTGTGTGTCTGTGACCCCAGCAATAAAGGGGTAGTTGTGTGATGGATTGTGTGTCCCTGCATTAACAGAGTGTGTGTTTGTGTACCCAGCACTACAGCACTGAAGGGGTGTGTGCATGTGTGTTTATGTGTGTGTGTTGCTGTGAGTGTGCATGTATGTGTGTTTCTATGTACAGTACAGACCAAAAGTTTGGACACACCATCTCATTTAAAGATTTTTCCGTATTTTCATGACTTTGAAAATTATACATTCACACTGAAGGCATTAAAACTATGAATTAACACATGTGGAATTATATACTTAACTAAAAAGTGTAAAACAACTGAAAATATGTCCTATATTCTAGGTTCTTCAAAGTAGCCACCTATTGCTTTGATGACTGCTTTGCACACTCTTGGCATTCTCTTGATGAGCTTCAAGAGGTAGTCACCGGAAATGGTTTTCACTTCACAGGTGTGCCCTGTCAGGTTTAATAAGTGGGATTTCTTGCCTTATAAATATGGTTGGGACCATCAGTTGTGTTGTGCAGAAGTCAGATGGATACACAGCTGATAGTCCTACTGAATAGACTGTTAGAATTTGTGTTATGGCAAGAAAAGAGCAGCTAAGTAAAGAAAAACGAGTGGCCATCATTACTTTAAGAAATTAAGGTCAGTCAGTCTGAAAAATTGGGAAAACTTTGAAAGTGTCCCCAAGTGCAGTTGCAAAAGCCATCAAGCGCAAAAAAAAACTGGCTCACATGAGGACCGCCCCAGAAAAGGAAGACCAAGAGTCACCTCTGCTTCTGAGGATAAGTTTATCTGAGTCACCAGCCTCATAAATCGCAGATTAACAGCAGCTCAGATTAGAGACCAGGTCAATGCCACACAGAGTTCTAGCAGCAGACACATCTCTACAACAACTGTTAAGAGGAGACTTTGGGCAGCAGGCCTTCATGGTAAAATAACTGCTAGGAAACCACTGCTAAGGACAGGCAACAAGCAGAAGAGACAAGTTTGGGCTAAAGAACACAAGGAATGGACATTAGACCAGTGGAAATCTGTGCTTTGGTCTGATGAGTCCAAATTTGAGATCTTTGGTTCCAACCACCGTGCCTTTGTGCGACGCAGAAAAGTTGAATCGATGGACTCTACATGCCTGGTTCCCACTGTGAAATATGGAGGAGGAGGTGTGATGGTGTGGGGGCGCTTTGCTGGTGACACTGTTGGGGATTTATTCAAAATTGAAAGCATACTGAACCAGCATGGCTACCACAGCATCTTGCAGCGGCATGCTATTCCATCCGGTTTGCGTTTAGTTGGACCATCATTTATTTTTCAACAGGACAATGACCCCAAACACACCTCCAGGCTGTGTAAGGGCTAGTTGACCAAGAAGGAGAGTGATGGGGTGCTACGCCAGATGACCTGGCCTCCACAGTCACCAGGCCTGAACCCAATCGAGATGGTTTTAGGTTGAGCTGGACCGCAGAGTGAAGGCAAAAGGGCCAACAAGTGCTAAGCATCTCTGGGAACTCCTTCACGATTGTTGGAAGACCATTTCCGGTGACTACCTCTTGAAGGTCATCAAGAGAATGCCAAGAGTGTGCAAAGCAGTCATCAAAGCAAAAGGTGGCTACTTTAAAGAACCTAGAATATAAGACATATTTTCAGTTGTTTCACACTTTTTTGTTAAGCATATAATTCCACATGTATTAATTCATAGTTTTGATGCCTTCAGTCTGACTGTACAATTTTCATAGTCATGAAAATACAGAAAAATATTTCAATGAGAAGGTGTGTCCAAACTTTTGATCTGTACTGTACGTGTCTGGGTTGAGGTGAGTGTGCATGTGTGTTTATGAGTCTGTGTGTTTAAGTGTGTGTGTGTATGTAACCGATCACTTGATTTCAGGCCCTATACCACCACTATTTTGGAATATTACTGTGTAATGAGTTTATAAAAATTGCTCTGTATAAATAGTCCATTTCTATGTTGTGTAGAAAATTAGCTTATAATGAACCAAGAGTTTATACAAGGTCATATTTATGAATCTGTTGGTGCCTTGGTGGTGATTTAAAGGGGTTGTCCGGTCAAAACTAATAAGCCTGCAGTCACTCTGTGTGACTGCAGACTTATGAATCCCCCCAGCACACGCATTGTGCACTGCAGGGATTCGCTGGTTTCAGACCCAGGACCGGAGGCAGGCCCAGCGTCAGCACCCAGCGCACCCGGGCAAGTGCCGTGGTCCTGAGCAGGCAGCACTAACCATTGGGCACCCCGGCTTGCTATTGGACCCGTGAGCAGGGGAGAGTGGTGCCAGCATCCGCCCCCCCCCTCTTGGTCAGAGCCCCAGCCAGGATAATACTTACTTCTCCCCGTACCTCCGCAGCAGGTCCGGTGTCTTCCATGGCTGCTGCACTGGGATGTCTCAGTTCAGAGGGTGCGATGACGTTTTCCCACCACACCCTCTCCTGAGCAGTCACAGCGCAGAGCAGGAAGACGCTGGTGACTCGCCCCCTGGGCCTAGTGTGGACGTTTGTGGGTTACCCGGAGCCGGGTCTCTGGGGATTGTAGTCTCCGTGGCGGCGACCCGGTCCCGTGGCTCAGGGTGGTCAGGCCTATGGCAGTCTTTTAGGGGTTTTAAGTTAATTGTCCGACTACGCCACCCGTGGATTGCGGTCAGGGTGTACCGCCGCTGCGAGGCAGTCTGCTGAGGCTGGTGTGGTGTGCGCAGCAAAAGATGGAATAAGAGGAGTTTGGCCTCAGGGCAGGGAATGTGGATGATGGGAGTGATGGTGCGCGGGCTTCCCAGCACTAGTAGTGCTGGTGCGGCGATGAGCAGGAATGACTCAGAGTCTTTGCAGTGCAGTTCAGGGTCTTTACTGGTGATATTAAGGCAGACCCTCCCGGGAGTACTGGCTAGCATAAGGTGCCTGGTCAGTCTGCGAGCAAACAGGAGTTCGCCTGGCCAGGTGGAGTTGTAGGCCTCCCCGTCTATCTGCACTCTTTCTGGCTACCTTGCTGTAAGCGGGTAGAAGTAGCCCACGTCCCTGAGTATACCGTGTGGTGCTCACCCATATGGCTGGTGACTTGGGGTCTTCTGTTAGCCTTCGCGGTGCTGGTCCCTTCCTTGTGACTGAGCCTCCGGGCTTCTATGGCCAGAGGACCTGGAATCCCCTGCCGGCTGGTTTCTGCTGCTGGGTGGATATCAGTCCCCACAGTCTTGGACTCCGGTGTCCGGTTATCAGATTCTTCTGCCAGGGCGAGCTATATCTCTGCTTAGCTTCCAGCCCCTGGTCTTCTGCTCCTAGCTCCTACAGAGCTCCTGCTGTAACTTTCCCTCTCCAGGCTCTGACTCTACTAATCCCGCCCCAGACCTAGTTTATAAGGGCAGATTCCTCCCCTCCCAGGTCTGGGCGGGAGGTGTTGCATGCTTAGGGCTCCTGACCAGAGAAACCTCCCACTTGCTCTCAGACGTAATATTTCTATTACTGTGGCAACCAGACCCCTGGGGTGCCACACTGGCAATGTTGAAGAGTCCAGAGCTGAGCAGCGGCAGCGACAGCAGATGAGGAGAAATGAGGTGAGTATTTGATTTTTTTTTATGTATGGTGTGGAGAATTATATGGGGAGGGGGGAGGTGACATCCTGCATAGGGCATTATATGGGGGGGTGATATCCTGCATAGGGCATTATGTGGGGGGGGCATCCTGGATCTGGATCGGTATGAGAGGGGCCATAGAGAAGTTGTGCAGGGACTGCAGTCCATGTAACCTCAGAAGGAAGGACTGTACCAGCCAGAAGACACCCTTGAGGCCCATCATCACCAGGAAGCCTCTTGAGCTGGTAGCTCTGAACCATGTGAAATTGGCTCCAAGCTGGTCGGGCTACGTCTATGCCCTGACAATAGTGGACCACTATTCTCAGTTCCTGGTGGTGGTTCCTGTTAAAGACTTGACAGCCCAAACAGCGGCCAGAGCCTTCGAACAACACTTCTGCCATCCACATGGGTATCCGGAACAGGTCTTGACAGATCAAGGTCCAGCGTTCGAGGCGGAAATCTTCCAGGAGTTCTGCAACCTCTACGGCTGTAAGAAGATTTGGACAACGCCTTACCACCTGCAAACCAATGGGCTGTGTGAGAAAATGAATAATATCGTCATTGATCTCCTCAAGACGTTGCCCCTGGAAGAACGCAGCCTGTGGCCGGAGAAGCTGCCAGACCTGATAGACTTATACAACCATATCCCGGTGAATGCTACAAATTGCACCCTGGCTTACCTGATGCGAGCAAGACCAGGTAAGCTGCCGATAGACCTGGAGATGGGAGTCCTGACACCCGAGGACACCTCCCCAGACGTGGACTGGGACACGGAATGGGGGCTACAGTACAAGAAGGTACAGGAGAGTGTGGAGAGGAGTCTGGCTCAAGCGAGAGAAAAGCAAGAGAGGCTCTTCAACCAACACGCCCCTGCTGGTCCCCTGGAACCTGGCGAGCAGGTCCTGAAGCGGAAGAGAAAGCTTCACAAGCTGGATAACCAGTGGGAGAGAGACCCGTACACAGTACTGCCGTCCAACCACGACAACTCGATGTGTAATTACCAAGGATGAAGGAGAAACCACTAGCACCGTCTCCAGAGACCACCTGAAATGGTGCCCCTAGCAACTGCAGAGTCCAAGTGAAGATCGAGATGACTTTGAACCCACAGTGGACAAGGAAGAAATGGTCAGCACCGTTCTCGGAGAGTTCCCCCGGTCCTGGACTTGGTTAAACGACGCAATTGTGGTACCCGTCCTACACTTCCTTCAACCAACCCAGCAGGAACCTACAGGAGAGCAGGAAGAACAAGTAGCCCCAGAGGCAGAAGAACCCATGCCAGCAGCCCAGGAGAGTCAACCCTCTGCTGACAGTGAGCCTGCCATGCTTGCGGTAAGCCAAAGGACCCGCAGACAGCTGCCTGCACTACCTGAAAACCCAGCTAGTAGCTGTACCCTAAATGCTAGTGGGGAAAGCCTGGTTAGACCACCACCAGACAGTGGGTTACGCAGGTCGACCCGGAGCACTAGGGGTCAAATACCAGCTCGCTGGAAGATCTAAATGCTGTATATTGCAAATGTTTTATGTTTGTTACCTGGTTATTAATAATGTTTTTCCAGTTTTCCTAGTATGATGGACTGATAGGTCATGGACACTGAATGGCCGGAACTGTCTTGTAGATAGTTGCACTTGGTGCCCTCTTGTGAAGATGGCCACAGAAGAAAAACCTGTCCGGCGTGGCTCCCTTGTGGCCCAAAGTAGGTGGCTCAGCCTTGTCGCCACGCCCAAGGCCAGGAACTTGGGGTTTATGGAGACAGGTCCCTGCACCGTTCAAAACTTCACCTTTCTGGGTGATATGGACACCCGGTCACGGAAGCGCCGTGACCTTAAGGACAAAATGTACTCGTATATATGTTATGTTATCATTTATACCCTGTATTTGTGTTTCCTGTTTAGTCCAGAGTACTAAATTTTACTAGGGGGGAATGTGTCACCCCAGGCCTGGATGCCACAAATATTAAAGGCTGTGTCTGAGAGCAGGAGGGAGGTTCCCTGGTTAGGGACAATTAGCATGCAGCACCTCCTGTCCCAGGCCAGTAGGGGGAACTGGCTGCCCTATAAAACCTGGAACTGGGGCAGGGTTAGGGAAACCAGAACCCACTTCTGAAGTGACCAGAAGGGTTCACAGAGAAGAGGGACAGGTCAGCAGCAGCTGAGGAGTCCATGAGGCAGAGGAGAGACTGCGAGCCAGGGACAGAGGCGACGAGAGCCGGTCCTGGCTGAGAGAATCACACAACCGGACATTGGGGTCCGAGGCTGTCAGGGTTATAAGCCCAGCAGCAGAGAACCAACCCGCGAGGGATTTCAGGTCCCTTGGCCTAAGAAGCCTGGAGGCTCCGCCACACAGAGGGACCAGTACAGCGAGGAGAAAGCAAAAGGTACCCAAGGCCCGAGTCGCAAGCCATACAGGCGAGAAGTACACGGCCAGCTCAGGGACGTGGGCTATTACACCACGAAGAGGGGGATAGTCAGAAAGCGCATAGAGAGAACGGTAGGCCTACACACTCACCCTGACTAGTGGGGCTCGCCCGAAGGCTCTCAGATACCCAGGCCCATTCCTAACCGGTACTACTGTTGGGTCATTAATAACATCTACAATAAAGACCCAGAACTTTTTTAATCGGGCTCTGAACTTTTACTATTGCGGCCGGCACTATCAAATCCAGCATCCACCTACACTGCCCTGAGGCTACACTCTTCCCGTGGGGAGTTATCCTACCCCTGTGCTGCACACCAACACCAGCTTCAGCGGTCTGCCTCGCAGCGGCGGTTATCTCTGACCGCAATCCACGGGTGGCGTAGTCGGACATTCACAAATCTATAAATAGATTGAAAAAGCATTTGGTCTGACCACCCTGAGCCACGGGATTGGGTTGCCACTACTACCCCCAGCATCGTACAGAAGCCCGGTCTCGAGTGCCCCACGGCCCAGGGGGCGAGTCACCTCCACTTCCTCTTGTGCCACCACCTGACTCCGAATTCTGTTTAACATGTGCTCCAACATGTAAATCACCAGAATAGTCATGCTGATAATGGCATCGTCGGCACTAAACATCTTCGTCGCCATTTCTAAACTGTGCAGAAGGGTTTATAGGTCTCTGATCGGAGACCACTCCTCCAGCGTGATTTGCCCCACCTCTGGATCTCATTGGCCCAGGCTATACGTCAGAACATATTGCACCAGGGCTTGTCGGTGCTGTCACAGTCGCTGCAACATGTGCAGAGTTGAATTCCACCGTGTAGGCACATCGCATTTTAGCCGGTAAAGTGGCAGGCCCAATGACTACTGTAGAGATATAAGTCGCTGAGCTGCGGGATGTGAACGGCGGAAGTGAGCACACAGCGACCGTGCCCTCTGCAGAAGGCCATCTAGTCTGGGATAGTGGGCTAAAAATTGCTGGACAACCAGGTTCAAAACGTGAGCCATACAAGGCACGTGTGTGACATTGCCCCGGCGAAGGGCCGCACCCAGGTTTGCAGCATTATCGCACACGGCCTTCCCTGGTTTCAGGTCCAGTAGAGACAACCATTCATGAAACTGATTCTCCAGAGCTGACCACAACTCCTCAGCTGTGTGACTCACTATTCCCAGACATTTCAAAGTAAAAACCGTCTGATGACGTTGAGCCCTGCTGCCAGCATAGTAAGGAGGTGTGCAGGATCCCTTCTGCGCAGTTAGAAAGCTTGTGGCATGACCAGACAGGCTTTGGGTGCAGGTGGAGGACCGAGAGGAGGTTGAGGAGGCAGAAGCAGTTGAGGAACTTCGAGATAAAGAGGATTGACGCCCAACTCGTGGGGACGGCAAGACTTGGACAGCAGCCCCTTGTCCTGCTGTCACCATAGTTACCCAGTGCCCAGTCAGCTAAATGTTACGCCCCTATCCATGCCTACTCATCCAAGAGTCTGCGGTGAAATGAACCCTGTCACACACAGAGCTTCTCAAAGAAGCAGTGATGTTGTGTGCGACATGTTGGTGGAGGCAGGCACACCTTTCTTTGAGAAGTAGTGCTGACTGGGCATCTGGTACTGGGGCACTGCGACGGACATAAGGTCTCGAAAATCCTCTGTGTCCACCAGGCGGAAAGGCAGCAATTCTGTAGCCAAGAGCTTGCAGATGGTGAAATTCAACCTCTTAGCTTTCTCATGGCTAGGAGGAAATGGTATTTTACTTGTCCACATCTGAGGGACCGAGGGCTGGCTGTTGTGCTTAGACGGGGTTGAGAAGGGTGTCCCCGGCAAGCTGCTGGTCTGTGAGGAATATGCAGGCAGACATGTTAGGTTGCCTTGATCCAAAGGTGGTGCTATCGATGTTGGACAGTGCTGAACACCAGCTGGTGTTTCCACCTCCAAAGAAAATGATGACCTGCCAATCACGCTGGCTGTTGTGGGTAAAGAGCTGGCAGGTCTGCGTCCCAAAACAGGTGTGACTGCTGTCCCCCCAGTCACAGAGGATGAAGAGGCCGCGGATGCACAAGATGTGACAGACGGTGGTTGGCCCGGCCTGCTAGGCCGCATTGTAGCACAGTGAGCTTCCCACTGCAACTTATGCTTCATATCCTTGTGCCGGTTCATGCATGAAGTACTCAAACTATGTATTTTTTGGCATCTACTTAGATTTTGCTGACAAATGTTACAGATAACACGAGTTGGGTCATCCTTATCGATCTGAAAAAATGTCCAGGCTATGCAAGGTTTAGCACCCATGCGACCTGAAGAGCCACCACGACTTGTGGTCAGAGGCAGAGTTGTGTTTGAGGATGCAGTTGTTGACGTGCTTCCAGTACTACGTCTCTGTCCAGGAAGGCGCAACCTGACCTAGTCGTAACTAGCATCCTTCTCCAACTCCTCTGCTGACCTCATCGACTGGCTGACTGTGGGTTGACAGTAAGTGGGCTCTCCAACCTCGTTATCATCACCCTGTATGTTCTCACACCCGTCGTCCTCAGAGCCAACCTCTTCCTGCCCTGACAAAAAACTCAAGTTGTTGCTCCAATCAGGTATTTGAGTCTCATCATCATCTTCCTCATTGTCTCCACCAACAGGAGTTACAGTTTGGGAACGAGGGTCTACATTATGGTCAGAACCTTCTGTGTCTGGTCCTGGATCCGACTCATAAAGATTCTGGGCATCAGTGCAGATCATTTCCTCGTCTGGATTCACAGAAGCTCTGGAGCTGACCTCTGATTCCCAGGCTATAGTATGAGTAAAGAGCTCTGCAGACTCAACCATCTGTTCTACCCCATACTCAGACGGGCAGCTGGAGACTTGGGAGCTGTGAGGAAGCAAGTGCGATTGGGGCGACACCTCTGAGGACTGGAGTATTTGTGATGTTGAAGTTGAGGTGGAGGAGAGCCCACTTAAAGGAGCACTTGATATCCGTTGAAGCACCTGGTGTTTTTGTGCCTCATCTGGAATTTGTAGCGATTGGCGAGGCCGTAAGAAAGGGATCTTATCACATTGTCCGCTAAAAGAAGTAGACATCTTAGTTTGGCTGGAAGATGATCTTTCTTCTGCAGATGTTACTGTTGCTTTAACACCTACCCCACGGACGCAACCTTTTTTCCCTTTCCAACATGCCTATTTTCCTTTCCACCAGCAGCAGGCATTTTTCCACTCATTTTGGTGGTTAACTAATTGGCAACTCTGGAGTTGTTTGCACAAAAAACAATGGATGGGAACCGAGCAGAGCTGAGTGGCCAAACTGTGGTATTAGCCCAAAAGTATTGGCTGGGTTAGATGCAGTAAAACAATTTTATTACATACACAGGTGGTGGTGGTTAGTATAGATGGACTAATAGAACAAGTCCCACACACTGCTACAAGCCCAAATATTTTTTCAGAGCTAGATGCAGATAAAAATTATTTTGAATTTGCAACCTGGTGGAGGTTAGTATAGATGGACTAATAGAACAAGTCCCAAACACTTCTACAAGACCAATTGTTTGATCAGAGCTAGATGCAGATAAAAATTATTTTGAATTTGCAACCTGGTGGAGGTTAGTATAGATGGACTAATAGAACAAGTTTCACACACTGCTAGAAGCCCAAATATTTTTTCAGAGCTAGATGCAGATAAAAATTATTTTGAATTTGCAACCTGGTGGAGGTTAGTAAAGATGGACTTATAGAACAAGTCCCACACACTGCTACAAGCCCAAATATTTTTCCAGAGCTAGATGCAGATAAAAATTATTTTGAATTTGCAACCTGGTGGAGGTTAGTATAGATGGACTAATAGAACAAGTCCCACACACTGCTACAAACCCAAATATTTTTTCAGAGCTAGATGCAGATAAAAATTATTTTGAATTTGCAACCTGGTGGAGGTTAGTATAGATGGACTAATAGAACAAGTCCCACACACTGCTACAAGCCCAAATATTTTTTCAGAACTAGATGCAGATAAAAATTATTTTGAACTTGCAACCTGGTGGAGGTTAGTATAGATGGACTAATATAACAAGTCCCACACACTGCTACAAGCCCAAATATTTCTTCAGAGTTAGATGCAGATAAAAATTATTTTGAATTTGCAACCTGGTGGAGGTTACTATAGATGGACTTACAGAACAAGTTTCACACAATGCTACAAGCCCAAATATTTTTTCAGAGCTTGATGCAGATAAAAAGCATTTTGAATTTGCAACCTGGTGGAGGTTAGTATAGATGGACTAATAGAACAAGTCCCACACACTGCTCCAAGCCCAAATATTTTTTCAGAGCTAGATGCAGATAAAAATTATTTTGAATTTGCAACCTGGTGGAGGTTAGTATAGATGGACTAATAGAACAAGTCCCACACACTGCTACAAGCCCAAATATTTTTTTAGAGCTAGATGCAGATAAAAATTATTTTGAATTTGCAACCTGTTGGAGGTTAGTATAGATTGACTTATAGAACATGTCCCACACACTGCTACAAGCCCAAATATTTTTTCAGAGCTAGATGCAGATAAAAATTATTTTGAATTTGCAACCTGATGGAGGTTAGTATAGATGGACTAATAGAACAAGTCCCACACACTGCTACAAGCCCAAATATTTTTTCAGAGCTAGATGCAGATAAAAATTATTTTGAATTTGCAACCTGGTGGAGGTTAGTATAGATGGACTAATAGAACAAGTCCCACACACTGCCACAAGCCCAAATATTTTTTCAGAGCTAGATGCAGATAAAAATTATTTTGAATTTGCAACCTTGTGGAGGTTAGTATAGATGGACTAATAGAATGATGCTATGCCCAAAAGGTTTTACTTGGCTAGGTGCAGTAAAAAAAATTGTATTCTATACACAGGTGGTGCAGCTTGCAACTCAGATAGGCTACTCCACTGACTAACACACACTGCAAGAGGCCAAAAAGGATTTGCTTAGCTGGATTTAGCCAAATGCTGTGAAAAAACTTGCACAGCACTGGCACAGACCTGCCTGGCAAAAAGTGATAGGAACTGATGTAACCTAGCCCTCAAAAGGACTGCAATTACAATTAGTCCCTACTCCCAACCTATCTATTTAAGAGCACAGACCTGCCTGATAAAAGTCGTAGGAAATGATGTAACCTAGTCCTCAAAAGGACTGCAATTACAACTATTCCCTACTCCCAAGCTATCTTTAGATTTGTGCGAAAATTGGCTTGAAATTAACACTCAAAGTATAGCGCACACAGCAACAGCGGTGCCGTCTAACATGCAGCTGCAGCAGTGAGAAAATGGTGGCTACGTGGAAAATGGCTGGGTCTTATAGGGCAAGGACATGTGACATACACTGCCAATGACACATGCCCAGTGTGTACACTGCTGATAGGCTGACAGATTTCACCTCCCCACTGTAAATGCGGGAAAGAGAAAAAAAATGGAGATCTTCATTATTTATGCAGAGATCCATCCCCTGCTCCTCCCCCCGCTCCGCTGTACACTCAAACTGCGTATTAACATTAATTTTCAGCATTACTGAGAAAAAATCCAGTTATGATTTAGGTGCATGAACATTTATCGAACATAAGCTCTAACAGCCGGATTTTTTTCAAATCGTTCGGGTTCGTCGAACGGCTCGAACACCGCCCAAAACAGCTCGAATTTGAGATTGGCGAACAGTTCGAGTCGAACACCTCTCATCTCTACAGATAACTAAATACCTTAATTGATGATTGTCAAAAAAGGTGCAAAAATAACAGTGCAGAAAACTCCTGATTAAGATTATTAGAAGAACTTTATAGAATAGAAGCCCAATAACATGTGGATGATGATTACCTGTGATATGTGGTTGCTGATCATAAAAAGTTCACAAATCAATTTGAGAGATTAGTGCATAAAAATAAAAAAAGCAGTATAAGAAGAGAGTGCAAATAATGAATAAAACCCTTGATAAATAGATATGGTAAAGAGGTAATATGAAATATAAAATATGATAAAAATATATGATGATAAGCAAGAGATAAAAAATTGCAAATATTAAAAACCATTTTAAAAATGCACGACCTGTACATTTTCAAGATATAAAGTTGCATAAGTCCCTGGTAGACTATACAAATATATGACAAAAGCTCCAAGATGTCATCTGCTTGATAAAAAATATGGTGGAAAGAAGGAAAAAGGAGAACAAACTCATGGCTTCTAAAGACGATGTATGCATTAACTTTCCAAGCATCAGAAATTATAATCTCGCCTGCCTCTTTTGTTACATAATAGATTGGCTCCACAAGAGACATACGTATTCTGACTACACGTTGGAATCCGACTATGCATTCCCCTTTAACTTAACTGATCTTCTACATTCTCGGTCTACTTCATTACCCCTAGCAATCAAAAGATCAGTGATTTTTAGAGACACCATTTCCATGTGGAAGGCAGTCAGGAAAAAATTGGGCCTTTCCTTCAGAATCTCAAAATACCTTCCGCTATGGCAAAATCCAGAATTCCCCCATGGTGGTGAAAACAAATTACTTTCAAGATGGCAGCAGGCAGGTATAGACAACGTAGCTCATCTCCTTCACCCAATTGAGCAGAGATGGCTGACGTATACGACGTGTACTGAATGTCAGGGAAAATATAACCTACCTCTCCAACATTACTTTCAATATGAACAAATCAAACTCTCCATTATGGCTAATTTAAGGGACGTTACTTTTGTGGTTTCCCAGAATGAGTTGGATGTCATTTTGCTATCTCCAATGGGTACCCCTTCAATATCTGCTCTCTACTCTGTATGGAGTTCTAATTTATTTATGAAATATTGGAAGCAACAGTTGGAGGATGTGGAGATTCCCGATAAAATTAGGACAGGTTGGAGTGTATTTAGGAAACACATTATAAATGAAGCGTGGAGAGAAACTCAGTATAAAATTATGCATGGGGCCATCTACAACTTTAACATACCGAAAAATGATCCGCTATCAAAAAGGCTAACTGCATGTCCTAATTGCCACCATCCTTATTCTGACCTCCTGCACAGCGTTTGGTCCTACCCTGAGTCAGTTTCATATTGTGGACAAGTATCAGATATGATTAACACCATTTGGGGTCCAGGATATATCTTCTCTCCTTATCTAGCCTTGTTGCACTTCTGGAGTAACACAGAGAATCCTGATGGGAAGATGGGAGGCTCGCCCAAATTGCTCTACACCCTGCTTATACTGGCAAAAAAACAGTTACTTAAATATTGGCTAGACCCCAACACTCCCCCCATTGTAGAATTGACAGCTCAAGTGAAACATTTTATGGAGGTGGAGCAAATAGATGCCCTAAGTAATAAGGAAACGCAAGCTGGCAAATTTCTTCTAAAGTGGAAACAGTTTATTTTAACTTGTTGCTCACTAAATGAAAAAAAGAAAATGGTTGAACCCTTCACTTCTCCAGCTTGGTATGTATTGGAGGATCTCAAAAATAGCCTGGGACTACTATGCTTAAATTAAAAAAGGGGAGAAATCACTGGGCTAGGGTCTCTAGTCTAATCATAGACTGATTACCTTTCCATGATGGATTTAATAAGTTATAATATCAGCTAGATCTTATGTTAGTTTAGTTGATGAAGGTTATATGGAGTTAATGTTAATTTTGTTTTGTGTATTTTGCCAGTTAATCCTATGAATAATGCTATTATATGCCCAGTCTGCGTATGGGTATCTGACCTTCTTCTTTAACCCCTTTACCCCCAGGGTGGTTTGCATGTTAATGACCAGGCCAATTTTTACAATTCTGTCACTTTATGAGGTAATTACTCTGGAACACTTCAACAGATCCCACGGATTCTGAGACTGTTTTTTTATGACATATTGTACTTCATGAGAGTGGTAAAATTTCTTCGATATCACTTGCATTTATTTGTGAAAAAAATGAAAATTTTGCAAATTTCAAACTTTCAATTTCCATGCCCTTAAATAAGAGAGATATATCACACAAAATAGTTAATAAATAACATTTCCCACATGTCCACTTTACATCAGCACAATTTTGGAACCAAAATTTTTTTTTGTTAGGGAGCTATAAGGGTTAAAAATTGACCAGCGATTTCTCATTTTTACAACAAAATTTACAAAACCATTTTTTTAGGGACCACCATTTTTGGAACGTGGAGAAAAAAATGAACATTTATTTTTTTTCACAAAAACGTTACTTTAGACCCCAATTTTTTTTTTTTACATTTTTTTTCACAAGGGTATCATTAAAAAACGAACCCCAAAATTTGTTGTGCAATTCCTCCTGATTATGCTGATTTCCCATATGTGGGGGAAAACCATGGTTTGGGCGCATGACAGGGTTCGGAAGGGAAGGAGCGCCATTTGACATTTTGAATGTAAAATTTGCTTGAATTAGCGGATGCCATGTTGCGTTTGGAGAGCCCCTGATGTGCCTAAACAGTAGAAATCCCCCATAAGTGACCCTATTTTGGAAACTAGAAAAAAAATACAATTTTCACATTTTTCCAACAAAAATGTTTTTCAGCCTCCAATTTTGCATTTTCATAAGGGTAACAGGAGAAATTGCACCATAAAGTTTGTTGTGCAATTCCTCCTGAGTAAGCCGATATCCCATATGTGGGGGAAAACCACTGTTTGAGCGCATGGCAGGGTCCGGAAGGGAAGGAGCGCCATTTGACTTATTGAATGTAAAATTTGCTTGAATAATTAGCGGACGCCATATTGTGTTTGGAGAGCCGCTGATGTGCCTAACCAGTGGAAACCCCCACACAAGTGATGCCATTTTGGAAACTAGACCCCTTAGGGAACTTATTTAGATGTGTGGTGAGCACCCTGAACTCACAGGTTCTTCGCAGAAGTTTAGAACATTGAGCTGTAAAAATAAAATTTTCACATTTTTCCAACAAAAATGTTTTTCAGCCTCCAATTTTGCATTTCAGCCTCCAATTTTGCCCCTAATGTGCTTAAACAGTGGACAGCCCCCACAAGTGACTCAATTTTGGAAACTACACCCCTCAAGGATTTTATCAAGGGATATAGTAAACATTTTGAACCCAGAGGTACGAAACAGAATTTGATAACATTAACTCATCATATTGAATAAGTTGTCATTAGTCTTGAGTGCAAGTGCTCGCTACTTGAGTTTGCATCAGGTACTCAGGTATGCACCAAGTATCGCAAGGGCTCAAGTGACATACTCGAGTCCCTGCCTGCATGTTTCATGGTTATTAGACACCCAAAAAAAACATACAGAGATCGCTCGTGCATGGCGGGTAATCCCAGCAAGGTTTTTTTGGCTGTACAACAGCTGCAAAACATATGGGGCGGAGACTAGAGATGTCACTCGAGCACCCGCAATACTCGGTGCATATCCGAGCACCCGATGCAAACTCAAGTAGCAAGCACTTGCGCTCAACACTAGTCGCCATATCGTCGTCATTTTTTTCTTTACTTCTGAAAAAATCCCAACCCCAACACAACCCTAACCCCAACCCTAATACAACCCCAACCCTAGCCCAACCCTAACACTAGCCCAACCCTAACCCTAGCTCAACCCTAACCCTAGCCCAACCCTATCCCTAGCTCAACCCTAACCCTAGCCCAACCCTAACTCTAGCCCAACCCTAACCCTAGCCCAACCCTAACCCTAACCCTAGCCCAACCCTAACTCTAACCCTAGGCCAACCCTAACCATAGCCCAACCTTAACCCTAGCCCAACCCTAACCCTAGCCCAACCCTAACCCTAACCCTTACACAACCCTAACCCTAACCCTAGCACAACCCTAACCCTAGCACAATTCTAACTCTAACCCTAGAGTTTTACTTTTTACGCCATTCCTCGTGCGGTATAAGTGATTACACGACTTTATTCTTCGGGTCGGTGCAATTACAGTGATACTAGATTCATATTGGGTTTTTATGATTGACAGCTGTCACACACTAAAAGTCGCTTTTTTTTGCAAAGACTAGTTTTTGCATCGCCATATTTTGAGAGCTATAATTTTTTCCATATTTCGGCCGACAGTGTCATGTGATGGCTTGTTTTTTGCGGGACAAGTTGACGTCTTTATTGGTACCATTTTCAGGCACGTGACATTTTTTGATCGCTTTCTATTCTGATTTTTGGGAGGCAGAATAAACAAAAACCAACAATTCAGGAATTGTTTTTTTTTATGCCATTCTGCGTGTGGTAAAATTGATAAGACAGCTTTATTCTTTGGGTCAGTATGTTTACAGTGGTACCAAATTTATATATTTTTTGATGTTTTGGCACTTTTACATGATAAAAACTATTTTATAGAAAAAAGAATTGTTTTTGCATCGCTTTATTCTGAGAGCTATAACATTTTTATTTTTCAACCGTTGGAGCTGTATGGCAGCTTGTTTTTTGCGGGACAAGATGACGTTTTCAGCGGTACCATTTTTATTTACATTCATCTTTTTCATCGCGTTTTATTCCATTTTTTGTTTGGCAGTATGATGATAAAGCATTGTTTTTTGCTTCATTTTTTATTTTATTTTTTTACCGTGTTCACTAAAGGGGTTATCTAGTGGGATAGATTTATAGGTCAGGTCATTCTGCATGCGGCGATTCCAAATATGTATACTTTTATTGTTTCTTTGTTTTTTTTCATAAGATTATTTATTTATGGGTGCAATATATTTTTATTTTTTTTAATTTTTTTTTAATTTTTTTTATATTTTTACAATTTTTTTTCACTTTCTGACACTTTTTGATCTTTTACACAATGTCTCACTATGGGATTTTCACTTTTTTCAGTCTGATCGGCTGCATAGCACAGGAATGCAGCAAGATCCCTGTGCTATACACCCTGTCGTGCACTGCGCATGACCAAAGTAACTTCCTGCTTCCTGGTGACCCGGATGTTGTCATGATGACATCGGGTCACCATGACAACATCCGGGAGCGGACTCAAACGCCGCTGGACTCCGAAGAAGAAGTAAGTATCGTGCTTACACCCCCTTGCAATCGATTTTGATCGCAGCATTTCGGGGGCTAATGTGCAGGGAGCGGTGTGGGACCGCTCCCTGCACATAGCACCGGGTTTCAGCTGTGACAATCAGCTGACACTCAGCGGCGATCTCGCCCGCACAGCCTGTGTGTGGGAAAAATTGCAAAGGCGTACTAATACGTATCTGGCTCTTAAGTCCCAGAGCACAGATAAGTATTAGTACTCCTTGGGCTACAAATAAATAAAAATGATGTCTTAAAAAAAAGAAGGAAAAAGGCCAAAGATCTTGTTTAAAGCCTGAATAGAGGGTCCAAGTCCATCTTGAGATATTGTAACATCTTCACCAGGTCCCGCTCCTGCGACATCTGCTTCTGTTGCCAGACAGTGCCGTATTCATTCTGCAGGTGGCGCTGGTGATAGATGAGACTTATGAATCAGAAGCTCTGGACTAGAGATGAGCGTTGTTCTACTCGAACTGTTCGCCAATCTCAAATTCGAGCTGTTTTGGGCGGTGTTCGAGCCGTTCGGCGAACACGAACAATTTGAGAAAAATTCGGCTGTTCGAGGTTATGTTCGATAACTGTTCGTGCACCAAAATCATAACTGGATTTTTTCTCAGTAATGATGAAAATTAATGTTAATACGCAGTTTGAGTGTACAGCGTTGTGGGGGCAGGGGCAGGGGATGGATCTCTGCAGGAACAATGAAGATCTCCATTTTTTTTTCTCTTTCCCGCATTTGCAGTGGGGAGGTGCAATCTGTCAGCCTATCAGCAGCGCACACACGGAGCGAAGTGCTTTTTTTCACACAAGCAAGGGCATGTGTCATTGGCAGTGTATGTCACATGTCCTTGCCCTATAAGACCAAGCCATTTTCCCCGTCGCCACCATTTTCTCACTGCTGCAGCTGCGTGTTAGACGGCACCGCTGTTGCTGTGTGCGCTATACCTTGTTAATTTCAAGCCAATTTTCGCACAAATATACAGATAGCTTGGGAGTAGGGAATAGTTGTGATTGCAGTCCTTTTAAGGACTAGGTTACAGCATTTCCTACGACTTTTATCAGGGAGGTCTGTGCTCTTAAATAGATAGGTTGTGGGAGTAAAGACTAATTGTAATTGGAGTCCTTTTCAGGACTAGGTTACATGAGTTCCTATCAGTTTTTGCCAGGCAGGTCTGTGCCAGTGCTGTGCAAGTTTTTTTCACAGCATTTGGCTGAATCTAGCAAAGCTAATCCTTTTTGGCCTATTGCAGAGTGTGTTAGTCAGTGGAGTAGCCTATCTGTGTTGCAAGATATAACACCTGTGTATAGAATACCAATTTTTTTACTGCACCTAGTGAAGTAAAATCTTTTGGGCATAGCATCATTCTATTAGTCCATCTATACTGACCTCCATCAGGTTGCAAATTAAAAATAATTTTTTTCTTCATTTAGCTCTGAAAAAATATTTGGGCTTCTAGCAGTGTGTGGGACTTGTTCTATTAGTCCTTCTATACTGACCTCCAGCAGGTTGCAAATTGAATATAATTTTTTTCTGCATCTAGCTCTGAAAAAATAGTTGGGCTTCTAGCGGTGTGTGGGACTTGGTCTATTAGTCCATCTATACTGACCTCCATCAGGTTGCAAATTAAAAATAATTTTTTTCTGCATCTAGTTCTGAAAAAATATTTGGGCTTCTAGCAGTGTGTGGGACTTGGTCTATTAGTCCATCTATACTGACCTCCATCAGGTTGCAAATTAAAAATAATTTTTTTCTGCATCTAGCTCTGAAAAAATATTTGGGCTTCTAGCAGTGTGTGGGACTTGGTCTATTAGTCCATCTATACTGTAACGGGTCCGGGAGGCGGAACCTCTGAGCTACTATACAAGGGGGCGGCCCTTGTAAGGGAGCGGGTGGCAGTCTCTGGGTGAACGGACAGGGAGTTACGGCAAGTGATCAGGGCAGTCTCTGGGTAAGGGGTAGGTACGACCTGTGATGGCAGAGCCTCCGGGTAGGCTAGCAGGCAGATGGTAGATGTGTGCTCCCAGGTGAGCAAGCGAGAGTCTCTGGAATAGCAGGTGGTCACGGCACGTGACGGCGGAACCTCCGGGCTGGCAGGCAGGTAGGTAACGGAGAAGCGCTCCCAGGTGAGCGGGCAAGAGTCTCTGGAATAGCTGGTGGTCACCGCACGTGACAACGGGACCTCCGGGCTGGCAAGCAGGCAGGTAACGGAGATGCGCTCCCAGGTGAGCGGGCAAGAGTCTCTGAGATAGCTGGTGGTCACAGCACGTGACAACGGAGCCTCCGGGCTGGCAAGCAGGCAGATAACGGAGAAGCGCTCCCAGGTGAGCGGGCAAGCTGGTCCATAGACAGACTGACCGGAGTAGTAAGGCAGACCGTCGGACCTCAGGCAAGCAGGCAGGTAGCTGATATGCGCTCCCAGGTGAGCGGGCAGGCTGGTCCTTTAGACAGACTGACAGGAGTAGTAAGGCAGACCGTCGGACCTCAGACTGGCAGACAGGTAACAAGTATTCAGGCAGGAATCAGGCAGGTAACTGGCAGGTAACTGGCAGGAAACTGGCAGGTAACTGGCAACGGGACCTGAGGGCTGAAGCACAGGTGAGACACAGGTGCAAACAACATTGCTCGGGCACCTCCATTTTGGAGGAGGTGCCTTATATATGATGAAGTCCTTCGGCCATTGGCCGGGGACTCTTTAGGGCGACGCGCGCGGCCCCTTTAAGAGGAGGGGAGCGCGCGCGCGCGCGCCCTAAGCACAGGGGCTGAGAGCAGAGCAGGAGGAGGACGCCGGGACGGAGCGCGCGCTGACAGCAGAGCGGGGGGAGGATGCCGGGCATGGAGCAGAGTGGTGAGGGGAGCAGCGTCCCTGCCTAGCAGAGGGCAGGGACGCCGGCACTACAGTACCCCCCCCTTTAGGCCCCCCCTTTTTTAGGCCAGACAGAAATTTAGCTAGGATGAGAGGGGCATGGATGTTCTCCCGGGGCTCCCACGTTCTCTCCTCAGGACCAAACCCCTTCCAATCTACCAGGAAAAAGGTCTTTCCTCTTACCCTTTTGGTGGCAAGAATGTTCTCTACCTCAAACTCGTCCTCAGCAGAAACCGGAGCAGGAGGCGTACCTGTAGACTTGGAAAAAGAGTTAAGCACCACAGGTTTGAGGAGAGACACATGGAAGGAGTTAGGGATCCGTAAGTTGGCCGGGAGTTTCAATTTATAGGCCACCGGGTTGATCTGACTGATGACCTCCAGTGGGCCGATGAACCGAGGCCCTAACTTATATTAAGGGATCTTGAGCCGGACATATTTGGACGAGAGCCAGACTTTATCCCCAGGGCGGAATTGAGGAGGGTCCAGATGTTTTTTGTCAGCGTGTCTTTTCATACGCTCGGATGACAGAAGGAGTGCGGACCGGGTACTCTCCCATATGGAGGAAAATTTGTTAACAAGAGATTCCGCAGCCGGATTGTCCGCCGAGGTGGAGACGGGAAACGGGATCCGAGGATGCTGACCGTAGACTACAAAAAACGGGGATTTGGAGGAAGACTCGCTCTCGTGATTGTTGTACGAGAATTCGGCCCATGGCAGGAGATCCACCCAGTCAGAATGGTGGGCATTAACGAAGTGCCGAAGGTAACTGGTCAGGTTCTGATTGATCCGCTCCACTTGACCATTAGACTGTGGGTGGTAAGCGGAGGAGAAGTCCAGGGTGACGTCCAGCAATTTACAAGTGGCTCTCCAGAAACGGGAAGTGAACTGTACCCCACGATCCGACACGATGTGACGGGGCAGGCCATGAAGACGGAAGATGTGGCGGATAAAGTCTTTAGCCAGCTCGGGTGCAGACGGAAGACCTGGCAGTGGAATGAAGTGAGCCATCTTGGAGAAGCGGTCAGCGACCACCCAAATGACCGTACAATCGGCAGAGACGGGCAGATCAGTAATGAAGTCCATCGCTATATGCTGCCAGGGGGCAGCAGGTACTGGCAGAGGTAGGAGGCGGCCGGCCGGCAGGTGTCTCGGAACTTTGTTGGGGGCGCAGGACACACAGGCAGAAACAAAGTCTATTACATCCTTGTGCAGGTTAGGCCACCAGTAGTGCCGGGTAATAAGCTGGAGGGTCTTTTTCTGACCGGCGTGGCCAGCTAGTTTAGACGAATGACCCCAGTGAAGGATCTTCTCCCGATCAGGTACTGGTACGAACGTCTTACCAGGAGGAAGACGATTTAGACTCACGGGAGCCACCTGCATTACTCTGGCGGGATCGATGATATGTTTCGGATCCTCCTCGAGATCAGACACCAGAAAGGATCGAGACAAGGTGTCCGCCTTGACGTTTTTGTCAGCCGGGCGAAAATGAAGGACAAAATCAAAACGAGCAAAAAACAAGGACCACCGGGCTTGGCGCGGGTTAAGTCTCTGGGCATGCTGGAGGTAAGCCAAGTTCTTGTGGTCAGTGTAAATTATTACCGGGTGAAGAGCCCCCTCGAGCAGATAACGCCACTCCTCCAATGCCAGTTTGATGGCCAATAACTCTCGGTCTCCTATGGAATAGTTGCGCTCAGAGGAGGAGAAGAGTTTATAGAAGAAGTCACAAGTTACCATCCTCCCGGAAGATGATTTTTGAGTAAGTACCGCTCCGGCTCCAGAGGAGGAGGCGTCAACTTCCAGGAAGAACTGCTTGTTGCCATCTGGGCGATGCAGCACCGGGGCGGAAGAGAAGGCCTGTTTAAGGGAAAGAAAGGCCTCCTCTGCTTCGGGTGGCCACTCTTTGGGATTAGTACCTTTACGGGTGAGCGCAGAAATTGGGGCCGTCCGGGAAGAGAAGTGTGGTATGAAGAGGCGGTAGTAGTTGGCGAAGCCCAGGAATCGCTGAATGGCCTTCAACCCCTCCGGTCGGGGCCATTTCTCGATGGCAGACAGTTTCTCAGGATCCATTTGTAGGCCGGTCTGAGAGATAATGTAGCCCCGAAACGGAAGCGAGGTCTGCTCAAAGAGGCACTTCTCAAATTTAGCGTAGAGATGGTTCTGCCTTAGCCTGAGCAGGACCTGACGAACGTCCCTCCGGTGAGTCTGGAGATCCGGAGAGAAGACCAAGATGTCGTCCAGGTACACCACTACGCAGGAGTAGAGAAGGTCCCGGAAGATGTCATTGACCAACTCTTGAAAGACGGCAGGAGCGTTACAGAGACCAAAGGGCATTACCAGGTATTCATAGTGGCCGTCCCGGGTGTTGAATGCCGTCTTCCATTCATCCCCCTGACGAATACGAACCAGGTTGTACGCCCCACGAAGGTCCAGTTTGGTGAAGATCCTAGCCCCCCTCAGACGATCAAATAATTCTGGAATGAGCGGAAGGGGGTACTTATTCTTCACCGTGATCAGGTTTAGGCCTCTATAGTCTATACAGGGACGGAGAGAGCCGTCCTTCTTTTTGACGAAAAAGAAGCCTGCTCCCGCCGGGGAGGTAGATTTCCGGATGAATCCTCTGGCCAGATTCTCCTCAATATATTCAGACATTGACCGGGTCTCAGCAGCGGATAAAGGATAGATACGCCCACGGGGAGGAGTAGTACCGGGTAGCAGATCGATGGGACAGTCGTATGGTCTATGTGGTGGTAATGTCTCTGCCTCCTTTTTATTAAAGACATCTGCATAAGACCAATAAGGAATCGGAAGTCCAGGTAGATTAGCTGGGGTAGGAGAGGGACGGACGGGATGGACGGGAACCAGGCAGGTTTTATGACAGTCTTGTCCCCAGCGAAGGACCTCTCCGGTTTGCCAGTCTAGCACGGGTGCATGTCTCTGGAGCCAGGGCAGACCTAGCAAGAGGGCGTGAGAGAGTCCAGGCAGAACATGAAAGGAGATACTTTCAGAATGCAGCATTCCCACCTGCAGGGTAATGGATTCGGTGATGAGTTGAATGGGGCGAGGTAAGAGGCCCCCATCCACGGCAGCGACAGACAAGGGTACAGCCAGAGGTTTGGTGGGGATGCGGTATTTCTCAACCAGGGACTGTGAAATAAGGTTCCCGGCTGCTCCAGAGTCAAGTTGGGCTAGTTCGAAATAACGGTTCTCCCCGTAGATGATCGAAACTGACAACAGCAGGGATGAAGAGGATTTATTCTTGTCTAGGTGGACCTCTCTGAGCGAACCTAGACACAGGCGTTTCCCGACCTCTCCGGGCAGGCACGGATCCGGTGCTCCTTACTGCCACAGTAGAAGCAGCTCCCCTCGGCACGGCGTGAGTCCTGACGGTTTTTGACCATCTTGGTCTGGTCGACCTGCATAGGCTCAGGAGAGTGTACCTGGGGAGAGATGGAGGGAATGACGGGTTTCTGGAAAGTAGGAGCTAAACGTGGAATCCTTCTCTCACGGGTGACCTCTTTGGCACGCTCCTGGAACCGTAGGTCAATCCGGGTGGCAAGGGTTATTAGATCATCGAGAGAGGTAGGAATGTCCCGACCAGCAAGTTCATCTTTAATACGACCGGACAGACCCTCCCAGAAGACGGATACCATAGCGTCGTTATCCCAGGCCAGCTCCGAGGCAAGGGTGCGGAACCGTATGGCATATTGGCCCACGGTGAGACCCTCCTGACGGAGGCGTAGCAGAGAGGATGCGGATGAGGTCTTCCGTCCGGGTTCGTCGAAGACTTTCCGGAAAGCCGGGAGAAAAGCAGGCAAGTTGGACACCAGGGGGTCTCCTCTCTCCCATAGAGGATTTAGCCAGGCCAGGGCCTCCCCGGTGAGATGGGACATGATAAAGGCAATTTTGGCCCGGTCGGAATTAAACTGATGGGACAAAAGTTCAAAGTGCAGGGTGCACTGATTTATGAAGCCCCGAGCCTGGACGGAGTCGCCTCCGAAGCGAGGAGGTGCAGACAGCCGGGGACCGGGATAGGTTACCATGGTATTAGTGGGTAGCGGAGCTGCCGGATTGCGAGTCATGGTACTGGCAGTGGCTGCAGGTGGTGCAGTCAGAGTGTCCAGGCGAGTATTGACATTCCGCAGGTGACCCAGGATGGACTCCTGTTGGGACCTTTGACGGGACAGTTCATGACACAGGTCCGTGAGCGAGGGAGCTTGGGTGCCACCGGGTTCCATGGCCCGAGCAAACTGTAACGGGTCCGGGAGGCGGAACCTCTGAGCTACTATACAAGGGGGCGGCCCTTGTAAGGGAGCGGGTGGCAGTCTCTGGGTGAACGGACAGGGAGTTACGGCAAGTGATCAGGGCAGTCTCTGGGTAAGGGGTAGGTACGACCTGTGATGGCAGAGCCTCCGGGTAGGCTAGCAGGCAGATGGTAGATGTGTGCTCCCAGGTGAGCAAGCGAGAGTCTCTGGAATAGCAGGTGGTCACGGCACGTGACGGCGGAACCTCCGGGCTGGCAGGCAGGTAGGTAACGGAGAAGCGCTCCCAGGTGAGCGGGCAAGTGTCTCTGGAATAGCTGGTGGTCACCGCACGTGACAACGGGACCTCCGGGCTGGCAAGCAGGCAGGTAACGGAGATGCGCTTCCAGGTGAGCGGGCAAGAGTCTCTGAGATAGCTGGTGGTCACAGCACGTGACAACGGAGCCTCCGGGCTGGCAAGCAGGCAGATAACGGAGAAGCGCTCCCAGGTGAGCGGGCAAGCTGGTCCATAGACAGACTGACCGGAGTAGTAAGGCAGACCGTCGGACCTCAGGCAAGCAGGCAGGTAGCTGATATGCGCTCCCAGGTGAGCGGGCAGGCTGGTCCTTTAGACAGACTGACAGGAGTAGTAAGGCAGACCGTCGGACCTCAGACTGGCAGACAGGTAACAAGTATTCAGGCAGGAATCAGGCAGGTAACTGGCAGGTAACTGGCAGGAAACTGGCAGGTAACTGGCAACGGGACCTGAGGGCTGAAGCACAGGTGAGACACAGGTGCAAACAACATTGCTCGGGCACCTCCATTTTGGAGGAGGTGCCTTATATATGATGAAGTCCTCCGGCCATTGGCCGGGGACTCTTTAGGGCGACGCGCGCGGCCCCTTTAAAAGGAGGGGAGCGCGCGCGCGCGCGCCCTAAGCACAGGGGCCGGGAAGGAGCGCGCGCTGAGAGCAGAGCAGGAGGAGGACGCCGGGACGGAGCGCGCGCTGACAGCAGAGCGGGGGGAGGATGCCGGGCACGGAGCAGAGCGGTGAGGGGAGCAGCGTCCCTGCCTAGCAGAGGGCAGGGACGCCGGCACTACATATACTGACCTCCATCAGGTTGCAAATTAAAAATAATTTTTTTCTGCATCTAGCTCTGAAAAAATATTTGGGCTTCTAGCAGTGTGTGGGACTTGGTCTATTAGTCCATCTATACTGACCTCCATCAGGTTGCAAATTAAAAATAATTTTTTTCTTCATTTAGCTCTGAAAAAATATTTGGGCTTCTAGCAGTGTGTGGGACTTGTTCTATTAGTCCTTCTATACTGACCTCCAGCAGGTTGCAAATTGAATATAATTTTTTTCTGCATCTAGCTCTGAAAAAATAGTTGGGCTTCTAGCGGTGTGTGGGACTTGGTCTATTAGTCCATCTATACTGACCTCCATCAGGTTGCAAATTAAAAATAATTTTTTTCTGCATCTAGCTCTGAAAAAATATTTGGGCTTCTAGCGGTGTGTGGGACTTGGTCTATTAGTCCATCTATACTGACCTCCATCAGATTGCAAATTAAAAATAATTTTTTTCTGCATCTAGCTCTGAAAAAATATTTGGGCTTCTAGCAGTGTGTGGGACTTGGTCTATTAGTCCATCTATACTGACCTCCATCAGGTTGCAAATTAAAAATAATTTTTTTCTGCATCTAGCTCTGAAAAAATATTTGGGCTTCTAGCGGTGTGTGGGACTTGGTCTATTAGTCCATCTATACTGACCTCCATCAGGTTGCAAATTAAAAATAATTTTTTTCTGCATCTAGCTCTGAAAAAATATTTGGGCTTCTAGCGGTGTGTGGGACTTGGTCTATTAGTCCATCTATACTGACCTCCATCAGGTTGCAAATTAAAAATAATTTTTTTCTTCATTTAGCTCTGAAAAAATATTTGGGCTTCTAGCAGTGTGTGGGACTTGTTCTATTAGTCCTTCTATACTGACCTCCAGCAGGTTGCAAATTGAATATAATTTTTTTCTGCATCTAGCTCTGAAAAAATAGTTGGGCTTCTAGCGGTGTGTGGGACTTGGTCTATTAGTCCATCTATACTGACCTCCATCAGGTTGCAAATTAAAAATAATTTTTTTCTGCATCTAGCTCTGAAAAAATATTTGGGCTTCTAGCAGTGTGTGGGACTTGGTCTATTAGTCCATCTATACTGACCTCCATCAGGTTGCAAATTAAAAATAATTTTTATCTGCATCTACAGTACCTCTGAAAAAATATTTGGGCTTCTAGCAGTGTGTGGGACTATTTGTATTAGTCCATCTATACTGACCTCCATCAGGTTGCAAATTCAAAATAATTTTTATCTGCATCTAACCCAGCCAATAGTTTTGGCCTAATACCACAGTTTGGCCACTCAGCTCTGCTCGGTTACCATCCATTGTTTTTTTGTGCAAACAACTCCAGAGTTGTGAATTAGTTAACCACCAAAATGAGTGGAAAAAGGCCTGCTGCTGGTGGAAAGGGGAATAGGCGTGTTGGGAAGGGGAAAAAAGGTTGTGTCCGTGGGGTAGGTGTTAAAGCAACAGTAACATCTGCAGAAGAAAGACCATCTTCCAGCCAAACTAAAATGTCTACTTCTTTTAGCGGACAATGTGATAAGATCCCTTTCTTACGGCCACGCCAATCGCTACAAATTCCAGATGAGGCACAAAAACAGCAGGTGCTTCAACGGATATCAAGTGCTCCTTTAAGTGGGCTCTCCTCCACATCAACTTCAACATCACAAATACTCCAGTCCTCAAAGGTGTCACCCAAATCGCACTTGCTTCCTCACAGCTCCCAAATCTCCAGCTGCCCGTCTGAGTATGAGGTAGAACAGATGGTTGAGTCTGCAGAGCTGTTTACTCATACTATAGCCTAGGAATCAGAGGTCGACTCCAGCGCTTCTGTGAATCCAGACGAGGAAATGATCTGCACTGATGCCCAGAATCTTTATGAGTCGGATCCAGGACCAGACGCAGAAGGTTCTGACCATAATGTAGACCCTCATTCCCAAACTGTAACTCCTGTTGGTGGAGACAATGAGGAAGACGATGATAAGACTCAAATACCTGATTGGAGCGACAACTTTAGTTTTTTGTCAGGGCAGGAACAGGTTGGCTCTGAGGACGACGGGTGTGATAACGCACAGGGTGATGATGATGAGGTCGGAGATCCCACTTACTGTCAACCCACAGTCAGCCAAGAGATGAGGTCAGCAGAGGAGGTGGAGGAAGATGCTAGTGACGACGAGGTCAGGTTGCGCCTTCCTGGACAGAGACGAAGTACTGGAAGCACGTCAACAACTGCATCCTCAAACACAACTCTGCCTCTCACCACAAGTCGTGGTGGCTCTTCAGGTCGCATGGGTGCTAGGCCTTGCATAGCCTGGGCATTTTTTCAGATCGATAAAGATGACCCAACTCGTGTTATCTGTAACATTTGTCAGCAAAAGCTAAGTAGAGGCCAAAAAATACATAGTTTGAGTACTTCATGCATGAACCGGCACATGGACATGAAGCATAAGTTGAAGTGGGAAGCTCAGTGTGCTACAATGCGGCCTAGCCGGCCGGGCCAATCACCGTCTGCCATATCTTGTGCATCCGCGGCCTCTTCATCCTCTGTGACTGGGGGGACAGCAGTCACACCTGTTTTGGGGCGCAGACCTGCCACCTCTTTACCCGCAACAGCCAGCGTGATTGGCAGGTCATCATTTTCTTTGGAGGTGGTAACACCAGCTGGTGTTAAGCGCTGTCCGACATCGATAGCACCACCTTTGGATCAAGGCAACCTAACATGTCCGCCTGCATCTTCCTCACAGACCGGCAGTTTGCCGGGGACACCCTTATCAACCCCGTCTAAGCACAATAGCCAGCCCTCGGTCCCTCAGATGTGGACAAGTAAAAGACCATTTCCTCCTAGCCATGAGAAAGCTAAGAGGTTGAATTTCACCATCTGCAAGCTCTTGGCTACAGAAATGCTGCCTTTCCGCCTGGTGGACACAGAGGATTTTCGAGACCTCATGTCCGTCGCAGTGCCCCAGTACCAGATGCCCAGTCGGCACTACTTCTCAAAGAAAGGTGTGCCTGCGCTCCACCAGCATGTCGCACACAACATCACCGCTTCTTTGAGAAACTCTGTGTGTGACAGGGTGCATTTCACCACAGACACTTGGATGAGTAGGCATAGACAGGGGCGTTACATGTCGCTGACTGGGCACTGGGTAACTATGGTGACAGCAGGACAAGGGGCTGCTGTCCAAGTCTTGCCGTCCCCACGAGTTGTGCGTCAATCCTCTTTATGTCAAAGTTCCTCCACTGCTTCTGCCTCCTCAACCTCCTCTCGGTCTTCCACCTGCACCCAAAGCCTGTCTGGTCATGCCACAAGCTTTCTAACTGCGCAGAAGGGATCCTGCACACCTCCTTAATATGCTAGCAGTAGGGCTCAACGTCATTAGGCGGTTTTTACATTGAAATGTCTGGGAAATGTGAGTCACACAGCTGAGGAGTTGTGGTCAGCTCTGGAGAACCAATTTCATGAATGGTTGTCTCCACTGGACCTGAAACCAGGGAAGGCCGTGTGCGACAATGCTGCAAACCTGGGTGCGGCCCTTCGCCGGGGCAATGTCACACACGTGCCTTGTATGGCTCACGTGTTGAACCTGGTTGTCCAGCAATTTTTAGCCCACTATCCCAGACTAGATGGCCTTCTGCAGAGGGCACGGTCGCTGTGTGCTCACTTCCGCCGTTCGCATCCCGCAGCTCAGCGACTTACATCTCTACAGAAGTCGTTGGGCCTGCCACTTCACCGGCTAAAATGCGATGTGCCTACCCGGTGGAATTCAACTCTGCACATGTTGCAGCGACTGTGGCAGCACCGACAAGCCCTGGTGCAATACGTTCTGACGTATAGCCTGGGCCAGCGAGATTCAGAGGTGGGGCAAATCACGCTGGAGGAGTGGTCTCAGATCAGGGACCTATGCACCCTTCTGCACAGTTTTGAAATGGCGACGAAGATGTTTAGTGCTGACGATGCCATTATCAGCATGACTATTCCGGTGATTTACATGCTGGAGCACATGTTAAACAGAATTCAGAGTCAGGTGGTGGCACAAGAGGAGGTGGAGGAAGTAGAGGAGGAGGAGTTGTATGCGGAAGGGCTAACATCTGCAAGGTCCAGACGGTCGGCAGCACCAAGGCGGCAGGCATGTGAGGGTGGGGGAGATGGTTTTACCAGGGCGCATGGTAGCAGCCAAACTAGTGAGGAAGGTGCAGGAGCCCAGGAAGAAGTGGAGGACGAACTGATGGAAGACTCATCAGATGAGGGAGACCTTGATCACATTTCTGTTGTGCGAGGTTGGGGGGAGAGGACAGAGGAAGGAAGCATGATTGTTACCTCGCCACCAACACAACAGGGACTTGGTGCTCCTGGATGCGCAACACACATGAGTGCCTTCTTGCTGCACTACCTGCAACATGACCCTCGAATTGTGAGAATTAGAAATAATCCTGACTACTGGGTTGCCACACTGTTAGATCCCCGGTACAAAAGTAAATTTGCAGAAATTATTCCTGCCATAGAAAGGGATGCACGCATGCAGGAGTATCAGCAGAGACTGTTGCAGAATCTTACATGTGCTTTTCCACAAAATACCAGTGGTGCACGTAGTGAATCTCACAGTTCCAACTTGCCAACCGTGGGACCGTCAAGTGTTCAGCACTCAAACCGTAACAGAACCACAGTATCTGCTGGTAACATCAATTTTGCGGAATCATTTCACCACTTTTTTAGCCCATCCTTTGCAAGGCCACAGGAGACAAGAAGTCTGACACATAGTCAACGCCTAGAGACGATGGTACAGGAGTATCTCCAAGTAAACATTGAAGCCACAACTGTGTCACTGGACCCTTGCTCTTTTTGGGCTTCCAATCTGGATAAATGGCCGGAGCTAGCCACTTACGCCTTGGAGATCTTGTCATGCCCCGCAGCCAGCGTTCTGTCTGAACGTGTGTTCAGCGCTGCTGGTGGTGTGCTGACAGATAAGCGCACGCGGCTCTCCACTGATAATGTAGACAGACTCACGTTCATAAAGATGAACAAATCATGGATCCGAAACGACTTTTCTACCCCTGTGTCATCCTGGGGAGAGTAAAAGCTTGATGATTGGTTAAAATCACCCTACCAACCGTTTTAAGCTTTCAAATTACTAATCATGTTTATCTGTATCTTGACTGGAAAATAATTTGGGCTTTGTAGCAGTGTGCAGCACTGATCCTATTAGGCCATCTATACTAAAGCTTCACCAGATTTAAAATTAAAAATAATTTTTAGCTGCATCTAGCCCGGAAAATAATTTTGGGGCTCCGAGATGCGCAAGTCACATAAGTGCCTTCTTGCTGCACTACCTGCAGCATGACCCTCATATTGTCAGAATTCGAAGTAATCATGACTACTGGGTTGCCACACTCTTAGATCCCCCAAACTTTTCGATCAACCTTTTCATTTTAATAAAGACCAAAAAAATGGTCATTTTTGAAATTATAAGCATTAGCAGGTTGCTAGAAACTGAAATCAAACAGTTTTCAACTCAAAACTTTATTATAGGTGATGTTACATTTTCACATAGGACCACTTGTTCGAAAGGAGCTTCTGAACTCTCTCGTCCATTGAATTTGTCAGGTTTTGGATGGTTTCTGCTTCAATTGTTTTGCATGAGGACAGAATACCCTCCCAGAGCTGTTGCTTAGAGGTGAACTGCCTCCCGCCATCATAGACACTCCTTTTAATGATGCTCCAAAGGTTCTGAATGGGGTAGAGGTCAGGGGAGCATGGGGGTCACACCATAAGTTTGTCCCCTTTTATGCCCATATCAGCCAGAGATGCAGATGTTTTATGTGCAGCATGAGATGGTGCATTATCATGCAGAAAAATGATCTTGCTGTGAAATACACGGTTCTTCTTCTTGAACCATGGCAGGAAGTGCTGTTTGAGAAAATCCACATACATTATGGAGTTCATCTTTAGCGCCTTCAGGGATCCTAAAGGGGCCGACAATCTCTCTCCCCATGATTCCAGCCCAAAACATTACTCCACCTCCTCCTTGTTGGCGCTGTAGCCGTGTTTGCGTGGGGTGTCCATCAACCAGCCATCCTCCACTCCATCCATCTGGACCATCGAGCGCTGCACGGCACTCATCCGTGAACAAAACAGTTTTGAAATCAGTCTTCATGTAATGTTTGGCCCACTGGAGCCGTTTCTGCTTGTGTGAAGTGGATAGAGGAGGTCGACAGGATGGCGCATGCACAGCTGCAAACCTCTGAAGGACCCTGCATCTTGTTGTTCGGGGGACGTTGGAGGCACAAGCAGCTTCAAAAACTTGTCTGCTGCTATGACAAGGCTTTTTTGCCGCTGCTCTTTCAACCTGACGTAATTGCCTGTAGGAAAGAGTCCTCAATTTGCCCTTATCAGCACGCACACGTGTGTACTGTGAATCAGCTACATACTTCTTGATTGCCAAGACACTTCATCCTGATCATCGCACAATGTTGATTGTAGTCATGCCTTGACCTAAACACTCCACAATTTGTTGCTTCTCAGCAGCCGACACATCCTTTTTCTTTCCCATTTTGGCAGAAAATGTAGGCTGCTTAATAATGTGAGAGAGCCTTCTTAAGTAGTCTTGCCTTTCATTGGACACACCTGCCAAACTAATTAGCACAGGTGTCTGCAATTGCTTACAGTGATATAAAGAGCCCTGACACACATCACCATCAATGAGTTTAACTGACAAACAAACAAATTCTTCCCTTATCACTCCTAAACACTTTTTGTATAATAATTTGGAACGCAGTGTACATGTGCTTTTCCACAAAACACCAGTGGTTCACGTAGTGAATCTTACAGTTCTAGTTTGCCAACCGTGGTCTGTATGGAGTTGTTCAATAAAGGGCCCAAAATTAAGATAACATAGATGGGAGAGGTCTCTATGAATAGGAATTCCTAAGTATTTGATACCCTGTGAGGGCCAGGCAAAGGGAAAGTTGGACTGGATGGAATCCTATATGGATTTGGGGAGGGAGACATCGAGGGCCTCAGACTTCGCTGCATTGATTTTAAAATTTTACCATGTAACAAAGTGATCTATTTCAGCCATAACAGCATGGATGGATATATGTGATTGAGTGATATATACTAGGACATCATCAGCAAATAGAGAGCACTTGTACTCGGTGCCTCCCACTTCAATCCACCTAATATTGGGGTTATGGCGAATTGATGAGAGCAGGTGCTCCGTCACTAGGATGTATAAGAGAGGGGACAGAGGACATCACTGCCTTGTCCCATTGGTGATTGTGAAAGGTGATGAAAATGTTCTGACGCACCCCCTGGGCCTTGGGACACCCGGAGCCGGACCCTTTTTGGTGGATGCTGGTGGTTGTAGTCTTCGTGGCGGCGACCCAGTTCCGTGGCTCAGGGCGGTCAAACCAGTGGCAGAACTATTTATGTGGTTTTCATGTTTAAATGTCCGACTACGCCACCCGTGGATTGCGGTCAGAGTGAACCGCCGCTACAGGGCAGACCACTGAGGCTGGTGTTGTGGGTGCAGCAGAGCGTAGCATAACTCCCCACGGGAGGAGTATAGCCTCAGGGCAGTGTATGCGGAGGATGGGGGTGATGGTGCAGGGCAGCAGCAGTAACGACACGGAGTCAGTGATGCAGTTCAGGGCCTTTACTCACAGTTCTTATTATCCAGACCACGTCTGCAGGTAACGGCTGCCCACGTCGTACTGTGCTCACCAGGTGAGGGGCTCAGACAACTCCCAGATAACTTTGGAGCACTTCACAGGACCCCCTTTGTGTGTCCTTTGTCTGGCCTTTCTTACCAACACTTCTGTCCGGCTGCCTCGGGCCTCCTCTTGGTAAACTTGGCGCCAGTTTCCCTGACCCTATGTGGTGCCTTCCTAGCGGGTGTAGCGAGGGGCTGCGCCACATAAAATGTCAGAGCCTCCGGTTTCTAGCTGAGGGTCGTTTCCTGCCTCCACTAGTTCGGGGACCGGTCTCCCCCTTTGGCCTGACCCCTCCACGCAGGTGGATTCGGGCGTGCGGTGGCGACTCGCCCGTCCGCACCCCTGGGATCCCTTCATTCCTCGTTCCTGGAGCCTTCTCCGCTCCTCTTCCTTCCTTCTCCCTCTTCCAGGCCTGGGCCTCTGTTACTAGGCCCGCCTCCGGAGCAGAGCTCATGCAGAGCCCCTGCTCCCTGCCACTTCTGCTCAGACTTCTCTGCACTGAACTAAGATGGTGCCCACCTTTTATACTCCCTTCTCAATGCACCCAGGAACTGCTTCCTCCCTGCTCCTGCACTACAGGGTTCCCTTTCCTCAGTGTTCCCTCCCCCCACTCCAACCAGGGACAGGGACTGTCGTGCCCATCTCAGGGGCATATTGGTCGCCCTGCCCCACGGCAATGTGGTGTAATGCATGCAGGTGTCGGGTCCTGATCCACACTCCATCCTTACCTGAGAGTGAGATATCACACCTCTGGGTGAGGTGCAATACTTCTGTAGCAACCGAGCCCTCAGGGTGCTACAGTTCCATTTATCTTCAGCCTAGGTGACGTATTGCGATACAGGGCCGTGATTTTGGCTATAAAAGGGTCCCCTAGACCCCTACCCCAAGCTTTTTAAGAGAATCATATATGGCGTGCCAGGAGACTCTATGGAATGCTTTCTCAGCATCCAACGAGAGTATCTAATTACAAATTTTTAACTGCATCTAGCCCAGGAAATACTTTGTGCCTAGTAGCAGTGTCTGCTAGTGAGCGGATTATCCCGGCTGTTAAGCAAGCTGCACCACCTGTAGTTTAGACACTTAATTTTTTCAAAGGAAATGCTTCGGGACCATGGGATACTTAGTGAAGAGCATCAGGAGGCACCCCAAGGCATAGGGGCTGGGACTGGCAGTAGGATGCCTTGCGGTGGACAGCCGAGCTCGATCCTTATAAAAGCTTTTTAACTGCAGCAGCTTTAGTGGACGCTACTGGAGCTGGAATTACCGCGGCTGCTGGCATGAGACTTGCCCTCCAATAGATCCTTGTAAATGGATTTAAAGTGTATTCATTCAAATTAGAGAGACAATTTAAATTAAAAAGCTTAGAGCTGCCTCCACCACAGGGGGGCTCTCTCGACCCACCAGCGGACAGGCACCAGTATTGGGAGAGGGGGGCTGGCCGTCAGGGTTCACCGCGGCTCTGGCACAAACCCGGCGACACGGAGGTGGCACGGGCAGGAGCGGACTGGCCGTGTCGACTTCTCACTTTTTGGATTTTAGAAGGGCATGACATGCCTATATCTGTGTCTCCCCCTCCTTTTACTCCTCCACCTCTTTTATTTTCGCATGACTATATGTACTTGTCACTTTTCCATGTGTTAGTTATGTCTTCTGAGCAGTTTGTCAGCTTTTGGACACCTTTGAAGGTGTTTTCTATGTGTTTCTATGTGTTTTTGTTTGCCTGCCATTGGTTTTAACGGTGTTCGAAGGTGTTCGACGAACAGTTCGACGAACAGTTCGGCGAACACACGGGTGTTCGACGAACCGAACCGAACTCGAACACTACGGGGGTGGCTCAACACTACTCTGGACATCACAGGCTCTGTCCAGCCACTTAAATTTGCATGGCTGGGACCTGTAGTGCCATCCAGTTTGGCAGTATGGGTGTGCTGTCTAGCTGGAAATATCAGCTCCCTGCTCCAGCCAATTGCATAGGATTACACCCTACTAAAGCTTCTAGCTTACTGCTGGTAGCTGCCAGGTGTAGTATTGTGGTTCAGTCCTGTCTGTTTAGCTCCTTGTTGTTTCCTTGCTCCTTGCTTTGACTTCAACTTATGTTTTCTGACTATTCTTATGGATCCTGATTTTTTCCTTTACTCAACTTCCGGCTTTGAACCTGGTTGGCGACCATTCCTGTATACCTCTGAAGAACAGCCATTCTGTAGGTAGCAATCCACTTTTCCTCGTTGTAAGTTCAGATCCCTATATAGGGGTTAAACTGTGTTGGGGTTTCTCTTGAGTCTTCCAGTCGAAGTGACTTGTGCTAAGACTGACCAATGTAGCCTTCTTGAGCCTGTTTAATATTTGTCACGTTGCCAAAAATGTCTGTAATATTATCGCAGTAATATAGGATCATGTCTGATGAACACGGTTTTAGGCAGTGCCATGGGAGACAGAGATGCTTCCAGGGGTCTTCACCATGCTGTTCTCATGTCTTTTCAGCACTGTATGCATGTGTCTGATGATGTGTCACACACCACATGGCCAGATAAGTTTGTAAAATGTTAAAATGACATTTCCCTATGAATGCATTTGTCTTGGTTGAAAGCAATGCAAAAGTGCAAAAATGCATCAAAAACGCTATGTGTGAACATAGCCCAAGGTGTGGTGGAGTATTTTTGGTTTTGGCTATTTATTTTACCTTATATACAAGTCATTACCCTACAAAGGATGTTCCTTTACATTTTTCCCCGGAAAATCCATTTTGGTTTAGTTTTTGTATGTTTTATTGTGAGTCCTTAAAAGTGGTGTAATACCTACGATAACGTTGTTGACAGCAGTGACCTGGGAGTCAGAAATGCTTCCAGGGATTTTCCCCATGTCATTTCAGCACTGTTTCCATCGATTTGGCACCTTTTAGGCCCCCTGCAGACCTATGGGTGGGGTGGGGGGGAAGCCGGAAAAATGATCGAGTTTCCCATAGACTTACATTGGGCTCGTTGCTCAGGTAGAGCTCTCGAGCATTTCAGTTTGCTCGACTCCAACTATGAGTACCAGAGCATTTTAGTGTTCACTCATCACTAGTGGTTGCACCAAATGATTTGATTTGGATTTTTCTTTTGTTAATTTACTTTGAATTTGAATTGCTAAAATAAACAATACTTCTAGTTTTGAAAGCATTCTTACTTTGCTGCATTTTTCCATTTCTGACTGTAACTTTATTACGGTACTGTATAAGAGTCATTTGCAGTCATCTGTCTATGTGCACAATCATCTCTACCTAACAAGTGAGTTGAGGGGAGAGTACATCTGCAAAATTATTACAGTTCTGTGCCCTATCGGAGGATGAAAATAAAGAAATCTCTGCAGAAATTGTTGCTCTGGAAACAAGCATTCACGCTGATGCTGAACCTGAAAGGCACACCTTAAGAGATAAGTGGCAGAAACATAAATTATTTTTCAGTTCTGCATAAGATTATTAATAGGATTCTTAACATCATGTGCCATTGCCATATCTTGCATTAAGATCACAGTTTGAGATAAAATAAAACATTTCTTTAAGCATTGACAAAAATTTGCATGGGGTTAATTTATACTGTATCCGCTTTTACACCTTCAAAAAAAACGAACTGGAGCAATGTCACAATATTTTGTCCTCTGACTTTGGTACAAAAAAGCTAGAATAGGGAAACCTCATGGGAAAGAAAACATGTAGTACAGCAGTTTTCAATTCAGTTTGTTATTGAATGGCCTCTTTAAAACAAATACCACACCATTTGCAGAAAAAGATTCTTAAAACACATTGTTTTTCTGTGAAGCTTTTTTGACCTTACCCACTCTCACCATTTTACACAATGGAATTGACAGGCTATAGGAACGTTGCAGCATGGTTGTTATAATTTCTTTAAAGAAATCACCTCTGCATTTTTCTGTCGTTCTGCTTCCTATTATTTTTCAAAATTGTATTTCACAAAAACATGTTGAATCTGGAGTGCTGCTATTTCATGGAGGTAGTATTTTCTCAACTTCCTTAGCATTATTCCCAAAAGTTGTAGACCTGGATTTGATGAATAATTGGATGATGCAGAAACTATTGCTAGTCAAATATTAGAGGCTCGTTTACACAGGGATATAATGTTTGTGTTTTGAGACGAAATTCAGCAACATAGCTGTATGTGTGGAAGAATAAATATTTCAAAAAGAACATTTTTTTTTGCCTGCAGCATATCCCACCATATAAATGCTGATTCAGCCTATCATCGGCCCGATTGAATCCACCAATCTCTCTATCTTCTGGAATAGTTGACATTAGAGATGATGGAATCCTTTGAAATTCAAATTTGCCAGGATTGCCGAATTGTTCCCAAAAATTTGCATCTAATCGATTTACTGCATATCACACTACTGCAAAAGTCTTTAACTGCCCTGAAAAAACATATGTAACACTCTGAGGGCTACTAGGACAGTACCCAACCTTTTTCAAACTAATGTCATAGTGACTTCAGCATAGAAACGTATGGTATCCTGGTAGCAACCAACAGCCCAATTAATAACACAGTGCAGAATTTTCATGTTTTTTTTTATATTTAAAAAAATGGTCCAAAAATTACACTGGTCAACACAAAAAAATCACCAGCAAAGGTAATATGTCTGTTTTATGGAGTTTGATGTGCTGATTCCAAAAAATATAGTTTTGCTTTATCACATAAAGTTTCTAATATAGAAGCATTTTTGTTATTACAATATTTCTACATTTTCTATGTATGTGGTTTTTCTGTTATTCCCATTTCTTTACTTGTCGTACTTAATTGTGAATTTTCTTACAGGGACATCAGTAAAGTTTTTAGAGAGTTTTATGGGAAGGAGTATTGACAGTGCAGTTAGCCAATGACTGTTTCTCGGAAATGTTATGGGGAGGAGCTAACTGTTATGAGGTGGTAAGATTTGAGTCAGTCATAAAACGATGGTAAAGGCAGCAAGGACTGGTATGTGAGACTGTGACAAGAGACCGGCCTCTACAGGCCTCTTACACTGAGGTGTAACTGAGTGAGGGTCTCCACAGAGAGAAAACCTGAAAGCAGCCAATATCACACTGAGAAACTGCCTGTCTGCAAGTGTTCACCTGTAAGGAATAGGCTGACCCATTTACCTCACACCTGTACATAGTTATCTACCAGGTTACCTCCAGTAAAATCAGTTCTAAATACAAGCTGCCTCTGTCATCTCTGGGGAAATATCTACATACCGACTCATCGCATTTTTTTTTTGAGTTTGTCACCACCATTGAACTGAACCTACTCTACTGTTTGATCTGATTTAAAGGAGAAAAATGCCCCGAGAGTGTATCAATCATCCAGACAGATTCTGCTATGCGTGTGGTTCTTTTACACCAAAAGGCCAAGTACGTTCAATCACTCATGATATTAAAATGATGTACCAGATGTACTTTAACTGTCCACTTGGTGATCAAGACAAAAGCTGGGCCCCTCATGTGATATGCTCAAGTTGTTCAAATGGTCTTTGTGACTGGTTGAATATGAGGAAAGTGGCTATGCCATTTGCTGTTCCCATGATTTGGAGAGAACCCAAAAATCATAGTGATGACTGGTACTTTTTTTTTTGTCAAACTGAAGGGCTTTCCTACAAAGAAGCTACATAAGATTAATTACCCTGAACTTGAATCTGAGATAAGGCCAGTCCCACATGATGATACCTTGCCACTTCCTGTACCACCATTGTCTGGATTGGATGAAATTGAAGTAGAATAAGGAGCTGAAGCTACTAGCGAAGTCATAGAGACCTCAAGTCAAGATGAGTATGTACCTGATAGAGCAGCCAAGCTGCCAGAACGCTTTACTCAGCATGAATTAGAGATATGTCATTGTCAAAACATGAAGCCGAACTTCTTGCATCTAAGTTGAAACAGAACAATCTTCTTCATGATGATGTCAAAGTGTGTTATTGCCAAAACAGAAATAATAGTGTAACACAATTTTTTACAGTTGATGGACCAATGGTGTACTGTAACAATGTGCATGGCCTCTTTGAAGAACTGAATCAAGAGTATTTGTTGCTGATCGGCAATTGTTTATTGACTCATCCCAGAGAAGCTTGAAAGCGGTGTTGCTTCACAATGGAAATATGAAACCATCACTTCCTATTGCTCACTCATGTCATCTAAAGGAAAGTTATTCAAATCTGTCAGTTGTTTTGGATGCTATACAGTATAAGCATCATCAATGGAATATCAGTGGAGATTTGAAAGTGATTGGTCTGTTAATGGGAATGTAAGGCGGTTTCACAAAATATTTGCTTCTTGTATTTATGGGACAGTAGAAATACAGTAAAGCATTATGTTCAATGTGATTGGGGACAGTGAAACATCTATTCTCTAGGTAGACACAATGTACAGCATAATCCTTTTGTTGCTCCAACAAAAATCTTTCTTCCTCCATTACATATAAAGTTGGGATTGATTAAAAACTTTGTGAAAGCTATGGCAAAGACAGATTCACAAGGGTTCCAGTACATTTAACAGAAATTCTCCAGCATTTCACCAGCAAAACTGAAGGAAGGGGTATTTGTTGGTCCTCACATCAGAGAGCTTATGAGAGATGATGTGTTTGAAGGAACTCTAAATGATAAGTAAATGAGAGCTTGGAAAAGCTTCAAGTGGATCTGTGAAAACTTCTTAGGAAAAAATAAATCTCCAGAATATGTTGAAGGTGTTGAGGAACTGCTAAATGAATACCAGTGTCTTGGATGTCGCTTGTCTCTGAAAATGCACTTTTTGCATTCACATTTAGAATTCTTCCCTCCAAATCTTGGGGATGTAAGCGATGAACATGGCTACCTGGGTTTTTGGAATGACTCAATGATGGCAGATTACTGTTGGATGTTATATAGGGACAACTCTGTCAATGACAGTCTAATGTCAAGCACTTTTAATTTTTGCTCATATTTTGGCTTCTATTTTGCATGTGAAATTATTTTTGCTCAATAAAAACTATTTTGTAAGGTCAAATATTTTTTTCTGATATGTAGATTACTGTTTTCTTAATGTCGCCAGTTTATTTCCTATACCTTATAATAATGATGCAGCTCCGTAGAAACTCTACCTGCTACAGAAAAACTATAAACATTTTTGAAATCAGAACAAAAAAATGATACAGAAAAGTACAAGGTCAACTGCGATGAATACAAAAAATATTTTTTTGCAGACCTGTGTTATCATTATGAATTATGTCTGATGAGACATACTGTTCTGTGCAGAACACTAACTCAAACTGGTGACATTGCTGTCAGAGGTAACATCATTTTGCAGTGACTGAAATGACAGATGTGGTAAATAAATTACATCATTTCCTACACTTCCTCCTCACTAATGAACTTGCCAGAGGCAAATGACACCAATTTTGAACTTAGTTTGGAAGTGCTACTACCCGGACGGCTGTTGCTAGTGAAAGTTGTGGTGCTTAAGCTGCTGCTAGCAGCACCCACAATCTTATCGTTGAAATGGGATTTATCTTTTTTTCCTGTATATACAAACCTTTCCATCTTTCCTTTTCCATTGTCATTTTTTCTTTTCCATACATTTTCTACAACACTGCAATTAACTTTTCACAATATTTGCAACTTCAGTTATTTAACCCTTACCAAAAACAACGTAACAAGAAATTTCAGTTGGGTGTGTGCAAGTACAGAAAACAAAATAGGTCAGGAAGACACAATATAGGTATGGAGTGTGTGGTTGTCAAATTGGAAACATAAAGCAGGTGTGCAAAAACACACATGCACAGTTAAATGTCTACATTTTTTTTCCAATTTTTTTTTTTTACAAAATACAATCTCCTTTCCAAAATTGACAAAATAAGAAATTCTAGGTAAGTACATGCCCAAAAACTTAGTACCTGCAACAGATCACTATATTGGTATGGCGTGTATAGATGTAAAATTTAACTAGTAAAATAAGCATACAAAAGATAAATTGGAGGGGACACATACATTTTATGAGGTAGACAGTTGCTGTTAAATCTTTGAGTTTTGGGGAATTTTATTTAGTATTTAAAAACAAAAATTATTCCCAACCTTGAAATTGTGATTGCCCGAGAAATGCAAAAACTTTTTCTCACCGTTTCTCACTGACAATGATTTCAGATTTTTTGTCTGTAAAAAATATTGTGCTTGTTTCTAGTGCTTTAAGAATGAAGAAAAAAAAGTGAAATTGGAAATAAAGATGTCTAGGCTCTGAGCCCATACCATTCATCCAAAGTTTGTTCAAATATTGTAATAAATTTATAGTAAGGTTGCATACTATAATTTCTTAAAATGCACATTATACCTCAGAATTTTTGTTTTTCAGGAGAAAATAGAAGCTTTAAGTCATTCTGTGATCTAAAAGGAACCTGTCAGGTCCCCCGTGCCCACAGAACCACCAGTAGTTGTGTCTACATATCTAAATACCCTGCCTAACAGTCCCTTTATTACATTAAACACATAAACAGATCATTCGAAAAAGTATTACTAATGGCTGTTTATGATATGTAAATGAAGCCTTTCACTAATCTTGGAGGCATAAGTGTCCCCAGACTTGTCGGCCCATTTAGCATGTTATTACGCCCCCGTGAGCGTGATAACATGACTTACAAACGTCTGATTCATCGCCAGCACTATACAAACCTTGTGCATGTGCTTGGCTTCTTTCCATCACTACCTTGAGCCTCTGAAGTCAGGTGTACATGTCCCAGCTTCAGAGAGGCGCACTGCGCATGATCGGAGGTCTCCTGCACTGCATTAATGCCCCCTGGCTTGATCGGCCCACTGTGCTTCTCAGGGACGCAGCGGTGATGTAGGACACAGCCAGCTGTGAGATTTGCAGAGCAGGCAGTAGTGGCTGGCTTAGTCCTGGGTCATCACTACTTCCCTGGGCATGCGCATTGCATCAATGAAGCTAAAGTGTGTATACCTGGCTTCAGAGCATATTGTCAGGGAGGCAGAGATTAGCAAAGAGCTGGCGGTGACGCTGCTCTGCCAAATCATGCCATTCACACCCACAGAAGCATGATAACATGATTTGTGGGACGATTAGTCCAGGGAAAACAACGCCCCCACAACTAATCACATACTAATTATCATATCGCAGACCAACATTTAAAAAGCGATTTTATGGTGAAAGACAAAACAATAAGCCAACAAGAGGGGCTTGTTTGAAAGTGTAGTAAAGGTTGAGTAAAGACATGGGGCAGTTTGGGAAGCTTGGGAAAGCTGACAGACTCCCTTTAATAATATCACACACTGCCTTTTTAATAGAAGCGCTGCCCCCTGATGACATCTTGCTCCTGGAGGGGTGAGATAGATGCTGCAAGGAAATGAGTGTTCCCCGAGCCTCAAGCGATGTTCTGTTTGAGACTTCTCTCAAATGAAATGTCACAGGAAGTGAAAAAAAAAGGGATTAGCTAGATAGGGGGAAGTAAAGGGTATTTTATAATAGAGCTAATTACAAAAGTGGTTAGGGTGTAAAAATAAATATTTAGAAAGCTAATTTTAGGTACTGGACCATCCCTTTAAGTGGTTACACCCCCAACTGGTAAGTCACACTAGGGGTATGTGCACAGAGTGTTTTTTTTCAGGCAAATTCCACCTGGAAACCACCTGAAAAATTGCTAAAAAACTAACTTATTCGCTGCAGTGTGAAAACAACTTGCTTTACATATGTTCTGTCTTTTGTAACTTGTTTTATCTGCTTCGGGCTTCTAAAACCTTGAAGCAGCTAAAAGAACTGACAAGTTCATTCTTCTGTTTTATATGGAATTTAAAAAATAATACAGCAAAAGAAAAGATTCTTCAGGGAAAACACTGCCAATGTTTTCCTGAAGTGTCTTCTGCTTCAAAAATGATAAAGGTACACTGGCATCTAAATGATGTTATGTACACATACCCTGAGGGTATGTGCATACAATGTTTTTTTCAGGCAGGTCTCCTCCAAAACCTGACCAAAAGAAGTGCTAAATAAGCAATAAAAAGAATGAAGATATGAACTGAGATATAAAAACAACTTGCTATGCATACGTTCTGTCTTTTGAGCCTTTTTTAACCACTTCAGGTTTCCAAAGATGCAAAGCAGATAAAAGAAGTGAACAGTTCATTCTTCAGGTGGCTTTTGCTTATAAGCAACCGAAAAGACGCAAAAAAGATACTTCAGGATAAAAGATTTCGTAATGTCCGGAAGCGTAATCCACCTGAAATATTTGCTGGGTTCGCAGAAACCTAAAAGACCCACCATCGTCAGTACATGAATTTAGCACTGGAATCATCAAGAATACAAAAATACATCATCAGTACTATCGTCAGTACATGAATGCATCACCAAAACCATCATTAGTACATGAATCCATCACCAAAATTATCAACAATACATAAATACATCACCCGAACTATCATCAATACATGAAAACTACACCAGAACCACCATTAATATATGAATTTATTACCAGAGCCACCATCAGTACATGAAAACAATGCCATAACCACTATCAGTACATGAATACAGTCCCTCAACCATTATTAGTAAATGAATACATCAGCAGAAACACCATCAGCACATAAATACATCACCAGAACCATCAACAGTACATGAATACAACACCAGAACCACCAACAATACATGAACAGTTCACCAAGCTTAGTGCAGCGATCAATTGCAATGTCAGGTCAGCCCCGCCATATACAATTGTTTTATATGAACCTTCAACTCCCAGTATGTGCTTAACAATGATAATGAGATGATGGTAGTTGTTATTTCCAGCAATCATCAGATTGCTAATTGAACAGGAACTATAGCACTGATTACTGACAGACAGGACCTTTATTAAACATTTAAATGGAAACTTACATTTTGGGAGTTATGTTATATGTTTTAGTTCCTTTAATTATGAGCAGATTGGTGCAGGTCTGGGTCCTGAGACCCCCATGATTGCTCAAAAGACCTCTATTGCATCCACTCTGCGCTGTGTGTGCACTCCTGTCTCCTGAGATGCACACTTTCAATGTCTTTTGGGTGATTGCTGGGTGTCTCAGGACTGGGCTCCCCATCAATCTACTATGAAGTGTAGGACCTAATACGTACACGTAAAGTTTAGATACTCTCCAATGTGCATCTACACTGGATTATAGTTGAGAACCAAATATTAGCATATCTAAACATGCTGACAATCACCCGATGCATGAAGCAGCAGATCATTCTGTGTAAATGCTTCTGAATATAATGCTACTCTATGTGCACAGAATGATCATGTAAACGATAGCTCTGTGCACATGGAAAATTCAGTCATCATGGCTAACCAGGCTAGTAAACAACTGCTGATCGCCTTCATGTAGCTGGTCCATGGTCATTTAAAGGCCATGATTCTCCAGAGTAAATGCATCCTTAGAACCTGGTAGCATATAGATGACGTCTTATCTGATTGGAGTTCTCATTCCTTTTCTCTTTGTTCTGTACTTGATGCCATGATGACTGGAGCTTGTCTCTGTAGAGTTCCCTCTTTTCTAATCTTGTATAGCACATTCCGACATGCTGATTATAGTGTCATTAAAATGCTGGCTGAATAAAAATTACCACCCATGCTGTGACCAAAATAAGCCATATGCTGTACACCTGAATAAATGATTGCTCCTCACTGTGGTCCTTGCACAAAAAATGATCCCCACGTTGTCCTTCTTATTGTACATGGCATCCACATTATCCTCACCCATAATATATTCCCACCACACATCCCCCCCTTATGTAGCCACTCTATGCAAGTCTCATCTGTGTGCATTGATAATACTAGACAAACACCCCCTCCAAGAATTTTAGGTTTGAGAGTGGTTGTTTCATCAGTATTTTGCACTTGTGCCTTTATCGTAGGGGTTTATAGTGCATTGGTATTGGGATCTGGAGTTGGCAAGTCTGCCTTTTTTCTGTGATTTTTTTTTAATTTTGTGTCCTTTTTTGTGAGTTGCTTTTGATTTTAGTGTTGAAACTTACAATGAGGACCCTTGACATGGAGGAGATTATTATTTTTTTATTTTAGTTTACTCTTGGTCCTGGTGCTGCCCTCTGCAATGCGATGCACTGGGCATGGGGCCTCTAGAGGGTGCCTAGTAGAGATGAGCGGTGTTCGACTCGAACTGTTCGCCAATCTCAAATTCGAGCTGTTTTGAGCGGTGTTCTGCGAACACGAACGATTTGAAAAAAATCCATCTGTTCGAGGTTATGTTCGATAACTGTTCGTGCACCAAAATCATAACTGGATTTTTTCACAGTAATGCTGATAATCAATGTTAATACGCAGTTTGAGTGTTCAGCGGGGCAGGGGATGGATCTCTGCATAAATAATGAAGATCTCCATTTTTTTTTCTCTTTCCCGCATTTACAGTGGGGAGGTGCAATCTGTCAGCCTATCAGCAGCGCACACACGGAGTAAACTGCTTTTTTTCACACAAGCAGGGGCATGTGTCATTGGCTGTGTATGTCAAATGTCCTTGCCCTGTAAGACCCAGCCATTTTCCCCGTCGCCACCATTTTCTCACTGCTGCAGCTACGTGTTAGACGGCACCGCTGTTGCTGTGTGCGCTATACTTTCAGTGTTAATTTCAAGCCAATTTTCTCAGAAATATACAGATAGCTTGGGAGTAGGGAATAGTTGTGATTGCAGTCCTTTTGAGGACTAGGGTACAGCATTTCCTACGACTTTTAGCAGGCAGGTCTGTGCTCTTAAATAGATAGGTAGGGAGCAGGGTCTACTTGTAATTGCAGTCCTTTTGAGGACTAGGTTACAGCATTTCCTATGACTTTTAGCAGGCAGGTCTGTGCTCTTAAATAGACAGATTGGGAGTAGGGACTAGTTGTAATTGCAGTCCTTTTGAGGACTAGGTTACAGCATTTCCTAGGACTTTTGCCAGGCAGGTCTGTGCCAGTGCTGTGCAAGTGTTTTTCACAGCATTTGGCTAAATCTAGCTAAGCAAATCCTATTTGGCCTCTTGCAGTGTGTGTTAGTCAGTGGAGTAACGTATCTGTGTTGCAAGCTACACCACCTGTGTATAGAATACAATTTTTTTTCTGCACCTAGCTTAGTAAAACCTCTTGGGCATAGCATCATTCTATTAGGCCATCTATACTAAGCTCCACCAGCTTGCAAATTACTAATAATTTTTATCTGCATCTAGCTCGGAAAATAATTTTGGGCTTGTAGCAGTGTGTGGAACTTATTCTATTAGTCCAACTATACTAAGCTCCACCAGCTTGCAAATTACAAATAATGTTTAGCTGAATTTTGTCTGGAAAATAATTTTGGGCATAGTAGCAGTGTATGGTACTCATTCTATTAGGCCATCTATACTAAGCTCCAGGAGCTTGCAAATTACAAATCATTTTTAGCTGCATCTAGTTCGGAAAATAATTTTGGGCTTGTAGCGGTGTGTGGGACTTATTCTATTATTCCATGTATACTAAGCTCCACCAGCTTGCAAATTAAAAATAATTTTTATCTGCATCTAGCTTGGAAAATAATTTTGGGTTTGTAGCGGTGTGTGGGACTTATTCTATTATTCCATGTATACTAAGCTCCACCAGCTTGCAAATTAAAAATAATTTTTATCTGCATCTAGCTCGGAAAATAATTTGGGGCATAGTAGCAGTGTGTGGTACTCATTCTATTAGGCCATCTATACTAAGCTCCACCAGCTTGCAAATAACAAATAATTTTTAGCTGCATCTTGTCTGGAAAATCATTTTGGGCATAGTAGCAGTGTGTGGTACTCATTCTATTAGGCCATCTATACTAAGCTCCACCAGCTTGCAAATTACTAATAATTTTTAGCTGCATCTTGTCTGGAAAATCATTTTGGGCATAGTAGCAGTGTGTGGTACTCATTCTATTAGGCCATCTATACTAAGCTCCACCAGCTTGCAAATTACAAATAATTTTTATCTGCATCTAGCTCAGAAAAAAATTTTGGGCTTGTAGCAGTGTGTGTGACTCATTCTATTAGTCCATCTATACTAAACTCCACCAGCTTGCAAATTACAAATAATTTTTATCTGCATCTAGCTCGGAAAATAATTTTGGGCTTGTAGCAGTGTGTGGGACTTATTCTATTAGTCCATCTATACTAAGCTCCACCAGCTTGCAAATTACAAATAATTTTTATCTGCACCTAGCTCGGAAAATAATTTTGGGCTTGTAGCAGTGTGTAGGACTCATTCTATTAGTCGATCTATACTAAGCTCCACCACCTGTGTATGTAATAAAATTGTTTTACTGCATCTAACCCAGCCAATCCTTTTGGGCTAATACCACAGTTTGGCCACTCAGCTCTGCTCGGTTCCCATCCATCGTTTTTTGTGCAGACAACTCCAGAGTTGTCAATTAGTTAACCACCAAAATGAGTGGAAAAAGGCCTGCTGCTGGTGGAAAGGGGAATAGGCGTGTTGGGAAGGGAAAAAAGGTTGTGTCCGTGGGGTAGGTGTTAAAGCAACAGTAACATCTGCAGAAGAAAGACCATCTTTCAGCCAAACGAAGATGTCTACTTCTTTTAGCGGACAATGTGATACGATCCCTTTCTTACGGCCACGCCAATTGCTACAAATTACAGATGAGGCACAAAAACAGCAGGTGCTTCAACGGATATCAAGTGCTCCTGTAAGTGGGCTCTCCTCCACCTCAACTTCAACATCATAATTACTCAGGTCCTCAGAGGTGTCACCCCAATCGCACTTGCTTCCTCACAGCTCCCAAGTGTCCAGCTGCCCGTCTGAGTATGGGGTAGAACAGATGGTTGAGTCTGCAGAGCTCTTTACTCATACTATAGCCTGGGAATCAGAGGTCGGCTCCAGAGCTTCTGTGAATCCAGACGAGGAAATGATCTGCACTGATGCCCAGAATCTTTATGAGTCGGATCCAGGACCAGACGCAGAAGGTTCTGACCATAATGTAGACCCTCGTTCCCAAACTGTAACTCCTGTTGGTGGAGACAATGAGGAAGACGATGATGAGACTCAAATACCTGATTGGAGCGACAACTTGAGTTTTTTGTCAGGGCAGGAAGAGGTTGGCTCTGAGGACAACGGGTGTGAGAACACACAGGGTGATGATGACGAGGTTGTAGATCCCACTTACTGTCAACCCACAGTCAGCCAGTCGATGAGGTCAGCAGAGGAGGTGGAGGAGAATGCTAGTGATGAAGAGGTCAGGTTGCGCCATCCTGGACAGAGACGTAGTACTGGAAGCACGTCAACAACTGCATCCTCAAACAAAACTCTGCCTCTGACCACAAGTCGTGGTGGCTCTTCAGGTCGCATGGGTGCTAAGCCTTGCATAGCCTGGCCATTTTTTCAGAGAGATAAGGATGACCCAACTCGTGTTATCTGTAACATTTGTCACCAAAAGCTAAGTAGAGGCCAAAAAATCCATAGTTTGAGTACTTCATGAATGAACCGTCACATGAATATGAAGCATAAGTTGCAGTGGGAAGCTCACTGTGCTACAATGCGGCCTAGTGGGCCAGGTCAACCACCGTCTGCCCCATCTTGTGCATCCGCGGCCTCTTCATCATCTGTGACTGGGGGGACAGCAGTCACACCTGTTTTGGGACGCAGACCTGCCACCTCTTTACCCGCAGCAGCCAGCGTGATTGGCAGGTCATCATTTTCTTTGGAGGTGGAAACACCAGCTGGTGTTGAGCGCTCTCCGACATCGAGAGCATCACCTTTGGATCAAGGCAACCTAACATGTCCGCCTGCATCTTACTCACAGACCGGCAGTTTGCCGGGGACACCCTTCTCAACCCCGTCTAAGCACAACAGGCAGCCCTCGGTCCCTCAGATGTGGACAAGTAAAAGACCATTTCCTCCTAGCCATGATAAAGCTAAGAGGTTGAATTTCACCATCTGCAAGCTCTTGGCTACAGAAATGCTGCCTATCCGCCTGGTGGACCCAGAGGATTTTCGAGACCTTATGTCTGTTGCAGTGCCCCAGTACCTGATGCCCAGTCGGCACTACTTCTCAAAGAAAGGTGTGCCTGCGCTTCACCAGCATGTCGCACACAACATCACCGCTTCTTTGAGAAACTTTGTGTTTGACAGGGTGCATTTCACCACAGACACTTGGACGAGTAGGCATTGTCAGGGGCATTACTTGTCACTGACTGGGTACTGGGTAACTATGGTGACTGCAGGACAAGGGGCTGCTGTCCAAGTCTTGCCGTCCCCACGAGTTGTGCGTCAATCCTCTTTATCTCGAAGTTACTCCACTGCTTCTGCCTCCTCAACCTCCTTTCGGTCCTCCACCTGCACCCAAAGCCTGTCTGGTCATGACACATGCTTTCTAACTGCGCAGAAGGGATCCTGCACACCTCCTTACTATGCTGGCAGCAGGACTCGATGTCATCAGGCAGTTTTTACTTTGAAATGTCTGGGAAATGTGAGTCACACAGCTGAGGAGTTGTGGTCAGCTCTGGAGAACCAGTTTCATGAATGGTTGTCTCCACTGGACCTGAAACCAGGGAAGGCCGTGTGCGACAATGCTGCAAACCTCGGTGCGGCTCTTCGCCGGGGCAATATCACACACGTGCCTTGTATGGCTCACGTGTTGAACCTGGTTGTCCAGCAATTTTTAGGCCACTATCCCGGACTAGATGGCCTTCTGCAGAGGGCATGGTCGCTGTGTGCTCACTACCGCCGTTTGCATCCCGCAGCTCAACGACTTACATCTCTACAGAAGTCGTTGGGCCTGCCACTTCACCGGCTAAAATGCGATGTGCCTACGGTGGAATTCAACTCTGCACATGTTGCAGCGACAGTGGCAGCACCGACAAGCCCTGGTGCAACATGTTCTGACATATAGCCTGGGCCAACGGGATCCAGAGGTGGGGCAAATCACGCTGGAGGAGTGGTCTCAGATCAGGGACCTATGCACCCTTCTGCACAGTTTTGAAATGGCGACAAAGATGTTTAGTGCTGACGATGCCATTATCAGCATGACTATTCCGGTGATTTACATGCTGGAGCACATGTTAAACAGAATTCGAAGTCAGGTGGTGCGACAAGAGGAGGTGGAGGAAGTAGAGGAGGAGGAGTTGTATGCGGAAGGGCTAACATCTGCAAGGTCCAGACGGTCGGCAGCACCAAGGCGGCAGGCATGTGAGGGTGGTGGAGATGGATTTACCAGGGCGCATGGTAGCAGCCAAACTAGTGAGGAAGGCGCAGGAGCCCAGGAAGAAGTGGAGGACGAACTGATGGAAGACTCATCAGATGAGGGAGACCTTGATCACATTTCTGTTGTGCGAGGTTGGGGGGAGAGGGCATAGGAAGGAAGCATGATTGTTACCTTGCCACCAACACAACAAGGACTTGGTGCTCCTGGATGCGCAAGACACATGAGTGCCTTCTTGCTGCACTACCTGCAACATGACCCTCAAATTGTCAGAATTCGAAATAATCCTGACTACTGGGTTGCCACACTCTTAGATCCCCGGTACAAAAGAAAATTTGCCCAAATAATTCCTGCCATAGAAAGGGATTCACGCATGCAGGAGTATCAGCAGAGACTGTTGCAGAATCTTACATGTGCTTTTCCACAAAACACCAGTGGTGCACGTAATGAATCTCACAGTTCTAACTTGCCAACCGTGGGACTGTCGAGTGTTCAGCACTCAAACCGTAACAGAAATACAGTATCTGCTGGTAACAGCAATTTTGCGGAATCATTTCACAGCTTTTTTAGCCCATCCTTTGCAAGGCCACAGGAGACAAGAAGTCTGACACATAGTCAACGCCTAGAGACGATGGTACAGGAGTATCTCCAAGTAAACATTGAAGCCATGACTGTGTCACTGGACCCTTGCTCTTTTTGGGCTTCCAATCTGGATAAATGGCCGGAGCTCGCCACTTACGCCTTGGAGATCTTGTCATGACCCGCAGCCAGCGTTCTCTCTGAACGTGTGTTCAGCGCTGCTGGTGGTGTGCTGACAGATAAGCGCACGCGGCTGTCAACTGAGAATGTAGACAGACTCATGTTCATAAAGATGAACAAATCATGGATCCGCAGGGACTTTTCTACCCCTGTGTCATCCTGGGGAGAGTAAAAGCTTGAGGATTTCGTAAAATCACCCCACCAACCTTTTTAAGCTTTCAAATTACTAATAATTTTTAGCTGCATCTTGTCTGGAAAATAATTTTGGGCCTGTAGCAGTGTGCGGTACTCATTCTATTATGCCATCTATACTAAGCTCCATCAGCTTGCAAGTTACTAATAATTTTTAGCTGCATCTTGTCTGGAAAATAATTTTGGGCATAGTAGCAGTGTATGGTACTCATTCTAACCAACTGTTTTTAGCAACTCTGGGGCAATTGATGCCACTTAAGTGGTGTCTGTGTCACAAATTTTTGGAAAAAATGGAGACTCTTTTTGGAGTCCTCTTGCTTTGTTTTATGTGACGTTGCCATCGTCAATTAGAGGTGGGTTGGGTCTCCCCCCCCCCTTTTAATCGTAAGAAAATACATACACTATGGCTTGGGGTAACACAGATGGTTGAGTCTGAAGAGCTGTTTACTCAGAGGTCTGCTCCAAAGCTTCAGTGTCTGCTAGTCAGCGTAGTAACCCAGCTGCGAAGCAAGCTGCACCGCCTGTGTATCTAATAATGATTTTTAAATGCATCTAGCCTAGGCAGACTGTGGGGACCCCTAACCAAACCAAGACGCTCAGCCCCCTAACGCCCCCCTTTCATTGACAATACAATCATGTAACTCTTACAACTGGATGGGTGAGGATCGGTCACAGCTTTGTTAACTGTTTATACTCATTCCATTAGAAATGCATTTTATTTCTAAAATAATTCAGCTTGTTGCAGCATGCCCTGTGTCTCCAGTCTCCACAAAGGCAAGTTGGCCAACGAGTGTAACTCTCCAACATGTCCTTTCTATTTCCAGGCCACGGAGGATCCTGCTTACTCGTATGCAGGACTCCGACCCCCATCCATCATTCTTAATGCTTGTTCCACTCCGTCCTGGAGTCCTGACAGTAATATGTCCAGTCCAATATCCATTAAGTGAACACCGTCGGGCCGTATGAGGCCTGCTTTATCTCCTTCCAGTTGTCGGTGTCGTATCACTACACAGCCTCTGTCTCTTATAAATTTTGCCATCCGAATATTTATTACCTGCCTTGTCCGTTTTATGGCCGTGATGTCTCACGCACCTTGCCATACCATTCTCGGCACAATCTCTGACCATACTATAGCTAGTTTTGTGAAAAATTCTCTGAAGCGCTCAGTGTCTAGTTTCATTTTTGCCATTAGTTATGCGCTCTTGTGATAACCTAGATCATTTCCCCAGGCCTGTATAATTAAGATGACCGGACCTCTTGCCTCTCTCCCTACCTTGATTACCTCCATTAGTACCTGTGGCCATTGCAGGCCTCTAATACCTCTCCAGTTCAAACATGTGTTATGAAACTCCAATTTCCTCCCGCCTGGGCGGGCTTTCACCCTTCTTTCTGCACAATATATATACACGAGTTCTTAATCACTGCATAGCAAAAAAACAGCAAGGAAGTGGTATTTATATGTCATGTCCTGCTATGCACCTGTTCAAGGCTGAGTTAATCAGAAATTTAAACACACATACCATGTTAAAATCGTATAGCATAGAAACAATGCATATAAATGTAAATAATCAAAAAGAAAAAGAAAAGAAGAAAAAAGGAACATATATATAATAATAATAATCTATAAATGATCACTCATAATGATACATCAAATCATGTCTGATGTTTAAATCCGCTGGTACACGTGTATCAACTTTCTCTATTAAGGAGCTTTCTCCTATAATCATCCACCAAATCTCCACCAATCGCCACGGCCCACGGAGGGGCCACCACAGTCAGTGAATCCTTCCTTATTTAGTATAGAGTCTACTAATACTTCGGGCGTATTAGCCCAGCTGCGAAGCAAGCTGCAACGCCTGTGTATCTAATGAGAATTTTTAACTGCATCTAGCCTAGGCAGACTGTGGGAACCCCCAACCAAACCCAGATGCTCTGCATCTAACCCAGCCAATCATTTGATAGTATTACTAGCAGCAGAGTCGCATGGGCTCTAAACCTTGCATAGCCTGTGCATTTTTTCAGATCGCTAAGGATGACCCAACTCGTGTTATCTGTAACATTTGTCACCAAAAGCTAAGTAGAGGCCAAAAAATACATAGTTTGAGTACTTCATGCATGAACCGTCACATGGATATGAAGCATAAGTTGCAGTGCGAAGCTCACTGTGCTACATTGCGGCCTAGCGGGCCGGGACAACCACCATCTGCCCCACCTGTGTCATCCTGGGGAGACTAAAAGCTACTGCGTAGTCTTTTCCAAAAATTTGAGGGAATTACCAAGGGAATGGTTTGGAAGAGGTATAAGAGTTTAGCTAGGACTTATTCTGCCGAACCAGGAAAAATCCTTCACCGTCCAAGTAGTAAGATCTTTATGGAGTTGTTCAATAAAGGGCCCAAAATTAAGATAAAATAGATGGGAGAGGTCTCTATGAATACGAATTCCTAAGTATTTGAAACCCTGTGAGGCCAGGCAAAGAGAAAGTTGGACTTGATGGAATCCTGTATGGATTTGGGGAGGGAGACATCAAGGGCCTCAGACTTCGCTGCATTGATTTTAAAATTTGACCATGTAACAAAGTGATCTATTTCAGCCATAACAGCAGGGATGGATATATGTGATTGAGTGATATATACTAGGACATGATCAGCAAATGCAGAGAACTTGTACTCCGTGCCTCCCACCTCAATCCACCTAATATTGGGGTTATCGCGAATTGATGAGAGCAGGTGCTCCATCACTTGGATGTATAAGAGAGGGGACAGAGGACATCCCTGCCTTGTCCCATTGGTGATTATGAAAGGTGATGAAAATGTTCCATTTATCTTCAGCCTAGCTGACGGATTGCGATACAGGGCCATGATTTTGGCTATAATAGGGTCCCCTAGACCCCTACCCCAAGCTTTTTAAGAGAATAATATATGGCGTGCCAGGAGACTCTATGGAATGCTTTCTCAGCATCCAACGAGAGTATCTAATTACAAATTTTTAACTGCATCTAGCCCAGGCAATACTTTGGGCCTAGTAGCAGTGTCTGCTAGTCAGCGGAGTAGCCACCGCCTGTAGATCTAATTACAAATTTTTAACTGCATCTAGCCCAGGAAATAATTTGGACCTAGTAGCAGTGTCTGCTAGTCAGCGGATTATCCCACCTGTTAAGCAAGCTACACCACCTGTAGTTTGGACACTTAATTTTTTCAAAGGAAATGCTTCGGGCCCCCGGGACACTCAGTGAAGAGCATCGGGGAGGCACCCCAAGGCACAGGGGCTGGGACTGGCGGTAGGACACCTTGCGGCGGACAGCAAAGCTCGATCCTTATGAAAGCTTTTTAACTGCAGCAGCTTTAGTGGACGCTACTGGAGCTGGAATTCCCGCGGCTGTTGGCATCAGACTTGCCCTCCAATAGATCCTTGTAAAAGGATTTAAAGTGTACTCATTCAAATTACAGAGACAATTTAAATTAAAAAGCTTAGACCTGCCTCCAACGCAGGGGGGCTCGCTCGACCCACCAGCGGACAGGCACCAGTATTGGGAGAGGGGGGCTGGCCGTCAGGGTCTACCTCAGCTCTGGCACAAACCCGGCGACACGGAGGTCGCACTTTTTTGGTTTTAGAAGGGCATGACATGCCTATATCTGTGTCTCCCCCTCCTTTTACTCCTCCACCTCTTTTCTTTTCGCATGACTATATGTACTTGTCACTTTTCCATGTGTTAGTTGTGTCTTCTGAGCAGTTTGTCAGGTTTTGGACACCTTTGAAGGTGTTTCCTATGTGTTTTTGTTTGCCTGCCATTGGTTTTAACGATGTTCGACGAACAGTTCGAGGAACAGTTCAGCGAACATACGGGTGTTCGACGAACCGAACCGAACTCGAACACTACGGGGGTGGCTCAACTCTAGTGCCTAGTGCCATATATGAACCTGGACTAATGACTACCAGGAGAGCCATAAATTCCAGACCTCACAACATACTTGCTTGCCACAATAAAGGATTTCGTCTGAGATAAAATGAAAGAGTTAATAATGTCAACAAAATTTATGTACATTTAATGTTAAAATTAACTTAATTGCATCAAATTATTCTTTATTCACAGACTAAACCAGATTCTGAAAGCACAAATCTTACTTAGTATTTCTTAGCTTTCTTAGCTGTAAATGTATTGACATGAATGAAAAGTGCTAGATTGCAAATGCAATATTATCTCCTTGGTATTCAGACTGTTCTACAAGCCTGTTCACATACAATATGTTGAGTATTTTGCTTAGCATGGTCTAGAACTCATTTTTATTTTAGTCCAGCATTATTTTCTAGAAGCAAAATGTGCTGTGAAATGCCTAAAGCTTCTTATCACTTTGTAGCTGAAGGATGTATGCCAGTTTCAATTTCTTGTGGATGTGTGTATTGATTAACAAGTCAACAAGCATGCAGTGAGTGTTTAATGTACTGTCCCTTCTAGAAATGGTTATCTTAAATTCAAACATCTTTTGGGGAAAATGCCTTATTTTACTTATTTTCCATTATCATTCCTTTCATACAAATACAACAGAAGACACAGCTGAATGCTCAAATTGTTAGAGTAAACTGATATGGTGGATATAAACTGAGGTGAGGGTTTAGTAGCACACACTCCTCTTTGTATACCTCCTGGCTGTATATCGCTGAGCTTTTAGTGTACCTGGAATGAAGATGTGGCTAACTTGGTAATCTTACTTTGTACCTATTATTTTTGTTTTGAATATTTTGGAGATTAGAGAACTCCATATTTTCCTCGTCATTTCATATAGCCATGTAGTAAAATTATTAAATTTCGTCTAACAAGCAAAAGGGAATTAAGTAGTTAATCTACAAGATTCAGTCGAAAAAAGAGTATATCCTCAAAGGCCCTCATTTATTAAAGTAGCTGTGTCTATATTCTGGTAAACTTTGTCCCCAAATTTTGGTGAAATTGTTTTAGACAGATTTATTTGTGTTTAACACCAAAATCAACAAGAGTGTGTGCCACACAAGATAATTTACTTTTTTTCAGCTTGAAAAGTGATGTGGCTAAGTGGTGTCACAATTTGCACATATTTATCATTAGCTTGCAACTAATATTGTGTGCAGTGCTGCAGTCAATAACTGAATTCAGCAGCTCTGCCTGAGTTGGCATCACGAGCTGCGCAGAACTGTTGACTCATTAAATGTCTGCTGTGCTGTCGATGTTATGTGAGTGTTGCAGACAATGACAGACACTAAGAGCGGTGTTGGAGATTCAGCACTGGACCTGGTGAAGGTGGGTAAGGCGCGGTTTGCTTTTTTAAGACAAACTGCAGCGGGGGAAGAGGTAATTTTTGCAAACCAGAAAAGCCCTTCAACGTTAACAAAATTTAGCACAGTTTTGAATTATTTTGCTTCCAAAAAATAGACTATTAAAAAAGCTGACTAATTTGCAATAAGGTACAAATTTATTTGCTTGTGCATTGCCATTTTTTTTATTTTATTTGCATTGGCAAATCTTGACAAAATGGATACAGCATACAGTAACTTACACTGTTTCTGTAGCTTCTATTCACTTCTACAAAATGTTAAAATTGAAATTGCAACACCAAGAAGCAAAAGTTATTGAATTATTGAAATTTCAGGATTGATAGAAGTGTTAATGATATGCAAATGACTAAAAAATGAAAAGCAAAATTTTACACAAAATGTATTCAGTATTGAGCATGAGCACCATGTACAGAAATACACGCACTTAGAAGCTTTGGATTGCTATCCATGAAGTTATGAATGATTGTTTTAGGAATGTTCTGCCACCCTGAATGTACTTGAGCACATAAATCATCAAAATCCACTGAGGGCAGCTCCCTTTCCAATTACTGACCAATGACATCGTAGATGTGCTCAATAGGCGACAAGTCCATGAGACGCTGCAGGTTATGATAGCACATCCAGGCCATGAAGACTGCATGTTGCTAACAGTAGCACGAGCAAAATGTGGCCTGGCGTTTTTGTGCTAAAAAATGGCTCCTTGGACACTTTAGAGAAACAGCCATACCATTTGTTCCACCACCAAATCAATGTAACGCTGAGCTGTTAGTGTACCTGGAATGAAGACTAGAGGGATCTGGTTTTGTAGATTATGCCTCCCTGCACCTGTGCTGCCCCTGCCTTTATCATAGGGGTCTGCCGGATCCTGCTTGTGCTTTGTTAATCTGACCTGGTGTTATTAAGGCTGTTTATGTCTGCACTGTAGCTAATCTCCCTCGACGTGGACTACAGAGAAAAATTGATGAAAGGTTGCTGTTATGATCTGCTACAGGGACTAAGGAAAGACAGGAGATCTGTCCCTACAATAGAACTAAACTAGATCCCTACGATGTAACGGGGAACCTGATCCTGCGATCAGACCCGCTAAAGTCCTCGGCTAGTCTGTACGAAGACCTATAGATGTGAGGGAGGGATCCCTACAAGAACTAGGGACTGGGAAAAGTTGGACACCTCCTAGCAGAAATAGTAGCAGTCAAAGACAAACACACAACAAAAAGCATAGAGGTCAGAAGACCTAGCAAAACTAACAGAGAACGGCAACAGAGCACCAAGCTAGCTCAAGAGTAGTAAATACAATGAAGTCCAGCAATGCCAGGAGGGCGGAGTCGGATTAAATAGGCAAAAATGGTCATGTGACCAGCAAACTAAAAAAAACCTAACAGGAGAGTTCTAACAGTACCCCCTCTTCTAAGAGGATCCTCCGGATCCCCTAGGCCCAGGCTTACCAGGAAACCTCCTGTGAAACGCTCTGACAAGTCTGGAAGCAGAAACATCATCCGCCCTCACCCATGAGTTATCCTCAGGTCCGAAACCCTTCCAAGCGACGAGATACTGCAAACTTCCTCTATACCGTCTAGAATTTAGGATGCGGGAAATTTCATATTCCCCATCCTCCACCACCGGAGGAACAGTGGCAGAGGCGTCACCATCCAACACATCAGCTTTTTTCAACAGAGAAACATGAAACACCGGGTTAATCTTCCAGGACGTAGGAACCTCCAACCTAACAGCAGATTGGTTAACTATCTGAAGCACCTTAAAGGGCCCTACGTACTTGGGACCCAATTTTTTAGAAGGAATCCTCAATCGCAGATTCTTAGAGGACAACCAAACCATGTCACCAACAGCAAACAAAACCTCTTGCCGTTTCCTATCAAAGTACCTCTTAGATTTTTTGTTAGCCTCCTGAAGATTACCACGCACATCCGTCCAAACTCTCTCCAAATCACCGGAAAAACTCTCCTCCTCAGGCACAGCCGAAACCAATTTGGAGAATGACCCAAAAGACGGATGTCTCCCAGAACAACAAAAAAAAGGCGAACACCCAGCAGAAGAGGATGTATGGTTGTTAAGAGCAAATTCAGCAAGTGGCAGAAACTCAGACCACCCCTCTTGATTGTCTGCCACAAAACAACGCAAGAACTGCGCAACATCCTGGTTCTTCCTTTCTGTCTGGCCATTAGACTCAGGATGATATCCGGATGAAAACGACAAATGAACTCCCAACTAGTGTTGAGCCACCCCCATAGTGTTCGAGTTCGGTTCGGTTCGTCGAACACCCATGTGTTCGCCGAACTGTTTGTCGAACTGTTCGTCGAACACCTTCGAACACCGTTAAAACCAATGGCAGGCAAACAAAAACACATAGAAACACATAGAAAACACCTTCAAAGGTGTCCAAAAGCTGATAAACTGCTCAGAAGACACAACTAACACATGGAAAAGTGACAAGTACATATAGTCATGCGAAAAGAAAAGAGGTGGAGGAGTAAAAGGAGGGGGAGACACAGATATAGGCATGTCATGCCCTTCTAAAATCCAAAAAGTGAGAAGCCGACACGTTCATTCCGCTCCTGCCCGTGCCACCTCCGTGTCGCCGGGTTTGTGCCAGAGCCGCGGTGAACCCTGAAGGCCAGCCCCCCTCTCCCAATACTGGTGCCTGTCCGCTGGTGGGTCGAGCGAGCCCCCCTGTGGTGGAGGCAGCTCTAAGCTTTTTAATTTAAATTGTCTCTCTAAATTGATTGAATACACTTTAAATCCATTTACAAGGATCAATTGGAGGGCAAGTCTCATGCCAGCAGCCGCGTAATTCCAGCTCCAGTAGCGTCCACTAAAACTGCTGCAGTTAAAAAGCTTTTATAAGGATCGAGCTCGGCTGTCCACCGCAAGGCATCCTACTGCCAGTCCCAGCCCCTATGCCTTGGGGTGCCTCCTGATGCTCTTCACTGAGTATCCCGTGGTCCCGAAGCATTTCCTTTGAAAAAATTAAGTGTCCAAACTACAGGTGGTGTAGCTTGCTTAACAGCCGGGATAATCCGCTGACTAGCAGACACTGCTACTAGGCACAAAGTATTTCCTGGGCTAGATGCAGTTAAAAATTTGTAATTAGATACTCTCGTTGGATGCTGAGAAAGCATTCCATAGAGTCTCCTGGCACGCCATATATGATTCTCTTAAAAAGCTTGGGGTAGGGGTCTAGGGGACCCTTTTATAGCCAAAGTCACGGCCCTGTATCACAATACGTCACCTAGGCTGAAGATAAATGGAACTGTAGCACCCTGAGGACTCGGTTGCTACAGAGGTATTGCACCTCACCCAGAGGTGAGATATCTCACTCTCAGGCAAGGATGGAGTGTGGATCAGGACCCGACACCTGCATGCATTACACCACATTGCCGTGGGGCAGGGCGACCAATATGCCTCTGAGATGGGCACGACAGTCCCTGTCCCTGGCTGGAGTGGGGGGAGGGAACACTGAGGAAGGGGAACCCTGTAGTGCAGGAGCAGGGAGGAAGCAGTTCCTGGGTGCATTGAGAAGGGAATATAAAAGGTGGGCACCATCTTAGTTCAGTGCAGAGAAGTCTGAGCAGAAGTGGCAGGGAGCAGGGGCTCTGCATGAGCTCTGCTCCGGAGACGGGCCTAGTAACAGAGGCCCAGGCCTGGAAGAGGGAGAAGGAAGGAAGAGGAGCGGAGAAGGCTCCAGGAACGAGGAATGAAGGGATCCCAGGGGTGCGGATGGGCGAGTCGCCACCGCACGCCCGAATTCACCTGCGTGGAGGGGTCAGGCCAAAGGGGGAGACCGATCCCCGAAACTAGTGGAGGCAAGAAACGACCCTCAGCTAGAAACCGGAGGCTGTGACATTTTATGTGGCGCAGCCCCTCGCTACACCCGCTAGGAAGGCACCACATAGGGTCAGGGAAACTGGCGCCAAGTTTACCAAGAGGAGGCCCGAGGCAGCCGAACAGAAGGGTTGGTAAGAAAGGCCAGACAAAGGACACACAAAGGGGGTCCTGTGAAGCGCTCCAAAGTTATCTGGGAGTTGTCTGAGCCCCTCACCTGGTGAGCACAGTGCGACGTGGGCAGCCGTTACCTGCAGACGTGGTCTGGATAATAAGAACTGTGAGTAAAGGCCCTGGACTGCATCACTGACTCCGTGTCGTTACTGCTGCTGCCCTGCACCATCACCCCCATCCTCCGCATACACTGCCCTGAGGCTATACTCCTCCCGTGGGGAGTTATGCTACGCTCTGCTGCACCCACAACACCAGCCTCAGCGGTCTGCCCTGCAGCGGCGGTTCACTCTGACCGCAATCCACGGGTGGCGTAGTCGGACATTTAAACATCAAAACCACATAAATAGTTCCGCCACTGGTTTGACCACCCTGAGCCACGGAACCGGGTCGCCGCCACGAAGACTACAACCACCAGCATCCACCAAAAAGGGTCCGGCTCCGGGTGTCCCAAGGCCCAGGGGGTGCATCAGAACATTTTCATCACCTTTCACAATCACCAATGGGACAAGGCAGGGATGTCCTCTGTCCCCTCTCTTATACATCCTAGTGACGGAGCACCTGCTCTCATCAATTCGCCATAACCCCAATATTAGGTGGATTGAGGTGGGAGGCACCGAGTACAAGTGCTCTCTATTTGCTGATGATGTCCTAGTATATATCACTCAATCACATATATCCATCCATGCTGTTATGGCTGAAATAGATCACTTTGTTACATGGTCAAATTTTAAAATCAATGTAGCGAAGTCTGAGGCCCTTGATGTCTCCCTCCCCAAATCCATATAGGATTCCATCTAGTCCAACTTTCCCTTTGCCTGGCCCTCACAGGGTATCAAATACTTAGGAATTCCTATTCATAGAGACCTCTCCCATCTATGTTATCTTAATTTTGGGCCCTTTATTGAACAACTCCATACAGACCACGGTTGGCAAGCTAGAACTGTAAGATTCACTATGTGAACCACTGGTGTTTTGTGGAAAAGCACATGTACACTGTGTTCCAAATTATTATGCAAAAAGTGTTTAGAAGTGATAAGGGAAGAATTTGTTTGTTTGTCAGTTAAACTCATTGATGGTGATGTGTGTCAGGGCTCTTTATATCACTGTAAGCAATTGCAGACACCTGTGCTAATTAGTTTGGCAGGTGTGTCCAATGAAAGGCAAGACTACTTAAGAAGGCTGTCTCACATTATTAAGCAGCCTACATTTTCTGCCAAAATGGGAAAGAAAAAGGATGTGTCGGCTGCTGAGAAGCAACAAATTGTGGAGTGTTTAGGTCAAGGCATGACTACAATCAACATTGTGCGATGATCAGGATGAAGTGTCTTGGCAATCAAGAAGTATGTAGCTGATTCACAGTACACACGTGTGCGTGCTGATAAGGGCAAATTGAGGACTCTTTCCTACAGGCAATTACGTCAGGTTAAAAGAGCAGCGGCAAAAAAGCCTTGTCATAGCAGCAGACAAGTTTTTGAAGCTGCTGGTGCCTCCAACGTCCCCCGAACAACAAGATGCAGGGTCCTTCAGAGGTTTGCAGCTGTGCATACGCCGTCCTGTCGACCTCCTCTATCCACTTCACACAAGCAGAAACGGCTCCAGTGGGACAAACATTACATGAAGACTGATTTCAAAACTGTTTTGTTCACGGATGAGTGCCGTGCAGCGCTCGATGGTCCAGATGGATGGAGTGGAGGATGGCTGGTTGATGGACACCCCACGCAAACACGGCTACAGCGCCAACAAGGAGGAGGTGGAGTAATGTTTTGGGCTGGAATCATGGGGAGAGAGATTGTCGGCCCCTTTAGGATCCCTGAAGGCGCTAAAGATGAATTCCATAATGTATGTGGATTTTCTCAAACAGCACTTCCTGCCATGGTTCAAGAAGAAGAACCGTGTATTTCACAGCAAGATCATTTTTTTGCATGATAATGCACCATCTCATGCTGCACATAAAACATCTGCATCTCTGGCTGATATGGGCATAAAAGGGAACAAACTTATGGTGTGACCCCCATGCTCCCCTGACCTCTACCCCATTCAGAACCACTGGAGCATCATCAAAAGGAGTGTCTATGATGGCGGGAGGCAGTTCACATCTAAGCAATAGCTCTGGGAGGGTATTCTGTCCTCATGCAAAACAATTGAAGCAGAAACCATCCAAAACCTGACAAATTCAATGGACGAGAGAGTTCAGAAGCTCCTTTCGAACAAGGGGTCCTATGTGAAAATGTAACATCACCTATAATAAAGTTTTGAGTTGAAAACTGTTTGATTTCAGTTTCTAATAACCTGCTAATGCTTATAATTTCAAAAATGACCATTTTTTTGGTCTTTATTAAAATGAAAAGGTTGATCGAAAAGTTTGGGGGATCTAAGAGTGTGGCAACCCAGTAGTCATGATTACTTCGAATTCTGACAATATGAGGGTCATGTTGCAGGTAGTGCAGCAAGAAGGCACTTATGTGTCTTGCGCATCTCGGAGCCCCAAAATTATTTTCCGGGCTAGATGCAGCTAAAAATTATTAGTAATTTTATATCTGGTGGAGCTTATTATAGATGGCCTAATAGAATCAGTGCTGCACACTGCTACAAAGCCCAAATTATTTTCCAGCCAAGATACAGATAAACATGATTAGTAATTTGAAACGGTTGGTAGGGTGATTTTAACCAATCATCAAGCTTTTACTCTCCCCAGGATGACACAGGGGTAGAAAAGTCGTTTCGGATCCATGATTTGTTCATCTTTATGAACGTGAGTCTGTCTACATTATCAGTGGAGAGCCGCGTGCGCTTATCTGTCAGCACACCACCAGCAGCGCTGAACACACGTTCAGACAGAACGCTGGCTGCGGGGCATGACAAGATCTCCAAGGCGTAAGTGGCTAGCTCCGGCCATTTATCCAGATTGGAAGCCCAAAAAGAGCAAGGGTCCAGTGACACAGTCATGGCTTCAATGTTTACTTGGAGATACTCCTGTACCATCGTCTCTAGGCGTTGACTATGTGTCAGACTTCTTGTCTCCTGTGGCCTTGCAAAGGATGGGCTAAAAAAGTGGTGAAATGATTCCGCAAAATTGATGTTACCAGCAGATACTGTGGTTCTGTTACGGTTTGAGTGCTGAACACTTGACAGTCCCACGGTTGGCAAGTTGGAGCTGTGAGATTCACTACGTGCACCACTGGTGTTTTGTGGAAAAGCACATGTAAGATTCTGCAACAGTCTCTGCTGATACTCCTGCATGCGTGCATCCCTTTCTATGGCAGGAATAATTTCTGCAAATTTACTTTTGTACCGGGGATCTAACAGTGTGGCAACCCAGTAGTCAGGATTATTTCTAATTCTCACAATTCGAGGGTCATGTTGCAGGTAGTGCAGCAAGAAGGCACTCATGTGTGTTGCGCATCCAGGAGCACCAAGTCCCTGTTGTGTTGGTGGCGAGGTAACAATCATGCTTCCTTCCTCTGTCCTCTCCCCCCAACCTCGCACAACAGAAATGTGATCAAGGTCTCCCTCATCTGATGAGTCTTCCATCAGTTCGTCCTCCACTACTTCCTGGGCTCCTGCACCTTCCTCACTAGTTTGGCTGCTACCATGCGCCCTGGTAAAACCATCTCCCCCACCCTCACATGCCTGCCGCCTTGGTGCTGCCGACCGTCTGGACCTTGCAGATGTTAGCCCTTCCGCATACAACTCCTCCTCCTCTACTTCCTCCACCTCCTCTTGTGCCACCACCTGACTCCGAATTCTGTTTAACATGTGCTCCAGCATGTAAATCACCAGAATAGTCATGCTGATAATGGCATCGTCAGCACTAAACATCTTCGTCGCCATTTCAAAACTGTGCAGAAGGGTGCATAGGTCCCTGATCTGAGACCACTCCTCCAGCGTGATTTGCCCCACCTCTGGATCTCGTTGGCCCAGGCTATACGTCAGAACGTATTGCACCAGGGCTTGTCGGTGCTGCCACAGTCGCTGCAACATGTGCAGAGTTGAATTCCACCGGGTAGGCACATCGCATTTTAGCCGGTGAAGTGGCAGGCCCAACGACTTCTGTAGAGATGTAAGTCGCTGAGCTGCGGGATGCTAACGGCGGAAGTGAGCACACAGCGACCGTGCCTTCTGCAGAAGGCCATCTAGTCTGGGATAGTGGGCTAAAAATTGCTGGACAACCAGGTTCAACATGTGAGCCATACAAGGCACGTGTGTGACATTGCCCCGGTGAAGGGCCGCACCCAGGTTTGCAGCATTGTCGCACACGGCCTTCCCTGGTTTCAGATCCAGTGGAGACAACCATTCATGAAATTGGTTCTTCAGAGCTGACCACAACTCGTCAGCTGTGTGACTCACATTTCCCAGACATTTCAAAGTAAAAACCGCCTGATGACGTTGAGCCCTACTGCCAGCATAGTAAGGAGGTGTGCAGGATCCCTTCTGCGCAGTTAGAAAGCTTGTGGCATGACCAGACAGGCTTTAGGTGCAGGTGGAAGACCGAGAGGTGGTTGAGGAGGCAGAAGCAGTGGAGGAACTTTGACATAAAGAGGATTGACGCACAACTCGTGGGGACGGCAAGACTTGGACAGCAGCCCCTTGTCCTGCTGTCACCATAGTTACCCAGTGCCCAGTCAGCGACATGTAACGCCCCTGTCCATGCCTACTCGTCCAAGTGTCTGTGGTGAAATGCACCCTGTCACACACAGAGTTTCTCAAAGAAGCGGTGATGTTGTGTGCGACATGCTGGTGGAGCGCAGGCACACCTTTCTTTGAGAAGTAGTGCCGACTGGGCATCTGGTACTGGGGCACTGCGACGGACATAAGGTCTCGAAAATCCTCTGTGTCCACCAGGCGGAAAGGCAGCATTTCTGTAGCCAAGAGCTTGCAGATGGTGAAATTCAACCTCTTAGCTTTCTCATGGCTAGGAGGAAATGGTCTTTTACTTGTCCACATCTGAGGGACCGAGGGCTGGCTATTGTGCTTAGACGGGGTTGATAAGGGTGTCCCCGGCAAACTGCCGGTCTGTGAGGAAGATGCAGGCGGACATGTTAGGTTGCCTTGATCCAAAGGTGGTGCTATCGATGTCGGACAGCGCTCAACACCAGCTGGTGTTACCACCTCCAAAGAAAATGATGACCTGCCAATCACGCTGGCTGTTGCGGGTAAAGAGGTGGCAGGTCTGCGCCCCAAAACAGGTGTGACTGCTGTCCCCCCAGTCACAGAGGATGAAGAGGCCGCGGATGCACAAGATATGGCAGACGGTGGTTGGCCCGGCCGGCTAGGCCGCATTGTAGCACACTGAGCTTCCCACTGCAACTTATGCTTCATGTCCATGTGCCGGTTCATGCATGAAGTACTCAAACTATGTATTTTTTGGCCTCTACTTAGCTTTTGCTGACAAATGTTACAGATAACACGAGTTGGGTCATCTTTATCGATCTGAAAAAATGCCCAGGCTATGCAAGGCTTAGCACCCATGCGACCTGAAGAGCCACCACGACTTGTGGTGAGAGATAGAGTTGTGTTTGAGGATGCAGTTGTTGACGTGCTTCCAGTACTATGTCTCTGTCCAGGAAGGCGCAACCTGACCTCGTCGTCACTAGCATCTTCCTCCACCTCCTCTGCTGACCTCATCTCTTGGCTGACTGTGGGTTGACAGTAAGTGGGATCTCCAACCTCATCATCATCACCCTGTGCGTTATCACACCCGTCGTTCTCAGAGCCAACCTGTTCCTGCCCTGACAAAAAACTAAAGTTGTCGCTCCAATCAGGTATTTGAGTCTCATCATCGTCTTCCTCATTGTCTCCACCAACAGGAGTTACAGTTTGGGAATGAGGGTCTACATTATGGTCAGAACCTTCTGCGTCTGGTCCTGGATCCGACTCATAAAGATTCTGGGCATCAGTGCAGATCATTTCCTCGTCTGGATTCACAGAAGCGCTGGAGTCGACCTCTGATTCCCAGGCTATAGTTTGAGTAAACAGCTCTGCAGACTCAACCATCTGTTCTACCTCATACTCAGACGGGCAGCTGGAGATTTGGGAGCTGTGAGGAAGCAAGTGCGATTGGGGTGACACCTTTGAGGACTGGAGTATTTGTGATGTTGAAGTTGATGTGGAGGAGAGCCCACTTAAAGGAGCACTTGATATCCATTGAAGCACCTGCTGTTTTTGTGCCTCATCTGGAATTTGTAGCGATTGGCGTGGCCGTAAGAAAGGGATCTTATCACATTGTCCGCTAAAAGAAGTAGACATTTTAGTTTGGCTGGAAGATGGTCTTTCTTCTGCAGATGTTACTGTTGCTTTAACACCTACCCCACGGACACAACCTTTTGTCCCCTTCCCCTTCCCAACACGCCTATTCCCCTTTCCACCAGCAGCAGGCCTTTTTCCACTCATTTTGGTGGTTAACTAATTCACAACTCTGGAGTTGTTTGCACAAAAAAACAATGGATGGGAACCGAGCAGAGCTGAGTGGCCAAACTGTGGTATTAGGCCAAAATTATTGGCTGGGTTAGATGCAGAAAAAAATTATATTCAATTTGCAACCTGATGGAGGTCAGTATAGATGGACTAATAGAACAAGTCCCACACACAGCTAGAAGCCCAAATATTTTTTCAGAGGTAGATGCAGAAAAAAATTGTATTCAGTTTGCAACCTGATGGAGGTCAGTATAGATGGACTAATAGAGAAAGTCCCACATACTGCTAGAAGGCCAAATATTTTTTCAGAGCTAGATGCAGACAAAAAATTATTTTTAATTTGCAACCTGATGGAGGTCAGTATAGATGGACTAATAGAGAAAGTCCCACACGCTGCTAGAAAGCCAAATATTTTTTCAGAGCTAGATGCAGATAAAAATTATTTTTAATTTGCAACCTGATGGAGGTCAGTATAGATGGACTAATAGAGAAAGTCCCACACACTGCTCGAAGGCCAAATATTTTTTCAGAGCTAGATGCAGAAAAAATTATATTCAGTTTGCAACCTGATGGAGGTCAGTATAGATGGACTAATAGAACAAGTCCCACACACAGCTAGAAGCCCAAATATTTTTTCAGAGGTAGATGCAGAAAAAAATTATATTCAGTTTGCAACCTGATGGAGGTCTGTATAGATGGATTAATAGAACACGTCCCACACGCAGCTAGAGGCCCAAATATTTTTTCAGAGGTAGATGCAGAAAAAAATTATATTCAGTTTGCAACCTGATGGAGGTCTGTATAGATGGATTAATAGAACAAGTCCCACACACAGCTAGAAGCCCAATTTTTTTTCAGAGGTAGATGCAGAAAAAAAATATATTCAGTTTGCAACCTGATGGAGGTCAGTATAGATGGACTAATAGAGAAAGTCCCACACACTGCTAGAAGGCCAAATATTTTTTCAGAGCTAGATGCAGACAAAAAATTATTTTTAATTTGCAACCTGATGGAGGTCAGAATAGATGGACTAATAGAGAAAGTCCCACACACTGCTAGAAGGCCAAATATTTTTTCAGAGCTAGATGCAGATATAAATTATTTTTAATTTGCAACCTGATGGAGGTCAGTATAGATGGACTAATAGAGAAAGTCCCACACACTGCTAGAAGGCCAAATATTTTTTCAGAGCTAGATGCAGAAAAAAATTATATTCAGTTTTCAACCTGATGGAGGTCAGTATAGATGGTCTAATAGAACAAGTCCCACACACAGCTAGAAGCCCAAATATTTTTTCAGAGGTAGATGCAGAAAAAAATTATATTCAGTTTGCAACCTGATGGAGGTCTGTATAGATGGATTAATAGAACAAGTCCCACACACAGCTAGAAGCCCAATATTTTTTCAGAGGTAGATGCAGAAAAAAAATATATTCAGTTTGCAACCTGATGGAGGTCAGTATAGATGGACAAATAGAGAAAGTCCCACACACTGCTAGAAAACCAAATATTTTTTCAGAGCTAGATGCAGACAAAAAATTTTTTTTAATTTGCAACCTGATGGAGGTCAGTATAGATGGACTAATAGAGAAAGTCCCACACACTGCTAGAAGGCCAAATATTTTTTCAGAGCTAGATGCAGATATAAATTATTTTTAATTTGCAACCTGATGGAGGTCAGTATAGATGGACTAATAGAGAAAGTCCCACACACTGCTAGAAGGCCAAATATTTTTTCAGAGCTAGATGCAGATAAAAATTATTTTTAATTTGCAACCTGATGGAGGTCAGTATAGATGGACTAATAGAGAAAGTCCCTCACACTGCTAGAAGGCCAAATATTTTTTCAGAGCTAGATGCAGAAAAAAATTATATTCAGTTTGCAACCTGATGGAGGTCAGTATAGATGGACTAATAGAACAAGTCCCACACACAGCTAGAAGCCCAAATATTTTTTCAGAGGTAGATGCAGATAAAAATTATTTTTAATTTGCAACCTGATGGAGGTCAGTATAGATGGACTAATAGAGAAAGTCCCACACACTGCTAGAAGGCCAAATATTTTTTCAGAGCTAGATGCAGACAAAAAATTATTTTGAATTTGCAGCGTGATGGAGGTCAGTATAGATGGACTAATAGAACAAGTCCCACACACTGCTAGAAGGCCAAATATTTTTTCAGAGCTAGATGCAGAAAAAAATTATAATCAGTTTGCAACCTGTTGGAGGTCAGTATAGATGGACTAATAGAACAAGTCCCACACACTGCTAGAAGCCCAAATATTTTTTCAGAGCTAGATGCAGAAAAAAATTATATTCAATTTGCAACCTGATGGAGGTCAGTATAGATGGACTAATAGAATGATGCTATGCCCAAAAGATTTTACTTCACTAGGTGCAGTAAAAAAATTGGTATTCTATACACAGGTGGTATATCTTGCAACACAGATAGGCTACTCCACTGACTAAAACACTGCAATAGGCCAAAAAGGATTAGCTTTGCTAGATTCAGCCAAATGCTGTGAAAAAACTTGCACAGCACTGGCACAGACCTGCCTGGCAAAAACTGATAGGAACTGATGTAACCTAGTCCTGAAAAGGACTGCAATTACAATTAGTCTTTACTCCCACAATCTATCTATTTAAGAGCACAGACCTGCCTGATAAAAGTCGTAGGAAATGCTGTAACCTAGTCCTTAAAAGGACTGCAATCACAACTATTGCCTACTCCCAAGCTATCTGTAGATTTGTGCGAAAATTGGCTTGAAATTAACAAGGTATAGCGCACACAGCAACAGCGGTGCCGTCTAACACGCAGCTGCAGTAGTGAGAAAATGGTGGCGACGGGGAAAATGGCTTGGTCTTATAGGGCAAGGACATGTGACATACACTGCCAATGACACATGCCCTTGCTTGTGTGAAAAAAAGCACTTCGCTCCGTGTGTGCGCTGCTGATAGGCTGACAGATTGCACCTCCCCACTGTAAATGCGGGAAAGAGAAAAAAAAATGGAGATCTTCATTATTCCTGCAGAGATCCATCCCCTGCCCCTCTCTCCACCCCGCTGTACACTCAAACTGCGTATTAACATTAATTTTCATCATTACTGAGAAAAAATCCAGTTATGATTTTGGTGCACGAACAGTTATCGAACATAACCTCGAACAGCCGAATTTTTCTCAAATCGTTCGTGTTCGCCGAACGGCTCGAACACTGCCCAAAACAGCTCGAATTTGAGATTGGCGACCAGTTCGAGTCGAACAACGCTCATCTCTACTCCCAACCTGTCACAAAAGGCACGCCAAAAACGAGCCACGAACTGAGGTCCCCTATCAGAAACAATGTCAGTAGGAACACCATGTAGTCTGACAATTTCCTTGACAAAGGCCTTAGCGAGTGTCTTAGCGCAAGGCAGTTTGATGAAGGGAACCAAGTGACACATCTTGCTGAAATGGTCCACGACCACCCAGATGACCGTGAAACCTTCAGAGGGGGGAAGGTCAGTAATAAAGTCCATAGCCAGATGTGTCCAAGGTGCACTAGGAACCTCCAGAGGGCAAAGCAACCCCGCAGCAGGAGCATGCGAAGACTTGGATCTAGCACACACAGTACATTGGCGCACCCACTTAATGACTTCCTTCTGCCATCCAGGCCACCAAAAACTGCGACCCACAAGTCTCTTGGTCTCAGAAATTCCTGGATGACCTGCCAACCGAGACTCATGACACTCAACAAACAAATCTCTCCTAAAGGTCCTAGGCACAAACAACCTCCCATGGGGAGTGTTAGATGGGGCATTCTCCTGAGCTTTAAGAATCTCATCCTCCAAAACGGAGTCCAAAGCAGCAATCACAACACCTTCTTGTAAAATGCTCTCCTCTTCCTCCTCAACACCGACCATGGGAGAAAAGCTGCGAGACAAAGCATCCGTTTTAACATTCTTGGTACCCGGGATGTAAGTAACGGAAAAATTAAACCGCGAGAAAAAAAGTGCCCACCTAGCCTGACGGGCATTCAAGCGCTTGGCAGCATCAAGATAGATCAGATTTTTATGATCAGTGAAAACCTGAATGGGAAATTCAGCACCTTCCAAGAGGTGACGCCAGTGTTCAAATGCGAGTTTAATCGCCAGCAATTCCCGATTACCAATATCGTAATTAAGTTCAGTCTCAGAAAATTTTTTGGAAAAAAAGGCACAGGGATGTACTCCATCCTTGTTTTCCTGAGACAACACCGCACCGACCCCCACTGAAGAAGCATCAACCTCAACCAAAAACGGCTTAGTCACATCAGGCTGCATAAGGATGGGAGCAGAGGTGAACCTCTCCTTTAGAAACACAAAAGCTTCAATGAACCGCATTAGCACCTTTCCTGGTGAGATCGGTCAGTGGTTTGACAATAATAGAAAAATTTTTTATGAATTTTCTGTAATAATTGGCGAAACCCAAAAACCTCTGTATCGATTTCAAACCAATAGGCCTAGGCCATTCCTGCACAGCTTGAACTTTAACCGGGTCCATCTCAAAACCTTCACTGGAGATAATGTAGCCCAAAAAACTAATTCTCTGTACAGCGAACTCACATTTCTCCAGCTTAGCAAAAAGTGAATTGTCCATTAATAACTGTAATACCTCACGTACGCTCCGCCAATGAGACTCCAGATCAGGTGAAAAAATCAGAATGTCATCCAAATACACAACCACATTTTTGCCGATTAAAGGTCTAAGGATGTCATTAACAAGATTCTGAAAAAATGCTGGAGCATTGGTAAGACCAAAAGGCATCACCAGATTCTCAAAATGACCGACAGGAGTGTTAAAAGCAGTCTTCCATTCATCACCCTCCTTCATGCGCAACAAATTGTATGCCCCCCGGAGATCAATTTTAGAGAACCATTTGGCCCCCACTAACTGGTTAAATAAATCAGGAATCCATGGCAGTGGGTAAGGATTGCGTACAGTAATTTTATTAATCTCACGAAAGTCCAGACAAGGACGTAAACCGCCATCTTTTTTTTTTTACAAAAAAAAATCCAACAGCCACAGGAGACTTGGAAGGCCTAATGTGACCGGCGGCCAAGCTTGTCTGTATGTATTCCTCCAAAGCCTTTCTCTCAGGAATAGTAAGATTAAATAAATGACTTTTAGGAAGAGTCGCTCCAGGGACAAATTCAATGGTACAATCATAGTCTCTATGGGGAGGCAAAATTTGTGACTCCTCCTCAGAAAAAACTCTCCAAAAATCCTGAATAGGTACAGGTAATTCCCCTTTATCCACAGCAGCAATGCGCCCGTTAGAACACTTGTCATAACACTTAGGGCTCCAGGACTTAATTTCATTGGTAGACCAATCCAGTACAGGATTGTGCAATTTTAACCAGGGTAACCCCAATATTACTGGAGAAGGCAAATTATCCAATACCACCAAATCCAAATTCTCTTGATGAATACCATTAATAGTGAGGGGAAATTCACAGACCTTATGAGTAACACTCTTCAAGGGAGAGCCATCAACACAAACCACAGCAATAGGGGATGACAAAGTTTTAGGTTCTAATCTAAGTTTTTCCAAGAATCCCCCATCAATCACATTCAGAGTAGAACCACAATCCACAAATACCCGAAATTCAATTAATTCATCCTGAGCAGCAGTAGTGGCAGATAGGAATACTCCCTTAGAATTTAAACAGGCTATACGTGCATGACTGACCATTTTTTTTTCTTTCTTCATACGAAGCACACAGTTCTTAATAAAATGACCAGAATTTCCGCAATAGAAGCACAAGCCTTCAGAAAGCCTGCGGTCTTTTTCCTGAGAGCGGGGTGCCATCACCCCAATCTCCATCGGCTCTCCATTGTCAGCACAGACCCTCTCAGGACTCGGAGCTGACATAGCAGAGAATTTGCTCTCATTAACCCTTGCACGCAGTCTCCTGTCCACCCGTATAGCTAATTGCATTGCCTCCTGCAAGTTTCCAGGTGTGGGATAAGCAATCAGTAAATCCTTAACCCTTTCACCTAGCCCTGCAAGAAACAAGCTTTTCAAAGCTGAATCGTTCCACCCCACCTGGGCAGACCACCGACGGAAGTGAGAACAATATTTTTCCACATTACCTGATCCCTGCCTCAGATGTCTCAATTCAGACTCAGCAGATGAGACACGATCAGGATCATCGTACAACAAACCCAAAGCAGAAAAAAAACTATCCACTGATCTAAAGCACGGATCACTAGGTTGGAGAGAGAAGGCCCATCCCTGAGGATCTTTGCGCAAAAGTGACATTATGAACCCTATGCGCTGTGATTCATCACCAGAGGATCCGGGTCTCAAACGAAAATACAATAAACAAGCATTTTTAAAAGAAAAAAAATCTTGTTGTTCGCCAAAAAATAAATCAGGCAGACGTACCTTTGGTTCCACAAAATGTGCTCCAGAACAGCTACTCACGTGTTGTTGGAGCTTGGCCACCTCCAGAGAGAGTCCCTGCAAGCGTTGAGCCAAATCTTGAACCGAGACCATGATGGAAAACTGGAGGTCTTTCCTTAGAGAAATTTTTTTTTTTTTTTCTTTTAGGGCTGGACTTACTGTTATGATCTGCTACAGGGACTAAGGAAAGACAGGAGATCTGTCCCTACAATAGAACTAAACTAGATCCCTACGATGTAACGGGGAACCTGATCCTGCGATCAGACCCGCTAAAGTCCTCGGCTAGTCTGTACGAAGACCTATAGATGTGAGGGAGGGATCCCTACAAGAACTAGGGACTGGGATAAGTTGGACACCTCCTAGCAGAAATAGTAGCAGTCAAAGACAAACACACAACAAAAAGCATAGAGGTCAGAAGACCTAGCAAAACTAACAGAGAACGGCAACAGAGCACCAAGCTAGCTCAAGAGTAGTAAATACAATGAAGTCCAGCAATGCCAGGAGGGTGGAGCCGGATTAAATAGGCAAAAATGGTCATGTGACCAGCAAACTAAAAAAAACCTAACAGGAGAGTTATAACAGTTGCATGCAGGATATTCCAGATGGTGGATAAGCAGCCCCAATCAAGTTCCAAAAAAATTCAAGCTGGTCTGCAGGCTCTGAGTGCATCAGTATCAGCGCGAACTATCCGTTGACATTTGAATGAAATGAAATGAAATGGTATGGAGGAGTCCCAGGAAGACCCCACTACGGAGACATAAAAAAGCTAGACTGCAGTTTGCCAAAATGTACGCGAATAAGCCAAAGTCCTTCTGGGAAAGCATCTTGTGGACAGATGAGACCAAGATAGAGCTTTTTTTGTAAAGCACATCATTCTACTGTTTACCAAAAACAGAATAAATAATTGATTGTGTGCAAGGCATCATGAAATCTGAAGATTATCAAAGGAGTTTGTGTCACAATGTAGTGCCCAGTGTCAGAAAGCTGGGTTTGAGTCCTAGGTCATGGGTCTTCCAGCAGGACAGTTATCCCAAACATACTTCAAGAATCAACCAGAAATGGATGGAAACAAAGTATTGGAGAGTTCTGAAGTGACCAACAGTGAGTCCGGATCTAAATGCCATTGAACACCTGTGGAGAGATCTTAAAATTGCTGCTGGGAGAAGGCACCCTTGAAATTTGAGAGACCTGGAGCAGTTTGTAAAAGAAGAGTGATGGCGATTGATTGCAGTTATTTATTCCAAAGGGTGTGCAACCAAATATTAAATTGAGGGTGCTAACAATTTTGTAGGGCCCATTTTGGGGGTTTTGTGTGAAATTATATCAAATTAGCTTTTTTTCTCAATTTTTTTGTGTTGTTACAATGGAAATAAACATGTGTATAACAAAATATGTGTAATTGCAATGATTTTGTGGGATAAATACTTCATTTTGTGGAATAATTTCAAGGGTGCCAAGACTTTTGGCCATGACTGTATGTACTGTATGTATATATGCTATTTAGAAATATACTACCCTTGATAATATACATTGATGTTTGGCATAACAGTCGAAAAGTGGCATGCAAATTTTGTAGCTCCTAACAACAAATAAAGTTAATTGTAGCCTAGCTATATGACTGTGGATGGGGGTGATTTAAGATACTTAAGAAAAACTCAAAGCCTCATTTAGCATGATTGCTTTACCTTTAATACTTATGTTCCTACGTAAAATGACAGAGCACATAACACTAAGCAATGCAAAAAATGACTTGTATACAGTGGTTTAACTTGAAGCTTATGGGCCTCAATGCAAAATCTCCAATTGTGCCCCCAACTAACACATGTCTTTAATAGTAATAGTCTTTTTAAAAAGGACAAAGGGACCTTTGGGGCCCCCCTAGTGTCCAGGGCCCCGGTACGATTGCAACCCCTGAACCTATCATAGTTATGCCCCTGCTTGTATATTAATCATTGTAGGAAGTGAATAGCTTTCTTGTTGTAGTTACATAATGTGATCGTTTTACATAAAGAAACTTAATTAAACAGAGAAAAAATGTGAAAAGGAGAAACAGAATAATACAAAATATTGATTGGGTTCAGGTCAAGAGCAGTACAATAGTGCGCAGTCCTGAAAAACTGTCATTACAGATAAATTACAGAGATAAATTATAGAGTAGCACCATTCTAACTCTATACTTACAATATCCCCATTGTGTTTTATTACGTGTTTTATTCTCATTGAGGAAAAGAGGAAAAGAATGAGCTGCTTATGTTTTATATGCCTTTGGCAGATTCCCATCTGTCTGAAGCCTCTTTCTATCATTTTCTCATGATGAAGGGGCAGGAATGAGAGGTTTATCATATATTTAAACGCAAATAAAATAAACGAGGCCATAATTCATACTACATAATAGTCACATAAAAGTCACTTGGCTGTAAATCATTTTCAAACATGTCATTCACACATTTGATACATAGTGTACACATACAGCTCTGTGATGTAAGGCAGCCTGTGATGCATGCTTGCCGCTCATTGGGTACATACCGAATACATTCCACTCACTAATCACACATTTGGTGCACACATGCTATTTACACACAATGAACTCACATTCTAGACAGACATGTCACACACACCACTCATATATCTGCACAGCTTTGCTGCTCATAAATTAAACTTATAACGCTCACAAAATACTCACTTGTGCCACTGCCTGCATTATTGGTACACACATTGTTCACATGTTGGGCGCATGCTACTTACAGAAATTGCTTTTTTTCACCCAGTACATACAGTATATTGTTAATGCTACACATTCACTTAGAATAAAAACATGACTCAACAGCAGCACCTGAAGGGAATCTGTCACAAGGTTTTTGCTACCTCATCTAAGAGCAGAATAATGTAGGAAAAAAGACCCTGATTCCAATGACGTATCACGTAGTTTACTGGGTGCAGCAGTTGTGACTATCAGAGTTCTTTGTTGTAGTATGCGGAAGAACTCAGAAAGCTAGCTCCGCCCACACCACAGCTTTCTATGTATATTGTCTATTGACAGTGAGCTGCTTAACAGAGGAGGGGGCGTGGTTAGTCTAGCAGTCCCATGAGACCTAGTTCCAGCAATGATGATCTCCTGGTGATAAAACCTTCATTGTAAGTAAACAAGAGCACACAACCTCATAAGTGACACATCACTGAATTCAGTGTTTTAACCTTTACCTTATGGTGTCCTCAGATCACATAGCAAAAACTTGCTGACAGATTCCCTTTAAATTACATTGCAATACTTACTGACTTTCCTTTCACCATCTTTGATCCGGGTCGACGTTTTGGAAGGTAAAAAATCAACACCTTCAGCTAACCCCCCTTCCCACACCTGTTCTACTATATTTCCATATTTACTAATCCATACTTTTTGTCTCACTTTTCTATATCCCCACATACACGTTCTACATCCCCACATAAACCCCAGCAGATTCCCTCCACTTTTTGTTCAATTGTCACACGCAAGAGTCCTGAAGGATAGGGTAGCACATAAGTAGTGAGAAATGTGCACTAATTATCTATTTCTACATACAGTTTTTCAGCTTTTGTTGCCTAAGCATTACCTCAGGCACTGAAGATATTAGTATGACTTACTATTGAATTATGAGTAGGTATTGGTAGGGAGCGCTGTTCGACCTACAGCCTTGACCTGCAGCTGATACAGGCAGTGAACCGGAAAGACTGCAAGGGTTAAATGTACACAGGGGTGGAGTATCTGCGCTGGTCTAGGCTAAGGTACTAAAAGAAAATATCTATAAACAACTGGATGAATGAGAATTTCATTTATTTTTATTAGATAGTATTAGCAAACTCAATTCAGGTACTTTTAAAATTCCATGGGGATGGCTGATCGATTAGAAACTTGAAGCTTAGAGGTACAGTAAGTGAGAGTCTTGCTTGGAGGGTGCTTCAAGGAGTCAGTAAGTGGAAAATTGGAGGTAGGTGTGGAGGACCTAAAGGAGAAAGGAGGAAGGAAATTATTAACAGGTCCTGTTCCTAAGGGTTTGTATATCGGCACTGAGCAGTGTCAGAGGATTATTACCTGATAAGAGGTGTAGGCGTATTATGATGGATGTTTAGGGTCCGTGAGGATGCAATAAGGAGGTCTGTGAAGACAAGTGAAGAATTAGGGGAGATTTCACTTGTAGCTGGGAATTAAGGAGTCTCTTGGGTCAGAGTATACCTGGTATAGTAGAAGGAAGGGAATACTGGTGTAGTTAATCCAGAAGGATGTGTGGCTGCCAGCTTTCCTGCGAGGCTAGGTGGAAAATAGGATGTTTAGAGGGGGTTATAGATGGGAATAGAATAGCAGGGTGTTAGAATAGATAAATTTACCCTGTGTTGGTGTGAGGACTTGTCCCACACGTAAGGCACTTTCTTGTTATGCTTAAAGTAGATGTTGCACTTGGTAAAGCTGTAGGAGGAGTAGCGGAGGATTTCTCCTTTTAGCTCTGTAGTTGCTGATAGTGCCAGGAGGAGTAGGAGAGAATATCTTCTTATAGTTCCGTAGTAGCTGACAGTATTGCCAGGAGGAGTATGGGAGGATTTCTCCTTATTGCTCCGTTGTTGTTGACAGTAGTGCCAGGAGGAGTAGGAGAGGATTTCTCCTTATTGCTCCGTGGTTGCTGACAATAGTGTCAGGAAGAGTAGGGGAGAATTTCTCCTTATTGCTCTGTAATTGCTGACGGTGGTTCCAAGTAGAGGTGGGGGCCACCGTCTTGTGGCTGTGGCAGTATGAGGACTCTGCGGTGGTGTAGCTGGTGTTAGAGATCACACATTGGAGGCAGCAGCAGGCGGTGAAGACACGTACCTTGGGTGGCTTCGTAGTCGGCGCTGTAATTCAGGTCTATGGCTACTGACCTGTAGATGGGGGCTGTGGTGGTCGAATGTGTGGGTACACGCCGCACACGGAGTCCCGGCCGGAGGCTCCAGTGAGGCAGGCGCCCTGAGGTAGCGGTACCTTCTTCCTACTCGCGAGGACCTGCGGGATATTCGGTCACGTGGTGTACGCGACGTCAGCTCTCGTGGTGTCTCGCGTTGGTTCGGGTACGGGTGGCACTGAGGACCTTTCCTACGCGTTTCGGATTTGCACGGAATCCTTCATCAGGGATGGTCCTTCAGTGCTAGGTGTTTCCTCATTTTTGCTACCTTTAATTGAAGACACATGTTGAATAAATTGATCTGGTTGCCCTAATTCATTAGTCATTTCACAGACACCAGTGTATACTTCTAGTTGACCACAAAAAAAACCATAAAAATTGTCATAAAAATTCATAAAAATTCCATATAAATTCCATAAAACGCATAAATATTCCATAAGAATTCCATATAAATTCGATATACAATCCATAAAATTCCATAAAATTCCATAAAAAATCCAATAAATAGCTCAGGTCTGTTTGCGGATATTATTGGTATAGAAGTTTAATTATATTAAAAAAATGGTGGATCCATATAGTTCAATTGAAAGCAAATAGGTAGCACCAATGAGGACCGAGTACATATGTATATAAGGAAACACCTAGCACTGAAGGACCATCCCTGATGAAGGATTCCGTGCAAATCCGAAATGCATAGGAAAGGTCCTCAGTGCCACCCGTACCCGAACCAACGCGAGACACCATGAGAGCTGACGTCGCGTACACCACGTGACCGGATATCCCGCAGGTCCTCGCGAGTAGGAATAAGGTACTGTTACCTCAGGGCGCCCACATCACTGGAGCCTCCGGCCGGGACTCCGTGTGCGGCGTGTACCCACACATTCGACCACCACAGCCCCCATCTACAGGTCAGTAGCCATAGACCTGAATTACAGCGCCGACTACGAAGCCACCCAAGGTACGTGTCTTCACCGCCTGCTGCTGCCTCCAATGTGTGATCTCTAACACCAGCTACACCACCGCAGAGTCCTCATACTGCCACAGCCACAAGACGGTGGCCCCCACCTCTACTTGGCACCACCGTCAGCAACTACAGAGCAATAAGGAGAAATTCTCCACTCTCTTCCTGACACTATTGTCAGCAACCACGGAGCAATAAGGAGAAAACCTCTCCTACTCCTCCTGGCACTACTGTCAACAACAACAGAGCAATAAGGAGAAATCCTCCCCTACTCCTCCTGGCAATACTGTCAGCTACTACGGAGCTATAAGGAGATATTCTCTCCTACTCCTCCTGGCACTACTATCAGCAACTACAGAGCTAAAAGGAGAAATCCTCCTCTACTCCTCCTGACACTATCTGTCAGCTACTACTGAGCAATTAGCAGTATCCCTCTCCTACTCCTCCTGGCACTATTGTCAGCAATTACGGAGCAATAAGGAGATATCCTCTCCTACTCCTCCTACAGCTTTACCAAGTGCAACATCTCCTTTAAGCATAACAAGAAAGTGCCTTACGTGTGGGACAAGTCCTCACACCAACACAGGGTAAATTTATCTATTCTAACACCCTGTTATTCTATTCCCAACTATAACCCCCTCTAAACATCCTATTTTCCACCTAGCCTCGCAGGAAAGCCGGCAGCCACACATCCTTCTGGATTAACTACACCAGTATTCCCTTCCTTCTACTATACCAGGTATACTATGACCCAAGAGACTCCTTAATTCCCAACTCCAAGTGAAATCTCCCCTAATTCTTCACTTGTCTTCACAGACCTCCTTATTGCATCCTCACGGACCCTAAACATCCATCATAATACGCCTACACCTCTTATCAGGTAATAATCCTCTGACACTGCTCTGTGCTGATATACAAACCCTTAGGAACAGGACCTGTTAGTAATTTCCTTCCTCCTTTCTCCTTTCGGTCCTCCACACCTACCTCCAATTTTCCACTTACTGACTCCGTGAAGCACGCTCCAAGCAAGACTCTCACTTACTGTACCTCTAAGCTTCAAGTTTCTAATCGATCAGCCATCCCCATGGAATTTTAAAAGTACCTGTATTGAGTTTGCTAATACTATCTAATAAAAATGAATGAAATTCTCGTTCATCCAGTTGTTTATAGATATTTTCTTTTAGTACCTTAGCCTAGACCAGCGCAGATACTCCACCCCTGTGTACTATTGAATTATAGCACACACCTATGAATTGATAAGAGCCTACAATCTGCCACATTCTAAATTTACTTGTTTGATGTAAGCTATAAAATACTGCATCTCTGCTAGAGAAAATTGCAATAGTAACCAAGCTTAAAAATAATGGTTGTGGCTTGTATTAAGAAAATATACTGATGCTGCAAAAGTTATGGAATTAAAATATTAAAATTGCTATTTTTTTTAAATATATCTATACCTTTTGTTAGACTGAATATCCGACACTTATTTACACATAAGAGATGGATCATTTATAATAATGGCTTGATATCTTTCACTGAGATTTGTGATCTTATTTTCAGGCTTGGTATTTCAAGGGCATCATATTTCTGTCATGTCAGTAGAACTTATAGCATACAGCTTTAAAGGGGCTGACTGATATAGAAAACTAATTTTCAAATGCCCTCTTAGGGAATAGAGCATTAATAGAAAAGAGTCCCTTGTTCAGTAACTTCATACATATATCAACCAGAGCTGCATGAGGATTGACTACTTCAACTGAGTTTTTCCACAGATTACTGCTGATAGCTGAAAGTCCCAGCTAGACACTCTGCAATCAGCTAATTCTTGGGGGGTTTGTAACAAAATGGGATATCCAAGGTGACTAACTTCTTTAATTAGATTGGGCTTTTGGTGAAGCCAGGAGAAAGTGGCGTGAAGATACCAAAAATCGCAAAATTCAGGTGCAGCTCCGAGTTGCGCCTACATTTTGCGACTTTTTAAAGCTTTTACTCCAGAATTCTGACGTGAAAGCTTTGATCTGGCCAGTTGTCTGTTTTAAAATGCACGCCAAATTACACCAAAATACAGGTGCAAAATTAGTGGTGCATAGTAAGGTAGTATAATGTGGTGCAAACAGCCTGATTAATTATTGTATTTACGCCTTCTTTTTGTCAAGTGTTTGATGTTGTAAAGCATCATTCCAGCATTTTTTTACTGCAGTGCTGGAGTGGTACAGCTAATCTAAGTTCCCCGCCCCTAATCTCATACTTACCATCGTCTTCACCTTCTATCGCCAGCACTCCCCTCAGTTTCCAGCAGTTTTTGAGCTTCCGGATCGCTCCAGTGTTTGCTGGTGCGAGCCAGAGGTCACTTTTCAATGCAAATCTATGAAAGCTTCCTTTTGACTTGCCTTTGACTTGCCTTGAGAGCTTGAGACCGTTGCTTCTGACCAGTTAGGAGTTGCAGTCACAAGATGGCACCACGGGACTGATAAAAGGTAAAGATGCTGGCGGGTAAGTGTAAGACTATGGTCAGTGACCTTAGATTAGAAGAGATAAGAGAAGAAATAGTCCAGCTTAACAAGTAGAATCTTCTTTATTTTAATGAAATCCATACACAGGACATGGAAAGTCATGATGACAGGCGAATTTGCGCTAGTATAACGCTCGCATCATCACATTTCAGGTGAACACTCACCCTTGATCATGATTAAGGTTGAGTGCTCACCTGAAACTCATTGATGCGAACGTTATAGTAATGCAAATTCACCTGTCATTGTGACTTTCCATGTCCTGTGCATGGATTTCATTAAAATAAAGAAGAATCTGCTTGTGAAGCTCGACTATTTCTTCTCTTATCGACTGTTTGGGCTGCTGCAGAGCCATTGTCTGAGCTCCTCAGTGGATGGGGTTAAGGTCAAAGGTGAGCTGGAATCTACATTATTAGATTTGAAGCACCACTCCAGCACTGAAATAGAGTGGGTACGGAAAGTATTCAGATCCCTTTTAATTTTTCACTCTTTGATTCATTGCAGCCATTTGATAAATTGTAAAAAGTTATTTTTTTTCTCATTAGAGTACACTCTGAACCCCATCTTGACTGAAAAAAAACAGAAATGTAGAATTTTTTTCAAATTTATTAAAAAAGAAAAACTGAAATATCACATGGTCATAAGTACTCAGACACTCATATTTAAATCACATGCTGTGCATTTTCTTGTGATCCTCCTTGAGATGGTTCTACTCCTTCATTGGAGTCCAGCTGTGTTTAATTAAACTGATAGGACTTGATTTGGAAAGACACACACCTGTCTATATAAGACCTCACAGCTCACAGTGCATGTCAAACCAAATGAGAATCATGAGGTCAAAGGAACTGCCCAAGGAGCTCAGAGACAGAATTGTGGCAAGGCACCGATCTGGCCAAGGTAACAAAAGAATTTCTGTAGTACTCAAAGTTCATAAGAGCACAGTGGCCTCCATAATCCTTAAATGGAAGAAGTTTGGGACCACCAGAAGTCTTCCTAGGCCTGGCCGTCCAGCCAAACTGAGCAATCATGGGAGAAGAGCCTTGGTGAGAGAGGTAAAGAAGAACCCCAAGATCACTGTGGCTGAGCTCCAGAGATGCAGTAGGGAGATGTGAGTAAGTTCCAGAAAGTCAACTATCACTGCAGCCCTCCACCAGTCCGGCTTTTATGGCAGAGTGGCCTGACGGAAACCTCTCCTCAGTGCAAGACATTGGAAAGCCCACATAGATTTTGCTCAAAAACACATGAAGGACTCCCAGACTATGAGAAATAAGATTCTCTGGTCTGATGAGATGAAGATAGAACTTTTTTTTTGATAATTCTAAGCGGTATGTGTGGAGAAAAACAGGCACTGCACATCACCTGCCCAATACAGTCCCAACAGTGAAACATGGTGGTGGCAGCATCATGCTATGGGGAGTGTTTTTCAGCTGCAGGGACAGGACAACTAGTTGCATTGAAGGAAACATGAATGCGGTCAAGTCCAAAGATATATTGGATGAAAACTTCTTCCAGAGTGCTCTGGACCTCAGACTTGGCCGAAGGTTCACCTTCCAACAAGACAATGACCCTAAGCACACAGCTAAAATAACAAAGGCGTGGCTTCAGAACAACTCTGTGACCATTCTCGACTGGCCCAGCCAGAGCCCTGACCTAAACCCAATCGAGCATCTCTGGAGAGACCTGAAAATGGCTGTCCATCAACGTTCACCATCCAACCTGACGGAACTGGAGAGGATCTGCAAAGAAGAATGGCAGAGGATCCCCAAATCCAGGTGTGAAAAACTTCTTGCATCATTCCCAAGAAGACTCATGGCTGTTCTAGCTCAAAAGGGTGCTTTTACTCAATACTGAGCAAAGGGTCTGAATACTTATGACCATCTAATATTTCAGTTTTTCTTTTTTAATAAATTTGTAAAAATGTCTGCATTTCTGTTTTTTTTCAGTCAAGATGGGGTGCAGAATGTACTTTAATGGAAAAAATGAACTTTTTAGAATTTACCAAATGGCTGCAATGAAACACAGAGTGAAAAATTTAAAGGGGTCTGAATACTTTCTGTACCCACTGTAAATGCAAAACGCTGGAGTGGTGCTTTAAAGGGACTATGTCAGTACAGAATGACTGTTCAAACTAAGTCCTGCCACTCGGTGCTTCACAGCGGGACCAATCATTTAAATACACCTTCCCACCTGCTTGTTTTCCCTCTATCTCCACCTCTCCTGTCTTTTGATTGACAGCTCTGGTTTCATAGGGCGAAAGAGAGATAGATGGAAAACAAGCAGGTGCGAAGTTGCATATAAATGATTGGTCCCGCTGTGAAGCACCGAGCATCTGCACTTGGTTTGAACAGTTATTCTTTGCTGACAGAGTCCCTTTAAGCCTGTTTTTTATTTTCGGCAATTTTTTCTTGTGATTTGCTCCTTTTCGTTAAGTCTAATTTATATGTATTTGCCTTTTTTTATTTTTCTTAATTAGGAGCGTGGCTTTTGTTTTCTAGATGCTTGTGTCTGATTATTAAAGGTTTGTGTACAAATATATGCTATAAAAATCACCCTGAAGTGATTTTCTTTGTATGTCTGAATTTTTTTGCACACATTTTATAATGCTTCAGTGGATCATGCAAATTTTTGTTCTAAAGAAAGCACAAAGAAAAGCAAAAATCAAAATTAAAAATTTTGTGAAAAATTCATGCACCCCCATGCACCATATTGAAGTTACTGGCACAAAAATGTCAATAAGTAACCCAAGACAAACAATTAGAGTGCAAATAAATAATTAGGCCTAAAGTGCATGAAAATGTGCCAAATTTATCATTTAGCATGGCCCCAGTGATAAATTTAGTTCATGGCCAGACTGTTTAGTCTAAGTTTGCACTCTCTATTACCGGACAGGAATAGAATATCTGCTCCATACTACAAAATAAACGAATCAGCAAAGTTTAATACCTTTCCACCATATGATGTACTATTAGGTCATAGAGCAGTTGTAGATATATGGGGCGAGCTTTTGGAGCTGTACAAACTTTGATTGCTGTTACTAACCCATTAATGCCACTTTCAATCATTACCAGTGGCATTTAAACTGCGCGAACCTGAACCCAGTCCAGCGCTAGCCATAGAAGAGGCTATTTGCATACTCATATGCTACTGTGAGAGCCGCAGCCCAAGTTTAGACTGTGTTATAGAGTTATTTTATTGTGCCCTTTTTAAATCATCATTAACTTGAGACATATTAGTATGGAAAAAGAAATGTAATATATAGTGTGAGTAAAAGATTATCAAAATTCTGTTCAATATCATGTGCATTACCTCTTGAGTGGCCCAAAGTTTTTCTATTCTGCAAAATGAAGAGGAAAGCTGCATAGTTTAGTGCTTTGGACCTACTGTACATTTAAGGCATTCAATTTAGATTGATATGTAGTATATATCTGTAGCTTTTTTTAAATGATCAGATGTAATAAATAGGGATGAACGGACCGGTAGATGTTCGGATTCGTTGGGCTTGGCCGAACTTTAGTCCAAAGTTCGGTTAGGGTACCAGAACTTGACCCCGAATCTGAACCCCATATAAGCCAATAGTGACCCAAGCTTTTTTGCTGTTAAATGGCTGTAAAATGGTCATAGTAAAGGCTAGGGGGCTGCAAAAGGAAGCAAAATGAGGGTAAGAGCAGGACAATTACCATGCAAACAAATGTGGATGGGGAAATTACGTAAAATAACATAGAATAAAAAAATATAAAAAATAATAATCTTGAACCAGAAGGTGGAGGTCCAAGTAGAGGAGTGGAGCAGTGTCTCGCATGTGTTGTTTACAGTACTTGTTAATAAATACATAAATAAATAAATTAAAACAATAATGTCGGATCCCCCTATTTTTAATAACCCACCAAGGCCTCTCTCAGCCTATTAATTTCAGCCCCCAGCTGTCTGCTTTGCTTTTGCTGGTTATTAAAAAAGAGGGTGACCAAAAAAAAGTGACTTGGGGTCCCCCCTATTTTAATAACTAGCTAAGGCAAAGCAGACAGCTGGTGACTGATATTAATAGGCTGGGAAGGTCCATGGATATTGGCCTCTTCCCAGACTAATAAGACCAACCCTCAGTCGCCCCAGAAATGGCGCATCCATTACATGCGCCAATTCTGGCACTTAGCCTCGGCTATTCCCAACTACCCTGGTGCGATGGCAATTGGGGACATAGTTTTTGGAGTTGATGCTATATGTGTAATGTCTGCTGGCAGCAGCCATGAAGCCCAGGGGTTAGTAATGGAGAAGCATCTATCAGACACCCCCATTACTAACCCCGTATTTTTTTTAAAAAATGACACACACAGGAAAAAAAAATTATTTGAATAAAGACTCCACGACACATTCCCTGATTCAACCATTTATTATTAAAAAAGAATCCCCACAGCTCCGACATAATCCATTGTGGTTCCCATGATGTCCAGCGATTCTCTACTGTAACCTATGGAGCGTCATCCTGAGACCGACGCTCCATAGGTGACTCCAGGTCATGTCAGGTCAGGTAGTAGGAATGGTTTTATATGTCTGCTGAAGTTTCTCTTTGAAGCTAGATAAAGATTATATCAAGTGGTGCTCTTGTGGTAATACATTATCTAAATTTGAAAATGGGAACTTTAGAAGATGGGTATTTGGAAATATAAAGCAAATGTATATACAGTTATATGAAAAAGTTTGGGCACCCCTATTAATCTTAAGCTTATTGTTTTATAAAAATTGGTGTTTTTGCAACAGCTATTTCAGTTTGATATATGTAATAACTGTTGGACACAGTAATGTTTCTGCCTTGAAATGAGGTTTATTGTACTAACAGAAAATGTGCAATCTGCATTCAAACAAAATTTGACAGGTGCATAAGTATGGGCACCTCACCAGAAAAGTGACATTAATACTTAGTAGATCCTCCTTTTGCAAAAATAACAGCCTCTAGTCGCTTCCTGTAGCTTTTAATGAGTTCCTGGATCCTGGATGAAGGTATTTTTGACCATTCCTCTTTACAAAACAATTCCAGTTCAGTTAGGTTTGATGGTCGCCGAGCATGGACAGCCCTCTTCAAATGATCCCACAGATGTTCAATGATATTCAGGTCTGGGGACTGGGATGACCATTCCAGAACATTGTAATTGTTCCTCTGCATGAATGCCTGAGTAGATTTGGAGCGGTGTTTTGGATCATTGTCTTGCTGAAAGATCCATCCCCTGCGTAACTTCAACTTTATCACTGATTCTTGAACATTATTGTCAAGAATCTGCTGATACTGAGTGGAATCCATGCGTCCCTCAACTTTAACAAGATTCCCGGTGCCGGCATTGGCCACACAGCCCCAAAGCATGATGGAACCTCCACCAAATTTTACTGTGGGTAGAAAGTGTTTTTCTTGGAATGCTGTGTTTTTTTGCCGCCATGCATAACGCCTTTTTGTATGACCAAACAACTCAATCTTGGTTTCATCAGTCCACAGGACCTTCTTCCAGAAAGAAATTGGCTTCTCCAAATGTGCTTTTGCATACCTCAGCCGACTGTTTGTGGTGTGCTTGCAGAAACGGCTTCTTTCGCATCACTCTCCCATAGAGCTTCTCCTTGTGCAAAGTGCGTTGTACAGTTGACCGATGCACAGTGACACCATCTGCAGCAAGTTGATGCTTCAGCTCTCTGGAGGTGGTCTGAGGATTGTCCTTGACTGATCTCACCATTCTTCTTCTCTGCCTTTCTGATGTTTTTCTTGGCCTGCCACTTCTGGCCTTAACAAGAACTGTCCCTGTGTTCTTCCATTTCCTTACTATGTTCCTCACAGTGGAAACTGACAGGTTAAATCTCTGAGACAGCTTTTTGTGTCCTTCCCCTGAACAACTATGTTGAATAATCTTTGTTTTCAGATCATTTGACAGTTGTTTTGAGGAGCCCATAATGCCACTCTTCAGAGGAGATTCAAACAGGAGAACAACTTGCAAGTGGCCACTTTAAGTAGCTTTTCTCATGATTGCATACACCTGGCTATGAAGTTCAAAGCTCAATGAGGTTACAAAACCAAAAAAAGTGCTTTAGTAAGTCAGTAAAAAGTAGGTAGGAGTATTTAAAACAAGAAAATGATAAGGGTGCCCATACTTATGCACCTGTCAAATTTTGTTTGAATGCAGATTGCACATTTTCTGTTAGTACAATAAACCTCATTTCAAGGCAGAAACATTACTGTGTCCAACAGTTATTACATATATCAAACTGAAATAGCTGTTGTAAAAACACCAATTTTTATAAAACATTAAGCTTAAGATTAATAGGGTTGCCCAAACTTTTTCATATAACTGTAAATGGGGATTGTGAGTGAAGTCTATGTATTTTACAAGGAAATGACAGGTAAGGTGTTAGTTAGCATTATGAGAGACTAAGTGAAATAAACTGAACTAGAGCTAATGGCACGAGAACTCCAGAGCATACATCTTTGAAGGAGCAGGAGAACAGAAAAAGAAAATAGATATTTGTGTAATTTATAGCTTTTCAGTTTATGTATCATACTATACTATAATAATGTTCTTGTCAAGTAAAAAGAGCAAAAGTTCTCTTTATTGGAGTTGTCTCACCACATGAGTTGGTTCCTTATTTTGATGAGGTAGATTATGGAGAAGCAGCAAATATAGTCCAGGAAAAAAATAAAACCTCATGTGAAACTGTTGGGTTTCAGACCTGGGGGCCTATCTTCTTCCTTCACGAGGATGGCTTATTAGCGGACCCCACTTGTCTTTTCTGTGCAAGCACAGATTTCATCTTGATCATCTTTATTTTCAATATTTTTTCGAGGCACCACACACTGTTACACATACAAGATGATCACATTCATTTTGACCAGTTGATTCACTTCCACTCATTTTCACGCTTCTCACTCTCACTTGTCTCTTATGGCTCACTATGCTTCATCACTCTGCTTATACTTTTAGGTTAATAATACACTGGTTTGGATCTCATTTTCTCAAACACAACATTCTGCTTTTTTCTTTTTTTATGTATATTTTTTACTTTTCATTTTTTGCTCTTCTCATACAAGTTTCCTTAAGTATTTTTGTTTTAGTTTTATGATTGAGCTTCATTGTAACGGATAAGAGGTGAACTTTGACGTATCATGTGCTCCTTTTGGTGACTTTATTTGAATCTCTACTCCTTTTATAGCTGTCTGTAATCATATCCTTACTGTGGTTGCATCCTGAGGAAGACGTCTGATGTCTTTGAAATGAGTAGATATTAAAACCGGATTATTTATCCTTCGTGACTCCTGCATATTTCCTCTGGATTTCCACCAGCAGCGCAGAGCAACTACTTAATGCTCCATTTCAATTTCTCTTGTTGTTTCAGCCTGTGGGTCTGTAGCAGCTGATTATATCTTAGCATTATCATTGTTGTGTATCACACAACTCTATCAGGTGAGCAAGCACTTCTTATCATATTATACTGGTATACAGTGATCTTGGTGCCAACGATGTCTGAACGGTTTTATATTAAGTTGATGGTGCTGCTGATTAGTGATGAGTGAGCGTGCTCTGCACTTGCCCAAGCATCTCACTGTTCGAGATGCTCGGCACTCCGGGATGCTCAGGTGGGAGCTCAAGTCCCCGTCCCGCATGTTTGGTGCTTTTTAACAGCGAATAAACATGCGGGGATTGCCTGCCACTCACTGTAATGCTGCAGCGATGTTGGTTGTGGCATTACAGTGATTGTATGGTCGCATAGCGTCATCGGGTCTATATCAGACCCGGTGACCGAACACTCATCACAGTCTACCCTTCAGACAGGCAGAGTAAGGAGAGATGCTGCTGAGCTAGGGAGAGTATTGTCAGTTTATTAGGGAGGTATTAGGTATTCCACAGCAATATACACTGTGCATGCATTATAATGCCCCGTCTCATGCTGAACATAACACATCTGCATCTCTGGCTGCTATGGGCATAAAAGGGGACAAAGTTATGGTGTGGCACCAATGCTCCCCTGACCTCAACCCCATTGAGAACCTCTGGAGCATCATCAAAAGGAGTGTCTATGATGGCGGGATGCAGTTCACATCTAAGCAACAGCTCTGGGAGAGTATTCTGTCCTCATGCAAAGCAATTAAAGCAGACACCATCCAAAACCTGACAAATTCAATGGATGAGAGAGTTCAGAAGCTCCTTTCGAACAAACGGTCCTATGTGCAAATGTAACATCACCTAGAATAAAGTTTTGAGTAGAAAACTGTTTGATTTCAGTTTGTAATAACCTGCTAATGCTTATAATTTCAAAAATGACCATTTTTTTGTTCTTTATTAAAATGAAAAGGTTGAAAACTCTGCTGTGCATAATAATTTGGAACATGCATTTTGAGTGCAGTTTAAGTTTTTTATTTTTTAAAAAATATGCTGTTATCATAGGCAGTTTGTACAAAAACCTTTCAATTGTACTCTAATATTTATTTGACTGGAAAATTACAATGACTGCAATTCATATAGGTAATTTGGGAAAATATGAGAAAATATTATTTGCATAATAGTTTGGAACACAGTGTATACACATGTGAACTACAGTAACAGTCCTAAGGACTAATCCAGCTGCATATATTATTCAGGAGTTAGGCAGGCAGAATTTGTGGAGAGTGCATAGAGCAGAATAGGGTCCATTGCACGTTCTGTCTGCTGCTGTTACAGATATCCATAGCCCTAGGTATCAGGGCTAATTTTTTTTTGCTATTAATACTGATTATTTGCTTAAGAAGCAATATAGTACACCATTTTTACTGCTCTATTTGCTTGTTAGCAGAATACAGCCAGATTTGTTTGATTTTATTTGCATTGCTGTGTTGTGGAAGCAGAGAAACTTGTCCATCATCAGACGTGATTCGATATTACTGCGGTAATAATCGTCACATTTTTTGGAGCATGCAAAATATTACACTCCAGGGAAAGTCTGCCAGTTGTGTGTTGTTCAATTTAATCACACTTGGTCACTGACCAATACCATATCTATAAGGCTACTGCCTAAAACCGTGGTCATCAGACATGATCCATTATTACTGCCATAATAATTGTGACATTTTTTGGAGCGTGTCGAATATTACATTCCAGTTAAAGTCTACCAATTGTGTATTGCTCAACCTATTTACACTTAGTCGCTGACCAATACCATATCTTTAATGCCACAGCCTAAAACTGTGCTCATTAGACATGATCTAATATTACTGTGGTAATAATTGTGACATTTTTTGGAGCGGGCCAAATATTACACTCCAGTTAAAGTCTGCCAGTTGTGTGCTGTTCAACCTACTGACACTTGGTCACTGACCAATACCATATCTTTAACGCCACTGCCTAAAATCGTGGTCATCTGACGTGATCCGATATTACTGCGGTAATAATCGTCACATTTTTTATAGCGTGCCAAATATTACACTCCATTTAAAATGGGCATGGCGCGTGGCAAAGGATGGGAAGTGTACATAATGCTGATAGTGCATGCAGAGGCTGAGGCCATGGGAAGATGAAACTGTGCCTGCTGATGGAGCACAACAAACACCCACATCATGTCAAACTTCCTTCCTGTCCCAATTTTTAGGTAGCCGCGGAACACCACTCTTGAGGCCAGAGCAGTGTGAAAAGGTTGTATGTTGGAAAGCATAAGAAACACACAAAAGGAGGGCACCAAAGGTTCAATGAATATTCAATGAATGTTGCTTGCTCAACCCATCACATACCCTGAAGGCAAGACCAAAGACATACAGCAAGAAAAAGTGGTATGTATAATTAGACATGGAGCATATGGATAAAAAATATCATAATTTTTATTGAGTGAATACAGAACTAGGCACAACATAGAAATTTAAAAACATTTAAAAAAGCATGATGCTTCAATAGAAACCACAAAAAAGTATCACATATCAAAATGTACCAACAATAGCCAAAAAATGATGATAGTAAAACCTCCTATCCCAAAGCAAAGATACCATAAATGGGTGTCTGAAACATTAAAGCACATCTATCAGTGCAAATTAACCCGTGTCAGCCTCTATGCTCTCAAAATAAGCTACCAGTCTATCCTGGTTCTATTAAATTCAATAGAAAAACCCACAGGGGGGAGGCATCTAAAGAAATAAACCCCAAAATAAAGGGAATGTAAATCCCTGAAGTTAGGAATAGATACCTCCAAAAATCCAGCCTGTGGGTTAGAAGTGGGGCTGTCGCAGTATGCAGAGGGTGGGAGGATCAATAGAGGGCCATTACCCCACGCGTATCGCCACTAACGCTGTGGCTTCATCAGGGGAAAAGATGTGATGTCACCACATCTTTTGGATTTTTGGAGGTATCTATTCCTAACTTCAGGGATTTACATTCCCTTTATTTTTGGGTTTATTTCTTTAGATGGCAAGGTCACATGCATAGCGAGGACAGCAGCATAGAGGGCGAGGGAAGCATAGCACCACAACAGGCAGGAACAAGCAGGCAACTGTTTCCCGGAACACCAACAAGAGGGAATTTGCCACTCCAATTGTTAGGTCTTCCAGAGTCGGGCTCTTTTTTAAAGACTGTCCAGATAACCCCAAAATAGGCCATTTGCAACATCTGCCATGCCAGCATCAACAGAGGCAGCAAAACTACCAGCCTGACCACAACCAGCATGTTCAGGCACATGACAGCAAAGCACCTTACTAGTTGGGCCTAACGCCAGGGTCCAGAAACAGTGTGCACGGGTGACACCACTGCCTGTTCCACTGTTGTGCGTGCATGCCAATCCCCTGTCCATGACGCAGGCAACGATGTCTCCCGCCCCGGAACCTGTCGTTGCACACTGGTAACCACCACCATCAGCAACCATGTCCATGTCCTTGTCCCAGCATAGCGTTCAGTTGTGCCTACCCCAGTCCTTAGAACGCAATTGCAAATGCACAGCCAATGCCCCACAGGCCACAGTGCTAAACTGACACATTTCTCAACTGCTTGCACTTGAAATGTGCCTTTTAGACTTTTGGAGACGGAATCTTTCCGCAACCTGATGGCGGCAGACGTCCCTCGGTACTCGGTCCCCAGTCACCAATATTTCTCCCGGTGTGCCGTCCCCACCTTACACAAGCACGTGTCTCAGAACATTACCCGTGCCCTCAACAACGCAGTTACTGGGAAGGTCCACCTAACCACGGACACATGAACAAGTGTTTGTGGCCAGAGATGGCACATCTCACTGATGGAACACTGGGTTAATATAGTGGAAACTGGGACCCAGTCGAATCCTGGAATAGAACTCGTCTTCACGACATCGAGGATTGCGGGCCCTGACCTTTCTCAGAATCATCTTTACCCTATGATGCGAGATCATGCATGGAGCCCCAGACCAAGGAAGATTGATTGTCATCTTGTGTTTCTTCCATTTTCTAATAATTGCGCCTACAGTTGTTGCCTTCTCAATGAGAAGCTTGCTTATTGTCCTATAGCCCATTCCAGGCTTGTGCAGGTCTACAATTTTGTCCCTGGTCTCCTTAGACAGCTCTTTGGTCTTGGCAATGGTGGAGAGGCTGGAGTGTGATTTATTGAGTGTGTGGACAGGTGTCTTTTAAACTGGTAATGAGTTCAAGCAGGTGCAATTAATACAGGTAATGAGTGCAGAGTAGGAGGGCTTCTTAAAGAAAAACTAACAGGTCTGTGAGGGCCAGAATTCTTGCTGGTTGGTAGGTGATGAAATACTTATTTCATGCAATAAAATGCAATTTAGTTATGTAAAAGTCATACAATGTGATTTTCTGGTTTTTATTTTTAGATTCTGTCTCTCACAGGTGAAGTGTACCTACGATAAAAATTACAGACCTTCCCATTATTTGTAGGTGGGAAAACTTGCAAAATTGTCAGTCTATCAAATACTTATATTCCCCAAATTAATATTAATATATATAAATTAAAGTAATTGACAATCCACAAGCCCAAACTCATACTCGAGTAAAAAAAACTAACCCACTGCTCGACCCTTGTCTTAGCAGGATTTAAATAAACTTGTGCTATCCATTAAAAGATCGTATAATAGATATATATCTTAGAATCTGTGGCCTACAGAAAATGCATGTCATTTTCACTTACCACTAAAGTATCCAATTATAATTTAACTCCCAAAGCAAAGTATATATTTCTATTTTAACTTATAATTGTATTATGTAATATCATTCAGCATCAAACATCTGTGTTCTTGTTTAATAAGATTGTACACATATTTTTATATCATTTATTAGCTGTAAACTCTTGACTTTAAACCCATTTGATTCCTATCCAAAATCAATATCAATTCAGAAGTCCTCTGCCTTTCACCAGAGGCAAGCTCATAATGTTTTCTTTAATCCATCTGAAGAGAAAGGTAATGTTTTAGTGGAAACCAGAAATATGCAGTTTAGTAACAGTGAACACAGCAACTTGAAAAGCAAATCTAATAATGCCTTATGATGGATAAACTCATTCTAAGTGCTCTATTCTAAGTCTGAACATTTTTTATACAGTCGGTTATCTCTACTTTTACAAAACCTTTATTAAATGATATTACTTTATTTTTACAAAATGTGGTGTTGAGAGCTATGTCAAATGTAGCATTAGCTTTTAGTTTATTTAAATTTACCTATCCTTTTACATCACTTTCTGCAAGCATCAATGGAGCTGGAACTTCTTTTATCTCACCAGGATGCATTGGAGTTGTCATTGTGCAATGGCTTGCTTGCCTTAACCTTAAAGCCTACCTCTCTACTGCTATACTCCTGTCTATCAAAAGTCATACAGATATACTGTACATTGACCCAACCCACTTCCTCCAACTTGGTGTCTCTGCATTTGACAACAGGGAGTGGACAGCAAGAAAGGTAACACCCCTTTTGGAATGATTGTTCTGGGGAAGGACGTATAATTTTTGAATAAACTGATATGCAGATTGCCGATTTAGCACACTATCATTAAAGAAGATCTGTCATCACATTTAACAGTGCAAATCACCAAATGATCTCTCAAGGCTAGCATAAACAGACTAAAATCCTGATATCAGGAGGATCTAATGTTTAGAAATTATGTGTATAAAATGTATATAAAGCGGGACTCCCAACTCTCCGACAAATGATGTTGGAGGACAGAATGTTTTGACCTGTTGGGCTTCCATTTTCCAAATGATTTGTTCTCCTACATAACAGCTGCCAGAGGACACTGGCAGTGGCTTTTTCATAGAGTAAACTGTGTATGGGGGGCATGGGGGGATATCATACACATTAGGTAGACAGCAGCTATCTAATGTGTAAGTGAATCTTTAGAATTAATGAGGATCGAGTGGTCTGAAACTGATGTCAGATGCTGGGGCGCCGTTGCTCTCTGATTTTCCTGCAAGCTGTGTAGTCTTTTCACAATCTTCTCATTCTTGTCACATATTGCACAGTGACAGAATCTGCTGAGCATACATCGGAATTGATAACCGAGGTATGCTCAGTAGAGCAGGGACTACCCCAGCCCCTGAAATGGGAATGATGATGCTTTGTTTCAGGGAGCATGACCACAGCCCCTGCCACCTGATGACGACTCGTTTTACTATCCCAGCATGCACTGGAATTCTCAAACATAGCTTCATCAAAGAGGAAGTAGTACAAAGAAAAAAACAGTTAGATAGCGAACTGAAGGAATAGTAGGGACTTTTTTTGTACCAGGTACACACCTGAATTGGCCAATTTATGCGCTAAGATTTCTCAGTTATTTCTATTTTCTAGGGCAGTATGCTACTCAAATTTGTTAGTTGTAAATGGAGGTAGCTGCTCCTAGTAGGCCCCTGTACACACCTATTTCTTGTTTTGGATGTGACGATCAATTTTTTCTGTTTATATGTATAGGCTCTTTGACTGAACACTCCGCCTCTAGGCCAAAGACGGTTTTAATTGCAGCAGGATCGTGCCTTCCCATACACACGCAGATTTTGGTCTCTTAAAGAGGAGTTCACATTGGCAGGGTCCTGGTATCGAGAAACGCCTTACCTTGGCTAATGGGTACACATGAATTGGTCAATTTGTACGCTAAGATTTCTCAGTTATTTCTATTTTCTAGAGCAGTAATACTATTCAAATTTCATATATTTCATGTTCGCATACTTAGCATTGCAGAGTGCTACTTTATTTGTTAGTTGTATATGGAGGTAGCTGCTCCTAGTAAGCACCCATACTCACCTATTTCTTGTTTTGAATGTGCCGATCAGTTTTTTCTATTTTCTAGAGCAGTAATGCTATTCAAACTTCATATATTTCATGTTCGCATACTTAGCTTTGCAGAGTGTTGCTTTATTTGTTAGTCATATATAGATGTAGCTGCTCTAAGTAATCACCTGTACACACCTATTTCTTGTTTGGATGTGCCGGTCAGTTTTTTCTGTTTATATGTATAGGCTCTCTGTCTGAGCACTCCGCCTCTAGGCCAATGGTGGTTTTAATTGCAGCCGGATTGTGCCTTCCCATACACACGCAGATTTTGGTCTCTTAGAGAGGAGTTCACCTTGACAGGGTCCTGGTATCGAGAAACGACTTACGGTGGTTACCAGGTACACATTATTTGGCCAATTTGTGCACTAAGATTTCTCAGTTATTTCTAATTTCTAGAGCAGTAATGCTATTCAAATTTCATATATTTCATGTTCGCATACTTAGCGTTGCAGAGTGCTACTTTATTTGTTAGTTGTATATGGAGGTAGTTGCTCCTAGTAAGCACCCATACTCACCTATTTCTTGTTTTGAATGTGCCGATCAGTTTTTTCTGTTTATATGTATAGGCTTTCTGACTGAGCACTCTGCCTCTAGGCCACAGGCGGTTTTAATTGCAGCAGGATTGCGCCTTCCCATACACATGTAGACTTTGGTCTCTTAGAGTGGAGTTTACATTGGCAGGGTCCTGGTATCGAGAAACGTCTTACCATTAGTGATAAGCGAGCGCTAAAATGCTCGGGTACTCGTTGTTCGAGTCAAACAAATTGGAATGCTCGAGTGCATGGTCCGAGTAACAAGCCCAATGTAAGTCTATGGAAAACTCGAGCATTATTCTGGCAGCTCTCCCCGGCGGTCTGCAGAGGGCCTAAAAATTGGCCAAATCGATGGGAACAGTGCTCAAATGACATGGGAACAGCATGGGGAAGACCCCTGGAAGCATTTCTGACTCCCAGGCCAATGCTGTCAACAATGTTGTCAGAGGTATTACGCCACTTTTACGGACTCACAATAAAACATTCAAAACCGAAACCAAAATGGATTTTCCTGGGAAATATGTTGAGGAACATCCTTTCCAGGGTAATGACTTGTATATAAGGCAAAATAAATACACAAAAACAAAAATGCTCCTCCACACCTTGGGCTATGTTCACACGTAGAGTTATTGCTGCGTTTTTGCACTTTTGCATTGCTTTCAACCAAGACAAATGCATTCACCAGGAAATGTCATTTTAACATTTTACAACCTTATCTGGCCATGTGGTGTGTGACACATCATCAGACACATCCTATTCTTAAAGCGCCAGCATTCGGCCCCCGCTACTGTTAGAGAGAGATCAGCCAGCTATGCTTTGTAGTTCCCATTATTAACAAGTGGGTCTCCTATACTGCTATTGCATATGCAGTGACTGGAAGGGCTGCTAAGAATTTGGATGCAATCCAATGCCTCTTTGAAGAGACATAGAGAAGGGTCTCAGTAAAAAATGTTCCCATTATAAAGGAGCGGGTCTCCTATAGTGGTAATGCCCATGCTGTGACTGCAAGATTTGTTAAAAAAAACACTAACAATTTAAAGACAAATAGAGCTGGGCCACAGTAACGACATGTTCCCATTAGAAAGGAGAGGGTCTGCTATACGGTTATAGGGTATGCAGTGAGTCCAACAGCTGCCAAAATTTAGGAAAAACCCCACTAACAATTTAAAGACACATAGAGCTGGGCCACAGTAACGAGATGACATGTTCACATTAGATAGGAGAGGGTCTGCTGTTCAGTTATAGGGTATGCAGTGAGTGCAACGGCTGCCAAAATTTAAGAAAAACCCTACTAACAGTTTAAAGACACATAGAGCTGGGCCACAGTTATGAGTAGTGTTGAGCCACCCCCGTAGTGTTCGAGTTCGGTTCGGTTCATCGAACACCCGTGTGTTCGCCGAACTGTTCGTCGAACTGTTCGTTGAACACCTTCGAACACCGTTAAAACCAATGGCAGGCAAACAAAAACACATAGAAACACATAGAAAACACCTTCAAAGGTGTCCAAAAGCTGACAAACTGCTCAGAAGACACAACTAACACATGGAAAAGTGACAAGTACATATAGTCATGCGAAAAGAAAAGAGGTGGAGGAGTAAAAGGAGGGGGAGACACAGATATAGGCATGTCATGCCCTTCTAAAATCCAAAAAGTGAGAAGCCGACACGTTCAGTCCGCTCCTGCCCGTGCCACCTCCGTGTCGCCGGGTTTGTGCCAGAGCCGCGGTGAACCCTGACGGCCAGCCCCCCTCTCCCAATACTGGTGCCTGTCCGCTGGTGGGTCGAGCGAGCCCCCCTGTGGTGGAGGCAGCTCTAAGCTTTTTAATATAAATTGTCTCTCTAATTTGAATAAATACACTTTAAATCCATTTACAAGGATCTATTGGAGGGCAAGTCTCATGCCAGCAGCCGCGTAATTCCAGCTCCAGTAGCGTCCACTAAAGCTGCTGCAGTTAAAAAGCTTTTATAAGGATCGAGCTCGGCTGTCCACCGCAAGGCATCCTACTGCCAGTCCGAGCCCCTATGCCTTGGGGTGCCTCCTGATGCTCTTCACTGAGTATCCCGTGGTCCCGAAGCATTTCCTTTGAAAAAATGAAGTGTCCAAACTACAGGTGGTGTAGCTTGCTTAACAGCCGGGATAATCCGCTGACTAGCAGACCCTGCAACTAGGCACAAAGTATTTCCTGGGCTAGATGCAGTTAAAAATTTGTAATTAGATACTCTCGTTAGATGCTGAGAAAGCATTCCATAGAGTCTCCTGGCACGCCATATATGATTCTCTTAAAAAGCTTGGGGTAGGGGTCTAGGGGACCCTTTTATAGCCAAAATCACGGCCCTGCATCGCAATACGTCACCTAGGCTGAAGATAAATGGAACTGTAGCACCCTGAGGGCTCGGTTGCTACAGAGGTATTGCACCTCACCCAGACGTGTGATATCTCACTCTCAGGTAAGGATGTAGTGTTGATCAGGACCCGACACCTGCATGCATTACACCACATTGCCGTGGGGCAGGGCGACCAATATGCCCCTGAGATGGGCACGACAGTCCCTGTCCCTGGCTGGAGTGGGGGGAGGGAACACTGAGGAAGGGGAACCCTGTAGTGCAGGAGCAGGGAGGAAGCAGTTCCTGGGTGCATTGAGAAGGGAGTATAAAAGGTGGGCACCATCTTAGTTCAGTGCAGAGAAGTCTGAGCAGAAGTGGCAGGGAGCAGGGGCTCTGCATGAGCTCTGCTCCGGAGGTGGGCCTAGTAACAGAGGCCCAGGCCTGGAAGAGGGAGAAGGAAGGAAGAGGAGCGGAGAAGGCTCCAGGAACGAGGAACGAAGGGATCTCAGGGGTGTGGACGGGCGAGTCGCCACCGCACGCCCGAATCCACCTGCGTGGAGGGGTCAGGCCAAAGGGGGAGACCGGTCCCCGAAACTAGTGGAGGCAGGAAACGACCCTCAGCTAGAAACAGGAGGCTGTGACATTTTATGTGGCGCAGCCCCTCGCTACACCCGCTAGGAAGGCACCACATAGGGTCAGGGAAACTGGCGCCAAGTTTACCAAGAGGAGGCCCAAGGCAGCCAGACAGAAGGGTTGGTAAGAAAGGCCAGACAAAGGACACACAAAGGGGGTCCTGTGAAGCACTCCAAAGTTATCTGGGAGTTGTCTGAGACCCTCACCTGGTGAGCACAGTACGACGTGGGCAGCCGTTACCTGCAGACGTGGTCTGGATAATAAGAACTGTGAGTAAAGGCCCTGGACTGCATCACTGACTCCGTGTCATTACTGCTGCTGCCCTGCACCATCACCCCCATCCTCCGCATACACTGCCCTGAGGCTATACTCCTCCCGTGGGGAGTTATGCTACGCTCTGCTGCACCCACAACACCAGCCTCAGCGGTCTGCCCTGGAGCGGCGGTTCACTCTGACCGCAATCCACGGGTGGCGTAGTCGGACATTTAAACATCAAAACCACATAAATAGTTCCGCCACTGGTTTGACCGCCCTGAGCCACGGAACCGGGTTGCCGCCACGGAGACTACAACCACCAGCATCCACCAAAAAGGGTCCGGCTCCGGGTGTCCCAAGGCCCAGGGGGCGCGTCAGAACATTTTCATCACCTTTCACAATCACCAATGGGACAAGGCAGGGATGTTCTCTGTCCCCTCTCTTATACATCCTAGTGACGGAGCACCTGCTCTCATCAATTCGCCATAACCCCAATATTAGGTGGATTGAGTTGGGAGGCACCGAGTACAAGTGCTCTCTATTTGCTGATGATGTCCTAGTATATATCACTCAATCACATATATCCATCCATGCTGTTATGGCTGAAATAGATCACTTTGTTACATGGTCAAATTTTAAAATCAATGCAGCGAAGTCTGAGGCCCTCGATGTCTCCCTCCCCAAATCCATATAGGATTCCATCCAGTCCAACTTTCCCTTTGCCTGGCCCTCACAGGGTATCAAATACTTAGGAATTCCTATTCATAGAGACCTCTCCCATCTTTGTTATCTTAATTTTGGGCCCTTTATTGAACAACTCCATACAGACCACGGTTGGCAAGTTAGAACTGTAAGATTCACTACGTGAACCACTGGTGTTTTGTGGAAAAGCACATGTACACTGTGTTCCAAATTATTATGCAAAAAGTGTTTAGGAGTGATAAGGGAAGAATTTGTTTGTTTGTCAGTTAAACTCATTGATGGTGATGTGTGTCAGGGCTCTTTATATCACTGTAAGCAATTGCAGACACCTGTGCTAATTAGTTTGGCAGATGTGTCCATTGAAAGGCAAGACTACTTAAGAAGGCTGTCTCACATTATTAAGCAGCCTACATTTTCTGCCAAAATGGGAAAGAAAAAGGATGTGTCGGCTGCTGAGAAGCAACAAATTGTGGAGTGTTTAGGTCAAGGCATGACTACAATCAACATTGTGCGATGATCAGGATGAAGTGTCTTGGCAATCAAGAAGTATGTAGCTGATTCACAGTACACACGTGTGCGTGCTGATAAGGGCAAATTGAGGACTCTTTCCTACAGGCAATTACGTCAGGTTGAAAGAGCAGCGGCAAAAAAGCCTTGTCATAGCAGCAGACAAGTTTTTGAAGCTGCTTGTGCCTCCAACGTCCCCCGAACAACAAGATGCAGGGTCCTTCAGAGGTTTGCAGCTGTGCATACGCCATCCTGTCGACCTCCTCTATCCACTTCACACAAGCAGAAACGGCTCCAGTGGGCCAAACATTACATGAAGACTGATTTCAAAACTGTTTTGTTCACGGATGAGTGCCGTGCAGCGCTCGATGGTCCAGATGGATGGAGTGGAGGATGGCTGGTTGATGGACACCCCACGCAAACACGGCTACAGCGCCAACAAGGAGGAGGTGGAGTAATGCTTTGGGCTGGAATCATGGGGAGAGAGATTGTCAGCCCCTTTAGGATCCCTGAAGGCGCTAAAGATGAACTCCATAATGTATGTGGATTTTCTCAAACAGCACTTCCTGCCATGGTTCAAGAAGAAGAACCGTGTATTTCACAGCAAGATCATTTTTTTTGCATGATAATGCACCATCTCATGCTGCACATAAAACATCTGCATCTCTGGCTGATATGGGCATAAAAGGGGACAAACTTATGGTGTGACCCCCATGCTCCCCTGACCTCTACCCCATTCAGAACCTTTGGAGCATCATTAAAAGGAGTGTCTATGATGGCGGGAGGCAGTTCACATCTAAGCAACAGCTCTGGGAGGGTATTCTGTCCTCATGCAAAACAATTGAAGCAGAAACCATCCAAAACCTGACAAATTCAATGGACGAGAGAGTTCAGAAGCTCCTTTCGAACAAGGGGTCCTATGTGAAAATGTAACATCACCTAGAATAAAGTTTTGAGTTGAAAACTGTTTGATTTCAGTTTCTAACAACCTGCTAATGCTTATAATTTCAAAAATGATCATTTTTTTGGTCTTTATTAAAATGAAAAGGTTGATCGAAAAGTTTGAGGGATCTAAGAGTGTGGCAACCCAGTAGTCATGATTACTTCGAATTCTGACAATATGAGGGTCATGCTGCAGGTAGTGCAGCAAGAAGGCACTTATGTGTCTTGCGCATCTCGGAGCCCCAAAATTATTTTCCGGGCTAGATGCAGCTAAAAATTATTATTAATTTTAAATCTGGTGAAGCTTTAGTATAGATGGCCTAATAGGATCAGTGCTGCACACTGCTACAAAGCCCAAATTATTTTCCAGTCAAGATACAGATAAACATGATTAGTAATTTTAAATCTGGTGGAGCTTATTATAGATGGCCTAATAGAATCAGTGCTGCACACTGCTACAAAGCCCAAATTATTTTCCAGCCAAGATACAGATAAACATGATTAGTAATTTGAAAGCTTAAAACGGTTGGTAGGGTGATTTTAACCAATCATCAAGCTTTTACTCTCCCCAGGATGACACAGGGGTAGAAAAGTCGTTTCGGATCCATGATTTGTTCATCTTTATGAACGTGAGACTGTCTACATTATCAGTGGAGAGCCGCGTGCGCTTATCTGTCAGCACACCACCAGCAGCGCTGAACACACGTTCAGACAGAACGCTGGCTGCGGGGCATGACAAGATCTCCAAGGCGTAAGTGGCTAGCTCCGGCCATTTATCCAGATTGGAAGCCCAAAAAGAGCAAGGGTCCAGTGACACAGTCGTGGCTTCAATGTTTACTTGGAGATACTCCTGTACCATCGTCTCTAGTCGTTGACTATGTGTCAGACTTCTTGTCTCCTGTGGCCTTGCAAAGGATGGGCTAAAAAAGTGGTGAAATGATTCTGCAAAATTGATGTTACCAGCAGATACTGTGGTTCTGTTACGGTTTGAGTGCTGAACACTTGACGGTCCCACGGTTGGCAAGTTGGAACTGTGAGATTCACTACGTGCACCACTGGTATTTTGTGGAAAAGCACATGTAAGATTCTGCAACAGTCTCTGCTGATACTCCTGCATGCGTGCATCCCTTTCTATGGCAGGAATAATTTCTGCAAATTTACTTTTGTACCGGGGATCTAACAGTGTGGCAACCCAGTAGTCAGGATTATTTCTAATTCTCACAATTCGAGGGTCATGTTGCAGGTAGTGCAGCAAGAAGGCACTCATGTGTGTTGCGCATCCAGGAGCACCAAGTCCCTGTTGTGTTGGTGGCGAGGTAACAATCATGCTTCCTTCCTCTGTCCTCTCCCCCCAACCTCGCACAACAGAAATGTGATCAAGGTCTCCCTCATCTGATGAGTCTTCCATCAGTTCGTCCTCCACTTCTTCCTGGGCTCCTGCACCTTCCTCACTAGTTTGGCTGCTACCATGCGCCCTGGTAAAACCATCTCCCCCACCCTCACATGCCTGCCGCCTTGGTGCTGCCGACCGTCTGGACCTTGCAGATGTTAGCCCTTCCGCATACAACTCCTCCTCCTCTACTTCCTGCACCTCCTCTTGTGCCACCACCTGACTCCGAATTCTGTTTAACATGTGCTCCAGCATGTAAATCACCGGAATAGTCATGCTGATAATGGCATCGTCAGCACTAAACATCTTCGTCGCCATTTCAAAACTGTGCAGAAGGGTGCATAGGTCCCTGATCTGAGACCACTCCTCCAGCGTGATTTGCCCCACCTCTGGATCTCGTTGGCCCAGGCTATACGTCAGAACGTATTGCACCAGGGCTTGTCAGTGCTGCCACAGTCGCTGCAACATGTGCAGAGTTGAATTCCACCGGGTAGGCACATCGCATTTTAGCCGGTGAAGTGGCAGGCCCAACGACTTCTGTAGAGATGTAAGTCGCTGAGCTGCGGGATGCGAACGGCGAAAGTGAGCACACAGCCACCGTGCCCTCTGCAGAAGGCCATCTAGTCTGGGATAGTGGGCTAAAAATTGCTGGACAACCAGGTTCAACACGTGAGCCATACAAGGCACGTGTGTGACATTGCCCCGGTGAAGGGCCGCACCCAGGTTTGCAGCATTGTCGCACACGGCCTTCCCTAGTTTCAGGTCCAGTGGAGACAACCATTCATGAAATTGGTTCTCCAGAGCTGACCACAACTCCTCAGCTGTGTGACTCACATTTCCCAGACATTTCAATGTAAAAACCGCCTGATGACGTTGAGCCCTACTGCCAGCATAGTAAGGAGGTGTGCAGGATCCCTTCTGCGCAGTTAGAAAGCTTGTGGCATGACCAGACAGGCTTTGGGTGCAGGTGGAAGAGGAACTTTGACATAAAGAGGATTGACGCACAACTCGTGGGGACGGCAAGACTTGGACAGCAGCCCCTTGTCCTGCTGTCACCATAGTTACCCAGTGCCCAGTCAGCGACATGTAACGCCCCTGTCCATGCCTACTCGTCCAAGTGTCTGTGGTGAAATGCACCCTGTCACACACAGAGTTTCTCAAAGAAGCGGTGATGTTGTGTGCGACATGCTGGTGGAGCGCAGGCACACCTTTCTTTGAGAAGTAGTGCCGACTGGGCATCTGGTACTGGGGCACTGCGACGGACATAAGGTCTCGAAAATCCTCTGTGTCCACCAGGCGGAAAGGCAGCATTTCTGTAGCCAAGAACTTGCAGATGGTGAAATTCAACCTTTTAGCTTTCTCATGGCTAGGAGGAAATGGTCTTTTACTTGTCCACATCTGAGGGACCGAGGGCTGACTATTGTGCTTAGACGGGGTTGATAAGGGTGTCCCCGGCAAACTGCCGGTCTGTGAGGAAGATGCAGGCAGACATGTTAGGTTGCCTTGATCCAAAGGTGGTGCTATCGATGTCGGACAGCGCTCAACACCAGCTGGTGTTACCACCTCCAAAGAAAATGATGACCTGCCAATCACGCTGGCTGTTGCGGGTAAAGAGGTGGCAGGTCTGCGCCCCAAAACAGGTGTGACTGCTGTCCCCCCAGTCACAGAGGATGAAGAGGCCGCAGATGCACAAGATATGGCAGACGGTGGTTGGCCCGGCCAGCTAGGCCGCATTGTAGCACACTGAGCTTCCCACTGCAACTTATGCTTCATGTCCATGTGCCGGTTCATGCATGAAGTACTCAAACTATGTATTTTTTGGCCTCTACTTAGCTTTTGCTGACAAATGTTACAGATAACACGAGTTGGGTCATCTTTATCTATCTGGAAAAATGCCCAGGCTATGCAAGGCTTAGCACCCATGCGACCTGAAGAGCCACCACAACTTGTGGTGAGAGGCAGAGTTGTGTTTGAGGATGCAGTTGTTGACGTGCTTCCAGTACTACGTCTCTGTCCAGGAAGGCGCAACCTGACCTCGTCGTCACTAGCATCTTCCTCCACCTCCTCTGCTGACCTCATCTCTTGGCTGACTGAGGGTTGACAGTAAGTGGGATCTCCAACCTCATCATCATCACCCTGTGCGTTATCACACCCGTCGTCCTCAGAGCCAACCTGTTCCTGCCCTGACAAAAAACTAAAGTTGTCGCTCCAATCAGGTATTTGAGTCTTATCATCGTCTTCCTCATTGTCTCCACCAACAGGAGTTACAGTTTGGGAATGAGGGTCTACATTATGGTCAGAACCTTCTGCGTCTGGTCCTGGATCCGACTCATAAAGATTCTGGGCATCAGTGCAGATCATTTCCTCGTCTGGATTCACAGAAGCGCTGGAGTCGACCTCTGATTCCCAGGCTATAGTATGAGTAATCAGCTCTGCAGACTCAACCATTTGTTCTACCTCATACTCAGACGGGCAGCTGGAGATTTGGGAGCTGTGAGGAAGCAAGTGCGATTGGGGTGACACCTTTGAGGACTGGAGTATTTGTGATGTTGAAGTTGATGTGGAGGAGAGCCCACTTAAAGGAGCACTTGATATCCGTTGAAGCACCTGCTGTTTTTGTGCCTCATCTGGAATTTGTAGCGATTGGCGTGGCCGTAAGAAAGGGATCTTATCACATTGTCCGCTAAAAGAAGTAGACATTTTAGTTTGGCTGGAAGATGGTCTTTCTTCTGCAGATGTTACTGTTGCTTTAACACCTACCCCACGGACACAACCTTTTTTCCCCTTCCCAACACGCCTATTCCCCTTTCCACCAGCAGCAGGCCTTTTTCCACTCATTTTGGTGGTTAACTAATTAACAACTCTGGAGTTGTTTGCACAAAAAAACAATGGATGGGAACCGAGCAGAGCTGAGTGGCCAAACTGTGGTATTAGGCCAAAACTATTGGCTGGGTTAGATGCAGAAAAAAATTATATTCAATTTGCAACCTGATGGAGGTCAGTATAGATGGACTAATAGAGAAAGTCCCACACACTGCTAGAAGGCCAAATATTTTTTCAGAGCTAGATGCAGAAAAAAATATATTCAGTTTGCAACCTGATGGAGGTCTGTATAGATGGATTAATAGAACAAGTCCCACACACAGCTAGAAGCCCAAATTTTTTTCAGAGGTAGATGCAGAAAAAAATATATTCAGTTTGCAACCTGATGGAGGTCAGTATAGATGGACTAATACAACAAGTCCCACACACAGCTAGAAGCCCAATATTTTTTCAGAGGTAGATGCAGAAAAAAATATATTCAGTTTGCAACCTGATGGAGGTCTGTATAGATGGATTAATAGAACAAGTCCCACACACAGCTAGAAGCCCAATATTTTTTCAGAGGTAGATGCAGAAAAAAATATATTCAGTTTGCAACCTGATGGAGGTCAATATAGATGGACTAATACAACACGTCCCACACACAGCTAGAAGCCCAATATTTTTTCAGAGGTAGATGCAGAAAAAAATATATTCAGTTTGCAACCTGATGGAGGTCTGTATAGATGGATTAATAGAACAAGTCCCACACACAGCTAGAAGCCCAATATTTTTTCAGAGGTAGATGCAGAAAAAATATATTCAGTTTGCAACCTGATGGAGGTCTGTATAGATGGATTAATAGAACAAGTCCCACACACAGCTAGAAGCCCAATATTTTTTCAGAGGTAGATGCAGAAAAAAATATATTCAGTTTGCAACCTGATGGAGGTCAGTATAGATGGACTAATACAACAAGTCCCACACACAGCTAGAAGCCCAATATTTTTTCAGAGGTAGATGCAGAAAAAAATATATTCAGTTTGCAACCTGATGGAGGTCTGTATAGATGGACTAATACAACAAGTCCCACACACAGCTAGAAGCCCAATATTTTTTCAGAGGTAGATGCCGAAAAAAATATATTCAGTTTGCAACCTGATGGAGGTCAATATAGATGGACTAATACAACAAGTCCCACACACAGCTAGAAGCCCAATATTTTTTCAGAGGTAGATGCAGAAAAAAATATATTCAGTTTGCAACCTGATGGAGGTCTGTATAGATGGATTAATAGAACAAGTCCCACACACAGCTAGAAGCCCAACATTTTTTCAGAGGTAGATGAAGAAAAAAATATATGCAGTTTGCAACCTGATGGAGGTCAGTATAGATGGACTAATACAACAAGTCCCACACACAGCTAGAAGCCCAATATTTTTTCAGAGCTAGATGCAGAAAAAAATTATATTCAATTTGCAACCTGATGGAGGTCAGTATAGATGGACTAATAGAATGATGCTATGCCCAAAAGATTTTACTTCACTAGGTGCAGTAAAAAAATTGGTATTCTATACACAGGTGGTATATCTTGCAACACAGATAGGCTACTCCACTGACTAACACACTCTGCAATAGGCCAAAAAGGATTAGCTTTGCTAGATTCAGCCAAATGCTGTGAAAAAAACTTGCACAGCACTGGCACAGACCTGCCTGGCAAAAACTGATAGGAACTGATGTAACCTAGTCCTGAAAAGGACTCCAATTACAATTAGTCTTTACTCCCACAATCTATCTATTTAAGAGCACAGACCTGCCTGATAAAAGTCGTAGGAAATGCTGTAACCTAGTCCTTAAAAGGACTGGAATCACAACTATTCCCTACTCCCAAGCTATCTGTAGATTTGTGCGAAAATTGGCTTGAAATTAACAAGGTATAGCTCACACAGCAACAGCGGTGCCGTCTAACACGCAGCTGCAGCAGTGAGAAAATGGTGGCGACGGGGAAAATGGCTTGGTCTTATAGGGCAAGGACATGTGACATACACTGCCAATGACACATGCCCTTGCTTGTGTGAAAAAAAGCACTTCGCTCCGTGTGTGCGCTGCTGATAGGCTGACAGATTGCACCTCCCCACTGTAAATGCGGGAAAGAGAAAAAAAAATGGAGATCTTCATTGTTCCTGCAGAGATCCATCCCCTGCCCCTCCCCCCACCCCGCTGTACACTCAAACTGCGTATTAACATTAATTTTCATCATTACTGAGAAAAAATCCAGTTATGATTTTGGTGCACGAACAGTTATCGAACATAACCTCGAACAGCCGAATTTTTCTCAAATTGTTCGTGTTCGCCGAACGGCTCGAACACCGCCCAAAACAGCTCGAATTTGAGATTGGCGAACAGTTCGAGTAGAACAACGCTCATCTCTAGTTATGAGTACGACATGTTCCTTATAGAAAGGAGAGGGTCTGCTATTCAGTTATAGGGTATGCAGTGAGTGCATCGGTTGGCAAAATTTAGGAAAAACCCTACTAACAATTTAAAAACACATAGAGCTGGGTCACAGTAATGAAATGTTCCCATTAGAAAGGATGGGGTCTGCTATACAGTTATAGGGTATGCAGTGAGTCCAACGGCTGCCAAAATTTAGGAAAAACCCCACTAACAATTTAAAGACACATAGAGCTGGGACACAGTAACGAGTATGACATATTCCCATTAGAAAGGAGAGGGTCTGCTATTCTGTTATAGGGTATGCAGTGAGTCCAATGGCTGCCAAAATTAAGGAAAAACCCCACTAACAATTTAAAGACACATAGAGCTGGGCCCCAGTAATGACATATTCCCATTAGAAAGAAGAGGGTCTCTCATACTGTTTGCCTATGCAGTGACTGCAATGGCTGTCAAAAATTTGGAGGTACTCCAATGCCCCTTGCAAGAGACGTAGAGTTCAGAAGGCCTCCTGAAAACAATGTTCCCATAATTAGGAACTGGGTCTCCCATACTGTTTGCCTATTCAGTGAAGCAACGGCTGCCAATGTCCCTTGCAAGAGACGAAGATATTTTGATATGGTGATATGGTGGTGGAGAATGAGGATGCGGAGAAGGAGGAGGACTAGAGCAAATAGACAAAATCAGGAAGCGTAAACCCATGTCTGGGTGTGAAGACAGAGGTGCATGGGAATAGAGTTAGACCTCCCAAAAAAAAGACACTGTATTTGAGTTTATTTTACGCTGCTATGATTCAGTGGTGTTGAGAAGTCTTGCCAATCCAGCCCTTGTTCATTTTTATGAGTCAACCTGTCAGCATTTTCAGTTGACAGGCTAATGCGCCTATTGGTTATACTGTAATTCCACCAGCAGCACTAAAACCCACTCTGACAAAACGCTAGTGGCAGGACAGGCTAGGATCTCCAAGCCAGTTCATTCCACGTGTCCAGCTTGTATACCCAATAATTATAAGGCACAGAGGAATCACGGAGAATGTTGGTACGGTCGGCAAGGTACTCCCTCAGCATCTTCCGAAACTTTTCCTTCCTTGTGAGAGAACCCCATGCATCAGGGCTTGTGCGATGGGAGGGTGTGAGAAAACTGTCTCAGAACTTTGACAGTGTTCCTCTGCTTTTGCTGGATTGCATTTGTGTCTCTCTCGCCTGTTCTCCTTGGTTGTCCAAAAAACTGTAACCTCTGCCACCTGCGCTTTCAGATGGGAATTTTTTTAATAATTCCGCAACAACGGCCTTCTCGTACTGCCCCATTTAATTAGGCCTGTCCTGCGCAGGAATAAGAAACAGAAAGTTCTCCTTGCAACATGGGTCTCGAAGTGTCACCAACCAATAATGACTGTCGCCCAAAACTTGGACAACGCGAGGGTCACGGGTAAAGCAGCGTAACATAAACTCAGCTATGTGTGCCAGACTGCAAAGAGGCAAGACATCCGTGTCCTCACCAAGAGGATGACTGACCATGCTCTCCTTCTCATCCTCCTCCTCTTCCTCCTCCTTCCTATTCTCAGGCCCTCCACGCTGAACAGGCGGTATGACAGTTGTGCAGGTAGTACTGTCTATAGCACAGGAAACTAGCTCCTGTTCTTCCTCCTCCTCCTCCTCTTCCTCATTGTCACCCAATCCACGTTGGGATAAGATGATGCTGGGATGTGTGGAATCACCCTGTATGGTTCCTTGTTCCATCTCATCATGCTCCGCCTGCAATGCATCCTCTTTGATTGTGAGCAGAGAGCATTTCAGAAGACAGAGAAGTGGGATGGTGATGCTAATTATGGCGTCATTGCTGCTTACCATCTTGGTGGAGTCCTCAAAGTTTTGGAGGATGGTACATATGTCTGACATCCATGTCCACTCCTGAGGTTTTATGTGTGGAGTCTGACCTGAATATTGACGGCTTTGTTGATGCTAGTAGTCAACCACTGCCCTCTTCTGCTTATAAATCCTTCCCAACATTTGCAATGTAGAGTTCCAACGCATGGGGACATTGCAGATCAGTTGGTCTGCTGGAAGTTGCAAATGCTGCTGAAGCACAGCAAGGGCGACGGAAGCTGTAGCTGACTTTCTAAAATGGGCACACAGGTGGTATATTTTGACAAGCAGATCTGGCATATCTGGGTATGTTTGAGAAACTGCTGAACCACGAGGTTAAGCACATGGGCCAGGCATGGTACGTGTGTGAGCTCACCTCACCTCAGAGCCGCCACCAGGTTCCGGCCATTGTCACACTTGACCATGCCTGGATGTAGGGTCAGTAGTGTCAGCCCCAGATCTGCCTGCTCTTTTAGAGCTGTCCACAACTCTTCAGCGTTGTGCGGTTTGTCACCTAAGCATATTAGCTTCAGCACAGCCTGTTGCCGCTTGGCCGAGGCAGTGTTGCAGTGGTTTTAGCTTGCCACTGATGTGGTAATTTCGGAGATGGAGGCTGAAGAGGAGGAGGTGCAGGAGCTGTACAATGTGGGGGCAACACTTATTGACCCAGGGCTCATAATCCTCGGCGTCGGGAGAACGTGTTCCGTCCCAAGGTCCGACTTCCCGGCTTCCACTATATTAACCCAGTGTTCAGTCAGCGAGATGTACCGTCCCTGCCCTCAAGCACTTGTCCACATGTCCGTGGTTAGGTGGACCTTCCCAATAACTGCATTGTTGAGGGCACGGCTAATGTTGTGGGACACATGCTCGTGTAATGTGGGGACGGCAAACTGGGAGAAAAAGTGGCGGCTGGGGACCAAGTACCGAGAGATGGCCGCCGCCATCAGGTTGCGGAAAGCTTCCGTCTCCACGAGCCTAAAAGGCAATATTTCAAGCGCAAGCATTCTCAAAATGTGTGAATATAGTAGTGTGGCCTGTGGGGCATTGGCTGCATATTTGCGCTTGCATTCCAAGGACTGGGATAGGGACAACTGAATGCTGCACTGGGGCAAGGACGTGGACGTGCTTGCTGATGATGCTAGTTGAGAGTGTTCAACAACAGGTGCAGGGCGGGAGGCATCTTGGCATGCGTCATGGACAGGGGATTGGAGTGCATGCACCACAGCAGAACAAACAGTGGTGTTACCTGCAGACAGTGTTGCTGGACCCTGGGGTTCGGCCCACTTAGTCGGGTGCTGTGCTGCCATGTGCCTGATCATGCTGGTGGTGGTCAGGCTGCTAGTTTTGCTACCCATGCTGATGCTGGCCTTGCAGGTGGTTCAAATGGCCTTTTTGGGCTTATCTGCAGAGTCTTTAAAAAATAACCAGACTCGGGAAGTCCTAACAGTTATACTTCTAACTTCCATCATGCTGGCGTTACGAGGAACGCTTTCTCGCCTTGACTGCGGCCACCACACTGCTTCTTCCTTCCTGTTGTGGTGCTACACCTTCGTCCCCCTGTGTGCTGCTGTCCTTGCTCTGTATGTCCCCCTGCCAGGTTGTGTCAGTTACTATATCATCCACCACCTCGTTTTCCACTTCTGCACCCTGGTCCTCCTCCTGAATTTCTGGCAATTGTGTCTCATCATCATCATCATCCACATCTTGCGACAGTAATTGCACTTTCCCATCATCGACTTCATGCGACTGTGGCTGCTCCAATATTTGGGCATCACTACACGTGTTCTCCTCTTGACTTGCTTGAAGCTGGCTGGGCGAGAGGCCCGAATCTACAAATGAAAAAGTGAACAGTTCTTCTGAGTGTCCAAGTGTGGGATCAGTTGTCGCCGGGCACTCAGCATGGGGGGAGGAAGGAGGATGAGGTTGAGGAATATGCGGTCCAGACTCATGGCTACTGAAACTTGACTGTGTGGAAGACAGGGTGGTGGTGCTGGTGGCATAGTGACTGGGCACATTTTCTGCTATCCAACCAACAATCTTTAGGCACTGCTCTGTGTTCAATAGTGGTGTTCTGCGGTCCCCTAGTAATTGAGACAGTAAGGTCGAGCTACAAGATTGCTTTTTAAGCAAATAACCAGAATTAAGATAAAAAAAAAATTTGCCCTGGCCCCTGATATCTGGGGCTATGTCCACAAATATGTGTAATTATTACAGCAGCAGACAGGATGTTCAATGGACCCTCTTGTGCTGTATCATACACTGCAGTCTGCCACATACACTGCCTGCCTGCCTAGCACTGATTATATGCAGCTGAGTTAGTCCTCAGAAGGACTATTAGTTCAGATGGATATACACTGCTCAAAAAAATAAAGGGAACACTTAAACAACAGAATATAACTCCAAGTAAATCAAACTTCTGTGAAATCAAACAGTCCACTTAGAAAGCAACACTGATTGACAATCAATTTCACATGCTGTTGTACAAATGGAATAGACGATAGATGGAAATTATTGGCAATTATCAAGACACCCTCAATAAAGGAGTGGTTCTGCAGGTGGGGACCACAGACCACATCTCAGTACCAATGCTTTCTGGCTGATGTTTTGGTCACTTTTGAATGTTGGTTGTGCTTTCACACTCGTGGTAGCATGACACAGACTCTACAACCCACAGAAGTTGCTCAGATAGTGCAGCTCATCCAGAATGGCACATCAAAGCGAGCTGACAGCCCAACACTGTGCAGGACGCTTGGCATTTGCCACAGAACACCAGGATTGGCAAAGTTGTCACTGGCGCCCTGTGCTCTTCACAGATGAAAGCAGGTTCACACTGAGCACATGTGACAGACGTGACAGAGTCTGGAGACGCCGTGGAGAGTAATGGTGTGGGGTGGCATTTCTTTGGAGGGCTGTAGAGCCCTCCATGTGCTCACCAAAGGTAGCCTGACTGCCATTAGGTACCGAGATGAGATCCTTAGACCCCTTGTGAGACCATATGCTGGTGCGGTTGGCCCTGGGTTCCTTCTAATGCAGGACAAAGCCAGACCTCATGTGGCTGGAGTGTGTCAGCAGTTCCTGCAAGATGAAGGCATTGAAGCTATGGACTGGTCCGCCCATTCCCCAGACCTGAATCCGATTGAGCACATCTGGGACATCATGTCTCGCTACATCCACCAACGTCACATTGAACCACTGACTGTCCAGGAGCTGGCGGATGCTTTAGTCCAGGTCTGGGAGAAGATCCCACAGGAGACCATCCGCAACCTCATCAGGAGCATGCCCAGGCATTGTAGGGAGGTCATACAGGCACGTGGAGGCCACACACAATACTGAGCCTCATTTTGACTCGTTTTAAAGACAATACATCAAAGTTGGATCAGCCTGTAGTGCGTTTTTCCACTTTAATTTTGGGGGTGACTCCAAATCCAGGCCTCCATTGGTTAATAAATTTGATTTCCATTGATGATTTTCGTGTGATTTTGTTGTCAGCACATTCAACTTTGTACAGAACAAAGTATTCAATGAGAATATTTCATTCATTCAGATCTAGGATGTGCTATTTGAGTGTTCCCTTTATTTTTTTTGAGCAGTGTATATATATATGTATATATATATATATATATATATATATGTCGTGGAATACCTTTAATAAAAAGACGTTCAATGGACCTTCTTGTGCTGTATCATGCACTGTAGTTTGCCACATACCCTGCCTGCCTGCCTAACTCCTGCTATCATCACTGGATATATGCAGCTGGATTAGTCCTCAGAAGGACTGTTAGTTCACTTGGATATATATATATATTGTGGAATACCTATACTAACTATGAAGACTCAAATCTCTCCCTGACACAGCAGCACCTCTCCCTACTCTGCCTGATTCCAGGGTACACTGTGACGAGCATAGCGGCGCCATGTCTTATATAGACCTAATGACGCTGTGCGGCCAGACAATCACTGTAATGCCCATAACCAACATGGCTACGGCATTACAGTGTGTGGCAGGCAATCCCTGCATGTTCATTGGCTCTCTAAAGAGCGCCAAACATGCAGGGAGGGGACCTAAGTTCCCGCCCGAGCAACACGGAAATACTTGCCGAGCGCCGAGCTTGTCGAGCATAGTGATGCTCGGCCGAGTACCGATCAGTGAAGAGCAGGTTTGCTCATCACTACTTTCCATGGCTACCAGGTACACACGAATTGGCCAATTTATGCTCTAAGATTTCACAGTTATTTCTATATTTTAGAGCAGTAATGCTATTCATATATTTCATGTTCGCATACTTAGCGTTGCAGAGTGCTACTTTATTTGTCAGTTATGAAGGCATTTCCTAATGATTTTGACCTCCTGAATTCAAATCTGACATTGAAAAATTTTAGTTGGCCCTTTTTTCTATGATGTCAAAGAGTTTTCCTTTTACTGCTACATATATTTAATGCATAAAAGTTTCAGTACTTTCAAACATTATTATTTTTGCAAATATAAAGATGCAGAATATTTTGTTGTGCCAATTTTCTGATATTTTCTGATATTTATTTATTTAGATTAAACTTAGCAGCAATTCAAATGACTAAAACATGTCTAAACACTATTGTGAATTCTAAACAGTTAGAGAAATTGCACTATAAAAATTTTTATAGTGCAATTTCTCTAACTGTTTAGAATTCACAATAGTGTTAGACATATTTTAGTTATTTCAATTGCTGCTAAGTTTCCTCTAAATATATATCACAAATTGTCATAACAAAATATTCTGCATCTTTATATTTGCAAAAATAATAATGTTTGAAAGTACTGAAACTTTTATGCATTAATTATATGTAGCAGTAAAAGGAAAACTCTTTGACATCATAGAAACAAGAGCCAACTAAAAATTTTCATTGTCAGATTTGAATTCAGAAAGTCAAAATAATTAGGAAATGGCTCATTTCATAGCTGAACCTGACAACTTTTGAAAATATGTAGAACAGTGTACAGTAATATGAAAAGAGAAACTTTCAAAAAAGATTAAAGCGAAATTCTGACATATATTTTAAAATTAAAGGGGTGGTCCAAAATGAAAATGTATTTAATGCTAAATGCCCATCTACTTAATGCTATAATTTAATCTATTTTCTACTATACTTTAATTAAAAAGTCCCTACTCCCTACTGTTCCCTCAGTTAGCTATCTAACTGCTTTATTTTTTTTGTACTACTTCCTCTTTGACAAAGCTTCATTTGAGAATCCCAGTGCATGCTGGGATAGTCATATGAGTCATCATCAGGTGGCAGAGGCTGTGGTCACTGCCGCAGCCACTGCCTGCTCCCTGAGACAAAGCGTCATCTGTCCTGTTTCAGGGGCTGGGGTAGTCCATGCTCTACTGAGCATGCCTCGGTTGTCAATTGCGATGTATGCCCAGCAAATTCTGTTTTTTTTTGGCTGTTTTGGTTACTGGTTTATGAATATAGCCCACCCTCTTTATTCTGCCTTTTGGCATATGGTCTTGTCTTTATAGATTGCCTCTTTTCATGCAACCACTGGGTAAGATATGATGCACATCTATTGCAGTATATGTTTGGAGCCCAAATCTTGTCCCGATCTCCTATTCTGCAGCCTATAGGTTGCAGGCTTTCCTTATCATAGAAGTCAAGTTTTGCCTTTGTGACACAAAAGTGCTTTCTCTGCATATGTAGCAAAAATGATCCGCTTTATTAAAGCAAGAATGAGGCATAGCTGTAAAAAACATATAGAAACATGTCAATATGCTAAGAAACTAAGTTAAGAAATACTAAAACTGTATATCTTAGTCAGATAGCAATTATAAAAGTAGGTGATGCAAATATAATTAGGATTACGTCATGGGAGCTGAGTTGGCGTTTTTTGATTGGTCATCCTAAGATGATAGAATATTGAAGGCTCAATAGACTAAATAAATGATGTAATAGACTAGCTACTAACAATGCAATAATCATGATGAAGTAATAAAGGTGCAAGTTTTCTATAAGCCTGCCTATCAGCAAATTTAAGCTTCATACTTAAATCTGGCAGAAAAACTTTAAGAAAGGATTATACAGCCTTTCTGACATGGATTATTAATGTATGTATACCAGCCTCATCATGTCTTTAAGATATGTTTAATAATGCATAAAACCTGCATTGTCAAATCTAGTCAATAGTATAGTTACACTTCTTACTCTTTTTTTACTTACATTTCGGTAAGCTATAGTTAGGAAACCAACACGCCTCTGAGTTTTCTTAAGGCCTGGATGGACTGGATAAACTAATTTCCCTCTTAATAAACTGAGTTTGTTGCTGATTTTATTTTTCTAGATCTAAATGTTATTCTCCTTCAGATGCGTTTTATGGAGGTATTCTCTAATGGTGGCACATGGAGTCTCATGTGCAGGGCCGTAGCTATAATAGGTGTAGGGGTTGCGATCGAACCCGGGCCTTTAAAACTAGGAGGCCCTACAGAAAAAGACAATTACTATTAAAAACCTGTGTTAGTTGGGGGCCCCATTGGAGATTTTTCATTTGGACCCACAAGTTTCAAGTTATGCCACTGCTCATATTGCTCTACAGACTCCAGCACATGTCTCAGCAGTGTGCATGAATATTTTATAAATCTGGTTATATGTAGATTGTTGTCAGATCCCGCAGGACCTACTTGCAATATTAACTGTATGGGATAGGCTGTCTGCCCCTTTTTATATATTATAAAATGTTGAAACAAAAATTGGTTTGGTCTTTAATGGCATAAAATCCTGTGCCACTATGGGGTTAAAAACAAGTTTAATTAAGGACACAAACTTTTGTACTGTAATACCATGTTCAAGGCCACAATTTATAGTTTAGGTTTTAGTTCTGTTAGACCTAACCAATCAACAATGTTTTGATCAGAGGATTCTGAAAGAGCTGTACAACATGATATATATCAAGACAGTCATGGCTGCAGCTACTGTACAACAGGTCGTAGCAAACCAAGGATAAGAAGATCTTACATTTATAGCCAAGAGTCAATTATCCTGCCTCAGTGATGTTTTTGTGCTTACACATGACAGAATGCATTATGTTAGAGCTTTAAAATGGAAACCAGGACATCCTTGGGATATAATTTCTTTCCTGACTTGGCATCATTTTATTTTGCTTTGCAATGCCACTTATATAGATTTTAATGTACTTTTTATAAACTCGGTGTATACACATTTTACGCAGCTATAAAGCTAAGCCCTCTGGGAGGAAACTTAAAAATAGTAACTATATTGTCTTCTGATAAGTTAGACTGCTAATTAAAGCAGAGCGACATACTGTATATAATCCTAACCTTGGCAGGCCCAGATGCAGGTTTTGCTCACAAAATGTTTAGTGGCAAAGTTCAGCCAAGCATACGGACATGGCATATGCACTGCATACCATATCCTATTTCTTCTGAAGCACTTTTCACTCAATTGGTACTTTTCATATTGTTCTACTGACAGAGCCAGGAAGGAGACAAAAAGGTGGTAGTTTTTTTTTGCTTTTATTCCTAAATATTTTGTCACATTTTTCTACAAAAAATCACTGCCACCAGATATTATTGGTCATCATTCATGATTGCATTTGTGTCTTTTTTTGTCTAGTTCTTGGTATTTTTGTCTGTTTTTAATTTGTGTCTTAAACTCTATTCTATATGCGTACACCTTATTTTTTTAATGTCCATCATTGTTTGGATTTGGGTTTACCAGATGTTTTTGGCTGATTCATCAATTGCAACTTTTTAAAGTGTCAGAAAAATTTTGTGCAAATGTACTCCAGTCCCTCTCTGAAGTGATTTTATGTGTGCCTGATTTTTTTGTGCAAATTTAGCAGAACATATGACTTTTGCACTAAAAAAAAAACTCACAAAAAAGGTTGAGGACAAAAATAAAAGAACATTTTTTATTTTAGGCAAAATTCACAGATCAGATGGGCCATTTTGAAAAATATAGCACAAAAACAGTCAGTGAACACCACAATTAAAAAAAAAATTACCTGTTGGTTGTTATTCTAGTATTTTTAAAACCTTTTATGTTTGGGAGGCCAATGTTAGCTATAAATTGTGAAATAAAAAGTGCACCAAAGACAAGGCTCTTGTGTTATCTAGTCACACTCTTGGCACTTTTTTAAACAGATCAGTGTCACCCATAAAATATTGTGTATCTACAGTGTAGTTCTTAACATTAACTAGACCCATAATGTTCATGTAATTTACACTTTTACACTTTCTTTTGTTGTTGAAGTCTGGAAAAGAAAAGTCTTATTTTTCAGCAAATGTATTAAGAGTTGAGTTGAGTTAATCTCTCAAAATTTGATTCAGGCATATTCACTCAATTCAAGGAAAAATAATAAACTCTTATACTTTCCTGTCCCTGAACCTCACAATACCTGGCTTGTTGTCACCTCTCTCTTCCCAGTTCTCCAATCTGATCTTCTTCCTTCTTCTTCTCCTCCCTGTCTTCATGTTTAAGTAAGACTATGTTTGTTTTTTTTTTTTAACAGTTAGGCCTGTTTCACACATACCTGTTTCAAGGTCCGAAGCACAGGTGGACAATAGTCTCCTGATTGAAACTCAACTGCTTCATATATGCCTATGTGGTTTTTAAGTTTGGGTCAGGAGTAGTGTTGAGCATTCCGATACTGAAATATCGGGTATCGACCGATATTCGCTGTATCGGAGTTCCGATACTGAGTTCCGATACTTTTACAATATCGAATACCGGAATCGGAAGTTCACATAATGCCTGCGCTCTGCAGTGTCTCTGAAGGATGACAAGCTGGATGGCAGCGCTCAGCTGCGATCCAGCCTGTCATCAGAATGCCATCCCAGCGTGAGAGAATTCTCCTGATTGCTTAAAAGCCGGCAGGCGGTAAAAATCCGTCGGCTTTTAAACAATCACACAGCCCCATACTGCTTCCCCGCAGCCTCCCACCCCGATCCTCCGCTCCCCTCGCCACCTCCCATCCCGATTGTAAGTTAGGACCGGGCGGGGAGCGCAGCACCAACGAGCGGGGATCGAAGGACCCGTCGGGGAAGCTGGCAGTGAAAAGACTTCACCGCCGGCTTTCCCGTTCTGTGCTGCGCTTTCCCGCTGGTTATTTCAAATGAACAGCTGAGGTATCAGGTGATGCCGATCAGCTGTTCATTTGAAGTCGCCGCGGTGCCCTCAGAGGGTTCATGTGAGTTCATGCTTGACTGCATTGCATGAACTCACATGAACTTTCCCACGGCCGCACAGGTCAGCCACACCTCCCAGACCATCAGACCCGTCATGATTGGTGTGTGTGGGTGTCTGTACAATGTGTGCGGGTGTGCGTGCGGTGTCTGTGCGATGTCTGCGGGTGTGTGCGGGTGTGCGCGGTGTCTGTGCGATGACTGCGGGTGTGTGCGTGCAGGCAAACATAGGCCGATGTGACACTACTACTCCCATCGGCCTATGTCTGTCCCCCGTCCACTCGTGCCAGCAGGATCAGCTTGATGGGAGCAGTAGTTCCCATCAGCCTGATCCTGCTATTTAAACTGCACCATATGTTATTTTGGCCCCCATAGGTTTATATTTTTGCCCCTATACATGTTTTATTTTTTTAGGCCCCCATATTTTTTTGTTGTTTTTGGTCCCCAATAAATTTTAAATACATGTCATTGGTGGCCAGTGGTTACCTAAAAGAAATTAGTTTATACATTACCTGTCCCCGCCGATCGCCACCTAAAGTAAAGTAGAAAATAAAAAACTACACCTATACTCACCTAGACTCCTAATTACCCGAAGCCATCGATCTCCTGTAATAAAATATAAAATAATAAACCACAACCTTATCCATACCCCTGCGTAGTAGTCCACGAGTGTCCCACGATGATCTCCAGTTTAGAGCAGCCACATAGAATGTGACCGCTCTGAACCGCTGCCGCCGCTAGAATGACGGGGCCGTAAAGCAGCCCCGTCATTGCATAAGCGGGTTCGCCGGAGTTCAGGCAGCGCTGCTCTGGTTAGCTGCTTTACGGCCCCGCTGTACCGTGAGAAATTCCCACGGTACAGCAGTGCCGTAAAGGAGGTCTCCGGAGCTGCGCTGACTGAATGAACTCCGGTGACCTCATTCAGTGGCTCCCGCTGCCGGGAGTGGACGTGTTCCCGGCAGCGTGAGCTTACAGCAGCCATGCACAGCTGTCACATCTCCAGATGTGACTGATGTGCATGGGAGATCAGCACAGGAACGTGGACAGGTAACTATTTTTTTTTTAGTAAACTAAGAATTAAATAAAATGGTGTCTTTTATTTCAAATAAATTATTTTTTTCTGGGTGTAGTGTGTTTTTTATTTTTAACACTTTGTAGGTTAGTAATGGGGGTGTCTTATAGATGCCCATCATTACTAACCTGGGCTTCATGGCAGTTGGCGCTGACATGAACCCCACCACTATTACCCCCTGCCACCGCACCAGGGCAGCGTGGAAGAGCGAGGCTAAGTGCCAGAATTTGCACATCCTATGGATGCGCCATTTCTGGGGCGGTTGACGGCTGGTGTTTCTAGCCTGGGAGGGGGCCAATATTCATGGCACCCTTCCTGGGCTATTAATATCAGCCCCCAGCTGTCTGCCTAGCCTTTGCTAGCTATTAAAATAGGGGGGACCCCACGTCATTTTTTTGGGGGTCTCCCATTTTAATAGCTAGTAAAGGCTAGGCATTCAGCTGGGGGCTGATATTAGTATCCTGGGAAGCTCCGTGGGTATTACCCCCTTCCCAGGCTTCAAACATCTGCCCCAGCCCTCTGCATAACCTCCGCTAGAGCCTTAAATTATGGGGGATCCCACGCCACTTTTATTTTTAATAAATCCTTTATTTTAACACTAAATGACACTTGGGTTAATAAAGATGCAGTCCCTAAATTATTATTTATTTTTTAATTAATTTTTCCCAAAAATTTTGCCGTGGGATTTGCCATATTTTTGTATGCCAGCCAGGTACAGCAGGCAGAAACGGGCTGCCCCCAACTCCCAGCTGCCTATTTGTACCTGGCCGGACACAACAATATAGGGAAGCCCTTTTTTTTTTAATTATTTCATGAAATAATTTAAAAAAAATTGACGTGGGGCTTCGCACTATATTTGTGTCCAGCCAGGTACAGCAGGCAGGAACGGGCTGCCCCCAACCACCAGCTGCCTATTTGTACCTGGCCGGACACAACAATATAGGGAAGCCCTTTTTTCTTAAATTATTTCATGAAATAATTAAAAAAAAATTGACGTGGGGCTTCGCCCTGTTTTTGTGTCCAGCCAGGTACAACTAGGCAGCTGGGGGCTGGAATCCGCAGTGCTGGGAGGCCCAAGCTTTCTGGGCCACCCCCGCTGCAAATTGCAGTCCGCAGCCACCCCGGAAAATGGCGCGTTCATAGAAGTGCCATCTTCTGGCGCTGTACCCAACTCATCCAGGGCCCTGGTGCGGTGGCTCACTGGGTAATAAAGGGGTTAGGGCCAGCTTGGCATTATCAGCTGGCCCTAAGCCCGAAATTCATGGGGTCACGCCAATATTAGACATGACCACCATGAATTTCTAGTAAAGTATTTAAAAAAAACACAACACCCAGAAAAAAGTCCTTTAATTGAAATAAACACACAATTCTTTATTGTTCTAAATTAAACCATAATTACCATCACGCCCATTCCAGCTGAAGCCAACGATCTCCTGCAATAAAAGAAAAATAATAAAGCAACCTCATCCTTACCTTTCCATGGTTCCCACGACAGCTTCAGCTCTGCTACATCGACAGGCTGGACCGCAGCAGAACGCTGCCATCCAGCCTGTCATCCCGCAGACACTGAGAAGCGCAGGCATGCTTGCGCTCCTCAGTGTCTCGCTGTGACGGCATAAAGATGAGCCGAGGTCATGTCCAGTGAACTCAGCTCACCTCATGCACGTCACTGACAGCGTGGGAAAATTCTCCTGCACTCAGCGCTTCAGCGTGAGAATTTTCCCACGCTGTCAGTGACGTGCATGAGGTGAGCCGAGATCATTGGACATGAACTCGGCTCATCTGGATGACGTCACAGAGAGACACTGAGGAGTGCAAGCAAGCCTGCGCTTCTCAGTGTCTGCGGGATGACAGGCTGAATGGCAGCGTTCTGCTGCGGTCCAGCCTGTCATCTCGATGTAGCAGAGCTGAAGCTGTCGTGGGAACCATGGAAAGGTAAGGATGATGTTGCTTTATTATTTTTCTTTTATTGCAGAAGATCGTTGGCTTCAGCTGGAATGGGAGTATTGGTAAGTATGGTTTAATTTAGAACAATAAAGAATTGTGTCTTTATTTCAATTAAAGTACTTTATTCTGGGTGTTTGTGTTTTTTTTTTAACTTTGCCTATGGGGTTAGTAATGGGGGTGTCTTATAGACGCCTCTCCATTACTAACCTGGGCTTGATGTCAGCTGGCATTATAAGCTGACATCAACCCCAGCTCTATTACCTCACTGCCACGGCTGCAGGGCAGTGGGAAGAGCGAGGCTAAGTGCCAGATTTGGAGCATCCTATGGATGCGCCATTTCTGGGGCTGCTGACGGCTGGTGTTTCTAGCCTGGGAGGGGGCCAATATTCATGGCACCCTTCCTGGGCTATTAATATCAGCCCCCAGCTGTCTGCCTAGCCTTTGCTAGCTATTAAATTAGGGGGGACCCCACGTCATTTTTTGGTGGGGTCCCCCATTTTAATAGCTAGTAAAGGCTAGGTATTCAGCTAGGGGCTGATATTAGTAGCCTGGGAAGCTCCGTGGGTATTACCCCCTTCCCAGGCTTCAAACATCTGCCCCAGCTGTCTGCTTAACCTCCACTAGAGCCTAAAATTAAGGGGAACCACACGCCAATTTTTTTTAAAATAAATCCTTTATTTTAACACTAAATGACAAGTACAGTAATCAACACTGTCACTGTACTTCATATATATGTGACTGACATGTTTCTATCTATCTAATCTATGTATGATTCTCTATTCCTTCTATTCTAAATTGTCGGGTACCGCTGCTGAATTGCCGGCCGCTTTTTTAAAGAGACGGTGCATGAAAATACTATTATTTTTTTAAATAAATCCTTTACACTAAATGACAAGTACAGTAATCAACACTGTCACTGTACTTCATATATATGTGACCGACATGTTTCTATCTATCTAATCTATGTGTGAAGCTCTATTCTTTCTGTTATAAATTGTCGGGTACCGCTGCTGAATTGCCGGCCGGCTTTTTTAAAGAGACGGTGCATGAAAACACTATTATTTTTTTTAATAAATCCTTTACACTAAATGACAAGTACAGTAAGCAACACTGTCACTGTACTTCATATATATGTGACTGACATGTTTCTATCTATCTAATCTATGTGTGAAGCTCTATTCTTTCTGTTGTAAATTGTCGGGTACCGGTGTATGCCGCTGATGAATTGCCGGCTTTTCGCGTAATGCATTCTACATTATTCTTAGTTGTTTTACTTCATGTAGAATTAACCTACAAGGAAAGAAAGGGTTTATTTTCATTCCGATATTTGTGTCCCATTGACTTGCATTGGTTTCCGGTATCGGAATCGGCGATATCCGATACTTTTTGGGTATCGGTCCGATCGTATCCGATACGATATTTCCTGATATCGGAAGGTATCGCTCAACACTAGTCAGGAGTAGTGTTGAGCATTCCGATACTGAAATATCGGGTATCGGCCGATATTCGCGGTATCGGAATTCCGATACTTAATTCCGATACTTTTGCAATATCGTATACCGGAATCGGAAGTTCCCATAATGCAATGAGCCAGTTTCATTTTATTCAGCCAATGAGGATCCTAAGAAGTGTGGGCACATCCTGTTAGGCATGTAGGCATCTTAACTAATGGCATGGCTGTGATTGGCTGCTGAAATTATGTCATGATGCACTATAAAAGCCGCCGCCACCATTTTGAGCTCACTCTCCTGTGAATTCAGTTAGGGATAGGACGCTGTTGTTCTGAGGGACAGTTTTAGCTACCTATTTGGTCTATTCTACTTAACCCAAGCTACTTCATAAATCGCTGTGCCTTGCAGCGCTAATGCACAGTTCTCTGTGCTGTTCACCGCTGTCTGCAAGGTCTGTGTGTGTGAGTGCAGCTCACCCTGTAGTGTGTGCTTCAGCCACGTCTGGTTGTAGTGCACTCAGTGTGTGTCACTGCCTCATACATTGTCCTTTTTTGCCAATTCATAATTTTTCCTTATATCTCCTATTAGTGTGGTGGTTCCATCCGTATTCAGCTAAATTGGTTCCAAGCACACTATATAGGAGTAGATAGAGAATTTTTTTTTGTCTTGCAGCGCTAGTGCACAGTGCTCTGCATCTGTACTGTTCACCGCTGTCTGCAAGGTCTGTGTGTGTGAGTGCAGCTCACCCTGTAGTGTGTACTTCAGCCACGTCTTGTTGTAGTGTACTCAGTGTGTGTCACTGCCTCATACATTGTCCTTTTTTGCCAATTCATAATTTTTCCTGATATCTCCTATTAGTGTGGTGGTTCCATCCGTATTCAGCTAAATTGGTTCCAAACACACTATATAGGAGTAGATAGAGAATTTTTTTTTGTCTTGCAGCGCTAGTGCACAGTGCTCTGCATCTGCACTGTTCACCGCTGTCTGCAAGGTCTGTGTGTGTGAGTGCAGCTCACCCTGTAGTGTGTGCTTCAGCCACATCTGGTTGTAGTGCACTCAGTGTGTGTCACTGCCTCATACATTGTCCTTTTTTGCCAATTCATAATTTTTCCTGATTTCTCCTATTAGTGTGGTGGGTCCATCCATATTCAGCTAAATTGGTTCCAAACACACTATATAGGAGTAGTTAGAGGAGCCTTTCTCGGGCATTGTGCCCTGCAGCCCCAGCCAGATTAGTATTAGCCTATTTTTTGTAGCCTCATCTATTGCATTGTAGGTTACCTTCCTACATTGTAATAGCTGCAAAAGTTTGTGATACTATCGGTATTACATCTTTAGGCACATCCAGTGTCTTTTTGTGACAAAAAAAGCCTAAATAAAGTTCACCAAACACTCCACTTCACAGTTGTGTAGGCCACCTTAGCTCATGTTAAAGTCTAGATCACACTTTATAAAATTAGTGTTTCTTATACCTGTTAGCAGCTGTTCAGGAATAAGCACACTAAGCTCTTAGTACTTTTCTGCCTATCTTTATCAGTCTACCAAGATGAAGAAGGCAGGGAGTAAGGCATGTGGTCGTGGTCGTGGGCGTGGAGTTTCTGCAGGGAGAGGGCGTGAGGATTCTGTGCCTGCAGGGAGAGGACGTGGGGATTCTGTGCCTGCTGCGGGCACCAGTGACTCAGCATCCCCCAGTTTTACCAGGGAACAGTACTTTATGCACAGCGTTGTAGGAGCTAGCCGTACCCCACTGCTTCGGGAGGACCAAATTGAAGCCGTTGTCGGATGGATGGCAGCTAATGCATCGACTTCAATTAGTTCCAGATCCTCTCAGGTCCTGAGCACTGAAGAGCACCCATCTGTCTCTTCACCACCTGCCAAATTTCCCAGGCAGTCAGAGAGCCCTGGACAGGAGCCATCTCTACTTCTGTTCTCTGAATCTCTTGGCTTGGAAAGAGGGGGCCAGCCAAGCAGAATTCGAGAATTTGAAGAAGAGGTAGTATGCAGTGATGCGCAACCATTTTGTCTCTCTGAATCTGAAGAGGCGGGTGGGCCAGTGCCTATGGTCAGCAGCACACCTCAGTACGCATCTGATGATGAGACTCAGGTGCCACTTTCTGGTGCGTACTGTGCTGTCGAGACTACACAGGAGAAGCAGTTTGAAGAGGGTGGTGTAGATGATGAGGTCCTTGACCCATCATGGCGTGAGGGACAGGAAGGTGGTGGGAGCAGCTCTGAGGAAGAGATTCATCGAACAGCCCAAAAAGGAGGAAGAGGGCGGGGGCAGACTTGGTTGCCTGTAGCCTCCATTTCGGCACCCATTAGGAGCATGGCTCTTCCAAAATCCAAAGCGGGCACTCCCAAGACTTGCAGTGCCTGGTCCTTTGTTGACACAGTTGAGATGACATTTGCTTTGTCAAATTCAAGCTGTGTAATCAGAAGGTGAAAAGAGGGAAAAGTGTCAGCAACCTCAATACCACAAATATGTGGAAACATGTGCGGACCAAGCACGTGATGGAGTTACAAAAGCACACTGAAGACCTAGGCCAACTTACAGTGCCACCTACCACCTCTTCAGCTCATGTTGTAGCCTCTTCCTCCAGCTCACACACAGCTGGTTCGGCTTCCTCACAGGATCACCATGGAAGAATCTCTGGCACTGTTGTACAGAGACACAGTGTAATTCCACCCACAGCACCACTTTCCCAGTCATCCTCACACTCCCAGGCCAGTCTACAGCCATCATTAGCAGAGGCATGGGAGAAAAGGCGCCAATACTCGGCAAACCACCCCCGAGCACAGGCTCTGAATGCTGGCATTGCTAAACTACTGGCCCTTGAAATGCTATCATTCAGGCTGGTGGAGACTGACACCTTCCGTAACTTTATGGCATTGGCAGTCCCACAATACAACGTGCCAAGCCGCTTTTATTTCAGCAGGCAAGCCGTCCCTGCCCTGCAACATCATGTGGAGGGAAAAATTAAACAAGCGCTACAAAACGTCATCAGTAGCAAGGTCCACCTGACCACCGATGCGTGGACCAGTAAGCATGGACAGGGACGATACCTTTCCCTCACTGCCCATTGGGTAAATGTTGTGGAGCCGGGTACAGATCTTGAGAGTGGCGTTGTACGTGTTCTGCCAACTCCAAGGATTGGAGGAATCCAGTCTGTACACATTGACTCCTCCTGATACTTCAGTTCCTCTGCATCAGCGCTGCAGGAGCCGTCACGGTCTACCTCCACATCGACCCGTGAACGGTTACCTGTTATGATGACCGATATGAGCACAGCCGTGGCCAAACGTCAACAGGCCGTATTAAAATTAATTTCTTTGGGGACTCGAAGCCACACAGCGCAGGAGCTCTGGAATGCCATCAAGCAGCAGAGCGACGTGTGGTTTGTGCCAGCGAATCTCCAGCCAGGCATGGTAGTGTGTGAAAATGGCCGAAATCTGGTGGCAGCTCTGGGCCTAGGCAACCTCACTCACATCCCTTGTCTGGCACATGTGCTCAACTTGGTTATGCAGAGTTTTTTGAGGGACTATCCGGATCTTGATGCACTGCTTCACAAGGTCCGCATAGCGTGCGCTCACTTGCGGCGTTCCAGCAACGCAAGATCACGCATTGCAGCTCTGCAGCGCCGATTATGTCTTCCGGAACATCGCATCATATGTGGCCTACCCACCAGGTGGAATTCAACATTACATACGTTGGAGAGGTTGTGTGAGCAGCAGGCAGCAGTAATGGAGTACCAGCTGCAGCAGGCGCAAACAAGTCGCAGTGCGTGCCGTTCACAGTCTGCAGCACATGGTTGATTTCATGCTGCAGTGCCTGAGAAACGACCGCCGCATCGCCCACATTCTAAATATGGCTGATTATTGGGTGTCCACCCTCCTAGATCCTCGCTACCGGGACAACTTACAAAGCCTCATAACACCGTTGAACCGGGAGCGTAAAATGCGGGAGTACCAAGACGCACTGGTGCATTCCATCATGTTCTCCATTCCAACCGAGAGCAGTGCTGCTAGTGCTTTACAAAGCAGCTCAGTGCGTCGAGGCAGTGGAGGAAGCTCTGCACAAAGAGGGAGCAGAAGCAGCGCCTCAGCACAAGGCAAGACCAGTATGGCCGAAATGTGGCAAAGTTTTGTGTCCCCGCCGCCACAAATGTCTCCACCATCACAGACGGCTCCAGTCAGCAGGAGGCAACGCTTCCGTCAGATGGTGACAGACTACATGTCTTGCCCCCTTAGTGTACTCCCTGACGGCTCTTCTCCCTTCAAGTTTTGGGTCTGTAAGCTGGATACATGGCCAGAGCTTAGTCAGTATGCATTGGAGGTGCTAGCTTGCCCTGCTGCTAGTGTATTATCGGAACGCGTCTTTAGTGCCGCAGGTGGTGTACTAACAGACCGTCACATGCGACTATCCTCCGATAACGTTGACCGGCTTACTTTTCTCAAAATGAACAAGACCTGGATCTCTCATGAATTTGCCAGTCCTCTTCCAGAATAAATAATTGGTTGGCAACATTATCCAGGTCTCCTGTTGTGTTCATGTTCATGTTTCTACCACCTGAACTGTAATCCCTGAGCTCCAACACCGCGAGTTGGCGCTCGGAAGTGCAGTCTGCACAGTCAACACTTGCTGCCGTGTTATTGGGGTTCAGTAACGTCAGCTGTTCCCCTGCTGTGCGGACGGCAATTTCTCCTGCTCTGTCCACATTCTCACTACTACAGATTTTAAAGTTGCTCCAATTACACCTCTGGCTCCTCTGTTTTCAGTATTATCCCTGAGCTCCAGCACTGCCAGTTGGCGCTCGGAAGTGCCGTCTGCACAGTCAACACTTGCTGCCGTGATATTGGGGTTCAGTAACGTCAGCTGTTCCCCTGCTGTGCGGACGGCAATTTCTCCTGCTCTGTCCACATTCTCACTACTACAGATTTTAAAGTTGCTCCAATTACACCTCTGGCTCCTCTGTTTTCAGTATTATCCCTGAGCTCCAGCACTGCCAGTTGGCGCTCGGAAGTGCCGTCTGCACAGTCAACACTTGCTGCCGTGATATTGGGGTTCAGTAACGTCAGCTGTTCCCCTGCTGTGCGGACGGCAATTTCTCTTGCTCTGTCCACATTCTCACTACTACAGATTTTAAAGTTGCTCCAATTACACCTCTGGCTCCTCTGTTTTCAGTATTATCCCTGAGCTCCAACACCCCCAGTTGGCGCTCGGAAGTGCCGTCTGCACAGTCAACACTTGCTGCCGTGTTATTGGGGTTCAGTAACGTCAGCTGTTCCCCTGCTGTGCGGACGGCAATTTCTCCTGCTCTGTCCACATTCTCACTACTACAGATTTTAAAGTTGCTCCAATTACACCTCTGGCTCCTCTGTTTTCAGTATTATCCCTGAGCTCCAACACCGCCAGTTGGCGCTCGGAAGTGCCGTCTGCAAAGTCAACACTTGCTGCCGTGTTATTGGGGTTCAGTAACGTCAGCTGTTCCCCTGCTGTGCGGACGGCAATTTCTCTTGCTCTGTCCACATTCTCACTACTACAGATTTTAAAGTTGCTCCAATTACACCTCTGGCTCCTCTGTTTTCAGTATTATCCCTGAGCTCCAACACCGCCAGTTGGCGCTCGGAAGTGCCGTCTGCACAGTCAACACTTGCTGCCGTGTTATTGGGGTTCATTAACGTCAGCTGTTCCCCTGCTGTGCGGACGGCAATTTCTCCTGCTCTGTCCACATTCTCACTACTACAGATTTTAAAGTTGCTCCAATTACACCTCTGGCTCCTCTGTTTTCAATATTATCCCTGAGCTCCAACACCGCGAGTTGGCGCTCAGAAGTGCCGTCTGCACAGTCAACACTTGCTGCCGTGTTATTGGGGTTCAGTAACGTTAGCTGTTCCCCTGCTGTGCGGACGGCAATTTCTTCTGCTCTGTCCACATTCTCACTACTTCATATGTTAAAGTTGCTCCAATTACACCTCTGGCTCCTCTGTTTTCAGTATTTTCCCTGGGCTCCAATACCGCTAATTGCTGCTCAGAAGTGCCGTCTGAACAGTCAACGCTTGCTCCAGTGTTATTGGGGTTCAGTAACGTCAGCTGTTCCCCAGCTGTGTGTCCGGCAAATTCTCCTGCTTTGTCCACATCCACTGTACTACTGATTTAAAACTTACTCCAATTCCACCTCTGGCTCCTCTGTTTTTATTATTTACCCTGGGCTCCAATACCGCTAGTTGCTGCTCAGAAGTGCCGTCTGCACAGTCAACGCTTGCTCCAGTGTTATTGGGATTCAGTAACGTCAGCTGTTCCCCAGCTGTGAGTCCGGCAAATTCTCCTGCTTTGTCCACATCTACTGTACTACTGATTTAAAACTTGCTCCAATTACACCTCTGGCGCCTCTGTTTTTAGAATTTACCCTGGGCTCCAATACCGCTAGTTGCTGCCCAGCTGTGTGTCCGGCAAATTCTCCTGCTCTGTCCACATTCACACTGCTACAGATTTTAAAGCTGCTCCAATTAAGCCTCTGGCTTCACTCTGTTTTTAGTATTTACCCTGGATTCCAGCAACGCCAGCTGTTTCCCAGTAGTGTCTTTGGCACAAGTACTCCCTCCTGCCCATCCTGGTTCCAGCACGCCAGCTGTTTCCGGGTAGTGTCATCGTCACTTTGCCTCCAATGCATTGTCCTGTCGTGTTGCGGTCGGGTTAGCCGACTCTATGGTACCTGCAGTTTAGGTGACTCCTATGTGGGCTGCGGGATCTGGTAATGAAGGCTGGTTCCATAGCGCCAATAGGACAAGCACCCCCTGTAGGACTGTGGGTTTTGGTAACTGCGGCTGGGTCGCGGCCTTGAAACTTTTTTTTACATGGGTATCTTCTGCTACCCATCTGGGTTCCAGTACCGTCAGCTGGTTCTCGGCAGTGCCTTTGGATTAGGTGCCTCCTTCTCGGTATCCAAGTTCCACCAACGTCTGCTGGTCCTTGGTAGTGCTTTCTGGCACAGGTACCTCCTGCTTAGTAACCGAGTTCCAGTACCGTCAGCTGGTCTTCGGTAGTTCCATTGGCTCTTGTACCTTCTGCTACCCATCCGTGTTCCATTACTATCAGCTGGTCCTCGGTAGTTCCTCAGCCTTCTTGTACCTTCTGCTACATTTCCAAGTTCAAGCTTTTTGAAATGGTTCTTGGTAATCACTCTGGATCTCCCTGACAAGGACACTGAAGACGAGGACCCTGAAGACCAACCCGAAGAAGACGAGGACCCCGAAGATGACGACCCTGAAGATGAGGACTCTGAAGACCACCCCGAAGAAGACGAGGACCCTGAAGACCACCCCGAAGAAGACAAGGACCCCGAAGACGAGGACCCCGAAGACGACGACCCTGAAGACGAGGACCCCTGAAGACGACGACCCTGAAGACCACCCCGAAGAAGACCAAGAAGATGACCCTGAAGAAGTTGACCAAGAGGACAAAGAAGAGAAGACAACCACCAAGATACAGAAGAACAAGAGACAGAAAACCAAGAAGCAGAAGTACAAGAAGCTGCAGAACAAAAAGCGGAAGAACATTAAGCATAAGACTAAAAATCAGAGCAAAAGATAATATCTAAATTATAAGCAGAAGATGACTAAGCAGTGTATGGGGGTGAGTCCGTTCCTCCTCGTGGTGCCCCTGGAAAAGACCTGCTGCTGCAGGCCAAACTGAACGCGGACAAATCCTGTTGTAAATCTTTTGTGACGGGCAGAACGAAAGGTGTAATGTTCAAACTTTTATAGATAGCAACTACAGGAATGCCTGTCACAAATAAGAATATGATGAAGAAGAAGAATATGAAGAAGATGAAGAAGTAGAATATGAAGAAGAATAATAGTTGAATAAGAAGAATATGAAGAATGTGAAAAAAAAGAATAATACGAAGAAGGTGAAGAAGAAGAAGATGAAGAAGGTGAAGAAGAAGTTGATGAAAAAGATGCTGATGCTGAGGATGATGAAGGAGAAAGTATGGGAGAAGTAAAAAAGAAGGTGAAGAGCATGGAAGTAGTGAAACATAAATATCTGACAAAATATAAAAATACTTAACATAGTCAATATTTCCGTAACTCAGAACGTCTTAAAAAAAATATTAATTCCTGCTATTCCATTTGATTGGGCTAAACCTCTATGCCTTTATTGTCTCCCCCACCTCCCCCAATACATTCTACATTATTCTTAATTGTTTTCCTTCATGTAGAATTAACCTACAAGGAAAGAAAGGGTTTATTTTCATTCCGATATTTCTGTCCCATTGACTTGCATTGGTTTCCAGTATCGGAATACTTTTTGGGTATCGGTCCGATCCAATCCGATCCGATATTTCCCGATATCGGAAGGTATCGCTTAACACTAGTCAGGAGGCCTCTTGCCAATATGTGCAATGTGGTCCATACTCGGTCCATGGAAGACAGGTGTGTGAAACCAGCCAAAATTGTTGCACTTTTGGCTACAGAAAGATTACTAACAAATACTAATTTTATTTAAAAGGGTTGTACGGAGTAGAAAAATATGGTTGGATTTTCCCGAAAAGAGAGCCACACACATGAATGGATGATATCTTGTATTGCAGCTGAGATATTATCTTCTATAGAACAGGAAAAAGAAGCATTTATGTTTTTCTCATTCTGTACTAAATATTTAACAGTTTAATCGATAATGCCAATAACTGGTTTACACAGGTCATTGTGATTAGTGAGAGGATGAGTGCAACTTCATTACAAATTATTACTTTATCGGCGCTCACCTCTTCGGCCTTTGCTGGCCCCTTTCCAGTCCTCTGAGTAGCACTGTCTGGCTTCTTCTTTTCTTCTGCACCACCGACATCCTATTCCTCCATCTTTACTTTAATTCAGAGCTTAGGACACTGATTAGGCCTCTGATGTCATGACATTACGATATGCCCAGCTTAAAGCCTAGCTGGTGCCTCAGACGCCATGCATCTTGACATTGTGATGTCACTGACCTATTTTGTGCTCACTGCATTAGCACAGAGTGAAAATGGAGGAAGAGGATATTGTCTGTGGTGCAGAAGTAAATAAAGAAGAGGCTGCAATGAACACAGGGACTGTGGTTCTTGGATAGGTGAGCAGAGAGGGGAGTATTTTTTTTTCATTCTACTTTCATTGCTTCCTAGAGTCTGGAGATACCCCAGAGCATAAAAAGTAACAATAGATTTGCATAGAATTAATTTATCTATTGATAATACAGTATTTAATATTGACTTTGATGCCAATGTAGCTACAGTCATATTGTAGTCATTGTACCACTATCTTTGCATGCTGTATTATGCAATGTAAAATATCAATTATGCTTTTATGTATTTTTTTAAATAGTCAGTTGCAGAAATTATGAAAAATGTTGTTATGAACATTACACCAATATTCAAACTACTGACCTGTGACTCAGAGGCAAGACAACAGATGTGTCTCCTTCCCCCAAATGCTAAATTTATTTCAATTTCTTGAATTCATTTTCACTTTTACTGTACAAGTAAGCTTTTATACTCATTGTTCCATTGATTAAACCTCAGAGAAGCTGAGGCTTGGAAAATAGAACTGAGCATCATTTTTTATATGTTGAAGCAAGTGCAAAGTAAAGATTCACAAAAAACTAAAGACAGATGATATAAGCTTTGCAGATATATTACTGACCATCAGCTCTTATTTTTTATAGTATAACTTTAAACATATGAGCTGCCCAATGGAAATATTAATATTTGTAAAATACTGTACATTACAGATTCTGTAAGATATAACAGAAAACAGAATCTGCCATCTTGTGGCCTTGTATGGTATTCTCTGATGTAAATTTTGGATACAGAATAATATATTTTTAATTCAATAGTCTTTAGATATAAGTGTTCATTTTTAGAATTTTTAAGAATATTCTATTAAGTCAATATTTAAATACTAATTAAGATAATTATATAATCACAAGCTTTTATTTTTCCATTAAATCGGTTGTTTGCAAGATCCATAGGAAGAATTTATTAACAACTTATATCAGTTCTATGGCAAACAAAAATTTTGATTCACACAGTAAAAGTAGAATGGTGACCAGCATTCTAAGAAATAAGAGTTGTTCCAGGTGCACACCTCCTTGGCAGTTATAGGTCTATTTCTAGATATTTAGCAGAGGTGAGGTAGCACTGATAGAATAGATATAATTAAATCAGGTAGAGATGAGCAAATAAATTAAAGTGGAAATGAAATTTATAAAAAATTTTACAAAAATTTGCATTCACCAAAATATGGATTTTTTGCAATTTGTCTCACATGGATTCAGCAAAATGGCCACCACTGTTTTTCTGAAAATTATAGGACCATCAAAAGGTAAAAAAAAAATTAATACTCACTTCACCGCTCAGCTATCTGGCCCCTCTAATCCTCCCAGCCAACCATCTGATCCTCGTCACATCTACTGATCCCCACTGCTCAAGCTAAAATACCTCGGCTTCTCACATTGAGCTGGAACTTCTGTCTCTAATGAGGCACAACAAGGTACTGTGCATGCACGCAAGGTCAGGGCGCATGACATGATATTGTGAACTTTCACACGCTTGCACAGAAAACTCCTGGGCCTCTTTAGACCAGAAACTTTGTGAGAGGCTTGGGGATTTCAGTGATCAAAAGATGCAAAGCGGGGTAGACATGTGACGATAAGAAGTGGAGAGGCCAGAGAGATGAGCGGTATGATGAATATTAGGATTTTACGTAATTTTTTATATATTACATTCCTTATCTTCTGGGATCTGGAGAGACATTAAATTTGTGGAGAATAACTTTTTCGCAAATTGAATTTCCTGGGAAAATCCACATGAACAGTTGAATTTAAATTTTACCTGATCTGCTCATCTGTACAGTGCAGGTTTTGTTACAAGCCTTTATCAAGTATTACATGGGCCATAGCCTCAGTGAAATGCTTGATAAAGTCTTATAGGTGAAATTTTGCATCACCTGGACTGAATTACATCTATTCCATGAGTTCTGCCATCTTTGCTCCGTGTCAAATTTGCTCTAAATGTGTACCTATTAAATTAAAAAAAGTAGCACGAAAAGTATGCAGGGTTAGATGGAGGTTCGGCCAACCGATTTACCATACTTCATGTCTAAAATCACTATAAATTGTAGCACAAGTCTGCTCATGCTAACAGGGGGCTGTGATTTCACCTTTTATTACATAGCCTAACATGCACAAATCTTGCAGTTAAAATGAAAATTATTAAAATCCCATTGAACATTAGGTTTTTAAGTATTATTCACCAACTTTCTGCTGTTTGCAATATAACAACGAAACAGGAACAATTTAAATAGCTGAACACAACAAGTATAACAAATGGTTTCTCCAAATTCATCACAAAATGGCACTTTTAATGTCTACTGCAGTCCCAGAATCATTTAACCAATTCATGGCAGGCAGGTTTGGTACTTAGTCAAGCACTCTTTGGCTGTTATGACCTGCTGCATGATCACGTGATGCATATCCAGACACAAGCTTTTGGCAGCAATTCAGAGAAATCTTAGTTTACTCCTCATGGGCAATGACCCCCAGTTCACTAATATTTTTTTTTTTTGCTGCAACTGCCTTCTTTAAAATCAACCAAAGATTCACTATTGGCCAACGCCATGCTTTACTGCGGACATGGTGTTCTTCAGTGTATACTTCATTATTCCTCAACTAGACACAACACTGATTCAGAGGCCCAAAAAGCTCCAATTTTGCTATATTGCTTCTCAAAATCTTCTGTGATTTATTTAGATGGTTTTGAGCATATTGGAGCTGAGTTTACTTGTGCGTTTATGCCAACAGAGGTGTGTATCTTGGTGATCAGGCATGGAGACCTTGCTATGCAACCTGAAACCTCGGCTTTCTACTGCCACCAAATCTTCATACATCATGTGAGGTTTTTTTCACCACCTTCCTTCTCAAGACTCTGCCACAGCCAATTAGTGTAGCAAGTGTTGATTTAATTTGAACCTGAAAAATTTTCTTCAAATTTTATATCCATTTTTATAATTTTATTGTTTGTGCAAAGCAATGATTTTCTCTTCGGGTAACTTTCTGGTTCATTCGCTTGTCTAACATATATTAACATGCAATCTAACATCATAGAGAATGTACCCCTAGCTAGTCCAGATATTTGGTGTTTTTTTGTCATGATTGGTTAAAGACTAGTGTTGAGCATTCCGATACTGAAATATCGGGTATCGGCCGATATTCGCGGTATCGGAATTCCGATACTTAATTCCGATACTTTTGCAAAATTGTATACCGGAATCGGAAGTTCCCATAATGCAATGAGCCAGTTTCATTTTATTCAGCCAATGAGGATCCTAAGAAGTGTGGGCACATCCTGTTAGGCATGTAGGCATCTTAACTAATGGCAAGGCTGTGATTGGCTGCTGAAATGATGTCATGATGCACTATAAAAGCCGCCGCCGCCATTTTGAGCTCACTCTGCTGTGAATTCAGTTAGGGATAGGACGCTGTTGTTCTGAGGGACAGTTTTAGCTACCTATTTGGTCTATTCTACTTAACCCAAGCTACTTCATAAATCGCTGTGCCTTGCAGCGCTAATGCACAGTTCTCTGTGCTGTTCACCGCTGTCTGCAAGGTCTGTGTGTGTGAGTGCAGCTCACCCTGTAGTGTGTGCTTCAGCCACGTCTGGTTGTAGTGCACTCAGTGTGTGTCACTGCCTCATACATTGTCCTTTTTTGCCAATTCATAATTTTTCCTGATATCTCCTATTAGTGTGGTGGTTCCATCCGTATTCAGCTAAATTGGTTCCAAGCACACTATATAGGAGTAGATAGAGAATTTTTTTTTGTCTTGCAGTGCTAGTGCACAGTGCTCTGCATCTGTACTGTTCACCGCTGTCTGCAAGGTCTGTGTGTGTGAGTGCAGCTCACCCTGTAGTGTGTACTTCAGCCACGTCTTGTTGTAGTGCACTCAGTGTGTGTCACTGCCCCATACATTGTCCTTTTTTTGCCAATTCATAATTTTTACTGATATCTCCTATTAGTGTGGTGGTTCCATCCGTATTCAGCTAAATTGGTTCCAAACACACTATATAGGAGTAGATAGAGAATTTTTTTTGGTCTTGCAGCGCTAGTGCACAGTGCTCTGCATCTGTACTGTTCACCGCTGTCTGCAAGGTCTGTGTGTGTGAGTGCAGCTCACCCTGTAGTGTGTGCTTCAGCCACGTCTGGTTGTAGTGCACTCAGTGTGTGTCACTGCCTCATACATTGTCCTTTTTTGCCAATTCATAATTTTTCCTGATTTCTCCTATTAGTGTGGTGGTTCCATCCATATTCAGCTTAATTAGTTCCAAACACACTATGTAGGAGTAGTTAGAGGAGCCTTTCTGCAGCATTGTGCCCTGCAGCCCCAGCCAGATTAGTATTAGCCTATTTTTTGTAGCCTCATCTATTGCATTGTAGGTTACCTTCCTACATTGTAATAGCTACAAAAAGTTTGTGATACTATCAGTATTACATCTTTGGGCACATCCAGTGTCTTTTTGTGACAAAAAAAACCTAAATAAAGTTCACCAAACACTCCACTTTACAGTTGTGTAGGCCACATTAGCTCATACTAAAGTCTAGTCCACACTTTATAAAATTAGTGTTTCTTATACCTGTTAGCAGCTGTTCAGGAATAAGCACACTAAGCCCTTAGTACTTTTCTGCCTATCCTTATCAGTCTACCAAGATGAAGAAGGCAGGGAGTAAGGCATGTGGTCGTGGTCGTGGGCGTGGGCGTGGAGTTTCTGCAGGGAGAGGACGTGAGGATTCTGTGCCTGCAGGGAGAGGACGTGGGGATTCTGTGCCTGCTGCAGGCACCAGTGACTCAGCATCCCCCAGTTTTACCAGGGAACAGTCCTTTATGCGCAGCTTTGCAGGAGCTAGCCGTACCCCACTGCTGCGGGAGGACCAAATTGAAGCCATTGTCGGATGGATGGCAGCTAACGCATCGACTTCAATTAGTTCCAGATCCTCTCAGGTCCTGAGCACTGAAGAGCACCCATCTGTCTCTTCACCACCTGCCAAATTGCCCAGGCAGTCAGAGAGCCCTGGACAGGAGCCATCTCTACTTCTGTTCTCTGAATCTCTTGGCTTGGAAAGAGGGGGCCAGCCAAGCAGAATTCGAGAATTTGAAGAAGAGGTAGTATGCAGTGAAGCGCAACCCTTTTTGTCTCTCTGAATCTGAAGAGGCGGGTGGGCCGGTGCCTATGGTCAGCAGCACACCTCAGTACGCATCTGATGATGAGACTCAGGTGCCACTTTCTGGTGCATACTGTGCTGTCGAGACTACCCAGGAGAAGCAGTTGTTTGAAGAGGGTGGTGTAGATGATGAGGTCCTTGACCCATCATGGCGTGAGGGACAGGAAGGTGGTGGGAGCAGCTCTGAGGAAGAGTTTCCCGAACAGCTCAAAAAGGAGGGAGAGGGAGGGGGCAGACTTTGTTGCCTGTAGCCTCCACTTCGGCACCCATTAGGAGTATGGCTCTTCCAAAATCCAAAGCGGGCGCTCCCAAGACTTGCAGTGCCTGGTCCTTTTTTGACACAGTTGCAGATGACATTTGCTTTGTCAAATGCAAGCTGTGTAATCAGAAGGTGAAAAGAGGGAAAATTGTCAGCAACCTCAATACCACAAATATGTGGAAACATGTGCGAACCAATCACGTGGTGGAGTTACAAAAGCACACTGAAGACCTAGGCCAACCTACAGCGCCACCTACCACCTCTTCAGCTCGTTTTGTAGCCTCTTCCTCCAGCTCACACACAGCTGGTTCGGCTTCCTCACAGGATCGCCATGGAATAATCTCTGGCACTGTTGTACAGAGACACAGTGTAATTCCACCCACAGCACCACTTTCCCAGTCATCCTCACACTCCCAGGCCAGTCTACAGCCATCGTTAGCACAGGCATGGGAGAAAAGGCGCCCATACTCGGCAAACCACCCCCGAGCACAGGCTCTGAATGCTGGCATTGCTAAACTACTGGCCCTTGAAATGCTATCATTCAGGCTGGTGGAGACTGACACCTTCCGTAACTTTATGGCATTGGCAGTCCCACAATACAACGTGCCCAGCCGCTTTTATTTCAGCAGGCAAGCCATCCCTGCCCTGCAACATCATGTGGAGGGAAAAATTAAACAAGTGCAGCAAAACGCCGTCAGTAGCAAGGTCCACCTAACCACCGATGAGTGGACCAGTAAGCATGGACAGGGACGATACCTTTCCCTCACTGCCCATTGGGTAAATGTTGTGGAGCCGGGTACAGATCTTGAGAGTGGCGCTGTATGTGTTCTGCCAACTCCAAGGATTGCAGGAATCCAGTGTGTACACATTGACTCCTCCTCATACTCCAGTTCCTCTGAATCAGCGCTGCAGGAGTCGTCATGGTCTACCTCCACATCGACCCGTGAACGGTTACCTGTTATGATGACCGATATGAGCACAGCCGTGGCCAAACGTCAACAGGCCGTATTAAAATTAATTTTTTTGGGGAATCGAAGCCACACAGTGCAGGAGCTCTGGAATGCCATCAAGCAGCAGAGCGACGTGTGGTTTGTGCCAGCGAATCTCCAGCCAGGCATGGTAGTGTGTGACAATGGCCGAAATCTGGTGGCAGCTCTGGGCCTAGGCAACCTCACTCACATCCCATGTCTGGCACATGTGCTCAACTTGGTCATGCAGAGTTTTTTGAGGGACTATCCGGATCTTGATGCACTGCTTCACAAGGTCCGCATAGAGTGCGCTCACTTGCGGCGTTCCAGCAACGCAAGATCAGGCATTGAAGCTCTGCAGCGCCGATTACGTCTTCCGGAACATCGCATCATATGTGACCTACCCACCAGGTGGAATTCAACGTTATATATGTTGGAGAGGTTTTGTGAGCAGCAGGCAGCAGTAATGGAGTACCAGCTGCAGCAGGCGCAAACAAGTCGCAGTGCGCGCCGTTCACACTTCACCACCACTGAGTGGGCCTCTATGAAGGACATTTGCCACGTTTTGCGTGCCTTCGATTATTCCACGCGGATGGCGAGTGCAGATGATGCACTAGTCAGTATGACTATCCCCCTTATCTGCCTTCTTGAAAAATCACTTCAAGCACTAAGGGACGAGGTTTTGGAAGAGGTGGAGGATGAGGAGTCACAAATGCCATCTGCTTCTCTACAGTCTGCGCAATGTGGTTCCTCGCAAAGGCCTAGGCAGGGGACACTTTGTGAGGAGGTTGAGGAGGAGTCAATGGATGAGGAAAACATCTGTCCAGAGGAGGGAGTTACACAATGCTCTAGTAGTCAGTATCTAGAGCGAGGGTGGGGTGATGCAGAGCAGGCAGAGATCACGCCTCAAGCAGGGGACAGTGTTTCTTGGCCAGTTAGCAGTCTGCAGCACATGGTTGATTTCATGCTGCAGTGCCTGAGAAACGACCGCTGCATCGCCCACATTCTAAACACGGCTGATTATTGGGTGTCCACCCTCCTAGATCCTCGCTACCGGGACAACTTACAAAGCCTCATAACACCGTTGAACCGGGAGCGTAAAATGCGGGAGTACCAAGACGCCCTGGTGCATTCCATCATGTTCTCCATTCCAACGGAGAGCAGTGCTGCTAGTGCTTTACAAAGCAGCTCAGTGCGTCGAGGCAGTGGAGGAAGCTCTGCACAAAGAGGGAGCAGAAGCAGCGCCTCAGCACAAGGCAAGACCAGTATGGCCGAAATGTGGCAAAGTTTTGTGTCCCCGCCGCCACAAATGTCTACACCATCACAGACGGCTCCAGTCAGCAGGAGGCAACGTTTCCGTCAGATGGTGACAGACTACATGTCTTGCCCTCTTAGTGTACTCCCAGATGGCTCATCTCCATTCAAGTTTTGGGTCTGTAAGCTGGATACATGGCCAGAGCTAAGTCAGTAGGCATTGGAGGTGCTAGCTTGCCCTGCTGCTAGTGTATTATCGGAACGCGTCTTTAGTGCCGCAGGTGGTGTACTAACAGACCGTCGCATGCGACTATCCTACGATAATGTTGACCAGCTTACTTTTCTCAAAATGAACAAGGCCTGGATCTCTCATGAATTTGCCAGTCCTCTTCCAGAATAAATAATTGGTTGGCAACAGTATCCAGGTCTCCTGTTGTGTTCATGTTTCTACCACCTGAACTGTAATCCCTGAGCTCCAACACCGCCAGTTGGCGCTCGGAAGTGCCGTCTGCACAGTCAACACTTGCTGCCGTGTTATTGGGGTTCAGTAACGTCAGCTGTTCCCCTGCTGTGCGGACGGCATTTTCTCCTGCTCTGTCCACATTCTCACTACTACAGATTTTAAAGTTGCTCCAATTACACCTCTGGCTCCTCTGTTTTCAGTATCATCCCTGAGCTCCAACACTGCCAGTTGGCGCTCGGAAGTGCCGTCTGCACAGTCAACACTTGCTGCCGTGTTATTGGGGTTCAGTAACGTCAGCTGTTCCCCTGCTGTGCGGACGGCAATTTCTCCTGCTCTGTCCACATTCTCACTACTACAGATTTTAAAGTTGCTCCAATTACACCTCTGGCTCCTCTGTTTTCAGTATTATCCCTGAGCTCCAACACCGCCAGTTGGCGCTCGGAAGTGCCGTCTGCACAGTCAACACTTGCTGCCGTGTTATTGGGGTTCAGTAACTTCAGCTGTTCCCCTGCTGTGCGGACGGCAATTTCTCCTGCTCTGTTCACATTCTCACTACTACAGATTTTAAAGTTGCTCCAATTACACCTCTTCCTCCTCTGTTTTCAGTATTATCCCTGAGCTCCAACACCGCCAGTTGGCATTCGGAAGTGACGTCTGCACAGTCAACACTTGCTGCCGTGTTATTGGGGCTCAGTAACGTCAGCTGTTCCCCTGCTGTGTGTCCGGCAAATTCTCCTGCTTTGTCCACATCCACTGTACTACTGATTTAAAACTTGCTCCAATTACACCTCTGGCTCCTCTGTTTTTAGTATTTACCCTTGGCTCCAATACCGCTAGTTGCTGGTCAGAAGTGCCGTCTGCACAGTCAACGCTTGCTCCAGTGTTATTGGGGTTCAGTAACGTCAGCTGTTCCCCTGCTGTGTGTCCGGCAAATTCTCCTGCTTTGTCCACATCCACTGTACTACTGATTTAAAACTTGCTCCAATTACATCTCTGGCTCCTCTGTTTTTAGTATTTACCCTGGGCTCCAATACCGCTAGTTGCTGCTCAGAAGTGCCGTCTGCACAGTCAATGCTTGCTCCAGTGTTATTGGGGTTCAGTAACGTCAGCTGTTCCCCTGCTGTGTGTCCGGCAAATTCTCCTGCTTTGTCCACATCTACAGTACTACTGATTTAAAACTTGCTCCAATTACACCTCTGGCTCCTCTGTTTTTAGTATTTACCCTGGGCTCCAATACCGCTAGTTGCTGCTCAGAAGTGCCGTCTGCACAGTCAACGCTTGCTCCAGTGTTATTGGGGTTCAGTAACGTCAGCTGTTCCCCTGCTGTGTGTCCGGCAAATTCTCCTGCTTTGTCCACATCCACTGTACTACTGATTTAAAACTTGCTCCAATTACACCTCTGGCTCCTCTGTTTTTAGTATTTACCCTGGGCTCCAATACCGCTAGTTGCTTCTCAGAAGTGCCGTCTGCACAATCAACGCTTGCTCCAGTGTTATTGGGGTTCAGTAACGTCAGCTGTTCCCCTGCTGTGTGTCTGGCAAATTCTCCTGCTTTGTCCACATCCACTGTACTACTGATTTAAAACTTGCTCCAATTACACCTCTGGCTCCTCTGTTTTTAGTATTTACCCTGGGCTTCAATACCGCTAGTTGCTGCACAGAAGTGCCGTCTGCACAGTCAACGCCTGCTCCAGTGTTATTGGGGTTCAGTAACATCAGCTGTTCCCCTGCTGTGTGTCCGGCAAATTCTCCTGCTCTGTCCACATTCACACTGCTACAGATTTTAAAGTTGCTCCAATTACGCCTCTGACTCCACTCTGTTTTTAGTATTTACCGTGGGTTCCAGCACCGCCAGCTGTTTCCCAGCAGTGTCTTTGGCTCGGGTACTCCCTCCTGCCCAGCCTGGTTCCAGCACGCCAGCTGTTTCCGGGTAGTGTCAACGTCACTTTGCCTCCAATGCGTTGTCTTGTCGTGTTGCGGTCGGGTTAGCCGACTCTAAGGTGCCTGCAGTTTAGGTGACTCCTATGTGGGCTGCGGGATCTGGCAATGAAGGCTGGTTCCATAGTGCCAATAGGACAAGCACCCCCTGTAGGACTGTGGGTTTTGGTAACTGCGGCCGGCTCGCGGCCTTGAAACTTTTTTTTGCATGGGTACCTTCTGCTACCCATCCGGGTTCCAGTACTGTCAGCTGGCTCTCGGCAGTGCCTTTGGATTAGGTGCCTCCTTCTCGGTATCCAAGTTCCACCAACGTCTGCTGGTCCTTGGTAGTGCTTTCTGGCACAGGTACCCCCTGCTTAGTAACCGAGTTCCAGTACCGTCAGCTGGTCCTCGGTAGTTCCATTAGCTCTTGTACCTTCTGCTACCCATCCGGGTTCCAGTACCGTCAGCTGGTTCTCAGCAGTGCCTTTGGATTAGGTGCCTCCTTCTTGGTATCCAAGTTCCACCAACGTCTGCTGGTCCTTGGTAGTGCTTTCTGGCACAGGTACCTCCTGCTTAGTAACCGAGTTCCAGTACTGTCAGCTGGTCCTCGGTAGTTCCATTGGCTCTTGTACCTTCTGCTACCCATCCAGGTTCCAGTACCGTCAGCTGGTCCTCGGTAGTTCCTCAGCCTTCTTGTACCTTCTGCTACATTTCCAAGTTTAAGCTTTTTGAAATGGTTCTTGGTAATCACTCTGGATCTCCCTGACGAGGACACTGAAGACGAGGACCCTGAAGACCAACCCGAAGAAGATGAGGACCCCAAAGACGACGACCCTGAAGACGAGGACCCTGAAGACAACCCCGAAGAAGACGAGGACCCTGAAGACCACCCCGAAGAAGACGAGGAACCCGAAGACGAGGACCCTGAAGACCAACCCGAAGAAGACGAGGACCCCGAAGAAGACGAGGACCCCAAAGACGAGGACCCCCGAAGATGACGACCCTGAAGACCTCCCCGAATAAGTCCAAGAAGATGACCCTGAAGAAGTTGACCAAGAGGACAAAGAAGAGAAGACAACCACCAAGATACAGAAGAACAAGAGACAGAAAACCAAGAAGCAGAAGTACAAGAAGCTGCAGAACAAAAAGCGGAAGAACATTAAGCATAAGACTAAAAATCAGAGCAAAAGATAATATCTAAATTGTAAGCAGAAGATGACTAAGCAGTGTATGGGAGTGAGTCCATTCCTCCTCGTGGTGCCCCTGGAAAAGACCTGCTGCTGCAGGCCAAACTGAACGCGGACAAATCCTGTTGTAAATCTTTTGTGACGGGCAGAACGAAAGGTGTAATGTCCAAACTTTTATAGATAACAACTACAGGAATGCCTGTCACAAATAAGAATATGATGAAGAAGAAGAATATGAAGAAGATGAAGAAGTAGAATATGAAGAATGTAAAAAAAAAGAATAATACGAAGAAGGTGAAGAAGAAGAAGATGTAGAAGTTGAAGAAGAAGTGGATGAAAAAGATGCTGATGCTGAGGATGATGAAGGAGAAAGTGTGGGAGAAGTAAAAAAGAAGGTGAAGAGCATGGAAGTAGTGAAACATAAATATCTGACAATATATAAAAATACTTAACATAGTCAATATTTCCGTAACTCAGAATGTCTTAAAAAAATATTAATTCCTGCTATTCCATTTGATTGGGCTAAACCTCTATGCCTTTATTGTCTCCCACACCTCCCCCAATACATTCTACATTATTCTTAGTTGTTTTCCTTCATGTAGAATTAACCTACAAGGAAAGAAAGGGTTTATTTTCATTCCGATATTTCTGTCCCATTGACTTGCATTGGTTTCCGGTATCGGAATCGGTGATATCCGATACTTTTTGGGCATCGGTCCGATCCAATCCGATCCGATATTTCCCGATATCGGAAGGTATCGCTCAACACTATTAATGACCTGATAAGTTTCATTGGGGGTGCTTGAGAAATCATTTGATTTACAAATGTATGCTCTTATGTGGCATTCTGTTCAGGGGGTTGCATAACTCTGTCAACACGAAAATTCCTTTATTAGGAAAATTCCATAAAACAGACAACACAAAAATACTTATTATGGATATGTATATGTGAATGTGAATAGACTGGCTCTAGTCAATGCAGTTTGGAAGTCAATCCTTAGTCAATCCTTAATAGTGATAAGTGAGCATACTTGCAAATACTCGGTACTCGCACGAGCATACTCGCAAATACTTGGTACTCGCACGAGCATCCCGAGGTCCCCACCCTGCATGTTTGGCGCTCTGTACAGAGCCAATGAACATTCAGGGAATGCCTGCCACTCACTGTAATACCACAGCCATGTTGGTTGTGGCATTACAGTGATTGGCTGGCCGCACAGTGCCGTGCTCGTCAATCTACTCCACAATCAGACAGTGTAGGGAGAGGTGCTGCTGAGCTAGGGAGAGATTTGCTTGTTTATAAGGTAGTGTAGGTAGAACAGAAGTATATTACACATATCCATCTCAACAAACAGTCCGTCTGAGGACTACTCCATCTATAGAGATATCAGGCAGCCAGTGTATATAGGCAGGCAGGCAGTGTATATAGCAGACTGCAGTGCATATAGCAAAAGAGGCTCCATGCCAGTTCTGTCTGCTGCTGCTGCTGTTAGACATTTCTCAGGAGCCAGGAATAATTTTTTTTGGATCTTATTACTTATTATTTGCTTAAAAATCAATCCAGAGAACACAGTTTTTCTGCGCCATTTGCTTGTTGGCAGTGCAAAATACAGTTAGGTAATTTCCATATTACAGCGCTAAAAATACAGCTATTTATAACTGTGGTTTCTCCGTAACACGAATCACATATACGTTTTCCGAAAATTCTGCCATTTCTGGCCTCCATTAAAAATTTGTTTCAGTGTGTCAGTGAAGTTTTTGACAACGGTTCGCTGTTAAAATAGTTACCTACAGGCCAGGTATTTAAAACTGTGGTTTGTCTGTCACACGGATCCCATATACGTTTTCCAAAAATTCTGCCATTTCTGGCCTCCATTAAAAAAACTTTCAGTGTGTCAGTGAAGTTTTTGACACCGCTTTGCTGTTTAAAATAGTTACCTACAGGCCAGGTATTTAGTATTGTGGTTTGTCCGTGATACGGATCACATATACGTTTTCAGAAAATTCAGCCATTTCTGGCCTCCATTAAAAATTTGTTTCAGTGTGTCAGCGAAGTTTTTGACACCGGTTTGCTGTTCAAAATAGTTACCTACACGCCAGGTATTTAAAACTGTGGTTTGTCTGTCACACGGATCTCATATAACTTCGCTCCAAATTCAGCCATTTGTAGTGAAAGATATTGTCCTCCATTTAAAATGGGCAAGGCGCGTGGCAACTGACGGAGAATTGGACGTGATGGTGATGGTGCATGCAGAGGCCAAGGCCGTGGGCAAGCTGAAATTGTACCTCCACAAACACCCACATCTTCTAGCCCGACCTTCCTGTTCCAAATCCTAGGGGACCGCAGCACACCACTATTGAACTTAGAGCACTGTCAAAAGGTTGTTGGTTAGATAGTGGATAATGCTTCCAGTCACTTAGCCACCACCACCACCACCACCCTGTCTTCCACACAGTCAAGTCTCAGTAGCAGTGAGTCTGGATTGCATATTCCTCACCCTGATCCTCCTTCCTCCTCAACTGATCCCATGCTTGGACACTCTGAAGAGCTTTTCACTTTTCCATTTATAGATACGGGCCTCTCGACCTGTCCACTTCAAGCGGGGCAAGAGGAGATCGCATGATGAGACACAATTTCCAGAAAGTCAGGAGGAGGACCAGGGTGCGGAAGTGGAAGACGAGGTGGTGGATCATATAGTAACTGACCCAACCTGGCAGGAGGACATGCAGAGCGAGGATGGCAGAACACTGGGGAACGGAGGCAGAGCACCCCAACAGGCAGGAAGAAGCAGTGTGGTGGCTGCAGACAGAAGGAGGGCAACCATCCTCCGTAACACCAACACAAAGGAAGTTGCCAGTACAAATGTAAGGTCTTCCCGAGTCTGGTTGTTTTTTAAAGACTCTGACGATCACCCCAAAAAGGCCATTTGCACCACCTGCCAGGCCAGCATCAGCAGGAGTGGCAAAGCTGCCAGCCTGACCACTACCAGCATGATCAGGCACATGGCAGCAAAGCACCCGGCTTTACGGGCCAAACCCCAGGGTCCACGAACAGTGTCTGCGGGTCACACCACTACTTCTTCCGCTGTTGTGCATGCAAGCCAATCCCCTGTGTATGGTGCATGCAAAGATGCCTCCTGCCCTGCACCTGTCGTTGCACACTCTCAAGTAGCAGCATCAGGAAGCACGTCCACGTCCTAGTCCCAGTGCAGCGTTCAGTTGTCCATACCCCAGTCCTTGGAACACAAGCGCAAATACGCAGCCAACGCCCCACAGTCCACACTACTAAGTTCCCACATTTGGCGACTGCTTGCGCTCAAAATGTTGCCTTTTAGGCTGGTGGAGACGGAAGCATTCCGCAACCTGATGGTGACGGCCGTCCCTAGGTTCTCGGTCCCCAGCCACCACTATTTCTCCCGGTATGCCATCCCCGCATTACACAAGCACAGGTCCCAAAACATTAGCTGTGCCCTCAACAACTCAGTTACCGGGAAAGTCCACCTAACCACGGATTTAGTGCTTATGGGCAGGGACGGTATATCTTGCTGACGGCACACTGGGTTAACATAGTTGAAGCCGGGACCCAGTCGGACAGGGACGGAACACGTCCTCTCGACGCCAAGGATTGCGGGCTGTAAGTTAATCAGGGTTGCCCCCACAGTCTACAGCTCCTGCACCTCATCCTCCTCAGCCTCCTTCTCCTCTTCAGCCTCCATCTCCGAAATGACCACATCAGTCACAAGCTGGAAGCACTGCAGCACTGCCTCGGCCAAGCGGCAACAGGCTGTGCCGAAGCTAATATGCTTAGGTGACAAACTGCGCAATGCTGAAGAGTTGTGGACAGCTCTGAAAGAGAAGGCAGATCTGTGGCTCACACAGTTGAACCTAGAGCCAGACATGGTCGTGTGTGACAATGGCCGAAACCTGGTGGCGGCTTTGAGGTGAGGCGAGCTCACACACGTACCATGCCTGACCAATCTGCTTAACCTCGTGATTCATTAGTTTCTCAAATCCTACCCAGAGCTGCCGGATCTGCTTTTTAAAGTACGCCGCCTGTATGCCCATTTTAGAAAGTCACCTACAGCTTCCGCCGTCCTTGCCGTGTTTCAGCAGCATTTGCAGCTTCTGACTCACAGACTGGTGTGTGATGTCCCCACGTGTTGGAATTCTACACTGCAGATGTTGGGAAGGATTTGTGAACAGAAGAGGGCAGTTGTTTAGTACCAGCATCAACATGGCCTTCGGTATTCAGTTCAGACTCTACACATAAGACCTCAGGAGTGGACATGGATGTCAGACATATGTACCATCCTTCAAAACTTTGAGGACTCCACCAAGATGGTGTGCGGTGATGACACCATAATTAGCGCCACCAGTCTCTGTCTTCTCTCTGCTCACAATCAAAGAGGATGCATTGCAGACGGAGCATGATAAGATGGAGCAAGGAACCATGCAGGGTGATTACACACAGCCGAGCCTCATTTCATCCCAATGTGGATTGGGTGACAATGAGGAAGAAGAGGAGGAGGAGGAAGAACAGGAGTTAGTTTCATGCGCTATAGACGGTACTACCTGCACAACTGTCATACCGTCTGTTCAGCATGGATGGCCTGGGGAACACTGTCAAAGTTCTGGGAGAATTTTCTCAGCCCCTCCCATCGCACATGGCCTGAGGCGCGGGGTACTCTCACAAAGAGTACAAAGTTTGGGTAGATGCTGAGGGAGTACCTTGCCAGCCGTACCAACATCTTCCGTGATTCCTCTGTGCCTTATAATTATTGGGTATCCAAACTGGACACGTGGAATGTGACCTCCTTTTTCTTTGAACTGGACATTACGTTTGTGTAGCTCCCCATTACTGGGTGTCCAATAGACGAGGCCCTGGTCCTGCTCGGCCCTTATTCACATTTACATCATTTGACATATGGTAAGGTTTTAATACTAGAGGTTAGGACCGTTCCAAGTAGGGTCACATTGATGTGGTGAGATGGCTTTTATGTTTTTTTTTTTTATCAAAACAATGTTAACTAAGTACCCTATGTTATTTTCATGCACTATTGCAATTTATTTTCTTATTGCAGGGTATTTTCTCATTTTGTTTTTATCTTTGGTTTTGTCTGTTTAGTTGCCTGTGTGAACATGTGCTTACATGTTGCATGCATACCAACTTATATTAAGGATTATCATACCTTGTACAGTAGTAGCCAGTACTTGTGCCATCACAGATTAGTATCTCCCAGTAGAGCACAGTTTGTATGACAGAGATGTTTTTCATCTTCATGGTCACTGTGTAAGTCTTTCTCTTCTGTAGTGTGCATGCTTTTTTGGTCAGTGGGGTCCTCTCTCTTTCCTGTAGAGTATAAGCTACTGTGGTCAGCAGGGTCCTCCGTCTATCTCCTCTACCCCACTTGTATTTTCTAAGCAATTACAAACTTTCCAGCATTGAATTTCACACAAATTTATTTGCCACAAATCAAATTTTTGGGTAAAATTCAGTTGAGTTGGAAAATTTTAATTGAAAAAAATCCACTCATCTCTAGTTGTTACCATTCTCTTTTATTAATAGTGTGTGTCTCTGCACACTATAGCAATGTCAGTAGTGATTAGACAGTGACACTGTGTAGGCAAATGCCACATTGCCGAGTGGATTGGTAGCACCCAGTTGTCAATTCATTAATACATTTTCAACGTTCTAAGAAATTATGCTCCAGAACTGTTTGTTTTAGAGAATAAAAATATTCACTGAAACAAACATGTCAGGAAGGCTGATAGGCCTTCTTTGTTGCTTCATGTTGATTCTGAAATTGTCTATGGAAATACAGAAATCAACAGTTTTTTCCTGCCACATTGGTGAATCTATGACTAAGGACCAGTGGAGACCTATGCTACAGATGACTGATGTCTTCTAGTACAGGGTTAAATTTATAATATGCAAGTCAAAATAACATTAGTGTGTTAATTAATTTGACCTTTTTGACTATTTATTATACCTTGTCATTAAACCATGTTATCATGATACATCTCCCCCATACAGAGTGATAATAGCAAAGATAGGAATGTATAATAAGACAGCTCAGTGGTAGATAACTACCTGGATTATGTGTCAGACTTATACACAACAGGAGACAATTTTAGTAAGTGGTAAGGCTTAGTCATAGGTGCTATTCAACTGTTTTGAAGTGCCATAGAAAAGACATTTTAGGTACTACTGACATTTTTAAATACCTTTTCAGTACAGTGCTGTAAATAGATGACCTCCTTTTGAGATATGGATAAAAAGAATAGAAAACAATTTTATACCACTAAAAATATAAGATGATGAAATTTATTATATAATCAGGCCTTCAAATATGAGCTACACATTAGACTACATCTTTCCATATAATGTAAAATCAGTGTTAGGACTTCAGGGTAAGTGAGGAGCCAGTGTTCAGATCATTACCAAAGAGCAGAGCAATTAGCAAAGGGACCAAAGGAAGAAAGAACATTTCTGTTCAGACCTCACTTAGACCTTGTTTATGCTGCTGTGTTCGGTTATAGTGAAACTAGATGGTGGCCCGATTCTAACGCATCGGGTATTCTAGCATATGTTTCCCGACCCTCATTTATAATGCCCCATGCAGGAAGTCACATCCCCCGTATATAATACCCCATGCATATAATACCCCATGCAGGATGTCACATCCCCCCTATATAATGCCCCATGCAGGAAGTCACATCCCACTATAGTGCCCCATGCAGGAAGTCACATCCCCCGTATATAATACCCCATGCATATAATACCCCATGCAGGATGTCACATCCCCCCTATATAATACCCCATGCAGGATGTCCCATCCCCCCATAGTGCCCCATGCAGGTCCCCTATGGCCCCATACAAAAAAAATAAAAAATCCAATACTCACCTCACTGCTTCTCTGGACTCCAGCGTAGCCGGCATCTTCACGCTGTGCGCTGTGACCGGTCAGGAGAGAGCACAGTGTAAAGACGTCACCGAACCCTCTGACCTGAGACGTCACAGAGCTGCAGTGGAAGAGACAGGAGCTGCTGCGGAGGCACGGGGAGGGGTAAGTATGACGCCGGGTGCCGGTGTCCTGATCGAGTGGGGGGAGGGACGGGAGGAGAGGAGAGGGGAGGGGAGAGGAGGGGAGGGGTAAGTATGATGCCGGGTGCCGGGGTCCTGATCGAGTGGGGGGAGGGACGGGAGGAGAGGAGAGGGGAGGGGAGAGGAGGGGAGGGGAGAGGAGGGGAGGGGTAAGTATGACACCGGGTGGCGGGGTCCTGATCGAGCGGGGGGAGGGATGAGAGGAGAGGGGAGAGGAGAGGAGGGGAGAGGAGGGGAAAGGAGGGGAGGGGTGAGGAGGGGAGGGACGTCACACTTGTCCTCGGGAGATAAGCGGCCATAGCCGCTGATCTTCCGACGATAGCCACATGTAGGTCAGCGGCGCCTGCGGTCGGGGGACTTATCCTGCGAGCAGCCGGCTGCATCTCCCGACTGCATCACCGCTGACCTCCGTGCCGCACATGAGCCGCTAATGGCCGCCATGTTTTTCTGAAATGCCGCGTCGCTGATTGGCCGCGGCCGGACCAATCAGCGACCCGGGATTTCCAGGACAGACAGACAGACAGAAAGACAGACAGACAGACAGACGGGATAAGACAATTATATAGATAGATATTGATAAATAAGATAAAAATAATGTATTAAAAAAATTAGCTGAATTGTAAGATTCTCAAAGACTGTGAGAGATCTCATAATAACATTAAAGATTCATGGTGAACAGAGATTACATGTCAGTGACAGTAATGAGAATGCATTAGCCATGGTGCCTCCGGACAGAGGGTGATGTCATGACGCCACTTAGCTAGAGATGGGAGAATTTATTTGAGTAGAATTGAATTTTGCTCAAATTTTATCAATATCCATATTCTCCAGAATACCACATTTTTGTAATTTGCTCTCCTCATATTCAGCAAAATGACGGTCAGCTCACAGACTAAACCTTAAAAGGCTGGTAAATGGTAAAAAAAAACTAACACCTCACCACTCACCTCTTCAACCTCCCCACTACTCACTGCCTACCGTCTGTTCCTCAAGGCCTCTTTTTCCTGCATCTTTGACCTTATTGCCTTAACGATGCGCAGAGATGTCCGAGGCTGCACCGCCACCAGAAGTCCCTCCCTTTAGTGATGAGGCCACAGATGCAGTGTACGACAGTGGAAAGAATATACAGGGTAGGCCATTTATATGGATACACCTAAATTAAATGGGAATGGTTGGTGATATCAACTTCCTGTTTGTTGCACATTAGTATATGGGAGGGGGAAAACTTTTCCAGATGGGTGGTGACCAAGGCAGCCATTTTGAAGTCAGCCATTTTGGATCCAACTTTATTTTTCTCAATGGGAAGAGGGTCATGTGACACATCAAACTTATTGAGAATTTCATAAAAAAAACAATGGTGTCCTTGGTTTTAACGTAATTTTATTATTTGATGAGTTTTTTACAAGTTTATGACCACTTATAAAATGTGTTCAAAGTGCTGCCCATTGAGTTGGATTGTTAATGCAATCCTCTTCTCCCACTCTGGACACACTGATAGCAACACCGCAGAAGAAATGCTAGCACAGGCTTCCAGTATCCGTTGTTTCAGATGCTGCACATAGATATCCTGGGACTTGTAGTTCTCTAGGGATTCCGGTTATGCCTTACTGGGTCATAGAGATCCCGGTAAGCTCGGATTCGGTGTCCGGTAAATTCTTCGGGGTGAGCTGGTTAAGCTCCTCTGCCCCTTATGTACTAACTCGCCACTCACCTTAGGCCTACTCGGGCCCTCACTAGGCTATACACACTAAAGGCAGCTTGCCGCGCTTCACTGATCTTATGGCGCCGGCACACCATAAGCTCTATCTGGGCTCCCTGAATCTAGCTAGCAGGAGCCTAGTGCTCCACTGCTCAACTAACTGAGTTCTCTATACTAGACTGAGCTCCACTGCAGACTGACCTCTCTTAGGCTTCTCTACTGCAGGAACTGAACTGCCTAGCTCCACCTTCCCTATTTATGTCCCTAACGGGCTCTCTCTGCTGGTCTAAGGTGGAAGGTGGAGATGTGTGAATGTTTATGGGGGCCTATTGTGGAGGACTCCATCAATGCACTCTTCTAGGATCTGTGATACCAAGCGCAGCGGGACGTCACAGATGCTATTGACAATGAGGTTAGGTTGCGCCTTCCTGGACAGAGACGGAGTACTGGAAGCACGTCAACAACTGCATCCTCAACCACAACTCTGCCTCTGACCACAAGTCGTAGTGGCTCTTCAGGTCGCATGGGCTCTAAGCCTTGCATAGCCTGTGCATTTTTTCAGATCGATAAGGATGACCCAACTCGTGTTATCTGTAATATTTGTCACCAAAAGCTAAGTAAAGGCCAAAAAATCCATAGTTTGAGTACTTCATGCATGTATTGTCACATGGATATGAAGCATAAGTTGCAGTGGGAAGCTCACTGTGCTACAATGCGGCCTAGCGGGCAGGGCCAACCACCGTCTGCCCCATCTTGTGCATCCGCAGCCTCTTCATCCTCTGTGACTGGGGGGACAGCAGTTACACATGTTTTTGGACGCAGACCTGCCACCTCTTTACCCGCAACAGCCAGCGTGATTGGCAGGTCGTCAGTTCATTGGGAAATGGAAACACCTGCTGGTGTTGAGCGCTCTCCGACATCGAGAGCACCACCTTTGGATCAAGGCAACCTAACATGTCTGCCTGCATCTTCCTCACAGACCGGCAGTTTGCCGGGGACACCCTACTCAACCCCGTCTAAGCACAACAGCCAGCCCTCGGTCCCTCAGATGTGGAAAAGTAAAAGACCATTTCCTCCTAGCTATGACAAAGCTAAGAGGTTGAATTTCACCATCTGAAAGCTGTTGGCTACAGAAATGCTGCCTTTCCGCCTGGAGGACACAGAGCATTTTCGAGACCTTATATCCGTCGCAGTGCCCCAGTACCAGATGCCCAGTTGGCACTACTTCTCAAAGAAAAGTGTGCCTGCGCTCCACCAGTATGTCGCACACAACATCACCGCTTCTTTGAGAAACTCTGTGTGTGACAGGGTGCATTTCACCACAGACACTTGGACGAGTAGGCATGGACAGGGGCGTTACATGTCGCTGACTGGGCACTGGGTAACTATGGTGACAGCAGGACAAGGGGCTGCTGTCCAAGTCTTGCCGTCCCCACGAGTTGTGCGTCAATCCTCTTTATCTCAAAGTTCCTCCACTGCTTCTGCCTCCTCAACCTCCTCTCGGTCCTCCACCTGCACCCAAAGCCTGTCTGGTAATGCCACCTGCTTTCTAACTGCGCAGAAGGAATCCTGCACACCTCCTTACTATGCTGGCAGCAGGGCTCAACGGCATCAGTGTTTACTTTGAAATGTCTGGGAAATGTGAGTCACACAGCCGAGGAGTTGTGGTCAGCTCTGGAGACCCAGTTTCATGAATGGTTGTCTCCACTGGACCTGCAACCAGGGAAGGCCGTGTGCGACAATGCTGCAAACCTGGGTGCGGCCCTTTGCCAGTGCAATGTCACACACGTGCCTTGTATGGCTCACGTGTTGAACCTGGTATTCCAGCAATTGTTAGCCCACTATCCCAGACTAGATGGCCTTCTGCAGAGGGCACGGTCGCTGTGTGCTCACTTCCGCCGTTCGCATTCCGCAGCTCAACGACTTACATCTCTACAGAAGTCGTTGGGCCTGCCAGTTCACTGGCTGAAATGCGATGTGCTGACACAGTGGAATTCAACTCTGCACATGTTGCAGCGACTGTGGCAGCACCGACAAGCCCTGGTGCAATATGTTCTGACGTATAGCCTGGGCCAACGAGATCCAGAGGTGGGGCAAATCACGCTGCAGGAGTGGTCTCAGATCAGGGACCTATGAAGTTGACGCGCCCCCTGGGCCGTGGGGTACCGGGAGCCGGGCCGGTAGATGCTGGGGGTTGTAGTCACTGTGGCGGTGACCCGGTCCGTGACCCAGGGAGGTCAATCCAAGGGTAATTTGTATATATGGGTTTTATAATGTCCGACTACGCCACCTGTGGAGTGCGGCCAAAGGGGCCGCCGCTGCAGAACAGTCCTCTGAAGCTGGTGGTTTTGCAGCAATGGCATTATTACTCCCCACAGGAAGAGTGTAGCTTCTGGGCAGTGTCGGTGGATGATGGTGGTTGTAGTGCAGGGAGTCAGTAATGAACACAGAGTCTGTGTGATGCAGTCCCAAGATGTTTACTCACAGTTGATGCAGTCCAGATTACAGGTACCAGAGCAATCTCACCCGTCATGCTGTGCGTACTCAGTGAGGGGCTCAGTCCACCGGAGTACTTAGCAGGACCCCCTTCTGTGTGTCCTTTCTCTGGCCTTCTCCCTGCACCTCACACCCAGTGACACTTCTATCCGGTATCCTCGGGCCTTGGCGGGTGACGTCTGTTCCGTCCCCTGGGTCCTATGTGGCTTACTTCTTAGTGAGACTGGTGTGGACTTTGGCCTGCAGTACATGAAATGCTGCAGCCTCAGGTTTCTAGTTGAGCCTTGCTGTTTCTCCGCTATTTGAGGGACCGGTTCCCCTTATCCGGCCTGACCCCTCTACCTCCTGGTAGCAGCGGGAGTACGGGTGGCCTCCTGCACGGCCCGTAGCCCTAGGGTCCCTTCGGTTCCTGGAGCCTTCCTGCTCCCACTCCTCTCTTCTCTCCTTCAGTCCTGGGCCTCCCACGCTAGGCCCGCCTCCGGAGCAGAGCTCATGCAGAGCCTCTGCTCCTGTCACTTTTCCTCCTCTGACTGGCTTGCTCTTTCTAAGATGGCTTCCTATTTATACTCTCCCTGTCATGTACTCCCCTAAGCTGCTCCCCTAAGCACCCACTACATAGAACCCTCCCGTCAGCTAGGGACCTGGGACTGTGCTCTCCCTTAGGAGCAATCTCGCCCTACCCCCAATGCGGGTATGTGTTGGATGCAGGTGTTAGGGTCCCGAGCCATATGCCTTCCTTACCTGAGGGTGAGATGCCACACCTCTCGGTGAGATGCAGTAACTCTTGGGCGACTGAACCCTCTGTGGCGCCACACACGCTTCTGCACAGTTTTGAAATGGCGACGAAGATGTTTAGTGCTGACGACGATGCCATTATCAGCATGACTATTCTGGTGATTTACATGCTGGATCACACATTAAACAGAATTCAGAGTCAGGTGGTGGGACAAGAGGAGGTGGAGGAAGTAGAGGAGGAGTCGTATGCGGAAGGGATAACATCTCCAAGGTCCAGACGGTCGGCAGCACCAAGGCGGCAGGCATGGGAGGGTGGGGGAGATGGATTAACCAGGGCGCATGGTAGCAGCCAAACTGTTGAGGAAGGTGCAGGAGCCGAGGAAGAAGTGGAGGACGAACTGGCGATGGGCATGGAAGACTAATCAGATGAGGGAGACCTTGATCACATTTCTGTTGTGCGAGGTTTGGGGGAGAGGGCAGAGGAAGGAAGCATGATTCTTACCTCGCTACCAACACAACAAGGACTTGGTCCTCCTGGATGCGCAAGACACATGAGTGCCTTCTTGCTGCACTACCTGCAACATGACCCTCGGATTGTCAGAATTCGAAGTAATCCCGACTACTGGGTTGCCACACTCTTAGATCCCCGGTACAAAAGTAAATTTGCCGAAATAATTCCTGCCATAAAAAGGGATTTACGCATGCAGGAGTATCTGCAGACGCTGTTGCAGAATCTTACATGTGCTTTTCCACAAAACACCAGTGGTGCACATAGTGAATCTCACAGTTCTAACTTGCCAACCGTGGGACTGTCGAGTCTTCATCACTCAAACCGTAACAGTAACACAGTATCTGCTGGTAACAGCAATTTTGTGGAATCGTTTCACCACTTTTTTAGACCATCCTTTGCAAGGCCACAGGAGACAAGAAGTCTGACACATAGTCAACGCCTAGAGAGGATGGTACAGGAGTATCTCCAAGTGAACATCGAAGCCATGACTGTTTCACTGGACCCTTGCTCATTTTGGGATTCCAATCTGGAAAAATGGCAGGAGCTCGCCACTCACGCCTTGGAGATCTTGTCATGCCCTGCAGCCAGCGTTCTGTCTGAACGTGTGTTCAGCGCTGCTGGTGGTGTGCTGACAGATAATCGCACGCGGCTGTCCACTGAGAATGTAGACAGACTCACGTTCATAAAGATGAACAAATCATAGATTCGCAAGGACTTTTCTACCCCTGTGTCATCCTGGGGAGACGAAAAGCTTGAGGATTTGGTAAAATCACCTCACCAACCGTTTTAAGCAACTGTGGGGCAATTGATGCCACTTAACCCTAGAACGCATGACCATAAAAATCTACACTTTCACATACCTGGGACCTTTTAGGCCCGTGTGCAAATAACATGGAATAACTCATACTCAAATGACAAACAACTATATACATGAAGAATACCTAGAGTTTCAAAATTCTAACTAAAGTAATCTTGCAGAAAATGAACAATTAACAGGGCGGGCCTGCGAGGCCCCAGGTATGCATTCTAGGGTTAAGTGGTGTCTGTGCCACAATTTTGGGAAAAAATGGAGACTCTTTTTGGAGTCCCCTTGCTGTGTCTTACGTGACGTTGGCATCGTCAATTCGAGGTGGGTGGGGTCGCCCCCCCCCCTTTTAACTGTAAGAAAATGCATACACTATGGCTTGGGGTAACACAGATGGTTGAGTCTGAAGAGCTGTTTACTCAGAGGTCTGCTCCAAAGCTTCAGTGTCTGCTAGTCAGCGTAGAATTTTTAACTGCATCTAGCCTAGGCAATACTTTGGGCGTAGTAGCCCAGCTGCAAAGCAAGCTGCACCGCCTGTGTATCTAATAAGAATTTTTAAATGCATCTAGCCTAGACAGACTGTGGGGACCCCACATCCAAACCCAGATGCTCAGCCCCCCTACCGCCCCCCTTTCCTTAACAATACAATAATGTAACTCTTACAACTGGATGGGTGAAGATCGGTCACAGCTTTATTAACTCTTTATACTCATTCCATTAGAAAGGCATTTTATTTCTAAAATAATTCAGCTTGTTGCAGCATGCCCTGTGTCTCCACTCCGCCAAGTTGGCCAACAAGTGTTACTCTCCAACATGTCCATTCTATTTCCAGGCCACGGAGGATCCTGCATACTCATATGCAGGACTCTGACCACCACCCATCACTCTTAACGCTTGTTCCACTCCGTCCTGGAGTCCTGACAGGAATATGTCCAGTCCAATATCAATTAAGTGAACACCGTTGGGCCGTATGAGGCCTGCTTCATCTCCTTCCAGTTGTCGGTGTCGTATCACTACACCGCCTCTGTCTCTTCTAAATTTTGCCATCCGAATATTTATTACCTGCATTGTCCGTTCAATGGCCGTGATGTCTCGCGCACCTTCACATACCGCTTGTTATATTCTGCTACCAAAGCTAAGGAAAGAGAGGAGATCTGTCCCTACTATAGGACTCAGCTGAATCCCTACGATGTAACAGGGAACCTGATCCTGCGATCAGACCTGCTAAAGTCCTAATCTAGTCTGTACGGAGACCTATAGATGTGGGGAGGGAATCCCTACAAGTACTAAGGACTGGGAGGAATATGGGACACCTCCTAACAGAAATAGTAGCAGACAGACGAACAAACAAAATAGATAGAACATAGAGGTCCGTAGACCAAGCAAACTAACAGAGTTAGATACAGAGCACAGGCTAGCTAGAAAGTAGATATACAATGAAGTCCAGCAAAGCCAGAAGGGCGGAGCAGGATTAAATAGGCCAACAAGGTCATGTGACCAGCAAAGGAAAAAAAACCTAACAGCAAGGTTCTAACAGTACCCCCCCTTCTAAGAGGATCCTCCGGATCCCCTAGGACCAGGCTTATCAGGAAATCTCCTGTGAAACGCTCTGATAAGTCTGGATGCGGAAGCATCATCTGACCTCACCCAAGAGTTATCCTCGGGTCCGAAACCTTTCCAGGCCACAAGATACTGCAAACTACCTCTATATCGTCTAGAGTCAAGGATGCGAGAAATTTCATTTTCCCCGTCCTCCACCACCGGAGGAACAGAGGCAGAGGCGTCACCATCCGACACAACAGCTTTTTTTAACAGAGAGACATGAAAGACCGGATTAATTCTCCAGGAGGTAGGAACCTCCAACCTAACAGCAGATTGGTTGACAACCTGAAGCACCTTAAAGGGCCCTACAAACTTGGGACCCAATTTCTTAGAAGGAATCCTCAACCGCAGATTCCTAGAGGACAACCAAACCATGTCACCAACAGCAAACAAAACCTCCTGTCGTTTCCTATCAAAGTAGTCTTTAGATTTTCTGTTGGCCTCCTGAAGATTACCACGCACATCCGTCCAAACTCTTTCCAAATCACCGGAAAAATTCTCCTCCTCAGGCACGGCAGATCCCAACTTGGAGAACGACCCAAACGACGGATGTCTCCCAGAACAACAAAAAAAAGGCGAACAACCAGCAGAAGAAGATGTATGATTGTTCAGAGCAAATTCGGCAAGTGGCAGAAACTCAGACCACCCCTCTTGATTGTCTGCCACAAAACAACACAAGAACTGCTCAACATCCTGGTTTTTCCTTTCTGTCTGGCCATTAGATTCAGGATGATATCCGGACGAAAACGACAAATGAATTCCCAACCTGTCAGAAAAGGCACGCCAAAAACGAGCCACGAACTGAGGACCCCTATCAGAAACAATGTCAGTAGGAACGCCATGAAGTCTGACAATTTCCTTGACAAAGGCCTTAGCGAGAGTTTTAGCGCAGGGCAGTTTGACGAAGAGAACCAAGTGACACATCTTGCTAAAACGGTCCACGACCACCCAGATGACAGTAAAACCCTCAGAGGGGGGAAGGTCAGTTATAAAGTCCATAGCCAAATGTGTCCAAGGAGCACTGGGGACCTCCAAAGGACAAAGCAACCCCGCAGCAGGAGTATGTGAGGACTTAGATCTAGCACATATAGTACATTGGCGCACCCACTTAATGACTTCCTTCTGCCATCCAGGCCACCAAAAACTGCGACCCACCAGTCTCTTGGTCTCAGAGATTCCGGGATGACCTGCCAACCGAGATTCGTGACACTCAACAAACAAATCTCTCCTAAAGGTCCCAGGCACAAACAACCTCCCATGAGGAGTGTTAGATGGGGCATTCTCCTGAGCTTTAAGAATCTCATCTTCCAAAACGGAGTCTAAAGCAGCTATCACAACACCTTCTTGTAAAATGTTTTCCTCTTTCTCAGCACCGACTATGGGAGAAAAACTGCGAGACAAGGCATCCGCCTTAACATTCTTAGTACCAGGGATGTAAGTAACGGAGAAATTAAACCGCGAGAAAAACAGTGCCCACCTAGCCTGACGGGCATTCAGGCGCTTGGCAGCATCAAGATATATCAGATTTTTATGATCCGTAAGAACCTGAACGGGAAATTCCGCACCTTCCAAGAAGTGGCGCCAGTGTTCAAATGCGAGTTTAATAGCCAATAATTCCCGATTACCAATATCGTAATTCAATTCAGTCTCCGAAAATTTTTTTGAAAAAAAGGCACAGGGATGTAATCCATCCCCGTTATCCTGAGACAATACTGCGCCAACCCCCACAGAGGAAGCATCAACCTCAACCAAAAACGGCCTAGTAACATCAGGCTGCATAAGGATGGGAGCAGAGGTGAACCTCTCCTTGAGATACACAAAAGCTTCAATGGCCTCAGAAGACCACTGAACCGCATCAGCACCTTTCCTGGTGAGATCAGTCAGAGGTTTGACAATACTAGAAAAATTTTTTATGAATTTTCTATAGTAATTGGCGAAACCCAAAAACCTCTGTATCGATTTCAAACCAATAGGCCTAGGCCATTCCTGCACAGCCTGAACCTTAACCGGATCCATCTCAAAACCTTTGCTGGAGATAATGTAGCCCAAAAAACTAATTCTCTGTACAGCGAACTCACATTTCTCCAGCTTAGCAAAAAGCGAATTGTCCATTAATAACTGTAATACCTCACGCACGCTCCGCCAATGAGACTCCAGATCTGGCGAATAAATCAAAATGTCATCCAAATACACAACCACATTTTTACCGATCAAAGGTCTAAGGATGTCATTAATCAGATTCTGAAAAAATGCAGGAGCATTAGTAAGACCAAAAGGCATAACCAGATTCTCAAAATGACCCACAGGAGTGTTAAAAGCAGTCTTCCATTCATCACCCTCCTTCATGCGCAACAGATTGTATGCCCCCTTAAGGTCAATTTTAGAGAACCACTTGGCCCCCAATAACTGGTTAAACAGATCAGGAATCAATGGCAGTGGGTAAGGATTGCGTACCGTAATTTTGTTAATCTCACGAAAATCCAGACAAGGACGTAAACCGCCGTCCTTTTTTTTTACAAAAAAAAATCCAACCGCCACAGGAGACTTAGAGGGCCTAATGTGACCGGCGGCCAAGCTTGTCTGTATGTATTCCTCCAAAGCCTTCCTCTCAGGAATAGTAAGGTTAAATAAACGACTCTTAGGAAGAGTCGCTCCAGGGACAAATTCAATAGAACAATCATAGTCTCTATGGGGAGGCAAAACCTGCGATTCTTTCTCAGAAAAAACTCTCCAAAAATCCTGAATAGGAACAGGCAATTCTCCCCTATCCAAAGCTGCAATACGCCCGTTGCAACACTTGTCATAACATTTATGGCTCCAGGATTTAATTTCACTGGTAGACCAATCCAGTACAGGATTGTGAAATTTTAACCAGGGCAAACCCAATATTACTGGAGAAGGCAAGTTATTCAACACTACCAAATCCAATTTCTCATGGTGAACACCATTAATAGTGAGAGGAAATTCACTGACCTTGAGAGTAATATTCTTCAAAGGGGAGCCATCCACAGAAACCACAGCAATGGGGGATGATAAAGGTTCAGGTTTTAAATTGAGTTTTTCCACGAATCCCCCATCAATTACATTCAGTGTAGACCCGCAATCAACAAACACCCGAAATTCCATTAATTTTTCCTGAGCAATCGTGGAAGCAGCTAAAAATATACCCTTGGAATTTAAACAGGCAATACGGGCGTGACTGTCCATTTTTTTTTCTTTCTTCATACGAAGCTCACAGCCTTTAATCAAATGACCAGATTTTCCGCAATAGAAACACAAGCCTTCCGAAAAACGACGGTCTTTTTCTTGAGAGTGAGGTGCCACCGATCCAATCTCCATCGGTTCACCACTGTTAGTACACACATTATCATAACCAGAAACTGACATAGCAGAGGATTTGCTCTCATTAACCCTAGCACGCAGTCTTCTATCCACCCGTATAGCTAATTGCATAGCCTGTTGCAAATCCTCAGGTGTAGGATAAGCAATTAGCAGGTCTTTAACCCTTTCACTGAGCCCAGCAAGAAATAGACTTTTCAGAGCAGAATCGTTCCACCCTGTTTGAGTGGACCAACGACGAAAATGTGTACAATATTTTTCCACATTACCTGATCCTTGTTTTAAACGTCTCAACTCAGTCTCAGCTGATGCGACACGGTCAGGATCATCATATAATAGTCCCAAAGCAGAAAAAAAACTATCCACTGATCTGAAGCATGAATCACTAGGTTGCAAAGAAAAGGCCCACTCCTGAGGCTCTTTGCGCAAAAGTGACATTATGAACCCTACGTGCTGGGATTCATCCCCAGAGGACTTAGGTCTCAAACGAAAATACAATAAGCAAGCATTTTTAAATGAAAAAAATTCTCGGCGTCCACCAAAAAATAAATCCGGCAAACATACCTTAGGCTCCAAGAAATGTGCTCCAGGACAGTTACTCACGTGCTGACGGAGCTCGGCCACCTCCAGAGAGAGTCCCTGCAGGCGATGAGCCAAATCCTGAACCGACACCATGATGGAACAGAAAAATCTTTCCTTAGAGAATTTGCTGGCTGGATTTACTGTTATATTCTGCTACCAAAGCTAAGGAAAGAGAGGAGATCTGTCCCTACTATAGGACTCAGCTGAATCCCTACGATGTAACAGGGAACCTGATCCTGCGATCAGACCTGCTAAAGTCCTAATCTAGTCTGTACGGAGACCTATAGATGTGGGGAGGGAATCCCTACAAGTACTAAGGACTGGGAGGAATATGGGACACCTCCTAACAGAAATAGTAGCAGACAGACGAACAAACAAAATAGATAGAACATAGAGGTCCGTAGACCAAGCAAACTAACAGAGTTAGATACAGAGAACAGGCTAGCTAGAAAGTAGATATACAATGAAGTCCAGCAAAGCCAGAAGGGCGGAGCAGGATTAAATAGGCCAACAAGGTCATGTGACCAGCAAAGGAAAAAAAACCTAACAGCAAGGTTCTAACACCGCTATTGGCACAATCTCTGACCATACTATAGCTAGTTTTGTGAAAAATTCTCTGAAGTGCTCAGTGTCTAGTTTCATTATTGCCATTAGCTATGCGCTCTTGTGATGACCTAGGTTGTTTTCCCCGGCCTGTATAACTAAGATGACGAGACCTCTTGCCTCTCTCCCTATCTTGATTACCTCCATTAGTACCTGTGGCCATAGCAGGCCTCTAATACCTCTCCAGTTGAAATATGTGTTATGAAACTCTAATTTCCTCCCGCCTGGGCGGACTTTCGCCCTTTTTTCTGCCCAATATATATACGAGTGGCCTATCACCCACACTGTTGGCTTAGCGTCACCTGTAAAAGAAACAAACCACGATAGGATAACAAGTCTGGTCTTATGTATCTCGCCAAACACGTGGATCGCCATCTCCCTATCTTCTGAACTTCCGTTTCTGACAGTCCTGCTCTTGCTGCTTCCGTGGCCGTGCCTATGCGGAATGAGTGTATCCCGTAATCTTTGGGGTGGTTATGCATTTATTAAATATAGCTTGGAACTGGTATCTTGATAATGGCGTTCCATCAATGTGTGATAGTAAGAAATTACTTTGTGATCCGATGGTTAGATATGTTTTTACTATTGTTACCCGACTCAGTGTACCGTTTGTGGGTTGTAGAAGTACCCAAGTGCCCCTGCCCGCTGGAACCGTTTTCGATTGGCGTATGCATAGACGTATTGCATTATTGGCTATGACTACGTCCTGGTGTAATTAGCCTCCACTGGTGGTAATTTTGGATTGAGAGACTAATTCGCTTATGCATAGCGCCCCGAAGAAGGCGAGCACAAATGCAGTAGACAGTAGTGTTGCTTCAAATTGTGAGTGTCATGTTAATGGTGTTAGGGATATGATGTGAGAAATCAGTTTTAGTGACACGGGATGGGACGTCTACACTGCTGACTTGGCTGACCCCTTTTCCACCCTTTTATGGACTGTCTGATGGTGAATCTCTTTGTCACATCTCCCCAATTCAGTAGTTGGAAGTGAAATGCTACTCCGGTCAGACACCGCTGCGCTGACACCCCTGATATGCCCCTCATCATTAGCTGGTGGAGAAATTCTATGGTGACTTGTGATCTGGCTTGTTCACATTGGTCAACCCGTCTGCCTGCTACTAGTCGTGTCCACTCTTCCCATGCCTTACTGTATACTTGCCATGTCGACTGGGCAACTGACGCTCTGATTAATGGCATCAACTATTCGCCTCTAGATCACATAGGGAGGGTGGGCAACTGTTGCCCGATGGGTGGGTGTTGGGGAAGAGCTCTGTGAAAATCTGCCAATTGAATTGTTATAAAGCGTTAGCAGCAGCTTTAGACCCCTCAGCATAGTGGCTAGCGCGGACCCATACATTGTGTTTTAGGCACAGGAATGCTAGCCGGCATAGTAGGCCTAGCACTGGGAGAGACGATGATGCCATCTTATTAATGCAGGTGGTGTTTTTTGTTATGAAGCGTATATTTTTGTTAGCCAGGCGCGCGCCCCATATTTCTATTGCTACCACAATTGGGAAGAAAAATTATTTTCAGGGCTAGATGCAGCTAAAAATTATAATTAATTTCAAAGCTGGTGGAGCTTGGTATAGATGGCCTAATACAATGAGTACCACACACTGCTACAAGCCCAAATATTTTTTCAGACCTAGATGCAGATAAAAATTATATTGAATTTGCAACCTGGTGGAGGTAAGTATAGATGGACTAATAGACCAAGTCCCACACACTGCTAGAAGCCTAAATATTTTTTCAGGGCTAGATGCAGATAAAAATTATTTTTAACTTGCAACCTGGTGGAGGTTAGTATAGATGGACTAATAGACCAAGTCCTACACACTGCTAGAAACCTAAATATTTTTTCAGAGCTAGATGCAGATAAAAATTATTTTTAATTTGCAACCTGGTGGAGGTTAGTATAGATGGACTAATAGAACAAGTCCCACACACTGCTAGAAGCTGAAATATTTTTTCAGAGCTAGATGCAGAAAAAAATTATATTGAATTTGCAACCTGATGGAGATCAGTATAGATGGACTAATAGAACAAGTCCCACACACAGCTGGAAGCTGAAATATAATTTCAGAGCTAGATGCAGAAAAAAATTATATTGAATTTGCAACCTGATGGAGGTCAGTATAGATGGACTAATAGAACAAGTCCCACACACTGCTAGAAGCCTAAATATTTTTTCAGAGCTAGATGCAGATAAAAATTATTTTTAATTTGCAACCTGATGGAGGTCAGTATATATGGACTAATAGAATGATGCTATGCCCAAAAGGTTTTACTTCACTAGGTGCAGTAAAAAAAATTGTATTCTATACACAGGTGGTGTAGCTTGCAAAACAGATAGGCTACTCCACTGACTAGCACACTCTGCAATAGGCCAAAAAGGATTTGCTTTGCTAGATTTAGCCAAATGCTGTGAAAAAACTTGCACAGCACTGGCACAGACCTGCCTGGCAAAAGTGATAGGAACTGATGTAACCTAGCCCTGAAAAGGACTGCAATTACAATTATTCTTTACTCCCAATCTATCTATTTAAGAGCACAGACCTGCCTGATAAAAGTCGTATGAAATGATGTAACCTAGTCCTTAAAAGGACTGCAATCACAACTCTTCCCTACTCCCAAGCTATCTGTAGATTTGTGTGAAAATTGGCTTGAAATTAACAAAGTATAGTGCACACAGCAACAGCGGTGCCATCTAACACGCAGCTGCAGCAATGAGAAAATGGTGGCGACGGGGAAAATGGCTGGGTCTTATAGGGCAAGGACGTGTGACATAATCTGCCATTGACACATGCCCTTGCTTGTGTGAAAAAAAGCAGTTCGCTCTGTGTGTGCGCTGCTGATAGGCTGACAGACTGCACCTCCCCACTGTAAATGCGGGAAAGAGAAAAAAAAATGAAGATCTTCATTATTCCTGCAGAGATCCATCCCCTGCCGCTCCCCCCGCCCCGCTGTACACTCAAACTGCGTATTAACATTAATTTTCATCATTACTGAGAAAAAATCCAGTTATGATTTTGGTGCATGAACAGTTATCGAACATAACCTCGAACAGCCGAATTTTTTTCAAATCGTTCGTGTTCGCCGAACGGCTCGAACACCGCCCAAAACAGCTCGAATTTGAGATTGGCGAACAGTTCGAGTCGAACACCGCTCATCTCTACTCAATAGTAGAAGTTTCACCAAACTTCCATATTTCTCTGACACTTGTTATGAATGCAATTATTGTGATTTAACTTTTAACTCCTGTCATTAACTCAATGTATTATCAAGGTAGCAAAACAATTCAGCTTTCCTAAATCTGACATCTTAAAGCAACAGGCACTTGCTTGTTGTTGTCACTTAACCCATGGCTATGTAACTCAATAATTAAACCATGTTCAGGAGTGTCTAACATTGCCTTACTGAAAGATTTGATTTGGTGATTTCTTGCAAAGTCTATATCCATACCAGGGGTATTTTAAGATAAAAAATTACTACATTCCTCAAACTCTGTCCTCTGGTTTAGCCTTATTTTAAATCTAGTAATGATGACATAATTCTGTCCAGTGGCCTGACCAGGTCAATAATGCAGATAGCAAGAAAACAATAGCGTTTTGTCTCACAGAGTTTCATTTTTCAGACTGAAGTAAAGTATTTACTAAGAGGTAATGTATGATCTTGATATATTAAAATATAAACTAAACCCTACTGTTTATCTACAGTGAACAAAAAGAAAGACTGGAATTTAAGAGAAAAATGTGGGTGAAAAAATAAGAATAATAAGATCAAGAGTTAATTTTCAGAAAACTTTTTACATATCACAGTGACAAATCAGAAGTTTTGAATGGTGAAGGTCTATTGATCACTGAAACAAAGGAGCATTAGTTCTATCCCCCTTCATCTTTGATAAGTTTCCATCTGAGGAGTGGAGTGAGCTGAAGACAGACTCCTAATTAGCCAACTACGACCAGAGGCTTATAATTTTAGTTGAGTGCTTCTGCCCTTTTGTTTCTGCCAATAGTGATGGTCACAGCATCTGAACCCCTACCAGTAAATGTTATTCTGTAGATCATCAGAGGGGAGATTGGATATTCATTTTAGATTGGGAGGTACTTTTCATTCTAGTATAGATAGTATGTTTGCTCTGTTATATAAAATTCATGTTATAATTAGTGATGAGCGAGCATGCTCGCTACTGCTCCGTACTCGCTCGAGCATCTCACTGCTCGAGATGCTCAGCGCTCGCCGAGTATTTCCGGGGTTGCTCGACGGGAGCTTGGGTCCTCTCCCTGCATGTTTGGCGCTCTTTAAAGAGAGAACCAATGAACATGCAGGCATTGTCTGCTACACACTGTAATGCCGTAGCCATGCTGGTTGTGGCATTACAGTGATTGGCTGGTCGCACAGCATCATCAGGCCTATATCAGTCCTGGCACCGTCATGCTCGTCACAGTCTACTCCGGAATCAGGCAGTGTAGGGAGTGGTGCTGCTGAGCTAGGGAGAGATTTGCTTGTTTCTTAGTTAGTGTAGGTATACCACAATATACTATACACATATCCATTTCAGCTAACAGTCATTCTGAGGACTAATCCAGCTGCATAGATATCAGTGCTAGGCAGGCAGGCAGTGTATGTGGCAGACTGCAGTGCATATAGCAAGAGGGTCCATTCCAGTTCTGTCTGCTGCTGCTGTTACAGATATTTCTAGAAATAGCCCCAGGTATCAGGGGCCAGGAATATTTTTTTTTTGGATCTTAATCCTGATTATTTGCTTAAAAAGCAATCCAGAGAACACAATTTTTCTGCTTCTGCTTTTTTGCTTGTTGGCACTGCAGAATACAGCCAGATCCTTTCCATATTACAGTGCTAAAAATCCATCTATTTAAAACTGTGGTTTGTCTGTCACACAGATCACATATAAGTGCGCTAAAAATTCTGCCATTTCTGGCCACCATTGAAATTTTGCTGCAGTGTGTTAGCGAAGTTATTGACACCAGTTCGCTGTTAAAAATAGTTACCTACAGGCCAGCTATTTAAAACTGTGGTTTGTCCGTCACACGGATTACATAAAAGTGCGCTGAAAGTTCTGCCATTTCTGGCCTCCATTGAAATTTTATTGCAGTATATTAGCGTAGTTATTGACACCAGTTCGCTGTTAAAAATAGTTACCTACAGGCCAGCTATTTAAAACTGTGGTTTGTCCATCGCAAGTATCACATATAAGTGCGCTGAAATTTCTGTCATTTCTGGCCTCAATTGAAATTTTGCTGCAGTGTGTCAGTGAAGTTATTGACACAAGGTCGCTGTTAAAAATAGTTACCTACATGCCTGCTATTTAAAACTGTGGTTTTCCATCACACGTATCACATATCACAGCAGTTCAAATCCAGCCATTTGTAGTGAAGGTGGAAAATATTGTCCTCCATTTAAAATTAGCAAGGCACGTGGCAAGGAACAGGGAAGTAGACGTGATGGTGATGATGGTGCATTCAGAGGAGGAGGCCGAGGCCGTGGGCTAGCTGAAATTTTGCCACAACAAACACCCACATATTCTAGCTCTACCTTCCTGTCCCAATTAATAGGGGACTGCAGAACACCACTATTGAACACAGAGCAGTGTTAAAAGGCTATTGGCTGGAAATCAGATAATGCTTCCAGTCACTTAGCCACCAACACCACCACCCTGTCTTCCACACGGTTAAGTCTCAGTAGCCGTGAGTCTGGACTGCATATTCCTCACTCTGATCCTCCTTCCTCCCACCATCCTGAGTGCCGGGAGACAACTGATCCCACACTTGGACACTCTGAAGAGCTGTTCACTTTTCCATTTATAGATTCGGGCCTCTCGCCCGGTCAACTTGAAGTGGGGCAAGAGGAGATCGCATGTAGCGATGCCCAAATATTTGAGCAGCCATGGTCACATGAAGGCGACGGTGGGAAAACTGTCACAAGAGGTGGATGATGATGAGACAAAATTGCCAGAAAGTCAGGAGGAGGACAAGGGTACGGAAGTGGAAGACGAGGTGGTGGATGATATAGTAACTGACCCAACCTGGCAGGGGGACATTCAGAGCGAGGACAGCAGCACACAGGGGGAGGGAGGCGTAGCACCACAATAGGCAGGAAGAAGCATTATGGTAACCGCAAACAGAAGGCGGGAAACCGCTCCCCATAACATCAACACGACAGAAGTTGCCAGTACAACTGTTAGATCTTCCTGAGTCTGGTTGTTTTTTAAAGACTCTGCCGATAACCCCAAAAAGACCATTTGCACCACCAGCCAGGCCAGCATCAGCAGGGGTAGCAAAACTAGCAGCCTGACCACCATCAGCATGATCAGGCACATGGAAGCAAAGCACCCTACTAAGTGGGCCGAATCCCAGGGTCCAGGAACAGTGTCTGCGCGTGGCACCACTGCTTCTTCTGCTGTTGTGCGTGCAAGCCCATCCTCTGTCCATGGTGCATGCAAAGATGCCTCCTGCCCTGCACCTGCCGTTGCACACTCTCAACTAGCACCATCAGCAAGCACGTCCATGTCCTTGTCCCAGCGCAGCGTTCAGTTGTCCCTACCCCAGTCCTTGGAACACAAGTGCAAATACACAGCCAGCGCGCCACAGGCCACACTACTAAATTCACATATTTCGAGACTGTTTGCACTCGAAATGTTGCCTTTTAGGCTCGTGGATATGGAAGCTTAACCTGATGGCGGTGGCCGTCCCTTTGTACTCGGTCCCCAGCTGCCACTATTTTCCCGGTGTGCCGTCCCCGCATTACACGAGCACGTGTCCCACAACATTAGTCGTGGCCTCAACAATGCCATTACTGGGAAAGTACACCAAACCACGGACACCTAGACAAGTGCTTGTGGGCATGGATGGTACATCTCGCTGACGGCATGCTGGGTTAACAGTTCCACGCATTGGAACTCTACATTGCACATGTTGGGAAGGATTTGTGAGCAGCAGAGAGCAGTTGTTGACTACCAGCATCAACAAGGCCATCGGTATTCAGTTCAGACTCTACACATAGGAGTGGACATGCATGTCAGCCATATGTACCATCTTCCAAAACTTTGAGGACTCCACCAAGATGGTGAGCAGTGATGACGCCATAATTAACGTCACCATCCCGCTTCTCTGTCTTCTGAAATGCTCTCTGCTCACAATTAGAGATGAGCGTTGTTCTACTCGAACTGTTCGCCAATCTCAAATTCGAGCTGTTTTGGGCGGTGTTCGAGCCGGTCGGCGAACACGAACAATTTGAGAAAAATTCGGCTGTTCGAGGTTATGTTCGATAACTGTTCGTGCACCAAAATCATAACTGGATTTTTTCTCAGTAATGATGAAAATTAATGTTAATACGCAGTTTGAGTGTACAACGGGGCGGGGGGAGGGGCAGGGGATGGATCTCTGCAGGAACAATGAAGATCTCCATTTTTTTTTCTCTTTCCCGCATTTGCAGTGGGGAGGTGCAATCTGTCAGCCTATCAGCAGCGCACACACGGAGCGAAGTGCTTTTTTTCACACAAGCAAGGGCATGTGTGATTGGCAGTGTATGTCACATGTCCTTGCCCTATAAGACCAAGCCATTTTCCCCGTCGCCACCATTTTCTCACTGCTGCAGCAGCGTGTTAGACGGCACCGCTGTTGCTGTGTGCGCTATACCTTGTTAATTTCAAGCCAATTTTCGCACAAATATACAGATAGCTTGGGAGTAGGGAATAGTTGTGATTGCAGTCCTTTTAAGGACTAGGTTACAGCATTTCCTACGACTTTTATCAAGCAGGTCTGTGCTCTTAAATAGATAGATTGTGGGAGTAAAGACTAATTGTAATTGGAGTCCTTTTCAGGACTAGGTTACATCAGTTCCTATCAGTTTTTGCCAGGCAGGTCTGTGCCAGTGCTGTGCAAGTTTTTTTCACAGCATTTGGCTGAATCTAGCAAAGCTAATCCTTTTTGGCCTATTGCAGAGTGTGTTAGTCAGTGGAGTAGCCTATCTGTGTTGCAAGATATACCACCTGTGTATAGAATACCAATTTTTTTACTGCACCTAGTGAAGTAAAATCTTTTGGGCATAGCATCATTCTATTAGTCCATCTATACTGACCTCCATCAGGTTGCAAACTGAATATAATTTTTTTCTGCATCTAGCTCTGAAAAAATATTTGGGCTTCTAGCAGTGTGTGGGACTTGGTCTATTAGTCCATCTATACTGACCTCCATCAGGTTGCAAATTAAAAATAATTTTTTTCTTCATTTAGCTCTGAAAAAATATTTGGGCTTCTAGCAGTGTGTGGGACTTGTTCTATTAGTCCTTCTATACTGACCTCCAGCAGGTTGCAAATTGAATATAATTTTTTTCTGCATCTAGCTCTGAAAAAATATTTGGGCTTCTAGCGGTGTGTGGGACTTGGTCTATTAGTCCATCTATACTGACCTCCATCAGGTTGCAAATTAAAAATATTTTTTTTCTGCATCTAGCTCTGAAAAAATATTTGGGCTTCTAGCAGTGTGTGGGACTTGGTCTATTAGTCCATCTATACTGACCTCCATCAGGTTGCAAATTAAAAATAATTTTTTTCTTCATTTATCTCTGAAAAAATATTTGGGCTTCTAGCAGCGTGTGGGACTTGTTCTATTAGTCCATCTATACTGACCTCCATCAGGTTGCAAATTAAAAATATTTTTTTTCTGCATCTAGCTCTGAAAAAATTTTTGGGCTTCTAGCAGTGTGTGGGACTTGGTCTATTAGTCCATCTATACTGACCTCCATCAGGTTGCAAATTTAAAATAATTTTTTTCTTCATTTAGCTCTGAAAAAATATTTGGGCTTCTAGCAGTGTGTGGGACTTGTTCTATTAGTCCTTCTATACTGACCTCCATCAGGTTGCAAACTGAATATAATTTTTTTCTGCATCTAGCTCTGAAAAAATATTTGGGCTTCTAGCAGTGTGTGGGACTTGGTCTATTAGTCCATCTATACTGACCTCCATCAGGTTGCAAATTAAAAATAATTTTTTTCTTCATTTAGCTCTGAAAAAATATTTGGGCTTCTAGCAGTGTGTGGGACTTGTTCTATTAGTCCTTCTATACTGACCTCCAGCAGGTTGCAAATTGAATATAATTTTTTTCTGCATCTAGCTCTGAAAAAATATTTGGGCTTCTAGCGGTGTGTGGGACTTGGTCTATTAGTCCATCTATACTGACCTCCATCAGGTTGCAAATTAAAAATAATTTTTTTCTGCATCTAGCTCTGAAAAAATATTTGGGCTTCTAGCAGTGTGTGGGACTTGGTCTATTAGTCCATCTATACTGACCTCCATCAGGTTGCAAATTAAAAATAAATTTTTTCTTCATTTATCTCTGAAAAAATATTTGGGCTTCTAGCAGCGTGTGGGACTTGTTCTATTAGTCCATCTATACTGACCTCCATCAGGTTGCAAATTAAAAATAATTTTTTTCTGCATCTAGCTCTGAAAAAATATTTGGGCTTCTAGCAGTGTGTGGGACTTGGTCTATTAGTCCATCTATACTGACCTCCATCAGGTTGCAAATTAAAAATAATTTTTTTCTTCATTTATCTCTGAAAAAATATTTGGGCTTCTAGCAGCGTGTGGGACTTGTTCTATTAGTCCATCTATACTGACCTCCATCAGGTTGCAAATTAAAAATAATTTTTTTCTGCATCTAGCTCTGAAAAAATATTTGGGCTTCTAGCAGTGTGTGGGACTTGGTCTATTAGTCCATCTATACTGACCTCCATCAGGTTGCAAATTAAAAATAATTTTTTTCTTCATTTAGCTCTGAAAAAATATTTGGGCTTCTAGCAGTGTGTGGGACTTGTTCTATTAGTCCTTCTATACTGACCTCCAGCAGGTTGCAAATTGAATATAATTTTATTCTGCATCTAGCTCTGAAAAAATATTTGGGCTTCTAGCGGTGTGTGGGACTTGGTCTATTAGTCCATCTATACTGACCTCCATCAGGTTGCAAATTAAAAATAATTTTTTTCTGCATCTAGCTCTGAAAAAATATTTGGGCTTCTAGCAGTGTGTGGGACTTGGTCTATTAGTCCATCTATACTGACCTCCATCAGGTTGCAAATTAAAAATAATTTTTTTCTGCATCTAGCTCTGAAAAAATATTTGGGCTTCTAGCAGTGTGTGGGACTTGGTCTATTAGTCCATCTATACTGACCTCCATCAGGTTGCAAATTGAATAAAAAAATTTTCTGCATCTAGCTCTGAAAAAATATTTGGGCTTCTAGCGGTGTGTGGGACTTGGTCTATTAGTCCATCTATACTGACCTCCATCAGGTTGCAAATTAAAAATAATTTTTTTCTGCATCTAACCCAGCCAATAGTTTTGGCCTAATACCACAGTTTGGCCACTGAGCTCTGCTCGGTTACCATCCATTGTTTTTTTGTGCAAACAACTCCAGAGTTGTGAATTAGTTAACCACCAAAATGAGTGGAAAAAGGCCTGCTGCTGGTGGAAAGGGGAATAGGCGTGTTGGGAAGGGGAAAAAAGGTTGTGTCCGTGGGGTAGGTGCAGAAGAAAGACCATCTTCCAGCCAAACTAAAATGTCTACTTCTTTTAGCGGACAATGTGATAAGATCCCTTTCTTACGGCCACGCCAATCGCTACAAATTCCAGATGAGGCACAAAAACAGCAGGTGCTTCAACGGATATCAAGTGCTCCTTTAAGTGGGCTCTCCTCCACATCAACTTCAACATCACAGATACTCCAGTCCTCAAAGGTGTCACCCAAATCGCACTTGCTTCCTCACAGCTCCCAAATCTCCAGCTGCCCGTCTGAGTATGAGGTAGAACAGATGGTTGAGTCTGCAGAGCTGTTTACTCATACTATAGCCTGGGAATCAGAGGTCGACTCCAGCGCTTCTGTGAATCCAGACGAGGAAATGATCTGCACTGATGCCCAGAATCTTTATGAGTCGGATCCAGGACCAGACGCAGAAGGTTCTGACCATAATGTAGACCCTCATTCCCAAACTGTAACTCCTGTTGGTGGAGACAATGAGGAAGACGATGATAAGACTCAAATACCTGATTGGAGCGACAACTTTAGTTTTTTGTCAGGGCAGGAACAGGTTGGCTCTGAGGACGACGGGTGTGATAACGCACAGGGTGATGATGATGAGGTCGGAGATCCCACTTACTGTCAACCCACAGTCAGCCAAGAGATGAGGTCAGCAGAGGAGGTGGAGGAAGATGCTAGTGACGACGAGGTCAGGTTGCGCCTTCCTGGACAGAGACGTAGTACTGGAAGCACGTCAACAACTGCATCCTCAAACACAACTCTGCCTCTCACCACAAGTCGTGGTGGCTCTTCAGGTCGCATGGGTGCTAAGCCTTGCATAGCCTGGGCATTTTTTCAGATCGATAAAGATGACCCAACTCGTGTTATCTGTAACATTTGTCAGCAAAAGCTAAGTAGAGGCCAAAAAATACATAGTTTGAGTACTTCATGCATGAACCGGCACATGGACATGAAGCATAAGTTGCAGTGGGAAGCTCAGTGTGCTACAATGCGGCCTAGCCGGCCGGGCCAACCACCGTCTGCCATATCTTGTGCATCCGCGGCCTCTTCATCCTCTGTGACTGGGGGGACAGCAGTCACACCTGTTTTGGGGCGCAGACCTGCCACCTCTTTACCCGCAACAGCCAGCGTGATTGGCAGGTCATCATTTTCTTTGGAGGTGGTAACACCAGCTGGTCTTGAGCGCTGTCCGACATCGATAGCACCACCTTTGGATCAAGGCAACCTAACATGTCCGCCTGCATCTTCCTCACAGACCGGCAGTTTGCCGGGGACACCCTTATCAACCCCGTCTAAGCACAATAGCCAGCCCTCGGTCCCTCAGATGTGGACAAGTAAAAGACCATTTCCTCCTAGCCATGAGAAAGCTAAGAGGTTGAATTTCACCATCTGAAAGCTCTTGGCTACAGAAATGCTGCCTTTCCACCTGGTGGACACAGAGGATTTTCGAGACCTTATGTCCGTCGCAGTGCCCCAGTACCAGATGCCCAGTCGGCACTACTTCTCAAAGAAAGGTGTGCCTGCGCTCCACCAGCATGTCGCACACAACATCACCGCTTCTTTGAGAAACTCTGTGTGTGACAGGGTGCATTTCACCACAGACACTTGGACGAGTAGGCATGGACAGGGGCCTTACATGTCGCTGACTGGGCACTGGGTAACTATGGTGACAGCAGGACAAGGGGCTGCTGTCCAAGTCTTGCCGTCCCCACGAGTTGTGCGTCAATCCTCTTTATGTCAAAGTTCCTCCACTGCTTCTGCCTCCTCAACCTCCTCTCGGTCTTCCACCTGCACCCAAAGCCTGTCTGGTCATGCCACAAGCTTTCTAACTGCGCAGAAGGGATCCTGCACACCTCCTTACTATGCTGGCAGTAGGGCTCAACGTCATCAGGCGGTTTTTACATTGAAATGTCTGGGAAATGTGAGTCACACAGCTGAGGAGTTGTGGTCAGCTCTGGAGAACCAATTTCATGAATGGTTGTCTCCACTGGACCTGAAACCAGGGAAGGCCGTGTGCGACAATGCTGCAAACCTGGGTGCGGCCCTTCGCCGGGGCAATGTCACACACGTGCCTTGTATGGCTCACGTGTTGAACCTGGTTGTCCAGCAATTTTTAGCCCACTATCCCAGACTAGATGGCCTTCTGCAGAGGGTACAGTCGCTGTGTGCTCACTTCCGCCGTTCGCATCCCGCAGCTCAGCGACTTACATCTCTACAGAAGTCGTTGGGCCTGCCACTTCACCGGCTAAAATGCGATGTGCCTACCGGGTGGAATTCAACTCTGCACATGTTGCAGCGACTGTGGCAGCACCGACAAGCCCTGGTGCAATAAGTTCTGACATATAGCCTGGGCCAACGAGATTCAGAGGTGGGGCAAATCACGCTGGAGGAGTGGTCTCAGATCAGGGACCTATGCACCCTTCTGCACAGTTTTGAAATGGCGACGAAGATGTTTAGTGCTGACGATGCCATTATCAGCATGACTATTCCGGTGATTTACATGCTGGAGCACATGTTAAACAGAATTCGGAGTCAGGTGGTGGCACAAGAGGAGGTGGAGGAAGTAGAGGAGGAGGAGTTGTATGCGGAAGGGCTAACATCTGCAAGGTCCAGACGGTCGGCAGCACCAAGGCGGCAGGCATGTGAGGGTGGGGGAGATGATTTTACCAGGGTGCATGGTAGCAGCCAAACTAGTGAGGAAGGTGCAGGAGCTCAGGAAGAAGTGGAGGACAAACTGATGGAAGACTCATCAGATGAGGGAGACCTTGATCACATTTCTGTTGTGCGAGGTTGGGGGGAGAGGACAGAGGAAGGAAGCATGATTGTTACCTCGCCACCAACACAACAGGGACTTGGTGCTCCTGGATGCGCAACACACATGAGTGCCTTCTTGCTGCACTACATGCAACATGACCCTCGAATTGTGAGAATTAGAAATAATCCTGACTACTGGGTTGCCACACTGTTAGATCCCCGGTACAAAAGTAAATTTGCAGAAATTATTCCTGCCATAGAAAGGGATGCACGCATGCAGGAGTATCAGCAGAGACTGTTGCAGAATCTTACATGTGCTTTTCCACAAAATACCAGTGGTGCACGTAGTGAATCTCACAGTTCCAACTTGCCAACCGTGGGACCGTCAAGTGTTCAGCACTCAAACCGTAACAGAACCACAGTATCTGCTGGTAACATCAATTTTGCGGAATCATTTCACCACTTTTTTAGCCCATCCTTTGCAAGGCCACAGGAGACAAGAAGTCTGACACATAGTCAACGCCTAGAGACGATGGTACAGGAGTATCTCCAAGTAAACATTGAAGCCACGACTGTGTCACTGGACCCTTGCTCTTTTTGGGCTTCCAATCTGGATAAATGGCCGGAGCTAGCCACTTACGCCTTGGAGATCTTGTCATGCCCCGCAGCCAGCGTTCTGTCTGAACGTGTGTTCAGCGCTGCTGGTGGTGTGCTGACAGATAAGCGCACGCGGATCTCCACTGATAATGTAGACAGACTCACGTTCATAAAGATGAACAAATCATGGATCCGAAACGACTTTTCTACCCCTGTGTCATCCTGGGGAGAGTAAAAGCTTGATGATTGGTTAAAATCACCCTACCAACCGTTTTAAGCTTTCAAATTACTAATCATGTTTATCTGTATCTTGACTGGAAAATAATTTGGGCTTTGTAGCAGTGTGCAGCACTGATCCTATTAGGCCATCTATAATAAGCTCCACCAGATTTAAAATTAAAAATAATTTTTAGCTGCATCTAGCCCGGAAAATAATTTTGGGGCTCCGAGATGCGCAAGACACATAAGTGCCTTCTTGCTGCACTACCAGCAGCATGACCCTCATATTGTCAGAATTCAAAGTAATCATGACTACTGGGTTGCCACACTCTTAGATCCCCCAAACTTTTCGATCAACCTTTTCATTTTAATAAAGACCAAAAAAATGGTCATTTTTGAAATTATAAGCATTAGCAGGTTGTTAGAAACTGAAATCAAACAGTTTTCAACTCAAAACTTTATTCTAGGTGATGTTACATTTTCACATAGGACCCCTTGTTCGAAAGGAGCTTCTGAACTCTCTCGTCCATTGAATTTGTCAGGTTTTGGATGGTTTCTGCTTCAATTGTTTTGCATGAGGACAGAATACCCTCCCAGAGCTGTTGCTTAGATGTGAACTGCCTCCCGCCATCATAGACACTCCTTTTAATGATGCTCCAAAGGTTCTGAATGGGGTAGAGGTCAGGGGAGCATGGGGGTCACACCATAAGTTTGTCCCCTTTTATGCCCATATCAGCCAGAGATGCAGATGTTTTATGTGCAGCATGAGATGGTGCATTATCATGCAGAAAAATGATCTTGCTGTGAAATACACGTTTCTTCTTCTTGAACCATGGCAGGAAGTGCTGTTTGAGAAAATCCACATACATTATGGAGTTCATCTTTAGCGCCTTCAGGGATCCTAAAGGGGCCGACAATCTCTCTCCCCATGATTCCAGCCCAAAACATTACTCCACCTCCTCCTTGTTGGCGCTGTAGCCGTGTTTGCGTGGGGTGTCCATCAACCAGCCATCCTCCACTCCATTCATCTGGACCATCGAGCGCTGCACGGCACTCATCCGTGAACAAAACAGTTTTGAAATCAGTCTTCATGTAATGTTTGGCCCACTGGAGCCGTTTCTGCTTGTGTGAAGTGGATAGAGGAGGTCGACAGGATGGCGTATGCACAGCTGCAAACCTCTGAAGGACCCTGCATCTTGTTGTTCGGGGGACGTTGGAGGCACAAGCAGCTTCAAAAACTTGTCTGCTGCTATGACAAGGCTTTTTTGCCGCTGCTCTTTCAACCTGACGTAATTGCCTGTAGGAAAGAGTCCTCAATTTGCCCTTATCAGCACGCACACGTGTGTACTGTGAATCAGCTACATACTTCTTGATTGCCAAGACACTTCATCCTGATCATCGCACAATGTTGATTGTAGTCATGCCTTGACCTAAACACTCCACAATTTGTTGCTTCTCAGCAGCCGACACATCCTTTTTCTTTCCCATTTTGGCAGAAAATGTAGGCTGCTTAATAATGTGAGAGAGCCTTCTTAAGTAGTCTTGCCTTTCATTGGACAAACCTGCCAAACTAATTAGCACAGGTGTCTGCAATTGCTTACAGTGATATAAAGAGCCCTGACACACATCACCATCAATGAGTTTAACTGACAAACAAACAAATTCTTCCCTTATCACTCCTAAACACTTTTTGCATAATAATTTGGAACGCGGTGTACATGTGCTTTTCCACAAAACACCAGTGGTTCACGTAGTGAATCTTACAGTTCTAACTTGCCAACCGTGGTCTGTATGGAATTGTTCAATAAAGGGCCCAAAATTAAGATAACATAGATGGGAGAGGTCTCTATGAATAGGAATTCCTAAGTATTTGATACCCTGTGAGGGCCAGGCAAAGGGAAAGTTGGACTGGATGGAATCCTATATGGATTTAGGGAGGGAGACATCGAGGGCCTCAGACTTCGCTGCATTGATTTTAAAATTTTACCATGTAACAAAGTGATCTATTTCAGCCATAACAGCAGGGATGGATATATGTGATTGAGTGATATATACTAGGACATCATCAGCAAATAGAGAGCACTTGTACTCGGTGCCTCCCACCTCAATCCACCTAATATTGGGGTTATGGCGAATTGATGAGAGCAGGTGCTCCGTCACTAGGATGTATAAGAGAGGGGACAGAGGACATCCCTGCCTTGTCCCATTGGTGATTGTGAAAGGTGATGAAAATGTTCTGACGCACCCCCGGGGCCTTGGGACACCCGGAGCCGGACCCTTTTTGGTGGATGCTGGTGGTTGTAGTCTTCGTGGCGGCGATCCGGTTCCGTGGCTCAGGGCGGTCAAACCAGTGGCGGAACTATTTATGTGGTTTTGATGTTTAAATGTCCGACTACGCCACCCGTGGATTGCGGTCAGAGTGAACCGCCGCTACAGGGCAGACCGCTAAGGCTGGTGTTGTGGGTGCAGCAGAGCGTAGCATAACTCCCCACGGGAGGAGTATAGCCTCAGGGCAGTGTATGCGAAGGATGGGGGTGATGGTGCAGGGCAGCAGCAGTAACGACACGGAGTCAGTGATGCAGTTCAGGGCCTTTACTCACAGTTCTTATTATCCAGACCACGTCTGCAGGTAACGGCTGCCCATGTCGTACTGTGCTCACCAGGTGAGGGGCTCAGACAACTCCCAGATAAATTTGGAGCGCTTCACAGGACCCCCTTTGTGTGTCCTTTGTCTGGCCTTTCTTACCAACACTTTTGTCCGGCTGCCTCGGGCCTCCTCTTGGTAAACTTGGCGCCAGTTTCCCTGACCCTTTGTGGTGCCTTCCTAGCGGGTGGAGCAAGGGGCTGCGCCACATAAAATGTCAGAGCCTCCGGTTTCTAGCTGAGGGTCGTTTCCTGCCTCCACTAGTTCGGGGACCGGTCTCCCCCTTTGGCCTGACCCCTCCACGCAGGTGGATTCGGGCGTGCGGTGGCGACTCGCCCGTCCGCACCCCTGGGATCCCTTCATTCCTCGTTCCTGGAACCTTCTCCGCTCCTCTTCCTTCCTTCTCCCTCTTGCAGGCCTGGGCCTCTGTTACTAGGCCCGCCTCCGGAGCAGAGCTCATGCAGAGCCCCTGCTCCCTGCCACTTCTGCTCAGACTTCTCTGCACTGAACTAAGATGGTGCCCACCTTTTATACTCCCTTCTCAATGCACCCAGGAACTGCTTCCTCCCTGCTCCTGCACTGCAGGGTTCCCCTTCCTCAGTGTTCCCTCCCCCCACTCCAGCCAGGGACAGGGACTGTCGTGCCCATCTCAGGGGCATATTGGTCGCCCTGCCCCACGGCAATGTGGTGTAATGCATGCAGGTGTCGGGTCCTGATCCACACTCCATCCTTATCTGAGAGTGAGATATCACACCTCTGGGTGAGGTGCAATACGTCTGTAGCAACCGAGCCCTCGGTGCTACAGTTCCATTTATCTTCAGCCTAGGTGACGTATTGTGATACAGGGCCGTGATTTTGGCTATAAAAGGGTCCCCTAGACCCCTACCCCAAGGTTTTTAAGAGAATCATATATGGCGTGCCAGGAGACTCTATGGAATGCTTTCTCAGCATCCAACGAGAGTATCTACTTACAAATTTTTAACTGCATCTAGCCCAGGAAATACTTTGTGCCTAGTAGCAGTGTCTGCTAGTCAGCGGATTATCCCGGCTGTTAAGCAAGCTACACCACCTGTAGTTTGGACACTTAATTTTTTCAAAGGAAATGCTTCGGGACCACGGGATACTCAGTGAAGAGCATCAGGAGGCACCCCAAGGCATAGGGGCTGGGACTGGCACTAGGATGCCTTGCGGTGGACAGCCGAGCTCGATCCTTATAAAAGCTTTTTAACTGCAGCAGCTTTAGTGGACGCTACTGGAGCTGGAATTACGCGGCTGCTGGCATGAGACTTGCCCTCCAATAGATCCTTGTAAATGGATTTAAAGTGTATTCATTCAAATTAGAGGGACAATTTAAATTAAAAAGCTTAGAGCTGCCTCCACCACAGGGGGGCTCTCTCGACCCACCAGCGGACAGGCACCAGTATTGGGAGAGGGGGGCTGGCCGTCAGGGTTCACCGCGGCTCTGGCACAAACCCGGCGACACGGAGGTGGCACGGGCAGGAGCGGACTGGCCGTCTCGGCTTCTCACTTTTTGGATTTTAGAAGGGCATGACATGCCTATATCTGTGTCTCCCCCTCCTTTTACTCCTCCACCTCTTTTCTTTTCGCATGACTATATGTACTTGTCACTTTTCCATGTGTTAGTTGTGTCTTCTGAGCAGTTTGTCAGCTTTTGGACACCTTTGAAGGTGTTTTCTATGTGTTTCTATGTGTTTTTGTTTGCCTGCCATTGGTTTTAACGGTGTTCGAAGGTGTTCGACGAACAGTTCGACGAACAGTTCGGCGAACACACGGGTGTTCGACGAACCGAACCGAACTCGAACACTACGGGGGTGGCTCAACACTACTCACAATTAAAGAGGATGCATTGCAGGCGGAGCACGATGAGATGGAGCAAGGAGCCATACAGGGTGATTACACACAGCCCAGACTCATCTCATCCCAACGTGGATTGTGTGACAATGAGGAAAAAGAGGAGGAGGAGCTAGTTTCATGTGCTATAGATGGTACTACCTGCACAACTGTCATACCGTCTGTTCAGCGTGGATGGCCTGAGGACAGGGAGGAGGAGGATAGCATGGTCAGTTGTCCTCTTTGTGAGGACACGGAAGTCTTGCCTGTTAGCATTCTGGCACGCATGGCTGAGTTTATGTTATGCTGCCTTTCCCATGACTCTCGCGTTGTCCAAATTTTGGATGACAGTCATTTCTGGTTTTTGACACTTCTAGACCCATGCTACAAGAAGAACTTTCTATCTCTTATTCCCGAGGCGGACAGGTCAACTAAAATGGGGCAGTACCAGTAGGCCCTTGTTGCGGAATTATTAAAAAAATTCCTATCTGAAAACGCTGGCAGGATAGGTCACAGTTCATTGGACAACTAAGGAGTACAGGCGAGAGAAACACAACTCCAATACAGCAGAGGCAGGGGAACACTGTCAAAGTTCTGGGACAGTTTTCTCAGACCCTCCCATCTTACAGGCCCTTAGGTGCGGGGTACTCTCACAAGGAGTGCAAAGTTAGGGAAGATGATGAGGGAGTACCTTGCTAATCATACCAATGTACTCAGTGATTCCTCTGTGCCTTTATTGGATATCCAAGCTGTACAAGTGGCATGAACTGGCTCTCTATGCCTTGGAGGTCCTGGCCTGCCCTGCCGCTAGCTTTTATCAGAGCGAGTTTTTAGTGCCGCTGGTGGAATTATAACTGATAAGTGCATCCTCCTGTCAACTGAAAATGCTGACAGGCTGACTCTTATAAAAATGAACAAGTGCTGGATTAGGCCAGTGTTCTCAACACCACCTAATGATAGCAGCGTAACATAAACACAAATCCAGTCTCTTTTTTTGGGAGGTCTATTCCCATGCACCTCTTCACACCTACACATGGGTAAATGCTTCCTGATTTTGTCTATTTTCTCTTGTCCTCCTCTTTCTCCTCATCTTCCATCACCATATCATTCACCACCATATCTACCATATCACCTCCTCTACGTGTCTTGCGAGGGGCATTGGAAATCCTTCAAATTTTTGGCAGCTTTTGCATTCAGTGCATAGGCAAACACTATGGGAGACCCACTTCCTAACAATGGGAACAATGTTTTTAGGAGGCTCTCTGATATCTACGTGTCTTGCAAGGGGCATTGGAGTTCCTCCAAATTTTTGGCAGCTTGTGCATTCACTGCATAGGCAAACACTATGGGAGACCCACTTCTAAATAATGGGAACATTTTTTCATGAGGCCCTCTACGTCTCTTCCAAGGGGCATTGGAATGCCTCCAAATTTTTGGCAGCTTTTGCATTCACTGCATAGGCAAACACTATGGGATACTCACTTCCTAATAAAGGGAACATTGTTCTTAGGAGGCTCTCTGACCTTTATGTCTCATGCAAGGGGCATTGGAGTTCTCCCAAATTTTTGGCAGCCCTTGCAGTCAAAGCATATGCAATAACAGTATAGGAGACCCACTCATTAATAATGGGAACATAAAAGCATAGCTGGCTGATGGCTCTCTAACAATAGCGAGGGCCGACTGCTGGACCTTTAAGAATGGTAAGGGCCGCCTGATGGCCCTATAAAAATAGGCTTTGTGACTTTCACAGTCCCTCCTTCATAAATGAAACAGGGTGTGTCTGATGATGTGTCACACACCACATGGCCAGATAAGGCTGTAAAATGTTAAAATGACATTTCCTGGTGAATGCATTTGTCTTGGTTGAAAGCAATGCAAAAATGCAAAAATGCATCAAAAACGCTACATGTGAACATAGCCCAAGGTGTGGAGGAGCATTTTTGTTTTTGGTTATTTATTTTGTCTTATATGCAAGTCAATAACCTGGAAAGGATGTTCCTTAACATATTTCCCAGGAAAATCCATTTTGGTTTCGTTTTTGTATGTTTTATTGTGAGTTCGTAAAAGTGGCGTACTAGCTCTGACAAAATTGTTGACAGAAGTGACCTGGAAGTCAGAAATGCTTCCAGGGGTCTTCCCCATGCTGTTCCCATGTCATTTGAGCACTGTTCCCATCGATTTGGGCAATTTTTAGGCCCTCTGCAGACCTCCAGGGGTGACGCCGGAAAAATGCTCGAGTTTCCCATAGACATACATTCCAATTTGCTCGATCTGAGCATCGAGCACCCGAGGATTTTAGTGCTCGCCCATCACTAGTTATAATGAGTTGTCAGAATTTCTGTTGTCGTTCTTCAGTTTGACCACTAGTGCTGTTGTTCACCTTAATAATTGTGCTGCAATCCCACTCCTTACCACTGAAGGCTACTGTAGTGTTCTGCAACTGCCCTTTACTAAGATGGCAGATTCTGATCCTGTTGTATCTATCTTGTTTCCTGTTTGAGCCTACTTAAAGCTGCATGGATCTCTCACTCATTGCTTAAGTATTGTGTCTAGCTGTTAGCCTAGTTCCAGTCTCCAGCTCCTGAACATTCTTACCCAGACTGTTCTCACCTATCTATGGATTGTTTCCTACAACTCCTTTTGCTAAGTCAAAGAACTTCTACTACCGCTTGCTGTTCCTGCTTGTGCTTCTTCGACCACTGGTTTCCAACAGTGCTACGCCAGTATCTTAACATGAGTTTAAAACACTTTTGAATTAATTCTATGCATATATAGAAATAATTACAACATTTTATTGCCTAAATTTTATTCTATTTTAGAATCTAATGTAAATATTTCATCATGTAAAACAGAATGCTTCACAAATTAACAGAAAAAAAGGAAAAGGAAATTTTATATACAGTTTATAACATGTTTATACACAATGGAAAGCTTTAGCCATGAAAGAAATATGCATATATTTATAGGGGGTGGGGGGGGACGACACAAAACAGAAACTAAAAATGATTTTATATAAAAATATAAAAATTCATTATTTTATTGTTCTAATACTACAAAAAGAAAATAATGTACATAAAATTGAACATAAAAACACCAGTGTAAGTATTACATTCTCTCAATGTACCTTCAAAATAATACTTATTGCGCTTTGCTAATCCATCTGTTTATTCATATTTTACAGTGAAAACAGTATTGGAAAATTCATAGAAGAGATAGTATAAATATGAAAAATATTGAATGACACGAGACCTTTGTGACACATGATCTTCAGAAAAATAGCATTACTAAGTACACTGAATCATGAGCAATGAATTGACAGTATGCACATTTATCAAATGATCTTTCAGCATCATATAAAAACTAGGCAATAAATGCAAACATCCACAATGAATTATTCATCTAAATATATTAATGCTATTGGCATATCACAAACCTAACAATGTTAAAAGTAGCTTTAAAGAGTATCTTTCAATTGCCAAAACTTTTTCAACTGATGCCATTGTTGTCTTGAATCTAGCATTGTTTATCTTGGGTTCCCTTGCTTCACCATTCCTGGGATATGGTTTACTTTTCCTGAATTTAAAGAGGTCTTTTTAACCAAGTAATGAGTATTCATTGTCTCGTCCCCAAGAAGACTCTGACAGAGAAAACGCCCAGATTGCCAAAAAGGTTAGATTAGTACATAGATAAAAGGGGGGTGTATTTCAGGAGATGAGAGGTGCAGGAACAAAAAATAAGCAATGCCAGATTCAGGAGAACAGTGACATTTACAGCTGGTTAGCAAAAATACATATCTATGGAACTCAACAAGTCCTTTTTAAGACAAGAATCAAAATGCAGCTTTTGTAGCATTTGAGCCAAATACAGGAGTGGATCAAAAAGAAAGAAACGTTGATAAGAAAAATTTATACCTCTTATTTCTTGTAACTACTTCTGGGTTTGGCTCAAAACAATGCTACAAAAGCTGCACGTATGATCTTGGCTTAAAAGGGCTTGGAAGAATCAACTGAAAGGCTTCAATGTATAATGGGTATGAAGGGGAGAGTTAAGACACTTAGACCCCACCAATCAACCAATAATTGAAAATCCAGATAAACCCCTTCATATAGACATTTCTTTAATCTTGACAATCAGTGAACTATACAATACTGTGGTCAAGGGAAGATTGTATTTATTTTAATATTTACTAAATGGCACTGAGTTATGGTTCACTGTGAGAGGACCGGGGATTCCAGCACGAGTATAATAATGGACATTACTAATAAGGGACATAATTTGTCTGTGAATCAAATTTCTTGGGAAACAAAACACGAGAAGAGAAGAATATTGAAATTGGAATACTGTATGATCTGCTCCTCGCTACTGTCAAGCTATCATGACTTTTTAAAAATACAATTCATCTGTACTTTGCCACAGCAGTTTGCATGTGTTATACTGTACATTAACATAAAATGTTGTATTCCTGCATTAGCTGTAAAAAAAGACTGTTATGTGCTTTTCTGTCATATGCAACCATGCACCATGTTGCTGAATTAAATAAATTTGTGTTAACGATGCACAGATTCTATAATTGTCAATGGAACAAATTGACAAGAGCATGAGCTATTGGACTACATTTAGTGGGCAAGTGTCTGATGGCTAGAATTGTGGCAAATGATATACAGGGGCAAGGTAAGGATGGGCAAATGGTACTCCAGTGCAGTTACATACACTTCAATAAAATTGTGCAGTGCAATAGAATTGTACATTTACTAGATCACAAGTAAATATCTGGATCTGGTGGACAATATAATAGGGAAATACTGCACTCCTAAGGTATTTGGATGCTTGGATAGGGACCAACTCCCGTAGAATTCAAATGAAAAATAATCCGGCACTCCCAAGTTTTTGATGTAAAATCCAAATCTTTAATTGCATGGTGCAATGTAGTGTATAATTTATGTGACATTTCGGTCAACTTGACCTTTTTCAAACATCACAATTATTGTGGGGCCACATACATCACGTTATAGAGGCTGCGCTGTAGGAAACGTGACCATTGTTGCCAGGAGTAAGGTTCTGCCCACAGCGCAGCCTCTATAACGTGATCCATGTGGCCCCACAATAATTGTGCATGTTTGAAAAAGGTCAAGTTGACCAAGACATTGCGTAAATTTTTCAACATCAAATACTTGGGAGTGCCGGATTCTTTTTCATTTAAATATCTGATGGCGATATAGGTGACAGCGTACATGGGGGACAATGCTGAACTCTAGAGGCCACATAAACAGATCAATCATTCAAACAGTATTGCAAGCTTTAGTTTGTGTTAAAAGACCAGATAAAGCTGAAAAAGAGAAAAAAAATGCCTTGTAGACAAATTAAACTAATACATATAAATATGCTGAATCCTCATGTCTCGTTTATTGAGTTGTATGAAAGTTTTATTTCTTTTCCTTCAGAGATTAAACTGGTTGATGGCTCTTCGGTATTGCTTTGCCTTTTTTTGGACTAACACAGTTTAATGAATTTTAACTAAAGATTGCATAAACATTAAACCTAATCACTTCCTGTCTTTTCTCCACTTTTTTTTTATTATTCATGATAGCATGTGTAATTACATTTTGAACCATTCACAAATTATTATTTGCTCACTTCTTGATAAAATTAACTAGCCCTTGATGCATCATGTAAAAAAAAAAAATAAGAAAATTATGTTTTGGTTATAACATACAAACAGACAAAAATAAGTAAATCCAGCAAATCCATTTTAAATTATGGATATAAACATATTTAAAGTTTTAATAAAATAGATAAGTTATGTACATAATGCCAAACCAGTCCATACGTTGTTGATACTTCATAAGATATGGTGACTTAAAATGATGGCTGAATATACTTAATTGTCTTCATTACTCATGTAATTATTGCGGATAGAGTCTTAAACAGTTCCAAGTAGAAAACTTATGGTTGTATTATGTGCCTTGGCATGCGCTGATGGTCTGATTTTCCACGTGACTTACGCTCCTGTGGGTTTATATGTTTCCATTTATTTGCAGACATTTTCAGTTTTCTCTTCCTTTTATCTGTGCACCATACTTTTTCACAATATTCCTCAACTTTTTGAAAATTACTATATCCAATCAACTGCAAGAACTCTTTATACCATTGTTTTGATGACTGGGGAATGATTGGCTGTCCGGGACATGGCATTTTTTGGAGTGTAACTTCTTCTTCTTCCTCTTTATGAAACATGTCATCAACACGCTCTTCTTCAAAAATTTCCAGAGTCATTTTTCTAATTGTATGGACATAAGAATTCTCCACAGTTTGGCAATAATATATCCCAGCATCTGATTTTTGCAATTTTAGAAATAGAAGTCCAAACGCTGTCATTATAATTCTTTCACCTGTTTTGACCTAAAGAAAAAAAAACAATGTTCTAATCACTATAATAATTGTTTTAAAAAATACTTGGAATAAGAATGTATACAGTATTAAGGGGGTTGTCTTGGACTTTAATATTGATGGCCTATCCTTAGGATAGGTGATCAATGTTTGATTTTTGGAGGTGCAACACTCAGCACCGCCACTGATCAGCTGCTTCCGGTTGCCAGATGCAGCTGGAACTGCTCAGTTAAGCAACTGCACAGCGGAGCTCCATCTACTGTATATTGGCCATGGCTGAGTATTGCACATTCGCCTCCTATTCTAATAAATAGAGGGTGGATGTGCAGTACCTGGCCGCCACCAATATTCTATGCAGTGCAGCCCCGTAATTGAGCAGTTCCGGCCGACACCAGGAATAGCTGATTGGCGGGGGTGCCGGAGTTGCACCCCCACTGATCAGACATTGATGACCTATCTTAAGGATAGGCCATCAATTTTAAATCCCTTTGAAGACTATGAATGTGAGGTACAGTACCAGTCTGTGGGCATAAGTAGCACTTCATCTAGCATAACATTTTTCTAACTTTCCAGCTGACTTTCAATCATTTGATAATTAGAATGTATATTAAGAAACTAATTAAAAAGCAAATATTAACAGTTATACTTACAGTAATTGCAATTTTTAATTATAAAAATGCTGAAAGGTGGGACTACCGACCAGATGTAAATGTCAAACAGGGTAGTAGGTAAAATAAAATGTAACTTTTATTTATAAAGGTTAAAAAGAACCAGGAGGGCTCACAAAGGACACTACAAAAATCTAAAAAGAAAACGACAATCACACAAAATATATGTAGTCACCTAACACAGAAGAGAGAAAATATATTCTCTAGCGTTGTATCCTAATAAATGTGATAGTGACACAATGAAGGCAAAATATATGAGAAAACAACAATCTCACCGTGAGTTGGAGTAGGACCTTACTCCACCACCAACCACATAGGAGATAATAACGATGGGGGGGGGGACAAAAATTACCCACACAATACCCACAAAATATCTCATGTGTAATATAAAATGAAGGGGGATCTAATGCACATGTCTAAAAATGTCTCCCTACGCGTTTCATGCCTTAAATCATCAGTGGAGGGTGGGGAAGAAGGATAGCCATAATGGCTGAGATCAATAGGGATTCCAGAAAAAATATGGAAATGGATGTGTGTAGGGAGACATTTTGAGGCATGTGCATTAGATCCTTCTTCATTTTATATTACACATGAGATATTTTGTGGGTATTGTATGGGTAATTTTTGTCCCCTGTCATCGTTATTATCTCCTCTGTGGTTGGTGTGCTCCTTCCTGGATATACACCGGCAAAGTGGGGATCCTATCTGGCATGAGTAAGGTCCTACTCCAACTCACGGTGAGACTGTTCCTTTCTCATATATTTTGCCTTCATTGTGTCACCATCACATCAATTAGGATACAACGCAGGTTTAATAAGTAGGATTTCTTGCCTTATAAATGGGGTTGGGACCATCAGTTGTGTTGTGCAGAAGTCTGGTGGATACACAGCTGATAGTCCTACTGAATAGACTGTTAGAATTTGTATTATGGCAAGGAAAAAGCAGCTAAATAAAGAAAAACGAGTGGCCATCATTACTTTAAGAAATGAAGGTCAGTCAGTGTGAAAAATTGGGAAAACTTTGAAAGTGTCCCTAAGTGCAGTTGCAAAAACCATCAAGCGCTACAAAGAAACTGGCTCACATGAGGACCGCCCCAGGAAAGGAAGACCAAGAGTCACCTCTGCTTCTGAGGATAAGTTTATTTGAGTCACCAGCCTCTGAAATCGCAGGTTAAATGCAGCTCAGATTAAAGACCAGGTCAATGCCACACAGAGTTCTAGCAGCAGACACATCTCTTGAGCAACTGTTAAGAGGAGACTTTGTGCAGCGGGCCTTCATGGTAAAATAGCTGCTAGGAAACCACTGCTAAGGACAGGCAACAAGCAGAAGAGACTTGTTTGGGCTAAAGAACACAAGGAATGGACATTAGACCAGTGGAAATCTGTGCTTTTGTCTGATGAGTCCAAATTTGAGATCTTTGGTTCCATCCACCGTGTCTTTGTGCGACGCAGAAAAGGTGATTGGATGGACTCTACATGCCTGGTTCCCACCGTGAAGCATGGAGGAGGAGGTGTGATGGTGTGGGGGTACTTTGCTGGTGACACTGTTGGGGATTTATTCAAAATTGAAGGCATTCTGAACCAGCATGGCTACCACAGCATCTTGCAGTGGCATGCTATTCCATCCGGTTTGCGTTTAGTTGGACCATCATTTATTTTTCAACAGGACAATGACCCCAAACACACCTCCAGGCTGTGTAATGGCTATTTGACCAAGAAGGAGAGCGATGGGGTGCTATGCCAGATGACCTGGCCTCCACAGTCATCAGACAAGAGCACAATTGAGATGGTTTGGGGTGAGCTGGACCGCAGAGTGAAGGCAAAAGGGCCAACAAGTGCTAAGCATCTCTGGGAACTCCTTCAAGATTGTTGGAAGACCATTTCTGGTGACTACCTCTTGAAGCTCATCAAGGGAATGCCAAGAGTGTGCAAAGCAGTCATCAAAGCAAAAGGTGGCTACTTTGAAGAACCTAGAATATAAGACATATTTTGAGTTGTTTCACACTTTTTTGTTAACTATATAATTCCACATGTGTTAATTCATAGCTTTGATACCTTCAGTGTGAATATAAAATTTTCATAGTCATGAAAATACAGAAAAATCTTTAAATGAGAAGGTGTGTCCAAACTTTTGGTCTGTACTGTATATATAATGTATTAGCTAAGTTTTCTTAACTCTTTGTGAGGAGAAATAGAAATTAAAACAGCAATTTTGCTGTTGTTTTTATGCTTTAAATGTTTCACTAAATTTACTGTAAACTATTCAGTGGGTCAGTGTGGTAATAGCCTCAAATTTTTTATTGCCACAAGGCTGACAAGAGAAACTGCACCATACCATTTGTTGTGCAATTTCTCCTGAGTAAGCAGATATCCCAAATGTGATGGAAAACTACTGTTTGGGCGCAAGGCAAGGCCTGGAAAGGAAGGAACACCATTTGACTTTTGGAGTGCAAAATTGGCTGGAATAAATAGTGAACGCCATGTCGCATTTGCAGAGCCCCTGATCTGCGTTAGCAGTGAAAATCCCCCACAAGTTACTCCATTTTGGAAACTACACCTATCAAGGAACTTATCTAGAGGTGTGATGAGCATCTTGAACCTGCAGGTGCTTCACAGAATTTTATAACATTGAGCCGTGAAAATTAAAAAATAAATGTTTCACGCAAAAATTATGCTTTAGCCCCAAATTTTTCCTTTTCACAAGGGTAACAGGAGTAGTGTTGAGCCACCCCCGTAGTGTTCGAGTTCGGTTCGTCGAACACCCGTGTGTTCGTCGAACTGTTCGTCGAACACCTTCGAACACCGTTAAAACCAATGGCAGGCAAACAAAAACACATAGAAACACATAGAAAACACCTTCAAAGGTGTCCAAAAGCTGACAAACTGCTCAGAAGACACAACTAACACATGGAAAAGTGACAAGTACATATAGTCATGCGAAAAGAAAAGAGGTGGAGGAGTAAAAGGAGGGGGAGACACAGATATAGGCATGTCATGCCCTTCTAAAATCCAAAAAGTGAGAAGCCGACACGTTCAGTCCGCTCCTGCCCGTGCCACCTCCGCGTCGCCGGGTTTGTGCCAGAGCCGCGGTGAACCCTGATGGCCAGCCCCCCTCTCCCAATACTGGTGCCTGTCCGCTGGTGGGTCGAGCGAGCCCCCCTGTGGTGGAGGCAGCTCTAAGCTTTTTAATTTAAATTGTCTCTCTAATTTGAATGAATACACTTTAAATCCATTTACAAGGATCTATTTGAGGGCAAGTCTCATGCCAGCAGCCGCGTAATTCCAGCTCCAGTAGCGTCCACTAAAGCTGCTGCAGTTAAAAAGCTTTTATAAGGATCGAGCTCGGCTGTCCACCGCAAGGCATCCTACTGCCAGTCCCAGCCCCTATGCCTTGGGGTGCCTCCTGATGCTCTTCACTGAGTATCCCATGGTCCCGAAGCATTTCCTTTGAAAAAATTAAGTGTCTAAACTACAGGTGGTGTAGCTTGCTTAACAGCCGGGATAATCCGCTGACTAGCAGACACTGCTACTAGGCACAAAGTATTTCCTGGGCTAGATGCAGTTAAAAATTTGTAATTAGATACTCTCGTTGGATGCTGAGAAAGCATTCCATAGAGTCTCCTGGCACGCCATATATGATTCTTTTAAAAAGCTTGGGGTAGGGGTCTAGGGGACCCTTTTATAGCCAAAATCACGGCCCTGTATCACAATACGTCACCTATGCTGAAGATAAATGGAACTGTAGCACCCTGAGGGCTCGGTTGCTACAGAGGTATTGCACCTCACCCAGAGGTGTGATATCTCACTCTCAGGTAAGGATGGAGTGTGGATCAGGACCCGACACCTGCATGCATTACACCACATTGCCGTGGGGCAGGGCGACCAATATGCCTCTGAGATGGGCACGACAGTCCCTGTCCCTGGCTGGAGTGGGGGGAGGGAACACTGAGGAAGGGGAACCCTGTAGTGCAGGAGCAGGGAGGAAGCAGTTCCTGGGTGCATTGAGAAGGGAGTATAAAAGGTGGGCACCATCTTAGTTCAGTGCTGAGAAGTCTGAGCAGAAGTGGCAGGGAGCAGGGGCTCTGCATGAGCTCTGCTCCGGAGGCGGGCCTAGTAACAGAGGCCCAGGCCTGGAAGAGGGAGAAGGAAGGAAGAGGAGCGGAGAAGGCTCCAGGAACGAGGAATGAAGGGATCCCAGGGGTGCGGACGGGTGAGTCGCCACCGCACGCCCGAATCCACCTGCGTGGAGGGGTCAGGCCAAAGGGGGAGACCGGTCCCCGAAACTAGTGGAGGCAGGAAACGACCCTCAGCTAGAAACCGGAGGCTGTGACATTTTATGTGGCGCAGCCCCTCGCTACACCCGCTAGGAAGGCACCACATAGGGTCAGGGAAACTGGCGCCAAGTTTACCAAGAGGAGGCCCGAGGCAGCCGGACAGAAGGGTTGGTAAGAAAGGCCAGACAAAGGACACACAAAGGGGGTCCTGAGAAGCGCTCCAAAGTTATCTGGGAGTTGTCTGAGCCCCTCACCTGGTGAGCACAGTACGACGTGGGCAGCCGTTACCTGCAGACGTGGTCTGGATAATAAGAACTGTGAGTAAAGGCCCTGGACTGCATCACTGACTCCGTGTCGTTACTGCTGCTGCCCTGCACCATCACCCCCATCCTCCGCATACACTGCCCTGAGGCTATACTCCTCCCGTGGGGAGTTATGCTACGCTCTGCTGCACCCACAACACCAGCCTCAGCGGTCTGCCCTGCAGCGGCGGATCACTCTGACCGCAATCCACGGGTGGCGTAGTCGGACATTTAAACATCAAAACCACATAAATAGTTCCGCCACTGGTTTGACCACCCTGAGCCACGGAACCGGGTCGCCGCCACGAAGACTACAACCACCAGCATCCACCAAAAAGGGTCCGGCTCCGGGTGTCCCAAGGCCCAGGGGGTGCATCAGAACATTTTCATCACCTTTCACAATCACCAATGGGACAAGGCAGGGATGTCCTCTGTCCCCTCTCTTATACATCCTAGTGACGGAGCACCTGCTCTCATCAATTCGCCATAACCCCAATATTAGGTGGATTGAGGTAGGAGGCACCGAGTACAAGTGCTCTCTATTTGCTGATGATGTACTAGTATATATCACTCAATCACATATATCCATCCATGCTGTTATGGCTGAAATAGATTACTTTGTTACATGGTCAAATTTTAAAATCAATGCAGCGAAGTCTGAGGCCCTCGATGTCTCCCTCCCCAAATCCATATAGGATTCCATCCAGTCCAACTTTCCCTTTGCCTGGCCCTCACAGGGTATCAAATACTTAGGAATTCCTATTCATAGAGACCTCTCCCATCTATGTTATCTTAATTTTGGGCCCTTTATTGAACAACTCCATACAAACCACGGTTGGCAAGTTAGAACTGTAAGATTCACTACGTGAACCACTGGTGTTTTGTGGAAAAGCACATGTACACTGAGTTCCAAATTATTATGCAAAAAGTGTTTTGGAGTGATAAGGGAAGAATTTGTTTGTTTGTCAGTTAAACTTATTGATGGTGATGTGTGTCAGGGCTCTTTATATCACTGTAAGCAATTGCAGACACCTGTGCTAATTAGTTTGGCAGGTGTGTCCAATGAAAGGCAAGACTACTTAAGAAGGCTGTCTCACATTATTAAGCAGCCTACATTTTCTGCCAAAATGGGAAAGAAAAAGGATGTGTCGGCTGCTGAGAAGCAACAAATTGTGGAGTGTTTAGGTCAAGGCATGACTACAATCAACATTGTGCGATGATCAGGATGAAGTGTCTTGGCAATCAAGAAGTATGTAGCTGATTCACAGTACACACGTGTGCGTGCTGATAAGGGCAAATTGAGGACTCTTTCCTACAGGCAATTACGTCAGGTTGAAAGAGCAGCGGCAAAAAAGCCTTGTCATAGCAGCAGACAAGTTTTTGAAGCTGCTTGTGCCTCCAACGTCCCCCGAACAACAAGATGCAGGGTCCTTCAGAGGTTTGCAGCTGTGCATACGCCATCCTGTCGACCTCCTCTATCCACTTCACACAAGCAGAAACGGCTCCAGTGGGCCAAACATTACATGAAGACTGATTTCAAAACTGTTTTGTTCACGGATGAGTACCGTGCAGCGCTCGATGGTCCAGATGGATGGAGTGGAGGATGGCTGGCTGATGGACACCCCACGCAAACACGGCTACAGCGCCAACAAGGAGGAGGTGGAGTAATGTTTTGGGCTGGAATCATGGGGAGAGAGATTGTCGTCCCCTTTAGGATCCCTGAAGGTGCTAAAGATGAACTCCATAATGTATGTGGATTTTCTCAAACAGCACTTCCTGCCATGGTTCAAGAAGAAGAACCATGTATTTCACAGCAAGATCATTTTTCTGCATGATAATGCACCATCTCATGCTGCACATAAAACATCTGCATCTCTGGCTGATATGGGCATAAAAGGGGACAAACTTATGGTGTGACCCCCATGCTCCCCTGACCTCTACCCCATTCAGAACCTTTGGAGCATCATTAAAAGGAGTGTCTATGATGGCGGGAGGCAGTTCACATCTAAGCAACAGCTCTGGGAGGGTATTCTGTCCTCATGCAAAACAATTGAAGCAGAAACCATCCAAAACCTGACAAATTCAATGGACGAGAGAGTTCAGAAGCTCCTTTCGAACAAGGGGTCCTATGTGAAAATGTAACATCACCTAGAATAAAGTTTTGAGTTGAAAACTGTTTGATTTCAGTTTCTAACAACCTGCTAATGCTTATAATTTCAAAAATGACCATTTTTTGGTCTTTATTAAAATGAAAAGGTTGATTGAAAAGTTTGGGGGATCTAAGAGTGTGGCAACCCAGTAGTCATGATTACTTCGAATTCTGACAATATGAGGGTCATGCTGCAGGTAGTGCAGCAAGAAGGCACTTATGTGTCTTGCGCATCTCGGAGCCCCAAAATTATTTTCCGGGCTAGATGCAGCTAAAAATTATTATTAATTTTAAATCTGGTGAAGCTTTAGTATAGATGGCCTAATAGGATCAGTGCTGCACACTGCTACAAAGCCCAAATTATTTTCCAGTCAAGATACAGATAAACATGATTAGTAATTTTAAATCTGGTGGAGCTTATTATAGATGGCCTAATAGAATCAGTGCTGCACACTGCTACAAAGCCCAAATTATTTTCCAGCCAAGATACAGATAAACATGATTAGTAATTTGAAAGCTTAAAATGGTTGGTAGGGTGATTTTAACCAATCATCAAGCTTTTATTCTCCCCAGGATGACACAGGGGTAGAAAAGTCGTTTCGGATCCATGATTTGTTCATCTTTATGAACGTGAGTCTGTCTACATTATCAGTGGAGAGCCGCGTGCGCTTATCTGTCAGCACACCACCAGCAGCGCTGAACACACGTTCAGACAGAACGCTGGCTGCGGGGCATGACAAGATCTCCAAGGCGTAAGTGGCTAGCTCCGGCCATTTATCCAGATTGGAAGCCCAAAAAGAGCAAGGGTCCAGTAACACAGTCGTGGCTTCAATGTTTACTTGGAGATACTCCTGTACCATCGTCTCTAGGCGTTGACTATGTGTCAGACTTCTTGTCTCCTGTGGCCTTGCAAAGGATGGGCTAAAAAAGTGGTGAAATGATTCCGCAAAATTGATGTTACCAGCAGATACTGTGGTTCTGTTACGGTTTGAGTGCTGAACACTTGACGGTCCCACGGTTGGCAAGTTGGAACTGTGAGATTCACTACGTGCACCACTGGTATTTTGTGGAAAAGCACATGTAAGATTCTGCAACAGTCTCTGCTGATACTCCTGCATGCGTGCATCCCTTTCTATGGCAGGAATAATTTCTGCAAATTTACTTTTGTACCGGGGATCTAACAGTGTGGCAACCCAGTAGTCAGGATTATTTCAAATTCTCACAATTCGAGGGTCATGTTGCAGGTAGTGCAGCAAGAAGGCACTCATGTGTGTTGCGCATCCAGGAGCACCAAGTCCCTGTTGTGTTGGTGGCGAGGTAACAATCATGCTTCCTTCCTCTGTCCTCTCCCCCCAACTTCGCACAACAGAAATGTGATCAAGGTCTCCCTCATCTGATGAGTCTTCCATCAGTTCGTCCTCCACTTCTTCCTGGGCTCCTGCACCTTCCTCACTAGTTTGGCTGCTACCATGCACCCTGGTAAAACCATCTCCCCCACCCTCACATGCCTGCCGCCTTGGTGCTGCCGACCGTCTGGACCTTGCAGATGTTAGCCCTTCTGCATACAACTCCTCCTCCTCTACTTCCTCCACCTCCTCTTGTGCCACCACCTGACTCCGAATTCTGTTTAACATGTGCTCCAGCATGTAAATCACCGGAATAGTCATGCTGATAATGGCATCGTCAGCACTAAACATCTTCGTCGCCATTTCAAAACTGTGCAGAAGGGTGCATAGGTCCCTGATCTGAGACCACTCCTCCAGCGTGATTGCCCCACCTCTGAATCTCGTTGGCCCAGGCTATACGTCAGAACGTATTGCACCAGGGCTTGTCGGTGCTGCCACAGTCGCTGCAACATGTGCAGAGTTGAATTCCACCGGGTAGGCACATCGCATTTTAGCCGGTGAAGTGGCAGGCCCAACGACTTCTGTAGAGATTTAAGTCGCTGAGCTGCGGGATGCGAACGGCAGAAGTGAGCACACAGCGACCGTGCCCTCTGCAGAAGGCCATCTAGTCTGGGATAGTGGGCTAAAAATTGCTGGACAACCAGGTTCAACACGTGAGCCATACAAGGCACGTGTGTGACATTGCCTCGGCGAAGGGCCGCACCCAGATTTGCAGCATTGTCGCACACGGCCTTCCCTGGTTTCAGGTCCAGTGGAGACAACCATTCATGAAATTGGTTCTCCAGAGCTGACCACTCACATTTCCCAGACATTTCAATGTAAAAACCGCCTGATGACGTTGAGCCCTACTGCCAGCATAGTAAGGAGGTGTGCAGGATCCCTTCTGCGCAGTTAGAAAGCTTGTGGCATGACCAGACAGGCTTTGGGTGCAGGTGGAAGACCGAGAGGAGGTTGAGGAGGCAGAAGCAGTGGAGGAACTTTGACATAAAGAGGATTGACGCACAACTCGTGGGGACGGCAAGACTTGGACAGCAGCCCCTTGTCCTGCTGTCACCATAGTTACCCAGTGCCCAGTCAGCGACATGTAACGCCCCTGTCCATGCCTACTCGTCCAAGTGTCTGTGGTGAAATGCACCCTGTCACACACAGAGTTTCTCAAAGAAGCGGTGATGTTGTGTGCGACATGCTGGTGGAGCGCAGGCACACCTTTCTTTGAGAAGTAGTGCCGACTGGGCATCTGGTACTGGGGCACTGCGACGGACATAAGGTCTCGAAAATCCTCTGTGTCCACCAGGTGGAAAGGCAGCATTTCTGTAGCCAAGAGCTTGCAGATGGTGAAATTCAACCTCTTAGCTTTCTCATGGCTAGGAGGAAATGGTCTTTTACTTGTCCACATCTGAGGGACCGAGGGCTGGCTATTGTGCTTAGACGGGGTTGATAAGGGTGTCCCCGGCAAACTGCCGGTCTGTGAGGAAGATGCAGGCGGACATGTTAGGTTGCCTTGATCCAAAGGTGGTGCTATCGATGTCGGACAGCGCTCAACACCAGCTGGTGTTACCACCTCCAAAGAAAATGATGACCTGCCAATCACGCTGGCTGTTGCGGGTAAAGAGGTGGCAGGTCTGCGCCCCAAAACAGGTGTGACTGCTGTCCCCCCAGTCACAGAGGATGAAGAGGCCGCGGATGCACAAGATATGGCAGACGGTGGTTGGCCCGGCCGGCTAGGCCGCATTGTAGCACACTGAGCTTCCCACTGCAACTTATGCTTCATGTCCATGTGCCGGTTCATGCATGAAGTACTCAAACTATGTATTTTTTGGCCTCTACTTAGCTTTTGCTGACAAATGTTACAGATAACACGAGTTGGGTCATCTTTATCGATCTGAAAAAATGCCCAGGCTATGCAAGGCTTAGCACCCATGCGACCTGAAGAGCCACCACGACTTGTGGTGAGAGGCAGAGTTGTGTTTGAGGATGCAGTTGTTGACGTGCTTCCAGTACTACGTCTCTGTCCAGGAAGGCGCAACCTGACCTCGTCGTCACTAGCATCTTCCTCCACCTCCTCTGCTGACCTCATCTCTTGGCTGACTGTGGGTTGACAGTAAGTGGGATCTCCAACCTCATCATCATCACCCTGTGCGTTATCACACCCGTCGTCCTCAGAGCCAACCTGTTCCTGCCCTGACAAAAAACTAAAGTTGTCGCTCCAATCAGGTATTTGAGTCTTATCATCGTCTTCCTCATTGTCTCCACCAACAGGAGTTACAGTTTGGGAATGAGGGTCTACATTATGGTCAGAACCTTCTGAGTCTGGTCCTGGATCCGACTCATAAAGATTCTGGGCATCAGTGCAGATCATTTCCTCGTCTGGATTCACAGAAGCGCTGGAGTCGACCTCTGATTCCCAGGCTATAGTATGAGTAAACAGCTCTGCAGACTCAACCATCTGTTCTACCTCATACTCAGACGGGCAGCTGGAGATTTGGGAGCTGTGAGGAAGCAAGTGCGATTGGGGTGACACCTTTGAGGACTGGAGTATTTGTGATGTTGAAGTTGATGTGGAGGAGAGCCCACTTATAGGAGCACTTGATATCCGTTGAAGCACCTGCTGTTTTTGTGCCTCATCTGGAATTTGTAGCGATTGGCGTGGCCGTAAGAAAGGGATCTTATCACATTGTCCGCTAAAAGAAGTAGACATTTTAGTTTGGCTGGAAGATGGTCTTTCTTCTGCAGATGTTACTGTTGCTTTAACACCTACCCCACGGACACAACCTTTTTTCCCCTTCCCAACACGCCTATTCCCCTTTCCACCAGCAGCAGGCCTTTTTCCACTCATTTTGGTGGTTAACTAATTCACAACTCTGGAGTTGTTTGCACAAAAAAACAATGGATGGGAACCGAGCAGAGCTGAGTGGCCAAACTGTGGTATTAGGCCAAAACTATTGGCTGGGTTAGATGCAGAAAAAAATTATATTCAATTTGCAACCTGATGGAGGTCTGTATAGATGGATTAATAGAACAAGTCCCACACACAGCTAGAAGCCCAATATTTTTTCAGAGGTAGATGCAGAAAAAAATATATTCAGTTTGCAACCTGATGGAGGTCAGTATAGATGGACTAAAACAACAAGTCCCACACACAGCTAGAAGCCCAATATTTTTTCAGAGGTAGATGCAGAAAAAAATATATTCAGTTTGCAACCTGATGGAGGTCAGTATAGATGGACTAATACAACAAGTCCCACACACACCTAGAAGCCCAATATTTTTTCAGAGGTAGATGCAGAAAAAAATATATTCAGTTTGCAACCTGATGGAGGTCTGTATAGATGGATTAATAGAACAAGTCCCACACACAGCTAGAAGCCCAATATTTTTTCAGAGGTAGATGCAGAAAAAAATATATTCAGTTTGCAATCTGATGGAGGTCTGTATAGATGGATTAATAGAACAAGTCCCACACACAGCTAGAAGCCCAATATTTTTTCAGAGGTAGATGCAAAAAAAAATATATTCAGTTTGCAACCTGATGGAGGTCTGTATAGATGGATTAATAGAACAAGTCCCACACACAGCTAGAAGCCCAATATTTTTTCAGAGGTAGATGCAGAAAAAAATATATTCAGTTTGCAACCTGATGGAGGTCTGTATAGATGGATTAATAGAACAAGTCCCACACACAGCTAGAAGCCCAATATTTTTTCAGAGCTAGATGCAGAAAAAAATTATATTCAATTTGCAACCTGATGGAGGTCAGTATAGATGGACTAATAGAATGATGCTATGCCCAAAAGATTTTACTTCACTAGGTGCAGTAAAAAAATTGGTATTCTATACACAGGTGGTATATCTTGCAACACAGATAGGCTACTCCACTGACTAACACACTCTGCAATAGGCCAAAAAGGATTAGCTTTGCTAGATTCAGCCAAATGCTGTTAAAAAAACTTGCACAGCACTGGCACAGACCTGCCTGGCAAAAACTGATAGGAACTGATGTAACCTAGTCCTGAAAAGAACTCCAATTACAATTAGTCTTTACTCCCACAATCTATCTATTTAAGAGCACAGACCTGCCTGATAAAAGTCGTAGGAAATGCTGTAACCTAGTCCTTAAAAGGACTGCAATCACAACTATTCCCTACTCCCAAGCTATCTGTAGATTTGTGCGAAAATTGACTTGAAATTAATAAGGTATAGCGCACACAGCAACAGCGGTGCCGTCTAACACGCAGCTGCAGCAGTGAGAAAATGGTGGCGACGGGGAAAATGGCTTGGTCTTATAGGGCAAGGACATGTGACATACACTGCCAATGACACATGCCCTTGCTTGTGTGAAAAAAAGCACTTCGCTCCGTGTGTGCGCTGCTGATAGGCTGACAGATTGCACCTCCCCACTGCAAATGCGGGAAAGAGAAAAAAAAATGGAGATCTTCATTGTTCCTGCAGAGATCCATCCCCTGCCCCTCCCCCCACCCCGCTGTACACTCAAACTGCGTATTAACATTAATTTTCATCATTACTGAGAAAAAATCCAGTTATGATTTTGGTGCACGAACAGTTATCGAACATAACCTCGAACAGCCGAATTTTTCTCAAATTGTTCGTGTTCGCCGAACGGCTCGAACACCCCCCAAAACAGCTCGAATTTGAGATTGGCGAACAGTTCTAGTAGAACAACGCTCATCTCTAAACAGGAGAAAATGAACCCCATAATCTGTTGTGCAATTTCTCCTGAGTACACCAATACACCGTATGTGGTGGAAAACTACTGTGTGGGCACACAGCAGGGCTTGAAAGCGAAGCAATAACAATTGAATTCTGGAGTTCAATTTTGGCTGTAATAGATTACGGATGCCATTTCATATTTGAAAAACCCCTGCCAAAACAGCAGATACCACAAGTGACCCCATTTTGGAAGCTACACTTCTTGAGGAATTCATCTACAGGTGTAGGGAGCATTTTTAACCCTCAAGCGATTCACAGAAACCTGAGTGGGGCTTTTTTGTGTGGATTATGTTGAAGCTTTTATTGGAACATTTTACATAACATTTTGGATCACATTTATTGCGCTCTTCGCTGAGCATTTACATCAGGGTTTCCCTTTAAATCTCTGAATATATACAGAAAAATACAGATACTGAGAATTACACCCAATATACAGGACAAGGGAAGTGGTATTGTGTAGTGTCTATATAGAATAATACAGATACTGAGAATTTCACCCAGTATACAGGACAGGAGAAGTGGTACTCTGCAGTGTATATATACAGAATAAGGGTTCGCTCTCATCTGCGGGAAAAAAATGATCCTATGTTGATCCAGAAAAGTAGGACGAGAGTACAATGCGATTTTTCTCACATAGCATCCGTATGACATGAGTATTAAATCCGTATGCAATACGTTTTTAACCTCTTTTACACACTGTAACTCTCTATGTAATTTCAAGCTAGTTTTCAAACTAATAAAGCAATCTTACATTTAGATATAGATAGATAGATAGACTGCAAGAAAGATGTCCATGAGATACATAATTAGTGTTGTGCGTGTGTAGTTTATTGGACATGTATATAGCTAATAAATAAATGAAAAAAAATCTGCTATCTTTCATCACTGCTCTCAGTGTGAGAAATTTCCATGGCCCCTTCCCAGCCTTCCCAGCCTTCCCAGCCTATTAATATCAGCCCGCAGCTGTCTGCTTAGCCTTTGCTGGTTATTAAAATTAGGGGGGACCCTAAGTTTTTTTGGGTCCTTGCATTTTAATAACCAGTTAAAGCTTTGTAGACAGCTGTGAGATGATATTATTAGCCTGGGAAGCTTCATGCTTACTGCCCCCTTCCAAGGCTACTAAAACCAGCTCTCAGCTGTCTGCTTTCCCTCAGCTGGGTAATAAAAATAAGAGGACTCCACACCATTTTTTCTTTTCTTTCTTTATTAGCTAAATACATGTACAGTAAGCTACACACGCTAAGCACTGATTATATATCTCACTGACATCTCTCTATCTTTCAATTCTGACAGGTCACACTGTGAATTTACTGTACTTGGCTGATAACATGTCGGGTTTCCCTTGAGATGGGTGCGTAAAAATCGTGCGACACAAGCATGGTCCGTGGGCTGTGCGTTTTTTTTCTTGCACCCATTGACTTGCATTGGTGAGTCTTGACCGTTTTACGTGGCCATAAGCAGCATGCTGCAAATTTTTCCTCATTTCCAGGTGAGGAAAAACTCTGAGATGAACATTGCCTAATTGAATAACATGGCTGCGAGCGCAATTCAGTTTTTCTCACATTGCACTCTATGATTTTATACGTAGATGTGAGCGTACCCCAATATAGACACTGAGAAGTACCCCCAGCATACAGGACAGAAAAAGTGCTACTGTGCAGTGTATATACAGTTGAAACTAAAAGTTTACATACACTATATAAAAAGACACATATGCGTATTGGGCAAAGCTGAAAAGGAAGGTGCGAGCAAGGTGACCTACAAACCTGGATCAGTTACACCAGTTTTGTCAGGAGGAATGGGCCCAAATTCTGACCAACTATTGTGAGAAGCTTGTGGAAGGATATCCCAAACGTTTGACCCAAGTCATTCAGTTTAAGGGCAATGATACCAAATACTATTGAAATATATATTTAACTTTTGACTTTGCAGTAAGTAATAAAAATGCCTTAAAACATTCTCTCTCTCTCATTATTCTGGCATTTGGAAATATTAAAAATGATGGTAATCTTAACTGACCTAAAACAGGAAAGGTTTATTCTGATTTCTTATCAGATATTGAAGAAAACATGCATCTGTGTCTTTTTACAACCCCTGGCAAAAATTATGGAATCACCGGGCTCAGAGGATGTTCATTCAGTTGTTTAATGTTGTTGAAAAAAAGCAGATCACAGACATGGCACAAAACTAAAGTCATTTCAAATGGCAACTTTAGGGCTTTAAGAAACACTTATAGAAATCAAGATTAAAAATGTGGTACTCAGTAAGGGTAATTTTTTTCAGACCAAGCAGACAGAAAAAATTATGGAATCACTCAATTCTGAGGAAAAAATTATGGAATCATGAAAAACAAACACACAAAAGAACACTCCAATACATCACTAGTATTTTGTTGCAACACCTCTGGTTTTAATAACAGCTTGCAGTCTCTGAGGCATGGACCTAATGAATGACAAACAGTACTCTTCATCAATCTGGCTCCAACTTTCTCTGTTTGCTGTTGCCAGATCAGCTTTACAGGTTGGAGCCTTGTCATGGACCATTTTCTTCAACTTCCACCAAAGATTTTCAATTGGATTGAGATCTGGACTATTTGCAGGCCATGACATTGACCTTATGTGTCTTCTTTCAAGGAATGTTTTCACAGTTTTTTCTCTATGGCAGGATGCATTATCATCTTGAAAAATGATGTCATCATCCCCAAACATCCTTTCAATTGATGGGATAAGAAAACTGTCCAAAATATCAATGTAAACTTGGGCATTTATTGAAGATGTAATGACAGCCATCTCCCCAGTGCCTTTACCTGACATGCAGCCCTATATCATCAATGACTGTGGAAATTTGCATGTTCTCTTCATGCAATCATCTTTATAAATCTCATTGGAACGGCACCAAACAAAGGTTCCAGCATCATCACCTTGCCCAATGCAGATTCGCGATTCATCACTGAGCATGATTTTCATCCAGTCATCCACAGTCCTCGATTGCTTTTCCTTAGCCCATTGTAACCTTGTTTTTTTCTGTTTAGGTGTTAATAATGGCTTATGTTTAGCTTTTCTGTATGTAAATCCCATTTCCTTTAGGCGGTTTCTTACAGTTCGGTCACAGACATTGACTCCAGTTTCCTCTCATTCGTTCCTCATTTGTTTTGTTGTGCATTTCCTGTTTTGGAGACATTTTGCTTTAAGTTTCCGGTCTTGACGCTTTGATATCTTCCTTGGTCTACCAATATGTTTGCCTTTAACAACCTTCCCATGTTTGTATTTGGTCCAGATATTAGACACAGCTGACTGTGAACAACCAACATCTTTTGCAACATTGCGTGATGATTTACCTTCTTTTAAGAATATGATAATCCTCTCCTTTGTTTCAATTGACATCTCTCATGTTGGAGCCATGATTCATGTCAGTCCACTTGGTGCAACAGCTCTCCAAGGTGTGATCACTCCTTTTTAGATGCTGACTAACGAGCAGATCTAATTTGATGCAGGTGTTAGTTTTGAAAATGAAAATTTACAGGGTGATTCCATATTTTTTTCCTCAGAATTGAGTGATTCCATAATTTTTTCCCTCTGCTTGGTCTGAAAAAAATTACCCTTACTGAGTACCACATTTTTAATCTTGATTTCATTTAGTGTTTCTTAAAGCCCTAAAGTTGCTATTTGAAATGACTTTAGTTTTGTGCCATGTCTGTGATCTGCTTTTTTTCAACAACATTAAACAACTGAATGAACATCCTCCGAGCCCGGTGATTCCATAATTTTTGCCAGGGATTGTATATAGTGCATGTAAACTTCTGGTTTCAACTGTATACAGATACTGAGAATCATACAAAGTATACAGGACAGAACAAGTGGTACTGTGCAGTGTATATGTACAGAATAATACTGATAATTACACCCCATATACTGGACAAGAGAAGTGGTACTGTGCAGTGTATATATAGAATAATAAAGACACTGAAAATTATACCCAGTATACAGGATAGAAGTGGTACTGTGCAGATATATACTGTATATATATAAAATAAATATATATATCTATAGTATATACTGTAAATACTCTCATATATACAGTGAAGGAAATAAGTATTTGATATTGCTGCTGCTTTTGTTTGCCCACTGACAAAGACATGAAGAGTCTATAATTTTAAGCGTAGGTTAATTTTAACATTGAGAGACAGAATATCCCCCAAAAAAATCAAGAAAATCACATTTTATAAATTAAATTTATTTGCATTTTGCAGTGAGAAATAAGTATTTGATCCCCTGCAAACCATTATGAGTTCTGGCTCCTACAGACCAGTTAGACGCTCCTAATCAACTTGTTACCTATATTAAAGACAGCTGTCTTACAGTCACCTGTATAAAAGACTCCTGTCCACAGACTCAATTAATCAGTCCAACTCTAACCTCTACAACATGGGCAAGACCAAAGAGCTCATAATTAGTGTTGAGTGAATTTGTTTGGCATTTCAAATTCAGGTTCGTGTTCAGGGTTCCGGCTTGTTCACGCCAAAAAATCAGCTCCGCCTATGAACATCCCTGATTTGCAATGCTGTCACACAGATGTTATTTGCATGATAGCGTGTCAATTTCTAAGTTATTAGAAAATGAAAGAAACACAAGGTGACTGTCAATCTTCCTCGGTCTGGGGCTCCATGCAAGATCTTGCCTCGTGGGGTAAGGATGATAAGAGAGGTCAGAAATCAGCCCAGAACTAGACAGGGGGACCTGGTCAATGACCTGAAGAAAGCTGGGACCACAGTCTCAAACATTCCCGTTAGTAACATACTACGCCGTCATGGATTAAAATCCTGCAGGGCACACAAGGTCCCCCTGCTCACGCCAGCACATTTAAATTGTATGCACATGGTGGGGGAAACATCATACTTTGGGGGTACGTTTCTGAAAAGGGGACAGGACTGTATTGAAGGGAGGATGGATGGGATTTTGGCAAACAACCTCCTTCCTTCAGTAAGAGTATTGAAGATGGGTGGTGGCTGGGTCTTCCAGCATGACAATGACCCGAAACACACAGCCAGGGCAACTAAGGAGTGGCTCCGTTAGAAACATTTCAAGGTCCTGAAGTGGCCTAGCCAGTCTCCAGACCTGAACCCAATAGAAAATCTTTGGAGGGAGCTGAAACTCAATGTTGCCCAGTGACAGCCCCGAAACCTGAAAGATCTGGAGAAGATCTGTATGGAGGAGTGGGCCAAATCCCTGCTGCAGTATGTGCAAACTTGGTCAACAACTATAGGAAATGACTGACCTCTGTAATTGCAAACAAAGGTTTTTGTACCAAATATTAAGCTTTGTTTATCTATTGTATCAAATACTTATTTCATGCAATAAAATGCAAATTAGTTATGTAAAAATCATGCAATGTGATTTTCTGGATTTTTTATTTTATATTCTGTCTCTCACAGTTCAAATGTACCTACGATAAAAATTACAGACATCTACATTCTTTGTAGGTGGGAAAACTTGCAAAATCAGAAGTATCAAATACTTATTTCCCCACTATAGATAGTTATATAGATATATAGAGAAATAGATAGATAATCAACATGAGAAACTTTTTTCATTGTTATTTGAATTTTGTAACTAAATTTCTACAAATTAACCTCTACAATATTTATTTTTATCATACCTCATCTTTCTTTGCTTCATGAGCTTTCTGCACAAACCAGATGACTTTAGATTGTAAAGATCGAGGCATGCATTCCAATAAAGTGCTGTTATGTTCTACACCATATGCTGTATACTCCTCGGTTTTTCCTAGACTTTCACCTAGACCATCAAGAGAAAAATACAAAAGAAATGTGAAATTCATTTGTGTGATTATTATTAGTTTTTTTAAAAGATAAGATACAAGCTTTTATTTTGGAATCCTGTAATATGATAGTGATGACTAAATGTTCTGTGTCCTCATAGTGTCCTCATATACAAACAGATGTAACATTTTTGAAAAGAACATTTCTACACCATGAACGTTTGAAGGTGAAGCCCCCGGTCTGTAGGATAAAGGGAGCTCATGGGAATATAGGACTTAGTATTTGTTTTCTAGCCTGATGAGATTTATATGTTAAGCTATTGTGTTTTTTGTTTGCATTACATCAAAGGTTAACTGAGTCATCAGGGTGAAGCTGGCAAAGTTGCTGGGCAAAATATAGGGACTTGGAGATGGCTTTTCCTGCCTGATATGGACTATGGGATTGGTGGATGCTGCAAGAAGGCGGTTTTTTACCCTTATTTAAGCAAAAGGCTCACTGATCGCAGTGTCATTTTCACAGGAATTCTGAAGATTTCCCCGTCCCACCCACCTTAATTTCTGGACTTACACGTCGCATTGCTTTATTGAAGGGAGGTAACACACAGCTCTCTGGCTGTGTGTTTTTTATTAAGTATTTAAGAATGGACTGGATAATTGACTTAAGTCAAGTAAGGACTTTGTTGTTGTTGGTGTTATTATTAAAGTTATGTTAGATTTTAAAATAATTATTTCTTGGTTTATTATCCTTAATAAAGCACTGTGGCCTTGTTTTATCCAACCAGTTGTAGAGTCTTTCATTATTAAAGGAAAACCTTAGTTAAATATTTAGTGTAATTAAAGGGGATATCCGGGACTTCATGAAAAACAAAAAATGTGGATAAGCACTAACAGGCAGGTAATTGCAACTTACCTGCCTGTTGTGCATGGCGCCGTTCTTCCCCGGCGCAGTATGGTCACAGACCACTCCTGCCGGGATTCTTATGCCGCTGCTGACGTCACATCTACAGAGCAAAGGTTTATTTTCCGCTTCGCTCTGTAGACGGGGCGGGGCTTCTGACATCATTCTGATTGACAGCCTGATGCCTGCTTCCTAACTGGGGGTGCCGGCTGTCAATCAGAATGACGTCAGAAGTCATCCCCTTTCGCTTTGAAGATGCAGCTGAATTCCCGGCAAGAGCGGTCTGTGACCTCTCTGTCGGGGAAGAACGGCGCCGGCAAAGCAGGCAGGCAAGTTGCAATTGCCTGCCTGTTAGTGCCTAGCCACATTTTTTGTTTTTTCCCTAAAGTCCTGGATATATCCTTTAAGTTAAGAATAGTCCTTAAATTCTCAGCGGTCGGCGCTCATAGCAAGTGAGCACTTTTGCTACACACAGCAGGGCTGAAAATCAAATAAACACATACTTGGTATCCCCACATTCAGAATCACCCGATCTATCAATATATAAAAATAATTAATCTGATCGGTAAACGGCATTTCGAGAAAAAAATCAAAACCCCAGAATTACGTTTTTTTGGTTGCTGCAACATTGCAATAAAATGCAATGACAGGCGATCAAAAGATCATATGTACCCCAAAATGGTATAAATAAAAATGTCATCTTGGCTCGCAAAAAATAAGCCATCACCCGACCCGAGATCCAGAAAAATGGAGACTCTACGGGTATCTAAAAATAGTGACTTTTTTTTTTGTGAACTTTCGATTTTTTTTCACCACTTAAAAAAGAACCTATACATGTTTGGTATCTACAAACTCATAATGCCCTGGAGAATCATAATAGCAGATCATTTTTAGCATTTTCTGATCATGGTAAAAAAAAAACAATTGTGGAATTTCATCGCACTTTGAATTTATTTCCCGTTTTCCAGTACATGACTTGGTAAAACCAATAGTGACGTTCAAAAGTTCCACTCGTCCTGCAAAAAACAAGCCCTGACATGGCTATATTGATAGAAAAATAAACAAGTTATGGCTCTGGGAAGAAGAGGAGCAAAAAACAAAAATGCAAAAACGGAAAAAAACAAGGTGGTGAAAGGGTTAAACATAAGAGGAATCCAATTAACAGTGGCTCAGTGGATTTCCATGTTTCTTTGTAGCATGTTGTCCTGGGTTCAAATGCCACTGAGGACAACATCTGTAAGGAATTTGTATGTTCCCCCCAAGTTTGCATGGGTTTCTTCCCACACATCAAATATATCCTAATGGGAAATTTAGATTGGAATGATAATGTCTGTAAAGCGCTGTGCAATATGATAGCGCTATGTAGATAAAATGAACAGTCCTTTATAGTCAGCTACCAAGTTTTATGTATAAATCCCTAATACAGCACCCATTGCCTGTGTTGACAGCCAATGCTTCTCTAAAAGCATTTCTACTAGTGGAGAATATATTGCCTTCCAGAGGCTTATGTCTATGGATCTGTAATTCAGAACTGTACGCACTCTGTGTCACCATACAAGGTCTGCGCATGCAGAAATAGTTATCAGATGATAGCACTGATCTAACAAGGAGAGCACAGGAAGTGATGTCAAGGCAAAACAGGAGAGAGCTAAGTTTACATTTTATTAAACATTTATTTAAAGATGTAAAAGAAAAGAACACAGGAAGATCAGCAATGTGAAGTGCATTCTTGATACACGTATTGTGTAATGATACTTGTTTAGTACAATGGAAAAGGAAAAATGAAAAAATTAGATTACGGTCAGTGGTGATAATAAAAGTTATTTATTGTTTATTACACAAATATGCAGTGTTTATGCAACAATGTAAAAAAGGAGATGCATATCAACAATTAAATTATCCCTAGGTGACGGACGCATGTCATTGCAAACTGCACCGTCCATTCATTAAGGTAAACATTAGTTTCTCTCACTATAGTTCTAATTACAGCTGTGTTATTTGCCTGTTTCACCAAACATTCGACTTAACATTTCTCTATATGTTATTAGAGGAACATCTTGCCCATGCACTTTATTATGGGTTATTTTCTATCCAATAATCATTATGAACTTCTTTGCACATGCACTTTACTAATGTGATTACATCCAGGATGCATATTTATATCCCATACCTCTAAATATATATTTATACACACCCATAGTTTATCACATGTGGTTTACTGATATTCTTTTTTTATGATTTTCTGCAACCCTTTCTTGGATCTTACTATTGTGTATGGCTCTTGTGACACATTTACAGATCCCTGAATGTCACAAACCTTATTTATGTTGGATCTTGTGTGCAGCAATTTTTTACAATACCATACATACACTGGTCTTGTTTGTTTCTTAGTGTAATCTGAATAATTTAATCGTTGATATGCACCTCCTTTTTAGCATTGTTTCATAACCGCTGCATATTTGTGTAATAGACAATAAATAACTTATTATCACCACTGACCGTTATCTCGGTTTTTCCTTTTCTGTTTGCAATATTCACCATGGGTCACGTCTACACCAGGTCCGGGGCTTATGTGCACTTAAAATATTTTCATATCAGTGCACATATATACCTGCCCTATTGTGTCTTTGATTTTGTCTTAAGTTTGGTATAATTACAAACTTTGAGAGACTTGGTGTCTCATGCACTTGATTAGATGATAAAGAATATGAAAGCCTTTTCCATAGGTCGTTTGGTGTAGAAGTCCTGTAAATGCCACATAACAGATCTTCTGCTTTAATTTTAGTGGTTTATTAGCACTGGAATAATTAAAAAAATATATATAAAGGTTTAATTTTATGTCACACCATTTTTCTAAGATCTGAGCTCTGGCCTGTGCCATCTTTAATTCTACTACAAGGACATTTATAGCTCCATATGTAATATCATTTCACAAAAATAAGGACATTTATGTAATTGTTGGATGCCTCTCACAATTTGTCTCAAAATGTGCTAATGGTTCTTAACTAAATGTATTTGTTTTATTGTGTTTAATGCATTTATTTTAAGGCACTAAACTATGTAACTAAAACTTACCATTAAAATGTTGTCCTGAACATTGCTGAGCTGCATTTCCATGTCGAACATCCTGTCTTCTGAAACGTCTGAAAAAATAATGCCATTATACACTTGCCATTGGAACATATTACAGAAACATTCTGGAATTTTTATTAAAGCACCACTCTAGCATTTTTTTATTGTACCAATGGAGTGGTTCTTTAAATATATAAGTCCCCTGCCCCCTTGTATCATACTTACCTGCTGCTGCCTTCATTGTTTTCGAGCATCGCTCCAGACGGTCTTCGGTGAAAAGTGGCCAGTCAGCAACTCCAGTATTTCATGGAGTGGCAGGCAGGTCACTTTTCAATACTAGTGTATGAGAGTCTTGTTCTGTCCTCGTTCTGGCTCTCATTGACTTGCATTGAGAGATTGTGACGTAACTTTTGACTTCTGGCCAGTCAGAAGCTGCACTCACAAAATGGCGCCACAGGAGTGAAGGGACGCCGAAAAACAGTGACGCTGCCAGAGGGTGAGTAAATGACTGGGGGCAAGGGTCTTACATTTAAAGCGCCACTCCAGCACTGAATTTTTTTTTAAATAGATATGTTATCTGTCATCTATCTCTGAATATGTAGTTACATTAGCAGTATGTTACATGTTAGAAAACATGCAGTGTAATTGACACATAAGACAGATAAGACATATTGTAATCTTCTGAGGTTTTGGGTTTTTCATAATCAAGTTAGTGGGAGATTTTTTTTTTCAATTTGGATCGACAGTTCCTGAGATGTGTGGAGCAAGATTACCAGATTTTCACTTGATCGATCTCCTACTGCTGTTTCGGAATCATCCCCAATCCCTTTCAACAAGCAGAACATAACTAGTCAACTAATCACTGGCATAGATTGGTCACTCTGGCCAGTGATTGTCTGAACTGTCATCTCCTGTGTGTCCAGAGGGACCGCAAAGTAGAGACCAACAGGGACTCTCAGGAGAAGAAACAATGGAGAAAAAGGGTTCACTGCACTGCCGAAGTTACTAGTAGATGAAACCAGCGCTATAAACTCCATCTCTCCATTGTTTTTTCTCCTCGGATTAACTTGAGGGTTTGCAAAAGCCATCTTTTCAAATCCATAATGTGAGCAACTCCCAGCACCCTGATCACCATTATACACCGGATAAGACCCTATGCTATAGTTTTTCCAGCTTTTCTTCACTCAGCAAGAACTCTCAAAGCGTCCAAGAGCAGAGAGAAATCAGCAAAGTAAATGCTACTTCTTTACTTTTTTTCTGCAATTCTGAACTTTTCTAAAATAATATATGTACTCAGTCAGTCTTGTTCTGTACCTACCTCTTAGAGTGTGTTCCAATAGGAAAGTATCTTGTACAGGATATACCATCCCAAGCACAGTAGGGATCACGTGCAAGGCAACAGTCAGCACATGCTGTGCCATACATTTCACACTGATGAAGCTTTAATTGTGCCACACTTGATTTGGATCCAATATACAGTTGCTGCTGTAACAAATAAAAATAGACCTTTAATGGAGGAAGAAATAGTCTGACTATTGAAGGGGTTCAAACATAATCAGTTGAATATTTCGTGAGAAGTCCATATGCTTTCTGAAAGGGAATCAGAAAATGACCTGTTGCTTATATCACGTTTTTATGTTAAACTTTTTTTTATTTTATTTTCCTTATTACTATTTATATAAAAAAACAAAATATTGCCATTTTCATACTGACATCTAGGCCTTATTATAAATTCATACATTTTGTCCCGTACAGAAGCCCTTTCAGAAGTCTCATTATCTTCACAGACATGGTTTACAATCACAGGTAGCACATCTATGTACAGCAGATAACATAGAATCCACAAAAGGTGAATTTTACATGACTAAAGGCCCCGTCACACATAGCGACGCTGCAACGATCCCGACAACGATATGACCTGTCAGGGATCGTTGCTGCGTCGCTATGTGGTCACTGGTGAGCTGTCAAACAGTCAGGCTCACCAACGATCAGGGGAGCAGCAACATCGTGGAAAGAATCTTTCCACGATGTCCTGCTCCTGGTTACGAGCCTGCTGAAGCAGGAGCAGGCTGGTAACCATGATAAACATCGGGTTACTAGGGGCACAGGGGCACCTAGTAACCCGTTGTTTATCATGGTTACCACTCTGCTACGGTGAGAGGGAGGTTACCGCTCACTTTAGCAGGCTCGTAACCATGATAAACAACCGGTTGCTAGGTGCGCGTGTGCCCCTAGTAACCCGATGTTTATCATGGTTACCAGCCTGATCGCTGTTCCCGCTGGTCACACACAGCGATGTGTGCTGACCAGCGGGAAGGCAACGACCAAATAATGGTCCAGGACACTTTGACACAGCGACCTCACCAGCGATCAGCGACCTCACAGCAGGGGCCTGATCGCTGCAAAGTGTTACACATAGCGACATCGCTGGTGAGGTCGCTGTTGCGTCACCAAAACCGTGACACAGCAGCGATCTCGCTAGCGATCTCGCTATGTGAGACGGGGGCTTAAGTATACCAGTGAAGTAGTTTATCAGATTTGAAGCTCAGAAGGTTTTTATACAAAATTTAGGGTCTGAGTCAGAATATTGTTGCTAATATCCATTTGCTGAACAAGAATTACAAGGAGTATAATATTAGACCTAGTGTGAAAATTTGTAAGACCTTTTTTTTTTAGCAATAGTGATATGAAAAATAAAAAAAATATCAAAAAATGATTAAAAACACATGTAACATAAAATCCATATTTAAAACATAGGTCATTTTCTGATTACACATTTCCTTTAAAGAAAAGTAACATATATGGTTTTGAGTAAATTAAACTTTTTGTTTAACTTAAAATTGGATCTTATGCCTTACAGGTTTATTTCTCCTTTTCTCTGGGTCAAAACTGTATAGTAACATAAAATTTCTTGTTCCCACCATCACCACTTATATATCTAAAGCTAGGTCCTTGATAGAAGAGGTGTACTCATTCAGATTTTTTTCTTCTCTATTTTCTTCAAAACTGTCTTTTTTTAATGATCTGTTTACCTATATATCCGCTTATGTTTTATAATACTTACTCTTTTTGCTGAAATCTCCATTTCAAGAATAGGCTCCGGAATCTGAAAATAACAAAACAAGCTATAAGGATAATAAAAATGACACAATATTTAGCCATAATGCAACAATGCTAGTGACCTGTTGTTTCATTTTATGGAATTTTTCTAGGTATAGTATGGTACAATATAGAGAATATTCCATGAGCATAAGCTTTAAAATAAGGAGAACATGGCAGAAAAACCTTAATTATCTGGACTCACATAGACTAGACTAGGAAATATCTTTGATTTCCATTAAAACTAACAAAATAAGTCCAATATCTGTTTCTCTTATTTCCACAAGGTAACATTCCCTCACAGCCAGGAAAACAGACCTACAATTCATGAAAATGATGTAGTGTTAAAATGAAAATAATAGAACAAAAGCTCCAATCTTGCAATAATATTAGTTATCAGGATGAAGTTACCTTAAACACCCGAAGTTCTTCGAGAATAACTTCTTCCATTGTTTCAGTTTCTTGATTGTAAATGGTGATAGTTTTCAGTACAATTCCATTGTCTGTTTCAATGGAAATTAAAATAGTTATTAAATCTAGATAATACTGGAGTACTAAAAAAAGTGCTAAATGACTATATTAGCGAAGTGATTCACTTTTAATGAAAGTCTCAAAAGTAAAAATTATGATGCAAATTATAAATTGCACCAAATTATGAATTTTTTGGTGTTGTACATAGAGATTAATGTATAGAGTTAATTTTCATTGTAACATGAGTGATTATAGCAGGGGAAAAAATCCCTAAAGCCCTTCATACACATTAGATAGCTGTCAGCTGAACGATCATTCGGCGGTCAGCTATTGCTTTGGAATCTCCCATACACAGGAACCCTTGACTCCACTCCCTATGTGTTGTCTTGTCTCAGCTGAGTGCTTTTGTTTTCTCTATGAAAGAGTTGCTGCCAGATTCCATTGGCAGTGGCTTACCTCATGGAGGACAAAATGATTGGCCATTGGAAATCTGACAGGTCAGATCATTCTCTTCCCTGACACCATCTGACCATCTGTTGGGGAAGTGTCAGGAGACCCCCATACACATTACAGTGTTAAATTATCAGGTTAGGTCTACTTTATTATGTGCATAGGGGCCTTTACTCTTACTTAAAGGAAATCTATCATTAGGATTTATTTCTATAATGTATTATCAAAGCTGCATCAGCATCCTAGTAAGATTTCCTATCATCACTTTAGCATGGTCAAGTGTTAAGGCAATTAAAAAAAGTTTAATATTGTTGCACCATAAAATGACCTTGACTAGTTACAGAGACGGCCGCTCACCCAGTAAAGTTAAGTGTCCACATTGAGGTCTTGACACTGTGTGTTTTCAGTGTGCAAAAAATGCACCATCTTACAGTACCAGCAAAGTGTGTTTTTTAAATCCACAACATGTTAATTTCTCTTCCGGGTACACTCAGTTTTATGTGTGGATTTTCTCCATAAAATTGCATTACATATCGAAAATCAGCAAGTAAAAAGTACATATGATTATGCATTTTTTGAGCATTTCCACTGCAGAAACGCATTAAAAACATATGTAAAACACTCGAGTATCAATAAAGTTTTGTCAAAGCCAAATACCAGGAAGTATCAAATACAAAACAGCTTTATTTAAAACATGACATACCAAAACAGACCAAGAACACAGCATTGAAAACAAATTAAAATGCATGTAAAAACGCACAATAAAAAATATTCAAGTAATTAATATATCTAATAGTTGATGATATGCTGCAGAAAATCTTCAACTTTATAAAACTCACCGAATACGCATCATGAGAACGTAGCCTAACAGTCAAGCTGAATCTGCTGTTATTCATGCCCACAGAGGTGTGATTGACATCACGCAACATGTGAGATTTCAAGAGCAGGGAGGAGGAGAAAAAAGATTTGCTGAGATGTCATTCACAACGCTAAGGCCATGATGATGGTGGATATATTAAGAACATGATTAGAAATGTAACTAGGATGCTAATGCAGTGCTGATAATACATTAAGGGGTAAATTCTGCTGACAGGTCCCATTTAAATGTAATTTGTCACCAGATATTTGCTACCTAATCTGAGAGCAGCATGATGCTGCCTTTTGTAGTTTTTATAAAATCACTGTTTTATCAGCTGGAGATTATCAGTAGAGGACTAGTGTTGCTTCCAAGGCTGTGGAGTCGGAGTTGGAGTCAGTGTCCATTTTGGTGGAGTCTGAGTTGGAGAATTTGGATATAAGTCACTGTATGAGATTAAGAGTTGTAAATTGAAGGACCAAAATACAAATCTTCACAGGTTCCCCAACAACCATACAACATTTTGAATATAATATTCTTTTACTGTGGCAAGAGGGATCCTTTGGTAATTACAACCTTCATGGCCTGGGTGCAAGTGCTCCTTCTAAACCTCCCATATGTGCAGCTCTTATACGACTTACCTGTTCCTAGAAACATTACATCATATTGTCCATCTTCTGCTTGTACTCTGTCGACAGCAATTTGTTTTAAGTTGTATTTTCCATCAACCTTTACAAGAATTGGTCTTTTATGTACTGGCCTAATAGGTTCGTACATCAGAGGATGGCTTCTAGCGAAGCGCAAGGCCTCATCTGGATAGTCCTTGGTAGTTCCATAGTGACCTCCATTCACTTTGCTTGGACACTACATTGTAGAAAGAAATCAGCCCAAATGTAACTTCATTAATTAATAACAGACATCTAATCTGTAATCTGTAATCTATAAACTGCAGTGTAGAGTAATCCAGAACTGCAGTTGGGAATTACTGTTTTCAATAAATTATCTATTCATAAAAAGCTTACATAAACGAATAATAATATCTAAAAAATATATATGCCGGTAATATATAAAAATATAATAATAATAAACTAATAGAATCTTGCCAGGATATAAAAGTCTTAAAAAAATGTCACCATTAAATTCTCCATTTTCACTAAGGTACTTCTATAATGTCCTATTAAAGTCAACCCCACATTATTTGACAACACCGTGAATCATGAATCATTACAAGCAGTTAATCAAATATATTGGCTCGGGCATTACTGGGCAAGTACCAGCTCATATTGGCTGCAAAAAGACGAGATTTGGTATTATTGGAACACTATTAGAGAAGGAAAATGAAGACAGCTATTTTAGTTCTTATGGAAAGTGGCACAGTCTATTAACATGTGAATAATCAGTGTTTTAATTGGGAGTGGTTGAACGGGTTTTCCATTTTACAAAAATCCTTTTTCTAAGGCTCAAACTGTGTTTTACTCTACCCGACTCTGCCCAAGCAGATGGCATGGCTCACTCAAAGCCTCTGAGATCACTGATCAGGTGCGGCTCTGTTGATGTGACATCAGTGCTACAGACAGTAACAAACTGGGAGCAGCATCGGAGACTCCAGTACTTGGTCCAGAAAGGGTCAGTAAAGTGCAATTTGTTTGCTTTTAAAAACAAAATGCACATGGCGCCAGATTTTCTGAAAACGGTTGAGTTGCATACAGGGAAAGCTATCCTCAGATATTGGTTTTTTTTGTGCATTTACAACCACTATTGTAATGTTATTAAGTAATCTTGATAGCAATCTAGTATGTATACAAACACTATGCTACATACAGTATAGTGTTGTCCATATATCAAAAGTAATTCATATATAGGAATGTGTCATGACTTCCTTCTGATTCTCTCATGAAATTATGTTCAGGTAGCAAAGTGATAATCTGTGCATTCGTGAAATCTATGGTTCTACTGTAATTTTCAATTAACATAACTTCCGCCGATACTTAATTTCTAGTTATCTGAAAATGTGACCTTCCTGAGAAGTAGAAACTAAATAATTAGCCCTCCCAACAATGGCATGAATAATTCCAAGAATAGAACTTCACACAGCCAACATACTGATGGTTCTGTTCTAAGTTCTCATAGCTTATTTAAAAGTCGTATGCAACTTGATTGCCGCTTGGCATTACATTAGCTTGATTTGTCATACCCTTCCACGCTGAATAATTTAGCTCAGCTGGAGGCAAAGGAACAGCAAAAAATGATTGCAGAAAGCTGGTAGGTTTTTTTTTGGCAGGTTGCTTGACTTATGTGAATTTAGATGTCTAGAAAAAGCTTAATATACTGCTAAAAAAAAACTTACTGAGCCAGGCCTTGGATAAGGGACTTTACCCTCATAAATTGTCCAGTGGTATTCTGGTCCTTCTTTGTGTGCATAGGGGCCATTAAATGCTTCACGTATGCTGGCCATTTGATAGACACAGACTGCATACCCTTTAAAAATGTTGCTGGGAAAGAAAAAAAAAAATAATACTGTACATATACAAAATACAATTTTGATATACATATTTTATATATGTATGCGTTTATATATGTATATATATATATATACACATATATATATATATATATATATATATATATATATATATTATATATACAGTACAGACCAAAAGTTTGGACCTCTACGCTGAGCATCCTATATGTGTTTGTACATATATAATACATACATGTACAGCATATGTGTGTGTGTATATATATATATATATATATATATATATATATATATATATATATATATATACAGTACAGAACAAAAGTTTGGACACACCTTCTCATTTAAAGATTTTTCAGTATTTTCATGACTTTGAAAATTGTACATTCACACTGAAGGCATCAAAACTATGAATTAACACATGTGGAATTATATACTTAACAAAAAAATGTGAAATAACTGAAAATATATCTTATATTCTAGGTTCTTCAAAGCAGTCACCTTTTGCTTTGATGACTACTTTGCACACTCTTGGCATTCTCTTGATGAGCTTCAAGAGGTAGTCACCGGAAATGGTTTTCACTTCACACGTGTGCCCTGTCAGGTTTAATAAGTGGGATTTCTTGCCTTATAAATGGGTTTGGGACCATCAGTTGTGTTGTGCAGAAGTCAGGTGGATACACAGCTGATAGTCCTACTGAATAGACTGTTAGAATTTGTATTATGGTAAGAAAAAAGCACCTAAGTAAAGAAAAACTAGTGGCCATCATTACTTTAAGAAATGAAGGTCAGTCAGTCCGAAAAATTGGGCAGACTTTGAAAGTGTCCCCAAGTACAGTTGCAAAAACCATCAAGCGCTACAAAGAAACTGGCTCACATGAGGACCACCCCAGGAAAGGAAGACCAAGAGTCACCTCTGCTTCTGAGGATAAGTTTATCCGAGTCACCAGCCTCAGAAATCGCAGGTTAACAGCAGCTCAGATTAGAGAGCAGGTCAATGCCAGACAGAGTTCAAGCAGCAGACACATCTCTACAACAACTGTTAAGAGGAGACTTTGTGCCGCAGGCCTTCATGGTAAAATAGCTGCTAGGAAACCACTGCTAAGGACAGGAAACAAGCAGAAGAGACTTGTTTGGGCTAAATAACACAAGGAATGGACATTAGACCAGTGGAAATCTGTGCTTTGGTCTGATGAGCCCAAATTGGAGATCTTTGGTTCCAACCACCGTGTCATTGTGCGACGCAGAAAAGGTGAACGGATGGACTCTACATGCCTGGTTCCCACCGTGAAGCATGGAGGAGGAGGTGTGATGGTGTGAGGGTGCTTTGCTGGTGACACTGTTGGGGATTTATTCAAAATTGAAGGCATACTGAAAAATCATGGCTACCACAGCATCTTGTAGCGGCCTGCTATTGCATCCAGTTTGCGTTTAGTTGGACCATCATTTATTTTTTAACAGGACAATGACCCCAAACACACCTTCAGGCTGTGTAATGGCTATTTGACCAAGAAGGAGAGTGATGGGGTGCTACGCCAGATGACCTGGCCTCCACAGTCACCAGACCTGAACCCAATTGAGATGGTTTGGGGTGAGCTGGACCGCAGAGTGAAAGCAAAAGGGCTAACAAGTGCTAAGCATCTCTGGGAACTCCTTCAAGATTGTTGGAAGACCATTTCCGGTGACTACCTCTTGAAGCTCATCAAGAGAATGCCAAGAGTGTGCAAAGCAGTCATCAAAGCAAAAGGTGGCTACTTTGAAGAACCTAGAATATAAGACATATTTTCATTTGTTTCACACTTTTTTGTTAAGTATATAATTCCACATGTGTTAATTCATAGTTTTGATGCCTTCAGTGTGAATGTACAATTTTCCTAGTCATGAAAATACAGAAAAATCTTTAAATGAGAAGGTGTGTCCAAACTTTTGTTCTGTACTGTATATATATATATATACATATATATATATATATATATATATATATACACACACATATGCTGTACATGTATGTATTATATATGTACAAACACATATAGGATGCTCAGCGTAGAGGTGAAGACTGGTCTCCATGAAGGACTGGATGCAGGACAGTACAAATCGAATATCTCAAATTAAATACATATACATTTATATATATATATAATGTAGATATATATACATATGTATATACACATATATGCTGTACACACTGTATATATATATATATATATATATAATACTTGATTTGTACTGTTCTGTATCCGGTCCAGTCCTTCTTGGAATCCAGTCTTCACTTCTGCGCTGAGCATCCTTGACCAGACATCTTCTACACCTCTTGTACTTATTAGGTCATATATATATATACATACATACATACACACACACACACACACACACACACACACAGTCATGGCTGAAAATGTTGGCACCCTTGAAATTGTTACAGAAAATGAAGCATTTGTCACAGAAAATTATTGCAATAACATGTTTTGTAATGCACGTTTATTTCCTTTGTGTGTATTGGAAAAACACAAAATAACCTGGAAAAAAGGCAAATTGGACATAATTTCACACTAAACCCCCAGTTAAGCAGTTTTTCTTTTTAATTTGTATCTTATTTTTTAGTCTTTTCAGGGAACTTGAACCTGCCATCATTCGATTGCTTAAACTAAGTACTGTAAAACCACAGTATTGCAATATCTAGGGATATCGTGGTTATCCTATGAAGCTCAGAGTGTGACTGAGCTTCACAAGATGGCAGTTACAAAGGTCTTCACCAGGTTCCCCAGCTTCCATGGTAGCCCATCAGTTCCCTGCTATCATGTTGTGGGGAGGGGGGGGCAGATTGAAGAAATTGGATCCAGCACTAGCATGATTTAAGTGCCAAGATTACATTGGCATTCAAATAATTAAGTTCCAGTGATCGGAGCTAACGCCGGTTGCTGCAGTTGCAGGCAGATGCCTACTCTGTAACCCAGCCAATATCTACCTAGTGTGAAGCAGGCTCCTCTACTTTCCTTAGCGACTTATGACAGAAATGTATGTCATAGGTCATTAATGAGTTAAGGAAAGGGGTTGTCCATGGTGTCTGTATAGCAACCATGTGGCCAAAGCATTTAATATATTGAATTACTGCATTACTATAGCACCATATGAGAAGGTTATTTGACTAATGCAATAAATTGTGCTCTGTACAAAGTATGGGTGGGAGGAGAAAAGTCACTTACAGGCTGCATCACTGCTGCAATGTACAGATGTATCAGCCACTAATATGACAGCTGTGTTGTACTACAGGGCATACCTCGGCATAGCACTCCATGATAAGGATGTAGCTTGGTAGGCAGCTATCATGTTGGTGGCTGCTGTATCTGTATTAGTGGAACATATGAGGAGGGGACCAGCAATTATCATAACCACTTAGGGGCTATTCTACAAATGATGCCACTTTCAGACAACACCTATAATGTACAGTTTTACTTTTAACTTTACTTCTGTGCCTCTTCTTAATTACATATAGGATGCCTATCATGATTCTATAGGTAATTTTGGCAGAGAGGCAGCAGGCTGTCATATAACATATTTGTCAATCTCATTCTATTACAACTAATTGCTATTGCTGTATGTTACCAATAAAATTGCTAATGAGTACAGATGAGCAAATCAATTATAAGCTAATCAATTTCACTGAATTTCTTCAAAAATTGTTTTTCTAAGGAATCCAAAATTTTAGGGATTACACACCCACCACTCCAGCAAAATGGTGGTCGTGTAGGGCCTAGTGAATAGTGGCACCAGATGAAAGAGGACCTAGAGGGGACTGTGAAGGATAATAAAGCCCAAGAAGAGTTGATCAAAGGACTAGATGGCGGCAGGACAATTATGGGGAGTAGGAGGGAGATGTGATTGTAAGAATTTTAACCACTTCCTGGAAGAAGACCAAATTTATTAGATTGAATTGAATCTCGCAAATACTCTGCAAATTGACTAAAATGAGATTGACTAAAATCTACAAATGAGGGATAATAACAATAGGAAGCACTTAAGATAATAGTTTTTTTTACACTGATACAAAACTGTAAAGTTGGCATAGAAAATGAAAATTGTTTATTTGTACCTTTATACATTAGGTCAATAACTCTGTCTTAGATGCAGAATGCCCCCTACTATTCCATAGACAAAGCTATAGTCAAAGCACTAATCAGGTGTGTTTAGTGGGTGAACACAAGAATCTTACCACTTGGTTCTACTTCTTAAATTTCTTTTCATCACAAGACTTCAGAAATTTCTATTTCCTGAGCTTTTTTGAATTTTACATTTTAGCATTTACTAGACATTTATATTTATTTTTATATAATGTACCTGACTTTTGCACTTTACGATTATGCATTGTCTTTTAATTATTTCCATACCAATAAAGATAATTCTGATTTGTGAATTTGTCCCTCTCCTAGTTTATGTCCTCTTTTTTTGTGTTAATGCTATCTGCATTGTGAATTTTGTATATTACCATGGGTAAATCTGTTTGGATGATTTGTTTCAAATAATACTGAATGCATACAGTACTTTCAATTTAGTTAAACATCTAAAATCCAGATTTAACATGTTTAAAAATGCAAAAGTACATTTCAGGTTGACAATGAGATACAGTAGTTTCTTACTAGTTTCTTTTTATAATGCTCACCTTGTGGTACTGAATAGCGCAAAAATCTCTGGGTTCTTTGCATCTCTGGTCTGCATTAGGAATACATCCTCTATATTTGACAAAAAAAAATGGAAATTACTGTCATCCAATGAATTTAGCATCCAGTTGTTTTAATCAGTTACTCTTTTTGATTTCTTGCTTGAGATTTAATAAAATAAAGTGAAACTGTCACCGCTCTTGAATTATCTGTTGTAATAAATACTTGTATTCCGGATGAAAGAACAATTTTGTAGAGAGTTTTTTATGACTCTGAATTGTTTTTTTCCATTGTTATTCCTTCTAGAAATGTATGAATTAGCTTACAACTTAATATTACTACTCACATTATTTAATCAATGCTGCCGAGTTGTCAATTAATTAAAAAATGTATAGAAGGAATAACAGAGGGAAAAAAAAATGAAGTTAAAAAAAAACATGTCATTTCATGGGAAATGCAAGTATTTACTAAAACAGACATGGGACATATTTATTAGTATACCGTAATAATCCTTAGACCGTGAAAAATTAAAAATTCATAAAATGCATAATTTATCATGTTATTTGATAAATGTCTACTTTTAAGGCTCACTAATTGAGATTGGGGTTCGCACCGGACAGTTAGTGTCCGGTGCTAAATACAGAACACAGACTTCTCCCAGAAGACCGCTGCTGTGTTCATACTTCCGGGGGTAGTCCGTTGCAGAGAGAAAGATAAATTTTCCAGCTGAAAAGTTTGTGCCCCCTTGTTCCCAATAGGGTTTGGGTTCTGGTTCAAGCTTGGGTACAGTTCTGTTACCCGAACCGAACTTTGGAATAAAGTTTTGGTTGTGTATCAGAACCCAAACTTCCATAGATCCGCTCATCACTACTCACTAGTATAAGTCACCTATTAGTTGATATACTTTGTACCAGAAGTTCCCGCCAACATTTTGGTGCATAAGGTTGCACACTAGGTCATATTCATTTTACAATAACCATACCCTTTTCCAGTATAGCCTTTATTACACAAATCTTAAAAAATCTCTAAAAACACATAATAAATATAGTGCAAGTCATAAAATAAATATTATGCCAGAATTCTGATGCATTTTTCTTTAAAAATAAGCCCTATTATCAATCTAGTCACAGTTTCCCTTAAAAAGGTGGTTTCTAAGCTCATATCTGGGTTTGCAATATGTACAAGTAAAAAAAATAATTTTTAGGCCTACGTACACTGCTTACTTTAAATCTGTTTTTCAGGGTAGTAATGTTGTCCATGAGTTTTAAGAAAACACATTACGGGAAATATCCACAATGTAAATTGTCTGGTGCTTTAAAATTGGGATATGCAACATGTCAATTTTACACTGAAGATGTTATTGTGAATTTTAACCTCTGAAGTGTAAAAGAGTGAAATGTGCCACTTCTGCACACCAAATAACAATATTTGCACTGCTATTTACCGCTGTTCATTTTGCAGTGGCTTTAATGCTATGGAAGGTCCACAGCTGAAATGCCTGATGTGAACATACGCTTTGTATACTTTTAAAATCTATACATTGTTTGGGCTATAAAAACTGCATAAAAAACCTCAACAAAACATGTTTGTGTAAGTATGATAGCACCCGGAGTATATTATATAGCAATTCTGCTGCAAATACAAAAAGAAATTAACAACCCAAGTGAATGCACCCTACATCCACTTGAGGCTAGCTAGATTAACATATGGCCGGCCCTACACCATGGTTTCCATTCAGCATTTAACAAAAAGCTGGATGGAAATTGATAGACAAACTGAAACCATTGTAGCAATGTTTGATCGTTCTCACTTTTCCAGAGCATCAGTTTTTGCACTGGACAGGTGCTGGTATTGAATAGATGCTGGTGCCGGTCTGGGCGCTGGATCACAATACTTCACGTAATGTTTGAATATGTCTCTGGACCAGTTTCTGGTAATAAATGACGAAATAATCTTATGGCAACTGATGTATTTATGCATCATCAGTTCTATTTTTTTATTTGATGCAGACTAAAAAACTGAGCCTGATGTAATGTATATACAGTACGTCAACCCAGCATAAGATAAACCTAAACAATTCAACTTCTTATGACAGAATTCAATAAAAACCTTATAAGTCGGGATGAGCAGACTGGGTTCTGGTACTTGACCGAACTTCAGTCCAAAGTTTGGTTCGGGTTCCAAACTGAATCCGAACTTGAACCTGAAACCTATTGAAATCAACGGGAACCTGAAATTTGGAGCTGGAAAATCTTTCTTTCTTTCTCCTTCCTCGAACTTCCCCTGGAAATCTGGACATTAGAATGGACTTCCAGGAGAAGTCCGTGCTCGGAGTTTAGCACAGGACACTAACTGTTCTGTACGAGCCCCAAACTTTTAAGTTTGGGTTTGCTCATCTCTACTCATAAAATGAAAAGATAGACAAAATGCAGAGAAATTACTAACACTCCTAGGTATATCAGGCTGGGTTGTATGAGTTGTATCAGTTGTATGAGGCTCAGTTTATTAAGACTTACCTGATCACAACTGAAGCTAAAACTGATGCAAAAATGTATCAGTTGTTATCAGGCTTTTTACCTCTTTCCCCATTTTTTTATCATGCACTGTTCCAGGGCTGGATCACCATTTGCATCATCTATTGTTATCCAGCCCCTTTGACTGGCAGCTGGATCTGAACAGCTAAACAAAGGTTGTGTCATACAGGAGGAAACAATCCACTTGTAAACAATGTTATCAGTTCCTTCAATGCCAGATATATCTGCAAACAGCCTAAAAGTTTGAAGGTTATTGACACTTTGTAACAATTATTTAGGTAACATTTATTATTATTTATTATTTAGCCACTCTGTTCAATGCTAATTGGTCAATTTTGTTTCTTACATTTTGCTCTCTATGCTGTTATTTTCTTCTCTGCGTGCAAATTATTCATGGTGGCAGAATAGAAATGAAATTGAAATATAACAAACAAACCTTACCAAGCTCATCAAAGTGTGTGTCAATCCCATTATGACTAGGTACAGAACAGGTGAGTCTGGCTTTAAGAAATGTGGTCCACTTATTTATCATCATTCTTTGTCCTCCAACATCATTCTAGAATAAAAAAATAATCATTGTACAATATATCATTTTTTGAAACCCATAGAAATTAGCTCAACACTAAAATTTCCCATCTCCAATTCATAATATTAAAGAGAATCTGTCAGCAGCAGGATTACACCCTCCAAGCTATTCATATGTATGTATGTAGCGCTTTCAAAGACTAGTCCAGAAATACCTTTAGGCTATGTGCCCACGATACAGAAATGCTCCGGATTTTTCCTGAGCATTTCTGCATCTCCCTGGCAGAAAAAAACGCATGCGGATTGTACATGCGTTTTCCTGCTAGGGACAAGCGGAAGTGAAGTGTTCTTCCCATGCATTTCCGCATGCGGGTTGACAAGCGCTTTTCCAAGCGATTTTAGCATCACTTGGAAAGTGCTTGACAACTTGGTCATACTATATAAATCCATGCAACCGGCATGGATTTATATAGTGTGACCGAGAGAATGTCAAAAAATAAAAAAATAAAAGTATACTTACCCTCCGATGGACGGGCTGTCTTGCTTCACCGTCCCGGCTGCCAGCAGTGGTGGTTTGAAGGACCTGCTGACGTCAGCGTCGCGTGACCCGTCACATTACTCTGACGTCAGCGCAGGTCCTTCATTCCATCGTGAAGTGCCGGGAAGCAAGGAGGAGCGCAGCGCGGGCCGCCAGAAGGTAAGTATTCATTTATTTTTTTATTTTATTCTTTTTTCACAGCTTTTTTAATGGTACCTGGGTGTGGATGAGACTCTCCTCTCCTATACACCCAGGTACCATCCGCACATTAGAACGCACCAATTGCGCAAGTACAGATGCAGTCTTGCGGAATTGGCGCGTTCTAATGCAATTCAATGGCGGCGAAAACGCAGCACTTCCGCAAAATAATTGGTAGTGATGCGTTTTTTTCCACAATGATAATCCGCAGCGGAAATTTCCGCAGCATGTGCACAGCACATGCGGATTATCATTAGGGGACATGGCAGGCCTTCTACCATGCGTTTTTTAAGCGTTTCTGAAGCGTTTTTGCCACTGCGGAAATGCTTAAAAAACGCATCGTGGGCACACAGCCTTAAATGGCCAGGTCAGTCCTCCATTAATGTTTGAATCGATATACAAATGAGCCTAAAGTGTTTTGAAGTTTTGACGCTCTTCCTAAACCTCTGCTCTCCCTATATATACAAATAACCCATCGCCACCCTGTTCTGCTTTCTGACTGCTCCTTTGCTTGAAGCTGCATAGCAAAGGTGCTTTCAGTCAAGCGGAGGCGTCTGGAGTGGAATTAAGTCATGGAGAGCTTGGGAAGTGCTTTTACTCATTGAAAGCACTTCAGCCTCATTTGCAAATCGATTAAAACACTGATTTCTCAGTTTCAGTGGAAAAGACTGGCTCAGGATTGTCAACCATCCAGAAATTCCTGGACAGTTTGTAAAAATAGTGCAATTTTTTGACCTGTCCATAAGAAAAATTCAAGGTGCCCATGATTTTTTTGAAGCTGAAGAAAGATATACAGATTATTTTTACTGTTTTTACCGACATTCTACAGTTGACAGTGAAAGCAGCTGATGTCTTCATATCAGAATTATGGGCTGTAGACATGTATCATTTAGAATCACTGTGATTTTTTTATGGTTTTCCAATGTGTCTGTAAAAATATTGTCTGTCTGTGATTTTTGGAAAAGCTGTCCAGAAAACTTAAAAAGTTATCTTGGCAAGATAAAGATATTGCTGGACTTGTCTTTGAAAGAGCTACATGCACATATAAATAGTTTGGTGAATGGGGGGGTGAATTCGACTGACAGGTTCCCTTTAAGGAATCTTTTGCAACTTGAAGAATCAAGCAAAAATGTTCTGTCCGAGTATGCTCGGGCCGAGCTCCGAGTATTTACAGCTGCTCGGTGATAAGGTTAAATCGCTCCCGTGTGCATGATTTGCAACTGTTTAACTGCTTTATTACATGTGAGGAATGTGTAAGAAATAGACATTCCTCACATGTAATAAAACATAAATACATTTGAAAAGATATCATCCTGGTTCATTATTGATTTGTAAAACGGTTATTCTTTTACATACAGTTTTGCCTAAATGCTATGTCTCCCCTTGAAAAAGCCTAGAGTGTTCGAAAGGTGCGTTGGGGTGTTATATGTGGTGGTGGTCAGGGCACAACAGTGTCTCAGATGGGTAAGCCTGATAGCTCAAGCTTGTATTTTTAATTTTCTGTGGGGCACTAGCCTATAACCATATTGTCTGCACCTTTTTTCCAAAGGAATTTGTATTTCTATTTGTAGATGTTTAACAAATATTGAGCTGAGGACTCTTAGGGATTTTTTACTGTCTGTTTATATCTCCAGCCCTTGATTGGGCAGAGAGGTGAGGTCTATTCATTTATTTCCTCTCTGCCTTCCCTCTTTTGTGGTGGGCAATGACCCTATATTAAGTTATGTGAATTATATCCTTTAATATTTGGGTCATATCCTGGTCCATGCATATCCACAATCTCTTGAATCACATTTTCTCCATGTTTTATTTATTTGTTGTGTTGTTGAGTTTTTAAACATGTTTCCAATAAAGAATGGTGTTTTATATATTTACAAGTGATTTTTGGATTTCTTATCCAAGTTTAGGTTGTATAATTATTGATCCACTGCATAGTATTGTTCATCTTACCAATGAGGAAATAAGATTACAATAATCTCCAGCCAAAATGTACTGCATATGCCTGTGGAATAGTTTTTTGTTATGTCAGGTTTGTAGTAATAGAAATCTCAGCACAGTGCCGGAGGATTTAAGCAATCTAAAATACCCTTTCTAAAAATTAGTGGTGGTTGTAGATTCCAATCTTCACCAATGTAATAATCTTACATACACTGTATCTCTGACATGGTACTTGAGTTTTTTTGGGAGGGGATTTCCATTTTAGAAACTATAGTACATTCTTAAAATAAGATTAGGTAAAATATATATTACTATAAAAAAAAACTCAAATGTATATTATAATTAGTGTTGAGCCACCCCCGTAGTGTTCGAGTTCGGTTCGGTTCGTCGAACACCCGTGTGTTCGCCGAACTGTTCGTCGAACTGTTCGTCGAACACCTTCGAACACCGTTAAAACCAATGGCAGGCAAACAAAAACACATAGAAACACATAGAAAACACCTTCAAAGGTGTCCAAAAGCTGACAAACTGCTCAGAAGACACAACTAACACATGGAAAAGTGACAAGTACATATAGTCATGAGAAAAGAAAAGAGGTGGAGGAGTAAAAGGAGGGGGAGACACAGATATAGGCATGTCATGCCCTTCTAAAATCCAAAATGTGAGAAGCCGACACGTTCAGTCCACTCCTGCCCGTGCCACCTCCGTGTCGCCGGGTTTGTGCCAGAGCCGCGGTGAACCCTGATGGCCAGCCCCCCTCTCCCAATACTGGTGCCTGTCCGCTGGTGGGTCAAGCGAGCCCCCCTGTGGTGGAGGCAGCTCTAAGCTTTTTAATTTAAATTGTCTCTCTAATTTGAATGAATACACTTTAAATCCATTTACAAGGATCTATTGGAGGGCAAGTCTCATGCCAGCAGCCGCGTAATTCCAGCTCCAGTAGCGTCCACTAAAGCTGCTGCAGTTAAAAAGCTTTTATAAGGATCGAGCTCGGCTGTCCACCGCAAGGCATCCTACTGCCAGTCCCAGCCCCTATGCCTTGGGGTGCCTCCTGATGCTCTTCACTGAGTATCCCGTGGTCCCGAAGCATTTCCTTTGAAAAAATTAAGTGTCCAAACTACAGGTGGTGTAGCTTGCTTAACAGCCGGGATAATCCGCTGACTAGCAGACACTGCTACTAGGCACAAAGTATTTCCTGGGCTAGATGCAGTTAAAAATTTGTAATTAGATACTCTCGTTGGATGCTGAGAAAGCATTCAATAGATTCTCCTGGCACGTCATATATGATTCTCTTAAAAAGCTTGGGGTAGGGGTCTAGGGGACCCTTTTATAGCCAAAATCACGGCCCTGTATCGCAATACGTCACCTAGGCTGAAGATAAATGGAACTGTAGCACCCTGAGGGCTCGGTTGCTACAGAGGTATTGCACCTCACCCAGAGGTGTGATATCTCACTCTCAGGTAAGGATGGAGTGTGGATCAGGACCCGACACCTGCATGCATTACACCACATTGCCGTGGGGCAGGGCGACAAATATGCCCCTGAGATGGGCACGACAGTCCCTGTCTGGAGTGGGGGGAGGGAACACTGAGGAAGGGGAACCCTGTAGTGCAGGAGCAGGGAGGAAGCAGTTCCTGGGTGCATTGAGAAGGGAGTATAAAAGGTGGGCACCATCTTAGTTCAGTGCAGAGAAGTCTGAGCAGAAGTGGCAGGGAGCAGGGGCTCTGCATGAGCTCTGCTCCGGAGGCGGGCCTAGTAACAGAGGCCCAGGCCTGGAAGAGGGAGAAGGAAGGAAGAGGAGCGGAGAAGGCTCCAGGAATGAGGAACAAAGGGATCCCAGGGGTGCCGACGGGCGAGTCGCCACCGCACGCCCGAATCCACCTGCATGGAGGGGTCAGGCCAAAGGGGGAGACCGGTCCCCGAAACTAGTGGAGGCAGGAAACGACCCTCAGCTAGAAACCGGAGGCTGTGACATTTTATGTGGCGCAGCCCCTCGCTACACCCTCTAGGAGGGCAGCACATAGGGTCAGGGAAACTGGCGCCAAGTTTACCAAGAGGAGGCCCGAGGCAGCCGGACAGAAGGGTTGGTAAGAAAGGCCAGACAAAGGACACACAAAGGGGGTCCTGTGAAGCGCTCCAAAGTTATCTGGGAGTTGTCTGAGCCCCTCACCTGGTGAGCACAGTACGACGTGGGCAGCCGTTACCTGCAGACGTGGTCTGGATAATAAGAACTGTGAGTAAAGGCCCTGGACTGCATCACTGACTCCGTGTCGTTACTGCTGCTGCCCTGCACCATCACCCCCATCCTCCGCATACACTGCCCTGAGGCTATACTCCTCCTGTGGGGAGTTATGCTACGCTCTGCTGCACCCACAGCACCAGCCTCAGCGGTCTGCCCTGCAGCGGCGGTTCACTCTGACCGCAATCCACGGGTGGCGTAGTCGGACATTTAAACATCAAAACCACATAAATAGTTCCGCCACTGGTTTGACCACCCTGAGCCACGGAACCGGGTCGCCGCCACGAAGACTACAACCACCAGCATCCACCAAAAAGGGTCCGGCTCCGGGTGTCCCAAGGCCCAGGGGGTGCATCAGAACATTTTCATCACCTTTCACAATCACCAATGGGACAAGGCAGGGATGTCCTCTGTCCCCTCTCTTATACATCCTAGTGACGGAGCACCTGCTCTCATCAATTCGCCATAACCCCAATATTAGGTGGATTGAGGTGGGAGGCACCGAGTACAAGTGCTCTCTATTTGCTGATGATGTACTAGTATATATCACTCAATCACATATATCCATCCATGCTGTTATGGCTGAAATAGATTACTTTGTTACATGGTCAAATTTTAAAATCAATGCAGCGAAGTCTGAGGCCCTCGATGTCTCCCTCCCCAAATCCATATAGGATTCCATCCAGTCCAACTTTCCCTTTGCCTGGCCCTCACAGGGTATCAAATACTTAGGAATTCCTATTCATAGAGACCTCTCCCATCTATGTTATCTTAATTTTGGGCCCTTTATTGAACAACTCCATACAGACCACGGTTGGCAAGTTAGAACTGTAAGATTCACTACGTGAACCACTGGTGTTTTGTGGAAAAGCACATGTACACTGTGTTCCAAATTATTATGCAAAAAGTGTTTAGGAGTGATAAGGGAAGAATTTGTTTGTTTGTCAGTTAAACTCATTGATGGTGATGTGTGTCAGGGCTCTTTATATCACTGTAAGCAATTGCAGACACCTGTGTTAATTAGTTTGGCAGGTGTGTCCAATGAAAGGCAAGACTACTTAAGAAGGCTGTCTCACATTATTAAGCAGCCTACATTTTCTGCCAAAATGGGAAAGAAAAAGGATGTGTCGGCTGCTGAGAAGCAACAAATTGTGGAGTGTTTAGGTCAAGGCATGACTACAATCAACATTGTGCGATGATCAGGATGAAGTGTCTTGGCAATCAAGAAGTATGTAGCTGATTCACAGTACACACGTGTGCGTGCTGATAAGGGCAAATTGAGGACTCTTTCCTACAGGCAATTACGTCAGGTTAAAAGAGCAGCGGCAAAAAAGCCTTATCATAGCAGCAGACAAGTTTTTGAAGCTGCTGGTGCCTCCAACGTCCCCCGAACAACAAGATGCAGGGTCCTTCAGAGGTTTGCAGCTGTGCATATGCCATCCTGTCGACCTCCTCTATCCACTTCACACAAGCAGAAACGGCTCCAGTGGGCCAAACATTACATGAAGACTGATTTCAAAACTGTTTTGTTCACGGATGAGTGCCGTGCAGCGCTCGATGGTCCAGATGGATGGAGTGGAGGATGGCTGGTTGATGGACACCCCACGCAAACACGGCTACAGCGCCAACAAGGAGGAGGTGGAGTAATGTTTTGGGCTGGAATCATGGGGAGAGAGATTGTCGGCCCCTTTAGGATCCCTGAAGGCGCTAAAGATGAACTCCATAATGTATGTGGATTTTCTCAAACAGCACTTCCTGAAATGGTTCAAGAAGAAGAACCATGTATTTCACAGCAAGATCACTTTTTTGCCTGATAATGCACCATCTCATGCTGCACATAAAACATCTGCATCTCTGGCTGATATGGGCATAAAAGGGGACAAACTTATGGTGTGACCCCCATGCTCCCCTGACCTCTACCCCATTCAGAACCTCTGGAGCATCATCAAAAGGAGTGTCTATGATGGCGGGAGGCAGTTCACATCTAAGCAACAGCTCTGGGAGGGTATTCTGTCCTCATGCAAAACAATTTAAGAAGAAACCATCCAAAACCTGACAAATTCAATGGACGAGAGAGTTCAGAAGCTCCTTTCGAACAAGGGGTCCTATGTGAAAATGTAACATCACCTAGATTAAAGTTTTGAGTTGAAAACTGTTTGATTTCAGTTTCTAATAACCTGCTAATGCTTAGAATTTCAAAAATGACCATTTTTTTGGTCTTTATGAAAATGAAAAGGTTGATCGAAAAGTTTGGGGGATCTAAGAGTGTGGCAACCCAGTAGTCATGATTACTTCGAATTCTGACAATAAGAGGGTCATGTTGCAGGTAGTGCAGCAAGAAGGCACTTATGTGTCTTGCGCATCTCGGAGCCCCAAAATTATTTTCCGGGCTAGATGCAGCTACAAATTATTATTAATTTTAAATCTGGTGGAGCTTAGTATAGATGGGCTAATAGGATCAGTGCTGCACACTGCTACAAAGCCCAAATTATTTTCCAGTCAAGATACAGATAAACATGATTAGTAATTTGAAAGCTTAAAACGGTTGGTAGGGTGATTTTAACCAATCATCAAGCTTTTACTCTCCCCAGGATGACACAGGGGTAGAAAAGTCGTTTCGGATCCATGATTTGTTCATCTTTATGAACGTGAGTCTGTCTACATTATCAGTGGAGAGCCGCGTGCGCTTATCTGTCAGCACACCAACAGCAGCGCTGAACACACGTTCAGACAGAACGCTGGCTGCGGGGCATGACAAGATCTCCAAGGCGTAAGTGGCTAGCTCCGGCCATTTATCCAGATTGGAAGCCCAAAAAGAGCAAGGGTCCAGTGACACAGTCATGGCTTCAATGTTTACTTGGAGATACTCCTGTACCATCGTCTCTAGGCGTTGACTATGTGTCAGACTTCTTGTCTCCTGTGGCCTTGCAAAGGATGGGCTAAAAAAGTGGTGAAATGATTCCGCAAAATTGATGTTACCAGCAGATACTGTGGTTCTGTTACGGTTTGAGTGCTGAACACTTGACGGTCCCACGGTTGGCAAGTTGGAACTGTGAGATTCACTACGTGCACCACTCGTGTTTTGTGGAAAAGCACATGTAAGATTCTGCAACAGTCTCTGCTGATACTCCTGCATGCGTGCATCCCTTTCTATGGCAGGAATAATTTCTGCAAATTTACTTTTGTACCGGGGATCTAACAGTGTGGCAACCCAGTAGTCAGGATTATTTCTAATTCTAACAATTCAAGGGTCATGTTGCAGGTAGTGCAGCAAGAAGGCACTCATGTGTGTTGTGCATCCAGGAGCACCAAGTCCCTGTTGTGTTGGTGGCTAGGTAACAATCATGCTTCCTTCCTCTGTCCTCTCACCCCAACCTCGCACAACAGAAATGTGATCAAGGTCTCCCTCATCTGATGAGTCTTCCATCAGTTCGTCCTCCACTTCTTCCTGGGCTCCTGCACCTTCCTCACTAGTTTGGCTGCTACCATGCGCCCTGGTAAAACCATCTCCCCCACCCTCACATGCCTGCCACCTTGGTGCTGCCGACCATCTGGACCTTGCAGATGTTAGCCCTTCCGCATACAACTCCTCCTCCTCTACTTCCTCCACCTCCTCTTGTGCCACCACCTGACTCTGAATTCTGTTTAACATGTGCTCCAGCATGTAAATCACCGGAATAGTCTTGCCGATAATGGCATCATCAGCACTAAACATCTTCGTCGCCATTTCAAAACTGTGCAGAAGGGTGCATAGGTCCCTGATCTGAGACCACTCCTCCAGCGTGATTTGCCCCACCTCCGGATCTCGTTGGCCCAGGCTATACGTCAGAACGTATTGCATCAGGGCTTGTCGGTGCTGCCACAGTCGCTGCAACATGTGCAGAGTTGAATTCCACTGGGTAGGCACATCGCATTTTAGCAGGTGAAGTGGCAGGCCCAACGACTTCTGTAGAGATGTAAGTCGCTGAGCTGCGGGATGCGAACGGCGGAAGTGAGCACACAGCGACCGTGCCCTCTGCAGAAGGACATCTAGTCTGGGATAGTGGGCTAAAAATTGCTGGACAACCAGGTTCAACACGTGAGCCATACAAGGCACGTGTGTGACATTGCCCCGGCGAAGGGCCGCACCCAGGTTTGCAGCATTGTCGCACACGGCCTTCCCTCGTTTCAGGTCCAGTGGAGACAACCATTCATGAAATTGGTTCTCCAGAGCTGACCACAACTCCTCAGCTGTGTGACTCACATTTCCCAGACATTTCAATGTTAAAACCGCCTGATGACGTTGAGCCCTACTGCCAGCATAGTAAGGAGGTGTGCAGGATCCCTTCTGCGCAGTTAGAAAGCTTGTGGCATGACCAGACAGGCTTTGGGTGCAGGTGGAAGACCGAGAGGAGGTTGAGGAGGCAGAAGCAGTGGAGGAACTTTGACATAAAGAGGATTGACGCACAACTCGTGGGGACGGCAAGACTTGGACAGCAGCCCCTTGTCCTGCTGTCACCATAGTTACCCAGTGCCCAGTCAGCGACATGTAACGCCCCTGTCCATGCCTACTCGTCCAAGTGTCTGTGGTGAAATACACCCTGTCACACACAGAGTTTCTCAAAGAAGCGGTGATGTTGTGTGCGACATGCTGGTGGAGCGCAGGCACACCTTTCTTTGAGAAGTAGTGCCGACTGGGCATCTGGTACTGGGGCACTGCGACGGACATAAGGTCTCGAAAATCCTCTGTGTCCACCATGCGGAAAGGCAGCATTTCTGTAGCCAAGAGCTTGCAGATGGTGAAATTCAACCTCTTAGCTTTCTCATGGCTAGGAGGAAATGGTCTTTTACTTGTCCACATCTGAGGGACCGAGGGCTGGCTATTGTGCTTAGACGGGGTTGATAAGGGTGTCCCCGGCAAACTGCCGGTCTGTGAGGAAGATGCAGGCGGACATGTTAGGTTGCCTTGATCCAAAGGTGGTGCTATCGATGTCGGACAGCGCTCAACACCAGCTTGTGTTGCCACCTCCAAAGAAAATGATGAACTGCCAATCACGCTGGCTGTTGCGGGTAAAGAGGTGGCAGGTCTGCGCCCCAAAACAGGTGTGACTGCTGTCCCCCCACTCACAGAGGATGAAGAGGCCGCGGATGCACAAGATATGGCAGACGGTGGTTGGCCCGGCCGGCTAGGCCGCATTGTAGCACACTGAGCTTCCCACTGCAACTTATGCTTCATGTCCATGTGCCGGTTCATGCATGAAGTACTCAAACTATGTATTTTTTGGCCTCTACTTAGCTTTTGCTGACAAATGTTACAGATAACACGAGTTGGGTCATCTTTATCGATCTGAAAAAATGCCCAGGCTATGCAAGGCTTAGCACCCATGCGACCTGAAGAGCCACCACGACTTGTGGTGGGAGGCAGAGTTGTGTTTGAGGATGCAGTTGCTGACGTGCTTCCAGTACTACGTCTCTGTCCAGGAAGGCGCAACCTGACCTCGTCGTCACTAGCATCTTCCTCCACCTCCTCTACTGACCTCATCTCTTGGCTGACTGTGGGTTGACAGTAAGTGGGATCTCCAACCTCATCATCATCACCCTGTGCGTTATCACACCCGTCGTCCTCAGAGCCAACCTGTTCCTGCCCTGACAAAAAACTAAAGTTGTCGCTCCAATCAGGTATTTGAGTCTCATCATCGTCTTCCTCATTGTCTCCACCAACAGGAGTTACAGTTTGGGAATGAGGGTCTACATTATGGTCAGAACCTTCTGCGTCTGGTCCTGGATCCGATTCATAAAGATTCTGGGCATCAGTGCAGATCATTTCCTCGTCTGGATTCACATAAGCGCTGGAGTCAACCTCTGATTCACAGGCTATAGTATGAGTAAACAGCTCTACAGACTCAACCATCTGTTCTACCTCATACTCAGACGGGCAGCTGGAGATTTGGGAGCTGTGAGGAAGCAAGTGCCATTGGGGTGACACCTTTGAGGACTGGAGTATTTGTGATGTTGAAGTTGATGTGGAGGAGAGCCCACTTAAAGGAGCACTTGATATCCGTTGAAGCACCTGCTGTTTTTGTGCCTCATCTGGAATTTGTAGCGATTGGCGTGGCCGTAAGAAAGGGATCTTATCACATTGTCTGCTAAAAGAAGTAGACATTTTAGTTTGGCTGGAAGATGGTCTTTCTTCTGCAGATGTTACTGTTGCTTTAACACCTACCCCACGGACACAACCTTTTTTCCCCTTCCCAACACGCCTATTCCCCTTTCCACCAGCAGCAGGCCTTTTTCCACTCATTTTGGTGGTTAACTAATTCACAACTCTGGAGTTGTTTGCACAAAAAAACAATGGATGGGAACCGAGCAGAGCTGAGTGGCCAAACTGTGGTATTAGGCCAAAACTACTGGCTGGGTTAGATGCAGAAAAAAATTATATTCAATTTGCAACCTGATGGAGGTCAGTATAGATGGACTAATAGAGAAAGTCCCACACACAGCTAGAAGCCCAAATATTTTTTCAGAGGTAGATGCAGAAAAAAAATATATTCAGTTTGCAACCTGATGGAGGTCAGTATAGGTGGACTAATAGAGAAAGTCCCACACACTGCTAGAAGGCCAAATATTTTTTCAGAGCTAGATGCAGACAAAAAAATTATTTTCAGTTTACAACCTGATGGAGGTCAGTATAGATGGATTAATAGAACAAGTCCCACACACAGCTAGAAGCCCAAATATTTTTTCAGAGGTAGATGCAGAAAAAAATTATATTCAGTTTGCAACCTGATGGAGGTCTGTATAGATGGATTAATAGAACAAGTCTCACACACAGCTAGAAGCCCAATATTTTTTCAGATGTAGATGCAGAAAAAAAATATATTCAGTTTGCAACCTGATGGAGGTCAGTATAGATGGACTAATAGAGAAAGTCCCACACACTGCTAGAAGGCCAAATATTTTTTCAGAGCTAGATGCAGACAAAAAATTATTTTTAATTTGCAACCTGATGGAGGTCAGTATAGATGGACTAATAGAGAAAGTCCCACACACTGCTAGAAGGCCAAATATTTTTTCAGAGCTGGATGCAGATAAAACTTATTTTTAATTTGCAACCTGATGGAGGTCAGTATAGATGGACTAATAGAGAAAGTCCCACACACTGCTAGAAGGCCAAATATTTTTTCAGAGCTAGATGCAGAAAAAAATTATATTCAGTTTGCAACCTGATGGAGGTCAGTATAGATGGACTAATAGAACAAGTCCCACACAGAGCTAGAAGCCCAAATATTTTTTCAGAGGTAGATGCAGATAAAAATTATTTTTAATTTGCAACCTGATGGAGGTCAGTATAGATAGACTAATAGAGAAAGTCCCACACACTGCTAGAAGGCCAAATATTTTTTCAGAGCTAGATGCAGACAAAAAATTATTTTCAGTTTGCAACCTGATGGAGGTCAGTATAGATGCACTAATAGAACAAATCCCACACACAGCTAGAAGCCCAAATATTTTTTCAGAGGTAGATGCAGAAAAAAATTATATTCAGTTTGCAGCCTGATGGAGGTCAGTATAGACGGACTAATAGAACTAGTCCCACACACAGCTAGAAGCCCAAATATTTTTTCAGAGGTAGATGCAGACAAAAAATTATTTTTAATTTGCAACCTGATGGAGGTCAGTATAGATGGACTAATAGAGAAACTCCCACACACAGCTAGAAGGCCAAATATTTTTTCAGAGCTGGATGCAGATAAAAATTATTTTTAATTTGCAACCTGATGGAGGTCAGTATAGATGGACGAATAGAGAAAGTCCCACACACAGCTAGAAGCCCAAATATTTTTTCAGAGGTAGATGCAGAAAAAAATTATATTCAGTTTGCAACCTGATGGAGGTCAGTATAGATGGACTAATAGAACAAGTCCCACACAGCTAGAAGCCCAAATATTTTTTCAGAGGTAGATGCAGATAAAAATTATTTTTAATTTGCAACCTGATGGAGGTCAGTATAGATGGACTAATAGAGCAAGTCCCACACACAGCTAGAAGCCCAAATATTTTTTCAGAGGTAGATGCAGACAAAAAATTATATTCAGTTTGCAACCTGATGGAGGTCTGTATAGATGGATTAATAGAACAAGTCCCACACACAGCTAGAAGCCCAATATTTTTTCAGAGGTAGATGCAGAAAAAAAATATATTCAGTTTGCAACCTGATGGAGGTCAGTATAGATGGACTAATAGAGAAAGTCCCTCACACTGCTAGAAGGCCAAATATTTTTTCAGAGCTAGATGCAGAAAAAAATTATATTCAGTTTGCAACCTGATGGAGGTCAGTATAGATGGACTAATAGAATGATGCTATGCCCAAAAGATTTTACTTCACTAGGTGCAGTAAAAAAATTGGTATTCTATACACAGGTGGTATAACTTGCAACACAGATAGGCTACTCCACTGACTAACACATTCTGCAATAGGACAAAAAGGATTAGCTTTGCTAGATTCAGCCAAATGCTGTGAAAAAAACTTGCACAGCACTGGCACAGACCTGCCTGGCAAAAACTGATAGGAACTGATGTAATCTAGTCCTGAAAAGTACTGCAATTACAATTAGTCTTTACTAGAGATGATCGGTGTTCGACTAGAATTGTTCGCCAATCTCAAATTCGAGCTGTTTTGGGCGGTGTTCGAGTTGTTCGACGAACCCGAACGATTTGCAAAAAATTCGGCTGTTCGAGGTTATGTTCGATAACTGTTCGTGCACCAAAAGCGTGTCCTGCATGTCTGGCGCTATTTAGAGCACCAATCATGCAGGGATTGTCTGCCACTCACTGTAATGCCACAGCCATGGTGGTTGTGGCATTACAGTGATTGCCCAAATCGATGGGAACAGTGCCAACAGTGAAACATGAAAAGCCGGCAATTCATCAGCGGCATACACCGGTACCTGACAATTTAGAACCGAAAGAATAGAGCTTCACACATAGATTAGATAGATAGAAACATGTCAGTCACACATATAAGAAGCACAGTGACAGTGTTGCTTACTGTACTTGTCATTTAGTGTAAAGGATTTATCAAAAAAAATAATAGTGTTTTCATGCACCGTCTCTTTAAAAAAGCCGGCCGGCAATTCAGCAGCGGTACCTGACAATTTATAACAGACAGAATAGAGCTTCACACATAGATTAGATAGATAGAAACATGTCAGTCACGTATATATGAAGTACTGTGACAGTGTTGATTAATGTACTTGTCATTTAGAGTAAAGGATTTATTAAAAAAAATAATAGTGTTTTCATGCACCGTCTCTTTAAAAAAGCCAGCCGGCAATTCAGCATCTGTAACCAACAATTTAGAATAGAAGGAATAGAGAATCACACATAGATTAGGTAGCTAGAAACATGTCAGTCACATATATATGAAGTACAGTGACAGTGTTGCTTACTGTACTTGTCATTTAGTATAAAGGATTTATTAAAAAAAATAATAGTGTTTTCATGCACTGTCTCTTTAAAAAAGCCGGCCGGCAATTCAGCATCTGTACCCGACAATTTAGAATAGAAGGAATAGAGAATCACACATAGATTAGATAGATAGAAACATGTCAGTCACATATATATGAAGTACAGTGACAGTGTTGCTTACTGTACTTGTCATTTAGTGTAAAGGATTTATTAAAAAAAAATAATAGTGTTTTCATGCACCGTCTCTTTAAAAAAGCCGGCCGGCAATTCAGCATCTGTACCCGACAATTTAGAATAGAAGGAATAGAGAATCACACATAGATTAGATAGATAGAAACATGTCAGTCACATATATATGAAGTACAGTGACAGTGTTGATTACTGTACTTGTCATTTAGTGTTAAAATAAAGGATTTATTTAAAAAAAAATTGGCGTGGGGATCCCCATAATTTTAGGCTCTAGCGGAGGTTAACCAGACGGCTGGGGCAGATGTTTGAAGCCTGGGAAGGGGGTAATACCCACGGAGCTTCCCAGGCTACTAATATCAGCCCCCAGCGGAATACCTAGCCTTTACTAGCTATTAAAATGGGGGACCCCCCAAAAAAATGACGTGGGGTCCCCCCTATTTTAATAGCTAGCAAAGGCTAGGCAGACAGCTGGGGTCTGATATTAATAGCCCAGGAAGGGTTCCATGAATATTGGCCCCCTCCCAGGCTAGAAACACCAGCCGTTAGCCGCCCCAGAAATGGCGCATCCTTAGGATGCGCCAATTCTGGCACTTAGCCTCGCTCTTCCCACTGCCCTGTAGCCGTGGCAGTGGGGTAATAGGGTTGGGGTTGATGTCAGCTTATAATGCCAGCTGACATCAAGCCCAGGTTAGTAATGGAGAGGCGTCTATAAGACACCCCCATTACTAACCCCATAGTCAAAGTTAAAAGAAAACACAAACACCCAGAATAAAGTCCTTTAATTGAAATAAAGACACATTCCTTTATTGTTCCAAATTAAACCATACTTACCATCACGCCCATTCCAGCTGAAGCCAACGATCTAGGGCAATAAAAGAAAAATAATAAAGCAACCTCATCCTTACCTTTCCATGGTTCCCACGACAGCTTCAGCTCTGCTACATCGAGATAACAGGCTGGACCGCAGCAGAACGCTGCCATCCAGCCTGTCATCCCGCAGACACTGAGAAGCGCAGGCATGCTTGCGCTCTGCAGTGTCTGGCTGTGACGGCATAAAGATGAGACGAGTTCATGTCCAATGAACTCGGCGCACCTCATGCACGTCACTGACAGCGTGGGAGAATTCTCCTGCACTCAGCACTTCAGCGTGAGAACTCTCCCACGCTGTCAGTGACGTACATGAGGTCAGCTGAGTTCATTGGACATGAATGAGCTCACCTCATGCACGTCACTGACAGCGTGGGAGAATTCTCACGCTGTAGCGCTGAGTGCAGGAGAATTTTCCCACGCTGTCAGTGACGTGCATGAGGTGAGCTCATTCATGTCCAATGAACTCAGCTGACCTCATGTACGTCACTGACAGCGTGGGAAAATTTTCACGCTGAAGTGCTGAGTGCAGGAGAATTCTCCCACGCTGTCAGTGACGTGCATGAGGTGCGCCGAGTTCATTGGACATGAACTTGTCTCATCTTTATGCCGTCACAGCGAGACACTGAGGAGCGCAAGCATGCCTGCGCCTCTCAGTGTCCGCGGGATGACAGGCTGGATGGCAGCGTTCTGCTGCGGTCCAGCCTGTCATCTCGATGTAGCAGAGTTGAAGCTGTCGTGGGAACCATGGAAAGGTAAGGATGAGGTTGCTTTATTATTTTACTTTTATTGCAGAAGACATTGGCTTCAGCTGGAATGGGCGTGACGGTAAGTATGGTTTAATTTAGAACAATAAAGAATTGTGTGTTTATTTCAATTAAAGGACTTTATTCTGGGTGTTGTGTTTTTTTAAATACTTTACTAGAAATTCATGGTGGTCATGTCTAATATTGGCGTGACCCCATGAATTTCGGGCTTAGGGCCAGCTGATAATGCCAAGCTGGCCTTAACCCCTTTATTACCCAGTGAGCCACCGCACCAGGGCCCTGGATGAGTTGGGTACAGCGCCAGAAGATGGCGGTTCTATGAACGCGCCATTTTCTGGGGTGGCTGCGGACTGCAATTTGCAGCGGGTGGGGCCCAGAAAGCTTGGGCCTCCCTGCGCTGCGGATTCCAGCTCCCAGCTGCCTAGTTGTACCTGGCTGGGCACAAAAATAGGGCGAAGCCCCGCGCATTTTTTTTTTAAATTATTTCATGAAATTCATGGAATAATTAAGAAAAAAAGGGCTACCCTATATTGTTGTGTCCAACCAGGTACAAATAGGCAGCTGGTGGTTGGGGGCAGCCCGTCCCTGCCTGCTGTTCCTGGCTGGACACAAATATAGTGCGAAGCCCCACGTCAATTTTTTTTTAATTATTTCATGAAATAATTTTTTTAAAAAAGGGCTTCCCTATATTGTTGTGTCTGGCCAGGTACAAATAGGCAGCTGGTGGTTGGGGGCAGCCCGTTCCTGCCTGCTGTACCTGACTGGACACAAATATAGGGCGAAGCCCCACGTCAATTTTTTTTAAATTATTTCAGGAAATTCATGAAATAATGAAAAAAAAATTGATGTGGGGCTTCGCACTATATTTGTGTCCAGTCAGGTACAGCAGGCAGGAACGGGCTGCTCCCAACCACCAGCTGCCTATTTGTACCTAGCCGAACACAACAATATAGGGAAGCCCTTTTTTTCTTAATTATTCCATGAATTTCATGAATTTAAAAAAAAAATACGTGGAGCTTCGCCCTATTTTTGTGTCCAGCTAGGTACAACTAGGCAGCTGGGGGCTGGAATCTGCAGCGCAGGGAGGCCCAAGCTTTCTGGGCCCCACCCGCTGCAAATTGCAGTCCGCAGCCGCCCCGGAAAATGGCGCGTTCATAGAAGCGCCATCTTCTGGCGCTGTACCCAACTCATCCAGGGCCCTGGTGCGGTGGCTCACTGGGTAATAAAGGGGTTAAGGCCAGCTTGGCATTATCAGCTGGCCCTAAGCCCGAAATTCATGGGGTCACGCCAATATTAGACATGACCACCATGAATTTCTAGTAAAGTATTTAAAAAAAACACAAACACCCAGAAAAAAGTCCTTTAATTGAAATAAACACACAATTCTTTATTGTTCTAAATTAAACCATACTTACCGCCACGCCCATTCCAGCTGAAGCCAATGATCTCCTGCAATAAAAGTAAAATAATAAAGCAACATCATCCTTACCTTTCCATGGCTCCCACGACAGCTTCAGCTCTGCTACATCGAGATGACAGGCTGGTCCGCAGCAGAACGCTGCCATCCAGCCTGTCATCCCGCAGACACTGAGAAGCGCAGGCATGCTTGCGCTACTCAGTGTCTGGCTGTGACGGCATCCAGATGAGCCGAGGTCATGTCCAATGAACTCAGCTGACCTCATGCACGTCATTGACAGCGTGGGAAAATTCTCACGCTGAAGCGCTGAGTGCAGGAGAATTTTCCCACGCTGTCAGTGACGTACATGAGGTGAGCCGAGTTCATTGTCGGCTCATCTGGATGTCGTCACAGTCAGACACTGAGGAGCGCAAGCATGTCTGCGCTTCTCAGTGTGTGCGGCATGGCAAGCTGGATGGCAGCGTTCTGCTGCGGTCCAGCCTGTCATCTCGATGTAGCAGAGCTGAAGCTGTCCTGGGAACCATGGAAAGGTAAGGATGAGGTTGCTTTATTATTTTTCTTTTATTGCAGGAGATCGTTGGCTTCAGCTGGAATGGGCGTGATGGTAAGTATGGTTTAATTTAGAACAATAAAGAATTGTGTCTTTATTTCAATTAAAGGACTTTATTCTGGGTGTTTGTGTTTTTTTTTTAACTTTGACTATGGGGTTAGTAATGGGGGTGTCTTATAGACGCCTCTCCATTACTAACCTGGGCTTGATGTCAGCTGGCATTATAAGCTGACATCAACCCCAACCCTATTACCCCCTGCCACCGCACCAGGGCAGCGTGGAAGAGCGAGGCTAAGTGCCAGAATTGGCGCATCCTATGGATGCGCCATTTCTGGGGCGGCTGACGGCTGGTGTTTCTAGCCTGGGAGGGGGCCAATATTCATGGCTCCCTTCCTGGGCTATTAATATCAGCCCCCAGCTGTCTGCCTAGCCGTTGCTAGCTATTAAATTAGGGGGGACCCCACGTCATTTTTTTGGGGGGGGTCCCCCATTTTAATAGCTAGTAAAGGCTAGGTATTCCGCTGGGGGCTGATATTAGTAGCCTGGGAAGCTCCGTGGGTATTACCCCCTTCCCAGGCTTCAAACATCTGCCCCAGCTGTCTGCTTAACCTCCGCTAGAGACTAAAATTACGGGGAACCCCACGCCAATTTTTTTTAATAATAAATCCTTTATTTTAATACTAAATGACAAGTACAGTAACCAACACTATCACTGTACTTATTATATATGTGACTGACATGTTTCTATCTATCTAATCTATGTGTGAAGCTCTATTCTGTCTGTTATAAATTGTCGGGTACAGATGCTGAATTGCCGGCCGGCTTTTTTAAAGAGACGGTGCATGAAAACACTATTATTTTTTTTGATAAATCCTTTACACTAAATGACAATTACAGTAAGCAACACTGTCACTGTACTTCGTATATATGTGGCTGACATGTTTCTATCTATCTAATCTATGTGTGATTCTCTATTCCTTCTATTCTAAATTGTCGGGTACAGATGCTGAATTGCCAGCCGGCTTTTTTAAAGAGACGGTGCATGAAAACACTATTATTTTTTTTAATAAATCCTTTGCAGTAAATGACAAGTACCGTAAGCAACACTGTCACAGTACTTCATATATATGTGACTGACATGTTTCTATCTATCTAATCTATGTGTGAAGCTCTATTCTGTCTGTTATAAATTGTCGGGTACCGCTGCTGAATTGCCGGCCGGCTTTTTTAAAGAGACGGTGCACGAAAACACTATTATATTTTTTAATAAATCCTTTACACTAAATGACAAGTACAGTAAGCAACACTGTCACTGTACTTCATATATATGTGACTGACATGTCTCTATCTATCTAATCTGTGTGTGATGCTCTATTCCTTCATGTCTAAATCTTCGGGTACCGGTGTATGCCGCTGCTGAATTGCCGGCCGGCTTTTTTAAAGAAAGCGTCTTCTGAGCAGTTTGTGATCTTTTGGACACCTTTGAAGGTGTTTTCTATGTGTTCCTATGTGTTTTTGTTTGCCTGCCATTGGTTTTATCGGTGTTCGACGGTGTTCTAAGGTGTTCGACGAACAGTTCGACGAACAGTTCCTCGAACATCCCGGTGTTCGACGAACCGAACCGAACCCGAACACTACGGGGGTGGCTCAACACTAGTCTTTACTCCCACAATCTATCTATTTAAGAGCACAGACCTGCCTGATAAAAGTCGTAGGAAATGCTGTAACCTAGTCCTTAAAAGGACTGCAATCACAACTATTCCCTACTCCCAAGCTATCTGTAGATTTGTGCGAAAATTGGCTTGAAATTAACAAGGTATAGCGCACACAGCAACAGGGTGCCGTCTAATATGCAGCTGCAGCAGTGAGAAAATGGTGGCGACGGGGAAAATGGCTTGGTCTTATAGGGCAAGGACATGTGACATACACTGCCAATGACACATGCCCTTGCTTGTGTGAAAAAAGCACTTCGCTCCGTGTGTGCGCTGCTGATGGCTGACAGATTGCACCTCCCCACTGTAAATGCGGGAAAGAGAAAAAAAAATGGAGATCTTCATTATTCCTGCAGAGATCCATCCCCTGCCCCTCCCCCCACCCCGCTGTACACTCAAACTGCGTATTAACATTAATTTTCATCATTACTGAGAAAAAATCCAGTTATGATTTTGGTGCACGAACAGTTATCGAACATAACCTCGAACAGCCGAATTTTTCTCAAATCGTTCGTGTTCGCCGAACGGCTCGAACATCGCCCAAAACAGCTCGAATTTGAGATTGGCGAACAGTTCGAGTAGAACAACGCTCATCTCTAATTATAATATACTTAAGTACCTCACTTACCGCACAGACTCGTCCTACTCGAGAATAAAGTGCTTGAACTCTATCTCCTTCTATTGCCTTTTCAGTGTAAAAGAAGTAAATTTTATTGTCATCCTTGTCTTCATTGTCTGGAATCATATAGGATCCTACAAATTTTGGCTCTAAATAAAAACACATAAATAATCAGTAATTTATAGTTTTCTTCTCTAAAAGGTTAATTTGTATTAATTTTTATATTAATCATAAACTGACTGTAGCCACCTATGGTTAAAGAGAGTGGTTATATATTGAATTCAATCGTAGGAGACCATAGAGTGTTAATCTTATCTTCAGTGGTGTAACTAGTGTCTGATGGGTCCCAGTGCAAAATTTGGACCTGGGCTTCCAACCGCATGTTGGTCAGATGTATGGGACCTTCTTGTGTTCTAGATCTTATAAAGACATATGTGTTCATCCCCCAAAGTAATAATGTCCCCATGCAGGCCTTTTCTGTAATAATGTCCCCCATCCTGGCCCTTTAATGTAATAATGTTCCCCATCTTGGGCCGCTTTCTGTAATGTCCATAATCTTGAGCCCCTTTCGGTAATAATTTCTGTAATAATGCCCTACTTCCTGGTTTCTTTATTTAATAATGTCTCTTGTCCTGGGCCCCTTCCTATAATAATGTCCCCCATCCTGGGCTCCTTTCTGTGATGTCCCTTATCCTCAACCCCTTTCTGTAATAATGCCCTCCTTCGTGGCCCCTTTATTTAATAATGTCCCCTATCCTGGGCCCCTTCCTATAATACTGTCCCCCATCCTGGACCCCTTCCTATAAAAATATCCTCCATTCTAGGCCCCTTTTTATAATAATGTCCTTCATCCTTGCCCCTTTATTAAATAATGTCCTCCATCCCGGGGCCGCTTCCAGTAACAATGTCCCTATATCCTGGGTTCCTTCTAGTAATAATGTCCCTGATCCTGTCCCCATTATTTAATAAAGTCTCCCATAATGGACCCCATCTTATAACAATGTCTTCTATCCTGGGCCCTTTCCTGGGTATAATGTCCCCCATACCTGGCCCCTTTATTTAATAATGTCCCCCTTCTTGAGCCCCATCCTATAACAATGTCCTCCATCCTGGGCCATTTCCTGGTATAATGTCCCCCATCCTGGTCCCTTTATTTAATAACGTCCCCCATCTTGGGCCCCATCCTATAACAATGTCCTCCATCCTGGGTCCTTTCCTGGTATAATGTCCCCCATCCTGTGCCCCTTTCGGTAATAATGTCCTCCGTTGTTCTCTAACACATTTAAAAAAATAAACAATTCTTCTTACCTGCCCCTGCTCCCACCATGTGCGGCGTTCTCTTCCATAGCCAGCTCAGAGGCCGGTGGCTGACTCCGGCGTACCCTCCACAGATGCCGTATGACATTACTGCCATGTGCCAGCCCTTGAAGGGCATGCAGAAATTAGCTGAAGACTTCTGATTGGCCGGCAGCATGTATTCTGGTGCAGCGATCCAGCAGGTTTCTGCACCGCAATAAATTCCAGCTGAATGTGTGTCTGAGGATGCACATCCAGGTGAAATTGGCGCTGCAGTCGGCAGGCACCACTCCCAGTCACGGTCGCACTCTTTGTGACCACAATCGTTATGTCCCTGCTCATCTTTTCAGAGCAATGATGGCCTTGTGTTAAGATTTTTGAGGCAAATCAATTAGCTGGTGATCAAATTTCTTGGCAAAATTTGTCAAAATTTCAAAAGATTTGCTCATCTCCAATAACAAACAATTCTCAGTTTATATAATTCACCTTTTAAGATGCGATCATCATCATGTTCTGTTCTTATGTATGGTAGGTGTCCCATGCTCCTAGATAAAGTTGCATCTCTTCCCCAGAAGTCATTGTGAAGGCCAACAAATAACTCACCACCTAAAGTAAAACAAAGTGTTAACAACAGACTATTTTTACTTATATATTCCACACAACACTTTAGATATTATAAAGTTTATTGAGCCTTTTTTATTGTGTCTGTGATTCTTATGTTGCTCTAAATGAATGGATGTTGTACAGTTTTGGGTGATAAGATATCTCACCTCTTGACAGGCTGGAAAGGGATGACTGAGGGTGACTGGTGTATAATGCTGTTTGCCCAATGAATAGTAAATTCCCTGGATATTTACTGCATATATATATATATATATATATATATATACACAGTACAGACCAAAATTTGGACATACCTTCTCATTCAAAGATTTTTCTGTATTTTCATGACTTTGATGATTGTACATTCACACTGAGGCTTCAAAACTATGAATTAACACATGTGGAATTATATACTTAACAAAAAAGTGTAAAACAGCTGAAAATATGTCTTATATTCTAGGTTCTTCAAAGAAGCCACCTTTTGCTTTGATGACTGCTTTGCACACTCTTGACATTCTCTTGATGAGCTTCAAGAGGTAGTCACCGGAAATGGTTTTCACTTCATAGGTGTGCCCTGTCAGGTTTAATAAGTGGGATTTCTTGCCTCATAAATGGGGTAGGGACCATCAGTTGTGTTGTGCAGAAGTCAGATGGATACACAGCTGAAAGTCCTACTGAATGGACTGTTAGAATTTGTATTATGGCAAGAAAAAAGCAGCTAAGTAAAGAAAAACGAGTGGCCATCATTACTTTAAGAAATGAAGGTCTGTCAGTGTGAAAAATTGGGCAAACTTTGAATGTGTCCCCAAGTGCAGTTGCAAAAACCATTAAGCGCTACAAAGAAACTGGCTCACATGAGGATCACCCCAGGAAAGGAAGACCAAGAATCACCTCTACTTCTGAGGATAAGTTTATCCGAGTCACCAGCCTCAGAAATCGCAGGTTAACAGCAGCTCAGATTAGAGACCAGGTCAATGCCACACAGAGTTCTAGCAGCAGACACATCTTTTCAACAACTGTTAAGAGGAGACTTTGTGCAGCAGGCCAACATGGTAAAATAGCTGCTAGGAAACCACTGCTAAGGACAGGAAACAAGCAGAAGAGACTTGTTTGGGCTAAAGAACACAAGGGATAGACATAAGACCAGTGGAAATCTGTGCTTTGGTCTGATGAGTCCAAATTTGAGATCTTTGGTTCCAACCACCGTGTCTTTGTGCGACGCAGAAAAGGTGAACGGATGGACTCTACATGCCTGGTTCCCACCGTGAAGCATGGAGGAGAAGGTGTGATGGTGTGGGGGTGCTTTGCTGGTGACACTGTTGGGGATTTATTCAAAATTAAAGGCATACTGAACCAGCATGGCTATCACAGCATCTTGCAGCGGAATGCTATTCTATCCGGTTTGCAGCTAGTTGGACCATCATTTATTTTTCAACAGGACATTGACCCCAAACACACCTCCAGGCTGTGTAAGGGCTCTTTGACCAAGAAGTAGAGTGATGGGGTGCTACGCTAGATGACCTGGCCTTCTCAGTCACCAGACCTGAACCCAATCGAGATGGTTTGGGGTGAGCTGGACTGCAGAGTGAAGGCAAAAGGGCCAACAAGTGATAAGCATCTCTGGGAACTCCATCAAGATTGTTGGAAGACCATTTCCGGTGACTACCTCTTGAAGCTCATCAAAAGAATGCCAAAAGTGTGCAAAGCAGTCATCAAAGCAAAAGGTGGCTACTTTGAAAAACCTAGAATATAAGACATATTTTCAGTTGTTTCACACTTTTTTGTTAAGTATATAATTCCACTTGTGTTAATTCATAGTTTTGATGCCCTCAGTGTGAATGTACAATTTTCAATGTCATGAAAATACAGAAAAACCTTTAAATGAAAACGTGCGTCCAAACTTTTGGTCTGTACTGTATATATAAATATATTCATTCAGTATATATCCATACATATATATATATATATTCAGTATACAGTGGTGGCCAAAAGTATTGGCACCCCTGCAATTCTGTCAGATAATACTCAGTTTCTTCCTGAAAATGATTGCGATCACAAATACTTTGGTATTATCTTCATTTAATTTGTCTTCAATGAAAAAACGCAAAAATAATTGTCCTAAAGCCAAATTGGATACAATTCCACACCAAACCTAAAAAAGGGGGTGGACAAACATATTGGCACTGTTTGAAAAATCATGTGATGCTTCTCTAATTCGTGTAATTAACAGCACCTGTAACTTACCTGTGGCACTTAACAGGTGTTGGCTATAAATAAATCACACTTGCAGCCAGTTTGACAAAGTATCTCACACCATCCTTATTGAAAAAATGACCAAGTATGCAATGGACCAGGCAACTGTTAGGTGGATTCATAACTGGCTTAGTGATCGGACTCAAAGGGTGGTTGTAAATGGCTTCACATCCAGCTGGATGAATGTCTCAAGTGGGGTACCACAGGGCTCCGTCCTGGGACCTGTATTGTTCAACATCTTTATCAATGATTTAGATGAAGGAATTGAGGGTAAACTGATTAAATTTGCTGATGACACAAAGCTAGGAGGGATAGCTAATACTAGAGAAGAGAGAGAGAGGATTCAAAAAGACCTAAATAAACTGGAGCAGTGGGCAGCAAACAACAGAATGGTTTTTAACAGGGAAAAATGCAAAGTACTACATCTGGGCAATAAAAATGAAAAAAGCATATACAGAATGGGAGGAATAGGGCTAAGCAACAGTACATGTGAAAAAGACTTAGGTATACTAATAGATCATAGACTGAACATGAGTCAACAGTGTGATGCAGCAGCAAAAAAGGCAAATACAATTCTGGGATGTATTAACAGAAGCATACAGTCTAGATCACGTGAAGTCATTATCGGTCTTTACTCCTCTTTGGTCAGACCTCATCTGGAATACTGTGTACAGTTTTGGGCACCACATTTTAAAAAAGACATAGACAAACTGGAGCAAGTTCAGAGAAGAGCGACCAGAATGGTGACTGGTCTGCAAACCATGTCCTATGAGGAACGGTTGCAGGATTTGGGAATGTTTAGCTTGCAAAAAAGAAGACTGAGAGGAGACTTAATAGCTGTCTACAAATATGTCAAGGGCTGTCACATTGTAGAAGGATCATCTTTATTCTCATTTGCACAAGGAAAGACTAGAAGCAATGGGATGAAACTAAATGGGAGGAGACACAGATTAGATATTAGAAAAAACTTTTTGACAGTTAGGGTGATTAATGAGTGGAATAGGCTGCCACGAGAGGTGGTGAGTTCCCCTTCAATGGACGTCTTCAAACAGAGGCTGGACAGACATCTGTCTGAGATGATCTAGTGAATCCTGCTTTGAGCAGGGGGTTGGACCAGATGACCCAGGAGGTCCCTTCCAACTCTACCATTCTATGATTCTATGATTAACATGGATTAAAGTTGACTCAACCTCTGTCCTGTGTCCTTGTGTCTACCACATTGAGCATGGAGAAAAGAAATAAGACCAAAGAACTGTCTGAGGACTTGAGAAACCAAATTGTGAGGAAGCATGAGCAATCTCAAGGCTACAAGTCCATCTCCAAAGACCTGAATGTTCCTGTGTCTTCCCTGCGCAGTGTCATCAAGAAGTTTAAAGCCCATGGCACTGTGGCTAACCTCCCTTGATGTGGACGGAAAAGAAAAATTGACGAGAGATTTCAACGCAAGATTGTGCGGATGGTGGATAAAGAACCTCGACTAACATCCAAACAAGTTCAAGCTGCCCTGCAGTCCGAGGGTACAACAGTGTCAACCCGTACTATCCGTCGGCGTCTGAATGAAAAGGGACTGTATGGTAGGATACCCAGGAAGACCCCACTTCTTACCCCGAGACATAAAAAAAGCCAGGCTGGAGTTTGCCAAAACTTACCTGAGAAAGCCTAAAACGTTTTGAAAGAATGTCCTCTGGTCAGATGAGACAAAAGTAGAGCTTTTTGGCAAAAAGCATCAACATAGAGTGTACAGGAAAAAAAAGAGGCATTCAAAGAAAAGAACACGGTCCCTACAGTCAAACATGGTGGAGGTTCCCTGATGTTTTTGGGTTGCTTTGCTGCCTCTGGCATTAGACTGCTTGACCGTGTGCATAGCATTATGAAGTCTGAAGACTACCAACAAATTTTGCAGTATAATGTAGGGCCCAGTGTGAGAAAGCTGGGTCTCCCTCAGAGGTCATGGGTCTTCCAGCAGGACAATGACCAAAAACACGCCTCCAAAAGCACTATAAAAGGGTTTGAGAGAAAGCACTTGAGACTTCTAAGGTGGCCAGCAATGAGTCCAGACCTGAATCCCATAGAACACCTGTGCAGAGATCTCAAAATGGCAGTTTGGAGAAGGCACCCTTCAAATATCAGGGACCTGGAGCAGTTTGCCAAAGAAGAATGGTCTACAATTCCAGCAGAGCATTGTAAGAAACTCATTGATGGTTACCGGAAGCGGTAGTTCACAGTTATTTTGGCTAAAGGTTGTGCAACCAAGTATTAGGCTGAGGGTGCCAAAACTTGTCTGGCCCACTTTTGGAGTTTTGTGTGAAATGATCAATGATTTGATTTTTGCTTCATTCTCCTTTGTGTTTTTTCCTTGCAAGCAAATTAAATGAAGATAATAATACCGAAGAAGTTGTGATTGCAATCATTTTCAGGAAGAAACTGAGTATTATCTGACAGAATTGCATGGGTGCCAATACTTTTGGCCACCACTGTATATCCACATTAAGGAATACACATATATTATAGATGTGCAAATACTGAAACTTCCTGTACTTCAGCAACCAGGTTCACATCCGTTCCATAAAAAACACAGGACATCTGATAAATTGAGGCATGCACAACATTATTTTTCATCAGCCTTTGAATCTAGTGCATCTTAACGTAACAAATAATTAAAATGAATGGCCACTAGATGGCAGAGCTACATTACAAGTGAATTAGAAAGGTTGACTTATTAATGTCAGGGAACTGTATGTGTCTCAATGTACTGCAGCTGAAAGTCTTTGTTTGCTTATTATCATAAATGAAAACAACTTACAGTATATTCACAATCACCAAACACTGGTTCTTAAATAAACTGAGCAATATGTTTTAAAAAGTAGAATGTAAAAAAATATATTGACATCCAAATATACTTTATTTTTGATACCCACTTTTCTGTTTTAGTAGCTTCTAAGCTTCCAGGAAGGCTTTCAAAAGCAATAAAAGATAATTTGTTTTATTTCAAACCAGTTGGTGAAGTAGGAAAAAGTATATTTTTCCTCGATACTTCACATTTGTCTTATGAAGACAAATCTTCTGTATATGCCCTATTATGGATGCCCATGACAGAGGTATCGCTCACTGAGCCAAAATGAGGTGGTTCGGATAGACCTGTATATTACATTTATGTAAATGGCCACCATGAAAAACTACATTTATTGTGCAGTGGCTACTGCAAAGGAAACTCTTGATTCCCTGGAGCCCTTAATGTAAAATAATTCAACATCTCTGGGAGAACAAATTATGGCATTCTAGCTCATTACCAGGGCAGCTACTTTATGAAGGAGTTGTCTCTGGTGAGACTGCCTCTCTAAGTCATTCTTATTTCTTCCCTGATTTTAGAGTCTGGCTTCATACATTGGTGAGGACCGGAAGGCATCTGGAGAGGTAAGCGGTATGGTCAGTTAGGGGTCGTATGTGAGTCGAATGTATATAATTTGGGAACTGCCTGTATCTATATACAGGCAGTCACCAACTTACAAACATTCAACTTACATACGACCCCTAATTCCAAATGTCAGATGTTAAAAAAGCCAAACCTAATTCTCACCAAACTGCTGACTTCTCCAGATGCCGTCCGATCCTCTACTTTCCACAGTCGTGCACCGGCCTTTATAGACCAGAACTACCGGCCACATCCAGGCCAGAGCTTACTGCATGCCATAAGATTATGTCATCATCGCAACCTTATGACATACAGTGAGCTATGGTCTGGATGTGGCCTGAAGTCCTGGCCTATAGTGAATGCGAGATATGCGGCTCGCCTGATGATTGAAAGGAGAGAACCAAACAGTGAGCAGTGGGGCGGGTGGTGAGCTGAGTATTGGTTAAAAAAAACCACAAAAAATGAATACTCATCTGTTTGTCCACCCTACTGCTTATCGCCATCTTGCACCTCATCTCCAAGTCTTCCATACATGTCCAGGCCCCGTAGGTCACCATGTCACAAGGTTGTGACATAGTAATCTGAGGCCTGTATGTGTTAGGAATTCCAGGTCTATAGTGAAAAGGACACAGATATGGTAGAAATAAGAGGAGCAGATGTTGTGTGGCGAGCAGGGGGGTGGCTGTAAAGTGAATATTCATTTTTTTCCCCAGTCCTGTTCCAACTTGCACACATATTTGGGTTATGAACAAAGATACAGAACACAACTAGTTCACAACCAGAGGATTGTCTGTAAATACATTTTCCTATTGTTATTAACAGACCTTAGCCTCAAATGAATTTGGGGAGAATAGAAAGAGGTAATCTTATTTCTGGCAAATGGACTCACACATTTAGATCAAAATGTGCGGAAACTACCTTATTTTTTTACATATGTAGAAGCAGTGTAATTCATCTAATATATATAATTGTCTTATCCTGTCTGTCTGTCCTTCTGTCCAGGAAATCCCGCATCGCTGATTGGTCCGTCCGCGGCCAATCAGCGACGCGGGATTTTAGAAAAAGATGGCAGCCGTTAGCGTCTCATCTGCCGCATGGAGGTCAGTGGCGATGCAGCCAGGAGATGACCGGCGCTAGTCGGTCATCTCCCGACTGCTCGCAGCAGAGCTACCCCAGGGACCGGGGAGCGGCGCCGCCGGTCGGGATACTTCTGCTGCGAACAGTCGCTCATCTCCTGGCTGCTCGCAGCGGAAGTACCCGCACAGGCAGCGCTGCTCCCCGGTCCTCACTAATACAATTCGCTGATGGGTCGTGGTCGTGACCAATCAGCAATATTGGTGCCAAATTTAAACACCGCTTTGCTGATTGGTCACAGTCAGCCACATACATATTCTAGAATACCCAATGCTTTAGAATCTGGCCACCATCTAGTGTATAACATATTTGCAGAATGCAGTTGCATAGTTGTTATAAGTACACTGTAGAAGCAGTTCATATGTATCTGAACATTAATTCAATACTACTACACATGTTAGGTAGGGGCATTTTCTATTTTTACTACATTTACATGTATTATAATAATCTTAATTTTTATATAACGCTAACATATTCTGCAGCGCTTTACATACATTATCGTTACTGTCCCCATCAGGGCTCACAATCTAGATTCCCTATCACTATGTCTTTGGATTGTGGGAATAAACCAGAGTACTCAAAGGAAACCCACGCAAACACAGGGAGAACATACAAACTCCTTGCAGATGTTGTCCTTGGTGGGATTTGAACCTAGGACCCCAGCGCTGCAAGACTGCAGTGCTAACCACTGCACCATCTTGCCGCGCATATATTTCCTCCTTGACATTAACAAAATAAATCTGGATGACATAGGGTACATTTACACACATTTCTGCTGCAAATTTTCCAATGCAGATCCACAGCAAATCCGCATAAAAATCTACATGTGTTAGATGAGAAATTGTTTTGGTTTTTAATTTTCCACAAGTTTTACCCTATGTACTGCAAATGCTTCAATTCAATGTTAAAGGGTAAACTGATGTGCTGCAGACTTAAAATCGGCAGAGCAGGTCAATTTCCATTATAGATTATTCCGCAGTGTGTGGATGAGATTTTGTAATATCTCAATCACTTTGCTGCTATTGTAACTTACTGTAGATTTTCTGATCTCAAAATCTTGAAGGAAAATCTACAGAGAAGAGCAGGCAAAGTTTTTTGCTTTCATTTATGACAATTTATGGTGTAAATAATAGTATATTTATTTGGCTGTAGTAGACTATGTTACTCCTGGTAAGCACACCCCACTTTTTCTAAAAGTGCTGGGGCTGGCGTAAAATGCAAAAACTTGCAAAATTGCTGCCAGCATCAGCTCGCTGGTGTAAAGTGTGCAATGAATTCCAACCTGAGGCCCTGATTCATTAAGACTAGCAATTAGTACTCCAATTTTAATCAAAAGGCACATATTATTTCTGCAAGTCCTTTATTAAATGACACACACCGCTTAATGAATTAGGAACAATTTATCAGCGGCATATGCCTCCATGAGCTTTGCAGGAAATATTACTCCAATCAAGAACTGGAGTAACATTTCTGGCATAAGGTACTTTTCATGAATTTGTCAGATGGGCATTACCACACCCAGCCTGTTCCTGCCTCCTCCCAAGCTCTGCCCATTTTGGAAAAGCTGCCTGAGACTCCTAAATTCACAAAATATTTGCTCAACTTCGCAATCACAAAAATGTTGTGACTCTTTAAGGTGACTTTTTAAAATGCTTGATGCCAGAAAACTGGCTTAAACACTTTGCTGAATCAGCACCTAAGAGATTTAATTTATCAGGTACATTGCCCTCTAAGGAGTCCACTATACACTGTGCTGCTCAACATTCTGGGCATGAAGTCTGCAAGATACTAAGAGGGGAATGATGCTATTGCTACTTATATCCTTTCTTCTTGCTTGTATTAGCAAGCACTCAATATTCTGGTGAGTTGAACATTGATGAGGTAATAAATCTGATTATAAGATGATTCAGGAGAAAACATAGGAAAGTTACAAACCCTGCTGCCAGAAGAGGTAGATGTGAATGTAAAAACATTCGACAAAACATATGCATTATGATAAACAGAGGCTGTAAGGTTAAGTTCCCGCGGTGAGTTTCTGGGGAGTTTTTAATGGTGTGTATTTTCTCTGTGCCAAAAACGCAGCGTATTACAGTTCCAGCAAAGTGGATGGGCTTTTTAGAAATCTCATGCCCACTGTGCTTTTTAATGCTGCATAATCTGTTCTGCGGTGTGTGTTTGAAATCCACAGCATGTTAATTTCTCTTGCTGAGTTTTATATGCGGATTTTCCCCATAAATGCGGAAAATCAGCAGGTAAAATTGCATATGTGTTATTAGCACATTTCTGCTGTATCAATAAAGCTTTTTCAAAGCCAAAAAGCAGGAAGTATCAAAAACAAATTATACACAAAACGTGACATATCACAGCGTCAAAAACACAATTAAAAACACATGTAAAAAACACACTCAAAAACACAATGAAAAAAGTAACCTAATTTACCCAATAGGTGCAGGAAAGTTGCAACATCAAAAACCCACCAAATAGTCATCATGAGAACGTCACCTAAGGGTATGTTTACACTGGCCTTTTGGAAAAGAAACTGTGAAGAAACTCTCCAAATTCTCCTGAAAATCGCCTCAAAAACTTGTTGCTTCCGCTCAGTTTCCACTCCAAAAACTCAGCAAAAAGAATCGATGTGTGCCAATACCCTAAAAATCAACAGTCCAAAATGTTTAATGAAACCCATAAATGTATGTAGCTAAAAATATATGCACTTAACAATAAAAATACTCCCCAAAGGCGTCCATATCTATTACATTCAAAATTTGTTTATCCCAAGGTAAAGCTTAAGTTTCAGATTTCTTTTGTCAAGTTTTACTTATTAAAGGAAAAACACAAAGCAATTGCCCTTATCGATCAAAACAGTGTAAAAAACTGTTCTGTTGCCCAAAGCAACCATTTATTTTAAAACGCATGTTCTTCCAGTGCAGTTTAAACTAGGTAATGTATGTCAAAAGATTTCACAAAGCAAACTGCATACATTATTATAAGATAGATCTCTCAGATCTGATGAGGCTGGTTTACTTACTTTGAAAATGCATATCAGAATGGATGCATAATAGAGATGAGTGAATCACTGATACACAAATCAATTCACTTCAAATTTCAGAAAATATTCATACTCATTAGAATATGAATATCTTTCAATTTTCATGAATCCAGCAAAATGGCGGCTGGCTGCCTTTTTTCTAGCCCTCACCTCTCTCAGTGCAGTCACCAGTACGGTTTTCACTGGACCATCTTTGACATCCTTTAGCTTCCAGAATTTTGGGCATCTCTTGTGCTGACAAGGCTACGACATCATAATATTACGGTCCAGTCATCACAAGATACTGGACCCTGGAAGACACCCAAAGATAGCCCAGTGAAGACTGCTCTGGTGGCCAGAGCGGGGAAGAAGACGACTGGCCTAGAGTGGGTCTGCATGGCGAGGCATGAAAGGTGGGTATAATTTTATTTTTACATATGTTTGTTCTTTTCTGGGGTCTGGAGAGATCTCAGAGCTAAATAATTTATATTCCATTTGCATCAAAAAATTTCACATTTTCAGGCCAAATTCAAGCAGACTGCCAAATTTGCACTGCCCCATTTAATAACATTGGTCGGATTGTGGTCTGCTGTTTCCACGGACAGGACTCAGACTGTATACAATTGTGTGGACGAGCCCTAAAGAGGAGAATGAATACACTCAGAATCTTTAAGTTTTCTCACTTTTCAGCTGGACTCATAAAATTAAATGTCAGCATTTCAGAAATTGATTTACAAAGTAGGTATACCAGTCTCATTAGGGCTAAAATATCTATTTAATAATGTATTCAGTTTGCATTGTTAATCATGGTAACATATCTGCTTTATAATATCAAATCTGAATTCTAATTGGGTCCAATTGGCCACCAAAACAAAACATGAATAAATACTTTGGATGAATGAGACTCATTGTTCAAAGCTGATTGACATATAACTGACTGATGAAAAAGATAAAAGGGCAAAAATGATGTCTTCTACATTTATTCACATGATTATAATTACCTGCTAATGTTGAAATCACAGATGAGTCAGGGTCAAAAGGGCATCTGCCTCGTCCTCGCTCAGATTTCTGGAGCTCTTGTTGGAATATATGTTCCTATAAGTATCAGATAACAAAAGTGCAGAAATAAAGGTAAATCCAGTGTGACCAATATGCACAGCTTATGTGCTGTAGGACCAAAATACAGAGGACTTTGTTTAACTGAACACTGAAGTAAAGCTATGTAATTATGCTAATTAAAGTTACACTGTGATCATATTGTGGTAAAGGGTTTCTCCACTTTAAGGAAAATTAGTCCGCAAACACTTTTATACCTGTAAAACAGCCAAAAGAGCAGGTACCCACCCTCAAAGGGTTCAGCATAGGCTCTCATCTGCTGCTCTTATCTCTGCATTTTGGCTGCGGTGGTGACATCGACAGCGCACATCACCACTGCAGCTAATCACTGAGCCCAGATGCTCATGTCTTCCACATCAGTAGAGCTGTAATTGGCAGCAGTAGTGATGTGCACAGTTGGCCTTACGTTACTGCTGCAGGTACATAGGTTGAGCAGTGGGGGGGACCTCTGAGGTTCAGTACCTGCTCTCAATGTTATTTTACAAGTAGAAAAGCATTTAGGAGATTTATTTTTATAGTGAAAAACCCTGTTACTGGTCTTTGTTTAACTTATAGACAGGAAAAGTTCCTGATGTATAACCTAAAAAGAAAACCTCATATTTAAAACAATTCATTTATTAGAAAGAAAAATGGAACAAACAATAAAGGATATATTCACCCCACCAGTGTCACTGGGTTTAATTCAATATGTGATTATGGAGAATCAAGTGCTCTCCATATGGTAATCCATGTGCAATGCCAGTGCAAGGCGAGTATGCAATTTTTACTAGCATTTAATGCCATCCATATGCAACGCATTTTTAAAATCATAACTGACATACTATAATACTCTATGTACCTTAACATCTAGTTTACAGTTCTAATAATAGAATCTAAGATAAAGATAGGTGATAGAAAGATATTATAGATATATTAGATAGATAGAATAGACAGATAGATATCCTACAGATATATAATTTCACAAGCCCCCTACATATAATAAATCAGCTCACTTTAGTGCCTTTCATGTAGCACCAAAGGGTGTTTAGCCTTGTTTACCATAATAAAAAAATAATTGTAAAAAATGATGTGGAGTCCCCCCTATTTTTGATAACCAGCAAAGTGTGCCGTCTGTTTTCTTTCTCGCACACATTGACTTGCATTGGTGAGTCTTGTCCAATATACGCGTGCAATTCCAGCATGCTGCTATTTTTCCTTAGTCCAATTAGAGCTTAGGAAAAATACGCAGATCTGACCTGCGTCATTGAAGAACATTAGTCCGAGTGCAATCCGATTTTTTAGTCAATTGCACTCGTCCAATTCATCACTCTTGTGACTCTGGCCTTAGCATCAGGATTCTGTTGAGAAATTGTGCTGCATTTCCACTCCTTACTGCTGAAGGCTGCTATTGTGTATCTGTAATCGCCCTTTACTAAGATAGCCTATGTTAAACCTGTGGAAGCCATCTTGTTTCCTGTTTGGGCCTAGCTAAGGCCATATAGAAGTCTGACTCACTCCTTGAGTACTGTATCTAGTCTTCTGTCTAGTTCCAGTCTCCACCTCCAGAGAAGTGTCTTACCTAGACTGTTCCCACTCCTCTCTGGAGTGTTCCTACTGTTTCTTACATTACTTTCAAGAACTTTAACTACCTCTTGCTGTGTCCCGCTCATGCCCCTCCAGCTATTAGATTACAGCCGTGCTCCACTAGTATTGTAACACTAAGTGATGACACACAGCAATAGTGACCATCTACAAGTGTCGTGCATCGTAGAAGTTAATATTAAAGGGGTATTCCCATCTCCAAGATCCTATCACAATATGTAGTCGTTGTAATAATAATATTAGCAAATACCTCCAAATAAGAAATGTAGTATAGCTTTTCTGATTTACTATGTCGCTTACCCATGTGCAGGGCATTGCAGGACCTTAGGTATCCATGGTTACGACTACTAGCAACTAACTAATTAATTATCACTATATGAGTGGTTGTAACAATGGTTACCTGAGCTACTGCAATGTCCTCCACATTGGGTAAGTGACATAGTGAATCAGAAGAACTATATTCTATTTCTAATTAGAGGTATTTGCTAATATTATTATTATTACATCTACTACATATTGAGATAGGATCTTGTAGATGGGAATACCCCTTTAAGTGGAATTACAGACTCTGTAGGAGAATATCACTATGTACTCAACTGTATTTTATTAATTAAACAGAATTACTAGTAAAATTTATAGCGCAGGTACTGGTATCTGCAAACTAGTTTAGATGGTACTTCATCTACTACGACAACGATATAATTAGACGAGTTCTACATACACCCACATTTAAATGTGTAATGAAATAGGAAGATAATGCTTGATGGTGTCTTGCATAAATAATAGTACTTAGTGCCTATCAGTAGTTACAAGGATTTAGTTCTCTAGGGGGTACAGCAGCACAAAAGGCACAAAAAGGACTTACAGGAAGTGTCCCAAAGTCCTAAATATAATCTCAACAAATAGTAGAGTTGCAGCACAGAGAGAAATTTTAAAACATAACTTTTACTAATATATTGTTAAAAGTGACCACATACAATACCAAAACACTCAGTGTTCTGGACTATACCTAAAAACATACACACAGTGAACAAATATACAAATATACAGATGGCAACCAGGTCATTAATTTGGCATGTTAGTCATATGCCAAAGAAGGTCATAGAGTGTGCATACATTGTTATAGTGATGACTAGTGTTGAGCGAACATGCTCGACACTGCTCGGTACTCGCCCGAGCATCACGCTAATCGGGATGTTCGGTGAGCACCGAGCATTTCTGGGTTACTCGGGTGGGAGCTCGGGTCTCCGCCCTGCATGTTTGGCGCTCTTTACAGAGCCAATGAACATGCAGGGATTGCCAGCCAGTCACTGTAATGCTGCAGCCATGTTGGTTGTGGGCATTACATTGATTGGCTTGCGACACAGTGTCACCTCGAGTATTTAAAACCGGGCGCCGCCATCTTGGACACAGACGGCTGGGATCAGACAGTATAGGGACAGCGCTGCTGATTTAGGGAGAGATATATATTGCAAAATAGTTAGTGTAGGGTCTGTAAAGGCTGCTAGATCAAAAAACAGTCCTTCTCAGGACTAATATCCATCCCAGATATCAGGCAGGCAGGCAGGCTGTATAGGAGACGCAGTGGTTATACCAGCAAACGCTGCATTACAGTCCTGTGTGCTCCTGGTGCTGAAATTGCTGGACTTAGCTCCAGGTCTCGGGGGCCATGAAAAATCCTTTTTTTTCATCTAAATCCTCTTTTTTTTTCCTCCTTCACTCTGTACAAATACCCGTCTTATTAACCTTTTGGTGTCCCCCCCCCAAAAAAAAAAGAAAAAAAAAGTGTCTGTGACAGTTCAGACACAAATAGATCTGTTGAAAATAGTCTGGTGTAGGCCAGAGAAACAGAAGTGTGGTTTTGCAGTTCCATGGTTTAAACTTCTGTATTATCCACTTTTGGGCCATTTGTATCTAAAAAAAAACAGTTTGAGTGTGTCGCTCATTGTTCAGCCGCAAATATATATATTTAAAAAAGTCTGGTATACACCAGTAAATTATAACTGTGGTTTTGCTGTTCCACGGTAAAAAATCTCTATTATCCTGCTTTTGGCATTTTTTGGCGTAAAGAAAAACTGTAATGGTGTCTCCCTGATTGTTCAGACACAAATATATCTGTTGAAAATAGTCTGGTGTAGGCCAGAGAAACAGAAGTGTGGTTTTGCAGTTCCACGATTCAAACCTCTGTATTATCCACTTTTGGGCCATTTGTATCTAAAGAAAAACAGTTTGAGTGTGTCGCTCACTGTTCAGCCGCAAATATATACATTTAAAAAAGTCTGGTATACACCAGTAAATTACAACTGTGGTTTTGCTGTTCCACGGTAAAAAATCTCTATTATCCTGCTTTTGGCATTTTTTGCCGTTAAAAAAACCCCTGTAATAGTGTCTCCCTGATTGTTCAGACACAAATATATCTGTTGAAAATAGTCTGGTGTAGGCCCGAGAAATAGAACTGTGATTTTGCAGTTCCACAGGTCAAATATCTGTATTATCCGGCTTTTGGCATTTTTTGCCATAAAGAAAAACAGAAATAGTGTCTCCTGATTGTTCAGACACAAATATATCTGTTGAAAATAGTCTGGTGTAGGCCCGAGAAATAGAACTGTGGTTTTGCAGTTCCACGGGTCAAGTCTCTGTATTATCCTGCTTTTGGCATTTTTTGCCGAAAAGAAAAACAGTAATAGTGTCTCCTAATTGTTCAGACACCAATATATCTGTTTAAAAGAGTCTGGTATACACCAGTAAATTATAACTGTGGTTTTGCCGTCCCACAGTAAAAAGTCTCTATTATACAGCTTTTGGTATTTTTTCCGTAAAGAAAAACAGTAATAGTTTCTCTCTGATTGTTCAGATTGTTTAAAAGAGTCGGGTGTAGGCCAGAGAAATAGAACTGTGGTTTTCCTCTTCCACGGTTCTAATCTACTTTTTCTTACCCTTTTTCCATTGATAGGGCGAGTGTAAGCTATTTTACTTCCTTTACAATGGGCAAGGCGCGTGGCAAGGGACGTGGAACTGGACGTTCTGGTGATGGTGCGTGCAGAGGACAGGGCCGTGGCCAAGGTGAAAATGCGCCACAACCAACAGCCACATCTTCTCGCTCCCACTTCTTGACTGAATTACTAGGGAAGCACAGAACAACACCAGTATTGCGAACTCATCAGTGTGAACAGGTTATTAATTGGATAGCAGATAATACATCCAGTTACCTGGGCACCACAACTACCGGTCTGTCTTCCACACGGTCAAATCTTAGTAGCCGTGAGTCTCGACCGCATACTCCTCCTCACCCTGATGCTCCTTCCTCCCACCATGCCGAGTGTTGTCAGACAGCAACTGATCCAACACTTGGACAATCTGAAGAGCTGTTCACTGGTCCATTTCCAGATTTGTGCCCATCGCCTGCTCCGCTTGAAGTGGTGGAAGAGGAGATCCCATGTTGCAATGCCCAAATATTTGAACAGCCATGGCCACAGGAAGTCGACTCTGGCATTTTGTCACAAGAGGTGGACGATGACGAGACACAATTGCCAGGAAGAGAGGAGGAGGATCGTGGTGCGCAAATTGAAGAGGAGGAGGTGGTGGATGATCTGGTAACAGACCCCTTGTGGCAGGAGGACATGCAGAGCAACAGTTCCCCGTAACACAAACACGAGGGACGTTGCCAGTACAACCTGTTGGTCTTCCACAGTCTGGAATATTTTTAAAGACTCTGCTGATAACCCCAAAAAGGCCATTTGTACCACCTGCCATGCCAGCATCAGCAGGGGTGACAAAACTACCAGCCTGACTACCACCAGCATGATCAGGCACATGGCAGCAAAGCACCCGACTTTGTGGGGCGAACCCCAGGGTCCACGACCAGTGTCAGCGGGTGTCACCACTGCTTCTTCCGCTGTTGTGCGTGCAATAGAAACCCCTGTTGTGTGTGCAAGCCAATCCCCTGTCCATACTGCATGCAAAGATACCCCCTCCTCTCAGTCTTAATTTGTTATGGCAGTTTCTCAAGAAACAGCATCAACGTCCACGTCCACGTCCCACCGCTGCGTTCAATTGTCCATATCCCAGACCTTTGAACGAAAGCGGAAATTTGCAGCTAACGCCCCACAGGCCACAGTCCTAAATTCGCACATTTCACGACTGCTTGCATTGGAAATGCTGCCTTTAAGGCTGGTGGAGACAAAATTCTTCCGCAACCTTATGGCGGTTTCCGTCCCTCGGTACTCAGTCCCCAGCCGACACTATTTTGCCCGGTGTGCCATCCCCGCACTGCACAAGCACGTCTCCCAAAACATCCGCCGTGCCCTCAACAACGCAGTTACTGGGAGAGTCCACCTGACAATGGACACGTGGACAAGTGCTTATGGCCTGGGATGGTACATCTCCCTGATGGCACACTGGATAAACATAGTGGAAGCCGGGACCCAGTCGGACCTTGGGATGGAACACATCCTCCCCACACCGAGGATTGCGGGCCCTATGTCAGTCAGAGTTGCCCCCACAGTGTACAGCTCCTGCGCATCATCCTCTTCCTCCTCATGTTCAGCCTCCATCTCAGATATCACCACATCAGTTACAAGCTGGAAGCACTGCAGTACTGCCTCCGCCAAGCGGCAACAGGCTGTGCTGAAACTCATAAGCTTAGGTGAGAAACCTCACACTACTTGTGAGTTGTGAACAGCTGTGAAAGAGCAGGCAGATCTGTGGCTGAGACCGCTGAACCTACATCCAGGCATAGTCGTGTGTGACAATGGCCGTAACCTGGTGGCGGCTCTGAGGCAAGGCGAGATCACACACGTACCATGCCTGGCTCATGTGCTTAACCTCGTGGTTCAGCGGTTTCTTAAATCGTACCCCGAGTTGACAGATCTGCTCGTCAAAGTACGCCGCTTGTCAGCTCATTTTCGCAAGTCGGCTACAGCTTCCGCCGCCCTTGCTGTGTTGCAGCAGCGTTTGCAGCTTCTGGAACACCGACTTGTGTGTGATGTATCCACACGTTGGAACTCTACCCTCCACATGTTGCAAAGGATTTGTGAGCAGAAGAGAACAGTTGTGGAGTACCAGCTGCAACAAGGCCGTCGATATTCAGGTCAGACTCCACACATAAGACCTCAGGAGTGGACCTGGATGTCTGACATATGTACCATCTTGACAAACTTTGAGGAGTCCACCAAGATGGTGAGTGGCGATGATGCCATCATTAGCGTCAGCATTCCACTTGTCTGTCTTTTGCAATGCTCTCTGCAGAGACTTAAAGAGGAGGCATTGCAGCCAGATTATGATGAGATGGATCAAGAAGCCGTAGCGGTCGATTACACACAGCCCAGCCTCATCTCATCCCAACATGCATTGGGGGACAATGAGGGAGAGGAGGAGGAGGAGGAACAACAGGAGCTTGCATCATGCGCTGTAGATGGTAGTACCTGTACAACTGTCATACCGTCGGTTCAGCGTGGGTGGCCTGAGGACAGGGGGGGGGGAGAGGAGGAGGAGAGCATGGTCAGTCGTCATTTTGGTGAGGACATGGAAGTCTTGCCTGTTACCAGTCTGGCACGCATGGCTGACTTTATGTTACGCTGCCTTAACCGTGACCCTCGCATTGTCAAAATGTTGGGTGACAGTCATTACTGGTTGGTGACACTTTTAGACCCCCGCTACCAGGAGAACTTTCACTCTCTTATTCCTGAGGTGGAGAGGTCTACAAAAATGGGGCAGTACCAGAAGGCCCTTGCTGCAGAACTGTTAAAAAAATTCCCATCTGAACACGATAACGGCAGAGGTCACAGTTTGTTGCCCAACCAAGGCGTACATGCGAGAGAGACGCAACTCCAATCCAGCAGAGGCAGGGGAACACTGTCAACATTCTGGGATAGTTTTCTCAGACCCTGCCTTCGGACAGACCCTGAGGCGTGGGGTACTCTCACAAGGAGTGGAAAGTTTCAAAAGATGGCGAGGGAGTACCTTGCCGACCGTACCAGCGTCCTCCTTGATTCCTCTGTGCCTTTAAGTTATTGGGTATCCAAGCTGGACACTTGGAATGAACTCGCTCTGTACGCCTTGGAGGTCCTGGCCTGCCCTGCCGCTAGCGTGTTATCGGAGCGTGTTTTTAGTGCCGCTGGGGGAATTATAACTGATAAGCGCACTCGCCTGTCAACTGACAATGCTGACAAGCTGACCCTTATCAAAATGAACAAGGGCTGGATTGGGCCAGACTTCTCATCACCACCAAATGACAGTAGAGTAAAACAAAGTCAAATCCACTGTGTTATTTTGGGAGGTGTATTCACATGCACCGCTTCACACCCACACATGGGTATACGCTTCCTCATTTCGGCTGTTTTATGTTCTTCTCCTTATCCTCAGCCTCCACCACCACTATACCAACAGGGTGAACGTGGTCCGTGTTGCCATTATTGAAAGTTTCTCCGTCCTTATTTTTGTCATCTTTTGCTTGGAAGGCATAGGCAAAGACTATGGGAGACCCACTCCCCAATAATGGGAATACTGTTTGTAATATGCTGTAGTGCATGGCTCTTGTAAGGGACATTGCAAGTTCCTCCATCCTAATTTTTGGCAGCTTTTGCTTGGAAGGCATAGGCAAAGACTATGGGAGACCCACTCCCCAATAATGGAAATAATGTTAGTAATATGCTGTACTGCATGGCTCTTGTAAGGGGCATTGCAAAATCCTCCGTCCTAATTTTTGGCAGCTTTTGCTTGGAAGGCATAGGCAAAGACTATGGGAGACCCACTCCCCAATAATGGGAATAATGTTTGTATTATGCTGTAATGCATGGCTCTTGTAAGGGGCATTGCAAGTTCCTCCATCCTAATTTTTGGCAGCTTTTGCTTGGAAGGCATATGCAAAGACTATGGGAGACCCACTCCCCAATAATGGGAATAATGTTTGTAATATGCTGTACTGTATGGCTCTTGTAAGGGGCATTAAAACCATCTTGTTAAGCTACTGGGACCTCCACATCTGTTCCGAGGGGCATTAAAACCGTCTTGTTAAGCTACTGGGACCTCCACATCTCTTCTGAGGGGCATTAAAACTGTCTTGTTAAGCTACTGGGACGTCCACGTCTTTTCCGAAGGGCATTAAAACAGTCTTGTTAAGCTACTGTGACCTCCACCACTTTTCCAAGGGGAATTAAAACCATCTTGTTAAGCTACTGGGACCTCCACATCTCTTCCGAGGGGCATTAAAACCATCTTGTTAAGCTACTGGGACTCCACATTTCTTCTGAGGGGCATTAAAACTGTCTTGTTAAGCTACTGGGACGTCCACGTCTCTTCCGAAGGGCATTAAAACCGTCTTGTTAAGCTGCTGTGACCTCCACCACTTTTCCAAGGGGCATTAAAACCATCTTGTTACGCTACTGGGACCTCCACATCTTTTTTGAGGGGCATTAAAACCGTCTTGTTAATTTACTGTAACCTCCACCACTTTTCCAAGGGGCATTAAAGCCGTCTTGTTAAGCTACTGGGACCTCCACGTCTCTTCTGAGGGGCATTAAAGCGTCTTGTTAAACCACTCTGAACTCCACAGCTCTTCCAAGAGGCATTGAAATGTTGTTTTTAATTAACTCTAACCGCCACGACTCTTCGAACGGGCATTGCATTTCCTCCTAATTTTTGGTAGCTTTTGCTTGGAAGGCATAGGCAAAGATTATGGGGCACCCACTCGCCAATAATGGGAATAATGTTTGTAATATGCTGTACTGTATGGCTCTTGTAAGGGGCATTAAAACCGTCTTGTTAAGCTACTGGGACCTCCACGTCTCTTCCAAGGGGCATTAAATCCGTCTTGTTAAGCTACTGGGACCTCCACGTCTCTTCCGAGGGGCATTAAAACCATCTTGTTAAGCTACTGTGACCTCCACCACTTTTCCAAGGGGCATTAAAACCATATTGTTAAGCTACTATGACCTCCACCACTTTTCCAAGGGTCATTAAAACCGTCTTGTTAAGCTACTGTGACCTCCACATCTCTTCCGAGGGGCATTAAAACCATCTTGTTAAGCTACTGGGAGCTCCACGTCTCTTCCGAGGGGCATTAAAACTGTCTTGTTAAACTACTGTGACCTCTACCACTTTTCCAAGGGGCATTAAAACCGTCTTGTTAAGCTACGTGACCTCCATCTCTTTTCCAAGGGGCATTGAAACCATCTTGTTAAGCTACTGGGACCTCCACGTCTCTTCTGAGGGGCATTAAAACCGTCTTGTTAAGATACTGCGACCTCCACGACTCTTCCAACGGGCATTGCATTTCCTCCTAATTTTAGTCAGCTTTTGCTTTTCAATGCATAGGCGAACACTAAGGGAGACCCACTCCCCAATAATGGGTAGAAGGTTTTTAGTATGCTGTAATCCACGTCTTTTTCAAGGGGCATTGCAGTTCCTCATAATTTTTGGAAAGCCTTCCATTCACTGCTTAGGCCAACAGTGCACAGGAGACCCAGTTGCTATAAATGGAAAAAATGGTTTAGTTAAGGCCCTCTAACCTCCATGTCACTACCAAGGGGCATTGAAGTGCCTCTAAATTTTTGGTAGGCATTGCACTCGCTGTATGCCCTATAACTGTGTAGCCGAACCGCTCCTTTTGGTACAGAAACAAATCCTACAAGACATGTGTGGTTGACTGGCCTGATATTGATGTGAATGGTTCCTGTTCCTCCTGCTCTTTCTCCTTTGCCACCACCTCATCCATCATTTATCACCTGAAGCTTTGTTTTAACAGGAGTCATAGAACTGGGATGGTAGCAGGAAAACATCCAGCAATCCTCGGAGGAGGTAGGATATGCGCCAAAACGCTGACCACCTCAGGCCTGACCGCTACTACATACATTCGCTTGCATTAAAAGAAAAAAAAGCAGATGCTAACTTCTATCATCATCATGCTCCTCACCTTGGCACTCTCAACTCCCCTGATGGAGAAGCCAGGGTCCACCGGAGGAGTCTGGTTCTCTGGTGGGCTCGTCCAATGCTGCCCTAAAGCAGGCCAGGCTAAGAAAAGTGTGGGGAAGGTTACCAGGACAAATAGTGGCGGCTGGGGACTGAGTATGGAGACCTCGCCGCCGAAGCAGCCATGAGGTAGTGGCCAGCTTCAGCCTTCTCCTAACTAAAAGGCCCCATTTCAAGTGCAAGCTAGCAGTATGGTATTGCAGCCTGGGGGTGGGTGGGTGGCAGGCTGCATATTTGGCTTGCATTGCAAGGAATGGGGGAGGTACAATTGAACACTGCCCTGGGACAAGGACTAGCACGGGGATAGTTGCAAGTCTGCATCTTCTGATGGGCATACTTTTAGGCAATGACCTGGGTGTCAGAGATGATTCCAGGGGTCTTCCCTATGCTGTTCTCTTGTCTTTTCAGCACTGCAAGCATGTGTCACACAGCACATGGCCAGATAAGATTGTAAAATGTTAAAATGACATTTCCCGGTGAATGCATTTGTCACGGTTGAAACCAATACAAAAGTGCAAAAATGCATATAAAATGCTACTTGTGAACATAGCCCAAGGTGTGGAGGAGTATTTTTTTTGGAGGTTATTTATTTTACTTTATACACAAGTCTTTACCCTGGAAAGGAACTTCCTTAACATATTTCCCAGGAAAGCAGTTTCAGTTTCGTTTTTGAACGTTTTATTGTGAGCCCTTAAAAGTGGCTTAGTACATCTGACCACGCTGTTGACAGCAGTGTCCTGGGGGTCAGAAATGCTTCCTGGGGCGATCCCCATGCTGTCTACATGTCATTTGAGCACTGTCACTATCGTTTTGGGCACTTTTTAGGCTTTTAAATGACTGCCGGGGGTGCCGCCGCAAAAATGCTCGGGTCTCCCATAGACTGACATTGGGCTCGTTGCTCGGGTCGAGCACCCGAGTATCACGGCGAGCTCGGCCTGAGCTTCGAGCACCCGAGCATTTTAGTGCTCGCTCAGCACTAGTGATAACCTAACATATGGCATTTCAATATAATAACCTGGGTGCTAATCAAAAACTAGAAATCCAATGCTTATATACAGAGAGCATGGTATTTACCACAACCATAACAATAATGGAACAGTCTCACCCATGTCTTTAGTTTTCTTATGAAGTGGACAGTATTCCAGACCAATACCAGCATTGGAGAAAAGGCAGGATACAGGAGAAGGCCCTATTGTGCCCTGTCAGGGTTTTTACTTCTGGCTCTCAAACCCCCAAACTCCTGCCCTTACAAGGGCAGTCCACAACTAGCCCTTTTCATATTAATCCCTGTCATAAAGGTACGTGCGTCTCCCGACACGTTTCTCCCTTAGCTTCTTCAGGAGATAGATGGTGCACAGTACAGAGATATCCACCCTGGTTTCCCAGTGGTGGTATAGATGATCTAGCATGCTTATTGAGATTATATTGAAATGCCATATGTTAGGTTATCACTATAACAATGTATGTTCATTCTATGACTTACTTGGGCATATGACTAACATGCCAAATTAATGACCTGGTTGCCATTTGTATATTTGTTCACTGTGTGCATGTTTTTAGGTCTAGTCCAGAACATGGGGTACAGCAGCACAAATAAATCTGATAAGTAAAATAAAATAAAAATAAATAGGGGAAGTGCTCAATCACTAATAGGTAGTATGTTGACCAATATGTGGTGTAGATAGATCCTATTTTTAACATCATAATCACATATTCTTTTAAACCCATTTACAATGTTGGGGTGAATATACCCTTTATTGTATGTTTCTTTTTATTTGTCCTATCAAATCATTTGTTTTAAATTTGGGTGCTTTTGAGTTTTGAGCTGAAGTTCTTGATGTAAACAGATGAAGCAATCAAAGAGAACATTTCTTTCACCACAAAGTATGTTTACTTTCCGATTGATACTATCATGCTATCTTTTCAAAGAATTTGTTTTATCCCCTTACCAACATCCGCTGTACATATATGACATAAGTTGTTAGCGAGTGCATGGAGCAGGCTCACAGGATGCACCAGCCACATCTTTCCTGGACAGCTATCAGCCATGGTTTACCTGCTATATGTCAATCTCTGATGGCAGCATTAACAGCAAGCTGGCATGGGGATGCCTCATTCTATGAGCTCATCGGCACGCCAGTGACGTGATCGCAGTGCGCTGATGAGTTGCTATGACAGCTGGAGGTCAGTTGAAGACCATTGTTTTTATCATTACAGGGCTCCCCTGAAAGTCAGCCTGTGGCCAGGCTTCAATGGAGACTGTGATTTTTATAAATGCAGCAATATTATGGTATTGCTTTATATAGTATGAGTGATCAGACAATCATAGGTTTAATTCACCAAAGGGGACTAATAAATACAGTGAAAAGTAAAAAAAAGTTTTAAAAAATCTGAAAAAGATAAAAACCTTAAAAGTTCAGATCATTGTACTTTTCCTCCAATAAAAGTGAAGATAATAAAGAAATTAAAAAAATACACTTGAGGTATCACCGCGCCCAGAAAAATTAAATCTATCAAAATATCAAAAATAATTAACCTGATTGGTAAATACTGTAAACAGAAAAAAAAAAAGTCAAAACTCTGGATTTTCGGATACAGCAATACCACAAAAAAATGATGTAACAAGTGAACAAAAGTCACATGTATCCCAAAATGGTATCAATAATAATGTTGTCTAGTTCCGCCAAAGCCATCATACAGCTCCATTGACCGAAAAATGAAAATGTTCCAATTTACCGAAATTGATGACAGGATAATATATATTTTTTTAAAGTTCTGATTTTTTTTCAACACTAAAATAATAAAAACTGCACAAGTTTGGTGTCACTGTAATTGGTTTGATGAAGAGAATAATATTGCCGGGCAATTTTTACCACACAAAATGTGCCCTAAAAACAATTCCCAAAAAACAATGTCAGAATTGCGTTTTTTTTTCACAATTTTATCGCACTTGGAAGTTTTTTCCCATTCTCCAGTACAGTATGTGGTAAAATTAATGGAGTCATTCAAATGTACAACTCATCCCACAAAAAACAAAGCCCTCATAGGTCTATGTGGACAGAAATAAAAAAATGATGGTTCTTAGAAGAAGGAAAGGAAAAAAACTAAAAAGGAAAAAAGGAAATTGTCCTCATTGGAAAGGAGTTAATACAGGATCCAGTCTATGGAAAGTATAGTCTACTATGTTATACTGATGTATACTGACCTATAGGAGATTGACAGGACACTCTTTTTACCTCCACATGCTATTGTAAGTCAATGGATACCTTTAACGTGTAAAATTAAAAGATGGAACTGAATCCTCAGAGCAATTAAAATGGAACAGCCATTTCATAAGATTTGTCAATGATTTCCTTCAAATTACAGAACTATTCACACTAACTGCTGAATGAATAATAATCATGATTTCAAAGTCGTGACACTATCCATACAGCAATGTGTGACTGCTGGAAACAGTTTGGAAGCAGGTTAACTCAATATATTTCACGTGTTGCATCTGCTCATTTCCACATGTGCACAATTTGAGCTGAAGAGGGATTACAATTATATGATAATATCTATTAGATAAGGTTATAACCTTAGGGATTTCAGCTCTTTTGACATTGACATATCCTATGTGTAAGCAATGCGGAAATTGAAATAAATTAAAAACAGCCACTCGAGTAAGATCTCCCTTGGAGCTGACCAAGCCTTATATTTTCATTAAGTAATATAAAGCAGTGCAAAGTGTGCTAGGTGTGGTCCCAATACGCCGTTCTATAAAGGTCATGCACATTTTTGATTTTTGAAAACCTGGTGTTCGTTTAGTTTTTTTTAAATAAGTATAAAAAAAATAGGCAAAAAGATATTACGCTCATTGTTTTTCCCAAAGTAATTAACTATTTCCTAATATTTCCCATCTATTTTCCACTAATGCTCATGTATAGTCCAAATGTTACAGCAAAAAAGCAATGATTATGTTCGTTGAATCTAAGGATTATAGGGATGGTAAATAGATTTGATTGAATTTGCCAGATCGCACTGATTTTACAGATCAATTCCATTTGCAACGTTTTTTTTAACGGTTTACTTGACCTTATACGGTTCAGGGAAATGGTGGCTGTAGCTGGCTGCCATGTTGCTAAATTCACATGAAGCAAATTGCAAAAAGTTCTTATTCTGGAGAAAACTAATTTTTGTAAAGTTTTATGAAAATTCAATCCCACTTTATTAAATTTGTTTATCACAAATTCTGACGGTCAGAACCAATCAATCAGAAAATCCTAATTTTAAAGTATATGTCATTCCCTTTTGCGACGTAACAAAGCATTTACTAAATGTTTACTCCACCTTAAGAAATAACAAGTAAAAGTTGTATTCTGAAGTAAATAAATTGACTACAAGTAAAAATCCTCAATATAGAGTGATAAATCACAAAATGATAATTTGGTTTCTACATCACAGGGTACAGGAATTATCACCCATTCTGCCTTTATTATACAACCCCTGGAAAAAATTATGGAATCACCAGGCTCGGAGGATGTTCATTCAGTTGTTTAATGTTGTTGAAAAAAGCAGACCACAGACAAGGCACAAAACTTAAGTCATATCAAATGGCAACTTTAGGGCTTTAAGAAACACTAAAAGAAATCAAGATAAAAAATGTGGTACTCAGTAAGGGTAATTTTTTTCAGACCAAGCAGAGGTAAAAAATTATGGAATCACTCAATTCTGAGGAAAAAATGATGGAATCATGAAAAACAAACACACAAAAGAACACTCCAATATATCACTAGTATTTTGTTGCACCACCTCTGGCTTTAATAACAGCTTGCAGTCTCTGAGGCATGGACTTAATGAGTGACAAACAGTACTCTTCATCAATCTGGCTCCAACTTTCTCTGATTGCTGTTGCCAGATCAGCTTTGCAGGTTGGAGCTTTGTCATGGACCATTTTCTTCAACTTCCACCAAAGATTTTCAATTGGATTGAGATCCGAACTATTTGCAGGCCATGACATTGACCTTATGTGTTTTCTTTCAAGGAATGTTTTCACAGTTTTTGCTCTATGGCAGGATGCATTATCATCTTGAAAAATTATGTCATCATCCCCAAACATCCTTTCAATTGATGGGATAAGAAAACTGTCCAAAATATCAATGTAAACTTGGGCATTTATTGAAGATGTAATGACAGCCATCTCCCCAGCGCCTTTACCTGATATGCAAGAGAAAGGGAGAAAAAGCGCGCTATGTGAAGGACCTGATAGGTAGATGTGATGGAAACAGCCAAAAGGCCATTCACCTATTGGAGTTGTGCACCCCTGCACAACCCCGGTGTTAGTGTAAGGATGGAAGGAGCAGGCACGTCTCACCGCAAGGTACAGGTAGCTTGGCAAACCACGTGCCGTGTGCTGCAGACCGCCGCTCATGCTCACCGCTTCCAGGTTCCAAAATTGCAGGCCACGTGTCCGCCCACAGATCACGTGACTCAGGATTAGATGTGCATCACCACAGGTCCTGAAAGTTAGGAGAGTGCAGCCCCCAACCGCAGGTCCTGAGTTTAGCAGCCAAAGGGGAATTTTATAGTGGGGGGATTTGAGAATGATTAACTAGAAGCTGCTCCTGCCGCTAACCCCCAAAGGGGGACTGAAAGTGGTCCAAATTGAATAAAATAAAAAAGCGGTCTATAGGGCGCTAAAAGAATGAACACTAGAGGTGAAAAAATTTTTAGGGCTAAAAAATAAATTTAATGAGCCCTTTCCACAACGCGTTTCGATAGAAAACTATCTTCCTCAGGTGGTACAAGGGTATGAGCACAAACATAAAATATATATAGACAAAGATTCACAGTGATTGGTTGATTCTAATTAGTTAACCTGGGTCCAAACAAAGGAAACCCTTCATGTGCTGGTGCGAAGTGTCCACATTGGTTTCACATAAGCCACCTTCACATGAATACAAAGTATCAAAAACACATTGGATAAGGTATAGAATATGGCAATACATGTTGATAAACAGTTATACAAAAATACATCTGTAGTGCCTACATCAATTTCATAGAAATCACCTACACATAAATACAAAAAATCGAAACATATTAAATGAGATGTAGAATGAAGTAATACATGTTAAAAAACTGTTATTCAAAACTGCATCATAAAAAAGAGAAAAAAAAAACACATGTAAAACATAGCAATAATAATTCCATTAGAAAGGAGAAGGAAATGACCTTAAGAGCTGGTTACATTTTCAAGGGCCAAATTCAGACCCTCAGGGGCCAACATGCCCAACTTGAAGATCCAAAAACTTTCTTTATTAATCAAACTCACTAATCGGTCGGGGACAGTATCAGGTATGTGGTCTATAATAGTAAGCCTCATATCTCCTGGATCTTTTTGATGAACAATGCTAAAATGTTTGGATACGCTGTGTAATTTATAACCTATCCGAATGTTATGTCTATGTTTATTTAGACGTGCGTGCATAGTTTGTATCGTTCGACCCACGTACTGGAGGTTACAAGTGCACTCAAGTAAATAGATCACATGTGTCGCCTGACAATTCACATTGTGTTTGATAGAGATTTTTTTTTTCCCTGTGGTATATGATGAAAATTTCTTTTGATTACCATTTTGAATGACTCTACAACATAAACATTTAGGCATATTACATGGAAGACACCCTGAACAGACGCCCTCTTGTGAGGGAAATATTCTAGATTTCAGGGATGTATTACTTGGTGCTATTAAGTTTCGCAAATTTCTGTTCTTCCTATAAATAATGCTCGGCTTGTTAGGTATAAAGGATCCTAAAATGGGGTCACCCTTCAAGATAAACCAGAATTTATCCAAAATATTACGGATGGTAACCCTTGATTGACTAAATGTGGTGACCATGCTCCATCTAGTCAAATCTGAGGCTAATTTATTTCTACTCTTATTTTTATCGGTAAATGACTCAATCCTATCAAGACACATATTCTGTGTAAGGGTTTTAATTCTGGAGAAAGCATCCATCAATGACTTCTTGGGGTAGCCTTTCTGTAGAAATCGTTTTTCCAATATTTTAGATTCCACTAAAAATTCAGAATCTCTGGTGCAGTTTTTTCGGACCCTCCAATATTGCCTATAAGGGACATTGGTGATCCATTTCGGAACACGTCCACTATCGAACCTTAAATAACTGTTAACATCCACAGGTTTAAAAAAAGTTGATATGAACAATCTTACTGTTAGATCAAACTGCACCATAAGATCCAAAAACTGTAAGGCGGTTTCAGAAAAGGTTGCTGTAAATGATAAACCCCATGGATTGGCGTTGAGTTCCTCAACGAATTTCAATTCACTCTCGCTAGTTCCCCTCCACAGGAAAAATAAGTCGTCTATGAAGCGGTGATAAAACACCACATGGCTGGCCGCCAGGGGGGACTGCACGATGAAGACGGACTCAAAAACCCCCATAAACAAATTTGCATAACTGGGGGTGAACCTCGTCCCCATCGCGCAGCCCTTTACCTGACGGGAAACCACCCCTTCAAATGTGAATACATTATTATTTAATATAAACATAATATATGTTTTAATGAAATTCCTTTGCTCAACTGGAATATTAGTGTCCATCGACAAGAATTGATCGATTGCTTGCAACCCCAAGTTGTGGGATATATTGCTATAAAGGCCACTAACGTCAAGGGTCAAAATGAGGCAATCATTCATAGGGGGGAGGTTTCTCAAAAGTTTAATTAGTTGGGTGGAGTCTCTCAGGTAGGAATCAAGCTTAAGAACATATTTTTGAAGAAAAAGGTCGACATAATGGGAAAGGTTACTGGTGATGGAACCAATTCCCGAAATGAATGGGTGGGCCGGGGGATTGATGGGGTTTTTGTGTATCTTGGGGAGGAAATAGAAAAAAAGAACCCTGAATGTAGTTATATCCAATTTTTTTTTATCTTTTTTGTTTAGAAGACCCTTTGCATGTGCGGTCCTAATATGCTCCTTATATTTTAAAAATATAGAAACCGACGGGTGCAATCACTGTGAATGTTTGTCTATATATATTTTATGTTTGTGCTCATACCCTTGTACCACCTGAGGAAGATAGTTTACTATCGAAACGCGTTGTGGAAAGGGCTCATTAAATTTATTTTTTAGCCCTAAAATTTTTTTCACCTCTAGTGTTCATTCTTTTAGCGCCCTATAGACCACTTTTTTATTTTATTCAATTTGGACCATTTACCTGACATGCAGCCCTTATCATCAATAACTGTGGAAATTTGCATGTTCTCTCCATCAGTCATCTTTATAAATCTCATTGGAACGGCACAAAACAAAAGTTCCAGCATCATCACCTTACTCAATGTAGATTCGCGATTCATCACTGAATATGACTTTCATCCAGTCATCCACAGTCAACGATTGCTTTTCCTTAGCCCATTGTAACCTTGTTTTTTTCTGTTTAGGTGTTAATGATGGCTTTTGTTTAGCTTTTCTGTATGTAAATCCTATTTCCTTTAGGCGGTTTCTTACAGTTCGGTCACAGACATTGACTCCAGTTTCCTCCTATTCGTTCTTCATTTGTTTTGTTGTGTATTTCCGGTTTTGGAGACATATTGCTTTAAGTTTCCGGTCTTGACTTTTTGATGTCTTCCTTGGTCTACCAGTATGTTTGCCTTTAACAACCTTCCCATGTTGTTTGTATTTGGTCCAGATTTTAGACACAGCTGACTGTGAACAACCAACATCTTTTGCAACATTGCGTGATGATTTACCTTCTTTTAAGGGTTTGATAATCCTCTCCTATGTTTCAATTGACATCTCTCGTATTGGAGCCATGATTCATGTCAGTCCACTTGGTGCAACAGCTCTCCGAAGTGTGATCACTCCTTTTTAGATGCAGACTAACGAGCAGATCTAATTTGATGCAGGTCTTAGTTTTGAAAATTAAAATTTACAGGGTGATTCCATAATCTTTTCCTCAGAATTGAGTTGTTCCATAATTTTTTCCCTCTGCTTGGTCTGAAAAAAGTTACCCTTACTGAGTACCACATTTTTAGTCTTGATCTCTTTTAGTGTTTCTTAAAGCTCTAAAGTTGCCATTTGATATGACTTTAGTTCTGTGCCATGTCTGTGATCTGCTTTTTTTCAACAACATTAAACAACTGAATGAACATCCTCCGAGCCTGGTGATTCCATAATTTTTGCCAGGGGTTGTAATTATACTATAGTGCTAAATGATTATGTTTTGATGTGAAGCTTCATGCTGAATGGTGGATTTGCGGCACTTCACAGACAAGGAGGAAGAGCTAAGGGGTACAACAAGATAATCACAAGATGTGAAGAAGGGTTCCTTGTCTGAATGGGTGCAAAAATTGAATGGATGGTGCCAGATTTGATGGACTTCAGCAACCACAAAAGTTGGTGAAGATGGACAAGTGGTTGTTTGGTGGAATGAGTGAAAGGGCGCATTTTTATTTTTTACTTAGAAAGTTGCTTGGTTTCACATTAAAATTTTACCCATTTCATAAAATGAGAAAACCCCTTTACATTTTTTTTTTAAATAGTTTCCCACAAAATGATTTACCATTTATTGACCTGATGATTATGGTTTGCTGAATAGTGTTATTACCACCTGTACTTTTATTTTACTGTTCTATGTGAACATGATTTTTCAAGCACCAAGGAGAACTAATGTCAAAAGTTCAACAACGAGGTAGCACAACTTGTAATGAATAACATAAGGGAGATACGCTCTTCAGCAGCCAGGAACATACATGGTTGGAGGATCACAGTCCAGAACAGGTGTTACTAATGCATTATGGAAACTTTAGTATGCCACCACAAGGGCTGCTGCTGAAGCCAAAGCCTACTCATTCGGCACAGTGTGGCCCATGAGTAACAACGTAAAAAGTAAATTTGACCATGCTGTACACACGTGGTCAAAATTGTTGGTACCCCTCGTTTAATGAAAGAAAAACCCACAATGGTCACAAAAATAACTTGAATCTGACAAAAGTAATAATAAATTAAAAATACATGAAAATGAACAAATCAAAGTCTGACATTGCTTTTCAACCCTGCTTCCACAGAATTAAAAAAAAAATTAACTCATGAAATAGGCCTGGACAGAAATGATGGTACCCTTAACTTAATTTTTTGTTGAGCAACCTTTTGAGGCAATCACTGCAATCAAACAATTCCTGTAACTGTCAATGAGACTTCTGCACCTCTCGACAGGTATTTTGGCCCACTCCTCATGAGCAAACTGCTCCAGTTGTCTCGTGTTTGAAGGTTGCCATTTCTAGACAGCATGTTTCAGCTCTTTCCAAAATGCTCAATAGGATTTAGGTCAGGGCTCATAGAAGGCCACTTCAGAATAATCCAATGTTTTCCTCTTAGCCATTTTTGGGTGTTTTTAGCTGTGTGTTTTGGGTTATTATCCTGTTGCAAGACCCATGACCTGTGACTGAGATCAAGCTTTCTGACACTGGGCAGCACATTTCTCTCTAGAATCCCTTGATAGTCTTGAGATTTCATTGTACCCTGTACCCTGCACAGATTCAAGACACCCTGTACCAGATGCAGCAAAGCAGCTCCAGAACATAACAGAGTCTCCTCCATGTTTCACAGTAGGGACAGTGTTCTTTTCTTGAAATGCTTCATTTTTCCATCTGTGAACATAGAGCTGATGTGCCTTGGCAAAAACTTCCATTTTTGCCTCATCTGTCTATGGGACATTCTCCCAGAAGCTTTGTGGCTTGTCAAAATGTAGTTTGCCAAATTCCAGTCTGGCTTTTTTATGATTTTTTTTTCAACAATGGTGTTTTCCTTAGTCGTCTCCCATGAAGTCCACTTTGAATCAAACAACAACAGATGGTGCGATCTGACACTGATGTTCCTTGAGCTTGATCTTAAATTTCTGAATAATATGTGCAACTGTAGTCACAGGAACATCAAGCTGCTTGGATATGGTCTTATAACCTTTATCTTTAACATGCCTGTCTATAGTTTTCTTTCTAATCTCCTGAGACAACTCTTTCCTTTGCTTCCTCTGGTCCATGTTGAGTGTGGTACACATCATGTCACCAAACAGCACAGTGAGTATCTGTAGCTCTATATACAGGCCCACTGACTGATTACAAGATTGTAGATACTTGTGATGCTAATTAGTGGACACAAGTTGATTTAACATGTCCCTTTTGTCACATTATTTTCAGGGGTACCATCATTTCTGTCCAGGCCTATTTCATGAATTAAATTTTTTAAAAAGTCTGTGGAAGCAGGGTTGAAAAGCAATGTCTGACTTTCATTTGCTCATTTTCATAGATTTTTAATTTATTATTACTTTATTCTGATTCTAGCTATTTCTGTGACTATTGTGTGTTGTTCTTTCATTAAACGAGGGGTACCAACAATTTTGACCACGTGTGTATGTTGTATAATATAGGTCTTTTGTTCACCATGCTGAAATTTGACATTTAAGAACTTTAGGTGCATAGCTTAAAAGTGGAATCTACCTATGCTATCTACGAAAGCTAGTGTCACATTCACAACTAATTCTAGATATTTAGAAAAAAAAAAGGAAAGTTTACGGAAAAGTCTATTTTCTTATTGATGTAAGATACTGCCTATTAGCATTCTAGCTCTTTTTTAATGTTATATTCTTTTATTTTGGCTTATTTTACTGTGGCATATTTTAGGTTCTAAAATAAAAAGCAATAATGAAAATCAACATTATTCCTTTGCTTCAATCAAACTAATTTTGATCAAACCATTAATATTATCATAATTAAAAGGTCCATTGAAAACTATTTAGTATTTGTCAATTTAAACAGGACATAAATGCATTTTTTTATATTAACTAGCATATCTGAAGGCTGATGCTGAGGAAGGGTTTTGGCTCCAATTAAAATAATATTAGACATTCCTATTTTCCTGGCTGGGCAGCTACAAGTATGTCCAAGAGCAGCAAAGAAAAATATGCTTAATGATGTAATTATTGAGACATGCTCAAATAACGCTCTGGTGTTCCATTTTCTAGACCATGTGACAGCTAAAATAATGAGATTTGAAATTTTAAACTACACGAGTTTCAAGGAGGTCACTGCAATTTTGTGGTTTCTTGGTTAAACATAATTATAATGTATTGGACATGGTTATAATGTTTCCGCTTTTTGGTTTTCTTTAAGTTATTGTCAGCATTACTACTTACCTTCTATGGTCTTCAATAAAGCTTTACATTATTATTATTATTATAATTATTATATATTTATTTTTAGAGCACCATTGATTCTTTGGTGCTGTACATGTGAGAAGGGGCTCACATAAAATAATGCAAATATAAATTACAATGAACAAACTAACAATGACAGACTGGTACAGTGAGGAGAGGGCCATGATCTTGCGGGCTCACAGTCTACACCCTAAGGCCATGTGTCCACGTAGCGTTTTTGCAGTGTTTTAGCGGCGTTTTTACGGCCGCGAAAACGCTTGTAAAACCATCTGCAATGTGAATTCGGATGTGCTGTGCACATGATGTGCTAGTTAGCGTGCCAAATTTGCATTGTGTTGCAAAATGCAGCATGACCATTTCTACCACGATTATGCTGCAAATTCGCGGCCATTGAGGAACATTGAAATGCAGCAAACCCGCAGGTATATGTGGATTTGCTGCGTTTCAATTAAATTCAATGGCCATGAATTTGCAGCGTAATCGCGGTGCGTGTGGTACCCAGGATGAAGAGGAGACTACAACTCCTCTTCATCCCGGCTACCACGCGGTGAAAAAAAGAAATAAAAAAGTTAAAAATATAAAAAACCTGTATACTCACCTCTCCAGTCTGCTCCCGGCGGCGTCCTCTCTCCTCGGCGTCCCGCGGTGTACTTGCAGGACCTGCGGTGACGTCATTTTGTCAGCTGATGGTCACTCGACCGCTGATGTCAGCGGTCAGGTGATGGTCGCGTGACCATCAGCTGACTAAATGATGTCACCGCAGGTCCTGTAAGTACATCGCGGGATGCAGAGGAGAGAGGATCGCCGCCGGGAGAAGACTGGAGATGTGATTATACAGGTTTTTTTTATTTTTAACTTTTGAATTCTTTTTTTTTTACTATAGATGCAGCATTTAAAGCATCTAAGTTGGTCACACAATATAAATCCATTCCGGTTGCATGGATTTATATTGTGTGACCAACTTGTCAAGCACTTTTCCAAGTGATGCTCAAAATCGCTTGGAAAACTGCTTGAAAAAACGCATGCGAAAACGCTGAAAAAACGTTTCTCTCTGGCAGAAAAAACGCATGTAAATCTGCATGCGTTTTTTTGTGCCAGAGAGGCAAAAATGCTCTGCATCAAATCTGCTACGTGGACACATAGCGTTATGAGGAAGAAAATAGTAGGCTAGGATTAAAAAGTTACATCTTTTTTACACTGTCGAAAACATTTAGAGCATTTATGCCCAGTGCACACAAGAAGATTGTAATGCAAATGCAAATGCAAAGTTTATAATATATTTCTCAGATAGGTAGTTAAAATGATTTTTGTGCACAATCTGTAAATGCCATCAATATGTCAAAAGGTGTTATGATTTCGGAAAACAAAATAATTTATTGTAAAATGAAAAGTCAGCATTTCAAGATCTCTCCTTCCAATCATTCATTAGGAACCCTCATTGTTTACTTCCTGATGATTGAAATCTGTCACGTGATGTTTAGAGGTGCACGGCTCATTACATAGGTGACCTATAAAATGGTTGCAAAGATTTTTATCAGCTGGAAGTAAATATTGATGATTCTACTGAATGACTGCAAATGACAATGAAGGAGATAATCATGACGGGAGAGACATGCTGAATATGTTGCTGTAATAAGAAAAAACTTGTAAGTTCTGCTCTTTGACCAGTAGTTATGCTCTTGGACTGTATTCTAAATAATGCAATGCTAACATCTTTATATGGTGCATTTTATGTGACCTGGTAGAGTCCTGTTGCTAACTGAATGATGGATTCACTTGAAGCGTAAGGTGTGACTGCAACTATTTTTGATCAGGTTGACTAAAAATATTTTAAATGTGAATAATTCACCATGAGATGACTTGCACTAATTAGAAAGTGGCAAAACAAAGGTCTTCCATAGTAGTGTAAAACATATGCAAGAATAATTTTAAATAAATGCATATTGGAAAATTCTAAACTTCCTTGAATTAGACACATGTAAATTGATGTTAAAAGACTTTAACACCCTTTTAACACCTAAATTAGACATGTTTATTGTTCAATCTGGAGCCAGCATTAAGGAGTCATACAACAGTGCCGCTTCTACTGGTTCAGTTGTGGTTCTTTAAGGTATTATACTAGGTATTATACTGATGATCCAAAAGGCATGTAAAAACAGATTTGATTTTAAAAAGGAAAACCCCTTTTGATCATGAAGAGACAAGATGAAATACTTAATGGGCTGGTACCAAGGTTTGAAGTTAAAATGAACAGCTTAGAGGGGACCTCTATAGTCAGCTCGCCCAAAAGGAATTCCACTATATGGAGATTGCGGAGATTGCAAAGATTAAGGACATGCATCCAAAACGCATTTTGCTCGACTTTTTAATAATTTTTATACATTTACGCTCCATTTTTTCTCCATAGGACAGCAGGAGATAACCTGGAATTGATGGGGGTCCAGTTGTCAGACCACTAGTGATCCGGAATCTATTCCTATGTATAGGGAATCAGTTCTAAACTTGGTAAAAAACTTTTAAAAACGCAAAATTTTAGTTTTAACCTCTTTTGGCTAAAGACAGCCTTAATTAAATATACCCATACAGATGAAATAGCTGTTGGCTGACTGCTATTTCTTCTGAATCCCTGATTTAATTGAGAAGAAAAGAGAAAGTCAATGCAAGATACATCTGGCCGCTAATCTCTCATTTAGGATTAGGTATTTAAGTTTAAATGGAACCTATCAAAAAATTCATGCTGCCCAAATCATGGGCACTATGAATCAAGGCCTGGCTGTATACTTGCAGTCAGGTATATTTTTTTCTGAAAAGCTCTGATTTTAGAAGGTATGACTGGGAACCATAGTCGGAGATGAAACTATATTAAATATTGACAAATCCCATTGACCCAAATGGCATTCATCCACGGATATTGAGGGAATTGAGCTCAGTAATTGACAGATTCCTGTATCTCATATTCTTAGACTCTGTTGTAAGGCTGTGTGCCCACGATGAGTTTTTTAAGCGTTTCCACAGCGGCAAAAACGCTGCAGAAACGCTTAAAAAAATGCATGGTAGAAGGCCTGCCATGTTCCCCAATGATAATCCGCATGTGCTGTGCACATGCTGCGGAAATTTACGCTGCGGGTTATCATTGCGTAAAAAAACGCAACAGTACCAATTATTTTGTGGAAGCGATGCGTTTTCGCCGCTATTGACTTTCATTGGAACGCTTGGATTCCGCATCACTGCATCTGTACATGTGGAATCCAAGCATTTCAATGTGCGGATGGTACCCGGGTCTGGAGAGGAGGAGACTCTCCTCAGGACTCGGGTACCATAGAACCTGTAATAAAAAAAAATAAAATAAAAAATAAATATTATATTTACCTTCTGATGGCCCGCGGTGAATTTGTCTTCACTTGCAGGCAGCTCGCGGTGGATGAACTGAAGGACCTGCGCTGACATCTTAGTCATATGACGGCAGGTCCTTCAGTGTAGTGTACCGCGAGCTGCCGGCAAGCCAGGACGGAGCGAAGCAAGACTCCAGGGGCCATCGGAAGGTAAGTATAGATTTGTTTTTTTATTTTTTACCATTCTTTACAGTCACACTATATAAGTCCATGCGGTTTGAATGGATTTATATAGTGTGACCAAGTTGACAAGCACTTTCCAAGTGATGCTAAAATCACTTGGAAAGTGCTTGTCAACCCGCATGCGGAAATGCATGTGAAGAACGCTTCACTTCCGCTTGTCCCTGGCAGGAAAAACGCATGTACAATCCGCATGTGTTTTTTCTGCCAGGGAGATGCAGAAACGCTCAGGAAAAAATCCTAAGCATTTCTGCATCGTGGGCACATAGCCTAACAGAGTTGGTGCCACACGATTGGAGGATGGCTGATGTAGTACCAAAATTTAAGAAAGGTAAAACGGTGGATCCGGGCAACTACCAGCCCGGTAAGCCGGACATCAGTAGTGTGCAAAGTTTTTGAGGGCATCATAACAGAGATGATCTGCAGAAATATATTGCAGAGTATAATGTAATAACTGTTAACCAGCACAGGTTCATGAAAGATAAATTGTGTCTAACCACCATGTTGAGTTTCTATGAGGAGGTAAGTGCAAATCTGGATGTTGGTAATGCGGCTGATGTGATTTATCTTGACGTTGCAAAAGCATTTGATAGTGTACCATATAACAGCCTTATACTGAAGCTACAGAAGCAAGGGTTGGGGGAAACTATATACAAATGGGTAAGGAACTGGCGAAAACACAGGAAACACATTCACATTCTCTAAATTGGATATAGTCAGCAGTGGGGTACCACAGGGATCTGTGCCAGGACCAATTTTTTTTTAATCTATTTATTAATGACCTTGTGGATGGGATTGAGCGTAAAGTGTCAGTATTTGCTGATGGCTCCAAACTATATAGGATATATGTAGGATATTAAAAGCTGACATTGACAGTACAATAATACAAAGCGATCTGAATAAGATGTCTGAATGGGGATACACTTGACAAATGAGGTTCAATGTTAATAAATGTAGAGTAATGAACCTAGGATGGAGTAATCCCATTGCTGTGTATTGAATAAATGGAAGTATATTCCGGACTACAGAACAGGAGAAGGACTTGGGTATTCTGGTTAAAGTTAAACTGAGCACCAGTACTCAATGTCAAGCAGCAGAGGCAGAAGCAAACAAGATTTTAGAGTGCATAAAAAAAGAAATAAAATCCCATGATCCCAATGTATTGTAAATCATTTGTAAGCCCACATCTAGAATATGGGATCCAGTTTTGGGCTTCACATAAGAAAAAGGATATTGGAAAGTTGCAATCAGTTCAAAGGCGGGCAACTAGATTACTACAATAGATGGAAGGCCTCTCAAATGACAAGAAGTTGGAAAAGTTTGGCTTGTTTAGCTTAGAAAAAACACGTCTCAGAGGAGATCTAATTGACAAAGAGGGGGAGGCGACTTATGACGTACCTATATGTCATAGGTCATGAAGGGTTAATCCCTTCACCCCCGAAGCCTGTTTTCACCTTCCTGAACAGGCCAAACTTTACAATTCTGACTAGTTTATCACTTTATAAGGTAATAACTCTGGAAAGCTTGAACAGATCCCAGTGATCTGAGACTGTTTTTCGTGACACATTGTACTTTATGTTAGTGGTAAATTTAGGATGATAATTTTGATTTTATTTGTGAAAATATCCGAAATTTGGCAAAAATTTGGAAAATTTAGCAATTTTCAAATTTTTTTATTTAATGCCCTTAAACTAGATAGTTATATCACACAAAATAATTAATAAATAACATTTACCAAATGTCTACTTTACATCAGCATCATTTTTGAAACATATTTTTTTATAGGAAATTAGAAGGGTTAAAAGTTTATCAACAAGTTCTCATTTTTCCAACAAAATTTACAAAACCAATTTTTTTAGGGACCACATCACATTTGATGTGACTTTGAGAGGCCTATGACAGAAAATACCCAAAAGTGATAGCATTTTAAAAACTGAATTCCTCAAAGTGCTCAAAGCTACATTCAATAAGTTTATTAACCCTTTATTAACCCTTTAGATGCTTCACAGGAATTAAAGCAAAGTGGAAGGAAAAAATAAAAATTTTATTTTTTCCCACAAAAATGTTGCTTTAACCCCAAAGTTCGTATTTTCACAAGGGTAACAGGAGAAAATGGACTGTATTATTTGTTGTGCAATTTCTCCTGAGCACGCCGATACCCCATATGCGGTGTAAAACTACTGTTTGGGTGAATGGCAGGGCTTGAATCGATAGCGTTTGCAGAGCTCCTAATGTGCCTAAACAGTGGAAACACCCACAAGTGATTCCATTTTGGAAACTAGACCCCTCAAGGAATTTATCTAGATGTGTAGTGAGCATCTTGAACCCCAAGCTGCTGAACAAAATTTTATAACGTTGAGCCGTGAAAATAAAAAATCTAATTTTTCCCACAAAAATGTTGTTTTGGACCCAAATTTTTTATTTTCACAAGGTTAACAGGAGAAAATGGACCACAATATTTCTCCTGAGTATGCTGATACCCCTAATGTGGTGGAAAACTACCGATTGGGTGCATGGCAGAGCTTGGAAGGGAAGGAGCACCATTTGACTTTTGGAACGTAAAATTAGCTGAAATCGTTAGCGGACGCCATGTTGAATTTGCAGAGCTCCTGATATGCCTAAAAAGTGGAAACCCCCCCACAAGTGACCCAGTTTTTGCTTCACAGAATTTTATAACGTTGAGCCATGAAAATAAAAAAATCATATTTTTCCCACAAAAATGTTGTTTTAGCCCCCAATTCACAAAAGTAACAATAGAAAATGGACCACAAAATTTGTTGTGAAATTTCTCCTGAGTACACTGATATCCCATATGTGGTAGTAAACTACTGTTTGGATACACTGCTGAGCTCTGAAAAGAAGAAATTACATTTTGGAATGCAGACTTTGATGAAATGGTCAGCGGGAGTCATGTCACTTTTGGAGAGCCCCTGAGGTGCCTAAACAATAGAAACCCCCCCACAAGTGACTACACCCATCAAGAAATGTATCTAGAGGCATAGTTATAGTAATGATAATAATGCTTTTAGTTTAATTAGTGTATGAATTTATAGTGTGGTGTTATGTGTAAGTTGTGCAGAGTACATCAGATTATAAAACTGTGTTGTGATATTAGGGTAAAACCAAATTTTATAAATTTATGGGTGAGTGGTATGCTTTGAATCAATCCTTAATGCAAATGCCAGGCTTCTCAGTGCAGGATTCACAATGGTAAATTGTGTCCTTTTGTATACCCCTCTTGGAGCATACTCTGCATCTTTTCTGTTTTTATCCCTTCCTCACAGTTTGGGGAACTTCAACGGGAAAATATTGCCCTGGTAAAATATGGGCACCATCAATTTCAGAAGTACTGGGACTCTCATCTTCCTGACTGCCAATCATTAAGGCTTTGATAACTACCTCCTGAAACTAAAGGAAGGTTCCCATATTGCCTGCATATCGAAACATCACAAAAGCATTGCATGGCATTATCTGCACAAGTTTTTTTACCATACTTTTGCTTTTTGCATGCCACTTTATAGTTTGAGGACCTGACCTTACAGATCTAAACCCCCATGACCTTATTATAATCCAAGATAAAATCTGTCTTTGGAAATTCTATGGTGGTACCTCGGGCAGTGACAGGGGAGCTGTTGTCATGGTGTATTGTGGTCAAGATAAGGACATCCCTTTTGTCCTTATACTTGACCACCAGAATGTTGTGTCTACATTGGGCTCTGCTCTTACCCTTTCTCAGCAGTTGACACTTAATGGCTTAGGGAAGCCTTTCTCATATCTTCACATAGAGCCACATCCAACTGTACCTCTTCCAGAAAGGGCCTTAAAAAGTGCTGGTGTAAAAGTTATCTACGTAGAAGTGATAACCCTTATCCAGCAGTGGAAGCGAAAATTCCCACACCATTTTACCACTCACCCCCAGGACAATGCGGATTCAGGGGGTTAATCTGGGTGTCCTTTCCTTCGTAAACTCTGAATCTGTGAGTGTACCTTGAGGCACTCTCGCACAGCTTATACAGTTTAATTGCATAACTTTCCCTCTTACTGTGCAAGTGTTGTTGGAATTTTAGACTCCCTTTGAAATGAACCAGAGATTCACCTATACAGAGTTCCCTTTTGGGGATATACAGCTCAGCAAATTTTCTGCTGAAGTGTTCAACTAGTGGCCGAATTTTGTATAGACTATCAAAGTTGGGATTGTCTCGGGGAGGACACTGCGCATTATCATTGTAATACAAATTTTTTTGGATTGCTTCAAATTATGTCCTTGGCCATACGGAATACTAGTGTGCTGTACAGTATATCAGTACTATAGTATTGCTGATGCTGTTTTTTTTCACTATGCCCATATGCAGCACAATACTACAAAATGTCATAATTTCTGCTGAATTTACAGGGGTCTATCTTTCATATAATGACATTGAATTTTGGGTAAATAATAATAATCTTTATTTTTATATAGCGCTAACATATTCCACAGAGCTTTACATACATTATCGTCGCTGTCCCCATCAGGGCTCACAATCTAGATTTCCTATCAGTATGTCTTTGGAGTGTGGGATGAAACTGGAGAACCCGAAGGAAACCCACGCAAACATGGGGAGAACATTCAAACTCCTTGCAGATGTTGTCCTTGGTGGGATTTAAACCCAGGACCCCAGTGCTGCAAGGCTGCAGTGCTAATCACTGAGCCACCGTGCCACCCTAAAAAATTGATGGGCATATAAATTTGTCTGAGCCAAGATTTATTATATCCTCATTGAAGAAGACTTTAAAAAAGTCAATTTCAGTGAGGCCTGTAGCATCAAATCGGATTCCCGAGCTGCCCCCAAAATCCAAAATAAGTAGAATTGACTATTTCAATCTGAAGACACGTTAATAAATGCTATCAAAAGATTGACTGCTGTATACACATTCAACACTCAATCTTCAGAGCTTTGTTTATACAGGTAAGTATAGCTGATATATCATTGCTGTTAATTCTGCCAAAGCAAAATGAAAGCACTCAGCTATTTTCATCGGCCCCCATAAACATTACACCAAGCAGAAAGGCACATGCTCATCTCAATTCTGGTATGTATGGCATCAATCATCTCCCAATCCTGGTATGTATGGCCTCCTCATGCCCCAATCCTGGTATGCGTGGCACTCAATTCCTCATCCTGATATGCATGGCACTCCTCATCCCCCAATCCTGGTATGCATGGCACCACATATTCCTATTCTGGCATGCATGGTACACCTCATCCCTATTCTGGTATGCATGGTACCCCATCCCTCATCTTGGTATGCATGGTACCCCGCATTCCTATTCTGGTATGCATGGTACCCCTTATCCCTATTCTGGTATGCATGGTACCCCTCATCCCCAATGCTGGTATGCATGGCACCCCTCATTCCCCAATCCCGGTATGTATAGCACCCCTCACCCCCCAATCCTGGTATGCATGGTCCTCTCACCCCAATCCTGGTATGCATGGTCCACTCACCCCCCAGTCATGGTATGCATGGCCCCCCTCATCCCCTAATCCTGGTATGTATGGCACCCCTCACCCCCCAAACCTGGTATGCATGGCCCCCTCATCCCCCGATCCTGGTATGCATGGCACCACATATTCCTTCTCTGGTATGCATGGTACCCATCATCCCTATTCTGGTATGCATGGTACCCTATCCCTCATCCTGGTATGCATGGTACCCTGCATTCCTATCTTTGTATGCATGGTACCCCTCATCCCTATTCTGATATGCATAGTACCCCTCATCCCCAATGCTGGTATGCATGGCACCCCTCATCCCCAATGTTGGTATGCATGGCACCCCTCATTCCCCAATCCCGGTATGTATGGCACCCCTCACCCCCCAAATCCTGGTATGCATGGTCCCCTCACCCCCAATCCTGGTATGCATGGTCCACTCACCCCCAATCCTGGTATGCATGGTCCACTCACCCCCCAATCCTGGTATGCATGGCCCCCCACACCCCCCAAACCTGGTATGTATGGCACCCCTCACCCCCCAAACCTGGTCTGCATGGTCCCCTCACCCCCACCCTGGTTTGCATGGTCCCCTCACCCCCCAATCCTGGTATGCATGGTACCCCTCATCCCCCAATCCTGGTATGAATGGTACCCGTCATCCCCCAATTCTGGTATGCATGGTACCCGTCATCCCCCAATCCTGGTAGGCGTGGTACCTGTCACCCCTCATCCTGGTATGCGTGGTACCCGTCATCCCCCAAACCTGGTATGCGTGGTACCCGTCATCTCCCAATCCTGGTATGCATGGTACCCCTCATCCCCCAATCCCGGTATGCATGGTACCCCTCATCCCCCAATCCTGGTATGCATGGCACCCCTCATCCCCCAATCCCGGTATGCATGGCACCCCTCATCCCCCAATCTTGGTATGCATGGTACCCCTCATCCTACAATCCTGATATGCGTGGTACCCCTCATCCCCCAATCCTGGTATGCATGGTACCCCTCATCCCCCAATCCTGATATGCATGGTACCCCTTATCCCCCAATCCTGGTATGCATGGTACCCCTTATCCCCCAATCCTAGTATGCGTGGTACCCCTCATCCCCAATCCTGGTATGTGTGGTCCCTTATCCCCCAATCCTGGTATGTGTGGTCCCCTCACTCCAATCCTGATATGCATTGTCCCCTCACCCCCAATCCTGGTATGCATGGTACCCCTCACCCCTCAATCCTGGTATGTATGGTACCCCTCATCCCCCAATCCTGTTATGTGTGGCCCCCTCACCTCCCAATCCTGGTATGCATGGCACCCCTCATCCCTTTGATGCTGCACACATACAAAAAAAAAACCACCTTTCTTCCCTGTGCTCCAGCGCTACTGTGTCCTGTTCTGCCAGAGCCCGGGGGAGGAGTGCGGCGCTGGAGTACGCGCATGCCCATACCGTACTGTTTGGCGCCATTTTGCTGAAGACACACTGCAAATGTGTCTTCAGTAAAATGGCGCCGGATAGCACTATGCGCATGCGCCAATTCCGATGCCTTCACTCCACCCCTGGTCTCAGGACAGAAGAGAGGCGCCGCAGCAATCCTTCTCCCGGTCAGGTAAGTATGTAAGTATGGCGCTGATGATCGCGGTATGCGTTCAGTGTCCATGCATACCGTGATCTCCGGCGCCACACACTCCTCTTACCTGTAACGGCTCGATGCGTTCTTCTGTCTGGAGCCAGACTGCGCAGGCATGTCGTGCTTGCGCAGTCTATAGAGGTTTCAGACAGAGGGCCGCTTGTACGATTATATTATAGATAATAATAATAATACAGTAAGGACTTTTTTCAGCAGTCTATAACCTGTATGCCCATATTAATAGTTTATATAGGTCAAATGTGGTGCCCTTTAATGTTTTATTGGTACTGAATTTAAAAAAAAGCAAAAAAAATAAAACAAACATCACTGCAACTTTGAAGAGTGTCTTCAAAGGTTTCCAATGATCACCAGTTATTTTAGATGTAACCTTAGAAGCAAACTTATGGTATTGAAAAAAAGGAATTTCCGCAGATACCTTGTAAAAGTTCTTAAAGCTACAAATCAAAGACATACATAAAACCCTGAAGAGCATCAAGAATATGCAGAGCTGCATCTAAGTGCCTGAGGTATATCTAAAAAAGCACATACCTGTGACCGGAGTCCAACTCTTAGGAAAGTGCAAACTGGATCAAACGCTCCTGTTCCACAAGCCAAAATATGAGTCCGATTATAATGATGTAGAATCCGAATAAAGTTTGCACATTCTCTCTGCAAAGACATTAAAAATACTATTTAAATAACAATCAATAATGACAGCATATTTATAGAAAATAACATTAAGATAGATAAGTATATAGATAGTCTTGTTCATTATTGATGTAAATATAAAGAGTAGGGACAGAAATAACTTATTTCTTATCATATCAATTAGAATTTTAAGCCTATTGGGAGGTTGACAAATATATGAGAAGGATAGGATGATTTTCTGTATCTTGGCCTCCTACAATGAGGCAATTGCAGGCAGTTTAGGTATTCTGGATATGATATGTGATTTTAAAATATTCCTTATGATGGCTAGTAGAATTGACTATTTCAATCTCAAGACACCTCAATAAATGCTATCAAAAGATTGACCGCTGTATACACATTCAACACTCAATCTTCAGAGCTTTGTTTATACAGGTAAGTATAGCTGATACATCATTGCTAATGCAAGAAAATAACAATGGAGAACAAGACCTCATAAATAATAGGGGGCATATATATATATATATATATGTATATATATATATATATACATATATATTTCATTGCTGTTAATTCTGCCCAAGCAAAATGAAAGCACTCAGCCATTTTCATCGGCCCCCATAAACATTACACCAAGCAGAAAGGCACATGCTTGACTGACGCTCCATGCAAATTCCTTGTCATTCCAGTCATACAGTGAGGAAGAATAGTGTTTGGTGGGATTCTAGCTGTGGGACCTTAAGTGTCCAGAGTTTTATAACTTATATTATGGATAGGTGATAAATCTCAATCTCAAAACCCTTTAAGAAAGCATAGAGTGCTAAAAATGAAAAATACACAAGTGCTCGATAACGATGTGTCTAGATTAATACATATAAAAGATATAAATGAGCGTCATCTGCCTCTGATGTGGAATCCACTTGTCGTCATACTCAAATATTAACATAGGACCATTGGGAGGTGTTCTATGCGGTAAATATTGATTTTAAGCCATCTATATGGGCATGCAGGCCATAGAAAATGTAATAAAATGATACCTTGATATCTGCGATAAGATGACTTATTCCTGAGAAATCCATGTTCTTCTTAATATGTAAATGAGCTGTTCAGGACTATGGGCCGGACACTTGTCTCCTCGAGAATCTGCCTCCAGAGTTTACTTTAAATGAAAGGGGACTTACCAGTGTGAGACATGTAGATCAGGCGAGGAGACTGTCAGTCATTACTTGTCTCAAACTGATAGCTATCCCTTTACTTTAAAATAGGTTCTGAAGGCAGATTCTCAGGGAGACCTCAATAGCTCATTTACATATTATGAAGAACATGGATTTCTTTGTAATAAGACATCATAGATGTCAAGTTATCATTTTATTCAGCTTCCTATGACCCACATGCCTATATAGATGGGTTAGGAGAGTTAATCCTGCTGAGAGATTCCTTTTAAAGGCAAAACCACTTCTTCATCCAATCAATACCTACTTTACTTACCCAAAGAAGATGTCTATTTGACCTCAAAACATGTACAAATAGACAATGATACACAGTACAGACCAAAAGTTTGGACACACCTTCTCATTTAAAGATTTTTCTGTATTTTCATGACTATTAAAATTGTACATTCACACTGAAGGCATCAAAACTATGAATTAACACATGTGGAATTATATACTTAACAAAAAAGTGTGAAACAGCTGAAAATACGTCTTAAATTCTAGGTTCTTCAAAGTAGCCACCTTTTGCTTTGATGACTACTTTGCACACCCTTGGCATTCTCTTGATGAGCTTCAAGAGGTAGTCACCGGAAATGGTTTTCACTTCACAGGTGTGCCCTGTCAGGTTTAATAAGTGGGATTTCTTGCCTTATAAATGGGGTTGGGACCATTAGTAGTGTTGTGCAGAAGTCAGGTGGATACACAGCTAATAGTCCTACTGAACAGACTGTTAGAATATGTATTATGGCAAGAAAAAGCAGCTAAGTAAAGAAAAATGAGTGGCCATCATTACTTTAAGAAATGAAGGTCAGTCAGTCTGAAAAATTGGGCAAACTTTGAAAGTGTCCCCAAGTGCAGTTGCAAAAACCATCAAGCCCTACAAAGAAACTGGCTCACATGAGGACCGCCCCAGGAAAGGAAGACCAAGAGTCACCTCTGCTTGTGAGGATAAGTTTATCCGAGTCACAGCCTCAGAAATCGCAGGTTAACAGCAGCTCAGATTAGAGAGCAGGTCAATGCCAGACAGAGTTCAAGCAGCAGACACATCTCTACAACAACTGTTAAGAGGAGACTTTGTGCAGCAGGCCTTCATGGTAAAATAGCTGCTAGGAAACCACTGCTAAGTACAGGCTACAAGCAGAAGAGACTTGTTTGAGCTAAAGAACACAAGGAATGGACATTAGACCAGTGGAAATCTGTGCTTTGGTCTAATGAGTCCAAATTTGAGATCTTTGGTTCCAACCATCGTGTCTTTGTGCGACGCAGAAAAGGTGAACGGATGGACTCTACATGCCTGGTTCCCACCGTGAAGCATGGAGGAGGAGGTGTGATGGTGTGGGGGTGCTTTGCTGGTGACACTGTTGAGGATTTATTCAAAATTGAAGGCATACTGAACAAGCATGGCTACCACAGCATCTTGCAGAGGCAAGCTATTCCATCTGGTTTGCGTTTAGTTGGACCATCATTTATTTTTCAACAGGACAATGACCCCAAACACACCTCCAGGCTGTGTAAGGGCTATTTGACAAAGAACGAGAGTGATGGGGTGCTACGCCAGATGACCTGGCCTCCACAGTCACCAGACCAGAACCCAGTTGAGATGATTTGGGGTGAGCCGGACCGCAGAATGAAGGCAAAAGGGCTAACAAGTGCTAAGCATCTCTGGGAACTCCTTCAAGATTGTTGGAAGACCATTTCTTGTGACTACCTCTTGAAGCTCATCAAAAGAATACCAAGAGTGTGCAAAGCATTCATCAAAGCAAAAGGTGGCTACTTTGAAGAACCTAGAATATAAGACATACTTTCAGTTGTTTCACACTTTTTTGTTAAGTATATAATTCCACGTGTTAATTCATAGTTTTGATGCCTTCAGTGTGAATGTACAATTTTCATAGTCATGAAAATACAGAAAAATCTTTAAATGAGAAGGTGTGTCCAAACTTTTGGTCTGTACTGTATAAGGCGTCAGTCTTAATGAATTGGGTACATACTATATATAAAGAGACTATGAATAAGTGTGCCCATCTATAGTCTTTTTATCCAGCAGTAATACTTAAAGAGTACCTGTCATTTGCCATAAATATATAATTTTTTTTACTTGGTGTAAATGATATAACTTTCCTAAATTTGGTTTTGTTTTTGTTCCCTCACCTCTCCATTTCAAAGATATAGCATCTCTTCCTCGTATGCAAATCTAATCTTTTTAGTCAAGTGGGTATAGTCAACTCTTTTCTAATGGAATCTTATTGGGGACCACACCCAGCTAGCTATATATAGATATATATATAGATATATATCTATATATACACACACACATATTATATATATATATGTATATACACTAACAAGAAAGGGGGTTGTAGCTCGGTGAATGAATAATGGAAGATTCAGGAGAACAGCAGAATTTATGACAGACTAAAAGCTGCATATTTATTCGGCATTAACATACAAATAATTGCATAAAAGTTTAAATAAAAGTGCTGAGGTTCAATATGTCCCGCCACCCTTCTGCTCTCTGGAGTCTGACGTGTTATCATGAACAGCACCACTGCTTTTATTTGCAATAGCTTTTATACATGTGATTTGTGTAAATTCAAAATGAAGCACACAACCGGTATCTAGTATTTTACCTCTTCTCTTCCCTTTCTGTAGCAGTCATCAATTTGCTGTTCTGAGCTTGGCCAATGTATCTGGGAGAAAGAAGACATTACTTTTTTAACACCACTCTTCATACACCTTTCAAAACTAAAGGAATTTTAAAGAATCATAAAAATACGAATCTCAGTTAAATGAGAACATTTAATTGTTTAGAACAGTACAGAAACATTTACATCTGTTTCAGCCATTGATAATATAGTAAAGCAATTTGCCATGAAGATACAGTTGACACAAGAAGTTTTTCCCACTATACTTTTGTAGCCACTGGTTTCTTTTTGTTTCTGGGTGTTGAATGTGGGTGAGTGAATGGCTGGTTAACTGCTAACAAGTAGATTAATGTTGTTTATGTTATCTATTATTTTACTCAGCTTCCTGGCAGATTATGGTAACATAAACCACACCCTGATTGGTGCGGATGTAATAACAAAGTCATCTATCAAAAGAATTAACTCATATAGTCCATACTGAAAAAAAATATTGACTTATATGATCCAGTATTTTTAAGCTTTTAAACACTGTCCCTTTAGCAAGAAAGTGTTACTTACGGTAGTTTAGCCAGAGAGTAAAATATGCAATGCTTTCCATGTACGGGCACAGCTTTATAGCGCAATAAATTATACTTCTTCAGATTGACATGAGAATTAATAGTGCATTAGTCATAATAAACTTGAGATACCAACTTAAACTCCCACTTCACACACACACACACTTTCTCTTTGGATTGATAGAAAAGTTTGTAACAATATCTTGTAACAAAGCCAAAGCCTACTACAAGATAAAACCATATAAAAAACTAGGGGGCCGCAAATAAACAAAAACAGGGTGAAAACAATTTTTTTTTTACCTTTAATATGAATGCATGAAATCTTTATTGCATTCACAATGGAACCCAGCATTAAATTCAGACCATACCCAAACAGATTAAATTGAAATGTGGGGCAGGTGGACAAGGGTGATAAAATTCAAAACATCACCCCAATAAACCCCTACTAAACAACAAGACATACATGTGGCCCAGTACAGAAACTATAGAAAAATAAATCATATATACATCCCGAGTGAGACAAACCATAAAGTTAGGCAAATGAAGGCGCAAATGACCAATTTTTCAAACACCTAGCACCAATCTGTGGCATGTGGGAGGGGCATAAGTGTCAAATTGTAAGCACATTTTTTTACCAACATGAAACCTCAAAAGTTGGATAAAGTCTTGTGGGATGATGGTATGATGCCTTCTGTTCGTCGATGTGTCAGTTATTGCCACTGAGAGAGACAGAATCCTTGAATCTTGAAGGTCTAGCATCCAGAATCATTGAACCTAGACTTTTGGTTTCTCCCTACGTGCATAGTACGAGGTTTCAGCACTGTTCAATGTTATTTGTCCCAGTGGTTGGGAGAACAATTATGAAATGGAATGACAATAAGAAGTGCAGATCAATAAAACTCTACACGGATAAATCAGATTAAAAGAATGGCACATAGTCATCTATTCTCTATTTCTAGTGAAATTGCACACCACACACCAAGGCTAAGGTGTCAAACAATGTCTACAGAAACTATAAGAAGGTGTTTACACGACATTGGGCTATGAGCCAGACGTCCAGCTGCAGGTGTTCCATTGACCTCACACCACTGCTTTCAAAGGTTATCAGGGTGCAGAGTAAGACAGCAATGGAGGCTGGAATGGTGGTCTTTCCTCTTCATCAATGAATCCCACTTTTGTCTTGAATGCAATGATAGCCAGACATTGGTCTGGAAACTACATGGGAATCACCATGAAGAGACATTTAAACCTGTCCTACTCCTGTGATTATGGAGTAGGGTGGCATAATGTACGCTAATGATATGACACCTCCACTTGATGTCGTCTCCCTTAAGTCACCATATTAAACATCTAACTTTTATATGATTGATCTCCTTGAGATGGGACATACTGTATTAAACAAAATGTGTCATTCTGTAGAGACAATTTTTCCTATTTTTATAATTGGTATTTTACTATGATATAATATGTGGATTGGCAGAATTTTCAATAATAAGATATAAATATTTGTGTATAATTTTTTGCTGAGTGTAATCAAATATGGATTAGATGATCAATAGTGTGACATAGGGAAGAGACGACATTGAGCAGGGGCGCTAGATAGTTACCTTTTAGTATACCAACCTCTGTGGTGGTCAGGAAGGATATATTTAGGATATAATAGGGAAATACTTTTACATTGATCACCTAATAATTGTGCTATTTATAAATCTCTGTTTGGGGAATTCAAACAATTGCACAATACATATAGACTCTCTATATACAGAATATGGAGAGCTTATATGTTTTGAGAAACAATAATCAAGTCCTCAAACAGAGATTATGTATATTAGAGATGAGCAGGTCTTTTGAAATTGAATTTGCTGGCTTCACCAAATTTGTCCCCAAAATTTAATTTGAAGCAAATTAATTTTCTTGTATGTTAATAATGGAAAGCTTGGAATTGCTTGGTGGAGAGGAAAGAAAGAGAATCTCGCTGACTGTAAGAACTTAAACTCTACATGAAAAAGAAGAACTCACTGACTAATAGGGCTTACACTCTACAATAAAACGAGTTAGGCCATGGCCCCACTATCAGTATTTGGCCTGTATTCGGTCAGCATTTTTTCTCAGAGATGGGAGCCAAAGCTAGGAGTGGGTGGTAAATGCAGAACTGGTGCACGTGTGTCTATTATACCTTTTCTCTGATTGTTCCTCACCTGGTTTTGGCTCCCACTCCTGAGAAAAAATACTGACCGAATACTGACCAAATACTGATCGTGAGGCTGTGGTCTAAGAGTGAGGATCCAGCTAATCATAAGGGCCTACTCTCTACAAGAAAGCAAGAGATAGAGAGGACCATGCTGATCATAAGAGCTTACACTCTACAGGACAGATTGACTTACCCAATGACTCTGGAAATGGAAAATGACCAGGCAGGGAATCCTAGAGTAGGCATCTGCATTCCCATGTAACTTCCTTGGCCTATGCTCCACATGAAAGTTAAAATCTTGGAGCCCTAGGTGTTATGATCTGCTACATGCACTAAGGAAAGACAGGAGATCTGTCCCTACAATAGAACTAAGCTAGATCCCTACGATGTAACGGGGAACCTGATCCTGCGATCAGACCCGCTAAAGTCCTCAGCTAGTCTGAACGAAGACCTATAGATGTGAGGGAGGGATCCCTACAAGAACTAGGGACTTGGAGAAAGAGGGACACCTCCTAGCAGAAATTGTAGCAGTAAAAGACAAACAAACAACATAGAACATAGAGGTCAAAAGACCTAGCTAAACTGACTGAGAAAGGTAACAAAGCACCTGGCTAGCTTAAGAGTAGAAATTACAATTAAGTCCAGCAAGGCCAGAAGGGAGGAGCAGGATTAAATAGGCAAAAACGGTCATGTGACCAGCATAATAGAAAAAACCTAACAGGAGAGTTCTAACAGTACCCCCTCTTCTATGAGGATCCTCCAGATCCCCTAGGCCCAGGCTTATCAGGAAACCTCTTGTGAAACGCTCTGACAAGTCTGGAAGCAGAAACATCATCTGCCCTCACCCATGAGTTACCCTCGGGACCGAAACCCTTCCAAGCGACGAGATACTGCAAACTCCCTCTATACCGTCTCGAATTAAGGATGCAGGAAATTTCATATTCCCCGTCCTCCACCACCGGAGGAACAGTGGCAGTGGCGTCTCTATCTGATACATAAGCTTTTTTCAATAGAGAAACATGAAACACCGGATTAATCTTCCAGGAGGTAGGAACCTCCAACCTAATAGCAGATTGGTTAACTACCTGAAGCACCTTAAAGGGCCCTACAAACTTGGCACCCAATTTTTTAGAAGGAATCCTCAACCGCAGATTCTTAGAGGACAACCAAACCATGTCACCAAACGTAAACAAAACCTCTTGACGTTTCCTGTCAAAGTACCTCTTAGATTTTTTGTTAGCCTCCTGAAGATTACCACGCACATCCGTCCATACTCTTTCCAAATCACCGGAAAAACTCTCCTCCTCAGGCACAGCCGATACAAATTTGGAGAATGACCCAAAAGACGGATGTCTCCCAGAACAACAAAAAAATGGCGAACACCAAGCAGAAGAGGATGTATGGTTGTTAAGAGCAAATTCAGCAAGCGGCAGAAACTCAGACCACCCCTCTTGATTGTCTGCCACAAAACAATGCAGGAACTGCTCAACATCCTGGTTCTTCCTTTCTGTCTGGCCATTAGACTCAGGATGATATCCAGATGAAAATGACAAATGAACTCCCAACCTGTCACAAAAGGCATGCCAAAAACGAGCCACGAACTGAGGTCCCCTATCAGAAACAATGTCAGTAGGAACACCATGGAGTCTGACAATCTCCTTGACAAAGGCCTTAGCGAGTGTCTTAGCGCAGGGCAGTTTGAAGAAGGGAACCAAGTGACACATCTTGCTAAAACGGTCCACGACCACCCAGATGACCGTGAAACCCTCAGAGGGAGGAAGGTCAGTAATAAAGTCCATAGCCAGATGTGTCCAAGGTGCACTAGGAACCTCCAGAGGGCAAAGCAACCCCGCAGCAGGAGTATGTGAAGACTTAGATCTAGCACACACAGTACATTGACGCACCCACTTAATGACCTCCTTCTGCCATCCAGGCCACCAAAAACTGCGACCCACAAGTCTCTTGGTCTCAGAAATTCCTGGATGACCTGCCAACCGAGACTCATGACACTCAACAAACAAATCTCTACTAAAGGTCCTAGGCACAAACAACCTCCCATGGGGAGTGTTAGATGGGGCATTCTCCTGGGCTTTCAGAATCCCATCTTCCAAAACGGAGTCCAATGCTGCTGTAATGCACATGCCCGGACTGACTGGCGTGTGCGTGTTTATGTAGTGATTCCACTGTGCCATGAACCGGAGAGTGCCTGGAGGGGCGTAACTAAGTATCTGCATGATCCGACCAAGGTCGCACGACGGCATACGACGCCAGTGCACCAGGGAGGAACCGAGCAGAGGAACCAGGGTCTACTCCAGGTCAGACTCCGGACACGGCTGTTGACCCACACCGGGGAATACAGGATCAGGCAGACTAGAGCACAGGCTGGGTAGTGTCCAGTACAGACTGGGAGACAAATTCGAAACCGCAGACGCGATGGACAGAGCAGAGCAAAGCGAAAACCGCAGACGCGGTGGACAGAGCTGAGCAAAGCGAAAATCGCAGACGCGGTGGACAGAGCTGAGCAAAGCGAAAACCGCAGACGCGGTGGACAGAGCTGAGCAAAGCAAAAACCGCAGACGCGGTGGACAGAGCTGAGCAAAGCGAAAACCGCAGACGCGGTGTACAGAGCTGAGCAAAGCGAAAACCGCAGACGCGGTGGACAGAGCTGAGCAAAGCGAAAACCGCAGATGCGGTGGACACAGCTGAGCAAAGCGAAAACCGCAGACGCGGTGGACAGAGCTGAGCAAAGCGAAAACCGCAGACGCGGTGGACAGAGCTGAGCAAAGCGAAAACCGCAGACGCGGTGGACAGAGCTGAGCAAAGCGAAAACCGCAGACGCGGTGGACAGAGCTGAGCAAAGCGAAAACCGCAGACGCGGTGGACAGAGCTGAGCAAAGCGAAAACCGCAGACGCGGTGGACAGAGCTGAGCAAAGCGAAAACCGCAGACGCGGTGGACAGAGCTCAGCAAAGCGAAAACCGCAGACGCGGTGGACAGAGCTGAGCAAAGCGAAAACCGCAGACGCGGTGGACAGAGCTGAGCAAAGCGAAAACCGCAGACGCGGTGGACAGAGCTGAGCAAAGCGAAAACCGCAGACGCGGTGGACAGAGCTGAGCAAAGCGAAAACCGCAGACGCGGTGGACAGAGCTGAGCAAAGCGAAAACCGCAGACGCGGTGGACAGAGCTGAGCAAAGCGAAAACCGCAGACGCGGTGGACAGAGCTGAGCAAAGCGAAAACCGCAGACGCGGTGGACAGAGCTGAGCAAAGCGAAAACCGCAGACGCGGTGGACAGAGCTGAGCAAAGCGAAAACCGCAGACGCGGTGGACAGAGCTGAGCAAAGCGAAAACCGCAGACGCGGTGGACAGAGCTGAGCAAAGCGAAAACCGCAGACGCGGTGGACAGAGCTGAGCAAAGCGAAAACCGCAGACGCGGTGGACAGAGCTGAGCAAAGCGAAAACCGCAGACGCGGTGGACAGAGCTGAGCAAAGCGAAAACCGCAGACGCGGTGGACAGAGCTGAGCAAAGCGAAAACCGCAGACGCGGTGGACAGAGCTGAGCAAAGCGAAAACCGCAACGCGGTGGACAGAGCTGAGCAAAGCGAAAACCGCAAACGCGGCGGACAGAGCTGAGCAAAGCGAAAACCGCAGACGCGGCGGACAGAGCTCAGCAAAGCGAAAACCGCAGACGCGGCGGACAGAGCTGAGCAAAGCGAAAACCGCAGACGCGGCGGACAGAGCTGAGCAAAGCGAAAACCGCAGATGCGGCGGAGAGAGCTGAGCAAAGCGAAAACCGCAGACGCGGCGGACAGAGCTGAGCAAAGCGAAAACCGCAGACGCGGCGGACAGAGCTGAGCAAAGCGAAAACCGCAGACGCGGCGGACAGAGCTGAGCAAGGCGAAAACCGCAGACGCGGCGGACAGAGCTGAGCAAAGCGAAAACCGCAGACGCGGCGGACAGAGCTGAGCAAAGCGAAAACCGCAGACGCGGCGGACAGAGCTGAGCAAAGCAAAAACCGCAGACGCGGTGGACAGAGCAGAGCAAAGAGAAAACCGCAGACGCGGAGGGAAAAGGGCTCTGTTCACACGGAACAGACTAGAAGGGAAAGGCAGAACCAGATACCCACAGGGTACTTACAGAGAAGTAGCGAGTGGACCACAAACTCACAAACGGAAGTACAGTGACAACGAGCAGGAGTAGGTATGAGTTCAGACTCTGCAGAAAAAGGAAAGGAATGGACATAGAGAAAAAACAGGTAAAAGATAGGAGAGAGTTCAGACTGGAACTGAGTGTACGGAGGAGACCGACACTGCAGCGGGATACAGGAGCGGGTCTGGGAATACGGCCCCCAGAGAGGCGGGACGAACAGGCAAGGAGCGTGTTCAGACTGGCCTGGAAATACAGCCTCCAGGAAGGTGGAACGAACAGGCAAGGAACGAGTACAGACTGCAGGTTAAGGTACACAGATAGGACACAGTACAGACATGGGAACAGATACTGCAAGACAGGTAACATAGACAGGACCTGGCATGTCAGAGACAAAAGCCAACTGACAGGGCAAGATGCTCAGGCATGGTTTAATTGGAGCAGCTGTTTTACATACCAGGTGACAGACAGCAATAGGCTGAGGACGCACAAGGGGTGTGCCTGCAGCAGGTACAAAAAGCAGGAAGTGATCAGGCGCCGCCCTTAAGCAGCAGACACAGAGGCAAACAGACAGCATGGAGGGAAGCCAGAGAGACATTCTGGACTGGAGATCAATTGCGCGCTCTTGCACAGTGGGAGATGGACCACTATGCAAGGACGCTGCCAGGTATGTTACAGTACCCCCCCTTTACGCCCCCTCTTCTTCAGGCCTGCCAGAATGTTCCGCAGGGAATTCGAGGGCCAATCCTTCACTTCAAGGAGATCACTTCCACTGTCCACTGGAGAAACTGGTCTCATCTGGTTAGCTAGGATGCTACCTCCTATCCAGCCATCCTCAGCAACAGACGAAAAGGGTGGAATACCAGGAACAGCACACAGGGAAGTCTCTCTCCACTTATTATCAGGTAGCACCCCAGAGGGTTCAGGAGACAACTGGAAGTCCTCCGCCGGGTTGGAGGGGTGCAGAGACTCGGGGGTAACCTCTGCTTCGGGGTACATCTTGTCAAGCTCACAGGATGAAATGGGCGAAGTATCATGTACAAGGTGTAGAAAAGTCCCTGTTACCTTGTTATCTGGTGGTACCCAGGAGGATTCAGGAAACAACTGGGGATCCTCCGCCGGGTCGGAATAGTGCAGAGACTCGGGGGTAACCTCTGCTTCGGAGTACACTAGATCGGACTCGCTAGATGAAGCGGGCGAGGTATCAGGTACCGAGTATAGGAAAGTACCTGTCCATTCGTTATCAGGTAGCACCCCGAAGTGTTCAGGAGACAATTGGAGGTCCTCTGCCTGGTCGGAGGGGTGTAGAGACTCGGGGATAACCTCTGCTTCGGAGTACACGAGGTCGAACTCACTGGAAGAAGCGGCCGAGGTAACAGGTACCGAGTATAGGATTTAGTAAAGCTGTCTCTCAGCTTCTAGGGGAGAAAATGGAAAAAGGAACGGCGCAGATCTAAGTGCAGTATATTTTAGGATTTGTAAATAAGGGTGAGGTAACTAAAAACTGCTCACCTTTAAGTAATCTTGAGGTTTAACGTTTAGTAGTGGTGGACTCTTGTGGCTTGCAGCACGCTTTACCGGAAGGATCAGGTCCTCGTGTTGGAAGATCCTGTTTGCTCAGTAGATTGGTTCGATAAATTCCGGTTTGTATATCGCGGCGCTTCCAAATAGGGCCCAGTGGATATTTACATTCGGGATTTATTGATTAGAATATAAAATAGCAATGTACAACGCATTTCTACTCATTACAGAGTCTTCATCAGGTACAATTTCGTAGTCATGCTTGTGGAAAGTCTCTTCGTTATATAAAGCACTGATCAGGTTCATCAGGGTCATGGACCGCCCAGTTAATTAATCATGTTAATTGAGTTGATTTATGCATGTGATTAGTTATGCAATCTAAGGTTGTCTCTACTAGAGTAAAATCAAATAAAAATACAACAACTACAATAAAAATGCAACAACAACAACAAAAAAAAAAAAAAAAAAAAAAAAACACACACAAAATATACAAAATACTTTCTTAAATAATTAGGAAGAAGTAAAAACCTGTTTTTGGTTAAAATGTTTAAAAGAATGTTTTTCTCCCCTGCATGTAGATCCAGTAACACTATCGCTCACTATTGACAGATTGTATTTAAGAGGAAAATCAGATTCATAGTAATATTATGTTGTTCTTACTGACCTTCAGTGTGGTTATTATTTCTCTATTTAATGACTAATAAATATATGTTTATTGTTAATATATTCAAGGTCCTCTAATGTAAAGTGAACTCAGTGTGGTTCTGCCTGTTCAACTTTGTTTTTCTATCAAATATATTCAATTCTGTCATTTAATCCCTCTGGCTGTAGACACCGCATGCGATAAATCCAGAAGGATTCCTTTCTATTCAATGTTTGAATTCTATTCTGGGTGGAAACTGGTATGGATTCTACGGGGGTTATTTGAACTTCAAATTTCCCCCCGTGATTCTGCAGTAGATGGCGTGATAGGCTATGTGTTAAAAGCCCTATTTTGGCATTGTGACGGTGTCCACTAAGGCGGTTTTGCACTTTTCTTATGGTACGACCGACGTATTGTAAACCGCATTTGCAAGTAATAACGTATATAACGTAGTCTGTTTGACAGGTGAGATACTGGCGAATTGGAAATTTTTCACCTCTACTATGACAGATAATCTCTTTGCAGCCGTGTGATATACATCTGCAACAGTTGCAAAGTTTCTTTCTGCATTTGAATACTCCCACTGATTTGGTTGTATTGAATCTTTTTCGCTCAGATAAAGTGGGGATGTTTTTAAGTCGGCTTGGAGCTATCAAATTCCTGATGGTTTTTCCTCTTCTAAAGGTGATCCCTGGTCTTTCAGGTAGGGATTCTCTTAGAAGAGGATCTTGTTGCAGAATATACCAATATTTACTGAGTATTTTTCTGACATTTAAATTTTCCTTATTATAGGCTGTGATGAAGTTAAATCTCCATTTATTAGGTTGTAAAGGATTTTTTGTGAACCTTGTACTGTCATTGGGGAATTTTAAGGTGGTATCTGTTTCTAATTTGTGTTCCTTGCTCTTTTCCTTAATTTTTTCTGTCTTATTTGACTTATTTTTCATTGCCAAAAGGCAATCCTTCTGTGTCTTTTTTCTGTTGGTTTCATATGCTGCTGAAATTAGTTTTTTGGGGTACTTTTTTGTTTTAAACCGGTCTATAAGGACTTTTGCTTGTATATTATAGTCCTCTAGTTGTGTGTTATTTTTCCTTATACGTAAAAACTGACTATAAGGGATGTTTTTTTTCCATTTGTGAAAATGTGCACTATTAAATTCTAAATATCCATTTGAATCTACTACTTTAAAGTATGTTTTTGTTATTAATGAGTTTTTTTTAAAACTGATTTCTAAATCTAAAAAATTGATTTTATTTATACTCATATTAAAAGTGAAATTGATACCCCACTCATTTTGGTTTAGTTCATAAATAAGTTGTTCCGCCATTTTTTGGTCTCCTTTCCACAGGATAACTAGATCATCAATATATCTACGGTACAGGATAATATTTTCTGTATACATGGCTTTTGTCAGAGCTGATAGGGACTCGAAACGTCCCATAAATAAATTAGCGAAACTAGGCGCGACTCGAGTCCCCATTGCTGTACCGAGCTTCTGGACATATAACTGGTCTTGGAATTCAAATATATTTCTCTTTAAGATGAATTCATGGCCTAAAAGAATGAATTGTATTTGTGCTTGCGGCATATTAGTATATGTTTCTAAGTAATATCGAGTTGCTGATATCCCCAATTGGTGGTCTATGTTTGAATATAGTGCTGTTACATCTAAGGATATGAACCAATATCCTTCTTCCCAATATATATCCTGTAATTCTTCTATCAGTTGGGTAGAATCACGTAGATACGATGGGAGTTTTTTCACTATGTTTTGTAGATGGAGATCGATATAATGGGAAAGATAGCTGGTAAGTGAATTTATACCAGCTATAATGGGGCGACCTGGTGGATTAATTGGATCCTTATGAATTTTGGGTAAATGATAAAAAAAAGCTAGGGAGTATTCTTTATTTGTGAGAAACTGCTTTTCTCTTTTATCTATAATTCCTTTTTCATAAGCAGTATTTATGATTAGATGATATTCTTTAGAAATGGTTTTTGAAGGATCTATATTAAGTTTACTATAATATTTTTCATCTGATAGTATTCTATGTGCTTCTTTGAGGTACACTTCTCGATCTTGAATTATTATCCCCCCCCCTTTATCTGCTTCTCTAATGACAATTGTATTATTATTTTTTAAGGTTTTTATGGCACATTTTTCTTTTTTTGTGATGTTAGCTCTTGTTTTCAGGTTTTCTTTCACATGGTGTTTTTTATTATTCTTTTTTGAAGATTTTTTAAAAAACAGTTTTTTATTTATTTTGCGGAATTCGTCCCCTACCAATGAGAGGAAGGTCTCAATGTAGCTTCCTCTATGATGGATAGGATTAAAATTAGATCTATTTTTAACTACAAGATGTATATTTTCATCATGTTTATTTTCAGACTTAGAATTATTTTTAGGATTTTTACGTATTTCCGTAGGTTCAAAAGTTTTTTCTTTTATTTTTTCTTTTATCGCAAAATGTCTGGATAGGGTAAGACGTCTTATGAACTGATTTAGATCGATATACAGATCAAAGTTATTTGCACGTTGGTCAGGGCAAAAGTTCAGTCCTTTTTCAAGCAGAGTTTGTTCATTTTCGTTTAGTGTGTATTTAGATAAATTAAAAATTTTTATTTTATCAGAGTTTTCTTTCCTATCTCTTTTCATTACTTTTTTATTTTTTATGTGTTTCTTATTACTTTTTATTTTTGTGTTTGGGCTATTTTTTCTTTTTCTATCAGATTTAAGGAGGTAGGATTTGGTAATGATTTTTTTAGGGTGTTTCCTACCTGCTCTCGTGCCTCTGGGCCGCCTTTTCTTTTTTTGTTGGTTTGAGATGTAATCAAGGGAAAAAATTGAGTTATCTGCTGTTGTGAAGGAGGTAGCATAATGGGAGCCATAGAGGTGAGGCTTATTATCGGAGGAAGCAGTGTTTCTAATAGAGGTGGGGGTTGGAGGGGTCCAATCTCTAAAAAAGAAATATGTGAGGCTGTAGATGAAGGGGAGTATGACGGTGCTTGGATGACAGTTATAAAAGGTTGAGAGCTGTCCTCTACACTATGTGTTGTTAAATTTGCTAGATTTGTTATATTTGGAAGATCCTCACATTCAGTAATTTCTTCGATGTCCCTGCTTTCTATTGAACAGGGATTAACCCATGTGTTAGCAGTCGTAGTTGTTTTATTTGTTAATAATTTTAAGGGTGGGAGACCCGGGTTGGGTGCCGGAAGATTATGCACTTCCGCATTGACTTCTATGTGAATGGGAGAGATATTAGCAGTGGGAATTATATTTGAATTCCAAGACCAGTTATATGTCCAGAAGCTCGGTACAGCAATGGGGACTCGAGTCGCGCCTAGTTTCGCTAATTTATTTATGGGACGTTTCGAGTCCCTATCAGCTCTGACAAAAGCCATGTATACAGAAAATATTATCCTGTACCGTAGATATATTGATGATCTAGTTATCCTGTGGAAAGGAGACCAAAAAATGGCGGAACAACTTATTTATGAACTAAACCAAAATGAGTGGGGTATCAATTTCACTTTTAATATGAGTATAAATAAAATCAATATTTTAGATTTAGAAATCAGTTTTAAAAAAAACTCATTAATAACAAAAACATACTTTAAAGTAGTAGATTCAAATGGATATTTAGAGTTTAATAGTGCACATTTTCACAAATGGAAAAAAAACATCCCTTATAGTCAGTTTTTACGTATAAGGAAAAATAACACACAACTAGAGGACTATAATATACAAGCAAAAGTCCTTATAGACCGGTTTAAAACAAAAAAGTACCCCAAAAAACTAATTTCAGCAGCATATGAAACCAACAGAAAAAAGACACAGAAGGATTGCCTTTTGGCAATGAAAAATAAGTCAAATAAGACAGAAAAAATTAAGGAAAAGAGCAAGGAACACAAATTAGAAACAGATACCACCTTAAAATTCCCCAATGACAGTACAAGGTTCACAAAAAATCCTTTACAACCTAATAAATGGAGATTTAACTTCATCACAGCCTATAATAAGGAAAATTTAAATGTCAGAAAAATACTCAGTAAATATTGGTATATTCTGCAACAAGATCCTCTTCTAAGAGAATCCCTACCTGAAAGACCAGGGATCACCTTTAGAAGAGGAAAAACCATAAGGAATTTGATAGCTCCAAGCCGACTTAAAAACATCCCCACTTTATCTGAGCGAAAAAGATTCAATACAACCAAATCAGTGGGAGTATTCAAATGCAGAAAGAAACTTTGCAACTGTTGCAGATGTATATCACACGGCTGCAAAGAGATTATCTGTCATAGTACAGGTGAAAAATTTCCAATTCGCCAGTATCTCACCTGTCAAACAGACTACGTTATATACGTTATTACTTGCAAATGCGATTTACAATACGTCGGTCGTACCATAAGAAAAGTGAAAAACCGCCTTAGTGGACACCGTCACAATGCCAAAATAGGGCTTTTAACACATAGCTTATCACGCCATCTACTGCAGAATCACGGGGGGAAATTTGAAGTTCAAATAACCCCCGTAGAATCCATACCAGTTTCCACCCAGAATAGAATTCAAACATTGAATAGAAAGGAATCCTTCTGGATTTATCGCATGCGGTGTCTACAGCCAGAGGGATTAAATGACAGAATTGAATATATTTGATAGAAAAACAAAGTTGAACAGGCAGAACCACACTGAGTTCACTTTACATTACAGGACCTTGAATATATTAACAATAAACATATATTTATTAGTCATTAAATAGAGAAATAATAACCACACTGAAGGTCAGTAAGAACAACATAATATTACTATGAATCTGATTTTCCTCTTAAATACAATCTGTCAATAGTGAGCGATAGTGTTACTGGATCTACATGCAGGGGAGAAAAACATTCTTTTAAACATTTTAACCAAAAACAGGTTTTTACTTCTTCCTAATTATTTAAGAAAGTATTTTGTATATTTTGTGTGTGTTTTTTTTTTTTTTTTGTTGTTGTTGTTGTTGCATTTTTATTGTAGTTGTTGTTGTATTTTTATTTGATTTTACTCTAGTAGAGACAACCTTAGATTGCATAACTAATCACATGCATAAATCAACTCAATTAACATGATTAATTAACTGGGCGGTCCATGACCCTGATGAACCTGATCAGTGCTTTATATAACGAAGAGACTTTCCACAAGCATGACTACGAAATTGTACCTGATGAAGACTCTGTAATGAGTAGAAACGCGTTGTACATTGCTATTTTATATTCTAATCAATAAATCCCGAATGTAAATATCCACTGGGCCCTATTTGGAAGCGCCGCGATATACAAACCGGAATTTATCGAACCGAGGTACCGAGTATAGGAAAGTCTCAGTCCATTCGCTATCAGGTAGCACCCCGAAGGGTTCAGGAAACAACTGGAGGTCCTCCGCCTGGTTGGAGGGGTGTAGAGACTCGGGGATAACCTCTGCTTTGGAGTACACTAGGTCGGACTCACTGGAAGAAGCGGCCGAGGTATCAGGTACCGAGTATAGGAGAGTCTCTGTCCATTCGCTTTCAGGTAGCACCCCGAAGGGTTCAGGAGACAACTGGAGGTCCTCCGCCAGGTCGGAGGGGTGAAGAGACTCATGGATAACCTCTGCTTCAGAGTACACTAGGTCAGACTCACTGGATGAAGCAGCCGAGGTATCAGGTACCGAGTATAGGAAAGTCTCTGTCCATTCGCTACCAGGTAGCACCCTGAAGGGTTCAGGAGACAACTGGAGATTCTCCGCCTGATCGGAGGGGTGTAGAGACTCAGGGGTAACCTCTGCTTCGGAGAACACTAGGTCGGACTCACTGGACGAAGCGGGCGAGGTATCAGGTGCAGGGTATAGGGAAGTCTCTCTCCAATTGTCCTCAAGTGGTATCCCGGGAGATTCAGGAGGCAACAGGGGGTCCTCCGGTGTGAATTCTGGGTGGGCAGCAGTCTCTTCGGGCAGGAGAACTGGTGCACTACCCACGCACATTACCCTTTGGGGCTTCTCCGGGATACAGGGAGATGAAGCTTCAGTAGGGACTTCAAGGTTGGGTTCAGGAGGTCTCAGGGAGGACAGACCCTGGCGTGACGGCTTGCCTCTACGTCTAGCACGTCTGGACTGCCTCTTGAGCTTGGGAGAAGTATTCCGGAGTGTGTAGTCACCCTGTGAGGATTCTGGGTGGGCAGTATTCTCATTGGGCTGGAGGACTATTGCGCTACCCACACACATTACCCATCGGGGCTGCTCCGGGATACTGGGAAGTGAAGCTTCAGCAGGAGCCTCCGGGTTAGGATCATCGAAGACCATTAGAAAGGCCACCAGGAAGGCCATTATGTCTAGGACGAAAGGATCCTGTGCGTCCCATAGGGGAATGATCCAATTCAAGGCATCACCCGCTAGGTAAGACATCATGAATCCCACCTTAACCCGATCTGTGGGAAAACATAGAGGGTAGAACTTGAAGTGTAGCATGCATTGCTCCACAAATGCACGACTCTGTCTTGGATCCCCATAGTAACGTGGCGGATCCGCAGGAACGAGAGCTGATAGATCCATCTGGATGGGTGCGTAATTTGCCTGGAACTCAGCTAAGGAAAAAAAAATAAAAATGTATTTATTTATTTTTAATGCACGTATTCGCTGGAAAACATCTCAGAGAGCGAAGGCCGTGGGGCTCAACGGGAACCATGGCCTGAGCATGCTGTAATGCACACGCCCGGACTGACTGGCGTGTGCGTGTTTATGTAGTGATTCCACTGTGCCATGAACCGGAGAGTGCCTGGAGGGGCGTAACTAAGTATCTGCACGATCCGACCAAGGTCGCACGACGGCATACGACGCCAGTGCACCAGGGAGGAACAGAGCAGAGGAACCAGGGTCTACTCCAGGTCAGACTCCGGACACGGCTGTTGACCCACACCGGGGAATACAGGAACAGGCAGACTAGAGCACAGGCTGGGTAGGGTCCAGTACAGACTGGGAGACAAATTCGAAACGGCAGACGCGGTAGACAGAGCTGAGCAAAGCGAAAACCGCAGACGCGCTGGACAGAGCTGAGCAAAGCGAAAACCGCAGACGCGGTGGACAGAGCTGAGCAAAGCGAAAACCGCAGACGCGGTGGACAGAGCTGAGCAAAGCGAAAACCGCAGATGCGGTGGACAGAGCTGAGCAAAGCGAAAACCGCAGACGTGGTGGACAGAGCTGAGCAAAGCGAAAACCGCAGACGCGGTGGACAGAGCTAAGCAAAGCGAAAACCGCAGACGCGGTGGACAGAGCTGAGCAAAGCGAAAACCGCAGACGCGGTGGACAGAGCTGAGCAAAGCGAAAACCGCAGACGCGGTGGACAGAGCTGAGCAAAGCGAAAACCGCAGACGCGGTGGACAGAGCTGAGCAAAGCGAAAACCGCAGATGCGGTGGACAGAGCTGAGCAAAGCGAAAACCGCAGAAGTGGTGGACAGAGCTGAGCAAAGCGAAAACCGCAGACGCGGTGGACAGAGCTAAGCAAAGCGAAAACCGCAGACGCGGTGGACAGAGCTGAGCAAAGCGAAAACCGCAGACGCGGTGGACAGAGCTGAGCAAAGCGAAAACCGCAGACGCGGTGGACAGAGCTGAGCAAAGCGAAAACCGCAGACGCGGTGGACAGAGCTGAGCAAAGCGAAAACCGCAGACGCGGTGGACAGAGCTGAGCAAAGCGAAAGCCGCAGACGCGGCGGACAGAGCTGAGCAAAGCAAAAACCGCAGACGCGGCGGACAGAGCTGAGCAAAGCGAAAACCGCAGACGCGGCGGACAGAGCTGAGCAAAGCGAAAACCGCAGACGCGGCGGACAGAGCTGAGCAAAGCGAAAACCGCAGACGCGGCGGACAGAGCTGAGCAAGGCGAAAACCGCAGACGCGGCGGACAGAGCTGAGCAAAGCGAAAACCGCAGACGCGGCGGGCAGAGCTGAGCAAAGCGAAAACCGCAGACGCGGCGGACAGAGCTGAGCAAAGCAAAAACCGCAGACGCGGTGGACAGAGCAGAGCAAAGCGAAAACCGCAGACGCAGAGGGAACAGGGCTCTGTTCACACGGAACAGACTAGAAGGGAAAGGCAGAACCAGATACCCACAGGGTACTTGCAGAGAAGTAGCGAGTGGACCACAAACTCACAAACGGAAGTACAGTGACAACGAGCAGGAGTAGGTACGAGTTCAGACTCTGCAGAAAAAGGAAAGGAACGGACATAGAGAAAAAACGGGTAAAAGATAGGAGAGAGTTCAGACTGGAACTGAGTGTACGGAGGAGACCGACACTGCAGCGGGATACAGGTGCGGGTCTGGGAATACGGCCCCCAGAGAGGCGGGACGAACAGGCAAGGAGCGTGTTCAGACTGGCCTGGAAATACAGCCTCCAGGAAGGCGGAACGAACAGGCAAGGAACGAGTACAGACTGCAGGTTAAGGTACACAGATAGGACACAGTACAGACATGGGAACAGATACTGCAAGACAGGTAACATAGACAGGACCTGGCATGTCAGAGACAAAAGCCAACTGACAGGGCAGGATGCTCAGGCATGGGTTAATTGGAGCAGCTGTTTTAAATACCAGGTAACAGACAGCAATAGGCTGAGAACGCACAAGGGGTGTGCCTGCAGCAGGTACAAAAAGCAGGAAGTGATCGGGCACCGCCCTTAAGCAGCAGACACAGAGGCAAACAGACAGCATGGAGGGAAGCCAGAGAGACATTCTGGACTGGAGATCAAGTGCGCGCTCTTGCACAGTGGGAGATGGACCACTATGCAAGGACGCCGCCAGGTATGTTACAGCTGCTATCACAACACCTTCCTGTAAAATGCTCTCCTCCTCCTCAGTACCAACCATGGGAGAAAAACTGTGAGATAAAGCATCAGCTTTTACATTCTTGGTACCCGGAATATAAGTAACAGAAAAATTAAACCGCGAAAAAAAAGTGCCCACCTAGTTTGACGGGCATTCAAGCGCTTGGCAGCATCAAGATAGATCAGATTTTTATGATCAGTGAAAACCTGAATGGGAAAATCAGCACCTTCCAAGAGATGTCGCCAGTGTTCAAATGCGAGTTTAATAGCCAGCAATTCCCGATTACCAATATCGTAATTAAGTTCAGTCTCAGAAAATTTTTTTGAAAAAAAGGCACAGGGATGTACTCCATCCTTGTTTTCCTGAGACAACACCGCACCGACCCCCACAGAAGAAGCATCAACCTCAACCAGAAACGGCTTAGTCACATCAGGCTGCATAAGGATGGGGGCAGAGTTGAACCTCTCCTTTAGAAACACAAAAGCTTCAATGGCCTCAGTAGTCCACTGAACCGTAATAGAGCCTTTCCTGGTGAGATCGGTCAGTGGTTTAACAATAATAGAAACATTTTTAATGAATTTTCTGTAATAATTGGCGAAACCCAAAAACCTCTGTATCGATTTCAAACCAATAGGCCTAGGCCATTCCTGCACAGCTTGAACTTTCACCGGGTCCATCACAAAGCCCTCGCTGGAGATAATGTAGCCCAAAAAACTAATTCTCTGTACAATGAACTCACATTTCTCCAGCTTAGCAAAAAGCGAATTGTCAATCAATAACTGCAATACCTCACGTACGCTCCGCCAATGAGACTCCAGGTCAGGCGAATAAATCAAAATGTCATCCAAATACACAACCACATTTTTGCCGATCAAAGGTCTAAGGATTAGTGTTGAGCCACCCCCGTAGTGTTCGAGTTCGGTTCGGTTCGTCGAACACCCGTGTGTTCGCCGAACTGTTCGTCGAACTGTTCGTCGAACACCTTCGAACACCGTTAAAACCAATGGCAGGCAAACAAAAACACATAGAAACACATAGAAAACACCTTCAAAGGTGTCCAAAAGCTGACAAACTGCTCAGAAGACACAACTAACACATGGAAAAGTGACAATTACATATAGTCATGCGAAAAGAAAAGAGGTGGAGGAGTAAAAGGAGGGGGAGACACAGATATAGGTATGTCATGCCCTTCTAAAATCCAAAAAGTGAGAAGCCGACACGTTCAGTCCGCTCCTGCCCGTGCCACCTCCGCGTCGCCGGGTTTGTGCCAGAGCCGCGGTGAACCCTGACGGCCAGCCCCCCTCTCCCAATACTGGTGCCTGTCCGCTGGTGGGTCGAGCGAGCCCCCCTGTGGTGGAGGCAGCTCTAAGCTTTTTAATTTAAATTGTCTCTCTAATTTGAATGAATACACTTTAAATCCATTTACAAGGATCTATTGGAGGGCAAGTCTCATGCCAGCAGCCGCGTAATTCCAGCTCCAGTAGCGTCCACTAAAGCTGCTGCAGTTAAAAAGCTTTTATAAGGATCGAGCTCGGCTGTCCACCGCAAGGCATCCTACTGCCAGTCCCAGCCCCTATGCCTTGGGGTGCCTCCTGATGCTCTTCACTGAGTATCCCGTGGTCCCGAAGCATTTCTTTGAAAAAGTTAAGTGTCCAAAGTACAGGTGGTGTAGCTTGCTTAACAGCCGGGATAATCCGCTGACTAGCAGACACTGCTACTAGGCACAAAGTATTTCCTGGGCTAGATGCAGTTAAAAATTTGTAATTAGATACTCTCGTTGGATGCTGAGAAAGCATTCCATAGAGTCTCCTGGCACGCCATATATGATTCTCTTAAAAAGCTTGGGGTAGGGGTCCAGGGGACCCTATTATAGCCAAAATCACGGCCCTGTATCGCAATACGTCACCTAGGCTGAAGATAAATGGAACTGTAGCACCCTGAGGGCTCGGTTGCTACAGAGGTATTGCACCTCACCCAGAGGTGTGATATCTCAGTCTCAGGTAAGGATGTAGTGTGGATCAGGACCCGACACCTGCATGCATTACACCACATTGCCGTGGGGCAGGGCGACCAATATGCCCCTGAGATGGGCACGACAGTCCCTGTCCCTGGCTGGAGTGGGAGGAGGGAACACTGAGGAAGGGGAACCCTGTAGTGCAGGAGCAGGGAGGAAGCAGTTCCTGGGTGCATTGAGAAGGGAGTATAAAAGGTGGGCACCATCTTAGTTCAGTGCAGAGAAGTCTGAGCAGAAGTGGCAGGGAGCAGGGGCTCTGCATGAGCTCTGCTCCGGAGGCGGGCCTAGTAACAGAGGCCCAGGCCTGGAAGAGGGAGAAGGAAGGAAGAGGAGCGGAGAAGGCTCCAGGAACGAGGAACGAACGGATCCCAGGGGTGCGGACGGGCGAGTCGCCACCGCACGCCCGAATCCACCTGCGTGGAGGGGTCAGGCCAAAGGGGGAGACCGGTCCCCGAAACTAGTGGAGGCAGGAAACGACCCTCAGCTAGAAACCGGAGGCTGTGACATTTTATGTGGCGCAGCCCCTCGCTACACCCGCTAGGAAGGCACCACATAGGGTCAGGGAAACTGGCGCCAAGTTTACCAAGAGGAGGCCCGAGGCAGCCGGACAGAAGGGTTGGTAAGAAAGGCCAGACAAAGGACACACAAAGGGGGTCCTGTGAAGCGCTCCAAAGTTATCTGGGAGTTGTCTGAGCCCCTCACCTGGTGAGCACAGTACGACGTGGGCAGCCGTTACCTGCAGACGTGGTCTGGATAATAAGAACTATGAGTAAAGGCCCTGGACTGCATCACTGACTCCGTGTCATTACTGCTGCTGCCCTGCACCATCACCCCCATCCTCCGCATATGCTGCCCTGAGGCTATACTCCTCCCGTGGGGAGTTATGCTACGCTCTGCTGCACCCACAACACCAGCCTCAGCGGTCTGCCCTGGAGCGGCATTTCACTCTGACCGCAATCCACGGGTGGCGTAGTCGGACATTTAAACATCAAAACCACATAAATAGTTCCGCCACTGGTTTGACCGCCCTGAGCCACGGAACCGGGTCGCCACCACGGAGACTACAACCACCAGCATCCACCAAAAAGGGTCCGGCTCCGGGTGTCCCAAGGCCCAGGGGGCGCGTCAGAACATTTTCATCACCTTTCACAATCACCAATGGGACAAGGCAGGGATGTTCTCTGTCCCCTCTCTTATACATCCTAGTGACGGAGCACCTGCTCTCATCAATTCGCCATAACCCCAATATTAGGTGGATTGAGGTGGGAGGCACCGAGTACAAGTGCTCTCTATTTGCTGATGATGTTCTAGTATATATCACTCAATCAAATATATCCATCCATGCTGTTATGGCTGAAATAGATCACTTTGTTACATGGTCAAATTTTAAAATCAATGCAGCGAAGTCTGAGGCCCTCGATGTCTCCCCCCCCAAATCCATATAGGATTCCATCCAGTCCAACTTTCCCTTTGCCTGGCCCTCACAGGGTATCAAATACTTAGGAATTCCTATTCATAGAGACCTCTCCCATCTATGTTATCTTAATTTTGGGCCCTTTATTGAACAACTCCATACAGACCACGGTTGGCAAGTTAGAACTGTAAGATTCACTACGTGAACCACTGGTGTTTTGTGGAAAAGCACATGTACACTGTGTTCCAAATTATTATGCAAAAAGTGTTTAGGAGTGATAAGGGAAGAATTTGTTTGTTTGTCAGTTAAACTCATTGATGGTGATGTGTGTCAGGGCTCTTTATATCACTGTAAGCAATTGCAGACACCTGTGCTAATTAGTTTGGCAGGTGTGTCCAATGAAAGGCAAGACTACTTAAGAAGGCTGTCTCACATTATTAAGCAGCCTACATTTTCTGCCAAAATGGGAAAGAAAAAGGATGTGTCGGCTGCTGAGAAGCAACAAATTGTGGAGTGTTTAGGTCAAGGCATGACTACAATCAACATTGTGCGATGATCAGGATGAAGTGTCTTGGCAATCAAGAAGTATGTAGCTGATTCACAGTACACACGTGTGCGTGCTGATAAGGGCAAATTGAGGACTCTTTCCTACAGGCAATTACGTCAGGTTGAAAGAGCAGCGGCAAAAAAGCCTTGTCATAGCAGCAGACAAGTTTTTGAAGCTGCTGGTGCCTCCAACGTCCCCCGAACAACAAGATGCAGGGTCCTTCAGAGGTTTGCAGCTGTGCATACGCCATCCTGTCGACCTCCTCTATCCACTTCACACAAGCAGAAATGGCTCCAGTGAGCCAAACATTACATGAAGACTGATTTCAAAACTGTTTTGTTCACGGATGAGTGCCGTGCAGCGCTCGATGGTCCAGATGGATGGAGTGGAGGATGGCTGGTTGATGGACACCCCACGCAAACACGGCTACAGCGCCAACAAGGAGGAGGTGGAGTAATGTTTTGGGCTGGAATCATGGGGAGAGATTGTCGGCCCCTTTAGGATCCCTGAAGGCGCTAAAGATGAACTCCATAATGTATGTGGATTTTCTCAAACAGCACTTCCTGCCATGGTTCAAAAAGAAGAACCGTGTATTTCACAGCAAGATCATTTTTTTGCATGATAATGCACCATCTCATGCTGCACATAAAACATCTGCATCTCTGGCTGATATGGGCATTAACGGGGACAAACTTATGGTGTGACCCCCATTCTCCCCTGACCTCTACCCCATTCAGAACCTTTGGAGCATCATTAAAAGGAGTGTCTATGATGGCGGGAGGCAGTTCACATCTAAGCAACAGCTCTGGGAGGGTATTCTGTCCTCATGCAAAACAATTGAAGCAGAAACCATCCAAAACCTGACAAATTCAATGGACGAGAGAGTTCAGAAGCTCCTTTCGAACAAGGGGTCCTATGTGAAAATGTAACATCACCTAGAATAAAGTTTTGAGTTGAAAACTGTTTGATTTCAGTTTCTAACAACCTGCTAATGCTTATAATTTCAAAAATGACCATTTTTTTGGTCTTTATTAAAATGAAAAGGTTGATCGAAAAGTTTGGGGGATCTAAGAGTGTGGCAACCCAGTAGTCATGATTACTTCGAATTCTGACAATATGAGGGTTATGCTGCAGGTAGTGCAGCAAGAAGGCACTTCTGTGTCTTGCGCATCTCGGAGCCCCAAAATTATTTTCCGGGCTAGATGCAGCTAAAAATTATTATTAATTTTAAATCTGGTGAAGCTTTAGTATAGATGGCCTAATAGGATCAGTGCTGCACACTGCTACAAAGCCCAAATTATTTTCCAGTCAAGATACAGATAAACATGATTAGTAATATTAAATCTGGTGGAGCTTATTATAGATGGCCTAATAGAATCAGTGCTGCACACTGCTACAAAGCCCAAATTATTTTCCAGCCAAGATACAGATAAACATGATTAGTAATTAGAAAGCTTAAAACGGTTGGTAGGGTGATTTTAACCAATCATCAAGCTTTTACTCTCCCCAGGATGACACAGTGGTAGAAAAGTCGTTTCGGATCCATGATTTGTTCATCTTTATGAACGTGAGTCTGTCTACATTATCAGTGGAGAGCTGCGTGCGCTTATCTGTCAGCACACCACCAGCAGCGCTGAACACACGTTCAGACAGAACGCTGGCTGCGGGGCATGACAAGATCTCCAAGGCGTAAGTGGCTAGCTCCGCCATTTATCCAGATTGGAAGCCCAAAAAGAGCAAGGGTCCAGTGACACAGTCATGGCTTCAATGTTTACTTGGAGATACTCCTGTACCATCGTCTCTAGGCGTTGACTATGTGTCAGACTTCTTGTCTCCTGTGGCCTTGCAAAGGATGGGCTAAAAAAGTGGTGAAATGATTCCGCAAAATTGATGTTACCAGCAGATACTTTGGTTCTGTTACGGTTTGAGTGCTGAACACTTGACGGTCCCACGGTTGGCAAGTTGGAACTGTGAGATTCACTACGTGCACCACTGGTATTTTGTGGAAAAGCACATGTAAGATTCTGCAACAGTCTCTGCTGATACTCCTGCATGCGTGCATCCCTTTCTATGGCAGGAATAATTTCTGCAAATTTACTTTTGTACCGGGGATCTAACAGTGTGGCAACCCAGTAGTCAGGATTATTTCTAATTCTCACAATTCGAGGGTCATGTTGCAGGTAGTGCAGCAAGAAGGCACTCATGTGTGTTGCGCATCCAGGAGCACCAAGTCCCTGTTGTGTTGGTGGCGAGGTAACAATCATGCTTCCTTCCTCTGTCCTCTCCCCCCAACCTCGCACAACAGAAATGTGATCAAGGTCTCCCTCATCTGATGAGTATTCCATCAGTTCGTCCTCCACTTCTTCCTGGGCTCCTGCACCTTCCTCACTAGTTTGGCTGCTACCATGCGCCCTGGTAAAACCATCTCCCCCACCCTCACTTGCCTGCCGCCTTGGTGCTGCCGACCGTCTGGACCTTGCAGATGTTAGCCCTTCCGCATACAACTCCTCCTCCTCTACTTCCTCCACCTCCTCTTGTGCCACCACCTGACTCCGAATTCTGTTTAACATGTGCTCCAGCATGTAAATCACTGGAATAGTCATGCTGATAATGGCATCGTCAGCACTAAACATCTTCGTCGCCATTTCAAAACTATGCAGAAGGGTGCATAGGTCCCTGATCTGAGACCACTCCTCCAGCGTGATTTGCCCCACCTCTGGATCTCGTTGGCCCAGGCTATACGTCAGAACGTATTGCACCAGGGCTTGTCGGTGCTGCCACAGTCGCTGCAACATGTGCAGAGTTGAATTCCACCGGGTAGGCACATCGCATTTTAGCCGGTGAAGTGGCAGGCCCAACGACTTCTGTAGAGATGTAAGTCGCTGAGCTGCGGGATGCAAACGGCGGAAGTGAGCACACAGCGACCCTGCCCTCTGCAGAAGGCCATCTAGTCTGGGATAGTGGGCTAAAAATTGCTGGACAACCAGGTTCAACACGTGAGCCATACAAGGCACGTGTGTGACATTGCCCCGGCAAAGGGCCGCACCCAGGTTTGCAGCATTGTCGCACACGGCCTTCCCTGGTTTCAGGTCCAGTGGAGACAACCATTCATGAAATTGGTTCTCCAGAGCTGACCACAACTCCTCAGCTGTGTGACTCACATTTCCCAGACATTTCAATGTAAAAACCGCCTGATGACGTTGAGCCCTACTGCCAGCATAGTAAGGAGGTGTGCAGGATCCCTTCTGCGCAGTTAGAAAGCTTGTGGCATGACCAGACAGGCTTTGGGTGCAGGTGGAAGACCGAGAGGAGGTTGAGGAGGCAGAAGCAGTGGAGGAACTTTGACATAAAGAGGATTGACGCACAACTCGTGGGGACGGCAAGACTTGGACAGCAGCCCCTTGTCCTGCTGTCACCATAGTTACCCAGTGCCCAGTCAGCGACATGTAACGCCCCTGTCCATGCCTACTCGTCCAAGTGTCTGTGGTGAAATGCACCCTGTCACACACAGAGTTTCTCAAAGAAGCGGTGATGTTGTGTGCGACATGCTGGTGGAGCGCAGGCACACCTTTCTTTGAGAAGTAGTGCCCACTGGGCATCTGGTACTGGGGCACTGCGACGGACATAAGGTCTCGAAAATCCTCTGTGTCCACCAGGCGGAAAGGCAGCATTTCTGTAGCCAAGAGCTTGCAGATGGTGAAATTCAACCTCTTAGCTTTCTCATGGCTAGGAGGAAATGATCTTTTACTTGTCCACATCTGAGGGACCGAGGGCTGGCTATTGTGCTTAGACGGGGTTGATAAGGGTGTCCCCGGCAAACTGCCGGTCTGTGAGGAAGATGCAGGCGGACATGTTAGGTTGCCTTGATCCAAAGGTGGTGCTATCGATGTCGGACAGCGCTCAACACCAGCTGGTGTTACCACCTCCAAAGAAAATGATGACCTGCCAATCACGCTGGCTGTTGCGGGTAAAGAGGTGGCAGGTCTGCGCCCCAAAACAGGCGTGACTGCTGTCCCCCCAGTCACAGAGGATGAAGAGGCCGCGGATGCACAAGATATGGCAGACGGTGGTTGGCCTGTCCGCCTAGGCCGCATTGTAGCACACTGAGCTTCCCACTGCAACTTATGCTTCATGTCCATGTGCCGGTTCATGCATGAAGTACTCAAACTATGTATTTTTTGGCCTCTACTTAGCTTTTGCTGACAAATGTTACAGATAACACGAGTTGGGTCATCTTTATCGATCTGAAAAAATGCCCAGGCTATGCAAGGCTTAGCACCCATGTGACCTGAAGAGCCACCACGACTTGTGGTGAGAGGCAGAGTTGTGTTTGAGGATGCAGTTGTTGACGTGCTTCCAGTACTACGTCTCTGTCCAGGAAGGCGCAACCTGTCCTCTTCGTCACTAGCATCTTCCTACACCTCCTCTGCTGACCTCATCTCTTGGCTGACTGTGGGTTGACAGTAAGTGGGATCTCCAACCTCATCATCATCACCCTGTGCGTTATCACACCCGCCGTCCTCAGAGCCAACCTGTTCCTGCCCTGACAAAAAACTAAAGTTGTCGCTCCAATCAGGTATTTGAGTCTTATCATCGTCTTCCTCATTGTCTCCACCAACAGGAGTTACAGTTTGGGAATGAGGGTCTACATTATGGTCAGAACCTTCTGCGTCTGGTCCTGGATCCGACTCATAAAGATTCTGGGCATCAGTGCAGATCATTTCCTCGTCTGGATTCACAGAAGCGCTGGAGTCGACCTCTGATTCCCAGGCTATAGTATGAGTAAACAGCTCTGCAGACTCAACCATCTGTTCTACCTCATACTCAGACGGGAAGCTGGAGATTTGGGAGCTGTGAGGAAGCAAGTGCGATTGGGGTGACACCTTTGAGGACTGGAGTATTTGTGATGTTGAAGTTGATGTGGAGGAGAGCCCACTTAAAGGAGCACTTGATATCCATTGAAGCACCTGCTGTTTTTGTGCCTCATCTGGAATTTGTAGCGATTGGCGTGGCCGTAAGAAAGGGATCTTATCACATTGTCCGCTAAAAGAAGTAGACATTTTAGTTTGGCTGGAAGATGGTCTTTCTTCTGCAGATGTTACTGTTGCTTTAACACCTACCCCACGGACACAACCTTTTTTCCCCTTCCCAACACGCCTATTCCCCTTTCCATCAGCAGCAGGCCTTTTTCCACTCATTTTGGTGGTTAACTAATTCACAACTCTGGAGTTGTTTGCACAAAAAAACAATGGATGGGAACCGAGCAGAGCTGAGTGGCCAAACTGTGGTATTAGGCCAAAACTATTGGCTTGGTTAGATGCAGAAAAAAATCATATTCAATTTGCAACCTGATGGAGGTCAGTATAGATGGACTAATAGAACAAGTCCCACACACAGCTAGAAGCCCAAATATTTTTTCAGAGGTAGATGCAGAAAATTTTTTTATTCAGTTTGCAACCTGATGGAGGTCTGTATAGATGGATTAATAGAACAAGTCCCACCCACAGCTACAAGCCCAATATTTTTTCAGAGGTAGATGCAGGTAAAAATTATTTTTAATTTGCAACCTGATGGAGGTCAGTATAGATGGACTATTAGAGAAAGTCCCACACACTGCTAGAAGGCCAAATATTTTTTCAGAGCTAGATGCAGATAAAAATTATTTTTAATTTGCAACCTGATGGAGGTCAGTATAGATGGATTAATAGAGCAAGTCCCACACACAGCTACAACCCCAATATTTTTTCAGAGGTAGATTCAGGTAAAAATTATTTTTAATTTGCAACCTGATGGAGGTCAGTATAGATGGACTAATAGAGAAAGTCACACACACTGCTAGAAGGCCAAATATTTTTTCAGAGCTAGATGCAGATAAAAATTATTTTTAATTTGCAACCTGATGGAGGTCAGTATAGATGGACTAATAGAGAAAGTCCCACACACTGCTAGAAGGCCAAATATTTTTTCAGAGCTAGATGCAGATAAAAATTATATTCAATTTGCAACCTGATGGAGGTCAGTATAGATGGACTAATAGAGAAAGTCCCACACACTGCTAGAAGGCCAAATATTTTTTCAGAGCTAGATGCAGATAAAAATTATATTCAATTTGCAACCTGATGGAGGTCAGTATAGATGGACTAATAGAACAAGTCCCACACACAGCTAGAAGCCCAAATATTTTTTCAGAGGTACTGTAGATGCAGATAAAAATTATTTTTAATTTGCAACCTGATGGAGGTCAGTATAGATGGACTAATAGAGAAAGTCCCACACACTGCTAGAAGGCCAAATATTTTTTCAGAGCTAGATGCAGATAAAAATTATTTTTAATTTGCAACCGGATGGAGGTCAGTATAGATGGACTAATAGAGAAAGTCCCACACACTGCTAGAAGGCCAAATATTTTTTCAGAGCTAGATGCAGATAAAAATTATATTCAATTTGCAACCTGATGGAGGTCAGTATAGATGGACTAATAGAACAAGTCCCACACACAGCTAGAAGCCCAAATATTTTTTCAGAGGTACTGTAGATGCAGATAAAAATTATTTTTAATTTGCAACCTGATGGAGGTCAGTATAGATGGACTAATACAACAAGTCCCACACACAGCTAGAAGCCCAATATTTTTCCAGAGGTAGATGCAGAAAAAAATATATTCAGTTTGCAACCTGATGGAGGTCAGTATAGATGGAGTAATAGAACAAGTCCCACACACAGCTAGAAGCCCAAATATTTTTTCAGAGGTAGATGCAGATAAAAATTATTTTTAATTTGCAACCTGATGGAGGTCAGTATAGATAGACTAATAGAGAAAGACCCACACACTGCTAGAAGGCCAAATATTTTTTCAGAGCTAGAGGCAGAAAAAAATTATATTCAATTTGCAACCTGATGGAGGTCAGTATAGATGGACTAATAGAGAAAGTCCCACACACTGCTAGAAGGCCAAATATTTTTTCAGAGCTAGATGCAGAAAAAAATTATATTCAGTTTGCAACCTGATGGAGGTCAGTATAGATGGACTAATAGAGAAAGTCCCACACACTGCTAGAAGGCCACATATTTTTTCAGAGGTAGATGCAGAAAAAAATATATTCAGTTTGCAACCTGATGGAGGTCTGTATAGATGGATTAATAGAACAAGTCCCACACACAGCTAGAAGCCCAATATTTTTTCAGAGGTAGATGCAGAAAAAAATATATTCAGTTTGCAACCTGATGGAGGTCAGTATAAATGGACTAATACAACAAGTCCCACACACAGCTAGAAGCCCAAAATTTTTTCAGAGGTAGATGCAGAAAAAAATATATTCAGTTTGCAACCTGATGGAGGTCTGTATAGATGGATTAATAGAACAAGTCCCACACACAGCTAGAAGCCCAATATTTTTTCAGAGGTAGATGCAGAAAAAAATATATTCAGTTTGCAACCTGATGGAGGTCAGTATAGATGGACTAATACAACAAGTCCCACACACAGCTAGAAGCCCAATATTTTTTCAGAGCTAGATGCAGAAAAAAATTATATTCAATTTGCAACCTGATGGAGGTCAGTATAGATGGACTAATAGAATGATGCTATGCCCAAAAGATTTTACTTCACTAGGTGCAGTAACAAAATTGGTATTCTATACACAGGTGGTATATCTTGCAACACAGATAGGCTACTCCACTGACTAACACACTCTGCAATAGGCCAAAAAGGATTAGCTTTGCTAGATTCAGCCAAATGCTGTGAAAAAAACTTGCACAGCACTGGCACAGACCTGCCTGGCAAAAACTGATAGGAACTGATGTAACCTAGTCCTGAAAAGGACTCCAATTACAATTAGTCTTTACTCCCACAATCTATCTATTTAAGAGCACAGACCTGCCTGATAAAAGTCGTAGGAAATGCTGTAACCTAGTCCTTAAAAGGACTGCAATCACAACTATTCCCTACTCCCAAGCTATCTGTAGATTTGTGCGAAAATTGGCTTGAAATTAACAAGGTATAGCGCACACAGCAACAGCGGTGCCGTCTAACACGCAGCTGCAGCAGTGAGAAAATGGTGGCGACGGGGAAAATGGCTTGGTCTTATAGGGCAAGGACATGTGACATACACTGCCAGTGACACATGCCCTTGCTTGTGTGAAAAAAAGCACTTCGCTCCGTGTGTGCGCTGCTGATAGGCTGACAGATTGCACCTCCCCACTGTAAATGCGGGAAAGAGAAAAAAAAAATGGAGATCTTCATTGTTCCTGCAGAGATCCATCCCCTGCCCCTCCCCCCACCCCGCTGTACACTCAAACTGCGTATTAACATTAATTTTCATCATTACTGAGAAAAAATCCAGTTATGATTTTGGTGCACGAACAGTTATCGAACATAACCTCGAACAGCCGAATTTTTCTCAAATTGTTCGTGTTCGCCGAACGGCTCGAACACCGCCCAAAACAGCTCGAATTTGAGATTGGCGAACAGTTCGAGTAGAACAATGCTCATCTCTACTAAGGATGTCATTAATAAGATTCTGAAAAAATGCTGGTGCATTGGTAAGACCAAAAGGCATAACCAAATTCTCAAAATGACCCACATGAGTGTTAAGAGCAGTCTTCCATTCATCAACCCCCTTCATGCGCAACAAATTGTATGCCCCCCGGAGATCAATTTTAGAGAACTACTTGGCCCCCACTAACTGGTTAAACAAATCAGGAATCAATGGCAGTGGGTAAGGATTGCGTACAGTAATTTTATTAATCTCGCGAAAGTCCAAAAAAGGATGTAAACCGCCGTCCTTTTTTTTAACAAAAAAAAATCCAACAGCCACAGGTGACTTAGAGGGTCTGTTATGACCGGCGGCCAAGCTCGTCTGAATGTCTTCCTCCAAAGCCTTTCTCTCAGGAATAGTCAGATTAAATAAATGACTTTTAGGAACAGTCGCTCCAGGGACAAATTCAATGGTACAATCATAGTCTCTATGGGGAGGCAAAATTTGCGACTCCTCCTCAGAAAAAACTTTCCAAAAATCCTGAACAGGTACAGGTAACTCCCCTTTATCCACAGCTGCAATGCGCCCGTTACAACACTTGTCATAATACTTAGGGCTCCAGGACTTAATTTCATTGGTAGACCAATCCAGTACAGGATTGTGCAATTTTAACCAGGGCAACCCCAAAACTACAGGAGAAGGCAAATTATTTAATACCACCAAATCCAAATTTTCTTGGTGAATACCATTAATAGTGAGGGGAAATTCATAAACCTTGTGAGTACCACATTTCAAGGGAGTGCCATCGACAGAAACCACTGCAATAGGAGATGACAAAGGTTTGGGTTTTAATTTAAGTTTTTCCAAGAATCCCCCATCAATCACATTCAGAGTTGAACCACAATCCACAAATACCCGAAATTCAATTAATTCTTCCTGAGCTGCGGTAGTAGCAGAAAGAAATACCCCCTTAGTATTTAAACAGGCTATACGGGCATAACTGACCTTTTTTTTTTCTTTGTTCATACGAAGCACACAGTTCTTAATGAAATGGTCAGATTTGCCGCAATAGAAGCACAAACCTTCAGAAAACCTGCGGTCTTTTTCCTGAGAGCGGGGTGACATCGCCCCAATCTCCATCGGCTCTCCAGTGTCAGTACAGACCCTCTCAAGACTCAGAGCTGACATGGCAGAGGATTTACTTTCATTAACCCTTGCACGCAGTCTTCTGTCCACCCGTATAGCTAATTGCATTGCCTCCTGCAAGTTTCCAGGTGTAGGATAAGCAATCAGCAGATCCTTAACCCTTTCACCTAGCCCAGCAAGAAACAAACTTTTCAGAGCTGAATCGTTCCACCCCACCTGAGCAGACCACCGACGGAAGTGAGTACAATAATTTTCCACATTACCTGATCCCTGCCTTAAATGTCTCAATTCCGTCTCAGCTGATGAGACACGATCAGGATCATCATACAACAACCCCAAAGCAGAAAAAAAACTATCCACTGATCTAAAGCACGGATCACTAGGTTGGAGAGAAAAGGCCCATCCCTGAGGTTCTTTGCGCAAAAGTGACATTATGAACCCTATGCGCTGTGATTCATCACCAGAGGATCTGGGTCTCAAACGAAAATACAATAAACAAGCATTTTTAAAGGAAAAAAAATCTTGTTGTTCACCAAAAAATAAATCAGACAATCGTACCTTTGGCTCCACAAAATGCGCTCCAGAACAGCTACTCACGTGTTGTTGGAGCTCGGCCACATCCAGAGAGAGTCCCTGCAGGCGTTGAGCCAAATCCTGAACCGACACCATGATGGAAACTGGAGGTCTTTCCTTAGAGAAATTTTTTGGGCTGGACTTACTGTTATGATCTGCTACAAGCACTAAGGAAAGACAGGAGATCTGTCCCTACAATAGAACTAAGCTAGATCCCTACGATGTAACGGGGAACCTGATCCTGCGATCAGACCCGCTAAAGTCCTCAGCTAGTCTGAACGAAGACCTATAGATGTGAGGGAGAGATCCCTACAAGAACTAGGGACTGGGAGAAAGAGGGGCACCTCCTAGCAGAAACTGTAGCAGTAAAGGACAAACAAACAACATAGAACATAGAGGTCAAAAGACCTAGCTAAACTGACTGAGAAAGGTAACAAAGCACCTGGCTAGCTTAAGAGTAGAAATTACAATGAAGTCCAGCAAGGCCAGAAGGGTGGAGCAGGATTAAATAGGCAAAAACGGTCATGTGACCAGCATAATAGAAAAAACCTAACAGGAGAGTTCTAACACTAGGAACCATCTAGTTACCCTGGCACCCCTCTTTTCCCTCAACCATCTCAACGGGGCATGGTCTGATACTAATTTAAACTTCCGGCCTAGGAGGTGATATTTCAGGGTATCCACGGCCCATTTTATGGCTAAACACTAGTGTTGAGCGAACATGCTCTACACTGCTCGGTACTCGCCCGAGCATCACGCTACTCGGGATGTTCGGTGGGCACTAGAGATGAGCGTTGTTCTACTCGAACTGTTCGCCAATCTCAAATTCGAGCTGTTTTGGGCGGTGTTCGAGCCGGTCGGCGAACACGAACAATTTGAGAAAAATTCGGCTGTTCGAGGTTATGTTCGATAACTGTTCGTGCACCAAAATCATAACTGGATTTTTTCTCAGTAATGATGAAAATTAATGTTAATACGCAGTTTGAGTGTACAGCGGGGCGGGGGGAGGGGCAGGGGATGGATCTCTGCAGGAACAATGAAGATCTCCATTTTTTTTTCTCTTTCCCGCATTTGCAGTGGGGAGGTGCAATCTGTCAGCCTATCAGCAGCGCACACACGGAGCGAAGTGCTTTTTTTCACACAAGCAAGGGCATGTGTGATTGGCAGTGTATGTCACATGTCCTTGCCCTATAAGACCAAGCCATTTTCCCCGTCGCCACCATTTTCTCACTGCTGCAGCTGCGTGTTAGACGGCACCGCTGTTGCTGTGTGCGCTATACCTTGTTAATTTCAAGCCAATTTTCGCACAAATATACAGATAGCTTGGGAGTAGGGAATAGTTGTGATTGCAGTCCTTTTAAGGACTAGGTTACAGCATTTCCTACGACTTTTATCAGGCAGGTCTGTGCTCTTAAATAGATAGATTGTGGGAGTAAAGACGAATTGTAATTGGAGTCCTTTTCAGGACTAGGTTACATCAGTTCCTATCAGTTTTTGCCAGGCAGGTCTGTGCCAGTGCTGTGCAAGTTTTTTTCACAGCATTTGGCTGAATCTAGCAAAGCTAATCCTTTTTGGCCTATTGCAGAGTGTGTTAGTCAGTGGAGTAGCCTATCTGTGTTGCAAGATATACCACCTGTGTATAGAATACCAATTTTTTTACTGCACCTAGTGAAGTAAAATCTTTTGGGCATAGCATCATTCTATTAGTCCATCTATACTGACCTCCATCAGGTTGCAAACTGAATATAATTTTTTTCTGCATCTAGCTCTGAAAAAATATTTGGGCTTCTAGCAGTGTGTGGGACTTGGTCTATTAGTCCATCTATACTGACCTCCATCAGGTTGCAAATTAAAAATAATTTTTTTCTTCATTTAGCTCTGAAAAAATATTTGGGCTTCTAGCAGTGTGTGGGACTTGTTCTATTAGTCCTTCTATACTGACCTCCAGCAGGTTGCAAATTGAATATAATTTTTTTCTGCATCTAGCTCTGAAAAAATATTTGGGCTTCTAGCGGTGTGTGGGACTTGGTCTATTAGTCCATCTATACTGACCTCCATCAGGTTGCAAATTAAAAATAATTTTTTTCTGCATCTAGCTCTGAAAAAATATTTGGGCTTCTAGCAGTGTGTGGGACTTGGTCTATTAGTCCATCTATACTGACCTCCATCAGGTTGCAAATTAAAAATAATTTTTTTCTTCATTTAGCTCTGAAAAAATATTTGGGCTTCTAGCAGTGTGTGGGACTTGTTCTATTAGTCCTTCTATACTGACGTCCAGCAGGTTGCAAATTGAATATAATTTTTTTCTGCATCTAGCTCTGAAAAAATATTTGGGCTTCTAGCGGTGTGTGGGACTTGGTCTATTAGTCCATCTATACTGACCTCCATCAGGTTGCAAATTAAAAATAATTTTTTTCTGCATCTAGCTCTGAAAAAATATTTGGGCTTCTAGCGGTGTGTGGGACTTGGTCTATTAGTCCATCTATACTGACCTCCATCAGGTTGCAAATTAAAAATAATTTTTTTCTGCATCTAACCCAGCCAATAGTTTTGGCCTAATACCACAGTTTGGCCACTCAGCTCTGCTCGGTTACCATCCATTGTTTTTTTGTGCAAACAACTCCAGAGTTGTGAATTAGTTAACCACCAAAATGAGTGGAAAAAGGCCTGCTGCTGGTGGAAAGGGGAATAGGCGTGTTGGGAAGGGGAAAAAAGGTTGTGTCCGTGGGGTAGGTGCAGAAGAAAGACCATCTTCCAGCCAAACTAAAATGTCTACTTCTTTTAGCGGACAATGTGATAAGATCCCTTTCTTACGGCCACGCCAATCGCTACAAATTCCAGATGAGGCACAAAAACAGCAGGTGCTTCAACGGATATCAAGTGCTCCTTTAAGTGGGCTCTCCTCCACATCAACTTCAACATCACAAATACTCCAGTCCTCAAAGGTGTCACCCAAATCGCACTTGCTTCCTCACAGCTCCCAAATCTCCAGCTGCCCATCTGAGTATGAGGTAGAACAGATGGTTGAGTCTGCAGAGCTGTTTACTCATACTATAGCCTGGGAATCAGAGGTCGACTCCAGCGCTTCTGTGAATCCAGACGAGGAAATGATCTGCACTGATGCCCAGAATCTTTATGAGTCGGATCCAGGACCAGACGCAGAAGGTTCTGACCATAATGTAGACCCTCATTCCCAAACTGTAACTCCTGTTGGTGGAGACAATGAGGAAGACGATGATAAGACTCAAATACCTGATTGGAGCGACAACTTTAGTTTTTTGTCAGGGCAGGAACAGGTTGGCTCTGAGGACGACGGGTGTGATAACGCACAGGGTGATGATGATGAGGTCGGAGATCCCACTTACTGTCAACCCACAGTCAGCCAAGAGATGAGGTCAGCAGAGGAGGTGGAGGAAGATGCTAGTGACGACGAGGTCAGGTTGCGCCTTCCTGGACAGAGACGTAGTACTGGAAGCACGTCAACAACTGCATCCTCAAACACAACTCTGCCTCTCACCACAAGTCGTGGTGGCTCTTCAGGTCGCATGGGTGCTAAGCCTTGCATAGCCTGGGCATTTTTTCAGATCGATAAAGATGACCCAACTCGTGTTATCTGTAACATTTGTCAGCAAAAGCTAAGTAGAGGCCAAAAAATACATAGTTTGAGTACTTCATGCATGAACCGGCACATGGACATGAAGCATAAGTTGCAGTGGGAAGCTCAGTGTGCTACAATGCGGTCTAGCCGGCCGGGCCAACCACCGTCTGCCATATCTTGTGCAACCGCGGCCTCTTCATCCTCTGTGACTGGGGGGACAGCAGTCACACCTGTTTTGGGGCGCAGACCTGCCACCTCTTTACCCGCAACAGCCAGCGTGATTGGCAGGTCATCATTTTCTTTGGAGGTGGTAACACCAGCTGGTCTTGAGCGCTGTCCGACATCGATAGCACCACCTTTGGATCAAGGCAACCTAACATGTCCGCCTGCATCTTCCTCACAGACCGGCAGTTTGCCGGGGACACCCTTATCAACCCCGTCTAAGCACAATAGCCAGCCCTCGGTCCCTCAGATGTGGACAAGTAAAAGACCATTTCCTCCTAGCCATGAGAAAGCTAAGAGGTTGAATTTCACCATCTGCAAGCTCTTGGCTACAGAAATGCTGCCTTTCCGCCTGGTGGACACAGAGGATTTTCGAGACCTTATGTCCGTCGCAGAGCCCCAGTACCAGATGCCCAGTCGGCACTACTTCTCAAAGAAAGGTGTGCCTGCGCTCCACCAGCATGTCGCACACAACATCACCGCTTCTTTGAGAAACTCTGTGTGTGACAGGGTGCATTTCACCACAGACACTTGGACGAGTAGGCATGGACAGGGGCGTTACATGTCGCTGACTGGGCACTGGGTAACTATGGTGACAGCAGGACAAGGGGCTGCTGTCCAAGTCTTGCCGTCCCCACGAGTTGTGCGTCAATCCTCTTTATGTCATTTTTCCTCCATTGCTTCTGCCTCCTCAACCTCCTCTCGGTCTTCCACCTGCACCCAAAGCCTGTCTGGTCATGCCACAAGCTTTCTAACTGCGCAGAAGGGATCCTGCACACCTCCTTACTATGCTGGCAGTAGGGCTCAACGTCATCAGGCGGTTTTTACATTGAAATGTCTGGGAAATGTGAGTCACACAGCTGAGGAGTTGTGGTCAGCTCTGGAGAACCAATTTCATGAATGGTTGTCTCCACTGGACCTGAAACCAGGGAAGGCCGTGTGCGACAATGCTGCAAACCTGGGTGCGGCCCTTCGCCGGGGCAATGTCACACACGTGCCTTGTATGGCTCACGTGTTGAACCTGGTTGTCCAGCAATTTTTAGCCCACTATTCCAGACTAGATGGCCTTCTGCAGAGGGCACGGTCGCTGTGTGCTCACTTCCGCCGTTTGCATCCCGCAGCTCAGCGACTTACATCTCTACAGAAGTCGTTGGGCCTGCCACTTCACCGGCTAAAATGCGATGTGCCTACCCGGTGGAATTCAACTCTGCACATGTTGCAGCGACTGTGGCAGCACCGACAAGCCCTGGTGCAATACGTTCTGACGTATAGCCTGGGCCAACGAGATTCAGAGGTGGGGCAAATCACGCTGGAGGAGTGGTCTCAGATCAGGGACCTATGCACCCTTCTGCACAGTTTTGAAATGGCGACGAAGATGTTTAGTGCTGACGATGCCATTATCAGCATGACTATTCCGGTGATTTACATGCTGGAGCACTTGTTAAACAGAATTCGGAGTCAGGTGGTGGCACAAGAGGAGGTGGAGGAAGTAGAGGAGGAGGAGTTGTATGCGGAAGGGCTAACATCTGCAAGGTCCAGACGGTCGGCAGCACCAGGGCGGCAGGCATGTGAGGGTGGGGGAGATGATTTTACCAGGGCGCATGGTAGCAGCCAAACTAGTGAGGAAGGTGCAGGAGCCCAGGAAGAAGTGGAGGACGAACTGATGGAAGACTCATCAGATGAGGGAGACCTTGATCACATTTCTGTTGTGCGAGGTTGGGGGGAGAGGACAGAGGAAGGAAGCATGATTGTTACCTCGCCACCAACACAACAGGGACTTGGTGCTCCTGGATGCGCAACACACATGAGTGCCTTCTTGCTGCGCTACCTGCAACATGACCCTCGAATTGTGAGAATTAGAAATAATCCTGACTACTGGGTTGCCACACTGTTAGATCCCCGGTACAAAAGTAAATTTGCAGAAATTATTCCTGCCATAGAAAGGGATGCACGCATGCAGGAGTATCAGCAGAGACTGTTGCAGAATCTTACATGTGCTTTTCCACAAAATACCAGTGGTGCACGTAGTGAATCTCACAGTTCCAACTTGCCAACCGTGGTCTGTATGGAATTGTTCAATAAAGGGCCCAAAATTAAGATACCATAGATGGGAGAGGTCTCTATGAATAGGAATTCCTAAGTATTTGATACCCTGTGAGGGCCAGGCAAAGGGAAAGTTGGACTGGATGGAATCCTATATGGATTTAGGGAGGGAGACATCGAGGGCCTCAGACTTCGCTGCATTGATTTTAAAATTTTACCATGTAACAAAGTGATCTATTTCAGCCATAACAGCAGGGATGGATATATGTGATTGAGTGATATATACTAGGACATCATCAGCAAATAGAGAGCACTTGTACTCGGTGCCTCCCACCTCAATCCACCTAATATTGGGGTTATGGCGAATTGATGAGAGCAGGTACTCCGTCACTAGGATGTATAAGAGAGGGGACAGAGGACATCCCTGCCTTGTCCCATTGGTGATTGTGAAAGGTGATGAAAATGTTCTGACGCACCCCCTGGGCCTTGGGACACCCGGAGCCGGACCCTTTTTGGTGGATGCTGGTGGTTGTAGTCTTCGTGGCGGCGATCCGGTTCCGTGGCTCAGGGTGGTCAAACCAGTGGCGGAACTATTTATGTGATTTTGATGTTTAAATGTCCGACTACGCCACCCGTGGATTGCGGTCAGAGTGAACCGCCGCTACAGGGCAGACCGCTAAGGCTGGTGTTGTGGGTGCAGCAGAGCGTAGCATAACTCCCCCCGGGAGGAGTATAGCCTCAGGGCAGTGTATGCGGAGGATGGGGGTGATGGTGCAGGGCAGCAGCAGTAACGACACGGAGTCAGTGATGCAGTTCAGGGCCTTTACTCACAGTTCTTATTATCCAGACCACGTCTGCAGGTAACGGCTGCCCACGTCGTACTGTGCTCACCAGGTGAGGGGCTCAGACAACTCCCAGATAACTTTGGAGCGCTTCACAGGACCCCCTTTGTGTGTCCTTTGTCTGGCCTTTCTTACCAACACTTCTGTCCGGCTGCCTCGGGCCTCCTCTTGGTAAACTTGGCGCCAGTTTCCCTGACCCTATGTGGTGCCTTCCTAGCGGGTGGAGCAAGGGGCTGCGCCACATAAAATGTCAGAGCCTCCGGTTTCTAGCTGAGGGTCGTTTCCTGCCTCCACTAGTTCGGGGACCGGTCTCCCCCTTTGGCCTGACCCCTCCACGCAGGTGGATTCGGGCGTGCGATGGCGACTCGCCCGTCCGCACCCCTGGGATCCCTTCATTCCTCGTTCCTGGAGCCTTCTCCGCTCCTCTTCCTTCCTTCTCCCTCTTGCAGGCCTGGGCCTCTGTTACTAGGCCCGCCTCCGGAGCAGAGCTCATGCAGAGCCCCTGCTCCCTGCCACTTCTGCTCAGACTTCTCTGCACTGAACTAAGATGGTGCCCACCTTTTATACTCCCTTCTCAATGCACCCAGGAACTGCTTCCTCCCTGCTCCTGCACTGCAGGGTTCCCCTTCCTCAGTGTTCCCTCCCCCCACTCCAGCCAGGGACAGGGACTGTCGTGCCCATCTCAGGGGCATATTGGTCGCCCTGCCCCACGGCAATGTGGTGTAATGCATGCAGGTGTCGGGTCCTGATCCACACTCCATCCTTATCTGAGAGTGAGATATCACACCTCTGGGTGAGGTGCAATACGTCTGTAGCAACCGAGCCCTCGGTGCTACAGTTCCATTTATCTTCAGCCTAGGTGACGTATTGTGATACAGGGCCGTGAATTTGGCTATAAAAGGGTCCCCTAGACCCCTACCCCAAGCTTTTTAAGAGAATCATATATGTCGTGCCAGGAGACTCTATGGAATGCTTTCTCAGCATCCAACGAGAGTATCTACTTACAAATTTTTAACTGCATCTAGCCCAGGAAATACTTTGTGCCTAGTAGCAGTGTCTGCTAGTCAGCGGATTATCCCGGCTGTTAACCAAGCTACACCACCTGTAGTTTGGACACTTAACTTTTTCAAAGGAAATGCTTCGGGACCACGGGATACTTAGTGAAGAGCATCAGGAGGCACCCCAAGGCATAGGGGCTGGGACTGGCAGAAGGATGCCTTGCGGTGGACAGCCGAGCTCGATCCTTATAAAAGCTTTTTAACTGCAGCAGCTTTAGTGGACGCTACTGGAGCTGGAATTACGCGGCTGCTGGCATGAGACTTGCCCTCCAATAGATCCTTGTAAATGGATTTAAAGTGTATTCATTCAAATTAGAGGGACAATTTAAATTAAAAAGCTTAGAGCTGCCTCCACCACAGGGGGGCTCTCTCGACCCACCAGCGGACAGGCACCAGTATTGGGAGAGGGGGGCTGGCCGTCAGGGTTCACCGCGGCTCTGGCACAAACCCGGCGACACGGAGGTGGCACGGGCAGGAGCGGACTGGCCGTCTCGGCTTCTCACTTTTTGGATTTTAGAAGGGCATGACATGCCTATATCTGTGTCTCCCCCTCCTTTTACTCCTCCACCTCTTTTCTTTTCGCATGACTATATGTACTTGTCACTTTTCCATGTGTTAGTTGTGTCTTCTGAGCAGTTTGTCAGCTTTTGGACACCTTTGAAGGTGTTTTCTATGTGTTTCTATGTGTTTTTGTTTGCCTGCCATTGGTTTTAACGGTGTTCGAAGGTGTTCGACGAACAGTTCGACGAACAGTTCGGCGAACACACGGGTGTTCGACGAACCGAACCGAACTCGAACACTACGGGGGTGGCTCAACACTAGTGGGCACCGAGCATTTCTGGGTTACTCGGGCAGGAGCTCGGGTCTCCGCCCTGCATGTTTGGCGCTCTTTACAGAGCCAATGAACATGCAGGGATTGCCAGCCAGTCACTGTAATGCTGCAGCCATGTTGGTTGTGGGCATTACAGTGATTGGCTGGCAGCACAGCGTCACCTCGAGTATTTAAAACCGGGCGCCGCCATCTTGGACACAGTCGCTCCGGATTAGACAGTGTAGGGACAGCGCTGCTGATTTAGGGAGAGATATAAACTTCGAAATAGTTAGTGTAGGGTCTGTAAAGGCTGCCAGAACAAACAAACAGTCCTTTTCAGGACTAATATCCATCCCAGATACCAGGCAGGCAGGCTGTATAGGAGACACAGTGGTTATACCAGCAAACGCTGCATTACAGTCCTGTGTGCTCCTGTTGCTCAAATTGCTGGACTTAGCACCAGGTGTCGGGGGCCAGGAAAAATCCTTTTTTTTCCATCTAAATCCTCCTATTTTTTCCCTCCTTCACACTGTACAAATACCCATCTTATTAACCTTTTTGTCTGTTCCCCCCCCCACCCAAAAAAAAAAAAAAAAAAAGCGTGTCTCTGATTCTTCAGACACAAATATAACTGTTGAAAATAGTCCGGTGTAGGCTAGAGAAACAGAAGTGTTGTTTTGCACTTCCACGGTTCAAACCTCTGTATTATCCATTTTGAGCCATTTGAATCTAAAAAAAAACCATTTCGAGTGTGTCGCTCACTGTTCTGCCGCAAATATCTCTATTTAAAAAAGTGTGGTGTACCCCAGTAAAAAATAACTGTGGTTTTGCCATCCCACGGTAAAAAATCTCTATTATTCAGCTTTTGGTAGTTTTTTACGTAAAGAAAAACAGTAGTGTCTCCTGACTGTTGTGACACAAAAATATATCTGTTGAAAATAGTCTTGTGTAGGCCCGACATCCCAGTGTGGTTTCGCAGTTCCACGGGTCAAATCGCTGTACTATCCAGTTTTGGGCCTTTGGTATCTAAAAAAAAAGCAGTTTGAGTGTGTCGCTCACTGTTCAGCCGCAAATATCTCTATTTAAAAAAGCGTGGTATACCCCAGTAAACAATAACTGTGGTTTTGCCATCCCACAGTAAAAAATCTCTATTATTCAGCTTTTGGTAGTTTTTTCCGTAAAGAAAAACAGTAGTGTCTCCTGACTGTTGTGACACAAAAATATATCTGTTGAAAATAGTCTTGTGTAGGCCCGACATCCCAGTGTGGTTTCGCAGTTCCACGGGTCAAATCGCTGTACTATCCAGTTTTGGGCCTTTGGTATCTAAAAAAAAAGCAGTTTGAGTGTGTCGCTCACTGTTCAGCCGCAAATATCTCTATTTAAAAAAGTGTGGTATACCCCAGTAAACAATAACTGTGGTTTTGCCATCCCACGGTAAAAAATCTCTATTATTCAGCTTTTGGTAGTTTTTTCCGTAATGAAAAACAGTAGTGTCTCCTGACTGTTGTGACACAAAAATATATCTGTTGAAAATAGTCTTGTGTAGGCCCGACATCCCAGTGTGGTTTCGCAGTTCCACGGGTCAAATCGCTGTACTATCCAGTTTTGGGCCTTTGGTATCTAAAAAAAAAGCAGTTTGAGTGTGTCGCTCACTGTTCAGCCACAAATATCTCTATTTAAAAAAGTGTGGTATACCCCAGTAAACAATAACTGTGGTTTTGCCATCCCACGGTAAAAAATCTCTATTATTCAGCTTTTGGTAGTTTTTTCCATAAAGAAAAACAGTAGTGTCTCCTGACTGTTGTGACACAAAAATATATCTGTTGAAAATAGTCTTGTGTAGGCCCGACATCCCAGTGTGGTTTTGCAGTTCCACGGGTCAAATCGCTGTACTATCCAGTTTTGGGCCTTTGGTATCTAAAAAAAAAGCAGTTTGAGTGTGTCGCTCACTGTTCAGCCGCAAATATCTCTATTTAAAAAGGTGTGGTATACCCCAGTAAACAATAACTCTGGTTTTCCTCTTCCACGGTTCTAATCTACTCTTTATTACCCTTTTTCCATTGATAGTGCAAGTGTAAGCTATTTTACTTCATTTACAATGGGCAAGGCGCGTGGCAAGGGACGTGGAAGTGGTGATGGTTCGTGCAGAGGACGGGGCCGTGGCCAAGGTGAAAATGTGCCACAACCAACAGCCACATCTTCTCGCTCCCACTTCTTGACCGAATTACTAGGGAAGCACAGAACAACACCAGTATTGAGAACTGATCAGTGTGAACAGGTTATTAATTGGATAGCAGACAATAATTCCAGTTACCTGGGCACCACCACCTCCGGTCTGTCTTCCACACGGTCAACTCTTAGTAGCCGTGAGTCTCGACCGCATACTCCTCCTCACCCTGATGCTCCTTCCTCCCACCATCAGACAGCAAGTGATCCCACACTTGGACACTCTGAAGAGCTGTTCACTGGTCCATTTCCATATTTGGGCCCCTCGCCTGATACGCTTGAAGTGGTGGAAGAGGAGATCCCATGTTGCGATGCCCAAATATTTGAACAGCCACGGCCACAGGAAGTCGACGTTGGCAATCTGTCACAAGAGGTGGACGATGACGAGACACAATTGCCAGGAAGTGAGGAGGAGGATCGTGGTGCGCAAGTGGAAGAGGAGGAGGTGGTGGATGATCTAGTAATTGACCCAACGTGGAAGGAGGACATGCAGAGTGAGGCCAGCAGCACACAGGGGGAGGGAGGCAGAGTACCCCAGCAGGCAGGAAGAAGCAGTGCGGTGGCCGCAGACATAAGGCAGGCAACCGTTCCCCGTAACACCAACACAAGGGACGTTGCCAGTACAAGCGGTAGGTCTTCCAGAGTCTGGAATTTTTTTAAAGACTCTGTTGATAACCCCAAAAAGGCCATATGTTCCACCTGCCATGCCAGCATCAGCAGGGGTGACAAAACTACCAGCCTGACCACCACCAGCATGATCAGGCACATGGCAGCAAAGCACCCGACTTTGTGGGGCGAAACCCAGTTCCACGACCAGTGTCAGCGGGTGTCACCACTGCTTCTTCCACTGTTGTGCGTGCAATAGAACCCCCTGTTGTGTGTGCAAGGCAATCCCCTGTCCATACTGCATGTAAAGATGCCCCCTCCTCTCAGTCTTCACTTGTTATGGCAGTTTCTCAAGAAGCGTTCAATTGTCCATATCCCTGACCTTTGAACAAAAGCGGAAATTCGCAGCTAACGCCCCACAGGCCACAGTCCTAAATTCGCACATTTCACGACTGCTTGCATTGGAAATGCTACCTTTTAGGCTGGTGGAGACGGAATCCTTCCGCAATCTTATGGCGGTGGCCGTCCCTCGGTACTCGGTCCCCAGCTGACAATATTTTGCCCGGTGTGCCATCCCCGCACTACACAAGCACATGTCCCAAAGCATCTGCCGTGCCCTCAACAATGCAGTTACTGGGAGAGTCCACCTGACAACGGACACGTGGACAAGTGCTTGTGGCCAGGGACGGTACATCTCTCTGATGGCACACTGGGTAAACATAGTGGAAGCCGGGACCCAGTCGGACCTTGGGACGGAACACATCCTCCCCACACCGAGGATTGCGGGCCCTATGTCAGTCAGAGTTGCCCCCACAGTGTACAGCTCCTGCGCATCCTCCTCCTCCTCCTCCTCATGTTCAGCCTCCATCTCAGATATCACCACATCAGTTACAAGCTGGAAGCATTGCAGTACTGCCTCAGCCAAGCGGCAACAGGCTGTGCGGAAACTCATAAGCTTAGGTGATAAACCTCACACTGCTTGTGAGTTGTGGACAGCTGTGAAAGAGCAGGCAGATCTGTGGCTGAGACCGCTGAACCTACATCCCGGCATGGTCGTGTGTGACAATGGCCGTAACCTGGTGGCGGCTCTGAGGTGAGGTGAGATCACACACGTACCATGCCTGGCTCATGTGCTTAACCTCTTGGTTCAGCGGTTTCTTAAATCGTACCCCGAGTTGACAGATCTGCTCGTCAAAGTACGCAGCCTGTCAGCTCATTTTCGCAAGTCGGCTACAGCTTCCGCCGCCCTTGCTGTGTTGCAGCAGCGTTTGCAGCTTCTGGCACACCGACTGGTGTGTGATGCCCCACACGTTGGAACTCTACCCTCCACATGTTGCAAAGGATTTGTGAGCAGAAGAGAGCAGTTGTGGAGTACCAGCTGCAACAAGGCCGTCGATATTCAGGTCAGACTCCACACATAAGTCCTCAGGAGAGGACCTTGATGTCTGACATATGTATTTGGAAGTCTGGAAAACATGTATTTGGAAGTCGCCTTGCTACACTCATCAGAAGAGCTTTAAACTAGAACAATGTGGGAAGGGAAGCAAAAGGCCAGAAAAAGCCATACAGCTGACAAATACTATTGAGATCTCTGCTACTGGAAGCGGAAAAGAAGAACAAAGACAAAACAATTTAAATAATAAAAATATGGGAGGAAGAGAAACCAATCACAAACTAAAATGTTTTTATACAAATGCACAAAGCATGGGCAACAAACAAGGAGAATTGGAACTACTAATGCAGGAAAAGGAATATGATGTCATTGGAATCACTGAAACTTGGTGGGACGATACACATGATTGGAATAAAAGGCTAAAAGGATACAACTTATTTGCAAGAAACAGACTTGATAAACGAGGAGGAGGTGTTGCATTGTATGTCAGAAAAGCGTATATCTGCACAGAGATTGAAGCTTCAGAGACTGGGAGTTCTGTGGAAACTGTTTGGGTAAGAATACAAGGAGAGAACAATGGAAAGGACACCATTGTAGGCATTTACTACAGGCCACCTGGGCAAGCTGAAGATATGGATGAACTCTTTATGTATCAAATGACCAAGTTCTCCAAAAAATATGACGTAGTGGTCATGGGAGATTTCAACTATCCAGACATTTGTTGGGAATCTCTCTCGAGTAAATCTAACAGGTCAAGCAAATTCTTATCCTCTCTTGCTGACAACTTTATCTTCCAAAAGGTAGGGGAGAAAACAAGGGGATCTGCTACTTTGGATCTAATCCTTATAAACAGGGAGGAAATGGTTGAGGAGGTAAATGTGGCTGGGACCCTAGGAGGCGATCATGCTATTATAGAATTTTGGATAACTAGAGGAGGAAGACATGTGAAGACTCAAACTTCAAGGTTAGATTTTAGAAAGGCAGATTTTAAGAGACTCAGAAAGAGAATAGGAGGGATCCAATGGCTGGATGTCCTTAAGGACAAAAATGTCCAGGAAGGATGGGAAATTTTTAAAAATGAGATTCTCAAAGCACAATTGTTAACAATCCCGAAAAGTAGGAAGAATGGGAAGCATTTAAGGAAACCAGGATGGATGAACACAGAACTTAAACACATGCTAAAAAGAAAGAAAGAAATGTTTATTAAATGGAAAGAGGGAGGCATATCTAAAGAAGATTATAATGCAGTCTGCAGATCCTGCAGGGCACGTATCAGGTTAGCTAAAGCTGACAATGAATTAAGGCTTGCAAGAGATGTCAAAAGCAATAAAAAAGGATTTTGGAGGTATGTCAAAAGTAAAAGAAAAGTCAAAGATGCTATAGGATTTTTACAGGATGAAAATGGAGAAATGGTAAGAGAGGATGTTGAGAAGGCCGAACTTTTTAATTCCTATTTTGCATCTGTTTTCTCTCAGAAAGAAAATGTAACATCAACTGATCTTCACTGTCCTTTTAAAGGAATAGAGGAATCCAAGTTATCTGTAAACAGAAAGATTGTGAGGGAATATTTAGCTAACATAAATGAGTTCAAGTCTCCAGGTCCAGATGAATTACACCCCAGAGTACTGAAGGAGATCGTAGAAGAAATTTTAGAACCACTCTCCATAATCTTTGAAAATTCTTGGAGAACAGGAGAAGTCCCAGAAGACTGGAGAAGAGCAAATGTTGTTCCTATCTTCAAAAAGGGGAAGAAGGTGGACCCAGGGAACTATAGGCCGGTGAGTCTGACTTCTATACCAGGAAAGATCTTTGAACAAATTATTAAACAACATGTATGTAAGTACATGGATAAGAATGAAGTGATTAACCAGAGTCAGCATGGGTTTGTAACTAACAAGTCATGTCAGACTAACTTAATTTCCTTCTATGACAGAATCACTGACTGGGTGGATCAGGGAAATGCTGTAGATATAGTATATCTTGACTTCAGCAAAGCATTTGACAAAGTATCTCACACCATCCTTATTGAAAAAATGACCAAGTATGCAATGGACCAGGCAACTGTTAGGTGGATTCATAACTGGCTTAGTGATCGGACTCAAAGGGTGGTTGTAAAAGGCCTTACATCCAGCTGGATGAATGTCTCAAGTGGGGTACCACAGGGCTCCGTCCTGGGACCTGTATTGTTCAACATCTTTATCAATGATTTAGATGAAGGAATTGAGGGTAAACTGATTAAATTTGCTGATGACACAAAGCTAGGAGGGATAGCTAATACTAGAGAAGAGAGAGAGAGGATTCAAAAAGACCTAAATAAACTGGAGCAGTGGGCAGCAACCAACAGAATGGTTTTTAACAGGGAAAAATGCAAAGTACTACATCTGGGCAATAAAAATGAAAAAAGCATATACAGAATGGGAGGAATAGAGCTAAGCAACAGTACATGTGAAAAAGACTTAGGTATACTAATAGATCATAGAATGAACATGAGTCAACAGTGTGATGCAGCAGCAAAAGAGGCAAATATAATTCTGGGATGTATTAACAGAAGCATACAGTCTAGATCACGTGAAGTCATTATTGGTCTTTACTCCTCTTTGGTCAGACCTCATCTGGAATACTGTGTACAGTTTTGGGCACCACATTTTAAAAAAGACATAGACAAACTGGAGCAAGTTCAGAGAAGAGCGACCAGAATGGTGACTGGTCTGCAAACCATGTCCTATGAGGAACGGTTGCAGGATTTGGGAATGTTTAGCTTGCAAAAAAGAAGACTGAGAGGAGACTTAATAGCTGTCTACAAATATGTCAAGGGCTGTTACATTGTAGAAGGATCATCTTTATTCTCATTTGCACGAGGAAAGACTAGAAGCAATGGGATGAAACTAAATGGGAGGAGACACAGATTAGATATTAGAAAAAACTTTTTGACAGTTAGGGTGATTAATGAGTGGAACAGGCTGCCACGAGAGGTGGTGAGTTCCCCTTCAATGGACGTCTTCAAACAGAGGCTGGACAGACATCTGTCTGAGATGATCTAGTGAATCCTGCTTTGAGCAGGGGGTTGGACCAGATGACCCAGGAGGTCCCTTCCAACTCTACCATTCTATGATTCTATGATTCTATGATTCTATGTACCATCCTGACAAACTTTGAGGAGGCCACCAAGATGGTGAGTGGCGATGACGCCATCATTAGTGTCAGCATCCCACTTGTCTGTCTTTTGCAACGCTCTCTGCAGAGAATTAAAGAGGAGGCATTGCAGCCAGAGTATGATGAGATGGATCAAGAAGCCGTAGCGGGCGATTACACACAGCCCAGCCTCATCTCATCCCAACGTGCATTGGGGGACAATGAGGGAGAGGAGGAGGAGGAGGAAGAACAGGAGCTGCTATCATGCGTTGTAGATGGTAGTACCTGTACAAGTGTCATACCGTCGGTTCAGCGTGGGTGGCCTGACGACAGGGGGAGGAGGAAGAGGAGGAGGAGGAGAGCATGGTCAGTCGTCATCTTGGTGAGGACACGGAAATCTTGCCCGTTACCAGTCTGGCACGCATGGCTGACTTTATGTTACGCTGCCTTAACCGTGACCCTCGCGTTGTCAAAATGTTGGGTGACAGTCATTACTGGTTGGTGACACTTGTAGACCCCCGCTACAAGGAGAACTTTCACTCTCTTATTCCTGAGGTGGAGAGATCTACAAAAATGGGGCAATACCAGAAGGCCCTTGCTGCAGAACTCTTAAAAAAATTCCCATCTGAACACGCTAGCGGCAGAGGTCACAGTTCGCTGCCCAATCAAGGCGTACAGGCGAGAGAGATGCAACTCCAATCCAGCAGAGGCAGGGGAACACTGTCAACGTTCTGGGACAGTTTTCTGACACCCGCCCAGCTTACAGGCCCTGAGGTGCGGGGTACTCTCACAAGGAGTGGAAAGTTTCAAAAGATGGTGAGGGAGTACCTTGCCGATCGTACCAGCATCCTCCGTGATTCCTCTGTGCCTTTTAATTATTGGGTATCCAAGCTGGACACTTGAAATGAACTCGCTCTGTATGCCTTTTAGGTCCTGGCCTGCCCTGCCGCTAGCGTGTTATCGGAGCGTGTTTTTAGTGCCGCTGGGGGAATTATAACTGATAAGCGCACTCGCCTGTCAACTGACAATGCTGACAAGCTGACCCTTATCAAAATGAACAAGGGCTGGATTGGGCCAGACTTCTCATCACCACCAAATGACAGCAGAGTAACATAAAGTCAAATCCACTGTGTTATTTCGGGAGGTGTATTCACATGCACCGCTTCACACCCACACATGGGTATACGCTTCCTCGTTTCGGCTGTTTAATCTTCTTCTCCTTATCCTCAGCCTCCACCACCACTATACCACCAGGGTGCCAGCATTGCAAGTTCCTCCGTCCTAATTTTTGGCAGCTTTTGCTGGGAAAGCATAAGCAAATACTATGGGAGACCCACTCCCCAGTAATGGGACTTATGTTTGTAATATGCTGTACTGCATGGCTCTTATAAGGGCCATTGCAAGTTGCTCCGTCCTAATTTTTGGCAGCTTTTGCTTGCAAGGCATAAGCAAATACTATGGGACACCCACTCCCCAATAATGGGACTTATGTTTGTAATATGCTGTACTGCATGGCTCTTGTAAGGGGCATTGCAAGTTGCTCTGTCCTAATTTTTGGCAGCTTTTGCTGGGAAAGCATAAGCAAATACTATGGGAGACCCACTACCCAATAATGGGACTTATGTTTGTAATATGCTGTACTGCATGGCTCTTGTAAGGGGCATTGCAAGTTGCTCCGTCCTAATTTTTGGCAGCTTTTGCTTGCAAGGCATAAGCAAATACTATGGGACACCCACTCCAAAATAATGGGACTTATGTTTGTAATATGCTGTACTGCATGGCTCTTGTAAGGGGCATTGCAAGTTGCTCCGTCCTAATTTTTGGCAGCTTTTGCTGGGAAAGCATAAGCAAATACTATGGGAGACCCACTCCCCAATAATGGGACTTATGTTTGTAATATGCTGTACTGCATGTCTCTTGTAAGGGGCATTGCAAGTTGCTCCGTCCTAATTTTTGCCAGCTTTTGCTGGGAAAGCATAAGCAAATACTATGGGAGACCTACTCCCCAATAATGGGACTTATGTTTGTAATATGCTGTACTGCATGGCTCTTGTAAGGGGCATTGCAAGTTGCTCCGTCCTAATTTTTGGCAGCTTTTGCTGGGAAAGCATAAGCAAATACTATGGGAGACCCACTCCCCAATAATGGGACTTATGTTTGTAATATGCTGTACTGCATGTCTCTTGTAAGGGGCATTGCAAGTTGCTCCGTCCTAATTTTTGGCAGCTTTTGCTTGCAAGGCATAAGCAAATACTATGGGACACCCACTCCCCAATAATGGGACTTATGTTTGTAATATGCTGTACTGCATGTGACGCGCCCCCTGGGCCGTGTGTACACGTGTGTGGGATACCCGGTGCCGGGTCTCTGGGGTCTGTAGTCTCCGTGGCGGTGACCCGGTCCCGTGGCTCAGGCTGGTCAAACCAGTGGCAGTCTTTCTTAGGTTTTGAGGTTAATTGTCCGACTGCGCCACCCATGGAGTGCGATCAGGGAGTACCACCGCTGCGAGGCAGACCGCTTAGGCTGGTGTTGTGTGCGCAGCATAGAATGGGATAACTCCCCTCGGGAGGAGTATAGCCTCAGGGCAGTGAGTGTGGATGATGGGGGTGATGGTGCACGAGCGCAGCAAGAACGACTCAGAGTCTTTGCAGTGCAGTTCAGGGTCTTTACTGATGATTATAAGGTAGACCCTCCCGGGAGTACTGGCTAGCATAAGAGGCCTGGTCAGTCTGTGAGCAAGCAGGAGTTCCCCTGGCCAGGTGGAGTTGTAGGCCTCCCCGTCTGTCTGCACTCTTCCTGGCTACCTTGCTGTAAGCGGGTAGAAGTAGCCCACGTCCCTGATTGTACCGTGTAGTGCTCACCCGTATGGCTGGTGACTTGGGGCCTTCTGTTAGCCTCCGCTCCACGACGGCGGTGCTGGTCCCTTGCTTGTGACTGAGCCTCCGGGCATCTATGGCCAGAGGACCTGAAATCCCCTGCCGGCTGGTTTCTGCTGCTGGATATATAAGTCCTCACAGCTTCGGACTCCTGTGTCCGGTTCCTATTGTCCTCTGCCAGGGCGAGCTCTGCTCAGCTTCCAGCCCCTGGTCTTTAGCTCCTAGCTCCTACAGAGCTCCTTGATGTTACTTTCCCTTGCTCTCACTCTGACTCTGACTGTTCTCTGACTCACTCAACCCCACCCCAGATCCAGTTTATAAGGGCAGAATTCTCCCCTCCCAGAACTGGGGCAGGAGGATGTTGCATGTTTAAGGGATCCTGACCAGGAAACCTCCCACTTGCTCTACGACGTAATATCTCTATTACTGTGGTGACCAGACCCCTGGGGTGCCACACATGGCTCTTGTAAGGGGCATTGCAGTTCCTCATAATTTTTGGAAAGCCTTCCATTCACTGCTTAGGCCAACAGTTTATGGGAGACCCAGCTGCTATAAATCGAAAAAAAGGTTTAGTTAACGCCCTCTGACCTCCATGTCATTTCCAAGGGGCATTGGAGTGGCTCGAAATTTTTGGTAGGCATTGCACTCACTGTATGCCCTATAACTGTGTAGCCAGACCGCTCCTTTTGTTACAGAAACATATCCTGCAAGACATATCTGGTTGACTGGCCTGATATTGATGTGAATGGTCCCTGTTCCTCCTGCTCTTTCTACTTTGCCACCACCTCATCCTTCATTTATCACCTGAAGCTTTGTTTTAACGGGAGTCATAGAACTGGGATAGTAGCAGGAAAACATCCAGCAATCCTCGGAGGAGGTAGGATATGCGCCAAAACGCGGACCACCTCAGGCCTAGCCGCTACTACATACATGCGCTTGCATTCCAAGAAAACAAAGCAGATGCTAACTTCTATCATCATCATCATGCTCCTCACCTAGGCACTCTCAACTCCCCTGATGGAGAAGCCAGGGCCCACCGGAGGAGTCTGGTTCTCTGGTGGGCTCGTCCAATGCTGCCCTAAAGCAGGCCAGGCTAAGAAAAGTGTGGGGGAAGGAGACAGGAGAAATCAGGGCAGCTGGGGACCGAGTATGGACACCTGGCCGCCACCTGGCGGCTGGGGACCGAGCGTGGACACCCGGCCGCCGGGCGGCTGGGGACAGAGTATGGATACCTCGCTGCCGAAGCGGCCATGAGGTAGTGGTCAGCTTCGGCCTCCTCCAAACTAAAAGGCCCCATTTCAAGTGAAAGCTAGCAGTATGGTATTGCAGCCTGCGGGTGGGTGGGTGGTTGGCTGCATATTTTCGCTTGCATTGCAAGGAATGCGGGAGGTACAATTGAACACTGCCCTGGGACAAGGACTTGCACGGGGATAGTTGCAAGTCTGCATCTTCTGATGCGGCAAGGATCACTTCTGATGGGCACACTTTTAGACAGTGACCTGGGGGTCAGAGATGCTTCCAGGGGTCTTCCCCATGCTGATCCCTTGTCGTTTCAGCACTGTATGCATGTGTCACACAGCACATGGCCAGATAAGGTTGTAAAATGTTAAAATGACACTTCCCGGTGAACGCATTTGTCACGGTTGAAAGCAATACAAACGTGCAAAAACGCATGAAAAATGCTACTTGTGAACATAGCCCAAGGTGTGGAGGTGTATTTTTGTTTTTGGTTATTTATTTTACCTTATACACAAGTCTTTACCCTGAAAAGGATGTTCCTTAACCCCTTTCCGACCTGGTCAGTAATAGTACGCACCAGGTCGGGAAGGCCGGTTCAGCGGGGGCTCTGGCGGTGAGCCCGCACTGAAGCGAGCACATGTCAGCTGATTATTGGAATCGCAATCCACCCGCGGCTGTTAACATGTTAAATCTCTGACAGTGGCATTTAACTCGTGCTTCCGGGAGTCCTAAGCCCCGCCCATCAGTGACCCCGTCACGTGATCGCGGGTCACCAATGGGTGGGCATGACAACTCAGGGTCTGCAGCAGACGCCTGTGGTTGTCATGTCTCAATTGCTATGAGCGCCACCTAGTGGTCAGTGCTCATAGCAAGTGAGCATTTCTCCTGCATACAAGCGATCTGCTCATCGCTTGTATGCAGTAGAAGCAATCAGACAACTGCTGCTTCTAGTCTCCTCTGGAGACTATAGAAGCAAGCAGAAAGTGTAAAAAAAAAGTTTTTTTTTCGCCCCATTCAAAATAAAATATATATATATAAAAAAAAAACCACATACACATATTTGGTATCGCCGCATTCAGAATCGCCTGATCTATCAATATAAAAGAAGAATTAATACAATCAGTAAACGGCGTAACGAGAAAAAAATTTTAAACGCCAGAATTAAGTTTTTTTGGTCACTACAACTTTGCAATAAAATGCAATAACGGGCGATCAAAACATCGGATCTACCCCAAAATGGTATCAATAAAAACGTCAGCCCGGCACGCAAAAAATAAGCCATCACCTGGCCCCAGATCCCGAAAAATGGAGAAGCTAAGGGTCTCGGAAAATGGCGTCATTTTTTTTGTTTTTTTAGCAAGCTTTGGATTTTTTTTTCACCACTTAAATAAAAAAGAACCTATAAATGTTTGGTGTCTATGAACTCGTAACGACCTGGAAAATAATGGTGGCAGGTCAGTTTTAGCAATCTGTGAACGTGGTAAAAAAAGGACCCAAAAAACAACTGTGGAATTGCATTTTTTTTGCAGTTTCACTGCACTTGGAATTTTTTTCCCATTTTCTAGCACACGATATGGTAAAACCAGTGATGGTGTTTAAAAGTACAACTCGTCCTGCAAAAAATAAGCCCTCACATGGCCATATTGAATGAAAGTTAAAAAAGTTCTGGCTCTGGGAAGAAGGGGAGCAAAAAAGAAAAACACAAAAACAGAAATACCCATGGTCGTTAAGGGGTTAACATATTTCACAGGAAAGCACTTTCACTTTCGTTTTTGAACGTTTTATTGTGTGCCTGTAAAAGTGGCTTAATACCTCTGACCACGTTGTTGACAGCAGTGACCTGGGGGTCAGAAATGCTTCCTGGGGTGATCCCCATGCTGTCCCCATGTCATTTGAGCACTGTCACTATCGTTTTGGGCACTTTTTAGGCTTTCTACAGACTGCCGGGGTAGCCGCCGCAAAAATGTTCGGGTCTCCCATAGACTAACATTGGGCTTGTTGCTCGGGTCGAGCACCTGAGTATCACAGTGAGCTCGGCCCGAGCTTCGAGCACCCGAGCATTTTTGTGCTCGCTCAGCACTGCTAAACACTCTTTATCTACTATGGCGTAGTTCTTTTCACAGGAGGACAGCTTTTGGCTCAGATAGAGAATGGAATGTTCTTCCCCATTTATCTCTTGAGAGAGTACAACCCCTAGACCAACCTCTGAAGCGTCAATCTGGACCACAAATTCTTTCTTAAAATCTGGCGCGACCAGGACCGGCTGCTTGCATAGTGTTAGCTTCAACTGTTGAAAGGAGGTCTCCGTTTCTTCCGTCCATTTCACCATGGTTGATTTGGTGCCTTTTAGAAGATCTATTAGTGGCGCGGCCATCATGGCGAAATTCGGGATAAACCGCGGGTAATATCCCACCATTCCCATTAACGCTCTTGCCTGCTTCTTGGAGAGCGGTTGTGGCCAGGTCTGATTTTCCTCCACTTTCTTGATTAGTGGCTTTATTTCACCTCTCCCAACGACATAGCCCAAGTACTTGGCCTCCTCTTTTCCGACGGCACACTTTCCCGCCTTCCTTAGAGCCTCCAGGACATCCTGTAGTTTAGGTAGGTGACTAGCCCAGTCTAGTCTAAAGACCACAATGTATTCAAGGTAGACTGCGGCATACTTCTTATGTGGGGCTAGGATCTGATCCATAGCCCTCTGGAAGGTGGCTGGGACCCCCTGTAGTCCGAACGGCATCCACGTGTATTGAAAACACCCATCAGGTGTTGAGAAAGCAGTCTTCTCCTTGTCTGTCTGGGACATGGGGATCTGCCAGTAGCCCTTCATCAGGTCAAGAGTGGTGATGTACCTCGCCGGTCCAAGCCTCTCGATGAGTTTGTCGACGTGGGGCATCGGGTACGCGTCACACTTGGATACCTCATTCAGCCGGTGGTAGTCATTACAAAACCTCCATTCTCCATTGGGTTTTGGCATGAGGACGATAGAGCTTAATCACCCACTCTTTGACTCCTCTATTACCCCAAGGTTTAACATCCTCTTCTCCTGCTTCCGGAATCTGGTACGGCTTCAGATTTACTCGTACATGCGGCTCTGTTAGCACGTCATGCTCTACCACATGAGTATGCCCCAGCAACTCTGAGAATAGCTCCCGATTCCGCTGTAGTAATTCTCGACACTGTTGCTTCTGGGCCTGTGATAGAGTCTCTGCAATAGTGACCTCCTCCACCTTGCCTTCAGGTGCGGCTCCCAGACAAGGAGTTTCCACAGGTTGGTGCGGCTTTCTTTGGCCAGGCAGGTAGACTTTATAATTAACCTCACTGACTTTCTCCAATACCTTGTACAGACCTTGCCATTTGGCGAGGAACTTGCTATCGACGGTAGGGATTAGAACAAAAACACGGTCCCCGGGCTGGTACTGTCTTAGTCTCGCCAACCAGTTACATACCCTCACCTGGGCTTCCTGCGCCTGGAGGAGATGTTCCTTCACGATCGGCATCACCTTTGACATTCTCTCCTGTAACTGGGTGACATATTTGATGATACTCCAGTGTGGCGTGACTTTGGCCTCCCAGGTTTCCTTGGTAATGTCTAGGAGACCTCTTGGATGCCGCCCATATAGGAGCTCAAACGGAGGGAAGCCATTGGAGGCTTGAGGAACTTCTCTGACAGAGAAAAGCAGAAATGGGAGCAGGTAGTCCCAGTCTCGCCCATCCTTTTCAACGACCTTCTTGAGCATCGCCTTTAAGATCTTGTTGAAGCGTTCCACTAGGCCGTCCGTCTGTGGATGATAAACCGAGGTCCGAATCTGAGTTATCTGAAGGACTCTGCAAAGCTCCTTCATCACCATGCTCATGAAGGGGGTTCCTTGGTCTGTCAGAATTTCTTTTGGCAGACCTGTTTGAGCAAAAATATGGACCAGCTCTCGGGCTATACTTTTACTGGACGAGTTCCTTAGGGGAACTGCTTCAGGGTACCGTGTCGCTTAGTCCATGATGACCAGGATATATTGGTGGCCTAAAGCTGATTTAACTAAGGGGCCCACGAGGTCCATGGCAATCCTCTGAAAGGGAACCTCTATCACAGGCAGTGGGACTAAGGGGCTACGGAAGTGGGAAGAGGGAGCGGTTATTTGGCAGGTGGGGCAGGACCTACAATAGATTTGAACTTCTCGGTAACACCCTGGCCAATAAAACCTTCTCAGTATCCTCTCCTGAGTTTTCTCGGCCCCTTGGTGTCCCCCCAGAACATGTGAATGGGTCATATCTAGTACCCTCCATCTGTATGGCCTCGGCACTAACAGCTGTTCCACTATCTCACCGCCCCTTAGTTTGGCCACTCAATATAACAACTCCCCCTGAACTGCAAAGTGGGGAAACGTGGTGTCGGCCCCCGGTACTTGGGCAACCCCATTACATACAGTAACCTGGTCGAACGCCCCATTTAAGGTCAGGTCTCGAACTTGAGCAGTCCCAAAGTTCTCTCCGGACATATCTAACTCAGGGAGGTCGGCCTCCTCGGTCACCGTCCCACCTGTTAGAACCTTGCTGTTAGGTTTTTTTTCCTTTGCTGGTCACATGACCTTGTTGGCCTATTTAATCCTGCTCCGCCCTTCTGGCTTTGCTGGACTTCATTGTATATCTACTTTCTAGCTAGCCTGTGCTCTGTATCTAGCTCTGTTAGTTTGCTTGGTCTACGGACCTCTATGTTCTATCTATTTTGTTTGTTCGTCTGTCTGCTACTATTTCTGTTAGGAGGTGTCCCATATTCCTCCCAGTCCTTAGTACTTGTAGGGATTCCCTCCCCACATCTATAGGTCTCCGTACAGACTAGATTAGGACTTTAGCAGGTCTGATCGCAGGATCAGGTTCCCTGTTACATCGTAGGGATTCAGCTGAGTCCTATAGTAGGGACAGATCTCCTCTCTTTCCTTAGCTTTGGTAGCAGAACATAACAGTAAGTCCAGCCTGCAAATTCTCTAAGGAAAGATTTTTTTTTTTTTTTTTGTTCCATCATGGTGTCGGTTCAGGATTTGGCTAAACACCTGCAGGGACTCTCTCTGGAAGTGGCCGAGCTCCGTCAGCACGTGAGTAACTGTCCTGGAGCATATTTCTTGGAGCCTAAGGTATGTTTGCCGGATTTATTTTTTGGTGAACATCGAGAATTTTTTTCATTTAAAAATGCTTGCTTATTGTATTTTCGTTTGAGACCCAAGTCCTCTGGGGATGAATCCCAGCGCGTAGGGTTCATAATGTCACTTTTGCGCAAAGAGCCTCAGGAGTGGGCCTTTTCTTTGCAACCTAGTGATACATGCTTCAGATCAGTGGATAGTTTTTTTTCTGCTTTAGGATTATTATATGATGATCCTGACCGTGTGGCATCAGCTGAGACTGAGTTGAGACGTTTAAAACAAGGATCAGGTAATGTGGAAAAATATTGTACTCATTTTCGTCGTTGGTCCACTCAAACAGGGTGGAACGATTCTGCTCTGAAAAGTCTATTTCTTGCTGGGCTCAGTGAAAGGGTTAAAGACCTGCTAATTGCTTATCCTACACCTGAGGATTTGCAACAGGCTATGCAATTAGCTATACGGGTGGATAGAAGACTGCGTGCTAGGGTTAATGAGAGCAAATCCTCTGCTATGTCAGTTTCTGGTTATGAGAATGTGTGTACTAACAGTGGTGAACCGATGGAGATTGGATCGGTGGCACCTCGCTCTCAAGAAAAAGACCGTCGTTTTTCGGAAGGCTTGTGTTTCTATTGCGGAAAATCTGGTCATTTGATTAAAGGCTGTGAGCTTCGTATGAAGAAAGAAAAAAAAATGGTCAGTCACGCCCGTATTGCCTGTTTAAATTCCAAGGGTATATTTTTAGCTGCTTCCACGATTGCTCAGGAAAAATTAATGGAATTTCGGGTGTTTGTTGATTGCGGGTCTACACTGAATGTAATTGATGGGGGATTCGTGGAAAAACTCAATTTAAAACCTGAACCTTTATCATCCCCCATTGCTGTGGTTTCTGTGGATGGCTCCCCTTTGAAGAATATTACTCTCAAGGTCAGTGAATTTCCTCTCACTATTAATGGTGTTCACCATGAGAAATTGGATTTGGTAGTGTTGAATAACTTGCCTTCTCCAGTAATATTGGGTTTGCCCTGGTTAAAATTTCACAATCCTGTACTGGATTGGTCTACCAGTGAAATTAAATCCTGGAGCCATAAATGTTATGACAAGTGTTGTAACGGGCGTATTGCAGCTTTGGATAGGGGAGAATTGCCTGTTCCTATTCAGGATTTTTGGAGAGTTTTTTCTGAGAAGGAATCGCAGGTTTTGCCTCCCCATAGAGACTATGATTGTTCTATTGAATTTGTCCCTGGAGCGACTCTTCCTAAAAGTCGTTTATTTAACCTTACTATTCCTGAGAGGAAGGCTTTGGAGGAATACATACAGACAAGTTTGGCCGCCGGTCACATTAGGCCCTCTAAGTCTCCTGTGGCGGTTGGATTTTTTTTTGTAAAAAAAAAGGACGGCGGTTTACGTCCTTGTCTGGATTTTCGTGAGATTAACAAAATTACGGTACGCAATCCTTACCCACTGCCATTGATTCCTGATCTGTTTAACCAGTTATTGGGGGCCAAGTGGTTCTCTAAAATTGACCTTAAGGGGGCATACAATCTGTTGCGCATGAAGGAGGGTGATGAATGGAAGACTGCTTTTAACACTCCTGTGGGTCATTTTGAGAATCTGGTTATGCCTTTTGGTCTTACTAATGCTCCTGCATTTTTTCAGAATCTGATTAATGACATCCTTAGACCTTTGATCGGTAAAAATGTGGTTGTGTATTTGGATGACATTTTGATTTATTCGCCAGATCTGGAGTCTCATTGGCGGAGCGTGCGTGAGGTATTACAGTTATTAATGGACAATTCGCTTTTTGCTAAGCTGGAGAAATGTGAGTTCGCTGTACAGAGAATTAGTTTTTTGGGCTACATTATCTCCAGCAAAGGTTTTGAGATGGATCCGGTTAAGGTTCAGGCTGTGCAGGAATGGCCTAGGCCTATTGGTTTGAAATCGATACAGAGGTTTTTGGGTTTCGCCAATTACTATAGAAAATTCATAAAAAATTTTTCTAGTATTGTCAAACCTCTGACTGATCTCACCAGGAAAGGTGCTGATGCGGTTCAGTGGTCTTCTGAGGCCATTGAAGCTTTTGTGTATCTCAAGGAGAGGTTCACCTCTGCTCCCATCCTTATGCAGCCTGATGTTACTAGGCCGTTTTTGGTTGAGGTTGATGCTTCCTCTGTGGGGGTTGGCGCAGTATTGTCTCAGGATAACGGGGATGGATTACATCCCTGTGCCTTTTTTTCAAAAAAATTTTCGGAGACTGAATTGAATTACGATATTGGTAATCGGGAATTATTGGCTATTAAACTCGCATTTGAACACTGGCGCCACTTCTTGGAAGGTGCGGAATTTCCCGTTCAGGTTCTTACGGATCATAAAAATCTGATATATCTTGATGCTGCCAAGCACCTGAATGCCCGTCAGGCTAGGTGGGCACTGTTTTTCTCGCGGTTTAATTTCTCCGTTACTTACATCCCTGGTACTAAGAATGTTAAGGCGGATGCCTTGTCTCGCAGTTTTTCTCCCATAGTCGGTGCTGAGAAAGAGGAAAACATTTTACAAGAAGGTGTTGTGATAGCTACTTTAGACTCCGTTTTGGAAGATGAGATTCTTAAAGCTCAGGAGAATGCCCCATCTAACACTCCTCATGGGAGGTTGTTTGTGCCTGGGACCTTTAGGAGAGATTTGTTTGTTGAGTGTCACGAATCTCGGTTGGCAGGTCATCCCGGAATCTCTGAGACCAAGAGACTGGTGGGTCGCAGTTTTTGGTGGCCTGGATGGCAGAAGGAAGTCATTAAGTGGGTGCGCCAATGTACTATATGTGCTAGATCTAAGTCCTCACATACTCCTGCTGCGGGGTTACTTTGTCCTTTGGAGGTCCCCAGTGCTCCTTGGACACATTTGGCTATGGACTTTATAACTGACCTTCCCCCCTCTGAGGGTTTTACTGTCATCTGGGTGGTCGTGGACCGTTTTAGCAAGATGTGTCACTTGGTTCCCTTCGTCAAACTGCCCTGCGCTAAATCTCTCGCTAAGGCCTTTGTCAAGGAAATTGTCAGACTTCATGGCGTTCCTACTGACATTGTTTCTGATAGGGGTCCTCAGTTCGTGGCTCGTTTTTGGCGTGCCTTTTGTGACAGGTTGGGAATTCATTTGTCGTTTTCGTCCGGATATCATCCTGAATCTAATGGCCAGACAGAAAGGAAAAACCAGGATGTTTAGCAGTTCTTGCGTTGTTTTGTGGCAGACAATCAAGAGGGGTGGTCTGAGTTTCTGCCACTTGCCGAATTTGCTCTGAACAATCATACATCTTCTTCTGCTGGTTGTTCGCCTTTTTTTTGTTGTTCTGGGAGACATCCGTCGTTTGGGTCGTTCTCCAAGTTGGGATCTGCCGTGCCTGAGGAGGAGAATTTTTCCGGTGATTTGGAAAGAGTTTGGACGGATGTGCGTGGTAATCTTCAGGAGGCCAACAGAAAATCTAAAGACTACTTTGATAGGAAACGACAGGAGGTTTTGTTCGCTGTTGGTGACATGGTTTGGTTGTCCTCTAGGAATCTGTGGTTGAGGATTCCTTCTAAGAAATTGGGTCCCAAGTTTGTAGGGCCCTTTAAGGTGCTTCAGGTTGTCAACCAATCTGCTGTTAGGTTGGAGGTTCCTACCTCCTGGAGAATTAATCCGGTCTTTCATGTCTCTCTGTTAAAAAAAGCTGTTGTGTCGGATGGTGACGCCTCTGCCTCTGTTCCTCCGGTGGTGGAGGACGGGGAATATGAAATTTCTCGCATCCTTGACTCTAGACGGTATAGAGGTAGTTTGCAGTATCTTGTGGCCTGGAAAGGTTTCGGACCCGAGGATAACTCTTGGGTGAGGTCAGATGATGTTTCCGCGTCCAGACTTATCAGAGCGTTTCACAGGAGATTTCCTGATAAGCCTGGTCCTAGGGGATCCGGAGGATCCTCTTAGAAGGGGGGGTACTGTTAGAACCTTGCTGTTAGGTTTTTTTTCCTTTGCTGGTCACATGACCTTGTTGGCCTATTTAATCCTGCTCCGCCCTTCTGGCTTTGCTGGACTTCATTGTATATCTACTTTCTAGCTAGCCTGTGCTCTGTATCTAGCTCTGTTAGTTTGCTTGGTCTACGGACCTCTATGTTCTATCTATTTTGTTTGTTCGTCTGTCTGCTACTATTTCTGTTAGGAGGTGTCCCATATTCCTCCCAGTCCTTAGTACTTGTAGGGATTCCCTCCCCACATCTATAGGTCTCCGTACAGACTAGATTAGGACTTTAGCAGGTCTGATCGCAGGATCAGGTTCCCTGTTACATCGTAGGGATTCAGCTGAGTCCTATAGTAGGGACAGATCTCCTCTCTTTCCTTAGCTTTGGTAGCAGAACATAACACCACCCTCTTCACCGACAAGCATGCACAGTAGGAACTCCTCCACCTGAGACTTCATCGGGGGTTCTTCTCCAAGGACCTGGCTTTTCCCCATGCTACTTAGATCAGTTCTCTTCCCCCACAAGTCCCAAAATAAAGAAAAATCACGGCCCAATATGACGGGGTGTATAAGGTCCTTAACTACCACGACTTTGTGGGACTGGGCACCACAGTCTGTCCCCACTCTCACTGTGGCCACGGGATAGTCCTTGGCGTCACCATGGATGCAGCGAATGCCCACAGTTTTGGAAGGGATTAACTGGTGGGGAAGGGTAGCTCTGATCAAGCTCACCAGACTCCCGGAGTCCACCAGCCCAAGCACTTTTGCCCCATTAATGGACACTGCACACGCCTGCAGCCCCTCGCCGGGTTGACAGTTCATGCTACAGGCTGGATATGCATAATAGGAGACCTGTCTGCCTAGGCTGCCGTCCATGGGCTCAGGCATATTTGACACCTGGCGGCTATGTATCCAGGGTTGTGACACCGCCAGACTATATCTTTACCAATAGTCCTAACGGCACCTTCAGCGGGAGTGGAACGTCCCCCCAGTGGTGGCTCTAGACCCCTTCCATGCTGAACCTGCCCCCTTTTGAGTATCCCAGCATGGAGAAGTGAGTGCATCCGGTTTCCCGACGGATCTCTCAACTATCTGGTACTTCTCTACCAGGCCGATAAAGTCATCTTCATTCTGGGGATCACCCTGGGCTGTACTGGCTTGGGAAGGGAATGCATGAATCTGTCAATCACCACCCGCTCAACCATCTAGCCACTTATGAACGAGATGCAGTAGGTCAAACATCTGCGAGCGAGGGGGTTTGCCGCTAGCATACGCCCAGTGATGAACTCATTGAGCTCTCACCGCCATATTTACTCCCAGGTGTGCTAAGATCTCTGTCTTTAGCTTGGGATACTCCTTAGCATCTTGAAGCCAAGTCGAAATATACCTTTTGGGGTTCACCCAATAAATATGGCACCAGAACCTCTGCCCACTGTCCTGGTGGAAGTCTCTCCTGATCAGCCACCCTCTCAAAAACAGTCAGAAATGCTTCTACATCATCCCCAGGGGTCATCTTCTGCATGGCCTGCCTTACCGCCTTCCTGACATGAGAATCATCAGTCACCCTGGCGGTGGGGTGGCCGCCCTGCTCTGGATGGCATCCACCAGAAGATGTATCTGCTGTTGCGCCTCCTGCTGGTGCTGCTGCAGCGACTTTTGCTGCAACTGGGTTTGCTGAAGCAACAGTTTGGTCGTCTCCTGGTGCTGCTTCATGCTCTGCTGGGCCTGCTGCATGCTCTGCTGGCTCTGCAGGTGTTGCTGCTGCATACTCTGCTGGCTCTGGACCAGGTGCTTAATGAGCTCCTCCATGCTGCTGGACTTCTCTGGCTGGCTGACGGCCTTCAGCCAGGACATCCACCAGTCTTTGTGGCAGGTATACGTGTTCCTGGAATCCTGCACGCACTCTCACACCAACTGTGGCAAGACGACTTGCTCGGCTCTCCCAGAGGCAGACTCAGGACACACGTTCTCAGGTTACCTTTCTGCTGGTTTATTATATGGCATAAACTTATGCAGGTTTCCACAGAAAAAATAAACAAGACCCATCTGGGTTAAACGGGAAAACTAAACAAAATATAGCTCAGTCCATAGGTGAGCAGGTTCCACCCGCTATCGGCAGCAAAAACTGCAGAGGCAAAGTCCTTGTAAAATGCTCTGCAGCCTCCACAACACTGTCTGGAGACCTCACTCTCCAGACCACACTACAGAGAAAAAAAAGGAGAAAAAAAAAGGGACTGAGCTTTTACACATTGCTCAGCCACACCCTGAGGGGAGGTAGGGGGAATGGCGTCCCACCCTCTTTGCCATTCCCATAAAACTGCACACCCTTTAACAGAGTAAACCCACCAGCATATAACATGCTGGCAGAAATAAAGTAAGTCTTAGTTCACACAGGAGAGTATCCTGAGTGACACATACCTCTCCTCACATATAAAACCAGTGACACTGTCACAAGACATACAGTACAGACCAAAAGTTTGGACACACCTTCTCATTTAAAGATTTTTCTGTATTTTCATGACTTTGAAAATTGTACATTCACACTGAAGGCATCAAAACTATTAATTAACACATGTGGAATTATGTACTTAATAAAAAAGTGTGAAACAAATGAAAATATGTCTTATATTCTAAGTTATTCAAAGAAGCCACCTTTTGCTTTGATGACTTTTTTGCACAATCTTGGCATTCTCTTGATGAGCTTCAAGAGGCAGTCAACAGAAATGGTTTTCACTTCACAGGTGTAATAAGTGGGATTTCTTGCCTTGTAAATGGGGTTGGGACCATCAGTTGTGTTGTGCCGAAGTGAGGTGGATACAGAGCTGATAGTACTACTGAATAGACTGTTAGAATTTGTATTATGGCAAGAAAAAAGTAGCTAAGTAAAAAAAAACGAGTGGCCATCATTACTTTAAGAAATGAAGGTCAATCAGTCCGAAAAATTAGGCAAACTTTGAATGTGTCCCCAAGAGCAGTTGCAAAAACCATCAAGCGCTACAAAGAAACTTGCTCACATGAGGACCGCCCCAGGAAAGGAAGACCAAGAGTCACCTCTGCTTCTGAGGATAAATTTATCCGAGTCACCAGCCTCAGAAATCGCAGGTTAACAGCAGCTCAGATTAGAGACCAGGTCAATGCCACATAGAGTTCTAGCAGCAGACACATCTCTACAACAACTGTTAAGAGGAGACTTTGTGCAGCAGGCCTTTATGGTAAAATACCTGCTAGGAAACCACTGCTAAGGACAGGCAACAAGCAGAAGAGACTTGTTTGGGCTAAAGAACACAAGGAATGGACATTAGACCAGTGGAAATCTGTTCTTTGATCTGATGAGTCCAACTTTTTTGTTAAGTATATAATTCCACATGTGTTATTTCATAGTTTTGATGCCTTCAGGTGTGTCCAAACTTTTTGTCTGTACTGTATATGTAAATACTTGTTTAGTATTTCTACTGGGCTACATGCCTGTAGTACCATTTAGTAGGGATTTGTTGGTGCGATGTGAATTTTATTTCCCTTGATCACCTACCCTACAGTTCAGTTTGATCTCTTTGGGTATGGTTTTGAATTTTTATGCTGAGATCATTTAATGGAAATCTAATAAAGGTTATTGAGTTTTTAAAATATTTTCTGTCTTCCTGTTTTTGATCATACTGAATATAGAATGGTGCTTGAAAGCTTGTTAGCATTTCAGAATTTTTCATATTCCTGCATACATTTGACCTAAAACTACATCAGATTTTCATACAAGACCTAAAAGTAGATAAAGGAAACCAAATCTAACAAGCAAGCCAAAAATATTAGACATTGTCATTTTTATTGAGAAAAATGATCCAATGTTACATATCTGTGATGGGCAAAAGTATGTGAACTACTGCTTTCAGTACCTGGTGTAACTATTTTGTGCAGCAATAACTACATCTAAATGTTTCCGGTAATTTTCAATTAGCCCTGCATATCGACTTAGAGGAATTTTAACCCATTTCTGTATAAAAAACAACTACAACTCTATTATGTTGGTATATTTTCTTCCACGGACTGCAAACTTTAGGTCCTTCAACAACATTTCTAGAGGATTAAGGTCAGGGCTTTGGCTTGGCCATTCCAAAATTTTAACTTTATTATTTTTCAACCATTCTTTGGTAGATGACTTGTGTAATTAGAGTCGTCTTGCTGCCTGATCTACGTTCTGTTGAGATTCCACTCATGGACAGATGTCCCCAATATATTACTTTAGAATTTCTGATAAAATTTAGAATTCATTTTTTGCAACAATGATGGCAAGTCATCCTGACCTAGTTGCAGCAAACAGGTTCACAGATTACATATGAAGTTTTTATGCTGTAATGCAGTATTTTTCTTTCTCCAAATGTGATACTTCTTATTTAAACAAAAAACTATATTTTGATTTAATTCATCAGCAAAACATTATTCAATAGCATTCTGCCTTGTCCAGGTAATATTTAGCCATCTGAAGGGCAGCAAGATTCTTTTTGGAAAGTAGTGGCCTTTTTCTTACAATCCTGTTATGCACACCATTGTTGTTCAGTGTCCTTCTGATGGTGGACTCATGAACATTAATATTAGCTATTGTGAGAGAAGTCTTTAATTGCTTAGAGATTACCTTGGGTTCCTCACCCAGGTATACATGCCCCCCCATCCTGGTATACATGGCCCCCTCATCCCCATCCTGGTATATATGGCCCCCTGATCCCTATCCTGGTATATGTGGCACCCTCATCCCCATCCTGGTATATGTGCCCCCTCATCCCCATCCTAGTATATGTGGCCCCCTCACCCCCATCCTGGTATATATGGCCCACTCATCCCCATCCTGGTATATATGGCCCCCTCATCTCAATCCTGGTATATATGGCCCAATCATCCCCATCCTGGTATATATAGCCCAATCATCCCCATCCTGGTATATATGGCCCACTCATCACCATCCTGGTATATTTGGCTCCCTCATACCCATCCTGGTACATATGGCCCCCTCATCCCCATCCTGGTATATGTGGCCCCCTCATCCCCATCCTAGTATATGTGGCCCCCTTATACCCATCCTAGTATATATGACCCCCTCACCCCCATCCTGGTATATATGGCCCACTCATCCCCATTCTGGTATACGTGGCCCCCTCATCCCCATCCTGGTATATGTGGCCCACTCATGCCCATACTGGTATATATTCCCCCATCCTCATCCTGGTATATTTGGCTCCCTCATACCCATCCTGGTACATATGGCCTCGTCATCCCCATCCTGGTATAAATGGCCTCCTCATCCCCATCCTGGTACATATGGCCCTCTCATCCCTATCCTGGCACATATGGTCCACTCATCCCCATGCTGGTACATCTGGCCTCCTCATCCCCATCCTGGTATATGTGGCCTCCTCATCCCCATCCTGGTATATATGGCCCTCTCATCCCTATCCTGGTACATATGGTCCCCTCATCCCCATGCTGGTACATATGGCCCCCTCATCCCCATCCTTGTAGAGATGGCCCCCTCATCCCCATCCTGGTATACATTGCCCCCCTCCCCATCCTGGTATATATGGCCCCCAGCACGCTGCACACATGAAAAAATAAACAATTCTACTCACCTTCCCAACGCTCCCTCGCAGCACTGCCTCCTTTTTTGATGCCAGCAGCTGATCTCAGCTTGTAAGCAATGCATAATATCACTGCCTTGCGCTCCCTCTCGCTGAGGTCAGCTGCCAGAATATTCACTGCTCCCCACGCCAGGGACTATGGGTGTGTGGAGAAGTCAATATTCATTTTCTGTAATTGCGGGCACAGGGCTAGCCGCAGCCGCTGGCTCCTGCAGAGAGAATGACTATCCCATGGGCGTGAGGAGCAGTGAATATTCATTCTCTTTAATAGCGGGAACACGTGATTGCAAGCAGCTGCAGGAGCCATGGCTGTGGCTAACAGTGTGTCTGCTATTAAAGAAAATGAATATTCACTGCTCTCCACTTTAACAGTGGGCACACGTGATAGCTGCAGCAGCTAGCTGGCTTCTGCCTCTGAGACCTGCTCCTTCTCCGCTGCCAACCCCTCCTCCATCCTCATCTTGGGGGCCTATCGACCATGCAAGAAAGATAAGCAACTGTTTTGTATCATGCTACGTGGTGAGGGACAATCTACTTGTTGACACTTTGCATTGACATTTCTTAGATATTGTGCACTACACATGTGTATACCGCCTACATGCCTGTAACGTGTTTACTCTGCCCTTGGGAATAGTGCCGACCTTACTTTTTGCTGTACAGGTGGTTTAGGTTTTGGTTTTACGACATTCATTTCACTGTAAAATTTATCTGGCAATATGATTCTCCAGATCAGTACAATTGCAGTGCTATCAAACTTATATAGAAGTGGTGAAAAAAAATTTGGAAATGAGAAAAAACATAAAAAAATCTATTGTAAAAATCTAGTAAAAATAAACATATTTGGCAACCACAAAGTACTATCAAAATACAAAATGATTTAACCATTATTTAACAATGTCATGAAAGAAAAAAAATGAAATGCTAAAATTGCTGTTTTTTGGTTGCCACATCTCCCACCAAAAATGCAATGGAAAGCAATTAAAACATCACATATATCTCAAATTGATAGAATTTAAATTTGAATATTCACCTAGTCAGTAAGGGGTTAACATAATTATCATTAATGTGCAAAGAAATTTTTTTGTACATAATTATTTAACTGAAACTAATTTTAGTAGTAACCACGCTTATTTTCCATTATATTCATTCATACAATAAGACTTTCATCTTCAAGAAGTACTATCGAAGAATCAATGTTGCATACCATTTCAACAAGTTCCTATAGTTGAAGCGATTATTTTAAACCCCATAATAGGAATTAGTGATGTTCTCTCTGTTTATGTGATGCCATCTTCTTTTTCCTTTGTAGACTATAAATGAGTGGAAGATACCTAGTTTGCTCTACTGAATTATGAAATGGATAATCCACTTTAAACTTGATAACCATGGTATCAAACCTAAGCTTTGTACTGAAAAGTGTGAGAAATTGGCCCCAAAGTCAGTTAGACATAACCTGGTTAAAGTTTTAGCATTATCGTTCTTTCAAAGATTATGCTGAAAATATTCAAGAACAATCTTTCTTGAAAAGCAGCCAAACCACCGCCTTCTTCACAGAGTAAAGACATTTTAGTCGATAAGAAGCTACAGATTTAAGTGAAAAAACTGTCTAAACTGTCTAAAGTGCATTCACTTTATAGTGTTATTGTAGTGTATGTGTTTAAAATTAAACTTAAAAGTTTTGAATACCCTTATATGACACTTTTACATGAAGTCATCCAATATTTTTTGTCTTCTAATTTCCCTTGCGGTGTCATAGACTGTGTTTTGTTTTTATAGATAACCTATATAATATATTTATATTATCTAAATTGTTTCTATACAGTAACTATCCCAGCAACTCATTAAATTTGCTCTCAAGATAACATACTAATGTAGGTTGAAAAAGAGTCCATCAAGTTCCACCTTTCTCCACCAGTTCTATATTCTCTATCACTAGATTATGTATAACCCACAATGCCATTTGTTGTGAGAAAAGCATCCAGCACTTTTTTAAATACTGTTATAGTAACTGCCATTACTACCTAGAGTCTAATAGAGTCTGAGACACACCTCCTGTCTCATCCTTTGCTCAAGCTGCTTCCTCCCTCCCCTTGCAGCTGTGTTTCTTTACATTGGCTGCAGTGTATGAACACAAGTCTATCAGAGGCTTATCGAGAAGTGAGTTCATGGAGAGGTGATTTTTACCAGAACAAGCATAGAACAATTTCTAAGTACAAATTACTAAACAATCAGCAAGAAAAATAAGAATACCAGGAAATTTCCAAATGTACAGTATATCAAAGCAAATGAGACTTTGTAATAACGAGCCACTTTAAATTATGTATACACCTTTTTGATCATAGCCCTGACATGCCAATGTTAAATAAATCTCAGGTAAAAAGTGGAATTTGCATACTTAAATAAATGTTTAAAGGGGTTGTCCGCTATTACATGTGAGGAACACAATACCTATGTTTCCCGGTTGTAAATTAAGAACACCTATACTCACCTCCAGTCCAACGCTTTTCCAGTGGTGTTGGTACTGGCTCTCTCGGGGATTGCGTGACATTGTTATGTCATGTGATCCCTGAGGTCAATTAGTGGCCACTTCACTCGCCCCACCTTCAAACAAATCATAAACATCTGGATGAAGTGAGAGATCAGGACAGTCAGTGCCAAAACCGCTGGAATGGTGCCAGCACCGGAGGTGAGTATGGGTGTTATTTTACCGAGGGGAAATATTGGAATTGAGAAGGGTTTGTGTGTCACCCCAGGCCTGGATGCCACACACTTGTAAGGCTGTGTCTGAGAGCAGGAGGGAGGTTCTCTGGTCATGGACCATTTGCATGCAGCACCTCCTGTCCCAGGCCAGTAGGGGGAGCAGGCTGCCCCTATAAAACTGGTACTGAGGGCAGGGTTAGGGAGACCAGGACCTGCTTCTGAAGTATCCAGAAGGGTTCCCTCAAGACGTTACCCCTGGAAGAACGCAGCCTGTGGCCAGAGAAGCTGCCAGACCTGATTGACTTGTACAACCATATCCCTTTGAATGCTACAAATTGCACCCCGGCTTACCTGATGCGAGCAAGACCAGGTAAGCTGCCGATTGACCTGGAGATGGGAGTCCTGACACCTGAGGACACCTCCCCAGACGCAGACTGGGATACGGAATGGCAGATACAGTACAAGAAGGTACAGGAGAGTGTGGAGAGGAGTCTAGCTCAAGAGAGAGAAAAGCAAGAGAGGCTCTTCAACCAACATGCCCCTGCTGGTCCCCTGGAACCTGGTGAGCAGGTCCTGAAGCGAAAGAGAAGGCTTCACAAGCTGGATGACAGGTGGGAGAGAGACCCGTACACAATACTGCAGTCTGACCACGACAACCCGAAGCTATGTGTGATTACCAAGGATGGAGGAGAAACCACTAGTACTGTTTCCAGAGACCACCTAAAACGGTGCCTCGAGCAACTACAGAGTCCAAGTGAAGATCAAGATGACCTTGAACCCGCAGAGGACAAGGAAGAGATGATCAGCACAGTTCTCGGAGAGTTCCCCCGGACCTGGACTCAGATAAATGGCGCAATAGTGGTACCCGTCCTACACTTCCTTCAGCCTACCCAGCAGGAGCCTACAGGAGAACAGGAAGAACAAGAAGAGCAAGCGACCCCAGAGGCGGAAGAACCCACGCCAGCAGCCCAGGAGAGTCAACCCTCTGCTGACAGTGAGCCTGCCACGCCTGACGTAAGCCAAAGGACCCACAGACAGCTACCTGCCCTACCTGTACACCCAGCTAGTATCTGTACCCTCAATGATAGTGGGGAAAGCCAGGTTGGTCCACCACCAGACAGTGGGTTAAGGAGGTCAACGAGGAGCACTAGGGGTCAAATGCCAGCTCACTGGAAGATCTAAATGTATAATGTATATATTTAATGTGTTATGTTTGTACCCTGGTTATTAACACTGTTTTCCAGTTTTTCATAGTGACAAATGGACTAAAAGGTTATGAACTTTGAGTAACCGGTACTTCCTTGTAAATATGTTCAGAGCCTAACCAAAGGAAAGAATAAAGACAGTCAAGGACTCGGGGCAAGGACAGACCCCCACCTGGTTAAGGCTCCCGTTGTGCTGGTGAAATGGACACCCGGTCACGGTTCATACTGTGACCCTCTTCTTTTGCTGGTGAAATGGACACCCGGTCACAGGCCATACTGTGACCTAAAGAACTCAATATGTGGTGTTGTTTGTTGTTTTTCTTCTCTGTTATGTTTATGTTATAATTTCTACCCTGTATCGTGTTTCTTGTTTAGTCCCGGAGTACTAGGCTTTCCTAGGGAGAATGTGTCACCCCAGGCCTGGATGCCACAAACTTGTAAGGCTGTGTCTGAGAGCAGGAGGGAGGTTCTCTGGTGATGGACCATTTGCATGCAGCACCTCCTGTCCCAGGGCAGTAGGGGGAGCAGGCTGCCCCTATAAAAACTGGTACTGAGGGCAGGGTTAGGGAGACCAGGACCCACTTCTGAAGTATCCAGAAGGGTTCCCAGAAGCAGAGGGACAGGTCAGCCGCAGCTGAGGAGTCCAGGAGGCATAGGAGGAGCACCAAGCCAGGGACAGAGGCGACAAGAGCCGGTCCTGGCAGAGAGGAAACTGCATACCGGACACTGGGGTCCGAGGCTGTCAGGATTGCAAGTTCTGCAGCAGATCATCTACCTGCGAGGGATTTTAGGTCCCTTGGCCAAGAAGCCTGGAGGTTCCGCCACACAGAGGGACCGGTACAGCACGGAGAAGCTACAGGTACCTAAGGCCCGAGTCGCAAGCCATACAGGCGTAGTACACGGCAAGCTCAGGGACGTGGGCTATCATACCACTAAAGGGGGAGATAGTCAGCAAGGGCAGAAAGAGAACGGTAGGCCTACCCACTCACCATGACCAGCGGAGCTCGCCCGAATTCCCTCAGACACCCAGGTCCATTCCTACCCTGTACTCCTGTTGGGTCTATGATAAGATCAGTAAAAGACCCTGGACTGCATTATTGGACTCTGTGTGGTTACTGCTGCGCCTGCACCATCACCCCCAGCATCCTATCACACTGCCCTGAGGCTACACTCCTCCCGTCAGGAGTTGTACTGTTCCCTGATGCATCCCCAACACCAGCCTCAGCGGTCTGCCTTGCAGCGGCGGTCCTCCCTGACCGCAATCCACGGGTGGCGTAGTCGGACATTACCTAAAACGCATCATAGACTACCACTGGTCTGACCACCCTGAGCCACGGGACCGGGTCGCCACTACTACTCCCAGCATTGCCCTGAAGTCCGGTCTCGAGTGCCCCATGGCCCAGGGGGCGAGTCAGCTTTGGCGTAGTCGGCAGGATTGAGACCAACCCGCCACAAACGGGTATTGCGTGCCTGAAAAAGACTGTACACGTACCTGAAGAAGAGGTTTCCCGCCATCCGGAGCCGTTTCCCGCCATTTTCAGCCATCTCCCGCCATCTTCCGTCGGTTCCCGCCATCTTCAGCCGTTTTCCCGCCATTGGACGCCATCTTCAGGACGCCACGCGGGAAGAAGAGGGGCGTGGACATCCAAAGCGCGCGAGACTTGAAGCTCCGCCCCATGCACAGACGCTGCGCAGGGTCCTGGAAGGGAGAGAGAGCGACGCTGACGTCACCAGGACGCGACGCAAGGTCCTCGTCCGGAGCAGCACCAGCGGAGCCGCGGCCTATAGAAGAGGATCGTCGGAAGGTATGCCACGCTTAACTAGGGGGGAGGAAGATGACGGACACGGATGGGCCTTCTACAACCAGCAGGGCTGCAGCAGCGGTAATGCCATTCTCTATGCCCTACATCCCCGGAGCAGCCTGGCTGCCCCAATACTCAGGGGAATCCCATACCTTTACTGACTTTAGGGAAAGACTGCACAGTTTGTTCAAAGTTTATCCCCTGACTGAAGAACAGAAAGTGAGCATTCTAACGGGGCAGCTCACCGGTGCAGCCTAGCGGGAAGTGAAATCATGGTCAGATGAACAGAAAAAGACAGTAAAGGACATTCTGACCCGGCTGCGGAGTACCTTTGATACCCGTACTTCATCAGAAATACTGTAAAAATGCGGTTCTATGGCTGTAAGCAGCGGGCCCAGGATAGTATCAGAGACTATGCCTTGAACCTGCAAGAAGCCCTGAGAGCTATCAAACAAGCTGACCCTGGTATCGTGCAGGACTCAGATAAACTGTTGACTGGCCAGTTCATAGAAGGTCTGCTGTCCTGCTCCCACAGAACCCAGCTGCGCCTCATGGCCCTACAGAACCCCGATTTGACTTTTGCGCAGTTCAAGGATTGGGCCATCCGAGTGCTCAGAGAACCCGCAGCAGGTGGCGCTGTAGCTTCCCGGCGACCTGCCATCACTTACCACCAGGGGGCAGCGCCCTACCCTGCAGACCTTCTGGGGGCTGATGCACAGGCCCTAAATCCATCCCAGCCTGCAGAACTGCACCATCAGGTCCAGGAGCTAACAAAAAGTGTGGCTGCATTAACCAGGGCCGTACAGTCGTTGCAGGTGGAACCGTCAAGACCAATCGAGCTGGCTTCCAGTCCGGAGGACATCCCGTGGCGTCGACAGAAGAGGATCCCGCCGTTCAGAGGGAGGCCCGCCGACTGCTACACTGAGGATGGACAGCCGATTTGCCGCCGTTGCAGTCAGCCAGGACACATAGCAAGGTATTGTACTTTAAATGGGTCCGACCTGGGGCAGAGGGCCAACCCACAGGCATAAGGTCATCAGGCCCGTCTAACTGGCGTGATAAGTACGTGGGAGGATGCCCGGTCTTACCCGTAGTGCTGGATGGTATCCCCATGAGTGCACTGCTGGACACCGGGTCTCAAGTGACTACCATCCTCTTCGTACTTTTCAAGCGGTACTGGAGTGACGCTGACATAACCCGCTACCCAGACGATGACTTAAGCATCATGGCCAGCAATGGCCAACCCGTGCCGCAGGTGGGGTTCAGAGAGATGACCATCAAGATTGGTAAGGTGGAACTGCCGGCACAGGGAGTGATCATTGTGGACATTGACCGTCGTGAAAGTCACCCTAAAATAACTGTGGGTACTAATGTGATTGAAAACTGTCTTTCAGAACTAATTGTGATTTTACAGCAGGTGGCGATGAATGCGAGCTCCAGCCAAAAGAGGGTCCTCCAGAAAGAGATAAGAGCCCTAATGAGACGGCAGCAGGTAGAACTGTCTGGTGGTGAGATCGGTAGCGTAAGAATGAGTGACCCATTCCCCATTTCCATGCCTCCCAAAAGTGAAATGATGATCTGGTGTCAGACTGCAATCGGGTTGAGAGGCAGAGACTACCAAGCCATGGTAGAACCCGTGTACTCAGACTGCAGGCCCACCATTTTGACAGCCCGGGGGGTGGTTGATGTCCTTCATGGGAGGGTGCATTCTCAACATTGAGGAGAGGGAGGTACACCTACCCAGGTACGCTACACTTGCCAAACTGTTTGCTGTTGAGCACAAAGCTATCAGGGCCGTGGAACCGTTGCCTCCTTCTCCACAGGCGGAGCGTAATGGCTCCCAGAAACAAAAGGAGGACTGGTGCCAGGAACTCCATGTGGGTGCTGACTCCACTCCCCTGCACCAAAAACAAGGAGTCTACCGGGTGGTTCAAGAGTACAAGAGAATTTTTAGTAAGCACCGGCTAGACTTCCGCAGAGTAAAAGGGATAGAACACCAAATCCCCACGGGGAGCCACCCACCAATAAAAGAGAGACACAGGCCTGTACCCCCTGCTTATTATCAGAACGCCAAGGGTATGCTGAGAGAAATGAAAGAAGCTGGGGTCATTAGAGATAGCTGTAGCCCCTGGGCAGCTCCCTTAGTTTTGGTGAAAAAGAAAGACGGCACCAAGAGAATGTGCGTGGACTATAGGCAAATCAATTGTATCACCCATAAAGATGCATACCCGTTAGCTAGTATAGAGGAGTCTTTAGCAGCTCTAAAATCAGCTAATTTCTTCTCTACTTTGGACCTTACTAGCGGGTACTGGCAGGTTCCTGTGGCAGAGGCTGACAAGGAGAAGACCGCCTTCACCACCCCGATGGGACTGAGCGAGTTCAACTGTATGCCCTTCGGGCTCTGCAACGCACCAGGGACCTTCCAGAGGCTGATGGAATGCTGTCTAGGGCACCGAAACTTCAAGACGGTCCTCCTTTACCTGGACGACGTGATCGTCTATTCGAAGACTTATGAGGACCATCTAAAGCACCTGGCCGAGGTGTTCGAAGCCCTGGCAGGCTACGGCCTGAAAGTGAAGCCTTCAAAGTACCACCTGTTAAAACCGAAGGTCCAATACCTAGGACACGTGGTGAGTGCAGAGGGAGTAGCCCCCGACCCCGACAAAGTTACAGCCATCAAGAGCTGGCCAAGCCCCTCTAACATCAAGGAAGTGAGGCAATTACTCGGGTTGGTAGGCTACTACCGAAGGTTCATCCCCGGGTTCACTAAGATGGCAGCCCCTATGCAGGACCTTCTGATAGGGCAATCTAAATCCAGAAGTCACAAGACACCCTTCAAGTGGGACAAGCCGGAAGAGGAGTCCTTCCGCCAGTTGAAGATGGCCCTCACGGGGGATGAGATCCTGGCCTACCCCGATTATGGTCAGCCTTTTGTCCTCCACAAAGATGCCAGTAATGTGGGGCTGGGAGCCGTACTGTCACAGAACCAACAGGGCAGAGAAAGGGTGATCGCATATGCCAGCCGGAAGCTGAGGCCCACTGAAAGAAACCCAGAGAATTACAGCTCCTTCAAGCTAGAATTCTTGGCGGTGGTGTGGGCCATCACGGAACGGTTTAAGCATTACCTGGCCTCCGCAAAGTTCACCGTGTACACGGACAACAACCCGTTGACACATCTGGACAATGCAAGACTAGGTGCCCTAGAACAGCGGTGGATGGCCCGGCTATCCAATTACGACTTCACAATCAAATACCGGGCAGGCAGAACCAACGCCAACGCAGACGCCCTATCAAGAATGCCCCACCTACCTGAAGGAGAAGACGACTCCGAAGAGCTGGAGGAAATAGAGCTCCCTGCTTTCCACCAGTATGGGGCCACTCAGCTTTCTCACCAGGTAAGAGACAAAGACTTAACCACCGTCATGTTCAACCCCTTACCTCACCACAGCTGGGCTGAAATGCAAGATAGTGACCCTGCAATACGCCTGGTGAAAGACATGTTAACCCAGGAAGACGCTAGCCCTGGCCCGGACGCTCCAGAGGAAGCCAAGCAGATATGGAAGGAGAAAAGCAGGCTATTCCTCTACGAGGGTAAGCTGAGCAGGAGGCTTGTCAATCACCGGATGCACGAGCTAACCTGGCAGATAGTGGTCCCAAGGCGAAATGCAGCAATGGTCCTGGAGGCCTACCATGACAGAGCAGGACACTTCGGGTGGAAGAAACTGGAGTTCCTACTGAGAGAGCGGTTCTACTGGGTCGGCATGAGAAGGGCCATCGAGAAGTGGAGCAGGGACTGCGGCCCATGTCACCTCAGAAGGAAGGACCGTACCAGCCAGCAGACACCCTTGAGGCCCATCATCACCAGGCAGCCTCTTGAGCTGGTAGCTCTGGACCATGTGAAATTGGCTCCGAGCCGGTCGGGCAACGTCTATGCCCTGCCAATTGTGGACCATTACTCCCGGTTCCTGGTAGTGGTTCCTGTTAAAGACCTGACAGCCCAAACAGCGGCCAGAGCCTTCCAGCAACACTTCTGCCGTCCACATGGGTATCCAGAACAGGTCTTGACAGATCAAGGTCCAGCGTTTGAAGCTCAAGTATTCCAGGAGTTCTGCAACCTCTACAGCTGTATGAATATTCGGACTACGCCTTACCACCCGCAAACCAACGGGCTGTGTGAGAAAATGAACAATATCATCATCGATCTCCACAAGACGTTACCCCTGGAAGAACGCAGCCTGTGGCCGGAGAAGCTGCCAGACCTGATTGACTTGTACAACCATATCCCTGTGAATGCTACAAATTGCACCCCGGCTTACCTGATGCGAGCAAGACCAGGTAAGCTGCCGATCGATCTGGAGATGGGAGTCCTTACACCTGAGGACACCTCCCCAGAAGCAGACTGGGATACGGAACGGCGGCTACAGTACAAGAAGGTACAGGAGAGTGTGGAGAGGAGTCTGGCTCAAGCGAGAGAAAACCCCTGCTGGTCCCCTGGAACCTGGTGAGCAGGTCCAGAAGTGAAAGAGAAGGCTTCACAAGCTGGATGACCAGTGGGAGAGAGACCCGTACACAGTACTGCAGTCCGACCACGACAACCCGAAGGTATGTGTGATTACCAAGGATGGAGGAGAAACCACTACTACTGTTTCCAGAGACCACCTAAAACGGTGCCCCGAGCAACTACAGAGTCCAAGTGAAGATCAAGATGACCTTGAACCCGCAGAGGACAAGGAAGAGATGATCAGCACAGTTCTCGGAGAGTTCCCCCGGACCTGGACTCAGATAAATGGCGCAATAGTGGTACCCGTCCTACACTTCCTTCAGCCTACCCAGCAGGAGCCTACAGGAGGACAGGAAGAACAAGAAGAGCAAGCGGCCCCAGAGGCAGAAGAACCCACGCCAGCAGCCCAGGAGAGTCAAACCTCTGCTGACAGTGAGCCTGCCATGCCTGCGGTAAGCCAAAGGACCCACAGACAGCTACCTTCCCTACCTGTACACCCAGCTAGTATCTGTACCCTCAATGATAGAGGGGAAAGCCAGGTTGGTCCACCACCAGACAGTGGGTTAAGGAGGTCAACGAGGAGCACTAGGGGTCAAATGCCAGCTCGCTGGAAGATCTAAATGTATAATGTATATATTTAATGTGTTATGTTTGTACCCTGGTTATTAATACTGTTTTCCAGTTTTTCATAGTGACAAATGGACTAAAACGTTATGAACTTTGAATAACCGGTACTTCCTTGTAAATATGTTCGGAGCCTAACCACAGGAAAGAATAAAAACTGTCAAGGACTCGGGGCAAGGACAGACCCCCACCTGGTTAAGGCTCCGTTGTGTTGGTGAAATGGACACCCGGTCACGGATCATACTGTGACCCTCTTCTTTTGTTGGTGAAATGTACACCCGGTCACAGGCCATACTGTGACCTAAAGAACTCAATATGTGGTGTTGTTTGTTGTTTTTCTTCTCTGTTATGTTTATGTTATAATTTCTACCCTGTATCGTGTTTCTTGTTTAGTCCCGGAGTACTAGGCTTTCCTAGGGGGGAATGTGTCACCCCAGGCCTGGATGCCACAAACTTGTAAGGCTGTGCCTGAGAGCAGGAGGGAGGTTCTCTGGTCATGGACCATTTGCATGCAGCACCTCCTGTCCCAGGCCAGTAGGGGGAGCAGGCTGCCACTATAAAAACTGGTACTGAGGGCAGGGTTAGGGAGACCAGGACCCACTTCTGAAGTATCCAGAAGGGTTCCCAGAAGCAGAGGGACAGGTCATCCGCAGCTGAGGAGTCCAGGAGGCATAGGAGGAACACCAAGCCAGGGACAGAGGCGACGAGAGCCGGTCCTGGCAGAGAGGAAACTGCATACCGGACACTGGGGTCCGAGGCTGTCAGGATTGCAAGTTCTGCAGCAGATCATCTACCTGCGAGGGATTTTAGGTCCCTTGGCCAAGAAGCCTGGAGGTTCCGCCACACAGAGGGACCGGTACAGCACAGAGAAGCTGCAGGTACCTAAGGCCCGAGTCGCAAGCCATACAGGCGTAGTACACGGCAAGCTCAGGGACGTGGGCTATCATACCACTAAAGGGGAAGATAGTCAGCAAGGGCAGAAAGAGAACGGTAGGCCTACCCACTCACCCTGACCAGCGAAGCTTGCCTGAATGCCCTCAGACACCCAGGTCCATTCCTACCCTGTACTCCTGTTGGGTCTATGATAAGATCAGTAAAAGACCCTGGACTGCATTATTGGACTCTGTGTGGTTACTGCTGCGCCTGCACCATCACCCCCAGCATCCTATCACTCTGCCCTGAGGCTTCACTCCTCCCGTGGGGAGTTGTACTATTCCCTGCTGCATCCCCAACACAAGCCTCAGCGGTCTGCCTTGCAGCAGCGGTCCTCCCTGACCGCAATCCACGGGTCGCGTAGTCGGACATTACCTAAAAAACATCATAAACTACCACTGGTCTGACCACCCTGAGCCACGGGACCAGGTCGCCACTACTACTCCCAGCATTGCCCTGAAGTCCGGTCTCGAGAGCCCCACGGCCCAGTGGGCGAGTCATTTGTCTAAGTAGTGCTCAACACTGTCAATTAATTATAGTAAACTGTAAATGAGCAATGCTATTATTTAGTTGGGTTATGTACTCCTAATAAAACAGACAAGATTTTAAATCATATACAATTATAATGATCATAAGAATAATCTATGTAATAAAACAAGTTACTAAATTGTCACAAATGGATATTGTTCTACCTTATGCAGATTGATAAGCATACCATTATAATATTGATTAAAATATACAAGATAGATATAATGTTAACTGCCTGTTATTTAAATGATTTTAATAGGATTTATTGCGGTTCTGTGACTCATTTGTGGTTGAGTCTTCCGAGATCATCTAAGATTAAGTTGCTAAGAAATATTTTTCTCATTTCATCAGGTTAAACCTCAAGAGCAGCACAGAGTAGGAAAGGTGATTATCACAAAAAATTCCATTATGAAACTAAATCGTGCTTTTACTGAGGTAATTCAGGATGACAAGTTCAGACTTCTTTTCAACAAACAGTAAATCTATCAATTAAGTTTAAAACTATACAAAAATCATGGATATACCAGTCATGGGTGACTTATTAAACTCCCATGTGAAAACAAGAAATGTGCAATGAGACACGTGCCTTTATGTTATTCAGTTTACTGTGCGTGGAAACTGTTATGTTCTAATAGAAGGGGAATACAAGATGACTCGATCCTCTTACAAATTCATCCACTTATTCTTTGAACTCACAAAGAGTATATTAATATCAAAATTTAATTTGAAATGAACTAAAACATAGAGAACAACATATAGGCATCCCCTCTACAAACAGAATTTTACTTAAGTCGGTTGTCTGAGAAAGTTATCACCAATTCTCAGAATAGATGATACCTTGATGATCAGTGTGGGTCTGACCACTGGGATTGTATTGATCAGCATAATGGGACACTTTTATTGCCATTAGAATGAATCATTAGTGTACATGGTGATGATAAAGGTTTTTCAATCCAGTGATTAAAAGCAAATAATTTTTTATTGTGACTTCATCATCATTCACCCCCTGGTGTCGATTTTCAGTTTTTTCACTTTCGTTTTTTCCTCCCCTTCTTCTAAAAGTCATACATTTTTTATTTTTCCATCCACATAACTGCATGAGAGCTTGTTTTTTGTGGTACGAGTTGTACTATTGAATATATCGTTCATTTTATCATGTGATGCACTGGAAGAACCCATGGCTGCTGGTTTTTGGCACAAGGTTAGAGGAGGCTGGGTTTTTATAAAGCTGGGAAATCTGCATCACCTGGCCTTTCCTAACATGATAGTGAACAAGCCATGACCCTAACAGGCTAACTAAGGTCTGAAAACTTGGTCAAAGTTATCTGAGCACACAAATCTCCAAGGGTGCCCAAACTTTTGCATCGGTCCATTTTCCTTTTTGCAATTTTTCAAATGTAAAAGATGAAAACATATATATATTTTTTGCCTAAAATACAAATGAAATATGTCATTTTTAACTTTGAGCCTTTTAGAGATCATTTCATCTTCAACTTGCTTAACTGTTCACAATCACAGTAATTTTGACCAAGGGTGTTATTAAACAACACTGATTGTGCATCAATTTCTCCTGCTGTTGTGTAAATGGAACAGACAACTGGTAGAAATGACAGACAATTAGCAAGATACCCCCTATAAAGTCGTGGTTCTGCAGGTGGTGACCACAGACCATTTCTCTGTTCTCATCCTTTTTGGCTGTTGTTTTGGTCACTTTTTCATTTGCCATTGCTCTCACCCCTAGAGGTACAGTAGCATGAGGCGGTGTCTACAATACAACCCACAGAAGTTGCTCAGGTAGTGCAGTTCTTCCAGGATGGCACATCAGTGCGATCTGTGGCAAGAAGGGTAGCTCTGTCTGTCAGCACAGTGTCCAGAGCATGGAGCAGATACCAGGAGACGTGAAGGGAGCCATAGGAGGGCAACAACCCAGCAGCAGGACCGCTACCTTCACCTTTGTGCAAGGAGGAACAGGAAAAGCACTGCCAGAGCCCTGCAAAATTACCTCCAGCAGGCCACAAATGTGCATGTGTCTGCACAAACAGTTAGAAACCGACTCCATGAGGGTGGTATGAGGGCCTGACATCCACAGATGGGGGTTGTTCTCACAGCTCAACACAGTGCAGGACGCTTGCCATTTTCCACAGAACACCTGGATTGGCAAAGTCGCCACTGGTGCCCTGTGCTCTTCACAGATGAAAGCAGGTTAACACTGAGCACATGTGACAGACGTGACAGAGTCTGGAGACGCTGTGGAGAGCGATCTGCTGCCTGCAACATCCTTCAGCATAACCGGTTTGGCAGTGGGTCAGTAATGGTGGGGGGTGGCATTTCTTTGGAGGGCCGCACAGCCCTCCATGTGCTCGTCAGAGGTAGCATAACTGCCATTAGGTACCGAGATGAGATCCTCAGACCACTTGTGAGACCGTATGCTGGTGCGGTTGGCCCTGGGTTCCTCCTAATGCAGGACAATGCCAGACCTCATGTGGCTTGAGTGTGTCAGCAGTTCCTGCAAGATGAAGGCATTGAAGCTATAGACTGGCCCACCCATTCCCCAGACATGAATCCGATTGAGCACACCTGGGACATAATGTCTCGCTCCATCCACCAACGTCACGTTGCACCACAGACTGTTCAGGAGTTGGCGGATGCTTTAGTCCAGGTTTGGGAGGAGATCCCACAGGAGACCATCTGCAACCTCATCAGGAGCATGCCAAGGCATTGTAGCGAGGTCTTACAGGCATGTGGAGGCCAGACACAATACTGAGCCTCATTGTGACTTGTTTTAAGGACATTACCTGAAAGTTGGATCAGCCTGTAGTGTGTTTTTCCACTTGAATTTTGGGGGTGACTCTAAATTCAGGCCTCCATTGGTTAATAAATTTGATTTCCACTGATGATTTTTGTGTGATTTTATTGTCAGCACATTCAACTTTGTACAGAACAAAGTATTCAATGAGAATATTTCATTCATTCAGATCTAGGATGAGTTATTTGAGTGTTCCCTTTACTTTTCTGAGCAGTGTATATATACAGTACAGACCAGAGTTTGGACACACCTTCTCATTTAAAGATTTTTCTGTATTTTCATGACTTTGAAAATTGTACATTCACACTGAAGGCATCAAAACTATGAATTAGCACATGTGGAATTATGTACTTAACAAAAAAGTGTGAAACAACTGAAAATATGTCTTATATTTTAGGTTCTTCAAAGTAGCCACCTTTTGCTTTGATGACTGCTTTGCACACTCTTGGCATTCTCTTAATGAGCTTCAAGAGGTAGTCACCGGAAATGGTTTTCACTTCACAGGTGTGCCCTGTCAGGTTTAATAAGTGGGATTTCTTGCCTTATAAATGGGGTTGGGACCATTAGTTGTGTTGTGCAGAAGTCTGGTGGATACACAGCTGAAGTCTTACTGAATAGACTGTTAGAATTTGTATTATGGCAAGAAAAAAGCAGCTAAGTAATGAAAAACAAGTGGCCACCATTACTTTAAGAAATGAAGGTCAGTCAGTGTGAAAAATTGGGAAAACTTTGAAAATGTCCCCAAGTGCAGTTGCCAAAACCATCAAGCGCTACAAAGAAACTGGCTCACATAAGGACCGACCCAGGAAAGGAAGACCAAGAGTCACCTCTGCTTCTGAGGATAAGTTTATCTGAGTCACCAGCCTCATAAATTTCAGGTTAACAGCATCTCAGATTAGAGACCAGGTAAATACCACACAGAGTTCTAGCAGCAGACACATCTCTTCAACAACTGTTAAGAGGAAACTTTGTGCAGCAGGCCTTCATGGTAAAATAGCTGCTAGGAAACCACTGCTAAGGACAGGCAGCAAGCAGAAGAGATTTGTTTGGGCTAAAGAACACCAGGAATGGACATTAGACCAGTGGAAATCTGTTCTTTGATCTGATGAGTCCAAATTTGAAATCTTTGGTTCCAACCACGGTGTCTTTGTGCGACGCAGAAAAGGTGAACGGATGGACTCTACATGCCTGGTTCCCACCGTGAAGCATGGAGGAGGAGGTGTGATGGTGTGGGGGTGCTTTGCTGGTGACACTGTTGGGCATTTATTCAAAATTGAAGGCATACTGAACCAGCATGGCTACCACAGCATCTTGCAGCGGCATGCTATTCCATCCGGTTTGCGTTTAGTTGGACCATCATTTATTTTTCAACAGGACAATGACCCCAAACACACCTCCAGGCTGTGTAAGGGCTATTTGACCAAGAAGGAGAGTGATGGGGTGCTATGCCAGATGATCTGGCCTCCACAGTCACCAGACCTGAACCCAATCGAGATGGGTTGGGGTGAGCTGGACCGCAGAGTGAAGGCAAAAGGGCCAGCGAGTGCTAAGCATCTCTGAGAGCTCCTTCAAGATTGTTGGAAGACCATTTCCGGTGACTACCTCTTGAAGCTCATCAAGAGAATGCCAAGAATGTGCAAAGCAGTCATCAAAGCAAAAGGTGGCAACTTTGAAGAACCTAGAATATAAGACATATTTTCAATTGTTTCACACTTTTTTGTCAAGTATATAATTCCACATGTGTTAATTCACAGTTTTGATGCCTTCAGTGTGAATGTACAATTTTCATAGTCATGAAAATACAGAAAAATCTTTAAATGAGAAGGTGTGTCCAAACTTTTTGTCTGTACTGTATATGTATATACATACAATAGAATATGGTATAAAAAGTTTCAGAAGCATAATAAGATGGCAGCAAAGATCACATCAGAGGGCAGATGGAAGCCAGTGTGCACGCTATCTAAATGCTGCTGTCAGAGATTGACAGTGGCATTTAAATAGTTAAACATCACTGATAACAGTTAACACTGATCACCAAAAACAAATATCAAAATGCCAGATCAGATTTGCATTTCTTTTAATCTTCTATAAAATATTTACAATTTTTTTTTTCACCACTGCAATATAAAAAAATGTTTGGTATTGCCATATTAGGACTGGCCTTGAATATCATATCACCAGGTCATTTTTGCTTCACAACGAATGCTGTAACAAAAAAAAAGCAATGGCGAATTTAAGTTTTTTCACAATTTCAATCTATTTGGAATTTATTTCCTGATTCTCAGCATGTGATATGGGAAAATTAATTGTCACATTCAAAACTACAACTTGTATTGCAAAAATTAAGCAATCAAACAGATATATGAACAGAAAAATTACAAATTTATGGTCCATGGAGGCCATGGCCCAAAAAGTGCAACCACAATAACGAAAAATCAACTGGTCCCGGAGGAGCTATCATTATAGTGCTATTATTAGTGTAGCCACCTTTGTAGTGTGCTAAGCCTGAAAATCTTCAGGGAATTTTTGGAAGAGCAGTAAAAAATTCTATACAGTCTCAATAAAAAGACTGAAAAGATTAGTCACAGAAGCTGCTGTGTGATGCTGCCAGGAGATTACTCCTTCTCTTAAAGCCCCACTCTAGCATTTTTTTTTTATTTCACCACTGGAGTGGCGTCACCAATGTGAGTTCACTGCTCCTACTAATATACTTACCTGTGTCATACCGGTCGTCTTCTGCAGTTTGTGACAGGCTGGATCACTCCAGTATTTTCTGGGTGAACTGAATGTCAATGTAAGTCTATGAGAGCCAGAACGAGGCCAGAATGAGGGTCTTATAGACTTAGATTGAGAGCTTGTGATCATTACCTCGGACCTGCAGTCACAAGATGGCGGATTGGGACAGGAGCGGCGCTGGAAAGAAGAGAAGACATTGGCTGGTAAGTGTATTACCAGGGGCAGGGAACAGACATTAGTGATGCCACTCCAGTGGTGAAATAAAAAAAAAACAGCTGGAGTGATGCTTTAAAGAATTTTTATTAGTATTTTTTATTAAGGAATTGCGGTAATTCCATACTATAACTATTCCATGTGGTCTAAGCCTGGGGCCCACTTTATGTATGTAGAACATTTGGTGCAACATCTTTTTTTACTGTACTGTAATCAAATGCAACCTTGGCTTGAATTATTTTCGTACATTACCTCTTTATATTTCTCAGTGATGTTTTCCAGACTAAGTGAATACACATGATCTCTACCTCCCACAAACAGTCTTTCTTGATATTCATCCAAATACATGGTACGTAGGTCAAGACCTCCAAGCTGATTCTGGAAGATTGAGGTTCTGTTTAAATCCCACAGCTCTGAAATACAAATTAAATAGTTAAACTTCGATTTACATGTTAACGATGAATTAACATATAGGAAAATGCAAGGAATTAGAATGATTTGTACATGAAGGAAGCATAACTAAGACTTGGGTTTTTCCTCGAAAAAAGCAATAGAAAGAGATACTTGTAAGGATTGTAAGTTAGTATCAAGTTTGTAGATTAGAAATGAGTTTAGGGATTCCTTAAGAAAAATTAGAAACTGTGGTATGCAACTTTGCACATTTATCTTTGTGTTAGAGATCTTTTTAATCTAAAAGGATAAATATATATGATTTTAGAGCTATTTAGCTGTTCTACATTGATAGGTTCCATCTACGCAGAAATAATAATCTAATACCAGTACATATTTGATATTTATATGGTACATCTATGGCTTTACAGTGAACATTATTTGCAGCATGGTAACTCAGTGGTTAGCACCATAGCCTTACACCACTTGGGTCCTGGGTTAAAATTCCAGAGTACAATATCTGTAAAGAATTGTATTCTCCCTGTGTTTGTGTGGGTTTCCTCCCACATTCCAAAGGCATACTGATATGAAATATGCATAATAAGACCCATTTATGATGATTTCAAAATGATGTGGAAAGTAATGGTGCTATATGAGCAAGTAAAATATTGACATTTATGTTTGATTTTCTAAGACAGAATCCAACAAAGAACCTATGCGGCAAAATGTGCTCTCGGGAAGTTGGAAGTTGGTCTCTATTTGTTAACATAACGTCCCTCAAGTAGCCCTGTCCTCTCCTAGAATCTACAGTTGCATTCAAAGTTATTCATCCTTGATTGAAAATATTTTTATTAGCAAAATTTACACTCTTTTTGCAGTTTTCAATGAACTAATCAAACAAAACTAATTTAAATAGCTCAACAGTACTAATATACAGAAACAAGTGTATTCTCCAAATTCAACACAAAATGTCACTATTAATGAGTACTGAAGTCTCAAAATTAAACAATCCATTGATGATAAGCATCTTTTTTAATTATTTGAGCATACTTTGGCTGCTGCTAACATGTTTTATAGTCATACACCATTTTCTGAAATAGTTTTTGAGGAGAATTAGCCCTCTACTTATAGACTTCCAATTCACTAATATCCTTGTGTTGTCAAGAAAGTGGCCCAAAAAAAGTAAGAGAAGAAATAATTTCCTGGCACACAAAAAGGAAAAAGATATGGAAAGATATTAAAGAAGAGATTGGGGGGCAAATTCAAGTGCAGTAGGGTCTTATCCGATCAACCAGTGATAAATGAAAGAACAATAACTGCTCACCTTTTGAGGTTTTGTGACCGCAACTCTACTATAAGCTTTTAAAAAGGGGATGTTCCAGCTGCTGCACCACCAAAAAGTTGTAGACTCCAATGTTGCAATGTTGTGGAAAAAGAAGGTGATGGTGATCTGCACTGCTAGTGTCGTGTCCACAAGTCCATGAGTTGTAAACTGCATTGACTCCATGTTACCGCATATTCGATTTTTATTGTGGGCATGAACCCAGCAGCAAATATCAACTTTTTCCACAAATCAAAAAATAGATATAAGGCATTGAATGTTCCTAGAGATAAAGTTGGAAACATTGTTTTCAAGTTCAAAGTTAACGTAACACTGCCTACACTACCTGGACGTGACAGAGGTGAAGCTATTACTGGCTGCCCTCAGATTCCTGAGGAGGCATGTGGTAGCTCTGTAGTAAAATCAGGTAGCATCAAATACTGAAGTTTCAGTTTGCAAAGCAAGGCACTAAACATTGAAGGTTTCCATTCCAAAACATAAACCTTTACTCACACAAAAGCATAAGATAATTTTGCTTTAATATGCTCAAAACTGTAACTTACAACAATTGGGTATTCTGTTCTATGGAATGAGGAAAGAAAATTGGAACTTTTCAGGTCTATGGATTACTGGTATGTCAGAAGGAGGAAGAATGAAGCATTCACTAAATGGAATACCTTGCCTAAAGTGAATTATGGCAGTGGCTTAGTGATGTTCTGGGGCCTATTTTGCTTTCTCTTGAAACCGGCAGCATATGGACGACTTCAATCAAGTATCAAGAAGTACTAGGAGAAAATTTTGGGCGTCATTGGACTATCCAACAGGACAATAATCCCAATGATACCTCAATGTCCACCAAGGCTTGCCTTCAGAACACCTGGAAGATTCTGGAGTTGCTGTCACAGACATAGAACCCCATAAAAAAATTTTTGTGGGATTTGAAGAGAGTTATTGCAGTAAGCAATTCCAAGAATATTAGTGAACTGGAGGTCATTGACCAAGAGGAATAGGCAAGATTACTCATGAACTTTGTCAGATACTGGTGTCATAACAGCCACAGGATGCCCTACTAAGTACTAAAGACACTTCTCATGACATGGTTGAACAATTTTGAGACTGCAGTTGTTACTAAAAGTGGCATTTTGTCTTGAACTTAGAAAATTGACTTGTTATATTAGCTGGGTTGAGATATTTAAATTATTTTTGTTTGACTGGTTTATTACTAACAGCAGAAATTTTGAAGATATTGGTAATAACCTAATTTGCAATGGAGGTTGAGTAATTTTGATTGCAACTGTATGTATTACTTCCAGTGTTGTCTATTACAGTTTTTATTGTTGGTCCAAAGTAATAACTGTGTTTATGTACCTTTCAGTACCAAATATTGGCTTCCCTCTTGTGCCTTCAGTGTTTGTAATTGTTTTATTTTATAATGGTGTGTATTTATAATGAGATTAATAAAATACATATTATATGCACTGGAATACCGTAGTGACCCTTGCTTTCCCTGAGTGGTTACCTAGGAATTCTGCATATTGTAGGTGTTACATGAAAATTAACTTTCCTTTTTACCTTTCCCTGATGGATGCAATTATAGCTTCATCTGGTAAAAATGTCAATAATTGATAATAATCATGTCTTAGTTTATAGCAAGCTTAAAGGGGTTGTCTTATGAACAGTACATTTTTATTCCACGATCTATTGATTAAAATGAACTTTGTTCATAGGACAACCCCATTAAATTGACTTTCTCTAGCTAATAGCTATATATTTTTAAATGTATTTTCTCCTTCGGTCTAGTTGTCGCTATATATAGATAGGGCAATATCATATTACTTATGACATCATGTATACTATAATATCATATCTGTTACATTGCCAAAGACAAGGGCATATAGTTTCACATACAGAAGCAAGTTATAGTCATCTCCAGTTCATCAGGGACTCACAACATCCTTATATTTCTCCCTTCATAAAAAAGATCTAGTTACATAGTACCTAAGACATGTGGGACAGGCGTTTTATTAATCTTAATCCTGTTTAGACGTAGCAGTGTTCTCTCTTCTGCCAGTCAATGATGTATAATGCTTTGTTTAGATTCACTCTCCCTTATTCCAAACCAGATTTCACACAACAATTTTACTTAGATTCATTCCTCCTTCATCCCATGATATTTAAAGATGAGTAGTTAATTAAAATCACACAAATATGATATCAATGTAAATGTTCTGTACAGTTATAGACATGCCACATTCATTTTTCACAAGGGATTTAAAAATTCAGATTTATCTTGGATCAGCTAAAGAAAAACCCACAAACTTACTAGGAAATTGAATAAAATGGAAACCTAACTTTTGTTAACTGACCTACATTCTAGAATCTGAGTTCTTCAGAGTTCTCCTTTGTCTTCCTTATTATTATTGATGCCACTTTTTGTAAAGAGATTGAATGTCATAATGATTATACAGTATATTATATGTGATTCCTTTCTCTTTGAGGGTTGGTTCATCAGCAATGATTTCCCAGGACAGCTCTTAAGTTCTTTTTATTTTTATCTTTGAATTTGGCAACACTTTTTTATGATACATCGATGTTGATCCTGATGATTTAAGATTCTTCACTTTCATATTATAGACTTGAAATCGTAATGTGCTTATGGGTTGTTTAAAAACATGAAAACATGAAAAGGCTAGAATTTCAACCCATGGCTCCATGCTATACATACAGGTTTTCTATTCCATCTCTTTTGTTTGAGTTTCTTTTGCAAAGATAGAATGACAGTGAGCCTAACCTCTCCTGTGAACTTGCCTTTAAACTCCATTGACTGTCATGTCCCTTTGTGAAGAATGTCTAAGAATTCCACACTATCCTGGGAACACAATAGACGCCCAGTCAATAAAGTTCAGAGACAGTAGACACTGAGTATTTGAACAGGGCAGTATAAAACCAAACAGGATCACAGGCATAGACTCATCATAATGTAAAGGCAGAATGAAGGCCAAGCCCAAGGTTGGTGCAGGTGGCAGCAATCAGAATTGACATTGCAGGTCAAGGTCAGTAAAAACAGCAATGAAATCTTTGGTTCTCATTACTAAGTCAATAATTAGCCCCTTATGAAAAAACCTGATGATTTTTAATCAGAAAAATGAACGTGATCAATGTTGGAAGAAGATAATACACTTAAGACAGGACGTACATCAGGCCAAAAGACCAATAATAAATGCGTCTATGATTTGTATGGAGATGTCAGTTTGTTTGCCATTAATAATATCCAATGTGGTCTAAGTGTAGCAAGGAAAATATGTTGTAGTCTTCACTATAATCTGCAGTCATCTCTGAAATAGATGAAGCCAAAAAAATCCCAGTTGATAAGAGTTATCATACCAAAACTAATTAGCCCAGTACATAATTAATGAAAAGTTTCTACAGTATATGGCTTCAGGTATTGTATGGTACAGAAACTAATCTCACAATAGTTATCCATAGATAACAGGAGAAAAATAGTTATCATCCTAACACCACATGTCTAGTGCTTTAGACTCCATCCTTTATGTCTTGTATAGTTATAAAACATACTTATGTACTGTATATTTAATATCACATATACAGTGAATCTTATCTAATTCCTTCAAAATTATATTTTTAAGATTCGTCATTATTTCATTATGGCCTGTTTTAGAAATGCAATCCTGTATGCATGTGTATATGATGCATGGTAGCCTTAAAGGGTTGTCCACATAATGAACTCAGCAGGTACTCACCCTAGCAGGATCCAGCAGTGGCTTCCCGCTGCTGCTCTGGTCCTGGTGTTTTGGCTGCAGTGGTGATGTCACATCAACAGCGCTCCTCACCATTCTATCCAGTCACTGAGCTCAGTGCTCATGCACTGAGTGCAGCATCACGTGCAGTTATCCTCAACACAGCCACTAAGCTCCATGACTGGCTTCAGTGGCCACACACGCGGTTGATGTGATATTACCACTGCAAACATGCATAACCAAAGGTGGGTTAGTACCCACTGAGTTTATTCATTTAGGTATTTTATAGAGTTTGGAGCCCATTTTCCTGAAAGTGGACAACCCCTTTGATTTCAGAATACAACTTTTTGAATATTAAACATGACTGACTTATTAAGCCCTAGTTCTACTTTTCTCTTTCTCTACTTTGTGCAACTTTGAAAGAACTAGACGGTAATAAAAGTAGTATTACATAATGGGATAAATTACTAAGCAAGTTAATGAAGGGCAGTGTCCAAACAAAGCAAGCTCTATTGGCTGTTCTACTCCACTGAATGTCTCATTCATTCGTAATATTTTTGTAAAGCAATACTTGAGTAACTGGTCAGTGACATATTGCATTTATTTCAATTCTTTCCACATGTCATTTTAAAGGAAGCTTTAATCACTTTAATCACATGCCTGTTAAATAGATTGGCAGGGTTAATACCTTGAGCTAAAAATTCCACATACATTTTAGGTCAAGAGTTGGATCCATATTCTCTTTGAAATTGGGTAAACATGTATTCTAGAGCACATTAGATACCATAATGGGATTTTCATTTGACTAAATTACCCAGTTTCACTGGAGCTGCTTGAAGTATACTCCATTAGAAACATTGAATTGTATAGTGATTAACCTAGTTAAATAACTCCATAACTTATGTATCATAGAATAATGAGTACTTGATTTGTGGACAGAATTTTTGTTTTATTAGTCAAGTCAATACTTAGTATTACACAAACTAATTTCACTCTGTCAATTTTTACAGTTTAAGAACTAAGACCGAACAAGCCTATTTAACTCTTGGAACATTTCATGAAGCATGGTCAACTACATGTCTTAATTGTAATCTTGTTCTGATTCAGAGGGGTAACGTGGCTCAGTAGTTGCCTCTGCTTTTCTATACCTAAAGATATTTCATTGTTTTCTTCTCATGCACTACATACATACGGATGGTTAATTAGATTTCAATACCTTAGCATGGGGACTGAAAGATTAAATCTTTCAAAACATTGCATAATATGTTGACATAAACTAAGTTACAATTATCACACCTAAAGCTCATGCAATTGTATAATGAGATTAGAAATGTGCCACACACCCTCTTTAGTTTGAGTAGTTCTTGAAAGTATTGGAGAGTAAATACTGTATCTAGTCATTCCTCACAAGCTATATTGAGTAAGCCTTACAAGACCTTTCCTTGAGGGCTAATGTCCATTTATTAAATTGATCATGAAAAGTTTTGCTGGAGCAGTGAGTACAGCATCAATTCAAAAGTTGTCCACTTTGGAATGGTCCCTTAAAGAAGCACTCCCATCTATATTTTTTTATTAAATGTGTGTATATGTGCATATAATGTTGTGTGAAGGTATAAATATACTCCCCTACAGCTTCTCTCTCCGGGATCTTCTCCTCTTCTCAGTGATGTCACTGCAATGCGACTGGCTAGCTCACTCTATGCGTGGGCCAGTAGTCTGCTTAACATTGATAGCCTACGTTTGCCTGATCCGAGTGCTCCATAGACTTATATTGTAAAAGTCTTTTCCGGGTCATGCAGAGCACAGAGTCTGCAGAGGGGTGACATCACTGTGAAGGGCAGCAGAATGGCACTAGATATTGGAGAGAGCAGCGGTAGGTCAGTATATCAATACACTCACGTTACATTAAATGCAACAACACATACATTTAATTAAAAAAATAAAGATGGGAATGCTTCTTTAGGGTGGATCATGATGAATTCCTGTGATGGAATAATAATTCGGCAATTAGCAACAATATCATAAAAAAGCTGTAATCTATTGTAAACTCTAGCAGTGAGTGTTTAACTTCCCTACAACACCACCGCATAAGAAATTAAGTAACTTTTTTTCATTTTAATCAATGAATTACCTGTATCACCTTTGGTAGTCACTCTACATTCCCCCTCTATCAGCTCAGAATTGTTGAATATGTTATTTAAAAAATTATTTTCTACACTGGTAATTTTAATTAATTTAAAATAAGTACCGTATTTTTCAGACCATAGGATGCACTTTTTTCCCCCTAAATTTGGGAGGAAAATGAGGGGTGCGTCTTATGGTCCAAACATAGAGCTTACCTGATAGTTGCGTTGGTGGTGAAGCGGGATCGCAGGGCCCTCCGTTCCTTCCCTCCTTCAGGAACATGGCAGCGGCAGCAGAAGAGGTGAGATGCTACCGGCCGATGTCTGGCTGGGGACCCGTAAGCGGCGTGGCAGAGCGGCGAACACGGCTTTCCACTGTGCACAACCATCATCCTGAAGCTGTGATCTACAGGAAGATGGCCACTCGAGCCGGCGCATGAACAGACTGGTAGCTCAGGTGGCTATTTTCCTGTACATCACAGCTTCAGGAAGATGGCCGCGCACACCGGAAAGCTGCGCATGCCGCTCTGCAATGTCGCTCACTGCCCCCCAGCCAGACACTGGCCCTGGCCTACCCAGCCAGATACTGGCCCTGGACCCCCAGCCGGACACTGGCTCCAGCCCTCTAGCCAGACACCGGCCCCCTAGCCAGACACCGGTGCCCAGCCAGACACCGGCCCCAGGCACCAGGCCTCAGGCGTCTCACATCTTCTGTTGCAGCCACCAGGTTCCTGAGATAAGGAATGGAGGGCCCGGCGATCCTGCTCTACCACCTCCGAAACTCCCCATTGCTGGAGTACTGGCTTCCTGAAGGACCCTGCCTCCTGTGACCCTCGCTAAAACGCCCCCGAGGTAAGATACCTATTCAGACTATAAGACGGACCTTCAACTTATAAAAAATATTTTTTTTCCTATATTTCACCCCAAAATTTGGGGTGCGTCTTATGGTCCGGTGCGTCTTATAGTCCGAAAAATATGGTATATACCTGCCTAGCTTACCTAACCTACCTATCTTACGCTTCTCTGTTTTATTTTTCTAGCATGATGTAGGTTTGAAACCTTGGCAACTGGCAGAGAAGACATTTCAGTAAAATTTTTCTGCAACATTAGGATCCAATGCTAATTTTAGCTTTACAAAGATAATTCTCTTATTGAGACATAATAAGCCTGTCTGGGAAAACATAATCAAGGAATAATGCTTGGCAAAGATCCTTCTGTAACCAGTTTTTTCAAACCCATTAGATCATACATGGTTTTGAAAAGTATAGGAAAAGGATGACATTTTGTTTTACTCAAAATGCTTTGCATAACATATGCAAGTTTGGAATATTCTTTTTAGACTAGTTCTGCTAAACATTTTATTTTATACAGTAGGTAGCATAGCTGTCAAATGAACTACATAAATGCATAGTTAGGTATAACCATAATTGTACATTCCAAACATTGTTTGCACTTTGCCAAGGAGTATTAGAAAACCAAAAGTTTACTGATCATTTTTCTGTTTGCTGGCTTATGCAAATATTGTAGAAACATTGTCCTGGCATGCCAACTAACTATGGGTTATTCAAGGTGAACTGTATAATCCATAAACCATATTCTACAAGTGACCAAAGAAGTGCTACTTTAATACATGTTAATTACTAGCACTGATTACTTCTACATTACTTGTGCAGATTATCCCATCGGCTGAAAATACTTTAAATAGTTCATATTTCCATTAAACACTGCACTTTTATATACATCTTCATTTTTTATCAAATGTGGAATGGACAATTATCTTTATCATAGAAGAAAAAGAAAAGGCATTATAGCAAGTATAATACTACCTTAATAAATATGATGCTATGCTATTGTATAAATTCAAGCCATATTTAGGGATGAGTGAATTTATTCGAGGAGAATTGTATTCTCCCCAAATTTTGCAACACTTTCAGATCCTCCTGAATCCAAAATCTTAGCATTTTGCTTTGTGAGAATGAAGCAAGATAACCCTAAAAGGGGTTAAAAAAATGGCAATGCTCAACTATTCCACCACTGCCACCCCTGCCGTCCAGTCCCTCCTATCCTTTTCTTTTTTTGTCACATCATGCACTGCAATATGACGATATGGACTGCAACATCTGATAGATTGTCAAAAAGAAGGGCAAAGAAGATGCTGCACACTGGGTAACATCGGAAATTCAGTTACCAATACAGGAAAAAAATATATCTTCAGAGAAAGAGGAAGAAATAATAGTGTGCTGACAGTGAGGGAATAGGAATTTATGTGTTGGCGTTAATGGGGTAAATGTGACTTCTGAGGAAACTGTGTAAGATATGCCTTCAATGAGGAGAGAGATGTGGTGATATCTAGATGTGAACTGAGAAACTAATTTTAAATCGTTATTTAGCTCTGTTTGATCATATTTTTTACCTTTGTACTGCAGTATTATTTGGGAATTATTATGAAATGTTAGCCTTTATCCAAATGAAGTAAATCAAAATGAAAACAAATACATTCATAACCACAAAAACATTTTTATATTTTTTTTTTCTAAAAATGCTTACTTTGTTTTCTATTTTTGTTTTAAAGGCAGAAAAAAGTCATAAGGTCAAAAACTAGAGCAATAATAAAGGTGAGAGAAGCTGAATGACCACCAAATGACCACCAACTCTTAAACAATGGAATTTGCCTATTTCTACTTGTATTATCTCGATAATAGAGCTGGGTGGTAGTGTAGCGCCCCGAGGGCTCGGCCGCTACAGGGGTATTGCACCTCTGCCAGAGGTGTGGTATTCCACTCCCGGGTAAGGATGGAGTATGGACCAGGGCTCAGTTAGCTGCATGCAGCACACACACCCCATTTCCGAGGGACAGCTCAACGGTGCTCCCACTAGACATAAGTGCAGGCACGACCGACCATGTCCCTGCTGGAGTGGGGAGGGGGGTGGAGCACCCAGTGCTGTAGGGGCAGATAGGAGGCGGTTTCTGAGCGTAGGAAGGAGCCCATTGGTTGCTGGTCACCTGGGCTCATGGCTAGAGGGAGGTATAAAAGGTGGGCACCATCTTAGATCTAGGTTCGTTCAGCCAGAGGAGAAGACAGGGAGTAGAGGCTCTGTAGGAGCTCTACTCCAGGAGGGCCTAGTGAGAGGCCGAGGAGGAGGTGAAGGGGAGCTGAGATTCTGGCTCATCTCAGCTCCAAGAGAAAGGAACAGAAAGGAACAGAACAGGAACTGCAAAGAAGGAGAGACAGAGAAACAGGAGGGCTCAGGAACAAGAAGGTGGAAGGGACCCTAAGAACCCACGAGAATCCAGGGTGCAGGGTCAGGCAGATTAAGGGTACCGGATCCCAAGTTGGTGGAGGAGAAACAACCCTCAGCCAAAGACCGGTCGTCGTGATCATCTATTGGTGCGACACCTCATCAAACCTGCTAGGAAGGCACCATATAGGACAGCGGAGGACGGGGCCCACGTTTAACCGCACAAGTCCGCGGCAGCTGGACAAAAGTGGGTCACTGGTGAGGCAGGCCAGAGAAAGGATTAAAGGGGGTCCTGTGCCATGCTCCTGAACTGCTTGGGAGTTGACCGAGCCCCACACCTGGTGGACGCAGCACGGCTCGGGCGGTCACTGCTGACAGAAGTGACCCGGAACAAATGAACTGTGAGTAAAGACCCTGGACTGTAACTTGTTGTCTGTGTGCTCCTTCGCGCCTCCAGCACTATCAGCACCGGGACTCGCACTACCATCACTCCCACCATCCACTACACTGCCCTGGGGCTGCACTCTTCCCGTGGGGAGTCACATCACCTCAGCTGCACCCATCATCAGCCCCAGCGGACTGCCTTGCAGCGGCGGTTCCTAATAACCGCAATCCACGGGTGGCGTAGTCGGACATTATCTCAAGTACGTAGCAGACTACCAATGGCCTGACCACCCTGAGCCGCGGGACCGGGCCGCCACTACTACTACTCCCAGCGTCTCCCTGTCGCCCGGATCCGCGTGCCCCACGGCCCAGGGGGCGAGTCAGTAGCAAAAAAAAGCCAAATCATATATGTGGGATCCCCTTTTGTTCCTGTCCACAAATACTAATGAAAGAACTAAGGAAAATTCAAACTTAACAATTTGCTCATTGTTGACCAGGCAATTTGATTTGCAATGATTGTTGCAAAATGAATGTTCCATATTGAGGTTTGGACGCCCAAGAGCAAACTAAACATAGGGCTTAAAAAAATACTCACTTCGCCGATAACCTGTCATAGCAACCTGTGTGTGGCTCCTTCTGGCACCATATGCAAGATATCTTCTTTGGTTCTTCTAGCATCTTCACTCACTGCTGGGCTTTCAGTACCTAGCTGGCCTCTGATGTAATAATGTGCATCATGACACCATTAAGTGCATGCCCGAGACGTATTCAGGAAGAAGGAGTTGCACAAAGGACCAGATTGGGACTTCAGAGGTAGGACAGGTGAGAAGTGAGGCGAGCATTTTGTTTTTCACCCCTTTTACTGACCCTCCACAAATCAGCAAAATGGAGGTTGGCTAGACACCATTATGCTGAATTCGCATTAAGCAAATCACAAAAATTTCAGATTCAAGAGAATCAGATTTTTCTTGTAAAGTTCAACCAATTTTCTATTTTCTTTTGATAACCAAATGCAAGCTAACATAAAACACTGGCAGTAACAGGAGATCCACCACAATATGATTACACTGTGTTCCAAATTATTATGCAAATAATATTTTCTCAGATTTTCCCAAATTACCTATATGAATTGCAGTCATTGTAATTTTCCAGTCAAATAACTATTAGAGTACAACTGAAAGGTTTTTGTACAAACTGCCTATGATAACAGTATATTTTTAAAAAAATAAAAAACTCAAACTGCACTCAAAATGCATGTTCCAAATTATTATGCACAGCAGAGTTTTCAACCTTTTCATTTTAATGAACAACAAAAAAATGGTCATTTTTGAAATTATAAGCATTAGCAGGTTATTACAAACTGAAATCAAACGGTTTTCAACTCAAAACTTTATTCTAGGTGATGTTACATTTGCACATAGGACCCCTTGTTCAAAAGGAGCTTCTGAACTCTCTCGTCCATTGAATTTGTCAGGTTTTGGATGGTTTCTGTTTAATTGCTTTGCATGAGGACAGAATACCCTCCCAGAGCTGTTGCTTAGATGTGAACTGCCTCCCGCCATCATAGACACTCCTTATGATGATGCTCCAGAGGTTCTCAATGGGGTTTAGGTCAGGGGAGCATGGGTGCCACACCATAAGTCTGTCCTCATGCAAAACAATTAAAACAGAAACCATCCAAAACCTGACAAATTCAATGGACGAGAGAGTTCAGAAGCTCCTTTTGAACAAGGGGTCCTATGTGCAAATGTAACATCACCTAGAATAAAGTTTTGAGTTGAAAACTGTTTGATTTCAGTTTGTAATAACCTGCTAATTCTTATAATTTCAAAAATGACCATTTTTTTGTTCTTTATTAAAATGAAAAGGTTGATAACTCTGCTGTGCATAATAATTTGGAACATGCACTTTGAGTGCAGTTTGAGTTTTTTATTTTTTAAAAAATATACTGTTATCATAGGCAGTTTGTACAAAAACCTTTCAATTGTACTCTAATAGTTATTTGACTGGAAAATTACAATGACTGCAATTCATATAGGTAATTTGGGAAAATCTGAGAAAATATTATTTGCATAATAATTTGGAATACAGTGTATTTCCCATGGAATTCCTGCATTATGAACAGCATATTTTACCAATAAAGGAAGCCAGTCCAAAATAAAAAGTACATTAGAGAACTATATCACATACAATTTCATTGAGGAGTGAAGGTACACATTGGGTTCATGAAAGGTGACACTAATATACACTTAAAGAATTAAGATGGAGAATTGGATTACAATGTCAAGCTTACTGCATATTTTAAGAAAATATGCCTGTGGTTGGGTATGACAGCCCATTACAATCTTTCAGGTCACACTGAATGTTATACAAGCAGTAAACAGGATCCTTAGATTTCATCTCTCTCTGGATTTGGGATTAATAAATAAGGGTATTCATTTTCTGCTTCTTCCTCACCATGACATTTCAAATAAATAAAGTAATAATTAAATAACATTTGAAAGTGTAGTAAGCAAATCATATCATATCATTTTTCATACTGACTGAACTAGCCCTAAGGAAAAATACAATTAATTATAGCTTGAAATAATCAGTAAGAAAATGTGCTAGCAAAAAATCTGTCAGGAATTCCAAGCATGGATCTGGTTGAAGTAAAGTATAGCATATGTTGGGGGTGGATAAGTGGATAGATGACGCTCATGTAAAATAAATATTCATAATCCAAGTAAAGCTTCATTAGAGATTACATTGTATACTTAGCATGGTAATTAATCAATGATGAGGTAATGGTAACGGACAGAGAAAATGTGAACATGAACACTTTTTCACATGTAAATATAAATTTATTTTATATGTATTGGTCAACACTACATTGCATCTATAGCTGAATTTGGACATTTTGAAATTAAAAGATTTGTATATTCAGGAAGAACAGTTTTTACAGCGTTTTTGAATAATTTTGTCTCAATCACTTTCAGTCTGGTTTCACAAGTCCAACTTTCATGGTCCCAGTACAGACCATGCTGTCCCGGCAAGTTACGGGTCCCCTTATATGAAGTTAGCCTAAGTTAAGTTTGGGTCAGTAGATCCATGACTGATCCCAACATTGCAGTCCGTACTTGGTCCATGAATACGGCACGTGTGAGACCTGAGGTATAGGTCTTTCAAACTTTTAAAAGACTTTACTGTAGTCATTCTGTAAAGCACAATTCATGTGTTCTAAATAGAGATGAGGAGATCTTTTGAAATTTGAATTGGCCTGATTTTCAGCATTTCCCCCAAAATTTGATTCATGTTGAATAAATTCACTGCAAATTACAATACCGAAAAGCCTAATTACCAGAAGCTAAAGCTAATTGCCCGGAAAATGGAAAGTGAGAGAGAGACAGAAAGAGGAGAAATGTAATATTACCCTCCTTGTTTGCACTGTATATCTTATGATTACTTATCAATCAAGAGACATTGAGTTTTTGATTGCTATTCACAGACTGACATTGGAACTCGCATTTTCAATGTGTTTCAGCATTAAAAGTGGAACACCACTTTCAGAAGTCCTGTCCTAGTGAGAAGATGCCAAGGTTTCAATGCACGGTGGTGGTAAGAAGAGGTGTCATATGGGAACAGTGAGCAGCGTAAAGGAGCCTTGGGGTATTAGCTTTTTTTTCTCTTACATATGTTATGCCCTGTGTCCAGGGTCCAGACCCCAGAGCATAATAAGGGACATTCAACTTGAAGGGAATACATTTGCTGCAAATTGAATTACTTGGTATAATTGGCGCGATTTATTGAATTTGAATCTTGACAGATCCACTGATATCTACTGATAACTATACTACAAGGTAGTGTCCACACATTGCAGTTTTGTTGCAGTGGTTTATAAGGGTTCTGCTGTGATTTAAGCAGAAAACCACAATATGAAAAAATCTTTAACTCCACCACACAGCCAACTTCCATTTTTGAGTTTTTGTGTTTTCCTTCCCTTCTTCCATAGCCATAACATTTTTTATTTTTCTGTCTACATAAACATATGAGGGCTTGTTTTTTGCACTTTTGAATGACACCATTAATTTTACTACATAGTGTACTGGAAACAGGAAAAAAATTCCAGTGGGGAGAAATTGTGAAAAAAACGCAATTATAACATTGTATTTTGGAAATTGTTTTTACGGTGTACATTTTGTGGTAAAAAATGACCTCGCAATATGATTCTGTTAATCAGTATGACTATAGTGATACTAAACATGTACAGTTTTTTTTTATTATTTTAATGTGAAGAAAAAATTCTGAAATTTGCCAAAAACATTTCAGGGGTTGTATCACTACTTTCCGAGACCTGTTACGTTTTAAATTTTCTGTCGATGGAGCTGTGTGTTGGCTGATTTTTGCGGTGCGAGATAACCTTTTATCGATATCATTTTGGGATAGACAAGATGTTTTAATCGCTTGTAACAACCTTTTTTCTGGTATTACAGAGATAAAAAAAAATGTAATCTTGGCGGTCTTTATCTTTTTCATTTATGGTGTTTACCGATCGGGTTAATTATTTTTATATTTTGATAGATCAGACTTTTCCACATATATGTATTTTGCAATACCACATACTGTATGTCTATTTTTTTTTAACGTTATTTTTAATGTGGAGGGAAGGGGGAGATTTTAACTTTTAGGTTTTTTTAATTTAATATAATATTTTTTTTTAGTTTGTTTTACTTTTCACTCTTCTTAATAGTCCACGAAGTGAACTTCAAGCTGCAATTGTCTGATCACTTGTTCTATATACAGCAATGCTTTGCTGTATGTACTGCAAATCATGGTCTACTTTGAAGCCCAGCCATAGGCTGGATTTCAAAGGAGCTCTGTAATGGAAAGCACAGAGGTCTTCAATAGACCCCCAGCTATCAAAGCAACCCTTCGGCAACCCGCGATCACGTCACCGATGTGCGCATGAAATGGCCCGCTCCCATGGCAGTCAGTGTTAAATGCTACTGTCAGAGTTTGACAAGGACTTTTAACAGGTTAACAATTGTTAGAGGCAGGTCCTGGCCTGATCGATACAACCTTTTCTGACTTGCTCCATACATGTATGGCGTATGTAGTTAATGGGATTAACAAGCCATGTACCTGTATCAAATTTTTAAGTAAACAATGAAGGCTTATATTCAATAACTGCAAGCACAGATCTTGAAAATGAGGAATTGAAAAAAAATATGAGAAAGTGGTATAATTTTTCATTCCTCAAAGAATAATTATTTCCCAAAATTATAAAAAGTGATTTTTAGATTTGCGACATAATCTGACTGGCTAAAATGTGCAATGCTTTCCAGTCCATGATAATTCTATAATATCTATAGCTACTAGAGTTGAGCTGATGGATCCTCAGATGATAGGGTTTGAACCAAATTTCCTGAAACTCATGGCAGGTGCAGACAGGTACGGCTGATATACAGGCAGGCATCGCAGGTACAGACCGGTATGGCTGGTATACAGGCAGGCACGGCAGGTGCGGATAGGTACGGCTTATATACAGGAATATATTGCAGGTGCAGACAGGTACGGCTGGTATACAGGGAGGCAAAGTCAGATACAGGCAGGTACTGGAAGATATACTAGCACAGAGAACCTGGCAGAACTAGCAAGAATACAAACAAGTAGAGTGAATACGTTGCTCAGGCACCTCTGAACAGGTGGAGGTGCCTTAAATAATAAGTGTCTCCCAGACATTGGCTGGGGACACCTTTAGATGGTGCACGCTGTCTCTTTAAGAGACTGGGAGTGTGCGCGCTCTAAGTGCAGTGCCTGGGGATCTGCCAGACATGCGCAGACCCTGGGAACCAGCAGGAGGACGATGTGCAGAATGAGGGTTGGGGCAGTGAATAAGTCGGCATCCCTGCCAAGGGAGGGGAAAATGGTAAGCGGACAGGGACACCAACGCTACAGTTCCCATGTGAATTAAAACATTCTGCAATTTATTTTGTGAGGATCTCAAAATAAAAAAATGCTTGGCCTCCATTTTGGCAAACTATAAAGGGCTGGCAAATAGTACAAAAAAACACACAAAAAACGAATGCACACCTCACAGCTCAACTCTCTGGCAATTACCTTACTGCTCACTTCCTGCTGTCCGGTCCTCAGAACTTCTTCTTTCATGTGTTCCACTTCTCATCTGTCTGTTGTTTACTATAGGCTGGGACTTCCAATCACAACCAGGCTTTGAGGGGTCACTGCGCAATGTCAGGTCATAGAGCATGTCGTGATATCCCGACAGCCCAATCTTATGACAGATCGGGAGAGGCCCCAGAGCATAATAAGGGCCATTAAATTTGCAAATAATACTTCTCTGGGAATCAAATTTCCCGAGACAATCCGCACAAACAGGCAAATTTGAATTTTGCATGATCCTCTCATCTTTACTGACAACTGATTCATGCTACCTTATCAATGGGGAGTGTTGTTAGAGTTAGAAACTGGATCCGTCATTTCAGCCAGATATACCACATTTTACTTTGAAATGCTGCATTGTTTCATAGAAAATATTTAAAAGCTGGTCAGAGGCCAAGCTGTTTGGCTGACCATTCCAAAAGGCTGGTATCCCATGGCTTCTCCACACCTGCACCCCTTCAGTGACAGGTCTCTCTATACACATATATAGGGTAGAGTCCTGTTACTCAAGGGGAGCAGGGTGTGGAGAAGCCACTGGGAATTAGCCTTTTGGAATAGTCATTTGAGCCGCATGGTTCCTGGCCAGATTTTAAATGTATGTTTTCCATGAAACCTTTCAGTGTTTAAAAATGAAAGACTGCATTAAAGTCAAAAGCACTAGTGTGAGTATGAAACCAAAAAATGTGCATTGTTTACACTGTGTTCCAAATTATTATGCAAATAATATTTTCTCAGATTTTCCCAAATTACCTATTTGAATTGCAGTCATTGTAATTTTCCAGTCAAATAACTATTAGAGTACAATTGAAAGGTTTTTGTACAAACTGCCTATGGTAACAGTATATTTTTTAAAAAATAAAACACTCAAACTGCACTCAAAATGCATGTTCCAAATTATTATGCACAGCAGAGTTTTCAACCTTTTCATTTTAATAAAGAACAAAAAAATGGTCATTTTTGAAATTATAAGCATTAGCAGGTTATTAGAAACTGAAATCAAACAGTTTTCAACTCAAAACTTTATTCTAGGTGATGTAAAATTTGCACATAGGACCCCTTGCTCGAAAGGAGCTTCTGAACTCTCTCATTCATTGAATTTGTCAGGTTTTGGATGGTTTCTGCTTCAATTGTTTTGCATGAGGACAGAATACCCTCCCAGAGCTGTTGCTTAGATGTGAACTGCCTCCCGCCATCATAGACACTCCTTTTGATGATGCTCAAGAGGTTCTCAATGGGGTTGAGGTCAGGGGAGCATGGGGGCCACACCATAAGTTTGTCCAGTTTAATGCCCACAGCAGCCAGAGATGCAGATGCGTTATGTGCAGCATGAGACGGGGCATTATCATGCATGAAAATGATCTTGCTGCGGAATGCACAGTTTTTCTTCTTGAACCATGGCAGGAAGTACTGTTTGAGAAACTCAACATACATTATGGAGTTCATCTTTACCCCTTCAGGGATGCTAAAAGGGCCGACAATCTTTCTCCCCATGATTCCAGCCAAAAACATTACTCCACCTCCTCCTTGTTGGCGCCGTAGCCGTGTTTGCATGGGGTGTCCATCAACCAGCCATCCTCCACTCCATCCATCTGGACCATCGAGATCATTTCATACATGATAATGCCCCTTCTCATGCTGCACATAACACATCTGCATCTCTGGCTGCTGTGGGCATAAAACGGGACAAGCTTATGGTGTGGCATCCATGCTCCCCTGACCTCAACCCCATTGAGAACCTCTTGAGCATCATCAAAAGGAGTGTCTATGATGGCGGGAAGCAGTTCACATCTAAGCAACAGTTCTGGGAGGGTATTCTGTCCTCATGCAAAACAATTGAAGCAGAAACCATCCAAAACCTGACAAATTCAATGAATGAGCGAGTTCAGAAGCTCATTTCGAACAAGGGGTCCTATGTGCAAATATTACATCACCTAGAATAAAGTTTTGAGTTGAAAACTGTTTGATTTCAGTTTGAAATAACCTGCTAATGTTTATAATTTCAAAAATGACCATTTTTTTGTTCTTTATTAAAATGAAAAGGTTAAAAACTCTGCTGTGCATAATAATTTGGAACATGCATTTTGAGTGCAGTTTGAGTGTTTTCTTTTTTAAAAAATATACTGTTATCATAGGCAGTTTGTACAAAAACCTTTCAATTGTACTCTAATAGTTATTTGACTGGAAAATTACAATGACTGCCATTCATATAGGTAATTTGGGAAAATTTGAGAAAATATTATTTGCATAATAATTTGGAACACAGTGTATAGGCAGCCTTACAAAAAAGCTGTGTTATAATAACAAAAATGTATCTATTAGTGTTGAGCGAGCACTAAAATGCTCGGGTGCTCGAAGCTTGGGCCGAGCTCACCGTGATACTTGGGTTCTAGACCCGAGCAATGAGCCCAATGTTAGTCTATGGGAGACCCAAGCATTTTTGCGGCGGAACCCCCGGAAGTCTGTAGAAAGCCTAAAAAGTGCCCAAAACAATAGTGACAGTGCTCAAATGACATGGGGACAGCATGGGGATCGCCCCAGGAAGCATTTCTGACCCCCAGGTCACTGCTGTCAACAAAACGTCAGAGGTATTAAGCCACTTTTACGGGCTCACAATAAAATGTTCAAAAACTAAACTGAAACTGCTTTCCTGTGAATTATGTTAAGGAACATCCTTTCCATGGTAAAGACTTCTGTATAAGGTAAAATAAATAACCAAAAACAAAAATACTCTTCCACACCTTGGGCTATGTTCAGAAGTAGCATCTTTTATGCATTTTTGCACTTTTGTATTGCTTTCAACCGTGACAAATGCATTCACCGGGAAATGTCATTTTAACATTTTACAACCTTATCTGGCCATGTGCTGTGTGACACATGCATACAGTGCTGAAAAGACATGGGAACAGCATGGGGAAGACCCCTGGAAGCATCTCTGACACCCAAGTCACTGCCTAAAAGTGTGCCACATCAGAAGATGCAGAGTTGCAACTATCCCCATGCAAGTCCTTGTCCCAGGGCAGTGTTCAATTGTACGTCCCCCATTCCTTGCAATGCAAGCACAAGTATGCAGCCTGCCACCAACCCTCCCCCAGGCTGCAATACCATACTGCTAGCTTGCTTGCACTTGAAATTGTGCCTTTTAGGCATGTGGAGGCGGAATCTGGCCACCAAGTCATGGCTGCATCGGCGGCCTGGTATCCATACTCAGTCCCCAGCCGCCTGCGGCCGGGTGTCCACGCTTGGTCCCCAGCCGCCAGGTGGCGACCGGGGGTCTATACTCGGTCCCCAGCTGCTCCGCGACCAGGTGCCCACACTTGGTCCCCAGCTGCCTGGGGCCGGCCGGGTGTCCATAAATGATCCCCAGCCGCCCCTATTTGAAGGACAGCCTAACCACAAACACGTGGACAAGTGAATGTGGCCAGGGATGGTCCATCTGACTGACGCTGTCACACTGGGTTAATATTGTGGAAGCCGGGACACAGTTGGACACTGGGATGCAACACGTCCTCCAGACATAGAGGATTGCGGGTCCTGGGTCAATCAGGCTTCAACACAAAGTTCAGAAGGTAGACAGCAGCAGTGGTCGGCCTCCTACACAATGAGTAAATTATTCATGATCATGAGGCCATCCATCTCCTTAGCTTTCTGTTCCTTGGAATGCGAGCCCATGTATATAGTAGCGGCTAGGCCTGAGGTGGTCAGCGTTTTGGCGCATATCCTACCTCCTCCGAGGATTGATGGATGTTTTCCTGCTACTATCCCAGTTCTATGACTCTCGTTAAAACAAAGCTTCAGGTGATGAATGATGGATGAGGTGGTGGCAAAGGAGAAAGACCAGGAGGAACAGGGACCATTCACATCAATATCAGGCAAGTCAACCACACATGTCTTGTAGGATATGTTTCTGTACCAAAAGGAGCAGTTCGACTACACAGTTATAGGGCATACAGTGAGTGCAATGCCTAACAAAAATTTCAAGGCACTCCAATGCCCCTTGGAAGTGACATGGAGGTCAGAGGGCCTTAACTAAACCATTTTTTCCATTTATAGCAACTGGGTCTCCTGTACACTATTGGCCTAAGCAGTGAATGGAAGGATTTCCAAAAATTATGAGGAACTGCAATGCCACTTGAAACAGACGTGGATTACAGCATACTAAAAACCTTCTACCCATTATTGGGGAGTGGGTCTCCCTTAGTGTTCGCATATGCATTGAAAAGCAAAAGTTGACTAAAATTAGGAGGAAATGCAATGCCCGTTGGAAGAGTCGTGGAGGTTAGAGTTAATTAAAAAAAACTTTTCAATGCCCCTTGGAAGAGCTGTGGAGTTCAGAGTGGTTTAACAAGACGCATTTAATGCCCCTTGGAAGAGACATGGAGGTCAGAGTGGTTTAACAAGACGGTTTTAATGCCCCTTGGAAGAGACGTGGAGGTCACAGTAGCTTAACAAGACGGTTTTAATGTCCCTTGGAAGAGTGGTGGAGGTCACAGTAGCTTAACAAGACGGTTTTAATGCCCCTTGAAAGAGTGGTGGAGGTCACAGTAGCTTAACAAGACGGTTTTAATGCCCCTTGGAAGAGCTGTGGAGTTCAGAGTGGTTTAACAAGACAGTTTTAATGCCCCTTGGAAGAGTGGTGGAGGTCACAGTAGCTCAACAAGACAGTTTTAATGCCCCTTGGAAGAGTGGTGGAGGTCACAGTAGCTTAACAAGATGGTTTTAATGCCCCATGGAAGAGTGGAGGAGGCAACAGTAGCTTAACAAGACAGTTTCAATGCCCCTTGGAAGAGTGGTGGAGGTCTGAGTATCTTAACAAGACGGTTTTAATGCCCCTTACAAGAGCCATGCAGTACAGCATATTAAAATATATATGGTCTCCCATAGTCTTTGCCTATGCCTTCCAAGCAAAAGCTGCCAAAGATTAGGACGGAGGAATTTGCAATGCTGGCAACATGGACCACGGTCACCCTGGTGGTATAGTGGTGGTGGAGGCTGAGGATAAAGAGAAGAGCAAAAAACAGCCGAAATGAGGAAGCATATACCCATGTGTTGGTGTGAAGCGGTGCATGGGAATACACCTCCCGAAATAACACAGTGGATTTGACTTTATGTTACTCTGCTGTCATTTGGTGGTGATGAGAAGTCTGGCCCAATCCAGCCCTTGTTCATTTTGATAAGGGTCAGCTTGTCAGTATTGTCAGTTGACAGGCGAGTGCGCTTATCAGTTATAATTCCCCCAGCGGCACTAAAAGCACGCTCCGATAACACGCTAGCGGCAGGGCAGGCCAGGACCTCCAAGGCATACAGAGCGAGTTCATTCGAAGTGTCCAGCTTGGATACCCAATAATTAAAAGGCACAGAGGAATCACAAGGATGCTGGTACAGTCGGCAAGTTACTCGCTCACCATCTTTTGAAACGTTCCACTCCTTGGGAGAGTACCCCACGCCTCAGGGCCTGTAAGCTGGGTGGGTCTCAGAAAACTGTTCCATAATGTTGACAGTGTTCCCTTGCCTCTGCTGGATTGGAGTTGCGTCTCTCTCGCCTGTACGCCTTGGTTGGTCATCGAACTGTGACCTCTGCCGCTAGCGTGTTCAGATGGGAATTTTTTTAACAGTTCTGCAGCAAGGGCCTTCTGGTACTGCCACATTTTTGTAGACCTCTCCACCTCAGGAATAAGAGAGTGAAAGTACTCTTTGTAGCGGGGGTCTAAAAGTGTCACCAACCAGTAATCACTGTCACCCAACATTTTGACAACGTGAGGGTCACGGTTAAGGCAGCGTAACATAAAGTCAGCCATGCGTGCCAGACTGGTAACGAGCAAGACTTCCGTGTCCTCACCAAGATGACGACTGACCATGCTCTACTCCTTATCCTCCTCCTCCTCCTCCCCCCTGTCCTCAGGCCACCCATGCTGACCCAACGGTATGACAGTTGTACAGATACTACGGTCTACAGCACATGATACCAGCTCTTGTTCTTCCACCTCATCCTCCTCCTCTCCCTCATTGTCCCCCAATGCACGTTGGGATGAGATGAGGCTGGGCTGCGTGTAATCGCCCATTATTGCTTCTTGATCCATCTCATCATACTCTGGCTGCAATGCCTCCTCTTTAATTCTCTGCAAAGTGCGTTGCAAAAGACAGACAAGTGGGATGCTGATGCTAATGATGGCGTCATCGCCACTCACCATCTTGGTGGACTCCTCAAAGTTTGTCAGGATGGTACATTTGTCAGACATCCAGGTCCACTCCTGAGGTCTTATGTGTGAAGTCTGACCTGAATATCGACGGCCTTGTTGCAGCTGGTACTCCCCAACTGCTCTCTTCTGCTCACAAATCCTTTGCAACATGTGGAGGGTGGAGTTCCAACGTGTGGGGACATCACGCACCAGTCGGTGTGACGGAAACTGCAAACGCTGCTGCAACACACAAGGGCGACGGAAGCTGCAGCCGACTTCTGAAAATGAGCTGACAGGCGGCATACTTTGACGAGCAGATCTGGCAACTCGGGGTATGATTTAAGAAACCGCTGAACCACGAGGTTAAGCACATGAGCCAGGCATGGTACGTGTGTGACCTCGCCTCGCCTCAGAGCCGCCACCAGGTTATGGCCATTGTCACACACGGCCATGCCTGGATGTAGGTTCAGCGGTCTCAGCCACAGATCTGCCTGCTCTTTCACAGCTGTCGACAACTCACAAGTAGTGTGAGGTTTATCACCTAAGCTTATGAGTTTCAGCACAGCCTGTTGCCGCTTGGCTGAGGCAGTACTGCAGTGCTTCCAGCTTGTAACTGATGTGGTGATATCTGAGATGGAGGCTGAACTTGAGGAGGAAGAGGAGGATGTTGCGAAGGAGCTGTACACTGTGGGGGCAACTCTGACTGACATAGGGCCCGCAATCCTCAGTGTGGGTAGGATGTGTTCCGTCCCAAGGTCCAACTGGGTCTCTGCTTCCACTATGTTTACCCAGATGTACCGTCCCTGGCCACAAGCACTTGTCCACGTGTTCGCTGTCAAGTGGACTCTCCCAGTAACTGCGTTGTTGAGGGAACGGCAGATGTTTTGGGACACGTACTTGTGTAGTGCCGGGATGGCACACCGGGCAAAATAGTGTTGGCTGGGGACTGAGTACTGAGTGACGGCCACCACCATAAGGTTGCGGAAGGATTCCGTCTCCACCAGCCTAAAAGGCAGCATTTTCAACGCAAGCAGTCGTGAAATATGCGAATTTAGGACAGTGGCCTCTGGGGCGTTGGCTGCGAATTTGCTCTTTCATTCAAAGGTCTGGGATATGGACAATTGAACGCTGCGGTGGGATGTGGACGTGGACGTTGATGCTGTTTCTTGAGAAACTGCCATAACAAGTGAAGACTCAGAGGAGGGGGCATCTTTGCATGCAGTATGGACAGGGGATTGCCTTGCACACACAACAGGGGGTTCTCTTACACACACAACAGCAGAAGAACCAGTGGTGACACCCGCTGACACTGGTCGTGGACCCTGAGGTTCACCTCACAAAGTCGGGTGCTTTGCTGACATGTGCATAATCATGCTGGTGGTGGTCAGGCTAGTAGTTTTGTCACCCCTGCTGATGCTGGCATGGCAGGTGGTGCAAATGGCCTTTTTGGGGTTATCAACAGAGTCTTTAAAAAAATTCCAGACTCTGGAAGACCTACCGGTTGTACTAGCGATGTCCCTCATGTTGGTGTTGCGGGGAACTGTTGCCCGCCTTCTGTGTGCGGCCAACACACTGCTTCTTCCTGCCTGTTGGGGTACTCTGCCTCCCTCCCCCTGTGAGCTGCTGGCCTCGCTCTGCGTGTCCTCCTGCCATGTTGGGTCAGATACTAGATCATGCACCACCTCCTCCTCCTCCACTTGCACACCACGATCCTCCTCCTCACTTCGTGGCAATTGTGTCTCGTCATCGTCCACTTCTTGTAAGAAATTGCCAGCGTCGACTTCCCGTGGCCGTGGCTGTTCAAATATTTGGGCATCGCTACATGGGATCTCTTTTTCCACCACTTCAAGCGGAGCAGGCGAGGGGCACAAATATGGAAATGGACCAGTGAACAGCTCTTCAGAGTGTCCAAGTGTGGGATCAGTTGCTGTCTTATGACACTCGGCATGGTGGGAGGAAGGAGCATCAGGGTGAGGAGGAGTATGTGGTCGAGACTCATGGCTACTAAAACTTGACCGTGTGGAAGACAGACCGGAGGTGGTGGTGCCCAGGTAACTGGAAGTATTATCTGCTATCCAATTAATAACCTGTTCACACTGATCAGTTCGTAATACTGGTGTTGTAGTGTGCTTCCCTAGTAATTCGGTCAAGAAGTGGGAGCAAGAAGATGTGGCTGTTGGTTGTGGCACATTTTCACCTTGGCCACGGTCCCATCATCTACACGCACCATCACCAGAACGTCCAGTTCCACGTCCCTTGCCACGCGCCTTGCCCATTGTAAATTAAGTAAAGTAGCTTACACTCGCACTATCAATGGAAAAAGGGTAATAATAAGGACATTAGAACCGTGGAAGAGGAAAACCACAGTTCTATTTCTCTGGCCTACACCAGAGTCTTTTAAACAGATATATTTGTGTCTGAACACTGAGCGAGACACTCAATTTTTTTTATTTTTTATGTAAAAAAGGCAAAAAGGTGGATAATACAGAGATTTGAACCGTGGAACTGCAAAACCAGAGTTCTAGTTATCTGGCCTACACCAGAATCTTTTAAACAGTTATATTTGTGTCTGAACAGTCAGCGAGACACTATTGCTGTTTTTTTTTACGGAAAAACGGCCAAAAACTGGATAAAACAGAGATTTGAACCGTGGAACTGCAAAACCACAGTTCTAGTTATGTGGCCTACACCAGAATCTTTTAAACAGATATATTTGTGTCTGAACAGTCAGGGAGACACTATTACTGTTTTTTTTTTTACGGAAAAAATGCCAAAAGCAGGATAATACAGAGATTTGAACCATGGAACTGCAAAACCACAGTTCTAGTTATCTGGCCTACACGAGAATCTTTTAAACAGATATATTTGTGTCTGAGCAGTCAGGGAGACACTATTACTGTTTTTTTTTACGGAAAAAATGCCAAAAGCAGGATAATACAGAGATTTGAACCGTGGAACTGCAAAACCACAGTTCTAGTTATCTGGCCTACACCGGAATCTTTTAAACAGATATATTTGTGTCTGAACAGTCAGGGAGACATTATTACTGTATTTTTTACTGAAAAAAGGCCAAAAGCTGAATAATACAGAGATTTGAACCGTGGAACTGCAAAACCACAGTTCCAGTTATCTGGCCTACACCGGAATCTTTTAAACAGATATATTTGTGTCTGAACAGTCAGGGAGACACTATTACTGTTTTTATTTTAAGCAAAAAAGCCAAAAGCAGGATAATACAGAGATTTGATCCGTGGAACTGCAAAACCACAGTTCTAGTTATCTGGCCTACACCAGAATCTTTAAAACAGATATATTTGTGTCTGAACAGTCAGGGAGACACTATTACAGTTTTTTTTTACGGAAAAAATGCCAAAAGCAGGATAATACAGAGATTTGTACCGTGGAACTTCAAAACCACATTGCTAGTTATCTGGCCTACACCAGAATCTTTTAAACAGATATATTTGTGTCTGAACAGTCAGCGAGACACTATTACTGTTTTTTTTTACAGAAAAACTGCCAAAGGCAGGATAATACAGAGATTTAAACCGTGGAACTGCAAAACCACAGTTCTAGTTATCTGGCCTACACCAGAATCTTTTAAACAGATATATTTGTGTCTGAACAGTCAGGGAGACACTATTACTGTTTTTTTTTATGGAAAAAAAGGCAAAAGCAGGATAATACAGAGATTTGAACCGTGGAACTGCAAAACCACAGTTCTAGTTATCTAGCCTACACCAGAATCTTTTAAACAGATATAATTGTGTCTGAACAGTCAGGGAGACACTATTACTGTTTTTTTAATGGAAAAAATGCCAAAAGCAGGATAATACAGAGATTTGAACCATGGAACTGCAAAACCACAGCTCTAGTTATCTGGCCTACACCAGAATCTTTTAAACAGATATATTTGTGTCTGAACAGTCAGGGAAACACTGTTACTGTTTTTTTTTACAGAAAAAATGCCAAAAGCAGGATAATACAGAGATTTGAACCGCGGAACTTCAAAACCACAATTCTAATTATCTGACCTTCACCAAAATCTTTTAAACAGATATATTTGTGTCTGAACAGTCAGCGAGACACTATTACTGTTTTTTTTTATGGAAAAAAGGCCAAAAGCAGGATAATACAGAGATTTGAACCGTGGAACTGCAAAACCAGAGTTCTAGTTATCTGGCCTACACCAGACTCTTTTTGTTAGGTGTTGGGCTGTTGCTGGATTGGAAATGGGTCCAGAACCTTCTGTTGTCTTCCATTTTGGTCCAGCCAGGGCTGATGCTGCTCAGCATTGTCATCAGCCCCAACGCCTAGCTGGTCCATGATATATACCGATTGTCTCTTGGGTATTTGTGCCTAGCAATGTTAAGCATAGGTTGCTGAGGGAGACAGGGCTGTTGGAGCTTAAGTTCAGGATTCTCCGCACTGAGCATGTCCGTGACCTGGTGGACCGTGATTGGTGGTTTGGCAACCACCTGATCCGGTGACCTGGCACCACCAAATTGGTCACGGATGACGCCACCAATAGTGCGAAGGTGGGCAAGGCTTAATCTTTAAAAGATCCGCCCACAAACATGGCGGCGCGCTCTGATCGTTGAGCAGTGATGCTGATGTGCGGACGACTGTGTTCCACATAGTTTCCATAGGCAGGTGTAGTGGAAATAGGCAAGCTAGTGGAAATAGGCAGGTAGCTCCGTCTTGCAGTCTGGCTCTGCCAAATGGGTCACCTAACACCCCGAGCAACCTGCAGACGTCCTGTCCACGGCTATCGCCTGTCAGCCACGTGGAGTAATACCCTTCAGTCCGGTAGCACGCCGGCTGGAGGCACGTGTACCCGTCGGCATAGTCACACACGCATCCTAGAGCCACCAGTGTAGTCCCTGTGTAGTTAACAGGGCTACACCTACTTCTCCGGTCGCGCATCTCCAGTGCAGTTAACGGAGATTGAGCGAACCGCTATACCCATTCCTGTGTGCAATAACACGGAAGGGTTTATCATTTAAGTTGGTTGCTTTCCTTTTCACCCGGAAAGTGTTCGGCAGCAGTCCACCAGGCTGCATCGCGGACCCCGGGGGGGTTGCGTTCCATTATAATAAAGTTGTCTGCAACCACCCTCCTAACACTTTTAAACAGATATATTGGTGTCTGAACAGTCACAGACACACTCAATTTTTTTTTTGGGGGGGGGGATACCAAAGGGTTAATAAGACGCATATTTGGACAGTCTGACTGAGGAAAAAATAATAATACAGGATTTAGATGAAAAAAAAAAGATTTTTCCTGGCCCCTGAGACCGGGGGATAAGTCTAGCAATTTGACCAGCAGGAGCACACAGGACTGTAATGCAGTGTTTGTTGGTATAACCACTGCGTCTCCTGTACAGCCTGCCTGATATCTGGGATGGATATTAGTCCTGAGAAGGACAGTTTGTTTGATTTGGCAGGCTTTAGAGACCCTACACCAGAGGTCCCCAACCTTTCTTGCACCATGGACCAGCTTTAAGCAAGACCAGTTTTCCACGGCCCGGTGGGGGTGGGGGCGGGGCTTTGGTCATATGGGGGTGGGGTTATGGAGGGGTGGAGCTGTATGGGGAGGATGCTGGCGGGACCTCGGTGTACAGCGCTGCTAAGTAGCAGCATTGTACATTGAGCGTCAGTGTATACAGCGCTGCTGCTTATCAGCGCTACACACTGAACACCGGTACCGGGAGCCGCGTCACTGAAGCCAGTCTGCTGCCCCAGCACGCCCCACATAACATGTTCTGCCGGGGGCGTGTCAGTGAGGAGAGCCTGCCGCCCCACCCCGTCAGGAACACACCATGCTGTGCAGGAGGGCCGCGTCACTAAGACCCGCCCGACGCCCCACCCCGTCAGGAACACACCATGCTGTGCAGGAGGGCCGCGTCACTAAGACCCGCCCGACGCCCCACCCCGTCCTGCATAATGTTCTCTGCCGGGAGCTGCGAGCTGTCACGGCTATGGCAGAAAACATTATAAATCCACACAGAGCGAGCTCTGACCAGGCGCAGGGCCGCGGAGCTAGCTGTCAGCGGCGCCGCGGACCGGCTGAAAAACCCCAACGGCCCGGTCCTGGTCCGCGGACCGGCGGTTGGGGACCTCTGCCCTACACTACCTATTTCGCACTATATATCTCTCCCTAACTCAGCAGCACTGACCCTACACTGTCTGATCCCGGGTGACTGTGTCCAAGATGGTGGCACCCGGTTTTAAATACTCGAGGTGACGCTGTGCGGCCAGCCAATCACTGTAATGCCCACAAACAACATGGCTGCGGCATTACAGTGACTGGCTGGCAATCCCTGCATGTTCATTGGCTCTGTAAAGAGTGCCAAACGTGCAGGGCGGAGACCCGAGCTCCCGCCCGAGTAACCCGGAAATACTCAGTGCTCGCCAACATCCCGAGTAGTGAGATGCTCGGGCGAGTACCGAGCAGTGTCGAGCATGCTCGCTCAACACTAGTATCTATAGCTAAGGTATCTTCAACTATTCATAAATAGTACATTAACATTTGGGACCAAGAACAATGGAAAATAACTACACATAGCTAAAAAATTTATATGAAGCCTTCATTGGTTATCTACTGCATCCACATTGATAAACAAACACAGTTTTATACTCCAATTAACACATTGTAAATATGGTGCTTCTTCATTTCTTCTTACAAATCCTCAAATCAAAAGTTGTATTTGCCATGAAAGATTATAGTGCATGAGCATTCTTAAGAATTCTCATCCACAATAATCTCGCAATGATCTCACACTGCCAAGAATAATGGCAACATACAATATGTGCACAAAACAATCTATTACAGATCGCTTGTGTGCATTGCTATGAGATCTACCTGTGGTAACAAGATATCAAATGAAAGCAAATTGGTCATAAAGTCATAATATGAAAGATAATCTAGCAATTTTAAAAGGTTTTGACAACTGATGTTGCAGGTTTCTTTAGATGTATATACGATATTCAGAAATGGTTAAAACCCAGTTGCTTGAAGATAACAGAATTATCCTTCTCAATTCAAAACTGAGACAAAACAGCTGGAGATTGGAATATGCATAGCTCCCTACAGGCAGTTGATGATGAGCATGAAAGTGCACAATACATCTGCAAGTGCTGTTACTGATTGAAACCTGGCAGGATGCTAATCTTCCTGCCATTTTCCACATATGATCCACCCAGTAAAATAGCTGTAGGTAAAGTATCTAACCAAGTTCTTGTATAGAGTAAATAAACGGTCACTGCAATATAAAACTATTAATAGAGAAAACTTGGTTTAACTTTGTACATGGTATTATCAAATCAATATGAGGTATGTAAGAAGTGTTACATAGTAGTATAAGTTGTGCACACTGTGACTAGAATATGGCTCATTTTGTACTGATACAGAATATCTTATACTTGGTAAATCCAGAAACTTATTTATTCCCTATACTAGACCTCTAAGCTTATTTATACCTTAGATCAGACCTATAAACACATTCAGACCCCAAACCAGACCCATAACACTACTCAGACACCATGCAAGCTCCTAAAATGTACTCAGACCTCCAATTAAGCAAAAAAAAGATTAATATATACAGTTAGGTCCAGAAATATTTAAACATTGACACGAGCTTTGGAATTTTAGCTGTTTACCAAAATATATTCAAGATAAAGTTATATAATCGCTTAAAGTGCAGACTCTCAGTTTTAATTTAAAGGTATTCAGCTCTTCAATATGCAACTGCCTCTTTTTAGAGTGACCAAAAGTAAGTGGACAGATATTTCGAAAGCTCTTTAATGGGCTGCATGGGCTATTCATTCATTAATCCAATTAAGCAGATAAAGGGCCTGGAAGTGATTTTAGTTGTGGCAATAGAATTTGGAAGCTGTTGCTGTGAATCCACAATATATAATCAAAAGAATGCTAAATGGGAGAGAAACAGACCATCATTAGGCTAACAGAAATGTTAGGAGTGGCCAAATCAACAGCTTGGCTCATTTTGCAAAAAAAAAAAGAGCTCATTGGTGAGCTTGGGAACTGAAAAGGCCTGGACTTCCACAAAAGAGGACAGTGGTGTATGATCGTATAATCCTTTCCATGGTGAAGAGAACTACATTCACAACATCCACCCAAGTGAAGAACACTACCCAGTAAGTAGGTGTTCCAGTATCTAAGTCTACCATAAATAGAACACAGAGAACACTTCACGAGAGCAAGTACAGAGGGTTCACCACAAGGTGCAAACCATTAATCAGCCTTAAAAATAGAAAGCCCAGATTAGACTTTTCCAATAAACATCTAAAGAAGACAGCCCAGTTCTGGAAAAGCATTCTTTGGACAGATGAACCTAAGAACAAACGATACCAGAATGACAGGAAGAAGAAAGTGTGAAGGATGCTTGGAAAGGCTCGTGATTAGGGATGGGTGAACCTGAACTGTAAAGTTTGGGGTCTGTACCGAACAACTAATGTCCGTGTACGGACCCCCAAGCACAGACTTTTCCAGGAAGTCCGTGCTACTGTTCAGATTCGGTTACCCGAACAAAGTTTGTTGAAAGGCTGCAGCACAGCCAATCAACAAGCGTTGCCAGTGTGAACACAGACATGACAAGTATAGGCATGACTGTGATTGGCCAGGGCACACTTTAAAAAAAAAAATGAGGTACGGTCCCTCTATGTTTGCTAACTAGTGCAGGTAAAGCTGACAGCTGCGGGCTGCAGCCCTCAGCTGTCAGCTTTATATTTGCTGGTTATCAAAATTAATTGAACAGTGGTTTATTGTCAATGCATTTCAAAGTCAAAAATGACTTCTTTCTCAGGAAAACCACATGTGACTTTGAACTGTGTTGACAATAAATCACTATTCAATTTTATCTTGTTTTCAGATCCTTTCTGGAATCAGCAGCACATTTGAAGTCCACAATTCCTTGTTGTATGGTACTATTTTCACTTAAACTGCATCTCAGTTTTTTAATTTTAAATCAAAAATAGTGGCATGCAGAATCATGAAGATTCGGTCACTGAACAAATATTTCTCTGCTTAACTGTTTATACTGTACATAAACCACAATTACTTCATTTATAACATTACCACAAGCAACATGTGAGGCTGGCCAGGTTCGTGATTATGTGTGTTAAGACCAGTGGTAGCTTTGTCCCTTATTACAGAACTAGAAGCATAGATGTATTAAAAGAAATAATGTCCTCCTCTAGTGCACATACAAGAGCAGTTTTGCAATGTCTAGATTGCTGGCATTCTCCATCTGGTTTTGCACTGCATTCTTTCCATTTAGAAGGGTGCGCTATCTCTTTTGTTACCTTGTTACTCATCCTGAATAACCTTAGGTAGTTTATTGATATTAATAGTGGCTACATGTAGTTCAGGCCCCATAGTGACATAAGTAGGCAAGTGAAATTTGAATAACTAAGTAAGTACATGTGATAAAATAACATTCTGTACTGTACAATGGCCTGTCATAATTTTGTATATATGCTCCAAATTATTTATGCCACCACATCTGGCACATCAATGGTGAGGTTCTAGATCATTTTTGAGTGCTACTTTGGAAATCAGAACATAACAACATACTGTATTCACGATGAACAGCTGAGAAGTCAAAATGCTTAGAGTTACAGAAAATACTGTGAATGTACTGGAAATGATGTCACCAGTAGATATTTATCAGAAAGATTATCATTTCTTCTATAATTACACTGATGTCAACAGATGTTCATGAATATTCAAATGTAAGTCTTGAATAGACGTAAAGTCTGCCTTCCTCCTACGTTATACCCAGGCTAGGGAGCTGCGACTCATGCACATAGCCACTAATTAGCTGACAGGTATCAAACATCCTTTTGATTTTAATTTTATAAATGTCGCTTTCATGTGTATTATTTATTATATTGTCATGTGCTTTTCTCATTGGTATTCCTGAATCATATTTTCTTCCTTTAGAGGTGGAATTACTAAATGTAGAATTTTTGAAGAACTGGGGCCACTAGTTAAGGTTGTATACTGGAGATGAATGTCCACAGCTATCATGGAGAACAGTCTCTGTCTACCATAATGCCAGTTGTGCAATGGAAATGTGAATTAATAAAGAAAAACAGGGCTGTTAAGGGTTCATAAAGATTACAGTATTATAGCTATGTACAAATTCCACATTTACTACAGAGGCTTACACAGCCTCTTCTTTGTATATTCCAAACAGAAACAATGTGGCTTGTTCTCTCATATGCTTTGTAGTATCCTCAAAGAGCATTGCTGCTTAGGAGAGAATATGTTCAGAATACAATGTTGTACTGAGATATGGCAGCATGAGGATTGCCTGGCTTCTTGTTCTTTATTTGATTTAATTAAGCTTAATGCCTCCATTGAAATATTAAAAAAACACAATTCACATTTAAATTAAATTAATAAATTAAGTAAATTAACACATTTAAAATTATGAAATTTGAAAGGATAGTGACAAATACCTGTGAAGAAAAATATAAAGCATGGCATTTATTTTTCATTATATGAGTTTTTGTCATATTGTGTATTGAGTGTTGGAAAATATATAAAGTGAAATAGTATAATAATAAAAAAAGACTTGGTTACTTTTTTTGACTTGTTTTGCTATTTTTTTTTAGCAAAATTCTTCAAAATGGTGTTCTCAGTTCATAAATTTAGCACAAGAGAAATACTCTTTATTTTTGTATTTGACAAGTCTTTTTTAGAACCAAATGTTGCAAAATCTTTAAAAAGTTGGAAAAAATGTGCCAAATTGAAAACTTCTTCAGAAACTTTACTCCAGAGGGATATAGTAGTGAGAGTAATACAAAAAGAACAGAGGGGAATACAGGGTAAAGGAATAGTCAGATTACCAAACATTGATTAGCAGTCTTCAACTGTTGGGCAGCGCACGGAGCCGTCCCAGTCTCGGACGTGGAGACAAATAGCAGAAAAACAAGAAAATCCTCCAGTGGTAGCCAAAAATATACAGTACAGACCAAAAGTTTGGACACACCTTCTCATTTAAAGATTTTTCTGTATTTTCATGACTTTGAAAATTGTACATTCACACTGAAGGCATCAAAACTATGAATTAACACATGTGGAATTATATACTTAGCAAAAAAATGTGAAACAACTGAAAATATGTATTATATTCTAGGTTCTTCAAAGTAGCCACCTTTTGCTTTGATGACTGCTTTGCACACTCTTGGCATTCTCTTGATGAGATTCAAGAGGTAGTCACCGGAAATGGTTTTCACTTCACAGGTGTGCCCTGTCAGGTTTAATAAGTGGAATTTCTTGCCTTATAAATGGGGTTGGGACCATCAGTTGTGTTGTGCAGAAGTCAGGTGGATACACAGCTGATAGTCCTACTGAATAAACTGTTAGAATTTGTATTATGGCAAGAAAAAAGCAGCTAAGTAAAGAAAAACGAGTGGCCATCATTACTTTAAGAAATGAAGGTCAGTCAGTCCGAAAAATTGGGCAAACTTTGAAAGTGTCTCGAAGTGCAGTTGCAAAAACCATCAAGCGCTGCAAAGAAACTGGCTCACATGAGGACCGCCCCAGGAAAGAAGACCAAGAGTCACCTCTGCTTCTGAGGATAAGTTTATCCGAGTCACCACCCTCAGAAATCACAGGTTAACAGCAGCTCAGATTAGAGACTAGGTCAATGCCACACAGAGTTCTAGCAGAAGACACATGTCTACAACAACTGTTAAGAGGAGACTTTGTGCAGCAGGCCTTCATGGCAAAATAGCTGCTAGGAAACCACTTCTAAGGACAGGCAACAAGCAGAAGAGACTTGTTTGGGCTAAAGAACACAAGGAATGGACATTAGACCAGTGGAAATCTGTGCTTTGGTCTGATGAGTCCAAATTTGAGATCTTTGGTTCCAACCATCGTGTCTTTGTGCGACGCAGAAAAGGTGAACGGATGGACTCTACATGCCTGGTTCCCACTGTGAAGCATGGAGGAGGAGGTGTGATGGTGTGGGGGTGCTTTTCTGGTGACACTGTTGGGGATTTATTCAAAATTGAAGGAATACTGAACCAGCATGGCTACCACAGCATCTTGCAGCGGCATGCTCTTCCATCCGGTTTGTGTTTAGTTGGACCATCATTTATTTTTCAACAGGACAATGACCCCAAACACACCTCCAGGCTGTGTAAGGGCTATTTGACCAAGAAGGAGAGTGATGGGGCGCTAAGCCAGATGACCTGGCGTCCACAGTCACCAGACCTGAACCCAATCGAGATGGTTTAGGGTGAGCTGGACTGCAGAGTGAAGGCAAAAGGGCCAACAAGTGCTAAGCATCTCTGGGAACTCCTTCAAGATTGTTGGAAGACCATTTCCGGTGACTACCTCTTGAAGCTCATCAAGAGAATGCCAAGAGTGTGCAAAGCAGTCATCAAAGCAAAACGGGGCTACTTTGAAGAACCGAGAATATAAGACATATTTTCAGCTGTTTCACACTTTTTTGTTAAGTATATAATTCCACATGTGTTAATTCATAGTTTTGATGCCTTCAGTGTGAATGTACAATTTTCATAGTCATGAAAATACAGAAAAATCTTTAAATGAGAAGGTGTGTCCAAACTTTTGGTCTGTACTGTATAAAGTGAAATTTATTGATCACATTAAAAACTGTAGTAGCAGGTCACCAAATGAGATCCAATAGACATAGGAGAAACAGACCAACTAGTTTCAGTTTAACGTCTTAATCATGGTATAGCTACTAAGGAAGAACATGATTAAGGCCTTAAGCTGAAACTACAGTAGTTGGTCTATTTCTCCTAAGTCTATTGGATCTCATTTGGTGACCTGCTACTACAGTTTTTAATGTGATCAATAAATTTCACTTTATATATTTATGGCTACCACTTGAAGATTTTCTTGTTTTTCTGATAGTAGGGAGATGGACCAAAAAAATGATGCGACATTTGATAAAAATTGTATTTCATTAATTTGTCTAAAACTTCTGGATAACCAAAGTTGTGGAAGAGTAATAAAAATACATTGACAAAGAAAGACAACTTAAAAATAGAGCAAAGTGTACAAAGAATAAGGTGTAACTACTAAAGCAACTAAAAATGAGCAAATTACTCCAGAAAACTGGAGAAGCAGCAATATCTGGGTCTTAGAGTTATACTATAAAAATGAGAATTCAAAATCTTTAAGAGACTGATATATTTAGGGTTTTTTTTTTAAACAAGACCCTAAAGCACAGAAATATTGCAGCATCTTCACTACAATGCATCTGGTGGTGTTTACGGTTAAAGATCTACTTCTCAAATTCTCAATTGATTTATGGCAAGGCAATGGGTCACAGATTAGAATTGCTTGAAATACAACTTAAAAGTCTTATTCTTCTAATCCTTCAAGTAAAATTATTAAAAATCGAATTAACTCTTAACTGCAGAAATGATCCTTGTGTGTTTATCTTATAAAGTGGTGCTATAATACAGATATTGTGTTAGAAAATCTTAAGGCTCACATGAGCACATGTCTGTCACAGAAGAGTAACAGATGAAAAGCAGCCAAAAGTGCTTTTGTAAACTGGGCACAGGAAGGGACATTTTTAAGAGAAAACATATAAAACAGCAGGTCCATTGTGCTTCTCTTACCATAATGCTTTTAGTCTGTTTATGTCAAAAATACCAAACATAAATGTCACTAAGTGATGGCCTGGCAGGATAAAATTCACATCAGTGACTACTACATATAAAACATCTATTATAGTTCCTGTTGAGAAACATTTTGCTTAATTTGATGGTTAGTAAATGTTTCAATGTATTAATTCCACATTATTATAAAATATATATCTCTTATTAATTTAAATAAAGGTTGATATGAACAAATATTGGTCTCTGCTATAATTAATAGATATAAAAAACTACAAGTAGCTAAAAATGCATAATATTAGGATAAAAAGCCAAACCAGAAGCTCCATTTGCAAACGTGTTTCAGGGTGTTTGCCCCACATCAATGGAAAGCAGGAGTATTGATTTGGCTGATATGACGGGATATATGGTATAAAATTTCTCTTTGTGGAGAAAGTCTGCTTTTAGCAACTTATAGGCTATGTGATGCTTCATTGGAATTTAAATATGCAAATAGCCTTGTCCTGGAACCCTAGTGCCACCTATTTGAAGTAGCAATCCTAAAAGTCAATATCAACCTTTCATTAAAAGTTCTTGCCACATGACTTAGGATAAGAAGCCAAACCAGAAACTCACTTTACAAATACCTGTTTTGAGCTGACCTGATACTCTCTACAAGGACAAACTTTTCCCTTACACCCACTGTCAGAGGCCTCTCACCCAACCAAATCAGACACCCCACAATCCGATGCAGAAGATGCTATTTTGGAAAACAGAAGCTTGGGTTGTTATTTAATAGTGTGTTTTCTAATAATGTCATCCTATGCATGATCAAGTTTGCAACTTTTCATGGTGTATATAACCAATGTGCTTACAGTTAGTAGCACTATATTGGAATAATGGAAAACCTATTTAAACATTATTCCCAGCTTAGCAAGATATCACCTATCAAAGGATAACTGGTAAGTTGCTGATCACTGCTTAGCTAATTATATCAGTCCAAAAGACAATTAATGGGGTGGTGAATGGCATGCTTGGCATCAATCAGCTGAAATGGGGCACTTCAGAGCCCATTCTCAGGATAGATGTGGGACATCAAGTTATCAGCAAATTGTAACCCATCCAATGGATAGTTGATGACTAGTTTAGATGGTAATAATGCCTTAAGACTTTTTTAGGGTATACTATATGTGAAATAGATTGAAATACATTTTTATCTAATTCTTTAACATCCTAAGTTGTTATTGAAAAGTTGCCTTCTTATGGACAAGAGCAGATGCTGTTGTAGACATCAGACACCATATTACATGGAATAGTAACTCCATATCAAAGTGACACATGGAGTGTTCAGGGCTTTATAATGCTATTTTGTATAGACCTTCGACCTTGTAAACACGACTAACCCATGTCGATATGGCCTATGAATCATAACAATAGGAAGTAAATTCAGACTTCATGGCTATATCCCTTAGTAATGTAAAATTATGGAAGCCATCATAGAAATATAAGTTTAGCTTACCTTGACTAAAACTTTACTATTTCAATAATTGTATTACAATTTTTTGTCACTAATTGTTACTCTTTATTTGAGTCATAACGAGAATCCATCACTTATTTTTCTTACCATTGGTATAATACTTGGGACCACCTAGAGTATATGAAATCATATAACAATACCCCTTTATGATTCCAACTGAAATATACTTTGCATTCATTAGCTTAAAGAATAGACAATGGATAAGGATGGTGATTCTCAGAAGACATAGTCAGTGTGTGCCACATACTTGACTGACACTTTAGAGTCAAGAAATTTGTCATACCTATCAGCACTAGTCATGTAACACCAATGAGAAATTTAAAACTGTTTGCCAACACATCTATAGAAAGGTCTAAAGATGATGCATCTGGAGTTGTTTAGTTTCACTGCACCTGAACCTAAAGAAAGCACTACACAGAATATTTCAGGGAAAAAAATTACTTCTCTAGGAAAAATTCACTTAACCCCTTTAAAGCTCATGACGTATTAATACGCGTCTGTGTCCTGGGCTTTAAGAGCCTGACCCGTATTAGTACGTCATGGCGATCGCGCGCGCACACAGGCTGTGTGGGCGCGATCGTCGCCGGGTGTCAGCTGATTAACCCCCGGCACATTAAGCCCCGCAATGCTGCGATCGAAGTCGATCGCAGCATTGCGGTGGCTAAGGAGAGGTGATCAGTATACCCACCTCCTCTTCCGGCCTCCAGCAGTGTCTGCCGCGGCTTCCCGGATGTTGCCATGACGACCCGATGTCGTCATGACAACATCCAGGTCACCAGACAGCAGGAAGATTTTTTGGTCATGTGCAGTACATGACCAAACTATCTTCTCACTGTGCAGCGCTGACTGCCTGCAAGGCACAGGGATGGTGCTCCATCCCTATGCTATGCAGGCGATCAGAATAAAAAAAGTTAAAGTCCCATAGTGGGACAAAGTATACAAATAAAAAAACTGTCAAAAAGTGGAACAAAAAATTGTAAAAATATAAAAAAAAATGAAAAAAATAATCCACCAAAAATAAAAATATAATGTACCCATCAATAAATATTATTATTTACAAACAATAGAAGTACACATACAGTATTTGGTATTGCCGCATCCGAAACGTTGTGCCCTATAAAATTGTCCCACTAGTTAACCCCTTCAGTGAACACAGTAAAAAATAAAATAAAAACGAAGCAAAAAACAATGCTTTATTATCATACCGCCAAGCAAAAAATAGAATAACACGCGATCAAAAAGACAAATATAAATAAAAATGGTACCGCTGAAAATGTCATCTCGTCCCACAAAAAACAAGCCGCCATACAGCTCCATCAGCCGAAAAATAAAAAAGTTATAGCTCTCAGAATAAAGCGATGCAAAAAAAATTTTTTTTCTATAAAATAGCTTTTATTGTGTAAAAGCGCCAAAACATAGAAAAACGAAATAAATGTGGTACCGCTGTAAACGTACTGACCCGAAGAATAAACCTACCTTATCAATTTTACCACATGCAGAGCAGAATAAAAAAATAAAAAAAAAAACAATTCCTGAATTGTTGGTTTTTGTTTATTCTGCCTCCCAAAAATTGGAATAGAAAGCGATCAAAAAATGTCACGTGCCTGAATATGGCACGAATAAAAACGTCAACTCATCCAGCAAAAAAACAAGCCATCATATGACTCTGTCGGCCAAAATATGGAAAAATTATAGCTCTCAAAATATGGAGATGCAAAAACTAGATTTTACAAAAAAATGCGTCTTTTAGTGTATGATAGCTGTCAATCATAAAAACCCGATATGATTCTGGTATCTCTGTAGTCGCACCGACCCGAAGAATAAAGTCATCTAATCACTTTTACCGCACTAGGAACAGCATAAAAAATAAACGCTAGGGCTGGGGTTGGGGTTAGGGCTGGGGTTAGGGTTGTGCTAGGGTTAGGGTTTTTTTTTTTTTCAAAAGTAAAAAAAAAAAAAAAAGATGACGATATGGCAACTAGTGTTGAGCGCAAGTGCTCATTATTTGAGTTTGCATCGGGTGCTTGGGTATGCATTGAGTATCGTGGATGCTCTAGTGACATGCTCGAGTCTCCGCCCCATATGCTTCGCGGCCAAAAAACCTCGCGGGTAATTGCCTGCTGTGCACGAGCGATCCCCGCATGTTTTTTTTGGGTGTCTAATAACCTTGAAACATGCAGGTGGGGACTTGAGCATGTCACTCGAGTACCCGTGATACATGGTGCATACCTGAGTACCCAATGCAAACTCAAGTAGCGAGCACTTGCGCTCAAGACTAATGACAACTTATTCAATATGATGACCTAATGTTATCAAATTTTGTGTCGTACCTCTGGGTTTAAAATGTTCACTTTACCCCTTGATAAAATCCTTGAGGGGTGTAGTTTCCCAAATGAGGTCACTTGTGGGGGGTTTCCACTATTTAGGCACATCAGGGGCTCTCCAAACGCGACATGGTGTCCGCTCTCGATTCCAGCCGATTTTGCGTTCAAAAAGTCACACAGTGCTCCTTCCCTTCTGAACTCTGCCGTGTGCCCAAACACTGTATTTTCCCCACATATGGGGTATTGGCGTACTCAGGAGAAATTGCACAAAAGTTTTTGGGGTCCATTTTCTCCTCTTACCCTTGTGAAAATAAAAAAATTTGGGCTAAAACATCATTTTTGTGGAAAAAGTTTGATTTTTTTTATTTTCACGGCTCCATGTTATAAACTTCTGTAAAGGGTTTGGGGATTCAAGGTGCTCACCACACATCTAGATAAGTTCCCTGAGGGGTCTAGTTTCCAAAATGGTGTCACTTGTTGGGGGTTTCCACTGTTTAGGCACATCCGCTAATTATTCAAGCAAATTTTACAATCAAAAAGTCAAATGGTGCTCCTTCCATTCCGAACCCTGCCGTGCGCCCAAACAGTGGTTTTCCCCCACATATGGGGTATCTGCTTACTCAGGAGAAATTGCACAACAAACTGCATAGTGCAATGGTGTCACTTGTGGGGGGTTTCAACTGTTTAGGCACATCAGGGGCTCCCCAAATGCAACATGGCGTCCGCTAATTACTCAAGCAAATTTTACATTCAAAAAGTCAAATGGCGCTCCTTCCCTTCCGAACCCTGCCGTGCACCCAAACAGTGTTTTTTCCCCACATATGGGGTATCTGCGTGCCCAGGGGAAATTGCACAACAAATTTTGAGGTCCATTTTTTCCTGTTACCCCTGCGAAAATAAAAAAAATTGGGTCTAATTAACATTTTTGTGAAAAAAGTTAAATGTTAATTTTTTTCTTCCACATTCCAAAAATTCCTGTGAAGCACCTGAAGGGTTAATTAAGTTCTTGAATGTGTTTTTGAGCACCTTGAGGGGTGCAGTTTTTAGAATGGTGTCACTTTTGGGTATTTTCTGTCATAAAGACCCCTCAAAGTGACTTCAAATATGATGTGGTCCCTAAAAAAATGGTTTTGTAAATTTTGTTGGAAAAATGAGAAATCGCTGGTCAACTTTTAACCCTTATAGCTCCCCAATAAAAAAAAATTTGGTTCCAAAATTGTGCTGATATAAAGTAGACATGTGGGAAATGTTATTTATTAACTATTTTGCGTGACATATCTCTCTGATTTAAGGGCATAAAAATTCAAATTTTGAAAATTGCTAAATTTTCAAAATTTTCGCCAAATTTCCATTTTTTTCACAAATAAACGCAAGTGATATTGAAGAAATTTTACCAGAATCATGAAGTAAAATATGTCACGAAAAAACTATCTCAGAATCAGGGGGATCCGTTGAAGCGTTCCAGAGTAATTACCTCATAAATTGACAGTGGTCAGAATTATAAAAATTGGCATGGTCATTAACGTGCAAACCACCTTGGGTTGTAAAGGGATTAAATAGTATTGATTTAAATCAAGACAGCTGAAAATGTACCAGAATTTTGCTCAAATTGCAGCAAAAAATGAAGAACATAGAAACTGTCAGATGTATTATGTGTATTAGACCCATTTTGCACCTACAGCACTTGGTCACCTTGAGATATGCCTATGCAGTGAGCAGATAACACAAAGTTTCCGTACAGTGCACTGCCAGGACCATAGATGCATAAGGGGATCAGAGTCTCTTGCTATCGGTATTCAGACCATTAGACACAAAATCAGTTTTTAGCAGGATAGAAAACTTTTTTATCACAACTTTAACTTTATAAATCATTTGTTCAAAGTGTTTAGAATAAAGAGAAGGAAGTGGGTTACTTTCAGCTTGTACATGTGTGTCATTTTGCTTTGAAAATTTAGGCTTCAGGATGACAGGGTCTGCATATTTCTGGAGATCAATAGCTTGTTTGTATGATCGGCTCGTTTTTTTATTATGAAACTCCTTATACCTGCATTTTGAAGTATAAATGTACTAAAAGCATGCATAGTAGAAAACGGAAAATGGATTTATAATTACAATGAAACTGTACTTTCAACAAAGTTTGCATAAATCAACAGTTCAGGTGAATATAAGGAGCTTTGTAATATACAGTACAGACCAAAAGTTTGGACACACCTTCTCATTTAAAGAAATTTCTGTATTTTCATGACTTTGAAAATTGTACATTCACACTGTGAATCAAAACTATGAATTAACACATGTGGAATTATATACTTAACAAAAAAGTGTGAAACAACTGAAAATATGTCTTATACTCTAGGTTTTTCAAAATAGCCACCTTTTGATTTGATGACTGCTTTGCACACTCTTGGCATTCACTTGATGAGCTTCAAGAGGTAGTCACCGGAAATGGTCTTCCAACAATCTTGAAGGAGTTCCCAGAGATGCATAGCACTTGTTGGCCATTTTGCCTTCACTCTGCGGTCCAGCTCACCCCAAACCATCTTGATTGGGTTCAGGTCTGGTGACTGTGGAGGCCAGGTCATCTGGCGTAGCACCTCATCACTCTCCTTCTTGGTCAAATAGCCCTTACACAGCCTGGAGGTGTGTTTGGGGTCACCTCCTCCTCCATGCTTCACGGTGGGAACCAGGCATGTATAGTCCATCCATTCACCTTTTCTGGGTCGCACAAAGACACGGTGTTTAGAATCAAAGATCTCAAATTTGGACTCATCAGACCAAAGCACAGATTTCCACTGGTCTAATGTCCATTCCTTGTGTTCTTTAGCCCAAACAAGTCTCTTCTGCTTGTTGCTTGTCCTTAGCAGTGGTTTCCTAGCAGCTATTTTACCATGAAGGCCTGCTGCACAAAGTCTCCTCTTAACAGTTGTTGTAGAGATGTGTCTGATGCTAGAACTCTGTGCGGCATTGACCTGGTCTCTAATCTGAGCTGCTGTTAACCTGTGATTTCTGAGGCTGGTGACTCGGATAAACTTATCCTCAGAAGCAGAGGTGACTCTTGGTCTTCCTTTCCTGGGGTGGTCCTCATGTGAGCCAGTTTCTTTGTAGCGCTTGATGGTTTTTGCAACTGCACTTGGGGACACTTTCAAAGTTTGCTCAATTTTTCACACTGACTGACCTTCATTTCTTAAAGTAATGATGGCCAGTCGTTTTTCTTTACTTAGCTACTTTTTCTTGCCATAATAACAGTCTAACAGTCTATTCAGTAGGACTATCAGCTGTGTATCCACCTGACTTCTGCACAACACAACTGATGGTCCCAACCCCATTTATAAGACAAAAAATCCCACTTATTAAACCTGACAGGGCACACCTGTGACGTGTAAACTATTTCCAGTGACTACCTCTTGAAGCTCATCAAGAGAATGCCAAGAGTGTGCAAAGCAGTCATCAAAGCAAAAGGTGGCTACTTTGAAGAACCTAGAATATAAGACATATTTTCAGTTGTTTCACACTTTTTTGTTAAGTATATAATTCCACATGTGTTAATTCATAGTTTTGATGCCTTCAGTGTGAATGTACAATTTTCAAAGTCATGAAAATACAGAAAAATCTTTAAATGAGAAGGTGTGTCCAAACTTTTGGTCTGTACTGTATGTTATCAGAGAAATCAGCTTCCTTCCCCACTTATCACACAATTCATCCCTCCTTCTCTCCGCCTCCTGAACTTTTCATACATTCTGAAAAAAGAGTTAAAATTCTGCTTGCTTTGACAGGACATACCACAGATGCCCATTATACTATATGGAAAGGTGAGAAGTGAGGAGCAGGGAGAGGAAAAAGGCAGAGGGAGACAGGAGCATTGTGCAGAGCGTTCTATCAAGTACCTTATTTTTTCTGATTATAAGATTCACTTTTTTCCTCCCAAATTCAGATGGAAAATGTGGGTGAGTCTTAAAATCTGAATGTAGCTTACCGGGGGGGAAGGGACATCTGCAATGGAGCGGGGTCACAGGAGGCAGGGTCTCTGCTGCAGGAGGCTGGAGGCGGCAGCAGAAGTGAGGCAATGCAGAGGGGGTGTCCCAGCACTGCGAGGCTACGGGCCCTGGTCTGTCAGAAAATGTCAGAGTTATATATCATAATAATTTGGCCCCGCAAAGTCTGGGACATTGGCCATGTTGCTTTGAAGTCAGGAAGAGCCTAATTACAAAAACAAAGCTGTTGCTTCATATTCACACTGACCACATCACAGGAGGTGGCTGCATCACAGACCCTCTGCTCAGCGGGGAGGTCGTTAAACAGATGGTAGGAAGAGATTGTCAGCTCTTCTTCCAATGGCCCTGATTCACAATTCATAGTGAAGCCATGCTCCTATTCTCGATTTGAAGGTGACCGAGAGTCACTGCCAATCCAAAACAAAAACAACAAAATGTGTTCAATACATAACGATAAAAGCTACTGAAAGACAAACACAATTTCAAATGTAACTTGGTGGTCCCTTGTGGTCATAATTTTTTTTTATAAAAAGGCATATATTTCTTTTTTTATATTTTTTGTTTTTTTCCTGAATAACAGATAAAAAATTGAAAAAAACACATAAAAATTTGGTCTCACGTATCATAAAAAAGACAAAAATTATTTGAACATTCGAATGAGAAAAAAAATTTACAACTTAAAGTTAACATGTCATCAGGATTTTGCTAAGTAAACTCCAGGCAGTGTCAGGTTTGCGCTGTTACACTGTCTTGATTTGGCGCACTTTTCTCATATTCACCCTTATCGGCTTAAATGACAGGTCACTGAACCTTCAGTGACCTGTCCCCTATTTTAAATACTGCTCTTGCGCAGTTCATATTGTGGTCTTTTAAAAAAAAAAATTAACTTCAGCAAAATGGCGGTGGCGCCCATGCATGTGCAATATCACCTATCGCTAGCCAAAAATGCTACTGCGCATGCGCCGCCCACCAGTGGGCAGGGCTTGCATAGAATAAGAGCATTGCTTGCCGATAGACTCTACTGTGCATGCTCAATGGCCATTTTCCTGGAGCCAAATTTTATTTTTGCTCCAACAAAATGGCCACGGTGCGTGTGCTGTAGCATCTGTTGGCAAGCGATAGATGCTACTGCGCATGCGTGGGCGCCGCCGTCGCCATTTTGATGGAGCTACATTTTTTTTTTAAAAGACCACAATATGAACTACGCAAGCGCAGTATTTAAAATAGGAGGCAGGTCACTGAAGGTTCACTGACCTGTCATTTAAGCCTATAAGGATGAATATGAGAAAATAGCACCAAATAAAGAACCGCCAACATGTCCGCCCCGGAGCACAAGCATATCATTATCTCCAAACTGCAATCAAAGATTAAACAACAAGACTGATTTCTTCAACCCAGGTATCATCAACACTGCCTGTAGTTTACTTAACAACCTCCTGATGACAGGTTTGCTTTAAAACCACATGTATGAAAAAAGTGCCTGTTCATGAATGGGAAATGTCCTGGTCTTGAACTGGTTAACAATAATTGTCAAGGTAACTAGCGAATTGCATAATTAGAGGGAACATTTCTGAAAAGAAAATTTTGCAGTTAATTTCTTTTCAGAGCATTACCAACATGATTTAGATATAATTCACAGACTTAGATCCTTTCCACCTGGCAAAATTAGTGTCATCATATATAACACACTGTATAAACATTGATCTGTTTATGGTCCTGAATGAACCATTTCACCAGCTCTCAAAGACTTATTACAATGAATTTTTTAGGTCAGCAATTAAGCTCAATCTGTTAAGACTGTTGCCTTGCAGCACCAGGATCTAGAGGTTGAATCTGACCAAGGACAACATCTGTAAATGCAGAGTTTATGCGCTATTCTCATCTTTGTGTGGGCTTCCTCTGTGTACTCTGGTTTAGTCCCACACCCTAATAACATGACAATAGGTTAATTAGCATTCTATAATATTGGATGCAGTCTGTATGTTAGAGATAGGAAAGTTAAATCGTAATGACGCGCCCCCTGGGCCGTGGGGTACTCGGCAGCCGGGCCTCGGTGGATGCCGGTGGAGGATATCACGGTGGCTGGCCCGGTCCGTGACCCAGGGTGGTCAGTAAAAAGGGAAATTTTTAGGGGATTTAGAAAGTTCGTGACGCCACCTGTGGAATGCAGCAAAAGGGTGCCGCTGCTGCGGAGCAGTCCTCTGGAGCTGGTGTTACGGCAGCAGGGGTAGTGTGGCTCTCCACAGGTAGAGCTAGCTCCAGGGCAGTGTAGGGGTAGATGGTGGATGCGGGGGAGAGACGGCAGGACGGTCCCGGAGGAAAGACGGACACTCACACGGGGGTAAGCTTCAGTACTTTTAATGGTGATGATGCCGACACGGTCCAGGGTACTGCGGACGAAGGGCGCACTTTTAGACTCTCCGCAGTGAGCTGGTATAGGGCCTCCTGATCCGTGGCTTTACTCTTTAAGCTTCTGGCCTGCCTGGAACTAGGCCTAGCTTGGTTACTGTCTCTCTCCTGCACCTGCTGACCAGGTGGTAGGGCTTTCTCTTGGAGATCACTCTCCCTGGTTGCTGGGGCCTCCGTGACTCCTAGCCCTGGTACTGTAGTCAGCGTTTGGTAAACCTGGGACCTGTAGTCCTCCAGGGGTTTTGGTGGCTCCTACTGGGTATAAAGGGTCCCTGTAGGTGCGGATTCGGTGTCCGGTATATATCTCAGTGTGAGCCTGGTATGCTCCTCTGCCCCCTCGCTACTTCTTCCTTCTTCTCTCGCCTTCGGCCACACTCAGGGCCCTCACTCGTGCTGTAGGCCTTGGCTCGCCTAAGCACAGCAGCCAGCGTGCAGCCTCTTCGCTGCTCTCTGAGCGTCATAACGCTCTCAGACTCTCTCTGTGTCTGACTGAACACTGAACTAACTTCTCACTAACTAAGCTGCCTGGCTCCACCCTCCCTATATATATCCCTAACGGGCTCCCTCTGGTGGTCTGAGGTGGAAGGGTGGAGGTGTGTGAATGTGTGAGGGCCTCTTGTGGAGAAGTCCATCCATGCACCCTTCTGGGTTCTGTGGCACCAATGCACAGCAGGGCACCACAGTAAGCCCTTTTAGGGATCGAGTTTTATGATTATAATCTCTGTACAACAGGAAAATATTAGTGTTTTATTAGCAGCAAAATTAAAGGAAATCTGTCAGTAGGTTTTTGCTACCTCATCTGAGACCAGCATGGAGACTCTGAATCCGACGATGTATCACTTAGTTTACTGGGTGCAGCCATTCTGACACAATCAGAGCTTTTAGATCTAGCAGTGCAGCAGAGCTGAGAAAGCTAACCCCGCCCATATCAGGCTCTCTCTATAGACAGTGAGGTGCTTATCACAGAAGAGGACGGAGTCGGACTAGGGCTAACGTGACCAGCTAGTCACAGCAATGTTAATCATAAGGGGATGTAACCTTCAGTTTAAATAAACAACACCATACAGCCAGACATGTGACACATCATTGAATTCATTGTTTTAATCCCTACCTCATGCTACCTTCAGTTTATGTAGAAAAACCTGCTGAGAGATTCCCTTTAAAAAGTTTACTCAGTGTTAGCATGATATCATCTACTCCCAAGGTAGCCTTTTTCCTATCATTCTTTTTATAATGAAATAGTGTTTTATTGCTCAATATTTTTTCACCTAGTGCCCATTATTCACTAACCTGTTCCGCTGTACTACTTTATGCTGCGTTAAAATTGTTAATATGCTCTTATTGACAGACATGAAGTTACTTTAACACATGCTGAATGATTGTACTGATCTCTTCCATCAGGGATTAATGCAAGGAAAAAAGAAGCAGAAAGGTCATCTTACAGATAGGTCCTCTCTGACCATCACTAGCTAAATAAAGTTCCAAACTCTTGTGGACTAGTAATTTATATCTCAGTATCCCTTATAAACTGTAAAAATAACTTTTGTATATGTAAAATATAGAGTGGAAATGAATCTATAAATGTTGCAGCTTTACAGAAAGGGGATTTGTCACCAGGTTTTTGATACCTGATCTGAAAGCAGATTATTGTAGAGACAGAGACCCTGATTCCAAGGTTGTGTCATTTAGTGGCCTGTGTGCTATACTTTTTATAAAATCACTGTTTTATAAGCAGGAGATTATCACTAGTGCACTAATAAACCTGTTGGCAAGTAGTTCAAAAACTTGATGACAGATTCACTTTAATTAGACAGATATTAGCATTAAGATGTAATACCTATCAATATATGTGCCCTCCTAATTTAGAACCACTTGCTGATATTGTTTGATTAATGTTATATGAAAAATAATAGAACAATGATGTATATGAATAAAAACAATATTAAAGGGAACCTGTCACTTTCAGAATTACTATTTGCATACAAATATATGGGTATTCGGCAAGTAAATAGCCTTTACATCATGTCTGGGAGGCTTACTGGAGCAGTATCTTAAAGGAAAAAAATGACTTCTGTTCTCCCTACAGCCGCTCACTTCCAGTCATTGGTACTATGCAGGGATCTATTACAGTACTCGCTCACTATATAGTGAGTACGCTGTATTCATTCCCTAGCACACTGATTGTCAGCCTGCTCTGTACAGTGTGTATGTGTAGAGCAGGCTGTCAATCAATGTGCCAGGGAGTGATTACAGCGTACTCACTGTATAGTGAGTCGTGACTGTTAACTACCCCCTACACCGCCCCAGTGCTGGATTAACAATTAGACATAGTAAGTACTATGATACTAAGAACACCCCGTCTTTTGTCAGTTCTGTGAAATGGAAAAAAATAATATTGATTTGATATTGAAAGAATTTTACAACCAGCAGTATGGCCATCTGACATTGGAGGCCAGATGAAGCAACGGAGCGCTAAAGTGAACACTGTAGCAAGCGGCAGTGAAATGATGTTTCAGCTGTTGTCTGGGATATTTGAGAATTTATAATTAGTAGAGGATGGGCTTCTATGCTATCGAGCATGGCAACTGCATGATTGGTCCGAACAAGGAGTAGAGGAGAGGTAAGTGGCTGTGAGTTCTCACTGATTCTACATCATTATAGAATATTTATAAGTAGAAACTGCGGGAACACAGACGCGTATATATAGGCCTACACCCAAGGTCAACATGGCCTACATCCAAGGTCAACATGGCCTACACCCAAGGTCAACATGGCCTACACCCAAGGTCAACATTAGTTAATTACATTCTCTGGGTTAAAATGAAGTTTAATTAACTACATTTTTGTTAGGTAATTGGTGTATCAAAATTGTTGTTAGTAAGATTTAAAAATGTATTAAAAAATCATTTGCTGGAGGTTTCGACTGTCTAGGGGCCTCCACAGGGTTTAATCTGGCTCTGCCCCACCCTGATGATCGAAAGAGAGTGACTGCAGGTAAAATATAAGTTCATTTTCTCCTTCAGTAAGCCCGCCAGGCATGATTTAAATGCTATTTACCTACAGATTTCCATTATATCTGCAAGTAAATAGCATTTCTGAAGGAGGCAGGTTAACTTTAAATCTGTATATATGAAAAATAGGAAATAATAAACAGCGCTTCCATTACCTACATAGAATAAAGAGTTTGCTGAAACAGCCAATATGCTAAGATAGGTGTATTTGTTCAGTTGTTTCCAAGTGCTATACTGGCTGTATTATCAGCAGTTCAGCCTGGGAGATAAACCCCACACTTCATGAACTGTTTTTCTGCCTCCCTGTGTTGGTTTAGGCTTCAATAGCATTTCATTCTGCTCCGAAAGAAAAATCTGTCACCAGTCTAAATAAACAGTGCAGTGAACGCTATCCCTCTGTATATTTCAGACACATTGACTTTTGTGTCTATGTGGTGTAATCAGAATCGAAGAGGTAACCACACATATAAAGAAAGGCTTTTGTTATTGGGGTATGGGTACTTTATATTGAAAGACAGATATGTAGCAGTCCGATCGAGCTTTGTGAAAAATCCTTTTTTATTTATTGATTTACATTTTATGTTGTGATGTGTGTAAACAGGATATTTTTCCACAATATAGTCTTATAATTTCACAATCTTACTTTTCCATGTTATAGCAAGGGAACATTTAACCAGGTCCCACCAGGATACAAGTATTACAATTAGATTCATAATATTGGATACAGATGATTCTGTAAAAAAAAATGCTTCTACCTCAAACCTTCCTCAGAAATAGGTTACAGATGTTTATTCAACTTCATTGTTTTTGTCAATGGAAACTCATAGCATTTGTTATACTGTTCTTTGAGTAATCGGCTTTATCATGTGTTATCTCTCAAACTATTAAGTTACCATTTCAGAAGTTTTCATTAGTTTTTCTTATTTAAAGTAAATATGATTATGACGTCCAGTAAAGTAGTAGAATCAGAAAAAAATGGTTGGCATATTGTTATGATAAATATGATGTTCTGGAAGGTAGATTTTATCATTGAATAATAAAACATTTCCCCTTCTGAATTAGCATTACTTGGGTATACAGGATCCTTAATGCTGTTCAGATATTGGGATTGATGAATATCTCAAATATTTTCTAAGCATCCCTTAACCCAGGAGTGCACAACATTTTTTGGTCAAAGATCGGCAATGCCATACTGAACCAATCCCAAGGGCTGCAAAAAAATTAAAGCAGTACTTATATCAATACATCATCAAAACAAAGTTTTGATTATTTGAAGAGGATTTGGATAGATTCTGCTCAGTTTTTGCTCCAATAAATGTGTGAACATATGCTAACTTACACTGAGTTTTTAAAACATAAACTGAGCACAATCTGGCCAAATCCTCCTCATAATCTCAAAACTCTATCTTTTGAGGATTTCTAAGTTTTAACATTGCCATGCTGCAAATTTTGGAATGTGAAATGTGTACAAGATCAGAACTAATATCAGCACATGAATGAAGAGCAAGAACTACCATAAGTACATGAATAAATTACCAAACATAGTACAGTGATCAATTGCAATGTCATGTCAGAGCCATATACACCTGTGTCACATGAACCTGCAACTCCCACTATGTCTTTAACAATGGTTAGGAGATACTTGGAGTTGTTGTTAACAGTCATCATCAGACTTTGGACCACAGTACTGATGAGACATAGTCAGTACCACAAATAAACAATTATATCCAGGTACCTTATATTTGACATCTTCTCTGATTGAAATTGTTCCCATCACTTTTTGTCTCCATGCAGCACAGGCGCTATGAAGAGATTTCATACCCTGAGATTGTCTCCGCAGACTTCCCTCTCCATCGTCAGCAGTGATTCCCAACACTGCGCCATTAAAAATGTAAGCATCATTATATTGCCCCACAAATAAAGATATCTCCCATGCTGCACACCTGAATAAATAATTGCCTGTGCTTTCTGCATAAAATATCCCCCCCACACTGCCCCTCTCCAAAATATCCCCATACACTGCTCCTCTGCAAAATATCCCCTGCACACTGCCTTTTTGCAAATTACCCCACCCTCCACACTGCCCCTCTGCAAAATATACTCCCCATAACGGTGCCTTTCCAAAATATATTCCCACACTGCCCCTCTGCAAAATATCACTCTCCCACATACACACACTGCACCTCGGTAAAATATCCCCAGCACTCTGCCCCTCTGAATAAAGTACACCCTACCACCACCTTTCGCAAAACTATGCTACCTTTCAAAATTGTCACCCCATTATATGCCCTGACAGAACTTTTAACCCCCTCCCCATATCATCAACAATAATAAGGCATTCGATCTTCGGCTCCTTGATAGAAAGCTTACCATTGGTCTCTTCTCCTGGTGCTTCGGTGCTGGCAGCAGTGTGATGATGTCAGCAGCGTGCTGACACGAATGTATTTGAATATAAGAAGAAGGAGCAATGCATCCCAAACAGCTCTGCTGGCCACACAACATCCTTCGCAAGCCGAATGTAGCCCTCTGGACGTATGTTGTGCAGTCCTGCCTTAACCCCTTCACGAGTGCTGACGTAAAATAAACATAGTCACTTGCTGGGCTTTGTGCAGCGCCCACATTTCTCTACGGCCAGTTGACTTGCAGCGCTCGGGACCCCCAAATTCCTGCAAGCGCTGGGATTCCAGTACAGAGTGATAGCTCTGACCTGCGACATCATCGGGACCTTATTGGTCAGGTTCCAATAATGTTAACCCTGTGTTATCTTCTAGATGCCGAAAAAAAAGTGTAATAAAATGCGATAAAAAAATGTAAATAAAAATGGTATTCCTGAAAACGTCATCTTATCCTGAAAAAACAAGCCGCCATACAGCCCCGTCAGTGGAGAAATAAAAAAGTTATACCTCTCAGAACATAGCAATGCAAAAACAATTATTTTTTATATAAAATAGTTTTTATTGTGTAACAGCGGAAAAAATATATAAATTTTTTTTATAAATGTGGTATCGCTGTAATTGTACTGACCCGAAGAATAAAGCTGCCTTATCACTTTTACCATGTAGTCAATGGCATAAAAAAACCTCAAAAAGTAATTCCTGAATTGCTGTTTTTTGTTCATTCCGCCTCACAAAAATCTGAATAGAAAGCGATCAAAAAATATTATGTATCCGAAAATAGTTTCAATAAAAACGCCAACTCGTCCTGCAAAACTCAAGCTCTCACGGGACTCTGACAACAGAAATATAGAAAATTTATAGCTCTCAAAATATGATGATGCAAAAACTTTTTTTTTGTATAAAAAGTGTTTTTTAGTGCGTGATAGTAGCCAAACATAAAAAACAATATAAATCTGGTATCGCTGTAATCGCACTGACTCAAACAATAAAATTGTCTTATCACTTATTCCACATGGTGAACGACATAAAAAATAAATAAAACCAATTCTTGATCGACTGTTGATTTGTTCTTTCTTCCTCCCAAAGATTACAGTAAGGCTTGATGCATATTTATTCTGCACTCTACGCTGAGCGCTTACACCGGGATTTCTGCATAAATCTCTGAAATACGTGATTAAGACGGAACCTATAGATGTGATTCAGACTGCCTATAATAAGGCAAATGGAGAAACTGTAGATGTGTGGCCTATGATCCGGCGGTGTCCGTCTTTTTAAGCGTGCATAAAATCAACGTTGACCACTGCTGAAGAGAGGCCAGATGGAGCAGTTACTTTGCTGCCTCAATACAGTTAATGGATCCCTCCGGGGTTTCATTTAAATCATGCAATTTGGAGATTTAGATGGGAATCCTGGAAAGGTGCTATGGCTCTAGAAAGCGCTACTTATGGCTGCCCCCCCAAAAAATAAAATTCTGAAAATTTTGCACTCCCAAATCTAAATCCCACCCTGTCTTCTGAGCCCCACAGTGTGCCTAAACCACATTTAGCATCCACATGTTTAGCATTTCTGTAGCGATGAGAGCCTGCTTAATTTGCGGGAAGCGTGTCTCCAGAAGCAAGAGCTGAACACAATGTATAGGCACTACAATGTACTGGGCATTTCAACGGCAGATTTGCAATTTTCACTAAGCAATATCCATTGCTGCCTGTTTCTGAAAAACACATGCAGTCAAAATTATCACTGCATCTGTAGCTAAATTCTGCTCTACTGGCACTAAGGGTTCTGTATATGGAGTCCACAAACTATTCTATGAAAATTTGTTCTCCAGGAGTCAAATCGCCCTCCTTCCCTCCTAAGTCTCGCCTTGTGGCTATGCAGTACTGTATTGCCACATTCAGCTAAAATTGTGTGACAATTTTTTTTGCCATTCCTACTCATTTTCCCTTGTGAAAATGAAAAATCTGGAGCTAAAACAATTATTTTGTGGTAAAAATGTAATTATTTTTTCTTCACAACCCCAATGGTATAAAATTATTTGACACACACATGGTGTTAGTATGAACACTGCATCCCTAGATGAATTAATTGAGGGGTGTAGTTTTTAAAATGGTATCACTTATTGGGGGTTCTGCTGTTCTGGGACCCTAGAAGCTCTGGCAATGTGGCATGGCACCCACAAACCATAACAGCAAAATCTCACTCCGATATTAGTGTGCTCAGGAGAAATTGCATAAGAAATTGTTTTGTTCATTTTCTCCTATTACTCCTTTTCAAAATCACAAACTTGGGGCCAAATCAACCTTTTAGTGGAAAAAAAGGTAATATTTAATTTACCCAGTCCAATGTTATAAAACTCTGTGAACTGCCTGAGTGTTAAAAATACTCATTACTCCCATAGATTAATTCCCCAAGAGGTGCATTTTCCAAAATGGGGTCACTTGTGGGGATTTCTGCTATTTTGGTATGTCAGGGGCTCTTCAAATGTGACATGGCATCCGCAACCTATTTCAGTCAAAATGGCATCCCTTCCCTTCTGAGCCATGCATCCAAACGGTAGTTTTCTACCACATATGGGGTGTCAGAGTACTTAGGAGAAATTGCACTACAAATTGCATGGTCCATTTTCTCCTGTTACCCTTGTGAAGATGCAAAATTTGGGGCTAAAGTAACATTTTTGTGGAAAAAGTATGCAAATTGTCTCTTCAGAGAGGAAGAGGACCAGAACTCTAGTGCCACCTACAGGAAGTAGCAATCCTAAAAGTCAATAGTGACCCTTTAACAAGCCTTATCACATGACTTAGGATAAAGTAAAATTTTCACTTTTTCCTTCCATATTGCTTTAATTCCTGTGACGCACCTGAAAGGTTATCAAACTTCTCAAATGTGGTTTTGAGCACTTTGAGGGGTTCAGTTTTAAAAATGGTGTAATTTTTGGGTCCATCAAAGTTACTTCAAATGTGATGTGGGCCCCAAAAAAATTGGTTTTGTCAATTTTGTTTGAAAAATTTGAAATTGCTGATTAAATTTTAACCCCTTCTAACTTCCAACAACAAAAAAATTATGTTTCAAAAATGATGATGTCATAAAGTAGACATGTGGTAAATATTATTTATTAACTATTTTGTGTGATATAACTATTTGGTTTAAGGGCATAAAAATGAAAAGTTCGAAAATTGTGAAATTTTAATTTTTTTGCCAAAAGTCCTATATTTTCACAAATAGATGCAAAAAATGTTAAACTAAATTTACCACTATCATGAAGTACAATATGTCACAAAAAAACAAATCTCAGAACCACTGGGATACATTGAAGAGTTCCAGAGCTATCACCACATAAATTGACACTGGTCACAATTGAAATCATTGGGCTGGTCAGGAAGGTGAAAAGAGTCTCTGGTGCGAAAGGGTTAAAGTGAACAGATGACAAAAGTTATTTAACTGATATATGTTACAGTTCCACACATGTTTCATGGCACTCTTTCTGAAAGGTCATTAGCAAGTTGTACTTGTGATAGACTTTGCTAAATAATTCCAGAAATTAGAGTGTGTTAGGAAATGAAAGGTCAAATGGCTTCCTCTAAGGCACAGACCCACATGCAAATATAGAAGTGCATCTTAAGATATATACCCTTCATATAAATTCTGCAATGTTGATGTGGTAATAGGCAGATAGTACTGCACATTTCATGGGAGAAGAAGTAACAGGATTAGTGTATTAATAATTATAGTATAAAAGTATAAAATGAAGTTTCATAGAATTGATATGAAGGTTCAAAGATAAAGCCCCTTAAACTACTGAGACTTTACAATTTACCATATAATCATTCTGAGAAACATTTAAATTTCTGGTTTCTCTGAAATTCCCCTTGACATAAACCATAAGAGCAGGCTAATAGAGCCCTATATACTGTACTACAGTATGTATTGATGAAGGGTAGAAGATTACTGTAGAAACACTAAATGGACAATTATTACTTGGAATTTGAAAAAGGTCTCAGAATATTCTCCTACCTCCTGCGTATCTCCCAATGCTTATTCTCTAGAGATGAGTAGTGTTGAGCCACCCCCGTAGTGTTCGGGTTCGGTTCGTCGAACACCGGGATGTTCGAGGAACTGTTTGTTGAACTGTTCGTCGAACACCTTAGAACACCGTCGAACACCGTTAAAACCAATGGCAGGCAAACAAAAACACATAGAAACACATAGAAAACACCTTCAAAGGTGTCCAAAAGCTGACAAACTGCTTAGAAGACGCTCTCTTTAAAAAAGCCGGCCGGCAATTCAGCAGCGGCATACACCGGTACCCGACAATGTAGACAAGAAGGAATAGAGCATCACACATAGAATAGATAGATAGAAACATGTCAGCCACATATATAAGAAGTACAGTGACAGTGTTGGTTACTGTACTTGTCATTTAGTGTAAAGGATTTATTAAAAAAAATATTAGTGTTTTCATGCACCGTCTCTTTAAAAAAGCCGGCCGTCAATTCAGCAGCGGTACCCGACAATTTAGAACAGAAAGAAGAGAGCTTCACACATAGATTAGATAGATAGAAGCATGTCAGTCACATATATAATAAGGACAGTGATAGTGTTGCTTACTGTACTTGTCAATTAGTGTTAAAATAAAGGATTTATTAAAAAAAAATTGGCGTGGGGTTCCCCGTAATTTTAGTCTCTAGCGGAGGTTAAGCAGACGGCTGGGGCAGATGTTTGAAGCCTGGGAAGGGGGTAATACCTATGGAGCTTCCCAGGCTACTAATATCAGCCCCCAGCTGAATACCTAGCCTTTACTAGGTATTAAAATGGGGGACCCCCCCAAAAATATGACGTGGGGTCCCCCCTATTTTAATAGCTAGCAAAGGCTAGGCAGACAGCTGGGGGCTGATATTAATAGCCCAGGAAGGGTGCCATGAATATTGGCCCCCTCCCAGGCTAGAAACACCAGCCAACAGCCGTCCCAGAAATAGCGCATCCATAGGATGCGCCAATTCTGGCACTTAGCCTCGCTCTTCCCACTGCCCTGTAGCGGTGGCAGTGGGGTAATAGGGTTGAGGTTGATGTCAGCTTATAATGCCAGCTGACATCAAGCCCAGGTTAGTAATGGAGAGGCGTCTATAAGACACCCCCATTATTAACCCCATAGTCAAAGTTAAAAAAAAGCACAAACACCCAAAATAAAGTCCTTTAATTGAAATAAACACACAATTCTTTATTGTTCTAAATTAAACCATACTTACCATCACGCCCATTCCAGCTGAAGCCAACGATCTCCTGCAATAAAAGAAAAATAATAAAGCAACATCATCCTTACCTTTCGATGGTTTCCAGGACAGCTCCAGCTCTGCTACATCGAGATGACAGGCTGGACCGCAGCAGAAAGCTGCCATCCAGCCTGTCATCCCGCAGACAATGAGAAGCGCAGGCATGCTTGCGCTCCTCAGTGTCTGGCTGTGACGGCATCCAGATGAGCTGACAATGAACTCAGCTCACCTTATGCACGTCACTGAGAGCGTGGGAGAATTCTCCTGCACATGCGGTGAGCGTGAGAGAATTCTCCTGCTGAAGCGCTGAGCGCAGGAGAATTTTCCCACGCTGTCAGTGACGTGCATGAGGTGAGCCGAGTTCATTGGACATGAATTCGGCTCATCTGGATGCCGTTACAGCCTGACACTGAGGAGCGCAAGCAAGCCTGCGCTTCTCAGTGTCTGCGGGATGACAGGCTGGATGGCAGCTTTCTGCTGCGGTCCAACCTGTCATCTCGATGCATCAGAGCTGAAGCTGTTCAGGGAACCATCGAAAGGTAAGGATGATGTTGCTTTATTATTTTTCTTTTATTGCAGGAGATTGTTGGCTTCAGCTGGAATGGGCGTGATGGTAAGTATGATTTAATTTAGAACAATAAAGAATTGTGTGTTTATTTCAATTAAAGGACTTTATTCTGGGTGTTGTGTTTTTTTTTAAATACTTTACTAGAAATTCATGGCGGTCATGTCTAATATTGGCGTGACCCCATGATTTTCGGGCTTAGGGCCAGATGATAATGCCAAGCTGGCCCTAACCCCTTTATTACCCAGTGAGTCACCGCACCAGGGCCCTGGATGAGTTGGGTACAACGCTAGAAGATGGAGCTTCTATGAACGCGCCATTTTCCGGGGTGGCTGCGGACTGCAATTTGCAGTGGGGGGGGGGGCCAGAAAGCTTGGGCCTCCCTGCGCTGCAGATTACAGCCCCCAGCTGCCTAGTTGTACCTGGCTGGACACAAAAATAGTGCGAAGCCCCGCGTATTTTTTTTTTAATTATTTCATGAAATTCATGAAATACTTAAGAAAAAAAGGCCTTCCCTATATTGTTGTGTCCGGCCAGGTACAAATAGGCAGCTGGTGGTTGGGGACTGCCCGTTTCTGCCTGCTGTACCTGGCTGGACACAAATATAGTGCGAAGCCCCACTTCAATTTTTTAAAATTATTTCAGGAAATTCATGAAATAATTGAAAAAAAATTGACGTGGGGCTTCGCACAATATTTGTGTCCAGCCAGGTACAGCAGGCAGGAACAGGCTATCTAATCTATGTGTGATTCTCTATTCCTTCTATTCTAAATTGTCGGGTACCGCTGCTTAAATGCCTGCCGGCTTTTTTAAAGAGACGGTGCATGAAATTTTTTTTAATAAATCCTTTACACTAAATGACAAGTACAGTAAGCAACACTATCACTGTACTTCTTATATATGTGACTGACATGTTTCTATCTATCTAATCTATGTGTGATTCTCTATTCTTTCGGTTCTAAATTGTCGGGTACCGGTGTATGCCGCTGCTGAATTGCCGGCTTTTCATGTTTCACTGTGAGCACTGTTCCCATCGTTTTGGGCAATCACTGTACTGCCACAACCACCATGGCTGTGGCATTACAGTGAGTGTCAGACAATCCCTGCATGATTGGTGCTCTAAATAGCGCCAGACATGCAGGACACGCTTTTGGTGCACGAACAGTTATCGAACATAACCTCGAACAGCCGAATTTTTTGCAAATCGTTCGGGTTTGTAGAACAACTCGAACACCACCCAAAACAGCTCGAATTTGAGATTGGCGAACAGTTCTAGTCGAACACCGCTCATCTCTAGAGATGAGCAAACATATTTGAGTGAAATGGAATTCTATGCAAATTTTACGACAATTTGCCAAAATGCTAAATTTTTTTAATTGGTTTCCGTGTGGATTCAGCAAAATGATGGCCACTGACTGCCATTCGCTTGAGCTGTAGAGGGCCATCAAAAGGTTAAAAACTTAAAGAAATCCTTATATACACCATACCACTCACTCATCACTTGTCCGGCCTTTGCCGCATCTTCTTATCACTGGCGCTCACGCCAAAATCTCTGGGACTCTCATGTTAGGCCAGGACCTTTGGTGCAGAAACCTCCTGGGCATCATCAGAGTCAGAATTTCAGCGTGATCCGGAGATGTACAGTACAGACCAAAAGTTTGGACACACCTTCTCATTTAAAGATTTTTCTGTATTTTCATGACTATGAAAATTGCACATTCACACTGAAGGCATCAAAACTATGAATTAACACATGTGGGATTATATACTTAACAAAAAAGTGTGAAACAACTGAAAATATGTCTTATATTCTAGGTTCTTCAAAGTAGCCACCTTTTGCTTTGATGACTGCTTTGCACACTCTTGGCATTCTCTTGATGAGCTTCAGCGGCGGTCAGGTGATGGTCGCGTGACCATCAGCTGACTAAATGACGTCACTGCAGGTCCTGACAGTACACTGCGGGACGCCGAGGAGAGTGGATGCTGCCTGGAGCAGACTGGAGGAGACCGGAGAGGTGAGTATACAAGGTTTTTTTTATTTTACTATAGATGCTGCATTTAAAGAATGGATTTTGCATGGATTTATATTGTGTGACCAACTTGTCAAGCACTTTTCTAAGTAATGCACAAAATCGATGGAAAACTGCTTGAAAAAACGCATGCGAAAATGCATGTAAAAATGCTGAAAAAACGCTTCTCTCTGGCAGAAAAAATGCATGTAAATCTGCATGCGTTTTTTTCTGCTAGAGAGAAGCAAAAACGCTCTGCATCAAATCTGCTACGTGGGCACATAGCCTTACTGTCCTGGGCTATTAGCGCACCTTTGTATTGTAAATTTCCCATATTTGACTGCTTACCTAATGCAATGAAATTCTCTTATCACCCTAATTATTTACAATAGTTGCTGATAAATAATTGGCTGAAATCTCCCACAAACCTCTAGAATGCTCAGCATGGAGACCAGTAAATTTTTATATTATGCCACCGGGTTTGTTTGTCTGTTAGCTTCAACACAGTTGTGGGAAAGCGTCACATTCATATGTTTGTGTTACAGTAAGCCTGAGACACGGAAAAGCCTCAACTGGGCCAGCATTTCCCCTGAAGCATAATATGAAATGCATGGACCTGCTTACCCAGAAAGCTATTGTGTATAGCAACACTGCAAGTTGGCCTTGTATTACAGCTAAAGATACTAATAGGGACTATGTATAGGGATTATCGTCCAGAGACAACCCCTTCAAGTTAGAACAAATTGAGGCAAATATACATTTTTTTCCAGAGCAAGAAAGAGGGGAAAGTCAATATGGTTATGTTTATTAGTTGTGGAGAAAGTGCAACACTCGTGCAATCGCTGAAATTATTTCAATGTTTATTTTTGCTTGCAACTGATTGAAAGGACAGTGCCACAAAAAAAAGATACCCGTAAGAGCCAAACAGCTGATGGACTGTGGGGTTGGAAGAGCATGAACCACCATCAATTTAAGGCTAAGTTCACATGATCGTATAAAAAAATCATCCAAGTTCCATCCAGAAAAAGACAACGACTTACATCTCAATTGTTATACAAATGGCATCCATTTTTATACATTAGCAGTTATTAAAATATACAAGACCAAATACAGTTTTCTGTATTTAAAAATTAAAACGTATCCATAAAAATTGATTGCTGTACACAGTTTCGGACTGGGGTGCCAAGGGCCCACCAGTAACCAACTCCAGGGCCCCACTTTTTAGCTACATGCAAATGTGACATTATCTTCAATCACAATTTTATATAACAATGAACTGGGTGGATTGTTCAATGAATAAGACGCTGCTTTTGTCTGTACATAGTGATTCAAGCATATAATGCCAAGCACTGCCCATATAAAAGGGTGGTCACTCTTGTACAGGGGCCCCCCGGAGGATTCTCCTGTTCTCCTGTGGGCCAGTCAAAGCCTGGGTACAGTTACTTATTTTGTGATACGATTTTTTTTTCACACCCATAGACTTTAAGAGGTGAGTCTCATCTGATATATGGAAGAAACTATTGCATGCTGAGATTTTTTTCATTCACAGATTTTTTCCATGTGAAGAAACACTCATCTGAACAGCTTGATTAAATATCATTGGTTCTACTGCTGTTCGTGTGATGTCAGTTGTTTCACCTACAGTATTCAGATAGAAAGTACGGTCATGTGAACTTTGTCTCATGGCAGAATTTCAAGAGGGACATGCAATAATCTGCAGCACTGTACTCTACATGTCACATGTGTCTGATTTTGGTCCTCAAGTACTGTAGATGACCTACAATGTATCCAAAAGTAGTTTCCATGCTGAAAAGTTTTGCCCACTTCTGGTATGTATAGGATACAGTATTCTATGAGTGGATCTTGGCAGGATAGCAGTAGTGCAGTAAATATTTTTAAAGAGCTACATAAGAGACATGAAATGATAAATCTAAATGGTGGAAAAGTGATGTAAATCAAATTTTATGTGTTGTTGAATAGATTGATATTAAAGAGGTTCCAGGCACATAGTATTCAGGCCTTGTAGGGCAGATACTGTGACATCTGGTTCCTAAAGACCTTTGTTTTCATATATGGAACATGTATATAAGGATGTATGGATGTATTGTATTAATGCAGATAAGTGTGTCCAGACACTGCAAACAAGTAACCATCCACCCCCCGCTGATACTGTGCTTTTAACTGGGATCATATTTGCTGGGCTTTACAATACACTGGAGGAAGATTTACAAGAACAAATGGTTAAAAGTGATGTACACAATCATTTGCATTGACAGATATAAAATCAGCCAAAACATTACACCAGGAGCAGAGTAGTTTTTTTTTCTACGATATATAAATAACGTTGCACTTTGCAGATTGCAGATTTTAGTCAATGACATGTAAGACAGCTTTGACAGAGAGACTAAATAGATCCTATATAGAAAATCAGCAGAGTCAAACAAAGTTTCGAAAACCAAATTCCAGAGAGCATTCCCGAGACAGGAAAGTTAGTTCTAAAATCTTAATGTAGGAGACAAAATAAACAGTAGTAGACGGTGAAATGAAATGGTACTTACTGCACAAAGAGAACGAGATCTCAAGGAGAAAGTGTGGAATGAATTCATGGGAAGTTACTATAGGCTACATTACATTATATGGTCAGGTTTAGGTTCTCATTGATGGCTATATCTTTTTTTTTTTTGCATCTGCAAGCAATTTTATTACATATGTTATTTATATGCAACCTTCGAATTGTTTTCAAAGACAAATATATAATATTGTCATTGTCTGAATAATTTATTGGAGTCATGCTCTTATGTCCTATGCCACATTTGGTGTTAAAGTTATTAACAGATTTACTACCATCTGTGGGATGATATATAGAGGGTCATGTAGCCATAGTGTCGGTGTTATAATAGTAATACCTCTGAATTTACTCCATATATATGAAAATGTCATAGGACAGTTCATAAATCTGTTGCAGCATGACTCAAAGGAAATCCTAGGACAATTCTGGCCTGTCATACATGTATAGTTATTTTAGCAATACATAAGGAACATTTAACCATATCCACCTGCGTAAAACTGCTAAGCTGATGTACAGAAATGAGTACAAATTGCCTGTTTGGGCAACACATCCCTAATGATGATCACAGAGGATCAACTCTTAAAGCATTTCACTCCATCTATTACAATATCAGACATTGATGTGATATCCATTTCTTCAGAGGTAGGTCCATATTAATGGATAAATTAGAATTTTCTAATTAATTGGAAACTTGCAATGGGTGAAATAAATCAGAAACTAGAGAAACCATATTAGCATAAATATGTAAAAAAAAATCTGAAAATGTAACATGTTCATTAATTTAAGGTCAAAAGTGTACGATAGCTCCATAACTCTTACTGACATTGTTCACAGAGCAAGGAATTAATACATAGCACCATGAGTTGTCATTTTGCTAATAAACATGATTGCCATTAGTGGGGTCTGGTCATCATACTAGGTCCTGAGAGACATGTCAAATAAGCTATTAAAGTGCTGCGTTTTACTCTGACACATAGAAATGAATGTAGTCTCAAAATGACCATTTGCATGCATTTCCATCCATTTTGGGACCTCCTTCACAAATATCTGCTGGAATTTACTAGGAGAGTGCAGTGTGTAAAAACATTACTTTAATTGCAAATTTGACGTGTCTCTAAATGGCCTTCTATTTTAACTATCAATTTAAACTGGTTGGTCTTCTATATTCATGCGATAATACAATCTCCATTACGTTTCAGAGAATTCCCAAAGCCATATTTTAAAGATTCCTTAACTCATGTAATGGTGCTAGTCAGTAACATTTTCTTAAAAAATTGTATTTAGAGCTCGTAAAAAAGCAGGCTCTGTGGTTTAAGATATTCAACCAGAGACGGACATTAAGAGGACAGAAGAGGGCTCCTGTGCAATAAACGTTTATGGGCAATTTGGGGTCCTATATATCTTCATAATGCAGCTTTTATTGTGTCTGAGACAAAAGCTGCTTGCTGCTTTAGAAGTAGAAATGGGCCCCCTTACCTCTTGAGCCCGTGTCCCCGCTACACAGGTTGCACCAGTGGTGTCTGTATCCCTGCATACAATGTAGAAAGCTAAAAGGTTATTACAATCTTGAGCATTTAAAACATATCCCAAGACTCTGGTAGATGTGGGTTCCATAACACCTGAGAATTTGCCCCAGGTTGTGTTGTTAATGGTTTAGTGGCTACACATGCTTCACTCACTTCTATGGGGGTTTTGAAAAAGTCAAGCAAGTAAGTGTGCTCTACAATTTTAAACTCCATCAGAAATTAATAAGAAGGCACACACATGTGCAGCGATCTTTACACTCACAATGTCACAAAATGGGATCTCAGTCTCAAGATAGGAACAGTCTCAGAGGTGGGACTGACTGCTATCTAATATTTATGAAAAATACTGTGGAATGCCCCTTAAAAATCATGAAAATGTGATGTACCTTAAAGTGGTTGTCTGGCCTTAGTTTACAAATCTGCAGTACTGTCGAGTGAGTAGGTTTTCTAGCGTGCTCGGCATTTCTTTTACTGTCGCCGCGGCTGCAAGTGTCACGGCTGTTAGACAGTGTTAGACAGCCGTGACACTTGAAGCCGCGTCAACAGTAAAAGAAATGCCGAGCACGCCAAAATACTCGGCGAGCACCCGAGCGTGCTCACCGAAAGGGTTAATGAAATATACTCGCTCAACACTAGTCTGCAGTCACTCAATGTAACTGCAGACTTGTGAAACCTTATAATGTGCGCACTGCATGCTGTGAGGATTCTACAGCAACAGCGATGGAAGCGGCAGGCGCATGACCACAAGTATGTAATTTGCATACATGTGGTTAGATGTCGACTAGATGTGTGCGGCCTCGTTCCATGCAAGTGAATTAAGCGAGGCCGGACATGTCTAGTTGGAATGTGGCTGGAAGTATGCAAATCACATACTTGTGGTCACATGAGTGCCAGCTCCCGGAGCACTGTAGGATCCTCACAGTACCCAATGTGCACGGTGTGAGGATTCAGAAGTCTGTAGTCACAGACTGATTGCAGACTTGTAGCCTAATGATGAACAACCCATTTAAGCCTACAGCAAGCATTAAATTTTTAAAATATTAATTTAATATATAATGAAAATGCATCAACTTTTTAAAAGGAAGCCATTAGGATGGTCTTAGTAATGAAACTAGTGGTATTGCTATATAAATTATAGAGCAATCATACAAATGGTAACTGTCTTGTAGTAATCCAAAGGACATCATTGAGAGAATTATCTTTATGGTTCTACGACCTTATTTATATGTACAGCATATAGATAAAATTGTATTTTTCAAGTCCATTGGCTAGTCGCATAAGGACTTGAGAAAAGGTGAATATTCAGTAATTTTATTTTCTACAATGGGCAACCACTTTGCCTTATGTCTGCTTAAGTTTTCATAATTTAGGCCAGTTAAACTAGGATACTACATAAATTGAGGAAGTCGTATTCTTATTCTTGTATTTGTGAAGTCAGAAACAAGTGACTTTTTCTTGTAAGAAGAATATAGATAATAATTTTCTTATATATGTCTTGAAAAATGCAGAACAAGTACAGTGTTGGTAAAACATGGAGAACACCAATGACAAGAATGAAAGGTCTGACAAATCACAGGCTGTAAAAAGAAAACAGATGTGCTGTACTACATTGAAAAGATGTAAATATCTTTTTTAATTCATGTGTGAAACTCAATTCCTGTTCTAATCACGGACATACTGTGGATGATAATGGCAGCGTGACTTGGAAATGATCAACGAAACATACAGTTATTGCAATTAGACAAGAGAAAGAAAGCCTTCTTTGTGCTGGATAGAGCTGCATAAGCTTTACATTTTGTTGGAATGACAAATGAATAATATGTTGGCATAAGCCACCTGAATTAAATTCTACCATATGGGAAAAAAGGGCTTTTTTGTACTACTCCATGCATGTTAACTCATTGTAGTGTGTATATATACATTATATATATATATATATATATATATATATATATATATGTTTATTTAGACACAATGGGGAAAATAAGTATTTGATACACTGCCGATTTTGCAAGTCTTCCCACCTATAAAGAATGGAGAGGTCTGTAGTTTTTATCGTAGGTACACTTCAACTGTGAGAGACAGAATCTAAAAATTAAAAATAAAAACCATAAAATCACATTGTATGATTTTTATATAATTAAATTGCATGTTATTGCATGAAATAAGTATTTGATCACCTACCAACCAGCAAGAAGTCTGGCTTTCACAGACCTGTTAGTTTTTCTTTAAGAAGCCCTCCTACTCAGCACTCATTACCTGTATTAATTTCACCTATTTGAACTCGTTACCTGTATAAAAGACACCTGTCCACACACTCAATCAATCTTACTCCAATTCTCCACCATGTCCAAGACCAAAGAGCTGTCTAAGGACACCAGGGACAAAATTGTAAACCTGCACAAGGCTGGGATGGGCTACAGGACAACAGGCAAGCAACTTGGTGAGAAGGCAACAACTGTTGGCACAATTATTAGAAAATGGAAGAAACAATGAGGTTATTAATGGTAGTCTGAGGAATTTTCTGCCACGCAGAATGCTCTTGAACATGTAAATCATTAAGATCCCCTGCTTGCCTCTCCCTTTGCAATTGCCTATCAATGACCTGCCAGATGTGCTCAATGGGAATCAAGACAAGAGATGCTGCAGGCCATTTAGCATGTTTAAGTCATAGGGACTGTTCACAGTAGCACGAGCAATATGTGGCCTGGCATTGTTGTATTTAAAAATGGCTCCTGAGACACTTTGGAGAAATGTCTGTACCACTGGTTCCATGACCAAATCAATGTAACTCCAATATAATGCCAATGTAACACCGTTGGAAGGCGTTTGCATGACGTTCTGTTATGAGACTGACGTCTGCCTCCAAGAGTTCCATTGACCTCACACCACTGCTCTGAGAAGCTATCATGATGCAAAGCAAGATGGCAATGGAGTCTGGAATGGAGAACTATTCTTTTCAGCTTCTGAGTCCTGCATATTGTCTTGGATGCAATGGTGGACAGAGATTGGTGTGAAGATCACGTGGGACTTTACAAGTTAGCATGAAAGTGTCCCAAGAGCAGTTTGTCAACATGATTGCTAGGCTGCATGTTGCTTGTGCTACTGTGTGAAGCCTGTATGGCCTAAATGTTCTCCTGCAGTGTCTCTTGACTACCATTAAGCACATCTGGGATGTCAATTTTTGGCAATTTCAAAGAGATTTGCCAGCAGCGAATTTTGATGATTTATGTACCCAGGTGCATTCAGTGTGGCAGAACAATCTTCAGACAACCTCTTTGATAAATGGTAAGGTGTGTAAGTGCACGTATATCCATGCGTAGTGCTCATACTCAATGCTCAATAAATCAAGATATTTTGAAAAAATTTATCATTTTTTCATCATTTGCGTATCATTAACATGGCTATCAATCCTATGAGACTTCTTATTCCACAATGTCCGTTCCTTCTTGGTTTTGCAATATAAATATATACTACAGACACATAAGTATTGGGACGCATGTCTTAATTATTGCATTCAAGTTTTAATCCAGTCTCATTAGCACAGGTGAATAAAATACAGTACCTTGTCATTCAGTATCTTGCCTTTACTAACATTTGAGAAAGAATGAATTATGCTTAACAGCTCAATAAATTTGAGAGTGGTACTGTAATAGGATGTCATTGCTACAAGTCATTTTGTCAATTTTCTGTCCTTTTAGATGATTCATCATCAACTGTGAATGGTAACATTGAAAACTAGAATTGTTTAGGAACCTCAGCATCTCAGTCACATAGTGGATGACCATGTAAAGTTACAGACCAGATTAACCGGGTGCTGAAGCATCAAAGGAACTAATGCACTGCTGATTCAATAACTGTCAAGCCTCCAAATCACTCTAGACATTAAAGGGGTTGTATGGTCCAAATAAATAATTCTCAATCACTCTGTATGACTGCAGACTTATGAATCCCCCTGTGCACGCACTGTGCACTGCGAGGATTCACCAGTTTCTGAGCTGGGACGAGAGTGCATGTATGAGTTATACATACTCCTGGCCAGAACCCAACTAGTGGGCATGGCCTCACTCCATACATACTAATAACGCCGCTATCCCGTGGGCATGGCTGACTAGAGGGCGCAGCCGCTCTTCATACAAGTGTATGGAGTGAGGCCGCGCCCACTGGATGGGATCTGGCCTGGAGTATGTATAACTCATACATACCCTCCAGTCCCAGCTCAGAGTGACTGCAGACTTATCAATTTGGACAAGACAACCCCCTTAACAAAATCAGAAAAACAGTGCATCAGAAGCTTCATGGCATGGGTTTCCATGGCTGAGCAACTTCATGCAAGCCTTATATAAGCAAGCACAATGCCAAACTTTGGATTAAGTGATGTAAAGCACCACTAAACTTTGGAGAAGTAGAAACATGTCCTGTGGAATTATGAATCATACTTCTCTATCTGGCAGTCTGATGAATGAGTGTGGACAATGGACCATTTTACAGTGATAATATTACTTTTAAATTGTTTTCAGGAACATGGCATCAAATTTTCATTGCTTTCATGGCCCTCATATTTTAACCCTGTATCAAATCCCTGGAATGAAGGAGAACAAGTGAACAGGAGAACTGTGAGGACCTATCCAGTGTGCATGGGCCAATATTTCTGCGGAATGATTTTAAACCCTAATAGAAACTAAAAATAATGATAGTATAGGAAATGTTATCTCTTATCTTGATATTGAGATGGCAACATCCACTGATTCTAAACTTGAGAAGAACATTCGCCTGCTGTAACCAATTTAGTAGTCCAGATGTGGCACACAAAAATGAAAATTATACACTTGATTCATCAATAAAAATTATGTTGACTTTACAGTGAAAAGTATGGTGTCATTACATTGCTGAAACTTCTGCATTGAAACTAGGATAATATCGTAATAGACATTTGATCCGATTTATCAAGACTGGCATTGTTCACGCCGGTCTTGATGAGGAGATGTGCTGGAGTCTGGCGCCTCTTCATGAATCAGGAATGTTGGACAAGTGACGTACACCTCAGTGTGTTCCTTGCCACAAATCCTACTACACTCCCTGCTGTAGTCTAGCAAAATGCCGCCGCTAGTCATAAATTTCATGAAGAGAAGTCGCCACAACCCTGCCCCAACCCAGTTTCCCCCACACTGTTGAAGCTGTGCGAAAATCGCGTGAGAATGGCAAAAGTCAAATAATTTCAGCGCACCCTCAAATTTAGCCAAAATTATGCGACATTTCAAATCTTTGATTAATTGGACCCTACATATATTTATTATCGAATATTTTGAATACTTCACATCTGTCCCTGTCCAAGGGGGACTGACAAACTAAATTTCCCTTAACACACACATGCACACATACACACACCAAGACACACACTCTTTGTTCATAGAAAACCAATAAGCCCAGGATATGGTTGAATACAATGATAAGAAGTTTGGCAGATATTAGCCACCACCAAATGGCAATAGAAAACTTTGGGATTCAAACAATTAATCCCTTCCCTTACCACAAACAATGAGCACTCAAGTTACATTAGACTCATGACACTCAATTCATGAAAGCATCAAAATGATCATAGATGTCAATGACTTTGATGTTTATGGGAACCAATGTGACAGAACACGAAAAGCATTTTCTTTTGAAGAGAAGTGCTGTGATTTCATGATATTATAAATAAATGAACCATAACAAAAAAATAAAACTAATGCAGAGACAAAAGAATAGTAAAATCTGTGTTCTCAAGTAAAAGTCCCACTATTATAATGGCTGTTGTGTGTCTTCTAATCTGTTTTTCACACAACTTTCACGCCTCCAAAGATGTGAGATAGAATAGCACTTGTAAAGTATCACATGTTCTTGCTGGAAAATAGTCACAGGCAAAGAAAGATTAGATTCATCTTGGGTTCTGTGAAAGCCGTCTCCTGCTGTTATCAGCGGGCAGTCCCATTAAGGTCATCTTAGCAAGTGACATGTAGACAGCATAAAAACAAACCAGCGCACAGTAGTATTAATAAAGATGATTTATATTCATGCTACAAACGTTCCTTGTGGAGGACATTGAGACAGAACTAAAGATATGGTAATAATGTGCTACTTATAAAGGCAAATTGTATGCAAATAACACCTCACTGTATAACTGATTCCACAGATCGTATATCATAAGCTTACAGTACATGTGTTTTTCCTGCAGGGCTTTTTAGTAGAGGCTTTGTTTAAAGCTCTTCAGCCCCGATTGTAAAGTGATCACAGAGTCAACTGCTAAAGATTAGATCATGCTGAATAGGATCAATATGCAACACAAAAATCAAATTAATTTATGGACTATTTTCACTGGATTATTATTGTTAGCATTTTTTTCAAGCAATTATAATGCTAATTGTTTAGCTTGTTCATAAGAAAAGATCTATGAAACATAATGAATTATTGTTTATTGCTGATCTTAATTGATCCTGCCACTGTAAAAATTGTCATGATCGGCAGGATGTAAATCTCACTGCGTTGCTGTCATGAGCTTGGCCCTTTCCAGCCAACAGAAAAGATATCTTGGTGGAAGTATCCATCAGATTCTTGTCAATGACTTTTCAAACCACCAATCTTTTCTCAGTATATATATATATATATATATATATATATATATATATATATATGTCAAAAAGTTAATATAGATCAGCTCCACCCCCACAGGCACCATTGAGGTGTTTCACAACTTTTTTACTTCAGTAGACTCCATCAGAAAATGTTCTGCTCTCTTGGCTCGAAGTCTATTACCTAGTCTTTCATTCAACATGAAGCTCATGGCAGCTTTTCATTTGGGAACTAAGAAGCCATAAAAGTCCCCATCAAATTCTTTTTATTGTACCCTAATAATAACAATTTTAACATTACGTAGGGTTGCAAGGAAAGATAATAACCCTTCCACACTCCCTTCCCCTTTTATCTAATTTTGTATACCCAAGAACTGAAGATTCTGCTTATGAATCCTTGAATTATTTGCCCTTTGCCAATTTTCCTAGATTGCTAAGGTTGTGGATCTTGATGAGATACATACAGTAGCTCTTCAGTGATAGCACAAATATAAGAGTTACCTGTTTAATTTCAGTCCCCAACTTTTCACTTATTCACATGTACGTTGAGTGGATTGTTGTGCCGATACCGTTTACTATGTATTTCCCTATGAAATGATATACAGGTGCATCTAACTAAATTAGAATATCATCAAAAAGTTAATTCATTTCAGTTCTTCAATACAAAAAGTGAAACTCATATATTATATAGAGTCATTACAGAGTATTTACTTACTGACATTAGTCCAGATTCTGTAGCTGCAGAAACACCCTCTAGTCATGATTGACGGTTCCTTCACTGACTGGTCTTCAGAGTTTTATACTAATCACTATTGTTAGGTGAGCAGTGATAAGAGAGGAGAGATGCCAGAAGGAGCACAAACTGTGAAGATGCAGGGACCATCAATCACGTCCAGGAGGTGTGACTGCAGCTACAGAAACCGGACTAGTGTCAGTGAGTAAATGCATCCTCAGACTAATCCAGGTTTTTAAGCATACAGCAAGGTACTGTATATAAATTGATTCTGTGTGCCCTAGAATTACTCTAGAATCTAGAAGAATTTAGAGTACTCTGTCGCTTTGCTTTTTGATGCTGCATCAGTCTTATTATTTATTCTGGCAGTGTACCGTGGGCCCACCAGTAATATCAACTCCAGGGCCCCACTTTTCAGCTACATGTAAATGTGACATTATCCTCGTTCACAAATTTCTATAGCAATGAACTGGGTAGATTGCGAAATGAATAAGATGCTGCATTTGTCTGTACATAATGAATCAAGTGTATTGTGCCAAGTACTGCTCATATAAGAGGGTGGTGGCCCATTCCTCCCCAGGGGCCCACCGGAGGATTCACCTGTTCTCCTGTGAACCAGTTCAAGCCTGACAATGTATACCCTAACGTGGCACATTTTTTTCTTGTTTTAGCTATTGAGACATTCTTGAGGCCATATTTATTATAGCTATCTTGTTTTGCATGGAGACTAAGAACATCTGCAGAAGAACACTGAACAGATCTTTACAATGTGGGTTGCAAGATGATAAAATATATCTGACATGTGTAAAACCAGCAGATAATCAGAAGATCCTAACACATCAATTATTTCAATCTTTCTGTCATTACATTATGTGCCTTATGTATACTATCATGAACTTTTCTACTTTACAGCTTGGTAAATAATTATTATTTTAATTTAAACAGCTCAGCCTCTAACATATTCTTAAGCACTTCACTATTCAGAGGATACATGTATGATAAAAAGTAGACATTATCACATAACAACCTAATTAAATGTGTCGTCCAAATCTACACGTTATCATCCTGTCACAGGATAGTTGATGACTTAGTAATTGCTGGGGGTCCAACTGATGATCCAAAGAACAGAGCTCTCAAATACCTTAAATACCTTAATGTAATAGAGTGTTGGCCAGTTGCGTGTGTTAGCGCTCTAATCTTTGTCTATGGGATTGTTGGAGATAGTACATTGAGCACATCTGCCGTCTATCTCTGGCAGTCCTATCGACATTAAATAAAGTGATGGTGTGAATGTGTGACCACTGCTCCATTTTAATTTGGTATCTGCGTCTTTTAAAAGTATATTAGAATGAACCATGCATACTGATGTACTGGGTTGAAGCAATCTGTTGTTACATTTCCAAATAGGGGCTAGCTTGTCAGGGGCGGATATATTATTGGCGCAACCTGTATGGCCGCACAGAGGTCTAAGAGGTAATAGGGCTCATTTCTACTTCCAAGCAGGTGCAATTTTGTATTTTTAGGAGCTCTTGGGCTGCAAAGGGCCCATATATTGTTCTTGCACAGGGGACCTTCTCTGTCTGTGTCCGCCAGTGTAGCTTGTAATTCATATCTTGCTAAAAACATTTCTAAAATGCTGGAAATTTATGTTGTAAAATCTGAGCTGTTAAGCTGTCAGGCTTTACAAAGGAACCGGCAGCTGTAGGTCTGCCAGGTTTCACATCTTTTGACTTGCAGGGACTATAGGTTCTTCTGGTAAAGAACTACCTAAATCTTTCAATGAAGCAAATGAAGCAACCTATTTGAAATATCTGGTAGTTCCAATTCCAGTCACAATGTGAGGACAGCCTTAGTCACTAATCAGCAGACATATTTTTGTCTCTTATCAAATCAAGTAGTAGTGACTCTATAAAAAGCAAAACATTTCCCCATAGCAATGTATTCTCAAAAGTTAGTTTAAGTGTTCCTTAACCAGGGGTTAAATATTCAGTTTCCTAATTTGAAACCTTGATCTAGCAGGATGGCTTGATTGCATCTTCAGACAAGCCACCCATTGCATTTATGTAATTTGAAGTAATAGCAAAGTAGCAAAATAAAATGGGAATAAACATGAGGTTGCTGGTTAAACACTTTATCTAACCTTGTGAACTGAATTTATTATAGTCACCCCATGACCAATATTTAAAAAAATATTTAATTATTGCTCTTTAAACACATTTGTATTTCTATTTTCATGAGTACTTATATGAATAGTTGAGTGATTTACCAAAAATAATAGATAATGATAAACCATTAAGTGTACTTTCCTTAAGATAGTTATGAACTATATGGTTAATCTACTCTGTCTTGACACAACACAGTACAGTCCTGGGTAGTAGCAGGCAGGCTTGCAGTTCAAAGCACTTAACATTTGGCATCTTACAAGCCTGACAGAGTCATATGTCTTTCATCATTTTAATAACATCTTCCTCTGAGCGTAAGCTATTTACAACAAGATGTCTTCGTACCTAATTGGTAATGTAAAGTATATATTCTATCGCCATATTGGTAAATGTTGATCACAGAGTGTTCCTATACAAATTTTGATCACTTCATGTATCTTTTATACATTTTGTTAGTTCTTGGCCATATTTGGTGTTGAGGATTATAAGATTTACTTTTCTGTACATTAAATGTAAAGTGTTCATCTCAATATTTATTTTAAATAAGAATATAAAAGATGAAATGTTACATTGTGAAATAAATATGAGAAGAATAAGAAGACCTGAAAAATTAAATGACATTTTAATGCTTTCTTTTTTTTTTTATTTCTTGAAACAAAATAAAATGAATGCTTATATAAAAGTATAAATTTATTGTTGAATGTTAGTTCTAATTGTTATAAGAAGTCAAAAGGAATCTTTTTTTGGGCGGGTGGGGGCGGATTACCTTATGGCTTTCTGCTCAGTTGGCATAAAGAGGCATTAAATTCTGTAATAATGTCAGATTAACAGTAGGGGATGTCTTTCTGGACCTCCCAATTTAATGATGCATCATTGTCAGGTTTCATACTAAAGAGTTTGAAAAGGATGTATATGTTGAATATACACTGCTCAAAAAAGTAAAGGGAACACTGAAATAACACATCCTAGATCTGAATGAATGAATTATTCTCATTGAATACTTTGTTCTGTACAAAGTTGAATGTACTGACAACAAAATCACACAAAAATCATCAATGGAAATCAAATTTATTGACGAATGGGGGCCTGGATTTGGAGTCACCCCCAAAATTAAAGTGGAAAAACACACTACAGGCTGATCCAACTTTGATGTAATGTCTTTAATACAAGTCAAAATGAGGCTCAGTATTGTGTGTGGCCTCCACATGCCTGTTTGACCTCCCCACAATGCCTGGGCATGCTCCTGATGAGGTTGCGGATGGTCTCCTGTGGGATCTCCTCCCATACCTGGACTAAAGCATCCGCCAACTCCTGAACAGTCTGTGGTGCAACGTGACATTGGTGGATGGAGCGAGACATGATGTCCTAGATGTGCTCAATCAGATTCAGGTCTGGGGAATGGGCGTGCCAGTCCATAGCTTCAATGCCTTCATTTTGCAGGAACTGCTGACACACTCCAGCCACATGAGGCCTGGCATTGTCCTGCATTAGGAGGAACCCAGGGCCAACCACACCAGCATATGGTCTCACAAGGGGTCTGAGGATGTAATCTCGATACCTAATGGCAGCCAGGCTACCTCTGGTGAGCACATGGAGGGCTGTGTGACCCTCCAAACAAATGCCACCCCACACCATTACTGACCCACTGCCAAACCGGTCATGCTGAAGGATGTTGCAGGCAGCAAATCGCTCTCCATGGCATTTCCAGACTCTGTCACGTCTATCACATGTGCTCAGTGTGAACCCGCTTTCATCAGTGAAGAGCACAGGGCACCGGTGGCGACTTTGCCAATCCTGGTGTTCTGTGGCAAATGCCAAGCATCCTGCACGGTGTTGTGCACTGAGCACAACCCCCATCTGTGGTCGTCGGGCCATCATACCACCCTCATGGAGTCAGTTTCTAACTGTTTGTGCAGACACATGCACATTTGTGGCCTGCTGGAGATCCTTTTGCAGGGCTCTGGCAGTGCTCCTCCTGTTCCTCCTTGCACAAAGGCGGAGGTAGCGGTCCTGGGTTGTTACCCTCCTATGGCCCCCTCCACATCTCCTGGTGTACTGGCCTGTCTCCTGGTAGCGCCTCCAGCCTCTGGACACTACGCTGACAGACACAGCAAACCTTCTTGCCACAGCTCGCATTGATGTGCCATCCTGGATGAGCTGCCCTACCTGAGCAACTTCTGTGAGTTGTAGAGTCCGTCTCATGCTACCACGAGTGTGAAAGCACAACCAACATTCAAAAGTGACCAAAACATCAGCCAGAAAGCATTGTTACTGAGATGTTGACTGCGGTCCCCACTTGCAGAACCACTCCTTTATTGAAGGTATCTTCATAATTGCCAATAATTTCCATCTATTGTCTATTCCATTTGCACAACAGCATGTGAAATTGATTGTCAATCAGTGTTGCTTCCTAAGTGAACAGTTTGATTTCACAGAAGTTTGATTTACTTGGAGTTATATTCTGTTGTTTAAATGTTCCCTTTATGTTTTTGAGCAGTGTATATGTCACCAGGTTTTCCCATATAAAGTACAGCCAGCACCTGTAAGGCCTCTTTTACAACATACTAGAATGCTGTATGTATGTCCTCAATCCCCTATGCAAGGCACAAAAAAGATGTTTTATTATACTCCCAGGCGGCATGGACCAGGTGTCTTTTTCGCTCTTCCTAAAAATTGCTTCATGTGGATGACGCATCCTACGTCATCCATACAGTGTTCCCATTGCGCTCCTGCACAGGTGCACTTCTCTCTGCCCTGCCGAGAGCAGAGCAGAGCATTGTAGTGCGCATGCGCAGACTTTACCTATGGGCTCTCAGTGCTCTTTGGCCTTTCCTGGCGCATGCACACTACAATACTTTGCTCTGCCCTCGGAATGACAGAGAGAAGTGCGTGTGTGCAGGAGCGCGATGGAGGACACTGTGGGGTTGACTTAGGACCCATAATCCACATGAAGCAGGGTAGGACGGCGGTCGTAAGAAGAGAGGAGGCGCCTGATCAAGACCAGAGACACCCATCATACGGGACCACGCCGTTTGTGAGTATAGTAAAAAGTATTTTTTGTACATTGCATGGGGAATTGGGGATATACATACGGCATACCTGAATTCTCTATAAGAGGGCTTACAGGTGCTGGCCCTACTTTATATTGGGAAAATCTGGTGTCAGGTTCCCTTTAACTATTTCCTTTTCTGTGCAAGAAATTAAACAAACAAAAAAGCAAGCAAACAAACCGCTCTAACATAATTCCCTAATGGCGAAAAACTTCAGTAAACATCTGACAATGAGCCTTCTAACTCACATTTTCTCTCACTTTTATCTAAATTATTAGATTTAAATCACAAAAATATATAAGGGTACAAATATTAACAAAGTTAAATATTACTAATAAGTTTAATTTAATTCATACAGTGAGCATAGGAGGCTATTTCATGACAAAAGACCAATCTTCTAAATTAAATGTCTTAATCAGTTTCTGTCTCCAAGTTCACATATCTCTAGAAATAAAATAGGCTTTTTAAGATATTAGAATTAGTAATTTCCAAGTACTTATAGTAGAGTGGAAGGAAGCACCTGCTGAAATACAGTGAGAGGAAAACAAACAACACCCATACCACTAATAGCAATACAGAATTCCATCTAAGAGGAAATATGAAAAATAATCAAAGGCTCTCAGCACATAATGATAGTGTAGCACACATCAAACAAACTTTCCAAAGCCGCAGATCTTTGCATTCCTTCAGCCACCAAGTCTCAAACACGATTGCAGAAAATTCATGTTTTCTTTCTTTTTTCACATTTCATCACTTAACACTTTTTTTTCTCTAACTTGACTTTAATGCCATATACTTCATTTACTTCATATACCTCATTGCCATATATTTAATTTCCCTCAGCCATGATAGGGCCAGCATGTTTTTTTTTTTTTTTTTATTTATCTCTCTGATTTCCATTTGTATTTGCAGATTTATTCACATGAGCTGACATAAACCTAATTCTAGCTACAAAATTAGAAAAAAATGTCTTTAATTGACATGTTTGGGAAATATAAGAGTAAGGGCTCACTCATGCTGCCGTAGATTCTCTTATGCGAGAGAATTGGAATGATTATGCTAATGAAATTGGGATCAAACTCTTGAGTTTGATACTAGTGTCATCAGACTGTGATCTGATTTGCTCGCATCAGAGGTGCGGAGAAGATGGAGAACTTAATTTCTCCATCTTCTCCATTGTCTCTGTGACCATATACTGGACTGAACTCAGATGACATCTGAGTGCAGTCAGATGTTTGACACGCACCCATAGACTTGTATGGGTGCGCATGATCCGATCATCGGATGCACTCGCATTATGCTACGATTGTTTTGTCATTATACAACAACCTATTGGGATCAATAACACCATAATTAGAGGAACCAAATGGGGAACAATGCCCATTTTGCCCCCCAAAGCAACTCCATGTGCATACAATAGTTTATAATAAGGAGAAAAATGGAGCCTTAAGCTGCTTAGAGCAATTTTCAAAATTTTATTACATATAAAAGTTAAAATCCATTACAAAAACAACCCACATAGCAAACATACATTAAAAGTGTGATAAACACAGACCTCGGGCTGTAAGTAACCAGTGGCACTAATTACATATATGTCATAATAAATAGAGAGTATGCCCCAAGGGCATTCCTATAGACAGGGTATATTAGTAGGGTCTTATGAGTGCCCATCTACACCATCCCATTGTTGGGCTTTCCCGCATTTGGGAAATACTGGGCTTATTGCTACTATCTACAGCAGGGGCACTAGCAGCTTGAATGGTGCTATTATCATGGTTTTTGGTATTGTTTTTCTTCTTTATTTGCATGGATTAACCAGACTACTGCTAGGCTTCTATTTGGGTTGATTTGGGATTCCTGAACAATATAATTATATAGCGTCAGGTTATAATAATACAATACCTCATTCCCCATATATATATTGTGCACAGGTCACTTTAGCTACAGTGCATTCCTGGTACTACTGGTGGCTATTAGCCATTTATTTATTGTGCAATATTGATCACCAGGGTTAGTCTGCGTTTAGAGTGTATATTTTTTCCATCATGTATTTGATTTATTGTGATCATGTTTTGGGATGGTTTCTGAAGTATATGGGCTTTCTACCAGTGGTTAATTTCACTATATTTTTACTTGTGTTTTAATGAATTTGATATGTCTGTGACGTTGTTATTTGTATTGACATGAATAAAATTTACGTGTGTATTTTTTGTATACCATTGGTGAATTGTTTATGTTGGGTGATCACTGCATATTAGCGTACCTCTTTCTTTTGGTTACTGGTTATATGGAGCTGGTATGTTGCATGTTGATCCCAAATAGATTGGATGGTGCCCTCCATAGCTTGTATTTTATGAGTCCATAAATCTTACCCTGAACCAGAGGGAGAAAGGTATAGTACCTAATGCAAATATTGAGACCAATCCTAGTAACTATCGATAAGTTCAATGGAAAACATATCGTTAAAAGTTGGACTCATGCACATACCCAAAAGTTAAAGATGGATGCCAGTGGAACTGTCAGCCTGGTGAAGAGATTCCCCACATCCCCTATGCATGTTTCGCTTGTATAAGTGACCGCTTCATCATGGGGGAATAATATGTTTTCCATTGAACTTATCGATAGTTACTAGGATGGGTCTCAATATTTGCATAAGGTATTATACCTTTCTCCTTCTGGTTCAGCGTAAAATTTATGGACTCATAAGACACTACTAATATACGCTGTCTATTGGAATGCCCTTGGGGCCTACTCTCTATTTATTATGACATATATGTAATTGGTGCCACTGGTTACTTACAGCCCGAGGTCTGTGTTTATCACATTTTTCATGTATTTTTGCTATGTGGGATGTTTTTGTAATGGATTTTGATTGTTTTGTCACTGCACCATAGTAAAACATTGGGCCGAATGCAATAGGTCTGTAGACAAATTTATAATGTAGATGATAGTAATGGGATATTACATTTATTAACTTCCCGAGGGGGTGCATATAGTTGAAATTACAGTAAAAATTTATTTGAAAGGAGGTTTGGTGACATCAAGCGGTCAAGAGGTGTTTTGATATTTTTTCCTAAAATGCTATTTTATCATGGATTCGGCAAAAAAATAAATCAAAAAACAAAACAAAAACAAACAAAAAAACATAAAAATTACACATTCCTTTACAGTCCCTATCTGATTACATATTAGTTTGATAATTACCTACTGGCTTTTTCTTACTTTTGAAGTATGTTGTATTCTATACAGGATCATACAACCACTATGGCCAACCAAATACTTACTGTGATAATAAGTCACGTGATCGCTGTGTATCGTCTGGAGCAGCAGCTGATGGGTCATAGGAGACCCAGATAACTCCGATATGCAGCCAGGAGGCTGCATTTCTCTTGTGACTGGATGAAAATAAAAATATTTCAATATTTAAGTGCCCCCCAAAGGTCTTTTATGATCATATAGGGGGCATAATATGTACAATAAATAAAATAAAAATAAAAAATCCCACCAAGGACAACATCTGCAAGGATCTTGCATGTTCTCTCCGTGTTTCTTTTGGGTACTCTGGTTTCCTTCCACACTCCAAAGACATACTGATAGGGAATCTAGATTGTGAGCCCCAATGGGGTCAGTGCCCATAATGTCTGTAAAGCACTGTGAAATTAATGGCACTATATAAGTAAGTAAAATAAATAAATAAAAATTAAATAAATAAAAAGTCACTGTCAATCCAAATGTGTTCAAGATATTTGGTACAGAAAGGGTAACAATTTTTAAAATGTACTTCAGTGGTCCTATGTGGTCATAAAAATGGGGAAAACAGACACTTACTGTATTTTTTGGAGTATAAGACTCACTTTCTTTCCTCCAAATTTGGGGGGAAAATGGGGGTGCATCTTATAATCTGAAGTGAATTTACTGGGGTGGGGGGTCGGCAGCAGTGGAGAGGGGTCACAGGAGGCAGGTGGTGGCGGGAGGAGTGTGGTGATGCTGCGGTGACTGGGCTCTCATTAGATGTTTGCACCGGTGAGCGAAGGTCCCCTTTCCCATATATATTCCTGCGGTGGGCTTCAGGAAAATGATTTTGTCTCCTGAAATCTCAATCTGCACATGCGCTGCCTCCGGCAGCCATTTTCCCGAAGCCCACCGCAGGGAACTGATTGGGAAAGGGGACCTCTGCTCACCGGTGCCGACATCTAATGAGCGCCCAGGCACCACAACATCACTGCACTCCTGTCGTTGCTGGCCTCCTGAATCTGTGACTCTGCCTCCTGTGATCCCGCTTCACCACTGCTGCCCCCTAGGTAAGCTACCATTAAAATGGATAAGATGAACCACTATTTCATTGAAAAAAAAATTCTCCTATTATCTTATAGTCTTATATTGTATTTCACTTATTTTTCTACCGATATTGCCTGTTATCAGCAAAGAAAAAAAAATGAAATGAAAAAATAAATTACTTGAACATTTGAATAATAAACATTTTTGGTGACTCTTTAAACAGCATGTATGAAAGACACAAATTGTGCCTGGTCAGGAATGGGGTAAATGTCCTGGTCTTGAATTGGTTAATGAGTAAATGTATATTTATATTTTGAACCTTTATTTCTACCCATGCTGTTTATGCTCTGAGGCTTGGAGAGACCCTGTAGCATAATGAAGACCATTCAATTTGCATTGAATAACTTCCATGGGCATCACATTTTCTGATCAAATTTGTGTGAACTGTCGAATTCGAATTTCAACAAATTTGCTGATCACTATGACTATTATAGTGTATGAATTGTCAATACTGTGTCTTATTTCACAAAGGTTATACATTTATGACTATCCTACCTTTGTACTAATTTACTGTGTGTTATAGTCCTATACTTTTGTCTGATTCTTTTGTTTCATTAATATTTTATTTATATGACATTGCATGTGTGACTTTGTCGTAGTTCTACATATTTTTAAAACAACATGCAAGTCATAGATGAACTTTATTAAAAGGTGTTCAGTGACCCCAGAGTAAAACACAAATATACACACTGTACAGTGCATTCTCTATGTAAACTGTGAACTTCACAGGTTCCCATGGATATAACATAAAAGCCATGGAAATCCTTGTAGAGCTGAAGTTGTAAAGTGTCAACAGCAAGTGATGATTCATTCAGTCTCATAAATAACATAACCAACATGATATAATATTTTCTACACATTGGTAACTTTATGTTAGCTGCTATACTCAATTGACCCTTCTGTATATAATGTTGGTGGAATAAAATATAAGACACTTTAATTCAGTAAAACACATTTTAAGTGAAGATATACTTTCATTATGTTAGACATTGAGAAATATATAATGCTTCAGCCCTTCACCCCCAGGCAATTTTCAGTTTTTTCATTTTCGCTTTTTCCTTCCCTTTTTTCAAAAGCCATAACTTTTTTATATTTCCATCAATATAGCCTCATAGGGGCTTGTTTTTTTTGTGGGACGAGTTGGAGTTTTGAATGGCACTATTGATTTTACCAAATAGAGAACTGGAAAATGGGAAAAAAAAATCCAAGTGCTGTTAAATTGCAAAAACGTGTAATTCCACAGTTGTTTATTGGGTTTTTTATTTACCATGTACACTATATGGTAAAACTGATTCTCCAGGTCAGTATGAGTACGATGATACCAAACATGTGTAGCTTATTTTTTATTTAAGTGGTGAAAAAAAAATTCCGAAATTTGTATGGAGAAAAGTTTTTACCTTTGTTACTATTTTCCTAGACCCATAATGTTTTCATTTTTCGGGGTCTAGTGCTGGCTGATGACTTATTTTTTGCTCCCTGAGCTGACATTTTTATTGATACCATTTTGGGGCAGATACGATGTTCTGATCTTTTATTGCATTTTATTGCAATGTTGCGGCCACAAAAAAACCCTAATTCTGACATTTCAATTTTTTCTCGTTATGCTGTTTACCGATCAGATGAATTTATTTTATGCTTTGATAGATTGGACAAATATATGCAGCAATGCCAAATATGTGTATTTTTTTCTTCTTTAAATGTTTTATTTTCAGTGGGGCAAACGAGGGGTGATTTGAACTGTGCTATTCTTCGCAGTGCCTCAGCACTGCTACAGGTGCTTCTCACAAAATTAGAATATAATCAAAAAGTTAATTTATTTCAGTTCTTCAATACAAAAAGTGAAACTCGTATATTATATAGAGTCATTGCAAACAGAGTGATCTATTTCAAGTGTTTATTTCTGTTAATGTTGATGATTATGGCTTACAGTCAATGAAAACACAAAAGGCATTATCTCAGTAAATTAGAATACTTTATAATACCAGCTTGAAAAATGTTTTTAAAATCCAAAATGTTGGCCTACTGAAATGTATGTTCAGTAAATGCACTTAATACTTGGTCGGGGCTCCTTTTGCATCAATTAGTGCATGAATGTAGTGTAGCATGGAGGCGATCAGCCTGTGGCACTGCTGAGATGTTATGGAAGCCCAGGTTGCATTGATAGCAGCTTTCAGCTCGTCTGCATTGTTGGGTCTGGTGTTTCTCATCTACCTCTTGACAATACCCCATAGATTCTCAATGGGGTTAAGGTCAGGCGAGTTTGCTGTCCAATCAAGCACAGTGATACTGTTGTTATTAAACCAGGTATTGGTACTTTTGGCAATGTGGACAGGTGCCAAGTCCTGCTGAAGAATGAAATTTCCATCTACAAAAAGCTCGTTGGCAGAGGGAAGCATGAAGTGCTCTAAAAATTCCTGGTGGATGGCTGCGCTGACTTTGGTCTTTATAAAACACAGTGGACCTACACCAGCAGATGACATGGCTCCCCAAACCATCACTGATTGTGGAAACTTCACACTAGACCTCAAGTTGCTTGGAATGTGGCCTCTCCACTCTTCCTCCAGACTCTGGGACCTTGATTTCCAAAACAAATGCAAAGTTTACTTTCATCTGAAAACAACACCTTGGACCACTGAGCAACAGTCCAGGTCTTTTCTTCTTGGCCCAAATAAGACGCTTCTGGTGTTGTCTATTGGTCATGAGTGGCTTGACACAAGGAATGCGACACTTGTAGCCCATGTCCTGGATACATCTGTGTGTGGTGGCTCTTGAAGAAATGACTCCAGCAGCAGTCCACTCCTTGTGAATCTCCCCCAAATTTTTGAATGGCCTTTTCTTAACAATCCTTTCAAGGCTGCGGTTATTCCGGTTGCTTATGCACCTTTTCCTACCAAACTTTTTCCTTCCACTCAACTTTCCATTAATATACTTGTATACAGCACTCTGTGAGAAGCCAGCTTCTTTAGCAATGACCTTTTGTGACGTACCCTCCTTGTGGAGTGTGTCAATGACTGCCTTATGGACATTTGTCAAGTCATCAGTCTTCCCCATGATTGTGGAACCTACTGAAACAGACTAAGGAACCTTTATAAACACTTAGGAAGCCTTTGCAGGTGTTTTTTGTTAATTATTCTAATGTACTGTGATAATTACTTTTGTGTTTTCATTGGCTGTACACCATAATCATCAATATTAATAGAAATAGACACTTGAAATAGATCACTCTGTTTGTAATGACTCTATATAATATTGGAGATTCAGTTTTTGTATTAAAGAGCAGAAATAAATTAAATGTTTGATGATATTCTAATTTTGTGAGAAGCACCTGTATGTATAGCAGTAATGATGATCTCCTATTAATGCTGGCCACGAGCTGGCATTCACAGGATGATCGTACTGACAGGTACAGGGTGTTTTTAGAAGACTCTTGGCTGTCATGTCATGGGCACGCCGATTGGAGCATGGAATGACTTGCATCTTGACAGCGCGTTTTAAATCCAGCTGTCATGTGAGGGGAAAAATGCGGGCTCAGCATCGGACATGACATATGATGCAAATATATGTCTTATGTAGTGAAGAGGTTAAAATTAGAGATGATTGAACCCTTTGAAATTCGAATTTGCCAATTAGATTCATGGAGATTAAATTTGCAGCAAATTACTGGTAGTCCAATTGTCCTGAAATTTTGTGGCTAACAATCTAAGGTTTGCTACTTATTTTAATGTGTTTACTGGGCCTAAGTAAATTGGAAGTGAGAGAAGCCACCAATGCACTTAAAGCTGGTCAGACAACTACACATGTGTACAGTGGATAAGGGTGGAGAAAAATGGAGAGTAAGTGTGATTAAAATTATCAATTCGTGGGAAAATAAGTGGGGTGGGTGTATTGTGAAACCCTTTCACCAATGGAGCGTTTTGCAACACTTAGTGTTATTAGAAGAGAAATATGCCACAAACCACTGTGTGATACCAGAATGGTGGATTTCATTAATGTTTTTCTCATATAAATGGGGATAAAAAATTAATCACTCCTAAACAAGAGAGAAAGATAAAGAAAGAGACATTCATTTTTCAGGCGCATGTACATTATAATAATAATATTAGCAAATACCTCCAATTAGAAATGTAGCATAGTTATTCTGGTTCAATGTGCAGGGCAATGCAGTAGCTTAGGTTATGACCACTCATATAGTGACAGTTAGTTAACCATGGATATCTAAGCTACTGCAAATCAGAACTATGCTACATTCCACCTTAGGAGGTATTTGCTAATATTATTATACTAAAACCTAAAGAGATTAACTGGAATATAAGTTGGTGTACATGCAGCGTTTAGGCGAATATTCACACTGGCCACTAAACAGACAAAACCTAAGACAAAAAAACAAACAAGCAAATACGCTGCAGTAAATAAATAAACAACAATAATGCATGAAAATAATATAGGGTACTTATTTAACATAATTTTGATTAAAAAAATGTAAAAGCCATCTCACCACGTCAAGGGAACCATAACCGGGACAGTCCTAACGTCTAGTGTTAAAACTTTCCATATGTCAAGTGATGTGAATAAGGGCTGAGAAGGACTGAGACCCGGTTAATGGATACCCAGCCATGGGGAACTATATGAATGTAAAGTCCAGCTGAAGGAAAAGGGAGGCCACACCCTTATTTGCAAAGCGCTGAAAAAACTGAAACAAAAACCAGAAGAGATGAACTGGAATATAAGTTGGTAAGCATGCAGCATGTGGAACATTTTCATACTGGCCACTATACAGACAAAACTTAAGACAAAAAAAAAACAAAATAAGCAAAAACACCGCATAACTACATATTGGTATAGGATCTTGGAGATGAAAATATTATGATTATCAGTATTCTTCTTATGTGATCGTGTTTTGGCACATAGTTTCGGTGGTTAGAAATGTCAGATGTTACAAGATTTCCGAACATAATCAGTATAAACTGATCATCTTGAGAAGAATGCTTATTGTAACGCACAAATTATGTATTTATTTACTTTACTCACTTATATAGTGCCATTAATTCCACAGCACCTTACAGACATTATCTACACTGTCCCCATTGGGGTTCACAATCTAGATTCCCTATCAGTATATCTTTGGAGTGTGGGAGGAAAGCGGAGAACCCAGATGAAACACGCAAATAAGGGGAGAACATACAAAATCCTTGTAGTCGTTGTCCTCGGTGGGACTTGAACCAAGGACCCCAGCGTATAAAAGAATTGCTTGTTATTAATATGAGGAACAAAAATAATTACGTTTATAATAAAACAAATGTAGCACTACAAATTTTACATTTAGAGATAATTTTTTTTGTACATATTTCAAATTCATCAAGGAGTTGTCTAAGAAAGACAATACCTGTCAATAGGCCTTTTTAGGGCCTATAGACTTTAAAAAAGTGAATCCTACTGATGAGGGGATTTGACAAAATTCCTCAAATCATGTAGATTTTACAGGGCACTTCGATTTGCAGCAAAGTTGGGAAGTTTTTGTCCATGAATTAAATGTTCCATTTTATGCTTTGGTGTATCCTTAGACCCTATAGTAAAGTAAATGTAAGATGAAAAGAGAAATAATCCTAATTCTCACCTCAATGCTCCCCTCTCTTGCCGCCTCAATAGCTCCTGCTGTTCCCTGCCTGAACTCCAGGGCCTATACATAGCACAGTAAGTACAAGCCTAGAGAGATAAGTAGGCCATAGATGTGATGTGTCAAAGGACCGAACAATGGGCAATGAGCACTGAGGGTGGCCAGAGAGGTGTGCGGCCGGCTAAAGGTTAAAAAACCATAATCATCTCAATTCTCACACCTCTGGCCAACCCCGCTGCTTCGTGACCACTGTCCGATCCTCCATGAATCTCCAGTTCAGTGTTCACTCTGGGCTGGGGCTTCCGGCTGCGAGTAGGCCGGGTAGCAGTGAGCACTTGACCTGAGATGTGGCATGATGGAGTTATGTAGGACTGGAAAACGGGTAGGGAATAGCATGGTCGGGCAGAAAGTGAGTGGTGAGGTACAGTACAGACCAAAAGTTTGGACACACCTTCTCATTTAAAGATTTTTCTGCATTTTCATGACTATGAAAATTGTACATTCACACTGAAGACATCAAAACTATGAATTAACACATGTGGAATTATATACTTAACAAAATAATGTGAAACAACTGAAAATATGTCTTATATTCTAGGTTCTTCAAAGTAGCCACCTTTTGCTTTGATGACTGCTTTGCACACTCTTGGCATTCTCTTGATGAGCTTCAAGAGGTAGTCACCGGAAATGGTTTTCACTTCACAGGTGTGCCCTGTCAGGTTTAATAAGTGGCATTTCTTGCCTTATAAATGGGGTTGGGTCCATCAGTTGTGTTGTGCAGAAGTCTGATGGATACACAGCTGATAGTCCTACTGAATAGACTGTTAGAATTTGTATTATGGCAAGAAAAAAGCAGCTGAGTAAAGAAAGATGAGTGGCCATCATTACTTTAAGAAATGAAGGTCAGTCAGTGCGAAAAATTGGGAAAACTTTGAAAGTATCCCCAAGTGCAGTTACAAAAACCATCAAGCGCTACAAAGAAACTGGCTCACATGAGGACCGCCCCAGGAAAGGAAGACAAAGAGTCACCTCTGCTTCTGAGGATAAGTTTATCCAAGTCACCAGCCTCAGAAATCGCAGGTTAACAGAAGCTCAGATTAGAGACCAGGTCAATGCGACACAGAGTTCTAGCAGCAGACACATCTCTTCAACAACTGTTAAGAGGAGACTTTGTGCAGCAGGCCTTCATGGTAAAATAGCTGCTAGGAAACCACTGCTAAGGACAGGCAACAAGCAGAAGAGACTTGTTTGGGCTAAAGAATACAAGGAATGGACATTAGACCAGTGGAAATCTGTGCTTTGGTCTGATGAGTCCAAATTTGAGATCTTTGGTTCCAACCACCATGTCTTTGTGCGATGCAGAAAAGGTGAACCGATGGACTCTACATGCCTGGTTCCCACCGTGAAGCATGGAGGAGGAGGTGTGATGGTGTGGGGGTGCTTTGCTGGTGACACTGTTGGGGATTTATTCAAAATTGAAGGCATACTGAACCAGCATGGCTGCCACAGCATCTTGCAGCGGCATGCTATTCCATCCGGTTTGCGTTTAGTTGGACCATCATTTATTTTTCAACAGGACAATGACCCCAAACACACTTCCAGGCTGTATAAGGGTTATTTGACCAAGGAGGAGAATGATGGGGTGCTACGCCAGATGACCTGGCCTCCACAGTCACCAGACCTGAACCCAATCGAGATGGTTTGGGGTGAGCTGGACCGCAGAGTGAAGGCAAAAGGACTAACAAGTGCTAAGCATCTCTGGGAACTCCTTTAAGATTGTTGGAAGACCATTTCCGGTGACTACCTCTTGAAGCTCATCAAGAGAATGCCAAGAGTGTGCAAAGCAGTCATCAAAGCAAAAGGTGGCTACTTTGAAGAACCTAGAATATAAGACATATTTTCAGTTGTTTCACACTTTTTTATTAAGTATATAATTCCACATGTGTTAATTCATAGTTTTGATGCCTTCAGTGTGAATGTACAATTTTCATAGTCATGAAAATACAGAAAAATCTTTAAATGAGAAGGTGTGTCCAAACTTTTGGTCTGTACTGTATGTATTTTTTTTCTTTTTACCTTTTTGCTGGCACTCTACTTCTTAACAAGATAGCGGCAGCAGCCGACCACCATTCTGCTGAATTCACACGGAGCAAATTACAAGACGCCATACTCTCTAAAATGCAGATTTTTCTAAAATTCAACTAGAATTCAATTCTACTTGAGTAAATGTACCCATCTCTAGTGGAAACCCTTTACAATCCCGCTCTATAATCAATTCGGTGAATGTATGATGCTACAGTGGATGTTTTTGACCAGATAAGTCTTCCTTGTGCAAAATTGGCAGTAATCAGCTGATTGCTGCCGCTGCCCTCTTGTGAATAGTGAGACAACTCATTAAATTCTGAAATGCTTTATACAGATTGCAAATTGTCATCACTTTTATGCCCTGTGGCACTTATAATTTGATTTCTCATCCCACTAATAATCTATATTTAAAAATATAATAATTCATAGCTTTAACACTATATAACATATAGTGAGCACCTGTCACTTTGGGCTGCATGACATATATAAACGTCATGCTAGTTGTACGGTCCAGCTTCTGTACTGGTGAAATCAGCTGCAGAAGCCCACATACCCTGCTAGGCTCCTGCTATAACTGCTAACTTTGGAATTCTCTTCATGTGCCGCTGTTAATAGTGACAGGGATACATGAGTAGTGTTGAGCCACCCCCGTAGTGTTCGAGTTCGGTTCGGTTCGTCGAACACCCGTGTGTTCGCCAAACTGTTCGTCGAACACCTTCAAACACCGTTAAAACCAATGGCAGGCAAACAAAAACACATTGAAACTCATAGAAAACACCTTCAAAGGTGTCCAAAAGCTGACAAACTGCTCAGAAGACACAACTAACACATGGAAAAGTGACAAGTACATATAGTCATGCAAAAAGAAAAGAGGTGGAGGAGTAAAAGGAGGTGAAGACACAGATATAGGCATGTCATGCCCTTCTAAAATCCAAAAAGTGAGAAGCCGACATGTTCAGTCCGCTCCTGCCCGTGCCACCTCTGTGTCGCCGGGTTTGTGCCAGAGCCGCGGTGAACCCTGACGGCCAGCCCCCCTCTCCCAATACTGCTGCCTGTCCGCTGGTGGGTCGAGCGAGCCCCCCTGTGGTGGAGGCAGCTCTAAGCTTTTCAATTTAAATTGTCTCTCTAATTTGAATGAATACACTTTAAATCCATTTACAAGGATCTATTGGAGGGCAAGTCTCATGCCAGCAGCCGCGTAATTCCAGCTCCAGTAGCGTCCACTAAAGCTGCTGCAGTTAAAAAGCTTTTAAAAGGATCGAGCTCGGCTGTCCACCGCAAGGCATCCTACTGCCAGTCCCAGCCCCTATGCCTTGGGGTGCATCCTGATGCTCTTCACTAAGTATCCCGTGGTCCCGAAGCATTTCCTTTGAAAAAATTAAGTGTCCAAACTACAGGTGGTGTAGCTTGCTTAACAGCCGGGATAATCCGCTGACTAGCAGACACTGCTACTAGGCACAAAGTATTTCCTGGGCTAGATGCAGTTAAAAATTTGTAATTAGATACTCTCGTTGGATGCTGAGAAAGCATTCCATAGAGTCTCCTGGCACGCCATATATGATTCTCTTAAAAAGCTTGGGGTAGGGGTCTAGGGGACCCTTTTATAGCCAAAATCACGGCCCTGTATCACAATACGTCACCTAGGCTGAAGATAAATGGAACTGTAGCACCCTGAGGGCTCGGCTGCTACAGAGGTATTGCACCTCACCCAGAGGTGTGATATCTCACTCTCAGGTAAGGATGGAGTGTGGATCAGGACCCGACACCTGCATGCATTACACCACATTGCCGTGGGGCAGGGCGACCAATGTGCCTCTGAGATGGGCACGACAGTCCCTGTCCCTGGCTGGAGTGGGGGGAGGGAACACTGAGGAAGGGGAACCCTGTAGTGCAGGAGCAGGGAGGAAGCAGTTCCTGGGTGCATTGAGAAGGGAGCATAAAAGGTGGGCACCATCTTAGTTCAGTGCAGAGAAGTCTGAGCAGAAGTGGCAGGGAGCAGGGGCTCTGCATGAGCTCTGCTCCGGAGGCGGGCCTAGTAACAGAGGCCCAGGCCTGGAAGAGGGAGAAGGAAGGAAGAGGAGCGGAGAAGGCTCCAGGAACGAGGAATGAAGGGATCCCAGGGGTGCGGACGGGCGAGTCACCACCGCACGCCCTGATAAGGGCAAATTGAGGACTCTTTCCTACAGGCAATTACGTCAGGTTAAAAGAGCAGCGGCAAAAAAGCCTAGTCATAGCAGCAGACAAGTTTTTGAAGCTGCTGGTGCCTCCAACGTCCCCCGAACAACAAGATGCAGGGTCCTTCAGAGGTTTGCAGCTGTGCGTATGCCATCCTGTCGACCTCCTCTATCCACTTCACACAAGCAGAAACGGCTCCAGTGGGCCAAACATTACATGAAGACTGATTTCAAAACTGTTTTGTTCACGGATGAGTGCCGTGCAGCGCTCGATGGTCCAGATGGATGGAGTGGAGGATGGCTGGTTGATGGACACCCCACGCAAACACGGCTACAGCGCCCACAAGGAGGAGGTGGGGTAATGTTTTGGGCTGGAATCATGGGGAGAGAGATTGTCGGCCCCTTTAGGATCCCTGAAGGCGCTAAAGATGAACTACATAATGTATGTGGATTTTCTCAAACAGCACTTCCTGCCATGGTTCAAGAAGAAGAACCGTGTATTTCACAGCAAGATCATTTTTTTGCATGATAATGCACCATCTCATGCTGCACATAAAACATCTGCATCTCTGGCTGATATGGGCATAAAAGGGGACAAACTTATGGTGTGACCCCCATGCTCCCCTGACCTCTACCCCATTCAGAACCTCTGGAGCATCATCAAAAGGAGTGTCTATGATGGCGGGAGGCAGTTCACATCTAAGCAACAGCTCTGGGAGGGTATTCTGTCCTCATGCAAAACAATTGAAGCAGAAACCATCCAAAACCTGACAAATTCAATGGACGAGAGAGTTCAGAAGCTCCTTTCGAACAAGGGGTCCTATGTGCAAATGTAACATCACCTAGAATAAAGTTTTGAGTTGAAAACTGTTTGATTTCAGTTTCTAATAACCTGCTAATGCTTATAATTTCAAAAATGACCATTTTTTTGGTCTTTATTAAAATGAAAAGGTTGATCGAAAAGTTTGGGGGATCTAAGAGTGTGGCAACCCAGTAGTCATGATTACTTCGAATTCTGACAATATGAGGGTCATGTTGCAGGTAGTGCAGCAAGAAGGCACTTATGTGTCTTGCGCATCTCGGAGCCCCAAAATTATTTTCCGGGCTAGATGCAGCTAAAAATTATTAGTAATTTTAAATCTGGTGGAGCTTAGTATAGATGGCCTAATAGGATCAGTGCTGCACACTGCTACAAAGCCCAAATTATTTTCCAGTCAAGATACAGATAAACATGATTAGTAATTTTAAATCTGGTGGAGCTTATTATAGATGGCCTAATAGAATCAGTGCTGCACACTGCTACAAAGCTCAAATTATTTTCCAGCCAAGATACAGATAAACATGATTAGTAATTTGAAAGCTTAAAACGGTTGGTAGGGTGATTTTAACCAATCATCAAGCTTTTACTCTCCCCAGGATGACACAGGGGTAGAAAAGTCGTTTCGGATCCATGATTTGTTCATCTTTATGAACGTGAGTCTGTCTACATTATCAGTGGAGAGCCGCGTGCGCTTATCTGTCAGCACACCACCAGCAGCGCTGAACACACGTTCAGACAGAACGCTGGCTGCGGGGCATGACAAGATCTCCAAGGCGTAAGTGGCTAGCTCCGGCCATTTAACCAGATTGGAAGCCCAAAAAGAGCAAGGGTCCAGTGACACAGTCATGGCTTCAATGTTTACTTGGAGATACTCCTGTACCATCGTCTCTAGGCGTTGACTATGTGTCAGACTTCTTGTCTCCTGTGGCCTTGCAAAGGATGGGCTAAAAAAGTGGTGAAATGATTCCGCAAAATTGATGTTACCAGCAGATACTGTGGTTCTGTTACGGTTTGAGTGCTGAACACTTGACGGTCCCACGGTTGGCAAGTTGGAACTGTGAGATTCACTACGTGCACCACCGGTGTTTTGTGGAAAAGCACATGTAAGATTCTGCAACAGTCTCTGCTGATACTCCTGCATGCGTGCATCCCTTTCTATGGCAGGAATAATTTCTGCAAATTTACTTTTGTACCGGGGATCTAACAGTGTGGCAACCCAGTAGTCAGGATTATTTCTAATTCTCACAATTAGAGGGTCATGTTGCAGGTAGTGCAGCAAGAAGGCACTCATGTGTGTTGCGCATCCAGGAGCACCAAGTCCCTGTTGTGTTGGTGGCGAGGTAACAATCATGCTTCCTTCCTCTGTCCTCTCCCCCCAACCTCGCACAACAGAAATGTGATCAAGGTCTCCCTCATCTGATGAGTCTTCCATCAGTTCGTCCTCCACTTCTTCCTGGGCTCCTGCACCTTCCTCACTAGTTTGGCTGCTACCATGCGCCCTGGTAACACCATCTCCCCCACCCTCACATGCCTGCCGCCTTGGTGCTGCTGACCGTCTGGACCTTGCAGATGTTAGCCCTTCCGCATACAACTCCTCCTCCTCTACTTCCTCCACCTCCTCTTGTGCCACCACCTGACTCCGAATTCTGTTTAACATGTGCTCCAGCATGTAAATCACCGGAATAGTCATGCTGATAATGGCATCGTCAGCACTAAACATCTTCGTCGCCATTTCAAAACTGTGCAGAAGGGTGCATAGGTCCCTGATCTGAGACCACTCCTGCAGCGTGATTTGCCCCACCTCTGGATCTCGTTGGCCCAAACTATACGTCAGAATGTATTGCACCAGGGCTTGTCGGTGCTGCCACAGTCGCTGCAACATGTGCAGAGTTGAATTCCACCGGGTAGGCACATCGCATTTTAGCCGGTGAAGTGGCAGGCCCAACGACTTCTGTAGAGATGTAAGTCGCTGAGCTGCGGGATGCGAACGGCGGAAGTGAGCACACAGCGACCGTGCCCTCTGCAGAAGGCCATCTAGTCTGGGATAGTGGGCTAAAAATTGCTGGACAACCAGGTTCAACACGTGAGCCATGCAAGGCACGTGTGTGACATTGCCCCGGCGAAGGGCCGCACCCAGGTTTGCAGCATTGTCGCACACGGCCTTCCCTGGTTTCAGGTCCAGTGGAGACATCCATTCATGAAATTAGTTCTCCAGAGCTGACCACAACTCCTCAGCTGTGTGACTCACATTTCCCAGACATTTCAAAGTAAAAACCGCCTGATGACGTTGAGCCCTACTGCCAGCATAGTAAGGATGTGTGCAGGATCCCTTCTGCGCAGTTAGAAAGCTTGTGGCATGACCAGACAGGCTTTGGGTGCAGGTGGAAGACCGAGAGGAGGTTGAGGAGGCAGAAGCAGTGGAGGAACTTTGACATAAAGAGGATTGACGCACAACTCGTGGGGACGGCAAGACTTGGACAGTAGCCCCTTGTCCTGCTGTCACCATAGTTACCCAGTGCCCAGTCAGCAACATGTAACGCCCCTGTCCATGCCTACTCGTCCAAGTGTCTGTGGTGAAATGCACCCTGTCACACACAGAGTTTCTCAAAGAAGCGGTGATGTTGTGTGCGACATGCTGGTGGAGCGCAGGCACACCTTTCTTTGAGAAGTAGTGCCCACTGGGCTTCTGGTACTGGGGCACTGCGACGGACATAAGGTCTCGAAAATCCTCTGTGTCCACCAGGCGGAAAGGCAGCATTTCTGTTACCAAGAGCTTGCAGATGGTGAAATTCAACCTCTTAGCTTTCTCATGGCTAGGAGGAAATGGTCTTTTACTTGTCCACATCTGAGGGACCGAGGGCTGGCTATTGTGCTTAGACGGGGTTGATAAGGGTGTCCCCGGCAAACTGCCGGTCTGTGAGGAAGATGCAGGCGGACATGTTAGGTTGCCTTGATCCAAAGGTGGTGCTATCGATGTCGGACAGCGCTCAACACCAGCTGGTGTTACCACCTCCAAAGAAAATGATGACCTGCCAATCACGCTGGCTGTTGCGGGTAAAGAGGTCACAGGTCTGCGCCCCAAAACAGGTGTGACTGCTGTCCCCCCAGTCACAGAGGATGAAGAGGCCGCGGATGCACAAGATATGGCAGACGGTGGTTGGCCCGGCCGGCTAGGCCGCATTGTAGCACACTGAGCTTCCCACTGCAACTTATGCTTCATGTCCATGTGCCGGTTCATGCATGAAGTACTCAAACTATGTATTTTTTGGCCTCTACTTAGCTTTTGCTGACAAATGTTACAGATAACACGAGTTGGGTCATCTTTATCGATCTGAAAAAATGCCCAGGCTATGCAAGGCTTAGCACCCATGCGACCTGAAGAGCCACCACGACTTGTGGTGAGAGGCAGAGTTGTGTTTGAGGATGCAGTTGTTGACGTGCTTCCAGTACTACGTCTCTGTCCAGGAAGGCGCAACCTGACCTTGTCGTCACTAGCATCTTCCTCCACCTCCTCTGCTGACCTCATCTCTTGGCTGACTGTGGGTTGACAGTAAGTGGGATCTCCAACCTCATCATCATCACCCTGTGCGTTATCACACCCGTCGTCCTCAGAGCCAACCTGTTCCTGCCCTGACAAAAAACTAAAGTTGTCGCTCCAATCAGGTATTTGAGTCTCATCATCGTCTTCCTCATTGTCTCCACCAACAGGAGTTGCAGTTTGGGAATGAGGGTCTACATTATGGTCAGAACCTTCTGCGTCTGGTCCTGGATCCGACTCATAAAGATTTTGGGCATCAGTGCAGATCATTTCCTCGTCTGGATTCACAGAAGCGCTGGAGTCGAACTCTGATTCCCATGCTATAGTATGAGTAAACAGCTCTGCAGACTCAACCATCTGTTCTACCTCATACTCAGACGGGCAGCTGGAGATTTGGGAGCTGTGAGGAAGCAAGTGCGATTGGGGTGACACCTTTGAGGACTGGAGTATTTGTGATGTTGAAGTTGATGTGGAGGAGAGCCCACTTAAAGGAGCACTTGATATCCGTTGAAGCACCTGCTGTTTATGTGCCTCATCTGGAATTTGTAGCTATTGGCGTGGCCGTAAGAAAGGGATCTTATCACATTGTCCGCTAAAAGAAGTAGACATTTTAGTTTGGCTGGAAGATGGTCTTTCTTCTGCAGATGTTACTGTTGCTTTAACACCTACCCCACGGACACAACCTTTTTTCCCCTTCCCAACACGCCTATTCCCCTTTCTACCAGCAGCAGGCCTTTTTCCACTCATTTTGGTGGTTAACTAATTCACAACTCTGGAGTTGTTTGCACAAAAAAACAATGGATGGGAACCTAGCAGAGCTGAGTGGCCAAACTGTGGTATTAGGCCAAAACTATTGGCTGGGTTAGATGCAGAAAAAAATTATATTCAATTTGCAACCTGATGGAGGTCAGTATAGATGGACTGATAGAACAAGTCCCACACACAGCTAGAAGCCCAAATATTTTTTCAGAGGTAGATGCAGAAAAAAATTGTATTCAGTTTGCAACCTGATGGAGGTCAGTATAGATGGACTAATAGAACAAGTCCTACACACAGCTAGAAGCCCAAATATTTTTTCAGAGGTAGATGCAGAAAAAAAATATATTCAGTTTGCAACCTGATGGAGGTCAGTATAGATGGACTAATAGAGAAAGTCCCACACACTGCTAGAAGGCCAAATATTTTTTCAGAGCTAAATGCAGACAAAAAATTATTTTGAATTTGCAACCTGATGGAGGTCAGTATAGATGGACTAATAGAGAAAGTCCCACACACTGCTAGAAGGCCAAATATTTTTTCAGAGCTAGATGCAGACAAAACATTATCTTTAATTTGCAACCTGATGGAGGTCAGTATAGATGGACTAATAGAGAAAGTCCCACACACTGCTAAAAGGCCAAATTTTTTTTCAGAGCTAGATGCAGATAAAAATTATTTTTAATTTGCAACCTGATGGAGGTCAGTATAGATGGACTAATAGAGAAAGTCCCACACACTGCTAGAAGGCCAAATATTTTTTCAGAGCTAGATGCAGAAAAAAATTATATTCAGTTTGCAACCTGATGGAGGTCAGTATAGATGGACTAATAGAACAAGTCCCACACACAGCTAGAAGCCCAAATATTTTTTCAGAGGTAGATGCAGAAAAAAATTATATTCAGTTTGCAACCTGATGGAGGTCAGTATAGATGGACTAATAGAGAAAGTCCCACACACTGCTAGAAGGCCAAATATTTTTTCAGAGCTAGATGCAGACAAAAAATTATTTTTAATTTGCAACCTGATGGAGGTCAGTATAGATGGACTAATAGAGAAAGTCCCACACACTGCTAGAAGGCCAAATATTTTTTCAGAGCTAGATGCAGATATAAATTATTTTTAATTTGCAACCTGATGGAGGTCAGTATAGATGGACTAATAGAGAAAGTCCCACACACAGCTGGAAGCCCAAATATTTTTTCAGAGGTAGATGCAGAAAAAAATTATATTCAGTGTGCAACCTGATGGAGGTCTGTATAGATGGATTAATAGAACAAGTCCCACACACAGCTAGAAGCCCAATATTTTTTCAGAGGTAGATGCAGAAAAAAAATATATTCAGTTTGCAACCTGATGGAGGTCAGTATAGATGAACTAATAGAGAAAGTCCCACACACTGCTAGAAGGCCAAATATTTTTTCAGAGCTAGATGCAGACAAAAAATTATTTTTAATTTGCAACCTGATGGAGGTCAGTATAGATGGACTAATAGAGAAAGTCCCACACACTGCTAGAAGGCCAAATATTTTTTCAGAGCTAGATGCAGATATAAATTATTTTTAATTTGCAACCTGATGGAGGTCAGTATAGATGGACTAATAAAGAAAGTCCCACACACAGCTAGAAGCCCAAATATTTTTTCAGAGGTAGATGCAGAAAAAAATTATATTCAGTTTGCAACCTGATGGAGGTCTGTATAGATGGATTAATAGAACAAGTCCCACACACAGCTAAAAGCCCAATATTTTTTCAGAGGTAGATGCAGAAAAAAAATATATTCAGTTTGCAACCTGATGGAGGTCAGTATAGATGGACTAATAGAGAAAGTCCCACACACTGCTAGAAGGCCAAATACTTTTTCAGAGCTAGATGCAGACAAAAAATTATTTTTAATTTGCAACCTGATGGAGGTCAGTATAGATGGACTAATAGAGAAAGTCCCACACACTGCTAGAAGGCCAAATATTTTTTCAGAGCTAGATGCAGATATAAATTATTTTTAATTTGCAACCTGATGGAGGTCAGTATAGATGGACTAATAGAGAAAGTCCCACACACTGCTAGAAGGCCAAATATTTTTTCAGAGCTAGATGCAGACAAAAAATTATTTTGAATTTGCAGCGTGATGGAGGTCAGTATAGATGGACTAATAGAACAAGTCCCACACACAGATAGAAGGCCAAATATTTTTTCAGAGGTAGATGCAGATAAAAATTATTTTTAATTTGCTGCCTGATGGAGGTCAGTATAGATGGACTAATAGAGAAAGTCCCACACACTGCTAGAAGGCCAAATATTTTTTCAGAGCTAGATGCAGATAAAAAATTATTTTGAATTTGCAACCTGATGGAGGTCAGTATAGATGGACTAATAGAGAAAGTCCCACACACTGCTAGAAGGCCAAATATTTTTTCAGAGCTAGATGCAGACAAAAAATTATTTTGAATTTGCAGCGTGATGGAGGTCAGCATAGATGGACTAATAGAACAAGTCCCACACACTGCTAGAAGGCCAAATATTTTTTCAGAGCTAGATGCAGAAAAAAATTATATTCAGTTTGCAACCTGATGGAGGTCAGTATAGATGGACTAATAGAACAAGTCCCACACACTGCTAGAAGCCCAAATATTTTTTCAAAGCTAGATGCAGAAAAAAATTATATTCAATTTGCAACCTGATGGAGGTCAGTATAGATGAACTAATAGAATGATGCTATGCCCAAAAGATTTTACTTCACTAGGTGCAGTAAAAAAATTGGTATTCTATACACAGGTGGTATATCTTGCAACACAGATAGGCTACTCCACTGACTAACACACTCTGCAATAGGCCAAAAAGGATTAGCTTTGCTAGATTCAGCCAAATGCTGTGAAAAAAACTTGCACAGCACTGGCACAGACCTGCCTGGCAAAAACTGATAGGAACTGATGTAACCTAGTCCTGAAAAGGACTGCAATTACAATTAGTCTTTACTCCCACAATCTATCTATTTAAGAGCACAGACCTGCCTGATAAAAGTCGTAGGAAATGCTGTAACCTAGTCCTTAAAAGGACTGTAATCACAACTATTCCCTACTCCCAAACTATCTGTAGATTTGTGCGAAAATTGGCTTGAAATTAACAAGGTATAGCGCACACAGCAACAGCGGTGCCGTTTAACACGCAGCTGCAGCAGTGAGAAAATGGTGGCGACGGGGAAAATGGCTTGGTCTTATAGGGCAAGGACATGTGACATACACTGCCAATGACACATGCCCTTGCTTGTGTGAAAAAAAGCACTTCACTCCGTGTGTGCGCTGCTGATAGGCTGACAGATTGCACCTCCCCACTGTAAATGTGGGAAAGAGAAAAAAAAATGGAGATCTTCATTATTCCTGCAGAGATCCATCCCCTGCCCCTCCCCCCACCCCGCTTTACACTCAAACTGCATATTAACATTAATTTTCATCATTACTGAGAAAAAATCCAGTTATGATTTTGGTGCACGAACAGTTATCGAACATAACCTCGAACAGCCGAATTTTTCTCAAATCGTTCGTGTTCGCCGACCGGCTCGAACACCGCCCAAAACAGCTCGAATTTGAGATTGGCGAACAGTTCGAGTCGAACAACGCTCATCTCTATACATGAGTAGTATGACAGAGAGAGCGCGTCCTCTGTCAGGCCAATCGAGGCCTCTGGGTCTCATACACTACAGCCTATTAGATCCAATTGGGACTGATAAGATACCTCTCAGCACTGACGGGATAGTCTAATACACAGCACTACTGAAAGTTAGCTGGTATTACTAATGTAATCATAGGTTTGCATGTTCTAGTCCCTCTGTGAACCCAATAAAATGTTTTGAATTTAAGGAAGAAAAATAAAAACTCCCTTTGGCCCCATAGTTGCAGTTTTCCGAATAAAAAATGTTTTAATATGGAAAAATAAATGTAGCTTAAAAACAACACATATTTGGTATTGTTGCATCCATATTGAAATATACATAACACTATATCACACAGTATCACTATTTATCCCAAACAGTGAAAATTGCAAAAAAAAAATTAGAATGAACAAAGCCAGAATTGTCATCTTTATTCATCGCACCTTACTAAAAAACAAATGTAAAGTGGTCAAAAAAGTTGCACATATCCAAAAATAGTTCCAATAAATTCTACAGCCTGTTTTATAAAACACAAGCCTATATATAGTTCTATATATGACAATTGAAAAAGTTATGGCTTTCAGAACACAATGCCCTCCCCCTAAATAATATTTTCTTTAATAAATGATTTTTTTTGTTCAAAAATAGTAAATTATTAAAAAAGATATAATGTAGTTGAATGCCACAGTAACTACATTGACCCATACTATAAAATGATACCATTACTTATCGCTAGCACTGTAAAAAAAACATACAAAAACTATACCTATTCCTATAGACTGTAAGCCCACACTGTAATTTATATTTGTATTTTGTATGTAACCCCTTCTAATGAACAGCACCATGGTGCTCTAAAAATAAATAATAATAGTAATAATATATCGAATTGCTGGATCTTAGTTATGCAGCTTCACAAAAAAAATGAAATGAAAAGTAATATCAAAATTTCTATGTACCTAAAATTGAAATCAGTGAAAACTAGAACTTTTATTGGAAAAATAAGCCCTCGTCGATATCAGTCTATGAAAAAATAAAAACTGTATGGGTCTTGGATTGTGGTGAGATCTCCAAAAATGATTATAAAAAGTATTTTTTATGAGAATAGTTAAAATTAAAATAAAAAAAACATCATTGTTGTTTCTTTTGTACATTCTACTTTCAAAAAAGTGTAATAAGAAGTCATCTAAAAGTCATATTGTACCAGAAAATCAAACACTGAAAACTACATCTTATTACACAAAAAATAAACTATTCCTCTCCTTTGACTAAAAGTTGAAAAACGTAAGGCTCTCAGAATATAGTGACACAATAACATATTATTTTTCAAAAGTGTACTTATTAAAGTAGGAAAACATAAATGAAAGTATACATTTGGTATTGCCATAATCGTAGTGACCTACAGAATAAATATATTACTTTATTTATGGAGCACCTGAATAGCAGTGAATTTAAAACTTCTAACTGGCTGTAAAAAACACAGAATAAACGATAAGGAAGTAGTCAAAAAATGGTAAAAAGGACACTTTAGGAAAAAGAATTTCATTGTTTCCTGGAGTACCTTCCTCTTAAAAAAAAACTCAGCGGTTTCACCCGCCTGGAAAAGACATAAGGGCGATTCATTAAGACTGGTGTATCGCATGCTAGTCTTAATGAAGGTCTCGCTGAGGTATGATGCGCCAAATTCACTAAAACGTGCATGCTACTTAATTAATTTGCCGCATCTTCTCAGTGATGTGCACCAACATGCACCTTGCCTGCAATGCTACTCCAGTCAGGGACTTGGGTAACATTTTTGGCATACAAAACGTAGGCATTTTTAATGAACTGGAAGGCAGGTGTGGACACATCCCACTCTACCATGTCTCCTCCGCAGCTCTGGACATTTTGGCAGAGCTGCGTCAAACTGTTGTGAAAATGCCAAAAGTCACAACATTTGTAATTGGCCCTAAAGTGTGCAAATACCATAAAGGGGTTAATACACAGATGCAATAATAAAAAAGACATGATGCTTAACTTTCCCAAGAAAACTTTTGAAGATGCAGCTAAGTTATCATTAAAGATTGTTTCTTTGCCATTACCTAAAGGAAATCATCTACATTATGCCTCTTCCAGTAAATGAACATTGTGAATGTTTGGGAAGTAGCGCAGCAAGAGATAACTAGCAAAGAACTTACTGTGGAGGATGACATCAAAGGTAAGATCTGTAGAGTTTTATTAAACTATCACTGCATCATACAAATGCTTACTTCTTTAAGTAGCGTCTGCTGCTTTGATGCAGAGATCAGGACCAGATGGAAGACATTTAGAGGTGAAGTTCCAGACATTTACACTAGTGGCAATGCACAAATTATCAGTACAACACCTCTGATAATTCATTACAGAACTTAAAAGATCTTTTGTAGATAAAATACGGCATGGACATGGACAATAACATCATTCTGTGATAACCCAATGGTGCAGAATGTCAAATGCCCAAAATTACTAAGGGCAGCTACATTTCGGAACTGATCTAAAGAGGTTTTAATAGAGACTTCTGAGAATACTGTGTCACAATTGCCTTGATTTAAAGGGAACTTTTCAGCTTGGAAATACTGAGCAATCTATAGGCCAGATGCTATAGATCAGAATAAGCAGAGATTTCATAATATCAGCACTTCTCTTTGATTCCACAGTACATCAATGTCTTTAAAATTTTTCCAATTGTCAAATCAACTAAACAATTGTATAATGAGCCATTCCATAGTTAATTTTTAATTGAATTGGATTTGCTTTAGTTGAACATATCTAAATTAATCCCTTGTTTTTATTATTTTAACCCGGTAGCTAATTACACAGCTACAAGGGGTACAGAAGGCACCTAGGCATCTGTGCACTTTATTTAGGGGCTCAAAATAGCTACTTGTAAAATGCGGGGCACAGTTCAGATTCGTAATACTATTTTCCCAAACGTGTCCGTATGTCTAGACATTCAATCAAATTTCTGTCTCATGTAGTGATGAGCGAGTAAGATCTGTTAACTCTTTCGGCGAGCATGCTTGGGTGCTCGCCGGGTATCTCCAGCGTGCTCGGCCATTATGTTTGAGTCACGCAGTGCGCATGATTTGCGACTGTTTGACAGCTTTAAAACATGTGAGGAATTCCTAAGAAACAAGCATTCCTCACATGTATTAAAGCTGTCAAACATTCTCAAATCATGCACACAGCATCACTCAAACATAACTGCCGAGCACGCTGAAGACACTCGTAAAACATCCGAGCATGCATGTAAATCTCGAGTAACGAGCATGCTCGCTCATCACTAGCCTCATGTAATGGTCAGTGCATAGCTAAAGAGATTAGGTTATTTACCCAAATAGTCATAAAACAAGGGGTCTATCGCACATCATGAGAACAGAAGTGGTGTCAGACCCTACTATGGTCATGCCCATTTGCAGATCAGATGGACAGCATGCAAAAAATCAAAAAACAAAGAAACTCTTTAAAATGTCATTGTTTTAAATATACGAAGTTATTAAAAATAAAGTAAAAAAGCTAATACATAGAATAGTTCACATTGGGGGCCATATGGTAATCCTTAGATAACATTTAGGAATCCAATATTTTACAGTAACTACAAATCGTAATACCTCTATATAACTGCACAAAGAATTTTTGAGCAAATTCCATTTTGACATTCATCAGAGGGAATTTAGTGTATGCCGAGTGAAGATACAAATGCCAGATTTCTCCCGATGCAACCAAGCTGTGTGTCTTTCTGCATCTTATCATAGGGTAATTCTTCTTCAGACATTCAGAACCACTAACTAAATCAAATTTCAGCAATTGAACTGCACAAGTCAAAGCCATGAAATTGAAGATAGTAAAATAGTGAACCCTCATTGAAATAGTATTTTAGCTGTAATACAGTAAATATCTTTCTAGGGAATATACAAATAAGTCTGGTATTGGAACATTTAAATACACTGGTGTGCAAATCTCATGTAAATGCAAGTCTGTCCACCTTAACTTTACATGAGTTTTCCAATATTTTATTATATAAGTGCAAAACTTTTTCAACAGATGCTAGCAAAACCAGGACAGGCTGCAATGCACATCATTTCCACTTGGTGGTAACACACAGACACGTATAGCATATATATGTAGCCCAAAATTTTTTGACAAAATCATGTATTTTTTGAAAAAACTGGTCATCTGACTTCATAGATCTCAAGATAAGTCACTAGATCTGGGATGCTAAGTCCCCGACCACATTGGAGAAGTTTGAATTGACTGGAGCTTGAGAAAGAGCCCTGCTGCTCCAACAAGCTCTGTACTCAACTTTCTCATCAGTAATATATGCTATAAATTGAGCCAAACCATGCACAGTTGACCTTCACTTCATATAAATTCCTTCTCACTGCAGTCGTGAAGTGAAGAGGAACAATAGGCTCATAAGCTCTGATCTAATGATTGGTGGGGGTTTCAGTAATGGCGCCTTTAGACTTTAGTCATTTTTTCCTATATTATATTAGTTAATTGTTCATTGTGGGGAAATGCTCTTTAAACGAGTTGTCTCCTTTCAGAAAATCTTCATCCTTGGCTCCAGTTTGTTAAAAAAAAACTAAAAAACAAACCACTTTTTACTCACCCTTCCTGGGTCCAGCAGGGAGTCTCCGGCGCTGCTCCTGGTGTCCAATATTGGCTGTCACTTTGACATCATATTGATAACATAGCAACCGATCAGAAATCTCAGAGGTTTTGAGTGAGGCTTTGAGAGGGGTTTTCCGCTTATAAGGTCAGACTTGCTTAGCTTACTCCTTGGCTACCGTGCTGTTGACACAACATCAGCTCAGGAACCAATACCCAACACCATTAGGAGTAGTAAAGCCATGTTCACACATTCAGTATTTGGTGAGTTTTTTACATAAGTATTTGTAAGCCAAACCAGGAGTGAAATGATCAAAGGAAAAGTGTAATAGAAACATGGGCACCCCTTGTGCAACAGAGACACCGCAGTTAGTAGGAAGCTTGCAGTGCTTTGGTGAAGTGCCCTCAAATTTCTGGTGTGGCCACTGGGTAAGAGTTCTGCAAATATTTTTGCTCACCTCTAGTGCAGAATGACATTAAAAGTTTGCCTAAGTGTGCTTCCTGAACAACTTAAAAGCAGAATTACGGTATGTTTTGATTATAACTACCGGTATGTTTGACAATCTTTGTTAATATCCTGTACCCTCTTCACATAAATTAAGTTAACACGTATAAATAATATTGTTATTTAGGATAATATCATTCTTGGGAAAAATGTAAAATAGTTCATACCAGCTAATACACTAGAACATTTTTTTGTGCTAATTTACAAATATCACACAAATTTATTTTTTCTATGAAAAATTATTTAATAGAATGAATAAAAAGAAGGCTTGTTATATTATCTACTGGCATATTGTATTGTATACACTCCATCTATGCTTCTTATGGTACTACACAAAGCAGTATATTATATTAAATGAAATAAAAAGTTGCCTTAAGTTTTAGGAAATTGTGGTCCAAAGCTTTGATATTGTCCATATTGGTCCTGAATAAAAGCAAGCCTGTACCTCTGAAACTTTCACAGGGGGTATTTGGGTTCACTTTCAGACTACGTTGTGCTTCTTCAAGGTTATAAATAATTATCATCTTAATTGAGGAAGAGCTATTACTTTACCAGTTTCTAAAGCACTAGTCATGTCTGCTCACACTGCCAAGTGCACTATACTTCACTTCTTGCTTAACATAATATCCATTATCTATACGCTATATATATATATATATTTATACATTGTAAATAAATAGATGTATATATATTGTAAGGCGGCGGTATTCACACCATGCAGTAACTGCGGCAGTGACCCAAGCAAGTCCAACATAAGCAGCTTTTATTCAGCACTCACGGGTAAAACAGAAAGTCCTCTGGTTCGCAGCCGGGTTAAAATAAGTCCATAACAATGGTTGCCGTCGGCAATGGCCACGCTGAGCTGCTCAGAGCCTGATGGGTGCAGAGCAATCCCAGGTGTAGGTTTAGCTACACACAGGCCGGTCAAGCTTTCCTGCTATGTTCCTAGCAGGTCCCAACACTGAACAACACTAATCCTTAATGCAGGGTTTTAAAGGACCTGTGGCAAGAGCCACTGGAAAACCCGGGTTGGAGGGAGGAGACAAACCCACTGCCTTCCTGTAGCCTCCTCCAAGAAATGAAGGCCCTGCCGGGTTTTACTAATCTGCCTAGCCAGATAGCCTGAACAGGTCAATGCTCACCTTCATTCCTGCATTGCAGCTGCAGGTGAGTTTGTGACTGCAGTGCACAGAAATGGATTTAATAGGTCTCTGTACACATTCTAGGGGATATACAAGGTCCCTCGTATACGATCCTGGTCACTGCCTCACAATATTATATATATATACAGAATATATATATATATATATATACGTACACACACACACATATATATGTATATATATATGTGTGTGTGTGTGTCATTGCATATATATTACTGATATCTATGTGGCATGTATGTGTAACATTCTACAGGGTGGGCCATTTATATGGATACACCTAAATAAAATGGGATCGGTTGGTGATATCAACTTCCTGTTTGTGGCACATTAGTATATGGGAGGGGGAAAACTTTTCCAGATGGGTGGTGACCATAGTGGCCATTTTAAAGTTACTTTAAAACCAAGCACACCATTGTTTTTCTTATGAAATTCTCAATAAGTTTGATGTGTCACATGATCCTCTTCCCATTGAAAGAAATAAAATTGGATCAAAAATGGCCAACTTCAAAATGGCCGCCATAGTCACCACCAATCTGAAAAAGTTTTCCCCCTCCCATATACTAATGGGCCACTAACAGAAGCTGATATCACCAACCAATTCCATTTTATTTAGGCGTATCCATATAAATGGCCCACCCTGTATTACTAACTGACATTGATCTGCCTATCTCATAAATAACTTTACAGGGGTTTTCCCTATTTACCCCTTTATATGGAATAATCATCCTGTGTATAAAAAATCATTATTACTTACCCTCTGCCACTCCAGCACTGCCCCAGTCTATGTTACATGGCTACAGCAATGACATCACGACTGCAGAGTTGACCCTTGAAACCAACCACTGAACTCAGCGGTATTGTGCCATCAATAGTACTGTGCAAAGGTATTAGGCAGTTGTGGAAAAAATGCTGCAGAGTAAAAATGCTGTAAAAAAGTGTTTATTTTTTATCAATTATCAATATGCAAAGAGAATGAACAAAATAGAAATCTCAATAAACCAAACCAATATTTGGTGTGGCCATGCTTTGCCTATAAAAAAGCATCAAAGCATAAAGTTACATTTACATACTGTTTTTTATTCATTTATTTATCTTGATTATTTATATAGCAGCATCATGTTCCACAGCACTTTACAGACATTATCATCACTGTTCCAACTGGGGCTCTCAATCTAGAGAGACTATTCAAAACATCTTGGAGAACTAACCACAGATCCTTTTTTGATGTGCACTTGCTCAAATCCTATGGTTGAGTAATGCAATCACACAGTTCAGATCAGGGCTCTGTGGGGGACATATGAGTCAATTCCAGGACTTCTTGTTCTTTTTTATGCTGTAGATAGTCCTTAATGAATTGGATATATGTAGAATAAATTTAGAGCCAATCAGATGACTCCTAATGGTATTGCATGATTATTATTATTATTATTATTATTATTATGGCGCCATTTATTCTATGACGCTTTACATGTGAAAAAGGGGTATACATAGCAGAAACAATTACAATAATCTTGAACAAAACGTGACGGCGACTGGTACAGGAGGTGCAGGAGGAGCGAAGACCCTGCCCGCGAGGGCTCACAATCTACAATCTACATGATGGATAATTATCTGCTTGTATTTCAAAGCATTGAGAACACCATTGACCCTGGCTAAATGCTGAACACCATTTGCTGAAATGCTGCCCCAAACACGTAAGAAACCTCCACCATGATACACTTTTGACTGAATTATTGTACCAATCTCCAGCACTTCTCCAGAGAAACTGCTGCCATTTTCTATACTTTATTTCCTATGTTTTTGAGAATAGTTGAGTCACTTGGCCTTGTTTCCATGTCGAAGGTGTCGCTTTTTGGCCACAGTTTTTTCACGAAGACAACTTTTGGCCAAATTTCAAAACAGCACATGGATATAGCTGGTTCATCCCACTGGCTGCTACTCGTTCTGAGCTGATGACCCCTTCTGATTTGGAAGGAAGATAAGATGATGAATCTTTCATCTGCTGTACTAAATTTCCTTGGTTAAACACTGCATTTACAGTACCAAATATTGACCATTTCTTGGTGCTTCTTCAAAAGTGCTTGAGCAGCACATCTTGAAACCCCAATCTGCTGTGAAATTTTTGCCTGGGAGGAAACTTGCGGTTGTAGTATAACTACTGTTGATCAAAATAATGTTAACTACATACCCTATGCTATTTACATGTACTATTACTATTGATTTATTTACTTACGGCATGGTATTTGATCATTATTTTCATCCTAATTTTTGTCTGTTTTACCAACAAGTGTGCCAGCTCATTTCTTTGGTTTTACCTTGTGTTTTGTTGCTGCGCTCAATCTTGCTTTGGTATATGACCTGCAACATTAAACTGTCCATCTCAACATCACTTTTGTAATAGAGCTTTGCTATTTCTCACCCATATTTAAGCCTCCTACACAGATGTTTCTGTTTTAATTAATGACTGTGTCTCAACCTACATATAAATATGATGATCATTATTACCTGTTTGGTATAATTAGTCAGTTATTCGCCCCATTCCTGTAGAATGTAAGCCCGCAAGGGCAGGGTCCTCTTCCCTCTGTACCAGTCTATCATTGTTAGTTTGTTTACTGTAAGTGATATCTGTATTTTGTATGTAAACCCTTCTTATGTACAGCTCATGAAATCAATGGCGCTATATAAATTAGTAATAATAATAATTATAATTCGCCTGACTATAATCCTACACTTTGTGAAAGTTTAGCTTGAAGAATTTATGCTGTTTTGAAGGCAATGGGTGGACAGGTCACACAAAATATTGATTTGATTTAGATTTCTCTTTTGTTCATTCACTTTGGATTTTGTTAATTAATAAAAGCAAACTATTAATACTTCTATTTTTTAAAGCATCTTTACTTTGCTCAATTTTTTTTCCACTCCTACTTAATATTTTTGCATTGTACTGTACATTGGCATAAGTGCTTAGCCCAGTGATTGGCTGTGACATCACTACTGCTGTCATGTTTAGAAAGTCTGGGGGCAGCAGTGAGGAGGCAGTACTGGAGCAGGAAAGCAGTTTCTCTCTTTGATTTTTTCTGTTTAGTGGCCATGTGTGAACATGCTCTTACATACTACATGCACACCAATTTACATTCCAGCTCAGTCCTTCAGGTTTTTTCAGTGTAAGTGCATATAAGGGTGTGGCTGCCCTTTGCTTGAGCTGGAAAGTCTATTTCATCTTGCTTTCCCATGTCTCTGTGTCCATTAGTGGTTCAGTCTCTCAGCCATTATCCATATGTATGTCACTTGACAGATGGTAAGGTTTTTAATATTAGAGTTAGGACTGTCCCATAAAGCTCGCCGTGACGAGGCGTGAAGGCTTTCGCATTAATTCAGTCCTTCAGGTTTTTTGGAGCAGGAAAGCGTAATATTGATTTTCCTAGTATTACACACAGGATGCCTTTGTCATAAAAAATGTAAAAATTGGAAAACTCCTTTATTAACCAGATGGGGTGAAAGTGAAGGGTCTGATTTGGGAGTAGATTTGCAAGTGCAGTGGTGGGAGCATCAGTATATGTGCAGTCCTTGACTACTCTTTGCTTCTCCCTACCAGCACTGTAACCTGCTTCTTAATGGACAGTGGAGAGCATAGGTGACATTATGCAGTCAAGAAATGGGTGGGAAAAAGTGAAGAGAAACCATAGATGCAAGTGCACTGATCTGCCAACCAGTGCCCTTGCAAACAAAATTTGCATATCAGGTTCACTTTAATCACTGCTGAGCTCTGTATATATGGTTCAAAACTTTATTGACTTTAACCCCTTCACCCCTGGGGGATTTTCCATTTTTTGTTTTCATTTTTTCCTCTTCTTCCAAGAGCCATAACTTTTTTTATTTTTCCAGCCATATAACTGTATGAAGGCTTTTTTTTTTTGCAGGACGAGTTATACTCTTGAATGACTCCATTCATTCTGCCACATAGTGTATTGGAAAATGTTTTTTTTTATTTATCATGTTCAATATATGGTAAAACTGACTTGGAAATATTTCCCAGGTCAGTGCGAGTACACAGATACCATACATGTATACTTTGTTTTTTATTTAAGTGGTAAAAAAAAATCAGAAATGTGTGAAAAAAAAATATTTTTTTTGCTTTCGTCACCAAATTTCGAGACCACCAACATTCTCATTTTTTGAGATCTAGGGCTTTGTGAGGACTTATTATTTGTGCTCTGAGCTGATCTTGTACTGATATCATTTTGGGGTAGATACAATGTTTTGATTGCCTCTTATTGCATTTTATTGCAATGTTGCGGCGACCAAAAACAAACGTAATTCTGATGTTTTCATTCCTTTTCTCATTATGCAGTTTACCGATTGGATTAATTTATTTTATCGAACAATTCTGAATGCGATTATGCCAAATATGTGTATTTTTTTAAAATTGCTTATTTCTAATGGGGCAAAAGGGGGGTGATTTGAACTCGTGTTTTTTATTTTTTTTAATATTTTTACAACTTTTTAAATTTTTTTTTACAGTATCCAACAGTCCTCTTAGGAGACTTAAAGCTGCAATTGTCCGATCGTCTGTTGCTTCAGCTCTGCTATGTATAGCAGAAATCACAATCTGGTATGAATGCTGGCCACAGATCAGCGTTCACAGGAGAATCATGATAACAGGCATGGGGGGGTCTTCATCATATCCCAGGCTGTCATGACAAAGCATAGGAGCCCTGCAATCACATGATGGGAGCGCCGATGGCCAGAATCAATGATGCGCTTCCTGCCTGTTCGTGTGAAATGCCGCTGTCAGTAGTTAACAGTCGTGGGTGGATTGGAGAACACATCAAAGGCAGGGACAGGGCTTATGATGTACATGTACATCAACAGTTGTGAAAGGGTTAAAATATTACCTTTTGAAATTATTTATAGTTAATAATCTCTTTTTTTTCAATGAAAAATTTTTGGGCATATGTATGTGACTATGATGTACAGAGGCATCTTTTTTTCCAAGCATAGAAAAATAGGAAAATAGTTAAAGTTTTGGAAGTGGGCCAGGTTAAATGAGGGCATGTTGAAGGTTTGTTGTCTAAAGCATTTTTGCATGTAAGTACATCTAACCCAGACAGTTTAAGCACAATGCAAATGATCAGGACCTAACTGTAATTAGTACTCAGGATTAGATGTCACTAAGGAGCTGAATAAAGACTTTTACTAATTATAAGAGATTCAAGACTATTTAATAGTAATCCTGTTAATGCAATCCATAGTAATAAAGAATAGACAATTCAAAGTACAAAAGGTTGCAATTTGAATCAATGCCACAATGGTTCTTCTGTAGGCCATAGCAGAATATACTTAAGCATTAGATAGAAACAGTAAATGCAATGTGACAAAAGTGAAAAATGGCTTAACGTCTTTAAATTAGGATGATATGAGATTTGGTTTCTATAAAATAATATTCTTATAGAAACAGCTCTTCAAAGAGGTTGTCCAGTATTAATGCAAAAAGGATGTCTTCTTTTCTAGAAAGACCCCCACTCTTGCCCAGGTAATACAACTTACCCCTATTCAAGTAAATGGGGTTGAGCAGCAAGTTTAGATGCACAAGGACAAAAGTGGCACTTTTTCTGTAAAATAGTTAATTTTTTTTCTAGCTCTAGACTAACTTTTTGTTTGCCCAAGACATGAGAAATAAATCGGCCCCCATGATAATCTGATACATAAAATATCTTTGGCTGATAGGATTACACATATTCACAACTTTGGCATAAAATATAGGATTCAGTGGGAAGGAAAAAGAGAAAACAAGAGCATTACTTTTAAGACTTAAGTGGTATAATTGGTTATTACATTGACTTTACAAATAACAAGTAATGGGTGATTTCAAGTCAACTGAGGAATCCAAATGACAACAGATCATGTATTGTCAGCTATTAGTAATTGGCATGAAAGAACCTGATCAATTTATGGATGCCTATCAAAATCATTGGATCTGTTCCATTTTTTTCTCTTGTCCATGACCAGATTTAAAGTTTATTATACTTTTTTTTTTTTTACTAACTTAAAATTGGCAATAAAAGTGCTATGGCCAAATTGGGAAACCGAAGCTTTATGATAAAGACTGCAGGTGGTGTATGTCAGAATACTAATATGAACATAATAGCCGTATTTATAGTTGTCTGTAAAAAGATAACTGCAACCACAATACCCTTCACAGGCATCTCCATCTAATAATTCTTCATCATAGGCACGGGATAAAAGTTCCCCAATAAAGTAAACATCTTAGTTTAGTTTATTATGATTTTTTTTATATTTATGTATGTGATGAGGAGTCAGTTAAGTCATATGGACACATTAGGAATAATTCTATTTTGTAATATGGCAGCTCTTAAGTACTCCTGTTGTATCTGTTATATAACACACTTGATGTACTGCTGCACTTATGATTGTGTTAGCCTTGAAGAATCTCTAACACAACATCTGACCTAGGAGCACCGAGTATTCTGTAATTATAGCATCATACTTCCTTTCATTTACATCTACAGCACACAATTACACATCACACACAAACACATATTATAGATATTCTTTCAGTTCTTTAATCCTGATGCTTAAAACCATTCAATTTTACTTAGCCATCTTGTTGGTTTAAAATTGCAACATTAATAAATGTCCTTAGTTTGCAACATTGATTTCATGAGTATAGATATTTTTCAGCATATTACGCACAGTTTCTGGTAAAAAGTGAATAATTATTAGGCATTCTCATCAGATATGAAAAAGAGGCGATGATAGTGACCTGTATCCATACAGCTCCCAAATGTGATGTGTAATGATGCACTGGTTGAACAGTCTCCAATATTTAAAGCTGTCAAATAGAAAGTTATACTTCTACATCTATTTCATTAAACAAATTCTAGAATTTTAATTGTAATAAATATCGCCATCTTACCTTTATAGGACAGGCGAAGTCTTGGCTGGCTGGTGTCTGTGGCCAAAGATGAAAATATATGAAGTCCAAGAAGAAGCAAAGAGTTAATGAGAATATAAGCCATGCTGGAGTCAGTTCTGTGTGGCTCTCCTTAGGAAAGACTTTAGTTTCTCTGCTGGAGTTTGGAAAATAGCTTTCTTTTCAGTTCCTTCTGTGTCTCCCTTAGGGATCTCTTGTCTTCCTAGTGCACATTTCCTATTTGTCATGCCTCATTACGATGTGTATTACAGAGTGGTCTCTTTGCGTGACATTTGTTTACAGACAGACATGTCATTCCTCAGTCCTTGCCAGTGCTGTGCTGTCTCCTAGTCCTGTGTTCAGGAGAACCAGGCAATCAGTCCCTTCAACTGCAAGCCATTTAACTAAACGCCTCCTCGCTACAAGCTGCTGAGAAATCTGTTCCTTGCTAAAACCTGCCAGACAGTTCGTTTTAATTCACCTTTCACCCTGTGTAATTAGAAGGGAAAAAAAATAATTTTTAAGAGCTGTTAGATCCTAGCAGCAGGGATGCTAGGCGGTGGGATGTTAGGCGGTGGACTGCCCTCTCCAGCTCATGAGATCAGTGAAAGATGAGAGAAAGTACTTCACTTCTCATCTGGCAGGCAACTCCTACTACTGCACAGTAGCTGTTTGTGTCATTGCCCAATTAACATTTTTTCGCAATGCACTATTTTGGTAGCTTAGGAAATTGTATTTGACTACACAAGAAAGCAAAATCATATGCTTTTATTAAGTAAAATAATTATTTATTCAAGGTCAGAAAATGCAGGAAATACATATTTACAATTAAAGATTCACAAACCTGAACTGTAAAGTTCGGGGTTCGTACAGGACACCTAGTGTCTGGTGCTGAACTTCGGACATGAACTCCGGACATGGACTTCTCTTGGAAGTCCGTTTCAGTGTTCGGAGTTCTGGGAGAACAGAGAGTTAGAGACTCTGTGGGGGTACTCTGTTTCTTTTGCCACCTAGCCCTTACTATGACCATTTTATGGCACCAAAGTTCAGGTCTCCATTGACTTCTATGGTGTTTGGGTTCACGTTCTGGTAGCCAAACCAAACTTTGGACAAAAGTTTGACCAAACCCGACAAACCCAAACATTAACAGGTCTGCACATTACTATTTACAATAGATATTTTATACACTAGAATCCAAATACTTCATCATGCAACCAAACTAATTTATAGGGGATCTGTCACTAGATTTCGCAATACAATCTGCATACATTTTAATTGGACCTCTTAGACCAGATGACACTGGTATACTCACTTTAAGAAAATACGTGTAAATGCCTGTATACTCCTTTATGAAATGTTCCCTGTTTCATATTAGAATTTTGGATTTCATAAATCCAGCTTCACCTGTACTCATAAAAATGTGATTTTAAATTGAGACTTATTCAGCCATTTTAACATAGCTTTTATATGTAAGTACACCAGCTGCATCAGGTCTAAAAGATCTATTTAATAATGTACAGCATGCATTTTGTATAGTGAAATCTGGTGACAGTTCCCTTTTAGAAGTAATTTTAATATATTTAGTATATTGTTGGCATTACAACTACATATTATAGTTATAGTAAATTATACATATTAACTGTGCTGATAATGTATATGAAAATGTGTGTAGTATAAGTAGTAAGACATTATTAGGATTCTACAGTTCATGAGCATCTGCAGTAATCCTACTTTACCCTCATGGTCATCTGTCAGCTGCCATCTGAAGGCCACCAGACATTGCATGACACTAACACAGTTATACTTATATTAAATGAACTGCGCTCATTTATTAGCATTGTCATTCAAACATGTATCCCCTGAATAGAAATGGAAAATTTGGTCCCATTCGTATTTGACAAGAATTACTGTAATCAACACATTTCACATGTATAAAATCTATATATTGCTAAAAGTGCTTGATTAATCTTAATTGTAAATTTAGGGACTTGAAAAAACAGCAAAGAAATGTAACCTACAAGTAATGGAAAGTATCACAATCCTCTCAGAGAATATATTGTGTATGTAGCAAGGAGAAAAGTATTAAAATATAACTCAAAATGTATATTAGGATAAAAAAAACTAATCCTTAGAGGCAATCTGTCAGTAGGATCAACCCTCCTAAGCCGTCCATATGGGCACGCCGGTCATAGGAAGCTGAATAACATGATACCTTGATATCTGCAATCCGATGTCTTATTCCACAGAAATTCATGTTCAGAACTATGGGCACAGTTGTATGAGAATCTAGAGCCCTGTGTAATTGCAATAATTTTCTGGGAGAAATACTTCATTTTCTGAAACACTTTCAAGGGTGACAGCACTTTCGGCCATAACTATATATATATATATATATATATATATATATATATATATATGTTAGAACCCTCCTGTTAGTTTTTGCTATCTTGTGTTTTGCGGTCACGTGACCAGCTGCCTATATATTCCAGCTCCGCCCTTCTGGCTTTGTTGGACTTCAGTGCTATTTGCCTGTCTCTCTAGCCAGGTGCTTTGGTGCCTATCTCTGTCTAGTTCGCTTGGTCCTCTGGGACCTCTAGTACTTTTTGTCAGTTTGTCTTTTTGCTCTGCAACAACTTCTGTTAGGAGGTGTCCCATTTTTGTCCCAGTCCTTAGTTCTTTTAGGGACCCCTCCCTTTATTCTATAGATCTCCATTCAGAATAGCCGAGGACGAAGGCGGGTTTGTTCACAAGGAACAGGCTGCCCGCTACGTCGTAGGGATTCAGCTTAGTCTTACTGTAGGGACAGCTTTTCCCATTCTTTCCTTAGTTTATGTTGCAGATCATAACAGTAAATCCAGCCCCAAAAAAAAATCAAAAGGAAAGAAATTCGGGGATCAATATGGTTTCCGTCCAGGAGTTGGCTCAACGCCTGCAGGGATTGTCTCTGGAGGTGGCCAATCTTCAGCAACACGTGAGTAGCTGTCCTGGAGCGCATTTTGTGGAACCAAAGGCAGGACAGCCTGATATTTTTTATGGTAAACAGCAAGATTTTTTTTCCTTTAAAAATGCTTGTTTGTTATATTTTCGTTTGAGACCGAGGTCCTCTGGGAATGAATCACAGTGCATTGGTTTTATTATGTCACTTTTGCGCAAAGAACCACAGGGTTGGGCCTTTTCTCTCCAACCTAATGATCCGTGTTTAAGTTCTGTTGAGAAATTTTTTTCTGCTATGGGGCTATTATATGACAATCCTGATCGAATCTCATCTGCTGAATCAGAACTTAGACGTTTGAATCAGGGGTCAGATGATGTTGAAATTTATTACACACACTTCAGGAGATGGGCTTCCGAAGTTAAGTGGAATGATTTGGCGCTGAAAAGTTTATTTCTTGCTGGTCTGAGTGAAAGGGTCAAGGATTTGCTAATTGCATTCCCTGCACCTGAGACTCTGCAGGAAGCTATGCAGTTAGCTGTTTATGTGGACAGGAGAATAAGGTCCAGGGTCAATGATGTAAAAACTCCTGTAACTTCAGGTCCTAGTTTCCAGAAAATCTGCTCTGACAGGGGAGAACCAATGGAGATTTGGGCGATGTCACTCCACTCTCAAGAAAGAGATCGGAGATTCGCCAAAGGTTTGTGTCTTTATTGTGGTAAAGCTGATCATTTGATTAAGTATTGTGAGTGTCGTTTAAGTAAAGAAAAAAAAAAGGTCAGTTACGCCCGTATAGCTTGTTTACGCTCTGCAGGAGTGTTCCTTTCTGGGAGTACTACTCTGCAGGGAGATTTGATTGAATTTCAGGTATTTGTGGATTGTGGTTCAACACTTAATGTGATTGATAAAGGGTTTTTGGAAAAACTTAAATTGAAATCCAAACCTTTGTCATCTCCTATTTCTGTGGTTGCAATTGATAACACTCCTTTGAAATGTATTACTCACAAAACTGCTGCATTTCCTCTCACTATCAATGGTGTTCACCATGAAATTTTGGACTTGGTTGTTTTGGATAATTTGCCCTCTCCAGTTGTTCTAGGATTGCTTTGGTTAAAACTGCACAATCCTTTGTTGGACTGGTCTACTAATGTGATTAAGTCTTGGAGTCCGAAGTGCCATGATAAATGTTGTAATGGTCGCATTGCGGCTGTGGAAAAAGGGGAATTACCTTTACCTATTCAAGATTTTTGGAGGGTTTTTTCGGAGGAGGAGTCGCAAGTTTTACCTCCTCATAGGGATTATGATTGCGCCATTGAGTTTGTTCCAGGTGATACTCTTCCCAAAAGTCACTTGTTTAATCTTATTATCCCTGAAAGAAAGGCCTTGGAGGAGTACATAGAGACTAGCCTGGCTGCTGGTCACATTAGACCTTCTAAGTCGCCTGTGGCAGTCGGATTCTTCTTTGTTAAAAAAAAAAAGACGGCGGTTTACGTCCATGTCTGGATTTTTGTGAAGTTAATAAGATTACCGTACGCAATTCCTACCCATTGCCATTAATTCCTGACTTGTTTAACCAGTTAGTGGGAGCCAAGTGGTTCTCAAAAATTGATCTCCGAGGGGCATACAATGTGTTACGTGTGAAGGAGGGTGATGAATGGAAAACTGCTTTTAACACTCCGGTAGGTCATTTTGAGAATCTGATGATGCCCTTCGGTCTTACCAATGCACCTGCATTTTTTCAGAACCTTATTAATGACATCCTGAGACCTTTGATTGGTAAGAATGTGGTTGTGTATTTGGATGACATTTTGATTTATTCACCAGATTTAGAGTCCTATTGGCAGAGTGTACGTGAAGTTTTGCAGTTATTGAGTGATAATTCACTCTTTGCTAAGCTGGAGAAATGTGAGTTCGCTGTGCAGAAAATTAGTTTTTTGGGCTACATTGTCTCCAGCGAAGGCTTTGAGATGGACCCTGTGAAGGTTCAGGCTGTGCAGGAATGGCCTAGGCCTATTGGTTTGAAATCTATAAAGAGGTTTTTGGGTTTTGCCAATTATTACAGGAAATTCATTAAGAATTTTTCTGTAATTGTTAAACTTCTAACCGATCTCACCAGGAAAGGTGCGAATACGACCCAGTGGACTTCTGAAGCCATTGAAGCATTTGAGTATCTCAAAGAGAGGTTCAGTTCTGCCCCTATCCTTATACAGCCTGATGAGACCAAACCTTTTTTGGTCAAGGTCGATGCTTCATCGGTGGGGGTCGGAGCAGTTTTGTCTCAGGAGAACAAGGGTGGAGTGCATCCTTGTGCCTTCTTTTCGAAAAAAATTTCGGAAACTGAACTGAATTATGATGTTGGAAATCGGGAGTTGCTGGCTATTAAACTTGCGTTTGAACACTGGCGTCATTTTTTAGAAGGCGCTAGATTTCCTATTCAGGTTTTCACAGATCTTAAGAATTTGATCTATCTGGATGCTGCCAAGCGCTTGAATGCCCGTCAAGCTAGGTGGGCACTTTTTTTTCTCGGTTTCATTTTTCTGTTACCTATATCCCTGGTACTAAGAATGTAAAAGCCGATGCTTTATCTCGCAGCTTCTCTCCTACGGTCGGTGCCGAGTAGGAGGAGAGCATTTTGCAGAAAGGAGTTGTGGTGGCGGCATTGGACTCCGATTTGGAGAATGGGATTCTGAAGGCTCAAGATGATGCTCCATCTAACACTCCCCATGGGAGGTTGTTCGTGCCTAGAGCCTTTAGGAGAGATTTGTTTGTGGAGTGTCATGAGTCTCAGTTGGCAAGTCATTCAGGAGTTTCGGAGACTAAGAGACTTATCAGTCATGGTTTTTGATGGCCTGGATGGCAGAAGGAAGTCATCAAGTGGGTGCGTCAGTGTACTGTGTGTGCTAGGTCAAAGGCTTCACATACTCCTGCTGTGGGGTTGCTTTGCTCTCTGGAGGTTCCTAGTGCGCCTTGGACGCATCTCTCTATGGATTTTATTACTGATCTTCCTGTGTCTCAGGGTTTTACTGTCATCTGGGTGGTCGTAGACTGTTTTAGTAAGATGTGTCATTTGGTTCCATTCATTAAGTTGCCCTGCGCCAAGACCCTCGCTAAGGCGTTTGTTAAGGAGATTGTCAAGCTCCATGATGTTCCCACGGATATTGCTTCTGATAGAAGACCTCAGTTTGTGGTTCACTTTTGGCGTGCTTTTTGTGACAGGTTGGGAGTTCATTTGTCATTTTTGTCTGGTTATCATCCTGAGTCTAATTATCAGACTGAAAGAAAGAACCAGGATGTTGAACAGTTTTTGCGTTGTTTTGTGACGGACAATCAAGAGATGTGGTCTGAGTATCTGCCTCTCGCAGAATTTGCTCTTAACAATCATACATCCTCCTCTGCTGGGTTTTCTCCTTTTTTTGTTGCACTGGGAGACATCCGTCTTTTGGTTTGTTCTCCAAATTGGGGTCGGCGGTGCCGGAGGAGGAGAATTTTTCCGGTGATTTGGAGACAGTTTGGACTAATGTACGTTGTAACCTGCAAGAGGCTAACAAGAAGTCCAAGAAGTATTTTGACAGGAAACGTAAAGAGGTTTGGTTTACTGTGGGTGACATGATTTGGTTGTCCTCGAAGAACTTGCTGTTGAGGATTCCATCTAAAAAACTGGGTCCTAACTTTGTGGGGCCATTTAAGGTGCTTCAGGTTGTTAACCCATCTGCTGTCAGGTTGGATGTCCCTACTTCCTGGAAGATTAATTCTGTGTTTCATGTTTCCTTGTTGAAAAAGGCTGACGTTTCTAATAGGGATGCCACTGTCACAATTCCTCCAGTGGTGGAAGACTGTGAATATGAAATTTCTCGTATTTTGAATTCAAGATGGCATAGAGGGATATTACAGCATCTGGTCTCCTGGAAGACAACTCCTGGGTAAGGACGGATGATGTCTCTGCTCCTAGGCTTGTTAAAGCTTTCTACAGGTTTCCTGATAGGCCTGGGCCTGGAGGAACCGGAGGATCCTCATAGAAGAGGGGGTACTGTTAGAACCCTCCTGTTAGTTTTTGCTATCTTGTGTTTTGCGGTCACGTGACCAACTGCCTATATGTTCCAGCTCTGCCCTTCTGGCTTTGCTGGACTTCAGTGTTATTTGCCTGTCTCTCTAGCCAGGTGCATTGGTGCCTATCTCTGTCTAGTTTGCTTGGTCCTCTGGGACCTATAGTACTTTTTGTCAGTTTGTCTTTTTGCTCTGCAACAACTTCTGTTAGGAGGTGTCCCATTTTTGTCCCAGTCCTTAGCTCTTTTAGGGACCCCTCCCTTTATTCTATAGGTCTCCGTTCAGACTAGCCGAGGACGAAGGCGGGTCTGTTCACAAGAAACAGGCTGCCCGCTACATCGTAGGGATTCAGCTTAGTCTTACTGTAGGGACAGCTTTTCCCATTCTTTCCTTAGTTTATGTTGCTGATCATAACAATATACATACACTATAGGGAAGAGGTGGAAAGAACCATCAAACATGCTTTCATGCTTTCTGTCATCGGTCCTCTTGATCAGTTAGATGTATGAAAAAGCCTACTGTGTGTCAAGATGCTGCATCCAAATTTGATCACCTTTTTACATATAAACTCTCCTACTTATAGAAAATTAGGGAGGTTTTCCAACTAAATTTATATTTACCAAGCTTACAACCTTTCATGACTGCCTAATATGCTGAAAAACTATATTCAGAAATAGTCTGACTGCTGTCTGGCATCAGTATGAACATTTTCAATGCAGTTTAGTCTTGGTAACATGTCTCTCAGACTCAGCTGTTTATCTCAAAGCTGCATTGGCAATAGAGTCAAGCTATTTTTTCAGTCATAATCTGTTTTAATAATTAGATTAGTGTAAAATTAAAATTTGTTTCAGAAAATTCAATGACATATTTTAGCAAACACTGCAGTGGACACAATCCAAGTAGCTGGAACAAAGCTGTCTATTCATTAGTCATAGAACAGAGAGAGAAAAATGAAGGAAAATTTAGCCATGTAACTCTCTTAAGAAAGTTAACATATCACTTGCTTGAAGAGTTGTCAGAAATAGTTTTAGCATCTTTACTCTATCTGACCGCTATGGAGAACCTATATCTACCTCCGCTTGCTGACACAGTATGATAAATATAGACACCTGGCATTAATAACCAACATAGTTTATCTGTGTGGGAGTTCATCATATTCTTATGGAATGTAGCAAGTATGTTTTTGTATTTTTCCTTGACTTTACATCTTTTGATCATCTGTAGCCTCATGCTAAAGAACTTTGTTAAAATTAGCAACCGAATAATAGGCTTGAATCTCATATTTTTCCATTTTTTTCTACAGAACTAGCAGCAATTTGTTTTCCTTAATTATTATATTAATTATGTTTAAAAAAAAAAGAGAGATAGTGAAGTACAGTGAGTAGAGAGGATCGAATATTTTGGAGTTCAATTGTAATATATTGAACCTCTTTTAAACTCTTTAAAAGAGCAGCATGCAAACATTTCCTACAAGAAAACAATCTAGCCACAGAACCAACTCTGCAATTCATCAGGTTTGTGCTCCATCACAACAGTGTATGGGCAGGGCCATGGGAAGCAAAATGTCCCCACAATATGCTAACCTATTTATGGCTAAACTAGAGGAGGAATTTCTGTCATCTTGCTCTATTAAACCTCTAGCATACTTCCACTACATTGATGATCTGCTAATAATCTGGACAGGCTCAAAAGATGATCTGCTCACCTTCCACAATAACTTCAACATGTTCCACCCAACCATCAAGCTCACCCTCAACTTCTCAAAATCCCATATACATCAAAGACAACACCATACAAACATCGATTTATGATAAGCCCACAGGACATCCAGCATATCTTAGATGGAACAGCTTTCATTCAAGACACACAAAAAATCCATCATCTCCAGCTCTGAGGTACATTTGAATCTGTTCAGACAGTAAGGACAGAAAACTGCTGCTACTATCACTGAGCAATACATTCCTACAACAAGGATACCATCCACTGGTAATAGATGAACAGATTCACAGAGCTACAAGGATACCAAGAAGCAGCCTCCTGGATTACAGACAGAGGGAGGACAATAGCAGGGTACCTCTTGTTGTCACATACAACCCCCACATGAACATCCTAAGGAAAATTGGTGCTGATCTCCAACCCATATTCCACAGAGACCACAAACTGAGTGAAATATTCCCAGATTTACCACTTCTCTCTTACAAACAGCCCCTTTACTGAAGGAATCTCCTTGTCAGAAGTGTCCTCTCATCACCATCAGTGACAAGCACATTCCCATGAAAAACAAAAAATGCAAAACTTGTACCCACATATTACCATCAAATACAGTCTGTATACCAAACACAAATCAGGACTACAAAATCATGGATGCCTTTTCGTGTATATTCTCCAATGTGATGTAGATGATACAATGTACAAGGTGCCTGGGAGGAGTTTATATTGGAGAAACTATGCAAAAACTACAAACGAGAATGAATTTACACAGACACACATTTAAGAATGAACTGGACACTCCTGTGGGAAAACATTTCTCTGGCCCAGGACACTGTATGACAGATCTTAAAGTTTTTATACTAAAAGGTGATTTCAAGGACGACATAGAGAGAAATATTTGGGAATTCAAATTGATAAGAATGTTCAATTCCTTGACAACAGGACTCAATCTAACACCTGGATTTATGACTCACTACATGGATTCAATTCACACCTCCACCAGATGGTCTCCAGATAATTAAACATTCCTACAGACTTGCCGTTTGCAACTAAAACCCATAAATTTGATCTTTTTGACTTATCATTAGGAGGCATCACCACTTACCCCTCATGAACAAATGTCTTGCTGTAACATCTCTTAAATGTTGTGCCTTTTGTCTTATCAATTCATTTGTAATATTGCCTGAAGAATGAGCCTCTGTGCTCAGAAAGCTTGCATGTATATATATATTTTTCTGGTTAGGCAATAAAGGTATCACTTTGAGAATACTTTTGTCATTTTTGGGCATAAAAGCATTTACGTAAGCTCTTTAATACAAACACACAGACTCAGGAATGTCAAAGTGACCTCAATATATCTGTCCATGGGAAAATGGATAGTAACTGGCGTGTAACCAACAGCCAGTTTAACAACACACTGCATTGACAAACTTTTTAGACTTTGGAAATTGTAAAAACAGTCCTTGAATTATCCCTGTTTAGGGGCAGATGCCTGCCTTGCTGGTGTTTATACATATGTAGGCGCATACACAGAAATCAGGGGGCACCATAGCAGTTGTAATTGGGCCTCCCCCAAATAAAAATAAATAATTTTCAACATTGTCACAGAAGAGCATATCTCACAACACTGCAGCCTTGCAAAGCAATTTAGCTCCTATTAAAGCCCTTTAGTCTTCTCATGCACTAACTGTTAGGTGGCGAGTGGTTGCTGGATCTGAAATTGGGTCAGAATCATCTGTGGTCTCCCATTCTGGTCCAGCCAGGGAAGATTCTGCTTAGTATCACCATTGGTCCCAACACCTAGCCAGGGTACGAGAAGTACAGGCTATCTTTTGGGTCCTTGTTCCTAGTAGTGTTAAGCATAGGTTGCGGAGGGGAACAAGGGCTGCTATAGCCTAAGTGCAGGATGCACTGCACTGAGCATGCCCGTGACATGGCGGACCGTGATTGGTGCTTTGGTGTCAGCTGATCCGGTGACCTGGCACCGCCTGATTGGCCGCGAGTGACGTCATCAGTAGTGCAACCAATAATGCGACAGTGGGCAGGGCTTAGTCTTTAAATAGGCCCCTCACAAGCATGGCAGCGTGCTCTGATCATTGAGCTAAGGTTGTGTTCCTGTGTGGATGTTTGTCTGTTTGAGCTCCATGTGCTCTCTTGCTGCTCTAGCTTCGGACAGGCAGGTTTAGCTGGGGATAGGCAGTCTTAGCTGGAAGGAGGCAGGTAGTTCCATTTGACAGTCAGGCTCCGACAAGGGGGTCGCTATACACCCCGAGCAGACTGCGGACTCCGTATTCCTGGCACCGCCTGTTAGCCACGTGGAGAGTTACTCCACAGTCCGGTCGCACACTGGCTGGGAGCACGCATACGCCAGCGTGAGTCACACACACTTCTTAGCATCTGCTGCGTAGTCTCTGTGCAGTTAACAGGGCTACGGCTACGTTATTTGTTGCACATCTCTCATGAAGTTAACGGAGATAGTGCTAATCCCTTTTCCCGTCTCGGTGTGCAGTAACACTGGAGGGATTTATATATTAGTTGGTTGTTTTATCTTCTTACCCGGAAGGTGTTCAGCCGCGGTCTTCTAGGCTGCATCGTGGACCCCGGGTTCGGTTGCTTTCCATTATTAATAAAGTTGTTTGCAACCGTCCCCATAACACTTACATAGCCCTTTCATGGCTCCCATGAAGTATGATGCCAACAAAAGTGCCTCACCAGCAACGCATAATATCTTAAAGTGAAATCCTCCACAGTAACCTCCACAAGCATAGCATGATGACCTTACAGTACCCACCCTGCAAAATATGATACCCCCACAGTCACCCCAACACAGTATGATGCCCCCCACAGTCCGTCACACAGTATGAGGCCCCCATCATCACTCCATACAATATGCTGGCCCCCACACAATCCCGTACACTATATGATGACCCCACACAATCCTTCAGACTGTATAATGGCCTGTACATAGTATAATGGCCCCCAATAGCCCTCCAAACAGTATTATGGCCCTCCACATAGCCCTCCAAACAGTATAATGGCCCTCCACATAGCTCTTCAAACAGTATAATGGCCCCCACATAGCCCTTCAAACAAAATAACTGCCCCCACATGGCTTTCCAAACAGTATAATGGTCCCTACATGCGTGGTCCATAGTCATGGAAATAGTATAATGGCCACATATAGCTCACCAATCAGCATAATGGCCCCAACAAGATATTCATTCATTAAAAAAAACACTCACATGTATTGGATGGTTATGGGTCATTATATTGTGTTAAAAGGGGCTACAGGCAATCGTACATAGGGTGATTTTTGGGGCATCATGCTGTATCTAGAAGGCTATATGCCATCATATTGTTTATAGGGTAGGAATGTACCATCATATTGTATGCAGGGGACTATGATGCATCATACTGTTTACAGGGGCTTTGGACCATCATACTGTATATAGGAGGTTATGGACCATCATACCATGAATAGGGGGCTATGGTCGGTCACCATCATACTTTGTGTGGGACCATGGGACTATCATACTTTGAATGGGGCACAAAACAAGGGTACTGTCTAGAGCAATGGTTATAGGACTATTTGGTTTTTGTAGAGGTGGGAAAATGTGAAGCAGGTGCTGCAAACGCAGAAAGCCAAAGCTGACTACATTTTGCAGTGATGAGTTATGGATGGAAGAATTGGTTTTCCATTGGTTTTCCTAATGGAAAAGAAATGGAAATGACTGTCTATAATTATCAAGAATGTTGCTAACGAGTATCTGTACAGCATACACATATTGTATACTGTATGTTCTGCAGAACACTAGTGTATAACTGATATGACCAATACATGTAAATCTAGATGTGGGGAACAGTGCGCACAACATATATGATACCCTATGGAGGGAGAGTAGGAGAGTTCTGGTTACACTCAACTGATAGAGTTGTTACAGGCACAATTCCTATGTAGGCATGAAGAAAAACAGCTGCTGCTGCCCCGTGGCTGGTGGATAAATCCTCCATGAGATATTGGATCCAGTTGGATGAATACGTATGTGGGCTGTGCTGTTGGAGTAAATCAATTCTTCAGAAATGATGATGAGGAAAATTCTTTTTATTCACAACGCATTTCAACCCTGTACCTTACATCTTTTTCAAGTGAAAAATATGTATATGTATATTGTTGGAGCTGACCTGGCATAGCAATTATACTGATGGTGGTTCTGGTGCTGTATTCCTGCAGTGGTGATGGTTCTAGTGATGCATTCATGTACTGATGTTTGTTCTTGTATTGTATTCATGTATTGATGTGGGTTCTGTGGGGGGTTCTGGTGATGCATTCATTTACTGAAGGTTGTTTTGGTGATGTTTCATGTACTAATAGTGGTTCTGGTGCTGTATTCCTGTACTTATTGAGGATTCTGGTGATGGATTCATGTAGTGATGGTTGTATTCATGTACTTATGGTGGTTCAGTTCATGCATTCATTTACTGATAGTTGTTTTAGTGATGTTTTCATGTACTGATAGTGGTTATGGTGCTTTGTTCCTATATTGATGGTGGTTCTGGTGCTATATTCATGTTCTGATGGTGGTAACGGTTCAGTATTTCTGTACTGATTGTGGTTTTGGTGCTGTATTTCTTCATCTGAGACAGTGGTATTGCAGTATATAGTATAAGCGTTCCGATGATAGCAGGTTCAAGTCCTCTAAGGGGACTAAATAATAATATGAAGCTAAAATACAATGATGGAATTGTGATTTATTGTTGCAAGTTTAAATTACACTTGGTGATAGGGATTCATTTAAATTTTCAACACAGGCAGCAGAAAAAATAGAATCAGCCTTTTTTCAGCTGTGAAATACTTGCCAAAGCTTTACTTTGCCTAAACAAAAATATATGGGCAGTGTGTGGAATTCATTTCATACCCTGTTGCTGATGGAGATCGGATCATGTCTGTCGAGTAGGATGTGGAGGAGGTGTAGGAGAATACTTATAACTGCCACCTGACAGTGGAAACAGACGTGGCTCCAAGTCTTGGAGGCTTCAACCCCTGAGAAGAGTGCAACGGTAGTGAGGCCAGGTCTCCTAATGAAGGATTCCTAATAAACCTTAGGGCAGAGTGGTACAGGGGATTATATGATCTTGATGAGGATAGCTATGACCTCTTTCCAAAAAACTGCAATAGGAAGGCAATACCACATCAGGTATATAAAATCTGATGGCTCTTCTCCACACCTATGGCTATCTGAAGTGGTGGATCTACCCACTGCTAAGTGTCAGGTAATATTGATGAGATCTACACATTTGGACGATCTTGTTATTCACTGCCATTCTGGAAGTCAAGATATCATTCCAATCCTCCTCTGATATGGAGGGTATTACTGTCCTCCATTTGGCCTCAACCAACAATGGCGATGGGGAGATTCTCTTGTATAGCATCTGTGTATAAGAAGGAGATTAATCCCTTGGGTCCCTGGCTCCTTAAAATCCCAATCAGAGGGTATTAGGATATGAGAGAATTTCCAATGTCTGGGAACTGGGTATTTAGGGCATGTCTTAATTGCAAATCTGTAAAGAAAGCGTGTCTGAGGACTTGATAAAATTGTTGACATTGATTAAAGGAAAAAAGAACACCCTTGTTTCCTTAGATCTTGAAGATATTTGTGTCAGTATCTTAACTCCTAAGTTTGACCAAAACTGAGCATCTTGGGAATTTAGAAAATTTGGAAGAGCACTGTTATGCCAAAATGGGGACTCAGCTACAATGTCCTTGATTGGATAAATAATTTTTGGTGATTTTCTCAACCGCAAGTCTGTGAATTAACAACAAGGGGTGTTAATATTGCTCTGGTGCCTCCAAAAACCCCTATAGACTCTGAAGACTCAAACAGTGTTCAAAGTGGTGTTCAGATTTAGGCAAATGATTATCTGCTATCCAGTGTTGTAGAATGTGAAGTTGGCCAGCTAAGTAGTACAGTGTCCATTTTAGGACATGATCAGATATCAAAATCAAACATCAGAATGATGTCAGTTTGAGGCTAAATAGCCTGTCTGAGAACTGATTCTGATGAGTGATTCTGACGAGTGATTCTGACGAGTGATTGATTCTGATGAGTGATTCTGGCGAGTGACTTTAACAACTGTAATAATAATTAAAAAAAAAAAAAAGTGTTTGCTGATGGGACTTGAACCCAAAATTCTGTGTTCCAAAGCCTGTGCACTAACTATTAAACTATTAATTTAGTTGTTAAAACCTTTGAGTTCTATTTGGTTATATGATTTTCAGTGCAAACTTGTCTAAAACTCATTGGGACATATGCACAGACTGCAAGCAAGCCAAATTCAAAAGATGCTTGATTCTGATGTGTGATTCTGATGTGTGACTTTCTTCAAACATCAGAATCAGAATCATAATGACTTTTAGTCACCCTGAGTATTTTCATGGTTGATCTCATAAGACAAGAAAAGCTGCAAGCTACTATCATTTGACTGGATAGCGCAATGGTAAGGCATTAGTCTCTGAAACTACAGTGTCAGAGTTCAAATCCTGATAGGAATAAGATTATTATTTTTTTTTAATTATGACTATTTAGCACACAAACTACTGGGGTGTTTTACTTTTAATATCTGACACTCAGATTGTCATCCTGATGTGTTAAGAGTTTCAGACACGCTGTCTATTTGCATGGTAAATTACATAGCCAAAGTAAATTTGGAGGCAATAATTTACTACATATCTATTTCCAAGTGACTTTATATTTGCATAACTTCTTAAAGGGGTCTAATGATAAAATGTCTTTATTGTAAATTTTTATTTCCATCCACCCAAGTACTGGCTGCAAACTTCCAATTTACTTTGGCTATGTAATTTACCATGCAAATATACAGCGTGTCTGAAACTCTTAACACATCAGTATGACAATAAGAGTGTCAGATATTAAAAGTAAAACACCCCTGTAGTTTGTGTGCTAAACAGTCATAATTAAAAAAAACAAAACATTCTTCTACCTGTCAGGATTTGAAATCTGATACTGTAGTTTGAGAGACTGATACCTTACCATTGCCATATCCAGTCAAGTGATAGCAACTAGTAGCTTTTCTTGTCTTATGAGATCAACCATGAAAATACTCAGGGTGACTAAAAGTCATTGTGATTCTCATGTTTGAAGAAATTCACACATCAGACTTACACATTAGAATCAAACATCATTTGAATTTGTCTTGCTTTCAGTCTGTGCATAAGTCCCAATGAGGTTTAGACAAGTTTGCACTGAAAATCATATAACCAAATTGAACTCCAAGGTTTTTACAACTACGTTAATAGTTTAGTGGTTTGTGCACTGGCTTTGTGATACAGAATTTTGGGTTCAAGTCCCATAAGCGAATAGTTACTTTTTTTTTATTATTATTATTATTACAGTTGTAAAAGTCACTCGTCAGAATCACTCATCAGAATCACTCGTCAGAATCATTCGTCAGAATCACTCATCAAAATCATTTGTCAGAATCACTCGTCAGAATCACTCGTCAAAATCATTTGTCAGAATCATTTGTCAGAATCACACGTCAAAATCATTTGTCAGAATCACTCGACAGAATCACTCATCAAAATCATTAGTTAGAATCACTCGTCAGAATCACTTGTCAAAATCACTCATCAGAATCATTCGTCAGAATCACTCATCAAAATCATTTGTCAGAATCACTCGTCAAAATGATTTGTCAGAATCATTAGTCAGAATCACTCGTCAAAATCATTCGTCAGAATCACTCATCAAAATCACTTCTCAAAATCACTCGTCAGAATCACTTGTCAAAGTCACTTGTCAAAATCACTCGTCAGAATCACTCGTCAGAATCACTCATCAGAATCATTCATCAGAATCACTCGTCAGAATAACTCGTCAAAATCATTCGTCAAAATCATTCGTCAGAATCACTAGTCAGAATCACTCGTCAGAATCATTCGTCAGAATCACTTGTCAGAATCACTCGTCAGAATCATTCGTCAGAATCACTCCTCAAAATCACTCGTCAAAATCACTCATCAAAATCACTCGTCAAAATCAGTTTTCAGTCAGGGTATTTAGCCTCAAACTGACATCATTCTGATGTTTTATTTTGATATCTGATCATGTCCTAAAATGGACACTGTAAAGTAGTATAAGATGAAGTCAGGGAGTGCCGCACCTGACTCATCCCTGGGTCTCTGAAGAGTGGTCAGTTTCAGTTTGTGTCAGTTTGAGCCTCATATGAAGGATGCTAAATGGGAGTTGATCATGGGAAAGACTATGGAATCTTAATGTTCCAGAATGTGGAGACTATGGAAGCTGAATGTTCCATTTTTCAAGATATTGAAAAACTGGAGCAAGTTCAGAGAAGAGCTACCAGGATGGTGAGCAGACTGCAAAGTATGTCCTACGAGGAATGGCTAATTGATCTGAGAATGTTTAGCCTAGAAAAAAGAAGGCTAAGAAGAGACTTAATAGCTGTCTACAAATATCTGAAGAGATGTCTCAGTGTAGAAGGATCATTCTTATTCTCATTTGCACATGGAAACATGAGAAGCAATGGAATGAAACTGAAAGGGAGAAGATACTGATTACATAATAGGGAAAAAACTTTTTAATAGTGAGGGTGATTAATGAGTGGAACAGACTTCCATGAGAGGTGGTGAGTTCTCCTTAAATTGAAGTCTTCAAAGAGAGGCTGGACAGACATACTCTGATAGTTTAGCGAATCCTGCATTGAGCAGGGGGTTGGACACAAAGACCCTGGTGGTCCCTTCCAACTCTTACATTCTATGATATATGAAATTGTCTCTTTAGAGAGGAAGAGGACTTGAACTTTAGTGCCACCTATTGGAAGTAGCAATCCTAAAAGTCAATGTCGACCCTTTATTAAGCCTTGTAATATATGACTTAGGATAAAAGCCAAATCAGAATCTCAATTTGGAGACAAAGTGTTTCGTAGGATTGCTTCTCGCCCGTGCAAAGTATGAGATCTGATTTGGCTGGGTGAGAGGCTAAGACTGGTATCTAAGTGGTAGGTTTTCTCCTTATGTAGAGTGACATGCCCGGACTGGCACACCAGTATGAGGAGACTTAAATGTCTTGCATGCTCCTCTGAGAAATTAAATATGCAAATTGTCTCTTCAGAGAGGAAGAGGACTTGAACTGTACTGCGACCTATTGGAAGTAGCAATCCTAAAAGTCAATATCGACTCTTTAACGAGCCTTGTAATATGACTCTGCAGCATTTTTGCATGCGTTATTGCCCTGCATTTTTGGCAGTGCATTCACTATGGAAAATGCTACTATGGAAAATGCTGCCAAAAACACACAAAGAATTGACACATTGCAGATTTAAACGGACATGAAATCCGGACAGGAAAAATACTGATCATGTGCACAGATCTTCAAAAAATGCATAAAAACCGCACAGTGAGCACAGAGCCTTAGGGTACGTGCCACGATCCTTAATGACAGCAGTTTGGACACAGCTCACCTGTGCTGCGTCCAAACTGCATTGTACAGTACAAGCACATTGGATGGGATTTATAGAAATCCCAAGCCTGCTGTGCTTCTATTTGCTGCCACCTAAAGTCACCTGAGCCGCAGCATGTCAATTTATGTTGCGGAGTTGCTGGTCTCCACAACAGAAATTTCCCCAATACAATGTATAGGATATAGTATCTTCATATGTGTTCAATGCGGATTTACCTGCGGGATCGGATGCAGTGATAATACTCTGCATTCAAATTATTGACATTTGCTGACCGTGTGCACATACCCTAAATGTCCCTTAAAGTTTCCCATGAGTTTTTTGGACCCCCCCCCAGTTGCCAGAAGACCTGTTGGCTTTGAACTCTGGTAGCCTGGAAAGTTACCAGAGTACAAGCCACCGAGTCTCACGGTGGCTCTAGTGGCGGACTGTTGAATGCCGGAGTGCCGAGTACTGAGTGCAGCTCACATCAATGTCGCCTGGTCTCTCTGAGATCAGTGAGACCAGGCAACAATGATGGGAGTTGTAGTCAGCACCCACAGTGTACATTAGATGGAAAATAAAGAATTAAAAAAAAAAACAGTGTGGGCTTCCGTATAATTTTCATAACTTGTAGAGGGAAATTCGAAAACTAGGGTCTGATATTACTAGCCAGGGAAGGGGCCATTAGTACAAAATGATCCCTGGCTATTAATAACAGCTCACAGCTGTTTGATTAGCCTTTACTGGCTGGATTACAGGGGGAAGCTAGAAAAAAATTGACATAGGGTCCCCCTATAAAATCTAACTAGCAAAGGCTTAACAGACAGCTGTGAGCTGATATTAATTCCAAGGAAAGGGCCTTGGATCCTGGCCCCCTCTGAGGCTAATAATATCAGCCCTCAGCGGCCCCAGAAATAGCGCATCAATAAGATGCGCCAAATCTGGCACTTAGCCTCGCTCTTCCTACTTGCCCTGGTGCAGTGGCAAGTGGGGTAATAGGGTTGGGGTTTATGTCTGCCTTGAATTGGCAGCTGGCATGAAGCCCAGGTTAGTAATGGAAAGGCATCAATAAGACACCCCCATTACTAACCTCATAGTAAAGGTTTTTAAATAAACACACGGCCTGAAAAAAATCCTTTATTTGAAATAAAAATCCACACAGTTTTAATCATTTATTCAAAAATAAAAAGCACCGTCATACTCACCTAACGCCTAATCCGCTGAAGCCATTGTCACCTGTTAAAAACAAAACTAAAAACAATCATATCCCTCACCTGTCTGATGTGATGACATAATCCAGAGTGTCCCATAAAGATCTGAGTCAGTTCTAGAGCAGTCACATCAGCAATCACTGATGTGACTGTTCTAGAGGACAGCTGGCTATACACTAACTCGGAGTGTATTCACTCCTGTGTCAGTGTATAGCGCTGAGCTGTAGGGACAGAGGTTACATGAGTTCATCAGCTGATAATCAGCTGATGAGCTCCGGCAACTTCACTGCACTGATGCTGCGTGAGAAAATTCTCCCTCAGCACTAGTACCATAAGGGAGGTCACGGGAGCTCATCAGCTGATCATCACTTGGTCATCAGCTTATCATCACTTAATTTGCATAGACGCCACTTGGCCAGTTGCTTCTATGCAAATTAACACACAGGAGAAATAGCTTGTAGACAAATACTAGCACAAAGGGTGCTACCAAACCAAATTCACACAGGCTTGCAATAAATCTACATCTTGCTGAGAAGGATGTATTCCCAGAGCTTCAAAAGGAATTCAACAGAAATCTTAAGCTGGGCAAGCACCGGTGCAAAATATGGAATATCTGAAGTTACAGACGTCTAATAATAATGGGACCCATATCTGTAGTGGCAGGGTCAGCTAAGGAACCTTATGCTTATTTTCCCATAGCTGCAAGCTTCTCCGGGGAGCTTTGGTGCAAAAGTACCAGAATAACGGATCGCAGCTACGCCATGTGTGGTCTCTAAAGAAAGGTAAATTTATAACGGAAAATATGGAGTCACTTGCAAGCTTCTGTGATCAACCAGTAATAAGTTATCACAGAAGCCAGCTATTTTAATAAAAATGTGAAGGCTGGAGTCTACATGATGTCATCCTAGGGGATGTGGGCAGGTCTCCCACTTCGGCATAAAAGACCGCACTGAGGATGGGTCAGTGTTCATTGCCGGTGGGTATAAATTCTATAAGCAAAGGATTCTGTTTGATAACGGTCAAATCCCCTCCAGCTATACCGAATCGTCTCTTATCTTATAGTAAGTTCTCCTTTAATCCTTCTTATTTTATGTAACTGCATATGTATTGTATTGTCTCCATTTGTAAAATCTTGTATATTTTTCCTAACACTGACTTGGATTAAATCTAAAATTTAAAAGTCCTGTTTCTTTTGCTCTGTAATCGTTCCCTCCCCCGAAGCCATATATGCTACCAGAACGCAGGCGTCTGACCAGGCCTGTATTATATTTCAAACTCGGTCGGTGGTGGCAGTGAATAATAATAAGTGGGTTATCGAGAATCTGGCACTGACCGTACTGGGCGTATACACATATTCCATGCATTGGGATCCGGAGCTGTGTACGCCATATGCTCACTGGGTGCTTACTGATACCTATGTAGTGAGTAATCGGGGTCATGTGTGCACGAATCCCTGACATCTCTGACAAAGTGGCGGCAGCAGTGGGATATTGTGTGATCTCCCCGGTGTCGTCTCTGTCGTTCCCTGACAACCAATAATTAAGAATTAAGTGTTATTAGTTTACCTAATTCTACATTTTTGTAGCATGTCATTATAGTCAGTAACACACCTCTGTTAAAACACTGAACGATGGGATCAATAAATTACATCATTGGAACCTGCAAGATCTGTCATCATTTATTTATAGTGTCAGGAAATATAGAATCTAGTTCCTGAAATAGTAGCATAATAAGAGAATACAAATAGCAAACTGGCAACATTCTCACAAGAGCTGTTCTGTTTGTTTTAAGATTATATACACACACATGAACATACATATCTAACAAACTCCTGGATATGGGCCAACATAAAGGATTCCCAACAGAGTGGCACTGCAATCGAACAGTAAAATCTATGCAGTTACATTGAAGAGCACAGAAGATGCTCATACACTCAAACTTTTCCATGGAAACGTGTCAGTCTCACCAATATGAGCTAATCAGATCGCTCCTTTCGTTTTACAATATTCTATAATAAATGAGCCTGACTGGCTGCTATAGGAAACATTTTCTTACAAAGCCTGTATTAGAGACTAGTGAATTTATTTGGGTGGAATTGTATTCTTGACTATTACAAAAAATGGTTATCTCTAGAACATGGATTTTTAGCAATACGCTCCACATGAATTTAGCAAAATCACGGGCAACAATGCTGTCAGAGGACAAGTCAAGCCAGAAGCCAAGGCCTGGAGTGAAGAGGTCGATGGGGATACACATAATGGAGGAAGAAGAACATAAGAGGCATGAAGGACTAGACAGCAAGCTACAGGGACAGCAGGACAGATGAGCGGTTATAGGAATATTATTTCTTTTTCTTCTTTTTTTACATCTTACCTTTACTATGCTCTGATGTGACTGCAGAGCATGATAAGAAATATTCAATTTGCATTGAAAAAGTTTACTGTAAATTGGATCTTCTTGTAAAATGCATAAGATTTAGTGAATTTAATTCATGACAGATTTGATCATCTCTAGCTTGTATGCATGATATCTAAGGTCTCTTATCTAGAAGCCACTGTCTGCATCACACAATAAATAAACTCCCTAAGATATATACAAATTATTTTTTCTTGTAAGGCATGGGTGGCTGCCAGTCATAAATAGAGTTCAAACATTTTTAGAAGCCAGTATAACACTTTTTAATCTAGTAGTCTATCAACTAATGGCAGATAAATACTCCATTAGTTCTCAATTGAGCAATAAACACTTATGCCCCGATTCATCACGAATGGCATTCTGGATGAATAGTGCTGGAGTAAGATGCACCAAATTCATTAGCAAGTATGTGCCTCTTAAAACATTTTATCTTACAGCTCTTGTGCACCATCATAAGGCAGGGACTGGAGTAAATTTCTTTCATAACTTGCACCACTTTTATGGCATAATTTATACATTTTAAGGCAATAGTTGGTCCACAACCCTTCAGACAAAGTCCCGTCCAGTTTTCAAAAAGTTGGAGGAGCTGGCTGGGATTGAAGTAAAGATGCCAAATTAAGCAAAAATTTTGCTTAACTATAAGTTGCACAATTGTTTTTGACATTTCAGTTTTAGACCATTATTCTGGTGTCAACTGCTTGATGAATTGAGCGCCTAGATATTTATTTTCAAAATTTTGAAAAATCTACATACATATTTACTAGCACTAACTAATCTACAAATTTATGTTATCACAATGGCTAATGCTGTTTGATAAATTTGGTAAGAATATAGAATGTCTAGTCTAACGTTTCAATACCTATTAGTTGACAGTAACACACTTTGTTCAAAAAAGTGCAAAAAGAAAAAAAATTGGCTCAATTTTGGGGCAGGAAACCATGCTACTTTCCAGAGAAATTATGCTCCCTAGCTAAGTAAGAGGCCTAAAGTGCTTAAAACAAAAAATAAATGTGATGTAAGACATTTGAGACAATTTTTGTTGCAATATGGTCTAGAATTTTGGGAAACTTAATATAGTAAATATACCCCATAGTGTTTTGCTTTTTTATTTAATTAGTTTTTGGGGTCAGTGGTTTTTAGGGATGAGGGCAATGTACACAATATGTTACAAAATTATTAAACCAATCACAACAAACGCCAATAAAAATGTTGTTAAAAAAGCTTGAAATATCTTTTTAAGTGCTTTGAAATAAAATTACAAAATAAAATACACATTAAGAGGCATAGTGAAAACCATGTTTTTTGAAGGGACATATGATTTTCTATATGCCTTCTGACAGCAAGGTCATTACAGCTGTTCAACCCCTAAAAACAGATCCTGAATAAGCTTACATAATATAAAGATCTTGCCCAACAAATTATTTCCATATAACCTCACACGTTATGATGTTGCTTCTACTACTATTTAAGTGGTGATGCAGTCATACAGCAGGTTTATGAATAATGTAAAAAAGACCTCACTGGTTATGTTACTTGTAGATTGTTTTCACAAGTAACTAGGTCATTGATAATCTTGGCCATTTACATTGCTTATTTAATACTACTGACCAAATGTGTATTTTTCCAACTCAACCTCCCAGGCGGCATATATTAACAAAGCATTACTTTTTGCAGTTTTAAAAGTGCTTGTCCGGTCTTTTGCTAAATGTCTGCAGTCACTGCAGACATCTGAATCTTCACATCATGTGACCTGCACGGTGAGAGGATTCTCTGGTGACGGAGCCGGGAACAGGCGGTCATGTGACCGAAAGTTTGCTATTTAAGTTGTGTGGGGTAAATGACACATACATGAATATTCTATTAAAGGGGTTTTCCAACAAGCAAAAGCTCATTTTAATCAATAGATCTTGGAATCATAATAATTTCCACAATTGGATGTGTTTAAATAAAATGTTCCTGTGCTGAGATAATCTTATAAATGTGCCTCTGCTGTGTACTGTGTAATGGCTGTGTCTGACCATACAGGGACATGTTCTGATCATACCACAGCTCCTAGGCAGGGGAAGCAGCAAAATAGTATACAGACATTACAGCAGGGGATTGCGAATGATTCTTTCTTTGAAGAAAAATATTGTTTAAAAACAGGCAGTGAAATGTTTTACCTCACAGAAAGAATCAGCTGTGATCCCCGTGCTGTAATATCTGTTGCTTCCTCCCCTACCCAGGAGCTGTGGTATGATCAGACCCTGTCCCTGCACACAGACACAGCCATTACACAGTACACAGCAGGGGCACATTTATAAGATTATCTCAGCACAGGAATATTTTATTTAAACACATCCAATTGTGGAAGTTATTATTATTCCAAGATCTATTGATTAAAATTAAGTTTTGTTCATGGGAAAGCCCCATTAATTAAAAGGGCACATGATGGACATAAAAATAATATAGTTACAGTGGTGGCCAAAAGTATTGGCACCCCTGCAATTCTGTCAGATAATACTCAGTTTCTTCCTGAAAATGATTGCAATCACAAATTCTTTGGTATTATTTTCTTCATTTAATTTGCTTGCAAGTAAAAAACACAAAAGAGAATGAAGCAAAAATCAAATCATTGATCATTTCACACAAAACTCCAAAAATGGGCCGGACAAATGTATTGGCACCCTCAGCCTAATACTTGGTTGCACAACCTTTAGCCAAAATAACTGCGAACAACCGCTTCCGGTAACCATCAATGAGTTTCTTACAATGCTCTGCTGGAATTGTAGACCATTCTTCTTTGGCAAACTGCTCCAGGTCCCTGATATTTGAAGGGTGCCTTCTCCAAACTGCCATTTTGAGATCTCTCCACAGGTGTTCTATGGGATTCAGGTCTGGACTCATTGCTGGCCATCTTATAAGTCTCCAGTGCTTTCTCTCAAACCATTTTATAGTGCTTTTGGAAGTGTGTTTTGGGTCATTGTCCTTCTGGAAGACCCATGACCTCTGAGGGAGACCCAGCTTTCTCACACTGGGCCCTACATTATGCTGCAAAATTTGTTGGTAGTCTTCAGACTTCATAATGCCATGCACACGGTCAAGCAGTCCAGTGCCACAGGCAGCAAAGCAATGCCAAACATCAGGGAACCTCCACCATGTTTGACTGTAGGGACCGTGTTCTTTTCTTTGAATGCCTCTTTTTTTTCCTGTACACTCTATGTTGATGCTTTTTGCCAAAAAGCTCTACTTTTGTCTCATCTGACCAGAGAACATTCTTCCAAAACATTTTAGGCTTTCTCAGGTAAGTTTTGGCAAACTCCTGACTTTTTTATGTCTCGGGGTAAGAAGTGGGGTCTTCCTGGATATCCTACCAGACAGTCCCTTTTCATTCAGACGCCGATGGATAGTACGGGTTGACACTGTTGTACCCTCCGACTGCAGGGCAGCTTGAACTTGTTTGGATGTTAGTCAAGGTTCTTTATCCACCATCCGCACAATCTTGCGTTGAAATCTCTCGTCAATTTTTCTTTTCCGTCCACATCTAGGGAGGTTAGCCACAGTGCCATGGGCTTTAAACTTCTTGATGACACTGCGTACGGAAGACACAGGAACATTCAGGTCTTTGGAGATGGACTTGTATCCTTGAGATTGCTCATGCTTCCTCACAATTTGGTTTCTCAAGTCCTCAGACAGTTCTTTGGTCTTCTTTCTTTTCTCCATGCTCAATGTGGTACAGACAAGGACACAGGACAGAGGTTGAGTCAACTTTAATCCATGTTAACTGGCTGCAAGTGTGATTTAGTTATTGCCAACACCTGTTAGGTGCCACCGGTAAGTTACAGGTGCTGTTAATTACACGAATTAGAGAAGCATCACATGATTTTTCAAACAGTGCCAATACTTTTGTCCACCCCCTTTTTTAGGTTTGGTGTGGAATTGTATCCAATTTGGCTTTAGGACAATTCTTTTTGTGTTTTTTCATTGAAGACAAATTAAATGAAGATAATAATACCAAAGAATTTGTGATAGCAATCATTTTCAGGAAGAAACTGAGTATTATCTGACAGAATTGCAGGGGTGCCAATACTTTTGGCCACCACTGTATATCCAACATTATTCAAACTGAGGATGGAGTTTAATGCACAGTTTTGGGTTTCTACATACAAAGCTTTCTACAGGTGGTTCCTTCGGCAATGGAGTCACTGTTTTCAATAATGTTGCATTAAAATTGTCATCAGTGATATATTATTATAGTAATAAAAAAAGGGGCAATCAGCTCACCTGTCTGGTACACGGCAATAAGCGGTCTGTAGTAAATTGGATAGATCCACATAGAAGCCAGCAATCATATTATTCCATAAAAAAATAAGTTTATTATTCAGATTAAAAACATGAGTGGCAAAGAGCAGCAACAAATAAAATTAAAAATATATAACAATGGCAGTGAATGGTCATTCGTCTAGTCCGGCATCTGGCAACTAATTTCTGACCAGTGAGGTCCTTAGTCGGAGCCTGGAAAACACCATTCTGCCACAAAGTTACTTGTTTAACATTGGTAACTCCCCCTTTTATTTAAAGAAGCGCTGGAGGTAGATTCTCATGCAGATCAGTGTCCTGGAACAGCTCATTTATATATAAGAAAAACATGGATGTCTCTGGAATAAAACACCAGATTGCAGATGTCAAAATATGATTTTATTCAGCTTCCTATGACCTGTGTGCCCATGTAGATGGCTTAGCAGGGATGATCCTACTGACAGATTCCCTTTAAAAATGAAAAGAAAATAAATAGATTTGAATCACCATATTTTTCCACATTCCTTTTATATTCTAAACAAATAAAATAAACAAATAAACATCTTGGGTTTTGCTGCATCCATAAAAATCACTCCTATCAAAATAATTAGCCTGTATGGTAAACACTGTAAAGTCAAAAAGTTGAAATGCGAGAATTGAAATTTTTTTCATAGCAGAACCTCGGCAAAAAATGCAGTAAAAAATTATCAAATTGTAAAATTTACCACAAAATGGTTTCAATAAAAACATCATCTGGCCTGGCAAAAAAACCTAACGCATCATACAGCTCAATTTATGAAAAAGATAAAATTATGATACAAATCAAATTTCTTTGTACAAATTTCTGAGTTTTATTTAGAAAAAAAAAATCAATATGTTTGCTATCACTGTAATCATACTGACTTGAAGATTACTTGAAGAACTGCATTGCCAGGTAATTTTTACCTCATAATGTATGCTGTAAAAGCAAACCCAACAAACTATCGTGAAATTGCATTTTTTTGTGATATCGCCACACTTTTGTCATTCAAAACAATTACTGGTCCAATAAAAAATAAGCCTTTGTATGGTTATGTCAATGGAAATATATAAAAGTTATGGCTCTTGGAAGAAGGGGAGGAAAACACAAAATGCAATAATGAAAATTGACAGCAATAGGACGTGGTTAAATAAACTTAAACACCACTAGAGTACTTCTAACTTTATCCTGTATTGAAATATTCCTACTGCAATTCCTAGTAAGACAATCGCTCTCCATTGTTAAAAAATATTTTTAGCATAGTTATTATTGTTGTAGGACTTTTATATGATAAAAAACATGAACTCTAAATTGGTCCAAACTCCCAAATTAATTAAACGTATCCATCATACAATACCATCAAGGAGACTCTTATACAGCTCCAAACTTATTATGCAGAAGAACAATGACCCCAAACATACAGCTAATGTTATGAAGAACTATGTTCAATTTTAAAAAAATCACAAAAATCTCAACATCATCAAGTCTGTCTGGGATTACACGAAGAGACTGAAAGATCTGTGAAAGTCTACTTTCCCAGAAGATCTGTGGTTAGTTCTCCAAGATGTTTGGAACAACTTTCCTGCCAAGTTCCTTAAAAACTGTGTGCTAGTATAACAAAAAGTGCTGATGTTTTGATGCTTTGAAGGTAAAGGGTAGATAAGAAATATTGTTTTGATGTAGATTTCTTTTTTGTTCACTTACATTGCATGATGTTAATAGATAAAAATAAACTATTAAGACATCTATTTTTTAAAACATCCTTACATTTTCCATACCTGCTTAAAACTTTTACCCAGTACTGTAGTAGTTAAAAGTTTGGACACACCTGTTCATGCAATAGTTTTCCTTGTTCTTATTGCAATGTGCACATTGTATATTTAGACTGAAAGCAGCAAAACCACAAAGCTTACCTTATAGAAATAATGAGTACACATGTACAGTACAGACCAAAAGTTTGGACACACCTTCTCATTTAAAGATTTTTCTGTATTTTCATGACTATGAAATTTGTACATTCACACTGAAGGCATCAAAACTATGAATTAACACATGTGGAATTATATACTTAACAAAAAAGTGTGAAACAACTGAAAATATGTCTTATATTCTAGGTTCTTCAAAGTAGCCACCTTTTGCTTTGATGACTGCTTTGCACGCTCCTGGCATTCTCTTGATGAGCTTCAAGAGGTAGTCACCGGAAATGGTTTTCACTTCACAGGTGTGCCCTGTCAGGTTTAATAAGTGGGATTTCTTGCCTTATAAATGGGGTTGGGACCATCAGTTGTATTGTGCAGAAGTCTGGTGGATACACGTCTTTGTGCGACGCAGAAAAGGTGAACGGATGGACTCTACATGCCTGGTTCTCACCGTGAAGCATGAAGGAGGAGGTATGATGGTGTGGGGGTGCTTTGCTGGTGACACTGTTGGGGATTCATTCAAAATTAAAGGCATGCTGAACCAGCATGGCTACCGCAGCATCTTGCGGTGGCATGCTATTCCATCCGGTTTGCATTTAGTTGGACCATCATTTATTTTTCAACAGGACAATGACCCCAAACAAACCTCCAGGCTGTGTAAGGGCTATTTGACCAAGAAGGTGAGTGATGGTGTGCTACGCCAGATGACCTGGCCTCCACAGTCACCAGACCTGAACCCAATCGAGATGGTTTGGGTTGAGCTGGACCGCAGAGTGAAGGCAAAAGGGCCAACAAGTGCTAAGCATCTCTGGGAACTCCTTCAAGATTGTTGGAAGACCATTTCCAGTGACTACCTCTTAAAGCTCATCAACAGAATGCCAACAGTGTGCAAAGCAGTCATCAAAGCAAAAGGTGGCTACTTTGAAGAACCTAGAATAAGACATATTTTCAGTTGTTTCACACTTTTTTGTTAAGTATATAATTCCACATGTGTTAATTCATAGTTTTGATGCCTTCAGTGTGAATGTACAATTTTCATAGTCATGAAAATACAGAAAAGTCTTTAAATGAGAAGGTGTGTCCAAACTTTTGGTCTGTACTGTAAAACAAACCAGAATATGTATTACAGCTAAGATTCCCCAAAGAGCCCCTTTCACAAATGGCATTTTCTCAAGCAGCTTCATCAAGTAGTTGCCTGGAATGGCTTTCCAACAGTCTTGAAGGAGTTTACAAAGGTGCTGAACATCTGAACACTTGTTGACTGTCAAATCATCCCATGTAGTGATGAGCGAGTATGTTCTGTTAACCCTTTTGGCGAGCATGCTTGTGTGCTCGCCGAGTAACTTCAGCGTGCTCAGGTGTTGTTTGAGTCACGCTGTGTGCATGATTTGCGACTGTTTGACAGCTTTAATACATGTGAGGAATGCCTGTTTCGTAGGCATTCCTGACATGTATTAAAGCTGTCATACAGTTGCCAATCATGCACACAGCGCAACTCAAACATAACACCTGAGCACACTAAAGATACTCGGGAAACACCCGAGGATGCTTGTAAATCTCGAGTAACGAGCATGCTTGCTCATCACTAATCCCAAGCAATCTCAATTGAGTTGAGGTTGGGTGATTGTTCAGGTCATGTCATCTGAGGCAGCACTCCATCCCTCTTCCTCCTGATAACAAAGCTTTTACATAGCCTGGAGGTGTGATTTATGTGTTTGTACTTTTGCAACAAAAATGATACTCCCACTAAGTGCAAACCAGATGGGATAGCTTATCAGAAAATCTTCTTTAGCCATGCTGGGTACGGGTGCTTTGAATTTGGAATATATCACAAATCACCAAAAGTGTCACCAGCAAAGCGCGCCTACAAAACCTCACTTCCCTCTCCATGCTTCACAGAGAGACCATTTAGAAATGTGTAGAAACCATCTTCTCAATTTTTATGCATCTCACAAAGACATAGCAGTTGGTACCAAAATTTTCATATTTTGACTCATCAGACCACAGTACTGACTTATCTAATGTCCAGTCTATGTGTTGCTTGGCCCAAGAAAAGTCTCTTCTTGTTTGCAGTCCTCAGCAATGGCTTTTTTTTTTTTTTATAGCAATTTTGTTATTATTATTATTTATTATTATAGCACCATTTATTCCATAGCGCTTTACATGTGATAGGGATATACATAACAAAAGCATTTACATAATCTTAACAAAATGAGTCAGCGACTGGTACAGGAGGAGCGAGGACCCTGCCCGCGAGGGCTCACATTCTAGAAGGGATGGGTGAGGATACATTAGGTGAGGGTAGAGCTGGTCGTGCAGCGGTGGTTACTGCAGGTTGTAGGCTTGTCAGAAGAGGTAGGTCTTCAGGTTTCTTTTGAAGGTTTCCACGGTCGGCGAGAGTCTGATGTGTTGGGGTAGAGAGCTCCAGAGTAGGGGGGATGCACGGGAGAAATCTTGTATACGATTGTGGGAGGAGGAGATAAGAGGGGAGTAGAGGGAGACTAGGTCACAGATGTAAGGGGGAGACAGGTTGTGGATGGCTTTGTATGCCATGGTTACAGTTTTGAACTGAATTCTCTGGGCAATGGGGAGCCAGTGAAGAGATTGACAGAGAGGAGAGGCCGGGGAATAGCGGGGGGACAGGTGGATTAGTCGAGCAGCAGAGTTTAGGATAGATTGGAGAGGTGCAAGAGTGTTGGAAGGGAGGCCATGGAGCAGGAGGTTGCAGTAGTCGAGGCGGGATATGATGAGGGCATGCACTAGTGTTTTTGCAGAGTCTTTGCTGAGGAATGCACGGATCCGGGAGATGTTTTTGAGTTGGAGTCGGCAGGAAGTGGAAAGGGCTTGGATATGTGGCTTGAAGGAGAGATCAGAGTCCAGGGTTACTCCAAGGCAGCGAGCTTGTGGGACTGGGGAGAGTGAACAGCCATTGACGTTGATAGCTAGGTCAGTTGGGAGGGTTGAATGAGATGGCGGAAAGATGATGAACTCTGTTTTATCCATGTTGAGTTTTAGAAATCTGTCAGAGAAGAAGGATGAGATGGCCGTCAGACCTTGTGGGATTTTGGTTAGTAGGGAGGAGATATCGGGTCCAGAGAGGTAGATCTGTGTGTCGTCAGCATAGAGGTGATACTGAAAACCGTGAGACTCTATGAGCTGTCCCAGGCCAAAGGTGTAGATGGAGAAGAGCAGAGGTCCTAGAACTGAACCTTGGGGGACACCGACAGATAGGGGGCGAGATGAGGAGGTGGTGCGTGAGTGGGAGACGCTGAATGTCCTGTCTGTTAAGTATGAGGAGATCCAAGATAGAGCCAAGTCCGTGATGCCAAGAGATGAGAGAATCTGGAGTAAGAGGGAATGGTCCACTGTGTCAAAGGCAGATGACAGGTCCAGAAGGAGAAGGATGGAGTAGTGTCGCTTGGATTTGGCATTTAGTAGGTCGTTGGTGACTTTGGTCAGGGCAGTTTCAGTCAAGTGATGCGGTCGGAAGCCAGATTGCAGGCGGTCGAAGAGGGAGCAGGAGGAGAGGTGGGAGGACAGTTCAAGGTGGACATGTTGTTCTAGTAGTTTTGAGGCAAAGGGGAGGAGTGATATGGGGCGGTAGCTAGTCAGAGAGGAAGGGTCAAGGGAGGGCTTTTTGAGGATGGGTGTGATTGCAGCATGTTTGAAACATGAGGTGAAGACACCGGTTGTTAGTGACAGATTGAAGAGGTGGGTTAGGGTTGGGATGAAGACTGTGGTAAGGTTAGTGATGAGGTGGGATGGGATTGGGTCAAGTTCGCAGGTGGTTAGGTGTGATTTGGAGAGTAAAGAGGAGACTTGACCTTCTGTAATGGTGGAGAAGTGGGGTTTGGAGGAGGAGGGTTGAGTAGATATGAGGAGGGGTTGTGTGGACTTTAGGCAAAAGTTTTGTCTGATAGTGTCAATCTTCTGTTTGAAGAATGAGGCAAAGTTGTCGGCTGAGATGAGAGAAGAGGGAGGAGGTGCTGGGGGACGAAGGAGAGAGTTGAAAGTGTTAAATAGCTGTTTAGGGTTGTAAGATAGGGAGGATATGAGAGATGAGAAGTAGGTTTGTTTTGCTGTAGTGAGTGCGGCCTTGAAATTAGTGAGGGATTGCTTGAATGCGATGAAGTGCTCGATGGAGTGAGACCTTTTCCATCTCCGCTCCGCAACCCTGGAGGCCCAGCGCAGTTCTTTAGCAAGTTTAGTGTGCCAGGGTTGCCTGTTGAATGTGCGAGATGTGGTGTGTGTGAGAGGGGCGATCGAGTCTAGAGCTGCAGCTATTGTGGTGTTATATGAGGCAGCAGCAACGTCTGCATCATGTAAGGAATTTATGTCTGTAAGAGGGAGGAGGGATTCAGAGAGTGAGTGTAGGTCAAGGTGTTTGAGATTTCTGCGAGGGTGTGTAAGCTTGTGGAGTGGGGATTGTGCACCTGGAGAGGAGAAGGTAGAGAATGTGAGGAGGTTATGGTCAGAGAGAGGGAGTGGTGAGTTAGAGAGGTTAGATAGGGAACAGAGGCGGGTGAAGATGAGGTCCAGTGTGTGGCCATCTTTGTGGGTGGGTGTGGAAGACCATTGAGTGAGTCCGAAGGAGGAAGTGAGAGATAGGAACTTAGAGTCAGACGAGTGGGAAGTGTTAATGGGGATGTTGAAGTCGCCCATTATGATAGTGGGGATGTCAGTGGAGAGGAAGTGAAGCAGCCAGGTGGTGAAGTGGTCTAAGAAGGTGGTGGCTTGCCCTGATGGTCGGTAAACGATGGCCAGTTGGAGGTTGGAGGGGGAATAGATGCGCACACAGTGCACCTCAAAAGAGGGGAGTGTAACGGAGGGTGGAAGTGGGATTTGGGTGAAAGCGCAGTGTTCTGATAGGAGCAAACCTACGCCTCCGCCATGTTTGCCGTTGGGGCGGGGTGTGTGGGAAAGGTGGAATCCGCCATAAGAAAGTGCAGCTGGGGAGGCTGTGTCAGAGGGGGTGAGCCAGGTTTCAGTGATGGCGAGGAAGGAAAGTTTGTTTGTAATGAAAAGATCGTGGATGAAGGAAAGTTTGTTGCAGACAGAGAGAGCGTTCCATAGAGCTCCTGTTAGAGCAACTAACGGAGTGGGGATTAGTTGGATGGGTATGAGGTTAGAAGGGTTGCAACAGTTTGTGGAAGGTCGTGGATAGGAGGAAGAAGTAACTGTGGGGATATGGTTAGGAGGACCAGGATTTGGAGAGATATCTCCAGCAGTGAGGAGGAGCAGAGAAAGTGTTAGCAGGTGGGAGCAAGAGAGAGTATGGGGTGGCTGTCTGTGTTTGGAGATCCAGGATTGAATGTTGAGGAATAATTAGGAGGAGGAGGTGAGATGAATGGGGAGGATGGAGGGAGAGATGAAGAGTTTCTTGCTAGGTGTAGGGATTTGGGGGGTTACTAGAAAGTGGAGGACTATAGAGGAAAAAGTGAGAGCTAACAGAAACATGGTTAAAAGAGAGTAAATGGTCAAAGTGTTGGTTACCTGACTCCTGGCCTGACTTACTGCCTCTGAAATAACTGCGACTTATCTCCGAAGCCACTTTGCAAAAGAAGATGCGTGCACACCCCAGCACGCGTGCACCCCTTACAGAGCTTCTAAATATATAGGGAACATTAAACTATCAGGTGAAGGGCATTGTGGGAGCTGCTTATGGCTAAATTAGCAGCTGGTCGAGATGGCTGGGTGATCAAAGACAGAGCTAGGACTCTAGTCTCTGCAGTTTAGCACCTCTAAAAATCAGATAAGATCTATAGTGGGGAAGGGGCAGACATATGTGGGTATTGCATGGAGTGGGACAGATAAGGCAGAGAAATTATGCAGAGCATGTACCAGTGAGGTGAACCAGCAGAGCAGAGCATTAGATTACAGCAGACACAGCAAGCAGAGAAATTATGCAGAGCATGTACCAGCTTATTGCAGTCTCCTCTGGACAGTTGATGTTGAGATGTGTCTGCTACTTGATGTTTGTGCATCATTTATAAAGGATGTTATCTGAGGTGCTGTCAATTTGCAGTTTTTAAAGCTGGTAACTAATAAACTTATCCTCTGCAGCAAAGATAATTCTTATAAATAGAGAAAAAACACTGTGCTATAACATAAAGACAGTTCAGGCTCATAGAGGTGAATGGTGATATATAAAAAAATAAAAACAGGACCATAACAGGCTCTTTTTCTTTTATGTCTCGCCATTTGGTGGTTGCAGCACAGTAGGTTTTCTCGATTTGCAACTTTTGCTCTTTGGAACTGGAGGCAGCAGCAGCTCCATAGTTATGTTTTGTGGATCGATGCAACAACACTAATTGTTTATTTATTTAGAGGTAATTCTTGATTTTCTTTCTGGAGCGTTCCTCATGAGAGCCAGTTTCATTATAGCAATTGATGATTTTCATTACTTGAGGATTCTTTAAAGGTTCTAGAAATTTTTGATCTTCATATCTTAAAGTAATGAAGGATAATCATTTTTCTTTCATTAGGTGATTGGCTCTTGCCATATTCTGGCTTAGAACAAAAGTAAAATAGGGGTCAGCAGTGTATGGGACTGTACATCAACACTGCCTCTGCCAAACTGCAAAACACACATGATGGTCGCAAACACTTTCTAAATGCCAGAAATTCCATAAATGAGCTGTTCATGAGATATACCTGTTCATTTTATGCCATTCCAGCATCTTTTTATGCTGGAGAAAGCATTTTCACTTGGAATGTGAAGAAACGCAATAAACCTTACCTTGATTTGCACCAAGACTTGTGCCTGTGCTAAGTACATGCCTACTGCTGAGCATGAATCCCTACAATATATCTATGATTATTGTAGGGATTTGTGCAAAATAAGGTAAGGTATATTATTGCATTTCTCTGCACACCAAACAGACAAAAAACAAAAATGCTTTCTCCAGCATAAGAAAATCAAAGCACAACTGCTTTTCTTCAGCCCAAAATATTTAATAATAAAACACACAGTCCTTTTGTCAAGGAAGGTACAGTACATTAACACGGTTGTACTCACACCACAGTATGGGCATTGGTTACCTCAGGTACTGTCTGTAAATCAACATTGGCTTCTCTTCAGCTCCACTACCACAGAGAAGTGTTTACCTCCCAGGCAGCTCACATTTGCTGGTCACTCACCAGCTCAATCCCACAGACTGCTCAGCTTCCTCCAGATGACTGACCAACAAATGATCACAGGGCCTGGCCTAAACATAGCTAGCCAGATGAACATATTTAGGACCTCTAGTGCTAGGTTTTAACCCTGTCCTACCTGGCTTTCTTACTTTACATATATAAATATAGATACAATCGAAAGTGTTGACACCATTGAAATTGTACCAGGAAATGAAGTATTTCTCCTAGAAAATTATTGCAATTACACGTTTTGTTATACACATTTTTATTTATTTTGTGTGTATTGAAACAACACAAAAAAGCAGACAAAAAAAGGCAAATTATTTCAGGAAAAATCCCAAAAATGGGCAGGACAAAATTGTTGGAACCTTTCCAAAATTGTGGTAAACAACTTTGTTTCAAGCATGTGATGCTCATTCAAACTAACCTGTGGCAAGTAAAAGGTGTGGACAATATGAAAATCACACCTGAAACCCGAGAAAAAGTGGAGAAATTGACTCTTTGCATTGTGTGTGTGTGCCACACTAAGCATGGAGAACAGAAAGAGAATAAGAGAACTGTCTGAGGACTTGAGAACCAAAATTGTTGAAAAATATCAACAATCTCAAAGTTACAAGTCCATCTCCAAAGATCTTGATGTTCCTTTGTCCATGGAGCACAATATAAACAAGAAGTTTACAACCCATGGCACTGTAGCTAACCTCACTTAAATTTGGATGGCAGAGAAAAATTGATGAAAGGTTGTAACGCAGGATAGTCCAGATGGAGGATAAGCAGTCTCAATCAAGTTCCAAAGAAATTCAAGCTGTCCTGTAGGCTCATGGTGCATCAGTGCCAGCAAGAACTATCTGTCGACATTTGAATGAAATAAAATGCTATGGCAGGAGACCCAGGAGGTCCCCACTTCTAACACACAGACATAAAAAGGTAGACTTCAGTTTGACAAAATGTAAATGAGTAAGCCAAAATCCTTCTGGGAAAGCGTCTTGTGGACAGATGAGACGAAAGCACTTCACTCTACTGTTTACCGAAAATGGAATGAAGCCTACAAAGAAAAGAACACAATACCTACTGTCAAATAAGGTTAAGGTTCAAAGATGTTTTGGAGTTGTTTTGCTGCCTCTAGCACTGGGTGCCTTGACCGTGTGCAAGACATCATGAAATCTGAAGATTACCAAAGGATTTTGGGTCGCAAAGTAATGCCCAGTGTCACAAAGCTGGGTTTGCATCCTAGGTCATGGGTCTTCCAGCAGGAAAATAACCTCAAACATACTTCAAGAAGCACACAGAAATGGCTGTAATCAAAGTGCTGGAGAGTTTTGAAGTAGCCTGCAATGAGTCAGGATCTTAATCCCTAAATCCCATTGAACACCAGTGGAGAGATCTTAAAATTGCTGTTAGAAGGCACCCTTCAAATATAAGAGACATGGAGCAGTTTGCAAATGAAGAGTAGTCCAAAATTCCAGTTAAGAGGTGTAAGGCTGTGTGCCCACTATGCAGATTTAATGCATTTCCACCACATAAATACATTAAAATCGCTTGTTAAGATGTCTGCCATGTTTCCCAATGATAATACGCATGTGCTTTCCACATGCTGCGGAAATTACCGCTGTGGAAAAATCAGCAGCACAACCAACTTGGGCACGATTTCGCCGCAAAATCGCACCCATTGATTTGCATTGAACCGCATAACATCCGCATGTATACATGCGGATATTATGCGGTGCAATGCGCGGATGGTACCCGGGTTGGGAGAAGAGGAGACTCTAATCTGACTCGGGTACAATCGTACCTGCAAGTTAAAAAAGAATTAGAAAGTAAAAAAAAAAAAATTCATACTCACCTCTCCGGCGACCCCCGGTCTCCTCCTGGCGGCGATCCTCTCTCCTCGGCGGCCCGCGGTGACATCATTTAGTCATCTGATGGTCACGCGACCATCAGCTGACTGCTGACGCCAGCGGTCGCATGACCATCAGCTGACTAAATGACGTGACCGCAGGTTCTGCCAGTACATCGTGGGTGGCCGAGGAGAGAGGATCGCCGCCGAAAGGAGACCGGAGGCCACCGGAGAGGTGAGTATAAGGTTTTTTTTTCTTTTTACTTCTTTTTATTTACACTAGATGCACGATTTGAAGCAGAAATCTCCTCATAAGTTGGTCACACAATATAAATCCATGCCAGTTGCATTGATTTATATTGTGTAACCAACTTGTCAAGCCTTTTTCCAAGTGATGCTCAAAATCGCTTGGAAAACTGCTTGAAGAAAACGCATGCATAAACGCATGTAAAAAACGCTTGAAAAATGCTGAAAAAATGCATGTGAAATCCGCATGCATTTTTTCTGCCAAGGAGATGCAGAAATGCTCAGGAAATTTCTGCTTCAAATCTGCATCATGGGTACATATCCTAAGAAGCTTGTTGATGGTTAAAGAAAGCAATTGACTGCAGCTTTTTATTCCAAAATATGTGCAGCCAAATATTAAAGTTGAAGGTGCCAACAATTTTGTCTGGCCCATTTTTGGGATTTGTGTTAAATTCTGTCCAATCTGTCCAAGGGAATAAACATGTATATAAAAAATGTAATTGTAATAATTTTCTGGGAGAAGTACTTCATTTTCTGGAATAATTTCAAGGATGCCAACACTTTTGGCCATGACTGTGGGTCATCACAAAATATGAAACACCCATGTGAAACATGCGTCAGCGTTGCATACACGTGGTATTCACACAGGGAGTAATGGGTAAGCAGCAAATGTGTTACTATATTGATGGTGGTCATTTGTTTTCTGTCTAGCACTGCACATTGCAGCATGACCTTACCTTTTCTGTTATATACTATGGACTTGTAATCTATCATAGACCTCTTTATAGTCCTATTGCTGTCTTTTTGTACCTTTGTATTTTGGCCTATTTACCACAGTATTGTCAGCTTGAGTATTAACCTTTGATCTAGATTATTCAAGTTATCTTTCTTTTGTTTTTGTGTTTTTCTGAATAAAATTTGTAATTTTACATAGTTCGTGGATATATGACTCCTTGCTTTTGTAGGATTTCTTTGCCATTTGGAGTCTCTGCCCCTCATTTTTTGGTTTTATTTTTGGTCCATGACCTCTTGATTATAGGTTTGATTGACCTTTTAAGTTCAGTTGTTTTTGAACGTATTTCCACTGTAACTGCAGCTAATATACTATCCTCAATTACTGGGAAAATCAGGCAAAAAAAAAATTCAAATGTTGGAATGCCCCCTAAAAGTTTTTTATCATCTTATCAGGGGCACAATCTATGAAATAAATGGAAAATAAAAAAATAAATAAATAAAAAAGCTAGGTAATAAATAAAGACTCTGCCAATCCAAATCATTGTTACTAGCCCTGCCCTGTTGAAAAAAAAAAATGTGTCCGCTATCGAAAAATAATTTATACAGAAGGGGGAACAAATTTGAAAATCTATTTTAGTGGTTGGTTGTGGCCATAAAAAATATTAAAACAATGTTAAAAACATGCATTTCGTATATTTGACTGATATCGTCAAAATTTAAAAAAAAAAAAAAAAAAAGAGTATGACTATGAAAGAGAAATGAAACCTCATGTATCACAAAAGAAAGATGCAAAAACTATTTGAATGAGAAAGAAAAGGCACAGCTCTTAAAAGCATGCACAAAAAAACCCTGAAAATATGTGGTGGTAAATGGCCTGGCCCTGAACTGGTTAATTAGAAAAATGTACAGGTCAACCTGTTTTATAAACAAAGTCCCAATGTTGTTTTTTGAATTGAAAGTAAATGTCTTATTAGTGACCCGTAAAGAAAACATAAAAACCCACAAGAACAAGCTATTCATATCTGAAACAATGCAAGTCAGCAAATACTTTGCCAAAATGAACCTTTTGGTGAAGACTGAGAGGATATGAATAATGGTTTATTGACAATAATGAAGAAAACTTGAGCGAAGAGCAGAGTGTAAACCAACATTGAACAGATATTTTTAGTCAGATCCCCAGGTATTTTTCAATGTCATGCAAATGGCTGTTATACGGGTGGATAGTAAAATTCTTTCTGTTACATCATGACATTGAAACATTTTGTTAACCTGCAGACTTGACCCATAGCAAGTATTATGTCATAATAGGGTGTGATAGAACAACTGTTTTACACAGTGATATCATGCATGTTTTGGAACAGAACACATCTGTGAGACGACTTCTTTGATATACGAGAATGTGTAACCATGATTGCAACTGCATTCTATAAAATTAATAACAGACTAATAGAGTGAATCTTCGTATTTAAGTTGGACACATGCCAGCTCATCAGAGAACCTTCTTTGTGTTGAGCAGCACTTTCTTCAGGGTTAACATTTTTGTTCTCTTATTTCCTGCAGAAGAAAAAATATTGCTATCAATTAAATGATAATATACAACAAAGGTAACCTTTCCAAAGCTCACACTTTTTATGAGTCTCTCTTGGAGTACCTGAGATATTTGGTGGCTTGACTCAGGACATTCCTTCTTGTATTAAAAAGCTTTATTTATGGAATACTGAAGGACAATTAATTTTTTTGGTGCAGAAATATCTCTTTGAGGCTAAAGGGTCCGTTACACTAAGCGACGCTACAACGATCCCGACAACGATACGATCTGTCAGGGATCGTTGCTGTGTCACTATGTGGTCGCTGGTGAGATGTCAAACAGTCAGATCTTCCCAACGACGCAGCAGCGATGCAGCGACCCGTAACGATCTGTATAACGATGCACGCCTATGTGTTTCTGTGTCTGAGTTGTCAACAAGGTCGTTGGTAAGGTGTCAAACACACCGATGCATGCTACCCAGCGGGACCCCAACGATCAAAGAAATGTCCAGACCTTTCCGACACAACTATCGATCTGACAGCAGGGGCCTGGTTGCTGCTAAGTGTCAAACATAGCGAGATCGCTACTGAGGTCACTGTTGCGTCACAAAACTTGTGACTCAGCAGCGATCTCGCTAGCGATCTCGCTTAGTGTGACGGGGGCTTTAGGGACCTTGATCACCACGGTAGGTGTTTCCAAAATCTGGTGTTTGTAGACTCCAATCTGTTGCAAGATAAGTACCTCAGTGAGACATTTAAAAGCCACCCTTCAGCTCAGAATACCACGGCTGTAGCACCAGGTGTCTATTGCTCTAGCTCCATTCTTAGCACTCTACAAAGGTTCTTTCAGTGGCAAATTGATTTATCTTGACATGGTCTTGACTTTTCCTTAATCAGAGTATGTATAAATGACTTTGTCGTACTATAAGTCCAATTCCTGCAGTCTTTGGCTCCTTTTAACACTGGGAAACATACACTGATGTATGGGTATTACGTAAGGCCTTATGGCTCTGTCATAGAGGACAAAATAAATGGACTGGAGACAGCATCTATTCAACTGCTGGTCCTTTCTTATGTCCACATCTTCTGCTGACTGGACTCATTCTTACTAGCACCTTGCACATTGTCTTGCTCAGCTCTGCTTACCACTCCGACCACCAACACTATTTATCAATGTCTCTTCTTTTCTACTTCACATATGAGAACCACTCAATGCGCCCCTGAACCTCTCAAACAGCTTCTCTGATTGTTTGAGCCACTCATTGAGTGACTGATGATATGGTATCTGTGTAGTCTACAGTTACTTATGTTGAAGCAAAAGGAATGAGTCATGCAGTCTTAAAGGGTTTGTCCCACCAACAAATTACATTTTAATCAATAGATCTTAGAATAACAATAAGTTACACAATTGGATGTGCTAAAAAAATGTTGCTGTTCCAAGATAATCTTATAAATGTTCCCCTGTGTGATGGATGTGTCCGACCATGCAGGAACATGGTAAGATATACCACAACTTCTGGGCAAGGGAGAAAGCAAAAGAGTTTACAGATATTACAGCAGGGGATCACAGCAGATTCTTTCTGTGAGGTAAACAAGTTTTTAAACAGTTAAGGAAATGTATTTCTTTACAGAAACCAGCAGCTGCAATCCCCTGCTCTAATGTCTTTATAGTCTCTTTTGTTTCCTCCTCCGCTCAGTAGTTATGACATGTTCAGACCACGTTTCTGCACAGTCAGACACAGCCATTATACAGCACACAGCAGAGGCACATTTATAAGATTATCTCAGCACAGGAACATTTTTTTAACACATCCAATTGTGGAACTTATTTTTACTCCATGATCTATTGACTAAAGAGTACTTTGTTTGTGGAACAACCCCTGTAAGTACAGGTAGTTACCTCTTCACTGACCTAAATAACTAAGGCCAATAGTATTAACCCCTGTAGTGACTTAAAGGGGTATTCCCTTTTCCAAAACCCTATCCCAATATGTAGTAGGTGTGATAATAATAATAATAATAATAATAATAGTATTAGAAAATACCTCCAATTAGAAACGTAGTACAGGTTTTTTTGATAAGTTTACTCCATGCACAGGGCATTGCAGTAGCTTTGGTATCAATGGTTATGACCACAAACAGCTAACTGTCACTCTATGAGTGGCCGTAACAATGAATACCTAAGCTACTACAGTGCTCTGTACATGGAGTAAGCAACATATCAAATCAGAAGAACTATACTACATCTCTAATTGGAGATATTTGCTAATATTAATATTATTACGCCTACTCCATATTGGGATATGATCTGGGAGAGGAGAATACTCCTTTAACTCAACATTAATGCACTAAACTTCAAGTACTGTTATCATTACCCCTTCTCGGCCATATTCCACAATGGATTTTACCATTACCACTTTACTGCTATTGACCACTTGAATTGTTATCACAAACCCCTTCACTGCATGAGTCCACTTCCTTAGATTAGCCAAAATGTAATTATCCCCTCCACTCCTGAATTTATTAGAAATAGTATCATCACTTCTCTATATCACCATTGATGTTAGCCTTTACACCCTTACTGCCCTAGCCGACCATTGATATAACAATAAACTTTTTTACTTCTTCAAATTACATTTTTTCACATCTCTAGATTAATAGGGATATTACCTATCATATATGAAATAATGATAATTTGGGCATTATTTAGAGAGGTAACTGCAAGAAATGTCATTATTGATTCAAAATTTGATTCAAAATATGTAAACAAGTAAATTGGAGCTACGTTCATGGAAAAGGATTCACAATACATTTTTGCATATTTATTTATTATTATTTGCTTATATAGCGCCATTAATTCTACAGAGCTTTACTGACATCATCATCGCTGTCCCCATTGGGGCTCACATTCTAAATTCCTTGTCAGTATGTTGTTAGAACTCTCCTGTTAGGTTTTTTTTAGTTTGCTGGTCACATGACCATTTTTGCCTATTTAATCCGGCTCCGCCCTTCTGGCCTTGCTGGACTTCATTGTATTTACTACTCTTGAGCTAGCTTGGTGCTCTGTTGCTGTTCTCTGTTAGTTTTTCTAGGTCTTCTGACCTCTATGCTTTTTGTTGTGTGTTTGTCTTTGACTGCTACTATTTCTGCTAGGAGGTGTCCAAACTTTATCCCAGTCCCTAGTTCTTGTAGGGATCCCTCCCTCACATCTATAGGTCTTCGTACAGACTAGCCGAGGACTTTAGCGGGTCTGATCGCAGGATCAGGTTCCCCGTTACATCGTAGGGATCTAGTTTAGTTCTATTGTTGGGACAGATCTCCTGTCTTTCCTTAGTCCCTGTAGCTGATCATAACAGTAAGTCCAGCCCTAAAAGAAAAAAAAAAATTTTCTCTAAGGAAAGACTTCCAGTTTTCCATCATGGTCTCGTTTCAAGATTTGGCTCAACGCTTGCAGGGACTCTCTCTGGAGGTGGCCAAGCTCCAACAACACGTGAGTAGCTGTTCTGGAGCACATTTTGTGGAACCAAAGGTACGTCTGCCTGATCTATTTTTTGGCGAACAACAAGATTTTTTTTCTTTTAAAAATGGTTGTTTATTGTATTTTCGTTTGAGACCCGGATCCTCTGGTGATGAATCACAGCGCATAGGGTTCATAATGTCACTTTTGCGCAAAGATCCTCAGGGATGGGCCTTCTCTCTCCAACCTAGTGATCCGTGCTTTAGATCAGTGGATAGTTTTTTTTCTGCTTTGGGTTTGTTGTACGATGATCCTGATCGTGTCTCATCTGCTGAGTCTGAATTGAGACATCTGAGGCAGGGATCAGGTAATGTGGAAAAATATTGTTCTCACTTCCGTCGGTGGTCTGCCCAGGTGGGGTGGAACGATTCAGCTTTGAAAAGCTTGTTTCTTGCAGGGCTAGGTGAAAGGGTTAAGGATTTACTGATTGCTTATCCCACACCTGGAAACTTGCAGGAGGCAATGCAATTAGCTATACGGGTGGACAGGAGACTGCGTGCAAGGGTTAATGAGAGCAAATCCTCTGCTATGTCAGCTCCGAGTCCTGAGAGGGTCTGTGCTGACAATGGAGAGATGATGGAGATTGGGGCGATGGCACCCCGCTCTCAGGAAAAAGACCGCAGGCTTTCTGAAGGCTTGTGCTTCTATTGCGGAAATTCTGGTCATTTTATTAAGAACTGTGTGCTTCGTATGAAGAAAGAAAAAAAAATGGTCAGTCATGCACGTATTGCCTGTTTAAATTCTAAGGGAGTATTCCTATCTGCCACTACTGCTGCTCAGGATGAATTAATTGAATTTCGGGTATTTGTGGATTGTGGTTCTACTCTGAATGTGATTGATGGGGGATTCTTGGAAAAACTTAGATTAGAATCTAAAACTTTGTCATCCCCTATTGCTGTGGTTTCTGTTGATGGCTCTCCCTTGAAGAGTGTTACTCATAAGGTCTGTGAATTTCCCTTCACTATTAATGGTATTCATCAAGAGAATTTGGATTTGGTGGTATTGAATAATTTGCCTTCTCCAGTAATATTGGGGTTACCCTGGTTAAAATTGCACAATCCTGTACTGGATTGGTCTACCAATGAAAATAAGTCCTGGAGCCCTAAGTGTTATGACAAGTGTTGTAACGGGCGCATTGCTGCTGTGGATAAAGGGGAATTACCTGTACCTATTCAGGATTTTTGGAGAGTTTTTTCTGAGGAGGAGTCACAAATTTTGCCTCCCCATAGAGACTATGATTGTACCATTGAATTTGTCCCTGGAGCGACTCTTCCTAAAAGTCGTTTATTTAATCTTACTATTCCTGAGAGAAAGGCTTTGGAGGAATACATACAGACAAGCTTGGCCGCCGGTCACATTAGGCCTTCCAAGTCTCCTGTGGCTGTTGGATTTTTTTTTGTAAAAAAAAAAGATGGTGGTTTACGTCCTTGTCTGGACTTTCGTGAGATTAATAAAATTACTGTACGCAATCCTTACCCACTGCCATTGATTCCTGATTTATTTAACCAGTTAGTGGGGGCCAAGTGGTTCTCTAAAATTGATCTCCGGGGGGGCATACAATTTGTTGCGCATGAAGGAGGGTGATGAATGGAAGACTGCTTTTAACACTCCTGTGGGTCATTTTGAGAATCTGGTGATGCCTTTTGGTCTTACCAATGCTCCAGCATTTTTTCAGAATCTTATTAATGACATCCTTAGACCTTTAATCGGCAAAAATGTGGTTGTGTATTTGGATGACATTCATATTTATTCGCCTGATCTGGAGTCTCATTGGCGGAGCGTACGTGAGGTATTACAGTTATTAATGGACAATTCGCTTTTTGCTAAGCTGGAGAAATGTGAGTTCGCTGTACAGAGAATTAGTTTTTTGGGCTACATTATCTCCAGTGAAGGTTTTGAGATGGATCCGGTGAACGTCAAGCTGTGCAGGAATGGCCTAGGCCTATTGGTTTGAAATCGATTCAGAGGTTTTTGGGTTTCGCCAATTATTACAGAAAATTCATAAAAAAATTTTCTATTATTGTCAAACCGCTGACCGATCTCACCAGGAAAGGTGCTAATGCGGTTCAGTGAACTTCTGAGGCCATTGAAGCTTTTGTGTTTCTAAAGGAGAGGTTCACCTCTGCTCCCATCCTTATGCAGCCTGATGTGACTAAGCCGTTTTTGGTTGAGGTTGATGCTTCTTCGGTGGGGGTCGGTGGGGTGTTGTCTCAGGAAAACAAGGATGGAGGACATCCCTGTGCCTTTTTTTCAAAAAAAATTTCTGAGACTGAACTTAATTACGATATTGGTAATCGGGAATTGCTGGCGATTAAACTCGCATTTGAACACTGGCGTCACCTCTTGGAAGGTGCTGAATTTCCCATTCAGGTTTTCACTGATCATAAAAATCTGATCTATCTTGATGCTGCCAAGCGCTTGAATGCCCGTCAGGCTAGGTGGGCACTTTTTTTCTCGCGGTTTAATTTTTCCATTACTTACATCCCGGGTACCAAGAATGTTAAAGCGGATGCCTCGTCTCGCAGCTTTTCTCCCATGGTCGGTGTTGAGGAGGAAGAGGAGAGCATTTTACAAAAAGGTGTTGTGATTGCGGCTTTGGACTCCGTTTTGGAGGATGAGATTCTTAAAGCTCAGGAGAATGCCCCATCTAACACTCCCCATGGGAGGTTGTTTGTGCCTAGGACCTTTAGGAGAGATTTGTTTGTTGAGTGTCATGAGTCTCGGTTGGCAGGTCATCCAGGAATTTCTGAGACCAAGAGACTTGTGGGTCGCAGTTTTTGGTGGCCTGGATGGCAGAAGGAAGTCATTAAGTGGGTGCACCAATGTACTGTGTGTGCTAGATCCAAGTCTTCGCATGCTCCTGCTGCGGGGTTGCTTTGCCCTCTGGAGGTTCCTAGTGCACCTTGGACACATCTGGCTATGGACTTTATTACTAACCTTCCCCCCTCTGAAGATTTCACGGTCATCTGGGTGGTCGTGGACCGTTTTAGCAAGATGTGTCACTTGGTTCCCTTCATCAAACTGCCTTGCGCTAAGACACTCGCTAAGGCCTTTGTCAAGGAAATTGTCAGACTACATGGTGTTCCTACTGACATTGTTTCTGATAAAGGACCTCAGTTCGTAGCTCGTTTTTGGCATGCCTTTTGTGACAGGTTGGGAGTTCATTTGTCGTTTTCATCTGGATATCATCCTGAGTCTAATGGCCAGACAGAAAGGAAGAACCAGGATGTTGAGCAGTTCTTGCGTTGTATTGTGGCAGACAATAAAGAGGGGTGGTCTGAGTTTCTGCCACTTGCTGAATTTGCTCTTAACAACCATACATCCTCTTCTGCTGGGTGTTCGCCTTTTTTTTGTTGTTCTGGGAGACATCCAACTTTTGGGTCATTCTCCAAATTGGTTTCGGCTGTGCCTGAGGAGGAGAGTTTTTCCGGTGATTTGGAGAGAGTTTGGATGGATGTCCGAGGTAATCTTCAGGAGGCTAACAAAAAATCTAAGAGGTACTTTGATAGGAAACGGCAAGAGGTTTTGTTTGCTGTTGGTGACATGGTTTCGTTGTCCTCTAAGAATCTGCGATTGAGGATTCCTTCTAAAAAATTGGGTCCCAAGTTCGTAGGGCCCTTTAAGGTGCTTCAGATAGTTAACCAATCTGCTGTTAGGTTGGAGGTTCCTACGTCCTGGAAGATTAACCCGGTGTTTCATGTTTCTCTGTTGAAAAAAGCTGAGGTGTTGGATGGTGATGCCTCTGCCACTGTTCCTCCGGTGGTGGAGGATGGGGAATATGAAATTTCCCGCATCCTAAATTCTAGACGGTATAGAGGGAGTTTGCAGTATCTCGTCGCTTGGAAGGGTTTCGGACCTGAGGATAACTCATGGGTGAGGGCGGATGATGTTTCTGCTTCCAGACTTGTCAGAGCGTTTCACAGGAGGTTTCCTGGTAAGCCTGGGCCTAGGGGATCCGGAGGATCCTCTTAGAAGAGGGGGTCATGTTAGAACTCTCCTGTTAGGTTTTTTTTAGTTTGCTGGTCACATGACCATTTTTGCCTATTTAATCCGGCTCCACCCTTCTGGCCTTGCTGGACTTCATTGTATTTACTACTCTTGAGCTAGCTTGGTGCTCTGTTGCTGTTCTCTGTTAGTTTTTCTAGGTCTTCTGACCTCTATGCTTTTTGTTGTGTGTTTGTCTTTGACTGCTACTATTTCTGCTAGGAGGTATCCAAACTTTATCTCATTCCCTAGTTCTTGTAGGGATCCCGCCCTCACATCTATAGGTCTTCGTACAGACTAGCCGAGGACTTTAGCGGGTCTGATCGCAGGATCAGGTTCCCCGTTACATCGTAGGGCTCTAGTTTAGTTCTATTGTAGGGACAGATCTCCTGTCTTTCCTCAGTCCCTGTAGCAGATCATAACATATGTCTTTTGAGTGTGGGAGCAAACCAGAGAACCCGGAGGAAACCCATGAAAACATGAGGAGAACATACAAACTCCTTGCAGATGTTGTCCCTGGTGGGATTTGAACCTAGGACCCCAGCGTTTATAGGCATTCATTTCTCTAGGTCCTTCCTAAAGACTTTGTTCATTTACAATGATACATAACTGTGCAAATAATCTCTACACAATACACATACAATGTAATTCAATTTGGATTTAGTGGATCTTTAAGCACTTTTCTGTTAGGTGCTGAGTCCAGGTAAAGCTTTAGAATTCTCTTCATTAAAGGATACTTAAAAAACATAAATACTAAAATCCAGCAAAGAATTTGTTTTCCACAAAATACATAAAGTTTCGATGCTTTCAATCACATTTAACTAAAAATAATCAAAATTCTATTGCAGCATTAACCTGCTGGGTCATGGCATGCACTATAGGGAATCTTGCTACTTACACTGTATAATTGATAATTCCCTTTCTTCATTATAAATTCTGTATTTGTTGCAACTTGTGAAACAGCCAACGTATCATATGGAAGACTAAGAATATTTCAAAAATGTTTTTTGGAAATATCTCCTACACTTTTTGAATAATTAAATTTAAGACCCAATATATATCTTCAACTGAACAAAATTCAAAATTGGCTAGTTTGGATGTAAAGTTGCTAAGAATCCACATGACTTTACCAAGTGATTGTTAAACACAACCAAGAGAGGAATCTCATTTAAAAGCTTAAGGTTATCTTCTGCTTACTAGATGTTTCCTTAAATTATGGGACTAGTGATTAGAAAGCCTTTCCATACACCTACAACTTAGTGGGTTGACACTTGCTTTGAGCTTACCATCCTATATCTTCAAAGTGACCTGATATGACCTTTGTGTCTGGCTGTAGATTTTTTTTTCCTTTCTTCAAATATGTTGCCTTTTATTGTTGCCTTAAGCAATTTAAGTGTGCAGTTAATCACTTCTTCTATTCATTGACTAGTTAGCCTTAGGGCAATTTGAGCTTTTCTTCTCCTAAGTTTTAGACAGTATTATGGTTCTATAAATCTATATAACAAGTAGCGTTGTTTACCCATTGTAGGAGCGGTAGTAGAAGATGTAATAGTAGAAGTATTGTTAAGAGTCTACTCTGATAGTAACTGGCTCATAAAGGAAATGACCCATAAATAGATAACAAGGAAAATGGGAAGGAAAGGGCATAATCACTGGTATATAGGATGATTTCATGCATCTAGTGAACAGAGCAGAAACAACAGGATGCATTCCTATGCTACGTGGTAGCCTGCAATAAGTTTAACATGGATACATTCTTCTGTGAAATCATCGCTTATACACAATATATTTAAATACAGATACAATATTGAATATTTTTCAAACAGTATAGTCTACATATTTATTCTGCTGGATTCCTCCATATGGCGAAAGTGTTGTATCCAAGACCGTACCAGTTGATGTTTTTTTATTTGCTTTTGAAGGGAATTAAATTAAAAACATGTAGGTCAAAATCAGAATGAGTTCAGTAAAGAATTTACAATGGTTCCAAATTTACATCTGAATGCATTGTTTGATGCCAAGCAAAAAACACAAACCATATTATTGCACAGAAGCATCGATAGCTTACTGATAAATCATGCGTTTGAAGCACTGATATTATTAACAGTACATTATACTTTAGTCAGGGCTATAAATGCATATCAAAAAGGACAAACTAAAAAAAGATATTCTGTTAGTAGATAGAAGGCGGCACTCCAGCAAGCAATTAAATATGAAGATCCTTTATTCTTTGCACACAATTTTAAAACGTCGAGCCGGAGAAGCGGGGGTCCATGTTTTAAAATGGTGTGTAAAGAATAAAGGATCTTCATATTTAATCGCTTGCTGGAGTGCTGCCTTCTATCTACTAACAGGATATCAAAGGAAAAATCTTTCTTCGGGCAGAGCACCTGCTGATTAGCGACCCCTGGCTATTTGTGACTGACGCTCATTGGACTGCAAAAGGTATGCGATTGGAATAAGTGCCGGTTTTTCATTTTCTATTTATTTGCATTAAAAAAAGATATTTATTTCAACTTTCACCATCAGTAAAATGATGTTAGTGGATGAAAACTGAAACATTTCACACATTGTAGTAGAACCACTAGTGGAGCCCCAGTCTAACAAGCTATATTAGTCTTCCTCAGTTGTTTTAATTAAAGTGTACCTATAATTAACAATGTATTTTACATGTGCTACCCCTTTTTACATGCTGTAGATCAGTGGGTCAGGTCCTGAAATTCTCCACGAATGCTCAAAAGACAGTACAGAAGAGCGCTCCTCTACATGAAGAAGTGCTCAGCTCACCTATGGATTCATGCATCGCTCTGTTCGCCCATTCATGCAAGAACTGAGCACTTTTGAATGATAATCTGCGCTCTTCTACAGAGTCCTTATAACAATCAATAGGGTTTCAGAATTTGGACATTATTGACTTACACAAGCAGGAGCTGAGTGATTTTGCTTGCTAAGCAGCGCTCATCTGTACTGTCTTTTGAGCGATATGTGAAGTTCTCAGAACCGAGACACCCACCAATTGCCAGAACTAGGAAACTTTCGCTCCCATTCTTCCTTAGTTTTCTCCTAGCCACAAGACAGGAACCAGATGCATTTAAAAAGTGCTGCAGAATACGATAGCGCAATATAAGCAACAGCATAAATTAAATAGTAAGCCACACTATGCAGAGCTAAAGTTGTATCTTTATTGCTATTGATTTGGATGGAACACCAGGAAACATGTACCAACTACTGCTCCATTCAACTCCTCCTGGCAATGCTCTACTCTGGCTGGTAGATTGCCATCTTTACTGCAGGAGCCAATATCATAGGATTCTAATACAATGAATTAAAAGCAAATTTATTGCAAAGTTTTGAACCATAAGAATTTTTCTTGTGACATTCACTTCAAGGCTCAATACACATCCCATGGACAGACATAATCCCATTTCTTAGACAAAGCTGCTATATCAGAATATCTGATTTAAAAGGGTTGTCTGCCTTAGGCTACTAGTTTGCAGTCAGTCTATGTGATTGCAAACTTGTGAATCCCCACATTGCACCATGTGACTGCACCTTGTGACCGCAAGTATATGATTTGCATACATACAGTCATGTGCCGGCTAGATGGGCAAGGCCTCCCTTAATGCAAATGTATTGAGTGAGGCCAGACACAGTCTTGTCGCAATGTGGCCGGAAGTATGCAAATGAAATACTTGTGGTCACATGGCCACCGACTCCAGGCGCTGGCACCAGAGAATTCTCATAGCGTGTAGTGCATGTGAGGTGAGGACTGCAGACGAAGGTAAAAAAAACCCTTTAATAACAGTATTCTCAAACTACTAGGATGAACATTTTATTTTAGGTCCCAAATAATGCACTTTGAAAGTGTTTAATGCTGCAAATATGCAGTCTCTGACTGACCCACTGGGGAACAGGTGTGTACAAGGTATCACCAGGTTATAGGACCTACCCCATAAATAAGAAGTACTTGGCAAAATAAACTTTATTCTTTATGTACAGATGAAGGCGGCATCTTATCATTCATTTATCAAACTACTCAGTGTATTATTATATGTAAACAAAGATAAATTTGTAAACTAGGGTAATTTAATATTTGCATATAGCAGAACAGTGGTCTCTCAAATTAGTATTAACGATGAGCCTTTAGTACCCCAGTCTGACTTCATACCTGTGACTTAAAAACATTATTTCAATTGTCCCAACTTCCTCTCTTCATCATTGTTTATTGATTATTTAGTCTGGCTATTGATGAAAAAAGTTAATTTTTCCTACAGTAGGGGCTCAGGAGGAAATGTAGATTAATATACGTGGTCAAAATTGTTGGTACCCCTCGTTTAATGAAAGAAAAACCCACAATGGTCACAGAAATAACTTGAATCTGACAAAAGTAATAATAAATTAAAAATCTTTGAAAATGAACAAATGAAAATCAGACATTGCTTTTCAACCCTGCTTCCACAGAATTTTAAAAAAAAATTAAACTCATGAAATAGGCCTGGACAGAAATGATGGTAACCCTCAAAATAATGTGACAAAAGGGACATGTTAAATCAAGTTGTGTCCACTAATTGGCAACACAGGTGTCTACAATCTTGTAATCAGTCGGTGGGCCTGTATATAGAGCTACAGATACTCTCTGTGTTGTTTGGTGACATGGTGTGTACCACACTCAACATGGACCAGAGGAAGCAAAGGAAAGAGTTGTCTCAGGAGATTTGAAAGAAAATTATAGACAAGCATGTTAAAGGTAAAGGTTATAAGACCATCTCCAAGCAGCTTGATGTTCCTGTGACAACAGATGCACATATTATTCAGAAATTTAAGATCCATGGGACTATAGCCAACCTCCCTAGACGTGGCCGCAGGAGGAAAATTGATGACAAATCAAAGAGACAGATAATACGAATGGTAACAAAAGAGCCCAGGATAACTTCAAGAGATTAAAGTTAAACTTCAAGGTGAACTTCAAGCTCAAGGAATATCAGTGTCAGATCGCACCATCTGTCGTTGTTTGATCCAAAGTGGACTTCATGGGAGACGACCAAGGAGAACACCATTGTTGAAAAAAAATCATAAAAAAGCCAGACTGGAATTTGCCAAACTACATGTTGACAAGCCACAAAGCTTCTGGGAGAATGTCCTATGGACAGATGAGACAAAAATGGAAGTTTTTGGCAAGGCACATCAGCTCTATGTTCACAGTCGGAAAAATGAAGCATAGCAAGAAAATAACACTGTCCCTACTGTGAAACATGGAGGAGGCTCTGTTATCTTCTGGTGCTACTTTGCTGCATCTGGCACAGGGTGTCTTGAATCTGTGCAGGGTACAATGAAATCTCAAGACTATCAAGGGATTCTAGAGAAAATGTGCTGCCCAGTGTCAGAAAGCTTGATCTCTGTCGCAGGTCATGGGTCTTGCAACAGGATAATGACCCAAAACACACAGCTAAAAACACCCAAGAATGGCTAAGAGGAAAACATTGGACTATTCTGAAGTGGCCTTTTATGAGCCCTGACCTAAATCCTATTGAGCATCTTTGGAAAGAGCTGAAACATGCTGTCTGGAAAAGGCAACCTTCAAACACAAGACAACTGGAGCAGTTTGCTCATGAGGAGTGGGCCAAAATGCCTGTCGAGAGGTGCAGAAGTCTCATTAACAGTTACAGGAATCGTTTGATTGTAGTGATTGCCTCAAAAGTTTGTACAACAAAATATTAAGTTAAGAGTACCATCATTTCTGTCCAGGTCTATTTCATGAGTTTAATTTTTTTAAAAAATTTGTGGAAGCAGGGTTGAAAAGCAATGTTTGACTTTCATTTATTCATTTTCATAGCTTTTTAATTTATTATTACTTTTGTCAGATTCAAGTTATTTCTGTGACCATTGTGGGTTTTTCTTTCATTAAACGAGGGGTACCAACAATTTTGACCATGTATGTACATGATGTAAAGTCAACTCAATGTGTAAACGAAAGTGCTGTTGAGCAAAAGTTTTCCCACCCTTCTATGATGTCCATATCTTTTAATCAAATAAATATGGACAGGGGGTATCCATCTGAGACATACGTTTTCAAATTCAAAAATTCAATAGAACATTCAGTGTGTTACTAAATTACAACAGATAGCTTATTTCTGTTCTAACATACAGGACTTCAGCGACTGGATAATGATCATATTTCAACATAAATTGTATACTAAAAATTTGATAATAAGCTCTGCTTAATTCTTAAGCAGTTTAACAATTATTGCAACCACTAACATAAAAAGTGTATTATACTGGGTATCATTGGACAAAGGGTTGCTGTGAGTCACACATGATGTCAGTTGTTAAATATTGGTTATATATCAGAACATATTGGCATGGAGCCCTTATTGCCATTGGACATCGAATATGTCTCCAGTAAATGACATGCATTATTTATTCTCTTTAACAACGCTGAGGCTAATCAAATATCTGTCATCAATTGAAAACCTTTTTCAAAAAGTTAGTGTGAGAAGATTTCCAAATAACACACGTTTCAATAAATTGACCTACCTTCTCCTGGCAAGAGATTATCTGATGAACTCTTCAGTCTTCCAAAAGCTCACTTCAGCTTGACAAATAGGCATAATATTGGATCCAGCTTAGAAATAAGCAGTGTTGATGGAACTTTGCTTTGTATATGTACAACTATCTCTGATAGCCATCAGTCATCACATGAAATGGGAGAAACGTTTATTTAAAAGGCTGCTGTCGGAATATAAAAAGGTTTAACGCTGACTAATAACTGACAGGCCTAATTTAGATGTACATCAATAAACAATCAAGGCTAACATCATGTCATTCACACCTGAGGAAAAAAAGACAAATTTAATTATTTATTAATTATAAATTGTAACCACAAAAAAAGTACATAAAATGTAAATTTGTTAATTTTAGAATTACAGATACAATGCTACAGTGTCTATTAAAAAGAATAAACATTCTTGGATGTCTTAGGTTTCTTTATACAAAATTTACAATGTACAATAAAAAATTATTATATTGTGGTACTATATTTATGGTACCAATTATACAAAGATAAAAGCGATTTTGACTTTTGTGATGGCATCAACAAAAATGAAAAAATATCACAGAAAAAAAGCAGCCGTACATACAAGTACCTTGTCACTGTACTAATATACAGCGGGATGCAGGCAAACAGGACTCTCACCACGGTTGCGAGCTTGCATAGCTTGGCCAAAACTCAAGTAATACTTTGTGTATTTTTTGTCTTTGGGGGATGCAGCTGGGCCCTATAGTTTTGTTGGTGGGGATTGAGATCTCTATTCATGTGGATGCAGTTATATTGAGCTATGTAGTCTGCCTGATCTAATAGTATGGGTGTCACTAATAGGCTGTACATCAGCACAGGTATCTGTGTGACTGGCACCTTCTACAAGCACTGTCTGTGAGCATTTTGGTTATGTACATACTGAGCTGAGTTTTTGGAGTGGAACTTGAGTATGAACTTCAAGTTTTTCAGGAATTTTGAGTATTTGAGTTAGATTTAGAAAGTTTCCAACCAGTTTTTGCTCAAAAAATGCCTCCAAACAAATGGAGTGAATATTCCCTTACAATACTGTGCATCTTCTTCATCATTGGATAGTAGATGTGTAGGTGTGTTTTGTAGATTGTTAATAAATATTTTGCACCTGTGCTGCCCCAATCTTTTATCATGAAGTACGGCTGCTTTTTTTTGTGATTTTTATTTTGAGTGAATTTTTAGTGAATTTATCAACCAAAATTAAGGAAATAAAACTTTTAAACTTTAATCACGTTAACTTTTCCAATAAATACACAGTATATTAATAAACTGGTATTGCTTCACAATAGAAACTGGATGACTATTGTAAGGTTTCAAAATCTGTATGCTTTTGATGGATTAGTATTATAGAGACTACACAACATTATCATTGTTTAATCCCTTGACCGCACAGCTAATTTTGGATTTTACGAGGATCAGTCAATAAGTAATGCCTCCTATTTTTTTTCTCCTTTTAATTGGCAATAAATTCAAATGCAATTACATAGGTTGAAAACCACAACATTAACGATTAATTTGTCACTTTTCAATATAATCTCCATCCATTTCCACAGTCTTGGTTCACCGTTTAACAAGGGCATGTATTCCAGCATGGTATAAAGCATTCTTGGGACCCACCGTGCACAAACTTTTCAGTATCCCAGTTGTCCAATAATTTTCATCACACTGCCTTTACTGAGGCCGATAATGCCACGCAATTCATCTGCAGTCACCCGGCGGTCACCACGAATGATGTCATCGACTCGCTGAATGTTGCTTGGAGTCACTGCGGTTGCTGGCCTGCCACTCCGCATTTTGTCAGCCAACGGTGATGGCCCTTCAGCTGTATTACAGCGAAGAACCCATCATCTAACAGTACTGACATCCACTGTTGCATCACCGTACACATTTTTCAGTCTCTCATGAATTCGAATGGGCGTTGTCTAATACGAACATCGATGTCAGCCATTTTGCAAATGGATACATTCCTGCCACCTGTTGGTGCAGGAAGTTGCAATTGCTGTGGATTGGAGAAGAAGGTTTGAGGAATTGTGCCAAATTTGAATATTTAACATAACCTCCTTATTTAAGGAGAAAAAAATTACTGACCCTCGTACATTGCATTTTTCAATCCCCTTCTTTCAAGAGCCATAACTTTTTTAAATTTCAGTCGACATAGCTGTGTGAAGTATTGTTTTCTTGTGGATCAAGTTGTCAAAGTCACCATTCTTTTTAGCTACAATATTCTGGAAAACAGTGTTTGAAGAAATGGTGAAAAAATGCAATTCCACTATGTTTTTGGGATTATTTTTTGTTTTTATGGCATTCATTCTGTGGTAAAAATTACATGGAAACCAAGTCAATGCAATTATGGCAATATCAAACTAGCAAACTAGCATTTTTTTCCTGTAAAATCGTGTTTCTCTGTTTTATTACCAGTCCGTAAAAGTGGCATAATACTCTAACAAAATTGTTACCTGGAGTAACCTGGGAGTCAGAGATGTGTCCAGACATCTTTCCTATGTCCCTTCCATTTGAGCACTTTTTCTATCCATTTAAGCAATTTTAATGCGCCTCCAAGACCTCCAGGGAGGGTCCACCGGAAAAATGTTTGAGTTTCCCATTGACCTCCATTATACTTGTTACTCGAGACTTGAACTGGAGAAGTATAACGTGCTCGATATGAGTAATGAGCAGCAGCAGAATTTACTGTTTACCCATCAATGCTTCACAACATCACTTATTGTCAACTGTGTCTCATCATCATCAACCGCTTGAGACTCTAATTGACGTAGCACACCGTCAACTTCTTCTGACCGTTGCTGCACACATTTTTAGCCATCATTACACACGATCTCCTCATGTCCCTCTTGAGATGTTTATGATTAGGTGGTCCAGACTCTTGGCTAGTGAGACTGGACCGTGTGAAAGACAGGGTGGTGCTAGGAAACAGACTGAAAGCATTATGTGCCATACAACCGAACACTTGTTCGTATGTTCTGCCTTAAATAGTGTTGTTTAGCACCCCACTGCAAAGTGGGACAGGAATTTAGCATATTTGTTGTGCTCCAAAATTATTTATTGATAAGTGAGGGCTGGCTGCTGGCCCTCCAAAATTTATGAGTGTATTTATGAGTTCTCCTTGGAGCTTGGGTAGAGAAGAGTGAGCAACCAGTAATGACTGTTGTCCAAACTGCATATAGCATGTGGGTCATGGGAAATGCAGCGGTACATAAAGTGCCATGTCTTCTAGAGGCCAAACAGTCAAGACTACCCTGTCCCTACAAGGAGGAGGACTCTCCATCTCCCAAAGGAATGGTAGAGGACCGCCTGAGGGCCCTCCCAAATTAATGTTAGAGGGCCACCTAAGGGCCCTCCCAAATTAATGGTAGAGGACTGCCTGAGAGCCCTCCCAAATTAATGGTAGAGGGCCTCCTGAGCGCCCTCCCAAATTAATTGTAGAGGGCCACCTGAAGGCCCTCCAAAATTAATGGTAGAGGACCGCCTGAGGGCCCTCCCAAAGTAATGGTAGAGGGCCGCCTGAGGGCACTCCCAAATGTACGAGTGAGGGCCGGCTGCTGGTCCTCCAAATCTTAGGAGTGTACTTATGAGTTCTCCTCCAAGTGTGGGTTGAGAAGAGTAACGAGTGTTGTCCAAACTGCATATAACATTTGGGTCACGGGAAACACAGCGTTACATTAAGTTAGCCATGTCTACCAGCATCCCAACAGTTAAGACTTTCCTGTCCCCACAAGGTTAAGAAATCTCCATCTCCACATTTCAGTTTGTTGCTGGCCAATTTTTTTTTTTATATTTTGCAAAAAGCCTGTGAGGCAGATCATTTATGTTGATTGCTACACTGTGAATCGCTGATCTGCCAGAAAATGATTCCTGCTGGATTTAAAACTTTTGTAAATACAAAAAGAGGACCTCCCAAATATGGTAGACCTGAGGGCCCTCCCAAAGTAATGGTAGAGGGCCACCTGAGGGCCCTCCCAAAGTAATGGTAGAGGGTTGCCTGAGGGTCCTCCCAAATGAATGAGTGATGGCCATCTGCTGGCCCTCCAAATTTTAGGAGTGTATTTATGAGTTTTCATCAGAGCGTGGGTCGAGAAGAGTGAGCAACCAATAATGAGTGTTGTCCAAACTGCATATAACACGTGTGTCATGGGAAAAGCAGCAGTGTATAAATTAGCCATGTCTACCAGAGTCCCAACAGTCAAGACTTCCCTGTCCCCACAAGGAGGAGAAGTCTCCATCTCCTCGTCTTCCCTCTCCTCCTCCTTTTGCTGGCCAAAATTTTAAAGATTTAGCAAAAAGCTTGTGAGGCAGATCATTTATAGTGATTGCAACACTGTGAACCAATGTTCAACTTTTCGAGTGTATTTTTTCTGAAAATAGAGTCCCATGGCTGCACCCCAACAGCTTGAGCAGCTCTGTTAGAAGAGTCAATAACCTGAGGCCACAGGGGGGGTGCATAGCCCCTCACTTTGTCATTGCGGATGATTCATTCACCAGGGATTACTTTGGAGTGGTTCTTGTGATGGGATGAAGGTCTAGACAGCTGTTATCTTGTTAGAAAAGAATGAATGTATGTGTGTGTATGCTTTAATAAAGATGGTGTTATGCGCACAAGTTAATCTACTAGGTAGGACTCGTACCAACCCAGGAAATGTGCAGTCACAGACGCACTGAGCGCAAGCTACCACTGCTAGACAAGTCCAAAGGGCCAGGATATTCTCCACCCACTCCCAATAAGGAGGGGGGCTTTACAGAGCTGTTCCCAGAATGCTGTCGCAGGGTAGCTGGCATCTGGTGTCATGGACGAAGTTAGATTCAGGATACCAGAGTCAGTCCTAAGCTAGCAGCATTAAACCTAAACAAAAAGCAAAAGGGAACCCAAAAACAAAAGCTATGGAAGAAAAACCAGAAAAGACCATAAGCAACTGGTGAGAAGCAACCTGACTTTCACCTGGAAGAACTCACCCCACCACTATGTAAGGGAACTTAATAAACAGCACTGTACTGGAAAGGAGCAGGCTTTAAATAGCCAGCCCAATGCTAAAGATAAAAATTAGGTGATGAATAGAGATGAGCGTTGTTCTACTCGAACTGTTCGCCAATCTCAAATTCGAGCTGTTTTGGGCGGTGTTCGAGCCGGTCGGCGAACACGAACATTTTGAGAAAAATTCGGCTGTTCGAGGTTATGTTCGATAACTGTTCGTGCACCAAAATCATAACTGGATTTTTTCTCAGTAATGATGAAAATTAATGTTAATACGCACTTTGAGTGTACAGCGGGGCGGGGGGAGGGGCAGGGGATGGATCTCTGCAGGAACAATGAAGATCTCCATTTTTTTTTCTCTTTCCCGCATTTGCAGTGGGGAGGTGCAATCTGTCAGCCTATCAGCAGCGCACACACGGAGCGAAGTGCTTTTTTTCACACAAGCAAGGGCATGTGTGATTGGCAGTGTATGTCACATGTCCTTGCCCTATAAGACCAAGCCATTTTCCCCGTCGCCACCATTTTCTCACTGCTGCAGCTGCGTGTTAGACGGCACCGCTGTTGCTGTGTGCGCTATACCTTGTTAATTTCAAGCCAATTTTCGCACAAATATACAGATAGCTTGGGAGTAGGGAATAGTTGTGATTGCAGTCCTTTTAAGGACTAGGTTACAGCATTTCCTACGACTTTTATCAGGCAGGTCTGTGCTCTTAAATAGATAGATTGTGGGAGTAAAGACTAATTGTAATTGGAGTCCATTTCAGGACTAGGTTACATCAGTTCCTATCAGTTTTTGCCAGGCAGGTCTGTGCCAGTGCTGTGCAAGTTTTTTTCACAGCATTTGGCTGAATCTAGCAAAGCTAATCCTTTTTGGCCTATTGCAGAGTGTGTTAGTCAGTGGAGTAGCCTATCTGTGTTGCAAGATATACCACCTGTGTATAGAATACCAATTTTTTTACTGCACCTAGTGAAGTAAAATCTTTTGGGCATAGCATCATTCTATTAGTCCATCTATACTGACCTCCATCAGGTTGCAAACTGAATATAATTTTTTTCTGCATCTAGCTCTGAAAAAATATTTGGGCTTCTAGCGGTGTGTGGGACTTGGTCTATTAGTCCATCTATACTGACCTCCATCAGGTTGCAAATTAAAAATAATTTTTTTCTGCATCTAGCTCTCAAAAAAATATTTGGGCTTCTAGCAGTGTGTGGGACTTGGTCTATTAGTCCATCTATACTGAACTCCATCAGGTTGCAAATTAAAAATAATTTTTTTCTGCATCTAGCTCTGAAAAAATATTTGGGCTTCTAGCAGTGTGTGGGACTTGGTCTATTAGTCCATCTATACTGACCTCCATCAGGTTGCAAATTAAAAATAATTTTTTTCTTCATTTATCTCTGAAAAAATATTTGGGCTTCTAGCAGCGTGTGGGACTTGTTCTATTAGTCCATCTATACTGACCTCCATCAGGTTGCAAATTAAAAATAATTTTTTTCTGCATCTAGCTCTGAAAAAATATTTGGGCTTCTAGCAGTGTGTGGGACTTGGTCTATTAGTCCATCTATACTGACCTCCATCAGGTTGCAAATTAAAGATATTTTTTTTCTGCATCTAGCTCTGAAAAAATATTTGGGCTTCTAGCAGTGTGTGGGACTTGGTCTATTAGTCCATCTATACTGACCTCCATCAGGTTGCAAATTAAAAATAATTTTTTTCTTCATTTATCTCTGAAAAAATATTTGGGCTTCTAGCAGCGTGTGGGACTTGTTCTATTAGTCCATCTATACTGACCTCCATCAGGTTGCAAATTAAAAATATTTTTTTTCTGCATGTAGCTCTGAAAAAATATTTGGGCTTCTAGCAGTGTGTGGGACTTGGTCTATTAGTCCATCTATACTGACCTCCATCAGGTTGCAAATTAAAAATAATTTTTTTCTGCATCTAGCTCTGAAAAAATATTTGGGCTTCTAGCGGTGTGTGGGACTTGGTCTATTAGTCCATCTATACTGACCTCCATCAGGTTGCAAATTAAAAATAATTTTTTTCTGCATCTAGCTCTGAAAAAATATTTGGGCTTCTAGCAGTGTGTGGGACTTGGTCTATTAGTCCATCTATACTGACCTCCATCAGGTTGCAAATTAAAAATAATTTTTTTCTGCATCTAGCTCTGAAAAAATATTTGGGCTTCTAGCAGTGTGTGGGACTTGGTCTATTAGTCCATCTATACTGACCTCCATCAGGTTGCAAATTAAAAATAATTTTTTTCTTCATTTATCTCTGAAAAAATATTTGGGCTTCTAGCAGCGTGTGGGACTTGTTCTATTAGTCCATCTATACTGACCTCCATCAGGTTGCAAATTAAAAATAATTTTTTTCTGCATCTAGCCCAGCCAATAGTTTTGGCCTAATACCACAGTTTGGCCACTCAGCTCTGCTCGGTTACCATCCATTGTTTTTTTGTGCAAACAACTCCAGAGTTGTGAATTAGTTAACCACCAAAATGAGTGGAAAAAGGCCTGCTGCTGGTGGAAAGGGGAATAGGCGTGTTGGGAATGGGAAAAAAGGTTGTGTCCGTGGGGTAGGTGCAGAAGAAAGACCATCTTCCAGCCAAACTAAAATGTCTACTTCTTTTAGCGGACAATGTGATAAGATCCCTTTCTTACGGCCACGCCAATCGCTACAAATTCCAGATGAGGCACAAAAACAGCAGGTGCTTCAACGGATATCAAGTGCTCCTTTAAGTGGGCTCTCCTCCACATCAACTTCAACATCACAAATACTCCAGTCCTCAAAGGTGTCACCCAAATCGCACTTGCTTCCTCACAGCTCCCAAATCTCCAGCTGCCCGTCTGAGTATGAGGTAGAACAGATGGTTGAGTCTGCAGAGCTGTTTACTCATACTATAGCCTGGGAATCAGAGGTCGACTCCAGCGCTTCTGTGAATCCAGACGAGGAAATGATCTGCACTGATGCCCAGAATCTTTATGAGTCGGATCCAGGACCAGACGCAGAAGGTTCTGACCATAATGTAGACCCTCATTCCCAAACTGTAACTCCTGTTGGTGGAGACAATGAGGAAGACGATGATAAGACTCAAATACCTGATTGGAGCGACAACTTTAGTTTTTTGTCAGGGCAGGAACAGGTTGGCTCTGAGGACGACGGGTGTGATAACGCACAGGGTGATGATGATGAGGTCGGAGATCCCACTTACTGTCAACCCACAGTCAGCCAAGAGATGAGGTCAGCAGAGGAGGTGGAGGAAGATGCTAGTGACGACGAGGTCAGGTTGCGCCTTCCTGGACAGAGACGTAGTACTGGAAGCACGTCAACAACTGCATCCTCAAACACAACTCTGCCTCTCACCACAAGTCGTGGTGGCTCTTCAGGTCGCATGGGTGCTAAGCCTTGCATAGCCTGGGCATTTTTTCAGATCGATAAAGATGACCCAACTCGTGTTATCTGTAACATTTGTCAGCAAAAGCTAAGTAGAGGCCAAAAAATACATAGTTTGAGTACTTCATGCATGAACCGGCACATGGACATGAAGCATAAGTTGCAGTGGGAAGCTCAGTGTGCTACAATGCGGCCTAGCCGGCCGGGCCAATCACCGTCTGCCATATCTTGTGCATCCGCGGCCTCTTCATCCTCTGTGACTGGGGGGACAGCAGTCACACCTGTTTTGGGGCGCAGACCTGCCACCTCTTTACCCGCAACAGCCAGCGTGATTGGCAGGTCATCATTTTCTTTGGAGGTGGTAACACCAGCTGGTGTTGAGCGCTGTCCGACATCGATAGCACCACCTTTGGATCAAGGCAACCTAACATGTCCGCCTGCATCTTCCTCACAGACCGGCAGTTTGCCGGGGACACCCTTATCAACCCCGTCTAAGCACAATAGCCAGCCCTCGGTCCCTCAGATGTGGACAAGTAAAAGACCATTTCCTCCTAGCCATGAGAAAGCTAAGAGGTTGAATTTCACCATCTGCAAGCTCTTGGCTACAGAAATGCTGCCTTTCCGCCTGGTGGACACAGAGGATTTTCGAGACCTTATGTCCGTCGCAGTGCCCCAGTACCAGATGCCCAGTCGGCACTACTTCTCAAAGAAAGGTGTGCCTGCGCTCCACCAGCATGTCGCACACAACATCACCGCTTCTTTGAGAAACTCTGTGTGTGACAGGGTGCATTTCACCACAGACACTTGGACGAGTAGGCATGGACAGGGGCGTTACATGTCGCTGACTGGGCACTGGGTAACTATGGTGACAGCAGGACAAGGGGCTGCTGTCCAAGTCTTGCCGTCCCCACGAGTTGTGCGTCAATCCTCTTTATGTCAAAGTTCCTCCACTGCTTCTGCCTCCTCAACCTCCTCTCGGTCTTCCACCTGCACCCAAAGCCTGTCTGGTCATGCCACAAGCTTTCTAACTGCGCAGAAGGGATCCTGCACACCTCCTTACTATGCTGGCAGTAGGGCTCAACGTCATCAGGCGGTTTTTACATTGAAATGTCTGGGAAATGTGAGTCACACAGCTGAGGAGTTGTGGTCAGCTCTGGAGAACCAATTTCATGAATGGTTGTCCCCACTGGACCTGAAACCAGGGAAGGCCGTGTGCGACAATGCTGCAAACCTGGGTGCGGCCCTTCGCCGGGGCAATGTCACACACGTGGCTTGTATGGCTCACGTGTTGAACCTGGTTGTCCAGCAATTTTTAGCCCACTATCCCAGACTAGATGGCCTTCTGCAGAGGGCACGGTCGCTGTGTGCTCACTTCCGCCGTTCGCATCCCGCAGCTCAGCGACTTACATCTCTACAGAAGTCGTTGGGCCTGCCACTTCACCGGCTAAAATGCGATGTGCCTACCCGGTGGAATTCAACTCTGCACATGTTGCAGCGACTGTGGCAGCACCGACAAGCCCTGGTGCAATACGTTCTGACGTATAGCCTGGGCCAACGAGATTCAGAGGTGGGGCAAATCACGCTGGAGGAGTGGTCTCAGATCAGGAACCTATGCACCCTTCTGCACAGTTTTGAAATGGCGACGAAGATGTTTAGCACTGACGATGCCATTATCAGCATGACTATTCCGGTGATTTACATGCTGGAGCACATGTTAAACAGAATTCGGAGTCAGGTGGTGGCACAAGAGGAGGTGGAGGAAGTAGAGGAGGAGGAGTTGTATGCGGAAGGGCTAACATCTGCAAGGTCCAGACGGTCGGCAGCACCAAGGCGGCAGGCATGTGAGGGTGGGGGAGATGGTTTTACCAGGTCGCATGGTAGCAGCCAAACTAGTGAGGAAGGTGCAGGAGCCCAGGAAGAAGTGGAGGACGAACTGATGGAAGACTCATCAGATGAGGGAGACCTTGATCACATTTCTGTTGTGCGAGGTTGGGGGGAGAGGACAGAGGAAGGAAGCATGATTGTTACCTCGCCACCAACACAACAGGGACTTGGTGCTCCTGGATGCGCAACACACATGAGTGCCTTCTTGCTGCACTACCTGCAACATGACCCTCGAATTGTGAGAATTAGAAATAATCCTGACTACTGGGTTGCCACACTGTTAGATCCCCGGTACAAAAGTAAATTTGCAGAAATTATTCCTGCCATAGAAAGGGATGCACGCATGCAGGAGTATCAGCAGAGACTGTTGCAGAATCTTACATGTGCTTTTCCACAAAATACCAGTGGTGCACGTAGTGAATCTCACAGTTCCAACTTGCCAACCGTGGGACCGTCAAGTGTTCAGCACTCAAACCGTAACAGAACCACAGTATCTGCTGGTAACATCAATTTTGCGGAATCATTTCACCACTTTTTTAGCCCATCCTTTGCAAGGCCACAGGAGACAAGAAGTCTGACACATAGTCAACGCCTAGAGACGATGGTACAGGAGTATCTCCAAGTAAACATTGAAGCCACGACTGTGTCACTGGACCCTTGCTCTTTTTGGGCTTCCAATCTGGATAAATGGCCGGAGCTAGCCACTTACGCCTTGGAGATCTTGTCATGCCCCGCAGCCAGCGTTCTGTCTGAACGTGTGTTCAGCGCTGCTGGTGGTGTGCTGACAGATAAGCGCACGCGGCTCTCCACTGATAATGTAGACAGACTCACGTTCATAAAGATGAACAAATCATGGATCCGAAATGACTTTTCTACCCCTGTGTCATCCTGGGGAGAGTAAAAGCTTGATGATTGGTTAAAATCACCCTACCAACCGTTTTAAGCTTTCAAATTACTAATCATGTTTATCTGTATCTTGACTGGAAAATAATTTGGGCTTTGTAGCAGTGTGCAGCACTGATCCTATTAGGCCATCTATAATAAGCTTCACCAGATTTAAAATTAAAAATAATTTTTAGCTGCATCTAGCCCGGAAAATAATTTTGGGGCTCCGAGATGCGCAAGACACATAAGTGCCTTCTTGCTGCACTACCTGCAGCATGACCCTCATATTGTCAGAATTCGAAGTAATCATGACTACTGGGTTGCCACACTCTTAGATCCCCCAAACTTTTCGATCAACCTTTTCATTTTAATAAAGACCAAAAAAATGGTCATTTTTGAAATTATAAGCATTAGCAGGTTGTTAGAAACTGAAATCAAACAGTTTTCAACTCAAAACTTTATTCTAGGTGATGTTACATTTTCACATAGGACCCCTTGTTCGAAAGGAGCTTCTGAACTCTCTCGTCCATTGAATTTGTCAGGTTTTGGATGGTTTCTGCTTCAATTGTTTTCCATGAGGACAGAATACCCTCCCAGAGCTGTTGCTTAGATGTGAACTGCCTCCCGCCATCATAGACACTCCTTTTAATGATGCTCCAAAGGTTCTGAATGGGGTAGAGGTCAGGGGAGCATGGGGGTCACACCATAAGTTTGTCCCCTTTTATGCCCATATCAGCCAGAGATGCAGATGTTTTATGTGCAGCATGAGATGGTGCATTATCATGCAGAAAAATGATCTTGCTGTGAAATACACGGTTCTTCTTCTTGAACCATGGCAGGAAGTGCTGTTTGAGAAAATCCACATACATTATGGAGTTCATCTTTAGCGCCTTCAGGGATCCTAAAGGGGCCGACAATCTCTCTCCCCATGATTCCAGCCCAAAACATTACTCCACCTCCTCCTTGTTGGCGCTGTAGCCGTGTTTGCGTGGGGTGTCCATCAACCAGCCATCCTCCACTCCATTCATCTGGACCATCGAGCGCTGCACGGCACTCATCCGTGAACAAAACAGTTTTGAAATCAGTCTTCATGTAATGTTTGGCCCACTGGAGCCGTTTCTGCTTGTGTGAAGTGGATAGAGGAGGTCGACAGGATGGCATATGCACAGCTGCAAACCTCTGAAGGACCCTGCATCTTGTTGTTCGGGGGACGTTGGAGGCACAAGCAGCTTCAAAAACTTGTCTGCTGCTATGACAAGGCTTTTTTGCCGCTGCTGTTTCAACCTGACGTAATTGCCTGTAGGAAAGAGTCCTCAATTTGCCCTTATCAGCACGCACACGTGTGTACTGTGAATCAGCTACATACTTCTTGATTGCCAAGACACTTCATCCTGATCATCGCACAATGTTGATTGTAGTCATGCCTTGACCTAAACACTCCACAATTTGTTGCTTCTCAGCAGCCGACACATCCTTTTTCTTTCCCATTTTGGCAGAAAATGTAGGCTGCTTAATAATGTGAGAGAGCCTTCTTAAGTAGTCTTGCCTTTCATTGGACACACCTGCCAAACTAATTAGCACAGGTGTCTGCAATTGCTTACAGTGATATAAAGAGCCCTGACACACATCACCATCAATGAGTTTAACTGACAAACAAACAAATTCTTCCCTTATCACTCCTAAACACTTTTTGCATAATAATTTGGAACGCGGTGTACATGTGCTTTTCCACAAAACACCAGTGGTTCACGTAGTGAATCTTACAGTTCTAACTTGCCAACCGTGGTCTGTATGGAATTGTTCAATAAAGGGCCCAAAATTAAGATAACATAGATGGGAGAGGTCTCTATGAATAGGAATTCCTAAGTATTTGATACCCTGTGAGGGCCAGGCAAAGGGAAAGTTGGACTGGATGGAATCCTATATGGATTTAGGGAGGGAGACATCGAGGGCCTCAGACTTCGCTGCATTGATTTTAAAATTTTACCATGTAACAAAGTGATCTATTTCAGCCATAACAGCAGGGATGGATATATGTGATTGAGTGATATATACTAGGACATCATCAGCAAATAGAGAGCACTTGTACTCGGTGCCTCCCACCTCAATCCACCTAATATTGGGGTTATGGCGAATTGATGAGAGCAGGTGCTCCGTCACTAGGATGTATAAGAGAGGGGACAGAGGACATCCCTGCCTTGTCCCATTGGTGATTGTGAAAGGTGATGAAAATGTTCTGACGCACCCCCTGGGCCTTGGGACACCCGGAGCCGGACCCTTTTTGGTGGATGCTGGTGGTTGTAGTCTTCGTGGCGGCGATCCGGTTCCGTGGCTCAGGGCGGTCAAACCAGTGGCGGAACTATTTATGTGGTTTTGATGTTTAAATGTCCGACTACGCCACCCGTGGATTGCGGTCAGAGTGAACCGCCGCTACAGGGCAGACCGCTAAGGCTGGTGTTGTGGGTGCAGCAGAGCGTAGCATAACTCCCCACGGGAGGAGTATAGCCTCAGGGCAGTGTATGCGGAGGATGGGGGTGATGGTGCAGGGCAGCAGCAGTAACGACACGGAGTCAGTGATGCAGTTCAGGGCCTTTACTCACAGTTCTTATTATCCAGACCACGTCTGCAGGTAACGGCTGCCCATGTCGTACTGTGCTCACCAGGTGAGGGGCTCAGACAACTCCCAGATAACTTTGGAGCGCTTCACAGGACCCCCTTTGTGTGTCCTTTGTCTGGCCTTTCTTACCAACACTTCTGTCCGGCTGCCTCGGGCCTCCTCTTGGTAAACTTGGCGCCAGTTTCCCTGACCCTATGTGGTGCCTTCCTAGCGGGTGGAGCAAGGGGCTGCGCCACATAAAATGTCAGAGCCTCCGGTTTCTAGCTGAGGGTCGTTTCCTGCCTCCACTAGTTCGGGGACCGGTCTCCCCCTTTGGCCTGACCCCTCCACGCAGGTGGATTCGGGCGTGCGGTGGCGACTCGCCCGTCCGCACCCCTGGGATCCCTTCATTCCTCGTTCCTGGAGCCTTCTCCGCTCCTCTTCCTTCCTTCTCCCTCTTGCAGGCCTGGGCCTCTGTTACTAGGCCCGCCTCCGGAGCAGAGCTCATGCAGAGCCCCTGCTCCCTGCCACTTCTGCTCAGACTTCTCTGCACTGAACTAAGATGGTGCCCACCTTTTATACTCCCTTCTCAATGCACCCAGGAACTGCTTCCTTCCTGCTCCTGCACTGCAGGGTTCCCCTTCCTCAGTGTTCCCTCCCCCCACTCCAGCCAGGGACAGGGACTGTCGTGCCCATCTCAGGGGCATATTGGTCGCCCTGCCCCACGGCAATGTGGTGTAATGCATGCAGGTGTCGGGTCCTGATCCACACTCCATCCTTATCTGAGAGTGAGATATCACACCTCTGGGTGAGGTGCAATACGTCTGTAGCAACCGAGCCCTCGGTGCTACAGTTCCATTTATCTTCAGCCTAGGTGACGTATTGTGATACAGGGCCGTGATTTTGGCTATAAAAAGGTCCCCTAGACCCCTACCCCAAGCTTTTTAAGAGAATCATATATGGCGTGCCAGGAGACTCTATGGAATGCTTTCTCAGCATCCAACGAGAGTATCTACTTACAAATTTTTAACTGCATCTAGCCCAGGAAATACTTTGTGCCTAGTAGCAGTGTCTGCTAGTCAGCGGATTATCCCGGCTGTTAAGCAAGCTACACCACCTGTAGTTTGGACACTTAATTTTTTCAAAGGAAATGCTTCGGGACCACGGGATACTTAGTGAAGAGCATCAGGAGGCACCCCAAGGCATAGGGGCTGGGACTGGCACTAGGATGCCTTGCGGTGGACAGCCGAGCTCGATCCTTATAAAAGCTTTTTAACTGCAGCAGCTTTAGTGGACGCTACTGGAGCTGGAATTACGCGGCTGCTGGCATGAGACTTGCCCTCCAATAGATCCTTGTAAATGGATTTAAAGTGTATTCATTCAAATTAGAGGGACAATTTAAATTAAAAAGCTTAGAGCTGCCTCCACCACAGGGGGGCTCTCTCGACCCACCAGCGGACAGGCACCAGTATTGGGAGAGGGGGGCTGGCCGTCAGGGTTCACCGCGGCTCTGGCACAAACCCGGCGACACGGATGTGGCACGGGCAGGAGCGGACTGGCCGTCTCGGCTTCTCACTTTTTGGATTTTAGAAGGGCATGACATGCCTATATCTGTGTCTCCCCCTCCTTTTACTCCTCCACCTCTTTTCTTTTCGCATGACTATATGTACTTCTCACTTTTCCATGTGTTAGTTGTGTCTTCTGAGCAGTTTGTCAGCTTTTGGACACCTTTGAAGGTGTTTTCTATGTGTTTCTATGTGTTTTTGTTTGCCTGCCATTGGTTTTAATGGTGTTCGAAGGTGTTCGACGAACAGTTCGACGAACAGTTCGGCGAACACACGGGTGTTCGACGAACCGAACCGAACTCGAACACTACGGGGGTGGCTCAACACTAGTGATGAATTCCTCCCAGTCATGTCCAGGGAGCCACTCCCTGCTCGCCTGAACATCAGGTTCCACACATTCCCACCATTTGCTTACACCAGACAAAGTTTTGCCTGGCAACTGGGAGATACAGTGTCCCATGTCTCCTGGGGCATGAAACTGCGTCCTGCGTTCCCACATCACTCACTACTTCCACCCAAGAGAAACCACCATGTGTAGTTACTAGTCATGAGCGAGCACTAAAATGCTCGGGTGCTTGATACTTGGGTTGAGCAAATTGGAATAGTCGGGTGCTCGACCCGAGCAATGAGCCCAATGAAAGTCTATGGGAAACTCGAGCATTTTTCATGTGCCCCCCCCCCGCGGTCTGCACTTTTACATTCCTTTCAACCAAGACAAAAGCATTCACTGGGAAATGTCATTTTAACATTTTACAACCTTATCTAGCCCTGTGGTGTGTGACACATCATTAGACACATGCATGCAGTGCTGAAAAAAATGGGAACAGCATGGGGAAGACCTCTGGAAGCATCTCTGACTGCCAGGTCACTGCCTAAAAGTGTGCCCATTTTAAGTGATTCTTGGCGCATGTGAAGATGCCTTCCGCCATGCATCTGTCGTTGTAGACTTGCAACAATCACCGTCCCCATCCTTATCCCAGTGCAGCATTCAGTTGTCCCTACCCCATTCCTTGGAATGCAAGCGAAAATATGCAGCCAGCCATCCACCCACCCTCTCACAGGCTGCAATACAATATTGCCAAATTTTTGACCGCTGCTTTCACTTGAAATGTGGCCTTTTAGACTCGTGGAGGCAGAAGCTGTCCACAATCTTATGGCAGAGGCGACTGGGTATCCATACTTGGTCCCCAGCCGCCACTATTTCTCCCAGAATCGTCTCAGTCTTCCACAAGCACGGGTCCCACAACATTACCCGTGCCCTCACCAATGCACTTACTGGGAAGGACCGCCTAACCACAAACACGTAGTCAAGTGAATGTGGCCAGGGATGGTACGGAGGCAGTCCACAGCTTTTTTTTTGCTGAGTTGTATTTCACCACAGTCATATTCTTTAGCTTGGTAAAAGGACTTGGGAACCATATAAACCCAGCTGTCATTTCTCCCAGGAAGTCCTCAAAAGCTGCTTTCACTTGAAATGTGGCCTTTTAGGCTCGTGGAGGCAGAAGCTTTTCATAACCTCATGCCGGCGGTGGCCAGGTGTCCATACTTCGTCCCCAGCCACCACCATTTCTCCCGATATCGCCTCCGCCTTCCACAAGCACGGGTCCCACAACATTACCCGTGGCCTCCCCAGTGCACTTATTGGGAAGGACCGCCTAATCACAAACACGTGGTCAAGTGAATGTGGCCAGGGACGGTATGGAGCCAGTCCACAGCTTTTTTTGCTAAGAGTTGTATTTCACCACAGCCATATTGTTTAGCTCGGTGAAAGGACTGGCATAGAGGGACACCATAACTACATGGTGTCATTTCTCCCAGGAAGTCCTCTAATGCAGCTTGTTGCAGAAGCAATGGCAGCCCGTCCAACATCAACTCGCCCTTGTCGTTGGTGCTTTGACACACAAACATCTTTCTTTGCGCATTTAATTTCATGACTACAGAGTTGGGCAATGGCCTGATCTGCAATGCGGTTTGAGAAATAGCATGTATAAGCACGTCCAATCCACATTAAAAAATCAGCCATAGAGTGTCCGGGAACCTTCCCCCACCCTTTTCTTAGCCAGGGCTGCTTGTCGGCAGGGTTGGACGAAACCACCAGAAAACCGGAGACTCCTCCGGTGGGCCCTGGCTTCTCCTTCAGGAGAGTTCATAGTGCCGAGGTGAGGCCATGAAGATGATAGAGGCCACCATCTGCTTAGTTTTCTGTTACTTGGAATGCAAGCGCAAGTATCCAGCCAGCCAACAGGCCGCAATACTAAAGTGCAGCTGCTTGCACTTGAAATGTGGCCTTTTAGGCTGGTGGAGGCGGAAGCTTTTCACAACCTCATGCCTCGTGTCCATACTCGGTCCCCAGCTGTCACTATTTCTCCCGGTGTTGTCTCCGCCATCTACAAGTGCGGGTTCCTGAACATTACTGCTGGTACTTTTCTGAGGGAATTTGCTTGCCTCCTACCAGCCTGGAATATTTCCAGTAAACTATGGTACGACACCATGGAATTAGCACTGCCCCCAGTACCAGTAGCGAAGCCATCCCCAATTTTCTTCTCAGGAATTTTATTTGGTAGACAGAGTGGCTGCCCAAATACATTAGTTTCTCACAAAGGAGCTGAAGATAGAGTGGCAGTAGGTGCAAGTTTCTCCAGCCTGTTAGATTTTAGAGGGTGAACAACAGCACATTGGATCAGTGGTTAGCACTGAAGCCTTGCAGCCTTGGGTTCAAATCCCAGCAACTACAACATCTGCAAGGATTTTGTATGTATTCCCTGTGTTTGTGTGGGTTTCCACCTCAGTAAAAAAGCAGCCATAGTGTGTCTGGGAACCTTCCCACACACTTTTCTTAGCCAGAACTGTTTCTCGGCAGGGTTGGGCGGTCCCACCAGAGAATTCTCTGGTGTGCCCTGGCTTCTACATCAGGAGAGTTCATGATCGCGCTAACTTTGCAGCTGCTATGGGGCTCTTGAGCGGGGGAGAAAGTTGAGCCCTCAGAATCAAATCTTCTGGTGGGCACAATGTTTTTCAATCTGAAACAGCTTCTCAGTGGGAGTTGTATTTCACCACAGCCATATTCTTTAGCTCGGTGAAAGGACTGGCATAGAGGGAAAGTGTATCTACTCCGGCTGTCACCAGGTTCCTCCCATTGTCACACACGACCATGCCTGGCTATATGTTCAGTGGTGAGAGCCACAGATCAGGCTGCTGCGTTACAGCTTTCAACAGCTCTGCAGCGCTGGGTAGTTTGTCACCTAAGAATTAAACATGTTATCTTCAGCACAGCCTGTTGCCGCTTGGCCAAGGCAGCGCTGCTGTGCTGTCAGCTTGTGACTGATGTGGTCATTTCGGAGATGGAGGAGGAGGTGCAGGAGCTGAACAATGTGATTACATTAAGGTTACACTGGCAACGCTGTTTTTTATACTAAAGAAAGATCCTATTGTTTTGGGGTTTTTTTACGTTATTTTTTAAGACAAATGCATTCACCGGGAAATATCATTTTAACATTTTAGAACCTTATCTGGCAATGTGGTGTGTGACACATCATCAGACACATCCTGTTCCATTTATGATGGAGGGACTTTGAAAGTCACAAACCCTATTTTTATAGGGCCATCAGGCGGTCCTTACTATTCTTAAAAGGCCAGCAGTCAGCCCTCGCTATTGTTAGAGAGCCATCAGCTGGCTATGCTTTGTTGTTCCCATTATTACCGAGTCAGTCTCCTATACTGTTATTGCGTATGCAGTGGCTACAAGGGCTGCCAAAAATTTGGATGCAACCCAATACCCCTTGGAAGAGACACAGAGGAGGTTCTCAGTAAAAAAAAGTTCCCATTATAAAGGAGCGACTGTGCTCTCCTCCTCCTCCTCTCTGTCCTCTGGCTATCAACGCTGGACAGATGGTATGACAGCTGTGCAGGTAGTACCGTCAATAGCACATGAAACTAGCTCCTGTTCTTCCTCTTCCTCTTCCTCATTGTCACCCAATCCACATTGGGGTGAGATGAGGCTGGGATGTGTGGAATCACCCTGTATGGTTCCTTGCTCCATCTCATTGTGCTCTGCCTGAAATGCATCCTCTTTGATTGTGAGCAGAGAGCATTTCAGAAGACAGAGAAGGTAATGCTAATTATGGCATAATCGCCGCTCACCATCTTGGTGGTGTCCTCAAAGTTTTGGAGGATGGTGCATATGTCTGACATCCATGTCCACTCCTGAGGTCTTATGTGTGGAGTCTGAACTGAATACCAACAAGCCTTGTTGATGCTGGTAGTTAACAACTGCCCTCTTCTGCTCACAAATCCTTCCCAACATCTGCAGTGTAGAGATCCAACGCGTGGGGACATCACATACCAGTCTGTGAGCCGGAAGCTGCAAACGCTGCTGAAACACGGCAAGGGCGGTGGAAGCTGTAGGTGACTTTGTAAAGTGGGCACACAGGCGAAGTACTTTAACAAGCAGATCCAGCAGCTCCGGGTAGGATTTGAGAAACTGCTGTACCACAAGGTTAAGCACATGGGCCAGGCATGGGACGCGTGTCAGCTCACCTTGCCTCAGAGCCGCCACTAGGTTCCGGCCATTGTCACACATGACCATGCCTGGCTGTAGGTTCAGCGGTGTGAGCCACACATCTGCCTGCTCTTTCAGAGTTGTCCACAACTCTTCAGCATTGTGCAGTTTGTCACCTAAGCATATTAGCTTCTGCACAGCCTTTTGCCGCTTGGCCGAAGCAGTGCTGCAGTGCTTCCAGCTTGTGACTGATGTGGTCATTTTGGAGATGAAGGCTGAAGAAGAGGCTGCTGAGGATGATGAGGTGCAGGAGCTGTAGACTGTGGGGACAACCCTGATTGACCTAGGGCCCGCAATCCTTGAAGTCAGGAGGACGTCTTCCGTCCCAAGATCCGACTGGGTCCTGGCTTCCACTATGTTAACACAGTGTGCCGTCATCGAGATGTGCCGCCCCTGCCCACAAGCACTTGTCCACGTGTCCGTGGTTAGGTGGACTTTCCCGGTAACTGCGTTCTTGAGGGCACGGCTAATGTTTTGTGACACATGCTTGTGTAATGCGGGGACGGCACATCGGTAGAAATAGTGGTGGCTGGGGACCGAGTACCGAGGAACTGCCGCCGCCAAAAGGTTGCGGAATGCTTCCGTCTTCACAAGCCTAAAAGGTAACATTTCTAGCGCAAGTAGTCCTGAAATGTGGGAATTTAGTAGTGTGGCCTGTGGGGCGTTGGCTGAATATTTACGCTTGCGTTGCAAGGACTGGGGTATGGACAACTGAACGCTGAGCTGGGGCAAGGACGTGGATGTGCTTCCTAATGCTGCTACTTGAGAGTGTGAAACGACAGGTGCAAGGCAGGAGGCATCTTTGCATGCACCATGTACAGGGGATTGGCTTGCATGCACAACAGCGGAAGAAGCACTGGTGCCACCCACAGACACTGTTCCTGGACCCTGGGGTTCGGCCCACAAAGTCGAGTGCTTCGCTGCCATGTGGTGCAAATGGCCTTTTTGGGGTTATCGGCAGAGTCTTTAAAAACCAACCAGACTCGGGAAGACCTAAAAGTTGTACTGGCAACTTACTTCGTGTTGGTGTTACGGGGAACGGTTGCCTGCCTTCTTTCTGTGGCCACCACACTGCTTCTTCCTGCCTGTTGGGGTGCTTTTCAAACTGCTCTGTATTCAATAGTGGTGTTCTGCAGTCCCCTATTATTTGGGACAGGAAGGTTGAGCGAGAAGATGTGAGTGTTTGTTGTGGCACAATTTCAGCTTGCCCACGGCCTCGGCCTCTGCATGCACCATCATCACCATCACATCCAGTTCCCCGTCCCTTGCCACGTGCCTTGCCCATTTTAAATGGAGGACAATATCTTCCACCCTCACTACAAATGACTGAATTTGGAGCGAACTTATATGTGATCCGTGTGACGGACAAACCACAGTTTTAAATACCTGGCCTGTAGGTAACTATTTTGAACACCAAACTGGTGTCAATTGCTTCACTGAAACACTGAAATTTTTTTTAATGGAGGCCAGAAATGGCAGTATTTTCAGCGCAATTATATGTGACGGACAAACCAGTTTTAAATAGCTGGATTTTTAGGGCTGTAATATGGAAAGGATCTGGCTGTATTCTGCAGTGCCAATGTTAGAACTCTCCTGTTAGTTTTTTTTTAGTTTGCTGGTCACATGACCATTTTTGCCTATTTAATCCGGCTCCGCCCTCCTGGTCTTGCTGGACTTCATTGTATTTACTACTCTTGAGCTAGCTTGGTGCTCTGTTGCCGTTCTCTGTTAGTTTTGCTAGGTCTTCTGACCTCTATGCTTTTTGTTGTGTGTTTGTCTTTGACTGCTACTATTTCTGCTATGAGGTGTCCAACTTATCCCAGTCCCTAGTTCTTGTAGGGATCCCTCCCTCACATTTATAGGTCTTCGTACAGACTAGCCGAGGACTTTAGCGGGTCTGATCGCAGGATCAGGTTCCCCGTTACATCGTAGGGATCTAGTTTAGTTCTATTGTAGGGACAGTTCTCCTGTCTTTCCTTAGTCCCTGTAGCAGATCATAACAGTAAGTCCAGCCATAAAAGAAAAAAAAAAAATTTTCTCTAAGGAAAGACCTCCAGTTTTCCATCATGGTCTCGGTTCAAGATTTGACTCAACGCTTGCAGGGACTCTCTCTGGAGGTGGCCGAGCTCCAACAACACGTGAGTAGCTGTTCTGGAGCACATTTTGTGGAGCCAAAGTTACGTCTGCCTGATCTATTTTTTGGCGAACAACAAGATTTTTTTTCTTTTTAAAAATGCTTGTTTATTGTATTTTCGTTTGAGACCCGGATTCTCTGGTGATGAATCACAGCGCATAGGGTTCATAATGTCACTTTTGCGCAAAGATCCTCAGGGATGGGCCTTCTCTCTCCAACCTAGTGATCCGTGCTTTAGATCAGTGGATAGTTTTTTTTCTGCTTTGGGTTTGTTGTATGATGATCCTGATCGTGTCTCATCTGCTGAGTCTGAATTGAGACGTTTGAGGCAGGGATCAGGTAATGTGGAAAAGTATTGTTCTCACTTCCGTCGGTGGTCTGCCCAGGTGGGGTGGAACGATTCAGCTTTGAAAAGTTTGTTTCTGGCGGGGCTAGGTGAAAGGGTTAAAGATTTGCTGATTGCTTATCCCACACCTGGAAACTTGCAGGAGGCCATGCAATTAGCTATACGGGTGGACAGGAGACTGCGTGCAAGGGTTATTGAGAGCAAATCCTCTGCTATGTCAGCTCCGAGTCCTGAGAGGGTCTGTGCTGACAATGGAGAGCCGATAGAGATTGGGGCGATGACACCCCGCTCTCAGGAAAAAGACTGCAGGCTTTCTGAAGGCTTGTGCTTCTATTGCGGAAATTCTGGTCATTTTATTAAGAACTGTGTGCTTCGTATGAAGAAAGAAAAAAAAAAATGGTCAGTTATGCCCGTATTGCCTGTTTAAATTCTAAGGGAGTATTCCTATCTGCCACTACTGCTGCTCAGGATGAATTAATTGAATTTCGGGTATTTGTGGATTGTGGTTCTACTCTGAATGTGATTGATGGGGGATTCTTGGAAAAACTTAGATTAGAACCTAAAACTTTGTCTTCCCCTATTGCTGTGGTTTCTGTTGATGGCTCTCCCTTGAAGAGTGTTACTCATAAGGTCTGTGAATTTCCCCTCACCATTAATGGTATTCACCAAGAAAATTTGGATTTGGTGGTATTGGATAATTTGCCTTCTCCAGTAATATTGGGGTTACCCTGGTTAAAATTGCACAATCCTGTACTGGATTGGTCTACCAATGAAATTAAGTCCTGGAGCCCTAAGTGTTATGACAAGTGTTGTAACGGACGTATTGCTGCTGTGGATAAAGGGGAATTGCCTGTACCTATTCAGGATTTTTGGAGAGTTTTTTCTGAGGAGGAGTCACAAATTTTGCCTCCCCATAGAGACTATGATTGTACCATTGAATTTGTTCCTGGAGCGACTCTTCCTAAAAGTCGTTTATTTAATCTTACTATTCCTGAGAGAACGGCTTTGGAGGAATACATACAGACAAGCTTGGCCGCCGGTCACATTAGGCCTTCCAAGTCTCCTGTGGCTGTTGGATTTTTTTTTGTAAAAAAAAAAGATGGCGGTTTACGTCCTTGTCTGGACTTTCGTGAGATTAATAAAATTACTGTACACAATCCTTACCCACTGCCATTGATTCCTGATTTATTTAACCAATTAGTGGGGGCCAAGTGGTTCTCTAAAATTGATCTCCGGGGGGCATACAATTTGTTGCGCATGAAGGAGGGTGATGAATGGAAGACTGCTTTTAACACTCCTGTGGGCCATTTTGAGAATCTGGTTATGCCTTTTGGTCTTACCAATGCTCCAGCATTTTTTCAGAATCTTATTAATGACATCCTTAGACCTTTAATCGGCAAAAATGTGGTTGTGTATTTGGATGACATTCTGATTTATTCGCCTGATCTGGAGTCTCATTGGCGGAGCATACGTGAGGTATTACAGTTATTAATGGACAATTCGCTTTTTGCTAAGCTGGAGAAATGTGAGTTCGCTGTACAGAAAATTAGTTTTTTGGGCTACATTATCTCCAGCAAGGGCTTTGAGATTGACCTGGTTAAAGTTCAAGCTGTGCAGGAATGGCCTAGGCCTATTGGTTTGAAATCGATACAGAGGTTTCTGGGTTTCGCCAATTATTACAGAAAATTCATAAAAAAAATTTCTATTATTGTCAAACCGCTGACCGATCTCACCAGAAAAGGTGCTAATGCGGTTCAGTGGACTTCTGAGGCCATTGAAGCTTTTGTGTTTCTAAAGGAGAGGTTCACCTCTGCTCCCATCCTTATGCAGCCTGATGTGACTAAGCCGTTTTTGGTTGAGGTTGATGCTTCTTCGGTGGGGGTCGGTGCGGTGTTGTCTCAGGAAAACAAGGATGGAGTACATCCCTGTGCCTTTTTTTCAAAAAAATTTTCTGAGACTGAACTTAATTACGATATTGGTAATCGGGAATTGCTGGCGATTAAACTCGCATTTGAACACTGGCGTCACCTCTTGGAAGGTGCTGAATTTCCCATTCAGGTTTTCACTGATCATAAAAATCTGATCTATCTTGATGCTGCCAAGCGCTTGAATGCCCGTCAGGCTAGGTGGGCACTTTTTTTCTCGCGGTTTAATTTTTCTGTTACTTACATCCCGGGTACCAAGAATGTTAAAGCGGATGCTTTGTCTCGCAGCTTTTCTCCCATGGTCGGTGTTGTGGAGGAAGAGGAGAGCATTTTACAAGAAGGTGTTGTGATTGCTGCTTTGGACTCCGTTTTGGAGGATGAGATTCTTAAAGCTCAGGAGAATGCCCCATCTAACAGTCCCCATGGGAGGTTGTTTGTGCCTAGGACCTTTAGGAGAGATTTGTTTGTTGAGTGTCATGAGTCTCGGTTGGCAGGTCATCCAGGAATTTCTGAGACCAAGAGACTTGTGGGTCGCAGTTTTTGGTGGCCTGGATAGCAGAAGGAAGTCATTAAGTGGGTGCACCAATGTACTGTGTGTGGTAGATCCAAGTCTTCGCATGCTCCTGCTGCGGGGTTGCTTTGCCCTCTGGAGGTTCCTAGTGCACCTTGGACACATCTGGCTATGGACTTTATTACTGACCTTCCCCCCTCTGAAGGTTTCACGGTCATCTGGGTGGTCGTGGACCGTTTTAGCAAGATGTGTCACTTGTTTCCCTTCATCAAACTGTCTTGCGCTAAGACACTCGCTAAGGCCTTTGTCAAGGAAATTGTCAGACTACATGGTGTTCCTACTGACATTGTTTCTGATAGGGGACCTCAGTTCGTGGCTCGTTTTTGGCGTGCCTTTTGTGACAGGTTGGGAGTTCATTTGTCGTTTTCATCTGGATATCATCCTGAGTCTAATGGCCAGACAGAAAGGAAGAACCAGGATGTTGAGCAGTTCTTGCGTTGTTTTGTGGCAGACAATCAAGAGGGGTGGTCTGAGTTTCTGCCACTTGCTGAATTTGCTCTTAACAACCATACATCCTCTTCTGCTGGGTGTTCGCCTTTTTTTTGTTGTTCTGGGAGACATCAGTCTTTTGGGTCATTCTCCAAATTGGTTTCAGCTGTGCCTGAGGAGGAGAGTTTTTCCGGTGATTTGGAGAGAGTTTGGACGGATGTGCGTGGTAATCTTCAGGAGGCTAGCAAAAAATCTAAGAGGTACTTTGATAGGAAACGGCAAGAGGTTTTGTTTGCTGTTGGTGACATGGTTTGGTTGTCCTCTAAGAATCTGCAATTGAGGATTCCTTCTAAAAGATTGGGTCCCAAGTTCGTAGGGCCCTTTAAGGTGCTTCAGATAGTTAACCAATCTGCTGTTAGGTTGGAGGTTCCTACGTCCTGGAAGATTAACCCGGTGTTTCATGTTTCTCTGTTGAAAAAAGCTGATGTGTCGGATGGTGACGCCTCTGCCACTGTTCCTCCGGTGGTGGAGGATGGGGAATATGAAATTTCCCGCATCTTAAATTCTAGACGGTATAGAGGGAGTTTGCAGTATCTCGTCGCTTGGAAGGGTTTCGGACCTGAGGATAACTCATGGGTGAGGGCGGATGATGTTTCTGCTTCCAGACTTGTCAGAGCGTTTCACAGGAGGTTTCCTTGTAAGCCTGGGCCTAGGGGATCCGGAGGATCCTCTTAGAAGAGGGGGTACTGTTAGAACTCTACTGTTAGGTTTTTTTAAGTTTGCTGGTCACATGACCATTTTTGCCTATTTAATCCGGCTCCGCCCTCCTGGTCTTGCTGGACTTCATTGTATTTACTACTCTTGAGCTAGCTTGGTGCTCTGTTGCCGTTCTCTGTTAGTTTTGCTAGGTCTTCTGACCTCTATGCTTTTTGTTGTGTGTTTGTCTTTGACTGCTACTATTTCTGCTAGGAGGTGTCCAACTTATCCCAGTCCCTAATTCTTGTAGGGATCCCTCCCTCACATCTATAGGTCTTCGTACAGACTAGCCGAGGACTTTAGCGGGTCTGATCGCAGGATCAGGTTCCCCGTTACATCGTAGGGATCTAGTTTAGTTCTATTGTAGGGACAGTTCTCCTGTCTTTCCTTAGTCCCTGTAGCAGATCATAACAGCCAACAAGCAAATGACGTAGAAAAACTGTGTTCTCTGGATTGCTTTTTAAGCAAATAATGAGGATTAAGATCCCCCAAAAAAATTATTCCTGGCCCCTGAGACCTGGGCCTATTCCTAGAAATATTTAACAGCAGCAGCACCAGCAGACAAAACTGGAATGAAGCCTCTTGTGCTAAATGCACTTCAGTCTGCTATATACATTGCCTGCCTGCCTGCATACACTGCCTGCCTGATATCTCTGCAGATGGATTAGTCCTCAGAAGGACTATTTGTTGAGATGGATATGTGTCTCTTATATAGTTTGGTACACCTACACTAACTAGAAGCAAGCAAATCTTTCTCTAGCTCAGCAGCACCTCTCACTACACTGTCTGATTCTGGAGTGACTGGGACAAGCATGGCAGCGTCAGGTCTGATATAGACCTGATGGCGCTGTGCGGCCAGTCAATCACTGTAATGCCACAACCAATATGGCTACGGCATTACAGTGAGTGGCAGGCAATCCCTGCATGTTCATTGGCGCTCTAAAGAGCACCAAACATGCAGGGAGGAGATCCGAGCTCCCGCCGAGCAACCCCGGAAATACTCGGCAAGCATCTCAAGCAGTGAGATGTTCGGGCGAGCACTGAGCAGTAGCTCTTGCTTGCTCATCACAAGTAGTTACACCATTCAAGTGCACGATAGCCCCACTCTCAGCACGGAAAGCCTGGCAGGGAAGTCTGGAAACCGGAGGAAGATGATTGCGTCCACAGCAGATATTCCTAGCAGATGGAGTGAAAGCTTTGCCTAAGGAGTGGAGGAGGTTTTTTTAACTTTTCGCTCTTTTTTATTTTGCCTTATATACGATGCAATTATACAGGAAAGATGTTTCCCAAGATTTTTTCCTGTAAAATCCATATTTGCTTCTGGTTTGTCTGTTTTATTGCTAGTCCATAAAAGTGGCATAATACTCTGACAACATTGTTCCCAGAAGCAACCTGGGAGTCAGAGATGTGTCAAGGCATTTCCCCATTCCATTTGAGTACTTTTAATGCCCAACAGACCTCCTGGGAGGGTCCGCTGGAAAAATTCTCTAGTTACCCATTTAATTCCATTATACTCGTTACTTGAGACGAGCATTCGAGCATTACGGAAAGATTGTTATGAATAATGAGCACCTGAGCATTTTAGTGCTCACTCATCACTAGACTGAACTACACCTATCTACTGCTTGTAAAAGCCTGGCCAGAAGTGATTTTGATGTAATAATTATGCCCAAAAATCATACCTTCTATTTAGAAGGACAGCCATGTGACTCAACTATGCATCAAAATTGGGGCTTAGAAAAATAACAGTTTCTCTTGGCTGATTTATCAAATTTGAAATATTTGGAGGGAGGTGCAATAATTATTGTCTGCAGGCAATAGTGAAGCATGGTGGAGGCTCCTTGCAAGTTTAGGGCTCCATTTCAGCAAATGGAGTTGGAAATTTGGTCAAAATGAATGGTGTGTCATTGCTGAAAAATACAAGCAGATTCTTATTCATCATGCAATACTATCAAGAAGGCATCTAATTGGCTCCAAATGATTTCTACAGCAGGATAATGACTCTAAACATGCAGCTAATATCCTTAAGAACTATCTTCAATGCACAGAAGATCAAGGAGATTTCGAGGTGATGATTTGGCCCCATGGAACTCTGATCTTAACATCGAGTCTGTGTAGAAATACTTGAAGAGACAGAAGGATTTGTGTAATCCTACATCCACAGAAGAGGTGTGGTCCATTCTCCAAGATGTTTGGAACAACCTCCCTGTCGAATTCCCTCAAAAACTGCATTCAAGTATACCTAGAAGAATTGATGATTTAATGCTGCATTGAAGACAAAGGGGAAGTCATACCAAATATTGATTTGATTTAGATTTCTCTTTTGTTCACTTTGCATTTTGTTAATTGATAAAAAAATAAACTATTAACATATCTATTTTTCAAAACATTCTTCCTTTTAACATTTTAACACACCTGCCTAAACTTTTGCATAGTACTGTATATTACAAAAATGAATAACTCTGCAACGCCTAGAAAAAATAAAGAAGAAAAAGTTTTGTTATTCTTTAAACCTTTAGCTGGAGTTTAAGGCAGATCTTGCTTGTGGAAAAGAAAGAATGACATACACTTATTACATCCATATTTATTGTAAAACATTAAGTAACTCTAATTTCAGTTTACAATGCAAAGAATAGATGAATACAGCACTTACTAGCTGGATCTTTAAATAGTAAAAATGACTTTATTTGGTGCATATGCAAAAACAGGTGAAAGGGAATATGGAGAAGAAAGCCTAATTTCAGTTTGCCATTTATTTACATTTGGCAAAGATAATCCCTTCTCATTAAAAAAAGTCTTATCATTAGAAAAACTTATGCACATTTCTCTTGACTGATGATTAAGAGAAAAATCCTGTCAGTGCAAATTCATCTAATTTCCCACAATTGTAGAAAATGCTCTGATTAGTAATTATTCATTGTGGACTGAAGGTCTGTTTAGATTTTACTAAAACGTAAAATCATTAGTTCACTAATGCACTCACTTATCTTAAATAAATGTGACAGATTTAGTGTTATGATTTTAGATTGTCAAGAGTAAGACTATTTTTCCCACAGCAAGAAGGTCCTTGTGTTAAGATTGGTCAAAATAGTCATAATACTTGATTTCTATGTCTGCAAACTCGCAGATTTTTAAACCATTGTAAAAAAAAATGTCAGTATCTGTAATTCATTCTGACAGCAAATGCTTATCGTTGCTGAAAATAATGATAATTTCCTTTTACCACAATAGTGTTTGGCCTCATTTTATAGTTTTGGGTCAAAGATTAAAATGTTTCAAAACACAATATAATATTGCAAATACCAGGTAACAAGATATGATTTATGACTCAAACCTTTACTAAATTGTGTATATGCTTTATGTAAGGTAGCGCTATGCATCATGCTGGGGTACTCGCTTCACCGGGTCAATTAAAGCACACATGCAAGGTTTTCTGATAATATGTAGTCCAGCAGTTTATTACACCTCATAAACCGCACATAACATAGTCCATCTCAGTGGCTCGCTGACATGTTACACATATAACATCCAAGAGCCTTTCCAGTGACAGATATGCCCACTTGGCTCCAGACACAGCCTTCAGCAAGGTAACAATATCAATGTCCACATCAAGCAGTGTTTTTACCTTTGCCGGGTCGTAGCTGCTTCAGTAGCATGGTTCTGCCACAGATGTGGCTTTAAGGCTTCCCAGATGGGGCCTCAGGGCCACATATCTTCAAAGGCTACTGGTATCTCAAACACAGGGGGATCCAGCCTCTGCCTTCCAGGCTAGTGGAGTCCCACACAGGGACCAGGCCTCTCGCCCTCCAAGGCTACTGGTATCTCCAACACCGGGGATCCAGCCTCTGCCTTCCAGGCTTCACCAGACCTCTCTCTCTAGGCCTCACCAGGCCACTCTTTCTCTCCCTGTTTCAAAACTACCTGGGTTTATATATCCTTTGTGCACACAGGACCTGTGATGATGTCACAGTCACGTGATCAGTCACCTGAGGGAGAGGTAAATGGTCAGCTAGAGCACACCCCCTGGACATTCTAGCAATGCAGCAAGCCGCTGCATTACATTTAGTAGATTTTTACAAATGTGCTCTAAAATCTGTTCACATTTATATTCCTGGTGAACAAAATTCCACTTTTATTTATTGCTGCTGAAATTTTGGAAATTTACTTAATAAAATGAAAATTGTGAATTTTAGTATTTTTTAGACTGATGAAGAGGCGCTGTAGGACAAAATCTATTAGTAAAAGCAGGAGGCATTGTTGAGATAAATTGGCAGCTGAATGCCCACACGATGGGATTTTCTGTATTGTGAATTTAGTAATTATTTAAAAGCATGAAAGACACATTTTTATTTAGAAATAAATGTAGCCTAAATGATACAACCAATATGGGAATAATTGATTAGACAGTTCATGTACATTATAATATACCATCAAGTTGCAATTGAACATTAATGAATACATTGAAATCACTTGTCAGCATCAGCAATACTGATGAAAACATGCAAATATGACATAGAAAAACTGGATTTCTTAAAATGGATTTGTCATCATAATATGATACTTATTTTAAGAGATGCATATTAAAGGGGCATATTTTCTGTATTATTACACCAAACAGAACAAACAGTATTGTGCCATTTAGTAACTACACTTTTTTTATCAGACAAAAAGTACCATACACCTATGTATTAGGGAATCAGTTGTTTATGACCAAACAATAGAGGAAGGAAATGATATCAGTCTTTATATTTCCTATTTGGCTTATATTCTATGTTTCTCCTTTTTATAAAGATTAATTTAGACTTTAATGGGAAAGGTACTCGCTATTAGTATTTGCATATAACTTTCAGAGGTTATTACTAGCAATGAATATGAATCTGAGACTTCGCATGCCACTTAAAGGGAATCTGTCACCCCCGGCACTTATCTGACCTACTAATTTGGGCATACAGGTGATAGAAATGTAAATCTATACCTACCTGTATGCCTCATATTACAGGTCTTGTTGCTGAGAAATTTCTTTTTATTCAATCATGTTTCTGATGGCTTTCGGGCCTGGGGCCCAGATTAAATCCCCACCTACTGAGTTAATTACAATGTTTCCCCCTTCCCCTGCACATCACAGCGCCCTGTGATGTGCAGTTTCGGCTGCCAAATCCCCCGCCTGCGCACTTCACCTTTTACGCAAGGAGCACTTTTCCTGTGGCCTTTTTTCAGTATACAGCAGTGATCTTGTGCGCAGGCACCGGAGGTCACTGGAGCGGAAGTCAAAGGTGACAAGATTACAAGCTTCTGCTTTACACTCAATCAGCAATGATCAAACAAAAACATATCATTCCCTTCTTTTTCTCCCCTTTCATCTAGCCATAAAATTCATTAAAGAAGTATACTTTATGTTCTATGGTACAAGACACATTTTATTGTATTCATTTTTTCACTACTTACTAGAGGTCACTCTACATTATTGGTCTGTATTTAGTCTGATAAAGAACGTTGTTGTGCATGTTGATGAGCACCTAAATCACCTTTTTGTCCTCCTTCTTTCTAATATGTTATGCTTCTTTTTGTGGCCCTCATTTCATCTCAAGACTGCCCAACTCTCTATCAGGTGCAGTGCCTAAGGGAAGCTTAATTAGTAAAGGAACTAATCCCTAATAGTCAGGTCTATTTTATACTAATGCAGTGGTAGGTAATGCAGTTGTATTAGCTCAATACATATGCTATAAACACTGATATACTGTTCTCAGCCAAAAGATGCTGTATAGGTATTAACTTTAAAAGTTGCTTGTTCAATAATTTATTTATTGAATACATTTAAGTTACTCAAGTATTTATTTTAAGCAGTATCCTAATGAAAGGAGCACATAGCCACTATGTAGCTTTAAAAACATTTCCTTCTTTAAATTAAAAAAAAACTACCAAGCAGTAATTTGGTAATAAGAGAAAATCACTTAACTGGCAGGTTTCGTACCTTTATGATCCTTTTTAATAGCACAAATTGCAAAACTTAAAGAGTAATAGTTGCTTAGTTTTTTTTTCTTAAATCAATAAAAGAAGTGAAGATTAGAAACTTTTCAATATGTCTTATAGCATAAATCAGATTCTTTCTCTTCCTGGACTGATCATTAACTCTCAATTCATGGACAAGATGCATCATTGGTGAAGACAGACTTTAACATTGCTGAGATAGGAGATGGCAGCTGCTGCTCATAAAATTCCATAGATAGGAGAAGGGGATAGAAGGAGAAGGAGGGGCTAGAGGCAAAATAATAATAATCTTTATTTTTATATAGTGCTAACATATTCCGCAGCGCTTTACATACATTATCGTCGCTGTCCCCATCGGGGCTCACAATCTAGATTCCCTATCAGTATGTCTTTTGGAGTATGGGAGGAAACCGGAGAACCCGGAGGAAACCCACACAAACACAGGGAGAACATACAAACTCCTTGCTAACCACTGCGCCACCGTGCCACCCTACATACAATACAGACATTCTGCTGCAAAGAGTGAATGCAAGAAAGGAATTGCACACCATAAGGCATGTGGAGATACTTAAATAAGATTTATTCAGAATATCTCAAATACATAGATTACAACACCGTCATGATAGCAAAAATGTAACGTTTCTGGAAAATACCCTTCATCAGACAAGTCTGCTCTCAAAATTAGAAAGGTTCAGGATTTGGGGAGGGATTCCCTTGAGCTAAGGCAAACTAGGGCCAACTATAACCTATAAGTGACCTTGTTACACAATTGTGGGCGCCAATAGATTGCCATGACAGCCAGGGGCTTGTTTAAAATCCCCATGCCTGTCATGATGTTGTTCATAGGATTTTTGTAGCATACAGTAACTAACGGTGGTATTTATGTTCACAGTACAAGTGATCAGATGATGATAGGTTGAAATTCGCTAAGGAGACAGGAGACAAATTCGCTAAGGAGAAAATTTAAAAAAAAAAAGTTTTAAAAAACTATTAAAAATTTGATTCACACCTATTCTCCCCTAATAAGCATAAAGATATAAAAAAATACACATATGTGATATACAGTAAATATAAGATTAATTAACCTGATTGGCAAAAACAGAAAGAATAAAGAAAAAAATTAAAAAACAAGGTTTGGGTAGTCATACCTCTGCAAAAAAATGCAATAAAAAGTGACAAAAAATGTGGATACCCCAGAATAATATCAATAAAAACATCAGGTCACCTTGCAAAGTAAAAAATGTTTTCACCACTTAAATTAAAAAAATACTATGAAAATTTGGTACTATTGTAATTGTGCTAACCTGGAATGTCATATTTCTAGGTTATTTTTACTGAAAAGTAAACGTCATAGAAACAAAACTCAAAAAACAAATGCCGAATTGCGCCTTACATGCAATTTCACCTCACTTGAAATTTTTATCCCATTTTTAATTATATCATATGGTAAAATGAGCAGTGTCGTTCAATAGTACAAGTCCTCCTGAAAAGAAACAAGCCCTCGTATGGTTTTGTGGGTGGAAAAATAAAAATGTCATGGCTCTTGGAAAAATGAGGGAAAAAATGAAAGTTCAAAAATGAAAAATTGCCATGTCCTAAGAGAGAATGTTTGACATTTTTATTTGCTGGGGTTTCAGGGTCATAGCATGATATTTACAGATCCCAAATATGCCAGCCTTTGGCCATAGGAGACTTTGATCGGTTTCTATTCATGTCTCCTATATTATGATTTCCTCAGATGTGAACTGTGCACGACCATGGGCTGCCCAGATTATTGCTGTAGGTGGAGCCAGTGGCCATCTTATTGTAGCCCAGCACTATGCACTGAGCAACAATTTCTCATGTTATCACTACTAAAAGTGACAGGAGGGCCAGGAGGTGGCGATGATGGGAGGTATGGGTACCAGGGAAGAAGGGGTGAGAACAAGTCCGCAGCCTGGTATCATACCATTCATGCCAAGCTACCAGCTTGTTCTGGTGACTTCATTCAGTGGCGAGAACAGGTTGGTAGTCTGGCATTAGTAGTACAATATCAGGCTGATAATATGCTCTCACTGTCACTGTGCTCAGTGTTCAACAGTGAACTCATGCTGCTTTAATCTGTACACTACACACTGACTCGGTTCAGTTAGTGTAATCCTTATTCATGAATCTGTGATAAATGGACATCTGAATGAGATTTCAAAGCTGTGTCTGCCAATTGCACCAGAAGGGATGACTTTGTCAATGATTACAGCGCTTTGCGTATTCACCTTTAATGTACAAAGCACAGTAACCAGTGACAGTCATCTCTTCAGATGCGCTTTGCAGACACAGCTGTAAAGTCTCATTCAAACATCCATGTATCACAGATATTTGAAGGATGCTTTAGGCAAAGTACACACTGTGTGTTTTTGATGCGTTTTCGCTGCATTTTTTCAGCATAGAAATGCATAAAAAACGCTATGTAATCTGTCTGCCAGCTAATGCAATGGCAACCCTGATGTGCTGTGCACATGATGCGGATTTTTCCGCTCAGGAATGTCATTGCGTTTAAATACGCAGCATGTCCATTATATGTAGCGTAAATGCAGGGTTTCCCGCCCATTGACTTTAAATGAACCGCAGCAAACCCGCAGGTATAAATATATTTGTGGATTTGCTGCGGTTGTTTGCTGCGTATTTGACTAGTCAATGGATCAAATACGCTGCAAAAACGCACATAGGTTGGTACCCGGTTCGGGTGGTAAAGACTACTTTTCCCATCATCCGACCGCCACTCCAGCTGATAACAGCGAGAGCGGTGTGGCTGAGGGGTGTAGTAGTCTCCTCAGCAGAGCCAACTTGTGAGTGGCAAGTGTAAACAAAAAGAAATATATATAAAAATAAACACCTATGCTCACCTGTCCGGCATCCCCTGGTGTCCTCCCGGTGTCCTTGCAATGTCCTGATCCCTCGGCGGCCGGCGGTACACAGACGGAAGCGGGCTCACTCACGGCAGTGTACATCGCTGCGGTCCTGGCTGAGGTAATGTGAGTTCATAGCTGGAGATCAGCTGATGAGCTCGGGACCTCACTTTACAGATGCACTCATAGTGGACATGGGAAATCCAATCCACTATGCTGTAACATCTGGACACTGCGGGTTTGACGCTACATAAATACATAGCTTCAAACCTGCAATGGCTCCTGACCGTGGCCTCATACCCAAACTCACTCATAGCATGTCAATTTCTGTAGCGGAGACGCCAGTCTCTGTTGCAGATTTTGACTGATTGAAGTGTCATTATATGCGGTGGATCTGCAAGTATTGACAACAAAAGTGCGGCATTAGAACACAGTGTTTTGGACGCAGCAAAAATACGCTGCGTCCAAAGTGCTTCTGAGTGCTGATCAGGGGGATGTTGCGGCTAGCTAAACATCTGTGAGCTGTTATTAAAGCCAGGGAAAATGTTTGCCTAATGGCACTTTCCTAGGCAAAAAATAGCAGCTCTCAGCTTCCCCAGAAATTACGTGAATGGAAATGAAGATTCGGTTTATGGGATTAGCTGACACCTAGCCCTTTTGTGTGGTGACGACAAGGTGTCAGACTCTTTCATTACTACACCTAATTAAAGTAAAGTAAAGAGTTAAATAAACACACAGACACAGAGTAAACACTTTATTTGAAATACAACAGAAACAGTTATTAAATTTTATATTTAATCCAAAAGGGAGGCAGTGTTTAGGAAAAATATACATAGATTCTACAAATGGACATTTACAGTACAGAATAGACAGTTACATAAAATAAACAGGATTACAGAAGAAACTTACTATAGAATTTGCAGAGACGAATCAGTATAGCTGGAGGAGGGGCTCCCCGATTTGATATGAATGCGATCCATTGCTTATAGTATCTATACCCCACTGGCAATGAATGCTCATCTATCCTCCATGGACTCTTATGCCTAAGGGAAGATCTGCCCACACACCCCCTGTGCTGACATCACAGGGCTGGACTCTAGCCTGCTCATTTTATTTAAGATATCTGGTTTTTAGGATAACTTATCACTGGTTGATCCCAGAAGCCCAAAAGTGATATCATATTTTCTATTATGATTTTGCCTTCATTTAGAGACCACACATGGTGTAGTTGCGATCTGCTATTTTGTTGCTCTTGCGCTACAGCTCCCCGGAGGGGCTTACGGCAACGAAAAAAATAAGCATCTTGTTCCTTGGCTGACCCTGTCACTAAAAATATGGGTCCCCTTATTATCAGAATTATGAAACTTGATCTATTCAATATTTCATATCGGTGTCGGGTGTCCTGTCCTGACCCTCTATTAAATTCCCTTTTTTGTCCTGGGAAGCAAGCTTCAACAGCTACATGTAAATTGATCAAAAGCCGATGTATAATCATCCCCTGCCACTGCCAGGGAGAAAGACACTCGCATTTTAATTAGGTTATAATTTTACACATCACTTCTGCTGTAGGTGATAATTTGCAGAGAGATAGATGCTGGACTGTCAGCTCTTCTCTTGTGACAAATGGTAGATAAGTGAGGGGTGAAGAGGGGTTTGGGAGAAATGGTTCATATTTTAATATTTTCCTGACAACTTTATTTAGCTCCAAAAAGCATTCATTGATGTACAAAAATGCTTTAAAAACGCATCAAAAACGCATCAAAAAACGTGTCAAAATCTTCCTGCCAAGAGATGCAGAAACGCTGCAGAAATTTCTGCAATCAAATCCTGAACGTGCACACATAGCCTTACACTGACTGAGCAGTACTCATTCAGTGTGCAGAGGTTGCAGTTGAAAAAGAAAGCAAGTAAAAAAATTAAGTAAATAGATGTGAAATTTAAAAAAATAAATAAATGTAAAAATCACACCGATAAACATATTTGATATCACTGCACTTGAAAATGTTCGGTCTATTAAAATAGAAACTTAATTAATCCTTATGATAAATACCATAAACAGAAAAATAATCCAAATTCACCCAAATTATTATTTTTTGGTCACACCACGTACTTAAAAAAAAGTAATCAAAAGTGATCAAAACATCGTATGCATCCAAATATTATATCAATAAAAACATAATCTCACCAAGCCCTAACACACCTTCATCGATCGAAAAATTAAAATGTAGGGGGTCTCAGAAAATTGTGCCACACTGCATTTTTTTTTAAAAAAACTTCAGATGTTTTCCCCTCAAAATTTAATTAAAATTATCAAAACAAATTTGCTATCGCTTTAATTATAATGACCAGGAGAATCATGGCGATGGGTTATTTTTATCATAAAATGATTGCTGTAAATAAGACTCCCCTAAAAATAAAGGAATTATGTTTATTTACTGCATGTTTCTATTGCATTGTGGGGGAAGAGGTGCCATTTACTTTTTCTATTCAGTTAGCAGTAAAGCCAGAATTGCCGCTGCCAGCAGTCTTCTTTGTCCTTGTCCACATGTCAGTATCATTGTTATGCACCTGTTCCAGATACGGGCTTTGCTCCCCTAACTCTGACCTGCTGAGCTCTGTTGGGCTTTGGAGATGGCCCGGCGTGATCCTATGTGATTATTTGCCTGGGCAGGCCAAGACACACATCTGTGGTTTGGTATTAAGATTTTACTGTTTGAGAGGCCTGCTTGTCTGCGGTCCTCCATGATCTTTTCTACCTTTTCCTGGTCTTGATATGTAGGCCCAAGCAAAAGATCACAAGGCCTACCAAGTCATTGTAACCATGGGTTACAGATGTATTTGGGAGGGGCCCTAAGTAGGGGGGTACTGTTATGCATCTGTCCCGGATTTGCTCCCCTCACCTGGTCTGCTCAACTCTGTTGTGCTCCATGTAAGACTTTGGAGATGGCCTGGCGTGATCCCATGTGATCATCGGCCTGGGCCTATATAAGGCCTGCCAAGACACACATGTGGGTCTTGGTATTAAGATTTTAATGTTTGAGGCCTGCTTGTCTCCGGTCCTCCATGATCTTTTCTACCCCTTCCCGGTCTTTCAGGACCTCTGCTATTAATATCAATACTCTTTAAATAATTGTTCATTATATATATATATATATATATATATATATATATATATATATATATACACTGTTCAAAAAAATAAAGGGAACACTTAAACAACAGAATATAACGCCAAGTAAATCAAACTTCTGTGAAATCAAACTGTCCACTTAGGAAGCAACACTGATTGACAATCAATTTCCCATGCTGTTGTGCAAATGGAATAGACAATAGATGGAAATTATTGGAAATGATCAAGACACACTCAATAAAGGAGTGGTTCTGCAGGTGGGGACCACAGACCACATCTCAGTACCAATGCTTTCCAGCTGATGTTTTGGTCACTTTTGAATGTTGGTTGTGCTTTCACACTTGTGGTAGCATGAGATGGATTCTACAACCCACAGAAGTTGCTCAGGTAGTGCAGCTCATCCAGGATGGCACATCAATGCGAGCTGTGGCAAGAAGGTTTGCTGTGTCTGTCAGCGTAGTGTCCAGAGGCTGGAGGCACTACCAGGAGACAGGCCAGAACACCAAGAGATGTGGAGGGGGCTACAGGAGGGCAACAACCCAGCTGCAAGACAGCTACCTCCGCCTTTGTGCAAGGAGGAACAGGAGGAGCACTGCCAGAGCTCTTCAAAATGACCTCCAGCAGGCCACAAATGTGCATGTGTCTGCACAAACGGTTAGAAACCGACTCCATGAGGGTGGTATGAGGGCCCAACATCCACAGATGGGGTTTTTTCTCACAGCCCAACACCATGCAGGACGCTTGGCATTTGCCACAGAACACCAGGATTGGCAAAGTCACCACTGGCGCCCTGTGCTCTTCACAGATGAAAGCAGGTTCACACTGAGCACATGTGACAGACGTGACAGAGTCTGGAGACACCGTGGAGAGCGATCTGCTGCCTGCAACATCCTTAAGCATGACCGGTTTGGCAGTGGGTCAGTAATGGTGTGGGGTGGCATTTCTTTGGAGTGCCGCACAGCCCTCCATGTGCTCGCCAGAGGTAGCCTGACTGCCATTAGGTGCCGAGATGAGATCCTCAGACCCCTTGTGAGACCATATGCTGGTGCGGTTGGCCCTGGGTTCCTCCTAATGCAGGACAATGCCAGACCTCATGTGGCTGGAGTGTGTCAGCAGTTCCTGCAAGATGAAGGCATTGAAGCTATGGACTGGCCCGCCCGTTCCCCAGACCTGACTCCGAATGAGCACATCTGGGACATCATGTCTCACTCCATCCACCAACGTCACGTTGCACCACAGACTGTCCAGTAGTTGACGGATGCTTTAATCCAGGTCTGGGAGGAGATCCCACAGGAGACTATCTGCAATCTCATCAGGAGCATGCCCAGGCATTGTAGGGAGGTCATACAGGCACGTGAAGGCCACACACAATACTGAGCCTCATTTTGACTTGTTTTAAGGACATTACATCAAAGTTGGATCAGCCTATAGTGTGTTTTTCCACTTTAATTTTGGGGGTGACTCCAAATCCAGGCCTCCATTGGCTAATAAATTTGATTTACATTGATTATTTTTGTGTGATTTTGTTGTCAGCACATTCAACTTTGTATAGAACGAAGTATTCAATGAGAATATTTCATTCATTCAGATCTAGGATGTGTTAGAGTGTTCCCTTTAATTCTTTGAACAATGTATACACCACTGTGCATGTGTGTGTAATATATATATATATATATATATATATATATATATATATTGTGAGGTAGCGATATTGATCATGTTGGGAGGCACTCACTTCACCGGGTCAATTAAAGCACACAAACAACGTTTTCCGGTAAACTGAAGTCCAGCAGTTTAATACTCATCATAAACTGCTTATAACATAGTCCATCTCAGTGGCTCGCAGGAATGTTACACACATAATATCCTAGAGCCTTTCAGTGACAGCTGTGCCCGCTTGGCTTCAGATTCAGTCTTCAGCAAGGTAACAATACTAATGTCCATATCAAGCACCGTCTTTTACCTTTGCCGGGTCTTGCTGCTTCTATCAGCTCTGTTCCGCCAAAGCTGTGACTTAAGGCTCTCCAGACGTGGTCTCCAGACCACGTGTCTAACAGGGCTAATGGAGACTAGAGATGAGCGTTGTTCTACTCGAACTGTTCGCCAATCTCAAATTCGAGCTGTTTTGGGCGGTGTTCGAGCCGTTCGGCGAACACGAACAATTTGAGAAAAATTCGGCTGTTCGAGGTTATGTTCGATAACTGTTCGTGCACCAAAATCATAACTGGATTTTTTCTCAGTAATGATGAAAATTAATGTTAATACGCAGTTTGAGTGTACAGCGGGGTGGGGGGAGGGGCAGGGGATGGATCTCTGCAGGAACAATGAATCAATCTCCATTTTTTTTTCTCTTTCCCGCATTTGCAGTGGGGAGGTGCAATCTGTCAGCCTATCAGCAGCGCACACACGGAGCGAAGTGCTTTTTTTCACACAAGCAAGGGCATGTGTCATTGGCAGTGTATGTCACATGTCCTTGCCCTATAAGACCAAGCAATTTTCCCCGTCGCCACCATTTTCTCACTGCTGCAGCTGCATGTTAGACGGCACCGCTGTTGCTGTGTGCGCTATACCTTGTTAATTTCAAGCCAATTTTCGCACAAATCTACAGATAGCTTGGGAGTAGGGAATAGTTGTGATTGCAGTCCTTTTAAGGACTAGGTTACAGCATTTCCTACGACTTTTATCAGGGAGGTCTGTGCTCTTAAATAGATAGGTTGTGGGAGTAAAGACTAATTGTAATTGGAGTCCTTTTCAGGACTAGGTTACATGAGTTCCTATCAGTTTTTGCCAGGCAGGTCTGTGCCAGTGCTGTGCAAGTTTTTTTCACAGCATTTGGCTGAATCTAGCAAAGCTAATCCTTTTTGGCCTATTGCAGAGTGTGTTAGTCAGTGGAGTAGCCTATCTGTGTTGCAAGATATAACACCTGTGTATAGAATACCAATTTTTTTACTGCACCTAGTGAAGTAAAATCTTTTGGGCATAGCATCATTCTATTAGTCCATCTATACTGACCTCCATCAGGTTGCAAAGTGAATATAATTTTTTTCTGCATCTAGCTCTGAAAAAATATTTGGGCTTCTAGCAGTGTGTGGGACTTGGTCTATTAGTCCATCTATACTGACCTCCATCAGGTTGCAAATTAAAAATAATTTTTTTCTGCATCTAGCTCTGAAAAAATATTTGGGCTTCTAGCGGTGTGTGGGACTTGGTCTATTAGTCCATCTATACTGACCTCCATCAGGTTGCAAATTAAAAATAATTTTTTTCTGCATCTAGCTCTGAAAAAATATTTGGGCTTCTAGCAGTGTGTGGGACTTGGTCTATTAGTCCATCTATACTGACCTCCATCAGGTTGCAAATTAAAAATAATTTTTTTCTTCATTTAGCTCTGAAAAAATATTTGGGCTTCTAGCAGTGTGTGGGACTTGTTCTATTAGTCCTTCTATACTGACCTCCAGCAGGTTGCAAATTGAATATAATTTTTTTCTGCATCTAGCTCTGAAAAAATAGTTGGGCTTCTAGCGGTGTGTGGGACTTGGTCTATTAGTCCATCTATACTGACCTCCATCAGGTTGCAAATTAAAAATAATTTTTTTCTGCATCTAGCTCTGAAAAAATATTTGGGCTTCTAGCAGTGTGTGGGACTTGGTCTAATAGTCCATCTATACTGACCTCCATCAGGTTGCAAATTAAAAATAATTTTTATCTGCATCTACAGTACCTCTGAAAAAATATTTGGGCTTCTAGCTGTGTGTGGGACTATTTGTATTAGTCCATCTATACTGACCTCCATCAGGTTGCAAACTGAATATATTTTTTTCTGCATCTACCTCTGAAAAAATATTTGGCCTTCTAGTAGTGTGTCGGACTTTCTCTATTAGTCCATCTATACTGACCTCCATCAGGTTGCAAATTAAAACTAATTTTTATCTGCATCTACAGTACCTCTGAAAAAATATTTGGGCTTCTAGCTGTGTGTGGGACTATTTGTATTAGTCCATCTATACTGACCTCCATCAGGTTGCAAATTCAAAATAATTTTTTTCTGCATCTAACCCAGCCAATAGTTTTGGCCTAATACCACAGTTTGGCCACTCAGCTCTGCTCGGTTACCATCCATTGTTTTTTTGTGCAAACAACTCCAGAGTTGTGAATTAGTTAACCACCAAAATGAGTGGAAAAAGGCCTGCTGCTGGTGGAAAGGGGAATAGGCGTGTTGGGAAGGGGAAAAAAGGTTGTGTCCGTGGGGTAGGTGTTAAAGCAACAGTAACATCTGCAGAAGAAAGACCATCTTCCAGCCAAACTAAAATGTCTACTTCTTTTAGCGGACAATGTGATAAGATCCCTTTCTTACGGCCACGCCAATCGCTACAAATTCCAGATGAGGCACAAAAACAGCAGGTGCTTCAACGGATATCAAGTGCTCCTTTAAGTGGGCTCTCCTCCACATCAACTTCAACATCACAAATACTCCAGTCCTCAAAGGTGTCACCCAAATCGCACTTGCTTCCTCACAGCTCCCAAATCTCCAGCTGCCCGTCTGAGTATGAGGTAGAACAGATGGTTGAGTCTGCAGAGCTGTTTACTCATACTATAGCCTGGGAATCAGAGGTCGACTCCAGCGCTTCTGTGAATCCAGACGAGGAAATGATCTGCACTGATGCCCAGAATCTTTATGAGTCGGATCCAGGACCAGACGCAGAAGGTTCTGACCATAATATAGACCCTCATTCCCAAACTGTAACTCCTGTTGGTGGAGACAATGAGGAAGACAATGATAAGACTCAAATACCTGATTGGAGCGACAACTTTAGTTTTTTGTCAGGGCAGGAACAGGTTGGCTCTGAGGACGACGGCTGTGATAACGCACAGGGTGATGATGATGAGGTCGGAGATCCCACTTACTGTCAACCCACAGTCAGCCAAGAGATGAGGTCAGCAGAGGAGGTGGAGGAAGATGCTAGTGACGACGAGGTCAGGTTGCGCCTTCCTGGACAGAGACGTAGTACTGGAAGCACGTCAACAACTGCATCCTCAAACACAACTCTGCCTCTCACCACAAGTCGTGGTGGCTCTTCAGGTCGCATGGGTGCTAAGCCTTGCATAGCCTGGGCATTTTTTCAGATCGATAAAGATGACCCAACTCGTGTTATCTGTAACATTTGTCAGCAAAAGCTAAGTAGAGGCCAAAAAATACATAGTTTGAGTACTTCATGCATGAACCGGCACATGGACATGAAGCATAAGTTGCAGTGGGAAGCTCAGTGTGCTACAATGCGGCCTAGCCGGCCGGGCCAATCACCGTCTGCCATATCTTGTGCATCCGCGGCCTCTTCATCCTCTGTGACTGGGGGGACAGCAGTCACACCTGTTTTGGGGTGCAGACCTGCCACCTCTTTACCCGCAACAGCCAGCGTGATTGGCAGGTCATCATTTTCTTTGGAGGTGGTAACACCAGCTGGTGTTGAGCGCTGTCCGACATCGATAGCACCACCTTTGGATCAAGGCAACCTAACATGTCCGCCTGCATCTTCCTCACAGACCGGCAGTTTGCCGGGGACACCCTTATCAACCCCGTCTAAGCACAATAGCCAGCCCTCGGTCCCTCAGATGTGGACAAGTAAAAGACCATTTCCTCCTAGCCATGAGAAAGCTAAGAGGTTGAATTTCACCATCTGCAAGCTCTTGGCTACAGAAATGCTGCCTTTCCGCCTGGTGGACACAGAGGATTTTCGAGACCTTATGTCCATCGCAGTGCCCCAGTACCAGATGCCCAGTCGGCACTACTTCTCAAAGAAAGGTGTGCCTGCGCTCCACCAGCATGTCGCACACAACATCACCGCTTCTTTGAGAAACTCTGTGTGTGACAGGGTGCATTTCACCACAGACACTTGGACGAGTAGGCATGGACAGGGGCGTTACATGTCGCTGACTGGGCACTGGGTAACTATGGTGACAGCAGAACAAGGGGCTGCTGTCCAAGTCTTGCCGTCCCCACGAGTTGTGCGTCATTCCTCTTTATGTCAAAGTTCCTCCACTGCTTCTGCCTCCTCAACCTCCTCTCGGTCTTCCACCTGCACCCAAAGCCTGTCTGGTCATGCCACAAGCTTTCTAACTGCGCAGAAGGGATCCTGCACACCTCCTTACTATGCTGGCAGTAGGGCTCAACGTCATCAGGCGGTTTTTACATTGAAATGTCTGGGAAATGTGAGTCACACAGCTGAGGAGTTGTGGTCAGCTCTGGAGAACCAATTTCATGAATGGTTGTCTCCACTGGACCTGAAACCAGGGAAGGCCATGTGCGACAATGCTGCAAACCTGGGTGCGGCCCTTCGCCGGGGCAATGTCACACACGTGCCTTGTATGGCTCACGTGTTGAACCTGGTTGTCCAGCAATTTTTAGCCCACTATCCCAGACTAGATGGCCTTCTGCAGAGGGCACGGTCGCTGTGTGCTCACTTCCGCCGTTCGCATCCCGCAGCTCAGCGACTTACATCTCTACAGAAGTCGTTGGGCCTGCCACTTCACCGGCTAAAATGCGATGTGCCTACCCGGTGGAATTCAACTCTGCACATGTTGCAGCGACTGTGGCAGCACCGACAAGCCCTGATGCAATACGTTCTGACGTATAGCCTGGGCCAACGAGATTCAGAGGTGGGGCAAATCACGCTGGAGGAGTGGTCTCAGATCAGGGACCTATGCACCCTTCTGCACAGTTTTGAAATGGCGACGAAGATGTTTAGTGCTGACGATGCCATTATCAGCATGACTATTCCGGTGATTTACATGCTGGAGCACATGTTAAACAGAATTCGGAGTCAGGTGGTGGCACAAGAGGAGGTGGAGGAAGTAGAGGAGGAGGAGTTGTATGCGGAAGGGCTAACATCTGCAAGGTCCAGACGGTCGGCAGCACCAAGGCGGCAGGCATGTGAGGGTGGGGGAGATGGTTTTACCAGGGCGCATGGTAGCAGCCAAACTAGTGAGGAAGGTGCAGGAGCCCAGGAAGAAGTGGAGGACGAACTGATGGAAGACTCATCAGATGAGGGAGACCTTGATCACATTTCTGTTGTGCGAGGTTGGGGGGAGAGGACAGAGGAAGGAAGCATGATTGTTACCTCGCCACCAACACAACAGGGACTTGGTGCTCCTGGATGCGCAACACACATGAGTGCCTTCTTGCTGCACTACCTGCAACATGACCCTCGAATTGTGAGAATTAGAAATAATCCTGACTACTGGGTTGCCACACTGTTAGATCCCCGGTACAAAAGTAAATTTGCAGAAATTATTGGGATGCACGCATGCAGGAGTATCAGCAGAGACTGTTGCAGAATCTTACATGTGCTTTTCCACAAAATACCAGTGGTGCACGTAGTGAATCTCATAGTTCCAACTTGCCAACCGTGGGACCGTCAAGTGTTCAGCACTCAAACCGTAACAGAACCACAGTATCTGCTGGTAACATCAATTTTGCGGAATCATTTCACCACTTTTTTAGCCCATCCTTTGCAAGGCCACAGGAGACAAGAAGTCTGACACATAGTCAACGCCTAGAGACGATGGTACAGGAGTATCTCCAAGTAAACATTGAAGCCACGACTGTGTCACTGGACCCTTGCTCTTTTTGGGCTTCCAATCTGGATAAATGGCCGGAGCTAGCCACTTACGCCTTGGAGATCTTGTCATGCCCCGCAGCCAGCGTTCTGTCTGAACGTGTGTTCAGCGCTGCTGGTGGTGTGCTGACAGATAAGCGCACGCGGCTCTCCACTGATAATGTAGACAGACTCACGTTCATAAAGATGAACAAATCATGGATCCGAAACGACTTTTCTACCCCTGTGTCATCCTGGGGAGAGTAAAAGCTTGATGATTGGTTAAAATCACCCTACCAACCGTTTTAAGCTTTCAAATTACTAATCATGTTTATCTGTATCTTGACTGGAAAATAATTTGGGCTTTGTAGCAGTGTGCAGCACTGATCCTATTAGGCCATCTATACTAAAGCTTCACCAGATTTAAAATTAAAAATATTTTTTAGCTGCATCTAGCCCGGAAAATAATTTTGGGGCTCCGAGATGCGCAAGGCACATAAGTGCCTTCTTGCTGCACTACCTGCAGCATGACCCTCATATTGTCAGAATTCGAAGTAATCATGACTACTGGGTTGCCACACTCTTAGATCCCCCAAACTTTTCGATCAACCTTTTCATTTTAATAAAGACCAAAAAAATGGTCATTTTTGAAATTATAAGCATTAGCAGGTTGTTAGAAACTGAAATCAAACAGTTTTCAACTCAAAACTTTATTCTAGGTGATGTTACATTTTCACATAGGACCCCTTGTTCGAAAGGAGCTTCTGAACTCTCTCGTCCATTGAATTTGTCAGGTTTTGGATGGTTTCTGCTTCAATTGTTTTGCATGAGGACAGAATAGCCTCCCAGAGCTGTTGCTTAGATGTGAACTGCCTCCCGCCATCATAGACACTCCTTTTAATGATGCTCCAAAGGTTCTGAATGGGGTAGAGGTCAGGGGAGCATGGGGGTCACACCATAAGTTTGTCCCCTTTTATGCCCATATCAGCCAGAGATGCAGATGTTTTATGTGCAGCATGAGATGGTGCATTATCATGCAGAAAAATGATCTTGCTGTGAAATACACGGTTCTTCTTCTTGAACCATGGCAGGAAGTGCTGTTTGAGAAAATCCACATACATTATGGAGTTCATCTTTAGCGCCTTCAGGGATCCTAAAGGGGCCGACAATCTCTCTCCCCATGATTCCAGCCCAAAACATTACTCCACCTCCTCCTTGTTGGCGCTGTAGCCGTGTTTGCGTGGGGTGTCCATCAACCAGCCATCCTCCACTCCATCCATCTGGACCATCGAGCGCTGCACGGCACTCATCCGTGAACAAAACAGTTTTGAAATCAGTCTTCATGTAATGTTTGGCCCACTGGAGCCGTTTCTGCTTGTGTGAAGTGGATAGAGGAGGTCGACAGGATGGCGCATGCACAGCTGCAAACCTCTGAAGGACCCTGCATCTTGTTGTTCGGGGGACGTTGGAGGCACAAGCAGCTTCAAAAACTTGTCTGCTGCTATGACAAGGCTTTTTTGCCGCTGCTCTTTCAACCTGACGTAATTGCCTGTAGGAAAGAGTCCTCAATTTGCCCTTATCAGCACGCACACGTGTGTACTGTGAATCAGCTACATACTTCTTGATTGCCAAGACACTTCATCCTGATCATCGCACAATGTTGATTGTAGTCATGCCTTGACCTAAACACTCCACAATTTGTTGCTTCTCAGCAGCCGACACATCCTTTTTCTTTCCCATTTTGGCAGAAAATGTAGGCTGCTTAATAATGTGAGAGAGCCTTCTTAAGTAGTCTTGCCTTTCATTGGACACACCTGCCAAACTAATTAGCACAGGTGTCTGCAATTGCTTACAGTGATATAAAGAGCCCTGACACACATCACCATCAATGAGTTTAACTGACAAACAAACAAATTCTTCCCTTATCACTCCTAAACACTTTTTGTATAATAATTTGGAACGCAGTGTACATGTGCTTTTCCACAAAACACCAGTGGTTCACGTAGTGAATCTTACAGTTCTAACTTGCCAACCGTGGTCTGTATGGAGTTGTTCAATAAAGGGCCCAAAATTAAGATAACATAGATGGGAGAGGTCTCTATGAATAGGAATTCCTAAGTATTTGATACCCTGTGAGGGCCAGGCAAAGGGAAAGTTGGACTGGATGGAATCCTATATGGATTTGGGGAGGGAGACATCGAGGGCCTCAGACTTCGCTGCATTGATTTTAAAATTTTACCTTGTAACAAAGTGATCTATTTCAGCCATAACAGCATGGATGGATATATGTGATTGAGTGATATATACTAGGACATCATCAGCAAATAGAGAGCACTTGTACTCGGTGCCTCCCACCTCAATCCACCTAATATTGGGGTTATGGCGAATTGATGAGAGCAGGTGCTCCGTCACTAGGATGTATAAGAGAGGGGACAGAGGACATCACTGCCTTGTCCCATTGGTGATTGTGAAAGGTGATGAAAATGTTCTGACGCACCCCCTGGGCCTTGGGACACCCGGAGCCGGACCCTTTTTGGTGGATGCTGGTGGTTGAAGTCTTCGTGGCGGCGACCCGGTTCCGTGGCTCAGGGCGGTCAAACCAGTGGCGGAACTATTTATGTGGTTTTCATGTTTAAATGTCCGACTACGCCACCCGTGGATTGCGGTCAGAGTGAACCGCCGCTACAGGGCAGACCACTGAGGCTGGTGTTGTGGGTGCAGCAGAGCGTAGCATAACTCCCCACGGGAGGAGTATAGCCTCAGGGCAGTGTATGCGGAGGATGGGGGTGATGGTGCAGGGCAGCAGCAGTAACGACACGGAGTCAGTGATGCAGCACAGGCCCTTTACTCACAGTTCTTATTATCCAGACCACGTCTGCAGGTAACGGCTGCCCACGTCGTACTGTGCTCACCAGGTGAGGGGCTCAGACAACTCCCAGATAACCTTGGAGCACTTCACAGGACCCCCTTTGTGTGTCCTTTGTCTGGCCTTTCTTACCAACACTTCTGTCCGGCTGCCTCGGGCCTCCTCTTGGTAAACTTGGCGCCAGTTTCCCTGACCCTATGTGGTGCCTTCCTAGCGGGTGTAGCGAGGGGCTGCGCCACATAAAATGTCAGAGCCTCCGGTTTCTAGCTGAGGGTCGTTTCCTGCCTCCACTAGTTCGGGGACCGGTCTCCCCCTTTGGCCTGACCCCTCCAAGCAGGTGGATTCGGGCGTGCGGTGGCGACTCGCCCGTCCGCACCCCTGGGATCCCTTCATTCCTCGTTCCTGGAGCCTTCTCCGCTCCTCTTCCTTCCTTCTCCCTCTTCCAGGCCTGGGCCTCTGTTACTAGGCCCGCCTCCGGAGCAGAGCTCATGCAGAGCCCCTGCTCCCTGCCACTTCTGCTCAGACTTCTCTGCACTGAACTAAGATGGTGCCCACCTTTTATACTATACTCCCTTCTCAATGCACCCAGGAACTGCTTCCTCCCTGCTCCTGCACTACAGGGTTCCCCTTCCTCAGTGTTCCCTCCCCCCACTCCAGCCAGGGACAGGGACTGTCGTGCCCATCTCAGGGGCATATTGGTCGCCCTGCCCCACGGCAATGTGGTGTAATGCATGCAGGTGTCGGGTCCTGATCCACACTCCATCCTTACCTGAGAGTGAGATATCACACCTCTGGGTGAGGTGCAATACGTCTGTAGCAACCGAGCCCTCAGGGTGCTACAGTTCCATTTATCTTCAGCCTAGGTGACGTATTGCAATACAGGGCCGTGATTTTGGCTATAAAAGGGTCCCCTAGACCCCTACCCCAAGCTTTTTAAGAGAATCATATATGGCGTGCCAGGAGACTCTATGGAATGCTTTCTCAGCATCCAACGAGAGTATCTAATTACAAATTTTTAACTGCATCTAGCCCAGGAAATACTTTGTGCCTAGTAGCAGTGTCTGCTAGTGAGCGGATTATCCCGGCTGTTAAGCAAGCTGCACCACCTGTAGTTTAGACACTTAATTTTTTCAAAGGAAATGCTTCGGGACCATGGGATACTTAGTGAAGAGCATCAGGAGGCACCCCAAGGCATAGGGGCTGGGACTGGCAGTAGGATGCCTTGCGGTGGACAGCCGAGCTCGATCCTTATAAAAGCTTTTTAACTGCAGCAGCTTTAGTGGACGCTACTGGAGCTGGAATTACCGCGGCTGCTGGCATGAGACTTGCCCTCCAATAGATCCTTGTAAATGGATTTAAAGTGTATTCATTCAAATTCTAGAGACAATTTAAATTAAAAAGCTTAGAGCTGCCTCCACCACAGGGGGGCTCGCTCGACCCACCAGCGGACAGGCACCAGTATTGGGAGAGGGGGGCTGGCCGTCAGGGTTCACCGCGGCTCTGGCACAAACCCGGCGACACGGAGGTGGCACGGGCAGGAGCGGACTGGCCGTGTCGGCTTCTCACTTTTTGGATTTTAGAAGGCATGACATGCCTATATCTGTGTCTCCCCCTCCTTTTACTCCTCCACCTCTTTTATTTTCGCATGACTATATGTACTTGTCACTTTTCCATGTGTTAGTTATGTCTTCTGAGCAGTTTGTCAGCTTTTGGACACCTTTGAAGGTGTTTTCTATGTGTTTCTATGTGTTTTTGTTTGCCTGCCATTGGTTTTAACGGTGTTCGAAGGTGTTCGACGAACAGTTCGACGAACAGTTCGGCGAACACACGGGTGTTCGACGAACCGAACCGAACTCGAACACTACGGGGGTGGCTCAACACTAATGGAGACCCAGACACAGGGATCAGGTTTCTTGCCTTCCTGTGTTTCAAAACCACCCGGATATATATCTCCTCTGTGCGCACAGGATTGGTACTTTGCCAGGCGACCTTTGAGCTTGAAAACTTCTTCTACTAGCTCAGCTACTCGCCTCTCAGCAGCCCATCTCTGAAGCTCTTCCTGCTTCAACTGCTCCTTTATCAGCAGAATTCTCTCAGCCCTCTCTGTCTCCAATGCGCCCACTTGGCTCTCGACAGCCAGTCTCTCAAGCTTCTCTTGCTTCAAATGGGCTTGTAGCGTCTCCTTGAGCTCCTTGATCTCGGCTCTTAAATCCACCGAATCATCCAAGCTCGCATTATTCAAGGAGGTATTTGCTTCATACCTCCCTTCTCCAGTGGCAAACTCCTGACCCTGGTCTGTGGCTTCTCCTCCATCTTTTTCCGCTCAGCTTCCATCCTGACAATTCTATCCTTAAGGCACGTCTCTGCCCTCTGGAGATCATCACATAATGTCTTCAGCTCCTTCACCTGAGCTTCCAGTCCTAGGAACTTTCTGCGGAGATCATCATTCTCATCACGGGTGTCCTGCAGAGTGGTCTCAATCACTTGGTGCATGTGCTCGGCATCAGCCTTTTCATCCTCTAGTTTTTTCTTAACCTTGAGGAGATCCTCATAGTCTCTTTTGGTGTGTTGCAGTTCCCTATTGAATTTTTCATGCATCTTTTCTGTCTCACGGTCGTGACCAGACACTTCATCTTTTAATGCCCCTTTCAGGGCAGATAGCTCCCGGTCTCTCTGGTGAAGACCCTCATCCAGCCTTTGCTTCTCCGGCATCAGCTGCTTTACCTGCTCCTGAAATCTCTGCACTTCCTTTCTTTTGACCTCTGCTTCCTCCGCATCCACAGAGCCTTTCTTCACTTGGTTCAACTCTGACTGCACCAGGGAGAAATGATTTTTCATCTTGTTCAGCTCATCTTCAGACTCCTCTTTCTCATGCTTCAACTGCAAAACCTCCTCCTTGGTTTTGCGGAGGTCCTCTATTTTTCTGGAACATCTCCTTCCATTGGTTGATTTCTTCGCTGCTTTCCTCCAGTTCTCGCTGCAAATTCCTCACAACCTGGTTTATTTTCTTCCATTCAGACTCCAGGCTCAGCTGGTCCTGGGTCACATTCTCCATGTTTTTCCTTAGTTGCTGCACATCACTGCTGCCTGACAGGCTCCAGCTCTTTGTCATGATTGGCCACCTCCTCTTCCATCCTGATCTCCTCTGCTTCTAAAGGAGGATCCACACTGGGAATAAAGGCACACATTATTGAATTTTCTTTATTTACCCTTTCAGTAAAGGCTACAGGAGCAACTTTTTTGTGGCCCTTGCACCTTCGACGACGAGAGAAGGACTTTCTCACCTCGTTTAACTCCTCCTGACTGAGCACTCTTTCTACTTTCGTAGTGTCACCATCAGCTGTGAGGTCTGTGTCACTCCCCATGGTGTTGTGGACCAACAAGTCACCTCCCACTTTGATGTTAACCCCTTCTACTGGAGCTACCCAGATATCAACGGTCGAATTGTCATTTTTAGGCGGTACCAATACACGACCAGTCACCAATTCTGGTTTTGTAAGCTTCACCCCCTTTTGAGACTCTGCCCCCTTTTGGACAACCACACCTGTAGGGGGTACTTTAAAAAAAAATCCCGCAATAGTTTTTGGACCCAGTTCACAACATATCTTACTACCTCCCTAGGCACTCTGGGATAGTACCGGCGCCACAGGAGAACTAAAGGAATGGTCCACTGCCACCATTCTGTAAGGTGCCAACAGCTCCTGCCGTTGCTGCATCTTGTCTTGTTGTCATTTCTCAAATACCTGCTGCAGGCACTTTAATCGCTCAATAGCTGCAGTCTCATTTGCTGCTCCCTTCACAGCCATCTTTATCAGCTCCTGCATTTCTTCAGGATACTCTATTTTGTTGAAGCGCGTTTGCAGCCGGTCATCTAACCCCTTCTCCATTCCGTCTGGGGATACTGCTCCGTTCATAGCCATCATGGTACGCTGTTCACACTGCTCTCCCCGGAAAAAAATTTATGGCCCCACCAAGCCACAGCAAACCAGGTTTGAGTGCGACGACAATTTTTGTAACCCCGCCGAGTTAAACCAGATGCTTTAATCTTCGTGACCCCGCCGAGCCACAGCCAGATGCTTGCATCCACGTTCGTCGTCCTATGCCATTACCACTTGCAACCAGGCTGCAGTTGCCCTCATTCTCTAACCAATTGTGAAGTAGCGATATTGATCGGAAACAGGGGAAAGGCGGAGGAGTCTGCTTATATGTAAAGTCATGTCTAAAACCCAGACTAAGGGAAGATATAGGAGAGGGAGAAGAGGGGGTCGAATCCATGTGGGTAGAGATAGAGGGAACTAAAAATAATAATAAAATATTACTGGGGGTCTGCTATAAGCCACCAAATATAACAGAGGAGAATGAGAATCTGCTATTAGGACAAATAGACAAAGTAGCAAAACATAATGAAGTGATTGTAATGGGGGATTTCAACTACCCGGATATTGACTGGGAAACAGAAACCTGTAGATCTCAGAAAGGAAAACGGTTGTTGACAAATATTAAGGATAATTATCTCTCCCAACTAGTGCAGGAACCAACGAGAGGGAAGGCAGTGTTGGACTTAATATTGACTAATAGGCCTGATAGAATAACTGAGGTACAGATAGGGGGGCACCTAGGTAACAGCGACCATAATATTATCGACTTCAAAATGCCCTTCAGTAGGGTTATCAATAAGGGAACAACAAAAACATTAAACTTTAGGAGGGCGAAGTTTGATCAGCTGAAAGAAAGCCTTCAACTTATTGACTGGGACAAAGTTCTTAATCAAAGGAATACGAATAGTAAATGGGAAACCTTCAAAAGAATTCTGAATACTCAGTGCGAGAGGTATATACCGTATGGGAATAAAAGGGCCAGAAATAAGAGGAAACCAATATGGTTGAACCAGAACGTAAAAGGGGCGTTAAATAGCAAAAAAGAGGCATTCAAGAGATTAAAACACGAAAACAGTAAGGAGGCACTAATGTGTTACAAGGAAAAAACGAGAACCTGTAAAAAACAAATAAAAATAGCGAAGGAGGAAACAGAGAAACGTATTGCTAGGGAAAGTAGATCAAATCCCAAACTGTTCTTTACGTATATAAATAGTAAAAGGATTAAATCGGATAATATTGGACCGATAAAAAGTGAGGAAGGCAAAATCATACAGAAAGATGAGGATAAAGCTAATCTATTAAATAATTTTTTTTCGACAACTTTCACAAAGGAAATCGAACTAACAGGAGAAATGAGAAGTGACAAACTTAATCCTCCACTAAGTATGACAAATCTAACCCAAGTTGGGGTACAGAAACGCCTCAGTAACATTAAAATAAACAAATCACCAGGACCTGATGGCATACACCCACGGGTACTAAGGGGACTAAGTAATGTGATAGACAGACCGTTATATCATATATTTAAGGACTCTGTTGAGACTGGGTCTGTACCACTTGATTGGCAACAGGCGAATGTAGTGCCAATATTCAAAAAGGGAGCGAAAAGTGACGCCGGAAACTATCGGCCGGTGAGTCTGACGTCCGTTGTGGGCAAAATTTTTGAAAGCTTCATTAAAGAGGCAATTACGGAGCATCTTGATGCTAATAATCTTTTAATCCCGAACCAACATGGATTCATGAGGAATCGCTCCTGCCAAACAAACCTGATTGACTTCTACGAGGAGGTTAGCTCTCGAGTAGATCAGGGGGAACCAGTGGATGTTGTGTATCTCGACTTCTCAAAAGCGTTCGATAGCGTGCCACATAATAGGTTGGTATACAAAATGAGAATGATGGGGCTGGGGGAAAATGTCTGCAAGTGGGTAGCTAACTGGCTAAAGGATAGAAGGCAGAGGGTGGTTATAAATGGAATATACTCAGATTGGGTAAGCGTCACTAGTGGGGTACCACAGGGGTCTGTACTAGGCCCAATGTTATTTAATATCTTTATTAACGACATAGTCAACGGGATAAATAGTAAAATATCAATATTTGCAGATGACACAAAGTTATGTAAAACAATTAATACAAAAGAGGACAGTGCAGACCTACAGAGGGATTTGGATAAGCTGGGTAGGTGGAGCATTAAATGGCAAATGAGGTTTAACGAGGAGAAATGTAAGGTCATACATATGGGAAGGAAAAATGGAAGTCACCAGTACTCACTGAATGGGAAATCATTGGGGAATTCAGAGATGGAGAAGGACTTGGGCATTTTGATTGATAGCAAACTAAATTGGAGTGCCCAAAGTCAGGCCGCTGCTGTAAGGGCAAACAGGGTAATGGGATGTATCAGAAGAGGTATAGCTGCAAAGGATGAGAACATTGTTCTTCCACTGTACAAAGCACTGGTCAGACCACACTTGGAATACTGTGCTCATTTATGGGCCCCAATATATAGAAAGGATATAAATGAGCTTGAAAAGGTACAAAGGAGGGCAACAAAATTAATAAAGGGAATGGAGGGACTGCAATACCCAGAGAGGTTGGCAAAACTAGGACTATTCAGCCTGGAAAAGAGAAGGTTGAGGGGGGACATAATAAATGTGTACAAATATGTTAGGGGACAGTATAGAGATCTTGCCCGGGATTTGTTCAAAAGGAGGGATATTACGGTAACAAGAGGGCACTCACTAAGAATGGAAGAGAAAAGGTTTCAGCACCAGCATAGGAAGGGGTTCTTTACGGTAAGAGCAGTGAGAATATGGAATTCACTGAGTGAGGAGACGGTAATGTCGGATTCACTACACCAGTCCAAGCGGGGACTGGATGCATTTCTAGATACCAGGCAGATTTCAGCATATACTTAAAAATAAAATAAAATAGTAGGTTGATACATCGATTTATTCTGACTGCTGGTTTCAGAGTCGGGAGGGAATTTTTCCTTAGGTGAAGATTGGCTAAATCATTTGGGGTTTTTGCCCTCCTCTGGATCAACTTTAGCAATTACAGAACTAACAGGTCGAACTTGATGGACGCAAGTCTTTATTCGGCTTTACAAACTATGTTACTATGTTACTATGTTGAGGGGCACTCACTTCACCGGGTCAATTAAAGCACACAAGCAACGTTTTCCAGTAAACTAAAGTCCAGCAGTTTATTACTCATCATAAACTGCTTATAACATAGTCCATCTCAGTGGCTCGCAGGAATGTTACACATGTAATATCCTAGAGCCTTGCAGTGGCAGCTGTGCCCGCTTGGCTTCAGATACAGTCTTCAGCAAGGTAACAATACTAATGTCCATATCAAGCACCGTCTTTTACCTTTGCTGGGTCTAGCCACTTCTATCAACTTTGTTCTGCCAAAGCTGTGGTCTATCAGCTTTGTTCTGCCAAAGCTGTGGTTTAAGGCTCACCAGACGTGGTCTCCAGGCCACGTGCCTTCCAGGGCTAATAGAGACCCAGACACAGGGATCAGGTTTCTTGCCTTCCTCCGTTTCAAAACCACCCAGATATATATCTCCTCTGTGCGCACAGGACCTGTGATGATGTCACAGACATGTGATCAGTCACCTGAAGTGAAGGTACAAGGTCAGCCAGAACACACCCCCTCAGACATTTTGGCAATGCAGCAAGCCGATGTATTACTATATATATATATATATATATTTAAAAATATATATATATATATATACACACACACACATACAGTACAGGCCAAAAATTTGGACACACGTTATCATTTAAAGATTTTTCTGTATTTTCATGACTATAAAAATTTTACATTCACACTGAAGGCATCAAAACTATGAGTTAACACATGTGGAATTATATACTTAACAAGAAAGTGTGAAACCTATGTTCACTTGATTAACATATATATATGGCGTATTGTTTCAGTATTTAGATAGACATTTGTAAGACCAAGAAGGGGGCATAAAGCCCATATCCAAAGCAGAATCCAGAATATACATTGGGAAATAAATGAACAAAATACCAGAAGAGGGTTTGTTTTTAAACAAAACAACCAAATGTAAGCTGCTCGTTAAGGCCGTGGGGGGCCATTGTCTTTAGTCGAAATATCCATCTCGCTTCTTTTTGCAGGATTAAACGGTCCCAGTGAACATAGGTTTAATAAGAAACCCTTACACACAAATCTATATGTATTTTCCCTCTCAACAATAACAATTTCTCTTTCTCCCCTACCTCTACCCCTTCCTTTCCAGCTAAAATATAATTAATAATAAATAGTGTGTAATACACACTCCCCTCTATTGTCTAGTTCTCCTAGCCTGTCCACCCCCCGTATATGGTTAACCCCCTTAAATCGATCCCCTCTGTAAATGACTGAGATACAAATTAGTGGATTAAATGTCAGTAGTGAGGTGGAGAATTACCGGACCTGTGAACACTGATCTTTAGTGCCCCCCCCTCCCTTTCCCCCTGGATAGAAAAGCTGGGTCCCACTGGACAAATTCCCATTTTGGGATGTAATCAAATATGTATATTTATTACCAGGATTTGGAATAGGGTTGTACTCCCTTTACAAACTTTCCTACAAGCACTGTGATCCCATTGGATCACTTCCTCTTTATTGGGAGTCATATGTATGGATAATGGTGGGGTCCAAATGTTTGCTGCTGCATTCGGCGCTAGATCGGGGACAGATGGGGTTAAATCGATCGTGAATACCCAGTAATGACAGGAGCGCAAGTCTGCACTCCATGTAGACCTGAAATTAGTGCTCGGTCTGAGATCAGGTGACCGGAAGTGACGCCAGTGGAGCGCAATATGCGTTCCACAGTCATGGCAGCCGGTCTGAGATCAGGTGACCAGAAGTGATGTCAGTGGAGCGCAATATGCGTTCCACAGTCACGGCAGCCGGATCTAAGGTGGGCAGGCACATACACTACCGTTCAAAAGTTTGGGGTCATTTAGAAATGTCATTATTTTTGAAAGAAAATAACATTTTTTTTTCAATGAAGCTAACATTAAATGAATCATAAATACACTCTATACATTGTTAATGTGGTAAATGACTATTCTAGCTGCAAACGTCTTGTTTTTATTGTAATATCTACAAAGGTGTATAGAGGCCCATTTCCAACAACCACCACTCCAGTGTTTTAATGGTATACTGTGTTTGCTAACTTTGTAAGAAGGCTAATGGATGTTTAGAAAACCCTAGAAAACCCTTGCACAAGTATGTTAGCCCTTGCTGAAAACGGTTAGGCTGATTTGAGAAGCTATATAATTGACCTTCCTTTGAGCTAGTTGAGAATCTGGAGCATTACATTTGTTTGTTCTATGAAACTCTCAAAATGGCCAGAAAAAGAGAAATTTCATGTGAAACTCGACAGTCTATTCTTGTTCTTAGAAATGAAGGCTATTCCATGTGAGACATTGCCAAGAAACTGAAGATTTCCTACAACGGTGTGTAGTACTCCCTTCAGAGGGGAGCACAAACAGGCTCTAACCAGAGTATAAAGAGAAGTGGGAGGCCCCGCTGCAAATCTGAGCAACAGGACAAGTACATTAGAGTCTCTAGTTTGAGAAATCGACGCCTCACTGCTCTTCAACTGGCAGCTTCATTAAATAGTGCAAGCAAAATGCCAGTGTCAACATCTACAGTGAAGAGGCGACTCCGGGATGCTGGCCTTCAGGACAAAGTGGCAAAGAAAAAGCCATATCTGAGACTGGCTAATAAAAGGAAAAGATTAATATGGGCAAAAGAACACAGACATTGGACAGAGAAAGATTGGAAAAAAGTTTTATGGACAAACGAATCAAAGTTTGAGGTGTTTGGATCACACAGAAGAACATTTGTGAGACGCAGAACAACTGAAAAGATGCTGGAAGAGGGCCTGACGCCATCTGTCAAGCATGGTGGAGGTAATGTGATGGTCTGAGGTTGCTTTGGTGCTGGTAAAGTGGGAGATTTGTACAAGGTAAATGGGATTTTGAATATGGAAGGCTATCACTCTAGTTTGCAACGCCATGCCATACCCTGTGGATAGCGCTTGATTGGAGCCAATTTCATCCTACAACAGGACAATGACCAAAAGCACACCTCCAAATTATGCATGAACTATTTAGGGAAGAAGCAGGCAGCTGGTATTCTATCTGTAATGGAGTGGCCAGCGCAGTCACCAGATCTCAACCACATTGAGCTGTTGTGGGAGCAGCTTGACCGTATGGTGCGCAAAAAGTGCCCATCAAGCCAATCCAACTTGTGTAAGGGGCTTCAGGAAGCATGGGGGGAAATTTCTCAAGATTACCTCAGCAAATTAACAGCTAGAATGCCAAAGGCCTGCAATGCTGGAATTGCTGCAAAGGGAGCATTCTGTGTCGAAAGCAAAGTTTGAAGGAGAAAATTATTCTTTCAAATAAAAATCATTATTTCTAACCTTGTCAATGTCTGGACTATATTTTCTAATCATTTTGCAACTCATTTGATGAATAAAAGTATGGGTTTTCATGGAAAACACAAAATTGTCTGGGTGACCCCAAACTTTTTAACGGTAGTGTAGGAAATGACACACTCTAGGGCACGCACCCCGTAACCATGGGAATGGCATGCTATGGGGGACCGATCTGCTGGAGTGGACAGGCATGTATTGAATGCAAGGTTTGGGGAGTGGCTGGATCGCATTCACATGTATATAAATGGGGGATTAACATATGCTTGGTTCATCATGTATGGGGTGACTTTATACCATGCTTGTTTGTATGTGAGGAATTTGCATATATGCCGTGATTGGCTGATATTCACTCTGACCTCTGGTACTGTCCAATGGGACCACAGGTACCTCTAATTACACACATGATAGGCGCCTTGATTAATTGCATTTGAACATATATAAGGTAACTGATGTATAGTCTGTTGCCATTGCCTTTTCTTATACCCTGATGGAGGGATACCATACCCTTTGTTACTGAAAATATATATGCCATTCCCCTGATGAATCTCCCGATGTTGAGGAAATGCATCGGGAGGCATACTTAGGGTCATTGTAGGGCTGACTAGTGACTGAGGGTCAGCTGTGGACTGCCCTTGTAAGGGCAGGAGTCTTGGGGTCCTAGGGCCAGCTTGTGCAACTAAGGGCATAATAGGGTCAGTCTTTGACGACTATCCAGATAGGTTTGGTGTCTCTGGATGGGAAGACCCGTGCTGCAGGACTGGTGAGACTGTTCCTTTTTCTTCACTTTTTATCTCTTTTTTACACACACAATACTGTCTCATAACAGGAGCTTCTTTGTGGTTTAGGTAAAAGTGAATTGATAAACGATTGTTGCCCTTGAACTGCAAAATTAAGGATATTATCTTTCTTTGATGGGCGAGGACTATTTCAATATATGTCTGTTTGTGCGTGTCTATATGTGTTTTAGTCTTTTTAACTCTGCTATTTTTGCTGCATTACCACACAGAGTTCTAGCAGCAGACATATCTCTACAACAACTGTTAAGAGGAGACTTTGTGCAGCAGGCCTTTATGGTAAAATACCTGCTAGGAAACCACTGCTAAGGACAGGCAACAAGCAGAAGAGACTTGTTTGGGCTAAAGAACACAAGGAATGGACATTAGACCAGTTGAAATCTGTGCTTTGGTCTGATGAGTCCAAATTTGAGATCTTTGGTTCTAACCACCGTGTCTTTGTGCGACACAGAAAAGGTGAACGGATGGACTCTATATGCCTGGTTCCCACCGTGAAGCATGGAGGAGGAGGTGGCCCCAAACACACCTCCAGGCTGTGTAAGGGCTATTTGACCAAGAAGGAGAGTGATGAGGTGCTACGCCAGATGACCTGGCCTCCACAGTCACCAGACCTAAAACCAATCGAGATGGTTTGGGGTGAGCTGGACTGCAGAGTGAATGCAAAAGGGCCAACAAGTGCTAAGCATCTCTGGGAACTCCTTCAAGATTGTTGGAAGACCATTTCCGGTGACTACCTCTTGAAGGTCATCAAGAGAATGCCAAGAGTGTGCAAAGCAGTCATCAAAGCAAAAGGTGGCTACTTTGAAGAACCTAGAATATAAGACATATTTTCCGTTGTTTCACACTTTTTTGTTAAGTATATAATTCCACATGTGTTAATTCATAGTTTTGATGCCTTCAGTGTGAATGTACAATTTTCATAGTCATGAAAATACAGAAAAATCTTTAAATGAAAACGTGTGTCCAAACTTTTGGTCTGTACTAATATATATATATATATATATATATATATATATATATATATACTGTATATATATATATATATATATATATATATATATACAGTTATATGAAAAAGTTTGGGCACCCCTATTAATCTTAAGCTTAATGCTTTATAAAAATTGTTGTTTTTGCAACAGCTATTTTAGTTTGATATATGTAATAACTGTTGGACCCAGTAATGTTTCTGCCTTGAAATGAGGTTTATTGTACTAACAGAAAATGTGCAATCTGCATTCAAAAAAAATTTGACAGGTGCATAAGTATGGGTACCCTTATCATTTTCTTGTTTTAAATACTCCTACCTACTTTTTACTGACTTACTAAAGCACTTTTTTTGGTTTTGTAACCTCATTGAGCTTTGAACTTCATAGCCAGGTGTATGCAATCATGAGAAAGGCTACTTAGAGTGGCCACTTGCAAGTTGTTCTCCTGTTTGAATCTCCTCTGAAGAGTGGCATCATGGGCTCCTCAAAACAACTGTCAAATGATCTGAAAACAAAGATTATTCAACATAGTTGTTCAGGGGAAGGATACAAAAAGATGTCTCAGAGATTTAACCTGTCAGTTTCCACTGTGAGGAACATAGTAAGGAAATGGAAGAGCACAGGGACAGTTCTTGTTAAGGCCAGAAGTGGCAGGCCAAGAAAAACATCAGAAAGGCAGAGAAGAAGAATGGTGAGATCAGTCAAGGGCAATCCTCAGACCACCTCCAGAGAGCTGCAGCATCAACTGGCTGCAGATGGTGTCACTGTGCATCGGTCAACTATACAATGCACTTTGCACAAAGAGAAGCTGTATGGGAGAGTGATGCGAAAGAAGCCGTTTCTACAAGCACGCCACAAACAGAGTCGGCTGAGGTATGCAAAAGCACATTTGGAGAAGCCAATTTCTTTTGGGAAGAAGGTCCTGTGGACTGATGAAACCAAGATTGAGTTGTTTGGTCATACAAAAAGGCGTTATGCATGGCGGCAAAAAAACACAGCATTCCAAGAAAAACACTTGCTACCCACAGTAAAATTTGGTGGAGGTTCCATCATGCTTTGGGGCTGTGTAGCCAATTGCGGCACCGGGAATCTTGTTAAAGTTGAGGGACGCATGGATTCCACTCAGTATCAGCAGATTCTTGACAATAATGTTCAATAATCAGTGACAAAATTGAAGTTACACAGGGGATGGATCTTTCAGCAAGACAATGATCCCAAACACCGCTCCAAATCTACTCAGGCATTCATACAGAGGAACAATTACAATGTTCTGGAATGGTCATCCCAGTCCTCAGACCTGAATATCATTGAACATCTGTGGGATCATTTGAAGAGGGCTGTCCATGCTCGGCGACCATCAAACTTAACTGAACTGGAACTGTTTTGTAAAGAGGAATGGTCAAAAATACCTTCATCCAGGATCCAGGAAATCATTAAAAGCTACAGACAGCGACTAGAGGCTGTTATTTTTGCAAAAGGAGGATCTATTAAATATTAATGTCACTTTTCTGGTGAGGTGCCCATACTTATGCACCTGTCAAATTTTGTTTGAATGCAGATTGCACATTTTCTGTTAGTACAATAAACATCATTTCAAGGCAGAAACATTACTGTGTCCAACTGTTATTACATATATCAAACTGAAATAGCTGTTGCAAAAACACCAATTTTTATAAAACATTAGGCTTAAGATTAATAGGGGTGCCCAAACTTTTTCATATAACTGTATATATACACACACACACTATATATCTATATATAGATATATCTATATCTATATATATATTGATAGCAATTTTCCACATTTTAGTTAATTTAAAAACCTACCATAAGGGCATCTGTGCAATTATTATGATTAATTTATGATAAATAGTGACCCTTCTTCTGGAATCATGTACTGTAAAAGATATGATGGTTGACATTGATTGTATTTATGGAATGTCTATTATTCATCTAGCTTTTTCTGTTCAAACATGATTCACTTTTTAATTGTCACGTGAAAATTCAATAAAAAAATTCTTGTTTGAATTATTGTGGAGTTTGGGGGTCTTGTTCTTGTTTAGGATTTTCCCTTTAATGTTGGTCTGATGGTGTTGTATGGCATTTCCTATATCTAATAATAATAAAAAAACAGGTTAATTTTGAAAAGCAATAAATTCAATAACTGCATTTGCATATAGTCTGCACATGAGTTTTGGTTTGTTTTGTTTTTCTCCTTGTACATCTTGTATTTTGAAATAATATAGAAAAAATATATATTTTAAACTGTACCTAGAAAACACACCCTGGAGATCTTAAATTCCTGAGGGGTCAGTAATGTGTTACTTTGTTGCTGGGGACCTTGTGAGAAGCTTCTATTTGTAATATAAATAGCGACTCAGTTCTCATGTTGTTTTAGGATGCAAGCCATGAAAATTCTACTGTCCTTAAAATGTAGGCATAGTTGTGGGTCAGTGAAAAAATAAAAGAAGCAATAAGAGCTTTTCTTTTTAAGACCTTGCCAAGGTGATTGCTTGCAACAAAAAAATGTAAGTTCAGATCAGGGCAAGACTCAACAAAAGATTTCTGTGCTGACATTTACTATCTAATCTCTTTTTGAAATCAGTAAAGCCAGAGCACCTTGTTATGGCAGTAGTTTAGCTTTTGGTGATGGATTAAAGGTGGCAGAACCATTTCCTTGCATGGATACGGAGAGAGACATCGCCTGCTGTATTTTGTGCCTCACAGGCTATGAGAGTACACTCATTTAACATGTGTGAAATTCCTAACAGCTTCCTTGGTCTCTTAGGCTATAGCCCAAGTCTCTTTAAACAATCTTGAAATTCACAATCAGTAACTAAGCCCATATGTATTATCAAAAGATAGGCTTTAAACAGGAATCATTCCCCACATTGAGCTTGGCTGGTCAGGGATTAAACAAAATGGTAAATAGTCAAAATTGACTCCACATGACTTCAAATATTCTCAGAAGTTTTATAAGTACTCTGTAAAATTAACAATTATTTACACAGTAGTACCTCTGCCAGTGAAGCAAATTTCCAAGACACATAGTCTAGCAATAGGTACCATCTGAGATAATATCAATATAATTTTCCTCAAGTTTTACAAAAAATTTTCCAGAATGCGTTCGTTTGTAGTGAACTGAAAAAAACAATTCATAAAATTGGTAGCTGTGTCCACCATTTTGTTGTACAGTAGGTGATCATCAAAAAGTAAAAAAAAAATGCTCCACCATTCAGTCCTTTGCGCTTCTTCTTTTTGCCTTCTCCTGATGAGTGCATCCTCGTCAACCTGATATTCTCAATGCCAAGGCTTCTGGTGCTGACTAGGCCTTGCGTGTCAGTCAAGGTCTTGTTAGTGCCTCGGGAGACGTACATTATTATGTTACAGTGGTGCGGCATGCAGTTATGTCAGAGGACTAGTTGGCTCCTGAAGCCCCAGACTAGATTTAGCAGTTGGAAGAAGATATGCACAATGAGGAAAGATAAAAAGGAAGGGCACGTAGGAATGAACAGCCGGCTGCGGGGGCTACAGTACAATGTGGTATTTTTTTTCTTTAAAGTTTGTTTACTATGCTCTGGGTTCTGGAGAGACTCCAAAGCATAGTAGGGAACATTCAACTCCCATTGAACAACTTTGAAGCTTATGGAATATTTCTGTAAAATTTGCATGTAGTGATGAGCGAGCACCAAAATGCCTGGGTACTCATTGCTCGGGTTGAGCAAACTGGAATACTCGGGTGCTCGACCCGAGCAACGAGCCCAATGTAAGTCTATGGGAAACTCGAGCATTTTTCAGGTGGCTCCCCCCGGCGGTCTGCAGAGGGCCTAAAAATTGCCCAAATCGATGGGAACAGTGCTCAAATGACATAGGAACAGCATGGGGAAGACCCCTGGAAGCATTTCTGACTCCCAGGTCACTTCTGTCAACAATGTTGTCAGAGGTATTACGCCACTTTTACGGACTCACAATAAAACATACCAAAACTAAACCAAAATGGATTTTCCTGGGAAATGTGTTAAGGAACATCCTTTCCATGACATATACAATGTATATAAAGCAAAATAAATAACCAAAACCAAAAATACTCCTCCACACCTTGGGCTATGTTCACACGTAGCGTTTTTGATGCGTTTTTGCACTTTTGCATTGCTTTCAACCAAGACAAATGCATTCACCAGGAAATTTCTTTTTAACATTTTACAACCTTATCTGGCCATGTGGTGTGTGACACATCATCAGACACATGCATACAGTGATGAAAAGTCATGAGAACAGCATGGGGAAGACCTCTGGAAGCATCTCTGACTCCCAGGTCACTGCCTAAAAGTGTGCCCATCATAAGTGATCCTTGGCGCATGCGAAGATGCCTCCCGCCATGAACCTGTCATTGCAGACTTGCAACAATCACCATCCACGTCCTTGTCCCACTGCAATGTTCAGTTGTCCCTACCCCATTCCTTGGAATGCAAGCGCAAGAATACAGGCAGCCACCCATCCGTCCACAGGCTGCAATACTATACTGCCAAATTTTTGACAGCTGCTTGCACTTGAAATGTGGCCTTTTAGGCTCGTGAAGGCGGAAGCTTTTCATAACCTCATGCCGGCTGCAGCCGGGTGTCCATACTCGGTCCCCAGCCGCCACTATATTTCCCAGATTGCCTCCGCCTTCCACAAGCATGGGTCCCACAACATTACCAATGCCCTCCCCAGTGCACTTACTGGGAAGGACCGCCTAACCACAAACACGTGGACCATTGAATGTGGCCAGGGACGGAACGGAGCCAGTCTACAACTTTTTTTGCTGACAGTTGTATTTAGCTCAGTGAAAGGACTGGCACTGAGGGAAACCCTATCTACCCTGCATGTCATTTCTCACAGGAAGTCCTGTAATGCAGCTTGTTGCGGAAGCAATGGCAGCCCGTCCAACATCAACTCGCCCTTGTCGGTGGTGCTTTGACACACAAACATCTTTCTTTGCGCATTTAATTTCTTGAATACAGAGTTGGACAATGGCCTGATCTGTAATGCGGTTTGAGAAATAACATGCATAAGCATGGCTGATCCACATTAAAAAAGCAGCCATAGAATGTCCAGGAACCTTGACCCACACTTTTCTTAGCCAGGGCTGCTTTTCGACATAGTTGGATGGGCCCACCAGAGTACCAGAGACTCCTCCGGCGGGCCCTGGCTTCTCCTTCAGGAGAGTTCACAGTGCCGAGGTGAGGCCATGATGATGATAGAGGCCACCATCTGCTTAGTTTCCTGTTACTTGGAATGCAAGTGCAAGTATGCAGCCAGACACCCACCCACAGGCCGCAACACTAAACTGCCAGATTTCTGGGCAGCTTTTTGCACTTGAAATATTGCCTTTTAAGCTTGTGGAGGCGAAAGCTTTTCACAACATCATGCCGGCGGCGGCCGGGTGTCCATACTCGGTCCCCAGCCGCAACTACAGTTAGGTCCATATATATTTGGACAGAGACAACATTTTTCTAATTTTGGTTCTAGAAATTACCACAATGAATTTTAAACAAAACAATTTAGATGCAGTTGAAGTTCAGACTTTCAGCTTTCATTTGAGGGTATCCACATTAAAATTGGATGAAGGGTTTAGGAGTTTCAGCTCCTTAACATGTGCCACCCTGTTTTTAAAAGGACCAAAAAGTAATTGAACAGATTAAATAATTGTAAATAAAATGTTCATTTCTAGTACTTGGTTGAAAACCCTTTGTTGGCAATGACTGCCTGAAGTCTTGAACTCATAGACATCACCACACGCTGTGTTTCCTCCTTTTTGATGCTCTGCCAGGCCTTCCCTGCGGTGGTTTTCAGTTGCTGTTTCTTTGTGGGCCTTTCTGTCTGAAGTTTAGTCTTTAACAAGTGAAATGCATGCTCAATTGGGTTGAGATCAGGTGGCTGACTTGGCCATTAAAGAATATTCCACTGGTTTGCTTTAATAAACTCCTGGGTTGCTTTGGCTTTATGTTTTGGGTCAATGTGCATCTGTAGTATGAAACGACGACTAATCAGTTTGGCTGCATTTGGCTGGATCTGAGCACACAGTATGGCTCTGAATACATCAGAATTCATGCTGCTGCTTCTGTCCTGTGTCACATCATCAATAAACACTAGTGACCCAGTGCCACTGGCAGCCATGCATGCCCAAGCCATCACACTGTCTCCGCTGTGTTTTACAGATGATGTCATATGCTTTGGATCATGAGCTGTACCACACCTTCGCCATACTTTTCTCGTTCCATCATTCTGGTAGAGGTTGATCTTGGTTTCATCTGTCCAAAGAATGTTCTTCCAGAACTGTGCTGGCTTTTTTAGATGTTTTTTAGCAAAGTCCAGTCTAGCCTTTTTATTCTTGATGCTTATGAGCTGCTTGCACCGTGCGGTGAACCCTCTGCATTTACTTTCATACAATCTTCTCTTTATGGTAGACTTGGATATTGATACGCCTACCTCCTGGAGAGTGTTGTTCACTTGGTTGGCTGTTATGAAGGGGTTTCTCTTCACCATGTAGATTATTCTGCGATCATCCACCACTGTTGTCTTCCGTGGGCGCCCAGGTCTTTTTGCATTGATGAGTTCACCAGTGCTTTCTTTCTTTCTTTCTTTCTAAGGATGTACCAAACTGTAGATTTTGCCACTCCTAATACTGTAGCAATTTCTCGGATGGGTTTTTTCTGTTTTTGCAGCTTAATGATGGCTTGTTTCACCTGCTTGGAGAGCTCCTTTGACCGCATGTTTACTTCACAGCAAAACCTTCCAAATGCAAGCACCACACCTCAAATCAACTCCAAGCCTTTTATCTGCTTAATTGAGAAAGACATAATGAAGGAATTGCCCACACCTGTCCATGAAATAGCCTTGGAGTCAATTGTCCAATTACTTTTGGTCCCCTTAAAAACAGGATGGCACATGTTAAGAAGCTGAAACTCCTAAACCCTTCATCCAATTTTAATGTGGATACACTCAAATGAAAGCTGAAAGTCTGAACTTCAACTGCATCTGAATTGTTTTGTTTAAAATTCATTGTGGTAATGTCTAGAACCAAAATTAGAAAAATGTTGTCTCTGTCCAAATATATATGGACCTAACTGTATATTTCCCGGTATCGCCTCCGCCTTCCACAATCACGGGTCCCACAACATTACCCGTGCCCTCCCCAGTGCACTTACTGGAAAGGACCGCCTAACCACAAACATGTGGACAGGTGAATGTGGCCAGGGACAGTACGGAGCCAGTCCACAACTTTTTTTGCTGACAGTTGTATTTAGCTCGGTGAAAGGACTGGCATAGAGGGAAACCCTATCTACCCTGCGGGTCATTTCTCACAGGAAGTCCTGTAAAGCTGCTTTAACTTGAAATGTGGCCTTTTAGGCTTGTGGTGGCGAAAGCTTTTCACAACCACATGCCTCATGCCTCGTGTCCATACTCGGTCCCCAGCCGTCACTATTTCTCCCGGTTTTGTCTCCATCTTCTACAAGCGCGGGTCCCTGAACACTACTGCTGGTACTTTTCTGTGGGAATTTGCTTGCCTCCTACCAGCCTGGAATATTTCCAGCAAACTATGGTATGACGCCATGGTATTAGCACTGCCCCCAGTACCAGTAGCGAAGCCATCCCCAATTTCCTTCTCAGGAATTTTATTTGTTAGACTGAGTGGCTGCCAAAATACATTTTCTCACAAAGGAGCTGAAGATAGAGTGGCAGTAGGTGCAAGTTCCTCCAGCATGTTAGATATTAGAGGGTGAACGGCAGCACATTGGATCAGTGGTTAGCACTGAAGACTTGCAGCGCTGGGATCGTGGGTTCAAATCCCAGCAAGGACAACATCTACAAGGACTTTGTATGTTCTCCCCATGTTTGCGTGTGTTACCTCCTCAGAAAAATAGAAGCCATAGAGTGTCCTGAAACCTTCCCACACACTAAGCCAGGACTGCTTCTTGGCAGGGTTGGACGGTTCCACCAGAGAATCCTCTGGTGTGCCTTGCCTTCTAACTCAGGAGAGTTCATGATTGCGCTAACTTTGCAGCTGCTATGAGGCTCTTGAGCAGGGGAGAAAGGTTAGCCCTCAGAATCAAATCCTCTGGTGGGCACAATGTTTTTCAATCTGAAACAGCTTCTCAGTGGGAGTTGTATTTCACCACAGCAATATTCTTTAGCTCCATGAAAGGACTGGCATAGAGGGAAACCGTATCTACCCAGGCTGTCATTTCTCCGTCACCAGGTTCCGCCCATTGTCACATACGACCATGCCTGGCTGTATGTTCAGCGGTGAGAGCCACAGATCAGGCTGCTATGTTTCAGCTTTCAACAACTCTGCAGCGCTGGGTGGTTTGTCAATTAAGCATTAAGCATGTTATCTTCAGCACAGCCTGTTGCCGCTTGGCCAAGGCAGTGCTGCAGTGCTGTCAGCTTGTGACTGATGTGGTCATTTCGGAGATGGAGGAGGAGGTGCATGAGCTGAACAATGTGATTACATTGTTGTTAAATTGGTGACACTGTTTTATATACTAAAGAAAGATCCTATTGTTTGTTTTTTTTTACTTTTTTTTTTATTTTAAGACAAATGCATTCACCCGGAAATGTCATTTTAACATTTTACAATCTTATCTGGCAATGTGGTGTTTGACACATCATCAGACACATCCTGTTTTATTTATGATGGAGGCACTCTGAAAGTCATAAAGCCTATTTTTATTGGGACATCAGACGGCCCTTACTATTCTTAAAAGGCCTGCCGTCGGCCGTAGCTATTGTTAGAGAGCCATCAGCCGGCTATGCTTTGTTGTTCCCATTATTAACAAGTGGGTCTCCTATACTGTTATTGCATATCCAGTGACTGCAAGGGCTGCTACAAATTTGGACGCAACCCAATACCCCTTTGAAGAGTCATAGAGGAGGGTCTCAGTAAAAAAAAATGTTCCCATTATAAAGGAGCGGGTCTCCTATAGTGGTAATGCCCATGCTGTGACTGCAAGGGCTGCCAAAATTTGGGAAAAACCCCACTAAGAATTTAAAGACACATAGAGCAGGGCCACAGTAACAAGGTACGACATGTTCCCATTAGAAAGGAGAGAATCAGCTATACAGTTATAGGGTATGCAGTGAGTCCAACGGCTGACCAATTTTAGGAAAAACCACACTAAGAATTTAAAGACACATAGAGCAGGGCCACAGTAATGACAAATTCCCATTAGAAAGGAGAGAGTCTCCCATAATGTTGGCCTATGCAGTGCATGCAAGGGCAGCCAAAAAAATGGAGGCACTTCAATGCCCCTTGGAAGAGACGTGGAGGAGGGCCTCACAAACAAATGTTCCCATTAGAAAGGAGCGGGCCTCCTATACTTGTAATGCCCATGCACTGAGTGTAAGGGCTGACAAACATTTAACCCTGGGGGGTATACATGGACATACTGTATAAAATTTTTTTTTTAAGGGCATCATAAACACCCTTTAAAAAAATTAGGTCGGTGTTGCATCAAGGACCACGGTCACCATGGTGATATGGTGGTGGAGGACAAGAGCAAGTAGCCAAAATCAGGAAACGTATACCCATGTGTTGGTGTGAAAAGGTGCATGGGAATACACCTCCCAAGAAAAGACACTGGATTGGAGTTTATGTTACGCTGCTATCATTCGGTGGTGTTGAGAAGTCTGGCCCAATCAAGCCCTTGTTCATTTTTATAAGAGTCAGCCTGTCAGCATTTTCAGTTGACAGGCGGATGCGTTTATCAGTTATAATTCCACCAGCGGCACTAAAAACCCGCTCTGATAATATGCTGGCGGCAGGGCAGGCCAGGACCTGCAAGGCATAGAGAGCAAGTTCATTCCACGTATCCAGCTTGGATACCCAATAATTATAAGGTACAACAGAATCACGAAGGACGGTGGTACGGTAGGCAAGGTACTCCCTCAGCATCTTCCCAAACTTTGCACTCCTTGTGAGATTCCCCCGCGCCTCAGGGCCTGTCCGATTAGAGGGTCTGAGAAAACTCTCCCTGAACTTTGACAGTGTTCCCATGCCTCTGCTGGATTGAAGTTGTGTCTCTCTCGCCTGTAATCCTTGGTTGTCCAATGTAGTGTGCTCACTGCCGCCAGCGTTTTCAGATGGGAATTTTTTTCATAGTTCCGCAATAAGGGCCTTCTGGTACAACTCCATTTTTGTAGACCTGTCCGCCTCAGGAATCAGAGATATAAAGTTCTCCTTGTAGTGTGGGTCTAGAAGTGTCACCAACCAGTAATGACTGTCACCCAAAATTTTGAGAACACGAGGGTCATGGGAAAGGTAGCGTAACAAACTAGGCCATGCGTGCCATACTACTAACAGGCAAGACTTCCATGTCCTCACTAAGAGGATGACTGACCATGCTCTCCTCCTCCTCCTCTCTGTCCTCTGGCCATCCACGCTGTACAGACGGTATGACAGCTGTGCAGGTAGTACCATCTATAGTGCATGAAACTAGCTCCTGTACTTCCTCCTCCTCCTCCTACTCCTCTTCCTCAGTCACCCAATCCACGTTGGGATGAGATGAGGCTTGTCTGTGTGGAATCAACCTGTATGGTTCCTTGCTCCATCTCATCGTGCTCCGCCTGCAATGCATCCTCTTTGATTGTGAGCAGAGAGCATTTCAGAAGACAGAGAAGTGGGATGGTGACGCTAATTATGGCATCATCGCCGCTCACCATCTTGGTGGAGTCCTCAAAGTTTTTGAGGATGGTACATATGTCTGACATCCATGTCCACTCCTGAGGTCTTATGTGTGGAGTCTGAACTGAATACCGACGGCCTTATTGATGCTGGTACTCAACAACTGCCCTCTTCTGCTCACAAATCCTTCCCAACATCTGCAGTGTAGAGTTCCAATGCGTGGGGACATCACACACCTGTCAGTGAGCTGGAAGCTGCAAACGCTGCTGAAACACTGCCAGGGCGGCGGAAACTGTAGCTGACTTTATAAAATGGGCACACAGGCGGCGTACTTTAACAAGCAGATCCGGCAGCTCCGGGTAGGATTTGAGAAACCGCTGAAACACGAGGTTAGGCACATGGGCCAGACATGGAACGTGTGCGAGCTCACCTCTCCTCAGAGCCGCCACCAGGTTCCGGCCATTGTCACACACGACCATGCCTGGCTGTAGGTTCAGCGGTGGGAGCCACAGATCTGCCTGCTCTTTCAGAGCTGTCCACAACTCTTCAGCATTGTGCGGTTTGTCACCTAAGCATATTAGCTTCAGCACAGCCCATTGCCGCTGGGCCGAGGCAGTGCTGCAGTTCTTCCAGCTTGTGACTGATGTGGTCATTTTGGAGATGGAGGCTGAAGAGGAGGCTGAGGAGGATGAGGTGCAGGAGCTGTAGACCGTGGGTGCAACCCTGATTGACCTAGGGCCCGCAATCCTCGGCGTCGGGAGGACGTGTTCCATCCCAAGGTCCTACTGGGTCCCAGCTTCCACTATGTTAACCCAGTGTGCCATCAGCGAGATGTACCGTCCCTGCCCACAAGCACTTTTCCACGTGTCCGTGGTTAGGTGGACTTTCTCGATAACTGCGTTGTTGAGAGCACGGCTAATGTTTTGGGACACGTGCTTGTGTAATGCTGGGACGGCACACAGGGAGAAATAGTGGCAGCTGGGTACCGAGTACCGATGAATGGCCGCTGCCATCAGGTTGCGGAATGCTTCCGTCTCCATGAGCCTAAAAGGCAACATTTCGAGCGCAAGCAGTCGTGAAATGTGAGAATTTAGTAGTGTGGTCTGTGGGGCTTTGGCTGCATATTTGCGCTTGCGTTCCAAGGACTGGGGTATGGACAACTGAACGCTGCGCTGGGACAAGGACAAGGACGTGCTTCCTGATGCTGCTACTTGAGAGTGTGCAATGACAGGTGCAGCGCAGGAGGCCTCTTCGCATGCACCATGGACAGGGGATTGGCTTGCATGCACAACAGCGGAAGAAGCAATTGTGCCACCCGCAGACAGTGTCGGGTGCTTTGCTGCCATGTGCCTGATCATGCTGGTGGTGGTCAGGCTGGTCGTTTTTCGACACCTGCTGATGCTGGCCTGGCAGGTGGTGCAAATGGCCTTTTTGGGGTTGTTGGCAGACTCTTTAAAAAACAACCAAACTCGGGAAGACCTAACAGTTGTACTGGCAACTTCCTTCGTGTTGGTGTTACGGGGAACGGTTGCCTGACTTCTGTCTGTGGCCACCACACTGCTTCTTCCTGCCTGTTGGGGTGCTCTGCCTCCCTCCCCCTCTGTGCTGCTGTTCTCACTCTGCATGTCCTCCTGCCAGGTTGGGTCAGTTACTATATCATCCACCACCTCGTCTTCTACTTCCACACCCTGGTCCTCCTCCTGACTTTCTGGCAATTGTGTCTCATCATCGTCTATCTCTTGTGACACTTTCCCACCGTCGCCTTCATGTGACCGTGGCTGCTCAAATATTTGGGCATCGCTACATGCCATCTCCTCTTGCCCCGCTTCAAGTGGACCGGGCGAGAGGCCCGAATCTATAAATGGAAAAGTGAACAGCTATTCAGAGTGTCCGAGTGTGGGATCAGTTGTCTCTGGATACTCGGCATAGTGGGAGGAAGGAGGATTAGGGTGAGGAATATGCAGTCCAGACTCACGGCTACTGAGACTTGACCGTGTGGAAGACAGGGTGGTGGTGGCTAAATGACTGGAAGCATTATCTGCTATCCAACCAACAACCTTTTGACACTGCTCTGGGTTCAATAGTGGTGTGCTGCGGTCCCCTAGAAATTGGGACAGGAAGGTCAGGCGAGAAGATGTGGGTGTTTGTTGTGGCACAATTTCGGCTTGCCCACGGCCTTGTCTTCGGCTTCTGCATGCACCATTACCATCACGTCCAGTTCTCGGTCCCTTGCCACGTGCCTTGCCCATTTTAAATGGAGGACAGTATCTTCCACGCTCACTACAAATGACTGAGTTTGGAGCGAATTTATATGTGATCTGTGTGACGGAGAAAACAGAGTTTTAAATACCTGGCCTATAGGTTAGTAGTTTGACCAGCAAACTGCTGTGAATTGCTTCACTGACACACTGAAAGAAATTTTTAATGGAGGCCAGAAATGGCAGTATTTTCTGACAACGTAAATGTGAGCCGTGTGATGGAGAAAACACAGTTTTAGATACCTGGCCTGTAGGTAACTATTTTGAACAGCAATCTGGTGTCCATTGCTTCACTGACACACTGAAAATTTTTTTTAATGGAGACCAGAAATGGCAGTATTTTCTGAAAACATATATGTAATCCGTGTGATGGAGAAAACACGGTTTTAAATACCTGGCCTGTAGGTAACTGTTTTGAACAGCAAACCAGTGTCAAAAACTTTGCTGACACGCTGAAATTTTTTTTAATGGAGGCCAGAAATGGCAGTTTTTTCTGAAAACGTATATGTGATCCATGTGATGGAGAAAACACAGTTTTAAATAGATGGATTTTTAGCGCTGTAATATGGAAAGGACCTGGCTGTGTTCTGCAGTGCCAACAAGCAAATGGCGCAGAAAAACAGTGTTCTCTTGATTGCTTTTTAAGCAAATAATGAGAATTAAGATGCAAAAACAATTATCATTGGCCCCTGAGACCTGGGCCTATTTCCAGAAATATCTAACAGCAGCAGCCGACAGAACTGGAATGGAGCCTTTTGTGCTATGTGCACTGCAGTCTGCTATATACCCTGCCTGCCTACCTATATACACTGCCTGCCTGATATCTCTGCAGATGGATTAGTTAGTCGTCAAAAGGACTGTTTGTTAAGATGGATATGTGTAATGTACGGTTTGTCTCCCTACACTACCTACTACACAAGCAAATCTCTCCATAGCTCAGCAGCAGCTCTCCCTACACTGTCCGATCCGGAGTGACTGTGACAAGCATGGCAGCGCCAGGTCTGATATATACCTGATGACGCTGTGCGGCCAGCCAGTCACTGTAATGCCCATAACCAACATGGCTACGGCATTACAGTGCATGGCAGGCAATCCCTGGATGTTCATTGGCTCTCTAAAGAGCGCCAAACATGCAGGGAGGGGACCCGAGTTCCCGCCCGAGCAACCCGGAAATACTCGCCGAGCGCTGAGCTTGTCGAGCACCATGATGCTCGGGCGAGTACCGAGTAGTGGCGAGCACGTTCGCTCATCACTATTTGCATGATTTGGCAAATTTGAGTACTGGTGGATTTGATCATCTCTAATAGGTATCTGTTTTTGTGGAAAAGTCTATCTTCGGTTTATTTCTTTAGTACTTTCCATCTCTCTGCTTTTTTTGTTATTTCTATTAGGAAAAATAATGAAGACATTCCAAAATATTTTTGCATACAACAAACTCTTTATAGCCAGTTGTAATATTACTAGACATGAGCGAATAAATTTGAGTCAAATTGAATTCTACTCAAATTTTACCAAACTCTAATCATTGGGAAAAAGTGAGTTTTTCGTAATTACTTTCCCCGCTGATTCAGCAAAATGGCTTTAACATTTTTTTAACCATAATGTGACATCAAAAGATTTAAAAAGTAAAAAATCATTATACTCACCTCACTGCTCACTACTTTGACTCTTCCACTACGCTACCCTACCTTTCTGGTCCTCGTCACTTCATCAGATTCCCCTCTACTTGCAATGAAATCTTTGTGTCTCTTGCACTGTGCTAGACATCTGTGTGCCAGGATGCCTTAGGGGGTTTTGTGCAGGCATGTGGAAGGTCAAGTATTGTCATGTAATTAAGCTGGGAGCAGCCGGGATCAGAAGATGCACAGAGGGCTGGACAGGTGATGGTGAATAACAGAGAGGCCGGAAAGGTGAGTCAAAAATGAGTATAACAATTTTTTTTTTACTTCTTAGATATAACGTTTATTACGCTCTGGTGTTTGGAAAGACATCAATATTAGACATTTTTTCTTCTGGTTCTCATTATAATAACTCATACATATTTTATATGTATTAAACCCTGAACCACTTTTGAGCTCTTTAATGCAAATACAGCCTTATTAATATCCAAGCAATTTCAACCTGTCTGTTAAATAGATCATCCATTATCATCCGTTTGTCAGACAAATACGGCAGTATCATGCATTTTAGGCTAATTAAATTGTTAAATGGTATAAAAATTATCCACTTTTGGGGGAAGATGCCTGCCTTGCTGGTGTTTATTAGTGATGCACGAGCATGCTTGCTACCACTCGGTGCTCGCCCGAGCATCTCACTGCTCGAGATGCTCGGCGCTCGCCGAGTATTTTTGGGGTTGCTCGGCGGGTGCTTGGGTCCCCTCCCGGCATGTATGGCGCCCTTTACAGAGCCAATGAACATGGGGAAACAGGGGAAAGGCGGAGGAGTCTGCTTATATGTAAAGTCATGTCTAAAACCCAGACTAAGGGAAGATATAGGAGAGGGAGAAAAGGGGGTCGAGTCCATGTGGGTAGAGATAGAGGGGGCAAAAAATAATAATAAAATATTACTAGGGGTCTGCTATAAGCCACCCAATATAACAGAGGAGAATGAGAATCTGCTATTAGGACAAATAGACAAAGTAGCAAAACATAATGAAGTGATTGTAATGGGGGATTTCAACTACCCGGATATTGACTGGGAAACAGAAACCTGTAGATCTCAGAAAGGAAAAAGGTTCTTGACAAATATTAAGGATAATTATCTCTCCCAACTAGTGCAGGAACCAACGAGAGGGAAGGCCGTGTTGGACTTAATATTGACTAATAGGCCTGATAGAATAACTGAGGTACAGATAAGGGGGCACCTAGGTAATAGCGACCATAATATTATCGACTTCAAAATGCCCTTCAGTAGGGTTATCAATAAGGGAACAACAAAAACATTAAACTTTAGGAGGGCGAAGTTTGATCAGCTGAAAGAAAGCCTTCAACTTATTGACTGGGACAAAGTTCTTAATCAAAGGAATACGAATAGTAAATGGGAAACCTTCAAAAGAATTCTGAATACTCAGTGCGAGAGGTATATACCGTATGGGAATAAAAGGGCCAGAAATAAGAGGAAACCAATATGGTTGAACAAGAACGTAAAAGGGGCGTTAAATAGCAAAAAAGAGGCATTCAAGAGATTAAAACAGGAAAACAGTAAGGAGGCACTAATGTGTTACAAGGAAAAAACGAGAACCTGTAAAAAACAAATAAAAATAGCGAAGAAGGAAACAGAGAGACGTATTGCTAGGGAAAGTAGATCAAATCCCAAACTGTTCTTTACGTATATAAATAGTAAAAGGATTAAATCGGATAATATTGGACCGATAAAAAGTGAGGAAGGCAAAATCATAGAGAAAGATGAGGATAAAGCTAATCTATTAAATAATTTTTTTTAGACAACTTTCACAAAGGAAATCGAACTAACAGGAGAAATGAGAAGTGACAAGCTTAATCCTCCACTAAGTATGACAAATCTAACCCAAGCTGGGGTACAGAAATGCCTCAGTAACATTAAAATAAACAAATCACCAGGACCTGATGGCATACACCCACGGGTACTAAGGGAACTAAGTAATGTGATAGACAGACCGTTATATCTTATATTTAATGACTCTGTTGAGACTGGGTATGTGCCACTTGATTGGCGACAGGCGAATGTAGTGCCAATATTCAAAAAGGGAGTGAAAAGTGACACCGGAAACTATCGGCCGGTGAGTCTGACGTCCGTTGTGGGCAAAATTTTTGAAAGCTTCATTAAAGAGGCAATTACGGAGCATCTTGATGCTAATAATCTTTTAATCCCGAACCAACATGGATTCATGAGGAATCGCTCCTGCCAAACAAACCTGATTGACTTCTACGAGGAAGTTAGCTCTCGAGTAGATCAGGGGGAACCAGTGGATGTCGTGTATCTCGACTTCTCAAAAGCGTTCGATAGCGTGCCACATAATAGGTTGGTATACAAAATGAGAATGATGGGGCTGGGGGAAAATGTCTGCAAGTGGGTAGCTAACTGGCTAAAGGATAGAAGGCAGAGGGTGGTTATAAATGGAATATACTAAGATTGGGTAAGCGTCACTAGTGGGGTACCACAGGGGTCTGTACTAGGCCCAATGTTATTTAATATCTTTATTAACGACATAGTCAACGGGATAAATAGTAAAATATCAATATTTGCAGATGACACAAAGTTATGTAAAACAATTAATACAAAAGAGGACAGTGCAGACCTACAGAGGGATTTGGATAAGCTGGGTATGTGGAGCATTAAATGGCAAATGAGGTTTAACGAGGAGAAATGTAAGGTCATACATATGGGAAGGAAAAATGGAAGTCACCAGTACTCACTGAATGGGAAATCATTGGGGAATTCAGAGATGGAGAAGGACTTGGGCATCTTGATTGATAGCAAACTAAATTGGAGTGCCCAAAGTCAGGCCGCTGCTGTAAGGGCAAACAGGGTAATGGGATGTATCAGAAGAGGTATAGCTGCAAAGGATGAGAACATTGTTCTTCCACTGTACAAAGCACTGGTCAGACCACACTTGGAATACTGTGCTCAGTTATGGGCCCCAATATATAGAAAGGATATAAATGAGCTTGAAAAGGTACAAAGGAGGGCAACAAAATTAATAAAGGGAATGGAGGGACTGCAATACCCAGAGAGGTTGGCAAAACTAGGACTATTCAGCCTGGAAAAGAGAAGGTTGAGGGGGGACATAAAAAATGTGTACAAATATGTTAGGGGACAGTATAGACACCTTGCCAGGGATTTATTCAAAAGGAGGAATATTACGGTAACAAGAGGGCATTCACTAAGACTGGAAGAGAAAAGGTTTCAGCACCAGCATAGGAAGGGGTTCTTTACGGTAAGAGCAGTGAGAATATGGAATTCACTGAGTGAGGAGACGGTAATGTCGGATTCACTACACCAGTTCAAGCGGGGACTGGATGCATTTCTAGATACCAGGCAGATTTCAGCGTATACTTAAAAATAAAATAAAATAGTAGGTTGATACAGGGATTTATTCTGACTGCTGGTTTCAGAGTCGGGAGGGAATTTTTCCTCAGGTGAAGATTGGCCAAATCATTTGGGGTTTTTGCCCTCCTCTGGATCAACTTTAGCAATTACAGAACTAACAGGTCGAACTTGATGGACGCAAGTCTTTATTCGGCTTTACAAACTATGTTACTATGTTACTATGTTACTATGCAGGGATTGTAATGCCGCAGCCATGATGGTTGCGGCATTACAGTGATTAGCTGGCCGCACAGCGTCATCAGGTCTATATCTGACCTGGCGCCCCCATGCTCGTCACAGTCTACTCCGGAATCAGGCAGTGTAAGGAGAGGTGCTGCTGAGCTATGGAGAGATTTGCTTGTTTCTTAGTTAGTGTAGGTATACCACCATATATTATTCAAATATCCATCTCAACTATCAGTCCTTCTAAGGACCAATCCAGTTGCATAGATATCAGTGCTAGGCACGCAGGCAGTGTATGCGGCAGCCTGCAGTGCATATTTCAAGAGGGTCCATTCCAGTTCTGTCTGCTGCCGGTGCTTTTACAGATATTTCTAGAAATACCCCAGGTATCAGGGGCCAGGAATAATTTTTTTTGGATCTTAATCCTCATTATTTGCTTAAAAAGTTATCCAGAGAACACCATTTTTGTGCGCCATTTGCTTGTTGGCACTGCAGAATACAGCCAGATCCTTTCCATATTACAGCGCTAAAAATCCATCTATTTAAAACTATGGTTTGTCCATCACACGGATCACATATAAGTGCGCTGAAAATTCTGCCATTTCTGGCCTCCATTTAAATTTTGTTGCAGTGTGTCAGTGAAGTTATTGACACGAGGTCACTGTTCAAAATAGTTACCTACACGCCAGCTATTTAAAACTGTGGCTTTCCGTCACACGTATCACATATAAATGCGGTTCAAATCCAGCCATTTGTAGTGAATGTGGAAAATATTGTCCTCCATTTAAAATGGGCAAGGCGCTTGGCAAGGGACGGGGAACTGGACGTGATGGTGATGGTGCATGCAGAGGCCGAGGCCGTGGGCTAGCTGAAATTGTGCCACAACAAACACCCACATCTTCTCGCTCGACCTTCCTGTCCCTATTAATAGGGGACCACAGAACACCATTATTGAACACAGAGCAGTGTGAAAAGTTATTGGTTGGATAGCAGATAATGCTTCCAGTCACTTAGCCACCACCACCACCATCCTGTCTTCCACACGGTCAAGTATCAGTAGCCGTGATTCTGGACTGCATATTCCTCACCCTGATCCTCCTTCCTCCCACCATGTCGAGTGCCCGGAAGCAACTGATCCCACACTTGGACACTCTGAAGAGCTGTTCACTTTTCCATTTATAGATTCAGGCCTCTCACCCCGTCCACTTGAAGTGGGGCAAGAGGAGATTGCATGTAGCGATGCCCAAATACTTAAGCAGCTACGGTCACATGAAGGCGACGGTGGGAAACTGTCACAAGAGGTGGACGATGATGAGGCACAATTGCCAGAAAGTAACTGACCCAACCTGGCAAGGGGACATACAGAGTGAGGACAGTACCACACAGGGGGAGGGAGGTGTAGCACCACAACAGGCAGGAAGAAGCAGTGTGGTAGCCACAGACAGAAGGCAGGCAACCGTTCCCGTAACATCAACATGACGGAAGTTGCCAGTACAACTGTTGGGTCTTCCAGAGTCTGGTTGTTTTTTAAAGACTCTGCCGATAACCCCAAAAAGGCCATTTGCACCACCTGCCAGGCTAGCATCAGCGGGGGGTAGAACAACTACCAGCCTGATCACCACGAGCATGATCAGGCACACAGCAGCAAAGAACCCAACTAAGTGGGCCGAACCCCAGGGTCCAGTGTCTGCGGGTGGCACCACTGCTTCTACTGATTTTGTGCGTGCATGCCAATCCTCTGTCCATGGCGAATGCGAAGATGACTCCTGCCCTGCACTTGTCATTGCACACTCTCAACTAGTACCATCAGCAAGCTTGTCCTTGTACCAGCGCAGCATTCAGTTGTCCCTACTCCAGTCCTTGGAACGCAAGCGCAAATACAAAGCCAACGCCCCACAGGCCATACTACTAAATTCACACATTTCGCAAAGTTCGAAATGTTGCCTTTTAGGCTCGTGGAGACAGAAGCTTTCCGCAACCTGATAGGGGTGGCTGTCTCTCTGTATTCGGTCCCCATCCGCCACTATTTCTCCCGGTGTGTCGTCCCCGCATTACACGAGCACGTGTCCCACAACATTAGCCGTGCCCTCAAAAATGCAGTTACTGGGAAAGTCCACCTAACCATGGAAACGTGGACAAGTGCTTGTGGCCAGAGACGGTACATCTCACTGACGGCACACTGGGTTAACATAGTGGAAGCAGGGACCCAGTCGGACCTTGGGAAGAAAAACACGTCCTCCCAATGCCGAGGATTGCGTGCCCTGGGTCAATCAGGGTTGCCCCCACATTCTACAGCTCCTGCACCTCCTCCTCTTCAGCATCCATCTCAGAAAAGACCACATCAGTCGCAAGCTGGAAGCACTGCAGCACTGCCTCAACCAACCGGCAATGGGCTGTGCTGAAGCCAATATGCTTAGGTGTCAAACCGCACAATGCTGAAGAGTTGTGGACAGCTCTGAAAGAGCAGGCAGATCTGTGGCTGACACTGCTGAACCTAAAGCCAGGCATGGTCATATGTGACAATGGTCGGAACCTGGTGGCAGCTGTGAGGCGAGGCGAGCTGACACACGTGTATCATGCCTGGCCCATGTGCTTAACCTCATGGTTCAGAGGTTTCTCAAAAACTACTTGGAGCTGCCGGTTCTGCTTGTCAAAGTACGCTGCCTGCGTGCCCATTTTAGAAAGTCACCTACAGCTTCTGCCACCCTTGCCATGTTTCAGCAGCATTTGCAGCTTCCGGCTCACCAACTGGTGTGTTATGTCCCCATTCGTTAGAACTCTACACTGCAGATATTGGGAAGGATTTGTGAGCAGAAAAGGGCAGTCGTTGACTGCAAGCATCAACAAGGCCATCGGTATTCAGTTCAGACTCAACACATAAGACCTCAGGAGTGGACATGGATGTCAGACATATGTACCATCCTCCAAAACTTTGAGGACTCCACCAAGATGGTGAGTGGCAATGACGCCATAATTAGCGTTACCATCCCGCTTCTCTATCTTCTGAACTGCTCTCTGCTCACAATCAAAGAGGATGCATTGCAGGAGGAGCATGATGAGATGGAGCAAGTAACCATACAGGGTGATTCCACACAGCCCAGTCTCATCTCATCTCAACGTGGATTGGTGACAATGAGGAGGAGGAGGATCTAGTGTCATGCGCTATAGACTGTACTACCTGTACAACTGTCATACTATCTGTTCAGCATGGATGACCTGAGGACAGGGAGGAGGAGGAGGAGAGCATGGTCAGTCGTCCTCTTCGTGAGGACACAAAGTCTTGCCTGTTAGCAGTCTGGCACGCATAGCTGAGTTTATGTTACGCTGCATTTTCCGTGACCCTCGCGTTCTAGAAATTTTGGGTGGCAGTCATTACTGGTTGGTGACACTTCTAGACCCACGCTACAAGGAGAAATTTCTCTCTCTTATTCCTGAGGCGGACAGGTCTACTAAAATATGACAGTACCAGAAGGCCCTTGTTGCGGAACTATTAAAAAAATTCCCATCTGAAAACGCTGGCGGCAACGAATGTCACAGTTCATTGGACGACCAAGGAGTCCAGGCAAGAGAGACACAACTCCAATCCAGCAGAGGCAAGGGAACACTGTCAAAGTTCTGGGACAGTTTTCTTAGATGCTCCCAGCTTACAGGCCCTGAGGTGCGGGGTACTCTCACAAGGAGTGCAAAGTTTGGAAAGATGGTGAGGGAGTACCTTGCCGACCGTACCAATGTCCTCCGTGATACCTCTGTGCCTTATAATTATTAGGTATTCAAACTGGACACAAGGCATGAACTGGCACTCTACGCTTTGGAGGTCCTGGCCTGCCCTGCCGCTAGTGTTTTGTCGGAGAGGGTTTTTAGTGCCGCTAGTGGAATTATAACTGATAAGTGCATCCGCCTGTCATCTGAAAATGCTGACAGGCTGACACTTATAAAAATGAACAAGGGCTGCATTGGGCAAGACTACTCAACATTACCGAATGATAGCAGCGTAACAAACTCAAATCCAGTGTCTTTTTTTGGGAGGTCTATACCCATGCACCTTTTCACACCTACACATGGTTATATGCTTCCTGATTTTGTCTATTTGCTCTTGTCCTCCTCCTTCTCCTCATCCTCCATCACCGTATCATTCACCACCATATCTACCTTATCACCTCCTCTACGTCTCTTGCAAAGAGCATTGGAGTTCCTCCAAATTTTAGGCAGCTTTTGCATTCACTGCATAGCCAAACACTCTGGGAGAACTACTTCCTAATAATGGGAACCTTGTTTTTAGGATGCTCGCTGACCTCTACGTCTCTTGCAAGGGGCATTGGAGTGCTTCCAATTTATTGGCAGCCCTTGCAGTCACTGCATACGCAATAATAGTATAGGAGACACACTCGTTAATAATGGGAAGAACAAAGCATAGCCGGATGATGGCTCTCTAACAATAGCAAGGGCCGACTGCAGGCCCTTTAAGAATAGTAAGGGCCGCCTGATGGCCCTATAAAAATAGGCTTTGTGACTTTCAGAGTCCCTCTATTATAAATGAAACAGGGTGTGTCTGATGATCTTTCACACACCACATGGCCAGTTAAGGTTGTAAAATGTTAAAATGGAATTTACCAGTGAATGCATTTGTCTTGGTTGAAAGCAATGCAAAAGCGCAAAAATGCATCAAAAAAGAAATGCTACGTGTTAATTAGAGATGAGCGGTGTTCGACTCCAACTGTTCATCAATCTCAAATTCGAGATGTTTTGGGCGGTGTTTGAGCCGTTCGGTGAACACGAACGATTTGAAAAAAAAAACGGCTGTTTGAGGTTATGTTCGATAACTGTTCGTGCACCAAAATCATAACTGGATTTCTTCTCAGTAACGCTAAAAATTAATGTTAATACGCAGTTTGAGTGTACAGCGGGGCGGGGGGAGGGGCAGGGGATTGATCTCTGCAGGAATAATGAAGATCTTTTTTTTTTCTCTTTCCCACATTTACAGTGGGGAGGTGCAGTCTGTCAGCCTATCAGCAGCGCACACACAGAGCGAACTGTTTTTTTTCACACAAGCCAAGGGCATGTGTCATTGGCAGTGTATGTCACATGTCCTTGCCCTATAAGATCCCCTATTTTCCCCGTCGCCACCATTTTCTCACTGCAGCAGCTGCGTGTTAGACGGCACCGCTGTTGCTGTGTGCGCTATACTTTGTTAATTTCAAGACAATTTTCGCACAAATCTACAGATAGCTTGGGAGTAGGGAAGAGTTGTGATTGCAGTCCTTTTAAGGACTAGGTTACATCATTTCATACGACTTTTATCAGGCAGGTCTGTGCTCTTAAATAGATAGGTTGGGAGTAAAGACAAACTGTAATTGCAGTCCTTTTCAGGGCTAGGTTACATCAGTTCCTATCACTTTTTGCCAGGCAGGTCTGTGCCAGTGCTGTGCAAGTTTTTTTCACAGCATTTGGGTAAATCTAGCAAAGCAAATCCTTTTTGGCCTATTGCAGAGTGTGTTAGTCAGTGGAGTAGCCTATCTGTGTTGCAAGCTACACCACCTGTGTATAGAATACAAATTTTCTTACTGCACCTAGTGAAGTAAAACCTTTTGGGCATAGCATCATTCTATTAGTCCATCTATACTAACCTCCACCAGGTTGCAAATTCAATATAATTTTTTTCTGCATCTAGCTCTGAAAAAATATTTCAGCTTCTAGCAGTGTGTGGGACTTGGTCTATTAGTCCATCTATACTAACCTCCACCAGGTTGCAAATTCAATATAATTTTTTTCTGCATCTAGCTCTGAAAAAATATTTAGGCTTCTAGCAGTGTGTGGGACATGGTCTCTTAGTCCATTTATACTGACCTCCATCAGGTTGCAAATTCAATATAATTTTTTTCTGCATCTAGCTCTGAAAAAATATTTAGGCTTCTAGCAGTGTGTGGGACTTGGTCTATAAGTCCATCTATACTGACCTCCATCAGGTTGCAAATTCAATATAATTTTTTTCTGCATCTAGCTCTGAAAAAACATTTAGTCTTCTAGCAGTTTGTGGGACTTGTTCTATTAGTCCATCTATACTAACCTCCACCAGGTTGAAAATTAAAAGTATTTTTTTTCTGCATCGAGCTCTGAAAAAATATTTAGGCTTCTAGCAGTGTGTGGGACTTGGTCTATTAGTCCATCTATACTGACCTCCATCAGGTTGCAAATTCAATATAATTTTTTTCTGCATCTAGCTCTGAAAAAATATCTAGGCTTCTAGCAGTGTGTGGGACTTGGTCTATTAGTCCATCTATACTAACCTCCAACAGAGTGCAAATTAAAAATATTTTTTTTCTGCATCTAGCTCTGATAAAATATTTCAGCTACTAGCAGTATGTGGGACATGGTCTATTAGTCCATCTATACTGACCTCCATTAGGTTGCAAATTCAATATAATTTTTTTCTGCATCTAGCTCTGAAAAAATATTTGGCCTTCTAGCAGTGTGTGGGACTTGTTCTATTAGTCCATCTATACTAACCTCCACCAGGTTGCAAATTAAAAATATTTTTTTTCTGCATCTAGCTCTGAAAAAATATTTAGGCTTCTAGCAGTGTGTGGGACTTGGTCTATTAATCCATCTATACTGACCTCCATCAGGTTGCAAATTCATTATAATTTTTTTCCGCATCTAGCTCTGAAAAAATATTTCAGCTTCTAGCAGTGTGTGGGACTTGGTCTATTAGTCCATCTATACTAACCTCCACCAGGTTGCAAATTCAATATAATTTTTTTCTGCATCTAGCTCTGAAAAAATATTTAGGCTTCTAGCAGTGTGTGGGACTTGGTCTCTTAGTCCATCTATACTGACCTCCATCAGGTTGCAAATTCAATATAATTTTTTTCTGCATCTAGCTCTGAAAAAATATTTAGTCTTCTAGCAGTTTGTGGGACTTGTTCTATTAGTCCATCTATATTAACCTCCACCAGGTTGAAAATTAAAAGTATATTTTTTCTGCATCGAGCTCTGAAAAAATATTTAGGCTTCTAGCAGTGTGTGGGACTTGGTCTATTAGTCCATCTATACTGACCTCCATCAGGTTGCAAATTCAATATAATTTTTTTCTGCATCTAGCTGTGAAAATTTTTTTAGGCTTCTAGCAGTGTGTGGGACTTGGTCTATTAGTCCATCTATACTAACCTCCATCAGGTTGCAAATTCAATATAATTGTTTTCTGCATCTAGCTCTGAAAAAATATTTCAGCTTCTAGCAGTGTGTGTGACTTGGTCTATTAGTCCATCTATACTGACCTCCATCAGGTTGCAAATTCAATATAATTTTTTTCTGCATCTAGCTCTGAAAAAATATTTAGCCTTCTAGCAGTGTGTGGGACTTGTTCTATTAGTCCATCTATACTAACCTCCACCAGGTTGCAAATTAAAAATATTTTTTTTCTGCATCTAGCTCTGAAAAAATATTTAGGCTTCTAGCAGTGTGTGGGACTTGGTCTATTAATCCATCTATACTGACCTCCATCAGGTTGCAAATTCATTATAATTTTTTTCCGCATCTAGCTCTGAAAAAATATTTCAGCTTCTAGCAGTGTGTGGGACTTGGTCTATTAGTCCATCTATACTGACCTCCATCAGGTTGCAAATTCAATATAATTTTTTTCGGCATCTAGCTCTGAAAAAATATTTAGGCTTCTAGCAGTATGTGGGACTCGGTCTCTTAGTCCATCTCTACTGACCTCCATCAGGTTGCAAATTCAATATAATTTTTTTCTGCATCTAGCTCTGAAAAAATATTTAGGCTTCCAGCAGTGTGTGGGACTTGGTCTTATAGGCCATCTATACTGACCTCCATCAGGTTGCAAATTCAATATAATTTTTTTCTGCATCTAGCTCTGAAAAAATATTTAGGCTTCTAGCAGTGTGTGGGACTTGGTATATTAGTCCATCTATACTGACCTCCATCAGGTTGCAAATTCAATATAATTTTTTTCTGCATCTAGCTGTGAAAATTTTTTTAGGCTTCTAGCAGTGTGTGGGACTTGGTCTATTAGTCCATCTATACCAACCTCCATCAGGTTGCAAATTCAATATAATTTTTTTCTGCATCTAGGTCTGAAAAAATATTTCAGCTTCTAGCAGTGTGTGGGACTTGGTCTATTAGTCCATCTATACTGACCTCCATCAGGTTGCATATTCAATATAATTTTTATCTGCATCTAGCTCTGAAAAAAATATCTAGGCTTCTAGCAGTGTGTGGGACATGGTCTATTAGTCCATCTATACTAACCTCCAGCAGAGTGCAAATTAAAAATATTTTTTTTCTGCATCTAGCTCTGAAAAAATATTTCAGCTACTAGCAGTATTTGGGACATGGTCTATTATTCCATCTATACTGACCTCCATCAGGTTGCAAATTCAATATAATTTTTTTCTGCATCTAGCTCTGAAAAAATATTTAGGCTTCTAGCAGTGTGTGGGACTTGGTCTATTAGTCCATCTATACTGACCTCCATTAGGTTGCAAATTCAATATAATTTTTTTCTGCATCGAGCTCTGAAAAAATATTTAGGCTTCTAGCAGTGTGTGGGACGTGGTCTATTAGTCCATCTATACTGACCTCCATCAGGTTGCAAATTCAATAGAATTTTTTTCTGCATCTAGCTCTGAAAAAATATTTAGGCTTCTAGCAGTGTGTGGGACTTGGTCTATTAATCCATCTATACTGACCTCTATCAGGTTGCAAATTCATTATAATTTTTTTCTGCATCTAGCTCTGAAAAAATATTTCAGCTTCTAGCAGTGTGTGGGACTTGGTCTATTAGTCCATCTATACTGACCTCCATCAGGTTGCAAATTCAATGTAATTTTTTTCGGCATCTAGCTCTGAAAAAATATTTAGGCTTCTAGCAGTATGTGGGACTTGGTCTCTTAGTCCATCTATACTGACCTAAATCAGCTTGCAAATTCAATATAATTTTTTTCTGCATCTAGCTCTGAAAAAATATTTCAGCTTCTAGCAGTGTGTGGGACTTGGTCTCTTAGTCCATCTATACTGACCTCCATCAGGTTGCAAATTCAATATAATTTTTTTCTGCATCTAGCTGTGAAAATTTTTTTAGGCTTCTAGCAGTGTGTGGGACTTGGTCTATTAGTCCATCTATACTGACCTCCATAAGGTTGCAAATTCAATATAATTTTTTTCTGCATCTAGCTCTGAAAAAAATATCTAGGCTTCTAGCAGTGTGTGGGACATCGTCTATTAGTCCATCTATACTAACCTAAAGCAGAGTGCAAATTAAAAATATTTTTTTTCTGCATCTAGCTCTGAAAAAATATTTCAGCTACTAGCAGTATTTGGGACATGGTCTATTAGTCCATCTATACTGACCTCCATCAGGTTGCAAATTCAATATAATTTTTTTCTGCATCTAGCTCTGAAAAAATATTTGGGCTTCTAGCAGTGTGTGGGACTTGTTCTATTAGTCCATCTATACTGACCTCCATCAGGTTGCAAACTGAATATAATTTTTTTCTGCATCTAGCTCTGAAAAAATATTGGGCCTTCTAGCAGTGTGTGGGACTTGTTCTATTAGTCCATCTATACTGACCTCCATCACGCTGCAAATTCAAAATAATTTTTTGTCTGCATCTAGCTCTGAAAAAATATTTGGCCTTCTAGCAGTGTGTGGGACTTTCTCTATTAGTCCATCTATACTGACCTCCATCAGGTTGCAAATTCAAAATAATTTTTATCTGCATCTACCTCTGAAAAAATATTTGGGCTTCTAGCTGTGTGTGGGACTTGTTCTATTAGTCCATCTATACTGACCTCCATCAGGTTGCAAACTGAATATAATTTTTTTCTGCATCTAGCTCTGAAAAAATATTTGGCCTTCTAGCAGTGTGTGGGACTTTCTCTATTAGTCCATCTATACTGACCTCCATCAGGTTGCAAATTCAAAATAATTTTTTGTCTGCATCTAGCTCTGAAAAAATATTTGGCCTTCTAGCAGTGTGTGGGACTTTCTCTATTAGTCCATCTATACTGACCTCCGTCAGGTTGCAAACTGAATATATTTTTTTTCTGCATCTACCTCTGAAAAAATATTTGGGCTTCTAGCTGTGTGTGGGACTTGTTCTATTTGTCCATCTATACTGACCTCCATCAGGTTGCAAACTGAATATAATTTTTTTCTGCATCTACCTCTGAAAAAATATTTGGGCTTCTAGCTGTGTGTGGGACTTGTTCTATTAGTCCATCTATACTGACCTCCATCAGGTTGCAAATTGAATGTAATTTTTTTCTGCATCTAGCCCAGCCAATAGTTTTGGCCTAATACCACAGTTTGGCCACTCAGCTCTGCTCGGTTCCCATCCATTGTTTTTTTGTGCAAACAACTCCAGAGTTGTGAATTAGTTAACCACCAAAATGAGTGGAAAAAGGCCTGCTGCTGGTGGAAAGGGGAATAGGCGTGTTGGGAAGGGGAAAAAAGGTTGTGTCCGTGGAGTAGGTGTTAAAGCAACAGTAACATCTGCAGAAGAAAGACCATCTTCCAGCCAAACTAAAATGTCTACTTCTTTTAGCGGACAATGTGATAAGATCCCTTTCTTACGGCCATGCCAATCGCTACAAATTCCAGATGAGGCACAAAAACAGCAGGTGCTTCAACGGATATCAAGTGCTCCTTTAAGTGGGCTCTCCTCCACATCAACTTCAACATCACAAATACTCCAGTCCTCAAAGGTGTCACCCCAATCGCACTTGCTTCCTCACAGCTCCCAAATCTCCAGCTGCCCGTCTGAGTATGAGGTAGACCAGATGGTTGAGTCTGCAGAGCTGTTTACTCATACTATAGCCTGGGAATCAGAGGTCGACTCCAGCGCTTCTGTGAATCCAGACGAGGAAATGATCTGCACTGATGCCCAGAATCTTTATGAGTCGGATCCAGGACCAGACGCAGAAGGTTCTGACCATAATGTAGACCCTCATTCCCAAACTGTAACTCCTGTTGGTGGAGACAATGAGGAAGACGATGATGAGACTCAAATACCTGATTGGAGCGACAACTTTAGTTTTTTGTCAGGGCAGGAACAGGTTGGCTCTGAGGACGACGGGTGTGATAACGCACAGGGTGATGATGATGAGGTTGGAGATCCCACTTACTGTCAACCCACAGTCAGCCAAGAGATGAGGTCAGCAGAGGAGGTGGAGGAAGATGCTAGTGACGACGAGGTCAGGTTGCGCCTTCCTGGACAGAGACGTAGTACTGGAAGCACGTCAACAACTGCATCCTCAAACACAACTCTGCCTCTCACCACAAGTCGTGGTGGCTCTTCAGGTCGCATGGGTGCTAAGCCTTGCATAGCCTGGTCATTTTTTCAGATCGATAAAGATGACCCAACTCGTGTTATCTGTAACATTTGTCAGCAAAAGCTAAGTAGAGGCCAAAAAATACATAGTTTGAGTACTTCATGCATGAACCGGCACATGGACATGAAGCATAAGTTGCAGTGGGAAGCTCAGTGTGCTACAATGCGGCCTAGCCGGCCGGGCCAACCACCGTCTGCCATATCTTGTGCATCCGCGGCCTCTTCATCCTCTGTGACTGGGGAGACAGCAGTGACACCTGTTTTGGGGCGCAGACCTGCCACCTCTTTACCCGCAACAGCCAGCGTGATTGGCAGGTCATCATTTTCTTTGGAGGTGGTAACACCAGCTGGTGTTGAGCGCTGTCCGACATCGATAGCACCACCTTTGGATCAAGGCAACCTAACATGTCCGCCTGCATCTTCCTCACAGACCGGCAGTTTGCCGGGGACACCCTTATCAACACTGTCTAAGCACAATAGCCAGCCCTCGGTCCCTCAGATGTGGACAAGTAAAAGACCATTTCCTCCTAGCCATGAGAAAGCTAAGAGGTTGAATTTCACCATCTGCAAGCTCTTGGCTACAGAAATGCTGCCTTTCCGCCTGGTGGACACAGAGGATTTTCGAGACCTTATGTCCGTCGCAGTGCCCCAGTACCAGATGCCCAGTCGGCACTACTTCTCAAAGAAAGGTGTGCCTGCGCTCCACCAGCATGTCGCACACAACATCACCGCTTCTTTGAGAAACTCTGTGTGTGACAGGGTGCATTTCACCACAGACACTTGGACGAGTAGGCATGGACAGGGGCGTTACATGTCGCTGACTGGGCACTGGGTAACTATGGTGACAGCAGGACAAGGGGCTGCTGTCCAAGTCTTGCCGTCCCCACGAGTTGTGCGTCAATCCTCTTTATGTCAAAGTTCCTCCACTGCTTCTGCCTCCTCAACCTCCTCTCGGTCTTCCACCTGCACCCAAAGCCTGTCTGGTCATACCACAAGCTTTCTAACTGCGCAGAAGGGCTCAACGTCATCAGGCGGTTTTTACTTTGAAATGTCTGGGAAATGTGAGTCACACAGCTGAGGAGTTGTGGTCAGCTCTGGAGAACCAATTTCATGAATGGTTGTCTCCACTGGACCTGAAACCAGGGAAGGCCGTGTGCGACAATGCTGCAAACCTGGGTGCGGCCCTTCGCCGGGGCAATGTCACACACGTGCCTTGTATGGCTCACGTGTTGAACCTGGTTGTTAGGCAATTTTTAGCCCACTATCCCAGACTAGATGGCCTTCTGCAGAGGGCACGGTCGCTGTGTGCTCACTTCCGCCATTCGCATCCTGCAGCTCAGCGACTTACATCTCTACAGAAGTCGTTGGGCCTGCCACTTCACCGGCTAAAATGCGATGTGCCTACCCGGTGGAATTCAACTCTGCACATGTTGCAGCAACTGTGGCAGCACCGACAAGCCCTGGTGCAATACGTTCTGACGTATAGCCTGGGCCAACGAGATCCAGAGGTGGGGCAAATCACGCTGGAGGAGTGGTCTCAGATCAGGGACCTATGCACCCTTCTGCACAGTTTTGAAATGGTGACGAAGATGTTTAGTGCTGACGATGCCATTATCAGCATGACTATTCCGGTGATTTACATGCTGGAGCACATGTTAAACAGAATTCGGAGTCAGGTGGTGGCACAAGAGGAGGTGGAGGAAGTGGAGGAGGAGGAGTTGTATGCGGAAGGGCTAACATCTGCAAGGTCCAGACGGTCGGCAGCACCAAGGCGGCAGGCATGTGAGGGTGGGGGAGATGGTTTTACCAGGGCACATGGTAGCAGCCAAACTAGTGAGGAAGGTGCAGGAGCCCAGGAAGAAGTGGAGGACGAACTGATGGAAGACTCATCAGATGAGGGAGACTTTGATCACATTTCTGTTGTGCGAGGTTGGGGGGAGAGGACAGAGGAAGGAAGCATGATTGTTACCTCGCCACCAACACAACAGGGACTTGGTGCTCCTGGATGCACAAGACACATGAGTGCCTTCTTGCTGCACTACCTGCAACATGACCCTCGAATTGTGAGAATTAGAAATAATCCTGACTACTGGGTTGCCACACTGTTAGATCCCCGGTACAAAAGTAAATTTGCAGAAATTATTCCTGCCATAGAAAGGGATGCACGCATGCAGGAGTATCAGCAGAGACTGTTGCAGAATCTTACATGTGCTTTTCCACAAAACACCAGTGGTGCACGTAGTGAATCTCACAGTTCCAACTTGCCAACCGTGGGACCGTCAAGTGTTCAGCACTCAAACCGTAACAGAACCACAGTATCTGCTGGTAACATCAATTTTGCGGAATCATTTCACCACTTTTTTAGCCCATCCTTTGCAAGGCCACAGGAGACAAGAAGTCTGACACATAGTCAACGCCTAGAGACGATGGTACAGGAGTATCTCCAAGTAAACATTGAAGCCATGACTGTGTCACTGGACCCTTGCTCTTTTTGGGCTTCCAATCTGGATAAATGGCCGGAGCTAGCCACTTACGCCTTGGAGATCTTGTCATGCCCCGCAGCCAGCGTTCTGTCTGAACGTGTGTTCAGCGCTGCTGGTGGTGTGCTGACAGACAAGCGCACGCGGCTCTCCACTGATAATGTAGACAGACTCACGTTCATAAAGATGAACAAATCATGGATCCGAAACGACTTTTCTACCCCTGTGTCATCCTGGGGAGAGTAAAAGCTTGATGATTGGTTAAAATCACCCTACCAACCGTTTTAAGCTTTCAAATTACTAATCATGTTTATCTGTATCTTGACTGGAAAATAATTTGGGCTTTGTAGCAGTGTGCAGCACTAATTCTATTAGGCCATCTATAATAAGCTTCACCAGATTTAAAATTACTAATCATGTTTATCTGTATCTTGACTGGAAAATAATTTGGGCTTTGTAGAAGTGTGCAGCACTGATCCTATTAGGCCATCTATACTAAGCTCCACCAGATTTAAAATTAATAATAATTTTTAGCTGCATCTAGCCCGGAAAATAATTTTGGGGCTCCGAGATGTGCAAGACACATAAGTGCCTTCTTGCTGCACTACCTGCAACATGACCCTCATATTGTCAGAATTCAAAGTAATCATGACTACTGGGTTGCCACAGTCTTAGATCCCCCAAACTTTTCGATCAACCTTTTCATTTTAATAAAGACCAAAAAAATGGTCATTTTTGAAATTATAAGCATTAGCAGGTTATTAGAAACTGAAATCAAACAGTTTTCAACTCAAAACTTTATTCTAGGTGATGTTACATTTTCACATAGGACCCCTTGTTCGAAAGGAGCTTCTGAACTCTCTCGTCCATTGAATTTGTCAGGTTTTGGATGGTTTCTGCTTCAATTGTTTTGCACGAGGACAGAATACCCTCCCAGAGCTGTTGCTTAGATGTGAACTGCCTCCCGCCATCATAGACACTCCTTTTGATGATGCTCCAGAGGTTCTGAATGGGGTAGAGGTCAGGGGAGCATGGGGGTCACACAATAAGTTTGTCCCCTTTTATGCCCATATCAGCCAGAGATGCAGATGTTTTATGTGCAGCATGAGATGGTGCATTATCATGCAAAAAAATGATCTTGCTGTGAAATACACGGTTCTTCTTCTTGAACCATGGCAGGAAGTGCTGTTTGAGAAAATCCACATACATTATGGAGTTCATCTTTAGCGCCTTCAGGGATCCTAAAGGGGCCGACAATCTCTCTCCCCATGATTCCAGCCGAAAACATTACTCCACCTCCTCCTTGTTGGCGCTGTAGCCGTGTTTGCGTGGGGTGTCCATCAACGAGCCATCCTCCACTCCATCCATCTGGACCATCGAGCGCTGCATGGCACTCATCTGTGAACAAAACAGTTTTGAAATCAGTCTTCATGTAATGTTTGGCCCACTGGAGCCGTTTCTGCTTGTGTGAAGTGGATAGAGGAGGTCGACAGGATGGCGTATGCATAGCTGCAAACCTCTGAAGGACCCTGCATCTTGTTGTTCGGGGGACGTTAGAGGCACCAGCAGCTTCAAAAACTTGTCTGCTGCTATGACAAGGCTTTTTTTGCCGCTGCTCTTTTAACCTGACGTAATTGCCTGTAGGAAAGAGTCCTCAATTTGCCCTTATCAGCACGCACACGTGTGTACTGTGAATCAGCTACATACTTCTTGATTGCCAAGACACTTCATCCTGATCATCGCACAATGTTGATTGTAGTCATGCCTTGACCTAAACACTCCACAATTTGTTGCTTCTCAGCAGCCGACACATCCTTTTTCTTTCCCATTTTGGCAGAAAATGTAGGCTGCTTAATAATGTGAGAGAGCCTTCTTAAGTAGTCTTGCCTTTCATTGGGCACACCTGCCAAACTAATTAGCACAGGTGTATGCAATTGCTTACAGTGATATAAAGAGCCCTGACACACATCACCATCAATGAGTTTAACTGACAAACAAACAAATTCTTCCCTTATCACTCCTAAACACTTTTTGCATAATAATTTGGAACACAGTGTACATGTGCTTTTCCACAAAACACCAGTGGTTCACGTAGTGAATCTTACAGTTCTAACTTGCCAACCGTGGTCTGTATGGAGTTGTTCAATAAAGGGCCCAAAATTAAGATAACATAGATGGGAGAGGTCTCTATGAATAGGAATTCCTAAGTATTTGATACCCTGTGAGGGCCAGGCAAAGGGAAAGTTGGACTGGATGGAATCCTATATGGATTTGGTGAGGGAGACATCGAGGGCCTCAGACTTCGCTGCATTGATTTTAAAATTTGACCATGTAACAAAGTGATCTATTTCAGCCATAACAGCATGGATGGATATATGTGATTGAGTGATATATACTAGGACATCATCAGCAAATATAGAGCACTTGTACTCGGTGCCTCCCACCTCAATCCACCTAATATTGGGGTTATGGCGAATTGATGAGAGCAGGTGCTCCGTCACTAGGATGTATAAGAGAGGGGACAGAGGACATCCCTGCCTTGTCCCATTGGTGATTGTGAAAGGTGATGAAAATGTTCTGATGCACCCCCTGGGCCTTGGGACACCCGGAGCCGGACCCTTTTTGGTGGATGCTGGTGGTTGTAGTCTTCATGACGGCGACCCGGTTCCGTGGCTCAGGGTGGTCAAACCAGTGGCGGAACTATTTATGCGGTTTTGATGTTTAAATGTCCGACTACGCCACCCGTGGATTGCGGTCAGAGTGAACCGCCGCTGCAGGGCAGACCGCTGAGGCTGGTGTTGAGGGTGCAGCAGAGCGTAGCATAACTCCCCACGGGAGCAGTATAGCCTCAGGGCAGTGTATGCGGAGGATGGGGGTGATGGTGCAGGGCAGCAGCAGTAACGACACGGAGTCAGTGATGCAGCCCAGGCCCTTTACTCACAGTTCTTATTATCCAGACCACGTCTGCAGGTAACGGCTGCCCATGTCGTACTGTGCTCACCAGGTGAGGGGCTCAGACAACTCCCAGATAACTTTGGAGCACTTCACAGGACCCCCTTTGTGTGTCCTTTGTCTGGCCTTTCTTACCAACCCTTCTGTCCGGCTGCCTCGGGTCTCCTCTTGGTAAACTTGGCGCCAGTTTCCCTGACCCTATGTGGTGCCTTCCTAGCGGGTGTAGCGAGGGGCTGCGCCACATAAAATGTCACAGTCTCCGGTTTCTAGCTGAGGGTCGTTTCCTGCCTCCACTAGTTTCGGGGACCGGTCTCCCCCTTTGGCCTGACCCCTCCACGCAGGTGGATTCGGGCGTGCGGTGGCGACTCGCCCGTCCGCACCCCTGGGATCCCTTCATTCCTCGTTCCTGGAGCCTTCTCCGCTCCTCTTCCTTCCTTCTCCCTCTTCCAGGCCTGGGCCTCTGTTACTAAGCCCGCCTCCGGAGCAGAGCTCATGCAGAGCCCCTGCTCCCTGCCACTTCTGCTCAGACATCTCTGCACTGAATTAAGATGGTGCCCACCTTTTATACTCCCTTCTCAATGCACCCAGGAACTGCTTCCTCCCTGCTCCTGCACTACAGGGTTCCCCTTCCTCAGTGTTCCCTCCCCCCACTCCAGCCAGGGACAGGGACTGTCGTGCCCATCTCAGAGGCATATTGGTCACCCTGCCCCACGGCAATGTGGTGTAATGCATTCAGGTGTTGGGTCCTGATCCACACTTCATCCTTACCTGAGAGTGAGATATCACACCTCTGGGTGAGGTGCAATACCTCTGTAGCAACCGAGCCCTCAGGGTGCTACAGTTCCATTTATCTTCAGCCTAGGTGACGTATTGTGATACAGGGCCGTGATTTTGGCTATAAAAGGGTCCCCTAGACCCCTACCCCAAGCTTTTTAAGAGAATCATATATGGCGTGCCAGGAGACTCTATGGAATGCTTTCTCAGCATCCAACGAGAGTATCTAATTACAATTTTTTTACTGCATCTAGCCCAGGAAATACTTTGTGCCTAGTAGCAGTGTCTGCTAGTCAGCGGATTATCCCGGCTGTTAAGCAAGCTACACCACCTGTAGTTTGGACACTTAATTTTTTCAAAGGAAATGCTTCGGGACCACGGGATACTCAGTGAAGAGCATCAGGAGGCACCCCAAGGCATAGGGGCTGGGACTGGCAGTAGGATGCCTTGTGGTGGACAGCCGAGCTCGATCCTTATAAAAGCTTTTTAACTGCAGCAGCTTTAGTGGACGCTACTGGAGCTGGAATTACGCGGCTGCTGGCATGAGACTTGCCCTCCAATAGATCCTTGTAAATGGATTTAAAGTGTATTCATTCAAATTAGAGAGACAATTTAAATTAAAAAGCTTAGAGCTGCCTCCACCACAGGGGGGCTCGCTCGACCCACCAGCGGACAGGCACCAGTATTGGGAGAGGGGGGCTGGCCGTCAGGGTTCACCGCGGCTCTGGCACAAACCCGGCGACACGGAGGTGGCACGGGCAGGAGCGGACTGAACATGTCGGCTTCTCACTTTTTGGATTTTAGAAGGGCATGACATGCCTATATCTGTGTCTCCCCCTCCTTTTACTCCTCCACCTCTTTTCTTTTCGCATGACTATATGTACTTGTCACTTTTCCATGTGTTAGTTGTGTCTTCTGAGCAGTTTGTCAGCTTTTGGACACCTTTGAAGGTGTTTTCTATGTGTTTCTATGTGTTTTTGTTTGCCTGCCATTGGTTTTAACGGTGTTCGAAGGTGTTCGACGAACAGTTCGACGAACAGTTCGGCGAACACACGGGTGTTCGACGAACCGAACCGAACTCGAACACTACGGGGGTGGCTCAACACTAGTGTCTAGTGACACCTTGGTGTGTAGTGGTTTAGTTCTCCAACCCCAAGCGCCCTGCAAGCCTTGGGGATTCCAAGACTTGTGGAGCAGCCCCTTCCCCATCTGCCCCTAAAGCCACCAAAGTAACCCAGTGCCCAGTCAGTGAGATATAATGCCCTGACCATGCTTGCTCATCCAGGTGTCAGTGGTGAAATGCACCCTGTCATACATAGATTTTTTCAAGGAACGGGTGATGTGGTCTACGACATGTTGGTGTAGCACAGGCACATCTTTCTTATCGAAATAATGGTGACTGGGCAACTGGTACTGGGAGACTGCGACGGCCATCAGCTTTCAGAAACTGTCTGTATCCATCAGGCAGAACGGCAGCATTTCCATGGTCAACAGATTTGAGATTGTGGAGTTTAACCTCTTAGCTTTGGCATGTGTAGGAGTAAACAATCTTTTACGTGACCACAACTGCGGGACCGAGGGCTGGCTGCTGTGCTTAGAGAGGGTGGAGTAGGGTGAACAAGACAAACTGCTGGACTGTGAGAGAGATGCAGGTGCAGATGTTATGGTGGATTGAGAATTATGTGGTGTGCTTGGTGTCTGAGATCAGTCAAAAACAGCAGGCATATACACTTCTGTAAAAGCTAACGGGCTATCGCTCACCCCGACTGTAGCGAGTAAACAAGTGGAGGTTCTGCGGCTGGAGACCTGTGTGAAAACACTTGCCTTAGTTAAGGAGGAGGAAGAAGCAAAATATGCAATTGATGGGGCAGCCGGTGGTTGGCGAGGCACGCTAGTCTGCATTTTAGTGCAGTGAGATTCCCAGACTAACGCATGCTAATCGCGCATGTGCCAGTTTATGCATGTAATAGTCAAATTATTGGAAAATAAATAAATACATTTTTGCCTCTACTGAATCTTTTTTTGCAAAGGTCGCAGATAACATGAGTTGTGTCATCCTTTGCGGTCTCCAAAAATGCTCAGGCTAGGCAACCCTTGCCGCACCTGCGAATAACAGACCCACAACTGCTGCAGGCCACAGCCAGAGTTGTGGCTGAGAATGCAGTGTTTATTGTGGTTGCATCACTCCGTGTCTGTGTGGGAAGTAGCAATGTAATCTCCTAGTCTTTCTCCTTCTCCACTTCATCAGATTATCTACTCAGCTGCGTTCCTTTGGGTTCACACTAAAGTGGGGTCTACAAACTCATAGTGATCCTCTCTGTTCTCCCACTCCTTGCACTGAGAGTCACCCTCCTCTTTTTCCTGCCCCGACAGCACAGTACAGTCTGCGTGCCCTTCAGGTCTCATCAGGATCACCTTCACCCTAAGGGTTAACATCTGGTGAGGAGGGTCTGGACTCTGCTTGGACCCTACTTCGTCCGGCCCCGGATCCAAGTGAAAAAAATTTGGGTCATCGGTGCAGATGCTTTCCTTCTCTTCACTCTGTGAATCTTTGGCGCAGACTTCTGATGCCCATGGAATAGAATGTGTGAACAGCTCGGCAGACTCGCCCATCTATGGTTCCCTACAGTCAGTTGGATGATTAAAGAGTTGTGACACTGGGGGAAACAATGGTAATTGGGGTGGCTCTTCTGAGAACTGTACTGTGTGTGATATTGAGGTGGAGGTAGAGATGGAGAGGCCACTTGATTCAGCGCTTGCCATCCACTGGAGCACATGCTCTTTCTGGCCCTGATCTAGATGGCGTACTGCTATGTGGATGCCAAAGAAAGGGAGTCGAGTAGCCCTTCCAGTAACGGAAGTTGTCAAAATGCTCCGCAGTTACTCACTGCAGCAAAACAAACCTAGTTCTTATCTCATCCCTTTCTCACAGCCCTAAACAGGTATTCAATACTTTCAATTCTCTCCTCTGTCCACCAGCTACCCCTTCCTCTCCTCTCATCTCACAATAAGACATACAAAAACAAAACCAAAATGGATTTTCATGGGAAATATGTTAAGGAACATCCTTTCCAGGGTAATGACTTGTATATAAAGCAAAATAAATAATCAAAAACAAAAATGCTCCTCGACACCTTGGGCTATGTTCACACGTAGCGTTTTTGATGTGCTTTTTCACTTTTGCATTGCTTTCAACCGTGACAAATACATTCACCAGGAAATGTCATTTTAACATTTTACAACCTTATCTGGCCATGTGGTGTGTGAGATATCATCAGACACATAGTGTTTCATTTATGAAGGAGGGAATCTGAAAGTCACAAAGCCTATTTTTATAGGGCCATCAGGCGGCCTTTACAATTCTTAAAGGGCCAGCAATCGGCACTCACTATTCTTAGAGAGCCATCAGCTGGCTTTGTTTTATTGTTCCCATTACTAAAGAGTGGGTCTCCTATACTGTTATTGTGTATGTAGTGAGTGGCAGGGCTGCCCAAAATTTGGACGCACCCCAATACCCCTTTGAAGAGACATAGAGGAGGGCCTCCTGAAAACAAAGTTTCCATTATTAGGAAGTAGGTCTCACATTGTGTTTGCCTATGCAGTGAATGCAAGGGCTGCCAAAAATTTGGAGGCACTCCAGTGCCCCTTGAAAGAGACGTGGAGGAGGGCCTCATAAAAAAAATGCTCCCATTAGAAAGGAGCGGGCCTCCTATACTTGTAATGTCCAAGCACTCAGTGTATGGGCTGACAAACATTTATCCCAGGGGGGTATACATGAACATACCGTGTAAAAAAAAAATTTACGGGCATCATAAACACGCTTTAAAAAAATTATGTGGATGTTGCATCACAGACCATGGTCACCCTGGTGATATGTTGGTGTAGGATGAGGAAGAGGAGAAGGATTAGGACAAGAGCAAATAGCCAAAATCAAGAAGCGTATACCCATGTGTGGCTGTGAAGAGGTGCATGGGAATACACCTCCCAAAAAAGACACTGAATTTCAGTTTATGTTACGCTGCTATCATTCGGTGGTGTTGAGAAGCCTGGACCAATCCAGCCCTTGTTCATTTTTATAAGAGTCAGCCTGCCAGCATTTTCAATTCACAGGCGGATGCACTAATCAGCTATAATTCCACCAGTGGCACTAAAAACCCGCTCTGATAAAACGCTGGTGGCAGGGCAGGCCGGGACCTCCAAGGCATAGAGAGCCAGTTCATTCCACGTATCCAGCTTGGATACCCAATAATTATAAGGCACAGAGGATTCACGGAGGACGTTGGTACGGTCGGCAAGGTACTCCCTCATCATCTTCCCAAACTTTGCAGTCCTTGTGAGAGTACCCCGCGCCTTAGGGCTTGTGCAATGGGAGGGGCTGAGAAAATTCTCCCAGAACTTTAAAAGTGTTCCCCTGCCTCTGCTGGATTGAAGTTGTGTCTCTCTCGCCTGTAATCCTTGGTTGTCCAACGAATTGTGACCTCTGCTGCCAGCGTTTTCAGATGGGAATTTTTTTAATAGTTCCGCAACAAGGGCCTTCTGGTACAGCCTCATTTTTGTAGACCTGTCCGTCTCAGGCATAAGAGATATAAAGTTCTCCTTGTAGCGTGGGTCTAGAAGTGTCACCAACCAGTAATGACTGTCACCCAACATTTTGAGAATGCGAGGGTCATGGAAAGGCAGCGTAACATAAACTCAGCCATTCGTGCCAGACTGCAGACAGGCAAGACTTCCGTGTCCCCACCAAGAGGATGACTGACCATGCTCGACTCCTCCTCCTCTCTTTCCTCTGGCCATCCACGCTGAATAGATGGTATGACAGCTGTGCAGGTAGTACCGTCTATAGCGCATGAAACTAGCTCCTGTTCTTCCTCCTCATCACCTAATCCACGTTGGGATGAGAGGAGGCTGGGCTGTGTGTAATCACCTTGTATGGTTCCTTGCTCCATCTCATCGTGCTCCGCCTGCAATGCATCTTCTATGATTGTGAGCAGAGAGCATTTCAGAAGACAGAGAAGCGGGATGGTGACGCTAATTATTGCGTCATCGCCGCTCACCATCTTGGTGGAGTCCTCAAAGTTTTGGAGGATGGTACATATGTCTGACATCCATGTCCACTCCTGACGTCTTATGTGTGGAGTCTGAACTGAATACCGATGGCTTTGTTGATGCTGGTACTCAACAATTGCCCTCTTCAGTAGAGATGAGCGGTGTTCGACTCAAACTGTTCGCCAATCTCAAATTTGAGCTGTTTTGGGCGGTGTTCGAGTCATATGACAAACTTGAATGATTTGCAAAAAATTCGGCTGTTCGAGGTTATGTTCGATAATTGTTCGTTCACCAAAAGCATAACTGGATTTTTTCACAATAGTACTGTTAATCAATGTTAATAGACAGTTTCAGTGTAGCGTGGGCGGGGGGGAAGAGCAGGGGATGGATCCTGCAGAAATAATGCCGATCTCCATTTTTTTTTTTTCCCCGCATTTACAGTGGAGCGGTGCAGTCTGTCAGCCTATCAGCAGCGCACACACGCAGCAAAGTGCTTTTCTTTCACACAAGCAAGGGCATGTGTCATTGGATGTGTATGTCACATGTCCTTGCCCTATAAGACCCAGCCATTTTCCCTGTCGCCACCATTTTCTCACTGCTGCAGCTGAGTGTTAGACGGCACCGCTGCTGCTGTGGGCGCTATACAGTATAACTGTGAATTGTGAGCGAATTTCCAGTTACATAGAGAGATAGGTTTAGGGAGTAGGGACTAGTTCTAATTGCAGCCCTTTTGAGGGCTAGGTTACAGCAGTTCATGACACTTTTGCCATGCAGGTCTGTGGCAGTGCTGTGCAAGTGTTTTTCACAGCATTTGGAAAAATGTAGCACAGTCACTCCTTTTGGGCCTGTAGCAGTGTCTAGTAGTCAGTGGAGTAGCCCATCTGAAGCAAGCTACACCACCTGTGTATCTAATAATTTTTTTTTACTGCATCTAACCAAGGAAATCCTTTTGGGCATAGTAGCAGTGTCTTGTAGTCAGCGGAGTAGCCCACATGTGAAGGAAGCTACATCGCCTGTGTATCTAATTCTAATTTTTTACTGCATCTCATCCAGGAAATCTTTTTGGGCCTAGTAGCAGTGCGTGGTAGTCAGCGGAGTAGCCCACCTGTGAAGGAAACTACACTGCCTGTGTATCTAATTCTAATTTTTTACTGCATCTAACCCAAGAAATCTTTTTGGGCCTAGTAGCAGAGTCTGGTAATAAGCGGAGTTGCCCACCTGTGAAGGAAGCTAAGCCGCCTGTGTATCTAATTCTCATTTTTTACTGCATCTAACCCAGTAAATCCTTTTCAGCCTAGTAGCAGTGACTGGTAGTCAGCGGAGTAGCCCATCTGAAGCAAGCTACACCACCTGTGTATCTAATAAAAATTTTTTACTGCATCTAACCCAGGAAATCCTTTTGGGCACAGTAGCAGTGTCTCGTAGTCAGCGGAGTAGCCCACCTGTGAAGGAAACTACACCACCTGTGTATCTAATTCTAATTTTTTACTGCATCTAACCCAGGAAATCTTTTTTGGCATAGTAGCAGTGTCTTGTAGTCAGCGGAGTAGCCCACTTGTGAAGAAAGCTACACCGCCTGTTTATCTAATTCTAATTTTTTACTGCATCTAACCCAAGAAATCTTTTTGGGCCTAGTAGCAGTGTCTGGTAGTCAGCGGAGTAGCCCACCTGTGAAGGAAGCTATACCGCCTGTGTATCTAATTCTAATTTTTTACTGCATCTTACCCAGTAAAACCTTTTGGGCATAGTAGCAGTGTCTCGTAGTCAGCGGAGTAGCCCACCTATGAAGGAAGCTATACCGCCGGTGTATCTAATTCTAATTTTTTACTGCATCTAACCCAGTAAATCCTTTTGGGCCTAGTAGCAGTGCCTCATAGTCATTGGAGTAGCCCAGCTGTGAAGCAAGCTACACCGCCTGTGTATCTAGTAAAATTGTTTTACTGCATCTAACCCAGCCAATCCTTTTGGGCTAGTACCACAGTTTGGCCACTCAGCTCTGCTCGGTTTCCATCCATCGTTTTTTGTGCAAACAACTCCAGAGTTGCCAATTAGTTAACCACCAAAATGAGTGGAAAAAGGCCTGCTGCTGGTGGAAAGGGGAATAGGCATGTTGAAAAGGGAAAAAAAGGTTGTGTCCTTGGGGTAGGTAGTAAAGCAACAGTAACATCTGCAGAAGAAAGACCATCTTCCAGCCAAACTAAGATGTCTGCTTCTTTTCGTGGACAATGTGATATGATCCCTTTCTTACGGACACGCCCATCGCTACAAATTCCAGATGAGGTACAAAAACAGCAGGTGCTTCAACGGATATCAAGTGCTCCTTCAAGTGGGCTCTCCTCCACATCAACTTCAACATCACAAATACTCCAGTCCTCAGAGGTGTCACCCCAATCGCACTTGCTTCCTCACAGCTCCCAAGTCTCCAGCTGCCCGTCTGAGTATGGGGTAACACAGATGGTTGAGTCTGCAGAGCTGTTTACTCATACTATAGCCTGGGAATCAGGTCTGCTCCAGAGCTTCTGTGAATCCAGACGAGGAAATGATCTGCACTGATGCCCAGAATGTTTATGAGTCGGATCCAGGCCCAGATGAAGAAGATTCTGAGCATAATGTAGACCCTCATTCCCAAACTGTAACGACTGTTGGTGGAGACAATGAGGAAGACGATGATGAGACTCAGATACCTGATTGGAGCGACAACTTGACTTTTCGGTCAGGGCAGGAAGAGGTTGGCTCTGAGGACGACGGGTGTGAGAACACACAGGGTGATGATGACGAGGTTGGAGATCCCACTTACTGTCAACCCACAGTCAGCCAGTCATTGAGGTCAGCAGAAGATGTGTAGGAGGATGCTAGTGACGACAATGTTAGGTTGCGCCTTCCTGGATAGAGACGGATTACTGGAAGCACGTCAACAACTGCATCCTCAACCACAACTCTGCCTCTGACCACAAGTCGTGGTGGCTCTTCAGGTCGCATGGGCTCTAAGCCTTGAATAGCCTGGGCATTTTTTGAGATTGCAAAGGATTACCCAACTCATGTTATCTGTAACATTTGTCACCAAAAGCTAAGTAGAGGCCAAAAAATACATAGTTTGGGTACTTCATGCATGAACCATCACATGGATATGAAGCATAAGTTGCAGTGGGAAGCTCACTGGGCTACAATGCGGCCTAGCCGGCCGGGCCAACCACCGTCTGCCCCATCTTGTGCATCCGCGGCCTCTTCATCCTCTGTGACTGGGGGGACAGCAGTCAAACATGTTTTTGGACACAGACCTGCCACCTCTTTACCCGCAACAGCCAGTGTGATTGGCAGGTCGTCAGTTCATTTGGAAGTAGAAACGCCTGCTGGTGTTGAGCGTTCTCCGACATCGAGAGCACCACGTTGGGATCAAGGAAACATAACATGTCCGCCTGCAGCTTCCTCACAGACCGGCAGTTTGCCGGGGACACCATACTCAACCCCGTCTAAGCACAACAGCCAGCCGTCAGTCCCTCAGATGTGGACAAGTAAAAGACCATTTCCTCCTAGCCATGACAAAGAAATGCTGCCTTTCCGCCTAGTGGACACAGAGGATTTTCGAGACCTTATGTCCGTCGCAATGCCCCAGTACCAGATGCCCAGTCGCCACTACTTCTCAAAGAAAGCTGTGCCTGTGCTACACCAGCATGTCGCACACAACATCACCGCTTCCTTGAGAATCTCTGTGTGTGACAGGGTGCATTTCTCCACTGACACTTGGACAAGTAGGCATGGACAGGGCCGTTACATGTCGCTGACTGGGCACTGGGTAACTATGGTGACAGCAGGACAAGGGGCTGCTGTCCAAGTCTTGCCGTCCCCACGAGTTGTGTGTCAATCCTCTTTATCTAGAAGTTCCTCCACTGCTTCGGCCTCCTCAACCTCCTGTCAGTCCTCCACCTGCACCCAAAGCCTGTCTGGTAATGCCACCCATGTTCTAACTGCGCAGAAGGAATCCTGCACACCTCCTTACTATGCTGGCAGCAGGGCTCAACGGCATCAGGCGGTGTTTACTGGGAAATGTGAGTCACACAGCTGAGGAGTTGCGGTCAGCTCTGGAGACCAAGTTTCATGTATGGTTTTCTCCACTGAACCTGCAGCCAGGGAAGGCCATGTGCGACAATGCTGCAAATCTGGGTGCGGCCCTTCACCGGGGCAATGTCACACACGTGCCTTGTATGGCTCACATGTTGAACCTGGTTGTCCAGCAATTTTTAGCCCACTATCCCGGACAAGATGGCCTTTTGCAGAGCGCATGGTCGCTATGTGCTCACTTCCGTCATTCGCATCCCGCAGCTCAACGACTTACATCTCTACAGAAGTCGTTGGGCCTGCCAGTTCACCGGCTGAAATGCGATGTGACGACACGATGGAATTCAATTCTGCACATGTTGCAGCGACTGTGGCAGCATCGACGAGCCCTGGTGCAATACGTTATGATGTATAACCTGGGCCAACGAGATCCAGAGGTGGGGCAAATCACGCTGCAGGAGTGGTCTCAGATCAGGGACCTATGCACCCTTCTGCACAGTTTTGAAATGGCGACGAAGATGTTTAGTGCTGACGATGCCATTATCAGCATGACTATTCTAGTCATTTACATGCTGGAGCAATCTTTAAACAGTATTCAGAGTCAGGTGGTGGGACTAGAGGAGGGGGAAGAAGTACAGGAGGAGTCGTATGCGGAAGGGATAACATCTCCAAGGTCCAGACGGTCGGCAGCACCAAGGCGGCAGGCATGGGAGGGTGGGGGAGAGGGATTTACGAGGGTGCATGGTAGCAGCCAAAGCGTTGAGGAAGGTGCAGGAGCCGAGGAAGAAGTGGAGGATGAACTGGCAATGGGCATGGAAGACTCATCAGATAAGGGAGACCTTGATCACATTTCTGTTGTGCAAGGTTGGGGGGAGAGGGCAGAGGAAGGAAGCATGATTCTTACCTCACCACCAACACAACAAGGACTTGGTTCTCCTGGATGCGCAAGACACATGAGAGCCTCCTTGCTGCACATCCTGCAACATGACACTCGGATTGTCAGAATTCGAATTAATCCAGACTACTGTGTTGCCACACTCTTAGATCCCCGGTACAGAAGTAAAGTTGCCGAAATAATTCCTGCCATAGAAAGGGATTCACGCATGCAGGAGTATCAGCAGAGGCTGTTACAGAATCTTACATCTGCTTTTTCACAAAACACCAGTGGTGCACGTTGTGAATCTCACAGTTCTAACTTGCCAACCGTGGGACTGTCGAGTCTTCATCACTCAAACCATAATAGTAACACCGTATCTGCTGGGAACAGCAATTTTGTGGAATCATTTCACCAATTTTTTAGACCATCCTTTGCAAGGCCACAGGAGACAAGAAGTCTGACACATAGTTAACGCCTAGAGAGGATGGTACAGGAGTATCTCCAAGTGAACATAGAAGCCATGACTGTGTCACTGGACCCTTGCTCATTTTGGGCTTCCAATCTGGAAAAATGGCCTGAGCTCGCCACTCATGCCTTGGAGATCTTGTTGTGCCCTGCAGCCAGCATTCTCTCTGAACGTGTGTTCAGCGCTGCTGGTGGTGTGCTGACAGATAAGCGAATGCGGCTGTCCACGGAGAATGTAGACAGACTCACGTTCATAAAGATGAGCAAATCATGAATCCGCAAGGACTTTTCTATCCCTGTGTCATCCTGGGGAGACTAAAAGTTTGAGGATTTTGGAAAATCACTTCACCAACCATTTTAAGCAACTCTGTGGCAATTGATGCCACTTAAGTGGTGTCTGTGCCACAATTTTTGGAAAAAATGGAGACTCTTTTTGGAGTCCCCTTGCTGTGTTTTACATGATGTTGGCATTGTCAATTCCAGGTGGGTTGGGTCGCCCCCCCCCCTTTAACCATAAGAAACTACATACACTATGGCTTGGGGTAACACAGATGGTTGAGTCTGCAGAGTTGTTTACTCATACTATAGCCTGGGAATCAGAGGTCTGCTCCAAAGCTGCAATGTCTGCTAGTCAGCGTAGTAGCCCAGCTGTGAAGCAAGCTACACTGCCTGTGTATGTAATAACAATTTTTTACTGCATCTAACCCAGGAAATCCTTTTGGGCTAGTAGCAGTGTCTCATAGTCAGCGGATTAGCCCATCTGAAGCAAGCTACACCGCCTTTGTATCTAATAACAATTTTTAACAGCATCTAGCCCAGGCAATACTTTGGGCCTAGTAGCAGTGTCTGCTAGCCAGTGGAGTAGCCCAGCTGTTAAGCAAGCTACATCGCCTGTAGATCTAATTACAAATTTTTAACTGCATCTAGCCCAGGCAATACTTTGGGCCTAGTAGCAGTGTCTGGTAGTCAGCGGAGTAGCCCAGCTGTTAAGCAAGCTACACCACCTGTGCTTTGGAAACTTAATTTTTTCAAAGGAAACGCTTCGAGCCCCCGGGACACTCAGTCAAGAGCATTGGGGAGGCGCCCCAAGGCAAAGGGGCTGGGACTGGCGGTAGCACGCCTTGCGGCGGACCGCCAAGCTCGATCCTTATAAAAGCTTTTTAACTGCAGCAGCTTTAGTGGACGCTACTGAAGCTGGAACTCTTTTTTTATTATAAAAGTACAAAAACACATATACAAAACACAAACCATAAATACAAACATTATACAGCAAACAAAAACCAAGCGAGACATAACCAAAAGTCTGAAATTATGTAGAGTTCAACTGAATAACAATTGACAGAAGACACAAAAAGTCCACATCCTCCAGGAGACTCTCTAGGAGACCTCCCAGCAAGGGAAGACCTTACCGTACCTCCACAGTGCACCCTAAAGCGCACCCGACCTCTGACATACACAACATTCATACCTGCACATTCACACCTAATCCCCTAACAAAAGGAAAACTAAATAACTGGCCCATCGCCCAAAATAATAGGCCACCTGCCCAAAAACTTACCCTATAACACACAGAAAACTATTTTTTTTTATTTATTTATTTCCCCCCACCATTATTTTTTTAACACCCAAGGTCCCACGAAAGTCTGTGGCCTTAACACACCAAGGTCTCATCATTGAAAGTTTATGGCCTTTAATTCACTTCACACAAAAAGGTCCTTAAAGCCTTTCTCCACATCCTGCAGGATGTCTTTCATTTTACAAAAAACCCTTCCCCCCTCCCTCCTTGAAAACCCCCACCCAACCTAGACTATACCCCTCCACGCACAATATACATACAATACATACAATACACAACATAAGAATATGACAATTAAAACGATATAACTACAAACCATAAACTTACAAGACAACATAGCTACTAAAGATTTTTTCATTTATTTTTCCAAACCATAACCCAAAAATCAGACCCAAGTTCAGTGCTTCCAAGCCCTATATTTAGGTTACTGATACCGTAAAACAAAAACCTTCAATGTGAGGGGAGCAACCCACCTCCAGGGAACTGGAGACTACAGAGGCTCCCACCCTAATTTAACACACAACACCCTGTCCCTCCCTATTAAAGAAAAGAAAACCCTGTCCCTACCACCCTACCAATCTTTCCCTACCTATCCCTACCTGTCCCTCACTGATCCTTACTACCAACCTAATACTAACTACCTATCCCTAAAGACTGTCCCTATCTGTCCCTCCCTGACCCTACACAACAATCTGACCCTACAAATAAATAAAATATAGGAAGAGACTAAACTAACCCTATCACAGACACACGTAACCTAACTCTCACTAGGGCACATTAAAGGAGAACCCCCTCCATAGAAGGGAAGCCCTCCCTGCACCCAGCCTCTCATACCAAGGGACCTGATTGCCCCATAGGCCCACTCCGCATAGGAAAGGCCTGCCAGCCTGGGCCAGCCAATGGAAGCACCCACCCTACTGTAGACCTCTGTATTAAAGGGACACCGAAGCAGGAAGTGCTCCATGCTCTCGAGCATGCTGCCACACTCCTCGCGGGGACAATCCCGGTCATCAGAGTTCCTTTACTTCAGGTTGTACCTCACATACAGTCTCCCATGGAAGCAGTGCCAAGCCAAGTCCCAAAACTTCAAGGGGATCCGCTTAGAGTTCAATAACCCAAGTCCTACCTCCAGATCCCGGCTCGGGCAATCCTTGAGCGCCAGGGGCTTCTGAAAGTGGGTCAACAGGACCCTATTGTCAAGTAACCTCCTTGACAAGGTCCTGATCTCCCACACTCCCAGACCCCACCGGCAGATCACCTTCAGAACCGTGGTAGCATAAGCCAGAAGATGCCCATGAGGCATTCGAAGGTCCTTCACCTGCCCTCCTGTCTCCCATTCCTGGAAGAAAGGCCGAAAACACCCCCTACAGGAGAATACCCACAGAGGAGCCCTCTCTAACCAGAGGTTGGCGATGTTTGCCTTAATAAAGGTGTTTACTAGGAACACCACTGGGTTGACCATACCCAACTCTCCTAGTCTCCTCATGTGGTACGTGACCTCCCTCTTGATTGGGTTCAGCCTATTCCCCCATAATAGTTGGAAGAACAGGCTGTAGACCCGTGTCCAAAGAGGCTCTGGCAAGATGCAGACACTGCCCAGATATATTAATAAAGGGAGCAAATAACCCTTGGCCAGGCTAACCCTTTCCCTCATGGTCAAGGACCAACCCTTCCACTGATCCACCTTCTGGGCGGCGATCTTAAGTCTGCCCTCCCAATTTTGCTGGGGATAGTCCTCCGGGCCGAAACTGATGCCTAAAATTTTTGCTGAGGCCTGAGGCCCTGTAAGGGTGTCCGGGAGACCAAAACTAGGATCTCCCCCTCCCAGCCAGAGACTCACACACTTATCACGGTTGATCATGGACCCGGATGCCACAGAGTAGCTCTCAACCTCAGACATGACCCAATCTGCCTCCCCTCTCGAGGATACAAAAAGGGAAACATCATCGGCGTACGCCACTACCCTCAAGATGGCCTCTGGTTCTGCCTGGTCCATCCTGACTGCCACCAACGGTCCACGCTCCACCCTCCTTAGAAGGGGGTCGATCGCGAACATGTATAACAGTGAGCTCAGAGGACAGCCCTGGCGGACACCAGAATTCACCTCAAAAGGGTGTCGGACCGAACCGTTCACGAGCGGAAAAGTCTCTGCCCCATTGTATAACACTCTCAACCAATCAACAAACCTCCCGGGCAGACCGTACCTCAGATGGACGGACCAGAGGTACTCATGGTTAACCCAGTCAAAGGCTTTCGCCTGGTCTAAGGACAGCAAGTACCCCTTCCAGTGACCTGCCCTGCTCTGCTCCACTGCCTCCCGGACACCGAGCACATCACTAAATGTACTGCGGCCTGGAACAGAGCAGTGCTGGGCCCCCAAAAGGAGCCGGGGTGCAAATTTCACCAACCGATTAAAAAGCACCTTTGCCAGAACCTTTCGGTCCGTATTGAGAAGCGCTATGGGACGCCAATTCTCATTACGGGACGAGTCTTTACCCTTTGACAGAATAGTCAAGGCTGACTTCCTCATTGAACTGGGCAGAGTGTCCGAGGAGAGACACTCATTAAACACCTCAGTCAAGAGGAGGACCAAAGAGTCCCTAAAGGTCTTGTAAAACTCGGATGTTAAGCCATCCAGACCAGGCGACTTTTTGGGCCGAAGCCCATCAATCGCCCGTCTCACTTCCTCTTCCCTGATTGCTTCTGCCAAAAAAGAGAAGGGTGATCCCCTGGCTCGGGGATGGTTTCAGCCAGGAAAGCCGACATCTCATCCCATTCAGGTTCCCTCCTCCTCAAGAGGTGCGAGTAGAAGGATCTGACCACCTCCAGGATCCCTGATTTGGATCTGTTCAGGGACCCCATACTGTCGATCAGTCCTGTTACCACATTACAACTCACTGACATTCTGCAGTTCCAGTAAGGGTCGGGCGAGCGGTACCTCCCGAAATCCCTCTCAAAAGCCAAGGATGTGTGCCTATCATACTGGCACCCCTTGAGCAAGGTCTTCACCCTGGAGATTCCCTCATGGTCCCCTCCAGTCGAGACGAGCTGCTCGAGTTTCCTCCCCAGATCCCGATACAGGCGGTACCTGTTCAGGCCTCTGAGGGCTCGAGAGCTGACGAAAGAACCTTGCAACCCTTCTTTTGAAGATCTCCCACCACTCAGACTTAGTACTACAGAGACCCAAGAGAGGTACCTGGCTCTGAAGAAATTCCTCAAAGGATTGTCTTACATCTGCTTCTTCCAACAGGGACAAATTTAGCTTCCATAAGCCTCTCCCCATCCAGGGGGTCTCTGTAACATTCAAGGAAAAGAAAATTAAACAGTGGTCGGAGAATTCCACCTCAACAGCGAGCACTGCAGAAGAGACGGCCTCCTCCTTTTAAAAAAACCTATCTATCCTAGACCTACTGCTACCCCTATGAAAGGTGAAACCCCCGTGACCTGGGGTGTGCCGGATTTGGACATCCACCAGGCGAGCTTCACTTGCTATGCTATTCAGGGCTATGCTATCATAAGCCAGCCGGTCTCCGGGGCCTCCCCTATCACGGGATCTAGTTCTAGTGTTAAAATCCCCAACGAAGACGACCTGCCGGCTCGTAAAAAGATAGGGCTTGACCTTCATGAAGAGACTTTTACAGTCCCACTTAGACTGCGGGCCGTAAATGAGCTGGAACTCCTGTCCCCTCATGAAGACGTCAAGAACAAAGCACCTCCCCATTTCTACCTCAATCACCCGTCTGCATTCCACCGAAGTGGCCTTAAATAGAGATGAGCGTTGTTCTACTCGAACTGTTCGCCAATCTCAAATTCGAGCTGTTTTGGGCGGTGTTTGAGCCGTTCGGCGAACACGAACGATTTAAGAAAAATTCGGCTGTTCGAGGTTATGTTCGATAACTGTTCGTGCACCAAAATCATAACTGGATTTTTTCTCAGTAATGATGAAAACTAATGTTAATACGCAGTTTGAGTGTACAGCGGGGTGGGGGGAGGGGCAGGGGATGGATCTCTGCAGAAATAATGAAGATCTCCATTTTTTTTTCTCTTTCCCGCATTTGCAGTGGGGAGGTGTAGTCTGTCAGCCTATCAGCAGCGCACATACGGAGCGAACTGCTGTTTTTCACACAAGCAAGGGCATGTGTCATTGGCAGTGTATGTCACATGTCCTTGCCCTATAAGACCAAGCCATTTTCCCCGTCGCCACCATTTTCTCACTGCTGCAGCTGCGTGTTAGACGGCACCGCTGTTGCTGTGTGCGCTATACCTTGTTAATTTCAAGCCAATTTTCGCACAAATCTACAGATAGCTTGGGAGGAGGGAATAGTTGTGATTGCAGTCCTTTTAAGGACTAGGTTACAGCATTTCCTACGACTTTTATCAGGCAGGTCTGTGCTCTTAAATAGATTGTGGGAGTAAAGACTAATTGTAATTGCAGTCCTTTTCAGGACTAGGTTACATCAGTTCCTATCAGTTTTTGCCAGGCAGGTCTGTGCCAGTGCTGTCAAGTTTTTTTCACAGCATTTGGCTGAATCTAGCAAAGCTAATCCTTTTTGGCCTATTGCAGAGTGTGTTAGTCAGTGGAGTAGCCTATCTGTGTTGCAAGATATACCACCTGTGTATAGAATACCAATTTTTTTACTGCACCTAGTGAAGTAAAATCTTTTGGGCATAGCATCATTCTATTAGTCCATCTATACTGACCTCCATCAGGTTGCAAATTGAATATAATTTTTTTCTGCATCTAGCTCTGAAAAAATATTTGGGCTTCTAGCAGTGTGTGGGACTTGTTCTATTAGTCCATCTATACTGACCTCCATCAGGTTGCAAACTGAATATAATTTTTTTCTGCATCTAGCTCTGAAAAAATATTTGGCCTTCTAGCAGTGTGTGGGACTTTCTCTATTAGTCCATCTATACTGACCTCCATCAGGTTGCAAATTAAAAATAATTTTTATCTGCATCTCCCTCTGAAAAAATATTTGGGCTTCTAGCTGTGTGTGGGACTTGTTCTATTAGTCCCTCTATACTGACCTCCATCAGGTTGCAAACTGAATATAATTTTTTTCTGCATCTAGCTCTGAAAAAATATTTGGCCTTCTAGCAGTGTGTGGGACTTTCTCTATTAGTCCATCTATACTGATCTCCATCAGGTTGCAAACTGAATATATTTTTTTTCTGCATCTACCTCTGAAAAAATATTGGGCTTCTAGCTGTGTGTGGGACTTGTTCTATTAATCCATCTATACAGACCTCCATCAGGTTGCAAACTGAATATATTTTTTTTCTGCATCTACCTCTGAAAAAATATTGGGCTTCTAGCTGTGTGTGGGACTTGTTCTATTAATCCATCTATACAGACCTCCATCAGGCTGCAAACTGAATATAATTTTTTTCTGCATCTAGCTCTGAAAAAATAGTTGGCCTTCTAGCAGTGTGTGGGACTTTCTCTATTAGTCCATCTATACTGACCTCCATCAGGTTGCAAATTAAAAATAATTTTTATCTGCATCTACCTCTGAAAAAATATTTGGGCTTCTAGCTGTGTGTGGGACTTGTTCTATTAGTCCATCTATACTGACCTCCATCAGGTTGCAAACTGAATATAATTTTTTTCTGCATCTAGCTCTGAAAAAATATTTGGCCTTCTAGCAGTGTGTGGGACTTTCTCTATTAGTCCATCTATACTGACCTCCATCAGGTTGCAAATTAAAAATAATTTTTATCTGCATCTACCTCTGAAAAAATATTTGGGCTTCTAGCTGTGTGTGGGACTTGTTCTATTAGTCCATCTATACTGACCTCCATCAGGTTGCAAACTGAATATAATTTTTTTCTGCATCTAGCTCTGAAAAAATATTTGGCCTTCTTGCAGTGTGTGGGACTTTCTCTATTAGTCCATCTATACTGACCTCCATCAGGTTGCAAATTAAAAATAATTTTTATCTGCATCTACCTCTGAAAAAATATTTGGGCTTCTAGCTGTGTGTGGGACTTGTTCTATTAGTCCATCTATACTGACCTCCATCAGGTTGCAAATCGAATATAATTTTTTTCTCCATCTAACCAAGCCAATAGTTTTGGCCTAATACCACAGTTTGGCCACTCATCTCTGCTCGGTTCCCATCCATTGTTTTTTTGTGCAAACAACTCCAGAGTTGTGAATTAGTTAACCACCAAACTGAGTGGAAAAAGGCCTGCTGCTGGTGGAAAGGGGAATAGGCGTGTTGGGAAGGGGAAAAAAGATTGTGTCCGTGGGGTAGGTGTTAAAGCAACAGTAACATCTGCAGAAGAAAGACCATCTTCCAGCCCAACTAAAATGTCTACTTCTTTTAGCGGACAATGTGATAAGATCCCTTTCTTACGGCCACGCCAATCGCTACAAATTCCAGATGAGGCACAAAAACAGCAGGTGCTTCAACGGATATCAAGTGCTCCTTTAAGTGGGCTCTCCTCCACATCAACTTCAACATCACAAATACTCCAGTCCTCAAAGGTGTCACCCCAATCGCACTTGCTTCTTCACAGCTCCCAAATCTCCAGCTGCCCGTCTGAGTATGAGGTAGAACAGATGGTTGAGTCTGCAGAGCTGTTTACTCATACTATAGCCTGGGAATCAGAGGTCGACTCCAGCGCTTCTGTGAATCCAGACGAGGAAATGATCTGCACTGATGCCCAGAATCTTTATGAGTCGGATCCAGGACCAGACGCAGAAGGTTCTGACCATAATGTAGACCCTCATTCCCAAACTGTAACTCCTGTTGGTGGAGACAATGAGGAAGACGATGATGAGACTCAAATACCTGATTGGAGCGACAACTTTAGTTTTTTGTCAGGGCAGGAACAGGTTGGCTCTGAGGACGACGGGTGTGATAACGCACAGGGTGATGATGATGAGGTTGGAGATCCCACTTACTGTCAACCCACAGTCAGCCAAGAGATTAGGTCAGCAGAGGAGGTGGAGGAAGATGCTAGTGACGACGAGGTCAGGTTGCGCCTTCCTGGACAGAGACGTAGTACTGGAAGCACGTCAACAACTGCATCCTCAAACACAACTCTGCCTCTCACCACAAGTCGTGGTGGCTCTTCAGGTCGCATGGGTGCTAAGCCTTGCATAGCCTGGGCATTTTTTCAGATCGATAAAGATGACCCAACTCGTGTTATCTGTAACATTTGTCAGCAAAAGCTAAATAGAGGCCAAAAAATACATAGTTTGAGTACTTCATGCACGAACCGGCACATGGACATGAAGCATAAGTTGCAGTGGGAAGCTCAGTGTGCTACAATGCGGCCTAGCCGGCCGGGCCAACCACCGTCTGCCATATCTTGTGCATCCGCAGCCTCTTCATCCTCTGTGACTGGGGGGACAGCAGTCACACCTGTTTTGGGGCGCAGACCTGCCACCTCTTTACCCGCAACAGCCAGCGTGATTGGCAGGTCATCATTTTCTTTGGAGGTGGTAACACCAGCTGGTGTTGAGCGCTGTCCGACATCGATAGCACCACCTTTGGATCAAGGCAACCTAACATGTCCACCTGCATCTTCCTCACAGACCGGCAGTTTGCCGGGGACACCCTTATCAACCCCATCTAAGCACAATAGCCAGCCCTCGGTCCCTCAGATGTGGACAAGTAAAAGACCATTTCCTCCTAGCCATGAGAAAGCTAAGAGGTTGAATTTCACCATCTGCAAGCCCTGGGCTACAGAAATGCTGCCTTTCCGCCTGGTGGACACAGAGGATTTTCGAGACCTTATGTCCGTCGCAGTGCCCCAGTACCAGATGCCCAGTCGGCACTACTTCTCAAAGAAAGGTGTGCCTGCGCTCCACCAGCATGTCGCACATAACATCACCGCTTCTTTGAGAAACTCTGTGTGTGACAGGGTGCATTTCACCACAGACACTTGGACGAGTAGGCATGGACAGGGGCGTTACATGTCGCTGACTGGGCACTGGGTAACTATGGTGACAGCAGGACAAGGGGCTGCTGTCCAAGTCTTGCCGTCCCCATGAGTTGTGCGTCAATCCTCTTTATGTCAAAGTTCCTCCACTGCTTCTGCCTCCTCAACCTCCTCTCGGTCTTCCACCTGCACCCAAAGCCTGTCTGGTCATGCCACAAGCTTTCTAACTGCGCAGAAGGGATCCTGCACACCTCCTTACTATGCTGGCAGTAGGGCTCAACGTCATCAGGCGGTTTTTACATTGAAATGTCTGGGAAATGTGAGTCACACAGCTGAGGAGTTGTGGTCAGCTCTGGAGAACCAATTTCATGAATGGTTGTCTCCACTGGACCTGAAACCAGGGAAGGCCGTGTGCGACAATGCTGCAAACCTGGGTGCGGCCCTTCGCCGGGGCAATGTCACACACGTGCCTTGTATGGCTCACGTGTTGAACCTGGTTGTCCAGCAATTTTTAGTCCACTATCCCAGACTAGATGGCCTTCTGCAGAGGGCACGGTCGCTGTGTGCTCACTTCCGTCGTTCGCATCCCGCAGCTCAGCGACTTACATCTCTACAGAAGTCGTTGGGCCTGCCACTTCACCGGCTAAAATGCGATGTGCCTACCCGGTGGAATTCAACTCTGCACATGTTGCAGCGACTGTGGCAGCACCGACAAGCCCTGGTGCAATACGTTCTGACGTATAGCCTGGGCCAACGAGATTCAGAGGTGGGGCAAATCACGCTGGAGGAGTGGTCTCAGATCAGGGACCTATGCACCCTTCTGCACAGTTTTGAAATGGCGACGAAGATGTTTAGTGCTGACGATGCCATTATCAGCATGACTATTCCGGTGATTTACATGCTGGAGCACATGTTAAACAGAATTCGGAGTCAGGTGGTGGCACAAGAGGAGGTGGAGGAAGTAGAGGAGGAGGAGTTGTATGCGGAAGGGCTAACATCTGCAAGGTCCAGACGGTCGGCAGCACCAAGGCGGCAGGCATGTGAGGGTGGGGGAGATGGTTTTACCAGGGCGCATGGTAGCAGCCAAACTAGTGAGGAAGGTGCAGGAGCCCAGGAAGAAGTGGAGGACGAACTGATGGAAGACTCATCAGATGAGGGAGACCTTGATCACATTTCTGTTGTGCGAGGTTGGGGGGAGAGGACAGAGGAAGGAAGCATGATTGTTACCTCGCCACCAACACAACAGGGACTTGGTGCTCCTGGATGCGCAACACACATGAGTGCCTTCTTGCTGCACTACCTGCAACATGACCCTCGAATTGTGAGAATTAGAAATAATCCTGACTACTGGGTTGCCACACTGTTAGATCCCCGGTACAAAAGTAAATTTGCAGAAATTATTCCTGCCATAGAAAGGGATGCACGCATGCAGGAGTATCAGCAGAGACTGTTGCAGAATCTTACATGTGCTTTTCCACAAAATACCAGTGGTGCACGTAGTGAATCTCACAGTTCCAACTTGCCAACCGTGGGACCGTCAAGTGTTCAGCACTCAAACCGTAACAGAACCACAGTATCTGCTGGTAACATCAATTTTGCGGAATCATTTCACCACTTTTTTAGCCCATCCTTCGCAAGGCCACAGGAGACAAGAAGTCTGACACATAGTCAACGCCTAGAGACGATGGTACAGGAGTATCTCCAAGTAAACATTGAAGCCACGACTGTGTCACTGGACCCTTGCTCTTTTTGGGCTTCCAATCTGGATAAATGGCCGGAGCTAGCCACTTACGCCTTGGAGATCTTGTCATGCCCCGCAGCCAGCGTTCTGTCTGAACGTGTGTTCAGCGCTGCTGGTGGTGTGCTGACAGATAAGCGCACGCGGCTCTCCACTGATAATGTAGACAGTCTCACGTTCATAAAGATGAACAAATCATGGATCCGAAACGACTTTTCTACCCCTGTGTCATCCTGGGGAGAGTAAAAGCTTGATGATTGGTTAAAATCACCCTACCAACCGTTTTAAGCTTTCAAATTACTAATCATGTTTATCTGTATCTTGACTGGAAAATAATTTGGGCTTTGTAGCAGTGTGCAGCACTGATCCTATTAGGCCATCTATACTAAAGCTTCACCAGATTTAAAATTAAAAATAATTTTTAGCTGCATCTAGCCCGGAAAATAATTTTGGGGCTCCGAGATGCGCAAGGCACATAAGTGCCTTCTTGCTGCACTACCTGCAGCATGACCCTCATATTGTCAGAATTCGAAGTAATCATGACTACTGGGTTGCCACACTCTTAGATCCCCCAAACTTTTCGATCAACCTTTTCATTTTAATAAAGACCAAAAAAATGGTCATTTTTGAAATTATAAGCATTAGCAGGTTGTTAGAAACTGAAATCAAACAGTTTTCAACTCAAAACTTTATTCTAGGTGATGTTACATTTTCACATAGGACCCCTTGTTCGAAAGGAGCTTCTGAACTCTCTCGTCCATTGAATTTGTCAGGTTTTGGATGGTTTCTGCTTCAATTGTTTTGCATGAGGACAGAATACCCTCCCAGAGCTGTTGCTTAGATGTGAACTGCCTCCCGCCATCATAGACACTCCTTTTAATGATGCTCCAAAGGTTCTGAATGGGGTAGAGGTCAGGGGAGCATGGGGGTCACACCATAAGTTTGTCCCCTTTTATGCCCATATCAGCCAGAGATGCAGATGTTTTATGTGCAGCATGAGATGGTGCATTATCATGCAGAAAAATGATCTTGCTGTGAAATACACGGTTCTTCTTCTTGAACCATGGCAGGAAGTGCTGTTTGAGAAAATCCACATACATTATGGAGTTCATCTTTAGCGCCTTCAGGGATCCTAAAGGGGCCGACAATCTCTCTCCCCATGATTCCAGCCCAAAACATTACTCCACCTCCTCCTTGTTGGCGCTGTAGCCGTGTTTGCGTGGGGTGTCCATCAACCAGTCATCCTCCACTCCATCCATCTGGACCATCGAGCGCTGCACGGCACTCATCCGTGAACAAAACAGTTTTGAAATCAGTGTTCATGTAATGTTTGGCCCACTGGAGCCGTTTCTGCTTGTGTGAAGTGGATAGAGGAGGTCGACAGGATGGCGCATGCACAGCTGCAAACCTCTGAAGGACCCTGCATCTTGTTGTTCGGGGGACGTTGGAGGCACAAGCAGCTTCAAAAACTTGTCTGCTGCTATGACAAGGCTTTTTTGCCGCTGCTCTTTCAACCTGACGTAATTGCCTGTAGGAAAGAGTCCTCAATTTGCCCTTATCAGCACGCACACGTGTGTACTGTGAATCAGCTACATACTTCTTGATTGCCAAGACACTTCATCCTGATCATCGCACAATGTTGATTGTAGTCATGCCTTGACCTAAACACTCCACAATTTGTTGCCTCTCAGCAGCCGACACATCCTTTTTCTTTCCCATTTTGGCAGAAAATGTAGGCTGCTTAATAATGTGAGAGAGCCTTCTTAAGTAGTCTTGCCTTTCATTGGACACACCTGCCAAACTATTTAGCACAGGTGTCTGCAATTGCTTACAGTGATATAAAGAGCCCTGACACACATCACCATCAATGAGTTTAACTGACAAACAAATTCTTCCCTTATCACTCCTAAACACTTTTTGCATAATAATTTGGAACACAGTGTACATGTGCTTTTCCACAAAACACCAGTGGTTCACTTAGTGAATCTTACAGTTCTAACTTGCCAACCTTGGTCTGTAAAGAGTTGTTCAATAAAGGGCCCAAAATTAAGATAACATAGATGGGAGAGGTCTCTATGAATAGGAATTCCTAAGTATTTGATACCCTGTGAGGGCCAGGCAAAGGGAAAGTTGGACTGGATGGAATCCTATATGGATTTGGGGAGGGAGACATCGAGGGCCTCAGACTTCGCTGCATTGATTTTAAAATTTGACCATGTAACAAAGTGATCTATTTCAGCCATAACAGCATGGATGGATATATGTGATTGAGTGATATATACTAGGACATCATCAGCAAATAGAGAGCACTTGTACTCGGTGCCTCCCACCTCAATCCACCTAATATTGGGGTTATTGCGAATTGATGAGAGCAGGTGCTCCGTCACTAGGATGTATAAGAGAGGGGACAGAGGACATCACTGCCTTGTCCCATTGGTGATTGTGAAAGGTGATGAAAATGTTCTGACGCACCCCCTGGGCCTTGGGACACCCGGAGCCGGACCCTTTTTGGTGGATGCTGGTGGTTGTAGTCTTCGTGGCGGCGACCCGGTTCCGTGGCTCAGGGCGGTCAAACCAGTGGCGGAACTATTTATGTGGTTTTGATGTTTAAATGTCCGACTACGCCACCCGTGGATTGCGGTCAGAGTGAACCGCCGCTACAGGGCAGACCGCTGAGGCTGGTGTTGTGGGTGCAGCAGAGCGTAGCATAACTCCCCACGGGAGGAGTATAGCCTCAGGGCAGTGTATGCGGAGGATGGGGGTGATGGTGCAGGGCAGCAGCAGTAACGACACGGAGTCAGTGATGCAGTTCAGGGCCTTTACTCACAGTTCTTATTATCCAGACCACGTCTGCAGGTAACGGCTGCCCACGTCGTACTGTGCTCACCAGGTGAGGGGCTCAGACAACTCCCAGATAACTTTGGAGCACTTCACAGGACCCCCTTTGTGTGTCCTTTGTCTGGCCTTTCTTACCAACACTTCTGTCCGGCTGCCTCGGGCCTCCTCTTGGTAAACTTGGCGCCAGTTTCCCTGACCCTATGTGGTGCCTTCCTAGCGGGTGTAGTGAGGGGCTGCGCCACATAAAATGTCAGAGCCTCCGGTTTCTAGCTGAGGGTCGTTTCCTGCCTCCACTAGTTCGGGGACCGGTCTCCCCCTTTGGCCTGACCCCTCCACGCAGGTGGATTCGGGCGTGCGGTGGCGACTCGCCCGTCCGCACCCCTGGGATCCCTTCATTCCTCGTTCCTGGAGCCTTCTCCGCTCCTCTTCCTTCCTTCTCCCTCTTCCAGGCCTGGGCCTCTGTTACTAGGCCCGCCTCCGGAGCAGAGCTCATGCAGAGCCCCTGCTCCCTGCCACTTCTGCTCAGACTTCTCTGCACTGAACTAAGATGGTGCCCACCTTTTATACTCCCTTCTCAATGCACCCAGGAACTGCTTCCTCCCTGCTCCTGCACTACAGGGTTCCCCTTCCTCAGTGTTCCCTCCCCCCACTCCAGCCAGGGACAGGGACTGTCGTGCCCATCTCAGGGGCATATTGGTCGCCCTGCCCCACGGCAATGTGGTGTAATGCATGCAGGTGTCGGGTCCTGATCCACACTCCATCCTTACCTGAGAGTGAGATATCACACCTCTGGGTGAGGTGCAATACGTCTGTAGCAACCGAGCCCTCAGGGTGCTACAGTTCCATTTATCTTCAGCCTAGGTGACGTATTGCGATACAGGGCCGTGATTTTGGCTATAAAAGGGTCCCCTAGACCCCTACCCCAAGCTTTTTAAGAGAATCATATATGGCGTGCCAGGAGACTCTATGGAATGCTTTCTCAGCATCCAACGAGAGTATCTAATTACAAATTTTTAACTGCATCTAGCCCAGGAAATACTTTGTGCCTAGTAGCAGTGTCTGCTAGTCAGCGGATTATCCCGGCTGTTAAGCAAGCTGCACCACCTGTAGTTTAGACACTTAATTTTTTCAAAGGAAATGCTTCGGACCATGGGATACTTAGTGAAGAGCATCAGAAGGCACCCCAAGGCATAGGGGCTGGGACTGGCAGTAGGATGCCTTGCGGTGGACAGCCGAGCTCGATCCTTATAAAAGCTTTTTAACTGCAGCAGCTTTAGTGGACGCTACTGGAGCTGGACTTACCGCGGCTGCTGGCATGAGACTTGCCCTCCAATAGATCCTTGTAAATGGATTTAAAGTGTATTCATTCAAATTAGAGAGACAATTTAAATTAAAAAGCTTAGAGCTGCCTCCACCACAGGGGGGCTCGCTCGACCCACCAGCGGACAGGCACCAGTATTGGGAGAGGGGGGCTGGCCGTCAGGGTTCACCGCGGCTCTGGCACAAACCCGGCGACACGGAGGTGGCACGGGCAGGAGCGGACTGGCCGTGTCGGCTTCTCACTTTTTGGATTTTAGAAGGGCATGACATGCCTATATCTGTGTCTCCCCCTCCTTTTACTCCTCCACCTCTTTTATTTTCGCATGACTATATGTACTTGTCACTTTTCCATGTGTTAGTTATGTCTTCTGAGCAGTTTGTCAGCTTTTGGACACCTTTGAAGGTGTTTTCTATGTGTTTCTATGTGTTTTTGTTTGCCTGCCATTGGTTTTAACGGTGTTCGAAGGTGTTCGACGAACAGTTTGACGAACAGTTCGGCGAACACACGGGTGTTCGACGAACCGAACCGAACTCGAACACTACGGGGGTGGCTCAACACTAAAGAGGAGGTAGAAGAAGTAGAGGAGGAGGAGTTGTATGCGGAAGGGCTAACATCTGCAAGGTCCAGACGGTCGGCAGCACCAAGGCGGCAGGCATGTGAGGGTGGGGGAGATGGTTTTACCAGGGCGCATGGTAGCAGCCAAACTAGTGAGGAAGGTGCAGGAACCCAGGAAGAAGTGGAGGACGAACTGATGGAAGACTCATCAGATGAGGGAGACCTTGATCACATTTCTGTTGTGCGAGGTTGGGGGGAGAGGACAGAGGAAGGAAGCATGATTGTTACCTCGCCACCAACACAACAGGGACTTGGTGCTCCTGGATGCGCAACACACATGAGTGCCTTCTTGCTGCACTACCTGCAACATGACCCTCGAATTGTGAGAAATAGGAATAATCCTGACTACTGGGTTGCCACACTGTTAGATCCCCGGTACAAAAGTAAATTTGCAGAAATTATTCCTGCCATAGAAAGGGATGCACGCATGCAGGAGTATCAGCAGAGACTGTTGCAGAATCTTACATGTGCTTTTCCACAAAACACCAGTGGTGGATGTAGTGAATCTCACAGTTTCAACTTGCCAACCGTGGGACCGTCAAGTGTTCAGCACTCAAACCGTAACAGAACCACAGTATCTGCTGGTAACATCAATTTTGCGGAATCATTTCACCACTTTTTTAGCCCATCCTTTGCAAGGCCACAGGAGACAAGAAGTCTGACACATAGTCAACGCCTAGAGACGATGGTGCAGGAGTATCTCCAAGTAAACATTGAAGCCATGACTGTGTCACTGGATCCTTGCTCTTTTTGGGCTTCCAATCTGGATAAATGGCCGGAGCTAGCCACTTACGCCTTGGAGATCTTGTCATGCCCCGCAGCCAGCGTTCTGTCTGAATGTGTGTTCAGCGCTGCTGGTGGTGTGCTGACAGATAAGCGCACGCGGCTCTCCACTGATAATGTAGACAGACTAACGTTCATAAAGATGAACAAATCATGGATTCGAAACGACTTTTCTACCCCTGTGTCATCCTGGGGAGAGTAAAAGCTTGATGATTGGTTAAAATCACCCTACCAACCGTTTTAAGCTTTCAAATTACTAATCATGTTTATCTGTATCTTGGCTGGAAAATAATTTGGGCTTTGTAGCAGTGTGCAGCACTGATTCTATTAGGCCATCTATAATAAGCTCCACCAGATTTAAAATTACTAATCATGTTTATCTATATCTTGGCTGGAAAATAATTTGGGCTTTGTAGCAGTGTGCAGCACTGATCCTATTAGGCCATCTATACTAAGCTCCACCAGATTTAAAATTAATAATAATTTTTAGCTGCATCTAGCCCGGAAAGGCTCCGAGATGCGCAAGACACATATGTGCCTTCTTGCTGCACTACCTGCAACATGACCCTCATATTGTCAGAATTCGAAGTAATCATGACTACTGGGTTGCCACACTCTTAGATCCCCCAAACTTTTCGATCAACCTTTTCATTTTAATAAAGACCAAAAAAATGGTCATTTTTGAAATTATAAGCATTAGCAGGTTATTAGAAACTGAAATCAAACAGTTTTCAACTCAAAACTTTATTCTAGGTGATGTTACATTTTCACATAGGACCCCTTGTTTGAAAGGAGCTTCTGAACTCTCTCGTCCATTGAATTTGTCAGGTTTTGGATGGTTTCAGCTTCAATTGTTTTGCATGAGGACAGAATACCCTCCCAGAGGTGTTGCTTAGATGTGAACTGCCTCCCACCATCATAGACACTCCTTTTGATGATGCTCCAGAGGTTCTGAATGGGGTAGAGGTCAGGGGAGCATGGGGGTCACACCATAAGTTTGTCCCCTTTTATGCCCATATCAGCCAGAGATGCAGATGTTTTATGTGCAGCATGAGATGGTGCATTATCATGCAAAAAAATGATCTTGCTGTGAAATACACGGTTCTTCTTCTTGAACCATGGCAGGAAGTGCTGTTTGTGAAAATCCACATACATTATGGAGTTCATCTTTAGCGCCTTCAGGGATCCTAAAGGGGCCGACAATCTCTCTCCCCATGATTCCAGCCCAAAACATTACTCCTCCTTCTCCTTGTTGGCGCTGTAGCCGTGTTTGCGTGGGGTGTCCATCAACCAGCCATCCTCCACTCCATCCATCTGGACCATCGAGCGCTGCACGGCACTCATCCGTGAACAAAACAGTTTTGAAATCAGTCTTCATGTAATGTTTAGCCCACTGGAGCCGTTTCTGCTTGTGTGCAGTGGATAGAGGAGGTCGACAGGATGGCGTATGTACACCTGCAAACCTCTGAAGGACCCTGCATCTTGTTGTTCGGGGGACGTTGGAGGCACCAGCAGCTTCAAAAACTTGTCTGCTGCTATGACAAGGCTTTTTTGCCGCTGCTCTTTTAACCTGACGTAATTGCCTGTAGGAAAGAGTCCTCAATTTGCCCTTATCAGCACGCACACGTGTGTACTGTGAATCAGCTACATACTTCTTGATTGCCAAGACACTTCATCCTGATCATCGCACAATGTTGATTGTAGTCATGCCTTGACCTAAACACTCCACAATTTGTTGCTTCTCAGCAGCCGACACATCCTTTTTCTTTCCCATTTTGGCAGAAAATTTGGGCTGCTTAATAATGTGAGACAGCCTTCTTAAGTAGTCTTGCCTTTCATTGGACACACCTGCCAAACTATTTAGCACAGGTGTCTGCAATTGCTTACAGTGATATAAAGAGCCCTGACACACATCACCATCAATGAGTTTAACTGACAAACAAATTCTTCCCTTATCACTCCTAAACACTTTTTGCATAATAATTTGGAACACAGTGTACATGTGCTTTTCCACAAAACACCAGTGGTTCACTTAGTGAATCTTACAGTTCTAACTTGCCAACCTTGGTCTGTAAAGAGTTGTTCAATAAAGGGCCCAAAATTAAGATAACATAGATGGGAGAGGTCTCTATGAATAGGAATTCCTAAGTATTTGATACCCTGTGAGGGCCAGGCAAAGGGAAAGTTGGACTGGATGGAATCCTATATGGATTTGGGGAGGGAGACATCGAGGGCCTCAGACTTCGCTGCATTGATTTTAAAATTTTACCATGTAACAAAGTGATCTATTTCAGCCATAACAGCATGGATGGATATATGTGATTGAGTGATATATACTAGGACATCATCAGCAAATAGAGAGCACTTGTACTCGGTGCCTCCTACCTCAATCCACCTAATATTGGGGTTATGGCGAATTGATGAGAGCAGGTGCTCCGTCACTAGGATGTATAAGAGAGGGGACAGAGGACATCCCTGCCTTGTCCCATTGGTGATTGTGAAAGGTGATGAAAATGTTCTGATGCACCCCCTGGGCCTTGGGACACCCGGAGCGGGACCCTTTTTGGTGGATGCTGGTGGTTGTAGTCTTCGTGGCGGCGACCCGGTTCCGTGGCTCAGGGTGGTCAAACCAGTGGCGGAACTATTTATGTGGTTTTGATGTTTAAATGTCCGACTACGCCACCCGTGGATTGCGGTCAGAGTGAACCGCCGCTGCAGGGCAGACCGCTGAGGCTGGTGTTGTGGGTGCAGCAGAGCATAGCATAACTCCCCACGGGAGGAGTATAGCCTGAGGGCACTGTATGCGGAGGATGGGGGTGATGGTGCAGGGCAGCAGCAGTAACGACACGGGGTCAGTGATGCAGTCCAGGGCCTTTACTCACAGTTCTAATTATCCAGACCACATCTGCAGGTAACGGCTGCCCACGAAAGAACTGTGCTCACCAGATGAGGGGCTCAGACAACTCCCAGATAACTTTGGAGCGCTTCACAGGATCCCCTTTGTGTGTCCTTTGTCTGGCCTTTCTTACCAACCCTTCTGTCCGGCTGCCTCGGGCCTCCTCTTGGTAAACTTGGCGCCAGTTTCCCTGACCCTATGTGGTGCCTTCCTAGCGGGTGTAGCGAGGGGCTGCGCCACATAAAATGTCAGAGCCTCCGGTTTCTAGCTGAGAGTCGTTTCCTGCCTCCACTAGTTTCGGGGACCGGTCTCCCCCTTTGGCCTTACCCCTCCACGCAGGTGGATTCGGGCGTGCGGTGGCGACTCGCCCGTCCGCACCCCTGGGATCCCTTCATTCCTCGTTCCTGGAGCCTTCTCCGCTCCTCTTCCTTCCTTCTCCCTCTTCCAGGCCTGGGTCTCTGTTACTAGGCCCGCCTCTGGAGCAGAGCTCATGCATAGCCCCTGCTCCCTGCCACTTCTGCTTAGACTTCTCTGCACTGAACTAAGATGGTGCCCACCTTTTATACTCCCTTCTCAATGCACCCAGGAACTGCTTCCTCCCTGCTCCTGCACTACAGGGTTCCCCTTCCTCAGTGTTCCCTCCCCCCACTCCAGCCAGGGACAGGGACTGTCGTGCCCATCTCAGAGGCATATTGGTCGCCCTGCCCCACGGCAATGTGGTGTAATGCATGCAGGTGTCGGGTCCTGATCCACACTCCATCCTTACCTGAGAGTGAGATATCACACCTCTGGGTGAGGTTCAATGCCTCTGTAGCAACCGAGCCCTCAGGGTGCTACAGTTCCATTTATCTTCAGCCTAGGTGACGTATTGTGATACAGGGCCGTGATTTTGGCTATAAAAGGGTCCCCTAGACCCCTAGCCCAAGCTTTTTAAGAGAATCATATATGGCGTGCCAGGAGACTCTATGGAATGCTTTCTCAGCATCCAACGAGAGTATCTAATTACAAATTTTTAACTGCATCTAGCCCAGGAAATACTTTGTGCCTAGTAGCAGTGTCTGCTAGTCAGCGGATTATCCCTGCTGTTAAGCAAGCTACACCACCTGTAGTTTGGACACTTAATTTTTTCAAAGGAAATGCTTCGGGACCACGGGATACTCAGTGAAGAGCATCAGGAGGCACCCCAAGGCATAGGGGCTGGGACTGGCAGTAGGATGCCTTGCGGTGGACAGCCGAGCTCGATCCTTATAAAAGCTTTTTAACTGCAGCAGCTTTAGTGGACGCTACTGGAGCTGGAATTACGCGGCTGCTGGCATGAGGCTTGCCCTCCAATAGATCCTTGTAAATGGATTTAAAGTGTATTCATTCAAATTAGAGAGACAATTTAAATTAAAAAGCTTAGAGCTGCCTCCACCACAGGGGGGCTCGCTCGACCCACCAGCGGACAGGCACCAGTATTGGGAGAGGGGGGCTGGCCGTCAGGGTTCACCGCGGCTCTGGCACAAACCCGGCGACACGGAGGTGGCACGGGCAGGAGCGGACTGAACGTGTCGGCTTCTCACTTTTTGGATTTTAGAAGGGCATGACATGCCTATATTTGTGTCTCCCCCTCCTTTTACTCCTCCACCTCTTTTCTTTTCGCATGACTATATGTACTTGTCACTTTTCCATGTGTTAGTTGTGTCTTCTGAGCAGTTTGTCAGCTTTTGGACACCTTTGAAGGTGTTTTCTATGTGTTTCTATGTGTTTTTGTTTGCCTGCCATTGGTTTTAACGGTGTTCGAAGGTGTTCGACGAACAGTTCGGCGAACACACGGGTGTTCGACGAACCGAACCGAACTCGAACACTACGGGGGTGGCTCAACACTAGCCTTAAAAAGGACCGCTACCCCACTATACAGCTCGGTCGCAAGAGACCAGTATGAGGGTCCACACCTCCACTCCCTCTTTGCTTTATAAATGGCCCCCATGTCCGTTAGTCTGGTCTCCTGCAAAAATAAAATGTCAGCCTCAACTTGGGTGAAAAAATCAAAGATCGTAAATCTGGCCGCATGTGACTTTATACTGGCGACATTAGAATCATAGAATCATAGAATGTAGAGTTGGAAGGGACCTCCTGGGTCATCTGGTCCAACCCCCTGCTCAAAGCAGGATTCACTAAATCATCTCAAACAGATGTCTGTCCAGCCTCTGTTTGAAGACGTCCATTGAAGGGGAACTCACCACCTCTCGTGGCAGCCTGTTCCACTCATTGATCACCCTCACTGTCAAAAAGTTTTTTCTAATATCTAATCTGTGTCTCCTCCCATTTAGTTTCATCCCATTGCTTCTAGTCTTTCCTTGTGCAAATGAGAATAAAGATGATCCTTCTACAATGTGACAGCCCTTGACATATTTGTAGACAGCTATTAAGTCTCCTCTCAGTCTTCTTTTTTGCAAGCTAAACATTCCCAAATCCTGCAACCGTTCCTCATAGGACATGGTTTGCAGACCAGTCACCATTCTGGTCGCTCTTCTCTGAACTTGCTCCAGTTTGTTTATGTCTTTTTTAAAATGTGGTGCCCAAAACTGTACACAGTATTCCAGATGAGGTCTGACCAAAGAGGAGTAAAGTCCGATAATGACTTCACGTGATCTAGACTGTATGCTTCTGTTAATACATCCCAGAATTGTATTTGCCTTTTTTGCTGCTGCATCACACTGTTGACTCATGTTCAGTCTATGATCTATTAGTATACCTAAGTCTTTTTCACATGTACTGTTGCTTAGCTCTATTCCTCCCATTCTGTATATGCTTTTTTCATTTTTATTGCCCAGATGTAGTACTTTGCATTTTTCCCTGTTAAAAAACATTCTGTTGGTTGCTGCCCACTGCTCCAGTTTATTTAGGTCTTTTTGAATCCTCTCTCTCTCTTCTCTAGTATTAGCTATCCCTCCTAGCTTTGTGTCATCAGCAAATTTAATCAGTTTACCCTCAATTCCTTCATCTAAATCATTGATAAAGATGTTGAACAATACAGGTCCCAGGACGGAGCCCTGTGGTACTCCACTTGAGACATTCATCCAGCTGGATGTGAAGCCATTTACAACCACCCTTTGAGTCCGATCACTAAGCCAGTTATGAATCCACCTAACAGTTGCCTGGTCCATTGCATACTTGGTCATTTTTTCAATAAGGATGGTGTGAGATACTTTGTCAAATGCTTTGCTGAAGTCAAGATATACTATATCTACAGCATTTCCCTGATCCACCCAGTCAGTGATTCTGTCATAGAAGGAAATTAAGTTTGTCTGACATGACTTGTTAGTTACAAACCCATGCTGACTCTGGCTAATCACTTCATTCTTATCCATGTACTTACCTACATGTTGTTTAATAATTTGTTCAAAGATCTTTCCTGGTATAGAAGTCAGACTCACCGGCCTATAGTTCGATGCCAGAGTCAATAGGGTAGGTTCCGCCATCAAGGGTGATTGAGTTAGATGGCCTTCTTTTTCACCATACCCCCCTTCTTCCTCTCGCTGTCTGAGGAGGAGCCCGAGTCACCCCTCCTCCTTAGAGATACTGAGGAGTCCATGCCTGCCCCTCCAGCATCGGACACCTCCTTCCCAGCACAGTTTTCCTCGCCTCTGGAGCCCGGGGCAGTCCCCCCCCCAGGGGCAGCCGAGTCCCAGTGGGACGGACCCCGCCGCCCTCTGAAGGCACCTCAGATGTTGTCTCTGGCTCCTTACCCCTGACCTCCGACACAGCAGAGTCATCGAGGGCTTGGAACCGATTGGAGAGGGGGATCAGAGGGGAGCCGGTAAGCCCTTCCGTAGGCACCGTAGCGGTTGGGGGGGGGCTTTAGATTTTTTTACCCTTTTCCTGTTCTTTTTCCTCCGACTACTGGTACTTTTGTCACCCGATTTTATTGGCTGCTCCACCACCTCTTCATCCAGACTTTCATACTGGGAGGAGTTATTGGAAGCAGCCGCCTCCTCATGCTCCATCCTCCTGATCTCCTCGCTCACCGCCTCCTAGCCCAGGGAGTCAGAGGCTCCGGTTGCAACCTCCGGGGAGGGGACAGCCATCACCCCAGTCACCTGAGGCTTATCCTGCCCCCTACTTCTTCGGCGCCCCACCTGTTGCCACTGGTGGGCAGACGTATTCACCTCGCCCTTCTTCACTGACCCCTCAGCTCCCCTCCCGCCCCCACCTCCAGTTCCAGCAGAAGATGCACCGCCGGGGACCCCCCCATGGCTCTCCCCCACCAGGCCAGAGATGGTGTTGAAAAAGGAACAGGGGCAGCGGCTATACGGGTGACCTAGATCGCCACACAGGTGACACCTAATGTCACCACAGGCCGCGGCCAGATGACCTACCCCACCACACAAGGCACATTTCTGCATCTTGCAGCCTGTGCTGAAGTGGCGGGGGTCACCGCACCTGTGGCAGACCTTCGGTTGCCCCTGGTAGAAGATGAGGATCCTGTCCCTCCCCAGAAAAGCTGAGGAGGGGATGTGGGTGACAGTACCACCTGAAACCTTCAACCTCATCATAATGGTCCAGCCCCCTGACCAAATGCCGAACTCGTCCCTGTTCTTCTTTGAGACCTCCGAGACTTCCCCATAGCGAGAAAGCCATGTCATTATATCGATCCCAGAGAGTGACTCGTTACTTGTTAGAATGGTCACCCTCTTTACGCCATTTTGGCGAGACACTGCCTGCACAGCAAAGTCTCGCCAGCCGGGCTCCCCCTTCACCAGTTCAAAATTCGACCAGAAGAGCTCTAAGCCCTCCGGCCGAACAAAACTGATGTCAAAGATGGGGGTACCAAAAGGATGGATCAGGGCAAACATGTCAGTCGCCCTGAAGTCCATCTTCTGGAGGAGCTCCACGACCCTCACTCTTGGCGGGCACGCTTTACTGCCCGTCCACCGAAGACGGACCACATTCCTCCTGACCACCCCCTGCCCGGCTGTCGGGAGGGACCATACCTTTTCACCCTCCCTTTAATCTTGGAAGGCAGCCTGGCCATGCCTATCCAGCCAAAAGGCCAGGTCCACCTCTCTTCCCTCTACCATGATCGTCCGTTCTCCCTTTTTGAGAGCCTCCAGGAAACGGCGTCGCAAGTCACCATCCCTGAGGTCCAGAGGCGAGGAAACCCCCCCGAGAAGACCCCGAGGCCCCGGCCACTACCCCCGCAAAACTCCGGGGACTCGCAGCCGGGGGGACAGAAGGACCAGCCCCCTCCCCGTGCTCCCCGCTACCAGCAGACTCATTCACGTTCCAAAACCGCAGACACACCGCCATTTGCATACTCAGCCACTGCCACTTCCATACCCACACCATCCACATTTGTATCTACGGCCACCCCACTCGCCCCGCTCCCACTCCCATGCGCACTTGGGTCAAGGTTTTTCTTTTTCTGCGTGCACTTTCTTGGTACAGTTTCCCCACCACCGTCCATATTACTAGTGTCGGTACTGCCACCTACTGGTGGTTCCTTCCCTGCCGGGGGGTTCTGCACACTTAGTGCTGCTGGCCTTTCAAGCACCACACTGCATGATTTAAGTTGTGCAGCACTACTGCTCCCAGTGTGCCTGGAGCTTCCTGTCTTACAGGAAGGAAGAGAGCCAGGTGTAGCTCCTCCCCCTGCACCAAGCAGCCCTACTGCAGCGCTTTTGGAGACCTGCACTGCCGGAGTCCCTGCCCCAGGTAAGCCCCGAGACACAGGGGACCCCGACACGCAGGCACCTGTATTCGCCACAGCTGCAGCCCCCCCACTGGCCGCAGCTGCAGTCTCTGCTGCTCCAGGAGCAGCCACCGGCGCCGTCGCCCAGCCCCGCCCTGGGCGTGGCCACACCCACATGGGCGAACCCAGCAAGCCACGCCCCCAGCGCCCAGCAGCACAGTACTGATCACTGTGGCCACTCCTACATGGGCAGGCCCCACCCTGGAAGCCACACCCCCTGCACCCGGCAGCACTGTGCGGCCCTCTGTGGCCACTCCCACATGGGCAGGGGACGCCAGGGAGGCCACGCCCATGAAAACGGCCGCGACGGGACTCCCAAAGCCGACCCGGAGCCAGGTCTACTCTCGGGGGTCCCCGTTCCAGCGGCACCAATTCCCAGGAGGCACAGAACCCCCCACCGTCACTCCTTTGGCCACAAAGAGCTTGGCCACAGCAACTCCGGTGGCCAGCTCCAGGCTAGGTCACTCCCCCTCGGCGTCCACCGGCTGCAGAGCCCCTAGCGCCGACCCATTATTGGGCCCCTGCGCCAGGGGCCCCGACTTCGCCACGGACCCCGCCGGGGGAGAAGGCCCCACCACCTTCCTTTTACGAACCGGCTCTGCCGGAGTCGCCGGCCCCGCACTTTTTGCCCTACCAGATTCCTTACCGGGTGCCTGGGTCCCCAAAAGCGATCCAGACTTTTTAACGGATCCGTGAGTGAGGGACCCAGACACTTTCCCAGCACACGCCGCTGGAGATGTGGCCCCAGCTGCCGGTGTGCCGCCAGCAGTGCTGACAGCAGCGGCAGTTACGCTGTCAGCGTAACTGCCGCCCCCCACATGCCAGCAGGCACACCAGGTGCCAGGCCAGCCCCCTCTCTCACAGGGGACCCAGCCTGAGCACCACCATGGTTTTTGCCCTCCGTGGCATGCTCCATGTCAGACACATCCAACACACCACCTTCATTACTGCAAACAGAGGCGGCGCTCTGCGTGCCATGGCCTATAGTCTCCCCGCTCCCTCGCTGCGTACTCACAACAGGGCCTGAGCCGGGGTGGGTAGCGGGTACCGCATAACGGGATCGGGGGGCCCCAGAGAGGGGGACAAACACAAATTTATGTGCAACAGATGATGTTTTTTTTTTCTTTGCCTTCTTTCCTTTCCTCTTCATCCCCCTCCCGGTTGCATCGTCCTCGCAGATCTCATCCCCGAACATCAGCTGATTAAAACATACCGGGGACTCGATCTGCCGGATCTGCTTCATGACGAGGCAGTCCCCCTCACTACTGCTACTACTACCACCCTCCTCATCCTCCCCCTCGCTCCCGCTGCCCTCTGAAGGGCTAGAATCAGACGGGAGAGCCATCTGCGTGGGGGCTATCCCGCTATGCGATGCCTGGAGATCACTTACTAGGTCACCAGATGGCGGGTAGGGCACGAACTCCTCCTCGCAGTCCTCTTCCTCATCCTTCACCACCTGGCTGGAGCTCCGTGACCCCTCCAGAGATCCACCGGCATGGCTCTGAACCGGTTATCATTCTCGAGTTTTTCTCGGAATGGCCCGCTGCCGGCCAGGATGGTACACCGCCGATTCTCCACCTCCTGAATTGTTTTGTTGATCTTCCGGACCGCGGCGGATAGCTCAGGGCTTTTGCTGCTAGAGGCCCTTTCGGACCTTTCCTGAGCTACCCTCAACTCCCCCCAGAGGGATTTTAGCTTCCTAGAGGCGTCCTCATACTCACAGAGGTGCGCATGGATGCGGGAGCCATAGCTGACCGTGGACTCCTTCGCTACCTTGGTGCCCCAATCAAGGGGCACCGCTGCAGCACCCCTGCTCGAACTCGGCCTATGTCTGGGGGGAGGAGCCGCCGTGGCCGTGGCCTTGGGGGTCCCTCTGGTTTTCATGCCGGACCCCTTGCCTTTTCCGGATCTGGTCATCCCAGCCAGGATGGTATTCCTCCCGCCCCCCGCTGGCTCGGACCGGGGGGCCTAGCCCTGGAGGCCAAACCCAGGACAAGCCTGCTTTCCTGGGAAGGGGGCAGATAGGGGTCCCAGATGGAAAAACAAACCTCCCTCCCCTGAGCTCTCTCAGCAAACGCCACACACAGCAGCACACGGCAGGTAGGCTCCTCCTCTTCCACTTCCTGTTACCGCAGCTGCTGGCAGCAGACTCGCCCTCCAATAGATCCTTGTAAAAGGATTTAAAGCGTACTCATTTAAATTACAGAGCTTAGACCTGCCTCCACCGTGGGGGGTCTTGACCCACCAGCAGACAGGCACCAGTATTGGGAGAGCGGGGCTGGCCGTCAGGGTCCACCGCGGCTCTGGCACAAACCCGGCGTCATGGAGGTCACAAGAACCGCAACGGCCTGGCCGTGTCAGCTTCACACTCCAGCGTAGTCCATCTGCCCACTCATGCCCATAACCTCAAAGGGATGCGCAGGCAGCTTTTCTTCCCAGGGCTGTTCCCCGCCCAGCAGGAACGTGGGGGAGCTCAGGTCGGCCTTCCACCGTACTCCCTTACCTCCCTTGCCCTTTTTCCTTCCTCCGTTCTCCATCTAACCCCTTGGCTCTGTGGTGTCCGCTCTCCCTCCAGCTCTCTCCTTCTCACAGGTGGACTACCACGTGTATTCACACTGTGGCGTATCTTTTGGGCCCAGGCATAAGAAGTCATTGAGGTAATGGATAATATGGGACCCCTTTAGAACCGTCCATGATGACCCATTCAAGGAAGCAACTAAACGCCTCAAATAGTGAGCAGGATATTGAGCACCCCATGGACAAACAGCGATCTATATAGTATGCTCCTTCCCAGAAGCAGCCCAATAGTCAGACACTATTCGGAGGCACAGGTAGTAAGTAACCGGAACACCCCCTCAATGTCTGTTTGGGCCATTAGGGTGCCCCTTCCCAACTTCTTGACCCACCTGATTGCCTTGTCAAAGGAGGTACAGTATATACTACTGTACTTGGTTCCGCGTCGATGTTGTCGTTTACTGACCTGCCCCTTGGATATGACAAATGGTGGATAAGTCCGAATGTATTGGGTTCCATTTTTGGCATGACTCCCAACGGGGATATCACTACGTCTTGTAAGGAAAGTGTTTTGAATGGAACCGCCATTCTACCTAAAGATATTTCTTTTTTTAATTTTCTTGTCACGACGTCTGGGTGTTGGTAGGCTGATTTTAGATTTTTACTCCAGCCTTTCTTGATTTTAGAAGGGCATGACATGCCTATATCTGTGTCTCCTCCTCCTTTTACTCCTCCACTTCTTTTCTTTTCGCATGACTATATGTACTTGTCACTTTTCCATGTCTTAGTTGTGTCTTCTGAGCAGTTTGTCTGCTTTTGGACACTTTTGAAGGTGTTTTCTATGTGTTTCTATGTGTTTATTTTTTGCCTGCCATTGTTTTTAACGGTGTTCGAAGGTGTTCGACGAGCTAAACCGAACCCGAACACTACGGGGGTGGCTCAACACTACTCTTCAGCTCACAAATTCTTCCCAACATCAGCAGTGTAGAGTTTCAACGCGTTGGGACATCACGCACCAGTCTGTGAGCCAGAAGCTGCAATTGGGCACACAGGCGGCGTACTTTAACAAGCAGATGCGGCAGCTCTGGGTAGGATTTGAGAAACTGCTGAACCACAAGGTTAAGCACATGGGCCAGGCATGGTACGTGTGTGAGCTCTCCTCGCCTCAGAGCCCCCACCAGGTTCCGGCCATTGTCACAGACGACCATGTCTGGCTGTAGATTTAGCGGTGTGAGACACAGATCTGCCTGCTTTTCCAGAGCTGTCCTCAACTCTTCAGCATTGTGCGGTTTGTCACCTAAGCATATTAGCTTCAGAACAGCCTGTTGCCGATTGGCCGAGACAGTGCTGCAGTGCTTCCAGCTTATGACTGATGTGGTCATTTCAGGGATAGAGGCTGAAGAGGAGGTGGAGGTTGAGGAGGAGGAGGTGCAGGAGCTGTAGACTGTGGGGGCAACCCTGATTGACCTATGGCCCGCAATCCTTGGCGTCGGGAGGACATGTACCTTCCCAAGGTTCGACTGGGTCCCGGCTCCCACTATGTTAACCCAGTGTGCCGTCAGCGAGATATACTGTCCCTGCCCACAAGCACTTGTCCACGTGTACGTGGACTTTCCCGGTAACTGTGTTGCTGAGGGCTCAGTTAATGTTTTGTGACACGTGCCTGTGTAATGCGGGGACTGCACACCGGGAGAAATAGTGACGGCTGGGGACCGAATACCGAGGGAGGGTCGCCGCCATCAGGTTTCGGAATGCTTCCGTTTCTACGAGCCTAAAAGGCAAGATTTCGAGCGCAAGCAGTCGTGAAATGTGGGAATTTAGTAGTGTGGCCTTTGGGGCGTTAGATGCGTATTTGCGCTTGCGTTCCAAGGACTGAGGTATGGACAACTGAACGCTGCGCTGGGACAAGAACGTGGATGGGCTTCCTGATGCTGCTACTTGAGAGTGTGCAACGATAGGTGCAGGGCAGGAGGCATCTTCGCATGCGCCATGGACAGGGGATTGGCTTTCATGCACAACAGCGGAAGAAGCAATGGTGCCACCCGCAGACACTGTTCCTGGACCCTGGGATTCGGCCCACAAAGTTGGGTGCTTTGCTTCCATGTGCCTGATCATGCTGGTGCTGGTCAGGCTGGTTGTTTTGCCACCCCTGCTGATGCTGAACTGGCAGGTTGTGCAAATGGCCTTTTTGGGATTATCAGCAGAGTCTTTAAAAAACAATCAGATTCGGGAAGACCTAACAGTTGTACTGGCAACTTCATTTGTGCTGGTGTTGCGAGGAACGGTTGCCTGCCTTGTGTCCGTGGCCACCACACTGCTTCTTCCTGCCTGTTGGGGTGGTCTGCCTTCCTCCCCTGTATGCTGCTGTCCTCGCTCTGCATGTCCACCACCTCGTCTTCCACTTCCGCACCCTGGTCCTCCTCCTGACTTTCTGGCAATTGTGTCTCATCATCGTCCACCTCTTGTGACACTTTCCCACCGTCGTCTTCATGTGACCGTGGCTGCTCAAAAATTTGGGCATCGCTACATGCCATCTCCTCTTGCCCCACTTCAAGTGGACCGGGCAAGAGGCCCGAATCAATAAATGGAAAAGTGATTAGCTCTTCAGAGTGTCCAAATGTGGGATCAGTTGTCTCTGGGCACTCGGCATGGTGGGAGGAAGGAGGATCAGGGTGAGGAATATGCGGTCCAGACTCACGGCTACTGAGACTTGACCGTGTGGAAGACAGGGTGGTGGTGGTGGTGGCTGCTAAGAGACTGGAAGCATTATCCGCTATCCAACCAACAACCTTTTGTCACTGCTCTGGGTTCAATAGTGGTGTGCTGCGGTCCCCTAGAAATTGGGACAGGAAGGTCGGGCGAGAAGATGTGTGTGTTTGTAGTGACACAATTTCATCTTGCCCACGGCCTCGGCCTCTGCATGCACCATCACCATCACGTCCAGTACCCCATCCCTTGCCACGCGACTTGCCCATTTTAAATAGAGGACAATATCTTCCACGCTCACTACAAATGGCTGAATTTGGAGCGAAGTTATATGTAATCCGTGTGATGGAGAAAACACAGTTTTAAATACCTGGCTTGTAGGTAACCATTTTGAACAGCAAACCGATGCCAAAAACTTTGCTGACACACTGAAAAAAAATTTGAATGGAGGCCAAAAATGGCAGTATTTTCAGCGCAAATATATGTGAATGTGATCCGTGTGACGGAGAAATCACAGTTTTAAATACCTGGCCTGTAGGTAACCATTTTGAACAGCAAACCGATTTCAAAAACTTTGCTGACACACTGAAAAAAAATTTGAAGGGAGGCCAAAAATGGCAGTATTTTCAACGCACTTATATGTAATCCGTGTGACGGACAAACCACAGTTTTAAATAGCTGGATTTTTAGCGCTGTAATATGGAAAGGAAGTGGCTGTATTCTGCAGTGCCAACAAGCAAATGGCGCAGAAAAACTGTGTTATCTGGATTGCTTTTTAAGCAAATAATGAGGATTAAGATCCAAAAAAAATTATTCCTGCCCCTGAGACCTGGGCCTTTGTCTAGAAATATCTAACAGCAGCAGAAGGCAGAACTGAAATGGAGCCTCTTGTGCTATATGCACTGCAGTCTGCTATATACACTGCCTGCCTACCTATATACACTGCCTGCCTGATTTCTCTGCAGATGGATTAGTCCTCAGAAGGACTGTTTGTTGAGATGGATATGTGTAATGTACTTGTTTTCTCTCTACACTACCTAATACACAACCAAATCTCTCCCTTGCTCAGCAGCTGAAGAGCACAGCGGCGCCAGGTCTGATATAGACCTGATGAAGCTGTGCGGCAAACCAATCACTGTAGTGCCACAACCAACATGGCTGCGGCATTACAGTGAGTGGCAGGCAATCCCTGCATGCTGATTGGCGATCTAAAGAGCGCCAAACATGCAGGGAGAGGACCCGAGTATCCGCCCGAGCATCTTGCAAGTACTCGGTGAGCTCCGAGCATTTCGAGTACTGAGATGCTCGGGGAAGTACCGCGTACTTGCGAGTATGCTCGCTCATCACTACTCACCACCTGTGAACTTGACCCGATCCCGTCCAACCTCATTCCATACCTTACCACAGTATTCATCCAAACCCTAACCCACCACTTCAACCTGTCACTAACAACTGGTGTCTTCTCCTCATGCTTCAAACGTAGCTCAATCACACTCATCCTCAAAAATCACTACTTTGACCCATCCTCTGTGTCTAGATATCACCGCAGATCAGTTATCCCCTATGCCCCAAAACTACTGGAACAGCACGTCCATTTGGAAGAGCTCTCTAACCTCTCCTCCGGCTCCTCTTTGCTTACAATCTGGCTTCCGACTGCACCATTCCATTGAAACTGCTCTGACTGAAGTCACCAACGGCCTACTAACCACTAAATCCAAGCAACACTAATTTAACCTCCTCCTCCTGGACCTGGAATCTGCTTTCGACACAGTGAATCATTCCCTCTTTCTACAGACTCATCTCTTGGCATCACAGACGTGGCCTTATCTTGGATCTCCTAATACCTAACAGACAGGACATTCAGTGTCTCCCACTCACATACCACCTCCACATATTGCCCTCAATCTGTCGGTGTCCCCCAATGTTCAGTTCTAGGACCCCTGCTCATCTCTATCTACACATTCAGCCTGGAACAGCTCAGAGTCTCACGGCTTTCAGTATCACCTCTATGCTGATGACACACAGATCTACCTCTCTGGACCTGATATTACCTCCTTACTAACCAGAATCCCACAATGTCTGTCTGCTATTTCATCTTCCTTCTCTGCTAGATTTGTAAAACTCACCATGGATAAAGCAGAATTCATCTTCTTTCCACCATCTCATTCCTCCCCACCAACTGACCTATCCATCAAATTCCATAGCTGCCCACTCTCCCCAGTCCCGCAAGCTTGACTCTGATCTCTCCTTCAAACCAGAGATCCAAGCCCTTTCCACTTGCTGCAAATCCAACTCAAAACAAATTTCCCGAATCCTCACATTCCTTAATTAAGAATCTGCAAAAACACTAGTGCATGCCCTCATCATCCCGCCTCAACTACTGCAACCTCCTACTCTGTGGCCTCCCTTCCAACACTCTCACACCCCTCCAATCTATTCTAAACTTTGTTGGCAGACTAATCCACCTGCCACCCCTCTATTCCCCGGCTTCTCCCCTCTGTCAATCCCTGCACAGGTTCCCTGTTTCCCAGAGACTCCAGTTCAAAACCCTAACTTTGGCATTTCCTTCATACATCTGTGACCTAATCTCCTGGTACTTACCCACGATCCTCACAATATCTCCTTCTCTACTCCCCTCTTATCTCCTCTTCCCACAATCGCACACAATATTTGTCTTGTGCATCTAGCCTACTCTGGAACTCTCTACCCCTACATATCAGACTCTCGCCTACCGTGGAAACTTTCCAAAGAAACCTGAAGACCTACTTCTTACGACAAGAATACAACCTGCAGTAACCCTCTCACTATACCGCTGCATGACTAGCTCTACTCTCACCTACTGTATCCTCACCCATCCCTTGCAGATTGTGAGCTCTCACAGGCAGGGTCCGCTCTACTCCTGTTGGTGACTCTTTTGTTTAAGGTTATTATACTTGTTATTTGCTATGAAAACACTAAAGAGTTTTAAGGGTTTAACAATAAAATATAACAACTTTATTAAATACATACAAATTCATTAAAAATTACAAAATGACAGCAAATGACGTGTAAGAGGACGAGGATCAAATAATATGAATAGCAGCAAAGGTGCAGGTAAGCCAGGGAGTCTGCTGAACCTGGTGTGTCAATGGCTGCATTCTGGACATCTGTCGGCAGTCTTCATCATGATTGTGAAGCCTATTGAAACAGACTAAGGGACCTTTTTAAATGCTTAGTAAATCTTTGCAAGTGTTTTTTTGTTAATTATTCTTATTTACTGAGCTATTGACTTTGTGTTTTCATTGGCTGTAATCCATAATCATCAACGGTTATAGGAAGTTTCGCCCCCAGCAGTTCGCCCCCGGGTACATTTCGCCCCTGCACATTTCGTCCCCAGCATTTGGCCCCCAGGATGTTTTGCCCCCGCACATTTCACATTGCGTTTTTGCGCTTTTGCATTGCTTTCAAACGGTGAACAATGCATTCACTGGGAAATGGCATTTTAACATTTTACTACCTTATCTGGCCATGTGGTGTGTGAGACATGATCAGACACATCCTGTTTCATTTATGATGGAGGGAATCTGAAAGTCACAAACACTATTTATATAGGGCAATTAGGTGGCCCTTGCTATTCTTAAAGGGCCAGAAGTCGGCTATGCTTTGTTGTTCCCATTATTAAAGAGTGAGTCTCATATACTGTGTATGCAGTGACTGCAAGGTCTGCTAAAATGTTGGTCGCACCCTAATACCCCTTTGAAGAGACAGAGGAGGGTCTCAGTAAAAAAAATATTTCCATTATAAAGGAGTGGGTCACCTACTGTGGTAATGTCCATGCTGTGACTGCAAAAGCTGCCAAAATTTAGGAAAAACCCCACTAACAATTTAAAGACACAGAGCTGGGCCACAGTAATCACATGTTCCCATTAAAAAGGAGTGAGTCTCACATACTGTTTGCCTATACAGTGAATGCAACGGCTGCCAAAAACTTGGAGGAACTCCGATGTCTCTTGCAAAAGACGTAGAGGTCGTAGGGCCTCCTGAAAACAATGTTCCCATTATGAGGAAGTGGGTCTCTCATACTGTTTGCCTATGCAGTGAATGCAACGGCTGCCAAAAATTTGGAGAAACTCCGATGTCCCTTGCAAGAGACGTAGATATGGTGATATAGTAGATGCGGTGGTGATATGGTAGTGGAGGATGAGGATGAGGAGAAGGAGGAGAAGAGCAAATAGACAAAATCAGGAAGCATATACCCATGTCTGGGCGTGAAGATAGAGGTGCATGGGAATAGAGTTATACCTCCCAATGAAAAACACTGTATTTGAGTTTATGTTACGCTGCTAACATTCGGTGGTGTTGAGAAGTCTGGCCCAACCCATTCCAGTTCATTTTTATAAGAGTCAGCCTGTCAGCCTTTTCAGTTGACAGGTGGATGCGCCTATCGGTTAATATTTCACCAACGGCACTAAAAACCCGCTCTGACAAAATGCTAGCGGCAGAGCAGGCCGGGACCCCCAAGGCATAGAGAGACAGTTCTTGCCACGTGTCCAGCTTGGATACCCAATAATTATAAGGCACACAGGAATCACGAAGGACATTGGTACAGTCGGCAAGGTACTCCCTCACCATCTTCCAATTTTTTTCCCTCCTTGTGAGAGTACCCCACGCCTCAGGGCCTCTGCGATAGGAGGGTCTGAGAAAACTGTCCCAGAACTTTGACAGTGTTACCCTGCCTTTGCTGGATTGCATTTGTGCCTCTCTCACCTGTACTCCTTGGTTGTCGGACGAACTGGACCTCTGGTGCCAGCGTTTTAAGATGGGAATTTTTTTAATAATTCCGCAACAAGGGCATTCTAGTACTGCCCCATTTTATTAGGCCTGTCCGGCATGGCAATAAGAGACAGAAGTTCTCCTTGTAGCGTGGGTCTAGAAGTGTCACCAACCAGTAATGACTGTCACCCAAAATTTGGACAACGCGAGGGTCACAGGAAAGGCAGCGTAACAAACTCAGGCATGTGTGCCAGACTGCTAACAGGCAAGACTTCCGTGTCCTCACCAAGAGGATGACTGACCATGCTCTCCTCCTCATTGTCATCCTCCTCCTCCCTGTCTTGAGCCCATCCACGCTGAACAGATGGTATGACAGTTGTGCAGGTAGTACCGTCTATAGCGCAGGAAACTAGCTCCTGCTCTTCCTCCTCCTCTTCCTCATTGTCACCCAATCCACATTTGGATGAGATGAGGCTGGGCTGTGTGGAATCACCCTGTAGGGTTCCTTGCTCCATCTCATTGTGCTCCATCTGCAATGCATCCTCTTTGATTGTGAGCAGAGAGTTTTTCAGAAAACAGAGAAGAGGGATGGCAATGCTAATTATGGCGTCATCGCCACTCACCACCTTGGTGGAGTCCTCAAAGTTTTGGAGGATGGTACATATGTCTGACATCCATGTCCACTCCTGAGGTTTTATGTGTGGAGTCTGACCTGAATACCAATGGCCTTGTTGATGCTGGTAGTCAACAACTGCCCTTTTCTGCTCACAAATCCTTCCTAACATCTCCAATGTAGAGTTCCAATGCGTCAGGCTATCACACACAATTCGGTGAGCTGAAAGCTGCAAACGTTGCTGAAGCACGACAAGGGCAGCAGAAGCTGTAGTTGACTTTCTAAAATGGGCACACATGTGGCGTACTTTGACAAGTAAATCCAGCAGATCCGGGTAGGGTTTGAGAAACCGCTGAACCATGAGGTTAAGCACATGGGTCAGGCATGGTACTTATGTGAGATTACCTAACTTCAGAGCCCCCACCAGGTTCCGGCCATTGTCACACATGACCATGCCTGGCTGTAGGGTCAGCGGTTTCAGCCACAGATCTGCCTGCTCTTTCAGAGCTGTCCACAACTCTCCAGCATTGTGCGGTTTGTCACCTAAGCATATTGGCTTCAGCACAGCCTGTGGCTGCTTGGCCGAGGCAGTGCTGCAGTGCTTCCAGCTTGTGACTGATGTGGTCATTTTGGAGATAGAGGCTGAAGAAGAGGAGGAGGAGGTGCAGAAGCTGTAGAATGTGGGGGCAACCCTAATTAACCCAGGGTCCGCAATCCTCAGCGTCGTGAGGACGTTTTCCGACCCAAGGTCCGAATGGGTCCCGGTTTCCACTATGTTAAACCAGTGTGCCATCAGCGATATGTCGTGTCCCTGCCCACAAGCACTTGTCCATGTGTCCGTGGTTAGGTGGAATTTCCCAGTAGCTGTGTTGTTGAGGGCACAGCTAATGTTTTGGGACACGTGCTCTTGTAATGCGGGGACGACACACCGGGAAAAATAGTGGCGGTTGGGGACTGAATACTGAGGGACGGCCGCCGCCATTAGGTTGCGGAAAGCTACCGTCTCCTTGAGCCTGAAAGGCAACATTTCGACCGCAAGCTTTCGTGAAATGTGTGAATTTAGTAGTCTGACCTGTGTTGCGCTGGCTTCCTATTTGCACTTGCGTTCCAAGCAATGGGGTATGGACAACTGAACGCTGTGCCTGAACAAGCATGTGGACGTGCTTGCTGATTGTGCTAGTTGAGAGTGTGCAATGACAGGTGCGGGGCGGGAGGCATCTTTGCATGCGCCATGGACAAGGGATTGGCATGCATGCACAACAGCAGAAGAAGCAGACACTCTTTCTGGGCCCTGGGGTTCAGCCCACTTAGTAGGGTGCTTTGCTGCCATGTGCCTGATCATGCTACTGGTGGACAGGCTGCTAGTTTTGCTACCCCTGCTGATGCTGGCCAGGCAGGTGGTGCAAATGGCCTTTTTGGAGTTATCAGCAGAGTCTTTAAAAAACAACCAGACTCGGGAAGATTTAACAGTTGTACTGGCACCTTCCGTCGTGTTGACGTTATGGGGAAAGCTTTCCCGCTTTGTGTCTGCAGCCACCACACTGCTTCTTCCTGCCTGTTGTGGTGCGACGCCTCCCTCCCCCAGTGTGCTGCTGTCATCGCTCTGCATGTCCCCCTGCCAGGTTGGGTCAGTTACTATATCATCCATCACCTCGTCTTCCACTTCCGCACCCTGGTCCTCCTCCTGACTTTCTGGCAATTGTGTCTTATCATTATCCATCTCTTGCGACAGTAATTGCACTTTCCAACCATCGCCTTCATGTGATCATGGCCACTCAAATATTTGGGCATCGCTACACGCATTCTCTTCTTGACTCACTTGAAGCTGGCCGGGTGAGAGGCCCAAATCAACAAATGGAAAAGTTTACAGCTTTTCTGAGTGTCCAAGTGTGGGATCAGTTGTCTCCAGGCACTTGGCATGGTGAGAGGAAGGAGGATCAGGGTGAGGAATATGCGGTTCAGACTCACGGCTACTTGACCGTGTGGAAGACAGGGTGGTGGTGGTGGCAAAGTGACTGGAAGCATTATCCACTATCAAACCAAGAACCTTTTGACACTGCTCTGGGTTCAATAGTGGTGTGCTATGGTCCCCTAGTAATTGGGACAGAAAGGTCGAGCAACAAGATATGCGTGTTTGTTGTGGCACAATTTCAGTTTGCCCATGGACACGTCCTCGGACTCAGCCTCTGCATGCACCATCACCATCATGTCTTTTTCCCCATCCCTTAACACGCACCTTGCCAATTTTAAATGGAGGACAATATTTTCCACGTTCGCGAGAAATGGCTGATTTTGGAACACAGTTATATATGATATGTCTGACAGAGAACCACAATTTTAAGTAGCAGGCCTGTAATTTACTAATACTATAGTTTACAGAGACCAAGCGTGAATAGCTTGACCGACACACTGCAATGAAATGGAAGGCTGAAATGGCTGATTTTGGAACGCTGTTATATGTGATATGTCTGACAGAGAAGCACGGTTTTAAATAGCAGGCCTGTAATTTGCTAATACTATTCTTCACAGAAACCTAGTGTAAATAGCTTTACCAATACATTGCAACAGAATGGAAAAGGAGGCCAATATTTTCCACGTTCAGTTCAAATTTCTGGATTTTTATCACTGAAATATGGAACAGATCTGGCTGTATTCTGCAGTGCTAACAAGCAAATGGAGCAGAAAAATTGTGCACTCTGGATTGCTTTCTCTAAGCAAATAACCTGGATTAAGAGAAAAAAAATCGCCCTGGCCCCTGATATATGGGGCTATGTCTACAAATATCTCTAAGAACAGCAACAGCAGGAACGTGCTATGGACCCTCTTGCACTATATGCACTGCAGTCTGCCACATACACTGCCTGCCTAACTCCTGCTAGCACCGCTAAATATATGCAGCTGGATTAGTCCTCAGAAGGACTGTTAGTTCAGATGGATATATAGATATGCTGTGGAATACTTTTACTAACTATAAACAAGCAAATCTCTCCCTGACTCAGCAGCAGCTCTCCCTACTCTGCCTGGTTGTGGGATAGACTGTCACGAGCATAGCGGCGCCCGGTCTTATATAGACCCGATAACGCTGTGCGGCCAGGCAATCACTGTAATGCCCACAACCATCATGGCCACGGCATTACAGTGCGTGGCAAGCAATCTCGGCATGTTCATTGGCTCACTAAAGAGCACCAAACCTGTAGGGCAGGGATCCAAGTTCCCCCCCCCGAGCAACCTAGAAATACTCACCAAGCTTGTGGACCACGTCCGCTCCTCCCTAGAAATAAACACTTGAAATAGATCAGTCTGTTTGTAATGACTATATAATTTATGAGTTTCACATTTTGTATTGAAGAACTGTAATAAATTACATTTTTGAGGATATTCTAATTTTGTGAGAAGCACCTGTATATAATAATCCTGAAATCTTGATGCTTTTACTTTGGCCACTAAGCATCATAACAGATTCATTCTTCTTCTCTTTAGAAATCTCTGTAGAAATCTCTTTTTATTAGTCATCTTATTATCATCACTGGCAGAGTTATAAACAAAGGTATTATCTATATAGGCATAATACAATAGCCTTCTGCACATCAGCATAATTACATACTGAAAAAGAGAGCACAAAGATTTACAAATTGCCCAAGGAGGAACCCCGAACACGAATCCGAATTTGAAATGCCGAACAAATTTGCTCAAGACTACTCTTGACTGACTTTGTCCTATGTCATTGCTGCCTCCCTGGACATGCCCAGAGCATTAATGAAGGCAGGATGCATGCACCTGACTTACTGTGGTTAAGCTGCTGTTGCTATTCATGTCATTCACACCCAGAGGGGATTGATAACATGATTAGTGGGATGACTAGTCTGGGGAAAACAACACTCCCACAACCAGTTTCTCACTAATTAGCCACTACAGTTATAGTTTTTTTTTTTACATAGGTGGTAATCAATAACACAATTAAAAAGGGCTTGTTATGAAGGGAATAAAGATAGCAGTAAATACATTGTGGAAGATTGATGGCCTGGGTAAGTTGTTAGGTTCCCTTTTAGCATCTGATACATTTTGAAATGTCTTAAAACGCTCACTTGTTTGTGCTTCTCCACCTAACTTTTATATTTCTATTAACTGTGCTTTTGAAGGCTTGTTTCTTCTACAATGAGTTGATGTTCTTATTAGTGCCTTTTTAGGCTACATGTGACTTTTTTTGGCTTTTTTATTACATTTTATTTGGAGGCCAGGTGACTAACAAACAGCAATTCTGGAATTTATTTTTTTTACAGCATATACAATGTGGGATAGATAGTGATAATTTTATATATTGGTTTGTTACAGATACAGTGATGGCAATAATGTGTAATTTGTTTTCATTTTTTTAGCAAATCTTTTTAAATGGGAATTATTTTTTTCCTTTTTTCTTTATTAATCCAACTTTAGGACTTGTACTTTTATGTATAGCAATGTGTTAGGCCATTCCTAGGTTCTAGACTGCCATAACAACCCATCAGCACTCCATAGACTATGCCAAGCTTAAAGTTGCTAACGGACACATAGTTGATGGGAGGTATGTATCACAGAGATGGCTGTCCTCTGTGGTGTAACCCGGAGGGTTGCTCTTGTGAACGTAAGCACTAAGAGGACTGTTTGGTGCACCTAGGACCGGGTTATGGGTAGTTTGAGAGATTGGTGTGGTTAAGGTATAAAATGTAGGCCATTGTTTGGCACATGGACTGTGTGCTTGGAGGGAGAAGGCCTCCTGTGTGTTGTTTCCAGACTGAGTCAGGGTACTGGACGCTATCCAGCCTGTGGACCCACAGGACTGGCTAACCAGAGACGTTGCTTAAAGGACTCTTGTATGTTTTTGCCTGCACAAAAGGCTGTTTGTTTTGCTTTTGCCGGGTTTAGGAAGTAATAAATCGACATGGGCATTTAAATGAAAACGCTTCCTGTTTGCCTCCCGACGTACCCAAATGAGTAGAAACCCCACACAAGACAAAAGGGTAACAAAGAAACCCTTCCTATGTCTAACCACTTAACTTATACAGCTGCTATGAACCACTGCATGTGAGTAAATTGATGGGGGGGGGGGTATTATCTTCAATGTCACAATTTGAGGCAGGATCCTAACCATGTTTATCTCAGTCTCAATCTTGATGCTGATCTCCTCTCAAATGCATATCAATTGTTTTGGACAGTTGGGCAACTTAAAACATAGAAAACATTACAGAATGAAATCATTATTTGCATTATAGAAGCTGTTCTCCATACATGGCCTAATACATATAGAATTGTATGTTGAGACTTTCTTCAAAGAGGTTAAGTATCTTGAATAGATTATCTTCTAGCCAGGTCATGGTATAGGCAACAGCTATCAACTTTTGACTTGTTACTTCCTCTGGGATTTTTCATTTTCTACACTTCTACACTTCGAGAGAAAACTTGAGTTTCCATGTGGAAAGCACAAGAAAACACAAACTATTGTAATAGCTCATGCATATCCATTTGTTCATATCACCATAGTACAATGAGAATAATCACTTTCATAAGATATCTTTGTCTCTTACATCCCAAAATATAAATCTATATAATATGAAAATAATATTTATGCAGAATTGCTCATGCTGTAGGTGTAAAAGTGTAATTCTTCACATTTAATACATATGTATATTATTAATAGACAAGAAACAAATATTAATCTATATACAGTAAATGGTATGCCTTACAAAATAATTAAAGGTCACAAAGGGCATCGAATAAACCCAAGTGTCTAGTGATAAATGAACGTGGGCTATGTTTGGTTGATTTAGTGTAAAGAGAGAATTATGACAATGTAAGTACACAAAGTAGAGATAGTAGTACCAGGCACCATGACATACTGAAAATGTTAACGGTTATATGTAACATAACTGTCCAGATAAGATAACAGCTCATGTATAATGCAAGACAATGGAGTACCACTATAAATTGGACAGAAAAGATGTGTCGTTTCAATAGCATAACCAAACATTTAAATGGAGTTAACACATTTGCATATACCATCACTCAAATAGGATGATAGCTACTGATACAGATTATGCATTATGTAATTTGCAGTGCATATCTTTCTAACAAACTGCAGCACCTATTATAGAAATAAAAAATAAAGCCCCTAAAAACAAGATAGTAAATCTTTTTTTTCATTCATTCTCAAAGCCTTCCACTCACAGTTTTCTTCCATTTGAGAAATTGAGGGCATTTTATCACTCAGAACTCTCGATTATATATATATATATATATATATATATATATATATATATATAGTACAGACCAAAAGTTTGGACACACCTTCTCATTTAAAGATTTTTCTGTATTTTCATGACTATGAAAACTGTACATTCACACTGAAGGCATCAAAACTATGAATTAACACATGTGGAATTATATGCTTAACACAAAAGTGTGAAACAACTGAAAATATGTCTTATATTCTAGGTTCTTCAAAGTAGCCACCTTTTGCTTTGATGACTGCTTTGCACACTCTTGGCATTATCTTGATGAGGTAGTCACCGGAAATGGTCATCCAACAATCTTGAAGGAGTTACCAGAGATGCTTAGCACTTGTTGGCCCTTTTGCCTTCATTCTGCGGTCCAGCTCACCCCAAACCATCTCGATTGGGTTCAGGTCTGGTGACTGTGGAGGCCAGGTCATCTGGCATAGCACCCCATAACTCTACCTCTGGGTCAAATAGCCTTTACACAGCCTGGAGGTGTGTTTGGGGTCATTGTCCTGTTGAAAAATAAATGATGGTCCAGCTAAACGCAAACCGGATGGAATAGCATGCCGCTGCAAGATGCTGTGGTAGCCATGCTGGTTCAATATGCCTTCAATTTTGAATAAATCCCCAACAGTGTCACCAGCAAAGCACCCCCACACCATCACACCTCCTCCTCCATGCTTCACGGTGGGAACCAGGCATGTAGAGTCCATCCGTTCACCTTTTCAGCATCGCACAAAGACACGGTGGTTGGAACCAAAGATCTCAAATTTGGACTCATCAGACCAAAGCACAGATTTCCACTGGTCTAATGTCCATTCCTTGTGTTCTTTAGCCCAAACAAGTCTCTTCTGCTTGTTGCCTGTCCTTAGCAGTGGTTTCCTAGCAGCTATTTTACCATGAATGCCTGCTACACAAAGTCTCCTCTTAACAGTTGCTGAAGAGATGTGTCTGCTGCTAGAACTCTGTGTGGCATTGACCTGGTCTCTAATCTGAGCTGCTGTTAACCTGCAATTTCTGAGGCTGGTGACTTGGATAAACTTATCCTCAGAAGCAGAGGTGACTCTTGGTCTTCCTTTCCTGGGGCGGTCCTCATGTGAGCCAGTTTCTTTGCAGCGCTTGATGGTTTTTGCAACTGCACTTGGGGACATTTTCAAGGTTTGCCCAATTTTTCGGACTGACTGACTGACCTTCATATCTTAAAGTAATGATGGCCACTCGGTTTTCTTTACTTAGCTGCTTTTTTCTTGCCATAATACAAATTCTAACAGTCTATTCAGTAGGACTATCAGCTGTGTATCCAACAGACTTCGGCACAACACAACTGATGGTCCCAACCCCATTTATAAGGCAAGAAATTCCACTTATTAAACCTGACGGGGCACACCTGTGAAGTGAAAACCACACCACTTGAAGCTCATCAAGAGAATGCCAATAGTGTGCAAAGCAGTCACCAAAGCAAAAGGTGGCTACTTTGAAGAACCTAGAATATAAGACATATTTTCAGTTGTTTCACACTTTTTTGTTAAGTATATAATTCCACATGTGTTAATTCATAGTTTTGATGCCTTCAGTGTGAATGTGCAATTTTCATAGTCATGAAAATACAGAAAAATCTTTAAATGAGAAGGTGTGTCCAAACTTTTGGTCCGTACTGTATATATATATATATATATATATATATATATATATATATTTCTACCAAGTAGCTAACAATGTCCACAGATATTTTTTTCCTTGCACAGCAAAAAAAGGAAACATTTTTTATCATTGCATTCACAAAATATGTTAAGACGATAATTTTATACTGAAACGAAAGACTATTGAAAACCTTATATATAGGTTCAGCTAGAGCGTTCTTCTTGGAAATGTCCCGGCACAGCTATTATAAATAGTTACTGTAAAAAAAATAATTGCCACAAAATAATAATCTTTAGGGCTCGCTCACACGAGCGGATACATCTGATGAGTGCTATCCGATATTTTATGTTATACTATGGGGCAGTACACATCTTTGTTTTTTCTCATACTGATTTCACATGAGAAAAAAATAGCAGCATCCTGCGATCTGCAGCACAAATCGGAACGCACTTACCAATTTTGAGTCTATGGATGCATGGAAATCATGCAAGTGCAGTCGGAATTCCGTTGACTGACACAAAGGAGCAGATGGAGAAGTTGTGTTCTCCATCTTCTCCTCACCTGTGCTTCAATTTTCTCATGCGAGAAAATCTTATCACACGAAGCTGACACTCGGATCAAATTAAAATCAGATTTTGATCCAAGTGTCAGTAAAATAATCAATCTGATTCTCTCAAAAGACAGAATCTTTGCTTTTGTGCCTGTAGCCTATTTCTGTAAATTGGTCATTTACATTTAGTTTAAAGCCCAAGTATGTAACAAAGTTCTTATATGGGTACTAGCGAGTTTTTTCCTTTTAAGAGAGAGTAGATTTTAAGATTCAGTAATTATTACATTTACTGACACTATTATTGGGCATTGAAGAACCTGGAACTATACTGTATCTGAATATGTCTGTAAGTCAATAAAATATTCATTTGAGTAACTAAATCTATTGCTATTACTATACTCTGCAATGTGCACTTTTAATAGTGTCTGATAGAGCCAATATTATTATTAGTCACTTATAATATATTATCTTGAAGTTAATAGTAAGGAAAGAGGTAGAGGTATAGTCAGCTTTTTTATGAATGGGGTTAGGGCACATAGATAATAGACCCTCTTTCCTGAACCATAAAATTAAATAGTGTTAAATATTAATTATGGATATTCATTTTATTCCTAATTCTGAATTCTGTACCATACATTGCATAAGATTGAATCAGTCATCGTGCTAGGGTTTCTAGATGACATGCGCTATTTGTAGCATCGGCGTCTCTGCCCCCTGCTAGGCAGAGACGCCGTCCCACTCACCTCCTCGCTCCCCGCGCTCCCCGCTCTGCGTTCTCCAGCGCTCCTCTTCCTGCTGCCGGCGTGTGCAGCTCCCCGGGCACTGTGCTTAGGGCGCGCTCCCTCCCTCTTAAAGGGGCCGCGCGTGCCGTCCTAAGGAGTCCCCGGCCAATAGCCGAGGATCCTCCCATATATAAGGCACCTCCTCCAAAATGGAGGTGCCCGAGCAAAAGTTGTTGCACAGTGTTTCTGACCTCTGCTTCAGCCCTTGGGTCCCGTTGCTAGTCGGACTACCAGTCTTGCCTGCCAGCCTGTTACCTGCCTGTTACCTGCCGTGCCTGCCAGTGTCTAGGACCGCTCGGAGAGGTCATCCTAGGCAAAAGTAAGCCCTCTCCATCCCTGACTCTGTCTGTCTATATCTCCTGGGGAGAGAACCGTCACTTTGAAATTGCTCATCTGGATTCTGGAGCTGCTGGAAACCTCATTTCCCAGTCCCTGGTAGAGAGATACCGGATTCCCACCAAACCTCTGGCTGAACCATTGTCAGTCGCCTCCGTGGATGGAAGACTCCTTCCGGTGACCATCCTGCTCGTCACTGAACCCAAAAGCATATAGGTGGGATTGCTGCACTCTGAGAAGATCTCCTTCCATGTGCTGTCTGGACTCTCTCACTCCCTATTGCTAGGTTTACCCTGGCTCCAGACACATGAACCCGTGCTGAACTGGCAATCCGGTGAAGTACTCCGGTGGGGGCAGGATTGCCATATGACCTGCCTGGTTCCGGTTCGCCCAGCTCGTCCTCCACCTACCCCGGCTAATTTACCCGGTCTACCGGCACCTTACTGGTCCTATGCAGATGTCTTTGGTAAAAAGGAAGCAGAGACACTGCCACCTCATAGGCCATATGACTGTCCGATCGACCTGGTACCCGGCACCACTCCACACCGTGGGCGTATTTACCCGTTGTCGTCGACCGAAACCCGGGCCATGTCGGAGTCCATCAAGGAGAATCTGGCCAGGGGATTCATCCGGAAATCTACCTCCCCGGCTGAAGCCGGATTCTTCTTCGTTAAGAAGAAAGATGGTTCATTATGCCCCTGTATTGACTATAGAGGTCTCAACCAAATCACGGTAAAAAACAAATACCCCCTGCCGCTCAACTCCAAGTTGTTTGACCGTCTTAAGGGAGCTAGGATCTTTACCAAGCTAGATCTACGTGGGGCGTATAATCTGGTCCAAATCCATCAAGGAAACGAGTGGAAGACGGCATTCAATACCCGGGAGGGTCACTATGAATACCGTGTGATGCTCTTCAGTCTCTGCAATGCTCCCGCCGTCTTCCAAGAATTGGTCAGCGACATTTTCTGTGATCTTCTTTACTCTTGCGTGGTGGTGTACCTGGACGATATCTTGGTCTTCGCTCCGGATCTTCCCACACACCGGAGGGATGTTCGTCAGGTCCTGCTTAGGCTCAGGCAGAATCACCTCTATGCAAAATTTGAGAAGTGCCTCTTTGAGCAGACCTCTCTTCCATTCCTGGGCTATGTTATCTCCAGACAGGCCTACGGATGAGGTAGAGAACATTCTGGCCACTAAGAGGGTAAGAGGAAAAACCTTTTTTCTGGTGGATTGGAAGGGGTTTGGCCCAGAGGAGATAACTTGGGAACCCAGGGAAAACATTCATGCCCTGCTTCTCCTTGAAAAATTCCTTTCTGGCCTAAAAAAGAGGGGGCGTAAAGGGGGGGGGTACTGTAGCATCAGCGGCTCTACCCCATGCTAGGCAGAGACGCTGTCCCACTCACCTCCTCGCTCCCCGCTCTGCGTTCTCCAGCGATCCTCTTCCTGCTGCCGGCGCGTGCAGCTCCTCAGGCACTGTGCTTAGGGCGTGAACGCGCTCCCTCCCTCTTAAAGGGGCCGCGCGCGCTGTCCTAAGGAGTCCCCGGCCAATAGCCGAGGATCCTCCCATATATAAGGCATCTCCTCCAAAATGGAGGTGCCCGAGCAAAAGTTGTTGCACAGTGTTTCTGACCTCTGCTTCAGCCCTCAGGTCCCGCAGCTAGCCTGACTACCAGTCTTGCCCGCCAGCCTGTTACCTGCCTGTTACCTGCCGTGCCTGCCAGCCCACTCACCTGGGAGCACTTGCCTTTTGCCTGCCTGTTACCTGCCGTGCCTGCCAGTCCGCTCACCTGGGAGCACTTGCCTGTTGCCTGCCTGTTACCTGCTGTGCCTGCCAGCCCACTCACCTGGGAGCACTTGCCTGTGACCTGACTGTTACCTGCTTTTTACCTGCCGTGCTTACCCGGAGGCTCCTGCCGTCACTTGCAGTGACCACCTGCCAGCCCACCTAGAGACTCCTGCCCACCAGCCTGCCTGCTGTGCCTACCTGCTATTCCGGTCAGTCCCTGCCATCTGTACTGTGGGAGTCACCTGCTCCCTTACAAGGTCGTCCCCAGAGTAGCACCTGGTCCCTCGGCTCGGTCCCTCCCTGGTCACGGAGTCGTTAGCCGCCGTACGACCAGGGTCGGTCCGAGTTGATATTTAGTTACGCCCCTCTGGGTCCCTTATTGCATCGTAGCACAGAGGTTCCACCTCCCGGACACGTAACACTATTTGTGTATTTTTAGTTCAGTGCCATATGCAGAAGAACAGGTGATATGATCGGCCTATATAAGCCCATGTTAGAGACAGGGGGGGCGCTCTTGCCATTTCACAGGACACTGGACGAGGATCGATGTGTGAAGGAATCAACTGCCAATGTAGGCCCAAGGAGACCCGTCCTTTACCCGGACACATGGTGTCATCCTGACACACGTGCTGGACACAGACAGATGCAATCTACCATCCAGGATCCCAGGGAAAGATGGGTGACTCTCAATAATTAAGCTAATTATGGACAAATGGACAATCACTCTAACTATTTAACTATTTTATGTAACTTCTGCAATCATTCTTTTTAATGGATAATTCATGAATAAATCGATACATTTTTTATAAGAATGATATCGATACTTTGATTGATCGCATCTGATAAGTCCTCGATAGAAAAATTATACGGTAATAAGTATATGACGCACCCCTGGGCCTGTGTCGCGCAGCGTTGCGCACGCGGGAGCTTACCCGGAGCCGGATCTGTTGAGGGTTGTAGTCTCGTGGCGGTGACCCGGTCCGTGCCCAGGGAGTCAGACTAAGTGGCGCTGTATTAGTGGTAGATGTTGTACGACTACGCCACCCGTTGAATGCAGCAAAGGAGCTGCCGCTGCAGGGCAGACCGCTGAGGCCGGTGGTAGGATTGTGCAGCGTGATAGTATCACCCCCAACGGGAGGGGTATGGCCTCAGGGCAGCCGACGTGGATGATGGGGGTAGCAGGAACCACTCGGAGACGGTACGGTGTAGTTCAGGGTCTTTACTGGTGACAAAGATAGACCCTCCCGGAGTACTGGCTAGCGATTGGGGCCTGGTCAGTCCTTGAGCAGATGGGATCTCCCCTGGCCAGGCGGAGTTGTAGGCCTCCCAAACTAACTGTACTCTTCTGGCTACCTTGCTAGAGGCGGGTATAAGTAGCCCACGTCCCTGAGTGTACCGTGTGGTGCTCACCCGTATGGCCGGTGACTCGGGGCCTTCTAGTAGCTTCCGCTCCACGACGGCGGTGCTGGTCCCACGCGTGTGACCGTGCCTTCGGGTTTCTTGGCCAGAGGACCTGAAATCCCCTGCCGGTCGGTTTCTGCTGCTGGATACGAGTTAGTCCCCACAGCCTCGGTCTCCGGGTCCGGTGATAGCTTCTCAGTCAGGGCGAGCTCTGCAGCTGCCAGCCCCTGACTCTTTGTAGTACTGCTCCCACAGAGCTCCTGTTGTTTCTTCCTATGCTGCTTCTCTTCTCTGTCTCTACTTCTTCTCTACTCACTAACCCTGCCTCAGCCCTAGGTTTATATAGGGGAAGTTCTTCCCCTCCCAGGACTGGGCAGGAGGTGTGGCATGCACAGGATCCCTGACCAAGAGACCTCCCACCTGCTCTCAGACATAACATTGCTGTTACTGTGGAAACCAGACCCCTGGGGTGCCACATATATTTTTTACAAAGAGGACTTAAAAGTTATGGGAAAAACATAAAAAGTGACAGTATATGAAATTCTAAGACTTTTCTGAAATATATCAATAACAAGGCAGATTATTTCCCTCAGTATTACAGAAATGCAGGTTTTCCTTTAATTTTTCCAAAATGAACAAAATCTGGTGAGGTTCTCTTTCCTTGGAGTGTGGCCATGTGCTTTGATTTGGAAGGTGTTACCCTGTTTCATCATTTTTCCTGTTGTTCACTTATTTTCTTAAATATTTACCAAAAGACATCACTAGCATGATAAATTAATTCAATAATCAACTCCAAATGGGCAGTGAATCATTGACACGCTAATATGATTACAAATGTCCTATTGTTATTCACAGCAAGATGTCTCTGTGTATTCTGCAGCCAAGATAAAGGAGGAGGATATAGCTGCTTCTAAAGTGTTACTCAGCAAGAAGAATACATAGCTGCATCTAAAGGGTTATTTTACAAGAACATGATATAGCTGGTTGTAGAGGGTTAATCGACAAAACAAAAATTCAGTATTCAGTACTGATAGAATTACTTTCAATTACGTTTAGTTGACATTTTACTAATTTGTAAGTTTAAATGTAAAGGATCAGAAGTTGCTGTAGCTCTTTATCCCTTCATTGCATACCATTCAAGGAAAGCCATAGAACGCTATGAAAGGATTTTTAAGGATTTTAAATTGCCTCTTTATAACAACATTCAGCATAAAGTAGGAAAGAGCAGTAAGACAAGAGCAGTAAGACAACAGTAAAGATCTCCTCTGTGTTTCCATGCTGCACTCTCTGAGGCACACCCCACACTGTTGTATATTTTTCCTACTCAGATGCAGGAAGTCTCACACAGCTGACATAATAGTGAAACCATAGAAAGCAGACTAAGGCAACTGTAGTTTCTCCTTCCAGAAGGCCCAGAGCTATTATCACTAAATAAAACTGTAGACAATTGAAAAAGGTTATATACTTTTACTTCATGAAGTTTACCATAAGGTGATATCCTCATTTTAAAGAGTTTGAAAGTATATAAATTATAGTAATTTAATTAGTAACACAAGAGGACATTAATCATGCTGATTAGAGATGAGCGGTGTTCGACTCGAACTGTTCGCCAATCTCAAATTCGAGCTGTTTTGGGTGGTGTTCGAGTCGTTCGACGAACTCGAACGATTTTCAAAAAATTCGGCTGTTCGAGGTTATGTTCGATAACTGTTCGTGCACCAAAAGCGTAACTGGATTTTTTCACAGTAATACTGTTAATCAATGTTAATGGACAGTTTCAGTGTAGAGTGGGCGGGGGGAGGGGCAGGGGATGGATCTCTGCAGAAATAATGCCGATCTCCATTTTTTTTTCTTTCCCGCATTTACAGTGGGGCGGTGCAGTCTGTCAGCCTATCAGCAGCGCACACACGCAGCGAAGTGTTTTTTTTTCACACAAGCAAGGGCATGTGTCATTGGCTGTGTATGTCAAATGTCCTTGCCCTATAAGACCCAGCCATTTTCCCCGTCGCCACCATTTTCTCACTGCTGCAGCTGAGTGTTAGACGGCACCTCTGCTGCTGTGGGTGCTATACAGTATTACTCTGTGAATTGCGAGCAAATTTCCAGTTACATAGAGAGATAGGTTTAGGGAGTAGGGACTAGTTCTAATTGCAGCCCTTTTGAGGGCAAGGTTACAGCAGTTCATATCACTTTTTGCCAGGCAGGTCTGTGCCAGTGCTGTGCAAGTGTTTTTCACAGCATTTGGAAAAATGTAGCTCAATCCTTTTGGGTCTGTAGCAGTGTCTGTTAGTCATTGGAGTAGCCTATCTGTGTGGCAAGCTACACCACCTGTATATTTAATATCAATTTTTTATTGCATCTGACCCAGGAAATCCTTTTGGGCATAGTAGCAGTGTCTCGTAGTCAGCGGAGTAGCCCACCTGTGAAGAAAGCTACACCGCCTGTGTATCTAATTCTAATTTTTTTCTGCATCTAACCCAGGAAGTCCTTTTGGGCCTAGTTGCAGTGCCTTGTAGTCAGCATAGTAGCCCACTTGTGAAGGAAGCTACACCGCCTGTGTATCTAATTCTAATTTTTTACTGCATCTAACCCAGGAAATCTTTTTGGGCCTAGTAGCAGTGTCTGGTAATCAGCGGAGTAGCCCACCTGTGAAGGAAGCTAAACCGCCTGTGTATCTAATTCTAATTTTTTACTGCATCTAACCCAGGAAATCTTTTTGGGCTTAGTAGCAGTGTCTGGTAGTCAGCGGAGTAGCCCAACTGTGAAGGAAGCTACACCGCCTGTGTATCTAATTCTAATTTTTTACTGCATCTAACTCAGGAAATCCTTTTGGGCCTAGTAGCAGTGTCTGGTAGTCAGTGGAGTAGCCCATCTGAAGCAAGCTACACCACCTGTGTATCTAATAATTTTTTACTGTATCTAACCCAGTAAATCCTTTTGGGCCTAGTAGCAGTATCTGTTAGTCAGCGGAGTAGCGCACCTGTGAAGGAAGCTTCTCCGCCTGTGTATATAATAAAATTGTTTTACTGCATCTAACCCAGCCAATCCTTTTGGGCTAGTACCACAGTTTGGCCACTCAGCTCTGCTCGGTTTCCATCCATCGTTTTTTTGTGCAAACAACTAAAGAGTTGCCAATTAGTTAACCACCAAAATGAGTGGCAAAGGCCTGCTGCTGGTGGAAAGGGGAATAGGTGTGCTGGAAAGGGAAAAAAAAGGTTGATGAAGAAGGTTCTGAGCATAATGTAGACCCTCTTTTCCAAACTAACTCCTGTTGGTGGAGACAATGAGGAAGATGATGATAAGACTCAGATACCTGATTGGAGCGACAACTTGACTTTTCGGTCAGGGCAGGAAGAGGTTGGCTCTGAGGACGACGGGTGTGAGAACACACAGGGTGATGATGACGAGGTTGGTGATCCCACTTACTGTCAACCCACAGTTATCTCATCGATGAGGTCAGCAGAGAAGGTGGAGGAGGATGCTAGTGACGACGAGGTTAGGTTGCGCCTTTCTGGATAGAGACGGAGAACTGGAAGCACGTCAACAACTGCATCCTCAACCACAACTCTGCCTCTGACCTCAAGTTGTGGTGGCTCTTCAGGTCGCATGGGCTCTAAGCCTTGCATAGCCTGGGCATATTTTGAGATCGCAAAGGATGACCCAACTCATGTTATCTGTAACATTTGTCACTAAAAGCTAAGTAGAGGCCAAAAAATCCATAGTTTGAGTACATCATGCATGAACCGTCACATGGATATGAAGCATAAGTTGCAGTGGGAAGCTCATTGTGCTACAATGCGGCCTAGCGTTCCGGGCCAACCACCGTCTGCCCCATCTTGTGCATCCGCGGCTTCTTCATCCTCTGTGACTGGAGGAACAGCAGTCACACATGTTTTTGGACGCAGACCTGCCACCTCTTTACCCGCAACAGCCAGTGTGATTGGCAGGTCGTCAGTTCATTTGGAAGTGGAAACGCCTGTTGGTGTTGAGCGCTCTCCGACATTGAGAGCACCACCTTTAGATCAAGGCAACATATCATGTCAACCTGCATCCTCCTTATAGACCGGCAGTTTGCCGGGGACACCCTACTCAACCCCGTCTAAGCACAACAGCCAGCCCTCAGATGTGGACAAGCAAAAGACCATTTCCTCCTAGCCATGACAAAGCTAAGAGGTTGAATTTCACCATCTGCAAGCTATTGGCTACAGAAATGCTGCCTTTCTGCTTGGTGGACTCAGAGGATTTTTGAGACCTTATGTCCGTCGCAGTGCCCCAGTGCCAGATGCCCAGGCGCCACTACTTCTCAATGAAAGCTGTGCCTGCGCTACATCAGCATGTCGCACACAACATCACCGCTTCCTTGAGAAACTGTGTGTGTGACAGGGTGCATTTCACCACAGACACTTGGACGAGTAGGCATGGACAGGGGCGTTACATGTCGCTGACTGGGCACTGGGTAACTATGGTGACAGCAGGACAAGGGGCTGCTGTCCAAGTCTTGCCGTCCCCATGAGTTGTGCGTCAATCCTCTTTATCTAGAAGTTCCTCCACTGCTTCTGCCTCCTCAACCTCCTCTCAGTCCTCCACCTGCACCCACAGCCAGTCTGGTAATGCCACCCGCGTGCTAACTGCGCAGAAGGAATCCTGCACACCTCCTTACTATGCTGGCAGTAGGGCTCAATGGCATCAGGCGGTGTTTAATTTGAAATGTCTGGGAAATGTGAGTCACACAGCTGAGGAGTTGTGGTCAGCTCTGGAGACCGAGTTTCATGAATGGTTGTCTCCACTGAACCCGAAGCCAGGGAAGGCCGTGTGCGACAATGCTGCAAACCTGGGTGCGGCCCTTCGCTGGGGCAATGTCACACATGTGCCTTGTATGGCTCACGTGTTGATCCTGGTTGTCCAGCAATTTTTAGCCCACTATCCCAGACTAGATGGCCTTCTGCAGAGGGCACGGTCGCTGTGTGCTCACTTCCGCCGTTCGCATCCTGCAGATCAACGACTTACATCTCTACAGAAGTTGTTGGGCCTGCCAGTTCACCGGCTGAAATGCGATGTGCCGACTCAATAGAATTCAACTCTGCACATGTTGCAGCACTGACGAGCCCTGATGCAATACATTCTGACGTATAGCCTGGGCCAACGAGATCCAGAGGTGGGGCAAATCATGCTGCAGGAGTGGTCTCAGATCAGGGACCTATGCACCCTTCTGCACAGTTATGAAATGGCGACGAAAATGTTTAGTGCTGTCGATGTCATTATCTGCATGACTATTCCAGTCATTTACATGCTGGAGCACACTTTAAACAGTATTCTGAGTCAGGTGGTGGGACAAGAGGAGGGGGAGGAAGTACAGGAGGAGTCGTATGCGGAAAGGATAACATCTCCAAGGTCCAGACGGTCGGCAGCACTAAGGCAGTAGGCATGAGAGGGTGGGGGAGGGGAGAGGGATTAACGAGGGCGCATGGTAGCAGCCAAACTTTTGAGGAAGGTGCAGGAGCCAAGGAAGAAGTGGAGGATGAACTGGCGATGGGCATGGAAGACTCATCAGATGAGTGAGACCTTGATCACATTTCTGTTGTGTGAGGTTGGGGGGAGAGGGCAGAGGAAGGAAGCATGATTCTTACCTCGCCACCAACACAACAAGGACTTGGTTCTCCTGGATGCGCAAGACACGAGTGCCTTCCTGCTGCACTACCTGCAACATGACCCTCGGATTGTCAGAATTCGAAGTAATCCCAACTACCGGGTTGCCACACTCTTAGATCTCTAGTACAAAAGTAAATTTGCCGAAATAATTCCTGCCATAGAAAGGGTTTCACGCATGCAGGAGTATCAGCAGAGGCTGTTACAGAATCTTACATCTGCTTTTCCACAAAACACCAGTGGTGCACCTTGTGAATCTCACAGTTCTAACTTGCCAACCATGGGACTGTCGAGTCTTCATCACTCAAACCATAACAGTAACACCGTATCTGCTGGTAACAGCAATTTTGTGGAATCGTTTCATCAATTTATTAGACAATCCTTTGCAAGGCCACAGGAGACAAGAAGTCTGACACATAGTCAACACCGAGAGAGGATGGTACACGAGTATCTCCAAGTGAACATGGAAGCCATGACGGTGTCACTGGACCCTTTTGGGCTTCCAGTCTGGAAAAATGGCCTGAGGTTGCCGTGCCCCGCAGCCAGCGTTCTCTCTGAACGTGTGTTCAGCGCTGCTGGTGGTGTGCTGACAGATAAGCGAATGCGGCTGTCCACGGAGAATGTAGACAGACTCACGTTCATAAAGATGAACAAATCATGGATCCACAAGGACTTTTCTACCCATGTGTCATCCTGGGGAGACTAAAAGCTTGAGGATTTTGGAAAATCACCTCACCAAACATTTTAAGCAACTCTGGGGCAATTGATGCCACTTATGTGTTGTCTGTGCCATAATTTTTGGAAAAAATGGAGACTCTTTTTGGAGTCCCCTTGCTGTGTTTTACATGACGTTGGCATCGTCAATTCCATGTGGGTCGGGTCGCTCCCCCCCCTTTTAACCGTAAGAAACTACATACACTATGGCTTGAGGTAACACAGATGGTTGAGTCTGCAGAGCTGTTTACTCATACTATAGCCTGGGAATCAGAGGTCTGCTCCAAAGCTTCAGTGTCTGCTAGTCAGTGTAGTAGCCCAGCTGCTTAGCAATCTTCACCACCTGTGTATCTAATAACAATTTTTTACTGCATCTAACCCAGGAAATCATTTTGGGCTAGTAGCAGTGTCCCGTAGTCAGCGGAGTAGCCCATCTGAAGCAAGCTACACCACCTTTGTATCTAATAACAATTTTTAACTGCATCTAGCCCAGGCAATACTTTGGGCCTAGTAGCAGTGTCTGCTAGTCAGCGGAGTAGCACAGCTGTTAAGAAAGCTACTGTAACAATTATAGTGGATAACTAAGGAGACTGTTTGCGTGGAGCAAGACACAACAGTACACAGTTTATAGGTGAAAAGTCTATATTAAAGCACACAGTGTTTTGCACAAAAAAGCAGAGAAATCTCAAAGTCTCAGAATAATGAGTCTTTGCAAGGTTAGTTCGCCGTGATATATGTATATATCAGCAAGTCCATACAATGCAGAAGCAATCAAAGAGGCCCGGGTAAAAGTCTCGAACAGTGCAGACCAGTCCCGTGCTCAGCAACCATCCGAATAAGGAGAGTGAGAACTCAGAGCAGCTTACCTGAGAACCAAAGCAGATGGAGAGCAGAGGTGCAGAGTAGTGTTGACCCACCCCCGTAGTGTTCGAGTTCGGTTCAGTTCGTCGAACACCCGTGTGTTCGCTGAACTGTTCGTCGAACTGTTCGTCGAACACCTTCAAACACCTTTAAAACCAATGGCAGGCAAACAAAAACACATAGAAACACATAGAAAACACCTTCAAAGGTGTCCAAAAGCTGACAAACTGCTCAGAAGACATAACTAACACATGGAAAAGTGACAAGTACATATAGTCATGCGTAAAGAAAACAGGTGGGGGAGTAAAATTTAGGGGGAGACACAGATATAGGCATGTCGTTACTGCTCCTGCCCTGCACCATCACCCCCATCCTCCGCATACACTGCCCTGACGCTATACTCCTCCCGTGGGGAGTTATGCTACGCTCTGCTGCAACCACAACACCAGCCTGCAGCGGCAGTTCACTCTGACCGCAATCCACGGGTGGCGTAGTCGGAAGTTTAAACATCAAAACCACATAAATAGTTCCGCCACTGGTTTGACCGCCCTGAGCCACGGAACCGGGTCGCCGCCTCGGAGACTACAACCACCAGCATCCACCAAAAAGGGTCCGGCTCCGGGTGTCCCAAGGCCCATGGGGAGCTTCAGAACATTTTCATCACCTTTCATAATCACCAATGGGACAAGGCAGGGATGTCCTCTGTCCCCTCTCTTATACATCCTAGTGACGGAGCACCTGCTCTCATCAATTCGCCATAACCAAAATATTAGGTGGATTGAGGTGGGAGGCACCGAGTACAAGTGCTCTCTATTTGCTGATGATGTCCTAGTATATATCACTCAATCACATATATCCATCCCTGCTGTTATGGCTGAAATAGATCACTTTGTTACATGGTCAAATTTTAAAATCAATGCAACGAAGTCTGAGGCCCTCGATGTCTCCCTCCCCAAATCCATACAGGATTCCATCCAGTCCAACTTTCCCTTTGCCTGGCCCTCACAGGATATCAAATACTTAGGAATTCCTATTCATAGAGACCTTTCCCGTCTATATTATCTTAATTTTGGGCCCTTTATTGAACAACTCCATACAGACCACGGTTGGCAAGTTAGAACTGTAAGATTCACTACGTGAACCACTGGTGTTTTGTGGAAAAGCACATGTACACTGTGTTCCAAATTATTATGCAAAAAGTGTTTAGGAGTGATAAGGGAAGAATTTGTTTGTTTGTCAGTTAAACTCATTGATGGTGATGTGTGTCAGGGCTCTTAATATCACTGTAAGCAATTGCAGACACCTGTGCTAATTAGTTTGGCAGGTGTGTCCAATGAAAGGCAAGACTACTTAAGAAGGCTGTCCCACATTATTAAGCAGCCTACATTTTCTGCCAAAATGCGAAAGAAAAAGGATGTGTCGGCTGCTGAGAACCAACAAATTGTGGAGTGTTTAGGTCAAGGCATGACTAGTGTTGAGCCACCCCCGTAGTGTTCGAGTTCGGTTCGGTTCGTCGAACACCCGTGTGTTCGCCGAACTGTTCGTCGAACTGTTCGTCGAACACCTTCAAACACCTTTAAAACCAATGGCAGGCAAACAAAAACACATAGAAACACATAGAAAACACCTTCAAAGGTGTCCAAAAGCTGACAAACTGCTCAGAACACATAACTAACACATGGAAAAGTGACAAGTACATATAGTCATGCGTAAAGAAAACAGGTGGGGAAGTAAAATTTAGGGGGAGACACAGATATAGGCATGTCATGCCCTTCTAAAATCCAAAAAGTGAGAAGACGACACAGCCAGTCCGTTCCTGCCCATGCCACCTCCGTGTTGCCGGGTTTGTGCCAGAGCCGCGGTGGACCCTGACGGCGAGCCCCCCTCTCCCAATACTGGTGCCTGTCCGCTGGTGGGTCGAGCGAGCCCCCCTGTGGTGGAGGCAGCTCTAAGCTTTTTAATTTAAATTGTCTCTCTAATTTGAATGAATACACTTTAAATCCTTTTACAAGGATCTATTGGAGGGCAAGTCTCATGCCAGCAGCCGCGTAATTCCAGCTCCAGTAGCGTCCACTAAAGCTGCTGCAGTTAAAAAGCTTTTATAAGGATCGAGCTCGGCTGTCCACCGCAAGGCATCCTACCGCCAGTCCCAGCCCCTATGCCTTGGGGTGCCTCCTGATGCTCTTCACTGAGAATCCCGTGGTCCCGAAGCATTTCCTTTGAAAACATTAAGTGTCCAAACTACAGGTGGTGTAGCTTGCTTAACAGCTGGGATAATCCGCTGACTAGCAGACACTGCTACTAGGCACAAGGTATTTCCTGGGCTAGATGCAGTTAAAAATTCGTAATTAGATACTCTCGCTGGATGCTGAGAAAGCATTCCATAGAGTCTCCTGGCATGCCATATATTATTCTCTTAAAAAGCTTGGGGTAGGGGTCTAGGGCAGGGTTCCCCAACTCCAGTCCTCAAGGCCCACCAACAGGTCATGTTTTCAGGATTTCCTTAGTATTGCACAGGTGATAATTCCATCATCAGCACAGGCAATAGTTACATCACCTGTGCAATACTAAGGAAATCCTGAAAACATGACCTGTTGGTGGGCCTTGAGGACTGGAGTTGGGGAACCCTGGTCTAGGGGACCCTTTTATAGCCAAAATCACGGCCCTGTAACGCAATGCATCACCTTGGCTGAAGATAAATGGAACTGTAGCACCCTGAGGGCTCGGTAGCTACAGAGGCATTGCACCTCACCCAGAGGTGTGATATGTCACTCTCAGGTAAGGATGGAGTGTGGATCAGGACCCGACACCTGCATGCATTACACCACATTGCCGTGGGGCAGGGCGACCAATATGCCCCTGAGATGGGCACGACAGTCCCTGTCCCTGGCTGGAGTGGGGGGAGGGAACACCGAGGAAGGGGAACCCTGTAGTGCAGGAGCAGGGAGGAAGCAGTTCCTGGGTGCATTGAGAAGTGAGTATAAAAGGTGGGCACCATCTTAGTTCAGTGCAGAGAAGTCTGAGCAGAAGTGACAGGGAGCAGGGGCTCTGCATGAGCTCTGCTCCAGAGGCGGGCCTAGTAACAGAGGCCCAGGCCTGGAAGAGGGAGAAGGAAGGAAGAGGAGCGGAGAAGGCTCCAGGAACGAGGAACGAAGGGATCCCAGGGGTGCGGACGGGCGAGTCGTCACCGCACGCCCGAATACACCTGCGTGGAGGGGTCAGGCCAAATGGGGAGACCGGTCCCCGAAACTAGTGGAGGCGGGAAACGACCCTCAGCTAGAAACCGGAGGCTGTGACATTTTATGTGGCGCAGCCCCTCGCTACACCCGCTAGGAAGGCACCACATTGGGTCAGGGAAACTGGCGCCAAGTTTACCAAGAGGAGGCCCGAGGCAGCCGGACAGAAGGGTTGGTAAGAAAGGTCAGACAAAGGACACACAAAGGGGGTCCTGTGAAGCGCTTCAAAGTTATCTGGGAGTTGTCTGAGCCCCTCACCTGGTGAGTACAGTATGACGTGGGCAGCCGTTACCTGCAGAAGTGGTTTGGATAATAAGAACTGTGAGTAAAGGCCCTGGACTGCATCACTGACTCCGTGTCGTTACTGCTCCTGCCCTGCACCATCACCCCCATCCTCCGCATACACTGCCCTGATGCTATACTCCTCCCGTGGGGAGTTATGCTACGCTCTGTTGCAACCACAACACCAGCCTGCAGCGGCAGTTCACTCTGACCGCAATCCACGGGTGGCGTAGTCGGACGTTTAAACATCAAAACCACATAAATAGTTCCGCCACTGGTTTGACCGCCCTGAGCCACGGAAACGGGTCGCCGCCACGGAGACTACAACCACAATCATCCACCAAAAAGGGTCCGGCTCCGGGTGTCCCAAGGCCCAGGGGGCACGTCAGAACATTTTCATCACCTTTCATAATCACCAATGGGACAAGGCAGGGATGTCCTCTGTCCCCTCTCTTATACATCCTAGTGACGGAGCACCTGCTCTCATCAATTCGCCATAACCCCAATATTAGGTGGATTGAGGTGGGAGGCACCGAGTACAAGTGCTCTCTATTTGGTGATGATGTCCTAGTATATATCACTCAATCACATATATCCATCCCTGCTGTTATGGCTGAAATAGATCACTTTGTTACATGGTCAAATTTTAAAATCAATGCAACGAAGTCTGAGGCCCTCGATGTCTCCCTCCCCAAATCCATACAGGATTCCATCCAGTCCAACTTTCCCTTTGCCTGGCCCTCACAGGATATCAAATACTTAGGAATTCCTATTCATAGAGACCTTTCCCGTCTATGTTATCTTAATTTTGGGCCCTTTATTGAACAACTCCATACAGACCACGGTTGGCAAGTTAGAACTGTAAGATTCACTACGTGAACCACTGGTGTTTTGTGGAAAAGCACATGTACACTGTGTTCCAAATTATTATGCAAAAAGTGTTTAGGAGTGATAAGGGAAGAATTTGTTTGTCAGTTAAACTCATTGATGGTGATGTGTGTCAGGGCTCTTAATATCACTGTAAGCAATTGCAGACACCTGTGCTAATTAGTTTGGCAGATGTGTCCAATGAAAGGCAAGACTACTTAAGAAGGCTGTCCCACATTATTAAGCAGCCTACATTTTCTGCCAAAATGCGAAAGAAAAAGGATGTGTCGACTGCTGAGAAGCAACAAATTGTGGAGTGTTTAGGTCAAGGCATGACTAGTGTTGAGCCACCCCCGTAGTGTTCGAGTTCGGTTCGGTTCATCGAACACCCGTGTGTTCGCCGAACTGTTCGTCGAACTGTTCGTCGAACACCTTCGAACACCGTGAAAAACCAATGGCAGGCAAACAAAAACACATAGAAACACATAGAAAACACCTTCAAAGGTGTCCAAAAGCTGACAAACTGCTCAGAAGACACAACTAACACATGGAAAAGTGACAAGTACATATAGTCATGCGAAAAGAAAAGAGGTGGAGGAGTAAAAGGAGGGGAAGACACAGATATAGGCATGTCATGCCCTTTTAAAATCCAAAAAGTGAGAAGCCGACACGTTCAGTCCGCTCCTGCCCGTGCCACCTCCGTGTCGCCGGGTTTGTGCCAGAGCCGCGGTGAACCCTGACGGCCAGCCCCCCTCTCCCAATACTGGTGCCTGTCCGCTGGTGGGTCGAGCGAGCCCCCCTGTGGTGGAGGCAGCTCTAAGCTTTTTAATTTAAATTGTCTCTCTAATTTGAATAAATATACTTTAAATCCATTTACAAGGATCTATTGGAGGGCAAGTCTCATGCCAGCAGCCGCGTAATTCCAGCTCCAGTAGCGTCCACTAAAGCTGCTGCAGTTAAAAAGCTTTTATAAGGATCGAGCTCGGCTGTCCACCGCAAGGCATCCTACTGCCAGTCCGAGCCCCTATGCCTTGGGGTGCCTCCTGATGCTCTTCACTGAGTATCCCGTGGTCCCGAAGCATTTCCTTTGAAAAAATGAAGTGTCCAAACTACAGGTGGTGTAGCTTACTTAACAGCCGGGATAATCCGCTGACTAGCAGATCCTGCTACTAGGCACAAAGTATTTCCTGGGCTAGATGCAGTTAAAAATTTGTAATTAGATACTCTCGTTGGATGCTGAGAAAGCATTCCATAGAGTCTCCTGGCACGCCATATATGATTCTCTTAAAAAGCTTGGGGTAGGGGTCTAGGGGACCCTTTTATAGCCAAAATCACGGCCCTGTATCGCAATACGTCACCTATGCTGAAGATAAATGGAACTGTAGCACCCTGAGGGCTCGGTTGCTACAGAGGTATTGCACCTCACCCAGAGGTGTGATATCTCACTCTCAGGTAAGGATGTAGTGTGGATCAGGACCCGACACCTGCATGCATTACACCACATTGCCGTGGGGCAGGGCGACCAATATGCCCCTGAGATGGGCACGACAGTCCCTGTCCCTGGCTGGAGTGGGGGGAGGGAACACCGAGGAAGGGGAACCCTTTAGTGCAGGAGCAGGGAGGAAGCAGTTCCTGGGTGAATTGAGAAGGGAGTATAAAAGGTGGGCACCATCTTAGTTCAGTGCAGAGAAGTCTGAGCAGAAGTGGCAGGGAGCAGGGGCTCTGCATGAGCTCTGCTCCAGAGGCGGGCCTAGTAACAGAGGCCCAGGCCTGGAAGAGGGAGAAGGAAGGAAGAGGAGCGGAGAAGGCTCCAGGAACGAGGAACGAAGGGATCTCAGGGGTGCGGACGGGCGCATCTCCACCGCACGCCCGAATCCACCTGCGTGGAGGGGTCAGGCCAAAGGGGGAGACCGGTCCCCGAAACTAGTGGAGGCAGGAAACGACCCTCAGCTAGAAACAGGAGGCTGTGACATTTTATGTGGCGCAGCCCCTCGCTACACCCGCTAGGAAGGCACCACATAGGGTCAGGGAAACTGGCGCCAAGTTTACCAAGAGGAGGCCCGAGGCAGCCGGACAGAAGGGTTGGTAAGAAAGGCCAGACAAAGGACACACAAAGGGGGTCCTGTGAAGCACTCCAAAGTTATCTGGGAGTTGTCTGAGCCCCTCACCTGGTGAGCACAGTACGACGTGGGCAGCCGTTACCTGCAGACGTGGTCTGGATAATAAGAACTGTGAGTAAAGGCCCTGGACTGCATCACTGACTCCGTGTCATTACTGCTGCTGCCCTTCACCATCACCCCCATCCTCCGCATACACTGCCCTGAGGCTATACTCCTCCCGTGGGGAGTTATGCTACGCTCTGCTGCACCCACAACACCAGCCTCAGCGGTCTGCCCTGGAGCGGCGGTTCACTCTGACCGCAATCCACGGGTGGCGTAGTCGGACATTTAAACATCAAAACCACATAAATAGTTCCGCCACTGGTTTGACCGCCCTGAGCCACGGAACCGGGTTGCCGCCACGGAGACTACAACCACCAGCATCCACCAAAAAGGGTCCGGCTCCGGGTGTCCCAAGGCCCAGGGGGCGTGTCAGAACATTTTCATCACCTTTCACAATCACCAGTGGGACAAGGCAGGGATGTTCTCTGTCCCCTCTCTTATACATCCTAGTGACGGAGCACCTGCTCTCATCAATTCGCCATAACCCCAATATTAGGTGGATTGAGGTGGGAGGCACCGAGTACAAGTGCTCTCTATTTTCTGATGATGTCCTAGTATATATCACTCAATCACATATATCCATCCATGCTGTTATGGCTGAAATAGATCACTTTGTTACATGGTCAAATTTTAAAATCAATGCAGCGAAGTCTGAGGCCCTCGATGTCTCCCTCCCCAAATCCATATAGGATTCCATCCAGTCCAACTTTCCCTTTGCCTGGCCCTCACAGGGTATCAAATACTTAGGAATTCCTATTCATAGAGACCTCTCCCATCTATGTTATCTTAATTTTGGGCCCTTTATTGAACAACTCCATACAGACCACGGTTGGCAAGTTAGAACTGTAAGATTCACTACATGAACCACTGATGTTTTGTGGAAAAGCACATGTACACTGTGTTCCAAATTATTATGCAAAAAGTGTTTAGGAGTGATAAGGGAAGAATTTGTTTGTTTGTCAGTTAAACTCATTGATGGTGATGTGTGTCAGGGCTCTTTATATCACTGTAAGCAATTGCAGACACCTGTGTTAATTAGTTTGGCAGGTGTGTCCAATGAAAGGCAAGACTACTTAAGAAGGCTGCCTCACATTATTAAGCAGCCTACATTTTCTGCCAAAATGGGAAAGAAAAAGGATGTGTCGGCTGCTGAGAAGCAACAAATTGTGGAGTGTTTAGGTCAAGGCATGACTACAATCAACATTGTGCGATGATCATGATGAAGTGTCTTGGCAATCAAGAAGTATGTAGCTGATTCACAGTACACACGTGTGCGTGCTGATAAGGGCAAATTGAGGACTCTTTCCTACAGGCAATTACGTCAGGTTGAAAGAGCAGCGGCAAAAAAGCCTTGTCATAGCAGCAGACAAGTTTTTGAAGCTGCTTGTGCCTCCAACGTCCCCCGAACAACAAGATGCAGGGTCCTTCAGAGGTTTGCAGCTGTGCATACGCCATCCTGTCGACCTCCTCTATCCACTTCACACAAGCAGAAACGGCTCAAGTGGGCCAAACATTACATGAAGACTGATTTCAAAACTGTTTTGTTCACGGATGAGTGCCGTGCAGCGCTCGATGGTCCAGATGGATGGAGTGGAGGATGGCTGGTTGATGGACACCCCAAGCAAACACGGCTACAGCGCCAACAAGGAGGAGGTGGAGTAATGTTTTTTTTGCTGGAATCATGGGGAGAGAGATTGTCGGCCCCTTTAGGATCCCTGAAGGCGCTAAAGATGAACTCCATAATGTATGTGGATTTTCTCAAACAGCACTTCCTGCCATGGTTCAAGAAGAAGAACCGTGTATTTCACAGCAAGATCATTTTTCTGCATGATAATGCACCATCTCATGCTGCACATAAAACATCTGCATCTCTGGCTGATATGGGCATAAAAGGGGACAAACTTATGGTGTGACCCCCATGCTCCCCTGACCTCTACCCCATTCAGAACATTTGGAGCATCATTAAAAGGAGTGTCTATGATGGCGGGAGGCAGTTCACATCTAAGCAACAGCTCTGGGAGGGTATTCTGTCCTCATGCAAAACAATTGAAGCAGAAACCATCCAAAACCTGACAAATTCAATGGACGAGAGAGTTCAGAAGCTCCTTTCGAACAAGGGGTCCTATGTGAAAATGTAACATCACCTAGAATAAAGTTTTGAGTTGAAAACTGTTTGATTTCAGTTTCTAACAACCTGCTAATGCTTATAATTTCAAAAATGACCATTTTTTTGGTCTTTATTAAAATGAAAAGGTTGATCGAAAAGTTTGGGGGATCTAAGAGTGTGGCAACCCAGTAGTCATGATTAGTGTTGAGCATTCCGATACTGAAATATCGGGTATCGGCCGATATTCGCGGTATCGGAATTCCGATACTTAATTCCGATACTATTGCAATATCGTATACCGGAATCGGAAGTTCCCATAATGCAATGAGACATTTTCATTTTATTCAGCCAATGAGGATCCTAAGAAGTGTGGGCACATCCTGTTAGGCATGTAGGCATCTTAACTAATGGCATGGCTGTGATTGGCTGCTGAAATGATGTCATGATGCACTATAAAAGCCACCGCCGCCATTTTGAGCTCACTCTGCTGTGAATTCAGTTAGGGATAGGACGCTGTTGTTCTGAGGGACAGTTTTAGCTACCTATTTGCTCTATACTGCTTTACCCAAGCTACTTTCTAAATCACTGTGCCTTGCAGTGCTAGTGCACAGTTCCCTGTGCTGTTCACCGCTATCTGCAAGGTCTGTGTGTGTGAGTGCAGCTCACCCTGTAGTGTGTGCTTCAGCCAAGTCTGGTTGTAGTGCACTCAGTGTGTGTCACTGCCTCATACATTGTCCTTTTTTGCCAATTCATAATTTTTCCTGATATCTCCTATTAGTGTGGTGGTTCCATCTGTATTCAGCTAAATTGGTTCCAAACACACTATATAGGAGTAGATAGAGAAATTTTTTTCCGTCTTGCAGCACTAGTGCACAGTGCTCTGCATCTGTACTGTTCACCGCTGTCTGCAAGGTCTGGTGTGTGAGTGCAGCTCACCCTGTAGTGTGTGCTTCAACCCCGTCTGGTTGTAGTGCACTCAGTGTGTGTCACTGCCTCATACATTGTCCTTTATTGCCAATTCATAATTTTTCCTGATATCTCCTATTAGTGTGGTGGTTCCATCTGTATTCAGCTAAATTGGTTCCAAACACACTATATAGGAGTAGATAGAGAAATTTTTTTCCGTCTTGCAGCACTAGTGCACAGTGCTCTGCATCTGTACTGTTCACCGCTGTCTGCAAGGTCTGGTGTGTGAGTGCAGCTCACCCTGTAGTGTGTGCTTCAACCCCGTCTGGTTGTAGTGCACTCAGTGTGTGTCACTGCCTCATACATTGTCCTTTATTGCCAATTCATAATTTTTCCTGATATCTCCTATTAGTGTGGTGGTTCCATCTGTATTCAGCTAAATTGGTTCCAAACACACTATATAGGAGTAGATAGAGAATTTTTTTTCCGTCTTGCAGCACTAGTGCACAGTGCTCTGCATCTGTACTGTTCACCGCTGTCTGCAAGGTCTGGTGTGTGAGTGCAGCTCACCCTGTAGTGTGTGCTTCAACCCCGTCTGGTTGTAGTGCACTCAGTGTGTGTCACTGCCTCATACATTGTCCTTTATTGCCAATTCATAATTTTTCCTGATATCTCCTATTAGTGTGGTGGTTCCATCCATATTCAGCTAAATTGATTCCAAACACACTATATAGGAGTAGATAGAGGAGCCTTTCTGCAGCATTGGGCCCTGCAGCCCCAGCCAGATTAGTATTAGCCTATTTTTTGCAGCCTCATCTATTGCATTGTAGGTTACCTTCCTACATTGTAATAGCTACAAAAAGTTTGTGATACTATCGTTATTACATCTTTAGGCACATCCAGTGTCTTTTTGTGACAAAAAAAACCTAAATAAAGTTCACCAAACACTCCACTTTACAGTTGTGTAGGCCACATTAGCTCATATTAAAGTCTAGTCCACACTTTATAAAATTAGTGTTTCTTATACCTGTTAGCAGCTGTTCAGGAATAAGCACACTAAGCCCTTAGTACTTTTCTGCCTATCTTTATCAGTCTACCAAGATGAAGAAGGCAGGGAGTAAGGCATGTGGTCGTGGTCGTGGGCGTGGGCGTGGAGTTTCTGCAGGGAGAGGACGTGAGGATTCTGTGCCTGCAGGGAGAGGACGTGGGGATTCTGTGCCTGCTGCGGGCACCAGTGACTCAGCATCCCCCAGTTTTACCAGGGAACAGTCCTTTATGCGCAGCTTTGTAGGAGCTAGCCGTACCCCACTGCTGCGCGAGGACCAAATTGAAGCCGTTGTCGGATGGATGGCAGCTAACGCATCGACTTCAATTAGTTCCAGATCCTCTCAGGTCCTGAGCACTGAAGAGCACCCATCTGTCTCTTCACCACCTGCCAAATTGCCCAGGCAGTCAGAGAGCCCTGGACAGGAGCCATCTCTACTTCTGTTCTCTGAATCTCTTGGCTTGGAAAGAGGGGGCCAGCCAAGCAGAATTCGAGAATTTGAAGAAGAGGTAGTATGCAGTGATGCGCAACCGTTTTGTCTCTCTGAATCTGAAGAGGCGGGTGGGCCAGTGCCTATGGTCAGCAGCACACCTCAGTACGCATCTGATGATGAGACTCAGGTGCCACTTTCTGGTGCGTACTGTGCTGTCGAGACTACCCAGGAGAAGCAGTTGTTTGAAGAGGGTGGTGTAGATGATGAGGTCCTTGACCCATCATGGCGTGAGGGACAGGAAGGTGGTGGGAGCAGCTCTGAGGAAGAGATTCCCCGAACGGCCCAAAAAGGAGGGAGAGGGAGGGGGCAGACTTGGTTGCCTGTAGCCTCCACTTCGGCACCCATTAGGAGCATGGCTCTTCCAAAATCCAAAGCGGGCGCTCCCAAGACTTGCAGTACCTGGTCCTTTTTTGACACAGTTGCAGATGACATTTGCTTTGTCAAATGCAAGCTGTGTAATCAGAAGGTGAAAAGAGGGAAAAGTGTCAGCAACCTCAATACCACAAATATGTGGAAACATGTGCGGACCAAGCACGTGGTGGAGTTACACAAACACACTGAAGACCTAGGCCAACCTACAGCGCCACCTACCACCTCTTCAGCTCGTGTTGTAGCCTCTTCCTCCAGCTCACACACAGCTGGTTCGGCTTCCTCACAGGATCGCCATGGAAGAATCTCTGGCACTGTTGTACAGAGACACAGTGTAATTCCACCCACAGCACCACTTTCCCAGTCATCCTCACACTCCCAGGCCAGTCTACAGCCATCGTTAGCACAGGCATGGGAGAAAAGGCGCCCATACTCGGCAAACCACCCCCGAGCACAGGCTCTGAATGCTGGCATTGCTAAACTACTGGCCCTTGAAATGCTATCATTCAGGCTGGTGGAGACTGACACATTCCGTAACTTTATGGCATTGGCAGTCCCACAATACAACGTGCCCAGCCGCTTTTATTTCAGCAGGCAAGCCGTCCCTGCCCTGCAACATCATGTGGAGGGAAAAATTAAACATGCGCTACAAAACGCCGTCAGTAGCAAGGTCCACCTGACCACTGATGCGTGGACCAGTAAGCATGGACAGGGACGATACCTTTCCCTCACTGCCCATTGGGTAAATGTTGTGGAGCCGGGTACAGATCTTGAGAGTGGCGCTGTACGTGTTCTGCCAACTCCAAGGATTGCAGGAATCCAGTCTGTACACATTGACTCCTCCTCATACTCCAGTTCCTCTGAATCAGCGCTGCAGGAGCCGTCACGGTCTACCTCCACATCGACCCGTGAACGGTTACCTGTTATGATGACCGATATGAGCACAGCCGTGGCCAAACGTCAACAGGCCGTATTAAAATTAATTTCTTTGGGGAATCGAAGCCACACAGCGCAGGAGCTCTGGAATGCCATCAAGCAGCAGAGTGACGTGTGGTTTGTGCCAGCGAATCTCCAGCCAGGCATGGTAGTGTGTGACAATGGCCGAAATCTGGTGGCAGCTCTGGGCCTAGGCAACCTCACTCACATCCCATGTCTGGCACATGTGCTCAACTTGGTCGTGCAGAGTTTTTTGAGGGACTATCCGGATCTTGATGCACTGCTTCACAAGGTCCGCATAGAGTGCGCTCACTTGCGGCGTTCCAGCAATGCAAGATCACGCATTGCAGCTCTGCAGCGCCGATTATGTCTTCCGGAACATCGCATCATATGTGACCTACCCACCAGGTGGAATTCAACGTTACATATGTTGGAGAGGTTGTGTGAGCAGCAGGCAGCAGTAATGGAGTACCAGCTGCAGCAGGCGCAAACAAGTCGCAGTGCGCGCCGTTCACACTTCACCACCACTGAGTGGGCCTCTATGAAGGACATTTGCCACGTTTTGCGTGCCTTCGATTATTCCACGCGGATGGCGAGTGCAGATGATGCACTAGTCAGCATGACTATCCCCCTTATCTGCCTGCTTGAAAAAACACTGCAAGCACTAAGGGACGAGGTTTTGGAAGAGGTGGAGGATGAGGAGTCACAAATGCCATCTGCTTCTCTACAGTCTGCGCAACGTGGTTCCTCACAAAGGCCTAGGCAGGGGACACTTTGTGAGGAGGATGAGGAGGAGTCAATGGATGAGGAAGACATCTGTCCAGAGGAGGGAGGTACACAATGCTCTAGTAGTCAGTATCTAGAGCGAGGGTGGGGTGATGCAGAGCAGGCAGAGATCACGCCTCAAGCAGGGGACAGCGTTTCTTGGCCAGTTGGCAGTCTGCAGCACATGGTTGATTTCATGCTGCAGTGCCTCAGAAACGACCGCCGCATCGCCCACATTCTCAACACGGCTGATTATTGGGTGTCCACCCTCCTAGATCCTCGCTACCGGGACAACTTACAAAGCCTCATAACACCATTGAACCGGGAGCGTAAAATGCGGGAGTACCAAGACGCACTGGTGCATTCCATCATGTTCTCCATTCCAACCGAGAGCAGTGCTGCTAGTGCTTTACAAAGCAGCTCAGTGCGTCGAGGCAGTGGAGGAAGCTCTGCACAAAGAGGGAGCAGAAGCAGCGCCTCAGCACAAGGCAAGACCAGTATGGCCGAAATGTGGCAAAGTTTTGTGTCCCCGCCGCCACAAATGTCTACACCATCACAGACAGCTCCAGTCAGCAGGAGGCAACGTTTCCGTCAGATGGTGACAGACTACATGTCTTGCCCTCTTAGTGTACTCCCAGACGGCTCTTCTCCCTTCAAGTTTTGGGTCTGTAAGCTGGATACATGGCCAGAGCTTAGTCAGTATGCACTGGAGGTGCTAGCTTGCCCTGCTGCTAGTGTATTATCGGAACGCGTCTTTAGTGCCGCAGGTGGTGTACTAACAGACCGTCGCATGCGACTATCCTCCGATAACGTTGACCGGCTTACTTTTCTCAAAATGAACAAGGCCTGGATCTCTCATGAATTTGCCAGTCCTCTTCCAGAATAAATAATTGGTTGGCAACAGTATCCAGGTCTCCTGTTCTGTTCATGTTTCTACCACCTGAACTGTAATCCCTGAGCTCCAACACCGCCAGTTGGCGCTCGGAAGTGCCGTCTGCACAGTCAACACTTGCTGCCGTGTTATTGGGGTTCAGTAACGTCAGCTGTTCTCCTGCTGTGCGGACGGCAATTTCTCCTGATTTGTCCACATCCACTGTACTACACATTTTAAAGTTGCTCCAATTACTCCTCTGGCTCCTCTGTTTTCATTCTTATCCCTGGGCTCCAGCACCGCCAGTTGGCGCTCGGAAGTGCTGTCTGCACAGTCAACACTTGCTACCATGTTATTGGGGTTCAGTAACGTCAGCTGTTCCCCTGCTGTGCGGACGGCAATTTCTCCTGCTCTGTCCACATTCTCACTACTACAGATTTTAAAGTTGCTCCAATTACACCTCTGGCTGCTCTGTTTTCAGTATTATCCCTGAGCTCCAACACCGCCAGTTGGCGCACGGAAGTGCCGTCTGCACAGTCAACACTTGCTGCCGTGTTATTGGGGTTCAGTAACGTCAGCTGTTCTCCTGCTGTGCGGACGGCAATTTCTCCTGCTTTGTCCAAATCCACTGTACTACACATTTTAAAGTTGCTCGAATTACACCTCTGGCTCCTCTGTTTTCATTCTTATCCCTGGGCTCCAGCACCGCCAGTTGGCGCTCGGAAGTGCCGTCTGCACAGTCAACACTTGCTGCCGTGTTATTGGGGTTCAGTAACGTCAGCTGTTCTCCTGCTGTGCGGACGGCAATTTCTCCTGCTTTGTCCACATCCACTGTACTACACATTTTAAAGTTGCTCGAATTACACCTCTGGCTCCTCTGTTTTCATTCTTATCCCTGGCCTCCAGCACCGCCAGTTGGCGCTCGGAAGTGCCGTCTGCACAGTCAACACTTGCTACCATGTTATTGGGGTTCAGTAACGTCAGCTGTTCCCCTGCTGTGTTCACGGCAATTTCTCCTGCTCTGTCCATATTCACTGTGCTACTTATTTAAAACTTGCTCCAATTACACCTCTGGCTCCTCCGTTTTTAGTATTTACCCTGGGCTCCAACACCGCCAGTTGGCGCTCGGAAGTGCTGTCTGCACAGTCAACACTTGCTGCCGTGTTATTGGGGTTCAGTAACGTCAGCTGTTCCCCTGCTGTGCGGACGGCAATTTCTCCTGCTCTGTCCACATTCTCACTACTACAGATTTTAAAGTTGCTCGAATTACACCTCTGGCTCCTCTGTTTTCATTCTTATCCCTGGGCTCCAGCACCGCCAGTTGGCGCTCGGAAGTGCTGTCTGCACAGTCAACACTTGCTACCATGTTATTGGGGTTCAGTAACGTCAGCTGTTCCCCTGCTGTGCGGACGGCAATTTCTCCTGCTCTGTCCACATTCTCACTACTACAGATTTTAAAGTTGCTCCAATTACACCTCTGGCTCCTCTGTTTTCATTCTTATCCCTGGGCTCCAGCACCGCCAGTTGGCGCTCGGAAGTGCCGTCTGCACAGTCAACACTTGCTGCCGTGTTATTGGGGTTCAGTAACGTCAGCTGTTCTCCTGCTGTGCGGACGGCAATTTCTCCTGATTTGTCCACATCCACTGTACTACACATTTTAAAGTTGCTCCAATTACTCCTCTGGCTCCTCTGTTTTCATTCTTATCCCTGGGCTCCAGCACCGCCAGTTGGCGCTCGGAAGTGCCGTCTGCACAGTCAACACTTGCTGCCGTGTTATTGGGGTTCAGTAACGTCAGCTGTTCTCCTGCTGTGCGGACGGCAATTTCTCCTGATTTGTCCACATCCACTGTACTACACATTTTAAAGTTGCTCCAATTACTCCTCTGGCTCCTCTGTTTTCATTCTTATCCCTGGGCTCCAGCACCGCCAGTTGGCGCTCGGAAGTGCTGTCTGCACAGTCAACACTTGCTACCATGTTATTGGGGTTCAGTAACGTCAGCTGTTCCCCTGCTGTGCGGACGGCAATTTCTCCTGCTCTGTCCACATTCTCACTACTACAGATTTTAAAGTTGCTCCAATTACACCTCTGGCTCCTCTGTTTTCATTCTTATCCCTGGGCTCCAGCACCGCCAGTTGGCGCTCGGAAGTGCCGTCTGCACAGTCAACACTTGCTGCGGTGTTATTGGGGTTCGGTAACGTCAGCTGTTCCCCTGCTGTGTTCACGGCAATTTCTCCTGCTCTGTCCATATTCACTGTGCTACTTATTTAAAACTTGCTCCAATTACACCTCTGGCTCCTCCGTTTTTAGTATTTACCCTGGGCTCCAACACCGCCAGTTGGCGCTCGGAAGTGCTGTCTGCACAGTCAACACTTGCTGCCGTGTTATTGGGGTTCAGTAACGTCAGCTGTTCTCCTGCTGTGCGGACGGCAATTTCTCCTGCTTTGTCCACATCCACTGTACTACACATTTTAAAGTTGCTCGAATTACACCTCTGGCTCCTCTGTTTTCATTCTTATCCCTGGGCTCCAGCACCGCCAGTTGGCGCTCGGAAGTGCCGTCTGCACAGTCAACACTTGCTGCGGTGTTATTGGGGTTCGGTAACGTCAGCTGTTCCCCTGCTGTGCGGACGGCAATTTCTCCTGCTCTGTCCACATTCTCACTACTACAGATTTTAAAGTTGCTCCAATTACACCTCTGGCTCCTCTGTTTTCATTCTTATCCCTGGGCTCCAGCACCGCCAGTTGGCGCTCGGAAGTGCCGTCTGCACAGTCAACACTTGCTGCCGTGTTATTGGGGTTCGGTAACGTCAGCTGTTCCCCTGCTGTGTTCACGGCAATTTCTCCTGCTCTGTCCATATTCACTGTGCTACTTATTTAAAACTTGCTCCAATTACACCTCTGGCTCCTCCGTTTTTAGTATTTACCCTGGGCTCCAACACCGCCAGTTGGCGCTCGGAAGTGCTGTCTGCACAGTCAACACTTGCTGCCGTGTTATTGGGGTTCAGTAACGTCAGCTGTTCTCCTGCTGTGCGGACGGCAATTTCTCCTGCTTTGTCCACATCCACTGTACTACACATTTTAAAGTTGCTCGAATTACACCTCTGGCTCCTCTGTTTTCATTCTTATCCCTGGGCTCCAGCACCGCCAGTTGGCGCTCGGAAGTGCCGTCTGCACAGTCAACACTTGCTGCGGTGTTATTGGGGTTCGGTAACGTCAGCTGTTCCCCTGCTGTGTTCACGGCAATTTCTCCTGCTCTGTCCATATTCACTGTGCTACTTATTTAAAACTTGCTCCAATTACACCTCTGGCTCCTCCGTTTTTAGTATTTACCCTGGGCTCCAATACCGCTAGTTGCTGCTCAGAAGTGCCGTCTGCACAGTCAACGCTTGCTCCAGTGTTATTGGGATTCAGTAACGTCAGCTGATCCCCAGCTGTGTGTCCGGCAAATTCTCCTGCTTTGTCCACATCCACTGTAGTACGGATTTAAAACCTCCTCCAAATACACCTCTGGCTCTTCTGTTTTTAGTATTTACCCTGGGCTCCAGCACCGCCAGCTGGTTCTCGGCAGTTCCATTGGCTCTTGTACCTTCTGCTACCCATCCGGGTTCCAGTACCGTCAGCTGGTTCTCGGCAGTGTCTTTGGCACGGGTACTCCCTCCTGCCCAGCCTGGTTCCAGCACGCCAGCTGTTTCCGGGTAGTGTCAACGTCACTTTGCCTCCAATGCGTTGTCCTGTCGTGTTGCGGTCGGGTTAGCCGACTCTATGGTGCCTGCAGTTTAGGTGACTCCTATGTGGGCTGCGGGATCTGGCAATGAAGGCTGGTTCCATAGTGCCAATAGGACAAGCACCCTCTGTAGGACTGTGGGTTTTGGTAACTGCGGCCGGCTCGCGGCCTTGAACTTTTTTTTTACATGGGTACCTTCTGCTACCCATCCGGGTTCCAGTACCGTCAGCTGGTTCTCGGCAGTGCCTTTGGATTAGGTGCCTCCTTCTCGGTATCCAAGTTCCACCAACGTCTGCTGGTCCTTGGTAGTGCTTTCTGGCACAGGTACCTCCTGCTTAGTAACCGAGTTCCAGTAACATCAGCTGGTCCTCAGTAGTTCCATTGGCTCTTGTACCTTCTGCTACCCATCCGGGTTCCAGTACCGTCAGCTGGTCCTCGGTAGTTCCATTTGCTCTTGTATCTTCTGCTACCCATCCGGGTTCCAGTACCGTCAGCTGGTTCTCGGCAGTGTCTTTGGCACGGGTACTCCCTCCTGCCCAGCCTGGTTCCAGCACGCCAGCTGTTTCCGGGTAGTGTCAACGTCACTTTGCCTCCAATGCGTTGTCCTGTCGTGTTGCGGTCGGGTTAGCCGACTCTATGGTGCCTGCAGTTTAGGTGACTCCTATGTGGGCTGCGGGATCTGGCAATGAAGGCTGGTTCCATAGTGCCAATAGGACAAGCACCCTCTGTAGGACTGTGGGTTTTGGTAACTGCGGCCGGCTCGCGGCCTTGAACTTTTTTTTTACATGGGTACCTTCTGCTACCCATCCGGGTTCCAGTACCGTCAGCTGGTTCTCGGCAGTGCCTTTGGATTAGGTGCCTCCTTCTCGGTATCCAAGTTCCACCAACGTCTGCTGGTCCTTGGTAGTGCTTTCTGGCACAGGTACCTCCTGCTTAGTAACCGAGTTCCAGTAACATCAGCTGGTCCTCGGTAGTTCCATTGGCTCTTGTACCTTCTGCTACCCATCCGGGTTCCAGTACCGTCAGCTGGTCCTCGGTAGTTCCATTTGCTCTTGTATCTTCTGCTACCCATCCGGGTTCCAGTACCGTCAGCTGGTTCTCGGCAGTGTCTTTGGCACGGGTACTCCCTCCTGCCCAGCCTGGTTCCAGCACGCCAGCTGTTTCCGGGTAGTGTCAACGTCACTTTGCCTCCAATGCGTTGTCCTGTCGTGTTGCGGTCGGGTTAGCCGACTCTATGGTGCCTGCAGTTTAGGTGACTCCTATGTGGGCTGCGGGATCTGGCAATGAAGGCTGGTTCCATAGTGCCAATAGGACAAGCACCCTCTGTAGGACTGTGGGTTTTGGTAACTGCGGCCGGCTCGCGGCCTTGAACTTTTTTTTTACATGGGTACCTTCTGCTACCCATCCGGGTTCCAGTACCGTCAGCTGGTTCTCGGCAGTGCCTTTGGATTAGGTGCCTCCTTCTCGGTATCCAAGTTCCACCAACGTCTGCTGGTCCTTGGTAGTGCTTTCTGGCACAGGTACCTCCTGCTTAGTAACCGAGTTCCAGTAACATCAGCTGGTCCTCGGTAGTTCCATTGGCTCTTGTACCTTCTGCTACCCATCCGGGTTCCAGTACCGTCAGCTGGTCCTCGGTAGTTCCATTTGCTCTTGTATCTTCTGCTACCCATCCGGGTTCCAGTACCGTCAGCTGGTTCTCGGCAGTGTCTTTGGCACGGGTACTCCCTCCTGCCCAGCCTGGTTCCAGCACGCCAGCTGTTTCCGGGTAGTGTCAACGTCACTTTGCCTCCAATGCGTTGTCCTGTCGTGTTGCGGTCGGGTTAGCCGACTCTATGGTGCCTGCAGTTTAGGTGACTCCTATGTGGGCTGCGGGATCTGGCAATGAAGGCTGGTTCCATAGTGCCAATAGGACAAGCACCCTCTGTAGGACTGTGGGTTTTGGTAACTGCGGCCGGCTCGCGGCCTTGAACTTTTTTTTTACATGGGTACCTTCTGCTACCCATCCGGGTTCCAGTACCGTCAGCTGGTTCTCGGCAGTGCCTTTGGATTAGGTGCCTCCTTCTCGGTATCCAAGTTCCACCAACGTCTGCTGGTCCTTGGTAGTGCTTTCTGGCACAGGTACCTCCTGCTTAGTAACCGAGTTCCAGTAACATCAGCTGGTCCTCGGTAGTTCCATTGGCTCTTGTACCTTCTGCTACCCATCCGGGTTCCAGTACCGTCAGCTGGTCCTCGGTAGTTCCATTTGCTCTTGTATCTTCTGCTACCCATCCGGGTTCCAGTACCGTCAGCTGGTCCTCGGTAGTTCCATTTGCTCTTGTATCTTCTGCTACCCATCCGGGTTCCAGTACCGTCAGCTGGTTCTCGGCAGTGCCTTTGGATTAGGTGCCTCCTTCTCGGTATCCAAGTTCCACCAACGTCTGCTGGTCCTTGGTAGTGCTTTCTGGCACAGGTACCTCCTGCTTAGTAACCGAGTTCCAGTAACATCAGCTGGTCCTCGGTAGTTCCATTGGCTCTTGTACCTTCTGCTACCCATCCGGGTTCCAGTACCGTCAGCTGGTCCTCGGTAGTTCCATTTGCTCTTGTATCTTCTGCTACCCATCCGGGTTCCAGTACCGTCAGCTGGTTCTCGGCAGTGCCTTTGGATTAGGTGCCTCCTTCTCGGTATCCAAGTTCCACCAACGTCTGCTGGTCCTTGGTAGTGCTTTCTGGCACAGGTACCTCCTGCTTAGTAACCGAGTTCCAGTAACATCAGCTGGTCCTCGGTAGTTCCATTGGCTCTTGTACCTTCTGCTACCCATCCGGGTTCCAGTACCGTCAGCTGGTCCTCGGTAGTTCCATTTGCTCTTGTATCTTCTGCTACCCATCCGGGTTCCAGTACCGTCAGCTGGTTCTCGGCAGTGTCTTTGGCACGGGTACTCCCTCCTGCCCAGCCTGGTTCCAGCACGCCAGCTGTTTCCGGGTAGTGTCAACGTCACTTTGCCTCCAATGCGTTGTCCTGTCGTGTTGCGGTCGGGTTAGCCGACTCTATGGTGCCTGCAGTTTAGGTGACTCCTATGTGGGCTGCGGGATCTGGCAATGAAGGCTGGTTCCATAGTGCCAATAGGACAAGCACCCTCTGTAGGACTGTGGGTTTTGGTAACTGCGGCCGGCTCGCGGCCTTGAACTTTTTTTTTACATGGGTACCTTCTGCTACCCATCCGGGTTCCAGTACCGTCAGCTGGTTCTCGGCAGTGCCTTTGGATTAGGTGCCTCCTTCTCGGTATCCAAGTTCCACCAACGTCTGCTGGTCCTTGGTAGTGCTTTCTGGCACAGGTACCTCCTGCTTAGTAACCGAGTTCCAGTAACATCAGCTGGTCCTCGGTAGTTCCATTGGCTCTTGTACCTTCTGCTACCCATCCGGGTTCCAGTAACATCAGCTGGTCCTCGGTAGTTCCATTGGCTCTTGTACCTTCTGCTACCCATCCGGGTTCCAGTACCGTCAGCTGGTTCTCGGCAGTGCCTTTGGATTAGGTGCCTCCTTCTCGGTATCCAAGTTCCACCAACGTCTGCTGGTCCTTGGTAGTGCTTTCTGGCACAGGTACCTCCTGCTTAGTAACCGAGTTCCAGTAACATCAGCTGGTCCTCGGTAGTTCCATTGGCTCTTGTACCTTCTGCTATCCATCCGGGTTCCAGTACCGTCAGCTGGTCCTCGGTAGTTCCTCAGCTTTCTTGTACCTTCTGCTACATTTCCAAGTTCAAGCTTTTTGAAATGGTTCTTGGTAATCACTCTGGATCTCCCTGACGAGGACCCTGAAGACGAGGACCCTGAAGACCAACCCTAAGAAGACGAGGACCCCGAAGACAATGACCCTGAAGACGAGGACCCTGAAGACCACCCCGAAGAAGACGAGGACCCTGAAAACCACCCCGAAGAAGACGAGGACCCTGAAGACCACCCCGAAGAAGACGAGGACCCCGAAGACGAGGACCCAGAAGACCAACCCGAAGAAGACGAGGACCCCGAAGACGAGGACCCCCGAAGACGACGACCCTGAAGACCACCCCGAAGAAGACCAAGAAGATGACCCTGAAGAAGTTGACCAAGAAGACAAAGAAGAGAAGACAAGCACCAAGATACAGAAAAACAAGAGACAGAAAACCAAGAAGCAGAAATACAAGAAGCTGCAGAACAAAAAGCGGAAGAACATTAAGCATAAGACTAAAAATCAGAGCAAAAGATAATATCTAAATTATAAGCAGAAGATGACTAAGCAGTGTATGGGGGTGAGTCCGTTCCTCCTCGTGGTGCCCCTGGAAAAGACCTGCTGCTGCAGGCCAAACTGAACGCGGACAAATCCTGTTGTAAATCTTTTGTGACGGGCAGAACGAAAGGTGTAATGTCCAACCTTTTATAGATAACAACTACAGGAATGCCTGTCACAAATAAGAATATGATGAAGAAGAAGAATATGAAGAAGATGAAGAAGTAGAATATGAAGAATGTAAAAAAAAGAATAATACGAAGAAGGTGAAGAAGAAGAAGGTGAAGAAGAAGTGGATGAAAAAGATGCTGAGGATGATGAAGGAGAAAGTGTGGGAGAAGTAAAAAAGAAGGTGAAGAGCATGGAAGTAGTGAAACATAAATATCTGACAAAATATAAAAATACTTAACATAGTTAATATTTCCGTAACTCAGAACATAATAAAAAAATATTAATTCCTGCTATTCCATTTGACTGGGCTAAACCTCTATGCCTTTATTGTCTCCCCCACCTCCCCCAATACATTCTACATTATTCTTAGTTGTTTTCCTTCATGTAGAAATAACCTACAAGGAAAGAAAGGGTTTATTTTAATTCCGATATTTATGTCCCATTGACTTGCATTGGTTTCCGGTATCGGAATCGGCGATATCCGATACTTTTTCGGTATCGGTCCGATCCAATCCGATCCGATATTTCCCGATATCGGAAGGTATCGCTCAACACTAGTCATGATTACTTCGAATTCTGACAATATGAGGGTCATGCTGCAGGTAGTGCAGCAAGAAGGCACTTATGTGTCTTGCGCATCTCGGAGCCCCAAAATTATTTTCCGGGCTAGATGCAGCTAAAAATTATGATTAATTTTAAATCTGGCGAAGCTTTAGTATAGATGGCCTAATAGGATCAGTGCTGCACACTGCTACAAAGCCCAAATTATTTTCCAGTCAAGATACAGATAAACATGATTAGTAATTTTAAATCTGGTGGAGCTTATTATAGATGGCCTAATAGAATCAGTGCTGCACACTGCTACAAAGCCCAAATTATTTTCCAGCCAAGATACAGATAAACATGATTAGTAATTTGAAAGCTTAAAACGGTTGGTAGGGTGATTTTAACCAATCATCAAGCTTTTACTCTCCCCAGGATGACACAGGGGTAGAAAAGTCGTTTCGGATCCATGATTTGTTCATCTTTATGAACGTGAGTCTGTCTACATTATCAGTGGAGAGCCGCGTGCGCTTATCTGTCAGCACACCACCAGCAGCGCTGAACACACGTTCAGACAGAACGCTGGCTGCGGGGCATGACAAGATCTCCAAGGCGTAAGTGGCTAGCTCCGGCCATTTATCCAGATTGGAAGCCCAAAAAGAGCAAGGGTCCAGTGACACAGTCGTGGCTTCAATGTTTACTTGGAGATACTCCTGTACCATCGTCTCTAGGCGTTGACTATGTGTCAGACTTCTTGTCTCCTGTGGCCTTGCAAAGGATGGGCTAAAAAAGTGGTGAAATGATTCCGCAAAATTGATGTTACCAGCAGATACTGTGGTTCTGTTACGGTTTTAGTGCTGAACACTTGACGGTCCCACGGTTGGCAAGTTGGAACTGTGAGATTCACTACGTGCACCACTGGTATTTTGTGGAAAAGCACATGTAAGATTCTGCAACAGTCTCTGCTGATACGCCTGCATGCGTGCATCCCTTTCTATGGCAGGAATAATTTCTGCAAATTTACTTTTGTACCGGGGATCTAACAGTGTGGCAACCCAGTAGTCAGGATTATTTCTAATTCTCACAATTCGAGGGTCATGTTGCAGGTAGTGCAGCAAGAAGGCACTCATGTGTGTTGCGCATCCAGGAGCACCAAGTCCCTGTTGTGTTGGTGGCGAGGTAACAATCATGCTTCCTTCCTCTGTCCTCTCCCCCCAACCTCGCACAACAGAAATGTGATCAAGGTCTCCCTCATCTGATGAGTCTTCCATCAGTTCGTCCTCCACTTCTTCCTGGGCTCCTGCACCTTCCTCATTAGTTTGGCTGCTACCATGCGCCCTGGTAAAACCATCTCCCCCACCCTCACATGCCTGCCGCCTTGGTGCTGCCGACCGTCTGGACCTTGCAGATGTTAGCCCTTCCGCATACAACTCCTCCTCCTCTACTTCCTCCACCTCCTCTTGTGCCACCACCTGACTCCGAATTCTGTTTAACATGTGCTCCAGCATGTACATCACCGGAATAGTCATGCTGATAATGGCATCGTCAGCACTAAACATCTTCGTCGCCATTTCAAAACTGTGCACAAGGGTGCATAGGTCCTTGATCTGAGACCACTCCTCCAGCGTGATTTGCCCCACCTCTGGATCTCGTTGGCCCAGGCTATACGTCAGAACGTATTGCACCAGGGCTTGTCGGTGTTGCCACAGTCGCTGCAACATGTGCAGAGTTGAATTCCACCGGGTAGGCACATCGCATTTTAGCCGGTGAAGTGGCAGGCCCAACGACTTCTGTAGAGATGTAAGTCGCTGAGCTGCGGGATGCGAACGGCGAAAGTGAGCACACAGCGACCGTGCCCTCTGCAGAAGGCCATCTAGTCTGGGATAGTGGGCTAAAAATTGCTGGACAACCAGGTTCAACACGTGAGCCATACAAGGCACGTGTGTGACATTGCCCCGGCGAAGGGCCGCACCCAGGTTTGCAGCATTGTCGCACACGGCCTTCCCTGGTTTCAGGTCCAGTGGAGACAACCATTCATGAAATTGGTTCTCCAGAGCTGACCACAACTCCTCAGCTGTGTGACTCACATTTCCCAGACATTTCAATGTAAAAACCGCCTGATGACGTTGAGCCCTACTGCCAGCATAGTAAGGAGGTGTGCAGGATCCCTTCTGCGCAGTTAGAAAGCTTGTGGCATGACCAGACAGGCTTTGGGTGCAGGTGGAAGACCGAGAGGAGGTTGAGGAGGCAGAAGCAGTGGAGGAACTTTGACATAAAGAGGATTGACGCACAACTCGTGGGGACGGCAAGACTTGGACAGCAGCCCCTTGTCCTGCTGTCACCATAGTTACCCAGTGCCCAGTCAGCGACATGTAACGCCCCTGTCCATGCCTACTCGTCCAAGTGTCTGTGGTGAAATGCACCCTGTCACACACAGAGTTTCTCAAAGAAGCGGTGATGTTGTGTGCGACATGCTGGTGCAGCGCAGGCACAACTTTCTTTGAGAAGTAGTGCCGACTGGGCATCTGGTACTGGGGCACTGCGACGGACATAAGGTCTCGAAAATCCTCTGTGTCCACCAGGCGGAAAGGCAGCATTTCTGTAGCCAAGAACTTGCAGATGGTGAAATTCAACCTCTTAGCTTTCTCATGGCTAGGAGGAAATGGTCTTTTACTTGTCCACATCTGAGGGACCGAGGGCTGGCTATTGTGCTTAGACGGGGTTGATAAGGGTGTCCCCGGCAAACTGCCGGTCTGTGAGGAAGATGCAGGCGGACATGTTAGGTTGCCTTGATCCAAAGGTGGTGCTATCGATGTCGGACAGCGCTCAACACCAGCTGGTGTTACCACCTCCAAAGAAAATGATGACCTGCCAATCACGCTGGCTGTTGCGGGAAAAGAGGTGGCAGGTCTGCGCCCCAAAACAGGTGTGACTGCTGTCCCCCCAGTCACAGAGGATGAAGAGGCCGCGGATGCACAAGATATGGCAGACGGTGGTTGGCCCGGCCGGCTAGGCCGCATTGTAGCACACTGAGCTTCCCACTGCAACTTATGCTTCATGTCCATGTGCCGGTTCATGCATGAAGTACTCAAACTATGTAATTTTTGGCCTCATCTGTAACATTTGTCAGCAAAAGCTAAGTAAACACGAGTTGGGTCATCTTTATCGATCTGAAAAAATGCCCAGGCTATGCAAGGCTTAGCACCCATGCGACCTGAAGAGCCACCACGACTTGTGGTGAGAGGCAGAGTTGTGTTTGAGGATGCAGTTGTTGACGTGCTTCCAGTACTACGTCTCTGTCCAGGAAGGCGCAACCTGACCTCGTCGTCACTAGCATCTTCCTCCACCTCCTCTGCTGACCTCATCTCTTGGCTGACTGTGGGTTGACAGTAAGTGGGATCTCCAACCTCATCATCATCACCCTGTGCGTTATCACACCCGTCGTCCTCAGAGCCAACCTGTTCCTGCCCTGACAAAAAACTAAAGTTGTCGCTCCAATCAGGTATTTGAGTCTTATCATCATCTTCCTCATTGTCTCCACCAACAGGAGTTACAGTTTGGGAATGAGGGTCTACATTATGGTAAGAACCTTCTGCGTCTGGTCCTGGATCCGACTCATAAAGATTCTGGGCATCAGTGCAGATCATTTCCTCGTCTGGATTCACAGAAGCGCTGGAGTCGACCTCTGATTCCCAGGCTATAGTATGAGTAAACAGCTCTGCAGACTCAACCATCTGTTCTACCTCATACTCAGACGGGCAGCTGGAGATTTGGGAGCTGTGAGGAAGCAAGTGCGATTGGGGTGACACCTTTGAAAACTGGAGTATTTGTGATGTTGAAGTTGATGTGGAGGAGAGCCCACTTCAAGGAGCACTTGATATCCGTTGAAGCACCTGCTGTTTTTGTGCCTCATCTGGAATTTGTAGCGATTGGCGTGGCCGTAAGAAAGGGATCTTATCACATTGTCCGCTAAAAGAAGAAGACATTTTAGTTTGGTTGGAAGATGGTCTTTCTTCTGCAGATGTTACTGTTGCTTTAACACCTACCCCACGGACACAACCTTTTTTCCCCTTCCCAACACGCCTATTCCCCTTTCCACCAGCAGCAGGCCTTTTTCCACTCATTTTGGTGGTTAACTAATTAACAACTCTGGAGTTGTTTGCACAAAAAAACAATGGATGGGAACCGAGCAGAGCTGAGTGGCCAAACTGTGGTATTAGGCCAAAACTATTGGCTGGGTTAGATGCAGAAAAAAATTATATTCAATTTGCAACCTGATGGAGGTCAGTATAGATGGACTAATAGAGAAAGTCCCACACACTGCTAGAAGGCCAAATATTTTTTCAGAGCTAGATGCAGAAAAAAATATATTCAGTTTGCAACCTGATGGAGGTCTGTATAGATGGATTAATAGAACAAGTCCCACACACAGCTAGAAGCCCAATATTTTTTCAGAGGTAGATGCAGAAAAAAATATATTCAGTTTGCAACCTGATGGAGGTCAGTATAGATGGACTAATACAACAAGTCCCACACACAGCTAGAAGCCCAATATTTTTTCAGAGGTAGATGCAGAAAAAAATATATTCAGTTTGCAACCTGATGGAGGTCTGTATAGATGGATTAATAGAACAAGTCCCACACATAGCTAGAAGCCCAATATTTTTTCAGAGGTAGATGCAGAAAAAAATATATTCAGTTTGCAACCTGATGGAGGCCAGTATAGATGGACTAATACAACAAGTCCCACACACAGCTAGAAGCCCAATATTTTTTCAGAGGTAGATGCAGAAAAAAATATATTCAGTTTGCAACCTGATGGAGGTCTGTATAGATGGATTAATAGAACAAGTCCCACACACAGCTAGAAGCCCAATATTTTTTCAGAGGTAGATGCAGAAAAAAATATATTCAGTTTGCAACCTGATGGAGGTCAGTATAGATGGACTAATACAACAAGTCCCACACACAGCTAGAAGCCCAATATTTTTTCAGAGGTAGATGCAGAAAAAATATATTCAGTTTGCAACCTGATGGAGGTCTGTATAGATGGATTAATAGATCAAGTCCCACACACAGCTAGAAGCCCAATATTTTTTCAGAGGTAGATGCAGAAAAAAATATATTCAGTTTGCAACCTGATGGAGGTCTGTATAGATGGACTAATACAACAAGTCCCACACACAGCTAGAAGCCCAATATTTTTTCAGAGGTAGATGCAGAAAAAAATATATTCAGTTTGCAACCTGATGGAGGTCAGTATAGATGGACTAATACAACAAGTCCCACACACAGCTAGAAGCCCAATATTTTTTCAGAGGAAGATGCAGAAAAAAATATATTCAGTTTGCAACCTGATGGAGGTCTGTATAGATGGATTAATAGAACAAGTCCCACACACAACTAGAAGCCCAATATTTTTTCAGAGGTAGATGAAGAAAAAAATATATGCAGTTTGCAACCTGATGGAGGTCAGTATAGATGGACTAATACAACAAGTCCCACACACAGCTAGAAGCCCAATATTTTTTCAGAGCTAGATGCAGAAAAAAATTATATTCAATTTGCAACCTGATGAACGTCAGTATAGATGGACTAATAGAATGATGCTATGCCCAAAAGATTTTACTTCACTAGGTGCAGGAAAAAAATTGGTATTCTATACACAGGTGGTATATCTTGCAACACAGATAGGCTACTCCACTGACTAACACACTCTGCAATAGGCCAAAAAGGATTAGCTTTGCTAGATTCAGCCAAATGCTGTGAAAAAAACTTGCACAGCACTGGCACAGACCTGCCTGGCAAAAACTGATAGGAACTGATGTAACCTAGTCCTGGAAAGGACTCCAATTACAATTAGTCTTTACTCCCACAATCTATTTAAGAGCACAGACCTGCCTGATAAAAGTCATAGGAAATGCTGTAACCTAGTCCTTAAAAGGACTGCAATCACAACTATTCCCTACTCCCAAGCTATCTGTAGATTTGTGCGAAAATTGGCTTGAAATTAACAAGGTATAGCGCACACAGCAACAGCGGTGCCGTCTAACACGCAGCTGCAGCAGTGAGAAAATGGTGGCGACGGGGAAAATGGCTTGGTCTTATAGGGCAAGGACATGTGACATACACTGCCAATGACACATGCCCTTGCTTGTGTGAAAAAAAGCACTTCGCTCCGTGTGTGCGCTGCTGATAGGCTGACAGATTGCACCTCCCCACTGTAAATGCGGGAAAGAGAAAAAAAAAATGGAGATCTTCATTGTTCCTGCAGAGATCCATCCCCTGCCCCTCCCCCCACCCCGCTGTACACTCAAACTGCGTATTAACATTAATTTTCATCATTACTGAGAAAAAATCCAGTTATGATTTTGGTGCACGAACAGTTATCGAACATAACCTCGAACAGCCGAATTTTTCTCAAATTGTTCGTGTTCGCCGAACGCCTCGAACACCGCCCAAAACAGCTCGAATTTGAGATTGGCGAACAGTTCGAGTAGAACAACGCTCATCTCTAGGCATGACTACAATCAACATTGTGCGATGATCAGGATGAAGTGTCTTGGCAATCAAGAAGTATGTAGCTGATTCACAGTACACACGTGTGCGTGCTGATAAGGGAAAATTGAGGACTCTTTCCTACAGGCAATTACGTCTGGTTAGAAGAGCAGCGGCAAAAAAGCCTTGTCATAGCAGCAGACAAGTTTTTGAAGCTGTTGGTGCCTCCAACGTCCCCCGAACAACAAGATGCAGGGTCCTTCAGAGGTTTGCAGCTGTGCGTACGCCATCCTGTCGACCTCCTCTATCCACTGCACACAAGCAGAAACGGCTCCAGTGGGCCAAACAATACATGAAGACTGATTTCAAAACTGTTTTGTTCATGGATGAGTACCGTGCAATGCTCGATGGTCCAGATGGATGGAGTGGAGGATGGCTGGTTGATGGACACCCCACGCAAACACGGCTATAGCGCCAACAAGGAGGAGGTGGAGTAATGTTTTGGGCTGGAATCATGGGGAGAGAGATTGTTGGCCCCTTTAGGATCCCTGAAGGGGTAAAGATGAACTCCATAATGTATGTGGATTTTCTCAAACAGCACTTCCTGCCATGGTTCAAGAAGAAGAACCGTGTATTTCACAGCAAGATCATTTTTCTGCATGATAATGCACCATCTCATGCTGCACATAAAACATCTGCATCTCTGGCTGATATGGGCATAAAAGGGGACAAACTTATGGTGTGACCCCCATGCTCCCCTGACCTCTACCCCATTCAGAACCTTTGGAGCATCATTAAAAGGAGTGTCTATGATGGCGAGAGGCAGTTCAAATCTAAGAAACAGCTCTGGGAGGGTATTCTGTCCTCATGCAAAACAGTTGAAGCAGAAACCATCCAAAACCTGACAAATTCAATGGACGAGAGAGTTCAGAAGCTCCTTTCGAACAAGGGGTCCTATGTGAAAATGTAACATCACCTAGAATAAAGTTTTGAGTTGAAAACTGTTTGATTTCAGTTTCTAACAACCTGCTAATGCTTATAATTTCAAAAATGACCATTTTTTTGGTCTTTATTAAAATGAAAAGGTTGATCGAAAAGTTTGGGGGATCTAAGAGTGTGGCAACCCAGTAGTCATGATTACTTCGAATTCTGACAATCTGAGGGTCATGTTGCAGGTAGTGCAGCAAGAAGGCATTTATGTGTCTTGCGCATCTCGGAGCCCCAAAATTATTTTCCGGGCTAGATGCAGCTAAAAATTATTATTAATTTTAAATCTGGTGGAGCTTAGTATAGATGGCCTAATAGAATCAGTGCTGCACACTGCTACAAAGCCCAAATTATTTTCCAGGCAAGATACAGATAAACATGATTAGTAATTTTAAATCTGGTGGAGCTTAGTATAGATGACCTAATAGATTCAGTACTGCACACTGCTACAAAGCCCAAATTATTTTCCAGCCAAGATACAGATAACCATGATTAGTAATTTGAAAGCTTAAAACGGTTGGTGAGGTGATTTTAACCAATCATCAAGCTTTTACTCTCCCCAGGATGACACAGGGGTAGAAAAGTCGTTTCGGATCCTTGATTTGTTCATCTTTATGAACGCGAGTCTGTCTACATTATCAGTGGAGAGACGCGTGCGCTTATCTGTCAGCACACCACCAGCAGCACTGAACACACGTTCAGACAGAAAGCTGGCTGCGGGGCATGACAAGATCTCCAAGGCGTAAGTGGCTAGCTCTGGCCATTTATCCAGATTGGAAGTCCAAAAAGAGCAAGGGTCCAGTGACACAGTCATGGATTCAATGTTTACTTGGAGATACTCCTGTACCATCGTCTCTAGGTGTTGACTATGTGTCAGACTTCTTGTCTCCTGTGGCCTTGCAAAGGATGGGCTAAAAAAGTGGTGAAATGATTCCGCAAAATTGATGTTACCAGCAGATACTGTGTTTCTGTTACGGTTTGAATGCTGAACACCTGACGGTCCCACGGTTGGCAAGTTGGAACTGTGATATTCACTACATGCACCACTGGTGTTTTGTGGAAAAACACATGTAAGATTCTGCAACAGTCTCTGCTGATACTCCTGCATGCGTGCATCCCTTTCTATGGCAGGAATAATTTCTGCAAATTTACTTTTGTACCGGGGATCTAACAGTGTGGCAACCCAGTAGTCAGGATTATTTCTAATTCTCACAATTCGAGGGTCATGTTGCAGGTAGTGCAGCAAGAAGGCACTCATGTGTCTTGTGCATCCAGGAGCACCAAGTCCCTGTTGTGTTGGTGGTGAGGTAACAATCATGCTTCCTTCCTCTGTCCTCTCCCCCCAACCTCGCACAACAGAAATGTGATCAAGGTCTCCCTCATCTGATGAGTCTTCCATCAGTTCGTCCTCCACTTCTTCCTGGGCTCCTGCACCTTCCTCACTAGTTTGGCTGCTACCATGCGCCCTGGTAAAACTATCTCCCCCACCCTCACATGCCTGCCGCCTTGGTGCTGCCGACCGTCTGGACCTTGCAGATGTTAGCCCTTCCGCATACAACTCCTCCTCCTCTACTTCCTCCACCTCCTCTTGTGCCACCACCTGACTCCGAACTCTGTTTAACATGTGCTCCAGCATGTAAATCACCGGAATAGTCATGCTGATAATGGCATCGTCAGCACTAAACATCTTCGTCGCCATTTCAAAACTGTGCAGAAGGGTGCATTGGTCCCTGATCTGAGACCACTCCTCCAGCGTGATTTGCCCCACCTCTGGATCTCGTTGGCCCAGGCTATACGTCAGAATGTATTTCACCAGGGCTTGTCGGTGCTGCCACAGTCGCTGCAACATGTGCAGGGTTGAATTCCACCGGGTAGGCACATCGCATTTTAGCCGGTGAAGTAGCAGGCCCAACGACTTCTGTAGAGATGTAAGTCGCTGAGCTGCTGGATGCGAACGGCGGAAGTGAGCACACAGCGACCGTGCCCTCTGCAGAAGGCCATCTAGTCCGGGATAGTGGGCTAAAAATTGCTGGACAACCAGGTTCAACACGTGAGCCATACAAGGCACGTGTTTGACATGGCCCCGGCGAAGGGCCGCACCCAGGATTGCAGCATTTTCGCACACGGCCTTCCCTGGTTTCAGGTCCAGTGGAGACAACCATTCATGAAATTGGTTCTCCAGAGCTGACCACAACTCCTCAGCTGTGTGACTCACATTTCCTAGACATTTCAAAGTAAAAACCGCCTGATGACGTTGAGCCCTACTGCCAGCATAGTAAGGAGGTGTGCAGGATCCCTTCTGCGCAGTTAGAAAGCTTGTGGCATGACCAGACAGGCTTTTGGTGCAGGTGGAGGACTGAGAGGAGGTTGAGGAGGCAGAAGCAGTGGAGGAACTTTGACATAAAGAGGATTGACGCACAACTCGTGGGGACGGCAAGACTTGGACAGCAGCCCCTTGTCCTGCTGTCACCATAGTTACCCAGTGCCCAGTCAGCGCCATGTAACACCCCTGTCCATGCCTACTCGTCCAAGTGTCTATGGTGAAATGCACCCTGTCACACACAGAGTTTCTCAAAGAAGCGGTGATGTTGAGTGCGACATGCTGGTGGAGCGCAGGCACACCTTTCTTTGAGAAGTAGTGCCGACTGGTCATCTGGTACTGGGGCACTGCGACGGACATAAGGTCTCGAAAATCCTCTGTGTCTACCAGGCGGAAAGGCAGCATTTCTGTAGCCAAGAGCTTGCAGATGGTGAAATTCAACCTCTTAGCTTTGTCATGGCTAGGAGGAAATGGTCTTTTACTTGTACACATCTGAGGGACCGAGGGCTGGCTGTTGTGCTTAGAGGGGGTTGATAAGGGTGTCCCCGGCAAACTGCCGGTCTGTGAGGAAGATGCAGGCGGACATGTTAGGTTGCCTTGATCCAAAGGAGGTGCTATTGATGTCGGACAGCGATGAGCACCAGCTGGTGTTACCACCTCCAAAGAAAATGATGACCAGCCAATCACGCTGGCTGTTGCGGGTAAAGAGGTGTCAGGTCAGCGTCCCAAAACAGGTGTGACTGTTGTCCCCCCAGTCACAGAGGATGAAGAGGCCGCGGATGCACAAGATGTGGCAGACGGTGGTAGCACAGTGAGCTTCCCACTGCAACTTATACTTCATGTCCATGTGCCGTTTCATGCATGAAGTACTCAAACTATGTATTTTTTGGCCTCTACTTAGCTTTTGCTGACAAATGTTACAGATAACACGAGTTGGGTCATCTTTATCGATCTGAAAAATTGCCCAGGCTATGCAAGGCTTAGCACCCATGCGACCTGAAGAGCCACCACGACTTGTGGTGAGAGGCAGAGTTGTGTTTGAGGATGCAGTTGTTGACGTGCTTCCAGTACTACGTCTCTGTCCAGGAAGGCGCAACCTGACCTCGCCGTCACTAGCATTCTCCTCCACCTCCTCTGCTGACCTCATCTCTTGGCTGACTGTGGGTTGACAGTAAGTGGGATCTCCAACCTCATCATCATCACCCTGTGTGTTATCACACCCGTCGTCCTCAGAGCCAACCTGTTCCTGCCCTGACAAAAAACTAAAGTTGTCGCTCCAATCAGGTTTTTGAGTCTCATCATCGGCTTCCTCATTGTCTCCACCAACAGGAGTTACAGTTTGGAAATGAGGGTTTACATTATGGTCAGAACCTTCTGCGTCTGGTCCTGGATCCGGCTCATAAAGTTTCGGGGCATCAGTGCAAATCATTTCCTCGTCTGGATTCACAGAAGCAATGGAGCCGACCTCTGATTCCCAGGCTATAGTATGAGTAAACAGCTGTGCAGACTCAACCATCTGTTCTGCCTCATACTAAGACGGGCAGCTGGAGATTTGGGAGCTGTGAGGAAGCAATTGCGATTGGGGTGAAACCTCTGAGGACTGGAGTATTTGTGATGTTGAAGTTGATGTGGAGGAGAGCCCACTTAAAGGAGCACTTGATATCTATTGAAGCACCTGCTGTTTTTGTGCCTCATCTGGAATTTGTAGCGATTGTCGTGGCCGTAAGAAAGGGATCTTATCACATTGTCCGCTAAAAGAAGTAGACATTTTAGTTTCGCTGTTAGATGGTCTTACTTCTGCAGATGTTACTGTTGCTTTAACACCTACCCCACGGACACAACCTTTTTTCCCCTTCCCAACACGCCTATTCTCCTTTCCACCAGCAGCAGGCCTTTTTCCACTCATTTTGGTAGTAAACTAATTCACAACTCTGGAGTTGTTTGCACAAGAAAACAATGGATGGGAACCGAGCAGAGCTGAGTGGCCAAACTGTGGTATTAGGCCAAAACTATTGGCTGGGTTAGATGCAGAAAAAAATTATATTCAATTTGCAAACTGATGGAGGTCAGTATAGATGGACTAATAGACCAAGTCCCACACACTGCTAGAAGCCCAAATATTTTTTCAGAGCTAGATGCAGAAAAAAATTATATTGAATTTGCAACCTGATGGAGGTCAGTATAGATGGACTAATAAACCAAGTCCCACACACTGCTAGAAGCCCAATTATTTTTTCAGAGCTAGATGCAGATAAAAATTATTTTTAATTTGCAACCTGATGGAGGTCAGTATAGATGGACTAATAGACCAAGTCCCTCACACTGCTAGAAGCCCAAATATTTTTTCAGAGCTAGATGCAGAAAAAAATTATATTCAATTTGCAACCAAGTGGAGGTCAGTATAGATGGACTAATAGAACAAGTCCCACACACTGCTAGAAGCCCAAATATTTTTTCAGAGCTAGATGCAGAAAAAAATTATATTCAATTTGCAACCTGATGGAGGTCAGTATAGATGGACTAATAGAACAAGTCCCACACACTGCTAGAAGCCCAAATATTTTTTCAGAGCTAGATGCAGAAAAAAATTATATTCAATTTGCAACCAGGTGGAGGTCAGTATAGATGGACTAATAGAACAAGTCCCACACAATGCTAGAAGCCCAAATATTTTTTCAGAGCTAGATGCAGATAAAAATTATTTTTAATTTGCAACCTGATGGAGGTCAGTATAGATGGACTAATAGACCAAGTCCCACACACTGCTAGAAGCCCAAATGTTTTTTCAGAGCTAGATGCTGAAAAAAATTATATTCAATTTGCAACATGATGGAGGTCAGTATAGATGGACTAATAGAACAAGTCCCACACACTGCTAGATGCCCAAATATTTTTTCAGAGCTAGATGCAGATAAAAATTATTTTTCATTTGCAACCTGATGGAGGTCAGTATAGATGGACTAATAGAACAAGTCCCACACACTGCTAGAAGCCCAAATATTTTTTCAGAGCTAGATGCAGAAAAAAATTATATTCAATTTGCAACCAGGTGGAGGTCAGTATAGATGGACTAATAGAACAAGTCCCACACACTGCTAGAAGCCCAAATATTTTTTCAGAGCTAGATGCAGAAAAAAATTATATTCAATTTGCAACCTGATGGAGGTCAGTATAGATGGACTAATAGAACAAGTCCCACACACTGCTAGAAGCCCAAATATTTTTTCAGAGCTAGATGCAGAAAAAAATTATATTCAATTTGCAACCAGGTGGAGGTCAGTATAGATGGACTAATAGAACAAGTCCCACACAATGCTAGAAGCCCAAATATTTTTTCAGAGCTAGATGCAGATAAAAAATTTTTTTAATTTGCAACCTGATGGAGGTCAGTATAGATGGACTAATAGACCAAGTCCCACACACTGCTAGAAGCCCAAATGTTTTTTCAGAGCTAGATGCTGAAAAAAATTATATTCAATTTGCAACATGATGGAGGTCAGTATAGATGGACTAATAGAACAAGTCCCACACACTGCTAGATGCCCAAATATTTTTTCAGAGCTAGATGCAGATAAAAATTATTTATAATTTGCAACCTGATGGAGGTCAGTATAGATGGACTAATAGACCAAGTCCCACACACTGCTAGAAGCCCAAATATTTTTTCAGAGCTAGATGCTGAAAAAAATTATATTCAATTTGCAACATGATGGAGGTCAGTATAGATGGACTAATAGAACAAGTCCCACACACTGCTTGAAGCCCAAATATTTTTTCAGAGCTAGATGCAGATAAAAATTATTTTTCATTTGCAACCTGATGGAGGTCAGTATAGATGGACTAATAGAACAAGTCCCACACACTGCTAGAAGCCCAAATATTTTTTCAGAGCTAGATGCAGAAAAAAATTATATTCAATTTGCAACCTGATGGAGGTCAGTATAGATGTACTAATAGAACAAGTCCCACACACTGCTAGAAGCCCAAATATTTTTTCAGAGCTAGATGCAGAAAAAAATTATATTCAATTTGCAACCTGATGGAGGTCAGTATAGATGGACTAATAGAACAAGTCCCACACACTGCTAGAAGCCCAAATATTTTTTCAGAGCTAGATGCAGAAAAAAATTATATTGAATTTGCAACCTGATGGAGGTCACTATAGATGGACTAATAGACCAAGTCCCACACATTGCTAGAAGCCCAATTATTTTTTCAGAGCTAGATGCAGATAAAAATTATTTTTAATTTGCAACCTGATGGAGGGCTGTATAGATGGACTAATAGACCAAGTCCCACACACTGCTAGAAGCCCAAATATTTTTTCAGAGCTAGATGCTGAAAAAAATGATATTCAATTTGCAACCAGATGGAGGTCAGTATAGATGGACTAATAGAACAAGTCCCACACACTGCTAGAAGCCCAAATATTTTTTCAAAGCTAGATGCAGATAAAAATTATTTTTCATTTGCAACCTGATGGAGGTCAGTATAGATGGACTAATAGAACAAGTCCCACACACTGCTAGAAGCCCAAATATTTTTTCAGAGCTAGATGCAGAAAAAAATTATATTCAATTTGCAACCAGGTGGAGGTCAGTATAGATGGACTCATAGAACAAGTCCCACACACTGCTAGAAGCCCAAATATTTTTTCAGAGCTAGATGCAGAAAAAAATTATATTCAATTTGCATCCTGATGGAGGTCAGTATAGATGGACTAATAGAACAAGTCCCACACACTGCTAGAAACCCAAATATTTTTTCAGAGCTAGATGCAGAAAAAAATTATATTCAATTTGCAACCAGGTGGAGGTCAGTATAGATGGACTAATAGAACAAGTCCCACACACTGCTAGAAGCCCAAATATTTTTTCAGAGCTAGATGCAGATAAAAATTATTTTTAATGTGCAACCTGATGGAGGTCAGTATAGATGGACTAATAGACCAAGTCCCACACACTGCTAGAAGCCCAAATATTTTTTCAGAGCTAGATGGAGAAAAGAATTATATTCAATTTGCAACCTGATGGAGGTCAGTATAGATGGACTAATAGAATGATGCTATGCCCAAAAGGTTTTACTTCACTAGGTGCAGTAAAAAAATTGGTATTCTATACACAGGTGGTGTAGCTTGCAACACAGATAGGCTACTCCACTGACTAACACACTCTGCAATAGGCCAAAAAGGATTAGCTTTGCTAGATTCAGCCAAATGCTGGAAAAAAACTTGCACAGCACTGGCACAGACCTGCCTGTCAAAAACTGATAGGAACTGATGTAACTTAGTCCTGAAAAGGACTGCAATTACAATTAGTCTTTACTCCCAACCTATCTATTTAAGAGCACAGACCAGCCTGATAAAAGTCGTAGGAAATGCTGTAACCTAGTCCTTAAAAGGACTGCAATCACAACTATTCCCTACTCCCAAGCTATCTGTAGATTTGTGCGAAAATTGGCTTGAAATTAACAAGGTATAGCGCACACATCAACAGCGGTGCCGTCTAACACGCAGCTGCAGCAGTGAGAAAATGGTGGCGACGGGGAAAATATCTGGGTCTTATAGGGCAAGGACATGTGACATACACTGCCAATGACACATGCCCTTGCTTGTGTGAAAAAAAGCACTTCGCTCCGTGTGTGCGCTGCTGATAGGCTGACAGATTGCACCTCCCCACTGTAAATGCGGGAAAGAGAAAAAAAATGGAGATCTTCATTATTCCTGCAGAGATCCATCCCCTGCCCCTCCCCCCGCCCCGCTGTACACTCAAACTGCGTATTAACATTAATTTTCAGCATTACTGAGAAAAAATCCAGTTATGATTTTGGTGCATGAATAGTTATCTAACATAACCTCGAACAGCCGAATTTTTTTCAAATCGTTCGTGTTCACCGAACGGCTCGAACACCGCCCAAAACAGCTCGAATTTGAGATTGGCGAACAGTTCGAGTCGAACAACGCTCATCTCTAGTGCAGAGGAACCAGCACAAAATAGCCAGGGGCACGAGAAATGCTGGAAACTGTAGAGTATTTAGCAGGCTCTCAGGGAACAAGAGATTCCAGCAGAGTTTCAGGAGCATGCAGAAAGCCAGGAAGTCACCAGAAGGTGGATCTCAGGCAAAATACTCTAGCACTGGACTAGAGGCTGGGGTGGAGATATAAGGGCAGGAGGTAAGGGCACATGATATGTAACGGGTCCGGGAGGTGGAACCACAGAGCAACTATACAAAGGGGCAGTCCTTGTAAGGAAGCGGGTGACACCCAGGGAAGGCGGGCAGGTAGTCACGGCAAGTGACAGGGACTGTCTCTGGGTAGAAGGGCAGGTAGTCACGGCAAGTGACAGGGACAGTCTCTGGGTAGAAGGGCAGGTAGTCGCGGCAAGTGACAGGGACAGTCTCAGGGTAGAAGAACAGCAGGCAGGTGGCTGGTGAGCGCTCCCAGGTGAGCAGGCGAGAGTCTCTGGACAGGCAGGTGGTCACGGCAAGTGACGGCAGAGCCTCCAGGTAGGCTAGCAGGCAGGTAGCAGGTGAGCGCTCCCAGGTGAGCGCTCAAGAGTCTCTGGACAGGCAGGTGGTCACGGCAAGTGACGGCGGAGCCTCCAGGTAGGCTAGCAGGCAGGGAGCAGGTGAGCGCTCCCAGGTGAGCGAGCAAGAGTCTCTGGACAGGCAGGTGGTCACGGCAAGTGACGGCAGAGCCTCCAGGTAGGCTAGCAGGCAGGTAGCAGGTGAGCGCTCCCAGGTGAGCGGGCAAGAGTCTCTGGACAGGCAGGTGGTCACGGCCAGTGACGATGGAGCCTCCAGGTAGGCTAGCAGGCAGGTAGCAGGTGAGCGCTCCCAATGTGAGCGGACAGGCTGGTCCATAGACAGACTGACAGGTGTCGGAAAGCAGACCGTCGGACCGCAGGCTTGCAAGCAGGTAAGCGGATATCAGGCAGGTATCAAGCAGGTATCTGGCAGGTGACTGGCAGGTAACAGGCAGGAATCTGGCAGGTGACTGGCAGGTAAAAAGCAGGAATCTGGCAGGTGACTGGCAAGTAACTGGTAACGGGACCTGAGGGCTGAAGCAGAGTGAAGGCTTTGCAACAACATTGCTCGGGCACCTCCATCTTGGAGGAGGTGCCTTATATATGGAGAGGTCCTCTGGCCATTGGCCGGGGACTCCTTAGGGCGGCGCGCGCGGCCCCTTTAAGAGAGGGGGAGTGCGCGTACGCGCGCCCTAAGCACAGTGACCGGGGAGGAGCGCGCGCTGCCAGCAGAGCGAGAGGAGGACGCCGGGCACGGAGCGGAGAGGTGAGGGGAACAGCGTCCCTGCCTAGCAGGAGGCAGGGACGCCGACGCTACATGATACAGAAGACGCGATCTTGAAAAAGGGCAGAAATGTCCCAAAGGAAAACAAAACATTCAGAGTTCTGACAGCTACACCGCCTGTAGATCTAATTACAAATTTTTAACTGCATCTAGCCCAGGCAATACTTTGTGCCTAGTAGCAGTGTCTGCTAGTCAGTGGAGTAGCCCAGCTGTTAAGCAAGCTACACCACCTGTGCTTTGGACGCTTAATTTTTTCAAAGGAAACGCTTCGGGCCCCCGGGACACTCAGTCAAGAGCATCGGGGAGGCGCCCCAAGGCAAAGGGGCTGGGACTGGCGGTAGCACGCCATGCGACGGACCGCCAAGCTCAATCCTTATAAAAGTTTTTTAACTGCAGCAGCTTTAGTGGACGCTACTGGAGCTGGAATTACCGCGGCTGCTGGTACCAGACTTGCCCTCAAATAGATCCTTCTAAAAGGATTTAATGTGTACTCATTCAAATAACAGAGCCAATTTAAATTACAGAGCTTAGACCTGCCTCCACCGCGGGGGGTATCAACCCACCAGCGGACAGGCACCAGTATTGGGAGAGGGGGGCTGGCCGTCAGGGTCCACCGTGGTTCTGGCACAAACCTGGCGACACAGAGGTCACACGGGCAGGAACGGCCTGGCCATGTCGGCTTCGCACTCCAGCATAGTCCCTCTGCCCGCTCGCGCTCGTAACCTCAAAGGGATGCGCAAGTGACTTTTCTTCCCAGGGCTGTTCCCCACCCAGCAGGAACGTGGGGGAGCTCAGGTGTGCCTTCACCGTACTCCCTTGCCTCCCTCGCCCTCTTTCCTTCTTCCGTTCTCCATCTAACCCCTCGGCTCTGTGGTGTCCACTCTCCCTCCAGCTCTCTCCTTCTCACAGGTGGACTACCACGTGTATTCACACTGTGGCGAATCTTTTGGGCTCAGGCATAAGAAGTCGTCGAGGTAATGGATAATATGTGACCCCTTAGAACCGTCCATGACGACCCATTCGAGGAAGCAACTAAACGCCTCAAATGAGCAGGATATTGAGCACCCCATGGACAAACAGCGATCTATATAGTATGCTCCTACCCAGAAGCAGCCCAATAGGCGGACACTATTCGGAGGCACAGGTAGTAAGTAACCGGAACACCCCCTCAATGTCTGTTTTGGCCATTAGGGTGCCCCTTTCCAACTTCTTGACCCGCCTGATTGCCTTGTCAAAGGAGGTACAGTATATACTACTGTAATTGGTTCCGCGTCGATTTTGTCATTTACTGACTTGCCCCTTGGATATGACAAATGGTGGATTAGTCTGAATGTATTGGTTTCCGTTTTTGGCATGACTCCCAATGGGCATACCACTATGTAAGGAAAGTGTTCTGAATGGAACCGCCATTCTACCTAAAGATATTTCTTGTTTTAATTTTCTTGTCACGACGTCTGAGTGTTGGTAAGCTGATTTTAGATTTTTACTCTAGCCTTTCTTGATTTTAGAAGGGCATGACATGCCTATATCTGTGTCTCCTCCTCCTTTTACTCCTCCACTTCTTTTCTTTTCGCTTGACTATATGTACTTGTCACTTTTCCATGTCTTAGTTGTGTCTTCTGAGCAGTTTGTCGGCTTTTGGACACCTTTGAAGGTGTTTTCTATGTGTTTCTATGTGTTTTGTTTGCCTGCCATTGGTTTTAATGGTGTTCAACGGTGTTCGACGAACGGAACCCGAACACTACGGGGGTGGCTCAACACTAATGCTGATGCCAATTGATTTTTGACTTCACTTCACTGTTGTTCACTGTTATGAATTTTAAATATGTATAATATCAATATGATATCAATGTAATGCTCCCCACAGGTAAATAACATGAGTATTGGTTGCAATAATGTTATTTCAGGAATAAGATACTAAAGTATTCAACCATTGTAAGGAAAAGATTACTAAGAAATATACATGCAAAGACCTAGAAAGTGAAATTTAACAGTGGCTGAAAGACTTTCCAGATTACATTACACCTCTGTGTTATTTTACAGGAGGTGGTGAAATTGAATCTGAAACAACACATTATATTCATGTTTATATTACTTTGGAATCTACTCGTAAAACAGATGTCTGAAAATACGCACGGTTACTTGTGTGGATATTGTGGTTATTTGGGGTTGTAATGGTTTCATATTCACTTGACCTTGTGATAAATGTTATCTTTGTGATAGATAAACTTCTTGTTGAAAAGTTTACTTTAGGCACATGTTTGTCCAAGACTTGTGCCCTAGGCAGTCTGAGATGTAGATTTTCCAGATGACTTAGGCCCTAAAAGTGAACCTGATTCTGTTTAGCAAATGGAAGAATTTCAATTTATCATTAGACATATATTAATTTCATTAACTATTATGTCCCATATGTATAATGAGCACATTAACCTATAAAAAAAATCTGATTGTATAATATTAGACTCTTGGGTAAAATGTTTATTTTCAAAAACATGCTGGGTAGATTTGTGGACTTTTTATCAGTTTACCTATTGAAAAATTTTCCCCACAAAGGATATCATTGAATATGCAGTATTTTGGTTATGGGCAATAAAATTAGCTCTTCTCAGGGCCAAAATAAATGGTAGGTGACAGGACATAGATGTCTCATCAGCCTAGAAGAGCACATCAGAGGTCTTCCTTGTATGAATATCCTTTAAGGCCTCCAAATGTTTGTATATTTGAAGGCAATTCATAAAAAGGGAATCGGTCAGTAGGTTTTTATTATGTAGACAGCAGGAGATAGGGCTAAAATACAGATTTCAATGATGTGTTACTTATTAAGCTGTATGCTGCTGTTTACTTATATTGAAGGTTTTATCACCTGGGGATTATCACTGCCAGACTTATGGTCTTAGTGGGCAGTGTTCCTTCTCTGATGAGCAGCTTACTGTCAATAGACAATGTACACAGAAAGCTGTGGTGTGGACAAGATTAGCTTTCTCAACTCAGCTTCATACAACATGAAAAAAACTCTAATTCTGTCACAACTGCTGCATCCAGTAAGTGATACATCATTGGAATCATGATCACGTGCCCTACATAATGCTACTCAGATTAAGTAGCTAAAACCTGCTCACAGATTACCTTTAACTACTTTGAGGATCACACAGATGTTTAACATCTATGGGCAGTAACATTCTATTTTAAAGTGAGTTTCTAAGACATCACTGCATGATAGAACTGTTGCACACATTGCGCAGCTGTGGAGGCACGGAGCCAGCTATCAAACTAGACTCATTCATTTTAGGAGGCACTGACTGTTCTTCCCCCTCCAGACCCACAGAAAGTGATCTCTGGGTGTAGGGAGAAGACAAAAGCTGCAAGGTTTACGTAATCCCAGTTAGCACTGTTGTGCAGAGAAGAGACTGATTTTCTCCTGTAACTGAGAAAAATATACCAGCTCTAGTGTTGAGCGAGCACTAAAATGCTCGGGTGCTCGAAGCTCGGGCCGAGCTCACTGTGATACTCGGGTGCTCGACCCGAGCAGCGAGCCCAATGTTAGTCTATGGGAGACCCGAACATTTTTGCGGCGGCTCCCCCGGCAGTCTGTAGAAAGCCTAAAAAGTGCCCAAAACGATAGTGACAGTGCTCAAATGGCATGGGGACAGCATGGGGATCGCCCCTGGAAGCATTTCTGACCCCCAGGTCACTGCTGTCAACAACGTGGTCAGAGGTATTAAGCCACTTTTACAGGCTCACAATAAAACGTTCAAAAACGAAAGTGAAAGTGCTTTCCTGTGAAATATGTTAACCCCTTAACGACCATGGGTCTTTCTGTTTTTGTGTTTTCCTTTTTTGCTCCCCTTCTTCCCAGAGCCAGAACTTTTTAATTTTCGTTCAATATGGCCATGTGAGGGCTTATTTTTTGCGGGACGAGTTGTACTTTTAAACACCATCACTGATTTTACCATATCGTGTGCTGGAAAATGGGAAAAAAATTCCAAGTGCAGTGAAACTGCAAAAAAAATGCAATACCACAGTTGTTTTTTTGGGTCCTTTTTTTACCACGTTCACAGATTGCTAAAACTGACCTGCTATCATTATTTTCCAGGTCGTTACGAGTTCATAGACACCAAACATGTATAGGTTCTTTTTTATTTAAGTGGTGAAAAAAAAATCCAAAGCTTGCTAAAAAAAACAAAAAAAATGACGCCATTTTCCGAGACCCTTAACTTCTCCATTTTTCGGGATCTGGGGCCAGGTGAGGGCTTATTTTTTGCGTGCCGGGCTGACATTTTTATTGATACCATTTTGGGGTAGATCCGATGTTTTGATCGCCCGTTATTGCATTTTATTGCAAAGTTGTAGCGACCAAAAAAACGTAATTCTGGCGTTTAAATTTTTTTTCTCGTTACGCCGTTTACTGATTGTATTAATTCTTCTATTATATTGATAGATCGGGCGATTTTGAACGCGGCGATACCAAATATGTGTATGTGTTTTTTTTTTATATATACATATATATATTTTATTTTGAATGGGGCGAAAGGGGGGTGACTTAAACCTTTATATATTTTTTATTTTTGTTATTTTTTTAAAAACTTTTTTTTTTACACTTTCTGCTTGCTTCTATAGTCTCCAGAGGAGACTAGAAGCAGCAGGTTTCTGATTGCTTCTACTGCATACAAGCGATGAGCAGATCGCTTGTATGCAGGAGAAATGCTCACTTGCTATGAGCGCTGACCACTAGGTGGCGCTCATAGCAATTGAGACATGACAACCACAGGCGTCTGCTGCAGACCCTGAGTTGTCATGCCCACCCATTGGTGACCCGCGATCACGTGACGGGGTCACTGATGGGCGGGGCTTAGGACTCCCGGAAGCGCGAGTTAAATGCCACTGTCAGAGATTTAACATGTTAACAGCCGCGGGTGGATTGCGATTCCAATAATCAGCTGACATGTGCTCGCTTCAGTGCGGCCTCACCGCCGGAGCCCCCGCTGAACCGGCCTTTCCGACCTGGTGCGTACTATTACTGACCAGGTCGGAAAGGGGTTAAGGAACATCCTTTCCAGGGTAAAGACTTGTGTATAAGGTAAAATAAATAACCAAAAACAAAAATACTCCTCCACACCTTGGGCTATGTTCACAAGTAGCATTTTTTATGCGTTTTTGCACGTTTGTATTGCTTTCAACCGTGACAAATGCATTCACCGGGAAATGTCATTTTACAACCTTATCTGGCCATGTGCTGTGTGACACATGCATACAGTGCTAAAAAGACATGGGAACAGCATGGGGAAGACCCCTGGAAGCATCTCTGACACCCAGGTCACTGCGTAAAAGTGTGCCCATCAGAAGTGATCCTTGCCGCATCAGAAGATGCAGACTTGCAACTATCCCCGTGCAAGTCCTTGTCCCAGGGCAGTGTTTAATTGTACCTCCCCCATAACTTGCAATACAAGCGCAAGTATGCAGCCTGCCACCCACCCACCCCCAGGCTGCAATACCATACTGCTAGCTTGCTTGCACTTTAAATTAGGCCTTTTCGGCATGTGGAGGTGGAATCTGGCTACCACGTCATGGCTGCGTCGGTAGCCTGGTATTCATACTCAGTCCCCAGCCGCCCGGCGGCCGGGTGTCCACGCTTGGTCCCCAGCCGCCAGGGGGCGGCCGGGTGTCCATACTCAGTCCCCAGCCGCCACGCGGCCGGGTGCCCACACACAGTCCCCAGCCGCATGGGGGTGGCCGGGTGTCCATAAACGGTCCCCAGCTGCCCCTATTTGTCCCGGTGCGCCTTATACACAAGCACGCATACCAAAACATTACCTGTGCCCTCCCCAGTGCATTTAGTGGGAAGGACAGCCTAACCACAAACACGTGGACAAGTGAATGAGGCCAGGAATGGGCCATCTCACTGATGCCTTCACACTGGGTTAATATTGTGGAAGCCGGGACACAGCTGGACACTGGGATGCAACACGTCCTCCAGACATAGAGGATTGCGGGTCCTGGGTCAATCAGGCTTCAACACAAAGTTGAGAAGGTAGACAGCAGCAGTGGTCGGCCTCCTACACAACGAGTAAATTATTCATGATCATGAGGCCATCCACCTCCTTAGCTTTCTGTTCCTTGGAATGCAAGCGCATGTATGTAGTAGCAGCTAGGCCTGAGGTGGTCAGCGTTTTGGCGCATATTCTACCTCCTTCGAGGATTGCTGGATGTTTTCCTGCTACTATCCCAGTTCTATGACTCCCGTTAAAACAAAGCTTCAGGTGATGAATGATGGATGAGGTGGTGGCAAAGGAGAAAGAGCAGGAGGAACAGGGACCATTCACATCAATATCAGGCCAGCCAACCACACTTGTCTTGTAGGATATGTTTCTGTACCAAAAGGAGCGGTTCAGCTACACAGTTATAAGGCATACAGTGAATGCAATGCCTACCAAAAATTTCGAGGCACTCCAATGCCCCTTGGAAGTGACATGGAGGTCAGAGGGCCTTAACTAAACCGTTTTTTCCATTTATAGCAACTGGGTCTCCTGTACACTGTTGGCCTAAGCAGGGAATGGAAGGCTTTCCAAAAATTATTAGGCACTGCAATGCCCCTTGAAACAGACGTGGATTACAGCGTATTAAAAACCTTCTACCCATTATTGGGGAGTGTGTCTCCCTTAGTGTTCGCCTATGCAATGAAAAGCAAAAGCTGACAAAAATTAGGAGGAAATGCAATGCCCGTTGCAAGAGTCGTGGAGGTTAGAGGTAATTAAAACAACATGTCAATGCCCCTTGGAAGAGCTGTGGAGTTCAGAGTGGTTTAATAAGATGGTTTTAATGCCCCTTAGAAGAGACGTGGAGTTCAGAGTGGTTTAACAAGACAGTTTTAATGCCCCTTGGAAGAGATGTGGAGGTCACAGTAGCTTAACAAGATGGTTTTAATGCCCCTTGGAAGAGACGTGGAGTTCAGAGTGGTTTAACAAGACAGTTTTAATGCCCCTTGGAAGAGTGGTGGAGGTTACAGTGGAATAAAAAGACAATATCGACGCCCTGTGGAAGAGACGTGGAGGTCACAGTAGCTTAACAAGATGCTTTTACTGCCCCTTGGAAGAGTGGTGGAGGTCGCAGTGGAATAAAAAGACAATATTAACGACCCTTGGAAGAGACGCTGAGGTCACAGTAGCTTAACAAGACGATTTTAATGCCCCTTACAAGAGCCATGCAGTACAGCATATTAAAAACATTATTCCAATTATTGGGGAGTGGGTCTCCCATAGTCTTTGCCTATGCCTTCCAAGCAAAAGCTGCCAAAAATTAGGACAGAGGAACTTGCAATGCTGGCAACATGGACCACGGTCACCCTGGTGGTATAGTGGTCGTGGAGGCTGAGGATAAGGAGAAGAGCAAAAAACAGCCGAAATGAGGAAGCGTATACCCATGTGTGGGTGTGAAGCGATGCATGGAAATACACCTCCCGAAATAACACAGTGGATTTGACTTTATGTTACTCTGCTGTCATTTGGTGGTGATGAGAAGTCTGGCCCAATCCAGCCCTTGTTTATTTTGATAAGGGTCAGCTTGTCAGCATTGTCAGTTGACAGGCGTGTGCGCTTATCAGTTATAATTCCCCCAGCGGCACTAAAAACACGCTCCGATAACACGCTAGCGGCAGAGCAGGCCAGGACCTCCAAGGCATACAGAGTGAGTTCATTCCAAGTGTCCAGCTTGGATACCCAATAATTAAAAAGCACAGAGGAATCATGGAGGACGCTGGTACTCCCTCACCATCTTTTGAAACTTTCCACTCCTTGTGAGAGTTCCCTGAGCCTCAGGGCCTGTAAGCTGGGCAGGTCTCAGAAAACTGTCCTAGAACATTGACAGTGTTCCCCTGCCTCTGCTGGATTGGAGTTGCGTCTCTCTCGCCTGTATGCCTTTGTTGGGCAGCGAACTGTGACCTCTGCCGCTACCGTGTTCAGATGGGAATTTTTTTAATAGTTCTGCAGCAAGGGCCTTCTGGTACTGCCCCATTTTTGTAGACCTCTCCAACTCAGGAATAAGAGAGTGAAAGTTCTCCTTGTAGAGGGGGTCTAAAAGTGTCATCAACCAGTAATGACTGTCACCCAACATTTTGACAATGCGAGGGTCACGGTTAAGGCAGTGTAACAAAGTCAGCCATGGGTGCCAGACTGGTAACGGGCAAGACTTCCGTATCCTCACCAAGATGACGACTTATAGTGTTGAGCGACCACTAAAATGCTCGGGTGCTCGAAGCTCGGGCCGAGCTTACCGTGATACTTGGGTGCTCGACCCGAGCAGCGAGCCCAATGTTAGTCTATGAGAGACCCGAGCATTTTTGCGGCAGCACCCCCGGCAGTCTGTAGAAAGCCTAAAAAGTGCCCAAAACGATAGTGACAGTGCTCAAAAGACATGGGGGCAGCATGGGGATCGCCCCTGGAAGCATTTCTGACCCCCAGGTCACTGCTGTCAACAACGTGGTCAGAGGTATTAAGCCACTTTTGCGGGCTCACAATAAAACGTTCAAAAACTAAACTGAAACAGTTTTCCTGTGAAATATGTTAAGGAATTTCCTTTCCAGGGTAAAAACTTGTGTATAAGGTAAAATAAATAACCAAAAACAAAAACACTCCTCCACACCTTGGGCTATGTTCACAAGTAGCATTTTTTATGCGTTTTTGCACTTTTGTATTGCTTTCAACCGTGACAAATGCGTTCACCGGGAAATGTCATTTTAACATTTTACAACCTTATCTGGCCATGTGCTGTGTGACACATGCATACAGTGCTGAAAAGACAAGGGATCAGCATGGGGAAGACCCCTGGAAGCATCTCTGACCCCCAGGTCACTGTCTAAAAGTGTGCCCATCAGAAGTGATCCTTGCCGCATCAGAAGATGCAGACTTGCAACTATCCCCGTGCAAGTCCTTGTCCCAGGGCAGTGTTCAATTGTACCTCCCCCATTCCTTGCAATGCAATCGAAAATATGCAGCCAACCACCCACCCACCCGCAGGCTGCAATACCATACTGCTAGATTTCACTTGAAATGGGGCCTTTTAGTTTGGAGGAGGCCGAAGCTGGCCACTACCTCATGGCCTCTTCGGCAGCGAGGTATCCATAATCTGTCCCCAGCCGCCCGGCGGCCGGGTGTCCACGCTCGGTCCCCAGCCGCCAGGTGGCGCCAGGTGTCCATACTCGGGCCCCAGCCGCCCTGATTTCTCCTGTCACCTTCCCCCACACTTTTCTTAGCCTGGCCTGCTTTAGGGCAGCATTGGACGAGCCCACCAGAGAACCAGACTCCTCCGGTGGGCCCTGGCTTCTCCATCAGGGGAGTTGAGAGTGCCTAGGTGAGGAACATGGTGATGATGATAGAAGTTAGCATCTGCTTTGTTTTCTTGGAATGCAAGCGCATGTATGTAGCAGCGGCTAGACCTGAGGTGGTCTGCGTTTTGGCGCATATCCTACCTCCTCCGAGGATTGCTGGATGTTTTCCTGCTACTATCCCAGTTCTCTGACTCCCGTTAAAACAAAGCTTCAGGTGATAAATGATGGATGAGGTGGTGGCAAAGGAGAAAGAGCAGGAGGAACAGGGACCATTCACATCAATATCAGGCCAGTCAACCAGATATGTCTTGTAGGATATGTTTCTGTAACAAAAGGAGCAGTTCGGCTACACAGTTATAGGGCATACAGTGAGTGCAATGCCTACCAAAAATTTTGAGCCACTCCAATGCCCCTTGGAAATGACATGGAGGTCAGAGGGCGTTAACTAAACCTTTTTTTCGATTTATAGCAACTGGGTCTCCCGTGCACTGTTGGCCTAAGCAGTGAATGGAAGGCTTTCCAAAAATTATGAGGAACTGCAATGCCCCTTACAAGAGCCATGTGTGGCACCCCAGGGGTCTGGTCACCACAGTAATAGAGATATTACGTCGGAGAGCAAGTGGGAGGTTTCCTGGTCAGGATCCCTTAAACATGCAACATCCTCCTGCCCCAGTCCTGGGAGGGGAGAATTCTGCCCTTATAAACTGGATCTGGGGCGGGGTTGAGTGAGTCAGAGAACAGTCAGAGTCAGAGTGAGAGCAAGGGAAAGTAACAGCAAGGAGCTCTGTAGGAGCTAGAAGCTAAAGACCAGGGGCTGGAAGCTGAGCAGAGCTCGCCCTGGCAGAAGACAATAGGAACCAGACACAGGAGTCCGAAGCTGTGAGGACTTATATATCCAGCAGCAGAAACCAGCCGGCAGGGGATTTCAGGTCCTCTGGCCATAGAAGCCCGGAGGCTCAGTCACAAGCAAGGGACCAGCACCGCCGTTGTGGAGCGGAGGCTAACAGAAGGCCCCAAGTCACCAGCCATACGGGTGAGCACTACACGGTACACTCAGGGACGTGGGCTACTTCTACCTGCTTACAGCAAGGTAGCCAGGAAGAGTGCAGACAGACGGGGAGGCCTACAACTCCACCTGGCCAAGGGAACTCCTGCTTGCTCACAGACTGACCAGGCCTCTTATGCTAGCCAGTACTCCCGGGAGGGTCTACTTTATAATCATCAGTAAAGACCCTGAACTGCACTGCAAAGACTCTGAGTCGTTCCTGCTGTGCTCGTGCACCATCACCCCCATCATTCACACTCACTGCCCTGAGGCTATACTCCTCCCAAGGGGAGTTATCCAATTCTATGCTGCGCACACAACACCAGCCTCAGCAGTCTGCCTCGCAGTGGTGGTACTCCCTGACCGCAATCCATGGGTGGCGCAGTCGGACAATTAACCTCAAAACCTAAGAAAGACTGCCACTGGTTTGACCAGCCAGAGCCACGGGACTGGGTCACCGCCACGGAGACTACAGACCCCAGAGACCCGGCACCGGGTATCCCACACACGTGTACACACGGCCCAGGGGGCTCGTCATATGCAGTACAGCATATTACAAACATAAGTCCCATTATTGGGGAGTGGGTGTCCCATAGTATTTGCTTATGCCTTGCAAGCAAAAGCTGCCAAAAATTAGGACGGAGCAACTTGCAATGCTCCTTACAAGAGCCATGCAGTACAGCATATTACAAACATAAGTCCCATTATTGGGGAGTGGGTCTCCCATAGTATTTGCTTATGCTTTCCCAGCAAAAGCTGCCAAAAATTAGGACGGAGCAACTTGCAATGCCACTTACGAGAGCCATGCAGTACAGCATATTACAAACATAAGTCCCATTATTGGGGAGTGGGTGTCCCATGGTATTTGCTTATGCTTTCCCAGGAAAAGCTACCAAAAATTGGGACGGAGGAACTTGCAATGGTGGCACCCTGGTGGTATAGTGGTGGTGGAGGCTGAGGATAAGGAGAAGAAGATTAAACAACCGAAACGAGGAAGCGTATACCCATGTGTGGGTGTGAAGCGGTGCATGTGAATACACCTCCCGAAATAACACAGTGGATTTGACTTTATGTTACTCTGCTGTCATTTGGTGGTGATGAGAAGTCTGGCTCAATCCAGCCCTTGATCATTTTGATAAGGGTCAGCTTGTCAGCATTGTCAGTTGACAGGCGAATGCGCTTATCAGTTATAATTCCCCCAGCGGCACTAAAAACACGCTCCGATAACACGCTAGCGGCAGGGCAGGCCAGGACCTCCAAGGCTTACAGAGCGAGTTCATTTCAAGTATCCAGCTTGGATACCCAATAATTAAAAGGCACAGAGGAATCACGGAGGACGCTGGTACGATCGGCAAGGTACTCCCTCACCATCTTTTGAAACTTTCCACTCCTTGTGAGAGTACCCCGCGCCTCAGGGTCTGTAAGCTGGGCGGGTGTCAGAAAACTGTCCCAGAATGTTGACAGTGTTCCCCTGCCTCTGCTGGATTGGAGTTGCATCTCTCTCGCCTGTACGCCTTGGTTGGGCAACGAACTGTGACCTCTGCCGCTAGCGTGTTCAGATGGGAATTTTTTTAATAGTTCTGCAGCAAGGGCCTTCTGGTATTGCCCCATTTTTGTAGACCTCTCCACCTCAGGAATAAGAGAGTGAAAGTTCTCCTTGTAGTGGGGGTCTACAAGTGTCACCAACCAGTAATGACTGTCACCCAACATTTTGACAACGCGAGGGTCACGGTTAAGGCAGCGTAACATAAAGTCAGCCATGCGTGCCAGACTGGTAACGGGCAAGATTTCCGTGTCCTCACCAAGATGACGACTGACCATGCTCTCCTCCTCCTCTTCCTCCTCCCCCCTGTCCTCAGGCCACCCACGCTGAAACGACGGTATGACACTTGTACAGGTACTACCTTCTACAACGCATGATAGCAGCTCCTGTTCTTCCTCCTCCTCCTCCTCCTCCTCCTCTCCCTCATTGTCCCCCAATGCACGTTTAGATGAGATGAGGCTGGGCTGTGTGTAATCGCCCGCTACGGCTTCTTGATCCATCTCATCATACTCTGGCTGCAATGCCTCCTCTTTAATTCTCTGCAGAGAGCATTACAAAAGACAGACAAGTGGTGGGATGCTGACACTAATGATGGCGTCATCGGCACTCACCATCTTGTTAGCCTCCTCAAAGTTTGTCAGGATGGTACATATGTCAGACATCCAGGTCCACTCCTGAGGTCTTATGTGTGGAGTTTGACCTGAATATCGACGGCCTTGTTGCAGCTGGTACTCCACAACTGCTCTCTTCTGCTCACAAATCCTTTGCAACATGTGGAGGGTAGAGTTCCAACGTGTGGGGACATCACACACCAGTCGGTGTGCCGGAAGCTGCAAACACTGCTTCAACACAGCAAGGGCGGCGGAAGCTGTAGCCGACTTGCGAAAATGAGCTGACAGGCGGCGTACTTTCACGAGCAGATCTGGCAACTCGGGGTACGATTTAAGAAACCGCTGAACCACGAGGTTAAGCACATGAGCCAGGCATGATACGTGTGTGCTCTCACCTCGCCTCAGAGCCGCCACCAGGTTACGGCCATTGTCACACACGACCATGCCGGGATGTAGGCTCAGCGGTCTCAGCCACAGATCTGCCTGCTCTTTCATAGCTGTACACAACTCACAAGCAGTGTGAGGTTTATCACCTAAGCTTATGAGTTTCAGCACAGCCTGTTGCCGCTTGGCGGAGGCAGTACTGCAATGCTTCCAGCTTGTAACTGATGTGGTGATATCTGAGATGGAGGCTGAACATGAGGAGGAGGAGAAGGAGGATGCGCAGGAGCTGTACACTGTGGGGGCAGCTCTGACTGACATAGGGCCCGCAATCCTCGGTGTGGGGAGGATGTGTTCCGTCCCAAGGTCCGACTGGGTCCCGGCTTCCACTATGTTTACCCAGTGTGCCGTCAGAGAGATGTACCGTCCCTGGCCACAAGCACTTGTCCACGTGTCCGTTGTCAGGTGGACTCTCCCAGTAACTGCGTTGTTGAGGGCACGGCAGATGCTTTGGGACACGTGCTTGTGTAGTGCGAGGATGGCACACCGGGCAAAATAGTGTCGGCTGGGGACCGAGTACCGAGGGACGGCCACCGCCATAAGATTGCGGAAGGATTCCTTCTCCACCAGCCTAAAAGGCAGCATTTCCAATGCAAGCAGTCGTGAAATGTGCGAATTTAGGACTGTGGCCTGTGGGGCTTTAGCTGCGAATTTCCGCTTTCGTTCAAATGTCTGGGATATGGACAATTGAACGCTGCGGTGGGACGTGGACGTGGACGTTGATGCTGTTTCTTGAGAAACTGCCATAACAAGTGAAGACTGAGAGGAGGGGGCATCTTTACATGCAGTATGGACAGGGGATTGCCTTGCACACACAACAGGGGGTTTTATTGCACGCACAACAGTGGAAGAAGCAGTGGTGACACCCGCTGACACTGGTCGTGGACCCTGGGTTTCACCCCACAAAGTCAGGTGCTTTGCTGCCATGTGCCTGCTCATGCTGGTGGTGGTCAGGCTGGTAGTTTTGTCACCCCTGCTGATGCTGGCATGGCAGGTGGAAGATATGGCCTTTTTGGGGTTATCAGCAGAGTCTTTAAAAAAATTCCAGACTCTGGAAGACCTACCGCTTGTACTGGCAACGTCCCTCGTGTTGGTGTTACGGGGAACGGTTGCCTGCCTTCTGTTTGCGGCCACCACACTGCTTCTTCCTGCATGTTGGGGTACTCTGCCTCCCTCCCTCTGTGTGCTGCTGGCCTCACTCTGCATGTCCTCCTTCCACGTTGGGTCAGTTACTAGATCATCCACCACCTCCTCCTCTTCCACTTGCGCACCACGATCCTCCTCCTCACTTCCTGGCAATTGTGTCTCGTCATCGTCCACCTCTTGTGACAGATTGCCAACGTTGACTTCCTGTGGCCGTGGCTGTTCAAATATTTGGGCATCGCAACATGGGATCTCCTCTTCCACCACTTCAAGCGTATCAGGCGAGGGGCCCAAATATGGAAATGGACCAGTGAACAGCTCTTCAGAGTGTCCAAGTGTGGGATCACTTGCTGTCTGACGACACTCGGCATGGTGGGAGGAAGGAGCATCAGGGTGAGGAGGAGTATGCGGTCGAGACTCACGGCTACTAAGAGTTGACCGTGTGGAAGACAGACCGGAGGTGGTGGTGCCCAGGTAACTGGAAGTATTGTCTGCTATCCAATTAATAACCTGTTCACACTGATCAGTTCTCAATACTGGTGTTGTTCTGTGCTTCCCTAGTAATTCGGTCAAGAAGTGGGAGCGAGAAGATGTGGCTGTTGGTTGTGGCACATTTTCACCTTGGCCACGGCCCCGTCCTCTGCACGAACCATCACCAGAATGTCCACTTCCACGTCCCTTGCCACGTGCCTTGCCTATTGTAAATGAAGTAAAATAGCTTACACTTGCACTATCAATGGAAAAAGGGTAATAAAGAGTAGATTAGAACCGTGGAAGAGGAAAACCACAGTTATTGTTTACTGGGGTATACCACACTTTTTTAAATAGAGATATTTGCGGCTGAACAGTGAGCGACACACTCAAACTGCTTTTTTTTTAGATACCAAAGGCCCAAAACTGGATAGTACAGCGATTTGACCCGTGGAACTGTGAAACCACACTGGGATGTCGGGCCTACACAAGACTATTTTCAACAGATATATTTTTGTGTCACAACAGTCAGGAGACACTACTGTTTTTCTTTACGGAAAAAACTACCAAAACCTGAATAATAGAGATTTTTTACCGTGGAACAGCAGAACCACAGTTATAATTTTCTGGTGTATACCAGGCTTTTTAAAATATATATATATTTGCGGCTGAACAGTGAGCGACACACTCAAACTCTTTTTTTTAGATTCAAATGGCCCAAAAGTGGATAATACAGAGGTTTGTACCGTGGCCTACACCAGACTATTTTCAACAGATATATTTGTGTCTGAAAAATCAGGGAGACACTATTTTTTTTTTTTTTACAGCAAAAAATGCAAAAATCAGGATAATAGAGATTTTTTACCGTGGAACAGCAAAAGCACACTTCTGTCTCTCTGACCTACACCAGACTATTTTCAACAGATATATTTGTGTCTGAAAAATCAGGGAGACACTATTATTATTTTTATACAGCAAAAAATGCCAAAAACAGGATAATAGAGATGTTTTACCGTGGAACATCAAAACTAGTGTTGAGCCACCCCCGTAGTGTTCGAGTTCGGTTCGGTTCGTCGAACACCCGTGTGTTCGCCGAACTGTTCGTCGAACTGTTCGTCGAACACCTTCTAACACCGTTAAAACCAATGGCAGGCAAACAAAAACACATAGAAACACATAGAAAACACCTTCAAAGGTGTCCAAAAGCTGACAAACTGCTCAGAAGACACAACTAACACATGGAAAAGTGACAAGTACATATAGTCATGCGAAAAGAAAAGAGGTGGAGGAGTAAAAGGAGGGGGAGACACAGATATAGGCATGTCATGCCCTTCTAAAATCCAAAAGGTGAGAAGCCGACACGTTCAGTCCGCTCCTGCCCGCACCACCTCCGCGTCGCCGGGTTTGTGCCAGAGCCGCGGTGAACCCTGACGGCCAGCCCCCCTCTCCCAATACTGGTGCCTGTCCGCTGGTGGGTCGAGCGAGCCCCCCTGTGGTGGAGGCAGCTCTAAGCTTTTTAATTTAAATTGTCTCTCTAATTTGAATGAATACACTTTAAATCCATTTACAAGGATCTATTGGAGGGGAAGTCTCATGCCAGCAGCCGCGTAATTCCAGCTCCAGTAGCGTCCACTAAAGCTGCTGCAGTTAAAAAGCTTTTATAAGGATCGAGCTCGGCTGTCCACCGCAAGGCATCCTACTGCCAGTCCCAGCCCCTATGCCTTGGGGTGCCTCCTGATGCTCTTCACTGAGTATCCCGTGGTCCCGAAGCATTTCCTTTGAAAAAATTAAGTGTCCAAGCTACAGGTGGTGTAGCTTGCTTAACAGCCGGGATAATCCGCTGACTAGCAGACACTGCTACTAGGCACAAAGTATTTCCTGGGCTAGATGCAGTTAAAAATTTGTAATTAGATACTCTCGTTGGATGCTGAGAAAGCATTCCATAGAGTCTCCTGGCACGCCATATATGATTCTCTTAAAAAGCTTGGGGTAGGGGTCTAGGGGACCCTTTTATAGCCAAAATCACGGCCCTGTATCGCAATACGTCACCTAGGCTGAAGATAAATGGAAATGTAGCACCCTGAGGGCTCGGTTGCTACAGAGGTATTGCACCTCACCCAGAGGTGTGATATCTCACTCTCAGGTAAGGATGTAGTGTGGATCAGGACCCGACACCTGCATGCATTACACCACATTGCCGTGGGGCAGGGCGACCAATATGCCCCTGAGATGAGCACGACAGTCCCTGTCCCTGGCTGGAGTGGGGGGAGGGAACACTGAGGAAAGGGAACCCTGTAGTGCAGGAGCAGGGAGGAAGCAGTTCCTGGGTGCATTGAGAAGGGAGTATAAAAGGTGGGCACCATCTTAGTTCAGTGCAGAGAAGTCTGAGCAGAAGTGGCAGGGAGCAGGTGCTCTGCATGCCTAGTAACAGAGGCCCAGGCCTGGAAGAGGGAGAAGGAAGGAAGAGGAGCGGAGAAGGCTCCAGGAACGAGGAATGAAGGGATCCCAGGGGTGCGGACGGGCGAGTCGCCACCGCACGCCCGAATCCACCTGCGTGGAGGGGTTAGGCCAAAGGGGGAGACCGGTCCCCGAAACTAGTGGAGGCAGGAAACGACCCTCAGCTAGAAACAGGAGGCTGTGACATTTTATGTGGCGCAGCCCCTCGCTACACCCGCTAGGAAGGCACCACATAGGGTCAGGGAAACTGGCGCCAAGTTTACAAAGAGGAGGCCCGAGGCAGCCGGACAGAAGGGTTGGTAAGAAATGCCAGACAAAGGACACACAAAGGGGGTCCTGTGAAGCGCTCCAAAGTTATCTGGGAGTTGTCTGAGCCCCTCACCTGGTGAGCACAGTACGACGTGGGCAGCTGTTACCTGCAGACGTGGTCTGGATAATAAGAACTGTGAGTAAAGGCCCTGGACTGCATCACTGACTCCGTGTCGTTACTGCTGCTGCCCTGCACCATCACCCCCATCCTCCGCATACACTGCCCTGAGGCTATACTCCTCCCGTGGGGAGTTATGCTACGCTCTGCTGCACCCACAACACCAGCCTCAGCGGTCTGCCCTGGAGCGGCGGTTCACTCTGACCGCAATCCACGGGTGGCGTAGTCGGACATTTAAACATCAAAACCACATAAATAGTTCCGCCACTGGTTTGACCGCCCTGAGCCACGGAACCGGGTCGCCGCCACGGAGACTACAACCACCAGCATCCACCAAAAAGGGTCCGGCTCCGGGTGTCCCAAGGCCCAGGGGGCGCGTCAGAACATTTTCATCACCTTTCACAATCACCAATGGGACAAGGCAGGGATGTTCTCTGTCCCCTTTCTTATACATCCTAGTGACGGAGCACCTGTTCTCATCAATTCGCCATAACCCCAATATTAGGTGGATTGAGGTGGGAGGCACCGAGTACAAGTGCTCTCTATTTGCTGATGATGTCCTAGTATATATCACTCAATCACATATATCCATCCATGCTGTTATGGCTGAAATAGATCACTTTGTTACATGGTCAAATTTTAAAATCAATGCAGCGAAGTCTGAGGCCCTCGATGTCTCCCTCCCCAAATCCATATAGGATTCCATCCAGTCCAACTTTCCCTTTGCCTGGCCCTCACAGGGTATCAAATACTTAGGAATTCCTATTCATAGAGACCTCTCCCATCTATGTTATCTTAATTTTGGGCCCTTTATTGAACAACTCCATACAGACCACGGTTGGCAAGTTAGAACTGTAAGATTCACTACGTGAGCCGCTGGTGTTTTGTGGAAAAGCACATGTACACTGTGTTCCAAATTATTATGCAAAAAGTGTTTAGGAGTGATAAGGGAAGAATTTGTTTGTTTGTCAGTTAAACTCATTGATGGTGATGTGTGTCAGGGCTCTTTATATCACTGTAAGCAATTGCAGACACCTGTGCTAATTAGTTTGGCAGGTGTGTCCAATGAAAGGCAAGATTACTTAAGAAGGCTGTCTCACATTATTAAGCAGCCTACATTTTCTGCCAAAATGGGAAAGAAAAAGGATGTGTCGGCTGCTGAGAAGCAACAAATTGTGGAGTGTTTAGGTCAAGGCATGACTACAATCAACATTGTGCGATGATCAGGATGAAGTGTCTTGGCAATCAAGAAGTATGTAGCTGATTCACAGTACACACGTGTGCGTGCTGATAAGGGCAAATTGAGGACTCTTTCCTACAGGCAATTACGTCAGGTTGAAAGAGCAGCGGCAAAAAAGCCTTGTCATAGCAGCAGACAAGTTTTGGAAGCTGCTGGTGCCTCCAACGTCCTCCGAACAACAAGATGCAGGGTCCTTCAGAGGTTTGCAGCTGTGCATACGCCATCCTGTCGACCTCCTCTATCCACTTCACACAAGCAGAAACGGCTCCAGTGGGCCAAACATTACATGAAGACTGATTTCAAAACTGTTTTGTTCACGGATGAGTGCCGTGCAGCGCTCGATGGTCCAGATGGATGGAGTGGAGGATGGCTGGTTGATGGACACCCCACGCAAACACGACTACAGCGCCAACAAGGAGGAGGTGGAGTAATGTTTTGGGCTGGAATCATGGGGAGAGAGATTGTCGGCCCCTTTAGGATCCCTGAAGGTGCTAAAGATGAACTCCATAATGTATGTGGATTTTCTCAAACAGCACTTCCTGCCATGGTTCAAGAAGAAGAACCGTGTATTTCACAGCAAGATCATTTTTTTGCATGATAATGCACCATCTCATGCTGCACATAAAACATCTGCATCTCTGGCTGATATGGGCATAAAAGGGGACAAACTTATGGTGTGACCCCCATGCTCCCCTGACCTCTACCCCATTCAGAACCTTTGGAGCATCATTAAAAGGAGTGTCTATGATGGCGGGAGGCAGTTCACATCTAAGCAACAGCTCTGGGAGGGTATTCTGTCCTCATGCAAAACAATTGAAGCAGAAACCATCCAAAACCTGACAAATTCAATGGATGAGAGAGTTCAGAAGCTCCTTTCGAACAAGGGGTCCTATGTGAAAATGTAACATCACCTAGAATAAAGTTTTGAGTTGAAAACTGTTTGATTTCAGTTTCTAACAACCTGCTAATGCTTATAATTTCAAAAATGACCATTTTTTTGTTCTTTATTAAAATGAAAAGGTTGATCGAAAAGTTTGGGGGATCTAAGAGTGTGGCAACCCAGTAGTCATGATTACTTCGAATTCTGACAATATGAGGGTCATGCTGCAGGTAGTGCAGCAAGAAGGCACTTATGTGTCTTGCGCATCTCGGAGCCCCAAAATTATTTTCCGGGCTAGATGCAGCTAAAAATTATTATTAATTTTAAATCTGGTGAAGCTTTAGTATAGATGGCCTAATAGGATCAGTGCTGCACACTGCTACAAAGCCCAAATTATTTTCCAGTCAAGATACAGATAAACATGATTAGTAATTTTAAATCTGGTGGAGCTTATTATAGATGGCCTAATAGAATCAGTGCTGCACACTGCTACAAAGCCCAAATTATTTTCCAGCCAAGATTCAGATAAACATGATTAGTAATTTGAAAGCTTAAAACGGTTGGTAGGGTGATTTTAAGCAATCATCAAGCTTTTACTCTCCCCAGGATGACACAGGGGTAGAAAAGTCATTTCGGATCCATGATTTGTTCATCTTTATGAACGTGAGTCTGTCTACATTATCAGTGGAGAGCCGCGTGCGCTTATCTGTCAGCACACCACCAGCAGCGCTGAACACACGTTCAGACAGAACGCTGGCTGCGGGGCATGACAAGATCTCCAAGGCGTAAGTGGCTAGCTCCGGCCATTTATCCAGATTGGAAGCCCAAAAAGAGCAAGGGTCCAGTGACACAGTCATGGCTTCAATGTTTACTTGGAGATACTCCTGTACCATCGTCTCTAGGCGTTGACTATGTGTCAGACTTCTTGTCTCCTGTGGCCTTGCAAAGGATGGGCTAAAAAGTGGTGAAATGATTCCGCAAAATTGATGTTACCAGCAGATACTGTGGTTCTGTTACGGTTTGAGTGCTGAACACTTGACGGTCCCACGGTTGGCAAGCTGGAACTGTGAGATTCACTACGTGCACCACTGGTATTTTGTGGAAAAGCACATGTAAGATTCTGCAACAGTCTCTGCTGATACTCCTGCATGCGTGCATCCCTTTCTATGGCAGGAATAATTTCTGCAAATTTACTTTTGTACCGGGGATCTAACAGTGTGGCAACCCAGTAGTCAGGATTATTTCTAATTCTCACAATTCGAGGGTCATGTTGCAGGTAGTGCAGCAAGAAGGCACTCATGTGTGTTGCGCATCCAGGAGCACCAAGTCCCTGTTGTGTTGGTGGCGAGGTAACAATCATGCTTCCTTCCTCTGTCCTCTCCCCCCAACCTCGCACAACAGAAATGTGATCAAGGTCTCCCTCATCTGATGAGTCTTCCATCAGTTCGTCCTCCACTTCTTCCTGGGCTCCTGCACCTTCCTCATTAGTTTGGCTGCTACCATGCGCCCTGGTAAAACCATCTCCCCCACCCTCACATGCCTGCCGCCTTGGTGCTGCCGACCGTCTGGACCTTGCAGATGTTAGCCCTTCCGCATACAACTCCTCCTCCTCTACTTCCTCCACCTCCTCTTGTGCCACCACCTGACTCCGAATTCTGTTTAACATGTGCTCCAGCATGTAATTCACCGGAATAGTCATGCTGATAATGGCATCGTCAGCACTAAACATCTTCGTCACCATTTCAAAACTGTGCAGAAGGGTGCATAGGTCCCTGATCTGAGACCACTCCTCCAGCGTGATTTGCCCCACCTCTGGATCTCGTTGGCCCAGGCTATACGTCAGAACGTATTGCACCAGGGCTTGTCGGTGCTGCCACAGTCGCTGCAACATGTGCAGAGTTGAATTCCACCGGGTAGGCACATCGCATTTTAGCCGGTGAAGTGGCAGGCCCAACGACTTCTGTAGAGATGTAAGTCGCTGAGCTGCGGGATGCGAACGGCAAAAGTGAGCACACAGCGACCGTGCCCTCTGCAGAAGGCCATCTAGTCTGGGATAGTGGGCTAAAAATTGCTGGACAACCAGGTTCAACACGTGAGCCATACAAGGCACGTGTGTGACATTGCCCCGGCGAAGGGCCGCACCCAGGTTTGCAGCATTGTCGCACACGGCCTTCCCTGGTTTCAGGTCCAGTGGAGACAACCATTCATGAAATTGGTTCTCCAGAGCTGACCACAACTCCTCACCTGTGTGACTCACATTTCCCAGACATTTCAATGTAAAAACCGCCTGATGACGTTGAGCCCTACTGCCAGCATAGTAAGGAGGTGTGCAGGATCCCTTCTGCGCAGTTAGAAAGCTTGTGGCATGACCAGACAGGCTTTGGGTGCAGGTGGAATACCGAGAGGAGGTTGAGGAGGCAGAAGCAGTGGAGGAACTTTGACATAAAGAGGATTGACGCACAACTCGTGGGGACGGCAAGACTTGGACAGCAGCCCCTTGTCCTGCTGTCACCATAGTTACCCAGTGCCCAGTCAGCGACATGTAACGCCCCTGTCCATGCCTACTCGTCCAAGTGTCTGTGGTGAAATGCACCCTGTCACACACAGAGTTTCTCAAAGAAGCGGTGATGTTGTGTGCGACATGCTGGTGGAGCGCAGGCACACCTTTCTTTGAGAAGTAGTGCCGACTGGGCATCTGGTACTGGGGCACTGCGACGGACATAAGGTCTCGAAAATCCTCTGTGTCCACCAGGCGGAAAGGCAGGATTTCTGTAGCCAAGAACTTGCAGATGGTGAAATTCAACCTCTTAGCTTTCTCATGGCTAGGAGGAAATGGTCTTTTACTTGTCCACATCTGAGGGACCGAGGGCTGGCTATTGTGCTTAGACGGGGTTGATAAGGGTGTCCCCGGCAAACTGCCGGTCTGTGAGGAAGATGCAGGCGGACATGTTAGGTTGCCTTGATCCAAAGGTGGTGCTATCGATGTCGGACAGCGCTCAACACCAGCTGGTGTTACCACCTCCAAAGAAAATGATGACCTGCCAATCACGCTGGCTGTTGCGGGTAAAGAGGTGGCAGGTCTGCGCCCCAAAACAGGTGTGACTGCTGTCCCCCCAGTCACAGAGGATGAAGAGGCTGCGGATGCACAAGATATGGCAGACGGTGGTTGGCCCGGCCGGATAGGCCGCATTGTAGCACACTGAGCTTCCCACTGCAACTTATGCTTCATGTCCATGTGCCGGTTCATGCATGAAGTACTCAAACTATGTATTTTTTGGCCTCTACTTAGCTTTTGCTGACAAATGTTACAGATAACACGAGTTGGGTCATCTTTATCGATCTGAAAAAATGCCCAGGCTATGCAAGGCTTAGCACCCATGCGACCTGAAGAGCCACCACGACTTGTGGTGAGAGGCAGAGTTGTTTTTGAGGATGCAGTTGTTGACGTGCTTCCAGTACTACGTCTCTGTCCAGGAAGGCGCAACCTGACCTCGTCGTCACTAGCATCTTCCTCCACCTCCTCTGCTGACCTCATCTCTTGGCTGACTGTGGGTTGACAGTAAGTGGGATCTCCAACCTCATCATCATCACCCTGTGCGTTATCACACCCGTCGTCCTCAGAGCCAACCTGTTCCTGCCCTGACAAAAAACTAAAGTTGTCGCTCCAATCAGGTATTTGAGTCTTATCATCGTCTTCCTCATTGTCTCCACCAACAGGAGTTACAGTTTGGGAATGAGGGTCTACATTATGGTCAGAACCTTCTGCGTCTGGTCCTGGTTCCGACTCATAAAGATTCTGGGCATCAGTGCAGATCATTTCCTCATCTGGATTCACAGAAGTGCTGGAGTCGACCTCTGATTCCCAGGCTATAGTATGAGTAAACAGCTCTGCAGACTCAACCATATGTTCTACCTCATACTCAGATGGGCAGCTGGAGATTTGGGAGCTGTGAGGAAGCAAGTGTGATTGGGGTTACACCTTTGAGGACTGGAGTATTTGTGATGTTGAAGTTGATGTGGAGGAGAGCCCACTTAAAGGAGCACTTGATATCCGTTGAAGCACCTGCTGTTTTTGTGCCTCATCTGGAATTTGTAGCGATTGGCGTGGCCGTAAGATAGGGATCTTATCACATTGTCCGCTAAAAGAAGTAGACATTTTAGTTTGGCTGGAAGATGGTCTTTCTTCTGCAGATGTTACTGTTGCTTTAACACCTACCCCACGGACACAACCTTTTTTCCCCTTCCCAACACGCCTATTCCCCTTTCCACCAGCAGCAGGCCTTTTTCCACTCATTTTGGTGGTTAACTAATTCACAACTCTGGAGTTGTTTGCAAAAAAAAACAATGGATGGGAACCGAGCAGAGCTGAGTGGCCAAACTGTGGTATTAGGCCAAAACTATTGGCTGGGTTAGATGCAGAAAAAAATTATATTCAATTTGCAACCTGATGGAGGTCAGTATAGATGGAGTAATAGAACAAGTCCCACACACAGCTAGAAGCCCAAATATTTTTTCAGAGGTAGATGCAGATAAAAATTATTTTTAATTTGCAACCTGATGGAGGTCAGTATAGATGGACTAATAGAGAAAGTCCCACATACTGCTAGAAGGCCAAATATTTTTTCAGAGCTAGATGCAGATAAAAATTATATTCAATTTGCAACCTGAAGGAGGTCAGTATAGATGGACTAATAGAACAAGTCCCACACACAGCTAGAAGCCCAAATATTTTTTCAGAGGTACTGTAGATGCAGATAAAAATTATTTTTAATTTGCAACCTGATGGAGGTCAGTATAGATGGACTAATAGAGAAAGTCCCACACACTGCTAGAAGGCCAAATATTTTTTCAGAGCTAGATGCATTTAAAGATTATTTTTAATTTGCAACCTGATGGAGGTCAGTATAGATGGACTAATAGAGAAAGTCCCACACACTGCTAGAAGGCCAAATATTTTTTCAGAGCTAGATGCAGATAAAAATTATATTCAATTTGCAACCTGATGGAGGTCAGTATAGATGGACTAATAGATCAAGTCCCACACACAGCTAGAAGCCCAAATATTTTTTCTGAGGTACTGTAGATGCAGATAAAAATTATTTTTAATTTGCAACCTGATGGAGGTCAGTATAGATGGACTAATAGAATGATGCTATGCCCAAAAGATTTTACTTCACTAGGTGCAGTAAAAAAATTGGTATTCTATACACAGGTGGTATATCTTGCAACACAGATAGGCTACTCCACTGACTAACACACTCTGCAATAGGCCAAAAAGGATTAGCTTTGCTAGATTCAGCCAAATGCTGTGAAAAAAACTTGCACAGCACTGGCACAGACCTGCCTGGCAAAAACTGATAGGAACTGATGTAACCTAGTCCTGAAAAGGACTGCAATTACAATTAGTCTTTACTCCCACAATCTATCTATTTAAGAGCACAGACCTGCCTGATAAAAGTCGTAGGAAATGCTGTAACCTTGTCCTTAAAAGGACTGCAATCACAACTATTCCCTACTCCCAAGCTATCTGTAGATTTGTGCGAAAATTGGCTTGAAATTAACAAGGTATAGCGCACACAGCAACAGCGGTGCCGTCTAACACGCAGCTGCAGCAGTGAGAAAATGGTGGCGACGGGGAAAATGGCTTGGTCTTATAGGACAAGGACATGTGACATACAGTGCCAATGACACATGCCCTTGCTTGTGTGAAAAAAAGCACTTCGCTCCGTGTGTGCGCTGCTGATAGGCTGACAGATTGCACCTCCCCACTGTAAATGCGGGAAAGAGAAAAAAAAATGGAGATCTTCATTGTTCCTGCAGAGATCCATCCCCTGCCCCTCCCCCCACCCCGCTGTACACTCAAACTGCGTATTAACATTAATTTTCAACATTACTGAGAAAAAATCCAGTTATGATTTTGGTGCACGAACAGTTATCGAACATAACCTCGAACAGCCGAATTTTTCTCAAATTGTTCGTGTTCGCCGAACGGCTCGAACACCGCCCAAAACAGCTCGAATTTGAGATTGGCGAACAGTTCGAGTAGAACAACGCTCATCTCTAATCAAAACCACAGTAATAATTTACTGGTGTATGCCAGGCTTTTTAAAATATATATATATTTGCGGCTGAACAGTGAGCGACACACTCAAACTGTTTTTTTTAGATACAAATGGCCCAAAAGTGGATAATACAGAGGTTTGTACCGTGGAACTGCAAAACCACACTTGTATTTCTCGGGCCTACACCAGACTATTTTCAACAGATATATTTGTGTCTGAAAAATCAGGGAGATACTATTTTTTTTTTTTTTTACAGCAAAAAAATACAAAAAGCAGGATAATAAAGATTTTTTACCGTGGAACAGCAAAAGCACACTTCTGTCTCTCTGGCCTACACAAGACTATTTTCAACAGATATATTTGTGTCTGAAAAATCAGGGGGACACTATTATTATTTTTATACAGCAAAAAATGCCAAAAACAGGATAATAGAGATGTTTTACCGTGGAACATCAAAACCACAGTAATAATTTACTGGTGTATACCAGGCTTTTTAAAATATATATATATTTGCGGCTGAACAGTGAGCGACACACTCAAACTGTTTTTTTTAGATACAAATGGCCCATAGAACTGCAAAACCACACTTCTATTTCTCTGGCCTACACCAGACTATTTTCAACAGATATATTTGTGTCTGAAAAATCAGAGGCACACTTTTTTTTTGGGGGGGGGCACCAAAAGGTTAATAACATGGGTATTTGTACATTGTGAAGGAGGTAAAAAAAAGAGGATTTAGATAAAAAAAAAGGATTTTTCCTGGCCCCCGGGACCTGGAGCTAAGTCCAGCAATTTCAGCAACAGGAGCAGCACACAGGACTGTAATGCAGCGTTTGCTGGTATAACCACTGCGTCTCCTATAGAGCCTGCCTGCCTGCCTGCCTGATATACCTGGGATGGATATTAGTCCTGAGAAGGACTGTTTGTTTGATCTGGCAGCCTTTACAGATCCTACACTAACTTTTTTGCAGGATATATCTCTCCCTAAATCAGCAGCGCTGTCCCTACACTGTCTGATCCTGAGCGACTGTGTCCAAGATGGCGGCGCCTGGTTTTAAATTCTCGAGGTGATGCTGTGCGGCCAGCCAATCACTGTAATGCCCACAACCAACATGGCTGCAGCATTACAGTGACTGGCTGGCAATCCCTGCATGTTCATTGGCTCTGTAAAAAGCGCCAAACATGCAGGGCGAGACCCGAGCTCCCGCCCGAGTAACCCGGAAATGCTCGGTGCTCGCCGAGCATCCCGAGTAGCGTGATGCTCGGGCGAGTACCGAGCAGTGTCGAGCATGTTCGCTCAACACTAACCAGCTCCACTTACAGGGGAAGTCAGCAATAAAAGAAATGCATTAATGTACTCAATTGCCCCCCAATGGAGGTTACGCTGTGTAAAAAAATAAATAAATAAAAATCATGATTAAAAACGTTCTTTTATAAAGTCAGTGTGGCGATTCATTGGCAGCTGTTGCCAGAAATAATCCTTTTGACATCTTAAATATTTGGCTGCTTAGGACATTTAATGTTAATTCAGTATAAAATAGTGTAAAATTACATTGCATAACTATTACTTTTTTTTCTGATTTTTATCTTTTTTTGGAGTATTGGCCCCAGTTACTCTGCAACAAGAAAAAAAAGTAGTTTGGAAATCAGCTAGTGTCAAATAGTGACATTGATTTAAATGGGTGGTAACAAATATCCCAGCTGTAACTAGGTGGTTACCAAACCTAACCTTGGACCTCCACAGCTCATGCACCCTCTCCCATTGCGTACTTCTCATTATCTTTAAACTGTTACCTTCTTTAGGAAGCTGATTTTCCTTTAACTCATCAGTTTAGATCCTACTGAGAGTTTATAAACAGATTATTGATCCTCCTATTTTCACAGCTGGGTTTTGAATGCTCATTACCAAAACAGGGCTATAACCACAGATGGAGAGATTGGAGTAACATCATATTTTTGAGAATGTTAAATTTCAGTTTGACCTCATGAGTAAAAAATAATTATATATTTATGACTTTCTAGAGATTGAGTTTTTCCAGTCTAAGCCACAGACAAACACACATATTGAATTACTATAAAACTGTCATAAAGAAGTATAACATAAAGCTAGAATGAACCTGTTTCTGTGGTCCAAGGATTTCAACATTTTTTCCTAATACAGTATGTAATTTTATGTGTTTTTTAACCCCTTTTTCACGGTGCTGGGGAATAAGAGTAGCGCCTCCCAACTGATGAAAATCCTGTGGGTGTCAGCTGTACATGACAGCTGACACCCTGCAGCATCGGCCAAGACCAGTTTTTGAACCAATAGGAGCCAATTAACCCGTTAAATGCAGCTGTCAGTCGCGACAGTGGCATCTAAGTGGTTAAAAGGGGCAGATGACTCCCCCTTAAATGCTATCTGGACTGTGCAATCTTAATCACTGGTGCCGATAGTGACCTCAGCGTACGATGGCCAGTTAGACCCATCTATAAGCAGGCAAAACCTAAAATAGAAACAAAATGAACATATACTCTGCTGTAAGTAAGTAAAAAGCAATAGTGCAAATAAATAACTGTGTAGTTAGTAAACATTGTTTTTGATCAAAAAAGTGCAAAAGCCATCATTAAGAGAAAAGTTATACCCAATCGACATGGTCCTAACTAGTGATGAGCGAGCATGCTCGCTACTGCTCGGTGCTCGCCCGAGCATCTCACTACTCAAGATGCTCGGCGCTCGCAGAGTATTTCCGGGGTTGCTCGGCGGGAGCTCGGGTCCCCTCCCTGCATGTTTGGCGTTCTTTAGAGCGCTAATCAACATGCAGGGATTGCCTGCCACTCACTGTAATGCCGTAGCCTTGTTGGTTGTGGCATTACAGTGATTGGCTGGCCGCATAGCGTCATCGGGTCTATATAAGACCTGGCGCCGCCATGTTCGTCAGAGTCATTCCAGAATTAGACAGTGTAGCGAGAGGTGCTGCTGCGTCAGGGAGAGATTTGCTTGAGTATTAGGGAGTGTAGGGAGAAAAACCGCACATTACACAAATCCATCTTAACAAACAGTTCTTTTGAGGACTAACTAATCCATCGGCAGAGATATCAGGCAGGCAGGGTATATAGGCAGGCAGGCAGGGTATATAGCAGACTGCAGTGCATAGAGCACAAGAGGCTCCATTCCAATTCTGTCTTCTGTTGTTGTTAGATATTTCTATACAAAGGCCCAGGTCTCAGGGGCCAGGAATACTTTTCTTTGGATCTTAATCCTCATTATTTGCTTAAAAAGCAATCCAGAGAACACCGTTTTTCTGCGCCATTTGCTTGTTGGCACAGCAGAATACAGCCAGGTCCTTTCCATATTACAGCGCTAGAAATCCAGCTATTTAAAACTGGGTTTTCTCCATCACACGGATCACATATACGTTGTCAGAAAATACTGCCATTTCTGGCCTCCATTAAAAAATTCTTTCAGTGTGTCAGTGAAGCAATTCACACCAGTTTGCTGTTCAAACTACTTACCTACAGGCCAGGTATTTAAAACTCTATTTTCTCCATCACACGGATCACATATAAGTTTGCTCCAAACTCAGTCATTTGTAGTGAGCGTGGAAGATACTGTCCTCCATTTAAAATGGGCAAGGCACGTGGCAAGGGACGGGGAACTGGACGTGATGGTGATGGCGTGTGCAGAGGCTGAGGACAAGGCCGTGGGCAAGCAGAAATTGTGCCACAACAAACACTCAAGACTTCTCGCCTGACCTTCCTGTCCCAATTCCTAGGGGACCGCAGCACACCACTATTGAACCCAGAGCAGTGTCAAAAGGTTGTTGGTTGGTTAGCGGATAATGCTTCCAGTCACTTAGCCACCGCCACCACCATCACCATGTCTTCCACACTGTCAAGTCTCAGTGGCCGTGAGTCTGGACAGCATATTCCTAACCCTGATCCTCCTTCCTCCCACCATTCCGAGTGCCCTGAGACAACTGATCCAACACTTGGACACTCTGAAGAGCTGTTCACTTTTCCATTTATAGATTCTGGCCTCTCGCCCGGTCCACTTGAAGCGGGGCAAGAGGAGATCGCGTGTAGCGATGCCCAAATATTTGAGCAGCCACGGTCACACGAAGGCGACGGTGGGAAAGTATCAAAAGAGGTGGACGATGATGAGACACAATTGCCAGAAAGTCAGGAGGAGGACCAGGGTGCGGAAGTTGAAGACGAGGTGGTGGATGATATAGTAACTGACACAACCTGGCAGAAGGACATGCAGAGCGAGGACAGCAGCACACAGGGGGAGGGAGACAGAGCACCACAACAGGCAGGAAGAAGCAGTGTGGTGGCCGCAGACAGAAGGCAGGCAACCGTTCCCCGTAACACAAACACGAAGGAAGTTTTCAGTACAACTGTTAGGTCTTCCAGAGTCTGGTTGCTTTTTTAATGACTCTGCCGATAACCCCAAAAAGGTCATTTCCACCACCTGCCAGGCCAGCATCAAAAGGGGTGGCAAAACGACCAGCCTGACCACCACAAGCATGATAAGGCACATGGCAGCAAAGCACCCGACTTTGTAGGCTGAACCCCAGGGTCCTGGATCAGTGTCTGTGGGTGGCACAATTGCTTCTTCCGCTGTTGTGCATGCAAGCCAATCCCCTGTGCATGGTGCATGCGAAGAAGCCTCCTGCCCTGCACCTGTCATTGCGCACTCTCAAGTAGCAGCATCAGGAAGCACGTCCATGTCCTTATCCCAGCGCAGAGTTCAGTTGTCCATACCTCAGTCCTTGGAATGCAAGCGCAAATAAGCAGCCAACGCCCCACAGGCCACACTACTAAATTCGCACATTTCACGACTGCTTGCGCTCGAAATGTTGCTTTTAGGCTTATGGAGACGGAAGCATTAAGCAACCTGATGGCGGTGGCAGTCCCTCGGTTCTCGATCCCCAACCACCACTATTTCTCCCGGTGGGCCGTTGCCGCATTACACAAGCACGTGTCCCAAAACATTAGCCGTGCTCTCAACGCAGTTACCGGTAAAGTCCACCTAACCATGGACACGTGGACAAGTGCTTGTGGGCAGGGACAGTACATCTCACTAACGGCGCACTGGGTTAACATAGTGGAAGCCGGGACCCAGTCGGACCTTGGGACGCAACACGACCTCCCAACGCCAAGGATGGCGGGCACTAGGTCAATCAGGGTTGCCCCCATGGTCTACAGCTCCTGCACCTCCTCCTCCTCAGCCTCCTCCTTCTCCTCTTCTGCCTCCATCTCCAAAATGACCACATTAGTCACAAGCTGGAAGCACTGCAGCACTGCCTCGGCCAAGTGGCAACAGGCTGTGCTGAAGCTAATATGCTTAGGTGACAAACCGCACAATGCTGAAGAGTTGTGGACAGCTCTGGAAAAGCAGGCAGATCTGTGGCTCACACCACTGAACCTACAGCCAGGCATGATAGTGTGTGACAATGGCCGGAACCTGGTGGCGGCTCTGAGGCGAGGCAAGCTCACAAACGTACCATGCCTGGCCCATGTGCTTAACCTCGTGGTTCAGTGATTTCTCAAATCCTACCTCGAGCTGCCAGATCTGCTAGTTAAAGTACACCACCTGTGTGCCCATTTTAGAAAGTCAGCTACAGCTTCTGCCGCCCTTGCCGTGTTTCAGCAGCATTCGCAGCTTACTGCTCTCATACTGGTGTGTGATGTCCCCACGCATTGGATCTCTAAACTACAGATGTTGGGAAGGATTTGTGAGCAGAAGAGGGGAGTTGTTGAGTACCAGCATCAACAAGGCTGTCAGTATTCAATTCAGACTCACACACCTCAGGAGTGAACTCCACCAAGACGGTGAGCGGCGATGATGCCATAATTAGCGTCACCATCCCGTTTCTCTGTCTTCTGAAATGCTCTCTGCTCACAATCAAAGAGGATGCATTGCAGGCGGAGCATGATGAGAATGAGAAAGGAACCATACAGGGTGATTACACACAGCCAAGCCTCATCTCATCCCAACTTAGATTGAGGAATAGGAGGAGGAGGAAGGACAGGAGTTAGTTTCATGTGCTATAGACAGTACTACCTGCACAGCTGTCATACCGTCTGTTCAGCGTGGATGGCCAGAGGACAGAGAGGAGGAGAAGGTCAGTCATCCTCTTGGTGAGGACACGGAAGTCATGCCTGTTAGTAGTCTGGCACGCATGGCTGAGTTTATGTTATGCTGCCTTTCCCACGACCCTCGCGTTCTCAAAATTTTGGGTGACAGTCATTGCTGGTTGGTGACACTTCTACACCCACGCTACTAGAGGAACTTTATATCTCTTATTCCTGAGGGGGACAGGTCTACAAAAATGGGGCTGCACCAGAAGGCCCTTGTTGCTGAACTATTAAAAAAATTCCCGTCTGAAAACGCTGGTGGCACAGGGCACACTTCGTTGGACAACCAAGGAGTACAGGCAAGAGAGACACAACTTCAATCCAGCAGAGGCAGGGGAACACTGTCAAAGTTCTGGGAGAGTTCTCTCAGACCCTCCCATCGGATAGGCCCTGAGGCGTGGGGTACTCTCACAAGGAGTGCAAAGTTTGGGAAGATGAGGGAGTACCTTGCCGACCGTACCAACGTCAACCGTGATTCCGCTGTGCCTTATAATTATTGGGTATCCAAGCTGGATACGTGGAATGAACTGGCTCTCTATGCCTTGGAGGTCCTGGCCTGCCCTGCCGCCAGCGTTTTAACAGAGTGGGTTTTTGGTGCCACTGGTGGAATTATAACTGATAAGATCATCTGCCTGTCAACTGAAATTGCTCACAGGCTGACTCTAATAAAAATGAACAAGGGCTGGATTGGGCCAGACATCTCAACACCACCGAATGATAGCTGCGTAACAAACTGAAATCCAGTGTCTTTTCTTGGGAGGTGTATTCCCATGCACCTTTTCACACCCACACATGGGTATACACTTCCTGATTTTGGCTATTTGCTCTTGTCCTCCTCCTTCTCCTCATCCTCCACCACCATATCACCAGGGTGACCGTGGTCCGTGATTCAACACCCACATAATTTTTTTAAAGGGTGTTTATGATGCCCATAAAAAAAAAAAATGTATACAGTATGTTCATGTATACCCCCCAGGGATAAATGTTTGTCAACCCATACGCTTAGTGCATGGGCATTACAAGTATAGGAGGCCCACTCCTTTCTAATGGGAACATTTTTTTATGAAGCCCTGCTCCACATCTCTTCCAAGGGGCATTGAAGTGCCTCCAAATTTTTGGCAGCCCTTGCATTCACTGCATAGGCCAACACTATGGGAGACTGTCTCCTTTCTAATGCGAATTTGTCGTTACTGTGGCCCTGCTCTATGCATCTTTAAATTCCTAGTGGGGTTTTTCCTAAAATTGGTATGCCTTTGGACTCACTGCATACCCTATAACTGTATAGCAGACTCTCTCCTTTCTAATGGGAATTTGTCGTTACTTTGGCCCTGCTCTATATGTCTTTAAATTCTTAGTGGGGTTTTTCTTAAAATTGGTAAGCCTTTGGACTCACTACATACCCTATAACTGTATAGCAGACTCTCTCCTTTCTAATGGGAATTTGTCATTACTGTGGCCCTGCTCTATGTGTCTTTAAATTCTTAGTGGGGTTCTTCCTAAAATTGGTCAGCCTTTGGACTCGCTGCATATCCTATAACTGTATAGCAGACTCTCTCCTTTCTAATGGGAATTTGTCGTTACTGTGGCCCTGCTCTATGCATCTTTAAATTCTTAGTGGGGTTTTTCCTAAAATTGGTATGCCTTTGGACTCACGGCATACCCTATAACTGTATAGCAGACTCTCTCCTTTCTAATGGGAATTTGTCGTTACTTTGGCCCTGCTCTATATGTCTTTAAATTCTTAGTGGGGTTTTTCTTAAAATTGGTAAGCCTTTGGACTCACTACATACCCTATAACTGTATAGCAGACTCTCTCCTTTCTAATGGGAATTTGTCGTTACTGTGGCCCTGCTCTATGTGTCTTTAAATTCTTACTGGGGTTCTTCCTAAAATTGGTCAGCCTTTGGACTCGCTGCATATCCTATAACTGTATAGCAGACTCTCTCCTTTCTAATGGGAATTTGTCGTTACTGTGGCCCTGCTCTATGCATCTTTAAATTCTTAGTGGGGTTTTTCCTAAAATTGGTATGCCTTTGGACTCACGGCATACCCTATAACTGTATAGCAGACTCTCTCCTTTCTAATGGGAATTTGTCGTTACTGTGGCCCTGCTCTATATGTCTTTAAATTCTTAGTGGGGTTTTTCCTAAAATTGGTCAGCCGTTGGACTCACTGCATACCCTATAACTGTATGGCAGACTCTATCCTTTCTAATGGGAATGTGTCGTTACTGTGGCCCTGCTCTATTTTGTCTTTAAATTCTTAGTGCAGTTTTTCCCAAATTTTGGCAGCCCTTGCCGTCACAGCATGGGCATTACCACTATAGGAGACCCGCTCCTTTATAATGGGAACATTGTTTTTACTGAGAACCTCATCTATGTCTCTTCAAAGGGGTATTGGGTGGCGTCCAAATTTTTGGCAGCCCTTGCAGTCACTGGATACGCAATAACAGTATAGGAGACCCACTTGTTAATAATGGGAACAACAAAAGATAGCCGGCTGATGCCTCTCTAACAGTAGCTAGGGCCGACTCCTGGCCTTTTAAGAACAGTAAGGGCCGTCAGATGGCCCTATTAAAAAAGGCTTTATGACTTTCAGAGTCCCTCTATCATAAACAAAACAGGATGTGTCTGATGATGTATCACACACCACATTGCCAGATAAGGTTGTAAAATGTTAAAATGACATTTCCCGGTGAATGCATTTGTCTTAAAAAATAACGTAAAAAAACACAAAACAATAGGATCTATCTTTAGTATTAAAAACAGCGTCACCAATTTAACCTCAATGTAATCACATTGTTCAGCTCCTGCACCTCCTTCTCCATCTCCGAAATGACCACATCAGTCATAAGCTGACTGCACTGCAGCACTGCCTTGGCCAAGCGGCAACAGGCTGTGCTGAAGATAACGTGCTTAATGCTTAATTGACGAACCGCCCAGCACTGCAGAGTTGTTGAAAGCTGTAACACAGCAGCCTGATCTGTGGCTCTCACAGCTGAACATACAGCCAGGCATGGTCGTGTGTGACAATGGGCGGAACCTGGTGACTGAGAAATTACAGCCAGAATAGATATGGTTTCCCTCTATGTCAGTCCTTTCACCGAGCTAAATACAACTCTCAGCAAAAAAAGCTGTGGACAGGCTCCGTACCGTCCCTGGCCACATTCACCTGTCCACATGTTTGTGGTTAGGCGGTCCTTCCCAGTAAGTGCACTGAGGAGGGCACGGGTAATGTTGTGGGACCCGTGCTTGTGGAAGGCAGAGACGACACCGGGAGAAACAGTGGTGGCTGGGGATCAAGTATGGACACCCGGCCGCCGCCGGCATGAGGTTGTGAAAAGCTCCAGTTCTCTGGTGGGCCCATCCAAACCTGCCGAGAAGCAGCCCTGGCTAAGAAAAGTGTGGGGGAAGGTTACCGGACACTCTATGGCTGTTTTCTTAATGTGGATCGGACATGCTTATGCATGTTATTTCTTAAACCGCATTGCAGATCAGGCCATTGTCCAACTCTGTATTCATGAAATTAAATGCGCAAAGAAAGATGTTTGTGTGTCAAAGCACCACCGACAAGTGCGAGTTGATGTTGGATGGGCTGCCATTGCTTCTGCAACAAGCTGTATTAGAGGACTTCCTGGGATAAATGACACCCAGGGTAGATACGGTTTTCCTCTATGACACACCTTTCACCGAGCTAAATAGAACTCTCAGCAAAAAAAGCTGTGGACTGGCTCCGTACCATCCCTGGCCACATTCACCTGTCCACGTGTTTTTGTGGTTAGGCGGTCCTTCCTAGTAAGTGCACTGGGGAGGGCATGGGTAATGTTGTGGGACCCGTGCTTGTGGAAGGCGGAGACGATACCGGGAGAAATAGTGGCAGCTGGGGACCAAGTATGGACACCCGGCCGACGTCGGTATGAGGTTATGAAAAGCTTCCGCCTCCACGAGCCTACAAGGCCACATTTCAAGTGAAAGCAGCTTTAGAGGACTTCCTTGGAGAAATGACAGCTGGGTAGATATGGATTCCCAAGTCCTTTCACCAAGCTAAAGAATATGGCTGTGGTGAAATACAACTCAGCAAAAAAAAGCTGTGGACTGGCTCCATACCATCCCTGGCCACATTCACCTGTCCACGTGTTTGTGGTTAGGCGGTCCTTTCCAGAAGGTGCACTGGGGAGGGCACGGGTAATGTTGTGGGACCCGTGCTTGTGGAAGACGGAGACGACACCAGGAGAAACAGTGGCGGCTGGGGACAGAGTATGGACACCCAGCCGCCGCCAGCATGAGGTTATGAAAAGCTTCTGCCTCCAAGAGTTTAAAAGGCCACATTTCAACTGCAAGCAGCTGTCAAAAATTTGGCAGTATAGTATTGCAGCCTGTGGGTGGGTGGCTGGCTGCATACTTGTGCTAGCATTCCAAGGAATGGGGTAGGGACAACTGAACGCTGCACTGGGACAAGGACATGGACGGTGATTGTTGCCAGTCTGCAATGACAGGTGCATGGCGAGAGGCATCTTCGCATGCGCCAAGGATCACTTATGATGGGCACACTTTTAGGCAGTGACATGGGAGTCAGAGATGCTTCCAGGAGTCTTCCCCATGCTGTTCTCATGTCTTTTCAGCACTGTATGCATGTGTCTGATGATGTGTCACATACCACATGGCCAGATAAAGTTGTAAAATGTCATTTACCAGTGAATGTATTTGTCTTGGTTGAAAGCAATGCAAAAGTGCAAAAATGCATCAAAAACGCTACGTGTTAACATAGCCCAAGGTGTTGAGGAGTATTTTTGTTTTTGGCTATTTATTTTTCCTTATATACAAGTCATTACCCTGGAAAGGATGTTCCTTAATATATTTCCCAGGAAAATCCATTTTGTTTTTATTTTTGTATGTTTTATTGTGAGTCCATAAAAGTGGCATAATACTCTGTCAACGTTGTTGACAACAGTGACCTGGGAGTCATAAATGCTTCCAGGCTTCTTCCCCATGCTGTTCCCATGTCATTTGAGCACTGTTCCCATCAATTTGGGCAATTTTTAGGCCCTCTGCAGACCGACGGGGGGGGAGCCACCTGAAAAATGCTCGAGTTTCCCATAGACTTAAATTGGGCTGATTGCTCGGGTCGAGCTCCCGAGTATTCCAATTTGCTTGACCCGAGCAATGAGTACCTGAGCATTTTTGTGCTCGCTCATCACTAGCCCTAACCTCTGGTATTAAAACATTACCATGTGTTAAAAATAATCTCAATGTGAATAAGCTGAGCAAGACCAGAGATTGACTATGGACACCCAACCATGGGAAGCTGTATAAACGTAGTGCCCTGCTCAAAGAAAGGCAGGCCGCACTCTTGCTTGCTTGAATGCAAGAACATAAAGCAAAAAACAAAGAAATTAACTGGAGTATAAGTTGGTATACATACAACATGTACAGAAGTAGCAGGTTCACATTGGCCATTAAACAGGCAAAACCTAAAATAGAAGGAAAATAAACATATACCTTGCTGTAAGTAAGTATACAGTAATAGTAAAAACTGTTTTTGAATTAAAAAAAAGCATAAAAGTCATCCCACCAGCGAAAAGGTGTACCCAATCAGGATGGTCCTAACCTCTGGTATTAAAACCTTACCATATGTCAAAAATGACCTCAAGTGAATATGGGCCAAGCATGACTGGACCTGACTATGGACACCTAGCCATGGGAAGCTATATAAACATAATGCCCAGCTCTAAGAAAGGAACACCACATGCTTGCTTACACTGAGTGCAAGAACCTAAAGCAAAAATTGAAATAAATGAACTGGATAAGCAGGGTCTAACAGGCTGAACTAAGACAAGCGACCAAAGTAAAAAATATTCATATCCCACACGAAGTACAAAGGCAAAAAAATAAATTAGAAAAAGTGTAAAAAAAAGTAATAAAAGCACATAAAAACACGAAAAGCTGTTTTGACACTAAAATCGCAGCTTTTGTGTAAAATAAAAAATTAACAAAAAAATGTACATATAATTGGTATGGCTGTGTTGCCAATCCCTGACGAAGGAGGTCGTTGCCTCAGAAACAGGTCAGATAGGAATCATCACACTCCTTTTTTTTTGTCTCCAAGACAGCCCATAGTAAATGACTTCACAAGTACGCAGGGCGGCAGTTTTTTACTTTTCAAACAAGTGTCTGAGAGTGCAGCACCACCCGGCATGCCGCCGACACTGTTTGATGATGTACAGCACACAGCCAGAGCACAAGATTCACTGCTACCTCATTGAGCACAGCACAGAGCAGTGCGGACCTACATCCATCCGAGGTAACTCGATATAAAGTCAGATAGAGACATCCATCACTGATAGGTAAAGATCATCAGCTTGTTTTTTTCATCTGGGAGCGTTTAGCGCATTGCAACTTATTATCTCTGTGGCACAGTTTGTATCGCGCACATGGGCAGAGGTGCATTTGCTTATGCAGCTTCTAGCTTCCCTACACAATTGGCAGTGTATATATATTTGTATTTAGTTTCCGTTTTCTCCTAGGATCCACTTAAAAAATTACAAACTTCGGGCTAAAACAACATTTTAGCGGAATTTTTTTTTTTAAGTTTTCATATCCAAATTTTAAAAAGTTCTGTGAAGTACCAATGGGTTTGAAATGCTCAACTCACCCCCAGAAGAATTCCTTGAGGAGTCTAGTTTCCAAAATGGGGTCAATTGTCTGGAGTTTCTGCTCATTTGTACCACAGGGGCTCTGCAAATGCGACATGACATCCACAATCTGTTCTAACCAACTTTGCATTCCAAAAATCAAATAGCGCTCTTTCCTTTCCATTTTCCTCTGTTACCAGGGTCGGTCTGGGCTGGCGGGATACCGGGAAATTTCCCGGTGGGCCCCGCCCCCTGCTGCAGAGTAGAGGGGGGAGAAGAGAACAAAAAAAAATCCTGCGGTTTTAAGGGGCACGGGCCCTTTAAAAGCGCAGGCACAGTGTATGCAGGGACGCGCGCACGCAGCGTTCATTACCTGAACCACCGCGGCGCACGTCCCAGTGAAGCAGCTGAAGCTGCGTGTCTCCCTTCGCCGGCCGGCTTATGACGTCATCGTCATGCGCCTGCTGTGAAGGAGGCGCGCAACGCAGGAGAAGGAGGACACCGCACGGGATCGCAGGAAGGTAAGAGGTGTGTGTGTGTGTGTGTGTGTGTGTGTGTGTAATGGTCTGGACACACAAGGCGGGGGCCAGCAGGACACACAAGGGGGGGCCCAGCTGGACAGACACACAAGGGGGGGCCAAGTTGGACAGACACACAAGGGGGGGGCCAGCTGGACAGACACACAAGGGGGGGCCCAGCTGGACAGACACACAAGGGGGGGCCCAGCTGGACAGACACACAAGGGGGGGCCCAGCTGGACAGACACACAAGGGGGGCCCAGCTGGACAGACACACAAGGGGGGGCCCAGCTGGACAGACACACAAGGGGGGGCACAGCTGGACAGACACACAAGGGGGGGCCCAGCTGGACAGACACACAAGGGGGGCCCAGCTGGACAGACACACAAGGGGGGGCCCAGCTGGACAGACACACAAGGGGGGGCCCAGCTGGACAGACACACAAGGGGGGGCCCAGCTGGACAGACACACAAGGGGGGGCCCAGCTGGACAGACACACAAGGGGGGGCCCAGCTGGACCGACACACAAGGGGGGCCCAGCTGGACAGACACACAAGGGGGGCCCAGCTGGACAGACACACAAGGGGGGGCCCAGCTGGACAGACACACAAGGGGGGGCCCAGCTGGACAGACACACAAGGGGGGGCCCAGCTGGACAGACACACAAGGGGGGGCCCAGCTGGACGGACACACAAGGGGGGCCCAGCTGGATGGACACACATGGGGGGCCCAGCTGGATGGACACACAAGGGGGGCCCAGCTGGACGGACACACGAGGGGGGGCCCAGCTGGATGGACACACGAGGGGGGGCCCAGCTGGACGGACACACAAGGGGGGGCCCAGCTGGACGGACACACGAGGGGGGGCCCAGCTGGACGGACACATGAGGGGGGGCCAAGCTGGACACACGAGGGGGGAACCCTGGCTGGACACGCAAGGGGGGGGCCCTGGCTGGACACACAAGGGGGGGAGCCTTGGCTGGACACGCAAGGGGGGAGCCCTGGCTGGACACGCAAGGGAGGGGAGCCCTGGCTGGACACACAAGGGGGAGCCCTGGCAGGACACACAAGGGGGAACCAAGGTGGACCCAGGCAAAGGGGGGTGGGCAGGATGGGTATATGGGGGGCAGGATGGGTATATGGGGGGCAGGCTGGACACATGGAGGCCAGGATGGATATATGGGGGCCAGGATGGATATATGGGGGGCAGGATGGATATATGGGGGGGGCAGGATGGATATATGGGGGGGCAAGATGGATATATGGGGGGGGCAAGCTGGACTTATGGAGGCCAGGATGGATATATGGGGGAGGGGGGGCAGGCTGAACACATGGAGGCCAGGATGGATATATGGGGGGGGACAGGCTGGACACATGGGGGGCTAGGATGAATATGTGAGGGGGGCGGGCTCGATACACATGGGCTAGCATAAATATATGGAGGGGCACGCTGGATATATGGGGGGTGTCAGGATGGATATATGCAGGGGGTAAGGGCAGTATGGATATATGAGGGGAGAGGCTGGACACATGGAGGCCAGGATGAATATGTAGAGGGCAGGCTGGACACATGGAGGATATATGGGGGGGACATATGGGGGCGCAGGCTGGAAACATGGAGGCAAGGATGGATATGTGGGGGGGCAGACTGGCACATGGGGGGGCTAGGATGGGTATATGGGAGGGGGCAGGCTCGATACACATGTGCTAGGATAAATATATGGAGGGGTCACAGTAGACAAATGGTGGCCAGAAGGGACATATGGGGGTGCCTGGCTAGACAAGGGACTTAATTACTGTTTGGGAGCCAGATTGAGGAACATACTTTATTAGTTTATGGTGACCAGTGGGGAACATTATTACTTTAGATTCCAATTATTATTACATTATTACTTCTGTAATATAATTTACTTTTTAGGAAATTGTTTTCCATGGGATGGGACAAAAGAGAGGTCCTGTTACTGTGCAGGACGGCACTATGTTGCTTTTTTTCTTCAACTGGTGTAGTGTAGAGGTCGGGGGGGGAAAGTGGGAATATTCTCTAGAAGAGATCAGTTATTAATAACTGTGTGTTATTTTCTGCAGAGATGATTCCTGGCTGGAAGAAGTGATGGCTGTCTGTGCCAGATGAAGAAGAAAAGCGAAGATGAAGGACTTCACCTAGAGACATCACTGGTGAGTCAGTGTATTACATGTACACTTACACTACACACGTGGTCAAAATTGTTGGTACTCCTCGTTTAATGAAAGAAAAACCCACAATGGTCACAGAAATAACTTCAATCTGATAAATTACAAATTTTTGAAAATGAAGAGATGAAGGTCAGACATTGATTTTCTGCTTCCACAGAATTTAAAAAAAAATTAACCTCATGATACCGGCCTGGACAGAAATGATGGTTCTTCTTCTTAACTTAATATTTTGTTGAACCTTTTGAGGCAATCACTGCAATCAAACGATTCCTGTAACTGTCAATGAGACTTCTGCGCCTCTCGACAGGTATTTTGGCCGACTCCTCCTGAGCAAACTGCTCCAGTTGTCTCGTGTTTGAAGGTTGCCTTTTCCAGAATGTTTCAGCTCTTTCCAAAGATGCTCCATAGGATTTAGGTCAGGGCTCATAGAAGCCACTTCAGAATAGTCCAATGTTTTCCTCTTACCCATTCTTGGGTGTTTTTAGCTGTGTGTGTTTTGGGTCATTATCCTGTTGCTAGACCTGCGACTGAGACCAAGCTTTCTGACACTGGGCAGCACATTTTCTCTAGAATCCCTTGATAGTCTTGAGATTTCATTGTACCCTGCACAGATTCAAGACACCCTGTGCCAGGTGCAGCAAAGCAGCCCCAGAACATAACAGAGCCTCCACCATGTTTCACAGTAGGGACAGTGTTCTTTTCTTGATATGCTTCATTTTTCCATCTGTGAACATAGAGCTGATGTGCCTTGCCAAAAACTTCAATTTTTGACTCATCTGTCCATAGTACATTCTCCCAGAAGCTTTGTGGCTTGTCAACATGTAGTTTGGCAAATTCCAGTCTGGCTTTTTTACTATTTTTTTTTTCAACAATGGTGTTCTCCTTGCTCGTCTTACATGAAGTTCACTTTGGATCAAACAACGGTGGATAGTACGATCTGACACTGATGTTCCTTGAGCTTGAAGTTCACCTTTAATCTCTTTAGAAGTTATTCTGGGCTCTTTTGTTACCATTCATATTATCCGTCTCTTTGATTTGTCATCAATTTTCCTCCTGCACCCACGTCCAGGGAGGTTGGCTACAGTCCCATGGATCTTAAATTTCTGAATAATATGTGCACCTGTAGTCACAGAAACATCAAGCTGCTTGGAGATGGTCTTATAACCTTTACCTTTTAACATGCTTTTCTATAATTTTCTTTCTAATCTCCTGAGACAGCTCTTTCCTTTGCTTCTTCTGGTCCATGTTGAGTGTGGCACACACCATGTCACCAAACAACACAGTGAGTATCTGTAGCCCTATATACAAGCACAGTGAGTATCTGTAACCCTATATACAGGCACAGTGAATATCTGTAACCCTATATACAGGCACAGTGAGTATCTGTAACCCTATATACAGGCACAGTGAGTATCTGTAACCCTATATACAGGCACAGTGAATATCTGTAACCCTATATACAGGCACAGTGAGTATCTGTAACCCTATATACAGGCACAGTGAATATCTGTAACCCTATATACAGGCACAGTGAGTATCTGTAACCCTATATACAGGCACAGTGAGTATCTGTAACCCTATATACAGGGACAGTGAGTATCTGTAGCCCTATATACAGGCACAGTGAGTATCTGCAGCCCTATATATAGCACAGTGAGTATCTGTAGCCCTATATACAGGCCCACTGACTGATTACAAGATTGTAGACACCTGTGATGCTAATTAGTGGACACAACTTTATTTAACATGTCCCTTTTGTCACATTATTTTCAGGGGTACCATCATTTCTGTCCAGGCCGATTTCATGAGTTTAATTTTTTTTTTAAATTTAGTGGAAGCAGAAAAGCAATGTCTGACTTTCATTTGTTCATTTTCATAGATTTTTAATTTATTATTACTTTTGTCAGATTCAAGTTATTTCTGTGACCATTGTGGGTTTTTCTTTCATTAAACGAGGGGTACCAACAATTCTGACCACGTGTGTATATAGTATATACAGAACTCCTGTGTATGTCACTGGTGATCACTATATTATGTATACACTATATACAGAGCTTCTGTGTATAATGTCACTTGTGACCACTGTATTACCTGTGCAATATATACAGAGCTCCTGTGTATAATGTCACTGGTGACCACTGTATTATCTGTACACTATATACAGAGCTCCTGTGTATAATGTCACTGGTGACCACTGTATTACCTGTGCACTATACACTATGTACAGAGCTTCTGTGTATAATGTCACTTGTGACCACTGTATTACCTGTGCAATATATACAGAGCTCCTGTGTATAATGTCACTGGTGACCACTGTATTATCTGTACACTATATACAGAGCTCCTGTGTATAATGTCACTGGTGACCACTGTATTACCTGTGCACTATACACTATGTACAGAGCTCCTGTGTATAATGTCACTGGTGACCACTGTATTACCTGTACACTATATACAGAGCTCCTATGTATAATGTCACTGGTGACCACTGTAATACCTGTACACTAAATACAGAGCTCCAGTGTATAATGTCACTGGTGATCACTGTATTACCTGTACACTGACACTCTATACAGAGCTCCTGTGTATAATGTCACTGGTGAACCCTGTATTACCTGTACACTGACACAATATACTGAGCTCCAGTGTATAATGTCACTGGTGGTCACTGTATTACCTGTACACTGTACACTATATACAGAGCTCCTGTGTATAATGTCACTGGTGATCCCTGTATTACCTGTACACTGACACTATATACAGAGCTCCTGTGTATAATGTCACTGGTGATCCCTGTATTACCTGTACACTGACACTATATACAGAGCTCCTGTGTATAATGTCACTGGTGGTAATAACAGTGTTGTTAGTAGAGATGAGCGTTGTTCTACTCGAACTGTTCGCCAATCTCAAATTCGAGCTGTTTTGGGCGGTGTTCGAGCCGGTCGGCGAACACGAACAATTTGAGAAAAATTCGGCTGTTCGAGGTTATGTTCGATAACTGTTCGTGCACCAAAATCATAACTGGATTTTTTCTCAGTAATGATGAAAATTAATGTTAATACGCAGTTTGAGTGTACAGCGGGGCGGGGGGAGGGGCAGGGGATGGATCTCTGCAGGAACAATGAAGATCTCCATTTTTTTTTCTCTTTCCCGCATTTGCAGTGGGGAGGTGCAATCTGTCAGCCTATCAGCAGCGCACACACGGAGCGAAGTGCTTTTTTTCACACAAGCAAGGGCATGTGTGATTGGCAGTGTATGTCACATGTCCTTGCCCTATAAGACCAAGCCATTTTCCCCGTCGCCACCATTTTCTCACTGCTGCAGCTGCGTGTTAGACGGCACCGCTGTTGCTGTGTGCGCTATACCTTGTTAATTTCAAGCCAATTTTCGCACAAATATACAGATAGCTTGGGAGTAGGGAATAGTTGTGATTGCAGTCCTTTTAAGGACTAGGTTACAGCATTTCCTACGACTTTTATCAGGCAGGTCTGTGCTCTTAAATAGATAGATTGTGGGAGTAAAGACTAATTGTAATTGCAGTCCTTTTCAGGACTAGGTTACATCAGTTCCTATCAGTTTTTGCCAGGCAGGTCTGTGCCAGTGCTGTGCAAGTTTTTTTCACAGCATTTGGCTGAATCTAGCAAAGCTAATCCTTTTTGGCCTATTGCAGAGTGTGTTAGTCAGTGGAGTAGCCTATCTGTGTTGCAAGATATACCACCTGTGTATAGAATACCAATTTTTTTACTGCACCTAGTGAAGTAAAATCTTTTGGGCATAGCATTATTCTATTAGTCCATCTATACTGACCTCCATCAGGTTGCAAACTGAATATAATTTTTTTCTGCATCTAGCTCTGAAAAAATATTTGGGCTTCTAGCAGTGTGTGGGACTTGGTCTATTAGTCCATCTATACTGACCTCCATCAGGTTGCAAATTAAAAATAATTTTTTTCTTCATTTAGCTCTGAAAAAATATTTGGGCTTCTAGCAGCGTGTGGGACTTGTTCTATTAGTCCATCTATACTGACCTCCAACAGGTTGCAAATTAAAAATAATTTTTTTCTGCATCTAGCTCTGAAAAAATATTTGGGCTTCTAGCAGTGTGTGGGACTTGGTCTATTAGTCCATCTATACTGACCTCCATCAGGTTGCAAATTAAAAATAATTTTTTTCTGCATCTAGCTCTGAAAAAATATTTGGGCTTCTAGCAGTGTGTGGGACTTGGTCTATTAGTCCATCTATACTGACCTCCATCAGGTTGCAAATTGAATAAAAAAATTTTATGCATCGAGCTCTGAAAAAATATTTGGGCTTCTAGCGGTGTGTGGGACTTGGTCTATTAGTCCATCTATACTGACCTCCATCAGGTTGCAAATTAAAAATAATTTTTTCTGCATCTAGCTCTGAAAAAATATTTGGGCTTCTAGCAGTGTGTGGGACTTGGTCTATTAGTCCATCTATACTGACCTCCATCAGGTTGCAAATTAAAAATAATTTTTTTCTTCATTTAGCTCTGAAAAAATATTTGGGCTTCTAGCAGTGTGTGGGACTTGTTCTATTAGTCCTTCTATACTGACCTCCAGCAGGGTGCAAATTGAATATAATTTTTTTCTGCATCTAGCTCTGAAAAAATATTTGGGCTTCTAGCGGTGTGTGGGACTTGGTCTATTAGTCCATCTATACTGACCTCCATCAGGTTGCAAATTAAAAATAATTTTTTTCTGCATCTAGCTCTGAAAAAATATTTGGGCTTCTAGCAGTGTGTGGGACTTGGTCTATTAGTCCATCTATACTGACCTCCATCAGGTTGCAAATTAAAAATAATTTTTTTCTGCATCTAGCTCTGAAAAAATATTTGGGCTTCTAGCAGTGTGTGGGACTTGGTCTATTAGTCCATCTATACTGACCTCCATCAGGTTGCAAATTGAATAAAAAAAATTTCTGCATCTAGCTCTGAAAAAATATTTGGGCTTCTAGCGGTGTGTGGGACTTGGTCTATTAGTCCATCTATACTGACCTCCATCAGGTTGCAAATTAAAAATAATTTTTTTCTGCATCTAACCCAGCCAATAGTTTTGGCCTAATACCACAGTTTGGCCACTCAGCTCTGCTCGGTTACCATCCATTGTTTTTTTGTGCAAACAACTCCAGAGTTGTGAATTAGTTAACCACCAAAATGAGTGGAAAAAGGCCTGCTGCTGGTGGAAAGGGGAATAGGCGTGTTGGGAAGGGGAAAAAAGGTTGTGTCCGTGGGGTAGGTGCAGAAGAAAGACCATCTTCCAGCCAAACTAAAATGTCTACTTCTTTTAGCGGACAATGTGATAAGATCCCTTTCTTACGGCCACGCCAATCGCTACAAATTCCAGATGAGGCACAAAAACAGCAGGTGCTTCAACGGATATCAAGTGCTCCTTTAAGTGGGCTCTCCTCCACATCAACTTCAACATCACAAATACTCCAGTCCTCAAAGGTGTCACCCAAATCGCACTTGCTTCCTCACAGCTCCCAAATCTCCAGCTGCCCGTCTGAGTATGAGGTAGAACAGATGGTTGAGTCTGCAGAGCTGTTTACTCATACTATAGCCTGGGAATCAGAGGTCGACTCCAGCGCTTCTGTGAATCCAGACGAGGAAATGATCTGCACTGATGCCCAGAATCTTTATGAGTCGGATCCAGGACCAGACGCAGAAGGTTCTGACCATAATGTAGACCCTCATTCCCAAACTGTAACTCCTGTTGGTGGAGACAATGAGGAAGACGATGATAAGACTCAAATACCTGATTGGAGCGACAACTTTAGTTTTTTGTCAGGGCAGGAACAGGTTGGCTCTGAGGACGACGGGTGTGATAACGCACAGGGTGATGATGATGAGGTCGGAGATCCCACTTACTGTCAACCCACAGTCAGCCAAGAGATGAGGTCAGCAGAGGAGGTGGAGGAAGATGCTAGTGACGACGAGGTCAGGTTGCGCCTTCCTGGACAGAGACGTAGTACTGGAAGCACGTCAACAACTGCATCCTCAAACACAACTCTGCCTCTCACCACAAGTCGTGGTGGCTCTTCAGGTCGCATGGGTGCTAAGCCTTGCATAGCCTGGGCATTTTTTCAGATCGATAAAGATGACCCAACTCGTGCTATCTGTAACATTTGTCAGCAAAAGCTAAGTAGAGGCCAAAAAATACATAGTTTGAGTACTTCATGCATGAACCGGCACATGGACATGAAGCATAAGTTGCAGTGGGAAGCTCAGTGTGCTACAATGCGGTCTAGCCGGCCGGGCCAACCACCGTCTGCCATATCTTGTGCATCCGCGGCCTCTTCATCCTCTGTGACTGGGGGGACAGCAGTCACACCTGTTTTGGGGCGCAGACCTGCCACCTCTTTACCCGCAACAGCCAGCGTGATTGGCAGGTCATCATTTTCTTTGGAGGTGGTAACACCAGCTGGTCTTGAGCGCTGTCCGACATCGATAGCACCACCTTTGGATCAAGGCAACCTAACATGTCCGCCTGCATCTTCCTCACAGACCGGCAGTTTGCCGGGGACACCCTTATCAACCCCGTCTAAGCACAATAGCCAGCCCTCGGTCCCTCAGATGTGGACAAGTAAAAGACCATTTCCTCCTAGCCATGAGAAAGCTAAGAGGTTGAATTTCACCATCTGCAAGCTCTTGGCTACAGAAATGCTGCCTTTCCGCCTGGTGGACACAGAGGATTTTCGAGACCTTATGTCCGTCGCAGTGCCCCAGTACCAGATGCCCAGTCGGCACTACTTCTCAAAGAAAGGTGTGCCTGCGCTCCACCAGCATGTCGCACACAACATCACCGCTTCTTTGAGAAACTCTGTGTGTGACAGGGTGCATTTCACCACAGACACTTGGACGAGTAGGCATGGACAGGGGCGTTACATGTCGCTGACTGGGCACTGGGTAACTATGGTGACAGCAGGACAAGGGGCTGCTGTCCAAGTCTTGCCGTCCCCACGAGTTGTGCGTCAATCCTCTTTATGTCATTTTTCCTCCACTGCTTCTGCCTCCTCAACCTCCTCTCGGTCTTCCACCTGCACCCAAAGCCTGTCTGGTCATGCCACAAGCTTTCTAACTGCGCAGAAGGGATCCTGCACACCTCCTTACTATGCTGGCAGTAGGGCTCAACGTCATCAGGCGGTTTTTACATTGAAATGTCTGGGAAATGTGAGTCACACAGGTGAGGAGTTGTGGTCAGCTCTGGAGAACCAATTTCATGAATGGTTGTCTCCACTGGACCTGAAACCAGGGAAGGCCGTGTGCGACAATGCTGCAAACCTGGGTGCGGCCCTTCGCCGGGGCAATGTCACACACGTGCCTTGTATGGCTCACGTGTTGAACCTGGTTGTCCAGCAATTTTTAGCCCACTATCCCAGACTAGATGGCCTTCTGCAGGGGGCACGGTCGCTGTGTGCTCACTTCCGCCGTTCGCATCCCGCAGCTCAGCGACTTACATCTCTACAGAAGTCGTTGGGCCTGCCACTTCACCGGCTAAAATGCGATGTGCCTACCCGGTGGAATTCAACTCTGCACATGTTGCAGCGACTGTGGCAGCACCGACAAGCCCTGGTGCAATACGTTCTGACGTATAGCCTGGGCCAACGAGATTCAGAGGTGGGGCAAATCACGCTGGACGAGTGGTCTCAGATCAGGGACCTATGCACCCTTCTGCACAGTTTTGAAATGGCGACGAAGATGTTTAGTGCTGACGATGCCATTATCAGCATGACTATTCCGGTGATTTACATGCTGGAGCACATGTTAAACAGAATTCGGAGTCAGGTGGTGGCACAAGAGGAGGTGGAGGAAGTAGAGGAGGAGGAGGAGTTGTATGCGGAAGGGCTAACATCTGCAAGGTCCAGACGGTCGGCAGCACCAAGGCGGCAGGCATGTGAGGGTGGGGGAGATGATTTTACCAGGGCGCATGGTAGCAGCCAAACTAGTGAGGAAGGTGCAGGAGCCCAGGAAGAAGTGGAGGACGAACTGATGGAAGACTCATCAGATGAGGGAGACCTTGATCACATTTCTGTTGTGCGAGGTTGGGGGGAGAGGACAGAGGAAGGAAGCATGATTGCTACCTCGCCACCAACACAACAGGGACTTGGTGCTCCTGGATGCGCAACACACATGAGTGCCTTCTTGCTGCACTACCTGCAACATGACCCTCGAATTGTGAGAATTAGAAATAATCCTGACTACTGGGTTGCCACACTGTTAGATCCCCGGTACAAAAGTAAATTTGCAGAAATTATTCCTGCCATAGAAAGGGATGCACGCATGCAGGAGTATCAGCAGAGACTGTTGCAGAATCTTACATGTGCTTTTCCACAAAATACCAGTGGTGCACGTAGTGAATCTCACAGTTCCAACTTGCCAACCGTGGGACCATCAAGTGTTCAGCACTCAAACCGTAACAGAACCACAGTATCTGCTGGTAACATCAATTTTGCGGAATCATTTCACCACTTTTTTAGCCCATCCTTTGCAAGGCCACAGGAGACAAGAAGTCTGACACATAGTCAACGCCTAGAGACGATGGTACAGGAGTATCTCCAAGTAAACATTGAAGCCATGACTGTGTCACTGGACCCTTGCTCTTTTTGGGCTTCCAATCTGGATAAATGGCCGGAGCTAGCCACTTACGCCTTGGAGATCTTGTCATGCCCCGCAGCCAGCGTTCTGTCTGAACGTGTGTTCAGCGCTGCTGGTGGTGTGCTGACAGATAAGCGCACGCGGCTCTCCACTGATAATGTAGACAGACTCACGTTCATAAAGATGAACAAATCATGGATCCGAAACGACTTTTCTACCCCTGTGTCATCCTGGGGAGAGTAAAAGCTTGATGATTGGTTAAAATCACCCTACCAACCATTTTAAGCTTTCAAATTACTAATCATGTTTATCTGTATCTTGACTGGAAAATAATTTGGGCTTTGTAGCAGTGTGCAGCACTGATCCTATTAGGCCATCTATAATAAGCTTCACCAGATTTAAAATTAAAAATAATTTTTAGCTGCATCTAGCCCGGAAAATAATTTTGGGGCTCCGAGATGCGCAAGACACATAAGTGCCTTCTTGCTGCACTACCTGCAGCATGACCCTCATATTGTCAGAATTCGAAGTAATCATGACTACTGGGTTGCCACACTCTTAGATCCCCCAAACTTTTCGATCAACCTTTTCATTTTAATAAAGACCAAAAAAATGGTCATTTTTGAAATTATAAGCATTAGCAGGTTGTTAGAAACTGAAATCAAACAGTTTTCAACTCAAAACTTTATTCTAGGTGATGTTACATTTTCACATAGGACCCCTTGTTCGAAAGGAGCTTCTGAACTCTCTCGTCCATTGAATTTGTCAGGTTTTGGATGGTTTCTGCTTCAATTGTTTTGCATGAGGACAGAATACCCTCCCAGAGCTGTTGCTTAGATGTGAACTGCCTCCCGCCATCATAGACACTCCTTTTAATGATGCTCCAAAGGTTCTGAATGGGGTAGAGGTCAGGGGAGCATGGGGGTCACACCATAAGTTTGTCCCCTTTTATGCCCATATCAGCCAGAGATGCAGATGTTTTATGTGCAGCATGAGATGGTGCATTATCATTCAGAAAAATGATCTTGCTGTGAAATACACGGTTCTTCTTCTTGAACCATGGCAGGAAGTGCTGTTTGAGAAAATCCACATACATTATGGAGTTCATCTTTAGCGCCTTCAGGGATCCTAAAGGGGCCGACAATCTCTCTCCCCATGATTCCAGCCCAAAACATTACTCCACCTCCTCCTTGTTGGCGCTGTAGCCGTGTTTGCGTGGGGTGTCCATCAACCAGCCATCCTCCACTCCATTCATCTGGACCATCGAGCGCTGCACGGCACTCATCCGTGAACAAAACAGTTTTGAAATCAGTCTTCATGTAATGTTTGGCCCACTGGAGCCGTTTCTGCTTGTGTGAAGTGGATAGAGGAGGTCGACAGGATGGCATATGCACAGCTGCAAACCTCTGAAGGACCCTGCATCTTGTTGTTCGGGGGACGTTGGAGGCACAAGCAGCTTCAAAAACTTGTCTGCTGCTATGACAAGGCTTTTTTGCCGCTGCTGTTTCAACCTGACGTAATTGCCTGTAGGAAAGAGTCCTCAATTTGCCCTTATCAGCACGCACACGTGTGTACTGTGAATCAGCTACATACTTCTTGATTGCCAAGACACTTCATCCTGATCATCGCACAATGTTGATTGTAGTCATGCCTTGACCTAAACACTCCACAATTTGTTGCTTCTCAGCAGCCGACACATCCTTTTTCTTTCCCATTTTGGCAGAAAATGTAGGCTGCTTAATAATGTGAGAGAGCCTTCTTAAGTAGTCTTGCCTTTCATTGGACACACCTGCCAAACTAATTAGCACAGGTGTCTGCAATTGCTTACAGTGATATAAAGAGCCCTGACACACATCACCATCAATGAGTTTAACTGACAAACAAACAAATTCTTCCCTTATCACTCCTAAACACTTTTTGCATAATAATTTGGAACGCGGTGTACATGTGCTTTTCCACAAAACACCAGTGGTTCACGTAGTGAATCTCACAGTTCTAACTTGCCAACCGTGGTCTGTATGGAATTGTTCAATAAAGGGCTCAAAATTAAGATAACATAGATGGGAGAGGTCTCTATGAATAGGAATTCCTAAGTATTTGATACCCTGTGAGGGCCAGGCAAAGAGAAAGTTGGACTGGATGGAATCCTATATGGATTTAGGGAGGGAGACATCGAGGGCCTCAGACTTCGCTGCATTGATTTTAAAATTTTACCATGTAACAAAGTGATCTATTTCAGCCATAACAGCAGGGATGGATATATGTGATTGAGTGATATATACTAGGACATCATCAGCAAATAGAGAGCACTTGTACTCGGTGCCTCCCACCTCAATCCACCTAATATTGGGGTTATGGCGAATTGATGAGAGCAGGTGCTCCGTCACTAGGATGTATAAGAGAGGGGACAGAGGACATCCCTGCCTTGTCCCATTGGTGATTGTGAAAGGTGATGAAAATGTTCTGACGCACCCCCTGGGCCTTGGGACACCCGGAGCCGGACCCTTTTTGGTGGATGCTGGTGGTTGTAGTCTTCGTGGCGGCGATCCGGTTCCGTGGCTCAGGGCGGTCAAACCAGTGGCGGAACTATTTATGTGGTTTTGATGTTTAAATGTCCGACTACGCCACCCGTGGATTGCGGTCAGAGTGAACCGCCGCTACAGGGCAGACCGCTAAGGCTGGTGTTGTGGGTGCAGCAGAGCGTAGCATAACTCCCCACGGGAGGAGTATAGCCTCAGGGCAGTGTATGCGGAGGATGGGGGTGATGGTGCAGGGCAGCAGCAGTAACGACACGGAGTCAGTGATGCAGTTCAGGGCCTTTACTCACAGTTCTTATTATCCAGACCACGTCTGCAGGTAACGGCTGCCCACGTCGTACTGTGCTCACCAGGTGAGGGGCTCAGACAACTCCCAGATAACTTTGGAGCGCTTCACAGGACCCCCTTTGTGTGTCCTTTGTCTGGCCTTTCTTACCAACACTTCTGTCCGGCTGCCTCGGGCCTCCTCTTGGTAAACTTGGCGCCAGTTTCCCTGACCCTATGTGGTGCCTTCCTAGCGGGTGGAGCAAGGGGCTGCGCCACATAAAATGTCACAGCCTCCGGTTTCTAGCTGAGGGTCGTTTCCTGCCTCCACTAGTTCGGGGACCGGTCTCCCCCTTTGGCCTGACCCCTCCACGCAGGTGGATTCGGGCGTGCGGTGGCGACTCGCCCGTCCGCACCCCTGGGATCCCTTCATTCCTCGTTCCTGGAGCCTTCTCCGCTCCTCTTCCTTCCTTCTCCCTCTTGCAGGCCTGGGCCTCTGTTACTAGGCCCGCCTCCGGAGCAGAGCTCATGCAGAGCCCCTGCTCCCTGCCACTTCTGCTCAGACTTCTCTGCACTGAACTAAGATGGTGCCCACCTTTTATACTCCCTTCTCAATGCACCCAGAAACTGCTTCCTCCCTGCTCCTGCACTGCAGGGTTCCCCTTCCTCAGTGTTCCCTCCCCCCACTCCAGCCAGGGACAGGGACTGTCGTGCCCAACTCAGGGGCATATTGGTCGCCCTGCCCCACGGCAATGTGGTGTAATGCATGCAGGTGTCGGGTCCTGATCCACACTCCATCCTTATCTGAGAGTGAGATATCACACCTCTGGGTGAGGTGCAATACGTCTGTAGCAACCGAGCCCTCGGTGCTACAGTTCCATTTATCTTCAGCCTAGGTGACGTATTGTGATACAGGGCCGTGATTTTGGCTATAAAAGGGTCCCCTAGACCCCTACCCCAAGCTTTTTAAGAGAATCATATATGGCGTGCCAGGAGACTCTATGGAATGCTTTCTCAGCATCCAACGAGAGTATCTACTTACAAATTTTTAACTGCATCTAGCCCAGGAAATACTTTGTGCCTAGTAGCAGTGTCTGCTAGTCAGCGGATTATCCCGGCTGTTAAGCAAGCTACACCACCTGTAGTTTGGACACTTAATTTTTTCAAAGGAAATGCTTCGGGACCACGGGATACTTAGTGAAGAGCATCAGGAGGCACCCCAAGGCATAGGGGCTGGGACTGGCACTAGGATGCCTTGCGGTGGACAGCCGAGCTCGATCCTTATAAAATCTTTTTAACTGCAGCAGCTTTAGTGGACGCTACTGGAGCTGGAATTACGCGGCTGCTGGCATGAGACTTGCCCTCCAATAGATCCTTGTAAATGGATTTAAAGTGTATTCATTCAAATTAGAGGGACAATTTAAATTAAAAAGCTTAGAGCTGCCTCCACCACAGGGGGGCTCTCTCGACCCACCAGCGGACAGGCACCAGTATTGGGAGAGGGGGGCTGGCCGTCAGGGTTCACCGCGGCTCTGGCACAAACCCGGCGACACGGAGGTGGCACGGGCAGGAGCGGACTGGCCGTCTCGGCTTCTCACTTTTTGGATTTTAGAAGGGCATGACATGCCTATATCTGTGTCTCCCCCTCCTTTTACTCCTCCACCTCTTTTCTTTTCGCATGACTATATGTACTTGTCACTTTTCCATGTGTTAGTTGTGTCTTCTGAGCAGTTTGTCAGCTTTTGGACACCTTTGAAGGTGTTTTCTATGTGTTTCTATGTGTTCTTGTTTGCCTGCCATTGGTTTTAACGGTGTTCGAAGGTGTTCGACGAACAGTTCGACGAACAGTTCGGCGAACACACGGGTGTTCGACGAACCGAACCAAACTCGAACACTACGGGGGTGGCTCAACACTAGTTGTTAGTATTGTGGTTTGTATTCATGATCAGTATTGTAGTATTTGGTCACTTTGGGGTGGTAATATGTGGTCTGGTCATGGTGTGGCCGTATTTGTTCCTTGTATGTAGTATTATTCGGTCACTATGTGGTGGTAATATGTGATCTAGTCATGGTGTGGCGATATTTGTCTCTTTTGTATGTGGTATTATTGGTGTTGATATAGTGGACTGTGTTGTGTATGGCAGTCATTTTGTTCTTGCTGATATTAACTAGGAAAAGATTTTTTTCCATTAGGCCACAGCCCCACCATCAGTATTCGGTCAGTATTTTTTCTCAGGAGTAGCTGCCAAAACCAGGAGTGGGTGATAAATACAGAATTGGTGACTTGTTTCTATTATACCTTTTCTCTGATTGTTCCTCACCTGGTTTTGGCTCCCACTCCTGAGAAAAATTACTGACCAAATACTGATAGTGGGGCCGCAGCCTTAGAGATTAAATACTTGGACCAGAGCGGCAGAGATGCACTTACAGGGGTTCTCTGGTGAAAACAAGTAATCACCTCTCCACAGGATCAGTGATGATATTGATTGGTGGGGGTCTGACTGCTGGGACACAATCGGCAGAATGTGGAGCTTTTCTCCCCATTAGACTGGAGCGGCATGTGAGATGCGACCACTCATCCAGTCATTCCCTCAGTGACTGTGAGCGCTGCTCTTTTTTGGAAGCTGCATTTTAAAATGGGGATAAGTGTCCTGTCAGGGATGAAACTTCCCCATTCTTCTGATAGGCGCCTTTTCCAATGTTCGGACCCAAACGATCAATAAGTGATCACCGATCCTGTGGATCCCATGGATCGGTGATAACTTGTTTTAACCAAAGAAGCCCTTTAATGCAAACTACCGTAATTGTACATCCCAGTTATAGTGGTGCACAGTAGATGTGCAGGAGCCGCCAGTCAATGCTCCACTATAACAGGGATAGCGGATAACAGATATTTGCATATGGCTGTAGGTGGGCCCCTAGAGTCAGTTCTCCCTGTGGGCCCCAGACACCCCAGTCCGACCCTGTCTGTTACTACTTGTGAAAATTAAAATCTTAGGGCTAACGAAAGCTTTTACTAAAAAAAACCCATAATTTTTCATTATCAAAGCCAAATGTTAGAAAGTTATGTGAAGCATCTGTGGGTTCAATATGCTCAACTCACCTCTAGATGAATTCATCTAGGGGTTTAGTTTCTAAAATGAGATCACTTGTTGGGGTTTCTGCTGTTTTGGTACCTCAGGAACTCTGAAAATGAGACATGTCTGCAAGCTATTCCAGGCAAATTTACGCTCCAAACACCAAATGACACTTACTTCCTTTCCGAGCCCTACTGTGCACCCAAACAGCAGTTTTTGAAGACATATGGGATATTGCTATGTTACGAAGAAATTGTGTAATACATTTTAGAAACAAATTTTCTATTATTAGCCCTTGTGAATAAAAGAGAAATTTGCAGCTAAAGCAATACTTTAGTGCGAAAAATATAATTTTTCATTTTTTCACTCCACTCTGCTTTAATTCCTGTGTTGCACCTGAAGGGTTAATACATTTTCTAACATCATTTTAGAATAATTTTAGGGGGCAAATTTTAAAATGATATAATTTCTGGGGGTCTTCCAATACGTATAGGCCCGTCAAATTCACTTTGAAACTGAATAGGTCCACAAAAAATTGGATTGGTAAATTTCCTTAAAAAAAAGAAAAAAGTATGGGAAATTTTAACAATTCTAACATCATAATAAAATAAAAGGAGGTTTAAAAAGGTTGCTGACAAAGTAGACATATGAGATATGCTATTTATTAACTATTTTTGTGGTATGACTATCTGGGTTAACCCCTTAGTGACGGAGCTAATTTTGATCATAATAACCAGGCCAAATTTTTAAAATCTGACCAGTGTAATTATATGCTGTAATAAGTAATAACTCTAGAATGCTTCAACGGATCCCAGTGAATATGAGATTATTTTTTCGAGACAAATTGTACTTCATGATAGTTTTAAATTTTGGTCAATAATATTTGCGTATATTTATGAAAATATAAAAAAATTGTTAAAAAATAGAAAATATTCCAATTTTCAAGCCTCAATTTTTTATGCCTTTAAATCAGACAGTTACACCACACAAAATAATTAATAAGTAAATAACATTTACCATATGTCTACTTTACATCTGCAGAATTTTTGCAAGGGGTTAAAAGTTGATCAACAATTTCTTACTTTTCCAACAAAATTTATATAACCATTTTTTAGGTAACACATCCCATTTGAAGTGACTTTGAGGGGCAAATATGACAGAAAATACCCAAACGTGACATCATTCTAAAAACTTAACCCCTCAAAGTCTTCAAAACCACATTCAAGAAGTATATTAACCCTTCAGGTGCTTCACAGTAATTAATGGAATGTAGAAGGAAAAAACGAACATTTAACTTTTTTTCACAAACATTTTACTTTAGACCCAAATTATTTACTTTCACAAGGATGCGTCACAGAAGTTTATAATGTAGAGCCGGGAAAATAAAAAAATCAGTTTTCCCTCAAAGATTTTCTTGAAGCCTTAAATTTTTTAATTTCACAAGTATAACGGGAGACCCCAAAATTTTTTGTGCAACTTCTCCTCTGTATGCCAGTACCCCATATGTGGGAGAAAACTACTGTTTAGGCGCATGTCAGGGCTCAGAAGGGAAGAAGCACCTTTTGACTTTTTGAATGCAAAAGTAGCTAGAATTGAGAGCGGACGCCATGAAAAGCATTTGGAGAGCCCCTGATGTGTCTAAACAATGGATACCCCAAACAAGTGACCCAATTTTGGAAACTGGATCCCTCAAGGTATGTATGTAGATGTGTTATGAGCACGTTGAACCCCTGGGTGCTTCACAAAAGTTTAGAACTTTGAAGTATGAAAATGAAAATGTATTTTTCCCCCAAAAATGTTGGTTTTGCCCCAAATTTCTAATTTTCACAAGGGTCACAGAGGAAAACAGACCTTAACCCCTTACTTACCGGGGACGTATTAGTACACATATTTGCATACTGCCCGTTGAGTGAGGGCTGCTGCGCTGAGCCCTCACTGAACGGAGCACATGTCAGCTGTTTCTTACAGCTGACATGTGCCCGCAACAGCCGCGGGTGGAATCGCGATCCACCCGCAGCTGTTAACATGTTAAATGCCGCTGTCAATCTCCGACAGCAGCATTTAACGTGCGCTTCCGGGTAGCGCGTCATAAGCCCCGCCCACCGGCGACCCCGTCACGTGATCGCGGGTCGCCGATGGGCGTGCATGACAACCCAGGGTCTGCAGCAGACGCCTGTGGTTGTCATGATCTTGTCGCTATGAGCGCCACCTAGTGGTCGGCGCTCATAGCACAGGACCATTTCTGCTGCATGCAGGGGACCTGCTCGTCCCCTGTATGTAGCAGAGGCGATCGGATAGTTGCTGCTTCTAGTCTCCTATGGAGACTATAGAAGCATGCAAAAAGTAAAAACAAAAAGTTTTTAAAAATATAAAAAAAAATAAAAAAATAAAAAAGTTTAAATCACCCCCCTTTCGCCCCATTCAAAATAAAATATATAAAAAAAAAAACCACATACACATATTTGGTATCGCCGCGTTCAGAATCGCCCGATAAAAAAAGAATTAATCCGATCGGTAAACGGCGTAACGAGAAAAAATTCTAAACGCCAGAATTACGTTTTTTGGTCACCGCAAAATTGCAATAAAATGCAATAACGGGCGATCAAAACATCGGATCTACCCCAAATGTTATCAATAAAAACGTCAGCCCGGCACGCAAAAAATAAGCCATGAACCAGCCCCAGATCACGAAAAATGGAGACGCTACGGGTCTTAGAAAATGGCGCTATTCTTTTATTTATTTTTTACAAAATTTTGGAAATTTTTTTCACCACTTAAATATAAAAGAACCTATACATGTTTGGTGTCTATGAACTCGCAATGACCTGTAGAATGAGATGGGCAGGTCAGTTTTAGCATTCAGTGAACGTGGTAAAAAATAAAAATAAAAAACAACTGTGGTATTGCACTTTTTTTGCAATTTTACCGCACTTGGAATTTTTTTCCCGTTTTCCCGTACAGGATATGATAAAACTAGTAATGGCGTTGAAAAGTACAACTCGTCCCGTAAAAAATAAGCCCTCACATGGCCATATTGATCAAAAAATAAAAACGCTATGGCTCTGGGAACAAGGGGAGCAAAAACGAAAATGCAAAAACGAAAAATGCTCCGGGGCTTAAGGGGTTAAAATTTGTTGTGAAATTTTTCCTCAGCTTACCGAAACCCCATATGTGGTTGAAAACTACTTTTGAGGCACAGTGCAAAGCTCAGAAGGGAAGAAGCGCCATATTGGAGTTCAGATTGTGCTGGAGTGGTTTGAGGGTGGCATGTCACATTGGCAAAGCCCCATAAGTGATTTCATTGATAGGTGTACTTTGTAAAATGACAAAATCTAAGGGTGCAGTGAGTATGTTGATACCACATGTGCCTCACAGAAATTTATACCATTGGGCGGTAAAGAAAGAATAATTACTTGTGATGAGCGAGCAGTAAAATGCTCGAGTCTAGCAAATTGGAATGCTCGAGTGCTCGGTCCGAGTAACGAGCCCAATGTAAGCCTATGGGAAACTCAAGCATTTTTCTGGCGGCACTCCCGATGGTCTCCAGAGGGCCTAAAAATTGCCCAAATCGATGGGAACAGTGCTCAAATGACATGGGAACAACGTGGAGAAGACCCCTGGAAGCATCTCTGTCTAACAGGTCACTGCTGTCAAGAACGTTGTCAGAGGTATTATGCCACTTTTACGGACTCACAATAAAACATACAAAGACAAAACCAAAATGGATTTTCCTGGGAAAAATGTTAAGGAACATCCTTTCCAGAGTAATGACATATATAAGGCAAAAATCAATAACCAAAAATACTCCTCCACACCTTGGGCTATGTTCACACGTAGCGTTTTTGATACGTTTTTCCACTTTTGCATTGCTTTCAATGGTGAAAAATGTATTCACCAGGAAATATCATTGTAACATTTTACTACCTTATCTGGCCATGTGGTGTGTGAGACATCATCAGACACATCCTGTTTCATTTATGAAGGATGGACTCTGAAAGTCGCAAACACTATTTTTATAGGGCCATCAGGTGGCCCTAACTATTTTTAAAGGGCCAGCAATCAGCTATGCTTTGTTGTTCCCATTATTAATGAGTGGGTCTCCTATACTGTTATTGCAAATGCAGTGACTGCAAGAGCTGCCAAAAAATTTGGATGCAACCCAACACACCTTTGAAGAGATATAGAGGAGGGTCTCAGTAAAAAAAATGTTCCCATTATAAATTGAGTGGGTCTCCTTTCGTGGTAATGCCCATGCAGTGACTGCAAGGGCTGCCAAAATTTGGGAAAAACCCCAATACTAATTTAAAGACAGAGCTGGGCCACAGTAATGACATGTTCCAATTAGAAAGGAACGGGTCTGCTATACAGTTATAGGGTATGTGACGCGCCCCCTGGGCCGTGGGGTACTCGGTAGCCAGGCCGGTCGATGCTGGGGGATGTCACAGTGGCGATGACCCGGTCCGTGACGCAGGGCGATCAATAAAAGGGGTTTTAAAGAAAATCGAATAGAGTTTCTATATATAATGTTCATGACGCCACCTGGGGTATGCGGCTATATGGGGCCGCCGCTGCGGTGCAAATCCTCTGGAGCTGATGATGACGCAGCAGAGTTGGTTCAGCTCTCCACTGGCAGAGCTTAGCTCCAGGGCAGGAAGTGGTGATGTTATAGATGTTGCTGTGCTGTGTAGTGCAGGGGATGGCACAGTTAATAATCAGTCCACAACTTAATGGCGGTTTCCGCTTTTCTTTACTAGCGGCGGTTAGGCAGACCGGGGCACGGATACTAGCTGGTAGTAGAGGTCCGGGCGGCCTGGAAGCAAGTTGGGAATCCACCTCGCCAGGTGAAGTTGGAGGCCTTCCCTCTGCGCTAATCTCTTTGGCCCTGCTGCTTATAGCTGTGCTGTGGCCCTTGTCCCTGAGTAAAAGGTCTTTGTGCTCACCCATATGGCAGACAGCTCGGGCCTTCTTGGAGTGTCGCTACCACGTGGCGGTGCTGGGCCCTATGTGCTGCTGAGCATCGGGGCGTCTGATGGGGCCAGGAGACCTGCAGTCTCCTGCCCTCCGGTTTCTGCTGCTGGGCCTTCAGTGCCCCACAACCTCGGACTCCGGTGTCCAGTTCCTTTACGCTCCTCTCTGGGGTGAGCTGCCGTGGAGCTCCACTCCCCAGGTCTTTCCTCGTCGCTGTCCCGTATTCAACTCCTCTCACTAACTAACTAACCCCGCCTCCAGATTCCAGTTGCTAAGGGGAGGAGCTCCCCTTGCTGGTCTGGAGCCAGGAAAGTGTTGCATGCTAGTATACCTGACTAGGGGACCCCTGCTTGCTTCCAGGCATGCCATCACCCCTTGCCACTGTGGCAACTGGACCCCTGGGGTGCCACATATGAAGGGAGTCCAACGGCTGCCAAAATTTAGGAAATACCATAATAACAATTTAAAGACACAGAGCTGGGCCACATTAGTGACATGTTCCCATTAGAAAGGATTGGGTCTCCCATACTGTTTGCCTCTGCAGTGAATGCAACAGCTGTCAAAAATTTGAAGGAACTCCAATGCCCCTTGCAAGAGATATAGAGGTCGGATGACCTCCTGAAAACAATGTTCCCATTAATAAGAAGTGGGTCTCCCATACTGTTTGCCTATGCAGTGATTGCAACAGCTGCCAAAAATTGGGAGGAACTCCATTGTCCTTTGCAAGAGACGTAGATATAGTGATATGATAGATATTATGTTGATATGGTGGTAGAGGAAGAGAATGAGGAGAAGGAGGACAAGAGCAAATAGACAAAATTAGAAAGCTTATACCAATGTGTGGGTGTGAAGACAGAGGTGCATGCGAATAGAGTTAGACCTCCCCAAAAAAAACCACTGTATTTGAGTTTATGCTATGCTGCTATCATTCGGTGGTGTTGAGAAGTCTGGTCCAATCCAGTGTATGTTCATTTTTATAAGAATCAGCCTGTCAGCATTTTCAGTTGACAGGCGGATGCGCCTATCGATTATAATTTCACCGGCGGCACTAAAAACCCGCTCTGACAGTACGCTAGCGGCAAGGCAGGCCAGGACCTCCAAGGCATAGATAGCCAGTTCATGCCATGTGTCCCGCTTGGATACCCAAAAATTATAAGGCACAGAGGAATCATGGAGGATGTTGGTACAATCGGCAAGGTACTCCCTCAGCATATTCCGAAACTTTTACCTCCTTGTGAGAATACCCCGCGCCTCAGGGCCTGTGCAATGGGAGGGTTTGAGAAAACTGTCCCAGAACATTGACAGTGTTGCCTTACTTATGCTGGATTGCATTTGTGTCTCTCTCGCCTGTACACCTTGGTTGTGCAACGAACTGTGACCTCTGCCGCCAGCGTTTTCAGATGGGAATTTTTTTTAAGGGCATTCTGGTACTGCCCCATTTTATTAGGCCTGTCATGCAAAGGAATAAGAGACAGAAAGTTCTCCTTGTAGCATGGGTCTAGAAGTGTCACCAGCCAGTAATGACTGTCACCCAAAATTTGGATAATGCGAGGGTCACGGGAAAGGCAGCGTAACATGAACTCAGCCATGTGTGCCAGACTGCTAACAGGCAAGACTTCAGTGTCCTCACCAAGAGAATGGCTGACCATGCTCTCCTCCTCTTCCCTGTCCTCAGGCCATCCACGCTGAACAGACGGTATGACAGTTGTGCAGGTAGTACAGTCTATAGAGCAGGAAAATAGCTCGTGTTCCTCCTTCTCCTCCTCTTCCTCATTGTCAACCAATCCACGTTGGGATGAGATGAGGCTGGGCTGTGTGGAATCACCCAGTATGGTTCCTTGCTCCATCTCATCGTGCTCCGCCTGAAATGCATCCTCTTTATTTGTGAGCACAGAGCATTTCAGAAGACAGAGAAGAGGGATGGTGAAGCTAATTATGGTGTCTTCGCCGCTCACCCTCTTGGTGGAGTCCTCAAAGTTTTGGAGGATGATACAGATGTTAGACATCCATGTCCACTCCTGAGGTCTTATGTGTGGAGTCTGACCTGAATACCGACGGCCGTGTTGATGCTGGTAGTCAACAACTGCCCTCATCTGCATTGTAGAGTTCCATTGCACACTAGTTGGTGAGCTGGAAGCTGCAAACGCTGCTGAAGCACGGCAGGTGTGGTGGAAGCTGTAGCTGACCTTCTAAAATGATCACACACGTGGCATACTTTGACAGGCAGATGCGACAGATCTGGGTAGGATTTGAGAAACCGCTGAACCATGAGGTTAAGTACATGGGCCAGTCATGGTACGTGTGAGCTCGCCTCGCTTCAGAGCCGCCACCAGGTTCCGGCCACTGTCACACATGACCATGCCTGGCTATAGGTTCAGCGGTGTGAGCCATAGATCTGCCTGCTCTTTCAGAGCTGTCCACAACTCTTCAGCGGTGTGCGGTTTGTCACCTAAGCATATTAGCTTCAGCACACTCTGTTTTCACTTGGCTGAGGCAGTGCTTCCAGCTTCTGATTGATGTGCTCATTTCGGAGATGGAAGCTGAAGAGGAGGTGCAGGAGCTGTAGAACGTGGGGGAAACCCTGATTGACTCAGGGCCCGCAATCCTCGGCGTCAGGAGGACGTGTTCCGTCCCAAGGTCCGACTGGGTCCCGGCTTCCACTATGTTAACCCAGTGTGCCATCTGCGAGATGAGGGCATGGCTAATATTGTTGGACACGTGCTCGGGGTTATCTGCAAAGTCTTTAAAAAAACAATTAGACTCGGGAAGACCTAACATTTGCACTGGCAACTTCCGTTGTGCTGGTGTTACGGGGACGGCTTTCCCACCTTGTGTCTGCGGCCACAACACTGATTCTTCCTGCCTGTTGTCGTTCTATGCCTTCCTCCTCCTGTGTGCTGCTGTCCTTGCTCTGTATGTCCCCTGCCAGGTTGGGTCAGTTACTATATCATCCACCACCTCGTCTTCCACTTCTGCTCTCTGGACCTCCTCCTGACTTTCTGGCAATTGTGTCTAAACATCATTCACCTCTTGCGACAGTAATTGCACTTTCCCACTGTTGCCTTCGTGTGACTGTGTCTGCTCAAATATTTGGGCATCCCTACGCGTGTTCTCCTCTTGACTCCCTTGAAGCTGGCCGGGTGAAAGGCGCAAATCTACAAATGGAAAAGTGAACAGCTCTTCTGAGTGTCCAAGTGTGGGATCAGTTCTCTCCAGGCACTCGGCATGGTGGGAGGAAGGAGGATCAGGGTGAGGAATATGCAGTCCAAACTAATGGCTACTGACACTTGACCATGTGGAAGACAGGGTGGTAGTGGTGGTTGCAAAGTGACTGGAAGCATTATCTGCTATCCAACCAACAACCTTTTGACATTGCTCTGGGTTCAATAGTGGTGTGCTGCGGTCCCCTAACAATTGGGACAGGAAGGTCGGGCGACAAGATGTGGGTGTTTGTTGTAGCACAATTTCAGCTTGCCCACGGCCTCGGCCTCTGCATGCACCATCACAATCACGTCCACTTCCCCATCTCTTGCCATGCACCTTGCCCATTTTAAATGGAGGATAATATTTTCCATGTTCAGTAAAAAATGGCTGATTTTAGAACGCAGTTATGTGATGCATCTGACAGAGAACCACGGTTTTAAATAGCAGACCTGTAATTTTACTAATATTATTCTTCACAGAGAGCTTGTGTGAATAGCTTAACCGACACACTGCAGCAGAATGGAAAAGGAGGTCAATATTTTCAAGGTTCAGCTCAAATTTCCGGATTTTTATAGCTGAAATATAGAACAGATCTGGCTGTATTCTGCAGTGAGAACAAGCAAATGGAACAGAAAAATGGTGTACTCTAGATTGCTTTTTAAGCAAATAATCAGGATTAAGAGAAAAATAAAAATTTGCCCTTGCTCCTGATATATGGGGCTATGTCTATTAATATCTATAAGAACAGCAGCAACAGGAACATTCTATGGACCCTCTTGCACTATATGCACTGCAGTCTGCCTTTCTCCTGCTATCACCATCACCACTGAAAATATGCACCTGGATTAGTCCTCAGAAGGACTGTTAGTTCAGATGGATATATAGATATATGTTGTGGAATACCTATACTAACTCTAAACAAACAAATCTCTCCCTAACTCAGCAGCAGCTCTCCCTACTCTGCCTGATTCCAGGGTAGACTGAAGAGCATAGCGGCGCCAGGTCTTATATAGACCTGATGATGCTGTACGGCCAGCCAATCACTGTAAGCCCACAACCAACATGGCTACGGCATTACAGTGCGTGGCAAGCAATCCCTGCATGTTCATTGGCTCTCTAAAGAACACCAAACATGGGATTGCTTTCCACGCACTGTAATGCAACCCAGAAATACTCGCCGAGCACCATGATGCTCGGGCGAGCACGTTCGCTCATCACTAATAATTACACTTTTACAGCTAAAATGTTGTTTTAGCCTCAAATTTTTTATTTTTATAAGGGATAATAGGAAAAAATGGATCTCTCAGTTTGTTGCGCAATTTCTCCTGAGTACACCAGTAGCCGATCTGTAATAGGAAACATTTTTTGTTTAATAAAGTGGTTGTCTGTTTTGCCATGTACTCTATTTTCTCTCCTTTTTGCTATAGACATGTCACATTTGCAAGGCCCCTAAGGCGCCTAAACAGCAGAAACCCCCCACAACTGACCCCATTTTCGAAATTACACCCCTCAAGCATTTCATCCTGGGCTATAGTGAGGATTTTGAACTCAAAGGTAGTACACAAAATTTGATAACATTAAGTTGTCATATTGAATTTATTGTCATTAGTGTTGAGTGCAAGTGCTCGCTACTTGAGTTTACATCGGGTGCTCAGGTATGCACTGAGTATCGTGGGTGCTCGAGTGACATGCTCGAGTCTCTGCACCGAGTCTTCGTGGCTGTTAGACACACAAAAAAGCAATGCTGGGATTGCTTGTGTATGGCAGGCAATCCCCACATCTTTTTTTCTCTGTCTAACAGCCACAAAACATGCGAGATGGAGACCAGAACATGTCACTCAAGCACCCGTGATACTCTGTGCATACCCGATCAGCCCGATGCAAACATGAGTAGCGAGCACTTGCACTCAACACTAGTCATCATATTTTTTTTTTTAATTTTTGAAAACCCTAACCCCAACCCTAACTTTAGGCCCAACCCTAAACCTAACTCCAACCCTAACCCCAAACCCAACCTCAACCCTAACCCCAACCCTAACCCTTAGACAACCCTAAGCCCAACGCTAACCCTAACACTAACGGCAAAGGAAGAAATAAATCATAATAATAATTTTTATTTATATAGCGCCAACATATTCCACAGCACTTTACAATTAAGCGCGGACAAGTACAGACAATAAATTCAATACAAGGTAAGACAGTTTAAACAGTTACATTAGGAGTGAGGTCCCTGCTCGCAAGCTTAAAGTCTACAATGGAATAGGGGGACACAATAGGTGAAAAGTGCTTGTTATTTAAGGTTTAGCAATTATAATAAATAGGGATTTTCATATAAGGCTGCATGATCCAGTCATCAGCCCATATGTTTAAGTACAATAATCAAGTATCAAGTACAATTATCATGTGCATGGAGGGTGTGGAGACAGATGAATAGTAGGGAACAGATTGTGAATAATATTTAGAAGGAGGGAACAGGGGAAAGTTAGTTTACTGAGTTGAAGTGGTAGGCTTGTTTAAAGAGAGGTTTTTAAAGCGCGCTTGAAGACCTGGTGGCTAGGTATCAGTCGGATCATCTGGGGTAGAGCAATTATTGGCAATTATCAAGACACACTCAATAAAGGAGTAGTTCTGCAGGTGGGGACCACAGACCACATCTCAGTACCAATGCTTTCTGGCTGATGTTTTGGTCACTTTTGAATGTTGGTTGTGCTTTCACACTCGTGGTAGCATGAGATGGACTCTACAACCCACCGAAGTTGCTCAGGTAGTGCAGCTCATCCAGGATGGCACATCAATGCGAGCTGTGGCAAGAAGTTTTGCTGTGTCTGTCATGGTAGTGTCCAGAGGCTGGAGGCGCTACCAGGAGACAGGCCAGTACACCAGGAGACGTGGGGGCGTACGTAGGAGGGCAACAACCCAGCAGCATTACCGCTACTTCCGCCTTTGTGCAAGGAGGGACAGGAGGGGCACTGCCAGAGCCTTGCAAAATGACCTCCAGAAGGCCACAAATGTGCATGTTTCTGCACAAACGGTTAGAAACCGACTCCATGAGGGTGGTATGAGGGCCCGACATTCACAGATGGGGGTTGTGCTCACAGCCAAACACCGTGCAGGACACTTGGCATTTTCCACAGAAAACAAGGATTGGCAAAGTCGCCACTGTCGCCCTGTGCTCTTCACAGATGAAAACAGGTTCACACTGAGCACATGTGACAGACGTGAGAGTCTGGAGACACCATGGAGAGCGATCTGCTGCCTGCAACACCCTTCAGCATGACCGGTTTGGCAGTAAGTCAGTAATAGTGTGGGGTGGCATTTCTTTGGATGGCCGCACAGCCCTCCATGTGCTCACCAGAGGTAGCCTGACTGCCATTAGGTACCGAGATGAGATCCTCAGACCCATTGTGAGATCATATGCTGGTGCAGTTGGCCCTGGGTTCCTCCTAATGCAGGATAATGCCAGACCTCATGTTGCTGGAGTGTGTCAGCAGTTCCTGCAAGATGAAGGCATTGTAGCTATGGACAGGCCCGCCCGTTCCCCAGACCTGAATCCGATTGAGCACATCTGGGACATCATGTCTCGATCCATCCACCAACGTCACATTGCACCACAGTCTGTCCAGGAGTTGGCAGAAGCTTTAGTCCAGGTCTGGGAGGAGATCCCACAGGAGACCATTTGCAACCTCATCAGGAGCATGCCCAGGCATTGTAGGGAGATCATACAGAAACGTGGAGGCCACACACAATACTGAGCCTCATTTTGACTTGTTTTAAGGACATTACATCAAAGTTGATCAGCCTGTAGTGTGTTTTTTCCACTTTAATTTTGGGGGTGACTCCAAATCCAGGCCTCCTTTGGTTAATAAATTTGATTTCCATTGATGATTTTTGTGTGATTTTGTTGTCAGCACATTCAACTTTGAACAGAACAAAGTATTCAATGAGAATATTTCATTCATTCATTCAGATCTAGGATGTGTTATTTGAGTGTTCCCTTTATTTTTTTGAGCCGTGTATTTTAGTCAGTTGAGTGGTGACCACCTGTGAGAGAGACCGCAGGAGATGTAAGGGAATAGGGTCCAGGCACTGGACTCAAAGAAGGCAAGTGAACTTGAAGTGCGGCAGGGAAGGGGATCCAGGCACTGAGGAGATTGGGATGAGATGTCCTGATGGATGTGGTTGATTTTTTATAGGAAATAAGTGGCCAGATACTCACCACTGAGGTTGTTGATGGGGGCCTGTGCTTTAGGGTTTAGGAGGGAGTTTAAGGTTTAAAAAAGTTGTTTTGGATTGTTGGATAGTGAAATGATGAGGGTGGTGAAGTAGGATTGTTTGGCCACATGAAGGGCAGAGTTATAGGTTTTGAGCATGAATTTATAGTGGATGAAGTCTTCTGCTAAAAGTGATTTTCTCCACTGATGATCAGCACACCTTGAGCAACGTTGAAGAAACACCAAGGTTACTTACCGGTAGCCAGTTTTTCCTGAACCCATGACAGCACACCTTGAGAGAGGGATCCACCCCACCAAGGACAGGAAACCATCGGAAATAAAAGGGCGGTACCTATCCCTCGCTTCAGTTGATTACAGAGCATTGAGAGGGTTAGAAAGGTCAGAAAGGGTTAGACACAATCAACACCTACAATATATATAATCACCCCAAACAAAAAGTGCACACTAGGGTGTGAGAAAAAGACAGGTGGGGGGAAACTACGGGTGCTGTTATGGGTTCAGGTAAAGCCGGCTAACGGTAAGTAACCTTGGTGTTTTCCCCTCACCCATGACAGCACACCTTGAGAGAATTTTGAAGAATATGAGCACCCGAGGGAGGGACCACCGCCTGAAGTACCCTTCTCCCAAAGGTGAGGTCAGAGGAGGATAGATCCAACCTATAGTGCTTGCAGAAGGTGGATGGTGCAGACCAAGTAGCAGCTTTACACGTCTGCTTTCTCCACCCAGGAGGTCACTACAGCTCTGGTGGAATGAGCTTTAATACCGTCTGGCGCCGGAACTCCTGTAGATATGTAAGCTAGACAAATGGCCTCCCTAAGCCACCTAAAAATAGTTCCCTTTGACACCCCGTGACCTTTCCTACTTCCCTGAAGGGCCAGAAACAAGGAATGGTCCTTCCTCCACTGACTAGTCATGTCTATGTACTGTAGCAAAGCCCTTCTAACATCCAGATTGTGGAATCTAACCTCCCCTGGGTTTTTTGGGTTACTGCAGAATGAGGGAAGCACAATCTCTTGATTACAGTGGAATCTGGAAACTACTTTCAGAAGGTATGCTGGATCTGTACGTAGGACGACCTGGTCATCATGAATTTAGGTGTATGGGGGATCAACAGAAAGGGCCTGCAGATCACTCACCCTACGGGCCGATGTTAGGGCCACTGGTTTTGAGGGTGAGGAACTTTGGAGAGATAACTTTCAGGGGTTCAAATGGGTCGCCAGAGAGTACATATAAGACCAAATTCAGGTCCAAGGGAGGAACTCTGAGAGACCGAACTGGTTTAGATCTGGAACAGGATTTAATTAATCTAGAGACCCACCTGTTCCCCGCCAAGTTGCAATTATAGAGCGCCTGAACTTTAAGCTTTCCCATAGCTAACCCCAGGTCACGTCCCTTCTGTAAAAACTCTAGGACATCTTTAATTGGAGGTTTATACGACAATGGGGAGTCTATGAAATCCAGGAATTTTCCCCAGATTCTGCTATAAATCTTAGTTGTTATGGGCTTCCTACTACCCAATAGGGTGGAAACTAGGCCCGGTGAAAACCCTCTATTACTCAGTAACATCCTCTCAAATTCCTAGCAGCCAGATGGAAACCTTTGGCTTGTGCATGGAACATCGGCCCCTGAATGAGAAGGTCCAGCCTGACCGGCAGGACCCAGGGATCCGAGACCAACATTAGACTAAGCAGGGAGAACCAGGGTCTTTTTGGCCAAAAGGGGGCTATCAGAATTATCCTTGCCCTCTCCTCCAGAATTTTCCTCACAACTACTGGGATCATTACTATTGGTGGAAAAGCATAGTCCCTCCTGAACTTCCAGGGTATCTGGAGAGCGTCAACAGCATAGGGATTCTCGGTCAGATCTAGCGAACAGAATCTCTCCACCTTCCTGTTTGCCCTGGTGGTGAACAAATCTGTGTCCGGTGACCCCCATAGTTGGATAATCTGCTGGAAGACTATCGGGTTTAGAGCCCACTCTCCTTGTCTTAAAGTGTGGCGACTGAGAAAATCTGCCTTTGAATTTTCTACCCCCCGGATGTAAAGAGCACTGAGGGATGGGAAATGCTGTTCTGCTAGTTGCAGGATTCTGCTTGCCACTACCATCAGGGAGCATGATCTTTTTCCTCCCTAGTAATTTATATAAGCCACTGTTGTCCGATTGTCAGTCCTGATCTGGACATGGTGACCCTGTATGTGGGGAAGGAAGCCTATCAGGGATTTCTCCACTGCCAAAAGTTCTTTTAGGTTCGATGATGTCCATATTTCGTGACGTAACCAGAGCCCCTGAACTGAGAGAGCTGCTAGATGACCCCCCCCCATCCGGAGCCACTTGCATCCCTAGTAATTATATGGTCGACTGGTCTGGACCACTGCAAGCCTGAGGTCAGATTTTTCTCGTTTGTCCACCATGAGAGGGAGTCTACCATCTCTAGGGAAAGAGATAGTCTTCTTTCTAAATGTCCATTGAAGGATCTTTGCGCTGACAGGACCTCTCACTGAAGAAGCCTCATATGACCTTGGACCCATTTGACTGCTGGGAGACAAGACGTCATGGAGCCCAGTAGGGACATTGCTCCTCTCAGAGACATCACTGGAGACTATGGCCCTTGAGACCAAGTTGATTATTTTGCAAACCTTGTCCTCAGGGAGGAAGCAGGCTTGGAGTTGAGAATTTAGGGTCAAGCCCAGAAAGATTTGAGTCCTTGAGGGGGATAGTTTTGATTTTTGAACATTTATCAACCATCCTAGCTGATGTAAGGCTGTCCTGACCTCTGAAAGTTGAGAGGAACAGTGGTCTTCCGATTTCCCTACTACCAGAAAGTCATCTAAGTAGGGAACAATCACAACGTTTTTGATTCGGAGAAAAGCTGTCACCTCCTCTATCACCTTTGTAAACACTCTCTGCGCTATCGAGAGTTCAAAAGGTAGGGCAGTAAATTGGAAATGCCTCAATTCCCCCTGGATGAAAAGGGCTACCCTTAGGTACTTCTGGTAGTCTGGATGGATTGGGACGTGATAATAGGCATTTTTTAGGTCGATAACTGCCATGAAACAATTGTGGTGTAGGAGTTTTACTGACAAGTTCACTGATTCCATCTTAAAAGTCTGGCTCTCTATCAGCTGATTTAGACTCTTGAGGTTGATAATGGTCCTTAAGGACCCATTTGTTTTTTTTATCACAAATAGGGGGGAATAAAATCCCCTTTGTGAATCCGGAACTTCGTGAAGGACCTGTTTGTTGACTAACTCTAGCACCTCCGACTCTTGGGCTATCTGCTCCTCCCTGGACTTCCCCCTGGGGGTGATCATGAAAGTTCGGTGAGGGATTTGACTGAAGAGTATCTTTAGGCCATTCTTTATGATACTCAACACCTAGGGATTTGAAGTAATGGCTTCCCAAGCTGGGATAAAATGGGAATGTCTTCCACCGACCTCTAGCCTGGCGTCATTGGGAAGATTTTTTAGTACTGGAGGCTGGTCCCCCAAACATATAACCAGAGTCTTTTTTAGATCTGCGCTCCCATCTTTTCCTTTCTCCAGGAGGGTGACCCCGGTTAAATCTTTTCCTCCGAAAGTATGACCTTTTTGTGTCCCCCCTGAACCCTGGGAAACCTCTCTTCCTGTCACCAGCCTTCTCCAAAAGTTCATCCAGTTTTTGGCCAAACAAGGGTTTGCCATCACAAAGAAGGGAACATAATTTATGTTTTGACTGCAGGTCTCCTGGGCAACCCTTGAGCCACAGGGCTCGTCTGGCAGCATTAGATTTGTTTGTAGACCTGGCAGAGAGTTTAACCGAATCCGCTGAGGAGTCAGCAAGGAAATCTGATGCTGCCTGCAGTAAAGGTAGGTTGGAGAGGATTTTATCTCTAGGCATCTTTTTATCCTTGAGCTGATCTTGTTGAAGCCACACCATGAGTGACCTAGAAACACAAGTGCCTGTTACCACTGGTTTCAGGACCCCTGCCACCGCTTCCCAGGTGTGAAGTAGGAAGGAGTCTGCCTTTTTATCTAGAGCATCCTTTAGAATGCCTGAATCCTCCTTGGGTAGGGACGATTTTTTGGATGATCAGGCCACAGACCCGTCAACTTTAGGAATTTTATCCCAAGACCCAGAGACACTATCCTTGAAGGGGTACCTCCTTTTAGAGGTTAAGGGCAACACTCCCGATTTCTCAGGCTTCCTCCATTCCCGGTCTATATGGGTCTGAATTTTAGGATTCACTGGAAAGGAGCGTTTCTTTTTCCTCCAGTCCTGCGAACATAATGTCTTCCAGGGACCTGGCTGCTTTCTTCTCCCTCAACCCCATGGTTCATCTGACAGCTCTGACCAACTTGTCCGTACCCTTAATAGGGAAACAGGGTCTACCACTTTCCAATGAAGAGGAGCATGATGAATCATTGAGGCATGGATTCTCCGACTGGAAGGATGAATCATAGAGGAGATATCCTTATGGTATCTCTTTTTTCCCTTAAGTAAACCCTTTAGGGAATCTTGAACCGCTGTATGGATTATGGACCTCAAATCAGATGCAAACTCTGGGGTTCTCTCCGCTATGGTTTTGTTAATACAGCTTGCACAAAGCTGTTTCTGCCAATCTATGGAAAGGGGAACTTGGCATAAGGTGCAAACCCTGTGCTTCTGTTTGGCGCTACTCTTCTTAGGCTCCTAAGGGATGAAGCACATAATAACTTTCTATTATTATCAAGTGACATTCAGGAAGATCACTCACCCCTGAAGTCACAAAAGTGTACCGGATTTGGAGGCTGTGGCGGAACATAAGATGAATCTCTTCTGGATGGCCCTGAAGCATTTGACACCTTACTCCTCCGGCTGCCGCTACGGTTGCTCGGGCGGCTGTCTGTGTGAGAGGCGTCTGACCGTTTCTTGCGCTGGCGTTGCTGAGATGGAGGGGTCAGCTTCTGCTGTTCCTGGATGTCCTGGTCTGCCATGGCTGCTATAACACAAGGACGAGCATAGCAGCGTTTGCTAGAACAACCCCCCCATATAAAATAGGGCACATCCAGAACCTCCTCCGGTTCAGGTGTCCTCCCCCTTTCTGACGAGGCTCCAAAAGCCGGCCGGCAAGTGCTTACAGGGCGCCGCCATGATGGATCCGGGTGCCGACCCCCCCCCACGACATCACCAGACACGCCTCTGCCAGCGTACACTTTGTCGTGACGTCAGGCGCGTCACACCGGGAAGACGCCGCTCCAGGCATGCGGCCAACCAGGAGCCTGCAGCAGCAGGAGGACAGTGCAGTGGTCTACGGGGAGCCGGAGCCCTCCTCACCACCTGCGCATGCTCGGACATGGCCCCAGGGAACCGTGGATGGTGCTTCTGGAGCCTGGAACACGGTGCACAGGCCGGCACCCGCTCTTCCACACCGGTACAGGTAAGTTTGCTAAAATCTTCTTCCAGACAGGTTCCCATCAAGGACAGGAAACCAACTGAAGCGAGGGAGAGGTACCGCCCTTTTATTTCAGACAGTTTCCTGTCCTTGGTGGGGGGGATCCCTCTATCAAGGTGTGCTGTCATTGTCTGTGTCGGGTCTTTCTGTGTGTAGAAGGTGCTACTTCATATAGGGCACACTTCAGTGGATTACTGTAGTGTGACAATGCTAAGTCTGGACAGGAGAGGGAGGAGATGGGAGCTAAAGATGTGTGCAGATTGTCCATAAGCTGCTGGGTATTAATGGTACGTGTATTCCTATACGTGTGGTAAGTAGGAGTGTCCCGGGTGAGGAGACAGCTTTTGACAGAGAAGTAAAGAAGGTTGTGGTCCGAGAGCGGGAGAGGGGAGTTAATAAAGTCATGCAGTGAGCAGAGACGGGAGAAGACCAGGTCCAGAGTATTCCTGTCTTCATGTGTAGGAGAGTTAGTAAACGGAGATGCCGAATGAGAAGGTTAGAGAAAGTAGATGAGAGGCAGATTGGGAGAGGGGATCATCGATGGGGATGTTAAAGTCTCCCATGATGAGGGTGGGAATGTCACAGGATAGAAAGTGAGGAAGCCAGGTGGCATAGAGATCCAGGAACTGGAGGGAGGAGCCTGGAGGGCGATACACAACCGCCACTCACAGGGAGAAGGGTTTGAAGAGTCTGACAGTGTGGACTTCAAAGGAAGGAAACATAAGTGAGGGAACCGGGGGGGGTGACCTGGAAAGCACATTGTGATGAAAAGAGCAAAACAACACCTCCACCCTGTCTGTTCTCAGGTCTGGCGGTATGTGAAAATTTCAGCCCACCAAACGAGAGAGCAGCAGCTGTGGTAGTGTCTGAATGCTGGATCCAGGTTTCTGTAATAGCCAGAAGATTAAGGGAATTAGAGAGGAAAAATCGTGAATGTAAGTTAGGTTGTTACACACAGACCGTGCGTTCCAGAGAGCACAATGGAAAGCGATAGGACAGGGCATGCACTGAATGTTAATGAGACTAGCAGGGTTTCTATATGCAGCTAGAGGAGAGTAATGTATGCTAGTGGAGGGAGGCCTTCTAATTACTAGACCACGTAACATCATGATATTGCATGATGATTAGTCACCAAAATTCTCTCAAACTATATCTTGCAAAGTTTGAACTACTGATTTATACAAAGTCTGTTGAAACAACAACATTTACATACATTTATAAGGTAAAATACATAATTATGCAAATAACAGTAATTTACAAAGTGCTAGGGTCTAGAGCTGAGCCAAGGTTCGGTTTGGTTTAGATCGGCGAACGCTCTGATGTTCCTCGAACAGTTCGTCAAACATATCCGAACCCCATTGAATTCAATGGGAGGCAAAACCAAATGCATAGACAACATCTTGAGGGGCCCAAAAGCTGCCAAAACAGCTCAAATTAGGGACAGACACCAGGAAAGGTGGCATCAATTGACCCAGAGTACAAATAGTATAATTGCACAGCATGGATGCATGGGACAGGGCTTGGAGCAGCATTTCTAGCTTAAACTTTGATCAGTTGCAGGTGGGGATCATTATCCTCTTCATCTCCAAACTGTTGCATGCCCATCACCTGTTCCTCCTCCATTTATTCCTCAGCTCCCACACCTTAACTAACAGTTTGTCTGGTACCATGAACCCCCCTTGATTGCTGTAATCCACAAGCACCCGCCTGTGCGACAACAGTCTGGAACTTAGAGATATTGTTAGCCCTTCCGCATCCTCCTCTGCTTCCTCCACTTCCTCTGGGACCACCACCTCCTCCCGCAGACTATTCAAAGTGTGCTCCAGCATGTACATGACCGGAACAGTAATGCTGATGATGGCATCATCAGTTCTAGCCATCTTAGTAGCCATTTTGAAACTGTTCAGAAGGGTGCAGAGGTCCTTCATCTGTGCCTACTTCACAAACGTGATTTGCACTAAATCTGTACTGCGTTTGCCCAGGCTATGCAAAATGACATACTAAAATAGGGCTCATCGCTGCTGCCACAGTCGCTACTACATGTGCAGAGTGGAATTCCACCGTGTCGGCACATTGCATAACAACCGGCTAACCGGTAGGCCGAAAGACCTCTGTAGTGATGACCTGCGAGGTGCGAATAGCGGAAGTGAGCACACAACAACTGCTTTCTGCAGCAGCGCATCCAGGTCGGGATAGTGGCGGAGAAATTGATGTACCACAAGGTTGAGGACATGAGCCATGCAAGGCACGTGTGTGAGGTTGTCCCAGTGTAGGGCCGCCACCAGATTTGCACTATAATTGCACAATGCCTTCCATGGCTCCAGGTTAAGTGAAAACAACCATTGCTCAAACTCGGCCTGGATAGCTGTCCACAACTCTTGAACTGTTTGACTGTTATCTCCAAAGTATATTAATTTAAACAGTGCCTGATTGCTGTGAGCTCTGGCTCAGTACGGAGGTGGGGGGATCCTCTCTACACTGTTGGAATACATGTCCCATTAAGGGAGAGCTTGAAGGTGCAGATGGAGGTCCTAGAGGACCTGGAGGAGGCAGAAGTCATAGAGGACTTGTTATATGCAGAGTTTTGTCCTGTAAGCCTTGGAGATTCCAGTAATTGTGGAGAAGCCCCTTCCCTGCCAGCCCGCACAGCCACCAGACCCAACCAGTGCCCACTCAGCGAGATGTAACATCCCTGGCCATGCTTGTTCGTCCAGGAGTTAGTGGTGAAAGGCTCCCTGTCAGACAGATTTTTTCAAGGAACGGGTGATGTTGTCTGGAACATGCTGGTGTAGTGCAGTCACAGCTTTCTTATAAAAGTAATGGCGACTGGGCAACTGATACTGGAGAACTGTGATGGCCATCAGCTTTTGGAAACCATCTGTATCCACCAGGCAGAAAGGCAGCATTTTCATGGTCAACAGATTGGAAATGATAAAGTTCATGCTCTTAGCTTTAGCAATATGTAAGGGGAAACAATATTTTATAGGACCACAACTACGGGACCAAGGACTTGCTGTTGTGCTGAGACGGGGTGGAGTAGGGTGAAAATGACAAACTGCTGGATTGTGAGTGAGGTGCAGGCGGAGATATTATGGTGGATTGAGATTGGTCAAAAACAGCAAAAATGTCCACTTCCGTAACAGCTGACGGGCTCTCACTCACCCCGACTATAGGGGGTAAGCAAGTGGAGGTTCTGCAGATAGAGACCTATGTGAGAACACTTACCAAAATAACAGAGGAGGAAGCAGGAGATGCAGTTGATGGGGCGGCCGGTGGTTGGCGAGGCCTGCTAGTTCCCATTTTAGAGCAGTGAAATTCCCAGACTAATGCATGTTGATCGCACATGTGTCGGTTCATGCATGTAGTAGTCAAATTATTGGAATTTTTGCCTCTATTGAGTAGTTTTTTTACAAAGTTGGCAGATAATGTAAGTTAGGTCATCCTTTGTGGTTTCAAAAAAGGCCCAGGCTAGGCATCCCTTGCCACATCTGAAAACTGCAAACCCATGAATGCTGCTGGCCACAGCCAGAGTTGTGGCTAAGGATACAGTGCTTGTCGTGGTTGCATAACTCCATGTCTGTGCGGGAAGTTGCAATGTAACCTCCTATTCTTCCTCCTCTGCCATTTTCTTTGCTGAACTACTCAGCTGCATGCCTCTGGGTTCACACCAAGTGGGATCTACTGTACAACCTCAGTCATCCTCTCTGTTCTTCCACTCCTTGCCCTGAGAGTCACCTTCCTCCTCTTCCTGCCATGACAGCACAGTACAGTCCGTGTGCACTTCAGGTATCCAAGTCTCATCAGGATTACCTCCACCCCCGAGGGTTAATTTCTGGTGATCTGCTTGGACCCTGCTTCATCTTACACTGGATCCAACTGAAAAAATTTTGGGCATCAGTGCAGATGCTTTCCTCCTCTTGAGTCTGTGAATCTTTGGAGCTGACTTTTGATGTCCATGGAATAGAATGTGTGAACAGCTATGCAGGCTCGCCCATCTGTGGTTCCCCACAGAAAGTTGGGTGGTTGGAAAGTTGTGATGCAGGGGGAAACAAGGTTAATTGGGGTGCGACCTCTGAAGACTGTACTGTGTGTGATGTTAAGGTGGAGGAAGAGGAGGAGAGGCCACTTGATGCAGTGCTTGCCATCCACTGGAGCACATGCTCTTTTTGGCCCTCATCTCCAAGGCGTACAGCTGTGCGGCTGTCAAAGAAAGAGAGTGGATTAGCCCATCCAGTAACAGAAGTTGTCAGTTGTCTTTGGAAAGGAGGAGCCGGTGTTTGCTCAGTAGAGCTTTGAGTAACATTACCACCTACCCCACATACACCTTGAACACCAAGCCTATTCACCCTTCCACCATGACCTCACTTTTTCCCCACTCATGTTGGATGTACCCTCCCCCTCTTAACCAGCTGTTTCTCAACCCTAGGTCAGATCTGTCACTAAATTAACAATCAGTATTTATTTGCTGAGATAGTGTGGCTGGACCACAGAATTAGCACAAAAGATTTAGATGCTGAAATGTGGACTGGTGTCTGGACCACACAATTAGCACAAATGATTTAGATGCTGAGATGTGGATTGATGTCTGGACCACACAATTAGCACAAAATATTTAAATGCTGAAATGTGGACTGTTGGTGTGACCACACAATTAGCACAAAGGATTGATATGCTGAAAGGTGGATTTGACACAGGATCCTATCTATCTGAACTAGCAGACAATAAACCGCCTAGCTAAATATCTGGCTACTTGCAGCAGCATCTGCCTCACTACACTGTTACGCTGACAAAATGACGCCGAAGCCACATGTCCGCTTTTTATATGGAGAGGGACATGTGACTTTGGCAGCAAATGACACAAGTCCTTGTGTCTGGATGTTGTGGTTATTTTCTGTTTCCTGATTGGCTGCCAATAAAAAAAAGAATAACAGTCCCCTGCTCCTCAGACCTCTCCCCACTCCCTCCTTTCATAAAACACACCCCCCCTCTCATCATACAGCACCACTATCCTAGACAAAGTCGCAAAACAAAAGGATTAGTGGAAACTCAATCATTCACCGACCTTTGGTCCAGTTTTGCCGATTTTGCACTAATGTGCAATGTTCGTGCCGAATTTGAGATTGGAGAACTTTTTTTGAACAAGTTCTCTTATCTCTACTAGGTTTCTTATACAAATTAGTGCATCCATGTTGTGCAAAATAGATATTCTAAAAAGTATTCTCATTACTTTCAGTGCTAGTTCAATTTTATTATAAAAACCCTCAAAGTGCATAATAATTATATCTATGCACTTTGTGGACCAGTCAGAATGCCGTTAATCCACATATGGAGAACAACAATTATTGGCCCCAAATGTTCATGTCCGAACGTCAGATCTCTGTTGCACATAATCCAATAATGCAACAAAGAAAAGTGAAAGAAGAGGATATAACTACTAAGGCTAATGGAGACCACAGTGCAGCAGCTTATTAGATGTAGAAAGACCAGTATGAAAGGTTCTCTGTCTTAATGTTGTAAGGCACCAATGTAATGTAGTTAAACATTTGTCTTCTATAATAGCCAATTGGGGACAAAATGATCAAGAGTGCTTTTTCTGGTGGCATGAATATACTCATATCACATCATAAAACATACTCTAATTATAAACAAATGCAATTAGCAAATTTTTGTGCAACCGCTTGAAACCTGTCTTTCAGAATTGATGAAATTGAGAAAAAGGAAATTGGCAAAGTTAGCCTATACATTTTTAAAAGTCTGTTCATTATTTCGATTAGCTATAACGAGATGGCAGCTGGAAGAAAATAGCACAGCATCTTAAACTATTTAGTGGTCATCGGCAAGAACTGCGGCTCAGACCTTTCACCAAATGTTTCATGTTGAGCTGGATATAAGATTTAATAGTGGCTACAGAGTGGAATAATTTTTTTGTTTTGTTTTGCTTCTCTGTTGCGGAGATATCAGCAATAAAGTATGTGCCACCTAATTATTTAACTTCAGTTAAGTCCAAGTTGGTGTTAATAGATACTTTTCACTGGGGGCGCTTAATTCTTCTCCCTGCATGAGCTACTATTTGATAGTGCCCACTTGAACTTAACAAAAGTAAAAAAAAAATCATTCTGCTCTTCAGCCACTAATATACCATGTATCTAGTTCAACATGAAACATTTTGTGAAAGGTCCTCTTTAACTGAGTGGGAGCTGAGCTGCAGAGTAATGACACTTAATTTTAGAAGGTCTTTAGCAAGAAAAGTGGAAAACCATACATATTTTTAGACTATCCAATAATTTATATTTAATAAAGTATGTGTAAATCAGTTTGCAGGATCTAGTCCTTCAGCCACGTTAGTAATTTGTGGCCGCTGGATGGGAGCTTTGAAAATTTCCTTTTACATGATGGCATCCATGGCTCTCCTTTTGATTAGCTGGACTGATGGGATATTATTGTTGCGGTGTGACATATGCAACATTGATCCAGGCCAACTAATCATAATAAGCCAGCAGGTAAGAGGTAAATTCCAGGACTCCTGTCCTGTGGTCACAAATTACTGACGAGGCTAGTGGACCGGGTCCTGGGAATCGAGTTGCATTATTTCTGTTAAGCACTCTAGTCTACAAAGTGCTCCAGTGCTTAGTATCCAAGTAACAGATTTTTCAACATTTTTTGAGGTCTTCAAACATTCCTTTAGTGACAATATTTTCACTAGTTTAAATGTTTCTATGGCTGGTGGATCATATAGAGGTAAGATGTGTGAAGCCCATCATATCCCAACAGCAACAACTTTTTTTTTCACACATAGGGTGAAGCCTTCTGAAAAATTCACTTGTATAACATCACTTAGCAATCAAACTAAATGCTCATGCAAAAAGTGGTAGAGTAAAGCTAGCAATTAAGATTGCATGCTTTTATATCCCTAATTATTAACATCAAGGAATTTAGGGCAATATGTTTAATGGCTTGAGTACCAAGGAAATTGCTTGGAATGAGTATGGTATGTTTGCTGATGACTGCGTTTAATTTGTGTGTGTGCAAGAAATATACAAGTAAAGGTCAAATCATTAAATGAATATATGGGGCAATTAGCTATTGCTAGTAAAAGATGGACCGAAACTTTAGTCATTCCATGATCCAACTCTCAACACCATTGATTTGTGATGATTGGGATTTATAGAGAGAACATAAATTGTTTTTAGAAAGAGTGTGGGTTATAAAGAAGCATTCATAGTGGTTAAAAAAAATCCCAGACAGATATTTTTTCAAATATTAAGTATACATTGGTGGCCAAAAGTATTGGCACCCCTGCAGTTCTGTCAGATAATACTCAGTTTCTTCCTGAAAATGATTGCAATCACAAATTCTTTGGTATTATTATCTTCATTTAATTAGCTAGCAAGGAAAAAACACAAAAGAGAATGAAGCAAAAATCAAATCATTGATCATTTCACACAAAACTCCAAAAATGGGCCAGACTAAAGTATTGGCACCCTCAGCCTAATACTTGGTTGCACAACCTTTAGCCAAAATATCTGCGAACAATCGCTTCCGGTAACCATCAATGAGTTTCTTACAATGCTCTGCTGGATTTGTAGACCATTCTTCTTTGGCAAACTGCTTCAGACTTCATAATGCCATGCACACGGTCAAGCAGTCCGGTGCCAGAGGCAGCAAAGCAACCCCAAAACATCAGGGAACCTCCGCCATGTTTGACTGTAGGGACCGTGTTCTTTTCTTTGAATGCCTCTTTTTTTTTCCTGTACACTCTATGTTGATGCTTTTTCCCAAAAAGCTCTACGTTTGTCTCATCTGACCAGAGAACATTCTTCCAAAATGTTTTAGGCTTTCTCAGGTAAGTTTTGGCAAACTCCAGCCAGGCTTTTTTATGTTTCGGGGTAAGAAGTTTGGTCTTCCTGGGTATCCTACCATACAGTCCCTTTTCATTCAGAAGCCGACGGATAGTACAGGTTGACACTGTTGTACCCTTGGACTGCAGGGCAGCTAGAACTTGTTTGGATGTTAGTCGAGGTTCTTTATCCACCATCCGCACAATCTTGCGTTGAAATCTCTCGTCAATTTTTCTTTTCCGTCCACATCTAGGGAGATTAGCCACAGTGCCATGGGCTTTAAACTTCTTGATGACACTGCGCACGGAAGACACAGGAACATTCAGGTCTTTGGAGATGGACTTGTAGCCTTGAGATTGCTCATGCTTCCTAACAATTTGGTTTCTCAAGTCCTCAGACAGTTCTTTGGTCTTCTTTCTTTTCTCCATGCTCAATGTGGTACACACAAGGACACAGGACAGAGGTTGAGTCAACTTTAATCCATGTTAACTGGCTGCAAGTGTGATTTAGTTATTGCCAACACTTGTTAGGTGCCACAGGTAAGTTACAGGTGCTGCTAATTACACAAATTAGAGAAGCATCACATGATTTTTCAAACAGTGCCAATACTTTTGTCCACCCCCTTTTTTAGGTTTGGTGTGGAATTGTATCCAATTCCAAATTCCAAATTCTTTTTGTGTTTTTTCATTGACGACAAATTAAATGAAGATAATAATACCAAAGAATTTGTGATTGCAATCATTTTCAGGAATAATCTGAGTATTATCTGACAGAATTGCAGGGGTGCCAATACTTTTGGCCACCACTGTAGTTTAATGTCAAAATAATAAATTCTATTTTGAACTTTTTGCAACTCTTGTTTTGAGTTTGATCTGATTATACTGTTGATCAAGTGCAAAAGTAAATTAAAAAACCACCTTGTACAGAGAATGCCTCTGTTTCTGTGACTGTTTAAAGTGATTCATTACTGAAAAGCAGGTCAGAGGGTGATAATGACTAATTATTTTACTGTGGTCGATTCCATTCCATGAAAATTTCCCCAAGACTTAATATTCTTAAGTGGATTTAAACTAGCTGTTGAAGAAAAAATAACTATGTTTAAACATGTAAAATGCTTCCTGTCTTTATAATCAGTGTCTATCCAAGATCTTCCAACCATAGGATGTAAAATAATTAGTCTTGTCTTCAAAGTGAGACAAGTAAATTATAGTACATACCTGCTGCTGAGTTATTCAATGGGATCAGACAACTGGGCTAAGAATAGACACCAAGCCTCCTGTACATAGGAAATGCAAGAATATTTTATATCCTCACTATATGCTTAACATTTTCATGGAAGATGATTGCTAATATTAGTTGTCGGGTTGATTACTCTATTTCCCCATATGTCAGTTGTATGTGAGCAATTTAAATGCAAATGTCAAATTTCTATTCCATTATTAAAATTGTAGTTTAGAGTGATCTAATGAGCGGATCTGATGGCATTCAAATTTTTAATTCATGAGGATTTTACCAGCAGCGACTTGAACTGTACTTCCAATTGAAGGCTATACTATGTGCCACTATATAAATGTACAGTAGTATATAGGACCCATTGTAAAAAATGTATAACTGATTATGTACTTTAAACTGTAAGACTTGCATGCAATATGGCAGTCTTTAATGCCATTTCTTCTATTTTACACAGCAGAAAAAAATGAATAATGACAGATGCTAGTCAATACCAAAAAGAAAATCTTTCTAGAGGCATAAGTGAAATGTAGTCCTAAAATGTAATGTCTCCAACACTATGTCACTTAAGATACAGCAAAAATGCATTTGACAACATTATAGCTTAGCATATTTGTTTTTCCTCTCCATCTCGGACCTCATTAGGAAAGATTTAAAGGAGCTGTCTATTTTCCTGATTGCAAAGTAATTTTTTTTCCCCTCATGAAGTGTTTTAACAATAACAGTAGGGAAAATTTTTCTACAAAAATACTCAGCTGGGACCCATTTTCCTAGGTACATATTGTAGCATTAAATTCCTTTACTTTAATGAAAAATCGATGTAAGTCAAAACAATCATGACAAACAATCCTACATAATTTGTATACAATGCTTCAATACAAAGTAAATGAGCAACTGCACTGTATACATCTCTCAAGTAAATTAGAGTAAGTAGAGTAAAACATCTGCTACATCTATAGATAAATAAGCAGATACTCGATGGACAAATAGAAAAATACTGTATATAGACCTCAGTGTATTTATGGGGGCATTTATTATTCTTTGTTACATATGCTAAGTTTCATGTTACTGCATACCCAAGTTTAGCTAGTTAGTATTTGTAACATGCTTGAATACAGGCCTCTGTTGATTATGTAAATTGCTTCTATAGATAGGAAGAGGAATGGAACTCTAGTGACAACTATTGGATGTGGCAATCCTAACAAGTCAATATTGACCCTTTAATGAACATTGCCACATGGAACTTGATGACCATACACTGCCCCCCCTAGATCGATCAGGAGGAAACCCTGAGAAGTACTAGCAACAAAAAACACTTGCAAATGGTGACACACAAGTGAAAATAATTAAATAAATAATTAAAGTATTTCAAGTGCAAGGCTGTGTGCACACGATGCGTTTTTAATGCGTTTCTGCGGCATTTTTGCAGCTGAGGAAACGCATTAAAAACGGATGGTAGAAGGGCAGCAATGTTCCCCAATGGAAATCCGCATGTGCTGTGCCCATGCTGCGGATTTTTCCGCAGCGTTTATGCTGCGCTCAAAAATCCGCAGCATGTCCATTAATTTTGCAGAAACGCGGTGTTTTCGCCGCCATTGACTTGCATTAGAACGCGCCAATACCGCAAGACTGCATTTGTACTTGCGTTATTGGCGAGTTCTAATGTGCGGATGGTACCCGAGTGTGGAGAAGATGAGACTCTCCTCCACACCCAGGTACCATAAAAAAGCTGTAAAAACAAGAATAAAACAAAAAATAAATGTATATTTACCTTTTGTCGGCCCGCGCACCGCTCCTGCTTGGTTCCTGGCACTTTGCAGTGAGTTGAAGGACCTGCGCTGATGTCAGAGTCATGTGACGGGTCACGTGCCACTGACGTCGGCAGGTCTTTCAATTCACTGTTGCCGGCAAGGGAGAACGGAGTGAGTGGGACATCGGGGGCCATCGGAGGGTAAGTATACATTTATTTTTTTATTTTTACCACTCTCTCGGGTCACACTATATAAATCCATGCTGTTTGCATGGATTTATATAGTGTGACCTAGTTGTCACAAGCACTTTCCAAGTGATGCTAATCGCTTGGGAAGCGCTTGTCAATCCGCATGCGGAAATTTCAGTGGGACCGCTTCATTTCCGCATGTCCCTGGCAGGAAAACGCATGTACAATCCGCATGCGTTTTTTTCTGCCAGGGAGATGCAGAAACGCTCAGGAAAAAATCCTGAGCATTTCTGCATCGTGTGCACATAGCCTAATACTAGCCATACCTTCGACTGGGAATTTAAAAAATTCCTCATCCTAGCCAGAGGCCCAGAAAAGTGTGTGTGCTCATGAAGAATGAAAAGTTGAAGTGCTGAGCAAATGTGCACACACAATGAGATAGAGCACCCTAAGTTCATAATTCGTGGGGCAATTTACACCTTCGTTTCTCAAACTTACCCGAACTAATGACTATAAGTTACCTGGAGTACTGTCAAGTGTACCTTACTCAGTGTACAAATTGTACCGATCTACTAGGGCAGCTCAAACCAAAGCCGCCTTTTCGAACAATACTACACTTGATCTTAGCCAAAAGGCTGAGAAGTGACATGTGTTTTTTTTTTTTTTTTGGGGGGGGGGGGTGGTGTTTGCCCTCATTAGTGCAAAGCAGGAAAAGCACTAGAACTTTAGTGTCACCCATTGGATGAATCAATGCTAGAATGTAATATTGACCCTTTAACAAGCTTTGCCACTAGATATGAGTAAATAAATTTGAGTAGAAATGAATGTGAAAATATCTGCAAAAGCCAAATGTGGATTTTTTGTCATTCATTTCTGTATGAATTCAGCAAAAGGCCAATCTTTCTGAATCCATTTTTACCCATCTCATCTTCTAATTCCGGCTGCTAGGGCTGAAATTGTGCATGCGAGCAAGGTCACGGTGCATGTTGTGATGTTATGACCTTGTGCACGCTTGAGCAGAACCCTACCTGGCCTCAGAGTCAGAAGTACTGACTCAGTGTAAGAGGCAGAGGGAATCAGAAGATGTGAAGAGAACCAAAAGGGTGACTGTAAGGAGCAGAGGGGCTAGAGAGCCTGAGTGGTGAGGTGGGTATAAGGATTTTTTATATATTGTTTATTATGCTCTGTGATATGGTGAGACCCCAGAGCATAAGGAACATTAAAGTTATTCTTCCTAAATCAAATTTCGCAGGAAAATCATTGAGAAGAGGCAAATTAGAATTTTACCTGATCCGCTCATCTATACTTCCCTCAAGACTTAGAATAAGAAGCCAATCCAGAAACAAAGTTTTTAGATAAAGGTTTAGCGGTGTTTACCCCTTTTCTGTGAAATGCATGAGGTCTGATTTGGCAGGGAAAAAGGCTTCTGACAGAGAGTAAGTGGGGTACATTTCTCCTTGTGGAGAGTGACAAGCTGATGAAAGAAGACTTATAGGCCATGCAATGCTCGTCTCGGAATTGAAATATGTATACAACCTCTTTAGAAAGGAAGAAGACTGGAACTTTAGTGCCATCTATTGGATGATCTAAAATTCAATATCGATCCTTTGACGAGCCTTGCCATATAACTTGGACCTCATTCAGACATCCGTAAGTCACATACTGATGAAACTTGGATCCAAAACACTGATGTACAATGGTCCATGTTTTTACATGCAAGAAAAATCAGACATCTCAAATGGGATAAAAAGCCAAACCAGAAACTTTATTTGCAGACAGTGTTTCAGGATGTTTGCTTCTCATCAGTGCAGAGAAAGGAGTCTGATTAGGCTGGGTGAGAGGCCTCTGACATGAATTCTAATAGGTAACACACCACAATGTCCCTTGGAAGTGCATTGAGCTGTAGGTTGGATTGCTGCTAAAGGGGAAAACAAAACTCTTTAAATCTTCTTCCTTAGCTTGTGTGAACAAGTTGAGTGTGACCGGAGCGTGAGTGCAAATAGAAGTAAGTGTGTGACTTGTTTTTCAGTGACTTGGATTCAGGGAATTTGGAAGGGAGGGATTTGGACTGAATTGCTGTCTGTATTTTACTAACTCTTTACATTTCTTTTTACTTAACATTTCTTTCTAGTGCAATCCCCATTAGGAAATGCGCTCCATTATTGACAATGCTATCCAATGTACATCTTGCCACATGTATGCCATCCTTGAACAGCCGGTCGTGGGTGCATACTGCTGTGCGAGATGGGTCCACGTTGTGCATTTGGAATCCCAGGTACCGGATCTAAATGAGCAGCTGGCAACACAGATCCATTGACAATATGGAAAGGAGTCTGCTGCTCACAGAGCAGCTGCTCACTGGGGTAGATGTGGGAGTGGGTGGTAGTAGGGAGCTGCAGGACAGTGAAGCAGCTAGCTGGGTGACAGTTAGAATGGGGGGTAGAGGGAAGAGTGCCAGGGAGTCCTGATCTGGCACACTCCAATAAGTTTGCAAAATTGGCAGATGAGGGGGGTATCGGTACAGAGATAGTACTGCTGCAGCAAGGCATGTCCTCTGAAAGCCAGAGCAGTGTAAGCTCCAGTAAAGGGGGAAATAGGAGAGTAGGGCAGGCCCGGCAGGTGCTGGTAGTGGGGGACTCTATTAGGGGAATAGATAGGGCAATCTGTCACAAAGACAGGGATCGTCGAACAATGTGCTGCCTACCCAGCGCTCAAGTCCGACACATCGTGGATCGGGTTGACAGATTACTGGGAGGGGCTGGTGAGGAACCAGCGGTCATGGTGCACAGTGGCACAAATGACAAAGTTAGAGGTAGGTGGAAGATCCTTAAAATATGATTTCAGGGAATTAGGCTGCAAGCTTAAAGCAAGGACCTCCAAGGTCGTATTCTCTGAAATACTGCCTGTACCACGTGCCACACAAGAAAAGCATCGGGAGATTAGGGAGTAGAGATGAGCGGTGTTCAACTTGAACTGTTCGCCAATCTCAAATTCGAGCTGTTTTGGGCGGTGTTCGAGCCGTTTGGCGAACACGAACGATTTGAAAAAAATTCGACTGTTCAGGGTTATGTTCGATAACTGTTCGTGCACCGAAATCATAACTGGATTTTTTCTCAGTAATGCTGAAAATTAATGTTAATACGCTGTATGAGTGTACAGCGGGGCGGGGGGAGGGGCAGGGGATGGATCTCTGCAGAAATAATGAAGATCTCCATTTTTTTTTCTCTTTCCCGCATTTACAGTGGGGAGGCGCAATCTGTCAGCCTATCAGCAGTGCACACACGGAGCGAACTGCTTTTTTTCACACAAGCAAGTGCATGTGTCATTGGCAGTGTAGGTCACATGTCCTTGCCCTATAAGACCCAGCCATTTTTCCCGTTGCCACCTTTTTCTCACTGCTGCAGCTGCGTGTTAGACGGCACCGCTGTTGCTGTGTGCGCTATACTTTGTTAATTTCAAGCCAATTTTTGCACAAATCTACAGATAGCTTGGGAGTAGGGAAGAGTTGTGATTGCAGTCCTTTTAAGGACTAGGTTACATCATTTCCTACGACTTTTATCAGGCAGGTCTGTGCTCTTAAATAGATAGGTTGGGAGTAAAGACTAATTGAAATTTCAGTCCTTTTCAGGGCTAGGTTACATCAGTTTCTATCACTTTTTGCCAGGCAGGTCTGTGCCAGTGCTGTGCAAGTTTTTTTCACAGCATTTGGCTAAATCTAGCAAAGCAAATCCTTTTTGGACTATTGCAGAGTGTGTTAGTCAGTGGAGTAGCCTATCTGTGTTGCAAGCTACACCACCTGTGTATAGAATACAATTTTTGTTTACTGCACATAGTGAAGTAAAACATTTTGGGCATAGCATCATTCTATTAGTCCATCTATACTAACCTCCACCAGGTTGCAAATTCAATATAATTTTTTCCTGCATCGAGCTCTGAAAAAATATTTAGGCTTCTAGCAGTGTGTGGGACTTGTTCTATTAGTTCATCTATACTGACCTCCATCAGGTTGCAAATTCAATATAATTTTTTTCTGCATCTAGCTCTGAAAAAATATTTCGGCTTCTAGCAGTGTGTGGGACTTGTTCTATTAGTCCATCTATACTGACCTCCATCAGGTTGCAAATTCAATATAATTTTTTTCTGCATCTAGCTCTGAAGAAATATTTCGGCTTCTAGCAGTGTGTGGGACTTGTTCTATTAGTCCATCTATACTAACCTCCACCAGGTTGCAAATTCAATATAATTTTTTTCTGCATCTAGCTCTGAAAAAATATTTCGGCTTGTGGCAGTGTGTGGGACTTGTTCTATTAGTCCATCTATACTGACCTCCATCAGGTTGCAAATTCAATATAATTTTTTTCTGCATCTAGCTCTGAAAAACTATTTTGGTTGTGGCAGTGTGTGGGACTTGTTCTATTAGTCCATCTATACTGACCTCCATCAGGTTGCAAATTCAATATAATTTTTTTCGGCATCTAGCTCTGAAAAAATATTTCGGCTTCTAGCAGTGTGTGGGACTTGTTCTATTAGTCCATCTATACTGACCTCCATCAGGTTGAAAATTCAATATAATTTTTTTCTGCATCTAGCTCTGAAATAATATTTCGACTTTTAGCAGAGTGTGGGACATGTTCTATTAGTCCATCTATATGTCACGGGTGTGTCGCCACGAAGATCGTCACGATTACACAGCCTGACTTCTCGCAGCTGACTTTTTGGTGCTTTGTGTTTTTCGGCAGTGAGGGAGTTAATTCTCTCTCTCTCTGTGCTAGACGAGGTCCAGCCTCGCCCAGCTGCAATCAATGCTGCTGTAGTGAGACTCCTTCAAATGCCTGCTGGTCTGTTAGGGAAGTGTCGGTGAAAGCATTTCATGCAGACTAACAGAGCGGATCGTGGTATTTGGAGTTTCAGAGATAAGTGTATTCGGAGAGTTTTTTCCCTTCCTCGCTTTATCATTTATCTCCTTTCCCGTTGGTGTTTACCTTCTGTTGTAGTTGTGTAGTTTTTGTATGCAAGGTGGTTTTGGTTTTTCCCTTGTACTGTCTCGTTCGTCTAAGTACTGTGTGTGGGCATATTATTACTTGTCCCCTTTTGTTGTGATCGGGGTCCTTCTCAGGACTAGATTACTTAGGTGCAGGGATCCTCAGGAGGTAGGGGTTACGCTGGCGGCCTGGACCTCTGTACCTTTAACAGTACCTCCAGGTTGAGGGATTAGTCAGGGCCCCAGCTTAGGGTCAGCTTAGGCCCCCTACCTCCAGTATACAGAGACAGCGTGACATTTTCACCGACCACTTAGTTTTTCTCCAGCTACCATGGATCCAGTAGCCGGTCTAGCTCGGCAGTTGCAGAGTTTGTCCATGGAGTTGGCGGACGTTAGGTCCAAGGTTTTGTATCCTCAGGAGCAAGCTGGACCAGAACCTAAAGTAGCTCTCCCTGACAGGTTCACTGGGGGGCGGGACAAGTTTTTTGTTTTCCGGGAGGCATGCAAGTTGTACTTTCGGCTGCGGCCTCGGTCATCGGGGAGTGAAGAACAAAGGGTGGGAATTGTCATCTCGCTCCTACAAGGGGACCCACAATCTTGGGCGTTCTCTCTTCCCCCGGGCTCCCCGGCTCTCCAGTCAGTGGATAGGTTTTTCGCTGCTCTGGGACTCGTATATGATGACCCAGATCGGATCTCCCTTGCTGAGTCTAAGTTACGTAGGATCCAGCAGGGAGATCGTCCGGCGGAGGAATTCTGTTCGGAGTTCCGTAGGTGGGCCACGGACACCCAGTGGAATTACCCGGCTCTTAGGAGCCAGTTTTGTCAAGGTTTATCCGACAAATTACAGGATGTGTTGGCACATTATGACTCTCCCGCGTCACTGGAAGCCGCTATGGCCCTTGCTATTCGCGTTGACAGACGGCTTCGGGAGAGGTGCGGGATAACTCTACCCCCTGTGATGACTCCACCTCCTACAAGGTCCCCTCATATGGTGATTCCCCTGGTCAGTCCAGAGGAGCCTATGCAATTAGGAGGGACATCATTTCGGGGGAGGGGACCGGTGGTGCGCCATAAGACAGGAAGGTGTTTCTTCTGCGGGAGAAAGGGACATTTTATTGGGGGGTGTCCATCCCATCCCTTGCAGAGTGAAGAGTCGTCGGAAAACTGTTGATCCCAGGTTGTGTGGTGGACGGCAATCTGGGAGTAGGTATTTCGTCCCTAGGTTCGTCTCAGTTTCTCGTACCGGCGGAGGTGGTGGTGGGTACGAGAACTGAGAGGATATCTGTTCTTCTGGATAGTGGGGCCGGGGCTAATCTGGTTGATGCTCGGTTTGCCCGGGTTCAAGGTATGCGATTGAGTGAGTTGGCTAAACCCATCCCCATATTCTCGATCGATGCCAGGCCTCTCGGTCAGGGAAGTTTTTTGCAAGCTGTGCATGACGTAAAACTTCAAGTGGGGGTGATACATAAAGAACTGTTGTCTTGCTACGTGTCGGAGGGTCTTCCCACTCCTATAGTGTTGGGCCTTCCTTGGTTAACTAAGCATAACCCGGTTATTAATTGGCAAACCAGAGAGATAAGCCAATGGAGTAAATTCTGTAATAAAACTGCATGAACACGGTCATCGGTGCGGTTACTCCTTGGGTCTTACCTCCATTTCTGGCGGACTTTGAGGATGTATTCTCGGAGAAAGGGTGTCAGGAACTACCTCCTCATAGCGAGTATGACTGTTCTGTAAAACTGCTCCCTGAGACCAAGTTACCTAAAGCTAGGTTGTATAACCTTTCTGGTCCTGAGAGGCAGGCCATGAAGGATTATATTTCAGAAAGTCTGGCTAAGGGGCATATTAGACCTTCATCTTCACCGGTGGCTGCAGGGTTCTTCTTTGTTAAGAAGAAAGATGGAGGCCTACGCCCTTGCCTGGATTTCCGTGAACTTAATCGGATTACGGTCCGAGATCCGTATCCGCTCCCACTTATTCCCGATCTCTTTAATCAGATCATGGGCGCCAAATGGTTCTCTAAGTTGGATCTCAGGGGGGCATACAATCTGATTAGGATGAAGGAGGGGGATGAGTGGAAGACGGCATTTAACACTCCGGAGGGGCATTATGAGAACCTTGTCATGCCATTCGGTCTGACTAATGCCCCGGCGGTGTTCCAACACTTTGTTAATGACATTTTTCGCCGCCTGGTGGGACAGTTTGTTGTCATATATCTGGATGATATCTTAATTTACTCGCCGGATCTGGTGTCTCATCAGGAGCACGTTAGGCAGGTGTTACAGATCTTGCGGGATAATAAACTGTATGCCAAATGGGAAAAGTGTGTGTTCGCCGTACAGGAACTCCAGTTTTTAGGCTTCCTGGTTTCAGCGTCCGGTTTTCGTATGGACCCTGGGAAAGTGCGGGCAGTTCTTGAGTGGGATCGGCCAGAGAATCTTAAGGCACTACAATGTTTCCTGGGGTTTGCTAATTATTACCGGAAGTTCATTCGTAATTTCTCGTCCATGGTTAAGCCTCTCACAGACATGACTAAAAAGGGGACGGATTTTTCTAGGTGGTCTGACAAGGCTTGTCAAGCATTCTCCTCCTTGAAAAAATGTTTTGCCTCGGCACCCATACTCATTCAACCGGATGCGTCACAGCCATTCATTGTAGAGGTAGATGCTTCCGAGGTAGGGGTGGGAGCAGTATTGTCACAAGGTTCGTCCCCTGGTAAGTGGCATCCGTGCGCCTTTTTCTCTAAAAAATTGTCGTCCGCTGAGAGGAATTACGATGTCGGCAATAGGGAACTCTTGGCCATTAAGTTAGCTTTTGAGGAGTGGCGCCATTTTTTGGAGGGGGCAGTCCATCCAGTCACCGTCATCACCGATCACAAGAACCTGCTATATCTGGAGTCCGCGAAACATCTGAATCCCAGACAAGCTAGGTGGTCATTGTTTTTTACCAGGTTTAATTTTGTCGTTACATATCGTCCTGGGTCAAAAAATGTAAAGGCGGATGCCTTATCTCGTAGTTTCCCTGGGGCCGGGAATACGGACGACCCGATTCCTATCCTTCAGGAGGGGGTGGTGGTTTCGGCAGTATGCTCTGAGCTGGAGGAGGAGGTATTGGAGGCTCAGGGGGACGCCCCTGTTGGACCTCCGGGGAGACTGTTTGTTCCAGATCAGTTGCGACAAAAGGTGATCGAGGCACACCATAACTCAGTTTTTGCAGGACACCCGGGGAGTAGAGCAACTGTGGATCTCCTCTCGCGTCGGTTTTGGTGGCCTAACTTACATAAGGAGGTGGTAACTTTTGTCGCGTCCTGTGGGGTTTGTGCGCGCTCTAAGACCTCACATACCCGTCCGTCTGGGGCCCTCTTACCTTTGAAGATCCCGGAGCGTCCTTGGACTCATCTGTCTATGGACTTTATTACGGACCTCCCTCCGTCTTCGGGTAAAATGGTCATACTCGTTGTAGTGGACAGGTTCAGCAAGATGGCACATTTTATCGCTCTTCCGGCTCTCCCTAATGCTAAAACTCTTGCGCAGGTGTTCATTGGGGAGATTGTGAGGCTTCACGGGGTACCCTCCGAGGTGGTGTCTGATCGGGGGTCTCAGTTTGTGTCCAAGTTCTGTAAGGCGTTTTGTGCACGGCGGGGTATGCATTTGTCGTTCTCATCGACTTTTCATCCTCAGACCAATGGTCAGACGGAACGTATGAACCAGAGCTTGGAGACATATCTCCGGTGTTTTGTGTCAGAGAACCAGGAGGACTGGGCTTCTTTCTTACCTCTGGCAGAGTTTGCTCTTAATAATAGGCGGAGCGAGTCCACTGGTAAGTCCCCGTTTTTTGGGGCATATGGTTTTCACCCCCAGTTTTGTACTTTCAGTAGGGGGGGCTCTTCGGGGGTTCCTGAGGAGGAACGATTTTCCTCATCACTCGCTTCAGTATGGAGAGGGGTGCTGAAGAATCTGAATACTATGGGGAACCGATACAAACGTATGGCTGATAGGAGGAGAGTGTCTGGTCCGGACCTAAGTGTGAACGATCGGGTATGGTTGTCTACCAGGAATATAAAACTTAAGGTTCCCTCCTGGAAACTGGGTCCCAGGTTCATCGGGCCGTACAGAATGAGTTCTATTATTAATCCGGTGGCATTCCGTCTTGACCTCCCCCCTACGTTTAAAATTCACAACATGTTCCACAGATCGTTGCTTAAGAGGTATGTGGCGCCGGTGGTACCGTCACCTTTACCTCCCCCTCCAGTGGTGGTCAAGGGTAACTTGGAGTTCCAGGTATCGAGGGTCATCGATTCACGCTTTAATCGCCGGTCCCTTCAGTACCTGGTTCATTGGAAAGGGTATGGTCCTGAGGAGAGGATGTGGGTTCCTGCGTCGGATATTAACGCAGACCGATTAGTTCGGGCCTTCCACACGACTCACCCGGATAAACCTGGCCCTGAGGGTCCGGAGGCCCCTCGTAGAAGGGGGGGTACTGTCACGGGTGTGTCGCCACGAAGATCGTCACGATTACACAGCCTGACTTCTCGCAGCTGACTTTTTGGTGCTTTGTGTTTTTCGGCAGTGAGGGAGTTAATTCTCTCTCTCTCTGTGCTAGACGAGGTCCAGCCTCGCCCAGCTGCAATCAATGCTGCTGTAGTGAGACTCCTTCAAATGCCTGCTGGTCTGTTAGGGAAGTGTCGGTGAAAGCATTTCATGCAGACTAACAGAGCGGATCGTGGTATTTGGAGTTTAAGAGATAAGTGTATTCGGAGAGTTTTTTCCCTTCCTCGCTTTATCATTTATGTCCTTTCCCGTTGGTGTTCCCTCTGTTGTAGTTGTGTAGTTTTTGTATGCAAGGTGGTTTTGGTTTTTCCCTTGTACTGTCTCGTTCGTCTAAGTACTGTGTGTGGGCATATTATTACTTGTCCCCTTTTGTTGTGATCGGGGTCCTTCTCAGGACTAGATTACTTAGGTGCAGGGATCCTCAGGAGGTAGGGGTTACGCTGGCGGCCTGGACCTCTGTACCTTTAACAGTACCTCCAGGTTGAGGGATTAGTCAGGGCCCCAGCTTAGGGTCAGCTTAGGCCCCCTACCTCCAGTATACAGAGACAGCGTGACACTATACTAACCTCCACCAGGTTGCAAATTCAATATAATTTTTTTCTGCATCTAGCTCTGAAAATATATTTCGGCTTCTAGCAGTGTGTGGGACTTGTTCTATTAGTCCATCTATACTGACCTCCATCAGGTTGCAAATTCAATGTAATTTTTTTCTGCATCTAGCTCTGAAAAAATATTTAGGCTTCTAGCAGTGTGTGGGACTTGTTCTATTAGTCCATCTATACTGACCTCCATCAGGTTGCAAATTCAATACAATTTTTCTCTGCATCTTGCTCTGAAAAAATATTTCGGCTTTTAGCAGTGTGTGGGACTTGTTCTATTAGTCCATCTATACTGACCTCCATCAGGTTGCAAATTCAATACAATTTTTTTCTGCATCTTGCTCTGAAAAAATATTTTGGCTTCTAGCAGTGTGTGGGACTTGTTCTATTAGTCCATCTATACTGACCTCCATCAGGTTGCAAATTCAATATAATTTTTTTCTGCATCTAGCTCTGAAAAAATATTTAGGCTTCTAGCAGTGTGTGGGACTTGTTCTATTAGTCCATCTATACTGACCTCCATCAGGTTGCAAATTCAATATAATTATTTTCTGCATCTAGCTCTGAAAAAATATTTCGGCTTCTAGCAGTATGTGGGACTTGTTCTATTAGTCCATTTATACTGACCTCCATCAGGTTGCAAATTCAATATAATTTTTATCTGCATCTAACCCAGCCAATACTTTTGGGCTAATACCACAGTTTTGCCACTCAGCTCTGCTCGGCTCCCATCCATTGTTTTTTGTGCAAACAACTCCAGAGTTGTGAATTAGTTAACCACCAAAATGAGTGGAAAAAGGCCTGCTGCTGGTGGAAAGGGGAATAGGCGTGTTGGGAAGGGAAAAAAAGGTTGTGTCCGTGGGGTAGGTGTTAAAGCAACAGTAACATCTGCAGAAGAAAGACCATCTTCCAGCCAAACTAAGATGTCTACTTCTTTTAGCGGACAATGTGATAAGATCCCTTTCTTATGGCCACGCCAATCGCTACAAATTCCAAATGAGGCACAAAAACAGCAGGTGCATCAACGGATATCAAGTGCTCCTTTAAGTGGGCTCTCCTCCACCTCAACTTCAACATCACAAATACTCCAGTCCTCAGAGGTGTCACCCCAATCGCACTTGCTTCCTCACAGCTCCCAAGTCTCCAGCTGCCCGTCTGAGTATGGGGTAGAACAGATGGTTGAGTCTGCAGAGCTGTTTACTCATACTATAGCCTGGGAATCAGAGGTCGGCTCCAGAACTTCTGTGAATCCAGACGAGGAAATGATCTGCACTGATGCCCAGAATCTTTATGAGTCGGATCCAGGGCCAGACGCAGAAGGTTCTGATCATAATGTAGACCCTTGTTCCCAAACTGTAACTCTTGTTGGTGGAGACAATGAGGAAGACGATGATGAGACTCAATTACCTGATTGGAGCGACAACTTTAGTTTTTTGTCAGGGCAGGAACAGGTTGGCTCTGAGGACGACGGGTGTGATAACACACAGGGTGATGATGATGAGGTTGGAGATCCCACTTACTGTCAACCCACAGTCAGCCAGTCGATGAGGTCAGCAGAGGAGGTGGAGGAGGATGCTAGCGACGACGAGGTCAGGTTGCGCCTTCCTGGACAGAGGCGTAGTACTGGAAGCATGTCAACAACTGCATCCTCAAACACAACTCTGCCTCTGACCCCAAGTCGTGGTGGCTCTTCAGGTCTCATGGGTGCTAAGCCTTGCATAGCCTGGGCATTTTTTCAGATTGATAAAGATGACCCAACTCGTGTTATCTGTAACATTTGTCAGCAAAAACTAAGTAGAGGCCAAAAAATACATAGTTTGAGTACTTCATGCATGAACCGGCACATGGATATGAAGCATAAGTTGCAGTGGGAAGCTCACTGTGCTACAATGCGGCCTAGCCGGCCGGGCCAACCACCGTCTGCCACATCTTGTACATCCGCGGCCTCTTCATCCTCTGTGACTGGGGGGACAGCGGTCACACCTGTTTTGGGACGCAGACCTGCCACCTCTTTACCCGCAACAGCCAGAGTGATTGGCAGGTCATCATTTTCTTTGGAGGTGGAAACACCAGCTGGTGTTCAGCGCTGTCGGACATCGATAGCACCACCTTTGTATCTAGGCAACCTAACATGTCCACCTGCATCTTCCTCACAGACCGGCAGTTTGCCGGGCACACCCTTCTCAACCCCGTCTAAGCACAAGAGCCAGCCCTCGGTCCCTCAGATGTTGACAAGTGAAAGACCATTTCCTCCTAGTCATGAGAAAGCTAAGAGGTTGAATTTCACCATCTGCAAGCTCTTGGCTACAGAAATGCTGCCTTTCCGCCTGGTGGACACAGAGGATTTTCGAGACCTTATGTCCGTCGCAGTGCCCCAGTACCAGATGCCCAGTCGGCACTACTTCTCAAAGAAAGGTGTGCCTGCGCTCCACTATCATGTCAAACACAACATCACCGCTTCTTTGAGAAACTCTGTGTGTGACAGGGTGCATTTCACCACAGACACTTGGACGAGTAGGCATGGACAGGGGCGTTACATGTCGCTGACTGGACACTGGGTAACTATGGTGACAGCAGGACAAGGGGCTGCAGTCCAAGTCTTGCCGCCCCCACATGTTGTGCGTCAATCCTCTTTATCTCAAAGTTCCTCCACTGCTTCTGCCTCCTCAACCTCCTCTCGGTCCTCCACCTGCACCAAAAGCCTGTATAGTCAAGCCACAAGCTTTCTAACTGCGCAGACGGGATCCTGCACACCTCCTTACTATGCTGGCAGCAGGGCTCAACGTCATCAGTCGGTTTTTACTTTGAAATGTCTGGGAAATGTGAGTCACACAGCTGAGGAGTTGTGGTCAACTCTGGAGAACTAGTTTCATGAATGGTTGTCTCCACTGGACCTGAAACCAGGGAAGGCCGTATGCAACAATGCTGCAAACCTGGGTGCGGCCCTTCAACGGGGCAATGTCACACACGTGCCTTGTATGTCTCACGTGTTGAACCTGGTTTCCAGCAATTTTTAGCCCATTATCCCGGACTAGATGGCCTTCTGCAGAGGACACGGTCGCTGTGTGCTCACTTTCGCCATTCGCATCCCACAGCTCAGCAACTTACATCTCTACAGAAGTCGTTGGGCCTGCCACTTCACCGGCTAAAATGCGATGTGCCTACCCGGTGGAATTCAACTCTGCACATGTTGCAACGACTGTGGCAGCACCGACAAGCCCTGGTGCAATACGTTCTGACGTAAAGCCTGGGCCAACGAGATCCAGAGGTGGGGCAAATCACGCTGGAGGAGTGGTCTCAGATCAGGGACCTATGCACCCTTCTGCACAGTTTTGAAATGGCGACGAAGATGTTTAATGCTGACGATGCCATTATCAGCATGACTATTCCGGTGATTTACATGCTGGAGCACATGTTAAACAGAATTCGGAGTCAGGTGGTGGCACAAGAGGAGGTGGAGGAAGTAGAGGAAGAGGAGTTGTATGCGGAAGGGCTAACATCTGCAAGGTCCAGACGGTCGGCAGCACCAAGGCGGCAGGCATGTGAGGGGGGGGGGATGGTTTTACCAGGGCGCATGGTAGCAGCCAAACTAGTGAGGAAGGTGCAGGAGCCCAGGAAGAAGTGGAGGACGAACTGATGGAAGACTCATCAGATGAGGGAGACCTTGATCACATTTCTGTTGTGCGAGGTTGGGGGGAGAGGACAGAGGAATGAAGCATGATTGTCACCTCGCTACCAACACAACAGGAACTTGGTGCTCCTGGATGCGCAACACACATGAGTGCCTTCTTGCTGCACTACCTGCAACATGACCCTCGAATTGTGAGAATTAGAAATAATCCTGACTACTGGGTTGCCACACTGTTAGATCCCCGGTACAAAAGTAAATTTGCAGAAATTTTTCTGCCATAGAAAGGGATGCACGCATGCAGGAGTATCAACAGAGACTGTTGCAGAATCTTACATGTGCTTTTCCACAAAACACCACTGGTGCACGTAGTGAATCTCACAGTTCCAACTTGACAACCGTGGGATTGTCGAGTGTTCAGCACTCCAACCGTAACAGAAACACAGTATCTGCTGGTAACATCAATTTTGCGGAATCATTTCACCACTTTTTTAGCCCATCCTTTGCAAGGCCACAGGAGACAAGAAGTCTGACACATAGACAATGCCTAGAGACGATGGTACAGGAGTATCTAAAAAGTAAACATTGAAGCCATGACTGTGTCACTGGACCCTTGCTCTTTTTGGGCTTCCAATCTGGATAAATGGCCGGAGCTCGCCACTTACGCCTTGGAGATCTTGTCATGCCCTCCAGCCAGCGTTCTGTCTGAATGTGTGTTCAGCGCTGCTGGTGGTGTGCTGACAGATAAGCGCACGCGGCTCTCCACTGATAATGTAGACAGACTCACGTTCATAAAGACGAACAAATCATGGATCCGAAATGACTTTTCTACCCCTGTGTCATCCTGGGGAGAGTAAAAGCTTGATGATTGGTTAAAATCACCTCACCAACCGTTTTAAGCTTTCAAATTACTAATCATGTTTATCTGTATCTTGGCTGGAAAATAATTTGGGCTTTGTAGCAGTGTGCAGTACTGATTCTATTAGGCCATCTATACTAAACTCCACCAGATTTAAAATTACTAATCATGTTTATCTGTATCTTGGCTGGAAAATAATTTGGGCTTTGTAGCAGTGTGCAGTACTGATTATATTAGGCCATCTATACTAAGCTCCACCAGATTTAAAATTAATAATAATTTTTAGCTGCATCTAGCCCGGAAAATAATTTTGGGGCTCCGAGATGCGCAAGACACATAAGTGCCTTCTTGCTGCACTACCTGCAACATGACCCTCAGATTGTCAGAATTCGAAGTAATCCTGACTACTGGGTAGCCACACTCTTAGATCCCCCACTCTCTTCGATCAACCTTTTCATTTTAATAAAGAACAAAAAAATTGTAATTTTTGAAATTATAAGCATTAGCAGGTTATTAGAAACTGAAATCAAACAGTTTTCAACTCAAAACTTTATTCTAGGTGATGTTACATTTGCACATAGGACCCCTTGTTCAAAAGGAGCTTCTGTACTCTCTCGTCCATTGAATTTGTCAGGTTTTGGATGGTTTCTGCTTCAATTGTTTTGCATGAGGACAGAATACCCTCCCAGAGCTGTTGCTTAGATGTGAACTGCCTCCCGCCATCATAGACACTCCTTTTGATGATGCTCCAGAGGTTCTGAATGGGGTTGTGGTCAGTGGAGCATGGGGGTCACACCATAAGTTTGTCCCCTTCTATGCCCATATCAGCCAGAGATGCAGATGCGTTATGTGCAGCATGAGACGGTGCATTATCATGCATGAAAATGATCATGCTGCGGAATACACGGTTCTTCTTCTTGAACCATGGCAGGAAGTGCTGTTTGAGAAGCTCCACATACATTATGGAGTTCATCTTTACCCCTTCAGGGATCCTAAAGGGGCCGACAATCTCTCTCCCCATGATTCCAGCCCAAAACATTACTCCACCTCCTCCTTGTTGGCGCTGTAGCCGTGTTTGCATGAGGTGTCCATCAACCAGCCATCCTCCACTCCATCCATCTGGACCATCGAGCGTTGCACGGCACTCATCCGTGAACAAAACAGTTTTGAAGTCAGTCTTCATGTATTGCTTGGCCCACTGGATCCGTTTCTGCTTGTGTGCAGTGGATAGAGGAGGTCGACAGGATGGCTTACGCACAGCTGCAAACGTCTGAAGGACTCTGCATCTTGTTGTTCGGGGGACGTTGGAGGCACCAGCAGCTTCAAAAACTTGTCTGCTGCTATGACAAGGCTTTTTTGCCACTGCTCTTTTAACATGATGTAATTGCCTGGAGGAAAGAGTCCTCAATTTTCCCTTATCAGCACGCACACGTGTGTACTGTGAATCAGCTACATACTTCTTGATTGTGCGATGATCAGGATGAAGTGTCTTGGCAATGTTGATTGTAGTCATGCCTTGATCTAACACTCCACAATTTGTTGCTTCTCAGCAGCAGACACATCCTTTTTCTTTCCCATTTTGGCAGAAAATGTAGGCTGCTTAATAATGTGGGACAGCCTTCTTAAGTAGTCTTGCCTTTCATTGGACACACCTGCCAAACTAATTAGCACAGGTGTCTGCAATTGCTTACAGTGATATAAAGAGCCCTGACACACATCACCATCAATGAGTTTAACTGACAAACAAACAAATTCTTCCCTTATCACTCCTAAACACTTTTTGCATAATAATTTGGAACACAGTGTACATGTGCTTTTCCACAAAACACCAGTGGTTCATGTAGTGAATCTTACAGTTCTAACTTGCCAACCGTGGTCTGTATGGAGTTGTTCAATAAAGGGCACAAAATTAAGATAACATAGACGGGAGAGGTCTCTATGAATAGGAATTCCTAAGTATTTGATACCCTGTGAGGGCCAGGCAAAGGGAAAGTTGGACTGGATGGAATTCTGTATGGATTTGGGGACGGAGACATCGAGGGCCTCAGACTCTTGATTTTAAAATTTGACCATGTAACAAAGTGATCTATTTCAGCCATAACAGCAGGGATGGATATATGTGATTGAGTGATATATACTAGGACATCATCAGCAAATGCAGAGCACTTGTACTCGGTGCCTCCCACCTCAATCCACCTAATGTTGGGGTTATGGAGAATTGATGAGAGCAGGTGCTCCGTCACTAGGATGTATAAAAGAGGGGACAAAGGACATCCCTGCCTTGTCCCATTGGTGATTATGAAAGGTGATGAAAATGTTCCAATTATCTTCAGCCTAGGTGACGTATTGCGATACAGGGCCGTGATTTTGCCTATAAAAGGGTCCCCTAGACCCCTACCCCAAGTTTTTTAAGGGAATAATATATGGCGTGCCAGGAGACTCCATGGAGTGCTTTCTCAGCATCCAATGAGAGTATCTAATTACAAATTTTTAACTGCATCTAGCCCAGGAAATTCTTTGTGCCAAGTAGCAGTGTCTGCTAGTCAGCGGATTATCCCAGCTGTTATGCAAGCTACACCACCTGTAGTTTGGACACTTAATTTTTTCAAAGGAAATGGTTCGGGCCCCCGGGACACTCAGTGAAGAGCATCGGGGAGACACCCCAAGGCATAGGGGCTGGGACTGGCGGTAGGACGCCTTGCGGTGGACCGCCGAGCTCGATCCTTATAAAAGCTTTTTAACTGCAGCAGCTTTAGTGGACGCTACTGGAGCTGGAATTACGCGGTTGCTGGCATGAGACTTCCCCTCCAATAGATCCTTGTAAATGGATTTAAAGTGTATTCATTAAAATTAGAGAGACAATTTAAATTAAAAAGCTTAGACCTGCCTCCACCACAGGGGGGCTCGTTCGACCCACCAGCGGACAGGCACCAGTATTGGGAGAGGGGGGCTGGCCATCAGGGTCCACCGCAGCTCTGGCACAAACCCGGCGACACGGAGGTCGCAAGGGCAGGAACGGACTGGCCGTGTCGACTTTCCACTTTTTTGGTTTTAGAAGGGCATGACATGCCTATATCTGTGTCTCCCCCTCCTTTTACTCCTCCACCTCTTTTCTTTTTGCATGACTATATGTACTTGTCACTTTTCTATGTGTTAGTTGTGTCTTCTGAGCAGTTTGTCAGCTTTTGGACACCTTTGAAGGTGTTTTCTATGTATTTCTCTTTGTTTTTGTTTGCCTTCCATTGGTTTTAATGGTGTTCAAAGGTGTTCAACGAACAGTTCGACGAACAGTTCGGCGAACATACGGGTGTTCGACGAACCGAACCGAACTCGAACACTACGGGGGTGGCTCAACACTATTAGGGAGATAAATAAGTGGCTCAGGAATTGGTGTAAGAAGTGGAGGTTTGGGTTCATGGAGAACTGGGCCGACTTCTCAGTTGGCTACAGGTTCTACGCCAGGGACGGGCTGCACCTCAATGGAGAGGGTGCAGCTGTGCTGGGGGAGAAAATGGTGAGAAGGTTGAGGAGTGTTTAAACTAGGGAATGGGGGGGAGGGTATTCATTTTATAGGTGGGGAAGATGGTGACCTGGGCACAAAAACAAATTGGGGGTGGGGTTAGAACAGTCAATATATTAAGAAGGAATAGAGGTACAGAGAGATACATAAAATGCATGTACACTAATGCCAGAAGCCTCATCAACAAAATGGAGGAATTAGAATTAATTTTGTTGAAAAGTAATTATGACATGGTGGGGATATCTGAGACATGGCTGGATGAGAGCCATGACTGGGCAGTTAATTTACAGGGCTATAGTCTGTTTAGAAATGACCGTATAAACAAGCGAGGGTGGTGGTGTGTGTTTATATGTAAAATCATCCTTAAAACCCATCTTGCGTGAGAATATATGTGAATCTAATGAAAATGTAGAGTGCCTATGGGTGGAGATAAGGGGAGGGGGAAAAATAATAAATTACTTATAGGGGTTTGTTATAAGTCTCCAAAAATAATGGAAGTAGTGGAGAATATCCTCATAAAGCAAATAGATGAAGCAGAGACTCAAGGAGAAGTCATTATTATGGGGGACTTCAACTACCCTGAAATACATTGGGGAACTGAAACCTGTAGTTCAAGCAAAGGTAATAGGTTTTTGACAACTATGAGAGACAATTACCTTTCACAACTGGTTCAGGATCCAACAAGAAGGGGGGCACTGCTAGACCTAATATTAACCAACAGGTCAGACCGCATATCAAATATACGAGTTGGGGGTCACTTGGGTAATAGTGATCACAAAATAATAAGTTTTCATGTATCCTTTAATAAGATGCATAGTAGAGGGGTTACAAGGGCACTAAACTTCAGGAAGGCAAATTTCCAACGGTTGAGAGATGATCTTAGTGCAATAAACCGGGACAATATCCTGAGACATAAAACTACACAAAGCAAATGGGAGACATTTATTAGCATCCTGAATAGGACAATATATACCCTATGGGAATAAACATGTTAGGAAATAGGAGGAAACCTCTATGGCTAAATAGAGCTGTAAGGGGCGCAATAAGTGACAAAAGGAAAGCATTTAGAGAGCTAAAGCAAGTAGGTAGTGATGAGACATTAAATAAATACAGAAAATTAAATAAATTCTGTAAAGACCAAATCAAGACAGCAAAGATTGAGACAGAGATACTCATTGCCAGAGAAAGTAAAAATAATCCCCAAATATTCTTTAACTACATAAATAGTAAAAAACTTAAAAATGATAGTGTTGGCCCCCTTAAAAATAGTCTGGGTGAAATGGTGGATGAGGATGAGGAAAAAGCCATTATGCTAAATTATTTTTTTTCAACAGTATTTACACAAGAAAATCGCATGATAGAAAACATGATTAGTGATGACAAAAATTCTCCATTAAATGTCACCTGCTTAACCCAGCAGGAAGTACGGCGGCATCTAAAAATCACTAAAGTTGACAAATCCCCGGGCCCGGATGGGATACACTCGCGAGTACTGCAGGAATTAAGTAACGTCATAGATAGACCATTATTTTTAATCTTTAAAGATTCCATAATAACAGGATCTGTACCACAGAATTGGCGTATAGCAAATGTGGTGCCAATTTTCAAAAAGGGGACAAAAACCGATCTTGGAAATTATAGGCCAGTAATCTTAACCTCTACTGTAGGTAAAATCCTGGAGGGTTTCTTAAGAGATGCTATACTAGAGAATCTGAAGAAGAATAACCTCATGGCCTAATATCAACATGGGTTTACGAGGGACCGTTCCTGTCAAACTAATCTGATCAGCTTTTATGAGGAGGCAAGTTCCGGACTGGACCAAGGAAATGCAGTGGATGTCGTATATGGACTTTTCAAAAGCTTTTGATATGGTTCCACACAAAAGGTTGATACATAAAATGAGAACAATGGGGATAGGGGAAAATATATGTATTTGGGTTAAGAACTGGCTCAGTGATAGGAAACAAAGGGTGGTTATTCATGGAACACACTCAGACTGGGTCTCAGTTAACATTGGGGTACCACAGGGGTCAGTATTGGGCCCGCTTCTTTTTAACATTTATTAATGACCTTGTAGGGGGCATACAGAGTAGTATTTCAATATTTGCAGATGACACTAAACTCTGCAGGGTAATCAATACAGAGGAGGACAATTTTATATTACAGGAGTATCCATGTAAACTAGAAGCTTTGCCTAATAAATGGCAAATGAGCTTTAATGGGGATAAATATAAGGTAATGCACTTGGGCAGAGGAAATAAAATGTATAATTATATGCTTAATTGCATAACCCTGGGCAAAACTGTAACTGAAAAAGACCTGGGTGTATTGGTGAATGACAAGCTCACGTTTGGTGGCCAATGTCAGGCTGCTGCTGCAAAGGCAAATAAAATAAAGGAATGCATTAAAAGAGGCATAGATACTCATGAGGAGAACATAATTTTACCTCTATACAAGTCACTAGTGCAACCACACTTAGAATACCGTGCACAGTTGTGGTCTCTGGAGTTTAAGAAAGTCGTAGCTGAACTAGAGCGGGAGCAGAGAAGAGCGACCAAGGTTATTAGAGGACTTTGGGTCTGCAATACCAAGACAGGTTATTACACGTGGGGTTATTTAGTTTGGAAAAACAAAGGCTTAGGGGTGATCTTATTACTATTGTGGGGCAGCTACATTGCTATAGTGATCTAGTATGTTTGTTTATGCTATTTTCTTCCCCCTCAGGTGACTGGTCACATGACTGTGACATAGCTCAGGTCCTGTGCGCACAGAATGTCTGTCTGATCACATGACTGTGACATCAGCAAGGTCCTGTCTGTGTGTGTGTGTGTGTGTGTGTGTGTGTGTGTGTGTGTGTGTGTGTGTGTGTGCTGCAGGATATATAAACCCTGGGTGATTTGTGACAGGTGTGTTCCTGTGTGGGTGTTCCTGTGTGTGTTCCTGTGTTGGGAGTTCCTGTATTGGGAGTTCCTGTGTTGGGAGTTCCTGTGTTGGGAGTTCCCGTGTGGACACCGTGTGAGAGGCACGAGACTGTTCCCTGTGTGTGGGGGAACACCGCTCGTGTGAGGCCTGGTGGAATCCTGGGAGGTGAAGCCTGGATCCTTGTATGGGAATGTAAGGGATGCCAGTAAGCCTCGGAGTGCCAGACAAGCGTCCTGGAGGGCAGAGCCTGGATCTGAGAGTGTGAGAGATGCCAGTGGCCTTGGACGGGAGGAGGGCTGGAGACCACACTTGGTAAGCCCTAGAGCCACAGTGGTGGCGGAACAAAGCGGACTGAAGCAGCTGCAACCCGGGCAAAGGTAAAATACTGCTTGATATGGACATTGATGTGGACATTGATATAAGTGACTTTGCGGAGGGATGTAACTGAGAGCCAAGAGGGCCTGTCTGCTAGCTGCAGGGCTCCTGGATATTATATATGTGTAACATGCCGATGAGCCACTAAGATGGACTGAGTGATCAGCAGTTTATGGAGTTAATAAACTGCTGAGTTGAGAAGTACCTAAAAATATGGTTGGTGTGTTTTAAATTGACGCAGCGAAGCGAGTATCCCCCAGGATAATGACAAGTGCTCCATACATGTGGTTCGAGAGTGGGGGCAACTTCAGTCTGGTTGCTGGGGGCAACTGAAGTCCGGTTGCTAGGTGCAACTGCACAGGACGACGAGTGTGGATAAAGCATCTTGCTGCAACTCGGCGGGGTTGCGAAGATTGTCGTCGCACTCAAATCCGGTTGTTTGCTGCAACTCGGTGGGGTTGCGAAGATCATCGTCGCACTCAAACCCGGTTGTTTGCTGCAACTCGGCGGGGCTGCGAAGATTGACGTCGCACTCAAATCCTGTTTTGCGGTGGCTCGGCGGGGCCACGAAATTTTTTTCGGGGAGAGCGGTGAAGTTCAAGTGTGAACAGTGTACCGTGATGGCTGTGAGCAAAGCAGCAGATGTGTTGGGAGCTGTTGAACAATTGAGGGACCGGTTGGGACCGGATCAGGTATTTGAGAAACTCTTACAGGACATGGTGCAGGAACCGCAGGAGCTGTGGGCACCGTATAGAATGGCGGAAGTGGACCATTCTATGAACTCTCCGGGGGCGCCAGTGTTGTCGCAAAGTGCCCGGGGAGGTGGTAAGAGATGTTGTGAACTGAGTCCTAAGACTGTCACTGATGTTTTTTGTAAAAATTCCCTTACAGGTGTGGTTGTTAAAAAGGGGGCGGAGTCTAAAAAAGGGGCAGATTTTCACAAGAGTGTGGAGTGTAGAAAACTGAAAATTGTTACTGGTGGTGGGTTGGTACCCCCTAAAAATGACAATTTGACCGTTGAGAGCGGGGTGACTCCAGTGGAGGGGGTTGACGTCCAAGTGGGAGGTGACCTGTTAGTCCACAACACCATGGGGAGTGACACAGACCCCATAGCTGATAGTGACACTACGGAAGTAGAAGGAGAGGTCAGTCAGGAGGGGATAGATGAGGTGAGAAAGTCAACCTCGCGTCGACGGCGCAAGGGCCATAAAAAGGTTGCTCCGGTAGTCTTGGCTGAAAATGAAAATAAAGGAGATGTAATGCTTTGTGCTGTTGTTACAAGGGTGGATCCTCCTTCAGAGGCAGAAGAGGAGGTGACGGACCTGGAGAACGTGTCCTCAGACCAGCGGAGCCTGGAGTCTGAACGGCAGAGGGTATACCAGGTTGTGAAGAACTTACAGCGAGATCTAAAGGGAAGCAACGAGGAAGTTGTCCAGTGGAAGGAGATGTTCCACGCAATTAAGGAGGACTACCGCAAAATCAAGGAGGAGGTTTTGCAGTTGAAGCTGGAGAAGGAGGCGCGGCAGGATGGAGTTTCTGGAAGCGATCCAGGCCTGGTACGACTGCGCGAACAGTTCAACCGGGTACTGTCTGACTCCAAGAAGGAGTGTGGTGAGCGCAGTAGGGAACTGCAACAAATTAAGAGAGATTATGGGGATCTCCTCAAGGTGAAAGAAAAACTAGAGGAGGATAAGGCGGATGCAGAGCAAGTGCGCCAAGTGGTTGAGACCACTCTGCAAGATATCCGTGAGGAGAATGATGATCTCCGCAGAAAGACCCTAGGTCTGGAAGCTCAGGTGAAGGAGCTACAGATGTCCTGTGATACTATCCAGAAGGCGGAGACGTACCTTAAGGAAAGGCTCAGCAAGATGGAAGCTGAGCGGGAAAAGATGGAGGAGTCCATCGGAGAAGCCACAGACCAGGGCCAGGAGTGGGTCGCTGGTGATGGGAGGTATGAAGCAAATACCTCCTCGAGTGATGTGAGCTCGGATGATTCGGTGGATGACGGAGCTGAGATCAAGGAGCTCAAGGAGTTGATACAAGTTCAATGGACGCAAGAGAAGCTTGAGAGACTGACTGTTGAGAGCCGAGTGGGCGCATTGGAGACAGAGATGTCTGAGAGAACCCTACTGTTAAGGGAGCAGTTGAAGCAGGAAGAGCTTCAGAGATGGGCTGCTGAGAGGCGAGTAGCTGAGCTAGAAAATGAAGTTTTAGAGCTCAAAGGTCGCCAAGCAAAGTGTCACGCAGTGAACGAGGCCTTCTTGGAGAAGGGAGAAGGCAAACAAGTTGCACTTGCTCCCTTATACCATGAGAGGGTGGACCTGAGGAGAGCTAAGAGTAGGGTAACGGAAGATAAAAGTGAAATGGAAGTGGTCAGGACGAAAATTTGTGAAGTTGTGGCTGTGAGTCAGCTCAGGGGAAGCATCCAGGGTGAAGAAGCTGGAAGTCAGTTGTCCCTGAAACCTGAGCTGGTTGATCATCTGGAAACCACTGGTGAGACCGAAACGTCTCGGTACAAGTGCCTCGTAGATGTATCCGAGGACTTGAGGGAAGAATGCACCAGTGAGTCCGTGCATGCAAAGTTTAAGAAGGCCGTGGGAGCCTGTAAGGTGTACTTGACCTCAGAGGCTAGACAGCTGGTGGTCCTGTCCATGACCGAAGTCACAGTGAAGAGGGTGGCGATCCTAAGTGACATACATTGGCGATGTATTCGCACGAAGCGGTTTCTCCGGTTAAAGACGGAGCAAGCCGCTAGACAACTGGAGCTGATGAGGAAGGCTCACAGTCTGCGTGAAGAGGTCATCCGGGTGCCTCATGTTCTGGTGAGAGAGCTCATTGGGAGAAATGGCCGAGCCATGCAGATAATGGTGAAGAAGTCTGGTGTGGTGAAAGTAAGCAGTCCACATGATCGTCAGGACTGGATACCGGAAGAAGACGGCATGGTATCGTTCTATGCTGTAGGAACGGAAGAAAGTCTTGCAGATATGAGAATGCTGGTGGAGTACCGAGTGACCTACCTGCGAGAGGTGGAAAAGTTGAATCTCGCTAGACTGCGAGTGGGTAGACAGCATCATCTGAGCAGCAGAAGATGGCAGCCGTCTAGAAAGTGTGAGACCAGACGGAGAAAGGGCCCCTTAAATATCAGAACAGCTGAGGTTAGGGACCTTTCAAGATGTCCTGGGAGGGGGCGTGGGTTTGGAGGTAGTGAGACCTCCAGTGACTCAGGGTTGAGTGGCCCATACAATCGACTCAATAGTGGACGGAACCATGTGGAGTCGCACTGTTGTATTGACCGCTGGGAGCGAGGGAGACCTGGTAGGGTTTCGACTGACCGCTGGGAGCGGGGGAGACCTGACAAGGTTACGACTGACCGCTGGGAGCAGGGGAGCCGCTGGGAGCGGGGGAAGTCTGACAAGTTTACGACCCGGAAATGTAACTTGACGAAGTCGGTGACAATGGCAGATAGTAGGTCCCAGAGGAATGGGCTAATATCATTGACTAATGTTCCAGGAGCTGAGCAGCGCAACTGTCAAGTTCACGGTCTCTGTGTGAACTGTGGGTTATAGACTGTTTGTGTATATTGTGTGTTCAACCCCACAAGTTTGAACAGAGGGGGGGAATATGTGGTGCAGCGGCATTGCTATAGTGATCTAGTATGTCTGTTTATGCTATTTTCTTCCCCCTCAGGTGACTGGTCACATGACTGTGACATAGCTCAGGTCCTGTGCGCACAGAATGTCTGTCTGATCACATGACTGTGACATCAGCAAGGTTCTGTCTGTGTGTCTGTGTGTGTGTGTGTGTGTGTGTTCTACAGGATATATAAACCCTGGGTGATTTGTGACAGGTGTGTTCCTGTGTTGGGAGTTCCTGTGTTAGGTGTTCCCATGTGGACACCGTGTGAAAGGCACGAGGCTGTTCCCTGTGTGTGGGGGAACACCGTTCGTGTGAGGCCTGGTGAGGCCTGGTGGACTCCTGGGAGGTGAGGATGTATGAGAGTGTAAGGGATGCCAGTAAGCCTCGGAGTGCCAGACAAGCGTCCTGGAGGGCAGAGCCTGGATCTGAGAGTGTGAGAGATGCCAGTGGCCTTGGACGGGAGGAGGGCTGGAGACCATGCTTGGTAAGCCCTAGAGCTACAGTGGTGGCGGAACAAAGCGGACTGAAGCAGCTGCAACCCGGGCAAAGGTAAAACACTGCTTGATATGGACATTGATGTGGACATTGATATAAGTGACTTTGCGGAGGGATGTAACTGAGAGCCAAGAGGGCCTGTCTGCTAGTTGCAGGGCTCCTGGATATTATATATGGGTAACATGCCGGTGAGCCACTAAGATGGACTGAGTGATCAGCAGTTTATGGAGTTAATAAACTGCAGAGTTGAGAAATACCGAAAAATATGGCTGGTGTGTTTTAAATTGACGCAGTGAAGCGAGTATCCCCCAGGATAATGACAAGCGCTGCCTTACACTATGCACAAATATATGAGGGGACAGTACAAAGACCTTTCTACTTCTCTTTTTACTCTGAGACGGGGACAAGGGGGCATCTTCTATATCTGGAGGACAGAAGGTTTAATCATAATCACAGTGTATTGCCAAGTTTTTAGCAATAAGGTTCGGCAACCTCTTGTAATATAACGCTATTTTATTTATAATAGTTAATTTGAAAGATAAAATACAGAATCAAAGGAATAGTATGATATTGCGTACACTTTTGTAGATTAAAGGTTACTAAGGTTAAATACTTATAAAGGTTACATACTTACTATTAGATAGAAGAAGAAAAAGATTTCCCTAGTAGCATGTACATCATCTATCCGGAAACATCAGCTGGAGAAGCGTTCAGCGATGGGCAGAGAATGCGTCCTAGGTCCTACACTGTAAAGAGCGTCCTCTTCACAGGCCCACAATGCTTCTGCCATAACTGAATTCTTCAACAGCTTTTATATTTTAAAAAAGGCTTACCCAACCTAATATTACGTAAGCATGAAAATTCATAGGTTGTTGTCCAACATTTCAATCCCGTGACAGTGGCCAGTTATCACAGATAAGCAATGCCGGACAAGACCTGTTCAAAGACCATTCTACTTCTGTCATAATGTTTACATATGATAAGAGTAAATCCTATACCGGATTATAAATCAGAACAAGGTTTTCTTCCCAGACAGTATATTGTGTTAAGAAACTATGTATCAGTGAGATACATTCACAGAGAAAATATACCTTAACACAGAATATATAATCAGAATATTGATTAAAAGTTGGATACATGATAATGGGTTTCAGATAGCCACTTATATTTTTGGTACTACAATAAGCTTCTCCATCTTAAGCCATCTGCCTGTAGTCTTATTTACAATTTTGTGCAATCGTATGTCTCTGGTTCTAGCAAACACAGCGTATACAAAAGGCTAATTCCCTTCAGTAATAAAGATTAAACCTCAGACTGTTAGCAAACTTAAACTAATGCTATGTTTAGTATGTCTGGACTAATTACCCCTAGTCTACTGAGGTAAGATACCTACAAATCCTGACATGTCTAGTTCTTATTTTATTTTAATATGGATTTGAAATATAAAATAGCCATTTTTCATGTTCATACTACACACAGACGTGGATTCTTTACTGTAAGAGCAGTGAGACTATGGAACTCTTTGCCGCATGAGGTTGTAATGAGTGATTTACTACTAAAATTTAAGAAGGGCATGGATGCCTTTCTTAAAAAGCATATTATTACAGGTTATATATACTAGATTCCTTGTTAGGGCGTTGATCCAGGGAACTAGTCTCATTATCGTATGGAGTCAGGAAGGAATTTTTTTCCCCAATGTGGAGCTTAGTGTTTGCTACATGTTTTTTTTTTACCTTCCTCTGGATCAACAAGTTAGGCTATGGGTTGAACTAGATGGACTTCGTCTTCCTTCAACCTTAAAAACTATGTTACTACGTATGTGTAGAGTACCAAGTCGGTGAATGGAGACTTCTAGGCTATGCACTGCCTCTGAGCATTTAAATATGCAAATAGCCTTGTCAGAGAGAAAGAGGATTGAAACTTTAGGGTCATCTTAAAAGTCACTATCAACCCTTTAATGAGCCTTGCCAAACTAGAAACTATATTTGCAAACACTTGTTTGGGGATGTTTGCCCCCTCCCCAAAGCAAAGCAGGAGATCTGATCTGGCTTGGCGAGAGGACTCTGACATGGAGTCTATGGGGTAATGTTTATCTTTGTGGAAATTGCCAAGCTGGAGTTAGGAGACTTACGGTATATACTATGCAATGCTCCATTTGTAAGTTAAATATGCAATAAGTTTCCAAATGAAAAGAGAAATGATTTATATTCAAACTTTCGATGCTGGCAGTACAAGTTGCTGGTTTAGATAAAATTTTGGCATTCTTTTCTATGCTTTACATACGGTACATGCTATAATTGCTTTACATGTGCTAATAAACAGGCTCAAAAAATATTACACATCCTATAGCAGTCTATTGTTGATTCCTACATAGAATATGTGGCACTAGAGTTCCAGTCCTCTTCCTCTTTGAAAAGGCCATTTGTATATTTAAATTCCCAGAGGAGCATTGCATGGCCTGTAAGTCTCCTTACGCCAACTTGGTGCGTTCCACCTGGAGAAACATTACCTTTATTGATAATGGAAATGTAGCAATGTGAGAGGCCAGCCACTGCCAAAAGGACATAATGGCTGGAGGAGTGAATGGCTGAGTAAGTGTAAATCTAAGCTGGTTGCTGAGAATGGCATCACGATTCTCAGCAGAGGTCTGTGTGCAGTTAACAGGTAACATATGTTAGGCGTATGGATTCCACTTTCTAAATGGAAAACAAAAGGCAAAATGAAAAGTGAAAGGTTTAATATTGAAAACATTGATACTGGCAGTATAAGCTGTTGGCTTAGATAAAATTTTGCCATTCTTTTCCAGGTTTTACAAACTGTACATGCTACAGTTGCTGAACATGTGCTAATAAACAGGCAAAAAGTATTACATAGCTCATAACTTTATATTGTTGTTTTTCAGGTCGCTGTGGTATTGAATATTTTTTTTACTTTAAAGAGTGTAATCTCCTTTTAACAGGTCTTCAAACCTTCTGTACAAGCTGTAAATACAATAGAGTTATAGTAACTCATTTCATATTACAATATTTACGAGTTTATTACAATTGAATATTTTTAAAATAAGAATTAAGTGTTTAGATGCAGTGAATTCTTGGTATTACAGTTCCTTTGATTTCATAAAATAGGTATATGTAAGAACTCTGTTTTCTACAGGATTGTGCAAGACATTGGTGCATGCATGAAATATAAGATGAAAATTCACTTAAGAAATGTGAACATGGTACCTATTTCAGGGGATCCTACCTGGCACCTACTTTATATTATGCTGATCTGAGATTAGATATCAAAAACCTGGTGACAGATTGCCATTAACTCCAAAAAAAAAAAAGAACAAAAAATAATGGTTGGACATTTTTCTTTGAATATTGACTACTGTACAGTATCTGGCTAGTTTCAGATATTTTCTGTCACGCTAATTTATAATTTATATATGTATGAATTTATGCTTTTAACAGATATCATACAGTAGACCCCCACAACAGACAGGAAGAAGCAGTGGGGTGGCTATAGACACAAGGTGGGCAACTGTTCCCCAAATCACCAATACCAGAAAAGTTTCCAGTTCAACTGCTAGGTCTTCCCGAGTCTGGCTCTTTTTCAAAGACTGTCCAGTTAACCCAAAAAAGGGCATTTGCAACATCTGCCATGCCAGCATCATCAGGGGAAGCAAAACCACCAGCCTGACCATCACCAGCATGTTCAGGCACATGATAGCAAAGGACCCGACTATTTGGGCTGAACGCCAAGATCCAGAAACAGTGTCTGTGGTTGACACCACTGCTTATTTCCCTGTTGTACGTGCATGCCAAGCCTCCGTGCATGATGCAGGGAAAGATGCCTCCCACCCTGCACCTGACGGTTGCACACTTGCAACCATCACAGTCAGCAACCAAATCCTTGTCCCAGAGCAGTATTCAGTTGTCCCTACCCCAGTCCTTGGAACACAAGTGCAAATATGCAGTCACCCACCCTACTAAACAGCCGTATTTCTCAACTACTTGCACTAGAAATTTTGCCTTTTAGGCTCGTGGAGGCGAAAGCTTTCCACAACATCATAGTGGTGGCTGTCAAACGGTACTCGGTCCCAAGCCACCACTATTTCTCTCAGTGTGCAGTCCACATCTTATACAAGCACGGGTCGCAGAACAGTATGGGTACCCTCTCTAACATAGTTACTGGGAAGGACCACCTAATCACGGACACGTGGACTAGTGCTTGTGGCCAGGGATGGTACATTTCACGGACAGATCATGGAATTAATATTGTGGAAGCCGGGACTCAGTCAGACCCTGGAAAGGAACATGTCCTCCCGACACAGAGGATTGAGGTCAATCAGGGTTGCCCCCACATTCTACAGCTTCTGCACCTCCTCCTCCTCTTTGGCCTCCATCTCCAAAATGACCATATTAGCTGCAAGCTGGAAGCTCTGCAGCACTGTCTCGGCCAAGCAGCAACAGGCTGTGCTGAAGATAATATGCTTAGGTGACAAACCGCACACCTCTGCAGAGTTGTTGAAAGCTGTAACAGAGCAGGCAGATCTATGACTGTCACCGCTTAACCTACAGCCAGGCATGGTCATGTGTGACAATGGCCGGAACCTGGTGGCAGCTCTGAGGCTTGGCAACCTTTCACACGTACCATACCTAGCCCATGTGCTCAACTTAGCGATTCAGCAGTTTCTCAATATCTACTCAAATCTGCCTGAGCTGCTTGTGAAAGTACGCCACGTGTGTGCCCATTTCAGAAAGTCAGCTACAGCTTTTGCCGCCTTGACAGTGCTTCAGCAGCATTTGCAGCTTCTAGCTCACCGACTGGTCGGCAATGTGAGCATGCGTTGGAAATCAACGTTGCAGATGTTGCGAAGGATTTGTGAGTAGCAGAGAGCAGTTTTTGAGTACCAGCTTCAACACGCCCATCAGGATTCAGGTCAGCCTCTGCGTATAAGAGCTGATGAGTGGGCATGGATGTCCGACATCTGTGCAGTCCTCCAAAACTTTGAGGACTCCACCAAGGTGGTGAGCGGCAATGATGCCATTATTAGCATCACCATCACGCTTCTCTGTCTATTGAAACACTCGTTGCTCACAATTAAAGTGGAGGCATTGCATAGGAACTATACAGGGTGATGCCAGACAGCCCATCCTCATCCCATCTCAATGTGTATTGGGTGATAATGAGGAGGAGGAGGAACAGGAGCTAGTTTCCTGTGCTACATACTGTACTACTCACCCCACATTCATACCGTCTGTTCAGGGTGGATGGCCTAAGGAGAGGGAGAACGAAGAGGAGAATGAGGAGAGAACAGTGCCCTTGAGGCCTATAGAGCGGAGCATAGTGAGAAGGAGCTGGTGAGCCACAGTGTCAAATGAGGCAGAGAGATCCAGGAGAAACAGCAGGGAGTAGTGCCAATAGGATTTAGCTCTTAGTAGATCATTAGAGATTTTAGTGAGGGCAGTTTCAGTAGAGTGTGAAGAACGGAAACCAGATTGTAAAGGGTCAAGAAAAGTGTTTTCTGAGAGATAGCGGATGAGATGGGAGTGGACCAAGCGTTTCAGGACTTTACAGATGAAAGGAAGATTAGAGACCGGTCAGTAGTTAGCAGCGCAGTTCTGGTTCAGGGATGACTTTTTAAGAAAAGTGGTTATGATTGCATGTTCGAATGAAGAGGGAAAGATGCCCAAAGCAAAAGAGAAGTTAAAAATTTTAGTTAGGTCGGTAGTGACAGCTGGAGAAAGGGACTGAAGGAGATGTGAGGGAATAGGGCCACCGTTGCAGGTTGTAGGCTAGAAAAAGCGAGGAGTCTGGTCACTTTTTCTGTATAGAAAAAGTAACCTTCGGCAAAAAATAAAGCATAAATAGGTTTTGCTCAAAATTACATATTTAATTAGGAGGTTCCATCACCAACAGATGAAAAACAATGGAAGACAGATAATCGTTCAACGTTTCAGCTGGAATGCCTTCATCAAGATTATCTGTATGTTGTAGGAAGATAAGGATCAAATATGTAGCAGCTCATGTTACAAAGATCTGTCTCATTGGTGTTCCAGTGAATAGGGGAGGCTGCTTTTTCTGTGACAGGCTCGAAGATGGGAAGTGACCTTCAGGTGCGGGAGGGAAGTGAATCCAGACACTGAGGGGATTGTGCAAAAATGTCTTGAGGGATATGATAGATTTTTTTTCTAGGAAATGTGGCCAGATTGTCAGCGCTTAGGCTGGTGATGACGAGGGTTTGTACTTTAGGGCTCAGGAGGGAGTGGAAGGTTTCAAAGAGTCATTTAGGATTATTGGCTAGAGATGTGATGAGGGTGGTTAAATAAACTTGTTTAGCCAGATGGAGAGCCGAGTTTTAAGGGAGCTAAAGATGACTATAGATTGTTCATAAGCTGCTGGGTATTGATGGCACGTAGATTTGTGTGTGTAAAATCCATTGGGAATCTTCACATTTCATGATGGCTTGTACATAGTCAAGGCACCCTGTGCCAGAGGCAGCAAGACAACCCCTAAATATCTTTGAACATCCACCATATTTGACTGTAAGTACTGTGTTCTTTTATTTGTAGGCCTCATTCCAATTACAGTCAATAGTTGAATGGTGTGCTGCTTTACCAAAAAGATCTTTCTTTGTCTCATCTGTCCCTCTAAAAATAGTGGCGGCCGTCTGCTGTCACTTTATAAATTGTGAGGTTGGCCTGCTGGACATCCATAAATTGTGAGTGCCGCCTGATTGACATCAAAATTTCAAACTTGATAGAATATATACGAAAAAGAAAATGTGACCACCTCAGATGGATACGTTCAATGTGCGGCTATGAAAAGCATAGGTGTTTGAGGACCCTCTAAAAATAGTGAGGGCCGACTGGATTATTAGAGCAGTAATATCTGATCACATCTGATGACCACAGTTTTAGGTAGTGGCCTTAAGGATATGGTATTGGTCAGAGACCAAGTGTGAATTGTTTTGAACAACACACAACTGGCAGACTTTAACTGGAGTGTAATATTTGGCACGCTCCAAAAAATGTGACGATTATTACCGCAGTAATATGGGATCACATAAACAATAGAACCGAACTGCCATCATTGTGCAATCTATATAGAGATAGTGCACTGGGAACCCTAATTAGAATCAACAAACCTACAAAGAATACGGAGTAAATTCCCACTCAACAATAGAGAAATTAGTGATTAAAAACACATATTTATTCGATCATTTAAAATATAGATACAAAAAAAAATATATAAAAGTAGTAAGTCATTCGGGGTAGGAGTCACATCTACAGAGCCGCCGGGGTACATAAATCCTCATGCCCTTAATACAACAGTATATGTAAAGTTTAACAGAGTAGCATCATACAGCAGATGGAAAGCAGTCTAATATCAGAAAAAATAGCAATTAATTGACAAGTGACCACCTACAGGAACCTGCCTGTAAACAGTAGGTTAACAGGTAAAACCAACCTCCACCTAAGGATCTGGTGTATTCAGAATGCAGTCATATACAAGTTAGATGAGGCTTACCCATGTAAGCAATGGGGATTAACGTGCGACCCTGGAAGCCCCGACGCGCGTTTCGCATTGCTTCCTCGGGGGGCTGTGGTTGTGGCAAACTGATTGACATACCTAAATATAATCCTGGAATAAGGGGCAGGTGGTACCGTTGATTAAACGTGGCGCATGAGCGGTGAGCTGGTTCCTCCATGACGCGTCGCGACAGGCAAAATTCCCGGTGGAAGTGCGGGTGGGAACAATGCGCTCCAAATGACGTCACTGACATAACGGAAGCCTCTCAGGACGCGACATAGCGAGGATCACACCGCGCATGCTCGGCACAGCGGCAGCCATCTTAAGTATGGGACACCTATAAGACAGGTAAATATAGCTGGCAATTCACATATTGGTATATAAAAAAGGATCGTTAATACACAACAAAGAGTGCAACAAGCATGTCACATCCTCCTGTTAGCAAACAATAGATATGAAATCCCTAAGTATATAGCATATGATACTAATAGGCACCATATACCAAAGAGGTGGAGAACAGAAAGAGGAAACCCAGTTTGCATGAATCCAATGGATATTACAAAAAATGGAAAAATATCATTAATATATATTGCTAAGTAAGTCACTGATGATTTCCACAGTCCATAACGAATATGATGGATAAGTAATAAGGGATCACATCTGATGAACACGGTTTTAGGCAGTGGCCTATTAGTATGGTATTGGTCAGTGACTAAGTGTGAATAGGTTGAACAACTCACAACTGGATGACTAACTGGAGTGTAATATTTGGCCCACTCCAAAAAATGTCACGATTATTATGGCAGTAATATGGGATCACGTGTCATGATGGACAAGTTTCTCTGCTTACACAAAACAACAATGAGAATAAAATGAACCAAATTTGGCTGCACGCTGCCAACAAGCAAATTAAGCAGTAAAAATGGTGTACTATATTGCTTTTTAAAGAAATAATCAGGATTAAGAGCAAAAAAAAAAGGAGCCCTGATATCTAGGGCTGTGGATATAAGTAACAGAAGCAGACAGCACGTGCAATGGACCCTATTATCCTGTATCCACTGTCCATAAACTCTGCCTGCCTAACTCCTTCTATCACCAGGAATAATATATGCAGCTGGATTAGTCCTGAGAAGGACTGTTAGTTCAGATGTGTATAATGTATATGTACATATACATATACACATATATATATATATATATATATATATATATATACTGCTCAAAAAAATAAAAGGAACACTCAAATAACACATCCAAGGTCTGAATGAATGAAATATTCTCATTGAATGCTTTGTTCTGTACAAAGTTGAATGTGCTGCCAACAAAATCACACAAAAATATTCAATGAAAATCAAATTTATTAATCAATGTGGGCCTGGATTTGGAGTCACCCCCAAAATTAAAGTGGAAAAACACACTACAGGCTGATCCAACTTTGATGTAAGGTCCTTAAAACAAGTCAAAATGAGGCTCAATATTGTGTGTGACCTCCAGGAAATGCCACCCCACACCATTACTGACCCACTGCCCAACCGGTCATGCTGAAGGATGTTGCAGGCAGCAGATCGCTCTCCACGGAGTCTACAGACTCTGTCACGTCTGTCACATGTGCTCAGTGTGAACCTGCTTTCATCTGTGAAGAGCACGGGGCACCAGTGGCGACTTTGCAATCCTTGCGTTCTGTGGAATTTCTTTCTCCATGTGCTCGCCAGAGGTAGCCTGACTGCCATTAGGTACCGAGATGAGATCCTCAGACCCCTTGTGAGACCATATGCTGGCGCGGTTGGCCATGGGTTCCTCCTAATGCAGGACAATGCCAGACCTCATGTGGCTGGAGTGTGTCAGCAGTAGTTCCTGCAAGATGAAGGCATTGAAGCTATGGACTGGCCCGCCCATTCCCCAGACCTGACTCCGATTGAGCACATCTGGGACATCATGTCTTGCTCCATCCACCAAAGTCACGTTGCACCACAGACTGTCCAGGAGTTGGTGGATGCTTTAGTCCAGGTCTGGGAGGAGATTCCACAGGAGACTATCCGCAACCTAATCAGGAATATTCCCAGGCGTTGTAGGGAGGTCATACAGGCACGTGGAGGCCACACACAATATTGAGCCTCATTTTGACTTGTTTTAAAGGACATTACATCAAAGTTGGATCAGCCTGTAGTGTGTTTTTCCACTTTAATTTTTGGGGTGACTCCAAATCCAGGCCTCCATTGGTTAATAAATTTTATTTCCATTGATGATTTTTGTGTGATTTTGTTGTCAGCACATTCAACTTTGTACAGAACAAAGTATTCAATGACAATATTTCATTCATTCAGATCTAGGATGTGTTATTTGAGTGTTCCCTTTATTTTTTTGAGCAGTGTATATACACACACATATATATACACACATATATATATACAGGATGGTCCGAAAGTAGGTGGACAGAAAGTGTAATAGAATGTTCCTGTGCTGAGATAATCTTATGAATGTTCCCCTGCTGTGTACTGTGTAATGGCTGTGTCTGACTGTACAGGAACATAGTCTGATCATACCACATCTCCTGGGCAGGGGGGAAGCAAAGAGTATACAGACATTACAGCAGGGGATCGCAGCTGATTCTTTCTTTGAAGAAAAACATGGTTTAAAAACAGGTAGGGAAATGTTTTACCTCACAAAAAGAATCAGCTGTGATCCTCCTGCTGTAATATCTGCATACTCTTTTGCACGCCCCTCCCCCCGCCCAGGAGATGTGGTATGATCAGACCATGTTTCTGCGCGGTCAGACACAGCCACTACACAGTACACAGCAGGAGCACAATTATAAGATTATCTCAGCACAGGAACATTCTATTACACTTTCTGTCCACCTACTTTTGGACCACCCTGTATATATCTATCTCTATAATATAACCGGGGATGCGTCACTCTGTCTGTAGCCTCGATAGACTGCGCAAGCGTGATGCGCCTGCATAGTCTGGACCCCACAGAGGCACGCATCCCCATCCTAAATGAGGATGTGGATTGTGGCGCCAGAGATCGCGGTATGCGAAAGCACTGAACGCATACCGCGATCTCTGGCACCATAAAAACTTACCTGTCCGGGAGGTCAGTTGCCGCGGCGTCTCTTCGGTTCAGAAGGCCGGGATCCACCGTCGCTACGGGTGCATGTGCATAGCACGCTTCCGGTGCCGTTTTATTGAAGACACATTGCAAGTGCATCTTCAATAGACACATTGAAGACACTTGCAGTGCGTCTTCAACAAAATGGAGCCCGAAAGTGCGGACTGTGCAGGCGCTGATCCGGTGTCACAGTTCTCCCCCGCCCTCTCCTGACATCACTAATAATTTAAATATGTAACGTACCACCACACTTCGCCGCCATTTTAAAGATAGAAGATTTCTGGGTCACACAGTGCCTCCGGTCTCTATCTTAAAAAAAAACATTTTGTACTATATATAGATATACAGTACAGACCAAAAGTTTGGGTACACCTTCTCATTTAAAAATTTTTCTGTATTTTCATGACTATGAAAATTGTACATTCACACTGAAGGCATCAAAATTATGAATTAACACATGTGGAATTATATACTTAACAAAAAAGTGTAAAACAACTGAAAAAATGTCTTATATTCTAGGTTCTTCAAAGTAGCCACCTTTTGCTTTGATGACTACTTTGCACACTCTTGTCATTCTCTTGATGAGCTTCAAGAGGTAGTCACCAGAAATGGTTTTCACTTCACAGGTGTGCACTGTCAGGTTTAATAAGTGGGATTTCTTGCCTTATAAATGGGGTTGGGACCATCAGTTGTGTTGTGCAGAAGTCAAGTGGATACACAGCTGATAGTCCTACTGAATAGACTCTTAGAATTTGTATTATGGCAAGAAAAAGCAGCTAAGTAAAGAAAAATGAGTGGCCATCATTACTTTAAGAAATGAAGGTCAGTCAGTCCAAAAAATTGGGAAAACTTTGAAAGTGTCCCCAAGTGCAGTTGCAAAAACCATCAAGCGCTGCAAAGAAACTGGCTCACATGAGGACCGCCCCAGGAAAGGAAGACCAAGAGTCACATCTGCTTCTGAGGATAAGTTTATCCGCATCACCAGCCTCAGAAATCGCAGGTTAACAGCAGCTCAGATTAGACACCAGGTCAATGCCACACAGAGTTGTATCAGCAGACACATCTCTTCAACAACTGTTAAGAGGAGACTTTGTGCAGCAGGCCTTCTTGGTAAAATAGCTGCTAGGAAACTACTGCTAAGGACAGGAAACAAGCAGAAGAGACTTGTTTGGGCTGAAGAACACAAGGAATGGACATTAGACCAGTAAAAATCTGTGCTTTGGTCTGATGAGTCCAAATTTGAGATCTTTGGTTCCAACCACCGTGACTTTGTGCGACGCAGAAAAGGTGAACGGGTGGACTCTACATGCCTGGTTCCACCGTGAAGCATGGAGGAGGAGATGTGATGGTGTGGGGGTGCTTTGCTGGTGACACTGTTGGGGATTTATTCAAAATTGAAGGCATACTGAACCAGCATGGCTACCATAGCATCTTGCAGCGGCATGCTATTCCATCCGGTTTGCGTTTAGTTGGATCATCATTTATTTTTCAACAGGACAATGACCCCAAACACATTTCCAGGCTGTGTAAGGGCTGTTTGATAAAGAAGGAGAGTGATGGGGTGCTACGCCAGATGACCTGGCTTCCACAGTCACCAGACCTGAACCCAATCGAGATGGTTTGGGGTGAGCAGGACCGCAGAGTGAAGGCAAAAGGGCCAACGAGTGCTAAGCATCTCTGGGAACTCCTTCAAGATTGTTGGAAGACCATTTCCGGTGATTACCTCTTGAAACTCATAAAGAGAATGCCAAGAGTGTGCAAAGCAGTCATCAAAGCAAAAGGTGGCTACTTTGAAGAACCTAGAATATTAGACATATTTTCAGTAGATTCACACTTTTTTGTTAAGTATATAATTCCATATGTGTTAATTCATAGTTTTGATGCCTTCAGTGTGAATGTGCAATTTTCAAAGTCATGAAAATACAGAAAAATCTTTAAATGAGAAGGTGTGTCCAAACTTTTGGTCTGTACTGTATATATTACACATATATCTATATATATCTAAAGAAGATACTATGTACAAATATACACATATATATCTACTATATAGAATAGTCATCAGAGTACTCCAACCAAGTCAGCACAGCAATCCCACACAAAATACGTCAGCGGAGCAATCCAGCCACTTTCTACTGAATATATATATATAAAATACGTCAGCAGAGCAATCCCGCACAAAATACATCAGCGGAGCAATCCAGCCACTTTCTACTGAATATATATATATATAAAATACGTCAGCAGAGCAATCCCGCACAAAATACGTCAGCGGAGCAATCCCGCACAAAATACGTCAGCAGAGCAATCCCGCACAAAATACATCAGCAGAGCAATCCAGCCACTTTCTACTGAGCAGGATGGGAGCAGCACACACCAAGATGGAGGCGCAGGATGGGAGCAGCACATGACAGGATGGGGGCGCAGGATGGGAGCAGCACATGACAAGATGGAGGCCATATACCAATATAAAATGCTCTCCACCCGAGCGTAGAACAGGTTCAGTAGCAAATAAATATATATATATATATACAGGGTGGGCCATAACAACTGATACTGGAAGCCTGTGCTAGCATTTCTTCTGCGGTGTTGCTATCATGTGTCAAGAGTGGGAGAAAAGGGTTGCATTGACACAATGGTAGCACTTTGTACACATTTTATAAGTGGTCATAAACTTGTAAAAAACTCATTTAAGAATAAAGTTATGTTAAAACCAAGCACACCATTGTTTTTCTTATGAAATTCTCAATAAGTTTGATGTGTCACATCACCCTTTTCTCATTGAAAAAAATAAAGTTGGATCCAAAATGGCCAACTTCAAAATGGCTGCCATGGTCACCACCCATCTGGAAAAGTTTTCCCCCTTCCATGTACTAATGTGCCACAAACAGGAAGTTGATAACACCAACCATTCCCATTTAATTTAGGTGTATCCATATAAATGGCCCACCTTGTACAATAATTTATAATTTATATATGTATGAATTTATCATTTTAACAGATATCATACAGTAGACAACCACAACAGACAGGAAGAAGCAGTGGGGTGGCCAAAGACACATGGTGGGCAACTGTTCCCCAAAATATCAATACCAGGAAAGTTGCCAGTTCAACTGCTAGGTCTTCCCCAGTCTGGCTCTTTTTCAAAGACTGTCCAGTTAACCCAAAAAAGGCCATTTGCAACATCTGCCATGCCAGCATCAGCAGGGGCAGCAAAACCACCAGCCTGACCATCACCAGCATGTTCAGGCACATGTCCGCTATATACTGTATATACCTATACCTAACTAATAAACCGCCAATTCTCTCCCTGACTCAGCAGCAGCTCTCCCTACTTTGCCTGTTTTCGGGGGAGACAGTGGCAAGCATAGGGTCACCAGGTCTGATATAGACCTGATGACACTATGCGGGCAGCCAATAAGTGTAATGCCACAACCAACATAGCTGCGGCATTACAGTGAGTGGCAGGCAATCCTCACATGTTTTTTCGCTGTTAAAACAGTGCCAAACATGAGGGACAGGGACTCCAGCTCCATCCTGACCATCCCGGAAGTAGTCTCCGAGCATCTTGAGCAGTGAGCTGCTCGGGCGAGTGCAGAGCAGAAGCGAGCACGCTCACTCACCACTAATGGAGACCTTATGGAGAAACTGTCAGCTAAGAGAGTTGTCTCATCTTGTTAAACAGGTAAAATTACAAAAAGGTTTGAAAAAAACAACAACTTTGCAATCAATCTCTTATCATAAATTCTCTGTCCTCAAGAATGTAGGGATTTTTAATTCTATAGTGTATCGCTCATTACTTAGGCTAACATCTTCCTATAGCCCGCTTCTGTGCCGCTGTACTTCCATGCTGCAGAGATAAAGCTGCCTCTGCTAGCAGCATGGGATAGTGTTCATTTTGGACCAACTGAACAGCCATACCACTGATCTGAGCCATTATTCTTCAGGAGTGCAGTATTCCCAGTAATCAGAAAGCCAAGAAGCAGTGGAGTGCTGAAGAATAAGGATGAGGCTACTACCCCTTTAACATCACATTTTGATAACAAAAGACTTGTCAGTTGTGACCACATTAATTCCAAAGTGACAAGCAATAAAGTGGCAGATTAAGGTAGTAATGATAACAATAATAAAATTCTATAAATTAAAAAAAAATATTATATATATATACACATATATACATACACACATACATACATACATACTAGCTATTGAGCCCGTTCTACGCCCAGGTGGCAAGCATTTTTATTAGTATATGGTCTCCCATGCTGGTATGTGCTGCCCCCATCCTGGTATTTGTGCTCCCGAATCCTGCTCCCCCATCCTGTTATGTGCTGCCCACATCCCTATCCTGGTATGCATGGGACCCCTCACCCTCAATACTGGTACGCATGGCACCCCTCGCCCTCAATCCTGGTACACATGGCACCCCTCACCCTCAATACTGGTACGCATGGCACCCCTCACCCTCAATCCTGGTACGTATGGCACTCCTCACCATCAATCCTGGTACGCAAGGCACCCCTCACCCCCAATCCTGGTATGCATGGCACCTCTCATTACTAATCCTGGTATGCATGGCACCCCTCATCCGTATCCTGGTATGCATGGCACCCCTCATCAGTATCCTGGTATGCATGGCACCCCTCATCCGCAATCCTAGCATGCATGGCGCCACTCATCCTGGTATGCATGGCACCCCTCATCCTGGTATGCATGATACCCCTCATCCCTCATCCTGGTATGCATGGTACCCCTCTTCCCTCATCCTGGTATGTGTGGCCCCCTCATCCCCCCATCCTGGTATGCACCCCCCGGTCTCCGGCCAGAAGAGAGGCGCTGCGGCAATGCTCCTCCCGGTCAGGCAAGTATGTAAGTCTGGAGCCATACACTGCTCTTACCTGTAACGGCTCCATGCGTTCTTCTGTCTGGAGCCAGACTAGGCGACGCGCATGCGCAGTCTATAGAGGCTTGAGACAGAGGGAAGCTTGGCCGGTTATATTATAGATATATGTAAAAATAACAGACCATACTTAAAAAAATATTAAAAATCATTTCTTATCAAAATGCGTTGATCATATAAAATAGTTCTGTATTTTAAATCATTCTATGTTAAAAACATAAATTGTCACTGTGCAAAAAGAAGGAGTAGAGTTTCCACCACTCCCTCACCCTTGGTCATAAACTTTGTAAAACTGTCACACTTGTCTAAATAACAAAAACAAATCACGGTAAAGCAAAGTTTTAGGTTACATTTCAGATATTAATATACATTTGGGCATAATTGTCTGTCAAAGCATTTTATCATTCATTCCATCAGCGTGCAAACCTATTAGCCTCTAGTAGATATTTTAAATCAGATAAGATACTAATTCCCTTTGATCTTGAGAAAAGGTCTGTCACAATAGCAGAGGTGTCTAATAAACGGTAATCCATTGACCTGAACTATTGAAGATGTTTACACAGCTTAACTTCAAAGTGCCCCAACATACCCTAATTTAGTACAGTTCATTCCACTAAATGCTTATGGATACAAACCAGTATATAGGGAGTATGAAAGCAGATTATCACTACCTACACAGAAAAGATTATTTCTTGCATCTAGGTCTTAAATCCTCAGACATTTGCATAGCTGAGCACCACTCCTTTTAAGAATGAACCTTGTCTTATTATGTGTGTAAGCTGTTTAAAGTGAGATAAAAGAAATATATCTTTTTCTTATAATCTGCCCCTTCCCTGTGTAACAGCATAGTTGCTTAGTTACTTAAAGCAAAAATGAGTCATATACCATTAATCTAGTAACATAAGAAATATAACTTTATTATAGCAATCACTTAAAGTTAACACCTTACTGCTGCATATAGGTATATGAGGGCTTGTTTGCAAGATGAGTTGTTCTTTTGAATGACAACATTTATTTTACACTCTAGGTGCTGGAAATGGTAAATCAAAAAAGTGCAGTGTAAAGTTAAAAAATAATTTTGAAAAAAACAAACAAAATACCACTTTTGCTATTTTAGGTTTTCTGTTTATGCTAGAAATGACCTGGCGACTTGTTTTACAGGTTGTTTATTTTTTTAATGTATATTTTTAAAGGTTGAAAAGGAAGATTATTCAAATTTTAAATTTTTATTACAATTTTATTATAATATATATATATATATATATATTTTTTTTCCTCCATAGGGTGCCTTTGAACATCTTCTTCTATATACTGCAATACCAGTGTTGCTTTAAACATCCAAATTGCCTCTTCAGAATCTCAATTTGCAGACACGGTGTTTCAGGCTGTTGGCCTTTGTCAGTGCAAGGTATAAGAACTGATTTGGCTAGGTGACAGGCTCTGGGCTGAGGTCTAAGGGGTAGCATTTCTCTTTATGGAGAGTGACACACCAGCTCTGGCACGTCAAGGTAAGGAGGCTTATTCACCATGCAATGCTCCTCTGGGAAATTTAATATGCAAATTGCCTCTTCAGAGAAAAAGAGGACTTGTACTCTATAGCGCCACCTATTGGAAGTAGCAATCCTACAAGTCACAATCAACCCTTTAACGAGTCATGCAATATGACTTAGGATAAAAACCAAATCAGAATCTCAATTTGCAGACACTGTGTTTTGGGCTGTTGGCCTTTAAACATCAAACTCAACTCATGGACTCCAATGAAGTCAGCATGACTAACCAATATAGCAGCGATGCTAGCCTTCATTACATGAATAGACTTAATTTTGTATTCTTCTAACTGTCATGGCACTGACATGATGCAGTTTGGCAATTTTCTTCACCGAGAGACCTCCATCAATGAGTTAGATGATGCAGTTTATCTTTTATTGGAAAATCTTCTTCATGGCTAGTTCTCGTTTCGAATCAGTGACTTTTCGCTTGGGAATCAACCTAATAACACACTGAGCTATTAGTGAATGTGGAGACAGGTTGTATTTTGTAGTTTACAGGAAGAAAAAGATTTTTCCACCACCAGGAGCAAAACAGTAACAATGTAGTGACATGACAAGAATCTGAATAACTCATCATATGCTAAATAGTTGCAAGTCAATTTTATGTATGAGATAGCCAAGATGATTGTCTGTAAAATGATGGTAGTCTCACGTTTGAAGCAGTAGTGGAGGATGGTGAGATATGGAGCCTGAAAGTCAAAAGTTCAAAACATGGTTACATTTTAGCTCGTCAATGTTTACAGTGGCATGTAAACTTTTGGTGGGCACCCCTGCTCAAAATTACTGTTATTGTGAACATTTAAGCAAGTTGAAGATGAAATGATCTCTAAAATGCCTAAAGTTAAAGATGACATTTTCTTTGTATTTTAGGCAAAAAATATATCTATTTTAATCTTTTGCATTTTAAAATTTACAAAAAGGAAAATTGGCCGATGCAAAAGTATGGGCACCTTTGAAGATTTGTGTGCTAAGATAACTTTGACCAGACTTTCTACAAATTCTTGATGTAAACATAATACCATCTGTAAAAAAGCTGAACTAGAAAAGAGGATGGCTTCTACAAATAGATAATGATCCTAAACGCATGTCAGAATCCACAATAGACTGCTACAAAAGGCACAAGCTGAAGGTTTTTTATTTGCTCTCACAGTCCCCCGGTCTGAACATCATTGAAAATCTGTGGTTAGACCTCAGAATAGCAGTGCATGCAAGACAACCCAGGAATCTGACAGAACTGGATGAATTTTTCAAGGAAGAATGGATGAAAATCCTTCAAACAAGAATTGAAAGACTCTTGGCTGGCTACAAAAAGTGATTATAAGCTGTGATACTTCCAAAAGGGGGTGCTGCTAAGTACTAATCATGCAGGGTGCCCAAACTTTTGCATCAGCCCATTTTCCTTTTTGTAATTTTTAAAACGTAAAAGATGAAAATATATATATATTTTTTTTGCCTGAAATACAAAGAAAATGTGTAATCTTTAACTTTAGTTCTTTTAGATATCATTTCATCTTCAACTTGCTTAACTGTTCACAATGCCAGTAATTTTGACCAGGGTTGCCCAAACTTTTACATGCCGCTGTGAAAAATGGATGAGTTTTTCTGCCAAAAATACTAGTTATTAACGGGGAGAACTCCTACACCTTTTATTGAGGTCCAATATTAACTATTAACATCAAACTTGACTATTAATAATCAATATCTGCTTAGTCATAATAATAATATAACAATAATAATCTTTTTATTTATATAGTGCCATCATATTCCGCAGCGCTTTACAATTCAGACAATTTACAGACATTATCATCACTGTCCCCATTGGGGCTCACAGTCTAGATTCCCTATGTGTTTGGAGTGTGGGAGGAAACTGGAGGGTCCGAAGGAAACCCACACAAACATGGGGAGAACATAAAAACTCCTTGCAGATGTTGTCCTTGGTGGGATTTGAATCCAGGACCCCAGCGATGCAAGGCTGCAGCGCTAACCACTGAGCCACCATGCTGCACCACCTTAACATTATCTGTTTCTTATACTTTATACTAACTGAGACAAAACCTTGTATCAATAGTTTAAGTACATAATATGGAATATCTCCTGAAAAAAAATGAATTAAGTGAAAGTTTTTTTGTATAGTGCCCTCATGTCAGCAAAAGAGCAAATAATAAACATTAATTTAAAACAAAAAAGAATGGGAGTGAAAAGTAGAAAAACCTAAAGCTTGCCGTGTCATTGGTATTGGCACCCTTTACATTAATTTAGTATGGAAACACATTTTCCATCACCTGTGGTAAATCACAAAAGAGATTCACCTGTGATTAATTGTCAGTGCCCATGTGACATGAATTAGCCAATGTATGATTACCTCAATGTTTTAAAAAGCCACATGGTAGGCCCTGTTCCTTTGACACAATGGTGAAGATAAAGGAGCTGTCTGAGGACATCAGAACTGCTATTATTAGCAAACACGAGTCTTCCAAAGGTTATAAGGCTATCTCCAAAGACCTTCCTATCCCAGTTTCAACAGTGCGTAATGTAATTAAGAAGTTTGTCACCCATGGAACAGTCAAGATCCTCCCTGGACGTGGGGGAAAGTGGAAAATTGACAAGAGATGTCTTCGAAGGATGGAGCGAATAGTGAAAAAACTCCACGTCAAAGATCCTAAGACCTGAAGGCCAACCTGGAACAGTCTAGGGTCATGGTTTCAACAAATATCATATGCCACACACTAAACCAAGCTGAGCTTTATGGTCGAATATATATATCAATGACCGTAAGTTTCACACCTGTCTGCAAGACAGAACAACAAGACACAAGAAGTTATACTGCATAAGCAAGATTTCTTCCAGGTAAAGATTTAAAAGCAGACTGAGAATTCAAGGTACGCTGTTCAACATCTTTTGAAGAAGCACAAAGAAAGTGCATTTTTGAGGACCCTAGATGTGTTTGACCAAGGAAACTGTGCAACAGATGAATGATACATCATGCTTCTCTTCAAAACTAGAAGATAGCCAGAGGCCATTGTCATTATCTCAGAACTGGCAGCAACCAATGGGACTCATGTACACCCATCTAATGTTTGGAGAAGTCTGGCCAGAAATGTTCCTCATGGAAAAATTGTAGCCAAAAGCCAAACCTATGACATGAAAACAAGGCCAAGCTAATCAACTATGCATGGAAACATATGGACTGGGCTGCAGAAAAATAGCAGCAAGTTCTCTGGTCAAATGAATCAAAATGTGAAAAATTAGGCTGTAACATAAGGCAGTTTGTTAGCTGAGTGACTGGATAGCAATACAGTAATAGGTGTTTGCATGATACAGTGAAGCATGGTGGAGGTTTCTTGCAAACTTGAAGCTGCATTTTAGAAAATGGAGCTGGGGATTTTGTCAGGTATCCTTAAAGGTGAGAAATAAAAGGACCTTAGCTAACCATCATGCAATATCATCAGGGAGGTATCTGATTCACACCAAATTTTTCTGCAGTAGGATAACAACCCCAAACATTTAGTCTATGTCAATAAGAACTATCTTTAGCATAAAGAAGAACAAAGAGTCCTGAAAGCAATGATAAGGCCCCATAGAGCTCTCATCTCAACATTGAGCCTGTGTGGGATCACATGAAGAGACTGATTTGCTAAAGCCTGCTATCAGATCAGTGGTTAGCTCTCCAAGATGTTTGGAGCAACCACCCTGTCTAGTCTCTTCAAAAACTGTGCACAGGCTTAAATAGAATAATTAATGATGTTTTGTAAGGAAAAGTTGGTCACATCACAAATTGAATTGATTTAGATTTCTTATATGTTCATTCACTTTACATTTTGTTAATTGATAAAAATTAACACTTTTATTTCTAAAAGCATTCTTAGTTTGCAGCTTTTTTCCACACCTGCTTAAAATTTTAGCACAGTACTGTAAAAGTGTGTGCCTTTACATTGCTATTTATCTTCAAAGTTGCATACAATATACAATCGTTACACAAAACCTATTTTCAAGTCAGAGAAATTAAATGCAGCTCATTGATCTTGTACAATTTGAATTCTGTAAACTACCATAGAATAATTTATAGTCCTGTCTTAAACCAATGTATTTCATGAATCATACCAAACACATTTAAGTGAAGGATGTGTTGAAAGGGAAAATGTTGCAAAATACAGGAGTCAAACAGTGTGTGAAATCTGCAATAACACAAGTTAGCATTTTTCTTTTAACCTCAAAATGACCGGGCCCGTTTGTCACTTAATGACAGAGCAAGGTTTTGAAAGTCTGGTATGTGTGACTATATATAATAATAACACTGCAAAAGTTTTATGTATCCAAGTAATTATTGCATTGCTTTTGTTTGTTTTTTATAATATATTGTTTTATATTTATGTGGCAAGAGTAGCACACAATGATTTGTATTTTATTTTTATTAAAAACAGAAAAATAAGGAAAATTTTGAATTTTTTTCACATTTCAACTTTAATATGTCTCATCCATCTTAAAATACTAGTGTATTGAAATTTATATTTCCATATTTCTATTTTATTCTAATGGCAACAAAGTTAAAAAAAAAAAAAACAACAACTAAATTTGGGGTGTATCTATTGAAGGACCAAGCAAATTGTTTCTGTTTTCATTGTAACATTCCTGGAACCATAATATTTGTATTATTTTTTTGACAAATCTGTATGAGAGATTGTTTTTTCAGGTTGAGTTGTGTTTGTCAGTAGCAGCATTTTTTTTTTGTTACATATAACTTATTACTAGTGATGGGTGAACCCCTGACAGTTCGGGTCTGGCGGGTTCAGCCGAACACCGAACTGTTTATTAAAAGTTTGGGTTCAGGTACCAGAACAGTACCCAAACCCGAACATGGACCCCATTCACATGAACATTGGGTGTTTGCCACTCTGTCAAGTGCATGACAGCGCGGCAAACACTGCCTCTGATTTATACCACCAGAGCGCTGCGGTTCCCACGCTGTCAGATGACCGCGTGAGCCCGCTGCTGTGACCAGAGGTAAAAAAAAGTTTACCTCCAGTCACAGGCGTTAGCAGATGGGACTACTACACCCATCCGCCTATGCCTGCTGTCGCTGATAACAGAGAGAGCAGGCACGGCTGTTGGGAGTATCTATCTCCCGGTACCTGCGCTATAAATAAATAAAAAAAAATGGAGTGGGTTTCTCTTGTATTTTTGATAACCAGTCAGGCAAATCTGACAGCTATGGGCTGTAATAATCTGATGTCAATTTTAGCAAGGTTGATTATCAAGAATAGAGGGGTCCCCATGCCGTTTAATTATTTAAAGAAATAATTTAAAAAACAGCATGTGGTCTCCCCCATTTTTGACAACCAGCTAAGCTAAAGCAGACAGCTGGGGGCTGGTATTCTCAAGCTGGTAAGGGGCCATGGATATTGGCTTTTCCCAGCCTAAAAATAGCAGCCAGCAGCTGTCTCAGAAAAGGCACATTTATTAGATGCGCCAATTCTGGCGCTTTGCCCAGCTCTCCCCATTGCCCTCTGGCAGTTGCAAGTGGGGTAATAATTGTAGGGTTGTTGTCACCTTTGTATTGTCCGGTGACAACAACCCCACGGGTTAGTAATGGGGAGGCGTCTATAAGATGCCTATCTATTTCTAATCCTATAGTCAAATTGTTAAATAAAGGCAAGCGCCCAGAGTAAATTCTTTTATTTGAAATAAAAGACACACAGTTTTACTTTTTTATTTAAAAATAACAAACACAGTTATACTCACCTAACACCTGATCCCTGATGCCCTTGTCTCCTGTAAGAAAGCAAAAATTAAAAACAACAATATCCCTCACCTGTCCGAAGTTCTGTCCCACGATTTAATCCAAATCTGGAATAAATAGTTTTCAAACTGGACGATGCCAAGAAGCGACCATCCTGGTGGAAAACCACTGAGGAATGAGCTACTGCAAGCCCAGCCTCAGTGACAAGCAGTGAGTTCAACGTCATTGAGGCTGCGTTCCCAGTTGGGCCGCTAGTGGTGGTCTCATAGAGGTCACCGCAGTTCATTGCCCTGGCTGGGAACACAGCCTTAATGATCGGCGGTGAACGCTATGACGTCACCACTAGTCAGTGAGGCTGAGCTCGTAGCAGTGGCAGCATCTCATTCCTCAGTGGTTTTCAGCCAGGACTGTCGCTTCTTGGCACTGTCCAGGTTGAAAACTACTTTATCCCAGACATGGATTATGGCATGGGATAGAACTTTGGACAGGTGAGGATTATGGTTGTTTTCTAATTTTGATATTTTACAGGAGACATTGGCTTTAGTGAAATGGGTGTTAAGGAAGTATAATTGTGTTTGCTATTTTTAAATAAAAAAAGTAACACTGTTTAATTTCAAATAAAATACTTTATTCTGGTTGTTTGTCTTTATTTACAATATAATTATAGGATTAGTAATGGAGAGGTGTCTCTAACGCCTCTCCATTACTAACCTGTGGGATTGAAGTCCCTGAACAATATAAAGGTGACATCAACCCCACAAATATGTCATGCTAGGTATGGAAAAAACCCAGCATATGACGATGGGAAAAGGGGGAAAGCCCATCAACTAGGGAAAGGGGGAGTGGAGATCCCTAAGCAAATCTAACAACTCCCTGACTCCCCTATTGTCCCTAAATAGGTTCGGCACCTATCGCCGAACAGGATACCTTAGCCCTGGCTGACCCTAGAACTAGGACCTAGGTAGGAAGGGGGAGGGGTGAGCTCTAGTCAGCCCCACTGCAACTAAAGAGAAGCAAGGGAAGCATACAATGGGATACACTTAGCTTTGAGAAGACACCAGAGAGATGATTATTACAATCCACAAAGGAACTCCAAGGAGAATCTTGCCGACTACTAGAATTCAGACCTGAACAGAGGAATTTACTCTGTCACCAGCAAGTCTCTGGAGAAACTGAGTGTATTTAAAAGATCCAGCAAAGGTGTTTCAATTAGCAGCAAAAGGTGGAGATCACCACTGGGTCCTAGAGAGGGAGGTATGATGAAAGGATCAAGAAGGTTATAATCTAACTAGATGGTGGCCCGATTCGAACGCATCGGTTATTTTAGAATATGTATGCGGCCGACCGGGCGCAATCAGCAGAACGTTGTTTAAATTTGGCGTCAAAATCGCTGATTGGTCACGGCCGGCAACCACGACTAATCAGCAAAACGGTGTTTAAATTTGGCGGCACGGGTGGTGGCCGCGACCAATGAGCAGAGCGGTGTTTAAATTTGGCGCCAAAATCGCTGATTGGTAGCGGTCACCAGCGGCCGCAACCAATCAGCAGAGCGTTGTTTAAGTTTGGCGCCAGTCTCGCTGATTTGTCGCGGCTGACGGCCGTGACCAATCAGCACAGCTGTGATTACATTTGCCGCCAATCTCGCTGATTGGTCGCGGCCGGCAACCGCGACTAATCAGCAAAACGGTGTTTAAATTTGGCGGCACGGGTGGTGGCCGCGACCAATCAGCGAACTGTGTTAGTGAGGACCTGAGAGCTTGTTTAAATTTGGCGGCAATCTCGCTGATTGGTCGCAGTCCGCCACCGCGACCAATGAGCAGAGCGGCGTTTAAATTTGCCGCCGATATCGCTGATTGGTCGCGGTGGCCGGCCGCGACCAATCAGCAGAGCGGCGTTTAAATTTGCCGCCCATCTCGCTGATTGGTCGCGGTATCCGGCCGTGACCAATCAGCAGAGCGGCGTTTAAATTTGCCTCCCATCTCGCTGTTTGGTCGCGGTGGCCGGCCGCTACCAATCAGAAGAGCGGCGTTTAAATTTCCCGTCCGTCTCGCTGATTGGTCGCGGTCGGCCGGCCACCGCGACCAATCAGCAGAGCGGCGTTTAAATTTGCCGGCTATCTCGCTGATTGGTTGCTGTGGCCGGCCACTGCGACCAATCAGCAGAGCGGCGTTTAAATTTGACGCCCATCTCGCTGATTGGTCGCGGCAGGCCACCGCGACCAATCAGCGTCGTATTAGTGTGGGCCCGGGAGCGGCGCTGCTTGTGCGGTTCCGTATTAGCGAGGACCGGGGAGCGGCGCTGCCTGTGCGGCTCCTTCTGCTGCGAGAAGCCGGGAGATGAGCGGCTGCTCGCAGCAGAAGCATCCCGACCGGTGGCGTTGCTCCCTGGTCCTCCGTTCACACTTGCTGTCGGGAGATCAGCGGGCCAAGCCGCTGATCTTCCGACGTAAGCCGCATGGAGGTCAGCGGCGCCGGTCGGGGTAGTTGTGCATGATAGCGCCGCTTATCTCTCCGCTGCATCGCCGCTGAGCTCCGTCCCGCAGATGAGCCGTTAACGGCCGCCATCTTTTTTCAGAAATCCCGCGGCGCTGATTGGCCGCTGCCGGACCAAAGAGCGACGCGGGATTTCCAGGACAGACAGACAGACAGAAAGACAGACAGACAGCTAGACAGACAGACAGCTAGACAGACAGACAGACGGGATAAGACAATTATATAGTAGATATGCTGGTAATTCTTCACATTACTGGTTGGCTTCTAAGACATTCATTATAGATATTTTGTACACAGTCCTCCCATGGATTTTACAGTAAATGAATTAAATTGAACTTAAATCCAAACTATTAACACTAAGAGGTGAAAAATTATGAGTATCATTTTACTAAATTTAAGACAATATTACTATTATTTGAATTGGCTGCAAATTTAAATTTTTCAATTATTTGTTTGCACAAATCCAGGATATTGGCAGATAGATGGCTGTCATTTTGACGGATTGTTGCCATGCAAGGGGTTACAAAACTGTAAGGACCCACTCTTTTCCTTTACTGCTGCTGCAGCTGACAAAAATGTTCTCTGCTCTGTCCCTCCAGGGATCACTTTTCGGATCTTCTGGTGCTGACTGGGCCTCACACTGCAAGTCACTGTGGTAGACTGGCAGACTTGGGAGGTGGTAAAATGGAGCAAGTATTGCCAAGGACACTGCTTTGGCACCCGGCTAGCCGGGGTGGGTACCCAATCTCTGCCTGAATGCCTTTGGGGATGTGTTTTTGAAACTGGGGAGTCATACTTCCTCCATGTCATCCTTATTATTGTGCCGTTAATCTGATTCCTGGGGCCAAGATGTTAAAGAGCAGGTTATACAATGTCTCTGGTCCAGAGAGGCAGGCCAAGAAGAACTATATAGCTGAAAGTCTGGCAAAGGGTCATATCAGACCTTCAACCCCCATTGCTGCAATGTTTTTCCTTGTTAAGAAAAAAGATGGGGGTTACGCCCTTACCTAGACATTCACAAACTCAGTCGGATCACTGGGATCCATACACTCTCCCTCTTATCCTGGACCACTTAAAATCAGATCGTGGGAGATAAATGGTTTTCTAAACTGGATCTTAGGCGGGCTTCTAATCTCATTCGTATCAAGAAGGGGGGTAAATGGAAGACAGCCCTCAACACGCCTGAGGGACACTATGAAAACCTTGTGATGCCATTTGGGTTGACTAATGCTCCCGCCATCTTTCAACACTTTTTAATGAAAATTTTAGTCACCTGGCAGGTAGATTTGTTGTGATCTACCTTGATGACATTTTGATTTATTTGCTTGACCTCAAGTTACATCAGGTACATGTCAGGCAGGTCTTTCAGATACTCAGACAATAAATTGTCAAACTAGATAAACGCATGTTCTCAGCTCAGGAGATCCCTTTTCTGGGTTATTTTTTTTATCGTCCACCAGTTTTCGCATGGATCCGGTGAAAGTCCGGGAGATACAAACCTTACAAAGGTTTTTGAGTTTCGCCAACTATTACTGTAAGTTCATCAAAAACTTTTCCGTAGTGGCCAAATCTTGGTCGGATATGACCAGGAAAGGGATGGACTTTTCCAAATGGTCCTGTCTGGCTCGGGAGGCTTTTGATACCTTGAAAAGATGTTTAGCAACTGTGTCAATTCTTATACAGCCTGACATCACTCAGCCATTTATTGTAAAGTTGATGCATCTGAAATGGGGGCTGTATTATCGCAAGGTGCATCCCCTTGTAAATGGCATATATGTTCATATTTCTCTAAGAAACTATTGACCACTGAGAAAAAATATGACATTGATTAAAGGGAGCTCTTGGCAATAAAGTGGGCTTTTGAAGAGTGGCGTCATTTTCAGGAAGGGGAAGTTCTTTCGGTCATGTTAATCATTGATCATAAAACCCTTTTATATTTAGAATCTGCTAAGTATCTGATGCCTAGACAGGCAAAGTGGTCATTGTTCTTCACCAGATTCAACTTTTTGTGACTAAGCTGGGGAATAAGACTGTTAAGGTGGATGCCTTATGACGCACCCCCTGGGCCTGTGCTGCTTCTGCTGCGCAGGGGGATACCCGGAGCCGGATCTGCTGGGGATAGTAGTCCTCGTGGCGGTGACCTGGTCCGTGCCCAGGGTGTCAAACTAAGCGGCGGAGTTTAGTATAAGATGTTATAGTGTTCGACTACGCCACCCGTTGAATGCGGTTATGAAACCGCCGCTGCAGGGCAGACCGCTGAGGCCGGTGGTACGGTTGTGCAGCGTGGATAGTATAACCCCCAACGGGAGGGGTATGGCCTCAGGGCAGCGGACGTGGATGATGGGGATAGTAGAATTGCTCGCAGGCACCAGGAACCACTCAGAGACGGTGCGGTGTAGTTCAGGGTCTTTACTGGTGGCAAAGGTAGACCCTCCCGGGAGTACTGGCTAGCGATCGGGGCCTGGTCAGTCCGTGAGCAGATAGGATCTCCCCTGGCCAGGCAGAGTTGTAGGCCTCCCCACTAATTGTACTCTTCCTGGCTACCTTGCTAGAAGCGGGTAAAAGTAGCCCACGTCCCTGAGTGTACCGTGTGGTGCTCACCCGTATGGCCGGTGACTCGGGGCCTTCTGGTAGCCTCCGCTCCACGACAGTGGTGCTGGTCCCTTGCGTGTGACCGTGCCTTCGGGTTTCTTGGCCAGAGGACCTGAAATCCCCTGCCGGTCGGTTTCTGCTGCTGGGTATGGCTCAGTCCCCACAGCCTCGGACTCCGTGTCCGGTGAGATCTCTTCAGTCAGGACGAGCTCTACAGCTTCCAGTCTCTGACCCCTTTTATCACTGCTCCCACAGAGCTCCTGATCTTGCTCTCCCTGTATCAGCTCCACTCCAGACCAGACTGTGTCTCTGTCTGGGACTCCTCTTCTTCTCTCCTTCTAACCCCACCTCAGCCCCAGTTTATATAGGGGAAGTTCTTCCCCTCCCAGGACTGGGCAGGAGGTGTGGCATGCTTAGGGTTCCTGACCAGGAGACCTCCCACCTGCTCACAGACGTAATATTGCTATTACTGTGGTAACCAGAACCCTGGGGTGCCACATTTACGCCGCTGTTTCTTGGGGGTGGAAATAATTGTGAACCAGTTCCTATACTTCAGAAAGTGGTAGTTATTGCAGCTATAAGCACTGACCTTGAGAAAGAGGTTGTAGAAGCTCATTGGGACTCCTTTGCTGCCTTATCCATTGGGTAAACTGTTCATACCTGTGAATATCCATTTTAAAGTTCTAAGTGAACATGATGATTCTGTCTTGACCGGACACCCTGGTGGTAAAGCCACCATAGAGCTCCTTAACCGCCGTTTTGGGTGGCCTGGGGTGCATCAGGATGTTCGGGAGTATGTAGCTGCCTGTAGTGTGCATGCACATTCTAAGACCCCTCATACTCATCTGTCTGGATCTCTACAACCTTTGCCGATTCCCAGTAGACCTTGGACTCATTTATCATTAAATTTAATTTATGATTTACCCATATCTGCAGGTAATGCAGTTATTTTGGTGGTGGTGGACAGGTTCAGCAAGATGTCTCATTTCATTGCGTTATCCACCAGCCATACCAAACGCCAAGACCTTAGCGCAAATTTTCATCAAAGAAATCGTGAATTTACATGGGATTCCTATCGATATTGTTTCTGACCAGGGGGTGCGATTTCCAAATTTTGTAGTTTTCCTCAGCTTTTCATCCACAGTCTAATGGGCAAACTGAACACGTTAACCAGAATCTTGAGACTTATCTTAGGTGTTTTGTGTCTGAAAATCAGAAGGATTGGGTTACTTTCTTACCTCTAGCTGACTTTGCGGTGAATAACAGTTGTCACAAATCTACTGGTAAATCCCCGTTCTTCCAGGCCTACAGGTTTTATCTTCAGCTCAGCTCTGTTAATAGGAATAGTTCTTCAGGAATACTCGAAGAGGAACGGTTTTCATCATCTATTACGTCCGTGTGGCAAGGGGTTCTTAATAATTTGAAGAACATGGGGTCCAAATATAAGAGTGTGGCTGATCGGAGAGGTTTGAAGGATCCAGACCTGTGTGTTGGTGATTTGGTGTGGCAGTCCTTGAGGTGTCTTCTGGGTCCCAGGTTCATCGGTCCTTATAAGATTGTGGCCATCGTCAATCCTGTAGCATTCGACCTTGCTTTGCCACCTACTTTTAGGATTCATAATGTGTTTCACCGGTCTCTGCTCAAAAAATATGTTGCGTCCTCTGAACCATTACATCCATCTCCAGTTATTGTTCATGGGAATTTGGAGTTTCAAGTAACTGAGATTGTTGATTCTCTCTTGGTTCGTCGGTCTCTTCAGTATCTGGTACACTTTATGAGTTACGGTCCTGAAAAGAGAATGTGGGTACCAGCATCTGACATCCATGCGGTCAGGTTAAACCGGTCATTTCACGTGGCACACCTTGATAGTCCTGGCTCTGAGGTTCCGAAGGTCCCACTTAGAAGGGGGGGTACTGTCACGGGTTTACCGCGACAGATAGGGGCCAGAAGACTGCAGCGTCTGATTTCATGTACTCCGGCACTGATGAGCACTTCTCCTTCATATTAAGGTTTCTGTTAGCAGCGCAGGGGTTAAGCTGTTCAGCTTAGAGTCTCTGAAGCTTTTCTGCTTAGATGATCTCAGCTGTTCAGTATTGGCCACTCCCCTCAGCATTAGTTTCATACTGCCTGGTGTGGAGTGGAGGTGTTGGTTGTTGGTAGATTAATTTGGAGTGTTGATCTGTGACTGTTGCTAGGCGTTTTGGCTGTGAGCAAACCCTCATCCTCTCCTATTTTGTGTTCCTTCCTTTTCTCCTTGGTGTTCCTCTCTGTTCCTCTGTTTTCTGTGAGTTCATATTTGTATTATTGGTATTTTCATTTATCCCTGTATATCCTCTCTTGTTAGACTGGTTTATGTATATTTGTCAGGAACGGCACCGGCAGGATCACACAATATCCCACCGCTGCCACCAATTTGTCAGGGATTTCCACCACACACAGTCAGGACGACACCGGGGAGATCACACAATATCTCACCGTGCCGTTACGCTGTCCGTATTTCGTCCGGAATCACAAGCACGCGATCCAGACTACTCTCTACGTAGGTATCGTTAAGCGACCAGTGAGCGTATGGCGCAACACCCTGGGTTCCACAGCCTGAAATCCATGTTTAACGCCCTCCGTACGGTCACTGTCAGCTTCACGATAGCCCAATTATTAATACTCTATGCCACCACCAGCCGAGTTTAAAATACAATACAGGCCTGGCCGGACGCCTGCGTTTTGGTAGCGTATATGGCTTCGGGGAAGGGAATGATTACAGAACAAAAGAAACAGAACTATTAAATTTTATATTTAATCCAAAATGGAGGCAGTGTTCAGGGAAAATATATACAAGGATGTTACAAAGGTGACATTAAAATACATACGCAGTTACATAAAATAAACAGGGTAAAAAGAAGACAACTTACTCTATACGATCGTGGAGACGATTCAATATAGGTGGAGGAGGGGCTCTCCAGATGAAATATGCTGTTATTGAACAGGGCCCGTTGCTTATAATTCTTATTCCCCCCGGCAATGAGTGCTCCTGTCTTCTCCATAGAGTCTTTTATACCTAAGGGGAGATCTGGCCACACGGAGCCGATCTGGCTATGGCTGTTGGCCAGGAATTGTTTATGAGTGTCTTTGAACTTAACGAACCATTTCCTCTTTCCTCCAAACTCATTGCTTGGGAGAAGGTGTTAATCTATCTCAGGTCTGTGTTAAGAGGAAATACATTTGCATTTTAGCTTGTGACACTTCATGTGTAAAGCCTTTTGGCTGTGGGGGATAATTTGCTGGAAGTCACAGTATAATTGTCATCTCTGGACAAACACTACAGGAGAGGGCATGGGAGAAGAGGCTAATATTCCATTAATCTGTCCCCAATATTAATATTTTCCTGACATCTCCCCCTCTTTGAGGTGGCATTAGGGGTGATTTACAGATCGCCGCTTTAAGACTACCTCCTTGGTCTCTCCTTGACGGGACAGCCCGTCGGCATTGCCATGTTCACTACCCTTCTTGTGCTGAATGGTAAAATCGTACTGCTGTAGAGCCAGGCTCCACCGCAGTAGTTTACCATTGTCACCGGACACCCGGTGAAGCCAGCTGAGGGGGTTGTGGTCAGTCACTATGGTGAAGTTGCACCCGTATAGATAGGGCTGCAGCTTCCGCAGGGCCCACACTATAGCGAGGCACTCCTTCTCCACAGTAGCGTATGCCACTTCCCGGGGTAAGAGCTTGCGGCTGAGGAACATGACTGGATGCTCTTCCCCCTGCCCATTTACCTGGCTGAGCACAGCACCCAGGCCAAATGCACTTGCGTCCGTTTGGACTAAAAACCGCCGAGAGAAGTCCGAGGCCTGCAGAACTGGGGAACTGGCCAGGGCAGCTTTCAGCGCCGTGAAGGATCGCTCACAGTCAGCTGTCCAGTCGACTGTCTGCGACAGCTTTTTCGTGAGGTCCGTCAGAGGCTTAGCAAGGGCACTATAGTTGGGAACAAACTTCCTATAGTACCCTGCCGTACCCAAGAAGGACATCACCTGCTTCTTAGTTTTGGGGGAGGGCCAGGAGTTGATGGCATCAACCTTCCCGGGCTCGGGTTTCAGAGTTCCGCCACCCACTCTGTGTCCGAGGTACTGCACCTCCATCATGCCTACCTGACACTTTGCAGGCTTAATAGTCAACCCAGTGCCCTGGACCCGCCTGAGCACCTGCTCCAGGTGTTACTGAAGACGGCAATGTCATCCAGGTACACAACCGCGAACCCCTCCAGTCCCTCGAGCAGCTGGTTGACTAATCGTTGGAAAGTGGCAGGTGCATTCCTCATGCCAAAGGTCATGACGAGGGATTCATACAACCCGAACGGTGTAATGAAGGCGGACCTCTCCTGGGCCTCCTGAGACAGAGGAATCTGCCAGTATCCTCGACTCAGGTCCATAATGGTCAAGTACCGGGCCTCGGCTAAGCGATCCAGCAGCTCATCGATGCGTGGCATCGGGTACGCATCAGGAGCTGTGATGGCATTTAGCCTCCTGTAGTCCACGCAGAACCGGGTTGTCCGGTCTTTTTTCGGGACCAGGACTACAGGTGAGGCCCACGTACTTTTTGACCTTTGGATCACCCCTAAGTCCAACATCTCATCTATCTCCACCTTCATTTCTTTCTGCACCTCTAGAGAGACCCGGTAAGCGGATTGACGAATGGGGGGGTGACTCCCTGTGTCCACCTGGTGGACAGCGTGCTGTGTCCTCCCGGGGACACCTGTGAAGAGGGTCAAGTAAGGCCGGAACACCTCTCGCAGCTCGGACTTCTGGTCCGTGGAAAGCTGCGGGTTGAATTCCGCGTCCTCAATAGACCCTCCGTCCCGGGCGGCGGCCAGTAAGTCCACCAGGACTTCTGTCTCGCCTTCTTCAGGGACGCTACATACAGGAAGGGCACAGGCCTCCCTGTCATGATGAGCTTTCATCATATTGACGTGGAAGACCTTCTGCCTCTTCCTGGCATGGTCAATGGTGACCACGTAGTTCACGTCATTGAGGCGCTGGCATATGGGGTATGGGCCTTCCCAAGCCACCTGAAGCTTGTTCTGGGTCATTGGGACTAGGACCCACACCTTCTGACCCACTTCGTACACCCGCTCCCGCGCGTTCCGGTCATACCACAGCTTCTGTCTGGCCTGGGCCTGCACCATATTGTCATGCACCAGCTGCGTCATTGCCTGCATTTTGTCACAGAGCCGCATGACATACTCTATGATGGACACTTCGGGGGTGTTCAGTTCCCCTTCCCAGGATTCTCTTACCAGACCAAGGGGTCCCCGGACTCGTCGGCCATTCAGGAGCTCGAAGGGGGAGAACCCCGTTGAGGCCTGTGGTACCTCTCTGTAAGCAAAGAGCAGGTGTGGGAGGTACCGCTCCCAGTCACGCCCATGTGACTCGACCAGCATCTTAAGCATCTGCTTAAAGGTACCATTGAATCGTTCACATAAACCATTGGTCTGTGGGTGATAAGAACTTGATACCAGGTGCTGCACCTGCATTTTCTTACAGAGAGGCGAGACATGAACTGAGTCCCCTGGTCTGTGAGCATCTCCCTGGGAAATCCTACCCGTGAAAAAATGGCCAGCAGGGCATCCGCCACCTTATCGGCTCGAATGGAGGACAGAGCTACTGCCTCCGGGTACCGGGTAGCATAGTCTACCACAGTAAGGATGAACTGCATTCCAGAACTGCTGGGGATAGCCAGCGGGCCAATGATGTCCACAGAAATCCTCTGGAAAGGCTCCTCTATCACTGGCAAAGGGATAAGGCGAGTCTTGGGGGCACGCCCCGACTTCCCCACTCTTTGGCACGTGATACAGGAGCGGCAGTAGTTGGCAATGTCTGTCCCCATTTGGGGCCAATAGAAGTGGTGCGACAGCCGGGCCTTTGTTTTGCGGCCCCCCAAGTGTCCAGCTAGTGGAATCTCATGGGCAACCCGCAACAACTCCTCCCTAAACTGATGGGGCACGACCAGCTGTCTTTCCCCCATCCACTCCTGTTGGGGGTTACAGGGGGCCGTTTCTCGGTACAACCTCCCCTTATCCCAGAATACCCTCTCCTTATCGGATTCGGAGATGGGCTTCTCCGCGAGGTCCCTTAACACCTCTAGGCTGACATCTGTGCGCAGAGCCACCTGGAACTCCTGGCTGGGGGTAGCCAGAAGCGACATTAGGGTCCCCGCCTCGCCGGAACTGTCTGGGACTGGCTGCTCTAGGTCCACAGCCAGTTCTGTGTCCCACCATGGGATGAGGGCCCAGAAGGCAGCGCATCGCGTGCGTTCTGGGTACTCATACTCCGGGTAACAGCGGCTATGTAGGCCGTCTTCCCGGAGGACAACAAACCCTTACCATCAGCCTGACAGGCTGGAGGCACCACCTCCCCACCATCCCTCAATACCTCTGGAGCCATACCGGTCATGGGGCAGCTGCTACCGGCCAAGTCACAGTCCGTCGTGACACTGGGCGGCGGCACAGGACCACTGGCTTCAAGGTTCCCGGGCCTGCTCCCATCGCTCTCAGCACTCATGCTGGCTCCATCTTGGGGGCCCTCAGCAACATCACCTTGCCGGGCGACGTGGCTGAGCACTCCGTTACCACAATATATATCATCATTAGAGATGAGCGTTGTTCGACTCGAACTCTTCGCTAATCTCAAATTCGAGCTGTTTTGGGCGGTGTTCGAGCCGTTCGGCGAACACGAACAATTTGAGAAAAATTCGGCTGTTCGAGGTTATGTTCGATAACTGTTCGTGCACCAAAATCATAACTGGATTTTTTCTCAGTAATGATGAAAATTAAAGTTAATACGCAGTTTGAGTGTACAGTGGGGCGGGGGGAGGGGCAGGGGATGGATCTCTGCAGGAATAATGAAGATCTCCATTTTTTTTTCTCTTTCCCGCATTTACAGTGGGGAGGTGCAATCTGTCAGCCTATCAGCAGCGCACACACGGAGCGAAGTGCTTTTTTACACACAAGCAAGGGCATGTGTCATTGGCAGTGTATGTCACATGTCTTTGCCCTATAAGACCCAGGCATTTTCCCCGTCGCCACTATTTTCTCACTGCTGCAGCTGCGTGTTAGACGGCACCGCTGTTGCTGTGTGCGCTATACCTTGTTAATTTCAAGCAAATTTTCGCACAAATCTACAGATAGCTTGGGAGTAGGGAATAGTTGTGATTGCAGTCCTTTTAAGGACTAGGTTACAGCATTTCCTACGACTTTTATGAGGCTGGTCTGTGCTCTTAAATAGATAGGTTGTGGGAGTAAAGACTAATTGTAATTGCAGTCCTTTTCAGGACTAAGTTACATCAGTTCCTATCAGTTTTTGCCAGGCAGGTATGTGCCAGTGCTGTGCAAGTTTTTTTCACAGCATTTGGCTGAATCTAGCAAAGCTAATCCTTTTTGGCCTATTGCAGAGTGTGTTAGTCAGTGGAGTAGCCTATCTGTGTTGCAAGATACACCACCTGTGTATAGAATGCCAATTTTTTTACTGCACCTAGTGAAGTAAAACCTTTTGGGCATAGCATCATTTTATTAGTCCATCTATACTGACCTACATAAGGTTGCAAATTGAATATAATTTTTTTCTGCATCTAGCTCTGAAAAAATATTTGTCCTTCTAGCAGTGTGTGGGACTTGTTCTATTAGTCCATCTATACTGACCTCCATCAGGTTGCAAATTCAAAATAATTTTTTGTCTGCATCTAGCTCTGAAAAAATATTTGGGCTTCTAGCAGTGTGTGGGACTTGTTCTATTAGTCCATCTATACTGACCTCCATCAGGTTGCAAATTAAAAATAATTTTTATCTGCATTTAGCTCTGAAAAAATATTTGGCCTTCTAGCAGTGTGTGGGACTTGTTCTATTAGTCCATTTATACTGACCTCCATCAGGTTGCAAACTGAATATAATTTTTTTCTGCATCTACCTCTGAAAAAATATTTGAGCTTCTAGCTGTGTGTGGGACTTGTTCTATTAGTCCATCTATACTGACCTCCATCAGGATGCAAATTGAATATAATTTTTTTCTGCATCTAACCCAGCCAATAGTTTTGGCCTAATACCACAGTTTGGCCACTCAGCTCTGCTCGGTTCCCATCCATTGTTTTTTTGAGCAAACAACTCCAGAGTTGTGAATTAGTTAACCACCAAAATGAGTGGAAAAAGGCCTGCTGCTGGTGGAAAGGGGAATAGGCGTGTTGGGAAGGGGAAAAAAGGTTGTGTCCGTGGGGTAGGTGTTAAAGCAACAGTAACATCTGCAGAAGAAAGACCATATTCCAGCCAAACTAAAATGTCTACTTCTTTTAGCGGACAATGTGATAAGTAGTGTTGAGCCACCCCCGTAGTGTTCGGGTTCAGTTCGGTTTGTCGAACACCGGGATGTTCGAGGAACTGTTCGTCGAACTGTTCATCGAACACCTTAGAACACCGTCGAACACCGTTAAAACCAATGGCAGGCAAACAAAAACACATAGAAACACATAGAAAACACCTTCAAAGGTGTCCAAAAGCTGACAAACTGCTCAGAAGACGCTCTCTTTAAAAAAGCCGGCCGGCAATTCAGCAGCGGCATACACCGGTACCCGACAATTTAGACAAGAAGGAATAGAGCCTCACACATAGATTAGATAGATAGAAACATGTCAGTCACACATATAAGAAGCACAGTGACAGTGTTGCTTACTGTACTTGTCATTTAGTGTAAAGGATTTATTTAAAAAAATAATAGTGTTTTCATGCACTGTCTCTTTAAAAAAGCCGGCCGGCAATTCAGCATCTGTACCCGACAATTTAGAATGGAAGGAATAGAGAATCATACATAGATTAGATAGATAGAAACATGTCAGTCACATATATATGAAGTACAGTGACAGTGTTGATTACTGTACTTGTCATTTAGTGTTAAAATAAAGGATTTATTAAAAAAAAAATTGGCGTGGGGGTCCCCGTAATTTTAGTCTCTAGCGGAGGTTAAGCAGACGGCTGGGGCAGATGTTTGAAGCCTGGGAAGGGGGTAATACCCACGGAGCTTCCCAGGCTACTAATATCAGCCCCCAGCTGAATACCTAGCCTTTACTAGCTATTAAAATGGGGGACCCCCCCAAAAAAATGACGTGGGGTCCCCCCTATTTTAATAGCTAGCAAAGGCTAGGCAGACAGCTGGGGGCTGATTTTAATAGCCCAGGAAGGGTGCCATGAATATTGGCCCCCTCCCAGGCTAGAAACACCAGCCGTCAGCCGCCCCAGAAATGGCGCATCCATAGGATGCGCCAATTCTGGCACTTAGCCTCGCTCTTCCCACTGCCCTGTAGCGGTGGCAGTGGGGTAATAGGGTTGGGGTTGATGTCAGCTTATAATGCCAGCTGACATCAAGCCCAGGTTAGTAATGGAGAGGCGTCTATAAGACACCCCCATTACTAACCCCATAGTCAAAGTTAAAAAAACCCACAAACACCCAGAATAAAGTCCTTTAATTGAAATAAGCACACAATTCTTTATTGTTCTAAATTAAACCATACTTACCGTCACGCCCATTCCAGCTGAAGCCAACGATCTCCTGCAATAAAAATAAAATAATAAAACAACCTCATCCTTACCTTCCCATGGATCCCACAACAGCTTCAGCTCTGCTACATCGAGATGACAGGCTGGACGCAGCAGAACGCTGCCATCCAGCTTGCCATGCCGCGGACACTGAGAAGCACAGGCATGCTTGCGCTCCTCAGTGTCTCTCTGTGACGGCATCCAGATGAGCCGAGTTCATGTCCAATGAACTCAGCTCACCTCATGCACGTCACTGACAGCGTGGGAAAATTCTCCTGCACTCAGCGCTTCAGCGTGAGAATTTTCCCACTCTGTCAGTGACGTGCATGAGGTGAGCTCATGTCCAATGAACTCAGCTCACCTCATGTACGTCACTGACAGCGTGGGAGAATTCTCACGCTGAAGCGCTGAGTGCAGGAGAATTTTCCCACGCTGTCAGTGACGTGCATGAGGCTGATATTTAAATTTGGCGCACAAATCGGTGATTGGTCGCGGGCAGCGTCCGCGACCAATCAGCACGGTAGTGTTTAACTTTGGCGGCAAGATCAGTGATTGGTCGCGCGCCAAGACCGCGACCAATCACCGATTTGGGCGCCACATTTAAATATCGGCCGCGACCAATCAGCACAGCGTTGTTTAAATGTGGAGCCAAGATTGGTGATTGGTTGCGGCCGATATTTAAATTTGGCGCCCAAATCGGTGATTGGTCGCAGGCAGCGCCCGCGACCAATCAGCGATTTTTAACACAAATGTCCGGATCTTTGTAACACCATGCGGATACTGTGGGGACATCAGCGGCTAGGGTGTGAAGGGAGGACCGGGGAGCGGCGCTGCGGGTCGGGATACTTCTGCTGCGAGCAGTCGCTCATCTCCCGGCTTCTCGCAACGGAAGTATCCGACCAGGCAGCGGCGCTCCCCGGTCCTCACCAATACGATTAGCTGATTGGTCGCGCTCTCCGCACGCGACCAATCAGTGATCTTGGCGCTAAAGTTAAACACCACTCTGCTGATTGGACGCGTCTGGCGTCTGCGACCAATCAGTGAGATTGGCGCCAAATTTAAACAACGCTCTGCTGATTGGTCACGGTTGCCGGCCGCGACCAATCAGCAGTATTGGCGCCAAATTTAAACCCCGCTCTGCTGATTGGTCGCGGCCGGCGATTGCGACCAATCAGCATTATTGGCGCCAAATTTAAACCCCGCTCTGCTGATTGGTCGTGACCGCCGGCCGCGACTAATCAACATTGTTGCCGCCAAATTTAAACACCGCTCTGCTGAATGGTCGAGGTCGTGACCAATCACCATTATTGGCGCCAAATTTAAACACCGCTTTGCTGATTGGTCGCGACCACAACCTATCAGCATTATTGGCGCAAAATTTAAACCCCGCTCTGCTGATTAGTCGCGACCGCCGGCCGTGACCAATCAGTGATATAGTCGCCAAATTTCAACACCGCTTTGCTGATTGGTCGCGGTTGCTGGCCGCGACCAGTCAGCGATTTTGGCGCCAAATTTAAACACCGCTCTGCTGACTGCGCCGGGTCTGACGCATACATATTCTAGAATACCCGATGCGTTAGAATCGGGCCACCATCTAGTTTCATGAAATAATTTTAAAAAAAATTGACGTGGGGCTTCGCACTATATTTGTGTCCAGCCAGGTACAGCAGGCAGGAACGGGCTGCCCCCAACCACCAGCTGCCTATTTGTACCTGGCCGGACACAACAATATAGGGAAGCCCTTTTTTTCTTAATTATTTCATGAATTTCATGAAATAAATAAAAAAAAAAATATGTGGTGCTTCGCCCTATTTTTGTGTCCAGCCAGGTACAACTAGGCAGCTGGGGGCTGGAATCTGCAGCGCAGGGAGGCCCAAGCTTTCTGGGTCCCCCCAGCTACAAATTGCAGTCCGCAGCCACCCCGGAAAATGGCGCGTTCATAGAAGCGCCATCTTCTGGCGCTGTACCCAACTCATCCAGGGCCCTGGTGCGGTGGCTCACTGGGTAATAAAGGGGTTAGGGCCAGCTTGGCATTATCAGCTGGCCCTAAGCCCGAAATTCATGGGGTCACGCCAATATTAGACATGACCACTATGAATTTCTAGTAAAGTATTTAAAAAAAACACAACACCCAGAAAAAAGTCCTTTAATTGAAATAAACACACAATTCTTTATTGTTCTAAATTAAACCATACTTACCGTCACGCCCATTGCAGCTGAAGCCAACGATCTCCTGCAATAAAAGTAAAATAATAAAGCAACCTCATCCTTACCTTTCCATGGTTCCCAGACAGCTTCAGCTCTGCTACATCGAGATGACAGGCTGGACCGCAGCAGAACGCTGCCATCCAGCCTGTCATCCCGCAGACACTGAGAAGCACAGGCATGCTTGCGCTCCTCAGTGTCTCTCTGTGACGGCATCCAGATGAGCCGAGTTCATGTCCAATGAACTCAGCTCACCTCATGTACGTCACTGACAGCGTGGAAGAATTCTCCTGCACTCAGTGCTTCAGCGTGAGAATTCTCCCACGCTGTCAGTGACGTACATGAGGTCAGCTGAGTTCAATGGACATGAATGAGCTCACCTCATGCATGTCACTGACAGCGTGGGAAAATTCTCACGCTGAAGCGCTGAGTGCAGGAGAATTCTTCCACGCTGTCAGTGACGTGCATGAGGTGAGCCGAGTTCATTGTCGGCTCACCTTTATGCCGTCACAGCGAGACACTGAGGAGCGCAAGCATGCCTGCGCTTCTCAGTGTCTGCGGGATGACAGGCTGGATGGCAGTGTTCTGCTGTGGTCCAGCCTGTCATCTCGATGTAGCAGAGCTGAAGCTGTCCTGGGAACCATGGAAAGGTAAGGATGAGGTTGCTTTATTATTTTACTTTTATTGCAGGAGATCGTTGGCTTCAGCTGGAATGGGCGTGATGGTAAGTATGGTTTAATTTAGAACAATAAAGGATTGTGTCTTTATTTCAATTAAAGGACTTTATTCTGGGTGTTTGTGTTTTCTTTTAACTTTCAATATGGGGTTAGTAATGGGGGTGTCTTATAGACGCCTCTCCATTACTAACCTGGGTTTGATGTCAGCTGGCATTATAAGCTGACATCAACCCTAGCCCTATTACCCCACTGCCACCGCTACAGGGCAGTGGGAAGAGCGAGGCTAAGTGCCAGAATTGGCGCATCCTATGGATGCGCCATTTCTGGGGCGGCTGACGGCTGGTGTTTCTAGCCTGGGAGGGGGCCAATATTCATGGCACCCTTCCTGGGCTATTAATATCAGCCCCCAGCTGTCTGCCTAGCCTTTGCTAGCTATTAAAATAGGGGGGACCCCACGTCATTTTTTTGGGGGGTCCCCCATTTTAATACCTAGTAAAGGCTAGGCATTCAGCTGGGGGCTGATATTAGTAGCCTGGGAAGCTCCGTGGGTATTACCCCCTTCCCAGGCTTCAAACATCTGCCCCAGCCGTCTGGTTAACCTACCGCTAGAGCCTAAAATTACGGGGAACCCCACGCCAATTTTTTTTTAAATAAATCCTTTATTTTAACACTAAATGACAAGTACAGTAATCAACACTATCACTGTACTTCATATATATGTGACTGACAGGTTTCTATCTATCTAATCTATGTGTGATGCTCTATTCCTTCTATTCTAAATTGTCGGGTACAGATGCTGAAATGCCGGCTGGCTTTTTTAAAGAGACAGTGCATGAAAACACTATTATTTTTTTTAATAAATCCTTTACACTAAATGACAAGTACAGTAAGCAACACTGACACTGTACTTCATATATATGTGACTGACATGTTTCTATCTATCTAATCTATGTGTGATTCTCTATTCTTTCTATTCCAAATTGTCGGGTACCGCTGCAGAATTGCCGGCCGGCTTTTTTAAAGAGACGGTGCACGAAAACACTATTATATTTTTTGATAAATCCTTTACACTAAATGACAAGTACAGTAAGCAACACTGTCACTCTACTTCATATATATGTGACTGACATGTTTCTATCTATCTAATCTATGTGTGATTCTCTATTCTTTCTATTCTAAATTGTCGGGTACCGCTGCTGAATTGCCGGCCGGCTTTTTTAAAGAGACGGTGCATGAAAACACTATTAATTTTTTTGATAAATCCTTTACACTAAATGACAAGAACAGTAAGCAACACTGTCACTGTACTTCATATATAAGTGGCTGACATGTTTCTATCTATCTAATCTATGTGTGAAGCTCTATTCTTTCGGTTCTAAATTGTCGGGTACCGGTGTATGCCGCTGCTGAATTGCCGGCTTTTCATGTTTCACTGTTGGCACTGTTCCCATCGATTTGGGCAATCACTGTAATGCCACAACCACCATGGCTGTGGCATTACAGTGAGTGGCAGACAATCCCTGCATGATTGGTGCTTTAAATAGCGCCAGACATGCAGGACACGCTTTTGGTGCACGAACAGTTATCGAACATAACCTCGAACAGCCGAATTTTTTGCAAATCGTTCGGGTTCGTCGAACAACTCGAACACCGCCCAAAACAGCTCGAATTTGAGATTGGCGAACAGTTCTACTCAAACACCGCTCATCTCTAGTGATAAGATCCCTTTCTTACGGCCACGCCAATCGCTACAAATTCCAGATGAGGCACAAAAACAGCAGGTGCTTCAACGGATATCAAGTGTTCCTTTAAGTGGGCTCTCCTCCACATCAACTTCAACATCACAAATACTCCAGTCCTCAAAGGTGTCACCCCAATCGCACTTGCTTCCTCACAGCTCCCAAATCTCCAGCTGCCCGTCTGAGTATGAGGTAGAACAGATGGTTGAGTCTGCAGAGCTGTTTACTCATACTATAGCCTGGGAATCAGAGGTCGGCTCCAGCGCTTCTGTGAATCCAGACGAGGAAATGATCTGCACTGATGCCCAGAATCTTTAGGAGTCGGATCCAGGACCAGACGCTGAAGGTTCTGACCATAATGTAGACCCTCATTCCCAAACTGTAACTCCTGTTGGTGGAGACAATGAGGAAGAAGATGATGAGACTCAAATACCTGATTGGAGCGACAACTTTAGTTTTTTGTCAGGGCAGGAACAGGTTGGCTCTGAGGACGACGGGTGTGATAACGCACAGGGTGATGATGATGAGGTTGGAGATCCCACTTACTGTCAACCCACAGTCAGCCAAGAGATGAGGTCAGCAGAGGAGGTGGAGGAGAATGCTAGTGACGACGAGGTCAGGTTGCGCCTTCCTGGACAGTGACGTATAGAGATGAGCGTTGTTCTACTCGAACTGTTCGCCAATCTCAAATTCGAGCTGTTTTGGGCGGTCTTCGAGCCGTTCGGCGAACACGAACAATTTGAGAAAAATTCGGCTGTTCGAGGTTATGTTCGATAACTGTTCGTGCACCAATATCATAACTGGATTTTTTCTCAGTAATGATGAAAATTAATGTTAATACGCAGTTTGAGTGTACAGCGGGGTGGGGGGAGGGGCAGGGGATGGATCTCTGCAGGAACAATGAAGATCTCCATTTTTTTTTCTCTTTCCCGCATTTGCAGTGGGGAGGTGCAATCTGTCAGCCTATCAGCAGCGCACACACGGAGTGAAGTGCTTTTTTTCACACAAGCAAGGGCATGTGTCATTGGCAGTGTATGTCACATGTCCTTGCCCTATAAGACCAAGCCATTTTCCCCGTCGCCACCATTTTCTCACTGCTGCAGCTGCGTGTTAGACGGCACCGCTGTTGCTGTGTGCGCTATACCTTATTAATTTCAAGCCAATTTTCGCACAAATCTACAGATAGCTTGGGAGTAGGGAATAGTTGTGATTGCAGTCCTTTTAAGGACTAGGTTACAGCATTTCCTACGACTTTTATCAGGCAGGTCTGTGCTCTTTAATAGATAGATTGTGGGAGTAAAGACTAATTGTAATTGGAGTCCTTTTCAGGACTAGGTTAAATCAGTTCCTATCAGTTTTTGCCAGGCAGGTCTGTGCCAGTGCTGTGCAAGTTTTTTTCACAGCATTTGGCTGAATCTAGCAAAGCTAATCCTTTTTGGCCTATTGCAGAGTGTGTTAGTCAGTGGAGTAGCCTATCTGTGTTGCAAGATATACCACCTGTGTATAGAATACCAATTTTTTTACTGCACCTAGTGAAGTAAAATCTTTTGGGCATAGCATCATTCTATTAGTCCATCTATACTGACCTCCATCAGGTTGCAAATTGAATATAATTTTTTTCTGCATCTAGCTCTGAAAAAATATTGGGCTTCTAGCTGTGTGTGGGACTTGTTCTATTAATCCATCTATACAGACCTCCATCAGGTTGCAAACTGAATATATTTTTTTCTGCATCTACCTCTGAAAAAATATTGGGCTTCTAGTTGTGTGTGGGACTTGATCTATTAATCCATCTAAACAGACCTCCATCAGGTTGCAAACTGAATATATTTTTTTCTGCATCTACCTCTGAAAAAATATTGGGCTTCTAGCTGTGTGTGGGACTTGTTCTATTAATCCATCTATACAGACCTCCATCAGGTTGCAAACTGAATATATTTTTTTCTGCATCTACCTCTGAAAAAATATTGGGCTTCTAGCTGTGTGTGGGACTTGTTCTATTAATCCATCTATACAGACCTCCATCAGGTTGCAAACTGAATATATTTTTTTCTGCATCTACCTGTGAAAAAATTTTGGGCTTCTAGCTGTGTGTGGGACTTGTTGTATTAGTCCATCTATACTGACCTCCATCAGGTTGCAAACTGAATATATTTTTTTCTGCATCTACCTCTGAAAAAATATTGGGCTTCTAGCTGTGTGTGGGACTTGTTGTATTAGTCCATCTATACTGACCTCCATCAGGTTGCAAACTGAATATATTTTTTTCTGCATCTACCTCTGAAAAAATATTGGGCTTCTAGCTGTGTGTGGGACTTGTTCTATTAATCCATCTATACAGACCTCCATCAGGTTGCAAACTGAATATATTTTTTTCTGCATCTACCTCTGAAAAAATATTGGGCTTCTAGCTGTGTGTGGGACTTGTTCTATTAATCCATCTATACAGACCTCCATCAGGTTGCAAACTGAATATATTTTTTTCTGCATCTACCTCTGAAAAAATATTGGGCTTCTAGCTGTGTGTGGGACTTGTTGTATTAGTCCATCTATACTGACCTCCATCAGGTTGCAAACTGAATATATTTTTTTCTGCATCTACCTCTGAAAAAATATTGGGCTTCTAGCTGTGTGTGGGACTTGTTCTATTAATCCATCTATACAGACCTCCATCAGGCTGCAAACTGAATATATTTTTTTTCTGCATCTACCTCTGAAACAATATTGGGCTTCTAGCTGTGTGTGGGACTTGTTCTATTATTCCATCTATACAGACCTCCATCAGGTTGCAAACTGAATATATTTTTTTCTGCATCTACATCTGAAAAAATATTGGGCTTCTAGCTGTGTGTGGGACTTGTTCTATTAATCCATCTATACAGACCTCCATCAGGTTGCAAACTGAATATATTTTTTTCTGCATCTAGCTCTGAAAAAATATTGGGCTTCTAGCTGTGTGTGGGACTTGTTCTATTAATCCATCTATACAGACCTCCATAAGGTTGCAAACTGAATATATTTTTTTCTGCATCTAGCTCTGAAAAAATATTGGGCTTCTAGCTGTGTGTGGGACTTGTTCTATTAATCCATCTATACAGACCTCCATCAGTTTGCAAACTGAATATATTTTTTTCTGCATCTACCTCTGAAAAAATATTGGGCTTCTAGCTGTGTGTGGGACTTGTTCTATTAATCCATCTATACAGACCTTCATCAGGTTGCAAATTGAATATAATTTTTTTCTGCATCTAACCCAGCCAATAGTTTTGGCCTAATACCACAGTTTGGCCACTCAGCTCTGCTCGGTTCCCATCCATTGTTTTTTTGTGCAAACAACTCCAGAGTTGTGAATTAGTTAACCACCAAAATGAGTGGAAAAAGGCCTGTTGCTGGTGGAAAGGGGAATAGGCGTGTTGGGAAGGGGAAAAAAGGTTGTGTCCGTGGGGTAGGTGTTAAAGCAACAGTAACATCTGCAGAAGAAAGACCATCTTCCAGCCAAACTAAAATGTCTACTTCTTTTAGCGGACAATGTGATAAGATCCCTTTCTTTCGGCCACGCCAATCGCTACAAATTCCAGATGAGGCACAAAAACAGCAGGTGCTTCAACGGATATCAAGTGCTCCTTTAAGTGGGCTCTCCTCCACATCAACTTCAACATCACAAATACTCCAGTCCTCAAAGGTGTCACCCCAATCGCACTTGCTTCCTCACAGCTCCCAAATCTCCAGCTGCCCGTCTGAGTATGAGGTAGAACAGATGGTTGAGTCTGCAGAGCTGTTTACTCATACTATAGCCTGGGAATCAGAGGTCGACTCCAGCGCTTCTGTGAATCCAGACGAGGAAATGATCTGCACTGATGCCCAGAATCTTTATGAGTCGGATCCAGGACCAGACGCAGAAGGTTCTGACCATAATGTAGACCCTCATTCCCAAACTGTAACTCCTGTTGGTGGAGACAATGAGGAAGACGATGATAAGACTCAAATACCTGATTGGAGCGACAACTTTAGTTTTTTGTCAGGGCAGGAACAGGTTGGCTCTGAGGACGACGGGTGTGTTAACGCACAGGGTGATGATGATGAGGTTGGAGATCCCACTTACTGTCAACCCACAGTCAGCCAAGAGATGAGGTCAGCAGAGGAGGTGGAGGAAGATGCTAGTGACGACAAGGTCAGGTTGCGCCTTCCTGGACAGAGACGTAGTACTGGAATCACGTCAACAACTGCATCCTCAAACACAACTCTGCCTCTCACCACAAGTCGTGGTGGCTCTTCAGGTCGCATGGGTGCTAAGCCTTGCATAGCCTGGGCATTTTTTCAGATCGATAAAGATGACCCAACTCGTGTTATCTGTAACATTTGTCAGCAAAAGCTAAGTAGAGGCCAAAAAATACATAGTTTGAGTACTTCATGCATGAACCGGCACATGGACATGAAGCATAAGTTGCAGTGGGAAGCTCAGTGTGCTACAATGCGGCCTAGCCGGCCGGGCCAAACACCGTCTGCCATATCTTGTGCATCCGCGGCCTCTTCATCCTCTGTGACTGGGGGGACAGCAGTCACACCTGTTTTGGGGCGCAGACCTGCCACCTCTTTACCCGCAACAGCCAGCGTGATTGGCAGGTCATCATTTTCTTTGGAGGTGGTAACACCAGCTGGTGTTGAGCGCTGTCCGACATCGATAGCACCACCTTTGGATCAAGGCAACCTAACATGTCCACCTGCATCTTCCTCACAGACCGGCAGTTTGCCGGGGACACCCTTATCAACCCCGTCTATGCACAATAGCCAGCCCTCGGTCGCTCAGATGTGGACAAGTAAAAGACGATTTCCTCCTAGCCATGAGAAAGCTAAGAGGTTGAATTTCACCATCTGCAAGCTCTTGGCTACAAAAATGCTGCCTTTCCGCCAGGTGGACACAGAGGATTTTCGAGACCTTATGTCCGTCGCAGTGCCCCAGTACCAGATGCCCAGTCGGCACTACTTCTCAAAGAAAGGTGTGCCTGCGCTCCACCAGCATGTCGCACACAACATCACCGCTTCTTTGAGAAACTCTGTGTGTGACAGGGTGCATTTCACCACAGACACTTGGACGAGTAGGCATGGACAGGGGCGTTACATGTCGCTGACTGGGCACTGGGTAACTATGGTGACAGCAGGACAAGGGGCTGCTGTCCAAGTCTTGCCGTCCCCACGAGTTGTGCGTCAATCCTCTTTATGTCAAAGTTCCTCCACTGCTTCTGCCTCCTCAACCTCCTCTCGGTCTTCCACCTGCACCCAAAGCCTGTCTGGTCATGCCACAAGCTTCCTAACTGCGCAGAAGGGATCCTGCACACCTCCTTACTATGCTGGCAGTAGGGCTCAACGTCATCAGGCGGTTTTTACATTGAAATGTCTGGGAAATGTGAGTCACACAGCTGAGGAGTTGTGGTCAGCTCTGGAGAACCAATTTCATGAATGGTTGTCTCCACTGGACCTGAAACCAGGGAAGGCCGTGTGCGACAATGCTGCAAACCTGGGTGCGGCCCTTCGCCGGGGCAATGTCACACACGTGCCTTGTATGGCTCACGTGTTGAACCTGGTTGTCCAGCAATTTTTAGCCCACTATCCCAGACTAGATGGCCTTCTGCAGAGGGCACGGTCGCTGTGTGCTCACTTCCGCCGTTCGCATCCCGCAGCTCAGCGACTTACATCTCTACAGAAGTCTTTGGGCCTGCCACTTCACCGGCTAAAATGCGATGTGCCTACCCGGTGGAATTCAACTCTGCACATGTTGCAGCGACTGTGGCAGCACCGACAAGCCCTGGTGCAATACGTTCTGACGTATAGCCTGGGCCAACGAGATTCAGAGGTGGGGCAAATCACGCTGGAGGAGTGGTCTCAGATCAGGGACCTATGCACCCTTCTGCACAGTTTTGAAATGGCGACGAAGATGTTTAGTGCTGACGATGCCATTATCAGCATGACTATTCCGGTGATTTACATGCTGGAGCACATGTTAAACAGAATTCGGAGTCAGGTGGTGGCACAAGAGGAGGTGGAGGAAGTAGAGGAGGAGGAGTTGTATGCGGAAGGGCTAACATCTGCAAGGTCCAGACGGTCGGCAGCACCAAGGCGGCAGGCATGTGAGGGTGGGGGAGATGGTTTTACCAGGGCGCATGGTAGCAGCCAAACTAGTGAGGAAGGTGCAGGAGCCCAGGAAGAAGTGGAGGACGAACTGATGGAAGACTCATCAGATGAGGGAGACCTTGATCACATTTCTGTTGTGCGAGGTTGGGGGGAGAGGACAGAGGAAGGAAGCATGATTGTTACCTCGCCACCAACACAACAGGGACTTGGTGCTCCTGGATGCGCAACACACATGAGTGCCTTCTTGCTGCACTGCCTGCAACATGACCCTCGAATTGTGAGAATTAGAAATAATCCTGACTACTGGGTTGCCACACTGTTAGATCCCCGGTACAAAAGTAAATTTGCAGAAATTATTCCTGCCATAGAAAGGGATGCACGCATGCAGGAGTATCAGCAGAGACTGTTGCAGAATCTTACATGTGCTTTTCCACAAAATACCAGTGGTGCATGTAGTGAATCTCACAGTTCCAACTTGCCAACCGTGGGACCGTCAAGTGTTCAGCACTCAAACCGTAACAGAACCACAGTATCTGCTGGTAACATCAATTTTGCGGAATCATTTCACCACTTTTTTAGCCCATCCTTTGCAAGGCCACAGGAGACAAGAAGTCTGACACATAGTCAACGAATAGAGACGATGGTACAGGAGTATCTCCAAGTAAACATTGAAGCCACGACTGTGTCACTGGACGCTTGCTCTTTTTGGGCTTCCAATCTGGATAAATGGCCGGAGCTAGCCACTTACGCCTTGGAGATCTTGTCATGCCCCGCAGCCAGCGTTCTGTCTGAACGTATGTTCAGCGCTGCTGGTGGTGTGCTGACAGATAAGCGCACGCGGCTCTCCACTGATAATGTAGACAGACTCACGTTCATAAAGATGAACAAATCATGGATCCGAAACGACTTTTCTACCCCTGTGTCATCCTGGGGAGAGTAAAAGCTTGATGATTGGTTAAAATCACCCTACCAACCGTTTTAAGCTTTCAAATTACTAATCATGTTTATCTGTATCTTGGCTGGAAAATAATTTGGGCTTTGTAGCAGTGTGCAGCACTGATTCTATTAGGCCATCTATAATAAGCTCCACCAGATTTAAAATTACTAATCATGTTTATCTGTATCTTGGCTGGAAAATAATTTGGGCTTTGTAGCAGTGTGCAGCACTGATCCTATTAGGCCATCTATACTAAAGCTTCGCCAGATTTAAAATTAATAATAATTTTTAGCTGCATCTAGCCGGGAAAATAATTTTGGGGCTCCGAGATGCGCAAGACACATAAGTGCCTTCTTGCTGCACTACCTGCAGCATGACCCTCATATTGTCAGAATTCGAAGTAATCATGACTACTGGGTTGCCACACTCTTAGATCCCCCAAACTTTTCGATCAACCTTTTCATTTTAATAAAGACCAAAAAAATGGTCATTTTTGATATTATAAGCATTAGCAGGTTGTTAGAAACTGAAATCAAACAGTTTTCAACTCAAAACTTTATTCTAGGTGATGTTACATTTTCACATAGGACCCCTTGTTCGAAAGGAGCTTCTGAACTCTCTCGTCCATTGAATTTGTCAGGTTTTGGATGGTTTCTGCTTCAATTGTTTTGCATGAGGACAGAATACCCTCCCAGAGCTGTTGCTTAGATGTGAACTGCCTCCCGCCATCATAGACACTCCTTTTAATGATGCTCCAAAGGTTCTGAATGGGGTAGAGGTCAGGGGAGCATGGGGGTCACACCATAAGTTTGTCCCCTTTTATGCCCATATCAGCCAGAGATACAGATGTTTTATGTGCAGCATGAGATGGTGCATTATCATGCAGAAAAATGATCTTGCTGTGAAATACACGGTTCTTCTTCTTGAACCATGGCAGGAAGTGCTGTTTGAGGAAATCCACATACATTATGGAGTTCATCTTTAGCGCCTTCAGGGATCCTAAAGGGGCCGACAATCTCTCTCCCCATGATTCCAGCCCAAAACATTACTCCACCTCCTCCTTGTTGGTGCTGTAGCCGTGTTTGCGTGGGGTGTCTATCAACCAGCCATCCTCCACTCCATCCATCTGGACCATCGAGCGCTGCACGGCACTCATCCGTGAACAAAACAGTTTTGAAATCAGTCTTCATGTAATGTTTGGCCCACTGGAGCCGTTTCTGCTTGTGTGAAGTGGATAGAGGAGGTCGACAGGATGGCGTATGCACAGCTGCAAACCTCTGAAGGACCCTGCATCTTGTTGTTCGGGGGACGTTGGAGGCACAAGCAGCTTCAAAAACTTGTCTGCTGCTATGACAAGACTTTTTTGCCGCTGCTCTTTCAACCTGACGTAATTGCCTGTAGGAAAGAGTCCTCAATTTGCCCTTATCAGCACGCACACGTGTGTACTGTGAATCAGCTACATACTTCTTGATTGCCAAGACACTTCATCCTGATCATCGCACAATGTTGTTTGTAGTCATGCCTTGACCTAAACACTCCACAAATTGTTGCTTCTCAGCAGCCGACACATCCTTTTTCTTTCCCATTTTGGCAGAAAATGTAGGCTGCTTAATAATGTGAGACAACCTTCTTAAGTAGTCTTGCCTTTCATTGGACACACCTGCCAAACTAATTAGCACAGGTGTCTGCAATTGCTTACAGTGATATAAAGAGCCCTGACACACATCACCATCAATGAGTTTAACTGACAAACAAACAAATTCTTCCCCTATCACTCCTAAACACTTTTTGCATAATAATTTGGAACGCAGTGTACATGTGCTTTTCCACAAAACACCAGTGGTTCACGCAGTGAATCTTACAGTTCTAACTTGCCAACCGTGGTCTGTATGGAGTTGTTCAATAAAGGGCCCAAAATTAAGATAACATAGATGGGAGAGGTCTCTATGAATAGGAATTCCTAAGTATTTGATACCCTGTGAGGGCCAGGCAAAGGGAAAGTTGGACTGGATGGAATCCTATATGGATTTGGGGAGGGAGACATCAAGGGCCTCAGACTTCGCTGCATTGATTTTAAAATTTGACCATGTAACAAAGTGATCTATTTCAGCCATAACAGCATGGATGGATATATGTGATTGAGTGATATATACTAGGACATCATCAGCAAATAGAGAGCACTTGTACTCGGTGCCTCCCACCTCAATCCACCTAATATTGGGGTTATGGCGAATTGATGAGAGCAGGTGCTCCGTCACTAGGATGTATAAGAGAGGGGACAGAGAACATCCCTGCCTTGTCCCATTGGTGATTTTGAAAGGTGATGAAAATGTTCTGATGCACCCCCTGGGCATTGGGACACCCGGAGCCGGACCCTTTTTGGTGGATGCTGGTGGTTGTAGTCTTCGTGGCGGTGACCCGGTTCCGTGGCTCAGGGTGGTCAAACCAGTGGCGGAACCATTTATGTGGTTTTGATGTTTAAATGTCCGACTACGCCACCCATGGATTGCGGTCAGAGTGAACCGCCGCTGCAGGGCAGACCGCTGAGGCTGGTGTTGTGGGTGCAGCAGAGCGTAGCATAACTCCCCACGGGAGGAGTATAGCCTCAGGGCAGTGTATGCGGAGGATGGGGGTGATGGTGCAGGGCAGCAGCAGTAACGACACCGAGTCAGTGATGCAGTCCAGGGCCTTTACTCACAGTTCTTATTATCCAGACCACGTCTGCAGGTAACGGCTGCCCACGTCGTACTGTGCTCACCAGGTGAGGGGCTCAGACAACTCCCAGATAACTTTGGAGCGCTTCACAGGACCCCCTTTGTGTGTCCTTTGTCTGGCCTTTCTTACCAACCCTTCTGTCCGGCTGCCTCGGGCCTCCTCTTGGTAGACTTGGCGCCAGTTTCCCTGACGCTATGTGGTGCCTTCCTAGCGGGTGCAGCGAGGGGCTGCGCCACATAAAATGTCACAGCCTCCGGTTTCTAGCTGAGGGTCGTTTCCTGCCTCCACTAGTTTCGGGGACCGGTCTCCCCCTTTGGCCTGACCCCTCCACGCAGGTGGATTCGGGCGTGCGGTGGCGACTCGCCCGTCCGCACCCCTGGGATCCCTTCATTCCTCGTTCCTGGAGCCTACTCCGCTCCTCTTCCTTCCTTCTCCCTCTTCCAGGCCTGGGCCTCTGTTACTAGGCCCGCCTCCGGAGCAGAGCTCATGCAGAGCCCCTGCTCCCTGCCACTTCTGCTCAGACTTCTCTGCACTGAACTAAGATGGTGCCCACCTTTTATACTCCCTTCTCAATGCACCCAGGAACTGCTTCCTCCCTGCTCCTGCACTACAGGGTTCCCCTTCCTCAGTGTTCCCTCCCCCCACTCCAGCCAGGGACAGGGACTGTCGTGCCCATCTCAGAGGCATATTGGTCGCCCTGCCCCACGGCAATGTGGTGTAATGCATGCAGGTGTCGTGTCCTGATCCACACTCCATCCTTACCTGAGAGTGAGATATCACACCTCTGGGTGAGGTGCAATACCTCTGTAGCAACCGAGCCCTCAGGGTGCTACAGTTCCATTTATCTTCAGCCTAGGTGACGTATTGTGATACAGGGCCGTGATTTTGGCTATAAAAGGGTCCCCTAGACCCCTACCCCAAGCTTTTTAAGAGAATCATATATGGCGTGCCAGGAGACTCTATGGAATGCTTTCTCAGCATCCAACGAGAGTATCTAATTACAAATTTTTAACTGCATCTAGCCCAGGAAATACTTTGTGCCTAGTAGCAGTGTCTGCTAGTCAGCGGATTATCCCGACTGTTAAGCAAGCTACACCACCTGTAGTTTAGACACTTAATTTTTTCAAAGGAAATGCTTCGGGACCATGGGATACTCAGTGAAGAGCATCAGGAGGCACCCCAAGGCATAGGGGCTGGGACTGGCAGTAGGATGCCTTGCGGTGGACAGCCGAGCTCGATCCTTATAAAAGCTTTTTAACTGCAGCAGCTTTAGTGGACGCTACTGGAGCTGGAATTACGCGGCTGCTGGCATGAGACTTGCCCTCCAATAGATCCTTGTAAATGGATTTAAAGTGTATTCATTCAAATTAGAGAGACAATTTAAATTAAAAAGCTTAGAGCTGCCTCCACCACAGGGGGGCTCGCTCGACCCACCAGCGGACAGGCACCAGTATTGGGAGAGGGGGGCTGGCCATCAGGGTTCACCGCGGCTCTGGCACAAACCCGGCGACACGGAGGTGGCACGGGCAGGAGCGGACTGGCCGTGTCGGCTTCTCACTTTTTGGATTTTAGAAGGGCATGACATGCCTATATCTGTGTCTCCCCCTCCTTTTACTCCTCCACCTCTTTTCTTTTCGCATGACTATATGTACTTGTCACTTTTCCATGTGTTAGTTATGTCTTCTGAGCAGTTTGTCAGCTTTTGGACACCTTTGAAGGTGTTTTCTATGTGTTTCTATGTGTTTTTGTTTGCCTGCCATTGGTTTTAACGGTGTTCGAAGGTGTTCGACGAACAGTTCGACGAACAGTTCGGCGAACACATGGGTGTTCGACGAACCGAACCAAACTCGAACATTACGGGGGTGGCTCAACACTAGTGACGTAGTACTGGAAGCACGTCAACAACTGCATCCTCAAACACAACTCTGCCTCTCACCACAAGTCGTGGTGGCTCTTCAGGTCGCATGGGTGCTAAGCCTTGCATAGCCTGGGCATTTTTTCAGATCGATAAAGATGACCCAACTCGTGTTATCTGTAACATTTGTCAGCAAAAGCTAAGTAGAGGCCAAAAAATACATAGTTTGAGTACTTCATGCATGAACCGGCACATGGACATGAAGCATAAGTTGCAGTGGGAAGCTCACTGTGCTACAATGCGGCCTAGCCGGCCGGGCCAACCACCGTCTGCCACATCTTGTGCATCCGCGGCCTCTTCATCCTCTGTGACTGGGGGGACAGCAGTCACACCTGTTTTGGGGCGCAGACCTGCCACCTCTTTACCCGCAACAGCCAGCGTGATTGGCAGGTCATCATTTTCTTTGGAGGTGGTAACACCAGCTGGTGTTGAGCGCTGTCCGACATCGATAGGTTGCCTTGATCCAAAGGTGGTGCTAACATGTCCGCATGCATCTTCCTCACAGACCGGCAGTTTGCCGGGGACACCCTTATCAACCCCGTCTAAGCACAATAGCCAGCCCTCGGTCCCTCAGATGTGGACAAGTAAAAGACCATTTCCTCCTAGCCATGAGAAAGCTAAGAGGTTGAATTTCACCATCTGCAAGCTCTTGGCTACAGAAATGCTGCCATTCCACCTGGTGGACACAGAGGATTTTCGATACCTTATGTCCGTCGCAGTGCCCCAGTACCAGATGCCCAGTCGGCACTACTTCTCAAAGAAAGGTGTGCCTGCGCTCCACCAGCATGTCGCACACAACATCACCGCTTCTTTGAGAAACTCTGTGTGTGACAGGGTGCATTTCACCACAGACACTTGGACGAGTAGGCATAGACAGGGGCGTTACATGTCGCTGACTGGGCACTGGGTAACTATGGTGACAGCAGGATAAGGGGCTGCTGTCCAAGTCTTGCCGTCCCCAAGAGTTGTGCATCAATCCTCTTTATCTCAAAGTTCCTCACTGCTTCTGCCTCCTCAACCTCCTGTCGGTCCTCCACCTGCACCAAAAGCCTGTCTGGTCATGCCACAATCTTTCTAACTGGGCAGAAGGGATCCTGCACACCTCCTTACTATGCTGGCAGTAGGGCTCAACGTCATCAGGCGGTTTTTACTTTGAAATGTCTGGGAAATGTGAGTCACACAGCTGAGGAGTTGTGGTCAGCTCTGGAGAACCAATTTCATGAATGGTTGTCTCCATTGGACCTGAAACCAGGGAAGGCCGTGTGCGACAATGCTGCAAACCTGGGTGCGGCCCTTCGCCGGGGCAATGTCACACACGTGCCTTGTATGGCTCACGTGTTGAACCTGGTTGTCCAGCAATTTTTAGCCCACTATCCCAGACTAGATGGCCTTCTGCAGAGGGCACGGTTGCTGTTTGCTCACTTCTGCCGTTCGCATCCCGCAGCTCAGCGACTTACATCTCTACAGAAGTCGTTGGGCCTGCCACTTCACCGGCTAAAATGCGATGTGCCTACCCAGTGGAATTCAACTCTGCACATGTTGCAGCGACTGTGGCAGCACCGACAAGCCCTGGTGCAATATGTTCTGATGTATAGCCTGGGCCAATGAGATCCAGAGGTGGGGCAAATCGCGCTGGAGGAGTGGTCTCAGATCAGGGACCTATGCACCCTTCTGCACAGTTTTGAAATGGCGACGAAGATGTTTAGTGCTGACGATGCCATTATCAGCATGAATATTCCGGTGATTTACATGCTGGAGCACATGTTAAACAGAATTCAGAGTCAGGTGGTGGCACAAGAGGAGGTGGAGGAAGTAGAGGAGGAGGAGTTGTATGCGGAAGAGCTAACATCTGCAAGGTCCAGACGGTCGGCAGCACCAAGGCAGCAGGCATGTGAGGGTGGGGGAGATGGTTTTACCAGGGCGCATGGTAGCAGTCAAACTAGTGAGGAAGGTGCAGGAGCCCAGGAAGAAGTGGAGGACGAACTGATGGAAGACTCATCAGATGAGGGAGACATTGATCACATTTCTGTTGTGCGAGGTTGGGGGGAGAGGACAGAGGAAGGATGCATGATTGTTACCTCGCCACCAGCACAACAGGGACTTGGTGCTTCTGGATGCGCAACACACATGAGTGCCTTCTTGCTGCTCTACCTGCAACATGACCCTTGAATTGTGAGAATTAGAAATAATCCTGACTACTGGGTTGCCACACTGTTAGATCCCCGGTACAAAAGTAAATTTGCAGAAATTATTCCTGCCATAGAAAGGGATGCACGCATGCAGGAGTATCAGCAGAGACTGTTGCAGAATCTTACATGTGCTTTTCCACAAAACACCAGTGGTGCACGTAGTGAATCTCACAGTTCCAACTTTCCAACCGTGGGACCGTCGAGTGTTCAGCACTCAAAACGTAACAGAAACACAGTATCTGCTGGTAACATCAATTTTGCAGAATCATTTCACCACTTTTTTAGCCCATCCTTTGCAAGGCCACAGGAGACAAGAAGTCTGACACATAGTCAATGCCTAGAGACGATGGTACAGGAGTAACTCCAAGTAAACATTGAAGCCATGACTGTGTCTCTAGACCCTTGCTCTTTTTGGGCTTCCAATCTGGATAAATGGCCGGAGCTAGCCACTTACGCCTTGGAGATCTTGTCATGCCCCGCAGCCAGCGTTCTGTCTGAACGTGTGTTCAGCGCTGCTGGTGGTGTGCTGACAGATAAGCGCACGCGGCTCTCCACTGATAATGTAGACAGACTCTCGTTTATAAAGATGAACAAATCATGGATCCGAAACGACTTTTCTACCCCTGTGTCATCCTGGGGAGAGTAAAAGCTTGATGATTGGTTAAAATCACCTCACCTCACCAACCATTTTAAGCTTTCAAATTAATAATCATGTTTATCTGTATCTTGGCTGGAAAATTATTTGGGCTTTGTAGCAGTGTGCAGTACTGATTCTATTAGGCCATCTATACTAAGCTCCACCAGAATTAAAATTAATAATAATTTTTAGCTGCATCTAGCCCGGAAAATAATTTTGGGGCTCCGAGATGCGCAAGACACATAAGTGCACTACCTGCAACATGACCCTTAGATTGTCAGAATTCGAAGTAATCCTGACTACTGGGTTGCCACACTCTTAGATCCCCCACACTCTTCGATCAACCTTTTCATTTTAATAAAGACCAAAAAAATGGTCATTTTTGAAATTATAAGCATTAGCAGGTTATTAGAAACTGAAATCAAACAGTTTTCAACTCAAAACTTTATTCTAGGTGATGTTACATTTGCACATAGGACCCCTTGTTCGAAAGGAGCTTCTGAACTCTCTCGTCCATTGAATTTGTCAGGTTTTGGATGGTTTCTTCTTCAATTGTTTTGCATGAGGACAGAATACCCTCCCAGAGCTGTTGCTTAGATGTGAACTGCCTCCCGCCATCATAGACACTCCTTTTGATGATGCTCCAGAGGTTCTGAATGGGGTAGAGGTCAGGGGAGCTTGGGGGTCACACCATAAGTTTGTCCCGTTTTATGCCCATATCAGCCAGAGATGCAGATGTGTTATGTGCAGCATGAGACGGTGCATTATCATGCATAAAAATGATCTTGTTGTGGAATACACGGTTCTTCTTCTTGAACCATGGCAGGAAGTGCTGTTTGAGAAACTCCACATACATTATGGAGTTCATCTTTACCCGTTCAGGGATCCTAAAGGGGCTGACAATCTCTCTCCCCATGATTTCAGCCCAAAACATTACTCCACCTCCTCCTTGTTGGCGCTGTAGCCGTGTTTGCGTAGGGTGTCCATCATCCAGCCATCCTCCACTCCATCCATCTGGAACATCGAACGTTGCACGGCACTCATCCGTGAACAAAACAGTTTTGAAATCAGTCTTCATGTAATGTTTGGCCCACTGGAGCTGTTTCTGCTTGTGTGAAGTGGATAGAGGAGGTCGACAGGATGGCGTATGCACAGCTGCAAACCTCTGAAGGACCCTGCATCTTGTTGTTCGGGGGACGTTGGAGGCAACAGCAGCTTCAAAAACTTGACTGCTGCTATGACAAGGCTTTTTTGCCGCTGCTCTTTTAACCTGACGTAATTGCCTGTAGGAAAGAGTCCTCAATTTGCCCTTATCAACACTCACACGTGTGTACTGTGAATCAGCTACATACTTCTTGATTGCCAAGACACTTCATCCTGATCATCGCACAATGTTGATTGTAGTCATGCCTTGACCTAAACACTCCACAATTTGTTGCTTCTCAGCAGTCGACACATCCTTTTTCTTTCCCATTTTGGTAGAAAATGTAGGCTGCTTAATAATGTGGGACAGCCTTCTTAAGTAGTCTTGCCTTTCATTGGACACACCTGCCAAACTAATTAGCACAGGTGTCTGCAATTGCTTACAGTGATATAAAGATCCCTGACACACATCAACATCAATGAGTTTAACTGACAAACAAATTCTTCCCTTATCACTCCTAAACACTTTTTGCATAATAATTTGGAACACAGTGTACATGTGCTTTTCCACCAAACACCAGTGGCTCACGTAGTGAATCTTACAGTTCTAACTTGCCAACCGTGGTCTGTATGGAGTTGTTCAATAAAGGGCCCAAAATTAATATAACATAGATGGGCGAGGTCTCTATGAATAGGAATTCCTAAGTATTTGATACCCTGTGAGGGCCAGGCAAAGGGAAAGTTGGACTGGATGGAATCCTGTATGGATTTGGGAAGGGAGACATCGAGGGCCTCAGACTTCGCTGCATTGATTTTAAAATTTGACCATGTAACAAAGTGATCTATTTCAGCCATAACAGCAGGGATGGATATATGTGATTGAGTGATATATACTAGGACATCATCAGCAAATAGAGAGCACTTGTACTCTGTGCCTCCCACCTCAATCCACCTAATACTGGGGTTATGGCGAATTGATGAGAGCAGGTGCTCCGTCACTAGGATGTATAAGAGAGGGGACAGAGAACATCCCTGCCTTGTCCCATTGGTGATTATGAAAGGTGATGAAAATGTTCTGACGCGCCCCCTGGGCCTTGGGGCACCCGGAGCCGGACCCTTTTTGGTGGATGCTGGTGGTTGTAGTCTCCGTGGCGGCGACCCGGTTCCGTGGATCAGGGCGGTCAAACCAGTGGCGGAGCTATTTATGTGGTTTTGATGTTTAAATGTCCAATTACGCCACCCGTGGATTGCGGTCAGAGTGAACCGCCGCTGCAGGGCAGACCGCTGAGGCTGGTGTTGTGGGTGCAGCAGAGCGTAGCATAACTCCCCACGTGAGGAGTATAGCCTCAGGGCAGTGTATGCGGAGGATGGGGGTGATGGTGCAGGGCAGCAGCAGTAACCACACGGAGTCAGTGATGCAGTTCAGGGCCTTTACTCACAGTTCTTATTATCCAGACCACGTCTGCAGGTAACGGCTGCCCACGTCGTACTGTGCTCACCAGGTGAGGGGCTCAGACAACTCCCAGATAACTTTGGAGCGCTTCACAGGACCCCCTTTGTGTGTCCTTTGTCTGGCCTTTCTTACAAACCCTTCTGTCCGGCTGCCTCGGGCCTCCTCTTGGTAAACTTGGCGCCAGTTTCCCTGACCCTATGTGGTGCCTTCCTAGCGGGTGTAGCGAGGGGCTGCGCCACATAAAATGTCACAGCCTCCGGTTTCTAGCTGACGGTCGTTTCTCGCCTCCACTAGTTTTGGGGACCGGTCTCCCCCTTTGGCCTGACCCCTCCACGCAGGTGGATTCAGGCTTCCTGTGGCGACTCGCCCGTCCGCACCCCTGGGTTCCCTTCGTTCCTCATTCCTGGAGCCTTCTCTGCTCCTCTTCCTTCGTTCTCCCTCTTCCAGGCCTTGGCCTCTGTTACTAGGCCCGCCTCCGGAGCAGAGCTCATGCAGAGCCCCTGCTCCCTGTCACTTCTGCTCAGACATCTCTGCACTGAACTAAGATGGTGCCCACCTTTTATACTCCCTTCTCAATGCACCCAGGAACTGCTTCCTCCCTGCTCCTGCACTACAGGGTTCCCCTTCCTCAGTGTTCCCCCCCCCCACTCCAGCCAGGGACAGTCGTGCCCATCTCAGGGGCATATTGGTCGCCCTGCCCCACGGCAATGTGGTGTAATGCATGCAGGTGTCGGGTCCTGATCCACACTCCATCCTTACCTGAGAGTGAGATATCACACCTCTGGGTGAGGTGCAATACCTCTGTAGCAACCGGGCCCTCAGGGTTCTGCAGTTCCATTTATCTTCAGCCTAGGGGACGTATTGCGATACAGGGCCGTGATTTTGGCTATAAAAGGGTCCCCTAGACCCCTACCCCAAACTTTTTAAGATTATAATATATGGCATGCCAGGAGACTCTATGGAATGCATTCTCAGCATCCAACGAGAGTATCTAATTACAAATTTTTAACTGCATCTACCCCAGGAAATACTTTGTGCCTAGTAGCAGTGTCTGCTAGTCAGCGGATTATCCCGGCTATTAAGCAAGCTACACCACCTGTAGTTTGGACACTTAATTTTTTCAAAGGAAATGCTTCGGGACCACGGGATACTCAGTGAAGAGCATCAGGAGGCACCCCAAGGCATAGGGGCTGGGACTGGCAGTAGGATGCCTTGCGGTGGACAGCCGAGCTCGATCCTTATAAAAGCTTTTTAACTGCAGCAGCTTTAGTGGACGCTACTGGAGCTGGAATTACGCGGCTGCTGGGATGAGACTTGCCCTCCAATAGATCCTTGTAAATGGATTTAAAGTGTATTTATTCAAATTAGAGAGACAATTTAAATTAAAAAGCTTAGAGCTGCCTCCACCACAGGGGGGCTCGCTCGACCCACCAGCGGACAGGCACCAGTATTGGGAGAGGGGGGCTGGCCGTCAGGGTTCACCGCGGCTCTGGCACAAACCCAGCGACACGGAGGTGGCACGGGCAGGAGCGGACTGAACGTGTCGGCTTCTCACTTTTTGGATTTTAGAAGGGCATGACATGCCTATATCTGTGTCTCCCCCTCCTTTTACTCCTCCACCTCTTTTCTTTTCGCATGACTATATGTACTTGTCACTTTTCCATGTGTTAGTTATGTCTTCTGAGCAGTTTGTCAGCTTTTGGACACCTTTGAAGGTGTTTTCTATGTGTTTCTATGTGTTTTTGTTTGCCTGCCATTGGTTTTAACGGTGTTCGAAGGTGTTCGATTAACAGTTCGACGAACAGTTCGGCGAACACACGGTTGTTCGACGAACCGAACCGAACTCGAACACTACGGGGTGGCTCAAAATCATCATTATGCATCATATTAGTGTTCATATCAGTGGCATTCTCATCACAGACGTCATCGACAGTGGCATTATATGACATATCAGATCTGGGAGGGTTGTCAGGAACATATTGGGCAATCAACTGTCCCAGATCAGTCCCCAATACAACATTGGTCGGGAGGTTCTCTGACACCCCCACTTCCCGCAACCCCCTCCCCACACCCCAGTCTAGGAAAACCCGGGCCATGGCCAAAGGACGGCGAACGCCCCCAATCCCGGTGACAGTCAGGGTTTTTACAGGGATAAGATCTTCAGGGGACACCAGCTCAGGACGGATGAGGGTCTGTTCGGCTCCGGTATCCTTGAGCCCCATAGTGACTTTATCACCCACGGAGACTGATTGAAAATTGTCACAGACCCCCCAACCACCCCACCCACAAAAAGAACTGCTGCAGCAGGCCCCTTGGCCTTAGGTGTGGGGTTCTTCTTCTGCCTCTGTGGGCAGGTGAGGCTGCTGTGACCAGTCTTGTCACAGGTATAGCACTTACGGGAGTTAAATGTGGGCCGGGTGCTAAAAGATGGGGCAGGACCCGGTGAGGGCCGGCTGGCTGGAACACTCGGGGTGGTCGTCGGCTTACCCCCTTTCCAGCTGGTGGTGGCTGACTTCCGCACCTCTGGTGTGCGGTTGGCCTCATAGGTATCCGCGATCTGGGCTGCTTTGGCGGCTTCCCTCGGCTTCCGGTCAAGCACAAACTGTCTCACTTCCACTGGTCAAAGATGAAGAAACTGGTCCTTTACCATCAGATCCTTCAGGTCCTCGAAGGTGGTGACTGACAGTCCTTGGATCCACTGCTCAAAGTTGGTTCTGAGCCCGTCTACCACATCGCTGTAGGTGTCACGTTGGAGGGCTCTGAACTTCTTCCGGTAAACCTCCGGAGTCAGCTGGTACTTTTTTATCAGGGCCTCCTTGACGGCCTCATAGTCTGCATCTTGTTCTCGAGGGAGGGAAGCGAACACCTCCAAGGCTTTTCCTCGGAGCCATGGAGTTAAATATCTTGCCCACTGGTCCGTGGGCAGCTGGTACTGCCTGCAGGCCTTTTCAAAGCCTCGCAGAAATGTCCCCATTCTTTTCCATCACAGGGAAGTACTCAGGACGGGGTTTAAAGCAGTTGGTGCTGTTGGACTCACGGGTCTGCGTTGAGGATGACTCCGTCGGGATCCGGGCTAGCTCTAGCTGGTGTTGTCGGTCAGCTTGGGCCTGGCGCTCAGCAGCCTCTCGGTCAGCTTGTCGCTCAGCTCTCTCAGCCTCTCAGTCAGCTTGGGCCTGGCACTCCTCCTGGTCAGCTCGGGCCTGGTGCTCCTCCCGGTCAGCTTTGGCCTGTTGCTCTGCTCGCTCCTGGAATTTCAGGATCAACTGCAGTTGTCTGTCACGATCGTCTGCATCGAGTTGCTCCAAGGCCATCTGCAGGTGGGAGTCCACACTACCCTGGCTGCGGGTATGGCTGGCAATCACAGGTGGGATTCCTACAGCAGGGCCTTGGCTGGCCGCCCCAGCATCAGGGCTCTGCTGTTGGACGAGCTCTGCATCACCTTGCAGCAGTTCAGCAATCATTTGGACCTTGGTTTTGCCCGTGGGGTCAATTTGCCTCAGCTCACAGAGGGCGATGATAGTGGTCTTCACCTGCTGGTGATACCAGTTCTCTCCACGTGTAGCCATTATTGCCAAATAAAAGATAGGACAGAAAAACAAGAGAAGGGGAGGGGATGCAACTGCTAAACGAACAGTAATGTCCCAGATTAAAAAAAAAATTAAAACACTGAGCCTGATTTCTTAAAACTTTGCACAGGATTCTCGCAAGAACCGTGCCAGTTTTCAGTGACAGGAATGATTGCTCAATCCAGCCACTGATGTTCTGTAATATCCCACCGCTGCCACCAATTTGTCAGGAATGGCACCGGCAGGATCACACAATATCCCACCGCTGCCACCAATTTGTCAGGGATTTCCACCACACACAGTCAGGACGACACCGAGGAGATCACACAATATCTCACCGTGCCGTTACGCTGTCCGTATTTCGTCCGGAGTCACGAGCACGCGATCCAGACTACTCTCTATGTAGGTATCGGTAAGCGACCAGTGAGCGTATGGCGCAACACCCTGGGTTCCACAGCCTAGAATCCGTGTTTAACGCCCTCCGTATGGTCACTGTCAGCTTCACGATAGCCCAATTATTAATACTCTCTGCCACCACCAGCCGAGTTTAAAATACAATACAGGCCTGGCCGGACGCCTGCGTTTTGGTAGCGTATATGGCTTCGGGGAAGGGAATGATTACAGAACAAAAGAAACAGAACTATTAAATTTTATATTTAATCCAAAAGGGAGGCAGTGTTTAGGAAAAAGATATTCATTGATGTTACAAAGGGGACATTAAAATACATACGCAGTTACATAAAATAAACAGGGTAAAAAGAAGACAACTTACTTATACGATCGTGGAGACGATTCAATATAGGTGGAGGAGGGGCTCTCCAGATGAAATATGCTGTTATTGAACAGGACCTGCTGCTTATAATTCTTATTCCCCCCGGCAATGAGTGCTCCTGTCTTTTCCATAGAGTTTTTTTATACCTAAGGGGAGATCTGGAAACCCGCCCCTTGTGGGCCGTTCTCCAGCCTGTACATTTTTATTAGAAACGCTAACTTCTGCGATAACTCATCACTCGTTGATCGCAGAATCTTGTAAACTGCGCCATTTTTTCCCTTATGATTTTATCTTTATTTTGATATCACACTTCACATAGCTGCAGTCTGCTATTCTGGTGTTTTTGCGCTACAGCTCCCTGATTTTGGTTACAGCGCTGTAAAACTACCTACACATTCCTGGGCTGATTTGGTCACTACCCATTTGGGTCTCGTTATTGCCGGACATATGGAACTCATACTATTTCATATCTAATATCGGAGCCGATCTGGCTATGGCTGGTGGCCAGGAATTTTTTATGAGTGTCTTTGAACTTAAGGAACCATTTCCTCTTTCCTCCAAACTCATTGCTTGGGAGAAGGTGTTAATCTATCTCAGGTCTGTGTTAAGAGGAAATACATTTGCATTTTAGCTTGTGACACTTCATGTGTAAAGCCTTTTGGCTGTGGGGGATAATTTGCAGGAAGGCACAGTATAATTGTCATCTCTGGACAAACACTACAGGAGAGGGCATGGGAGAAGAGGCTAATATTCTATTAATCTGTCCCTGATATTAATATTTTCCTGACAATGTTCATAAACTATTACTCCCCACTTCCCTGGGTGGAGGAGGGTGGACAGATATAAGACTGATTCGGGAGTTCTGGAAGGTATGTGGCCCCAGCATCTTCACCATCAGAAGTAATCTGGAAAGCAGGGATAGCTAGGATGCCCCCAGCGTTTGAGACAGCGAATGAGTCTCTGGCCCCAGGTAATCCGAGAATCGAGTTGTGACACCAGCATTAAGGTAGGATATTAACCTTTTACAGCTAAAGTCAGTCTTTGCCTTCACAATGAACCATTTTTTTTTTTTATTGTTTAAGCAGCCATTGCAGGGGCCATAACTTTTTTATGTTGTTATATGAGAGCTTTTTTTGGGGGGAGGGGGGGGTCAGTTTTTTTCAGTAGAAGTTGTTGTATTTGGCTCATCTATATAGACTGCTGAATCGACATGTAGAGGACATTTCCTCCGTTTAAGCTGTGGACCACAGAATGCAAAATTTGTGAGTGATTTTGGTATGTTCAAATGGAGTAAATGTGTCATGGATTCTGACTAGAGATGAGTCAATCGATCTGCTGCATTTCCTGAAATTCGCAAGTGAATTCAAATAATTTGCAATTAAATTCTCAAGGTTCATAAAAAAGGTTCGCAAAAAAAAATGTTCAACACACTGCTACAGATTATATCAGATGGATAGCAGGTTCATAACATCAGGCGTGGTGACATGGGCTTCCCCACAATGCCTTGCAGCTATCGCATCACATGATCTAGCATAGTCAATTAGAGGGGACATTTACATGGACTAGAAAAGATGAGTTCAGGGAAAACAGTGGCCATTTTAGGATTTTACAGCCTAAGTATAGGAGGTCTGGGTGCACAGCTCATATACGGGCTATAAAGGTCTAAATCTGATTGTGGTTTACAATTGCTGGGCTGAAAAACATTGGAAATAGTAGTGGTAGTCTTAGTCTCTGAATAATAATACAAAGATTCAAAGATTCAAGCCAGAGGGAGGTGCAGGACCTGCAGAGTCATTGTGACTTTGAATTTTTTAAACTGTGATATATTGCAGTATAGCACTTTAAAATATTTTTTTACTCTTAATGCACTGCAAACAAGAAAGGCAGTTTACTACAACTCTGTCCAAAATTTGTGCATGTATCAAAGTGCTGAAAAATGTGTTCAATACTTTACTAGGAGACCTCAGAGTGTTACATGCATCTTTCCAGGGCAATTAGAGGCTTTTTAATATTGAGATTTACATCAAATATACTCAGTGCAAATCAAATATTGGGGAAAATTCGATGAAGCTGGCAAAATCAAATTTCAAAACATTCGTTTTTATCTAATTGTGACTAGAGATGAGTGAACCTTTCAAGGTTCAGTTCGGTTCTGTTCGGCGAACTTCCCGATGTTCGCCGAACTTTCCGGCAAACAGTTCATAGAACATTTCCGAACCCCATTGAATTCAATTGAAGGCAAAACCAAATTCATAGACAACACCTTCAGAGGGGCCCAACAGCTGCCAAAACAGCTCAAATTAGGGCAGACACCAGGAAAAGAGGCATCAATTGACCCAGAGTACAAATAGTATAATTGCGCAGCTTGGATGCATGGGACAGGGCTTGGGACAGGGATTGGGACAGGGATTGGACCAGCATTGCTAACTTAAACATTGATCAGTAACAAGTGGATGAGTGACAGGTGTAGGCCTGGTACTCTGAGAGCGCTGCCAAATTCAGGCAACACACATGAAGGAGACCAAATTTGGAGTCAAAATATTTCTAAAAATTAGGGGCAGATATCAGGAAAAGATGCAACAATTGACCCACAGAAGAAATTTTATAATTGCATAGAAGCAGTCGGGCATGGGCCATGCATGAGACACAGTCTGGGCCAGCATTTACAGCTTTGAATTTAAGTTCAAATTAAGAGGTGGGTGAGGTACCAGTGTAGGCCTGATGTGCTGGGAGCCCTATTACCTCATGCTACAGCTCAAACTGCTTTTATGCTCAGCCACACAGGTGGCACAAAAAATTAGCTTTGTAGACTACTATTGTTAGAAATATTTAAGGATAGTAACACAGGTAGATGACTGAAAAGAAGTGCATGCCTGCCGGTTTGGGAGTTTGGGAGCCCTACTGTTACAGTCAACACACATGAAGGAGACCCAACTTGGAGTCCAAACATTTCCAAAAGTTACGGACAGACACCTGGAAAGTGGCATCAATTGACCCACAGTTGAAATAGTATAATGGGGCTCTGACACCCCTTCCACTACAGGCAACCCACCAGATTTGAGATAGTGAAGTTCAAGCTCCCAGCTTTTGCATGTGTAGGAGGAAACAATCTTTTACGTGCCCACAACTGCGGGACTGAGGGCTGGCTGTTGTGCTGAGCGAGGGTGGACATGACAAACTGCTGGACTGTGAGTGAGGTGCCAGCGGAGATGTTGTGGTAGATTGAGAAAGATGTGGTGTGCTCAGTGTCTGAGATCAGTCAAAAACAGCAGGCATGTCCATTTCCGTAACAGCTGACAGGCTCTCACTCACCCCAACTGTAGAAGGTAAACAAGTGGAGGTTCTGCAAATGGAGACCTGTGTGAGAACACTTGCCAAAATGACGGAGGAAGAAGAAACAGCAGATGCGGTTGCTTGGGTGGCCATTGGTTGGCGTGGCCCGCTAGTCCGCATTTTCACGCAGTGAGATTCCCAAACTAATGCATGTTGATCACGCATGTACCGGTTCATTGTAGTAATCAAATTATTGGAAATTTTGCCTCTACCAAGTCGTTTTTTACAACGTTGACAGATAATGCGAGTTGGGTCATCCTTTGCAATCTCAAAAAAGGCCCAGGCTAGGCAATCCTTGCAGCCCTTGCAAACAGCAGACCCTGCGACCACTGCTGGCCACAGCCTGAGTTGTGGCTGAGGATGCAGTGCTTGTCATGGTTGCATCACTCTGTCAGTGTGGGAAGCCACAGCGTAACCTCCTTATCTTCCTCCTCCTCCACCTCCTCTGCTGAGCTACTCATCTGTGTGGCTCTGGGTTCACACCAAGTGAAATCTGCGACCTCATCGTTATCCTCTCTATTCTCACACTCCTTGCCCTCAGAGTCACCTTTCTCCTCTTCCTGCCCTGACAGCACACTACAGTCCACGTGCGCCTCGGGTATCTGAGTCTCATCAGGATCACCTCCACCCCCGGGGGTTAACATATAGTAACAGAAGTGGTCAGTTGTCTTTGGATAGGATGACACAAGCCCTTGTGTCTGGATGTTGGGGATAGCTTCTGCGCCCTAATTGGCTTCCAGAATCTGTACACTTAAAGTTAATAAAAAAAAATTAAAAACAGTCCGCCGCTTCACTGACCTCTCCCCACCCCCTCACCTCATCATACAGTGCCACTATCATAGCCAAAGTCGTAACAAAAGCATTAGTAGAAACTCAATCATTTACCAAACTTTGGAAAATTTTGCCAATTTTGAGGAAAATGCTCAGGAATCCGAACACGAATCCGAATGTGCAATGTTCGTGCCGACTTTGAGATTGACAAACGTTTTCTGAACAAGTTCGCTCATCTCTAATTGTGACACAATTTCAGTGCTGAAATTTGTGTATAATAAGTATGTATTCAACCTGTAGTGAATTTCAAAGAGAATTTGCAATATAATTACATTTAACCTCTCATGGATTTCAATGGGAATTTGCAATGTAGTTCATACTAAACCTATTTTTTTCAGCCGTGGATTTGAAATAAAAGAAGCGATAAGTTGGTTACTAATTCTGTGTGGAATCCACATCGTGTAGCTACACAAGGGTATATCTATCTGCAAATCTGTAACAGAAATACAAAGGTCATCTACATATTTCTGCTGTGAATTATCGAGAGAGTCTATGGTACATAGTTCAGCATGAAAAATTCTCTTTGTGAATAAACCCTTAAATTTAATTTGGAAAGGAATCCTAATAGCAATAATAGCATTTCATTTGTAAATAAATTGTGTGGCTAAATGTCATTTCACGCTTTCTCCTTAATTACTACCATTTAGAGCTTCAGTAAAAATCCACTTCTCATTATAAATATGAGCAGACAGATATATAGGGATGCATTTGATGATCTACAAGTAAATATTAAAAGCAAGACAGAGGAGACATATTCAAGGTTGACCACAGGCACTATGCACAGACACATTAAAGATATAACAAGTGCAGTTAGTGGATAATAGGAGTAAGGCCACGGCCCCACTATCAGTATTTGGCCAGTATTCAGGCAGTATTTTTTCTTAGGAGTGGGAGCCAAAACCAGGTGAGGAACAATCAGAGAAAAGGTATAATAGAAACAAGTCACCAATTCTACATTTATCACCCACTCCTGGTTTTGGCTCCCACTCCCGAGAAAAAATACTGACCGAATACTGACCAAATACTGATAGTGGGGCCGTGGACTAATTACTGTTTTTTAAAGAATTCAAAGTATTAGGCCACAGCCCCACTATCAGTATTTGGTCAGTATTCGGTCAATATTTTTTCTTGGGAGTGGGAGCCAAAACCAGGAGTGGGTGATAAATTCAGAATTGGTGACTTGTTTCTATTATACCTTTTCTCTGATTGTTCCTCACTTGATTTTGTCTCCCACTCCTGAGAAAAAATACTGACCGAATACTGGCCAAATTCTGATAGTGGGGCCGTGGCCTAATACTTTGAATCCTTTAAAAAACAGTAAAGAAAAAACTTCTATAGAGATGAACATCAAACCTGTGACTACAAACCCTAATGATGAAATTCTTCTGAATTTCAGATGATAAAAAACTCATTAAAAGCTTTTTATAGTTTTGCTTGTCTGACTCTTTTTAAAATTTACTGCAAGTTGCAGATATATCATTTTATGTTTTTCCTGCATAATATTGAGGCTGTTATTTTCAGGATGTTTCCCAGCTTATAAACTGCTGTATGTAATACTGCAGTCAGGGCCGTATTTGGAATTTCTGCAGCCCTAGGCAATGTCAGTGGTGGCCCCCCCCCCCCGGTCACGCCCACCATCACCCCCCGTCACGTCCCCCCCACGTCGTGCCCCCCTCGCATCCAATATCTTCCCCCCGTCGCGGCCGTTTCCCCAAGTTTCATGTATCTTCCCCCCCCCCCATTCCATGTAGCACATTTAAAAGGTTGGGGTGGGGGGGATGGGAGCGGCCCACACAGACCACAGGGCTGCAGCATTGCATAAGGGGGTGGGGGGAGCCGCCCACACAGACCACAGGGCTGCAGCATTGCATAAGGGGGTGGGGGCGGCCCACACAGACTACAGGGCTGCAGCATTGCATATGGGGGTGGGGGGGGGTGTTAGCGGCCCACAGAGATCACAAGGCTGCAGCATTGTATATGGGGGGGGGGGGGGAGTGGCCCACACAGAACTGGGCTGCAGCAGGCACTGCAGCATTGCATATGGCCCATATGCACTGCTGCAGTGCCTGATGCAGCCCATGTCTGGGATTCAGACCCCACTGTGTCCCTTCCTGCTGCTGCCTGCCATCATGTCTGACCAGTGACAACAGTCACAGACTAGTCAGACTCCTCAGAGTCTGAGACTAGTCAGAGACTCAGGCAGTCTGGGCTCTGTCAGGCTCGCACTGCTGCCCGCTGGCTGTACTGTCTGTGCACAGCACAGAACAGTACCAGCGGTAGCTGCTGACTGCGCGTCTGCGCCTAAACTATGATCCCGCCGCCCGCCTCGCTGCCTGCCGCCCGCCATCATCAATTATGCTGCAGAGCAGACTGTCTGCAGAAGCGGCAGCTCCTCAGCCAGAATCATGCACCGGCACCACAGCTCGGGTGGCAGTGTCTGCGCAATGACTCATCACAACAAGACACAATTACCGGCGCTGCCTGCTGAGATGAGCTGCCGCCAGCGATGTGCTGCCCGGCCCTCCGCGGGAACTTCAAGTGCCTGGGCTCCTCCTCTTCTTTCCAGATCGCAGCAGCAGAGCAGACTAGAGAGGTGAGGTGGGTGAGCGTGACCAGTGGGCGAGGGGGCACGATCAGGGGTGGATTAAGAGTAGCAAGGGCCCCGGGCAGTTTAGAAGGTGCGGCCCCCCCCCCCACACACACACCTGATGTATCACAAGTCACATGATCCCCTGTGATATATCATGTGATAGTTCACGTGAAATTAATTTGGCACAATAATAATTATAATAATTTTTTTAGGCTGTGTGCCCACTCTGCATTTTTTAAGCAATTCTGCTTAAAAAACGCTTGGTAGAAGGTGTGCCATGTTCCCCAATGATAATCCGCATGTGCTGTGCACATGCTGCGGAAATTTCCGCTGCGGATTATCATTGTGGAAAAATCCACAGCACTACCAATTATTTTGCGGAAGCTCGGCGCCATTGACTTGCATTGGAATGCATGCAATCCGTATCACTGCATCTGTACATGCAGAATCCATGCGCTTCAATGTGCGGATGGTACCCGGGTTTGGAGAAGAGAAGACTCTCCTCCAGACCCGGGTACCATAGTACCTGTAAAAAAAAAGAATAAAATAAAAAATAAATATCATACTTACCTTCTGATGGACCCCGGTGTCTTTATCCGATGCGTCCTGGCTTGCCAGCAGCTCACGATGGTCTGAAAAGGATCTGCCGTGACGTCATTTAGTCATGTGACGGGTCACGCGACCGCTGACGTTGGCAGGCCATCAGAAGGTAATTATATATTTATTTTTTATTTTTTACCATTCTTTTACGGTCACACTATATAAATCCATGCCGGTTGCATGGATCTATATAGTGTGATCAAGTTGTCAAGCACTTTCCAAGTGATGCTAAAATCGCTTCACAACCCACATGCGGAATTGCAAGTGAAGAACGCTTCACATCCGCATATCCCTGGCAGGAAAAACGCATGTAAAATCCGCATGCTTTTTTTCTGCCAGGGAGATGCAGAAACGCTCAAAAAAAATCCGAAGCAATTCTGCATCGTGGGCACATAGCCTTACATTAATTGTATGACTCAATATTGAGCACACGTAGCCATCTACTCACGGCGGGAGGGCGCACGGCGCCATCTATACATGGCGGGAGGCCGCACAGCGCCATCTATACACATCGGGATGCCGCACGCAGTCACGCACACACAAACATATACAGACATATACATACACACATAAACACATTTGAAACGCAAAAATACATATAAACAGACATCAAAAAATGATATCTGCCTGCACACACACACACACACACTCAATCACACATACACACTCTCTCACACACACACTCTCTCATACACACACAGACACACACAGACTCACCATCCCCCGCTCGGCTACAGTCCTCCTGGCTCCTGCTCCTCTCCGGTGGTAAGTAGCAGTGCAGGCCAGGCGCGCACTGGGTGACGTCACAGCCAGGAGACACGGCCGTGCACAGGGCCGTGTCTCCTAGCAGTGACGCGGCCAGGTCAGCACACAGGGAAGTTAACTGCTGCAGTACTGGCCCAGCCGGAGAAGAAGCAGCGGCCGTGCGCCGCTGCTGGGGGAGCGGTCCGGGGGCCCCCCCGCCATTGTCTGTCAGTATGTGCCGTAGCGCCGCACATATAATGAGGGCAATCCGGTCATAGACACCCCGGATTGCCCTCATTATAATCCGCCCATGGGCGTGATGACCGGGGGGGGGGGGGGGAGCCACCCGGCCGGCTCGAGGCACGAACCAAAAAAAAAAACACAAGAAAAAAAAACACGCTCAGGCGCCGCCCTCCCCGAATTCCGGCACCCTAGGCACGTGCCTACAAGTGCCTAAGGTCAAATACGGCCCTGACTGCAGTCCTGGCCTAAATGCCATCTGTATTTATCTATGCAAATTGCTTCTTCAGAGTTAAAGAAGACTTGAACTCTATAGCGCCACCTATTAGAAGCAGCAATCCTACAAGTCACAATCAACCCTTTAACGAGTTGTGCAATATCACTTAGGATAATCTATCCATCTATCTATCTAATAACTATTATCTATCTATCAACTATCTTTCTATCTATCCATATATCTATCCATATAGCTATCTATTTATTCAGCTAGCGAATTTATTTCTTTACTAAGCAGTATTGCACTTTTCTGTATACTTAGTAAAATACTTAGTAAAGTTAACAAGATTTTAAAAATCTCATAATCACTTTAATTAAATTTTCCACACGTAAAATGACCTACAGCGTGTCAATTATTTGTGCTGAATTGATTGCAGTCTTCACTTTTGCAATGCATAGAGTGAAATTCTCTTCAAAACTTGGAACTAAATCAACCTATATAATAGTGATGAGCGAACGTGCTCGCCACTGCTCGGTACTCGCCCGAGCATCACTGTGCTTGACGAGCTCGGCGCTTGGCGAGTATTTCCAGGTTGCTCAGGAGGGAACTCGGGTCACCTCCCTGCATTTTTGGTGCTCTTTAGAGAGCCAATGAACATGCAGGGATTGCCTGCCACGCACTGTAATGCTGTAGCCATGTTGGTTGTGGGCATTACAGTCATTGGCTGGCCGCACAGTATCATCAGGTCTATATAAGACCGGGTACCGCCATGCTCGTCACAGTGTACCCCGGCAGAGTAGGGAGAGGTGCTGTTGCGTCAGGGAGAGATTTGCTTCTTTATACACTGCTCAAAAAAATAAAGGGAACACTCAAATAATACATCCTAGATCTGAATGAATGAAATATTCTCATTGAATACTTTGTTCTTTACAAAAATGAATGTGCTGACAACAAAATCACACAAAAATCATCAATGGAAATCAAATTTATTAACCAATAAAGGCCGGGATTTGGAGTCACCCTCAAAATTAAAGTGTAAAAACACACTACAGGCTGATCCAACTTTGATGTAATTTCCTTAAAACAAGTCAAAATGAGGCTCAGTATTGTGTGTGGCCTCCACGTGCCTGTATGGCCTCCCTACAATGTCTGGGCATGCTTCTGATGAGGTTGCGGATAGTCTCCTGCGGGATCTCCTCCCAGACCTGGACTACAGCATCCGCCAACTCCTGGACAGTCTGTGGTGCAGCGTGACGTTGGTGGATGGAGCGAGACATGATGTCCCAGATGTGCTCAATCGGATTCAGGTCCGGGGAACGGGCGGGCCGGTCCATAGCTTCAATGCCTTCTTTTTGCAGGAACTGCTGACACACTCCAGCCACATGAGGTCTGGCATTGTCCTGCTTTAGGAGGAACCAAGGGCCAACTGCGCCAGCATAAGGTCTCACAAGGGGTCTGAGGATCTCATCTCGGTACCTAATGGCAGTCAGGCTACCTCTAGCGAGCACATGGAGGGCTGTGCGGCCCTCCAAAGAAATGCCACCCCATACCATTACTGACCCACTGCCAAACCAATCATGCTGAAGGATGTTGCAGGCAGCAGATCACTCTCCACGGCGTCTGCAGACTGTCACGTCTGTCACATGTGCTCAGTGTAAACCTGCTTTCACCTGTGTAGAGCACAGTGGCGACTTTGTCAATCCTGGTGTTCTGCGGCAAATGCCAAACATCCTGCACGATGTTGGGCTGTGAGCACAACCCCCATCTCTGGATGTTGGGCCATAGTACCACCCCCATGGAGTCGGTTTCTAACCATTTGTGCAGACACATGCACATTTGTGGCCTGCTGGAGGTCATTTTGCAGGTCTCTGGCAGTGCTCCTCCTGTTCCTCCTTGCACAAAGGTGGAGGTAGCAGTCCTGCTGCTGGGTTGTTGCCCTCCTACGGCCCCCTCCACGTCTCCTGGTGTACTGGCCTGTCTCCTGGTAGCGCTGCAGCCTCTGGACACTACGCTGACAGACACAGCAAACCTTCTTGCCACAGCTAACATTGATGTGCCATCCTGGATGAGCTGCACTACCTGAGCAACTTCTGTGGGTTCTAGAGTCCGTCTCATGCTACCACGAGTGTGAAAGCACAACCAACATTCAAAAGTGACCAAAACATCAGCCAGAAAGCATTGGTACTGAGATGTGGTCTGTGGTCCCCACCTGCAGAACCACTCCTTTATTGAGTGTGTCTTGATAATTGCCAATAATTTCCATCTATTGTCTATTCCAGTGTTGCTTCCTAAGTGGACAGTTTGATTTCACAAAAGTTTGATTTACTTTGAGTCATAGTCTGTTTAAGTGTTCCCTTTATTTTTTGAGCTGTGTAGTTAGTATAGGTATTCCACAACACATATGCAGTATATATCCATCTGAACGCACAGTCCTTCTGAGGACTAATCCAGCTGCATATATTCAGTGCTAGGCAGGCATGCAGGTAGTGTATGTGGCAGACTGCAATGCATATATTGCAATAGTGCAAGAGGGTCCATTGAACATCCTGTCTGCTGCTGCTGTAATAATTACAGATATCTGTAGACATGGCCCCTGATATCAGGGGCCAGGGAAATTTTTTTTTTTTATCTTAGGATATTTATCTTAGATATTTCTAGACATAGAAAGGCAATTTTTTTTTTTATCTTAATCCTGGTTATTTGCTTAAAAAGTAATCCAGATTACACCATTTTTCTGCTCCATTTGCTTGTTCTCACTGCAGAAAAAAGCCAGATCTGTTCCATATTTCAGCGATAAAAATCTAGAAATTTAAACTGATGGTGGAAAACATTGGCCTCATTTTCCATTCTGTTCTGTTGCAGTGTATCGGTCAAGCTATTCACACTAGGTCTCTGAAGAATATTCGTAAATTACAGGCCTGCTATTTAAAATTGTGGTTCTCTGCCAGACATATCACATATAACTGCATTCCAAAATCAGCCATTTCTCGTGAACATGGAAAATATTGTCCTCCATTAAAAATGGGCAAGGTGCTTGGCAAGGGACGGGGAAGTGGACGAGATGGTGAATGCAGAGGCCGAGGCCGAAGAGGTGGCAGTGGGCAAGCTGAAATTGTGCCTCAACAAACACCCACATCTTGTCGCTCAACCTTCCTGTCCCAATTACTAGGAGACCGCAGTACACCACTATTGAACGCAGAGCAGTGTCAAAAGGTTGTTGTTTGGATAGCAGATAATGCTTCCAGTCACTTTGCCGCCACCACCACCACCACCCTTTCTTACACACGGTCAAGTCTCAGTAGCCATGAGTCTGGACTGCATATTCCTCACCCTGATCCTCCTTCCTCCCACCATGCTGAGTGCCCGGAGACAACTGATCCCACACTTGGACACTCCGAAGATCTGTTCACTTTACCATTTGTAGATTCAGGTCTCTCGCCCGGCCACCTTCAAGCGAGTCTAGAGGAGAACAAGTGTAGAGATGCCCAAATATTGGAGCACCCATGATCACATGATGACGGTGGGAAAGTGCAATTACTGTAGCAAGAGGTGGATGATGATGATGATGAGACAATTGCCAGAATGTCAGGAGGAGGTCCAGGATGCGGAAGTGGAAGACGAAGTGGTGGATGATATAGTAACTGACCCAACCTGGCTGGGGGACATACAGAACGAGGACAGCAACACACAGGGAGAGGGAGGCGTAGCACCACAACAGGCAGGAAGAAGCAGTGTGGTGGCCGCAGACCCAAGGTGGGAAAGCATTCCTCGTAACGCCAACACAACGGAAGTTGCCACTACAATTGTTAGGACTTCCCGAGTGATTATTTTTTAAAGACTACGCAGATAACCCCAAAAGGCCATTTACACCACCTGCCAGGCCAGCCTCAGCAGGGGTAGAAAAATTAGCAGCCTGACCACCACCAGCATGATCAGGCACATGGCAGCAAAGCACCTGACTAAGTGAGCCGAACTCCAGGGTCCAGCAACAGTGTCTGCGGGTGACACCACTGCTTGTTCCGCTGTTGTGCGTGCATGCCAATCCCCTATCCATGGCGCATGCCAAGATGCCTCCCGCCCTGCACCTGTCATGGAGCACTGAACTAGCACCATCAGCAAGCACGTCCTTGTCCCAGCGCAGCATTCAGTTTTCCTTACCCCAGTCCTTGGAACGCAAGCGCAAATACGCAGCCAACGTCGCACAGGCTACACTACTAAATTCACACATTTCTTGAATGCTTCAGCTCAACATGTTGCCTTTTAGGCTCGTGGAGACGGAAGCTTTCCGCAACCTGATGGTGACGGCCGTCCCTCGGTACTCGGTCCCCAGCTACCACTATTTCTCCCAGTGTGCAGTCCCCGCATTACACGAGCACGTGTCCCACAATATTAGACGTACCCTCAACAACGCAGTTACTGGTAAAGTCCACCTAACCACAGACATGTGAACAAGTGCTTGTGGGAAGGGATGGTACATCTCGCTGACGGCACACTGGGTTACTATAGTGGAACCCAGTCGGACCTTGGGACAGAACACGTCCTCCAGGCACAGAGGACTGCGGGCCCTGGGTCAATCAGGGTTGCCCCCACATTCTACAGCTGCTAAATCTCCTCCTCTTCAGCCTCCATCTCCGAAATGACCTCATCAGTCGCAAGACGGAAGCACTGCCTCGGCCAATCAGCAATAGGTTGTGCTGAAGCCAATATGCTTAGGTGACAAACCGCACAATGCTGAAGAGTTATGGACAGCTCTGAAAGAGCAGGCAGATCTGTGGCTGACACCGCTGACCCTACAGCCAGGCATAGTCGTTTGAGACAATGGCCGGAACGTGGTGACGGCTCTGAAGTGAGGCTAGCTCACACACATACCATGTCTGGCTCATATGCTTAACCTCGTGGTTCAGCGGTTTATAAAAACCTACCCAGATTTGTCAGATCAGCTTGTCAAAGTACGCCGCGTGTGTGCCCATTTTAGAAAGTCAGCTACAGCTTCCGCCGCCCTTGCTATGCTTCAGCAGTGTTTGCAGCTTCCAGCTCACCGACTGATCTGCGATGTCCCCATGCATTGGAACTCTACATTCCAGATGTTGGGAAGTACTTGTGAGCAGAAGAGTGCAGTTGTTGACTACCAGCATCAACAAGGCCGTCGGTATACAGGTCAGACTCAACACATTAAACCTCAGAAGTCGACATGGATGTCAGACATATGCACCATCCTCCAAAACTTTGAGGACTCCACCAAGATGGTGAGCGACTATGAGGCCATCATTAGCATCACCATCCCTCTTCTCTGTCTTCTGAAACGCTCTCTGTTCAAAATTAAAGAGGATGCATTTAAGGCGGAGCATGATGAGATGGAGAAAGGAGCCATACAGGGTGGTTCCACACAGCCCAGCCCCATCACATCCCAATGTGGATTGGGTGACAAAGAGGAAGAGGAGGAGGAGAAGGAAGGACAGGAGCTAGTTTCCTGCCCTATATAAAGTACTACCTGCACAGCTGTCATACCGTCTATTCAGCGTGGATGACCTAAGGACAGGGAGGATGAGGAAGAGGAGGAGGATTAGGAGGAGAGCATGGTCAGGTGTCCTCTTGGTGAGGATACAGAAGTCTTGCATCTTTGCAGTTTGGCACATATGGCTGAGTTTATGTTATGCTGCCTTTCCCGTGACCCTCGCGTTGTCCAAATTTTGGGTGACAGTCATTATTGTTTAGCGACACTTCTAGACCCATGCTACAAGGAAAACTTTCTGTCTCTTATAAAATGGGGCAGTACGAGAAGGCCCTTGCTACTGAATTATTCAAAAAAATCCCATCTGAAAATGCTGGTGGCAGAGGTCACAGTTCGTTGGACAACCAAGGAATGCAGGCGAGAGAGACACAAATGCAATCGAGCAGAGGAACACTGTCAAAGTTCTGAGACAGTTTTCTCAGGCCCTCCCATCATACAAGCCCTGATGTGCGGGGTACTCTCCCAAGGAGGGAAAAGTTCCGGAAGATGCTGAGGAAGTACCTTGCCGACCTTACCAATGTCCTCTGTGATTCCTCTGTGCCTTATAATTATTGGGTATCCAAGCTGGACATGTGGCATGAACTGGCTCTCTATGCCTTGAGGTCCTGTCCAGCCCTGCCACTAGCGTTTTGTCAGAGCAGGTTTTTAGTGCCTCCGGTGGAATTATAGCAGATAGGTGCATCCGCCTGTCAACAGAAAATGCTGACAGGCTGACTCTTGTAAAAATGAAGAAGGGCTGGATTGTGCCAGACTTCTCAACACCAACGAATGAAAGCAGCGTAACAAACTCAAATACAGTGTCTCCTTTTTGGGAGGTCTAACTCTATTCCCATGCACCTCTGTGTTCATACCCAGACATGTGTATACACTTCCTGATTTTGTCTATTTGTTCTTGTCCTCCTCCTTCTCATCTTCTTCCTTCACCACCATATGTACCATATTAACATATCTACGTCTCTTGCAAGGGGCATTGGAGTTCCTCCAAATTGTTGGCAGCCATTGCTTCACTGCATTGGCAAACAGTATGGGAGACCCTCTCCTTTCTAATGGGAATATGTCGCTACTGAGGCCCACCTCTATGGGTCATTAAATTGTTAGCAGGATTTTTCCTAAATTTAAGCAGCCATTGGACTCACTGCACACCCTTATAACTGAATAGCAGACCCTCTCCTTTCTAATGGGAACATGTCGTTACTGTGGCCCAGCTCTATGTGTCTTTAAATTGTTAGTGGGGTTTTTACCAAATTTTGGCAGCCCTTGCAGTTACAGCATGGGCATTACCACTATAGGAGACTCGCTCCTTTATAATGGGAACATTTTTTTACTCAGACCCTCCTCTATGACTCTTCAAAGGGGTATTGGGTTGCGTCCAAATTTTGGCAGCCCTTGCAGTCACTGCATACGCAATAACAGTATAGGAGACCCACCAGTTAATAATGGAAACAACAAAGCATAGCCGGCTGATGGCTGTCTAACAATAGCGAGGGCCGACTGCTGGCCCTTTAAGAATAGTAAGGCTGTAAAAATAGTGTTTGTTACTTTCACAATCCCTCCTTCATAAATGAAACAGGATGTGTCTGATGATGTTTCACACACCACATGGCCAGATAAGGTTGTAAAATGTTAAAATGACATTTCCCAGTGAATGCATTTGCCTTGGTTGAAAGCAATGTAAAAGTGCAAAAACGCATCAAAAATGCTACGTTTAAATGACTCGCCCCCTGGGCCGTGGGGCACTCGGATCCGGGCAATAGGGGAACGATGGGGGTAGTAGTGGCGACCCGGTCCGTGGCTCTGGGTGGTCAGACCAGTGGTAGTCCCTTTATAAGTTTTAAGTGATGTCCGACTACGCCACCGCTGGATTGCGGTTATTAGGAACCGCCGCTGCAAGGCAGACAGCTGGGGCTGATGATGTATGCAGCTGGGATAGTGTGACTCCCCACGGGAAGAGTGCGGCCCCAGGGCAGTATAATGGAAGATGGGAGTGGTGGTGTAGGGCGTCCCAATACCGTTAGTACTGGAGGAGCAAGGAGCACGCAGACAACAGGTTGCAGTCCAGGGTCTTTACTAGAACAGGTAAACTGACCCACAAACAGTCCCGGTTAGGAGGGGACCTGGATGTCTGAGAACAATGGGGAAATTGGCCCTGGTCAGGGTGAGGGTGTAGGCCTACCGTGCTTTCTGCGCTCCTTCTGGCTATCTCCTCCTTATAGGGTAACAGCCCACGATTCCGAGCTCTCCGTGTATTCTCGCATGTATGGCCTGCAACGTGGGTTCCTTTCTGCTCCCGGCCTGGTACGGCTGTGCTGGTCCCTTCTGTTGTGGCAGAGCCTCCAGGCTTCTTAGGCCAAGGAATATACAGTCCCCTGTGGACTGGTTATCTGCTGTAGGATGTGGAATCCTCCCAGCCTCAGACACAAAAGTCTGGTAAATTAAGTCCTTTATCTGCCAAGACAGGCTCACTTCGCCTCTTGTCTCTGGCTTGTGGCTCTCCTCCTGCCACACTTCCTCTTAGGTGCAATACAACTTTCTGTCCCTGCTCTGCTCTTGGACAAGTCTCAGTCCTGAGACAGGTCGTCCAGTTCTCTCTAACCCTGCCCCCAGTTCCAGCTTTTATAGGGGCAGCCTGCTCCCCCTACTGACCTGTGACAGGAGGTATTGCATGCTAATGTTCTCCTGACTAGAGAACCTCCCCCTTGCTCTCAGACACAGCTTTATTATATTTGTGGCATCCAGGCCAGGGTGACACATAAACATAACCAAAAATAAAAATGCTCCTCCTCACCTTGGGCAATTTATTTTTCCTTAAATACAAGGCATAATCCTGGAAAGGATGTTCCTTAACATATTTCCCAGGAAAAGCAATTTTGGTTTCGTTTTTGTATGTTATATTGTGAGTCCATAAAAGTGGCATAATACCTCCGACAACGTTGTTGACAGCAGTGACCTGGGAGTCAGAGATGCTTCCAGGGGTCTTCCCCATGCTGTTCCCATGTGATTTGAGCACTGTTTCCATTGATTTGGGCAATTTTTAGGCCCTCTGCATATTGCCGGGGTGAGCTGCCAGAAAAATGCTCGAGTTTCCCATAGACTTACATTGGGCTCGTTACTCGGACCGAGTACCCAAGCATTTTAGTGCTGGCCCTTCACTACTATATAACAATTGTGGCTTTTGATGCAGAAATGCTGTGGATACGTAGCGGAGAATATACATCAAATCCACATCATATGCATGTACCCTAAAGGCAAGTCTTGTGAATAGAAGAAAACCTAGATTTACAGATTAATGTATATAAATTTTAGAAACAAATGGATACAAATGGCCACAGTCTGAATAGCTGTTTCCACTCATCACCTTTGTTTACATGTAAGGATAAAAAGGTCTCCAAAGTGGTACAGCTTTATTGCAGAGGTTGTCCCATTCTACTTGTAGTCCTACAGTGCAGCTTAACAAAAAAAATCTAATTTTTGCGTTGATATTCCTAAAAATATATTAAAGTAACTGCTATCTTAATTTTTATGTCATAAATGAATAGTACAGCTGCTAACACAGGATCTACCTGTAGCGCCAGCATCTCTGCACTTTGCCTCCCTCCCCCGGCAGAGACAGCGACTCATTCACCGCTACTGTCCGGCACTTCCTTCCTCTTATCCTGCTGCTGATGTCCGGGGTACACATACTGCATGTAGATCCCCAGGCACTGTACATAGGCACATGCTCGCTCCCTCCTTCTTAAAGGGGCCACGCGCGCCGTCCTAAAATGTCCCCAGTCAGTGGCTGGGATACAATGACTATTTAAAGCACCTCCACCTGCATGGAGGTGCCTGTGCAACGTTGTTAGTCTGTTCATAAACATGCTTGCTAGTTCTCAGGTCCCAGTGCTCGTACCCCAGTGTTATAAATCATGGTTCTGTGCTTCCGGTGCTACGTGGTTCTGTGCAGGTCGGGTGCTACGCTACGCTGGTCACAAGAACTGCCATTGTCCTGACCCTGGAGACGGAGTTACTATGCGTGCAGGGAAACTGTTCCAATCTCAAGGAGCATCGCTTTCTGGTGTTTTCAGATGTGTGATGATGCAGGACGCTGTCTCTCACTGATTTCTCTGCCCGGGGAAGATGGGATGCTGTCTTCCCCGGTTGCCAGGCAATGCATGACGTTGCTTTGTCTGCTATTAAGCAATGGTGGGACTTTGTCTAGTCTGCTGTTGAAGCTAGCAGGGAGTAGTTCTCTGAGGATGATTGGGAGGTAATCAACACCTGATCATTAGGAGGGCTATTTAACCCTGCTCCCTGCTCAGTCATTTGCTGTTTACTGCAGTTCCCTATGTGCTTGGTGGTGAGTGGTGCTAGCATTAGTCTTGCTATCTTTTCAGGGGTTCTCATTTTTTCCTCTGGCTACACTTTCCTGGGGTTCATGCAGAGGTATTCACCTGGTTCTTAACTAAACACCAGCCACGTCACCAGACGCCAGCTGTCCAACGACAGTGGGCCTGGGAAGGGCTCTGCCATAGTCTCCCTTCCATTTACTTGGTGAAGAGTATTCCCTGCCCTCAAGGGCTCACCTAGCTGGGCAGCTTGTGCCAAGTGCGTCTGTGGCTGTGCCTTTGCTGGTTTGGTGCCAGTCTTGCTGGGTCCCTCTGCGAAGTGCATAATACCCAGTGTACCATTCCTGTATATCAGACGTGCCCACTAGTCAGCCTATATATCAGCCGTTCCCGCCAATATCTACCTGTCTATGTATCAGCAGTGCCCACCTGCCTGCCTGAATATCAATCGTGCCCATCTGCACTAGCCTGCCTGTATATTAGCCATGTCTGGTTGCACGTGCCTGCCTGGATACCAGTCGTGCCCGCCTGTATCTGCCTGCCTGTCTGTCGCGCCAGTCACTATACCAGCCAAGCCAGCCAGTACTTGCAAGTCTACCATTCCTGGCCGTTCCTTCCTCCTGTCCCTTGGGGGTCAGCTGCCATCCACCTGAGGTCAGTCCAGGGGGAGCACTTGGTACCGCCTTCCTCATCTCTCCTCGGATCGCGATATTGTCAGCCGCCATGCATCCGAGGTTGGACATGGTGAGGCTCCTAGACAAATCCTTCCAGGCTCTCCTCGGATCACGTCACAGTGGTTCCACCACCCAGTCCATTACATCACCAAATCATAATAGGCGATGTCACAGCTGACCCTGTTCCCCCTTCATCCACAATGACTTTTGCACAAGCTTATTAGATTCTTCACTGCAAAAGTTAAAAAAATACTGGGAAAAAAACTGCCAAAAATTAAAAAAAAATAATAATTTAACCCAAAAATTTGATTGAAACAATAGGTCATTTTCTGACTATAGCTCTCTTTTACTCAAATGTAGATTGATGTTGGCATGTTTAAAAGCAATAGTCACAGCTGTTTGTGGGGAATGTATTTAGAATTACAGGAAATTTTACAGACTATGAAATAAGTGTAGATTGAAAATATAACCCTCACCTAGATTACTCATTCGTCAACTACTATTAGTTGGCAGAGCAATGTTATTGAGTAAGTACACAAGACAAATTTGAGCACTTGGCTGATTTATGTCTTCATTCTCATTTCATGTAATTATACCTCTAAAAGTATTTCTAAAAAAATGTTTCCTTGGATCCTGTGTGCAGTATGGAATCTCCATAGCAAACCTCCTATTTTTAACAGTAGGAGACCAACAGTCAGGTTTCTTACTGAATATTAGTTCCTAGGAGATAGAGCCTACTTTCCAACAGACTTTCTAAACATTATGCTCTGTGAGCAGTGTTCACGTTGGGCAGTTTGTGCTTTTCTATCTTTAAAGTTTGTAACAAAGCATATTAAAATATTTCTGCACTTAGTAAACCTGACACATTATATTTCTGTACAGTACTGTATATATCGAATGTTTTGATGTATTTCTCTTCTGCACATTTCCATAAGTAATAGAAGAATTCAATTGTTTTCCATTGTTAAGAACAAATGTAGTAAAAACATGTTGCAAATTGACTGGTAGTATCACAGATCCAACTGGATAGTATTTTGACTTAATCTATTTATAAATTTCTTTTTATGCCACTTTTTATGATACATATACAGTATTTAGTGATCGAAAACAACGAGGTCTGTCCATCGTTTTATTAAAAATACAAAAGATTCATCAAGTGGTCCCTTTTATTCAATTGTTACATGCTGCACTGGGCAAGGATTGGTATTGGCGATGGGTGATTTTTTTGGGAGTGGAACTATATACTGCTCAATGTGGCTCAGTGGTTAACATTGTTGGTTTGCTGCACTGCACTCCGGTGTTCAAATTCCACCAAGGACAACATCTGCAAGTAGTTTGTATGGTGTTTGCTATGGTGTTCTCCAGTTTCCTTCCACACTCCAAAAGACATTCTAATAGGGAATTTTTATTGTGAGCCACAATGGGGACAGTGATGCGGATGTCTGTAAAGTGCTGAGGAATTAATGGTGCTATATAAGCGAGTAAAAAAATAAACGAAATTTGCAAAAATCTGCATTCTGGAGAATACAGATTTTTTTGTACTTTGCTCAGCGCAAATTCAGCAAAGTGGCAGCCAGAGCAGCCACCTTCTTGCTGAACAGGAGAGGGTCAGTAATAGGTTAAAAAGAAAAAAAAGCACACTTACCTCACGGTTCACCTTTTTTGACAACCCCGCTGCTCCTTGCCTGCTTTTTTGGCCTCTACATCTGTGGCATCACATCCCTGGCCTGGTGTTCACTCTAAGCTGGGGCTTCCTGCTGTGATTGGGCCCAGGATTTCGCTGAGCATGCTCTTAGGCCAACTCATGGCTGGAAGCCCCAGATCACCAGGCTGGAGATGCAGCACAATGGAGACACTGAGAAACAGACAGCCAGCATGTAAAGCAGTAGAGGGCCCGAACATGTGAGTGGTGAGGGGAGTATGGGTTATTTTTTCTTTTTATATCTTTCATTTGTTATGTTGCGGGATCTAGAGAGATTCCAGTGCATAAAAGGGAACATTTAATTTGCAGACAATAACTTCGCTGCAAATGGAATTTCCTTATAAAAATCAGCACAACTTGGTGAATTTGTCAGATCCACTCATCTCTAATTTGCACACAGTAATAAGGTGCACTGGTAACAATTTAACTGTATTTTACGTTGGCCGATCTTTCAGGCTCTAGCGCTAACGACCAATCATTAATGTAATGTGAATGGGTTTGTGTAATGTAAGTGGGTTGAGCGACTGAACGATGTGTCTAAAAATGCTCATTCATCGTCATACATAAAATCATTTATGCGAGCAAAAAAATTCTCATTCATCTTTTGAGAATTGTGTAATCTAAATGAAGATTGTTTGCTCGTTCAAAGATTTTACAGGCAAAAAGGAGGAATGAAAGCAGAGTTGATTGTGTCCCAAGGCAGTAAATAGGTCAGTAGCAGTTGGTGCATTGGAATTTATTTTATTTATTTATTTTACTCACTTATATAGTGCCATTAATTCCACAGCACTTTACAGACAATATCGGCACTGTCCCCATTGGGGCTTACAATTTAAATTTCCTATCAGTATGTCTTTGGAGTGTAGGAGGAAACCTGAGAATCCAGAGGAAACCCGAGAACCCAGAGGAAACCCACACAAACATGAGAACATACAAACTCCTCGCAGATGTTGTCCTTGATGGGATTTGAACCCAGGACCCCAGCGCTGCAAGGCTGCAGTGCTAAACACTAGCCACCGCGCTGCTCATGTAATCAGTACATATTCGCAATTGGGGCAACTACATACCCGTGATTAGCAAAAAATGTTTTGCTTTGCTAATTTAAAAATTTTTTCATTGTACAGCATCAATGGAAATGTTTGTACAATACTTTATTCATAATAATTAATAATACTGAATTCATGGATTTGAAATAAACAGTACCTCTTATGGGATTTGAACATTTGAACATATCTACATTTCAGATCCGTCTGTTATAACAGTGCACAATTTTCGATGTTACGATGTAAGAATTACTATTCAATCATTTTAGTCACGATTCTCATCCTATACAAACACTTGCCTGACATTGTTCCCAAGTCATGAGTTATGATCGCATCATTCATCGTTTAAACTATTATCTGCTCATTTGAACGAACCCTAAGTTTCTCCTGAAATGGTGATATCTCCAACTATCATGAGAACAAAGAGGCTAAAAATGCATTTAGGTCAGAAGGAGTGCATCTTTAACTCAGTCAACATTGATGCGGGCTCGCGTGCTGAGCCCGCACATTTCTGGATAAATGATGGCTGATTTAATTAGCCATTAGGTGCCTCTAGAAGTTTTGGGTGGATTGGAGCTCTGCCCATGGCTGTTAATCTGTTAAATGCCATTGTTAATCTTTAACAGAGGCATTCAACATGTGCTGGTGGGGTGTCATTCAACACATCCATATGTGCGCCTGTGACATTATTGCGGGGCACCGATGGGTTGCCACAGCAGCCAGAGGTCTGCTGAAGACCTCCGTGCCTGTCATTACGATCCTCCTGTGAAAGCCAGCGTTTAGCTGGCGTTCATAAGAGATCATGATTTTCACTATACATAGCAATGCTGATGCACTGCTATGAATAGCACAAGCGATCAGACTTTCCCAGCTTCAAGTCCCCTAAGGAGACTATTAAATTCAGTAACAAGTATAAAAAATATTTTTAAAAATATGAAAAAAATAAAAAAACAAAGTTCAAATGACCTCCCTTTTGCCTTTTGCCCCATTAAAATAAAACTATTAAAATATACACATATTTGGTATCACTGTGTTCATAGCAGTCCAATCTATCAAGATATAAAATAAATTAATCTGATCAGTAAACAAATGGTGTAATGAGAAAAAAATCAAAATGCCAGAATTACATTTTTTTGGCCATCGCAGCATTGCAGCAAAATGTTAAAATGTTAAACCATCGTATCTACCAAAAAATGGTATCAGTAAAAACATCAGTTCAGGGCACAAATCCACATATTCCAAAAATTGAAAGCACTACGGGTCTCCGAAAATGGTGACACAAGCAAAATGTTTTTTTTCTTTTACAAATTTCCAAAAAAATATTCACCACTTAAATAAATAAAATATATACAGGTGCTTCTCACAAAATTAGAATATCATCAAAAAGTTAATTTATTCCAGTTCTTCTATACAAAAAGTGAAACTTGTATATTATATAGAGTCATTACAAACATAGTGATCCATTTCAAGTGTTTATTTCTGTTAATGTTGATGATTATGGCTTACAGCGAATGAAAACACAAAAAGTCATTATCTTAGTAAATTAGAATAATTACCAAAAATACCTGCAAAGGCTTCCTAACTAGCGTTTAAAAAGGTCCCTTAGTCTATTTCAGTAGGCTCCACAATCATGGGGAAGACTGCTGACTTGACAGATGTCCAGAAGACAGACACACTCCACAAGGAGGGTAAACCACAAAAGGTCATTGCTAAAGAAGCTGGCTGTTCACAGAGTGCTATATCAAAGCATATTAATGGAAAGTTGAGTGGAAGAAAAAAGTGTGGTAGAAAAATGTGCACAAGCAACCGGGATAACCACAGCCTTGAAAGGATTGTTGAGAAAAGGCAATTCAAACATTTGGGGGAGATTCACAAGGAGTGGACTGCTGCTAGAGTCATTGCTTCAAGAGCCACCACACACAGACGTATCCAGAACATGGTCTACAAGTGTCGCATTCCTTATGTCCAGCCAGTCATGACCAATAGACAATGCCAGAGACATCTTACCTGGGCCAAGGAGAATTAGACCTGGACAGTTGCTCAGTGGTCCAAGGTGTTTTCGGGTGAAAGTAAATTTTTCATTTCATTTGGAAATCAAGGTCCCAGAGTCTGGAGGAAGAGTGGAGAGGCACACATTCCAAGCTGCTTGAGGTCTAGTGTGAAGTTTCCACAATCAGCGATGAGTTGGGGAGCCATGTCATTTGCTGGTGTAGGTCCACTGTGTTTTATCAAGGCCAAAGTCGGCGCAGCCGTTTACCAGGAAATTTTAGAGCACTTCGTGCTTCCCTCTGCCGACAAGCTTTTTGGAGATGGAAATTTCATTCTCCAGCAGGACTTGGCACCTGTCCACACTGCCAAAAGTACCAATATCTGGTTTAAAACCAACAGCATCACTGTGCTTGATTGGCCAGCAAACTCACCTGACCTTAACCCCATAGAGAATTTATGGGGTATTGTCAAGAGGAAGAGGAGAGACACTAGACCTAACAATGCAGACGAGCTTAAGGCTGCTATCAAAGCAACCTAGGCTTCCATAACATCTCAGCAGTGCCACAGGCTGATCTCCTCCATGCCACGCTGCATTGATGCAGTAATTGATACAAAAGGAGCCCCGACCAAGTGCATTTACTGAACATACATTTCAGTAGGCCAATATTTCAGGTTTTAAAATCATTTTTCAAGCTGGTGTTATAATGTGTTCTAATTTACTAAGATAATGACTTTTGTGTTTTCATTGGCTGTAAGCCATAATCATCAACATTAACAGAAATAAACACTTGAAATAGATCACTCTGTTTGTAATGACTATAATATAGGAGTTTCACTTTTTGTATTGAAGAACTGAAATAAATTAACTTTTTGATGATATTCTAATTTTGTGAGAAGCACCTGTATATACATATTTGGTATCTGCGTAATCATACTGATCTGGAGAATCATATTGGCAGGTGAATTTTACCATATAGTGAACATGGTAAATAAAAAAAAAAAAACAATCGTGAAATTGCACTTTTTTGCCACTTCAATGCACTTGGAATTTTGTTCCCACTTTTCAATGCATCCAATGATAAAATGATTTATGTCATTCAAAAGTACAACTTGCCCTTCAGAAAACAAGCCTTCATAGGGGTATATGCAGCAAAGGTGTGTGCTGGTAGCATCCACAGATACTCCCTTTAATGCCTTGAAGGAACACGTGTGCGTATAAAATAGCATGAACAGCATTGCATGAAAAAATAGAGGAAAAATCGCACTCATCGTCCTTTAAAACGTTTCTTCGTTATTAGAAAATTACAACATAGGGTTTGCAGGGGTGAATGGAATGCATTCAGGAGAACAGCTGTTTCTCACCAACTGGTGCTTCAACAGGTCATGTACAGTGCAGCGCTGTGATTATTTTCTCATGCTGATTCGTGCCTATTTCAAATTTGGCACGGATAGGGCACATTCGGATTCGTGTTCGGGTTCCCAAGCTTTTTGTGCAAAAATAGGCAAAAGTCGGCCTTGAACACAAACATACCTGGTTTCACGCCCTGTCATCTGGGCTGAAGAGGTTAAAGAAGTTTTCTAATTTGGGCAGAAAAGTCTGCACTATGTCACAGCAGACTTGTGAAATGTCTGCCTGGAGGACTTTGACTGATTGAAACTTCTGACATGACGGCAACACTTTACAGTGGCATGTAAAAGTTTGGCCACCCCTGGTCAAAATTGTTATTGCAGGTTGAAGATGAAATGATCTCTAAAAGGCCTAAAGTTAAATATACACATTTCATTTGTATTTAGGCAAAATAATATATATATTTTCATATTTTAGATTTTAAAAATTACAAAAAGAAAAGAGGGCCATTGCAAAAGTTTGGACACCCTTGGAAATTTGTGTGCTCAGATAACTTTGATTAAAGTTTCAGACATTAATTAGCCTGTTATGTTTATGGCTTGTTCACCATCATTGTTAGGAAAGGCCAGGTGATGTAAATTTCCCAGCTTTATAAAAACCCAGCCTCCTCCAACCTTGTGCCAAAAAAGAGCAGCTATGGGTTCTTCTATTCTTCTAAGCAGCTGGTTTGGGGTGCCCAAACGTTTACATGCCAATGTAATTAGGCAATGTCAGTATTCTGTTCATGTAGGAAATTACTTCACTTTTAGCCCACATACTATGGATCTATGTTCTAGAAACTATACAACTTGCTTTTGATATCTCCTGTTCTTACTCATTTAAAAACGGAACAAACGCAACTAGTATTACCCCTACAAAACGCCTCTGCTTTTCTCCTAACATGAAGAATTGTCCTGGATTTAGATAGCATCTTAATGATGTGTAATTGTGCATGTCACCTGCTTTTTATTTTTACTGTTAACCTTGTTTTGTGTCGTTTTATCTTTTGTTGATCTTTTGCTATAAATTAATAACCAGGTCAAATTGGGCGCATTATGACCAAATTAAGCAAGTAATGTAGACTTTGCCTCTGGTTACTATTGAATGCTTTTTGAAGTTGTACCTTTCCTTCCCTTAAAAACAGATGTCTGTAGAGAACATAATCATCCTCTCGTTAACCTTGTCTGGTATTTTGTTTTATTCAGAGTTTTCTAGAATTGCTTTCTGAGAATTTAAAGCATGCATTTAACCCTTTTTTGTTATAGGTGCATACCAATTTTGTACCTTACAATAGATTATAATTTTTTTTCACAATGCATTGAGTTTACTAATATAACTGTTAAAGTGAGCTATCCTCCAAATTCTACATAAATGTATTTTGTTATAAGTAAATAAAATGACTATATTTTGCACATGTATCAGGTTTTTTTTTGTTTCTGGAAATGACCAAAGTCAGTTTTTAAAGGAATATATCGATAATCCACTGCATTAATTTATATATTTATTGTTATATAATTGGTGGAGAAGGTTGAACTTGATGGACCTAGGTTTGTTTTTTTCAACCTATGTAACCATTTGCAGAAAGTATCCATTGATGATGATTCACATCAGCAATGAAAGCAGAACCATTGTCATAGTGCAGCCCCTTTAAAAACATTTTGTCATGGTCCACAGCATCAATTTCCTACATTGTATAGTGAACAGAGAAAATGTTTTGCAGATTTTTGATAAATTGCTACTGCCTGGCAAGGTGCTATCATGTTACATGTGCCCTATGATAGTTTATCATGTTATATTTATTTGGGTATTTATTAATATGATATATTATAACATCCATAGAACATGAGATACCTAGAGAAAAAGCTCAATCAGATTGCACAAGTTAATAAACTCATGCCTTTGATGTCAGCAATGCATTATAATCATTCAGAACACTTGGAGAAATCATAGAACAATAGTAAAGCAGGAGACATTTAAATCCTTTATAGGATTTGCTCTGGCTAGACGCGGCTGTCAAGTCAAAACAAAACCATGATTTTCACCTTTGTATTCCTCCTGAATGTTTTGACTTGGTCGCTTTAAAATTTTTAAGGCGAGGTTTCTTGACATAATGGAGAAACCAAGCAAGACTATCACAGCGAATCAACCAGCTAAAGTCATAGGCCGTGGCCCCACTATCAGTATTTGATCAGTATTTGGTCTGTAATTTCTCAGGAGTGGAAGTCAAAACCAGGAGTGGGTGATAGAAACTGCATTTATTATACCTTTTCTATGATGGAGCCAAAACCAGGAGAGGATCAAACTCCTGAGAAAAAATACTGACCGAATACTGACCAAATACTGATAGTGGGGCCGTGGCCATAAACTAACTCTGGTAGCAGAAACTAAATCACATGAAACGAGAAGTTGGGTGTAATTAAGACTAAAAAAGTTTGGCCACTGTTTGAAAAGTATAGTGATCCAGCACCAATGCAGAGATAAAGATTCCTGTTCATTTCTTCCTTATTAAAAAGCGCAAGTACATATGAAAATTAAAGGCATTGTCCAATATGTTTCAGTTATTTTTACGTGTTTGTGCTTTTTAATGAGGAAAAAAGAAACAAGAAGTTTTACTTTTGTGTTGATGCTAGATCATTATGCTTTTGACTTCATTACTAACCAAAATCCCACAATGTCTTTCTGCTATTTCATCCTTCTTCTCTGCTATATTTCTAAAACTTAACATGGACAAAACAGAATTCATCATCTTTCCGCCATCTCATTCACCCCCCCAACTGACCTATATATCAATGTCAATGGCTATCCACTCTCACCAATCCATCAAGCTCGCTGCCTTGGGGTAACCCTGGACTCTGAACTCTCCTTCACACCACATACCCAAGCCCTTTCCACTTCCTGCCGACTCCAACTCAAAAATATCTCCCGGATCCGCACATTCCTCAACCATGAATCTGCAAAAACACTAGTGCATGCCCTCATCATTTCCCGCCTCAACTACTGCAACCTCCTGCTCTGTGGCCTCCCTTCCAACACTCTTGCACCCCTCCAATCTATCCTAAACTCTGCTGCCCGACTAATCCACCAGTCCCCCTGCTATTCCCGGCCTCTCCTCTCTGTCAATCTCTTCACTGGCTCCCCATTGCTCAGATACTCCAGTTCAAAACCCTAACCATGACATACAAAGCCATTCACAACCTATCTCCTCCATATACCTCTGACCTAGTCTCCCGTTACATACCCGCACGCAACCTCCGATCCTCACAAGATCTCCTTTCTACTCCCCTCTTATCTCCTCCTCCCACAATCGCATACAAGATTTCTCCCGTGCTTCCCCCCTACTCTGGAACTCTCTACCCCAAAATGTCAGACTCTCGCCTACCGTGGAAACCTTCAAAAGGAGCCTGAAGACCCACCTCTTCCGACAAGCCTACAACCTGCAGTAACCACTGATCCACCACACCGCTGCACGACCAGCTGTACCCTCACCCATCCCTTTTAGATTGTGAGCCCTCGCGGGCAGGGACCTCGCTCCTCCTGTACCAGTCGCTGTCACATTGTGTTCAAGATTATTGTAATCGTTCTTTTATGTATACCCCTTTTTCACATGTAAAGTGGTATGGAATAAATGGTGCTATAATAATTAATAATAATAATAACAATAATAATAATAATTAAATACACCTGGGAAGCGGCCTGGTTTTCCAAGCACCGTTCATTTAGAAATCCACAGCTATATCTCTACAAGGAATGGCAAGCTTCCCACTGTGAAAACTCTTGAGGTCCTGCAATTGACAAACTGTTTTAGACTTTATTTGCACATCAGTATTTTTGATCAGTATTTCATCAGTATTTGTATGCCAAAACTAGGAGAGTCCAAAACACAGCAGGTGTCAATCTTTCAAGTATAGATTTTGCCTGTTAGCTCCACTCCTAGTTTTGGCATACAAACACTGATGAAAAATACTGACCAAATACCAACACATGAATAAGCCCTTAGGCCGCGTTCACATAATCAGTATTTTACATCAGTATTTCTAAGCCAAAACCAGGAGTTGAATAGTTAAAGGAAAAATATAATAGAAACATCAGCACTTCTGCATTTTTCACCCACTCCTGGTTTTGTCTTACAAATACTAATGTAAAATACTGACCAAATGCTGAACATGTGAACGTGGCCTGAGGGTACATGCCCACGATCGGGAGCCACTAAGAGTTTGAAGCTGCGTTTCTATACAGCATCAAACCTGCAGCATCCAGGTGTTACAGCATAGTGGATGGGATTTCTAGAAATCCCATGTCCACTATGCATCGCTGAGCACCTGTGGCTCACCCGTGGAAACTAATATGCGGCGCATTTTTCAGACAGCATGTCAATTTCTCTTGCAGGTCCGCATGTGGACTTTTCCCATAAACATGCATCAATGAGGAAAGTTTGCATGTGAAAAAAAAATTGTGTCGCTCATTTGCATATTAATGAGGGCAGAATCTGCGCGGCTGTTCAGTAGTGTCGGGGACGCAGCGGCACCTTATTGTGGGCACATACCTCACACTAAAGTATAAAAAATTGGTCCCATTCTCATCCAGAAAAGTGGTAAGATTTTTTCCTCACTTGTCATCCTTGTGCTGTCCGTATACAATTCGTTTTGTGTACTCATCAGTAGTGATGAGCGAATGTGCTCGCCACTGCTCGGTACTCGCCCGAGCATCACTGTGCTCGACAAGCTCGGCGAGTATTTCTGTGTTGCTTGGGCGTGAACTCTGCTCCCTGCCCTCCATGTTTGGTGCACTTTAGAGAACTAATGAACATGCAGGGACTGCTTGCCACACACTGTATTGCCGTAGCCATGTTGGTTGTCGGCATTACAGTTATTGGCTGGCTGCACAGCGTCATCAAGTCTATATAAGACCTGGTGCCGCTAGGCTTATCACAGTCTACCCCGGGAATCAGGCAGAGTAGGGAGATCTGCTGCTGCATCAGAGAGAGATTTGCTTGTTTATAGTAAGTATAGGTATTCCACAACACATATCTATATATCCATCTGAACTAACAGTCCTTCTGAGGACTAATCCAGATGCATATTTTCAGTGGTGAAGGTAATAGCAGGAGTTAGGCAGGCAGGCAGTATATGTGGCAGACTGCAGTGCATATAGTGCAAGAGGGTCCATAGTACATTCCTGCTGCTGCTGTTCTTACAAATATTTGTAGACATAGCCTCATATATCATAATTTTTTTTTTAATCTTAATCTTAGTTATTTGCTTAAAAAACAATCCAGAGTACACCATTTTTCTGCTCCATTTGCTTGTTAGCACTGCAGAATATAGCCAGATCTGTTCCATATTTCAAGGATAAAAATCCAGAAATTTGAACAACCTGAAAAATATTGGCCTCCTTTTCCATTCTGTTGCAGTGTGTCGGTCAAGCTATTTACACTAGGTCTCAGTGAAGAATAATATTAGTAAACTACAGGCCTGCTATTTAAAACCCTGGTACTCTGTCAGACAGATCACAGAACTGCATTCCAAAATCAGCCATTTCTAGTGAACGTGGAAAATATTGTCCTCCATTTAAAATTGGCAAGGTGCATTGCAAGGGACGGGGAAGTGGACGTGATGGTGCGTGCAAAGGCAGAGGCTGAGGCCGTGGGCAAGCTGCAAGCTGAAATTCTTCCACAAAAAACACCCATATCTTGTCGCTCGACCTTCCTGTCCCAAATGCTAGGGGACCGCAGCAAGCCACTAAAGAACCCAGAGCAATTTCAAAAGGTTGGTTGGTTGGATAGTAGATAATGCTTCGAGTTACTTGGCCACCACCACTACCACCCTGTCTTCCACACGGTCAAGTATCAGTAGCCGCAAGTAAGGACCACATATTCCTCACACTGATCCTCCTTCCTCCCACCTTGCCGAGTGCCGGAGACAACTGATCCCACACTTGGACACTCCGAAGAGCTGTTCACTTTTCCATTTATAGATTTGCGCACCTCGCCCGGCCAGCTTCAAGAAAGTCAAGAGGAGAACGCGTGTAGTGATGCCCAAATATTTCAGCAGCCACGGTCACACGAAGGCAACGGTGGGAAAGTGCAATTACTATCTCAAGAGGTTGAGGATGATGATGATGAGACAATTGTCAAAGTCAGGAGGAGGAGCAGGGAGCGGAAGTGAAAGATGAGGTGGTGGGTGATGTAGTAACTGACCCAACCTGGCAGGGGGATATACAGAGAGAGGATAAGAGCACAGGAGGCATAGCACCACAACAGGCAGGAAGAAGCAGTGTGGTGGCCGTAGACACAAGGCGGGAAAGCATTCCGATAACACCAACACGACGGAAGTTGCCAGTAGAATTGTTAGGTCTTCCAGAGTGTGGTTGTTTTTTAAAGACTCTGCCAATAACCCCAAAAAGGCTATTTGCACCACCTGCCAGGCCAGCATCAGCAGAGGTAGCAAAACTAGCAGCCTGACCACCACCAGCATGATCAGGCACATGGCAGCAAAGCACCCGGCTTTGTGGGCAGAACTCCAAGGTTCAGGAACAGTGTCTGTAGGTGACACCACTGCTTCTCCCGCTGTTGTGCATGCATGCCAATCCCCTATCCATGGCGCATGCAAAGATGCCTCCCGCCCTGCACGTGTCATCGCACACTCAACTAGCACCATCAGCAAGCACTTCCCCATCCTTGTCTCAGCGCAGCGTTCAGTTGTCCCTACCCCAGTCCTTGGAATGCAAGCGCAAATACGCAGGCAATGCCCCACATACCAAACTACTAAATTCACACATTTTGCGACTGGTTGCGCTTGAAATGTTGCCTTTAAGGCTCTAGGAGAAGGAAGCTTTCCGCAATCTGATGGCGGCGGCCGTCCCTCGGTACTCGGTCCCCAGCCACCACTATTTCTCCTGGTTTGCCATCCCCGCATTACACGAGCACGTGTCCAACAACATTAGCCGTGCCCTCAACAACACAGTTACTGGGAAAGTCCACCTAACCACAGAAACGTGGACAAGTGCTTGTGGGCAGTGTCGATACATCTCGCTGATGGCACACTGGGTTAATATAGTGGAAGCCGGGACCCAGTCGGACCTTGGGACAGAACACGTCCTCCTGACACCGAGGATTGTGGGACCTGGGTCAATTAGGGTTCCCCCACATTCTACATCTCCTGCACCCCTTCCTCTTCAGCCTCCATCTCCGAAATGAGAACATCAGTCAGAAGCTAGAAGCACTATAGCACTGCCTCGGCCAAGCGGCCACAGGCTATGCTGAAGCTAATATTCTTAGGTGACAAACTGCATACCGCTGAAGAGTTGTGGACTGCTCTGAAAGAGCAGGCATATCTGTGGCTGACACCGCTGAACCTACAGCCAGGCATGGTAATGTGTGACAATGGCTGGAACCTGGTGGCGGCTCTGAAGCGAGGCGAGCTCACACACATACCTTGCCTGGCCCATGTTCTTAACCTCATGGTTCAGTGGTTTCTCAAAACCTACCCAGATCTTTCGCATCTGCTTGTCAAAGTACACCGCGTGTGTGCCCATTTTAGAAAGTCAGCTACAGCTTCCGCCGACCTTGCCGTGCTTCAGCAGCGTTTGCGGCTTCCAGCTCACCGACTGGTGTGCGATGTCCCCATGCATTGGAACTCTACATTGCAGATGTTGGGAAGGATTTGTGAACAGAAGAGGGCAGTTGTTGACTACCAGCATAAACACGGCTGTCGGTAATCAGGTCAGACTCCAGACATAAGACCTCAGGAGTGGACATGGATGTCAGACATCTTTACGATACTGCAAAATTTGAGGAGTCCACCAAGATGGTGAGTGGCAATGATGCCAGAATTAGTATCACCATCCCGCTTCTCTGTCTTCTGAAACACTCTCTGCTCACAATTAAAGAGGATGCATTGCAGGCGGAGCACGATGAGATGGAGCAAGGAACCATACAGGGTGATTATACACAGCCAAGCCTCATCTCATCACAATGTGTGGGTGACAATGAGGAACAGGAGCTAGTTTCATGCACTATAGATGATACAACCTGCACAGCTGTCATACAGTCTGTTTAGCGTGGATGGCCAGAGGACAGAGAGGAGTAGGAGGAGGAGGAGAGCATGGTCAGTCATCTTCTTGGTGAGGACACGGAAGTCTTTCCTGTTAGTAGTCGGGCACGCATGGCTGAGTTTATGTTACGGTGCCTTTCCCATGACTCTCGCGTTCTCAAAATTTTGGGTGACTGTCATTACTAGTTGGTGACACTTCTAAACACACGCTACAAGGAAAACTTTATATCTCTTATTCCTGAGGTGGACAGGTGTACAAAAATGGGGCAGTAACAGAAGGCCCTCGTTGCAGAACTATTAAAAAAAATTCTCATCTGAAAACGCTGGTGGCAGAGGGCACACTTTGTTGCACAACCAAGGAGTACAGGCGAGAGAGACAACTTCAATCCAACAGAGGCAGGGGAACGCTGTCAAAGTTCTGGGAGAGTTTTCCCAGACCCTCCCATCGGACAGGCCCTGAGGCGCGGGGTACTCTCACAAGGAGTGCAAAGTTTGGGAAGATGCTGAGGGAGTACCTTGCAGACCGTACCAATGTCCTCCGTGATTCCGCTGTGCCTTATAATTATTGGGTATCCAAGCTGGATACGTGGAATGAACTGGCTCTCTATGCCTTGGAGGTCCTGGCCTGCCGTGCCGCTAGCGTTTTATCAGAGCGGGTTTTTAGTGCCGCTGGTGGAATTATAACTGATAAGCGCATTCGCCTGTCAACTGAAAATGCTGACAGGCTGACTCTTATAAAAATGAACAAGGGCTGGATTGGGCCAGACTTCTCAACACAACCGAATGATAGCAGCGTAGCAAACTCAAATCCAGTGTCTTTTCTTGGGAGGTGTATTCCCATGCACCTTCTGACACCCACACATGGGTATACGCTTCATGATTTTGGCTATTTGCTCTTGTCCTCCTCCTTCTCATCCTCCACTACCATATCACCAGGGTGACCGTGGTCCGTGATGCAACACTCACAATTTTTCTGAAGGGTGTTTATGATGCCCGTAAAATTATTTTTTTTATACAGTATGTTCATGTATACCCCCTAGGGGTAAATGTTTGTCAGCCCATACACTTAGTGCATGGGCATTACAAGTATAGGAGGCCCGCTCCTTTCTAATGGAAACATTTTTTTATTAGGCCCTCCTCCACATCTCTTCCAAGGGTCATTGAAGTGCCTGCAAATTTTTGGCAGCCCTTGCATTCACTGCATAGGCCAACACTATGGGAGACTCTCTTCTTTCTAATAGGAATTTGTCGTTACTGTGGCCCTGCTCTATGTGTCTTTAAATTCTTAGTGGGGTTTTTCCTAAAATTGGTCAGCCATTGGACTCACTGCATACCCTATAACTGTATAGCAGACTCTCTCCTTTCTAAAGGGAACATGTCGTACTTGTTACTGTGGCCCTGCTCGGTGTGTCTTTAAATTGTTAGTGGGGTTTTTCCCAAATTTTGGCAGCCCTTGCAGTCACTGGATACGCAATAACAGTATAGGAGACCCACTTGTTAATAATGGGAACAACAAAGCTTAGCTGGCTGATGGCTCTCTAACAATAGCTAGGGCCGACTGCTGGCCTTTTAAGAATATTAGGGGCCGTCTGATGTCCCTATAAAAATAGGCTTTATTACTTTCAGAGTCCCTCCATCATAAATAAAACAGGAAGTGTCTGATGTGTCACACACTACATTGCCAGATAAGGTTGTAAAATGTTAAAATGACATTTCCCGGTGAATGCATTTGTCTTAAAAAATAACGTAAAAAAAACAAACCAATAGGATCTTTCTTTAGTATAAAAAACAGCGTCACCAATTTAACAACAATGTAATCACATTGTTCAGCTCATGCACATCTTCCTCCATCTCCGAAATGACCACATCAGTCACAAGCTGACATCACTGCAGCACTGCCTTGGCCAAGCGGCAACAGGCTGTGCTGAAGATAACATGCTTAATTGACAAACTGCCCAGTGCTGCAGAGTTGTTGAAAGCTGTAACACAGATTTGATTCTGAGGGCTAACCTTTCTCACCCACTCAAGAGCCCCATAGCAGCTGCAAAGTTAGCGCTATCATGAACTCTCCTGAGGTAGAAGCCAAGGCACACCAGAGGATTCTCTGGTGGGACCGTCCAACCCTGCCGAGAAGCCGTCCTGGCTATGAAAAATGCGTGGGAAGGTCCTGGACACTCTCTGGCTGCTTTTTTACGGAGGAGGAAACACACGCAAACACGGGAGAACATGCAAAGTCTTTGCAGATATTTTCCTTGCTGGGATTTGAACCCAGGATCCCAGCGCTGCAAGGCTTCAGTGCTAACCACTGATCCAATGTGCTGCCGTTCACCCTCTAATATCTAACAGGCTGGAGGAACTGGCACCTACTGCCACTCTATCTTCAGCTCCTTTGTGAGAAAATGTATTTGGGCAGCCACTCAGTCTACCAAATAAAATTCCTGAGAAGGAAATTGGGGATGGCTTCGCTACTGGTACCGGGGGCAGTGCTAACACCATGGCGTCGTACCATAGTTTGCTGGAAATATTCCAGGCTGGTAGGAGGCAAGCAAATTCCCACAGAAAAGTACCAGCAGTAACGTTCAGGCCACATTTCAAGTGCAAGCAGCTTTAGAGGACTTCCTGGGAGAAATGACACGCAGGGTAGATACGGTTTCCCTCTATGCCAGTCCTTTCACCGAGCTAAATACAAATCAGCAAAAAAAGTTGTGGACTGGCTCTGTACCATCCCTGGCCACATTCACCTGTCCACATTTTCTGGTTAGGCGGTCCTTCCCAGTAAGTGCACTGGGGAGGGCACGGGTAATGTCTGTGGGACCCGTGCTTGTGGAAGGAGGAGGCGATATCGGGAAATATAGTGGCGGCTGGGGAAAGAGTATGGACACCCGGCCGCCGCCGGCATGAGGTTGTGAAAAGCTTCCTCCTCCACGAGCTTAAAAGGTCATATTTCAAGTGCAAAGAGCTGCCCAGAAATCTGGCAGTTTAGTGCTACTGCGGTTATGCATACTTGCACTTGCATTCCAAGTAACAGAAAACTAAGCAGATGGTGGTCTCTATCATCATCATGGCCTGGGGAGGGCACGGGTAATGTTGTGGACCTGTGCTTGTGGAAGGCAGAGGCAATACCGGGAAATATAGTGGCTGCGGGGTACAGAGTATGGACACCCGGCCGCCGCCGGCATGAGGTTGTGAAAAGCTTCCGCCTCCACGAGCCTAAAAGGCCACATTTCAACTGCAAGCAGCTGTCAAAAGTTTGGCTGTATAGTATTGCAGCCTGTGGGTGGGTGGGTGGCTGCCTGCATACTTGCGCTTGCATTCCAAGGAATGGGGTAGGGACAACTGAATGCTGCACTGGGACAAGGACGTGGACGCTGATTGTTGCAAGTCTGCAACGACAGGTGCATGGCGGGAGGCATCTTCGCATGCGCCAAGGATCACTTATGATGGTCACACTTTTAGGCAGTGACCCTGGAGTCAGAAATGCTTCCAGAGGTCTTCCCCATGCTGTTCCCATGTCTTTTCAGCACTGTATGCATGTGTCTGATGATGTGTCACACACCACATGGCCAGATAAGGTTGTAAAATGTTAAAATGACCCAGTGAATGCATTTACCTTTATTGAAAGAAATGCAAAAGTGCAAAAACGCATCAAAAACGCTACGTGTGAACATAGCCCAAGGTGTAGAAGATTATTTTTATTATTGGTTATTTATTTTGCCTTATATACAAGTTATTATCCTGGAAAGGATGTTCCTTAATATATTTCCCAGGAAAATCCATTTTGGTTTCGTTTTTGTATGTTTTATTGTGAGTCCGTAAAATTGGCGTAATACTCTGACAACGTTGTTAACAGCAGTGATCTGGGAGTCAGAGATGCTTCCAGTGGTTTTCCCCATGCTGTTCCCATTTCATTTGAGCACTGTTCCCATCGATTTGGGCAATTTTTAGGCCCTCTGCAGACCGCCGGCGGGAGCCACCTGGAAAATGCTTGAGTTTCCCATAGACTTAAATTGGGCTCGTTGCTCGGGTCGAGCACCCGAGTATTCCAATTTGCTTGACCTGAGCAACGAGTACCCGAGCATCTTAGTGCTCGCTCATCACTATTTGAGACACGTGCCCTTTGTAAAGACCATAAAGCTTAGCACAAAATGAAAGGGCCCATATCTCTGGAACGTATCGCTGATATAACAAAAGCAAATACTAATTACTCAGGGGAGCATCAGGAATAAAATAAAAACTGGCCACTTTTGACCTGTTGCCAGGGCCTCTTTATCACTTTCCTAATAGGGTAGAAATATAGTGAGTCATAATTTGAGGAGTGCGCTGGAGGAAGACCTATACAAGTGTGTGGCTGCCCACACTTATGGGTTTCTGCGGGGATGGGGCAGCGGATGTGCAGGGCATGCTAGCCTGTGCAAAATAAAGGAGTGCATGAGAGCTGAGACCGCTGAGCAGTGGTGCCGCATGTCCTTAATGGTGCACATTGGCTGTTTGACAGTGACATGTGGCGCTGACTGACTGTGGTGCAGGAATGCCTGTACGCCATCTACTGTTGATAAAAGCACATCCCTGGGTGGTTGGCTGGTGTCCATAGTGGAGATGGTAGTAACAGAGGCAAGAGCAGTGACCGGTAATGGACCTTGAGGCAGTGCAGCTGCTTTCTTGTGGAGGCATATACTGTGCTATGGGCCCCTCGATCAAGGTTGCCAACTTGACTTTTTATTTTTTCTGGACAGCATATCAAAAAATCAAGGACAAACAATATTTTCTAGGGTCACATTGGAAAACCAAGGATTCTGATATAAAGACATCAGCTGCATTCACTGTAAAGTGTAAAATGATGGTAATTACACTCCTAATAATCTGTATACATTTCTTTAGCTCCAAAAAAAAAAATCACAGACACCCTACATTTTTTTACGGACAGGGCAAAAAAGAGCCCTATTTTTACAGACTGTCCTGAAATTTCTGGACAGTTGGCAACCCAGCCCTGGACCCTCTGCACCCAGTGGTGTAACTGCGATTGTTCTAAAACATACACGTCAGGAAAGCTGTCAGGTCTTCTTTAAAGTTACACAGCACAGTATTGAAGCCAGAGTGACTTAAGTTTTCTTTATCACAAACATATTTAATTCATGAAATCTGGGCTGCATGTCACTGCTATCATATTAAACACTATAAAATAAGAATTCTGCTCATGACAGATTTTTTTGCATCCCAGCTGCCTGTGTATATATCCTGTTTAGAAATTCCTGATGCAACATCAACGCTGAAATAGCACTTTGTGTGAAAGGTTTGAAAAATATCTTAGCATAAGTAACCTGTCAAAAGTGGGCATGAAGGAATGTAAGTGGTCTTTTCTTTGGCAGATTTGCTGTGGTTTCTTTTTACTTCCTTTATATGCTTTGATGTTAAGAAAATAGCAGATCACTGAGAAACATATTATTCCAACGATAAGATGGACGCTTTACTGCTACACATGGCCATCTAGTGGACATTAGATGCATTGCATATGCATATTCATTTAACACCAAATACTGAAATAAGTATACAGTGGGGGAGCAGGACCTGGTCAAAGACACCAGTAAAATAAATAGCATTTAGTCGGTTTTGTTATTTCCGTAAGGTCCTTGGAGCTTCTAATATATTTCCCGTTATTTATTCACTTTCTTTTGTTTTTCTGCGGCTGCCGAATGGTTGCTAAATATTTTTACACATTACATTCTATTTTATTTTACTTCATTAAAATTGATGATCTTGATGAATTATTAATGTTTATTTTTTAAAAAATACAAAACAATTCCATAAATATTTTTATGTACGACGTGTGGGAATTACATGAACGTTGTGTTGTACCATAAATCGAGCATAGCTATTACTGTCCTGAGCTCGCATGCAGGTTCCTCATTAAAAATAAGACGTGTACACAGATGTTCTATGAATAAGGAGCACTGTGTGCCATGAGAATCTCCATTCTGCCTCTAAACAAATTTGCATTAGCTGCGCTGAAGAATAAGACGAGGCACTAATAGATGTGCTGCAGACGTACGAGCCTATAGTCTGTCTCCCTAGCAACACTAACAGGACTAACAATTATTCACAAATGTCATTGTTTCAGCACTGTTAAGATGCAGCACATTACAAGTCATTGTTTTTCTCAGTTTCTTTGTAATGTATGCATGTGTACAGACAAGGTCTGCATGTAAATAAATGCAATCTTATTTATTACTTTTACATGCAGCTCGTGCACAAAGATTTAAAGTCAAACTTAGATCACCTCTAAATTGGAAAATGCCAATAGTTTGGCGCTAAATATGCCGGAAAGATCACAGGGGGCCCAAATTCCTCTTCACTAAATGATGCTATTTGTAGAAAAGGCTCTTTAAATTAAATACACACAGGCCATCTTCAGACAAGACATTTGTTTCCATCTTCAGTGACTTAAAGGGGTGGTCCGGCATACAAAGTATTTTTCATCCTAAATCTATATCCATTGAATCGCTTCACGACTGATGACATATATTTACGTCATCGTCCGTGTCCCTGCCTGGTTCCAGCACTTAGCCGGACTCTTTCCCTGCATGGCTAATTTAATCTGCCATCAAGTGCCGCTAATCAGCTGCAAGTGGATCTGAGTTCTATCTGCGGCTGTTAACAAGTTAAAAGCCACTGTCAATCACTGACAGCAGTATTTAGCATGCGCCGATAAGTAGCGTGTCACAAGTCTCAGCCATAGACGCCCCTGTCATGTCCGACCAAGGACAACATCTGCAAGGAGTTTTGTATGTTCTCCACGTGTTTGCGTGGGTTTCCTCCGGGTTCTCCGGTTTCCTCCCACACTCCAAAGACAAACTGATAGGGAATGTAGATTGTAAGCCACAATGGGGACAGTTCCCATAATGTCTGTAAAGCGCTGTGGAATTAATGGCGCTATATAAGTGAGTAAAATAAATAAATATGGCATATTGACGGAAAAAAAAAAGTTAAGTCACTTAAAAGAAAGGAAAATGAAAAAAGGAAATTTGCCGAGGGTGAGAGGGTTAAAGCCATAATCTAAACTAATTTATAATAAAACTTGAATTAAAAATTTCCTTCCCTAGCTACGTTAATGGCTTCTCTTTTTTTAACGACTTTTTTTTTTTAGAACGCTTCATTTGAGAATTCCACATGCATGCTGAAATACTCAAATGAAGCATCATCAGCAGGCAGAGGCTGCAGTCACTGCTGCAGCCCCTGCCCATGCCACCTCCCTGAAACAGGACTAGCCCTATTTGATGTGCACCGTGCAATGTCCCTATGTGCAATATGCACAATGACAGTGCGCCAACTGTGGCCAGCTAAAATCAGCAGTAACAAAGCACACTATTAGCATGTGTTTTAAGACTACCCAGCATGCAGAGACCAGCACTACTCCTACTCGCTACTGCTGTCCTAAGACAGAAACAGAGTGCGCTGTCTAAGACACTAAGACACTAAGGCACTAAGACAGTGCACTTCACGTAGGGACTAGCTCAACCTTTGAAAAGAACGTCACTGATGAAAATTTTCCTTTCACACGATGAAGTTGGTTTGACCAGCGATAAGAGTGAGGATTCATCACTGACATTCCTTTACACTGACTTGGATCCACATTATGTGTTTGACATTTAAAACTAGAGATACTTTAACCTGCAGAGTGTATAGCATTACATTATTGACCATTAACCTGGTTCTTTATTATTACTATGTTCATTGTATCTGTGTTTTAGTTATTGCCGTGCACTTTATTAGCTCTTATTCTTGCACCTTATATGTTCATATATTGAATTTTATTCAATTTTTGCACAGTTGGTGATCAAAGGCATCAAAACTATGAATTAACACATGTGGAATTATATGCTTAACAAAAAAGTGTGAAACAACTGAAAATATGTCTTATATTCTAGGTTCTTCAAAGTAGCCACCTTTTGCTTTGATGACTGCTTTGCACACTCTTGGCATTCTCTTGATGAGTTTCAAGAGCTAGTCACCGGAAATGGTCTTCCTACAATCTTGAAGGAGTTCCCAGAGATGCTTAGCACTTGTTGGCCCTTTTGCCTTCACTCTGCGGTCCAGCTCACCCCAAACCATCTCGATTGGGTTCAGGTCTGGTGACTGTGGAGGCCAGGTCATCTGGCAAAGCACCCCATCACTCTCCATCTTGGTCAAATAGCCCTTACACAGCCTGGCGGTGTGTTTGGGGTCACTGTCCTGTTGAAAAATAAATGATGGTCCAACTAAACGCAAACCGGATGGAATAGCATGCCGCTGCAAGATGCTGTGGTAGCCATGCTGGTTCAGTATGCCTTCAATTTTGAATAAATCCCCAACAGTGTTACCAGCAAAGCACCCCCACACCATCACACCTCCTCCTCCTCCATGCTTCACGGTGGGAACCAGGCATGTAGAGTCCATCCATTCACCTTTTCTGCGACCCACAAAGACACGGTGGTTGGAACCAAAGATCTCAAATTTGGACTCATCAGACCAAAGCACAGATTTCCACTGGTCTAATGTCCATTCCTTGTGTTCTTTAGCCCAAAGAAGTCTCTTTTGCTTGTTGCCTGTCCTTAGCAGTGGTTTCCTAGCAGCTATTTTACCATGAAGGCCTGCTGCACAAAGTCTCCTCTTAACAGTTGTTGAAGAGATGTGTCTGCTGCTAGAACTCTGTGTGGCATTGACCTGGTCTCTAATCTGAGCTGCTGTTAACCTGCGATTTCTGAGGCTGGTTACTTGGATAAACTTATCCACAGAAGCAGAGGTGACTCTTGGTCTTCCTTTCTAGGGTCGGTCCTCATGTGAGCCAGTTTCTTTGTAGCGCTTGATGGTTTTTGCAACTGCACTTGGGGACACTTTCAAAGTTTTCCCAATTTTTCAAGCTGACCGACCTTCATTTCTTAAAGTAATGATGGCCACTCGTTTTTCTTTACTTAGATTTTGTATTGTGGCAAGAAAAAAAACAGTCTATTCAGTAGGACTATCAGCTGTGTATCCACCAGACTTCCTGCACAACACAACTGATGGTCCCAACCCCATTTATAAGGCAAGAAATCCCACGTATTAAACCTGACAGGGCCCACCTGTGAAGTGAAAACCATTTCCGACGACTACCTCTTGAGCAGTGACTTCACTCTCCTTCATAGCCGGCACACAGCGGAGCCGCGCTGCGGCTCCTGCTGCTGCCGGCTATCTCCAGTGCCCGTTGTTAAAGGGCATGAATATTCAACCTCTCTCCATGCCCATGGGCGTGGGGAGGGGGTGAATGTTCATGCCCTTTAATGAGCGGGCACAGGAGATAGCCGGCAGCAGCAAGAGCCGCAGCGTGGCTCCGCTGTGTGCCGGCTATGATGGAGAGTGATGTCACTGCTTCCCACGCACACAGACCCTGCGTGGGGAGCAGTGACTTCCGGCAGCTTATCTCTCCTTGTGAGCCACGCATGGCAGTGACGTCATGCGCGGCTCACATGGAGAGATCAATGCGGGCAGACCGGACGCAGCGCTGGAGGAGAGATGAAAGGTGAGTAGGAGTGTTTATTTTTTTTTAATGTGCAGCATGATGGGGATTAGGGGGACCATGCATACCAGGACAGGGATTAGGGGTGCCATGCATACCAGGACAGAGATGAGGGGTGCCATACATACCAGGATAGGGATTAGGGGTGCCATACATACCAGGACAGGGATGGGGACCAGGATGGGGATTGCTGTGCCATGCATACCAGGATGCAGGATGGGGATTGCTGTGCCATGCATACCAGGATGGGGATTAGGGGTGCCATGTATACCAGGATGGGGATGAGGGGTGCCAAGCATACCAGGATAGGGATGAGGGGTGCCATGCATACGAGGATAGGGATGAGGGGTGCCATGCATACGAGGATAGGGATGAGGGGCGCCATGCATACCAGGATAGGGATGAGGGGTACCATGCATACTAGGACAGGGATGAGGGGTGCCATGCATACCAGGATGGGGATTGCTGTGCCAAGCATACCAGGATGGGGATTGCTGTGCCATGCATACCAGGATGGGGATTGGGGTGCCATGCATACCAGGATGGGGATTAGGGGTGCCATGCATACCAGGATAGGGATTAGGGGTGCCATGCATACCAGGATAGGGATGAGGGGTGCCATGCATACCAGGATGGAGGGATGCCAGGCATACCAGGATGGGGACCACGTATAAAAGGAAGGGGGGCATATACACCAGGATGGGGGATATTGTCAGAATTGGGGGACATTACCCCTATACCAGTGTCAGCTGAAGACCCCCTCCCCCTTAACAGTGCATCATGACCACATTTTTTGCTTAAATTTTTTATTTTTTTATTTTCCTCCTTTTAACCTAGGTGCGTCTTATGATCAGGTGCGTCTTACAGTCCGAAAAATATGGTATATAAATATATATATGTAATACATACACACACACCTTGGCTGTGTAACTCTCCATTTGATATGCCATCCTAAGAAGAAGTCATCAATATAAATTTGCTGAAGAAGTCCTGCAAGTTTCAGCTTGAAATTTGCTGTAATAGCTGAACTGGATCACCAGGCAGAAAGGTGTCAAAATAATTGTTTGAGGGCATACAAAGTAAGTATTGGTTGTGATTACTATTACTATGCTTATTAACATCTGAGCTGATTTACTACTAAAAGCTGTGGCTAACCATCATCCAATACTGTTTAGGGTGTGTGATATGTTGGTAGGGTGGATTTTACTGAAGAACTGGTTCTTGACAAGGATTTTGCCAGGAAAAAGGATAATACAGTGGGGGAAATAAGCATTTGATCCCTTGCTGTTTTTCTAAGTTTGCCCACTGACAAAGACATGAACAGTCTAATTTTAAGGGTAGGTTAATTTTAACATTGAGAGATAGAATATCCAAAAATAAAATCAAGAAAATCACTTTGTATAAATTAGATACATTTATTTGCATTTTACAGTGAGAAATAAGTATTTGATCCCCTACAAACCATTATGAGTTCTGGCTCCTACAGACCAGTTAGACTCTCCTAATCAACTCGTTACCTGCATTGAAGACAGCTATCTTACATAGTCACCTGTATAAAAGACTCCTGTCCACAGACTCAATTAATCAGTCAGACTCTAACCTCTACAACATGGGCAAGACCAAAGAGCTTTCTAAGGATGTCAGGGACAAGATCATAGACCTGCACAAAGCTGGAATGGGCTACAAAACCGTAAGTATGATGCTGGCTGAGAAGGAGACAACTGTTGGTGGAATAGTAAGAAAATGGAAGAAATACAAAATGACTCAATCGACATCGATCTGGGGCACCATGCAAAATCTCACCTCGTGGAGTATCCCTGATCATGAGGAAGGTGAGAGATCAGCCTAAAACTACACGGAGGGAACTTGTTAATGATCTCAAGGCAGCTGGGACCACAGTCACCAAGAAAACCATTGGTAACACATTCCGCCTTAAAGGTTTAAAATCCTGCAGTGCCCTCAAGGTCCCCCTACTCAAGAAAGCACATGTTCAGGTCCGTCTGAAGTGTGCCAATGAACACCTGGATGATTCTGTGAGTTATTGGAAGAAAGTGCTGTGGTCAGATGAGACAAAAATTGAGCTCTTTGGCATTAACTCAACTCGCTTGGAGTTTGGAGGAAGAAGGATGAGTACAACCCTAAGAACATCGTCCCAACCGTGACGCTTGGTGAGGGAAACATTATACTTTGGGGGTGCTTTTCTTCAAAGGGGACATGACGACTGCACCGTACTGAAGGGAAGATGGATGGGATCATGTATCGAGAGATTTTGGCCAACAACCTCCTTCCCTCACTAAGAGCACTGAAGATGGGTCATGGCTGGATCTTCCAGCAAGACAATGACCCAAAACATACAGCCAAGGCAACAAAGGAGTGGCTCAAAAAGAAGCACAGTAAGGTCATGGAGTGGCCTAGACAGTCTCCAGACCTTAATACCATAGAAAACTTATAGAGGCAGTTGAAGCTCCAAGTTGCCAAGCGACAACCTCAAAATCTTAAAGATTTAGGGATGATCTGCAAAGAGAAGTGGACCAAAATTCCTCCTGACATGTGCGTAAACCTCATCAACTACAAAAAACATCTGAATGCTGTGCTTGCCAACAAGGGTATTGCTGCCAAGTATTAAGTGTTGTTTGCCAGAGGAATCAAATACTTATTTGTCACTGCAAAATGCAAATAAATTTATCTAAATTTATACAAAGAGAATATCCAAAAATAATTCAAGAAAATCACAATGTTAAAATTAACCTACCCTTAAAATTGTAGACTGTTCATGTCTTTGTCAGTGGGCAAACTTACAAAAACAGCAAGGGATCAAATAATTATTTCCCCCACTGTATATTGTGATTGGATTATTATATTGAGATCTCAATATTATCAACTGCGTATCTTTGTATAGTGTTGTGCAAAATCCATATATTTGAAACATGTAGCCATAATTTTTTTTAAGGTTTTTCTTATTATACTCATTTGAATGTGATTGGAAATGAGATCCAATGTAATTGTACACTAATATGCAATATACTATATTTAAGAAAATACTGTTGTACCAGTTTTGAATTATAAATTTGAGTGAGCTTTATGAAAATTTAAGATTATTAATATTTACCACTTTTTTCTAATTTTGCAGGGCTTTTTTGATACCTATTAAAAATAAACCTTTGTAACAGTTTATACAGTGTATTGTTCCTTTTTACTTCTAGTGGTTAATAATGCAGTGGATAGCACAGATACTGCCTGATAAGGACCAAAGACATACGTTGCAACATGAAGAAGGCAGTTTTGGGCTTATAATCATGGAGAACTTCTCCATGTTCTCTCCATGTTTCGTGAGCTTACTTTAGGTACTCTGGTTTTCACTGCACTCCAAAGACATGCTTCTCGGGAATTTAGATTGTTAGCCTCAGAAATGAGCAACAAAAATAAATATTACCTTTTGTCTGACAAAAATATGGCTTTGACCTAAGGCCGGAGGTAGGAATCAAAGTTAGGGTGAGGAGTGTAAAAGGAACCAAATGTCCCCATCAGAGGCGTAGCTAGGGGTTGGGCTCATGGTGTGGGTGGGGGGACTTCTGAGTGGGCCCCTAACCAGATAACTGATTACAGCTATGGTGACGCAACCTACTAGTGGATGTTGGAGAACCTCAGCAGATGACCGCGCTGTTAATAAAATAAATCTCTATACAAAGAATGATATTACTATCACATGGTGACAGTGGTAGATACCAGTCCTGCAGAACATGTAAGAAATTACAGTACAGTTATAGATGGTAACTTACAGCTGACGTTCTTTCTGGTGGCGTCGTTCATTTTATCTTCTTTTTTTTTATCTGGCCCAGACCGACACGTCAACTTCTTCTAGCCAGGACTTGGATGTTGAGCTTAAAAACAGACACATTTGACTCCTCACATTTCAGGCACCATCTCCATTTATCACCAACCTGCACAAACTCCTTATCCTGCTGATACCACAATGCTGCACCACTGCTGCCATATGTGTCCCTATTAATGCACCTACTGTGTGGTACTGTGTGCCCTCTAATTTTCCTCTTACTGGATCCCTAGATTCCCCTTTCATTGCTCTCAAAGTATGATGGCCCAACTGTTCCCCACCCTTCAACTGCCCAGGAAAAGTATGGTAACCCCAACACAGTATGATTCCCCAACTGTGACCACGCACAGCCCTCCATGTACTATAATGGGTCTACATACAATATAATGGCCCACCACCTCTCCACACTGTATAATGGCCCCCACACAGCATGATGGACCTTCATACTGTATAACTGCTTGAATATAGTTTAAACCCATTCAGCATAATGCACCCCATAACCCATTCGGTATAATACACCCCCATATAGTATAATGTACCCCATAGCCCATTCAGTATAATGCACCCCCATATAGTATAATGCACATCCCATATAGTATACTGCACCCCATTCAGCATAATGAACCCTCATAATATAATGCACCCCATAGCCCATTCAGTGTAATTCACCACCATAGCCCTCAATACAGTTTAATGGCCCCCACAATGTTCTAAAAAAAAAATACAATACTCACCTCTCCTCCTCGATCCCTGCTGATTCGATATCCGAGGCTTGTGTTTTAAGCGTTGCACATCTCAGCATAGAAGACACCACGTAGTGACATCATTGCGCTGAGACATCAGACGCAGAGGAAGAATGATGGGGGAGGAAGTGTCAGCTGACGCTCCCTCCTCCATCGCTTTCAACTGTAATCGGCAGAAGCTGATAAAGTTGAACTGCAGGCCCCCCTCACCCCAGCTTTGAGGCCCCATAGTGGCAGTGCAGGGAGATCGTGTCTCCCTGCACTGCCGCAGAGTTTAAATGTATCGGCACATGCTGATACAGTTAAATGTAGCATAGCTCAAGGTGGGCCCCTCAGAGCGTGGGGGCCCGGGGCGGCCGCACTCTGCCCCCCGGTACCTACACTACTGGTCCCCATGCACTGTAAAACTTTCTTAGAACAGAAGGAATTTATATGTTTACTTCTTCACATAACAAAAAATAGCAATGTCACAGCCTGATATTAAATTATCTGTGCAAGTTATGGTTTAGTTTCATGTATTGCTGATAAATGATGCAACCAGTTATATGTAAGGAAGCATGGGTTATGGATTTTGTGTGACTTGCAATTGTAGCCATCTTTCTAAATTGCGATCACTGGGTTACGACACCACAAGAGAGGTCAGAATATAATCATACCCTCATCACTGTATGATTATATGGTTCATAATTGTTAAAGCACTATAAAAGGAACCATTGCAGGAACTTTAATGGTAAAATGAAAACAGATTGAGCAGATGTATATTACTGTGCAAAAGTTTTAGGTGGATGTGGAAAAAATACTACAAATAAGAATGCTTAAAAAAATAGAAGGTGTTTGCATTTTGTTAATTGACAAAAATAAACTAAGTGAATATACAAATGATAAATCTAAATCAAATCAATAATTGGTGTGGCTGCCCCTAGCCTTCAAAACAGTGTCAATTCTTCTAGGTAAACTTTTCCACAAGTTTTTGAAAGGACTCAGCAAGGATGTTTTTCCAAACATTTCAGAGAACTAACCGCAGATATTCTGTGGATGTATTTTTGTGCACTTTTTTTGTCACCTCATGTGATTCCACAGAATTGATGATGTTGAGATCAGGGCTCTGTGGGGGCCATCTCATTAGTAGAGATGAGCGTTGTTCTACTCGAACTGTTCGCCAATCTCAAATTCGAGCTGTTTTGGGCGGTGTTCGAGCCGTTCGGCGAACACGAACAATTTGAGAAAAATTCGGCTGTTCGAGGTTATGTTCGATAACTGTTCGTGCACCAAAATCATAACTGGATTTTTTCTCAGTAATGATGAAAATTAATGTTAATACGCAGTTTGAGTGTACAGCGGGGTGGGGGGAGTGGCAGGGGATGGATCTCTGCAGGAACAATGAAGATCTCCATTTTTTTTTCTCTTTCCCGCATTTGCAGTGGGGAGGTGCAATCTGTCAGCCTATCAGCAGCGCACACACGGAGCGAAGTGCTTTTTTTCACACAAGCAAGGGCATGTGTCATTGGCAGTGTATGTCACATGTCCTTGCCCTATAAGACCAAGCCATTTTCCCCGTCGCCACCATTTTCTCACTGCTGCAGCTGCGTGTTAGACGGCACCGCTGTTGCTGTGTGCGCTATACCTTGTTAATTTCAAGCCAATTTTCGCACAAATATACAGATAGCTTGGGAGTAGGGAATAGTTGTGATTGCAGTCCTTTTAAGGACTAGGTTACAGCATTTCCTACAACTTTTATCAGGGAGGTCTGTGCTCTTAAATAGATAGGTTGTGGGAGTAAAGACTAATTGTAATTGGAGTCCTTTTCAGGACTAGGTTACATCAGTTCCTATCAGTTTTTGCCAGGCAGGTCTGTGCCAGTGCTGTGCAAGTTTTTTTCACAGCATTTGGCTGAATCTAGCAAAGCTAATCCTTTTTGGCCTATTGCAGAGTGTGTTAGTCAGTGGAGTAGCCTATCTGTGTTGCAAGATATACCACCTGTGTATAGAATACCAATTTTTTTACTGCACCTAGTGAAGTAAAATCTTTTGGGCATAGCATCATTCTATTAGTCCATCTATACTGACCTCCATCAGGTTGCAAATTAAAACTAATTTTTATCTGCATCTACAGTACCTCTGAAAAAATATTTGGGCTTCTACCTGTGTGTGGGACTTGTTGTATTAGTCCATCTATACTGACCTCCATCAGGTTGCAAACTGAATATATTTTTTTCTGCATCTACCTCTGAAAAAATATTGGGCTTCTAGCTGTGTGTGGGACTTGTTGTATTAGTCCATCTATACTGACCTCCATCAGGTTGCAAACTGAATATATTTTTTTCTGCATCTACCTCTGAAAAAATATTGGGCTTCTAGCTGTGTGTGGGTCTTGTTCTATTAATCCATCTATACTGACCTCCATCAGGTTGCAAATTGAATATAATTTTTTTCTGCATCTAGCTCTGAAAAAATATTTGGCCTTCTAGTAGTGTGTCGGAATTTCTCTATTAGTCCATCTATACTGACCTCCATCAGGTTGCAAATTAAAACTAATTTTTATCTGCATCTACAGTACCTCTGAAAAAATATTTGGGCTTCTAGCTGTGTGTGGGACTTGTTGTATTAGTCCATCTATACTGACCTCCATCAGGTTGCAAACTGAATATATTTTTTTCTGCATCTACCTCTGAAAAAATATTGGGCTTCTAGCTGTGTGTGGGACTTGTTGTATTAGTCCATCTATACTGACCTCCATCAGGTTGCAAACTGAATATATTTTTTTCTGCATCTACCTCTGAAAAAATATTGGGCTTCTAGCTGTGTGTGGGTCTTGTTCTATTAATCCATCTATACTGACCTCCATCAGGTTGCAAACTGAATATAATTTTTTTCTGCATCTAGCTCTGAAAAAATATTTGGCCTTCTAGTAGTGTGTCGGACTTTCTCTATTAGTCCATCTATACTGACCTCCATCAGGTTGCAAACTGAATATAATTTGTTTCTGCATCTAGCTCTGAAAAAATATTTGGCCTTCTAGTAGTGTGTCGGACTTTCTCTATTAGTCCATCTATACTGACCTCCATCAGGTTGCAAATTAAAACTAATTTTTATCTGCATCTACAGTACCTCTGAAAAAATATTTGGGCTTCTAGCTGTGTGTGGGACTTGTTGTATTAGTCCATCTATACTGACCTCCATCAGGTTGCAAACTGAATATATTTTTTTCTGCATCTACCTCTGAAAAAATATTGGGCTTCTAGCTGTGTGTGGGACTTGTTGTATTAGTCCATCTATACTGACCTCCATCAGGTTGCAAACTGAATATATTTTTTTCTGCATCTACCTCTGAAAAAATATTGGGCTTCTAGCTGTGTGTGGGTCTTGTTCTATTAATCCATCTATACTGACCTCCATCAGGTTGCAAACTGAATATAATTTTTTTCTGCATCTAGCTCTGAAAAAATATTTGGCCTTCTAGTAGTGTGTCGGACTTTCTCTATTAGTCCATCTATACTGACCTCCATCAGGTTGCAAACTGAATATAATTTTTTTCTGCATCTAGCTCTGAAAAAATATTTGGCCTTCTAGTAGTGTGTCGGACTTTCTCTATTAGTCCATCTATACTGACCTCCATCAGGTTGCAAACTGAATATATTTTTTTCTGCATCTACCTCTGAAAAAATATTTGGCCTTCTAGTAGTGTGTCGGACTTTCTCTATTAGTCCATCTATACTGACCTCCATCAGGTTGCAAATTAAAACTAATTTTTATCTGCATCTACAGTACCTCTGAAAAAATATTTGGGCTTCTAGCTGTGTGTGGGACTTGTTGTATTAGTCCATCTATACTGACCTCCATCAGGTTGCAAACTGAATATATTTTTTTCCTGCATCTACCTCTGAAAAAATATTGGGCTTCTAGCTGTGTGTGGGTCTTGTTCTATTAATCCATCTATACTGACCTCCATCAGGTTGCAAATTCAAAATAATTTTTTTCTGCATCTAACCCAGCCAATAGTTTTGGCCTAATACCACAGTTTGGCCACTCAGCTCTGCTCGGTTACCATCCATTGTTTTTTTGTGCAAACAACTCCAGAGTTGTGAATTAGTTAACCACCAAAATGAGTGGAAAAAGGCCTGCTGCTGGTGGAAAGGGGAATAGGCGTGTTGGGAAGGGGAAAAAAGGTTGTGTCCGTGGGGTAGGTGTTAAAGCAACAGTAACATCTGCAGAAGAAAGACCATCTTCCAGCCAAACTAAAATGTCTACTTCTTTTAGCGGACAATGTGATAAGATTCCTTTCTTACGGCCACGCCAATCGCTACAAATTCCAGATGAGGCACAAAAACAGCAGGTGCTTCAACGGATATCAAGTGCTCCTTTAAGTGGGCTCTCCTCCACATCAACTTCAACATCACAAATACTCCAGTCCTCAAAGGTGTCACCCAAATCGCACTTGCTTCCTCACAGCTCCCAAATCTCCAGCTGCCCGTCTGAGTATGAGGTAGAACAGATGGTTGAGTCTGCAGAGCTGTTTACTCATACTATAGCCTGGGAATCAGAGGTCGACTCCAGCGCTTCTGTGAATCCAGACGAGGAAATGATCTGCACTGATGCCCAGAATCTTTATGAGTCGGATCCAGGACCAGACGCAGAAGGTTCTGACCATAATGTAGACCCTCATTCCCAAACTGTAACTCCAGTTGGTGGAGACAATGAGGAAGACGATGATAAGACTCAAATACCTGATTGGAGCGACAACTTTAGTTTTTTGTCAGGGCAGGAACAGGTTGGCTCTGAGGACGACGGGTGTGATAACGCACAGGGTGATGATGATGAGGTCGGAGATCCCACTTACTGTCAACCCACAGTCAGCCAAGAGATGAGGTCAGCAGAGGAGGTGGAGGAAGATGCTAGTGACGACGAGGTCAGGTTGCGCCTTCCTGGACAGAGACGTAGTACTGGAAGCACGTCAACAACTGCATCCTCAAACACAACTCTGCCTCTCACCACAAGTCGTGGTGGCTCTTCAGGTCGCATGGGTGCTAAGCCTTGCATAGCCTGGGCATTTTTTCAGATCGATAAAGATGACCCAACTCGTGTTATCTGTAACATTTGTCAGCAAAAGATAAGTAGAGGCCAAAAAATACATAGTTTGAGTACTTCATGCATGAACCGGCACATGGACATGAAGCATAAGTTGCAGTGGGAAGCTCAGTGTGCTACAATGCGGCCTAGCCGGCCGGGCCAACCACCGTCTGCCATATCTTGTGCATCCGCGGCCTCTTCATCCTCTGTGACTGGGGGGACAGCAGTCACACCTGTTTTGGGGCGCAGACCTGCCACCTCTTTACCCGCAACAGCCAGCGTGATTGGCAGGTCATCATTTTCTTTGGAGGTGGTAACACCAGCTGGTGTTGAGCGCTGTCCGACATCGATAGCACCACCTTTGGATCAAGGCAACCTAACATGTCCGCCTGCATCTTCCTCACAGACCGGCAGTTTGCCGGGGACACCCTTATCAACCCCGTCTAAGCACAATAGCCAGCCCTCGGTCCCTCAGATGTGGACAAGTAAAAGACCATTTCCTCCTAGCCATGAGAAAGCTAAGAGGTTGAATTTCACCATCTGCAAGCTCTTGGCTACAGAAATGCTGCCTTTCCGCCTGGTGGACACAGAGGATTTTCGAGACCTTATGTCCGTCGCAGTGCCCCAGTACCAGATGCCCAGTCGGCACTACTTCTCAAAGAAAGGTGTGCCTGCGCTCCACCAGCATGTCGCACATAACATCACCGCTTCTTTGAGAAACTCTGTGTGTGACAGGGTGCATTTCACCACAGACACTTGGACGAGTAGGCATGGACAGGGGCGCTACATGTCGCTGACTGGGCACTGGGTAACTATGGTGACAGCAGGACAAGGGGCTGCTGTCCAAGTCTTGCCGTCCCCACGAGTTGTGCGTCAATCCTCTTTATGTCAAAGTTCCTCCACTGCTTCTGCCTCCTCAACCTCCTCTCGGTCTTCCACCTGCACCCAAAGCCTGTCTGGTCATGCCACAAGCTTTCTAACTGCGCAGAAGGGATCCTGCACACCTCCTTACTATGCTGGCAGTAGGGCTCAACGTCATCAGGCGGTTTTTACATTGAAATGTCTGGGAAATGTGAGTCACACAGCTGAGGAGTTGTGGTCAGCTCTGGAGAACCAATTTCATGAATGGTTGTCTCCACTGGACCTGAAACCAGGGAAGGCCGTGTGCGACAATGCTGCAAACCTGGGTGCGGCCCTTCGCCGGGGCAATGTCACACACGTGCCTTGTATGGCTCACGTGTTGAACCGGGTTGTCCAGCAATTTTTAGCCCACTATCCCAGACTAGATGGCCTTCTGCAGAGGGCACGGTCGCTGTGTGCTCACTTCCGCCGTTCGCATCCCGCAGCTCAGCGACTTACATCTCTACAGAAGTCGTTGGGCCTGCCACTTCACCGGCTAAAATGCGATGTGCCTACCCGGTGGAATTCAACTCTGCACATGTTGCAGCGACTGTGGCAGCACCGACAAGCCCTGGTGCAATACGTTCTGACGTATAGCCTGGGCCAACGAGATTCAGAGGTGGGGCAAATCACGCTGGAGGAGTGGTCTCAGATCAGGGACCTATGCACCCTTCTGCACAGTTTTGAAATGGCGACGAAGATGTTTAGTGCTGACGATGCCATTATCAGCATGACTATTCCGGTGATTTACATGCTGGAGCACATGTTAAACAGAATTCGGAGTCAGGTGGTGGCACAAGAGGAGGTGGAGGAAGTAGAGGAGGAGGAGTTGTATGCGGAAGGGCTAACATCTGCAAGGTCCAGACGGTCGGCAGCACCAAGGCGGCAGGCATGTGAGGGTGGGGGAGATGGTTTTACCAGGGCGCATGGTAGCAGCCAAACTAGTGAGGAAGGTGCAGGAGCCCAGGAAGAAGTGGAGGATGAACTGATGGAAGACTCATCAGATGAGGGAGACCTTGATCACATTTCTGTTGTGCGAGGTTGGGGGGAGAGGGCAGAGGAAGGAAGCATGATTGTTACCTCGCCACCAACACAACAGGTACTTGGTGCTCCTGGATGCGCAACACACATGAGTGCCTTCTTGCTGCACTACCTGCAACATGACCCTCGAATTGTGAGAATTAGAAATAATCCTGACTACTGGGTTGCCACACTGTTAGATCCCTGGTACAAAAGTAAATTTGCAGAAATTATTCCTGCCATAGAAAGGGATGCACGCATGCAGGAGTATCAGCAGAGACTGTTGCAGAATCTTACATGTGCTTTTCCACAAAATACCAGTGGTGCACGTAGTGAATCTCACAGTTCCAACTTGCCAACCGTGGGACCGTCAAGTGTTCAGCACTCAAACCGTAACAGAACCACAGTATCTGCTGGTAACATCAATTTTGCCGAATCATTTCACCACTTTTTTAGCCCATCCTTTGCAAGGCCACAGGAGACAAGAAGTCTGACACATAGTCAACGCCTAGAGACGATGGTACAGGAGTATCTCCAAGTAAACATTGAAGCCACGACTGTGTCACTGGACCCTTGCTCTTTTTGGGCTTCCAATCTGGATAAATGGCCGGAGCTAGCCACTTACGCCTTGGAGATCTTGTCATGCCCCGCAGCCAGCGTTCTGTCTGAACGTGTGTTCAGCGCTGCTGGTGGTGTGCTGACAGATAAGCGCACGCGGCTCTCCACTGATAATGTAGACAGACTCGCGTTCATAAAGATGAACAAATCATGGATCCGAAACGACTTTTCTACCCCTGTGTCATCCTGGGGAGAGTAAAAGCTTGATGATTGGTTAAAATCACCCTACCAACCGTTTTAAGCTTTCAAATTACTAATCATGTTTATCTGTATCTTGACTGGAAAATAATTTGGGCTTTGTAGCAGTGTGCAGCACTGATCCTATTAGGCCATCTATACTAAAGCTTCACCAGATTTAAGATTAAAAATAATTTTTAGCTGCATCTAGCCCGGAAAATAATTTTGGGGCTCCGAGATGCGCAAGGCACATAAGTGCCTTCTTGCTGCACTACCTGCAGCATGACCCTCATATTGTCAGAATTCGAAGTAATCATGACTACTGGGTTGCCACACTCTTAGATCCCCCAAACTTTTCGATCAACCTTTTCATTTTAATAAAGACCAAAAAAATGGTCATTTTTGAAATTATAAGCATTAGCAGGTTGTTAGAAACTGAAATCAAACAGTTTTCAACTCAAAACTTTATTCTAGGTGATGTTACATTTTCACATAGGACCCCTTGTTCGAAAGGAGCTTCTGAACTCTCTCGTCCATTGAATTTGTCAGGTTTTGGATGGTTTCTGCTTCAATTGTTTTGCATGAGGACAGAATACCCTCCCAGAGCTGTTGCTTAGATGTGAACTGCCTCCCGCCATCATAGACACTCCTTTTAATGATGCTCCAAAGGTTCTGAATGGGGTAGAGGTCAGGGGAGCATGGGGGTCACACCATAAGTTTATCCCCTTTTATGCCCATATCAGCCAGAGATCCAGATGTTTTATGTGCAGCATGAGATGGTGCATTATCATGCAGAAAAATGATCTTGCTGTGAAATACACGGTTCTTCTTCTTGAACCATGGCAGGAAGTGCTGTTTGAGAAAATCCACATACATTATGGAGTTCATCTTTAGCGCCTTCAGGGATCCTAAAGGGGCCGACAATCTCTCTCCCCATGATTCCAGCCCAAAACATTACTCCACCTCCTCCTTGTTGGCGCTGTAGCCGTGTTTGCGTGGGGTGTCCATCAAGCAGCCATCCTCCACTCCATCCATCTGGACCATCAAGCGCTGCACGGCACTCATCTGTGAACAAAACAGTTTTGAAATCAGTCTTCATGTAATGTTTGGCCCACTGGAGCCGTTTCTGCTTGTGTGAAGTGGATAGAGGAGGTCGACAGGATGGCGCATGCACAGCTGCAAACCTCTGAAAGACCCTGCATCTTGTTGTTCGGGGGACGTTGGAGGCACAAGCAGCTTCAAAAACTTGTCTGCTGCTATGACAAGGCTTTTTTGCCGCTGCTCTTTCAACCTGACGTAATTGCCTGTAGGAAAGAGTCCTCAATTTGCCCTTATCAGCACACACACGTGTGTACTGTGAATCAGCTACATACTTCTTGATTGCCAAGACACTTCATCCTGATCATCGCACAATGTTGATTGTAGTCATGCCTTGACCTAAACACTCCACAATTTGTTGCTTCTCAGCAGCCGACACATCCTTTTTCTTTCCCATTTTGGCAGAAAATGTAGGCTGCTTAATAATGTGAGAGAGCCTTCTTAAGTAGTCTTGCCTTTCATTGGACACACCTGCCAAACTAATTAGCACAGGTGTCTGCAATTGCTTACAGTGATATAAAGAGCCCTGACACACATCACCATCAATGAGTTTAACTGACAAACAAACAAATTCTTCCCTTATCACTCCTAAACACTTTTTGCATAATAATTTGGAACGCAGTGTACATGTGCTTTTCCACAAAACACCAGTGGTTTACGTAGTGAATCTTACAGTTCTAACTTGCCAACCGTGGTCTGTATGGAGTTGTTCAATAAAGGGCCCAAGATTAAGATAACATAGATGGGAGAGGTCTCTATGAATAGGAATTCCTAAGTATTTGATACCCTGTGAGGGCCAGGCAAAGGGAAAGTTGGACTGGATGGAATCCTATATGGATTTGGGGAGGGAGACATCGAGGGCCTCAGACTTCGCTGCATTGATTATAAAATTTTACCATGTAACAAAGTGATCTATTTCAGCCATAACAGCATGGATGGATATATGTGATTGAGTGATATATACTAGGACATCATCAGCAAATAGAGAGCACTTGTACTCGGTGCCTCCCACCTCAATCCACCTAATATTGGGGTTATGGCGAATTGATGAGAGCAGGTGCTCCGTCACTAGGATGTATAAGAGAGGGGGGGACAGAGGACATCACTGCCTTGTCCCATTGGTGATTGTGAAAGGTGATGAAAATGTTCTGACGCACCCCCTGGGCCTTGGGACACCCGGAGCCGGACCCTTTTTGGTGGATGCTGGTGGTTGTAGTCTTCGTGGCGGCGACCCGGTTCCGTGGCTCAGGGTGGTCAAACCAGTGGCGGAACTATTTATGTGGTTTTGATGTTTAAATGTCCGACTACGCCACCCGTGGATTGCGGTCAGAGTGAACCGCCGCTACAGGGCAGACCGCTGAGGCTGGTGTTGTGGGTGCAGCAGAGCGTAGCATAACTCCCCACGGGAGGAGTATAGCCTCAGGGCAGTGTATGCGGAGGATGGGGGTGATGGTGCAGGGCAGCAGCAGTAACGACACGGAGTCAGTGATGCAGTTCAGGGCCTTTACTCACAGTTCTTATTATCCAGACCACGTCTGCAGGTAACGGCTGCCCACGTCGTACTGTGCTCACCAGGTGAGGGGCTCAGACAACTCCCAGATAACTTTGGAGCACTTCACAGGACCCCCTTTGTGTGTCCTTTGTCTGGCCTTTCTTACCAACACTTCTGTCCGGCTGCCTCGGGCCTCCTCTTGGTAAACTTGGCGCCAGTTTCCCTGACCCTATGTGGTGCCTTCCTAGCGGGTGTAGCGAGGGGCTGCGCCACATAAAATGTCAGAGCCTCCGGTTTCTAGCTGAGGGTCGTTTCCTGCCTCCACTAGTTCGGGGACCGGTCTCCCCCTTTGGCCTGACCCCTCCACGCAGGTGGATTCGGGCGTGCGGTGGCGACTCGCCCGTCCGCACCCCTGGGATCCCTTCATTCCTTGTTCCTGGAGCCTTCTCCGCTCCTCTTCCTTCCTTCTCCCTCTTCCAGGCCTGGGCCTCTGTTACTAGGCCCCCCTCCGGAGCAGAGCTCATGCAGAGCCCCTGCTCCCTGCCACTTCTGCTCAGACTTCTCTGCACTGAACTAAGATGGTGCCCACCTTTTATACTCCCTTCTCAATGCACCCAGGAACTGCTTCCTCCCTGCTCCTGCACTACAGGGTTCCCCTTCCTCAGTGTTCCCTCCCCCCACTCCAGCCAGGGACAGGGACTGTCGTGCCCATCTCAGGGGCATATTGGTCGCCCTGCCCCACGGCAATGTGGTGTAATGCATGCAGGTGTCGGGTCCTGATCCACACTCCATCCTTACCTGAGAGTGAGATATCACACCTCTGGGTGAGGTGCAATACGTCTGTAGCAACCGAGCCCTCAGGGTGCTACAGTTCCATTTATCTTCAGCCTAGGTGACGTATTGCGATACAGGGCCGTGATTTTGGCTATATAAGGGTCCCCTAGACCCCTACCCCAAGCTTTTTAAGAGAATCATATATGGCGTGCCAGGAGACTCTATGGAATGCTTTCTCAGCATCCAACGAGAGTATCTAATTACAAATTTTTAACTGCATCTAGCCCAGGAAATACTTTGTGCCTAGTAGCAGTGTCTGCTAGTCAGCGGATTATCCCGGCTGTTAAGCAAGCTGCACCACCTGTAGTTTAGACACTTAATTTTTTCAAAGGAAATGCTTCGGGACCATGGGATACTTAGTGAAGAGCATCAGGAGGCACCCCAAGGCATAGGGGCTGGGACTGGCAGTAGGATGCCTTGCGGTGGACAGCCGAGCTCGATCCTTATAAAAGCTTTTTAACTGCAGCAGCTTTAGTGGACGCTACTGGAGCTGGAATTACCGCGGCTGCTGGCATGAGACTTGCCCTCCAATAGATCCTTGTAAATGGATTTAAAGTGTATTCATTCAAATTAGAGAGACAATTTAAATTAAAAAGCTTAGAGCTGCCTCCACCACAGGGGGGCTCGCTCGACCCACCAGCGGACAGGCACCAGTATTGGGAGAGGGGGGCTGGCCGTCAGGGTTCACCGCGGCTCTGGCACAAACCCGGCGACACGGAGGTGGCACGGGCAGGAGCGGACTGGCCGTGTCGGCTTCTCACTTTTTGGATTTTAGAAGGGCATGACATGCCTAAATCTGTGTCTCCCCCTCCTTTTACTCCTCCACCTCTTTTATTTTCGCATGACTATATGTACTTGTCACTTTTCCATGTGTTAGTTATGTCTTCTGAGCAGTTTGTCAGCTTTTGGACACCTTTGAAGGTGTTTTCTATGTGTTTCTATGTGTTTTTGTTTGCCTGCCATTGGTTTTAACGGTGTTCGAAGGTGTTCGACGAACAGTTCGACGAACAGTTCGGCGAACACACGGGTGTTCGACGAACCGAACCGAACTCGAACACTACGGGGGTGGCTCAACACTACTCATTAGTTCCATGACTCTTTGTTCATCTTTACAGTAAAGATAGTTTTTAATGACATTGTATGTTTGTTTGAGGTCTTTGTTCAGCTGCAGAATAAATTTGAAACCAATCATTGCCTCCCTGATGGTATTGCATGATGGAAAAGTATCTGCCTGTATTTCTCCTGACAAAATTCCCAACTCCATTTGTTGAAATGCAAGACCAAACTATTATGGATGCTCAACCATGCTTCACTGTTGCCTACAGAAACTCATTATTTTACCACTTTTCAGTATACAAACTGCCTTCTGTTTGAGTCAAAAATTTAAAATTTTTATTCATGTGTCCAGAGCACCAACTACTTTTTTCTGCACCCAAGTTCATATGTGTTTATGCATAACTGAGTTGCTTGACCTTGTTCCCATTTCAAAGACTTAGCTTTTTGGCCACAATTCTTCCATCAAGATCACTTATGGCCAGACTTCTCCAAACAGTAGATGGGTAAAGCCAAATCATAATGGTTGCCACCAGTTCTAAGCTGATGTCACTGTTAGGTATCTAACAATTTCAAAAGGGAAGTAAGCATGATGCGGTTTTCATCTGCTGCACCAAGTTTCTTTGGTCGATCACTACATCTACAGTCGTTAAAGCAAAAATATAACAATGCCGGCGTATTAGCGATAGATCCTAACTACGACCTATTCTAAAATCCACATAGGCAATATTGTCAGAAACAGCAGAATTGTGGACTTAAAACGTAACTTTTACTAGATATGTTTAAAAAAACTTGTTTAGGGCAGCCAAACATATTACAAACTTGGATAAAAAGAAAAAAAACTCCTGTCCCTACAAGAGAACATTTACGGACAGTGGTCAGAACAACAAATGGGGTAGAGACATATAAATAAGAAAATGTCTCAATACAAATAATCCTATAGAGTGATCAGACTCTTATAAATATACTATTTGAATGTCAAGAGGAATAAAAAAGAAAGATCTCACCCATGTATGGTTTTGTCCTCTGTATCCTCTCAAAATTCCCTGCGAGTGGCGGAGTTCTCATCATTTACTGTCCCTGCCAGTCCCTGTATCTTGGAGCTGGCCCTAAGACCGCAAAACTCCCGCCCTCACAAGGGCAGTCCACAGCTGGCCCTATTATACTAGCACAGCCAAGAACTGACCCTTTAGTGCCTCCCAACGTGTTTCTTCAGGAATCTGAGTCATCAGGGGAATGGCACATGCATCTCCACATCGGGAATAAGGGAAAAGACCCACCCTATGGGATATGGATGGGAGTATCAAACAGGTAATTTGATATTAGAAAATGGGTTCTATTATAAAGACTGCTTTTAAGTGGGAACCTCCCCCACCCAATATGTTCGTATGCCATGGTTGGACAAATTCAAGAAATAACAGCCTCACAGGCAAATCAGAGGGATGTCCTACCTTAAGCAATGATCCTCTTTAGGTATATCACCAATCATGTCAAGGTACTTAGATGGCGCCCATTATGCAAATGCCCTATTGTCCACATGTCTTGGGCATCCATTTTCATGCTGTGGAACGCAAGAGTGCTCCACACAGGCTGGCAGATGTCATTTCCGGTGCACAAACGGGGAAGAGATGTCATTTCCGGTGCGTCATAGTCACCGGTGCCACGTTCTGTTTGGTGGAATGCACCGTGCACATCGTGCGTTCCACCCATGTGAATCCCAGTCACATCCTGTTTGGTGGAACGCACCATGCTCTCCACCCATATGGATGCCTATGGAGCACGAAGTGCAGCTGTGTGCTGAATAAGTGCCTGCCCCAGTTAGCGCAACCTGCGCTCAGCCCCCACGTCTGCCAATGAGGCAATGGCTGTAGCCAAACATTGCATCATTGCCCCAATCAGTAATTATTATAAGGTACCACCTATATAAAATATATGGCCCGCACCAGGTAATATAAGATCTGCATTAAGTGCCCCATATAATCAATCAAATCATAAATATCTAACATGGATCACATCAAGACCCACTAAATTTGTATTAGTCCATGTCAACTAGAATAATAAATATGTCCTATAGAGAAGCATTCCAGGTTTAAATATGTGGACCAACCTCTGAACCATAATGTATAGAAAGGCAATAAAAAAAATCAGAATGTTTAACACAGGTATTGAGAGATATGTTAAGGGCATATTAAATAAAACAGCTGTATGTCAGTTGCTCATTAAGTCCTTGAGGGGATATGGTCTTCAACCTGAAGATCCACTTTGATTCCTTCTGTAGAAGTATACGGTCTCAATCTCCACCCCGATATGGTTTAGTCACTTTCTCAATGCCTATAAATTTAAACACAGTTCTGTCACCACCGTGGAATTCATTAACATGCCTAGCTATGGGGGTGTCTCTTTTCTGCACAATTTCACCAATATGTTCACCCACTCTGTGTCTTATTCACGTCTCGTCTTGCCTACGTACTCGAGGCCGCAACTGCAGGTGCCCTTGTAGATGACACCCTGTGTTTGACAGTTAATGAAGTCCACGATGGCAAACTCCTTATCCACACTGGTACCAGTAAAAGTTTTGGCATTAATCATAGAGGTACAGGCAACACAGTTCCCACATTTGAATGAACCTTTTACATCCAATTTGAACCGTGTTTCGTTTCGGGGCTGTGAAATGACTATGTACTAGTCTATCATGCAGTGAGCGACCCCTCTTGTAAGTGATATGTGGATAACCTCCCAAACACGGAGATACATCCTCATCCATATCCATGATGGGCCAATGTTTTTGGAGGATCTGTTAAACCTCCATTGCTGCATTGCTGAATGTGGTGATGAATCTCACAACATTATCAGTTTTCAAGTCATTATTTTGGCGTTAGGAGATCAGTTCTGTTTACTTTTTTGGTGGTGTTATATGCATTATAGAGAACGTTTTTGGGGTAACCCCTTTCCATGAATCTGCTACCTAAATCATCCCCCTGTTTGAAGACCTTATCATTTGAGCAATTCCTATGTATATGCAAATACTGTCCTCTACGAATGCACCTTCTCAGGGAAGTGGGGTGATTGCTCTCCCAACTTAAAGTGCTTGTTGCTGTCGGCTTTCTATATGTACAAGTCTCTAGATAGCCATCCTCAGTCTTTTTAATGAGGATATCAAGAAATGGCAGACATGTAGGGCTGTATTCGCTGGTGAACCTCAATCCAATGGAATTGACATTAAGATCCTCCACAAACAGGAATTCTTCCGGTATCCCTTTACATATCACGAATACATAGTCAATATAACGTGCCCACATGTCTACCATTTCAACACATCGGGCCACCGTCACCAAAGACGATAATTTCCTCCCACCAGCCCAGGAGAAAATTTGCACACGATGAGGCACATGGGCTACCCATCGCAGTGCCCCTGAGCTGGTGGAAGTACTTAAGGTCAAAGGTAAAAAAAGTTTTTGTGAGACAAAAACGCAATGCCTTCAAAACAAAATCACTGTGTGCCTGACATCGTATGCTCCACTTAGAAAGATAATGTCTAGCTGCCATGATACCCATCTGATATGGAATTGAGGAGTAAAGGGCCTCAATGTCAATACTGGCCAGAATGTTATTCGGACCAATTGTCAGACCATCCAATTTCAAAAGAAGGTCTGCAGTGTTACGAGTGTATGATTGAAGAGATGTTACAAATGGACTGAGGATCTGATCTACATTACTCCCCAAATTCTGACAGACTGCCTACCCCCCGATACAATAGGTCTGCCTTTCAGCCGGCTCGTGCCCTTGTGAACTTTAGGCAGACTATAGAAAGTGGCCAGTATAGGATTTTTAGGGAGCATGAAATCATAGTTATTCTTGTCAATAACCTGTGATCTTAAACCGTCCTCAAGGAGACTTTGTAATTCTTTATGGAACTCGTGCATGGGATTCTTTTGTAATACCTCATAACATTCTTTATCCTGTAGAATATTTCCAAACATAGTTTTGTATTGTTCAAAGTCTAGGACCACCAAATTGTCCTTAAACCCTCTGACAAGGGTGGCAATGTGGTGGTCCTGCTCCAAACTCTTAATTGCTTGCATTTCATTTTTAGTGCAATTAAATCACGTGAAGTATTTTTTCTTTTCAAGGTTCTCTAAGTCTCTAGATACTAGGTTAACAAATACATCAATGGCTGAAAGGTCATTATGTAAGGGTGGCATTTTGCAACTTTTGTTTCTTAGATCTGAGAAGGGACCTTTTCCAGTGAAGGTAGGGCCCCGGGCACCAATGCTGTTAAGTAGATGTATTTCTGGAAGCATATCGACCGGTATAGGTAATTCATCACATGAGCGTTTATCTTGTTTTGCAAAGAACTTACGCCACCTTAATTTCCTGGCAAAAAGATGTAAATCTTTAATGTTCTCAAAGATATTGAGATCTGAAGTAGGGACAAAAGAGAGCCCCATGCTATGGACAGTTTTTTCATTTTCACAGAGAACCCTGGATGTAAGATTGATGACCTTTGAGTCTAACTCTGATACTGGGATCTTCCCAGGTTCATACGGTTTCTCAGTGGGTAAGCCGAGTCTAAAAAACGGGGGCCTTGTATAGTATATTGCCTATTGCGGCCTCTTCCCGGGTCTCATCCCCAGCCTCTACTTCTATTCCTCCCCCTTTCAGATTTCACTCTGCCCTCTGTGTCAGAGAGATAAGTGTCTGTAGATGATTAGTGATGGGCGAGCATGCTCGCTACTGCTCGAGATGCTCGGTGCTCGCCGAGTATTTCCGGGTTGCTCGGGTCCCCTACCTGCATGTTTGGCGCTCTTTAGAGAGCAAATGAACATGCAGGGATTGCCTGCCATGCACTGTAATGCCATAGCCATGTTGGTTGTGGGAATTACAGTGATTGGCTGGCCGCACAGAGTCATCAGGTCTATATCAGACCTGGCGCCACCATGCTCGTCACAGTCACTCTGGATCAGACAGTGTAGGGAGAGCTGCTGCTGTGTCAGGGAGAGATTTGCTTGTGTATTAGGTAGCGTAGGGAGAAAAACTGTACATTACACATATCCATCTTAACATCTTCTGAGGACTAATCCATCTGCAGAGATATCAGGCAGGCAGGGTGTATAGGCAGGCAGTGTATATAGCAGACTGCAGTGCATATAGCACAAGAGGCTCCATTCCAATTCTGCCTTCTGCTGCTGTTAGATATTTCTATACAAAAGCCCAGGTCTCAGGGGCCAGGAATACTTTTCTTTGGATCTTAATCCTCATTATTTGCTTAAAAAGCAATCCAGAGAACACCATTTTTCTGCGCCATTTGCTTGTTGGCACTGCAGAATACAGTCAGGTCCTTTCCATATTACAGCGCTAGAAATCCAGCTATGTAAAACTGTTTTCTCCGTCAAACGGATCACATATACATTGACAGAAAATACTGCCATTTCTGGCCTCCATTAAAAATTTCCTTTAGTGTGTCAGTGAAGCAACTCACAGCAGTTTGCTGTTCAAACTACTTACCTACAGGCCAGGTTTATAAAACTCTGTTTTCTCCGTCACACGGATCACATATAAGTTCGCTCCAAACTCGGTTATTTGCAGTGAGAATGGCAGATACTGTCCTGCATTTAAAATGGGCAAGGCACGTGGCAAGGGACAGGGAACTGGATGTGATGGTAATGGTGCATGCAGAGGCCAAGGACAAGGCCGTGGGCAAGCCGAAATTGTGGCACAACAAACACCCACATCTTCTTGCCTGACCTTCCCTTCCCAGTTTCAAGGGGACCGCAGCACACCACTATTGAACCCAGAGCAGTGTCAAAAGGTTGTTGGTTGGATAGGGAATAATGCTTCCAGTCACTTTGCCACCACCAACACCCTGTCTTCCACATGGTCAAGTCTCAGCAGCCATGAGTCAGGACCGCATATTCCTCACACCATGCCGAGTACCCAGAGACAACTGATCCCACACTTGGACACTGAAGAGCTATTCACTTTTCCATTTATAGATTCTGGCCTCTCGCCTGGTCCACTTGAAGCGGGGCAAGAGGAGATCAAATGAATCGATGCCCAAATATTTGAGCAGCCACGGTCACACGAAGGCGACGGTGGAAAAGTGTCACAATAGGTGGACGATGATGAGACAAATGCCAGAAAGTCAGGAGGAGGACCAGGATACGGAAGTGGAAGACGAGGTGGTGGATGACATAGTAACTGACCCAACCTGGCAGGAGGACATGCAGAGCAAGGACAGCAGCACACAGGGGGAGGGAGGCAGAGCACACCAACAGGCAGGAAGAAGCAGTGTGGTGCCCACAGACAGAAGGCAGGCAACCATTCCCATTAACACCAAGATGAAGGAAGTTGCCAGTACAACTGTTAAGTCTTTGAGAGTCTGGTTGTTTTTTAAAGACTTTGCCGATTACCCCAAAAAGGCCATTTGCACCACCTGCCAGGCCAGCATCAGCAGGGGTGGCAAAACGACCCGCCTGACCACCACCAGCATGATCAGGCACATGGCAGCAAAGCACCCGACTTTGTGGGCTGGACCCCAGGATCCAGGAAAAGTGTCTGCGGGTGGCACCATTGCTTCTTCCGCTGTTGTGCATGCAAGCCAATCCCCTGTCCATGGTGCATGTGAAGATGCCTCCTGCCCTGCACCTGTCGTTGCACACTCTCAAGTAACAGCATCAGGAAGCACGTCCAAGTCCTTGTCCCAGCGCAGTGTTCAGTTGTCCATACCCCAGTCCTTGGTACGCAAGCGCAAATATGCAGTCAATGCCCCACAGGCCATACTACTAAATTCTCACATTTCACGACTGCTTGCACTCGAAATGTTGCCTTTTAGGCTCATGGAGATGGAAGCATTCCGCAACCTGATGGCAGCAGCCATCCCTCAGTACTCGGTCCCCAGCCGCCACTATTTCTCCCGGTGTGCCGTCACTGCATTACACAAGCACGTGTCACAAAACATTAGCCGTACCCTCAACAACGCAGTTACCGGTAAAGTCCACCTAACCACGGACACGAGGACAAGTGCTTGTGGGCAGGGATGATACATCTCGCTGACGGCACACTGGGTTAACAGTGGAAGCCGGGACCCAGTTGGACCTTAAGACGGAAGACGTCCTCCCGACACCAAGGATTGTGGGCCCTAGGTCAATCAGGGTGGCTCCCATGGTCTACAGCTGCTTCACCTCATCCCCCTCCTCCTCTTCAGCCTCCTCCTCCTCTTCAGCCTCCTCCTCCGAAATGACCACATCAGTCACAAGCTGGAAGCACTGCAGCACTGCCTCGGCCAAGCGGCAACAGGCTGTCCTGTAGCTAATATACTTAGGTGACAAACCGCACAATGCTGAAGAGTTGTGGACAGCTCTGAAAGAGCAGGCAGATCTGTGGCTCACACCGCTGAACCTACAGCCAGGCATGGTCGTGTGTGACAATGACCGGAACCTGGTGGCGGCTCTGAGGAGAGGGAGCTCACACATGTTCCATGTCTGGCCCATGTGCTTAACCTCGTGATTCAGCAGTTTCTCAAATCCTACCCGTAGCTGCCAGATCTGCTTGTTAAAGTACGCCGCCTGTATGCCTATTTTAGAAAGTCAGCTACAGCTTCCGCCGCCCTTGCAGTGTTTCAGCAGCGTTTGCAGCTTCCGGGTCACAGACTGGTGTGTGATGTCCTGATGCGGTGAAACTCTACACTGCAGATGTTGGGTAGGATTTGTGAGCAGAAGAGGGCAGTTGTTTAGTACCAGCATCAACAAGGCCGTCAGTATTCAATTCAGAATCCACACATAAGACCTCAGGAGTGGACATGGATGTCAGACATATGTACCATCCTCCAAAACTTTGAGGACTCCACCAAGATGGTGAGCGGCGATGACGCCATAATTAGTGTCACCATCACGCTTCTCTGTCTTCTGAAATGCCCTCTGCTCACAATCAAAGAGGATGCATTGCAGGCGGAGCACGATGAGATGGAGCAAGGAACCATACAGGGTGATTACACACAGCCAAGCCTCATCTCATCCCAATGTGGATTAGGTGACAATGAGGAAGAGGAGGAGGAGGGACAGGAGCTAGTTTCATGCCCTATAGATGGTACTACCTGCACAACTGTCATACTGTCTGTTCAGCGTGGATGGCCAGAGGACAGGGAAGAGGAGGAGGAGAGCATGGTCAGTCATCCTCTTGGTGGGGACACGGAAGTCTTGCCTGTTAGTCTGGCACGCATGGCTAAGTTTATGTTACGCTGCCTTTCCCATGACCCTCGTGTTCTCAAAATTTTGGGTGACAGTCATTACTGATTGGTGATACTCCTAGACCCACGCTACAAGGAGAACTTTATATCTCTTATTCCTGAGGCGGACAGGTCTCCAAAAATGGGGCTGTACCAGAAGGCCCTTGTTGCGAAACTATTAAAAAAAATTCCCATCTGAAAACGCTGGCGGCAGAGGTCACAGTTCGTTAGACAACCAAAGAGTACATGCGAGAGAGACACAACTTCAATCCAGCAGAGGCAGGGGAACACTGTCAAAGTTCTGGGAGCGTTTTCTCAGACCCTCCCATTGCACAGGCCCTGAGGCGCGGGGTACTCTCACAAGGAGTGCAAAGTTTGGGAAGATGCTGAGGGAGTACCTTGCCGACCGTACCAAATTCCTCCGTGATTCCGCTGTGCCTTATAATTATTAGGTATCCAAGCTGGATACGTGGAATGAACTGGCTCTCTATGCCTTGGAGGTCCTGGCCTGCCCTGCCACCAGCGTTTTATCAGAGCGGGATTTTAGTGCCGCTGGTGGAATTATAATGGATAAGCGCATCCGCCTGTCAACTGAAAATGCTGACAGGCTGACTCTTATAAAAATGAACAAGGTCTGGATTGGGCCAGACTTCTCAACAACACGGAATGATAGCAGCGTAACAAACTCAAATCCAGTGTGTTTTCTTGGGAGGTGTATTCCCATGCACCTTTTCACACCCACAGATGGGTATACTCTTCTTGATTTTGGCTATTTGCTCTTGTCCTCCTCCTTCTCATCCTCCACCACCATATCACCAGGGTGACCATGGTCCGTGATGCAACACCCACATAATTTTTTAAAAGGGTGTTTATAATGTCCATTAAAAAAAATTTTTATACAGTATGTTCATGTATACCCCCCCGGGGTAAATGTTTGTCAGCCCATACACTTACTGTAGTGCATGGGCATTACAAGTATAGGAGGCCCGCTCCTTTCTAATGGGAACATTTTTTTATGCGGCCCTCCTCCACGTCTCTTCCAAGGGGCATTGAAGTGCCTGCAAATTTTTGGCAGCCCTTGCATTCACTGCATAGGCCAACATTAAGGGAGACTTTCTCCTTTCTAATGGGAATTTGTCATTACTGTGGCCCTGCTCTATGTGTCTTTAAATTCCTAGAGGGGTTTTTCCTAAAATTGGTCAGCTGTTGGACTCACTGCATACACTATAACTGTATAGCAGACTCTCTCCTTTCTAATGGGAACATGTCCTACTCATTACTGTGGCCCTGCTCTGTGTGTCTTTAAATTGTTAGTGGGGTTTTTCCCAAATTTTGTCAGCCCTTGCAGTCACAGCATGGGCATTACCACTATAGGAGACCCGCTCCTTTATAATGGGAACATTTTTTTTACTGAGACACTCCTCTATGTCTCTTCAAAGGGGTATTGGGTTGCGTCCAAATTTTTGGCAGCCCTTGCAGTCACTGGATATGCAATAACAGTATAGAAGACCCACTTGATAATAATGGGAACAACAAAGCATAGCCGGCTGATGACTCTCTAACAATAGCGAGGGCCAAATGCTGGCCTTTTAAGAATAGTAAGGGCCGTATGATGTCCCTATAAAAATAGGATTTATGACTTTCAGAGTCCCTCCATCATAAATAAAACAGGATGTGTCTGATGATGTGTCACACACCACATTGCCAGATAAGGTTGTAAAATGTTAAATTGACATATTCCGGTGAAAGCATTTGTCTTAAAAAGGAACATAAAAAAAAACAAACAAAACATTAGGATCTTTCTTTAGTATAAAAAACAGCGTCACCAATTTAACCTCAATGTAATCACATTGTTCAGCTCATGCACCTCCTCCTCCTTCTCCAAAATGACCACATCAGTGACAAGCTGACAGCACTGCCTTGGCCAAGCAGCAACAGGCTGTGCTGAAGATAAAATGTTTAATGCTCAATTGACAAACCGCCCAGCGCTGCAGAGTTGATGAAAGCTTTAACACAGCAGCCTGATCTGTGGCTCTCACCGCTGAACATAAAGCCAGGCATGGTCGTGTGTGACAATGGGTGGAACCTGATGACGGAGAATTGACAGCCGGAGTAGATACTGTTTCCCTCTATGCCAGTCCTTTCACCGAGCTAAATACAACTCTCAGCAAAAAAAGTTGGGGACTGCCTCCATACTATCCCTGGCCACATTCACCTGTCCAGGTGTTTGTGGTTAGGCGGTCCTTCCCAGTAAGTGCACTGGGGACTTAACGGGTAATGTTGTGGGACCCGTGCTTGTGGAAGGCGTAGACGATACCGGGATAAATAGTGGCGGCTGGGGACCGAGTATGGACACCAGGCCGTCACCGGCATGAGGTTGTGAAAAGCTTCCGCCTCCACGAGCTGAAAAGGCCATATTTCAAGTGCAAGCAGCTGCTCAGAAATCTGGCAATTTAGTGATGCGGCCTGTGGGTGGGTGGCTGGCTGCATACTTGCACTTGCATTCCAAATAACAGAAAACTAAGCAGATGGTGGCCTCTATCATCATCATGGCCTCACCTCGGCACTATGAACTCTCCAGAAGGAGAAGCCAGGGCACGCCGGAGGAATCTCCGGTTCTCTGGTGGGCATGTCCAACCATGCCGAGAAGCAGCCATGGCTAAGAAAAGTGTGGCTGAAGGTTCCCGGACACTCTATGGCTGCTTTTTAATGTGGATCGGCCATGCTTATACATGTTATTTCTTAAACCACATTAGAGATCAGGCCATTGTCCAACTCTGCGCATTTAATTTCTTGAACACAAAGAAAGATGTCTGTGTGTCAAAGCACCACCGACAAGTGCGAGTTGATGTTGGACGGGCTGCCATTGCTTCTGCAACAAGCTGCATTAGAGGACTTCCTGGGAGAAATGACACGCAGGGTATATACGGTTTCCCTCTATGCCAGTCCTTTCACCGAGCTAAATACGACTCTCAGCAAAAAAAGTTGTGGACTGGCTCCATACCGTCCCTGGCCACATTCTCCTGTCCACGTGTTTGTGGTAAGGCGGTCCTTCCCAGTAAGTGCACTGGGGAGGGCATGGGTAATGTTGTGGGACCCGTGCTTGTGTAAGGCGGAGACGACACTGGGAGAAATCATGGCGGCTGGGGACAGAGTATGGACTCCCGGCCGCCGCCGGCATGAGGTTATGAAAAGCTTACGCCTCCACGAGCCCAAAAGGCCACATTTCAAGTGCAAGCAGCTGTCAAAAATTTGGCAGTTTAGTATTGCAGCATGTGGGTGGGTGGCTGCCTGCATACTTGCGTTTGCCTTCCAAGGAATGGGGTAGGGACAACAGAACGCTGTACTGGGACAAGGACGTGGACGGTGATTGTTGCAAGTCTGCAACGACAGGTGCATGGCGGGAGGCATCTTCGCATGCGCCAAGGATCACTTATGATGGGCACACTTTTAGGCGGTGACCTGGGAGTTAGAAATGCTTCCCCATGCTGTTCCCATGTCTTTTCAGTACTGTATGCATGTGTCTGATGAGGTGTCACACACCACATGACCAGATAAGGTTGTAAAATGTTAAAATTACATTTCCTGGTGAATGCATTTGTTTTTGTTGAAAGCAATGCAAAAGTGCAAAAATGCATCAAAAACGCTACATGCAAGCATAGCCCAAGGTGTGGAGGAGTATTTTTGTTTTTGGTTATTTATTTTGCTTTATATACATTGTACATGTCATGGAAAGGATGTTCCTTAACATATTTTCGAGGAAAATCCATTTTGGTTTCGTTTTGGTATGTTTTATTGTGAGTCCGTTAAAGTGGCGTAATGCCTGTGACAACATTTTTGACAGCAGTGACCTGGGAGTCAGAAATGCTACCAGGGGTCTTTCCCATGCTGTTCCCATGTCATTTGAGCACTGTTCCCATCGATTTGGGCAATTTTTAGGCCCTCTGCAGACCGCCGGGGGGGGCCGTCTGAATAATGCTCGAGTTTCCCATATACTTACATTGGGCTCGTTGCTCGGGTCGAGCATCCGAGTATTCCAATTTGCTCGACCCGAGCAACGAGTACCCGAGCCTTTTAGTGCTTGCTCATCACCATAAATGATATATCTATCTCAGGTTCTATAGACAGGGATTTATTATTAAGAAAAATGTAGGCTTCGTTATCCTTAAAATCTTGTAGGTATCGTAAATACTGCTTGTGTTTCCTTTCTCTTATATGATATTGAAAACATTCGATGGTCCCCTGTAATTTATTCTCCCTTGTTCAAAAATCTGTCTCATGTGAGAATTTCTTAGTTATGTCGATCTGCTCTTTTAATTTATCATTAAGGCCCACCAATGTCTGGTTTTCCTCCTCAAGTAAAATTGCCATTAGTTGAATAGAACTGTTTGTTGCTTCCTTTTCCCATCTGGTGATGAAGCCCAGAGTCCTGTGTCGATTGCCTGGATTAAGTGTAATCCAAAGGCCTCGTGGAACTATGTTTGCTTTTATGTAACTAACAAGACTCGGGACTTCCCACCAAGATGAGATCCTATCTTTATAGACTCGAATGAATTCCTTGAACGCCACATTATAGGTCGGTTTATTTTTTTTCTGTGTATAAACCATCTCACACCACTGAGGTAAAATAAAAAACCATTATTAGTCTGAGTTAAAAACCGTTAAGAGAACTGGATTAGTTTCTGGCGCAATGATAGCACCCTTCGTCATAGGATATTTCTCAGGACTAACAAACAGGTATAAATATAAACAGGAAACCAATCAACATGACACCATCATTAGAATGAAACATGGCAGATTAACCCCTCATCACTGTGCTGGAACATTTTTCCTATTTTACCATGCAGCTTCCCATGCCTGTGTTCCACATGAAAGATGAAGACCTGTAGCCCCGAGTTTCAACTCTTGGAACACCATCTCTGCTTCACGAGGCTATTTGGCCATAGACATCTTTGTGCCCTTAAGAAAGTCGGTCAAGGGTGCGGCTATCATGGTGACATTCGGGATACACCGCAGATGGCATCCCACCATTCTCAGAACTACAAAACTTGTGATCCTTAAAGCTTTTGGCCAATTTTGGACTGTCTCCACCTTATTCACTTGCGGCTTTACTTTGCTGCTTCGAAAGATATAGCCCAGGAATTTTTCCTTCTTTTTCCTGATGGCACACTTCTTTGGGTTTATGCTAAACCCCCCTTTCCACTACATGGCCTGGACTTTCTGCAGATGACTTCCCCAATCCGGGCTGAATATCACAATATCACCGAGGTAAGCTGCGGCATACTTTTTGTGAGTAGGTAAGATCCAGTCTATGGCCCTCCAGAAGGTAGCTGGGTCTATTTGCAGCCCGAACGGGCTTCTGGTATACTGGAAGCAACTGTCAGGTGTAAAAAGAGGCCATCTTCTTGACACTTCGAGAGAGGAGGATTTGCCAGTAACCTTTCGCTAGGCCCAGAGAGGTGATGTATCTGGCTGACCCCAGCTTTGATATGAGTTCATCTTCGCGGGGTATCGGATACGCATCAAATTTAGCCCCTTCCTTCTAAATCACCTTGTGATGGGCTTCAGGAATTCTAGACGTATTTTGGTTCTCCTGCACATGTGGCTCCGTCAGGATTCCATATTCACCAACCTGCTTTCATCTTGGCAACTCCGAAAGCAGGTTCTAGTTCTGCTGAAACAATTCTTGATGAAGGCTTGGACGCCAAAGCACGTGTTGGGACTTGACCCCAGTCCAGCGGAAAGAGATGGCCACAGGTAATTATTATGTTTCATAGACTCTATATTGTTACATTGCGACTTCAAATAGTGGAGGGTGGCTCTGTACAGAGCATACAAATATATTTACTTATCCCTCCAGATATTTACATTAATTGTGGCAAATGTTTATTGTTACATGTTTAACTTGATATCTTATGTGGCTTATTGTATCTGCTGCTGCACTGAGGCTTTAGTGTTGCTTACTACACCTTTTTGCTTTACCTTATTAATTTAATAAAGATATATTTATACTCACCTTTTTTGGCTATTTTTCTGTGAATTGGTTTTGAAACAGTTCTTGGCACTGTTGTTTTTGAGCCAGTGACAATGTCTATGCCACGGTGACACCCTAAGTGTCATCTTCTGATCTGTCCAGCCCACATGGAGTTTCAACATGGTTTCTCTGTGGTCCTGCCTTGATGGATAGCGGCACGAGAGGATGTTGGAAGGGAAAGGTGGTAGCGGTTAACTGGCAGGTGGGACAGGTCTTGCAATATCTTAGGATTTCACGGTGACATCTGGGCCAATAGTACGTAAGCATCACATGTTCTTGAGTTTTGTCCATGCCCCCAGATGGCCACCCAAGACATATGAATGGGCCCTGTCCAACACTCTTTGTATATAGGGTCCTTGTAACAATTGGTCCACTATCTCCTCCCTCACCTTAGTTTCTTAGTACAACAAGTCCCCACTGAATATGAAATAAGCAAACTTAGTGTCAGCCCCTAAGGTCCCTATGTTGGGTGATCCCAAATTTTTCTCTGGTCACCCCTATCTCAGGAATGTCTGCCTCAGGGTATATTACTTTCTCCTCTTCTCCCATTATACAGCAGAATGGAAACAAGTCAGTTTCTGGGGTTGGTGAGACTTTTTTAGGACCAACACATTTCTTACCCGAGTAATCGAGGACTCCGCCCCTCACCCACAAGTTCCAAAACACAAAATCCCGGCCTATGATAATTGGGTGCAACAAATATGGGACCACCCTGACCTCATGGGACTCAGTACCTCGAGCCATTTCAATGACCACTGTGGCCACTGGATAGTCTGTCTTCAGCATCCCCATGAATGCAGCAAACGTCAACGTTCTTCCCAGGGATCAATTGGAGAGGGAGAGTGGCCCTCACAAGGGTCAATAAACTCCCTGAGTCTAGAGTCCAGTCATTTGCAGGCCATTCACTTTTACAGGACAAGCTTGGGGCCCCTTGCCGGGTAGACAGTCCACATTGCAAGCTGGATATGAATAGAACAAACACCAGCATCCCATGCACAGTACATTTGCTCGGAGGTCAGGGGGCAATTGGCTGCTATATGAACATTTCCAGCAAATTACAACCTCCGATGAGGGCCTTGGCATAACTTCTGCAACCCCCTTGAACTTTTGATGCCCCACCCCTTTTTTAACTTCAGCTCCCACGGACCTGTTGACCCTTGATATCTTTCGATCAGTCTAACCAAATCATCATTGTTTTGGGGATCTCCCTAAGCAACCCATTTCTGCATCAGGCTCGGAAGGGAGTGCACAAACTGGTTCATGGCAATTCGCTCCACTATCTGCGCTGGGGTAGAGGACTCTGGCTGTAACCACCTTTGCACAAGGTGCAGCAGATCAAATATTTGGGACCAAGGGGCTTTGCCATAGTGATATGCCCAGCAGTGGACCTGTTGTGCTCTGACAGACATGGTCACTAGCGATGAGCGAGCACCAAAATGCTCGGGTACTCGTTGCTCGAGTCGAGCAAATTGGAATACTCGGGTGCTCGACCCAAGCAACGAGCCCAATGTAAGTCTGTGGGAAACAAGCATTTTTCAGGCGGCTCACCCCCCCTCAGCAGTCTGCAGAGGGCCTAAAAATTGCCTACATTTTTCTTAATAATAAATCCCTGTCTATAGAACCTGAGATAGATATATCATCTATAGTGATGAGCAATCACTAAAATGCTTGGGTACTCGTTGCTCGGGTAGAGCAGCAGTGGACCTGTTGTGCTTTGACAGACATGGTCACTAGCGATGAGCGAGCAGCAAAATGCTTGGGTACTCGTTGCTCGGGTCGAGCAAATTGGAATACTCGGGGGCTCGACCCGAGCAACGAGCCCAATGTAAGTATATGGGAAACTCGAGCATTATTCAGACGGCCCACCCCTGCGGTCTTCAGAGGGCCTAAAAATTGCCCAAATCGATGGGATCAGTGCTCAAATGACATGGGAACAGCATGGGAAAGACCCCTGGAAGCATTTCTGACTCCCAGGTCACTGCTGTCAAAAATGTTGTCACAGGTATTATGCCACTTTTACGGACTCACAATAAAACATACCAAAACTAAACCAAAATGGATTTTCCTGGTAAATATGTTAAGGAACATCCTTTCCATGACATGTACAATGTATTTAAAGCAAAATAAATAACCAAAAACAAAAATACTCCTCCACACCTTGGGCTATGTTCACACATAGTGTTTTTGGTGCGTTTTTGCGCTTTTGCATTGCTTTCAACAAAGACAAATGCATTCACTGGGAAATGTAATTTTAACATTTTACAACCTTATCTGGCCATGTGGTGTGTGACACATCATCAGACACATGCATACAGTGCTGAAAAGACATGGGAACAGCATGGGGAAGACCTCTGGAAGCATTTATGACTCCCAGGTCATTGCCTAAAAGTGTGCCCATCATAACGGATCCTTGGCGCATGCGAAGATGCCTCCCGCCATGCACCTGTCATTGCAGACTTGCAACAATCACCGTCCACGTCCTTGTCCCAGTGCAGCTTTCAGTTGTCCCTACCCCATTCCTTGGAATGCAAGCACAAGTATGCAGCCAGCCACCCACCCACCCACAGGCTGCAATACTATACTGCCAAATTTTTGACAGCTGCTTGCACTTGAAATGTGACCTTTTGGGCTCTTGGAGGCGGAAGCTTTTCATAACCTTGTGCCGGCGGCGGCTGGGTGTCCATACTCTGTCCCCAGCCGCCACCGTTTCTCCCAGTGTCGTCTCCGCCTTCCACAAGCATGGGTCCCACAACATTACCCGTGCCCTCCCCAGTGCACTTACTGGGAAGGACCGCCTAACCACAAATACATGGACAGGTGAATGTGGCCAGGGATGGTATGAAGCGAGTCCACAACTTTTTTTGCTGAGAGTTGTACTTAGCTCGGTGAAAGGACTGGCATAGAGGGAAACCGTATATACCCTGCGTGTCATTTCTACCAGGTAGTCCTCTAATGCAGCTTGTTGCAGAAGCAATGGTTGCCCGTCCAACATCTACTCGCACTTGTCGGTGGTGCTTTGAAACAATCACATCTTTCTTTGCGCATTTAATTTCTTGAATACAGAGTTGGACAATGGCCTGATCTGTAATGCGGTTTAAGAAATAACATGCATAAGCATGGCTGATCCACATTAAAAAAAGCAGCCATATAGTGTCCAGGAACCTTCCCCCACACTTTTCTTAGCCAGGGCTGCTTCTCGGCAGGGTTGGACGGGTCCACCAGAGAACCGGAGGCTCCTCCGGCGGGCCCTGGCTTCTCCTTCAGGAGAGTTCATAGTGCCGAGGTGAGGCCATGATGATGATAGAGGCCACCATCTGCTTTGTTTTCTGTTACTTGGAATGCAAGTGCAAGTATGTAGCCAGCCACCCACAGGCTGCAACACTAAACTGCCAGATTTCTGGGCAGCTGCTTGCACTTGAAATATGATCTTTTAAGCTCGTGGAGGCGGAAGCTTTTCGCAACCTCATGCCGGCGGCGGCCGGGTGTCCATACTTGGTTCCCAGTCGCCACTGTTTCTCCCGGTGTCGACTCCGCCTTCCACAAGCATGGGTCCCACAACATTACCCGTTCCGTCCCCAGTGCACTTACTGGAAAGGACCCCCTAACCACAAACACCTGGACAGGTGAATGTGGCCAGGGACGGTACGGAGCCAGTCCACAAATTTTTTTGCTGAGATTTGTATTTAGCTCGGTGAAAGGACTGGCATAGAGGGAAACTGTATCTACTCCAGCTGTCTTTTCTCCGTCACCAGGTTCCGCCCATTGTCACACACGACCATGCCTAGTTGTATGTTCAGTAGTGAGAGCCACAGATCAGGCTGCTGTGTTACATCTTTCAACAACTCTGGAGCGCTGGACGGTTTGTCAATTAAGCATTAAGCATGTTATCTGCAGCACAGCCTGTTGCCGCTTGGCCAAGGCAGTGCTGCAGTGCTGTCAGCTTGTGACTGATGTGGTCATTTCGGGGATGGAGGAGGAGGTGCATGAGCTGAACAATGTGATTACATTGAGGTTAAATTGGTGACGCTGTTTTATATACTAAAGAAAGATCCTATTGTTTTGTTTTTTTTACGTTATTTTTTAAGACAAATTCATTCACCGGGAAATGTCATTTTAACATTTTACAACCTTATCTGGCAATGTGGTGTGTGACACATCAGACACATCCTGTTTTATTTATGATGCAGGGACTCTGAAAGTCATAAAGCCTATTTTTATAGGGACATCAGACGGCCCTTACTATTCTTAAAACGCCAGCAGTCGGCCCTCGCTATTGATAGAGAGCCATCAGCCGGCTATGCTTTGTTGTTGCCATTATTATCAAGTGGGTCTTCTATACTGTTATTGCATATCCAGTGACTGCAAGGGCTGCCAAAAATTTGGACGCAACCCAATACCCCTTTGAAGAGACATAGAGGAGTGTCTCAGTAAAAAAAATGTTCCCATTATAAAGGAGCAGGTCTCCTATAGTGGTAACGCCCATGCTGTGACTGCAAAGGCTGCCACAATTTGGGAAAAACCCCACTAAGAATTTAAAGACACAGAGCAGGGCCACAGTAACGACAAATTCCCACAAGAAAGGAGAGAGTCTGATAGACTGTTATAGGGTATGCAGTGAGTCCAAGGGCTGACCAATTTTAGGAAAAACCCCACTAAGAATTTAAAGACACAGAGCAGGGCCACAGTAATGACAAATTCCCATTAGAAAGGAGAGAGTCACCCATAGTGTTGGCCTATGCAGTGAATGCAAGGGCTTCCAAAAATTTGGAGGCACTTAAATGCCACTTGGAAGAGACGGGGAGGAGGGCCTCAAAAAATGTTCCCATTAGAAAGGAGCGGGCCTCCTATACTTGTAATGCCCATGTACTAAGTGTATGGGCTGACAAATATTTACCCCTAGGGGGTATACATGAACATACTGTATAATTTTTTTTTTTTTTTTTACGGGCATCATAAACACCCCTTTAAAAAAATTATGTGGGTGTTGCATCACGGACCACGGTCACCCTGGTGATATGGTGGTGGAGGATGAGAAGGAGGAGGACAAGAGCAAATAGCCAAAATCAGGAAGCGTATACCCATGTGTGGGTGTGAAAAGGTGTGCCCTCTGCCGCCAGCGTTTTCAGATGGGAATTTTTTAATAGTTCCGCAACAAGGGCCTTCTGGTACAGCCCCATTTTTGTATACCTGTCTGCCTCAGGAATAAGAGATATAAAGTTCTCCTTGTAGCGTGGGTCTATGAGTATCACCAACCAGTAATGACTGTCACCCAAAATTTTGAGAACGCGAGGGTCATGGGAAAGGAAGCGTAACAAACTCTGCCCTGTGTGCCAGACTGCTAACAGGCAAGACTTGCGTGTCCTCACCAAGAGGGTGACTAACCATGCTCTACTCCTCCTCCTCTCTGTCCTCTGGCCATCCACGCTGAACAGATAGTATGACAGCTGTGCTGGTAGTACAGTCTATAGTGCATGAAACTAGCTCCTGTCCTTCCTCCTCCTCCTCATTGTCACCCAATCCACATTGGGATGAGATGAGGCTTGGCTGTGTGTAATCACCCTGTATGGCTCCTTCCTCCATCTCAACGTGCTCCGCCTGCAATGCATCCTCTGATTGTGAGCAGAGAGTGTTTCAGAAGACAGAGAGGCGTGATGGTGATGCTAATCATGGCATCATCGCCGCTCACCATCTTCATGGAGTCCTCAAAGTTTTGGAGGTACATATATCTGATGGTACATATATCTGACATCCATGTCCACTCCTGAGGTCTTATATGTGGAGTCTAAACTGAATACCGAAGGCCTTGTTGATGCTGGTACTCAACAACTGCCCTCTTCTGCTCACAAATCCTTCTCAACATCTGCAGTGTAGAGTTCCAATGCGTGGGGACATCACACACCAGTCTGTGAGCCGGAGGCTGCAAACGCTGCTGAAACACTGCAAGAGCGGCGGAAGCTGTAGCTGACTTTCTAAAATAGAAACACAGGCGGCGTACTTTAAAAAAGCAGATCCGGCAGCTCCGGGGTAAGATTTGAGAAATCGCTGAACGAGGTTAACCCTAGAACGCATACCTGGGGCCTCGCAGGCCCGCCCTGTTAATTGTTTTCTATTTTCTGCAAGATTACTTTAGTTAGAATTTTGAAACTCTAGGTATTCCTCAGGGATATAGTTGTTTGTCATTTTTGTTTGAGTTATTCCATGTTATTTGCACACGGGCCTAAAAGGCCCCAGGTATGTGAAAAAGTAGATTTTTATGGTCATGCGTTCAAGGGTTAAGCACATGGGCCAGGCATGGTACGTGTGTGAGGTCGCCTCGCCTCAGACCGGCCACCAGGTTCTGGCCATTGTCACACATGACCATGCCTGGCTGTAGGTTTAGCGGTGTGAGCCACAGATCTGCCTGCTCTTTTAGAGCTGTCCACAACTCCTCAACATTGTGCGGTTTGTCACCTAAGCATACTCGCTTCAGCACAGCCTGTTGTCGCTTGGCCGAGGCAGTGCTTCCAGCTTGTGACTGATGTGGTCATTTCGGAGATGGAGGCTGAAGAGGAGGAGGAGGCTGAAGAAGAGGAGGATGTGCAGGAGCTGTAGACCGTGGGGGTAGCCCTGATTGACCTAGGGCCCACAATCCTTGGCGTCGGGAGGACGTGTTCAGTCCCAAGGTCCGACTGGGTCTCGGCTTCCACTATGTTAACCCAGTGTGCCGTCAGCGAGATGTACCATCCCTGCCCACAAGCACTTGTCCACGTGTCCGTTGTTAGGTGGACTTTACCGGTAACTGCGTTGTTGAGGGCACGGCTAATATTTTGGGACACATGCTTGTGTAATGCGGGGACGGCACACAGGGAGAAATAGTGGCGGCTGGGGACCGAGTACCCATGGATGGCCGCCACCATCAGGTTGCGTAATGCTTCAGTCTCCACGGGAATAAAAGGCAACATTTCAAGTGCAAGCAGTCATGAAATGTGAGAATTTAGTAGTGTGGCCTGTGGGGCATTGACTGCATATTTGCACTTGCGTTCCAAGGACTGGGGTATGGACAACTGAACGCTGCGCTGGGACAAGGACATGGACGTGCTTCCTGATGCGGCTACTTTAGAGTGTGCAACGACAGGTGCAGGGCAGAAGATATCTTTGCATGCACCATGGACAGGGGATTGGCTTGCATGCACAATAGCGGAAGAAGCAATAGTGCCACCTGCAGACACTGTTCCTGGACCCTGGGGTTCGGCCAACAAAGTCGGGTGCTTTGCTGCCATGTGCCAGATCATGCTGGTGGTGGTCAGGCTGGTCGTTTTGCCACCCCTGCTGATGCTGGCCTGGCAGGTGGTGCAAATGGCCTTTTTGGGGTTATCGGCAGAGACTTTAAAAAACAACCAGACTTGCGATGACTTAACAGTTGTACTGGCAACTTCCTTCATGTTGGTGCTACGGGGAACGGTTGCCTGCCTTCTGTCTGCGGCCACCACACTGCTTCTTCCTGCCTGTTGGAGGTGCTCTGCCTCCCCCCCCTGTGTACTGCTCTCTTCGCTCTGCATGTTCTCCTGCCAGGTTGGGTCAGTTAATATGTCATCCACCATCTCGTATTCCACTTCTGCACCCTGGTCCTCCTCCTGACTTTCTGGCAATTGTGTCTCATCATCGTCCACCTTTTGTAACACTTTCTCATCGTCACCTTCGTGTGACCGTGGCAGCTAAAATATTTGGGCATCGCTGCACGCGCTCTACTCTTGCCCCGCTTCAAGTGGACCGGGCGAAAGGCCCGAATCTATAAATGGAAAAGTGAACAGCTCTTCAGAGTTTCCAAATGTGGGATCAGTTGTCTCTGGGTACTCAGCATGGTGGGAGGAAGGAGGATCAGGGTGAGGAATATGCTGTCCTGACTCACGGCTACTGAGACTTGACTGTGTGGAAGACAGGGTGTTGGTGGAGGCAAAGTGACTGGAAGCATTATCCGCTATCCAACCAACAACCTTTTGACACTGCTCTAGGTTCAATAGTGGTGTGCTGCGGTCCCCTTGAAATTGGGACAGGAAGGTCAGGCGAGAAGATGTGGGTGTTTGTTGTGGCACAATTTCGGCTTGCCCACTGCTTTATCCTTGGCCTCAGCATCCACCATTACCATCACGTCCAGTTCCCGGCCCTTGCCACGTGCCTTGCCCATTTTAAATGCAAGACAGTATCTTCCATGCTCACTACAAAAAGACCTAAATAAACTGGAGCAGTGGGCAGTAACTAACAGAATGGTTTTTAACGGAAAAATGCAAAGTACTACATCTGGGCAATAAAAATGAAAAAAGCATATACAAAATAGGAGGAATAGAGCTAAGCAACAGTACATGTGAAAAAGACTTAGGTATACTAATAGATCATAGACTGAACATGAGTCAACAGTGTGATGCAGCAGCAAAAAAGGCAAATACAATTCTGGGATGTATTAACAGAAGCATACAGTCTAGATCACGTGAAGTCATTATCGCACTTTACTCCTCTTTGGTCAGACCTCATCTGGAATACTGCATCCAGTTTTGGGCACCACATTTTAAATAAAGACATCGACAAACTGGAGCAAGTTCAGAGAAGAGCGACCAGAATGGTTACAGGATTTGGGAATGTTTAGCTTGCAAAAAAGAAGACTGAGAGGAGACTTAATAGCTGTCTACAAATATCTCAAGGGCTGTCACATTGTAGAAGGATCAACTTTATTCTCATTTGCACAAGGAAAGACTAGAAGCAATGGGATGAAACTGAATAGGAGGAGATACATATTAGATATTAGAAAAAACTTTTTGACAGTTAGGGTGATCAATGAGTGGAACAGGCTGCCACGAGAGGTGGTGAGTTCCCCTTCAATGGACGTCTTCAAACAGAGGCTGGACAGATATCTGTCTGAGATGATTTAGTGAATCCTGCTTTGAGCAGGGGGTTGGACCAGATGACCCAGGAGGTCCCCTCCAACTCTACCATTCTATGATTCTATGATTCTACAAATGACTGAGTTTGGAGCGAACTTATATGTGATCCGTGTGACGGAGAAAACAGAGTTTTAAATAGCTGGATTTCTAGCGCTGTAATATGGAAAGGACCTGGCTGTATTCTGCAGTGCCAACAAGCAAATGGCGTAGAAAAAATGGTGTTCTCTGGATTGCTTTTTAAGCAAATAATGAGGATTAAGATCTAAAGTAAAGTATTCCTGGCCCCTGAGATCTGGGCCTTTGTATAGAAATATCTAACAGCAGCAGAAGGCAGAATTGGAATGGAGCCTCTTGTGCTATATGCACTGCAGTCTGCTATATACACTGCCTGCCTATACACCCTGCCTGCCTGATATCTCTGCTGATGGATTAGTCCTCAGAAGATGTTAAGATGGATATGTGTAATGTACGGTTTTTCTCCCTACGCTACCTAATGCACAAGCAAATCTCTCCCTGACGCAGCAGCACCTCTCCCTACACTGTCTGATCCGGAGTGACTGTGAAGAGCATGGCGGCACCAGGTCTGATATAAACCTGATGACGCTGTGCGGCCAGCCAATCACTGTAATTCCCACAACCAACATGGCTATGGCATTACAGTGCATGGCAGGCAATCTCTGCATGTTCATTGGCTCTCTAAAGAGCACCAAACATGCAGGGAGGGGACCAGATTTCCACCCGAGCAACCCGGAAATACTCGGCGAGCAGTGAGATGCTCGGATTAGCACCGAGCAGTAGCGAGCATGCTTACTCATCACTAATGGTCACCAACTGTGGTAGATCGGCTCACTTGGTTGCACATAGAGGTAGACAGGAACATCGTTGCTTTAAATCTTCTGTTTATTAAGAGCACTGCATAAACCATGGCAACATAAGCAAAACAAACACGACTTTCCCGGCCTAACAAGAAAAATAAAATCATGCATTGCACAATCCTTGTTGCTGCGGGTAACCACCCGCTTTCGTAACAATACAACCAAAGGTTTAGCTTTCCTTCACATGACAGAACAGCTGCAGAGCTTGTGCCTCCAGACCCACCCCATAACAAATGCTCTAAAAGGCTGGGAATTTATCCTCCTCCTTCTCTACAGGTGTTTATTCACCCTAGTACTAAACATGGCTGATTAACCCCTCATCGCTATGTGTGTTGGAACATTTTTCCTATGGTTATATTACCGGAGCTAACAATCTCAGTGCTCACTTTTTGTATTGAAGAAATGAAATAAATTAACTTTTTGATATTCTAATTTAGTGAGATGCACACTATACATATACATATACATATATCTATCTATATCTATCTATATCTATCTATATCTATCTATATCTATCTATAGTTTTAAAGCTAAGGCAATGGGTCCACAATGAAAGTCAATAACATGCAAAAGGAAAATCTTCGGCACATGGAATTTTGATGCTAATAGTGAAATTTATTCAAGAAGTAGATCATGAGACAAATGTATAGCCAATGTTTCGACCTCGGCCTTTATCAAAGTCATCTATACAAATGTAAAATAGAGAATTATAATTATGCAAAGTAAAGTTCATCAAAATAGAGAAAGTCTCACGATATCATACAAGATCGTCATGTCAGACAAAAGATAACATATAAATCGACATAATGTCAAATATACAGGATATTTCATAAAAATTAATTTGGCATAGCAGTACTTCATGCTCAAGAGTATATTCACTAAAAGAAAAAAATGGATAACATGAATTATTCCATAACGAATGGTAAGTGGAAAACATGTATGACATTCTTTACATTTATAAGCTACTGTTAACCTAGGTAATATTGGTCTATTGGACCACAGGTATCAAAAGGATGATTTATGAAAGTAAATAAAGAATAAGGTATCATAGGGAAACAAACTCAATGCATAACCAACAATGCAACTGAAAGAAGCCTCTCACCCAAAGCAGGAATAAATTAGCTGTCAGGCAAGTTTATCTGTGTGAAATCTGTAGCTTCATATGCAAAGAGTGTCAGTTTGAGCCATAAATAAAAGAGGGATAAACGGCCGTGAAAAAAAAGTAAAGTACATTACCTGAATCAGGATATGCATACTCGTATAGGCATGGTGTAAGGTCTCGCGACGGTGTGTATCCCGAGTGCCACAGGCCGTATTAGATAGAGGAAGTAAGTGATAAAGAGCACTCATCTGTGCAATAACATTTTGCCTATGTGTTAATGCACAGGCACAAACCACATTCGGCCAAATAGGTTGGAAAACCGTGTGATTTACCAAAGTGGGTCTTAGAGAAGGTACGTTAGTGCGCCTGCGCAAACAACATGCGGGCCGGAAAAACTCGAGTACATTCGAGTGGCTTACTGAAAATGCATGAGTGTGCACGCATTCGCAAGCAGCGTAGGGCCAAATAGGAGGGAGAACCAAGTGAAATGAATGACTCATAAGAAATGGGTCATGGAAGACCTGCATGCGTCTGCCTAGCGAATCTCAAATGTATACAAGGCATATATTAAAGCTGGAATGCTTGAAATATAAAATATGAGATTAAAGTAAGGGAGACGAATGAAAGATAAGAAATACAATAAATTAGAATGAAATAAATTTAAATAAATGAAAAAGTAAACAAGAAAGGAAAAAGGGAAGGGTGGGAAAGGGCAAAAAAAGAGTGGGGAAAGAGGGGAAAAAAAAGGGGAAAGAGGGGAAAGAAGTTAAAGGGAAAAAAAGGGGAGGGGGGAGGAAAATGGGATAACTAAAGGATGAAAGGCCTGATGACCTAAACGAGAAAGAAAGAAAAAAGGGGATTTTTATATTAATACAGTATATAAACATACATATCATTTCAGAAATATACAATGTTTTCAAAATAAGTCAGAAATCATACCAAATAACAGAGCAAACAAGGGAACCATGGGGGAAATATTAATAGAACAATTCATATTCCCTATTAAGACCATGTGGTTCAAGCGTTTGTATTTTGTAGATCCAAAATGCCTCTCTCTTTCAATCCAAGTACTCTATTCCTTTCCGGCCTTGTCAAAGTTATAGTATCTAGCACTTGGTAACATAGTTGAGACACATTGTGTCCTGTTTAGATAAAACGAAATGGAATAGGTAACATTGTTTTTTTTACACCTAATCATGGACTTGTGCTGTGAAATACGGTCTCGGATATGTTGGGTTGTCTCCAACATATCCGAGACCGCACGGACATTTGATCAAGTAGACTACAAAGGAAGAGTCACAGGTGATGAATCCCTTAGTAGGGAATTTTCCACCAGATCTAGGATGGGTGAAGGAATCACTTCTCATGATATTATAGCATTGAAGGCAATGCAAGCATGGAATGTACCTTTCCGTTGTATCGCCAGAAATGCATGTCGACAATCTTCTTTGAGCCAACGTCTGTTCTTATTAATAAATTCCTAAGGTTCAGGGTTTTTTTATAACATTAATGGTGGTGTTCTAAATTCTGGTATGTGAGGATATGAATTACCCAGCAGTGCCCAATGCTTACGTATCGCTTGATGAAAAAAACGCATAAAGGGATGGTAGATATTGATGAATGCCACCCTAGGAGTATCAATACTTTGAGTAGATTGCAATGATGGTGAGAGTGAGATTAGAGTTTCTGGGAATACACTATCCCTGAATTTGTTTCATTTAATCTATTCTGATATCTCAGGTCTGATTATCAGAAACTATCCTTTCAACCCTATGGATTTGGGAACGGGGATGACAACTTGAATAATTGAGAAGACTTTTCCTATCTGTTTAGTATAAAGATCGGTAGATAAATATCCTGTGTTATCCAAGATTACATATGTATCCAAAAATTGTATTGTATGTGGATGCTGATGGAGAGTAAAAGTAAGGTGAGGAACCTGTTGGTTAATAGTGGAAAAGAAACTTTCTAAGGTGGAAGTCACCTTGTCATATCAAATATGTCAATGTACCTCTTCCAGATCGAGTGCTTCTGGAAGAGGACATTGGTATAGACAAAGATGGATTCAAAATCAGCCATGAAGATATTTGCATATGGTGGTGCAATGTTTGATCCCATTGCGGTCCCTGTGTTTTGCATGAAAAATTGATCATTGAACATAAAATATTTTTTTGTAAGAATAAGTGTTAACATGGAGAAACAAATCTTTTTGTTCAGAGAATGTAGCGTTATCAAGAAATTGAAATAGCTTGAATTCCATTTTGGTGTGCTATACTCGTATACAGACTATTTACATCTAAGTTTATTAATATATTGTCTGATGGAATTTTCTCCATTGCTTTAACACATGTCAAAGTAGGAGGTATCCTTCAAATATGAGGGTATCAATGGCAACAGTGGAGTAAGAATTTTCTCTACAGTCATGGCCAGTGGAGATTATAACAAACACTGCACTTCCGGGTATAAATCGGTGCACAAGTAGGACACCAATCATTTAAACAGTGTAAGAAAGACTTGGCACTCACTTCTTCACATAGACAAATATTTTATTGTTCATAGAAATTCCTGATTCAAGACGTTTTGGTCAGTAAGACCTTCATCAGTCATTTGGGAGTTGATTACACTGCAGCAGGCAGCACTGAAAATGGGTCTGCAGTATCCACTGCTCAGACAAGTATCCATTTTCAGTCTATGTGAAGAAGTGAGTGCCTAGTCTTTCTTACACATGGCCAGTGGAGATAACAGAATTGGTAGATGCCATTATTGGGCGCCCCGGCGGATGAAAAAGATTCTTGTGCACCTTGGGCAAGGTGTAAAATATGGGGATTACTGGGTGTGAGTAAACAAGGAAATAACTCAGCTTGATGCCTATGATCCCTAATGCCTTTAAGCGAACAACCAAACCCCGTATCTCCCTGGCAATCATACTAGTAGGGTCACATGGAACGGGAGAATATGTACATCTTTTGAATTGAGAATGAATGTCTGAGACATAATATTCCTTATCTATGATCACTATTGATCCGCCCTTATCGGCCGGTTTAATAATAATTTGTTTGTTGACACTTAGGTCCTTTACGGCCCTTTGTTCTATTCTAGAGTGAAGAAAAAAAATTGGCACTCAGTTGCAGAAAGAATTTGTTTTATTAGTAAAGCAATCCAAAAACAGTGATGTTTCGGTCTAAAGGACCTTCTTCAGACACATTGCATATGGTTCACTGCATGTGACGGCGCTGTGGGGAATAGGGGTTCAATGCACATAGGATTTGCGCTGTGAGTGCAAATCCTATGGGCATTGAACCCCTATTCCCCACAGTGCCGTCACATGCAGTGAACCATATGCAATGTGTCTGAAGAAGGTCCTTTAGACTGAAACGTCACTGTTTCTGGATTGTTTACTAATCTAATTCTTTCTGCAACTCTACGAGTGCCATATTTTTTCTTCACTGAGTATATGGAGTGGTATCCTATCCTAGCATCATATTTTATATAGAGTGACATACATCCGATCTACATGTTCTATTCTAGAGAAATTATGGTGGATTCACAAATTCCATCCCTGGATCTGTTGTAGTTTGGTTGCTATGTCCCTTTTAACCAAAGAAATATACGTTTCCACAAGATGATACGTTTTGGGTGGATTAAAGTTACTGGAGGTTTGCAATTTCAGTTTTTTCAACATAAAAGTTTAAATATTCTCACCAATTCCACTTAATAGATTAGTCTGACTTGCCGATTGTTTATGCCCATCGTCAGAGAAATGCACCTTGATCCGTAATGTCCTAAAGAACCGGTGGAGTTCTTGATAAAATATAAATTCATCAAAGGTGGGTGTAGGGCAAAAGGATAATCCCTTTTGTAACAATGAAAGTTCAGGTGGTGATAAATTGTATGAGGAGGTATTGTAAACTATCTTTTTGATCGTACCCGTGACCTGGTCTGCATGCGGGATGAGGATGTCATTGTGGTTCTGTCTCCTGTCCCTCCGTATAGGCTCCTTGGTCCTCTTCCATGTCTTTGATCAAAAAAATGTAAGGAGCATTTTGAATTGTCGCTGTCGGAACTAGATGTAGCGGAAAAGTCCCCTCGTCGGTAAGTCCTCTGTTGTATCCCACCATCTATAAATTTGATTACCCTGGTAATCTTCAGCGTCTGAGAAATTTGGAGCATTTTAGTTTTAGTTTTTGTAATGGAAACCGAAATTCTGCTATAATTTTATCTGTTTTGGTTTTAATATTATTGAATTCCTCAGTAGACAAGGTGTATATCTGTTGTTGAATGCTGTTAATCTGTGTATTGATTTATTTTATGTCCCTTTGCAGGAACTCAATGTCCTTTTCCAGAAGCACTAGCTGATCTGGAAGAGGTACATAGATGACATTTATGATATGGTAAGGTGACTTCCACCTTAGAAAGTTTCTTTTCTCCTATTAACCAACAGGTTACTTTTACTCTCCATCAGCATCCACATACAATCCATTTTTTGGATACATAGTCAACTTGGATAACATTAGATATTCATCTACCGATCTTTACACTAAACCAAAAGATAGGAACAAGCTTCTCCATTACTCAAGTTGTCATCTCTTACATGTCAAAAAATCTTTGCCCCATTCCCAAATCCATAGGGTTGAAGGGATAGTTTCTGATAATTGGACCCGAGATCAGAATAGATAAAATTAAACAGAAATTCAGGAATAGCTTATCCCCAGAAACTTTTCTCTCGCTTTCGCCATCATTGCAATCTACTCAAAGTATTGATACTCCTAGGGTGGCATTCATCAATACCCACCATTCCTTTATGAGTTTTTTTCATCAAGCGATATGCAATCATCGTCACTTCTTGGTAATTCATATCCGCACATACCAGAATTTAGGACACCACCATTAATAAGTCATAAAAAAAACAGAACCTTAGGAATTTATTGGTAAAAGCCGACATTGGCTCAAAGAAGATTGTCGACAGGCATTTCTGGCGATACAACGGAAAGGTACATTCCATGCCTGCATTGCCTTCAATGCTCTAATATCACGAGAGGTGATTCCTTCACCCATCTTAGATCTGGTAGAAAAATTCCCTATTAAGGGATTCTTCACTTGTGACTCTTCTTTGGCAGTCTACTCGATCAAATGTCCGTGAGGTCTCGGATATGTTGGAGAGACAACCCAACATTCCAGAGACCATATTTCACAGCACAAGTCCACTATTTGGTGTAAGAAAAAAAACAATGTTACCTATTCCATTTTATTTTGTCTTAACGGGACACAATGTGTCTCAACTATGTTACCAAGCGCTAGAAACTATAACTTTGACAAGGCCGGAAGGGAATAGAGTACTTGGATGGAAAGAGAGGCATTTTGGATCTACAAAATACAAACGCTTGAACCACATGGTCTTAATAGGGAATATGAATTGTTCTATTAATATTTCCCCCATGGTTCCCTTGTTAGCTCTGTTATTTGGTATGATTTCTGACTTATTTTGAAAACATTGTATATTTAAAATGTGATATGTATATATATTAATATAAAAATCCCCTTTTCTCTTTCAGGTCAACTAGCGCTCAACCAGGTATCAAAAAAAACTTTCTTCCTTTCCTCTAGTTCCCCCCTTTTCCCTCTTCCCTCCCCTTCCCCTCCTTTTTTTCCCCCCTTTTTTCCCCTCTTTCTTTCCCCTTTTTTTCCTCAGTCCTTTTTCCCCCTTTCCCACCCTTCACTTTTTTTTTCATTTATTCGTTCCATTTATTTCATTCTATTTTTTTGTATTCCTTATATCTTTCATTCGTCTCCCTTATTTTTATCTCATAATTTATATTTCAAGCATTCCAGCTTTAATATATGCATTATATATATGAGATTCACTAGGCAGACGTACGCAGGTCTTCCATGACCCATTTCTTATGAGTCATTAGTTTCACTTGGTTCTCCCGCCTAATTGGCCATACGCTGCTCGCGCATGCGCACTCAAGCATTTTCAGCAAGCCACTCAAATATACTTGGGTTTTTCTGGCCCATACATTGTTAGCGCAGGTGCAATAACGCACCTTCTCCAAGACCCACTTTGGTAAATCACTCGTTTCACTCGGGGTTTTCCGGCCTACTTGGCCAAATGCCGTTTGAACATGCGCATTAACACATAGGCAAAATGTCATTACACAGATGAGTGCTCATTATCACTTATTTCCTCTACATAGATGCGGCCTGTGGCACTCGAGATACATACCGTCGCGAGACCTTACACCATGCCTATTCGAGTATGCATATCCTGATTCAGTTAATGTCCTTTCCTTTTATTTCACGGCCGTTTATCCCTCTTATTTATTGCTCAAACTCTTTGCATATGAAGCTACAGATTTCACACAGAAACTTACCTGACAGGTAATTTATTCCTGCTTTGGGTGAGAGGCTTCTTTCAGTTACATTGTTGGTTATGCATTGAGTTTGATTCCCTATGATACCTTTTTCTTTATTTACTTTCATAAATCATCCTTTTGATACCTGTGGTCCGATTGATCAATGTTACCTAGGTTAACTGTAGCTTATAAATGTAAAGAATGTCATACATGTTTTCCACTTACCATTCGTTATGGAATAATTCATGTTATCCATTTTTTTCTTTTAGTGAATATGCTCTTGAGCATGAAGTACTGCTATGCCAAATTAATTTTTATGAAATATCCTGTATATTTGACATTATGTCGATTTATATGTTATCTTTTGTCTGACAAGACGATCTTGTTTAGGTATGATATCATGAGACTTTCTATTTTGATGAACTTTACTTTGCATAGTTTTCTATTTTACATTTGTATAGATGACCTTCATAAAGGCGGAGGCCGAAACATTGATTATACATTGTCTCATGATCTACTTCTTGAATACATTTCACTATTAGCATCAAAATTCCTTGTGCAGAAGGTTTTTCTTTTATATAATAGTTTTAAGACATGGGTCCAACTGGAATGCTGTATATCAATTTGAATCTTCTTCTAGGTTTAGCTTAGAAACTGCTACATAAACTCTGATTCCAGCTTTAAAAATGTTATAACACTTTTTTCCCCTACAAGTCTACTCCATAAGTTTTAAAATATCAGAAAAACACATGTACAAATTGCAACAAAATTACAAATGTCTGTAATAAATATGAAGTTTATTGTGTTTGTAATAGTACTCTATAGGTACATTTATTGACGTATACGCCACTCTTCCATCTACATTATGCTACCACCCAAGTTTAAAAATCAGACCCCAATATAGTTGCCATATGTACTTACTGACCATATGACTAATGTGCCATAAAATGTTTAAAATGAGATTCACATTTGTTTGAACATCAGAAAGCTTACTGTGAAAGTTCACTGAGGTGACCTAGAAAGTCAAACTGACACATGGCAATGCAAGGAAAATGATAAATGCATGCTTTGGAAGGCTTAAAAATGCCAATTGTACTTTTACATACAATTCTAACATTTTTGTTAGCATTTGCTTTCAAACACAAAGTTCATGTTATGTTCATGTCATGGGCTGGATAACAGTTCTACTTAAATTAAATTATATTTGCTGAAAATTAAACTTCTGGGTTATGGCTACTTTAAGTTTATGACACCTGACCTGCATCAAAATTGTGAGGGGATCAGCAGGAAGGTAGTTCTGAACATTTTGGAATATAGGTTTTTAAAAATCTGTCTCTACATTTAATCCCACCCAGACTCACTGGATTATCTTGAAATCAGTGGCCATCCCTTCCAAAGTGCCTTGTTCTACTTTATGCTGAATACAATTCTAATGATATTGGCTGTATGTTTGGGCTCATTACTGATGAGTGAATGTGCTCGCCACTGCTTGATACTCCTCCGAACTCAGGTCCCCGCCCTGCATGGTTCGCGCTCTTTAGAGAGCCAATAAACATGCAGGCATTGCTTGCCACACACTAAAGCCGTAGCCATGTTGGTTGTGGGCATTACAGTGATTGGCTGGCCGCACAGTGTCATCAGGTCTATAGAAGACCTGGCGCCGCTATGCTTGTCACAGTCTACCCCGGAACCAGGCAGAATAGGGAGAACTGCTGCTGATTCAGGGAGAGATTTGCTTGTTTATAGTTAGTAAAGGTATTCCACAACATATCTATATATCAATATGAACTAACAGTCCTTTTAAGGACTAATCCAGCTGCATATATTCAGTGGTGATAGCAGGAGTTAGACAGGCAGGCAGTGTATGTGGCAGACTGCAGTGCATATAGTTCAAGAGGGTCGATAGCATGTTCCTGCTGCTGCTGTTTTTACAGATACTTGTAGACAGACCCATACATCAGGGGCCAGGGCCATTTTTTTATCTTAATCCTGATTATTTGCTTAAAAAGCAATCCAGAGTACACGTTTTTTCTGCCTTACTTGCTTGTTAGCACTGCAGAATACAGCCAGATCTTTTCCATATCACAGCGATAAAAATCCAGAAATTTGAACTGAACGTGTAAAATATTGACCTCCTTTTCCATTCTGCTGCAGTGTGTCGATCAAGCTATTCACACCAAGTCTCTGTGAAGAATAGTATTAGTAAATTACAGGCCTGCTATTTAAAACCGTGGTTCTCTGTTAGACATATCACATAACTGCATTCCAAAATCAGCAATTTCTCGTGAAAGTGGAAAATATTGTCCTCCATTTAAAATGCGTAAGGTGCGTGGCAAGGGATGGGGAAGTGGACGTGATGGTGCATGCCAAGGCCGTGGCCATGGGTAAGCTGAAATTGTGCCACAACGAGCACCCACATCTTGTCGCTCGACCTTCCTGCCCAATTACTAGGGGACCACAGCACACCACTATTGAACCCAGAGCAGTGTCAAAAGGTTGTTGGTTGGATAGCAGATAATGCTTCCAGTCAGTTTGCCATCACCACCCTGTCTTCCACACATTCAAGTCTCAGTAGCCGTGAGTCTGGACCGCATATTCCTCACACAGATCCTCCTACCTTCCACCATGCTGAGAGCCCGGAGACAACTGATCCCACACTTGGACACTCAGAAGAGCTGTCCACTTTTCCATTTGCAGATTCGGGCCTCTTGCCCGGGCAGTTTCAAGCAAGTCAAGAGGACAATGCATGTAGTGATGCCCAAATATTTTAGCAGCCATTGTCACATGAAGGCGATGGTGGGAAAGTGCAATTACTGCCGCAAGAGGTGGATGATGAGACACAGTTGCCAGAAAGTCAGGAGGAGGAACAGGGTGTGGAAGTGGATGACGAGGTGGTGGAAGATATAGTAACTGACCCAACCTGGCAAGGGAGGACAGAAGCACACAGGGGGAGTGAGGCATAGTACCACAACAAGCAGGAAGAAGTAGTGTGGTGGCTGTAGACAAGGCGGGAAAGCATTCCCCGTAATGCCAACATGACGGAAGTTGCCAGTACAACTGTTAGGTCTTCCAGAATTTGGTTATTTTATAAAGACTCTGCCGATAACCCCCAAAAGGCCAGTTGCACCACCTGCCAGGCCAGCATCCGCAGGGGTAGCAAAACTAGCAGCCTGACCACCACCAGAATGATCAGGCACATGGCAGCAAAGCACCCGACTAAGTGGGCCGAACTCCAGGGTCCAGAAACAGTGTGTGGGTGACACCACTGCTTCTTCCGCTGTTGTGCGTGCACGCCAATCCCTTGTGCATGGCGCATGCCAAGATGCCTCCAGCCCTGTAACTGTCATTGCACACTCTACACTAGCACCATCAGCAAGCACATACTTGTCCCAGCTCAGCGTTCATTTGTCCCTACCCCAGTCCTTGAAATGCAAGAGCAAATACGCAGCCAATGCCCCACAGGCCACACTAATAAATTCACACATTTCACGAATGCTTGAGCACGAAATGTTGTCTTAATCTTGTGGAGATGGAAGCTTTCTGCAACCTGAAGCGGTGGCCATCCCTTGGTACTCAGTGCCCAGCTGCCATTATTTCTTCAGGTGTGCCGTCCTTGCATTACACGAGCACGTGTCCCAAAACATTAGCCGTGCCCTCAACAATACAGTTACTGGTTAAGTCCACCTAACCACAGACATGTGGACGAGTGCTTGTGGGCAGGGACAATATGTCTCACTGAAGGCACACTGGGTTAATATAGTGGAAGCGGGGCCAAGTCACACCTTGGGATGGAACACGTCCTCCTGACACCAAGGATTGCGGGCCCTGGGTCAAGCAGGGTTGCCCTGCATTATACAGCTCCTGCACCTCCTCCTCCTCTTCGGCCTCCATCACCGAAATGACCACATCAGTCACAAACTGGAAGCACTGCAGCACTGCCTCAGCCAAGCGGCAACAGGCTGTGCTGAAGCCAATATGCTTAGGGGACAAACTGCACAACACTGAAGAGTTGTGGACAGCTCTGAAAGAGCAGGCAGATCTGTGGCTGACACCACTTACTACAGCCAGGTATGGTCATGTGTGACAATGGCCAGAACCTGGTGGCCGTTCTGAAGCAAGGTGAGCTCACACACATCATGCCTTGCCCATGTGCTTAACCTTGTGGTTCATCGGTTTCTCAAAACCTACCCAGACCGGCTTGTCAAAGTACGCCGCGTGTGTGCCTATTTTAAAAAGTCAGCTCAAGCGACTGGTGTGCAATGTCCCCACACATTGGAACTCTACACTGCAGATGTTGGGAAGGATTTGGGAGCAGAAGAGGGCAGTTATTGACTACTAGCATCAACAAGGCTGTCGGTATTCAGTTCAGACTCCACACATAAGACCTCAGGAGTGGACATGGATGTCAGATATATGTACCATCCTCCAAAACTTTGAGGACTCTACCAAGATGGTGAGCGGCGATGATGCCATGATTAGCATCACCATCCCACTTCTCTGTCTTCTGAAATTCTCTCTGCGCACAATTAAAGAGAATGCATTTGAGGCGGAGCATGATGAGATGGAGCAAGGAACCATACAGGGTGATTCCACACAGCCCAGCCTCATTTCATCCCAATGTGGATTGGGTGACAATGAGGAAGAGGAGGAGGAGGAAGAACAGGAGCTAGTTTCCTGCGCTATAGACGGTACTACCTGCACAACTGTCATACCGTCTGGTCAGCGTGGATGGCCTGAGGACAGGGAGGAAAAGGAGGAGGATGAGGAGGAGAGCATGGTCAGTCATCCTCTTGGTGAAGACATGGAAGTCTTGCCTGTTAGTCTGGCACACATGGCTGAGTTTATGTTACGCTGCCTTTCCCGTGACTCTCGCTTTGTCCATATTTTGGGTGACCCACGCTACAAGGAGAACTTTGTTTTATTCCCACACAGGACAGGCCTAATAAAATTGGGCAGTATGATAAGGCCCTTGTTGCAGAATTTAAAAATTCCCATCTGAAAACTAAGAGGTCATAGTTTGTTGGACAACCAAGGAGTACAGGCGAGAGAGACATGCAATCCAGCAGAGGAAGGGGAACACTGTCAAAGTTCTGGGACCGTTTTCTGAGACCCTCCCAATGCACAGGCCCTGAGGTATGGGGTACTCTCCCAAGGAGAGAAAAGTTTCGGAAGGTGGTGATGGAGTACCTTGCCGACCGTACCAATGTCCTCTGTGATTCCTCTGTGCCTTATAATTATTGGCTACCCAAGCTGGACAGATGGCATGAACTGACTTCTCTACACCTTGGAGGTCCTGGCCTGCCCTGCTGCTAACGTTTTTTGAGAGTGGGTTTTTAGTGCCGCCAATGGAATTATAACAGATCGGCGCATCTGCCTGTCAACTGAAAATGCTGACAGGCTGACTCTTATAAAAATGAACAAGGGCTGGATTGGGCCAGACTTCTCAACACCACTGAATGATAGCAGCTTAAACTCAAATACAGTATTTTTTTTGGGAGGTCTAACCATTATCATGCACCTCTTCTTCACACCAAGACATGGGTATACGCTACCTGATTTTGTGTATTTGCTCTTGTCCTCCTTCTCATCCTCCACCATATTTACCATATCACCATATCTACGTCTCTTGCAAGGAACATTGGAGTGCCTCCAAATTTTTGGCAACCCTTGTAGTCACTGCATATGCAATAATAGTATAGGAGACCCACTCTTTAATAATGGGAACAAAAAAGCATAGCCGACTGTTGGCCCTTTAATAGTAAGGGCCACCTGATGGCCCTATAAAAATAGGCTTTGTGATTTTCAGAGTCCCTCTTTCATAAATGAAACAGGATGTGTTTGATCATGTCTCACACACAAGGCCAGATAAGGCAGTAAAATGTTAAAATGACATTTCCCGTTGAATGCATTTTTCACCGTTGAAAGCATCCAAAAGTGCAAAAATGCATCAAAAACGCTACGTGGGAACATAGCCCAAGGTGTGGAGGAGCATTTTTGTTTTTGTATGTTTATTTTGCCATCTATAAGACATTACCCTGGAAAGGATGTTCCTTAACATATTTCCCGGGAAAATAGAATTAGTCTTACTGGAAATTCGGTTTCTAAGACCCTCCACGACAGCACACCTCGAGGTTGCCTCCCCATCCTAATTAGGGACAGGAAACAAAAGAGGTTAAATAGCCCCTCCCCTATACTATCCCCAGTGTTTTCAAAGGACCACGCAAGATTAATGCTTCAAATAATATTTAATTAACACTAAGGAATTTTTCTCATAAATCAAGAAAGGGCAGAAATTACCCGTGCTGCCATGGAGGGTCATAGAAACCGAATTACCGGTAAGACTAATTCTATTTTCTCCAAACCCCGCCACAACAGCACACCTGGAGCAATACCAAAGAATGAATTTAGGGAGGGACAACCAACTGAAGGACTTTCCTTCCAAACGCTAGGTCTCTATTTGACATTACATCCAATCTATAATGCTTAGTGAAGGTATGGACGGACGACCATGCAGCTGCCCTGCAAATCTGCTCAATGGATGAGCTAGCCTTTTCAGCCCAGGAGACAGACATCGCTCTGGTGGAATGAGCTTTCAAGGATTCTGGAGGAAGCAAATCTTTGTATGCCTCACAAATCGCTTTTTTAATCCAATACGCCAGCGTGTTTTTGGAAATTTTCTTCCTTTTATTGGGGCCTCCATATTGAACAAATAGGCTCTGATCCTTTCTCCAGGTCTCAGTCTGATTTAAGTAGAAGATGATAGTCCATTTAACATCCAGCGAGTGGAACTCCTCTTCCCTGCTATTTGATGGATTCTGACAAAAGGATGTAAGGATCACAGGCTGAGAATTATGAAATTCAGATGAGACTTTGGGAAGAAATGAAGGCTCCAACTGGAGGATGATTCTGTCTTCCAAAACTTAAAAGTAAGGCTCTGATGGAAAGTGCTTGATCCTCCCCTACTCTCCGCACTGAAGTCAGAGCTACCAACAACTCTGCTTTCCATGACAGCTTGTCTATTTGAAATTCAGATATTGGCTCGAAAGGTTGAATGGTAAGATCTTTAAAAACCATATTGAGATCCCAAAGCGGAATATTTCTTGCTCTTGTCAGGTTCATTCGTGATCCAACCGTCATGAATCTCCTAATCCATCTGTTCTGGGCTATGTTAGTATCAAAATAGGAGCTTAAGGCCGAGATCTGGACCATGAGAGTGCTTGGTCTTAATCCGTTAGACATACCGTTTTGCAAAACATCCAGAATCTTTGATATATCCGGCTGAAAGGGATCTAGTGTTTGATGGTCATACCACAGCTTGCAGGTCTTCCAGATCTTTCCATAAATGTAATTCGAGACCTGCTTCCTGCTTTTCTGCAGTGTATGGATCACCTCCTCTGAAAAGCCTCTGTCTTTTAGGATGGTGGTGTAATGCACACGCCCGGGCTAAGCGGCGTGTGCGTGTGATTGTAGTGATTCCACTGGACCGTGCCGGAGAGTGAATGCCTGGAGGGGCGTAACTAGGTATTCACCCGATCCGACCAGGGTCGCACGACTGCATACGATGCCAGTGCACCAAGGAGGAACCGAGCAGAGGGACCAGGTGCTACTCCAGGACAGACCCCGGACACGGCTGTTGACCCACACAGGGGAATACAGGAACAGACTGGTAGGCTGGCACACAGACTGGTGGGTATAGGCAGGCACGACTGGTATGCAGGCAGGCGGGTATGCAGGCAGGGGGGTACAGGCAAGCACAGCTAGAGTGCAGACAGGGAGGCACTAGCAGGTAGGAACACAGGCGGGATAGGACCCAGTACACACTGGGACTCAGGAACAATACAGGCAGAGGGGTACAGGCAAGCACAGCTAGAGTGCAGACAGGGAGGCACTAGCAGGTAGGGACACTGGCGGGATAGGACCCAGTACACACTGGGACTCAGGAACAGAACCACAGATGTGGCGGACAAACACAGCAGAGTGAGGCCGCCCAGAGAGGTGAGCGAGAACAGGGCAGGACAAGGCCGCCTGGAGCGGTGAGCAAGAGTAGAGCAGGACAAGGCCGCCAGGAGCGGTGAACAAAGGGTCAGAGCTGAGCGAGACTGCCGGAGCAGTGAGCAAGAGTAAAGCAGGACGAGGCCGCCTGGAGCGGTGAGCAAGAGTGGAGCAAGACTGCCGGAGCAGTGAGCAAAAGGATAAGAGCGGAGCGAGACTGCCGGAGCAGCGAGCAAAAGGGTCCGAGTGGAGCAAGGCTGCCGGAGCAGCGAGCAAAGGAGTCAGAGCAGGCTAGAACCGCCGGAGCGGTGAGCAAAGGAGTCAGAGCAGGCTAGAACCGCTGGAGCGGTGAGCAAAGGAGTCAGAGCAGGCTAGAACCGCCGGAGCGGTGAGCAAAGGAGTCAGAGCAGGCTAGAACCGCCGGAGCGGTGAACAAAGGAGTCAGAGCAGGCTAGAACCGCCGGAGCGGTAAGCAAGGCAGAGCAGGGGGGACAGGGCTCTGTTCACACGGAACAGACAGGAAGAGAAAGGCAGAGCCAGATACCCACAGGATACTTGCAGTGAAGTAGCTAGTGGACCACAAACTCACAAACGGGAGTACAGAGACAACAAGCAGGAGTTAGGTACGAGTTCAGACTCTGCAGAAAAAGGAAGGGAACGGACATAGAGGCAAAACAGGTAAAGGATAGGAAAGAGTTCAGACTGGAACTGAGTGTACGGAGGAGACCGACACTGCAGCGGGATACAGGAGCGGGTCTGGGAATACGGCCCCCAGAGAGGCGGGACGAACAGGCAATGAGCGTGTTCAGACAGGACAGACAAGATACAGGAACAGGTGTAGGTAATCAGCCCCTAGAAGGCGGGAGGAACAGGCTAGGAGCGAGTTCAGACAGGCCTGGAAATACAGCCTCCCGGATAGGCAGACAAGAGAACACAGAAAGGACTCAGTTCAGACACGGGAACGGATACCGCAAGGCAGGAGACATAGACAGGACTCAGTTCAGACACGGGAACTGATACCGCAAGGCAGAAGACATAGACAGGACTCAGTTCAGACACGGGAACTGATACCGCAAGGCAGGAGACAGACAGGACACAGTTCAGACACGGGAACTGATACCGCAAAGCAGGAGAAATAGACAGGACTCAGTTCAGACACGGGAACTGATACCGCAAAGCAGGAGACAAAGAACGGGACCTGGCACCTTCAGAGTGCAAGCACACACTGAATGAAACACTATGCTCAGGCAGGGATAGATGGGAGCAGCTGAGCTATATACCAGGTGACAGACAGCAATAGGCTGAGGACGCACAAGGGGTGTGACCCACAGCAGGTACAAAAAGCAGGAAGTGATCGGGCGCCGCCCTTAAGCAGCAGAAACAGACACAAACAGACAGCATGGAGGGAAGCCAGAGAGACATTCTGGACTGGAGATCAAGTGCGCGCTCTTGCACAGTGGGAGAAGGCCCACCATGCAAGAACGCCGCCAGGTATGTTACAGGTGGCTTCAGAAGCCAAGCTGCTAAGGAGAGATTTGAGGGGGTGGATGGTAGATCAGACCCTGATGCAGCAGATCGCGTATCTGAGGAAGAATCAACGGATCTGCCACCTTTAAACTATTCAATATTCCAAACCACACTCTTTTGGGCCACATCAGAGCTATGAGGATTGTTTTTACTCTTTCGGCCCTGATTTTTTGTAAAGTCCTTGGTAACAATGGAATTGGGGGAAAAAGCATACGCGAATCTGACATTCCAGGGATGAGCAAATGCGTCTATCCCCACTGCCATATCCCTGGGGTCCAAGGAGAAAAAGGTTTTTTCTTTCACGTTCTCGTGGTTTGCGAACAGATCCACTTCTGGATTTCCCCATTTCTGTGCGACCATATGAAATATCTTCAAGTTCAGCCTCCATTCTCCCGGATGAATGTCTCTTCTGCTTAATAAATCCGCCTGATAATTGTCGGAGCCCTTCAGGTGCAGAGCCAACAGGGATTGGAGATGAAGCTCTGCCCAGTGAAAGATCCTTGCTGAGATTAATTGCAGGTTTCTGTACCTTGTACTTCCCTGATGTCTCAGGTGGGCTGATATTTCGTTGCCACTGTGGAAGGAAACTTGCAATCCTGCCTCCTACCTTTCTGGTGTCATTGTCTGTCTTGTCTTGAGTTTTGAAAAATATTGTTCCCTCTTCCACCTTTGGGGTAAGACCAGCGACTGGATTTTCCTTTGCTTCCATAGTGAAACGATTGCTGTTGCTGAGAATGAAGAAATGGCCTCTTCCTAAAGTTCTTCAGAACCTTTGGCTCTGGCAAAGATTTTTTCTTATCTGATGCTTTCTTTAATAGCTCATCCAAGGCCGAACCAAACAAATATTCTCCTTTAAACAAGATAGAACAAAGCTTTGATTTTGACACATTATCTCCACTCCACATTTTCAGCCATAAATCCCTTCTCGTGGAATTGGATAGCACTGCCGATCTTGCTGCCATTCTAACAGACTCTACTGAGGCATCCGCTAAGAATCCTGTGGCTCTCTTTAGTAAGGGAAGAGATGCAAGAAGGTCCTCCCTAGGAGTACCTTTCCAAAGATGATCTTTTAATTGCTGTAACCAGAGGAACATGGATTGTGCTACACAAGTCAAGGTGATATTTGTCCTCAGGGTAGCTGCAGATGTTTCCAAGGTCTTCCTCCACAGGCCGTCCATCTTCCTCTCCATTGGATCCTTCAGTTGGGAAGAGTCTTCAAATGGAAGGGTCGTCATTTTCACTACCCTTGCAACCTGAACATCTACTTTCGGAATCTCTGACCATGCTTTAGTCATACTTTAATCTAGCGGGAATCTCTCATTTCTCCAGCACTATTTAACCTTTTTTCCAGAAACTCCCATTCATTCATGATCAGACTATGGATATTGCTTTTTCTTTGACTTTAAGCCCCCAAACATCTCATCCTGGACTGTACGGGTTTTCTTTTCATCCTCCACCTGCATAGTGTTCCTCACTTGCAATAACAACTCTTCCATATTCTCTGAAAAATAGTACTTTTTGTCCTCTTCACTTTCCTGATTTGAACTCAGGTCACCTTTTTCAAGTTCTTCCATAGAAATATCCTCTGAGCCCAAAGTATCCCTGACTGAATACTTCCCCTTTTTTGCCAGGGAAGGACCTTCAGCCCTCGTATGCTGGAAGGACTGTGAGAAGGAAGCTAATGAGGACTATTTCCTGCTGGACCATTCCCATAACTTCTTCCATAAGGGACAGCTGTTCCTCTTTCACAATATTCTCCGTACATCTCTGGCACAGGGGTTTCTTGCCTTTTCCTACAAATGGCACATTTGCGTATTGTAGTATTTTCACTCACTTTCGGTGCAGGATCCTTGTCTCCCTAAAACTAAAAAGGGGAGATTTATTTAAAAACTATTTGGATCCTGCTCAAGAGTGGGGAATAACCTATCCCAGAAGTACTTACTGGGGCTGGGTTTGCGCCTGGCTCTGCAGAATCAGGCTGAGACAACACCTTCCATAGAAACAGACATTTTCTGTCCTACCTTATCGGTGTCTTCTCATCTGGGTCTTTTATAGAAGGAACCAAGATCCAGCGCCGACTCCCACCAATCAGGTGGAAGTTTTCCTCCATTTTAGGGAAAAAAACACGGCTTTCATTTTGAATTTCCCACTGCGGCCCCATGCGTTCCACTGTGGAATGCAACCGGAAGTGACGTCGCCGGCTGAACATCACGTACTTCCGGTGCATCCTGCATGCGTGTCGGACCCTGCCATGGAGGACGGAGGATCAAACCTACAGGCTTGGGAGCTATGGGAGGCCCCCAGCCCACCACCCACTCAGCTTTACCCGAAGGAGCAGGAGAGTGAGGAGGTCCCGCTCCGGAGGGAATGGGAAATAACAGGGGAGGAAGTCTAGAGGTGCTCTATCCCTGCAGCCCCACTCAGGTAAGCTAATAGGGCACTGCTCGCCGGCCACAGCCACCATAGGAAACCTCTTCATTCCATAGGGACAGGAAAACACTGGGGATAGTATAGGGGAGGGGCTATTTAACCTCTTGTGTTTCCAGTCACTAATTAGGATGGGGAGGCAACCAAATCCATTTTGGTTTCGTTTTTGTATGTTTTATTTTGAGTCCGTAAAAGTGGCATAATACCTCTGACAACATTGTTGACAACAGTGATCTGGAAGTCAGAAATGGTTCCAGGGGTCTTCCCCATGCTGTTGCTATATCATTTGAGCACTGTTCCCATCGATTTGGGCAATTTTTAGGCCCTCTGTAGTCCGCCAGGGGGGACCGCTGGAAAAATGCTCGAGTTTCCCATAGACTTACATTCATGGCTGAGCTTCAGATTCCTGTTCTCAGGAGTGCGGGGGGGTTCCCGTGGTCAGTCCCCCAACAGTGATTATCCCTCATCATCAGGATTTGGGATGACTTGATTTATTTGGGGAATAACTCTTCGATCAAATGGCCTCTGTTGAGCGTATTCACCATGATGCATATGTTGAACAGTTGCCTCCTTTGTATGCCAAACAGTGGTTGCAACATCCACTATAAAAAAATGAAAATATTTTAAGTACGTCTTTTATAGGATACCATTGTATGGAATAGTGCAGTATACTACAATATTCCATACTTTTATTTGTAGTATACAAGACGGTATAGATACCAGACATAGTTTAACCCCTTTATGTCATGGGGCATAATATGTATCTGCGCCCTGGGCCTATTGGACCAGATACGCATTATTACGCCCTGGCGATCGCGCCCACACAGGCTGCGCTGACGCGATCGCCGCCGGGTGTCAGCTGATAGTAACGGGTGTTAGCTGGGACAATGTGCCTGGAGTGGTGCCGCACTTCTCCCGGCACATTAACCTCCGAAATGCTGCGATCGAAGTCTATCGCAGCATTTCCAGTGCAGGCATTGATAACAGCTCATCTTCCCTTCTATCTGGCGTCCCGTGCTGTGTATGCCGGGTCTGGATAGTTGCTATGGTGACCCGATGTCGTCATGACGACATCCGGGTGATCAGGCATCAGCATGTTAGATAGATTGTGCTTAGTGCACAATCTACCTAACTTGTGTATGCAGGGGCTGACAACCTGCACAGAATAGAGGATGATACTTCATCCTTATGCTGTGCGAGTGATCAGCCTGCAAAAAATTAAAGTCCCATAGTGGGACAAAGTGTAAAAGTTAAAAAATAGTGTCAGAAAGGGAAACAAAATGTAAAAATAATCCAAAAATATACTGTACCCATAAATATAATGAAAAAAAAAAAAAAAAGATAAAAAGTATACATATTTGGTATCGCCGCGTCCGTACCGACCTGTCCTATAAAAATGTCCCACTAGTTAACCCCTTTAGTGAATACGGTAAAAGAATAAAAAATGAAGCAAAAAATATGCTTTATCATACCGCCAAACAAAAAATTTAATAAAACGCGATCAAAAAGACATATGTAAATAAAAATGGTACCATTAAAAACGTCATCTTGTACAGCAAAAAACAAGCTACCATACAGCTATATTAGCCGAAAAATAAAAAAAAGTTATAGCTCTCAGGATATAAAATATTTTTTTATGTAAAAGGGCCAAAACAAAAAAAACATATAAATGTGGTACCGCTGTAAACGTACCGACCCGAAAAATAAAGCTGCCTTACCAATTTTACCATATGCAGAAAGGCATAAAAAAAATCCTAAATTGTTGGTTTTTGTTTATTCTGCCTCCCAAAAATCAGAATAGAAAGCAATCAATGTCACGTGCCCGAAAATGGTACCAATAAAAACATCAACTTGCCCCACAAAAAACAAGCCCTTACATGTCTCTGTCGGCCAAAGTATGGAAAAATTATAGCTCTCAAAATATTGCGATGCAAAAACTAGTCTTTGCGAAAAAAAAAGAAGGGTTTTTTAGTGTGTGACAGCTGTCAGTCACAAAAACCCAATATAAATCTGGTAACACTGTAATCGCACCGAAGAGTAAAGTCATCTAATCACTTATACCACACATGTAAAAAATATGCGCTAGGGATAGGGACGTGCTAGGGTTAAAAATTATAAAGTAAGCAAGGTTCCGGCACTCAAAGATGAAGCAAGTCAGAAGATTGTAAATTAAAGCTCAATTTCTTTTATTGGTTCTTCAGTGAATGATAGCCCAACGTTTCAACCCCACAGGGGTTTTCATCAGGGGCCTGGATAAATGGAATTTGGAACCATGAAGAATGGATAAGCCTCAGGATCAAAATCTGGCAGACAATCTGAGGGTGAATCAAAGTCACCAGTAGAAGGTAATGTTGGGTACGTGTAGTCATCAAACCCCAGAGGGAAGGGGAATAACATGTGTGGTCAGAGGTTATGGGCTGCCAATCTGGGTCCTATATGAGGTGACCGTCCCTAATCCTAGCGCTTGAGTGACATGCTAGAGTTTCTGCCCCATATGTTTCGTGTCTACTATACAGCCAAAAAAAAAAAAAACACGTGGGGATTGTCTACCATGCACTGGCAATCCCCGCATGTTTTTTTGGGCGTTAGCATGTCACTTGAACACCGGCGATACTTGGTGCATACCTGAGTACCCGATGTAAACTCAAGTAGCGAGCACTTGCGCTCAAGACTAATGACAACTTATTCAATATGATGACCTAATGTTATCATATTCTGTGTCGTACCTCTGGGTTCAAAATGTTCAATATACCCCTTGATAAAATCCTTGAGGGGTTTAGTTTCCAAAATGGGGTCACCTGTGGGGGGTTTCCACTTTTTAAGCACATCAAGGGCGTCCCCTCTCAATTCCAGCCAATTTTGCATTCAAAAAGTCACGGTGCTCCTTCCCTTCTGAACCCTGTCGTGCGCCCAGTGTTTTTTCCCCACATATGTGGTATCGGCGTATTCAGGAGAAATTGCACAACAAATTACATTGTGCAATTTCTCTTGTTATCCTTATGAAAATGCAAAATTGGGTGCTAAAAAACATTTGTGGGGAAAATTTGAAAATGTTATTTTTACTGCTGAATTTTACAAACTTCTGTGAAGCACCTGGGGGTTCAAGGTGCTCACCACACATCTAGATAAGTTCCCGAAGGGTTCTAGTTTCCAAAATGGTGTCACTTGTGGGGGGTTTCCACTGTTTAGGCACATCAGGGGCACAACGCGACATGGCATCTGCTAATTATTCAAGCAAATTTTACATTCAAAAAGTCAAATGGCACTACTTCCCTTCTGAACCCTGCCGTGCGCCCAAACAGTGGTTTTCCCCCACATATGGGGTATTGGCTTACTCAGGAGAAATTGCACACAAATTTTGGGATCCATTTTTCCGGTTACAGTTGCAAAAATACAAAAATTTGGGTCTAAAGTAATATTTTTGTGAAAAAAGTTAAATGTTTTTTCTTTCACATTCCAAAAATTCCTGTTTAGCACCTGAAGGGTTAATTAACTTCTTGAATGCGTTTGAGCACCTTAAGGGGTGTAATTTTTAGAATGGTGTCACTTTTGGGTATTTTCTGTCATAAAAGCCCCTCAAAGTCATGTGGGAAATGTTATTTATTAACTATTTTGTTTGACATATCTCTCTGATTTAAGAGCATGAAAATTCACATTTTGAAAATTGTGAAATTTTTAAAATTTTTCACCAAATGTCTGATTTTTTCTCAAATAAAAAAATCTCAGAATCAGTGGGATCCATTAAAGCGCTCCAGAGTTATTACCTCAAAGTGATAGTGGTCAAGAATCTAAAAATTGGCCTGGTCATTAACGTGCAAACCACCTTCGGGAGTAAAGGGGTTAATATAATATATGCAACCTTGGGCTCAGCAGAACTGAATCCTAATGGAAATGTTCCCTGTTGCTCAGAGCCTGAGGATCCGGGGGTCCCATGGCCAGATTGTCCTCACCATAAGCAGCATGCCGGGTAGTGAGGGGGGCCCAGACATTTCTTGCACAGGGGCCCCAAGCTGTCAGTGTCCACCCCTGAGCTCAGTAAACCCTCATACACTATTTCAGTTTTGCAGTACACGCACTCAGCTGTGATACACAGACACACATTTGCTAGTGTTCTGTTTCTCTTTCATCTCCTGTGCTGTCTAGTCATGTGATCTGAGACTGTCACATGTCCCAGAGGTTTTGGAAGGACCTTCAGTGTTTAGACTGAATAGTGGTGGAAGGACCTGCTGGCTCCTTGATCCACCTTTATATTTAGCAGTATCTATCACCTTGTGACACAGCTGAATTTAGGACACCTACTACAGACAAAGGTTTAATCAACATGTCTGAGCCAGGAAGTAAATACAGGTTGTATAAACTACAGGAGTTTACAGAGAAGATAGCCAGCTGGGATAGTTGATAAGGCTACCTCTGAAGCAGAGAGAGTTTGTGCTAAAAAGCCTTGGCTGATGACATCACTGGAATTCATCGGGCAACTTGTGAAATCCAGTATAGACCACAGTAAAGGAAGACAGTCATTAGAGAAGGGAATACGGGTCAATGCCGAAGATGGGACATGTTCATAACAGCTATATTTTTGCATGCTATTTAGTTTATATGCTTTAGAAGCAACAAATTAAAAATATGTAGCACAGATATGTAATATGGCTGTGTTTAAAGAGAAGGTGCCATAAAAAAAATCAATTAAAAAAAATGTAAAGTATTAATGTTTTGATTTAAAAAAAAAATTGCATTTGCTTTTAATGAAGTAAAATATGAAAAATAATTTTAAAAGGTTTGGTATTTCCACTTTTAAACACTAGGGGAGCAGCTGCTAAAATTTGCCATGAAAACCCAGTGTACAACTAGATAATATTACGACTGCAGTAAATATGGACTGAATCGGATCACATGTGTGTGACATCACTCCTCTCCTCCCCTTCTGAGTGTTTGTAAAAAGATAATGGATGAAGTTTAGGATCACAGTGCAGAGCCATTTTGTTGGTGACTGCCAGTGATTTTATTAGTCGGTGCTGCTCACTATCATAAGTTGGGGTTAGATATGTGGAGTGTATCACATGAGCGATTAGATACGCTTAGAGTAATATATGCTGGGGTAAGATAGGTGGAGTGTATTACAAACTGGGATTATTCACAGCAAATGATATCTAGATAGATGTATCTAGATACAGGGCTCAGTGTAATCTATCGCATGATGGGATTAGATACACCCGTCTGGAACGTATCGTGCATGATGGGATTAGATACACTGCTCTGGGGCATATTGCACATGATGGGATTAGATACAGCGCTCTAAGGTGTATCGCGCATGATGGGATTAGATACAGTGCTCTAAGGTGTATCACGCATGATGGGATTAGATACACCGGTCTGGAATGTATCGCGCATGATGTGATTAGATACACTGATCAGGGGCATATCAAACATGATGGGATTAGATACACCAATCTGGGATGTATTGTGCATGATGGGATTAGATACACCGTTCTGGTGCATATTGCGCATTTTATTGGTAACTGCCAGTAATACTGACAAGTAGACAGCGTCACCAAGGACAGCTGGCAGCACCGATTCTGTTAGTTGGTTCTGATCGCTATATCATAAACTGGGGTTAGATACATGACCCTGCTCCCATTGAAGTGGATGGAGCAGGGTAATGCATTACACCACTGTTGTCATATAAGAGGACGGAGCAGGGTCACACATTTCTAAGGGTGCAGTGGTGTAATACGTGATCCTGCTCCGTCCTCTTCTATTGGAGCAGTGGTGTAATGCGTGACCCTGCTCTGTCCACTTCTATGAGAGCAGTGGTGTAATATGTGACCCTGCTCCGTCCACTTCTATAGGAGCAGTGTGGTATTGTGTGAACCCGCTGTCTACTTCTACGGGAGCAGTAATATAGTGAACAGAGCAGGGTCACACATTACACCACTGCTCCTACAGAGGTGTATGGAGTGGGGTCACACATTACACCTCTGCTCACTTAGAAATGTGTAACCCTGCTCTGTCCACTTCTATGGAAGCAGTGGTGTTATTGAATGGATAAATGTCCTGTAGATATATAATTTCACAAGCCCCCTACATATAATAAACTTGCACCCTTTAGTGCATTTCATTTGGCACTTAAAGGCGTTTCCCTTAATAAAGAAATGAATAAACTGTGTGAGGTCCCCCCTATTATTGGTAACCAGCCGAGGTAAATCAGACAACTGGGGGCTTATGTTATCAGGGAAGGTCCCTGGTTATTGGTCCTTTCCCAGCTTAAAAATACAAGCCCCCAGCCGCCCCAGAAGTGTTGCATCACATTAGATGCACCAATTATGGCTCTTTGCCCGGCTCTTCCCGACTGTCCTTGAGCAGTGGCAATTGTAATTGTTTTTGGGGTTAACCGTTATGTCAAAAATCACATCTAGCATTAAGCCCTGGGGTTAGTAATGGAGGGGCATCTATCAGACACCCCCATTACTAACCCAATAATGAAAAAAAAAAAAAAAACACTGGCAGAGAAAAATTTTATTTATAAAAAAAATTCTCCCCTGGTTCACAAATTTATTTTTGAAAAAAACAAAAAAAAACAAAAGAGGTCCTATGTAGTCCAGAGAATCCTACGTAGTCCATGGAAACCTGAAAAACAGAAAAAGAGTAATAAAGACAAGACACTGTCCCTCGTTCACTAACTTATTAAAAAAAACGTTCCCATGCAAGTCTGAAGCAGTCCATGGCAACGCTCCATAGGACGTAGCAGAAGTCACTCAAGCTCCCACAGCGCTCTGCGACATCCGGCGGCTGTGATGAACAGTGATGTCAGTATCTACACCGCTCATCAGAGTCGCATAGTGCCCCACAGTATAATGGGACCATATAGTGCTCCATAAAGTAGAATAGCCCCATATACTGCTCCATACAGTAAAATAGCCCCATATACTGTCCCACACTATAATGGCCCCATATAGGGCTCGATACACTATAATGGCCCCGTATAGTGCTCCATGCACTATAATGGCCCCATATAGTGCTCCATTCAGAATAATGGCCCCATATAGTGCTCTATACAGTATAATGGCCTCATTGTCTACCAAAGTATAATGGGCCCCATATACTGCCACACAGTATAATGGTCCCATATACTGCACCAAAGTATAATGGGTCCACAGTGCTCAATACAATACAATGGCTCCATATAGTGACCCTCCATTCTGGTATATGGCCCCTCAGTCTGGTTTATATAGCCCCCTCCAACCTGGTATATCATCACATCCTCTTGGTATATATGGCCCCCTCCAGCCTGGCATATATGGCCCCATACAGCCCGGCATATATGGCCCCTTCCAGCCCGGCATATATGGCCCCTTCCAGCCCGGCATATATGGCCCCCTCCAGCCCATCTTGATACATATATGGCCCCTCTACCCATCTCCACCTGGTATATATGGCCCCTCCACCCATCCCCACCTGGTATATATGGCCCCTCCATCCATCCCCACCTTGCATATATGGCCCCTCCATCCATCCCCACCTGGTATATATGGCCCCTCCATCCATCCCCACCTGGTATATACAGTACAGACCAAAAGTTTGGACACACCTTCTCATTTTAAGAAATTTCTGTATTTTCATGACTATGAAAATTGTACATTCACACTGAAGGCATCAAAACTATGAATTAACACATGTGGAATTATATACTTAACAAAAAAGTGTGAAACAACTGAAAATATGTCTTATATTCTAGGTTCTTCAAAGTAGCCACCTTTTGCTTTAATGACTGCTTTGCACACTCTTGGCATTCTCTTGATGAGCTTCAAGAGGTAGTCACCGGAAATGGTTTTCACTTCACAGGTGTGCCCTGTCAGGTTTAATAAGTTGGATTTCTTGCCTTATAAATGGGGTTGGGACCATCAGTTGTGTTGTGCAGAAGTCAGGTGGACACACAGCTAATAATACAAATTCTAACAGTCTATTCAGTAGGACTATGTCAAGAAAAAAGCGGCTAAGTAAAGAAAAACGAGTGGCCATCATTACTTTAAGAAATGAAGGTCAGTCAGTCGGAAAAATTGGGCAAACCTTGAATGTGTCCCCAAGTGCAGTTGCAAAAACTATCAAGCGCTGCAAAGAAACTTGCTCACATGAGGACCGCCCCAGGAAAGGAAGACAAAGAGTCACTTCTGCTTCTGAGGATAAGTTTATCTGAGTCACAAGCCTCAGAAATCGCAGGTTAACAGCAGCTCACATTAGAGACCAGATCAATGCCTCAGAATTCTAGCAGCAGACACATCTCTACAACAATTGTTAAGAGGAGACTTTGTGTAGCAGGCCTTCATGGTAAAATAGCTGCTAGGAAACCACTGCTAAGGACAGGCAACAAGCAGAAGAGCCTTGTTTGGGCTAAAGTACACAAGGAATGGACATTAGACCAGTGGAAATCTGTGCTTTGGTCTGATGAGTCCAAATTTGAGATCTTTGGTTCCAACCACCGTGTCTTTGTGCGATGCAGAAAAGGTGAACGGATGGACTCTACATGCCTGGTTCCCACCGTGAAGCATGGAAGAGGAGGTGTGATGGTGTGGGGGTGCTTTGCTGGTGACACTGTTGGGGATTTATTCAAAATTGAAGGCATACTGAACCAGCATGGCTACCACAGCATCTTGCAGCGGCATGCTATTCCATCCGGCTTGCGTTTAGTTGGACCATCATTTATTTTTCAACAGGGCAATGACCCGAAACACACCTTCAGACTGTGTAAGGGCTATTTGACCAAGAAGGAGAGTGATGGGGTGCTACGCCAGATGACCTGGCCTCCACAGTCACCAGACCTGAACCCAATCGAGATGGTTAGGGGTGAGCTGGACAGCAGAGTGAAGGCAAAAGGGCCAACAAGTGCTAAGCATCTCTGGGAACTCCTTCAAGATTGTTGGAAGACCATTTCCGGTGACTACCTCTTGAAGCTCATCAAGAGAATGCCAAGAGTGTGCAAAGCAATCATCAAAACAAAAGGTGGCTACTTTGAAGAACCTAGAATATAAGACATATTTTCAGTTGTTTCACACTTTTTTGTTAAGTATATAATTCCACATGTGTTAATTCATAGTTTTGATGCCTTCAGTGTGAATGTACAATTTTCAGTCATGAAAATACAGAAAAATCTTTAAATGAGAAGGTGTGTCCAAACTTTTGGTCTGTACTGTATGCCCCCTCCATCCATCCCCACCTGGTATATATGCCCCCTCCATCCATCCCCACCTGGTATATATGCCCCCTCCATCCATCCCCCTTTCTGGTATTTATGGCCCCCTCCATCCATCCCCATCCTGGTATATATGGCCCACTCCATCCATCCCCATCCTGGTATATATGGCCCCCTCCATCCATCCCCACCCTGGTATATATGGCCCCCTCCATCCATCCCCATCTTGGTATATATGGCCCCCTCCATCCATCCCTATCCTGGTATATATGGCCCCCTCCATCCATCCCCATCCTGGTATATATGGCCCCTTCCATTCATCCCCATCCTGGTATATATGGCCCCTTCCATTCATCCCCATCCTGGTATATATGGCCCCTTCCATTCATCCCCATCCTGGTATATATGGCCCCTTCCATTCATCCCCATCCTGGTATATATGGCCCCTTCCATTCATCCCCATCCTGGTATATATGGCCCCTTCCATTCATCCCCATCCTGGTATATATGGCCCCTCCATCCATCCCCATCCTGGTATATATGGCCCCTCCATCCATCCCCATCCTGGTATATATGCCCCCTCCATCCATCCCATCCTGGTATACAACCCCTGGCAAAATATATGGAATCAACGGGCTCGGAGGATATTCATTCAGTTGTTTAATGTTGTTGAAAAAAAGCAGATCACAGACATGGCACAAAACTAAAGTAATTTCAAATGGCAACTTTAGGGCTTTAAGAAACACTAAAAGAAATCAAGATTAAAAATGTGGTACTCAGTAAGGGTAATTTTTTTCAGACCAAGCAGAGGGAAAAAATTATGGAATCACTCAATTCTGAGGAAAAAGTTATGAAATCATGAAAAACACACACAAAAGATCAATCCAATACATCACTAGTATTTTTTTGCACCACCTCTGGATTTAATAACATCTTGCAGTCTCTGAGGCATGGACTTAATGAGTGACAAATAGTGTTCAGCGAGCACTAAAATGCTCAGGTGCTCGAAGCTCGGGCCAAGCTCGCCGTGATACTCGGGTGCTTGACCAGAGCAACGAGCCCAATGTTAGTCTATGGGAGACCCGAGAATTTTTGCTGTGGCACCCCCGGCAGTCTTTTAAAAGCCTAACAAGTGCCCAAAACGATAGTGACAGTGCTCAAATGACATGGGGACAGCATAAGGATCGCCCTAGGAAGCATTTCTGTCCCCCAGGTCACTGCTGTCAACAACATGGTCAGAGGTATTAAGCCACTTAAGGGCTAACAATAAAACGTTCAAGAACGAAACTGAAACTGCTTTCCTGTGAAATATGTTAAGGAATTTCCTTTCCAGGATAAATACTTGTGTATAAGGTAAAATAAATAACCAAAAAAAAAAAATACTCCTCCACACCTTGGGCTATGTTCACAAGTAGCATTTTTTATGCATTTTTGCACTTTTGTATTGCTTTAAACCATGACAAATGCATTCACCGGGAAATGTCATTTTAACATTTTACAACCTTATCTGGCCATGTGCTGTGAGACACATGCATACCATGCTGAAAAGACATGGGAACAGCATGGGGAAGACCCCTTGAAGCATCTGACACCCAGGTCACTGCCTATAAGTGTGCCCATCAGAAGTCATCCTTGCCGCATCAGAAGATGCAGACTTGCAACTATCCCCATGCAAGTTCTTGTCCCAGGGCAGTGTTCAATTGTACCTCCCCCATTCCTTGCAATGCAAGCGCAAGTATGCAGCCTGCCACCCACCCACCCCCAGGCTGCAATACCATACTGCTTTCTTGCTTGCACTTGAAATTGGGCCTTTTAGGCATGTGGAGGCGGAATCTGGCCACGTCATGGCTGCGTTGGCGGCCTGGTATCCATACTCAGTCCCCAGCCGCCCGGTGGCTGGGTGTCCACACTCGGTCCCCAGCCACCTGGGGGCAGCCAGGTGTCCATACTCGGTCCCCAGCCACCCTGATTTCTCCTGTCACCTTCCCCCACACTTTTCTTAGCCTGGCCTGCTTTAGGGCAGCATTGGACGAGCCCACCAGAGAACCGGACTCCTCCGTTGGGCCCTGGCTTCTCCATCAGGGGAGTTGAGAGTGCCAAGGTGAGGACCATGATGATGATAATACAAGTGAGCATCTGCTTTGTTTTCTTGGAATGCAAGCGCATGTATGTAGTAGCGGCTAGGCCTGAGGTGGTCAGCGTTTTGGCGCATATCCTACCTCCTCCGAGGATTGCTGGATGTTTTCCTGCTACTATCCCAGTTCTATGACTCCCGTTAAAACAAAGCTTCAGGTGATAAATGATGGATGAGGTAGTGGCAAAGGAGAAAGAGCAGGAGGAACAGGGACCATTCACATCAATATCAGGCCAGTCAACCACATATGTCTTGTAGGATATGTTTCTGTAACAGAATGAGCAGTTCGGCTACACAGTTATAGGGCATACAGTGAGTGCAATGCCTACCAAAAATTTTGAGGCACTCCAATGCCCCTTGGAAATGACATGGAGGTCAGAGGGCCTTAACTAAACCGTTTTTTCCATTTCTAGCAACTGGGTCTCCTGTACAGTGTTGGCCTAAGCAGTGAATGGAAGGCTTTCCAAAAATTATGAGGAACTGCAATGCCCCTTGAAACAGACGTGGATTACAGCGTACTAAAAACCTTCTACCCATTAATGGGGAGTGGGTCTACCTTAGTTTTCGCCTTTTCATTGAAAAGCAAAAGCTGACTAAAATTAGGAGGAAATGCAATGCCCGTTGGAAGAGTCGTGGAGGTTAGAGGTAATTAAAAACAACATTTCAATGCCCCTGTGGAGTTAAGAGTGGTTTAACAAGAGGCTTTTAATGCCCCTCAGAAGAGACGTGGAGGTCCCGGTAGCTTAACAAGATGCTTTTAATGCCCTCAGAAGAGACGTGGAGGTCCCAGTAGCTTAACTAGACGCTTTTAATGCCCCTCAGAGAGACGTGGAGGTCCCAGTAGCTTAACAAGACGCTTTTAATGCCCCTCAGAAGAGACGTGGAGGTCCCAATAGATTAACAAGACGCTTTTAATGCCCCTCGGAAAAGTGGTGGAGGTCCCAGTAGCTTAACAAGACGCTTTTAATGCACCTCAGAAGAGATGTTGAGGTCCCAGTAGCTTAACAAGACGCTTTTAATGCCCCTCAGAAGAGACGTGGAGGTCCCAGTAGCTTAACAAGACGCTTTTAATGCCCCTCGGAAAAGTGGTGGATGTCCCAGTAGCTTAACAAGACGCTTTTAATGCCCCTCGGAAAAGTGGTGGAGGTCCCAGTAGCTTAACAAGACGCTTTTAATTCCCCTCAGAAGAGACGTGAAGGTCCCAGTAGCTTAACAAGATGCTTTTAAAGCCCCTCGAAAAGTGGTGGAGGTCCCAGTAGCTTAACAAGACGCTTTTAATGCCCCTCAGAAGAGATGTTGAGGTCCCAGTAGCTTAACAAGACGCTTTTAATGCCCCTCAGAAGAGATGTGGAGGTCCAAGCAGCTTAACAAGACGATTTTAATGCCCCTCGGAAAAGTGGTCGAGGTCACAGAAGCTTAACAAGACACTTTAAATGCCCCTCGGAAAAGTGGTGGAGGTCGCAGAAGCTTAACAAGACACTTTTAATGCCCCTCGGAAAAGTGGTGGAGGTCGCAATAGCTTAACAAGACGCTTTTAATGCCCCTTACAAGAGCCAACCAATACAGCATATTACAAACATTATTCCCATGATTGGGGAGTGAGTCTCCCATAGTCTTTGCTTATGCCTTCCAAGCAAAAGCTGCCAAAAATTAGGATGGAGGAACTTGCAATGCCCCTTACAAGAGCAATGCAGTACAGCATATTACAAACATTATTCCCATTATTGGGGAGTGTGTCTCCCATAGTCTTTGCTTATGCCTTCCAAGCAAAAGCTGCCAAAAATTAGGATGGAGGAACTTGCAATGCCCCTTACGAGAGCCATGCAGTACAGCATATTACAAACATTATTCCCATTATTGGGGGGGTTGTCTCCCATAGTCTTTGCTTATGTCTTCCAAGCAAAAGCTGACAAAAAATAGGACGAAGGAACTTGCAATGCCCCTTTCAAGAGCCATGCAGTACAGCATATTACAAACATTATTCCCATTATTGGGGAGTGTGTCTCCCATAGTCTTTGCTTATGCCTTCCAAGCAAAAGCTGCCAAAAATTAGGACGGAGGAACTAGCAATGCCCCTTACAAGAGCCATACAGTACTGCATATTACAAACAATATTCCCATTATTTGGGAGTGGGTCTCCCACAGTCTTTGCTTATGCCTTCCAAGCAAAAGCTGACAAAAATAAGGACGGAGGAACTTTCAATAATGGCAACACGGACCACAGTAACCCTGGTGGTATAGTGATGATGGAGGCTGGGGATAAGGAGAAGAACATAAAACAGCCGAAATGAGGAAGCGTATACCCATGTGTGGGTGTGAAGCGGTGCATGTGAATACATCTTCCGAAAAAACACAGTGGATTTGACTTTATGTTACTCTGCTGTCATTTGGTGGTGATGAGAAGTCTGGCCTAATCCAGCCCTTGTTTATTTTGGTAAGGGTCAGCTTGTCAGCATTGTCAGTTGACAGGCGAGTGCGCTTATCAGTTATAATTCCCCCAGCGGCAATAAAAACAAGCTCCGATAACACGCTAGCGGCAGGGCAGGCCAGGACCTCCAAGTCGTACAGAGCAAGTTCATTCCAAGTGTCCAGCTTGGATACCCAATAATTAAAAGGCACAGAGGAATCACAGAGGACGCTGGTACGGTCAGCAAGGTACTCCCTCACCATGTTTTGAAACTTTCCACGCCTTGTGAGAGTACCCCACCCCTCAGGGCCTGTAAGCTGGGCGGGTCTCAGAAATCTGTCCCAGAACGTTGACAGCGTTCCTCTGCCTCTGCTGGATTGGAGTTGCCTCTTTCTTGCTTGTATGCCTTGGTTGGTCAACGAACTGTGACCTCTGCTGCTAGCGTGTTCAGATGGGAACTTTTTTAACAGTTCTGCAGCAAGGGCCTTCAGGTACTGCCCCATTTTTGTAGACCTCTCCACCTCAGGAATAAGAGAGTGAAAGTTCTCCTTGTAGCGGGGGTCTAAAAGTGTCACCAACCAGTAATGACTGTCAACCAACATTTTGACAACGTGAGGGTCACGGTTAAGGCAGCGTAACAAAGTCAGCCATGCGTGCCAGACTGGTAACGGGCAAGACTTCCATGTCCTCACCAAGATGACAACTGACCATGCTCTCCTCCTCCTCCTCCTCCCCCCTGTCCTCTGGCCACCCACGCTGAACCGACGGTATGGCAGTTGTACAGGTACTACCGTCTACAGCGCATGATACAAGCTCCTGTTCTTCCTCCTCTTCCTCCTCCTCTCCCTCATTGTCCCCCAATGCACATTGGGATGAGATGAGACTGGGCTGTGTGTAATCGACCGCTATGGCTTCTTGATCCATCTCATCATACTCTGGCTGCAATGCCTCCTCTTTAATTCTCTGCAAAGAGCGTTGCAAAAGACAGACAAGTGGATTGCTGCTGACGCTAATGTGGTGTCATTGCTACTCACCATCTGGGTGGACTCCTCAAAGTTTGTCAAGATGGTACATATGTCAGACATCCAGGTCCACTCCTGAGGTCTTATGTGTGGAGTCTGACCTGAATATCGATGGCCTTGTTGCAACTGGTACTCCACAACTGCTCTCTTCTGCTCACAAATCCTTTGCAACTTGTGGAGGGTAGAGTTCCAATGTGTGGGGACATCACACACCAGTCAGTGTGACGGAAGCTGCAAACGCTGCTACAACACAGCAAGGGCGGCGGAAGCTGTAGCTGACTTGCGAAAATGAGCTGACAGGCGGCGAACTTTGACGAGCAGATCTGGCAACTCGGGGTACGATTTAAGAAACCGCTGAACCACGAGGTTAAGCACATGAGCCAGGCATGGTACATGTGTGATCTCGCCTCGCCTCAGAGCCGCTACCAGGTTACGGCCATTGTCACACACGACCATGCCTGGATATAGGTTCAGCGGTCTCATCCACAGATCTGCCTGCTCTTTCACAGCTGTCCCCAACTCACAAGCAGTGTGAGGTTTCTCACCTAAGCTTAGGAGTTTCAGCACAGCTGTTGCCGCTTGGCGGAGGCAGTACTGCAGTGCTTCCAGCTTGTAACTGATTTGTTGATATATGAGATGGAGGCTGAACATGAGGAGGAGGAAGAGGATGATGCGCAGGAACTGTACACTGTGAGGGCAACTCTGACTGACATAGGGCCCGCAATCCTCGGTGTGGGGAGGATGTGTTCTGTCCCAAGGTCTGACTGGGTCCCGGCTTCCACTATGTTTACCCAGTGTGCCATCAGGGAGATGTACCGTCCCTGGACACAAGCACTTGTCCACGTGTCCGTTGTCAGGTGGACTCTCCCAGTAACTGCGTTGTTGAGGGAACGGCAGATGTTTTGGGACACGTGCTTGTGTAGTGTGGGGATGGCACACCGGGCAAAATAGTGTCGGCTGGGGACCAAGTACCGAGGGACGGCCACCGCCATAAGGTTGCGGAAGGATTCCGTCTCCATCAGCCTAAATGGCAGCATTTCCAACGCAAGCAGTCATGAAATGTGTGAATTTAGGACTGTGGCCTGTGGGGCTTTAGCTGCGAATTTCCGCTTTCGCTCAAAGTTCTGGGATATGGACAATTGAACGCTGCGGTGGGACATGGACGTGGACATTGATGCTGTTTCTTGAGAAACTGCCATAACAAGTGAAGACTGAGAGGAGGGGGCATCTTTGCATGCAGTATGGACAGGGGATTGCCTTGCACACACAACAGGTGGTTCTATTGCATGCACAACAGCGGAAGAAGCAGTGGTTACACCCTCTGACACTGGTCGTGGACCCTGGGGTTTGCCCCACAAAGTCGGGTGCTTTGCTGCCATGTGCCTGATCATGCTGGTGGTGGTCAGGCTGGTAGTTTTGGCACCCCTGCTGATGCTGGCATGGCAGGTGGTAGAAATGGCCTTTTTGGGGTTATCAGCAGAGTCTTTAAAAAAATTCCAGACTCTGGAAGACCTACCGGTTGTACTGGCAACATCCCTCGTGTTGGTGTTACGGTGAACGGTTGCCCGCCTTCTGTCTGCGGCAACCACACTGCTTCTTCCTGCCTGTTGGGGTACTCTGCCTCCCTCCCCCTGTGTGCTGCTGGCCTCACTCTGCATGTCCTCCTGCCACGTTGGGTCAGTTACTAGATCATCCACCACCTCCTCCTCTTCCACTTGCACACCACGATCCTCCTCCTCACTTCCTGGCAATTGTGTCTCGTCATCGTCCACCTCTTATGACAAATTGCCAGCGTCAACTTCCTGTGGCCTTGGCTGTTCAAATATTTGGGCACCGCTACATGGTTTCTCCTCTTCCACCACTTCAAGCGTATCAGGCGAGGGGCCCAAATATGAAAATGGACCAGTGAACAGCTCTTCAGAGTGTCCAAGTGTGGGATCGGTTGCTGTCTGACGACACTCGGCATGGTGGGAGGAAGGAGCATCAGGGTGAGGAAGATTATGCGGTCGAGACTCACGGCTACTAAGAGTTGATCGTGTGGAAGACAGAACGGAGGTGGTGGTGCCCAGGTAACTGGAAGTACTATCTGCTATCCAATTAATAACCTGTTAACACTGATCAGTTTGCAGTACTGGTGTTGTTGTGTGGTTCCCTAGTAATTCGGTCAAGAAATGGTAGCGAGAAGATGTGACTGTTGGTTGTGGCACATTTTCACCTTGGCCACGGCCCCGTCCTCTGCACGCACCATCACCAGAACGTCCACTTCCACGTCCCTTGCCACGCGCCTTGCCCATTGTAAAGAAGTAAAATAGCTTACACTCGCACTATCAATGGAAAAAGGGTAATAAAAAGTAGATTAGAACCGTGGAAGAGGAAAACCACAGTTCTATTTCTCTGGCCTACACCCGACTCTTAAACAATCTGAACAATCAGGGAGAAACTATTACTGTTTTCTTTACGGAAAAAATACCAAAAGCTGAATAATAGAGATTTTTTTACCATGTTACAGCAAAACCACAGTTATAATTTACTGGTGCATACCAGACTTTTTTAAATATATATATTTGCGGATGAACAGTGGGCGACACACTCAAACTGTTTTTTTTAGATACAAATGGCCCAAAAGTGATAATACAGAGATTTGACCCGTGGAACTGCAAAATCACACTTGTATTTCTCGGGCCTACGCCAGACTATTTTCAACAGATATATTTGTGTCTGAACAATCAGGAGACACTATTTATTTTTTACGGCAAAAATTGCCAAAAGCAGAATAATAGAGATTTTTTACCGTGGAACAGCAAAACAACAGTTATAATTTACTGGTGTATACCAGACTTTTTAAAATATATATATTTGCGACTGAACAGTGAGCGACACACAAACTGTTTTTTTTAGATACAAATGGTCCATGGAACTGCAAAACCACACTTCTATTTCTCTGCCTACACCACACTATTTTCAACAGATAAATTTGTGTCTGAAAAATCAAAGACAAACTTTTTTTTTTGGGGGGGGGGGGCACACCAAAAGGTTAATAAGATGGGTATTTGTACAGTGTGGAGGAAAAAAAAAGAGGATTTAGATGAAAAAAAAGGATTTTTGCTGGCCCCTGAGACCTGGAGCTAAGTCCAGCAATTTCAGCAACAGGAGCACACAGGACTGTAATGCAGCGTTTGCTGGTATAACCACTGCGTCTCCTATACAGCCTGCCTGATATCTGGGATGGATATTAGTCCTGAGAAGGACTGTTTGTTTGATCTGGCAGCCTTTACAGACCCTACACTAACTATTTCGCAGGATATATCTCTCCCTAAATCAGCAGCGCTGTCCCTACACTGTCTGATCCGGAGCAACTGTGTCCAAGATGGCGGCGCCCGGTTTTAAATACTCGAGGTGACGCTGTGCGGCCAGCCAATCACTGTAATGCCCACAACCAACATGGCTGCAGCATTACAGTGACTGGCTGGCAATCCCTGCATGTTCATTGGCTCTGTAAAGAGTGCCAAACATGCAGGGCGGAGACCCGAGCTCCCGCCCGAGTAACCCGGAAATGCTCGGTGCTCGCCGAACATCCCGAGTAGCGTGTTGCTCGGGCGAGTACCGAGCAGTGTCGAGCATGCTTGCTCAACACTAGTAACAAACAGTACTCTTCATCAATCTGGCTCCAACTTTCTCTGATTGCTGTTGCCAGATCAGCTTTGCAGGTTGGAACCTTGTCATGGACCATTTTCTTCCACTTCCAAAGATTTTCAATTGGATTGAGATCCAGACTATTTGCAGGCCATGACATTGACCCTATGTGTCTTCTTTCAAGGAATGTTTTCACAGTTTTTGCTCTATGGCAGTATGCATTATCATCTTGAAAAATGATATCATCATCCCCAAACACCCTTTCAATTGATGGGATAAGAAAACTGTCTAAAATACCAATGTAAACTTGGGCATTTATTGAAGATGTAATGATAGCCATCTCCCCATTGCCTTTACCTGACATGCAGCCCCATATCAATGACTGTGGAAATTTGCATGTTCTCTTCATGCAGTCATCTTTATAAATCTCATTGGAATGTCACCAAACAAAAGTTCCAGCATCATCACCTTGCCCAATACAGATTCACGATTCATCACTGAATATGACTTTCATCCAGCCATCCACAGTCCACGATTGCTTTTCCTTAGCCCATTGTAACCTTGTTTTTTTCTGTTTAGGTGTTAATGATGGCTTTTGTTTAGCTTTTCTGTATGTAAATCCCATTTCCTTTAGGCGGTTTCGTATAGTTTGGTCACAGACATTGACTCCAGTCAGTTTCCTCCCATTCGTTTCTCATTTGTTTTGTTGTGCATTTCCTGTTTTGGAGACATATTGCTTTAAGTTTCCGGTCTTGACGTTTTGATGTCTTCCTTGGTCTACCAGTATGTTTGCCTTTAACAAGCTTCCCATGTTTGTATTTGGTCCAGATTTTAGACAACTGACTGTGAACAACATACATCTTTTGCAACATTGCATGATGATTTACCTTCTTTTAAGAGTTTGATAATCCTCTCCTTTGTTTCAATTGACATCTCTCGTGTTGGAGCCATGATTCATGTCAGTCCACTTGGTGCAACAGCTCTCCAAGGTGTGATCACTCCTTTTTAGATGCAGACTAATGAGCAGATCTAATTTGATGCAGGTGTTAGTTTTGGAAATGAAAATTTACAGGGTGATTCCATATTTTTTTCCTCAGAATTGAGTAATTCCATAATTTTTTCCCTCTGCTTCGTCTGAAAAAAATTACCCTTACTGAGTACCACATTTTTAATCTTGATTTCTTTTAGTGTTTCTTAAAGCCCTAAAGTTGCCATTTGAAATGACTTTAGTTTTGTGCCATGTCTGTGATCTGCTTTTTTTCAACAACATTAAATAACTGAATGAACATCCTCCGAGCCCGTTGATTCCATAATTTTCACCAGGGGTTGTATATGGCCCCTCCATCCATCCCATCCTGGTATATATGGCCCCCTCCATCCATCCCATCCTTGTATATATGGCCCCCTTCATCCATCCATCTCATCCTGGTATATATGGTCCCCTCCATCCATCCCATCCTGGTATATATATCCCCTCCATCCATCTCTACAATGCATAGAGAAAAAAACCAAACAGTTGCACTTACCTTCCCATCACTCCTACGCAGCACTAAGACCAATCCTGTCTATTCAGAGCAGAGCAGATAGATTATCTCCCTGTTGTGTTCCGAACAGGTAGGCAGGGAGTAGTGACTGTACTGTAATACTGATGACAGGCTGTGATCACCGCTCATCGCCGCCGCACATACTCACCCAGAACCTTCGCTCCCCGGCTACTTCTCCCACCTGCAGATCCTGTCATCACATGCACTGAGCAGTGCGTGTGATGACAGGGGGAAAATGAAGGCCACAGCATACACCATGGGCTACAACAAAATAGCCGCAATCTATTCCCACAGCTGCAACCTGGACAGCCCAAAGGGAATGCCCACATCGCAGCTAAGAGGCAGGAGAAAGGCCTCAATACAAGAGATGCGGTCGCCATCCAACTACAGTCTCTTATGCCCAGGGATGCCATAACAGAGGTGTGTAAGTGTCCTGCTCGGACAATTACACACACCTCAAATGAAAATGGCAGCTCCCAGTGGCTGAAATAAAAATGTATAAAAAAATATTAATGTATTTAATTGAATTTTGTATTAAAAATATAAAAACTATTAATACGAAAATTAAATCACAGCACCTTCCCTTTAAGAACCCTAATAATCTTTTTATAATTTGACAACAAAACCTTTTAATAACCATCATCAGAGGGTGCAATAAAGCCTTTTCATCAGTAATTCTTATTCCTAAATAGTGATATGCTTGTAATTTCAAATACAGATGCACAGGCAACCAGCACTCCAGCGACTCAGTCCTTGTGCAGAGATTCCAGAAGTCTGGACCCGTGGAAGCGTGATAGATACACGAAACGGCCGTCGTCCGCAAAAGGTGTCGCTTCCCTGCATTTTTAATGGAAATGGAATAAAAGAAGATTTTATTACATCGGTGTGCCACCTCACTTTCTTCATGTATAAATTGTAATTTCATATTTTAATTAACAGCACATCAATGAGCTAATAGCATATCAATAATAAAATGCATAATGCGATTGGATCCCAACTTGAAACTATATTAAACAGTTTTTCCACACAGTGCCCATAAAGCTGCTATATTTATAACTCTTCTCAATAGATATATAATCTTTATGGCCCTGACCTTTAGCATTTTAAGTGAAATTAAAGTACCATATTTTTTGGACTATAAGACGCACCGGACCATAAGACGCACCCCAAATTTTGGGATGGAAAATAGAAAAAAAAATGTTATAAGATGGGAATCCATCTTATAGTCTGAATAGATACGGTATATAGGTATCTTACCTGGGGGGCGGTGGAACGAGGGTTACAGGAAGCAGGGTCCCTCAGGAAGCCGGCGGCTGCAGCAGAAGAGTTGAGATGCTGTGGAGCCTGTGCCGGGCATGTGCCTGGCTGGGGCTTTTAGCCAGTCTGGCCTTCTCCTCTGCTGGGGCCTGTGGCCTGTACTGGGCTGGGGACAGTGAAGCAGAGCAGCCTGCGCAGGTTTCCGCTGTGCGCGGCCATCTTCCTAGAGCGGTGATCTACCGGAAAATGGCCGCCGGTCTGAGCATGCGCCGACTCGGGCAGCCATTTTCCTGTAGATCACAGCTCTAGGAAGATGGCTGCACACATCGGAAAGCTGCATCGCTGCCTGACGCCGCTCACAGCCCGACACTGGCCCCAGCACCAGCCAGGCGCAGGTTCCGGCCCCAGCCATTCTGCCTCAACTCTGCTGCAACCGCTGCTACTATCATCACATTCCTGAAGGAGGGGGGGTCCTGCAATCCCGCTTCACCACCACCGCAGGCAACATTTGGACCATAAGACGCACCCCCCCCATTTTCCTCCCAAAAATTGGGGGGAAAAAAGTGTGTCTTATGGTCTGAAAAATGCGGTACATTTTAAACCAAAATATTTTCCTGTTGCTTGGTGGTAAAGATTTTTTAAAAAATGATCCAAAGAATTGAGGACTGTGTTATTTGTACTAATTGGGAAAACATTTCCTTTATTAGAAATGTTTATTAAATAATTAGAATAAATTAATTTATTTTAATTTCGATTTCATGTGAATACATACATCATTCTGAAGAAACAAATTATGTATTTAATCTAAGATGATAAACAAAATATTACATTTTTGAAAGTAGATTTTAATAGAATAAATATGTCAGAATTGACTTGCATGACATTGCTTTGACATCCATTTAACATGACCATATTGTTAATGTTATACCTTTTTCAATGGCCCATAACCAAAACACTGGCTAAATGTGCTCAGACCTCACATGTTCTGTACTCTTTGTGCACCATTGAAGAACTTGTTTGGTCACTTTATGGTCAGCTAAAATAAACACATAGACCACCATCAACACTACAATGTTAGAGCTAATGTGCAACGCAGGAGTAAAAAGAGGATATTTTCCCGGAGATGAACTTTAGCAATAACAAACACTACAGCACATCCATTTGAATGTGTTAAACTTCAGCACAAGGTGAATGAATTCCTAGCCAACCTGAATGAATTCCAAGCCAATCTGAATGAATTCCTAGCCAATCTGATTGGTCTCATTTAATTACATTTTGAATATAAATTCTTCTAATTAAATATGTTGCATTCATTTTCCCTTTCAGAGCAGATATTGGGAATCACCACTATATATGTAGACCTCAAACTATATTTGTCATGTTTAAAAAAATAATGATGCCATGTCCATATAGCCCATATAGTTGACATCATATATCAAATATTTTATAGAGGCACTCAGAAAACAGCTTTAAAAACCATTGAAAGTTATTTTTTTTATTTCCTAAACATTAACAGAGGTGTTTCTAGTGTAAAAAATATCAGGGTCCAAGCCTCATGACATATTTTGCCGCCTTCCCCCCTTACCAATGCAAGACCTTGTAAATATCACAGATAACACACTGATAACTCTGGGTACAGATAAACAGTAGATGCTTCCTGCAGTCCTATGTAACACCTCAGAATACTCAGTGATAACTGTGCACAGAAAGTATAGTAGATGTTACTTACAGTCCCATGTAATATAACAGACCATAGAGTAATAATTCTAAGTAGAGATAATGTAATAAATGTTACTAGTACTCTATCACACCACAGATAACACAGTAATACATTTGAGTGCAGATAATGTAATAAATGCTACAAGTCTTATGTAACACCATAGATAACACAGTGATAATTCTCTAAATGCAGATGATGTAGTAGATTTTACCTGCAGTCCTACGTAACACCACAGATTCGAGTGCTAACTTAGTACAGATAATTAGTGATGGGCAAGCACTAAAATGCTCGGGTGCTCGATACTTGGGTTGAGCACACTGGAATACTCGGGTGCTCGACCCGAGCAACGAGCCCAATGTAAGTCTATGGGAAGCGCAAGCATTTTTCCAGCGGCTCCCCTCGGCGGTCTGCAAAGGGCCTAAAAATTGCCCAAATTGATGGGTATAGTGCTTAAATGCATGGGAACAGCATGGGGAAGACCCCTGGAAGCATTTCTGACTTCCAGGTCACTGATGTCAAACAACGTTGTCAGAGGTATTAAGCCACTTTTACAGACTCACAATAAAACATACAAAAACGAAACCACAATGGATTTTCCTGGGAAATATGTTAAGGAACATCCTTTTCAGGGTAATGACTTGTATATAAGGAAAAATAAAAAAACAAAAACAAAAATACTCCTCCACATCATAGGCTATGTTCACACGTAGCGTTTTTGATGCGTTTTTGCACTTTTGTATTGCTTTCAACGGTGACAAATGCATTCACCAGGAAATGCCATTTTAATATTTTACAACCTTATCTGGCCATGTGGGGTGTGAGACATGATCAGACACATCCGGTTTCATTAATGAAGGAGGGGACTCAGTCACAAAGCCTATTTTTATAGGGCCAGCAGGCGGCCTTTACTATTCTTAAAGGGCCAGCAGTCGGCCCTCACTATTCTTAGAGAGCCATCAGCCGGCTATGCTTAGTTGGTCCCATTTCTAAAGAGTGGGTCTCCTATGCTGTTATTGCATCACCTCCTGAAGAAGGCGCTCTGCCAAAACGTGCGTCGGGGTGGACACATGTCTGACATATGGGAGTTATTCAAATTAATTGTAAGTCATTCTTCATACCATTACATACCTTATCATATAGTTAAATTGTACTGGAGGATTCTTATTCTGTGTTTACTATTCACGGTCATCTTCACTGCCTTTTCCCCCTACTACTATTATACACCGTCAGTGATAGGTTTTGATTATGCACTGATGTTATATCATATGTTGGCACTATGTAGTTTACTCTACCTCTTTACATTATAATTTTGTATATAATATGGTGTCATTTTCATTATTTTTTATTTTTTATTTTTCCTCTTACACTTACATGACTTTATGACATATTATCCTTATATAATTCTTTGGGGGCTTACACTCCCCCATACTCCTAATATTTGTAGCACTGGTACTTTCTATTTATTACTCACTTTTTAAACACACTATGTGTATTTTGTTTTTTGTTTTTATCTCCTATCTCTTGTATTTATATAAACAACCTTCCTCCTTTTGTTCTCTCCCTCCTTTTGTTCTCTCCCTCATGAACTATTATTTATTATTTTTTAATCAGACATTCGCCCCTGCTTTTAATATCTTTAATTATTTTTTATTGTCATCACCTGTCTATTAATAAAAATGAGATTATTCACCTTACTTTGATATTTGGGACTTTATGATCGGCTTTCTTCTCCGCTTCTTGTTTTATGTTTTTTCCGATTGTCCCTTTTGCCTATATTAGTCCTTTACTCCGGGTGGTCTAATACTGCATATAATTGAATATATATACTCATACCATTTACCACCGGAGGTATATCTTTGGCTTCCTTGTACTATATTAATACTGTTATTGCATATACAGTGAGTGGCAGGGCTGCTCAAAATTTGGGCGCACCCAAATACTCTTTTGAAAATTTGGTTGCCCTCCAATACCCCTTTGAAGAGACTTAGAGGAGGGCCTCCTGAAATAAAATGTTCCCATTATTAGGAAGTGGGTCTCCCATTGTGTTTGCCTATGCAGTGAAGGCAAGGGTTGCCAAAATTTGGGAGGCACTCCAATGCCCCTTGGAAGAGATGTGGATGAGGGCTTCATAAAAAAATGTTCCCATTAGAAAGAGGTGGGTCTCCTATACTTGTAATGCCCATGCACTAAGTGTATGGGCTGACAAACATTTACCCCTGGGGGGTATACATGAACATACTGTAAAAAAAAAAAAAAATTACGGGCATCAAACACCCTTTAAAAAAATTATGTGGGTGTTGCATCACAGACGGTCACCCTGGTGATATGGTGGTGGAGGATGAGGAGAAGGATGAGGACAAGAGCAAATAGCCAAAATCAGGAAGCGTATACCCCTACATGGGTGTGAATAGGTGAATGGGAATACACCTCCCAAGAAAAGACACTGGATTTGAGTTTATGTTACGCTGCTATCATTCGGTGGTGTTGAGAAGTCTGGCCCCATCCAGCCCTTGTTCATTTTTATAAGAGTCAGCCTGTCAGCATTTTCAGTTGAAAGGCAGATGTGCTCATCAGTTATAATTCCACAAGCGGCACTAAAAACCCGCTCTGATAAAACGCTAGCGGCAGGGCAGGCAGGACCTTCAAGGCATAGAGAGCCCGTTCATTCCACGTATCCAGCTTGGATACCCAATAATTATAAAGGCACAGAGGAATCACGGAGGACGTTTGTACAGTCGGCAAGGTACTCCCTCAGCATCTTCCCAAACTTTGCACTACTTGTGAGAATACCCCGCGCCTCAGGGCCTGTGCGATGGGAGGGGCTGAGAAAATCCTCCCAGAACTTTGACAGTGTTCCCCTGCCTCTGCTGGATTGGAGTTGTGTCTCTCTCGCCTGTACTCCTTGGTTGTCCAATGAACTTTGACCTCAGCCGCCAGAGTTTTCAGATGGGAATTATTTTAATAGCTCCCCAACAAGGGCCTTCTGGTACTGCCCCATTTTTGTAGACCTGTCCGCCTCAAGAATAAAAGATATAAAGTTCTCCTTATAGCATGGGTCTAGAAGTATCACCAACCAGTAATGACTGTGACCCAAAATTTTGAGAAAGTGAGGGTCATGGTAAAGGCAGCGTAACAAACTCAGCCATGCGTGCCAGACTGCTAATAGGCAAGACTTCTATGTCCTCACAAGACTATGACTGACCACGCTCTCCTCCTCCTCCTCTCGGTCCTCTGGCCATCCATGCTGAACAGACTGTATGACAGTTGTGCAGGTACTACCGTCTATAGCGCATGAAACTAGCTCCTGTTATTCCTTCTCCTCCTCTTCCTCATTGTCACCCAATCTACGTTGGGATGAGATGATGCTTGGCTGTATGTAATCACCCTGTATGGTTCCTTACTCCATCTCATTGTTCTCCACCTGCAATGCATCCTCTTTCACTGTGATCAGAGAGCGTTTCAGAAGACAGAGAAGCAGGATGGTGACACTAATTATGGAGTCATCGCCGCTCACCATCTTGGTGGAGTCCTCAAAGTTTTGGAGGATGGTACATATGTCTGACATCCATGTCCACTCCTGAGGTCTTATGTGTGGATTCTAAACTGAATACCGACGGCCTTGTTGATGCTGGTACTCAACAACTGCGCTCTTCTACTCACAAATCCTTCCCAACATCTGTAATGTAGAGTTCCAATGCGTGGGGACATCACATACTAGTCTGTGAGCCAGAAGCTGCAAAAGCTGCTGAAACACGACAAGGGCGGCGGAAGCTATAGGTGACTTTCTAAAATGGGCACACAGGTGGTAGACTTTAACAAGCAGATCTGGCAGCTCCGGGTAGGATTTGAGAAACCGCTAAACCACGAGGTTAAGCACATGGGCCAGGCATGGTACATGTGTGAGCTCGCCTCGCCTCAGGGCCACCAAAAGGTTCCGGCCATTGTCACACACGACCATGCCTGGCTGCAGGTTCAGCGGTGTGAGCCACAGATGTGCCTGCTCTTTCAGAGCTGTCCACAACTCTTCAGCATTGTGTGGTTTGTCACCTAAGCATATTAGCTTCAGCACAGCCTGTTGCCGCTTGGCCGAGACAGTGCTGCAGTACTTCCAGCTTGTGACTGATGTGGTCATTTTGGAGGTTAAGGCTGAAGAGGAGGAGGAGGATGAGGTGCAGGAGCTGTAGACTGTGGGGGCAACCCTGATTGACATAGGGCCCGCAATCCTTGGCGTCGGGAGGATGTGTTCCGTCCCAATGTCCGACTGTGTCCCGGCTTCCATTATGTTAACCCAGTGTGCCGTCAGAGAGATGTACCATCTCTGCCCACAAGCACTTGTCCATGTTTCCGTGGTTAGGTGGACTTTCCCGGTAACTGCGTTGAGGGCACGGCTAATATTTTGGGACACGTGCTTGTGTAATGCGGGAATGGCACACTGGGAGAAATAGTGGCAGCTGGGGACCGAGTAATGAGGGATGGCCGCTGCCATCAGGTTGCGAATGCTTCTGTCTCCATGAGCCTAAAAGGCAACATTTCGAGCGCAAGCAGTCACGAAATGTGTGAATTTTGTAGTGGGGCCAGTGGGGCGTTGACTGCGTATTTGCGCTTGCATTCCAAGTACTGGGGTATGGACAACTGAATAATGCGCTGGGACAAGGACATGGACTTGCTTCCTGATGCTGCTACTTGAGTGTGCAATGACAGGTGCAGGGCAGGAGGCATCTTCGCATGGACCATGGACAGGGGATTGGCTTGCATGCACAACAGCGGAAGAAGCAGTGGTGTCACCCGCAGACACTGTTCCTGGACCCTGGGATTTGGCCCACAAAGTCGGGTGCTTTGCTGCCATGTGCCTGATCATGCTGGTGGTGGTCAGGCTGCTAGTTTTGCCACCCCTGCTGATGCTGGCCTGGCAGGTGGTGCAAATGTCCATTTTGGAGTTATCAGCAGAGTCTTTAAAAAACAACCGGGCTCGTGAAGACTTAACAGTTGTACTGGCAACTTCCTTCATGTTGGTATTACGGGGAACGGTTGCCGGCCTTCTGTCTGTGGCCATCACACTGCTTCTTCCTGCCTGTTGGGGTGCTCTGCCTCCCTCACCCTATGTGCTGCTGTCCTTGCTCTGCATGTCCTCCTGCCAGGTTGGGTCAGTTACTAGATCATCCACCACCTCGTCTTCCACTTCCGCAACCTGGTCCTCCTCCTGACTTTCTGGCAATTGTGTCTCATCATCGTCCACCTCTTGTGACATTTTACCATCGTCACTTTCGTGTGACTGTGGCTGCTCAAACATTTGGGCATCGCTACATGCGATCTCCTCTTGCCTCGCTTCAAGTGGATTTGGCGAGAGACCTGAATCTATAAATGGAAAAGTAAATAGCTCTTCAGAGTGTGGGATCAGTTGTCTTCGGGCACTCGGCATGGTGGGAGGAGGGAAGATCAGGGTTAAGAATATGCAGTCCAGACTCACAGCTACTGAGACTTGACCGAGTGGAAGACAGGGTGGTGGTGGTGGTTGTGGCTAAGTGACTGGAAGCATTGTCCGCTATCCAACCAACAACCTTTTGACACTGCTCTGGGTTCAATAGTGGTGTTCTGTGGTCCCCTAAGAATTGGGACAGAAAGGTCGGGCTAGAAGATGCGAGTGTTTGTTATGGCACAATTTCAGCTTGCCCATGGCTTCGGCCGCAGCCTCTGCATGCACCATCACCATCGCGTCCAGTTCTCCATCCCTTGCCACACGCCTTGCCCTTTTTAAATGGAGGACAATATCTTCCATGCTCATTACAAATGGCTGAATTTTGAGCATAGTTATATGTGATCCGTGTGACGGAGAAACCAGTTTTAAATACCTGGCCTGTAGGTAACTATTTTAAACAGCAAACTGGTGTAAAAAACTTCACTGACACACTGAAATTTTTTTAATAGAAGCCAGAAATGGCCGCATTTTCTGAAAACGTATATGTGATCCGTGTGATGGACAAACCACCATTTTAAATACCTGGACTGTAGGTATCCATTTTGAACAGCAAACTTGTGTCAATAGCTTCACTGACACATTGAAACTAATTTTTAACGGAGGCCAGAAATGGCAGTATTTTCAGCGCAATTATATGTGATCCGTGTGACGGACAAACCACAGTTTTAAATAGGTAGATTTTTAGCGCTGTTATGTGGAAAGGACCTGGCTGTATTCTGCACGGTCAACAAGCAAATGGCGCAGAAAAACAGTTTTCTGGATTGCTTTTTAAGCGAATAATGAGGATTAAGATCCCCAATAAAATTATTCCTGGCCCCTGACACCTGGGCCTATGTCTAGAAATGCCTAACAGCAGCAGCAGCAGACAGAACTGTAATGGAGCCTCTTGTGCTATATGCACTGCAGTATGCTATATACACTGCCTGCCTGATATCTCTACAGATGAATTAGTCCTCAGAAGGACTGTTTGTTGAGATGGATATGTGTAATTACTTGTTTTCTGCCTAAAGTGCCTAATACACAACCAAATCTCTCCCTAGCTCAGCAGCACCTCTCCCTACACTGTCTGATTGCGGAGCAGACTCACAAGCACAGTGGCGCCAGGTCTGATATAAACCTGATGACATAGCGGCCAGCCAATCACTGTAATGCCACAACCAACATGGCTGCGGCATTAAAGTGAGTGGCAGGCAATCCCTGCATGTTCATTGGCTCTGTAAAGAGCGCCAAACATACAGGGAGGGGACCCAAGCATCCGCCCGAGCATCTCGCAAGAACTCAGCGAGCTCCAAGCATCTTGAGTACTGAGATGCTCGGGCGAGTACCGAGTACTTGAAATTATGCTCGCTCATCACTCCAGATAATGCTAAAGATCTCACCGTAGTCCTATGTAAAGCCATAGAATACACAGTTATAACGCGGAGTACAGAAAATGTAGTAGATGTTACTTAGAGTCCCATCTAACACCACAGATAACACAATAAGAATTGTAATTACGGATCATGTAATAAATGTTACTTGTAGCACTATATAATACCTCACAACACAGTAATAATTCATAGCGCAGATAGTGTAATAAATTGTGAAGAAGTAGAATGTTTTTCAAAGTTTTTAAGCCTGGTAGTGGTACATGACTTTCTGGTCTGACAGCTTCTGTGTGAATGTGTGTCAACGCGTCTTATCACCTACTTTTCCTATTAGGCTGGCCACCTAATGCACTTTTTCTACTCCTTCTGTGTTGCCAGCTAGGAACAATGTATATGTATAACAGTCTGTTTAAATAGTGTATATGGAACAAATTCACTTACCTGCACTTGTTCAGGGGCAGCAGGGTGTGTCTGCTCTGACATTATAGGAGTCAGGCCAGAAGCCTTCTGGTATTATATAGTGAATACTGCAAAGAATTGTGGGAGTTTTCATGTGTGTAAAAGGTCACGATTAACAGCAATGAGGGTGGATAGTTGTGAGGTCTTGTTTTATGATTATGTTATATGGAGCTGCAACAGCCTGATGTCAAAGGCTTATGTTGAGTAAAATGTGGATTTTTACTTAATGTTACATTCTTTTGCTGAAGAAAAGGACTGCTTAAAATAAACTCCTTTGGAATTTTTGCATCTATCAAAGACTGTCATCTTTGAAAATCCCATGCTTCACATAAATGCTATCTATGTACAGTAACTCTACAGATATCACAGTACATCATAAGTGCCGATGATGTAGTAGATTTTACCCAAAGTCCTATGTAACGCAGCAGGGAAGACAGTGATGACTCTCTGAGTACAGATAACGTAGTGATATTACTTACCGTCCTATGCAACAACACAGATAGCACACAGTAATAATTCTCTGGGTACGGATATAGTAGAAGTTACCTGTTCTATGTAACACTATGGACACCATATGCAGTAGAACGGGAACATGGCCACACTGTGCTACTTAACAAAAGAGTTGCCACAGTTTGTCAGAGTCTCCTGCAGTCCTGCTGCTCCTGAAGCCTGTCTGCTATCTGCCATGGTTCTCCAGATCGTGGGCCAAACAACTGACATACATTACTTCAGGATCTATTATTGAAAGGGATACTATGTGTGCTGGGGTAAATGTGTGCTGAGGGTGCTGTATATGGGAACACAATTCATGGGTCACTGTATACTGGGGAAGTCCCCAGCTGAGGCACAGTAGATGTGCAAGTTTCAGGCTTGGACATAATTCATTGTTGATGGGATTTGTTTGGATAGTGTAAAACTGTATTTGTCAGTCTCAAAGACCATAAATGAAGCAGAGGTGAGCATGTGCACTTCCACTTCATTTTAGACAGGGCCCTGCAGTTCCCAGTTTCTAGAGCTCCATTCTTGGGATTGCAGGAGGTCCCAGTGGTTATTCCAATTGATTGGGGATAACTCTTTAATAGCGCTCAGGAATAACTCATTAAAGGAATTATCTGTGCATATGATATTTTAAGGTTTTTTTGCATGCACAATTTCTTGTATGTTTTTTTAACGTTTTTTTGTGCTTTGTGTTTTTGAATGTTTTGTGCTTTTTTGTGCATTTTTGATCATTTTTCCCTAGATTGTCTTATGCCTCTTTCTTCCCTCTAACTGTTATTCATATTCATATTAAAAATTCTATTTTTTTCCTGTTGATGTTATTGATGTTGCCTCCTAGAATTCCAATACTGCTGGTTGTGCTCATGATTTGATTCTACTACTATATCAAATGTGTGTGAGATGTGTGTCAATCCATCCGGGTGATATAGTTGTGTATATCTGTATTCATACCAGTGTAACACTGTACTTGTTGTAAATAGATTTTACTTCTTTACACTGATGTTATTATCTGGCCTCCAGATGTCGCTGTTGTTTTAGTATTGTTGAAAGACTGTTATGCATATAGAAGTGTCAGAGGAGGCGTTACAGTCTGACTCATGGTACACAGAAAGAGGAAGTGTAGCCATCTTGTGTGCAGTCTAGAGATGTCCTAAACAGTGAAAGGACCTGCTGGAAGTGAATCCAGCAGCATCTGCATCTGGGAGCATCTCACAGACAGCAGAGAAGCTGCAGATTGGTGCTGAACTTGCTCGTGACCAGAACCTGTCTAGATTTGAGGAGATTTCTGTCAGGAATGCTGTTAAAAGACGTTAAAGGCCAGTACCCACAGTGAGAGGTGAAAGACGCCGCTGAGGACTCAAACTACTACCAGCATCATTGGTACTGCTCCCCGGTTGGAGGGGCCCCGCAGTGAGTAACTGTGCACGCATCACATAACATTTTGGCTCCAAAATACCTAAGGCTGAGATATAGCCTGTAGTTAGATAGTTACGCAAATTGACTGATGTAAAATACATTTATTGGTACCTTCAGCATCCAGGACTAAAGGATCTGCTACCATGTTTTCTGTTTGTTTAATAAATAAAAGTTTCTGCAGAGCATTATTGGACAGTTATTTAACTGCGATAGACTTCACTCACAGCTAAACAGCCGTCACAGTATTTTTTGGGATGTTTTCTATACAGTTGAGGATGGACTACTCGTCTGAGTTTACTGAAGACATTATCTTGAGTGCCACGCTGTATAGCACAGAGGTTCCAGCCGTTTGATAAATGTATGCAGAATGTTTTGAATGTTTTCTATTGTTTGGTTAAAATAGTTTTTCTTGAGAATGAACTGTGTAAGAGTCGATTTTCTTCATCCGTATCTCCGCCGAGTCCTGAAGAACACCCCTGGTACACAACTTACATGTGTGCAATATGCAAATTGAATTTTTACTAATTTTTCGACCCATATGTTAATAAGAAGCAAAGATATTTTAATAAATATTATTCCTCTTTTTCATGCATCATCAGTAAGGACACTTGATGTCAGAAATGCCATATAAATCTTTTATGATTTTGCTGTTCCTGTTATAAAAATTTTTAAAAAAGCATTTAAGGAAACATCTGAGGTGGTGTGGTTTGTTTGATCCAGTCTTGCTGTGTTTACTGTTTCTTAGCTCTCTCCCTGTGTGGTCTGATATGTGGAGGCATCAGAACTGGCTCACCCAGAGATGGAATTTAAATTTTTATGTTTGTGTTAAGAATCCACACTCACTTTAAAGCCACACCCATTTTGTTAACCACACTCATTTTCACACACAATTTCCTCAACCGCAAAATACAAGTAAGGCTGTGTGCCAACTATGCGTATTTTAAGTGTTTCCGCAGCGGCAATTCTGCTGCAGAAACGCTTAAAAACGCATGGTAGAAGGCCTGCCATGTTCCCCAATGATAATCCGCATGTGCTGTGCACATGCTACGGAAATTTCCGCTGCGGATTATCATTGCGGAAAAATCCGCAGCACTACCAATTATTTTGCGTAAACGCGGCGTTTTTGCCGCCATTGACTTGCATTGGAACGCATGGATTCTGCATTACTGCATCTGCAGATGCGGAATCCAAGCGTTTCAATGTGCGGCTGGTACCCGGGTCTGGAGAAGAGGAGACTCTCCTCCGGACCCGGGTATCATAGCACCTGTAAAAAAAAAATTAATAAAATAAAAAATAAATATTATACTTACCTTCTGATGGCCCCCGGTCTCCATAGTGATGCGTCCTGGCTTGCCGGCAACTCGCGATTGTCTGAAAAGGACCTGCCGTGACGTCATTTAGTCATGTGATGGGTCACACGACCGCTGACGTCGGCAGGTCCTTTAGTCCACCGCGAGCTGCCGGCAAGCCGAGATGCATCAGATAAAAACTCCGGGGGCCATCGGAAGGTAAGTATAGATTTATTTTTTTATTTTTTACCATTCTTTACGGTCACACTATATAAATCCATGCCGTTTGCATGGATTTATATAGTGTGACCAAGTTGTTAAGCACTTTCCAAGTGATGCTAAAATCGCTTGGAAAGCGCTTGACAACCCGCATGCGGAAATGCATGTGAAGAACGCTTCACTTCCGCTTGTCCCTGGCAGGAAAAATGCATGTACAATCCGCATGCTTTTTTTCTGCCAGGGAGATGCAGAAATGCTCAGGAAAAATCCGGAGCATTTCTGCATCGTGGGCACATAGCCTTACAGGAGCTCAAAGTAAAAGCACTTTCCCCTTCTTGCCCCACTAATACATTTTATAGTTAGTATCATTGCTAGTGTTGAGCCACCCCCGTAGTGTTCGAGTTCGGTTCGGTTCGTCGAACACCCGTGTGTTCGCCGAACTGTTCATCGAACTGTTCGTCGAACACCTTCGAACACCGTTAAAACCAATGGCAGGCAAACAAAAACACATAGAAACACATAGAAAACACCTTCAAAGGTGTCCAAAAGCTGACAAACTGCTCAGAAGACACAACTAACACATGGAAAAGTGACAAGTACATATAGTCATGCGAAAAGAAAAGAGGTGGAGGAGTAAAAGGAGGGGGAGACACAGATATAGGCATGTCATGCCCTTCTAAAATCCAAAAAGTGAGAAGCCGAGACGGCCAGTCCGCTCCTGCCCGTGCCACCTCCGTGTCGCCGGGTTTGTGCCAGAGCCGCGGTGAACCCTGACGGCCAGCCCCCCTCTCCCAATACTGGTGCCTGTCCGCTGGTGGGTCGAGAGAGCCCCCCTGTGGTGGAGGCAGCTCTAAGCTTTTTAATTTAAATTGTCCCTCTAATTTGAATGAATACACTTTAAATCCATTTACAAGGATCTATTGGAGGGCAAGTCTCATGCCAGCAGCCGCGTAATTCCAGCTCCAGTAGCGTCCACTAAAGCTGCTGCAGTTAAAAAGCTTTTATAAGGATCGAGCTCGGCTGTCCACCGCAAGGCATCCTAGAGCCATTCCCAGCCCCTATGCCTTGGGGTGCCTCCTGATGCTCTTCACTGAGTATCCTGTGGTCCCGAAGCATTTCCTTTGAAAAAATTAAGTGTCCAAACTACAGGTGGTGTAGCTTGCTTAACAGCCGGGATAATCCGCTGACTAGCAGACACTGCTACTAGGCACAAAGTATTTCCTGGGCTAGATGCAGTTAAAAATTTGTAAGTAGATACTCTCGTTGGATGCTGAGAAAGCATTCCATAGAGTCTCCTGGCACGCCATATATGATTCTCTTAAAAAGCTTGGGGTAGGGGTCTAGGGGACCCTTTTATAGCCAAAATCACGGCCCTGTATCACAATACGTCACCTAGGCTGAAGATAAATGGAACTGTAGCACCGAGGGCTCGGTTGCTACAGACGTATTGCACCTCACCCAGAGGTGTGATATCTCACTCTCAGATAAGGATGGAGTGTGGATCAGGACCCGACACCTGCATGCATTACACCACATTGCCGTGGGGCAGGGCGACCAATATGCCCCTGAGATGGGCACGACAGTCCCTGTCCCTGGCTGGAGTGGGGGGAGGGAACACTGAGGAAGGGGAACCCTGCAGTGCAGGAGCAGGGAGGAAGCAGTTCCTGGGTGCATTGAGAAGGGAGTATAAAAGGTGGGCACCATCTTAGTTCAGTGCAGAGAAGTCTGAGCAGAAGTGGCAGGGAGCAGGGGCTCTGCATGAGCTCTGCTCCGGAGGCGGGCCTAGTAACAGAGGCCCAGGCCTGCAAGAGGGAGAAGGAAGGAAGAGGAGCGGAGAAGGCTCCAGGAACGAGGAATGAAGGGATCCCAGGGGTGCGGACGGGCGAGTCGCCACCGCACGCCCGAATCCACCTGCGTGGAGGGGTCAGGCCAAAGGGGGAGACCGGTCCCCGAACTAGTGGAGGCAGGAAACGACCCTCAGCTAGAAACCGGAGGCTCTGACATTTTATGTGGCGCAGCCCCTTGCTCCACCCGCTAGGAAGGCACCACATAGGGTCAGGGAAACTGGCGCCAAGTTTACCAAGAGGAGGCCCGAGGCAGCCGGACAGAAGTGTTGGTAAGAAAGGTCAGAAAAAAGGACACACAAAGGGGGTCCTGTGAAGCGCTCCAAAGTTATCTGGGAGTTGTCTGAGCCCCTCACCTGGTGAGCACAGTACGACGTGGGCAGCCGTTACCTGCAGACGTGGTCTGGATAATAAGAACTGTGAGTAAAGGCCCTGAACTGCATCACTGACTCCGTGTCGTTACTGCTGCTGCCCTGCATCATCACCCCCATCCTCCGCATACACTGCCCTGAGGCTATACTCCTCCCGTGGGGAGTTATGCTACGCTCTGCTGCACCCACAACACCAGCCTTAGCGGTCTGCCCTGTAGCGGCGGTTCACTCTGACCGCAATCCACGGGTGGCGTAGTCGGACATTTAAACATCAAAACCACATAAATAGTTCCGCCACTGGTTTGACCGCCCTGAGCCACGGAACCGGATCGCCGCCACGAAGACTACAACCACCAGCATCCACCAAAAAGGGTCCGGCTCCGGGTGTCCCAAGGCCCAGGGGGTGCGTCAGAACATTTTCATCACCTTTCACAATCACCAATGGGACAAGGCAGGGATGTCCTCTGTCCCCTCTCTTATACATCCTAGTGACGGAGCACCTGCTCTCATCAATTCGCCATAACCCCAATATTAGGTGGATTGAGGTGGGAGGCACCGAGTACAAGTGCTCTCTATTTGCTGATCATGTCCTAGTATATATCACTCAATCACATATATCCATCCCTGCTGTTATGGCTGAAATAGATCACTTTGTTACATGGTAAAATTTTAAAATCAATGCAGCGAAGTCTGAGGCCCTCGATGTCTCCCTCCCTAAATCCATATAGGATTCCATCCAGTCCAACTTTCCCTTTGCCTGGCCCTCACAGGGTATCAAATACTTAGGAATTCCTATTCATAGAGACCTCTCCCATCTATGTTATCTTAATTTTGGGCCCTTTATTGAACAATTCCATACAGACCACGGTTGGCAAGTTAGAACTGTAAGATTCACTACGTGAACCACTGGTGTTTTGTGGAAAAGCACATGTACACCGCGTTCCAAATTATTATGCAAAAAGTGTTTAGGAGTGATAAGGGAAGAATTTGTTTGTTTGTCAGTTAAACTCATTGATGGTGATGTGTGTCAGGGCTCTTTATATCACTGTAAGCAATTGCAGACACCTGTGCTAATTAGTTTGGCAGGTGTGTCCAATGAAAGGCAAGACTACTTAAGAAGGCTCTCTCACATTATTAAGCAGCCTACATTTTCTGCCAAAATGGGAAAGAAAAAGGATGTGTCGGCTGCTGAGAAGCAACAAATTGTGGAGTGTTTAGGTCAAGGCATGACTACAATCAACATTGTGCGATGATCAGGATGAAGTGTCTTGGCAATCAAGAAGTATGTAGCTGATTCACAGTACACACGTGTGCGTGCTGATAAGGGCAAATTGAGGACTCTTTCCTACAGGCAATTACGTCAGGTTGAAAGAGCAGCGGCAAAAAAGCCTTGTCATAGCAGCAGACAAGTTTTTGAAGCTGCTTGTGCCTCCAACGTCCCCCGAACAACAAGATGCAGGGTCCTTCAGAGGTTTGCAGCTGTGCATACGCCATCCTGTCGACCTCCTCTATCCACTTCACACAAGCAGAAACGGCTCCAGTGGGCCAAACATTACATGAAGACTGATTTCAAAACTGTTTTGTTCACGGATGAGTGCCGTGCAGCGCTCGATGGTCCAGATGAATGGAGTGGAGGATGGCTGGTTGATGGACACCCCACGCAAACACGGCTACAGCGCCAACAAGGAGGAGGTGGAGTAATGTTTTGGGCTGGAATCATGGGGAGAGAGATTGTCGGCCCCTTTAGGATCCCTGAAGGCGCTAAAGATGAACTCCATAATGTATGTGGATTTTCTCAAACAGCACTTCCTGCCATGGTTCAAGAAGAAGAACCGTGTATTTCACAGCAAGATCATTTTTCTGCATGATAATGCTCCATCTCATGCTGCACATAAAACATCTGCATCTCTGGCTGATATGGGCATAAAAGGGGACAAACTAATGGTGTGACCCCCATGCTCCCCTGACCTCTACCCCATTCAGAACCTTTGGAGCATCATTAAAAGGAGTGTCTATGATGGCGGGAGGCAGTTCACATCTAAGCAACAGCTCTGGGAGGGTATTCTGTCCTCATGCAAAACAATTGAAGCAGAAACCATCCAAAACCTGACAAATTCAATGGACGAGAGAGTTCAGAAGCTCCTTTCGAACAAGGGGTCCTATGTGAAAATGTAACATCACCTAGAATAAAGTTTTGAGTTGAAAACTGTTTGATTTCAGTTTCTAACAACCTGCTAATGCTTATAATTTCAAAAATGACCATTTTTTTGGTCTTTATTAAAATGAAAAGGTTGATCGAAAAGTTTGGGGGATCTAAGAGTGTGGCAACCCAGTAGTCATGATTACTTCGAATTCTGACAATATGAGGGTCATGCTGCAGGTAGTGCAGCAACAAGGCACTTATGTGTCTTGCGCATCTCGGAGCCCCAAAATTATTTTCCGGGCTAGATGCAGCTAAAAATTATTTTTAATTTTAAATCTGGTGAAGCTTATTATAGATGGCCTAATAGGATCAGTGCTGCACACTGCTACAAAGCCCAAATTATTTTCCAGTCAAGATACAGATAAACATGATTAGTAATTTGAAAGCTTAAAACGGTTGGTAGGGTGATTTTAACCAATCATCAAGCTTTTACTCTCCCCAGGATGACACAGGGGTAGAAAAGTCGTTTCGGATCCATGATTTGTTCATCTTTATGAACGTGAGTCTGTCTACATTATCAGTGGAGAGCCGCGTGCGCTTATCTGTCAGCACACCACCAGCAGCGCTGAACACACGTTCAGACAGAACGCTGGCTGCGGGGCATGACAAGATCTCCAAGGCGTAAGTGGCTAGCTCCGGCCATTTATCCAGATTGGAAGCCCAAAAAGAGCAAGGGTCCAGTGACACAGTCGTGGCTTCAATGTTTACTTGGAGATACTCCTGTACCATCGTCTCTAGGCGTTGACTATGTGTCAGACTTCTTGTCTCCTGTGGCCTTGCAAAGGATGGGCTAAAAAAGTGGTGAAATGATTCCGCAAAATTGATGTTACCAGCAGATACTGTGGTTCTGTTACGGTTTGAGTGCTGAACACTTGACGGTCCCACGGTTGGCAAGTTGGAACTGTGAGATTCACTACGTGCACCACTGGTATTTTGTGGAAAAGCACATGTAAGATTCTGCAACAGTCTCTGCTGATACTCCTGCATGCGTGCATCCCTTTCTATGGCAGGAATAATTTCTGCAAATTTACTTTTGTACCGGGGATCTAACAGTGTGGCAACCCAGTAGTCAGGATTATTTCTAATTCTCACAATTCGAGGGTCATGTTGCAGGTAGTGCAGCAAGAAGGCACTCATGTGTGTTGCGCATCCAGGAGCACCAAGTCCCTGTTGTGTTGGTGGCGAGGTAACAATCATGCTTCCTTCCTCTGTCCTCTCCCCCCAACCTCGCACAACAGAAATGTGATCAAGGTCTCCCTCATCTGATGAGTCTTCCATCAGTTCGTCATCCACTTCTTCCTGGGCTCCTGCACCTTCCTCACTAGTTTGGCTACTACCATGCGCCCTGGTAAAATCATCTCCCCCACCCTCACATGCCTGCCGCCTTGGTGCTGCCGACCGTCTGGACCTTGCAGATGTTAGCCCTTCCGCATACAACTCCTCCTCCTCTACTTCCTCCACCTCCTCTTGTGCCACCACCTGACTCCGAATTCTGTTTAACATGTGCTCCAGCATGTAAATCACCGGAATAGTCATGCTGATAATGGCATCGTCAGCACTAAACATCTTCGTCGCCATTTCAAAACTGTGCAGAAGGGTGCATAGGTCCCTGATCTGAGACCACTCCTCCAGCGTGATTTGCCCCACCTCTGAATCTCGTTGGCCCAGGCTATACGTCAGAACGTATTGCACCAGGGCTTGTCGGTGCTGCCACAGTCGCTGCAACATGTGCAGAGTTGAATTCCACCGGGTAGGCACATCGCATTTTAGCCGGTGAAGTGGCAGGCCCAACGACTTCTGTAGAGATGTAAGTCGCTGAGCTGCGGGATGCGAATGGCGGAAGTGAGCACACAGCGACCGTGCCCTCTGCAGAAGGCCATCTAGTCTGGGATAGTGGGCTAAAAATTGCTGGACAACCAGGTTCAACACGTGAGCCATACAAGGCACGTGTGTGACATTGCCCCGGCGAAGGGCCGCACCCAGGTTTGCAGCATTGTCGCACACGGCCTTCCCTGGTTTCAGGTCCAGTGGAGACAACCATTCATGAAATTGGTTCTCCAGAGCTGACCACAACTCCTCAGCTGTGTGACTCACATTTCCCAGACATTTCAATGTAAAAACCGCCTGATGACGTTGAGCCCTACTGCCAGCATAGTAAGGAGGTGTGCAGGATCCCTTCTGCGCAGTTAGAAAGCTTGTGGCATGACCAGACAGGTTTTGGGTGCAGGTGGAAGACCGAGAGGAGGTTGAGGAGGCAGAAGCAGTGGAGGAACTTTGACATAAAGAGGATTGACGCACAACTCGTGGGGACGGCAAGACTTGGACAGCAGCCCCTTGTCCTGCTGTCACCATAGTTACCCAGTGCCCAGTCAGCGACATGTAACGCCCCTGTCCATGCCTACTCGTCCAAGTGTCTGTGGTGAAATGCACCCTGTCACACACAGAGTTTCTCAAAGAAGCGGTGATGTTGTGTGCGACATGCTGGTGGAGCGCAGGCACACCTTTCTTTGAGAAGTAGTGCCGACTGGGCATCTGGTACTGGGGCACTGCGACGGACATAAGGTCTCGAAAATCCTCTGTGTCCACCAGGCGGAAAGGCAGCATTTCTGTAGCCAAGAGCTTGCAGATGGTGAAATTCAACCTCTTAGCTTTCTCATGGCTAGGAGGAAATGGTCTTTTACTTGTCCACATCTGAGGGACCGAGGGCTGGCTATTGTGCTTAGACGGGGTTGATAAGGGTGTCCCCGGCAAACTGCCGGTCTGTGAGGAAGATGCAGGCGGACATGTTAGGTTGCCTTGATCCAAAGGTGGTGCTATCGATGTCGGACAGCGCTCAAGACCAGCTGGTGTTACCACCTCCAAAGAAAATGATGACCTGCCAATCACGCTGGCTGTTGCGGGTAAAGAGGTGGCAGGTCTGCGCCCCAAAACAGGTGTGACTGCTGTCCCCCCAGTCACAGAGGATGAAGAGGCCACGGATGCACAAGATATGGCAGACGGTGGTTGGCCCGGCCGGCTAGGCCGCATTGTAGCACACTGAGCTTCCCACTGCAACTTATGCTTCATGTCCATGTGCCGGTTCATGCATGAAGTACTCAAACTATGTATTTTTTGGCCTCTACTTAGCTTTTGCTGACAAATGTTACAGATAACACGAGTTGGGTCATCTTTATCGATCTGAAAAAATGCCCAGGCTATGCAAGGCTTAGCACCCATGCGACCTGAAGAGCCACCACGACTTGTGGTGAGAGGCAGAGTTGTGTTTGAGGATGCAGTTGTTGACGTGCTTCCAGTACTACGTCTCTGTCCAGGAAGGCGCAACCTGACCTCGTCGTCACTAGCATCTTCCTCCACCTCCTCTGCTGACCTCATCTCTTGGCTGACTGTGGGTTGACAGTAAGTGGGATCTCCGACCTCATCATCATCACCCTGTGCGTTATCACACCCGTCGTCCTCAGAGCCAACCTGTTCCTGCCCTGACAAAAAACTAAAGTTGTCGCTCCAATCAGGTAATTGAGTCTTATCATCGTCTTCCTCATTGTCTCCACCAACAGGAGTTACAGTTTGGGAATGAGGGTCTACATTATGGTCAGAACCTTCTGCGTCTGGTCCTGGATCCGACTCATAAAGATTCTAGGCATCAGTGCAGATCATTTCCTCGTCTGGATTCACAGAAGCGCTGGAGTCGACCTCTGATTCCCAGGCTATAGTATGAGTAAACAGCTCTGCAGACTCAACCATCTGTTCTACCTCATACTCAGACGGGCAGCTGGAGATTTGGGAGCTGTGAGGAAGCAAGTGCGATTTGGGTGACACCTTTGAGGACTGGAGTATTTGTGATGTTGAAGTTGATGTGGAGGAGAGCCCACTTAAAGGAGCAATTGATATCCGTTGAAGCACCTGCTGTTTTTGTGCCTCATCTGGAATTTGTAGCGATTGGCGTGGCCGTAAGAAAGGGATCTTATCACATTGTCCGCTAAAAGAAGTAGACATTTTAGTTTGGCTGGAAGATGGTCTTTCTTCTGCACCTACCCCACGGACACAACCTTTTTTCCCCTTCCCAACACGCCTATTCCCCTTTCCACGAGCAGCAGGCCTTTTTCCACTCATTTTGGTGGTTAACTAATTCACAACTCTGGAGTTGTTTGCACAAAAAAACAATGGATGGTAACCGAGCAGAGCTGAGTGGCCAAACTGTGGTATTAGGCCAAAACTATTGGCTGGGTTAGATGCAGAAAAAAATTATTTTTAATTTGCAACCTGATGGAGGTCAGTATAGATGGACTAATAGACCAAGTCCCACACACTGCTAGAAGCCCAAATATTTTTTCAGAGCTAGATGCAGAAAAAAATTATTTTTAATTTGCAACCTGATGGAGGTCAGTATAGATGGACTAATAGACCAAGTCCCACACACCGCTAGAAGCCCAAATATTTTTTCAGAGCTAGATGCAGAAAAAAATTATATTCAATTTGCAACCTGCTGGAGGTCAGTATAGAAGGACTAATAGAACAAGTCCCACACACTGCTAGAAGCCCAAATATTTTTTCAGAGCTAAATGAAGAAAAAAATTATTTTTAATTTGCAACCTGATGGAGGTCAGTATAGATGGACTAATAGACCAAGTCCCACACACTGCTAGAAGCCCAAATATTTTTTCAGAGCTAGATGCAGAAAAAAATTATTTTTAATTTGCAACCTGATGGAGGTCAGTATAGATGGACTAATAGAACAAGTCCCACACGCTGCTAGAAGCCCAAATATTTTTTCAGAGATAAATGAAGAAAAAAATTATTTTTAATTTGCAACCTGATGGAGGTCAGTATAGATGGACTAATAGACCAAGTCCCACACACGGCTAGAAGCCCAAATATTTTTTCAGAGCTAGATGCAGAAAAAAATTATTTTTAATTTGCAACCTGATGGAGGTCAGTATAGATGGACTAATAGAACAAGTCCCACACGCTGCTAGAAGCCCAAATATTTTTTCAGAGATAAATGAAGAAAAAAATTATTTTTAATTTGCAACCTGATGGAGGTCAGTATAGATGGACTAATATACCAAGTCCCACACACTGCTAGAAGCCCAAATATTTTTTCAGAGCTAGATGCAGAAAAAAATTATTTTTAATTTGCAACCTGATGGAGGTCAGTATAGATGGACTAATAGACCAAGTCCCACACACCGCTAGAAGCCCAAATATTTTTTCAGAGCTAGATGCAGAAATTTTTTTTATTCAATTTGCAACCTGATGGAGGTCAGTATAGATGGACTAATAGACCAAGTCCCACACACTGCTAGAAGCCCAAATATTTTTTCAGAGCTAGATGCAGAAAAAAATTATTTTTAATTTGCAACCTGATTGAGGTCAGTATAGATGGACTAATAGACCAAGTCCCACACACTGCTAGAAGCCCAAATATTTTTTCAGAGCTAGATGCAGAAAAAAAATATTTTTAATTTGCAACCTGATGGAGGTCAGTATAGATGGACTAATAGAACAAGTCCCACACGCTGCTAGAAGCCCAAATATTTTTTCAGAGATAAATGAAGAAAAAAAATATTTTTAATTTGCAACCTGATGGAGGTCAGTATAGATGGACTAATAGACCAAGTCCCACACACTGCTAGAAGCCCAAATATTTTTTCAGAGCTAGATGCAGAAAAAAATTATTTTTAATTTGCAACCTGATGGAGGTCAGTATAGATGGACTAATAGACCAAGTCCCACACACTGCTAGAAGCCCAAATATTTTTTCAGAGCTAGATGCAGAAAAAAATTATTTTTAATTTGCAACCTGATGGAGGTCAGTATAGATGGACTAATAGAACAAGTCCCACACGCTGCTAGAAGCCCAAATATTTTTTCAGAGATAAATGAAGAAAAAAATTATTTTTAATTTGCAACCTGATGGAGGTCAGTATAGATGGACTAATAGACCAAGTCCCACACACTGCTAGAAGCCCAAATATTTTTTCAGAGCTAGATGCAGAAAAAAATTATTTTTAATTTGCAACCTGATGGAGGTCAGTATAGATGGACTAATAGAATGATGCTATGCCCAAAAGATTTTACTAGGTGCAGTAAAAAAATTGGTATTCTATACACAGGTGGTATATCTTGCAACACAGATAGGCTACTCCACTGACTAACACACTCTGCAATAGGCCAAAAAGGATTAGCTTTGCTAGATTCAGCCAAATGCTGTGAAAAAAACTTGCACAGCACTGGCACAGACCTGCCTGGCAAAAACTGATAGGAACTGATGTAACCTAGTCCTGAAAAGGACTCCAATTACAATTAGTCTTTACTCCCACAATCTATCTATTTAAGAGCACAGACCTGCTTGATAAAAGTCGTAGGAAATGCTGTAACCTAGTCCTTAAAAGGACTGCAATCACAACTATTCCGTACTCCCAAGCTAACTGTATATTTGTGCGAAAATTGGCTTGAAATTAACAAGGTATAGCGCACACAGCAACAGCGGTGCCGTCTAACACGCAGCTGCAGCAGTGAGAAAATGGTGGCGACGGGGAAAATGGCTTGGTCTTATAGGGCAAGGACATGTGACATACACTGCCAATCACACATGCCCTTGCTTGTGTGAAAAAAAGCACTTCGCTCCGTGTGTGCGCTGCTGATAGGCTGACAGATTGCACCTCCCCACTGCAAATGCGGGAAAGAGAAAAAAAAATGGAGATCTTCATTGTTCCTGCAGAGATCCATCCCCTGCCCCTCCCCCCGCCCCGCTGTACACTCAAACTGCGTATTAACATTAATTTTCATCATTACTGAGAAAAAATCCAGTTATGATTTTGGTGCACGAACAGTTATCGAACATAACCTCGAACAGCCGAATTTTTCTCAAATTGTTCGTGTTCGCCGACCGGCTCGAACACCGCCCAAAACAGCTCGAATTTGAGATTGGCGAACAGTTCGAGTAGAACAACGCTCATCTCTAATCATTGCCTCCTATCATGTACACATTCTTCCAGTCACTGTCAGTCACTTCATGCTATAATGAATAGTATTAAAGGATTTTTTAACAAGTTTTTAAAATAAATACTAAATAAACACTGCTGAAATAGGAAGGGATGACCACCTGTCCATCTGTCACCTCAACTATCTGCTGCACGTAATCTCTGGCCTCAGCAGTCACAGGCTAAATATGTGCAAATTACCACCACATCATGACTGGCCACATATTACCACCCCATAGTGACCGAATAAAACCACATACCAGGGAGAAATACATGTGCATACAAGCCATGGAGTTTGAGAGCATTACATATAGTTCTCTTTGAAATTATTGTACCTGCTGATTCCAGATCTTTCTGTAGCTGTCAAACATGCAATCCCTGCATGTGTAACTGCTGTCTAACAGCCGTGACACTTGAAGCCACGGTGACAATAAAAGAAATGCAGAGTACGCCAAAATACTCGGCGAGCACCCGAGCATGCTCGCCCAAAGGGTTAATGAGACATACTCGCTCAACACTAATATTTATATATCTATCATGTTGATGCATGAGATGATATTGACTGTTTATGTTGTAATGAGTGATTCACTGTTAAAATTTAAGAAGGGCATGGATGCCTTTCTTGAAAAGTATAATATTACAGGTTATAAATACTAGATTCCTTGATAGGGCGTTGATCCAGGGAACTAGTCTGATTGTCGTATTGAGTCGGGAAAGAATTTTTTTCCCCAATGTGGAGCTTAGTGTTTGCCACATGGTTTTTTTTTTGCCTTCCTCTGGATCAACATGTTAGGCTATGGGTTGAACTAGATGGACTTAGTCTTCCTTCAACCTTAAAAACTATGTTACTATGTATGTCAATATATATTTTCCACTGCAGGAGGGTGGATAGGATCAAGGTCCAGCCTGGATTCATCAGAGCTGTCATGACAGGAGCAGTGATTAAATGATTGTGCTCACAGCTCTGTGCTTGCTGGCTGAAGCTGCGAATGGATAACAAATCTGATGCTACACCAATCAGCCAGCAGTGAACTCAAAATCACTAAATCACAGCTAGTAACCTCTGATGAAGTTACCTCCTGTCATTACTGCTCTGGTGAAGGAAACCGCAATGAGAATTCATGGTAAATAAATACTTGCTCATGGAGAAAATTCAAGACTAGTGATGAGCAAGCACTAAAATGCTCGGGTCGAGCAAATTGGAATGCTCGAGTGCTCGGTCCGAGTAACGAGCCCAATGTAAGTCTATGGGACCATTTTTCCCGGCGATCTGCAGAGGGCCTAAAAATTGCCCAAATCGATGGGAACAGTCCTCAAATGACATGGGAACTGCATGGGGAAGACCCCTGGAAGAATCTCTGACTCCCAGGTCACTGCTGTCAACAGCATTGTCAGAGGTATTACGCCACTTTTACGGACTGACAATAAAACATACAAAAAAACAAAACAAAATGGATTTTTCTGGGAAAAATGTTAAGGAGCATCCTTTCCAGGGTAATGACTTGTATATAAGGCAAAATAAATAACCAAAAACAAAAATGCTCCTCCACACCTTGGGCTATGTTCACACGTAGTGTTTTTGATACGTTTTTGCACTTTTACATTGCTTTCAATGGTGAAAAATGCATTCACCAGGAAATGTCATTTTAACATTTTACTACCTTATCTGGCCATGTGGTGTGTGACACATCATCAGACACATCCTGTTTCATTTATAAAGGAGGTACTCTGAAAGTCACAAACACTATTTTTATAGGGCCATCAGGTGGCCCTTACTATTCTTAAAGGGCCAGTAGTCGGCTATGCTTTGTTGTTCCCACTAATAAAGAGTGGGTCCCCCTATACTGTTATTGCGTATACAGTTACTGCAAGGGCTGCCAAAAATTTGGACGCACCCCAATACCCCTTTGAAGAAACATAGAGGAGGGTCTCAGTAAAAAAAAATGTTCCCATTGTAAAGGAGTCAGTCTCCCATAGTGGTAATGCCCATGCTGTAACTGCAAGGGCAGCCAAAATTTGGGAAAACCCCAATACCAATTTAAAGACACATAGAGCTGGGCCACAGTAGCGACATGTTCCCATTAGAAAGGAGTGGGTCTCCCATACTGTTTGCCTATGCAGTGCATGCAGCAGCTGCCAAAAATTTGGAGGAACTCCAATGTCCCTTGCAAGAGACGTAGATATTATGGTGATATGGTGGTGGAGGATGAGGAGGACAAGAGCAAATAGACAAAATCAGGAAGCTTATACCCATGTCTGGGTGTGAAGACAGAGGTGCACGCGAATACAGTTAGACCTCCCCAAAAAAAGACACTGTATTTGAGTTTATGCTATGCTGCTATCATTTGGTGGTGTTGAGAAGTCTGGCCCAATCCAGCCCTTGTTCATTTTTATAAGAGTCAGCCTGTCAGCATTTTCAGTTGACAGGAGGCTTCGTCTATTGGTTATAATTCTACCAGCGGCACTAAAAACCCGCTGTGACAAAACGCTAGCGGCAGGGCAGGCCAGGACATCCAACTCGTAGAGAGCCAGTTCATGCCATGTGTCCAGCTTGCATGCCCAATGATTATAAGGCACAGAGGAATCACTGAGGACGTTGGTACGGTCGGCAAGGTACTCCCTCACCATCTTCCGAAACTTTTCCCTACTTGGGAGAGTACCACACGCATCAGGGCCTGTGTGATGGGAGGGTCTAAGAAAACTGTCCCAGAACTTTGATAGTGTTCCCCTGCCTCTGCTGGATTTCATTTGTGTCTCTTTCGTCTGTACTACTTGGTTGTCCAATAAATTGTGACCTCTGACGCTGCTTAAGCATGGCAAGGACGGCGGAAGCTGTAGGTGACTTTCTAAAATGGGCACACAGGTGGCAGACTTTGACAAGAAAATGTGACAGATCTGGGTAGGTTTTGAGAAACCGCTGAACCATGAGGTTAAACACATGGGCCAGGCATGGTACGTGTGTGAGCTCGCTTCACTTCAGAGCCGCCACCAGGTTCCGGCCATTGTCATACACGACCATGCCTGGCTATAGGTTCAGCTGTGTCAGCCACAGATCTGCCTGCTCTTTCAGAGCTGTCCACAACTCTTCAGCGATGTGGGGTTTGTCACCTCAGCATATTAGCTTCAGCACAGCCTGTTGCCACTTGGCCGAGGCAGTGCTGCAGAGCTTCCAGCTTCTGACTGATGCGCTCATTTCAGAGATGGAGGCTGAAGAGGAGCAGATGCCGGAGCTTTAGAATGTGAGGGCAACCCTGATTGACCCAGGGCCCTCAATCCTCGCCGTCAGGAGGACGTGTTCCATCCCAAGGTCCGACTGTGTCCCAGCTTTCACTATATTAACCCAGTGTGCCGTCAGCGAGATGTACCGTCCTTGCCCACAAGCACTTGTCCATGTGTCCGTAGTTAGGTGGACTTTCCCAGTAACTGCGTTGCTGAGGGCACGGCTAATGTTGTGGGACATGTGATCGTGTAATGCGGGGACGGCACACCAGGAGAAATAGTGGCGGCTAGGGACCGAGTACTGAGGGACAGCTGTCGTCATCAGATTGCAGAAAGCTTCCATCTCCACGAGCCTAAAAGGCAACATTTCGAGCTCAAGCAGTCGAAATGTGTGAATTTAGTAGTGTGTCCTGTGGGACGTTGGTTGCGTATTTGCGCTTGTGTTCCAAGGACTTGGGTAGGGACAACAGATCGCGCGCTGGGACAAGGACCTGGATGTGATTGCTGATGGTGCTAGTTGAGAGTGTGCAATGACACGTGCAGGGCGGGAGGCATCTTAGCATGCGCCATGGACAGGGGATTGGCGTGCACGCATAACAGCAGAAGAAGCGGTGGTGTCACTCGCAGACACTGTTACTGGACCCTGGGGTTTGACCCACTTAGTAGGATGCTTTGCTGCCATGTGCCTGATCATGCTGGTGGTGGTCAAGCTGCTAGTTTTGGTTTCCATGCTGATGCTCGCCTGGCAGGTAGTGCAAATGGCCTTTTTGGAGTTATCGGCAGAGTCTTTAAAAAACAACCAGACTCAGAAAGACCTAACAGTTGTACTGGCAACTTCCGTCTTGTTGGTGTTATGGGGAATGCTTTTCCGCCTTGTGTCTGGGGCCACCACACTGCTTCTTCCAGCCTGTTGTGGTGCTTTGCCTCCCTCTCCCTTTGTGCTGCTGTCCTTGCTCTGCATGTCTCCCTACCAGGTTGGGTCAATTACTATATCATCCACCACCTCGTCTTCCACTTCCGCTCCCTGGTCTTCCTCCTGACTTTCTGGCAATTGTGTCTCATCATCATCATTATCTACCTCTTGTGACAGTAATTGCACTTTCCCATCGTTGCCGTTGTGTGACCGTGGCTGCTCAAATTTTTGGGCATCGCTACATGCGTTCTCTTCTTGACTCACTTAAAGCTGGCCGGGCGAGAGATCCGAATCCATAAATGGAAAAGTGAACAGCTCTTCTGAGTGTCCAAGTGTGGGATCAGTTGTCTCCGGGCACTCGGCATGGTGGGAGGAAGGAAGATCAAGCTGAGGAATGTGCGGTCCAGACTCATGGCTACTGAGACTTGACCGTGTGGAAAAAAGGGTTGTAGTGGTGGTGGCAAAGTGACTGGAAGCATCATCTGCTATCCAACCAACAACCTTTTGACTTTGCTCTTGGTTCAATAGTGGTGTGCTGCGGCCCCCTAGCAATTGGGACTGGAAGCTCAGGCGACAAGATGTGGGTGTTTGTTATGGCACAATTTCAGCTTGCCCACGGCCTCGGCCTCTGCATTCACAATCACTTCCATATCCCTGTCTCTTGCCACGCACCTTGCCCATTTTAAATGGAGGACAATATTTTCCACGTTCACTAGAAATGGCTGATTTAGGAACGCAGTTAAATGTGATATGTCTGACAGAGAACCACGGTTTTAAATAGCAGGCCTGTAATTTACTAATACTATTTTTCACAGAGACCTAGTGTAAATAGCTTGACCGGCACACTGCAACGAAATGGAAGGCAGAGATAGCTGATATTGGAACACTTAAATGTTATATGTCTGAAAGAGAACCATGGTTTTAAATAGCAGGCCTGTAATTTACTAATACTATTCTTCACAGACACCTAGTGGGAATAGCTTGACCAACACACTGCAACAGAATGGAAAAGGAGGCCAATATTTTCAAGGTTCAGTTCAAATTTCTGGATTTTTATGGCTAAATATAGAACAGATCTGGCTGTATTCTGCAGTGCTAACAAACAAATGGAGCAGAAAAATGGTGTACTCTGGATTGCTTCTTAAGCAAATAACCAGGATTTATAAAAAAAAAAAATTGGCCCTGGCCCCTGATATATGGGGCTATGTCTACAAATATCTGTAAGAAAAGCAGCAGCAGAAACGTGTTATGAACCCTCTTGTACTATATGAACTGCAGTCTGCCACATACACTGCCTGCCTGCCTAACTCGTGCTATCGCCTTCACCACTGAAAATATGCACCTGGATTAGTCCTCAGAAAGACTTTTAGTTCAGATGGACTTATATATGTTGTGCCACCGTCCAATCACTGTAATGCCCACAACCAACATGGCTACGGCATTACAGTGCGTGGCAAACAGGGGCGGGCTGGGCCGGTGGGCAGGGGGAAAATGCCCACTGTAACGCTCACCAAGTCACTGTACAGGGCCGGATCTCCTGCAGCTGCGAGGGAAAAAAAAAAATCGCTGAATGTCTACGTCTGCCGGACACCTTCCTGTGGCAGCAAACATTCAGCGCAGCGACGGCCGGGGCGCAGGCACCGAGGTGAAAGCGATGTCAGTCACTGAAACCGCTCACTCCTCTCTCTGTCCTGCGCCTTGGTCATCGCTCCCTCCCTGCACTCACCGGCGTCGCCCGGGACAGGAGCAGAAGAGCACTTCCTGTTCCGCCGGGATCTCCTGTAAGACGCCGCCGACCTTTGCACGCTGGGACGCTGGATGTAGTGAAGTCAACGCTCCGTCCAGCATCCACTGCTGCACAGTGTGCACTTCACAGAAGAGGAGACGGCGGAGGGGAGCCTTGATCATGTGAGTATGAGCTTTTTTTTTTTTTTTTTTTTAATTTTTTTTATTTTAACTCTCACATTACTATGAGGAGAGGGCCTGTACTGATGGGGGGGTGGGGATACAATGAGGGCCTGTGCTGTGCTGATGGGGGGGGATACACTGAGGGCCTGTGCTGTGCTGATGGGGGGGGATACACTGAGGGCCTGTGCTGTGCTGATGGGGGGGGATACACTGATAGCCTGTGCTGTGCTGATGGGGGGGAGATACGTTGATGGGTGGGGAGATACACTGAGGGCCTGTGCTGTGCTAATGGGGGATAGATACACTGAGGGCCTGTGCTATGCTGGTGGGGGGAGAGATACACTGAAGGGGGATGCTGATGGGGGATATGGTGATGGGGAGGGGGATACGGTGATGGGGCTGTGCTGATGGGGGATACACTGATGGGGGAATGGGATACACTGAGGGCCTGTGCTGTGCTGATGGAGGGGATACACTGAGGGCCTGTGCTGATGGGGGGGATACACTGATGGGGGGATACGGTGAAGGGGCTGTGCTGATGGGGGGGATACGCTGATGGGGGAGCGGGATACACTGATAGAGCTGTACTGCTGGGGCTGTGCTGATGGGGGATACGCTGATGGGCTGTGCTGATGGGGGATACGCTGATGGGGCTGTGCTGATATGGCTGTGCAGATGAGAGGGATACGCTGCTGGGGCTGTGATGATGGAGAGTTAATAAACTGAGGGGCTGTGCAGATTTGGAAAATAAAATGAGGGGCTGTGCAGAGTGTAGGGATAAACTGAGGGGCTGTACAAAGGGGCATGAAATGAAGGTCTCTGTGTTTGGGCCATGAAATGGGGGGCTGTGTAGGGGGACAGTAAACTATGAGGTGCTGTGGTGGACATCATACTATATATGGGGTCTGTGTTGGTGACCATTCCATATATTTTAGCGGCTTGTTGTGGATATAATACCATATGGGTGGCTGTGGTGACCATCATACAGTGTAGGGGGACAGATTGAGGAGTGATTACAGTTTGAAGAGGGCAGCGAGGTGGGTAATATGAGGGCATAGTGTGGAGAGTGTGCACAGAATGGATATGGAGAGGAGACAGTGGGAAATGGAGGAACAATATGGAGAGGGGTTAGCATGACAGGGGGACATTGTGGAGATATAGAAAGTGTAATGGAAAATTAGAGCGGGGACAGCCATGGTATAGGCCGTGGTTCATAAGAGCGGGTGGTTATAGCTGATAATGGTGAACAGTGTAGAGGTCGTATACCATAGGAGGCTTGTTTAGGTCATAATATGAACAGATATTATTATGCATAGGGCATTTTAATAACACTCCTAATTTTAAGGGTATCATAGGGGGATGTGCTGCAAAAGACCGGAGAAGAGGGAGGTCTGCAGAGACGAGCTGTGAATGTGAAAATTCACCATGTCATCTAGACAACATGGAAATGAAAAGAAAGACGACTACAGAGAAGATGTCGTATATAAGGTACCTGGATGTAAATGTTTATTTGTGATACTGCCTGCGTCTCATGTGTGCTGTGGTTCTTGTATGGTCTGCATTCTGATGATGGCTGTTAATAACAATTCCCAGTATCACCTTACCATTGTTAAGGACATACTGGGAGTTGTAGGTTCATGCCATACAATTGTTTATGGGGCTAACTTGATATTACAATTGATCGTTGTACTAAGCTTAGTTCTTGTATTCATGTACTTATGGTGGTTCTGGTGATGTATTATGTAACATACCTGGCGGCGTCCTTGCATGGTGGTCCATCTCCCACTGTGCAAGAGGGCGCACTTGATCTCCTGTCCAGAATGTCTCTCTGGCTTCCCTCCATGCTGTCTGTTTGTGTCTGTTTCTGCTGCTTAAGGGCGGCGCCCGATCACTTCCTGCCTTTTGTACCTGCTGTGGGTCACACCCCTTGTGCGTCCTCAGCCTATTGCTGTCTGTCACTTGGTATATAGCTCAGCAGCTCCCTTCTATCCCTGCCTGAGCATAGTGTTTCCTTCAGTGTGTGCTTGCACTCTGAAGGTGCCAGGTCCCGTCTCTTGTCTCCTGCTTTTTGTATCAGTTCCCGTGTCTGAACTGAGTCCTGTATGTCTCCTGCTTTGCGGTATCAGCTCCCGTGTCTGAACTGTGTCCTGTATGTCTCCTGCTTTGCGGTATCAGCTCCCGTGTCTGAACTGAGTCCTGTATGTCTCCTGCTTTGCGGTATCAGCTCCCGTGTCTGAACTGACTCCTTTCTGTGTTCTCTTGTCTGTCCTGTCTGAACACGCTCCTAGCCTGTTCCTCCCGCCTTCTAGTGGCCGATTTCCTAGACCCGCTCCTGCGTCTGGTCTGTCCTGTCTGAACACGCTCCTTGCCTGTTCGTTCCGCCTCTCTGGGGGCCGTATTCCCAGACCCGCTCCTGTATCCCTCTGCAGTGTCGGTCTCCTCCGTACACTCAGTTCCAGTCTGAACTCTCTCCTGTCCTTTACCTGTTTTGCCTCTATGTCCGTTCCCTTCCTTTTTCTGCAGAGTCTGAACTCGTACCTAACTCCTGCTTGTTGTCTCTGCAAGTACTGTGTGAGTATCTGGCTCTGTCTTTCCCTTCCTGTCTGTTCCGTGTGAACAGAGCCCTGTCCTCCCTGCTCAGCCTTGTCTGCACTCTAGCTGTGCTTGCCTGTAACCCTCTGCCTGTATTGTTCCTGTGTCCCGGTGTGTACTGGGTCCTATCCCGCCTGTGTTCCTACCTGCTAGTGCCTCCCTGTCTGCACTCTAGCTGTGCTTGCCTTTACCCCCCTGCCTGCATACCCGCCTGCCTGCATACCAGTCGTGCCTGCCTATACCCACCAGTCTGTGTGCCAGCCTACCAGCCTGTTCCTGTATTCCCCTGTGTGGGTCAACAGCCGTGTCCGGGGTCTGTCCTGGAGTAGCACCTGGTCCCTCTGCTCGGTTCCTCCTTGGTGCACTGGCGTCGTAAGCCGTCGTGCGACCCTGGTCGGATCGGGTGAATACTTAGTCACGCCCCTCCAGGCATTCACTCTCCGGCACGGTCCAGTGGAATCACTACCAATCACACGCACACGCCGCTTAGCCCGGGCGTGTGCATAACAGCATGCTCAGGCCATGGTTCCCGTTGAGCCCCACGGCCTTCGCTCTTTGAGAAGTTTTTCCAGCGAATACATGCATTAAAATAAATAAATAAATTTTTTCCCCCCTTTAGCTGAGTTCCAGGCGAATTACGCACTCGTCCAGATGGATCTATCAGCTCTCGTTCCTGCGGATCCGCCACGTTACTATGGGGATCCAAGACAGTGTCGTGCATTTGTGGAGCAATGCATGCTACACTTTAAGGCCTACCCTCTCTATTTTCCTTCCGATTGGGCTAAAGTGGCCTTTATGATTGACTACCTAGCGGGTGATGCCTTGAAATGGGTCACCCCCCTATGGGAAGCATGGGATCCTGTCATCCTTGACCTGCAGGCCTTCCTGGTGGCCTTTCGTATGGTCTTCGAGGACCCTAACTCTGAAGCCCCTGCTGAAGCTTCACTTCCCAATATCCCGGAGCAGCCCCGACGGGTAATGTGTGTGGGTAGCGCAATAGTCCTCCAGCCCAATGAGACTACTGCCCACCCAGAATCCTCACAGGGTGACTACGCTTTCCAGAATACTTCTCTCAACCTCAAGAGGCAGTCCAGACGTGTTAGACTTAGAGGCAAGCCGTCACGCCAGGGTCTGTCCTCCCTGAGACCTCCTGACCCCAACCTTGAAGTCCCTACTGAAGCTTCATCTCCCTGTATCCCGGAGAAACCCCAATGGGTAATGTGCGTGGGTAGTGCACCAGTTCTCCTGGCCGAAGAGACTTCTGCCCATCCAGACTCCACACAGGAGAACTTCCTGCACCCGGCATCAGATGCTTCTTTCTCTTTAACCGGTGTGCATGTCCAAGGATGCTCCAAAGCTGTGGTTACCTCAGAGTCTGTGCACCTCTACTACCTGGCGGAGGATCCCCTGTTGCCTCCTGAACCCTCCGGGATACCACTCGATGACAAATGGAGAGAGACTTCTCTACACCCGGTACTCAATACTTTGTCCGCTTCGTCCTGTGAGCCTGACAATGGGTACCCCAAAGTGGTAGTTACCTCCGAGTCTCTACACCCCTCCGACCAGGCGGAGGATCTCCAGTTGTCTCCTGAACCCTTCGGGGTGCTACCTGGTAGCGAAAGGACAGAGACTCTCCTATACTCTGTACCTGATACCTCGCTCGCTTCGTCCAGTGAGTCCAACCTAGTGTACTCCGAAGCAGAGGTTACTCCTGAGTCTCTACACCCCTCCGACCAGGCGGAGGACCTCCAGTTGTGTTCAGAATCCTTCGGGGTGCCACCTGGTGGTGAATGGACAGAGACTTTCCTATATCCTGGATCTGATACCTCGCTTGCTTCGTCCAGTGAGTCCGACCTAGTGTACTCTGAAGCAGAGGTTACCCGTGAGTCTCTACACCCCTCTGACCAGGCGGAGGACCGCCAGCTGTCTCTAGAACCCTTCGGGGTGCCACCTGGTGGTGAATGGACAGAGACTTTCCTATACTCGGTACCCGATACCTCGCCTGCTTCCTCCAGTGAGTCCGACCTAGTGTACTCTGAAGCAGAGGTTACCCGTGAGTCTCTACACCCCTCTGACCAGGCGAAGGACCGCCAGCTGTCTCCAGAACCCTTCGGGGTGCCACCTGGTGGTGAATGGACAGAGACTTTCCTATACTCGGTACCCGATACCTCGCCTGCTTCCTCCAGTGAGTCCGACCTAGTGTACTCTGAAGCAGTTGTTTTCTCTGAGCCTCTGCACTCTTCTGACCCGGCGGAGGACCTCCAGTTGTTTCCTGAATCCTCCGGGATACCACCAGATAACAAAGAGACAGTGACTTTTCCTCATTATGTACCTGATAACCCGTCTATTTCTTCCTGTGAGCTTGACAAGATGTACCTCGAAGCAGAGATTACCCTTAAGTCTCTGTCCCCCTCCAACCCAGTGAACGACTGGCCCTCGAATTCCCTGCGGAAGATTCTGGCAGGCCTGAAGAAGAGGGGGCGTAAGGGGGGAGGTACTGTAACATACCTGGCGGCGTCCTTGCATGGTGGTCCATCTCCCACTGTGCAAGAGGGCGCACTTGATCTCCTGTCCAGAATGTCTCTCTGGCTTCCCTCCATGCTGTCTGTTTGTGTCTGTTTCTGCTGCTTAAGGGCGGCGCCCGATCACTTCCTGCCTTTTGTACCTGCTGTGGGTCACACCCCTTGTGCGTCCTCAGCCTATTGCTGTCTGTCACTTGGTATATAGCTCAGCAGCTCCCTTCTATCCCTGCCTGAGCATAGTGTTTCCTTCAGTGTGTGCTTGCACTCTGAAGGTGCCAGGTCCCGTCTCTTGTCTCCTGCTTTTTGTATCAGTTCCCGTGTCTGAACTGAGTCCTGTATGTCTCCTGCTTTGCGGTATCAGCTCCCGTGTCTGAACTGTGTCCTGTATGTCTCCTGCTTTGCGGTATCAGCTCCCGTGTCTGAACTGAGTCCTGTATGTCTCCTGCTTTGCGGTATCAGCTCCCGTGTCTGAACTGACTCCTTTCTGTGTTCTCTTGTCTGTCCTGTCTGAACACGCTCCTAGCCTGTTCCTCCCGCCTTCTAGTGGCCGATTTCCTAGACCCGCTCCTGCGTCTGGTCTGTCCTGTCTGAACACGCTCCTTGCCTGTTCGTTCCGCCTCTCTGGGGGCCGTATTCCCAGACCCGCTCCTGTATCCCTCTGCAGTGTCGGTCTCCTCCGTACACTCAGTTCCAGTCTGAACTCTCTCCTGTCCTTTACCTGTTTTGCCTCTATGTCCGTTCCCTTCCTTTTTCTGCAGAGTCTGAACTCGTACCTAACTCCTGCTTGTTGTCTCTGCAAGTACTGTGTGAGTATCTGGCTCTGTCTTTCCCTTCCTGTCTGTTCCGTGTGAACAGAGCCCTGTCCTCCCTGCTCAGCCTTGTCTGCACTCTAGCTGTGCTTGCCTGTAACCCTCTGCCTGTATTGTTCCTGTGTCCCGGTGTGTACTGGGTCCTATCCCGCCTGTGTTCCTACCTGCTAGTGCCTCCCTGTCTGCACTCTAGCTGTGCTTGCCTTTACCCCCCTGCCTGCATACCCGCCTGCCTGCATACCAGTCGTGCCTGCCTATACCCACCAGTCTGTGTGCCAGCCTACCGGCCTGTTCCTGTATTCCCCTGTGTGGGTCAACAGCCGTGTCCGGGGTCTGTCCTGGAGTAGCACCTGGTCCCTCTGCTCGGTTCCTCCTTGGTGCACTGGCGTCGTATGCCGTCGTGCGACCCTGGTCGGATCGGGTGAATACTTAGTCACGCCCCTCCAGGCATTCACTCTCCGGCACGGTCCAGTGGAATCACTACCAATCACACGCACACGCCGCTTAGCCCGGGCGTGTGCATAACATATTAATTTACTGATGATGGTTCTCGTGACGAAGTCAAGTACTGATGGTGGGTCTGTTGATGTATTCATGTACTGATGGTGGATCTAGTGGTGCATTCATGCACTGATTGTGGTTCTGGTGACATATTCATGTATTGATGATGGTTCTAGTGATGAAGATATCACCAGAATCATCATCACTACATGAATACAACATCAGAACTACCATCACTATATGAATATGTCACTAGAACCAACATCAGTTGTAAATGTGAATGTAAAATGCAGCAATATCAAATGTGTATTTTTTTAAATTTTTCTCATTTCTTAATTTTTAATTGGGGGAAAATCTTTAAATGAGAAGGTGTGCCCAAACTTTTGGCCTGTACTGTGTATTATATATATATATATATATATATATATATATATATATATATATATATGTATATATATATATATTAGTACAGACCAAAAGTTTGGACACACCTTCTCAATTAAAGATTTTTCTGTATTTTCATGACTATGAAAATTGTACATTCACACTGAAGGCATCAAAACTATGAATTAACACATGTGGAAATATATACTTAACAAAAAGTGTGAAACATCAGAAAATATGTCTTATATTCTAGGTTCTTCAAAGTAGCCACCTTTTGCTTTGATGACTGCTTTGCACACTCTTGGCATTCTCTTGATAAGCTTCAAGAGGTAGTCACCGGAAATGGCCTTCTAACAATCTTGAAGGAGTTCCCAGAGATGTTTAGCACTTGTTGGCCCTTTTGCCTTCACTCTGCGGACCAGCTCACCCCAAACCATCTCTTGGGTTCAGGTCTGGTGACTGTGGAGGCCAGGTCATCTGGCGTAGCACCCCATCACTCTCCTGCTTGGTCAAAAAGTCCTTACACAGCCTGGTGGTGTGTTTGGGGTCATTGTGCTGTTGAAAAATAAATGATGGTCCAACTAAACGCAAACCGGATGGAATAGCATGCCGCTGCAAGATGCTGTGGTAGCCATGCTGGTTCAGTATGCCTTCAATTTTGAATAAATCCCCAACAGTGTCACCAGTTTTGATGCCTTCAGTGTGAATGTACAGTTTTCATAGTCATGAAAATACAGAAAAATCTTTAAATGAGAAGTTGTGTCCAAACTTTTGGTCTGTACTGTATATACACACAGTATAATATAAAATTTTCATATTTTTTAAAACATTTTTTTTACTTTTTATTATATTTGTTAGTCCCCTTAGGGGACTTGAATCTGTGATCAGCCGATTGCTTGTGCTATTTACAACAATGCCACAGCCTTCTTGCTGTATATAGCAGAAATCACAGTCTCCTGTGAACACCAACCACAGGCTGATTTTCACATGACAGGCACAAGAGTTTTTTTGTTAGGGAATTCCATTTGTCTTTCCAGTTTTAGGAACAAACAAGTGAAATGAATCCATTAGTGCACAATGGTGTAACTGTACATCACAGTCAGGGTATGTATGGAGTGGGTTCAGCAGCTGAGCCCACCAATGCACTGCAGATGCTGGCTATGATCTGCTGTAACAGCAGTGATCAGAACTTGTCTCAATCCCTGCTTTTTAGCAATTTAAATAGCAAGATGGCTTGTTCATGAGCTCACCAACCCTCATGAGCCAACATCCATGACATGCTCCTGGGTCGCTGATGTTTTGCCATGGCAGGCCCCTATTTCTGCCATTTTGGCCCTTCTATGAAGCCTAGCCTGAGGTTCAGGCTTCTAGGAAAACATTTATTTCACTATGTACTGCAATACTGTGGTATTGCAGTATATACTAAATTCGGTATTACGATCAGTTTTTAAAAAAAAAAAATAGAAATAGAAATCCTTAAGGCTGTTCCCGCATCTAGGTAGTTAGCTTGGTTCTGCTCCCGTATCCTCGGTAGTAAGCTTGGTTCTGCTCCCGCATCTAGATAGTAAGCTCGGTTCTGTTCCCATATAGTCGGTAGTAAGCTCGGTTCTGCTCCCGTATCTAGGTAGTAAGCTCGGTTCTGCTCCCGTATCTAGGTAGTAAGCTCGGTTCTGCTTCCGTATCTAGGTAGTAAGCTCGGTTCTGCTTCCGTATCTAGGTAGTAAGCTCGGTTCTGCTCCCGAATCTGGGTAGTAAGCTCGGTTCTTTTCCCGCATCTAGGTATTAAGCTCGGCTCTGCTTCCATATCTAAGCAGTAATCTCGGTTCTGCTCCCGTATCTAGGTAGTAAGCTCGATTCTGCTACCAGTCTATGTACCAGTCACAGTTATTTTTAAAACCTGCTATCTATGCTGCTTTATTGCAGCAGTCAGGGTTAAGCAGGCTGAAGATAGGCCACCACATGTCGTGGGCCAGGGCTTTCTAATTGGCCTCCAAGCTAAAATTTGCCAGCAAACCCCTGGTGGCAAGCAATCCCTGCATGTTCATTGGCTCTCTAAAGAGCATCAAACATTTAGGGCGGGACCCGAGTTCCCGCCCGAGCAACCCGGAAATACTCGCCAAGCTTGTCAAACACCGTGATGCTCGGGCGAGTACCGAGCAGTGGTGAGCACGTTCGCTCATCACTATTCAAGATCCCTTCAGCAGCTAATAGTGGAGTTGCCAGGCCTGTGTGTGCAGACACCATTGTGCAGAGGCTGGAAGTGCCCTTGTAGGAAGCGTCAGGTTGTACTAGCAGGTTGGAAGAGCCAAGCATTACATAGATGTCTGCTTCCATGCCATTTTGGGCTGTGGAGGGTACTGCTGTGTGCATGGCTATGTACACTAAGATGCAGAAAATGTACCTGGTAACATATTACAACAAAGTAAACTGTATTTAAAATAGAAAAACAAAGTCCAAAAGACTTGGCAAAGTGCATTTATGATTTGGGGCACAAACCCCAAAGTGACAAGCGATGCCCCTGCATATTTGTAAAGATTTATCAGATAACAGGATATCAAAATGTAGGCAAAATAACTTTAATATTCAAAATATTGTCATATACGATCCACACAATCTGGTAATATATTTTGACAAGCATGAAGAGGGCCAGATAAACTGCAGTTTAGGTGTTCTTATTCTGCCAGTTTCACTTACTGTAGATACTTAACAGAAAGAAAACCTTGTCAAATACAAATACACTGGCCAAAATATAGTTGACTCCCAACGGTTTAACACTATTATTTTACAATCACTGGGTTTAACCATGTTAATCACTAAAAATATTCGAAGGCTCATTATGTGTTTAGGTCAAGATCTGTATATGCAATACTCATTGTTTAGAGACTAGGCATGGAAAGAAGTATGAATAAAGAGGCTTATGGTTTTATTTAAATAATGCTTGACTATTGGTGGCTCGTAAGCTCAATTTTGTTACTGTGTGTAGAAAATTAAAATGGTGCACCTCTCCGCAGTGCAATATAAACCTGCAGTGATTAAACGCAATTCTGCCATTGCTTTTTTAGTTCGTTTTAACAACATTCATTGGACAGTAAAAAGGACCCGTCAACGTGATTATCAAAATCAGTACAATTACGGTGATAGCAAATGAGCATGGTTTTTTTGTTTTTTTCATTAAGTGGTGAAAAGAAATGTATAGGTTTGTAAACAAAATGTTGGTTTATATTTTTTGAGTCCCATAAAATTGCTTATTTTCTATCCATGAAGCTGTGTAAGAGATTGATTTTGCATGGTGAGCTGACATTTTTATTGATACCAATTTGGGGTACATTGGACTCTTTGATTACTTTTTATTGCATTTTTTTAAGGAAGGTTAGGAGACCGAAAAAATGCAATTCTAGCTTTTTGATTTTTTTTTCTCTTTATGGTATTTATCGTATGGTTAATTAATTAATTTAGAATTTTGATAGACCGGAATTTTACAGATGTGGTGGTATCAAATATGTTTATTTTATTTGTTGTATTTCTTTATTTTTAGCAAGGGATTTGGGAGGAGGGTTAATTTGAATCTCTAATTTTCTTTACATTTTTTATTTTTTTACTTTATTTTTTATTCCCTCCAATTGTCTTATCACATATACTGTATACTGCAAAAATAAATCATTATACTATATAGGACAAATCATGGTCTCCTATGAAGCTCAGCCTGTAACTAGGCTTCACTGAAGAGCCAAAATGACTATGATTTAATCCCTCTGAAGTCCCCTAGCGATGCTTCACTTTATTTAAATGCCACTAACAGAGATTGACATAGACGCCGCTCCCCTTAACGCCGCGGCCCCCGTCCAGCATCTCCTGTTCCTTCCTTCTGCTCCCAAGCCGTGCCTGCCCGGGCTTTGCGCAGATTCCCAGGCACTGCTCTTAGGGCACGCGCGCGAGCTCCCTGTTTCTTAAAGGTGCCGTGTGCGTCATCCTGAAATGTCCCCAGCCAATGGCCGGAGAACATCTGCAATATAAGGCACCTCCTCCAAAATGGAGGTGCCTGCGCAATGTTGTAGTTTCTTTACTAAACACTCTCTCCAGCCCTCAGGTCACAGTGCTTGCCATCAGCCTGTCTATCAGCCGTGCCCGCCAGCCTGCCTATCATCTGTGGCCACCAGCCTGTCTACCAGCCGTGCCCGCCAGCTGTGTCTGCCAGCCTGTCTATCAGCTGAGCCTGTCCATCTTCCTGCACTACTTGCCTGCCTACCAGCCGTGCTCATCTGCCAGACCATCTGCCGTGCCTGTCCGCTTTGGCTGCCAGTCGCGTGGGTGTTGCCTGCTCTCTCAAGGTCGGTCCCAGAGTGGCACCTGGACCACCTTCTCAGTCCCCCCTTGGCTCATGGACCCGACTAAGCCGCCGTGTAGCCAGGGTCGGTCCGGGTAGGGTCTTAGTTACCCCCTCTGGTCCCTCCTTGCACCACGGCACAATGGTTCCACCATCTGGGTCCGTAAAAGAGTATTTGTGTGGAAAAATGGGCCAAAATCACACCTGAGCAATGCATGCAACTAGTTTTCCATATAGGAGGCGTCTGGAAGCTGTCATCACCAACAAAGGATTTTGTATGAATTATTAAATAAATTTCATTAAACGTGTTTAATACATTTTCCCTGTGTCTTTGTCACTATTACACATAACTTAATTGATGGACATCCGTGGTTTGATTTATTTGCCTGTATGAATTGGATGGGTTGTCACCAACATCTCATCAGAATTTCATGTCAACAGCACCTTTAAAAATATATTTACTTAGAAAATTGGTGACATGTTCTTATTTCTTCCGCTGTAGATGCCGGCTGTATAACACAACTGGCATCTGCCAATTGTAGCGTTGTCTCAGTTCCTGAACCAGCTCAACACACCCTGACTCACAATGAGAGGCTGAGTTTTAGGCAGATATCTCAGGGGCAACATTTTACTTCCCCCTGTAAGACATTGCAATGCATGTCGTAATGTCATGACATGCTCCACATTGGTAAAGTGTACAGAGACGTCGGAGGTCTGGTCGTGGCTGGATGTCTTGACCTAGAGTGAAGACATCGCTCTCCAGCAGAAAAAAGAGGTTTGGAAGACCTGAAGGCAGGCAGTGAGCATCAGGGGCAGCCAGACACGTTTGTGGTGAGGTGTTCATTAGTTTTATTTTTGTTTTTTACACCCTACATTTATTATGCTCTGGGATGTGGAGAAACGCTAAAGCATAATAAGGAGCTTTAAATTCACTGAGAGTATGTTCATTGTAAATTGAATTTCCTCAGGAAAATTGTCGATTTTGAATTAAGTCAGATATGCTCATCTATAGTATATAGGTTATTGATATATACATGTTCTTTCAATTCTCAAACCTTTAAAAGACTGCAAACAATGTGGACATATCCGCTCACCTTACAGGCCCACATTTCTTAAACATATAGGTGCTTATTTAATAATAGTGTATTAAATTGAAAGAGTATTGACTTCACTAGATGAGCCAATTTTATCTCTGTGACTCATGCTGGAGGAAAAATTTGTCACATATTTAGAGACTTTATTCTATACCCTCTGTTAAGTGACTTGCTTAATAACAGTTTGTATTGCAGAAAAAAAATTTGCACAGAGTGTTGTGTCTTAAGCCATTCTCCAATCCCAATTGGCAATGCTCCTTTGTCAGGTCAGGAGTGGAAAGTGTCTAAAACACTTTATGGCATGGCATTAGCTCTAGGAATCTGGCTCAATAAAAAAAGGCATGAATATGTAGCTGTATTCATGAGAGGAGCTCCAAGCTCCTCTAAGCTTTAAGTTAGAGGCTGCAATGTGTAGACGCATATACACATCGCTCATCAATCACTGCAGAGAGGAATTGGGAAAGGTACTCAACCCATAAATTTGACACTGCTGTACTTCTTGACAAATATCCAGATGGTTATAATATTTGTGGCTGTTTTGGCTAATGGGAAAAGGCACCCATATTATGCTATTCTTTAGTATTGTGGCATAGCAGAATGACAGATCTGCTTTAAATATGAAAGTCCAATTTATCTGATTTTCTTATTCTACTCTCGTACAAATATCTGTGGTTGAGTGCTTACTTTACATTAAGCTTAACATTACCAACATTGCAGAAAAACAGTGTAACCAAAGAGGAATAAGCTCAGTTGTTTAGCTTATAGAAGACACCTGATCCTTAAGATTTCACTTCTTTGTTTAGTAAAAACCAGAGTGTGCAAAGTGCTGCTGTTCTAGGATTACATCTCTCCACACCAAAGGTTTGCAATTGTTACCATTCAAGAAAAAGAGATGACCCATATGACTAGTTTTCTTACGATCATGCATCACTGTCACCAACCAAATTCTCACATATTAATACATGTGGTTCAAACTGTGGTCCAAATTAGATCTATAACTAAAGGAGAGGGTGAAATATATAGACAATACACACATTTTACTTTATTATGCTTTGCTTATATAGCGCCATCTTATTCAGCAGACTTTTTTGTCCTTGGTGGAATTTGAACCCAGGACCCCAGTGCTGCAAAGCAGCAGTGCTAACCACTTATCCACTCAAACCTACTGCTAATCTTTGTAAATAGGCTTCATGTACACAGCAATGCTTAATGCATAGACCTGTACAGAGACCTATTAATCCCTTTGCACAAATGGATGTAACTATTAGTGTTGAGCCACCCCCGTAGTGTTCGAGTTCGGTTCGGTTCGTCGAACACCCGTGTGTTCGCCGAACTGTTCGTCGAACACCTTCGAACACCGTTAAAACCAATGGAAGGCAAACAAAAACACATAGAAACACATAGAAAACACCTTCAAAGGTGTCCAAAAGCTGACAAACTGCTCAGAAGACATAACTAACACATGGAAAAGTGACAAGTACATATAGTCATGCGAAAATAAAAGAGGTGGAGGAGTAAAAGGAGGGGGAGACACAGATATAGGCATGTCATGCCCTTCTAAAATCCAAAAAGTGAGAAGCCGACACGGCCACTCCGCTCCTGCCCGTGCCACCTCCGTGTCGCCGGGTTTGTGCCAGAGCCACGGTGAACCCTGATGGCCAGCACCCCTCTCCCAATACTGGTGCCTGTCCGCTGGTGGGTCTAGCGAGCCCCCCTGTGGTGGAGGCAGCTCTAAGCTTTTTAATTTAAATTGTCTCTCTAATTTGAATGAATACACTTTAAATCCATTTACAAGGATCTATTGGAGGGCAAGTCTCATGCCAGCAGCCACGTAATTCCAGCTCCAGTAGCGTCCACTAAAGCTGCTGCAGTTAAAAAGCTTTTATAAGGATCGAGCTCGGCTGTCCACCGCAAGGCATCCTACTGCCAGTCCCAGCCCCTATGCCTTGGGGTGCCTCCTGATGCTCTTCACTGAGTATCCCATGGTCCCGAAGCATTTCCTTTGAAAAAATTAAGTGTCCAAACTACAGGTGGTGTAGCTTGCTTAACAGCCGGGATAATCCGCTGACTAGCAGACACTGCTACTAGGCACAAAGTATTTCCTGGGCTAGATGCAGTTAAAAATTTGTAATTAGATACTCTCGTTGGATGCTGAGAAAGCATTCCATAGAGTCTCCTGGCACGCCATATATGATTCTCTTAAAAAGCTTGGGGTAGGGGTCTAGGGGACCCTTTTATAGCCAAAATCACGGCCCTGTATCACAATACGTCACCAAGGCTGAAGATAAATGGAACTGTAGCACCCTGAGGGCTCGGTTGCTACAGAGGTATTGCACCTCACCCAGAGGTGTGATATCTCACTCTCAGGTAAGGATGGAGTGTGGATCAGGACCCGACACCTGCATGCATTACACCACATTGCCGTGGGGCAGGGCGACCAATATGCCTCTGAGATGGGCACGACAGTCCCTGTCCCTGGCTGGAGTGGGGGGAGGGAACACTGAGGAAGGGGAACCCTGTAGTGCAGGAGCAGGGAGGAAGCAGTTCCTGGGTGCATTGAGAAGGGAGTATAAAAGGTGGGCACCATCTTAGTTCAGTGCAGAGAAGTCTGAGCAGAAGTGGCAGGGAGCAGGGGCTCTGCATGAGCTCTGCTCCGGAGGCGGGCCTAGTAACAGAGGCCCAGGCCTGGAAGAGGGAGAAGGAAGGAAGAGGAGCGGAGAAGGCTCCAGGAACGAAGAATGAAGGGATCCCAGGGGTGCGGACGGGCGAGTCGCCACCGCACGCCCGAATCCACCTGCGTGGAGGGGTCAGGCCAAAGGGGGAGACCGGTCCCCGAAACTAGTGGAGGCAGGAAATGACCCTCAGCTAGAAACCGGAGGCTGTGACATTTTATGTGGCGCAGCCCCTCGCTACACCCGCTAGGAAGGCACCACATAGGGTCAGGGAAACTGGCGCCAAGTTTACCAAGAGGAGGCCCGAGGCAGCCGGACAGAAGGGTTGGTAAGAAAGGCCAGACAAAGGACACACAAAGGGGGTCCTGTGAAGCGCTCCAAAGTTATCTGGGAGTTGTCTGAGCCCCTCACCTGGTGAGCACAGTACGACGTGGGCAGCCGTTACCTGCAGACGTGGTCTGGATAATAAGAACAGTGAGTAAAGGCCCTGGACTGCATCACTGACTCCGTGTCGTTACTGCTGCTGCCCTGCACCATCACCCCCATCCTCCGCATACACTGCCCTGAGGCTATACTCCTCCCGTGGGGAGTTATGCTACGCTCTGCTGCACCCACAACACCAGCCTCAGCGGTCTGCCCTGCAGCGGCGGTTCACTCTGACCGAAATCCACGGGTGGCGTAGTCGGACATTTAAACATCAAAACCACATAAATAGTTCCGCCACTGGTTTGACCACCCTGAGCCACGGAACCGGGTCGCCGCCACGAAGACTACAACCACCAGCATCCACCAAAAAGGGTCCGGCTCCGGGTGTCCCAAGGCCCAGGGGGTGCATCAGAACATTTTCATCACCTTTCACAATCACCAATGGGACAAGGCAGGGATGTCCTCTGTCCCCTCTCTTATACATCCTAGTGACGGAGCACCTGCTCTCATCAATTCGCCATAACCCCAATATTAGGTGGATTGAGGTGGGAGGCACCGAGTACAAGTGCTCTCTATTTGCGGATGATGTCCTAGTATATATCACTCAATCACATATATCCATCCATGCTGTTATGGCTGAAATAGATCACTTTGTTACATGGTCAAATTTTAAAATCAATGCAGCGAAGTCTGAGGCCCTTGATGTCTCCCTCCCCAAATCCATATAGGATTCCATCCAGTCCAACTTTCCCTTTGCCTGGCCCTCACAGGGTATCAAATACTTAGGAATTCCTATTCATAGAGACCTCTCCCATCTATGTTATCTTAATTTTGGGCCCTTTATTGAACAACTCCATACAGACCACGGTTGGCAAGTTAGAACTGTAAGATTCACTACGTGAACCACTGGTGTTTTGTGGAAAAGCACATGTACACTGCGTTTCAAATTATTATGCAAAAAGTGTTTAGGAGTGATAAGGGAAGAATTTGTTTGTTTGTCAGTTAAACTCATTGATGGTGATGTGTGTCAGGGCTCTTTATATCACTGTAAGCAATTGCAGACACCTGTGCTAATTAGTTTGGCAGGTGTGTCCAATGAAAGGCAAGACTACTTAAGAAGGTTGTCTCACATTATTAAGCAGCCTACATTTTCTGCCAAAATGGGAAAGAAAAAGGATGTGTCGGCTGCTGAGAAGCAACAAATTGTGGAGTGTTTAGGTCAAGGCATGACTACAATCAACATTGTGCGATGATCAGGATGAAGTGTCTTGGCAATCAAGAAGTATGTAGCTGATTCACAGTACACACGTGTGCGTGCTGATAAGGGCAAATTGAGGACTCTTTCCTACAGGCAATTACGTCAGGTTGAAAGAGCAGCGGCAAAAAAGCCTTGTCATAGCAGCAGACAAGTTTTTGAAGCTGCTTGTGCCTCCAACGTCCCCCGAACAACAAGATGCAGGGTCCTTCAGAGGTTTGCAGCTGTGCATACGCCATCCTGTCGACCTCCTCTATCCACTTCACACAAGCAGAAACGGCTCCAGTGGGCCAAACATTACATGAAGACTGATTTCAAAACTGTTTTGTTCACGGATGAGTGCCGTGCAGCGCTCGATGGTCCAGATGGATGGAGTGGAGGATGGCTGGTTGATGGACACCCCACGCAAACACGGCTACAGCGCCAACAAGGAGGAGGTGGAGTAATGTTTTGGGCTGGAATCATGGGGAGAGAGATTGTCGGCCCCTTTAGGATCCCTGAAGGCGCTAAAGATGAACTCCATAATGTATGTGGATTTTCTCAAACAGCACTTCCTGCCATGGTTCAAGAAGAAGAACCGTGTATTTCACAGCAAGATCATTTTTCTGCATGACAATGCACCATCTCATGCTGCACATAAAACATCTGCATCTCTGGCTGATATGGGCATAAAAGGGGACAAACTTATGGTGTGACCCCCATGCTCCCCTGACCTCTACCCCATTCAGAACCTTTGGAGCATCATTAAAAGGAGTGTCTATGATGGCGGGAGGCAGTTCACATCTAAGCAACAGCTCTGGGAGGGTATTCTGTCCTCATGCAAAACAATTGAAGCAGAAACCATCCAAAACCTGACAAATTCAATGGACGAGAGAGTTCAGAAGCTCCTTTCGAACAAGGGGTCCTATGTGAAAATGTAACATCACCTAGAATAAAGTTTTGAGTTGAAGACTGTTTGATTTCAGTTTCTAACAACCTGCTAATGCTTATAATTTCAAAAATGACCATTTTTTTGGTCTTTATTAAAATGAAAAGGTTGATCGAAAAGTTTGGGGGATCTAAGAGTGTGGCAACCCAGTAGTCATGATTACTTCGAATTCTGACAATATGAGGGTCATGCTGCAGGTAGTGCAGCAAGAAGGCACTTATGTGTCTTGCGCATCTCGGAGCCCCAAAATTATTTTCCGGGCTAGATGCAGCTAAAAATTATTATTAATTTTAAATCTGGTGAAGCTTTAGTATAGATGGCCTAATAGGATCAGTGCTGCACACTGCTACAAAGCCCAAATTATTTTCCAGTCAAGATACAGATAAACATGATTAGTAATTTTAAATCTGGTGGAGCTTATTATAGATGGCCTAATAGAATCAGTGCTGCACACTGCTACAAAGCCCAAATTATTTTCCAGCCAAGATACAGATAAACATGATTAGTAATTTGAAAGCTTAAAACGGTTGGTAGGGTGATTTTAACCAATCATCAAGCTTTTACTCTCCCCAGGATGACACAGGGGTAGAAAAGTCGTTTCGGATCCATGATTTGTTCATCTTTATGAACGTGAGTCTGTCTACATTATCAGTGGAGAGCCGCGTGCGCTTATCTGTCAGCACACCACCAGCAGCGCTGAACACACGTTCAGACAGAACGCTGGCTGCGGGGCATGACAAGATCTCCAAGGCGTAAGTGGCTAGCTCTGGCCATTTATCCAGATTGGAAGCCCAAAAAGAGCAAGGGTCCAGTGACACAGTCGTGGCTTCAATGTTTACTTGGAGATACTCCTGTACCATCGTCTCTAGGCGTTGACTATGTGTCAGACTTCTTGTCTCCTGTGGCCTTGCAAAGGATGGGCTAAAAAAGTGGTGAAATGATTCCGCAAAATTGATGTTACCAGCAGATACTGTGGTTCTGTTACGGTTTGAGTGCTGAACACTTGACGGTCCCACGGTTGGCAAGTTGGAACTGTGAGATTCACTACGTGCACCACTGGTATTTTGTGGAAAAGCACATGTAAGATTCTGCAACAGTCTCTGCAGATACTCCTGCATGCGTGCATCCCTTTCTATGGCAGGAATAATTTCTGCAAATTTACTTTTGTACCGGGGATCTAACAGTGTGGCAACCCAGTAGTCAGGATTATTTCTAATTCTCACAATTCGAGGGTCATGTTGCAGGTAGTGCAGCAAGAAGGCACTCATGTGTGTTGCGCATCCAGGAGCACCAAGTCCCTGTTGTGTTGGTGGCGAGGTAACAATCATGCTTCCTTCCTCTGTCCTCTCCCCCCAACCTCGCACAACAGAAATGTAATCAAGGTCTCCCTCATCTGATGAGTCTTCCATCAGTTCGTCCTCCACTTCTTCCTGGGCTCCTGCACCTTCCTCACTAGTTTGGCTGCTACCATGCGCCCTGGTAAAACCATCCCCCCCACCCTCACATGCCTGCCGCCTTGGTGCTGCCGACCGTCTGGACCTTGCAGATGTTAGCCCTTCCGCATACAACTCCTCCTCCTCTACTTCCTCCACCTCCTCTTGTGCCACCACCTGACTCCGAATTCTGTTTAACATGTGCTCCAGCATGTAAATCACCGGAATAGTCATGCTGATAATGGCATCGTCAGCACTAAACATCTTCGTCGCCATTTCAAAACTGTGCAGAAGGGTGCATAGGTCCCTGATCTGAGACCACTCCTCCAGCGTGATTTGCCCCACCTCTGAATCTCGTTGGCCCAGGCTATACGTCAGAACGTATTGCACCAGGGCTTGTCGGTGCTGCCACAGTCGCTGCAACATGTGCAGACTTGAATTCCACCAGGTAGGCACATCGCATTTTAGCCGGTGAAGTGGCAGGCCCAACGACTTCTGTAGAGATGTAAGTCGCTGAGCTGCGGGATGCGAATGGCAGAAGTGAGCACACAGCGACCGTGCCCTCTGCAGAAGGCCATCTAGTCTGGGATAGTGGGCTAAAAATTGCTGAACAACCAGGTTCAACACGTGAGCCATACAAGGCACGTGTGTGACATTGCCCCGGCGAAGGGCCGCACCCAGGTTTGCAGCATTGTCGCACACGGCCTTCCCTGGTTTCAGGTCCAGTGGAGACAACCATTCATGAAATTGGTTCTCCAGAGCTGACCACAACTCCTCAACTGTGTGACTCACATTTCCCAGACATTTCAATGTAAAAACCGCCTGATGACGTTGAGCCCTACTGCCAGCATAGTAAGGAGGTGTGCAGGATCCCTTCTGCACAGTTAGAAAGCTTGTGGCATGACCAGACAGGCTTTGGGTGCAGGTGGAAGACCGAGAGGAGGTTGAGGAGGCAGAAGCAGTGGAGGAACTTTGACATAAAGAGGATTGACGCACAACTCGTGGGGACGGCAAGACTTGGACAGCAGCCCCTTGTCCTGCTGTCACCATAGTTACCCAGTGCCCAGTCAGCGACATGTAACGCCCCTGTCCATGCCTACTCGTCCAAGTGTCTGTGGTGAAATGCACCCTGTCACACACAGAGTTTCTCAAAGAAGCGGTGATGTTGTGTGCGACATGCTGGTGGAGCGCAGGCACACCTTTCTTTGAGAAGTAGTGCCGACTGGGCATCTGGTACTGGGGCACTGCGACGGACATAAGGTCTCGAAAATCCTCTGTGTCCACCAGGCGGAAAGGCAGCATTTCTGTAGCCAAGAGCTTGCAGATGGTGAAATTCAACCTCTTAGCTTTCTCATGGCTAGGAGGAAATGGTCTTTTACTTGTCCACATCTGAGGGACCGAGGGCTGGCTATTGTGCTTAGACGGGGTTGATAAGTGTGTCCCCGGCAAACTGCCGGTCTGTGAGGAAGATGCAGGCGGACATGTTAGGTTGCCTTGATCCAAAGGTGGTGCTATCGATGTCGGACAGCGCTCAACACCAGCTGGTGTTCCCACCTCCAAAGAAAATGATGACCTGCCAATCACGCTGGCTGTTGCGGGTAAAGAGGTGGCAGGTCTGCGCCCCAAAACAGGTGTGACTGCTGTCCCCCCAGTCACAGAGGATGAAGAGGCCGCGGATGCATAAGATATGGCAGACGGTGGTTGGCCCGGCCGGCTAGGCCGCATTGTAGCACACTGAGCTTCCCACTGCAACTTATGCTTCATGTCCATGTGCCGGTTCATGCATGAAGTACTCAAACTATGTATTTTTTGGCCTCTACTTAGCTTATGCTGACAAATGTTACAGATAACACGAGTTGGGTCATCTTTATCGATCTGAAAAAATGCCCAGGCTATGCAAGGCTTAGCACCCATGCGACCTGAAGAGCCACCACGACTTGTGGTGAGAGGCAGAGTTGTGTTTGAGGATGCAGTTGTTGACGTGCTTCCAGTACTACGTCTCTGTCCAGGAAGGCGCAACCTGACCTCGTCGTCACTAGCATCTTCCTCCACCTCCTCTGCTGACCTCATCTCTTGGCTGACTGTGGGTTGACAGTAAGGTGGATCTCCAACCTCATCATCATCACCCTGTGCGTTATCACACCAGTCGTCCTCAGAGCCAACCTGTTCCTGCCCTGACAAAAAACTAAAGTTGTCGCTCCAATCAGGTATTTGAGTCTTATCATCGTCTTCCTCATTGTCTCCACCAACAGGAGTTACAGTTTGGGAATGAGGGTCTACATTATGGTCAGAACCTTCTGCATCTGGTCCTGGATCCGACTCAAAGATTCTGGGCATCAGTGCAGATCATTTCCTCGTCTGGATTCACAGAAGCGCTGGAGTCGACCTCTGATTCCCAGGCTATAGTATGAGTAAACAGCTCTGCAGACTCAACCATCTGTTCTACCTCATACTCAGATGGGCAGCTGGAGATTTGGGAGCTGTGAGGAAGCAAGTGCGATTGGGGTGACACCTTTGAGGACTGGAGTATTTGTGATGTTGAAGTTGATGTGGAGGAGAGCCCACTTAAAGGAGCACTTGATATCCGCTGAAGCACCTGCTGTTTTTGTGCCTCATCTGGAATTTGTAGCGATTGGCGTGGCCGTAAGAAAGGGATCTTATCACATTGTCCGCTAAAAGAAGTAGACATTTTAGTTTGGCTGGAAGATGGTCTTTCTTCTGCAGATGTTACTGTTGCTTTAACACCTACCCCACGGACACAACCTTTTTTCCCCTTCCCAACACGCCTATTCCCCTTTCCACCAGCAGCAGGCCTTTTTCCACTCATTTTGGTGGTTATCTAATTCACAACTCTGGAGTTGTTTGCACAAAAAAACAATGGATGGGAACCGAGCAGAGCTGAGTGGCCAAACTGTGGTATTAGGCCAAAACTATTGGCTGGGTTAGATGCAGAAAAAAATTATATTCAATTTGCAACCTGATGGAGGTCTGTATAGATGGATAAATAGAACAAGTCCCACACACAGCTAGAAGCCCAATATTTTTTCAGAGGTAGATGCAGAAAAAAATATATTCAGTTTGCAACCTGATGGAGGTCAGTATAGATGGACTAATACAACAAGTCCCACACACAGCTAGAAGCCCAATATTTTTTCAGAGGTAGATGCAGAAAAAAAATATTTTCAGTTTGCAACCTGATGGAGGTCTGTATAGATGGATTAATAGAACAAGTCCCACACACAGCTAGAAGCCCAATATTTTTTCAGAGCTAGATGCAGAAAAAAATATATTCAGTTTGCAACCTGATGGAGGTCTGTATAGATGGATTAATAGAACAAGTCCCACACACAGCTAGAAGCCCAATATTTTTTCAGAGGTAGATGCAGAAAAAAATATATTCAGTTTGCAACCTGATGGAGGTCTGTATAGATGGATTAATAGAACAAGTCCCACACACAGCTAGAAGCCCAATATTTTTTCAGAGGTAGATGCAGAAAAAAATATATTCAGTTTGCAACCTGATGGAGGTCTGTATAGATGGATTAATATCACAAGTCCCACACACAGCTAGAAGCCCAATATTTTTTCAGAGGTAGATGCAGAAAAAAATATATTCAGTTTGCAACCTGATGGAGGTCAGTATAGATGGACTAATACAACAAGTCACACACACAGCTAGAAGTCCAATATTTTTTCAGAGGTAGATGCAGAAAAAAAATATATTCAGTTTGCAACCTGATGGAGGTCTGTATAGATGGATTAATAGAACAAGTCCCACACACAGCTAGAAGCCCAATATTTTTTTCAGAGCTAGATGCAGAAAAAAATATATTCAGTTTGCAACCTGATGGAGGTCTGTATAGATGGATTAATAGAACAAGTCCCACACACAGCTAGAAGCCCAATATTTTTTCAGAGGTAGATGCAGAAAAAAATATATTCAGTTTGCATCCTGATGGAGGTCTGTATAGATGGATTAATAGAACAAGTCCCACACACAGCTAGAAGCCCAATATTTTTTCAGAGCTAGATGCAGAAAAAAATATATTCAGTTTGCAACCTGATGGAGGTCTGTATAGATGGATTAATAGAACAAGTCCCACACACAGCTAGAAGCCCAATATTTTTTCAGAGGTAGATGCAGAAAAAAATATATTCAGTTTGCAACCTGATGGAGGTCAGTATAGATGGACTAATACAACAAGTCCCACACACAGCTAGAAGCCCAATATTTTTTCAGAGGTAGATGCAGAAAAAAATATATTCAGTTTGCAACCTGATGGAGGTCAGTATAGATGGACTAATACAACAAGTCCCACACACAGCTAGAAGCCCAATATTTTTTCAGAGGTAGATGCAGAAAAAAATATATTCAGTTTGCAACCTGATGGAGGTCTGTATAGATGGATTAATAGAACAAGTCCCACACACAGCTAGAAGCCCAATATTTTTTAAGAGGTAGATGCAGAAAAAAATATATTCAGTTTGCAACCTGATGGAGGTCTGTATAGATGGATTAATAGAACAAGTCCCACACACAGCTAGAAGCCCAATATTTTTTCAGAGCTAGATGCAGAAAAAAATTATATTCAATTTGCAACCTGATGGAGGTCAGTATAGATGGACTAATAGAATGATGCTATGCCCAAAAGATTTTACTTCACTAGGTGCAGTAAAAAAATTGGTATTCTATACACAGGTGGTATATCTTGCAACACAGATAGGCTACTCCACTGACTAACACACTCTGCAATAGGCCAAAAAGGATTAGCTTTGCTAGATTCAGCCAAATGCTGTGAAAAAAACTTGCACAGCACTGGCACAGACCTGCCTGGCAAAAACTGATAGGAACTGATGTAACCTAGTCCTGAAAAGGACTCCAATTACAATTAGTCTTTACTCCCACAATCTATCTATTTAAGAGCACAGACCTGCCTGATAAAAGTCGTAGGAAATGCTGTAACCTAGTCCTTAAAAGGACTGCAATCACAACTATTCCCTACTCCCAAGCTATCTGTAGATTTGTGCGAAAATTGGCTTGAAATTAACAAGGTATAGCGCACACAGCAACAGCGGTGCCATCTAACACGCAGCTGCAGCAGTGAGAAAATGGTGGCGATGGGGAAAATGGCTTGGTCTTATAGGGCAAGGACATGTGACATACACTGCCAATGACACATGCCCTTGCTTGTGTGAAAAAAAAAAGCACTTCGCTCCGTGTGTGCGCTGCTGATAGGCTGACAGATTGCACCTCCCCCACTGCAAATGCGGGAAAGAGAAAAAAAAATGGAGATCTTCATTGTTCCTTCAGAGATCCATCCCCTGCCCCTCCCCCCACCCCGCTGTACACTCAAAAAATCCAGTTATGATTTTGGTGCACGAACAGTTATCGAACATAACCTCGAACAGCCGAATTTTTCTCAAATTGTTCGTGTTCGCCGAACGGCTCGAACACCGCCCAAAACAGCTCGAATTTGAGATTGGCGAACAGTTCGAGTAGAACAACGCTCATCTCTAGTAACTATATGTTCACACTGGGGTCCACAAGTGTGGCAGGAAATTAGCAGCTGAGTCCACAGACATCTTTCACTGCTTGTTGCTGTTTGACCAGTGATGAAAGGAATACAGGTTCAAGTCTGATACAAGGACTAAAAAATAAAGTTTTTAAAAAATATATAAAAACTTGAATTAACCATGTTTTCTTTGTTAAAAAATGAAGACATTAAAAAAAAATAACATATTAGTATCGCTGAGTCTGTAAAAGTCAGGTTTGTAAAATTAATTAACCCATGCAGTAAATTAAAGAGAGAAAAAAATAGTTTAAAGAGGAAAAAAAAATTGAAACCCAATACAATAATTGCACAATAAGGAGCAAACAAAATGCCATGTGGTATATGATACGCCAAATTGGTATCAATAAAACCATCAGCTTGGCATGCAAAAAAACAGCCCTCACATAGTTTTACCTACAGCGGATTTAAAATCTTAAGAGTCTCAAAAAATGAAATGGCAACGCATACCAATATATTACTTTTTTAAAAATTTATTATTTTTTAATATTTAAAAAAAAACCTGTGCAAGTCTAGAATCACCACAATCATACTGACTTGGAAAATCATGTGGTGTTTTTTGCCATTTTTAGTATGCTGTATAATAAAATAGTGTCATTCAAAATGAAAATTCTTCCCATAAAAACAAGCTCTAAAATGGCTATGCTAATAAGATAATAAAAAAAGTTATGGCACTTGAGCGCAAAAAGGAAACATCATCGCCTAGGAGTGAAGAGTAGAGATGAGCGAGCATGCTCGTTACTCGAGATTTATGAGCATGCTCGTGTGTTATGTTTGAGTCACTCCATGCACATGATTTGCGACTGTTTGACAGCTTTAATACATGTGAGGAATGCCTATTTCTTAGGCATTCTTCACATGTATTAAAGCTGTCAAACAGTCGCAAATCATGCACACAGAGTGACTCAAACATAACACCCGAGCACGCTGAAGATACTCGGCGAGCACCCGAGCTTGCTTGCCAAAAGGGTTAAAAACATGCTCTCTCATCACTAGTGAAGAGGTTAATTGAAAACCCATGTACTCAATGTTCCACCTTATGATATCAGATGTCACCATGTCCTTTACTAGGGAGAATATTTCTGTAATTTAGAATGTAATGCAACATCAAACAATTCTTTTAGATACTTACAGAATACATCACAAAAAAATTATAAAATCATGCATTACATTACAGATCTGAACTAAATAAATATATAATGTATCCATAACCTGAGAGTAACAATAATAAGAAACAATCACTTCTCCTTGTGTATGAAAGTCATCTGCATTAAAATCTTAACCCTGATCAGCAGAACCTTTGGTATTTATCTCCAGTAAGGCTAAGGTAGTGATGGTTTAAAGAAAAAAATATTTTTCCCTATTTTTCTATTTATTGTGCATTCCTGGTGTATAGTTCCTTTACATAGTTAGCCAATGAAAGACCCAAACTACTGAAATTTTAATTAACACTAAGAAAAAACAGATACACTATATGGGCAAAAGCATTGGGACACCTAAAAGAGCATTTATGACATCTTGTTCTTAATCCATATGTATTATGATTTATTTATTTTACTCACACATTAAGCGCCATTAATCCCACAGCACTTTACAGCCATCACCATCACTGTCCCTACAATCTAAAACTCCTACCAGTATGTCTTACAAACTCCTTACAGATGTTGTCGTTGGTGGGATTTGAACCCAGGATCTCAGAGTTCCAAAGTGACAGTGCTAACCACTGAGCCATCATGTAAAGGGTTGGTTACTAGTTTCCAACAAAAAATAATAACAACTTAACCTCTTATCAGAAGGTTTTCTACAAGCTTTTGGATTGTGTCTGTGTGAAAATTTGCCCATTCATTCAGAAGATTTGTGAGGTCAGACATTGATATTGGACTAGAGGTCCTGGCTCACAATCTTTGTTCTAGTTTATCCCAAAGATTTTCAATGAAGTTGAAGTCTAGGTGCAGGCCGGTCAGGTTGTTACACAACCAAATCAAAGAACCATGCCTTGATGGATGTTGTTTTATGTGCTAGAGCACAGTTATACTGGAACAGGAAAGGGTTGGGAGCATACTGTTGTCTAAAGTGTCTTGGTATGCTGAATCAATATGTTTTCTCTTAATTGGAGAATTAAGTCAACCCCTAAGTCAACCCCTGACAAGCAAACTTTACAGTTGGTAAAATTCATTCAGCTAGGTAATGACATAACATTATTCTCCAGCAAGTAACGTTCTTCATGCGTTTGCCCAAACTAAAATGTATCTATCAGACTGCCAGTTTGCAAAGCGTTATTTCCACTGAGGAAGTGAGTGACGCGAAACGCGTGTTGGGGTAGTGGTGCAGCGTGTGCATGGATATCAATATGGGTGACCACCTTCTATCATATGTCTATTGTATATACAGATTCATTACGGACGTGATATAACCAAGACTCACTAAGCATGTGGATACTCTTATTTAAATGGGACATTTTCTATTTTTCTACCTACCATGTATGTGAATACTTTTGTGTTGTAATACATGAAGTAAGTGACGGCTGTTTCTAAAATATTGATATGGGATATTATACTTATATGGGGCGACAGGGTTATATTTTATATGTGTCTGAGACTTTGGAAATAATATTGCTAAATATAGAAAGACAGATTTATATAACTCCACCTCTGTATGTGTGAAACAACTCATGTATTATTCATGTCTGTATGAAATAATGTATGGTAAATAACTCCTATTATGGTTAATAACTAGTGATGAGCGAGCACTCTAATGCTTGGGTACTCATTGCTCGGGTCGAGCAAATTTAAATGCTCGAGTGCTCGGTCCGAGTAATGAGCGCAATGTAAGTCTAAGGGAAACGCAAGCATTTTTTCAGGAAAGTCCCCCCCCCCCCGGCGGTATGCAGAGGGCTTAAAAATTGGCCAAATTGATTGGAGCAGTGCTCAAATGACATGGGAACTGCATGGGGAAGACCCCTGGAAGCATCTCTGACTCCCAGGTCACTGCTATCAACAATGTTGCCACTTTTACGGACTCACAATAAAACATCCAAAAACAAAACCAAAATGGATTTTCCTGGGAAATATGTTAAGGAACATCCTTTCCACGGTAATGACTTGTATATAAGGCAAAATAAATACCAAAAACAAAAATGCTCCTCCACTCCTTGGGCTATGTGTACATGAAGCGTTTTTGCACTTTTGCATTGCTTTCAACGGTGAAAAATGGATTCACCAGGAAATGTAATTTTAACATTTTACAACCTTATCTGGCCATGTGTTTCATTTATGAAGGAGGGACTCTGAAAGTCACAAACACTATTTTATAGGGCCATCAGGCGGCCCTTATTATTCTTAAAGGGCCAGCAATTGGCCCTCGCAATTGTTAGAGAGCCATCAGCTGTCTATGCTTTGTTGTTCCCAATATTAACGAGTGGGTCTCCTATACTGTTATTGCGTATGCAGTGACTGCAAGGGCTGCCAAAAATTTGGACGCACCTCAATACCCCTTTAAAGAGACATAGAGGAGGGTCTTAGTAAAAAAAAAATTTTCCCATTATAAAGGAGTGACTGCAAGGGCTGCCAAAATTTGGGAAAAACCCAAATAGCAATTTAAAGACACATAGAGCTGGTCCACAGTAATGACATGTTCCCATGTGGGTCTGCTATACAGTTATAGGGTATGCAGTGAGTCCAACGGCTGCCAAAATTTAGGAAAAACCCCACTAAAAATTTAAAGACACACAGAGCTGGATCACAGTAATGAGTAAGACATTTTCCCATTAGAAAGGAAAGGGTCTGCTATGCATGTATAGGGTATGCAGTGAGTCCAACGGCTGCCAAAATTTAGGAAAAACCCCACTAACAATTTAAAAACACATAGAGCTGGGCCACAGTAACGACATGTTCTCATTAGAAAGGAGAGGGTCTAATATACAGTTACAGGGTTCGCAGTAAGTCCAGTGGCTGCCAAAATTTAGGAAAAACCCCACTAACAATATAAAGACACATAGAACTGGGCCACAGTAATGACATGTTCCCATTAAAAAGGAGTGGGTCTCCCATACTGTTCATGCGTATGCAGTGACTGAAACGGCTGCCAAAAATTTGGAGGCACTCCAATGTCCCTTGCAAGAGATCTAGAGGGCCTCATGAAAAAATGTTCCTATTATTAGGAATTGGGTCTCCAATAGTGTTAGCCTATGCAGTGAATTCAAGGGCTGAAAAAAAATATTGGGAGGCACTCCAATGCCCCTTGGAAGGAGACATAGAAGGCCTCATAAAAAAATGTTCCCATTAGAAAGGAGCGGGTCTCCTATACTTGTAATGCCCAAGCACTAAGTGTATGGGCTGACAAACAGGCTTGTCACCTAAGCATATTAGCTTCAGCACAGCCTGTTGCCGCTTGGCTGAGGCAGTGCTGCAGTGCTTCCAGCTTGTGACTGATGTGGTCATTTCAGAGATGGAGGCTAAAGAGGAGGAGGAGGCTGAGGAGGAGGAGGTGCAGGAGCTGTAGATTGTGGGGGCAACCCTGATTGACATAAGGCCCACAATCCTCAGCATCAGGAGGATGTGCTCCGTCCCAAGGTCCGACTGGGTCCCGCTTCCACTATGTTAACCCAGTGTGCCGTCAGCGAGATATACCGTCCCTGCCCACAAGCACTTGTCCATATGTCCGTGGTTAGGTGGACTTTCCCAGTAACTGCATTGTTGAGGGTACGGCTAATGTTGTGGGACACGTGCTTGTGTAATGTGGGGACGGCACATCGGGAGAAATAGTGGCATCTGGGGATCGAATACTGAGGGACGGCCGCCGCCATCAGGTTGCGGAAAGCTTCTGTCTCCATGAGCCTAAAGGGCAACAAGCTCAAGCAGTAGCAAAATGTGGGAATTTAGTAATGTGGCCTGTGGGGCATTGGCTATGTATTTGCGCTTGCGCTCCAAGGACTGGGGTATGGACAACTGAACGCTGCCCTGGGAGAAGGACAAGCTTGCTGATGGTGCTAGTTGAGAGTGTGCAACGACAGGTGCAGGGCAGGAGGCATCTTCGCATGCACTATGGACAGGGGATTGACTTGCATGCACAACAGCGGAAGGAACAGTGGTGTCACCCGCAGACACTATTCCTGGACCCTGGGGTTCGGCCAACAAAGTCGGGTGCTTTGCTGCCATGTGCCTGATCATGCTGGCGGTGGTCAGGCTCCTAGTTTTGCTACCCCATGCGATCTCCTTTTGCCCCACTTCAAGTGGACCAGGTGAGAGGCTCTAATCTTTAAATGGAAAAGTGAACAGCTCTTCGGAGTGTCCAAGTGTAGGATCAGTTGTCTCCAGGTGCTCGGCATAGCGGGAGGAAGGAGGATCAGAGTGAGGAATATGCGATCCAGACTCACGGCTACTGAGACTTGACCGTGTGGAAGAAAGGGTGGTGGTGGTGGCTAAGTGACTGGAAGCATTATCTACTATCCAACCAATAACCTTTTCACACTACTCTGTGTTCAATAGTGGTGATCTGCGGTCCCCTATTAATTGGGACAGGAAGGTCGAGTGAGAAGATGTGGGTGTTTGTTGTGGCACAATTTCAGCTTGCCCACGGCCTCTGCCTCTACATGCACCATCATCATCACCATCACGTCCAGTTCCCTGTCCCTTGCCACGCGCCTTGCCCATTTTAAATGGAGGACAATATCTTCCACGCTCACTACAAATGGCTGAATTTGGAGCGAACTTATATGTGATCCGTGTGACTGACAAACCACAGTTTTAAATAGCTAGCCTGTAGGTAACTATTTTTAACAGCGCAAACCTCATATCAATAAGTTTGCTGGCACACTGCAACAAAATTTCAATGGAGGCCAGAAATGGCAATATTTTCAGCGCAATTATATGTGATCCGTGTGACAGACAAAGCACAGTTTTAAATAGCTGGTGTGTAGGTAACTATTTTTAACAGCAAACTGGTGTAAATAACTTCGCTGTCACACTGAAACAAAATTTTAATGGAGGCCAGAAATGGCAGAATTTTCAGCACAATTATATGTGATCTGTGTGATGGACAAACCACAGTTTTAAATAACTTTATTTTAGCTCTGTAATATGGAAAGGAACTGCCTGTATTCTGCAGTGCCAACAAGCAAATGGTGCAGAAAAACGGTGTTCTCTGGATTGCTTTCTAAGCAAATAATCAGGATTAAGATAAAAAAAAATATATTCCTGGCCCCTGATAATTGGGACTATTTCTAAAAAGCACCAGCAGACAGAACTGGAATGGACCATCTTGCTATGTACACTGCAGTCTGCTATATACCCTGCCTGCCTAACACTGATATCTCTGCAGCTCGATTAGTTCTCAGAAGGACTGTTAGTTGAGATGGATATGTAGAGAATCTTGTAGAATACTTACACTAACTAATAAACAACCGAATTTTTCCCTAGCTCAGAAGCACCTCTGCCTACACTGCCTGATTGCGGAGTAGACTGTGACGAGCACGGCGGCACCAGGTCTGATATTGATCTGATGACGCTGTGCGGCCAGCCAATCACTGTAATGCCACAACCAACATGGCTGCGGCATTACAGTGTGTGGCAGACAATCCCTCTTATGAAATTCTCAAGAAGTTTGATGTGTCACATGACCCACTTCCCATTGAAAAAAATAAAGTTGGATCCAAAATGGCCAACTTCAAAATGGCCGCAATGGTCACCACCCATCTAGAAAAGCTTTCTGCCTCCCATATACTAATGTGCCACAAACAGGAAGTTCATAACACCAAACATTCCCATTTAATTTAGGTGTATCCATATAAATGGCCCACCTTGTATTTTAGTGGGAAAAAAAAAATTGTTTTACATCTAAAAGTTATAACATTTTGTGTATCACCTGTAGGTTAAAAATGCTCAGTACACCCCTAAATGAATACATTGAGGGGTCTAATTTCCAAACTGGGGTCACTTGTGGGGTGTATTTGCTGTTTTAGTATGTCAGGGGCTCTCCAAATGCGACATGGCAATTACAATCTATTTCAGACAAATAGTGCTCTTTCCTTTCCTTGCCTCGCCATGTTCCCAAACAGAAGTTTTTAACCACATATGGGGTATCAATGCATTCGAGAGAAATTCCATAACAGTTTCTCCTATGATCCATTGTAAAAATTACAAATTTGGGGTAAAACATTTTCGTAAAAAAAATATAGATTTTCTATATGACAACCTAATGTTACCAAATTCTGTGCAGTACCTGTGGGTTCAATATGCTCACTATACCCCTGGATAAAATCTTTGAGGGGTGTAGTTTCCAAAATGGGGTCACTTTGTGGGGGTTTCCACTGTTTACGCACATCAGGGGCTCTCCAAATGCAACATGGCACCAGCAGACCATTCAAGGTCTGCGTTCAAAAAACATCACTCCTTTCTTTCCAAGCCCTGCCGTGCACCCAGACACTAGTTTTCTTCCACATATGGGATATCAGCGTACTCAGGATAGATTGTGCAACAAATTTTGGGGTCCGGTTTCTCCTGTTACCATTGTGAAAATAAAAAAACTGGCACTAAGTACATTTTTGTGGGAAAATTTTTATTTTTTATTTTCAGGGCTCTATGTTCTGTGTACTTCTGTGAAGTACCTGGGGGGTTCAAGGTACTCACCACATATCTAGATACATCCCGTGAGGGACCTAGTTTCCAAAATGGAGTCACTTGTGGGGGTTTCCACTATTTAGGCACATCAGGGCTCTCCAAACGCGACATGGCGTCCACTCTTGATTTAAGCCTTTTTTTGCGTTCAAAAACTCAAACGGTGCTCCTTTCCTTCCGAGCCCTGCCGTGCACCCAAATAGTAGTTTTTCCCCACATATGGGGTATTGGCGTACTCAGGAGAAAATACATAACAAATTTTGCTATTTTCTCCTGTTACCCTTGTGAAAATAAAAAAATTGGGGCTAAAATACATTTTTGTGGAAAAAAGTAAAATGTTCATTTTTTCCTTCCACATTGTTCACTTTCTATGATGCATCTGAAGAGTTAAAAAAAAAATTCTTGAATGTGGTTTTGAGGAATTTGAGGGGTACAATTTTTAGAATGGTTTCACTTTTGGATATTTTTGGATCTTGTCATATAGGCCCCCCAAATTCACTTCAAATGTGGTGTGGTCCCTAAAAATGGTTTAATAAATTTTGTTGGAAACATGAGAAATTGCTGATCAATTTTTATTCCTCCTAACTTCCTAACAAAAAAATATGTTTCAAAAATTATGTAGACGTAAAGTAGACATTTTGGAAATGTTATTTATTAACTATTTGTGTGACCTAACTCTGGTTTAAGGGCATACAAATTAAAAGTTTGAAAATTGCTAAATTTTCAACATTTTCTCTAGATTTCTGATATTTTCACAAAGGTTTCTTTGTGAAAATATCAGAAATCTGGAGAAAATGTTGAAAATTTAGCAAGTCATATTGAACAAATTTTACCACTGTTATGAAGTACAATATGTCACGCAAAAAAACAATCTCAGAATCACTGGGATCTGTTGAAGCTTTCCATAGTTATTACCACATAAAGTGACACTGGTCAATTTGAAAAAATTTGACCTGGTCATTAGGGTCAAAATTGGCTCAGTCACTAAGGAGTTGAAAAAACAATATGACCATATGAATGCAAACACGGTTTTGCTCTAAAAACCACTGATGACTGACATATTATTGGTGTTTTTATGCGGATTTCAGCAATAAATATGCACAGATTCCATGGAAAAATCTCCATGTGATTAACCTCTAAGGTTTAGAGATGCCTAAAGTTCATGTAATCTGACAGACCTGTAATGCTGTTTTTTATGGTCTGGATTGCTCAAATTTTTAAAAAAATGTAAATATATCTAAATATTATTAAATATGCCACAACAGTTTATAACATAGTTTATAAAAGTGTTGTCTACTTAAATAAATATAAGCAAATTATGTGTGGCTGTGAAGGCGAGGATATTTCTTAATATACTGGTTAACGTAATACTGAGTCACATAAGGACAACCATATAAGTTAATTCTTTCCACATTAAGCAGCAGTGACTCAAAATTAACATTTCATTTGCTTCCAAGCTGTGACTTGGTACATAACTTATTTTCTTGTCTACTGACATCTGGGCTCAAATTGCTGTAGTAGGGTTAGGTATAATTTAACAGGGAAAACCCAACACAGTTATTCAAAAAGTTTTTAAGACAATTACTGCTGGCAAAGTCTAATGCTCCATTTCAAACAAATTATGCAGCAATTAAGGATGATGCAAGCCATACAGATTCAGTTAAAGAGTCTTCGAAAAGTACCACAAACAAAACTTGAAATTGGTCTGACTACGCCCGATCATTACATCATCTTAATCCAATTCCCCAAACTGTGCACACTTCTAAAAGGCAATTAAATCTGGCTAGCAAAATAATGCTCTTTATATTCAATGTTTATGAATCATTTCTGCTTTAACCCTTTTAAGGACCAAGGAATTGTTCTTTTTTGAGCTGTTGCTTTTTCCGTCCTTTGAAAAAAAAGCTATGTCGACTTTTATTTTGGGGTTTTATTTTTACGATATAAAAAATGACTGTTACAGCTTGATTCTCAAGGTCAGTGCGATTTTCGGAAGTGCAATTTTGGAAATATATAAAAAAAAAAATTGTGTTTGTGTTGCAATTTTCTGACTTGAGGGCTTAGTTTTTGCGGCTTGAGGTAATATTTTGATTGATATCATTTTGGGGTACATATGACAGTTTGATTGCTTTTCATTTAAATTTTTACGAAAGAGTGCGTCACTGGAGACTGAAAAATGGCAACTCTGGAATTCTGATCTGTTTTTACTTTTTGGCATTGAACACACTTTTTAAATGATTTATAATTTGTGAAATAGGACTGTTTTGGACCTGATGATATCAAATATGTTTTTTCTTTAATTTCTTGCTTTTTAGTCCCACTTGGGAACTTAGATCTGTGATCTTTTGATTGCTCATACTATACCACAGTATTGCAGTATGCAGCAAAATCACGATTCTCCTATAAAGCTCAGCTTCATGAGAAAACTAACCTGGCAAATGTGTGGACCTTTTGTAGGCTGCCAAAGTAACCAATTGGTTCTTCACAATCACCCCAACCTCTTCCTCTTCCCTCTGTACCAGTCTATCATTGTTAGTTCATTTACTGTAAGTGATATCTGTATTTGGTATGTAACCCCTTCTTATGTACAGTCATGGCCAAAAGTATTGAGAATGAGACAAATAGTAATTTTTCCAAAGTTTACTGCTTCATTTTTTGTAATGGCAATTTGCATATACTCCTGAATGTCAAAGAGTGATCAGCTTAACAGCAATTACTGTACTTGCAAAGTCAATATTTGCCCAGAAATTTCACTTTAACCCCCAAAACACATTTCAACATCATTGCAGTCCTGCCTTAAAAGGAGCAGCTAACATCGTTTTAGTGATTGATCCATTAACACAGGTGTGGGTGTTGATGAGGACAGGGCTGGCGATCAATCAGTCATGATTAAGTAAGAATGACATCACTGGACACTTTAAAAGGAGGCTGGTTCTTGGTATCATTGTTTCTCTTCAGTTAACCATGGTTATCTCTAAAGAAGCATGTGCAGCCATCATTGCACTGCACAAAAATGGCCTAACAGGGAAGAGTATCGCAGCTACAAAGATTGCACCTCAGTCAATAATCTATCGCATCATCAAGAACTTCAAGGAGAGCTTCCATTGTTGTCAAAAAGGCTCCAGGGCGCCCAAGAAAGACCAGCAAGCGCCAGGACCGTATCTTAAAACTGTTTCAGCTGCGGGATTGGACTATCAGCAGTGCCGAGCTTGCTCAGGAATGGCAGCAGGCTGGTGTGAGTGCTTCTGCACGCACTGTGAGGCGGAGACTCTTTGAGCAAGGGCTGGTTTCAAGGAGGGAAGCAAAGAAGCCACTTCTCTCCAGAAAAAACATCAGGGACCGACTGATATTCTGCAAAAGGTACATGGAGTGGACTGCTGAGGACTGGGGCAAAGTCATTTTCTCTGATGAATCCCCTTTTCGATTGTTTGGGACATCTGGAAAACAGCTTATTCGGAGAAGAAGAGGTGAGCGCTACCACCAGTCTTGTCTCATGCCAACTGTAAAGCATCCTGAAACCATTCATGTGTGGGGTTGCTTCTCAGCCAAGGGAATCGGCTCACTCACAGTCTTGCCTAAAAACACAGCCATGAATAAAGAATGGTACCAGAATGTCCTCCAAGAGCAACTTCTCCCAACCGTCCAAGAGCAGTTTGGCGCCCAACAATGCCTTTTCCAGCATGATGGAGCACCTTGCCATAAAGCAAAGGTGATAACTAAATGGCTCATGGAACAAAACATAGAGATTTTGGGTCCATGGCCTGGAAACTCCCCAGATCTTAATCCCATTGAGAACTTGTGGTCAATCATCAAGAGACGGGTGGACAAACAAAAACCAACAAATTCTGGCAAAATGCAAGCATTGATTATGCAAGAATGGACTGCTATCAGTCAGGATTTGGTCCAAAAGTTGATTGAGAGCATGCCAGGGAGAATTACAGAGGTCTTGAAGAAGAAGGGGCAACACTGCAAATATTGACATGCTGCATTAACTCATTCTAACTGTCAATATAACCTATTGGTACTCATAATATGATTGCAATTATATTTCTGTATGTGATATAAACATCAGACAAACACTAATAAAAACCAGAGGCCAGCAGATCATGTGAAAATATAATTTTGGTGTCATTCTCAAAACTTTTGGCCATGACTGCACAGCACCATGGAGTCAATGGCGCTATATAAATAAATAATAATAATAATGTCTGACAAAACTGATGGGAGAAGTAAGCGTGCACAGTGGCAATCACATCATTTAAATGCCACTGCCAAAGATTCAGTAAATAATTTGTTATATGCCTTGGTGGATTCATAAAAAAGTTAATACTGAGGGGCTCAAAGTAATCCTTATCAGATAGGGTTCTGTGTGCCTCAGGAATATACCCTCGTCCACTGTCCTAATGAAAATTTCAGCATTGCGTATCAATTTGTTGGCCAGTTTTTCTTGCTGGTAAAGATTACACCCTTCATGGCATTGTTTTCTCTCACTGATGGCGATTGCCCATCATAAAAAGAATGTATCAACCACAGGACTTCTTTGCTGAATAGGATAAAATGAAGTTGTGAGTTTGACAGCTACCTTAATTCATTTGAAGTAAAGTGTCAGCTGGTGTGGCAGCACAAAATATCATTTTGAGAGTGAAGATATTACAACAGTTAAATTGCCCAAAGGTAAGAACATAACAGCTGGAGGTGACAAGTTCAGACCTGCTCTCTGGTAGGTCTGAACCGAATGTATATAAAATATCCTCCAAGAATATAACATTTGGTGGGCTGGAGGTGTTACAAAAAGGTCTTACCTTTTGTGCCACTTCCTGCTTTAACACATTTACCTTGAACCAGGAGCTACATTGTTTATTTTAACTTTGAGACTGAAAATACATTTTTTAGGGAAGGCACCTACCATTCCCACACCAAGAACAATAGATGATGTCACCAACCCGTTTAGCTTAAAGAAGTTGGCTTTATGAATACCAAGCAGCTTCAATCCACCAAAGATCTATCATCCCATTGAAACTTATATATCCCCGGTGGAAAGATATGTTAACCACATTCTTGATGACATTAAAAAAGGAAATTTACGCCTACACAAAAATTTATCTCCACAGGAACAAATGGCAATCAACAACCATGCCCACAATAAAAACTTGGTCAAAAAATCTGCAGACAAGCGCAGAGCTATTGTTCTTGTGGATAGAACTTATTACACGCAATAAGTTCATTCTCAACTCGGATCGTAATACCTACACTCCAATTATCAGTGATAGCACATTCAAAATAGCAAGGGAGATGCAAACCCTCCTAGAGGAGCATCGACAAAAAGGGGTCATAGGTACCAACATAAGAAACTTCTTGTCTAATTCACATCCTAACATACAGTACCAGTGTTCTACATGCTATACAAAATTCATAACAATTTTCTACAACCACCAGGCAGACTCATTGTCGTTTTTACTGACCCAGTTTTATCTCCTCTAGCCATCTTTCTATAAAAGATCCTTACACCACATGTGAATCAGACAATCATATCTTAAAGACACCAATGATTTTCTTTTAGCACTGAGGAACTTAGACACTATTTCTACAAATAGCTGGCTCATCACAATGGACATAACAGACTACATACAAGTATAGACCATTCATTGGGCATGCGGTCAGTGGAGCAGTTACTCAACACCAAAACAGCTCTCAGTAACATACAGAAAAAAATTTGTTTGGACACACTTACACTCACCCTTACTAGGAACTACCTTTTATTTGAGGATTAATTTTATATCCAAAAGAATGGCACCACAATGGGCTTGAATGTAGCGCCCACATATGCAAATACAAACATGTCCTCATTTGGGGATAAACATGTTTACACCCATTCCTTATACATCCTGCATACAATACTGTGAAAAAGATACATTGACAATATTTTCATGGCAAGGCATCATTGATGCATTACTCACATTCTTTAATGACATGAACTCAGCATTTCCAGGTCTATCATTCACCATTCAATACAATAACCACAAGTTAAACTTTCTTGACACTTGGATTATTTGGCAACAAGACGGAAAGATCACAACAGATCTATATGTCCCACCAACTGCAATAGCTGACTTCATTTTTTAAGTTGTCATCCTTGTCACATAAAGGAGTCTCTTCCCAAATCTCAATTACACAGAGTCAACAGGATTGTCTCTGAACCATTGTCAAAAAAACAAGACAAACAAATGCTAGATAAATTTGCACAGAGAGGCTATCCAACCAAGTTACTCCAGTCTCACACTGTCAACGAAGGTGTGAGAAAGACTTAAGCCCCCGTCTCACATAGCGATCTCGCTAGCGAGATCGCTGCTGAGTCAAGGTTTTGGTGACGCAACAGCGACCTCACCAGCGATGTCGCTATGTGTGACACTTTGCAACGATCAGGCCCCTGCTGTGAGGTCGCTGATCGCTGCAAAGTGTCCTGGACCATTTTTTGGTCGTTGGCCTCCTGCTGGCCGGCACACATCGCTGTGTGTGACCAGCGGGACCAACGATCAGGCTGGTATCCATGGTAAACATCGGGTTACTAGGGGCACGCGCGCACTTAGTAACCCACTGTTTACCATGAATACCACTCTGCTATGGTGCGCGGGAGGTTACCGCTCACCTTAGCAGAGTCGTATCCATGATAAACATCGGGTTACTAAGTGCGCGTATGCCCCTAGTAACCCGATGTTTATCATGGATACGACTCTGCTAAGGTGAACGGTAACCTCCCGCGCACGGTAGCAGAGTGGTATCCATGGTAAACAGCGGGTTACTAGGGGCACACGCGCACTTAGTAACCCGATATTTATCATGGTTACGAGCCTGCTCCTGCTTCAGCAGCAGGCTGGTAACCGGGAGCAGGACATCGTGGAACGATTCTTTCCACAATATCGCTGCTCCCCTGATCGCTGGTGAGCCTGCCTGTTTGACAGCTCTCCAGCGATGTATTAGCGAAGCAGCAACGATCCCTGACAGGTCATATCGTTGTCGGGATCGCTGCTGCATCGCTTAGTGTGACGGGGCCTTTAGAGCAACACAGAGGAAAGAGGGAAAGGGAGCACAGACACCAGGAAAACGGGGGAGTGAAGACCTACTAGTCTGGTCTGGTGTCACCCTGTCTCAACTATCGACCCTATATTGGCTCTTAACCAATCGCCGCACGTGTTCCTCACCCTGTTTTTTCCTGGCATTAGACTCAGGCTAGCAAAAAGAGGAGGTGAGCACTAGTTGATCTCCACTGAACTCTAAAGACAAAAAGGAAGGACAAACAGGGGGAATCGCTTAGCTTTTAGACGACTCCAGACAAATGCACACACATCCTCAAACACCAGAGAGGAGGAAGCACTGCTATTGCTGAAGTCTCACAAGGAGTAATGAATATCGCCGGCACCTCCCTTTGTACACAGCAGGTATTTATACACCCAGACCAGGGAGTTAATTTACCAGAGGAAGGTAACCGCTAGGTCCTAGAGACAGCCTCTAAGAAGATGTCTGTAATGCCAAATGTAGAGATCTCCTGCAAACAACTGCAGGGCGACTGTCTGTCACTTCTGACACACCCGTGACAGTACCCCCCCCTATGAGTGGCCTCCGGACCCACAGGACAGGGGAAGATTGTCCAGGGCATAGCAAGGGATTATTTCACAATGAACTGACCCCACCCTCAGTTTTACATTATGTACTATCTGAGTAAATGCTTTCTGTGCAAGTGGTGCCAAGTCGATGGCAAAAATGGAAATAGGTTTATGTAAAGTGTAGCAAGCAAGACCATGAGTCTTCACAAACTCAGCATCAACCATGCTGACTCCGGCTCCACTGTCAACAAACACAGAAATTTTCTCAGTTTTGCTCTCTACCATCACCTCTGCTGTCAGGACGAGGCGGGAACTGCAATTTGGCCACATATGCACCCCTTGTTTATCCAACTCCAGATTACCAAGACTTAATCGAGTCTCCTTTTGTTTAAGAATTGAAGTACAGGTCCCAGCAAAATGTCCTTTTTTCCCCACAAAAAAACACACCCCTTTTTTCTTGTGAATCTCTGGGTAGATGTATGATGCAGAGACTCCCCCTAACTGCATGGGTTCCTCCACCTCCCCCAGTGTTGGTTCACCCCCAGACCACTCCCCCGACTGAGGTACACAACCCCGGCAAGAAGGCTCCGGAGGAGGTGGTCTCATCCGTCTATCCCGGAGACATATATCGAGACGTATGGCCAACGACATGGCAGCCCCCAAGGACTGAGGGGTTTCATATACTGCCAATACATCTTTCAACCTTTTAGTAAGCCCCTCACAAAATTGACTTCTAAGGGCTGAGTCATTCCATTTGGAATCCGTTGCCCATCTATGGAATTCCAAACTGTACGTTTCCACTGCTGAAAGCGACGTAGCCTAGACTCAGAAAAGGCGACTCGGTCAGGGTCATCATAGATGAGGGCCAGAGCCCCAAAAATCCCCTCCACAGACTGGAGACAAACGGAGTCCTGCAGTAACGAAAATGCCCACGACTGAGGATCTCCCTGCAGTGGAGAGTAGTGTTGAGCCACCCCCGTAGTGTTCGGGTTCGGTTCGGTTCGTCGAACACCGGGATGTTCGAGGAACTGTTCGTCGAACTGTTCGTCGAACACCTTAGAACACCGTCGAACACCGTTAAAACCAATGGCAGGCAAACAAAAACACATAGAAACACATAGAAAACACCTGCAAAGGTGTCCAAAAGCTGACAAACTGCTCAGAAGACACTCTCTTTAAAAAAGCCGGCCGGCAAATTCAGCAGCGGCATACACCGGTACCCGACAATTTAGACAAGAAGGAATAGAGCATCACACATAGATTAGATAGATAGAAACATGTCAGTCACACAAATAAGAAGCACAGTGACAGTGTTGGTTACTGCACTTGTCATTTAGTGTAAAGGATTTATTAAAAAAAATATTAGTGTTTTCATGCACCGTCTCTTTAAAAAAGCCGGCCGGCAATTCAGCATCTGTACCCGACAATTTAGAACAGAAAGAATAGAGCTTCACACATAGATTAGATAGATAGAAACATGTCAGTTACATATATAATAAGTACAGTGATAGTGTTGCTTACTGTACTTGTCATTTAGTGTAAAGGATTTATTTAAAAAAATAATAGTGTTTTCATGCACTGTCTCTTTAAAAAAGCCGGCCGGCAATTCAGCAGCGGTACCCGACAATTTAGAACAGAAAGATAGAGCATCACACATAGATTAGATAGATAGAAACATGTCAGTCACATATATATGAAGTACAGTGATAGTGTTGGTTACTGTACTTGTCATTTAGTATTAAAATAAAGGATTTATTATTAAAAAAATTGGCGTGGGGTTCCCCTTAATTTTAGGCTCTAGCGGAGGTTAAGCAGACGGCTGGGGCAGATGTTTGAAGCCTGGGAAGGGGGTAATACCCACGGAGCTTCCCAGGCTACTAATATCAGCCCCCAGCTGAATACATAGCCTTTACTAGCTATTAAAATGGGGGACCCCCCCAAAAAAATGACGTGGGGTCCCCCCTAATTTAATAGCTAGCAAAGGCTAGGCAGACAGCTGAGGGCTGATATTAATAGCCCAGGAAGGGAGCCATGAATATTGGCCCCCTCCCAGGCTAGAAACACCAGCCGTCAGCCGCCCCAGAAATGGCGCATTCATAGGATGCGCCAATTCTGGCACTTAGCCTCGCTCTTCCACGCTGCCCTGGTGCGGTGGCAGGGGGTAATAGGGTTGGGGTTGATGTCAGCTTATAATGCCAGCTGACATCAAGCCCAGGTTAGTAATGGAGAGGCGTCTATAAGACACCCCCATTACTAACCCCATAGTCAAAGTTAAAAAAAACACAAACACCCAGAATAAAGTCCTTTAATTGAAATAAAGACACAATCCTTTATTGTTCTAAATTAAACCATACTTACCATCACGCCCATTCCAGCTGAAGCCAACGATCTCCTGCAATAAAAGAAAAATAATAAAGCAACCTCATCCTTACCTTTCCATGGTTCCCACGACAGCTTCAGCTCTGCTACATCGAGATGACAGGCTGGACCGCAGCAGAACGCTGCCATCCAGCCTGTCATCCCGCAGACACTGAGAAGCGCAGGCTTGCTTGCGCTGCTCAGCGTCTCTCTGTGACGACATCCAGATGAGCCGAGGTCATGTCCAATGAACTCGGCTCACCTCATGCACGTCACTGACAGCGTGGGAAAATTCTCACGCTGAAGCGCTGATTGCAGGAGAATTTTCCCACGCTGTCAGTGACGTGCAGGAGGTGAGGAGCGCAAGCATGCCTGCGCTTCTCAGTGTCTGCGGGATGACAGACTGGATGGCAGTGTTCTGCTGCGGTCCAGCCAGTCATCTCGATGTAGCAGAGCTGAAGCTGTCGTGGGAACCATGGAAAGGTAAGGATGAGGTTGGTTTATTATTTTTCTTTTATTGCAGGAGATCGTTGGCTTCAGCTGGAATGGGTGTGATGGTAAGTATGGTTTAATTTAGAACAATAAAGAATTGTGTCTTTATTTCAATTAAAGGACTTTATTCTGGGTGTTGTGTTTTTTTTAAATACTTTACTAGAAATTCATGGCGGTCATGTCTATTACTGGCGTGACCCCATGAATTTTGGGCTTGGGGCCAGCTGATAATACCAAGCTGGCCCTAACCCCTTTATTACCCAGTGAGCCACCGCACCAGGGCCCTGGATGAGATGGGTACAGCGCCAGAAGATGGCGCTTCTATGAACGCGCCATTTTCCGGGGTGGCTGCGGACTGCAATTTGTAGCGGGGGGGGGCCCAGAAAGCTTGGGCCTCCCTGCGCTGCAGATTCCAGCCCCCAGCTGCCTAGTTGTACCTGGCTGGACACAAAAATAGGGCGAAGCCCCACGTACTTTTTTTTTAATTATTTCATGAAATTCATGAAATAATTAAGAAAAAAAGGCCTTCCCTATATTGTTGTGTCCGGCCAGGTACAAATAGGCAGCTGGTGGTTGGGGGCAGCCCGTTCCTGCCTGCTGTACCTGGCTGGACACAAATATAGTGCGAAGCCCCACTTCAATTTTTTTTAATTATTTCATGAAATTCATGAAATAATTAAGAAAAAAAGGGCTTCCCTATATTGTTGTGTCCAGCCAGGTACAAATAGGCAGCTGGTGGATGGGGGCAGCCCGTTCCTGCCTGCTGTACCTGGCTGGACACAAATATAGTGCGAAGCCCCACTTCAATTTTTTTTAATTATTTCATGAAATTCATGAAATAATTAAGAAAAAAAGGGCTTCCCTATATTGTTGTGTCCGGCCAGGTACAAATAGGCAGCTGGTGGATGGGGGCAGCCCGTTCCTGCCTGCTGTACCTGGCTGGACACAAATATAGTGCGAAGCCCCACTTCAATTTTTTTAAATTATTTCAGGAAATTCATGAAATAATTTAAAAAAAATTGACGTGGGGCTTCGCACTATATTTGTGTCCAGCCAGGTACAGCAGGCAGGAACGGGCTGCCCCCAACCACCAGCTGCCTATTTGTACCTGGCCGGACACAACAATATAGGGAAGCCCTTTTTTTCTTAATTATTTCATGAAATAATTTAAAGAAAATTGACGTGGGGCTTCGCCCTGTTTTTGTGTCCAGCCAGGTACAACTAGGCAGCTGGGGGCTGGAATCCGCAGCGCAGGGAGGCCCAAGCTTTCTGGGCCACCCCCGCTGCAAATTGCAGTCCGCAGCCACCCCGGAAAATGGCGCGTTCATAGAAGCGCCATCTTCTGGCGCTGTACCCAACTCATCCAGGGCCCTGATGCGGTGGGTCACTGGGTAATAAAGGGGTTAGGGCCAGCTTGGCATTATCAGCTGGCCCTAAGCCCGAAATTCATGGGGTCACGCCAATATTAGACATGACCACCATGAATTTCTAGTAAAGTATTTAAAAAAAACACAACACCCAGAAAAAAGTCCTTTAATTGAAATAAACACACAATTCTTTATTGTTCTAAATTAAACCATACTTACCATCACGCCCATTCCAGCTGAAGCCAACGATCTCCTGAAATAAAAGAAAAATAATAAAGCAACATCATCCTTACCTTTCCATGGTTCCCATGACAGCTTCAGCTCTGCTACATCGAGATGACAGGCTGGACCGCAGCAGAACGCTGCCATCTAGCCTGTCATCCCGCAGACACTGAGAAGCGCAGGCTTGCTTGCGCTCCACAGTGTCTCTCTGTGAGGGCATCCAGATGAGCCGAGTTAATGTCCAATGAACTCGGCTCACCTCATGCACGTCACTGACAGCGTGGGAAAATTCTCCTGCACTCAGCGCTTCAGCGTGGGAGAATTCTCACACTGAAGCGCTGAGTGCAGGAGAATTCTCCCACGCTGTCAGTGACGTGCAGGAGGTGAGCTGAGTTCATTGGACATGAGCTCACCTTATGCACGTCACTGACAGCGTGGGAAAATTCTCCTGCACTCAGCGCTTCAGCGTGGGAGAATTCTCACGCTGAAGCGCTGAGTGCAGGAGAATTCTCCCACGCTGTCAGTGACGTGCATGAGGTGAGCCGAGTTCATTGGACATGAACTCGGCTCATCTGGATGTCGTCACAGAGAGACGCTGAGCAGCGCAAGCAAGCCTGCGCTTCTCAGTGTCTGCGGGATGAGAGGCTGGATGGCAGCGTTCTGCTGCGGTCCAGCCTGTCATCTCGATGTAGCAGAGCTGAAGCTGTCGTGGGAACCATGGAAAGGTAAGGATGAGGTTGCTTTATTATTTTTCTTTTATTGCAGGAGATCGTTGGCTTCAGCTGGAATGGGCGTGACGGTAAGTATGGTTTAATTTAGAACAATAAAGGATTGTGTCTTTATTTCAATTAAAGGACTTTATTCTGGTTGTTTGTGTTTTTTTTTAACTTTGACTATGGGGTTAGTAATGGGGGTGTCTTATAGACGCCTCTCCATTACTAACCTGGGCTTGATGTCAGCTGGCATTATAAGCTGACATCAACCCCAACCCTATTACCCCCTGCCACCGCACCAGGGCAGCGTGGAAGAGCGAGGCTAAGTGCCAGAATTGGCGCATCCTATGAATGCGCCATTTCTGGGGCGGCTGACGGCTGGTGTTTCTAGCCTGGGAGGGGGCCAATATTCATGGCTCCCTTCCTGGGCTATTAATATCAGCCCCCAGCTGTCTGCCTAGCCTTTGCTAGCTATTAAATTAGGGGGGACCCCACGTCATTTTTTTTGGGGGGTCCCCCATTTTAATAGCTAGTAAAGGCTATGTATTCAGCTGGGGGCTGATATTAGTAGCCTGGGAAGCTCCGTGGGTATTACCCCCTTCCCAGGCTTCAAACATCTGCCCCAGCCGTCTGCTTAACCTCCGCTAGAGCCTAAAATTAAGGGGAACCCCACGCCAATTTTTTTAATAATAAATCCTTTATTTTAATACTAAATGACAAGTACAGTAACCAACACTATCACTGTACTTCATATATATGTGACTGACATGTTTCTATCTATCTAATCTATGTGTGAAGCTCTATTCTGTCTGTTATAAATTGTCGGGTACCGCTGCTGAATTGCCGGCCGGCTTTTTTTAAAGAGACGGTGCACGAAAACACTATTATTTTTTTTGATAAATCCTTTACGCTAAATGACAAGTACAGTAAGCAGCACTTTCACTGTACTTCGTATATATGTGGCTGACATGTTTATATCTATCTAATCTTTGTGTGAAGCTCTATTCTTTCGGTTCTAAATTGTCGGGTACCGGTGTATGCCGCTGCTGAATTGCCGGCTTTTCATGTTTCACTGTTGGCACTGTTCCCATCGATTTGGGCAATCACTGTAATGCCACAACCACCATAGCTGTGGCATTACAGTGAGTGGCAGACAATCCCTGCATGATTGGTGCTCTAAATAGCGCCAGACATGCAGGACACGCTTTTGGTGCACGAACAGTTATCGAACATAACCTCGAACAGCCGAATTTTTTGCAAATCGTTCGGGTTCGTCGAACAACTCGAACACCGCCCAAAACAGCTCGAATTTGAGATTGGCGAACAGTTCTAGTCGAACACCGCTCATCTCTAGTGGAGAGATCACAATTCCAACTCGTTGCTCCTAATTTCCGGAGGAAAAAGGACAAAGTTTAAAATACAGTTTGCATGCCTCCTTGAATACAAAAAACTGGTCCCTACCTCCCGAAAACCTGTCCGGGAGGGCAACTTTTGGTTCAGGCTGGACAGGTCTACCTGCAGAGACCCCCACATTGGCGACCTATACCCGCTGATGCTGCTGCTGTACCTCACCTCGGAGGTCATTCACCTCCAGAGACAGCCTGTGCAGCTGAACCCATACCAAGGGAGAAAGGGGGGGGGGGAAGAGCCACGCCCAAAAATACACAGAGGAAAAAAAAAAAAAAGTGTCAGTTTTCTTTTTTTTTTCCCCTTTCAAAATGTGCTTGGCTGGCAATAACGTCACGCAAGGTGTGAGAAAGACTTAGTGCAACAAAGAGGGAAGAGGGAAAGGGAGCGCAGACACAAGGGAAACGGGGGAGTGGAGACCTCCCAGTGTGGTCTAGTGTCACCCTGTCTCAACTATTAACCCCATATTGGCTCTTAACCAATCGCCACACGCGTTCCTCGCCCTGTCTTTCCCTGGCGTTAGACTCAGGCTAGCGAAGGGAGGAGATAAGGACTAGTCGGTCTCCACTGAACTCTAAAGACAAAAAGGAAGGACAAACAGAGGGAATCGCTTAGCTTTTAGATGACTACAGACAAATGCGCACACGTCCTCAAACATCAGAGAGGAGGAAGCACTGCTATTACTGAAGTTTCACAAAAAGTAATGAATATCGCCGGTACCTCCCTCTGTACACAGCAGGTATTTATACACCAAGACAAGGGATTGCATTAGCCAGAGGAAGGTAGCCGCTAGGTCCTAGAGACAGCCTCTAAAAAGATGTCTGTAACGCCAAACTTAGAGATCTCCTGCCAACAACTGCAGGGCGACTGTCTGTCACTTCTGACACACCCGTGACAGCACCCCCCCTATGAGTGGCCTCCGGACCCACAGGACTGGGTTTCTCAGGATAAGAGGCGTGAAATGAACGAACCTGAGAGCGTTCACCTCTGATGCAGAAACCCTCATCCTCTCCTCTGGACCATAGCCTTTCCAGTGCACCAAGTATTGTAGACAACGACGTTGAAGACGAGAATCTACAATCTTCTAAATCTGGAATTCCAGATTACCATCAACCATTACAGGGGGAAGTGGTAGAGGTGAGGGGTCAAGAGGTTCCACATACTTTTTGAGTAAGGACCTGTGGAACACGTTGTGGACTTTAAGGGCCTGAAGAAGTTCAAGATGAAACGTTGCTGGGTTAATGACGGAGGTTATTTTATAGGGACCAAAAAACCTAGGTCCCAGCTTCCAAGAAGGAACTTTCAATCTTATATTCCTGGTAGACAACCACACAAAGTCATTCACATTCAGGTCCGGACCTGGCAAGTGTTTTCTGTCAGCCATACGTTTATACCTGTCTCCCACGATCTTTAAATTACTCAGCACACCCTGCCATACCGAGGAGAGCGACGAAGCAAACCATTACTCCTCAGGAACTCCTGAAGCTCCACCCCCACTACAGGTAACAAATTGTGGGTGATAACCATATGCACCGAAGAACGGTGACCTGTCAGTGGATTCTTGACGATGATTATTAATGGCATATTCTGCCAGCGATAAGTAGGAAGCCCAATCCTCCTGATTTTCGGAGACGAAGCACCTGAGGTAGGTCTGCAAATTCCGCTTGACACGCTCGGTCTGTTCATTTGACTGAGAGTGGAAGGCAGAGGAAAAGTACAGCTGCACCCCCAGATGAGAATAGAATGCCCTCCAGAACTTGGAAACAAACTGGGTCCCCCGATCTGACCTTATATCGGAGGGAACCCCGTGAAGCTTCATGATCTCATTCATGAACACCTGAGCAAGCGTCTTGGCATTTGGAAGTGCAGATAATGCGACAAAGTGAACCATTTTACTGAACCTATCTACAACTACCAAAACCACCGTTTTGCCTGCAGAAACCAGTAGGTCAGTAACAAAATTCATGTACAAGTGTGTTCATGGCCTACTAGGGATAGGTAGTGGAAGAAGAGTACCAGACGGACAGGTATGCAAAATAATAGATACATTTGCACAGAGAGGCTATCCAACTAAGTTACTCCAGTCTCATATTGTCACGCAAGGTGTGAGAAAGACTTAGTGCAACACAGAGGGAAGAGGGAAAGGGAGCCCAGACACTAGGGAAAGAGGGGAGTGGAGACCTCCTATTCTGGTCTAGTGTCACCCTGTCTCAACTATCGACCCTATATTGGCTCTTAACCAATCGCTGCACATGTTCCTCGCCCTGTCTTTCCCTGGCGTTAGACTCGGGCTAGGGAGGGAAGGAATGAGCACTATTCGATCTCCACTGAACTCTAAAGCCAAAAAGGAAGGACAAACAGAGGGAATCACGTTTAGATGACTCCAGACAAATGCACACATGTCCTCAAACATCAGAGAGGAGGAAGCACTGCTCTTGCTGAAGTCTCACAAGGAGTAATGAATATCGCCGGCACCTCCACCTGTATACAGCAGGTATTTATACACCCAAACAAGGGAGTTAATTAGACAGAGGATGGTAGCCGCTAGGTCCTAGAGACAGCCTCTAAGAAGATGTCTGTAATGCCAAACGTAGAGATCTCCTGCAACCAACTGCAGGGTGACTGTCTGTCACTTCTGACACACCCATGGCACATACACTGTTACATTCCACATCCAGACAGTCTCCAGCCAACCACATTACTTTTGTTAATGCATGCCATCCTTTTATGTGCAAAATAACCACCATTATAAAACACCATTGGCCTTAATTCACTTAAGATTACCCCCATATCGCTGAATTCATGACTCCTCCACGCATATGGCACAAAAGATCATGGAACTTGAGAGACCATCTAGTAAAGGCTGATATTGGCACAAAAAAAACACCTGTACAATGCCCACTAGGTACCTAGAGGGGAGAGAAATTTCCATGCCTACATTGCAATCGATGCTGTAATGTGACCAAAAGTGAGTACTTCACACATCCTAGGTCCGGTAAAAAATTCCCGATCAGTGATTACTTTAAATGGGATTTGTCGTATACCTCATCAAATGTCCCTGCAGTCTTGGATATGTTGGAGAAACCACTCAGCATATCTATGACCACATATAACAACACAAGTGCAGTATCAGATGTAAGAGATTCACGCTACCCATACCTTTCCATTTCATTACAGCAAATCATTCCAAATCACAATTATGCTATCAAGTCATAGAATAGACTCCATTAACCTGTAAAGGTGGCAATAAAATACAGAAGCTCAAGACAATGGAAAACTATTGGATACACACACTACAAATTCTAGAGCCACATGGGTTAAATAAAGAATATGGAGTGTTTTATCAATAAATGTGACTACCTCTTGAAGCTCATCAAGAGAATGCCAAGAGTGTGCAAAGCAGTCATCAAAGCAAAAGGTGGCTACTTTGAAGAACCTAGAATATAAGACATATTTTCAGTTGTTTCACACTTTTTTGTTAAGTATATAATTCCACATGTGTTAATTCATAGTTTTGATGCCTTCAGTGTGAATGTACAATTTTCATAGTCAAGAAAATATAGAAAAATCTTAAAATGAGAAGGTGTGTCCAAACTTTTGGTCTGTACTGTATATATATATATATATATATATATATATATATATATATATATATATATATATATATATATATATTCACCGATTCCTCGAAAAAAAAAACTTTTTTCGTTGAAGTTGAAACTTTGGAATATTATCTCTCTTTATTCACCACCAGAACTACTAAATACATTCAAGCATCATACTAGCCTCATATCTGCATTATTGTGCTGGGATTCTCAGACTAAATACCACTAAATGCGCTAAAAACCTTCATTGGTTTTAAGTACTTGTTGCTAAGCAAAACAGTTTAGATCTAATATTTTCATTATTTTCATTGTTAAGACGTATCTTGGCCATATGGAGTGCTGCTGCATTCTTTTGATATACAGTATTTTATAGTTACGGCAGCAGGCACCAGTTCACACTAGGAGGTGCTGGTCGGGTTTCTCTGGTTTGTATTACTATAAGGGGGTGTAACTGCCTCTTGCCTGATTCTGCACTCCTCCCATTAACCAGCAGGTGTTGTATAAACAGCTCTGCTTGCCCTTTAAATGTAGGTGTTTTTAGCCCAGAAGAAGACATGTTTGGCCATTTAGTTGTAGGCTTGTAGCCCAAAAGTGGCATGTTAGGCAGAGTAGTTACCCATCAGGGGGAGGTTACCTTGCCGTGGTCCTATGGATGCGCCATTTCTGGGGCGGCTGACGGCTGGTGTTTCTAGCCTGGGAGGGGGCCAATATTCATGGCAGCCTTCCTGGGCTATTAATATCAGCCCCCAGCTGTCTGCCTAGACTTTGCTAGCTATTAAAATAGGGGGGACCCCACGTCATTTTTTTGGGGGTCCCCCATTTTAATAGCTTGTAAAGGCTAGGTATTCAGCTGGGGGCTGATATTAGTAGCCTGGGAAGCTCCGTGGGTATTACCCCCTTCCCAGGCTTCAAACATCTGCCCCAGCTGTCTGCTTAACCTCCGCTACTAGAGATTAAAATTACGGGGAACCCCACGCCAATTTTTTTTTTAATAAATCCTTTATTTTAACACTAAATGACAAGAACAGTAACCAACACTGTCACTGTACTTATTATATATGTGACTGACATATTTCTATCTATCTAATCTTTGTGTGATGTTCTATTCTTTCTGTTCTAAATTGTCGGGTACCGATGCATGCCGCTGCTGAATTGCCGGCTGGCTTTTTTAAAGAGACGTGTGCATGAAAACACTATTATTTTTTTTTTTAATAAATCCTTTATTTTAACACTAAATAACAAGTACAGTAACCAACAATGTCACTGTACTTATTGTATATGTGACTGACATGTTTCTGTCTATCTAATCTATGTGTGATGCTCTATTCTTTCTGTTCTAAATTGTCGGGTACTGAAGTATGCCGCTGATGAATTACCGGCTTTTCATGTTTCACTGTGAGCACTGTTCCCATCGATTTGGGCAATCACTGTAATGCCACAACCACCATGGCTGTGACATTACAGTGAGTGGCAGACAATCCCTGCATGATTGGTGCTCTAAATAGCGCCAAACATGCAGGACGGGGACCCAAGCTCCCCCCGAGCATCGTGCAAGTACTCGGCGAGCTCCGAGCATCTCGAGTACTGAGATGCTCGGGCGAGTACCGAGCAGTGGCGAGCATGCTCGCTCATCACTAATAGTCACCGATTCCTTGAATAAAAAACCTTTTTGGTTGAAACGTTGGAATATTATCTGTTTATTCACCACCAGAACTACTAAATACATTCATGCATCATACTAGCTTCGTATCTGCATTATTGTGCTGGGATTCTCAGACTAAATACAGGGTAACAACTAGAGATGAGCGTTGTTCTACTCGAACTGTTCGCCAATCTCAAATTCGAGCTGTTTTGGGCGGTGTTCGAGCCGTTCGGCGAACACGAACAATTTGAGAAAAATTCGGCTGTTCGAGGTTATGTTCAATAACTGTTCGTGCACCAAAATCATAACTGGATTTTTTCTCAGTAATGATGAAAATTAATGTTAATACGCAGTTTGAGTGTACAGCGGGGTGGGGGGAGGGGCAGGGGATGGATCTCTGCAGGAACAATGAAGATCTTCATTTTTTTTTCTCTTTCCCGCATTTGCAGTGGGGAGGTGCAATCTGTCAGCCTATCAGCAGCGCACACACGGAGCGAAGTGCTTTTTTCACACAAGCAAGGGCATGTGTCATTGGCAGTGTATGTCACATGTCCTTGCCCTATAAGACCAAGCCATTTTCCCCGTCGCCACCATTTTCTCACTGCTGCAGCTGCGTGTTAGACGGCACCGCTGTTGCTGTGTGCGCTATACCTTGTTAATTTCAAGCCAATTTTCGCACAAATCTACAGATAGCTTGGGAGTAGGGAATAGTTGTGATTGCAGTCCTTTTAAGGACTAGGTTACAGCATTTCCTACGACTTTTATCAGGCAGGTCTGTGCTCTTAAATAGATAGATTGTGGGAGTAAAGACTAATTGTAATTGGAGTCCTTTTCAGGACTAGGTTACATCATTTCCTATCAGTTTTTGCCAGGCAGGTCTGTGCCAGTGCTGTGCAAGTTTTTTTCACAGCATTTGGCTGAATCTAGCAAAGCTAATCCTTTTTGGCCTATTGCAGAGTGTGTTAGTCAGTGGAGTAGCCTATCTGTGTTGCAAGATATACCACCTGTGTATAGAATACCAATTTTTCTACTGCACCTAGTGAAGTAAAATCTTTTGGGCATAGCATCATTCTATTAGTCCATCTATACTGACCTCCATCAGGTTGCAAATTGAATATAATTTTTTTCTGCATCTAGCTCTGAAAAAATATTGTGCTTCTAGCTGTGTGTGGGACTTCTTCTATTAATCCATCTATACAGACCTCCATCAGGTTGCAAACTGAATATATTTTTTTCTGCATCTACCTCTGAAAAAATATTGGGCTTCTAGCTGTGTGTGGGACTTGTTCTATTAATCCATCTATACAGACCTCCATCAGGTTGCAAACTGAATATATTTTTTTCTGCATCTACCTCTGAAAAAATATTGGGCTTCTAGCTGTGTGTGGGACTTGTTCTATTAATCCATCTATACAGACCTCCATCAGGTTGCAAACTGAATATAATTTTTTTCTGCATCTACCTCTGAAAAAATATTTGGCCTTCTAGCTGTGTGTGGAACTTGTTCTATTAATCCATCTATACTGACCTCCATCAGGTTGCAAATTGAATATAATATTTTTCTGCATCTAGCTCTGAAAAAATGTTTGGCCTTCTAGCAGTGTGTGGGACTTGTTCTATTAGTCCATCTATACTGACCTCCATCAGGTTGCAAACTGAATATATTTTTTTCTGCATCTACCTCTGAAAAAATATTTGGGCTTCTAGCTGTGTGTGGGACTTGTTCTATTAGTCCATCTATACTGACCTCCATAAGGTTGCAAACTGAATATAATTTTTTTCTGCATCTACCTCTGAAAAAATATTTGGCCTTCTAGCTGTGTGTGGGACCTGTTCTATTAGTCCATCTATACTGACCTCCATCAGGTTGCAAACTGAATATATTTTTTTCTGCATCTACCTCTGAAAAAATATTGGGCTTCTAGCTGTGTGTGGGACTTGTTCTATTAATCCATCTATACAGACCTCCATCAGGTTGCAAACTGAATATATTTTTTTCTGCATCTACCTCTGAAAAAATATTGGGCTTCTAGCTGTGTGTGGGACTTGTTCTATTAATCCATCTATACAGACCTCCATCAGGTTGCAAACTGAATATAATTTTTTTCTGCATCTACCTCTGAAAAAATATTTGGCCTTCTAGCTGTGTGTGGGACTTGTTCTATTAGTCCATCTATACTGACCTCCATCAGGTTGCAAATTGAATATAATATTTTTCTGCATCTAGCTCTGAAAAAATGTTTGGCCTTCTAGCAGTGTGTGGGACTTGTTCTATTAGTCCATCTATACTGACCTCCATCAGGTTGCAAACTGAATATATTTTTTTCTGCATCTACCTCTGAAAAAATATTGGGCTTCTAGCTGTGTGTGGGACTTGTTCTATTAATCCATCTATACAGACCTCCATCAGGTTGCAAACTGAATATAATTTTTTTCTGTATCTACCTCAGAAAAAATATTTGGCCTTCTAGCAGTGTGTGGGTCTCATTGTATTAGGCCATCTATACCAAGCTCCACCAGCTTTTCAATTAATAATAATTTTTCGCTGCATCTAGCCCTGAAAATAATTTTTCTTCCCAATAGTGGTAGCAATAGAAATATGGGGCGCGCTCCTGGCTTACAAAAATATACGCTTCATAACAAAAAACACCAGCTTAGCGCACTGCATTAATAAGATGGCATCATCGTCTCTCCCAGTGCTAGGCCTACTACTCAGGCTAGCATTCCTGTGCCTAAAACACAATGTATGGGTCCGCGCTAGCCACTATGCTGAGGGGTCTAAAGCTGCTGCTAACGCTTTATAACAATTCAATTGGCAGATTTTCACAGAGCTCTTCCACAATGCCCACCCATCGGGACAACAGTTGCCCACCTTCCCTATGGGATCTAGTGGCGAATAGTTGATGCCATTAATCAGAGCGTCAGTTGCCCCGTCGACGTGGCAAGCATACGGTAAGGCATGGGAAGAGTGGACACGACTAGTAGCAGGCAGACGGGTTGACCAATGTGAACAAGCCAGATCACAAGTCACCATAGAATTTCTCCACCAGCTAATGATGAGGGGCATATCAGGGGCGTCAGCGCAGCGGTGTCTGACCGGAGTAGCATTTCACTTCCAACTACTGAATTGGGGAGATGTGACAAAGATTCATCATCAGACAATCCATAAAAGGGTGGAAAAGGGGTCAGCCAAGTCAGGAGTGTAGACGTCCCGTCCCGTGTCACTAAAACTGATTTCTCACATCATATCCCTAACACCATTAACATGACACTCACAATTTGAAGCAACACTACTGTCTACTGCATTTGTGATCGCCTTCTTCGGGGCGCTATGCATAAGCGAATTAGTCCCTCAATCCAAAATTAGCACCAGTGGAGGCTTATTACACCAGGACGTAGTCATAGGCAATAATGCAATACGTCTACGCATACACAAATCGAAAATGGTTCCAGCAGGCAGGGGCACTTGGGTACTTCTACAACCCACAAACGGTACACTGAGTCGGGTAACAATAGTAAAACCATATCTAACCATCAGATCACAAAGTAATTTGTTCCTATCACACATTGATGGGACGCCATTATCAAGATACCAGTTCCAAGCTATATTTAATAAATGCATAACATCGGCAGGGAACCACCCCAAAGATTACGGGACACACTCATTCCGCATAGGCGCGGCCACAGAAGCAGCAAGAGCAGGACTGTCAGAAACGGAAGTTCAGAGGATAGAGAGATGGTGATCCACGTGTTTGGCAAGATACATAAGACCGGACTTGTTATCCTAACGTGGTTTGTTTCTTTTACAGGTGACGCTAAGCCAACAGTGTGGGTGATAGGCCACTCGTATATATATTGGACAGATTAAAGGGCGAAAGTCCGCCCAGGCGGGAGGAAATTAGAGTTTCATAACACATATTTCAACTGGAGAGGTATTAGAGGCCTGCTATGGCCACAGGTACTAATGGAGGTAATCAAGGTAGGGAAAGAGGCAAGATGTCTGGTCATCTTAGTTATACAGGCAGGGGGAAACAACCTAGGTCATCACAAGAGCGCATAACTAATGGCAATAATGAAACTAGACACTGAGCGCTTCAGAGAATTTTTCACAAAATTAGCTATAGTATGGTCAGAGATTGTGCCGATAGCGGTATGGCAAGGTGCGCGAGACATCACGGCCATCGAACGGACAAGGCGGGTAATAAATATTCGGATGGCAAAATTTAGAAGAGACAGAGGCGGTGTAGTGGTACGACACCGACAACTGGAAGGAGATAAAGCAGGCCTCATACGGCCCGACGGTGTTCACTTAATGGATATTGGACTGGACATATTCCTGTCAGGACTCCAGGAAGGAGTGGAACAAGCGTTAAGAGTGATGGGTGGGGGTCAGAGTCCTGCATACGAGTACGCAGGATCCTCCGTGGCCTGGAAATAGAATGGACATGTTGGAGAGTTACACTTGTTGGCCAAGTTGCCGGAGTGGAGACCCAGGGCATGCTGCAACAAGCTGAATTATTTTAGAAATAAAATGTCTTTCTAATGGAATGAGTATAAAGAGTTAATAAAGCTGTGACCGATCCTCACCCATCCAGTTGTAAGAGTTACATTATTGTATTGTCAAGGAAAGGGGGGCGGTAGGGGGGCTGAGCGTCTCGGTTTGGTTGGGGGTCCCCACAGTCTGCCTAGGCTAGATGCATTTAAAAATTCTTATTAGATACACAGGCGGTGCAGCTTGCTTCGCAGCTGGGCTACTACGCCCAAAGTATTGCCTAGGCTTGATACAGTTAAAAATTCTACGCTGACTAGCAGACACTGAAGATTTGGAGCAGACCTCTGAGTAAACAGCTCTTCAGACTCAATCATCTGTGTTACCCCAAGTCATAGTGTATGTAGTTTCTTACAGTTAAAAGGGGGGGGGGGAGCGACCCAACCCACCTGGAATTGACTATGCCAACGTCACGTAAGACACAGCAAAAGAGTTTCCATTTTTTCCCAAAATTGTGGCACAGACACCACTTAAACCTAGAACGCATACCTGGGGCCTCGCAGTCCCGCCCTGTTAATTGTTTTCTATTTTCTGCAAGATTACTTTAGTTAGAATTTTGAAACTCTAGGTATTCTTCATGTATATAGTTGTTTGTCATTTGAGTTTGAGTTATTCAATGTTATTTGCACACGGGCCTAAAAGGCCCCAGGTATATGAAAGTGTAGATTTTTATGGTCATGCGTTCTAGGGTTAAGTGGCATCAATTGCCCCACAGTTGCTTAAAACGGTTGGTGAGGTGATATTACCAAATCCTCAAGCTTTTAGCCTCCCAAGGATAACACAGGATTAGAAAAGTCCTTGCGAATCCATGATTTGTTCATCTTTATGAACGTGAGTCTGTCTACATTCTCAGTGGACAGCCGCGTGCGCTTATCTGTCAGCACACCATCAGCAGCGCTGAACACACGTTCAGAGAGAACACTGGCTGCAGGGCATGACAAGATCTCCAAGGCGTGAGTGGCGAGCTCCGGACATTTTTCCAGATTGGAATACCAAAATGAGCAAGGGTCCAGTGACACAGTCATGGCTTCAATGTTCACTTGGAGATACTCCTGCACCATCCTCTCTAGGCATTGACTATGTGTCAGACTTCTTGTCTCCTGTGGCCTTGCAAAGGATGGTCTAAAAAAGTGGTGAAACGATTTCACAAAATTGCTGTTACCAGCAGATACTGTGTTACTGTTACGGTTTGAGTGATGAAGACTCGACAGTCCCGCGGTTGGCAAGTTAGAACTGTGAGATTCACTTCGTGCACCACTGGTGTTTTGTGGAAAAGCACATGTAAGATTCTGCAACAGCGTCTGCAGATACTCCTGCATGCGTCAATCCCTTTTTATGGCAGGAATTATTTCGGCAAATTTACTTTTGTACCGGGGATCTAAGAGTGTGGCAACCCAGTAGTCGAGATTACTTCGAATTCTGCAATCTGAGGGTCATGTTGCAGGTAGTGCAGCAAGAAGGCACTCATGTGTCTTGCGCATCCAGGAGGACCAAGTCCTTGTTGTGTTGGTAGCGAGGTAAGAATCATGCTTCTTTCCTCTGCCCTCTCCCCCCAACCTCGCACAACAGAAATGTGATCAAGGTCTCCCTCATCTGATGAGTCTTCCATGCCCATCGCCAGTTCATCCTCCACTTCTTCCTCGGCTCCTGCACCTTCCTCAACAGTTTGGCTGCTACCATGCGCCCTGTTTAATCCCTCTCCCCCACCCTCCCATGCCTGCCTCCTTGGTGCTGCCAACCGTCTGGACCTTGGAGATGTTATCCCTTCCGCATACGACTCCTCCTCTACTTCCTCCACCTCCTCTTATCCGACCACCTGACTCTGAATTCTGTTTAATGTGTGCTCCAGCACGTAAATCACCGGAATAGTTATGCTGATAATGGCATCGTCGTCAGCACTAAACATCTTCGTCGCCATTTCAAAACTGTGCAGAAAGGTGTGTGGCGCCCCTGAGGGTGCAGTCACCACAGAGTTACTGCATCTCACCTAGAGGTGTGGTATCTCACCCTCAGGTAAGGAAGGCGTATGGCTCGGGCCCCTAACACCTGCATCCAACACATACCCGCAGTGGGGTTAGGGCGAGATTGCTCCTAAGGGAGAGCACAGTCCCAGGTCCCTAGGTGGTGGGAGGATCCTATGTAGTGGGTGCTTAGGGGAGCAGCTTAGGGGAGCACATGACAGGGAGAGTATAAATAGGAAGCCATCTTAGAAAGAGCAAGCCAGTCAGAGGAGGAAAAGTGACAGGAGCAGAGGCTCGGCATGAGCTCTGCTCCGGAGGCGGGCCTAGCCTGGGAGGCCCAGGACTGAAGGAGAGAAGAGAGGAGTGGGAGCAGGAAGGCTCCAGGAACCGAAGGGACCCTAGGGCTACGGGCCGTGCAGAAGGCCACCTGTACTCCCGCTGCTACCATCACCAGGAGGTAGAGGGGTCAGGCCAGATAAGGGGAACCGGTCCCTCAACTAGAGGAGAAACAGCAAGGCTCAACTAGAAACCGGAGGCTGCAGCATTTCATGTACTGCAGGCAAAAGTCCACACCAGTCTCACTAAGAAGGTAGCCACATAGGACCCAGGGGACGGAACACAAGTCGCCCGCCAAGGCCCGAGGATACCGGATAGAAGTGTCACTGGGTGTGAGGTGCAGGGAGAAGGCCAGAGAAAGGACACACAGAAGGGGGTCCTGCTAAGTACTCCGGAGCTATCTGGGGGTGGACTGAGCCCCTCACTGAGTACGCACAGCACGACGGGTGAGATAGCTCTGGTACCTGTAATCTGGACTGCAACAACTGTGAGTAAAGATCTTGGGACTGCATCACACGGACTCTGTGTTCATTACTGACTCCCTGCACTACAACCACCATCATCCACTCACACTGCCCTGAAGCTACACTCTTCCTGTGGTGAGTAATAATACCATTGCAGCAAAACCACCAGCTTCAGAGGACTGTTCCGCAGTGGCGGCCCCTTTGGCCGCACTCCACAGGTGGCGTAGTCGGACATTATAAAATCCATATATACAAATTACCGTTGGATTGACCGCCCTGGGTCACGGACCGGGTCACCGCCACAGTGACTACAACCCCCAGCGTCTACCGGCCCGGCTCCGGGTACCCCACGGCCCAGGGGGCGCGTCAACTTCATAGGTCCCTGATTTGAGACCATTCCTGCTGTGTGATTTGCCCCACCTCTGGATCTCGTTGGCCCAGGCTATACGTCAGAAACTATTGCACCAGGGCTTGTCGGTGCTGCCACAGTCGCTGCAACATGTGCAGAGTTGAATTCCACCGTGTCGGCACATCGCATTTCAGCCGGTGAACTGGCAGGCCCAACGACTTCTGTAGAGATGTAAGTCGTTGAGCTGCGGGATGCGAACGGCGGAAGTGAGCACACAGCGACCGTGCCCTCTGCAGAAGGCCATCTAGTCCGGGATAGTGGGCTAAAAATTTATGGACAACCAGGTTCAACACGTGAGCCATACAAGGCACGTGTGTAACATTGCCCCGGCGAAGGGCCGCACCCAGGTTTGCAGCATTGTCGCACACGGCCTTCCCTGGTTGCAGGTCCAGTGGAGACAACCATTCATGAAACTGGGTCTCCAGAGCTGACCACAAGTCCTCAGCTGTGTGACTCACATTTCCCAGACATTTCAAAGTAAACACTGATGCCGTTGAGCCCTGCTGCCAGCATAGTAAGGAGGTGCGCAGTTAGAAAGCAGGTGGCATTACCAGACAGGCTTTGGGTGCAGGTGGAGGACCGAGAGGAGGTTGAGGAGGCAGAAGCAGTGGAGGAACTTCTAGATAAAGAGGATTGACGTACAACTCGCGGGGACGGCAAGACTTGGACAGCAGCCCCTTGTCCTGCTGTCACCATAGTTACCCAGTGCCCTGTCAGCGACATGTAACGCCCCTGTCCATGCCTACTCGTCCAAGTGTCTGTGGTGAAATGCACCCTGTCACACACAGAGTTTCTCAAAGAAGCGGTGATGTTGTGTGCGACATGCTGGTGGAGCGCAGGCACACCTTTCTTTGAGAAGTAGTGCCGACTGGGCATCTGGTACTGGGGCACTGCGACGGACATAAGGTCTCAAAAATCCACTGTGTCCTCCAGGCGGAAAGGCAGCATTTCTGTAGCCAACAGCTTGCAGATGGTGAAATTCAACCTCTTAGCTTTCTCATGGCTAGGAGGAAATGGTCTTTTACTTGTCCACATCTGAGGGACCAAGGGCTGGCTGTTGTGCTTTGACGGGGTTGAGTAGGGTGTCCCTGGCAAACTGCCGGTCTGTGAGGAAGATGCAGGCGGACATGTTAGGTTGCCTTGATCCAAAGGTGGTGCTCTCGATGTCAGAGAGCTCTCAACACCAGCAGGTGTTTCCACTTCCCAATGAACTGACGACCTGCCAATCACACTGGCTGTTGCAGGTAAAGAGGTGGCAGGTCTGCGTCCAAAAACATGTGTGACTGCTGTCCCCCCAGTCACAGAGGATGAAGAGGCCGCGGATGCACAAGATGGGGCAGACGGTGGTTGGCCCAGCCTGCTAGGCCGCATTGTAGCACAGTGAGCTTCCCACTGCAACTTATGCTTCATATCCATGTGACGGTACATGCATGAAGTACTCAAACTATGGATTTTTTGGCCTCTACTTAGCTTTTGGTGACAAATATTACAGATAACACGAGTTGGGTCATCCTTATCGATCTGAATAAATGCCCAGGCTATGCAAGGCTTAGAGCCCATGCGACCTGAAGAGCCACTACGACTTGTGGTCAGAGGCGGAGTTGTGGTTGAGGATGCAGTTGTTGACGTGCTTCCAGTACTCCGTCTCTGTCCAGGAAGGTGCAACCTAACCTCGTCGTCAATAGCATCTGTGACGCCCTGCTGCGCTTGGTATCACAGATCCTAGAAGAGTATATTGATGGAATCCTCCACAAGAGGCCCCCATAAACATTCACACATCTCCACCTTCCACCTCAGACCAGCAGAGGGAGCCCGTTAGGGATATAAATAGGGAAGGTGGAGCTAGGCAGTTCAGTTCCTCTGAAGAGTTCCTGCAGTAGAGAAGCCTAAGAGAGGTCAGTCTGCAGTGGAGCTCAGTCTAGTCTAGAGAACTCAGTTAATAGTTCAGCAGTGGAGCACGAGGCTCCTGCTAGCTAGATTCAGGGAGCCCAGATAGAGCTTAAGGTGTGCCGGCGTCATAAGATCGGTGAAGTGCGGCAAGCTGCCGTTAGTGTGTATAGCCTATTGAGGGCCCGAGTAGGCCGAAGGCGAGTGGCGAGTTAGTACATAAGGGGCAGAGGAGCTTAACCAGCTCACCCCGAAGCATTTACCGGACACCGGATCCGAGCTTACCGGGATCTCTATGACCCAGTAAGGCATAACCGGAATCCCTGGAGAACTACAAGTCCCAGGATCGCTAAGGTGCTGATACGTAACAGAGCCAGGAGACGCTTAGGCCCCGCATACTGGAAGCGTGAACTTCAAGAGAAGGCCCTACCACAAGGTCAGCCAGCGCAGGACAGAGACAAAGTTAGGCCTAGCTCCAGGCAGGTCAGAAACTTACTGCGCAGAGGCAAGAAACAGGAGGCCCTACACCCGCTCATTGGGGAGGATCGTGATATGCACCCTTCACCCTACAGTGCTCCTGGATGTGCCTGAATTTCCTCCAGTAAAAGGTACTGAAGTGACTACCGTGTCCGTTTCCGTTCTTGCTCTGACCCAGCTGGGTCTCGCCTGTCCTGCATTCCCCCTGCATACGCTGCCCTGAGACCTAGCTCCACCTGTGGGGAGCTATACCATCGAGCTGCCTTATCACGGGCCTCAGTGGACTGCTGCAGCGCTGGTGCTTCTCACCAGATACCACAGGTGGTGTCACAAACTCTTATAAAATTAACAATTATCCACCCTTTTAAAGAGTGACCCCAGGGTACGGGCCAGGGAGCCGACCACCGCGACATCCCAAAGGCCAGGCAAAGGCCCGGGTGACCTCATCGACTGGCTGACTGTGGGTTGACAGTAAGTGGGATCTCCAACCTCGTCATCATCACCCTGTGTGTTATCACACCCGTCGTCCTCAAAGCCAACCTCTTCCTGCCCTGACCGAAAAGTCAAGTTGTCGCTCCAATCAGGTATTTGAGTCTCATCATCGTCTTCATCATTGTCTCCACCAACAGGAGTTACAGTTTGGGAACGAGGGTCTACATTATGCTCAGAACCTTCTTCATCTGGTCCTGGATCCGACTTATAAAGATTCTGGGCATCAGTGCAGATCATTTCCTCGTCTGGATTAACAGAAGCTCTGGAGCAGACCTCCGTTTCCCAGGCTATAGTATGAGTAAACAGCTGTGCAGACTCAACCATCTGTGTTACCCCATACTCAGACGGACAGCTGGAGACTTGGGAGCTGTGGGGAAGCAAGTGCGATTGGGGTGACACCTCTGAGGACTGGAGTATTTGTGATGTTGAAGTTGAGGTGGAGGAGAGCCCACTTGAAGGAGCACTTGATATCCGCTGAAGCACCTGCTGTTTTTGTGCCTCATCTGGAATTTGTAGCGATGGGCATGTCCGTAACAAAGGGATCGTATCACATTGTCCACGAAAAGAAGTCGACATGTTAGTTTGGCTGGAAGATGGTCTTTCTTCTGCAGATGTTACTCCCCCCCCACCGCGGGGGGCTCGACCCACCAGCGGACAGGCACCAGTATTAGGAGAGGGGGGCTGGCCGTCAGGGTCCACCGCGGCTCTGGCACAAACCCGGCGACACGGAGGTGGCACGGGCAGGAACGGACTGGCCGTGTCGGCTTCTCACTTTTTGGATTTTAGAAGGGCATGACATGCCTATATCTGTGTCTCCCCCTCCTTTTACTCCTCCACCTCTTTTATTTTCGCATGACTATATGTACTTGTCACTTTTCCATGTGTTAGTTATGTCTTCTGAGCAGTTTGTCAGCTTTTGGACACCTTTGAAGGTGTTTTCTATGTGTTTCTATGTGTTTTTGTTTGCCTGCCATTGGTTTTAACGGTGTTCGAAGGTGTTTGACGAACAGTTCGACGAACAGTTCGGCGAACACACGGGTGTTCGACGAACCGAACCGAACTCGAACACTACGGGGGTGGCTCAACACTAGTAACAACTGTCAGACTTTGTGGAGTGACATGGTAAAGGCGAGACTAAATGGAGGGGGTGGAGTAAGAGACAATAAGGGAGAAGAAGACAGAAGGAAAGAAAGAAAAGAGTGGGAGAGAGAAAAGATGGAAGATGTGACAAGAGAGAGGCAGGAGACAAGAGAAAGATAGGAGAGACAGGTGAAAGGGCTGTATATAACAGACTGGCTATCTCCTACTTGCCTTACCCCCACCCCCCTCCACCCCTTTTCTCCCTGTTTGCCAGTATTATATGGGGTTTATGATAAATTAAATGTACAATGTGTATGTCCTCTTCTATTTGCTGGCTGCCTATGATGTTACAGCTATACGCATCTACCATGATGTGACTAGCTCAGAGGCAAATTGGCTAATAGGATTGCCATTTTTTTGTGTAAAATAGTTAGCACAGGAAAACTTTCACTTCAACATAGCAGGTTTTTTTTTTCTTTAAAACTGGAGGAGTTATTATATTTGTTACTGTTGTACAACTTTTTTTTTAATCTTCTGTTCATGTTAAAAACATTTCAGTAATAATGAGAGAGAGTGCTCATCTTGTAATATATCTATTACAGATATATACAATAAATAACAGATAAATAAGTATTAAAGATAGGAGATAAAATAATTGCATAACATTTTGCAGTAATAGTATAGCTCAAGGGCTTTTTTACAGATGAATATTCTAAGTGGTAATTCCTTTCAAGCACATGGTACTATAACACATATTATATACTGTTATGTGCTATTAATTCCTCACAATTACCTCAAATAAAATGATTATACTCTGTTAAAAAATTGTTTTGTTTCCGCTTACTGTGATATTTATTTTTACAGAACACTTGGCCCCATCGGTGGCTGATCCATTAAAAGCAGGGTTCAAATTCCATGGCCTGAGGTGAATATAGCAGAGTTCCAGTTGGAGAAAAAATACCAAATGACCTGTTCTCCCTAGAACCTAAAGTCTCTGACAAAATAATCGTGCATGCTGGGTGCCATTGACCAAAACCTGACATTTACCAAGGGTGAGGAGCACAGCAGGACCACGCCTGTGATCACTGTGGTTGCACTAAAATAAATGTGCATTCTCTCAATGACATCCTGCTGCTTGTATCTGATCCTCCCAATAAATGAACATATCATATGTCCAGCAATGGCAGTGTTTTCTAAAACTTGTTATATGATCACAAGAATTAGCTAGTTAAATGAGAAGAAAAGAGAAAGGAAGTGTGGCTTTTGTTTTCTAAGAAAAGTCCATGTGGAGGTAAAGCTGTGATAACATCAACATTCACCGGAGATGTCAACACGCTGGAGATCTTCTTGTAAATAAAACATGTCATTAAAACTTAACCAATTGTGACAGATCTATCCAATATCTGTGTTTTAACTGTTGCAGCAATTCTGATACAAGGACAGAAACATGTATGTACGTGTTAAAATTTAAAAGGCTGCATTGAGCATTTTTTGCTTTTGGAAAGCTGTTCTTCAAAAAGTGTCTTAAAGCTTCAGTCTAAAGAGACAGATAATAGATGCACATTACTCATTATGAAATTGTACGACAATTTTTGCTCACTTTGGAACGACCAAATTGAAATGTATTGCTTCTACTTATTCTAAATTCTTCTACACAGTTAATCACAGATGAGTAAAAGATTAACAGCCCATGTATCTGTAGATCCATAAGAAAGGCTTACTGCTGTATTATGCACAATTTTAAAACTGCTACACAGTGGAACAAGATGTCTTACGCTTACATGCCACTCTATGCCAAAAAATATTGTAATAAACATTTACAGTAAACAGTTGAATGATGTTCTTTACCATAAAACTCTTTGCCTCATCTGTCCCCAAGATACTTGTTGGTCCTCTAAAAATAGTGGAGGCCACCTGCTGGCACTCTATAAATTGTGAGGGGCGCCTGCTGGACATCCATAAATTTTGAGGACAGCCTGCTGGACATGCAAATTTCAAACTTTACAGAATATATACGCGAAAGAAAAATTGACCACCTCAGATGGATACATTATATTGCAGTAGAATTATATGGCTACGCAAAGCATAGCTAGCTGATGGCCCTCTAACAATAGTGAGGGCAGCCTGATGGCCCTATAAAAACAGGCTTTGAGACTTTCAGAGTCCCTCATTCATAACTAAAACAGGATGCTTCTGATCATGTCTCACACACCACATTGCCAGATAAGGTAGTAAAATGTTAAAATTACATTTACTGGTGAATGTTTTTTTCACCGTTGAAAGCAATGCGAAAGTGCAAAAATGTAGCAAAAATACTATATGTGAACATAGCCCAAGGTGTGGTGAGCATTTATTTTTTTGTTATTTATTTTGCTTTATATACAAGTCATTGCCCTGGAAAGAATGTTTGTTAACATTTTTTTCCAGGAAAATCCATTTTACCTTAGTTTTTTGTATGTTTTATTGTCAGTCAGTAAAAGTGGTATAATATTCTGGCAACATTGTTCACAGCAGTGACCTGCCATTCAGAAATGCTTCCAGGGGTCTTCCCCATGCTGTTCCCATGTCATTTTAGCACTGTTTCCGTCGATTTTACCAATTTTTACACCCCCTCCAGATCCCCGCCACTGGAAAACTGCTCGAGTTTCCTATTCACTTACATTGTACTGGTTACTCGGGTCAAGCTCCCGAGCATCGCGATTTAGGGTGGATTTCTACAGCATCCCTGGGATCTAATATTTTGTCTCAAAAGTAATTTCCAAATAGGGTGGATTTCTCCTGTGTCCATATTATATCATGGACTCTTTCTAAAGGATCTATTAATACTCTGTTATACCAGTTTCATTCTACACATGTATGTACACCCTATTCTGCTGACCTAGGAACCTAAAATTGCAGAACAGATATGAATACATTTACATAATACATAACTGGTTTCCTGAAAATTACATCATCTACATGCTTCATAGCTGCGTATAAAAACAGTATTATGGTTGAAGGCCAACTCCAACACATTAGGGTAGAGATTTTAAAAGACTGTATTGCTTTTCAGCAAGTGCTTAACATATTAAACATTGCAATAATGGAAGCTTATAGACAGTGAACAGAATTGAATAAATTATTCTTTCTTAGATTATTCAGTCATCACATTAGACTGAAACACACATATTTTGGGGAGAAATGTTCAAATATAAGTTTAGTTATGCAGTCCTCTATTCTGTATTGAACTACAGGGAATACTTTTAGCTCATTGCAGGGCAGAATGAGAAAATATTTGGCACTAGTAACAGGGTGAGCTATGTACATTATTGAATCCACTGCTGAAGGATAGATGACAGCCAGGGTAAGCCTGTCTTGCTAATGACTCACAGGATTAAACTGCCTGGACATTCTGGCATCAAGAAAATAAATGGAAGCTCTGGACTTAGGTTTTGGCATGACTGTACAATGTTGTATAACTCAGATTCTGTCATATGTGATATTAACTGTATGTAAGGAGGGCGCAAACCCAGAAATATTAGTGATTATGTGCTATTGATGAGGATAATTATATTAGCAGTATCAGAATGTTAAAAGGTAAGAAATAGAAAGCTAAATGAAAAATTCAAAAAACATGAGAACATGCAGAACACTATGTAACAAACTGAAAGAGCATTGTTAATCAGAGCTACTAGACAGTTCTGAAAAGCATGCTGTGTTACAAGCAGATCATCTCTTTGGCTTTATGCATACAAGTGTCACTGGCAATTGCATGGGGATTGATGGGCACAATTTTAACAAACGTTTAGAGGCTAAATGATACAATGTTAATGTTAGGATGAAAACCTATTGTAGTTTCCATCTTTATGTCAAAGAATTGCACTAGGTGCCATTTTATTATATATATATATATATATATATATATATATATATATATATATATATATACACTGCTCGAAAAAATAAAGGGAACACTTAAACAACAGAATATAAGTCCAAGTTAATCAAACTTCTGTGAAATCAAACTGTCCACTTAGGAAGCAACACTGATTGACAATCAATTTCACATGCTGTTGTGCAAATGGAATAGACAATAGATGGAAATTAGTGGCAATTATCAAGACACACTCAATAAAGGAGTGGTTCTGCAGGTGGGAACCACAGACCACATCTCAGTATCACTACTTTCTGGCTGATGTTTTGGTCACTTTTGAAAGTTGGTTGTGCTTTCACACTCGAGGTAGCATGAGACGGGCTCTACAACCCACAGATGTTTCTCAGGTAGTGCAGCTCATCCAGGATGGCACATCAATGCGAGCTGTGGCAAGAAAGTTTGCTGTGTCTGTCAGTGTAGTGTCCAGAGGCTGGAGGCACTACCAGGAGACAGGCCAGTACACCAGGAGACGTGGAGGGGTCGTAGGAGGGCAACAACCCAGCAGCAGGACCGTTACCTCCACCTTTGTGCAAGGAGGAACAGGAGGAGGAATGCCAGAGCCCTGCAAAAATGACCTCCAGCAGGCCACAAATGTGCATGTGTCTGCACAAACGGTTAGAAACCGACTCCATGAGGGTGGTATGAGGGCCCGACGTCCACAGATGGGGTTTGTGCTCACAGCCCAACACAGTGCAGGACACTTGGCATTTGCCACAGAATACCAGGCGCCCTGTGCTCTTCACAGACGAAAGCAGGGTCACACTGAGCACATGTGACAGACGTCATAGAGTCTGGAGATGCCGTGGAGAGCGATCTGCTGTTTACAACATCCTTCAGCATGACCGGTTTGGCAGTGGGTCAGTAATGGTGTGGGGTGGCATTTCTTTGGAGGGCCGCACAGCCCTCCATGTGCTCGCCAGAGGTATCCTGACTGCCATTAGGTACCGAGATGAGATCCTCAGACCCCTTGTGAGACCATATACTGGTGCGGTTGACCCTGGGTTCCTCCTAATGCAGGACAATGCCAGACCTCATGTGGCTGGAGTGTGTCAGCAGTACCTGTAAGTTGAGGGCATTGAAGCTATGGACTGGCCCGCCCATTCCCCAGACCTGAATCTGATTGAGCACATCTGGGACATCATGTCTCGCTCCATCCACCAATGTCAAGTTACACCACAGACTGTCCAGGAGTTGGTGGATGCTTTAGTCCTGGTCTGGGAGGAGATCCCACAGGAGACCATCCGCAACCTCATCAGGAGCATGCCCAGGCGTTGTAGGGAGGTCATACAGGCACGTGGAGGCCACACACAATACTGAGCCTCATTACATCAAAGTTGGATCAGCCTGTAGTGTGTTTTTCCACTTTAATTTTGGGGTTGACTCCAAATCCAGGCCTCCATTGGTTAATAAATTTGATTTCCATTGATGATTTTTGTGTGATTTTGTTGTCAGCACATTCAACTTTGTACAGAACAAAGTATTCAATGAGAAAATTTAATGCATTCAGATCTAGGATGTGTTATTTGAGTGTTACCCTTTTTTTGAGCAGTATATATTATATATATTATATTATATTATATTATATTATATTATATTATATTATATTATATTATATTATATTATATATATATATATATTAGGGTTTTCATGCTCAGCAAAAAGTAGCATTTACACAGGCACTGGATGGATTCTTGTGACAAAACAATGTGACATTTATTTCCATAGATTGCACAGCACCGAAAAAATAAAACCATGAACACAAAATCTGTAGCCTTGCCAAGACGCTAACTAAACAAAATAGACCCTGGCTACTCATGCACAGCTGATCTAGAATCATAGAATCATAGAATGATAGAGTTGGAGGGGACCTCCTGGGTCATCTGGTAAAACCCCCTGCTCAAAGCAGGATTCACTAAATCATCTCAGACAGATATCTGTGCAGCCTCTGTTTGAAGACGTCCATTGAAGGGGATCTCACCACCTCTCATGGCTACCTGTTCCACTCATTGATCACCCTAACTGTCAAAAAGATTTTTCTAATATCTAATCTGTGTCTCCTCCCATTCCGGGTCATCCCATTGCTTCTAGTCTTTCCTTGTGCAAATGAGAATAAAGATGATCCTTCTACAATGTGACAGCCCTTGAGATATTTGTAGACAGCTATTAAGTCTCCTCTCAGTCTTCTTTTTTGCAAGCTAAACATTCCCAAATCTTGTAACTGTTCCTCATAGGACATGGTTTGCAGACCGGTCACCATTCTGGTTGCTCTTCTCTGAACTTGCTCCAGTTTGTCGATGTCTTTTTTAAAATGTGGTGCCCAAAACTGGACGCAGTATTCCAGATGAGGTCTGACCAAAGAGGAGTAAAGTCCGATAATGACTTCACGTGATCTAGACTGTATGCTTCTGTTAATACATCCCAGAATTGTATTTGCCTTTTTTGCTGCTGCATCACACTGTTGACTCATGTTCAGTCTATGATCTATTAGTATACCTAAGTCTTTTTCACATGTACTGTTGCTTAGCTCTATTCCTCCCATTTTGTATATGCTTTTTTCATTTTTATTGCCAAGATGTAGCACTTTGCATTTTTCCCTGTTAAAAACCATACTGTTAGTTACTGCCCACTGCTCCAGTTTATTTAGGTCTTTTTGAATCCTCTCTCTCTTCTCTAGTAATAGCTATCCTTCCTAGCTTTGTGTCATCAGCAAATTTAATCAGTTTACCCTCAATTCCTTCATCTAAATCATTGATAAAGATGTTGAACAATACAGGTCCCAGGATAGAGCCCTGTGGTACCCCACTTGAGACATTCATCCAACTGGATGTGAAGCCATTTAAGACCACTCTTTGAGTTCGATCACTAAGCCAGTTATGAATCCACCTAACAGTTGCCTTGTCCATTCCATACTTGGTAATTTTTTCAATAAGGATGGTGTGAGATACTTTGTCAAATGCTTTGCTGAAGTCAAGATATACTATATCTACAGCATTTCCCTGATCCACCCAGCCAGTGATTCTGTCATAGAAGGAAATTAAGTTAGTCTGACATGACTTGTTAGTTACAATCCCATGCTGACTCTGGTTAATCACTTCATTCTTATCCAGGTACTTACATACATGTTGTATAATAATTTGTTCAAAGATCTTTCCTGGTATAGAAGTCAGACTCACCGGCCTATAGTTCCCTGGGTCCACCTTCTTCCCCTTTTTGAAGATAGGAACAAAATTTGCTCTTCTCCAGTCTTCTGGGACTTCTCCTGTTCTCCAAGAATTTTCAAAGATTATGCAGAGTGGTTCTAAAATTTCTTCTATGACCTCCTTCAGTACTCTGGGGTGTAATTCATCTGGACCAGGAGACTTGAACTCATTTATGTTAGCTAAATATTCCCTCACAATCTCTCTGTTTACAGATAACTTGGATTCTTCTATTACTTTAATAGGACAGTGAAGATCAGTTGATGTTACGTTTTCTTTCTGAGAGAAAACAGATGCAAAATAGGAATTAAAAAGTTCAGCCTTCTCAACATCGTTTCTTACCATTTCACCATTTTCATCCTGTAAAAATCCTATAGCATCTTTGAATTTTCTTTTACTTTTGACATACCTCCAAAATCCTTTTTTATTGCTTTTGACATCTCTTGCAAGCCTTAATTTATTGTCAGCTTTAGCTAACCTGATACGTGCCCTGCAGGATCTGCAGACTGCATTATAATCTTCTTTAGATATGCCTCCCTCTTTCCATTTGATAAACATTTCTTTCTTTCTTTTTAGCATGTGTTTAAGTTCTGTGTTCATCCATCCTGGTTTCCTTAAATGCTTCCCATTCTTCCCACTTTTCGGGATTGTTAACGATTGTGCTTTGAGAATCTCATTTTTAAAAATTTCCCATCCTTCCTGGACATTTTTGTGCTTAAGGACATCCAGCCATTGGATCCCTCCTATTCTCTTTCTGAGTCGCTTAAAATCTGCCTTTCTGAAATCTAACCTTGAAGTTTGAGTCTTCACATGTCTTCCTCCTCTAGTTATCCAAAATTCAATAATAGCATGATCGCTGCCTCCTAGGGTTCCAGCCACTTTTACCTCCTCAACCATTTCCTCCCTGTTTATAAGGATTAGATCCAAAGTAGCAGATTCCCTTGTTTTCTCCCCTACCTTTTGGAAGATAAAGTTGTCAGCAAGAGAGGATAAGAATTTGCGTGACCTGTTAGCTTTACTTGAGAGAGATTCCCAACAAATGTCTGGATAGTTGAAATCTCCCATGACCATTACATCATATTTTTTGGAGAACTTGGTCATTTGATACATAAAGAGTTCATCCATATTGTAAGGCGGCGGTGTTCACACTGTGCAGTAACTGAGGCAGTGACCCAAGCAAATCCAACATAAACAGCTTTATTCAGCAACTCACAGGTAAACAGGACAGTCCTCCGGTTCGCAGCCGGGTTAACACAAGTCTGTAAACAACGGTTGCCGTGGGCAACGGCCGCGCCGGGCCGCTCAGAGCCTGACAGATGCAGAGGCTTCCCAGGCGTGGGTTCAGCCACCCTCAATCCTGCTTAGCTTCCCTGCTATGCTCCTAGCAGGTTCCAACATAGAACACCACTAATCCTTAGTGCAGGAATTTTAAAGGACCTGTGGCAAGAGCCACTGGAAAACCCGGGTTGGAGGGAGGAGGCCGCCCCACTGCCTCCTGTGACCTCCTCCAAGAAATGAAGGCCCTACCTGGTTTTACTTAATCTGCCTTAGCCAGGTAGTCTTACCAGGTCATTGCTCACCTTCATTCCTGCATTGCAGCCGCAGCTGTGTCTGTGACTGCAATGCACTCCAATCGATTTAATAGGTCTCTGTACACATTCTGGGGGATATATAACGTCCCTCGTATACGATCCCGGTCACTGCCTCACATATCCCCCCTCTGTTCAAACTTGTGGGGTTGAACATTTGCCACCATACAGGGTGCCCAGGACAGGGCATCCGCGTTTGCTTGCAACTACCCAGGGCCATGTTCTACAGAGAAACTGAAATTTTGCAGTGACAGGAACCACCTGGTGACACGCGCATTCCTCTCCTTGGCATTCCTCATCCATACCAAGGGTGAGTGGTCCGTCACCAAGCGGAACTGACGCCTGAGTAAATAATAACGTAGTGATTCCATGGCCCACTTAATAGCCAAACACTCCTTCTCTACCACGCTATAGTTTTTCTCTCCCGGGAAAAGTTTTCTACTCAAGCAGGTGACTGGGTGCTCTTCACCATTCACTTTTTGTGACAATACCGCCCCTAGGCCTACCTCCGAGGCATCTGTCTGTACAATGAAGGTTTCCTTGAAGTTGGGGCTGATGAGGACCGGCTGTCCACACAGAGCCAGCTTCATGGACTGAAAAGCTTCTTCTGCCTGAGGGTTCCTTTCAAGAGATCGGTCAGGGCCGCCGTTCGCCCAGCAAAATTTGGTATAAACCGGCGGTAATACCCAAGGATGCCAAGGAATGCCCTCACCTGTTTTGTACTTGACGGTTTAGGCCAGTTTTTTATGGCCTCAACTTTATTGATTTGGGGCTTGATAGCTTCTCGGCCTTTCACATACCCCAAATATCGGGCTTCCTCTAGTCCTATCGCACATTTTTTGGGGTTTGCCGTTAACCCCGCGGCTCTGAGAGAATCCAGCACTGCTTGTACCTGTGATAGGTGCTTATGCCAGTCGGTGCTAAAGATGATAATATCATCTAGATACGTGGACGCGTACTCCTGATGAGGCTTGAGCACTATGTCCATCAACCTCTGGAATGTAGCCGGGGCCCCATGTAACCCAAAAGGTAAGACCACATAGTGGTATAGACCCTCCGAAGTAGCGAAGGTGGTCTTTTCCTTCGCCAAATCTGTGAGAGGTACCTGCCAGTAACCCTTGGTGAGATCGAGAGTGGTAAAGTACTGGGCCTGCCCCAGTCTCTCAATCAGCTCATCCACCCTGGGCATTGGATAAAGGTCAAACTTTGACACTTCATTCAATTTCCGGAAATCGTTACAGAAGCTTAACGATCCGTCTGGTTTTGGAATCAGTACGATGGGGCTAGCCCACTCACTCCGTGATTCCTCTATGACGCCTAACATAAGCATTTGTTTTACCTCAGCCGTGATGGCTTGCCTCCGGGCTTCGGGTACCCGGTACGGTCTTATTCGCACCCTTACCCCAGGTTCGGTGACAATGTCATGTTGGATAACCGTAGTCCTACCTGGTAGCTCTGAGAACACGTCGGTATTGTGCTGCACTAGCGAGTGAGCCTCCCGTCGCTGCTGTTTAGTGAGGGCATCACTTATCCTGACCTCCCCCTCGGACGCTTCCCTGGCTGAAGGAAGAGAACTCTCTGGTGATATGCCCGGGGTGACATCTGTAACTAAACACTCTCGATCTTTCCAAGGCTTTAGCAGGTTTACATGGTAAAGCTGCTCAGGTTTCCTCCTTCCGGGCTGATACACCCGGTAATTTACCTCCCCCACTTTTTATCGAATCCCATATGGCCCTTGCCACTTGGCCATGAGCTTACTCTCGGCTGTGGGTACCAGTACTAACACCCGATCGCCCTTGTTAAAAGACCTGACTCTGGCTCTTTTATTATATGTGCACCTCTGGGCTGCCTGGGCATCTAACAGATGTTCTTTCACGATGGGCATGACCGCCGCGATACGGTCCTGCATACTAGCCACGTGTTCAATTATACTCCTATGTGGAGTCGGCTCTTGTTCCCATGTCTCTTTGGCTACATCCAACAGACCCCTATGGTGTCTGCCGTACAATAACTCAAAGGGAGAGAACCCTATGGAAGAATGGGGTACCTCACGGACGGCGAACATCAAATAGGGTAGCAACATGTCCCAATCCCTTCCGTCCTTAGAAACCAACTTTTTTAACATGGACTTGAGGGTTTTATTAAACCATTCTACTAGCCCATCGGTTTGAGGGTGGTACACCGAGGTGCGCAATTGTTTAATTTTTAGCAATTTGCACAGTTCCCTTGTCACTTTGGACATAAAAGGTGTCCCCTGATCCGTCAGGATCTCCTTAGGTAGTCCAAGGCGACAGAACATGGCAAACATCTCCCGTGCAATCAGTTTTGCCGAGGTGTGGCGTAGTGGTATAGCCTCCAGGTACCGGGTGGCATAGTCGATGACCACCAGTATATGTTGGTGGCCACGGGCGGATTTTACAATGGGCCCTACCAAATCCATTGCAATCCGTTCAAAAGGTACCTCTATCACTGGCAGGGGTACCAATGGGCTACGGAAACTTGCGGTGCGTGAGGTCAACTGACATTCGGGGCAGGATTCGCAGTACCTTTTGACCTCCGCATAAACCCCAGGCCAAAAGAACCGCTGCAAGATATGTTCTTGCGTTTTTTTTCCCCTAAGTGTCCACCCAGCAAGTGTGTGTGTGCCAAATCTAGAACCACCCGATGGTACGACTGAGGTACTACCAACTGTTCCACGACCTAGTCCCTGATCTTATCTATCCTATAGAGCAACTTACCGTTGACTACCATGCGTGGAAATACAGTATCTGCATTGGGCTGTTGGGCTACGCCGTTTACCTCTACCACCCTTTCCCGCGCCTGAGTCAGGGTGGGATCCTGTAGCTGAGCCGTCCCAAACGTGTCCCAGGACACTTCCAGCTCAGGGATCGATGGGGCCGCCTCGACCTCTCCTGCCAGCACCTCTAAGGGAAACCTATCGGGGTAACACTCTGTCCCTAGGTTGGACACCCCTACGGCAGGTTCGTTGGGTACAGCGTCTGTAATACATTTTAGCGGGGAAGAGTGGATTTCGTTTTTCCACAGAGTCCAGAACAGGGGCAAGTCTCTTTCCAGCACAGTCGTCCTCCGGTCCCATCTTCCTCAACGCTGAGCGAACCTTGTCCCGGGCCTCTTGACATTCCGGGGCTGATGCCATTGGTGTCTCCCGCAGGACAGCAATCTGTTGCAGCAGTTCGTTTGTTTTTTGCTGCTGCTGGTACAATAGCTGTTGCTGCTGATTATGCTGCTGCTCCCGCTCCTGCTGTTGCTCCTCCTGCTGTTGCCGCTGAGACTGCAGAAGCTGCTGCTGGGCGAGTGTAAGCTGCTTTAATAGTTCGTCCATTTTGTCCACGGGATGGAACTGAAAGTTGGCAGGCTGGATTGTGGTCATGCAGCTGCCGGTGGGGTATGCCTCAGTCACAATGCCCACATTCTCCACCAAGTTGTAAGGCGGCGGTGTTCACACCGTGCAGTAACTGAGGCAGTGACCCAAGCAAGTCCAACAAAAACAGCTTTATTCAGCAACTCACGGGTAAACAGGACAGTCCTCCGGTTCGCAGCCGGGTTAACACAAGTCTGTAAACAACGGTTGCCATGGGCAACGGCCGCGCCGGGCCGCTCAGAGCCTGACAGGTGCAGAGGCTTCCCAGGCGTGGGTTCAGCCACCCTCAACCCTGCTGAGCTTCCCTGCTATGCTCCTAGCAGGTTCCAACATAGAACACCACTAATCCTTAGTGCAGGGATTTTAAAGGACCTGTGGCAAGAGCCACTGGAAAACCCAGGTTGGAGGGGGGAGGAGGCCGCCCCACTGCCTCCTGTGACCTTCTCCAAGAAATGAAGACCCTGCCGGGTTTTACTTAATCTGCCTTAGCCAGGTAGTCTGACCAGGTCATTGCTCACCTTCATTCCTGCATTGCAGCCGCAGCTGTGTCTGTGACTGCAATGCACTCCAATGGATTTAATAGGTCTCTGTACACATTCTGGGGGATATATAATGTCCCTTGTATACGATCCCGGTCACTGCCTCACAATATCTTCAGCTTGCCCAGGTGGCCAGTAGTAAATGCCTACAATGGTGTCCTTTCTGTTGTTCTCTCCTTGTATTCTTACCCAAACAGTTTCCACAGAACTCCCAGTCTCTGCTTCAATCTCTGTGCAGATATACGCTTTTCTAACATACAATGCGACACCTCCTCCTCGTTTATCAAGTCTTTTTCTTGCAAACAAGTTGTATCCTTTTAGCCTTTTATTCCAATCATGTGTATCGCCCCACCAAGTTTCAGTGATTCCAATGACATCATATTCCTTTTCCAAGTTAGTAGTTCCAATTCTCCTTGTTTGTTGCCCATGTTTTGTGCATTTGTATAAAAACATTTTAGTTTGTGATTGGTTTCTCTTCCTCCCATATTTTTATTATTTAAATTTTTTTGTCTTTGTTCTTCCTTTCCACTTCCAGTAGCAGAGATCTCAATGGTATTTGTCAGCTGTATATCTTTTTCTGGCCTTTTGCTTCCCTTCCCACATTGTTCTAGTTTAAAGCTCTTGTGATGAGTGTAGCAAGGCGACTTCCAAGTACATGTTTTCCTGTCTTCGTAAGGTGCACCCCATCTCTAGCAAGTAGTCCATCATATAGGTAATTCATTCTGTGATCCAGAAATCCAAATCCTTGTTGACGGCACCATCGACGTAGCCAGTTGTTCACCTGTAGAATTTTATTCCACCTCATTGTTCCATGGCTATCCACTGGGAGGATGGATGAGAAGACCACCTGCACTCCCAATTCTTTCACTTTCTTGCCTAAGTCTTCAAAGTTACTGCAGATGGTTTCCAGGTCCTTTCTTGGGGTATCATTTGTCCCCACATGTATTAGCAGGAATGGGTAGTGATCTGTAGGTCCGAAGAGTCTTGATATCCTGTCAGACACATCTTTAATTTTTGCTCCTGGAAGACCGCACATTTCTCTAGTCCCAGGTCAGTCAAATAAAATTTCTTTTGTCCATAGCAACCACTAACACTTGCAGCCTGTGCAATCTCTTCTCAGAGAGAAATTCTGGCTTCTCTCTCTCTCCAGCTACAATACAATCCGATCTAGTCACCTTTGCTCAGCTGACTGACTAAGGTTAATATTTAGCCTGGTTATATGTAGAGCTGGCCAGTTGAACTCAATTAAAACCTGTAGAGCTAAGCTTTAACCCTCGCCTACCAGGCTTTGCTACAGTATATACATTCATGGCCGAAAGTGTTGGCACCCTTGAAATTATTCCAGAAAATGAAGTATTTCTCCCAGAAAATTATTGCAATTGTACATGTTTTGTTATACACATGTTTATTTCCTTTGTGTGTATTGGAACCAAAATTGTAGAACAATATCAACAATACATCAACAAGATATACAAGTCCATCTCCAGAGATCTTGATGTTCCTTTTTTCACAGTGCTCAACATAATCAAGAAGTTTACAACCCATGGCACTGTAGCTAATCTCCCTAGACGTGCACGGCAGAGGAAAATTGATGAAAGATTGCAATGCAGGATAGTCCAGATGGTGGATAAGCAGCCCCAATCAAGTTCCAAAGAAATTCAATCTGTCCTGCAGGCTCAAAGGGGCAAACCTCAAATAAATTAAGTAGGCACAATCCAGAGTTGGCCAAAACCTTTCTCAAAGAAGAAGGTCTGAGGATTCCAGGGCATCATAGGCTACTACCGACAGTTTATACCTAACTTCACCATGATAGCAGCCCCTCAAACGGACCTCCTTAAAAGGTATGAACTAGGCTATGGCTAAGTAGTCCCGGAAGCTGAGGCAGCTTTAATGGAACTGAAGCTAGTCCTATGTAAACTGTAACATACCTGGCGGCGTCCTTGCATAGTGGTCCATCTCCCACTGTGCAAGAGCGCGCACTTGATCTCCAGTCCAGTCTGCTAGCCTGGCTTCCCTCCATGCTGTTTGCTTGCCTCTGTTTCTGCTGCTTAAGGGCGTGCCCGATCACTTCCCGTTTCTTGTACCTGCTGCGGGCACACCCCTTGTGCGTCCTCAGCCTATTGCTGTCTGTCATCTGGTATTTAACCCAGCTCCTCCCAAGAAACCCTGCCTGAGCATTGTGTTTCATTCAGTGTGCTCTTTCACTCTGAATGTGCCTGGTCCCTTTCTGTGTTTGCTTGCCTGCCTTTCCTGGAGGCTGTATTTCCAGGCCTGTCTGAACTCGCTCCTTGCCTGTTCGTTCCGCCTTCTAGGGGCCGCATACCTAGACCCGCTCCTGTATCTTGTCTGTCCTGTCTGAACACGCTCCTAGCCTGTTCCTTCCACCTTCTAGGGGCTGCATACCTAGACCCGCTCCTGTATCTTGCTACTGTGTCTGTTCTTGCCTGAATACTCTTCTAGCCTGTTTCCTGTGTTTCTCTATGTCCGTACCTTTCCTTTTTCTGCGGAGTCTGAACTTGTACCTAACTCCTGTTCGTTGTCACTGTACTTCCGTTTGTGAGTTTGTGGTCCACTCGCTACTTCACTGCAAGTACCCTGTGGGTATCTGGTTCTGCCTTTCCCGTCCTGTCTGTTCCATGTGAACAGAGCCCTGCCCCCTCTGCCCTGCCTCGCTCTCCGCTCCTGCGGTTCTCGCTCTGCTCTGACCCTTTGCTCGCTGCTCCGGCAGTCTCGCTCTGCTCTGACCCTTTTCTCGCTGCTCCGGCAGTCTCGCTCTGCTCTGACCCTTTGCTCGCTGCTCCGGCAGTTTTGCTCTGCTTTGACCCTTTGCTCGCTGCTCCGGCAGTCTCGCTCTGCTCTGACCCTTTGCTCGCTGCTCCGGCAGTCTCGCTCTGCTCTGACCCTTTGCTCGCTGCTCCGGCAGTCTCGCTCTGCTCTGACCCTTTGCTCGCTGCTCCGGCAGTCTCGCTCTGCTCTGACCCTTTGCTCGCTGCTCCGGCAGTCTCGCTCTGCTCTGACCCTTTGCTCGCTGCTCCGGCAGTCTCGCTCTGCTCTGACCCTTTGCTCGCTGCTCCGGCAGTCTCGCTCTGCTCTGACCCTTTGCCCGCTGCTTCGGCAGTCTCGCTCTGCTCTGACCCTTTGCCCGCTGCTTCGGCAGTCTCGCTCTGCTCTGACCCTTTGCTCACCGCTCCAGGCGGCCTCGTCCTGCTCTACTCTCGCTCACCGCTCCAGGCGGCCTCGTCCTGCTCTACTCTCGCTCACCACTCCAGGCGGCCTCGTCCTGCTCTACTCTCGCTCACCGCTTCAGGCGGCCTCGTCCTGCTCTACTCTCGCTCACCGCTCTAGGCGGTCTCGTCTTGCCCTGCTCTCGCTCACCACTCTGGGCGGCCTCACTCTGCTGTGTTTGTCCGCCACATCTGTGGTTCTGTTCCTGAGTCCCAGTGTGTACTGGGTCCTATACCCGCCTGCCTGCATACCAGTCGTGCCTGCCTATACCCACCAGTCTGTGTGCCAGCCTAACCTGTCTGTTCCTTTATTCCCCGGTGTGGGTCAACAGCCGTGTCCGGGGTCTGTCCTGGAGTAGCACCTGGTCCCTCTGCCCGGTTCCTCCTTGGTGCACTGGCGTCGTATGCCGTCGTGCGACCCTGGTCAGATCAGGTGAATACTTAGTTACGCCCCTCCAGGCATTCACTCTCCAGCACGGTCCAGTGGAATCACTACATATACACGCACACGCCGCTCAGCTCGGGCGTGTGCATTACAGCATGCTCAGGCCATGGTTCCCGTTGAGCCCCACGGCCTTCGCTCTCTGAGACTTTTTCCAGCGAATACGTGCTTCTAGAAGAAATTTATTTTTATTTTGCCTACAGCTGAGTTTCAGGCGAATTACGCATCCGTCCAGATGGATCTATCAGCACTAGTTCCTGCGGATCCGTCACGGTACTATGGGAATCCAAGACTGAGTCATGCATTTGTGGAGCAATGCTTGCTACACTTCAAGTTCTACCCTCTTTGTTTTCCCACCGATCGGGTTAAGGTGGGATTCATTATGTCTAACCTAGCGGGTGATGCCTTGGAATGGATCAACCCCCTATGGGAAACACAGGATCCTATCCTCCTGGACCTTCAGGCCTTCCTGGTGGCCTTTCTAATGGTCTTCGATGACCCTAACCCGGAGACCCCTGCTGAAGCTTCACTTCCCAAAATCCCGGAGCAGCCCCGACGGGTAATGTGCATGGGTAGCGCACCAGTTCTCCTGCCCGAAGAGACTACTGCCCACCCAGAATCCACACAGGAGGATTGCCTGCACCCAGTATCTAATACTTCATCCACTTTAACCGGTGAGCCTGTCCAAGGGTGCTCCGAAGCAGTGATTACCACCGAGTCTGTGCACCTCTACTACCTGGCGGAGGACCCCCTGTTGCCTCCTGAATCCTCCGGGATACCACTTGATGACAAATGGAGAGAGACTTCCCTACACCCGGTACCCGATACTTCGTCCACTCCGTCCTGTGAGCTTGACAATGGGTACCTTAAAGCTGCAGTTACCCCCTAGTCTCTACACTCCTCCGACCAGGTGGAGGACCTCCAGTTGTCTCCAGAACCATTTGGGGTGCTACCTGATAGCGAATGGACAGAGTCTTCCCTATACTCTGTACCTGATACCGCGCCCGCTTTGTCCAGTGAGTCCGACCTAGTGTACTCCGAAGCAGAGGTTATCCCCGAGTCTCTACACCCCTCCGACCAGGCGGAGGACCTCCAGTTGTCTCCTGAACCCTTCGGGGTGCTACCTGATAGCGAATGGACAGAGACTCTCATATACTCGGCACCTGATACCTCGGCCGCTTCTTCCAGTGAGTCCGACCTAGTGTACTCCGAAGCAGAGGTTATCCCCGAGTCTCTACACCCCTCCGACCAGGCGGAGGACCTCCAGTTGTCTCCTGAACCCTTCGGGGTGCTACCTGATAGCGAATGGACAGGGACTTTCCAATACTCAGTACCTGATACCTCGCCCGCTTCTTCCAGCGAGTCCGACCTAGTGTACTCCGAAGCAGAGGTTACCCCCGTGTCTCTGCACCCCTCCAACCCAGCGGAGGACTTCCAGTTGTCTCCTGAACCCTCTGGGGTGCCACCTGAAAGTATGTGGAGAGAGACTTCCTTGTGTACTGTTCCTGGTACTCCACCCGTTTCGTCTGTTGCTGAGGATGGCTGGATAGGAGGTAGCATCCTAGCTACTCAGATGAGACCAGTTTTTCCTGTGGACAGTGGAAATGATCTCCTTGAAGTGAAGGATTGGCCCTCGAATTCCCTGCGGAACATTCTGGCAGGCCTGAAGAAGAGGGGGCGTAAGGGGGGGGGGGTACTGTAACATACCTGGTGGCGTCCTTGCATAGTGGTCCATCTCCCACTGTGCTAGAGCGCGCACTTGATCTCCAGTCCAGTCTGCTAGCCTGGCTTCCCTCCATGTTGTTTGCTTGCCTCTGTTTCTGCTGCTTAAGGGCGCGCCCGATCACTTCCCGTTTCTTGTACCTGCTGCGGGCACACCACTTGTGCGTCCTCAGCCTATTGCTGTCTGTCATCTGGTATTTAACCCAGCTCCTCCCAAGAAACCCTGCCTGAGCATTGTGTTTCATTCAGTGTGCTCTTTCACTCTGAATGTGCCTGGTCCCTTTCTGTGTTTGCTTGCCTGCCTTTCCTGGAGGCTGTATTTCCAGGCCTGTCTGAACTCGCTCCTTGCCTGTTTGTTCCGCCTTCTAGGGGCCGCATACCTAGACCCGCTCCTGTATCTTCTCTGTCCTGTCTGAACACGCTCCTAGCCTGTTCCTTCCACCTTCTAGGGGCTGCATACCTAGACCCGCTCCTGTAACTTGTCTGTCCTGTCTGAACACGCTCCTAGCCTGTTCCTTCCGCCTTCTAGTGGCTGCATACCTAGACCCACTCCTGTATCTTGCTACTGTGTCTGTTCTTGTCTGAATACTCTTCTAGCCTGTTTCCTGTGTTTCTCTATGTCTGTACCCTTCTTTTTTCTGCGGAGTCTGAACTCGTACCTAACTCCTGTTCGTTGTCACTGTACTTCCGTTTGTGAGTTTGTGGTCCACTCGCTACTGCAAGTACCCTGTGGGTATCTGGTTCTGCCTTTCCCTTCCTGTCTGTTCCGTGTGAACAGAGCCCTGTCCCCTCTGCCCTGCCTCGCTCTCCGTTCCTGCGGTTCTCGCTCTGCTCTGACCCTTTGCTCGCTGCTCCGGCAGTCTCGCTCTGCTCTGACCCTTTTCTCGCTGCTCCGGCAGTCTCGCTCTGCTCTGACCCTTTGCTCGCTGCTCCGGCAGTCTCGCTCTGCTCTGACCCTTTGCTCGCTGCTCCGGCAGTCTCGCTCTGCTCTGACCCTTTGCTCGCTGCTCCGGCAGTCTCGCTCTGCTCTGACCCTTTGCTCGCTGCTCCGGCAGTCTCGCTCTGCTCTGACCCTTTGCTCACTGCTCCGGCAGTCTCACTCTGCTCTGACCCTTTGCTCGCTGCTCCGGCAGTCTCGCTTTCCTTTGACCCTTTGCTCACCGCTCCAGGCGGCCTCGTCCTGCTCTACTCTCGCTCACCACTCCAGGTGGCCTCGTCCTGCTCTACTCTCGCTCACCACTCCAGGCGGCCTCGTCCTGCTCTACTCTCGCTCACCACTCCAGGCGGCCTCGTCCTGCTCTACTCTCGCTCACCACTCCAGGTGGCCTCGTCCTGCTCTACTCTCGCTCACCGCTCCAGGCGGCCTCGTCCTGCTCTGCTCTCACTTACCGCTCCAGGCGGCCTCGTCCTGCTCTGCTCTCGCTCACCACTCTGGGCAGCCTCACTCTGCTGTGTTTGTCCGCCACATCTGTGGTTCTGTTCCTGAGTCCCAGTGTGTACTGGGTCCTATACCGCCTGCCTGCATACCAGTCATGCCTGCCTATACCCACCAGTCTGTGTGCCAGCCTAACCTGTCTGTTCCTGTATTCCCCGGTGTGGGTCAACAGCCGTGTCCGGGGTCTGTCCTGGAGTAGCACCTGGTCCCTCTGCCCGGTTCCTCCTTGGTGCACTGGCGTCGTATGCCGTCGTGCGACCCTGGTTGGATCGGGTGAATACTTAGTTACGCCCCTCTAGGCATTCACGCTCCGACACGGTCCAGTGGAATCACTACATATACACGCACACGCCTCTCAGCCCGGGCGTGTGCATTACATAAACAATCAGTATTTTGTTGGTACCGGACTTCTCCAAGGATTTTATGGTCCAAACGCATGTATTTGATGTCAGCCTGGGCGCTGTCTTGTCTCAGGAGTTTAATGCAGAAGAGCACCCAGTAATTTACCTAAATCGGAAATTGTCTTCCTATGAGAAAACTACTCCATAGTGGAAAAAGAATGTTTGACCATCAAGTGGGCTTTGGACACTCTGAGGCAAAAATCTCTGAAGAAAAATCAAGATAGTGTCAGACCATGCCCCATAGTGGTGGATGTGGGAGAAGAAGGGAAACCATGCCAAAGTAACTAGTTGTTCCCTAGCCCTACAAGGTTTTATTTTTCTGGTGGAGCATAGGCTCAGGATATAACATGTAGATGCAGATGCCCTATTACGGGTCAGTTGTATGTTGTAAGATGGTGCCAAGCCCTCCTGCTTTGAGCAGAGGGGGAGTATGTAAGGTGACAGCTGAACAGGTCCTGGATGGGAGGTATGTGTCCCCGAGGTGCCAAGCCTCAGTGATGTAAGACCCGGAGAAGCAGGCTCCCGCACATATAGCGCTGAGAGTTTTTTTAAAAGATTTATGGGACAGAGGGCACTACCATAATAAAAATAGGGATCAGCCAACAGCACACCAAAGAAATGTTAAGAAGAGAAAAAGAAGAAAGTGGTGTGCAAAAAACACTGGGATCACCACAATAAACTATGATATAATTTTATTGAAAAAAGATGAAACGTGAACAATCAAAAACATTTAAAAAAAGCAGAACATGCTATTGTTATGATCTGCAACATGTACTAAGGAAAGATAAGGGAAAACTGTCCCTACATTAAAACTAAGCTGAATCCCTACGATGTAGCAGGCAGCCTGTTCCTAGCGAACAGACCCGCCTTAGTCCTCGGCTAGTCTGAACGAAGACCTATAGAATAAGGGGAGGGGGTCCCTAAAAGAACTAAGGACTGGGACAAAAATGGGACACCTCCTAAAACAGAGAAGTTGTTGCAGAACACAAAAAGACAAACAGACAAAAAAGTACTGCAGGTCCCAGAAGGACCAAACGAACTGACAGAGAAAGGCACAGAAGCACCTGGCTAGAGAAACAGTCAAACACTGAAGTCCAGCACAGCCAAAAAGGCGGAGCTGGAATATAAAGGCAGATGTTCACGTGACCGCAAAACAGGAGATGGAAAAAAGAAACAGGAGGGTTCTAACAGTAGCTGCTTTTTTATGAGGATCCTCCGAAACCTTCAGGCCCAGGCCTATCCGGAAACCTCTTGTGGAAAGCTTTAACAAGCCTAGGAGCAGAGACATCATCCGTCCTTACCCAGGAGTTGTCTTCGGGACCGAAACCCTTCCAGGAGACAAGATACTGTAATCTCGCTGTATGCCATCTAGAATTCAAGATACGAGAAATTTCATATTCGCCGTCTTCCACCACAGGAGGAACTGAGACAGTGGCATCCCTATCTGATACATCAGCCTTTTTCAACAAGGAAACATAAAACACAGGACTAATCTTCTAGGAAGTAGGGACATCCAACTTAACAGCAGATGGGTTAACAACCTGAAGCACTTTAAATGGACCCACAAACTTAGGACCCAGTTTTTTAGAGGGAATCCTCAACCGCAGGTTCTTTGAGGACAACCAAACCATGTCACCCACAGTAAACAGAACCTCCTTACGTTTCCTGTCAAAATACTTCTTGGACTTCTTGTTAGCCTCTTGAAGGTTGCAATGTACATCAGTCCAAACTCTCTCCAAATCACCGGAAAAATTCTCCTCCTCCGGCACCGCCGACCTCAATTTGGAGAACGAACCAAAAGACGGATGTCTCCCAGTACAACAGCATAAAGGAGAACACCCAGCAGAGGAGAATGTATGATTGTTAAGAGCAAATTCTGCGAGAGGCAGAAACTCAGACCACAACTCTTGATTGTCCGCCACAAAACAACGCAAAAACTGTTCAACATCCTGGTTCTTTTTTTCAGTCTGTCCATTAGACTCAGGATGATAACCAGACGAAAATGACAAATGGACTCCCAAACTGTCACAAAAAGCATGCCAAAAGCGAGCCACAAACTGAGGTCCTCTATCAGAAACAATATCCGTGGGAACGCCATGGAGCTTGACAATCTCCTTAACAAACGCCTTAGCGACTGTCTTGGCGCAGGGCAACTTAATGAATGGAACCAAATGACACATCTTACTAAAACGGTCAACGACCACCCAGATGACAGTAAAACCCTCGGACACAGGAAGATCAGTAATAAAATCCATTGTGAGATGCGTCCAAGGTGCCTCCAGGAACCTCCAGAGGGCAAAGCAATCCCGCAGCAGGAGTATGTGAAGCCTTTGACCTAGCACACACAGTACATTGACTCACCCACTTGATGACTTCCTTCTGCCATCCAGGCCACCAAAAACAGTGACTGATAAGTCTCTTAGTCTCCAAAATTTCTGGATGACCTGCCAACCGAGACTCATGATACTCCACAAGCAAATCTCTCCTAAAGGCTCTAGGCATGAACAACTTTCCATGGCGGAGTGTTAGATGGAGCATTATCTTGAGCTTTCAGAATCCCATTCTCCAAAACGGAGTCCAATGCCACCACCACAACTCCTTTCTGTAAAATGCTTTCCTCCTCCTTGGCACCGACCGTAGGAGAGAAGCTGCGAGATAAAGCATCGGCTTTAACATTATTAGTACCAGGGATATAGGTAACAGAAAAATGAAACCGAGAAAAAAAAAGTGCCCACCTAGCTTGACGGGCATTAAAGTGCTTGGCAGCATCAAGATAGATCAAAATCTTATGATCTGTGAAAACCTGAAGAGGAAATCTAGCACCTTCCAAAAAATAACGCCAATGTTCAAACGCGAGTTTAATAGCCAGCAAATCCCGATTTCCAACATCATAATTCAGTTTGGTTTCCGAAAATGTTTTCAAAAAGAAGGCACAAGGATGTACTCCGTCCTTGTTCTCCTGAGACAAACTGCTCCGACCCCCACCGATGAAGCATCGACCTCTACCAAAAAAGGCTTGGTCTCATTAGGCTGCATAAGGTTAGGGGCAGAACTGAACCTCTCTTTGAGGTACTCCAACGCTTCAATGGCCTCAGTAGTCCACTGGACTGTATTCTCACCTTTCCTGGGGAGATTGGTCAGAGGCTTAACAATTACAGAAAAATTCTTAATGAATTTCCTGTAATAATTGGCAAAACCCAAAAATCTCTGTATAGATTTCAAACCAACAGGCCTAGGCCATTCCTGTACAGCCTGAACCTTCACCGGGTCCATCTCAAAGCCCTCGCTGGAGACAATGTAGCCCAAAAAACTAATTTTCTGCACAGTGAACTCACATTTCTCCAGCTTAGCAAAGAGTGAATTATCACTCAACAACTGCAAACCTTCACGTACACTCTACCAATGGGACTCTAGATCTGGTGAATAAATCAAAATGTCATCCAAATACACAACCACATTCTTACCAATCAAAGGTCTCAGGATGTCATTAATAAGGTTCTGAAAAAATGCAAGTGCATTGGTAAGACCAAAAGGCATCACCAGATTCTCAAAATTACCTACCGGAGTGTTAAAAACAGTTTTCCATCAATCACCCTCCTTCACTCGTAACAAATTGTATGCCCCCCAGGGATCAATTTTAGAGAACCACTTGGCCCCCACCAACTGGTTAAACAAGTCAGGAATTAACGGCAATATGGGTAGGAATTGCGTACGGTAATCTTATTAATTTCACGAAAATCCAGACATGGACGTAAATCCCCGCAGGTGAATTAGAAGGTCTAATGTGACCAGCAGCCAGGCTAGTCTGTATGTACTCCTCCAAGGCCTTTCTTTCAGGGACAGTCAGATTAAAAAAGCGACTCTTGGGAAGAGTAGCTCCAGGAACAAACTCAATGGCGCAATCATAATCCCTAAGAGGAGGTAAAACTTGCAACTCCTCCTCTGAAAAAACCCTCCAAAAATCTTGAATAGGTACAGGTAATTCCCCTTTTTCCACAGCCGCAATGCGACCATTACAACATTTATCATAGCACTTCAGACTCCTAGACTTAATCACATTAGAGAAAAGAAATGGCCAAATATACAACACTGGACAGACCATAGTACCTAGACCTCGTGTCAGGCACCAAGTCCGTATTGCCTACTCATATAGATACATATAAAATAGGAGGACACTTGAGTAATGTGGCAAAAGATGGATGTAATTTTATTTAAGTACAAAATTCCAAAATATTAAAAACATGTAAAAGTTACAGTAGCAGGGGGATAAAGTGCAAAGTGCCAGAGACTGGGGAATACCGAGGGGAAACAGGCAATATAAGGCTGTAAGTGTATATATACAGTCAGTATGGACACAGGTGAGCCAATGTAAATATATGGATAGTGAAGAGATTTGCAACACCAAGGAAAAAATGACCCCCTATATCATAATAACCATCCCACACTGTACGGGTAACATAATGTGAAAGTCACAATCAGTATAAATTGGCATACAGGGGGATCCAAATAGATCATTACATATACACAAATTCCCCCATGTTAGAAAAAAGGAGGGGATGTTAATGAAGTCACTAATCCATATGGCGCATAAGCCTGATATCTCACCACGGAGAAACAGAGTCAGGAAAGCCCACGACCCCAACACTGAGTCCCCAGCTAGTGTGGTGGGTGAAGACGCGCCCCGACGCGCGTTTCGCCGATCTTTCTCAAGAGGCGCTGGCATATCCATCTCCAGGACCTGAATATATACATCCCCATCAAGTCACGTGACTAGGGGGAGGAAGAAAGCTGATTGGGCTGACGCGGTGCGTGTGCCCGGAACCACGCCCCCCACTGCACGCGCCGCAGCCGTCAGGTCCCGGACACGCGCCCGGGTGCGCACCAAGGACACGCACCCGGAGGCGTGCCAGGGACACCAAGACAGCCTGACGCGAGCACGGGCAGGCCAGGCACCAGAGAACACGCGCACAACCCTGACAGCACGGAGACTACCACAGAAAAAAGGGGGGGAGGAGAGTGATCACACATCCTGTCCAAAAAGAGGAGGGTAAGTATATAGAAAATATGAAGAATATATCAAGCCCTGCGGATCAATATAGCCAACAGGGACATCCTCCATAAGAGGATAAGATCACCCCCCACCACGACTAGAGTTTAACCTCTTATGTCCCATGCACAATTTTCAACATATAGAGTTTGTATACAGACAATTATAAAGGTACAAGATACATTAGGGTCAATTCCAACAGAAATAGAGAAATGGCAGGAATATCTTCAAAAGCTCTCCTCTATGGTTATAGGGTGCCTCTTCTGTAGAAGTGGTCCATAGAGATGATGCACAAAGCTTAACAGAGGAATAACACTAAATCTGAGAATAGGGAAAAAAAAAAATCAAAGGTTAAAAACAATAAATTAAATCCAAGCTAAAGGTCCAGAAGCACAGACTAAAGGATCAAAAAGCTTAGGGAGAGCACCAGGGGACAAGGACACCAAATCACAAAAAGGACGAGAAAGGCAGGCTTTCATTAAGGCCACGCAGGTCCAGGGTGTCAAGAACCGTAATCCATCTGGCCTCTTTCTGCGCAAGGCAAAGTTTGGAATTGCCACCCGGAGAGCCCAAATGTACCACATCAATGCCACGCACCATGAGAGTGCGTGGATCGCAGCCATGGGCTGCTTTAAAATGTCGTGGTAATGTTTTGAGCTCCCGGGGGTCCATAACAGACTTGGCAGCGCCAATGTCCCGTACATGCTACCGCACTCGAACCCTCATCTCTCTTGTGGTGAGACCCACATAGATTTTATTGCAGCCATATGTGGCATAATACACCACATGTGTTGTGCTGCAAGAGATGTATTTGGAGATTTGGAAGGTGCGGGAGCCATCAGATGACACAAATGATGAGCAGCGAAGGACATTGGCGCATTCCATACAGTGGCCACATGGAAAAGATCCCACCCTGGGCCCGCGTGACCCAAATGGATTGGATGCTGGTGGGACATAGTAACTGGAGGTGATAAGATCATCCAGATTCCTAGCCCGTCTGGCTGTCATGAGTGGCTAATGTCCCACAACATCCCTCAGGGAGGGCTCCGTGCCGAGAATGTTCCAGTGTAGTGAGAGGACCCGCCTCACAGTCCCCCACTCATGATTGTAGGTAGAAATGAAGCGGGTCCTCTCAGGAAAATCAGAACGAGGTGGTCGAGCGGGGTATAAAAGAAGACTGCGTGGGGTACCGCGTGCCCTACCATAGCCACGGCCAATGCAGCGATTGCTATAACCTCTCTGTCTGAACCATTCAGTCAGATCTGATGCCTGTCTCTCAAAATTGGCATCGGTAGAACAGATGCGCTTCGCCCTCAGGAACTGTCCGACCGGGACGGCCCTTATTGTGGATGGAATGTGTGCCAAAGAGGAATTTGTGCCTCCATCATAATTATTTTCTATTCAAAGATTTGGTGTACCTGCAGCTACGTGGCACGGCCATGGGTGCGGCCTGTACGCCCTCCTATGCCAACCTCTTCCTTGGTGAGTAGGAGAGGGAAATTTTGGGGGGAGATGGCGTGCGGGGCATTAACCAGGTCGTGACGTGGCTCAGGTACATCGATGATGTTTTATTTCTTTGGCGGGGTTCTGTGGAGGAGCTTGATGATTTTATGAGACATCTCAATGCTAATAAGAGGGGCATCAAACTCACATATTCCCATCATTCAAAACGCATGGACTTCCTGGACGTCACTCTGGAGGTGGACTCACACTCCTTCATCCAGACGGACGTCTACAGGAAGCCCACAGCGGTCAACTTGCTGGTACATGCCTCTTCGGCACACATTCCATCCACAATAAGGGCCGTCCCGGTCGGACAGTTCCTGAGGGCGAAGCCAATTTTGAGAGACGGGCATCAGATCTGACTGAATGGTTCAGACAGAGAGGTTATAGCAATCGCTGCATTGGCCGTGGCTATGGTAGGGCACGCGGTACCCCACGCAGTCTTCTTTTATACCCCGCTCGACCACCTCGTTCTGGTTTTCCTGAGAGGACCCGCTTCATTTCTACTTACAATCACGAGTGGGGGACTATGAGGCGAGTCCTCTCACGACACTGGAACATTCTCAGCAAGGAGCCCTCCCTGAGGGATGTTGTGGGACATTATCCACTCATGACAGCCAGACGGGCTAGGAATCTGGATGATCTTATCACCTCCAGTTACTATGTCGCACCAGCATCCAATCCATTTGGGTCACGTGGGCCCAGGGTGGGATCTTTTCTATGTGGCCACTGTATGGCCTGCGCCAATGTCCTTCGCTGCTCATCATTTGTGTCATCTGATGGCTCCCGCACCTTCCAAATCTCCAAATACATCTCTTGCAGCACAACACATGTGGTGTATTATGCCACATGTGGCTGCAATAAAATCTATGTGGGTATCACCACAAGAGAGATGACGGTTCGAGTGCGGGAGCATGTACGGGACATTGGCGCGGCCAAGTCTGTTATGGACCCCTGGGAGCTCAAAACATTACCACAACATTTTAAAGCAGCCCATGGCTGCGATCCACGCACTCTCATGGTGCGTGGCATTGATGTGGTACATTTGGGCTCTCAGGGAGGCAATTCCAAACTTTGCCTTGCGCAGAAAGAGGCCAGATGGATTACGGTTCTTGACACCCTTGCCCCGCGTGGCCTTATTGAAAGCCTGCCTTTCTCGTCCTTTTTGTGATTTGGTGTCCTTGTCCCCTGGTGCTCTCCCTCAGCTTTTTGATCCTTTAGTCTGTGCTTCTGGACCTTTAGCTTGGTTTTAATTTATTGTTTTTAATCTTTGATTTTTTTTTCCCTATTCTCAAATTTAGTGTTATTCCTCTGTCAAGCTTTGTGCATCATCTCTATGGACCACTTACTTACCCTCCTCTTTTTGGACAGGATGTGTGATCACTCTCCTCCCCCCCTTTTTTCTGTGGTAGTCTCCGTGCTGTCAGGGTTGTGAGCGTGTTATTCCTGCCATTTCTCTATTTCTGTTGGAATTGACCCTAATGTATCTTGTACCTTTATAATTGTCTGTATACAAACTCTATATGTTGAAAATTGTGCATGGGACATAAGAGGTTAATCTCTAGTGGTGGTGGGGGGTGATCTTATCCTCTTATGGAGGATGTCCCTGTTGGCTATATTGATCCGCAGGGCTTGATATATTCTTCATATTTTCTATATACTTACCCTCCTCTTTTTGGACAGGCTGTGTGATCACTCTCCTCCCCCCCTTTTTTCTGTGGTAGTCTCCGTGCTGTCAGGGTTGTGCGCGTGTTCTCCGGTGCCTGGCCTGCCCGCACTCGCGTCAGGCTGTCTTGGTGTCCCTGGCACGCCTCCGGGTGCGTGTCTTTGGTTCGCACCCGGGCGCGTGTCCGGGACCTGACGGCTGCGGCGCGTGCAGTGGGGGGCGTGGTTCCGGGCACACGCGCCGCGTCAGCCCAATCAGCTTTCTTCCTCCCCCTAGTCATGTGACTTGATGGGGATGTATATATTCAGGTCCTGGAGATGCATATGCCAGTGCCTCTTGAGAAAGATCGGCGAAACGCGCGTCGGGGAGCGTCTTCACCCACCACACTAGCTGGGTCCTCCCTGTTGGGGTCGTGGGCTTTCCTGACTCTGTTTCTGCGTGGTGAGTTATCAGGCCTACGCGCCATATGGATTAGTGACTTCATTAACATCCCCTCCTTTTTTCTAACATGGGGGAATTTGTGTATATGTAATGATCTATTTGGATCCCCCTGTATGCCAATTTATACTGGATTGTGACTTTCACATTATGTTACCCGTACAGTGCGGGATGGTTATTATGATATAGGGGGTCATTTTTTCCTTGGTGTTGCAAATCTCTTCACTATCCATATATTTACATTGGCTCACCTGTGTCCATACTGACTGTATATATTCACTTACAGCCTTATATTGCCCGTTTCCCCTCGGTATTCCCCTGTCTCTGACACTCTGCACTTTATCCCCCTGCTACTGTAGCTTTTACAAGAATTTTTAATGGAAAAAAAATCTTGCTGTTTACCATAAAAAAACAATATGCAGTCCTACCTTGGGTTCCACAAAATGTGCTTCAGAACAGATACTCACGTGTTGCTGGAGCTCGGCCACCTCCAGAGACAATTCCTGCAGGCGTTGAGCCAAATCCAGGACGGAAACCATACTCATCCCTGAATTTCTTTCCTTTTAGTTTTTTTCGGCTGGACTTACTGTTATGATCTGCAACATGTACTAAGGAAAGATAAGGGAAAACTGTCCCTACAGTAAAACTAAGCTGAATCCCTACGATGTAACGGGCAGCCTGTTCCTAGTGAACTGACCCGCCTTAGTACTTGGCTAGTTTGAATGAAGACCTATAGCCTAAGGGGAGGGGTCCCTAAAAGAATTAAGGACTGGGACAAAAATGGGACACCTCCTAAACAGAGAAGACAAACAGACAAAAAAGTACTAGAGGTCCCAGAAGGACCAAACGAACTGACAGAGAAAGGCACAGAAGCACCTGGCTAGAGAAACAGTCAAACACTGAAGTCCAGCACAGCCAAAAGGGCTGAGCTGGAATATAAAGGCAGATGGTCACGTGACCGCAAAACACAAGATGGAAAAAACAAACAGGAGGGTTCCAACAGCTATAATCAAACCATTCCATAAGATGTGTCCATAATCGGAAAAAACACCTCTCCTCCAATATAAACTCTGACTGAAAAAACTATATAAGTATAACCAGAATGTCAGGTAAATTTACATTGAGAAAAATAATAAACAGGTATGGATCAAGGGACTACAACAATATAAGGTATATTTTAGACATTTTAATCCATAAAGAAAATAAAAACAGACAAGACAAACAATTAAAAATGCATAAAAAACACATAAAAAAACAGCTTAGGAGGGGGAGGGGGATGTCCACAATAAATATTACATATGAGTCTTCTCTAAAAAATACATTTTGCCAACGAAATTTTGATTACTAATGGTTTTCAGATACACATGATCGCCTCTATCTTCAGCTAATTTCCAAAAAATATGTTATAGAAAACACAAATAATCAATATATATAAATTAACATAAAGTGCTTGTGCCATCAATATATATATATATACACTAATTAATTACCCAGTGTATAGAATCTGCATAAAAAATTATTAATACTGCAGAATAAAAACTCCCAAAGGAAGTGTAACTGGAGGACAAATTCATACCTAAACCCCGAAACAGGGGACGTACATTAATAGCATGGCAGCAATGAAAGATCACAAAAAAAATTAAAAGTAAAGTTGAAGACATACCCCAGCCCCCTCACACCACTCCAACCCTGAGTGGAGAAAAAGGTTTTTTGTTATCATTCAAATTCTCTGAAACAAGGCCAAAAAAGAAATAATTCTGCCGGGGTATGTAAACTTTTGAGCACAACTGCATACTGTTCTGCGGGAGCAGTATATATAAGGTGCCACAATTTCTGCTCTGCATCACGAGGTAACCGGGTTAAGGTGATAGGCCATCCATTCACGTCGCCCTGGGGGTCTGTACCGCCCCCCCATGTCAGCGATCGCTGTGATTGGATGGTCAATTCTGATCAGACAATCACAGCAAATTAACAATGAAGTTTGAAAAAGAAACAAAAAGCATGTGACATGGCATGATCAGTGCTGTTTGACACAGCACCAATCACAGCCGTCACAATGAGTGGGGTGATCGTGACGTCACCTCTCCTGATTAACCCCTTTGGCCCTGATTGGCTGAACAATAGTTTCTGACCAATCAGCGCCAAAGTGGTTAATAAAAAATAGTGATTACCACTTTGCACGCCATCTTTACCTCAGAGTTGGCATGCAGAGCCATTGTGAGACCCCCCCTGCGTTACTTGAGACAAAGAATCATTGCTGACCACTGCAATCCCACCTGCGATTCAGTGCTGTGCTGTGCCGTGCCTCCTGCTCCTGCTGTGTGCTGTGATCTCCTGTGCTGAGATCTGTGCTGTGATTTGCCTCCTAGGATGCTGGCTGCTGTGTGACTGATCTGTGATCACAGCAGCAGCAGTTCCCTAATCCCAGTTCCAGTTCCCCCATTCTTCTCCTCCCACTCCCAATTTAATTTTTGGCCACTTTTTTGTGCTTTGTTTGTGTGCCCGGCATCCTGCACTGAGCATTCATGCTCTACCCATGGCCGCAGCACTCTGATCAGTATTGCTGCTGATCAGAGTCTGCGCCAAGGGATTTTTTCCTTTTTTAGTTAGAGGAGCAGACATCGCAGTGTAAGTGATGTCCGATTTTTTTTTAGAAAAATAATAATAGAAGTTAGTATAGTGTAGCTTTATAGGTAGCAAGGTAGTGATTTAGAGTAGCGGATGTCACAGTGTTTGGTAACGTCCGATTTGTTTTAGAGAAAAAAAAAATCGTACCAAGTAGTTTTATAGGTAGTGAGGTAGCATATTAGAGTAGCGGACGTCACAGTGTTTGGTCACATCTGGTTTTGTTTGAGAGGAAAAAAATAAGTTAGTACAGAGTAGCTTTATAGGTAGGGAGGTAGCGTCTTTCTTTTGATAAAAAAAAATTGTTATCGCCGGGTAATTTAACTAGTGCATTAGGGGAGCGTACAATGCAGTGTTGGGGACGTTTGTAGAAAAAAAAAGAATAGTTTGCGTCAGGTAAATTTATAGGTAGGGCACTAGTGTAGGGAAGGTCAATGTCATTTTTTTATATAAATTTTTTTTTAGATTTATTTTTCTTTACATTTTTTTCTTCTAAATTTTTACTTTTTACTGTTTGTTTCTCTACTTTTTTCGCTCTACTTTTATAGTAAATAGTACCTCTTACAGAAGCCCCACACATTACACGTGTAAAAGCACCACATACACACATATTCCCAGTGTTTTGAGAAATAAAATAAAAATCTCCCATTTGTCAAGAAGACGCTATTCATCAGAGAAGGCATACGCTTTCCTTGCTTTCGACACGGATTCAGGCAGTGAGGAATATCCCACATTCCTCTATTCCTCCTCCTCCTCATCTAGTGAGGAATGACCCCCAGGAAGGTGCCCTAGGACCCAGGAAAACCCCCTACAGAAATCAATCCCATATGGACTGCACCCCCCCAAAAATTATCAGCCTGTTATTTTGGATTTCATTGGCAGCTCAGGAGTCCAATTTGATGTTACAGGCCTCACTGAAATTGACTTCTTCGAATTCTTTTTCAGTGAGGAAATAATAAACGTTATGGTGGCCCAGACAAACTAGTATGCCCATCAATTTTTCACCCAAAATCTCACGTCATCATACACCAAATGGACCCCTGTATATGCAGCAGAGATGATGGCATTATGGGGCATTGTGCTGCATATGGGCATAGTCAGAGAACCAAAGATTCGGCAATACTGGAGTACTGATATTCTCTATAGCACACCGCTATTCCATATGGCAATGACAAAGACGCGATTTGAAGCGATCCAAAAATTTTTGCATTATCGTGATAATGCACAGTGTCCCACTGAGACGATTCTAATCTTGATAGTCTATACAAAATTTGTCCAATAGTTAAACACTTCAGCAAAAAATTTTCTTCGGCGTACAACCCCCAAAGGGACATCGCTATAGATGAATCTCTGGTTCATTTCAAAGGGAGGCTAAAATTCCAATAGCTGCCCATTAAGAGGGTAAGGTACAGAATTAAACTGCACAAGCTGTCCGACAGTACCTCAATGTACGCCCACAGATTTAGGATCTACGAAGGGAAGGACATCCAGATTGACCCCCCTGAATGACTCCCTGTCCTGGGGGTGAGTGGGAAAATTGTCTGAATTGCTGAACCCACTGCTGGATAAGGGTTATCACTAGTGATGAGCGAGCCCTAAAATGCTCGGGTACTCGTTGCTCGGGTCGAGCAAATTGGAATACTCGAGTGCTCGGTCTGAGTAACGAGCCCAATGTAAGTCTATGGGAAACTCGAGCATTTTTCGAGTTTCGAGCGATCTGAAGAGGGCCTAAAAATTGCTCAAATCAATGGAAACTGGTCAAATGACATGGGAACAGCATGGGGAAGACCCCTGGAAGCATTTCTAACTCCCAGGTCAATGCTGTCAACAATGTTGTCAGAGGTATAACGCCAATTTTACAGACTCACAATAAAACATACAAAAATGAAACCAAGATGGATTTTCCTGGGAAATATGTTAAGGAACATCCTTTCCGGGGTAATGACTTGTATGTAAGGCAAAATAAATAAAAACAAAAATGCTCCTCCACACTTTGGGCTATGTTCACATGTAGCGTTTTTGATGCGTTTTTGCAGTTTTGCATTGCTTTCAACCAAGACAAATGCATTCACCGGGAAATGTCATTTTAACATTTTACAACCTTATCTGGCCATGTGGTGTGTGTGACATCTTCAGACACATCCTGTTTCATTTATGAAGGATGGATTGTGAAAGTCACAAGCACTGTTTACTTACTATTCTTAAAGGGCCAGCAGTCGGCCATGCTTTGTTGTTCCCATTATTAAAGAGTGAGTCTCCTATACTGTTATTGCGTATGCAGTGACTGCAAGGGCTGCCAAAAATTTGGACGCAACCCAATATCCCTTTAAAGAGACATAGAGGAGGGTCTAAGTAAAAAAAATATTCTCATTTTAAAGGAGTGGGTCTCCTATAGTGGCAATGCCCATGCTGTGACTGCAAGGGCAAAAAAAAATTTGGGAATAACACAACTAAAAATTTAAACACACATAGAGCTGGGCCACAGTAACAACTAGTGATGAGCGAGCACTAAAATGCTTGGGTGCTCGAAGCTTGGGCCGAGCACATCGTGATACTCGGGTGCTCAACCCGAGCAACGAGCCCAATGTAAGTCTATGGGAAACTCAAGCATTTTTCTGGCAGTCCCCCCCGGCGGTCTGCAGAAGGTCAAAAATTGCCCAAATCGATGGGAATAGTGCTCAATGAAACATGTCAGGCAGGCAGAATATATAGGCAGACAGGCAGGCAGGGTATATAGGAGGGTGCATGAAAAATTTAGTAGGGCACTAGGAACACACTAGTGCCCTCCGATTTTCACACACCCTTCTCTTTAAAAAAGTCGGCAATTCATCAGCGGCATACAGTTATAACATTGGTACCCGACAATTTAGAACAGAAAGAATAGAGCATCACACATAGATTAGATAGATAGAAACATGTCAGTCACATATATATGAAGTACAGTGACAGTGTTGGTTACTGTACTTGTCATTTCGTTTTAAAATAAAGGATTTATAAAAAAAAAATTGGCGTGGGGTTCCCGTAATTCTAGTCTCTAGCGGAAGATAAGCAGACGGCTGGGGCAGATGTTTGAAGCCTGGGAAGGGGATAATACCCACGGAGCTTCCCAGGCTACTAATATCAGCCCCCAGCTGAATACCTAGCCTTTACTGGCTATTAAAATGGCTATAAAAACGATGTGGGGTCCCCCTATTTTAATAGCTAGCAAAGGCTAGGCGGACAGCTGTGGGCTGATATTAATAGCCCAGGAAGGGTGCCATGAATATTGGCTCCCTCCCAGGCTAGAAACACCAGCCCTCAGCCGCCCCAGAAATGGCGCGTCCATAGGATGTGCCAATTCTGGCACTTAGCCTCGCTCTTCCCACTGCCCTGTGGTGGTGGCAGTAGGGTGATAGGGCTGGGGTTGATGTCAGCTTATAATGCCAGCTGACATCAAGCCCAGGTTAGTAATGGGGAGGCATGGGAGAATTCTCCTGCTCACGCGGTGATGTCATTTGCCGGTGCCGCATGCGCAGGAGAATGAGATGTTCTATTCTTTCTGTTCAAAATTTTCGGGTACCGATGTATGCCGCTGATGAATTGCCGGCTTTTCATGTTTCACTGAGCACTGTTCCCATCGATTTTGGCAATCACTGTAATGCCACAACCAACATGGCTGCGGCATTACAGTGAGTGGCAGGCAATCCCTGCATGTTGATTGGCGCTCTAAATAGCGCCAAACATGCAGGGAGGGGACCCGAGCTCCCGCCCGAGCATCGCGCAAATACACGGCGAACTCGGAGCATCTCGAGTACTGAGATGCTCGGGCGAGTACCAAGCAGTGGTGAGCATGCTCGCTCATCACTAGTAACGACATGTTCCCATTAGAAAGGAGAGGGTCTGCTATACCGTTTTAGGGTATGCAGTGAGTCCAACGGCTGACAAAATTTAGTAAAAACCCCACTAACTATTTAAAGACACATAGAACTGGGCCACAGTAATGACATGTTCCCATTAGAAATGAGAGGATCTGCTGTCCAGTTATAGAGTATGCAGTGAGTCCAGCGGCTGGCAAATTTAGGAAAAAGCCTACTAACAATTTAAAGACACATAGAGCTGGGCTACAGTAATGAGTACAACATGTTCCCATTAAATAGGAGTGGGTCTCCCATACTATTTGCCTATGTAGTGAAGCAACGGCTGCCAAAAATTTGGAGGCACTCCAATGCCACTTGCAAGAGACGTAGAGGTCCGAGGGCCTCCTGAACCCAATGTTCCCATTATTAGGAAATAGGTCTCCCATACTGTTTGCCTATGCAGTGAATGCAACGGGTGCCAAAAATTTGGAGGCACTCAAATGCCACGTGCAAGAGACGTAGAGGTTGGAGGGCCTACTGAAAACAATGTTGCCATTATTAGGAAGTAGGTCTCCCATACTGTTTGCCTATGCAGTGAATGCAACGGATGCCAAAAATTTGGAGGAACTCCAATGCCCCTTGCAAAGGACGTAGATATGATGATATGGTAGATATGATGGTGATATGGAGGTGGATGTGGAGGATGAGGATGTGAAGAAGGAGGAGGACAAGAGCAAATAGACAAAATCAGGAAGCATATACCCATGTCTGGATTTGAAGACAGAGGTGCATGCAAATAGAGTTAGACCTCCCCAAAAAAAACAATGTATTTGAGTTTATTTTACGCTATCATTCGGTGGTGTGGAGAAGTCTTGCCCAATCCAGCCCTTGTTAATTTCTATTAGAGTCAGCCTGTCAGCATTTTTAGTTGATAGGCGGATGCGTCTATCGGTTATAATTCCACTGGCGGCACTAAAAACCCGCTCTGACAAAACGCTAGCGGCAGAGCAGGCCAGGACATCCAAGGCGTAGAGAACCAGTTTATGCCACGTGTCCAGCTTGGGTACCCAATAATTGTAAGGCACAGAGGAATTACGGAGGACTTTGGTACGGTCGGCAAGTACTTCCTCACCATCTTCCGAAACTTTTCCCTCGTTGGGAGAGTACCCCGCGCATCAGGGCTTGATGGGAGGGTCTGAGAAAACTGTCCCAGAACTTTGAGTGTTCCTGTGCCTCTGCTCAATTGCATTTGTGTCTCTCTCACCTGTACTCCTTGGTTGTCCAACGAACTGTGGCTTCTGCCACATTCAGATGGGAATTTTTTTAATGATTCCTCAACAATGGCCTTCTCAAACTGCCCCATTTTATTGGTCTGTCCTGCATGGGAATAAGAGACAAAAAGTTCTCCTTGTAGCGTGGGTCTAGAAGTGTCACCAAGCAGTAATGACTGTCACCCAAAATGTGGACAAAACGAGGGTCACAGGAAATTCAACGTAACAAACTCAGCCATGTGTGCCAGACTACTAACAGGCAAGACTTCCGTGTCCTCACCAAGAGAACGAATGACTATGCTCTCCTCCTCATCCTCATCCTCCTCCTCTTCCTCCTCCATCCTGTCCTCAGGCCATCCACGCTGCACAGACGGTATGACAGTTGTGCAGGTAGTACTGTATATAGTCCAGGAAGCTAGCTTCTGTTCTTCCTCTTCCTCCTACTTTTCCTCATTGTCACCCAATCCATGTTGGGATGATATGAGGCTGGGCTGTGTGGAATCACACTGTATGGCTCCTTGCTCCATCTCATCGTGCTCTGCCTGCTATGCATCCACTTTGATTGTGAGCAGAGAGCATTTCAGAAGACAGAGAAGCGGTATGGTGACATCTTTGTGGAGTCCTCAAAGTTTTGGAGGATGGTACATATGTCTGACATCCATGTCCACTCCTGAGGTTTTATGTGTGGAGTCTGACCTGAATACCGATGGCCTTGTGGATGCTGGTAGTCAACAACTGCCCTCTTCTGCTCACAAATCCTTCCCAACATCTGCAATGTAGAGTTCCAATGAGTGGGGACATCACAGATCAGTTGGTGAGATTGAAGCTGCAAACGCTGCTGAAGCACGGCAAGGCTGGTGGAAGCTGTAGCTGACTTTCTAAAATCGGCACACAGGTGGCATACTTTGACAAGCAGATCTGACAGATCTGGGTAGGTTTTGAGAAACCACTGAACCACGAGGTTAAGCACATGGGCCAGGCATGGCACCTGTGTGAGCTCGCCTCGCCTCAGAGCTGCCACCAGGTTCCGCCCATTGTCACACACAACCATGCCTGGCTGTAGGGCCAGCGGTGTCAGCCACAGATCTGCCTGCTCTTTTAGAGCTGTCTACAACTCTTCAGCATTATGCTGTTTGTCACCTAAGCATATTAGCTCAGCACAGACTGTTGCCGCTTGGCCGAGGCAGTGATGCAGTGCTTCCAGCTTGCGACTGATGTGGTCATTTTGGAGATGGAGGCTGAAGAGGAGGAGAAGGTGCACGAGCTGTAGAATGTGGGGGCAACCCTTATTGACCTGGGGCCTGCAATCCTCGGCATTGGGAGGACATGTTCCGTCCCAAGGTCCGACTATGTCCCAGCTTCCACTATATTAAGCCAGTGTGCCATCAATGAGATTTACCGTCCCTGCCCACAAGCACTTGTCCACTTGTTCGTTGTTAGGTGGACTTTCCCAGTAATTGCGTTGTTGAGGGCACGTCTAATGTTGTGGGACACGTGATCGTGTAATGCGAGGTCTGCACACCGGGAGAAATAGTGGCGGCTGGGGACGAGTACCGAGGGACAGCCGCCGTCATCACGTTGCGGAAATCTTCCATCTCCAAGAGCCTAAAAGGCAACATTTTGAGCGCAAGCATTTGTGAAATGTGTGAATTTAGTAGTGTGGCCTGTGGGGCGTTGGCGCGTATTTGCTCTTGCATTCCAAGGACTGGGGGTAGGGACAACTGAACGCTGCCCTGGGACAAGGACGTGGACGTGCTTGCTGATGGTGCTAGTTGAGAGTGTTCAACGACAGGTGCAGGGCAGGAGGCATCTTGGCATGCGCCATGGACAGGGGATTGGCGTGCATGCACAACAGTGGTACAAGCAGTTTTGTCACCCGTAGACACTGTTGCTGGATCCTGGGGTTAGGCCCACATAATCAGGTGCTTTGCTGCTATGTGCCTGATCATACTAGTGGAGGTCAGGCTGCTAGTTTTGCTACCCCTGCTGATGGTACAGGTGGTGCAAATGGCCTTTTTGGGGTTATCTGCAGAGTCTTTAAAAAATAACCAGACTGGGGAAGACCTAACAGTTGTACTGGCATCTTCCGTCGTGTTGGGGTTACAAGGAACACTTTCCCGCCTTGTCTCTGCAGACACCACACTGCTTCTTCCTTCCTGTTGTGGTGCTACGCCTCTCTCCCCCCCATGTGCTGCTGTCCTTGATCTGTATGTCCCCCTGCCAGATTGAGTCAGTTACTATATCATCCACCACCTCGTCTTCCACTTCCACACCCTATTCCTCCTCCTGACTTTCTGGCAATTGTGTCTCATCATCATCATCATCATCATCTACCTCTTGCGATAGTAATTGCACTTTCCCACCATCGCCTTCGTGTGACCGTGGCTGCTCCAATATTTGGTCACCGCTACACGCGTCCTCCTCTTGACTTGCTTGAAGCTGGCCGGGCGAGAGGCCCGAATCTATAAATGGAAAAGTGAATAGCTCTTCGGAGTGTCCAAGTGTGGGATCAGCTGTCTCCGGGCACTCGGCATGGTGGGAGGAAGGAGGATCAGGATTAGTGTTGAGCCTCCCCTGTAGTGTTCGAGTTCGGTTCGGTTCGTCTAACACCTTTGAACACCATTAAAACCAATGGCAGGCAAACAAAAACACATAGAAACTCATAGAAAACACTTCAAAAGGTGTCCAAAAGCTGACAAACTGCTCAGAAGACACAACTAACACATGGAAAAGTGACAAGTACATATAGTCATGCGAAAAGAAAAGAGGTGGAGGAGTAAAAGGAGGGGGAGACACAGATATAGGCATGTCATGCCCTTCTAAAACCAAAAAAGAGCGAAGCCGAATTGGCCAGTCCGTTCCTGCCCGTGCGACCTCCGTGTCGCCTGGTTTGTGCTAGAGCCACGGTGGACCCTGAATGCCAGCCCCCCTCTCACAATACTGGTGCCTGTCCGCTGGTGGGTCGAGCGAGCCCCCCTGCGGTGGAGGCAGGTCTAAGCTTTTTAATTTAAATTGTCTCTCTAATTTGAATGAGTACACTTTAAAGACATTTACAAGGATCTATTGGAGGGCAAGTCTCATGCCAGCAGCCGCGTAATTCCAGCTCCAGTAGCGTCCTCTAAAGCTGCTGCAGTTAAAAAGCTTTTATAAGGATCGAGCTTGGCGGTCCACCGCAAGGCGTCCTACCGCCAGTCCCAGTCCCTGTGCCTTGGGGTGCCTCCCCGATAATCTTCACTGAGTGTCCCGGGGGCCCGAACCATTTCCTTTCAAAAAATTAAGTGTCCAAACTACAGGTGGTGTAGCTTGCTTAACAGCTGGGATAATCCGCTGACTAGCAGACACTGCTACTAGGCACAAAGTATTTCCTGGGCTAGATGCAGTTAAAAATTTGTAATTAGATACTCTCGTTGGATGCTGAGAAAGCATTCCATAGAGTCTCCTGGCACGCCATATATTATTCTCTTAAAATGCTTGGGGTAGGGGTCTAGGGGACCCTTTTATAGGCAAAATCACGGCCCTGTATCGCAATACGTCACCTAGGCTGAAGATAAATGGAACATTTTCATCACCTTTCATAATCACCAATGGGACAAGGCAGGGATGTCCTCTGTCCCCTCTCTGATACATCCTAGTGATGGAGCACCTGCTCTCATCAATTCGCCATAACCCCAATATTAGGTGGATTGAGGTGGGAGGCACCGAGTACAAGTGCTCTGCATTTGCTGATGATGTCCAAGTATATATCACTCAATCACATATATCCATACCTGCTGTTATGGCTGAAATAGATGACTTTGTTACATGGTCAAATTTTAAAATCAATGCAGCGAAGTCTGAGGCCCTCGATGTCTCCCTCCCCAAATCCATTCAGGATTCCATCCAGTCCAACTTTCCCTTTGCCTGGCCCTCACAGGGTATCAAATACTTAGGAATTCGTATTCATAGAGACCTCTCCCGTCTATGTTATCTTAATTTTGGGCCCTTTATTGAGCAACTCCATACTGACCACGGTTGGCAAGTTAGAACTGTAAGATTCACTACGTGAACCACTGGTGTTTTGTGGAAAAGCACATGTACACTGTGTTCCAAATTATTATGCAAAAAGTGTTTAGGAGTGATAATGTAAGAATTTTTTGGTTTGTCAGTTAAACTCATTGATGGTGATGTGTGTCAGGGCTCTTTATATCACTGTAAGCAATTGCAGACACCTGTGCTAATTATTTTGGCAGGTGTGTCCAATGAAAGGCAAGACTACTTAAGAAGGCTGTCCCACATTATTAAGCAGCCTACATTTTCTGCCAAAATGGGAAAGAAAAAGGATGTGTCGGCTGCTGAGTAGCAAAAAATTGTGGAGTGTTTAGGTCAAGGCATGACTACTAGTGTTGAGCCACCCCCGTAGTGTTCGAGTTCGGTTCGGTTCGTCGAACACCCGTGTGTTCGCCGAACTGTTCGTCGAACTGTTCGTCGAACACCATTAAAACCAATGGCAGGCAAACAAAAACACATAGAAACACATAGAAAACACCTTCAAAGGTGTCCAAAAGCTGACAAACTGCTCAGAAGACACAACTAACACATGGAAAAGTGACAAGTACATATAGTCATGCGAAAAGAAAAGAGGTGGAGGAGTAAAAGGAGGGGGAGACACAGATATAGGCATGTCATGCCCTTCTAAAATCCAAAAAGTGAGAAGCCGAGACGGCCAGTCCGCTCCTGCCCGTGCCACCTCCGTGTCGCCGGGTTTGTGCCAGAGCCGCGGTGAACCCTGACGGCCAGCCCCCCTCTCCCAATACTGGTGCCTGTCCGCTGGTGGGTCGAGAGAGCCCCCCTGTGGTGGAGGCAGCTCTAAGCTTTTTAATTTAAATTGTCCCTCTAATTTGAATGAATACACTTTAAATCCATTTACAAGGATCTATTGGAGGGCAAGTCTCATGCCAGCAGCCGCGTAATTCCAGCTCCAGTAGCGTCCACTAAAGCTGCTGCAGTTAAAAAGCTTTTATAAGGATCGAGCTCGGCTGTCCACCGCAAGGCATCCTAGTGCCAGTCCCAGCCCCTATGCCTTGGGGTGCCTCCTGATGCTCTTCACTGAGTATCCCGTGGTCCCGAAGCATTTCCTTTGAAAAAATTAAGTGTCCAAACTACAGGTGGTGTAGCTTGCTTAACAGCCGGGATAATCCGCTGACTAGCAGACACTGCTACTAGGCACAAAGTATTTCCTGGGCTAGATGCAGTTAAAAATTTGTAAGTAGATACTCTCGTTGGATGCTGAGAAAGCATTCCATAGAGTCTCCTGGCACGCCATATATGATTCTCTTAAAAAGCTTGGGGTAGGGGTCTAGGGGACCCTTTTATAGCCAAAATCACGGCCCTGTATCACAATACGTCACCTAGGCTGAAGATAAATGGAACTGTAGCACCGAGGGCTCGGTTGCTACAGACGTATTGCACCTCACCCAGAGGTGTGATATCTCACTCTCAGATAAGGATGGAGTGTGGATCAGGACCCGACACCTGCATGCATTACACCACATTGCCGTGGGGCAGGGCGACCAATATGCCCCTGAGATGGGCACGACAGTCCCTGTCCCTGGCTGGAGTGGGGGGAGGGAACACTGAGGAAGGGGAACCCTGCAGTGCAGGAGCAGGGAGGAAGCAGTTCCTGGGTGCATTGAGAAGGGAGTATAAAAGGTGGGCACCATCTTAGTTCAGTGCAGAGAAGTCTGAGCAGAAGTGGCAGGGAGCAGGGGCTCTGCATGAGCTCTGCTCCGGAGGCGGGCCTAGTAACAGAGGCCCAGGCCTGCAAGAGGGAGAAGGAAGGAAGAGGAGCGGAGAAGGCTCCAGGAACGAGGAATGAAGGGATCCCAAGGGTGCAGACGGGCGAGTCGCCACCGCACGCCCGAATCCACCTGCGTGGAGGGGTCAGGCCAAAGGGGGAGACCGGTCCCCGAACTAGTGGAGGCAGGAAACGACCCTCAGCTAGAAACCGGAGGCTCTGACATTTTATGTGGCGCAGCCCCTTGCTCCACCCGCTAGGAAGGCACCACATAGGGTCAGGGAAACTGGGGCCAAGTTTACCAAGAGGAGTCCCGAGGCAGCCGGACAGAAGTGTTGGTAAGAAAGGCCAGACAAAGGACACACAAAGGGGGTCCTGTGAAGCGCTCCAAAGTTATCTGGGAGTTGTCTGAGCCCCTCACCTGGTGAGCACAGTACGACGTGGGCAGCAGTTACCTGCAGACGTGGTCTGGATAATAAGAACTGTGAGTAAAGGCCCTGAACTGCATCACTGACTCCGTGTCGTTACTGCTGCTGCCCTGCACCATCACCCCCATCCTCCGCATACACTGCCCTGAGGCTATACTCCTCCCGTGGGGAGTTATGCTACGCTCTGCTACACCCACAACACCAGCCTTAGCGGTCTGCCCTGTAGCGGCGGTTCACTCTGACCGCAATCCACGGGTGGCGTAGTCGGACATTTAAACATCAAAACCACATAAATAGTTCCGCCACTGGTTTGACCGCCCTGAGCCACGGAACTGGATCGCCGCCACGAAGACTACAACCACCAGCGTCCACCAAAAAGGGTCCGGCTCCGGGTGTCCCAAGGCCCAGGGGGTGCGTCAGAACATTTTCATCACCTTTCACAATCACCAATGGGACAAGGCAGGGATGTCCTCTGTCCCCTCTCTTATACATCCTAGTGACGGAGCACCTGCTCTCATCAATTCGCCATAACCCCAATATTAGGTGGATTGAGGTGGGAGGCACCGAGTACAAGTGCTCTCTATTTGCTGATGATGTCCTAGTATATATCACTCAATCACATATATCCATCCCTGCTGTTATGGCTGAAATAGATCACTTTGTTACATGGTAAAATTTTAAAATCAATGCAGCGAAGTCTGAGGCCCTCGATGTCTCCCTCCCTAAATCCATATAGGATTCCATCCAGTCCAACTTTCCCTTTGCCTGGCCCTCACAGGGTATCAAATACTTAGGAATTCCTATTCATAGAGACCTCTCCCATCTATGTTATCTTAATTTTTGGGCCCTTTATTGAACAATTCCATACAGACCACGGTTGGCAAGTTAGAACTGTAAGATTCACTACGTGAACCACTGGTGTTTTGTGGAAAAGCACATGTACACCGCGTTCCAAATTATTATGCAAAAAGTGTTTAGGAGTGATAAGGGAAGAATTTGTTTGTTTGTCAGTTAAACTCATTGATGGTGATGTGTGTCAGGGCTCTTTATATCACTGTAAGCAATTGCAGACACCTGTGCTAATTAGTTTGGCAGGTGTGTCCAATGAAAGGCAAGACTACTTAAGAAGGCTCTCTCACATTATTAAGCAGCCTACATTTTCTGCCAAAATGGGAAAGAAAAAGGATGTGTCGGCTGCTGAGAAGCAACAAATTGTGGAGTGTTTAGGTCAAGGCATGACTACAATCAACATTGTGCGATGATCAGGATGAAGTGTCTTGGCAATCAAGAAGTATGTAGCTGATTCACAGTACACATGTGTGCGTGCTGATAAGGGCAAATTGAGGACTCTTTCCTACAGGCAATTACGTCAGGTTGAAAGAGCAGCGGCAAAAAAGCCTTGTCATAGCAGCAAACAAGTTTTTGAAGCTGCTTGTGCCTCCAACGTCCCCCGAACAACAAGATGCAGGGTCCTTCAGAGGTTTGCAGCTGTGCATACGCCATCCTGTCGACCTCCTCTATCCACTTCACACAAGCAGAAACGGCTCCAGTGGGCCAAACATTACATGAAGACTGATTTCAAAACTGTTTTGTTCACGGATGAGTGCCGTGCAGCGCTCGATGGTCCAGATGAATGGAGTGGAGGATGGCTGGTTGATGGACACCCCACGCAAACACGGCTACAGCGCCAACAAGGAGGAGGTGGAGTAATGTTTTGGGCTGGAATCATGGGGAGAGAGATTGTCGGCCCCTTTAGGATCCCTGAAGGCGCTAAAGATGAACTCCATAATGTATGTGGATTTTCTCAAACAGCACTTCCTGCCATGGTTCAAGAAGAAGAACCGTGTATTTCACAGCAAGATCATTTTTCTGCATGATAATGCACCATCTCATGCTGCACATAAAACATCTGCATCTCTGGCTGATATGGGCATAAAAGGGGACAAACTTATGGTGTGACCCCCATGCTCCCCTGACCTCTACCCCATTCAGAACCTTTGGAGCATCATTAAAAGGAGTGTCTATGATGGCGGGAGGCAGTTCACATCTAAGCAACAGCTCTGGGAGGGTATTCTGTCCTCATGCAAAACAATTGAAGCAGAAACCATCCAAAACCTGACAAATTCAATGGACGAGAGAGTTCAGAAGCTCCTTTCGAACAAGGGGTCCTATGTGAAAATGTAACATCACCTAGAATAAAGTTTTGAGTTGAAAACTGTTTGATTTCAGTTTCTAACAACCTGCTAATGCTTATAATTTCAAAAATGACCATTTTTTTGGTCTTTATTAAAATGAAAAGGTTGATCGAAAAGTTTGGGGGATCTAAGAGTGTGGCAACCCAGTAGTCATGATTACTTCGAATTCTGACAATATGAGGGTCATGCTGCAGGTAGTGCAGCAAGAAGGCACTTATGTGTCTTGCGCATCTCGGAGCCCCAAAATTATTTTCCGGGCTAGATGCAGCTAAAAATTATTTTTAATTTTAAATCTGGTGAAGCTTATTATAGATGGCCTAATAGGATCAGTGCTGCACACTGCTACAAAGCCCAAATTATTTTCCAGTCAAGATACAGATAAACATGATTAGTAATTTGAAAGCTTAAAACGGTTGGTAGGGTGATTTTAACCAATCATCAAGCTTTTACTCTCCCCAGGATGACACAGGGGTAGAAAAGTCGTTTCGGATCCATGATTTGTTCATCTTTATGAACGTGAGTCTGTCTACATTATCAGTGGAGAGCCGCGTGCGCTTATCTGTCAGCACACCACCAGCAGCGCTGAACACACGTTCAGACAGAACGCTGGCTGCGGGGCATGACAAGATCTCCAAGGCGTAAGTGGCTAGCTCCGGCCATTTATCCAGATTGGAAGCCCAAAAAGAGCAAGGGTCCAGTGACACAGTCGTGGCTTCAATGTTTACTTGGAGATACTCCTGTACCATCGTCTCTAGGCGTTGACTATGTGTCAGACTTCTTGTCTCCTGTGGCCTTGCAAAGGATGGGCTAAAAAAGTGGTGAAATGATTACGCAAAATTGATGTTACCAGCAGATACTGTGGTTCTGTTACGGTTTGAGTGCTGAACACTTGACGGTCCCACGGTTGGCAAGTTGGAACTGTGAGATTCACTACGTGCACCACTGGTATTTTGTGGAAAAGCACATGTAAGATTCTGCAATAGTCTCTGCTGATACTCCTGCATGCGTGCATCCCTTTCTATGGCAGGAATAATTTCTGCAAATTTACTTTTGTACCGGGGATCTAACAGTGTGGCAACCCAGTAGTCAGGATTATTTCTAATTCTCACAATTCGAGGGTCATGTTGCAGGTAGTGCAGCAAGAAGGCACTCATGTGTGTTGCGCATCCAGGAGCACCAAGTCCCTGTTGTGTTGGTGGCGAGGTAACAATCATGCTTCCTTCCTCTGTCCTCTCCCCCCAACCTCGCACAACAGAAATGTGATCAAGGTCTCCCTCATCTGATGAGTCTTCCATCAGTTCGTCCTCCACTTCTTCCTGGGCTCCTGCACCTTCCTCACTAGTTTGGCTGCTACCATGCGCCCTGGTAAAATCATCTCCCCCACCCTCACATGCCTGCCGCCCTGGTGCTGCCGACCGTCTGGACCTTGCAGATGTTAGCCCTTCTGCATACCACTCCTCCTCCTCTACTTCCTCCACCTCCTCTTGTGCCACCACCTGACTCCAAATTCTGTTTAACATGTGCTCCAGCATGTAAATCACTGGAATAGTCATGCTGATAATGGCATCGTCAGCACTAAACATCTTCGTCGCCATTTCAAAACTGTGCAGAAGGGTGCATAGGTCCCTGATCTGAGACCACTCCTCCAGCGTGATTTGCCCCACCTCTGAATCTCGTTGGCCCAGGCTATACGTCAGAACGTATTGCACCAGGGCTTGTCGGTGCTGCCACAGTCGCTGCAACATGTGCAGAGTTGAATTCCACCGGGTAGGCACATCGCATTTTAGCCGGTGAAGTGGCAGGCCCAACGACTTCTGTAGAGATGTAAGTCGCTGAGCTGCGGGATGCGAACGGCGGAAGTGAGCACACAGCGACCGTGCCCTCTGCAGAAGGCCATCTTGTCTGGGATAGTGGGCTAAAAATTGCTGGACAACCAGGTTCAACACGTGAGCCATACAAGGCACGTGTGTGACATTGCCCCGGCGAAGGGCCGCACCCAGGTTTGCAGCATTGTCGCACACGGCCTTCCCTGGTTTCAGGTCCAGTGGAGACAACCATTCATGAAATTGGTTCTCCAGAGCTGACCACAACTCCTCAGCTGTGTGACTCACATTTCCCAGACATTTCAATGTAAAAACCGCCTGATGACGTTGAGCCCTACTGCCAGCATAGTAAGGAGGTGTGCAGGATCCCTTCTGCGCAGTTAGAAAGCTTGTGGCATGACCAGACAGGCTTTGGGTGCAGGTGGAAGACCGAGAGGAGGTTGAGGAGGCAGAAGCAGTGGAGGAACTTTGACATAAAGAGGATTGACGCACAACTCGTGGGGACGGCAAGACTTGGACAGCAGCCCCTTGTCCTGCTGTCACCATAGTTACCCAGTGCCCAGTCAGCGACATGTAACGCCCCTGTCCATGCCTACTCGTCCAAGTGTCTGTGGTGAAATGCACCCTGTCACACACACAGTTTCTCAAAGAAGCGGTGATGTTGTGTGCGACATGCTGGTGGAGCGCAGGCACACCTTTCTTTGAGAAGTAGTGCCGACTGGGCATCTGGTACTGGGGCACTGCGACGGACATAAGGTCTCGAAAATCCTCTGTGTCCACCAGGCGGAAAGGCAGCATTTCTGTAGCCAAGAGCTTGCAGATGGTGAAATTCAACCTCTTAGCTTTCTCATGGCTAGGAGGAAATGGTCTTTTACTTGTCCACATCTGAGGGACCGAGGGCTGGCTATTGTGCTTAGACGGGGTTGATAAGGGTGTCCCCGGCAAACTGCCGGTCTGTGAGGAAGATGCAGGCGGACATGTTAGGTTGCCTTGATCCAAAGGTGGTGCTATCGATGTCGGACAGCGCTCAAGACCAGCTGGTGTTACCACCTCCAAAGAAAATGATGACCTGCCAATCACGCTGGCTGTTGCGGGTAAAGAGGTGGCAGGTCTGCGCCCCAAAACAGGTGTGACTGCTGTCCCCCCAGTCACAGAGGATGAAGAGGCCGCGGATGCACAAGATATGGCAGACGGTGGTTGGCCCGGCCGGCTAGGCCGCATTGCAGCACACTGAGCTTCCCACTGCAACTTATGCTTCATGTCCATGTGCCGGTTCATCCATGAAGTACTCAAACTATGTATTTTTTGGCCTCTACTTAGCTTTTGCTGACAAATGTTACAGATAACACGAGTTGGGTCATCTTTATCGATCTGAAAAAATGCCCAGGCTATGCAAGGCTTAGCACCCATGCGACCTGAAGAGCCACCACGACTTGTGGTGAGAGGCAGAGTTGTGTTTGAGGATGCAGTTGTTGACGTGCTTCCAGTACTACGTCTCTGTCCAGGAAGGCGCAACCTGACCTCGTCGTCACTAGCATCTTCCTCCACCTCCTCTGCTGACCTCATCTCTTGGCTGACTGTGGGTTGACAGTAAGTGGGATCTCCGACCTCATCATCATCACCCTGTGCGTTATCACACCCGTCGTCCTCAGAGCCAACCTGTTCCTGCCCTGACAAAAAACTAAAGTTGTCGCTCCAATCAGGTATTTGAGTCTTATCATCGTCTTCCTCATTGTCTCCACCAACAGGAGTTACAGTTTGGGAATGAGGGTCTACATTATGGTCAGAACCTTCTGCGTCTGGTCCTGGATCCGACTCATAAAGATTCTGGGCATCAGTGCAGATCATTTCCTCGTCTGGATTCACAGAAGCGCTGGAGTCGACCTCTGATTCCCAGGCTATAGTATGAGTAAACAGCTCTGCAGACTCAACCATCTGTTCTACCTCATACTCAGACGGGCAGCTGGAGATTTGGGAGCTGTGAGGAAGCAAGTGCGATTTGGGTGACACCTTTGAGGACTGGAGTATTTGTGATGTTGAAGTTGATGTGGAGGAGAGCCCACTTAAAGGAGCACTTGATATCCGTTGAAGCACCTGCTGTTTTTGTGCCTCATCTGGAATTTGTAGCGATTGGCGTGGCCGTAAGAAAGGGATCTTATCACATTGTCCGCTAAAAGAAGTAGACATTTTAGTTTGGCTGGAAGATGGTCTTTCTTCTGCACCTACCCCACGGACACAACCTTTTTTCCCCTTCCCAACACGCCTATTCCCCTTTCCACCAGCAGCAGGCCTTTTTCCACTCATTTTGGTGGTTAACTAATTCACAACTCTGGAGTTGTTTGCACAAAAAAACAATGGATGGGAACCGAGCAGAGCTGAGTGGCCAAACTGTGGTATTAGGCCAAAACTATTGGCTGGGTTAGATGCAGAAAAAAATTATTTTTAATTTGCAACCTGATGGAGGTCAGTATAGATGGACTAATAGACCAAATCCCACACACCGCTAGAAGCCCAAATATTTTTTCAGAGCTAGATGCAGAAAATTTTTTTATTCAATTTGCAACCTGATGGAGGTCAGTATAGATGGACTAATAGACCAAGTCCCACACACTGCTAGAAGCCCAAATATTTTTTCAGAGCTAGATGCAGAAAAAAAATATTTTTAATTTGCAACCTGATGGAGGTCAGTATAGATGGACTAATAGACCAAGTCCCACACACCGCTAGAAGCCCAAATATTTTTTCAGAGCTAGATGCAGAAAAAAATTATATTCAATTTGCAACCTGCTGGAGGTCAGTATAGAAGGACTAATAGACCAAGTCCCACACACTGCTAGAAGCCCAAATATTTTTTCAGAGCTAGATGCAGAAAAAAAATATTTTTAATTTGCAACCTGATGGAGGTCAGTATAGATGGACTAATAGAATGATGCTATGCCCAAAAGATTTTACTTCACTAGGTGCAGTAAAAAAATTGGTATTCTATACACAGGTGGTATATCTTGCAACACAGATAGGCTACTCCACTGACTAACACACTCTGCAATAGGCCAAAAAGGATTAGCTTTGCTAGATTCAGCCAAATGCTGTGAAAAAAACTTGCACAGCACTGGCACAGACCTGCCTGGCAAAAACTGATAGGAACTGATGTAACCTAGTCCTGAAAAGGACTCCAATTACAATTAGTCTTTACTCCCACAATCTATCTATTTAAGAGCACAGACCTGCCTGATAAAAGTCGTAGGAAATGCTGTAACCTAGTCCTTAAAAGGACTGCAATCACAACTATTCCCTACTCCCAAGCTATCTGTATATTTGTGCGAAAATTGGCTTGAAATTAACAAGGTATAGCGCACACAGCAACAGCGGTGCCGTCTAACACGCAGCTGCAGCAGTGAGAAAATGGTGGTGACGGGGAAAATGGCTTGGTCTTATAGGGCAAGGACATGTGACATACACTGCCAATCACACATGCCCTTGCTTGTGTGAAAAAAAGCACTTCGCTCCGTGTGTGCGCTGCTGATAGGCTGACAGATTGCACCTCCCCACTGCAAATGCGGGAAAGAGAAAAAAAAATGGAGATCTTCATTGTTCCTGCAGAGATCCATCCCCTGCCCCTCCCCCCGCCCCGCTGTACACTCAAACTGCGTATTAACATTAATTTTCATCATTACTGAGAAAAAATCCAGTTATGATTTTGGTGCACGAACAGTTATCGAACATAACCTCGAACAGCCGAATTTTTCTCAAATTGTTCGTGTTCGCCGACCGGCTCGAACACCGCCCAAAACAGCTCGAATTTGAGATTGGCAAACAGTTCGAGTAGAACAACGCTCATCTCTACTGCTGTCCCCCAGTCACAGAGGATGAAGAGGCCGCGGATGCACAAGATGTGGCAGATGGCGGTTGTAGCACAGTGAGCTTCCCACTGCAACTTATGCTTCATATCCATGTGCCGGTTCTTGCATGAAGTACTCTACTTAGCTTTTGCTGACAAATGTTACAGATAACACGAGTTGGGTCATCCTTATTGATCTGAAAAAATGGCCAGGCTATGCAAGGCTTAGCACCCATGCGACCTGAAGAGCCACCATGACTTGTGGTCAGAGGCAGAGTTGTGTTTAAGGATGCAGTTGTTGACGTGCTTCCAGTACTACGTCTCTGTCCAGGAAGGCGCAACCTGTCCTCGTCGTCACTAGCATCCTCCTCCACCTCCTCTGCTGACCTCATCGACTGGCTGACTGTGGGTTGACAGTAAGTGGGATCTCCAACCTCGTCATCATCACCCTGTGTGTTATCACACCCGCCGTCCTCAGAGCCAACCTGTTCCTGCCCTGACAAAAAACTAAAGTTGTCGCTCCAATCAGGAATTTGAGTCTCATCATCATCTTCCTCATTGTCTCCACCAACAGGAGTTACAGTTTGGGAACGAGGGTCTACATTATGGTCAGAACCTTCTGCGTCTGGTCCTGGATCCGACTCATAAAGATTCTGGGCATCAGTGCAGATCATTTCCTCGTCTGGATTCACAGAAGCTCTGGAGCCGACCTCTGATTCCCAGGCTATAGTATGAGTAAACAGCTCTGCAGACTCAACCATCTGTTCTACCCCATACTCAGATGGGCAGCTGGAGACTTGGGAGCTGTGAGGAAGCAAGTGCGATTGGGGTGACACCTCTGAGGACTGGAGTATTTGTGATGTTGAAGTTGAGGTGGAGGAGAGCCCACTTAAAGGAGCACTTGATATCCGTTGAAGCACCTGCTGTTTTTGTGCCTCATCTGGAATTTAAAGCGATTGGCATGGCCTTAAGAAAGGGATCCTATCACATTGTCCGCTAAAAGAAGTAGACATCTTAGTTTGGCTGGAAGATGGTCTTTCTTCTGCAGATGTTACTGTTGCTTTAACACCTACCCCACCGACAGAAACTTTTTTTCCCTTCCCAACACGCCTATTCCCCTTTCCACTAGCAGCAGGCCTTTTTCCACTCATTTTGGTCGTTAACTGATTGACAACTCTGGAGTTGTTTGCACAAAAAACAATGGATGGGAACCGAGCAGAGCTGAGTGGCCAAACTGTGGTATTAGCCCAAAAGTATTGGCTGGGTTAGATGCAGTAAAACAATTTTATTACATACACAGGTGGTGGAGGTTAGTATAGATGGACTAATAGAACAAGTCCCACACACTGCTACAAGCACAAATTTTTTTTCAGAGCTAGATGCAGATAAAAATTATTTTGAATTTGCAACCTGGTGGAGGTTAGTATAGATGGACTAATAGAATGATGCTATGCCCAAAAGGTTTTACTTGGCTAGGTGCAGTAAAAAAATTAGCATTCTATACTCAGATGGTGTAGCTTGCAACACAGATAGGCTACTCCACTGACTAACACACACTGCAAGAGGACAAAAAGGATTTGCTTAGCTAGATTCAGCCAAATGCTGTGATAAAAACTTGCACAGCACTGGCACAGACCTGCCTGGCAAAAAGTGATAGGAACTGATGTAACCTAGCCCTCAAAAGGACTGCAATTACAATTAGTCTTTACTCCCAACCTATCTATTTAAGAGCACAGACCTGCCTGATAAAAGTGATAGGAACTGATGTAACCTAGCCCTCAAAAGGACTGCAATTACAATTAGTCTTTACTCCCAACCTATCTATTTAAGAGCACAGACCTGCCTGATAAAAGTCGTAGGAAATGATGTAACCTAGTTCTCAAAAGGACTGAAATCACAACTATTCCCTACTCCCAAGCTATCTGTAGATTTGTGCGAAAATTGGCATGAAATTAACACTCAAAGTATAGCGCACACAGCAACAGAGGTGCCGTCTAACACGCAGCTGCAGCAGTGAGAAAATGGTGGCTACGTGGAAAATGGCTGGGTCTTATAGGGCAAGGACATGTGACATACACTGCCAATCACACATGCCCTTGCTTGTGTGAAAAAAAGCACTTCGCTCCGTGTGCGCGCTGCTGATAGGCTGACAGATTGCACCTCCCCACTGTAAATGCGGGAAAGAGAAAAAAAATGGAGATCTTCATTATTTATGCAGAGATCCATCCCCTGCCCCTCCCCCTCCCCGCTGTACACTTAACATTAATTTTCAGCATTACTGAGAAAAAATCCAGTTATGATTTTGGTGCACGAACAGTTATCTAACATAACCTCTAACAGCCGAATTTTTTTCAAATTGTTCGTGTTCGCCGAACGGTTCGAACACCGCCCAAAACAGCTCTAATTTGAGATTGGCGAACAGTTCAAGTCGAACACCACTCATCTCTAATCAGGATGAGGAATATGCAGTCCAGACTCACGGCTACTGAGAGTTAACCATGTGGAAGACAGGGTGGTGGTGGTGGCAAAGTGGCTGGAAGCAATATCTGCTATCCAACCAACAAACTTTTGACACTGCTCTGTATTCAATAAAGGTGGTCTGTGGTCCCTTAGTAATTGGGACAGGAAGGTCGAGCGACAAGATGTTGGAGTTTGTTGTGGCACAATTTCAGTTTGCCCACGACCACGTCCTCGGCCTCTGCATGCATCATCACAATCACATCCACTTCCCCGTCCTTTTCCACGCACCTTGCCCATTTTTAATGGAGAACAATATTTTCCACGTTCACGAGAAATGGCTGATTTTGGAACGCAGTTATATGTGATACGTCTGATAGAGAACCACAATTTTAAATAGCAGGCCTGTAATTTGCTAATACTATTCTTCACAGACGCCTAGTGTAAATAGCTTGACCAACACACTGCAACGCAATGAAAATGGAAGAAATGGCTGATTTTGGAACACTCTTATAGGTGATATGTCTGACAGAGAACTACGGTTTTAAATAGTAGGCCTGTAATTTACTAATATTATTCTACACAGAGATCTAGTATGAATAGCTTCATCGACACACTGGAACGGAATGAAAATCGAAGAAATGTATGATTTTTGAACAGTCTTATAGGTGTTATGTCTGAGAGAGAACCACGGTTTTAAATAGTAGGCATGTAATTTACTAATATTATTCTACGCAGAGACCTAGTGTGAATAGCTTCACCGACACACTGCAACGGAATGAATAAGGAGGCCAATATTTTCCTCGTTCAGTTCAAATTTCTGGATTTTTATCGCTGAAATATGGAACAGATCTGGCTTTATTCTGCAGTGAGAACAAGCAAATGGAGCAGAAAAATGGTATACTCTGGATTGCTTTTTACGCAAATAACCAGAATAAAGATAAAAAAAAATTGCTCTAGCCCCTGATATATGGGGCTATGTCTACAAATACCTGTAATTATTACAGCAGCAGCAGACAGGACATTTAATGGACCCTCTTGTGCTGTATCATACGCTGCAGTCTGCCACATACACTGCCTGCCTGCCTAGCACTGATTATATGCAGCTGGATTAGTCCTTAGAAGGACTGTTAGTTCTGATGGATATATATACATATACAGTATATACTGTATGTTGTGGAATACCTATACTAACAGGACGTTCAATGGACCCTCTTGTGCTGTATCATGCACTGCAGTCTGCCACATACACTGCCTGCCTAACTTCTGCTATCACCACTGAATATATGCAGCTGGATTAGTCCTCAGAAGGATTTTTAGTTCAGTTGGGTATATACATATGTCGTGGAATACCTATGCTAACTATAAGCAAGCAAATCTCTCCCTGATGCAGCAGCAGCTCTCCCTACTCTGCCTGATTCTGGGGTACACTGTGATGAGCATGGCAGCGCCAGGTCTTTTATAGACTTGATGATGCTGTGCGGCCAGCCAATCACTGTAATGCCCACAACCAACATGGCTACGGCGTTACAGTGCATGGCAGGCAATCCCTGCATGTGCATTGGCTCTCTAAGGAGCGCCAAACATGCATGGAGGGGACCCGAGTTCGAGCCCGAGCAACCCGGAAATACTCACCGAGCGCCGAGCTTGTCGAGCACAGTGATGCTCGGGCGAGTACTGAGCAGTGGCGAGCATGTTTGCTCATCACTATTAATCATCAAAAATACAAATTGTCTGATAATTCTGCACACAGTGTATATATTCCCTTGCACTTTATAATTATATTTAATTTTGCTTAATATTTCATGTTTTATTACCATACTAGAAAAGGTTTGTTATTGGTGGATATAGTAGCTATATTCTCTTGTGTAATCAGTGCATATTGTTATTATTACATTTACCAGTTATTATACATTAAGATCAAATTTGTGAATATATACTTGAACTGATTGTTATATGTCAATCATTTTAATTTTGATTTATTTATGGATCATATTTGCTGTGTTATAAAGACTGTATTCATATAATTGTGCATATACTGATTGAAAAATACTGCAATTAATTTAAATCAAACTATAAAACACACTGGACCATAAGACACGCCTAGGTTTTAGAGGAGAAAAAAAAAAATTGATGCAAAAAATGTGGTCATGACTAGAGATGAGCGAACCTTTAAATGTTCGATTTGTTTCAGATTGGCGAACTTCTCGATGTTCGCCAAACAATTCGTCGAACAGTTCATCAAACATATTCGAATCCCATTGTATTCAATGGAATGCAAAACCAATCGCATACACAACACCTTCAAAGGGGACCAAAAAGCTGCCAAAACAGCTCAAATTAGGAGTAGACACCAGGAAAAGTGGTATAAATTGACCCACAGTACAAATAGCATAATTATTATTATAATGTTTTATTATTATAGAGTCATTTATTCCACGGTGCTTTACATGTGAAAAGGGGTATACATAGAAAACAACAAGTACAATAATCTTGAACAAAAAAAAGTCACCGACTTGTACAGGAGGAGAGCAGTGCCTGCTCGCGAGGGCTCACAAACAATCCACAAGAGATGTGTGAGGATAAAGCCGTTCATGCAGGGGTATGGTGGAGAGAGGGTTACTGCAGGTTATACACTTGTCGGAAGAGGTAGGTCTTCTGGTTCCTTTTGAAGGAACGAGAGTCTGATATGTTGGGTTAGAGAGTTCCAGAGTAGGGGAGATGCATGGGGCAAATCTTGCATGCAATTGTGCCAAGAGGAGATAAGAGGGGAGTAGAGAAGGAGATCTTTTTAAGAATCGAAGGTTGCGTGCAGGTAAATACTGGGAGACTAGTTCACAGATATATGGAGGTGACAGGTTTTGGATGACTTTGTATGCCCCATCAACAACAACTGCTGCTTTTTCCTCCTCCGTCACCATGGCAAGTGTCCTCACTCAGGTCTCTGGTCGCAGAACCTCCACTTGTTTACCCAATACAGTTGGGCTGAGTGAGAGCCCGTCAGCTGTTATGGAAGTGGACAAGCCTGCAGTTTTTGACCGATCTCAGACACCGAGCACACCATATCTTTATCAATCTGCGATAACATCTCCACCTGCACCTCTCTCACAGTCCAGCAGTTTGTCGTGTTCACCCTACTCCACCCTCTCTCAGCACCGCAGCCAGCCCTCGGGCCCACAGACTGTTTCCTCCTACACATGCCAAAGCAAAGAGCTTGAACTTCACCATCTGTTGGCCACGGAAATGTTGCCTTTCCACCTGGTGGATACAGATGTTTTCCGAAAGCTGATGGCTGTTGCAGTCCCCCAGTACCAGTTGCCCAGTCGCCATTACTTCTCTAAGAAAGATGTGCCTGAGCAGCACCAGCATGTTGCAGACTATATCACCCGTTCCTTGAAAAAAACTATGTCTGCCAGGGTGCATTTCACCACTGACACCAGGATAAGCAAGCATTACATCTCGCTGACTGGCCACTGGGTGACTTTGGTGACTGTGGGGGCAGGCGGGGAATGGGCTGCTATACAAGTCTTGGAATCCCCAAGGCTTGCAGGGTGATTTTGGATGGAGATCTAAACCACTACCCACCAGAAGATAGAGAACTAAACTAGTAGACAACAGGATTTGGAGAACTAAACTACTAAACACCTATGGTTGGAGAATGAAACAAATACACACCAGAACATGGAGAACTAAACTAATAGACAACAGGAGTTGGAGAACTAAACTACTAAACAGCTAGGGTTGGAGAACTAAACCACTACACACCAGGGGATGGAGAACTAAACCACTTTACACCAAGTCATGGAATCAAACCTCTGTATCTAGCACTTCCTCCACTTCTTCTGCCTCCTCCACCTCCTCTAGGGCCTGCACCTGCACCCTCAACCTCTGCCTTAATGAGACACACCTTCCAACAGTGCAGAGGGAATCCCCCCTCCTCCATACTGTGCAGCCAGGGCTCAACGCAAATGTTTAAATTAATATGCCTTGGAGATCACAGTCATACAGATCAAGGGTTGTGGACAGCTATCCATGCCGAGTTTGAGCAATGGCTGTCTTCACTGAATCTGGAGCCAGGGAAGGCCATGTGTGATAATGGTGCGATAACGGCCCTATGCTAGGGAAGACTCACACATGTGCCTTGCATGGCTCACATCCTCAACCTGGTGGTGTAGCAATTTTTCTGCCACTATCCAGGCCAGGATGCGCTGCCGCAGAAACCACGGTCGCTGTGTGCTCACTTCTGCCATTTGCTATCCGCGGGTCACCGACTTTCATTGCTACCGGTTACCTGCTTGATATGCGATGTTGCAACATGGTGTAATTGAACTCTGCACATGTTGCAGCAACTGTGGCAGCAGTGATGAACCCTGACGCAGTATGTGATTTTGCATAACTTGACCCAACGTAGTACAGATGTGGTGCAAATCATATTTGAGTAATGGACACAGATGAAGGACCTCTGCACCCTTCTGCACATTTTCAAAATGGCTAGAAAGATAGTTAGCTCTGATGATGCCATCATCAGCATCACAATTCTAGTCATCTACATGCTGATGCACACTTTGAATAGTCTGTGAGAGGAGGTGGTGGTCCCAAGGAAAGAGGAAGAAGCAGAGGAAGATGTGGAAGGGCTAACAATATCTCTAAGTTCCGGACTGTCGTCTCACAGGTGGTTGCCATGGGAGAGTGGATTACAGTGATCAAGGGCGCTCATGGTACCAGACAAACTGTTAGTGAAGGTGCAGGAGCCGAGGAACAAATGGAGGAGGATGAGAAGGAAGAGGTGATGGACATGCAACAGTTAGGAGATGAAGAGGATAATGATCCCCTCTCTGTTGTCCGTGGTTGCCAGGAGGGGATGGAGTGTTATCCCAACACCAATACACTATGGACTTGGACCTCATGAAAGAGACCGACTCATGAGTGCCTTCTTGCTGCGCTATCTGCAACATGATTGTTGCCAGTATTGTTAGGATTAGAAATAGTGCTGACTACTGGGTTGCCACTCTGTTCGATCCACGGTACAAGAGTAAATTTTGCCAGATGCTTCCCCCCTGGAAAGGGATGCGCCCATTCTGGAGTATCAAAACATGCTTGAAGACAATCTCAAGAGTGGTTTTCCCCTAGACAGCAGTGAGACACACAGTGTGCATCGCAGTTATAGACTTCCAACCCCAGGAACGTTGAGTGGTCAACGCAAAAACATTAGCAGCCTTGCAGCGCTGGGGTCCTGCATTCCAACCCCACCAAGGACAACATCTGCAAGGAGTTTGTATGTTCTCCCCGTGTTTGCAATGGTTTCCTCCGAGAACTAATTTTTCTTCCCACACTCCAAAGACATAGAAATTTAGATTGTGAGCCCTAATGAGGACAATGCCATTAATGTCTGTAAATGTCCGTAAAGCACTGTGGAATTAATGGCACTATTAGAGTAAAATAAATAAAAAAAAATAAAAAAATTTCTGGGAGTTGTTTCAATCCTTTTTTAGACCAGACCATGCACCTGCATAACAGGGTACAAGTCTGACACGTAGTGAATGACTGGAGAAGATGGTGCAAGAGTATGTTGAGCTCAATATCAATGCCATCAGGGGGGAGTTTGGATCCTTTTGAATTTTGGCCTATAAAAATTGAAGAGTGGCCTGAGCTCACCTGTCAAGCCTTAGAAGTTTTGTCATGGACGGCAGCCAGCGTTCTCTCAGAATGTGTCTTCAGTGCTGCTGGTGTCTTGATGGATAAGCACATCTGTCTGTCCCCTGTAGACCACCTAACGTTCATCAAGATGAACAAGTCATGAATCTTCAATGACTTTTGCACCCCAGTCGCAGTCTGGGAAGACTAGACCATGGTGTAATTTGTAGTGTGCAGCATTGATCTTGCGTTATTGCAGTCTGTGACACCTTTGTCGTGGCTTCTGTGCCTGTTGTAGCTAGCGCTGCTAATGTTACTAAAAAATGTTTCAAAATGTGGAGACTTCAAGTTGGGTCTCCATCTGGTGGGTTGTCTGTAGTGAAAGGGGTGTCAGAGCCTCATTATACTATTTTATTATGGGGAAATTGATAATGTCTGTAAAGTGCTAAGGAATTATTGCCACTATATAAGTGAGTAAAATAAATAAATAAATAGAAATTGATGCTACTTTAGTGGTATCAGCCCATAATTATTGGAAATGTTTGGTTTCCAAGTTGGGTCTCTTTTATGTGTGTTGCCTGAATTTGGCAAAGCTCTCAGAGCCCCAGGCCTACACCTGTCACTCATCCACCAGTTACTGATCAAAGTTTAAGCTAGAAATGCTGCTCCGAGCCCTATCCACAAAATATTTATCTGCTGAAATGTGGCCTGGTTTCTGGACCACACTATTAGCACAAATAATTTATATTGCGAGCTGTGGACTCCTGGCTGGAGCACAATACTAGCACAAAATAATTAAAAGCTGAAATGTGGCCTGCTTCATGTAGCACAGTAGTAAGACAACTAATTTAGGTTTTATAATGTGAACCCCTGTATGGTGCAGAATATCAGCAGCAAACACATAAAAGCTGAAATGTGGCCTGCTCCATGTAGCACAGTAGTAAGACAACAAATTTAGATTTTATAATGTGAAGCCCTGTATGGTGCAGAATATCAGCACCAAAGAATTAAAAGTTGAAATGTAGCCTGCTTTATGAAGCACAGTAGTAACATAAAAAAAATAATTTTTTTACTGTGGAGCCGCTGAATTATGTAACATACCCGGCGGCGTCCTTGCATAGTGGCCATCTCCCACGGTGCAAGAGCGCACACTTGATCTCCAATCCAGAATGTCTCTCTGGCTTCCCTCCATGCTGTCTGTTTGCTTCTGTTTCTGCTGCTTAAGGGCGGCGCCCGATCACTTCCTGCTTTTTGTACCTGTTGCAGGCACACCCCTGGTGCGTCCTCAGCCTATTTCTGTCTGTCACCTGGTATTTAAACCAGCTGCTCCAATTAACCCATGCCTGAGTGTCTTGCCCAGTCAGTTGGCTTCTTGTCTCTGACATGCCAGGTCCTGTGTATGTTACCTGTCTTGCAGTATCTGTTCCCGTGTCTGTACTGAGTCCTACCTGTGTACTCTAACCTGCAGTCTGTACACGCTCTCTAGCCTGTAGTCTTCTGCCTATCCTGGAGGCTGTATTTCCAGGCCCGTGTGAACACGCTCCTAGCCGGTTCTTTCCGCCTTCTAGGGGCCGGATACCTAGACCTGTTCCTGTATCTTGCCTGTTCTTGTCTGTATACTCTCCTAGCCTGTTACCTGTTTTTCTCCATGTCCGTACCTTCCCTTTTCTTGCAGAATCTGATCCCGTACCTATCTCCTACTCGTTGTCTCTGTACTCCCGTTTGTGAGTTTTGAGTCCACTCGCTACTTCATTGCAAGTATCCTGTGTGTACCTGGTTCTGCCTTTCCCTAACAGTCTGTTCCATGTGATCAGAGCCCTGTCCCCTCCTCTCTGCCTTGCTTGCCGCGTCTGCGGTTTCGCTTTGCTCGGCCCTGTCCGCCGCGTCTGCGGTTTCGCTTTGCTCGGCCCTGTCCGCCGCGTCTGCGGTTTCGCTTTGCTCGGCCCTGTCCGCCGCGTCTGCGGTTTCGCTTTGCTCGGCCCTGTCCGCCGCGTCTGCGGTTTCGCTTTGCTCGGCCCTGTCCGCCGCGTCTGCGGTTTCGCTTTGCTCGGCCCTGTCCGCCGCGTCTGCGGTTTCGCTTTGCTCGGCCCTGTCCGCCGCATCTGCGGTTTCGCTTTGCTCGGCCCTGTCCGCCGCGTCTGCGGTTTCGCTTTGCTCGGCCCTGTCCGCCGCGTCTGCGGTTTCGCTTTGCTCGGCCCTGTCCGCCGCGTCTGCGGTTTCGCTTTGCTCTGCCCTGTCCACCGCGTCTGCGGTTTTGCTCTGCTCTGCCTTGTCTACCGCGTCTGCGGTTCTGCTCTGCCTTGTCTACCGCGTCTGTGGTTCTGCTCTGCTCGGCCTTGACTACCGCACCTGCGGTTTCGCTTTACTCTGTTTGTTTACCACATCTGCGGCTCCGAAATTGTCTCCCAGTTTGTACTGGACCCTACCCAGCCTGCGCTCTAGTCTGCCTGTTCCTGTATTCCCCGGTGTGGGTCAACAGCCGTGCCTGGAGTCTGACCTGGAGTAGACCCTGGTCAATCTGCTCGGTTCCTCCCTGGTGCACTGGCATCGTATGCCGTCGTGCGACCTTACTTACTTACTTAGTTACGCCCCTCCAGACACTCTCCGGTTCATGGCACAGTGGAACCACTAAACATGCACACGCCAGTCAGTCCGGGCGTGTGCATTACAAATTACAGTGCCAAATAAATACAAGCTAAGATGTGGTGTGCTTTATGTAGCACAGTAGTAACATAAAAAAATAGATTTTTTACTGTGGATGAGCCCTGTATACAGCGGAATCTCAGCGCAAAACAATTACAAGCTGGGATGTGTTCTGCTGTATGTATCATGGTTGTAACAGAAGAAACTAGATTTTCTTTACTGTAGACAAGACCTGTATACTGCTGAATCTCAGCGCAAAAAAGATACAAGTTGAGATGTGGCCTGCTGTATGTATCACTGTAGTAACAGAAGAAATTAGATTTTTTACTGTGGACAAGTTCTGGATACAGCAGAATCTCAGCACAAAAGAATTACAATCTGAGATGTGGTGTGCTTTTTGTAGCACGATAGTTACAGAAAAAAATTGATTTTTTTACTGTGGAACCATGGATACAGTTGAATCTCAGCGCAAAAGAATTGCAAACTCAGATGTGGCTTGCTTTATGTAGCACAGTAGGAACAGAAAAAATTAGAGTTTCAAAGGTGTACTCCTGCATGGAGCACAATATCAGAATAACAGCGTTCTATGCTGAAATGTGGCCTGGTTTCTCTGTCTGGACCACACTAATAGCAAAAACGATCGATCTGCTGTAAGGTCGATATCACAGCCACACAGGATCCTATCTATCTAAACTATCTGACTTACAAGCAACCACCTAGCTAACTATCTCAATCTCTCAGTATCCAGGAGCAGCCTCTCTGCACTGTTACACTGACAAAATGGCCCTTAATCAACATGTCCACTCTTTATATGGAGAGGGACATTTGACTTCAGCAGCCAATGACAGAAGCCCTTGTGTCTGGACATTATGGATGGTTCATGCGCCCTGATTGGCTTGCCGTAATCTGCATACATTAAGTTAGGGGAAAAAAAAATTAGATTAACAGTCCTCTGCTACTCTGACCTTTCCCCACCACTTCCCCTCATTAAACACATCTCACCCGCTCATCATACAACACCACTATCCTAGCTAAAGTCCTAAAAAATATAGTAGTGGAAATGTGATCATTTACCGAACTTTTGCCGAATTTTGCAATTTTTCAGTAAAAACGCTCGGGTGTCCGATCACGAATTCATATGTGCAATGTTCGTGCCGAATATTAAAAAGAAAATAACATGTTCGCTCATCTCTAGTTATGACGCACTGTTATGGGGGGATCTACTGCTGAAACAGTTTTAGGGGTAATGTCCCTCAATTCTGTACTAATATCCTTCATCCTGGTATATATATATGTCCCCATCCTGGTATATATGGCCCCCCATCCTGATATATGTCCCCATCCTGGTATATATGGTCCCCATCCTGGCATATATGGCCCCCCATCCATGTATACATGGCACCCCATCCTGGTATACTTCGCACCCCATACTAGTAAACATGTCACCCCTTCCTGGTATACATGGCCCCCCTTCCTGGTATACATGGCCTCCATCCCTTCCTCCTCCTGGTATACATTACATGGCCTCCATCCCACCCCCATCCTGGTATACATGGTCTCCATCCCTTTCCCCTCCTGGTATACATGGCCTCCAACCAATCCCCATCATGGTATACATGGCCCCTCATTCTGGTATATATGACCTCACGCTGCACACATAAAAAAAAATAATACTCACCTTCTATATGCTCCCTCGCAGCGCTGTTTCTTGTTCTCATGCCAGCAGCAGATTTTAGCGTGTAAGCAGCGCATGATGTCACTGCCATGTGCCCCCACATGCCGAGGGCAGCTGCCAGAATATTCACTGTTCCCCACGACCGGGACTTTGGGCTTGTGGAGCAGTGAATATTCATTCTCTTTATTAGTGGGCACACTGTTAGCTGCAGCCACCAGATCCTGCAACAGCTGTTCAGTCACGTGATCTCAGCGTCGGCTTCAGTGCATAGATGTGTGCAGGACTATGGGAGTGGAGAGCAGTGAATATTCATTCTCTTTAATAGCGAGCACACATTATCGCCTAGCAGCCACAGGAGCCGTCGGCTGCCAGCGTGCTTGCTATTAAAGAGAATGAATATTCACTGCTCCACACGTCCATAGTCCTGCCCACCTCTCCATACCAGCTTCAGTGCATAGAGGTGAGCGGGACTATGAGCGTGGGGAGAAGTGAATATTCATTCTCTTTAATAGAGGGCACACGTGATTGCTCAGCAGCAGCAGGAGCCGACGGCTGCTGCTAACAGTGTGCCCACTAATAAAGAGAATGAATATTCACTGCTCCACATGCCCATAGTCCCTCCCACCTCTCTGCACTGACGCCGGCACCAAGAGGTGGGTGGGACTATAGGAGTGGAGAGCAGTGATTATTAATTTTCTTTAACAGTGGATACAGTGTTAGCTGCAACAGCCGGCTCATGCCTCCTGTGACCCGCTCCCCCCACAGCCACAGCCAGACTGTAAGGTACATCGACTATAAGATGAACCCCCCACTTTCCTCCAAAATTTTGGAGGAAAAAGTGCGTCTTATAGACCCAAAAATACTGTGATTGCCTGGTTAATTCATTTGATTACTTTACTACTTATTATAAATAGTCACTATCATTACATAAACTGTTACTCTGGTTTTCAGTCTGTTTATGAACTTTTAGGCTACGTTCCCACAATGAGCTTTTGGTGAGTTTTTGATGTTGCAGAATTTCTTCAGCATTTCTGCACCTATTATGTAAATTAGGATACTAGCATTTTTTCATTGTATTTTTGTTTGCCCTTTTCTACATGCACTTTTATTGCATTTTTGACACTGCAGTTTTTGTCCTTTTTTTGTATGTTGTAAATTAAGAGAAATTGACAAGTTACGGATTAGAAACACATACCATAGGTCAGTTTACGCTGAGCAAAAAAAAAGCACAGTGGACATGAGATTTCTATAAATCCCATCCACTTTGCTGAAACATTTGTAAAATGCTGCGTTTTTGACACAGTGTAAATACACAGCGTCAAAACTCACCAAAAACTCATCAGGGGCACTCAGCTTAATAGTGTTTGCTATAATTTGACATGCATTTTTGATCATGTTATTGCTGTGAATTGTACTTCTCCTTGCTGACCTCTTATTATTCAATGAATAATTTTTTATTGTAACTCAATAAAATCATTTTTTTTTATCAAATTATTAGGTGATTTTTTTAGCTATTCTGCTGTAAGTCCTTTGTAAATATTATATTATTTTGGAGTTCTTCACGAAGTTATTTTGCTATTCACTGACGAGGAAACTTTGTATTTGAGCTATGTCCCTAACTTGGGATAAGCTATGTAAACTGTGTGATTGTTACAATGTCTTTAAAATTATTATTATTATTACACAAAAGTAAAAATAAGAAAAAACTTTTTTTTTTGTTAGTTGTGTTTGCTGTACTATATACTGACCACTAGGTGGCAGACTTATTCCTTGTAATAGATATTTTACTCTTTGGGTACTATACTTATTACTTATTCCTTATTATGGCTATTTTATGCTTCGTGTACTATACTTTTTTGCCTTTTCATGTAGGGTAGCACATAATACACAGGGCAGCTAAATGAACCCATGCTCATGTATAATGCAGGTGCAGTTAATCATTTCAAGATGTGCTTAAATCCAGATACAGTAAAGCGCCATTCTCTTCTATAAAATGTAATATATTTTATATATGCCCTGTCTATTAAAGCAATTTAGTCTTTGTTTGGAGGGCAGAATAACATGAAGAAATATGATTTTGCTGTGTTGAAACAATAAAGGGATTGCTGGACTTTTAGCATAAAGCCTGGCAGTGTGCAATTTCCTTTTTCCTGTTCTTTACGTGATCAAATGAGAATACGCTCAGGTAAATCTCCCCTGTCCAGACATTTCTGAGGTAAAAAGAGTAGACTCAACATCTACAAAGTAACATTTATGGATAGCTTTCACTTTTCTTTCAACTGTTGTGTAATTATATGCCAATTCCATGCTTGTTCATTTTTGTCTGTCTGATCAGGGACTAAAATTGACTTTGGCTTATATTGTATATTCCATATCCATGTCCTTTCAATTCAGTGATAAACAGAAGAATAATCTAAATGGCTTTGTAAATTGATTCCTGGAAGAATGGCTTGAAGCTCACTGGAATGCCAAGTTGGAAACATAAGAAATCAGATTTTAGTTAAAATAACTTGAGGCGTCCTATTTAAAATATTTTGCTCCTAAAGGCATCATTAAACATGGCTACCTTAAGTTTAACATATTTATGATTATTTATTGTTTCTACACACACTTTTTATTTTTATTTTTTGCAAAGAACATGACCCCTAAAGCTCACAAGTCAGTTTAGATATCACTTATTTATTTTACTCACTTATATAGCGCTATTAATTCCACAGCACTTTACAGACATTATCATCGCTGTCCCCATTAGGGCTCACAATCTAGATTCCCTATCAGTATGTCTTTGGAGTGAGGGAGGAAACCGGAGAACCCGGAGGAAACCCACACAAACATGGGGAGAACATACAATTTTATTTATTTTTTGTAATCTGGTCTCTCCGGGAATCTAACCCACAGCCTCTGTAACTTTTGGCACCAGCTAAAGCTATGTATTTTTAATAAATAACAAAATGCTAAATAAAATAACAAAAGAAAAATGTAAATCAAATCAATATTTGGTGTGACCATCCTTTCCATTGAAAACAGAATCAAAGTATCAATTCATATTCATCCTTGCAGATGTTGTCCTTGATGGGATTTTAGCCCAGGACCCCAGCGATATTATGTCATCTATTACATTGTCCAACAAGTACTGGAAAGGTGACTGATCCCTGTGCCCCAGTTTGAATTGAACATTTGAGAATCAGAGAAAACTTGCGGGACATTCCAGGCACCATCAGTGGATGAAGGATATCCAAAGTCAGGTAGACGAAGAGGTATTTTATATTGTATTATGCGTTTCGGAGTTGATCCAACTTCTTCCTCAGATACATTAAAACACGATATCACCTCTCACCTTTAAAGGGCCAGTGATGATGTTACAATTCGCATCACACATGATAAACAATTGAATTTAACAGTAACTAGTTAATTTCAAATATATCTAAAAAATTACTAATAGTACTCTCCACCAAAGTGTAACTCCTTACAAACAAAACCAAACAAACAAAAAAAACCCCTGCCTCTTTATAAATCGATTCCAAAGATTAATAAATAGGGAATCCCTTTAGATATTCAAGCTTGCAACTTTGGGCTGAATGAGAGTATCGAAAATACAAGATATGATTGATTCAATTTCCCTAATTGGAAGTTCAATGAACTCTTTATGGGTTTTTTTGTTTTTTTTAAAGAAGCAGTTTTTTTTCTATTTATTTTTTTTTTTTTTCATGTGGAACTCATCTCACACTGACACCTTTTTTGCAAGTGTTTCAGTAGCATGAAAAACATCTGCAAAGTATGTACTTTTGCAATGGACAGGAAAAAAATCCTTTTCCATACCACATGGTGTGAATCACGTCCTAGAATCTTTCATCAATTGTGATTCTCAACATGTTGTTTATTGTATTAAATGTTGTTTGTGCAATGTCAGGTACATTGATTGCATGACCAGGAAGATAAAAAAAGTGAATAGCAGAGGATATATATAATATCAGCAATAAAAACCTTATCTACTTTTTTTTCGCCTCTGGAATCACCAGGCAATCAATGGTTAATCAATGTAGCACGCAGCTGTTGTTTCTAAATGCAATTATCATTCCTTTACACATGATTGGTATTTATCGTTATATATATCCTGTGTATATTGTAAATCTATATCTTATGACTAGGGACGCTTGTGTTGCGCCCGAAACGCGCCTGGTTTTATACAGTTTCCTTGGATCCTTGTTTTTAATGGCTTGTGAATAAACTGGATTTTAACGTTGGATGGTTGTGCAGGATTCCTTCCTCCCTCCTCCCCAATACAAAACCTCTGTGGACAGTGGTGTAATGATTGTGGTCATGACCTCTACAATGGAGCCCTGAGGTACCTGCTCAAATCCCTGGACAGATGGTGCTTGTAACTGTATTTGCGACCTCAAGAAACTTATACAGTTGAAAGTTGTGGCAGGACAGGAGCTTTTGCTTGCAAGTTGCAAACTGCTTTGGGCCTGTGGCTTGCCAGACGTTATAAGTACGGAGAACACATTAGGCATCGTTCCCAACTGTCCTGGATTCAGCTGGAATGTCCCTATTTGAGGGGGCAGTCCTCCAGTCCTCCAGTCCTTCCCCTGTAAGTGACTTCCACTTACTCTCTCTGTGTGAAGTCTTCTCTCGGAATCTTTGTCGCTCTGCAACTCCTTATCCTCAGGGGCGAGGCCAGCCGGCATCTCTCTGTTCTGTACACACTTACAATTAATTAAATAAGCAATTTTATTTATTTTTTGTAATCTGGTCTCTCCGGGAATCTAACCCACAGCCTCTGTAACTTTTGGCACCAGCTAAAGCTATGTATTTTTAATAAATAACAAAATGCTAAATAAAATAACAAAAGAAAAATGTAAATCAAATCAATATTTGGTGTGACCATCCTTTCCATTGAAAACAGAATCAAAGTATCAATTCATATTCATCCTTGCAGATGTTGTCCTTGATGGGATTTTAGCCCAGGACCCCAGCGATATTATGTCATCTATTACATTGTCCAACAAGTACTGGAAAGGTGACTGATCCCTGTGCCCCAGTTTGAATTGAACATTTGAGAATCAGAGAAAACTTGCGGGACATTCCAGGCACCATCAGTGGATGAAGGATATCCAAAGTCAGGTAGACGAAGAGGTATTTTATATTGTATTATGCGTTTCGGAGTTGATCCAACTTCTTCCTCAGATACATTAAAACACGATATCACCTCTCACCTTTAAAGGGCCAGTGATGATGTTACAATTCGCATCACACATGATAAACAATTGAATTTAACAGTAACTAGTTAATTTCAAATATATCTAAAAAATTACTAATAGTACTCTCCACCAAAGTGTAACTCCTTACAAACAAAACCAAACAAACAAAAAAAACCCCTGCCTCTTTATAAATCGATTCCAAAGATTAATAAATAGGGAATCCCTTTAGATATTCAAGCTTGCAACTTTGGGCTGAATGAGAGTATCGAAAATACAAGATATGATTGATTCAATTTCCCTAATTGGAAGTTCAATGAACTCTTTATGGGTTTTTTTGTTTTTTTTAAAGAAGCAGTTTTTTTTCTATTTATTTATTTTTTTTTTCATGTGGAACTCATCTCACACTGACACCTTTTTTGCAAGTGTTTCAGTAGCATGAAAAACATCTGCAAAGTATGTACTTTTGCAATGGACAGGAAAAAAATCCTTTTCCATACCACATGGTGTGAATCACGTCCTAGAATCTTTCATCAATTGTGATTCTCAACATGTTGTTTATTGTATTAAATGTTGTTTGTGCAATGTCAGGTACATTGATTGCATGACCAGGAAGATAAAAAAAGTGAATAGCAGAGGATATATATAATATCAGCAATAAAAACCTTATCTACTTTTTTTTCGCCTCTGGAATCACCAGGCAATCAATGGTTAATCAATGTAGCACGCAGCTGTTGTTTCTAAATGCAATTATCATTCCTTTACACATGATTGGTATTTATCGTTATATATATCCTGTGTATATTGTAAATCTATATCTTATGACTAGGGACGCTTGTGTTGCGCCCGAAACGCGCCTGGTTTTATACAGTTTCCTTGGATCCTTGTTTTTAATGGCTTGTGAATAAACTGGATTTTAACGTTGGATGGTTGTGCAGGATTCCTTCCTCCCTCCTCCCCAATACAAAACCTCTGTGGACAGTGGTGTAATGATTGTGGTCATGACCTCTACAATGGAGCCCTGAGGTACCTGCTCAAATCCCTGGACAGATGGTGCTTGTAACTGTATTTGCGACCTCAAGAAACTTATACAGTTGAAAGTTGTGGCAGGACAGGAGCTTTTGCTTGCAAGTTGCAAACTGCTTTGGGCCTGTGGCTTGCCAGACGTTATAAGTACGGAGAACACATTAGGCATCGTTCCCAACTGTCCTGGATTCAGCTGGAATGTCCCTATTTGAGGGGGCAGTCCTCCAGTCCTCCAGTCCTTCCCCTGTAAGTGACTTCCACTTACTCTCTCTGTGTGAAGTCTTCTCTCGGAATCTTTGTCGCTCTGCAACTCCTTATCCTCAGGGGCGAGGCCAGCCGGCATCTCTCTGTTCTGTACACACTTACAATTAATTAAATAAGCAATTTTATTTATTTTTTGTAATCTGGTCTCTCCGGGAATCTAACCCACAGCCTCTGTAACTTTTGGCACCAGCTAAAGCTATGTATTTTTAATAAATAACAAAATGCTAAATAAAATAACAAAAGAAAAATGTAAATCAAATCAATATTTGGTGTGACCATCCTTTCCATTGAAAACAGAATCAAAGTATCAATTCATATAGATACAATTACATATAGTTTTTGATGGAATTCAGTAGGGAGGTTGTTCCAAACATCTTGAAAAACTAATAACAGATTTTCTGTGAATGTAGGCTTGTGTAAATCCTTTTGTTTCTTCATGTAATTCCAGACAAACTTGATAATGTTGTGTCTGAGATTACATGAAGAGATATGGTGACCAAAAAGCCCTGATCTCAATATCATTGCGTCTGTCTAGGATTATATAAAGAGACAGAAAGACAGAAAGATTTGCACAAGCCAGCAGAATTATCAAGTAGTCATATGCATTGAGGTATAGAGAGTATAAGGAGCCAATGGCCTGCACACAGGGCATCTACCTCACACCCTGGTCCTCCCTATACCTCAATGCATTTGACTACATAATATTCTTTAAAAATTATGTTGGCTTGTTAGACAGAAATCAGATTAAAACTATTATGTAATTGACAAAGAGCGTTGTTGGTCGAAACGTTGGACCTTTTCTTGCCGGATCAAAATAATATATTCACTTATTGCATCAATATCTTCGGTCTCCATCATCATTTCAGTGCTGATGTGAACACAGCCTGAAACCACGTTTTCCCTGGAGCAACTTTCATGGCTAGCATCATTTTCAAATGACAACTACTGGGCTGTCTTCAATTTAAAAAGGAGCTGAAGTTGTGAAATTCTAGAATGAGCTGAATCTGCATACTTGTTCAGTATGCCAACGTCTGCTCCATCTGTATGTTCCGTCACACAACTTTACTGTGGACTATAACATCCAAGAATGCTAATGAAAAGCTCTGACAAATGAGGACTTTCCATAAATGCTTGTGAAGGTGTCAGACAGTATTTCCCTGCTAATTTTATTATTTCCTGAAGAATAGAAGTGGAGGCGTATTATTAGTTATTGTTATTTTTCAGTACTATTTAAAAGGCTTTGGTAGGAATCCATTGTTGTGAAAAAATGCGTAGAATCTAATAATAAAAAATAAATATAATATATCTATTCATCATTGCTTAATAAACATGATCCTGACCGTATGTTAACCTTTTCTGTTAAGCCAATCTCAGTCAACACTTCAATTTATACATTTATGGTTTGAGGCCAGATACCAATGCCCCAGGTTAAACTCCTGCAGTGTCAGTTATAAAGGTCTTCTTGTGTTTACATGTTGAATGGAATTTGGCAAACCTGGTGGCATGGGAGCATGCAGACTTTGACATGTTTATTGCACGTCATGGGGCACTAATTGCAATGAAAACCTAGTAGCTACAGGTCATAAAAAATCCTTTTGTGAAAAAAAAATATATATGTAGAAAACTGTAATTGCCATGGTCGTCTTCTTCTTTTTTCGCACTTTACTCATTTGGCTTCAATTTTGAGAGAAAGGTTAAAAGGTCAGTTTAATTTCCAAATGGGAACAGTTTTATGATGTGTAAGTATTTCTAGAGACTTACACTTTTAGAATCAAGTGACAACTTAAAGTTGTATTTCATTTTTACACATTTGATTCTTTAAGGACTTTTAAAAAACATTGCAGTAATTATAGGTCAGTCTTTCTACTTTTATTAGATGGTAATTAAAAAAAATTATATATAAATGGTAGTAGTGTTAAACAATTACAGAATTTCCTCATGAAGTTCCAAGTTCAGAGCCAGGTGCTCAATTACACAGATATGATCTCACTCTCTTATGCAGAGATAGGGGCTGGAAAAGCTCCTGCACATTTCGGATGGCACAACACACCATCTAGGCAGCAGAGTGTTCCATGAAAGAGCAGATGTGGCACACTCAAGGAGGGAAGAGGCCCATTTAGAAGGGCATGATAACCACCATGTATGGTGTGCATTCACAAACGCCACACACTTTGGATAAGCACAGGTTCAGACATTCTGTAGTGAAGGTGGTACAATAGTGCCATAAGTAATGTATATCACCATGCCAAGTCACACAAGGTGAGGAGGTACTAGTTAGCAGTACAACCTGTAGGACAGCATACAGCCCAATAGAAATGGGCTGCCAAGTTGGTAGGGGCCTAAGTCAGCCACAAGACATATTGAGGAAAGGGGCTTGGTTCGATAGCAGAAGCTCAGGAGGAAATAGACCAATGTGCATAGGTGGGAGAGGGATTTTCCTTACCCAATACCACTTGAATTAAGTGGTGAAACACACAAGGACACAGTAAACGTATAAAAATACTCTGTTGTAAAAAAGTAACAGTAAACAGCAAGTGCTAGTAAAAAGGTGATAAAAAACAGGGTATTTAGTTGACACGTTTTTTGCAAAAATGTATACTAAGCTGCTCTACCAACGTCAAGTTAACCCACATCAGAGCAGTCCCTAACTGATGTATTTAAAAACTGATCATGTGTATAGTACCTATATGAGCGGATCTAACAGGTTATGTTCATGAGGACATGCTGCAGAGGATGGCATTTTATGTGCATGGCCCACAAGGGAAGGGTGGAGACCTCCCTAATCTTGCAAAAGCAAGAAACAAATTGAATACCATTGTACAAATACACATGATCAGTTTTTAAATACATCAGATAGGGACTTTCTCTGATGTGGGTTACCTTGACGTTGATAGAGCGGCTTAGTATACATTTTTTGCAAAAAACGTGTCAACTAAATACCCTGTTTTATCACCTTTTTACTAGCACTTGCTGTTTACTGTTACTTTTTTACCACAGAGTATTTTTATACATTTGTTTTCCTGTGTCCTTGTGTGTTTCAGTCTTTTGGTGGTGTGAACACTGTCCTACAGACTTGTTCACCATGTGCATGGCTCATGTGTTTGTATTGAATTAAGAGGTGCAGGCACTCTGGAGTGCTACTTACTGTGATCATGAATGCTGCTAACAGAAGAGATGTCATGTGGGAAAAGAATGAGTCTTCCACACTTCCACAGATATGGGTGCAGAGTACACACAGTGGCTTTTGGCACAATACTCCCACACATATGGGTGCAAAGTACACACAGCGGCTTTTGGCACAGTCCTTCCACTGAGACACCTGCAGAGTACACACAGTGGATTTTTTACAGAGTGCGCTACCTATCACTGTTCCTCACTCCAGCTGCATCCTGTCCCTACACTAATCAGAGCAGAATGGCGGCGGAACTCGTGATCCGGAATTTATACAGGCCAGGTCACGTGGTGCCAATCACAGCCATGCCAATACTTGGCAACAAACTTTCAACCAGCAGTATAAATGTGAACTTCCCTTTTAGGTTGCATAATGGAAGACTTAAAGGGAATCTATCAACAGGTTTTTCTGCCTCATTATAGAGCAGTATGATGTAGGCAAAGAGACCGTGACTCCAATGATGTATCACTTAGTATTAGAAGGTGCAGTGGTTCTGACACAATCAGAGTTCTTAGATTTAGCAATGCAGCAGTGCTGAGAAAGCTAACTTTGCCCACACCAGGCTTTCTGTGTATATAGTCTGTAGACCGTGAGCTGTTTAACACTGGAGGGGGTGGAGAAGAACAAGCCAGCTAGACACAGTAAGGGTAATCAACAAGGTGATAAAACCTTCAGTCTAAGCAAACAACAACACACAGGCTGACATGTGACACATCATTGAATTTTGTATTTTAACCCCTTCCTCATGCTGTACTCAGATTACATAGCCAAAACCTGCTGCCTAGGTGGTGGTCCAGGGTTTAACACAAATATTGTAATCCAGAGGCAGCTTCCTATGATTGAGGAGAACATTGAAACAGCGTCCTGATCACTGAGAAAACTCTGCAGCAAGCAGCACATTTAAAAGAAACTATGCACAATACTAAAAGGAACTTTAAAATGTGGTCATGTATACACAGTGTGTATGTTGCAGCACAGGTGTATACCTTCAAATTTCCAAATTTTGAAGAATAAGAAAGAAGGACACATACTGTGGCATGCTAAGTGAGCCAAAGCAATTTCTATTTTACCCCGGGCCACTACACTAATCTTGCCCAGTTCTTTATATGGAGCTTTTCATGGGGATTAGAGTATGACTTTAAGTGGCAGAATGAGAGGGAGGCTGTGGTTAAAATTAGAGGGAGAGAGTGGGGGCAGGGGCTCTTAGTGTAGATTAGAGGGAGATAGTGTGTGGTGGGGAATCTTTTTTGGAGATTAAAGGAGGACGCTTTGTAGCAGGGGGCTCTTTGTGGGGATTAGGTGGAGACACTAGATAACTGACACTCTTGGTGGGGAGTAGTGGGAAATGCTGGGTGGCAGAGGCTCTTGGGAATTAGAGGGCGACAGAGAATATCAAAGGATCTTGGAGAGGATTAGAGGGAGATATTTTGTGATGGATTCTTGGTGGAGATTAAAGGTGGACACTAGGTGGCATGGGCTCTTGGTGGGGATTAGTGTGAGACAATGTGTGGCAGAGATTCTTAGTGGGGGGTTAGAGGATTTGAGGTGATACTATGTGTCAGAAGCTCTTGATGGGGATTAGAGGGGGACACTGGGTGGCAGGGTCTTTAAATTACAATTACAGGGAGACACTGGGCGGCCGGGCATCTTTGTGTGGATTAGAGGAAGACACTGGGCTGCAGGGGATTTTAAATGGAGAGTGGGCATTGAAAAACTAATTCACTGAAGCATCTAGGAATACAGAACACAGGGAAACAGGATCTTCATGAGCTCCATGACCTTCCTTTAAGTATGATAGACAAATAAAGCAACTGACCTCTGCAATCAGTTCAGTGCTGCAAAGTAAACCACTTATAATGGCAGCTAGGCTGGATGGAGGGAAGGAGGACTCTTCACACTTCCCCCTCCTCCTCTCCACTCACCTGGATGCACAAACTAATATCACTACTGGCCTCAGCCTGTGTTACAACACCAGCAGGGGGCAGCATAGCGATGTTACAATCTAGGGGACGCAATAATCATATCTTCTTTAAAACCGAGGAGAGATCATGAATTATTAATGCTGCTGAATAAGACAAAATGGTGGGCACCCCCTAAGAATAGCCGGAGATCGACCCAATGCATATATCCAGCAACTAAGAAATGTAGAGAAAAGATATGCAAAATATGGGGATCTTGCAATTAAAATTGTAACAAAATGATAATCTTTAATGACAACATGATAAACACATCCAACATGGACAATTAAAAACAATTAAAAATCCAAAACAGTTTGCTAAACCTGACCAGTGATAAAGCACAGGTTCTACCGGTACCAACCATCAGGCGTAAGGATAAAACATATGTGGCATAGTAGCAAAAGCACAAACAATAATGCCTGCAAGAACCAGACAAATAAAGGCCCAAACAATTTAGATACAAAGCATTCAGGCTAAACTCTCACAGAATTATAGTGTGTAGCATATATAAGGTGCAGATGCATATGAAACAAGTGCAAATGCGTGGAAAACAGGCAAAAAAAACACCCGTAATAATGAATAACACCACAGTCCCAAAGGATCCCACCTTAGTACATAAATGGAGAGCAAGCAGGCAAGATGACAAATGAGACAATCAGACTATACCCAAAAGTAGAAGACACAATCTCTAAAAAGTATAGATGTGTTCCATGGGCTGCATGAAGCCAAGACGCAGTTGTGAATAACACCTGAGAAAATAAAGTTAAGGCCGGGTAAAAGAACCCACGCGTATCGCTACCAAGGTGTAGCTTCCTCAGGGGTAAGAAGGTATGTAAGAAAAAAATCCTATTGCCCATATTTATGTAGGATAAGCTATAATTAATCTAATTGTAATAAATACCTGCTGTGTGTCACATGAAAACTGGAGAAACAGCGTTCCAGGGGGAGGGCATGTTGTTAGGACCCACATGGTAAATGCCCAATCAATGAGGTGGAGTGCTTCACCCACCTCCATAGTCAAGGGCGGAAGTGGACGGCAGCAATCTATTGCCCATGTGTGCCCGGTTTATGAAGAGACCGGAAGTCACTAAAATATAGACTGCATAGAAACATGTCACGGCGAGCATAGCAAAAATTAGGAGAATGTATATGTGCAGTCGTACATATAGAAGATCATTATTATGACCAACATGAATGCACATCGCATTGAATATGCCGCTCCGATGACGTATAAAGACAAGGGCGGAAGTGAACAGCTGCAATCTCATTGCGCATTCGAGCCCATTCAATGGTAAGACCGGAAGTCACACGTAATACGCCGCATAAACACAAGTGTTAGCGAGTGTAGCACAACTTAGAAGACTGCATTTGCGTAGACTTGCATGGATGAGGTCACTACCATGACCAATCAAAATGAGCCGCATTAATGTAAATCGTGGCAAAAATACCACTGCAATGACATACATGGTAAAGGGCAGAAGTAAGGAGCCAGAGTCTATTGCACATGCGCGCCTGGTCAACAAAGAGATCGGTAATCAATCATTATTAATGCTGCTGAAGCTGCCTGCGCAATTCCCCCTCTTTTATATATGCTTCTCGGAGCCAGCTGTGAGAGCTGTGTGTAGTAGAGGTTTTTGTTTGTGTGTATATAGAAGAGTTGTGTGTTTATGTAGCTGATGTGTATCTGTATAAAGCAGAGTTAAATGTGCATATACTATGCATGCAGCAATATTGCATATATGTGTGCACTGTAAAAAGTGTACATAATGTGGGTGCTGTAAAGTGTATAATGCACATGCTGCCGAGAAATAATAAAAATAGATATATTAACTCCCTATTCTACCATAGTGTATTCAAATTTGTGATATTGACCTGTCCAATTCTTAATGCTATATGCGTACGTTCAGGATTTAAAGCAGAAATTTCCAGAGCATTTCTGCATCTCCTTGGCAGGAAAAGCGCTCCGGAAAAAACATGCGTTTTTCTGCATTTTGATGCAGTTTTTGAAGCGGTTTTTGAAGCGTTTTTGTACATCGATGAATGTTTTTTGGAGCTAAATAAAGTTATTTGGTGGGACATTGCTTAAACCCTTGGATTACCATCAGAACTGGGGTGAGTATATTGGTTAATTTAAATGATTAAAAGAATGTGTCTGTTGTATTTCAAATAAAGTGCTCTGTGTCTGTGTGTTTATTTAATTCTTTACTTTACTTTAATTAGGTTTAGTGATGAAAGAGTCTGATTGTCACCTTGTCATCACCAAACAAAAGAGCAATGTGTCAACTAATCCCATTTGCCCAATGTCATTAGCATTTCCATTCATGTAATTTCTGGGGCAGCTGTAAGCTGCTATTTTTAGCATAGGAAGGAGACCATTATAATGAAGGTAAGATTGGAGACATATCCCGGCCCCCTCACACCACTCCAACGCCGTTTCGCTCCTCACTTCGGAGCGGAAGTGTCTGCTAGGGCGCATGCGCGACTGGCGGCGCCCGATAGAAAGGCGCTTGCAATTAATATTCATGGATGGCAGTGATTGAAATGTATACAAGACGTTCAGCTGCCATCCATGAATATTAATTGCAATTCCTTTCTATTGGGCGCCGCCAGTCGCGCATGCGCCCTAGCAGACACTTCCGCTCCGAAGTGAGGAGCGAAACGGAGATGGAGTGGTGTGAGGGGGTATGTCTCCAATCTTACCTTCATTATTATGGTCTCCTTTGTTTGCCATATTATTAATGTAATCCCCTGCTTTGGGGTTCAGACATGATTTGACTCCTTTCAGCCAAACCTCTTTTTGAAGTTTCCATTCTTTCAGCAGCAATTAATATATTTTCCTCTCTTTATGGTATTTATACACTTGGTAATCAATTGATATATATATATATATGTATTTTTTGTACAAGCACTTTACATTAATTTATATGTATTGATTTTTTGGTACCTTTTGTGTTTGTTATAACACATATATTTATTTTAAGCTGCTAATAGAGGTGATCATGTGTATTTACTGGCAACCCAAATTTGGGTGGTACAAAATATATGTATCCATTTTAAAGAAGACCTATGTTTAATTTTTGTTGTGGACATCCCTCTCCCCCCTCCTGAGCTGTATTTTATTTATGTTTTATATATTTTTAACTGTTTGTCTTGTTGTCTGTTTTTATTTGTCTTTATTGAATGAAATAAAATATATGAATTACACTTGATAGTGTTGTAGTCCCTTGTATACCTTTCTTTTGTGGTTTAGTAATGGAAGGCGCCTATAAGACGCCCCGATTACTAACCGCGTAGAAAAGTTATAGCCGCCTTTTCAATAATTACATGGCCAGAATAAAGCATTTTAATGAAATAAAAAACACACGGTTTTAAAAAAATTTTTTATTGCGCTGTCAGTCATCGAAGCCTTTGATCTTCTGAAAAAAACGTGAAATAACAACCATATCCCTCACCTGTCCGCCGTCACGACGCAGTCCACAATTGCTGCCAACGATTGTCCCTCAGCCATCCGGGTCACTTCTACAGCAGTGACATCAGCAATCACTGATGTCACTGCTGTAGAAGATATCAATGTATACTGACAGGAGTGTAAAATCACTCTGTCAGAGTACATGCTGCTGGACTGAGGTCACTGGGGTTCATCAGCTGATCAGCCCCAGTGAGCTCACCACCAGTACTGGTGGGAATATTCTTGAGAATGTTCCCACAGTGAGTTCACGTGAGCGATCAGCTGATCGCTCATGTGACCGCAGATCTTGGAAGCAGTACACTGCAGGGAGCAAGAGCATTCCCAGCAGTATACTGCCGGCTGCAGGGCTGAAGACATCGCCGGGGACCGAGGACCAGGAGGACACCGGGGGGCGCCGGACAGGTGAGCGTAGTGTTTTTTTTATTTTTACTTTTTTTTTTTCTTTTTTTAACCGCATGGTGTCGGGCTTGGCTGAGGAGACTACTGCTCCCCCCAGCCACGCTGCTCTTGCTGTTATCAGTGAGAGCAGTGGTCGGATGAGAGGAGTAGTAGTCCTCCTCTGCCAACCTAGGTACCACCCGCAGCGCGTTTGGGCAGCGAATTCGTTCTTATATTATACCTGCGGATTTGCTGCGGTTCAATTCAAGTCAATGGGCGAGAATTCATGGTGGAAATGTGCGCACAATGGACATGCTGCATTTTTTTCCGCAATGGTAATCCTGAGCGGAAATTTCCACATCATGTGCACAGCACATCAGGATTACCATTGCAATACCTGGCAGACGGATTACATAGCATTTTCACTGTGAAAAACTGCCGCGAAAATGCATCAAAAACGCTACGTGTGCACATAGTTTACACCACTGTGGGAGTTTTAACTGCTGATCACTAAACTTGGGGTACATTTTATATTAAGGTGCAACAAATATGGTAAATCCAATAAATACGGTAAATAGAGACTAAATAAATACATATGGATATTAAAAGAAGCTCCAAAGTTCATTAGACAGTGTCAGTGACATGCAAAAATAATATAGTCTAAAAAAAATCCCCAAAATTTTGATGTGCTGTTAAGATGTTAAGAAAACATTTTTACCATCTGTATTGAGAGACACATTTTTTAAATTTCTATCTTCCACTGACTTTTAAAAATGCAAATAACTTTGATCCACAACTTTGAATCCAAAACTTGATAAATAAATTCTAAAGTACTTCTAGATATGAGCAGTTTCTGTATTGAGATGTGATGTCATATAGAGAGCATTCACTAGAGGGCATCATAATACCAGGAAAATAGGTTTCTCAAAGGCTTTTCTTGTCCTCTTGTAATAATTGTGACTAGTTAAAGTTATGGTCGTTCACATTAAATATTTTTTTTTTAATAACAGAAACCACCAATTAGGGCAGGATCCACCAACAATTTTAACCATATTTTTATTTAAGTAAAACAATGGTTCAAACTTTTTCTGGCATTAGGACTTTAGGCTGCCTGAAATTTTGTTTCTGAACTATGTAAGTATCACCAGGATTGACTGGTAACGCCCTTTTATCCTTCTAGTTGAAATTACATATTGGTTCACCATTGTCAGACAAATACTTTATCTAGGTCCCATTAAAGTACATTTTATTATAATATAGAATTCTGTAAAGCATGCAAGTAAGCAATCTTTTTCTTTCACTGCTTTTTTATTTAAAATGTTTGAGATTTGCATTAGTTTTCAGCAATGAACCCACTCCTCTTCCGGCCAAGGCACCTAAAAGAGCTAAAGATTCATTGTGGAACTCTGACTCTGTGATGAAAACTCCTTTGCAAGCATCAAATGAGCACCATGGCACATGGAGACAAAAGTCATTCAATTCTCTTAACCTAGTGTTCAAGAACTGCACATGAAACCATAAAATTATTTCAAACTGCAGTGTCCAAAACTTATTACAAACTTTAGATAATAGACACCGCTTACATATGCATAAACATGATGAGCGAATATGTTCGAAAAACGATAGCAAATTTCAAATTCGGCACGAATATGGCACATTCGCATTTATGATCGGAAACCCGAGCATTTTTTCTTAAAATCGGCAAAAATCGGTAAAATTGTGGGAAATTATTGTGTGTTGCACCTAAAGTATTTTATCACTTTGGCTAGGATAGTAGTGGTGTATGATGAGCGGGGGGACGTATTTGATGAAGGGAGGGCCTGTAGAGCGCTCACAGGAGCTCAGAGCAGCGGCGTGCTTGTAATCTTTTTTTTTTTTTCCCTAACTTTGTGTGCAAATCGTGGCTAGCCAGTTAGGGGGCAGGAACCATTTACACTGTCCAGACACAAGGTCTTGTGCCATTGGCTGCCGAAATCACATGTCCCTCTCTATATTAAGAGCAGACATGTTTTAGCGCCATTTTGTCATTATAACAGGTCACAGAGGCTGCTGCTAATGCTGCTCCCGGATTCATTAGAGATTTTAGCTAGTTAGCTAGGCAGTTGCTTCTAAATCAGATAGTTTAGTTAGCTAGTGTCCTGTGTGGCTGTGAAAATCAACCTTCCAGCAGATTTTTTTTTTCTGGTGCCATTACATAGGTCAACACAAAGACAGCAGGGCACACATCATAGAAGTCTGTTGTGCACTGCTTCTATTGTACTCCATGCACAAGTACACTTTTAAAAATCGATTTTCTTCAGTTGCTAGCTAGTGTTGAGCCACCCCCGTAGTGCTCGAGTTCGGTTCGTCGAACACCCGTATGTTCGCCGAAATGTTCGTCGAACATCTTTAAAACCAATGGCAGGCAAACAAAAACACATAGGAACACATAGAAAACACATTCAAAAGGTGTCCAAAAGCTGACAAACTGCTCAGAAGACACAACTACCACATGGAAAAGTGACAAGTACATATAGTCAAGCGAAAAAAAAAGAGGTGGAGGAGTAAAAGGAGGGTGAGACACAGATATAGGCATGTCATGCCCTTCTAAAACCAAAAAAGTGCGAAGCCGACACGGCCAGTCCGTTCCTGCCCGTGCGACCTCCGTGTCGCCGGGTTTGCGCCAGAGCTGCAGTGGACCCTGATGGTCAACCCCTCTCTCCCAATACTGGTGCCTGTCCGCTGGTGGGTCGAGCGAGCCCTCCTGCGGTGGAGGCAGGTCTAAGCTTTTTAATTTAAATTGTCTCTCTAATTTGAATGAGTACACTTTAAATCCTTTTACAAGGATATATTGGAGGGCAAGTCTGATGCCAGCAGCCGCGGGAATTCCAGCTCCCATAGCGTCCACTAAAGCTGCTGCAGTTAAAAAGTTTTTATAAGGATCGAGCTCGGCGGTCCACCGCAAGGCGTCCTACCGCCAGTCCCAGTCCCTGAGACTTGGGATGCTCTTCACTGAGTGTCCCGGGGGCCCGAAGCATTTCCTTTGAAAAAATTAAGTGTCCAAACTACAGGTGGTGTAGCTTGCTTAACAGCTGGGATAATCCACTGACTAGCAGACACTGCTACTAGGCACAAAAGTATTTCCTGGGCTAGATGCACTTAAAAATTTGTGATTAGGTACTCTCGTTGGATGCTGAGAAAGCATTCCATAGAGTCTCCTGGCACGCCATATATTATTCTCTTAAAAAGCTTGGGGTAGGGGTCTATGGGACCCTTTTATAGCCAAAATCACGGCCCTGTATCGCAATATGTCACCTAGGCTGAAGATAAATGGAACATTTTCATCACCTTTCATAATCACCAATGGGACAAGGCAGGGATGTCCTCTGTCCCCTCTCTTATACATCCTAGTGATGGAGCACCTGCTCTCATCAATTCGCCATAACCCCAATATTAGGTGGATTGAGGTGGGAGGCACCGAGTACAGGTGCTCTGCATTTGCTGATGATGTCCTAATATATATTACTCAATCACATATATCCATCCCTGCTGTTATGGCTGAAATAGATCACTTTGTTACATGGTCAAATTATAAAATCAATGCAGTGAAATCTGAGGGCCTCGATGTCTCCCTCCCCAAATCCATTCAGGATTCCATCGAGTCCAACGTTCCCTTTGCCTGGCCCTCACAGGGTATCAAATACTTAGGAATTCCTATTCATAGAGACCTCTCCCATCTATGTTATCTTAATTTTGGGCCCTTTATTGAACAACTCCATACAGACCACTGTTGGCAAGTAAGAACTGTAAGATTCACTACGTGAACCACTGGTGTTTTGTGGAAAAGCACATGTACACTGTGTTCCAAATTATTATGCAAAAAGTGTTTAGGAGTGATAAGGGAATAATTTGTTTGTTTGTCAGTTAAACTCATTGATGGTGATTTGTGTCAGGGCTCTTTATATCACTGTAAGCAATTGCAGACACCTGTGCTAATTAGTTTGGCAGGCGTGTCCAATGAAAGGCAAGACTACTTAAGAAGGCTCTCTCACATTATTAAGCAGCCTACATTTTCTGCCAAAATGGGAAAGAAAAAGGATGTGTCGGCTGCTGAGAAGCAACAAATTGTGGAGTGTTTAGGTCAAGGCATAACTACAATCAACATTGCCAAGACACTTCATCCTGATCATCGCACAATCAAGAAGTATGTAGCTGATTCACAGTACACACGTGTGCGTGCTGATAAGAGAAAATTGAGGACTCTTTCCTACAGGCAATTACGTCAGGTTAAAAGAGCAGCGGCAAAAAAGCCTTGTCATAGCAGCAGACAAGTTTTTGAAGCTGCTGGTGCCTCCAACGTCCCCTGAACAACAAGATGCAGGGTCCTTCAGAGGTTTGCAGCTGTGCGTAAGCCATCCTGTCGACCTCCTCTATCCACTGTACACAAGCAGAAACGGCTCTAGTGGGCCAAACAATACATGAAGACTGACTTCAAAACTGTTTTCTTCACCGATGAGTGCCATGCAACACTCGATGGTCCAGATGGATGGAGTGGAGGATGGCTGGTTGATGGACACCCCATGCAAACACGGCTACGGCGCCAACAAGTAGGAGGTGGAGTAATGTTTTGGGCTGGAATCATGGGGAGAGAGATTGTCGGCCCCTTTAGGATCCCTGAAGGGGTAAAGATGAACTCCATAATGTATGTGGAGTTTCTCAAACAGCACTTCCTGCCATGGTTCAAGAATAAGAACCGTGTATTCCGCAGCAAGATCATTTTCATGTATGATTATGCACCATCTCATGCTGCACATAACACATCTGCATCTCTGGCTGCTATGGGCATAAAAGGGGACAAACTTATGGTGTGACCCCCATGCTCCCCTGACCTCAACCCCATTGAGAACCTCTGGAGCATCATCAAAAGGAGTGTCTATGATGGCGGGAGGCAGTTCACATCTAAGCAACAGCTCTGGGAGGGTATTCTGTCCTCATGCAAAGCAATTGAAGCAGAAACCATCCAAAACCTGACAAATTCAATGGACGAGAGAGTTCAGAAGCTCCTTTCGAACAAAGGGTACTATGTACAAATGTAACATCACCTAGAATAAAGTTTTGAGTTGAAAACTGTTTGATTTCAGTTTCTAATAACCTGCTAATGCTTATAATTTCAAAAATGACCATTTTTTTGTTCTTTATTAAAATGAAAAGGTTGATCAAAGAGTGTGGGGGATCTAAGAGTGTGGCAACCCAGTAGTCAGGATTATTTCGATTTCTGACAATCTGAGGGTCATGTTGCAGGTAGTGCAGCAAGAAGGCACTCATGTGTCTTGCGCATCTAGGAGCCCCAAAATTATTTTCCGGGCTACATGCAGCTAAAAATTATTATTAATTTGAAAGCTGGTGGAGCTTAGTATAGATGGCCTAATAGAATCAGTACTGCAAACTGCTACAAGGCCCAAATTATTTTCCAGCCAAGATACAGTTAAACATGATTAGTAATTTTAAATCTGGTGGAATTTAGTATAGATGGCCTTACAGAATCAGCACTGCACACTGCTACAAGGCCCAAATTATATTCCAGCCAAGATAAACATGATTAGCAATTTGAAAGCTTAAAACGGTTGGTGAGGTGATTTTAACAAATCATCAAGCTTTTACTCTCCCCGGGATGACACAGGGGTAGAAAAGTCGTTTCGGATCCATGATTTGTTCATCTTTATGAACGTGAGTCTGTCTACATTATCAGTGGAGAGCCGCGTGCGCTTATCTGTCAGCACACCACCAGCAGCGCTGAACACACGTTCAGACAGAACGCTGGCTGCGGGGCATGACAAGATCTCCAAGGCGTAAGTGGCTAGCTCTGGCCATTTATCCAGATTGGAAGCCCAAAAAGAGCAAGGGTCCAGTGACACAGTCGTGGCTTCAATGTTTACTTGGAGATACTCCTGTACCATCGTCTCTAGGCGTTGACTATGTGTCAGACTTCTTGTCTCCTGAGGCCTTGCAAAGGATGGGCTAAAAAAAGTGTTGAAATGATTCTGCAAATTGATGTTACCAGCAGATACTGTGTTTCTGTTACGTTTTGAGTGCTGAACACTAGACGGTCCCACGTTGGCAAGTTGGAACTGTGAGATTCACTACGTGCACCACTGGTATTTTGTGGAAAAGCACATGTAAGATTCTGCAACAGTCTCTGCTGATACTCCTGCATGCGTGCATCCATTTCTATGGCAGGAATAATTTCTGCAAATTTACTTTTGTACCGGGGATCTAACAGTGTGGCAACCCAGTAGTCAGGATTATTTCTAATTCTCACAATTCGAGGGTCATGTTGCAGGTAGTGCAGCAAGAAGGCACTCATGTGTCTTGTGCATCCAGGAGCACCAAGTCCCTGTTGTGTTGGTGGCGAGGTAACAATCATGCTTCCTTCCTCTGCCCTCTCCCCCCAACCTCGCACAACAGAAATGTGATCAAGGTCTCCCTCATCTGATGAGTCTTCCATCAGTTCATCCTCCACTTCTTCCTGGGCTCCTGCACCTTCCTCACTAGTTTGGCTGCTACCATGCGCCCTGGTAAAACCATCTCTCCCACCCTCACATGCCTGCCGCCTTGGTGCTGCCGACCGTCTGGACCTTGCAGATGTTAGCCCTTCCGCATACAACTCCTCCTCCTCTACTTACTCCACCTCCTCTTGTGCCACCACCTGACTCCGAATTCTGTTTAACATGTGCTCCAGCATGTAAATCACAGGAATAGTCATGCTGATAATGGCATCGTCAGCACTAAACATCTTCGTCGCCATTTCAAAACTGTGCAGAAGGGTGCATAGGTCCCTGATCTGAGACCACTCCTCCAGCGTGATTTGCCCCACCTCTGGATCTCGTTGGCCCAGGCTATACGTCAGAACATATTGCACCAGGGCTTGTCGGTGCTGCCACTGTCACTGCGACATTTGCAGAGTTGAATTCCACTGGGTAGGCACATTGCATTTTAGCCGGTGAAGTGGCAGCCCCAACGACTTCTGTAGAGATGCAAGTCGCTGAGCTGCGGGATGCGAACGGCAGAAGTGAGCACACAGCGACCGTGCCCTCTGCAGAAGGCCATCTAGTCCGGGATAGTGGGCTAAAAATTGCTGGACAACCAGGTTCAACACGTGAGGCATACAAGGCACGTGTGTGACATTGCCCCGGCGAAGGGCCGCACCGAGGTTTGCAGCATTGTTGCACACGGCCTTCCCTGGTTTCAGGTCCAGTGGAGACAACCATTCATGAAACTGGTTCTCCAGAGCTGACCACAACCCCTCAGCTGTGTGACTCACATTTCCAAGACATTTCAAAGTAAAAACCGTCTGATGACGTTGAGCCCTGCTGCCAGCATAGTAAGGAGGTGTGCAGGATCCCTTCTGCACAGTTAGAAAGCTTGTGGCATGACCAGACAGGCTTTGGGTGCAGGTGGAGGACCGAGAGGAGGTTGAAGAGGCAGAAGCAGTGGAGGAACTTCGAGATAAAGAGGATTCACGCACAACTCGTGGGAACGGCAAGACTTGGACAGCAGCCCCTTGTCCTGCTGTCACCATAGTTACCCAGTGCCCAGTCAGCGACATGTAATGCCCCTGTTCATGCCTACTCGTCCAAGTGTCTGTGGTGAAATGCACCCTGTCACACACAGAGTTTCTCAAAAAAGCGGTGATGTTGTGTGAGACATGCTGGTGGAGAGCAGGCACACCTTTCTTTGAGAAGTAGTGCCGACTGGGCATCTGGTGCTGGGGCACTGCGACGGTCATAAGTCTTAAAAATCCAGGCGGAAAGGCAGCATTTCTGTAGCCAAGAGCTTGCAGATAGTGAAATTCAACCTCTTAGATTTCTCATGGCTAGGAGGAAATGGTCTTTTACTTGTCCACATCTGAGGGACCGAGGGCTGGCTGTTGTGCTTAGATGGGGTTGAGAAGGGTGTCCCCGGCAAACTGACGGTCTGTGAGGAAGATGCAGGCGGACATGTTAGGTTGCCTTGATCCAAAGGTGGTGCTATCGATGTCGGACAGCGCTGAACACCAGCTGGTGTTTCCACCTCCAAAGAAAATGATGACCTGTCAATCACGCTGGCTGTTGTGGGTAAAGAGGAGGCAGGTCTGCGTCCCAAAACAGGTGTGACTGCTGTCCCCCCAGTCACAGAGGATGAAGAGGCCGCGGATGCACAAGATGTGGCAGATGGTGGTTGGCCCGGCCGGCTAGGCCGCATTGTAGCACAGTGAGCTTCCCACTGCAACTTATGCTTCATATCCATGTGCCGGTTCATGCATGAAGTACTCAAACTATGTATTTTTTGGCCTCTACTTAGCTTTTGCTGACAAATGTTACAGATAACACGAGTTGGGTCATCTTTATCGATCTGAAAAAATGCCCAGGCTATGCAAGGCTTAGCACCCATGCGACCTGAAGAGCCACCATGACTTGTGGTCAGAGGCAGAGTTGTGTTTAAGGATGCAGTTGTTGACTTGCTTCCAGTACTACGTCTCTTTCCAGGAAGGTGCAACCTGACCTCGTCGTCACTAGCATCCTCCTCCACCTCCTCTGCTGACCTCATCGACTGGCTGACAGTAAGTGGGATCTCCAACCTCGTCATCATCACCCTGTGTGTTATCACACCAGTCGTCCTCAGAGCCAACCTCTTCCTGCCCTGACAAAAAACTAAAGTTGTCGCTCCAATCAGGTATTTGAGTCTCATCATCGTCTTCCTCATTGTCTCCACCAACAGGAGTTACAGTTTGGGAACGAGTGTCTACATTATGGTCAGAACCTTCTGCGTCTGGTCCTGGATCCGACTCATAAAGATTCTGGGCATCAGTGCAGATCATTTCCTCATCTGGATTTACAGAAATTCTGGAGGCGACCTCTGATTCCCAGGCTATAGTATGAGTAAACAGCTCTGTAGACTCAACCATCTGTTCTACCCCAAACTCAGACGGGCAGCTGGAGACTTGGGAGCTGTGAGGAAGCAAGTGCGATTTGGGTGACACCTCTGAGGACTGGAGTATTTGTGATGTTGAAGTTGATGTGGAGTAGAGCCCACTTAAAGGAGCACTTGATATCCGTTGAAGCACCTGCTGTTTTTGTGTCTCATCTGGAATTTGTAGCGATTGGCGTGGCTGTAAGAAAAAGGATCTTATCACATTGTCCGCTAAAAGAAGTAGACATCTTAGTTTGGCTGGAAGATGGTCTGTCTTCTGCAGATGTTACTGTTGCTTTAACACCTACCCCACAGACACAACCTTTTTTTCCCTTCCCAACACACCTATTCCCCTTTCCACCAGCAGCAGGCCTTTTTCCACTCATTTTGGTGGTTAACTAATTCACAACTCTGGAGTTGTTTGCACAAAAAACAATGGATGGGAACCGAGCAGAGCTGAGTGGCCAAACTGTGGTATTAGCCCAAAAGTATTGGCTGGGTTAGATGCAGTAAAACAATTTTATTACATACACAGGTGGTGGAGGTTAGTATAGATGGACTAATAGAACAAGTCCCACACACTGCTACAAGCCCAAATATTTTTTCAGAGCTAGATGCAGATAAAAATTATTTTTAATTTGCAACCTGGTGGAGGTTAGTATAGATGGAATAATAGATCAAGTCCCACACACAGCTACAAGCCCAAATATTTTTTCAGAGCTAGATGCAGATAAAAATTATTTTTAATTTGCAACCTGGTGGAGGTTAGTATAGATGGACTAATAGAATGATGCTATGCCCAAAAGGTTTTACTTGGCTAGGTGCAGTAAAAAAAAGTGTATTCTATACACAGGTGGTTTAGCTTGCAACACAGATAGGCTACTTCACTGACTAACACACACTGCAAGGATTTGTTAGAGGCATCTTTAGGAGGATAGATACCCATCATGCAGAGGCTACCTTGTCATGATTGATTGGCATATATGAATTTGCCAATTTATGCGCCAAGAGCCTTCATTTTTTGTAAATACATTTTATTTAGCAATGATGCGGTTTAGCTCTTATGTTATCAGTGTTTGCATATGTCTTGGCCCTTACAGCGTGCTGCTGTGCTTTCTTATTGTATGTTATGGAGTCATTGCAGCGTTCACCTGTTCACACTATATGGAGGTGCTGGTCAAGTTTTTTGTTTTCTAGCAGTTTCCATAAGCCACCTTGTCATTTTGTGGCATTGAAATTCAGCTGTATGCAGAGTAAAAAAATCTATTTTTTTCTGTGAGTAATTTGATGCAGCACGCCATAAGCCACCTTGTCATTTTGTGGCATTGAAATTCAGCAGTATGCAGAGTAAAAAAATCTATTTTCTTCTGTTACTAAAGTGATATATTAGGAGATCTCAGTTTGAAATTATTTGGAGCATATCTTGCATGTTATATAGGCCTCATCCATACTAAAAAAAATTCTTCTGTTACTAACGTGGTACAGTAGGGGAGATCTCAGTTTGAAATTATTTGGAGCATATTTTGTATGTTATACAGGCCTCATCCACACTATAAAAAAATTTTCTTCTGTTCTGTTACTAATGTGATACAGTAGGGGAGATCTCAGTTTGAAATTGTTTGGAGCATATCTTTTATACATGCCTCATACACACTAAAAAATACTTTCTTCTCTTAATAACATGATACAATAGGGGACATCACAGGGTTCCAAGGTTCCAAGTTAGGGTGGATTATTGTGATCGAGAGGGGCTGGTGATACCAGAAAAATTGTTAGTGAAGGTGTAAGAGCCGAGGAACAAATGGAGGAGGAAGAGGTGATGGGCGAGCAACTGTCAGGAGATGACGAGGATAATCATCCCCTCTCTGTTGTTCGTGGTTTTCAGGAGGGTATGGAGGAAACAAGCATCAGAGTTACCCAGCCACCAACACAGCATGGGCTTGGACCTCATGGAAGAGCCTGACATATGAGTGCCTTCTTGCTGCACTATCTGCATCATGATCCCAGTTTTGTTATGATTCGAAGTAGTGCTGACTACTGGGTTGCCACTCTGTTAGATCCACATTATAAGAGAAAATTTTGCCAGATGCTTTCCACCCTGGAAAGGGACCCGTGAATGCTGGAGTATCGAAACACGCTTTTAAACAACCTTAAGAGGGGTTTTCCCCAAGACAGCAGTGAGGCACACAGTGTGCATCGCAGTTCTACACTTCCAACCTCCGGCACATCAATTTGTCAGCACCAAAATATTAGCAGCAGCAGCAGTGAAAGTGGCGGAAGCAATTTTTGGGAGTTCTTTCACACATTTTTTAGACCAGCTCGTGCACCAGCACAACAGAGTACAAGTCTGACACTTGGTGAACGACTGGAGAGGATGGTGCAGGAGTATCTAGAACTCAATATTAATACCATCAGGGAGGGTTTGGACCTTTTAGCATTTTGATCTTCAAAAATGGATGAATGGCCTGAGTTTGCCTTTTATGCCTTGGGGGGTTTATCATGCTTTCTCTCAAAATGTGTCTGCAGCACTGCTGGTCGTGTCTTGACAGATAAGAGCAGCTTGCTGTCCCCTGAAATTGTTTGGAGCATATCTTGTATGTTATACAGGCCTCATCCACACTAAAAAAAAATTCTTCTGTTACTAACATGATACAGTAGGGGAGATCTATGTTTGAAATTGTTTGGAGCATATCTCCTATGTTATACAGGCCTCATCCACACTAAAAAAATACTTTCTTCTGTTACTAACGTCATACAGCAGGCCAGATGTCAGTTTCAAATTTTTGGGTGCTGATATTGTTTTCCACAAAAGGATACACATGATAAAATCAAAATTGGCTTTCTTTCTACTGTGGTATATAAAATAGGCTACATTTCATCTTTAAATTCTTTGGTGCAGATATTGTTCTCCACACAGGGGTCACATTAGTGATGAGCGAGCACTAAATATGCTCAACTTAGAAATTCAGCAGTTTCTCAAAACCTACCCAGATCTGCCAGAGCTGCTTGTGAAAGAATGCCGCGTGTGTGCCCATTTCAGAAAGTCAGCTACAGCTTCCGCCCCCTGGCAGTGCTTCAGCAGTGTTTGCAACTTTCAGCTCAACAACTGGTGTGCGATGTCACCACACATTTGAAATCAGCGATGCAGATGTTGGAAAGGATTTGTGAGCAACAGAGGGCAGTTGTTGAGTAGCAGGTTCAACACGCCCATTGAATTCAGGTCAGCCTCCCCACATAAGAGCTCATGAGTGAACAAGGATGTGTGACATCTGTGTTATCTTCCAAAACTTTGAGGACTCCACCAAGAAGGTGAGCGGCGATGACACCTTAATTAGCATCACCATCCCGCTTCTCTGTCTACTGAAATGCTCGCTGCTCACAATTGCAAGCGGAGCAAGGAACTATACAGGGTGATGCTACACAGCCCAGCCTCATTTCATCTCAACGTAGATTGGGTGATAATGAGGAGGAGGATGAGGAGGAAAACATGGACAGTTGTCCTTTTGGTGAGGGCATGGGAGTCTTGGCTGTCTTGGAAGTTTTGATACCCCTCTTTCAGTCTGTGGGAAAGCTGTATGAGTTTCATTTAATGATGACCTTCAGTGGCCTAAACCGTGGCTTTGCTTATGCACGTTATTTCTCAAAATGCATTGCAGATTAGGCCACTGCCCAACTGGAGTACCGACGGTTGTCTCTATACAGTGGTCCCCACACTATTCAGGTAACTTATCCTATGTCTGTATTGGGTAGGCATTAGGATGCACATGCATAGGTTCCTTGTGACCACTAGTTCTATTTTCAGATAGCTGGTATATATGAGGACTTTAAACAGGATTATATTCCTATTATAGTTACTACTTGGATTCCTCTATATACCTTTGTACACAATATTGTGCAGTGTACACAAAATTTTGGCCGTGTGCTCCAGGGATGTCCACTTGTGCATCCCTGTGTATGTAATTCATTCACCTTAATTGTATGTTTTTTAATAACAATAAAATATCTTTTTTTGCATATTCATAACATGTTGTCTTGGTTCATCTATTTGGGGGTCCTCTGCCTCCCCCTCCCCCTTTGCTTTCAATTTTACTAGATGACCTAGCTAATTACATAATCTCAAATGGGCAGTACCTAATATGGATAATTTTAGCCAACCATTTATACGGTATGTACTGCTTCTCTCTGTATGTTTCTCTCCATTGCCCAACTCTGTTGTCATGAAATTCAAGGCGTAAAGAAAGATCTTTGTGTGTCGAAGCACCGAGAAGTGTAAGTTGATGTTGGATGGGCTGCCATTTCTCATGGAACAAGCTGCATTAGATGACTTCCTGGGAGAAATGACAGCCGGAGTAGATACGGTTTCTCTCTATGCCAGTTCTTTCAAAGAGCTAAAAAATATGGCTGTGGTGAAATACAACTCTCACCGAGAAGCAGTGTCAGTCTGAAGAACATTGGGTACACCAGAGGATTTGATTCTGAGGGCCCACCTTTCTCCCCCAGTCAAAAGCCCCATAGCAGCTGCAAGGTTTGCACTATGAACTCTCCAGAAGGAGAAGCCAGGGCCCACTGGAGGATTCTCCGATTCTCTGGTGGGCCGGTCCAACCCTGCGAAGAAGCAGCCCCAGCTAAGAAAAGTCTGTGTGAAGGTTCTCGGACACTCTATTGCTGCTTTTTTCACTGTGGGCTGGCTCCAGCAATCTATAAGAGTTAAGATCTGCAATCTGGTACCTTGGCAAAGCCCAATTATAATAATAATAATCTTTTTATTTATATAGTGTCAACATATTCTACAGCGCTTTACAATTCAGACAATTTACAGACATTATCGGCACTGTCCCCATTGGGACTCACAATCTACATTCCCTATCAGTATGTGTGAAGCCCTGCTGTGCTCAGTATCACAAATCCTAGAAGGGTGTATTGAAGGATTCCTCCACAAGAGGCCCCCATAACCATTCACACATCTCCACCTTCCACCTCAGACCACCAGAGGGAGCCCGTTAGGGATATAAAAGGGAAGATGGAGCCAGGTAGCCGTTAGTCTAGACTGGAATTGACAGAGAGCAAACCTGTTGAGAGAGTTCCTGCAGTAGAAGCCTGAGAGAGGTCAGCCTGCAGTGGAGCTTCCAGATCAAGACTCCGTGTAGCTCAGAGAGGTGAGCTTGAGGTGTGCCGGCGCCATAAGATTGGTGAAGAGCGGCACGCTGCAGTTAGTGTGAGTAGCCTATTGAGGGTCCGAGTAGGCCGTAGGCAAAGGAGTAGAGAGTTAGCTCAAAGGGGGCAGAGGAGCCTAATTAGCTCACCCCGAAAAAGTAGTTACCGGACACCGGGTCCGAAGCTTGCCGGGATCTCCATGACCCAGTAAGATAAACCGGAATCCCTGGAGAGCTACAAGTCCCAGGATCGCTAAAGTGCTGATACGTAACAGAGCCAGGAGACACATAGGCCCCATAGGTCGGGAGCGTGCACTCCAAGAGAAGGCCCTACCACAAGGTCAGCCAGCGCAGGACAGAGACAAAGTTAGGCCTAGCTCCAGGCAGGTCAGAAACTTATTACGCAGCAGCAAGAACCAGGAGGCCCAAAACCTGCTCATTGGGGAGGATCCGGACATACACCCTTCACCCTACAGTGCTCCAGGGAGTGCCTGATTTTCCATCAGTAAAAGGTACTGAAGTGACTTTTGTGTCCGTCCCTGTTCTTGCTCCGACTCGGCTGAGTCTCCTTGTCCTGCATCCCCATTCTTATACTGCCCTGAGGCCCAGCTCCACCTGTGGGGAGCCATACCATCTAGCTGCCTTATCACCGGCCTCAGTGGACTGCTGGACTGCGCAGCGCTGGTGAATATCATCAGAAACTATAGGTGGCATCACAAACTTTTATAAACTAGACATCTATCAACGCCTTTTTAAAGAGTGACCCCAGAGTACGGGCCCGGGAGCCGACCACCGCGACCTCCTTAAGGCTAAAGGCCCGGGTAACCGAGTCATCCCCCATCCCCTGGGCTAGTCATATGTCTTTGGAGTGGGAGGAAACCGGAAAATCCAGGGGAAACCCACAGAAACATGGGGAGAACATACAAACTCCTTGCAGATGTTGTCCTTGGTGGTATCCTAGCGCTGCTAGGCTGCAGTGCTAACCACAAAGCCACTGTGTTTCCCTCTCTGTTCTCCATCTGATATCTAACAAACAGGTCATGCTGGAGAAACTTGCACCTGCTGCCACTCAGTGTCTTCAGCTCCTTTGTGAGAAACTAATGTTTAGGCAGCCAGACTTCCAAATAAAATTCCTGAGATGGAAATTGTGGATGGCTTTGCTTCTGATACTGAGTGCTAATACCAAACCATGTCGTGACATAATTCACTGGAAATATTTCTGGCTGGTTGGGACAAGCTCATTCCCACAGAAAAGTATCAGTGTCATGGAACGACAAGGGGGTGTCCGGCGGACGGCACAACACATGGATGCAACGTGAGATAAAGGGGGAAGAAGGGCCCTAGCGGTAGGGAACAAGTGTAGGGACACCTCCTGACACCAACCTGTGTCTGTCCCTAAGCTTCCCTATCGTCCCTGGATGGATCCTCCCCCCCCCGTGCATGGTCACATGCCTAATTCCTTACTGGCCCTGGACTTAACCTGGCTAGTGCACAGGCCAGCGAGACACTAGTCTCACCACTACAATAGAACAACACAAGGAAGGGAAGACAAAAAATGGGAAGATAACATAAAATACACTTATCTCTCCAACAGAAAACTTCACCGCTGCAATAGCAACGAACACGGCAGCTTCTCCAGAGACTGGCTCCTTCAAAGAGGTCAGCATAGAATGAACTATAAAGCGGCGGTCAGCTGATGGATCATGTGATTTTTTAAAGGGAGGTGGGAGTGGCATCAACCCACATCAGCTGACCGCTAACAAAAGGCTGCCAGCAAGAGACTAACATTAACCCTTGCTGGACCAAAATGAAAAAAACTACATTTAAGTTACAGCATAACCAGAGCTGTCACGAATCTCCAATTTATTCGTGACAACCAGCAAGCTAAGGAGATGGTGGCCTCCATCATCATAAAGGAGTTAGCTCATTGCCTAGGAGACCGACCATCACTGCTGTGTACTTTGTGAACATTGTGTTGAAGCTTGCAAGGATTGCACCGTTATCGCACACAACCTTCCCTTGCTCCAGGTTTTGTGTAGACAGCCATTGCTCAAACTCGGCATGGATAGCTGTTGTCAGGCAGTGAGGGGGATCATATGCGAGGGACGGTATGTATACCCCAGAATGCGCATTGAGGCATATTGAACCCGGTGGAGTGCATTGCAATCACAGAAACAGCTGTGCTTGCAGTGAAAAGTAAAAGTAAAAGTTTGGACTTGGGCAAGCTATTTGACCCAGTCGGATTGAAGAAAACCTGACTTGGGCTTTATTTTTTCAGTGATCTACAGGATGGTAGTGGGGCGAGTCACTCCCTCCAGCCCGGGTCTTACAACTGGCTCATGTCCGGGATTCACATTTAAACTTCAGCAAAGGTTTGGGTGTGTCAGTGGTTTGTTTGCTAGCTGCAGAGCAGGAGGCTTTGTGCACCGCAAGCCTGTGAGACGGTATAACACAGGTCTGTGAAGGAAACGTAACGGGTGCACCTCTGATCAAAACCTGGAACCTGTTTACATGGACTGTTCAGACCCCCCGGCTGCGATCCAGAGGACTTTCCTTGGGTCCCTGCCTCATTACCACACAGTGTGAAGACCGCCGCACTACACTGTCCACAAGTCTTGATCAGTTTGACTAGGATATCCAAGGCATATTAATTGAAACACTGCCTGATTGTAGTGAGCCCTGGCTGTGCAGTACAGAGGTGGGGGGGATTCTGTCTGCACTGTTGGAACATGTGTCTCATTAAGGCAGAGGTTGAGGGTGCAGGTGGAGGCCCTAGAGGAGGTGGAGGAGGCGGAAGCACTGGAGGAAGTGTTAGATAGAGAATTGTCCCGCAAGCCTTGGGGATTCCAAAACTTACTGTCTAGTGACACCTTGGTGTCTAGTGGTCTTGTTCTCCATCCCCTGGTGTGTAGTAGTTTAGTTCTCCAACCCTAGTTACTCTAGTTACTGTCCCGTCCATTCCAGCTGAAGCCAATGTCTTCTGCAATAAAAGTAAAATAATAAACCAACCTCATCCTTACCTTTCCATGGTTCCCAGGACGGCTTCAGCTCTGCTACATTGACATGACAGGCTGGATCTCAGCAGAAAGCTGCCATCCAGCTTGCCATGCCGCAGACACTGAGAAGCACAGGCATGCTTGCGCTCCTCAGTGTCTCGCTGTGACGGCATCCAGATGAGCCTAGTTCATGTCCAATGAACTCAGCTCACCTCATGCACGTCACTGACAGCGTGAGAGAATTCTCCTGCGCATGCGCAGAACGCTGCCATCCAGCATGCCATCCTTCAGACACACTACAGAGAAAATGCCGTTGCATTCACTGCATAGGCAAACAGTATGGGAGACCCACTTCCTAATAATGGAAACATTGTTTTCAGGAGGCCCTCCGACCTCTAAGTCTCTTGCAAGGGACATTGGAGTTCCTCCAAACTTTTGGCAGCAGTTGCATTCACTCCATAGGCAAACAGTATGGGAAACCCACTCCTGTTTAATGGTGACATGTCGTACTCGTTACTGTAGCCCAGCTCTATGAGTCTTTAAATTGTTAGTAGGGTTTTTCCAAAATGTTGGCAGCCATTGGACTCACTGCATACCCAATAACTGTATAGCAGACCCTCTCCTTTCTAATTGGAACATGTCGTTACTGTGGCCCAGCTCTATGTGTGTTTAAATTGTTAGTGGGGTTTTTCCTAAATTTTGGCAGCCGTTGGACTCACTTCAATCCCTATAACTGTATAGCAGACCCTCTCCTTTCTAATGGGAACATGTCCTTATTGTGGCCCGGCTTTATGTGTCTTTAAATTGTTAGTGGGGTTTTTCCCAAATTTTGGCAGCTCTTGCAGGCACAGCATAGGCATTACCACTATAGGCGACCCACTCTTTAATAATGGGAACAACAAAGCATAGCAGTCTGCTGGCCCTTTAAGAATAGTAAAGCTATAAAAATAGTGTTTGTGACTTTCACAATCCCTCCTTCATAAATGAAACAAGATGTGTCTGATGATGTTTCACACACCACATGGCCGAATAAGGTTGTAAAATGTTAAAATGACATTTCCTGGTGAATGCATTTGCCATGTTTGAAAGCAATGCAAAAGTGCAAAAGCTCATCAAAAATGCTACATGTGAACATAGCCCAAGGTGTGGAGGAGCATTTTTGTTTTTGGTTATTTATTTTGCCTTATATACAAGTCATTACCCTGGAAAGGATGTTCCTTAACATATTTCCCAGGAAAATCCATTTTTGTTTCGTTTTTTGTATGTTTTATTGTGAGTCCGTAAAAGTGGAGTAATATCTCTGACAACATTGTTGACAGCAGTGACCTGGGAGTCATAAATGCTTCCATGGGTCTTCCCCATGCTGTTCCCATGTCATTTGAGCACTGTTCTCATCGGTTTGGGCAATTTTTAGGCCCTCTGCAGACGGCTGGGGGGAGCCGCCGGAAAAATTCTCGACTTTCCCATAAACTTACATTGGGCTTGGACTGAGCACTCGAGCATTCCAATTTGCTCGACCCAAGCATTTTAGTGCTCACTCATCACTAATAGGATGGACAGCCCCCTCCAACCAATGTCACTATTCTTCAAACGCCAATTTAAATCAGCAAAAGCTCCCTATTACCCACGTCATAATTTCTTTCAGCCGAAGATAATTTTTTGGAAAAGAAAGCACAGGAACGCCATTTACCAGGGGACGGACCCAGAGACAACTCAGCCTCAACCCCCACCTCCATCGCATCAACTTCCATGATAAAATATTGAGAAACATCGGGTTCACTGAGTATAGGTGCAGTGGCAAAACAACTCTTTAGGGAGGAAAAAGCCTGCAGGGCGGCATCCAACCATTTAAAAGAAAATCAGACCACTTCCTTGTCATGTCAGTTAGGATGTTTCACAATTACCGAATAATTTTGGATAAATTTTAGGTAAAAATTAGTAATACCCAGAAAACACTGTAAAGCCTTCAGGTTATTGGGTTGGTCCTAATCAAAGACAGCACGGATCTTCTCCGGATCCATCCGAAAACCCGAAGATGACAACAGGTGCCCCAAAAACTGCACCTCCTGGACGGCGAAAACACATTTTTCTAGTTTGTCAAATAGTTTGTTAACCCTTAATATCTGAAGCACCTGTTTAACATGCCCCTAATGTGTCTCAAAATCAGGTGGATTTACAGGGGACGAGAACATCTGGGTCAAGGTGCAGGTAAGTGGTAGGTGAGTATAATGTGTTTTTTATTTTTATTTAAATAATTATTTATTTATTTATTTTACTTTCACTTACTTCTCCCATCAGCGGCACTTGTGTAGTGACAGGAAGCGCCAGATGATGGTGCTAGTAGTCCCACGGGTGACTGTCACACCTGTAGGGATCATGCTGACAGCATGATCCCCGCAGAGCTGTTACCTGTGGTAGCGATCTTACCGCAGGTCATTGCCTCTGATTCCCGCAGTTCACGTTCACAGCTGCGGAGATCACGCTGACAGCTAACAGCATGATCCCCGGGGCGCTGTTACTGGCGGTAGCGATATTACCGCCGGTCACAGCCCTTGATTCCCGTGGGTCACTGTCACAGTTGCTGTGATCATGCTGATAGCTGACAGCATGATCCCTGCAACATGGTTACTGGCGGTAGCGATCTTACCGCTAGTCACAGCCCCTGATTCCCGCGGGTCACTGTCACAGCTGCGGGGATCACGCTGACAGCTAACAGCATGATCCCCGCAGTGCTGCTACCGGCGGTAGCGATATTACCGCCGGTCACAGCCCCTGATTCCCGTGGGCCACTGTCACAGTTGCGGGTACCATGCTGACAGCACGATTCCCGTAGCGCTGTTACCGGCAGTAACGATCTTACAGCTGGTCACAGACCCTGATTCCCGTGGGTCACTGTCACAGCTGCGGGGATCACGCTGACAGCTGACAGCATGATCCCCGCTGCACTGTTATCGGCGGTAGCGATATTACCGCCGGTAACAGCCCCTGATTCCCGCGCTGTCACGCAAATGACAGCATGGGAAACCAGGGATGTTCGAGGCCATGCTCGTGTTTGGGACCGGGTGCCTGAACACTAACATTTTTTTTGATGTTCGGGTTTATTCGCCGAACTTGAACATCAAAACATTCACTTATCTCTAATTACTGTAAGTCTTCTGAGTAGATAACTTTTAAAGTAGATAACCCTTACAACTCCTTCACATTGTTTCCCCCCTTGTGTTTGCTTGCCCCATTTATATCCAAGCACTCAGTCAGAAGGAAGAGCCCTGTATTAAGATGAGTTCAGGCATAGCTTGACATTGAAGTAGGTTCTTGGTACTGTGTAAGAGTGCAGGAAGGATTCTTTAGGATGCTATATTAGGAGGTATTGTAAGAAGCCTGGAAAGTGCATTTCTGACTGCTTGTACATCAAGAACCAGCTACCAGTGCTGTAATAGTTGCATGACTAAAACAATGGAAGACGGGCCAGAGAGCATAAGAAATACTGAGGACAGCATAAAGAGAAGACCTCTGTCATGGAAGCTGAAGAGAAACTCCTAGAATTTGATTAGACAAAAGAGGATTGCAGTGCACATCAAATTGACTGTAAGTTAGCCTCTATGAAAACCTCCAGACTATGTACTGGCTGCTAAAATATGAATACAACCCATTCAAACATTACTCAACCACTTAAGTACCAACTTCAATTCCACTGTGTGGGAGAATTATTGTTTGCCGGCTGTGTTAGGGTATAGCCACTCAGAGCCCCACAGTGGCATGGTAAGGCAGGATGAGTAGACTAGTCAAGACAGGGTGCAACTTCTTCAGAGATTGAAATCCTCAATTCTGGTTAAGCACTGCACTGTAGAATTGTGACATCTAGTTTAATAAAAATGTGACACTGAAAAATCTGGCTTTATCAGGGAGAAATTCTGGTATTTGATATGCGTTAGGACTGATTTTCCCTCATCGACTCCTGGTTACATTCTCTAATGGTAGTTTATGCAGAAAATTACTGTATTTATCTAGCTTTTCCCATTTTGGGATCTTATTTAATTATTTGTTACTGCATTATTTATTGTTTTTTATTTCTTACAATTATATTACTTATAACTTATGTCCATTTTTCTGTATCTTCATCTATATCTAGAAATTGTGCCAGCATTACTGAGCTTATTTTGAAGATATTATACCTTTTATTTTTGCAGGTCCATGTTGGAGTTTTTCCGGCCGCATCAAGGTCAGACACCCAAGGTCTTTACATATTGTGCATCTTAAATAGTTTTATTTGCACATCTATCATAAAATAATATTTTTCATAATGTAAGGCTGTGTGCCCACGATGCAGATTTAATGCGTTTCCGCTGTTTCTGCCACGGAAACGCATTAAAATCGCTTGTTAAGGTGTCTGCCATGTTTCCTAATAATAATCCACATGTGCTGTGCACATGCTGCGGAAATTTCCACTGCGGATTATCATTGCGGAAAAATCCGCAGCACAACCAATTTGGACGTGATTTTGTAACGAAATCACACCCATTGACTTGAATTGAACCGCATAACATCCACATGTTTACATGTATACATGGGGATATTATGCGGTTCAATGCGCGGATGGTACCTGGGTCTGGAGAAGAGGAGACTCTCATCCGACCCGGGTACCAAAGTACCTGCAAGATATAAAAGAATTATAAAGAAAGAAATAATAAAAAAAAAAAGATTCATACTCACCTCTCCGGCGGCCCTCGGTCTCCTCCCGGCGGCAATCCTCTCTCCTCGGCGGCCCGCGGTGTACTTGCAGGACCTGCGGTGATGACATTCAGCGCTGACAGCAGCGGTCGCGTGACCAGCTGACTAAATGACGTCACCGCAGGTCCAACCAGTACACTGCGGTCCTCCAAGAAGAGATGATCGCCACCAGGAGGAGACCGGGGACCGCCGGAGAGGGGAGTATAAGGTTTTTTTTTTCTTTTTACTTTGTAATTCTTTTTATTTACACTAGATGCACGATTTGAAGCAGAAATCTCCTCATAAGTTTATCACACAATATTAATCCATGCCGGTTGCATGGATTTATATTGTGTGACCAACTTGTCAAGCCCTTTTCCAAGTGATGCTCAAAATCGATTGGAAAACCGCTTGAAAAAAACGCATGCATAAACGCATGTAAAAACGCTTGAAAAACGCTGAAAAAACGCATGTAAAAAATCTGCATGCGTTTTTTTCTGCCAAGGAGATGCAGAAATGCTCAGGAAATTTCTGCTTCAAATCTGCATCGTAGGGACATACCCTAAGGGTATGTGCACACGATGCAGAAATGCTCAGGATTTTTTCCTGAGCGTTTCTGCATCTCTCTGGCAGGAAAAAACGCATGCGGATTGTACATGCGGTTTCCTGCCAGGGACATGCGGAAATGAAGCGGTCTTCACTTTCATTTCCGCATGCGGGTTGACAAGCGCTTCCCAAGCGATTTTAGCATCACTTGGAAAGTGCTTGTCAACTTCACACTATATAAATCCATGCAACCGGCATGGATTTATATAGTGTGTGATGTCAAAAAATAAAAAATAAATCTATACGTTACCATCTGATGGCCCCCGGTGTCCTGCTTCATCGGTCCCGGCTGCCGGCAGTGAAGACTGTAGGACCTTCCGACGTCAGCGTCACGTGACCCGTCACATGACTCTGACGTCAGCGAAGGTCCTTCATTCAACCGCGAAGTGCGCGGGAAGCCGGCAGGACGCAGCGCGGGCCGTCAGAAGGTGAGAATATATATATTTTTTATTTTATTCTTTTTTTTTTAATGGTACCTGGGTCTGGATGAGAGTCTCCTGTCCTCCACACCCGGGTACCATCCGCACATTAGACCGCATGAAAAGCACATCAACATATACAGTGATGCGGATTCCATGCGGTCTAATGCAAGTCAATGGCGGCAAAAGAGCAACGTTTCCGCAAAATTAATTGACATGCTGCGGATTTTTGACCGCAGCGTAAACGCTGCGGAAAAATCCGCATCATGGGCACAGCACATGCGGATTTCCATTGGGGAACATTGCTGCCCTTCTACCATGCGTTTTTCATGCGTTTCCGCGGCGTTTACGCAACTGCAAAAACGCCGCGGAAACGCATGAAAAACGCATCGTGTGAACTCAGCCTAATAGCTAAGATTATTCATACTATGCATATTCAACAATTGGATCTGGATGAGCCATTATTTTATACTTACATGTTACACTTGGGAGCTCTTCTTACATACTAAATAGTGAGGAAATCTTTGACAGTAAAGCTATTGTGCATATATGTCTATGGTATTACAATGGTGCATTGTTTTATAGGTTTATAACAAGGGTTTGTACGTGAAAAGTTGCACTGATTATAATTAAATATGCCAATGTGTTCATTACTCAGTTAAGACTGTTGGTTGGCATTTAAACTGTCTGTTTGAAAACACAATTGTTCTTTCACTAATGGCCATGCTAGGAACGTCAGGCCACATGGTAATAGCTACAGTTTTGAAGTGATCTGTATAATATATATAGCCTTAAGGTTTGGCATGCCTTATGACTCTTTAAACAATGTACGCAGTGTTCAGAATCTCTTCTAAACTCATGAAGAACTACTTGTAACGAGACTCAAGGATTGCGCGAGAAATGTACACTTTCTTTGTAAAACTTGAAGAATTCATAGCTACCAATAAGGTATCTGATTTTCAGTGCTTATAAAGAAGATGAAACTTACACTTAGTCTTTAGGGTTCAAGGTGGTTCATTAGTCTCTCTGACATACAGTGCCACTGTTAGGCTGTGTGCCCACGATGCGTTTTTTAAGTGTTTTTGCAGCGGCAATTCCGCTGCAGAAATGCTTGGTAGAAGGCCTGCCATGTTCCCCAATGATAATCCGCATGTGCTATGCACATGCTGCAGAAATTTCCGCTGCGGAATATCATTGCGGAAAAAAAAGTAGCACTACCAATTATTTTGTGGAAGCGCTGCGTTTTCGCCGCCATCGACTTGCATTGGAACTCATGGATTCCGCATCACTGCATCTGTAGATGCCCATTCCATGTGTTTCAATGTGTGGATGGTACCCGGGTCTGGAGGAGAGGAGACTCTCCTCCGGACCCAGGTAACATAGAACCTGAAAAAATAAAAAGAATAAAATAAAAAATAAATATGATACTTACCTTCTGATTGCCTGCGGTACGCTTGTCTTCGCTTGCCGGCAGATCACGGTGGACTGTAGGACCTGCGCTGACGTCATTTAGTCATGTGACGGCAGGTCCTTCAGTGTAGTGTACCGCAAGCTGCAGGCAAGCCGAGACGCATCGAATCAAGACTCCGGAGGCGATCAGAAGGTAAGTATATATTTATTTTTTTACCATTCTTTATGGTCAGACTATATAAATCCATGCAGTTTGCATGGATTTATATAGTGTGACCAAATTGTCAAGCACTTTCCAAGTGATGCTAAAATCGCTTGAAAAGCGCTTGTCAACCCGCATGCGGAAATGCATGTGAAGAACGCTTCACATCCGCTTGTCCCTAGCAGGAAAAACGCATGTAAAATCCTCAGAAACGCTCAGGAAAAAATCCGGAGCATTTCTGCATAGTGGGAACATAGCCTTAGTATTCTCCTCTGCACTATGTCAACACTGGAATTAACCCTTAATTTTGACATACTTCTTTAGCTGTGACAAATGTGTTTACCTCTATTCTGTAATGTTCCTATTTTTGTACTGAGATTGTTTTATTCATTACTTCTGTACTGAGAGATCACTGTTTGCTTTATATTTATATTACAATGATCAATGAATTTTCGCTCTGCTATGACATCGCTATGTTCTTCAATCATTAAAGGCAATCTGTCAGTAGGATTAACCCTCCTAACCAGTCTATATGGGCATGTAGGTCATAGGAAGCTGAATGAAATGAAACCTTGATATCTGCAATCCAATGTCTTGTTCCAGAGAAATACAAGTTTTTCTTATATGTATTTGAGCTGTAAAGATCTATGGGCTGGACACTGATCTGCATGAGAATCTGCCTCCAGAGCTTTGTTTTAATTAAAGGGGGAGTTACCAGTGTGATATGTAATGGCCGCTCACTCCTTTCCTTATCTCACTGCAGAGCTGTGTGTGATTATAACAGACACATCTGCAGGTTCCTCTAAATTCTTCAGCTTCCATCTCACAGGCAGTCAGTGCTGCAATATTGTTGCAATACAGCAGAGCTGTGAGAACTGCAGCTGCTAATGTGTTTGTCATGAGACAAAATTCAGTTCTACTGTTCTCTGTTAGTTATATGTTTGACACTGATAATGCCACGTTTAAGTTGTAATAAGCTCTGAAGGCAAAATCTCATGCAGATAAGTGTTCATCCCATAGCCATTTACATCTAAAAAAAATCATGGATTTCTCTATAATAAGACAATGGATCGCAGATATAAAGGTAGAGGCAGAGGGTGCAGTTGCCCCAGGCCCCGCTTTCAGAGGGATTCACCCAGAGCTACGTCATCACACCATGCTGGGACTCTGATGCCTTTTGCATGCGCTGGCTCTATGACTGCCTTTTGGTCTGCCTGAATCTTGCCGGTGGACTCGCCAGAATCCTGGATTAAGTAAGTATATGATGTTTTTTATTTTGACTAAAACTTGTGGAGGCATCATAAATAGTGTTGAGCGAGTATGTTCTGTCCGAGTATGCTCGGGCCGTGCTCCGAGTATTTATAGCTGATTCGGGATATGGTTGAATCACTCCCGTGTGCATGATTTGTAACTGTTTGACAGTTTTATTACATGTGAGGAATGTGTAAGAAATAGACATTCCTCACATGTAATAAAACTGTCGCAAATCATGCACACGGGAGCAATTCAACCATATCACCGAACAGCTATAAATACTCGGAGCTCGGCCCGAGTATACTCGGCGAAAGGGTTAATAGAACATACTCGCTCAACGCTAAATAAAAAATGGGAAGCCCTGAAACAGTGGGGAAACACCCATACATTATAGCGAGTACTGTGGAGGCCTTTATAAATTGTGGGGCCCATTATACAGTGTAGGAATTTATGTGAGGGCCATTATACAGTTTAAGTGCTAATGTGGGGGCCATTATACAGTTTGGGGGCTAATGCAGTGGTCATTATACAGTATAGGGGCTAATGTGAGGGCCAATATACAGTTTGGAGGCAAATGTGGGAGCCATTATTCAGCGTGGTAATTAATGTGGGGGCCATTATACAGTTTGAGAGCTAGTCTGAAGACTACTATGGAGGACATAATACAGTGTAGGGGCCATTATACAGTGTGAGGGCTTCTGCAGGGGTCATTATACTGTGTTTTGAGGTGAAAGTGGGGACATAATGCTATGTATAGAGGAGCTGTGGTGGTATCATGCTGTGTGCCCATCATACTATGTATAGGGGAGTTGTTGGGCCATCATACTATGAATAGAGGAGCTGTGGGCTCATCATAATGTATATCATGGAGCTGTGGTGACATCATACTGTAGATAGGTGAGCTGTACATTGGGGGTCTCAGTGGACATTACTAAATGTTAAGTGGGCACTTAAGAAGCATTATTATTATAGGGGCACTCAGAGTATTGTGGCTGCAAAATATTGACACTGTTTTCTAGGACACTTGCCCAGGGCATTAATATTTTTTAAAGGGCAATTTTACCATATAAAAATCACAAAGGAGGCATTATTACTATACAAGTAAGTATAAGGGGCTCAGTGGTGGACTTTATTATGTGGGGCAGAAAGAGGAGCGTGTTTTTTGTATACACACAGGTATAGGGACACATATGGCAGCAGTGGCTCTGTATTGGGGTATCAGTAGGATGAGGATTTTGTGCAGGTTGGGAATAGATGGAGACCATGCAAAAAATGTGAGAAGTCAAATGTGTCTTTGTTGTAATCTGGAGTTGTAGCTGGAAGTTGTCTTATTTGTCTGGGCAAAATGGAAAAGACGGCAAAAGTGACCAAACATCAGAAAGAGTAGCAGCTGTACGTCACTATATATAACTGTACTGTAATTACTTGTATGTTCTGCGGGACTGGTATCTACCACTATATGGTCACAATATGGTGGTAATATCAGTGTCTCACCATAGTTGTAATCAGGGTTACCCATTAGGGTCCACACAGATGTTTCACCCTTCCTGATCTGACCCCCTAGCTACGCCTTTGCTTACATTGTACTCCTGAATTTTACAATAAGATAATTAACATTTCTTTTTGATACAAACATTTCCTTATGATTAGTTATTTTTGGATTTTTATTCATTCCAATGAACAAAGGTGAATTTTTCAGTCTAATTATTAAAACATAAAAATAAAAATGTTGTCCTTTGCACATACATTAATTCCAAAGACATTTCACACACAAAAATACAGGCACTCCGTCACCAGCAAAACAAATGTACAAGTTGTGAGGCAGCGCTTGTCATCATCCTGGGGGATACTCGCTTCGCTGCGACAATCAATGCACACGTGCAATGTCTTTCTGTTTTTCCACAATGCTGCAGTTTATTACTGCATAAACCGCACATGACCGGGTCCAACTCAGTGGCACGCCGACCCACATATATACAATATTCATGAGCCAAGTGACACACAGGCCCACTTGCTCCAGTTACAGCCTTCAGCAAGGTAATCATATAGCAATGTCCATATAACGTAGTGTATTACCTTTGCCGGGTTTAGCTGTCTCAGTCCATTAGGTTTTCCACCACTGTGGGTTTAAGGCTTACCACACGTGGTCTCCTGACCTTATCCCGTCCAAGACCACTGGCATCTCTCACACACAGATCCAGGCTCTGTCCTCCAGGACGTTTACATTCCAGCCTCTGGCACTCCAAGGCTTACTGGCATCACGTTCACCCTCTCAGCGATCCAGGCTTCACCCTCCAGGAGTCCACTAGGCATCACCAGGCGTCACATGAGCGGTGTTCCCCCCACACACAGGGAACAGCCTCATGCCTCTCACACAGTGTCCACACGGGAACACCTAACACAGGAACTCCCAACACAGGAACACACCTGTCACAAATCACCCAGGGTTTATATATCCTGTATGCACACACACACACACACAGACAGGACCTTGCTAATGTCACAGTCATGTGATCAGACAGACATTCTGTGGGCACAGGACCTGAGCTATGTCACAGTCATGTGACCAGTCACCTGAGGGGGAAGAAAATAGCATAAACAGACATACTAGATCATTATAGCAATGCCGCTGCACCACAAAGTATAAACAATTCCTTCCACATGAATGACGGCTAATGGATCATTCACACAGGATGATGTCAGGCCAGTAATATGCCCTGATGGACTATAGTCAAGCCATTCAGTGCTTGTTTACTGACACAGATTGACAAGCAATGATGGGATAGAACATTTACTAACACAATTTTTCTGTCCAATATACAGCAAATTAAAGTCCAGAACGGCGTGCTGCAGAAAACAATTTTAATGCATGCAAGACTTTGTGCAGCAGGCCTTCATGGTAAAATAGCTGCTAGGAAACCACTGCTAAGGACAGGCAACAAGCAGAAGAGACTTGTTTAGGCTAAAGAACACAAGGAATGGACATTAGACCAGTGGAAATCTGTGCTTTGGTCTGATGAGTCCAAATTTGAGATCTTTGGTTCCAACCACCGTGTATTTGTGTGACGCAGAAAAGGTGAATGGATGGACTCTACATGCATGGTTCCCAACGTGAAGCATGGAGGAGGAGGTGTGATGGTGTGGGGGTGGTTTGCTGGTGACACTGTTTGGGATTTATTCAAAATTGAAGGCATACTGAACCAGCATGGCTACCACAGCATCTTGCGGCGGCATGCTATTCCACCCGGTTTGCGTTTAGTTGGACCATCATTTATTTTTCAACAGGACAATGACCCCAAACACACCTCCAGGCTGTGTAAGGGCTATTTGACCAAGACGGAGAGTGATGGGGTGCTACACCAGATGACCTGGCCTCCACAGTCACCAGACCTGAACCCAATCGAGATGGTTTGGGGTGAGCTGGACCGCAGAGTGAAGGCAAAAGGGCCAACAAGTGCTAAGCATCTCTGGGAACTCCTTCAAGATTGTTGGAAGACCATTTCTGGTGACTGCCTCTTGAAGCTCATCAAGAGAATGCCAAGAGTGTGCAAAGCAGTCATCAAAGCAAAAGGTGGCTACTTTGAAGAACCTAGAATATAAGACATATTTTCCGTTGTTTCACACTTTTTTGTTAAGTATATAATTTCACATGTGTTAATTCATAGTTTTGATGACTTCAGTGTGAATGTACAATTTTCATAGTCATGAAAATACAGAAAAATCTTTAAATGAGAAGGTGTGTCCAAACTTTTGGTCTGTACTGTATATATATATATATATTTTTTTTTTTTCATCTGAACTAACAGTCCTTCTGAGAACTAATCCAGCTGCATATAATCAGTGCTAGGCAGGCTGGCAGTGTATGTGGCAGACTGCAGTGTATGATACAGCACAAAAGGGTCCATTGAACGTCCTGTCTGCTGCTGTTGTAATAATTACAGATATTTGTAGACATACAGATATTAGGGGCCAGGGCAATTTTTTTTTAATCTTAATCCTGGTTATTTGCTTAAAAAGCAATCCAGAGTACACCATTTTTCTGCTCCATTTGCTTGTTCTTACTGCAGACTAAAGCCAGATCTGTTCCATATTTCAGCGATAAGAGTCAAGAAATTTACACTGAACGTGGAAAATATTGGCCTCCTTTGCCATTCTGTTGCAGTGTGTCAGTCAAGCTATTCACACTAGGTCTCTGTGTGGAATAATATTAGTAAATTGCAGTCCTGCTATTTAAAATTGTGGTTCTCTGTCAGACATAACACCTATAAGAGTGTTCCAAAATCAGCCATTTCTTTCATTTTCATTTTGTTGCAGTGTGTCGGTCAAGCTATTCACACTAGGTCTCTGTGTAGAATAATATTAGTAAATTACAGGCCTGCTATTTAAAACTGTGGTTCTCTGTCAGACATATCACCTATAACACTGTTCCAAAATCAACCATTTCTTCCATTTCCATTCTGTTGCAGCGTGTCGGTCAAGCTATTCACACTAGGTCTCTGTGTGGAATTATATTAGTAAATTACAGGCCTGCTATTTAAAATCGTGGTTCTCTGTCAAATGTATCACATATAGCTGCGTTCCAAAATCAGCCATTTCTCATGAACGTGGAAAATATTGTCCACCATTAAATATGGGCAAGGTGCGTGGCAAGGGATAGGAAAGTGGACGTGATGGTAATGGTGCATGCAGAGGTCAAGGCCGAGGAAATGGCCGTGGGCAAGCTGAAATTGTGCCACAACAAACACCCACATCTTGTCGCTCCACCTTCCTGTCCCAAATACTAGGGGACCGCAGTACACCACTATTGAACCCAGAGCGGTGTCAAAAGGTTGTTGGTTGGATAGCAGAAAATACTTCCAGTCACTTTGCCACCATCACCCTGTCTTCCACACGGTCAAGTCTCAGTAGCCAAGAGTCTGGACTGCATATTCCTCACCCTGATCCTCCTTCCTCCCACCATGCTGAGTGCCCGGAGACAACTGATCCCACACTTGGACACTCAGAAGAGCTGTTCACTTTTCTATTTGTAGATTCGGGCCTCTCGCCCGGCCAGCTTCAAGCTAGTCAAGAGGAGAACGCATGTAGCGATGACCACATATTGGAGCAGCCACGGTCACACGAAGGCGATTGTGGGAAAGTGCAATTACTGTTGCAAGAGGTGGGTGGTGATGATGATGACACAATTGCCAGAAAGTCAGGAGGAGGAACAGGGTGCGTAAGTGGAAAACAAGGTGGCGGATGATATAGTAACTGACCCAACCTGGCAGGGGGGCATACAGAGCGAGGACAGCAACACAGACGGTGAGGGAGGCGTAGCACCACAACAGACAGGAAGAAGCAGAGTGGTGGCCACAGACAAAAGGCAGGAAAGCGTTCCTCGTAACGCCAACATGACGGAAGTTGCCAGTACAAATATTAGGTCTTCCTGAGTCTGGTTAATTTTTAAAGACTCTGCAGATAACCCCAAAAAGGCCATTTGCACCACCTGACAGGCCAGCATCAGCAGGGGTAGCAAAACTAGCAGCCTGACTACAAACAGCATAATCAGGCACATGGCAGCAAAGCACCCAACTAAGTGGGCTGAACCCCAGGGTCCTGTAACAGTGTCTGCAGGTGACACCTCTGCTTGTTCCGCTGTTGTGCGTGCATGCCAATTCCTTGTCCATGGTGCATGCCAAGATGCCGCCCACCTGCACCAGTCATTGAACACTGTCAACTAGCACCATCAGCAAGCATGCCCATGTCCTTGTCCCAGTGCAGCGTTCAGTTGTCCCTACCCCAGTCCTTGGAATGCAAGCGCAAATACGCAGCCAACGCCCCACAGGCCACACTACTAACATTAGACGTGCCCTCAACAATGCAGTTACTGGGAAAGTCCACCTAACCACGACCACGTGGACAAGTTCTTGTGGGAAGGGACGGTACATCTCGCTGATGGCACATTGGGTTAATATAGTGGAAGCCGGGACCCAGTCGGACCTTGGGACGGAATACGTCTTCCTGACGCCGAGGATTGCGGGCCCTGGGTCAATCAGGTTTGCCCCCACATTTTACAGCTCCTGCACCTCCTCCTCCTCTTCAGCCTCCATCTCCAAAATGACCACATCAGTCGCAAGCTGGAAGTACTACAGCACTGTCTCGGCCAAGCGGCAACATGCTGTGCTGAAGTTCATATACTTAGCCGACAAACTGCACAATGCTGAAGAGTTGTGGACAGCTCTGAAAGAGTAGGCGGATCTGTGGCTCACACCACTGAACCTAGAGACAGGCATGGTTGTGTGTGACAATGCCCGGAACCTGATGGCGGCTTTGAGTGAGGCGAGCTCACACACGTACCATGCCTGGCCCATGTGCTTAACCTCAAAAGGTTCTCAAAACCTACCCGGATCTGTCGGATCTGCTTGTCAAAGTACGCCGCCTGTGTGCCCATTTTAGAAAGTCAGCTACAGCTTCCGCTGACCTTGCCGTGCTTTAGAAGTGTTTGCAGCTTCCAGCTCACCGACTGATCTGCGATCTCCCCACTTATTACAGATGTTGGGAACGATTTGTGAGCAGAAGAGGGCAGTTGTTGACTACCAGCATCAACAAGGCAGTCGGTTTTCCGGTCAGACTCCACACATAAAACCTCATGAGTGGACATGGATGTCAGACATATGTACCATCCTCCAAAACTTTGAGGACACCACCAAGATGGTGAGCGGCGATGACGCCATAATTAGCGTCACCATCCAGTTTCTCTTTCTTTTGACACTCTCTACTCACAATTAAAGAGTATGCATTGCAGGAGCATGATGAGATGGAGCAAGGAACCATACAGGGTGATTCCACACAGCCCAGCCTCATCTCATCAGAATGTGGATTAGGTGACAATAAGGAAGGAGGAGAAGGAAGAACATGAGCTAGTTCCTGCGCTATAGACGATACTACCTGCGCAGCTGTCATACCGTCTTTTCAACGTAGATGGCCTGAGGACAGGGAGGAGGAGGATGAGGAGGAGACCATGGTCAGTCGTCCTCTTCGTGAGAACACGGAAGTCTTGCCTCTTTGCAGTCTGGCACACATGGCTGAATTTATGTTAAGCAGCCTTTCCCTTGACCCTCGCATTATCCAAATTTTGGGTGACTGTCATTATTGGTTGGTGACACTTCTAGACCACGCTACAAGGAGAACTTTCTGTCTCTTATTCCCGCGCCGGACAGGCCTAATAAAATGGGGCAGTACAAGAAGGTCCTTGTTGAGGAATTATTAACAAAATTTCCATCTGAAAACGCTGGCAGCAGAGGTCACAGTTCGTTGGACAACCAAGGAGTACAGGCGAGATAGACACAAATGTAATCCAGCAGAGGCAGAGGAACACTGTCAAAGTTCTGGGACAGTTTTCTCATACCCTCCCATTGCACAAGCCCTGAGGCGGGGGGTAATCTCCAAGGAGGGAAAAGTTGCAGAAGATGCTGAGGGAGTACCTTGCCGACGGTACCAACGTCCTCCGTGATTCCTCTGTGCCTTATACACTGTGTTCCAAATTATTATGCAAATAATATTTTCTCAGATTTTCCCAAATTACCCATATGAATTGCAGTCATTGTAATTCTCCAGTCAAATAACTATTAAGAGTACAGCTGAAAGGTTTTTGTACAAACTGCCTATGATAACAGTATATTTTTAAAAAATAAAAAACTCAAACTGCACTCAAAATGCATGTTCCAAATTATTATGCACAGCAGAGTTTTCAACCTTTTCATTTTAATAAAGAACAAAAAAATGGTCATTTTTGAAATTATAAGCATTAGCAGGTTATTACAAACTGAAATCAAACAGTTTTCAACTCAAAACTTTATTCTAGGTGATGTTACATTTTCACATAGGACCGCTTGTTCGAAAGAAGCTTCTGAACTCTCTCGTCCATTGAATTTGTCAGGTTTTGGATGGTTTCTGCTTCAATTGTTTTGCATGAGGACAGAATACCCTCCCAGAGCTGTTGCTTATATGTGAACTGCCTCCCGCCATCATAGACACTCCTTTTGATGATGCTTCAGAGGTTGTCAATGGGTTTGAGGTCAGGGGAGCATGGGTGCCACACCATAAGTTTGTCCCCTTTTATGCCCATAGCAGCCAGAGATGCAGATGTGCTATGTGCAGCATGAGACGGGGCATTATCATGCATGAAATGATCTCGATGGTCCAGATGGATGGAGTGGAGGATGGCTGGTTGATGGACACCCCATGCAAACACGGCTATGGCGCTAACAAGGAGGAGGTGGAGTAACGTTTTGGGCTGGAATCATGGGGAGAGAGATTGTCGGCCCTTTTAGGATCCCTGAAGGGGTAAAGATGAACTCCATAATGTATGTTGAGATTCTCAAACAGCACTTCCTTCCATGGTTCAAGAAGAAGAACCGTGTATTCTGCAGCAAGATCATTTTCATGCATGATAATGCCCCGTCTCATGCTGCACATAACACATCTGCATCTCTGGCTATACTGTTATCATAGGCAGTTTGTACAAAAACCTTTCAGTTGTACTCTAATAGTTATTTGACTGGAAAATTACAATGACTGCAATTCATATAGGTAATTTGGGAAAATCTGAGGAAATATTATTTGCATAATAATTTGGAACACAGTGTAATTATTGGGTATGCAAGCTGGACACGTGACATGATCTGGCTCTCTACGCCTTGGAGGTCCTGGCCTACATTACCGCTAGTATTTTGTCAGAGCTGGTTTTTATTGCCGCGGGTGGCATTATAACCGATAAGCGCTAACACCTGTCAACTGAAATTGCTGACAGGCTGTCACACTGTCACAGAATACTGGAGGTAGGGGGCCTAAGCTGACCCTAAGCTGGGGCCCTGACTAATCCCTCATCCTGGAGGTACTGTTAAAGGTACAGAGGTCCAGGCCGCCAGCGTAACCCCTACCTTCTGAGGATCCCTGCACCTAAGTAATCTAGTCCTGAGAAGGACCCCGATCACAACAATAGGGAACCAGAAATAATATGCCCACACACAGTATTTAGACGAACGAGACAGTACAAGGGAAAAACCAAAACCACCTTGCATACAACTTCTAAACAACTACAACAGAGGGAACACCAACGGGAAAGGAGATAAATGATAAAGCGAGGAAAGGGAAAACACACTTCCAAATACACTTATCTCAGCAACTCCAAACACCACGATCCGCTCTGTAAGTCTGAATGAAAAGCTTTCACCGACACCTCCCAAACAGACCTGCAGGAATATAAAGGAGTCTCACTAAAGAAGCATTGATTGCAGCTGGGCGAGGCTGGACCTCAGCTAGCCCAGAGAGAGAGAGAATTAACTCCTACACTGCCGAGAAAACACAAAGCACCAACAAGTCAGCTGCGAGAAGTCAGGCTGTGTACTCGTGACGATCTTCGTGGCAACACACCCGTGACAGTACCCCCCCTTCTACGAGGGGCCTCTGGACCCTCAGGGCCAGGTTTATCCGGGTGAGTCGTGTGGAAGGCCCGAACTAATCGGTCTGCGTTAATATCCGACGCAGGAACCCACATCCTCTCCTCAGGACCATACCCCTTCCAATGAACCAAGTACTGAAGGGACCGGCGATTAAAGCGTGAATCAATGACCCTCGATACCTGGAACTCCAAGTTACCATTGACAACCACAGGAGGGGGAGGTAAAGGTGACGGTACCACCGGCGCCACATACCTCTTAAGCAATGATCTGTGAAACACGTTGTGAATTTTAAACGTAGGGGGGAGGTCAAGACGGAATGCCACCGGATTAATAACAGAACTGATTCTGTACGGCCCGATGAACCTGGGACCCAGTTTCCAGGAGGGAACCTTAAGTTTAATATTCCTGGTAGACAACCATACCTGATCGTTCACACTTAGGTCCGGACCAGACACTCTCCTCCTATCAGCCATACGTTTGTATCGGTTCCCCATAGTATTCAGATTCTTCAGCACCCCTCTCCATACTGAAGCAAGAGATGAGGAAAATCGTTCCTCCTCCGGAACCCCCGAAGAGCCCCCCCTACTGAAAGTACAAAACTGGGGGTGAAAACCATATGCCCCAAAAAACGGGGACTTACCAGTGGACTCGCTCCGCCTATTATTGAGAGCAAACTCTGCCAGAGGTAGGAAAGAAGCCCAGTCCTCCTGGTTCTCTGACACAAAACACCGAAGATATGTCTCCAAGCTCTGGTTCATACGTTCCGTCTGACCATTGGTCTGAGGATGAAAAGCCGACGAGAATGACAAATGCATCCCCCGCCGTGCACAAAACGCCTTCCAGAACTTGGACACAAACTGAGACCCCCGATCAGACACCACCTCGGAGGGTACCCCGTGAAGCCTCACAATCTCCCCAATGAACACCTGCGCAAGAGTTTTAGCATTAGGGAGAGCCGGAAGAGCGATAAAATGTGCCATCTTGCTGAACCTGTCCACTACAACGAGTATGACCGTTTTACCCGAAGACGGAGGGAGGTCAGTAATAAAGTCCATAGACAGATGAGTCCAAGGACGCTCCGGGATCTTCAAAGGTAAGAGGGCCCCAGACGGACGGGTATGTGAGGTCTTAGAGCGCGCACAAACCCCACAGGACGCGACAAAAGTTACCACCTCTTTATGTAAGTTAGGCCACCAAAACCGACGCGAGAGGAGATCCACAGTTGCTTTACTCCCCGGGTGTCCTGCAAAAACTGAGTTATGGTGTGCCTCGATCACCTTTTGTCGCAACTGATCTGGAACGAACAGTCTCCCCGGAGGTCCAACAGGGGCGTCTCCCTGAGCCTCCAATATCTCCTCCTCCAGCTCAGAGCATACTGCCGAAACCACCACCCCCTCCTGAAGAATAGGAATCGGGTCGTCCGTATTCCCGGCCCCAGGGAAACTACGAGATAAGGCATCCGCTTTTACATTTTTAGACCCAGGACGATATGTAACGACGAAATTAAACCTGGTAAAAAACAATGACCACCTAGCTTGTCTGGGATTCAGACGTTTAGCGGACTCCAGATATAGCAGGTTCTTGTGATCGGTGATGACGGTGACCGGATGAACTGCCCCCTCCAAAAAATGGCGCCACTCCTCAAAAGCTAACTTAGTGGCCAACAGTTCCCTATTGCCAACATCGTAATTCCTCTCAGCGGACGACAATTTTTTAGAGAAAAAGGCGCACGGATGCCACTTACCAGGGGACGAACCCTGTGACAATACTGCTCCCACCCCTACCTCGGAAGCGTCTACCTCTACAAAGAATGGCTGAGACGCATCAGGTTGAATGAGTATGGGTGCCGAGGCAAAACATTTTTTCAAGGAGGAGAATGCTTGACAAGCCTTGTCAGACCACCTAGAAAAATCCGTCCCCTTTTTAGTCATGTCTGTGAGAGGCTTAACCATGGACGAGAAATTACGAATGAACTTCCGGTAATAGTTAGCAAACCCCAGGAAACGTTGTAGTGCCTTAAGATTCTCCGGCCGATCCCACTCAAGAACTGCCCGCACTTTCCCAGGGTCCATACGAAAACCGGACGCTGAAACCAGGAAGCCTAAAAACTGGAGTTCCTGTACGGCGAACACACACTTTTCCCACTTGGCATACAGTTTATTATCCCGCAAGATCTGTAACACCTGTCTAACGTGCTCCTGATGAGACACCAGATCCGGCGAGTAAATTAAGATATCATCCAGATATATGACAACAAACTGTCCCACCAGGTGGCGAAAAATATCATTAACAAAGTGTTGAAACACCGCCGGGGCATTAGTCAGACCGAATGGCATGACAAGGTTCTCATAATGCCCCTCCGGAGTGTTAAAAGCCGTCTTCCACTCATCCCCCTCCTTCATCCTAATCAGATTGTACGCCCCCCTGAGATCCAACTTAGAGAACCATTTGGCGCCCACGATCTGATTAAAGAGATCGGGAATAAGTGGGAGCGGATACGGATCTCGGACCGTAATCCGATTAAGTTCACGGAAATCCAGGCAAGGGCGTAGGCCTCCATCTTTCTTCTTAACAAAGAAGAACCCCGCGGCCACCGGAGAAGATGAAGGTCTAATATGCCCCTTAGCCAGACTTTCAGAAATATAATCCTTCATGGCCTGCCTCTCAGGACCAGAAAGGTTATACAACCTAGCTTTAGGTAACTTGGCCTCAGGGAGCAGTTTTACAGAACAGTCATACACGCGATGAGGAGGTAGTTCCTGACACCCATTCTCCGAGAATACATCCTCAAAGTCCGCCAGAAATGGAGGTAAGACCCAAGGAGTAACCGCACCGATGACCGTGTTCATGCAGTTTTTATTACAGAATTTACTCCATTGGCTTATCTCTCTGGTTTGCCAATTAATAACTGGGTTATGCTTAGCTAACCAAGGAAGGCCCAACACTATAGGAGTGGGAAGACCCTCCAACACGTAGCAAGACAACAGTTCTTTATGTATGGCCCCCACTTGAAGTTTTACGCCATGCACAGCTTGCAAAAAACTTCCCTGACCGAGAGGTCTGGCATCGATCGAGAATATGGGGATGGGTTTAGCCAACTCACTCAATCGCATACCTTGAACCCGGGCAAACCGAGCATCAACCAGATTAGCCCCGGCCCCACTATCCAGAAGAACAGATATCCTCTCAGTTCTCGTACCCACCACCACCTCCGCCGGTACGAGAAACTGAGACGAACCTAGGGACGAAATACCTACTCCCAGATTGCCGTCCACCACACAACCTGGGATCAACAGTTTTTTCGACGACTCTTTACTCTGCAAGGGACGGGATGGACACCCCCCAATAAAATGTCCCTTTTTCCCGCAGAGAAAACACCTTCCTGTCTTATGGCGCACCACCGGTCCCCTTCCCCGAAATGATGTCCCTCCTAATTGCATAGTCTCCTCCAGACTGACCAGGGGAACCACCATATGAGGGGACCTTGTAGGAGGTGGAGACATTACAGGGGGTAGAGTTATCCCGCACCTCTCCCGAAGCCGTCTGTCAACGCGAATAGCAAGGGCCATAGCGGCTTCCAGTGACGCGGGAGAGTCATACTGTGCCAACACATCCTGTAATTTGTCGGATAAACCATGACAAAACTGGCTCCTAAGAGCCGGGTCATTCCACTGGGTGTCCGTGGCCCACCTACAGAACTCCGAACAGAATTCCTCCGCCGGACGATCTCCCTGCTGAATCCTACGTAACTTAGACTCAGCAAGGGAGATCCGATCTGGGTCATCATATACGAGTCCCAGAGCAGCGAAAAACCTATCCACTGACTGGAGAACCGGGGAGCTTGGGGGAAGAGAGAACGCCCAAGATTGTGGGTCCCCTTGTAGGAGCGAGATGACAATTCCCACCCTTTGTTCTTCACTGCCCGATGACCGAGGCCGCAGCCGAAAGTACAATTTGCATGCCTCCCGGAAAACAAAAAACTTGTCCCGCCCCCCAGTGAACCTGTCAGGGAGAGCTACTTTAGGTTCTGGTCCGGCTTGCTCCAGAGGATGCAAAACCTTGGACCTAACGTCCGCCAGCCCCATGGACAAACTCTGCAACTGCCGAGCTAGACCGGCTACTGGATCCATGGTAGCTGGAGAAAAACTAAGACGGTCGGTGAAAATGTCACACTGTCACAGAATACTGGAGGTAGGGGGCCTAAGCTGACCCTAAGCTGGGGCCCTGACTAATCCCTCATCCTGGAGGTACTGTTAAAGGTACAGAGGTCCAGGCCGCCAGCGTAACCCCTACCTTCTGAGGATCCCTGCACCTAAGTAATCTAGTCCTGAGAAGGACCCCGATCACAACAATAGGGAACCAGAAATAATATGCCCACACACAGTATTTAGACGAACGAGACAGTACAAGGGAAAAACCAAAACCACCTTGCATACAACTTCTAAACAACTACAACAGAGGGAACACCAACGGGAAAGGAGATAAATGATAAAGCGAGGAAAGGGAAAACACACTTCCAAATACACTTATCTCAGCAACTCCAAACACCACGATCCGCTCTGTAAGTCTGAATGAAAAGCTTTCACCGACACCTCCCAAACAGACCTGCAGGAATATAAAGGAGTCTCACTAAAGAAGCATTGATTGCAGCTGGGCGAGGCTGGACCTCAGCTAGCCCAGAGAGAGAGAGAATTAACTCCTACACTGCCGAGAAAACACAAAGCACCAACAAGTCAGCTGCGAGAAGTCAGGCTGTGTACTCGTGACGATCTTCGTGGCAACACACCCGTGACACAGGCTGACTCTTATAAAAATGAACAAGGGCTGGATTGGACCAGACTTCTCAACACCACCAAATGACAGCAGCGTAACATAAACTCAAATTCAGTGTCTATTTTTTGGGAGGTATAACTCTATTCCCATCCACCTCTGTCTTCACACCCAGACATGGGTACACACTTCCTGATTTTGTCTATTTGCTCTAGTCCATCTCCTTCTCCGCATCCTCCACTACCATATCACCACCATATGTACCATATCAACATATCTACGTCTCTTGCAAGGGACATTAGAGTTCCTCCAAATTTTTGGCAGCCGTTGCTTCACTGCATAGGCAAACAGTATTGGAGACCCACTTCCTAAAAATGGGAACATTGTTTTTAGGAGGCCCTTTGACCTCTACGTCTCTTGCAAGGGTCATTGGAGTTTCTCCACATTTTTGGCAGCTGTCGCTTCACTGCATAGGCAAACAGTATGGGAGACACACTTACTAATAATGGGAACATTGTTTTCAGGAGACCCTCTGACCTCTATGTCTCTTGCAAGGGGCACTGGAGTTCCTCCAAATTTTTGGCAGCTGTTGCTTCACAACATAGGCAAACAGTATGGGAGACACACTTCCTAATAATGGGAACATGGTTTTCAGGAGGCCCTACTTCTCTTAAAAGGGGCATTGGAGTGTCTCCAAATTTTTGACAGCCATTGCAGTCACTACATAGGCAAACAGTATGGGAGACCCTCTCCATTCTAATGGGAATATGTCATTACAGAGGCTTACCTCTAAGTGTCTTTAAATTGTTAGTAGCTTTTTCCTAAATTTTGGCAGCTGTTGGACTCATTGTATACCCTTTAACTGAATAGCAGACCCTCTCCTTTCTAATGGGGACATGTCATACTCATTACTGTGGCCCACCTCTATGTGTCTTTAAATTGTTAGTGGGGTTTTTCCAAAATTTTAGCAACGGTTGGATACACTACATACCCTATAACTGTATAGCAGACCCTCTCCTTTCTAATGGGAATATGTTGTTACTGTAGCCAAGCTCTATGTATCTTTAAATTGTTAGCATTTTTTTTCCTAAATTTTGGCAGCTGTTGCACTCACTGCATACCCTATAACTGAATAGCAGACCCTCTCTTTTCTAATGGGAACATGTCATTCTCGTTACTGTGTCCCAGCTCTATGTGTCTTTAAATTGTTAGTGGGGTTTTTCCCAAATTTTGGCAGCCATTTCAGTCACAGCGTGAGCATTACCACTATAGGAGACTCGCTCCTTTATAATGGGAACATTTTTTTTACTGAGACCTTCCTCTATGTCTCCTCAAAGGGGTATTGGGTTGCGTCCAAATTTTTGGCAGCCCTTGCAGTCACAGCATACGCAATAACAGAATAGGAGACTCACTCGTTAATAATGGGAACAACAATGCATAGCCGACTGATGGCTCTCTAAGAATAGTAAGGCTGTAAAAATAGTATTTGTGACTTTCACAATCCCTCCTTCAAAAATTAAACAGGATGTATCTGATGATGTTTCACACACCACATTGCCAGATAAGGTTGTAAAATGTTAAAATGAAATTTCCCGGTGAATGCATTTGTCTTGGTTGAAAGCAATGCAAAAGTGCAAAAATGCATCAAAAATGCTACTTGTGAACATAGCCCAAGGTGTGAAGAAGAATTTTTGGTTTTGGTTATTTATTCTGCCTTATATGCGAGTCATTATTCTGGAAAGGATGTTCCTTAACATATTTCCCAGGAAAATCCATTTTGGTTTAATTTTTGTATGTTTTATTGTGAGTCCATAAAAGTGGCGTAATACCTCTGACAACATTGTTGACAGAAGTGACCTGGGAGTCAGTAATGCTTCCTGTGGTCTTCCCCATGCTGTTCCCATGTCATTTGAGCACTGTTTTCATTGATTTATGCAATTTTTAGACCCTCTGCAGACTGCTGGGGGGTGCCGTCGGAAAAATGCTTGAGTTTCCCATAGACTTACATTGGGCTCGTTACTCGGACCAAGCACTCGAGCATTCCAATTTGCTTGACTCGAACAATGAGTGCCCGAGCATTTTAGTGCTCGCTCATCACTAATAATCATTCTTCTGTGAACGAAACCAGTGATGTGCTATATATTCTATGATACACTTTGCTTCCCACTAATAAACTTGCCGGAGACAAAGGAGGCCAGTTGTGACCTGCATTTGGTGGTACATCTGTTCAGATGCCAGTGGTGGTTGGGCTTCTGCTGCTGATAGCAGCTCCATATTCTTAGCCATGGTATGTTTTTTTTTTACACTATCAATTAAATTACCATTTCTTCTCTTTCTTTTACCATACATTTTGGACAACCCTTATTTTAGAACCTGAAATTGTTGGAGTAGTGGTATTGCAACCACTCAGGGAAAGTCAGGAATCGATATACAGGAAAGCAGTATAATCTTGCAGAATTTAGCAGGTAACGCAGTCAGGGAAAACCAAGAGTCGATACACAGGAAAGCAGTATAATCTTGTAGGAGGCAGCAGGTGAAGAGCTTGACTAAAGACTGGGAGCTCAATAATCTCGCAAGGAGGAGGTACCAGGCCAGGTTTCAATAGGGTGTGCAATGAGGAACGCCAAGGATTAAGCCAGCCAATCAGGATCAACACAGGTTGGAGCCACTCAGGAACACCACACATACTAGAATCTAGTTTAGCCAGAAACTGTCCAGCGAGCAGAATAGCTCAGAGGGAAGAGCTGCCACCTGGTGTACAAGAGCTGCTGGGTCCTTACAACTTATTTAACAATTGCCATAAAGGATGCAATAAGAAATGCTAGTTAAGTAGGTACGCATCCAAAAAGCAGAAAGTGGCAGCAGTATAGGTGTGGCATGTATTGTTGTCAATTTGGACTTGCAAAACAGGTGTAAAAAATAGGCATGTCTACATTTTTTTTCAACAAAATTGAACCCTTTTCCTAAAATTAACATAATAAGAAAAGCTAGGTAGGCAAACGTCCAAAAAACTAGTACATGTAATTGAGGGCTGTATTACTCTAGAGTATGGATGTAATATTTTACCAGTAAAACAAATATGTAAAATATTAATTGATTGCAACTCACTCACTTTGTGAAATAGACAGTCACAGTTAAATGTCTGAATCTGGGGGAATTTTATTTTGTATTTAAAAAAAAACAATTATTTACCCCTTCACAAAAATGATTGCACAAGAAGCACAAAAACTCAGTTCAGTGACTTGGGGCAAACAAACACATCATCTGATAATGATTTCAGATTTAATTCACGGTGTGAATTACCTCTATGACGGACTCCTTGCCAGAGACGGACTACACCTCAACAAACCCGGGAAACACACATTCGCCAGGAGACTCGCAACACTCATCAGGAGGGTGTTAAACTAGAAGAAGAGGGGATGGGAAGAAAAATGCCGGACACGAACATGCAACTAGGTAACATACTAATGAAAGATATGAAGTGCGACAAAGAAGGTCCAAGACAAGATACTTGGAAGGGAGGTAAGAAAATTTCTAATACAATCCACAGGGAGAAGATTGGAACAAAACAAAATCGTGTAAACTGCATGCTAGCAAATGCCAGGAGCCTGACAAACAAGATGGATGAACTGGAAGCAGAAATATCTACAGGTAACTATGACATAGTGGGAATAACCGAGACATGGTTAGATGAAAGCTATGACTGGGCAGTTAACTTACAGGGTTACAGTCTGTTTAGAAGGGATCGAAGAAGTCGGAAAGGGGGTGGTGTCTGTCTATATGTAAAGACGTGTCTAAAGCCTACAATACGGGAGGATGTATGGGAGGGAAATGAGGAGGTCGAGTCCTTATGGGTGGAGATACATGGGGCAAAAAACAATAATAAAATTTTCATAAGAGTCTGTTATAAACCACCAAATATAGCAGAAGCCACAAAAAGTCTATTAATGAGACAAATAGACGAAGTAGCAAAAAATAACGAGGTGATTATTATGGGGGACTTCATCTACCCCAATATAGACTGGGAAACCGAAAGCTGTAGATCTCAGAAAGGAAACAGGTTTCTGTCAATTATCAAAGACAATTATTTGTCACAACTTGTGCAGGAACCAACTAGAGGGACGGCCCTTTTAGACTTAATATTAACTAACAGGCCAGACAGAATAACTGAGGTGCAGGTCGGGGGGCACCTGGGAAATAGTGACCACAACATTATACAATTTCACATGTGCTTCAGTAGGGTGCCCAGCAAGGGAGTCACAAAAACACTGAACTTCAGGAGGGCAAAGTTTGATCAGCTAAGAGATGCCCTTCACCTTATAGACTGGGATAGTATCTTTAGTAATAGGAGCACGGATAGAAAATGGGAAATTTTCAAAACAGTCCTACATAGTCACTGTAGAAGGTACATACCTTATGGGAATAAAAGGGCTAGGAATAGGAGGAAGCCAATGTGGCTAAATAAGGAAGTCAAGAGGGCAATGAAAAACAAAAAAAGGGCTTTCGGTAAACTTAAACAAGAAGGCAGCGAGGAAGCGCTAATATCTTATAGGGAAAAAAACAAAATCTGTAAGAAACAAATAAGAATAGCAAAAGAGGAGACAGAGAGACTAATTGCCAAGGAAAGTAAAACGAATCCCAAACTGTTCTTTAACTATATAAACAGTAAAAGAATTAAAACTGATGTAGTTGGCCCATTGAAAAATAACCTGGGTAAAATCATAGAGGGTGATGAGGGTAAAGCAAACCTACTCAATAGCTTCTTCTCCACTGTTTTCACAAAAGAAAACAATTTATTGGAGGAAATGCAGAGTGATAAAGTAAACCCTCCGCTAAATATCACCCACCTAACCCAGGAGGAAGTTCAGAAACGCCTAAATAATATCAAAATAGACAAGTCACCAGGCCTAGATGGCATACACCCCCAGGTACGAAAAGAATTACGTAATGTGATAGACAGACCGCTGTATCTTATATTCAAGCACTCTTTATGGACAGGGACTGTCCCACTAGACTGGCGCCAAGCAAATGTGGTACCAATATTCAAAAAGGGGTATAAAAGTGACCCTGGGAACTATAGACCAGTAAGCTTAATGTCTGTTGTGGGTAAATTGTTTGAAGGATTTCTTAGAGATGCTATTGTAGAATATCTTAATGATAATAACTGTCTAACTCCATATCAACATGGATTCATGAGGGATCGCTCCTGCCAAACAAACCTGATCGCCTTCTACGAGGAGGTGAGCTCACAGCTGGACCGGGGAGAGTCAGTGGATGTTGTATACCTTGACTTCTCCAAAGCGTTTGATACCGTGCCACACAAAAGGTTGGTTTATAAAATGAGAATGCTTGGTCTGGGGGATAATGTGTGCAAGTGGGTAAATAGCTGGCTGAGTGATAGAAAGCAGAGGGTGGTTATCAATGGAGTAAGCTCAGGGTGTGTCAGGGTTACTAGCGGGGTGCCTCAAGGGTCTGTCTTGGGCCCTATATTATTTAATATATTTATTAATGATCTAGTGGAAGGGTTGCATAGTAAAATAGCAATATTTGCAGATGATACTAAACTTTGTAAAGTAGTTAATACCGATGAAGATAGGGCACAGCTACAGGAGGATTTAGATAAATTGGGGAGTTGGGCCAAAAAATGGCAAATGGGGTTCAATGCCGATAAATGTAAGGTCATGCACATGGGAAAGAAAAACAGCAGTCACCCATACATATTAAATGGGAAACCGTTGGGGAAATCTGACATGGAGAAGGACCTGGGCGTCTTGGTTAATAGCAAATTAAATTGGAGTGCCCAGTGTCAGGCAGCAGCTGCGAAGGCAAATAGAGTCATGGCATGCATCAGAAGAGGAATAGGGGCATATGATGAGAACATTGTTCTTCCTCTGTACAAAGCACTGGTAAGGCCGCACTTAGAATATTGTGCACAGTTCTGGGCTCCGGTGCTCAGGAAAGACATATTGGAGCTAGAGAGGGTACAAAGGAGGGCGACTAAGGTAATAAAGGGAATGGAGGGACTAGAATACCCAGAGAGGTTGTCAAAATTAGGCCTATTTACGTTGGAAAAGAGAAGGCTTAGGGGAGACCTCATAAACATGTATAAATACATCAGGGGGCAGTACAGAGATCTCTCCCTGACCTGTTTATACCAAGGATGGTGACAAAGACGAGGGGGCACACTATGCGTCTGGAGGAAAGGAGGTTCCTGCACCAGCATAGAAGGGGATTCTTTACGGTCAGAGCCGTGAGACTCTGGAACTCTCTGGGAGAGGAAGTGGTAATGTCCAACTCACTTAATGAGTTCAAAAGAGGCCTGGACGCCTTTATTGAGAACAATAAAATTACATCTTGTGCTTAGTTAATTAATCCAGGGATTTAATCTGACTGCCAGATTGGTGTCGGGAAGTGAATTTTTCCTCAATGATGTAAATTGGCCTATACCGCATGGTTTTTTGTTGCCTTCCCCTGGATCAACGCTGCGGAATAGCTGCAGTGCACAAGAAATAGGCTGAACTGGATGGACGCTTATCTTTTTTCGGCCTTATAAACTATGTAAATACACCATTGTGCTGTCTTGCTTCTGCATTTGTTTGTATTAGGAATAAAGAAAACAAATGTTTAATTGTAATTCAAATTCAGCAGGAGAGATACCGGCTACAATATATCACTAACCAATCACACTGAGTCTTGCACTACTGCGGCCAACTTCAATAGAGCTCTACATACATATTAGACTAATGACCTGCTGATAATGACGAGCTCGGCTGTCAGTCAAATCTATTTGTGAGCGCTGGACAATTGATTGTTAGGAGAGTTAATAATTTGGTATGCCCACATTTATTCGGATGATTCTTTTGTTCTCCCTGAGATAAGCTCTTTCTAGACATGCATGGCAACAGGTCTCTCATAGGACATGTATGGCAGAAGGTCTCTCATTGGAATTCACAAGAATCAAATAGCAAATTATTCGAATTGGTCAGGACATGTGAATTTCATAAAATTCGATTTGAACTGAATTTGCATCAAATCGATTCGGTCATCTCTAGGAGCGAGCATCTCTACAAACATGGCTACTGTAAAAGGACCATACCTGCTTTTATGGATCTTGATCCTGGGAAGCAACAGTGATTAACATTGTAGGAACTGCAATGTAAAAGCCATATACATGTATAAATGTAAATTTCTGCTCATAAAAACTGTACCCCGATTCATCAAAGCTTTTTCACCCAAAAAGTGGAGTCAAAGCTTTGAAAATGGTGGCGGTTTCACACCAGGTTTTTTTTTTTAGCTCTGTTGAAATGGATGGAGCTGGGGCGCGATAGGGGCACGGCAGAGGTGTGACACCACAGCTTATATAATTCATGATGAGCTGTGGCATCAAAGACTGGAGGAAGATTTCCCGTGTAGCACATGGAGGCGCATGCCACTCATCAAATGCTCCAGGTTCATGAAGATATGAAATAGCTTTCATAAGAAAGGGTTATGCAAGGTGTACTACCTGAATAAAGCTGCATCATCTTTGGCTATAGTGTCTCCATTGATGTAGGTAGAAAGTTAAAAGTATTGCAAGAACCACAATAAAATTCACACAAACATCATTCTTTATTAATACTGAAATACTTAAGTTCTAACTAATTTTTAGTGTGTGAGCATTCACCAGCACATATTACGTGTACTAGAAGCATCCAAGGACTCAAACACTGAAATATATCATTATTACCTATACAAGTAAAGAAGTTATTTTAGATAGGTATAAATGCAAGTGATGGGCATGTTCATAGAAACTATGGTCGCTTTGCTCAGGACAGCTGATATTATCTGGTCCGCTTCTCATTTAGATCATAAAAATACGGAGGGTATTTTATTTTGAAGAAATGTTTATTTAACAACTGAATACATGCCAAAAAGAATAATTTACAGCAGCAAGTCTTAATACATTTCCTCTCCAGTTTTGGATTTCCCCATACAATGCATTGATAAATATTAACAATGAAACATAAGCACTTTGTTCTGCGGCTTGTTGATAGAGACACATTAAAACAGCAAAATTACCACTGCTAAGCCACAGTATGCGGCTGACGTTGGGGCTTTGTACTGTATGAATATACTTGTACATGAGCACATTGAAATGGAGTACCTATGGTTATCAGTACATTACACTGTACCTCCCCTAACTATTGAAAAAAATATTTACATCTCTTTTGGCTAATGTTCAGGTAGCAAAACCAAACTATTTAAACACATACAATTGATATCACTAAATACTGCATAAAATGGGATCAGATACTTTCTTCACATGCAAATAGTTGCTTTGAAGTCTTTTTACATACAGTAGTTGCTGTAAGTGGGCCATGAGTCTGTACAGTGAATGCAAAGCCACATTTTGCACAATCTTCGTCTTTGCTGTCCAACATTATAAAGTTGTCATGTTTTATGGTTTATGAATATGATAGTGGAAGACCGTTTCGAAAATGTACAGAACTATCTATATATTGTTACGGTATGTGCTTCCCATTTTTGGCTCAATTGCTTTTCTAGAGCAAATGTATAACAACTACTGCACGCTGGATAGCTGTGCGATATCCCATTGGTCATGTTCTCTATAAGTAACTGGATTAGTAAAATTATTGTGCTGACACACAAGTGCCATTGATATGGTTGAAAACCACATTGTGCTACCACAACCATTATGAAGAAGCAAAAAAAGAAAGTGGCGTCCATATATTCTGAATAAAATGCATGCTTTGGATCCATGGCTTTGGCCAGAAAGTTTTTTTCAGATTCTGCCGCACCAAAAAAATATTTCCGCAAACCTATATTTCTATTTTGTCAAAGAAGCACCATAAAAATCCATTTATATTAGGTAAATATTTTATTACGTTATCATGCAATCAGAATGACATGTGAAATAAATACATTACAAATGGCCTAAATTGTGATCCTGGTTTAGAAGAATCGTACTTGCTATTCATTTGTTCTTGCCCATCTACTAGACTTCCAAAGGCATAAAACTATCAATTGAAGAAATGTATAGGCAATATCGAATAATTAGTTACATATATGATAATTAATGAGTGGCCTGTGGCAGTTTCCAATTACCACAAGTTATTTTCTTCTTTTACACAATTTATAGTAAATCTATGCACAATAGATGACATTACTTAGAAAATAAAGGAAATTTAAAGGAAATCTGTCAGCAGGTTTTTGCTGCTTCATCTTATAAGAGAAGTTGAATCCAATGATGTATCACTTAGCTTACTTGGTGCAGCCATTCTGGCACAATCATAGTTTTTAGATTTACCAATAGCTGAGAAACCTGCTCCCGCTCACATCAGGTTCTGTGTGTATATTTTCTATAGACAGTGAACTGCTTATCACAGGATGGGGTGGAGTTGGACAATCTGGCACGTAGCAGCTAGTCACAGCAATGATAATGTCCTAGTGATAAAGCCTTCATTATAAGAAACAGCACACTGCTTGATAAGTGATACATCCTTGAATTTGTTTTTTTAGCCTCTACTTCAAGCTGTCCTCAGATTACATAGCAAAAACCTGCTGACAAATTCCCTTTAATGGTAGCCAGTCTATAAATAGTGATACCCTCATACTCCATATGATGAATTGATCTTATCAATTGTATATTGACAACTTAAATCTGTACTATTGAAGTCAGTTACTATAATAATACAAATACCAAATCAAACAGATAATTGTAATATCACTAAGGACATAAATATTTTTCTATTAAATAAGATGTATGGGACTATAAGATTTGCTAACCGACTATCTGACATCACCAAAGATATGCCTGTTCAGGTTGGGCATGTTACTTCTATGGTGGGAAAAGGGACAATTTGGAAACTTTGGTAATTATTCTGTTGATAAAAAAACAATAAACTTGTATAAGTTGAAAATGATCCAACCTGTCTGATCCCTGTGGCAGGCGAGGCAATCTGCTAACAGGATAGGCATAAGGCAGTTAACGGTTAGCTTCAGCAAAATGTTAAGGCTATATTGAGTATTATTTAAAATATTAATATACAATCACCCAAGAAAAGAAAAAAAAACAACTCTGGGTATAAAGAATATTCTGCATGTTACTTTGAGCTAGCCAAATGTCATTTTAATTACACTGTGATTTTAGCCATAAAATAGGTGTTAGTGGTGGTTATTAATAGTTCACCATGTAAAATATGTGGCATTTATGGTGAAAGCAAATAATGAATACTGTGCCATTAAACACTGTAAAAAAAGTCACAATTAATCCAAAATTTCAGCATAAGTTTAAACTGATATTTTTTATAAAACATGTAGCCTGCTTGTAAGAAACTGTACTGTACATTAGAAGGTAAAAGATAAAAATAAATATACAAGGGAAGTATTAGAATAAAATTAATAATTGGCATTTGTGCTTTAGTGCATTTACGTGTAAAAACCTGGGTTACCAAAAATCCTGCCCATCAGTATTAGTTGTTTAATTTTATATTTTTTTGGTGCCTCAACTGATGACAACTGATGTCAAAGTGGCATCAATTGTCATCAAGCTTTACAGGGCTTTTCGATATGGCTCTTTGAAGGGTCAGGCTCAAGAACTGATGTGCCAGATACATGTGAGCTATCCCACAGCAAACTATGGAATCTGTTCTAGCATCAGTTTCCTTTTGGCATTTCATTGCCATGAAGATTGGAAAAAGGCCGAATTGCTGGATATATGAAAACCCAGTCTTAGACATTTTTATAAGTGACATATCGAACAGCATCCTTTGGAGAATAGTGAAATTATAGTGAGGTAAAGGAACGTGCAGCATACAAAACAAACAATACGACTTCTAATGAAAATTATATCAAGGTAAAACATTAGGTATGACAAACTAATTCTAAACATTGAAATGTAAAAGAGTGACATATACTTAGCCTTTAATTTCTACAAGGTTGCACCCCATCCTAATGGCTCCACTAAATAAAAGTTTGTTATTTTGTAGCATAACTCTAGAAATGCTGACTGACAAAAGATCTCCACGTGCAAAGTCTACAGGAAACCATTGCAGGTCTTGCCCAAGATATTGTCCAAGCTATAGTCTCCCCATGCAGCACAAATGCATGCCCCGCCAAGTTACTTGTCCATGTTTAATAGATGGATGGGGTGGTGGGAAAGTGGTGACAGTTTTTAGAATTTGCTACAGAGCCCAAAATATTCATTTCAATATATCGTATGGTAAAGTTGGGTAGTTAAGTATGTACATTTTTATATTTTTAAACTTAAACATTGCAAAACTTACATTTTAATCCATCATTTCCCAATTGCTTGTTAAAAAAGGAGACTCAATCAACCATTTCTCTATTTTTTAGCTTTAGATGGAGCTGACTCTCAATAAGGAAATGAGCTTCGTATGAAAATTTTATTGGCAATGCTCCATGGAAAAATGATTCCAATTAGCTCTCGAAAAGAAAGAAACTCTCAAGTACCACCTATTTAAAATAGCTACTCTATATGTCAGGGTCTGATACAAAAGCTGTGCAAGTGGTATTTCACTTAGCTATCCAAGTGTTGCTCTACAACTAAGGAGTTGATAGTACCCCAAAACAGGCTGTCTGTACGTGGGATTTTGGACTGGCTGGTCATCTTACAAGGCTTGTTAAAGGTTCAGACATTGAATTATCAGGTATCTTAGCTGCCATTTGTGAGTTTCTTTCTTCTGGAGAGAGCTAATTTGCTTATTTTGTAGGTAACCATATTATACTCATCTGGTTATTCAAGTAGATGACCAAAAACCCTAACTTGTTTACTCAGTATGGATACTTTACATTGTAGACTGAAGTATGTCCTTTCTGTCCAACACATCTATTATTTTTGATATATTAAGTAATAATTGGTGACATTGGTCACCTAACTAGTGATAACCAACCTGACATAATAACAGTCTGTGATCACCTTTGGTTTTACAACGTTCCCAAGGCAGTTATCACACAAGTGAGTGGCATAATTAACGCAATTTATCAATCAACCAGTTGCTAGAGTATAATCAACATGTTACTAGAGTATAATAGCCTACTGCTTTTCTTATTTTGTTAGATACACCTTGGATCCAAAACACCCTTTAATCAGAATATTTGTTCTTTACCTTTGCATATAGTTTCTTTTTAGCTTGCCAAATAGGTAGAATATTTAAATGTTACTCGCATGATATAACATGGCATCCCTTTGTTAAATATTCAACGCATTACTTTAAGAAAAAATGTTAAGTCAAAAATAAAATAAAGATATTTTCTTTTCTTTCAAGAAAAAAAATGCGTGCAAGACAAAGAATAATGTGCTACAACTAATAAGAAGCCAAAAGGAATAACAAATTACATTTACTGCATATTTGTTGTAGTATGTTTAAATTAAGGTTTAGTAAATTACAATTTAAGGTCAAAGCTGGTTGAAGATATCAGTAGTAGATCAGTTAGCACAACTTGTTTGCTTGGAGGCAACCAAGTTAATGTTGCAGTTTAAGGTTTGGGTTTTGTACATTCCCAGGCATCATCCTATCTCCTCATACCAAATATGCACATGGTAGTTAGACAAAAAGCAAATAAGGTGTACAATCTGAACATATTGTTAACAAGGATAGTGAATGTCATATCTAATTCCATAACGGTGTTCACGACTGATGCTAGGCTTTTCTCATTTCAATGGCAAGATGGTAAATGAAAAGTTTCTCCTTGGAAAAGGAAATAAATGGAAAAATCTGAAGAGGACTGCTTCAGAAATGGGAAAACCAAGCTGAGACGCTTTGTCTGTAAAATCTTACATTTTGTCTATGTAGTCTAAGTCTATTTGGAAAGTCACTAATGTATTTTATTTAGACTTAGCAGAAAGTTTTGTGAACTTTCCACTCTGTAAACATCCAAATAATGCCATGAAAAGGTTCATGAATATTGCATTTTTTTCCAGTTTTAATGTCTATACAAATCCTACTCGGATGAGGTTTGAAGAGGTAATGTGGATTAGACACTCCTTGGTGCCCTTTCAAATTCATGGGTCCTCCTATTTCTGCCCTTCTTATTTTCTTGTAGGTGCTTCCATTTGTTGGGGCTCACTTGGACATTGGCATTTTTTTGCCGGCGTTGTTTGCGGTCTCTTTTCCATACTTGCTCACAAAATTCATCCATACTGTTGAGATTTGGGTGGTTGATTAGTTGCATGAAGTCTCTGTACCAGATCTTCTGTGTGGGCGACATGCTGTTTGATGGTTCTTTGTGCTTGTGGTTTTCTCCGTCATCATCTTTGTGTAGAAGTTCATCTAAATGCTCCGTATCAATAATTTCTAGGGTTACTTTGAGGAGTGTTTGCATAAATCCATGTTCTACTGCAATACAATAATAGATTCCTGAATCTTTTTTCTTTAAGGTGCGAAGGAGAAGACCATGATCTGTTTTTATTGTACGATCATCCACTCTTATCTGTAAAGAAGGAGAATAAAATTACAATTATATCATATGTAGATTTTAGAAATCTTACATTTTAACTACTAGGAAAATCTACATTGTTTTAAATAATATAATTTTTATTTTGCCTAGCACACTTTGTGTGATAGACTTTTTTTGCTTGCGTCCTGAAGCTGCATAAAGGTTAGCATAGCAGCTACTGACCACTAAATCAATGTTACTGTATGTTATAAAAGTACAAAAAAAGTAGTTGGGTTAGTTGGATTTATTGATTGATGCTGATATTTTCTAAAGACTGACTTAAAGGGGCAGACCTGTTGATGACATTTATCACCTATACACAATGGGGCCCAAAATTCTTCTGTGCAAATAGAACCATGTCTACAGGAGTAGTGGTCATATTAGATGCACATGCTTACTACAGCTGCGCTCCGTTGACTTTGGGACCCCTATACTTATAATATCAGCTGTATGACACCCCATCATCATACATTCATCATCTATCTTAGACAGGTGAATTATATTCTTTTGGGTCAACTAGAGCTGAGCAGATTGCTTCACACAAACCAGGTCCATGGTCCAGGTCAGTGCCCTCTGGCTGTGTACAGGAGATGCATATATATCCTGAGCTTCTGGGCTCCCAGCATGGAGTTTGATAAGCTGGCCTGCTGTGACATCTGTGCAGCGTGCGGTACCCAGGTGACATCTCACCACCTTGACTAATCATAAGCCGAAACTGGGACAAGGAAATTCAGGCAGCTCCTATACATGGCCAGAGAGCACTGACCTGGACCTTGGACCAGGATTGCATGAAGAGAACTGCTGCTCTCTAAAATAAAATAATTAAAGAGTATATTGGGTGGATATAATCACTGTACTGTAAATATATTAAGCCACAGAGCAATATTAATTTCCATGCTCTGGCCTAGAGAAGCAGCAAACACACAAGCAATAATATACATTTCACTACAGTTTTTGTCCGTCCACTAGGAACATTTGTAGTAATATTTTTTTGTTTGGGATTATAAATCACTTTATAATTATAGCAGGCACAATAGAAGCACTTATCAGAGGAAAAAAGGAACATTTGATAAGCCACCATTTGTGTGAATCAAACTGATACTGAATCACCTTTCCAACTTGCTCTAATTACCCAATAAAACACATTCAAACTTTAACCATCCCTGTAATTTTGTATGCACTCTCTACAGATACTACAGTTTCTGTACTGCTCTTTTAACTATGACACTAAAGATCATTGTAAATTATTTGCAGTACAGTTAACATTCGATTGAAAAACACTCCTTACACTCCTCATTACTTTGAATTTGCACCTAATGATAATCTCAGCCATGTTTACCTCTTAATGGAAATCTGTCAGCAGGTTTTTGCTATGTAATCTGATGACAGCATGAGGTAGGGGTTAAAACACAGAATTCAACTATGTGTCACATGTCAGACTGTGTGCTGTTGTTTACTTACACTGAAGGTTTTATCACCTGGTGATTATCATTGCTGTGACTAGCTGGCATGTGGGCATTCACCCGACTCCACCCCCTCCTGTGACAAGCAGCTCTCTGTCTATGGACTTTGTACATGGAGAGCCTGGTGGGGGCGGGATTAGCTTTTCAGATCTGGTATATTCTAAATCTAAAATCTCTGATTGTGTGAGAACAGCTGCACCCAATAATCTAACTGATACATCATTGGATTTAGAGTCTCTTTTCCTACATTATGCTGCTCTTAGATGAGGTAGCAAAAACCTTCTGAAAGATTTTCTTTAAATGATTTTGTCCTATAAAAATTCCATTGGTAATAAAAAGGTGAAGATTAAAGCATAGTTTTCATCAAATATTGATTTATAAAAAAAAAGCATAAGCATTAAATCATTGTAATTGTTTATTCTTGGTTTTTATGGGCCCTTGCTACAAGCATAACAAGCGATAGCAGTTTTGGAATTTAAAGGTGCTTTCTACTTTTAGAAAAGTGGACCCCAAACATTGTCAGAAAATTGGGGATTCAACACTGGCTGTTTACTTCTCCTCCGGTCTCAGTGCTTCCAATATTTCGGCTATGATGGGGACATCACGTTGACAGTTCAAATTACTGCTGCAGCCAATCTCTAACTCAGTAACTCAGCTGAGGTAGAGGCATGACCTCAGTGATTGACTGCAGAAGCGATGTGAGCTGCCAACATACCAGCCAAAACACTGAGGCTGAAGTAGAGGTAAGAACTGGCGAGAATGAATATTATCTAGTTTTCTTAAAATTGAAAAAGCCCTTTTAACATTAAATAGATTTTACGTTATTTACATTAATATTTTATATGTATAATGACATTTAAGCTCCTTACACTATTATATTCTTTTAACAGCAATGTAAGTATTGTTCATACTGCTATGGCTACTTTGTTCAAGAAACAGGCCACTTTTGTCCATGGGTTGTGTCTGGATTTGCAGCTCATTCCTTTTGAATTATATAAAGATGAGTAACTACTATCACACACAAGTAATGGATAAATGTGGGGCTGTTTTTAGAAAGCATTTTTTCAATCCTGGACAACCCCGTTTAAAGGTGGACATGGTTAAATTAGTGCACAAAAGTCAATTTAATCTTGCATATAGTAGAATAGTAAAATCTTGGCCCTGTCCAGCCACTGCCAGTCCCAATACGTCAACCAATACTTTAGTCATTATGAAAATGTTATTTTTGTGTGAACAGTTCCATTTACCTCCTCTTTCTTGTCATCATTCTGTTTCTGGAACTGCCAGAATACTGTGGCTCTCTGTGATTTTGGACTACACTCAAGGAATGTACTGCTGTTCTCCACACCATAGATTATCTTCTCCTCTAAACTCTGTCTGTGTGGATCATCTGAAAGAAGGAAGAACATCACAGCAGGATATTAGCTGCACACAATTTTAAACCACCTTCTCTTTCAAAAATTGCAAAAAGTATTGATAGTTTTAGATTCTTCTTTCTGAGAAAAAAAACACATTATTAAAAATGATATTCAAGTCCACACAGTACAGTACTACTCTAAAGTTATAATTCTAGAACATGAGCAGGAGCTTTTTTATTATTTTTAATAGATGTCTTCTTGAGCAAGAGGACCCCCTCTGTGATATCTATCAAGATCATTTTGAGATAAACTTACAAATTGTCACCGTCAACAAACATCATACTGCAGATGTTGAGCAAAATATTCAAGTTGAAATTTTTTCTTGGATATAAATTGAGTAATAGAATGCATCAATGGACAATGAAAACTAAGATCATCAATTAAACGATAGCTGGATTCCAAATCACCCCGAAAATGAAAGTAAATAATTGAAATCACAGACTGACGCAATTTGTGTGCGGTAACTCATAATGGGACTCAGTAGTGTGGATTCTGGTCTGGGAAATGTAAGGGTATCAATAGCGTGAACAACAGGAACTGTCTGCACAATCTGCTGATGTGAAGCCCAAGGACCACTGCACCAGCATAACGTCTGACAATGGTACTGTTGGCTATCACAAGGAGGTTTGCGCAACCCTCCAAGGATATGACGCTCCAGACCATAACTGAGCCACCGCCGAACTAGTCATGCTGGCTGCTCTTGCAAGCAGCATAACTTTTACCATGGCATCTCAGACTTTTCTATGTCTGTTGCTTGTGCGCAGCGTGAACCTGCTCTCATTTGTGAAGAGAACGCGGCACCAATATCAGACTTGATAATTCTGATGTTCTTTGGAGAATGCCAATAGAGCTTCATGGTGTTTGTCTGTGAGCATAACTCCCACTACAGGATGTAGAGCCCTCATGTCACCTGCATGGAGTCTGTTTCTGACAGTATGGTCAGAAACATACACACTGTTAGCCCTTCTGGGGTTATTTTGTAGGGCATCTGCAGTGTTCCTCCTATCACTTATGCTTTATAAGTTGACAGATTGAAATCCCTTGAAGTTTAAATCACTTGGGATTATACTGTCATGCCTAAGTGTTCCCTTAGTTTTTTGCAGTTTATTTCACAGTAATCATACATTCAACATTATCAAGTCAATTTTTATCTCTACGCAAAGACAAAAATCAGAAGAAGAATCATTATTTCATAAACAAATATGGATCAGGTGTTTGGTTTATTCAAAACAAAGTGAACCAAACAGCCATTTCTAAGGCCTTTAACAGGAATCTTCCATAAATATATAAATAGAGATCAGACAGTTGATTTGAAGTAAATTTGCGTACAATTTTAGGAAATTCGCTGCACTCTGCTAATTCGAACAATTTAAGATATCATTCAAGGAATTTGTCAAAAATGTACTAGGCTAATTTTCACAACGCAGAAGCTTAGATACCAATGTTTATTTTTAGCTATCACATCACATAGTATAGAATAGCCATCACTTGGTATTGGCTATGACATAGCATAACACAGCCGGTCATAGTCTGTATAAAAGCCAAAGCAGGAAATGCACTGCAGCAACCATTTTGGAATAAATCTGTTTAGTGAGAGGATTTGGCACAGATCACAGGTTTGCAATAGAAATGAGGAGAAAAAGTCCACCAAACCCTCTGAATATGCTGTATGGATAACACAGCAATTAACAGTCACTGTCCGTTTATCCATAGCCGTATATTTAAAGGTCACGTTGACATTACTAAGGCTGTGCTTGCATTAAGGAGCTTGAAAGGGGTTGGATAAATTCATAGGAGACCTAGAGTGTTAAACAGGTCTTTACAGGACACTTGAAGTACTTACATTTGCTGTCAATCAAATTTTTGGGAAAATGTATTTACGAAGACTGGTTATTTCAAATTTCAAATGATTTTATCATCTCTAAAATTAAAGATTAATAAATATAAACCCATATGTTTTATAGAAGACTTTCCTGTGAGACTTACAGCCATGGTATTTCCCATACATTATCGAATGTCAATATAATATGTCTTTAGGATCAAAATGAGTTAGCCGGACAAACTATCACCTATAGTGAGAGCCCCAAAAATATTTTCAATTAATCCCTATAACTTCACATTTTTAAGAGGAAATCTCTATCAGTCTGCTGTTTTGGCTATTTAAGGGTATTTGTCGAAAAGCCCTTTAATTTCAGTTGGACCACCCATAAAGAACCCAATTGTGGAATCTAACAGAACATTAGAAAAAAAAACAAATTCAAAATATATTTAATTATTATGGTATTTAAGAATATTCCCCTTTATCCATACAGAGAACTTGTAATGTTTTATATAGCACAAATTATAGGATATAAAAAGCAGAAAACCCATTATAACTGATATTTCCCAATGTAGGTTCCGTCTTTACAAGGAAATTGGGAGGTATACTTTACAATGTATGTAATCTAGCCTTGTGGCTTACTATTTTAATTTAGTTTGTATCTTTATATTTAAAAACATGTTTTCTGTAATATATTACACTTGGATATTGTTTTCCACAGTTTTATGGGGAGATTTACAATCAGTGGCAATGTTATTGAGGAAGCAATCTCCAATCAATTATATCCATAATATATTTACATTTGACGAAACTGGAGAACAAATACTGCAGCTTAAATTGTTCTACTAATTATTTCCTTTCACAAGAACAGAGTTTCCTGTGTATTAATCATGCCATAAAAAATCACTTTGCAATTACAGACTATTATCCTCTTTATTGAAAATAGTGTTTATACTCCAAAATTCTCTAAACAGGCCACACAGTTGAGAAATTTAGCATTTAAGGTAGCTAAGTAACATAAACCATGAACATCACACCTTACATGATAAAAACACAGTAGGATAAGAAAATATTTACAATGCCTAATAAAGAAAGAGACCACCAGAACATCCAGTAACAAGGTCACGATTCTAAGGTGACCTGCAAAAGGTAATTAAAAACGGAGAGTGATGGATACTTGAGTAACCGAGTGAAGGTGCTTTGCCTCTCCCTATACCACACAAGTAGAAAACCTATTACTTTGGTCAGTTGCCATTTAGAAGAATAGTCATTTCTATGAAACAAAAACTAAATTAAACGATATTTAAATAAGTTCCTTCTCTTTGCTTTAATTGTTTTTAATATGGCTAGGGTCACACAACAGTATAAAAAAATCGTACAAGCTCCTATACTTTCCATGAGCCTGGACACCACTAATCATCCCTATCTGATGATCAGCTGCACTCTAATTGGAAAATAATAGGCATATAGGTCAATTGACTTCATATGAGGTATTTGTGTATACAAGATAGAATAATTAGACTGTAAACCAAACTAGTAAACGGAGGCTGAAATTAACGGTGATAATCTCTGCACAGAGCAGTGGAACATTTGTTGCTTTGTAAGTAACAATCAGCCTACGTGACTGACTTGAGTAAGTACATACTGATTCTTATGGTATTATAATCAATATGACTTGATTCTGACTTGATATATATATATAATATATATTCGATATGTTGCGGATCTATATTTCCACTTTTTAGTGTGTGCTAATTAGTATAATAAAATTGGTATAATTATGCACTTGTATGTATATATATATATATATATATATATATATATATATATGATTTTTTTCTTATCTGTTTATAATCACATAATGATTATCCGCATGATTTGTAATTCAATTTCGTATTGATCATTACATATTGGGCCTACAATTATTTAGGTACCCAATCTCCCCTTAACCATGTATTTGTGTTTAATAAATAAATCAATTTAATACTCTATTTAAGTGTAGTGTTCCTTTTTGTAGGTTATATTTTGTAAGTAACTGGAAAAATCAGCTTATTTTTTAACATCATACAGAGGTTCCAAGTAACAGATGAGCAGATCTTATGCTCTTTACAGCTCATCTCTTCAGCCCTTCCGCTCTTCACCATCACCCGTCCTGTCGGCACCGCATATTCTTATCACTGCTAAGAGTGCTATACCCCTGGGTCTCTATCATAACTACTGCACCCAGTAAACTAAGTTATACATTGTTGGAATCGGGGGTCTCTGTCCCTACCTCACTCTACTGCCAGATTACATATCAAAACCTGCCGACCAGTGTTGAGCGAATGTGCTCAGATAAGGTGTTATCCGAGCACACTCGTGGGCTAACAGAGAGTATTCGAGCATGCCGAAGACAATGTTCGAGTCGCTGCGGCTGCATGTCTCAAAGCTGTTCGACAGCCGCAACACATGCAGGGACTGCCTGTTTGTTAGGGAATCTCTGCATGTGTTGCGCCTGTCTAACAGCCGAGAGACATGCAGCCGCGGTGACGCAAACATATTTTACGAGCAAGCAGAAGCTACTCGGTTAGGACATGAGCGTGCTCGGATAACACCTTATCCGAACATGTTCACACAACACTACTGCTGACATATTCCCTATAAGCAAATAGTTATGTAGGGTTTCAAATAATTTACTGCATCTATGTGAATAGTTCCCTTATACTGTACAAAAATAAAAAAAAGATGTTCTTGCACCCAATAACCATGTTCTGTATGAATTTACATTTTTTTCCCATATACATCATAGATCCTAAAGCTTTGATCAAGATTTGTGTTTGACTAAAATTCTTTATCCAAGAAAACTGTTTAAACAGCGGCCTCAGTAAAAGAAAACAAACTGCAGCAGAATGACCCCTTGTTTGTTTTTACTAGCTTTCATCATTTTTATGGTCGATTCAACCATCTGAACATCATACACAAAAATAAAAATCAAACATATATCATATGGTTTATAATAGTTTCAGATGTTCATATACTGGGAAAAGTGCAGAGATGGAAACTATGAACTGTAAACCTGCTCTGCAGATAGCACATATAGCCAGTCACATGAACACACACATGCATGGCCCGCAGATGCAGAAGGCTTAGCTTTAGCAAATGTTTTAGTCCCATTTATTGGTAATGTATGATCTCTATTATATATCATTGTTCATTAAAATATATAGTGATTAATGGTAAAAAAAGTGCCTTAAAAGTATAATGTGTCAGTGGGAATATTGCAATAACTCCAAGCTCCAAATCAGCTTCTAACTCCACAAGCCGTTAATGTATAAGGTATATTTTACACCATGTAAATCCTTTGTGTAATCGAAGAACATGTAAAATAACATTTACACAAATAAGCCCGAAAGTGTAAAGGTGCAATAAGTCACTCAGGTCCTCAGGGGCTGCATTAGTTAATGCTGGAGAGCTATTAAATTAGCAAGAATCCCATTACATGCTGGTCTGTTAGGAAAAACATTTCCGGATAATTATACCGCATAAAGATCTACATAGAAGATATACTGTATCTAAGCATATGGTTTTAAAATACACAGTAAGGAACTTTACCGGAGAACAATTTTAATAAAATGACAAGAGTAATGGGTCGAAGGGTCAATTATAGAAGTACTTTACTTTTATTGTAGTTTGAAATGAAACTATGCTAAATACTTTTTGTTTAAGTTCCTTATGTTGCTCAAGATCTCGGCTTGCTGTCAGTGAGTTAAAACTGCATTGCTTCATCAAGATGTTGTAAACTGGCTCTTCTGTAGAGAGCTGCATTATATTTACTGGATATTCTATTAGCTTTAATGTGTAGAAAACCGGAAAAACACCCAGAATTGTCCATGAAAGGAAGAGAAATGTACCCAGTAGTTCCACAAGGTGGAGCTCTTTACTCATATCTAATTTGAGCAGAGCATTATATAGTCTAATTAATAGCAAAAACAATGATTAACTACAAGCATAGGGTGCATGATATGTATGTGTGTGTATATTTATTATCATTTAAAATGCAATACAAAATTGCAGAAGATAAAAGCATTTTACATTTACACAGAAATGAGCTGTTAGTATTACTGTACAAATTAAAGAGGCACTCACGTGAAGTTTTTTGTTAACTAAGGCTGCGTGCCCACTATGCGATTTTCAAGCGTTTTTGCTGCGGAATTTCCGAAGCAAAAGCGCTTAAAAAATGCTTGGTAATACGTGTCCCATGGTCCCCAATGATAATCCGCATGTGCTGTGCACATCCTGCGGAAATTTCTGCGGATTATCGTTGCGGAAAAATATGCAGCATGTCCATTAATTTTGCAGACACGCAGCGTAATTGCCGCCATTGACTTGCATTGAATTGCTTAATATCCGCATGACTACATGTGCACATGCGGATATTAAGCGATTCAATGTGCGGAGAGTACCCGAGTCTGAGGAGACCCAGGTACCATAGTACCTGTTAAAAATAGAATAAAAAATAAAAAATAAACATTATACTTACCTTCCGATGTCCCTCGGTCTCCTGTACGATGCGTCCGGTCTCTTGTACAGCTCGCGATGGTCTAAAAGGACCTGCAGTGACGTCATTTAGTCATGTGACAGGTCACGCGACCGCCGACGTCAGCGGTCGCGTGACCTGTCACATGACTAAATGACGTCACTGCAGGTCCTTTTAGACCATCGCGAGCCGTACAAGAGACCGGACGCATCGTACAGGAGACCAGGGGACATCGGAAGGGAAGTATAATGTTTATTTTTTTATTTTTTACCATTTTTATTCTTTTTTTTAACTAATAACTTGGTCACCCTATATAAATCCATGCCGGTTGCATGGATTTATATAGTGTGACCAAGTTGTCAAGCACTTTTCCAAGTGATGCTAAAATCGCTTGGAAAAGCGCTTGATAACCCGCATGCAGAAATGCATGAAAAAAACGCTTGACAAACGCTTCTACCTGGCAGGAAAAATGCATGTAAAATGCGCATGCATTTTTCCTGCAAGGGAGATGCGGAAAAAATCTGCAGTATTTCTGCATCATGGGCACTTAGCCTAAATGTGTGTATATGTGCATGTAATGTAGTGTGTGTATTAATATACTAACCTACCGCTGCTCTCTCCAGTGTCCAGAACCATTCTGCTTCTCTTCTCAGTGATGTCACCACTCTACAGACTCTCCAGGTTAAACCACGCTCTGTGTGACCCAGAAGTGGCATTTACAATGTAAGTCTATGGATTGTCAGAACAAGGCTCAATAGATTAACATTGTAAAAGAGATTTACGGCTCTCACAGAGCATATAGTGAGCCGGATAGTCTGAAGTGCAGTGAAGTCACTGAGAAAAGAAGAACGACGATGGATCGCGGAGAAGGTAGTGGTAGGTGAGTATATTAATACACACACACACTACATTACATACATATACACAGATTTATTAAAATCATTACCTTCATGGGAGGGCTTCTTTAATGGAAGATCTGCTGAAGAATATTTAGATTTAAATAAAATTAAAAATAAATTATAAACATAGATTAGAACAGTTTAACCCTATTACAATGCTACACACAAAAAAATTGAGAGGCCAATTAATCAACCATATAGAAATATGGTTAAAAATGATTTAATAAATGATGTGTATCATGCATCATTATGTTACATAGTTCTTAGCGAAATACTAAAATCTCTGAAAATTTCTTTCCAATGCAGAAACAAAATACAAATTTCGAAGGGAGAAGACCAAGTTTGTCAACTCATTACACTAGTAGAACCTTTGAATTAAACTACAGAACAAAATTGTTACTACTGCGTCTAAAAGTCATTAACTCCCTTAAAGCGTTCTTTACATGTATTCAAGGGGGCATGTACAGTACCATCAGTACCATAAGACAACTCAACAGACTTGTTAGATTAGCTCCAATGGGTAAATTTAGTTCTTTAGGAGAATCTCTCTAATGAATTACAGAAGGGAGAAAATGCATTTTAAGGTTTAAAGGACATACACATTACTGTAAAATTGAGTAAAACAGAAGATTAAAAAAAAACTGAATATTTTTTTCATTAGAAATGTACACTACTTAGATATTGATGGCCAATATAAAATTGTAAGGGGTCCAGCATTCTATAATCAGCTGTTTGCTGCTCTGGTAGCCAGATGTAAACAGTGTATGGAGTTGGAACTGCATGGCTCCTTACACTGTGTAGGGGCCATTATGAGGTAGTTTAGCAGATCAGTTCCTTTTCTTTTCAGTGAAATCTCAGCTGCAGTACCCGACAACAGCCACTACAAAGTGTATAGAGCCACAGTGGGTGCTGCAGACGGCTGATCAGTGGGGTTATGGGGTGTGATCTCCAATGATCACATTTTCTTGAGATAAATCATCATTATCCAAGTAGTAGACAAGCTTTTACTGCTGTTTTAGCCGAGAGTGATTTTTTGAGAAAGCGGTGGGCCAAGTTTAAAAATTTTCATCTGATAGTAAAGTCAGTAGTCCATGAGAGCTCTTTGTAAGAACATTCCCCTAAAGATTATTTGTCCTTCACCCATTGCCACTAAGCATGTGTAATAGTGGGGAAGGGCTTAGCCTTCCCTTGGTACTGAGATAGTTAAAGGGAGTGCTCCTGAAGTCAGACCTCTCTGAACTGTTGGTAGACCAAGCTAAGGGGTTAGCTTTACTGTCCAGTCAGTAGTGTAAATTCGCTGTGGGCTGCGGTACCTGTAAACGGCCACAAGATGCCACTGCTCTGAGTGTAGATGTCAGGTTGAGTCTGCTAGCAGGGTTGCAGGCAGTGGTGAGTTAATGCTGTGTGATGACAGCTCACAGGGGGTGGGCACATTGACAAAAAGCCTCGGTTTTAGTGTCCAGAGGCCATTAAGAGACAGTACGGGGAATCGTGCGGGCAGCCTCACTATAGTGGCTGCTAGTGTAGACGGGAGCTCTACACCCTCAGACAGTGGGATCACTAATGTGCTAGTCTCCTCACGCAAGAGCAAGAGTCCTGTTAGCTGGTCGGAGAAACTCATCAGAGCGAGTGAGGACCCGAGGCACTTCTAGTCTGCAGGAAGCAGGAAGAAGATAAATAGGACTCCAGGCTAGGACGTGGGGGAGATATTTGATCCAGGTCACTGTTAACGTTACAGAAGAATCTCGTGGATTAGAGATAGAGTCACAAGAGATGCTTCATCCAGAGAGGGAACCAGGGCTGAAGATGTTGTCAGTGCCTGTGAGAGAGATGATAGCCTGTCGGGCCTTATCCATTTTATCTGCCTGTAAATACTGTATATATCCCTCTTCCCCAAGTAAAGTTCAAGTTCTGGTTAAGAACCTTGTGTCCTCTGAAGTTCTTGCTGCCCTGGTCCCTGAAGAGAAATGCCTGGAGACAGCCACGATCGGATGGCTTGAAGTAAGTGAAGAGCAACACATACACAGCCACACTTCAGAGGGAGGACGCGTATTGTCTGTAGGGTGCCATAGCGAGTGGGGACTACAGCTCGCCCAAGACTACCTCGCTGGGGCACCTTACATTTGGCGTAGTCGGCAGGATGCGAGCTCCTCGCATGAAGAAAGCGGGGAAGAGCCGACACAGGACACTGAGGAGAAAGTGTTGGAAGGCATGCGGCCCAAGATGGCGGCCCGAAGCATGGATTCCAAGATGGTGACGATGGCGGTAAAGTCTGGGAGAAGAACCGCCTATCGTGGGAGTGGACGGCGCTGGAGAGCGCGAAAAGATGTCCAGCCCCTACGAGTTCCGGCCCGAAGAAGGATGGGCCCAGCGGTGAAGATGCATCCCAGGATGGGAAGTCCAGAGAGGAAGAGGGCGCGGCGTAAAGTGAAGCCCAGCCCCATGAGTATCAGCGCGCACAGAGAGGGGGCGCGGCTGAAGGTGGAGCGGCCGAGAGTGACGAGTGATGCGGCGGTCGCGTCAGAGGGCCGGCCTAGGAAGAGGCGGAGCAGGACGCGCGTCACCGGTAAGAGACCGGCGCCATTTTCTGTCCAACACGTCAGGAGAAGGAGATCCGGCAGCGGACGTCTTGCAAAAATGGCAGCCGTAGAGCCTAACAGCGTGCGGGAGACCAACGGAGAGTTGGAGACCCTGCAGATTATTACCCCAGGGGCCGCGGCTGGAAGCCGTTCGCCGGTGGGCGCTACCCGCGAACCGTTGCCTTTACCCCAGTGGCTGTCCAGTGGGCCACTAGGCCCGATCCAGAGCTGGGCCTGCTTCTGCACAAGGTTCGTGTGTGGTGCTGGAGCCGGATACCGGAGGAGTCGTCCCCCTCGGCTGAGGGAGGAGAATATCCCGGTGGGGCCGGAGCCATAGTTGCAGCGGAGCTAAGAGAAGGTGAGCGGTCCATGCCCCAGCGGCCGGTCACCCCTGTAGAACCTGCCTCAGCAGCCTCGGCGGCAACAGAGGCCCTCAGGCGGCGGAGCAGAGGAGAAGCCCCCTAAAAGAAAGGCCCCGCAAGAGAGCTTCTGGTCATTGGCCTTGGAGGCCCTACATTCCCCCTCCGCAGAGCGGTACACCAAGCCTGGAAGTCCACAGTGGGCCACCCGCGACCCTCCGATGACCTCGCGGGAGCAGCGGCGGTGGACCGACACCTTCCTAAGAGGCTGGATAGAGGGGTCCAACACGGCACGGAGGGAGTCAGTGGAGGACTCCCAGACCCGGGGGCAGGTTGTGGAGTTCTGTGTTCGCGAGGGATACGGGTTCCTTGAGGAAGAGTGGACCGGGCATGAGGTGTTTGTCAGCCGGGAAGCCGTTAAGCGCGAATACCTGCCCAATCGCCTCCACAACCTGCATGAAGGGGAGATTGTTCGCTTTGTGAAATGCGAATGTGCAAGGGGGAGGTACGCGGCTGCGGTCACCCACCCATATAAATGGGAGGACGTCCTGGAAAAGGACAGGCAGGTCTTCCGGCGAAGAGCTGAGAGGGAGGCTCGGCAACGTCAATCTAGGGAAGCCCCTGGAGGATTCGTGTCCCCTCCCAAGGCCGGCATCCCACAGGAAGAAGAGTCCAGACGCCAGCAGCGGGGAGATGGCGTTGAAAAAGAGGAGGATGTCCCAGGTGGTAGTAGGGCTGATTCTCCCAGTGAGGCTGTAGGCTCAACCACTAAACACCCAGAAGGGGCCGAGGCGGTTAGTTGTGGAGTCGCCGAAAGGACTCAGGCTGCTGTCAGTCAGGAGGTTCACAACTTCACCGTGACTAGCTACGGCCCCACACAAGTTGTCTGTGGCAGCGCCACCTCCTCGGATGAGGACTCCAGGCGTAGCCGATACCCTGACCAGCCCTGGAGGTGGAAGTAGCCACCTTCCTCTACAGCATGGGCCGCCTTAATGAAGGAAAGGAAGGAGGCCCGAAAGAAGTGAGCTGGTTGAAAGGTCCGTCGACCTTCCACTTTTCTCTGTAGGACCCATCGATGGTGGTCCTGTCTGCAGTTTGGGACTGTTACCCAGTGGGGGCGGAGTGCCCCATGTTGATTTAAGTGAAAAAATTGACTGTTCCCCTACTTCCCAGGCCAGGAAGGCCTTAAGCAGCGCCCAAAATTTGTGTGCCCAGGAGAGCTGCTCTTTAGTTTTTTACTTTTTGTTTTTCTTTTCGTTGCGCCTGTTGCGCCTTTTTCTGCTGGAATTTATAATGCTGAGGCACACCTTGAGAATGGATATCTTCCAAACCTAAGAGACTTGCGGCCTGGCGGGAAGAACCGGTGACCCCCGCTAGGGCCAAGAAGAAAGAGACTCACAGGGTATTACCTGTGACTGTGTGCCTCAGAATGCAGCCCTAGAAGCAGATTGGGGGCTATTGAGGTGTTGGTCTGCCCTAAAAGTATGGACATGGACATTGCTGTTCCAGGGCACTTAACTGAGAAGGGCCGGTCTTCCATCCAAGAAGATGACCTCAGGAACAGTCGTTTGCTAAAATGTTTTAGTAAAATTTAGTAATGTGATATAATGTCATAGCTGCTGATTTGTGTTTATTGTTTAGTGTGGTCGGGGACGAGCAACATTAAAGTGTCGGGGAATGTAATAGTGGGGAAGGGCTTAGCCTTCCCTTGGTACTGAGATAGTTAAAGGGAGTGTTCCTGAAGTCAGACCTCTCTGAACTGTTGGTAGACCAAGCTAAGGGGTTAGCTTTACTGGTCCAGTCAGTAGAGTAAAGGGGGGAACTTAGTGCCCGGATCAAGCCTTGAGTGATATAGAGCTTGTTCCTGGCATTATTCGTTGTGGGCTGCGGTACCTGTAAATGGCCACAAGATGCCACTGTTCTGAGGGTAGATGTCAGGTTGAGTCTGCTAGCAGGGTTGCAGGCAGTGGTGAGTTAATGCTGTGTGATGACAGCTCACAGGGGGTGGCACATTGACAAAAAGCCTCGGTTTTAGTGTCCAGAGGCCATTAAGAGACAGTACGGGGAATCGTGCGGGCAGCCTCACTATAGTGGCTGCTAGGGTTGACGGGAGCTCTACACCCTCAGACAGTGGGATCACTAATGTGCTAGTCTCCTCACGCAAGAGCAAGAGTCCTGTTAGCTGGTCGGAGAAACTCATCAGAGCGAGTGAGGACCCAAGGCACTCCTAGTCTGCAGGAAGCAGGAAGAAGATAAATAGGACTCCAGGCTAGGACGTGGGGGAGATATTTGATCCAGGTCACTGTTAACGTTACAGAAGAATCTCGTGGACTAGAGATAGAGTCACAAGAGATGCTTCATCCAGAGAGGGAACCAGGGCTGAAGATGTTGTCAGTGCCTGGGAGAGACATGATAGCCTGTCGGGCCTTATCCATTATATCTGCCTGTAAATACTGTATATATCCCTCTTCCCCAAGTAAAGTTCAAGTTCTGGTTAAGAACCTTGTGTCCTCTGAAGTTCTTGCTGCCCTGGTCCCAGAAGAGAAATGCCTGGAGACAGCCGCGATCGGATGTCTTGAAGTAAGTGAAAAGCCACACATACACAGCCACACTTCAGAGGGAGGACACGCATTGTCTGTAGGGTGCCATAGTGAGTGGGGACTAGAGCTCGCCCACGACTACCTCGCTGGGGCACCTTACACATGTATGGGCCTTTAGGAATGACTATAACTTCCAATATGGACAAGAATATGTATGGCAGTGTTAAAGTGCTGACCGTTCAGCTGATGATTGATTGTCTAGTGATTGTTCAAAAAGTAATTTTAGACGATCTATAATATTTTACATTTGTCAAACAAGTAAAAATGTAACTTTGTTGCTGAGGAGACAACTAATTTTCATTTTAGAGTCATCTTGGACGCTTAGTAATAAAATGCTGCTGTACGAAGTAGGCTGCTTTTTTAGTTCTGTACTTGGTTGGTTCAAGCTAATTGACAGAAATCTACCCTAAGGGATTCCCAGTTCTAATATTTGTGGCTCCAAAACTCTGCAGATTATTCTGGTTTCCTTTGTCACATTCCCTTTTGCAGTAAGAACAGAGATTTCATGTAAAGCACTTATAAAACATTTCTATCTCTGACAAATCAGCAAATGCAAAGTATACGTAATGTATTTCTATTAGATGTGTGAGCATATAATACACAGAACTTTGTCTGTTCCCAAATTTTACTTTCACATAAGTCATGTAAAATTGTTTATGAAAAGTGGTTTCATAAATGACGTATATAGCTAAGGGGATACAGAGATGAAATATTAGATTATTCGCTAACCTTTACTTGGCCATTAAAACAAGGAAAAATGAAAAATGGTCAAAAATTCCACAAAATACAATAATAAACTTGGCATGGTGCAGTTCAAGCAACAGTGTTTATTATTGAAGGTTAATAACCTGTGAGAAAAGCTGCACATTTACCATTTAGTGTGACCAATAAGACTTACAGGTACTAAATATTGAGAGGAAATATTGAAAATTTGTAAAATAAAGACACACAAAAAAAATAAGTTAAAATAAACCGACACAGACGGAGATGTACACATAATATGTAAAAACAAAAGTTTAGGTACTGTAGAGAAAAAAAAGAAGCTCAACATATTTTCCTAAAACGAATAACAATATTACAAAAATGACAGAAGATGGTAACCTTCCTCACACACTGCAATCACGTTTGTTCTCAAAATGGCTTTTGATGGAGGAGCATGTGACCAGACCTGTCCATCAGCTTCCTCCAATTAAAAAGCAGCTTTCCCATGTACAGTGTTTTTCAATTAGAGGAGTCTGATAGGTAGGTCTGGTCACATGCTCCTCCATCAGTAGCCATTTTGAGAACAGGACTGCATGCAGCTTGTGAGCGAGACTACACTAAGGATGCGAATCTGTAATACTTCTATATTAGTAAGTCCTAGGAAATAATGTCCACAACACATTTGTTAAAATAAAGATAAAAGTGGACACTCTCTTAAATTGGGGCCTCATGGTCATTGGATGAGAGATTAGAACTGTAGCCTTGCAGCTCCTAAGTTTAGATACCAAGGACAATAACTGTAAGGAGTTTGTATGGGTTTCCTCTGAGTACTAAGTTCCCCCCCCACACTCCAGAGACACTAGTAGAGAATTTCCATTGCGAGCCTCAATGGGGATAGTGATGATAATGTCTGTCAAGCGCTGTGAAATATGGCGCTAAATAAATAGCATTAAATAAATAACAATATAATAGGAAAGATATATTCCCCATTGCTTCTATAACATCAGTATACTCTGCAGTGCCGGACAGAAATGGGCACCATTCAGCTCATTTGCTATCCTCAATGAAAATAGCCATCTATGCAAAATTGGGGAAAAGAACAATAAAGTTAACGGCAATCATAGTAGATTTCATGCTAGTATTATGTAAGCATAATGTACAGTCATTTATTTTTATATGAGTCAGTTGTGTGGAAATTGACATAATTTTACGCTCTGGCATTATGGTTAGATTAGACCATATGTTGTTTGTATTCCATTGTTTCTTTTTTACATTACAAACCCATTTGAGCAGATGCCTCTTTTTTTTTACTATGCTAGTAGCTTAACATTATATACTGTATCAACGCATCTTTCAAATAACTAGTTTTGAAGAAAAAGAAAATTCCAGTGACAGCTACATTTTAGAAAGAATAATAGTATAAGAAAGATAGCAAGTCACATTCAGCATATAGTAAAACTGGCCATACACAGAGATGTTCAACCATTACTTCTTTGTTGCCTTTTCTCCACTTCTATGCACAATCTGAAGTGTGATCTACAGTAACCCCCCCACAAAGAGAGATGGGTTAGCTTTATTCACCCATATTGTGATGGACATATATCACTATCTCCATGGACTTTTGAAGCAAAATGAGTCATGACTAAGTATAGCATTTGTCTGTAACCACTAATTGTTAATATTTCTCAAAATATTTTTATTTGCAGGATACAGGGTTTAAAAAGGTATTCTACTTATTATTAGAGTTAAGCAAAATGATTCACTGGGCTGCCAGGTCAGAGCCCTTCGAACCTGCTCCTAGATGTCTTCATACCTGGTGTCTTAAGAATGACTTAGAGTAAGACCTACTAATCAGAAGAGAAGAAATGGATGCTGAATGGTAGGAGGAGGTAAGCAAGGCATTGGTCTGGCAGCCATAGGTAACCGACGTGGTCATTGAACCAGGGATTGGAAAATCTTTTTGCCTAACTGTAGTTATTATATAATTTTAAAGCAGTAGTTCTTCTCCCCCATGAACTGGAAAATCATTCTTAGTATAACTGTGGAATTGTAATTTTACTCACCATGATGCTGTAGATCTGAGCAGTGTGTTAGAGGATCCCCATTTCTGATATCTTGTCTTCTTGTTCGTCTAAAAAAATTGCAAATAAAAAAATGTATATATGTAGAAATAATTTTTTTTTTTAACTGCCTTCAGTAGCATAGTTGACCACTTTTTTCTATCCGAGAACCATCATTTAAAAAAAAAAAAAAAAAAAAAAAAACGAAACTTTTTTTTAACAATAGGAGTCAACAAATGTCATATTTGCAGCATGCATGTTATGAGGTTCTTACCATGGTATTACCTTAGCTAAATGGGCAATCGCATAAACAATATGTATAAGTGATAAATGTATGATTACTGAGGGTCCAAACCGGAGATGTCCATGGATCTTGAAATTCAAACGTCCACTGTGTGAATGGAGCTGTAATGAGCATGTGTGTGACCAATGCTCTATTCGCTGTCTACAGGAGTGGTGATTTCCCATGCTAGACTTTGAGCCCCTGTTCTCAGAATTGTTGGGAAGCTTAGTAAATGGACTCACAGTGTTAATACACTTGACTATTCTGTGGATAAGAAATACTTTTTTATGGTATATCCATGTTAAAGGGAAGCCATCATCAGAAAATGAACCATTATTTAAATAACGGTTTTGTTTTAAATGTGTTTTTTAAATATTTTTGACTGTTATTTCATTTTTTTACATATCATAACCTGTATTAAAACTTTTTTTTTTAGAAAAAATCTTGCACTTTTTACACTAACCACTGTTTTTTTTTAAACTTTAACTTCCTGTGTTTGCTTTAAAAGACTCCTCACCAAGGCATGCTCCGCAAGGAGAAATGTTACCCCTTAGATATCGGTCTGACGCCTCTCACCCAGCCAAATGAGAACTCACACTTTGCACTGACGAGGGGAAGTACCCCACAACACAGTGTCTGCAAAATGAGTTTCTGGTTCTGGCTTATATCCTAAGTCATGTGATGAGGCTCGATAAAGGGTCACTATTAACTTTTAGGATTGCTACTTCCTGTAAGTGGCACTAGATTTCTAGTCCTCTTCATCTCTGAAGAGACAATTTTCAGAAAACAACACATGTACACAGCCACAATGATCAAATGCCAACCTTATAATTGTGTTAAATGGAATCTGTCAGCAAGATTTCACACCCCAACTACTTTTGTGTGCATGCAGCTCTTTCAAAGACAAGTTTAGTAATACCCTTACATGGCCAGTCCATTGCTCCATAACTGAGAATTGTCTCCTCAGAGAGGAAGAGGACTAAAATTCTAGTGCCACCAATAGGAAGTAGCAAAACTAAAAGTCAATATTGAATCTGTAACGAGCCTTGTCACATGACTTTGGATAAAAGCCAGAACCAGAATCTCAATTTGCAGACACTGTGTTTTGTGGTACTGCCCCTCGTCAGTGCAACGTGTGAGATCTGATTTGGCTGGTTGAAAGGTGTCTGACCAGGATCTACGGGGTAACGTTTCACCTTCTGGAGAGTGACATGTTAAGCATGTCAAGGTGGGTGAGGAGACTTTTAAGCCACAATGCTCCTCTGGAAAATATGCATATTGTCTCTTCAGAGAGGAAGAGGACTAGAACTCTAATGCCACCTATAGGAAGTAGCAATCCTAAAAGTCAAAATCGACTCTCTAACGAGCCTTGTCACATGACTTGGGGTAAAAACCAGAATCAGAATCTCAATTTGCAGATACTGTGTTTCAGGTTAATGCCCCTTGTTGAGAAATCAGCATTTGAACGGATATGCAAATAAGGCTGTAGATCTGAAGAATCTGTCACTACACCTCTAGTCTCCTTCCAGTGCAGCATCCTTCTCCTCCACTGATGGCTCCATTGCCTAAAGTCACATAGTATACTGGCTATCAGTCAAGCAGGAGGAGGTGGTGGTGGGAAGAGAATAGAGTTTAAGTGACAGAGGGTTCTCCTCTACCATGGCCATTTGAATATCAATTCAAACACTGATTTCTCAGTAATGGAGGAAGGGACTGGCCATGTAAAGGTATTGCTGGACTTGTCTTTGAAAGAGCTACATGCACATATAATTAGTTTGTGGAGTGAACTCCTGTTGACAGATTCCCTTTAAAATGTATAATGAGCCTGTGCAAATGACATTGTGAAGGGAGGGAGAGCAGGATCAGATGTGACATCGACTATTGTGATTTTTGGATTCTCTGTTATCAGCTGTGTATAGAAGATTTACCTGTCATTGTAATCATCCTGACTCTGATAATATGAGCCTTGCTGAAAACTTTTCCTGATAAGATGGGAAGTATGAGTCTAAAAAAGCCCCAGTGGCCAACATTAAAATTTCAAGATTACAAATTGTTTTTAAATAAATATCAAGATATGAGCAATTTTTACTATACACTGCAATTCTACATATTACAGTATATAGTATAAGAGATCAAATTTTTGCAGATTCAAGTACCCTTAGGGACTAAAAAATAAAAAATAAAGTAATGAATAAAAATAGCTTTAAATATTTATATATATATATACTTATATATATATATATATATATACATATATATATATACATATATATACACATACATACATTTTTAATATAAAAATTTGAATTCCTTTCTTTATTTGTCATAAATAATGAAATAAAAAATAAGAAAAATAACACTGGTATCATTGCACCCATAAAAATAAAATCTATTAAAGTATAAAAATAATTAACCCATAAGATTAACACTATAAAGAGAAAAAAAAATCAAAACGCCAGCCAAAATTGTGCTTTTTTTGGTCATCACACCTCCCTAAAAAATGCAATAAAAAGAGATAAAGATATTGTGTGTACCCAAAACTGTGAGGTTTTGAAAAATGGTGTCACAAGCCAAAATTTTTTTTTCAAGCTTATAAATTTTTTTGCACCACTTGAATAAAAAGCAAAATCTATATAAGTTAGGTGTCACTGAAATTGTGCTGAACTAGAAAATTATACTGGGAGGACATTATTTTGAATGCCATACAAACAAAACGCTAAATATTATTCACCATTACATCCCACCTGCTTTTTTTTCCCATTTTGAAATACATTATATAGTAAAATCGATGATGTCATTCAAAACTACAGCTCGTCCCTGAAAAAAAAAAGCCCCCATACAACTATGGTGATGGAAAAATAAAAAAGTTATGGCTCTTTTAAGAAGGCTGTGGAGGGGATGCAAATATAAATATTCCTTTGCTGATTGTATTCTGTCGATGAAAGTATAGCACATCTAACACGAAGAAAAAAGTTTAGAATATTGGCATGCCGATTTACCCTCATACATGATGAAATCTGCAGAAACTTTTGGCACATTACTTTTCAGCTAAGAGATAATAATGCATATTATGTAGTCAAATAACTGAATTGTCGAGTTTCAAAGGCAATGTTCTTTCAGAAAAGCATGTAAGGCGACAAGTGCATTTAAGTCATTCCATATTTGATTTAAAAAAGACGGGATGACGATCTATTGTTATCTTTTGTCATGTAACAGCTTCTGATCAAGTTCTTTACACATCTAATAGCATGTCACACAAAGATCAATACATGTTCTTCAGAATGCGTTTATTGAGAAGGTATGCGTTGCTTCATCCAGGGCAATTGGAAATATTGATCTCAGCCTGCAAACTGCTGACATTTTGTTCAATAAGACTGAGAAGCATTGTTTCGAAGGATATTTCACGGTTTTCTTATTTATTTTTTTTTTTTAGCAGGCCTGAAGAATTTAAAGTGGCCTCATTACCGGTTTACAAAATGTCAAGACTATGGAAACTTTCATGTGGACATGCGACTTTTCAATCAATTCAATTGTGAAGACATTATATTTAATGCCTGTCATAATATTTTTATAATTACTATTACATTATTGATAAAAAGTGTATACTAAATGACGTAATACAATTTTATAAAGTGAGTAATGCTATTATAATGGATATTATTAATAAAAAAATAATACATGAAGTGTATCAATCTGTGACACGGAAAGTGGTAGGTGAAATGGTATAGTTTTCATTTAGAGGACTCTTGCAATTTCAGTACCATAAAAGATATACAGTGTATATATAATATATATACAGTGCCTACAAGTAGTATTCAACCCCCTGCAGATTTAGCTGGTTTGATAAGATGCAAATAAGTTAGAGCCTTCAAACTGCAAACGAGAGTAGGTTTTATGAACAGAAGCATAAATCTTACAAACCAAAAAGTTATGTTGCTCAGTTGAATTTTATTAAATTTTAAACATAAAAGTGTGGGTCAATTATTATTCAACCCCTATGTTTAATATTTTGTGGAATAACCCTTGTTTGCAATTACAGCTAATAATCGTCTTTTATAAGACCTGATCAGGCCGGCACAGGTCTGTGGAGTTATCTTGGCCCACTCCTCCATGCAGATCTTCTCCAAGTTATCTAGGTTCTTTGGGTGTCTCATGTGGACTTTATTCTTGAGCTCCTTCCACAAGTTTTCAATTGGGTTAAGGTCAGGAGACTGACTAGGCCACTCCAACACCTTGACTTTTTCCCTCTTGAACCAGGCCTTGGTTTTCTTGGCTGTGTGCTTTGGGTCGTTGTCTTGTTGGAAGATGAAATTACGACCCATCTTAAGATCCTTGATGGAGGAGCAGAGGTTCTTGGCCAAAATCTCCAGGTAGGCTGTGCTATCCATATTCCCATGGATGCGGACCAGATGGCCAGGCCCCTTGGCTGAGAAACAGCCCCACAGCATGATGCTGCCACCACCATGCTTGACTGTAGGGATGGTATTCTTGGGGTCGTATGCAGTGCCATCCAGTCTCCAAACGTCACGTGTGTGGTTGGCACCAAAGATCTCGATCTTGGTCTCATCAGATCATAGAACCTTGAACCAGTCTGTCTCAGAGTCCTCCAAGTGATTATGAGCAAACTGTAGATGAGCCTTGACATGACGCTTTGAAAGTAAAGGTACCTTACGGGCTCGTCTGGAACGGAGACCATTGCGGTGGAGTACGTTACTTATGGTATTGACTGAAACCAATGTCCCCACTGCCATGAGATCTTCCCGGAGCTCCTTCCTTGTTGTCCTTGGGTTAGCCTTGACTCTTCGGACAAGCCTGGCCTCGGCACGGGAGGACACTTTCAAAGGCTGTCCAGGCCGTGGAAGGCTAACAGTAGTTCCATAAGCCTTCCACTTACGGATGATGCTCCCAACAGTGGAGACAGGTAGGCCCAACTCCTTGGAAAGGGTTTTGTACCCATTGCCAGCCTTGTGACCCTCCACGATCTTGTCTCTGATGGCCTTGGAATGCTCCTTTGTCATTCCCATGTTGACCATGTCTGAGTGCTGTTCACAAGTTTGGGGAGGGTCTTAAATAGTCAGAAAAGGCTGGCAAAAGAGATCTTTAATCCACACATGTGAAGCTCATTATTCTTGGTGCCTGAACTACTTCTTAATACTTTAGGGGGACCAAACAGAATTCTTGTGGTTTGAGGGGTTGAATAATAAATGACACTCTGAATTAACTTTTAACGTTTTAAAAAAAAAACAAAAAAAAAAAACAAAAACAAAATTTGCTGCAGTGCATTTCCCACTTCCAGGCTGATCTACAGTACAAATGTCACAATGCCAAGTTAATTCCGCATGTGTCAACCAGCTAAATCTGCAGGGGGTTGAATACTACTTGTAGGCACTGTATGTGTCTATAGATTAAATATATGCTATAAATATAAAGTATTTACTTCACTTGTAACATGCACACTACTTGTAGGCACTGTACACTGTATGTATTCTTGTGTGTATATATATATTATATATATATATTATATACACACATACATACATACACACACACATATACATACACGCACATACTTACACATACACACACACTTGTGCATATACACTACCCAACATTGAAACTAGAACACCGCAGCAGAGAATTTGTGAAATGATGGAAATCACAGTGTTAATAGACATGTTAATATTATGCAAATGATGAAACAATATTTTCAAAACATCTCGATTTATTCAGTTTTATGTATTAGTATCATGCTCAGAAATACACACATGTGCGCACCTTGGAAGACCATCAGTGAAGTTATTAATGTTTGACTGAGCAATGCTCTGCCATGCTGAATGCTCTTGGGCATGCAAATCATCAAGACCCACTGCAGTTACCATTACAATTGCCGACCAATGACGTCCCAGATGTGCTCGATGGAAAGCATGTCTGGAGACGCTGCAGGTCATGGTAGTATATTTAGGTCATGCAGGCTGCTCACAATAGCACAAGAAATATCTCAGAAGCTGTTTTCCAACATGACAATTATCAGGCTGCATATTGCTTGTGCTACTGCGAGCAGCCAGCATTGCTTAAGCGTGCTACCGTGACCTGCAGCATCTCCAGACTTGTCATTGGTCGGCAATTTGTAGAGGGAGCTGCCAGCAGTGGATCTTGATGATTTGCCCAAATGCATTTAGTGTGGCTAAACATTTCAACATCCATTAGTAAGCTCATTAACTACATGGAAAAGAGTGTAAGTGAGTGTATTTCTGCATGTGTGCTTATACTCGATGATGAATAACTTGAGAGGTTTTGATAATTTTATTTCTATTTTTTCACCATTTGCATGTCATTAACATATCTATCGAGGCTTAGTTCAATGACATTTTCTGCTTGGTTATGCAAATTTTATATTGAGGAGTATGTGCGTGTATGTGTGTACACACACATATATATATATTTATATAGATATAGATATATACACACACATACATATTTATATATTACTGTTTTTTTTAATATAGAACATTTGTGAAAGTCCATTCATAAACAAAAGCTGAGCACACAAAGCTTGGCATAAATGGTAAAAATGTCATTGTAGAAAATGGCTAGAGGATTTGCAAAGTCAGGACACAGCAAAGGGGATTAGTCTGAGAACAGAGCTGTAAATCCGCTTCTAATCATCTCACTCAGCTTCCTGTATGCAAAAGTCAAGTATTCTTGGTGTAGAGACACTTGGTTGCATCAGTCATGTCAGCTGTTATAGAGGGATAATCAGTTATTTTCTGCTGGGGATCAAAGTCATTTCATACAAAGGCAGAAAGGGAAGTGTGCTGCGTCTCGGCTGCCTCGGAAGGTTGTTTATTGAATAGATTACTTACAGTCTACTTTGTGCATGCTAAGAACAGATTGGACAATTGCACAGAGGTGATTCAATTTGTTCAAGGACATTTTCAATAGAAAGCAATAACATTCAATTTCGAGATCCCATTGCAAATGTGATTGTTTTCTTAGCGTAGAATTCATTTGTTTTATTAAACTTGGCTGCCCACTCGAATTATCTAATATATCAAAATAAACCACCGGGCACAAGTAGATTCTCAAGGAAATTCCCCTTCGTAATATTTTAAGTCAAACATGTCAAAGAATAGAACTGAGTAATTATGCCAATCTATTTATAGAATTAAACAAGGATATCAAACAAATGTCATATGTGGAAATTAAGTCAACACATGAGTTTATGAAATATGAGCCACGAAGCATTTCCATGCAGCTAAGTGGTAACTTTGTCTGCGCTCAACTGTGGTCTCAGATCTTTGATATGTAATGAATGAGGGAGGAACGTCGGTTCAAAGGCAGTAATTATGAGTCATTCAATTATATGATAATTAATGAATTAATCAGTATGATGACCTTTCATGATAATGCGTCTTTAACATTGTGCTCCTTTTAATTTAGTTTTTTCTTTCCGAGGCTGCTTCAGGACAAATGGACATATGCATGTTTGAGGCATTTCAATTCATGCCATAAAATAAAACTCAGCAGCTCATACCATCTGCCCTCTTTGCTTTCTTTCCTATAACACCAAGCAGCCATATGTTATGGAGATTATGACATGTCGGAAGAATGTTAAAGGCACACTGAGTGTGTAATACTCTACAGGCTAATACAATAAGCAGTATGTCTTAGAGGTTATCACCTTTTAGCAGTAGGAAAGTAGCGGGAGCATGAAGAACCATCCCAGGCACAATAGGGGTCCCTGGCAAGACAACATTCAGCACATGCTTTTCCATAAACATCACAGCGGTGTAAAGGGATCTGGGAAACTCCCATCGGTGAGCCAATGTACAGTTGTTGCTATAAAAAAAATATTTTATTGTTAAAAGCAAAATGAGTGGAATAAATTACATGGTGAAAGCATTTCATTGATGATTTGTGTTTCCTAAAATTTGCTGGACAAAACAGTAAGAAGTTTAATCAACTTTTTTCTTTCTTTTACTAAGAGTATATGCCTTTCTATTTATTGTAACATTTGCCTTTATGATCACTATAATTTATGTTTCTCTAGTTTAGTTGAACTGTTTTTGCTTTATAGAGTATTTTATTTTTAGTATTTTTATTATTATTTCTTTTTATTATTATTGATTATCAGTACCATATTAAACACATTCAGAACAGTTGGAATTTTAGTTAAAAAAAAGTATTTCCCATCAACTCAAACCCTTCTCTAAATTTGGAACCACTGTTGATCTACCTCAACTGCTGCAAAAAAAAATACGGTATTAATAGTAAATAATAATCTTTTTATTTATATAGCGCCAACATGTTCCGCAGAGCTTTACAATTTAGATAATATCAACAATGTCCATATTGGGGCTCACAATCTATATTCCCTATCTGTTTGGAGTGTGGGAGAACCTGCGGGAAACCCCCGCACACAGGGGGAGAACATGCAAACTCCTTGCAGATGTTGTCCGTGGTGGGATTTGAACCCAGGACCCCAGCGCTGCAAGGTTGCAGTGCTAACCACTGAGCCACCGTGCTGCCCAACATGATACTTCTTTAAATTAATGTAATCCAATGTCATGGTGAGTTGTTTCTGCAGCGGCTCTCCTTCCTGACTTACAGGGGAGAAACAAAAGCAGGTGATCTCCCCTTTAGTTATTCTTCTACTGCATTTAAAAAAGGATATCTATATAGAACATTCAGCTCTGAAGTCATTCAATAAGCCATCCATGATATTATAGTAAATATTGATTGTACTGACAATGGAGATGGAAATTAGTGCTCACAGGGCCCATTCTCCGGATATGTTATGTGGATTTATCCAGAACCTAATTTAAGGTCATGTTCACACGTGGTCACGGTCACGTTCAGCATTTGGTATTTTACATCAGTTTTTGTAAGCCAAAACCAGGAGTGGGTGATAAATACAGAAATGGTGACGTGTTTCTCTTATACTTTTCCTCTGATTGTTCCACTCCTGGTTTTGGCTTACTAATACTGATATAATATATAACTAAACTTCAAAACTTGATAAATAAATTTGTCTGGGATGGTAAAAGAGCAAGGATTGGAAGAAATACGCTATACAAAAACAAGTTGAAAGGTGGTTTGGGCCTTCCAATCTGTTCCGTTATTACTTTTCAAATCTAATAAAACAAAGTCTAGACTGGTTTAAAGAAAATGCCTCTTCTCCATGGCTGGAATTAGAATTGGCTCTGTACGGCAATACTTCTCTCCAGATTTTACTTGTAAAGCATTAATTTATTCCTTCTACTCCTAAACCAACCCATCCCATCTTCTTGGCTACATTGGAGGCATGGGAAAAATTAGCAAGATACAGTAAGAAATCCTCTAAATATGATGAAGATTAAGAATTTTCCTGTGTCCTGCATTGAACTTATAAGCAAATGGAAGGTTCCTGATTCTTGGTCATGGGCAGGCCTCAAACAGATTAGAGACTTATTCAGCGGGAAAATTTTTGTTTCTTTTAGAGATCTTAAAACTAAATATAAATCACTGAACCTAGACTTTATGGAATACCTACTGGTTAAAAACACTATACAGGGTTTGTTGCTCTGTAAGTCTCTTCTTTCTAATGAAGTTAGCCTTTGTTTGAGTAATATTAACCAAGAAATGTTTTGTTATACTAAAAGTATTTATAATGGCCTTAATTTTGACAACTCTATGGATAAAAATTCCCATATAATTAAATGGGAGAGCGATTTTAATTAATAATTTTTCTTGTCTCAGTGGGAAAATAGTCTGAAATATACCTATGCTTCAAATGTAGTCATGACTCTTCATGAATCACACTATATATTATTTTCTAGGTGGTATTATACCCCCCAAGACTTGCTCATATAGCCCCAAACCAATCTCCCTTATGTTGGAGAAATTATGGATATAATTGGTGACCTACTTCACGCCTATTGGAAATGACCAATAATTAGAAAACTATGGAGCCAAACCTGAATTTATCAACAAAATGCTCAAAAGAAATTTAGAAATCACCCCACAAATGGCTCTTCTCTCATTTAATATGGAAAATTTAGACCCTTTTGTTAGATCCATCCTGGTTCATATCTTTTCAGTAGTAAAAATTTTGATTGCATTTTTCTGGAAAAAAAAAATCCTCCTAAATTCTCAGATATTATTGAAAAAATAATTGCACATAAGTCATACGAATACAGATTTGCTATTGCAAATTATTCTGTTATAAAATTCCAAAAAAAATTGGATCTTTCCTTTATCTAAAACTGGATAATAATTGTAATTTTTGTAAACATTATTTTAAAATGTCGTGAAATAACTGATAATACACAATTATTTTGTATGTTTTGATTATTAAATGCATTGTTTTTCTTTTATGTATTATACTCATTACTGTTCTAAATATGACTTTAATCTGAGTTCTCCAATTTTTCCATTCCCTCATTCTTTTCCCTTCCTAATAAATATTTACTTCCACCCCCCCGACACACTTTTTTCCTTAAATTTTCCTGCCTCCCTCCTCTTCGCTCTAAATAATCTTTAAAATCCAATAAAAACAATTGAAAACACAAATACTGATGTAAAATACTGACCAAAATACTGAATGTGTGAACATAGCCTTATTTGTAGCATCTTAGAAAAAAAAATTATATATAAATATAACAGAACTGTCAAAGATGTATTATTTTTGTTTTAAATCTAAGACTCCCTTAGCCATACTACCACCTCCGCACTTCTAATAATACAACAATGCCTCATTGTTTGATTTTTAGCAGTTGTCTATATAGTACACCAAGTGAACCAATTAATCCTAATTTTTTCCTGCAGTTTTGCTTTTCTTTTTTACCATAGTATACAGTGGCCTTATGGTTATATGCAATATATGGAACACTACATTAAACTACAGTACATAAACTGTACAACATGTGTTTCTTTATAAGCAATTCCTAATCTGCAGCCGAATACAGTATCTGGATATTATGACAAATACAGTTCCCATCATTGGAGAAAGCCGTCCCCATTCACTTAGTGTCAAACTGCCCAGGAATTATAAAGACAGAGAGCCTTGAAGCTTGTAGCTGGGTTTCCGGACTTATTATACGGAGAATATATGTTTTGATGCATTTAACTGTACTTCTGCCAGCACAATAGATCCTTGCCTGCTCTCAAATAAAACATGTTCATTGCCAAATACAATTAACTCAAACAGACAGAAAAAGTTCCCATATGGACAGTACAAGCTGTTTCCAAAAGGCATTACTGCATTTCTTAAAATGTGTGTAATATTTAGGTAATGCCGCACTTAACAGCTAGAGATCTCCTGCCTTTATTGTATGTAGATTTACAAAAGCAATAGTGAAAACTATGTACTGTGCGACGGCATAAACAACATGACAGCCTTTCCATAATCCTTCTTTAATATAAATTCTTTTTTGCATTGTTTTCTCTATGTATTATGCATGGCTTCATCTGGAATTTCAGAACATTGCATTTGAGCGTGAACGAAAGTATCATGGGACGGCAGGACATTTAATGTCTTTTTTTAAAGTCTGCTTTCCAAGTTTAAAAATACATAGGTAAATACCAGTAGTTTCCAGATAATGCATCTAGAGAATGCAATTGTAATTCAGTTCTATTACTATGTTCATTCATCACAGCTTGGCACTTTGTAATAAGTTACAGAAGCTTTTATATTATCGTTCCATGTACTGTAAAGTGCGTAACTATGTCCAATAATCATATGAGCTGCTTTAGATTTTTTTTTTGTCATTGCACACAATTCTTATATAAAGTTATACTTATTGCTGTCAATTAAAAACATTATTTAGTGCAAAAACCTAACCCCTCTCTAACTGTCCGCAGCGGCAATTTTATATTACAGGTGCAGAATAGCCCATATATGGCTTCCCCTCTCCTTTGGTCACTTTGACAGATCTGCTCCTGCATTCTGACAGTGCCAGGAAACTAAGTATTAGTAATAGGTACTATTCTATCTCAGAAAATACCATTTATATATAAATGCAACAGAATTATTAATCATGTATTTTTTTTAAATCGAAGACCCCTCAGTCATACTACCACTTCTACACTACACTCTTATAGCTACAGTCCTGCTCCATCATTTGATTTTTATGTGATCAGAAGTTTTGTAGTTGGATATGTAGCACATTAAGTAAATCAATTTATCCTGTTTTCCTGCAGTTTTTATTTTTCACTATTAATGTAGCATACAGTGGCAATATAGTTATACATATTGGCAGAGAGGGAGAAGTTGGCAGCCAAGTGGAGGTGTTAGGCTATGTTACCATTAAGCATTTAATGTTCAATGTATTGATAGATCATCAATGCTATTTGCTTGGAACATCCCCATTGGGATCAATAGATTCAGTGTTTATTGAAATGATTGGAAAAACTGAGTGTTGTATATTAGTGTACCTCGGTCAGTCCCATAGACTGTGAATAGAGCTGCACTAAGCATGTTTGACCACCACTATTTTAAGTCCTCACAGTGAGGAGGAGCGGGGAATGAAGGCTCTGGATGTAGAGGATAGATCATAAATGCTGTTTTCTAGGAACATCACTACTGGGACCCTCACTGATAAATAGCTTCAGTGTTTATTAGGATGATGGAAATATCTGAGGGGTGTACCTGAGTGATGTACCTCTGTCAGTCACATAGAGATTGACTAGACCTGCACTAAGCATGCTTGAACACCACATTATTTTAAGTCCTAGCAGTGAGAAGGAGTGGTGAGGGAAAGCTTTGGATGTAGAGGCTAGATCATAAATGCTGTTTTCTAGGAACATCACTACTGGGACCCTCACTGATTATTAGATTCAGTGTTTATTCAAATGATGGGAACATCTGAGTGTTGTATCTTAAGGTACCCCTGTCAGTCCCATAGACTTTGAATAGAGCTGCACTAAGCAATGTTGGTCACCACTCTATTTTAAATCCTCACAGTGAGGAGGAGCAGGTAGGAAAGGCTCAGGATGTAAACTATAGATCATAAATGCCGTTTTCTTGGGACATCACTTTTGGGGCCCTCATTGATCATTAGATTCAGAGTTTATTGGGATGATGGAAATAACTGGGGGGTGTACCTGAGTGCTGTGCCTCTGTCAGTCACATAGAGATTGACTAGACCTGTACTAAGCATGCTTGACCACTGCCCTATTTAAGTCATGGCAGTGAGGCAGAGTGGTGAGAGAGAGCTTAAGATCCTCATTGTGGGAAACCCTTCTAAGGCTACGGTCACACGGCAGTACTTTGGTCAACATTTCACATCAGTATTTGTAAGCTAAAACCAAAATTGGTGCACACATTTTTTATTATACTTTTTCTCCAATTGTTCCACTCCTGGTTTTGGCTTACAAATACTAGATGTAAAATAGTGATCAAAATACAGCTGTGTGAACATAGTCTAACAATGGGACTCCTAAAGCCCCCATCACACTAAGTGAGATCTCTAGTGAGATCGCTGCGGAGTCACAAGTTTTGTGACGCAACAGCGACCTCAGCAGCGATCTCGCTACGTTTGACACGTAGCAGCGACCAGGTCCCTGCTGTGAGATTGTTGGTCATGTTGAAATGGCCTGGACCATTTTTTGATCATTGAGGTCCCGCTGGGTAGCATGCATCGGTGTGTTTGACACCTTACCAATGACCTCGTTGGCGACTCAGAACTGAGAAGTCGTCCCTCATCGAGGTCTGAATCGTCAGAGTAGCCGCTATGTGACAGGTCCCAACGACCGCTGACATCGTTATACAGGTCGCTACGGGTCGCCGTATCGTTGCTGTGTCGTTGGGAAGACCTGACTGTTTGACATCTCACCAGTGACCACAAAGTGACGCAGCAACGATCCCTGACAGGTCGTATCGTTGTCGGGATCGATGTTGCATCGCTAAGTGTGACGGTACCTTAACTATCAAACATTTATCTTGTGGAGAGGTGATGCATGCTTATTGTTGTAAAACTTTTTAAGTCTACCCTTTTGTTTTAACATTCCACAGAATTTGTAATCCACAACAACTACATAGATTCTGGCTTTCATGTTTTAAAAAGATGAACGGATGCTACACCATCTGGAAATGCTATCGCAGAAGTCAGGAGGTTCGGGAAATGAAGGACATGAACCTACTGTACAGCATATGATCTACTGTATATCTTGCTGTAATTTTAGTCATCATTTTTTTTCATTGGTAGAAAGTAACACGTGCATGAATGCATTGAAGAAGGTATTTAGAACTAAAATGTATTTTAAAAACATAACAGCAATATTATACAGTATATATAATTATGGGATGTGCTATAAATTACCATTAAAGAGTATTTCCTCTTTGGAAGTATTTCAATGCATGGAAAGAATATATGGCAGCATTAGAATTCAAGATAAACTATGGAACAAGTCATTAGCTGACAAGTTTACGTTGTGTTTATAACACAAGAGTAATGTGTACATTTAAAAGTTTCCTTTCTACATTGCCTTAAATGACGCTGCTCTACAATCTGCTGGGGTCAAATTAAAGGAAAATGATGCGCTATCACAATTAATAGATCTGCAATAGCTAAGTTGCTGTCAGGAACATGTTAAATTTATAGGGTAATGGAAACATAGTAAATGAAATAAAAGCCACTGCATACTTGCTTTGTGGAAATCTCCATGGATGAAATTGTAGTTGGCTCCTGTAGGGGAACGCACAAAATATAGATTAGCTGACACTCATAAATAAATAATAATCACATAAAGAAGGACAAAAATAAAAACAAAAGGTCACAAATGTAAAAATAGTAAGCCAATAAAAAATAGGATTTATTAACGTAAAACAATAGATATATATATATTGCTATTGTATATTATTGACTGCTAAGAACATGGAGCACCTGCACTTAGCAAGTGTTTGTTCATTTCATTAAGTCACTGTGATGTCTGCATAATTTTCAAAAAGTCATTATCCTTATTTCTGTGAATTTTTTTCCTTTCAAAGGTTTTGCAGCTATTCTGTGTATTGTTATAGATTGGTATGCCTTCCAGCTTTATACTCTGAGGTTTTCACATACTTTTACTCACATATTCGAAGCAGCCCATATTAACACTGGATTTTTAAACACCTGCAGGATGCCTTAGAGAGACTTTCATAAGCTGCACGCAATATGCGCTTATTCATGTAGAAATAATATTTCAAAGGGTTGAGGACAACTCACTTCTTTGTAAAAGAATATAGTTGTGCAGACAAAAAAAAATGAATTTGGCAAAGAAAATGAAAGATTTTAAAGGAGAGAATAAAGAGAAAATGATTACAAAGAAATATAGCTGCTCTATGGAGAACAATACAGCAATAAAAAAATAGAATTTACTAATACCAATTTAATAACCAATATATTAAAGGGAACCTGTCAAGTCAAAAAAAATGCTATTAACCTGGAAATATAGGGTTAATTTGCAGTTTAATAACATTTTATTAGCTGGCACACTGAATGCCTCGCTCCTGAGAGGAAATGAACTTTATTTCTTCTGGCAGCCTCCGACTTTCATTCATGGAGATGCTCACGGTGCGGCTTCAGTCTCCAATCAGTACATAGTGAGCAATGGCTGTAACCACGCCCCAGCACTGACTGACAGCTAGCTCAGCAGTGAATTAGTTGTGAGACAGCTGTCAGTCAGTGCCGAGGTGTACTTACATAGCCACCGTCACTGTATACTTAGTCGTGACTGAAGCCACGCTGGCCGCGCCTCTATGACTGAATGGCTGCAGGTAGAAATAAAGTTCCTTTCCTCCGGGCAGCCAGGCTTGCAGGGTGGTGGCTGCACAGTTTTAGAACACTATTAACTTGCAGATAAATCCCATATCTTCAGGTTGGGATTTTTTTTACATGACAGATTCCCTTTCTCTTTTTAATTATTGGCTCAATATATTAAGAATTTGAGTAATAGTATGTTTACATATCCTTTTTAGAAAATTCACCCAATAGGATACTCACATTCATTAAGTTGTTCTGTTACATATACAACTTGCCCAAAGATTTGTATGGCTTCTCTGAAAAGGGGCATGGCCTAATGTGCCAAACTAGGCAATTAATGATGTGTCAAAATGTTGGTGCAAGTATCTGGCACAAAGTAGGCCAAACAATAGGGTGTGTAAATTTAGACCAGATAGTCTTAAATTAGACAGATTATTAGAATAAACTACTATGATAAATCTGATGCACGTTAGAGGAGTTGTTTGGGCTTGTGGATAAAGCTTGCAGTCACTCTACACAACTGAAGACTTGTGAATCCTCACAGCGTGCACACTGTAAGCGGTAAGGATTTGCCAGCACTGGGAGCGGGCAGTCATGTGATCGTAAGGATGGGATCTGTATACTTCCAGCCACATTTTGACATGCTCAATTCAACACCTGTATTGAGTGAAGACATTCACGTCTACTCGGCAGGCATGTAAATCGCCATAACACTGGCACCAGAGAATCCTGACAGCACATAGTGTGCGCATTGTGTGGATTCACAAGTCTGCAGTCACATACAGTTTCTGTAGACAACCCCTTTAAGACTGTCTAGTCTAAGTTTAACAAATAGATACTATTAATAAATATGCCCAAGTGTGTTTAATAATCAGAGAGACAATGGCACAGTACAAGCCTACATCAGGCTATATCCACTATTACGGCACGGTTGTACCTACCCTGAACACTGTCATTTCTTCCAGAAGTACTTCCTCTAAATCATGCCAGGTCTCCTTGGGAACAGAAACAACTTTTAAAACAGTCCCAATGTCTGAAAGAAAAAACACATTTTGTATGTTATTATAGATGCGAACGAAATAAAAAAATTGAGGTTAGTTTATTTGTGAAATATGCAGGACAAATTACCAAAAACACAAAATAAATACCGCCAGACGTTCTTTATTTGCATTAGTGGTTTCTGAAACGTAAAAATTATTTAATCATCGTCAAACTATTAAATAGAAAAGGGCAACATTTTACTACTAGGAAATAAAGCTATATTGTACATTTATAGGGTATGAAATCAGCCACAGTACAAATAGATCAGAGAAAGAAAAATATCCAGAATAAATATAAAACTCTTGTTAAAATCAGCGCAGAAATGGCCTAAATAACGTATTTTATAATTTTAATTTTCATGATAACTGTTTAATATAGACTTTGGAACTCCAAACAAGAAGTCGTAAAAATATGTACATTTTTAAACTTTGTACCCTTTGTGGCAATTTGATCCTTGAGGTTTTAGATGAATGTGTATATGTGTTAAAACATAGTTTATTAAAACTTTTTTTTCCACTATAAAACTAGAAGCGAGCGGTATATCCCCAGTAGTATATGACATGCATTTTCTTGTACTTGTTATGAGTTTCTCTGTGTTTTATGATTGTTCTTAAACACTTGAGAACATATATCAGTGACCAAAATGTGTCACATATGTACAAAGGTCCAGATAACATCTTTGTTGATCTTTGAGGGCACTTGTCAAGCTGAAGTACAGCTAAATTTACACTTCACTCTCCACACAGCTGCATGCTGGAGGCACTTCATTTAACCTATATGGCATTCCCTTCAAATGTACAGTTTTTTGTCCAATCATTGGGTAGACAGGAAAAAAATGTTACTTTCTTTTCTTTCTTGCATACCATAAATTCTTACAAATAGATTTAAACAATAAAATGGTAATAATGGCCTTGTCAGTTGTTGAGTCTAGTAGTTTATAACTTTTAGACATACTATAATTTTTTTCTGTACGTTACGATACAGATCGCAACAAGGTGAAGTCTTGAAAACTTTAGTTAGATTTTGATAATTCATGCTAGCATCAGTCATGTAAAAATCTGTGCATAATTAGAATAGATTTTATTCTTGGTCTCTGCAAGTACTATTAAGTTTATCTTCTCTGTGTCTAAGTAAAACTAGACGGTAGACGTTATTGGTATGGGACTGCTGAAAACTAATACAGATACATATCAACCATGCTGAGTCATAGCAACAAATCAAAGTCCCTCTGTCATATCTCCTGAAACTAGTAAATGAAAACAGTTGCTATAGGCTTTCTTATTCTGGATTTCCCAAAAACATGACTGTTGTGGACTACAGGGAATACATCCCACAGGGTAACTTTTAATAAAACATTTACAGGAAAGGCCATGCTCTGCTTTTTATTGAAACATACATAAAAGAATGCAACTTTATACATATGGTATAATGCTTGATTAATAAAATCAAGCCAGATAATTCAGGATAGCAAGATTAGTTTTGCCTTCTAAAACATGGTAGATGTGCTTTTTTAATGATTTTATTAGGAGATTTGAGAAATTTAAAAAAATATATATAATTCCAATCTTTTGAAAGAAGCTTGATTTTGGCCATATTGATACAGTTATATGAAAAAGTTTGGGCACCCCTATTAATCTTAAGCTTAATGTTTTATAAAAATTGGTGTTTTTGCAACAGCTATTTCAGTTTGATATATGTAATAACTGTTGGACACAGTAATGTTTCTGCCTTGAAATGAGGTTTATTGTACTAACAGAAAATGTGCAATCTGCATTCAAACAAAATTTGACAGGTGCATAAGTATGGGCACCTCACCAGAAAAGTGACATTAATATTTAGTAGATCCTCCTTTTGCAAAAATAACAGCCTCTAGTCGCTTCCTGTAGCTTTTAATGAGTTCCTGGATCCTGGATGAAGGTATTTTTGACCATTCCTCTTTACAAAACAATTCCAGTTCAGTTAAGTTTGATGGTCGCCGAGCATGGACAGCCCTCTTCAAATGATCCCACAGATGTTCAATGATATTCAGGTCTGGGGACTGGGATGGCCATTCCAGAATATTGTAATTTTTCCTCTGCATTAATGCCTGAGTAGATTTGGAGCGGTGTTTTGGATCATTGTCTTGCTGAAAGATCCATCCCCTGCATAACTTCAACTTTATCACTGATTCTTGAACATTATTGTCAAGAATCTGCTGATACTGAGTGGAATCCATGCATCCCTCAACTTTAACAAGATTCCCGGTGCCGGCATTGGCCACACAGCCCCAAAGCATGATGGAACCTCCACCAAATTTTACTGTGGGTAGCAAGTGTTTTTCTTGGAATGCTGTGTTTTTTTGCCACCATGCATAACGCCTTTTTGTATGACCAAACAACTCAATCTTGGTTTCATCAGTCCACAGGACCTTCTTCCAAAAAGAAATTGGCTTCTCCAAATGTGCTTTTGCATACCTCAACGGACTCTGTTTGTGGCGTGCTTGCAGAAACGGCTTCTTTCGCATCACTCTCCCATACAGCTTCTCCTTGTGCAAAGTGCGTTGTATAGTTGACCGATGCACAGTGACACCATCTGCAGCAAGTTGATGCTGCAGCTCTCTGGAGGTGGTCTGAGGATTGTCCTTGACTGATCTCACCATTCTTCTTCTCTGCCTTTCTGATGTTTTTCTTGGCCTGCCACTTCTGGCCTTAACAAGAACTGTCCCTGTGTTCTTTCATTTCCTTACTATGTTCCTCACAGTGGAAACTGACAGGTTAAATCTCTGAGACAGCTTTTTGTATCCTTCCCCTGAATAACTATGTTGAATAATCTTTGTTTTCAGATCATTTGACAGTTGTTTTGAGGAGCCCATGATGCCACTCTTCAGAGGAGATTCAAACAGGAGAACAACTTGCAAGTGGCACTTTAAGTAGCTTTTCTCATGATTGCATACACCTGGCTATGAAGATCAAAGCTCAATGAGGTTACAAAACAAAAAAAGTGCTTTAGTAAGTCAGTAAAAAGTAGGTAGGAGTATTTAAAACAAGAAAATGATAAGGGTGCCCATATTTATGCACCTGTCAAATTTTGTTTGAATGCAGATTGCACATTTTCTGTTAGTACAATAAACCTCAATTCAAGGCAGAAACATTACTGTGTCCAACAGTTATTACATATATCAAACTGAAATAGCTGTTGCAAAAACACCAATTTTTATAAAACATTAAGCTTACGATTAATAGGGGTGCCCAAACTTTTTCATATAACTGTATGTTCATATGTTGCATAGCTTAAATTTATAAGAATAAAAAAATAGCTAGAAGATTATATGGGACACGCATGTCTTTCACAATGATATCTGTATGGTGTTTGTGTACATTATGGATAAATAAAATAAATGTGTTAAAGGTGTTGTCTTGTCCAAATCGATAAGTCTGTAGTCACTCGGTGTGACTGCAGACTTATGAATCCCCCCAGTGCATACACTGTGCGCTGTGGGGATTCACCGGTTTCTGAACCGGACTGGAAGGTATGTAGGAGTTATATATACTCTCAGCCAGAACCTGACTAGTGACCGCGGCATCGCGCCATATGATTGTGTGGAGTGAAGCCGCGCCGTCTAGTTGGCCATGCACACTTTAAGGCCGCGTCACTAGTTGGGGCGTGGCCTCGCTCAATACAAGTGCATGGTCCCGGCTCAGAAATCGGTGCATCCCCACAGTGCACAGAGCGTGTGCTGGGGGGATTCATAAATCTGCAGTCACACAGAGACCCTTTAAGACCAGTTTCTCAGCGCTGTACTGGGCTTATACAGTTTATAGAATAACAGACTAGCAGTTTATAGAAAATTAGCCCAAAATGTATAGGATTTTAATTCTGTATTGACTGGTATAAGGCATTTACAAATCATATGAACTCTCTTGAAGATACATCTTCGCTTTATCTGAAGTAGTGCTTAAAGCTTCTGGGCTCATATCCAAAACTGTGCCAGCTCTTCACACAACCACAAAAGCTTAACAATGTATAGTATTTTACTACATTCATTGCGCAGTTATCATGATATTCTATCACATTCAGCACTATTCATTTATGAAGCTTTTAGGCCTTTTTCTGGCACAAGGCACGGGGTGTGACTGAAACCTCAGAACTCTCTAAAACTGCACCACTGAAAATACCATACTGTCTTAAATCCCTTTTATTATCCGCCATCACATATGATTTCTTCCTGCATCATTAGCTAAACTTGAAAAACAAAAAAAATTAATATATTTTATTTTTCATTTATTATATTTGTGTACTTATTACCTATAAAATTCAATAATGTAATCTCCATGGAAAAAAGACAATATAAGATTGTATCTTCTTCTGAGAAGCACAGATAGTAAACCAAGTGACAACTGTAGTCATTTAAAATGTCATGTACTTCATAACTTCTGGCATATTACAGAGGCATATCAGAATTTTATTTTTGCTTTTTCAACTATTTATTGTTGTTCTGTACAAACAAATATTTCTTCGGGGAGGCAAAAGGTACAGCTCAGTATATCACTGCTACCCCTTTTTTTTCTAGATAATGGTGATATTTCAGTGCCTAGAACCCCCCCCCCCCCCAATAATAAACTAATGACAAGTCTATATGACATGCATAAAAATAAACAGTAACATTATATTCAGCCATTAAGACTATTTGGAATGTCATGAGTTATTTCAACAATAAGAAAACAAAAAGTAGTATCAACCAAAAATGTAAAATTAAATACTTATATCACACTGCATATTATTCAATGTTTTGGGGTTTTATTAACATTTTGTGCAACTATCAGTTAGTGAGCTTTAACTCCTTACAGTGCCATAGGTTACCAAGCCCCATAAAAGCAGGCTTGTCAGAATGATGTGCAGTGGTGAATTGACAATTGCTAACCAAATTAATGATAGACTGAAAGTGTTGCCTTGCATATGAACCCCAGACAACCATGCTGTTCTCAAGGCTAGACCTCCAACAAAGGTACCAATAAATCCAGTTAATCTAGATGGAATAAAGTTTGGATGTTTTTATACAAGGAATTGAAATACGCAGTTTTCTCTACCTTTTTCATTAATTCAGTTGATGAGGACTATGACCTAGTCTCCCGGTACTTACCTGCACGCAACCTCCGATCCTCACAAGATTTCTTTTTCTACTCCCCTGTTATCTCCTCTTCCCACAATCGCATACAAGGTGTCTCCCATGCATCTCCACTACTTTGGAACTCTCTACCCCAACATATCAGACTCTCGCCTACCGTGGAAACCTTCAAAAAGGAACCTGAAGACCCACCTCTTCCGACAAGTCTACAACCTACAGTAACCACCGGTCCACCATACCGCTGCACAACCAGCTCTGCCCTCACCTACTGTATCCTCACCCATCCCTTGTAGACTGTGAGCCCTTGCGGGCACGGTCCTCTTTCCTCCTGTACCAGTTGTTGTCGCATTTTTGTTCAATATTATTGTAATTGTTTTTGCTATGTATACCCCCTTTTTCACATGTATAGCGCCATGGAATAAATGGCGCTATAGTAATAAATAATAGTAATAATGATCTGCAACTTTAAATGCCACTCCCCCATCCTGAGACCAGTTTCTTTCAATATCAGTAGGCAACAGGATTACAAACTTGGTTAGTCCTGATCTTTTCAATGTTCTTCCATAATAATGTATCCAAAATGTCCAGCGGAAGATTACACTATTTGAAGTTGATTTGGAGACAAATCACTTAAGGCTCAGAAAATGGTTTGTTTTCCCAATGATAATACAGTGAAACATGTAATTAAATTTGGGTATGGACATGTTCTTTATAAATTTATAGTGGTCCTTCATAATTACAATATTTCCTCTAGTGAGTCCATGGCACCCTAGTTTGACCCCAACTATACCACTCAGAGAACTCCGAGATCAAAGCAGCACAAACATCCAAGCTAAACAGCTTGAAATATCCTGACTTGCCAGAAGGATAGGACAGCTGAGCATCTATCAGAAAAGTGTTTGGTAGGCTACAACAAGAAACTATTCATAGTCAGAATTCAAGTAATACCATAAAATTCTAAAATCTTTATGTGATGGATAGTAGTTATTACCCTGTGCATACGAGTACTATAGTCATGCATTGTGATATTTTCCCAAGGCTAAATAGTATAGATTAATTATAACAATTTTCATTGAAAAGTGAAAGGTGGTATTTTGATTGCTGAATTCAATTTACGTCCTGAAAGAAAAATGTGTCAAGAACAAAATATTGTAGTGAGAACTTTCAGCACTTATTACCCATAAATGTTTTAGTCTAGATGCAGACTTTGATAAGTAAAGGGTGAAATTTGACAACTAACCTCTGGGAACCTTAATTAAAACGAATTGGCTCTCTCTGAAGAATACTGAAGGTAAAAAAACGTCCAAGCCTCTGCATCTGCAGGAACTTTAGAGGTCAGAGGTAACATAAGTTAATCACTATGGAGACTGTGATCAGGCCTCAGGTACCAAAGCTGCACTGTATCCGAGTTGCAGATCAAGTTTTGAAGAGTAGAATTTCAAATACTTTCACACAAATTAAAACATCTACTTCTTTTAAGATCAATAGGCTCCAGTTTACAGCTTGGCTAAAGGATAAGAGGGCTATTAATTCACTTTAATGACAGAAGCGCTTCCACTATTTGAAATATTACCTCAGGTCATATATTTAGAGAATTGATCCACCGAGACATTGATTGCACTTGGTAAGTCACACAAGCTATGGGGTGAACAGAACAATGCAAATGTTATCATTTTTATATTCTATGGTCTGCATTGTATTATTGAGTTTTATTCCTGCTAGCCTTTTTTTAATCTTTAGGTTGGTTTTCAGTGTGAAAAAATGCCTGAGACCTCCAGTTTAGTTGTTTTGACTGCTATTATCATGTTTTAATGTTGGGACTTAAGACTCTGACATTGATGGGGATTATTTAAGGAAGTGAAGAAGTACTCAGGCATCCATGGTCCGTTCAGTCTGGATTATATACTTCCCATTTAGAAGAGAAGAAGAGCAGCTGTCTTTTAACCCAAGCAAAGTATCTAAAGACAGGGAAGGAGAAGACAATTGATAATGAATAATTAAACTTTTAATTTAATAATTAAGTATGGTGGTGTCAAACCATATGGGTGGCAGTGCTCTAAGTTATGCTATAGCAAATCTCAACAAATAATCTTATCTGTCATGACAAATGGTGCACTAAGCATTACCCTTGGTTCAGGTCAGCCACACAGTTTGTTCTATAGGATCATTTGGTCATCCTGTTAGTTTTAACAGTAATGTGCTAATTAACAACTGTCAAACTTAACCAAGTGTCCACTTAAGAGAGTTACTATTCTACATATGTCACAAACATGTGAACAGCCTGGAGGCAACATACAGGCTTCAAACCTGCCTTGGCTTGCAGTCCTAGAACTGTCATTTAATAAGTTTGGACAATACAATAAAGTGTAAAATGTACAAATACAGATTCGCAAGCACAAGATGTATGTATTAGAATATGGTTGACAAGCCTGTACAAAGTAACACTTTCTTGGTTTGCTTTAGGGAAAAGGGCATTCATTGTGAAGACTAAGAATAAAAGTCAAAATAATTGCACAGATACCTATTTTCTGTCCTGCAGCTACGATAATATTGGTTAATGGAAATATCATAGACACTAGCTCACACTATTTCCATCACTGCAAATACAGACTCGTTAACAATAATGACATACCAATATCATAGGGCATATTAATATTAGAGGAAAGTCAGTGCAAAACTTGCATTTTGATATGTATATACATAATGTGTGTGTGTGTGTGTATATATTTATATATATACATACGTACACTATTTTTCTCTAAAGCACCATTAACTCAAAGATGCTATGTACTTGAAGGTTCTTTATATGCATACAAATCATATTCATATATACTATATAAGTACAATAGATGAATACTAGTAGTATAGAGAAGCGAGAGGACCCCGACCTCTTACAATTTACTGGAGATTATATTTTTATACTGCATATATACACATATAGATATACACATACATGGATATACATTATATATACGCACATACATACCTATATATGTATACACATGCACACACATACATAGATAAACTTATGAGATATACAGTACAGACCAAAAGTTTGGACACACCTTCTCATTTAAAGATTTTTCTGTAATTTCATGACTATGAAAATTACACATTCACACTGAAGGCATCAAAACTATGAATTAACACATGTGGAATTATATACTTAACAAAAAAGTGTGAAACAACTGAAAATATGTCTTATATTCTAGGTTCTTCAAAGTAGCCACCTTTTGCTTTGATGACTGCTTTGCACACTCTTGGCATTCTCTTGATGAGCTTCAAGAGGTAGTCACCGGAAATGGTCTTCCAACAATCTTGAAGGAGTTCCCAGAGATGCTTAGCACTTGTTGGCCCTTTTGCCTTCACTCTGCGGTCCAGCTCACCCCAAACCATCTATGGAGGCCAGGTCATCTGGCATAGCACCCCATCACTCTCCCTCTTGGTCAAATAGCCCTTACACAGCCTGGAGGTGTGTTTGGGGTCATTGTCCTGTTGAAAAATAAATGATGGTCCAACTAAACACAAACCGGATGGAATAGCATGCCGCTGCAAGATGCTGTGGTAGCCATGCTGGTTCAGTATGCCTTCAATTTTAAATAAATCCCCCACAGTGTCACCAGCAAAGCACCCCCACACCATCACACCTCCTCCTCCATGCTTCACGGTGGGAACCAGGCATGTAGAGTCCATCCATTCACCTTTTCTGCGTCGCACAAAGACACGGTGGTTGGAACCAAAGATCTCAAATTTGGACTCATCAGACCAAAGCACAGATTTCCACTGGTCTAATGTCCATTCTTTGTGTTATTTAGCCCAAACAAGTCTCTTCTGCTTGTTGTCTGTCCTTAACAGTGGTTTCCTAGCAGCTATTTTACCATGAAGGCCTGCTGCACAAAGTCTCCTCTTAACAGTTGTTGTAGAGATGTGTCTGCTGCTAGAACTCTGTGTGGCATTGACCTGGTCTCTAATCTGAGCTGCTGTTAACCTGCGATTTCTGAGGCTGGTGACTCGGAGAAACTTATCCTCAGAAGCAGAGGTGACTCTTGGTCTTCCTTTCCTGGGGCGGTCCTCATGTGAGCCAGTTTCTTTGTAGCGCTTGATGGTTTTTGCAACTGCATTTGGGGACACTTTCAAAGTTTGCCCAATTTTTCGGACTGACTGACCGTCATTTCTTAAAGTAATGATGGCCACTCGTTTTTCTTTACTTAGCTGCTTTTTTCTTGCCATAATACAAATTCTAACAGTCTATTCAGTAGGACTATCAGCTGTGTATCCACCTGACTTCTGCACAACACAACTGATGGTACCAACCGCATTTATAAGGCAAGAAATCCCACTTATTAAACCTGACAGGGCACACCTGTGAAGTGAAAACCATTTCCGGTGACTACCTCTTGTAGCTCATCAAGAGAATGCCAACATTGTGCAAAGCAGTCATCAAAGCAAAAGGTGGCTACTTTGAAGAACCTAGAATATAAGACATGTTTTCAGTTGTTTCACACTTTTTTGTTAAGTATATAATTCCACATGTGTTAATTCATAGTTTTGATGCCTTCAGAGTGAATGTACAATTTTCAAAGTCATGAAAATACAGAAAAATCTTTAAATGAGAAGGTGTGTCCAAACTTTTGGTCTGTACTGTATATATATATATATATATATATATATATATATATACACATACATACATACATATACACATAGATATGCATATATAGACCGTATTTAGCGGACCATAGGATGCACTTTTTTTCCCCCAAATTTGGGGGGGGGGGGAGGAGGTGCGTCTTATGGTCCGAATGTGGCACAAATACAGTTGTTCTAGTGCTCACTGTGGTGTGGTGTGAAGCAGAAGCGGCGGAGATGGAGCGTGGTCGCGCTCCACGTAGCGAGGTCGCGCGACAGGACAAGGGATCGCACAGCAGGGATCAGCGGCAACGCCATTAATGCACTATGGCTGTGTTAGACAGGAGAAAGGGGGCGGTCTGTGGTCCAGATAACGTGCTGCAGTGACGTTACTAAGAGGCAGGGCCGAGGGGTTCTGCGCGCTGTACTGTTCTGTGTTGTCTGCAGGACATGCTGGGAGTTACAGTTCTCAGGGCAACCACTTGACATAAATGGTACCCTATGGACTCTTAAAGAGGACATACGCATACTGATGCTCTTCAGTTTGCGTACCGGCAGGGACTGGGTGTGGACGATGCTGTAGCGTCTCTGCTACAAACAGTACATTCCTTTTTGGACAATGATGGAACCACAGTGCGTGCTTTGTTCTTTGATTTCTCTAGTGCGTTCAACACATTACAGCCACTCTTACTGCGAGGAAAGTTGATTAAAATGGCGGTGGATGAGGGACTTGTGAATTGGATAATTGACTACCTGTCGGATAGGCCACAGTTTGTTAGGTGGGGGACGGCTACATCAGATAGTGTACTGAGCAGTGTCGGAGCCCCGCAGGGAACAGTGCTGTCGCCATTCCTCTTTACATTGTACACAGCTGACTTTCAGTATAAATCAGACCGTTGTCACCTCCAGAAGTACTCGGATGACTCTGTGATAGTTGGCGGTATTGGGAAGGACCAGGACGAAGAGGAATATAGAAGGGTGGTTGCGGACTTTGTAGTATGGTGCCAGGCTAACCATCTAGAACTAAATGTTAAGAAAACCAGGGACTTGGTGATGAGCTATGGAAGGTGCAAGAAGGTATGCCTACCTGTTACCATTGACGGTCAGGATGTGGAGATGGTGGACAGTTTCAAATATTTGGGGGTTTACCTGGATAGCAAGCTAGACTGGAAGTGCCACATGGAGAAGGTCTACAAGAAGGGGATGAGTAGATTGTACTTCCTAAGGAAGTTAAGGTCTTTTAATGTGTGTGGCAAAATGCTTGAGGTGTTCTACCAATCCATTGTGGCTAGTGCCACCTTTGCGGCAATAATTTGCTGGGGTAACAGTGTGCGTGTTGCTGACGCCAACAAGCTCAACAAACTTATAAAGAAGGCTAGCGCGACGGTGGGCCTACAGCTTGGGACTTTTGAAGAGGTGGTAGAGGATAGGATTAAGAAGAAGTGCAGAGCTATAATGGGCAACAACACACACCCGCTTTATGAACTGTTTGCGAAACAGAAGAGCACATTCAGCAATCGCCTAATACAACTAAGGTGTAAAAAGGAAAAATACAGGAGATCGTTTGTTCCAACAGCTATGGGGGTGTTTAACAAATGTCTGAAAAGCAATGTCTAAAGCATTCCAAATGTTTTGTTATCATATGTGTCATGTTCGAGATCTGTGTTCTGCTGCTGTGATACCGCAATTTCCTCCGGGATAAATAAAGTATATCTTATCTTGTCTTATACTGTACATGGCTGAAGTCATACAGCCAGCACCTGACACACACTGCCTGTGGATCGGGCAAATGTATTAGGTGCTGGCTGTATGACTACTGTATGTTATTAAATATTTTACCACATTTTTTACTTCAAATGTTTTTTTCCCCCATTTTCAATTTCTAAAACCTGGGTGCGTCTTATGGTCCGGTGCGTCCTATAGTCCAAAAAATATGGTATATATACATATTGCCAAAATGGTAACAAAATGGCACAGTATGCATAAATATGCACACACATATACATAGATAAGCTTATGATATATATATATATATATATATATATATATATATATATATATATATATATATATATATATATATACACATATATATATATACACACACACACATACATATAGACACTGTGAGCCCTTGTGGTACATGGTTCCTTCTCCTGTAGCAATTCTAGCAATCAGTGTCTTGTATTCTTCAAGATTTTTGTACTTGATTTTTATTATGTATACCCCTTTTCCACATGTAAAGTACCATGGAATAAATGGCACCATGGAATAAATGGTGCTATAATAATAAATAATATACATGTATATATATATATATATATATATACACACACAAACATTATATATATATATATATATATATATATATATATATATATATATATAAATAAATAAATAAATAAATAAATAATGTATGTATCTATCTAGAAGGGAAGAACAAGGACCAACTAGCTCCTCCTAGCAGAACGAAGCAAACATGAGCAGGTGCAAGCTGCTAGGACTGCATAATATGCTAACAAAAGTAAACAGTGTCTCTCTGTATGCGCAAAGATATATGCAAACACTAAAAATATTAATTTTATTTTAAATGCCATTAATATAAATAGGCAATACTTATAATACTGAGGTACTTAGCACACAAATTGGCCAATTAGTGTGTGCTCGCCAGCCAAGGTGTTGGTTTGTATACACATTTTAGGATACAGTGTATAGTCAACAAAATAACTTAAATTCATCTGTAGCATATCATGATATATGCTTGTATGAATGCCCAATATTACATTAAACTGTTTACTCACTTCCCGTGGAGCTATTTCTGCCAGAAACTATAGTGGGGTCAGACTTTATTTGAATGACAGAAAAAGTTTTATAGCTCTCACAGAATCAGATTAGCAGAAAGGGAACTAATTGTAAAAGCTCGACACCATAACACCCATAGCAAAAATTATTTCACACTTTAATTCTCAATCCACATATGCCCTCTTCCTGAACTAACTGTAAGACTTTCCCACAGATGTAAAATGTTTAACTAAAGCTTCAACCCAGTGTTCAGTTTTCCTCTGATTTATGTCAGGCATCAATTTGAACTGAGTCAGGAGATTTACAACACAGGAATCTGAAAACTGACCCGAGTACCCAATTGCATACTTTGATGGCGGCATTTAGCAATAATATCACACTCAGAATGAAACCGATCCTTTCCAACACACTTCCCTTTACTGTGATCTCACCCCAGTGTTAATATTTAAGCTATTCCTTTTAACCATCATTTTCAGCACTAAAACTTTCCCGTTCGGTCTGAGGCACAGAGACCTTATTATGGGAATCCTCTATAAAAAAAAAATTATATGCATATATTTTTATTTCTTTTAAAAGCACTCTGGAAATCATACCTGTTCCAATAAACATTACATCATATTGTCCATCTTCTGCTTCTACACGATCAACCACGATCTGAGAAAACTGGTAATCCACTTCTGTTTTAATTATGATTGGACGGTTGTTGATTGGAAAAACAGAGTTGTACATGGCTGGGTGACTCCTGGCAAACATAATAACTTCATCAGGGAGATCTTTAGTTGAGTCAAAACCTCCAAATGTCTTGCTTGGGCACTAAAAAGAGAATAAATTAAGAAAAAAAAAATAAAGTTATATTCAAGCAAGCAATCAATGAAAAATTAGCCTTTAGAAATAATCGTCATATACTTGTATCTGATGAAAAGTTCAATAGCAAATCACAGAAAAGAGACAAATCTGTGTATAGTCACCATAACACCCATAATTGAAAGTTTTGTGAACTATTAACCTCTTGCCAGGTTAGTTCCCATTTTTGCCCTTTACTTTTTTCCCTACTCTCCTTCCAAGAGCCAAATCTTTGTAATTTTTGCATCAACATAGCCTTACGAGAGCTTGTATTTTTGCAAGATAAGGTGTAGTTTTGAATGACAGCATTCACTTTACTACAAAATGTATTGAAAAACAGAGAAAAAAAAGTCCAAAAAATACTCAGTTCCTCCTTTGTTTTTTTTATTATGATTTTACAGTATTCATAGGGGCCAATGTATGAAAGTGTTTATGGCAGAAAACTTATGTAAAATACTTTGTATAGTCACAAAATTTTTACACAGTGGAGTTGAGCTAACATTTTGTGATTTTTGGCGTTTTACCATTAGTATCAAGCGGCTCCACCAAATTGGCTGTGATTGGGAAGGAGCCAGGGTGATTCAGGACATGCCTATGCCCACCCATCAAATTAATCAAAAAAGGTGATATTTCTTGCATTTTTTATATGGCACATGGCATTTTGGAAGAGTGCCTCTTAATGCATTTGGTGCCTATTCTGCTCGCCCATCATTAAGACTGGAGTATAAAACGCCTGGCCTGTCTTAATGAACCGGGGCCATAGTGCAGTAAAAATGACCTAGTCACATGATTCTTTATGTCTGTAATACCAAATGCATATTGCTTTATTTTATATTTTAGTGGTCAAAAGGAATTGAGAATTTTGTAAAAAAAGAAAAAAAAAATTGTCTCGTGACTCCATTTCTGAGACCTGGATTTATTTTATTTTTTCATCAATGGAACTGTGTGAGGGCCTCCTTTTTTTGTGCATCAAAGTAATGGTTCTATTGATATAATTTTGGAGAAGCTATGATGTTCTGTTCACTTTCCATTGCATTTTTTGAGATGAGTGTGACAACTGAAAAACTGCAGTGGATTTAATTTTAGATTTGATTCATCAGCTTTTATTTATAAGTCAGTACTGTATACAGTGGGGAGGATAAGTATTGGATATGCTGCCAAGTTTACCAACCTACAATATATACTTATTTCCCCACTGTATACATTAATACAAGCCAGCACAGTACTATTTTATATACACACACACATATATATATATATGTGTATGTGTGTATATATAATACACTGCTCAAAAAAATAAAGGGAACACTTAAACAACAGAATATAACTCCAAGTAAATCAAACTTCTGTGAAATCAAACTGTCCACTTAGGAAGCAACCCTGATTGACAATCAATTTCACATGCTGTTGTGCAAATGGAATAGGCAATAGATGGAAATTATTGGCAATTATCAAGACACACTCAATAAAGGAGTGGTTCCGCAGGTAGGGACCACAGACCACATCTCAGTTCCAATGCTTTTTGGCTGATATTTTGGTCACTTTTGAATGTTGTTTGTGCTTTCACACTCGTGGTAGCATGAGACAGACTCTACAACCCACAGAAGTTGCTCAGGTAGTGCAGCTCATCCAGGATGGCACATCAATGCGAGGTGTGGAAAGAAGGTTTGCTGTGTCTGTCAGCGTAGTGTCCAGAGGCTGGAGGAGCTAGCAGGAGACAGGCCAGTACACCAGGAGAAGTGGACGGGGCCATAGGAGAGCAACAACCCAGCAGCAGGACCGCTACCTCCGCCTTTGCGCAAGGAGGAGCAGGAGGAGCACTGCCAGAGCCCTACAAAATGACCTCCAGCAGGCCTCAAATGTGCATGTGTCTGCACAAACGGTTAGAAACAGACTACATGAGGGAGGTATGAGGCCCCGACGTCCACAGATGGGGGTAGTGCTCACAGCCCAACACCGTGCAGGATGCTTGGCATTTGCCACAGAGCACCAGGATTGGCAAAGTCGCCACTGGTGCCCAGTGCTCTTCACAGATGAAATCAGGTTCACACTGAGCACATGTGACAGACGTGCCAGAGTCTGTAGACGTCGTGGAGAGCAATCTGCTGCCTGCAACATCCTTCAGCATGACCGGTTTGGCAGTGGGTCAGTAATGGTGTGGGGTGGCATTTCTTTGGAGGGCCGCACAGCCCTCCATGTGCTTGCCAGAGGTAGCCTGACTGGCATTAGGTACCGAGATGAGATCCTCAGGCCCCTTGTGAGACCATATGCTGGTGCGGTTGGCCCTGGGTTCCTCCTAATGCAGGACAATGCCAGACCTCATGTGGCTGGAGTGTGTCAGCAGTTCCTGCAAGATGAAGGCATTGAAGCTATGGACTGGCCCGCCCGTATCCCAAGACCTGAATCTGATTGAGCACATCTGGGACATCATGTCTCGCTCCATCCACCAACGTCACGTTGCACCATAGACTGTCCAAGAGTTGGCGGATGCTTTAGTCCAGGTCTGGGAGGAAATCCCACAGGAGACCATCCGCAACCTCATCAGGAGCATGCCCAGGTGTTGTAGGGAGGTCATAGAGGCACGTGGAGGCCACACACAATACTGAGCCTCATTTTAACTTGTTTTAAGGACATTATATCACAGTTGGATCAGCCTGTAGTGTGTTTTTCCACTTTAATTTTGGGGGTGACTCCAAATCCAGGCCTCCAATGGTTAATAAATTTGATTTCCATTGATGATTTTTGTGTGATTTTGTTGTCAGCACATTCAACTTTGTACAGAACAAAGTATTTAATTCATTCAGATCTAGGATGTGTTATTTGAGTGTTCCCTTTATTTTTTTGAGCAGTGTATAAATATATATAATTTTTAGTCCCTTTGGGGCATATGAACTTGTGAACAATGGTGTACTGCAATACTATGGTACAATATTATATTTCAGTATATAGCTAAATTGCCATTCTCCTATGGAGCACCGCTGCAGGCTGGATTTCATAGGAACACCATCGTGGCCTCCAATGGGGCCTTCAGCTAGCTATCTAAATGCTGCTGTCAGTTGTTGAAAGCGGCATTTCCTGAGCTAACCCAAGACTTGTCATGCAACCATATGACTTATTTTTATGGTTTATGGTCAGGAAAAAATAGTATTTTTTTTAAAGAATTTTTTGCATTTGAGTAGAATAAAAAATAGTGGACAGCTGCAGTGGCATGCTGACTGCAGTAAAATCATTAAAGCATGGTATGACTGACCAGCAGACAAAATGTAATGTCATTACACAAACACAATAACAAAGATGTAGTGGAAGACCCAAGTGAACTATGAAACATTCTATGAGTAAGTTACAAAGTTAATTATTTCAGCATTTTCACTTGTATGGCTACTAAGAAATTAACATAAAATAAAACATAACAATTAGTTTAAATAAGCCTCAAACTATCACCAACCAATGTATTCTCCTTTATGACACTATGCATTTTAAAGATATAACACAATAGATGTGGAGTCATCCTTGTGAGTATACACAAAACAACAAACATTCCAGATATTCATAGAGAATGTTGCAGAAAAAGTTACAGAAGTTACTATGATAAAAAAAAATCAAAATAACACCAAGATTAGCTTTTACTGTACTCAAACCAATTGACAGAGGGGCAGAGCTTAATGTGTCTTAGTGAAGAGTATTTGCTTTCCAGTTAAATATATTATAGGTCGCTTTCCCATTAAACTCATGTTACAAAGGGATATAGAATATAATAAGATATATATATACTTAGTGTGAGTATAAACCAACAAAAAAATCCTAAAAAAGGTCAATAATACAGAGATCTAATGAAAATGGCAACAACTGCAAATAGCAGGTCTACTTATATATCCAGGAGATATATGTGCAACAATCATTATTAAGGCTGTGTGCCCACTATGCATTTTTTTCAAGCGTTTTTGCTGTGGAATTTCCGCCGCGTAAACGCTTGCAAAACGCTTGGTAAACCATGCCCCGTGATCCCCAATGAAAATCTGAATGTTCTGTGCCATTGCTGCAGAATTTTCTGCAGCGGATTTTCCTTGCAGAAAAATCCGCAGCATGTCCATTATTTGTGCGTTTCTGCATGTGGATTTGAGGTCCCAATGCATTTGAAAAACGCAAGTCAAATCCGCATGCAAAAATGCGTCAAAAACGCATGTAAAATCTGCAAGCGTTTTTACTGCCAAGAACAAGCAGAAACGCTGCGGAAATTTTCTGCTTCAATTCTGCATCGTGGGCACATAGCCTAAATGTTACTATTAGACATATGCACGTTATTTTTCTACCTTTTGATATGGATATACTATCTGTTTGTTCCTTGCTCTAATTTGTTTAGTGTGAATATAATAAATTCGTCTTGTTTATGATAAAACCTAGGCTATAAAATTTATTTTCCAAACAAGCTTAAATTTGAAGTATACATTTCTCAAGTAAATAAAACAGAGAACTAAATCAATCATCTTTGTTTTAACCTTGATCTAAGTGTTATTAATATTTAAATAGCAAATGGAATAGAAATCAATATGGTCGCAAACAAGCTAGTATTACCCTCCAACAGATTTAGAAGTTCACACATTCTATGCATTGATCTACGATCACAATACTCAATTATTTAATTTTCGTTAGTAGTTACATTTTTAAATTTGCGTTGATTTGGCATGTCTGACAGAAGCAATAACATTTTTATTTAGAAAACACATAACTACATAAATTGTATGTTACTAAAAGTATTTAAAAGTATTCACTCCTCAGATCTTTTTTTATTATTGGTTTCTAGTAGAACTCGTCCATTGCGATTTAAAATTTATATAAAAAGGAATTTTACAGAATGCAAAGTGATTTATAAACCATGAAAACCATTTCAGATGTGCATGTTACAAGTGAAGTAAATACTTTATATTTATAGCATATATTTAATCTATAGACACATACAGTGCCTACAAGTAGTATTCAACCCCCTGCAGATTTAGCTGGTTGACACATGCGGAATTAACTTGGCATTGTGACATTTGTACTGTAGATCAGCCTGGAAGTGGGAAATGCACTGCAGCAAATTTTGTTTTTGTTTTTTTTTTTTTGTTTTTTTTTTAAAACGTTAAAAGTTAATTCAGAGTGTCATTTATTATTCAACCCCTCAAACCACAAGAATTCTGTTTGGTCCCCCTAAAGTATTAGGAAGTAGTTCAGGCACCAAGAATAATGAGCTTCACATGTGTGGATTAAAGATCTCTTTTGCCAGCCTTTTCTGACTATTTAAGACCCTCCCCAAACTTGTGAACAGCACTCAGACATGGTCAACATGGGAAAGACAAAGGAGCATTCCAAGGCCATCAGAGACAAGATCGTGGAGGGTCACAAGGCTGGCAAGGGGTACAAAACCCTTTCCAAGGAGTTGGGCCTACCTGTCTCCACTGTTGGGAGCATCATCCATAAGTGGAAGGCTTATGGAACTACTGTTAGCCTTCCACGGCCTGGACAGCCTTTGAAAGTGTCCTCCCGTGCCGAGGCCAGGCTTGTCCGAAGAGTCAAGGCTAACCCAAGGACAACAAGGAAGGAGCTCCGGGAAGATCTCATGGCAGTGGGGACATTGGTTTCAGTCAATAAAATAAGTAACGTACTCCACCGCAATGGTCTCCGTTCCAGACGAGCCCGTAAGGTACCTTTACTATCAAAGCGTCATGTCAAGGCTCGTCTACAGTTTGCTCATGATCACTTGGAGGACTCTGAGACAGACTGGTTCAAGGTTCTATGGTCTGATGAGACCAAGATCAAGATCTTTGGTGCCAACCACACACGTGACATTTGGAGACTGGATGGCACTGCATACGACCCCAAGAATACGATCCCTACAGTCAAGCATGGTGGTGGCAGCATCATGCTGTGGGGCTGTTTCTCAGCCAAGGGGCCTGGCCATCTGGTCCGCATCCATGGGAAGATGGATAGCACGGCCTACCTGGAGATTTTGGCCAAGAACCTCCGCTCCTCCATCAAGGATCTTAAGATGGGTCGTAATTTCATCTTCCAACAAGACAACGACCCAAAGCACACAGCCAAGAAAACCAAGGCCTGGTTCAAGAGGGAAAAAGTCAAGGTGTTGGAGTGGCCTAGTCAGTCTCCTGACCTTAACCCAATTGAAAACTTGTGGAAGGAGCTCAAGAATAAAGTCCACATGAGACACCCAAAGAACCTAGATAACTTGGAGAAGATCTGCATGGAGGATTTGGCCAAGATAACTCCACAGACCTGTGCCGGCCTGATCAGGTTTTATAAAGACGATTATTAGCTGTAATTGCAAACAAGGGTTATTCCACAAAATATTAAACATAGGGGTTGTATAATAATTGACCCACACTTTTATGTTTAAAATTTAATAAAATTCAACTGAGCAACTTAACTTTTTGGTTTGTAAGATTTATGCTTCTGTTCATAAAACCTACTCTCGTTTGCAGTTTGAAGGCTCTAACTTATTTGCATCTTATCAAACCAGCTAAATCTGCAGGGAGTTGAATACTACTTGTAGGCACTGTATGCTTGTATTATTTGACATACACAGTTCAATTTTTCTTACACATTATATGAAGCTACTTACAGTTCCAGGTCTGGGATAAGGAACTCTTCCTTGATAAGGCACCCACTGAAAATTTGGACCATCTCTGTGAGCATATGGACCCAAAAATACTCTTCGAACATCAGACAAGCTGTACATACATACAGCCGAACCCTTAAATACATTACTAGAAAAAAATAAAAAAGGTTAATATTCATTAGGTAATAATACCCTGAGAGAAGTACACCCTAAACTTTCTATGAGTTTTGTTCAGATTTTGAATTTCTCATAAACCAATTCAAAACACTATCACAACATGCTAGTAAAACAATTGGCAGACCCCAATTCACATCACAACTACTTGGTGGCCATAAATATAGACAAATAGAGCATATATATCTCCTGACAGAGTATCTTCTATTGTAAATATAGTTTTTTGGTTTCAAAGTTGGTCATCTTGTGCTACTCATCTTTATATTTGCAAAATTCAATAACTGTAAGACTGGAGTGCTGACTTTAAATTAATGTAATCAATTAACATAACTTTATTAATCAAAAAAACTTTTTATACCTTAATCACATGCAATAAAAAGAGGTGAACATAAAGAAGATACAAAGTCACCCTGGGAATAAACAATCATGGGTAAGAAATCAATTTTAATGTACCAAACGAGGTTTTCAGACAAGTTATAGGGAGAAGGGAAAGAGAAAAATAGTAGTTCAAAGAGCATAGTAGCCTAACTCCCATCGTATCCATCATATAATCCCCATATATTCATAACCTAGCAGCAAACAGAATAGCAGCAAAGTGCATGTGCATATAGATAGCAGCTAGATGAGCTTACCCATAATAAAGTGCAAGTGCAGGATCCCAGGGAAAAGCCCCAACACACATTTCATATTTGCTTTCTCAAAGGGCTACTAGTAGGTGTTACTAGTAGAATTACTGATACGGGCCCATGTTACTTGCACAAAGAATATGCTCCCAGCTTATTTAATTATCAGTTTCCCACTGATTTTTTTAATACTCATCTTTAGAGATGTCAAGCCAAGAAGAAATGTAGAGAAGGCTACACGTCCACCAATATTTTTTTAGTGATATAAATGCAAGCTGAAATCTCATTATAACAACTTAAATGAAAATTAAATTATTAGGTTAAAGTTATTTCCATCAAAGTGATGGCATATTGCAAAGATATTCAATTAATTTCTGATCAGTGGGCCCCCAACCTGAATGGAGATTTGCTGTGGTTTTTACTAGTGTTGAGCCACCCCCGTAGTGTTCGAGTTCGGTTCGGTTCGTCGAACACCCGTGTGTTCGCCGAACTGTTCGTCGAACTGTTCGTCGAACACCTTCGAACACCGTTAAAACCAATGGCAGGCAAACAAAAACACATAGAAACACATAGAAAACACGTTCTAAGGTGTCCAAAAGCTGACAAACTGCTCAGAAGACACAACTAACACATGGAAAAGTGACAAGTACATATAGTCATGCGAAAAGAAAAGAGGTGGAGGAGTAAAAGGAGGGGCAGACACATATATAGGCATGTCATGCCCTTCTAAAATCCAAAAAGTGAGAAGCCGACACGTTCAGTCCGCTCCTGCCCGTGCCACCTCCGTGTCGCCGGGTTTGTGCCAGAGCCGCGGTGAACCCTGACGGCCAGCCCCCCTCTCCCAATACTGGTGCCTGTCCACTGGTGGGTCGAGCGAGCCCCCCTGTGGTGGAGGCAGCTCTAAGCTTTTTAATTTAAATTGTCTCTCTAATTTGAATAAATACACTTTAAATCCATTTACAAGGATCTATTGGAGGGCAAGTCTCATGCCAGCAGCCGCGTAATTCCAGCTCCAGTAGCGTCCACTAAAGCTGCTGCAGTTAAAAAGCTTTTATAAGGATCGAGCTCGGCTGTCCACCGCAAGGCATCCTACTGCCAGTCCGAGCCCCTATGCCTTGGGGTGCCTCCTGATGCTCTTCACTGAGTATCCCGTGGTCCCGAAGCATTTCCTTTGAAAAAATGAGGTGTCCAAACTACAGGTGGTGTAGCTTGCTTAACAGCCGGGATAATCCGCTGACTAGCAGACCCTGCTACTAGGCACACAGTATTTCCTGGGCTAGATGCAGTTAAAAATTGGTAATTAGATACTCTCGTTGGATGCTGAGAAAGCATTCAATAGAGTCTCCTGGCACGCCATATATGATTCTCTTAAAAAGCTTGGGGTAGGGGTCTAGGGGACCCTTTTATAGCCAAAATCACAGCCCTGTATCACAATACGTCACCTAGGCTGAAGATAAATGGAACTGTAGCACCCTGAGGGCTCGGTTGCTACAAAGGTATTGCACCTCACCCAGAGGTGTGATATCTCACTCTCAGGTAAGGATGGAGTGTGGATCAGGACCCGACACCTGCATGCATTACACCACATTGCCGTGGGGCAGGGCGACCAATATGCCCCTGAGATGGGCACGACAGTCCCTGTCCCTGGCTGGAGTGGGGGGAGGGAACACTGAGGAAGGGGAACCCTGTAGTGCAGGAGCAGGGAGGAAGCAGTTCCTGGGTGCATTGAGAAGGGAGTATAAAAGGTGGGCACCATCTTAGTTCAGTGCAGAGAAGTCTGAGCAGAAGTGGAAGGGAGCAGGGGCTCTGCATGAGCTCTGCTCCGGAGGCGGGCCTAGTAAAAGAGGCCCAGGCCTGGAAGAGGGAGAAGGAAGGAAGAGGAGCGGAGAAGGCTCCAGGAACGAGGAACGAAGGGATCCCAGGGTGCGGACGGGCGAGTCACCATCGCACGCCCGAATCCACCTGCATGGAGGGGTCAGGCCAAAGGGGGAGACCGGTCCCCGAAACTAGTGGAGGCAGGAAACGACCCTCAGCTAGAAACCGGAGACTGTGACATTTTATGTGGTGCAGCCCCTCGCTACACCCACTAGGAGGGCAGCACATAGGGTCAGGGAAACTGGCGCCAAGTTTACCAAGAGGAGGCCCGAGGCAGCCGGACAGAAGGGTTGGTAAGAAAGGCCAGACAAAGGACACACAAAGGGGGTCCTGTGAAGCGCTCCAAAGTTATCTGGGAGTTGTCTGAGCCCCTCACCTGGTGAGCACAGTACGACGTGGACAGCCGTTACCTGCAGACGTGGTCTGGATAATAAGAACTGTGAGTAAGGGCCCTGGACTGCATCACTGACTCCGTGTCGTTACTGCTGCTGCCCTGCACCATCACCCCCATCCTCCGCATACACTGCCCTGAGGCTATACTCCTCCCGTGGGGAGTTATACTACGCTCTGCTGCACCCACAACACCAGCCTCAGCGGTCTGCCCTGCAGCGGCGGTTCACTCTGACCGCAATCCACGGGTGGCGTAGTCGGACATTTAAACATCAAAACCACATAAATAGTTCCGCCACTGGTTTGACCACCCTGAGCCACGGAACCGGGTCACCGCCACGAAGACTACAACCACCAGCATCCACCAAAAAGGGTCCGGCTCCGGGTGTCCCAAGGCCCAGGGGGTGCATCAGAACATTTTCATCACCTTTCACAATCACCAATGGGACAAGGCAGGGATGTCCTCTGTCCCCTCTCTTATACATCCTAGTGACGGAGCACCTGCTCTCATCAATTCGCCATAACCCCAATATTAGGTGGATTGAGGTGGGAGGCACCGAGTACAAGTGCTCTCTATTTGCTGATGATGTACTAGTATATATCATTCAATCACATATATCCATCCATGCTGTTATGGCTGAAATAGATCACTTTGTTACATGGTCAAATTTTAAAATCAATGCAGCGAAGTCTGAGGCCCTCGATGTCTCCCTCCTCAAATCCATATAGGATTCCATCCAGTCCAACTTTCCCTTTGCCTGGCCCTCACAGGGTATCAAATACTTAGGAATTCCTATTCATAGAGACCTCTCCCATCTATGTTATCTTAATTTTGGGCCCTTTATTGAACAACTCCATACAGACCACGGTTGGCAAGTTAGAACTGTAAGATTCACTACGTGAACCACTGGTGTTTTGTGGAAAAGCACATGTACACTGTGTTCCAAATTATTATGCAAAAAGTGTTTAGGAGTGATAAGGGAAGAATTTGTTTGTTTGTCAGTTAAACTCATTGATGGTGATGTGTGTCAGGGCTCTTTATATCACTGTAAGCAATTGCAGACACCTGTGCTAATTAGTTTGGCAGGTGTGTCCAATGAAAGGCAAGACTACTTAAGAAGGCTGTCTCACATTATTAAGCAGCCTACATTTTCTGCCAAAATGGGAAAGAAAAAGGATGTGTCGGCTGCTGAGAAGCAGCAAATTGTGGAGTGTTTAGGTCAAGGCATGACTACAATCAACATTGTGCGATGATCAGGATGAAGTGTCTTGGCAATCAAGAAGTATGTAGCTGATTCACAGTACACACGTGTGCGTGCTGATAAGGGCAAATTGAGGACTCTTTCCTACAGGCAATTACGTCAGGTTAAAAGAGCAGCGGCAAAAAAGCCTTGTCATAGCAGCAGACAAGTTTTTGAAGCTGCTGGTGCCTCCAACATCCCCCGAACAACAAGATGCAGGGTCCTTCAGAGGTTTGCAGCTGTGAAAATGCCATCCTGTCGACCTTCTCTATCCACTTCACACAAGCAGAAACGGCTCCAGTGGGCCAAACATTACATGAAGACTGATTTCAAAACTGTTTTGTTCACGGATGAGTGCCGTGCAGCGCTCGATGGTCCAGATGGATGGAGTGGAGGATGGCTGGTTGATGGACACCCCACGCAAACACGGCTACAGCGCCAACAAGGAGGAGGTGGAGTAATGTTTTGGGCTGGAATCATGGGGAGAGAGATTGTCGGCCCCTTTAGGATCCCTGAAGGCGCTAAAGATGAACTCCATAATGTATGTGGATTTTCTCAAACAGCACTTCCTGCCATGGTTCAAGAAGAAGAACCATGTATTTCACAGCAAGATCATTTTTTTGCATGATAATGCACCATCTCATGCTGCACATAAAACATCTGCATCTCTGGCTGATATGGGCATAAAAGGGGACAAACTTATGGTGTGACCCCCATGCTCCCCTGACCTCTACCCCATTCAGAACCTCTGGAGCATCATCAAAAGGAGTGTCTATGATGGCGGGAGGCAGTTCACATCTAAGCAACAGCTCTGGGAGGGTATTCTGTCCTCATGCAAAACAATTGAAGCAGAAACCATCCAAAACCTGACAAATTCAATGGATGAGAGAGTTCAGAAGCTCCTTTCGAACAAGGGGTCCTATGTGAAAATGTAACATCACCTAGAATAAAGTTTTGAGTTGAAAACTGTTTGATTTCAGTTTCTAATAACCTGCTAATGCTTATAATTTCAAAAATGACCATTTTTTTGGTCTTTATTAAAATGAAAAGGTTGATCAAAAAGTTTGCGGGATCTAAGAGTGTGGCAACCCAGTAGTCATGATTATTTCGAATTCTGACAATATGAGGGTCATGTTGCAGGTAGTGCAGCAAGAAGGCATTTATGTGTCTTGCGCATCTCGGAGCCCCAAAATTATTTTCCGGGCTAGATGCAGCTAAAAATTATTATTAATATTAAATCTGGTGGAGCTTAGTATAGATGGGCTAATAGGATCAGTGCTGCACACTGCTACAAAGCCCAAATTATTTTCCAGTCAAGATACAGATAAACATGATTAGTAATTTGAAAGCTTAAAACGGTTGGTAGGGTGATTTTAACCAATCAAGCTTTTACTCTCCCCAGGATGACACAGGGGTAGAAAAGTCGTTTTTGATCCATGATTTGTTCATCTTTATGAACGTGAGTCTGTCTACATTATCAGTGGAGAGCCGCGTGCGCTTATCTGTCAGCACACCACCAGCAGCGCTGAACACACGTTCAGACAGAACGCTGGCTGCGGGGCATGACAAGATCTCCAAGGCGTAAGTGGCTAGCTCCGGCCATTTATCCAGATTGGACGCCCAAAAAGAGCAAGGGTCCAGTGACACAGTCATGGCTTCAATGTTTACTTGGAGATACTCCTTTACCATCGTCTCTAGGCGTTGACTATGTGTCAGACTTCTTGTCTCCTGTGGCCTTGCAAAGGATGGGCTAAAAAAGTGGTGAAATGATTCCGCAAAATTGATTTTACCAGCAGATACTGTGGTTCTGTTACGGTTTGAGTGCTGAACACTTGACGGTCCCACGGTTGGCAAGTTGGAACTGTGAGATTCACTACGTGCACCACTGGTGTTTTGTGGAAAAGCACATGTAAGATTCTGCAACAGTCTCTGCTGATACTCCTGCATGCGTGCATCCCTTTCTATGGCAGGAATAATTTATGCAAATTTACTTTTCTACCGGGGATCTAACAGTGTGGCAACCCAGTAGTCAGGATTATTTCTAATTCTCACAATTCGAGGGTCATGTTGCAGGTAGTGCAGCAAGAAGGCACTCATGTGTGTTGCGCATCCAGGAGCACCAAGTCCCTGTTGTGTTGGTGGCGAGGTAACAATCATGCTTCCTTCCTCTGTCCTCTCCCCCCAACCTCGCACAACAGAAATGTGATCAAGGTCTCCCTCATCTGATGAGTCTTCCATCAGTTCGTCCTCCACTTCTTCCTGGGCTCCTGCACCTTCCTCACTAGTTTGGCTGCTACCATGCGCCCTGGTAAAACCATTTCCCCCACCCTCACATGCCTGCCGCCTTGGTGCTGCCGACCGTCTGGACCTTGCAGATGTTAGCCCTTCCGCATACAACTCCTCCTCCTCTACTTCCTCCACCTCCTCTTGTGCCACCACCTGACTCCGAATTCTGTTTAACATGTGCTCCAGCATGTAAATCACCGGAATAGTCATGCTGATAATGGCATCGTCAGCACTAAACATCTTCGTCGCCATTTCAAAACTGTGCAGAAGGGTGCATAGGTCCCTGATCTGAGACCACTCCTCCAGCGTGATTTGCCCCACCTCCGGATCTCGTTGGCCCAGGCTATACGTCACAACGTATTGCACCAGGGCTTGTCGGTGCTGCCACAGTCGCTGCAACATGTGCAGAGTTGAATTCCACCGGGTAGGCACATCACATTTTAGCCGGTAAAGTGGCAGGCCCAACGACTTCTGTAGAGATGTAAGTCGCTGAGCTGCAGGATGCGAACGGCGGAAGTGAGCACACAGTGACCGTGCCCTCTGCAGAAGGCCATCTAGTCTGGGATAGTGGGCTAAAAATTGCTGGACAACCAGGTTCAACACGTGAGCCATACAAGGCACGTGTGTGACATTGCCCCGGCGAAGGGCCGCACCCAGGTTTGCAGCATTGTCGCACACGGCCTTCCCTGGTTTCAGGTGCAGTGGAGACAACCATTCATGAAATTGGTTCTCCAGAGCTGACCACAACTCCTCAGCTGTGTGACTCACATTTCCCAGACATTTCAAAGTAAAAATCGCCTGATGACGTTGAGCCCTACTGCCAGCATAGTAAGGAGGTATGCAGGATCCCTTCTGCGCAGTTAAAAAGCTTGTGGCATGACCAGACAGGCTTTGGGTGCAGGTGGAAGACCGAGAGGAGGTTGAGGAGGCAGAAGCAGTGGAGGAACTTTGACATAAAGAGGATTGACGCACAATTCGTGGGGACGGCAAGACTTGGACAGCAGCCCCTTGTCCTGCTGTCACCATAGTTACCCAGTGCCCAGTCAGCGACATGTAACACCCCTGTCCATGCCTACTCGTCCAAGTGTCTGTGGCGAAATGCACCCTGTCACACACAGAGTTTCTCAAAGAAGCGGTGATGTTGTGTGCGACATGCTGGTGGAGCACAGGCACACCTTTCTTTGAGAAGTAGTGCCGACTGGGCATCTGGTACTGGAGCACTGCGACGGACATAAGGTCTCGAAAATCCTCTGTGTCCACCAGGCGGAAAGGCAGCATTTCTGTAGCCAAGAGCTTGCAGATGGTAAAATTCAACCTCTTAGCTTTCTCATGGCTAGGAGGAAATGGTCTTTTACTTGTCCACATCTGAGGGACCGAGGGCTGGCTATTGTGCTTAGATGGGGTTGATAAGGGTGTCCCCGGCAAACTGCCGGTCTGTGAGGAAGATGCAGGCGGACATGTTAGGTTGCCTTGATCCAAAGGTGGTGCTATCGATGTCGGACAGCGCTCAACACCAGCTGGTGTTACCACCTCCAAAGAAAATGATGACCTGCCAATCACGCTGGCTGTTGCGGGTAAAGAGGTGGCAGGTCTGCGCCCCAAAACAGGTATGACTGCTGTCCCCCCAGTCACAGAGGATGAAGAGGCCGCGGATGCACAAGATATGGGAGACGGTGGTTGGCCCGGCCGGCTAGGCCGCATTGTAGCACACTGAGCTTCCCACTGCAACTTATGCTTCATGTCCATGTGCCGGTTCATGCATGAAGTACTCAAACTATGTATTTTTTGGCCTCTACTTAGCTTTTGCTGACAAATGTTACAGATAACACGAGTTGGGTCATCTTTATCGATCTGAAAAAATGGCCAGGCTATGCAAGGCTTAGCACCCATGCGACCTGAAGAGCCACCACGACTTGTGGTGAGAGGCAGAGTTGTGTTTGAGGATGCAGTTGTTGACGTGCTTCCAGTACTACGTCTCTGTCCAGGAAGGCGCAACCTGACCTCGTCATCACTAGCATCTTCCTCCACCTCCTCTGCTGACCTCATCTCTTGGCTGACTGTGGGTTGACAGTAAAAGTGGGATCTCCAACCTCATCATCATCACCCTGTGCGTTATCACACCCGTCGTCCTCAGAGCCAACCTGTTCCTGCCCTGACAAAAAACTAAAGTTGTCGCTCCAATCAGGTATTTGAGTCTCATCATCGTCTTCCTCATTGTCTCCACCAACAGGAGTTACAGTTTGGGAATGAGGGTCTACATTATGGTAAGAACCTTCTGCGTCTGGTCCTGGATCCGATTCATAAAGATTCTGGGCATCAGTGCAGATCATTTCCTCGTCTGGATTCACAGAAGCGCTGGAGTCGACCTCTGATTCCCAGGCTATAGTATGAGTAAACAGCTCTGCAGACTCAACCATCTGTTCTACCTCATACTCAGACGGGCAGCTGGAGATTTGGGAGCTGTGAGGAAGCAAGTGCGATTGGGGTGACACCTTTGAGGACTGGAGTATTTGTGATGTTGAAGTTGATGTGGAGGAGAGCCCACTTAAAGGAGCACTTGATATCCGTTGAAGCACCTGCTGTTTTTGTGCCTCATCTGGAATTTGTAGCGATTGGCGTGGCCGTAAGAAAGGGATCTTATCACATTGTCCGCTAAAAGAAGTAGACATTTTAGTTTGGCTGGAAGATGGTCTTTCTTCTGCAGATGTTACTGTTGCTTTAACACCTACCCCACGGACACAACCTTTTTTCCCCTTCCCAACAGGCCTATTCCCCTTTCCACCAGCAGCAGGCCTTTTTCCACTCATTTTGGTGGTTAACTAATTCACAACTCTGGAGTTGTTTGCACAAAAAAACAATGGATGGGAACCGAGCAGAGCTGAATGGCCAAACTGTGGTATTAGGCCAAAACTATTGGCTGGGTTAGATGCAGAAAAAAATATATTCAGTTTGCAACCTGATGGAGGCCAGTATAGATGGACTAATAGAGAAAGTCCCACACACTGCTAGAAGGCCAAATATTTTTTCAGAGGTAGATGCAGATAAAAATTATTTTTAATTTGCAACCTGATGGAGGTCAGTATAGATGGACTAATAGAGAAAGTCCCACACACTGCTAGAAGGCCAAATATTTTTTCAGAGCTAGATGCAGAAAAAAATTATATTCAGTTTGCAACCTGATGGAGGTCAGTATAGATGGACTAATAGAGAAAGTCCCACACACTGCTAGAAGGCCAAATATTTTTTCAGAGCTAGATGCAGAAAAAAATTATATTCAGTTTGCAACCTGATGGAGGTCAGTATAGATGGACTAATAGAACAAGTCCCACACACAGCTAGAAGCCCAAATATTTTTTCAGAGGTAGATGCAGATAAAAATTATTTTTAATTTGCAACCTGATGGAGGTCAGTATAGATGGACTAATAGAGAAAGTCCCACACACTGCTAGAAGGCCAAATATTTTTTCAGAGCTAGATGCAGACAAAAAATTATATTCAGTTTGCAACCTGATGGAGGTCAGTATAGATGGACTAATAGAATGATGCTATGCCCAAAAGATTTTACTTCACTAGGTGCAGTAAAAAAATTGGTATTCTATACACAGGTGGTATATCTTGCAACACAGATAGGCTACTCCACTGACTAACACACTCTGCAATAGGCCAAAAAGGATTAGCTTTGCTAGATTCAGCCAAATGCTGTGAAAAAAACTTGCACAGCACTGGCACAGACCTGCCTGGCAAAAACTGATAGGAACTGATGTAACCTAGTCCTGATAAGGACTGCAATTACAATTAGTCTTTACTCCCACAATCTATCTATTTAAGAGCACAGACCTGCCTGATAAAAGTCGTAGGAAATGCTGTAACCTAGTCCTTAAAAGGACTGCAATCACAACTATTCCCTACTCCCAAGCTATCTGTAGATTTGTGCGAAAATTGGCTTGAAATTAACAAGGTATAGCGCACACAGCAACAGCGGTGCCGTCTAACACGCAGCTGCAGCAGTGAGAAAATGGTGGCGACGGGGAAAATGGCTTGGTCTTATAGGGCAAAGACATGTGACATACACTGCCAATGACACATGCCCTTGCTTGTGTGAAAAAAGCACTTCGCTCCGTGTGTGCGCTGCTGATAGGCTGACAAATTGCACCTCCCCACTGTAAATGCGGGAAAGAGAAAAAAAAATGGAGATCTTCATTATTCCTGCAGAGATCCATCCCCTGCCCCTCCCCCCACCCCGCTGTACACTCAAACTGCGTATTAACATTAATTTTCATCATTACTGAGAAAAAATCCAGTTATGATTTTGGTGCACAAACAGTTATCGAACATAACCTCGAACAGCCGAATTTTTCTCAAATCGTTCGTGTTCGCCGAACGGCTCGAACACCGCCCAAAACAGCTCGAATTTGAGATTGGCGAACAGTTCGAGTAGAACAACGCTCATCTCTAGTTTTTACTTAGTGAATGGTAGGGAGAAACTGCACATAGAAAAAAACTATGGAGGGAGTATAGAGATTTTGAACCCTGTAGCTCTTTCAATACCAAGATTGGTGTCTCTCCAGTTAAACTCTAGGATCAGAAAGTGAGGTCAGATCTGCATCATTTTTTGACACGAGAATAACCCTTTAAACTTATCTAATCAGTAAAATCTGCCCTTTTTTCAGTGTTATCAATGACCAACATGTACATAACAGATAAAACATTTGAGTCATGATGAATCAATTAGAGGAGAGCACAATATACCTTGAAGTTGTGAAAACTGCATAAACAACTGGATTCTTTGGGTCTTTGGAGTTCATTAAATACACATCCTCTATAACAAACAAAAAAAACATCTTACATACTTTTTTTTAAGAGAATTACAAAATGGAATGCAGATTGAGCAAACAAATCATAGGATGAAATTCTTCACAGTACAACAATTTGGTGAAATTTTGACAGAAGTAAAAATATAATGTATATGCAAGTAGAATGATTATCCTTATTTCCCTAAATGATAAATGATAGGGTTATAGAATATAGAGATTTCCAACATTATGATTAGCAGATGCAGCACTCAATTTTATGCAACTGCTCAGCAGTAATAAATTAAGCTGGCCATATATATTCACCTATCTCTCCCGACACCCCCATGAACACTAGCGCCTATATTGGCTGAGCATTCATGTGTTTTTAACAGACATGAAGGAATCTGGTAGTGACTTTTCTCTCCTGAAAAAAAGATCTGACGTCGAAGTTCCAATGACCTGATTCTTCCTTCTACTGACATCATCTACCAGGGTACAATAAGGAGGCCCACATACAAAAAGGATTGTTGGCCAGTCATGTTATGGCTACTCAAAATGAGCTTTCCAATTTTTCTGTGTAAGTAAAGACCTTTTGTTGCCCCCTCTTCCATAGAGACCACCTCTATGGAGTGTGCGACTTATTGTGGTAGAATGAACAGATATTCCAGTGTCTGCTTGGGAACTCTGCATGCAGTTCCTTAAGGGTTACATTTGGTCTATGTGCTGCCTCTTTGATTAATGCCCTCCTTGCCCGGGCTGAGAGTGTTGGTGGGAGTCCCTCTCTTGGCAGTTTTGTTGTGGTACCATGTTCTTTCCATTTGATGATAATGGATTTGATGGTGCTTCGTGGGATCATCAGAGACTGGGATATTTTTTTAAACCCAACCCTGACTTGTGCTTCTCAATAACTTTGTCCTTGCCTTATTTGGAGATCTCCTTGGTCTTCATGGTGTTTGGTTAGTGGTGTCTCTTACTTAATGGTGTTGCAGCCTCTGTGGCCTTTCAGAAAAGGTGTGTATATACTGACAGATCATGTGACACTTAGACTGCACACAGGTGGACTTACTTTCACTAAGCATGTGACTTATGAAGGCAATTGTTTGCACCAGAAATTTTTAGGGGCTTCATAGCAAAAGGGGTGAATACATATGCACATGGCAATTTTTAGGCAATTCGTCCCATAAATGTAATTTATGCCTAAATTTTTCTCATTTCACTAACAGCCTATTTAGTGCTGATGCATCACACACAAATCGGATTATAAAAATATTTAAATACAGGTTGTAATGTAACCAAATAGGTAAAAAAAAACAAGGGGGTGAATACTTTCGCAAGCCTCTATCTATATACAGGGTGGGCCATTTATATGGATACACCTAAATTAAATGGGAATGGTTGGTGATATCAATTTCCTGTTTGTGGCACATTAGTATATGGGAGGGGGAAAACTTTTCCAGATGAGTTCTGATCATGGCGGCCATTTTGAAGTCGGCCATTTTGGGTCCAACATTATTTTTTTCAATGGGAAGAGGGTCATGTGATTCAAACTTATTGAGAATTTCATAATAAAAACAATGGTGTGCTTGGTTTTAACGTATTCTTTCATCAGTTTTTTTCAAGTTTATGACCACTTATAAAATGTGTTCAAAGTGCTGCCCATTGTGTTGGATTGTCAATGTAACCCTCTTCTCCCACTCTTGACACACTGATAGCCGCAGAAGAAATGCTAGCACAGGCTTCCAGTATCCGTTGTTTCAGATGCTGCACAATTCGTATCTTGATGGTATGGTGTGGTATTTGGGGTACAAAGATAGTGGGGCCATTCTTCATCAATGGAAACCTCAATGCCACTGGATATCTGAAATTGCTACATGATGATGTGTTGCCCTCTTTATGCACTGAAGATGGCACATTCCCTGAGTTTTTCCAACAAGATGGTGCATATATATATATGCACCAAGAGTTTGGACACACCTCATTTAAAGATTTTTCTATATTTTCATGACTATGAAAATTGTACATTCACACTGAATGCATCAAAACTATGAATTAACACATGTGGAATTATATACTTAACAAAAAAGTGTGAAACAACTGAAAATATGTCTTATATTCTAGGTTCTTCAAAGTAGCCACCTTTGGCTTTGATGACTGCTTTGCACACTCTTGGCATTCTCTTGATGAGCTTCAAGAGGTAGTCACCGGAAATGGTCTTCCAACAATCTTGAAGGAGTTCCCAGAGATGCTTAGCACTTGTTGGCCCTTTTGCCTTCTCTCTGAGGTCCAGCTCACCCCAAACCATCTCGATTGGGCTCAAGTCTGGTGACTGTGGAGGCCAGGTCATCTGGCGTAGCACCCCATCACTCTCGTTCTTGGTCAAATAGCCCTTACACAGCCTGGAGGTGTGTTTGGGGTCATTGTCCTGTTGAAAAATAAATGATGATCCAACTAAAACGCAAACCGGATGGAATAGCATGCCGCTGCAAGATGCTGTGGTAGCCATGCTGGTTCAGTATGCCTTCAATTTTGAATAAATCCCCAACAGTGTCACCAGCAAAGCACCCCCACATCATCACACCTCCTCCTCCATGCTTCACAGTGGGAACCAGGCATGTAGAGTCTATCCGTTTACCTTTTCTGCGCCGCACAAAGACACGGCGGTTGGAACCAAAGATCTCAAATTTGGACTCATCAGACCAAAGCACAGATTTCTACAGGTCTAATGTCCATTCCTTGTGTTCTTTAGCCCAAACAAGTCTCTTCTGCTTGTTGCCTGTCCTTAGCAGTAGTTTCCTAGCAGCTATTTTACCATGAAGGCCTGCTGCACAAAGTCTCCTCTTAACAGTTGTTGAAGAGATGTGTCTGCTGCTAGAACTCTGTGTGGCATTGACCTGGTCTCGAATCTGAGCTGCTGTTAACCTGCGATTTCTGAGGCTGGTGACTCGGATAAACTTATCCTCAGAAGCAGAGGTGACTCTTGGTCTTCCTTTCCTGGGGTGGTCCTCATGTGAGCCAGTTTCTTTGTAGCGCTTGATGGGTTTTGCAACTGCACTTAGGGACACTTTCAGAGTTTTCCCAATTTTTCGGACTGACTGACCTTCATTTCTTAAAGTAATGATGGCCACTCATTTTTCTTTACTTAGAATTTTGTATTATGACAAGAAAAAAGCAGCTAACAGTCTATTCAGTAGGACTATCAGCTGTGTATCCACCAGACTTCTGCACAACACAACTGATGGTCCCAACCCCATTTATAAGGCAAGAAATCCCACTTATTAAACCTGACAGGGCACACCTGTGAAGTGAAAACCGTTTCCGGTGACTACCTCTTGAAGCTCATCAAGAGAATGCCAAGAGTGTGAAAAGCAGTCATCAAAGCAAAAGGTGGCTACTTTGAAGAACCTAGAATATAAGACATATTTTCAGTTGTTTCACACTTTTTTGTTAAGTATATAATTCCACATGTGTTAATTCATAGTTTTGATGCCTTCAGTGTGAATGTACAATTTTCACAGTCATGAAAATACAGAAAAATCTTTAAATGAGAAGATGTGTCCAAACTTTTGGTTTGTACTGTATATATAGATATATACACATATGAAGTCGTTTTGGTTAGCACTTTTAAGGGAATACCTATTAATATAACTTGAAAAACAACACAGACAGGGGATTATTATTATTACATGAAAATTATAATAATGAGTTAATTACTAAAAAAAGACACTCACGTAATTCATCAAAATGTGTATCAATTCCATTAGGGCCAGGAACAGAACAAATTAATCGAGCCTTTAGAAATGTTGTCCACTTGTTAACCAAACTTCGGTGCCCACCAAAGTCATTCTGCCAATAATTAAGAGAAAACAAATAGTAAAATTCTGGCAGAATCAAAATGAAGTCTGACTTTTTTTTTTTTTTTTTTAAATATTGCCAACCATTAAATAACAAGCAACTAACATATGTATTATATTTCCATTTATAGTTGATTGATATTTTAAAAAAATGTGTATTATATAACAAGCTCCCCATGCTATAGCACATTGCAGCAATGTTAGATTTGTCCTCTGATATAAATTATGTTGCTGTGCAATATGTTGGTGTGTTTAGTCTCTTGGGAAAGAACATGATTTTGTTTTGCATTTGGAAAATATCTCAAATGTGTTGCTCATAAGGATTTGTGGTTTTTGTCATCACAGTACATGCTCTAGAAAAGTTCTTGATGAATAACATATTCCTATGCCATTGGGCATAAATATACATATGTATTGCTCTCTAAACACTTTAAACATCTGGTGTACGATCTCTTATTAAAAATAATAAGATGTCTCTTTATGGGAAAAGTGCAAAAATACTTGACATCGATCTGTTGCCAGATATTTGTTATTTTTCAAATAATAAAAAGTAAATGCCTTTAGAAAAGAGAAAAAGTGTTAAGAATGTTTTATTTTTATTTTTTTTCCATGGAGTAATCACAGCAGGAGAAGACTGGCTTCTTGACCTCTATGGAATATATAAAAAAAATTAAAAACTAATACTGCAGGCAATGACATTGTGATAAGAGCCAGATGAAAATATGAAGGATTTAGCCATTTAAAGTCAAGCTTTTGAAATATGCTTGTTTAAGCAGCATCTAATTTAAATAATATCACTTTTTTTCCCCAAGTCTGACTAGGTTTTGAAAGAGTTAATCTTCAGGTGTGCACAGCTCAACAGACTCCCAACTTTCTACTAGCTGGATGCTGGTTGCGCTCTTGATCTATGGACACCTCTGGCCAAAACTGTGCACTTTCCTGTGCTGCAAACACAGACAGCTTTGCCTTTGCAGGATCAGAGAAGTGCAGGGTCACTGAAGCTGTCTGAATCCAGCAATATGAACAGTGCTTGCAAGCTCTATAGCAAAGAGCTTGCAATTGTTGCACTCCTTGCCTAGGAGACCGGCCATGGTTGATAGACTAGAGAGGTGGCCAATAATCTAGGCAATAAGCAGTGAACAATAGAATTAAAATTCCCTCTGTTCTTGAGAACGGAGATTGTTATAAAAATATTAGAGAGTTATAATGTTACAGTTATTTGATTTTACAAGCTCTTTGCAATTCTATCCATTTATGAAGGTGAGTTAGCCCCTGTATATAGCCATATATCAAACAGAAAATTTCTGTGCTTTCTTTTCACATTAACACACTGTATATAACATTTTTCCCTCATGTATACTGCTATTCAAGAAAAAATATAAGCGAGGGATTGCATATCGCTATGTAGGTATTAAAGAGGTTTTCTATTAATGAAAACGTATCCCCTCTCTCACCTATCCACAGGATAGATGATATCTGTAAGTGTCTAATCGCTACGAGTCCCATCTTGTGATCTTTCCTCTGAATGGGGAATATATTTTGATTAAGCCCTTTAAGCAGCCGAATTACAAGTAGAGTTTAAAAGGATTTTCTTAGGTTCACGAGTACAACATTTTCATGAGTGAATCTTTGCAGTTGCTGTGTATTTTGCTATATAGTGTTTTTGTTTTAATGCACAAAATGTTTACCCAATTTCCTTTACTTTCTTTTTATATTACCTTGCATAACTGGCCTATCCTTGCATGTGTTGCTTTTCCAGTGTGTTCACCATCTATTGCATTTTCACGAAAGAAAAAATAGACTTTGTCATCTTCTGGGTTGTCACTCTCTGGTACTAGATATGCACCAATGAACCTAGGATCTAAGCAGATTAGAAACATACATTTTAAATACAATCAGAGCCAGTAACACAAAATAACACAAAACCACAATTTTGGAGCTCATGAAATTAACAGTGACAGCCCCCCGCTCTGAACGCCTGTTCTAGCCAGAGCAGATAGACCACGTAAAATGTGGCTCTTGCTCTTCAGACCTTTCAGAATCTATCCAACAGTAGGGATGTTTGCTGGGCAACGATGATCTCCGGGCACATACTTTACATGGCAGGACATCTCAAAAGCTAAGTGATCTGTTCACGGAGTTCAGTTCAGATTGGAATGATAATCATTATATTTATTACATGTGGACCTTTCAATGTGCTGCTGCGTTTATTATAGCGTTTATCTATATAAGTTTGTCACTTCTGAGGAAGGGGGGCAGCACGGAGGCTCAGTGGTTAGAACTGCAGCTTTGCAGCGCTGAGGTCCTGGGTTCAAATCCCACCAAGGACAACATCTGCAAGGAGTTTGTATGTTCTCCCCATGTTTGCGTGGGTTTCCTCCGGGTTCTCCGGTTTCCTCCCACACTCCAAAGATATACTGATAAGGAATGTAGATTGTGAGCCCCAATGGGGACAGTGCCCATAATGTCTGTAAAACTGTCTGAATTGTAAAGCGCTGCGGAATATGTTGGCGCTATAAAAACTAAATAAAATTAAAAAAAAGGAACCTCAAATAACAAGAGGGGAAACGTGTAGAGTATACAAGTAAAACATCTACTGGGATGCATGTGGCTATAAACTATCACTATATATTACTTAGCCATATGATGGATAATACTGAAAATTATGGAGATGAAATTGGTTGCAAAAATAACGATATTAACTATGATACTGGTGATGGCTATTGTGATCTTGGAATCATGGTTAGCTCTGGTGGGTTTACTATACAGTACTTGTTATATTCACTACAGTTATTGTGTCATGGTGACTTCTATTGTATCATTAGCACCTCTGGCAGTGTTACCAGACAGTACCTTGGTGTGATTTATAAGTATGGGTCTCTGTCTTTAACCCAAATAGGTGTTTTTTTCCGGGTCCATGAAGGATTTATCTGTTGCTTATTAGACACTAGCCCTGATTTTGGTTCAATTTTTTAGGGTCAACTAGGGAACTCCAAAGTTAGTCATTGCTGAGCAGGGGCACCATTTGCTAATACGGAGACAAGCTCTGTGGACAGGTAAGGTTCATTTATAAGGGAAACTAGGGCCCTTGACTGTCAGGCTCCAAGTAAGAATTAAATCACTCCTCCTTACTTGCCCCTGGCTTATAGACTCTTTCACCAGGTAATTTCTTTTGCACTATTGAAAATTGGTCATTTTTATTTTACTAATATTTGGGATATTGTTAAATGATTTCAATGTATATCTAATAAAGGATTTTTTGGGGTATATTTTGACTGTGAATTTAGACTAGGATACTACATATACCACATTTTACTCTGGTTGTCTCTGTGATATAGCTATTCTAGCCAGATAAGCAATGTAAAGTGTGGCTCTAGCTCTTCAGAACTCTATTACATGGTCTATATTTTATTTAAATATGTGATACCATTTTCCCTTGAAGATAAAGGTCTGGTCACCCATTGTTTCCTCCTTGGATAACAGCTGACTACTAAGATATTCAACTGCTGGACTTGGCAAAAGTTTTTATTCCAATATAGAAAGAGAATTTCTTGGTGAATCTCGTTATCTTATCATATGGAAACATATGCAACTTTTCATTTAATAAAAAATGAATGGTAAATGTATGTACTGTACACATATGCATTTCCATTAATGTATTTTCTCAATAAGATGCATTCAATCTACCAATTAGCAGATGTCAGCACAGTGGCTCAGTGATTAGCAGTGCAGCCATGCAGCGCTGGGGTTCAAATCCCACCAAGGACAACATCTGCAAAGTGTTTGCATGTTCTCCCCGTGTTTGCTTAGGTTTCCTCCAGGTTCTCCAGTTTACTAAACTCACTTGGCTTCTCCCGATTGTTTTCTATTGAGAGAAGCAGAGTAAGTCTAGTGAGCATGTGACCACCAGTATGGAAATTTCATACATGCGTTGACATGACAACTTAAAGAATCTGTCAAAAGGATTTCACTGCCAAACTATTTATATGAGCATATAACTCTTGCAAACACAAGTCCAGTAATACGTTTACATGGCTTTTCTGTTCTTCCATTACTGAGAAATCAGCATTTAAAGTCATATGCAAATATAACTGTACTATTTATACGTCTCAAATTTCTGTCACTCTAGCTCTATTCCCCACCCAGCGTCGCCTCCTCCTGCTTGACTGACAGCATTTCTGCTGTATGACTACAGGCACAGGAGCTGTCAGTCAAGCAGAAGGAGGCATCACTGGGTGGGGAATAGAGCAGAGTAGAGTGATAGCAGATTCATATCTGCAAATAGTTTTTCCGTCTCATTTGCATATAAATTCAAACACTGATTTCTCTGTAACAGAGGAATGGACTAGCCATGTAAAGGTATTGCTGGACTTGTATTTGAAAGAGCTACATGCACATATAAATAGACTGCCAGTGAAATCCTGCCGACAGTTTCCATTTTCATTTTAACCCCGACAACACCATAAGCTAACATGCCTTACACCTCTATTTTAGATAATAATCTGAAAATCCGAATGTACAGCTAACAGAGAACAAAAACCTAAAGAGATCAATGGGAATATAAGTTGGTGTGCATGCAGCACATAGGTGCATGTTCAAACAGGCCGCTAAACAGACATCCCACCACGTCAAGGTGACCCTATTCTATTTTAGATAAGAATCTAAAAATCCAAAATTACAATTACCAGAGAATATAAAATGTTAAAATGTCAAACTTAACACATTTGGCTCATGACTCACATTAAGCCTAAGGGATTTTCACTGCCTGAAAATGAACAATAAAATTCAGAAACCTCAACATTTCCAAATAATCATCCAGAAGCAAAATATGATAAACAATACTGGCTCTACATGGGTAAAACTTTAATTCAATTTGACAAATAAAAACACTGTATTAAAACAGATACAAGATAAAAAGGCATCTTTTGACAGTCTGGATATCTAGAGAAGACGGTACCATACTTTTGATTGGTAATAAAATAGTAAGATGAGGGGAAAGTTTAACAGGATAGGAAAAAAAGAGCATCTCATTATAGCTGCCTAGCTTTACATGCTCACTCGGCATCAGGTAAGCTTCCTACTAACAAATCTTTACATTTAAAGTACCATCCCCAATGGAATTTGAGCATTCATCCCCAATTGTACTATACAATGATACTTCACATTTCTTATATTCTTGAAATGCTATAAAGCAGTGTTCCCGAGCTCCAGTCCTCATGGCCCACCAACAGATCATGTTTTCAGGATTTCCTTAGTATTGCACAGGTGATGGAATTATTGCCTGTACAGGTGATGTCATTATCATCTGTGCAATACTAAGGAAATCCTGAAAACATGGCCTGTTGGTGGGCCATGAGGACTGGAGTTTGAGAATCCTGCTATAAAGGACATGGATTGATTACTTGCTAAAACTTTAGTGGTCACCAATTTATCTCCTATGCACAATATAAACTCATTTGTAGCTCCAGCGTTTTACAAAAGCAATTGAAATAATTTGTTTTTACACATTCCTCCAGCAAAATGAAGAGTACAATGATAGTTTTTTTTTTTTTTTTTCCAGAATCAGGACAATTTGACTTTGCATTGACTTTTTCTATTACTCTTTTTAAATGACTTTGTTTGCATTGTTAAGCACTTGAGACAGGATATCTGCTATTTTAAAGTATCTTGGTCATAATAAAAGCTCAGAAAATCAATCTGTATTGTAACTCCTTGGTGTTTTACTATTCCCAGAAAACACATAAAAATGACTATTATTGCCAAAATGATCAACGATTCATATTTCCAATGAATTTTGCCACCTGGTTTAAGCTTCATCTTAAATGAAACCTGGAATAGGTTCAAAATTATTACACAAAGGGCATCTGATATTGTAATGGACTCTCCGAGTTTACACTCCCCTTTTCATGACTATTACTAAACAACAGTTCATGATCTGGCACAATATTTAGCAGAATACATACAGTCATTCTTTATCACCCTGGGAATTGTAATAGGAATTCCTTATTTTCTAAGAGATGTATGAAATGTTTAAAATAACTATTCATAGCGACAGCATAGTTTCTTTTGCTGTAATGCAGGAAATTGTAAATATCTTACAATCTTCCTCTTTAGAGAAGCATATCATGCATTGAAAAGTTTGTTATGCTTTGCTAAATATGTTTTCTATTGAAACAAAAAAGGGAAAAGATACATAAAGATACCGAAGTATGGAAAAACAAAGTAGTGGATGTACTGTAGAGAAAATATTTTTAATACCATCCTTATTCACATACGCATAACATAATACCCTGATCTAAGAGTAATCCATAATAAAACAATGGAAAATATATTCAAGTAAAAGAATACATGTTAAACTAGATATTATCAAACCTGCCAAGATTTGAACTTACCAAATCCTGCAGATTTTATAGGGAAATTTGATTTACATTGATGTTATTTGCTGGAAATTGAAAATTCCTTATTATGCTCCCAAAGCATAATAAATGTAGGATGTAAAAAAACAACAAAAATAAAGAATATTCACCTCGCTGCTCATTTGTCCCAATGCCCATTGTTCGGTCCTACGAACCTCGCCTTTTTGCCTTCCCTGGCTTCACGCATCTTCTTCAGCCTGCTTTACTCTAGACCTGTACTTACAGCATGACCATACTTTTTTTGTACCTTTATGCCATTGTAGCACATGTCATTATTTAAAGACATTACAACATTCATCACCCGACACCTTAGTCATTGCCTCTTGGAATGAATGTCGGCCACGAAATGCAGTGCAATAGCACAATTCGTAATGACAATAGAGGCCTGGGGGTGAATCTGATTCCGCAGCGTAGAGAGGAGCAGGTCGAAGAATATCCATATAACCAAAAAATGCCAAAAGAAGAGTCACGAAGGACTAGATGGCAGTGTTTATGAAACAGGTAAGGGGTAAGGTATTTTTTTTAACCTTTTGCTCTGTATGATTTAGCATACAGTAAATGACAGCCACAACTGGCGACCATATTGCTGACTTTGCACAGACCAAGCTACAAAAAAATATGCTATAGAATTTTTGTAAAATTTGAGATCTAATTTCTAATTCAATTAGGTCATCTCTATGTTACACTAATTTTCTAAATATATTTAAGAATACACCTTATATAAAATGAGATCACTGAGTTTAAGGTCTTATCAAAAGATTTATAGACTTGTTATTTTCTGACTATAGTGCATTTTTCTTTAAATGTCGCTTCTGTTTTCATATTTTCTCCAAATGAGCGCCATTAAAACTGGTCTGGGAAAAGAGAGAAGTCACTGGCTCTATAAAGTTTGGGTTTTCTTTTTTTCTTGACAACGAACAATATTCATTTGTGATCATGTATATCAATTTTATATCATTTAGGAAGAAAGAAGCTCAAATCAAAGCAACCCAGAACTGAAGTTTAAAAACCTGTGGAGTGTTGAAAGCAAACATATTGCCCATTCAGTTTTAGAAGATCTTTACTGCTTTCCTGTGACTCCTGCATGAATTGTGCTGCCTGTACATGCATAAACTATTACTTAAACAGTGTCTACATGCAGTGGCCTCCATCAATTTTGCAAAATATAATATCTAGAAGACTACACTATTTTGGCTTGCTAAATACAACGTAACCTCAAAAAAAGGTGGTCAGAGCCCAAAATTTCATTTTTTGGTCTTCATTTGCCTCATTGCAGTGAATAAAAATGCAACATAACGTGTCTGAATACGGTTTTCGATTATGAAGATGTAAGCAGCGCCCCAATGCAATCCGAAATTTATCATAAATTTTATCGTTTTCTATGGTCAGTAGTGATTTACAAAAATCAGTGATGTCCTCACAGAGTATCTAATAAATGTGCAAAATTCAACATTACACAGAAGACAAAACAAGGTTTTATTAATTATTCCCAGCTCATACACAGTAAAATCATTAGTATTGAGAACATACAGTATGCAAAGAGATTGTACTATTTTTTTTTTTTAATTGATTATTCACTTCATCAACTAAACACTGTTGGTCTCTCCATTGTAGCTTTATCCTAATATAAACCTCACTGATTCTTCTAAACAAGATCTATAAAACATTCACAATTACACAGTTTAGTTTCATTCCCAAGTGTGACCACTACTGTCTGTAGCCCCATTACATAGTGACCTAAGTTTCCCTCACTTAGTGTTGAGTCTGTGACAAGCACTGTGACAGCTGCTGCAGTTTCCCACGCTATCCTACAAGAAAGAGTAAGAAGTAGAAAATAGAGAATGGATGAAAACAATTGGTCTAGCAGAAAAGTCATAGGAGAGAAAACAGAACTGTCAAAAGTTATTTCTGTGCATAATGTACTACTGATTTCTACACTTAAAAGGTTAGTCTTATCATCATAAAAGGTTAAAATTGCTTGTAAAAATAAGCAACGAGGCAGTTTACTTGTTATTAAAAATCTCTGTTCTCAAGAAGAGAGATTTTTAAGTTTATTGCTTGTGGTCTTGTTTAGAGGCCACTGATGCGACTTGTCCAAGGTGTCTTGCCTCCTCGGCAATAAGAGCGGTATTGCTGGATTCATGTAGCTTCTAAAAACACTCTCAGCAAAATTTTTTATCCCCTAATCCCTGCTAAATGTGTCAGTAGTGTAGTATAGGTGTAATACCACACAAAAAGTAAACCCTGCTCACCGACAGCCGCAACAGGTGGACGAAACTCCATCCTGTCTCGACATGATTGACAAAAACTTTTGCATGTTCTAATGCCTTCAGTAAAATCCAAAAATGCATTCAATCCATATTAAAAAATATAGAACCTACAGAAATGGGGAACGTAGCCCAAATATAGAATCAATTCACTTTATTACATAGAAGAATCCATAAAAACACAGATCCCATGCAAAAGCCAGGTAGGCGAAACATACATTGGGAACTGCTCGTGTGAGGTCGGTATAGACACATACTCTGTACTTTTTGCTACTTACTGTCTCTAACATTGCTCTACATCATTGCTCCACATACTGCACTGACTGTACTAATACACTTTATCTTCTGTATCTACTGACATATATTTGCCATATATTATGCTGCTGTATATATTGCACCTGCTGCACTTTATGATCCATACCTATTGGTATATATATATGATACTTATCATGTTATATGTGGCATTGACTGCATTATCTATACTGTATAGCAATTTATAGCATATATGTGACTTAAGAAGTGTCATTAGGTCATGTGCATTTTAATTGAACACTCTAATACGAAGTTATTTAATTATATATAATTTGGTGCGTATATTTAATCTCAGTGTATGTAAGACCCTGTTGATATCCAATTACCGTAGTATGCTGTACTGTACCTCCACTTAGTTATTACCTTTGTGTGTAACATTCCTCTTTTTTTCTGTGTTTTTATGGATTCTTCTATGTAATAAAAAGAATTGATTCTATATTTGGGCTACGTTCCCCATTTCTGTAGGTTCTATATAATGTATTGGGTACATATCCGCTAAGATACTTATAATTCTCGCTTGAGTATTAACCATATTAAAACATGTTAAATGCTCCTGAACCACACTTAAATAGGGGAGATGCAGCTGTATACCCTATGGAACATTCAAAAGTTTGTTTTAAAATACCACCTGATCTCTGTCTTCTTGTGTTCCCAGCACCATTCCAGCCCTCATGTGGATTTTGTTTGCTCAAATCAAACTAACCGGATCTTACAAAGGTATTTGTGTGCACCAGAAGTTTCTTTCATAAGGTAAGTGTAGGAAGCCTTATTTAGAGGCTTCATAGGCTGACACAGGGGACGTAGCACCACCCCACACAGCAGTCCCTGAGTGTGCCAGCAAAGATGAAGACATGTGATCAAGAATAGGACCATTGCAATGCTTGAAACAGGGAAAGATAACGATAGGCAAGTATTTTAACGCACTAGAGACACATTTAGAAGGGATTAAAGGATAACAATTGCTTTTCAAATCGAAAAACGCAGTTAAGTCAGTGCCATGACCATACAGCTGATCCTGACTGTCAATCAATCAATCAGGAACTCTCCGCTATGCAATAAACAGAAAGCTTCATGCAAAAGTTGGTGAATAAAATTGATAGAATTTCAAGTCTCATACCATGATGTACAATACAAAGTTATATTGTGGTACCGTGTTAGCCAGAAAAATCGATGTAAATACTTTTATGCCAAAAAATGACAAAAGTATTCTCGAAGTGATACCTTTATTGGCGAACCAGAAAAAAAATATATATATATGCAAGCTTTCAGAGCACAGAGGCTCCTTCTTCAGGCAATATTACAAATGAATAGCCTCATACCATAAACACCATTGTGCTACAAACGTCCTTATTCAGTGAAATAAATATGCACACACATTTATAACATAAGCTCCATAATTTAATTCATTCCAGAGATAAACATATGTACATTCCAAATAAAGGTTTTTCGATGAAGCAAAAATTCTGGCAACATTATGGTTACCAATCAACTGTGGAAATATTTCCTCTACTGAGTAATAATGTGCATTAGTCATGGTAATTCCTGACTTTAGCCTTATCATTAAATAAAGTAACTAAAAATTATGAAGGAGTCCTAGACAAAATGTCCAATGTCATCTTTACATTGAAAGATTAACTTGCCTGACTCTAGACCTCAAATGCCAAGCCCACTTAAGACAAAAAAAAGTGTTTGAATCAAGTTCATTACATAAAGACAAATTAAGGAGAGGCTGGGGAATCACAGACAGGGAGGAGAAGATCCAGTGCACAGTTCAGCCCTTGTGCACCGAAATCTAATTAACAGAAAACTACAAATGGTGATTAAAGAAGAATCACAAAATGGATTTATTCACCAAAGGTATCATTGCATTCAATATTACATTACAGCCATGTCTTTAATTTACATTACAAAATAGTGTTGACAGGTTCTCTTTAAACACTTTATACATTGTTAAATAAAACATGCTCAAAGTGGGCTTTAAGGTTTAATGAGAATAGAGAAGCTCAATATTCTACTTCTAAGTCAAGCTGGGCAATTGTTTCTAAGCCAATATAGCAGAAAAGCACTTTAAAAAGATCAGCTGTTATTACCCAGGGATGCCAGTGTGGCATATGGAAGAGTATTGTTGTTGTGAGATAAATCCTTTAAAGTGTAATATTCTGATTTCTTATTTATATTAATGAACACAATTCAGATCATTGAATTTTCAGGCATCAATAAAGCCAATTAGTGGATTTTCATCATTCTTTTATATTAATTAGACTCATTACATATTAAAAGGATCAGTGAGCCATCTGGAGTGGTTCATCTAGACCGATTAAGTCCTATAAATGATACGTATTTTCCCAACATTTTATTTTGGCTTTTTCAAACTGTTCTGTGTCTGTTTTCCAGAAAGAAATCTTTCACTCAAGTTTCTGAAGACATGTCTAATGCCTGAATGTCTCTCTTTAACACCTTTGTAATTGATTAATGAATGTAAGTCTAATCTGCATACCATGGGGGGTTTTATTTCATGCTGCATTCCATACAGGCACTCTAGTATCAAGTGGGTTGGCCAAATTCATTGGACCATAGGACATGCTGTGTCTCTGTTACTATAGTTATTTCACACTTAACCTTGACTGTTGCTTTATGGATAGGTTTCTTCAATTTGCCTTCAACAGATTGGAAAAAACAGACTCAAATGCTGCAATGGGCTTTTGTATACCACACACTAATCCAATTGTTTTTCCATTCTACAAAACTTTAGGTCAACAATCAAGCTGCAGCCAGAAACTAATTAATTTGCAAATGGGCTTTATTTTCACAAGAGGAGGTCTTTACAAATCTATGTCAGTTAAGCCAGTCACACCATAGTGGCATGCATTGTCACAACATCCTCCTTCTGGTACATTGCTTAACTTCCCCCCCATGCACATGAACTCAAATTACCCAGTCAACAGTAAATTTGTATTGAACACCAGCTGAAGTTCAATGTAGTGGTCTGTATGAAGAAGATTGATCAATGATGGTGAGAATCATGGTGGTATGTGTGTGTTCCATTTGACATAGACATTTTAATAATAAAGATTTTTCACATAGAGCCAAAATGCACAAAGTTTATTGACTCAGCTATCATTTTTTCAATATTTTCATATTCAAAGAATGAATACATTAGTAAAGAGGGCAGTAGCCACATCCAGATTATGTAAAGGAGTAAAAAATAACTAGTGAACAATAATGTCAAACTCAGTAATAGAGATAAGTGAATTGCTTTGCACAACCTTGGTCCATGGTCCAGGTTAGTGGTTTTTGGCTGTGGACAGGAGCTGCATGAAGTATAAAGCTGCACAATTTTCTGACTGTTCCCCAGTGCGTTTGAATTGTGGGTATAGTATTGTTACGCTCACGCTCAGACTGTTTATCGTGAGCGTGGATAGTGGACCCACTGTGCCACGAACTGCACTTACCCCGGAGTGGTATAAATAAGCAGCTACTTTGGTGTTTGATGGAGCCTCTAGTGATGACGTCAGGCTTGTGCGTCAGGTAGCTGCCAGGTACCACTCCAGGGTGGCGTCCGGCAGTAGCAGCTGACCCCCAAAGGGACAGAAAGCTGTAACGACATATGCTGGCAGGAATGGCAGCGATTCTGGTGGGCACAGCAGGTGCAGGCAGCTGCAGCAGGTATGCTGACTGGTATTGCTGATTCACAGGCAGGCAGCTACTGGCTGACATGGCTGGTATATATACAGACATGTGCTGGCAGCCACAGCTGATTGATATACAGGCAGGCACTGGCGGGCACGGATGATTTACAGGAACGGATAGGACCCAGTTCAGACTAAATGGACAGGAACGGCTTCAGGAAGAACAGGTGCAGACAGGCAGGGAACCACAGATGCGGACAGGCAGGGAACCGCAGATGCGGACAGGCAGGGAATCGCAGATGCGGACAGGCAGGGAACAAAAGATGCGGACAGGCAGGGAACCGCAGATGCGGACAGGCAGGGTCAGGTTAGCACAAAACAATTACAAGGACAAGTACACACAGGATAGACAGGACCCAGTACACACAAGACTAATACAAGGACAGGTACACACAGGACAAGTTCACACAGGGCAAGTTCACACAGGGCAAGTTCACACAGGGCAAGTTCACACAGGGCAAGTTCACACAGGGTACTTACACTGAAGTATCAAGTGCACACACACTAATCACTAATGTTGCATGGTGACAACAGATTAGATATAGGTACTGATTCAGACTCCGCTAGCTTAGCAAAGGTACAGGTTCTAACTGCAGGTTTAAAGATAGGTAAAGATTCAGACACAGCAGATTTAGGAAAGGGAGCTGCAACAGCAAGTTTGGGGTAGGGACTGATTCGGACAACAAGTTTGGAGGAAGGAACTGAATCAGACATAGCTTGTGTGGAAACAGGTGCTGATTCAGACACAGAAGTATTTAGATACAAAGTTCAGATTCTGACACAGTAGGTACAGTGAAAGATACAGACTAGATACAAATAGGATAACAGTCAGGTCCTAATTCAGACAAGATCAGATACAGGTACAAGTTCAGGGTTCAGTCCTGGGCAAAGAGTGGACCTGACAACGGACTTAGCAGCTTATAGGCAAGCTGGACATTAAAGTTCTTGATGTTGAACAGGCACCTCCGAATGGGGGAGGGTGCCTTAAGTACCAGATGCCTCCCAGGTATTGGCCGAGACATCTAAGGAGCGTGTGCTACCCCTTTAAGAAAGAGGGAGTGCATACACGCGCACATTAAGCATGATGTCTGCAACAGGAACGTGGCAGGGATGGGGAGTATGTCGGTGTCCCTGCCAGGAGGAAGAAAGCAGGGATGCTGGCATTACAGGTATGACATCATCTGTCCAGTGTACTGCGCTCAGGTGATGTCTCGCCAGCCTGAGTTCCCAGAAGGTAAGGAAATTTGTGCAGTTTCTATTCACAGCCAGACTGGACCGACCTGGACCGCGGACTGATGTTGTGCAAAGCAATACGATCATCTCTACCTAATAATATTGGTTAACAACAGAGATATCGGCTTTAAAAAAATTATTATAGCAAATGTAATAATTAGAGATGAGCGGTGTTCGACTAGAACTGTTCACCAATCTCAAATTCGAGCTGTTTTGGGCGGTGTTCGAGGCATTCGACGAACACGAACGATTTGCAAAAAATTCGGCTGTTCGAGGTTATGTTCGATATCTGTTCGTGCACCAAAAGCGTAACTGGATTTTTTCACATCATGCAGGGATGGTCTGCCACTCACTGTAATGCCACAGCCATGGTGGTTGTGGCATTACAGTGGTTGCCCAAATCGATGAGAACAGTGCTCACAGTGAAACATGAAAAGCCAGCAATTCAGCAGCGGCATACACCAGTACCCGACAATTTAGAACAGAAAGAATAGAGCATCACACATAGATTAGAGAAATAGAAACATGTCAGTCACATATATAAGAAGTACAGTGACAGTGTTGGTTACTGTACTTGTCATTTAATGTTAAAGGATTTATTAAAAAAAATAATAGTGTTTTCATGCACCGTCTCTTAAAAAAAAGTCGGCCGGCAATTCAGCATCGGTACCCGACAATTTAAAACAGAAAGAATAGAGCATCACACATAGATTAGATAGATAGAAACAGGTCAGTCACACATATAAGAAGTACAGTGATAGTGTTGATTACTGTACTTGTCATTTAGTGTTAAAATAAAGGATTTATCAAAAAAAAAATTGGCGTGGGGTTCCCCGTAATTTTAGTCTCTAGCGGAGGTTAAGTTCATGTCCAATGAACTCAGCTCACCTCATGCACGTCACTGACAGCGTGGGAAAATTGTCCTGCGCTTGAGCGCAGGAGAAATCTCTCATGCTCACCGCAAGCGCAAGAGAATTTTCCAACGCGTGATATGCATGAGGTGAGCTGAGTTCATTGGACACGAGCTCGGCTCATCTGGATGCCGTCACAGCGAGACACTGAGGAGCGCAAGCATGCCTGCGCTTCTCAGTGTCTGCGGCATGGCAAGCTGGATGGCAGCTTTCTGCTGTGATCCAGCCTGTCATGTCAATGTAGCAGAGGTGAAGCTCTCCTGGGAACCATGGAAAGGTAAGGATGAGATTGGTTTATTATTTTACTTTTATTGCAGGAGATCGTTGGCTTCACCTGGAATGGGCGTGACGGTAAGTATGGTTTAATTTAGAACATTAAAGAATTGTGTGTTTATTTCAATTAAAGGACTTTATTCTGGGTGTTTGTGTTTTTTTTTTAACTTTGACTATGGGGTTAGTAAAGGGGGTGTCTTATAGACGCCTCTCCATTACTAACCTGGGCTTGATGTCAGCTAGCATTATAAGCTGACATCAACCCCAGCCCTATTACCCCACTGCCACCACTACAGGGCAGTGGGAAGAGTGAGGCTAAGTGCCAGAATTGGCGCATCCTATGGATGCGCCATTTCTGGGGCGGCTGACGGATGGTGTTTCGAGCCTGGGAGGGGGCCAATATTCATGGCACCCTTACTGGGCTATTAATATCAGCCCCCAGCTGTCTGCCTAGCCTTTTCTAGCTATTAAAATAGGGGGAACCCCACATAATTTTTTTGAGGGGTCCCCCATTTTAATAGCTAGTAAAGGATAGGTATTCAGCTGGGGGCTGATATTAGTAGCCTGGGAAGCTCCGTGGGTATTACCCCCTTCCCAGGATTCAAACATCTGCCCCAGCTGTCTGCTTAACCTCCGCCAGAGACTAAAATTACGGGGATCCCCACGCCAATTTTTTTTTTAATAAATCCTTTATTTTAAAACTAAATGACAAGTACAGTAACCAACACTGTCACTGTACTTCTTAGAAACATGACTGACATGTTTCTATCTGTCTAATCTCTGTGTGATGCTCTATTCTTTCTGTTCTAAATTGTCGGGTACCGATGCTGAATTGCTGGCCGGCTTTTTTAAAGAGAGTGTCTTCTGAGCAGTTTGTCAGCTTTTGGACACCTTTGAAGGTGTTTTCTATGTGTTTTTGTTAGCCTGCCATTGGTTTTAATGGTGTTCGACGGTGTTCGACAGTGTTCTAAGGTGTTCGACGAACAGTTCCACGAACATCCCGGTGTTTGACGAACTGAACCGAACACTACGGGGGTGGCTCACCACTAGTAATAATGTATTGCTCTCAGATCCAAGTTTAAAATGCACGAGATGTGAGTAAAAGAAAAAATGACAGTGTGATTGAGTGTCCATTTATCAATAATTTTATGACTCGTCTTTGCTGCCATTTTCAGACATGAAGGTGAGGTAAATTAACAGGTGTCTTTCAGACATACTGCTATTCAACTATGCCAGTGCTGCTTTCAGAATTGCCACTCCACATCCCATAGAGACACAATATTTCATTTTCACTGAGTGCCAATGAAGCCCTTCCACTAAAATTCGATACATATCTATACCTTCTTTATATTCTGAGCAATTGTTTATTGTATTAAAAGACCTTTGAGAGAATAGTGCTTTTCAAGCAATGAAGGAGTGCTTGGTTAAATTAATAAAGAAGCTCTTACTGACTTCAGTGCTGTCTCTCCACTGGGGCTCAAGTCTTTGTTTATATGCTGCTGCGGTGACATGAAGACGCATCACTGCTGCAGACAATCACTGAGCTCGCCAACTTGTACCGACTACATTGACAGAACCATTGAGCTCAGTGATTGGCTGTATTGATGTATTTATGATGCCACAGCTGCAATCTCGGAACAAGCACCAATGCTTTGGCAACTAGCTTCCTTTGATCCAGCACTGACTGAGTAACAGCTGTTTTTATTTTTTTCAGTGGGGGTCAATGAGGTGAAAAACACAATTCACAGAAAGCAGCTTGAAATATAAAATGGATTCAGAGTATTGGGAACAAAGTTATTTAAGGTTCAAATCAAGATCCAGCCAATCTCAACCGGTCTATATGCTTTAAATCAATATCTTCACAGCCAATTTTCATTTATGCATTTTTATTTTTTCTTCTATTTTATTAATTAACTATAATTTTTTTTATTTTGGCACTTACCTAAACATATGAGTGTTTATTTTTGTGGGACGGGTTGCAGTTCTGAATGACTTCATTCATTTTATCACAGAGTAAGAGAAAATGGCAAAAAAATTCCGAGTGCTGTGAAATAGTGAAAAAATGCAATTTTACCATTGCTTTTTGGGTTCTATTTTTATGTTGTTTAGTGTGCAGTAAAATTTACCTGGGAACATGATTCACTAGGTCAGTATGGTTAGAAAAATACTGACCATACATTATTTTTACTATTTTATTGACTTAAATTATATTACCATCAATGGAGCTGTGCTGAGGCTTGTTTTTCACGTGGTGAGCTAGTGTTTTTACTTTTAGAATTTGGGGGCACCTGCTATGCTTTGATCAATTCTTACTGCACTTTTTAGAGTTATTGCAGTAACAAAAGAAACACTTTTATGGGTTATTGATTTTTTTCTCTCCTTACAGTACTCGCCAATCAACTTCCTTTTTAATTTTGATTGAGCAGACTTTTTTGGATGCAGCCATACCAAATAGGATTTTTATTTTTTGCATTTCTTCATTAACTGGGGAAAATGGGAGTGATTAAACTTTTTATTTTTTTTTATTTATTTACTTTTTACTTTATATGTTAGTCCCCTTAGGGGACTTGAACTTATGATTGTTTGATCACTTGAGCTATATACACCAAGGTATCACACTCTCCTATGATGCCCAGCCACAGGCTGGATGTTACAAAAGGGATCAGATGACTTGTACAAGGGACTTCATCCGGCTCCTGATTGTCTTAACAACCCATCAGCTCCCTGCAGTTCTGTCATAGGGTGGGGGGGCGATTGTTACCTGAACTAATATCAGGGTTGTATCGTGGCACTTAAATGTTACTGTCAGTGTTGACAGTGGCATTTAAGAGGTTAACAGCAGTGATTGGTAAGCACACTGTATGCTGCTGTTAAAGGCAGATGTCAGCTTTATAAAATGGCCAGCATCTGCTTTACATGGACTGGGCTCGGCTTTTGAATTCGCTCCAAAGTCCCATATATTGTAGGGATTGTACTCACTCAGGTGCGATTAGAGGCAAACAGGAGACATGTTCCTTTAAGTGTCTATAGCGGTTTATTAACTTCATAAATAATCAAAAGCTAAATGAAAACAAACAGCCTTTAGTGCAGGCAAAAGCAAAAGAAATCAGTCCTTTAAGCAAAGTCTCTTGGTAAACCAGACCTGTGGTCACACAGGCTGGTAAGCCTTCAGCACACAGCTCAGTCTGGAGACAACACACAGGAGGTCTTCTCCCTCCAAACACAGACCATGTGACAAACAACAGCCTCCATTATATAGGCTGTTAACCACACCCAGAGGTGAGGTATGTGGGTATCTGGACCCGCCCATCTCTCTAAACTACCCGTAACCCAGTCCCAGGTGCACCAATTAGTCCTCTTAGTGCGACATGCACTAGAGAAACACTCCGGGTTACATCACAGACGCCAGCCATCTCTGTGACACATACCTCCCATTGACTACGCGACCATTAGCCACCTTACAATGGGGCGTGAAGAGGGTAGGGACCTATACTGGCAGTAGATGAATCTATATGTATTTTTAACTAAAGTGGTTGTCCATCTTTGAGAATTTGTTTATTAAAATGCATGTATTTAGGGCTAAAAAATCATTTTTGCAATGGTGTTTCATTACAAAATTTGCAATGTTTGACTTTTACGGGCTCTTGGTTTCCCTGCACATTCAACTTTAATGTGGTCTGTTATAAATCAGTTGAGAAGAGCTCAGAAAAGACAAATTTAAAAAAAAGTTACAAACTCCTTGTCTTGCAAAATTCATAAAGCAATAATACAATCAAAACAAAAAACACACAATTGTTTTACTAGTTTGCAAAAGCAATCAAACTGTGCTTTACTCATAGTCTAGTTCAGAATTGCCGCCACTGCTCTCAGTGACTTATTGTCTACAGTGATGATGTCACATCACTTATTGGAGCTTAGTTATTGGTAGCAGTGCTGCCAATGTGACGTTAGTGCTGCAGACAATAGACGACACCAGGAGCAACAGTGGAGACTTGATGATGGACCTAGGGTGGGTGAGTAAAGGACAGTTTATCTTTTTAAAACTATCTGGAGCTGGGGAAAAGAGGGTCTCCAAAACCAGAAAAACATTTAAATTCTAAAATGCTATTGCATTTGAAGTATAAAGTACACTAATTTATGTGTAATTTATAAATATATATATACAATATAATGTCAACTTATGAATTGTCTAGAAAAAGTTGAACAGAATTAATAAAAATAAACATGACTTGACTTCAACATTTTTACCCGTTTTTACAGAAACAGTGAAAACTAAATTAATTTAAAAAGTGACAAAGAATTCTTGGGATTTTTAACTATTCTCCATGGTTTATTCCAGAACTTACAATGTAAGTGTTTCCACATCCACTTTGTTTTATAATAGGTGTTCTGCTTACCATTTAACCATCTGGAGTCATGCTGCTCAGTTCTAATTGGATGATGATTTCCAAGCGTGCGGAAAATGGCAAAATCTCTTCCCATAAAATCTGCTGCAGTCCCTGAATACAACTCCCCATCTGTGAAATGAAGCAAAAAATCAACAATTTATATTTTTAGCCAGCTCAATCATACTTGATTCCCACAATGTTACACTGTGACTTATGGATGTCCTTTGTAAAACAGCTAAAGCACGCTCGCTTTTCATTCCGTAATTTATATAATCCAGTAAACACCAGATGTGCAACAACTTTTTCCAGTGTGATATTTCATAACCACCTTACTAAAATCACTTGTATGTATTAAACCTACAGTTCTGCTTTGCTATTGATAAAATGTAATATGTTTTATGGCTACCTGTTTAATTTCACACTATGACAAAATATGCAGCCAAATGAATTTAAGGCTACAAAGAGGGCTGAATTCACAACGCGTTTCACATACAGTTGGCAGTATATATCAGGAGCCAGAAATAACATTTAGCATTCATCTTCTTTATAGTAGTACCCATAGACTACTATTGGGCAAAGGCAAAAGGGTCTAATTGTGATAAATGTCTGACAGATTGTCATTTGCATATTAAAACAGAGCTTTCAAATGGTTGCCAACTCTATTTGTACTGTATTTTTTCACGATATATACCGGAAAAAAAATGGTGAAACCCTTCACCTCTCGGCGATTTTACGTTTTTCCCTCCCCTTCTTCCAAGAGCAATAATTTTTTTTTATTTTTTCATTCACATAGCCATGTGAGAGCTAGTTTTTTTGTTGGACAAGTTTTACTTTTGAATTACATAATTTATTTTATCATGCGGTGTATTAAAAAGCGGAAACAAAATTCCAAGTGCATCAACTGCAAAAAATGTGCAATTACACGTTTTTTTTAATTTTTTTTATTTACCATGTTCACTATATTGTAAAAATGACCTGGCAATATGATTACCCAGGTCTGTATGAGTATGAAGATACTAAACAGGTATAGTTTCTTTTTTGCTTAAGTAGTAAAAAAAAAAATCTGAAATTTGTAAAAAATTTAAATTTGCCAGTTTTGTTGAATTTCAAAAGTTATTTTGCAGTAAATCAATTTGCTAATAATTCCAAGTATTGCAAACCTTCCAATAGCCCTGAAAATATGTGAATAATATTCTATGGGTGCTTCCACATTGCGTTTTGGCACCCGTTTAGTGGCCCCGTCGGGACTTACGGCCGAACCCCCGCAAAACAGCATTCCGACGTATGTGCCAAAGGGGCCTATAATGGTGCCAACAGAGCAAATGTGCGCTCTGACGTACATAATTTTCGGGTGTATATGCCTACTGGAGGCGGAAAACAAGACGCAGTCTACTACGTCTGAGTGTCCACCCCAAGTAGGTGCTCTGTCGGCACCATAACAGTCCATGGCCCCATCAAAACATACGTCCAAATCCAATTTTGAGGGGGGTTCGGATGTAAGCCTCGATGGGGCCACTGAACAAGTGCCAAAATGCAATGTGAATGTACTCTAAGGTCTCCTTTCAAGCTCTTCAATGCCAATATAGCCTTAGTAATATCAAAGAGACCTCAACAGTTATTGTAATGGGTAAACTTCTGGTAGCATTTTGTCCTGTCACAAACTGTCATGTTTATTTAGTCTTTTAAATCTTTCTTTCCCTATCTTTATTACTAAGCAGTGAAATCCATTCACTATCCAAACTCACCACAAAATAACTACTGCTTTTCCTGCCTCTGCTTTTATACAGGCTGAGATAGTCCCTGGACCCTTATAATTGGATGTGTTATGCCATGTGATGTGATAGCTGACAACATTCTGGGGAAGCCCATATGGCTGGACCTAAATAATGTGAGCCTTTTCTGCCTCATGCAATGTTCTGTTTTGTATGAAATGGTGGTGGGCTTTTTTTATTTTAGATGTGGGCAAATTAAATCTCTGTTAGAATTTACCTGGTCCAGTAAATTTCCTCAAATTCAACACACATTTGATTTACATTAAATCAATTCATTCATCTCTAGTTAGTATCCATATCCTTTACATTGACATTATATTATATTTGTATAAAAGTTAAAGTGTATTTTTTTGCATTATCGTTTGTCATATGTTATGTGTTCCCAGTCCCTTTAATGCCACTCTTAGCTTTTGCTTGCACTCTGCATCAAAACCTGGGGTTTATTTCCAATAATCATTGTGTGTGAAAGCATAATAAAAGGACAATTCATTAGACAAAAATTAGGGTACAAAAAATTGACACCTTGGTAGTCACCTTGCAGGCAGTATTTATTAAGAACTATGACAAGTATCTCCTGTACTTCTTAAGATTATAACTAGCTATAGTATATCTTTTATTAGATGTTTTTTTATCAATGAACTATAGGTCAGTTATTAACTGTCCCATGCATTTCATTAACAATTTTTTTAATTTTTTTTAATTTTAGACATGGTTTTGATTTTTCTATACTGAATGATAGAGAAACTGACTAATAAAAATGCAATAGAAAAAAGCACTAGGTTTTTGTTGGAATTTTAATTTCAAATGCATCACTTTTACTTAGAAAGTCTATAGCTGTTGCAAAAGTTAAAAAGGTGATTTCAAAAGAAACAATAATAAGCTAGTATACAAACAATTAATGCTATATATTATATTAAAATATGAAAACTAACATTCTAAAATAATAAAAAATAAGTAGGAAAATTAATAAATATTACAAATACAAGATATGAAGCAAAGATACAGAATTAATGAAATTCACATCAAAGGTAAGCAGTCCTTTAAATGATCCGACTAGCTCAGCATGAGGTATATGATCAAAAATGTACCAGCACTGCAGTCTTATTAACAATTTGCTTGTGGTTTTCAACTTGAAGTACAAAAATACCCTTAATTACAGCCCTGCCCATGTAATTTAAAGAAAAACACATAAAAACGTGAAGTATTGAAGTGACTTTGATGTTTTGCTCAACCTTTATATAACCTTATGCCTGTTTTGTTATCACTTACTCCACAGGCGCCTGAAAAAAAAAAAAGAAAAGAAATCGATGGAACCTAATATAAATGATCAGTGCACCTTCCCGTTCTCTCACTGCATGCATAAGGTCAGTTCGAAAGGTGCAGAACAACATTGAGAGACTGCACAAGTCTATATAGTGATATAGTGTTAACTGTTATTAAAATGTATCTCAATATGTTAGTAAATTCTTGTTACAATTCATGTAGTAGTAAACTTACATAAAAATATTATCTAGTAAGTAGAAAACTATGTAAAAACATTTACGATCCAATCAGTAGGAAACATTCGAAAGATGAATTCACTAAATCGTGGAAATTTTCACTGCAACTTTGATGTGCTGTGAAGTTATTCTCTGTGAAATGAATGTTCCCTACTATGCTCTGGGATATATCTAGACACCAGTGCATAATAAATGTAAGATGTTAGAGAAAAATAAATCATATTTACCTCACTGGCCCTCCTTGTCAGCTGTCCAGTTCTCCATGCCTCCCCTTCGTGCTGCATCTCCAGCCCAGTGTTTACTCTAGGCCGTATCTTCCAACCACAAGTAGGCCCCAGAAGTCACTTTGTAGTTCATGGCCAGAAGTCATGACCTAGAATGAACACAGGGCTGGAGATGTGGCATGATGGAGGCATGGAGAACCGGACAGCTGACAAGAAACAATGAGCAGTGTGGGCAGCTAAAGAGATGAGCTCACCTATCGGGCTGGCACTCGCTACTCCCTTCCTGGGTTCACCTCCGTTGCATCATATCTCCAGCTTGTTGTTCCCGCTAAGACAGGACTTCTGTCTGCAGGCCTCAGAGTTGACTGTACATGTGCAGTGTCCTCTGAGGCCTACTTGTGGTTTGAAGCCATGGCCTACCGTGAAAACCGGACCGGAGACATGGAGCGATGGAGGCACAGAGAATCAGATAGCAGACCGTGAGCAGCAGAAGTGGCTGGAGAGGTGAAATTGATTTTCTTTTTAACCATTTACTGGCCCTTTACTGTACAGCAACATAGCGACTAAAACTGGCCGCCATTTTGATGAATTTCACAGAGCAAATTACAGAAAGTCCATATTTTCCAGAATTTTTGTAAAATTTCAGTAGAATACAATTCCACCTAAATAAATTTGCCCATCTATAGAAACATTATCTCTATATGGGCAGAACATTATGCAAAACATTATTTATCCTTGGTGCAAAGCCAAGAAGATGCCTTCACAGTTTTAAAGCAAGGCACAAGGTATATAAACGGTGTATATTATATACACATACATCATATCACTAGCAACTAGTTTTTTGCCTCTCTTTTACTCACTACAAGAAATTCTCACAGGAAATCACAGGGTTTATTAACACAAAAAGTATAGTTCTGAATATCAAAAATTCATTTACACTATTTATTGTAAATGAACCTTCTTTTTAAACATAAAGCTGGTAGTTGACTCAAATAATCCTTGCAGGAAACCAGTCTGTGGTTATTAACTGTGAAATATTCAAAGAAATTGTTGCCATTTCAAGCCGGAAGGTCAAGAATCGGCTTCAAGGAAACCGTCTCTGGAAAGAGTGAATTATAAAACCAAATGTAACTGGAGAACAGATGTATTCTCACTTACACATTAAATTAAATACATTGTTGCAAACCAATAATAGTTACATACTGTAGCAAAACTGCAAACTGCACTGTAAAATAAAACATTACATGCTACCATAAACTGAATGCAGTTATACAATTAGTATTACAGTATGTACCCCAGTTCAGTTTGTTGCACAACGAGGACTAGTAACTGCAGTTCTTCATGCATGTTATTTCTATAATTGTTAAGCATTCCTTTAAAACCACAGAAGCACCTCCGAAAATGAATGAGCATCTTCCAATTTATCTCTTATGTTTAAACTATATGTGTAATCTGATAGTAAATAACTTCTTACAAATGCAATTATCTCTAGTGCAATAGAAATGAAACAAGTTACCTGTAACTATACGATGATATTTCTGTCACAATGTGTTTACTTACCGATCAAAATTGATGCAGTTAACAGCTTTGGGTCGTAAGGACTTTTTCCTCTACCATTTTCAAAACCTGAATCCACAAGTTTAAATATATTATCCTGGTTGAGAAAAAAAAGAAGACACTTTAAGTAGTTAAAACTTTAGCTAGTGGAGTTCAATATATGTATATAGACTAGAGATGGAGCAAATCAAATTGAGAAATATGGAGTTTACATTGAATCTCACAAAAAAATTCAGATTTACCAAAACACATTTTTTGTGATTTGATTAGCGGGAATCAAGCAAAATGGCAGCTAGTTTGGTGAAAACTGTCTGTTCTTTTGCTTGATTGGGGGTCAAAAAATGAAAAAAAAAAAACCATTATGCTCAACTTTCACGTTACCTGTTCTAGGGCCGCCGCTTCTCACCTAGTCCTTCACTCTCTCACTTCCTCCATCATCTCCAATCTTCTCTTCTGTTTATACTCTATGGCCAATGGTGGTGAGTAGACCTCAAGTGACATTATGATGTCAAAGGGCATTGTACGTCATGACATCACGTGAGGCCTAGTGAGTACTGGTGGCACAGAAGAAGAATCGAGATGGTAGAGAAGACTGGAGCAAGTGAGCCAGCAGAGGACTGGACGTTACCCTGGGGTGTTAGGACAGTTAAGGAGTTAGATGAGTACAAAATTCTATATTTTTTACCCCTCCATTTATTATGCTCTGCCGTCTGGAGAAACCTCAGAGCATAATAAGCCTTTTACCAGTATTTGAATTTGCATCATATAAATTCAACTTAAATTCCTGCCAAATTAATTAGAATCTGGCAAATGAAATATTGGCATATTTGTTCATCTCTAATATAGACTTCTGTGTAAGCTTTCTTTACAGCATTCATTTTTTACTAAGTTCACCACAGTCACTGGGCATATCCATAAGCTGGATACAGACCGGTTGCCATCATGTTTTTGTTAAGTTTAGGTTATCTTTTGGCTATGGTTCATTATGTATCTGTTAAACGGATTGCATTTTAGCCCACGAATGACGGATGCCTGTGATTTATACAGTCCCATTCATCATCCACAGACTACACAGGCATCCATTTAATAGATATGCCATGAAAAATTTTCAAAAGCCAAGATATTATATAAATGGCATTGTAGTCCATGAGTGAGGATGCCAATATTAAGAATGCATCACAGCCTTCGTGTAACATATAAATCGGAAGCTTTCCTGGTCTATACATTAAATAGAGACAAAATATAGAATCAACGGGGGCATAAAAGTGTATTATTCACTGCCATATTTGTCCAGTCATTTTTCCCTAACACTACTAGGGTCAAAATATGAATTGCACAGTATACAATAATTGCTGTAATACCACTTGTATGGTTCTAATATTACTACTAATACACATTCACTTGGTCACACAGAAGTCTTTAGGACATAAACCACAATTGTATCACATTATCAAATGAATAACAGTATCATTTGCAGAAGAAGACACTGCTGTTAAATAGTATTGCTATTACACTTTATTAACATGCATGCCACTAATGAAGGATTAGAACTAGAGATGAGCAAATTAAAAAATCGCCAGCTTTGCAAATCTTTAAAAAAAATTGTATTCACCACAAATCAAAATTACTGCAGAGCCTCAAATGGCCCTGAAAAATGTATGACACTCTTAAGTTTCCTAGGACTATATCAACCCCTTTCAAAGTGACTTCAAAATATATGGCTATGAGTGAATGGATGGTAACTGTTCTGGTCACACATGCTGTCTGAACAAGTTTCTTCAATGTTTTATGGCCTCTCTCTATGCTTAAGCTGTCTCATCCTTTCACGGTCTAGATTCATACAAAATGGCTGCTGCATATCTCGTTTCTTCTGCTATACAGACTATGTGACTTGTTAGCTGCAAGGCATTATGATGAAGACAGTCCGGCCATGCTTAATGTCAATCCTCTCTGGTTGTTGTAGTCTTCTGCATTGTGTAAAAAGGCTGAGGCCTTTTTACGCAATTCTTGCCAAGTAAATTAAAGATTGTTTGTACCATAAAAAATTATATTGTGGTATAGTCTTAGTCAGAAAAAGCGATAATAAATATAAAACTATTAAAATAAATATTTTTATGCCCAAAAAGATAAAAGTATTCTAAGAGTGATACCTTTATTGACTAATCAGATGTCATGTTTCTGGATAAGAACCCTTGATTCTGTGTTATGTGTTCGGCATCTCTTTCCACTGAGCCACAACAAATACACCTTTTCTTTGGGTGTTTTAGTTCTGTTATCTTTAGTCTGTCAGTTTTGGGAAACAGGTGTTTTTCATTAACTTTGTCTGTCCTTTCACCTTTCGGGTGCAGCTTTAAATCCCTTCTCCTACTGGTATTTCCTGCTGATGATAGACTTTGTTGGATTCATTCACTTAGCTGTAGTTTGTGTTGGTTGCTGTTTTGTGTGCGATTCCTTTATTTCTTAGTGAACTGCTACTTTAGTGATCCTAGAAGCAGCTAAGGACATTCAGGGTAAGCTGCCGTTGAGAGGGTGCACCAGTGCATTATCTTAGGGTGCCAACCTCTGCGGTCAGGCAGGGACAGACAATGGTCAGAGAAGGGTTTTTCCTTGTCTAAACAGGGACCTGTCAGGTTCACGTATTTGTCTTCCTAGTTTGTACGTTACCCGTGTGAATGTGTTTAGGCAGTCATAACACCATAAAAATATATCTGCAAGTTTCAGAGTACAGAGGCTCCTTCATCAGGCAGGTTTACAACATTGAAGCAAATTGAATTGCTCATTTCTAGTCAGAACACGTTCTACAATCACTAACGGTTCACCAGACCATTGACAAAACTACATTTCAGTGTAAGGCTAGTTTCACACATTAGTGTTTTGCAGTTTGGTGCATGAACAAGCTACTGACCCAAACTCGATATACTAATATATGTCCATGAGGCTATTCAGTTCATATCAGGAAACTCGCTGTCGGCCTGTGCATTGTGGTCATAAAGCTGCTGATGTATATGTAAATCACATTGTGTGATAAAAGGATGTACAGGCCAGTATCCAGCTTATTGTACTGCACATAATTTGTCCAACCTTAAAGCTAAATTATATGCTATGCCAGTACCCTAGAATTTGAGCTTCAAAATCTGCATCTGATTGGCATTTCACTTTTTATTCCTTACTAATAATTATTATAATTAATAGCAATCTTCCCAGTGGCTATCAATTTACGTCAAGGGGAAGGCCATCCTTTTCAATTACAATTTCTCCTGTATTAATTCAATGCGTTACATTAAAGGAGGAAATGGCTATTAGAGCGAAATGAGCGGAAAGAATATTGAGTGTTTATAGGCTTCAGTTCAGATACAGAGCTGACATGTGAAGTCTATTTCTGTATCATATAACCAGCATCATCATAACTGGATGCACACTCCAAAGTGATTCACAAGGAGGCCCATAGGACCGAGCAATAAAAACATTTGTCTCTTCTGCCGCATTCCTTTCATTTCAAGTTGATTAAAGGAGACATTTTCGAGTGCATGTAAGAGAGCTTGCAGAATATGATGCTATACATTACTGCACAAAATGTAGCAGAAAAGTAAATGCAATGCTTCAGGTCGGAGGGCTTATGAGGTAAAGACATATGACGTTGGGTGGATTATTGCTAATAGGCAAAAAATATGTGATGCAAAGTGATCTATCAGTTAAATATTTAGCCTTCGCCTGATGTTTTATCATATATTATTAACTGATGTGAAGCTTCCATTTAAGAGGACCATGCAAGCAAACATACCAAAACAGTGAAACCTTGCATTGTTAAATATGAATATACCATAGAGTTTTGATAAAACATATGATATGATGTATTCGCAGTATAGTATGTTGTGTTTATTAACCATATTCTGTTTAAATAAAAGTTCTATATTGCAGACTCTCCGAGTGTGAAAATCTGAGATTCCAGTACCTATTTTGACTTGCAGTCACCTCCCAAGTAAAATGCTATACTTCAAATACTTTCATCAGTTAAAGGGGTTGTCTGGTCCAAATAGATAAGTCTGCAGTCACTGTGTGACTGCACCCCCAGTGCATACACTTATATACAAGTGTATGGAAACGAGGCCGGGTGTTTGCATAACTCATACATACCCTCCGGTCTGAAACCGGCGAATCTCCGCAGCGCACAGTGCTTGCAGACTTATCGATTTGGACCGGACAACCCCTTTAAGTCAAGCTAAGCTTTAAGTCAGCAGTAACACGGAAGAGATGAATAACAATTGTATCAGAACTGCAATTTCTTCTCTGTTGGCGTCACCTTAGGGGGCACTCAAAAGAGGTAAGTAAAAAATCTGTCAGCGCACTCAAATATGTTTAAATATGGCTGGAGATTATTGGCCGTATGAAATTGGGTATTATAAAAATAATTTAAAAGTTTACCAAGTCAATTTGTGTTCCAGTTTATTTGGGTATATAAGCTTGCTAAAGAAAGAAATTTCATGTAAGAAAATCTGTCACTTTTGAATCAAATTCTTCATGACATAGAGCCTTCTGCATTATTTATCATTAGGAAAAGCAACATTTTGTATATTATTCTTCATTTACCCAAGAGAAAGCTAGAGTTTGTAGAATACCCAGACAAATAAATATATCCCCTGACTTGTGTTCAGTGATTGTCATTCTAGTCTTCTGTAATAGGCAAAATCATTGGCAAGTATCCTCTCTGATTCCATTGTTCTGTTTTGCCTTTCATTCATTGCCTTTGCATCTATTTTTTTGTCTAGTTTTGTGTGTGTTTGAGCCTTTTTTTGTTGATATCCAATTCATTATTCTATTTGTGCCTTTTTTTAAGCCTATTTTATATTTACTCACCTGTTTTTTTTTTGTGCTTTGTGGGCAGAGTCTAGCATTTCCACATGTTAACGCCTGATCCATCAACTGAGACTTTTTAAAAAGTCACAAAATTTGGTGCAACGCCACTCCAACTCCCCTCGTGGTGTATTTTTAAGTATGCCAAAATAATTTTTTTGAACCAAAGTTAGCAAAAACATAGTTCAAGGCAAAAAATCCAATTTTTTCATTTGCGCCAAATTCATGAATTGCATGCGCCATTTTGATGAATTTGGAGCCAAAAATAGCAACTAATACCTTAAGCCAAAAAAAGAAAGTGATTTAAAACCCCCCACAAATGATGAATCAGGGTCAGAATGTCTTTCAAGGAAAGAGATAAATCGGTATATGGCCTGAAACCTAGACAGATAATTCTTCAAATTCATCTGTGCTTTATTTCCTAAACTACAGGGTGGGCCATTTATATGGATACAACTAAATTAAATGGGAATAGTTGGTGATATCAACTTCCTGTCTGTGGCACATTAGTATATGGGAGGGGAAAAACTTTTCCAGATGGGTGGTGACCATGGTGGCCATTTTGAACTCGGCCATTTTGGATCCAACTTTATTTTTTTCAATGGGAAGAGGGTCATGTGACACATAAAACTTATTAAGAATTTAATAAAAAAAAAAATTTTAAAAATAGGGACATCCTTTTAAAGTTACAATTCAATAGTGTTTGAAAAAATAAATCATAGTATAGCTATGTGATAGCAAATAGTTATTTAATAAAGTTTCTTCTGTAAGCCACCATACGCATTAAAATTAGTTAACCCTGTCAAATTTTGAGGCATCCACCAACCATCTGATGTGTACAGGAAACAGCTGACTATCCCCATCTAGTTGGTGCTGTGGGAAAGAAGGTTAGTGCAGCTGAAGTTGAAAAGCTCAATCCTTCATCAGTTCTCCATAAAGGGAATCTGTGACCAGGGATTTTTTCCCTCATCGGAGAGCAGTATAATTTAGGAAAAGAGACCCTAATTCCAACGATGTATCACTTAGCTTACTTGGTGAAGCAGTGATGATAAAATCAGAGTTCTTAGATGTAGCATGCAGCAGAGCTGAAGAAGTTGCCCCCACCCTCACCATTCTCCTTATGTACATTGTCTATTGACAGTGAGCTTCTTATCAGAGGAGGAGGCTTGGTCGGTCTAGCAGTCGCGTGAGACCTAGGGCAGCAGTGATAATATTCTGGTGATAAAACGTTCATTGTAAGTAAACGACTGCACATAGCCTGATAAGTAACACATGACTGAATTCAGCGTTTTAACCCCTACATCATGATGGCCTCATATTACATAGCGAAAACCTGCTGACAAATTCCCTTTAAGACTGGGCATACACTTTAGACTTCTATCAACAGCTATTCCAACTGACTCCACTATACATATGCATGGTCATCCTAGTAGGAGTACAGATTTGAGGAGACTGTTAGGCCCCACGTGTCACAAAATCCATTATGAGCCCATGGTCATATTGCACGGAGGCAAATAAGATGACAAAGGGAGCCCACTCCCCATTTTGTCAAGCATCTTAGACATGGCTGCAAAGTGAAGCAACTAATGAGCTCGGAAAAGAGTAGGGTAGTTTAGAAAGCCTACAAATACCGCTCATTCCAATAACAGGGAATGGAACTGAGAGGACCATTTGTTCCTACTTCTGGTGGGCTCATTTGAAAAACAAACAATAAAATAGAAGCATATAAAAGAAACAATATAAGAAAAGCAACTCTAAGTTTATAGCTCCGCTTTCTGAATAAAACGCCACTTGACCATAATAGCGCAAAGGTCAAATCTGTTAAGTGAACAATGTGGTCATTGCACATGTTTAACGTACTGAAAACAGTTTATAAATTACTAACTTCCAGTCTAATGAAAAATGTTTGTTGTCATAGATATACATGTTCCTGAGGTACTTTAGACATGCTGGTTAAAAAGGTTAAAAGTTAATTTAAAATAATAAGAAATGTAAATGTGGCAGCTCATAAACTGATACGATAACAAATCTCTAAAAGAGGGAATATCTCCATGGATCTACTCTATTCGAAGATCTATAAATCATTAATAATGTAGTCCGAGCTCTTAACTCCCATTGCTCCTTCTAACGTGCCCTCTAATCCTTTCTAAACATGGACAATTTAACCTCTGTCCTGCATGCTATTTCTCAGTGCAAAAGGGTGCTGCAAAGAAAAAGCATTTCATTCATCATCTAAGTCACATGATGTAATTGAGAATACATATGTATGAAGCTACAGAACACCATAAGTGAACAGAAAAAAATTGCAGAATAGTAAAATAAGAAATAGATGAGTCAAGGTTTATTATGGTCCATCATGTGCACCTTCATTCAGGAGGTACTTTGTAAGCTCTCTTGCAAAAATATAAAGTATTGTGCATGGGGAAGAATGCTGCATTTTCCTATTGTCCATCAATAAATATCTGGCTGATGAGCTTTTACCAAATTGCCTGTATTTTCCTGAACCAAACTTGGTGAATTGGCCGGCTGCATGTAGTTGCCATCTTTTTCCTATAGGTAATACCAAGCAGTGCAGAAACGACAGTGGCCGTGAGTTGCTGCTTTTTTATTGTTTAACTCACATCACTTTAATGGAAAAAGTCTGTTTCACTCTCAAAACCACCCAGTAGAGTAATGTGGGTGAATCAGTCGACTCCATGCCAAATAAAGTAGTTGACTAACAAGCAATTTTATGGCAAGTGCCATTGCAGTTTTTGTCCATATCGTGACGACATCACGGCTGAACCTTTTTACTTTACCCTAAGTTTATGTTCGTTTCGTCTGGGTGATTTCATTTTCTGAAAATGAGCCGCACTTGAATAAAGAAACTGTTCACTGATTATTCCCTACACATCGCTGCTAATAATGATGGGGTATTGCAAATCAATAAACACATCATTATGCTCCAGGTTTGTTAGCAGTTAACAAAAAAAAAAATATATTGATATGGCAACACAATAAATGTATGGAGGGCCATTCATATACCATATGCATGGCTGAAGCAGAAGGATTGTTTCTAAGAGTTACACTACTAAATATCTACATGAAACTAGAAGCTTTTTATGGTTGTAAATAACTAAATATGTCCCTATAATAGTACAGTACATGCCCAATGAAGATAGGGTGAACATCAATATAGCCCGTGTAGCGTCGGCGTCCCTGCCCCCTGCTAGGCAGGGACGCCGTTCCCCTCACCTCTCCGCTCCGTGCCCGGCGGCTTCCTCCCGCTCTGCTGGCAGCGCGCGCTGCTTCCCGGCCTCTGTGCTTAGGGCGCGCGCGCGCTCCCCCTCTCTTAAAGGGGCCGCGCGCGCCGTCCTAAGGAGTCCCCGGCCAATGGCCGGAGGACCTCTCCATATATAAGGCACCTCCTCCAAAATGGAGGTGCCCGAGCAATGTTGTTGCAAAGCGTTCACTCTGCTTCAGCCCTCAGGTCCCGTTACCAGTTACCTGCCAGTCACCTGCCAGATTCCTGCTTGATACCTGCCTGATATCCGCTTACCTGCTTGCAAGCCTGCGGTCCGACGGTCTGCCTTCTGACACCTGTCAGTCTGTCTATGGACCAGCCTGCCCGCTCACCTGGGAGCGCTCACCTGTTACCTGCCTGCTAGCCTGCCTGGAGGCTCTGCCGTCACTTGCCGTGACCACCTGCCAGTCCAGAGACACTTGCCCGCTCACCTGGGAGCGCTCACCTGCTACCTGCCTGCTAGCCTACCTGGAGGCTCTGCCGTCACTTGCTGTGACCACCTGCCAGTCCAGAGACTCTTGCCCGCTCACCTGGGAGCGCTCACCTGCTACCTGCCTGCTAGCCTACCTGGAGGCTCTGCCGTCACTTGCTGTGACCACCTGCCTGTCCAGAGACTCTTGCCCGCTTACCTGGGAGCGCTCACCTGCTACCTGCCTGCTCGCCTACCTGGAGGCTCTGCCGTCACTTGCCGTGACCACCTGCCTGTCCAGAGACTCTTGCCCGCTCACCTGGGAGCGCTCACCTGCTACCTGCCTGCTAGCCTACCTGGAGGCTCTGCCGTCACTTGCCGTGACCACCTGGCCGTCCAGAGACTCTTGCCCGCTCACCTGGGAGCGTCCACCTTCTACCTGTCTGCTAGTCTACCCAGAGACTGTCCCTGTCACTTGCCGTGACTACCTGCCCTTCTACCCAGAGACTGTCCCTGTCACTTGCCGTGACTACCTGCCCTTCTACCCAGAGACTGTCCCTGTCCTTGCCGTGACTACCTGCCCGTCTTCCCTGGGAGCCACCCGCTTCCTTACAAGGACCGCCCCCTTGTATACTTGCTCAGAGGTTCCGCCTCCCAGACCCGTTACAGTCCGACCGCCCCATAGACATTGAATACAGTATCAAGATGCATTTTTTCCTACTGAATTCAAACTTCTCACTGTGCTTTAGCAATAGGTGGAAGTCACAGCAGTGGGGCCCCCATCTGTCAGATATTTATCACCTATCATATGAATAGGTGATATATTGCCCAGTAGGTTATATAGCAGGCATTTGTGCAAGACTATTATCACATCTAGCTCAGAGCTTCCATCATGCTTGATGAGGAAAGCAGGTCAACATTTAGCACAATTGTTCCCAATTATTTGTATTGTATCAGTATATGTGTAATCTTGCATGCAGTTGAAGGAACATACACTATGATTAAGAACACATTGTGCATCAGAAACTTGTTGGCATTTTGTTTGGACATTACTTTCTGACGGTTTAACGGCTATTTAATGATAAGAGAAAGAAGTTTTTAATTTGGAGGCTGGATACATCACTGAACTATATCCAGCATTTTTTTTAAAGTATAATGGTCTTTTAGATGTTCTTCTGCTTTCTATCAAAGTAGGATATAATAGAGGGAAACAAATAAAACACATGCCATAATTTTGTTAGCTAAAGATTTGTTTTTAAGACTTTCACATTGAAAGGTGAGATCAGTTTAAGTTCAGATATGACAAGTTTAGTAGGAGCCTGGGATGACAGCTGATTCCCTGGGAAAATATATGTCCTTGTATGAGCCATTCCAGAACTTTACTAGACAACCTTGTTCTGTTAACATGCATAATAATTGGAAGAGGAACTTGTGGATGGACACTAAGGATAACTGCAGACAGTTTCATGTTCTCCAGCTACACTTTTTTATATTCTTACTCTGCAAGTTGTAATGTGATTTGTTGTGGCCAATTATATGTAAATCTGAAACACTATGCAGGAATACATTGTAGATTGTGAAAAACAAAACATTTACATTCTCATCTTACATATATATAGAATATATTGTGCATGAGCTTGGTAAAATAACATTTTCAATCTCTAGAAAAATATTGGAGTTGTCTTAAATGTACAAAATGTTATTAAACTAGCAGAGTAATGAAAAAAAACATTTATGCTATATACATAGATGCAAATTAGTAAAAAAAATACTTTATTCAATTTCTAAATAAATTCGAAAGATATTATCACATCAGTTCATAAGAGAAAACCCAAAGAGATTACATAGGTTTAGTAATCAGAAAAAGACCTAGAAGGGACAATTGGAGATCAAAAGAGAGTAACCTGACCTTGCAACCATACCCTGGAATCATGCCAATTAGAGAGCTAGAATACACATGGCAAAAAATATAAACAATAATACACCGGGGAGAGTAGCCTACAAAAGAAACATTAGTGGCAAATATAGTGTGGAGCAGATCCTCATAATAAAGAGTGATCAAGAAACAAAAGGAACCACCTGATAGTCAGTGAGATACAGAATCAGCACCCAATACAGCATAGAAAAAGAGCAATATATTACTGCTATCACATGACATGGTAAAGCGTAATTGGAGGGAATATCAGACTGTATAAAAGCCAAAGTACTGAATGCAGCAGCCTGTTATGATAAACTAAGATAGTAGAATGTCAGAGCTCACAGCTTAGCCACAGATATAGTGAGAGAAAGCACTAAAACATTAGACAAATACTTTAGATAATTAATAATTTGGTATATACATACTGTAGAATGAAAAAAAGACATATACCCTTCAAGTTCAATCTTCCTTGACCAGTTATTCATTATCTATTTCTACATTATTTAAAGCCAACAACAATAAAATCAATAAAATTTGTTGTGAGGAAATCATCTAGCCTTTTTTTAAATGTTGATATAGTGTCTGCCATTACTACCTCTTGTGGCATTCTACTGACTTAATACTGTAACTGTAAAGAAACCTCTGCTATTTAGCTGCCTTAATCGCCTTTCATGACACCTAATGAATGTCACCTGGTCCATTGTATGGTCCTTGGAAGGAATAAGTCATGTGCCCATTCTTTATATTGACTACACATGTACTTATACATGTAAATTAGATCACCCATGAGGTATATTTTTTTGTATGCCAAACAAGTCCAATTTTTCTATTTGTACAACTTCAGCACTAAAGAAGAGGAGTGTAACAGTATGGGAATAATACAGAGATTCAATTGGTAGCATGAGAGGGATAGTAAGGCCACGACCTCACTATCAGTATTTGGTCAGTATTTTCTCTCAGTAGTGGGAGCCAAAGCCAGGTGAGGAACAATCAGAGAAAAGGTATACTAGAAACAAGTGCACCAATTCTGCATTTATCACCCACTCCTGGTTTTGTCTCCTACTCCTGAGAAAAAATACTGACCAAATACTGAACAAATACTTATAGTGGGGCCATGGCCTAAAGGTGCCAGCAGCAGGGCAAGACTCCGTGTGATTGATCAGTAATATGGTGTAGCTGATATTTATCCTGTTGCACTTAAATCACAACAACAAATTTTGTTCTTCATTCTTAATCCACTAGAAAGCAGTAGCAAGCTACAAAAAAACTCAAATCAGTTCCAGTCAGAGACAGTATGTTTGCTATTCACAAGTGACTGTAGTGAAATTTAACTGTGACTGTGTGTCTCAAAAAGTTTGCGTGTCTGTTTTACTAACCACATTTTGCATCAGTACAAAAAACACAAATAGATCACCTTGTTGAATGTGCTGCCTTCTTTGGACCTACCTATCAAGCATTTTATATTTTAGAATTTTTGGGAAGAAGGCTGAATTTTATTTAAAAATATAAAAAAAAAATAAAAAAAAAATGGAGACATTTAATTGTGTTTCGTTTTGCACAACTGTTTTAATAGTCCAAGTTCAAGTTCTCTTCCTCTCTGAAGAGCAATTTGCATATTTACTTTCCGAAAGGAGCATTGCACGGTGAAGAATCCTCCTTAAATTGGCATGCCAGAGCCAGTATGTCACTCTCCACAAGGAGAAATGTTACCCCTTTGACCTCAGTCCAGAGCCTCTCACCTAGCCAAATCAGATCTCATAATTTGCACTGATAAGGGCCAATAGCCTGAAACACTGTCTGCAAATTGAGATTCCATAGTCCCGGTGTGGGGAGCAGTGACTATTCCAGCAGCTGATCTCAGCAACTGCAGGCGCATGGCAGTGACGTCATGCGCGGCTCAAAAGCTGAGATCATCTGCTGGCTGAACAGGACGCAGCGCTGGAGCAGAGGGAAGGAAGGGGAGTAGAATACTTTTATTTTTGTGTGCATGGTAATGGGGATGGGGATGGCCATGCATACCAGGATGAGGGGTGCCATACATACCAGGATTAGTGGTGCCATGCATACCAAGCTGTGGGTGCCATGAATACTTATCTGGGCGTACCATGCATACCAAGCTGGGGGTGCCATGCACACCAGGATGGGGGGCCATGCATACCAAGCTGGGGGGGCCATGCACACCAGGATGGGGGGCCATGCACACCAGGATGGGGGTGCCATGCATACCAGGATGGGGGTGCCATGCATACCAGGATGGGGATGAGGGTACCATGCATACCAGGATGGTGATGAGGGTGCCATGCATACCAGGATGGTGATGAGGGTGCCATGCATACCATGATGGGGATGAGGGTGCATGCATACCAGGATGGGGGACAATGTATACCAGGATGGGAATGGGGGCCATGTATAACAGGATGGGGGATATAGATACAGAATTTGGGGACATTATCCCTATAACAGTGTCAGCAGCAGACCCCCTTCCCCATAATAGTGCATCATGACCATATTTTTTACTTAAATTTTTTTTCTAATTTTCTCCTCTAAAATCTAGGTGTGTCTTATAGTCTGAAAATATGGTATATATGAAAATTTCATTATTTCACAACAGCTTGTGTACCAATGCCATGTTAGTATGATACAAAACAAATAAGTCTTATGGCGACTGCTTAAAGTAGAAAAAGATGACTATGCGGCTCTCGGACTAAAAAATGTTGTGTAACTCTAGTATAAAAAAGCAGTCTGAAAATTTCCATCGGTCTCTTCACTGGTTCAAAAGACTGATTTCTTGACGCACTCAAAAAATTATTGACTGCTTCATATAACACAAGTCAATCACAGGCTCGCCAGGGAAGTCACTGATTATAAAGTACAGAATACTAAACCACCAATGATATTTACTGTAAAACATTATAAAAAGATTACTTACACTACCTTACAAATGGTAGTTGAACTGTACTGGTTGTGCAATGAGAGAATTGAAAGCTTTATTAAGGAAATACAAATTCTGAGATCTACATGAAATATTCATTTTGGTTGTCTCATGTACACACACAGACACACACTAAAGAGATTAAGTATTAAAAGCATTTTTATCCATTAAACAATATATTTTTGTTTTATTTTTCATAACCATACACATTAAAGAAATGGTAAAATTCAAATAGCTGCTACACTAAAAAGTTTGATGCTACTCATCAGAACATAACTCTCATTCCACTACTCAGACTGTTGAACATATTTCAACCAACACTGAACAAACCATCCTGTAATCTGAGCTACAGTTCAAAAGAAATGGGTCAGTTCACAAACAAGATTACAAGCTTCAGCTAAGAACTGTTACTTTCTAGCTGATCACCTCTAATAAACACTATACCCATCACAATAATATTTGCTTAGGAAAAAAAACATCTCAGTGCTGGTGAGCTGGCCACTTATTCAACTTACAAATTGACAATATTCAACAAGTATCTTCCAAACCCTTAATAGAAATAATTTTCTTCCTTCTCTCACTTCATCAAGTACACTTTTTGCCTTTGAACCCGTCACAGAAGATGTTACCAAGTTCATCTCTTCTTCCTCTACTGCCTGCACCAGTGACCCTATTTCCTCTCACCTCCTTAAGTCACTCTCCTCAGCCATCACTATTCACTTAACTAAAATATTTAACCTCTCTCTCTTATGGTATCTTTCTCTCCTCTTTCAAATATTCAGTCATAACAACAATACAAAAAAAAATCATCTCTCCACCAGAACTGCTCTGCTATTACAGACCTGTTTCTAATCTACTCTTCATCTCAGAACTCCTGGATTGCTTGGTCTACTCTCCTCGAATCTGCTATTTTTGGATAACTCTTCTTGACCCTTTATAATCTGGTTTTAAGTCTTTACACTGTACAGAAACTGTCCTTAGTAAAGTTTCTAATGATCTACTAACAGCTAAATCCAATAGTAATTGCTACATTCTGATTCTACATAGTCTCTCTGCAACATTTCACAATGTTAATTACCATCTCCTTTCTCACTATGCTCTACTGAGTCAGCCTTCAATATATCATTTTATCTTGGTTCACCTCCTACTACCTCTTGGATTATTGTTTCAATGTCTCATTTGCTGGCTCTTCTTACTCTTCAGTTCCCCTTAGGACGGGGTCATACAGCCGTTGATTCTCTCAATCGAGAGAATCAGGCTGATTACGCTTATGACACTCGTCTCAGAGTGTCAGTTTACTGTGCTCTGATTCTCTCGCGTGAGAGAGTCACAGCTCAAGTGCGGAGAACTTACTTCATTTCTCCTTCTTCCCCATTCTCTGTGCGTGTACACTGGACTGCACTTGGATGACATATTAATCCAAAGATTCAAGTGATATATAGGAAAGTTCTATAAAATGTTTGCATACTTTGTTGTAACAATCCAACTATTTTCCTCTAAAAAGATAGGTTGAGGTCACTTGGACATTAGCAAGGCTGTGTTTGCTTTATAAAGTGCAAAACAGGATCGATATACACCTAGGAGACCTCAGCGTGCTGCACACATTTTCCAGGTAATTAGATGCTTTTCAGTCCTGCAAATTCGAATTTAACAATTAGCTCAGCTCTAGTTTCCTCACATTCCACGCAGTGAGTAGCATATTGTATCTGAACATGTACAGATATCACCTGGTTACTAGTTCATGCAACCTTACATGAATAACATTATTTATTATTAAGGTGAATGGACCACACACTACAAGCATTTTACCATTTGTGTCTACCCTACATCTTTACAGATTGTAAACTGTTGCATGCTCGGTCTTGACTTCACTTGATTGAATTGGAGAGCTATGTTAAACTGTAATATATGATATTGCTTGCACATATACCATGTGAATTTTAAAGTACTATATAAATAAATGTATTATTATTTGTTGGGATCTAAGGGATAAAATTTCTCCTTGTGAAGAGTGACATGCCAGGTCTGGCACACCAGTATGAGGAGACTTAAACGCCTTGCATGCTCATCTGGGAAATTAAATATGCAAATTATTATGTTTGCTTAAAATAGAATGCAAAATAAGTGACAAAAAAACAGCATATAATTTTGCAGCATGTAATTCTACATACAAGTCAATGCAGTTTCCCTCATGTAAAGGCTCATATACAATGACTCAGGGTTCTACGGAGCCCAAAAAAATGGCACTCACAGGGAAACCCGACTAAACCATTATATGCCTTTGATTTTATACAAAGACATTTAAACATTTTTCGACAAAGTCCTGCAAAAACCCCAAAAACATGGGTTAAGTCTCTTGTGAATGTGAGGCTGGTTTTGCTTTTTATGCATGCAGAGTTAACTCCTTACAATTCACACTGACTGTGTGCTCTCTTGCTGCCTTGTCAATTCTCATCAGAGCTGGCGAGGGAGTGCACTGTCACTGTGCATTAAAAAAAAATATTGTATAGTGGCAAGATCCTACTGGGCATACTTCAGAATTGACAACCGTCACATGCTCAGTAGAGCAGGGTATAGGCCAGCCCCTGAAATGGACACTAATGACTCTTCATTTCAGGTTAGGGCAGAGGTTGCGGCAGTAACCGCAGCATCTGCCCCTGATGACAACTCGTTTGAGTATCACAGCATGCACTGGCCAGCGTCATCAAAGAGGAAGTAGGTAAAAACATATATAAAGCAATTAGATTGCTTGCGTAGTAAGGGAACTTTTTAATTAAAGGATATTAAAAAATAGATATATATTAAATAGACAGACATTTAGGATTAAAATAAATGTTAGCTTAGGGCCACCCCTTTACGTTATTGCTGTAAATATGATCTTCATTACATCTTCTTATAGTACCATATAATTCTGCACAGATTCTTCGTGTACATAGGTATGAGCACAGAAAAGAATCTGGTAATTAATGCCAATCAGATTCCAGCTTTTATATTTATAGAACCATAGTGGTTATGGAAAGCATTGCTCCTTTTTAATTATTTGCATTTTTGGTGTTTTTTTATTATTTTGTTCATTGACAGCCAAAACAATTTTCTATGCAAATGTGAAAAACAGGATAAAATTAGCTTCAAAGTGTGAAGATTCTGTATGCCTCAATTGATTTCTTACTAGTGCTAATTCTATAATTACAAGGAAAAAGAAATAGCTATTCTGTCGGAGACATTTTCTACTCTTACTGTATACCGTATATATCATTAGCTTCTTTGGATACAAGAAAATACTGAAGGCAGCTTGGTTTCTCCTGAACAAGAACCTTTGTACTGTAAAATTATTTGCTAAAGTATATTTGACTTGTTTAGGGCTGCTGGCACAGAATAACCTGAAAAATAAAACCGAGAGGCAATGCTAGCACTTTGATGGTAAACCACAGGGAAATACTAGTCTGCCAAAGAAGAGGTTAAGGCCTAAGAATTGCTGGAGGATTGGAGAATATGAGGCTCACTGAGTACAGTAAGGGATTTCTAATAAAGTAGCTATATTAAAAAGTTTATAGTCTCAAAGTCATCATAAATCAAAACACTATTTGAACTTATGAATAAATGAATGAAACATATATTATCTCATTTTCTTTTGTTACTTTCCTTAAATGTTATATGTAGGATTTTACAATTTTTTCCTAAGAACCATATAGGCAGAGGATAAGAAAGTCAATTTATTAGCTTATATCTCAATTAACTGAATATATATTTATCCACTAACTGAATAGATTTAATAACTATTTGTAAGACTACATTCAGAATTTTATTTGGTATGATTTGTTCATCAATTCATAGATTTTCTCTTTTATAATGAAATAAAATACAGTAGGTAATTCCCTTTGCATTTGAATCAAGTTTAAACAATTGCACATTCATATCAATTTATTTGTATACCTCCTAAAAGGTGTATTGGATGTCTTTTGTTACCGCTTAGAAGTACATATTGCAAAATGTCAAATCTATCAATTGGCAGGTATGTAAAACTGAATAAGTATTTTATGGAAGACTGAACCTGTGTTATAAAGTGAATAAAACAAGCGGATACATGCTCATACTCATGTATAGAAATGTTTCTGGAGGTAAAGAAGCAAGATAAGATGGCTTGAATAGAGATAAAGTACATAAAGAGATAAATAGAGATAAAGTAAAATAACAAAAGTAGTGGACATGTTTGAACTTTATTAAACTAGTAGAAGATCAGCTGGTCAAGTTGTACTTTTGAATGACACCATTCATTTGACCACATAGTGTACTGTAAAATGAGAAAAAAATTCCAAGTGGGGAGAAATTGTGAAAAAAAACACTATTCTGACATTGTTTTTTTAGGAATTGTTTTTACGGTGATCATTTTGTGGTAAAAATTACTTTGTAATATGATTCTCCTCATAAATATGATTATGGTGATCCAAAACATGTCCAGGTTTTTTATCATTTTAATGGTGAAAAAAAAATCTAATTTGAAAAAAAAATTTGGGGGGATTGTGTTGCCATTTTCTCAGACACATTTTTATTTTTCAGGAGCTGTGTGAGGGCTTATTTCTTGCAGGGTGAAACAACGTTTTTATAGATACCATTTTGGAATAGATATGATGTTTTGATGGCTTGTAACAGCATTTTTGTGGCATTGCACTGACCCAAAAAAATTAATTTTGGCAATCTTGAATTTTTTTATAACAAAGTGAAGGATTGATTTCATTTTTTTAATTATTTTACAGGTTTATACTTTCTGAATAAGTTAGTTAACCCTTTACAATCACCTACACAAAATCATGAGCATATTCACAGTATATAAAACCTATAAAAAAAGAATATGGCTTACACAAATCTGATGGAAATAGGCAAGTGCATTAATGATTTATATTTCCTAGGGCTAGAGAAATTCAGGTAAGGGTGGAGGTAACACACCCACTCACACAATACATATGCTCCAAATTTACTTTTGTCATGCTTTTTCATTTGACAATTTAATAATGCAAACCACACAGGAATGGCGATTATACGTTTCCTGCATGCTTTATCAAAATTCGATGTTTCACGTGCTATCCTCACCTTTTCCAACAAATGCAATTGTTTAGGTTGCAGTTAAGTTATGGCTGAAGATACATATTTCTACAGTCGTGAGAAAAACTAAGTACACCCTCTTTGAGTTCTATAGTTTTATGTATCATGACAATTAAAAAAAAAAAACATCTGATCCTCAGAAGATCTTAAAATGAAATCTATTAAAATTAAGTCAGAAGGGTGGAGCTTTTGCTTTTATTCTATTCCTGACGCTCCCAAAAGTATTACTTTTTTTATCATCATACAGCTTCAAAAATATGGGCCTTTTTATTTCGTGATAACCTTTAAGGTCAAGGAGGCGTTGCTGGCATGATTCACTGGAGGTATGTCTTTGGACTACTCTGCATGTTGCATTACCACCCTGTGATTCACAGTCCCTTGTTACAGACCAAAAAAGTAGTACTAAATAAAAATGCCCATATATATGGTGGATTATAAAAAAAACCTTAATACTCAGAGGAGCAGTGGCGATAAAAAAAAAAGAAGCAAAAATTGACAACTTAAATTGGTGACATGTCCTCTTTAACAGAAAACTAGGCCAAAATGCAGCATTATTTTGAGAAAAAATAATTACACCCCATGAATCAATACCTAAATTAGTCTCGCACATTGTTCTGGAGGAATTTTGGCCCACTCTTCTTTACAACATTGCTTAAGGTTATTGAAGTTTTTAGCTATTGGTATATGCACATCTCTCCTATGGTCCCGTGATGGCATTTCAATTGGGTTGCAAACTGGATTTGCCCTTTGCTACTCCATAATTGTTTTTTTTTTTCAGCCATTCTGATGTTGATTTGCTAGTGGGATCATTGTTCTGTTTCAGACAAGCTTTAGCATTTGGATTGCTAGCCTCAAATTTGACTCAAGAAATCTTCTTATAAAGAGGAGTTAATGACTGACTTAATGACTGCAAGGTGTCAAGGTCCTATTGCAGCAAAACAGGCACATATCATCACCCCTTCATCACGTGCTTGAGAGTTAATATAAGATGTTATGTTTGGTTAATGCCAAATATGGTGCAGGGCATTATGGCCTAATCTCCACTATGGTCTCAATTCTCCGAAGGACATTTTTCCGAAAGCCTTATGGTTTGTTCAGATGCAACTTTGCAGACTTTAGCTGTGCTGTCTTGTTTTTTTCAGTGAGACGCTTTCTCCTGGAAACCCTTCCAAACAAACGGTACTTTGTTAAGTCTTTTTCTAATTGTACCCTTCTGAACTTAAACATTTAAGATGCTGAGGCCTTTAAAGTCTGAGCATTATTTCTTGTTTTTTGAGCAATGCATACTTAGACATTGGCATGAATGTTTACTTGAGGAAAAGATAACCCCCCCCCCAATATGAATCTAAATACCCTGGCCAACTGAGAGCTGCTTATTGGCCTCTCTTTGGCCTCGCCAGCCCCTGTGTACATGTTGAATAAACCATTAAATTCCTGAGATATAACCTTGACATTACCTCAAAGTGTGAACATATCAATTTAACTGTAAGGCACCTTCATCTACAGTGATAATATCAAGCATCATAAGATGAATATGCCGATCCCTACAATCCACTGGTAAAAGGTACTCTGTCAGCAGGTTTTTGGTACCTCATCTGAGAGCACCATAATTTAGGAAAAAAGACCCTGATTCCAATGATGTATCAATTTGTTTACTAGGTGCAGTAGTTATGATACAATCAGAGTTTTTAGATGTATCATTAAAAGAGCATAGAGAGCTGACCCCTCACATACCACAATTTTCTATGTACATTGCATATAGACAGTAAGCTGCTAATCAAAGCTGGGGGTGTGGCTGGACCACTGGGCACATGAGAGATACTCAGATTGTGATAATGTGCTGCTGAGAAAACAGTCAATGTATTGAAACAACAGTACATATACATATACATGACACATAGCTGAAATCAATGTCTCAGCCCCTAACTTAAGGTGTTCTCAGATTACATAGGAAAAACCTGCTGACAGATTCCATTAATAATCATTAGGACATTGAAAATACTTGTATTTTTCAGACATTTGCAACTTTTCAGGATAATTCTTTATTTTAGTGCATAAACCTATGTACCCGATACAGTATACCTTTAATTTAGTTCCATTAAAAACTTTGATGATGGAGAATACAGTTTCTTTTGAGTTTCATAATGCACAATTTATATATTATTTTAAATACAATTATTTATTAAAATAAGCATGTCAAAAAAGCTGACAATCTTTTAAGAGGCCTTTTAAGAGTATTCCTACTCATTGTGCATTAGTAACTGTATGCTCTGCCGGGAATTTTGTCAAATAAAACGTAACATTTATGATGAATCAGAGACCTGGACTTGATCTCTCCTTCTTTAAATTGGGAAAGCAAAGTTTGAAAGTTGAAACATATTTCTAACTGGCAGAAGCAAGATTGTGCACATCTATCCAAACCAGTTTTACAGTTATAAATAAAAGTTTTTGGTTATGTGCTGTACTGTGTGGTCTTCTCTTTGAACGAAGGTCATGTTTAGCAGAAAACATGAGCCAAGTTCCCCCTGAGATGAAAATATGGACATGTGCTATGAATAACATTGTACTTTCAGAATTCAAGCTGACGGAAAGCTTCCTATCACATGTGCATAACAAATAAATCATTAGTACACAGCAAGCAAGTTAAGAAAACATGATTTTAGTGATTTTTCTTTTCATTTTAATTGAATGTGCTGTCCATCTATATGTATGTATGTATGTATATATACAGTTATATGAAAAAGTTTGGGCACCCCTATTAATCTTAAGCTTAATGTTTTATAAAAATTGGTGTTTTTGCAACAGCTATTTCAGTTTGATATATGTAATAACTGTTGGACACAGTAATGTTGCTGCCTTGAAATGAGGCTTATTGTACTAACAGAAAATGTGCAATCTGCATTCAAACAAAATTTGACAGGTGCATAAGTATGGGCACCTCACCAGAAAAGTGACATTAATATTTAGTAGATCCTCCTTTTGCAAAAATAACAGCCTCTAGTCGCTTCCTGTAGCTTTTAATGAGTTCCTAGATCCTGGATGAAGGTATTTTTGACCATTCCTCTTTACAAAACAATTTCAGTTCAGTTAAGTTTGATGGTCGCCGAGCATGGACAGCCCTCTTCAAATGATCCCACAGATGTTCAATGATATTCAGGTCTGGGGACTGGGATGGCCATTCCAGAACATTGTCATTGTTCCTCTGCATGAATGCCTGAGTAGATTTGGAGCGGTGTTTTGGATCATTGTCTTGCTGAAAGATCCATCCCCTGCATAACTTCAACTTTATCACTGATTCTTGAACATTATTGTCAAGAATCTGCTGATACTGAGTGGAATCCATGCATCCCTCAACTTTAACAAGATTCACGGTGCCGGCATTGGCCACACAGCCCCAAAGCATGATGGAACCTCCACCAAATTTTACTGTGGGTAGCAAGTGTTTTTCTTGGAATGCTGTGTTTTTTTTGCCGCCATGCATAACACCTTTTTGTATGACCAAACAACTCAATCTTGGTTTCATCAGTCCACAGGACCTTCTTCCAAAAAGAAATTGGCTTCTCCAAATGTGCTTTTGCATACCTCAGCCGACTCGGTTTGTGGCGTGCTTGCAGAAACGGCTTCTTTCGCATCACTCTCCCATACAGCTTCTCCTTGTGCAAAGTGCGTTGTATAGTTGACCGATGCACAGTGACACCATCTGCAGCAAGTTGATGCTGCAGCTCTCTGGAGGTGGTCTGAGGATTGTCCTTGACTGATCTCACCATTCTTCTTCTCTGCCTTTCTGATGTTTTTCTTGGCCTGCCACTTCTGGCCTTAACAAGAACTGTCCCTGTGTTCTTTCATTTCCTTACTATGTTCCTCACAGTGGAAACTGACAGGTTAAATCTCTGAGACAGCTTTTTGTATCCTTCCCCTGAATAACTATGTTGAATAATCTTTGTTTTCAGATCATTTGACAGTTGTTTTGAGGAGCCCATGATGCCACTCTTCAGAGGAGATTCAAACAGGAGATCAACTTGCAAGTGGCCACTTTAAGTAGCTTTTCTCATGATTGCATACACCTGGCTATGAAAATCAAAGCTCAATGAGGTTACAAAACCAAAAAAAGTGCTTTAGTAAGTCAGTAAAAAGTAGGTAGGAGTATTTAAAACAAGAAAATGATAAGGGTGCCCATACTTATGCACCTGTCAAATTTTGTTTGAATGCAGATTGCACATTTTCTGTTAGTACAATAAACCTCATTTCAAGGCAGAAACATTACTGTGTCCAACAGTTATTACATATATCAAACTGAAATAGCCGTTACAAAAACACCAATTTTTATAAAACATTAAGCTTAAGATTAATAGGGGTGCCCAAACTTTTTCATATAACTGTATATATATATATATATATATATATATATATATATATATATATATATATATATATATATATATTTTTTTTTACTTTTTACTTAGCCAATAGATGACCCAAATGGTGACAAATATTGCAACAATGGAATAGAGGGTGTGAAAACTGGCAGGTGACCAAGTCAGAGTAGCAGCAGGACATCAGTAGTAGGCAAGTATATATTTTTAAAGCACACAGGCCCTTAGTAAAATAAATAAAAAAACAACATTCCATCTATACAGAGCATATGAATGCCATTGCATTATAAACCTCGCTGTTGTACGTTTACACAAAAAATATAATTTAAGGATTTGGCTACTACCCCAATCCATATCTAATTGTTGGTGGTATGACAGCCGGTACCCATGCCAAATCACCCGTTATTGGCACTGGCTGGAACCTCTCAAATGCTGCCAGAACACAGCAGCTCTGTCATCTCTATACTGTCCATAGTTAGGTACTGCAAATGAATAGGAGCTGAATCTGTAGTACCCAGCCACTGCCACTATAGTTTTGACAGAGCTGCTATGTTCCGGCAGCATCTGAGAAGATTTACGGCAGCGTCTGTGATCGCTGATTGGCGTGGGGTGCCGGGTGTTGCAACCCCACTAATCAGTTCCGAGCGTGAGTCTCATAGAAATATATGAAGCTGTCATGCTTGGGTCAGGAGAGCCACGGTCTATGCATGGATCGATTGACACATATGTCTGAATGAGCCCTTACACCTATTTTAATAGATAACAAGGCTCACTCCAATGCCCACATTTCAAAATAAGAGTAGCGAAAATTTGCTAATTGTGACAATTTTTTGAGCCAAAACTATACACTATGCCAAAAAAATGGCACTAATGTCTTGATAAATTTCCCCCATTGTGTTTTTCCAGTGTTTCTCCTCCCAAGGCTCATTTTTGTTTCTGGGAAGCTACAGCATGACTTTAAATCAATAACAGTAATAACAATCATAATACTTTGTAACATTGCAGCTGCTTCTGGAGATTGTAACACATTCCCACTAGCTTAGCAAATTGTGCTAACCATGAGCAGTACATACAGAGAGGACAGCAATTATTTTAAAGGGAATCTGTCAGCAGGTTTTGCTATGTAATATGAAGACAGCATGCTATAGGGGTTAAAACACAGATTTCAGCAATGCCTCTCTTATCAAACCCCTTGGTTTTATTTGCTTCCACTGATTGTTTTAGCACCAGGAGCTTATCATTGCTGGGCCACAGCAGTGCATGCTTGCTAGTGTGCCACGCCCCCTTCTGTGATAGGCAGCTCACTGTCTATGGACATTGTATATACAAAGCCTAGTGGGGGAGGGGTTAGCTTTCTCAGCTCTGCTTCATTGCTAAATCTAAAAACTCTGATTGTATCAGAACGGCTGCACCCAGTAATCTAAGTGATACATCATTGGATTCAGCTTCTCTTTGCCTACATCAGGCTGCTCTCAGATGAGGTAGCAAAAACCAGCTGACAGATTCCTTTTAAGCATGCCATGATTTATTATGTATGCTGCACATCCTGGGTCACTCACACTGCCCTCAAATAGTCTTTGGTTCTGCTATACCATCGCAAATTTTAATTTGTCAAGATAAATAAACAGACAAAGTTACAATACTTTAAATGAGAATAAAAATTAGACACATCTAATGAAAACATCCCTAGAAATTCATTATCGACTGAACAATTTGCGATAAGTCTTGGATACACTTTTCATCCAGTTCTGTCTGTACAAAAGGTATGACACAGTGAGAATGCTGTGTACCTTTTTCTTCCATTCTACAATAATCACAGCCTCTACCGCAGCCTAAAATTGGATTATATGCAGTATTGATCAAACACTCAGCAAGCAGCTTTTGTGGATTGCTAAGAAAGTCATTAGTCTAAGTTCAACTGTGTCTGTTCTTCTTTTCATCGACTTGAATGTCATTGCACCATATCCAATTGTACTACTTGCTGTGTTACTCTGTATGAGATACATTCTTTATCTAGAGGAATGATAAAGGATTACATTTTCTAAAACTGAAAAGGATCATCAGATTGTTCCTGTGCTTATGTGCACCTGTCTATGCATGTAAGCTCTAAGCTAGGCCACGTAAAAAGAGATTTACCATGCAGAGGTGTTCCTACTCTATTATTTTGCTCTTGACAGGTCTATTCTCTACACGTTTGCATTATTTATAGCTGTAATGTTAAATGTATAATTACAGCAGTATATATTTCAGAGAAGAGAGCACAAGCAAGTAGTCAAGCAGGTGTTAAAAGATTATAGAGCTGGAAACAGATTTTAATTACTTTTAAAATGAATAGGTTTATTGTTTTGCATATTTCTAGGCACTATAAGTTTATGCATTTCTTTGCAAGTTGGCAAGGTAACATTAATTTCTTGTAAAATAGAAGTAACAGATAATTTTTATAATAAATAATTGAGCAGTATTGCAGGACATTTTTAATTAGAAGTAAATATTAAGGCCCAAGTTCATCATTAGTGACTTTTGGGAATGCATTCCACTTTTGACCACCTGTACCAAAATGGGCAAAGCTGGGGTGGAGCCAGGGCAGAGTGCTGCAATGCTGCCCCTACAAATTCATCAAAAATGTTGGTGTTCCTAACTCCAGAAATGTTACTCGGGTCACTGACTGGAGTGACATTTCAGGCAAGCATGGAGGCAAACATCACTGACAAGATGCACTGAATTCATTAACAAGAGTGTGCTTTTCATTGAATTTGGTGCATCTTATTCTTGCACGCCTCTCATTAACTCTGGCAACAGAAACACCAGTCTTAAAGAATTGGGGCCAAAAGGCTTATCTGTCTATACATGACTAAGGTTGAGACCAAATAGGGACTGATATGGCGGACTGAGCTTTAGCTGCAGCATGTTGATGCACACCAAGACCTCATTCAGATGGGTGTATTTTTGTTCTATGTGTTGTCTGCATTCGATAGACAGCACAGTGACAAAAATGAGTGAGTGTGCAAGTGCTCATGAGCTATTTTCCAAACAGCAAAAAAGCAGCATGCACTATTCTTCTTTTTATAGGGATGAAAATGTTAACTTTATTAGCAGACACTGCATCTGTCCACTGTACTGATTAGCATATGGAGGTAGTCACAACCACAGTTTGTGGGCGAGACCGTAATTCTTAACTTGACTTAGAGGGGTTGTCCCACAAACAAAATACATTTTAATCAATAGATCTTAATAATAATAATTTCCACAATTGAATGTGTTAAAAAATGTTCCTGTGCTGAGATAATCTTATAAATGTGCCCCTGCTGTGTACTGTGTAATGGCTGTGTCTGACCATTCAGGGACATGGTCTGATCATACCACATCTCCTGGGTGGGGGAGGGAGCAAAAGAGAGTATACAGACATTACAGCGGGGTCACAGCTGCTGCTTGCTGTGAGGTAAAACAGTTCCGCCTGTTTAAAAACATGTTTTATCTCACAGAAAGAATCAGCTGTGTTGTCTTAATACTCTTTTGATTCCCCCCCTGTCCAGGAGCTGTGGTATGATCAGACCATGTCCCTGTCCGGTCAGACACGGCCATTACACAGTACACAGCAGGGGCACATTTATAAGATTATCTCAGCACAGGAACATTTTTTTTTAACATATCCAATTGTGGAACTTTATTCCAAGAACTATAAATTAAAATGTACTTTGTTTGAGGGAAAACCCCTTTCAGACTTAAACTGCAATTATCCATTAGAAACATTTCATTGTGAAATCTAGATCTGAGAGTACAAATTAGTAGTGATGTGTGAAATGTTCATCTAACAATCATGCAGCATTTGTCAAGGAAATGCAGGATCAGCCATGAGTTTCAACATGATTGAACCTTTGTTGTCAATAGAGATAAGCAAGAGATGTCGGCAAGTGCCCCCCTACTGATTGTAAATACTTACATGCTTGGTGGAACATTCATGTGTATGGCTGGTGTGATATGAACATTTGGACAACAGCTATTGAAAATATATGGCCATCGTAAAGGTTGGAATTTGATTAGGGATCTTTGACCCATCACAATTACTGTTGCTCTACAATGGTCACATGACAGGTCAAACATCTGTTAATATAGAAGCAGCTGCTAAATGGTACTCTAGCATCTAGATTCCCCATGTAATGTCTCTAGGGGGTATTTGCATTGCTTTCATGCTATGCTTTTAATGTGCAACGAAAGTGTATGATCATAGCCTTGGGGGTACTTTGATGTCATTTGTTTAAGTTATGGAGTACTTGACTTACAAACATATAGAACCATTTCTCAAAAAGGGCAGAATGAATACCGAAATTTAAGACAGGAATTTTTACTAAAATACACAAATAAAATTTCCAACACGATGCGATGTAAAAATATCCCCTATATAGAGCAACATATATTTATCATCTATTTTATTATGTAATTATTAAATTAATGGTCCAAAGACTGAAAATGAGAATTTTGAGTACAGAATCTCTTTAAATTAATTTACTTATAATATACAGAGAAGCTGCAGGAAGACAGATTAGTAATGGTTGAGGATGCTATACAGACAGTATATGGACTATGACAAATAGGTGCTCATAGCAAGATGGAAAGCAAATACATTTACTCTATTTTCTGGCAATTCCAAACTATTATTTGCTGCATGTGAAAGCATGAACAGTGGCATTAAAAGAGCAACTCCAATATACTTACTGACTTGTATATCTGTCACTTAGATACAAATAGATTGAAAGAAAACCTAATGTATAATTATGAAATATGCTTGGGCAAAACTGAATACACTAAATGACAGCTGAAAAGAACAAGTGATTAATTGCCATGTAATGATTTAAGCAGGACCTTGGAGAAATATATTCTGAAGATTTTTCTAATCTGTCACAAAAGAAAATTATTGCTATGACTGGAAAATTTGATAGATGTCATCGAAAAATCCCTAATAATTAACTATCTTTGCAATCAGCCTTTTTGTTCTTTGCAATACAACAAAAAATAAATCTTTACTGGAAGTTCTATTAAAAGAATGAGGTCTCTAAGAATTAGAGCTTTGTTTTTAATATAACTTCTTGTCGAAAATTAAACATGCATATTTGTAGTATTATCATTTTTCAAGCAAAAAAGCATGAAAAAAAAACAAAAACATTCATTTATCCTATGGATGTAATGCTCACACATAGACTTGTAAGTGTGTGTGTAGGGGGGGTTGTCTGTAGCCAGCTGATAGTTTGAAGTCTATAACAGGAAAAAAAATTCAACATATCATTATACATATGTGTGAGTTTATCAAGGCACAATAAAAGGATCTACATTTTAGCACTTTTTTTTTTTTTTGCACAAAAATTGCAAAATTTAAAAAAATATTTTAAAAAATAGCAAAATAGTAAGTAATTTTTCACTCTAGCAGAGAGGTAGTGTAAAAATTTAATAAAAACCTCTACACTGATAGCAAAAACAGAATGAAGATCCAGCACCACAAATTTTCCTTTGAGATCTGGAAAAGACATGCATTATTCAATAGATAAAACATTATAACCCGAGGCCAGCCCTTAAAGGGATTTTCTAATTTTTGAAAACCTTTGCGCCTTGGCTGCAGTTTGTGTCTGTTATTGTCTGCAGAGCGAATGTCAAGTTGTCAGGCTGCATCCAATAAATGGGCTCAGCGATTCTACCTGAGTAGACAGTACAAGCACGGAGCCGCTGATCATATTGATTAGCTGCAGCGCTTTTGACATGATCAGTGTAGGAAACTCAGCTCTGGATCCAGGGAGAGTGAGTAAAGAATAGTTTTGCAGCTAGGGTACAGAGGTTTTCTAAAAGAACAAAATATCTTTAATTAAAGCTAATTTAGGACCAACACCTTGCATGAAATGCAATGCCTGATATACACTGTGTGGGCTTTAACAGGGTTATAATTTAGTTTCAGTTCTTAAGAAACATTCTGATGCTTGATCTTTACTTTGCGAATCACTTCATGCAATCCCAGTCCATGGTCCAAGTCAGTGCTCTCATTTTTAGACATGAGCTGAACAAATTTCCTTAACTTCCAGATTCCCTGGCGTGCCATTTGATTTACCGGCTTGGCGTGACATCAACAGTTCTAAGTGCAGCGCACGGGTGATGAAGCCCCAACCTGGAAAATCATAAGCCGAGCCTTGGATCTCAAAAGGTAAGGAAAGTCATGCATCTCCAGTCTAAGGCCGGAACTATGAAACGGAACTGTGCAAAGAGATCCACTCATCTCTAGTGGATACGACTGACTTTGGTATAAAACGTATGGCACATTAAGGCACAGGTATCTCTAGTTAGATTGGAAAAATGAAACCTAAAACACTTTGATAAATTTGATACAAATAAAGGGCAGCTAACCTTCACATTTGTATTCTAATTGCTAATGTATACAACCTGTATGAGATGTTTCATTAATAGTATCGCAATTAAGGGTAAATAGGAGGACCAAAAGTGCTACAACCCTAGAGATTATATATCCTGATATACTTATATTGAAAGGTATATTAATTTCCATTTTTTTAAAATGTACAAAAGGGAAACATTTTGTAATATATCTTGATAAGCAATAGGAAATAATTTAACTTTACATAACCTAAGGATAATAATAATAATAATAAATAATATTGTCACACAGTGGAAAAGAATTAAAGAATAGAGGGGTAAAATTCATTTAATACCAATGTAACTCCATTTTTTACCAATAGGGAAAAAAAAGGTCAAAACTGCTATATAGATTCCAACATGTTTTTATGTTTTGCAATAAACATACGGTTGCATGCCAGTTGAGAATAATTTAAGTCACAAGTTTATTGCATCCCCTTCTTAAAACCCCTCTCTGCAGCATAAATGTGTTTATTTTTTAGACGGCTTTCTAATTAATCATTAAAATAAAAAGTAAACATAATACATGTGTTCAAAAATAAGAACAATTAACCTATATACCCTACCGCCATACATTGTGACCCTCTCCTAACACTGTCACAAAAAAACTGTACGCTGGAGAAAGAATTTCCTGTTGGTTATTACTATGGATTAGAGGCCTGAGGGGACAGGTAAAGCACAAAAGTCTACATTCCATGGAGATATTCTCGGAGAGGAAAAGTTTAACTTTATGGCTTGTGTGCTCTTTAACAAATATAGAAAAGATGTAGAAGTCATATGAACCTCTAACCAATTTATCATAATATGTTGTCATTTGGTCACAGAATGGCTTGTGTTCCTAGATATCTTTGGAGACTTAAAGAGAACAATATATGCTAAATTGAAAAAAAAAATACGAAGAAAGAAACAGCAAGATTCAATGAATATTGTAGTTTTTTGCAAAGCAGTGTACTTGATACACTGAGATATTGGAATTATTTAGACTTGTAGGACATTTAGCAACCAATGACATTTAATACATGCTGAGCATATTATTTTATTTTTTTGCAATACATGCAAAACAAATCACATTTGTTACAATTTGTCAGGATCTGCAAATATCTAGAAATTTGACTTGAACTCATTTCACATTGGATTGATCTGCTCATATTCATTCAGTAGCAATACTGCAGACCATAAGAGCATCGTCAATTAAATATATTTTGTGATATAAATTATAAAGATAAATCTTTTAGTCTGTGTGCACATATTGCGTTTATGCTGCATTTTTGCTACTTTTTGGCATTACAGATTTGTCACAAAACCTGAAGGGTTTCTGGATACCAGCAAAGTGAATGAGGTTCCTGAAGTCTCATGCACACGTTGCTTATTTTTGACTTGCAGATTTGGTGCAGATTTAATTCTGTAGTATGTCAATTCTTTCAGCGTTTTTGATGCAGTTTTCACCCATACTAATGAGTGGGGGAAAATCTGCAACAAAAATGCAAGTAAAAAATGTAGCAAAAATGTGAATTTTTGCTGCTGCGTTTTTCCTGCCAAGAAATACAGAAATGGTGCAAAAATGTCTGCACTAAATACTTAACGTGTGCTCCTACCTTTAGACGACATGCACACATTGAGTATTTGGTGACTTTTTAACTTGAGCATTTGTCAGCCAAAACCAGGAGAGGGTGATAAATACATTAGTGGTGACGTGTTTCTATTAGACTTTTCCTCTGATTGTTCCTCACCTGGTTTTGGCTTACAAATACTGAGGTAAACACTCAAAAAATACTGCTGTGTGAATGTGGCCTTAACCAGGAAAATATTAGTAGAATATTGTATTAACTTTTTTTTTAAGAATCAAATCAGGCAATTGTAAAGGATTAGTACTTGCTTTATTGAATTGTTAATTCCACACCCAACCTGATGACAGGTAAGACACTGTTTCACAACAGAAAAATCTATTTTTAACCCTGTGCCACCCCTCCAAAGCATAAGATTTCACCATTCTATATAGACAAAGAAACCTTTCCTACTTACCCCTCTTTACATCTCTCTACAAGTAAGCAGAAAATGTTGCCATTTAAGATCTTTACTGTTGTACATCATGTGCAAATTGCCTTTTCAGAAAAGAAGAGAACTTGAACTCTATAGCGCCACCTATTGGAAGCAGTAATCCTACAAGCCGTTATTGATCCCTTAACGAGTCGTGCAACATGAATCTCAATTTGCAGACTGTGTTTCGGGCTGTTGGTCCTCATCAGTGCAAAGTATGAGAATTGATTTGGCTAGGTGAGAGGCTCTCTGGACTGAGGTCTAAGGTGTATTGTTTCGTCTTGTGGAGAGTGACACACCAGCACTGGGATGCCAAGGTAAGGAGACTTATTCACTGTGCAATGCTCCTCTGTGACATATAACATACACATTACATCTTCAGGGAGGAGGAGGACTTGAACTCTATAGTGCCACCTGTTGGAAGCAGCAATCCTACAAGTTATACATCACAAATTCCTTTGGATGAGATTTTTTAAAATATTTTTTTTAATATACTATTTTATCAACTCCAGCGCCCCTCCTTACTAGAGACACCTACAAACAGGTCTGATTGTTTTGAATGAGCACTTGCGGAACTTCTGAAGAACCAAGTGATCTAAACATATGGAAGCGTGTATGTGCTGTATGCATAAAGCACCTAATAAATATAAGCATTGTACTACTCACAATCTAGTAGATATCTGATTCATAGATTCAATTTAATCATTGCATATTGAATCATACGTTGAAAACTTTACAAAGCTATTCACCACTTGTACGTGATTCACTGGTGTTGGACTTCATCATGACTCAGGAACTGGGGTCAGGGTATTCTTGCAACTGCCTCTTATGGATTTTAAATATTTTTTATGCTACAGTTTATTTATATTTACATTATAAAAAGAACTCAATGCAAAAATAATGATACCGCACATGTCAATTTTCAGAATTCATTGTCTCCACATCATTCTCTTGTAACACGGCCTACTTTACATCCGTCCTTAGCCAATACATCCAATACATGTATTTACCAGAGGTACCATGCTTTAGAGTCTTATCTCATCCGGGCTGAGCCGCCAAACAGTTGTTAAATAGGCTTCACAGTCTCAGGCCATATCTCATTCCTGCTTTTAATAAAATCTAGAAACATGGAGTCACAACCACACTATACATTGTGCAGTTCCCTCTTTCCTACTTAAAGTTTGAGCTCCTGCCAATGGACAGACTGAATTACAAGCTGATGAGTGAATGATCAAACCATTTGTGGAAAGTTAGGCTGAAGTAAAAATGTGTTCCATGTTCCCTACAGTCAGTTGGTACGATTTATTTTATGCCAGGGCTGCTTTCTGCTCTTAATCCAGCTCTGAATAAATACCAGTTGACCTTTTTTTTCTACAGGATTAATTGCAACATGTATGGACTTTACTGAATGTAGTCAAAGATTTTCAAAACTGGGGTGTGCTCATGGATAAGTAAGGTGATGACAATAGGGTGGCACCAGGTCTCCAGAAAACCACCCATCCAATTAATTAGTTTCATACATATATATCTATATATTATATTACATTACACACACACTTTTTTAATCCATATTGAATCCACATCACATTTCAGTAAATCACTCCAAAAAAAAAAGAGACACAACAAAAGTATTTTGAAAAGAATAAATAAACTAAATCACGAACATTTCACATTCTCGGTGAAAGCCATAAATGTTTAATTCCACATGACTGAGTAATGGGTTTCATGGTTTCCATAAATATGCTATGAATGTATAAAATGTATACTTGAACAGGAGTGGCTCTGTTTATGTATTTATATCAGTTCATACATCATTTCCTTATGCTTGAATAAGAAGATGGCAGCTGGAACCAAGGGTGGACTCCGCAACGGCGATGACACACTTAGCTAATGGTCTACCACGTTCAGTAACATCAGCTTGACATATTGTAAAAATAAATTTTATAATTTTACCTCAGGATAGTGGCCAATATCAATATAGGTACAGACAGGGTGAAAAGCTCCAGTTCCACAGGCGTACAAGTGAGTGTGGTTATAAGATTTAAGAACTTTAATGAAATTTGCACATTCTCTCTGTGGAAATAAAAAGAAGATAATGTTAGTTTTTAGTGTTTTTCTAATGGACGTAATAATATATAATATAAAACAATTGCAAAAATAATAGTGCAAGCAATAATAATAATGCAGAATTAGGGAGCAATCACACATTTGTGTGAATTTTTGGATATGCTGCCTGATTTTTTGTCAGTACAGAGACCCACTGAGTATGACCTATTTATATCCTCAACATTGGATCAGAATATGACATGCTCAGAGTTTCATGGATCTCATTCTCGGATCCGTGATTTTCACGCATGTGTGAATGGTTCTGTGACACTCAATGGGTCCGAGTGCTGTCCAATAAAAATCAGACAGCAATCGGACATTTCACATGGATGTCTGAATGCACCCCAATATGTATATCTCCACATACATTTACATGTATGTATCTACTAATTAGCATTGGATAAAACAAGCAAGCAATATTAAATTAAAGATAAATGCACAAACACCTTTGTATACCAGGGTTTACCAAGGCTTTTCGGTATCCTAGTTTTTGGAGTGTGGAAGCAAACTGAAGCACTTGAAAGTAACTGAATCAAATGCAGGGAGAAACAGAAAAGCTTCATGTATATTGGGTAAGTTCAGAATTAATGCAGGTTTTCTGTGTGAAAATAAGCAATGAAATCCAGCACAATCTAAGTTGAAATTTAAAAAAAAAAAATCATCTACATTTTACAAAAATTTTCCAAGCCTAAAGTAAGCGGCAGTGTGGGTTTTAAAATCTACAGTACGTCAATAATAATCCCACCTGCTTGTTTTCCCTCCATCTCCCCTCCTCCAAATTCTTTGATTGACAGGTCCTGCTTCATAGAGCTAGAGAAGAGAGTGGAGATAGAGGGAAAACAAGCAGGTGGGAAGGTGTATATAAATGATTGGTCGCACCATGAAGCACAGAGCGGCTGCACTTGGTTTGAACAATCATTCTGGGCTGACAAAGTCCCTTTAAGGCCTTGATTTTGAGATTTCTTCTACTCTTCCGCTGGTGTATCATAGTCAGTGATAAATTCTCAATATAGACATTGTCCATAAAGATGTGATTTGATCTTCACAACATCAAACCAGACAAAAAGTGTATTGATTTTTGCATCAAATGGCTACTTTCTACCAAATCACCATATTTAACTGAATTTATAAATATTTTTTTTGCCATCCACCAGTGGTAAATCCAAGTCAGACAGGGATGCACAACTTTGCTATGCATTTGTATCAAATTATTACATCTATATTACCCTATGCTATATGATACATGACGTAATTATGACCCACGGCCCAGATTTTGCTTTGCTGTACTAATGTTTGTTGCACTTAGAAAGAAACACAGGTCTACTATTTTGTTAATCCGACTGCTTATCACAGCTGTGTGCAAACAACCGACCCTGAGAAAGAACAGTTCCAAAGGTGTTATGTGTATGTATATGTTTCATAACCACAGTACACCTCTCTCCTTATTGTTGGCGCTGGGCCTAAAAAGACATTGCCTCATAGGCAGAGTCCTTCACACGTCTAGATTCTCACATCTTCAGCAATTCAGTGGAAACAAAGGGCAGAGTATATCTAAAATATGGCACCAATTCAGGGGAAATAAAGAACAAACAGACACAAAGAGCATTTCTTTATTTGAGCATTAAGCCCCAACAAATGTGGTTAAAACGTCCCATGATTTATATTGTGTTATATCTACCAAATATAGTAACAAAACATAGAGATGCGCTATAAATGATGCAAAGATTAAGGATTGTAATTGTGAAAATTAACAAGTTATAGATTTCTTTATACTTGTTTTCATTCTTCTTAGCTTTTAATATAATGCCGTTTAGTTTTGTGATCGTTTTTATAGATATAGTCAAATATTAAACACATTTAAATCATAGACTTTCATTGCCCAAAGCAAATAATTGTTTTAATGATGCAATTATAATTCGCGACTAGAAAAAGATGTCAGACAAGTGTTTCTATAGGATGACCATCATGAATTAATGCTGTGTGCCCATGATGAGTATTTGGTGAGTTTTTGATTCCGCATTTTTCCCGTGTCAATAGAAATCTCATGCCCACCAAACTTTTTTTTTTAACTCAGCGTAAACTGACCTGTTTAAAATCCACAACATGTAAATTTCTCTTTCTGGTATGCTGATCTTTATGTGCAGATTTTCCCCATAGACTTGCATTAGATGTGAAAAACCACATATACGTCTTCAGTGCGTTTCCATGGTGGAAACACATAAAAAAAATGCATGTAATCCACACATGACTATAGCAATAAAGTTTTGTCAAAGCCAAATATCAGGAAGAATCAAAATCAAAGCAGCTTTGATTAAAACATGACATTCCAAACAGAGACACAATAAAAATGCATGTAAAAAATTTCAAGTAACTTAATTTACTTAATAAGTGCAGAAATGCTGCAGAAAATCTGTAACATCAAAACTCACCAAAAACATATCATGGAAATCTAGCCTGAATGGTTGCATAGCGATTGTTACATTTACATTGTTCACACAGACAAATAATCTGAAGTGTAGGCGCATACAACATTCAAATTCCAAGTGATACTATTTAATTTGAATGCATGAATTCGTAAAATATTGTCCAAACATTTCTCTTGATACTGCATGAACAAAATTAAATCAAATTAGAGATGAGAATTTTTTTTTCTATAACCACAAATATGTACTCGCTCCAGCTGAAAATTTGTACTTGTTCGAATGCTCCAATGGTTACTGAACTATTTATTGCCTTGAAACACGATCAACCCTATCTGGGGTTTCCAATCCTCATTTTTGTCAGTCAAAGCGTTGAACAAGATCAATTTCCATTTCCTTTTCACAATTTTCAAAAGTTGAACAAAAATTTTTTCGCTTGTCTAAACAATTTCATGTACAATGAACAAGTGTTTTTGATCACATCGTTCAGTTGTTCGACCTATTCACATTACAGGATTTTCTATAGTGATAGGTCATTACCGTTAGAATCTGAGGGATTATTGGCTGGTGTAAAAGCAATTTAAGAGATTAAAATGAGCAGTCAGCCAGCCCATGCACACACAACTTTGATCATGTGCTAACTCAGGAAATGCTTTCCTGTGTCAGGTGAACATCAAGAAATGGAGCTGCTAAACCCAGAACTGGAGGTGATGAAGGAAATGCCATAATCTATCAGCAAATATTTATCTCTTGAATATAAAAATTAAAGCTAAACACAGACCTATTTGGATCGGTACAGAGAGTTTTGTCATGTTTCAAGTGTCAAAGTAATGTCATAATATCTATTTTCTATTTCCTAGCCCATAGAAAAAAAGTTTAGCATTGGTCAATGGATGTTATGGGTGGAAGTGACAAAAAAAAATCCCTTCAAGATTTTATCAAGAAAGGAGGGACTTTTAACTGTATTGTGTACTTCTTGGTGCCTAGGGTACTGGCGGCCTCTGCAGTCTATCAGAGGTGACCAATCGCATAGGGAAAGAGTGCAGCACTTGCAAGCTCTTTGCCATGGAGCTAACAAGCCCTGCTTTGAAGCTTCCTGGACAACTGAATTTGGCCAAGTTCAGTGCGACTGTACCTCTTCAATGCTAAAAAAGAAAAATGGTCTGCGAGCATTAAAAAGATTGTAGGTTGGCTCAAATTTTCATGGACACATGCCCCTTGGCAAGCAGAAAGCTATGAGGCAGTGGAGTGCTGCACTCCTATAGATTGATCTTGAGAAAACACCTTTAAACAAAATATTTCCATGGGCTTTGATCTGTAAAAAATATCAAAGTGATGATCATCTACAGGCATCTCCATGGTCTATGCTGACTCAGGAAGAGAAGAAGTCACCATTCCAGTATCGGAAGGACCGATGGGGCCTGTGATTGATTGTAATGGTCAGGTTACTTTAGCAGAGCTAAAACCAACCAATGACTCACTGTTGAAGTCACTTGACTGATTACGTTAATCACCAGCCGAATAGGTTCTGCTGCTGGTGGAACAGTGACCTCTATTCTTAAGGTGTCAGTGCAGACTACAGAGCAGCCTACGCTGGATCCAAGTGGGTACCCATAGGTCAGTATCAATTAGTTTTTTACTCTTTCAAACGCTGAAAATATTTTTTTTTTATCAGTACAACCACTTTAACGGGACATTAGATAACTCATTATATAATTCTCAGGGAGCCTTACAATAGCTGATCCTACACCATAACCTGCAGTAATAATTTAGATACTAACCTACATATCTTATTATTATTAGGTATAGACACAGTATATTTGACTTTTCAGATGCCAAATCACAGGTGATTAAGAATTTTTAAGAATAAACTAAAATGATAGAGAATGCTTACTATACTGTAACATCCAAGAAATGAGCTACGACAATCTGGCACAGCGGTACTGTGAGAAACATGTACAAATACATTAATATTTTACACTCCGGTCTTTCTATGTTTTAAATAAACAATGAGAGCAAAGACTACAAGTTGGCATGTTCAGTAAACAGAAATATAACCCGGCTACACTGGAATGTATATTTAGCCAATTCATTATTTAAAGCACACGTCCTGCATATTCTTATCAATATGTCAGCTGGACTGTTTAAACTTTCTCCTTAGACTAAATTAAATTGGGTGGGTAATTGAGTCTTTAAATAAACTCTTTTTAGATACCATGCAGTTTACTGCTGTGGCAGAATACAAGTCTAACAGCATTCTTACTAAATCAATAAATGTTGTAATACTAATAAACCCAAATCCATGGCCTGCTGAAAATATATGTTTACAATGCAATTATTTGATTTGCGAATATTCTGGATTCGAATTACTGCAGAGAAAAATTGCTATTTGTTCCCTGTTTGAATAGAGCAGCAGCTGATAAATGGGCGCTGATGCTTTATTCAAAGTCTATGAGACTGGGATAACCATGGGTGCTTAAAAGGTAATATAATGTCTGCGGGTGTATCGGGGTCTTGAACAAAAGGCATAATACTGAAGCCATATACTCTTTTTCATCAAGAATGACATTTTGCACACCAGTCTTTAGCCAGAGAGTGTTGGATTAAGATGCGCCAAATTCATCAAGAGGTGTTAGTCTCTTAATGAATTGGAGCATCTTTCAGCTGCCATGTTAGAAATACACTCCAGTCATGCTTCTAATTTGCTTCTGTGTGGATTCAGAAAATTTGACACAATTTTCTTAACTATAATGGGCCATAAAAAGGTTAAAAAAAATCATTACTCACCTCACCACTCACTTCTTAGGCTCCTTGGGTCCTCGCTGCATCTTCTGACCCCTCACCTCTCACAATGGAATTTTCAAGCTTCTGGCACTGCCAATCTTCTGGGTGTCATGACGCCAAGAAGATCACGACATGCCATGACGCCATTGACCTCCTGCGGGCCTCTGAAGAACCCTACTGGGAGCCATGACACACAGAAGTTCAGCACAGTGGAAAAGGACCAAAGATTCCAACACGAGTGGCAGAGGATGAGAAGATGCAGTGAGGACCGGATGAGTGGCGGTAACAGAGGGGTTGTAGAGGTGAGCGGAAGGTGAGCGTTTATTTTTTGCATATTATGTTTATTATCCTCTGTGATACGGAGAGCCCCAGAGCATAAGGACATTCAATTAGCTGAGAATCACTTCTCTGCAAATCGAAAATCCTGGGAAAAAATGTGTGAACAGGTGTATTGGAATTTTGCCTGATCCTCTGATCTCATCTCTAATTTCTTGAGATGCATTGCTGTTATAGAGAAAGTTACTTTTTCATTATTCTGCTTACATCAATAAAGTCTAATTCACACATCCGTGTTTAAACACATATGTAAAAAAATGGTACTGGTGTGATCAATGCTTTGGATTAGTGTGTCATCAGGGTTTTTCATGGATGAATAAGCAAGTAAATTACAAAGCTTCTCATATTTTTTGCCATGTTAAGTGCATATAGCACATGTACTTGTTTTTCACGGACCCATAGACTTCTATGGGCTCTTTTCATCAGTGATAGTGGAAAACGGACTTGAGTTTTGCATATAAGCATGATAAGTGAAAAAACACGGACATGTGAATTTGAAACACAGATTATAATGGGTAAGTGTTGTATCTGTGAATAAAGTGGATAAAACACATCCATGTAACAAGGACATGTGAATGAGGTCTAAGAGTAATCTGACTGTGTGATCAGATGATATTAGGGCAGCACAGTGGCTCAGTGGTTAGCACTGATACTCTGCAGTGCTGGAGTCCTGGGTTCTCATCTTATTTATGTGGGTTTACTACGGGTACTCCAATTTCGTGCAGCATGTCAACGACATACAGTTCGGGTATTTAGATTGTGAGCCCCAATGGGGACGTCGATGTCTGTAAATTGAATTAATGCTGCTATATGAGCGAGTAAAATAAATGACTTTTATGGAACATGTAGTTAAATTTTCAAAAAGGAAAAAGCTATAAAACTGTAAAATGATTTTATTTTTATTTTTATAATACAACAACATTCTCCTAATGTGTATAGTTATATGTATAGTATGAATTATTTAAGATAACAAAGCACACAAATTGTCTTTTTTTGTCTTCCATTATAAACACTTCTGGGCATTATAACTAACCTTCTTCCAAATCAGATTAGTAATAAACAATCACTATAAGACATCCATAAATGTATTAAACAACAAAGCGTTGGTGAATCCAGCCTTATATACAGAGAACAATGATTCGGCTATTTCTGGCAGACTTTGCATGGACAGTTACAAAAATAAAGTCTATCCATCTGTCAAACATCTGCCACACACAGAGAAATTCAAACAAAATGTAGGAATGTTTAGATAGATCCCATACATTATTTTCTCTGAAGAAACTCTATATTTGCTTCCTTTTTGGCTAGAAAAAAAGGAGGAAAAAATTAAATAAAGTCTAAGCAAATTGCATATGTCAGTAATGAAAACTATGTGTAGAAGAGACATTCTCTAACTCAGATCTCATCTGCACAACACTAAAAGGGATTGCAAGCAACAGTTAACATGATGTGTTCAAAGCAAAGAGAAGGTATTATAGCTTAAGAAGAATTTCCTCCATCAAATAAAAAAACCCGTGACCAAGTCCATAAATTTTATTGTTCTGTCAAATTGCTAAAAATTCTATAGGTTTTTCTTAGTTGCTTTTCTTTAACCCTTTAAAGAGATTGCCTACTGCTTAGAAATTGATGAGTGACCTATCCTCGAAATAAACTATCAATATTAGATCCTTGGGGGTCCAACACCTGTCACCTCCATCGATCAGCTGTTTGCAGTGAAGCTGTATCATGCTTGCTCAACCTGCTGATTCTGGTGATTGGGAAGTGTCACAGCAGTCAGACCCCCAGTGATCTACAAGTTATCACCTCTCCAATGGATAGTGAATATTTTATCATGTCTGCAATATTCCTGTAAAGATGTGAGTTTAGGTCCACAGGAATTTTTCATTTCTGTCTCACAGCATTCAATAAACCACAAGTTTATAACTTTTACAAAGCTGTTAAGGGCCTTTTTGGGGATTGAGATGAAGACCTTTGACAATTTACAGTGCCTACAAGTAGTATTCAACCCCCTGTAGATTTAGCTGGTTTGATAAGATGCAAATAAGTTAGAGCCTTCAAACTGCAAACGAGAGTAGGTTTTATGAACAGAAGCATAAATCTTACAAACAAAAAAGTTATGTTGCTCAGTTGAATTTTATTAAATTTTAAACATAAAAGTGTGGGTCAATTATTATACAACCCCTATGTTTAATATTTTGTGGAATAACCCTTGTTTGCAATTACAGCTAATAATCGTCTTTTATAAGACCTGATCAGGCCGGCACAGGTCTGTGGAGTTATCTTGGCCCACTCCTCCATGCAGATCTTCTCCAAGTTATCTAGGTTCTTTGGGTGTCTCATGTGGACCTTGGGTTAAGGTCAGGAGACTGACTAGGCCACTCCAACACCTTGACTTTTTCCCTCTTGAACCAGGCCTTGGTTTTCATGGCTGTGTGCTTTGGGTCGTTGTCTTGTTGGAAGATGAAATTACGACCCATCTTAAGATCCTTGATGGAGGAGCGGAGGTTCTTGGCCAAAATCTCCAGGTAGGCCGTGCTATCCATCTTCCCATGGATGCGGACCAGATGGCCAGGCCCCTTGGCAGAGAAACTGCCCCACAGCATGATGCTGCCACCACCATGCTTGACTGTAGGGATAGTATTCTTGGGGTCGTATGCAGTGCCATCCAGTCTCCAAACGTCACGTGTGTGGTTGGCACCAAAGATCTCGATCTTGGTCTCATCAGACCATAGAACCTTGAACCAGTCTGTCTCAGAGTCCTCCAAGTGATCATGAGCAAACTGTAGACGAGCCTTGACATGATGCTTTGAAAGTAAAGGTACCTTACGGGCTCGTCTGGAACGGAGACCATTGCGGTGGAGTACGTTACTTATGGTATTGACTGAAACCAATGTCCCCACTGCCATGACTTCTTCCCGGAGCTCCTTCCTTGTTGTCCTTGGGTTAGCCTTGACTCTTCGGACAAGCCTGGCCTCGGCACGGGAGGACACTTTCAAAGGCTGTCCTGGCCGTGGAAGGCTAACAGTAGTTCCATAAGCCTTCCACTTACGGATGATGCTCCCAACAGTGGAGACAGGTAGGCCCAACTCCTTGGAAAGGGTTTTGTACCCCTTGCCAGCCTTGTGACCCTCCACGATCTTGTCTCTGATGGCCTTGGAATGCTCCTTTGTCTTTCCCATGTTGACCATGTCTGAGTGCTGTTCACAAGTTTGGGGAGGGTCTTAAATAGTCAGAAAAGGCTGGCAAAAGAGATCTTTAATCCACACATGTGAAGCTCATTATTCTTGGTGCCTGAACTACTTCTTAATACTTTTGGGGGACCAAACAGAATTCTTGTGGTTTGAGGGGTTGAATAATAAATGACACTCTGAATTAACTTTTAACGTTTTTAAAAAAAATAAAATAAAAAAAAAAAATTTGCTGCAGTGCATTTCCCACTTCCAGGCTGATCTACAGTACAAATGTCACAATGCCAAGTTAATTCCGCATGTGTCAACCAGCTAAATCTGCAGGGGGTTGAATACTACTTGTAGGCACTGTATTTTTGCTGTGCAATACTAGGAACTTCTGCTATACATCAGTCAAAAAAAAATTGAAAGGTATATTCACACAAGGAAGATTTGTTGCAGACATTTTTGTGACTCATTTATTTTGCGGAGTATGTTCCCAAATGCTGTAAGGTTATCTTACCTGAAAGACTTTTTGGCCCATGTTAACCTGCATGCGTGTTAGTTTGTCTTTGCATTTTATGGTCTCCTACTTTATTAAGCTAGATGATTAAAGAGGTTGTCCACTACTTTTTCATCGATAACATATCCTTAGGATAGGTCATCAATGTCTGATCGGCCGGGGTCCTACACCCGACACCCCCATCGATCAGCTGTTATCATGTCAGAACCGGCCGGAAGTACTCACTTGCGGAGCTGGCTATCTACTGGTAGTGGCCGAGGCGGGGTACTGCTCATCCGCCTCTTCTTCAAATCAATAGGAGACAGATGTGTAGTATCCTGCAGCGGCCACTATCAGAACACTGCCAGCTCCGCATATGAGTACTTCCAGCCGGCCTATAACACCTATAACAACTGATTGGCGGGAGACGCCAGGTGTCGGTCCCTGGACGATCAGACATTGATGATCTATCCTTGGGATAGGTTATCAATGAAAAAAGTAGTGAACTTCTTTAAATGTTAATTGAGCTATATTTGCTCAAGTTTTAAGCAGAAGAGCCCCTATATATTTAGACCTAGTCAGGGGGAAGGTACTTGTGCAGATTTTACTGAAGTACCATGGGCAAGTCAGCATTGTCAATCAAAAGAGAGGAAAATGGTGAGGCACAACAATTAAAGGGGTGCAGTGGTGCAGAGTGAAAGGTGCTCTGCTGGGAACTGCTGATCTATGATAGCCCAGATACTGACCACCATTGTACAGGATATGATAATCCCCCAGATGTCATTGCTGCAGGGAATTCCGGTGAAGATTGCTTGGCCACACAAAAAATACATAATCCCACTCTCTGATGCTTCAGCAGTGTGGGAAATGGCACCAGGCAAATTTTTTTGTGAGCCGTGAATCAAATATCAGAGTGTTCAAATTCACGTGAAACTGGGAATTTCATGAAATTCAACCTAAACGCCTCCGTGGATCGATCCGCGCATCTCTAAAAACTAGATTACAGGAATAATTTATAGGGGGTAAGTCCTCTATTTGACTATCTGCTTAGTTTAAATTCACTTTTGGGGCAACAGGCTCTTTAACATCTTGGTTAACGTAGTTGCAAATGCATTTAGTTCTCAAGTAACTTATTACTCAATGTATCAAGTTGGATTTTTTTTTCTTCAAGCAAATGATGTAGTAATGATAATGAGAAAAAACAATCAGCAAAACCACTTATAGATGAAAAATAAAGCTCAGTAAATAAACCCTACACAATACACAGTGGGATGATTTATCAATGATTATGCATCTGTACTAGTGTAGACTACATGAGTATGCACATCTCTTGAAGAATCTGCAGCTGTCGTACATATATTTACATCGAGAGTGTACATTGGAAGAATTTCCCATATATACATCTGGCAGATGTCTCCAATAGATGCCACTGTACAGTGTGTACACGCATATAGTTGCATCCACCAAGTTTAAAAAAAAAAGTAAACTCACTGTACGTACTTTTAGGGCATGTCTCTGGATAGAATTGTACAGATTAATATGCTATTCTATAAAAAAAACAGATGTATCAATGTGAACCACCTGTACATGGCAGGAGTCTTCCAGGAGCATATACGCAATTGAACATGTTTTCCAACATTTTTTAGTAAGAAAAATGAGGGAATTCCTTGATAAATAAGTTGCACTCGAGTCCCAGCCAATTTTTCAGACACATTCACATGGGCACATGGTTCAGAAAGGTTAATTGTATGCTTGAATGCCATATTATACAATGCAAAAAAGCTGAAAATAAGCTGTAAATATATTAGCTTATCTGCCCTTCCCCACCCTGAGCAGCTTTTGAGACTTTAGGGTGCCGATATATTCAGGAGAATTTGTCAAAAAACTCCACCACCTTTATTATCCTGCTTGTAATAATTACATGTAGATAAATATTCCCAAGTTTTTGTTTCTACTAAAATTCACTTAATTTCTGACATATATTTCTACTACAGTTTCTGATCCCATCAGCCATGGTTTTTACTCATTGATTTCTCAGTCAGTAAATTCCCCATTGAGCCATTTCTTTGCTAAAACTGCGTTTGTGTTGTAGGTTTTTACCATCTAGTTATAAAATCATCATGAAGTCTGAGCAAAGATATAGAGGTCAGCTTGTTTTACATGGATTGCAGCAATGTCAGCAAGTGCATAGTCTTGAAAAGAAACTAATCCATCTGCATTTTGAATATTTATAAAGTGAAGGATATTGCAGGATTTAGGCCATTGTATATAATTATATATGCAGAAATATAGCGCGACACATTGCTTTATACCGGTGTTTCCCAAACTCCAGTCAGTCCTCACGGCCCCCAACAGATCATGTTTTCAGGATTTCCTTAGTATTGGACAGGTGATGGAATTATTATCAAGGCATTAGAAATGTCATCAGGTTCTCTCACCTGTGCAATACTAAGGAAATCCAGAAAATATAATGTGTTGGGGGTCGTGAGGATGGGAGTTTGGGAAACACTGCCTTATACAGAGATATGATATTACCATCAGTGCTAATTTACAGTGATATTTCGAAGAGGAAAGTACTTCTTTATCCAAATGATTTCAGAGATAATGGCAGTGCAGTCAGGTGTCGAAATCAAGCAGGTCATGAAAACCAAAGTTACAGAAAAGTATTTAGATAATGTCATAATTTTACTATATATGTGGTTGCATAGGCGAAATGACACTTTATGTATTTCTATCATGCCTTTGCTACAGATCAGTAATTTGCTGTATGACAACTATGGCTTGTATTCCAGAATATGTGCATGTCGGTTAACTGAAGCAGTAGGAAATTGGAGCTTATAATAGTTTCTGTGTCCTTTACAAATGAAAATGAGAAAAATGGTTATTATTTATGGTAATTTGACTATTTTATTTAATAAGTACCATCTGATTTCCAGCTCACTATAGGAAGTTCTACTTTGTTGAATGGCCGTCTTGTAATGAATAGCATGTACTGTTTGTAGCAACTAAAGTAAAAGAACTACATTTAGTCTTGGAAAACACAAAAAAGGAAGTCTGGAATATCTAACTGGTGATAACCGAAGAAAATAATATTGGTTATATTTGTATTTCTCTACAATCAGTTAAGATTTTGAAGAGATTGAGCACAAATTATGAGCAAGCACATGGGGAATGTATTTACAAGGGGGCAGGTAAAATATTCTATGCATTATTGATTTTCATTTATTTTGACATGTTAATAAAATAATAGTGTATTTTTTTTTACCAGGGTACATGACAAATTACTCACTTATGCAGCCTCCAGCCCAACTGACCATAATGATGATGAGAATGCTTTGCATAAATTATAGGCATATATAAGACAATACAGTATGTGTTCAGTCTTCTTCTGTCTGGAAATCAGAGGCAATTTAAACAAATTCCATTCACTCCCAAAATGTATGCTATCATATCAAGAGATCAGCAAACTAAATGAAGCAAACCTTATTTAGCTTTACATACTATCATTAAAGCACCAGCCAAGTAACATAAACATCAGTCCATCCAAATGGCAACATTTTATCTCACATGCGAATAGTTTGAAATGTGGAATTTTTTACAATGTACTGTATGTTTTTGGTTTAGGGGAAATGCAGATTGTCCATCAAGAGTTCATAATGTAAATTAGCTGCAGATGTTGGGTTTTAAAACAAATGTTCATCCCATCTTAAGACACAATGCTTGCCCTCACTGTTCTCTTTCCTCTATAATGTCTCTTGAAAAGGTCTCATGCAGACGTCCATATTTTTTCCCTTACATAAAAAACTAACCAATTCTCATCAGTGTGCTAGATCTGAATTTCATTAGCGTTTGGTCAGTTTGCCCATTTTTAGCATTTGTGATTTTCATGGATACATAGAGTTTCATAGGTGATTTTGATTCCTGACTTGTATCATTGATAAGTTTTTTTTCTGGACACACAGTCAGCAAAAAAGAACAGACTTGTTATTAGTACTGTACATGGGTATATGTTCTATACATGAAAAATTTCACTAAAACGTGTAAGTGAAAAACAAAATAAGTCTGAATGATATCTAAAGCTGAGCTTCAGAGTTTTGGGGTTATCATAACCCTTGACCAGTACTAAGAACTAATCCAATATTTACAGCCAGAACTATTTACCTTTCTCTCACAGTAATCGCTCTGCTTTATGTTACCTGTCTCATCTATTGCATTATTTCTGTGTCCTATTGTGTATAAGTATGTGACTCTTCAGATTTTGTGTCATACTATGCCTGATGAAGAGACCTGAGTAGTCTCGAAAGCTTGCAACGTGTTACCATCTTTTCAATTAACCATTAAAAGGTATCAGCCACTGAGGACTGTCAAATCTTAATATTTATATAAAGCTGATAAATTTTTAGGTCAGGGTCCCACTAGCGTATAGCATCCGATGCGATATGCTAATGACACTTGGCTCAGACTCAGCTGCGAGTTTAAGCCAAATGTCAATGCACTGTGCTCCGCTTCTTTCGCATGAGAGAATCACAGCACAGGTGCAGAGGAGACAAAGAAAGTAATTTCTCCATCTCCTCCATTGCCGGTATCCACGGGAATCACACTGCTTTGGGTGACATCCTATTGCAGTGCGACGTTTCACACGCACCCATAGACTCAAGAGCCCCATAGCAGCTACAAAGTTAGCGCTATCATGAACTCTCCTGAGGTAGAAGCCAAGGCACACCAGAGGATTCTCTGGTGGGACCATACAACCCTGCCGAGAAGTAGTCCTGGCTAAGAAAAGTGTGTGGGAAGGTTCCCGGACACTATGGCTGCTTTTTTACTGAGGAGGAAACACACACCAACACGGCGAGAACATACAAAGTCCTTTCAGATGTTTTCCTTGCTGGGATTTGAACCCAGGATCCCAGTGCTGCAAAGCTTCAGTGCTAACCACTGATCCAATGTGCTGCCATTCACCCTATAATATCTAACAGGCTGGAGAAACTTGCACCTACTGCCACTCTATCTTCAGCTCCTTTGTGAGAAAATGTATTTGGGCAGCCACTCAAGTCTACCAAATAAAATTCCTGAGAAGAAAATTGGGGATGGCTTCGCTACTGGTACTGGGGGCAGTGCTAATACCATGGCGTCGTACCATAGTTTGCTGGAAATATTCCAGGCTGGTAGGAGGCAAGCAAATTCCAACAGAAAAGTACCAGCAGTAATGTTCAAGTGCAAGCAGCTTTAGAGGACTTCCTGGGAGAAATGACACCTCGGCACTATGAACTCTCCTGAAGGAGAAGCCAGGGCCCGCCGGAGGAGTCTCCGGTTCTCTGGTGAGCCCGTCCAACCCTGCCGAAAAGCAGCCCTGGCTTAGAAAAGTGTGGGGGAAGGTTTCCGGACACTCTATGGCTGCTTTTCTAATGTGGATCGGCCATGCTTATGCATGTTATTTCTAAAAACGCATTACAGATCAGGCCATTGTCCAACTCTGTATTCAAGAAATTAAATGCGCAAAGAAAGATATGTGTGTGTGTCAAAGCACCACCGACAAGTGAAAGTTGATGTTGGACGGGCTGCCATTGCTTCTGCAACAAGCTCAATTACAGGACTTTCTTGGAGAAATGACACACAGGGTACATATGGTTTCCCTCTATGCCAGTCCTTTCACCGAGCTAAACACAACTCTTAGAAAAAAAAGTTGTGGACTGGCTCCATACCGTCCCTGGCCACATTCACCTGTCCACGTGTTTGTGGTTAGAAGGTCGTTCTCAGTAAGTGTACTGGGGAGGGCACTGGTAATGTTGTGGGACCTGTGCTTGTGGAAGGCGGAGGCGAGACCGGGAAATATAGTGGCGGCTGGGGACAGAGTATGGACACCCGGCTGCCGCTGGCATGAGATTGTGAAAAGTTTCTGCCTCCACAAGCCTAAAAGGCCACATTTCAAGTGCAAGCAGGTGTCAAAAATTGGTCAGTATAATATTGCAGCCTGTGGGTGGGTGGGTGGCTGCCTGCATACTTGCGCTTGCATTCCAAGGAATGGGGTAGGGACAACTGAACGCTGCAGTGGGACAAGGACGTGGACGGTGATTGTTGCAAGTCTGCAACGACAGGTGTATGGCGGGAGGCATTTTTGCATGCGCCAGGGATCACATATGATGGGCACACTTTTAGGCAGTGACTTGGGAATCAGAGATGCTTCCAGAGGTCTTCCTCATGCTGTTCCCATGTCTTTTCAGTACTGTATGCATGTGTCTGATGATGTGTCACACACCACATGGCCAGATATGGTTGTAAAATGTTAAAATGACATTTCCTGGTGAATGCATTTGTCTTGGTTCAAAGCAATTCAAAAGTGCAAAAACGCTATGTGTGAACATAGCCCAAGTTGTGGAGGAGTATTTTTTTTTAGGTTATTTATTTCGCCTTATATACATGGCATTAGCCTGGAAAGGATGTTCCTTACCATATTTCCTAGGAAAATACAATAAAACATACAAAAATGAAACCAAAATGTAAGTCCGTAAAAGTGGCATAATACTCTGACCACGTTGCTGACAGCAGTGATCTGGGAGTCAGAGATGCTTCCAGGGGTCTTCCCCATGCTGTTCCCATGTCATTTGAGCACTGTTCCCATCGATTTGGGCAATTTTTAGGCCCTCTGCAGAGAACCGGGGGGAGCCGCCTGAAAAATGCTCGAGTTTCCCATAGACTTACATTGGTCTCGTTGCTCGGCTCGAGCACCCGAGTATTCCAATTTGCTCGACCCAAGCAACGAGTACCCGAGCATTTTAGTGCTCACTCATGACTACTAATTATGCATTGTAATCATTTTCCAAATGTTTGTCCTGAGAATACATAAAACATAAAAATAGGATTCATTCACATTAGTATATTTTGCCTCTAGGCAAATCATTGAAGCAGTAAATACAGGTAGGTAATCTACAGATGAGCAATCTGTAGGGAAGTAACCTGAATCGGTTACTTATAGTCACAGACTTTTGCTTACAGTGTATTATCAGCAACAGACCACAAAAACCCTATAGGCTTTCACTTGGCAATGTGAGACACTTGGTGAACAAGTTCCCCTTTGTTTAGGCCTACTAACAATACTGATTCTGTGGGTGGTTGGTTCATATAACATTCTTCAGTATTTGTCATTCTACACGTTTAGAATCAGGATGAGTGACAAACTCTGCACCTTTAGGCACTTGTCTTTCTAGCATTAATTCTACACTTCCTGAAAACAGGATAAATGTGATACAACACAGCTAACATGTCTGCCACAATTAACATTGATATAGGACGAGGATCTTTTTAATCTAGCTCAAATTTTACAGGAAAAAAAGTAAAGCAGAGTAAAGAAAAAGAATGTAAGAAATGTTTGCATCACATTTACAACAATCAAATAGCTTACAGGTGCTTCTCACAAAATTAGAATATCATCAAAAAGTTAATTTATTTCAGTTCTTCAATACAAAAAGTGAAACTCATTATATTCATTACAAACAGAGTGATTTATTTCAAGTGTTTATTTCTGTTAATGTTGATGATTATGGCATACAGACATTGAAAACACAAAAGTCATTATTTCAGTAAATTATAATAATTAAACAAAAAACACATGCAAGGGCTTCCTACACGTTTAAAAAAGTCCCTTAGTCTGCTTCAGTAGGCTCCACAATCATGGGGAAGACTGCTGACTTGACAGATGTCCAGAAGGCAGTCATTGACACACTCCACAAGGAGGGTAAGCCACAAAAGATCATTGCTAAAGAAGCTGGCTGTTCCCAGAGTGCTGTATCCAAGCATATTAATGGCAAGTTGAGTGGAAGGAAAAAGTGTGGTAGAAAATGGTGCACAAGCAACCGGGATAACCGTAGTCTTGAAAGGATTGTTAAGAAAAGGCCATTCAAAAATTTGGGGGAGAATCACAAGGAGTGGACTGCTACTGGAGTCATCACTTCAAAAGCCAGCACACACAGATGTATCCAAGACATGGGCTACAAGTGTCGCATTCCTTGTGTCAAGCCACTCATGACCGATAGACAACGCCAGAAGTGTCTTACCTGGGCCAAGGAGACAAAGACCAGGACTGTTGCTCAGTGGTCCAAGATGTTGTTTCAGATGAAAGAAAACGTTGCATTTCATTTGGAAATCAAGGTCCCAGAGTCTGGAGGAAGAGTGGAGAGGCACACAATCCAAACTGCTTGAGGTCTAGTGTGAAGTTTCCACAATCAGTGATGGTTTGGGTAGCCATGTCATCTGCTGGTGTAGTTTTTTTTTATCAAGACCAAAGTCAGTGCACCCATCTACCAGGAAATTTTAGAGCACTTCATGCTTCCCTCTGCTGACAAGCTTTTTGGAGATGGAAATTTCATTCTCCATCAGGACTTGGCCCCTGTCCACACTGCCAAAAGTACCAATACCTGGTTTAAAAACAACAGTATCACTGTGCTTGATTGGCCAGCAAATTCGCCTGACCTTAACCCCATAGAAAATCTATAGGGTAATGTCAAGAGGAAAATGAGAGACACCAGACCCAACAATGTAGACGAGCTGAAGGCTATCAAAGCAACTTGGGCTTTCATAACACCTCAACAGTGCCACAGGATGATCGCCTCCTTGTCACGCTGCATTGATGCAGTAAAAGGAGCCCCGACCAAGTATTGAGTGCATTTACTAAACATACATTTCAGTAGGCCAACATTTCGGATTTTAAAATAATTTTTCAAGCTGGTGTTATAAAGTATTCTAATTTAATGAGTTAATAACTTTTGTGTTTCATTGGCTGTAAGCCATAATCATCACATTAACGGAAATAAACAATTGAAGGAGATCACTGTTTGTAATGACTCTATATAATATATGAGTTTCACTTTTTGTAGTGAAGAACTGAAATAAATTAACTTTTTGGTTATATTCTAATTTTGTGAGAATCACCTGTATATACGTATGCACTAGGGTGTCAAAAAAATTGTGTGTAAATATTTAAGTCTCCCCACTGGGAATAATTCCCTTTGGTGTGATTGTAACGTGCACAACGTTTCGTAACATTGCAACATTGTTTACTGGAGGCTCAATCATCACAAAACTAACAATTATTTGTAATAAATGTCTTGCAGTTAAGTAAATGTACACTTTTACAGTAGATTCACGGTTTCACTTTAACGAAACACACTTTATTTGGTTCAGGAAAGTTATGGCGATGCTTCTCCACACACTGGAGAATAAACGGTTTCTGGTATTCTTGAGTGCTCAGTGATGAATTGAATGTACTCATGAGTGCAATGGAGCATTCGGTGGCATCATTCACGATTTTCAATCCGGCAAATTTTGAGGATGCATCAATGTAGCTTGCATTATTGTGCCACAGAGAAGGATCTTGATGAAGAAAATCTTGGTATATTTCCAGTACAACAACCATTTTTTTTTGTGTTGGACGATATGAAGTGATGAAACTTAGTGTGACACAATGATTTTCGCAAGCTGCATGCCAGTTGAGCAGACTTCGTTTTCTTCCTTCTGCGGAGCTAGTACCATCTCGACCTTTTCTGCGGTTGGAACCTCACTGACAAAAAAAAGCCAGACCCACAATAATCTCACTGAGGTACCAAAGGTGTTTGTTGAAAGTTTTTATTGTTGCCTCAGCAACAGGTGCATTGATTCGTTTGTATGACACGAGTTCTTGCAGAAATGTCAATTCACTTTGCAGCAATGTGGCTGGGATCTGACAGAGTTACCAAGCATTTAAGTATAAGCGGACAGTAAAAGTGCAAAATTGATGGAGATTTTTTAACTCTGGGAAAGTTAAATGAAATTGGTGACGAAAGACGAAAATCTTCAGAGCGTATATGACTTTGGCCATCCATCGGGCTCAATAGTAGGCGCTTGGAATGTTGATATGTACATCTGAGTTTGCCGGTGAACCAAGGAACAGGCGTGCCAATGTTAACAATTCCTTGAAATCATCTCTTGGATGGTATTGTGCAAGGTGGTTGGTGCAAAATTCAATTAGACACTCCTTAAGTGGACCTAGCCCAGTTGAAACTAGGTCATCTTCCATTCCAGCCAAAAACGTTTTATCCAGTTGATTCCAGGCAGCTGAAAATCTTTCAAACAACTTTATATTTGGACCTACTGACATCGGCCACATTTTATCAAACGTGCTTGAAATAATTAGCTTGTGAATGCGGTGCCTACACTGTAAACTCGTAGTTCTTTCTGCAGTTTTTGTTGCAGGAGGACGCACGCACCGGCCTTTATACCAATGTTACTACTGGTCGTGTCGAATGACAAACTTCACTTTACTATAGTTGCTGTAAATCACCCTAATATCGCTCATCAAAACTTGCAAATTCCTATTATAAATTAAAGTAAGTGAATTTCAGGCAAAAATTAAATTAGACAGTAAAAAATACAATGAGAGTGGTGTAGGCTGCATCGTACATATTTAGAAATTAGATTTACCTAAAACAGTGAACAATACTGAAAGTTGTCTGTAATCTGGCAAGTTTACTTTGAAACAGGAAATATAAACTAATATTAATAATATTAAATATTCTTTACAAATTACAAATAAGCAAATTGGAGAGAGTTTCAAGGAGTGGTGGGGCCTTATTGCTGATCTATATTAAAATTAATCAAATCCTATTTTAATGGCTAATAAGTGTTCAAGAGCTGACATTGAGCCACCTTGTAAACACGACCAAAAGAAATTATTTTTTAAAGGATATTACAGACCACTATGTGTAACAATTATAGGGGGTGAAATTTTGAATAAAACCATTTTTTTTTTCTATAGAACGCATTGTCACACAAGTATGCACAGATCCAAAAGTTAACACCTAAAAAAAATGGATGAGCCCATACAATATTCTACAGTTTTACACAGATTGATAAGGCTCTCATCAGGGCATACTCCATAACATGCTATAATATAGATGTAGGCACAGTATGAGCGTTACTTCTAGGTGAGGATATAAAGAAGCATCATACAGCGCAGTAATGCAAAACCATAGAGGCTCTAAAAGATACTGTGAAAAATCCATGCAAGCAGCATTCCTGTGTGTATGAGGCTATACAGGCTTTATCATTTCAACATTACTGATTTTGGTCCAATATTATGTATTTTATATAATTTGCCCATGTCACGTATTTGATCTCTTGAATTACAAACACTACACACATGGGTCCAGCACAGTTCACATATTACATTTAAGGAGTTTCCATTTTATATGAAGAGTTTTTTTCTGCCCTCCCCGGTAAACCTGGAAAAGATATAATCATCAGCCTTCTGCACGTATAAAAGTGGACATGACTTTACTGTTTAGCTTAGTTTAATTATTTCTAAATACAGATTAGTTTCTTAAGGGTGGTCACCTAGAGATGTTCTCTCTGGGACTTCTCAATTCAGTCTGTGCTTCAAGAACACTGTTATTATTGCCAAAGAAATCCTACCCTGCGGAATGTCAGGAATTTTATATTTAACTAACAGTCTGTCTGGCAAGTAGCCAAAACTATTAGTTGGTTGAGATTCAGACGCAATTCAATGACATTATTTGAATCTTGTTTGAAATAATGGAAACAATCACATCTGAAATTGAAAAAGAGCAAACAATGTCAACGCATTTTGTGCTTAAGCTACTACAGTTTCTGCTTAACCTTTTGGACTCACTAACAAAGTGGATTCCTTAAGTTAATAAGATCTAAATGGTTGAAGTAAAGTAGAAAATGGGAAAAAAGCTCTGAGTTTTCTACAAATGATCCTATTATAGATCACAAGATTTCATGAACATAGATAGACTGGGTAGATGTACTTTGAAATTAGTGCTTTATGGAAAAAAGAATCATTTAATTATTATTTTTAACCATTTTCTGTGCATGTTTTTCACTAGCATACATTTTAGAGACATGACCCAATTTAGAAAAATTTAGCAATATACACTGTATACATTATTAAATGGATCTGACTGTATAATTCTTTATGAAAGCTTAACTCAATCTCCACCCACCTAGCCTGATTGACAGCTCCTCCCTATTGCTACTGAGATCTCCCACTGCTCAGTACAAGCTGCAGTTGTCAGGCTGGGCAAATTTAAAATAAAAACACTGACTCTTGGGCAATTTCATGTTGAACTCATAAAATGCTCATGGTTATATCAAGATTATAGAGTCATTCTTATATGAATTTTCAAAGAAAATATGTCAGTCTAATCAAATCTAAGTGAGCAGTTTATATTCCCATATAGTTAACAGTTTATCTGGTGACAAATCTGCTTTAAAAAGATCAAACTTTATTATTAACATGCTGAGGTTTTATACATCCAGAAGAAAATGCTGATCACATTCACTGCAGAAGATCTGTGCAAATGAACAACTAAGTTGAGCAGCTATGATGATCAGTCAAGCATTGCTTTTAATTGCACAAGTAAAATATGGTTATACAATAACATTTAATATTCTACAGAGAGGGTCAAATATCCTAAAATTCAATTCAGGCAATTGTTTACAGAGTAATTGTTTTAAATTTAACTTAATAAATCTTTATTACCCACGAAAATAAGCAACTTTGTAATATATCTTATCAGAAAAATCTGCTTCTTTCTCCTATTCAGGGCTGATCATTCATTTTCAAAATTCTCAATTCCGGGGTTAGATCTATATTCAGTGAAGACAGATTTTTACATTACCGAGATAAGAGATGGCAGCTACTACTGATAAGATTCTATGTAGATGAAAGGGGATGAAGAGGGAGAGGTTCTGCCTCTAGCTCCTCCCTTCCCCTCACCTTCCCCTCTATATAAAATCTTATCAGTAACATTTGTCATCTCATCTCATCTCAATAATGTAACAATCTATCTTCACTGAATACAGATCTAACCCCAGAATTGAGAATTTTGAAAATGACTGATCAGTCCTGGTGGAGACAGAAACAGATTTCTCTGATTAGATATATTGCAAAGTTAGTTATTTTCAAGTGTACTATTGATTTGTGAAATAAAAATTAAAACAACTGTTACTCTTCCAAGTCATGGTAAGGAAGGGGGGAGTGGATTCCATTGACATCAAATATATTTTGAGTGAATCAAATCTGCTTGGAAGAGGTTAAAAAAATAAACTTTTATAATCATAATTTATTCTAGACCCTGACCTGCCGCTACTCCCTGCCTGGTCTCCTTATATGACATCTTTCTTTTTCCTCTGAGTCTTTCCAGCAGGTGCCACGGCTAACTAGATCCCATGCAGTCACATAGGCCATGATGGACGTCAATGACCAAACTGTCAAAGTATGCATCACGCCCCATGTGATCACATTAGAGACAAATAGTGGCAGCACAGAATAGAAGGCCTAGAAGGAAAAGAATAATGAAGGAGAGCTGATTAGATCACTAGGAGGACAACAAGAGAGGTATGGAGGGGAGGGCTGAGCAGCAGTGAGAGTAAATGCATATTATTTTTTTTTTAACCTGTTCCCGGCCCTTACAGTCCAGGAAAAATGGCGATCAGTCACCATTTTACTGAATACGATTAAAACAAATCACTTACAATTCAGATTTGCTTGAATATATGAATTTTTTTGATTTAAAGTCGATTTGGTCATCTGCAATATTTTGATTAGATATTCTAAAATGCAGCTTTGCTTATTAATTCAGTTGTGTAATATGTGAAAAAGCTTACTATCGGGTGATTGTTTTATTGTTCATTTAAGTTATAGGTCAATTCATAGAACCTATGTTTGAACCCATGTCAAGGCAAATGCTGAGTCAACTTGGAATCAAAATTGCAGTATATGTACATCCAAAAAATGCATAGAGAGAAACATACATCAACTGACCTAATATGCTTTGGTAGAAAATCAAGAAGCTTTTAAAGCTTGAGTTCATGGTTATGTCAATTTGATTGATATACCAGTCCATAGTATAAATAGTTGTTAAACATAATATTTAGTAAAGAACTGAAACTGGTATCAGGAAATCTGTATTAACATATTACTGATACATAGTCTGTACTTCTAGTTACTATAAATTTGGCCAAAAAAAAAGTTAGAGATTGAAGAAACAAATCCATTTGACTGTAATCCATTTGTACGGATGTCAAAATCAACAAAAGCATTAGCAAAAAAGTATTTGTTCCTGATCTGGCATTTCCTATTAAAAGAAAAAAGAAATATATATGTATGACAACTAGTTATTATAAAAATGGAAAAGTAAACTCGGATTTGAGAAGGTTAGAGTTTCTAATCTGTAGTTACTTAAAACAGTTAAAATAAAATTTCTACTTTCTACTAAAAAAAATATCTACGTATATTTTCACTTTATTTCTAAGCAAGCAAAACAAAATAAAACAAATTTATTTTGTCTGAATTGTAAAGCGCTGCGGAATATGTTATGTTATGAATAAAAAGATTATTATTAAAGTTTTTTTCAATAGAAGTAAAAAAATCACACAAGTCTTGTGGAAACAATAGAATAAATAATATTTAGAAATTATATCTTAATCTAAAATTAGGGTGACTAGGATCATGAACCTTTCTTAAATTTTGTGATATAAATAATGACATGAATACTGCAACTGGGGTACACAGGACTTAAAACGGAGGAGTGGCATCAGTCTGATAGGCAAGTGTGCATTTTTTTTTAATTTAACACTCATAAGGGGTTCTCCAGTAATGGACCAACTCTTTACGTTGTTTATTTTTTTTAATAGTACAGTCATATGAAAAAGTTTGGGCACCCCTATTATTCTTAAGCTTAATGTTTTCTAAAAATTGGTGTTTTTGCAACAGCTATTTCAGTTTGATATATGTAATAACTGTTGGACACAGTAATGTTTCTGCCTTGAAATGAGGTTTATTGTACTAACAGAAAATGTGCAATCTGCATTCAAACAAAATTTGACAGGTGCATAAGTATGGGCACCCTTATCATTTTCTTGTTTTAAATACTCCTACCTACTTTTTACTGACTTACTAAAGCACTTTTTTGGGTTTTGTAACCTCATTGAGCTTTGAACTTCATAGCCAGGTGTATGCAATCATGAGAAAAGCTACTTAAAGTGGCCACTTGCAAGTTGTTCTCCTGTTTGAAGCTCCACTGAAGAGTGCCATCATGGGCTCCTCAAAACAACTGTCAAATGATCTGAAAACAAAGATTATTCAACATAGTTGTTCAGGGGAAGGATACAAAAAGCTGTCTCAGAGATTTAACCTGTCAGTTTCCACTGTGAGGAACATAGTAAGGAAATGGAAGAACACAGGGACAGTTCTTGTTAAGGCCAGAAGTGGCAGGCCAAGAAAAACTTCAGAAAGGCAGAGAAGAAGAATGGTGAGATCAGTCAAGGACAATCCTCAGACCACCTCCAGAGAGCTGCAGCATCAACTTGCTGCAGATGGTGTCACTGTGCATCGGTCAACTATACAACGCACTTTGCACAAGGAGAAGCTGTATGGGAGAGTGATGCGAAAGAAGCCGTTTCTGCAAGCACGCCACAAACAGAGTCGGCTGAGGTATGCAAAAGCACATTTGGAGAAGCCAATTTCTTTTTGGAAGAAGGTCCTATGGACTGATGAAACCAAGATTGAGTTGTTTGGTCATACAAAAAGGCGTTATGCATGGTGGCAAAAAAACACAGCATTCCAAGAAAAACACTTGCTACCCACAGTAAAATTTGGTGGAGGTTCCATCATGCTTTGGGGCTTTGTGGCCAATGCCGGCACCGGGAATCTTGTTAAAGTTGAGGGACGCATGGATTCCACTCAGTATCAGCAGATTCTTGACAATAATTTTCAAGAATCAGTGATAAAGTTGAAGTTACGCAGGGGATGGATCTTTCAGCAAGACGATCCAAAACACCGCTCCAAATCTACTCAGGCATTCATGCAGAGGAACAATTACAATGTTCTGGAATGGCCATCCCAGTCCCCAGACCTGAATATCATTGAACATCTGTGGGATCATTTGAAGAGGGCTGTCCATGCTCGGCGACCATCAAACTTAACTGAACTGGAATTGTTTTGTAAAGAGGAATGGTCAAAAATACCTTCATCCAGGATCCAGGAACTCATTAAAAGCTACAGGAAGCGACTAGAGGCTGTTATTTTTGCAAAAGGAGGATCTACTAAATATTAATGTCACTTTTCTGGTGAGGTGCCCATATATATGCACCTGTCAAATTTTGTTTGAATACAGATTGCACATTTTCTGTTAGTACAATAAACCTCATTTCAAGGCAGAAACATTACTGTGTCCAACAGTTATTACATATATCAAACTGAAATAGCTGTTGCAAAAACACCAATTTTTATAAAACATTAAGCTTAAGATTAATAAGGGTGCCCAAACTTTTTCATATGACTGTATAAGTCAATGGCAGACATAACCAACTGTAGCCAACCCTATGACATCAAAAGTTCCCAAACATGATATGATCAGAGTCTTAAATTTATTTTGGAAAATTTAGTTTCAGAACACTACTTAAAAAATGCTTTTTGATGTTAATGTAGTCAATAGAGAGAAGTGGATAAGGCAACATTCAAATTCAACTGTTTGCACTGATTTCCTCCAAAAATTTGATTTGCAAAAATAAAAATATTAATTCTCCACGATATGCATGTACCTTGTTATGCTTAGGGGTCTCTCCAGATCCCAGAGCATAATAAATGTAAGATGTAAAAAAATGTAAAAAAAAACACACTTATATTCACATTACCGTATACCTCTCAGAATTCTCTGCTCCTCACCATCACCTGGGTAGCCCTCATGTCATCTTCTTATCCCCATCATGAGCACCGAATTCCCAAGCCTCATAATGTAAGGCCAGAACTTTCCGCTCTGATGAGGCCCGGGACGTTTCCACACATGCTCACGCAAAGGTCACGGTGACAATGAGGAGCAGGTGGGCCGGAAAAGTGAGCGGTAAGGTGGATACAAGTTTTTTGGCTTATTTTTTTTCCATTTTTTAACCTTTTGAAGGCCCTTTCAGCACAACTGTTGAATCTGTAAGGAGCTGATAAAAAAAACATTTTTGAAAGTGCAGAATTTTGTAATATTCTATTGGAATTCTATTCCACTCTATACATTTGCTCATCTTTAATAATCACATAAGCGTCAATGATAATTTTGCAAGAAAAAAAGTATTAGATTGAAGTGACTCTGGAACAGTTTATACATGTTGCTAAAGGTCTATAAAATGTCTGGGATTCTGTTCTAAACCATCATTATGGCTTAGAAGAGAAGAACACAATATATCCAAAGAGTTGGCAGCAAAAAAGAATGCAGCACTTTCGGCCATCTGGATCCCACCCAATGTTCTTGCAAAGGCTTTAAACATAATGAACATGACACTGGCTTAATGACACTATGAAACCTGTTTATATTTATTGTGCAGAGTCAGGTGGTTAGTATAAATGTGCAGCCGCTTTTCAGATACAGCAAAGGGTGCCCAAATACAAAACAAAGCAGCACTGTGCACCATCTAACTAGTCTATGGGGATTAGACATAGATCTGTTACCTACATCTGTAGCTTTCCCTTTTAAACACTGTAGATTATAAATTAACAGCAAATGTAAGTACTTAAATGGTTGACCCTCCTAAGTCGCTGTCAACTATCAAAATATCAACTCTTTATATCTATGTGGCCATCATTTTAGAGGTCATTTTTCTTTTACTTTTTGAATTTCATGTTTAAAAAAAAAGAGGTTAAAAAAGAGATTTGCCTCTACTGCATTACCTTCATTATTAGGATAGCTATTTTGCACTCAGATATAAGATAAACATGGCTTCTCAATCAATGCGTTTTGAACCAATATATCTAAGTAGATTCATTATTAATTTATCTACTGTATAAAAAAGTAATGTCTATGAGAGCTATAATTGTGATTGTCACGATGGCGGTCATCCAGCATTCCTAAAAAAGGACAAAACTAAACGTGAATAAACAGAACATTTAACATCTTACTAGTAAATTACAACTTAAACAAAGGTTTACCGTTAGGACAGGGGGGCCTCTATGAGCTCGGACCACAATTTAATGTATTGCTAGCATAGAATTTCCATGGCACTTTTCAATGTATTATGTCTTTTAGGCAAAACTCAAATATTTCCATAGGGCCACGCTATGTTGACCGCAGTTACCTTGAAAGCAATGCGACTGAACTGTATATGTACAAGTACAATGGCCTCTTCATTATAGCAATTAGAAAAGTCTCAGGAGACTTCAACTGATAAGACAGGTCTCATATACATCAGGCAAAGGTTAAACTTCATATTAAAAATCCACAAACGATGTTGCTCATTGCATCTATTGCCAGAAGATTAAAAATGTTCGTAGGTGACCATATGATACAAAAGGCTTCAACTGTAATTTTCCTTAGAGGAACACTTTGAAATGATTTTCTTAAATATATTATGGCATGTTTCTAGAATATACTGATAGTAGGGATGAGGATTATCTATTAGGACCACTACCATCCACTAAAATAATGTGGCCACAATAATCACTAAAACAATGTTGGCACAATAATAGTAAAGTTAAGAGTGGATTTTATTTGTTGGATAGCAACATTCCCAACTTTATGCTGTACTGATACCGCAACTTAATTTAATTTACTTTTCATGCAAAGCTTCTTTCCAAGAGTACATTTATGTGCAAAAGACTTGCATTCCCATGGTTTAAGGGTCATAGTGGATCTTAGAGGTTTCACCTTAACACCAAATTATTAAATTACAGCATAGAATAGGACATTATTAATAGTCATTGGAAAATCCTATAGTTTGTATTTTTTTATGAAGATTAATAACAAGGAGAAGTAGTAGAAAAGGAGAAAGATGAAAAGGGAGAATGAGGAGAAAAAGAGGGAGGAGGAGAAAAAGAGGGAGGAGGAGAAAAAGAGGGAGAATGAGGAGGAAATGAAGGAGAAGGATGAGGAAGAAAAGAAGAAGGAGAAGGATGAAGAGGAAAAGAAAAGGAATGATGAGGAACATGAGGATGAGGAAAACAAGGAGGATGAGGAAAACAAGAAGGAGGAGGAAATGAAGGAGACCATTGGGTACATTTTGAGTATTAATATCAGGCCACAAAGACAATCATGTAATTTTAGAGTATTAAAATCAGGCCACAAGGGCAAGTTTTCATTAGATGGTTTTTGGATGAAATGTGAATATTTTAACAGCTAATTATCAGTCTAGGAATATGGTTATGCTTGCATATAATTTAAAACAAAATCTAATTAACAGTTTTATAAGTAGCCACAAAATGTGTGTACTTGTGATTTTTTGTATTCATCTATAAAATACAGTCTGTACACAAGATGAATGCACTTTTATTTAAATAGAGCAGCGGTGTTTCAACAACTGGTTGTCAATTGTGAATAAATTCAGGGAGTCTAAGGTGAAACTAAATATTTATCTCCAGACGCTGGGAACTATCATTATATCATCAATCAAGGTTGGTGGTAGCTTTATGGGGTCTTTGAGCAGGTTTATATTTAGAGGAGATTTTGACCTTTTTGTTTGGCTTCATGTTTAACATTTGCCATAGCACTTGAACTACCGATACACTGTATAATATCTGTGAAATATTGTGCTGGTTTTGTTTTTGATGTACAGATTTGAAGTCTGCACAAGTTTATTAGCAATCACTGATAAATGGCTAGAAGCAAAAGTTATGTTACTGATCTTTAGACTCCTATCAAATTAATCAAAGTAATAATGTATAGTATTAACCATGCATTTAAAGTAGCAAGAAAAAACCCACAGAACTCCTGTTCTTGTAAAATGTTAATCTTAAAGTATTTTTATTCAGAAGATTTAATTAAATAAAAATAATTGCATATTAGTGACATAATCAGTACATATAATACTGCTTGTAACAGCATTAATATTAGACATTACTGGAAACAAAGATGTTCCCCACTGGCAACAAAGAGAATAATGTTGAAAATAATCAAAAAAGCATCTGCTAAGATTTAAACCATTGATGATGTGTTGGTGGCTTGAACAATGTTGGTGCAATTGGATGACTTAGACTTGACTTAACTTGGAGGATAAATTGGGAACAAGAATTGCAAGTACTGTTGTGCGAAAAAGTGTTTGCCCCCTTCCTGATTTCTCATTGCTTTGCATGTTTGTCACACTTAAATGTTTCAGATCACAAAAAAAATTAAATATTAAACAAAGATAGGACAAATAAACACAAAATGCAGTTTTTAAATGGCTGTGGTAAATGGAACCATGAATCCTGCGGTCTACCAAAAAAGAAGAAAAACAAAATTAAGACTTTGAGGTGGCCTAGTCCAAGTCCTGACCTTAATCCGATTGAGATGCTGTGGCATAACCTTAAAAAGGCGGTTCATGCTTGGAAACCCTCCAATGTGGCTGAATTACAACAATTTGAGGCAGAGAATCATTGCCAAAGAAAGTAAAAATAACCCCAAAATATTCTTTAACTACATAAATAGTAAAAAACTAAAAAATTATAGTGTTGGCCCCCTTAAAAATAGTCTGGGTGAAATGGTGGATGAGGATGAGGAAAAAGCCAATATGCTAAATGATTTTTTTTTCAACCGTATTTACACAAGAAAATCGCATGACAGAAAACATGATTAGTGATAACAAAAATTCTCCAGTAAATATCACCTGCTTAACCCAGCAGGAAGTATGGTGGCGTCTAAAAATCACTAAAGTTGACAAATCCCCGGGCCTGGATGGGATACACCCGCGAGTACTGCAGGAATTAAGTAACATCATAGATAGACCATTATTTTTAATCTTTAAAGATTCCATAATAACAGGGTCTGTACCACAGGACTGGCGTATAGCAAATGTGGTGCCAATATTCAAAAAGGGGACAAAAACTGAACTTGGAAATTATAGGCCGGTAAGCTTAACCTCTACTGTGGGTAATGTTATGCACACGCCCGGGCTAAGCGGCGTGTGCGTGTGATTGGTAGTGATTCCACTGGACCGTGCCGGAGAGTGAATGCCTGGAGGGGCGTGACTAAGTATTCACCCGATCCGACCAGGGTCGCACGACGGCATACGACGCCAGTGCACCAAGGAGGAACCGAGCAGAGGGACCAGGTGCTACTCCAGGACAGACCCCGGACACGGCTGTTGACCCACACAGGGGAATACAGGAACAGGCTGGTAGGCTGGCACACAGACTGGAGGGTATAGGCAGGCACGACTGGTATGCAGGCAGGCGGGTATGCAGGCAGGGGGGTAAAGGCAAGCACAGCTAGAGTGCAGACAGGGAGGCACTAGCAGGTAGGAACACAGGCGGGATAGGACCCAGTACACACCGGGACTCAGGAACAATACAGGCAGAGGGTTACAGGCAAGCACAGCTAGAGTGCAGACAAGGCTGAGCAGGGAGGACAGGGCTCTGTTCACACGGAACAGACAGGAAGGGAAAGACAGAGCCAGATACTCACACAGTACTTGCAGAGACAACAAGCAGGAGTTAGGTACGAGTTCAGACTCTGCAGAAAAAGGAAGGGAACGGACATAGAGGCAAAACAGGTAAAGGACAGGAGAGAGTTCAGACTGGAACTGAGTGTACGGAGGAGACCGACACTGCAGAGGGATACAGGAGTGGGTCTGGGAATACGGCCCCCAGAGAGGCGGAACGAACAGGCAAGGAGCGTGTTCAGACAGGACAGACCAGACGCAGGAGCGGGTCTAGGAAATCGGCCACTAGAAGGCGGAACGAACAGGCAAGGAGCGTGTTCAGACAGGTCAGACAAGATACAGGAACGGGTCTAGGTAATCGGCCCCTAGAAGGCAGGAGGAACAGGCTAGGAGCGTGTTCAGACAGGACAGACAAGAGAACACAGAAAGGACTCAGTTCAGACACGGGAGCTGATACCGCAAAGCAGGAGACATACAGGACTCAGTTCAGACACGGGAACTGATACAAAAAGCAGGAGACAAGAGACGGGACCTGGCACCTTCAGAGTGCAAGCACACACTGAAGGAAACACTATGCTCAGGCAGGGATAGAAGGGAGCTGCTGAGCTATATACCAAGTGACAGACAGCAATAGGCTGAGGACGCACAAGGGGTGTGACCCACAGCAGGTACAAAAGGCAGGAAGTGATCGGGCGCCGCCCTTAAGCAGCAGAAACAGACACAAACAGACAGCATGGAGGGAAGCCAGAGAGACATTCTGGACAGGAGATCAGGTGCGCCCTCTTGCACAGTGGGAGATGGACCACCATGCAAGGACGCCGCCAGGTATGTTACAGTACCTCCCCCCTTACGCCCCCTCTTCTTCAAGCCTGCCAGAATCTTCCGCAGGGAATTCGAGGACCAGTCGTTCACTGGGTTGGAGGGGGACAGAGACTTAAGGGTAATCTCTGCTTCGAGGTACATCTTGTCAAGCTCACAGGAAGAAATAGACGGGTTATCAGGTACATAATGAGGAAAAGTCACTGTCTCTTTGTTATCTGGTGGTATCCCGGAGGATTCAGGAAACAACTGGAGGTCCTCCGCCGGGTCAGAAGAGTGCAGAGGCTCAGAGAAAACAACTGCTTCAGAGTACACTAGGTCGGACTCACTGGACGAAGCAAGCGAGGTATCAGATCCAGGATATAGGAAAGTCTCTGTCCATTCACCACCAGGTGGCACCCCGAAGGATTCTGAACACAACTGGAGGTCCTCCGCCTGGTCGGAGGGGTGTAGAGACTCAGGAGTAACCTCTGCTTCGGAGTACACTAAGTTGGACTCACTGGACGAAGCGAGCGAGGTATCAGGTACAGAGTATAGGAGAGTCTCTGTCCTTTCGCTACCAGGTAGCACCCCGAAGGGTTCAGGAGACAACTGGAGATCCTCCGCCTGGTCAGAGGGGTGTAGAGACTCGGAGGTAACTACCACTTTGGGGTACCCATTGTCAGGCTCACAGGACGAAGCGGACAAAGTATTGAGTACCGGGTGTAGAGAAGTCTCTCTCCATTTGTCATCGAGTGGTATCCCGGAGGGTTCAGGAGGCAACAGGGGATCCTCCGCCAGGTAGTAGAGGTGCACAGACTCTGAGGTAACCACAGCTTTGGAGCATCCTTGGACATGCACACCGGTTAAAGAGAAAGAAGCATCTGATGCCGGGTGCAGGAAGTTCTCCTGTGTGGAGTCTGGATAGGCAGAAGTCTCTTCGGCCAGGAGAACTGGTGCACTACCCACGCACATTACCCATTGGGGTTTCTCCGGGATACAGGGAGATGAAGCTTCAGTAGGGACTTCAAGGTTGGGGTCAGGAGGTCTCAGGGAGGACAGACCCTGGCGTGACGGCTTGCCTCTAAGTCTAGCACGTCTGGGTTGCCTCTTGAGGTTGAGAGAAGTATTCCGGAAAGCGTAGTCACCCTGTGAGGATTCTGGGTGGGCAGTAGTCTCATTGGGCTGGAGGACTATTGCGCTACCCACACACATTACCCGTCGGGGCTGCTCCGGGATATTGGGAAGTGAAGCTTCAGCAGGGACTTCAGGGTTAGGGTCCTCGAAGACCATACGAAAGGCCACCAGGAAGGCCTGCAGGTCAAGGATGACAGGATCCCATGCTTCCCATAGGGGGGTGACCCATTTCAAGGCATCACCCGCTAGGTAGTCAATCATAAAGGCCACTTTAGCCCAATCGGAAGGAAAATAGAGAGGGTAGGCCTTAAAGTGTAGCATGCATTGCTCCACAAATGCACGACACTGTCTTGGATCCCCATAGTAACGTGGCGGATCCGCAGGAACGAGGGCTGATAGATCCATCTGGACGGGTGCGTAATTCGCCTGGAACTCAGCTAAAGGGGGAAAAAAATTTATTTATTTTATTTTAATGCATGTATTCGCTGGAAAAACTTCTCAAAGAGCGAAGGCCGTGGGGCTCAACGGGAACCATGGCCTGAGCATGCTGTTATGCACACGCCCGGGCTAAGCGGCGTGTGCGTGTGATTGGTAGTGATTCCACTGGACCGTGCCGGAGAGTGAATGCCTGGAGGGGCGTGACTAAGTATTCACCCGATCCGACCAGGGTCGCACGACGGCATACGACGCCAGTGCACCAAGGAGGAACCGAGCAGAGGGACCAGGTGCTACTCCAGGACAGACCCCGGACACGGCTGTTGACCCACACAGGGGAATACAGGAACAGGCTGGTAGGCTGGCACACAGACTGGAGGGTATAGGCAGGCACGACTGGTATGCAGGCAGGCGGGTATGCAGGCAGGGGGGTAAAGGCAAGCACAGCTAGAGTGCAGACAGGGAGGCACTAGCAGGTAGGAACACAGGCGGGATAGGACCCAGTACACACCGGGACTCAGGAACAATACAGGCAGAGGGTTACAGGCAAGCACAGCTAGAGTGCAGACAAGGCTGAGCAGGGAGGACAGGGCTCTGTTCACACGGAACAGACAGGAAGGGAAAGACAGAGCCAGATACTCACACAGTACTTGCAGAGACAACAAGCAGGAGTTAGGTACGAGTTCAGACTCAGCAGAAAAAGGAAGGGAACGGACATAGAGGCAAAACAGGTAAAGGACAGGAGAGAGTTCAGACTGGAACTGAGTGTACGGAGGAGACCGACACTGCAGAGGGATACAGGAGCGGGTCTGGGAATACGGCCCCCAGAGAGGCGGAACGAACAGGCAAGGAGCGTGTTCAGACAGGACAGACCAGACGCAGGAGCAGGTCTAGGAAATCGGCCACTAGAAGGCGGAACGAACAGGCAAGGAGCGTGTTCAGACAGGTCAGACAAGATACAGGAACGGGTCTAGGTAATCGGCCCCTAGAAGGCAGGAGGAACAGGCTAGGAGCGTGTTCAGACAGGACAGACAAGAGAACACAGAAAGGACTCAGTTCAGACACGGGAGCTGATACCGCAAAGCAGGAGACATACAGGACTCAGTTCAGACACGGGAACTGATACAAAAAGCAGGAGACAAGAGACGGGACCTGGCACCTTCAGAGTGCAAGCACACACTGAAGGAAACACTATGCTCAGGCAGGGATAGAAGGGAGCTGCTGAGCTATATACCAAGTGACAGACAGCAATAGGCTGAGGACGCACAAGGGGTGTGACCCACAGCAGGTACAAAAGGCAGGAAGTGATCGGGCGCCGCCCTTAAGCAGCAGAAACAGACACAAACAGACAGCATGGAGGGAAGCCAGAGAGACATTCTGGACAGGAGATCAAGTGCGCCCTCTTGCACAGTGGGAGATGGACCACCATGCAAGGACGCCGCCAGGTATGTTACAGGTAAAATCCTGGAGGGTTTCCTAAGAGATGCTATGATAGAGTATCTGAAGAAGAATAACCTCAGGACCCAATATTAACATGGGTTTACGAGGGACCGTTCCTGTCAAACTAATCTGATCAGTTTTTATGAGGAGGCAAGTTCTGGACTGGACCAAGGAAATGCAGTGGATGTTGTGTATATGGACTTTTCAAAAGCTTTTGATACGGTTCCACACAAAAGGTTGATACATAAAATGAGAACAATGGGGATAGGGGAAAATATATGTATGTGGGTTAACAATTGGCTCAGTGATAGGAAACAAAGGGTGGTTATTAATGGAAAACACTCAGACTGGGTCTCAGTTAACAGTGGGGTACCACAGGGGTCAGTATTGGGCCCCTTTCTTTTTAACATATTTATTAATGACCTTGTAGGGGGCATACAGAGTAATATTTCAATATTTGCAGATGACACTAAACTCTGCAGGGTAATCAATACAGAGGAGGACAATTTTATATTACAGGAGGATCTATGTAAACTAGAAGCTTGGGCTGATAAATGGCAAATGAGCTTTAATGGGGATAAATGTAAGGTAATGCACTTGGGCAGAGGAAATAAAATGTATAATTATATGCTTAATTGTAAAACACTGGGCAAAACTAACTGAAAAATACCTGGGTGTATTGGTGGACGACAAGCTCACGTTTAGTGGCCAGTGTCAGGCAGCTGCTGCAAAGGCAAATAAAATAATGGGATGCATTAAAAGAGGCATAGATGCTCATGAGGAGAACATAATTTTACCTCTATACAAGTCATTAGTGCGACCACACTTAGAATACTGTGTACAGTTCTGGTCTCCGGTGTATAAGAAAGACATAGCTGAACTAGAGCGGGTGCAGAGAAGAGCGACCAAGGTTATTAGAGGACTGAGGGGTCTGCAATACCAAGACAGGTTATTACACTTGGAGTTATTTACTGTGGGAAAAAGAAGGCTTAGGGGTGATCTTATTACTATGTACAAGAGTATGAGGGGACATTACAAAGACCTTTCTACTGATCTTTTTATTCTGAGGCCTGAGACGGGGACAAGGGGGCATCTTCTACGTCTGGAGGAAAGAAGGTTTAATCATAATCACAGACGGGGATTCTTTACTGTAAGAGCAGTAAGACTATGGAACTCTGCGCAGGATGTTGTAATGAGTGATTCACTGTTAAAATTTAAGAAGGGCATGGATGCCTTTCTTGAAAAGTATAATATTGCATGTTATAAATACTAGATTCCTTGATAGGGCGTTGATCCAGGGCACTAGTCTGATTGTCGTATGGAGTCGGGAAGGAATTTTTTTCCCCAATGTGGAGCTTAGTGTTTGCCACATGGGTTTTTTTTGCCTTCCTCTGGATCAACAAGTTAGGCTATGGGTTGAACTAGATGGACTTAGTTTTTAAGGTTGAAGGAAGACTATGTAAAACTATGTAAAATTTGGCAAAGATGAATGGGCCAAAATTCCTCCAGAGTGTTGTAAAAGACTCATTGCCATTTATCGCAGATGCTTGTTTGGCACCCCTGCAGGTCCAGTCACCACAGAGGTACTGCATCTCAGCCACAGGTGTGGTACCCCACTCTCAGGTAAGGAGGGAGCACTACCCGAGACCCACACACCCACATCCAACACAACATCACTCCAGTAGGGAAGGGTGAGATTTCTCCTGAGGGACAGCACAGTCCCTGTCCCTGTCTGGAGGGTGGAACTAGGTAGAGGAGGTGGGTGGAGGAAGTAGTTTAGGGGAGCACTGAAGGAAGGACTGAAGGTAGAGGGGACCACGCAGAGTGGCAGTTGGTGAAGTGGGTCACATGACAGGGAGTATAAAAGGAAAGGTAGAAAGATCTAGAGGGGTCTTAGGAGAAAGAGTGCAGTGAGTGAGGACCATCAAAAAGTGATGTAGTCAGTCAGAGCAGTTGGTGACAGGAGTCTGTCACAGGGAGTGAAGAGAGAAGACCGGAGCAGTGAGAAGGGCTCCAGAGACAGAGAAAGGATCTTAGGAGCACGGGAAGTGTGGAGTCCACCCGTGTGCCCGATTTCACGCCAACCGTGAAGGGATCAGGTCGCAGTAGGGGACCGGCCCCAGACTAGTGGGGGACTGCAGGACTCCACTAGCAAACCGGAGGCTGTGGTATCTTTAAGTGCCATAGCCAAAACCACACACATTCGCTGAAAAGGTGGCCATATAGGACCAAGGGGACAGAGAGGACGTCGCCCGACAAGGCCCGGAGCCACTGTGTGTGAGGTGCAGGGCAGGAGGGCGAGAGCCAGCGCAGAGAGACGACCCGGGAAGGTACACAAGAAGGGGTCCCGATCAAGTGCACCCAAGTTATGAGAGTTGCTGGATCACTTCCCCGGAGGACATAGGACTTGGTGGGATGTTTTAACATGGCTAGCAGTTTTAACCTGGAGCACCGTAAAAACTGTGAGTAAAAACTTGAAGACTGCACCCCGCTGTGTCCTTTACTTAATTGCTGCATCACCTGCCTTGCACTACACCAACGACATCTAAAATACACCTATTTAACTGCCTGAGGCCTAGCTCTACCCATGGAGGGCTGAACCATCTCTGCTGCATCACCAACGGCCCCAGTGGATCTGAACAGCAGCGGCGGCCACCTATAACCACATACCACTGGTGGCATCACAAAACTTTATCCTCAAAACTTTGTTCCCCTCTTTTCTTTATTTCTTGACTGCCCTGGGCCATGGATTGGGTCACGCCGTGACTACCCCAAAAGGAACCGACTGGCCCAGTTTCCGACTACCCCACGGCCCCAGGGGGCGCGTCATTTGATTGCAGTTGTTGCTGCTAAGGGTGGCCCAACCAGTTATTAGGTTTAGGGAGCAATCACTTTTTCACACAGGGCCCAGTAGGTTTCTTTTTCCCTTAATAATAAAGACCTTCATTTAAAAACTGCATTTTGTGTTTACTTGTGCTATCTTTGTCTAATATTTAAATGTACTATCTTTGTCTAATATTTAAATGTGTTTTGTGATCTGAAATATTTAAGTGTGTTCAACATGTAAAACAATAAGAAATCAGGAAGGGATCAAACACTTTTTCACACCACTTTATATGAAAGACATTTTGACAACTTTTAAATTGTATGAAAATATGTACCAAAGTCAGTATAATGATTTATATGCAACCTTTAGATATGCATTAGCATGTCGTTCATTATCATTAGAATTTGAAAGAATCCAAGTAATCTTAATGATAATTGCATTTCATAAATAAAAATGAAAAATTTTCATTTTACCTAATAAAGAGAACTGAGTAGCAAAATTACATTTGCTTGTTGTCCTAGCTAATAGATCAAATACTACAAATTTCCATTTAATAATATTTCAAAAGATGTTTTCAGATAAGGATTTGGCTATTTGCTGATTTGTAAAAATTGAAACGGGTAAAGTAATGAGTGATCTTTATGAATGCTGTCAATCTTGGCCTTGGTGTTCTTAACAAGCTCGTTTCTTTACCAGAGACCATCCCCAGAAGCTACAGTGTATACCAGAAACCTTTTTAGGTCAAGATATCACTTATAAAAAATGAAGTAAACAGAGCAGCTTACTGAATTGTCATGAATGCTCAATTTTTCTAAAATTAATTTACTCTACAGAGCAGTTATAAGCTAAAAACAAATGGAAATGGTTAGCCACCTTTCTAGTCAAATATTGAATAGTTGTCTGAGACTGACCCATACTTAAGAGCTTAGTTAGTTAATAAAACAGATGTCTGGTTCTTTGTTTTTCTGTTAGTGACAAGACAAATAAGGACTGTGGGTCACACTTTGTTTGGTATTTCAACCCTGCAGATCAAAGACTTTACTACTTATTTCTTAACTTAAAATAAATATTAGAGAATAAAAAGTATTCCAAGAAAAACATCACATATATCTAACATAACAGTTTAACAAAAATGAACTATTTACATACAAAAAGTCAAGCAGTTTTGAATTGTCAATCCAGAAAAAACAGTAAGCACAAACAACAAAAGGTGTAGAAGTTATCCGGTTTCTAAAAAATACCCCAAACAAACTAATTACCCTTTGCTTCACCTTGCCAATTCAGTGCTTATGCTCTGGCAATAAAATGCACTATAATTTTGGTACAAATTTGTGCCACAAAGTAAGTCACCTAACAAGTAGTGTAAACTAAGTTTTAAAATACACATTTATTAAACATCATGAACCACAAAGATAAATCAAAGAATTATACAGAGTTGATAATATTTCCTATTGTATGTAGGAACTTTTAAAGTATAGTTCCATGGCAACTTTGCAGTTGATTTTTTGCAGTTTGCTCTGTGCGAATTCAACAAAATGGCAGTCAGCTGGACACTATTCTGTTGAACCATAGAGGGCTGGTAAAAATGTAAAAATATAAATAAATTCTCACATCACCACTAACTTATCCTGCAGCTCACTGTCTCGTCCTTCGTGTCTTTTCTTTTTGCCCCCCCCCCCAACCACATCTCATGCATCTTCTTAGATCTGCCTCATTTTAGACTAAGACAAAGACTTTTAGCAATGACTAGGCTTTGGGTGATGCATTTCATAATATCATGATGTGCACCACGATGGCATGGTGCTCAGTGATTTCAGAGGCCTGTTCAGTGGTGGAAGCACCCTCCTAGTGTGAAGCAGGTCAGAGAGGATGCGTGCGACAGGAGAGGGAAAAAAGAAAAGGAGTGGAGGACCAGATAGTGGGCTGCGGGGGCAATGGGATTGGTGAACAGGAAACTGAGTATTATATTTTTTTACATCTTATAACTTCGATGTGAATTGAATTTCCCTGTTAAATTTGTGTGATTTTCCATATTAAAATTTTGGCAAATCTTCTCATCTCTATAAGTCATCCATGATACAGCCTTCTTTTGAAATAGTGTGTAGGAGAGAAGGAGAATTATTCAAATCAGCTTTGAAATTTAGATACATTATTCTTAGAATATTACAAAAACATTGTTTCAAATCTTTTTCATAATCAGGTTTTAATTAAATTATCAATTTCATTATATAACATGAAACTTAAAATATGTATGATGGATTAAAACCCATTAATAAAAATATGCAGTAATGTTCATTGCAGCTGGAAGGCAAGACATTATAGAAATGCAAACATTTATCTGTCTTATATGCCGTACAAAATAGTAAAGGTTTGAAAGTATGAATTGAGTAACCAACAGAAACTCACCAGAATATCTTTTCCAGCCCACTTACATTCATCCCTTCGAGTATTTGATACAGGCCATGTAATCTAAAAGAGAGAGAACAAATTGCACGTTAATTATATGTAGGATTTGAATGAATATTGAAATGTTGGGCTTTTACTTGCAAAATATAAAGTCTTTTAAAAGCGCACCTAATAATATTTCATAAAATACGGAGAGACAAAGCCAAAAATTGCTCAGTAACCTGTATATATTTGGATCTTTACTGCTCTATCTATAAATGTGTTAACTTTATTCTTGGTAAGTGAGTGGGCACTTCCTGGTGTGATGAAAGAGCCATGTCTGTATTACGAGATTAGTTGCTGCCCTCATGCTGCTGTCCCCTCTCACCTCTGGTAGCATACAACCTCACAAACACAGAGAAAGTGCAGCTGCATCACCCCCTTTCCCCTTCTTCTATTTACTGCATTACTCTAGATGGATTTTAAAAGTTAATTATTAGGACTCTGAGAAATCTCAAAAAGTATAATACATGAATTCCATTTTACATGGTCATTGAAGTAACGCACATACGCAAACTGGTTAGCATGGCTGCTCTTATACTTTGTACACAGTTTGCATACAAATGATAGACGCACAAAAAAACAAACATTCATGGGACGCAGATAAATCATTTCAATTTTGCTATATCTGTAATGTACAATAAGCACAGCAGGAATATTGGGGATTTCTAATCTCCTGAATCCATTTATGGGGTTTCTGAAAATATTCTGGGTGATTTTTTTTTTCTTACAAATGAATGACATTTCTGATGCACCAACTTTAAATAGCCAACATTTTGAGGACAGCATCAATTTTACCTGTGACCAAATGAAAATATTTAGCATCCAATTTATTTCTTCATCGGCCACAACAGTGGGCTTGTGGCCGCTGCACTGGGTAAGTATAGGGAGTACCACCTTAAACTTCCTGAAATCTACGTCTCCTCTTTTGATTAGTCAGCCTGGCGTGACCTCACATGTGCATGATTCTGCAATGATGACATTGAGCCAGGCTGGCTAATCAAAAGAAGAGTCATGGATGTAAGCAAATAGGAGGCATTACTCTTGCTTCTGTGCAGCTGCCATGGACCACGGTCATTGTGTAAAAAATGGGATGTGCGAATCGATTTGCACCAACTCTAGTCACGAGACAAACCAATGACTATTATCCTTGCAAAACAGACTCTGCTATCTGTCAGTGGGTCTAAGAACAGTTATAAGATATTCATCCCTAGTTTCCTCCCACCCCCTGAAGATATCCAATGTCTGGAAGCAGTTTATTGTTCCTAGAAATAGTGAGACAAGTATTTTTTTCAAATATTGGATATTCATGATTGACTTTGAGGTAGCACCTTCAGCCAAAAAAACTAAGTAATATCTATTACCAGCTTTTTCTTTAAAATGTTTTTAATCTTAAGGAGTTCGATGTAAATTTTTAAGATGCATATTTGTATTTTGTTAGACTGACAACAATTTCAGTGAATTTGATTCTACATTAGATATTTTGTGGATGACCCATTTTTATAATAATTATGATATAAGAATTAAAAAAAAAACTTCAACTTTGTTGTGAAAACTTTATCTAAAATGGTTTTGACCATCAATTAGGAGTTTAGACATTATGCTTTTCATAAGACTGCACAGAAATTAAAATGCAATATTTCCACTTTACATGTTTTAAGTCTCCACAGCTATTTTTCAAACCTATCAGAATTTTTTGAGAACACAAAATGGTATCAGTTAAATATCAATTCTATGGATTGTGGTGGCACGGTCTATATTTTTGTTTAGCATTTTAATTAAAACAAATAAAAATGAGCTTAAAACACCATTTTTTTATTTTAGCACTGGAGTGGTGCCAATAATGCAAGTTCCCTGGATCCTAGTATTCTAATCACCAGTCACTGTCTTCAGCTCTTCCCGTTCTGACCTCAATCCAATGTCTTGTGGTCCTAACTTCTGACTGACCAGAAGTCAGAGGTAACTGTCACAAGCTCTCAATGCAAGGCTAAGAAAGATTTGTTCTGGCGTCCGGATCACTCAGGAAACCCTGGAGCAATCCAGCAAGTCACAAACTGCTGGAGACCAACCGCAGCACCGCTGATAACATATATTAAGACAGCAGCTGATAAGGATGATATTAAGTGCAGGGAACTTAGATTAGTAGCACCACTTCAGCTGTAACATTTAAAGTGGAGTGGTGCTTTAAACTGATCCCGGTAGTACACCATAAATAAAGACATGTTTATATATGCACAATAGAGTGCTGTTGTGCATCTTTAATACCTGTGGGTTATATAGTGGTTACACTAAAATTCTAAAGTGCAAATCTAAATTTACTAGATAAACTGTTGTAAATTAGCTTGGTATTGTGCTATAAAACAGGTATTTAGCCACAGATACATTACTAATACAGTCTATGATTATCACTAGTCTTTTAATGCTACCTAAGCTCAGTACTTCAAGCAAAGTAAAATAGACTTCACACCCACTGCAAAATCCAGAGATCCTCACAATCAATTATTCATGCTTGCTGAAGAGCTTTTAGGAATTAGGTATAGAATAAAACATGATCCTCATTTAATACCAAACTATGAATCTATTGGGAACCTTGGATAATGTAATATAAATAGAAAGAAGGGAAGTTACAAACCAGAACAGATAATTTACATGTGACATTAACCAAATATTGGCTCTTGCATGAAATCCAGTGAATAAATTGCCTTTAAGAATTTTCTTCATTCAGTTTAGTGGATTTAGCTTATTTCAGAGGCCATGGACTAACACCTGTCTTCTTTTCTTTTCACACAGGTACATGCTCTGCTCCTGCACAAGTATAAGTCGCCATCTATTACTCTGCTTCCCTGATTCAACTTACTGGTACGTGCTCTGCTCCTACACAATTACTCTGCTTGCTGTATACGTCACCATCTATTACTCTGCTTCCCTGATTCAACTTACTGGTACATGCTCTGCTCCTGCACAATTCCTCTGCTTGCTGTATATGTCGCCATCTATTACTCTGCTTCCCTGATTCAACTTACTGGTACATGCTCTGCTCCTGCACAATACCTCTGGTTGCTGCATATGTCGCCATCTATTACTCTGCTTCCCTGATTCAAATTACTAGTACATGCTCTGCTCTTGCACAATTCCTCTGCTTGCTGTATATGTCGCCATCTATTACTCAGCTTCCCTGATTCAACTTACTGGTACAATTCTCCGCTTGATATTTCTGCTTTAACTATCCCATTCCATTTAATACTCACATATGTCTGTCCTTTCCCCACTGTAGATTTTATCTGATGTTTAGAGGTGCCAAACTGCAGAGCCTACAGAGTCCTAGCTCTGTCTTTGATCACCCAGCCATCTCCTGGTGAGGTGAGCAGCTGCTAATTTAGCCACAAGCAGCTCCCACAATGCCCCTCACCTGATGGTTTAGTGTGCCCTATATATTTAGAAGCTCCTTAAAGGGTGCACGCGTGCTGGGTTGTGCACGAGTCTTCTTGTGTAAAGTGGCTTCGGAGATAAGTGGCAGTTATTTCAGAGGCAGTAAGTCAGGGCAGGAGTCAGGTAATCAACACTTTGACCACTTACTCTCTATTAACTATGCTTCTGTTAGCTCTCACGTTTTCCTCTATAGTCCTCCACTTTCTAGTAACCCCACAAATCCCTACACCTAGTAAGGAACTGTTCATCTCTCCCTCCATCCTCCCCATTCATCTCACCTCCTCCTCAGAAATTTTCCTCAACATTCAATCCTGGATCTCCTGACACAGCCAACCACCTCATGCTCTCTCCTGCTCCCACCTGCTAACACTTTCTCTGCTCCTCCTCACTGCTGGAGATATCTCTCCAAATCCTGGTCCTCCTCGCTATATCCCCACAGTTACTTCTACCTCCTATCCATGACCTTCCACGAACTGTCGCAACCCTTCTAACCTCATACCCATCCAACTAATCCCCACTTCCTCAGTTGCACTAACAGGAGCTCTATGGAACGCTCGCTCCGTCTGCAACAAACTTTCCTACATCCACAACCTTTTCATTACTAACAAACTTTCCTTCCTCGCCATCACTGAAACCTGGCTCACCCCCTCTGACACAGCCTCGCCAGCTGCACTTTTGTATGGCGGATTCCACCTTTCCCACATCCCCCGCCCCAACAGCAAACATGGTGGAGGCGTAGGTTTTCTCCTGTCTGATAACTGCACTTTCACCCAAATCCCACTGCCACCGTCCGTTATACTCCCCTCTTTTGAGGTGCATCTATTCCCCCTCTGACCTCCAACTTTATTTACCAACTCCCAGGGCTAGCCACCACTTTCTTAGACCACTTCACCACCTGGCTGCCTCACTTCCTTTCCGCTGACATCCCTACTATCATAATGGGTGACTTCAACATCCTCATTGACACTTCCCACTCATCGGTCTCTAAGTTCCTATCCCTCACTTCCTCCTTCGGCCTTGCTCAATGGTCTTCTGCAGCTAGTCATAAAGATGGCCACACACTGGACCTCATCTTCACCCGCCTCTGATCCCTATCTAACCTCTCTAACGCACTTCTCCCTCTCTCTGACCATAACCTCCTCACATTCTTTACCCTCTCCTCTCCAGGTCCACAATCCCCATTCCACAAACTTACACACGCTGGCAGAAACCTCAAACACCTTGACCTACACTCACTCTCTGAATCCCTCCTCCCTCTTACAGACATTGGTACCTTACATGATGCAGATGTTGCTGCCGCTTTATATAAACAACACAATAGCTGAACTCTCGACTCGATCGCCCCTCTCACACATACCAAAGCTCGTACAATCAACAGGCAACCCTGGCACACCAACCTTACTAAAGAACTGCGACGGGCCTCCAGGGTTGTGGAGCGGAGATGGAAAAGGTCTCACTCCATCGAGGACTTCATCGCATTCAAACAATCCCTCACTATTTTCAAGTCCACACTCACTGCAGCAAAACAAACATACTTCTCATCTCTCATATCTTCCCTGTCCCAAAACCCTAAACAGCTATTTAACACTTTCAATTGTCTCCTTTGTCCCCCATCACCTGCTCCCTCTTCTCTCATCTCAGCCGAAGACTTTGCCTCATTCTTCAAGCAGAAGACTGACACCATCAGACAAAGCTTTTGCCTAAAGTTCGCACAACCCCTCCTCATATCTACTCAGCCTTCCTCCTCCAAACCTCACTTCTCCACCATTACAGAAGGTCAAGTCTCCTCTTTACTTTCCAAATCACACCTCACCACCTGCGAACTTGACCCAATCCCATCCCATCTCATCCCTTACCTTACCTTACCACAGTCTTCATCCCAACCCTAACCCACCTCTTCAACCTGTCACTAACAACCGGTGTCTTCCCCTCATGTTTCAAACATGCCTCAATCACACCCATCCTCAAAAAGCCCTCCCTTGACTCATCCTCTCTGACTAGCTACCGACCCATATCACTTCTCCCCTTTGCCTCAAAATTACTAGAACAACATGTCCACCTTGAACTGTCCTCCCACCTCTCCTCCTGCTCCTTCTTCAACCGCCTACAATCTGGCTTCCGACCGCATCACTCGACTGAAACTGCCCTGACCAAAGTCACCAATGACCTACTAACCGCCAAATCCAAGTGACACTACACCATCCTCCTCCTTCTGGACCTGTCATCTGCCTTCGACACAGTCGACCATTCCCTCTTACTACAGATTATCTCATCTCTTTGCATCACTGACTTGGCCCTATCTTGGATCTCCTTAAACCTAACAGACAGGACATTCAGCGTCTCCCACTCACGCACCACCTCCTCATCTCGCCCCCTATCTGTCGGTATCCCTCAAGGCTCAGTTCTAGGACCTCTGCTCTTCTCCATCTACACCTTTGGCCTGGGACAGCTCATAGAGTCTCACGGCTTTCAGTATCACCTCTATGCTGATGACACACAGATCTACCTCTCTGGACCCGATATCTCCTCCCTACTAACCAAAATCCCACAATGTCTGTCCGCCATCTCATCCTTCTTCTCTGCCAGATTTCTAAAACTTAACATGGATAAAACAGAGGTCATCATCTTTCCACCCTCTCATTCATATCCCCCATCTGACCTATCCATCAACGTCAATGGCTGTTCGCTCTCCCCAGTCCCACAAGCTCGCTGCCTTGGGGTAACCCTGGATTCTGATCTCTCCTTTATATCACATATCAAAGCCCTTTCCTCTTCCTGTTGACTCCAAATCAAAAATAGTTTGAGTACCCGGATCCGTGCATTCCTCAGCAAAGACTCTGCAAAAACACTAGTGCATGCCCTCATCATCTCCCGCCTTGACTACTGCAGCCTCCTGCTCTGCGCCCTCCCTTCCATCACTCTTGCACCCCTCCAATCTATCCTAAACTCTGCTGTTCGACTAATCCACCTGTCCCCCCACTATTCCCTGGCCTCTCCCCTCTGTCAATCCCTTCACTGGCTCCCCATTGCTCAGAGACTACAGTTCAAAACCCTAACCATGGCATACAAAGCCATCCACAACCTGTCTCCTCCATATATCTGTGACTTAGTCTCCCGGTACTTACCTGCACGCAACCTCCGATCCTTACAAGATCTCCTTCTCTACTCCCCTCTAATCTCTTCCCACATTCGCATACAAGATTTCTCCCGCGCATCCCCCCTACTCTGGAACTCTCTACCCCAACACATCGCCTACCGTGGAAGCCTTCAAAAGAAACCTGAAGACCCACCTCTTCCGACAAGCCTACAACCTGCAGTAACCACCGCCCCACCACATTACTGCATGACCTCCTCTACCCCCACCTACTGTATCCTCACCGATCCCTTGTAGACTGTGAGCCCTCGCGGGCAGGGTCCTCTCTCAGCCTGTACCCGTCGCTGACTCATTTTGTTAAGATTATGTAAATGTTTTTGCTATGTACATCCCTATCACATGTAAAGCGCCATGGAATAAATGGCGCTATAATAATAAATAATAATAATTTAGCTTTTTTGAGAATGCAAAAACCCATTACTAGCTGTACAAATGAGTTTCTGTCAGTTGATAGCTTTCAATATTATATAGGTTCTGGGCCTTGAGTAATAGTTGTCTAGAATAGAGAGGAGACAATATTCAAACTCACCAAATCACGTGGAATTTGCCAGGAAATTTGATTTGCAAACAACGTCTCTAGTCCAGAACTTCCAGCTATGACCAAGCCTCACATGTTACCGTGCGTTGTATGTCGTGACTTCATGGACGTGCAATCTCCAATGACCTCTGAGGTCTCGTCGCAGACAAAAGTCTCAGGATGCCTTGAGGACTGGATGTCAGGCAGCGAGCAACGCCATCTGGTCAGCTTCCTTCCGTTGTCACACCTTTGACCTGTGAACTCTAGGCCAGAACGTCCGGTCATGATCAGGCCTCGGCGAACACTGCATTTTTAACATCCAAGACATCACGACATGTGACGTACTATGATTTCTGAGGCCTGGTCATGTCAGGAAGCTCGGGTCTAGAGTGAACAGGAGAAAGAAGTGGCTCTAAAGACCAGTTGTCAGGCGATGATATGCATACATCCCAGACAGAGTTGTGAGTATAAGGGTTTCGTTTTTTTTTCATTTTAAAATGTTTGATGCCCATCTATGGTTCAGCACAAATAGTATTTCATGATTTTCGACCAAATTTTCAACCATAGTGGGGCCAAAGTGCTGCCCCAATATCTTTGTACCCCATATACCACACCATACCATCAAGATATGAGATGTGCAGCATCTGAAACAACGGATACTGGAAGCCTTGCTAGTATTTCTTCTGCTGTGTTGCTATCAGTGTGTCAAAAGTGGGAGAAGAGGGTTGCATTGACAATCCAACACAATGGGCAGCACTTTGAACACCTTTTATAAGTGGTCATAAACTTGTAAAAAACTCATGAAACAATAAAGTTACATTAAAACCAAGCACGTCATTGTTTTTCTTATGAAATTTTCAACATGACCCTCTTCCCATTGAAAAAAATAAAGTTGAATCCAAAATGGCCGAATTCAAAATGGCCACCATGGTCACCAACCATCTGGAAAAGTTTTCCCCCTCCCATATACTAATGTTCCACAAACAGGAAGTTGATATCACCAACCATTGCCATTTAATTTAGGTGTATCCATATAAATGGCCCACCCTGTATAGGCAGAACACAGCATCCCTGCACATTGCTTAGTGAACAAGTACTGAGCTTTATCACCCATTGAAGTGAATGTACTGCAGTATTCAGGCAGCAGCCACCAAGCAATGTAAGGGGTGGCTGTGTATAGCCCGTACATCGCTTAGGCTAAGTGAACTGTGTCCATGCAACTAGTCTACAGTATACGTCTAGAAACTTTTCCAGACAAATACTGTATTGTCCCTATGGCCGAACATTTACTAGATGCAGGCTAAAAGTGTGTTCTTCCACCGCAAAGAGATGTATACCACGCAATATATGCCAATTTTGCGCTCCAAAAGTCAAATGGTTCTACTTCCCTTCCGAGACCTGCCGTCCGCCCAACGGTAGTTTGGGGTATACAGTATACATTTTGTGCTGTTACCCTTGTAAAAATGAAAAATTTGTGGGAAAAATTTAAATTTTCATTTTTTCCTTCCACATTGCTTTAATTCTTGTGAAGCACCTAAAAGGTTAATAAACTTTTTGAATGTGGTGTTGGGCACTTTTGAGGGCGTGCAGTTAAAACTGTGTCCCTTTTGGGTATTTTTTTCGCATCGGCCCCTTCAAATGTAATGTGGTCCCTAAAATAATCGGTTTTGTAAATTTTGCTAGAAAAAGGAAAAACTGCTGGAATTTTTTTTAACCCTTTTAACTTACTAGCAAAAAAAAAATATGTTTCAAAAATGATGTGATGCAAAGTAGACATGTGGGAAATGTATTTATTAACTATTTTGTGTAGTATACGCAACTAATTTAAGGGCATAAAAATTCAAAGAATGAAAATTGCTAAATATTCAATTTTCTGTCAAATTTTCAATATTTTTATACATAAAATGCATAAACAGACTTCAGAGTGAAGGGACTTAAAATGAATATGCTGCATAACCTGAGAGCAGATTGACAAGAACAAGAAAGCCTGATTTCAGTGATGTATCACTTACTGGGCTGCTTGGTGTAATTTTCATAGAATACCTGTTTTGTCTAATGTAGATGTAGTAGAGCTAAGTCTTCCGCTCTGTGTATAACCCTGCCCACACCCCGGACTGGCAGCTTCCTGTGTATACTGTGCATTGTGAGTAAGCAGCTACTCAATGGTGGGGATGGGGTTACACAGAGATGCCCAACTGCTAGTCTGCTAGCCCTGTGAGCTGTAGTGTTTTTCTCCTGCTGATAAAACACGGTTTGTATTTAAACTATAACAGTCTACTAAATAACACATTCTGGGAATCATGGTCTTGTGCCCTATAGTATGCTACTCTCAGATTAAGTAGCAAAAGCCTGCTGAAAGATTCCCTTGAACATTTGTCCAACAGCTCAAAATATGCAAGGAAAAAAAGAAAAAAAATACACCAAAAAAAAAAAAAAAAGCTGCAAAAATACGACAAGTGAACACAACACAGACAGAAGTGCTGCTCTGTTTCTGTTGCACTAACAAGTGAAAGTGGACAATCCCTTTAAATTGTTCTGGTCTGATTTACTACAAACAGAAAGTTTGTAAATGTTGCTAATAAGCCCATTGATCATCTTGTAGACTGTGATCCCCTCAAGGGCAGGGTTCTCTCTCCTTCTGTGCCAGTCGATAACTTCTATCGTCTAAGATTATTGAACTTGTTTTTTTTTATTATGTATACCCCGTTTCACATGTAAAGTGCCATGGAATAATTGGCGCTATAATAATAAATAATAATGATAAAAAAGTCTTTAGAATTTCCCCCACCCGAAACCTGGTGTCATGGCTGTTTGGGTCCTCCTTTGTTGAAGGATTTGTTCAATAAGAAGCCTCTAATCTAGCTTTTATCTCTGCCTCAGGAGCGTCCACCTCTACCACTAACCTATATTCCTCTTCTTCCACTACCTCCCAAACTCGGAAAGGATCTCCTGTATCTATGGAAGGAGGGGTGAAAATTATTTTTCTCGTCTGCTGACTTCTCTAGTAACTTATCTAAGACAGAGCCAAATAAATAATTACCCTGACAAGGAATAGCGCACAACTTAATTTTAGACTGGAAATCTGCTTACCAGTTCTTAAGCCAGAAAGCTCTGCAGCCAGAGTTTGAAAGAACACAGACATGAGTGGCAAATCTGATGCCATCTACTGAAGCATCTAGCAGGAAATCAACTGTTTTCTGAATGGTAGGTAAAGCCGCTTCCCATGCTTCTCTAAGGAATGTATCAGTTTTCCCATCAAGGGGATCCTTCTGATACCCTAAATCATCAAAAAGAAAGAGCTACGTTTTTGGAAATTTTAGCAATTTCAACATCATATTTTGTGGATTTTTCCCACATTTCACAAAGATCTTCATTTAGCGGGTTCTTTCTTTTAAGAGTATTAGAAAGTGACACATTCTTAACTGGTTTCTTCCATTCTTTTCTAATTAGGGAAAGTAGGTTTTTATGAATCGGGAATACACAATGTTTGCGTTCTTCCAGGCTACTAGACATTGAACCTGTACAGACATAAGTTCTCTAGGGGTTTCCATTCCCTTAGTAGATCTAACAACTTTCAGTAATTTCCCCTTGACATTCTACTGGAAAGCACAGTTGGCCATATTCACCATCAGACGAAGAGGATTCTGAACAATCTGTATCGACTAACTCCCCAGATTCCTCTAGTTCTTCAGAGCTGAAATCTGAAGGCATATAATGCCTACTTGAGGAGGAGGTAGCTCTGGTATGTCACAGTTCTTTCTTAACAGTATTTTAAAATTTGCCTTTAATTAAGGACTTAATTTCTTGAATAAAGGATGGGGACTCTTCAACTACTGTTCTCTCTATACAAGAGTGGCAAAACCTCATATTATAAGTTTTAGGCAAATTCTCTTCACTCAGAGCATATTCCTTGTTCGTTGCCTTTGCTACCACCTTCCTAGCTCTATCCTAAGGGAATTAATATCAACCAGTCAGCATGGTATCCTTAAACAAGTGAATACTTATCCCATCCTATGCATTGTAAACTACTGTAGTAGGAAGCGGTTTGGGATCATTTGCATCACCGCTGGGCATTATAGGATCATGCATGCTGCACCAACACCACTGCCAAAGTTAGAAGGCGTCTACCTTCTTTTAAACTTTCATCGCTAGGCCCGGATGGAGATTGGGAAGGATGGATTACATCTACAGGTGTATCATATTCTGAAAGTCTTATGAAACCTTGCAGTAACCTGATATTCAGCTCACCCATGGACTGAGGATCGCCTCTGCATGGACGGTCTTGTAGTATAGCAAGGAACAATTTAGAGAGAAGGAATGTACATCCAGCACTGGGTCCTCATAAAAAATTCTTCTTTATTGCAAATCCATAGAAACTCCAGACAGAGTGTATGCAATGACTAAGGACGTAACAGTCTGAAACGCGTATGCGATTACTCTATGTCTGGAATTTTTATGGATTTGCAATAAAGAAGATTTTTTTATGAGGACCCAGTGTTGGATGTACAGTACCTTCCTTTTCTCTTATCATATTCTGACCCCCTTCTTCCAGTCATTTGGAAGTAGCTGGTCACCTCTGCATATGAGTCATCTGCAGAGAGCACACTTCAGCAAGCTACGTCACCTCCGGTTTCACCTCCGAACCTGAAAGCAGCCGGAGATCCCATGCATGTACAGTCCTGCCAGAAGAATCATCCTTTGGCTGCATCACTCATGCTCAGAGTGTCACGCCACATCCGGCCCCGACTTCCGGAGACGGCATCCAGCAAAAGCCCAAGAAATCTGGAGAAAACCTATGGAACAGTCCTCCGGCCACCAGGATCTTCATGGCTTCTCACGGTACTTCCCATACATCCTGGAGAAATCTTCCCAGTTATGTCCTCTTCACCCCGCAAGGTTGTAGGTCTCCTCTTCCAGGAACAGGAAAACACACTGAAGAGTAAGGAGAGGTACCGCCCTTTTATTTCAGTAGGTTTCCGGTTCCTGGAGAAGGATACACACTCTCTCAGTACGGTGCTGTCAAATCATTACTTATGGTTCAGGTTCTGTTACAGAAAGTAACAGATCACAGGATTGTTTAATTTAAATTTTAACATCTCTATTCAGAATAAACAATGCCACAGATCTCACTTTCATCAACCCCATACCCAGAATAATCATGTACAGGTAAAAAAAAAAAAACATTTCATATTTTCTTTGATCTTCAAGGTTATAGATATATAAATAATTAACACTGTGTGAACAGGTATTTGAATCTGAGCATCGTCTTGTTCCTGTTTAGATCTGCTGGCTCCATATGCTGTTGTCTGTAACCTCTATTTTGACTTGTCACACTTAAAGAGTGTTAAAGTTGAAAGTACATTTCAGGCTGAGCTCTTAGAGATAGAATTCTGGAATATGAAACATAAATGAATGGCAATGCGAAAGCTCATGTTTTGTCTATATTACTATTATTCCTTCATGGCTGTCATAACATTCCTTCTGAATAACACTAACTATAAGTGACTGAGTTATGATGTTTCTCACCTAAAGTTCTTAATTTTTAGGAGCATAGTGTACAAGGACGGCCTACTGACTTAATATAATAAACATTTCAAAAGTGAGATCACGCAGTTTTATTGTGATTCTTCACTGAGCATCCTGCATTCACCATGTGATGCTCCATATCAAAAATTAAACTGAACTTGACAGCTGGATTTACAACTATTCACTAATTACAGAGCTACATTTATAATTTAACACGGATTTGTAGCAAACACAAAGCTTAGTAAAAGTTCCCGGCATAATCATAAAAGCAGCTTTTTAATATTATGGTGCCACAAGTTATAACTAGTTAGACTAGTCAGAAAGGCGTGCACTATTTAATGAGGAGCAGTCCATCCCAGCTAGCAGAAATCACGCCCATTTCCTCCTCATTATTTAAAGAACACAAATGAGCGGTTCTAGTGTGACTTTGAGCATGCATAGTGATCTTTTGCCAATGGACCATTGCTCTGGTATCATACTTTGCAGACCCAAATTCTGGCCTCCTGAGAGCTTCCATCTGCAAACACAAAGCTGATATGCGGTTCTGCGACATTATAGTACCGAGCCAACAAGTAGAGTAACATTCTTAGAACATGTACAGTGAGGAAAATAAGTATTTGATACACTGCAGATTTTGTAAGTTTTCCCACCTACAAAGAACTGAGAAGTCTGTAATTTTTATCGTAGGTACACTTCACCTGTGAGAGACAGAATCTTAAAAAAAAAAAAATCCAGAAAAAATCACATTGTAAGATTTTTACATAATTAATTTGCATTTTATTGCATGAAATTTGTATTTGATACAATAGAAAAATAGAACTTAATATTTGGTACAGCAACAGCAACCTTTGTTTGCAATTACAGAGATCAGACGTTTCCTGTACCTCTTGGCCAAGTTTGCACACACTGCAGCAAGGATTTTGGCCCACTTCTCCATTTAGATCTTCTCCAGAACATTCAGGTTTCGGAGCTGTCGCTGGGCAACATTTAGTTTCAGCTCCCTCCAAGTATTTTCAATGGGGTTCAGATCTGGAGACTGGCTAGGCCACTCCAGGACCTTGAAATGCTTCTTATGGAGCCACTCCTTAGCAGCCCAGGCTATGTGTTTCGGGTCATGCTGGAAGACCCAGCCACGACCGATCTGCAATGCTCTTACTGAGAGAAGGCGGTTGTTGGCCAAAATCTCGCGATACATGACCCCATCCAATCCATCCTTTCTTCAATACAGTGCAGTCGTCCTGTCCCCTTTGCAGAAAAGCACCCCCATAGTATGATGTTTCCCCCACCATGCTTCATGGATGGGATAGTGTTCTTGGGGTTGAATTCATCCTTCTTCCTCCAAATACAGTGAGTGGAGTTGATACCAAGAGTTCATTTGAAAATACTTCCAATATGAAGAGGCAATTTGCATATTAAATTTCCCAGAGGAGCACTGCATGGCGAATAAGCCTCCTTACCTTGACGTGCCAGAGCTGGTGTATCACTCTCCATAAGGAGAAACGCTACTCCTTAGACCTCAGTCCAGAGCCTCTCACCTAGCCAAATCAGTTCTCATACTTTGCACTGACGAGGGCCAACAGCCTAAAACACCGTGTCTGCAAACTGAGATTCTGATTTGGCTTTTATCCTAAGTCATATTGCGTGACTCGTTAAAGGGTTGTGACTTGTAGGATTTCTACTTCCAATAGGTGGCGCTATAGAGTACAAGTCCTCTTTTTCTCTGAAGAGGCAATTTGCATATATAAAAATATATATTTTATGTTCCTTTTTCTATAGAAACTTGTTACCTACTAAAATAAGTTGGCCACTTTTTAGTAAAATTGGTGAAATGCCACAAACAAATGTGTTCTTTCATATAAACGATTAATATCATTCCTCACACCATGTCTTCAGCGCCTGTACAGATGCAAGCAGCATAAATCTCCCATATCGGCACAGCTAGTGAATGCGTTCACATCCTACACAGACGTGAGTCTGTAAATCACAAGATCATCATCATCTATTGTATAGACATCAAAACTACTGGCTAAAGAGAGCATTGGGCTGAGTATATTGGGTGAGGAATGAGAGTATTTAGAGTTTTTGCGACAAAAACTAGACACTAGAAAGTGGCTAACCCTTTTGATAAGAAAAAGTTTAAAAGGTGGCAATTGATACACTTATTTTAAAAAAATGTGAATATGCCTTTATATCTACTTATTTTGCTTAACATTTTGACCTCCAGTTAGCTCAGTTAGTTTAAAGCGAGTTTAGTGTGTACACTTTTTAATCAATAATCATATTGTCATGCTATGTGGACCTTGAGGAAGGTAATCATTTCCTCATATGTGTGATTAGGTTTCCGATGATATGTACATACATATCAGAGAAGCAGTACTATTTGGATGGATAAATGAACATTAAAAAGATGCTACATTCTAAAGGTTGAATAATTGGTGCACATGGTTATAACGATATAAAAGAGTGATGTTGCGTAGATGCTACTACAGAATGAAAACCCTGCAGTATGAAACCTCATTATTAAATGATGGGGTTTTCAACTTTCAGTAAAGTGGAACTGATACATTGTAAAGTACAGTACCTAAAATAAAAACACAGCAGGTGTTAACCATTCCAAGATCCAGTGATGGCTCTCTGTTACTGCTACAGTCTCAGTGTTTTGACTGCATTGGTGATTTCACATTGACAGCGCGCATCACTGTTGTAGCCAATCACTGAGCTCAGCAGCTTATGCCATCTACCTCAACAAAGCTGCTGAGCTCAGTAATTAGCTACAGTGTGATACACGCTGTCGAGTGACATCACCACTGTAGCCAAAACTCAGACCTGAGCAGCAGTGGTGAAAGAGCAGTGGACCCTGGTAGGATAAGTATCTACTGCATTTGTTATTTTAGGCATTTTAAAGCATTTGGCATTGTGAGCGAAATACACTCTTCTATGCCTTTTGAACTCCAAATGTATTTTTATACGAGCAATCAGGAAATTAATCCAGCAGTTTCCTTGTATGGTGTACTCAGGATTTCTGCTTTATTAGCACATGTAAGCTACTTAAGTAGTGTCACAGACAAAGGAAACGTTCCCACCGAAATATGTAGTAAATAGGAACTTTAGGGGTGTGAATAGAAATAAGTAACTTTCCCACCCATCAGTGTTATTTGATCACCATGATACAGAAGTTATAAAAGACAAGATGGATACCAAAAACACAAAATGGAGTCTGTTCTCTCACAGAATCAATTTTCCTGATATGGACAGTCTCTCAAATAAGAGTTATGACTGTAAACTTGCTTCCTACAATCTTTGGTTACAGTTTATTGGAACAGTTTTTTGCTCTCTATCTGGAAGCAAATCGTATCAAAAACAACTGACCACTAAAGAGGTTTGAGGCCTGTTACCATCGCACACATAACCATCTAGCATAAGAGAACTTCCTGGATATTCCTGGAGCCAGCAGAATGCTCCTTTAGAAAATATTTTTATCCAACTTGCATTCTTGAAGTAGATATAGACTAGGCATCCAGTTCACTGGTACTTATTCACACCCACACAATATACATACACACACACAATATACATACACACACACACACACACACACACACACACACACACACAAACAACTAGTACACCAATCATTAGAATATAAGAAAAAAAGTCAGCTCACCAGTCAGAATCAGATGGTAGCACGGAACTCAGTCCTGTTCAGATGCATCAAATTGCAAGGAAGAAAAATTTGCGGTCCAGCTCTAGAAATTTTTTTTGGGCAGTTTTTCGTATAAAAAGTTAGTTTATTTGATAAATGCCAAAAACAGCATGGCACTAGGCATAATTTCAAGGAGAAAAAGCGACGCATTTCAACCACACACTGCTCAGACAAAGACAGCAGTATGGGGTTTAATCGCGTCACTTTTTCTCTTTGAAATTATGCCTAGTGCCATGCTGTTTTTAGCATTTGTCAAATAAACTAATATTTTTCTGGAGATGGAACGCAACGTTTTCCTCCTTACACCAATCATTGTTTGCTATTCTACCAGGAATTAATATTACTGTATGTTCATGAAGTGAGAGAAGAGCAGAAATTTATAGAAGAATCACTTCACGCTGTACAACATGTTCCCTGCTGTGTTACTGTCCAGAATTACACTGACCTCTTGGATTCCAACAACCAAAGCAGCCTGAGGCACTGACCACTAAACCAACAGGCTACAGTCCTAGACAAGAAACTTCTTGTAACTTCATTCTGTGTAGGAATCCAACTCCATGATAGTAATGATTGGAAGATCATTATTACAAGATTACATTTGTCTAGATTTAGGAGTACAATTTCTGATATTCCCTTATTTTCAAGTCCATGTACAATACCTTTTGATAATCTTTGATGTTAGCCAAGTTAAATGAAAATATGTGATCCTTAGCCCCAACGAATAGTCTTCCCCGCTCTTCATCTAATACGAATGTACTGTAACTTGAGCTGTTAGCCAATCCATTGAATGTGATTAAATTGTTGGAGTCCAGCATTTCTAAAATAAGAAAAGCAGATTAAAAAATAAAAGTTAGTATTGGTACGATTAAAAAAAAAGAACCTTTATTAAAGTCTGTACTTTGATAAAGTGTAGAAAACAACTGGTCAAACATTGGAAGCCTTCAGATCATCCTATATAAGGATTTCTTAACATGTGTGTAACCTTTTGTGTACATTTGCTGACCAGTTGCTAAAAAGGTCACCTAGAGCATGGTCCTGTAAGCCACAAGGGTCACTATAGCCCATCTGACCAGGTCACAAATGCTTGTAGGGGTATGCATACCCATATATAGGAATTTAGTGTACATGAAAAAGGCATTTGTTACAAAATAGTACAGACAGCACTTTAACCATAAATGCCAAGAAACAGCTAAATCTAGACCTCTCCAAAAACATGTATGTTTGACTGACCATACCTATTCAGTTCAATAGAGAAAGGGAAATATGCTGCTACCAATCACTTTGGTCCACTTACGTGTTAATAAGTCAACTGTTTTTGCTAAGGTCATCTTGATTGGCCAAAATAATTACAATCTGATAGAAGTATGGAAGGCAGCACGGTGGCTCAGTAGTTAGCACGGCAGCCTTGCAGTGCTGGGGTCCTGGTTTCAAATCTCACCAAGGACAACATCTGCAAGGAGTTTGTATTTTGTCAATGGAGCCAGTAATGATAATGTCTGTAAAGTTCTGAGGAATTTAATGGCACTAAATAAGTGAGTAAAATAAATAAATACAATATATGTGAATTTTGAATGAATTTTTTAGTATCTTCAGTTTTTTGACTTGCAAATAATTATAAAAAAAAACACAAATGATAGAATTTAAGCATTTAATAAAAGGACTATCTAGATACTACTGGAGTAATTACCAGCTTATTTGATGCCTTTTTACATGGGCAATATGATTTCAAAGATGATCCTCAATCCAATATAATTTCTACATAAAACTTCCACATAAAAAATATTTAGACAGAGCTTGTCATGATCTACACAGATAAAATAAATTTTCTTTTTGCCGTAGGGTAACCAATTTATCAGTTTGAAGGTAAAAGTGCAAATTTATGACAAAATTGTTGCTTTCACCCATAATTCTATTGTGTGTTACCTTTTCTATGTCTATCATTGATGAATTGTAGTTTCAAATATAAATGTCACTTTAGTCAAGCAGTTAGAGTTTGTTCATTTAAATTTAAAATAACTTATTTCCATATCAAAAGCAATTTCTATGTATCTGCGCTGGCCTGGCTGTCTTGAAGGACAATAAGACCATTTTGTGCATTTTTGGTTCTGCCAAATATGTCATAATCAGGACTGAGCTGGGGAGAATTAGGATACAGTCAATTTTTCTCCTCATTTTATTAAGGCCAATTTGTAGTAACAGGGTTTTATTTCTTGTAAAGCGAGGAATTTGAATTCCATTTTAAATTACAAAATGATGCTTCAATTAGGAAATAAATTAGGGAATAGGTGACATTTACATTTCTGTTAGACCTGTAGAGCTTGATGAGGAAATGCACAACATCGCAGTAGCGAGCGTATAAAGGCAGAGAATATATCTCCCGATACAAGACATTTGATTTGACGTGCACAGTTCTTTGTTCTAATATTGTCCTGCATTCTGACCCTTTTCATGACCTTGGATTTCATGCCACCTTATCTGTACATGTCACAAAGTGTTTCTGCCTTGTCATGGTGTATGTTTTACTTTCATCAATGTACTATAAGCTCTACAGAGAACAAGAATACTTCTCTAACGCTGCATACCTTCAACATGTACTCAGCTAGTTTTGATGTATGAAAATAGTTATAAAAATACTTGGAAAGATCACCACGTGGGTTGAAGATGTAATAGTGATCTTATGCAATATGACCATGTATGGATGAAAAGCTTCCAACAATAGGATTATTTATTAATTCTTTCCATGTAGATTTTTTGTGTTTGTAATTGATATTCACATTTTATTGACTTTCATTCCTAAAAGCAATGTGCCCATGATAAGTTTTCGCTAAAATTTTGACACGGTGTATTTTCGCTGTGTCAAAAACGCAGCGTTTTACAGTTCCAACAAAGTGGATGTGATTTATAGAAATCTCATGCCCACCGTGCTTTTTTTTCTATACTCAGTGTAAACTGACGTGCAAGGCATGCTTTAAATCCACAGCATGTCAATTTCTCTTGCGGCTGCGCGGTTTTCTTTGTGAATTTTACCATAGACTTGCATTAGATGTGGAAGATCGGCAGGTAAAAAACATAAATGCATTTTTAACTGCATTTCTGCAGTGGAAATGCATAAATAACAAATGTAATCCGCACATAACTGTATCAATAAAGTTTTGTCAAAGCCAAATAATGCACTACAAAAATTCAAATGACCTAATTTACTTAATAGGTGCAGAAAATCGGCAACATCAAAAACTCACCAAAAGCTCATTGTGGGAACGTAGCCTAAGTCTACCAAATTTCAGAATCTCAACATACACATTTGTGATTGATTTTGTTGTCTAAATGTCACTAGAATGTTCTCAGCATTCAGACGTTTCCCATAGTCAATGACAATGCATTTGGGGTATTGTTTTCAGGCCAAAAGGAACAAACATTTTATTATGCAAGAAAGATCCTTCCTCTGGCATGGTGTTGTGTCTAGAATATGCTGTCCACAGGAATGTTATCTTCTTTTTAAAAGTTCATTAATAGCCTACATACCATTTGTTTACTCTCCCTACTTCTGAGAATATTACAGTATCACATATGCTTAAGACAATGACTAAAAAGCAATTTGTCAGACGACAAGGGTCTGTCAGATACTATACAGCAAAACAGCATTGACTCCATCCTTTGAGCTTTGATTAGTAAAACTTAAAAACTATCAGCCCTAAACAATTATTTGCTAGGAAGTGCCTACAATACTTGCATTGCGGCAAAATTACAAAATATTCAGCAGAGGAAACACATTTTTTCATATTTGATTTGGTGTCAGATGAAAACTTATGGAGTTGTTGGCATATAAGGAGAGAAAGAGGAATGATAAAAACTCATTGTTACATATATTTCATTAGTTTGAGAAAATACACAGGTCCATTAAGTCCAACCTATAATCCAATCCAGAAAAAGTCCCAATGCAATAAATGCTAATGAATTAACCCATGATAGGACAACAAAAACTATGTAAATTAGTTAACCCTTAAAAATACAAGATTATCTATAAATATGAGACAAAGTGCAGCTCTTATTAATTCAAGTGCTATCCTCCCAAAAAGGATGTTCACAGAATTACTGCTTAGTGCATCCATAAAAATCATTGATTTTATACTAAAAGCATTTTTCTTTGTGACTAATAATACTGTCTTTAACAAACTCACATGTATATCTATGACTGCTGTCAACTCCATAGAGAAATGGACAATTGTTTTAATCATGGAAATAATATTGGGCAAGAAAACCATCATGTTAGCAAACTATTTCTTCTATATGTCCCTTAAAAGTGACCATTCTGAATACTACTGACACATTGATTTGTTTGTTAGATTCATTCAAAAGTTTAAAAAGTCAGTTGAAAAGCTACCTAGTTTCATGGGGTGCTTCTGTTTAAGTTACAAGATTTTGAGTTATAAAATTGTTACATGCCGTTAACTACTTTAAAGCTTTGGAAAACGAGCTGAGGTCAACAATATTTCATTGTACCCAGAAGAGTCATAAACTGCTTTTATACGAGATCTTCATTATTTTCCCTGGGTAAAAGTTGTTTGAGTGGCCATTTGTTTTCTATTAGTTGTCCCTTTCCATGGAGTCTAGAAGCAAAAAGCCACCCTAATAAGAATTGGAAATGTAGCATGAAACAATAATATATTCTTTAAGTTCTGTCATTATTTAAAACCCTAATTAGGCTTTAGACATAATAAAAGATTAAAGCGCAATATATATTTTCAATATCGAGAACAGAAGCGCTTTCCAACACATTGACACAAAACAGCCAGTCATGGCAGAGAGCGGGTGGAAAATAACTTCTGTTCAGTGATGCTCAGTAGCATTTGAACTGTTAATTATTATGAAGTGTTAGTGCTGTGAAACTTAACAGTAAAAAAAGAGCATATGCGTTAGAATGTTTGCTGCTAAATGCAAAATTACATCCAATGAGGTGGTCTTATGCATACTTCCCATTCTTCCCGGGTATCACTGCATTTTAAGTATCTTAAAGCTCAGAAAATAGTAGTTACAAGATCTCTTTTTAAAATTTCTAAAATTTTACTTTTCTGATGAAAATAACAGCAACACTCCTGATTAGTGTTAATCGAGCACTGAAATGCTCGAGTGCTCGGTACTCAAACTAAGCACGTCGGACACTCGCATGTGCTTGACTCGAGAAACGAGCATAACGTAAGTAAATGGCAAACTCGAGAATTTTTCCGAAGGGCGGAAAAATTTTCTAACTATCTCTGCACCTGACTCAGATAATTCACTTATGCGATTCCAAGCATTTGAGAACCATACAATATTCGACATTGCAGGCAACTCAATCGAGCACCCCAATACTCAATCGAGTATCAAGCAGTACCGAGCATGCACACCAATCACTATGTAGTATCGGCGTCTCTGCCCCCTGACAGGCAGAGACGCCGTCCCTGCCCCCTGACAGGCAGAGACGCTGTCCCTCTTACCGCCGCGCTCCCGGCCAGGCGTCTTCCGGCTCTCCTGCTGCTGCGCGCAGCTTCCCAGGCACTGTGCTTAGGGTGTGCGCAGCCTCCCTCCCTCCCTCTTAAAGGGGCCGCGCGCGTCATCCTAAGGAGTCCCCGGCCAATGGCCAGATGACCTCTCATATAAAAGGCACCTCCTCCAAAATGGAGGTGCCATGCAAGGTTGTAGCTTTGTGTCCTAAACTCTGCTTCAGCCCTCAGGTCCCGCTGCTAGCTTGACCACCAGTCCAGTCCGCCAGCCTGACCACCAGTCCAGTCCGCCAGCCTGACCACCAGTCCAGTCCGCCAGCCTGACCACCAGTCCAGTCCGCCAGCCTGACCACCAGTCCAGTCCGCCAGCCTGACCACCAGTCCAGTCCGCCTGCCTGACCACCAGTCCAGTCCGCCTGCCTGACCACCAGTCCTGTCCGCCTGCCTGACCACCAGTCCAGTCCGCCTGCCTGACCACCAGTCCAGTCCGCCTGCCTGACCACCAGTTCAGTCTGCCCGCCTGATTACCAGTCCTGTCCGCCAGCCTGATTACCAGTCCTGTCCGCTAACCTGACTACCTGCCTCTGCCTGCCAAGTGTACTCTCCAGCCCGGCGGTCTGCCTGTGATCCTAACCCACCAGTCTGTCTATGGGCCTGGCTTGCCTGCCTACCCGGAGAACTTACCAGTTACCTGCCGTGCCTATCTGTTAGCCTACCTGGAGACTTCTACCAGTTACCTACCGTGCCTATCAGTCAGTCTACTTGGAGGCTTCTGTCAGTTACCTGTGGGAGTCACCTGCTCTCATACAAGGACAGGCCCAGAGTAGCACCTGGTCCCTCTGCTCGGTCCTTCCCTGGTTCACGGAGTCTATTGAGCCGCCGTGCGACCTTGGTCAGTCCAAGTTGATACCTAGTTACGCCCCTCTGGTCCCTCTTTGCACTGCAGCACAGAGGTTCCACCACCCAGATCCGTAACACACTACTCCTGATCTGATGGATAGCTAAACTGATAGAGAAGAAATGGGCTTGAAAAAGGCTCACTTGCTCTTGAGCCAAAAATGTTGGCACCTGTTTACATGGGGCAATAAAGACACCAGATTTTTGCAAGGAATTTTCTATCGGACGCTGACCACTTTTCTTGCTTTTTTTGATAGATAAAGTGAAAATAATAGAACCTAAAAAGGAAAAAATAGGGTGCAAAGTCTCCTAATTATCCAGTTGAAAATGGATAAAAAAAAAATAGGCAGCAATCCAATTTAGCAAATAAAAATGGATCTATAATAGCCCATGTGGTTTGGCAAAGTTTGCTTGGCTTGAGAAAGGTTCTGTGTAACCGGAACATCGCCACAACACATGGGCTATTAAAAGGTCCATTTTTTCTTTGCTAAATTAGAGTGCTTTCTATTTTTTATTTTTATCTATTTGCAACTAGATAGATAGGTGCCAGAATCTAATGGAACTAGGAATATAAACATGATGTTCAACAATTTGGCATGAAAGGAAATAAGTGGCTGGCAGACCTTTTTTAACATATACATAATGCAAGAAAAACAATAGGATGGGACAAATTACATCCAAACTATCTGATCAGCATTATTCCTGATAGGATATTCTGCCAAAATTCTCATTAATATATTTAACAGAGCCATGTAATTAGTACTTTAGACCCAAAACTGAGCTTAGACCTCTGTTTAAGGTATTGTTCAAGGTCCTCACATATGCAAAGTTTCATATCCACAGCTGTGTTTTACATAGTTTTTGCTATGGGAGAAGATAAAAAGTCTCAATTTTAAAATCTTTTAATACATGATATCACATTGTAAATAACAAAGATGAATAAAATAAAATTATATTACCCATTTACTGTATTATGTTTATAACTGACTTGTTTAGTAACTATTATATATTATTAAATGGGCTGTCTGGGCTTAAGGCAAAAGTTTACAGTCACTTGTGTTCTGCAGTCATGCAGAATTGTGACAATGCTCCCGGACACAATTCTCCAGTATTCCACATGCTAGTTGGCTGTGACTTGACTGTATGCGACTCGCATAATTGTGGTCAAATAGCGACTAATCTCACCAGGCTTCTCTCGATTCTCTTCTATCGGGGGGAGCCAGAAGCGTCTAGTCAGCAGATGAAATTGCATACATGCGGTTAGGTGACCACAGACTAGCTCGGAGAAAACCAGGGAATAATTGCAGCATGCACATCTCACATTGTCACAATTTGTAGTCTTCAGCCACATGGGGTGATTGCAGATGTTTTCACCCCAAGCCTGAACAACCCCTATAAATCTAAAATACAGAGTAGTAAGTGAATATATACAGCTTCTAGACTGTTTGTAAACTAATTTAAACTAAAAAATGTTTTTGTAAGAAAAAAATCTTATGCTTCTTTCTATTGTAGGCGACATACTAGCAAATGCCTGATCGAGCAATGTAAGGAATAGCGTTGTCTGCTTTGTAGCATGTAGAATAATTTCCTATTCTATCAGCACCTAATAAAATTCCCATGCAAAGAACAATAAAGTACAGTATGCAGTATGTGTCTGTCGGTGCCCCTACTAATTAACTAGCATACTGATAAGAGAAGGTAGACAATATATCAAACACAACAGTTAGGCTTTCATTTTCTGTCCTTCCTTTCTTTTTCATCTCTGTAGCACAACATTAATTACAACACAGCTGGTTTTTAGGGCGTAATTCCAGTTTCCTTTCAATAGGATGCAAGGCAGAGACCTTCTGACGTCGTACTTTAAGACACACATCTATCAGAAAGCCACCAACTCCCTTCCCCTGGTGAAGGCTGCGATAAATTAGGATTTACTCCACCCTCTGGGAACATTTGCATGTTTATTTTAGCCGCAAACCTCATCTGGGACCAACTCTTAGACTAATCGTGTCTTTATCATTTTCAGATAACATCTGACTTAATGTGCCAAAGATCCACTTCGGAGGCTTTAATGGTTTAGTACTATTTCTGGTACAGGACATGCAGAATTGTTCAGGAAATATTAAGCTTTGACTTTTATTTTATGTGCATGTTTTCTGATTAACATCTCCTGATACAGTCAGAGTCAATATATTCCAGGGAATAGTAAAAGCAAAAAAAAAGTCAACTAAGAAAATGAAAAGGAATAAAATCCACTTCCATTTGTAATGCTAGATACCTATAACCAGGCAATACAAAAGGGAGTTTTCATACGGAATAAGAATCAAAGTGTTTTGATGCAATGTATTTATTGGAGAAGCAGACAAAAAACTGACAATGCCTTTGAAAAAGTGAAGAACAAAGAAAAAAAAAAAAAAAACATTGACTTTTTTGATAAAACAGACAAAAATTTAAATCCTATTATAGTCTTGAAAGCATTATTGTTTCTTTATTTTATTAATCAAATTTTAATCTACAACCTAGAAAACTAATCTTAACTGGATATTTTCAGCATTATTTTATGGCATATGGCTAGGATATAAATTATGATGGGTGTTGCATATTCCTTACTTTCCTGCCCATTGGGTGGCAGGAAGTTTTAAAGCCGAGGGAAAACTTGGTAAACATTGAGTGTTTTTCTGAGTTTTTGTTGGCACCTTTAGGCTATGTGCCCACGTAGTGTTTTACAAGCGTTTATGCTGTGGAATTTCCGCAGCATAAACACTTGGGAAACGCTTGGTAATCCGCCCCCCATGGTCCCCAATGACAAGCCGCACTTTCAATGCCCATGTTGCGGATTTTTCCACAGCGTTCATGCTGCGCTCAAAAATCCGCAGTATGTCCATTCATTTTGCAGAAGCACGGCGTAATCGCCGCCATTGACTTGCATTGAGACGCATATAATCCATGTCAGTACATTTGTACTCACGGATTATATGAGTTTCTATGTACGGATGGTACCCAAGTCTGGAGGAGAGAAGACTCTCCTCCGGACCTGGGTACCATAGAAGACTGTAAAAAAAAATAATTTAAAATAAAAAATAAAGTTTATACTCACCTTCCGATGTCTTCCCGGTGTTTTTTCAGCTCCGGGACGGTGTCTTGCAATGTTCGCGTTGATGTGAAGGACCTGCCATGACGTTACTGAGTCATGTGACCCATCACATGGCTCAATGACGTCACCGCAAGTCCTTCACACTACCGCAAGCAGTGAAAGACACCGGGCGGAGCAGACAAAACACTGGGAAGACATCGGAAGGTGAGTATAAACTTTATTTTTTTTATTTTTTACCATTCTTATTTGCCGATTGCATGGATTTATATAGTGTGAACAAGTTGTCAAGCACTTTTCCAAGTGATGCTAAAGTCGCTTGGAAAAGCGCTTAATAACCCGCATGCGGAAATGCATGAAAAGACGCTTCACAAACGCTTCTACTTGGCGGGAAAACCGCATGTAAAATCCGCATGCGTTTTTCCTGCCAGGGAGAAGCGGAAAAAATATGCTTCATTTCCGCAATGTGGGCACATAGCCTTAACTACATTTTTAGGTAAAAAATACTGTATTCAGATGTTAGGTTTCAGCGATTATTGAAAACCCTACATATATTGTGGTGTGGGTTTTGCCATTTTTGTGCCATTTTTTTTTTTTTTTTTTTTTTTAAACAAAGTGTTTTTTTTCTGACTTTTTGCCATAAACTTGCCAATATGACTTGTAAAACATCAGAAAACAAATCCGAAAAAAAACAAAATTTAAATGTTAAAAAAGCACATGAAATGCTATAACAATAAGCAACAAAAAAGTTATGAAAAGCTTTACAAACTCATGTAGCTTTTTATGCTAAATATTAGTTTGTGAGAAGGAGGCCAAAAAGAGGCTCATGGCTTAAAGTGTAACCATAGTTTTAATTTGTATTTTATAAATCAATATCATCATCTAAATCATGAAAATAAGAAACTTTGTAATATATTTTAATCACAGAAATCTGCTTCGCTCTCCTACAGGACTGTTCATTCATTCTGAAAATTCTCAATTCACAAGAAAAATTTGTATTCAGTGAAGACAGATTGTTACATTACAGACATAGGAGATGACTGTTGCTGCTCATAAGAGAAAGGAGGGATTAGCTTTGCTTCTAGTTCCTCCCTTCCATATAGATTCTTATCAATGCACCTGCCATCTCTTATCTCAGTAATGTAACAGTCTTCACTGAATACAGATTTTACCTGTGAAATTAAAATTTTGATAATGACTGATCAATCCTGGAGGAGAAAGAATCAAATTTCTCTGATTAAAAGATATCTTAAGTTTCTTATTTCCATGTTTTCTATTGATTTATGAAATAAAAATTAAAATGACAGCTACATTTTAACCAGCAAAATTCATACATTTTAACCAGAAAAATTCCTTTACTCTTAATATCAGTGGTGGTCCCAGAAATCTCATTTTCACTAATCAACAAGTGATGGAATGTCTCATTTCCCAGCGTTTTGTCAGTGCTTGTAATATTAGAAAATGTTGAGCTAAATAACAGATTCTTAATATTGGGTTACTGTCCTCCGGATTTAGAGTCTTCTCCTGGATTGGTAAGTCACTTGTACTCTTCTTACATTCATCTTGCCATATGCAGACTTCACTTGTGCTTATATACAGCAGCCTATCTTTACAGTTCTGATCTGCTTGTTAAGTACTTGCAGGCTCAAAAGGGCAATTTGAGCATCAGAAAAGAAAAAAAATATATATATATATATTATATATATATTGTAATGCAGCAGGTTGCTAGCATTACTGTAAATGGTCCAGGATGTGCTTACCGGACCATGTACCTTCCCCTTTATCTGACTGGTCACATGACTGTGACATCACCCAGGTCCTGCATGCACAGTAAAGCTCTGTATACATGACTGGGACAGCACACAGGACCTATACACACAGCTGACTGATCACATGACTGTGACATCAGCAAGGTCCTGTCAGTATGTGGCTGTCTGTGCACAGCATATATAAACCTGCTTAATTTGAGACAGGTGTGTTCGGTGTGAGGCGTGAGGCCTGTTCCCCATGTGTGTGGGATACCGTGATACCGTTTGTGAGAGGCCTAGTGAGGCCGAGAGTGAAGCCTGGCAGCCTGAAAGGACAAGCCTGGATCCGATGCATGGATGTCAGTGGCCTTTGAGGGAAAGCCAGCTTGTGGAAGAGTCCTGAAAGGCGCAGGCTGGATGTGAGTGGAGACATACCAGTAGCCTTAGACGGAACGATGGCTGGAGACCCCTACCTGGGAAGCCGCAGAGCCACAGTGGTGGCAGAGTAACGGACTGAGACAGCTATACCCGGCAAAGGTAATACCTGGTGCTATATGGACATTGTGATATGAACATTGCTACTTTATTACCTTGCCGTAAGCTGTACCCTGGAGCAAGTGGGCCGGTGTGCCACTTGGCTCATGAATTGTTTATGTGTGTAAACCTGCCGGTGGCGGACTAAGATGAACTGTGTGTGAACAGCGGTTTATGAAGTGCCATAATAAACTGCAACACTGTGTGAAAAACGTAAAGACATTGCACGTGTGCATTGATTGACGCAGCGAAGCGAGTTACCCCCAGTATGATGACGAGCGCTGCCTTACAATATATATATATATATATATATATATATATATATATATATATATATATATATATATATATATATATATATATATATATATATATATATATATATATATATATATATATATATATATATAGTGTGTCAGACTGCCTCAGAGTTTTATTAGACAATTACAATTCAGGTCAATAGTCATTGGTTACATACCAAAGCTCTGCAACAATATAGAAGAGTTAAGAAGTAATCCAACAACATAGAAGGTAACACATAGTATATTACTGTAGCATTTTTATCAAGTTTGTATGAAGACATCACTTTAACAGAAAGAGATTTAGGAAACAGCCATCAATTTCAAGGGGTTTGCGCTTATAGTTTTCTGATCTCTAATGACCAATAACTCTCTGCCACTGCTCCGCTCTCTGTTTACTGGATACAGCAGTGATATCATGAAACAGCACAAATCACAGTTGCAGCCTCCATGTGACTGCAGACTTGTGAACCTTACAATTCACATGACCGCAAGTATGCCATTTTCATATTCCCGGTTACATTCCGACTAGACTGTTTCCGGCCTCGCTCAATACACATGCATTAAGCAAGGCTGTGTCCATCTAGTCGAAATGTGGCCAGAAGTATGCAATTTGCATACCTGGGGTCACATGACCGCCTGCTCCCGGTGACAGCAGCGGAGAATCTTCATAGCACGCAGTGCACGCAATGTCAGGATTCACAAGTCTACAATCACAGAGTGACTGCAGACTTGTAACTTGAGACCGGACAACCCCTGTAACTAAACTCAGTAGCTAATGATATCGACATCAAAATGAATAACTTGGCACTCAAATAGAAGTAAGGTGAAAATAAAGTTCCCTATTTATTGCATTCAGTATATCGTGAACATTTTCGGTCTTAACTTAGACCTTCATCAGAACTGAATGCCTGGAAGTGGAACCACGGAAATCCGCACATGTAGTTGCGACCTACATCGCTTGAGAGAGCGCTCTAATTCGAAGTTAAGACCGAAAACATTCACGATATGCTGAATGCAATAAAAAAGGAACTTTATTTTCACCTTACTCCTATTTGAGTGGCAAGTTCTTCATTTTGTTACATATGGGCTGGATGCCCTACTTGTGCACCACTCTCACCAGTTACAAGAGTGACGTATATGACTCTTCTTTGTGATTGCTACATCAATACAGCCAATAAGCTCAGAGATTGGCTGCAGTAGTGATGTACGCTGTAGTCATGATGTCACTGCTGCAGTCGGTTTTGAAGTCTTTTTGATACTGCGTATTTTCGCTGTGTAAATAACGCACCATCTTACAGTTCCAGCAAAGTGGATGGGATTTCTAGAAATCTCATGCACAATGTGTTTTTTTTTTGTTCCACATTGTAAACTGACCTGTGCTGCGTGTTTGAAATCGTCAACATGCCAATTTCTCTTGCGGGTACGCTGAGTTTTAAGTGCAGATTTTACTCATAGACTTCCATTAGATGCAGGTAAAAAGACGTGTGTACATTTTTAGTGCCCTTATGCTGCGGAAACACACTAAGAATGCTTTTAATTCGCACACGACTATATCAATGAAGTTTTCTCAAAGCCAAATTCCAGGAAGCATCAAAAACAAAGCGGCTTTATTTAAAGCATGACAAACCAATGCAGAGACAAAAACCACAGTATAAAAATGAATGTAAAAAAACACTCAAAAAAATTGAAAAAACGATAGTAATCTAATTGACATAATAGGTGCAGAAATGGTGCAGAAAATCTGCAACCAACAGCTCACCAAATACTTTTCGTGGGAATATAGCCTTAATGATAACAGCAAGAACAGTTAAAAATTATAAAATTATTTAATTTTGAGAAGCATGATTTGAAAAATAAAAGCAAAAAACATTAGAAACAATTTCTGTTGAAGGAGGTTTTCAAGTGTTTCACTGCATAAAATCTGAGACTTAGCCAGTAATATCGCTAATTTATTTTCATGGCTAGACTAATATAAATTACAGCAAAAGTAAATGATTTACAGCGTTTTTTGCTGTGCCATTTTATTGGGCCTCCTGGCATGAAGCATTTGATGTTCATTTATTAAATTGCCAATTAATGGCTTCCAACAGTAGGAATTCCCTTAATTTTTTCAATACGGCCAAAAGCTTATTTTATAAATGAGTTGATGCCAGGCTTCTCTTGCCTAGAATTCATTAATTGATATAAATTATGGGTATTTTTCTTCTGTTCACAAATAAACTAAATAACATTAAAATATGTAATGCAACATGATTTGTGTTCCTTCCTACTAATGTAATATACATCAAAGTGATATACTGTATGTCAGGAGTCAACTCACCTTTAGAAAATAATTGGCCTTATAGGGAAGGTTCATTATGTGAGGAATGACTGGAATCTTTGATAAAGCAAAAATGCTTTTATTTTTTGCATTCTTCCCGTTGCCAAAAGCAGAATATTTAGAGTTTATAGCATATATTAGTATCGCATACAACAGGAAAAATTAGCAGAATCTGAGTACGGTGCTGAAAACACTGTCATTCGTCAATAGTGAAAAACATCATCACAGAGATGTATATATCTATGTATTAGATATTATTGATATATATTAGATACTATACAGTTTGACGAGTTAGGTGTTACATTAAAGGGGTTGACCAGGCTAGGCACAAAAGTCTGCAGGCACTCTATGTGACTGCAGTCACATGAATCCTCACATTGCGCATAGTGCACTCTATCAACGCTCTCTGATGAGAGCACTGGAAATGGACAGTAATATGACTGCAAGTATGCATACTTCTGGCCATATTCCAACTAGATGTGTGTGGCATCACTCAATACAAGTGAATCGAGTAAGGCCACACACATCTGGTCAGAATGTGGCCGGAGGTATGCATATCTCATACTTACAGTTACATTACCGGCCAGTCTCACCGCCGGCAGCGGGGAATCCTGACAGTACACACTGTACATGATGTGAGGATTTACAAGTCTGCAGTTACAAAGAATGACTGCAGACATTTATGCCATAGCTGGACAACTTGTTTAAAGAAACACTCCCATCAAAATTGTTATACTCTTAATATATTGCAATCATCTTATTATACAGCACTGTGTACTTACAATTGCTCATTTTGCCCTTCTACCCAGTTAATTCTTCTCTTTTTCATTAGGTCAATGGTATCACATGATTAAAAACAGACTAGCTGAATCCTTCTAAGCTCTATGTAAAAGCAGGAAACCTATTTCACCTGCATGGGTCATAGCTAGAGATGAGCGTTGTTCTACTCGAACTGTTCGCCAATCTCAAATTCGAGCTGTTTTGGGCGGTGTTCGAGCCGGTCGGCGAACACGAACAATTTGAGAAAAATTCGGCTGTTCGAGGTTATGTTCGATAACTGTTCGTGCACCAAAATCATAACTGGATTTTTTCTCAGTAATGATGAAAATTAATGTTAATACGCAGTTTGAGTGTACAGCGGGGCGGGGGGAGGGGCAGGGGATGGATCTCTGCAGGAACAATGAAGATCTCCATTTTTTTTTTCTCTTTCCCGCATTTGCAGTGGGGAGGTGCAATCTGTCAGCCTATCAGCAGCGCACACACGGAGCGAAGTGCTTTTTTTCACACAAGCAAGGGCATGTGTGATTGGCAGTGTATGTCACATGTCCTTGCCCTATAAGACCAAGCCATTTTCCCCATCGCCACCATTTTCTCACTGCTGCAGCTGCGTGTTAGACGGCACCGCTGTTGCTGTGTGCGCTATACCTTGTTAATTTCAAGCCAATTTACGCACAAATCTACAGATAGCTTGGGAGTAGGGAATAGTTGTGATTGCAGTCCTTTTAAGGACTAGGTTACAGCATTTCCTACGACTTTTATCAGGCAGGTCTGTGCTCTTAAATAGATAGATTGTGGGAGTAAAGACTAATTGTAATTGGAGTCCTTTTCAGGACTAGGTTACATCAGTTCCTATCAGTTTTTGCCAGGCAGGTCTGTGCCAGTGCTGTGCAAGTTTTTTTCACAGCATTTGGCTGAATCTAGCAAAGCTAATCCTTTTTGGCCTATTGCAGAGTGTGTTAGTCAGTGGAGTAGCCTATCTGTGTTGCAAGATATACCACCTGTGTATAGAATACCAATTTTTTTACTGCACCTAGTGAAGTAAAATCTTTTGGGCATAGCATCATTCTATTAGTCCATCTATACTGACCTCCATCAGGTTGCAAACTGAATATAATTTTTTTCTGCATCTAGCTCTGAAAAAATATTTGGGCTTCTAGCAGTGTGTGGGACTTGGTCTATTAGTCCATCTATACTGACCTCCATCAGGTTGCAAATTAAAAATAATTTTTTTCTTCATTTAGCTCTGAAAAAATATTTGGGCTTCTAGCAGTGTGTGGGACTTGTTCTATTAGTCCTTCTATACTGACGTCCAGCAGGTTGCAAATTGAATATAATTTTTTTCTGCATCTAGCTCTGAAAAAATATTTGGGCTTCTAGCGGTGTGTGGGACTTGGTCTATTAGTCCATCTATACTGACCTCCATCAAGTTGCAAATTAAAAATAATTTTTTTCTGCATCTAACCCAGCCAATAGTTTTGGCCTAATACCACAGTTTGGCCACTCAGCTCTGCTCGGTTACCATCCATTGTTTTTTTGTGCAAACAACTCCAGAGTTGTGAATTAGTTAACCACCAAAATGAGTGGAAAAAGGCCTGCTGCTGGTGGAAAGGGGAATAGGCGTGTTGGGAAGGGGAAAAAAGGTTGTGTCCGTGGGGTAGGTGCAGAAGAAAGACCATCTTCCAGCCAAACTAAAATGTCTACTTCTTTTAGCGGACAATGTGATAAGATCCCTTTCTTACGGCCACGCCAATCGCTACAAATTCCAGATGAGGCACAAAAACAGCAGGTGCTTCAACGGATATCAAGTGCTCCTTTAAGTGGGCTCTCCTCCACATCAACTTCAACATCACAAATACTCCAGTCCTCAAAGGGGTCACCCAAATCGCACTTGCTTCCTCACAGCTCCCAAATCTCCAGCTGCCCGTCTGAGTATGAGGTAGAACAGATGGTTGAGTCTGCAGAGCTGTTTACTCATACTATAGCCTGGGAATCAGAGGTCGACTCCAGCGCTTCTGTGAATCCAGACGAGGAAATGATCTGCACTGATGCCCAGAATCTTTATGAGTCGGATCCAGGACCAGACGCAGAAGGTTCTGACCATAATGTAGACCCTCATTCCCAAACTGTAACTCCTGTTGGTGGAGACAATGAGGAAGACGATGATAAGACTCAAATACCTGATTGGAGCGACAACTTTAGTTTTTTGTCAGGGCAGGAACAGGTTGGCTCTGAGGACGACGGGTGTGATAACGCACAGGGTGATGATGATGAGGTCGGAGATCCCACTTACTGTCAACCCACAGTCAGCCAAGAGATGAGGTCAGCAGAGGAGGTGGAGGAAGATGCTAGTGACGACGAGGTCAGGTTGCACCTTCCTGGACAGAGACGTAGTACTGGAAGCACGTCAACAACTGCATCCTCAAACACAACTCTGCCTCTCACCACAAGTCGTGGTGGCTCTTCAGGTCGCATGGGTGCTAAGCCTTGCATAGCCTGGGCATTTTTTCAGATCGATAAAGATGACCCAACTCGTGTTATCTGTAACATTTGTCAGCAAAAGCTAAGTAGAGGCCAAAAAATACATAGTTTGAGTACTTCATGCATGAACCGGCACATGGACATGAAGCATAAGTTGCAGTGGGAAGCTCAGTGTGCTACAATGCGGTCTAGCCGGCCGGGCCAACCACCGTCTGCCATATCTTGTGCATCCGCGGCCTCTTCATCCTCTGTGACTGGGGGGACAGCAGTCACACCTGTTTTGGGGCGCAGACCTGCCACCTCTTTACCTGCAACAGCCAGCGTGATTGGCAGGTCATCATTTTCTTTGGAGGTGGTAACACCAGCTGGTCTTGAGCGCTGTCCGACATCGATAGCACCACCTTTGGATCAAGGCAACCTAACATGTCCGCCTGCATCTTCCTCACAGACCGGCAGTTTGCCGGGGACACCCTTATCAACCCCGTCTAAGCACAATAGCCAGCCCTCGGTCCCTCAGATGTGGACAAGTAAAAGACCATTTCCTCCTAGCCATGAGAAAGCTAAGAGGTTGAATTTCACCATCTGCAAGCTCTTGGCTACAGAAATGCTGCCTTTCCGCCTGGTGGACACAGAGGATTTTCGAGACCTTATGTCCGTCGCAGTGCCCCAGTACCAGATGCCCAGTCGGCACTACTTCTCAAAGAAAGGTGTGCCTGCGCTCCACCAGCATGTCGCACACAACATCACCGCTTCTTTGAGAAACTCTGTGTGTGACAGGGTGCATTTCACCACAGACACTTGGACGAGTAGGCATGGACAGGGGCGTTACATGTCGCTGACTGGGCACTGGGTAACTATGGTGACAGCAGGACAAGGGGCTGCTGTCCAAGTCTTGCCGTCCCACGAGTTGTGCGTCAAACCTCTTTATGTCATTTTTCCTCCACTGCTTCTGCCTCCTCAACCTCCTCTCGGTCTTCCACCTGCACCCAAAGCCTGTCTGGTCATGCCACAAGCTTTCTAACTGCGCAGAAGGGATCCTGCATACCTCCTTACTATGCTGGCAGTAGGGCTCAACGTCATCAGGCGGTTTTTACATTGAAATGTCTGGGAAATGTGAGTCACACAGCTGAGGAGTTGTGGTCAGCTCTGGAGAACCAATTTCATGAATGGTTGTCTCCACTGGACCTGAAACCAGGGAAGGCCGTGTGCGACAATGCTGCAAACCTGGGTGCGGCCCTTCGCCGGGGCAATGTCACACACGTGCCTTGTATGGCTCACGTGTTGAACCTGGTTGTCCAGCAATTTTTAGCCCACTATCCCAGACTAGATGGCCTTCTGCAGAGGGCACGGTCGCTGTGTGCTCACTTCCGCCGTTCGCATCCCGCAGCTCAGCGACTTACATCTCTACAGAAGTCGTTGGGCCTGCCACTTCACCGGCTAAAATGCGATGTGCCTACCCGGTGGAATTCAACTCTGCACATGTTGCAGCGACTGTGGCAGCACCGACAAGCCCTGGTGCAATACGTTCTGACGTATAGCCTGGGCCAACGAGATTCAGAGGTGGGGCAAATCACGCTGGAGGAGTGGTCTCAGATCAGGGACCTATGCACCCTTCTGCACAGTTTTGAAATGGCGACGAAGATGTTTAGTGCTGACGATGCCATTATCAGCATGACTATTCCGGTGATTTACATGCTGGAGCACATGTTAAACAGAATTCGGAGTCAGGTGGTGGCACAAGAGGAGGTGGAGGAAGTAGAGGAGGAGGAGTTGTATGCGGATGGGCTAACATCTGCAAGGTCCAGACGGTCGGCAGCACCAAGGCGGCAGGCATGTGAGGGTGGGGGAGATGATTTTACCAGGGCGCATGGTAGCAGCCAAACTAGTGAGGAAGGTGCAGGAGCCCAGGAAGAAGTGGAGGACGAACTGATGGAAGACTCATCAGATGAGGGAGACCTTGATCACATTTCTGTTGTGCGAGGTTGGGGGGAGAGGACAGAGGAAGGAAGCATGATTGTTACCTCGCCACCAACACAACAGGGACTTGGTGCTCCTGGATGCGCAACACACATGAGTGCCTTCTTGCTGCACTACCTGCAACATGACCCTCGAATTGTGAGAATTAGAAATAATCCTGACTACTGGGTTGCCACACTGTCAGATCCCCGGTACAAAAGTAAATTTGCAGAAATTATTCCTGCCATAGAAAGGGATGCACGCATGCAGGAGTATCAGCAGAGACTGTTGCAGAATCTTACATGTGCTTTTCCACAAAATACCAGTGGTGCACGTAGTGAATCTCACAGTTCCAACTTGCCAACCGTGGGACCATCAAGTGTTCAGCACTCAAACCGTAACAGAACCACAGTATCTGCTGGTAACATCAATTTTGCGGAATCATTTCACCACTTTTTTAGCCCATCCTTTGCAAGGCCACAGGAGACAAGAAGTCTGACACATAGTCAACGCCTAGAGACGATGGTACAGGAGTATCTCCAAGTAAACATTGAAGCCACGACTGTGTCACTGGACCCTTGCTCTTTTTGGGCTTCCAATCTGGATAAATGGCCGGAGCTAGCCACTTACGCCTTGGAGATCTTGTCATGCCCCGCAGCCAGCGTTCTGTCTGAACGTGTGTTCAGCGCTGCTGGTGGTGTGCTGACAGATAAGCGCACGCGGCTCTCCACTGATAATGTAGACAGACTCACGTTCATAAAGATGAACAAATCATGGATCCGAAACGACTTTTCTACCCCTGTGTCATCCTGGGGAGAGTAAAAGCTTGATGATTGGTTAAAATCACCCTACCAACCGTTTCAAGCTTTCAAATTACTAATCATGTTTATCTGTATCTTGACTGGAAAATAATTTGGGCTTTGTAGCAGTGTGCAGCACTGATCCTATTAGGCCATCTATAATAAGCTTCACCAGATTTAAAATTAAAAATAATTTTTAGCTGCATCTAGCCCGGAAAATAATTTTGGGGCTCCGAGATGCGCAAGACACATAAGTGCCTTCTTGCTGCACTACCTGCAGCATGACCCTCATATTGTCAGAATTCGAAGTAATCATGACTACTGGGTTGCCACACTCTTAGATCCCCCAAACTTTTCGATCAACCTTTTCATTTTAATAAAGACCAAAAAAATGGTCATTTTTGAAATTATAAGCATTAGCAGGTTGTTAGAAACTGAAATCAAACAGTTTTCAACTCAAAACTTTATTCTAGGTGATGTTACATTTTCACATAGGACCCCTTGTTCGAAAGGAGCTTCTGAACTCTCTCGTCCATTGAATTTGTCAGGTTTTGGATGGTTTCTGCTTCAATTGTTTTGCATGAGGACAGAATACCCTCCCAGAGCTGTTGCTTAGATGTGAACTGCCTCCCGCCATCATAGACACTCCTTTTAATGATGCTCCAAAGGTTCTGAATGGGGTAGAGGTCAGGGGAGCATGGGGGTCACACCATAAGTTTGTCCCCTTTTATGCCCATATCAGCCAGAGATGCAGATGTTTTATGTGCAGCATGAGATGGTGCATTATCATGCAGAAAAATGATCTTGCTGTGAAATACACGGTTCTTCTTCTTGAACCATGGCAGGAAGTGCTGTTTGAGAAAATCCACATACATTATGGAGTTCATCTTTAGCGCCTTCAGGGATCCTAAAGGGGCCGACAATCTCTCTCCCCATGATTCCAGCCCAAAACATTACTCCACCTCCTCCTTGTTGGCGCTGTAGCCGTGTTTGCGTGGGGTGTCCATCAACCAGCCATCCTCCACTCCATTCATCTGGACCATCGAGCGCTGCACGGCACTCATCCGTGAACAAAACAGTTTTGAAATCAGTCTTCATGTAATGTTTGGCCCACTGGAGCCGTTTCTGCTTGTGTGAAGTGGATAGAGGAGGTCGACAGGATGGCGTATGCACAGCTGCAAACCTCTGAAGGACCCTGCATCTTGTTGTTCGGGGGACGTTGGAGGCACAAGCAGCTTCAAAAACTTGTCTGCTGCTATGACGAGGCTTTTTTGCCGCTGCTCTTTCAACCTGACGTAATTGCCTGTAGGAAAGAGTCCTCAATTTGCCCTTATCAGCACGCACACGTGTGTACTGTGAATCAGCTACATACTTCTTGATTGCCAAGACACTTCATCCTGATCATCGCACAATGTTGATTGTAGTCATGCCTTGACCTAAACACTCCACAATTTGTTGCTTCTCAGCAGCCGACACATCCTTTTTCTTTCCCATTTTGGCAGAAAATGTAGGCTGCTTAATAATGTGAGAGAGCCTTCTTAAGTAGTCTTGCCTTTCATTGGACACACCTGCCAAACTAATTAGCACAGGTGTCTGCAATTGCTTACAGTGATATAAAGAGCCCTGACACACATCACCATCAATGAGTTTAACTGACAAACAAACAAATTCTTCCCTTATCACTCCTAAACACTTTTTGCATAATAATTTGGAACGCGGTGTACATGTGCTTTTCCACAAAACACCAGTGGTTCACGTAGTGAATCTTACAGTTCTAACTTGCCAACCGTGGTCTGTATGGAATTGTTCAATAAAGGGCCCAAAATTAAGATAACATAGATGGGAGAGGTCTCTATGAATAGGAATTCCTAAGTATTTGATACCCTGTGAGGGCCAGGCAAAGGGAAAGTTGGACTGGATGGAATCCTATATGGATTTAGGGAGGGAGACATCGAGGGCCTCAGACTTCGCTGCATTGATTTTAAAATTTTACCATGTAACAAAGTAATCTATTTCAGCCATAACAGCAGGGATGGATATATGTGATTGAGTGATATATACTAGGACATCATCAGCAAATAGAGAGCACTTGTACTCGGTGCCTCCCACCTCAATCCACCTAATATTGGGGTTATGGCGAATTGATGAGAGCAGGTGCTCCGTCACTAGGATGTATAAGAGAGGGGACAGAGGACATCCCTGCCTTGTCCCATTGGTGATTGTGAAAGGTGATGAAAATGTTCTGACGCACCCCCTGGGCCTTGGGACACCCGGAGCCGGACCCTTTTTGGTGGATGCTGGTGGTTGTAGTCTTCGTGGCGGCGATCCGGTTCCGTGGCTCAGGGCGGTCAAACCAGTGGCGGAACTATTTATGTGGTTTTGATGTTTAAATGTCCGACTACGCCACCCGTGGATTGCGGTCAGAGTGAACCGCCGCTACAGGGCAGACCGCTAAGGCTGGTGTTGTGGGTGCAGCAGAGCGTAGCATAACTCCCCACGGGAGGAGTATAGCCTCAGGGCAGTGTATGCGGAGGATGGGGGTGATGGTGCAGGGCAGCAGCAGTAATGACACGGAGTCAGTGATGCAGTTCAGGGCCTTTACTCACAGTTCTTATTATCCAGACCACGTCTGCAGGTAACGGCTGCCCACGTCGTACTGTGCTCACCAGGTGAGGGGCTCAGACAACTCCCAGATAACTTTGGAGCGCTTCACAGGACCCCCTTTGTGTGTCCTTTGTCTGGCCTTTCTTACCAACACTTCTGTCCGGCTGCCTCGGGCCTCCTCTTGGTAAACTTGGCGCCAGTTTCCCTGACCCTATGTGGTGCCTTCCTAGCGGGTGGAGCAAGGGGCTGCGCCACATAAAATGTCAGAGCCTCCGGTTTCTAGCTGAGGGTCGTTTCCTGCCTCCACTAGTTCGGGGACCGGTCTCCCCCTTTGGCCTGACCCCTCCACGCAGGTGGATTCGGGCGTGCGGTGGCGACTCGCCCGTCCGCACCCCTGGGATCCCTTCATTCCTCGTTCCTTCTCCGCTCCTCTTCCTTCCTTCTCCCTCTTGCAGGCCTGGGCCTCTGTTACTAGGCCCGCCTCCGGAGCAGAGCTCATGCAGAGCCCCTGCTCCCTGCCACTTCTGCTCAGACTTCTCTGCACTGAACTAAGATGGTGCCCACCTTTTATACTCCCTTCTCAATGCACCCAGGAACTGCTTCCTCCCTGCTCCTGCACTGCAGGGTTCCCCTTCCTCAGTGTTCCCTCCCCCCACTCCAGCCAGGGACAGGGACTGTCGTGCCCATCTCAGGGGCATATTGGTCGCCCTGCCCCACGGCAATGTGGTGTAATGCATGCAGGTGTCGGGTCCTGATCCACACTCCATCCTTATCGGAGAGTGAGATATCACACCTCTGGGTGAGGTGCAATACGTCTGTAGCAACCGAGCCCTCGGTGCTACAGTTCCATTTATCTTCAGCCTAGGTGACGTATTGTGATACAGGGCTGTGATTTTGGCTATAAAAGGGTCCCCTAGACCCCTACCCCAAGCTTTTTAAGAGAATCATATATGGCGTGCCAGGAGACTCTATGGAATGCTTTCTCAGCATCCAACGAGAGTATCTACTTACAAATTTTTAACTGCATCTAGCCCAGGAAATACTTTGTGCCTAGTAGCAGTGTCTGCTAGTCAGCGGATTATCCCGGCTGTTAAGCAAGCTACACCACCTGTAGTTTGGACACTTAATTTTTTCAAAGGAAATGCTTCGGGACCACGGGATACTTAGTGAAGAGCATCAGGAGGCACCCCAAGGCATAGGGGCTGGGACTGGCACTAGGATGCCTTGCGGTGGACAGCCGAGCTCGATCCTTATAAAAGCTTTTTAACTGCAGCAGCTTTAGTGGACGCTACTGGAGCTGGAATTACGCGGCTGCTGGCATGAGACTTGCCCTCCAATAGATCCTTGTAAATGGATTTAAAGTGTATTCATTCAAATTAGAGGGACAATTTAAATTAAAAAGCTTAGAGCTGCCTCCACCACAGGGGGGCTCTCTCGACCCACCAGCGGACAGGCACCAGTATTGGGAGAGGGGGGCTGGCCGTCAGGGTTCACCGCGGCTCTGGCACAAACCCGGCGACACGGAGGTGGCACGGGCAGGAGCGGACTGGCCGTCTCGGCTTCTCACTTTTTGGATTTTAGAAGGGCATGACATGCCTATATCTGTGTCTCCCCCCTCCTTTTACTCCTCCACCTCTTTTCTTTTCGCATGACTATATGTAGTTGTCACTTTTCCATGTGTTAGTTGTGTCTTCTGAGCAGTTTGTCAGCTTTTGGACACCTTTGAAGGTGTTTTCTATGTGTTTCTATGTGTTTTTGTTTGCCTGCCATTGGTTTTAACGGTGTTCGAAGGTGTTCGACGAACAGTTCGGCGAACACACGGGTGTTCGACGAACCGAACCGAACTCGAACACTACGGGGGTGGCTCAACACTAGTCATGGGCAGCACGTATGCATATTGATCTAATGGTAGACTTCAGTACAATAGCGCTGGTAGCACGGAGCAATCTACACATGCGCAGCCACCAATGCCATTTTCCTGAAAACTTCCAAGAGAACATTTTGGAGCTAGGACAATGCCGGAGTGAAATTTTAAATAAAGAAGAAGAAAAGGCACTCAGACTCCGCGGAAGGGACAGAACAAAGCTGAAGACCCTACCCAAAATCCCGCCCACAGGCCCGCCCTGATGGACGAAGATATGATTACAAAGAAACCTCAAACAAGGATTAAAGAAAATATACAAAACGGATTTCTTCACCTGAGGCATCATTTTAATCAGTAGGACAGCGCCAATACGGCCCTATCTGAACTTTACTTAGTAAATGCTGCTGACAGGTTCCCTTTAAGAGAATAAAAACTTTGATGGGAGTACAGTTTTAAGAATAAGGCAAAAGTAAAGTTCTGATATACCTTTTGACTAGTTATTTAAGATAGGTGTCATAATATTCCTTCTAGAAAACAGTGTCTCTTTTTTTTCCAGAAACAGCACCTTTCTTTTTTAATATCGCAATTTAGTCCTATGCCCTTGAATGCTAAAATACTAGGCACAGTCAATGAATGGGAGTGTCACCATTAATGGCTACAATCAGCCATATTTTATTACTATTATTCAACACCTGTAAACCATATTTACAAACATACTCTTCACTTATACACTATTTTTCTAAGACACATTTTCCACTCCATGCACATACATAGGCAACTAAAAATATATGTAACTATGTGGTATATTCTTCAAAAAGGTCTCTGGCCAAATTTCAATGTAAAATCTTTTCTGTACCAAACATGTCTTTTTAATCCAGTAGCTCAGCAAAATAGGTTTTTCTTTCGGCAAAAGAAAATGTTTACCTTTAATGGAACCTTTTTTAGTACTCTATGGACTCAGAAATGTATGTCAATCTATAAGCAGTGCCAAATTTGAATTAATTTCTATTTTCATACGCACAAAATTAAAAGGGTTTTCCAGTACTTTTAAAAATATACCAATGTGTTTTAATGATAAATAGAAGCTTCTTTCTAATTACCTCCTGGTGCTGTTTCTGCCTGCGAGCGGCGCTATCGCTGGCCGCCCACAGGCAGCACGTGACCCCCAGTTGCAGCCGGCTCTGACATCACGACAAGTCCAGGCTGGAGCCGAGGGTCCCTCTTCCACGCTCCACTGGTGGCTGCTTTGTTGTGGGCGGAGTTATTCCCCGCATCACACCCGGCATCCACCACGCGCTCTCCCTGTCCCCCCATTCATTGGGAAAGCGCACAGTGGATGCTGGGTGTGACACGGGGAATAACCCCGCCCACAACCCAGCAGCCACCGCGGGGACCCCAGCGTTGAGTCACGCCTTACTTGATGCGACGTCAGCTGGGGGGGGGGGGGGCCACGTGCTGCCTGTGAGCGGCCACCGATAGCGCTGCTCACAGGCAGAAACAGCACCAGGAGGTAATTAGAAAGAAGCTTCCATTTATCATTAAAACACATTGGAATTTTTTTAAAAGCACTGGACAACCCCTTTAAAATTAGTTAAATGAAAAATTAAGTACATATAACCAGCAACTTAGTTTATCCATTAAACAGATTTCACACATGGTTGATCCACACAGCATTTTTTATGGGTAACAGTGGTTTGGATTCTTATTTTCAAGCCCGTGCAATGTATGTTTTCAGGCTAGCATCCTCCAACAAGTGCGCACTATTTATATATGTTGCTTGGCTCTTGTTTGTGCAGAGGAACAGGAGGAAATGTCAGAAATTTATTGATTCCTGTAACATATGTATTTTTTAGACACCTTGAAGCAGTTTACTTAGCTGTAAATACATAATGGATTAAATGTGAGTAAAACACAAGAAATATCTACTGTATACATGGTTGGAGCTTACCGGAGACTATCCCCCAAATGGAAACAAAAAAATCCTTACTGCTTTGTTCTATAAGTAAAATAATATGAATCATTACAAATCAATGTTCAGATACAATGGAAAACACTACTGTATATTACAACTCAGCTAAAAACTTTTCCTATTGAGAGATCCAAATCAAATCATTTATCTTTTCAAGATATTTCCAGCACTTCATTAGGGCCATATGACTTTTATTATGACACATTAAAGATTCCAAGACTTTTTTTCTATAATTTTAACATCCTATGACAAGTTGCTTTTGGTTCGGATTATAGCAAAAATAGGATACAATGAATCTTATCAGGAGTATAAAAAGTATATACAGCAACATTAACTAATTAGTGCCTATAGCTATAAATGTACGGCAGATGTGCGTCACCATTGCATGGCGCAGGCTCATGAGCCTCTACACAGCCGACACCTGAGAGTAACAGCTACAATTAAAGCCAGGTCCAATTGCAACAGTTAAGCCCCTTTAAATGCTGCTGTCAAGCATGATAGTGGCATTTATAAGGTCTCCAACACTGGCCAGAGGTGATTGTGTGGTACCGAAAATGGCCTGCGGAAGCTCTCCACATCTGCCATGGTATTATCATTATGAATCCCAGCCATTGTTGCATTGACGTGATTGCATTATTAGCAGCCAAGAAATTACAGAATTAAGTGGCCAAAAGGGACAATTAACCCCTTTACAACCCAAGGTGGTTTGCACGTTAATGACCAGGCCAATTTTTACAATTCTGACCACTGTCACTTTATGAGGTAATTACTCTGGAATGCTTCAACGGATCCCCCTGATTCTGAGAATGTTTTTTCGTGACATATTGTACTTAATGATTGTGGTAAAATTTCTACGATATCACTTGCGTTTATTTGTGAAAAAAACGGAAATTTGGCAAAAATTTTGCAATTTTCAAACTTTGAATTTTTATGCCCTTAAATCAGAGAGATATGTCACACAAAATAGTTAATAAATAACATTAACCACATGTCTACTTTACATCAGCACAATTTTGGAACCCAAATTTTTTTTTTATTGGGGAGCTATAAGGGTTAAAAGTTGACCAGCGATTTCTCATTTTTCCAACAAAATTTACAAAACCATTTTTTTTCAGGGACCACATCATATTTAAAGTCACTTTGAGGGATCTTTATGACAGAAAATACCCAAAAGGGACACCATTCTAAAAATTGCACCCCTCAAGAACTTTATTAACCCTTCAGGTGCTTCACAGGAATTTTTGGAATGTGGAAGAAAAAAATGAACATTTAACTTTTTTCGCAAAAATGTTACTTTAGACCCAATTTTTTTTATTTTCGCAGGGGTAACAGGAAAAATTGGACCCCAAAATTTGTTGTGCAATTTCTCCTGAGTAAGCAGATACCCCATATGTGAGGAAAAACCACTGTTTGGGCGCATGGCAGGGTTCGGAAGGAAAGGAGAACCATTTGACTTTTTGAATGTAAAATTTGCTTGAATAATTAGCGGATGCCATGTTGAAATTGGGGAGCCCCTGATGTGCCTAAACAGTGGAAACCCCCACAAGTGACACCATTTTGGAAACTAGACCCCTCAGGAAACTTATCTGGATGTGTGGTGAGCACCTTGAACCCCCAGGTGCTTCACAGAAGTTTATAACATTGAGCCGTAAAAATAAAATTTTCACATTTTTCCCACAAAAATGTTTTTCAGCCCCCACTTTTGCATTTTCATAAGGGTAACAGAAGAAATTGCACTAAGCAGTTTGTTGTGCAATTTCTCCTGAGTTAGTAGATACCCCATATGTGGGGGAAAACCACTGTTTGGGCGTGCGGCAGGGAAGGGAAGGAGCGCCATTTGACTTTTTGATTGTAAAATTTGCTTGAATAATTAGCGGATGTGCCTAAACAGTGGAAACCCCCACAAGTGACACCATTTTGGAAACTAGACCCCTCAGGGAACTTATCTAGATGTGTGGTGAGAACCTTGATCCCCCAAGTATTTTACAGAAGTTTATAACATGGAGCCATGAAAATAAAAAAATAAAACTTTTTCCACAAAAATTATGTTTTAGCCCTAATTTTTATTTTCACAAGGGTAAGAGGAGAAAAAGGACCCCAAAAACTTTTGTGCAATTTCTCCTGAGTACGCCAATACCCCATATGTGGGGAAAATACAGTGTTTGGGCGCACGGCAGAGTTCAGAAGGGAAGGAGCACTGTGTGACTTTTTGAACGCAAAATCGTCTGGAATCGAGAGCGGACGCCATGTCGCGTTTGGAGATCCCCTGATGTGCCTAAATAGTTGAAACCCCCCACAAGTGACCCCATTTTGGAAACTACACCCCTCAAGGATTTTATCAAGGGGTATAGTGAACATTTTGAACCCAGAGATACGACACAGAATTTGATGACATTAGGTCATCATATTGAATAAGTTGTCATTAGTCTTGAGCGCAAGTGCTTGCTTCTTGAGTTTGCATCGGGTACTCAGGTATGCACCATGTATCACGGGTGCTCAAGTGAAATGCTCGAGTCCCCGCCCGCATGTTTCACGGTTATTAGGCACCCCAAAAAAAACATGCGGGGATCGCTTGTGCATGGCAGGCAATCCCCGCAAGGTTTCTTTGGCCGCGAAGCATATGGGGCGGTGACTCGAGCACCCGCGATACTCAATGCATACCCGAGCACCCGATGCAAACTCAAGTAGCGAGCACTTGCGTTCAGCACTAGTTGCCATATCGTCGTTTTTTTTTTCTGTTTTCTTTTTCACTTTTGAAAAAAAAAAAACAACCCCAACCCTAACCCTACCCTAGCCCAACCCTGACCCCAACCCTAACATTAGCACAACCCTAACCCCAACCCCAGCCCTAGAGTTTATTTTTTACGCCGTTCCTAGTGCGATATAAGTGATTAGACGACCTTATTCTTCGGGTCGGTGCGACTACAGAGATACCAGAATGATATCGGGTTTTTATGACTGACAGCTGTCACATGCTAAAAGACACATATTTTGTAAAATCTAGTTTTTGCATCGCCATATTTTGAGTGCTATAATTTTTCCATATTTTGGCCGACAGTCATGTGACAGCTTGTTTTTTGTGGGATGAGTTGACGTTTTTATTGGTGCAATTTTCAGGCATGTGACATTTTTTGATCGCTTTCTATTCCAGCTTTTGGGAGACAGAATAAACAAAAACTAACAATTCAGGAAATGTTTTTTTTTTAGTTTTTTTATTCTACTCCGCGTGTGGTAAAATTGATAACGTAGCTTTGTTCTTCGGGTCAGTACGTTTACAGCGGTACCACATTTATATCGTTTTTCTATGTTTTGGCGCTTTTACACAATAAAAGCCATTTTATAGAAAAAATTATTTTTTTGCATCGCTTTATTCTGAGAGATATAACTTTTTGATTTTGCAGTTGTATGGCGGCTTGTTTTTGCGGGACAAGAGGACGTTGCAGCGGTACCATTTTGATTTATATTCGTCCTTTTGATCGCGTGTTATTCCATTTTTTGCTTGGCGGTATGATGATAAACATTGTTTTTTTGCTTCATTTTTTATTTATTTTTTTACCGTGTTCACTCAAGGGGTTAACTAGTGGGACAGTTTTATAGGTCAGGTCTTTCCGGACGCGGCGATACCAAATATGTGTACTTTTATTTTTTTTTATTTTTTTTTTGCATAATAATATTTATTGATGGTTACATTATATTTTTATTTTTGGTGGATTGTTTTTTTTTCTTTTTTTTATATATTTACTTTTTTTTTTTAATTTTTTTGTCACTTTCTGAGAGTTTTTTTTGCTTTTTTACTTTGTCCCACTCTGGGACTTTCACTTTTTTTATTCTGATCGCCTGCATAGCATAGCGATGGAGCACCATACCTGTGCCATGCAGGCAGTCAGCGCTGCACAGTAAGAAGATTGTTTGGTCATGCACTGCGCATGACCAAAAAATCTTCCTGCTGTCTGGTGACCCGGATGTTGTCATGACGACATCGGGTCATCATAGCAACACCCGGGAAGCAGCGGCAGATAGCGCTGGAGGCGGGAAGAGGAGGTGAGTATTGCGATCACCTCCCCTTAGCCACCGCAATGCTGCGATCAACTTTAATCGCAGCATTGCGGGGGTTAATGTGCCGGGAGCAGTGCGGGACCGCTCCCTGCACATTGTCACAGCTGACACCTGGTACTATCAGCTGACACCCGGCGGTGATCGCGCCTGCACAGCCTGTGTGCGCGCCATCGCGATGACGTACTAATACGGGTCAGGCTCTTAAGTCCCAGGGCACAGACGTGTATTAGTACGTCATGGGCTTTAAAGTGGGGTTAAAAAAATGGAAAAACATCTCAAAATATAAAAAAATATAAATATAAAAGTTTAACTCACCCTTTCCCCTCTGTTAACAGATAGAAAAATGTCAAAATAAAAATAGCATCTAGTAGGTTCACAATTGTCCAAACTAATCTAAACATATGTATTCTACATAATAAATATACCTTTTTTTTTTGCAGTTTTCCAAAAAATTTGAATAAAAAGAAATCAAAAAGGTGTATTTAACCCCAAAAAAATTTTCACTAAAACTATAGTTACCATACAAAAAAACTCCAAACAGGATGAAGATGTAAAAAAGCTACAGGTTTACAAAGTTCTGATATTTTTTTACCACTAAAAAATATATATACAAATATTTAAATTTGATGTCTCTGTAGTAATGCTGACACGAAAAAACCATGAAGATCAATTTTTTATGCACAATCTGTCATACAAATGAAAAGTAAAAGGCAGAAATGTGGGGGAGGGGAGAGTTTCACCATTTCACTGCACTTGAATTTTATTTTCCTGCCTCTTAGTACAGCATATGTTAAAATTAATGGAGATGGAGTCGCTCAAACATACTACTCATTCTGCAAAAAACAAGCCCTCATATAGCTATGTCGACAGAAAAATAAAAGACTTATGGCTCTTGGAAGAAGAGAGAAAAAAAAGAAAAGTGTAAAACTAAAAATCAACTGGTTCTCACAGAGTGATTGTAAATATAAACTGGTCGTGGAAATATTAATCAGCAGTTTCATAAAGCAATATCATTCTTTGCTTCCCAGCTTCCTGCTTGCCGGTATGGGGGGGTGGACACCTGAAGACTGACAGTTCAGAACAACATCATACCTAGGGAACCGGCCACTCTCAGATCGCAGGGTAGCCAGTAACCTTGAAAAGTAACTGTTCATAATCAAATCAAAAATCCCTCCATTTGTAAGAATGGAGATGATTTTAATAGGAGCAAAATTGAAAAAATTGCTTGCTTTTGCGAGCACTTTGCAATTGTACCAATTTAACAACATGAGACAACCCATTTAATTCAATTTTCTAGTGGAATAATGAATATTAAATAAAATAAAAGGTTGTGTTATTATTGCCCCATTTAGTATGCACTGATGTAGTGTTTTTTGACCTAACACAATGAGTTAATAACATGATTCAGAAAAATAATAATATGTAAAGTTGTACCAGGATATCTAACACAGCACATACCATTGAACAAGTTAAGTTACATTTTCCTACATCAGGACATCCTGTCGCATCACGGTATGTGCGTCATGTTAGGAAATGGAAATCTGTATTCCAGGAGAAGCTCCAATTATACCCGCTGATCATGTCCAAAAGGGATACATTATTAAAGTAAAACAAGTCACTCTGAACGAATTGTTAAAGTGCAGAAAGTAAATTCCCAATACTGAATCACAAGCAGTACAGTGTACTTTTTTTTTTTTTTTTTTTTTTTAAATAAGACCCAAAAGGTCAAATGGCTTAATTCACAAGCAATATATAGACAGCAAAGTCTAATCTGAAAATATCACAGATTTATTATCGGAAAAGTGGTTATTTTCCTATAACCCAACTGTTTCTTTCACAAGTACCCTGTATATTGTAAGCCAGTGATGGCTTCCCTTTATGTACCAGTCTACCACTGTTAGTTCCTTTATTGTATTTTATATTTGTATTATATGTATATAAACCTACTTCACATATACATTACAGCAACATGGAATTAAAGAAGCACTCTTATCAAAATTTGTATCCTCTTAATATATTGCAGTCATCATAAAATATAGCACTGTGTACTTACAATTGCTCATTTTGACCTTCTACCCAGTTAATTCCTCTCTTTTCTATGACAGCACAGGGTTAAAAACTGACTAGCTGAATCCTTCTAAACCATATAGAAACAGGAGGTCAATTTTCCCTGTGTGACTCATCATTCACTGTAAAAGTCAATGGCAGATGGGAGGGGCAGATGGGAGGGGCAGAGCAGGTAGGTCAAAAGTTGAAGAGCGGAATGATTTCTGCAGGGACAAGATACTTTGTTTCTACATAGAGCAGAGAAAAGAGACAAATTAGCTGGGTAGAAAGGCAAAATGAGCAACTGTAAGCACTGTAAGGTGGCTGTTAGACACATAGTGGTTGGGAAATAAACTTGAAGTAATGCTTTAATGCATATAGGATTAAAATAAGTCAATTGGTCATGACCGGTTGATTAGGAGCAGCTGAACGACTGCTCAACATATCTCTACCTCTGGGTGAGATTCACTGGGTAAATTGAGAGCCGTTTGTGTCACACATGCTGGAAGTATGGAGGTTGCAGGCTTCCTGCATTGAATGTCCTTTGCCAATGGACATGGAAGCTGGACTCTAAGCCAGGTGGGCTAACCAGCACTATTGTATGGACTTATTACCTTGTGCCGGACAAAGGCTGTATTTAAGTTTTCTAGCAACGTGGTTTATGAGGATTGCAATACACCAGCCGGACTTTAAATAGAAACAGTTCCTGTGTCTACCTCTTTAAGAAGCTGAGTGAGTCGACCTTCCACAGTACTCAGTGCTATATAATATAATGATTGCAATATATTAAGAGGATAAAAACTTTGATGGGAGTGCTTCTTTCATGGTGCTTTAAAATAAATGTCTAATTTTTCTATTTCAGCAAGAAACCGAACTGTTGAACGGTCATGAACTTTTGGTAATTGAGAAAGGTCATTTGTAAAATTTCAGGACTGATAATGGTTATTAGACTATAACATACTAGGACATAAAGGGTTTGTCACAAGTTATCAGTGCATGCAACAAAAACTATTGTTTCCATGATACTTAAATTCTGCTTAGGAAAGACCTGTTGACCCATTCATACAAAATGTAAATGTATTTATCCAGTTTCCAGGAAACTGGATAGCCATCATCTAGAAAACCAGAGTTTGTATTAGAATAGAAACAGTATAATAGGGCTGTTATTAATACCAGACAATACCATCTATAGAGTATGATATCTTACAACCTGAGAATTCAACTTGGGCTATTCTCTAGGGATATATTGTCTAAAACACAATGAAGAGAAAATGGAAGTAGTAAAGGGAAGGGTCAATAAATTGGGCTGGAAGAGGCTGTGTTATAAAGAAAGTACGTGTCTTAGAGGAAATCAATGAGCACTAGAAACAAAACAACATTATTTCCACAAGGGTAGACAAGCAAAAATAAACTTACAAGTGTAGGTAACATATCTCACTGATCATATGGAACATACACGCAAAAAACACTTTGTGTGCATGTGTATATTTAGCCATGCATGATGTATGTGCATGTATATATGTATTTATTGCAAAAATTCTTTGTATACCAAAGCCACCAAATACACAAAGCATTTACAATGTATTTTCATTTTGTGAAATTTACCAATCTTTCCTTAACTACTGTACATATTGTAAGTTTTCTATGATTTCCTGATTTGTCCTGCAAAATTAATAAAAATGTGTACTGATATACTTGGATAACATAGTTTTCAAAAGGCAGAAATGATTTAGAAGGCTAGTTAATATCATTTAGAAAATATGATTACATTAAATAAAAATTTGGGATTTAAAAGATGCCTATCATTATCAGTCAGTAAGTAATATAGAATACCAGAAAAACTAAATAGAATGTCACATTTCCATCCATTTACATTTCAAAATATTTTATTCATGACCATTTCTTCTAAAGACATTGATTAGCTTAGCTGTATAAGTTATATTTTTATACACTAGTCAAATGAACCTGCAATGGAGTTGATCAAGAAACCTCAACATCGCTCCTTTAAAAAGACATATTGTATTAACATAAGGTCATGTTGCATTCGTCTAACTATTACAACCTTTTACGAGAGCTATACCTTAAATTGTCCATGTGAACACTACACATTTGTAATGAGGTTGTCAGATTTCACCTGGCAACTTGAAAATAGCCATCACGGACAGGCTTGCACTAGCAACTCAGTTTACCAGATTCCAAGGGTTGATCTGGTCTTCACCATAACCCCTCTACAGGTATCTGGACTTACACAAGAGCCCATAGGTTCAGGCCTAGGAGAAAGCTGCTGCCCAGTGGTGCAGCCTGTCATAAGTGGTCAGGTCACTGGGTCAGAACCAAGATGGAAGACAAGGTATGGAAGAATAGTCTGCAAACAGCATGAGGTCAGAACACAAACCCTATATGCAAACCAGGAGCTTAGAAGTAGCGGCAAACTAGAAGAAGCCCTAAGTATATCTGGAAGTCACCATCAGTGAGCTGGTAGCTTTAATAGGGTGTGGTGCTGTTCAATTGGCCAAAGCAGGGAACTGATTACTCCAGCTGGACAGCACAGATTGCGATATTGACAGACTACATGGCACTACAGGTCCCAGACACCCTAATTTCAGTGGCTGGATAGAGCCTGCGCTGCCCAGACCTTCAGGTCCTGACTCCTGATGTCTCCTTCATCACGAGCTCCGCCTATAGAATGAATATGGCAGTTCATGGTGACAGATGTCGCAAGATCTGTCGCAGGATGAGGAGTGACAGCCTTGTGTGAAAATGCAACTCCATTAGCATACTGAGCCAGGCAAGTGGCTTGTATATGTGCCATTCGGCTACAGGTACCGCTCTGTTCTAAAGCAGGTCAAGAGTGATAAAGCCATGTTCTACTTCTCCTTCTTATCAGACGCTGCTGATGTCTTTAAGGCCTGTGTACACATTCAGTGTTTGGTGAGTTTTTTACATCAGTATTTTAAAGTCAAAACCAGGAGTGGAACAATCAGAGGAAAAGTATAATAGAAACACGTCACCACTTCTGTATTCATCACCCACTCCTGGTTTTGGCTTACGAATACGTGTGAACGTGGCCTAAAAGTTTTCAAAAAACAATTGGTCCTCTTAAAACAACAAGGCTTTAGGCCCCTTCACACTTAGCGACGCTGCAACGATCCCGACAACGATACGACCTGTCAGGGATCATTGCAGCGTCACTATGTGGTCGCTGGTGAGCTGTCAAACAGGCAGGCTCACCAACGATCAGGGGAGCAGCGACATTCTGGAAAGAATCTTTCCACGATGTCCTGCTCCTGGTTACCAGCCTGCTGAAGCAGGAGCAGGCTGGTAACCATGATAAACATCGGGTTGCTAGTGGCACACGCGCACCTAGTAACCCATTGTTTATCATGGTTACCACTCTGCTACGGTGAGCGGGAGGTTACCGCTCACTTTAGCAGGCTCGTAACCATGATAAACAGCGGGTTACTAAGTGCGCGTGTGCCCCTAGTAACCCGATGTTTATCATGGTTACCAGCCTGATCGCTGCTCCCGCTGGTCACACACAGCGATGTGTGCTGACCAGCGGGAGGGCAACGATCAAAAAATGGTCCAGGACACTTTGCAGCAATCAGCGACCTCACAGCAGGGGCCTGATCGCTGCAAAGTGTCACACATAGCGACATCGCTGGTGAGGTTGCTGTTGCGTTACCAAAACCGTGACACAGCAGCGATCTCGCTATGTGAGACGGGGGCTTTACACTTTCTTGGAGAATAGATAAAATCTAAGGCCTTTTACAGTGATGTGGTATATATAGTGCAGTTGCCTGAAAGTTAGACATGCAACAAATAGATGTCTATGTATAAGCAGGGGCTATTAGAAGGGTGGTAAGGTGGTAAACCAGGTATTTTCCGTCTTTATTATGTTATAATACTGTCTATAGAATGTGGTTATTATGGTAAAATAATGACATGATTGATATCATTAGAGGACCTAAAAGCATAAATTGTTGGAAAAATATTTTTCACCTATGATCTAAGGAGAAAAACAAGCTAATAATTGTAAAGTTTTCCAAAACATGTCAGCTTGTTAAAAAATATATGCTGGCAAAGAAGTTGTTTATAATGTCAAAGGCAAAGTCTGTAGTCTGGTTAATATGAGATAGTTTTATCCTTTTTTAGATGTTAGGACTGTTGTTGAAAGATTTAACAGCCAAAAAACCTGAAGAGAAACTGAATTTTGTGAAGGTGTCATTTTGATGGTTAGCAGACAAATGGTATGTTTGATGCAAGCAATGGTGAGCTAATTTAGTAAAGATAGATGGCACTTCTTGTCATTAGGTGCGGACAGCAGTTTTGACCCTTGGATAAATGGCTCACAAATAGTAAAAGTCTGCATAAAAAGAAATGTCTGTTTTGTATTGAAATGGTCACTTGCCAAAATAAGATCATCTCCCGTGATGGACAGAAGCTGAAAGTGGGGCTGACGGGACCATGGGACAAATTCTAGATAGATGCAATTTTTTTAATGTAAGTTTATAATTATGTACTAGATCTTGCTATTTAAGGCACATCTAAGGCAATTTTTACAATCCTCTTAAAAGTATAAAAATAAAACAATTAGTAGCTAGCAGATATAATTGTTGGTTTGCAGAGGCTGGGATCCCATATGTTCAGGGCATCAGGTTAAGGTTTCTGATAGATTACAACTGATGGCAAAACTGATGCAAACAATGCATCCGTTGGCATCAAGCTTTTCATCATTTTTCTCCAGGCACTAGTCCTAGTTCAGATCTCAACATTGCACCAAAAGTTGTGATACAAGCTTACTGACCGACAGTTGCACCCAACCAGTGAGACAACTGATGTGCAGGTTGGGTGTAAGAGATCCCATTGCAATCAGTGTGATCATTTGCTTTATCAGTTTTCATGCAGCATTTCAGTTAAACACTGGATGGAAATCCATGTTCAATGCAAGTACAGAAACAATTATATTGTGACACTTCTACAAAATATAATGGACTTGGAACTATTTGCAAAATAAAGATCTGCTTTCTGATGACTCACACACATGTTCATAACATGTAGGGTGACAGTTTTTGGAACTACAAGGTGGGTTTTAATCGGAGACTAGAGATGATCGAAAATGGTAACACAAACTCAATTTTTTTGCTAAAAAATGTTGTTTTTTACTAAAGGGATGAAAAAAATTAAAGAAACTTTACAAGTTTGTTATTGCCTTGACTGTACTTACTTGAAGAATTATGATCCTAGGTCAATTTTACTGTAGCGTTAATGTAATAGAAACAAACAACCAAAACAACGGTGGAATAACTTTATTTTTTCACTGCGACTTCTTTTCCCATTTTTCAGTACATTGTATGGAAGTATATTGATGTCATTCAAAACTTCATCTCTCATACAGTTGCGTGATTGGTAAAATAAAAAAAAATAAAAAAAAGTTATGGCGGATTTTTCCTGAGCTTTTCAGCCTCTCCCTGGCAGAAAAAATGCATGCGGATTTTACATGCGTTTTTTCTGCCAGAAAGAAGCGTTTTTACATGCGTTTATTCAAGCGCTTTTCCAAGTGATTTTAAGCATCACTTGGAAAAGTGCTTGACAAGTTGGTCTCACAATATAAATCCATGCAACTGGTTCAATGCGTGGATGGTACTGGAGATGGTCTGGAGAAGAGAAGACCTCTCCTCCAGACCCGGGTACCATTAGTAAAAAAAAAAATTAAAATGTAAAAAATAAAAAAAAAAACATTATACTTGCCTCTCCGGCGGCCCCCGGTCTTCTCTCCGATGGCGTCCTCTGTCCTCGGCATCCCGCGGTGTTCTGAAAGGACCTGCGGTGACGTCATTTAGTCAGCTGACAGGTCATGTGACCGGTCATCACATGATTAAATGACGTCACCGCAGGTCCTTTCAGAACAATATGGGACGCCGAGTACGGAGGACGCCATCGGAGAGAAGACCGGGGGCCGCCGGAGAGGCAAGTATAATGTTTTTTTTTTTATTTTTTACATTTTAATTTTTTTTTTTACTAATGGTACCCGGGTCTGGAGGAGAGGTCTTCTCTTCTCCAGACCATCTCCAGTACCATCCACGCATTGAACCACATAACATCCGCATGCATACATGTGGATGTTATGCGGTTCAATGCAAGTCAATGGCGGCGATTTCGGCGTGATTCCGCACATGAAATGGTAGTGCTGCGGATTTTTCCGCAATGATAATCTGCAGTGGAAATTTCCGCAGCATGTGCACAGCAAATGCGGATTATCATTGGGAAACATGGCAGACAACTTAACAAGCGTTTTTAATGCGGAAACGCATTAAATCCGCATCGTGGGCACACAGCCTTACAGTAGAGGGAAAAAATGAACAGTCGCCCTGGAGAAAAGGGATTAAAAAGTTTTTAAAATTACAAACAGCTAATGCATTTTATATTCAGACATTCAACAGCTTTTTCTTACAATTTGTGCCACAAATTCTTTTCTATTTAAAAATGTTTGTTGTCAGGGACTGGTATAAAGAGCTCTCATTATCTTAGAATTTTCTTAGAAACGAGATTGATGACTTATGCACAGGATATTTATTCAATGGGAACCAGTACTATCCACCTATTTCCCCCCAAACTGTTTATATGGTCATGTTGATCTTTGAAAGCTTAAAGGGAATCTGTCACCCCCTGGCACTTATCTGACCTCTAATATGAGCATACAGGTGATAGAAATGTAAATCTATACCTATCTGTATGCCTCATATTAGATGTCTGGTTGCTGTGAAATGTCTTTTTATTCAGTCAAGTTTCTGATGCTGTGGAGCCGAGGCCTGTAAGATATCCCCACCTCCTGTGGTAATTATAATGTCCCCCCCCTCCCCTGCATGTCACAGTGCCCTGTGATGTGCTGTTGCAGCAGTCAAATCCAGGCAAGGGAGGAGGGAAGCATTGTAATTCACACGAGGCGGGGATTTCTTCCAGTCCCCGGGACTGGAACACATCAGAAACTTGTAGGAATGAAAAGTCATTTCACAGCAACAAGACCTCTAATATGAGGCATACAGGTAGGTATAGATTTACATTTCTATCACCTATATGCCCATATTAGAGGTCAGATAAGTCCCAGGGCGTGACAGATTCCCTTTAAGTTCTCTGGGTGTGCCAAAACTCTTCCAATGGCTCAGCCTCCCTGAGTCTATTCCCGGCCAAGCACCTACTTCCTCTGACTATGCAGTTGCTATGTAGTACTCTCTATGAACTGTTAGTCAGGCAAATAAAATAAATGGGGAGGCAGAGACTTTGGAAGTGCTTTAGCACTCCCATAGCCCTTAAACTTCATTTGCTTTTAAATTAAGAGTTACTTTTCAGTTAGGAAGCAACAAACTGCTTGAATAAAGGTGTGGATGATGTTTTCTTTTAGAGCGTAACATGACCTTGAAAACAGTATATGGTGTTGGGAGGGTGGAATAAGCGGACAGATTCCTTTTGTTCTAATGTACAGTATGTCTGCTGGAGGACAGATCCCTATGAATTACAATATCACATGAGAGGGTTCTCAGAGTTCTCTGTGTGAATGGATCAGTACTGTGCAAAGCATTATCACTGCTCCATTTACTTTACTTATTAGATGGGCAGAGACAGTGGAGTACATTGCCCCATTAGTTCCACACAAGTGAACACCTGCAGACCATAGCTCTATTTACACAGAGGACTCAATCTGTGAGGGCCCCACTGATCAAAACCTCAATTATACATTTATCAGCTTTGCTGTAAATAGATAAGAAATTAGGATTATGAGAAAACCCCTTTAAAGTGCAATGTTCCTGTGGCAATTTAAGATGACACTGACAAGTCTTCTGCCTATACATGGTCTCTATTATGTAAGCGAGAATACTTCCATTCACTGACCGCTCAAGAAAATAGTCAGGAATTGAAACAATACAATATATGAAAATTAAACTGAGTAGCAGAATTTCTTCTATAAAACCAAAACAACAAAACCTGCAAAAATAGTACATAGCCCAAAAAAAGGATATAAGTAATCATTTATTAGATGAAGATATAAAAAAGGTTAAAAGTGGAGAGATCACATAAGGGCCGACATGCACAGCAGGGGGGGGGGATGTAAGCAGTATAAAATGTAAGCAATAATAAATAGTAGACATGGAAAGGTATCAAGAATAATAACATAATATAGCATATGAAGCAATAAAAATAGCATCCAAGACAAGTGCTGGGCATCTGCAATAAGTATATCAGAGATGAAACTGCATGTTTAAAAGGCTGATGCATAGATTAAAATAACAATGGATAACACCCATATATACTCCTCTTGCTGGAAGCCAAAACAACACGTGCTAATGAGAATTTATTTATTTAATATTACTCACTTATATAGTGCCATTATTCCCACAGCGCTTTACAGACATTATCATCACTGTCCCCATTGGGGCTCACAATCTAGTTTCCCTATCAGTATGTCTTTGGAGTGTGGGAGGAAACCAGACAACCCAGGGGAAACCCACACAAACACGGGGAGAACAGATGTTCTCAGCTCCTTCCAGATGTGGTCTTTGGTGGGATTTGAATCCAGAACCCTAGGACTGCAAGGCTGCAGTGCTAACCACTGAGACACAGTAGGGGGTCATCCTATCTGTGATCATTACTTTCCAAAACTCCTATCAATAAGCAGCTAATGTCTGGTCCAGATTCTGCTCTAGTAAACTTCAAGCCCGTACAATCAGTAAACTATCATCAAAAGTCGCTTTTTAAATCCTTGTGGAAATGTTTACAAAGATAATGATTTACGCAGTAAAAATGTAAAGGGTTTTTAAAAAAAAAAAAAGGGTGAAGACATTTTTTAAAATATACAATGTACTAGAGATGCTTTTTAGTTAAAATTCTAAGGAAATCATGGCATATCTCTCAACGGCCCTTCATAATTATCTAAAGAAGAAAGGTTAAACTCAATCAAATCTTCTGCTTGCCAAATTATACATTACGTATGAGCATATGCAGCAATCACAAAATGACACTTAGTTCAATGACATAATCTACAGATAAAGTAGTCTTGATCCCTCCTGTGCAGACTTCTCCGACTCAAAGGAAAGCAAAATCCTCTATTTGAAATAAATGCATGCTTGTGGCTATGTAGGGTTTCCTATTTCTCTTCAAAGTCCTTATCTGTGTCATCTACATTTTCTATGGGGCTCAAGAGCACATTTCTGCTTTCAATCAGAACAATGCATTATTATAACCTATAAGCCTTTAAAAAAAAAAAAAAAATAGTCATCCATCCGCAGTCTTGCATGATCACCGGGATCACATGGAAGGCTCTGCAGTCGAAATAATGGATCATAAATCTTAAGCTTTCCATGTATGAAGATGAAAATATTGAAATATTTTTTTTTAGAATAAAGAGTAGAATCACTTTATCAATGCATCATTTCAGCAATGTTATGAAGCTCTTCTGTCTCTACAATTCTAGAGTCTCATTACAGAGAATAAGCACAGTTGTGGAATCTGTCAATTTGACATCCAGGATTTCTACCTAGCCCGCTCCTTGACCCACACAAGTACCTATCAGATTTTAACAAGCACAACAATACACTGACAGATTATTTCAATTCTAGTTTGAGATTTGCTTCTTTTTCCTCTGCTTATTTTATGTAAGACTTTTTATACTGTGGTTCAACTATTGCTAAAGATCAATTTTAAGACTGTCCCAGGCTCATCCAAATGGGCATGTCTAACTTTTTTTTTAATCTTCTCCTGTTGACACTGATGAATGGTGCAGCCTGGGAATGATTTGTAGTAGATATAGTGCCATGTACAGAATAATCTACCATAGGCTACGTTCCCACAATGACTTTTTGGTGAGTACTTTATACTGCATATTTTTGCTAAAAAAAATGCAAATAGCCTATTTTACTTAATGGGTACAGAAAAGATACAGAAAATCTGCAACATCAAAAACTCACGAAAAGCTTATTGTGAGAACGTAGCCTTAAGGCTATGTGCACATGACAGTTCTTGAGAATTTTTTTGGACAGCATCTGCTCTACAAAGGTTTGAAAAAACATTTAAAAAATATGCTTGAAAGACTCTTCTTATTCATTTCTATTGTAAAAATATTTTATTGTAAAATATGCTCCATCTCGCTCTCTCTCTCCTGGACTTCCACCAGAACTGCCAACATTAAAAAGGACTTCTTTTTAGAAAAAATGTAAACTGCTTTTTCATTCGGATTTCAGGTAGAATCCACCTGAAGAAGATGTTGTGCACATACCAGTAAAATGCTTTTAAAACTGTTCAAAACCACTTTCGGAAAAAAAAAAAAAATTTCACCCCCATAGGTTATATGCACAAAGAGTCTTTTCGCAGAGTTATTGGAGCAAAAACTGGTTATTTGAACATGATGTCTTTTTCAGTCTGTCAGCTGTGGAAATAATAAAGTTCAAAATAATGGACATATACAGTGGGAAAAAAAAATATTTGATACATTGCCGATTCTGCAAGTTTTCCCATCTCCACAGAATGGAGAGGTCTGTAATTTTTATCGTAGGTACACTTCTGTGTACTGTGTGAGACAGAAACTAAAGAAAATCAATTAAAATCACATTGTATGATTTTTAAATATTTCATGCAATAAAATGCAATTTAATTAAGTGTTTGCTCACCTACTAACCAGCAAGAATTCTGTCCCTCACAGACCTGTTAGTTTTTCTTTAAGAAGCCCTCCTACTCTGCACTCATTACCTGTATTAATTGCACCTGTTTGAACTCATTACCTGTATAAAAGACACCTGTCCACATACTCAATCACGACCATGAGGCTGTGTGCCCATGTAGCATTTTTCAAGCGTATATGCTGCGGAATTTCCGCAGCGTAAACGCTTGAAAAACGCATGTATATCCGCACCCCATGGTCCCCAATGGGATTCCGCAAGTTCTATGCACATGCTGCGGATTTTTCCGCAGCGTTTATGCCGCGTTCAAAAATCCGCAGCATGTCATTTAATTTTGCGTTTCCGCAAGCGGAATTGCCTTTGTCCAATGCATAAAAAACGCAAGGCAATTCCGCATGTGGAAAACGCGTGATAAACGCACGAAAAATGAGCGATAAACGCGTGCGGAATTCCGCATGCGTTTTTCCGGGAGAGGACTTGCATTTATGCAGCAGAAATTTTCTGCTTCATAAATGCAACGTGGGCACATAGCCTGAAGTTAGAGAAAAAAATATGTTCATCTGCATTGACTCAGTGAATAACATTGGTCCGAGTGCCTGCAATCCTTTCTTAATCAGATTTCACTTGCCCAATTGTCTACACGAGCCCTTAAAATGTATCACAGTGGTTTGTGCTGGATGATAAATCTGGTGAATTTTGTAGACTGTCATGACTTACTTTACACCACCTATCAGTTATTACACCACTTTTTAGGCTAATAAAATGGAGCACACCTGTAGAAAACTTGGTTAATTTTACAAACACACTTAGCCATTTTCCTTTTCTAGATACTTTCTAAAAATGTCTATAAGGCCACGGCCCCACTATCAGTATTCGGTCAGTATTTTTTCTCAGGAGTGGGAACCAAAACCAGGTGAGAAAAAATCAGAGAAAAAGGTATAATAGAAACAAGTCACTAATTCTGCATTTATCACCCACTCCAGAGAAAAAATTCTGACCGAACACTGACCAAATACTGATAGTGGGGCCATGGCCTTCCAGTGAAGAAAAAAATTCTAAAATTAAAAAAATAATAATAATAAAACATGGCATGCGTTTTAGAATTCTCTAGATTTTAGACAAAATTCTGATGTATTTTAGTTAGTAAATCTTCCTGAACTTTATGCAAAATGATCAATGCTATGTGGACAATTGCAAACATTTATGCACAAGATATGTGATGTGTGATTTATTCTTATTTCTGCACTATGAATGCATTTTACCAGACAAGAACACATTATAATAAAAGTAGTAATGATAGAACATAATCTTTTGTAGACATTTTTCACTTTTTTGCCTTATATGTTTGTCATATTTCCCAATGGTTCGTTTGATTATTGTTACAAATCTCAGCATTCTAAGCAGCTGAGTCTATCCCAGAAGATTATCTCAATTGTCTTGTAGAACAGTCATTTTTTATTTGCTATGATACCACTGTGTCCCTTGATAATCTTCAGACATTTAAGTGTATTGACACTGCAAATTTCACATGGGGCTTTCGACAAGACAATGTTTGCAATGAAACTTTCAGGATAACACAAGTATAAAGTGCATCTTTTTATTTTTTGACTATAGATATTAATGGAAAAGGCAAAGCAAATCGAGGGACAACTATTTATATATGGAAACAAACAAAATCTAAGATAATAATAAAGTGAGCAAATACCCTGCAATAAATAAATAAATAGCAATAGTGCATGAAAATAACCTAGGGTACTTAGTTAACATAAGCAGGATTTAGATTTAATACTACAGATTAGGACCATTCCGAATAGGGTCACCTTGACGTGGTAGAATGGCTTTTATGTTTTTTGATCAAAATTATGTTAACTAAGTACCCTATGTTATTTTCATGCACTATTGCTATTTATTTACTGCAAAGTATTTGCTTACTTTATTTTTATCTTGGATTTTGCCTGTTTAGTGGCCATTGTGAACATGCGCCTACATGTTGCATGTATGCCAAATTATATTCCAGTTCATCTCTTTAGGTTTTTGTTACATATGGTAACAAGCAAACAAAATAGAGCCTGTTCTTTGAGGACATGGCCATGCACAGAACGCTGACATACATCTACGAGTTTAAGGCTATAATCCATGATAGTAAAATTAGTAATTTTATCTAAATTTAGGCTCATGTAGAGGTATTTTAATGGACTTTGCCCTAGTATCGAAAGAAGTGTTCTACACCATGATACAAAGCACCTGCTATTTTGCTAAGTACAACTATTAGGTATAGCACGCACGTAGATATGGAAACCCTGCACCTGGTGCTTTTGGGAGAAGCTGATAATTAGAGCGTGATGATTTAAGGCTGAGTCACAGCAACATTTACATGTTACCTCATTGCAGCCAAGACACATTCAGAAAACTGAAAGCTATTCTTAGTTTTTCCTCTTAGCCTGAATATGGTTAGTTCAGACATACCAGCACATAGCCTATGTTTTTATTGACTATACTCCTACGTGAGGAGAAATAAATGAATATATTTATGTTTGATTTGTGCATTACTGGCTAAGATTGACAATGATTACATGGAAAGACTCACAAAATCAAAAAGCTGTTTATTATCCCGAGTAGTAAACGCTTACTTGTTATTCTTGATTGCAAGTATTTTCGACAATCATTCACAGCCATATATGCTAAAAATTGCAATAAACGCTAAGAAATTACAGCAATCGTCTGTACAGTATTTCAAATTTAAAAATTTTAAACAGTTTAGACTTACAAGGATATTTTATTCTATTTCTATAATCCTGCTCGAGGAAGGCTTTATGGTATATCAAATTATTCTAACACATAAAAACAAATGGCAGGTAAATACTTCACTAAAATCTAAAACAATGGACAAATTAAATATATTCACATTAAATAACAATTGTTGTACAGCAAACAATACACACTAGATGTATGTGGCCAGACACCACCGATCTTGGCAGAATCCACAATCAAATGACTCTGGGTGGCCTGTCTCCTTGCAGCCAGAAGAATGGGCATGTTTAATTTCAACTTTCCCTGGTTCATTTCTTCCTGGAAGATTAGTACAGGAAAAACACCACATTGCCCTATTTAGACATGTATGTTTATGGGGTACTAAATCAGTATCCAGAAAGCAGCTAACGTATTTACATAGTTAATATGGTTGAAAAAAGACATGTCCATCAAATTCAACCAAAGGATGGAGAACAAGAGATGGAGTATATGTACAACTACTATGAATGATCCACTCTGCCCTAAGAGAGCTACATTTTCCCCCCTGATCCCAAATGTCGATCAAATTTCAGAAAGCAACTTCCAACATTTACATAATAATTTATTTTATAAAAAAAAAAAAAACCATCAAAGCCCCTGTTTGAAGCCATAACCAGTTCTACTGTTACCAACTCATGAGCTAGGCTGTTCCACAGATTATTAGTTCTTATGGTAAAGAATCCGTGTTTCCTTTGAAGACTGAACCTTTCTTTCTCCAGGAGGAGAGAATGTCCCATTGTCTTTTGAGGGGCTTTTACATGAAACAGCTTTTAACCATACTTTTTGTATAGTATATGGATAACCAGCATAAAAAGATTAGTGTATGTATGGACCTATGAGAGGATGTCCAGGATGTAAATCACTATTGATAACACTTGGAACTCTACTCTTTTTTGGAGTGCACTACTCCTCAGGATATTACTGGGACAGGCACTTCTGACTGATTGACAGCTTCACAGCACAGCAGCGAAGCATCAAAATAACAGCAGAACTGAAGCTGGCCATAATCAGGAGCAAACAGAACAATCCTGGCCAGCCTCAGTGCACTGCTTACAAATTCATTATGCAAGAGCTTGTAAGCACTGATAATGTTTTGTCTAGCAGCAGTGGTTGGTCCCTCTGGGAACAGCCAGTAAACAAGATAAAAAAAGTAATGATTTGGGGAACACATTTTAATAAAACAGTGATCTGCAAAGTTGCTTGCTTTAGCAAGCACTTCGCAAACACACCTGTCTTAGAAAATGGGCATAACTTTAAAGGGAATCTCTAGTGTTTGTAAGTAAATTTATTGTATGATCATCTCCACTTGCAAACTTATTCCCAGCTAATCCCCAATTTACTTTACAAAAATACCATTCCTTCAGATACATTTTTTTATGCTAGAAAACTGGCGTAAAGTGTTTTGAAAAGCCACATTTTAGTGCAGCATGGAGTTGCACAAAAATATTGCAAGTTTTGAAGTTTTCACGCCAGCCTGAAGTAGCTCTGCCAGAATGAACAGAGATGAAGAGGAGGTGAGACAGGATGGAGTCCACTCGTCAAAATCAGCAAAAGTGCTGGCATTTTTTAAGCTAGAAATGCTACTTCAGACTGGGATAGCATTTCTGGGGAGAAGATGCACTGAATTAAGTCGCATGCACCTCCTAATGAATTTTTTAAAAACAGACGGTGTGAAAAAACTGTCAACAGAAAAGCTATAAAGAATTAATGGGACAGCGCACAGCATATGCAATTCATTCATGTTCTAAAGTTTTACTTATTGATCAATTATTAGGCTCTAGACTTTTGATGAATGACCCGACATATACTGTAGTTGTAACCAAATAATTTTTAAGCACACACATCTTGATTTATCTGATCTAGAATGGAGATAATTACCCTCAATTTGTTGAGATTGTGGCTATACATCTGAAGCATTAATTAATCTAAGTACCAACTCATCTGCAGAGAACTGTAGAATATCCTGACACTTTATAAGTAAAATAAAATGGATTATAAGCTAGCTATACACTTTCATTATATTTTGGCATAATGCTCAATTAGATGACAACCTTCCATATAAATCAATACTCAGTGCATTCATTTACTGTCATGGGATAAAGGGTACTAGGTCATAGCCAGACCCTTTTGGCTGTGGCTTGTCTAGCCTGAGAATAAAAGGATTAAGTAGTTAATACTCAACATGCTTTATCTTTCTTTCTCCTCCAAAATCTCCCATAATGCAAAAAGGAGGTGGCCCCACTGCACATCAGAATTTTTGTTTGGTCCCATCAGATTGTATGAGTTTAAACTACTTTAAACCAATGTGTTTGGCCAGATTTCGTTTTTCCTCACCTTTCTCATACAAAATAAATTAATCTTGTCTGTGATACATATAAAGATCTGAGGTTGTGGGTTGTAAATAATCACCTAGGCAGGTTAATGATGCAACAATATTTTATTCTTCACGTACATGGTAATACAACTCCAGGTAAAATGGCCAAAATACAGTTCTCTCGGTCCTCAAGTTCCCAACTTGGGGTCAGTAGTTCCACTGACTTTGTATTAGGCGATACTCCCTGTCTCCCAACTTTTGGTTGGCACACAGATTTAGTATCTCCAGCCAATATAGTCTTATAGTCTGCAGCCACAGTCCACGATCCTCCAGACGACAGATAAAATGATGGAAGCACATATATCCAGTATCAACAATCCTTTAAAAAAGTTTAAATCCCAACGACAAATCCCAAAACTGCAGTAAGTTTATCCAGCCCAGTCGGTACTGATCTCCAAGACTCCATATGCCATCGATCCATCCAAGGTCCAGGTCCTGAGATTAGATCCTATACCTTCTACGTCATTCCGCCAACTCCTCACTAAACATGTGGCTTCTTTTCTCCTTCACTGGGATCAGCCCCCTGAATGGGCAGAACTGTTCTCACCCTCCCGTCCAAAGCTAAGAGTGCATTCGTGGAGGTATTTTTCTCAGGTAGAGCCCATCACCTGGGTCTGCATGTGAAACTCCCTGTGGTGACAGTTCCGCCGGATCTACTTTCAACACTCACACAATGGGCCTAGTCGCTGTTTGCACAATGGTTTAAGGCTCCTGAGATACTGATGAGATTACTGGAATGCTGGACACTTTACAAGCATTTTCATTTTTCATTTAGAAGCAACACATGCTGGTTTAGCAACACAAATGACCCATTTTATGCTTATTGTATTGTACTCTGTTCAGGAAATATTTTTTTGGGATAAATTGAGGTAATTTTTAACAATTTTTCAATAAACTATGATTAGTGGTGAAGACCAAGCATTGCTATGTTATTTTTGGCAATGACCCTGAAAAAGAAAATAAGTAATTTAAAGGAATGGCTGTAAATGGAAGAGTTAATAAAATAAAGTGTTACACCCTGTAGGGATGAATGCACAGTTCAGGTATCAATGCAACTCAGTTTACAGAAATGGAGATTAGAACAAGATAAAAAAATGGATCACATCCATCAAGTGAGTGTTCATGTAGATTGAAATCCCCCAAAGAGATTGACCTTTCACTCAGAGATGAATACAGGATTAAGCACTGACTGTATGATTTGTATACATCAGCAGTGTGGTGTAATTTCTGAACAATTCAGCCCAGGCATTAGGTGCAGTATGATAAATTATTCAATTTATTACTCAGGTAGTTCCATGGCCTTTCTGCAGACAGGCAGTGATTGGAGTGCGATAAGGGTCAGGTGCACAGATGAGGCCATTAGGAAAAAAAAGATGAATTGGCCTATACCGCCATCTAAGGTAGATTATTTTCAATAAGAACATTTTTTATATTTGACCTAAGGCCATGCTTTCACCTATAAATATATATCATTGATGATTAGGAGAAAATATCCTTATTTTCCCAAAAGACTAACATAGCAAAATTGAAGCACAAATTTCTTTTTGTTTTGGAGACCACAGCTCTGAAATTAAATGAAAACAAATCCCAAAGCAGTAATAGTTTTCCTGATACTGTCTGAAAATGTGTAGTTTCTCTGCAGATTCAATTGTGAGATACTGGATTTAGTTTCCACAAAGAAAAAAAAATGACAAGGAAATTCCACTGTGAAACTTCTGATTCTTATTTAAAATGACACTGAGTAAAGACTATTGGTGAAAAGAAGGACAAAACTATTTATAAAATTATTATTACTATTATACATTTTTTTATTCTGTACTATTAACAAGTGAAGTAAGGGGGTTGTCTCATGAAAGATATTCATGGCATATGTATAGGATATTCCATAAAGGACTTGTAGATGTCTACAACAGCAGAAATGTAGCATTATGGCAGGCACCCAATCACCAGTGAGAGGAGAGAGGTAATGGCACATACGCTGGCTCTCGCTAACCATTGCTATACGCATTCTGAATGTAACCATTGCTTATGATATAACTTACTTGATTGCTTGTTCCATACATTACAATACAACAGTTTTGCAGTATATAGAGGAGATCATAGTATTTAGCCTGTGACTGGACTTCGTAGGAGGGCAAAGACGGTGGCAATAGCTGTCATGGTAACCCTTTGGCACACCAAGGTCGCGACAGAGTGGATGATAGATGCCGAAACGGTCATCTGACAAGATCTCTCTACTTAAAGGGAGCAGTTTGCCTCTGAAAACGCTGTTTAACTGCAGATATTTTAGTGATCTGCAGGTAAATAACATTTAAATCATGTCTGGGAGACTTACCGAAGCAGCAACTACATAGAGAAAATGAAGTTATACTCTCCCTGCAGCCGTTTACTTCCAGGGATCGGGGTGGTGCAGAGGGAAATAAATAAGCAGTCACCACTCACTATACATGGAGCAAGCTGAAATCACTCCTCGGCACATTGATTGTAAGCCTGATTTAAAATGTGTGAGCAGAGCTGACTGTCAATGTGCCAGGAAATGATTACAGCATGCTCACTCTATAGTGAGTGGAGAAAATAACTACACCCTACACCGCCTTGATGACTGAGAGTTGCTGGAGGAAGAATATAACTTCATGTTCTCCCTGTACCTGCTGCTGCTCCAGTAAGCCAGCCAGCCAGACAGAATTTAAATTCTATTTACCTACAAATTAATACTTCATCTGCAGATAAGGAGTGTTTTTGGAAGGGACAGGATCTCCTTAAATGCAGCTGTCAAGAGACTGCAGAAGGAACCAGAGCGAACTTGTACAGACAAAAGCTGTCACCCACCATGTATGGAGTTGTCTCAGTTACTGAGTCCGCTCCATACACTTTCACATACAGTCATGGCGGAAAGTGTTGACACTTAATGCAATTACACATGTTTTAGTATACACCTGTTTATTATTTCCTTTGTGTGTATTGGAAGAACAAAAAAAAACAGAAAAAAAAAAAGACAAATTGGACATAATTTCTCACAAAATTCCAAAAATAGACAAAGTTGTTGGCAACCTCAACTTAATATTAGGTTGCACACCCTTTGGAATAAATAACTGAAATCAATCACTTCCTATAACCCAATCCGACAATTAACAGTATTGAATAACTGTGTGTCCACCAAAACTAAACATACCTATAAATGTGACACCCAGTCAGATATGATAAAAATATTGTTCATTTTATTAGAGAAATTAAAAACACCAAAACAATAATAATTAGAGGAAGAAAATACCCAGGTATTGTGGACATCCGGGGTCCACAGGTGAAATGACAAAGGGACACTGATCTCAATAAAAAGGGTACACCATTAAACTCACCAATCTAATATTGCTCAAATTTAATCTAAGAGTTCAGTAAAGTGCATAGTGCTATAGATATTTAACCCACATGGGTTTGAGGGCACTCACAAAAAACAAAAAACAATTATAGTTGTACGCTGTATATGTGCACATAGTAAGGCACATAATAGGTGTATAAATCGAGCCCCGTGGTTAGAAAGAGATTCTAATAGTACCTATGAGTCTACACATGTGGCTCAGAATATCATATGGGTCTAAGTGTCATAATGAATAAATGCAATACCTGTCAATCCCACAGAGTCCACAACAATCCGACGCATTCATCCTCGTTAAAGCTATCGGCGAAACGCGCGTCAAATTCTTGTGGAATGTGTGGGATTGACAGGTATTGCATTTATTCATTATGACACTTAGACCCATATGATATTCTGAGCCACATGTGTCGACTCATAGGTACTTTTAGAATCTCTTTCTAACCACGGGGCTCGATATATACACCTATTATGTGCACATATACAGCGTACTACTATAATTGTTTTTGGTTTTTTTGTGAGTGCCCTCAAACCCATGTGGGTTAAATATCTATAGCACTATGCACTTTACTGTACTCTTAGATTAAATTTGAGCAATATTAGATTGGTGAGTTTAATGGTATACCCTATTTATTGAGCTCAGTGTCCTTTTGTCATTTCACCTGTTGACCCCGGATGTCCACAATACCGGGGCATTTTCTTCCTCTAATTATTATTGTTTTGGTGTTTTTAATTTCTCTAATAACATGAACAATATTTTTATCATATCTGACTGGGTGTCACATTTATAGGTATGTTCACTTCCTATAACCATCAAAAAGCTTCTTACAACTCTGAACTGGAATTTTGGACCACTCTTCTTTTGCAAACTGCTCCAGGTCTCTCATATTTGAAGGGTACCTTCTCCCAACAGCAAATTTTAAGATTTCTCCACAGGTGTTCAATGGGATTTAGATCCGGACTCAGTGCTGGCCACTTCAGAACTCTCCAGTGTTTTGTTTCCATCCACTTCTGGGTGCTTCTTGAAGTATGTTTGGGGTCATTGTCCTGCTGGAAGACCCATGACATAGAACGTAAACCCGGTTTTTGACACTGAGAATTATATTACGACCAAAAATCCTTTGGTAATATTCAGATTTTATGATGCGTTGAACACAGTCAAGACACTCAGTGCCAGAGGCAGCAAAACAACCCCAAAACATCTTTGAAACTCCACCATATTTGACTGTAGGTACTGTGTTCTTTTCTTTGAAGGCCTCCTATTGTTTCAATAAACAGTAGAATGATGTGCTTTACCAAAAAGTTCTATCTTGGTCTCATCAGTACACAAGAAGCTTTCCCAGAAGGATTTTGGCTTACTCACGTACATTTTGGCAAACTGCAGTTTAGCTTTTGTATGTCTCGTGTCAGCAGAGAGCACCCCCTCCCCCCGGTCTCCTGAATAGTCAATGGATAGTTTGCGCTGACCATGATGCACCCTGAGTCTGCAGGACTGCTTGAATTTCTTTGGAACATGATTGGTGCTGCTTATTCACCCTCCGGACTATTTTGCGTTGCAACCTTTCATCAATTTTTCTTTGTCGTCCACATCCAGGGAGATTAGCTCCAGTGCCATGGGTTATAAACTTGATTATGTTGTGCGCAGTTGACAAAGGAACATCAAGATCTCTGGAGATGGACTTGTAACCTTGATATTGCTGATATTTTTAAACAATTTTGGATCTCAAGTCCTCAGACAGTTCTCTTCTCCTTTTCTGTTCTCCATGCTTAGTGCACTACACACAGACACACAATGAGTCACCTTCTCCCCTTATTATCTTGTTTCAGATGTAATGTTCATATTGCTCACACCTGTTACTTGCCACAGGTGGGTTTGAATGAGCATCACATGGTTGAAAAATTTTTGGAAAGGTGCCAACAATATTGTTTGGCCCATTTTTGGGGTTTTGTGTGAAATGATATCCAATTTGCCTTTTCTTTTCCTCAGTTTTTTTGTGTTGTTCCAATGCACACAAAGGAAATAAACATTTGTATAAGAACATGTGTTATTGCAATGACGTCATAAAAGGTCCTTTTACACCACCGCGAGCAGTCGAAGACACTGAAAACACCCGAGAAGGAGACCGGGGGCCATCAGAAGGCGAGTATAATGTTTTTTTTTTCACCATTTTTATTCTTTTTTTATTTACTATTGATGCTGCATTTGCAGCATCGTAACTTGGTCACACAACATAAATCCATGCTAGTTGCATGGATTTATATAGTGTAACTAAGTTGTCAAGCACTTTTCCAAGTAATGCTAAAATCGCTTGGAAAAGCGCTTGACAACCCGCATGTGAAATCGCATGATGAAAACGCTTCACAAACGGTTCTACCTGGCAGAAAAAACGCATGTAAAATCCGCATGCATTTTTTCTTCCAGGGAGATGCAGAAACGCTCCGCAGCATTTCTGCATCGTGGGCACTTAGCCTAAAACGTCGATCATAGTATTACGTTTGCTTTAAGAGATTAGTAGGGTATCCTGGTTATACTATCCGTAGAAAATACATATACAAATGCACCAGTGTGAACTTTTGCTAACAAATAGAATGTTTTTTACCATGTTTGCAGGCTCATGCCAAGAGTGTGCAAAGCAGTCATCAAAGCAAAAGGTGGCTACTTTGAAGAACCTAGAATATAAGACATATTTTCAGTTGTTTCACACTTTTTTGTTATGTATATAATTCCACATGTGTTAATTCATAGTTTTGATGCCTTCAGTGTGAATGTACAATTTTCAAAGTCATGACAATACAGAAAAATCTTTAAAATTAGAAGGTGTGTCCAAACTTTTGGTCTGTACTGTGTACATATATACACACACACACACACACACACACACACACACACACACACACACACACACACAGTATTATATATAAACCTGGGCATTTTTACCAATTGTCCTATAAATTAAATATATTTACCATTCATTTTTTACATAACCATCAGCTCAGAGTACACAATTGAATTCTGATTACAAAACTTAATAGATGTAAGATGTTTTTTGATTATTTCTTTTGCAACGAAACATGATTTATTTGATTACCAGCACAACTATACTGAGAACAAAGCTTTTTTTTCTTATACTTTATAAATGGAACCAGATTATAAAAAAAAAGGATTGAGCTTGACATTTAAATGAGAAAAAGGTCTCCTTATGACAAACTCAGATCAGGTGTTCCATTAGTAAAAAAAATCTTAGCTTCATGTGGCAAAACACTAAAAGAAGAGGAAGCAGTGCTTATAGGGAATATCTACATAATTAAGTGACTTATAAAATGCATATTTATTACATTGTTTGTTAAAACTTTCATATACTTTCCCTGCTTATTGTCCATTATTTTTATGAGCAGTGTTCAACTGAAAGTGTATTGACCTCCATCAGTGAGTGTTATATTACTGTTAAATGATGGTTTCAGCATGCCGCATATGGAACATATTCACATGGTACCCCATACTGATTATCAAACCATTCAGACACACTAATATCCTCTAGTCAAATATTTTCTTGCCAGGGTTGGTTCCTTTTAGGCAAGTCAAATGGCCTTTTAAATATTGTTGCAATTTGGCTGCCCACAGGTAAAATATGCTTTCAATAGATACAGGCAGTGAAGCCTTCAAAGATAATTTCTCCTCATTATTTTGCAATAAATCAAGCTTTTTGCTTTATATTAGATGTAGAGTTAAAACATGTTGCAATGTACTATGTTTTAAGGTGTCAGAAAATATAACAAATTGAATATAAGCAGTATTGAAGTGATCTTTCGTCTGATTAAAACCTAAACATTTACAACCTGCTGAAGTTCTGGAACATAAATGATTATATGAGTGAAATATATGTTTGCCACATATATAACATAAAAGGTTGCTATTTAAGTCACATGGAAAATATATATATATTCCAATATGTTACAGATTCTTGCACATCATTAACTCCAGGAAAGTGTCTGGCAAAGATACACAACCACTTGTAAAACTGCAGACATCCACAATCTTCCATCTTGAAAGCAGCACACACCTTCATGGGCACAGATATCAATGTGACCTTGACCAGATATTACATAGTTATGTAGCCAAGCTTAAAGATCCATCTACTCTGACAAAGAAAAATGTACAGGAAATGAAGAAATAGTGTAGTATATTCTTTCAAGCATATTTTAAGTTACCACAAATAATATTTAAATAAATTGAAGAAATGGAGAAGACTGCAGGAGAATTATTTACTTTAAGCAGTCGTTCCAGGATAAAACTGGCTAGAGGTTTTGGCTTGTTTGTATTCAGTTTAGGCTTGGCCTCTAAAATTTTCAGTGTCAAGACTCGACTCCAGGGCTCAATCCTGTGACCGTGGGTCGGTTTCCACTCTGTTTGACCACAGCCTGTGTTGCCTCTATCCAACTGCTGATGATGCCCTTGGCTTTGCTTTGCTGTGTTGCTTCCGTGCAGGTGTTTTCTCGTCCTCGTGTTGGTTTGTCCTATCACATCTTAGGTGGGGCTATTTATGCTCTCCTGACACATGCAGTCTTTGCTGGCTATACTAGATGGATGTTTAGAGTCCCAGCTCTCCAGTGAAGGATTATCTTGCTGAGGTTTTTCTCTATTGCTTCTCCTGTGGGTTTTTTTTTTTTTTTTGGTTTGTTTTTAGAATATTCCCCTTCTTAGCTGTTTTTACCATTTTATTACATTCAGGGTCTGGGAGTTTTCACATATACTGAAGGTCTTTTTAGGTACCTTTCTTTTTATTCCGTCTTTCATGCATGACTGTGCGAACACATCTTCAGCCCTGTGTCTCACACTCTGTCTGTGTGCACTACATTCTGTTGTTATTTTGGGTTACACTCTGTATATAGTTGAGGGTGCATTTAAGGACTCTCAGGGTCAGCCGTGGTTGAGTGGTAATGCCATTGCATAATTTTAGGGTGCCGATCTCCACGGTCAGACATGGACAAATCAGGGTCATTTTATGGATTTGCCTAGTCTGTTTATTAATCTGTGGTGTGCAGATTTAACATCTCCCCTGGTTTGTTCATCCCCGAATGAGAGAGTGTTATGACTCAGTCACAACATTAGTTGCTTTGTGTATGTTCACATGCTGCAAAAGTTGTTGCAAGGGTTTGCAGTCCATTCATCTAAATAAGGATGTACCTGCAGCACTGGCATAGATTTTTACAAACCTCATTCAGATGTATAAAACAGTAGATTATACCCTGACACAATCATAGTTGCCAATGGTCCTGAATTTGCTAGGGCGATCCCAAATTTTTCAGAATCTCTTTCAGCAAATATGGGAGTAATCGGATTTGAAAATGGAAAAATTTACGTAAACTCTGTCCAAAAGCAGCTATTTCCAGTTGGTATAGATAGTGGTATGAATCAACATGTCCATCAATTTCTTTGTCTAAACAATATATCCTAGGGATGTATTAAATACAAAAGTTTATGTAAAGATATACCCCACTAAAGTCACTAAGCTTTAGATCAACAGTCATGGATGAGGTGGGGGATTCTAATTAAATATTCACTGATTACTTTGCATCAAAAACTGCCCTAAACTGCTACATGGGTCTTTATTTTTTGGATAAAACTGCATTTATCCCTCTTCTCTTCTGCAACTCACAATTTATGGTGTAACTAAACTTTTTTTTTTTATCTTGTTTTTTTAGCTGGAAATGTAATTTGGATAAATATTGTAATAAAATTACCCTATTTTTCTGCATGCATGCAGAAAATTGATACTGGAATCTGCTGTCACAGCTATTCATATCTGTACATCATACATTGTGAATTGACCTTTTTAAAAGTATCAAGGGAAAAAGTCTACAGTGTACAGGAGCGGAGTCTGCGCAACGCACTCACAGAGTAGCACAATTAAGAATTATCTTAAACATATGTACATGTTCACATTTATGTGGCTGGAATTTACCCCTGCTAAATTAAGCTACAGTTGTCCAGTGATATTAAATATTTTACACAGCAGAAGTTTTATTGTCTGAATACACCAAGCTCATTGAAAGCAAATAATGCAGAAAATATACAGATTAGAACAGTGTTATGTTAACGGGCACTTTAATATAAATTAAGCTTGGTAGAATAGATTGAAAATGTATGGGACAAGACCAAGACTAATTTAATGATAGCTTAGCTAAAAGACAACCAAGCTACACAAATAGCATAAGTGTGTTAGACATATTTATTGTAAAACACAATAGATGACCAAAGAAGAGCAAATCTTTATGTAATGATTCGCTAAGATCACTCTTCGGATGCAAAGACAGATCCAATGACAGATCAAAAGATGACTGGGCGGGGAGATTAGACTAAATGATAAGTGGTGAATAACAGGTGAGTATTTTATTTTTAACCATATCAGTCCTATATTTATTATTATCTGAAGACTTTACACTCTTTTAAAACTGCCCTTACGAAAGTCTCTAATGGTCTACTAAGAGCTCAATCTAATGGTCAGTCATTACTCCATGGTTATTGTCTTGGATCTCTTTGCAGTGTTTGATACAGTGGATTACTTATTCCTCCACATTATCCTTTTGGTTGATAGAGCGGAGCATAAAGCTCCTTATTTTCTCTTCCTATCACTCTGACAATGCTTTCAGTGTATCTTTTGCTGGCCCTTTTTACACTCATCTTCCCTTAATGTTGGGGTTCCTCAGGCATCAAGTCCTGAGTCCCCTCCTGTTTTCTCTGTCCACAGCCCCTAATGGACAAACGATCGATCAGCAAATTTGAATTTGACATTTAGTACCATCTCTATGCTAATGACACCAAAATATACATATCTACTTCAGACATTACTACAAAATACCAGGAGTTATTGGTCTGCTTTCTCGAACATTGAATCTTTCCAAAACTGAACTTAGGTTAGTAAATTATTGAAACACAATCTAAATCTGATGCCTCCATTTCTGTGTGTGGTACTACTATAACTCCCAACAAGTAAACCCAAAATGTCTTGGAGTTATATTTAACTCAGATCTTTCCTTCACTCCTTATATCCAATCAATTACTCACACTTGTTTGTGAAGTGTAGGTGACATCCCCAGTATCTAACCTTTTCATACCTTTACCACTGCAAAAAAAACCTCTTCTGTTGCACTGATTCATTCACCTCTCGACTATTTCAATGCTCTACCAAATGCTTCCCCAATCTATTGTCAATACAGCAGCTAGGTTCAAATTTCTATCAAGCCACTTACAGATGCCTCCAACCAGTGCCAGTCATTACACTGGTTTCCCATATGCTACAGAATGCAACATAAACTTATCACACTCACTCACAAAAGTGCAGCATCCCTACATCTCCTCCCCTATCTGTCTATTACCCAACCTGTGCTCTCCATTCTGTAATACACTAGCATCCTCCATAATCTGAACCTTGTGGAGAGTGGAGGAAGCATTGCCAAGAAAACAGAATATATTGGCATTATATAAAGATATTATATAATAAATATATTTTCAGGAATCTTTCCGAAACAAATTTTGGGAGAATCACTCATCTCTATATAAAAGTTTTACTTAACTCTATCCACACATTCAGGTTTTGCCAAGTCTTGAGGTGGCATGCTTGACAACTTTATAGTATAGACTGTAAAATTATTCTTTTAAATTTTGCAATGAGACTAAAATTTCCTTTAACCATAAGCAGCCACCAATGTTCTTCGCTGGTTTGCAAAAATAATAACATAACATAGGAGAAAATAAATTAAAGCAACTCTCCACCTGATCGCTAAAAATTTACTATATATGTTCTAAGTATAATCACTTACCTGGTGACCACAGTTATCCTTCAGCTGCCTCCTTCTCTACTCTCATAGTTCAAATCTCTTCAAATGGCTGGAGCAGTGGCATGTAGTGCACAGTGACAAGTCTAAGTTATGCTTTTCCTACATTTCATGGGAGCAACGCTTGCTCATGACGCCTGTGTGGTGTCCTTGTGTAATAATACCTCCACCTTCAGTCTCGGCACAGTAGTATCCTCCATGGTGCGGTCCTCTTCATTGATCATCCGGTAATAAGGTGCCGAAACTGAAGCTACAGAGGTGAATACACATCGAGGATGGACACAGATCTAACATGATCAATGTGTATGGTATAACCTGGGTCAAAATGCAAAATCTCCAATAGAACCCCCAACAACCATGGGTCTTTGTTACTAATGGTCTACTCTTATGGGCAAAAGTGACTTCTTGAACCCTCTTAGGCCCAAAGGCTGGTGCATGTGCAGCCCCTGCAAGCATTATAGTTGCCCCCCTGTGTGTCCATCCCTAACCACACAAAAGGTAAGAAAGGTATTGTTTAAACTTACCACTGTGTTTGCACTGCTTCAGCCATGTTAGATTGAAAATATGTACAACCCCTGGCAAAAATTATGCAATCACTGGGTTCAGAGGATGTTCATTCAGTTGTTTAATGTTGTTGAAAAAAAGCAGATCACAGACATGGCACAAAACTAAAGTCATTTCAAATGGCAACTTTAGAGCTTTAAGAAACACTAAAAGAAATCAAGATTAAAAATGTGGTACTCAGTAAGGGTAATTTTTTTCAGACCAAGCATAGGGAAAAAATTATGGACTCACTCAATTCTGAGGAAAAAATTATGGAATCACCCTGTAAATTTTCATTTCCAAAACTAACACCTGCATCAAATTAGATCTGCTTGTTAGTCTGCATCTAAAAAGGAGTGATCACACCTTAGAGAGCTGTTGCACCAAGTGGACTGACATGAATCATGGCTCCAACACGAGAGATGTCAATTGAAACAAAGGAGAGGATTATCAAACTCTTAAAAGAAGGTAAATCATCACGCAATGTTGCAAAATATGTTGGTTGTTCACAGTCAGCTGTGTCTAAAATCTGGACCAAATACAAACAACATGGGAAGGTTGTTAAAGGCAAACATACTGGTAGACCAAGGAAGACATCAAAGAGTCAAGACCGGAAACTTAAAGCAATATGTCTCCAAAACAGGAAATGCACAACAAAACAAATGAGGAACGAATGGGAAGAAACTGGAGTCAATGTCTGTGACCGAACTGTAAGAAACCGCCTAAAGGAAATGGGATTTACATACAGAAAAGCTAAACATAAGCCATCATTAACACCTAAACAGAAAAAAACAAGGTTACAATGGGCTAAGGAAAAGCAATCGTGGACTGTGGATGACTGGATGAAAGTCATATTCAGTGATGAATCGCAAATCTGCATTGGGGAAGGTGATGATGCTGGAACTTTTGTTTGGTGTCGTTCCAATGAGATTTATAAAGATGACTGCATGAAGAGAAATGCTAATTTCCACAGTCATTGATGATATGGGGCTGCATGTCAGGTAAAGGCACTGGGGAGATGGCGGTCATTACATCTTCAATAAATGCCCAAGTTTACATTTGATATTTTGGACAGTTTTCTTATCCCATCAATTGAAAGGGTGTTTGGGGATGATGACATCATTTTTCAAGATGATAATGCATCCTGCCATAGAGCAAAAACTGTGAAAACATTCCTTGAAAGAAGATACAGAAGGTCAATGTCATGGCCTGCAAATAGTCCGGATCTCAATCCAATTGAAAATCTTTGGTGGAAGTTGAAGAAAATGGTCCATGACAAGGCTCCAACCTGCAAAGCTGATCTGGCAACAGCAATCAGAGAAAGTTGGAGCCAGATTGATGAAGAGTACTGTTTGTCACTCATTAAGTCCATGCCTCAGAGACTGAAAGCTGTTATTAAAGCCAGAGGTGGTGCAACAAAATACTAGTGATATATTGGAGTGTTCTTTTGTGTGTTTGTTTTTCATGATTCCATAATTTTTTCCTCAGAATTGAGTGATTCCATAATTTTTTCCCTCCACTTGGTCTGAAAAAAAATTACCCTTACTGAGTACCACATTTTTAATCTTGATTTCTTTTAGTGTTTCTTAAAGCCCTAAAGTTGCCATTTGAAATGACTTTAGTTTTGTACTATATCTGTGATCTGCTTTTTTTCAACAACATTAAACAACTGAATAAACATCCTCCGAGCCCGGTGATTCCATAATTTTTGCCAGGGGTTGTATGTACATCAATATATGTTGAAGTTATGGCTCTAAATCAGACTGAAATGCTAAGAAGCGAGGGAAAGGCAGTGGAAGAAGACGAGAGTTCATCAAAAAGTGACAATGTACCCAAAGTGTATAGTGACTTTCTAGGAATTGGGTAGAGGGTCGCTTTAAGAATGAAAAATGCAGTAAGGATATTGAACCTGTTGGTTCACTTCCATCTGTTTGATCTGTGGAGCTCTCTAGTCAGATCTGGTATCCGCAGCACACATCTGATAATTAGATATGCTTTCTGTATCTTCCTGCATTCCAGCCATAGGTTGTTAGTTATCATCCTGCACACTTGCAGGGGCCTCGCACAGTCGCTCCCACATGAGCAATTGTATGAGACACATGCTGGCTTCTAATCTATGTTATTTTACTTTACTCCCTTCTGTTTCCATACAATGATTTACAGACATAACTTCTGGGAAGCATCTGAATTCCGCAATGTATTTTTAACAGGTATTTAATGTAAAACATAAGTAAGCAACACATGCTATCTGCTGTGAACGAATTACTCATATATAGCCGGATACATTATTGGTTTACCACGGTTGAGTGCAAAGGTAAGATATGAATTACTCATATAAAGAAATAAATATCTTCTTACTCAATAATGGTACACCAATAAGTCTAGAAAATATACATCATCATTAAATAGACAAAAATTATTCATTGGTACAGTATTCATGGAGTCTCTCTCTACACTTACTTTAATAGAACATATGGCACATTGCTGCAGAATATGACCACAATAAACAGATGACAAATATAAATATTCTACTGTGCTTTGGACTGTGATTCGTTATTTTCAATGGAAAATAGTTTCATATATTACATACAAATTTATTCCTTATTTAGATCTGTTTCACAGCTGGAACATTTGTTGGGTGAAGGTTCGGCCTCTGTCAAAGCCCCAGGGGGGGGTTATAAAGGTCTAGAACCAAGATCTGTGATGTGAAGTCTCAAGTTCAGTGCTCTAGGTCATTTTTAACAATGTAATGACAGGGATAGTTTTTCTTTGATGGCCAGGCTGCATTTTGGAGGCCCTTTGGTTTCATCTCAAATATGTTCTTAATTTCATATTCATCCAGTACTTTTAGTCCAGTAGAAAGCTTCTCACAAGACTATTGAACCCCTAACTTCATGGCTAGAAGAAGGGGTACAATTATAAACATAACCTGCTTATGACAATATCTTGCATTACTTAAATTTCCTTAATATTTATTAGATATGAGCAACTTTTCCAAAATTCTAAATTGGCAGAAATGTAAGACTGCAGCCTGGACATTGTTCTAGAAAATGAGGAAGAGGACCAGAACTCTAGTGCCACCTACAGGAAGTAGCAATCCTAAAAGTCAATAGTGACCCTTTAATGAGCCTTATCACATGACTTAGGATATAAGCCAGAACCAGAAACTCAATTTGGTATCGGTCTGACGCCTCTCACCCAGCCAAACCAGAACTCACGCTTTGCACTGACGAGGGGCAATACCCCGAAACACAGTGTCTGCAAATTGAGTTTCTGGTTCTGGCTTATATCCTAAGTCATGTGATAAGGCTCATTAAAGGGTCACTATTGACTTTTAGGATTGCTACTTCTTGTAGGTGGCACTAGAGTTCTGGTTCTCTTCCCCTCTGAAGAGACAATTTGCATATTTCCCAGAGGAGCATTCCGGCTTTAAAAGTCTCCTCACCGTGACATGCTTAACAGGTCGCTGTCCGCAAGGAGAAGTGTTACCTCTTAGATTGCAGAATATTAAATATTTCTCCCAGAAAATTATTACAATTATTACACGTTTATTCCCATTGTGTACATTGGAACAACAAAAAAAAACTGAAAAAAAGCCAAATGTGACATAATTTCAAACAAAACTCCAAAAATGGGCCAGACAAAATTATAGGTAAATAACTTTGTTTTAATTAAAGTGATGCTTATTCAAACTCATCGGTGGAAAATAACAGGTGTGGGCAATATGAAAATCACACCTGAAACCAGATAAAAAAGGGAGAAGTTGACTCAATCTTTGCATTGTGTGTCTGTGTGTGCCACACGAAGAAAGGAGAACAGAAAGAGGAGAAGAGAACTGAGGACTTGTAACCTTGAGATTGTTGATATTGTTTAACAATTTTGGTTCTCAAGTCCATCTCCAGAGATCTTGATGTTCCTTTGTCCACAGTGCACAACATAATCAAGAAGTTTACAACCCATGGTCCTGTGGCTAATCTCTCTGGAGGTGGACGGCAGAGAAAAATTGAAAGGTTGCAACGCAGGCTAGTCCAGATGGTGGATAAGTAGCACCAAACAAGTTCCAAAGAAATTAAATTTGTCCTGCAGACACAGAGTGCATTAGTGTCAGCGCAAGCTATTCGTCGACATTTGAAGGAAATTAAATGCTATGGCAGGAGACCCAGGAGAACTTTGGTCAGCACTTTGAACACATTTTATAAGTGGTCATAAACTTGTAAAAAACTCATGAAAGAATAAAGTTACGTTAAAACCAAGCACACCATTGTTTTTCTTATGAAATTCTCAATAAGTTTGATGTGTCACATGACCCTCTTCCCATTGAAAAAAATAAAGTTGGATCCAAAATGGCTGACTTCAAAATGGCCACCATGCTCACCAGCCATCTGGAAAAGTTTTCCCCCTCCCATATACTAATGTGCCACAAACAGGAGATCACCAACCATTCCCATTTAATTTAGGTGTATCCATATAAATGGCCCACCCTGTATACGTACATACATATAATACTCATTTCCCCCTAACCATCACTTGTTGATTTCTCCAGTCTGATCTTCTAATCCGGCAGACCCAACTGGAATTTTGAAATGGTGAGGGCAAGGATGAGGTGAGCATTACACATTTTTCTTTACCCTTTCACATCTCTTTTAACCTTTTGCTCACCTCCAATTATTGCCATTTTTAATATCTAAGACATATTATGAGTATCAGACCAATCACTGGTTCTGAGTCCTATGCATAAAACTTTAAAAGAACCTGTTGCGTGAAAAAACACTATTAATCTACAGATATGGTGTTAATCTACAGGTTAATAGCGTTCTGAACCTGCCCAGTGTTGGCACTTATGCCCTCGCTACCTCAAGGAAATGAACTTCATTCCTCCCGATAGCATTCAAGTTTCAGTCATAGGGGTGGCGATGGTGCTGGTTCAGTCACCGCTAAGTTTACAGAAAGCGGCGTCTGTAAATCGAGCCCCCGACACGGACAGCCAACTTTAATGCAGAGCTGCTGTCAATCATTGCCGTGAGTGCAGGTATAGCCGCTGCTCTCTATACACAGAGGGGTGACTGAACCCGTGCCAGCGCCACCCCATGACTAAAACCCGAATGGTACCAGAAAAGATAAAGTTAATTTCCTCCCGGTGGTATGGATCTAAGTTCTGGTGGCGGGCAAGTTCAGAACACTATTGACCTGCAGATTAACCCCATATCTGAAGATTAATAGTGTTTTTTCTTGTGACAGGTTCTCTTTAATACAGATCCTGGTTTTAAAAATGGCCGACTAAATACTACCACTGATTGCCATGGGTTTGGCATATCACAGCCTGGTAAAGAGCTGATTTTACTACAAGATGATTTTATGTTTGTAAGGAAGAGATGGTGTTTTTTTAAGCAGATGGCTGTCCATGTAATTTATGAGTGGCCCAAGTGGGGCTCCTTCTCTATAACATTCATGTGCCAATGGAGACAACATAACCCCGTTAACTAACAACTTACCTGATTTTGTAAGATTTTTAGATAGTTTTGATGGAGTTTAAATACAAGCAATTAAATTCTGCAGTACATCAAAAGCCAGACTTTTTAGAGAAAAAAAAAGGAACTAAGTTGTATTGTAAAAGTAGAAATATTATACTTAGGTGTTGTATTATTAACAAACGGGGTTTATAGGCCATAATAGTTGAGATATTTGGTGGGTAGACACAAATTAGTTGAGTCTAGCCTTATTAAAAAAAATAATTATATCCAATGTGGCTAATTGTAATGTTCTAGTTAACATTAAATTCTACATAGATGTAAATACCAGTTTCAGTGATCTATATTAGAAGATAATTTTGCCAAGCCCTTTAATTTGCAGTCTAAGAATAAGCAGAATCCTTATTTAAGCTTAAAATGTAGCCTTCCAAATATATATCAAGTGTTCCTTTTATAGAGAGCATAAAATTATAATGTGCCTAGTACACACATTTCCATATTGTCACCTTCATATAGCTCAGACAGCTACAGTATGTATAGCCTGATGACTTCCACATGTTTGGCTTCTGGCGGAATAGTTTGCATGAACAGTAATGTTGCTAACACACATTGAAACAAGATTTAAGTTTTGTCATCGTGGCCTCAAATTATTATTCAGGCTGTTAGGAAAATATTTCAAAGCAGTTTGGTGCTCTTGAAATTCCCACTTAACATTTGTTGTGGTTAGTTTCACCTCCATGCTTTTATGTGAATGAACCTGCCTCTGTCAGTCTAGCTTTCACCTTTTTTTAAATGAGCCATGTTGGCTCTGTGTCAATGTCATTTATGCTTTCAGTCCATTTACATTTGGGGTAAGCTTACCAAGCCGTGAAACTTTAGGGTGCCTAATAAGCTGTACAGCAGCGCCTGCTCACGCATTCATATTTCAAAGGAATTTCTGAAGTTTCTGCTAAAATAGCTAGAAGGAGAGGGAACCTATAAATCATGTACCAAATTACCAAGTCTGTCATGCAAATGCAAGTGTGTGGCCATGTGAAGATCAATTGCATTTTCCATTATTGAAAGATCTTGATTGGTTAAAATGAAATTTTTAGTGGGACAACCCTTTTAAATTAACAACTGCTATATTTGTACTTTAATATGATACACAGATGACAGCATATGTGCAAATCAAGTATATAATAATAAACATATGGTGTATAAACAAAATTGTAATCCAAATGTTGATCCATCACAAGTTTGGTTGCAGCTTATAGGGAGTGTGAATCTATAATTCTCTGGATTTTAGGAAATCAAACCTAAAAATCAGTGCATACCTGATATACCGTGGGGAAAAAAAGTATTAAGCAGGGGGAAAATACTTATTTTCCACCAAAATTTGAAAAAAAATTCTTTCCAAATCAGACAATGTGATTTTCAGCATTTGTTTTCTCATTTTGTCTCTCATAGTTGAGGTCTACCTATCATGTCAATTACACGTCTCTCTTATCTTTTTAAGTGGGAGAACTTGCACAATTGATGTCTGACTAAATACTTTTTTCCCCACTGTATAATTATTAGTACTGAATTGAATATAGCTTGCTTTACTCACCTCTGCTGGCTTTATGCAATGCTGGTGGATGTGGATTGTGCCACGGGCCGGGATTACCCTGGAGGGGCGTGACTAAGTGACTACCTGGTGTTCACTAGAGCCCCTGATGGAGAGGTTAGACGTAGTCACCAGGTGCCACTCCAGGGCAGTCTCTGGGTCTGCAGCAGCTGACTAGATAGTCAGAGGCGCGGTACGGGAGGGCAAAGACAACTCGTGGTCAAATGGTCCGAGGCCCAGGCAGCAAAGGATCAGTATGAATAGCCGGGGTCAGGAGTGGAGAGGTCAGACGGCATGGAAAACTAGCTGGGACGGTAATGAGAATCAGACTACAGGATAACATGTACAGGAACAAAAAGAGTAGGAACAAAAGTTTGGGTGAGGACTAGTGGAAGGAGCTGCGTTAAATAGAACCTGCTCACATGGGATAGGCTGGGGAGTCAGCTCTCTGCAGGACACAGCAGGGTTACATTCCTGCAGAGACTGGTCACACCCCTCTGAGGCCAGTAGGAAACACCATGCTGTAGCAGCCGTGAAGGGGAGTGCAGGAAGAAACAAACTTTAGTGGAATAGCCTGCCACAAGGAGAAATTGCACGGTGAGTAGGGCGGCTCTGAGGAGCCTTGCAAGTTGCCGCTGTGACACTTTACAGCCAGATTCTCCATATCCTTCCTGCTGAAATTAATTCCTTCAATTCTCCTATGTGCCAGGTCACTATAGTAACCCGGCAGGCTCCAGTGACATTGCGATCCCTGCCTTATCTGCCAGAACAGGTGACTAGACAACACTCGAGTGAGTACTTAGGTTGTTGATGTCCATGCCATTAATTTGCACTGTGGCCACAGTATGTCTCCCAACCTACACAACTCTACTAGATTGCCACAGTGAGTCTCTCGACCTACTTAGCTCTCACACTTAGCTAGATTCTATTACATCGCTCAACTCTGCTGAACATATTATTATTGAGCCACCTAACATACTCAACACTAGTACATTGCGAGGCTATGCTACATTGCTTGACTCGGCTGATCTTTATATTGAGCCTTCTGACACAGTTCTGATACATCACTGGGCTCAGCTAGTCAACTAACCCATTCTGCAGAAGATATACTCTGCCTCTTCACTAAGTCTACTCTACTGTGCCACTATCTAGACTCCAGTCGACTAGTCTCCAGATTCCTATTGGACTACTACTCAACTTTTCCATTTGTCATCCAGTCTCGACAGCCTCCATTGTTCCAAGCACACCACCCTGCTGCACAAATATATTGTCTGTGCTACATTACAACTGCTCCTCTGGATCGAGGACTTTGAGGATCAATCTTACTAGATAACCGTTTGCATCCCTATAAGCAGCACTTGCCATTATTACATATTACATGGGGATATGGGATGAAACAGAATTCAATGCTTCATATTAGTACTGCATTGTGCTATTACATTAATGCACGGTATTGGACCACCAAGACTTGAGATCTTCTCTAAGGTAAGATTTATAAAGTGTAAAGGAGGTAGCTTCTAGAGTGTCTTTTTAAGTAAACTAGTTTCAGGTTTTATTACACCAGCTAAATTATATCTCAAGAGGAATCAAACACTCAGTTCTTACAAGACAGAGGTACAACACATCTGTTCTGCTCTAAAGCCATTTATCATTGTCTTGTAATGGCTGACAAGACTCATATGAGCAGCCCATCAACTAATACAGAATAGAATAATTCCCAGAGAAGCATATTCATTTTACAGTGCAATCTATTTGGTTTTTCACATTTTTATGACATCTGCAAGTGTCCTCTGCAGTGCAGCATACTTAGCTCCCTCCAAGAACTCCACAAAGGCACATACACGTCAGGGCTATATCTTGGCAGCATATTTATATTTTCACTTAAGCAATAAGGCTTCCAAGCATGACATATTGTCTTTTCCTCATTCCTAAGATGAAAGGTTTCACATTTTTCTGTCACCACTCATAATGTGGCATAATGGAATGATACAGATCAAAACATTATGCTAGTGGAATGTTTTAAAGAACTCTATCAGCATAATTCAACTACAGTTTTTGGACACTTCATCGCTTTAAAAACCTTATAGTAAATGTTAGCATCAAACTGTCCCTTTCCACTACAAGCCCGTGCTTAAAATATTACAATAAAAGCCACAATGAGGCACGGAGAGGCAGACAAGAGAAATCTACATCTGATTTTATCTCTGCTGCTAATCCCTTTCATTAGGATACATACACTCAAATAATGGAAAGACGTCACTCACATGCTCTGTCAAATGGTGACAGGAGACATGACATTCAGTTTCGAGAAAATCCTGAAGGAAACTGACTGCTTCTTCCTTTAACTGCCTGAGGTGAATTTAAGGGTTAGAAAAACAAATGCTACTGAAAAATGAGATGATTTCTTTAACAGATATAATATGTAGGTATACGTCAAGCTGAAAGACATCTGGATGGGTCAAGACTATGAGTTTGAGAGATTTTTTTATTATTAGAACTGCAGCAAAGATAAAGAACAAGACAAACGGTAAAGGAATGCCACTGAGCAAAACTGAAGTTTTGATAAAAGCAGAGAGGTAGGCTAGAAATATGTATATAGGTAATGGAACAACTAAAAAGGGGAGAGGACAAAATATATAAGATGCCATATATTGGGATGTCTATTTGTCTACCTAAAAAAAAAAAAATACAACCATCTAGACACATTTTATGATGCATAATCAATTTCACAAAATTGTATGCAACTCTGTACACACAATCCCATGGGCAAGTCTCCTATAGCTATGGTGTCAAGGCTCCTTGGTAGAATGATATAGGACTTCTTTGAATTTTTTATGAATTCTTCAATAAACTATTTTGCAATGTTGTTCATTGTCAATGTGATTTTGTTCATTAATTAAAGAGGTTGTCTAATACTTTTTCAGTGATGACCTATCCTCGGGATATCTCATCATCAATATCTAATCGGTCAGGGTCCAACATCCGGCACCCCTGCTGATCAGCCGTTCTCGGTGTCGGCGGCTGCCGGCTGGAACAGCTCAATTACGGAGCTGGTCCGTGTTCTGATAGTGGCCGCGGCAGGGTACTACATATCCGCCTCCTGTTCAAATCAATAGAAGGTGGATATGTAGTACCCTGCTGTCGCCACTATCAGAAGACGCAGCTGCTCCACAATCAAGCAGTTCCGGCCAGTGGCCACCGCTGTTGACACTAAGAACAGCTGATCTGGGGGGTGCCGGTGTCAAACCCAGACCTATTATTATTATTATTTATTATTGTAGCGCCATTTATTCCATGGCACTTTACATGTGAAAAAGGGGTATACATACAAGAACAATTACAATAATCTTGAACACAATGTGACAGCGACTGGTACAGGAGGAGCGAGGACCCTGCCCGCGAGGGCTCACAATCTACAAGGGATGGGTGAGGATACAGTAGGTGAGGGTAGAGCTGGTCGTGTAGCGATATGGTGGATCAGTGGTTACTGCAGGTTGTAGGCTTGTCGGAAGAGGTGGGTCTTCAGGCTCCTTTTGAAGGTTTCCACGGTAGGCGAGAGTCTGACGTGTAGGAGTAGAGAGATCCAGAGTAGGGGGGAAGCATGGGAGAAATCTTATATGCGATTGTGGGAGGAGGAGATAAGAGGGGAGTAGAGAAGGAGATCTTGTGAGGATCGGAGGTTGCGTGCAGGTATGTAACAGGAGACTAGGTCAGAGATATATGGAAGAAATAGGTTGTGAATGGCTTTGTATGTCATGGTTAGGGTTTTGAACTGGAGTCTCTGAGCAATGGGGAGCCAGTGAAGAGATTGACAGAGAGGAGAGGCCAGGGAATAGCCGGGGGACAGGTGGATTAGTCGGGCAGCAGAGTTTAGGATGGATTGGAGGGGTGCAAGTGTGTTGGAAGGGAGGCCACAGAGCAGGAGGTTGCAGTAGTCAAGGCAGGAGATGATGGGCGCGTGCACTAGTGTTTTTGCTTTAGTGTTTAGTGCATTAGTGTTTATCAGACCTTGGGTTAGGTCATCAATGAAAAAAGTATTGTACAACCTCTAAGTTTTAATCAGGATATTTGGCAGATGTTACAATATAAAAAGACATAACCTGTAGGTAGGGTTTCATTAAGACTGTGGAAATATTTAAGTGAACCAGTCATGTAAAATGACGTGATTATCCTGCAGATATGGGGTTAATCTGCAGGTTAATTACGATCTGACACCGTGTGGTGTCCCCACTGAGCGCCCTGCTGCTGGGAGGAAATTAACTTTATTCTCCCCCGCAGTATTCGGCTTCCAGTCATAGGGGTGACACTGGCACGTTTCAGTCACTGCTCAGTGTATAGGGGGCGGCAGCTGTAACTGCGACCCTGGCACTGACTGACAGAAGGCTCAGCATTGGAGCCAGCAGTTAGTGAGTGCAGGGGGAGCGGTTACAGCTGTAACTCTCTATATACAGAGAGCGGTAACTGAAACTGTGCCGGTGCCACCCCTATGACTAGAAGCCGAATACTGAGGGGGAGAATAAAGTTCTCAGTGCGGTGGCCACACTGTCAGAATGCCATTAACCTGCAGATTAGCCTCATATCTGCAGGTTTATAGCATTATTTTACATGACAGGTTCCCTTTAAAATTGTTGTACAGGATTTACAGTAACAAGTGAAAGGAAAAGATAATTCTGCAGCAGTGGCCACTAAACAATGTAAAGGACTACTATGTTCCACCCCATACATTGCTTATATCTGGCCTCAAATGGAGCACATTTCAGTAAATTGGTGGGGGTGTCAGACCAGCACCAATCTTAATTTAATGACCTGCCATGGCTAGGACAACCCCTTTTTACATTTCAACACACTAAAACATTAAAATGTCTCACAGAACAAGTGTTTCACAGAACGATTGTGCAGTTTATACATATATTTTCTTGCTTTCTGATTTCGCAATTGATGCAAGCATGATACAGAAAATAAAGTGAGAAATTACATGATTTACAAGTCATCTATGCAAAGTTTAATTTCTATTGTGAGAAACTTACATAGACATATCTATCCAAATATTCAAAAAGAATAAAGTAATTTGTTAAATCAACCTTTTTCATATTATATTTATCCATGAAAATTCGATTCACAGCCAAGTTATTCTCTACTAATTGAATGTCTCATAGGATGCTCTGGGGTATCTCCAGACACCAGAGCATAATAAACGTCAGATGCAGGAAATAAAAAATACTTATACTCACCTTACCACTCACTTCTCCAGCCCCCCTGCTCTTCATCGACCCATGTACGGTCATTTTCTTATCACCTAAGTTCTTGACGCTAGGCTGGGAGTTCTAGCTCTTATGAGACCCCAGACATTTAATGCACAAGCATGCGCATTCACTAAACCATGATGCTTGACGTTTCCTGTGACCCATCACCAGAAGAGTTGGAGAGGTGAGCGATAAGGTAAGCATAAACATTTTTTGCTGAATTTGCATGAAAGCGAATTACAAAATAAAAAATCTGCATTTTGACAGCTGTGGATTTTTGTACTATTCGAGTAGAATTTAATTCCACTGAATATGTTTGCTCGTCTTTAATTATTATGCTTTGGTTATGTAGCGCCATTATATTCTGCAGCGCTTTACAATTATCATCATCATCATCACTGTCCACCATGGGACTCACAATCTAAATTGCCGACTAGCAGGTCCTTGGATTGTGGAGGAAACCGGAACATAATGGAGGAAAACTACTCAAAGAAGGAGAGAGCATACAAACTTTTTGAATGCATTGTCGTGGGAGGCACCCACCTGGGTTTAAAACCCAGGATCCAATGTTGCAAAGCAAGATTACTAACCACCAAGCCATCAATATGACATATATTCTCTTTTAAACAGTTAATCAAATCAGCAAAACTTTAGAGAGAATTTGAGAAGTAATGTTCATTCTTCCAGGCTAGAACATGAAAATATCACTTAGTCAAGGAAGATGTCTAATAACAGTATATTTTCTTAAGTGTTGTTTTTTAACGGTGCTGTTAAATCAGGTTTTAAATGCACTGAAGTGAAAACTGTTGATGTGTCTTACGTGCTTTAGCTAGATGCAGAGACAAGTTACATGTATTTATTTAACTACTCCGTTCTTCCCAATTAATCTCCATGGTAACATAGTCACAGTGCACTAGCGGTGGAATCTTTCAGATATGTTTATTCTTTGAGAAGTTATTAATTCTAGTGGCTTTACTTCAACTTCGGTCTCATCCACCCCCATAACAGGTTCATTGTTTAGAAAAGCTGTGAGAATGTTTTAAATCTTTGGATCTTCTTCCAAAGTAAGAAAAATCCAAATTACATTTATATGTATATAAAGTTGTGAAGGCTATACTACTAGTTTAGAGAATTTCCAAAATGGCAGGTTTTGTGGTGTGTAGGAGGTATGTAATGCTTACTACTTTCCAAAGTGGTCCAAGGAAAGACAATCAATGAACAAGCACCAAGGTCAAGGGTGCCCAAGGTTCAAGTTAAAGATCTGATGGGCTAGTCTTCACGCTCCACTTCAACACCACAAAGGAGTTACTATAGCATAAAATTCTGAAAAAAAAAATATTTGCTAAGAAAAAAAAAGGTGCCAGCCTGTATAATGCATCAAAGCTTGTGCAACCCAGAACTGTGCAGCCACAGAAAGATCAGAGTACCCATGTTAACCACTGATTACAACCAAATAGGTGTGCAATGGACATGTGAGCATCAAAAATGGATTATGAAGCAATAAAAGAAGCTAACATGGACTAATGAGTCAAGTTTTTTATTACAGCATGTGGAAGGTAGGTATTTGGGCATTTCTTTACTGGGAATGAAGGCAAACTAGTTATGTAGTGTGATGCACTGGACACAGTTCTACTGGAAAACATTTGGTCGGTCCTGGCATTCACACATGCCATCTACCTAAACATTGTAGCAGACAAAGAGCATGCTTTCTCAGGAACAATATTGCCTAATCTTTAGCAAAATGATACTCCTACCACACCAAAATTGATCATAAATGGTTTGAAAAATCAGAACACAGATCAAGTGGTTGACTTGGTATCCTGTAGAAATTTGGAGGCCATTATAGATGGTTTGTAATCCATGCCTCAACAGGTCAAGGTTGTTTTCGCTGCATAAGGGAAGCTTACATAATATTAGACATGTTATATAATAGGAAAAAAATAAACTTAAGGCTGGGGGTCAGATGAGCATACGAAAAAATCATACAATTTTCATCCAGAAATTGCACCAATTTCATGTGTGTATCAGTTGTATTTTACATCTGTTTGACATCAGTAACAATCTGTAAGGGATCCAATTTTTTTTTGTACTCAAATTTGAATGGACAAGTTTCATCTGAATTATGGAAGAGAACTGTGAACTGCATGTTGTGATTTTTTTTTCATACGGACACTAGGGTGGTGTGAAAAAAAATTGTCACCAGAACAGCCTTAGTGACTTATATTGGTCAGTATGCTGTTCGGCCCTTACTCAGATAGCATACATCTGTATTATACGCTTGTGTGAACAAGTCCTAAAACACAATGGATGAACAAAGCAAATTAATAATTTGCTATGGCATTTGATAGTAAATGCAAGGAATGGGTAATAATTTGGCAAAGAAGAGACCACTTTGTAAATCGGGATAAACTGCTCACATTCTGGATTTTCAGTACGTCTTCTCTCACAGCTGGCTCTCTGCACCATGACTTACAACTCACATTCCATTTTTATGTGCTATGTAATTATTCTTGGAAATTAAAAAAAGAAAGGAGTACATCTTATCACAAGGTCAAGTCCTGTATGATTGCTCTCCTATGGAATTTCTATAGTGAAAACACTTTGTATAAAAATGGTTGCTTAGAATATTTCCAAAAAAATACTACTCCAAATATACTAAAATGGATATTAAAATGCTAAACCGTTAACAGTAGTTGAAATTTTAAATCTGTCCCTACTAAAAGTGGTATTCCTCTTTCAGACACATATGGCAGTCAGGAGATATGCTGTAAATGTCTGCAAGGCGCGGTTCCCACATGTAGACCCCAATCTTTTATTGTTGGTAGCGCATGTAAAACTCCATTAATTTCTCTGAAGGTTCTGAAACCAGCTTGGTAAGAGCTTATCAGTAGTGTTGAGCAAGCATGCTCATTTAACCCTTTAAACGAGCATGTTCGGGTGCTCTCCATCTATGTTTGAGCCGCCGCAGCTGCATGCGTCGCGGCTGTTAGACAGCTATGACACATGGAGGGATTTCCTGTTCGTTAGGCAATCTCTGCATGTGTCACAGCTGTCTAACAGCCACAAGACATGCAGCTGCAGCGGATCAATCATAGATGCCGAGCACGCTGAAACTACTCGGCGAGAACCCGAGCGTGCTAGTTTAAAGGGTTAACCGAGCACGCTCGCTCTACACTATTTATCAGTCGATAATGGCATATCCTGTGGGTATGCTATAAATGTCTTAGATGGGAATACCATTTTAAACATTTGATTCATGTGTTTTCATTACAATGCATATGTAACAATGTAGCTTACAGTGCTCCATGATTAACGTCACACTCCTAAAAGAATTCATAGGTCTCAGGTGTCACGCTGGTAATGGGAGATTGTAAAATGAAAATTTTCATGACCTTACATACTTGGTTTAAGGATCTAAAGTTTTATGCCACTTTGGAAAGAAAGATATCAGCTGATGAACAAAGATGAACACAACCAGGGGCAAAATGAAGTAACAGTACCTTCATTTCACCTCATGTATGTCAAGTGGCAAGAAAAGTAGCTGCTGATAAAGGAATTCCATGTTTAGTCCCCCAGCTCTTAAAGGATCAGAGATAAAGGCCTGAAAAAGCAGGCATAAGAAATGCAGTTTCATGTTACTCCATGTTGGTTTCATATTCTCTAGCTTAACGTCCAGACTTGGTATTGAAAAGAATTATTCTGTACTGGAGTGAGATAACGCGGTTTTTAAAAAAACATAGAAAATGTTGCATTTAGTAAATATATTGGACAATGATTTATATTTGCAAATGTGCAGAAAATAATGTAAATGGCAAGAAAGTAAAATTGCTCAAACAAGACCGTGAAACTATCTGCGAAGAATGCCTTGCTTAATAATCTTTCATTTCTCCAATCCTAAACTGTATATACAATCACACAAATGGCAAACTATTCATATCAGCTCAGAGCTAATCTGAGTCTTCACAAAAGAGCAAAAACATTATTATCAAGGCATGATCACCAACGTAGGATAAAGGGTGGAAATAATTTGGGAAAAGTTATGGCTAAGTTCAGATGAACGCTTATCTTCATGCCCACAAATTACAGATGTCTCTTGCCCTATGTGCTGCTCTGCATGCGTGTCTGCATATAACCTACAGAAAAATGGAGTATACTACCCGAAAAGACAGCCCCCTGAGGAAGCATAGGCGAAACGCGGGTCGGGGCTTCGGGTTCCTATCTTAAACATGGGTGAGCTTTGTAGGTTGTTAGATGGGTAGTCATCAGACTTTCCCTTACTGCTTTCACCTTATTCACATTCATTATTCAAGTTTGCTGCTGATACATATCACTTGAGAATAGGCACTTTTCTTGCGTTTCACTTGGATAGAACTTGCTAAATTAAAGTCCATTGAGACTTAGCTATGTATGTGCTCGCTATCTGCATTACTTGAATCATGCAACAACTTCATAGATAGGTCCACATGGAGTTAACGGGTTAGTGCTCTGATTTTGTGTATTCCCCTCCATTGACCTGCTATTTTTAACATTTTGTTCTGTTTTTTACCATGTATTTATAATAAAATTGATGTTTTAGATACACTCAATTTGTCATCGTTTATGACCTCTTTTCGAGTACTATACTCCGTTTTTCTGTATGTTGCATGTATATTAGGAGTACCCACATTTATTGATTACCAATTATGGTTAAAAAATTTTGCCATATTGTTCGGCTCAATTATTTTCGTGTCTGCATAGTGGCCAGGTGCAGGAGCTGTCACATTATTGATATCCAGTAGACCAATTTGTAAATAGGACCAAATTAACGCACGCTGCGATTTTCCATAATTTTCATCACAGATCTGAGATCTCTGTAGAAATTGTCCATGTGCACTAGCACACAGTGCTACAATTGGCCTTCAAGCTGTCCATGTTCGGTCCCAGTGGAGTAACGCTAATAGTGACAGACAACGTGGCCACTATAGGGCTTCTGGATGCAGATACAGTTGAAAGCAATGATGGAAAAGGGAGCAGTGAGCACCCTCCTCCATCATACTCCTTGTGCATTTGAGCTCTGATGTCTCAGCACAACAGGTGCAATAATGTCCCGACATCACCCAGGTTGGGCACAGCTTCAAACCACATGCTGCAGAGACTGGAGCAGTGGGGGAACGGGGAGAGGCAAGTATTTTTTTTTTTTAAATCAATGCATACTTTGTGGGGGCCATTATACTGTTTGCAGGGAATTATACAGTGTTGAGGGTTGTATGAGGTTATTCATACTGTGTGGAAGGAATTTAGTGTTGGGATATCCTATTGTGTTTGGGGGGCATTTTTGTTAGCAACATACTTTATGGGGACCATGAAAGGGTTATCTTAGTGAGTGGGAATACAAAGCGGCTTCAATATGGCAAAAATTGCTTTGTATTTGCTGCAAAGTTGTGAGGTAGGCTCTTCTGTGACCCTGTTTTTTTTTAAGGAAGTGAGGGGCCCAATTAAAACTTCTGCTATAGGACTCCATGATTTCTAATCACCTGTGTGATCCGATGCATACACAGTAGCCAAGAAAAACCTTCATGTCAAAGTACCCCAGGTGCTGTGATATCATAACCAAAGTATCCGCAGGCCTTGCTACAAAATCTTTATTAGGGCTTCCTCCTATTATGTATCCTTTATAGAATTAGTGTCTTGTTACATAGTAGTAGAACACAGAAGTGACTGCTACCTCTCCTCTCCCTTTAGCTATGCCATTGTATACAGCTTTTACTGCACTATTGGTAATGCCAGTATGGGTGGGGGAGGCAATTCATTATTGCCCAAGATTTTGTGCTTTTTGCAGCACTATAGTATATGCCTATCTTTACTGCGCTTTTAGTTTTCTCCCTATTGGTCAGGGATGCAAACTTAAAGAGAACCTGTCACTGTGCATCCTAACCTGCAGGCATCATGTGATAAAGCAACGGGTGCTGAGCAGTTTGACATATGCTATATATGTACAGTACAGACCAAAAGTTTGGACACACCTTCTCATTTAAAGATTTTTCTGTATTTTCATGACTATGAAAATTATACATTCACACTGAAGGCATCAAAACTATGAATTAACACATGTGGAATTATATACTTAACAAAAAAGTGTGAAACAACTGAAAATATGTCTTATATTCTAGGTTCTTCAAAGTAGCCACCTTTTGCTTTGATGACTGCTTTGCACACTCTTGGCATTCTCTTGATGAGCTTCAAGAGGTAGTCACCGAAAATGGTCTTCCAACAATCTTGAAGGAGTTCCCAGAGATGCTTAGCACTTGTTGGCCCTTTTGCCTTCACTCTGCGGTCCAGCTCACCCCAAACCATCTCGATTGGGTTCAGGTCTGGTGAATGTGCAGGCAAGGTCATCTGGCGTAGCACCCCATCACTCTCCTTCTTGGTCAAATAGCCCTTATAAAGCCTGGAGGTGTGTTTGGGGTCATTGTCCTGTTGAAAAATAAATGATGGTCCAACTAAATAGGAATAGCATGCCGCTGCAAGATGCTGTGGTAGCCATGCTGGTTCAGTATGCCTTCAATTTTGAATAAATCCCCAACAGTGTCACCAGCAAAGCGCCCCCACACCATCACACCTCCTCCTCCATGCTTCACGGTGGGAACCAGGCATGTAGAGTCCATCCGTTCATCTTTTCTGCGTCGTACAAAGACACGGTGGTTGGAACCAAAGATCTCAAATTTGGACTCATCAGACCAAGGCACAGATTTCCACTGGTCTAATGTCCATTCCTTGTGTTCTTTAGCCCAAACAAGTCTCTTATGCTTGTTGCCTGTCCTTAGTGGTTTCCTAGCAGCTATTTTACCATGAAGGCCTGCTGCACAAAGTCTCCTCTTAACAGTTGTTGTAGAGATGTGTCTGCTGCTAGAACTCTGTGTGGCATTGACCTGGTTTCTAATCTGAGCTGCTGTTAACCTGCAATACTGAGGCTGGTGACTCGGATAAACTTATTCTCAGAAGCAGAGGTGACTCTTGGTCTTCCTTTCCTGGGCCGGTCCTCATGTGAGCCAGTTTCTTTGTAGCTCTTGATGGTTTTTGCAACTGCACTTGTGGACACATTCAAAGTTTGCCCATTTTTTCGGACTGACTAACCTTCATTTCTTAAAGTAATGATGGCCACTCTTTTTTCTTAGCTGCTTTTTTCTTGCCATAACACAAATTATAACAGTCTATTCAGTAGGACTATCAGCTGTGTATCCACCTGACTTCTGCACAACACAACTGATGGTCCCAACCCCATTTATAAGGCAAGAAATCCCACTTATTAAACCTGACAGGGCACACCTGTGAAGTGAAATCCATTTCTGGTGACTACCTCTTGAAGCTCATCAAGAGAATGCCAAGAGTGTGCAAAGCAGTCATCAAAGCAAAAGGTGGCTACTTTGAAGAACCTAGAACATAAGACATATTTTCAGTTGTTTCACACTTTTTTGTTAAGTATATAATTCCACATGTGTTAATTCATAGTTTTGATGCCTTCGGTGTGAAGGTACAATTTTCAAAGTCATGAAAATACAGAAAAATCTTTAAATGAGAAGGTGTGTCCAAACTTTTGGTCTGTACTGTATATATAGCTTTAAAGAAAAATAATCAGTATAACTTGTGTTATAATAACACTTTATTCCTCTGCTCTGAGATTTAAAGGTCCAGTGGGTGGTATTATCAGTGATTGACAGCTCTCTCTATATGCACACTTATACAAACAAAACTGACAGTCACTGATAGGACCGCCCACTGGACCAAAAAACACAGAAAGAGCAGAAGAATAAAATGATTAAAGCATAGGTGTTATACAGAATCTTTTCTCACTAACTATAAATCAATCTACTCAGCTTCTCCTCCTCTATAACATGGTGCCTGCAGCTTAGACAGCATTTTCATGGTAACAGGTTTCCTTTAAAACAAAGCTGAATATACTTGATGGTTTATTGGCAGCAGATCACCAGACACTATAGTCCCTGGCTAGAGAGAGTAGGTAACGGAAAAAAAAACAGAGCAAAATGAGCAAATTAGTAAATAGAATAAAATTATACCCCATCCTATTTTGTTCCACTAGATGAAAGACATTACAAAACTTTTCAAAAGTTATTTTCTGGGACTTTTTGCATTGATCGCCTATTTTTAAGTTAAGAAATCAACATCTGAACGGCGGGGGCCTACCTTCTGATATCCGAACATCTACAGTAAACCCCACATCCCCTTCTTCATTCTTTTACCAGACAGAGCTCTGCATATTATTTAGTGGCTGAACCTGGTATTACAGCTCATTTTTGCTCAATCCCAGTAGGGTAAATGAGAATAAGCTGCAATACAAAGTACAACCACTGCACTCGAAAACAAAAGTAGGGATGTGGTACTCACTGGAGAGCAGCAGCCCCAAGACTAAACTGACTACTGAGTATCAGAGTCCTGCAAAATCCCTTTAAACTTCAACTCCGTGCCTATGGTTTCATTAGCGGTATTAGTGAAAGTGAGAAAAGAAAATCTGAATATTTTTGTGAATAAAAAATATCCTTTTATTTATTGCACTTTAAATGTTATATTATTTAATGAAATATATACTACTATCTACAAAGAATGTAGAAATATAATGTTAGCCATCCTTCGGAGACATTCCAACACTCTGAAAGTGACCCTTGTTGTATAACTCAATGCAGTGACAGATAACATAACACACACACACACGTATTATATATATATATATATATATATATATATATATATATATACACACACACACATACATATACAATTTTCTTTACAAAATTCTTCATTAAAGTATATTGTGTGTAGTTATTGTTTTTATTAACAACGAAACAGTTATCTAGTAGTAGTGTTATACGACGTTATTGTGCTCAGGTACAGTGTAACATTTCATTGAAATTATATCAAGTGTATATTTGACAATGAGTTCTGGACAAATATGCACCAAAATATTGTAATTATACCAGTACAAGTATTAAGGCCACGTTCACACGTTCAGTATGTGGTCAGTATTTTATATCAGTATTTGTAAACTAAAACCAGGAGTGGGTGATAAATACAGAAGTGGAGAAGTGTTTATTAGACTTGTTCCACTCCTGGTTTGGGCTTACAGGTAAAATACTGAACAAATACTGAATGTGTGAACGTTGCTTTACAGTGAAAGTGATGTAACCTCGTATTTGAACCAATGTTGGTAAAGTGTTTATACCTATTATTGATGGTACTCAATCGCTCACAAAAGAACAGAAATTGAATCATTATTTACAGTAAAATTAGGGTTACAAAGTAGTTCTGAATGTTTTACCTCTGATCAGTTCAATAATTTCAGAAAGTTGTTAAAGAGCTGATCAGCTAAATCAGAAAATTCTGGATAAGAAAATCCAGTCTGATATCTTGCCTCAATATTATAATGCATGCCATTGGTTCAGAAAAAAAACCTGTTAAATAAAGATGTAATAAATAAGTCCCTCATTCAGTCCTGTCTCCTTACAGGATGGAATCTTTATAGGGAGAAAATAGAGCTATTCTATAGTCAAAAGGTCTTTAGAAATTGAAAGACTAAACTAAAACTGTCATTGGAAGTGAAAATTTACTATCTGCCCACATTTGCATGTCCAAATGGAAAGACCAAGCTCTTGTTGAAAATAAGCCAATATTCCATTTCGCTCACGTGCGGAGTTGTGTGTCATGTCTTCCATATAGAAGAGCATTTTGCAACGTTATAAAGTAAACATATGGTTAATGTCTAACTCACAAGATTTGCTGATGGTCCCCTTTCATTTCAGTCACCTCAGTAAAACGAAGCGTGCATGTTAACTTTTACCACTCAGACATGTATTTGGCAGCCTGAGAAATGACAGAGCTGCCATGGACCTTTGAAAACTAGTGACCATAGGAAATTAGGTCTGGCAGGGATTTAACCCTTCATGAATCACTCTGGAAATGGTTTTAGAACAAGTGTTTTACACATTTCAAATTTGTTTGACATCTAATTAGTTTAGGGGTAAAAAAAAAAAAAAAAAAAAGCCAAAAATTCCTATTATTCCTCCAGCAAAATACCTACAAGTGGCAACATGGCTTTTACTTCAACAAAACATTTCTACGTGTGGATAGAAAAGCCAATGGACAATGCAAAAGAATAACAAAAGGAAAACAAGGACAAAGTGTATTCTTTTACTCCGCGTGAGTCTTCTCCATTTGCAGACTTAAAAAAAAAAACCCTAAGAGCTCAATAAGTAGGGCCCTAAACTAATTGTAGGAGGTATATAATAGAATTTGCCTTCAGCCTGGCTTATAATAAGTAACAGGAATCCTGACTTCACACAAGGCAGTTCAGCCTACTCATTTACTGTCTATTATGGCAAGCTCATCCTCAAGTGGAATTTTATTGCATACCATTTTATTGCTTTCCTACCTATTTTCAGTCTCGGACTGTTTTATTGATGGGGGAGTGAAAAGTGTATGCAGAAAATTAGACTTCAAGGAGTCCATGCAATTAAGGTTCATCTCATTATATGTGACAGTTTTATTGCTGGCTGCCCTTGTTAACACATTGGGAATGTGCAGAGAGACAAGTATATAACTTTGGATAATTCACTTTTTTTTTTTTTTTTTTCGGATTTTTATGGCGGTAAATAATTCTAAAGCTTTTAGATCAACTTTTGATTGGAACCTCCACAGAAGAGGAGATCTCCTTCCTACTTCACCTGTTTAGGTTGAATGTGTCACTGTATCATTATGAAGCACTGTATAATTTACTAATATATTACGTCAATATAAAAAATAATAAAAATGAAATGTAACTAAATAACAAATCCATACACACGCAGAAGAGAACGGATTATGTACAATGGGTGATTTGTAACATCTACAGTCAGTTAGTTCTCTGGCGTGAAGTGTGAAAACAGCATTCTGGTATCACAGATGTGTTTTTCACACTTGTGTCATATCTTCCTATGCCGAAGAAAGCATGCTGATACCACAATAAAACATTTCCTCCAGCATAGGATTTGGATTATATAATAGACTCAACTCTGCCTTCTTTAGAAGAATGAATCACAAGCAGGATCCTACATTTCTGTGTCTCCCCTTCCCCTCCAGCTCTCTCTCTCCCTCTCCATATTTTTCATTTAATGACCCTTCTAGGTTCCTATGTTCCATTGTGTGCTAGAAAGCAAACCAGTAAATGTTTCCTCTCTCAAGGCTGCGGTATCACTCCAATTTCAGTTATGGCATGTTCACCTTTAAAACACCGGCATATATTACCACAAGCGACTTTTATTCTTTCCAGATTTCACATTGTTTTAGTCTTTATGTGAGAAATCTCAAGTGAGTTCATGGATTTTTTTTTTTTTTTTTTTTTTTTTAAACTATACCTTAAGCCCTATTTACCAAAGAAATTAAGTAAAGCACTGTACACACTAGAACAAGCCCCAAATATCAAACTGCAATGCATTAATTCTGTAATCTCACCAAATCACACAAAGCCCCAGCTCCGAGCTTACAGTAACATATACTGTATATGTAGGGTCATCAGATGTCCTCTTTCCGCAGATTCCATGTAACAGAGGCATCAGTGCCCATTATTTCATGAAGGACCTTATTCAGACACGTGTGAACACATAGAAACTAGCTCAGCACTTAAGTGATACAATAAAGGAATTGGCTTACCTCTGTAGGACAATTTCACCCTTGGTACGTTATTTTTGACATTCTGACAGTTCACCCTTGTTGTTATTGATACTCCCAAGAAAAGAAATGCAATCCCAGTAAAAGAGCCCATGCTGAGGAGCAGTCAGGTCTGTAGATCCCTTGGTGCCCCTGCTGCAGTCTTGGTTGAGTAGAAGGGGGGTCTTACAACTCAGGAGAACAGGTGACTTAGGTCAGTCTCATTGCAGCAGTCTAGGTAGAAGAAACCCCCTCATCTTTCCTTGAGGAGCAGGCATAAAGATTGGAAACTTCAGAGGTCTGGAGGAATAATAAGGCAGCAGGCACTGGATAATGAGGCACAACTGTTGTGTGGAGAGCAGAAATGAAGCAGTGCTGCAGTGCTGGAGCTTAAAGATCCATTTGTTTCATAGGAGATCTGGTGGAAGAAACTAATCCTGTGCTCCAGTAAGTGTGTGGGAGCTGAACGAGAGGAGAATGCACAGAAAGGAGCCCAGAGAGCAATGCTGCTGACTTTTCCTGTCCACATGCAGAGAGATGACACAGGATCTCCCAGACAGGTTTTCCCTACTACAGCAAAGGCAAACTGACAATGGGAGAACAGGCAAGCTCAACCCACTGCCTTTCCCTGCTGTCACACAACACATGCAAAAGCCATCTAGGAGAGATGAGAGGAGGGAACACAGACCTGCACCAAGCATGTGGCCAGCAAAGCAGCCCCTCACACATTTACCTTTAAAGGCTCAACCAGAGTACTTTCTGCAGGCTTGGAACTTTTACTTGCTCTGACCATCCAGTAAACTAAACACATTTCATAGACAGAAAAGTAGTTTAGAGGGCATCTCCATAAACTTTATGAGGCTCGTGTAAAAAAAAAGCACCTAAGAGGTGAGAAAAATACTACAAATCCATTTGGAATATTCTGCAATTATACCAATACTAATAAGAATAGGATTTAAATTATAATAGACTTCACTGTCGATGTAATAACTATGTAGAATAAAAATATTAATTAAAATATTCTTAGTAACTAAATATTCTATTTAGAGGAATTTTTACTTTAGTCTGACATGGTAGAAATTATATATATATATATATATATATATATATATATATATATATATATATTTTTTTACACCTATGTCACTTATGATAGATAAAATGTTCCTAAAATAGTTCAGCTACATAATTGAGAGTAAACACGAACGTATAAAAAAATTGTGCGTCTAGGAAAGTGGGACGATTTTTTTTCTCCCTTGTCATCTGTTTTTTTTTTACAGCTGCAGCTATTGATCATTTTCAAGACCACTTACAGCTTCCTATGTTACAGAATTGCAATGCATCCATGAAAATTTTTTTGCTCACCCATAAACTTGAATTCATGAGTCTCGTCGGATGAACAGAGGAGACTCGTGCATGCTGCAATTTATTTTCACACGCCGGTTCCGCCAGTGGAAAAAAAAAAAATCGCTCATCTGCACTGTGCCTTTAAATAACTTTGATCTGAGTGCGGTCCGTTTTTTTTTCACGGATATCACTCAGACCGAAATACGGTGGTGTGCACGAGCCCATAGTGACAGAACTTTTGTAATTATGCTCCTCCATTTTTTTTTTAAGCATGTGTCCATTGGTTTGGAAAATCAGCCTCACTCCCTTCTTCCATTTTTTTTTTAACATCTGATGTGGAAATGATACTTTTATATATGACCCCCTCCCATGGCTTTTTAAGGGCCACGTTTCCTGTAAATCCTGGTGGGAATTCCCTAGTTAGTGCTCCATTCAAGGCAAGAATCGCTCTGCTGGGGATCAAAAATCATATTTGCTGATTCTACCAATTCAAAACATATCGAGACACTTGCAGCCTCTTCCAAGTCCCTCGATTATTTCATTAGTCAAATTACACCGCTCTCCGCTCCCTCTTGCAAGGCAAAAAGGCTTGCAATAATGTGTCAAATCCCCTTTCAGTTGAAAAGATACAATTTTCCATGCTATGCTTCTAGTCAATTACTGCTGTAAACAGGGGAGAAGTGAGCCTTTCACAAACAAGATAGTCAAAGCAGGTTAGACGTTTGCCCTCTAATAGGTTTCAATTGAACAAATTGCAGGGGCTTTGAAATCATGTAATCTAATTGCAATCCCCGGTAACCCGCTCATGTCAATTCATGGGGAAGAAAAAAAAAAAAAACAACAAAAACTTTCACCCTGGCAGGTCACATTTTTTAAAGTGGCAGAATTGTGTTATTTTAATTAATCAGCGCTAGAGGCTAATACTGTAAAGACTTAATTTCATGGTGAAGGAAAATCCAGCGCATCCTGTCATCAGCGCTATTAATTCCTCACTACAGTACACAATAGGGAAAATGCAGTGTTCACAAACTCTTCTCCTTCCTGGCCCGTACTCATCACTCCCACGGTTTTCACATCTGCCAAATTCAACAATTCTATTGATCAGCTTGGTTATTGTGAAAATAAAATGGGCGTTGGAAAAAAAATGTTGATTTTTTTTTTTTTTTTGGTGATTCCCACACTTGTTATATTTAGACACGGGAATACTTTCATGCTTCAGGCATTGGATTAAAGGTCTTCAATGACAAGAGGCTCCTGTCTGCGTTGCAGGGATTACTACTCTGTAAAGGAATTCATGCCATTTTAAGATTATTTGCTGCATTTGCCTAATTAATTTTCCCCCATTACTCAATTCAGAGAATGGTATACACAACACAAACGATGCTCCATTCCTTGCTGTGGAGATGAAAATGCCTCACTGAATATGCAAATGGCATCATGACAATATATCGCAGCTATCATGGAGAAAGGTCACTATTCACAATCCTCCGCCACACAATAGCGAATCAAAGAATCTGTGCATGAGAGTAATTTGCTCAGTGTCTAGCACATAATTACTTGTAGACTTAACCTTTTGGAGTGTGTGCAAGTTTTTGAAAGAAATACCGCACTGAACTCATGTTGCTGCATTATTAAGGTAATACTATACGCACTGCTGTGTAATAGATAACATGATGGGGGTTGTTATTTGTGCTTTGTACAAATATTTCAAACACTGGCAAATCTTTGCAAGGTTTCTTATGAGGGTTATCCTCATGTTTAATTGTTTTGACCCCTTGTTGAGAATGCCGTGATCACTAGAATGTTGACCATGAGCCCCCCATTTCTTCAAGCTTAAAAAAGTGCCCTGCCATTCTTTCCAGTGTTTATAGGGCTCATGGAAATAGTTGATCACTGTTCTTTGCCGACTCCATCAGTCCCATGGAGCGCTATTATGAATTCTCTAGCGCTACTCCGTTCGAACTCCTGCTCACTGGGCCCTCAATGCTCATGATCGGTAGGGGTCCCAGGGAGGGGTGAGCGTTCAGAGTTATATCACAGACATAGACCCTGATTCATTAAGACAGGCATTTCGTATTCCAGTCATAATGATAATTACAAGAAGATGCACCAAATTCATTAAGAAGTGCACACCACTTAAGGAATTTGACACATCTTATGAGTGGCCGGAGTTTGCCGCAAATGGTATAGCAGTCAGGTATTAGGTCACGGCCCCACTATCAGTATTTGATCAGTATTCGGTCTGTATTTTATCTCAGGAGTGGGAGCCAAAACCAGGTGAGGAACAATCAGAGAAAAGGTATAATAGAAACAAGTCCCCAATTCGGCATTTATCACCCACTCCTGGTTTTGGCTCCCACTCCTGAGAGAAAATACTGACCAAATACTGATAGTGGGGCCGTGGCCATAGAGCAACATTTTTGGTGTAAGAAATGCTGCCAATTTTGAAGAATCTGATGGGTGGTAGTCGTCACGCCACGTTCCACTACAGTAACTACCCATTCCGCATATTTTGGCAGAGCTGGCTGAAAGTTATGTGAAAAGAGTAAAGAGAAGGGAGAGAGAGTCACCCAAAAAGTAATATGGTATGGTAAATTGGGGGTAGGGGGTGAGGTATTGGTTACCTGGTGGAGTTGTGAAAGTCACAACTACAATCATAGCTTTTGTAAGGCTATGTGCCCACGATGCAGAAATGCTCCGGATTTTTCCTGAACGTTTCTACATCTCCCTGGCAGAAAAAACGCATGCGGATTGTACATGCGGATTTTACATGCGTTTTCTCAGCCAGGGACAAGCGGATGTCCCGCATTTTGCACATGTGATTTCACAAGTGGGTTGTCAAGCGCTTTTCCAAGCGATTTTAGCATCACTTGGAAAAGTGCTTGACAACTTGGTCCTACTATATAAATCCATGCAACCAGTAACAAAAAAAGAATAAAAATGGTTTAAAAAAAAAAAAAAAAATTATATTCACCTTCCGATGGCCCTGTCTCCTTCTTCGGTGCGTCTGGTGTCTTGTGCGGTTCGCGGTGGTGTAAAAGGACCTTCCATGATGTCATTTAGTCATGTGACCTGTCGCATGACTAAATGACGTCATGGAAGGTCCTTTTTACCACCGTGAGCAGCCAAAAAGCCAGCAGCGACGCCGGGAGAAGAGCGTGGGCCATCAGAAGGTGAGTATATGTTTATTTTTTTATTTTAAATTCTTTTATTTTTAAAGGTACTATGGTACCCGGGTCTGGAGGAGAGTCTTCTCTTTCCGCAACAATAATCGGAATTGGAAATTTCCGCAGCATGTGCACAGCACATGCGGATTATCATTGGGGAACATTGCAGACCTTCTACCAAGCGCTTTTTAAGCGTTTCTGCGGTGGAATTGTCGCTGCGGAAACGCTTAAAAAACGCATCGTGGGCACGCAGCCTTAGAGTACTCTAGCAGGTAGAAGATCCCCTTCTTCTACACACAATGGATAATAGAAAAGAGGACAAGCATTTGAATGACCAAGAGTACCACATTCAGAGGTTGGTAGTTTTATTACGCATATCAGACTTGGACCGAGACCTTTTTCAAATATACAGTACTTGGGTTCGGTTTAGTGAAAATACTAAAGTCGCTATTTTTTTCTACAACCTTTAGTTGCACAAAAATGTATGTCACTCTCCACAAGGATAAACGCTACCCCTTAGACCTCAGTCCAGAGCCTCTCACCTAGCCAAATCAGGTCTCATGCTTTGCACTGATGAGGGCCAACAGCCTGAAACACTGTGTCTGCAAATTGAGATTCTGATTTGTCTTTTATCCTAAGTCATATTGCACGACTCGTTAAAGGGTTGAATGTGACTTGTAGGATTGCTGCTTCCAATAGGTGGCGCTATAGAGTACAAGTCCTCTTTTTTTCTGAAGAGGCAATTTGCATACAAAAATGTAGCAATGTTTGAAAGTGTTTTATGCCAGTTTTCTGGCATTAACACTTTAATATATCGCTCCACAGTCCCCAATTCATCAACTCTCGCATTTTACATGCCATTCTTGATGAAGTGTGTACTGCAGTAAAATGCACCAAATTCTTTAAGAGGTGAATGCCTCTTCATGAATTTGGTGCATCTTTCATCTGTGATGCATCGGAAAGAACCAGGGTTTGGTGTACATTTCTGTTGTAATTTTCTCCACTTTTGCGATGTAAATTATTACAATCTTTTCATGTGCACTTGGCCACTCCCCTTTTTAAAGGAAATCTGTCACCAGATTATTGCCACCTAATCTGAAAGATCATAATGTGGAGATAAAGACCCTGAATCCAGCGATGTGTCACTTACTGGGCTGCTTAGAGTAGTTATTAAATCACTGTTTTATTAGCAGGAAAGTATCATGAGAGTACTAGTAAACCTGCTGTCACGTAGTCCTCCTGAGCTCTGTTTAACCCCACCTCCATTACTGATTAACAGCTTTCTGTGTACAATGTATATGGGCAGAAAGCTGACAATTAGTGAAGTGAGGATATACAGAGATGAGGAGTACTACATGGCGGTGGGTTTACTAGTCCTCTCATGATAGCATCAGCATTCAGTGAACTAGTAGATCTGCAGCAGATAAAACACTGATATTATCAAAACTACAACAAAAAGGACCAGTAAGTAACATGACGCGCCCCCTGGGCCAGTGCTGTAGTGCGGCGCGCGTGCGCGCGGGGAATACCTGGAGCCGGATCCGATGGGGGTAGTAATCTTCGTGTGGCGGTGACCCGGTCCGTGCCCAGGGTGGTCAAACTAAGTGGCGGTTATTGGTATGATGGTATTAGTGTCCGACTACGCCACCCGTTGATTTGCGGTCGCAAGGCCGCCACTGCAAAACAGTCCGCTGAGGCCGATGGTATATATGTGCAGCTATGGTGGTATAACCCCCAACGGGAGAGGTATAGCCTCAGGGCAGCTGGTGCGGGTGAAGGGAGTGATAGTAAGAGCGTCCCGGTACCTATGGTGCTGGTGGTGCGATGGAACACAGAGACTGATTGCAGTTTTCATTGCTTTACTCAGTTGTTATTAACGTCAGTCCTGCAGGTGATGACGACCCGAGCCATGCTGCGTCCACCAGGTACGGGGCTCGACCAACCCCCAGGCAGTTCCAGAGTGTGACCTTGAACTCCTTTCCCCGTTCCTTTCTCTGGCCGTCCCCACTAGGGACCCACCCATGTCCAGCTTCCTCGGGCCTTCTGGTGGCGAAACCTTTCTCCGGTCTCCCTGACCCTATGAGGCATGCCTTCGTGGTGAGTGTAGTGAGTGGTCGCGCCAAGACGTGGCCACGTCCTCCGGTTCCTGGCTGAGGATAAGTGGCCTCCACCAGTTTGGGATCCGGTACCCTGATCTGCCAACCCTTCACCCGCTGACTCCTAGCGTGTTCGGGTTCCTTCTTGCTTCATGTCTCTGGGCCTTTTCTTATGTTTCATTCTTTCATTGCTTCTTGTTCCTTTCTTCTTCACTCTTGCTCCCTCCAGGGGCAGCACCCAGACAGGGCTGCTGCTCCCTGTCACTCCTCTTCTCACTCTTCTTCTGTCTGACTGAACTCAACTCACTCCTAAGATGGTGCCCACCTTCTATACTCCCTCTGACACCCGAGCCCAGGTGATTAGCAACCAATGGGCTCCTTCCTATGCCCAGAAACCCGCCCCTATCTGCTCCTACACCACTGGGTTTTCCTCCCCCTCCCCACTCCAGCCAGGAACAGAAGCTGTCGTACCTGCACATCTTTCTAATGGGAGTACCGTCGGTCTGTTCCTCGGAAATGGGGTGTGTGTGGTGCATGCAGCTAACTGAGTTCTAGTCCACACTCCATCCTTACCCGGGAGTGGAATACCACACCTCTGGTTCGAGGTGCAATACCCCTGTAGCAGCCGAGCCCTCGGGGTGCTACAAACACATCACAAGAATCAGGGTCTCTGCCCCTACATTATACTGCTCTCACATGGGGTAACAAATCCTGGGGACAGATTCTCATTAAAATGCAGGGAGAACTGGCATAAAAGCAGCAAAAATGTCTGAATTTTTACACAACCAAAAGTTGTACAAAAATGTTCAACATTTCAAGCAGTTGTACACCAGAAAACTGATGAAAGCTGCTTGATTAAACAGGACCACAGTCTTTTTAGATAAATCAATGAGAAATGCCAGAAAAAAAAGACAAAACAAAATATGGTATTAAGAGCTTGAGTGTGGGTTGAAAAGAATGCCACAAAACAAAAAAAAGACTTTTAAATAAGTTACTAAAGACTTGAAATTAACATCTGGGCACAACAATAGTAACCTAAAAATGCATTAAAAATGCAAACAATAATGCTATGAAAACTGCAGTAAAAGGCTGTGTGCCTATTCAACCGAATAAGGCATCTGATAATCCAGAAAACCTGATAATCCGGCACTATTTCTATCGCAGAACGGCAATGTATAATGAAGACAAGAACCAGCTCTTCTGGTTAAAAAGCAAAAGATAGCAGTTATTATTTATGAGCTTTCTTACCAACATCTTGGAAGGCTCATTAATGCCATAATAAGGAGATTTTATAATATACCATCAGATAATCACTAATCTTTATTGACAGGTTTCTCTTTTGTTTAGATTTATTGTTACATTTTTATCATATGTTAGGAGAAGGGCAATAAAAAAACAATAAGGAGAAAAAGCAGAGGGGGAAACAAAGCAGAGCTGCATTTAACAAAGAAAAGGCAAATGGCAAGACCCCCTACAGGTTTATAAAGTGGCAGATCTAGAGATATTGTAAAGCCTGGCAAGGAGGACAGATGTAGTTCTTAGCACTACAGTGCTAGCAAGGTTAAGCTGAATGTAGACGGACCTTCAGAAAGTGCAGTAGCAAGTGGCTACTTTAGCTGACACTGGAGTGAATGGCAAGGTGAGCCAGGATCTGACATCACCATACACTAGGAGAGATACATGCCTGGCCTGAGGAAGACATCTGTCCGATGTTGAAACGCGTAGTCCCATTTTTTTAAAATTCTTATGAAGATATTACCTGACTTTTTGTCACTTTTACATGCATGCCACTAGGTTCAGATAGGGGCGAGACAGGTTACATGAATTCTTTGGAATCCTGAGGGAGCCATTTCTCAGGGCGACCATAGACCATGTGCTGCAGCTTCTCTCAGGCACACAGGGGTATTGACCCTCAGGCACAGACACGTAGGTTGTTTCACTTGCTGACCAGACACACATGAGAAGAGTCCTCATAAACGGAGGAACAGTAACATTTAATAAGAAGCCGCACAGCCAGTGCAAGTTAAGTCTTATGAGCAACAGGCTCCAGTGACAAACAGCAGCACAGCAGTTCACAGTTTTCCCAGTAGTACAGGACAGCACAGTTCTACTGCAAAGGCACATTAATGAACACAGCATTCTTTACAGCACAATGAGATGGAGGAGGGGGGAGGGTTTGCTGAGGGAGATGATCCCTGTGACACCATTTCTTCCAGTTCTTATCTTTCTGCCTGACAATACTCTACACTGCTCGTTCAGGAACTCTACCTGACCTGTGCTTAGCTTCACTCCTGACTTGAATCCTTTTCACTTGCAGGGGCCCTTCTGTGAGATACAGAACACACACACCACCTTTCTCTTTGGCTCCAGCCTGACAGTAAACAACTTCCCCACAATCCCCCTGGGGCTCTGCTAAAACACTCCCCTTCTCCTGTGACTGTGTTAACCCCTCTAGTTGCTGGATGCTTCTGGAGCACAACACTTCCTGTCTCATGTGCTTGTGTTACTTCTAATAGTTTCTGAATGTTTGTTTTTTTTACAGCAACAGCACTACTTCTGCATGTCACATCACACTTAGCAGTGCTTTTATTACCCCCCCTTTTTCCTCTAAATATTTTAACATTTTTTTTCTGATACAGTCCTACACTAGACCATCACCTGGGGAAGCTGCAGCTGATTCCTTCCATCTTAGCCTGTGGAACAAGGTTGTGCCTGGTATCTGCACATTCCCCCAAAGTGGGCGCACTACCATATACCCTCCTGTCAGCCCTCACCATCTCCAATTTATTAAGGATTTAAGCACTATGGCACGCCCTGCTTTTTTTTTATTCCATTATAGGGTAATTATTTTGTAGAACAGATCTATTGTAACTAGTACATTAAAGTTTTACAGAAATGCAAAGTGTTTACATTAAACAGGGGAAATTTTCATAAATTTGCAATATTATAAAGGACAATTGCTTAAATGCATTCATTACTTTTGTTTAGCTAACAAATTATGTGCTGAGCTTATGTTCCTGCATTAATAAGTAATAAGGAACACAATTACTGTGTAATAGGGGCTAATGTTTATATAGTGCTAATACCTTAGGCAGAGGCAAATCTTCACCTCTTACCTTAGTAAGGGGAGGAAACCTTTGGGAAACTTGCAATAACATAGGGGTTAATTGTTCAACCCCTTTAACACCTTGCAATTTTCCATTTTTGCGCTTTTGATTTTTGCTCCTCTTCTTCCCAGAGTCATAACTTTTTTATTTATATAGCCATATGAAGGCTTATTTTTTGTGGGATGAGTTGTACTTTTGAATGACACCAAGTGCGGTGAAATTGCAAAAAAAAGTGGAATTCCACAATTGCTTTTTAAGCCCCTTTCAGTACTAACGTCCCCCATCCTGGTATAATGTCCTCCATCCTGGGCCCCTTCCTGGTATGATGTCCCCCATCATTGGCCTCTATAAGTAATATATATCTCCCTAACTGCTATAATGCCTCCCATTCTGGGCCCCTTCATGAAATCTAAGTCCCCCATCCTGGTGTAATTCACTTCTTCCTGGGCCCCTTCCAGTAATATATGTCCCCCATCCTGGTATAATGCCCTCCATCCTGGGCCCCTTTCAGTAATATATGTCCCCCATACTAGTATAATGCGCCCTCATCCTGGGCCCCTTCCTGTGATGTACAGTGGGTACGGAAAGTATTCAGACCCCTTTTTTTCGGTCAAGATGGGGTGCAGAGTGTACTTTAATGAGAAAAAAAAATTAACTTTTTAGAATTTACCAAATAGCTGCAATGAAACAAAGAGTGAAAAATTTAAAGGGGTCTGAATACTTCCGTACCCACTGTATGTCCCCCATCCTGGACCACTTCCAGTTATGTATGTTCTTCATCCTTGAATACTGCCCACCCCCTTCCAATATAATATGTCCCCCATCTTGGGCCCCTTACAGTAATATATGTCCCCCATCCTGTATAATGCCCCCCCCCCCCATACTGGGCCCTTTCCACTAACATATGTCCCCCATTTTGGTATAATGCTCCCCATCCTGGGACCCTTCAAGTAGGATGTATTCCCCATCCTGGTAATATGTGCCGTATACTGGGCTTCTTCTACTAATAATGTCCCTGTTCTGTATCTTTAACAAATTAAACAATTATTCTCACCTTCCTTCGCTCCCATGACGTTTGGCATCCTCTTCAATAGCCAGCGCAGAGGCTGGCAGCTGACTTCAGTATGCAAGCGACGGGCAGTGCATGACATCAATGCCATGTTCCACCAGTGACTTGCACACCGACATCAGCTGCCAGCCTCTGATTGACCCAGTGGGTCTCTGCACTGCAATAGATTTCAGCTGAAAGTGCGTTCTTGGACAGACATACAGCTGAAATAGCTGCTGACGTCGGTGAGCCTCCTGGTCATGGTTGCACCCTCTGTGACTGTGATTGTTACGCCACTGCACATAAGACAACTGCAACAATCCCAAAATATCCAAACTTGCTGGATTTTAGGACAAAGATTGCAAGTGGCACAATGATTTGTCATTATTGTCCTTAATTAAAGTCACCTTTGATTGTGACTAGCTTTCAATCTGGCAGCAATTTGGTTGTTCTTTTAAAGATCAACTCTGTCTCTGACAAATTGCGCAATTTTTTTGGTCAAGTGATATATCTGAGATGTGTTTGTGAACAAACTTGCCATGTGGCCTTTGCCTAAAAAGTCTGCCACAGCTGAGTGACAAACAACCAATGTAAGAGCCTTAAGCGTGACTGTATTCAATATTGTATTGCTTCCCTAGAAGCTGGTTTGACTTAATGCCGATTTAAGATAGCTGTTGTAATAATTTAGCCAGATACATGCGCACATTGCTTACAAGACTAGCCCTGGGACCTCATCAGCTTAAATCGGTGTAGAAGCTTTGCCATTAGATACATTATTCTGGTCCATAAAAACAACCAGGATAGTGCATGCGGAAATTCACTTTTCAACATGGACTTGAGGTTCATTTGAAAACTGCTCATGTGCAGTAGGCTACGTCTGGTCCATGTGCTGTTCGTGTGCAGGTCGTGAAAAATGTAGTGTACATCTGAACTCAGCCTTAGAAAACTAAGCTTGGAGCTTGTAACAATTAGAATATATATATATATATATATATATATATATATATATATATATATATATATATATATATATATATACAGTACAGACCAAAAGTTTGGGCACACCTTCTCATTTAAATATTTTTCTGCATTTTCATGACTATGAAAATTGTACATTCACACTGAAGGCATCAAAACTATGAATTAACATGTGGAATTATATACTTAACAAAAAAGTGTGAAACAACTGAAAATATGTCTTATATTCTAGGTTCTTCAAAGTAGCCACCTTTTGCTTTGATGACTGTTTTAATAATAATAATAATATTCTTTATTTTTATATAGCGCTAACATATTCCACAGCGCTTTACATACATTACCGTTGCTGTCCCCATCGGGGCTCACAATCTAGATTCCCTATCAGTATGTCTTTGGAGTGTGGGAGGAAACCGGAGAACCCGGAGGAAACCCACGCAGACATGGGGAGAACATACAAACTCCTTGCAGAGGTTGTCCTTGGTGGGATTTGACCCCAGGACCCCAGCGCTGCAAGGCTGCAGTGCTAACCATTGCGCCACCGTGCCGCCCATGGCTTTGCACACTCTTTGCATTCTCTTGATGAGCTTCAAGAGGTAGTCACCGGAAAAGGTTTTCACTTCACAGGTGTGCCCTGTCAGGTTTAATAAGTGGGATTTCTTGCCTTATAAATGGGGTTGAGACCATCAATTGTGTTGTGCAGAAGTCTGGTGGATACACAGCTGATAGTCCTACTGAACAGACTGTTAGAATTTGTATTATGGCAAGAAAAAAGCAGCTAAGTAAAGAAAAATGAGTGGCTATCATTACTTTAAGAAATGAAGGTCAGTCAGTGCGAAAAAGTGGGCAAACTTTGAAAGTGTCCCCAAGTGCACTTGCAAAAACCATCAAGCGTTACAAAGAACCTGGCTCACATGAGGACCGCCCCAGAAAAGGAAGCCCAAGAGTCACCTCTGCTTCTGAGGATAAGTTTATCCAAGTCACCAGCCTCAGAAATCGCAGGTTAACAGCAGCTCAGATTAGAGACCAGGTCAATGCCACACAGAGTTCAAGCAGCAGACACATCTCTTCAACAACTGTTAAGAGGAGACTTTGTGCAGCAGGCCTTCATGGTAAAATAGCTGCTAGGAAACCACTGCTTAGGACAGGCAACAAGCAGAAGAGACTTGCTTGGGCTAGAGAACGTAAGGAATGGACATTAGACCAGTGGAAATCTGTGCTTTGGTCTGATGAGTCCAAATTTTAGATCTTTGGTTCCAACCACCGTGTCTTTGTGCGATGCAGAAAAGGTGAACGGATGGACTCTACATGCCTGGTTCCCACCGTGAAGCATGGAGGAGGAGGTGTGATGGTGTGGGGGTGCTTTGCTGGTGACACTGTTGGGGCTTTATTAAAAATTGAAGGTATACTGAACCAGCATGGCTACCACAGCATCTTGCAGCGGCATGCTATTCCATCCGGTTGGCGTTTAGTTGGACCATCATTTATTTTTCAACAGGACAATGATCCCAAGCACACTTCCAGGCTGTGTAAGGGCTATTTGACCAAGAAGGAGAGTGATGGGGTGCTACTCCAGATGACCTGGCCTCCACAGTCACCAGACCTGAACCCAATCAAGATGGTTTGGGATGAGCTGGACCACAGAGTGAAGGCAAAAGGGCCAACAAGTGCTAAGCATCTCTGGGAACTCCTTCAAGATTGCTGGAAGACCATTTCCGGTGACTACCTCTTGAAGCTCATCAAGAGAATGCCAAGAGTGTGCAAAGCAGTCATCAAAGCAAAAGGTGGCTACTTTGAAGAACCTAGAATATAAGACATATTTTCAGTTGTTTCACACTTTTTAGTTAAGTATATAATTCCACATGTGTTAATTCATAGTTTTGATGACTTCAGTGTGAATGTATAATTTTCATAGTCATGAAAATACAGAAAAATCTTTAAATGAAAAGTTGTGTCCAAACTTTTGGTCTGTACTATATATATATATATATATATATATATATATATATATATATATATATATATATATATATATATATATATATATATATATAACCTTGCATTTGTTTGATAATTTAATACAAATTTAGTTTCAAATTACATTCTTTCATACATGGGATCTAATGATACCTAGATGCATACAGTGCATAAGGATGACCTATAGATGCAATATGGATGAAAATTGGATGATTTTTTCATGCGCTTGTCTGAACTCAGCCTTGTTAGGAAAAATTACAGTAACATAAAAAATAGAAGTATCACCCACACAGCAAAATATCTAAACAGAAACTAACAAGAAAGGAAATTAAAAAACCTCTGAAATCCCAGTCTGTGCTTTATTGGCACGCAATAGTGTGCTGTGTATTAATCATCAGGTCTTCAAATTAAACTGGAGACCAAATTGCTTTGTTAGATCCCCCTCAAGCAACAAATAATGGCTAGTTAAAAAGGAGTCATTGACCGCATGACAGAAACAACTGGTGGTGTATTTGTCACTCTCTAACATGTGACGTGTGGATGGATACTGATGGATGGCATTGTGCTCTCGGGAAAATCATCTGGTCCTAGTCAAAATATCAATGTGTATGTATTAAATGTCAATGGAACAGACAACTTTTAAAGCATCACAACTGTCAAGTGGCATTAATAACAGGTCATGACGGAGCTGGGTGGGTGCTCAATCTCCTTGATTATGGAACCTCATCAAAATGTAACCACAACTATAGGCAGAAACACACGAGGACACAGTAAAACAAACATATAAAAATACTCTGTTGTAAAAAAGTAACAGTAAACAGCAAGTGCTAGTAAAAAGATGATAGAAAACAGGGTATTTAGTTGACACTTTTTTTGCAAAAAATGTATACTAAGCCACTCTACCAATGTCAAGGTAACCCAGATCAGAGCAGTCCCTATCTGATGTATTTAAAAACTGATCATGTGTTTTTTGTCACCTTTTTACTAGCACTTGTTGTTTACTGTTACTTTTTTACAACAGAGTATTTTTATACGTTTGTTTTACTGTGTCCTTGTGTGTTTCAGTCTTTTGGTGGTGTGAACGCTGTCCTACAGACTTGTTCACTGTGTGCATTGCCCATGTGTTTGTATTCACAACGATAGGCAGTTAACTTTACCAGGTTTGTCGTAAAAGTACAATGAAATGGGTTTATATAAAGCTTAGCTTATCAACTCTAGTTAATAGATTTACAGACCGGTTCTTTTATAAAGAAATCATTGGAAGAAAATGGAGTGTTTCTATGGGAACATTGATTTCAACTAGCCAATTATTGTATGCACTGTATTGTTCATTTAAACTGAAGTATCACATATAATTTTGTAGTTTGTGATAATAAATTTTTCTTTCCCCAGCACTTTTAATTTAATGGAGGTCTATCCATCTATACTTCTTTCAATTCTTTGCTTCATGACGTTTCTCATCCATCCCTTAAGGCCAGAGGTAAACGAGTGACATTCTGATGACAGATGGCTGCAGGTGACATGCTGCCTGTTGTCACCTGTTGTGTTAGTAGGAATAAGTGACAGACATGGATGCAACTTGCTGTGTCATCAAAGTAATGTGTGGGTCAAATTTAATGTACAGTATATGTACAAATATTAAGTGAGACACACATAAGCAATATCTGGATCTCCACTCCAAATCCCAATTTACACACACAGAGGCTCGACTATCAGTTGTAATGATCTTGTTTATCTTATATTGATGGTTATCTTGCCTACTATACTGATGAGCTAAAAGTCAAATGTTCTCAAAAAATCCAATATTGATAATGATAAAGGCATAAGTCACCAACTTGACCCATAATACCGATGTAGCAGTCACTAATTTGACCGACAATAGTGCCAATATAGCTGTTACTAACTTGACTGCTAATAATACCAATGTAGCATTCACCAACTTGACTGCTAATAATACCAATGCAGCCATCATCAATTTGACTGCTAATAATACCGATGTAGCATTCACCAACTGGACTGCTTGTTACAATACCGATGTAGCATTCACCAACTGGACTACTAATAATACCGATGTAGCATTCACCAATTTGACTGCTAATAATACCGATATAGCATTCACCAACTGGACTGATAATAATACTGATGTAGCACTCACCAACTGGACTGATAAACCAATGTAGCCATCACCAATTTGACTGCTAATAATACCGATGTAGCAGTCACCAACTTGATTGATAATAATTCCGACATAGCCATCACCAACTTGACTGCTAATAATACCGATGTAGCCATCATCAATTTGACTGCTAATAATACCGACGTAGCATAATAACCCCTGAGTCATTTATTATTTATCTTTACCTTATGTATGATTTTAGTTTTTGTATACATTATGTCTAAGATATACTGTTAATACCCATGTATGTTTCTTTGTTTATGTTTAGTAAAGGCCCTGATAAAGACCGATCGCGGTTTATATATAATGATGGTAGGGTATGAGATATATTTTTGTCTTTTGTAGGTTTTGTTTCTTTTTGCTAGTGTGAACATGCTCCTATTTCTTGCATGTCTACCATCTTAGACCTCAGTTCACATTGCTTGGTTAAAATAAAGCAGTGAAGAATTTTTATTTATGTGCCATGGGTCAAGCTAAGCCTCTGCAATAGGTGAGCTGGTTTTTCTTTGACTGCTTCTTTTGTGTTATATTTCTCACCTCAGAAGCTTCAGAAATCAACAAATACCCAAACTGCAACTCAAAATACCTACTTCAGGTGGGCCTGTGTTTTTTTGGTTTTTTTTTGCTACAATTTTACAAAAACCATTTTGAAATAGCAGTTTTTGCTACAAAATTTCTGAATAAATAAAGAAATGCAATATAACTGCAAAATGTAAATAAACCCTGAAACTGGGCTTATGCTAGAGATTTCAGATGACTACTATGTAACTTTTCATTACAAAAATGGTCTATGATGGATGTCCTTCAATGTGACAATGCCTTAACGTAAAAACGTAATAAATTGCTGATACTTGACAGATTGTTCTAAGCTTTGTACTGTTATCTGATTCACTTGATACAACATTTTATAATTGGTTTGGGCGTGCCCATAGTAAACATGTTCTATTTGTAATGAATGCCTTCTCTAGTATTACCAATAACTGTTTTCTTACCTTCAAACCTGCAAAAACTCATTAATTTTTGTCTTGAATACTGAAAATAGCTATTAATCGATCTTCCTCTCACTAAACTCTACCCTCTTCAATTTATCCTGAATGCAGCAGCCAGGCTCATGTTTCTGTAAAGCCACTACACAGATGCTTCCACCATGTGCCAGTCATAACATTATAGAATCATAGAATGTTAAAGTTGGAAGGGACCTCAGGGTCTTTGTGTCCAACCCCCTGCTCAATGCAGGATTCACTAAACCATCTCAGACACTTGTCTGTCCAACCTCTCTTTAAAGACTTCCATTGAAGGAGAACTCACCGCCTCTTGTGGTAGCCTGTTCCACTCATTGATCACCCTCACTGTCAAAAAGTTTTTTCCAATATCCTATCTGTATTTTTAGCCTTCTTCTTTGCAAGCTAAACATTCCCAGATCTTTTAACCTTTTCTCGTAGGACATAGTTTGCTGTCCGCTCACCATCCTGGTAGCTCTACTCTGAACTTGCTACAGTTAGTTGCCGATCAACTTCAGAATATCACATAAACTTATTAATGTCACCTGCAAATTTCCCCACAGTTCTGCACTGCCCTGCATCTCCTCACTTATCTCAGTCTACCACCCTACCCATGCTCTTCTTTTTGCTAATAATCTAAAGCCCCCGTCTCACATAGCGAGATCGCTAGCGAGATCGCTGCTGTGTCATGGTTTTGGTGACGCAACAGCGACCTCACCAGCGATGTCGCTATGTGTGACACTTTGCAGAGATCAGGCCCCTGCTGTGAGGTCGCTGATCGCTGCAAAGTGTCCTGGACCATTTTTTGGTCGTTGCCCTCCCGCTGGTCAGCACACATCGCTGTGTGTGACCAGCGGGAGCAGCGATCAGGCTGGTAACCGTGATAAACATCGGGTTACTAGGGGCACACGCGCACCTAGTAACCCGATGTTTATCATGGTTACGAGCCTGCTAAAGTGAGCGGTAACCTCCCGCTCACCGTAGCAGAGAGGTAACCATGATAAACAACGGGTTACTAGGTGCGCGTGTGCCCCTAGTAACCCGATGTTTACCATGGTTACCAGCCTGCTCCTGCTTCAGCAGGCTGTTAACCGGAGCAGGACATCGTGGAAAGATTCTTTCCACGATGTCGCTGCTGCCCTGATCGTTGGTGAGCCTGCCTGTTTGACAGCTCACCAGCGACCACATAGTGACGCTGCAACGATCCCTGACAGGTCGTATCGTTGTCAGGATCATTGCAGCGTCGCTAAGTGTGACGGGGCCTTAAGACTGACATCCTCTATAATCTGAACTTCCCACTTCCATATCCAAGACATTTCTTGCTATACCCCAGACAATGTGCTCTATAATAAACAATCTGGTTTATTCACAGTATCCAAAATTTTAGGCATGTCCATAAACTCATCTTTTTAAGCAGGCCTATTTAATCACTTCAGTAACCTATATTTTTAAGATCTCCTTTCCTACACTTTTTCTTAAAATTTGGTCCTTTGTGTAATAAGTTCCCTGACTTCATGCACTAAGCTGCACTTAGTATTAGCCTAATTTTAAGACATTCTATGGACCAGATGTGTTTTTTTTATTATGTTGTGGTACATAAAACCATACAAGTCAAGGAGCGTATACTGTTTTTTTTCCCTCAAGACAGCAGATATTATTTATTTTATGTGATCAGTTCATCCTTCTCAATCAGTCCGTGCTACTAGGTCATCCCAGCAGACTGTAGAATTACCTTCAATAAATAAACTCCATTAAGCAGTAAATGGTCAGTGATCAACCGGATGCAATGCTTTATTTTTGTTTTGGCTCACTGAAAGAACCACAAGCGCACCCCCAAAAAGTAAATTCGGATGCAATATACCATAAAAATTCTGGGTTATTCAAACAATCTCTCGAAATGGAACATAATGATAGACTGCCACATTAAAGAAACAAAAAGTTTTTCGAGATTTTCATTTAAACACTTACATTTTATGCCCATTTTAGGACAATTTAGGACTTTAATCTTAGAGCGAATCCAAGTGAGGACATTTATAATCCAGAGCAAAAGTCATGACAAATTACAATGGTTTTCATGCATAGTAAGGTCATGAAAACTGACCTGTTTTACAGGTCAAGGGCTTGAAACATAAACAGCAGCAAACTTCTGTTTTCTTCTAACCAAAACTAGTGTTTTGCATTCTTGGTGACCAGCTTAAAACCACTGCGCACAGCTTGGATTAGATATAAGTGATGTGTGACCATCTCATGAATGGGTGTATTTTACATATGAATAAAGAGTAGCCTCCTTGAGTAGCCATGAAGTCCTGTAAAAGTCACCAGGGATTTCTTTTTTTGTAAAAGATGCATAAACTTTGTTCCGTGGTTAGGGTCTAAACCTTCCTTCCTAAATAAAAGGATTAACTTCCCTATCTTTATGTGTGCACTATATCTTTCTTATCAGCATCTCCTGTCCCTAGAGTCGTTTTTTAGGAACAGAGGGTCAGTATATTTGTGCATCTGCTTATTGTCAGGTTTCATTGATACCTTGCATGTAATAAACTTGTAGTTAGAAAATATATTTCTGCTAATATGTAATACTATTTTATTTATTGCGTTGTTTGTCTTTTCTATAGTTCTTTTCATAGTATATAGCTTTGCAAAGTTTACTCCTCTCTAGTTTACTTCTGATATGTAAATACCCCATGAATTTGGAAGTTCTGGAAACAACATAGCATGGTCTGCTCGTTTTTTTGGAGTCCCAACCTCCTGTGGCTAGTACATAGACATAGATATATTTCTGCCGCAGCCATGAATGACTAAGATGGGAATATTCCTATCAACCCATTTTACTACTTGAACACCAAGCTAAAGGGGCTCTTATTGCCCCCACTAGGTTTCCACGGGGTGCTCATAACAATGTACATTTATATTCACTTTGATTTTATTTTTCTTTAACCTAAACAATGTTGCATGAAAAATATAAATAATATAACAAAAATATTAAATATAATATATTAAACATAATGCTTATATAACCTTAGTAGAAAAACAGATTTAAAAATCTATTGAAAAAAAATTATTATGTTGCTATGTAATGAAACAAAGCAATATGCACATTAAGAAAATTAAAATAATATAATAAATTTTACACGCTTTCAGAATTTTTTAGTACATCGTTACCAATCACGTAATGACTCAGGGTTGGAATTTAACACTTCGTAAATGTAAATTAGTTATCAGTGCAATCAGCCTCCTCTATTCACAGACTCTTCAAAATAATTCAGTTACCATTGACTCCAGGCACACTTAAATCAAGGATATCAGCTAGTTCTACTTATCTGCTTGATTAACAATTGCTTAGTAATTGCTATACAAATAAACAGCAATCATTTAGCTTAAAAGTAATAGTAAACAGCAGTATCATCCAAAGACTGTTAAACATTATTGCAGGATATATGTTTCCTGGCTGGGGTTAAAGCTGACCACACAGGCAGTTAAAATCACTATAAGTTACAGGGTAATAACCATGAGAGTGAAGTGGTGAAGACAAACACAAATTAAGGTGGCCATAAACATTAGAAAAATATCAAGAAAATCATTGTGAAGCTGACTGCTATCAGCCCAAATTACCCTAACAATATGCATATTCAGCCCAGCCAACCGTGCGTGTTAAGATGGGCAGCGCCAGCTGGCAACCCTGTTACTGCTCTTGGGTAAACAATGGGATCCATGTTTTCCCCTGATGACAGTCCTATCTCTGCTGGGCCCCAAATATATTAAATTGTTGGCCAATCCTATTAAAATTGGTGGATTCCGCTGACAAAATTTTAATGTCTTTGGGCATATGGGGACCAGTGTTTAAATAAAATCATTTAGAGAATAATTCTGATCAAGAATGCAAAAGTGATTAAAGTTGGATTTACAAGTTAAATATCTTATAAATACTGTCATGGCCAAAAGTGTTGGCACCCTTGAAATTGTTACAAAAAAAGGCAGTATCTCTCCCAGAAAATTATTGCAAATACTCATGTTTTGTTATACACATGTATAATTTCTTTGTGTGTATTGGAACAACACAAAAAATGGAGGGAAAAAGGGCAAATTGGGCCGGACAAAATTGTTTGCACCCTCAACTTAATATTTAGTTCCACACACTTTGGAATAAATAGCTGCAATCAATCGCTTCCTATAACCATCAACAAACTTCTTACACCTCTCAACTGGAATTTTGGACCACTCTTCTTTTGTAAACCATTCCAGGTCTTTCATATTTGAAGGATGTCTTCTCCCAACACCAATTTTAAGATCTATCCACATGTGTTAAGATCCAGACTCATTGCTGGCCACTTCACAACTCTCCAGCGCTTTGTTTCCGTCCATTTCTGGGTGGTTCTTGAAATATGTTTGGGGTCATTCTGCTGCTGGAAGACCCACGACCTAGGATGCAAATTTAGCTTTCTGTTACTGGGCACTACATTGCGACCCAAAATCCTTTGGTAATCTTCAGATTTCATGATACCTTGCACACAGTCAAGGCACCCAGTGCCAGAGGCAGCAAAACAACCATAAAACATTTGAACCTCCACCATATTTGACTGTAGGTACTGTGTTCTTTTCTTTGTAGGCCTCATTCCGGTTTTGCTAAATAGTAGAATGATGTGCTTTACCAAAAGGCTCTATTTTGTCTCATCTGTCCACTCGATGCATTCCCAGAAGGATTACGGATAGCTCGCATACATTTTGGCATACTGCAGTCTAGCTTTTTGTATATATCTGTATCAGCAGTGGCGTCCTCCGGTTTCTCCTGCCATAGCATTTAATTTCATTCAAGTGTCGACAAATTGTTTCTGCTAACAGTGATGCACCCTGAGCCTGCAGGACAGCTTGAATTTCTTTGGAACTTGATTGGGGCTGTTTATCCATCATCCGGAATATCCTGCTTTGCAACCTTTTATCAATTTTTCTCTGCCATCCACATCCACGGAAACTACTTACTATGCCATGGGTTGTAAACTTTTTGATTATATTGTGCACCATGGACAAAGGAACATCAAGATCTCGGGAGATGGACTTGTAACCTTCAGATTTTTGATATTGTTCATCAATTTTGGTTCTCAAGCCCTCGGACAGTTTTCTTCTCCTCTTTTTGTTCTCCATGCTTCGTGAGGCACACACAGACACACAATGCAAAGATTGAATCAACTTCTCCCTGTCATGCGTTTGGGTTCGAACCCTTGAGCCTGTGCTTTGTTGTTGGCTTCTCTATCTGAGGTGTAACTGAGCAACAGCAGTTACACCTTTTCTCCGCATGTTTATTGTCTGTTATCCTTGCTTTAGTCTTATTAGGCTAACAGGTGTTTTAATTTATTTATTTGTCTGCCAAATCACCTTTTCAGGTGCGGCTATGTATACTTTCCCTCTGATGGTATTTCCTGTTGGTGACATATTATTTTGGAAGCTCAGCCATACTGCCGTTCTTTATGCCATTCAGTGAAAGACCAGCTAGGGTTTATCTCTCTGCAGATAATGCTTTTCACCCTGCACCTATTCTTTTTTTTTTGTTTAGAAAATAGGCAGCATACTCTCTAGCAGTATTATTAATATTATTTATTATTAAAGCGCCATTAATTCCATGGTGATTTACATGTGAAAAAGGGGTATACATAGCAAACAACAAGTACAATAGTTTGAACAAAAACAAGTCACCGACTAGTACAGGAGGAGAGAAGACTCTGCCTGCGAGGGCTCAGTATGTAACTTATCTTCTCATTTTGTGTTTTGTGGTTTGCTCTATCTCACTCTGGGATCTCTTTCTATATAAGCACTCCTGCCCTTCTGTAGTTAAATCACATTCTGCTCCTCCCTCCAGTTCCTTAGAAGGAAAGTGAAGCACTTGACGGCTTTTCAGGCAGCATAGGTCCGAGCTGCCATACTTTAGTCTGTTATGGCTATCCCAGCCCATGTAGGAAACACTAGGGACTCCGGGGTCAGAATCTCTAGACTGTACAGGAACTGGCTGGGTCATTTGCAGTTTCTAGTGTTTTACCTATTTTCACGTGTGAGTTGTTACAAAATCATAACACTCCCTTTTTACCTGGTTTCAGGTGTTTTTTTCATATTGGCCACATCTGTTACTTGCCACAGGTAATTTTGAATGCACATCATATGTTTGAAACAAAGTTGTTTACCCACAATTTCAGTCCTGAAGAACTAGGAACCATCTAGTTACCCTGGCATTTTTACCCCTCTTTCCCTCACCCAACTCAATGGGGCATGGTCTGACACCAACTTAAACTTTAGGCCTAGTAGGTAATATCTAAGAGTATCTATGGCCCACTATATGGCTAGACACTCTTTCTCTACTATTGCGTAGTTTCTCACATGACGAAAGTTTTCAACTCAGATAGAGAATCTTTTATCTTTTGAGAGAGAACAGCGCCTAGACCAGTCTCTGAAGAGTCTGTCTGGACCACAAACTCTTTCTTAAAGTCTGGTGCAACCAGGACCGGCTGTTTATACAGTGCTGACTTCAACAGTTTAAACACGGTCTCTGTCTCCTCCATCCACTTCACCATGGTTGACCTGGTGCCTTTTAGGAGATCTGTCAGTGGTGCAGCCATCATAGCAGAATTTGGCATAAACCGCCGGTAATATCCCACCATTCCCAGGAACGCTCTTACTTGTTTCTTGGAGAGCGGTTGCGGCCAGTTCTGGATTGCCTCCACTTTATTGACCTGCGGTTTTATTTCACCTCTCCCAATGACATATCCCAAGTACTTGGCCTCCTCTTTTCTGATGCAACATTTTCTCGGATTTATGGTAAATCCCGCCTTCCTTAGAGCATCCAGAACAGCCTGTAGTTTAGGTAGATGGCTAGCCCAGTCTGGGCTAAAGATTACAATGTCATCAAGGTAGGCCATGGCATGCTTCTGACGTGGGGCTAGGATCTGATCCATAGCCCTGTGGAAGGTGGCTTTGGCCCCCTGTAGTCCGAATTTCATCCGAATGTACTGGAAGCACCCATCAGATGTCGAAAAAGCAGTCTTCTCCTTGGCCGTCTGGGACATGGGGATCTGCCAGTAGCCCTTTGTCAGGTCAAAAGTGGTGATGTACCTCGCCGGTCCAAGCCTCTCGATGAGTTCGTTGACGCGGGGCATTGGGTACGCGTCACACTTGGATACCTCATTCAACCGGCGGTAGTCATTATAAAATCTCCATTCTCCATTGGGTTTTGGCACGAGGACTATTGGGCTCGATCACCCACTCTTTGCGTCCTCTATCACTCCAAGGTTTAACATCCTTTTCACCTCAGCCGAGATCACCTCCCAGCATGCTTCCGGAATCCAGTACGGCTTCAGATTCACTCATACGTGTGGCTCTGTTAGCACGTCATGCTCTACCACCTTAGTATGCCCCGGCAACTCTGAGAACAGCTCCTGATTCCGCTGTAGTAGTTCTCGTCACTGTTGCTTTTGGGCCGGCAATAGAGTCTCTGCTATAGTGACCTCTTCCTCCTTGCCTTTGGGTGCGGCTCCCAGGCAAGGAATTTCCACAGGTTCTCGGTCCCGCCACGGCTTGAGCAAGTTCACATGGTATATTTAGTGCGGCTTTCTTCGGCCAGCCTGGTGGACTTTATAATTAACCTCGCTGACAATCTCCACCACCTCGCACGGACCTTACCATTTGGCCAGGAACTTGCTCTCGATGGTAGGGATTAGAACCAAAACACGGTCCCCAGGCTGGAACTGCCTCAGCCTCGCCGATCAGTTATAGACCCTTGCCTGTGCTTCCTGCGCCTGGAGGAGATGCGTTTTCATGATTGGCCTCACTTTCGCTGTTCTTTCCAGCATCTGCGCGACATGATCAACGATGCTCCGGTGTGGTGTAGCCTCGGTTACCCAGGTTTGTTTAGCGATGTCCAGGAGCCATCTCGGATGTCGTCCATACAGGAGTTAAAATGGAGAAAAACCGGTAGAGGCTTGTGGAACCTCCCTTACTGAGAAGACCAGGGAGGGCCGCAGGTAATCCCAGTCCCATCCATTCCTCTCTGCGACATTCTTGAGCATCGCTTTCAGGGTCTTGTTAAAGCGCTCTACTAAACCGTTGGTCTGCGAATTGTTGTAAACGGAGGTTCACAGCTGGGTAATCTGGAGTACCTTTCACAGCTCCTTCATTACCTTGCTCATGAACGGTGTCCCTTGGTCCGTTTGGATTTCCTTCGGTTCTGGCAAATATATGGACAAGCTCCCTGGCTATGCACTTACTCGACGAGTTCCTAAGCAGCACTGCTTCTGGATACCGGGTCGCATAGTCCATGATCACCAAGATATATTGGTGGCCTCGGGCTGATTTCACTAAGGGCCATACTAGATCCATAGCAATCATCTCAAAGGGGATCTCTATTACTGGTAGTGGAGTTAATGGACTACGGAAGAGGGAAGAGGGAGCAGTTATTTGGCAGGTGGGGCAGGACCTAATAGTTCTGAATTTCTCGGTAACACCCTGGCCAATAAAACCTTCTCAATATCCTCTCCTGAGTTTTCTCGACCCCTAGGTGTCCCCCCAGAACATGTGAATGGGCCATATCTAGTACCCTCCGTCTATATGGCCCCGGCACTAACAGCTGTTCCACTATCTCACCGTCCCTTAGTTTGGCCACCCGATATAGCAACTCCCCCTGCACTGCAAAGTGGGGGAACCTGGTGTCGGTCCCCGGCTCTTGGGCAACCCCATTACATACAGTAACCTGGTCAAACGCCCCCTTTAAGGTCAGGTCTCAAACTTGAGCAGTCCCAAAGTTCTCTCCGGACATATCTAACTCAGGGAGGTCGGCTTCCTCAATCACTGTCTCGCCCTCATCGCCGGCAAGGACCGACAGTGGGAACTAATCCACCTGAGACTTTGTCGAGGATTCTTCTCCAGGGACCTGGCTTTTGCCCACGCTACTTAGTCCGGCTACCCTTCCCCCACAAGTCCCAAAATAAAGAAAAATCACGGCCCAGTATGACGGGATGTATAAGGTCCTTAACCACCCCGACTTCGTGGGACTGGGCACCACATTCTGTTCTCACTGTTACTGTGGCACGGGATAATCCTTGGCGTCCCCATGGATGCACCGAACGCCCACAGTTTTGGAAGGGATCAAATGGTGGGGAAGGGTAGCTCTGTTTAAGGTCACCAGGCTCCAAGAGTCCAACAGTCCAAGCACCTTTACCTCATTAATGGACACGGCACACACTTGCGGCCCCTCGCCGGGTCGGCAGTCCACACTGCAGGCTGGATAAGTATAATAGGAGACCCGTCTGCCTAGGCTTCAGTCCATGGGCTCAGGGGGCATATGACACCTGGCGGCTACGTGTACAGGGTTGTGACACCGCCAACAGACTATATCTTTAGCAACAATCCTTGTGGCACCTTCAGTGGGAGTGATATGCCCCCCAGAGGTGGCTCTGGACCCCTTCCGTGGTGAACCCACCCCCTTTTGGGTATCCCAGTACGGAGAAGTGACTATATCCGGTTTCCCGAAGGATTTTTCAACCACCTTGTACCTCTCTACCAGGTTGATGAAGTCATCTGCGTTCTGGGGATCGCCCTGGGAAACCCAAGTCTGAACTGGCTTGGGAAGGGAGTGCACGAATCTATCAATCACCACCCGCTCGACCATCTGGGCCGGAGTTGAGGACTCTGGCTGCAACCACTTCTGAATGAGATGCAGTAGGTCAAACACCTGCGAGCGAGGGGGCATACGCTCAGTGGTGGACTCGTTGGGCTCTCACCGCCATATTTACTCCCACGCGTGGTAAGATCTCTGTGTTTAGCTTTGCGTATTCCCTGGCATCCTGCAGTACCAAGTTTTAATATGCCTTTTGGGGTTCCCCCGACAAATGTGGTGCCAGAACCTCTGCCCACTGTTCTGGTGAAAGTCTCTCCTGATTAGACACCCTCTAAAAAACTGTCATAAATGCTTCTATATCATCTCCGAGGGTCATCTTCTGCATGGCCCATCTCACCGCCTTCCTGGCATGAGAGTCCTCAGTCGGCCCTGGGGTTGGGGCGGACGCTCTGACCTGGATGGTGTCCACCAAAAGCTGTATCTGATGTTGCTGCTCCTGCTGGTGCTGCTGCTGCGCATTTTGCTGCAACTGGATCTGTTCTAGTAACAGTTTGGTCGTCTCCTGTTGAGCTTGCTGCTGCTGTAAGTTCTGCTGCTGCTGTAGCTCCCACTGTGGGTGTAATTGTTACAGGTGCTGCTGATGTTGCTGCTGCTGGCTCTGGACTAAATGCTTAATAAGCTCCTCCATGTCACAGGACATCTTTGGCTTCACACAGGACATCCTCCATTCTCTGTGGCAGGTACACGGGTTCCTGGATCTTTGCCAGCACTCTCTCACCAACTGTGGTAAAGCGACTTACTCGGCTCTCCGGAGGTAGACATAGGACACACGGGTTGGGTAAACTTCCTGTGGGTTTATTGTGCGGCATAAACTCCAGCAGCATTCCATAAAAATATTAGTCTCTCTTGGGGTTAACGGGAAAACAAAAGAAAAAATATAACAGAGTCCTCTAGCCATCAAAGCTTTTGCCTGCTGCAGATAGTCCTGTAAAGTTTCAGCGACACTAGTCCTCCGGTGTTGCCCTCTGGCATCAGCCACACACAGCCTGGAGACTTCAATCTCCAGACCACACACTCCACATAGGAAAACGAACTGACTGAACATTTAAACCCTCTTCAGCCACACCCTGAGGGGGAGGTATGGGGAATGACTTGCCTCACATCTCTACATCATTCCCATAAAGCCACACCTTTTTAAAGAGGTAACCCCCAGCATATAACATGCTGGCAGAAAATCCGTATTTCTTAGTTCACACAGGAGAGCATCCTGAGTGACCCATAGCTCCCCTCGCATATAAAACCAGTGACTCTATCACAATATATATATATATTTTATATATATATATATATATATATATGCATATATATATATATATATATATATATATATATATATATATATATATACTGCTCAAAAAAATAAAGGGAACACTCAAATAACACATCCTAGATTTGAATGAATGAAATAATCTCATTGAATACTTTGTTCTGTACAAAGTTGAATGTGCTGACAACAAAATCACACAAAAATCATCAATGGAAATCAAATTTATTAACCAATAGAGGCCTGGATTTGAAGTCACCCCCAAAATTAAAGTGGAGAAACACACTACAGGCTGATCCAACTTTGATGTAATGTCCTTAAAACAAGTCAAAATGAGGGTCAGTATTATGTGTGGCCTCCACATGCCTGTATGACCTCCCTACAACACCTGGGCATGCTCCTGATGAGGTTGCGGATGGTCTCCTGTGGGATCTGCTCCCAGACCTGGACTAAAGCATCTGCCAATTCCTGGACAGTCTGTGGTGCAACGTGACATTGGTGGATGGAGCGAGACATGATGTCCCCAGATGTACTCAATCGGATTCAGGTCTGGGGAACGGGTGGGCCAGTCCATAGCTTCAATGCCTTCATCTTGCAGGAACTGCTGACACACTCCAGCCACATGAGGTCTGGCATTGTCCTGCATTAGGAGGAACCGAGGGCCAACCGCACCAGCACATGGTCTCACAAGGGGTCTGAGGATCTCATCTCGGTACCTAATGGCAATCAGGCTACCTTTGGCAAGCACATGGAGGGCTGTGCGGCCCTCCAAAGAAATGCCACCCCACACCATTACTGACCCACTGCCAAACTGGTTATGCTGAAGGATGTTGTCGGCAGCAGATCACTCTCCACAGCGTCTCCAGACTCTGTCACATCTATCACATGTGCTCAGTGTGAACCTGCTTTCATCTGTGAAGAGCACAGGGCACCAGTGGCGATTTTGCCAATCCTGATTTTCTGTGGCAAATGCAAAGCGTCCTGCACGGTGTTGGGCTGTGAGCACAACCCCCATCTGTGGATGTCGGGCACTCATACCTCCCTCATGGAGTCGGTTTCTAACTGTTTGTGCAGACACATGCACATTTGTGGCTTGCTGGGGGTCATTTTGCAGGGCTCTGGCAGTGCTCCTCCTGTTCCTCCTTGCACAAAGGTGTTGGTAGCCGTCCTGCTGCTGGGTTGTTGCCCTCCTACGGCCCCCCTCTACGTCTCCTGGTGTACTGGCCTGTACTGGCCTGTACTGGCCTGTCTCCTGGTAGCGCCTCCAGCCTCTGGACACTACGCTGACAGACACAGCAAACCTTCTTGCCACAGCTCGCATTGATGTGCCATTATGGATGAGCTGCACTACCTGAGCAACGTCAGTGGGTTGTAGAGTCCGTCTCATGCTACCACGAGTGTGAAAGCACAAACAACATTCAAAAGTGACCAAAACATCAGCCAGAAAGCATTGGTACTGAGATGTGGTCTGTGGTCCCCACCTGCAGAACCACACCTTTATTGAGGGTGTCTTGATAATTGACAATAATTTCCATCTATTGTCTATTCCATTTGCACAACAGCATGTGAAATTGATTGTCAATCAGTGTTGCTTCCTAAGTGGACAGTTTGATTTCACAGAAGTTATATTCTGTTGTTTAAGTGTTCCCTTTATTTTTCTGAGCAGTGTATGTATGTATATATATATATATATATATATATATATATACAGTTATATGAAAAAGTTTGGGCACCCCTATTAATCTTAAGCTTAATGTTTTCTTAAAATTGGTGTTTTTGCAATAGCTATTTCAGTTTGATATATGTAATAACTGTTGGACACAGTAATGTTTCTGCCTTGAAATGAGGTTTATTGTACTAACAGAAAATCCGCAATCTGCATTCAAACAAAATTTGACAGGTGCATAAGTATGGGCACCTCAGCAGAAAAGTGACATTAATATTTAGTAGATCCTCCTTTTGCAAAAATAACAGCCTCTAGTCGCTTCCTGTAGCTTTTAATGAGTTCCTGGATCCTGGATGAAGGTATTTTTGACCATTCCCATTTACAAAACAATTCCTGTTCAGTTAAGTTTGATGGTCGCCGAGCATGGACAGCCCTCTTCAAATGATCCCACAGATGTTCAATGATATTCAGGTCTGAGGACTGGGATGGCCATTCCAGAACATTGTAATTGTTCCTCTGCATGAATGCCTGAGTAGATTTGGAGCGGTGTTTTGGATCATTGTCTTGCTGAAAGATCCATCCCCTGCGTAACTTCAACTTTATCACTGATTCTTGAACATTATTGGCAAGAATCTGCCGATACTGAGTGGAATCCATGCGTCCCTCAACTTTAACAAGATTCCCGGTGCCAGCATTGGCCACACAGCCCCAAAGCATGATGGAACCTCCACCAAATTTTACTGTGGCTAGCAAGTGTTTTTCTTGGAATGCTGTGTTTTTTTGCCGCCATGCATAATGCCTTTTTGTATGACCAAACAACTCAATCTTGGTTTCATCAGTCCACAGGACCTTCTTCAAAAAAGAAATTGGCTTCTCCAAATGTGCTTTTGCATACCTCAGCTGACTCTGTTTGTGGCGTGCTTGCAGAAACGGCTTTTTTCGCATCACCCTCCCATACAGCTTCTCCTTGTGCAAAGTGCGTCGTATAGTTGACTGATGCACAGTGACAACATCTGCAGCAAGTTGATGCTGCAGCTCTCTGGAGGTGGTCTGAGGATTGTCCTTGACTGATCTCACCATTCTTCTTCTCTGCCTTTCTGATGTTTTTCTTGGCCTGCCACTTCTGGCCTTAACAAGAACTGTCCCTGTGTTTTTCCATTTCCTTACTGTGTTCCTCACAGTGGAAGCTGACAGGTTAAATCTCTGAGACAGCTTTTTGTATCTTTCCCCTGAACAACTATGTTGAATAATCTTTGTTTTAAGATCATTTGACAGTTGTTTTGAGGAGCCCATGATGCCACTCTTCAGAGGAGATTCAAACAGGAGAACAATTTGCAAGTGGACACTTTAAGTAGCTTTTCTCATGATTGCATTCACCTGGCTATGAAGTTCAAAGCTCAATGAGGTTACAAAACCAAAAAATGTGCTTTAGTAAGTCAGTAAAAAAGTAGGTAGGAGTATTTAAAACAAGAAAATGATAAGGGTGCCCATACTTATGCACCTGTCAAATTTTGTTTGAATGCAGATTGCACATTTTCTGTTAGTACAATAAACCTCATTTCAAGGCAGAAACATTACTGTGTCCAACAGTTATTACATATATCAAACTGAAATAGCTGTTGCAAAAACACCAATTTTAAGAAACATTAAGCTTAATATTAACAGGGGTGCCCAAACTTTTTCATATATCTGCATATATACAGTGTATATATATATATATACATATATATATATATATATATATATATATATATATATATATATATATATATTACACACACACAGATATATTATCCTATCATATTCAGGGCATATAGCTCTGGAAATTTCCTAATTACAGGTTTGTCAATATAAGCCTCAGCTTTATTTTAAATAATAGTAAATTTCTTATTAGTTTAGCTTACATTTTTATTATGTTAATATATGATAATTTGTGCATATTTGCATATAGATTCTAATGCATTAGTGTAGAACAAAAAATGCATAAAAAATAAATAAAATTAGAATTTGTGCAAGCCTGAAAGCATTGATCATGTGTCGTCTTGATGGATCTGCCACGTTTCTCAGAACAATGAATTATGTTGGATAAATATGCATTTAAAGTGTAACGGGTCTGGGAGGTGGAACCTCTGAGCAACGATACAAAGGGGCAGTCGTTGTAAGGAAGCGGGAGGCTCCCAGGGTAGGCGGGCAGGTAGTCACGGCAAGTGACGGGGACAGTCTCTGGGTAGAAGGGCAGGAGGTCACGGCAAGTGACGGGGACAGTCTCTGGGTAGAAGGGCAGGAGGTCATGGCAAGTGACGGGGACAGTCTCTGGGTAGAAGGGCAGGAGGTCATGGCAAGTGACGGGGACAGTCTCTTGACAGGCAGGTGGTCACGGCAAGTGATGGCTAAGCCTCCAGATAGGCTAGCAGGTGGACACTCCCAGGTGAGCGGGCAAGAGTCTCTGGACAGGCAGGTGGTCACAGCAAGTGATGGCTAAGCCTCCAGGTAGATTAGCAGGCAGGTAGCAGGTGGACGCTCCCAGGTGAGCGGGCAAGAGACTCTGGACAGGCGGGTGGTCACAGCAGGTGACGGCAGAGCCTCCAGGTAGGCTAGCAGGCAGGTAGCAGGCGGACGCTCCCAGGTGAGCGGGTATGAGGCTCTGGACAGGCAGGTGGTCACAGCACGTGACGGCAGAGCCTCCAGGCAGGCTAGCAGGCAGGTAGCAGGCGGACGCTCCCAGGTGAGCGGGTAAGAGTCTTTGGACAGGCAGGTGGTCACAGCATGTGACGGCAGAGCCTCCAGGTAGGCTAGCAGGCAGGTAGCAGATGAGGGCTCCCAGGTGAGCGGGTAAGAGTCTCTGGACAGGCAGGTGGTCACAGCACGTGACGGCAGAGCCTCCAGGTAGGCTAGCAGGCAGATAGCAGTTGAGCGCTCCCAGGTGAGCGGGCAATCATATCCATAGACAGACTGGCAGGGCTGGTAGGCAGACTGTCGGACCGCAGGAATGCAAGTAGATAGACAAGTATCAGGCAGATATCAAGCAGGAATCTGGCAGGTAACTGGCAGGTAACTGGCAGGTATCTGGTAACGGGACCTGAGGGCTGAAGCAGAGTGATAGGCTATGCAACAACATTGCTCGGGCACCTCCATTTTGGAGGAGGTGCCTTATATATGGTGAGGTCCTCCGGCCATTGGCCGGGGACTCCTTAGGACGGCGCGCGCGGCCCCTTTAAGAGAGGGGGAGCGCGCGCGCGCGCGCCCTAAGCACAGTGGCCGGGAAGCAGCATGCGCTGCCAGCAGAGCGGGAGGAAGACGCCGGGCACGGAGCGGAGAGGTGAGGGGAACAGCGTCCCTGCCTAGCAGTAGGCAGGGACGCCGACGCTACAGTACCCCCCCCCTTTAGGCCCCCCCTTTTTTAGGCCAGACAGAAATTTATCAAGGATGAGAGCGGCATGGATGTTCTCCCGGGGCTCCCACGTTCTCTCCTCAGGACCAAACCCCTTCCAATCCACTAGAAAAAAGGTCTTTCCTCTTACCCTTTTGGTGGCCAGAATGTTCTCTACCTCAAACTCGTTTTCAGTGGAAACCGGAGCAGGAGGCGTACCTGTAGACTTGGAAAAAGAGTTAAGTACCACGGGTTTGAGGAGAGATACATGGAAGGAGTTAGGGATCCGCAAGTTGGCCGGGAGTTTCAATTTATAGGCTACTGGGTTGATTTGTTTGATAACTTCCAGTGGGCCGATGAACCGAGGCCCTAACTTGTAGGAAGGAATCTTGAGCCGGACATACTTGGACGAGAGCCAGACCTTATCTCCAGGACGGAATTGTGGAGGATAAAAGCGTTTTTTGTCAGCGTGTCTTTTCATCCGCTCGGACGACTGAAGGAGTGCGGATCGGGTACTCTCCCAAATGGAGGAGAATTCGCTAATGAGAGATTCCGCTGCCGGATTGTCCACCGAGGTGGAGACGGGAAATGGGATCCGAGGATGCTGACCGAAGACTACAAAAAACGGGGATTTGGAGGAAGATTCGCTCTCGTGATTATTTTAAGAGAACTCTGCCCAAGGTAGGAGATCCACCCAGTCCGAATGGTGGGCATTAACAAAGTGCCGGAGGTAACTGGTCAGGATCTGATTGATCCGCTCCACTTGACCATTGGACTGTGGGTGGTAAGCGGAGGAGAAGTCCAGGGTGACGTCCAGCAGCTTGTGGCTCTCCAGAAGCGTGAGGTGAACTGAACCCCACGATCCAACACGATGTGGAGTGGCAGGCCATGGAGACGGAAGATGTGGCGGATAAAGTCTTTAGCCAGCTCGGGTGCAGACGGGAGGCCCGGCAGGGGAATGAAGTGAGCCATCTTGGAAAAGCGGTCAGCGACCACCCAAATGACCGTACAACCGGCAGAGACAGGGAGTTCCGTTATAAAGTCCATAGCTATATGCTGCCACGGGGCAGCAGGTACTGGAAGAGGAAGGAGGCGACCGGCTGGCAGATGTCTCGGAACCTTGTTGCGGGCGCAGGACACACAGGCTGAAACAAAGTCTATTACGTCCTTGTGCAGGGTAGGCCACCAGTAATGCCGGGTAATAAGCTGGAGGGTCTTTTTCTGACCGGCGTGGCCAGCTAGCTTAGACGATTGACCCCAGTGTAGGATCTTCTTCCGATCAGGTACTGTTACGAACGTCTTACCGGGAGGGAGACTATTTAGATTCACGGGGGCCACCTGAATGAGAAGGTATGTCCAAACTTTTGGTCTGTACCGTATATATACACTACCGTTCAAAAGTTTGGGGTCATTTAGAAATTTCATTATTTTTGAAAGATAAGCACATTTTTTTAAATGAAGCTAATATTAAATGAATCAGAAATACACTCTATACATTGTTAATGTGGTAAATGACTATTCTAGCTGCAAACGTCTTGTTTTTATTGCAATATCTACATAGGTGTATAGAGGCTTATTTCCAGCAACCACCACTCCAGTGTTTTAATGGTACATTGTGTTTGCTAACTGTGTAAGAAGGCTAATGGATGTTTAGAAAACCCTTGCACAAGTATGTTAGCCCAGCTGAAAATGGTTTGGCTGATTTGAGAAGCTATTAAATTGACCTTCCTTTGAGCTAGTTGAGAATCTGGACCATTACATTTGTTTGTTCTAAGAAACTCTCAAAATGGCCAGAAAAAGAGAACTTTCACGTGAAACTCGACAGTCTATTCTTGTTCTTAGAAATGAAGGCTATTCCATGAGAGAAATTGCCAAGAAACTGAAAATTTCCTACAACGGTGTGTACTACTCCCTTCAGAGAAGAGCACAAACAGGCTCTAACCAGAGTAGAAAGAGAAGTGGGAGGCCCCGCTGCACAACTGAGCAACAAGACGAGTACATTAGAGTCTTTAGTTTGAGAAATCGACGCCTCACAGCTCCTCAACTGGTGGCTTCATTAAATAGTACATGCAAAACGCCAGTGTCAACGTCTACAGTGAAGAGGCAACTTCGGGATGCTGGCCTTCAGGCAAAGTAGCAAAGAAAAAGCCATATCTGAGACAGGCTAATAAAAGGAAAAGATTAATATGGGCAAAAGAACACATACATTGGACAGAGGAAGATTGGAAAAAAGTTTTATGGACAGACGAATCAAAGTTTGATGTGTTTGAATCACACAGAAGAACATTTGTGAGTGCAGAACAACTGTAAAGATGCTGGAAGAGTGCCTGAAGCCATCTGTCAAGCATGGTGGAGGTAATGTGATGGTCTGGGGTTGCTTTGGTGCTGGTAAAGTGGGAGATTTGTACAAGGTAAATGGGATTTTGAATAAGGAAGGCTATCACTCCATTTTGCAATGCCATGCCATACCCTGTGGACAGCGCTTGATTGGAGCCAATTTCATATTACAACAGGACAATGACCCAAAGCACACCTCCAAATTATGCATGAACTATTTAGGGATGAAGCAGGTGGCTGGTATTCTATCTGTAATGGAGTGGCCAGCTCAGTCACCAGATCTCAACCCCATTGGGCTGTTGTGGGAGCAGCATGACAGTATGGTAAGTAAAAAGTGCACATCAAGCTAATCCAACTTGTGGGAGGGGCTTCAGGAAGCATGGGGTGAAATTTCTCAAGATTACCTCAGCAAGTTAACAGCTAGAATGCCAAAAGGTCTGCAATGCTGTAATTGCTGCTGCATAGGGAGCACTCTTTGACGAAAGCAAAGTTTGAAGGAGAAAATTACTCTTTCAAATAAAAATCATTATTTCTAACCTTGTCAATGTCTGGACTATATTTTCTATTCATTTTACATCTCATTTGATAAATAAAAGTATGAGTTTTCATGGAAAACACAAAATTGTCTGGGTGACCCAAACTTTTGAACGGTAGTACATATACACTGCTCAAAAAAAGGGAACACTCAAATAGCACATCCTAGATCTGAATGAATTAAATATTCTCATTGAATACTTTGTTCTGTACAAAGTTGAATGTGCTGACAACAAAATCACACAAAAATAATCAATGGAAATCAAATTTATTAACCAATGGAGGCCTGGATTTGGAGTCACCCCCAAAATTGAAGTGGAAAAACACAATACAGGCTGATCAAACTTTGATGTAATGTCCTTAAAACAAGTCAAAATGAGGGTCAGTATTGTGTGTGGCCTCCACGTGCCTGTATGACCTCCCTACAATACCTGGGCATGCTCCTGATGAGGTTGCGGATGGTCTCCTGTGGGATTACCTCCCAGACCTGGACTAAAGCATCTGCCAACTCCTGGGCAGTCTGTGGTGCAACGTGACATTGGTGGATGGAGCGAGACATGATGTCCCCAGATGTACTCAATCGGATTCAGGTCTGGGGAACGGGTGGGCCAGTCCATAGCTTCAATGCCTTCATCTTGCAGGAACTGCTGACACACTCCAGCCACATGAGGTCTGGCATTGTCCTGCATTAGGAGGAACCCAGGGCCAACCGCACCAGCACATGGTCTCACAAGGGAGAAACCAGAGGACACACGAGTATAGTAGCAAAAAACAAAATATATTTATTAATAATACATAAACATAATAGTAGAAAATATTGCAAAAACAAAGTAATAGGGCAAAGGGGATCTAAAAAGGCAGTGCCAGACCCCATGACCCATGGCAGTGAAGCTGCAAGGCCGTCCCAGGTAAAGAGGGCATCATTAAATGTACATATGTAACGACACTCCAAATGCCAGTATATAGTAACCACATATAATTATAATGGTTAACCCTTAATAGGGCACATATCTAAGGAGGGCCATATAGTCCAAGAACACTCCCGGTAGTAATGCATACTATTCATGCATAATAGCAGTAATTAACCCTTATAAGACACGAATCAAAAAAGGGGTCATATGATGAGCACGAAACTCAAAGAATAGTAACTCCATGTAAGGATAATATGACTGTCAGAGATCGAAGTCCTAACTGCTATATACCCAGGAAGTGCCTGGAAACACAGAAAATGCCAGAGAAGTGAGGACAATAACTCACCCAGATGATAGACACCGGGCACCGGGCAACGGAGAGCCTGCAGACTGCCAGAGGGATCAAAGGGAGTGCCAACAGGTGAAGACGCGCCTCGACGCGCGTTTCGCTCTTCTTTTTCAAGAGGCGCTATTTAGTGTACCTAACAGGACCTGAATATATACGCCCACAACCAGTCACGTGATAAGTCACGTGACTGGTAGGGGCGTAGTTCATTGGTGTAAAGCGGCGCGCGCACTCGGAACCACGCCCCCCCGGCCGCACGCGTCACGGCCACCAACACCAGAGCGCGCGCCCGGGGGCGTGCCTAGGAAACGCCCCCAGGGTCGCGCCCGGGATCCCAGGCGGCCAGACACAAGCGCAGGAGGGACAAGAGTCAGAGAACGCGCGCTCCACCAATGAATAAGTAAGAATAGCACATGGAGGTGTGCAAGAGGCACTAAGAGCATGAAATACAAAGACATCAGTGAAGTAGAAAATTCTCTGTCACTTAACAATAAATATGACAAATGACTGGGGCATCAAAGTACAAAGGACCCAAAATAGTCACATATATAATTAGGAACAATCCCCAAAATAAAGTCTGGATCACAGAATATATACATAAATATAATTCGACATAAGGCCACATTCCCCCAAAGAAAAATAATTGGAAGCTGATAGGTATCAGACAGTTCTTGGGAGATGCTCCAGAGTGTCAACTGTTGATCATCATGAATACTGAGTAGAACAGAGTCCATAAGGTGCACATTATAGGAAATTCATAGCCGTAAATCTAAAAATATAAGAAGGGAAAAGTAAGAAAAATGGAATAAAACAGAAGCTAAAAACTGAGGCACAGACAACGGATCGGAAAAAGTCAACACTGAGGGAGAGCACCAACAACCAAAAAAGGACCAATCACAGGAATGATGAAAAATTCAGATTCTCATTAAGGCCGCGCGGTACCAGGGTATCCAGGATGCCGATCCATCTGGCCTCTTTTTGTGCTAGGCACAATTTATAGTCACCCCCCCGAGAGCCCAGATGTACCACGTCAATTCCGCGCACCATAAGGCTGCGCGGATCGCAGTCATGGGCTAGTTTAAAATGCCGTGGTAAGGTTCTGAGCTCCCGGGGGTCCGACACAAATCTAGCCGCGCCAATATCCCGAACATGCTCCCGTACCCGAATCCTCAATTCCCTTGTAGTAAGACCTACATAGATTTTATGACACCCACACGTGGCATAATACACCACGTGTGTTGTACCACAGGAAATATATTGGAGGATTCGGTATGTCCGGGAGCCCTCTGAGTTCATAAAAGAGGAGCAGCGGAGCACATTAGCGCAAGCTACACAATGGCCACATGGATAGGAACCAACCCTGGGGCCGCGCGACCCAAAAAAGTTGGGTGTTGGTGGGACGTAATGACTGGAGGTAACCAAGTCCCCCAGATTCCTGGCTCTTCTAGCAGTCATAAGTGGAGATTGTCCCACAACATCCCTCAGAGAGGGCTCCGCCCCAAGAACACTCCAATGTCTCGAGAGGACCCGCCTCATAGAATCCCACCCATGATTATAGGTGGAAATGAAGCGGGTCCTCCCAGGACACTCAGACGGTGGCGATCTCGGAGGGGGGTATAATAGACTACTGCGGGGGGTACTGCGGGCCCTACCATAGCCACGGCCGATACACCGGTTGCTATAACCTCTTTGTCTAAAACGTTGTGTCAGAGCAGCCGCCTGCTTATCAAAGCTGTCCTCCGTCGAGCAAATGCGCCTAATCCTGAGGAATTGTCCGACCGGGACGGCCCTGATGGTAGAAGGGGTATGGCCAGAGGCAGCGTGTACCAAAGAGTTCACAGCCGTTGGCTTCCTGAAGACGTCAGTCTGAATGAGGGAGTGTGAGTCCACCATCAGAGTGACGTCCAGGAAGTCCAAACGTGTGAAGCTGTGGGTATATGTTAATTTAATACCCCACTCATTGGTATTGAGCCGCCCCATAAAATCATCAAGCTCCTCCGTTGACCCCCGCCAAAAAAATAAAATATCATCGATGTACCTGAGCCATGCCACGACCCGGTCAGCGCCCCGGACACCATCGTCCCCAAAAATTACCCTCTCCCAAGCGCCAAGGAAGAGGTTTGCATACGATGGTGCGCAGGCCGCCCCCATGGCCGTGCCACGTCGCTGCAGGTACACCGTATCTTTAAAAAGAAAATAGTTATGGCAGAGGATAAAACGGAGGAGCTCTAAGATGAATCCCCGTGAGGGGCCGTCCAGGTCAGAACCCCCAAGAAAAAGCTCGACAGAGGTCAGTCCAAGATTATGATCAATGCAGGTGTACAAACTCTCCACATCGGCCGTGACCATAATAGTGCCAGGTTCAAGAGAGATGCCATCAACCCTAGTAAGGACGTCCGTCGTGTCCCGCACATAGGAGGGAAGGGTCCCAACAAGTGGTCTAAGGTGACTATCAACATATTGAGATATGGGACCACAAAGACCTCCCAAACCGGACACGATCGGACGTCCGGGAGGGTTAGTGGCATCTTTATGTACTTTGGGAAGTAAATAAAAGGTAGCAGTTTTTGGGAACCGTACAGTCAGAGCCCCCACAGTCTTCTTGTCTATTATACCCCTCTCACAGGCCCGGGCCAGGATACCTTGCAGGGTGGCCGAGAAGGAGGCAGTGGGATTATATGACAATTTGGAGTACGTATCCTTGTCTCTTAACTGTCTCAGGGCCTCCCTCTCATATTTATGGTGGGGCCACAGGACAATGTTTCCTCCCTTGTCAGCCGGCTTAATGACTGTATCCTTCAGTGTTTGTAGTTGTTGTATTGCCACGCGTTGAGCAAGGGTCAGATTGTCAATCCTTCTTCGTGTGGAAATCTTCCTGAAATCCTCCGCCACTAATTTCACAAAAATTTCCACAGCCGGACATATAGACAAGGGAGGAAACCTTGTTGACTTCGGAATCCTAGCCTGTGGTAACCCACCTGTAGGAGGAGTTGATTGTTCGGCCAAGAGATCCTCCAGATTTTGCAATGCCTCCTCCTCAGTCACCGTTGGAGCCTGATCACCAACCGACCTAAAATGGAGTTTTTTCAAAATCAGCTTCCGAGCAAACAGATGGAGGTCCTTGAGGGCCGTAAAATAATCAAAAGAGCATGTTGGAGAAAATGATAGGCCCATTCCAAGGACCTCCATCTGCGTCCCAGTCAAAACATGATCTGTAAGGTTCATGATGCGGAGCCCCCCACAATGATCACCAACCTGAAACGGAACCGTCCGTTTCCTCCGATTATTCGGTCTCGTCTGGATGTGTCCGGTAGATCGAGCAGCCGGGACACCCTGAGAATCCACGTTCATGACAGGTAACTGGCCCTCACTGGAAGTTCCCGAGGCAATCGAGGTAGACCTAGATCGTGCAAGGGAGTTATTACGAGATCTCGATCTTATATTGGTGGTTAGTGACCTCCACCGGTATACTTGATGATTGGACTTATCCAGTGTATCGCGTTGAAATTTTTTTGTTTTCAGGGCCTGAATCTCTTTTACAAGTTTCTGACAATCAGAATCAGTTTCCTCCTGAAGTTTCTTCAGATCATCACCGGGTAAGTCCTTCCTCAGTTGCACCTGTAGGAGGTCAATCTCCGTTTCCAAGTCCCTCAGGGATTTCTCACTTTGCTCCCTGAGAAGACCCAAGAAGCCAAGTGAGCACTCGTTTGCCAGAGATTCCCAGTTAACTTTAAATTGTTCATCTTCTATTTTAAAAGAAGGAAAAATTTGTATCCTTAAACCCCTAGGGATCAAGGCTTTTTCAATATACTTGGTGAGGAAAGCGTGGTTCCACCAAGTGCGACATCTCCGTTTGATAAGAGCCTTAAAGCTGGCAATGCTTTTTCTTTGGGGGAATGTGGCCTTATGTCGAATTATATTTATGTATATATTCTGTGATCCAGACTTTATTTTGGGGATTGTTCCTAATTATATATGTGACTATTTTGGGTCCTTTGTACTTTGATGCCCCAGTCATTTGTCATATTTATTGTTAAGTGACAGAGAATTTTCTACTTCACTGATGTCTTTGTATTTCATGCTCTTAGTGCCTCTTGCACACCTCCATGTGCTATTCTTACTTATTCATTGGTGGAGCGCGCGTTCTCTGACTCTTGTCCCTCCTGCGCTTGTGTCTGGCCGCCTGGGATCCCGGGCGCGACCCTGGGGGCGTTTCCTAGGCACGCCCCCGGGCGCGCGCTCTGGTGTTGGTGGCCGTGACGCGTGCGGCCGGGGGGGCGTGGTTCCGAGTGCGCGCGCCGCTTTACACCAATGAACTACGCCCCTACCAGTCACGTGACTTATCACGTGACTGGTTGTGGGCGTATATATTCAGGTCCTGTTAGGTACACTAAATAGCGCCTCTTGAAAAAGAAGAGCGAAACGCGCGTCGAGGCGCGTCTTCACCTGTTGGCACTCCCTTTGATCCCTCTGGCAGTCTGCAGGCTCTCCGTTGCCCGGTGCCCGGTGTCTATCATCTGGGTGAGTTATTGTCCTCACTTCTCTGGCATTTTCTGTGTTTCCAGGCACTTCCTGGGTATATAGCAGTTAGGACTTCGATCTCTGACAGTCATATTATCCTTACATGGAGTTACTATTCTTTGAGTTTCGTGCTCATCATATGACCCCTTTTTTGATTCGTGTCTTATAAGGGTTAATTACTGCTATTATGCATGAATAGTATGCATTACTACCGGGAGTGTTCTTGGACTATATGGCCCTCCTTAGATATGTGCCCTATTAAGGGTTAACCATTATAATTATATGTGGTTACTATATACTGGCATTTGGAGTGTCGTTACATATGTACATTTAATGATGCCCTCTTTACCTGGGACGGCCTTGCAGCTTCACTGCCATGGGTCATGGGGTCTGGCACTGCCTTTTTAGATCCCCTTTGCCCTATTACTTTGTTTTTGCAATATTTTCTACTATTATGTTTATGTATTATTAATAAATATATTTTGTTTTTTGCTACTATACTCGTGTGTCCTCTGGTTTCTCCATATTGTTTAAGAGTAGGCAATTTGAACCTGGTGCTGGACTACTTGTCCTAGCACCATGTTCTATACCATAGTATTTATTTGGCCAGTTTTGTTTTCATGGTCTCACAAGGGGTCTGAGGATCTCATCTCGGTACCTAATGGCAATCAGGCTACCTTTGGCAAGCACATGGAGGGCTGTGCGGCCCTCCAAAGAAATGCCACCCCACACCATTACTGACCCACTGCCAAACTGGTTATGCTGAAGGATGTTGTCGGCAGCAGATCACTCTCCACAGCGTCTCCAGACTCTGTCACATCTATCACATGTGCTCAGTGTGAACCTGCTTTCATCTGTGAAGAGCACAGGGCACCAGTGGCGATTTTGCCAATCCTGATTTTCTGTGGCAAATGCAAAGCGTCCTGCACGGTGTTGGGCTGTGAGCACAACCCCCATCTGTGGATGTCGGGCCCTCATACCCCCCTCATGGAGTCGGTTTCTAACTGTTTGTGCAGACACATGAACATTTGTGGCTTGCTGGAGGTCATTTTGCTGGGCTCTGGCAGTGCTCCTCCTGTTCCTCCTTGCACAAAGGTGTTGGTAGCCGTCCTGCTGCTGGGTTGTTGCCCTCCTACGGCCCCCCCTCTACGTCTCCTGGTGTACTGGCCTGTACTGGCCTGTACTGGCCTGTCTCCTGGTAGCGCCTCCAGCCTCTGGACACTACGCTGACAGACACAGCAAACCTTCTTGCCACAGCTCGCATTGATGTGCCATTATGGATGAGCTGCACTACCTGAGCAACGTCAGTGGGTTGTAGAGTCCGTCTCATGCTACCACGAGTGTGAAAGCACAAACAACATTCAAAAGTGACCAAAACATCAGCCAGAAAGCATTGGTACTGAGATGTGGTCTGTGGTCCCCACCTGCAGAACCACACCTTTATTGAGGGTGTCTTGATAATTGACAATAATTTCCATCTATTGTCTATTCCATTTGCACAACAGCATGTGAAATTGATTGTCAATCAGTGTTGCTTCCTAAGTGGACAGTTTGATTTCACAGAAGTTATATTCTGTTGTTTAAGTGTTCCCTTTATTTTTCTGAGCAGTGTATGTATGTATATATATATATATATATATATATATATATATATATATATATATATATATATATATATATATATACAGTTATATGAAAAGTTTGGGCACCCCTATTAATCTTAAGCTTAAAGTTTTCTTAAAATTGGTGTTTTTGCAACAGCTATTTCAGTTTGATATATATAATAACTGTTGGACACAGTAATGTTTCTGCCTTGAAATGAGGTTTATTGTACTAACAGAAAATGTGCAATCTGCATTGAAACAAAATTTGACAGGTGCATAAGTATGGGCACCTCACCAGAAAAGTGACATTAATATTTAGTAGATCCTCCTTTTGCAAAAATAACAGCCTCTAGTCGCTTCCTGTAGCTTTTAATGAGTTCCTGGATCCTGGATGAAGGTATTTTTGACCATTCCTCTTTACAAAACAATTCCAGTTCAGTTAAGTTTGATGGTCGCCGAGCATGGACAGCCCTCTTCAAATGATCCCACAGATGTTCAATGATATTCAGGTCTGGGGACTGGGATGGCCATTCCAGAATATTGTAATTTTTCCTCTGCATGAATGCCTGAGTAGATTTGGAGCGGTGTTTTGGATCATTGTCTTGCTGAAAGATCCATCCCCTGCGTAACTTCAACTTTATCACTGATTCTTGAACATTATTGTCAAGAATCTGCCGATACTGAGTGGAATCCATGCGTCCCTCAACTTTAACAAGATTCCCGGTGCCAGCATTGGCCACACAGCCCCAAAGCATGATGGAACCTCCACCAAATTTTACTGTGGCTAGCAAGTGTTTTTCTTGGAATGCTGTGTTTTTTTGCCGCCATGCATAATGCCTTTTTGTATGACCAAACAACTCAATCTTGGTTTCATCAGTCCACAGGACCTTCTTCAAAAAAGAAATTGGCTTCTCCAAATGTGCTTTTGCATACCTCAGCCGACTCTGTTTGTGGCGTGCTTGCAGAAACGGCTTTTTTCGCATCACCCTCCCATACAGCTTCTCCTTGTGCAAAGTGCGTCGTATAGTTGAGCGATGCACAGTGACAACATCTGCGGCAAGTTGATGCTGCAGCTCTCTGGAGGTGGTCTGAGGATTGTCCTTGACTGATCTCACCATTCTTCTTCTCTGCCTTTCTGATGTTTTTCTTGGCCTGCCACTTCTGGCCTTAACAAGAACTGTCCCTGTGTTTTTCCATTTCCTTACTGTGTTCCTCACAGTGGAAACTGACAGGTTAAATCTCTGAGACAGCTTTTTGTATCTTTCCCCTGAACAACTATGTTGAATAATCTTTGTTTTAAGATCATTTGACAGTTGTTTTGAGGAGCCCATGATGCCACTCTTCAGAGGAGATTCAAACAGGAGAACAATTTGCAAGTGGACACTTTAAGTAGCTTTTCTCATGATTGCATTCACCTGGCTATGAAGTTCAAAGCTCAATGAGGTTACAAAACCAAAAAATGTGCTTTAGTAAGTCAGTAAAAAAGTAGGTAGGAGTATTTAAAACAAGAAAATGATAAGGGTGCCCATACTTATGCACCTGTCAAATTTTGTTTGAATGCAGATTGCACATTTTCTGTTAGTACAATAAACCTCATTTCAAGGCAGAAACATTACTGTGTCCAACAGTTATTACATATATCAAACTGAAATAGCTGTTGCAAAAACACCAATTTTAAGAAAACATTAAGCTTAATATTAATAGGGGTGCCCAAACTTTTTCATATATCTGCATATATACAGTGTATATATATATATATATACATATATATATATATATATATATATATATATATTACACACACACAGATATATTATCCTATCATATTCAGGGCATATAGCTCTGGAAATTTCCTAATTACAGGTTTGTAAATATAAGCCTCAGCTTTATTTTAAATAATAGTAAATTTCTTATTAATTTAGCTTACATTTTTATTATGTTAATATATGATAATTTGTGCATATTTGCATATAGATTCTAATGCATTAGTGTAGAACAAAAAATGCATAAAAAATAAATAAAATTAGAATTTGTGCAAGCCTGAAAGCATTGATCATGTGTCGTCTTGATGGATCTGCCACGTTTCTCAGAACAATGAATTATGTTTGATAAATATGCATTTAAAGTGTAACGGGTCTGGGAGGTGGAACCTCTGAGCAATGATACAAAGGGGCAGTCGTTGTAAGGAAGCGGGTGGCTCCCAGGGTAGGCGGGCAAGTAGTCACGGCAAGTGACGGGGACAGTCTCTGGGTAGAAGGGCAGGAGGTCACGGCAAGTGACGGGGACAGTCTCTGGGTAGAAGGGCAGGAGGTCACGGCAAGTGACGGGGATAGTCTCTGGGTAGAAGGGCAGGAGGTCACGGCAAGTGACGGGGACAGTCTCTTGACAGGCAGGTGGTCACGGCAAGTGATGGCTAAGCCTCCAGATAGGCTAGCAGGTGGACGCTCCCAGGTGAGCGGGCAAGAGTCTCTGGACAGGCAGTTGGTCACAGCAAGTCCCAAAAGACCAAGATGTCGTCCAGGTACACCACTACGCAGGAGTAGAGAAGGTCCCGGAAGATGTCATTGACCAACTCTTGAAAGACGGTGGGAGCGTTACAGAGACCGAAGGGCATTACCAGGTATTCATAGTGGCCGTCCCGGGTGTTGAATGCCGTCTTCCATTCATCCCCCTTACGGATACGGACCAGGTTATACGCCCCACGGAGGTTCAGCTTGGTGAAGATTCTAGCCCCCCTCAGACGGTCAAATAATTCCGGAATGAGCGGAAGGGGGTATTTATTCTTCACCGTGATCTGGTTAAGGCCTCTATAGTCTATACAGGGACGGAGTGAGCCGTCCTTCTTTTTGACGAAGAAGAAGCCTGCTCCCGCCGGTGAGGTCGATGACCGGATAAATCCCCGGGCCAGATTCTCCTCAATATATTCAGACATGGACCGGGTCTCAGCAGCGGACAAAGGGTAAATACGCCCACGGGGAGGAGTAGCGCCGGGCATCAGGTCGATTGGGCAGTCGTATGGTCTATGAGGGGGTAATGTCTCTGCCTCCTTTTTATTAAAGACGTCCGCATAAGACCAATAGGGAACCGGAAGACCCGGTAGATTGGCTGGGGTAGGAGAAGGACGGACAGGATGGACGGGAACTAAACAAGTCTTATGGCAGTCCTGTCCCCAGCGAAGGACTTCTCCGGTCTGCCAATCAAGCACGGGTGCATGTTTCTGAAGCCAAGGTAGGCCTAGCAAGAGGGCGTGAGAGAGTCCAGGCAGAACATGAAAGAAGATGCTCTCTGAGTGCAGCATTCCCCCCTGCAGGGTTATGGATTCGGTGATGAGTTGGATGGGTTGTGGTAAGAGGCCCCCATCTACGGCAGTGACAGATAAGGGTACAGCTAGAGGTTTGGTGGGAATGCGGTATTTCTCTACCAGGGACTGAGAAATGAGATTTCCGGCAGCTCCAGAGTCAAGTTGGGCTAGTTCAAAATAACGGTTCTCCCCGCAGATGATAGAGACCGACAGCAACAGAGATGGAGAGGGTTTACTCTTCTCTAGGACGACCTCTCTGAGCGATCCTAGACACAGGCGTTTCCCGACCTCTCCGGGCAGGAACAGATCCGGTGCTCCTTACTGCCACAGTAGAAGCAGCTCCCCTCGGCTCGGCGTAACTCTTGAAGGGTCTTGACCATCTTGGTCTGGTTGACCTGCATAGGCTCGGGTGAGTGCGCCTGGAGAGTAATGGGAGAAGTGACGGGTTTCTGGAAGGTAGGGGCTAGACGTGGAAACCTCCTTTCACGGGTGACCTCTTTGGCGCGCTCCTGGAACCGGATGTCTATCCAGGTGGCAAGAGTTATTAAGTCGTCGAGAGTGGTAGGAATGTCCCGACCGGCGAGTTCATCTTTAATACGACCGGACAGACCCTCCCAAAAGACAGACACCAGGGCGTCGTTATTCCAGGCCAGCTCCGAAGCAAGGGTACGGAACCGTATGGCATATTGGCCCACGGTGAGATTTCCTTGACGGAGGCGTAGCAGACATGATGCGGATGAGGTCTTCCGTCCTGGTTCGTCGAAGACTTTCCGGAAAGCCGTGAGAAAGGCTGGCAGGTTGGACACCAGGGGGTCTCCTCTCTCCCATAGAGGATTTAGCCAAGCCAGTGCCTCTCCCGTGAGATGGGACATGATGAAGGCTACTTTGGCTCGGTCGGTGGAAAACTGGTGTGCTAACAGTTCGAAGTGCAGATTGCACTGGTTAATGAAGCCCCGTGCCTGGCTGGGATCTCCGCCAAAATGAGGAGGAGCGGAGAGGCGGGTACCGGGAAGAGATGCCATGGTGTTGATGGGCTGCGGCGGTGCCGGGGTAGTAAGTGTGCGTGTGGAGGCAGCTCCCGAAGAGGTAGACAATGTGTCCAGGCGGGAGTTAACACTACGCAGATGACTCAGGATGGACTCCTGTTGGGACCTCTGACGGGAAAGTTCATGACACAAGTCCGAGAGCGAGGGAGCTTGGGTGCCACCGGGATCCATGGCCCAAGCAAACTGTAACGGGTCTGGAAGGTGGAACCTCTGAGCAACGATACAAAGGGGCAGTCCTTGTAAGGAAGCGGGTGGCTCCCAGGGTAGGCGGGCAGGTAGTCACGGCAAGTGACGGGGACAGTCTCTGGGTAGAAGGGCAGAAGGTCACGGCAAGTGACGGGGACAGTCTCTGGGTAGAAGGGCAGGAGGTCACGGCAAGTGACGGAGACAGTCTCTGGGTAGAAGGGCAGGAGGTCACGGCAAGTGACGGGGACAGTCTCTTGACAGGCGGGTGGTCACGGCAAGTGACGGCTAAGCCTCCAGATAGGCTAGCAGGCGGGTAGCAGGTGGACGCTCCCAGGTGAGCGGGCAAGAGTCTCTGGACATGCGGGTGGTCACAGCAGGTGACGGCAGAGCCTCCAGGTAGGCTAGCAGGCAGGTAGCAGGCGGACGCTCCCAGGTGAGCGGGTATGAGTCTCTGGACAGGCAGGTGGTCACAGCACGTGACGGCAGAGCCTCCAGGCAGGCTAGCAGGCAGGTAGCAGGCGGACACTCCCAGGTGAGCGGGTAAGAGTCTCTGGACAGGCAGGTGGTCACAGCACGTGACGGCAGAGCCTCCAGGTAGGCTAGCAGGCAGGTAGCAGATGAGCGCTCCCAGGTGAGCGGGCAATCAGATCCATAGACAGACTGGCAGGGCTGGTAGGCAGACTGTCGGACCGCAGGAATGCAAGTAGATAGACAAGTAACAGGCAGGTATCAAGCAGGAATCTGGCAGATAACTGGCAGGTATCTGGTAACGGGACCTGAGGGCTGAAGCAGAGTGATAGGCTATGCAACAACATTGCTCGGGCACCTCCATTTTGGAGGAGGTGCCTTATATATGGTGAGGTCCTCCGGCCATTGGCCGGGGACTCCTTAGGACGGCGCGCACAGTGGCCGGGAAGCAGCGCGCGCTGCCAGCAGAGTGGGAGGAAGACGCCGGGCACGGAGCGGAGAGGTGAGGGGAACAGCCTCCCTGCCTAGCAGGAGGCAGGGACGCCGACGCTACATAAAGTATGTTGCATTTGGAAGATTATTTGTGGAGCATCAAGGATCTAATGCAGCATTCGCACAGCACAGTTTCAGGACAGAATTGATTGCCGATGGACTATTTTAAAGTCGTTCAGCGCCTTTTTACCAGTCGGTTTATTCAAGCGGATGGGTGATTACAACTTGTTTTACACTGGCAGATAGTATACCTTTAGTATACCTATAGATACTTGTTTGTTAAGTACTGGCTGGTGTAAACACTGGACAATTATCTTCAGTGTTATTGGCAAGACTATTTTATTCTGATGGTGAGAAGCAATCCAGTAAGAGGTAAGGTAATGTGTATTTACTACCCCCTACAATAGAGTAAGTATGTAAGTATGGGTTTACACCACTCGACTTACGGCATTAAACTACCGCCTAATCAGTAAATATTTACTGATCTTTGGTTATTTAATAGCCTATTTACACAGGCAAATCACGCTGAATGATGTGCACTGAACAATCTGTAATAAATTTTTCAGTTTACATAGGCTGTCATTTTTCTTGGCAGCGTGAGTCCTGTTTACACAGGATGATGAATTTCCGATCACAATGATCTTTTGTGCAGTGCAAAAGATCATTTCACCCAATGAGAAAGCATTTTGCATAGTGTTCTGTGCAGCACAAAAGATAATTTCAGCCAACAAATGAGTGTTTTGTTTGTTCATAGGGTGATTGGCAGCTTGTTCAGACTGAATGGTGAAATGAGCATTTCCAGAAATACTGTGTGGTTGGGCTATGGGGATAACATACTGTGTGAGGGGACTATAGGAGCATAATTCTGTGGGGGGATTGTGTGTGCATCATGCTGTGGGGGCATCGTACTGTGTGGGGATCACTGTGGGACATTATACTGTAGGGGGTACTGTAGAGACGAATAGTGTTTGAGAATTCGCTGTGAGGTATCATATTGTGTGCGGGTGGCATCACATCACCTTATTCTTTAGATTAATATTTACAGATTGAGACTATCACTCCATTTTCAATCTAGTACATCAACACTAATATAGTATAACACAATCGCATTAGGCCTTTTTCTATAGCTATGCTGTATTCTCTGAGCTCTTACCCTACACAGTACAAGCATAAAATGGTCCCTATATTTTAAACTGGCCCTTATATCCTTCCCTGATTGGCGGGGCTAGACCATGTGATGTGATTGCTGCAAAGCTTTATGGGAAAGACCGCGCAACTGCTCATGATGCTGTTGGCCACTCAGTGAGTCTTCTCATGAAACTGCAAATTTCTGTAAATTTTTAAACTCAATTTTCAAGCTCAAACTCAATCCTCCATGGATCGATCCATTCATCTCTGCATCTAAGCCATTTTTTTCCAAATGGAATAACCCAAAGTTTAATAATTTGTCATGGAAGTGCAATCTACCATTTCCCTTAAATATGTCTATGTTACTCCCCCTAGTCAGGTCCAGCAATGCCTCCCCACTGCTACCCCTGCTCTTTGTTGACCCCCCACAGTAGTGATGTTACGACTACAGCAAACATGACTTTTGTAGCCATTTACTAGGTATGCCGATTTGGATGGATTAAAAATATTTAAAATAGAGGAGCCCCTTAAATCATCATGGTCACCTCTCCGTGTGTTCATTTTTGTTCATCTAGAAATGTAGCAAACTCTAAAGGAATGTACATTTCGCATTAATGAGTGTTCTTATCGCGTTTACACTATTTGTTTAGCTTGGCTGCTTGTTAGATTTATATTGTAATAGCTAGGCTATGCAAATACCGTAGCATGCTATAGCGCAAACAAATAATGATTATATTTGCTATGAAGCACTGGTCACAATTCCTGCCCACCAATACCCCAATTCTGTTTCTGTGGTGGATATACTATATATTACATTATTGCATACGTTTCTTCTTAAACCCGCGTACAGAAACTTACATTTATCAACATTTAAGCTTTTCTTGAAATGCATTGATATACTTTTGAAAGATGATTGGTATCTTTAATGTTATTTATTCATTTCCGTACTATTCTTTTTTTTTCTTTCATTAATAAAACAGATCAAATTAGAAATGTATGAACAGTAGAAGCATTTACATTTCTTGCAATCATTTAATTGGTATTTATGTATAAGTGTACAATTTGGATTTTCTTATCTGTTTTGAGATCTACTAGCCAAAAAAGCTGTTAGTTGATCAAATAAAACAGAACGCAGATTAGGTTTCATTTTCAAAACATAACATTATATACAGTACACCAGACTCCGCTTGTCTCCTATTTATAGCATACAGAATGTTATATGCCCTTGTGCAAATCAGCTCAATTCCAGTGTAAAATCAAATGTGGCACTAAACTGTACATCACATCAAGGCCTCTGGTTTTAATGAGTCTCTCTGATTGGAAACATAATGTCAGGAATGTGTGGGCAGAAACCAATTTAATATATCCGAAATGATTAGATTGTATTGGAGATATGAGTGTTCATACATTCAATGCATACATGTAAAGCTGAAGTATTTATTCGTGAGTACCAGCTCAGTTATATTTCACATATAAGATATTATTAACCTATGTTTACTATCATAATAACTTCTACATGAATATAAGGGACTTAACAGAAAATTTCATTTACAAATGGGCATTTTGATATTATGTTTTATTTTCTATGTTTGCTCATTTTCAGGCTGTGTTCTCACTAGAAATAAGCAATTTGCCAAACAGTGCGGATTTTACCAGGAAAAATTATTCACTGCGCATTGAACGCTCCTTATTATGCTCTGGGGGCTCTTTCTAGACCCTAGAGCATAATAAAGGTAAATAAAAAAGAAAATAAACTAATAGTTACTGATACTCACCTCAGCGTTCACCTGTCTGGCCGCCCCCACTGCTCACAGCCCTTCATTGGGTTATTCATGCCTATTCCTTCTGCCATTGTGTGATGCATCTCCGGCCTCTTCATTCCAGGCCTGGACTTCTAGGCTTGTTCATGTCTTGGACGTCCCTCCACGTTATGGCATACTTTGCGACCCTCCGATATGCAAGGACATCTGAAGCCCAATTGCACTAAGAAGTCCCTGCCTAGAACAAAGAGGCTGGAGCTTGAGAAAAGAAGGGGTGCAGAGGACTATATGCTGGTCAATGAGTAGTGGAGGCGGCCAGACAGGTGTGCAACGACGTGAGTATTAGTTGGAGTATTACATTTTTCTGTCCCTCTATGGGTCAGAAAAATGGTGGCCATTTTTCTGAATTTGCTCTGAGCAAACTACAAAACTCTGTATTAAGTAGAATTCAATTTCACTTAAATATATTCTATCATCTCTAGCTCTCATATAAATATTAGTTGTATCCAGCCAACTGGTTTATTTCTGAGTCATGTACAGCTGATGACAATGTTGTTCACTGTGTAAATGTCCATTGTCCAGATTTAACCGAGCAAAAAATGCTTCATTCAAAGTTTTTCTATCCAGAGCAGGGATAAGTTTTGTGTCACAATTGATGCCATCAGAAACAAAGCATTCCCACATGAAACTATGGGGTCAATTTACTCACCAACATTCAGGGTTGCCAACTTGATTTTTTTTTTTCTGGACTGCTTATCAAGAAATCATGGACAGCCAACATTTTTTTCAGACACATTGGAAAACCATAATAAATCAGTAAGATTATAAATAATCCATGCTTACACCCATAATTCTGATATGCAGACATCAGCTGCATTCACTGTGATTTGCAAAATGATGATAATTACAGTCATAAAAAATCTGAACATGTTTGGCTGCAGGCTGCTATTTTTAGCCTGGGAAGGGCCAAATATCCATAGCTGGTAATCAAAAATGAAGGGGACCCCACAATGTTTTTTTAAACTATTTTTGTAAATAATAAAAAAAAGGCGTGCGGGCCCCTCTGTTATTGATAAAGCTGCTTTACCTGCACTTGACATCAAAAATAGAGGAACCCGTCTTTATTTTTAATTGTATTTATTTTTGGGTGCACATCAGCATAGACACTATCCATGTGCAAATTCAGTGTCTGCATATTCTGAATTGTAAAGTGGCTCTGCGGGTACATAAATCGAGTACTGAAGTTGCCCTAACTGTACTTTTGGTCATGAGATACAATTTGAGCACCCCTGATCAAAATTACTATTTTTGTGAACAGTTAAGCAAGTTGAAGATGAAATGATCTATAAACTGAAAGATAACACATTTCCTTTGTATTTTGTGAAAAAAATTTATAGTATATTTTCATCTTCCATTTTAAAACTTAAAAATAGGAAAATTGACTGATTCAAGTTTGGCCACCCTTGGAGATTTGTGTGCTGAGATAACTTTGACCAAGATTTCTGACCTTAATTAGCCTGTTAGCGTTATGGCTTGTTGACTATCATCATTAGGAAAGGCCAGGTGATGGATATATCCCAGCTTTATAAAAACCCAGCCTCTACTAACCTTGTGCCAATAAACAGCAGCTATGGGTTCTTCTAAGCAGCTGCCTAGCACTCTGAAAATGAAAATGATGGAGGCCCACAAAGCAGGAGAAGGCTATAAGAAGATAGCAAAGCGTTTTCAAGTTGCCCTTTCCTCAGTTTGAAATGTAATTAAGCAATGTCAGTTAATAAGAACAGTGGAGGTCAAGATAAGGTCTGGAGGACCAAACAAAATTTCAGTAAGAGATGCTCATAGTATTGCTAGAAAGGCAAATCAGAACCCCCACTTAGTTGCAAAAGACCTTCAGAAAGATTTAGCAGACTCTGAAATTGTCGTATATTGTTCTACTGCTCAGAGACACCTGCACAAATATGGCTGCCATGTAAGAGTCATCAGAAGAAAACTTCTTCTGCATCCTTATTCTAAGATTCAGCATCAGGAGTATAAAAAAGAACATCTAAACAAGTTTAATGCATTTTGGAAACGAGTCCTCTGGACCAATGAGGTTAAAATAGAACTCTTTTGCCACAATTATCAAAGGTATGCGTGGAAAAAAAAGTGAACAAAATTTCAGGAAAAGAACATCTCGCCAACTATGAAGCATGGGGGTGAATCAATTATGCTTTGAAGTTGTGTTGCAGCCAATGGCATGGGGAATATTTCACGGGTAGAGGGAAGAATGGATTAAAATTCTTGATGCAAACTTAACACCATCTGTAAAAAAGCTAAAGTTGAAAAGAGGATGGCTTCTACAAATGGATAATGATTAGTGTTGAGCATTCCGATACTGAAATATCGGGTATCGGCCGATATTCGCGGTATCGGAATTCCGATACTTAATTCCGATACTTTTGCAATATCGTATACCGGAATCGGAAGTTCCCATAATGCAATGAGACATTTTCATTTTATTCAGCCAATGAGGATCCTAAGAAGTGTGGGCACATCCTGTTAGGCATGTAGGCATCTTAACTAATGGCATGGCTGTGATTGGCTGCTGAAATGATGTCATGATGCACTATAAAAGCCACCGCCGCCATTTTGAGCTCACTCTGCTGTGAATTCAGTTAGGGATAGGACGCTGTTGTTCTGAGGGACAGTTTTAGCTACCTATTTGCTCTATACTGCTTTACCCAAGCTACTTTCTAAATCACTGTGCCTTGCAGTGCTAGTGCACAGTTCCCTGTGCTGTTCACCGCTGTCTGCAAGGTCTGTGTGTGTGAGTGCAGCTCACCCTGTAGTGTGTGCTTCAGCCAAGTCTGGTTGTAGTGCACTCAGTGTGTGTCACTGCCTTATACATTGTCCTTTTTTGCCAATTCATAATTTTTCCTGATATCTCCTATTAGTGTGGTGGTTCCATCTGTATTCAGCTAAATTGGTTCCAAACACACTATATAGGAGTAGATAGAGACATTTTTTTCCGTCTTGCAGCACTAGTGCACAGTGCTCTGCATCTGTACTGTTCACCGCTGTCTGCAAGGTCTGGTGTGTGAGTGCAGCTCACCCTGTAGTGTGTGCTTCAACCCCGTCTGGTTGTAGTGCACTCAGTGTGTGTCACTGCCTCATACATTGTCCTTTTTTGCCAATTCATAATTTTTCCTGATATCTCCTATTAGTGTGGTGGTTCCATCCGTATTCAGCTAAATTGGTTCCAAACACACTATATAGGAGTAGATAGAGAAATTTTTTTGGTCTTGCAGCGCTAGTGCACAGTGCTCTGCATCTGTACTGTTCACCGCTGTCTGCAAGGTCTGGTGTGTGAGTGCAGCTCACCCTGTAGTGTGTGCTTCAACCCCGTCTGGTTGTAGTGCACTCAGTGTGTGTCACTGCCTCATACATTGTCGTTTTTTGCCAATTCATAATTTTTCCTGATATCTCCTATTAGTGTGGTGGTTCCATCTGTATTCAGCTAAATTGGTTCCAAACACACTATATAGGAGTAGATAGAGAAATTTTTTTCCGTCTTGCAGCGCTAGTGCACAGTGCTCTGCATCTGTACTGTTCACCGCTGTCTGCAAGGTCTGGTGTGTGAGTGCAGCTCACCCTGTAGTGTGTGCTTCAACCCCGTCTGGTTGTAGTGCACTCAGTGTGTGTCACTGCCTCATACATTGTCCTTTTTTGCCAATTCATAATTTTTCCTGATATCTCCTATTAGTGTGGTGGTTCCATCCGTATTCAGCTAAATTGATTCCAAACACACTATATAGGAGTAGATAGAGGAGCCTTTCTGCAGCCTTGGGCCCTGCAGCACCAGCCAGATTAGTATTAGCCTATTTTTTGCAGCCTCATATATTGCATTGTAGGTTACCTTCCTACATTGTAATAGCTACAAAAAGTTTGTGATACTATCGTTATTACATCTTTAGGCACATCCAGTGTCTTTTTGTGACAAAAAAAAACCTAAATAAAGTTCACCAAACACTCCACTTTACAGTTGTGTAGGCCACATTAGCTCATATTAAAGTCTAGTCCACACTTTATAAAATTAGTGTTTCTTATACCTGTTAGCAGCTGTTCAGGAATAAACACACTAAGCCCTTAGTACTTTTCTGCCTATCTTTATCAGTCTACCAAGATGAAGAAGGCAGGGAGTAAGGCATGTGGTCGTGGGCGTGGGCGTGGAGTTTCTGCAGGGAGAGGACGTGAGGATTCTGTGCCTGCAGGGAGAGGACGTGGGGATTCTGTGCCTGCTGCGGGCACCAGTGACTCAGCATCCCCCAGTTTTACCAGGGAACAGTCCTTTATGCGCAGCTTTGTAGGAGCTAGCCGTACCCCACTGCTGCGCGAGGACCAAATTGAAGCCGTTGTCGGATGGATGGCAGCTAACGCATCGACTTCAATTAGTTCCAGATCCTCTCAGGTCCTGAGCACTGAAGAGCACCCATCTGTCTCTTCACCACCTGCCAAATTGCCCAGGCAGTCAGAGAGCCCTGGACAGGAGCCATCTCTACTTCTGTTCTCTGAATCTCTTGGCTTGGAAAGAGGGGGCCAGCCAAGCAGAATTCGAGAATTTAAAGAAGAGGTAGTATGCAGTGATGCGCAACCGTTTTGTCTCTCTGAATCTGAAGAGGCGGGTGGGCCAGTGCCTATGGTCAGCAGCACACCTCAGTACGCATCTGATGATGAGACTCAGGTGCCACTTTCTGGTGCGTACTGTGCTGTCGAGACTACCCAGGAGAAGCAGTTGTTTGAAGAGGGTGGTGTAGATGATGAGGTCCTTGACCCATCATGGCGTGAGGGACAGGAAGGTGGTGGGAGCAGCTCTGAGGAAGAGATTCCCCGAACGGCCCAAAAAGGAGGGAGAGGGAGGGGGCAGACTTGGTTGCCTGTAGCCTCCACTTCGGCACCCATTAGGAGCATGGCTCTTCCAAAATCCAAAGCGGGCGCTCCCAAGACTTGCAGTGCCTGGTCCTTTTTTGACACAGTTGCAGATGACATTTGCTTTGTCAAATGCAAGCTGTGTAATCAGAAGGTGAAAAGAGGGAAAAGTGTCAGCAACCTCAATACCACAAATATGTGGAAACATGTGCGGACCAAGCACGTGGTGGAGTTACACAAACACACTGAAGACCTAGGCCAACCTACAGCGCCACCTACCACCTCTTCAGCTCGTGTTGTAGCCTCTTCCTCCAGCTCACACACAGCTGGTTCGGCTTCCTCACAGGATCGCCATGGAAGAATCTCTGGCACTGTTGTACAGAGACACAGTGTAATTCCACCCACAGCACCACTTTCCCAGTCATCCTCACACTCCCAGGCCAGTCTACAGCCATCGTTAGCACAGGCATGGGAGAAAAGGTGCCCATACTCGGCAAACCACCCCCGAGCACAGGCTCTGAATGCTGGCATTGCTAAACTACTGGCCCTTGAAATGCTATCATTCAGGCTGGTGGAGACTGACACATTCCGTAACTTTATGGCATTGGCAGTCCCACAATACAACGTGCCCAGCCGCTTTTATTTCAGCAGGCAAGCCGTCCCTGCCCTGCAACATCATGTGGAGGGAAAAATTAAACATGCGCTACAAAACGCCGTCAGTAGCAAGGTCCACCTGACCACTGATGCGTGGACCAGTAAGCATGGACAGGGACGATACCTTTCCCTCACTGCCCATTGGGTAAATTTTGTGTAGCCGGGAACAGATCTTGAGAGTGGCGCTGTACGTGTTCTGCCAACTCCAAGGATTGCAGGAATCCAGTCTGTACACATTGACTCCTCCTCATACTCCAGTTCCTCTGAATCAGCGCTGCAGGAGCCGTCACGGTCTACCTCCACATCGACCCGTGAATGGTTACCTGTTAAACGTCAACAGGCCGTATTAAAATTAATTTCTTTGGGGAATCGAAGCCACACAGCGCAGGAGCTCTGGAATGCCATCAAGCAGCAGAGTGACGTGTGGTTTGTGCCAGCGAATCTCCAGCCAGGCATGGTAGTGTGTGACAATGGCTGAAATCTGGTGGCAGCTCTGGGCCTAGGCAACCTCACTCACATCCCATGTCTGGCACATGTGCTCAACTTGGTCGTGCAGAGTTTTTTGAGGGACTATCCGGATCTTGATGCACTGCTTCACAAGGTCCGCATAGAGTGCGCTCACTTGCGGCGTTCCAGCAATGCAAGATCACGCATTGCAGCTCTGCAGCGCCGATTATGTCTTCCGGAACATCGCATCATATGTGACCTACCCACCAGGTGGAATTCAACGTTACATATGTTGGAGAGGTTGTGTGAGCAGCAGGCAGCAGTAATGGAGTACCAGCTGCAGCAGGCGCAAACAAGTCGCAGTGCGCGCCGTTCACACTTCACCACCACTGAGTGGGCCTCTATGAAGGACATTTGCCACGTTTTGCGTGCCTTCGATTATTCCACGCGGATGGCGAGTGCAGATGATGCACTAGTCAGCATGACTATCCCCCTTATCTGCCTGCTTGAAAAAACACTGCAAGCACTAAGGGACGAGGTTTTGGAAGAGGTGGAGGATGAGGAGTCACAAATGCCATCTGCTTCTCTACAGTCTGCGCAACGTGGTTCCTCACAAAGGCCTAGGCAGGGGACACTTTGTGAGGAGGATGAGGAGGAGTCAATGGATGAGGAAGACATCTGTCCAGAGGAGGGAGGTACACAATGCTCTAGTAGTCAGTATCTAGAGCGAGGGTGGGGTGATGCAGAGCAGGCAGAGATCACGCCTCAAGCAGGGGACAGCGTTTCTTGGCCAGTTGGCAGTCTGCAGCACATGGTTGATTTCATGCTGCAGTGCCTGAGAAACGACCGCCGCATCGCCCACATTCTCAACACGGCTGATTATTGGGTGTCCACCCTCCTAGATCCTCGCTACCGGGACAAATTACAAAGCCTCATAACACAATTGAACCGGGAGCGTAAAATGCGGGAGTACCAAGACGCACTGGTGCATTCCATCATGTTCTCCATTCCAACCGAGAGCAGTGCTGCTAGTGCTTTACAAAGCAGCTCAGTGCGTCGAGGCAGTGGAGGAAGCTCTGCACAAAGAGGGAGCAGAAGCAGCGCCTCAGCACAAGGCAAGACCAGTATGGCCGAAATGTGGCAAAGTTTTGTGTCCCCGCCGCCACAAATGTCTACACCATCACAGACGGCTCCAGTCAGCAGGAGGCAACGTTTCCGTCAGATGGTGACAGACTACATGTCTTGCCCTCTTAGTGTACTCCCAGACGGCTCTTCTCCCTTCAAGTTTTGGGTCTGTAAGCTGGATACATGGCCAGAGCTTAGTCAGTATGCACTGGAGGTGCTAGCTTGCCCTGCTGCTAGTGTATTATCGGAACGCGTCTTTAGTGCCGCAGGTGGTGTACTAACAGACCGTCGCATGCGACTATCCTCCGATAACGTTGACCGGCTTACTTTTCTCAAAATGAACAAGGCCTGGATCTCTCATGAATTTGCCAGTCCTCTTCCAGAATAAATAATTGGTTGGCAACAGTATCCAGGTCTCCTGTTCTGTTCATGTTTCTACCACCTGAACTGTAATCCCTGAGCTCCAACACCGCCAGTTGGCGCTCGGAAGTGCCGTCTGCACAGTCAACACTTGCTACCATGTTATTGGGGTTCAGTAACGTCAGCTGTTCCCCTGCTGTGCGGATGGCAATTTCTCCTGCTCTGTCCACATTCTCACTACTACAGATTTTAAAGTTGCTCCAATTACACCTCTGGCTCCTCTGTTTTCAGTATTATCCCTGAGCTCCAACACCGCCAGTTGGCGCTCGGAAGTGCCGTCTGCACAGTCAACACTTGCTGCCGTGTTATTGGGGTTCAGTAACGTCAGCTGTTCCCCTGCTGTGCGGACGGCAATTTCTCCTGCTCTGTCCACATCCACTGTACTACTGATTTAAAACCTCCTCCAAATACACCTCTGGCTCCTCTGTTTTCAGTATTATCCCTGAGCTCCAACACCGCCAGTTGGCGCTCGGAAGTGCCGTCTGCACAGTCAACACTTGCTACCATGTTATTGGGGTTCAATAACGTCAGCTGTTCCCCTGCTGTGCGGACGGCAATTTCTCCTGCTCTGTCCACATTCTCACTACTACAGATTTTAAAGTTGCTCCAATTACACCTCTGGCTCCTCTGTTTTCAGTATTATCCCTGAGCTCCAACACCGCCAGTTGGCGCACGGAAGTGCCATCTGCACAGTCAACACTTGCTGCCGTGTTATTGGGGTTCAGTAACGTCAGCTGTTCCCCTGCTGTGCGGACGGCAATTTCTCCTGCTTTGTCCACATCCACTGTACTACACATTTTAAAGTTGCTCCAATTACACCTCTGGCTCCTCTGTTTTCATTCTTATCCCTGGGCTCCAACACCGCCAGTTGGCGCTCGGAAGTGCCGTCTGCACAGTCAACACTTGCTGCGGTGTTATTGGGGTTCGGTAACGTCAGCTGTTCCCCTGCTGTATTCACAGCAATTTCTCCTGCTCTGTCCATATTCACTGTGCTACTTATTTAAAACTTGCTCCAATTACACCTCTGGCTCCTCTCTATTTTTATTCTTATCCCTGGGCTCCAGCACCGCCAGTTGACGCTCGGAAGTGCTGTCTGCACAGTCAACACTTGCTGCCGTGTTATTGGGGTTCGGTAACGTCAGCTGTTCCCCTGCTGTACGGACGGCAATTTCTCCTGCTTTGTCCACATCCACTGTACTACACATTTTAAAGTTGCTCCAATTACACCTCTGGCTCCTCTGTTTTCATTCTTATCCCTGGGCTCCAGCACCGCCAGTTGGCGCTCGGAAGTGCCGTCTGCACAGTCAACACTTGCTGCGGTGTTATTGGGGTTCGGTAACGTCAGCTGTTCCCCTGCTGTGTTCACGGCAATTTCTCCTGCTCTGTCCATATTCACTGTGCTACTTATTTAAAACTTGCTCCAATTACACCTCTGGCTCCTCCGTTTTTAGTATTTACCCTGGGCTCCAATACTGCTAGTTGCTGCTCAGAAGTGCCGTCTGCACAGTCAACGCTTGCTCCAGTGTTATTGGGGTTCAGTAACGTCAGCTGATCCCCAGCTGTGTGTCCGGCAAATTCTCCTGCTTTGTCCACATCCACTGTACTACGGATTTAAAACCTCCTCCAAATACACCTCTGGCTCCTCTGTTTTTAGTATTTACCCTGGGCTCCAGCACCGCCAGCTGGTTCTCGGCAGTTCCATTGGCTCTTGTACCTTCTGCTACCCATCCGGGTTCCAGTATCGTCAGCTGGTCCTCGGTAGTTCCATTTGCTCTTGTATCTTCTGCTACCCATCCGGGTTCCAGTACCGTCAGCTGGTTCTCGGCAGTGTCTTTGGCACGGGTACTCCCTCCTGCCCAGCCTGGTTCCAGCACGCCAGCTGTTTCCGGGTAGTGTCAACGTCACTTTGCCTCCAATGCGTTGTCCTGTCGTGTTGCGGTCGGGTTAGCCGACTCTATGGTGCCTGCAGTTTAGGTGACTCCTATGTGGGCTGCGGGATCTGGCAATGAAGGCTGGTTCCATAGTGCCAATAGGACAAGCACCCCCTGTAGGACTGTGGGTTTTGGTAACTGCGGCCGGCTCGCGGCCTTGAACTTTTTTTTACATGGGTACCTTCTGCTATCCATCCGGGTTCCAGTACCGTCAGCTGGTTCTCGGCAGTGCCTTTGGATTAGGTGCCTCCTTCTCGGTATCCAAGTTCCACCAACGTCTGCTGGTCCTTGGTAGTGCTTTCTGGCACAGGTACCTCCTGCTTAGTAACCGAGTTCCAGTAACATCAGCTGGTCCTCGGTAGTTCCATTGGCTCTTGTACCTTCTGCTACCCATCCGGGTTCCAGTACCGTAAGCTGGTCCTCGGTAGTTCCATTTGCTCTTGTATCTTCTGCTACCCATCCGGGTTCCAGTACCGTCAGCTGGTTCTCGGCAGTGTCTTTGGCACGGGTACTCCCTCCTGCCCAGCCTGGTTCCAGCACGCCAGCTGTTTCCGGGTAGTGTCAACGTCACTTTGCCTCCAATGCGTTGTCCTGTCGTGTTGCGGTCGGGTTAGCCGACTCTATGGTGCCTGCAGTTTAGGTGACTCCTATGTGGGCTGCGGGATCTGGCAATGAAGGCTGGTTCCATAGTGCCAATAGGACAAGCACCCCCTGTAGGACTGTGGGTTTTGGTAACTGCGGCCGGCTCGCGGCCTTGAACTTTTTTTTACATGGGTACCTTCTGCTACCCATCCGGGTTCCAGTACCGTCAGCTGGTTCTCGGCAGTGCCTTTGGATTAGGTGCCTCCTTCTCGGTATCCAAGTTCCACCAACGTCTGCTGGTCCTTGGTAGTGCTTTCTGGCACAGGTACCTCCTGCTTAGTAACCGAGTTCCAGTAACATCAGCTGGTCCTCGGTAGTTCCATTGGCTCTTGTACCTTCTGCTACCCATCCGGGTTCCAGTACCGTCAGCTGGTCCTCGGTAGTTCCACAGCTTTCTTGTACCTTCTGCTACATTTCCAAGTTCAAGCTTTTTGAAATGGTTCTTGGTAATCACTCTGGATCTCCCTGACGAGGACCCTGAAGACGAGGACCCTGAAGACCAACCCTAAGAAGACGAGGACCCCGAAGACAATGACCCTGAAGAAGAGGACCCTGAAGACCACCCCGAAGAAGACGAGGACCCTGAAGACCACCCCGAAGAAGACGAGGACCCTGAAGACCACCCCGAAGAAGACGAGGACCCCGAAGACGAGGACCCAGAAGACCAATCCGAAGAAAATGAGGACCCCGAAGACGAGGACCCCCGAAGACGACGACCCTGAAGACCACCCCGAAGAAGACCAAGAAGATGACCCTGAAGAAGTTGACCAAGAAGACAAAGAAGAGAAGACAAGCACCAAGATACAGAAAACCAAGAAGCAGAAATACAAGAAGCTGCAGAACAAAAAGCGGAAGAACATTAAGCATAAGACTAAAAATCAGAGCAAAAGATAATATCTAAATTATAAGCAGAAGATGACTAAGCAGTGTATGGGGGTGAGTCCGTTCCTCCTCGTGGTGCCTCTGGAAAAGACCTGCTGCTGCAGGCCAAACTGAACGCGGACAAATCCTGTTGTAAATCTTTTGTGACGGGCAGAACGAAAGGTGTAATGTCCAACCTTTTATAGATAACAACTACAGGAATGCCTGTCACAAATAAGAATATGATGAAGAAGAAGAATATGAAGAAGATGAAGAAGTAGAATATGAAGAATGTAAAAAAAAGAATAATACGAAGAAGGTGAAGAAGAAGAAGGTGAAGAAGAAGTGGATGAAAAAGATGCTGAGGATGATGAAGGAGAAAGTGTGGGAGAAGTAAAAAAGAAGGTGAAGAGCATGGAAGTAGTGAAACATAAATATCTGACAAAATATAAAAATACTTAACATAGTTAATATTTCCGTAACTCAGAACATAATAAAAAAATAGTAATTCCTGCTATTCCATTTGACTGGGCTAAACCTCTATGCCTTTATTGTCTCCCCCACCTCCCCCAATACATTCTACAATATTCTTAGTTGTTTTCCTTCATGTAGAAATAACCTACAAGGAAAGAAAGGGTTTATTTTAATTCCGATATTTATGTCCCATTGACTTGCATTGGTTTCCGGTATCGGAATCGGCGATATCCGATACTTTTTCGGTATCGGTCCGATCCAATCCGATCCGATATTTCCCGATATCGGAAGGTATCGCTCAACACTAATAATGATCCTAAAAACATGTAAAAATCCACAATAACTACCTCAAAAGGTGCAAGCTGAAGGTTTTTCAATGGCCCTTACAGTCCCCTGATCTGAACATCATTGAAAATCTGTGGTTAGACCTCAAAATAGCAATGCATACAAGATAAACCCAGGAAATTCACAGAACTGGAAGAATTTTCCAAGGAAGAATGGATGAAAATCCTTCAACCAAGAATTGAAAGACTCTTGGCTGCAAAATGCGTTTACAAGCTGTGATTGCAGGGTGCCCAAACTTTTACATCAGCCCATTTTCCTTTTGTAATTTTGAATATGTAAAAGATGAATATAAATATATATATGGCCTCAGCTGTTTAAGTAAAGTGCTTTTCTCTGCCTCCAGCAGAGCCTGAGCAGCACATGCAAGGTCTACTCACCTTGCACAACACACAGACAGACTGAGACAAGCGCAGCTGTCTTAAATCAGACCTTCCAAGACCTGGACTGGAGGTAAGTGAGCAGCTGATCCCACCCAGCTCTTTGAGCTGCTCGTAAAACCCGGCCACATAATCCGGGCCCAATAAACACCTCTCAGCACTATGTGTGCTGGAGCCTGCTTTTCCGAGGCCTACATCATTGAGGCTTGGCACCTCGAGGACACATACCTCCCATCCATGACTTGTATGACTGCAACCTTACATACCTCTCCCTCTACCCAAAGCCGGGGGTCTTGGCACCTTCTGCCAACATGCAATAGACCCTTGATTGGGCATCAGCATTCCCATGTTGTTTCCCAGGCCTATGCTCCACCTGAAAACTAAAATCCTGTAGAGCTAGGAACCACCTAGTTATTCGGTGTTATGATCACGCCCGGCCTGTTTGGCGTGAGCGTGGTTTGTGGTCCCAATGGGCCACGAACTGAGGAGTGCCTGGAAGGGCGTGACTAGGGGCCTAAAGAGATCCGACCATGGATGCACGGAGGCTTAATCGACTCCGTGGTCCGAGTAGGAACGAGGGAGGTGCCCAGGTGCTACTCCAGGTCAGACCCCGGTCACACAGCTGTTGACCCACACCAGGGAATGCAGGAATTGGCAGGTTTGACTAGTATACAGACTGGAACATACTGGCAGGCATGGCTGGTATACAGACAGGCGGGTACTGGCAGGTAGGTAAACAGGCTGGATAGGGACCAGGTGCGGATGGGAAGCAGAGTAGGGCAGAACAGAGCAGAGCCACAGGTGCAGATGGAAAGCGGAGCAGGGCAGATCAGAGCCGCAGGTACAGATGGGAAGTGGAGCAGGGTCGCAGGTGCGGACGGGAAGTGAAACAGGCAGAGCAGAGCTGCTTGTGCGGACGAGAATCTGAGCAGGGCAGAGCAGCAGGAGCAGAGAGGACAGGGCTCTGTTCACATGGAACAGACAGGGATGGGAAAACACAGGAAGATAGCTAGAACACAGGAGGAAGATACGGAGGCAGGTAAACGGGACAAGCAGAACCAGATACACACAAGGTACTTGCTATGAAGTAGCGAGTGGACACAAAACTCAAACAGAAGTACAGAGACAACGAGTTGGAGTTAGGTACTGGTTCAGATACTGCAGGAAAAGGGAAGGATCAGACATAGAGATAAACAGGTAACGGACTAGGACACAGTTCAGAGAGGAACGAAGTACAGGAACAAGATACAGGTACGGGAATGGGTACTCAGCCCCCAGGGTGGCGGAAACAGACTAGAAGTCACAGATACAGATAATGGGCCTCGGTAGTCAGCCCCAAAGAGTGGCAGAACAGGAAAGATACAGGACACAGGTACGGGCCTGGGTACTCAGCCCACAGGGTGGCAGAAACAGGCAAGATTCCAGACCGAACCTGGCAACTCACAGTTGTACAGAACACACTGTAAGAAAGTGTTGCTCAGGCACCTCCCACTGGGTGGAGGAGGTTTAAGTATCCAGTGACTCACAGCATTAGGCTGGGGATGTATTAGGACTGAGCACACTGTAAATAAGAATCAGGAAGTTCCTCTCATATCCCCCTCAGTGGAGCATGGTCCGACACTAACCTGAACCTTCTACCTAACAGGTAATACCTCAGAGTGTCCAATGCCCACTTGATAGCCAAACATTCTTTTTCCACTATGGTGTAGTTCTTCTCACATGTGGACCACTTCCGCTGAGGTACATTAGAGGGCGTTCCTCTCCATTGATATCCTGGGACAAGACTGCTCCCAGCCCGACATCTGATAAGTCTGTCTGGTCCACAAACTCTTTGAAGAAGTTGGGCGCCACCAAGACTGGCTTTTTACAGAGGGCCAGTTTTAGTTCCTGGATGGCCGCCTCAGCTTCTTAGCCATAGCCGACTATGTCCCTTTCAGAAGATCTGTCAGCAGAGCTGCTATCAGGGCAAAGTTAGAGACAAATCTTTAATAGTAGCCCATGATGCCTAGAAATGCCCTGACCTGCTTCTTTGAGAGGGGCTGTGGCCAGTTCAGGATCTATTTGTGGTTTTATTTCCCCTCTACCAACCATGTAGCCTAGATACTTGGCTTCCTCCATCCCCATAGCACATTTCTTCGGATTGATGGTAAAGCCTGCCTTCCTTACGGCATCAAGTATGGCTTGAACTTTGCCAAGATGACTTTCCCAGTCCTGTCTGAATATGACTATGTCATCTAGGCAATATGACGATGTCATCTAGGCAGGCCACTGCATACTTTTTGTGGGGGTGCTAAGATCCGGTCCATGGCTATCTGGAAAGTGACTGGAGCTCCCAGCAACCCAAATGGCATCCTGACGTACTGATAACATCCGTCTGGCGTTAAGAAGGTCGTGTTCTCCTTGGCCTCTTTAAACTTGGGACTTTGCCAGCATCCTTTGGTGAGGTCCAGGGTGGTGATGTACCAAGCAGGTCCAACCTTTCAATAAGCTCATCTTCCCTAGGTATTGGGTAGGCGTAGAAATTTGAGACCTCGTTCAGCTTCCTATAGTCGTTGCAAAACCGCTATTCTCCATCTGGTTTCAGCTCTAAGACTATGGGACTGGACCAGTCACTCTTGGACTCTTCAATGATTCCCAGGCTAAGCATCCGCTTCACCTCTTTTGAGATCACCTCTCAGCAGACTTTGGGAATCCGATACGGCTTCAAATTTACTCAGATATGAGGCTCCGTAAGAACTTCATGCTCTATGATCTGAGTACAATCGGGTAGTTCTGAGAATAGTTCTCTATTCTAATGTAGCAACTCTCTGCACTGTTGTTCTTGGGCACGTTACAGCGACTCTTCCACCTTGACCTCTTTCACATCGGCGTCAGCCTCAGTAACCAAACATGAAGCTTCATGGGCTCCCTATCTCGCCATGGCTTAATCAAATTGACATATTACACCAGGTAGGGTTTCCTTCTCCCAGGCTGTTGGACTTTATAGGTGACCTCGCCAACCTTTTCAACTATTTCATAGGGGCCCTGGCACTTGGCCAGGAATTTGTTCTCCACAGTAGGTACCAGCACCAGTACCCGTTTCCCAGGTTTGAAGTGTCTCACTCTTGCCGACCTATTGTACACCCTAGATTGTGCCTCTTGTGCTTTGAGGAGGTGTTCCTTCACGATGGACATCACCTTGGCAATTCTCTCTTGCATCTGGGCCATGTGTTCGATTACACTCCTGTAGGGTGTAGACTCCGCTTCCCAGGTCTCCTTTGCTACATCCAGGAGTCCACGGGGGTGTCGACCATACTGACGCCCCCACTGGGCCGTGGGGTACCCGGTGCCGGGCCGGTAGATGCTGGGAGTGATGTCACAGTGGCGGTGACCCGGTCCGTGACCCAGGGCGGTCAGTAAAAGGGGGGATTATTTACAGGGGATTTATAGAGTTCGATCGTGATGCCACCTGTGGTTTCTGGTAATTTGTACCAGTGCTGCTGCAGACCTCTGAGGCAGTTGATAGGGCAGCTAGGATGGAACAGCTCCCCACAGGTGGAGCGGGCCTCAGGGCAGTGTAGAGTTTGATGGTGGGTGGTGCTGGGACTTGTGGTGCAGGAGGGATGGCGCAGCTTGAAATAACTGACGGAGGCAGGGGAGTGCAGTCATCTGAGTTTTACTCACAGTTCTTATTAAAGGTTCTCAGCTACACTGTACGGGTGTCCGCCTCCGCGTCGCACTGCGTCTACCAGACCAGGGGTTCACCTCTTCCGTAGATGTGTCAGGAGCGCTTGACAGAACCCCGCTTTCTTTATGTTCCTAACTAGACTGATTTCCCGCGCTGGGTCTTCTCCCTCCTGCCCTGCACTTCCCACACTCAGTCTCGATCGGATGCTCTGAAGTCCCTCTGGGCAACCTGGAGTTCTCGGACCTACTTGATCCTCACAGTGACTAGGATGAGACTGTGGCGACTGCACAATGGAAGTGCAGAAGCCTCCGATTTTTCCAGCTGAGACTTGGAGTAACATTGCTGGGCCAAGGACCGGTCCCTTCTTGTGGCCTGATCCCTCTGACACCTGGAAGATTCGGGGCGTACGGGTGCCGTCCTGCACTCACCGTACCCCCTGGGATCCCTTCTGAAGAACGAAGCCTTTCTCCTCTGCTCCCATCCTGGGCGTCTATCACTAGTTCCCACTTGTGGAGCAGAGCTCCTGAAGAGACTCTGCTCCTCAGACTGCTTACTGACTGTTCTCCACTGACTGACCTGTCACCCTAAGATGGCTTCCCTTTATATACCTCTTATTATGGTGCTCCCCTAAACTGCTTCCTCCACCCACACCCAGTGTTGAATGTGGGTGTTGGGGTTCCGGGCAGCACTCCCTCCTTACCTGAGAGAAGGAGACACCACACTTCTGAGTGAGGTGCAGTACCTCTGTGGCGACTGAACCCTCAGGGGCGCCACACTCCCGCCTGGTAAAACACAGCACGTCTGCGGGCTGGAACTGAGCAAAAACACGGTATTTTAGACATGCAATTTTTTTAGAATGCATTCGCATAAAAGATTATTAAACAAAACATTTCTTCCCTTTATGGGAGGCACTTTTCTTTGAACGTTACAGGTTACCATTATTGCAAACATTATAAAACATTTTCAGCCGACTACAGCGCGATCTGCAGCCAGGTGTCCATTCCTTTTTCAACCAGGTGCAAAAGTAGCAGCATGAGGGACCCGTATGAAAACCCTCAACGTAGGCCCTGGGTGTGGCTGCAGGGCTTAAGTGATTCTGGTGCTGGACCACGTCTTCGGCCACGCCAAATGGGTTTTTGTTCTGAGGTCTGCGGTTGCACTATTAAACCAATAGAGAGCACCTTAAGAAGTGCAAACTATATACAAAGTCAGTCCTTGGCTGCTCACAGTCCTCAGCCTGAAGTCTGTATACCCTGATGGGTAATTATGCACACAAAAAACAAACTTTAAATTTCTGTACCCTTACGGGTGACTATCTACACAGTGTTCAGTCCCACTCACTTTACTCAGTAATGGGGTCCCCGCCTGGGGTACTTTTGATTTTTGCTGGCTGACCGAGCCGGGTCGTCAGCCATGAACTGCGGAGGCATGTCCTCTTCCTCCTTGACCACGCGGTATACCTGGAGGGCATGCCACCCACGTTCCCCGTGGTGTCTGGTATAGGTAACATGGTCTCCGGGGTACAAATTCCGGTCGGGATGGCCCTGCTCCAGTTGGGGCTCAACATCCCGCCGGTTGATGAAGATATCCCTACTGAAGTTGGGATCACGGATGAAGCCCCACCCGCCTTTAAGTCAAACTTCACGACCAGTCCCTCTTCACGGGGACTAGGGTGGGCAGACTCCGCTTGCTGGACCTGGGCTTTTGCAGCCTTGTTCCGGGCCTCTAACCGCTCACAGCGTGCCCGCCGGGTGCGCCGCTCCTTCTCCAGTTGTAATAGCTCCCGTCGGCAGAACTCCTTCCTTGCCTGCGCCTGGGCTTGAGTTTCCTCTGGGAACCCCATCAGGCCACCCCCCCCTGGTTGTCCCACCTATACTCTTCTCTGCCAGGGCAGGCAACCGGGGGCGCTGGTGTCGGGAGTAGTGGGTGCTGCTGCTCGTCCTCGAACCTGGCGGACCAATTGAAGGAGGGCGCGCCATACACCCATTCGGGTGCTGAAGGTGGCGGTTCCGGTAGGGAGCAGAGCAACAGGCCCGCGGAGTCATCGCCCTGTGGTGGAGGTTCTGGGAGGGAGCCGAGCAGGAGGTCCTCAGATTCAGCACCCGGGGGTGGAGGTTCTGGGCTTAGCAGCTGGTCCAGGATACACATGCCTGGGTAGAGGGGTTGCTGCTGTAGGAGGCCCAGGAGCAGGTCAGCCCTTGCAGCGCCCGGGACAGGGGAAATCTTCCTACCTGCTCCTGTGCTGCACACGTCCTCTTGGCGCTCATCTGGCTCCGCCGGGGCAGGGGCGCCGCTGATAGTACCCAGGGCTGGCTGCCGCCGAGCTGCTAACTTCTCCAGCAGCTCCTTCTTCCACCTGGCGACCGTTGCTTGCTGGGCCCATTCCACCTTTATGGCTCAGGTCCTGTATCTCGCTCTGGAGGACCTCAGCATCCTCCGGGGAAAGTTGGCTTGATTCTCCCTCCAGGGTGAGGGGGGACACTTGCTGCTGCAGGCCAGAGGCGGCGGCTTGATCCTGGCTTCCGTCCATGCTGGCTGCCGGGTGCGGTCAGTCTAGGCTGGTGAAGACCACACCCTGTCTCAATTCCTTCTCTCCTCCTCCCCTCCCCTTTCAGGGGCGGTTCCATGGCAGCCTGCTGTCGGTCACTCCCAGGGACGTCCTCCCCGCCTTGACGAACACATCTATGCAGACGGTCACAGTTGCAAGGGGCAGCTTGTGCTTTTCGTGCCATTCTGGGACCTGGCCCACGATGGGAGGTTCCATATTGTTGTCTTTGATCACGCACATAATGCGCCCGTTCTTCTGGGGCGGACGCCACATTCAGTATATAACACAGTCTCTAGGCGCACAGTACCTGGTGATAACGGGCACAAAATCCTGTCCGTGAAGCCAAGTTTGACGCGCCCCCTGGGCCGTGGAGTACCCAGTGCCAGGCCGGTTGATGCTGGGAGTGATGTCACAGTGGCGGTGACCAGGTCCGTGACCCAGCGCGGTCAATAAAAGGGAGGATTATTTATAAGGAATTTATAGAGTTCGATGGTGATGCCACCTGTGGTTTCTGGTAATTTGTACCAGCGCTGCTGCAGGCCTCTGAGGCAGTTGATAGAGCAGCTAGGATGGAACAGCTCACCACAGGTGGAGCGGGCCTCAGGGCAGTGTAGAGTTTAATGGTGGGTGGTGCTGGGACCTTGTGGCGCAGGAGGGATGGCGCAGCTTGAAATAACTGACGGAGGCAGGGGAGTGCAGTCATCCGAGTTTTACTCACAGTTCTTATTCAAGGTTCTCAGGTACACTGTATGGGTGTCCACCTCCGCGTCGCACTGTGTGTACCAGACCAGGGGTTCAGCTCTTCCTCAGATGTGTCAGGAGCGCTTGACGGAACCCCACTTTCTTTATGTTCTTAACTAGACCGATTTCCCGCGCTGGGTCTTCTCCCTCCTGCCCTGTGCTTCCCACACTCAGTCCCGATCGAGTGCTCTGAAGTCCCTCTGGGCAATCTGGAGTTCCCGGACCTTCTTGACCCTCACAGTGACTAGGATGAGACTGTGGCGACTGCACCATGGAAGTGCAGAAGCCTCCGATTTTTCCAGCCGAGACCTGGAGTAACACGGCTGGGCCAAGGACCGGTCCCTTCTTGCGGCCTGATCCCTCTGACACCTGGCAGATTCGAGGCATACGGGTGCCTTCCTGCACTCACCGTACCCCCTGGGATCCCTTCTGTAGAACGGAGCCTTTCTCCTCTGCTCCCCTCCTGGGCCTCTATCACTAGGCCCCACTTGTGGAGCAGAGCTCCTGAAGAGACTCTGCTCCTCAGACTGCTCACTGACTGTTCTCTACTGACTGACCTGCCACCCTAAGATGACTTCCCTTTATATACCTCCTGTTATGGTGCTCCCCTAAACTGCTTCCTCCACCCACACCCACTACTGGTTCCCCCTACCTTTGGTTCCCCCCACTCCAACCAGGGACAGGGCTCAGCAGGAACACAGTGCATCTTGCCCTTCCAGCCGGCCTGGAGTAGTGTAGTGTTGAATGTGGGTGTTGGGGTTCCGGGCAGCACTCCCTCCTGACCTGAAAGAAGGAGACACCACACCTCTGGGTGAGGTGCAGTACCTCTGTGGTGACTGAACCCTCAGGGGCGCCACAATACAACAGTTCAAAAGGGGAGAATCCAGTAGAGAACTGTGGTACTTCTCTGATGGAGAAAAGAACGTATGGTAGTAGGCAGTCCCAATCTTGGCTGTCCTCCTCTATGACCTTCTTTTACATGGCCTTCAAGGTTTTGTTGAACCTTTCCACCCAGCCGTCCATCTGTAGATGGTAGACTGAGGTCCATAGTTGTGTGATTTTCAGAGTTTTGCACAACTCTCTCATCACCTTTGACATAAATGGGGTCCCTTGATGCATTAGGAACTCCTTAGGCAACCCCATTCTAGAAAAGATATGGACCAACTCCTGGGCTTTACACTTGGAGGAGGAGTTTGTAAGGGGTACATCCTCCAGATACCATGTCGCATAGTCGAGTACCACCAGGATATACTGATGCCCTTTGGCTGACTTGACCAGGGGCCCCACTAGATGGCTATGCGATCAAACGGCAACTCAATCATAGGCAACGTCACTAAAGGGCTATGGAAGTGTGCCACCGGGGAGGCTGGCAGGTGGGGTAGGACCAACAATAATTCACAATTTCTCGGTGACAACTGGCCCAATAGAACCTCTAGAGGATTCGTTCCTGTGTTTTTTCTACCCCCAGATGACCACCTACCTAACTCATGTGCATGGGCCATGTCTAACACCTTACGCCTGTATGGTCCTGGCATCAGCAACTGCTCTATAAGCTCCCCTCTCACCTTGGTGACTCGGTATAGCAGCTCCACATTGACGGAAAAGTACAGGTGTCTGGTATCACCCCCCGGCTCTTGAGCAACACCATTAAGTACAGACACATTATCAAATGCCCCTTTAAAAGTTAAATCCCTGAGTTGGACAGTTCCAAAGTTTCCCTTGGACACTTCCAGCTGATGGATGTTGGCTTCAGGTGATGCTGCCTCATCCTCATCGCCCACAAGCACACACATGGGAAACCGTCCATTACAGCCTGCGGCAAGGTTTCTTCAGGGGCGATCTGACTGTTGTACAAGCAGCCAGGTGTCCCTGCTTTCCCCCACGTTTCCCAGAATAATGCAAAGTCCCTGCCGATTATTATTGGGAGCAACAAGTTTTTAATGACCCCCACTTCCTGAGCTGTGGTGCAATAGTCCATGTTTACATCCACCCGGGACACAGGATAGTTTTTAGCATCCCCAGGGATAGACCGGCCACCCACCACCTTCCCAGCAACCAGCTGTTAAGGGAATGTGGCCCTTATCAGGGTCACCAAACTTCCTGAGTCCAACAGTCCAAACACTTGCACCCCATTTATGGACACTGAGCATGCCTCAGGGCCCTCGCCATGTTGAGGAACAGGCTGGAGGCGGGGTAGGCCAAATAGGAGCAATGCCGGCCTATGTTGCAGTCCATTGGCTCAGAGTTCATGGGACACAGGGTGGCTATATGGCCATGGGCATGACATCTCCAACAGAGGATGGAAAGGAACTGATTACCCAGCTTTGATTCCGTGGCCTCCTGGGACTTTGGATGCCCACCGAGTGAGGAATTAGTCCCCTTCTTTTGGGAGCCATCCTCCCTTTGGGAACCCCAGAAAGGTGACCTAACCCCAGCTTGACCACTCAGGGAACCCTCTACCGTCCGTTACCTCTCCACTAGGTCCACCAGGTGATCTGCATTTTGAGGATCTCCCTGGGCAACCCTGGACTGAATCGGCTTTGGCAGAGAGTGGATAAACCGATCCATGACCACTCTCTCGACCATCTGGGCTTGGGAACAAGTCTCAGGCTGCAACCACTTCTGAATTAGGTGCAGAAGGTCAAACATTTGTGACCGGGGAGGTTTGTTCCTGTGGAGGTGGACTCATACCCTGACTGCCAGGATCTCAGCCTTAAGTTTGCTATACTCCTTAGCGTCTTGCAGGGCCAAATCAAAGTACGCCTTCTGTGGTTCCCCAGTCAGATGTGGCGCTAGAACCTCCACCTACTGCTCCGCTGGTAGTCTCTCACAGTCCGCCACCCTCTCAAACACGACCAGAAATGCCTCAACGTCATCCCCCAGAGTCATCTTTTAAAACGCCCCTCTAATGATTTTCCTCACCTGGGTTTTGTTGCTTCGGCCTGGAGGTGGTGCAGCTTCACTGACATGGACGGCCTCCTCCAAGAGTTTCATCTGTTCCTGCTGCTGTCGCTGCTGCATCTGTTGCTGTTGAATCTGGAATTGTTGTATTAACAATTTGTTGGTCTCCTGTTAAGCTTGCTGCTGATGTATATTCACCTTCACCAGTTGCTTTATCAGCTCCCCCATGCTGCCAGACGACTCTTGCTGGCTGGCAGCCTTCACCCAGGACATATAGCATGGAGAAGACCCCTGGAAGAATCTCTGAATCACAGGTCGCTGCTAGGAGTAATGTTGTCAGAGTATTACGCCACTTTTACGAACAGACAATAAAACATACAAAACTGAAGATAAAATAGATTTTACTGGAAAGAATGTTTGGAAACATTCTTTCCAGGATAGTGACTTGTATATAAGGCAAAATAAATAAGAGGAAAAAAATGCTCCTCCACACCTTGGGCTATGTTCACATGTAGCGTTTTTGCTCCGTTTTTGCATGTTCACATTACTTTCAATGGTGAAAAAAATATTAACAAGTAAATGTAGTTTTAACTTCTAAATACCTTTTCTGGCCCTGTGTTGTGTGAGACATGATCAGACACATCCTGTTTCATTTATGAAGAAGGGATTCTGAAAGTCACAAAGCCTATTTTTTCAGGGCCATCAGGTGGCCCTCACTATTTGTAAAGCGCCATCAGGTGGCCCTTACTATTGATATAGAGGGCCAGCAGTTGGCCATCACTATTGTCAGAGGGCCATCCAGAGGCCCTAGCTCTAATTTTAGAGGGCCAGCAGCCGGTCCTCACTAAGCATTTTTGGAGGGCCAGCAGTTGGCTATGCTTTCATAGCCATATATTGCTACTGTAATATAATGTATCCATCTGAGGTGGTCAAATTTTATTTTTCATATCAATACTGTAAAGTTTGAAACTTGGAAGGCCAGCAGGTGGCCCCCACTATTTTTAGAGGGCTAGCAGGCGTCTTGTGGACAGATGAGACCAAAATAGAGCTTTTTGTTAAAGCATCATTCATCTGTTTACTCTAAATGGATTGAGTCCTACAAATAAAAAAACACAGTACTTAGAGTCAAATATGGGGGAGGTTCAATGATATTTAGGAGTTCCTCTGCTGCCTCTTGCACTGGGTGCCTTAGGCATCATGAAATGTGAAGATTTCCTAAGGATTTTGGGTCACAATGTAGTGCCCAGTGTCAGAAAGCTGGGTTGGCATCCTAGGTCATGGGTCTAACAGCTGGACAATGACCCCAAATATACTTTAAAAAGCACCCAGAAGTGGATGGAAACAAAGCACTGGAGATTTCTGAAGTGGTAATTTCAGCTCCAGTAGCGTAAAGTCTCCTACCCGTACCTCTTACATACAGATGCTACAGAGAAACTGTAAATGAACACATTAAATAATTTAATTTTGCCTGCTTTGATAAACTACTGATAAACTCCGGAATAAACACTCATTTCCAGCAAATGATACCTAGCTCCTATCCCTATACTAAATGCTGCTAATAGCGGTATTAATACAGAATAGAATAGACGTTACCTTAATATTTTTTTTTGGGTTGCAGCAGCAAGGACTATAAGGCAATAATCCTTTCCTACATGCCTGTAATACGCAATCCCTACTATGACCGCTCACCATACACGAATTGCAGATAAGAGCGGTAATATTGCAGAATATAGAATGGATTTGAATTGACCTGGAAAATAGTTTTTCTTGTTTGTGGCAGCAACAAACCGTGGAGGAATGCAAGCAACCCTGCCTGCATTGATGAATTTTTGAGTACACATCATCGTAAAAAAACACAAATTTGCCAATGAGTGTATGGAAAAAAGCAATCAAGTTATGGGCTGTGGAAGAGATGTATGTCACCAGACTGAACATTCATTTCCAGCAGATGATACCTAGCACCTATCCCTGCACTAAACACAGCTAACCGCAGAATTAATAGGGAATATAATAGACGTTACCTTTTTAGGTTGCAGCAGCTAGGACTATAAGGCAATAATCCCTGACTAGATGCCTGTAATACGTTATCCCTACTGCGACAGCTCACCCTACATGAATTGCAGATAAGAGCGGTATTGCTAGTGAATATAATTGATTTGAATAAGCCCTGAAAAAAGCTATTAGTTTAACATAGTAGCATCAAGGACTCTTATTTCATCAACCTTGCTCTGGAATATAGTGGAGCGTTTAGCATCTACTCAGCCTGATATGGAGGAGACAAAGATTTTCTGTACTTACTGTGCAAAGTCTCCAGTCAGGGCTGTAAAATCCTGTATGCAGTGTGAGAACTCCTAATGTGATGACCACCTGACAGCCCACAACAAGGCACTGGATCATATACTAATAGAACCCACCGGCTCTTTTTGTTTCCAAAAATGTTCCCTCAACTAGAAAGTGGAGCCTCTGAAAAGCATTTTTTCCCATTAGTGTGTCTCATAGACTGGTAAAGCATGTGCACTAAGTGCAAGGAATGCTAAAAATTAGAAGGGTGCACTCTCATACTCCTTTGAAGAAATGTAGTGGAGGGCCTCAGAAATTTTTTTTCCCCATTTTTCAAGAGTGGGTATCCAAGACTGGTAATACGCATGCACTAAGTTCATGGGCTGAAAAGCATTTACCTCTGGTTGGTATACATATATATAAAAGAATATTAGAAGTAGGCCTCTAAAAATTATTAATGCGGGCATTAGTGTTGAGCAAGCATGCTCGACACTGCTCGGTACTCGCCCGAGCATCACGCTACTCGGGATGTTCGGCGAGGACCGAGCATTTCCGGGTTACTCGAGCGGGAGCTCGGGTCTCCGCCCTGCATGTTTGGCGCTCTTTACAGAGCCAATGAACATGCAGGGATTGCCAGCCAGACACTGTAATGCCGCAGCCATGTTGTTTGTGGGCATTACAGTGATTGGCTGGCCGCACAGCGTAACCTCGTGTATTTAAAACCGGGTCAGCCATCTTGGACACAGTCGCTCTGGATCAGACAGTGTAGGGACAGCGCTGCTGATTTAGGGAGAGATATATCCTGCAAAATAGTTAGTGTAGGGTCTGTAAAGGCTGCCAGATCAAACAAACAGTCCTTCTCACGACAAATATCCATCCCAGATATCAGGCAGGCTGGCTGTATAGGAGACGCAGTGGTTATATCAGCAAACGCTGCATTACAGTCCTGTGTGCTCTTGTTGCTGAAATTGCTGGACTTAGCTCCAGGTCTCGGGGGCCCGGAAAAATAATTTTTTTTTCATCTAAATCCTCTTTTTTTTTTCCTCCTTCACACTGTACAAATACCCGTCTTTTTAACCTTTTGGTGTCCCCCCCCCCCCCAAAAAAAAAAAGTTTGTCTCTGATTTTTCAGACACAAATATATCAGTTGAAAATAGTCTGGTGTAGGTCAGAGAAATAGAAGTGTGGTATTGCAGTTCCATGGGCCATTTATATCTAAAAAAACAGTTTGAGTGTGTCGCTCACTGTTCAGCCGCAAATATATATATTTAAAAATGTCTGGTATACACCAGTAAATTATAACTGTGGTTTTGCTGTTCCACTGTAAAAAATCTCTATTATCCTGCTTTTGGCATTTTTTGCCGTAAAAAAAAAAAGAATAATAGTGTCTCCCTGATTTTTCAAACACAAATATATCTGTTGAAGGGTGTAGGCCAGAGAGACAGAAGTGTGCTTTTGCTGTTCCACGGTAAAAAATCTCTATTATCCTGCTTTTGGCATTTTTTGCTGTAAAAAAAAAATAATAGTGTCTCCTGATTGTTCAGACACAAGTATATCTGTTGAAAATAGTCTGGTGTAGGCCCGAGAAATACAAGTGTGGTTTTGCAGTTCCACGGTTCAAACCTCCTGTATTATCCACTTTTGGGCCATTTGTATCTAAAAAAAACAGTTTGAGTGTGTCGCTCACTGTTCAGCCGCAAATATATATATATTTAAAAAAGTCTGGTATACACCAGTAAATTATAACTGTGGTTTTGCTGTTCCACGGTAAAAATCTCTATTATCCTACTTTTGGCATTTTTTTCCGTAAAAAATAAATAATAGTGTCTCCGATTGTTCAGACACAAAAATATCTGTTGAAAATAGTCTGGTGTAGGCCCGAGAAATACAAGTGTGGTTTTGCAGTTCCACGGTTCAAACCTCTGCATTATCCACTATTGGGCCATTTGTATCTAAAAAAAACAGTTTGAGTGTGTCGCTCACTGTTCAGCCGCAAATATATATATTTAAAAAAGTCTGGTATACACCAGTAAATTATAACTGTGGTTTTGCTGTTCCACGGTAAGAGATCTCTATTATTCAGCTTTTGGTATTTTTTCCGTAAAGAGAAACAGTAATAGTTTCTCCCTGATTGTTCAGATTGTTTAAAAGAGTCGGGTGTAGGCCAGAGAAATAGAACTGTGGTTTTCCTCGCCACAGGAAGTCGAGGCTGGCAATTTGTCACAAGAGGTGGACGATGACGAGACACAATTGCCAGGAAGTGAGGTGCGCAAATGGAAGAGGAGGAGGTGGTGGATGATCTAGTAACTGACCCAACGTGACAGGAGGACATGCAGAGTGAGGCCAGCAGCACACAGGGGGAGGGAGACAGAGTACCCCAACAGGCAGGAAGAAGCAGTGTGGTGGCTGCAGACAGAAGGCGGGCAACCGTTGCTGTAACACCAACACGAGGAACGTTGCCAGTACAAGCAGTAGGTCTTCCAGAGTCTGGAATTTTTTTAAAGACTCTGCTGATAACCCCAAAAAGGCAATTTTTACCACCTGCCATGCCAGCATCAGCAGGGGTGACAAAACTACCAGCCTGACCACCACCAGCATGATCAGGCACATGACAGCAAAGCACCCGACTTTGTAGGGCGAACCCCAGGGTCCACGACCAGTGTCAGCGGGTGTCACCACTGCTTCTTCCACTGTTGTGCATGAAATAGAACCCCCTGTTGTGTGTGCAAGGCAATCCCCTGTCCATACTGCATGCAAAGATGCCCCCTCCTCTCAGTCTTCACTTGTTATGGCAGTTTCTCAAGAAACAGCATCAATGTCCACGTCCCACCGCAGCGTTCACTTGTCCATATCCCAGACCTGTGAACGAAAGCTGAAATTCGCAGCTAACGCCCCACAGGCCACAGTCCTAAATTCGCACATTTCACAACTGCTTGCATTGGAAATGTTGCCTTTTAGGCTGGTGGAGACGGAATCTTTCCGCAACCTTATGGCGGTGGCCGTCCCTCGGTACTCGGTCCCCAGGCAACACTATTTTGCCTGGTGTGCCATCCCCGCACTACATAAGCATGTGTCCCAAAACATCTGCCGTGCCCTCAACAACGCAGTTACTGGGAGAGTCCACCTGACAACGGACACGTGGACAAGTGCTTGTGGCCAGGGACTTTACATCTCCCTGACGGCACACTGGGTAAACATAGTGGAAGCCGGGACCCAGTCGGACCTTGGGACGGAACACATCCTCCCCACATTGCGGGCCCTATGTCAGTCAGAGTTGCCCCCACAGTGTACAGCTCCTGTGCATCATCCTCCTCCTCCTCCTCATGCTCAGCCTCCATCTCAGATATCACCACATCAGTTACAAGCTGGAAGCACTCCTGTACTGCCTCCGCCAAGCGGCAACAGGCTGTGCTGAAACTCATAAGCTTAGGTCAGAAACCTCACAATGCTTGTGAGTTGTGGACAGCTGTGAAAGAGCAGGCAGATCTGTGGCTGAGACCGCTGAACCTACATCCAGGCATGGTCATGTGTGACAATGGCTGTAACCTGGTGGCGGCTCTGAGGTGAGGTGAGATCACACACGTACCATGCCTGGCTCATGTGCTTAACCTCGTAGTTCAGCTGTTTCTTAAATCGTACCCCGAGTTGTCAGATCTACTCGTCAAAGTACGCTGCCTGTCAGCTCATTTTCGCAAGTCGGCTACAGCTTCGCCGCCCTTTCTATGTTGCAGCAGCATTTGCAGCTTCCGTCACACCGACTGTTGTGTGATGTCCCCACACGTTGGAACTCTACCCTCCACATGTTGCAAAGGATTTGTGAGCAGAAGAGAGCAGTTGTGGAGTACCAGCTGCAACAAGGCCGTCGATATTCAGGTCAGACTCCACACATAAGACCTCAGGAGTGGACCTGGATGTCTGACATCTGTACCATCTTGACAAACTTTGAGGAGTCCACCCAGATGGTGAGTGGCGATGACACCATCATTAGCATCAGCATTCCACTTGTCTGTCTTTTGCAACGCTCTCTGCAGAGAATTAAAGAGGAGGCATTGCAGCCAGAGTATGATGAGATGGATAAAGAAGCCATAGCGGTCGATTACACACAGCCCTGCCTCATCTCATCCCAACATGCATTGGGGGACAATGAGGGAGAGGAGGAGGAGGAGGAACAGGAGCTTGTATCATGCGCTGTAGATGGTAGTACCTGTGCAACTGTAATACCGTCGGTTCAGCGTGGGTTGCCTGAGGACAGGGGGGAGTAGGAGGAGGAGGAGGAAGAGAGCATGGTCAGTTGTCATCTTGGTGAGGACACGGAAGTCTTGCCCGTTACCAGTCTGGCATACATGGCTAACTTTATGTTACGCTGCCTTAACCGTGACCCTCACATTGTCAAAATGTTGGGTGACAGTCATTACTGGTTGGTGACACTTTTAGACCCCCGCTACAAGGAGAACTTTCACTCTCTTATTCCTGAGGTGGAGAGGTCTACAAAAATGGGCCAGTACCAGAAGGCCCTTGCTGCAGAACTGTTAAAAAAGTTCCCATCTGAACACGCTAGCGGCAGAGGTCACAGTTCGTTGACCAACCAAGGCGTACAAGCGAGAGAGAGGCAACTCCAATCCAGCTGAGGCAGGGGAACACTGTCAACATTTTGGGACAGTTTTCTGAGACCCGCCCAGCTTACAGGCCTTGAGGCGTGGGGTACTCTAACAAGGAGTGGAAAGTTTCAAAAGATGGTGAGGGAGTACCTTGCCAACTGTACCAGTGCCCTCCGTGATTCCTCTGTGCCTTTTAATTAATGGGTATCCAAGCAGGACACTTGGAATGAACTCACTCTGTACGCCTTGGAGGTCCTGGCCTGCCCTGCCGCTAGCGTGTTATCGGAGCGTGTTTTTAGTGCCGCTGGGGGAATTATAATTGATAAGCGCACTCGCCTGTCAACTGACAATGCTGACAAGCTGACCCGTATCAAAATGAACAATGGCTGGATTGGTCCAGACTTCTCATCACCACCAAATGACAGCAGAGTAACATAAAGTCAAATCCACTGTGTTTTTTCGGGAGGTGTATTCACATGCACCGCTTCACACCCAAACATGGGTATACGCTTCCTCATTTCGGCTGTTTTATGTTCTTCTCCTTATCCTCAGCCTCCACTACCACTGTACAACCAGGGTGACTGTGGTCCGTGTAGCCATTATTGAAAGTTCCTCCGCCCTTATTTTTGTCAGCTTTTGCTTGGAAGGCATAAGCAAAGACTGTGGGAGACCCACTCCCCAATAATGGGAATAATATTTTTAAGATGCTGTACTGTATGGCTCTTGTAAGGGGCATTAAAAGCGTCTTGTCAAGCTACTGCGACCTTCACCACTTTTCCGAGGGGCATTAAAAGCGTCTTGTTAAGCTTCTGTGACCTCCACCACTTTTCTGAGGGGCATTAAAAGCATCTTGTTAAGCAACTGGGACCTCCATGTCTCTTCTGAGGGGCATTAAAACCATCTTATTAGGCTACCTCGACTTCCACGTCTCTTCTGAGGGGCATTAAAAACGTCTTGTTAAGCTACTGGGACCTCCACGTCCCTTCTGACGGGCATTAAAAGCGTCTTGTTAAGCTACTGGGACAGCCACCACTTTTCCAAGGGGCATTAAAACAGTCTTGTTAAGCTACTGGGACCTCCACGTCTCTTCTGAGGGGCATTAAAACCGTCTTGTTAAGCTACTGCGACCTCCACCACTTTTCCGAGGGGCATTAAAGGCGTCTTGTTTTGCTACTGGGACCTCCACGTCTCTTCTGAGGGGCATTAAATGCATCTTGTTAAGCTACTGGGACCTCCACCCCTTTTCCGAGGGGCATTAAAACCATCTTGTTAAGCTACTGGGACCTCCACGTCTCTTCTGAGGGGCATTAAAAGCGTCTTGTTAAACCACTCTGAACTCCACAGCTCTTCCAAGGGGCATTGAAATGTTGTTTTTAATTAACTCTAACCTCCATGACTCTTCGAACGGGCATTGCATTTCCTCCTAATTTTTGGCAGCTTTTGCTTGGAAGGCATAAGCAAAGACTATGGGAGACCCACTCCCCAATAATGGGTATAATGTTTGTAATATGCTGTACTGCATGGCTCTTGTATGGGGTATTGCAAGTTCCTCCATCCTAATTTTTGGCAGCTTTTGCTTGGAAGGCATAAGCAAATACTATGGGAGACCCACTCCCCAATCATGGGAATAATGTTTGTAATATGCTGTTCTGCATGGCTCTTGTAAGGTACATTGCAAGTTCCTCTGTCCTAATTTTTGGCAGCTTTTGCTTGCAAGGCGTAAGCAAATACTATGGGAGACCCAATCTCCAATCATGGGAATAATGTTTGTAATATGCTGTACTGCATGGCTCTTCTAAGGGTCATTGCAAGTTCCTCTGTCCTAATTTTTGGCAGCTTTTGCTTGGAAGTCATAAGCAAATACTATGGGAGACACACTCCCCAATCATGGGAATAATGTTTGTAATATGCTGTACTGCATGGCTCTTGTAAGGGGCATTGCAAGTTCCTCCTTCCTAATTTTTAGCAGCTTTTGCTTGGAAAGCATAGGCAAAGACTATGGGAGACCCACTCCCCAATAATGGGAATAATGTTTGTAATATGCTGCACTGCATGGCTCTTGTAAGGGGCATTGCAAGTTCCTCCGTCCCAATATTTGGCAGCTTTTGCTTGGAAGGCATAAACAAATACTATGGGAGACACACTCCCCAATCATGGGAATAATGTTTGTAATATGCTGTACTGCATGGCTCTTGTAAGGGGCATTGCAAGTTCCTCCGTCCTAATTTTTGGCAGCTTTTGCTTGGAAGGCATAAGCAAAGACTATGTGAGACGCGCTCCCCAATAATGGGATTAATGTTTGTAATATGCTGTACTGCATGGCTCTTGTAAGGGGCATTGCAAGTTCCCCTGTCTTAATTTTTGGCAGCTTTTGCTTGGAAGGCATAAGCAAATACTATGGGAGACACACTCCCCAATAATGGGAATAATGTTTTTAAGATGCTGTACTGTATGGCTCTTGTAAGGGGCATTAAAACCATCTTGTTAAGCTACTGAGACCTCCACCACTTTTCTGAGGGGCATTAAAACCGTCTTGTTAAGCTACTGTGACCTCCACGTCTCTTCCAAGGGGCATTCAAACCGTCTTGTTAAGCTACTGGGACCTCAACGTCTTTTCCGAGGGGCATTAAAACCGTCTTGCTAAGCTACTGTGACCTCCACGTCTCTTCAAGGGGGCATTAAAAGCATCTTCTTAAGCCACTCTGAACTCCACAGCTCTTCCAAGGGGCATTGAAATATTGTTTTTAATTACCTCTAACCTCCACGACTCTTCCAACGGGCATTGCATTTCCTCCTAATTTTAGTCAGCTTTTGCATTTCAATGCAAAGGCGAAAACTAATGGAGACCCACTCCACAATAATGGGTAGAAGGTTTTTAGTACTCTGTAATCCACCTCTGTTTCTAGGGGCATTGCAGTTCCTCAGAATTTTTGGAAAGCCTTCCATTCACTGCTTAGGCCAACAGTGTACAGGAGACCCATTAGCTATAAATGGAAAAAATGGTTTAGTTAAGGCCCTCTGACCTCCATGTCATTTCCAAGGGGCATTGGAGTGCCCCTAAATTTTTGGTAGGCATTGCACTCACTGTATGTCCTATAACTGTAGCCGAACTGCTCCTTTTGTTACAGAAACATATCCTACAAGACATATTTGTTTGACTGGCCTGATATTGATGTGAATGGTCCCTGTTCCTCCTGTTCTTTCTCCTTTGCCACTACCTCATCCATCATTTATCACCTGAAGCTTTGTTTTAACGGGAGTCATAGAACTGGGATAGTAGTAGGAAAACATCCAGCAATCCTCGGAGGAGGTAGGATATGCGCCAAAACGCTGACCACCTCAGGCCTTGCCGCTACTACATACATGCGCTTACATTCCCAGAAAACAAAGCAGATGCTAACTTCTATCATCATCATCATGCTCCTCACCTTGGCACTCTCAACTGCCCTGATGGAGAAGACAGGGCCCACCGGAGGAGTCTGGTTCTCTGCCCTAAAGCAGGCCAGGCTAAGAAAAGTGTGTGGGGGGAAGTTGACTGGAGAAATAGGGGCGGCTGGGGACCATTTATGGACACCCGGCTGCCCCCAGGCGGCTGGGGACCGTGTGTGGACACCTGATCGCGGGGTGGCTGGGGACCAAGTATGGACACCCGGCCGCCCCCTGGCGGCTGGGGACCGAGTGTGGACACCCGGCCTCCGGGCAGCAGGGGACTGAGTATGGATACCAGGCCGCCAACGATGCCATGACGTGGTGGCCATATTCCGCTTCCACATGCCTAAAAGGCCCAATTTCAAGTGCAAGCAAGCAAGCAGTATGGTATTGCAGCCTGGGGGTGGGTGGGTGGTTGGCTGCAAAATTGTGCTTGCATTGCAAGGAATGGGGGAGGTACAATTGAACACTGCCCTGAGACAAGAACTTGCACGGGGATAGTTGCAAGTCTACATCTTCTGATGCGGCAAGGATGACTTCTGATGAGCGCACTTTTAGTCAGTGACCTGGGTGTCAGAGATGCTTCAAGGGGTATTCCCCATGTTGTTCCCATGTCTTTTCAGCACTGTATGCATGTGTCACACAGCACATGGGCAGATAAGGTTGTAAAATGTTAAAATGACATTTACCGGTGAATGCATTTGTCACGGTTGAAAGCAATAGAAAAGTGTAAAAACGCATACAAAAATGCTACTTGTGAACATAGCCCAAGGTGTGGAGGAGTATTTTTTTTTGGTGATTTATTTTACCTTATACACAAGTCTTTACCCTGGAAAGGAACTTCCTTAACATATTTCACAGGAAAGCACTTTCAGTTTTGTTTTTGAATGTTTTATTGTGAGCCCTTAACAGTGGCTTAATACCTCTGATCACATTGTGACAGCAGTGACCTGGGGGTCAGAAATGCTTACTGGGGCGATCCCCATGCTGTCCCCATGTCATTTGAGCACTGTCACTATCGTTTTGGGCACTTGTTAGGCTTTTAAAAGACTGCCAGGGGTGCCGCCGCAAAATTGCTCGGGTCTCCCATAGACTAACATTGGGCTCGTTGCTCGGGTCGAGCACCCGAGTATCATGGCGAGCTCGGCCCGAGCTTCGAGCACCCGAGCATTTTAGTGCTCGCTCAACACTAGCGGGCATCATAAACACTCTTAAAAAATTTATAGCGAGGGTGGCATGATCACCCTGTTTATATGGTGGTGGAGGAGGAGAAGTAGGAGGACGACATAAAAAAGACGAAATCCTGAAGCGTATACCCATGTTTGTGTGGGAAGGGGTGCATGGGAATAGACCCGAAAAAAAAACCCACTGGATTTGAGTTTATGTTTTCTGCTGTCATCCCGTGGTGTTAAGAATTCTGGGCCAATGCAGCCCTTATTCATTTTGATAAGAGTCAACCTGTCAGCATTTTCAGTTGACAGGCGGATGCGCCTATCAGTTATAATACCCCTGGCTGCACTAAAAACCTGCTCTGACAAAACACTAGTGGCAGGGCAGGCCAGGGCCTCCGCGGTGTAGAGAGTCAGTTTCCCTCCTTGACAGAGTACCCCACGCATTAGGCATGAGAGGGTTTGAGAAAACTGTTCCAGACCTTTGATAGTGTTCCCCTGCCTCTGCTGCATCTGATGTGTGTCGCCCTTGTCTCTACTCCTTGGTTGTCCAAGGAACTGTGACCTCTGCCGCTAGCATTGTTAGACAAGAATTCTTTTAATAAATCTTCAACTAGGGCCTTCTGGTGCTCATCATTTAAGTAGACCTCTCCACCACAGGAAGGAGAGATGTAAAGTTCTTCTTGTAGCGTAAAAGGCTGACCAACCAGTAATTAGTTTTGGCCAAAATGCGTACAAAGCAAGGGTGAAGGGAAAGGCAGCGCAACATAAACTCAGCCATGTGTGCCAGGCTGCCAAGAGCCAATACTTCCCTCTTCCCACCAAGATGACCAACTGTTCATCTTCTCCTCCTTGTCCTCCTCCTCATCCTCCTCCTTACCCTCCTTCTCCTCCTCATCTTCATGCCATCCACGTATCAGGTTAGCTAAAGCTGACAATGAATTAAGGCTTGCAAGAGATGTCAAAAGCAATAAAAAAGGATTTTGGGGGTATGTCAAAAGTAAAAGAAAAGTCAAAGATGCTATAGGATTTTTACAGGATGAAAATGGAGAAATGGTAAGAGTGGATGTTGAGAAGGCCGAACTTTTTAATTACTATTTTGCATCTGTTTTCTCTCAGAAAGAAAATGTAACATCAACTGATCTTCACTGTCCTTTTAAAGGAATAGAGGAATCAAAGTTATCTGTAAACAGAAAGATTGTGAGGGAATATTTAGCTAACATAAATGAGTTCAAGTCTCCAGGTCCAGATGAATTACACCCCAGAGTACTGAAGGAGATCGTAGAAGAAATTTTAGAACCACTCTCCATAATCTTTGAAAATTCTTGGAGAACAGGAGAAGTCCCAGAAGACTGGAGAAGAGCAAATGTTGTTCCTGTCTTCAAAAAGGGGAAGAAGGTGGACCCAGGGAACTATAGGCCGGTGAGTCTGACTTCTATACCAGGAAAGATCTTTGAACAAATTATTAAACAACATGTATGTAAGTACATGGATAAGAATGAAGTGATTAACCAGAGTCAGCATGGGTTTGTAACTAACAAGTCATGTCAGACTAACTTAATTTCCTTCTATGACAGAATCACTGACTGGGTGGATCAGGGAAATGCTGTAGATATAGTATATCTTGACTTCAGCAAAGCATTTGACAAAGTATCTCACACCATCCTTATTGAAAAAATGACCAAGTATGCAATGGACCAGGCAACTGTTAGGTGGATTCATAACTGGCTTAGTGATCGGACTCAAAGGGTGGTTGTAAATGGCTTCACATCCAGCTGGATGAATGTCTCAAGTGGGGTACCACAGGGCTCCGTCCTGGGACCTGTATTGTTCAACATCTTTATCAATGATTTAGATGAAGGAATTGAGGGTAAACTGATTAAATTTGCTGATGACACAAAGCTAGGAGGGATAGATAATACTAGAGAAGAGAGAGAGAGGATTCAAAAAGACCTAAATAAACTGGAGCAGTGGGCAGCAACCAACAGAATGGTTTTTAACAGGGAAAAATGCAAAGTACTACATCTGGGCAATAAAAATGAAAAAAGCATATACAGAATGGGAGGAATAGAGCTAAGCAACAGTACATGTGAAAAAGACTTAGGTATACTAATAGATCATAGACTAAACATGAGTCAACAGTGTGATGCAGCAGCAAAAAAGGCAAATACAATTCTGGGGTGTATTAACAGAAGCATACAGTCTAGATCACGTGAAGTCATTATCAGTCTTTACTCCTCTTTGGTCAGACCTCATCTGGAATACTGTGTACAGTTTTGGGCACCACATTTTAAAAAAGACATAGACAAACTGGAGCAAGTTCAGAGAAGAGCGACCAGAATGGTGACTGGTCTGCAAACCATGTCCTATGAGGAACGGTTGCAGGATTTGGGAATGTTTAGCTTGCAAAAAAGAAGACTGAGAGGAGACTTAATAGCTGTCTACAAATATGTCAAGGGCTGTCACATTGTAGAAGGATCATCTTTATTCTCATTTGCACAAGGAAAGACTAGAAGCAATGGGATGAAACTAAATGGGAGGAGACACAGATTAGATATTAGAAAAAACTTTTTGACAGTTAGGGTGATTAATGAGTGGAACAGGCTGCCACGAGAGGTGGTGAGTTCCCCTTCAATGGACGTCTTCAAACAGAGGCTGGACAGACATCTGTCTGAGATGATCTAGTGAATCCTGCTTTGAGCAGGGGGTTGGACCAGATGACCCAGGAGGTCCCTTCCAACTCAACCATTCTATGATTCTATGATTCTATGATCCACGCTGAAGAGAAGGGATGAAGGTGGTGTGGGTTGTACCGTCTGTAGCGCAGGCAACCAGCTCCTGTTCCTCCTCCTCCACATTATCACCCAATCCTACATTGAGAAGATGAGATGATCCTGGGCTGTATGGCATCACCCTGTATAGTTTCTTGCTCCATCTCAACTTGCTCCACCTGTAAAGCCTCCTCTTTAATTGTCATCAGCGAGCATTTCAGTTGACAGAGAAGTATGATAGTTATGCTGATTATGGTGTCATCGCCGCTCAACATCTTGGTGGAGTCCTCAAAGTTTTGCAGAACTGCAGAGATGTCAGACATCCATGCTCACTCATCAGCTCTTATGTGCTGAAGCTGACCAGAAAACCGACGGGCATGTTGGAACTGTTATTCAACTATTGCCCTCTGCTGCTCACAAAGCATTGCCAACATATCTAATGTTGAGTTCCAACAGGTGGTGACATCGCACACCAGTTGGTGAGCTGTAATTTGCTGCTGGAGCATTGCCAACGCAGTGGGAGCTGTAGCTGACTTGAGGAAATGAGCACACAAGTGGCATACTTTGACAAGTACCTCAGGCAGTTCTGGGTAGGTATTGAGAAACCGCTGAACCAATAAGTTGAGCACGTGGGCCAGGCTTCAGAACCGCCACCAGGTTATAGCCATTGTCACACACGACCATGACTGGATGTAAGTTTAGGGGTGAGAGCCACAGATCAGTCTGGTCTGTTACACATTTCAACAACTCCATGGTGGTGTGCGGTTTGTCACCTAAGCAAATTAGTATCAGCAGAGCCTGTTGCCACTTGTTTGAGGCAGTGCTGCAGTGCTTCCAGCTTGCGACAGATGTTGACGTTTTGGAGATGGATGGTGAGAAGGAGGAGGAGGTGCTGGAACTGCTTCAGTATGTGGGAGAAACCCTGATTGAACCAGGGCCTGCAATCCTCAGCGTTGGTAGCACGTGTTCTGTCCCAGGGTCCGACTGGGTCCCGGCTTCCACAATGTCCACCCAGTGTGCCATCATGGAAATGTAGCATCCCTGGCCACAAGCATTTGTCCATGTGTCTGTGATTTAGTGGACCTTCCCAGTAACAGCATTGATCAGGGCATGGCTGATGTTATGGGACACATGCTTGTGTAAGGCAGAGACGGCACACCGAGAGAAATAGTGTCAGCTGGGGATCGAGTACAGAGGGATGGCTGCTGCCATGAAGTTGTGGAAAGTTTCCATCTCTACAAGCCTAAACGGCAATATTTTCAGTACAAGTGTGACGTCCTCATTCTCGAAAAAGCCCTTTAGTTTACCCTGGGTGATGGGGGACTCGGAGTCGGGTCCTGTCATGGAGAGATGGGGTGCAGCCGTGGCCCGGACCTGACCCATGCTCAGGGCCGTCACATTAAAAAGAGATGGTGTGGGCTCATCCGGGTTGAGTGGCTGATTAACGACTACGCCACCTGTGGCACCTGGTGAAGGCCACCAGTGCCGCTGCAGTCCGCTGAGGCATGTGTTACGGCGGCCAGAGTTATTACTACTCCCCAAAGGCGGAGCAAGGCCTCAGGGCAGAGGGACAGGATGGAGGGGGGTAGTAGTAGAGGAGAACGGGCGCCGCATCGTGCGGTGTAGCGCACTTCCAAGGCTTTACTCACTTTAGAGATGGCAGAAGGAAGGCGATTCACTGCGTCCTGCAGAGTGCTGCGGTCACCAGGGATGGGGGTCCAACAACCTCCGAGTAAGTCCAGCATTCAGTCGAGACCCTACTGCAGAGTGTTCCTGAACTACAGACCGAATCCTTTCCTGTCTGTGTGTGTGCAAATAGGCCGGATCTTCCTCTGAACTCCTCTCAGAACAAGGGCACGGGTGGCAGCTCCGCTCCGTACGATACCCGGTGGGATCCTCAGGGCCTACTGGGCTTTCCCGTCCAAGACGTAGAGTAGCAAGGTCGGGTGTCGGGGGCCGGTACCCCTCTTGCAGCTGGAGTCCCTCTGAATATATCAGCATGGCGAGGACAGGTGGCGTACACTGCTCCGTCTGCATCCTGCCTGGGATCCATTTGCTATGGAGCCACACTCTTAAGCTCCGGGCCTTCTTGGTCTTGGTCCTTGGCCGGGTTGAGACATTCCTGGTCTACAACCTACCTCTCGTCCCAAGTCCAGGGTACGAGGGCTGTGTCCCTTGCCGGTGCAGGCCCACACAGGATCTGCGTTCCGGGAGGAAGGTCACAGTTACACACAGTATTTGACAGCACAGAAGAACAGCCGAAAGACCTGACTAACAAGGACCAAGAACCAAGATGGCTTTTTATTAAATATGAAATTTAAAGTGTAACAAACTTGTAAGTCCTCCACCCTCACCCACTAACTGGTTCCCCTAACTCTTGGTTCCCCAGTCTCCCTGTAACCAGGGGAGCAGCACCTAGTGCATACTTGCCCCCTCTGGTGAAGTGTGGTGTCGGATGCAAAAGGTTGGGTCACGACTATCACACTGTCCTTACCTCAGAGGAGGAACACTACACTCCATTAGAGAAGTGCAGCATCCCTGTGGCGGTCGAATCCTCAGGGGCGCCACACAAGCAGTCTGGAAATGTGGCCGCTTAAAATTGTGGCCTGTAGGTGGGTGGCTACGTATTTAAACTTGCTTTCCAAAGACTGGGGTAGGGACAACTAAACACTTCCTTGAAACAAAGACATGGACGTGGTTGCTGATGGACCCTAGCATTCGGCCCGACTAGTCGGGTGCTTTGCTGTCATATGTCTAAGCATGCTGGTGATGGTCAGGCTGGTAGTTGTGCTGCCCCTGCTGATGCTAGCATGTAAGATGCTGCAAATAGCCGTTTTTGGGTTGACTGGTCAGTCTTTAAAAAGTGCCAAACTTGGGAACATCTAACCCTTGGCCTGGCAACTTCCCACGTGTTGGTAGTTGGTGTTCTGGGGAACAGTTGCCTACCTTGTGTCTGTGGCCGCCCCACTGCCTGTTCCTGCCTGATGTGCTATGAATCCCTTCCCCTCTGCCTTGCTGTCCTCGCTCTTCTTGTCACTTTCCCAGGTTGGGTCAGTGACTTCATCGTCGATCACCTTGTCTTCCATTTCCGCATCCTGGTCCTCCTCCTGACTTGCTGACCTAACAATATCACTTGATGGCAATTGTATCTCATCATCATCCACCTCTTGTGGCAGTAATTGCAGTTTCCCAAATTCGCCTTCTTGTGAGAGTGGCTGCTCAAATATTTGGGCATCGCTATCTGCGATCTCCTCATGTCCCGCTTGAAACGGTCAGGATGAGAGGCCAGAATCTATAAATGGAAATGTGAACAGCTCTTCAGAGTGTCCAATTGTGGGATCCGTTGTCTCTGGGCTCTCTGCATGGATGGAGGAAGGGAGTATCAGGGTGAGGATTATGTGGTCCAGAATCACAGCTACTGAGGCTGGACTGTGTGGAATACAAAGTGGTGCTGGCAAGTTGACTAGAAGCATTATCTGCTATCCAACCAACAATCTTTTCACACTGGTCTGGCTTCAAGAGCGGTGTTCCGCACCCCCCTCAAAAGTGGGACAGGAAGTTAGGTCAATATGATGTGTGTGTTTTGTTGTGCTCTCGCGGGCATAGCTTCAACTTGCCCACCACCTCGGCTTCTGCACTCACCATCAGCATCACGTCCACTTCTTAATCCATTATTGGGCACCTCGCCCATTTTAAATTGCATATGATATTTCCCTGCTGAAAAACTTGGCAGGATTAGTATGAAAGAAACATTGGCCCACCTCAGATGGACTTGTTACACTGCAGTAGCAATATAGTGATGCTATTGCTAACCAACCAAGTCTGGCTCTATGTTTTTAACGCACAACTGGTGCAGTTTAAATGGTGTATAATATTTCAATGCTGAGAAAACTTTGCAGGATTTGTATCGCAGGAAATTTTGCAAACCTCAGATGGACTTTTTTCACAGCTTGAACTATATAGCGAGACTATTGAAACCAGCTAAATCTGACTGTATGCTTTTAACGCACAAATTGAGCAGTATAAATAGCGTATTATTTCTCTTTTCACAACAATTTGCAGGATTAACAGCAAAAAGAATATTAGTATCCCTGAGAAGGGCTATTGACATGAGTTGCAGCAGAAAGGATGTGAAATTTACCCTATCCTGTCCTACACTATCCCTTCGTCACAATCTCTCCCCAAGTGCACTAAAAACATTATTAATAATGTATTTAATGAGCCCTAATAAGAGCTGCTGTTGCAGTTGAAAGAAATAAAAGTGGTGTTGAATCGCTGCCTATATACAGCTAAACACTGTCCTTAGTTCAGCAGCACCTCTCCCTTCTCTGCCTGTTTCCGTTGGTAGACTGTAACGACCATAGTCTTATATAGACCCGATGATGCTATGCGGCCAGCCAATCACAGTAGTGCCACTACCAATATGGCTACGGCATTACAGTGACTGACAGGCAATCCCCCCATGTTTATTTGCTGTCTAACAAGCAGCAGACATGTGGGGTGGGGCCTCTTACTTGCGCCTGAGCATTCAAAAAATACTTGCCGGGTAATGAGCATCTTGAGCACACTGATGCTCCAGCATCACTGGTATGGCTTTGCTAACAAGGAGAGTTTGAGCTTTTGTCTGTACACACTATTTCACACAGGTGTCTGTTGTACAACACTTTGCATTACATTTTTATATTCACTGAGTTTCTTTTGTCTTAAATTATTCTGATATTTTGTATCCTGCAGCCTCACTCAATCTCTCACTGAGAGATTTGCTTGTTTATAGTTAGCATAGATATTCCACAACATATATCTATATCCATCTGAACTAACCGTCCTTCTGAGGACTAATCCAGCTGCATATAAGCAGTGCTGGGCAGGCAGGCAGTGTATGTGGCAGACTGCAGTGTATGATACAGCACAAGAAGGTCCACTGAACGTCCTGTCTGCTGCTTCTGTAATAATTACAGATATTTGTAGACATAGCCCCACATATCAGGGGCCAGGGCAATTTTTTTTTATCTTAATCCTGGTTATTTGTTTAAAAAGCAATCCAGAGTACACAATTTTTCTTCTCCATTTGCTCACTGCAGAATAAAGCCAGATCTGTTCCATATTTCAGCGATAAAAATCCAGAAATTTCAGTCAAGCTATTCTCACTAGGTGTCTGTGAAGAATAGTATTAGTAAATTACAGGCCTGCTATTTAAAACCGTGGTTCTCTGTCAGACATTTCACCTGTAAGACTGTTCCAAAATCAGACATTTCTTCCATTTTCATTTCGTTGCAGTGTGTCGGTCAAGCTATTCACACTAGGTGTCTGTGAAGAATAGTATTAGTAAATTACAGGCATGCTATTTAGAAAGGTGTTTCTCTTACAGACATATCACCTATAACAGTGTTCCAAAATCAGCCATTTCTCCATTTCCATTCTGTTGCAGTGTGTCGGTCAAGCTATTTATTTTAATAAATTACAGGCCTGCTATTTAAAATTGTGGATCTCTGTCAGACGTATCACATATAACTGTGTTTCAAAATCAGCCATTTCTCGTGAACGTGGAAAATATTGTCCGCCATTAAAAATTGGCAAGGTGCATGGCAAGGGACGGTGGAAGTCGACGCGATGGTGATGGTGCATGCAGAGGCCGAGGACGTGACCATGGGCAAGCTGAAATTGTGCCACAACAAACACCCACATCTTATCGCTCGACCTTCCTGTCCCAATTAATAGGGGACTACAGTACACCACTATTAAACCCAGAGCAGTGTCAAAAGGTTGTTGGTTGGATAGCAGAAAATACTTCCAGTTACTTTGCCACCATCACCCTGTCTTCCACATGGTCAAGTCTCAGTATCTGTGAGTCTGGACCGCATATTCCTCACCCTGATCTTCCTTCCTCTCACCATGTCGAGTGCCCAGAGACAACTGATCCCACACTTGGACACTCCGAAGAGCTATTCACTTTTCCATTTATAGATTTGGGCCTTTAGCCCGGCCACCCTCAAGCGAGTCAAGAGGAGAACGCGAGTAGCGATGCCCTAATATTGGAGCAGCCACAGTCACACAAAGGCAACGGTGGGAAAGTGCAATTACTGTCGCAAGAGGTGGATTGGATGATGATGATGATGATGAGACACAATTGCCAGAAAGTCAGGAGGAGGACCAGGGTGCGGTAGTGGAAGACGAGGTAGTGGATGATATAGTAACTGACCCAACCTGGCATGTGGACATACAGAGCAAGGACAGCAACACACAGGGGGAGGGAGGATTAGCACCACAAAAGGCAGGAAGAAGCAGTGTGGTGGCCGCAGACACAAGGTGGGAAAGCGTTCCTCGAACCGCTAACACATTGGAAGATGCCAGTGCAACTGTTAGGTCTTCCCGAGTCTGGTTATTTTTTAAAAACTCTGCAGATAACCCCAAAAAGGCCATTTGCACCTCCTGCCAGGCCAGCATCAGCAGGGGTAGCAAAACTAGCAGCCTGACCACCACCAGCATGATCAGGCACATAGCAGCAAAGCACTCGACTAAGTGGGCCGAACCCCAGAGTCTAGCAACAGTGTCTGCGGGTGACACCACAGCTTGTTCCGCTGTTGTGCGTGCAAGGCAATCCCCTATCCATGGCGTATGCCAAGATGCCACGTCTGCCTCCTTGTCCCAGCTCAGCGTTCAGTTGTCCCTACCCCAGTCCTTGGAACGCAAGCGCAAATAAGCAGCCAATGCCCCACAGGCCACACTATTAAATTAATACATTTCGCGAATGCTTGCTCTCAAAATGTTGCCTTTTAGGCTCGTGCAGATGGAAGCTTTCCACAACCTGATGGCAGCGGCCGTCCCTCGGTACTTGGTCCCCTGCCACCACTATTTCTCCCGGTGTGCCATCCCCACATGAGCACGTGTCCCACAACATTAGACGTGTCCTCTGTTACTGGGAGAGTCCACCTAACCACGAACACGTGGACAAGTGCTTGTGGGCAGGGACGGTACATCTCGCTGATGGCACACTGGGTAAATATAGTGGAAGCCGGGACCCAGTCGGACCTTGGGACGGAACAGGTCCTCCCGACGCCGAGGATTGCGGGCCCTGGGTCAATCAGGGTTGCCCCGACATTCTACAGCTCCTGCACCTCCTCCATTAAGCCTCCATCTCCACAATGACCACATCAGTCGCAAGCTGGAAGCACTGCAGCACTGCCTTGGCCAAGCGACAACAGAGTGTGCTGAAACTAATATGCTTAGGTGACAAACTGCACAACGTTGAAGATTTGTGGACAGGTCTGAAAGAGCAGGCAGATCTATGGCTGACACCGCTGACCCTACAGCCAGACATGGTCGTGTGTGAAAATGGCCAGAACCTAGTGGCAGCCCTGAGGAGAGGGGAGCTCACACACGTACCATGCATGGCCCATGTGCTTAACCTCATGGTTCAGCGGTTTCTCAAAACCTACCCGGATCTGCCAGATCTGCTTGTCAAAGTACGCCGCCTGTGTGCCCATTTTAGAAAGTCAGCTACAGCTTCCGCCGCCCTTGCTTTGCTTCAGCAGCATATGCAGCTTCCAGCTCACCAACTTATCTGCGTTGTCCCCACACATTGGAACTCTACATTGCAGATGTTGCGAAGGATTTGTGAGCAGAAGAGGGCAGTTGTTGACTACCAGCATCAACAAGGCCGTCGGTATTCAGTTCAGACTCCACACATAAGACCTCAGGAGTGGATATGGATGTCAGACATATGTACCATCCTCCAAAACTTTGAGGACTCCACAAAGATGGTGAGCGGCGATGACGCCATAATTAGCGTCACCATCCCACTTCTCTGTCTTCTGAAATGCTCTCTGCTCACAATTAAAGAGGATGTATAGCAGGTGGACCACGATGAGAGAAAGCAAGGAACCATATAGGGTGATTCCACACACCCCAGCCTCAGCCGGGGATTGGGTGACAATGAGGAAGAGGAGGAAGAGGAAGAACAGGAGCTAGTTTCCTGCGCTATAGATGGTACTACCTGCACAACTGTCATACCATCTGTTCAGCGTGGATGGCCAGAGGACAGGGAGGAGGAGGAAGAGAAGGACGATGGGAAGGAGAGCAATGTCAGTCGTCCTCTTGGTGAGGACATGGAAGTCTTGCCTCTTTGCAGTCTGGCACATGTTAGAACTCTCCTGTTAGTTTTTTTTTAGTTTGCTGGTCACATGACCATTTTTGCCTATTTAATCCGGCTCCGCCCTCCTGGTCTTGCTGGACTTCATTGTATTTACTACTCTTGAGCTAGCTTGGTGCTCTGTTGCCGTTCTCTGTTAGTTTTGCTAGGTCTTCTGACCTCTATGCTTTTTGTTGTGTGTTTGTCTTTTACTGCTACTATTTCTGCTAGGAGGTGTCCAACTTATCCCAGTCCCTAGTTCTTGTAGGGATCCCTCCCTCACATCTATAGGTCTTCGTTCAGACTAGCCGAGGACTTTAGCGGGTCTGATCGCAGGATCAGGTTCCCCGTTACATCGTAGGGATCTAGTTTAGCTCTATTGTAGGGACAGTTCTCCTGTCTTTCCTTAGTCCCTGTAGCAGATCATAACAGTAAGTCCAGCCCTAAAAAAAAAAAAAAAAAATTTCTCTAAGGAAAGACCTCCAGTTTTCCATCATGGTCTCGGTTCAAGATTTGGCTCAACGCTTGCAGGGACTCTCTCTGGAGGTGGCCAAGCTCCAACAACACGTGAGTAGCTGTTCTGGAGCACATTTTGTGGAACCAAAGGTACGTCTGCCTGATTTATTTTTTGGCGAACAACAAGATTTTTTTTCTTTTAAAAATGCTTGTCTATTGTATTTTCGTTTGAGACCCAGATCCTCTGGTGATGAATCACAGCGCATAGGGTTCATAATGTCACTTTTGCGCAAAGATCCTCAGGGATGGGCCCTCTCTCTCCAACCTAGTGATCCATGCTTTAGATCAGTGGATAGTTTTTTTTCTGCTTTGGGTTTGTTGTATGATGATCCTGATCGTGTCTCATCTGCTGAGTCTGAATTGAGACGTTTGAGGCAGGGATCAGGTAATGTGGAAAAATATTGTTCTCACTTCCGTCGGTGGTCTGCCCAGGTGGGGTGGAACGATTCAGCTTTGAAAAGCTTGTTTCTTACAGGGCTAGGTGAAAGGGTTAAGGATTTACTGATTGCTTATCCCACACCTGGAAACTTGCAGGAGGCTATGCAATTAGCTATACGGGTGGACAGGAGACTGCGTGCAAGGGTTAATGAGAGCAAATCCTCTGCTATGTCAGCTCCGAGTCTTGAGAGGGTCTGTGCTGACAATGGAGAGCCGATGGAGATTGGGGCGATGCCACCCCGCTCTCAGGAAAAAGATCGCAGGCTTTCTGAAGGCTTGTGCTTCTATTGCGGAAATTCTGGTCATTTTATTAAGAACTGTGTGCTTCGTTTGAAGAAAGAAAAAAAAATGGTCAGTTATGCCCGTATTGCCTGTTTAAATTCTAAGGGAGTATTCCTATCTGCCACTACTGCTGCTCAGGATGAATTAATTGAATTTCGGGTATTTGTGGATTGTGGTTCTACTCTGAATGTGATTGATGGGGGATTCTTGGAAAAACTTAGATTAGAACCTAAAACTTTGTCATCCCCTATTGCTGTGGTTTCTGTTGATGGCTCTCCCTTGAAGAGTGTTACTCATAAGGTCTGTGAATTTCCCCTCACTATTAATGGTATTCACCAAGAAAATTTGGATTTGGTGGTATTGGATAATTTGCCTTCTCCAGTAATATTGGGGTTACCCTGGTTAAAATTGCACAATCCTGTACTGGATTGGTCTACCAATGAAATTAAGTCCTGGAGCCCTAAGTGTTATGACAAGTGTTGTAACGGACGTTTTGCTGCTGTGGATAAAGGGGAATTGCCTGTACCTATTCAGGATTTTTGGAGAGTTTTTTCTGAGGAGGAGTCACAAATTTTGCCTCCCCATAGAGACTATGATTGTACCATTGAATTTGTCCCTGGAGCGACTCTTCCTAAAAGTCGTTTATTTAATCTTACTATTCCTGAGAGAAAGGCTTTGGAGGAATACATACAGACAAGCTTGGCTGCCGGTCACATTAGGCCTTCCAAGTCTCCCGTGGCTGTTGGATTTTTTTTTGTAAAAAAAAAAAGATGGCGGTTTACGTCCTTGTCTGGACTTTCGTGAGATTAATAAAATTACTGTACGCAATCCTTACCCACTGCCATTGATTCCTGATTTATTTAACCAGTTAGTGGGGGCCAAGTGGTTCTCTAAAATTGATCTCCGGGGGGCATACAATTTGTTGCGCATGAAGGAGGGTGATGAATGGAAGACTGCTTTTAACACTCCTGTGGGTCATTTTGAGCATCTGGTTATGCCTTTTGGTCTTACCAATACTCCAGCATTTTTTCAGAATCTTATTAATGACATCCTTAGACCTTTAATCGGCAAAAATGTGGTTGTGTATTTGGATGACATTCTGATTTATTCGCCTGATCTGGAGTCTCATTGGCGGAGCGTACGTGAGGTATTACAGTTATTAATGGACAATTCGCTTTTTGCTAAGCTGGAGAAATGTGAGTTCGCTGTACAGAGAATTAGTTTTTTGGGCTACATTATCTCCAGTGAAGGTTTTGAGATGGACCCGGTTAAAGTTCAAGCTGTGCAGGAATGGCCTAGGCCTATTGGTTTGAAATCGATACAGAGGTTTTTGGGTTTTGCCAATTATTACAGAAAATTCATAAAAAAAATTTCTATTATTGTCAAACCGCTGACCGATCTCACCAGGAAAGGTGCTAATGCGGTTCAGTGGACTTCTGAGGCCATTGAAGCTTTTGTGTTTCTAAAGGAGAGGTTCACCTCTGCTCCCATCCTTATGCAGCCTGATGTGACTAAGCCGTTTTTGGTTGAGGTTGATGCTTCTTCGGTGGGGGTCGGTGCGGTGTTGTCTCAGGAAAACAAGGATGGAGTACATCCCTGTGCCTTTTTTTCAAAAAAATTTTCTGAGACTGAACTTAATTACGATATTGGTAATCGGGAATTGCTGGCGATTAAACTCGCATTTGAACACTGGCGTCACCTCTTGGAAGGTGCTGAATTTCCCATTCAGGTTTTCACTGATCATAAAAATCTGATCTATCTTGATGCTGCCAAGCGCTTGAATGCCCGTCAGGCTAGGTGGGCACTTTTTTTCTCGCGGTTTAATTTTTCCGTTACTTACATCTCGGGTACCAAGAATGTTAAAGCGGATGCTTTGTCTCGCAGCTTTTCTCCCATGGTCAGTGTTGAGGAGGAAGAGGAGAGCATTTTACAAGAAGGTGTTGTGATTGCTGCTTTGGACTCCGTTTTGGAGGATGAGATTCTTAAAGCTCAGGAGAATGCCCCATCTAACACTCCCCATGGGAGGTTGTTTGTGCCTAGGACCTTTAGGAGAGATTTGTTTGTTGAGTGTCATGAGTCTCGGTTGGCAGGTCATCCAGGAATTTCTGAGACCAAGAGACTTGTGGGTCGCAGTTTTTGGTGGCCTGGATGGCAGAAGGAAGTCATTAAGTGGGTGCGCCAATGTACTGTGTGTGCTAGATCCAAGTCTTCGCATGCTCCTGCTGCGGGGTTGCTTTGCCCTCTGGAGGTTCCTAGTGCACCTTGGACACATCTGGCTATGGACTTTATTACTGACCTTCCCCCCTCTGAAGGTTTCACGGTCATCTGGGTGGTCGTGGACCGTTTTAGCAAGATGTGTCACTTGGTTCCCTTCATCAAACTGCCTTGCGCTAAGACACTCACTAAGGCCTTTGTCAAGGAAATTGTCAGACTACATGGTGTTCCTACTGACATTGTTTCTGATAGGGGACCTCAGTTCGTGGCTCGTTTTTGGCGTGCCTTTTGTGACAGGTTGGGAGTTCATTTGTCGTTTTCATCTGGATATCATCCTGAGTCTAATGGCCAGACAGAAAGGAAGAACCAGGATGTTGAGCAGTTCTTGCGTTGTTTTGTGGCAGACAATCAAGAGGGGTGGTCTGAGTTTCTGCCACTTGCTGAATTTGCTCTTAACAACCATACATCCTCTTCTGCTGGGTGTTCGCCTTTTATTTGTTGTTCTGGGAGACATCCGTCTTTTGGGTCATTCTCCAAATTGGTTTTGGCTGTGCCTGAGGAGTAGAGTTTTTCCGGTGATTTGGAGAGAGTTTGGACGGATGTGCGTGGTAATCTTCAGGAGGCCAACAAAAAATCTAAGAGGTACTTTGATAGGAAACGGCAAGAGGTTTTGTTTGCTGTTGATGACATGGTTTGGTTGTCCTCTAAGAATCTGCGATTGAGGATTCCTTCTAAAAAATTGGGTCCCAAGTTCGTAGGGCCCTTTAAGGTGCTTCAGATAGTTAACCAATCTGCTGTTAGGTTGGAGGTTCCTACATCCTGGAAGATTAACCTGGTGTTTCATGTTTCTCTGTTGAAAAAAGCTGATGTGTCTGATGGTGACGCCTCTGCCACTGTTCCTCCGGTGGTGGAGGACGGGGAATATGAAATTTCCCGCATCCTAAATTCTAGACGGTATAGAGGGAGTTTGCAGTATCTCGTCACTTGGAAGGGTTTCGGACCTGAGGATAACTCATGGGTGAGGGCGGATGATGTTTCTGCTTCCAGACTTGTCAGAGCGTTTCACAGGAGGTTTCCTGGTAAGCCTGGGCCTAGGGGATCCGGAGGATCCTCTTAGAAGAGGGGGTACTGTTAGAACTCTCCTGTTAGGTTTTTTTAGTTTGCTGGTCACATGACCATTTTTGCCTATTTAATCCGGCTCCGCCCTCCTGGTCTTGCTGGACTTCATTGTATTTACTACTCTTGAGCTAGCTTGGTGCTCTGTTGCCGTTCTCTGTTAGTTTTGCTAGGTCTTCTGACCTCTATGCTTTTTGTTGTGTGTTTGTCTTTGACTGCTACTATTTCTGCTAGGAGGTGTCCAACTTATCCCAGTCCCTAGTTCTTGTAGGGATCCCTCCCTCACATCTATAGGTCTTCGTTCAGACTAGCCGAGGACTTTAGCGGGTCTGATCGCAGGATCAGGTTCCCCATTACATCGTAGGGATCTAGTTTAGCTCTATTGTAGGGACAGTTCTCCTGTCTTTCCTTAGTCCCTGTAGCAGATCATAACAGCACACATGGCTGAGTTTATGTTAAACTGCCTTTCCCATGACCCTCGCGTTTTCCAAATTTTGGGTGATAGTCATTACTGGTTGGTGACACCTCTAAATCCACGCTACAAGGAAAACTTTCTGTCTCTTGTTCCCACGCTGGACAGGCCTAATAAAATGGGGCAGTACCAGATTACCCTTGTTGCGGAATTATAAAAAAAAATTCCCATCTGAAAACGCTGGCAGCAGAAATGACAGTTCGTTGGACTACCAAGGAGTACAGGCGAGAGAGACACAAATGCAATCCAGCAGAGGCAGGGGAACACTGTCAAAGTTCTGGGGCAGTTTTCTCAGACCCTCCCATCAAACAAGCCCTGATGCGCGGGGTACTCTCACAAGAAGGGACAAATTTCGGAAGATGCTGAGGGAGTACCTTGCCGAACGTACCAACGTCCTGCGTGATTCCTCTGTGCCTTATAATTATTGGGTATCCAAGCTGGACATGTGGCATGAACTGGCTCTCTACGCCTTGGAGGTCCTTGCCTGCCTTTCCGCTAGTGTTTTGTCAGAGCGGGTTTTTAATGCCACTGGTGTAATTATAACCGATGGGCGCATCCTCCTGTCAACTGAAAATGCTGACAGGCTGACTGAACAATGGCTGGATTGGACCAGACTTCTCAACACCACTGAATGATAGCAGCAAAACATAAACTCAAATACAGTGTCTTTTTTTTGGGAGGTCTAACACTATTCCCATGCACCTCTGTCTTCACACCTAGACATAGGTATACGCTTCCTGATTTTGTCGATTTGTTCTTGTCCTCCTCCTTCTCCGCATCCTCATCCTCCACCACCAAATCACCACCATATGTACCATATCAACATATCTACGTCTCTTGCAAGGGACATTGGAGTTCCTCCAAATTTTTGGCAGCCGTTGCTTCACTGCATAGGCAAACAGTATGGGAGACACACTTCCTAATAATGGGAGCATTTTTTTCAGGAGGCCCTCCGACCTCTACGTCTCTTGCAAGGGGCATTGGAGTCCCTCCAAATTTTTGGCAACCATTGCTTCACTGCATAGGCAAACAGTATGGGAGACACACTTCCTAATAATGGGAACATTGTTTTCAGGAGGCCCTTTGACCTCTACGTCTCTTGCAAGGGGCATTGGAGTTCCTCAAAATTTTTGGCAGCGATTGCTTCACTGCATAGGCAAACGGTATGGGAGACCCTCTCCTTTTTAATGGGAATATATCATTACTGAGGCCCACCTCTATGTGTCTTTAAATTGTTAGTAGGGTTTTTCCTAAAATTTGGCAGCCGTTGGACTCACTACATACCCTATAACTGAATAGCAGACCCTCTCCTTTCTAATGGGAGGATGTCATTAATGTGGCCAAGCTCTATGTGTCTTTAAATTGTTAGTAGGGTTTTTCCCAAATTTTGTCAGCCCTTGCAGTCACAGCATGGGCATTACCACTATAGGAAACCCACTCCTTTATAATGGGAAAAAATTTTTTACTGAGACCCTCCTCTATGTCTCTGCAAAGTGGTATTCGGTTGCGTCCAAATTTTTGGCAGCCCTTGCACTCACTGCATACACAATAACAGTATAGGAGACCCACTCGTTAATAATGGGAACAACAAAGCATAGCTGGCTGAAGGCTCTCTAGCAATAGCGAGGGCCGAGTGCTGGCTCTTTAAGAATAGTAAGGGCCGCCTGATGGCCCTATAAAAATAGGCTTTGTGACTTTCATAGTCCCTCCATCATAAATCAAACAGGATGTGTCTGATGATGTGCCACAGACCACATGGCCAGATAAGGTTGTAAAAGGTTAAAATGACATTTCCTGGTAAATGCATTTGTCTTGGTTGAAAGCAATGCAAAAGTGCAAAAACACACAAAAAATGCTACGTGTGAACATAGCCCAAGGTGTGGAGGAGCATTTTTGTTTTTGTAAATTTATTTTGCCTTATATAAAAGTCATGACCCTGGAAAGGATGTTCCTTAACATTTTTCCCAGGAAAATCCATTTTGCTTTTGTTTTTGTATGTTTTATTGTGAGTCCGTAAAAGTGGCGAAATACCTCTGACAACATTGTTGACAGCAGTGACCTGGGAGTCGGAATTGCTCCCAGGGGTCTTCCCCATGCTGTTCCCATGTCATTTGAGCACTGTTCCCATCCATTTGGGCAATTTTTAGGCCCTCTGCAAACCACCGGGGGAGGCCGCCGGAAAAATGCTTGAGTTTCCCATAGACTTACATTGGGCTCGTTACTCGGACCGAGCACTCGAGCATTCCAATTTGCTAGACTCGAACAACGAGTACCTGAGCATTTTAGTGCTCGCTTATCAGTAATCTTTATCTAAAGAAATTTATGTAAATTTAATTCTTAGATCACTGTCCTGAGTATAAGTATATGAATATGTGTCTAAAGGGAAACAAAATTATTCTGAGCAAACTCAACTTAGGTCCCCTTCACAAGTTCATTTTTTATGTTCATATGCAGTCCGTTTTTAACCCCTTACCAACGTGTGCCATAATAGTACGACACACGTCGGATCACCCTGTTTTCCGGGCACATGTCAGCTGATCCATACAGCTGACATGTGCCCGCAACAGCCGCGGGTAGACTTGCAATCCACCCGCGGCTGTTCACTAGCTAAATGCCTCTATCAATCTCTGATAGCATTTAACTTGCGCTTCTGGGAAGCATGTCGTTGGCTCCACCTAGCTGCGACCCCGTCACATAATCGCGGGTCGCCAATGGGTTGTCATGACAACCCTGCGTCTGCAGCAGACCCCTGCAGTTGTCATTGCCAAATTACTTTGAGCATCGCCCAGTGGTCGGCGCTCATAGCAAGTGACCATTTCTGCTACACACAGGCGATCTGATCATCGTCTATGTGTAGCAGAGGTGATCAGACAATTGCAGCTTCAAGTCTCCCAAGGAGACTACTGAAGCATTCAAAATAAAAAAAAATGTTTTTAATAATATTAAAAAATAAAAAAAATATAAAAGTTTAAATCACCCCCCTTTTGCCCCATTCAAAATTAATCAAAAAATCACACATACACATATTTGTTATCACCGCGTTCAGAATTGCCCGATCTAGCAACATAAAAAAATAATCTGATTGGTAAACGGCATAATGAGAAAAAAAATCATAACACCAGAATTATGTTTTTTTGGTTTCAACTACAATGCAATAAAATGCAATAACGGGTGATCAAAACATCGGATCTACCCCAAAATGGTATCAATAAAAATGCCAGCTCGGTGCGCAAAAACTAAACCCTCTCCTAGCCTCAGATCCCAAAAATGGAGACAATACGGGTCTAGGAAAATGGCGCCATTTTTTTAAGCAAACTTTGTTTTTCTTCACCACTAAAAAATAAACTATACAGTACATGTTTGGTATCTACAAACTCATAATGTCCTGGAAAATAATAACGGCAGTTCAGTTTTAGCATTCAGTGAACATGGTAAAAAAAAAAAAAAAAACAACTGTGGAATTTCACTTTTTTTGCAATTTCACCGCACATGGAATGTTTTTCCCATTTTCCAGTACACTATATTGTAAAACCAGTGATGTTGTTCAAAAGTACAACTTGTCCCGCAAAAAATAAACTCTCACACCGCCATATTGACCAAAAAATAAAAAAGTTAAGCCTTTGAGAAGAAGGGGAGCAAAAAACAAAACCACAAAAACGGAAAATGGCCCGGCCATTAACCCCTTTAAAGCCCAAAACGTATTAATACGCATCTGCGCCCTGAGCTCTAATCTCTTATACTGCACGAGGAATGGCATAAAAAAATAAACTCTCGGGTTAGGGTTGTGCTACGGTTAGGGTTGGGGTTAGGGTTGGGGTTAGGGTTGGGCTAGGGTTGGGCTAGGGTTAGGGTTGGGCTAGGGTTGGGGTTAGGGTTGGGCTACGGTTGGGCTAGGGTTATGGTTGGGCTAGGGTTGGGGTTAGGGTTGGGCTAGGGTTGGGGTTAGGGTTGGGCTAGGGTTAGGGTTGGGCTAAGGTTGGGCTAGGGTTAGGGTTGGGATAGGGTTAGGGTTGGGATTTTTTTCAAAAGTAAAAAAAAAAAAAGATGACGATAATGCGACTAGTGTTGAGCGCAAGTGCTCACTACTTGAGTTTGCATCGAGTGCTCGGGTATGCACTGAGTATTGCGGGTGCTCAAGTGACATGCTCGAGTCTCCACCCCATATGCTTTGCGGCCAAAAAAACCTTGCGGGGATTGCCTGCCATGCACGAGCGATCCCCGCATGTTTTTTTGAGGTGTCTAATAACCATGAAACATGTGAGCGGGGACTCGAGCATGTCACTCGAGCACCCACGATACATGGTGCATACCTGAGTACCCAATGCAAACTCAAGTAGCGAGCTCTTACGCTCAAGACTAATGACAGCTTAATCAATATGATGACCTAATGTTATCAAATTCTGTGTCATACCTCTGTGTTCAAAATGTTCACTATACCCCTTGATAAAATCCTTGAGGGGTCTAGTTTCCAAGATGGTGTCACTTGTGGGGGTTTCCACTGTTTGGGCACATTAGGGGCTCTCCAAACGCAACATGGCATCAGCTAATTATTCAAGCAAATTTTACATTCAAAAAGTCAAATGGCGCTCCTTCCCTTCCGAACCATGCCGTGCGCCCAAACAGTGTTTTTTCCACACATGTGGGGTATCTGCGTGCTCAGGGGAAATTGCACAACAAATTTTTGGTGTCCATTTTTTCCTGTTACCCCTGCAAAAATAAAAAAAAATTGGGTCTAAAATAACATTTTTGTGAAAAAAGTTAAATGTTCATTTTTTTCTTCCACATTCCAAAAATTCCTGTGAAGCACCTGAAGGGTAAATAAAGTTCTTGAATGTGGTTTTGAGCACCATGAGGAGTGCAGTTTTTAGAATGGTGTCACTTTGGATATTTTCTGTCATAAAGACCCCGCAAAGTGACTTCAAATGTGATGTGATCCCTAAAAAAATGGTTTTGTAAATTTTGTTGGAAAAATGAGAAATCGCTGGTCAACTTTTAACCCTTATAGCTCCCTAATAAAAAAAAAATTTTGTTCCAAAATTGTGCTGATGTAAAGTAGACATGTGGGAAATGTTATTTATTAACTTTTTTGTGTGACATATCTCTCTGATTTAAGGGCATAAAAATAAAAATTTTGAAAATTGCAAAATTTTCAAAATGTTCACCAAATTTCCACCACCTTGGGTTGTAAAGGGGTTAAGGGTTAAAGGACTGCAAATACAAGGTTTTTAACGCAGACCACGTGTCCATGTGAAAAACCAGCAGACATGTCAGTTTTAATTAAGCAGCACAGACAAAATGCTTGATGCACACGTGCACACTGATGGCTCACAAATCACATCCGTGTGTCATCAGTGTGACACGTACCGGCGCCTGAGAAAATCCCAGGTGCCAGCTGCTGAAGGTCTCATCATTGCCACCTGGTCGTGCTGAGATAAGCACGAACAGGAGACAATGATGGGAGTTGTATTCAGCACTCGCTGTGTACATCCTGTGTTAAATGTACAATAAAAAAAAAATGGAGTGGGATCCTGCCTATTATTCATAACCTCAGAGGAAAAGCCGACCACTGGGGGCTGATATTACTAGTGAGGGAAAGGGGCCATTAGCCAAAAATGTCCCTTGGCTATTAATAATAGCTCACAGCTGTTTGATTAGAGTTTAATTGCTAGATCACAGTGGGACTGCAGAATTTTTTTTTACGTAGGGGCCCCCTATAAATTCTAACCAGCAAACGCTAAATAGACAACTGTGGGCTGATATTAATAGCCACGGAAGGGGCCATAGATATTGTCCCCTTCCGAGGCTAATAAGATCAGCCCTCAGTGGCCCCGAAATGGCGCATTAATATTATGCGCCAAATCTGGCGCTTAGCCTTTGCTCTTCCCACTTTCTTTGATGTGGTGGCAAGTGGGGTAATAGGGTTGGAGTTGATGTCAGCTTTGTATTGCCAGCTGACATCAAGCCCAAGGGTTACTAATGGAGAGGCGTCTATCGGATGCCCCCATTACTAAACCCATGGTAAGTTTAGAAATAAACACACAGCAAGAATACAATCCTTTATTTGAAATAAAAGCCAACACCCTTTTTTACTCATTTATTAGAAAATAATAAACACAGTTATACTCACCTTTATGCCTAATCCACTGTAGCCAATGTCCCCTGTAAAAAAGCAAAAACAATAAACAACCATATTCCTCACCTATCCGACTTGAAGACACCCGTACTGTCCCATGCCGTAATCCATTTGTGCGATATGTGTTTTTCAAAATGAACAGTGGCATGATGTAACCGTTCATGTTTAAAACCAGGGGAGAATGAGCTGCTGTGAGTGGGCCCCTGAACTGTGGTGACCTCAGTGAGATCACCGCTAGCACTATGGGAAAAATTCCCATGGTGCTTGCGCTGAGCTCAGTGAGATCACTGCTAGCACAGTGAAAAAATTGTACAGAAAACTTTGTTTTATTTTTACTTTTCTGCCAAGGAAAGGCTGTTTCTTTTCTGTGAAGGTTTATGGACTCTATCATTGTTTTGCGCCAAACTACTTTGTGCCTGTACCTACCTCAATATATATGTGTATATATATATATATTTATTCCCTAGAAAACTGAACCTTACTATACACACAAATACTGGAAAAGTTAGCTTACTGTAAATATGTACCATAGAAAACCCAGGCATACTGTATATATACTGTATATATACACACTGGAAAACCCAGCCTTACTGTATATACACTGTATATATACATACTGGAAAACTCATTCTTACTGTATATATACACACTGGAAGACCCTGCCCTAATGTATACTGTATATATTCACTCTGGAAAATCCAGCCTTACCATATATATACTTTATGTATACACACTGGAAAACCCATTCTTACTGTATATATACTGTATATATGCAATGTACTCTGGAAAACCCAGCATAACTGTATATATACTGTATATATGCACTCTAGAAAACCTAGTCTTATTGTATACTATATATACATATTTGAAAATTCAGCTTTCTGTACATACACAGCCAAGCTGACTGTATATATTCAATATGGAAAACTAAGCCTTACTGTATATATATTGTATAGATAAATAGTGTTGAGCCACCCCCGTAGTGTTCGAGTTCGGTTCAGTTCGTCGAACACCCGTGTGTTCGCCGAACTGTTCGTCGAACTGTTCGTCGAACACCTTTGAACACCATTAAAACCAATGGCAGGCAAACAAAAACACATAGAAACACATAGAAAACACCTTCAAAGGTGTCCAAAAGCTGACAAACTGCTCAGAAGACACAACTAACACATGGAAAAGTGACAAGTACATATAGTCATGCGAAAAGAAAAGAGGTGGAGGAGTAAAAGGAGGGGGAGACACAGATATAGGCATGTCATGCCCTTCTAAAATCCAAAAAGTGAGAAGCCGACACGGCCAGTCCGTTCCTGCCTGTGCCACCTCTGTGTCGCCGGGTTTGTGCCAGAGCCGCGGTGGACCCTGACGGCCAGCCCCCCTATCCCAATACTGGTGCCTGTCCGCCGGTGGGTCGAGGCCCCCCACGGTGGGGGGAGTAACATCTGCAGAAGAAAGACCATCTTCCAGCCAAACTAAGATGTCGACTTCTTTTCGTGGACAATGTGATACGATCCCATTCTTACGGACACGCCCATCGCTACAAATTCTAGATGAGGCACAAAAACAGCAGGTGCTTCAACGGATATCAAGTGCTCCTTCAAGTGGGCTCTCCATCACCTCAATTTCAACATCACAAATACTCCAGTCCTCAGAGGTGTCACCCCAATCGCACTTGCTTCCTCACAGCTCCCAAGTCTCCAGCTGCCCGTCTGAGTATGGGGTAACACAGATGGCTGAGTCTGCCCAGCTGTTTACTCATACTATAGCCTGGGAAACGGAGGTCTGCTCCAGAGCTTCTGTTAATCCAGATGAGGAAATGATCTGATCCGATGCCCAGAATCTTTATAAGTTGGATCCAGGACCAGATGAAGAAGGTTCTGAGCATAATGTAGACCCTTGTTCCCAAACTGTAACTCCTGTTGGTGGAGACAATGATGAAGGCGATGATGAGACTCAAATACCTGATTGGAGCGACAACTTGACTTTTCGGTCAGGGCAGGAAGAGGTTGGCTCTGAGGGCGACGGGTGTGATAACACACAGGGTGATGATGACGAGGTTGGAGATCCCACTTACTGTCAACCCACAGTCAGACAGTCGATGAGGTCAGCAGAGGAGGTGGAGGAGGATGTGACTAGCCCTGGGGATGGGGATGACTCGGTACCCGGGCATTTGCCTGGCCTTGGGGATGTCGCGGTGGTCGGCTCCCTGGCCCGTACCCTGGGGTCTCTCTTAAAAAGGGTGTATAATTGTTAATTTTATAAGAGTTCATGACGCCACCTGTGGTATCTGGTGACAAGCACCAGCGCTGCAGCAGTCCACTGAGGCCGGTGATAAGGCAGCTCGATGGTATAGCTCCCCACAGGTGGAGCTAGGTCTCAGGGCAGCGTATGCAGGGGGAATGCAGGACAGGCGAGACCCAGCTGGGTCAGAGCAAGAACGGGAACGGACACGGTAGTCACTTCAGTACCTTTTACTGGTGGAAATTCAGGCACATCCTGGAGCACTGTAGGGTGAAGGGTGCATATCAGGATCCTCCCCAATGAGCGGGTGTAGGGCCTCCTGTTTCTTGCCTCTGCGTAGTAAGTTTCTGACCTGCCTGGAGCTAGGCCTAACTTTGTCTCTGTCCTGCGCTGGCTGACCTTGTGGTAGGGCCTTCTCTTGGAGTTCACGCTCCCAGTATGCGGGGCCTAAGCGTCTCCTGGCTCTGTTACATATCAGCACCTTAGCGATCCTGGGACTTGTAGTTCTCCAGGGATTCCGGTTATGCCTTACTGGGTCATAGAGATACCGGTAAGCTCGGATCCTGTGTCCGGTAAATGCTTCGGGGTGAGCTGGTTAAGCTCCTCTGCCCCTTATGTACTAACTCGCCACTCGCCTTCGGCCTACTCGGGCCCTCACTAGGCTATACACACTAAGGGCAGCTTGCCGCGCTTCACTGATCTTACGGCACCGGCACACCTTAAGCTCTATCTGGGCTCCCTGAATCTAGCAAGCAGGAGCCTCGTGCTCCACTGCTGAACTATTAACTGCGTTCTCTAGACTAGACTGAGCTCCACTGCAGACTGACCTCTCTTAGGCTTCTCTACTGCAGGAACTCTTCAGAGGAACTGAACTGCCTAGCTCCACCTTCCCTATTTATATCCCTAACGGGCTCCCTCTGCTGGTCTGAGGTGGAAGGTGGAGATGTGTGAATATTTATGGGGGCCTCATGTGGAGGATTCCATCAATGCACTCTTGTAGGATCTGTGATACCAAGCGCAGCGGGGCATCACAGATGCTATTGACGACGAGGTTAGGTTGCGCCTTCCTGAACAGAGACGGAGTACTGGAAGCACGTCAACAACTGCATCCTCAACCACAACTCTGCCTCTGACCACAAGTCGCAGTGGCTCTTCAGGTCACATGGGCTCTAAGCCTTGCATAGCCTGGGCATTTATTCAGATCGATAAGGATGACCCAACTCGTGTTATCTGTAATATTTGTCAGCAAAAGCTAAGTAGAGGCCAAAAAATACATAGTTTGAGTACTTCATGCATGTACCGTCACATGGATATGAAGCATAAGTTGCAGTGGGAAGCTCACTGTGCTACAATGCGGCCTAGCCGTCTGGGCCAACCACCGTCTGCCCCATCTTGTGCATCCGCAGCCTCTTCATCCTCTGTGACTGGGGGGACAGCAGTCTCACATGTTTTTGGACGCAGACCTGCCACCTCTTTACCCGCAACAGCCAGTGTGATTGGCAGGTCGTCAGTTCATTGGGAAGTGGAAACACCTGCTAGTGTTGAGCGCTCTCCGACATCGAGAGCACCACCTTTGGATCAAGGCAACCTAACATGTCCGCCTGCATCTTCCTCACAGACCGGCAGTTGCCGGGGACACCCTACTCAACACCGTCTAAGCACAACAGCCAGCCCTCGGTCCCTCAGATGTGGAAAAGTAAAAGATCATTTCCTCCTAGCCATGAGAAAGCTAAGAGGTTGAATTTCACCATCTGCAAGCTGTTGGCTACAGAAATGCTGCCTTTCCACCTGGAGGACACAGAGGATTTTCAAGACCTTATGTCCATCACAGTGCCCCAGTACCAGATGCCCAGTCGGCACTACTTCTCAAAGAAAGGTGTGCCTGCGCTCCACTAGCATGTCGCACACAACATCACCGCTTCTTTGAGAAACTCTGTGTGTGACAGGGTGCACTTCACCACAGACACTTGGACGAGAAGGCATGGACAGGGGCGTTACATGTCGCTGACTGGGCACTGGGTAACTATGGTGACAGCAGGACAAAGGGCTGCTGTCCAAGTCTTACCGTCCCCACGAGTTGTGTGTTAATCCTCTTTATCTCGAACTTCCTCCACTGCTTCTGCCTCCTCAACCTCCTCTCGGTCCTCCACCTGCACCCAAAGCCTGTCTGGTAATGCCACCTGCTTTCTAACTGCGCAGAAGGAATCCTGCACACCTCCTTACTATGCTGGCAGCAGGGCTCAACGCATCAGTGTTTACTTTGAAATGTCTGGGAAATGTGAGTCACACAGCTGAGGAGTTTTGGTCAGCTCTGGAGACCCAGTTTCATGAAAGGTTGTCTACACTGGACCTGCAACCAGGGAAGGCCATGTGCGACAATGCTGCAAACCTGGGTGCGGCACTTCGCCGGGGCAATGTCACACACGTGCCTTGTATGGCTCACGTGTTGAACCTGGTTGTCCAGCAATATTTAGCCCACTATCCCGGACTAGATGGCCTTCTGCAGAGTGCACGGTCGCTGTGTGCTCACTTCCGCCGTTCGCATCCCGCAGTTCAACGACTTACATCTCTACAGAAGTCGTTGGGCCTGCCAGTTCACCGGCTGAAATGCGATGTGCCGACACGGTGGAATTCAACTCTGCACATGTTGCAGCGACTGTGGCAGCACCGACAAGCCCTGGTGCAATACGTTCTGACGTATAGCCTGGGCCAACGAGATCCAGAGGTGGGGCAAATCACGCTGGAGGAGTGGTCTCAGATCAGGGACCTATGCACCCTTCTGCACAGTCTTGAAATGGCGACGAAGATGTTTAGTGCTGACGATGCCATTATCAGCATGACTATTACGGTGATTTACATGCTGGAGCACATGTTAAACAGAATTCGGAGTCAGGTGGTGGGACAAGAGGAGGTGGAGGAAGTAGAGGAGGAGTCGTATGCGGAAGGGATAACATCTCCAAGGTCCAGACGGTTGGCAGCACCAAGGCGGCAGGCATGGGAGGGTGGGGGAGAGGGATTAACCAGGGTGCATGGTAGCAGCCAAACTGTTGAGGAAGGTGCAGGAGCCGAGGAAGAAGTGGAGGACGAACTGGCAATGGGCATGGAAGACTCATCAGATGAGGGAGACCTTGATCACATTTCTGTTGTGCGAGGTTGGAGGGAGAGGGCAGAGGAAGAAAGCATGATTCTTACCTCGCTACCAACACAACAAGGACTCGGTCCTTCTGGATGCGCAAGAGAGTGCCTTCTTGCTGCACTACCTGCAACATGACCCCCGGATTGTCAGAATTCGAAGTAATCCCGACTACTGGGTTGCCACACTCTTAGATCCCCGGTACAAAAGTATATTTGCCGAAATAATTCCTGCCATAAAAAGGTATTGACGAATGCAGGAGTATCTGTTGCAGAATCTTACATGTGCTTTTCCACAAAACACCAGTGGTGCACGTAGTGAATCTCACAGTTCTAACTTGCCAACGGTGGGACTGTCGAGTCTTCATCACTCAAACAGTAACAGTAACACAGTATCTGCTGGTAACAGCAATTTTGTGGAATCGTTTCACCACTTTTTTAGACCATCCTTTGCAAGGCCACAGGAGACAAGAAGTCTGACACATAGTCAATGCCTAGAGAGGATGGTACAGGAGAATCTCCAAGTGAACATCGAAGCCATGACTGTGTCACTGGACCCTTGCTCATTTTGGTATTCCAATCTTGAAAAATCGCCGGAGCTCGCCACTCACGCCTTGGAGATCTTGTCATGCCATGCAGCCAGCGTTCTCTCTGAACGTGTGTTCAGCGCTGCTGGTGGTGTGCTGACAGATAAGCGCACGCGGCTGTCCACTGAGAATGTAGACAGACTCACGTTCATAAAGATGATCAAATCATGGATTCGCAAGGACATTTCTACCCCTGTGTCATCCTTGGGAGACTAAAAGCTTGGGGATTTGGTAAAATCACCTCACCAACCGTTTTAAGCAACAGTGGGGCAATTGATGCCACTTAACCCTAGAACGCATGACCATAAAAATCTACACTTTCACATACCTGGGGCCCTTTAGGCCCGTGTGCAAATAACATGGAATAACTCAAACTCAAATGACAAACAACTATATACATGAAGAATACCTAGAGTTTCAAAATTCTAACTAAAGCAATCTTGCAGAAAATAGAAAACAATTAACTGGGCGGGCCTGCAAGGCCACAGGTATGCGTTCTAGGGTTAAGTGGTGTCTGTGCCACAATTTTGGGAGTCCCCTTGCTGTGTCTTACGTGACGTTGGCATCGTCAATTCCAGGTGGGTTGGGTCGCACCCCCCCCGTTTTAACTGTAAGAAACTACATACACTATGGCTTGGGGTAACACAGATGGTTGAGTCTGAAGAGCTGTTTACTCAGAGGTCTGCTCCAAATCTTCAGTGTCTGCTAGTCAGCGTAGAATTTTTAACTGCATCTAGCCTAGGCAATACTTTGGGCGTAGTAGCCCAGCTGCGAAGCAAGCTGCACCGCCTGTGTATCTAATAAGAATTTTTAAATTAATCTAGCCTAGGCAGACTGTGGGGACCCCCAACCAAACCCAGATGCTCAGCCCCCCTACCGCCCCCCTTTCATGGACAACCCAATAATGTAACTCTTACAACTGGATGGGTGAGGATCGGTCACAGCTTTTTTAACTCTTTATACTCATTCCATTAGAAAGGCATTTTATTTCTAAAATAATTCAGCTTGTTGCAGCATGCCCTGGGTCCCCACTCCGGCAAGTTGGCCAACAAGTGTAACTCTCCAACATGTCCTTTCTATTTCCAGGCCACGGAGGATCCAGCGTACTCGTATGCAGGACTCTGACCCCCACCCATCACTCTTAACGCTTGTTCCACTCCGTCCTGGAGTCCTGACAGGAATATGTCCAGTCCAATATCTATTAAGTGAACACCGTCGGGCCGTATGAGGCCTGCTTTATCTCCTTCCAGTTGTCGGTGTCGTATCACTACACCGCCTCTGTCTCTTCTAAATTTTGCCATCCGAATATTTTTTACCAGCCTTGTCCATTCGATGGCCGTGATGTCTCGCGCACCTTGCCATACCGCTATCGGCACAATCTCTGACCATACTATAGCTAATTTTGTGAAAATTTCTCTGAAGCGCTCAGTGTCTAGTTTCATTATTGCCATTAGTTATGCGCTCTTGTGATGACCTAGATTGTTTCCCCCGGCCTGTATAACTAAGATGACCCGACCTCTTGCCTCTCTCCCTACCTTGATTACCTCCATTAGTACCTGTGGCCATAGCAGGCCTCTAATACCTCTCCAGTTGAAATATGTGTTATGAAACTCTAATTTACTCCCGCCTGGGCGGACTTTCGCCCTTTTTTGTGCCCAATATATATACGAGTGGCCTATCACTCACACTGTTGGCTTAGCGTCACCTGTAAAAGAAACAATCCACGTTAGGATAACAAGTCCGGTCTTATGTATCTCGCCAAACACGTGGATCGCCATCTCCCTATCCTCTGAACTTCCGTTTCTGACAGTCCTGCTCTTGCTGCTTCCGTGGCCGCACCTATGCGGAATGAGTGTGTCCCGTAATCTTTGGGGTGGTTCCCTGCCGATGTTATGCATTTATTAAATATAGCTTGGAACAGGTATCTTGATAATGGCGTTCCATCAATGTGTGATACGAAGAAATTACTTTGTGATCTGATGGTTAGATATGTTTTTACTATTGTTACCCAACTCAGTGTACCGTTTGTGGGTTGTAGAAGTACCCAAGTACCCCTGCCCACTGGAACCGTTTTCGATTGGTGTATGCGTACACGTATTGCATTATTGGCTATGACTACTTCCTGGTGTAATAAGCGTCCACTGGTGGTAATTTTGGATTGAGGGACTAATTCGCTTATACATAGCGCCCCGAAGAAGGCGATCACAAATGCAGTAGACATTAGTGTTGCTTCAAATTGTGAGTGTCATGTTAATGGTGTTAGGGATAAGATGTGAGAAATCAGTTTTAGTGACACGGGACGGGACGTCTACATTCCTGACTTGGCTGACCCCTTTTCCACCCTTTTATGGATTGTCTGATGATGAATCTTTGTCACATCTCCCCAATTCAGTAGTTGGAAGTGAAATGCTACTCCGGTCAGACACCGCTGCGCTGACCCCCCTGATATGCCCCTCATCATTAGCTGGTGGAGAAATTCTATGGTGACTTGTGATCTGGCTTGTTCACATTGGTCAACCCGTCTGCCTGCTACTAGTCGTGTCCACTCTTCCCATGCCTTACCGTATTCTTGCCACGTTGACGGGGCAACTGACGCTCTGATTAATGGCATCAACTATTTGCCACTAGATCCCATAGGGAGGGTGGGCAACTGTTGCCCGATGGGTGGGCGTTGTGGAAGAGCTCTGTGAAAATCTGCCAATTGAATTGTTATAAAGCGTTAGCAGCAGCTTTATACCCCTCAGCATAGTGGCTAGCGCGGACCCATACATTGGGTTTTAGGCACAGGTATACAAGCCTGCGTAGTAGGCCTAGCACTGGGAGAGACGATGATGACATCTTATTAATGCAGTGCGCTAGGCTGGTGTTTTGTGTTATGAAGCGTATATTTTTGTTAGCCAGGCGCGGGCCCCATATTTCTATTGCTACCACTATTGGGAAAAATTATTTTCAGGGCTAGATGCAGATAAAAATTATTATTAATTTCAAAGCTGGTGGAGCTTGGTATAGATGGCCTAATACAATGAGTCTCACACACTGCTAGAAGCCCAAATATTTTTTCAGAGGTAGATGCAGATAAAAATTATTTTTAATTTGCAACCTGATGGAGGTCAGTATAGATGGAATAATAGAGAAAGTCCCACACACTGCTAGAAGGCCAAATATTTTTTCAGAGCTAGATGCAGATAAAAATTATATTCAATTTGCAACCTGATGGAGGTCAGTATAGATGGACTAATAGAACAAGTCCCACACACAGCTAGAAGCCCAAATATTTTTTCAGAGGTACTGTAGATGCAGATAAAAATTATTTTTAATTTGCAACCTGATGGAGGTCAGTATAGATGGACTAATACAACAAGTCCCACACACAGCTAGAAGCCCAATATTTTTTCAGAGCTAGATGCAGACAAAAAATTATTTTGAATTTGCAACCTGATGGAGGTCAGTATAGATGGACTAATAGAGAAAGTCCCACACACTGCTTGAAGGCCCAATATTTTTTCAGAAGTAGATGCAGAAAAAAATATATTCAGTTTGCAACCTGATGAAGGTCAGTATAGATGGACGAATACAACAAGTCCCACACACAGCTAGAAGCCCAATATTTTTTCAGAGGTAGATGCAGAAAAAAATATATTCAGTTTGCAACCTGATGGAGGTCTGTATAGATGGATTAATAGAACAAGTCCCACACACAGTTAGAAGCCCAATATTTTTTCAGAGGTAGATGCAGAAAAAAATATATTCAGTTTGCAACCTGATGGAGGTCTGTATAGATGGATTAATAGAACAAGTCCCACACACAGCTAGAAGCCCAATATTTTTTCAGAGGTAGATGCAGAAAAAAATATATTCAGTTTGCAACCTGATGGAGGTCTGTATAGATGGATTAATAGAACAAGTCCCACACACAGCTAGAAGCCCAATATTTTTTCAGAGGTAGATGCAGAAAAAAATATATTCAGTTTGCAACCTGGTGGAGGTCTGTATAGATGGATTAATAGAACAAGTCCCACACACAGCTAGAAGCCCAATATTTTTTCAGAGGTAGATGCAGAAAAAAATATATTCAGTTTGCAACCTGATGGAGGTCAGTATAGATGGACTAATAGAGAAAGTCCCACACACTGCTAGAAGCCCAAATATTTTTTCAGATGTACTGTAGATGCAGATAAAAATTATTTTTAATTTGCAACCTGATGGAGGTCAGTATAGATGGACTAATACATCAAGTCCCACACACAGCTAGAAGCCCAATATTTTTTCAGAGCTAGATGCAGACAAAAAATTATTTTGAATTTGCAACCTGATGGAGGTCAGTATACATGGACTAATAGAGAAAGTCCCACACACTGCTAGAAGGCCAAATATTTTTTCAGAGCTAGATGCAGAAAAATATTATATTCAATTTGCAACCTGATGGAGGTCAGTATAGATGGACTAATAGAGAAAGTCCCACACACTGCTAGAAGGCCACATATTTTTTCAGAGGTAGATGCAGAAAAAATATATTCAGTTTGCAACCTGATGGAGGTCTGTATAGATGGATTAATAGAACAAGTCCCACACACAGCTAGAAGCCCAATATTTTTTCAGAGGTAGATGCAGAAAAAAATATATTCAGTTTGCAACCTGATGGAGGTCAGTATAGATGGACTAATACAACAAGTCCCACACACAGCTAGAAGCCCAATATTTTTTCAGAGGTAGATGCAAAAAAAATATATTCAGTTTGCAACCTGATGGAGGTCTGTATAGATGGATTAATAGAACAAGTCCCACACACAGCTAGAAGCCCAAATATTTTTTCAGAGGTAGATGCAGATAAAAATTATTTTTAATTTGCAACCTGATGGAGGTCAGTATAGATGGAATAATAGAGAAAGTCCCACTCACTGCTAGAAGGCCAAATATTTTTTCAGAGCTAGATGCAGATAAAAATTATATTCAATTTGCAACCTGATGGAGGTCAGTATAGATGGACTAATAGAACAAGTCCCACACACAGCTAGAAGCCCAAATATTTTTTCAGAGGTACTGTAGATGCAGATAAAAATTATTTTTAATTTGCAGCCTGATGGAGGTCAGTATAGATGGACTAATACAACAAGTCCCACACACAGCTAGAAGCCCAATATTTTTTCAGAGGTAGATGCAGAAAAAAATATATTCAGTTTGCAACCTGATGGAGGTCAGTATAGATGGACTAATACAACAAGTCCCACACACAGCTAGAAGCCCAATATTTTTTCAGAGCTAGATGCAGATAAAAATTATATTCAATTTGCAACCTGATGGAGGTCAGTATAGATGGACTAATAGAATGATGCTATGCCCAAAAGATTTTACTTCACTAGGTGCAGTAAAAAATTGGTATTCTATACACAGGTGGTATATCTTGCAACACAGATAGGCTACTCCACTGACTAACACACTCTGCAATAGGCCAAAAAGGATTAGCTTTGCTAGATTCAGCCAAATGCTGTGAAAAAAACTTGCACAGCACTGGCACAGACCTGCCTGGCAAAAACTGATAGGAACTGATGTAACCTAGTCCTGAAAAGGACTCCAATTACAATTAGTCTTTACTCCCACAACCTATCTATTTAAGAGCACAGACTTGCCTGATAAAAGTCATAGGAAATGCTGTAACCTAGTCCTTAAAAGGACTGCAATCACAACTATTCCCTACTCCCAAGCTATCTGTAGATTTGTGCGAAAATTGGCTTGAAATTAACAAGGTATAGCGCACACAGCAACAGCGGTGCCGTCTAACACGCAGCTGCAGCAGTGAGAAAATGGTGGCGACGGGGAAAATGGCTTGGTCTTATAGGGCAAGGACATGTGACATACACTGCCAATGACACATGCCCTTGCTTGTGTGAAAAAAAGCACTTCGCTCCGTGTGTGCGCTGCTGATAGGCTGACAGATTGCACCTCCCCACTGTAAATGCGGGAAAGAGAAAAAAAAAATGGAGATCTTCATTGTTCCTGCAGAGATCCATCCCCTGCCCCTCCCCCCACCCCGCTGTACACTCAAACTGCGTATTAACATTAATTTTCATCATTACTGAGAAAAAATCCAGTTATGATTTTGGTGCACGAACAGTTATCGAACATAACCTCGAACAGCCGAATTTTTCTCAAATTGTTCGTGTTCGCCGAACGGCTCGAACACCGCCCAAAACAGCTCGAATTTGAGATTGGCGAACAGTTCGAGTAGAACAACGCTCATCTCTATATATAAACTGTGGAAAGCTCAGCCTTAATATATGTACACACCCTGGAAAACCAAGCATTACGTTACATACACACCCTGGAAATTTAGCCTTACTATATACACTGTGTTCCAAATTATTGTGCAAATAATATTTTCTCAGATTTTCCCAAATTACCTATATGAATTGCAGTCATTGTAATTTTCCAGTCAAATAACTATTAGAGTACAATTGAAAGTTTTTGTACAAACTGCCTATGATAACAGTATATTTTTAAAAAAATAAAAAACTCAAACTGCACTCAAAATGCATGTTCCAAATTATTATGCACTGCAGAGTTTTCAACCTTTTCATTTTAATAAAGAACAAAAAAATGGTCATTTTTGAAATTATAAGCATTAGCAGGTTATTACAAACTGAAATCAATCAGTTTTCAACTCAAAACATTATTCTAGGTGATGTTACATTTGCACATAGGACCCCTTGTTCGAAAGGAGCTTCTCAACTCTCTCGTCCATTGAATTTGTCAGGTTTTGGATGGTTTCTGCTTTAATTGTTTTGCATGAGGACAGAATACCCTCCCAGAGCTCTTGCTTAGATGTGAACTGCCTCCCGCCATCATAGACACTCCTTTTGATGATGCTCCAGAGGTTCTCAATGGGGTTGAGGTCAGGGGAGCATGGGTGCCACACCATAAGTTTGTCCCCTTTTATGCCCATAGCAGCCAGAGATGCAGATGTGTTATGTGCAGCATGAGACGGGGCATTATCATGCATGAAATGATCTTGATGGTCCAGATGGATGGAGTGGAGGATGGCTGGTTGATGGACACCCCATGCAAACACGGCTACGGCGCTAACAAGGAGTAGGTGGAGTAATGTTTTGGGCTGGAATCATGGGGAGAGAGATTGTCGGCCCTTTTAGAATCCCTGAAGGGGTAAAGATGAACTCCTTAATGTATGTTGAGTTTCTCAAACAGCACTTCCTTCCATGGTTCAAGAAGAAGAACCGTGCATTCTGCAGCAAGATCATTTTCATGCATGATAATGCCCCGTCTCATGCTGCACATAACACATCTGCATCTCTGGCTGCTATGGGCATAAAAGGGGACAAACTTATCATGTCGCACCCATGCTCCCCTGACCTCAACCCCATTGAGAACCTCTGGAGCTTCATCAAAAGGAGTGTCTATGATGGCGGGAGGCAGTTCACATCTAAGCAAGAGCCCTGGGAGGGTATTCTGTCCTCATACAAAACAATTAAACAGAAACCATCCAAAACCTGACAAATTCAATGGACGAGAGAGTTGAGAAGCTCCTTTCGAACAAGGGGTCCTATGTGCAAATGTAACATCGCCTAGAATAAAGTTTTGAGTTGAAAACTGTTTGATTTCAGTTTTTAATAACCTGCTAATGCTTATAATTTCAAAAATGACCATGTTTTTGTTCTTTATTAAAATGAAAAGGTTGAAAACTCTGCTGTGCATAATAATTTGGAACATGCATTTTGAGTGCAGTTTGAGTTTTTTATTTTTTTAAAAATATGCTGTTATCATAGACAGTTTGTACAAAAACCTTTCAATTGTACTCTAATAGTTATTTGACTGGAAAATTACAATGACTGCAATTCATATAGGTAATTTGGGAAAATCTGAGAAAATATTATTTGCATAATAATTTGGAACACAGTGTATACACAGTGGACAACCCAATCTTAGGCTATGATCACATGAAGTGTTTTTTTCCTGCAGCAAAAACCTACTCTCTTGTAAGAAAAATGATGTTTTTGCTAAGTATTTACTGCTTTTTTATCTGTGTTTTTTGTGTTGATTAAATGTGTCATTTATCTACACTATATGTTTAATAAAGTAAGTTTTATTTTCTAAAATGCAGCAAAAAATGCTGCAAAAATGAAGCAAAACTTGTTTTGAGTTTTTTTTGTTGCAACATTTCTCCTCTTTTTCATTGCTTTGTTTTTGTGAAAAAAAAGCTAAAAGAATTAACTTACTGCAAATTTAAAAAATGCCGCAGTTCTTAAATTTAGTGAGGAAAAAAAAACAAGCGTGTGCATGAAAATTCATAGCTTTTGCTGCTACTATAATATGCAGCTTCTTATCTGCATAAAAAACAGTGCAAAAACATTGCGTGAGAACATGGCCTTACTACACCTACACACCCGGGAAAACCCATTCTTACTGCACATATACACCCTGGCCATTACCAATCAAAAGTTCGTAAGTGAGCTGCATGAACTGCCATTGCACTTTCAAGACAAATTTTCCACTCTAAACAGTTTCCTGAATGCTCAATTTTAGCCTCTATAGTTTGGCAACACATTTAGCTACAAAGTTATTTGAGCTACAGCATAAAATGCTTTACCATGACATAATGTCTAGTTATGCATTGTTATACCAGACATTACTTACCCAAAAAATGTTTAGGATTTGAGGCAGAAGGAAGAATAAGAAGAAAAGAAGTCACAGTCACTTAAAGCAAAAATGTTAATTTTATAAATGTTTGATAAATTATGTAATAATCCTATGAAAACATAGGATTTGTATTCAGTCTTATTAATCAAAATTGTCTAACAGCATGGCTTTGTTCTCCACTGCAACCAATCACAGTGATAATTTTATTTTTTAGGACTATTTCAGAAATTAAAACTAATTGGATGGTTGCTTTTGGTAACCAGGACTGATTTCCCATTAGACGCTTATAATAAATGAGGCCTGCACTTTATATTTTAACGATTTCTTTAACTATTGATCCATCCACTTATTCTGAAATGCATATGGCAGGAGACTGTTCAATAGGAGAAAAATTCTATCAATGAAATACTTCATAGGTTGTTAATTAAAGTACACTTCGATCACCTTTAATAAAGATGAATAACACTTTAGCTAAAAGTCAAATAAATATGCCAAATTGTTAGGTTGTATTGATATGGAAGCAATTTTGCCCCCTTTCCTTCGCAGAAGAGAATGCGTTGCAAGTGGAGGCAGGTAGCGACTCATGGTTGGCTTACGTTATTATCTACTGTCCAGATTAAAATATACATGCAAGTTCAGCTCAGCCTAGACCTCAAGTTTATAACCGTTTTCAGAAAAATAGCCGTTGGCTATCAGTTCTCTTTTGTGTACTACCAGTTTTAATGTATTCGTTTTAGAAAAACAGTAGTTATAAAGCTATTCCCATCTCCAAGATCATATCCCAATATGCAGTAGGTGTAATAATAATATTAGCAAATTTCTCCAATTAGAAATGTAATATAGTTCTCCTGATTCACTATGTCACTCCATGTGCAGGGCATTGCAGGACCTTAGGTATTCATGGTTATAACCATTAACAGCTAACTAATTGTCACTACATGAGTAGTTGTAATCACCGATACCTAAGCTACTGCAATGCCTTGCACATGGGGTAAGTAATAGATGAATCAGAAGAACTATACTACAATTCTAATTGGAGGTATTTGCAATTATTATTATTATTACACATACTACATATTGGGAAAAGATCTTGGAGATGGGAATACCCCTTTAATGGTAATTGTATTCATTCAATAATCTTTTATTATTTTCCTAGTTTTTGAAAAGTCATGATTGATTACCCAAGGGTATATGATCAAAAAATTAGTTTGTGGTGTCTTCTTACTGAGCTCCAAAATATTTTGGATATTTTTTTAGAGTATATTTTATGGCTTGAACAAATATTTTAATCATGAAGACTGTGGATATACTATTGATAAGTGCAATTATTTTAATAAATTAATTGGAACATTTAATTTAATAAACTAAGTATGTGAATTCCTCATGAATTTCTGTCCTTCTGTTCCGTCACATATGCAACCAAACATTAAAAGTATGTAGCCAAGACCATACGCAACCTCCTGTGGAGTCAGAGGTTACACACACAAATATTCTTGAAAGTATTTTAATAAATAACGTTTCCAGCTAATGGTTTAAATTATCAATATTTTGAAATAGTCTTTAGTCAGTAATATTTGTAGCTTTAGAACCATGGGAATGTTTCTGTAAACCCTGTCATTTACAATCTATTTTAGGGAAATTTTTGATATTTTCAAAGTATGGATACCACATGTATGGAAAATTAACCTGTATAGCCATCCTTCTAAATAACTTGTAAAGGGTTTCAACATTCTTGTGTCAATTAGCCATGGACAACTTGGTTTGATCAATATTTATTGGCATGTCTGTGGTATTTTAAGGCTTTTCAAATGAAGCATTTAATCTTATAATTGAGAAGCTGAGAACGTGTTCATACGATACATATTAAGAGGTCACAACCATGAACATTTTTACGTTTACAGTAATGCAAAAACTGTACTGTAGTATTCAGTAGATAATTACGATTAGGGTACTTGATGCCATATGAAAAAAGACTAAGGAATTTTGAGTATTTAGATTTTTGCATAAATATTGCATTTAGCTGCTTATTTTAGAGCAATCACAGATAATTATGAAAAGTATCTTAGCCATAATGAGTTACATAATCTATAAGCCACTTGTCACTTGTCAAATCACTGCATTGACTTACTGAGGATGGGCTCCTTGATAGGCAAACTTCAATAGAAATCTAAAAAAAGTGCCATTCCCAATTTTCTACCTAAGAAATAATCTTGATTAATAGTAGATTATAGAGTAGTTTGAGTTATTTATTAAGAGGGTAAAGGCTTTACGCAAAAAAATGAGGTTGAATATGCAGCAGTTTGATTGGAAATGTTGGGTGTCAGATGGGTGTCAGATAATTAACAAGATTATCTCCTTCCTGATATAGGACATACCTGCAAATGATAAACTTAAAAAGGTTATCCATTACTTTAACATTGATGGCCTATCCTTAGGATAGGTCATCAATATCTGATTGATGGGGGTACAACACTGGGCGTCCCCGCCGATCTTGTGTTTCCTGTGTTGGCAACAGCCAAAACTAGTCAGTTGTAGAGCTGCACTGCGCAGCTCCGTCAACTCTATAGTGGCTGCGGCCAGACACTGCACATCTGCCTCCTATTCAAATCAATAGGTGGCGGATGTGCAGTATCCGGCTGCGGCCACTATGCTATTGACAGAACTGCTCTATGTAACTGAGCGGTTACAGACGCCCCGATACCGTGAAGAGCTGATTGGCCAGTGGTGCTGGGTGTCGCACCCCAACCGACCAGACATTGATGACGTGTCCTAAGGACAGGTCATCGATGTAAAAATAGTGGACAACCGCTTTAATATGTTGGGGAGTCACAGCAGCACCCGTGTTTTGAAGCTATGTTCTTAAGAGTACTCACTGTGAGTGAGTGGTCACTGAGAGTGGGGTGTAGACAGACCGGCGAGCTATTTCAAAGGCTCACTGGTCTACCTGCACATTGGCCTTCACTGACAATGAACATGCCAAAGAATGTAGCGGCACTAGTCAGAGGTCTGCTTGCACCCCAGTAATTAATGACCATGTTATGCTTAGTTTGTTCACTGTCACTGTCACAGCCGGGGTGCAGGAAAATCAGTGGTGAGAAGCCTCACTATGTTCCTTAGTGTGTTTGCTGTCAGTGAGAGCAGGGATACAAGCAGACTGATGAGCAGTGTTAGAGACTCACTAAGACTGCCCACTAGTCTGCCTGCGCTCTGGCCATCACTCTGTTGTGTACTGGACTGACAGATAAGCTGCCCCAGATGCAGAATGCCACAATATTAATAATAATTTTTATTTATTTTTTCAAATTGCCCTTCAGTGTAGTGTGCCTTAGTCTGCTTACCGTTTGTCCCAGCCTTGTGTGCAGAAGGCTCATAGCTGTGTGTGGAATGGCCAAAAAGAGAACTATTTGCGCTATAGCAATGTCTGGATACATGGTAAACTCCATCAGACAACTACGAGGATATTACTTCTGTATCAGAAGCTGGAAAAATTGACCAAAATTATCTGTCCAAAAAAATTTACAGTTTTGGGTAGTAGAATTGGTAAAACTATTTAGATGCTATTGCCAGAATTACACTATTAGTGTTTTAGAAAATTGCCTTTTTCTGGATTTTATTTATTAAACTGTTAATGAACATTTTTAGAAATGGAAATAGACACAAAGGCCTTGATTCATCAAAGCAATTGCAGAAATCTAGCATAAAGCGCTTTGAAAAGTTGTAAAAAATGTTGCCAGCTTAGCCAAAACATACGTAGCAGGGGTGGGATGGGTTTAGAACAGAATGCGCCAATGCCCTTCTAATCAAATTCATTGATAAACTGTGGTGTGCACTAGAGATGAGCGTTGTTCGACTCGAACTGTTCGCCAATCTCAAATTCAAGCAGTTTAGGGCGGTGTTCGAGCCGTTCGGCGAACACGAACGATTTGAGAAAAATTCGGCTGTTCGAGGTTATGTTCGATAACTGTTCGTGCACCAAAATCATAACTGGATTTTTTCTCAGTAATGATGAAAATTAATGTTAATACGCAGTTTGAGTGTACAGCGGGGTGGGGGGAGGGGCAGGGGATGGATCTCTGCAGGAATAATGAAGATCTCCATTTTTTTTTCTCTTTCCATTTACAGTGGGGAGGTGCAATCTGTCAGCCTATCAGCAGCGCACACATGGAGCGAAGTGCTTTTTTTCACACAAGCAAGGGCATGTGTCATTAGCAGTGTATGTCACATGTCCTTGCCCTATAAGACCTAGCCATTTTCCCCGTCGCCACCATTTTCTCACTGCTGCAGCTGCGTGTTAGACGGCACCGCTGTTGCTGTGTGCGCTATACCTTGTTAATTTCAAGCCAATTTTCGCACAAATCTACAGATAGCTTAGGAGTAGGGAATAGTTGTGATTGCAGTCCTTTTAAGGACTAGGTTACAGCATTTCCTACGACTTTTATCAGGCTGGTCTATGCTCTTAAATAGATAGGTTGTGGGAGTAAAGACTAATTGTAATTGCAGTCCTTTTCAGGGCTAGGTTACATCAGTTCCTATCAGTTTTTGCCAGGCAGGTCTGTGCCAGTGCTGTGCAAGTTTTTTTCACAGCATTTGGCTGAATCTCGCAAAGCTAATCCTTTTTGGCCTATTGCAGAGTGTGTTAGTCAGTGGAGTAGCCTATCTGTGTTGCAAGATACACGACCTGTGTATAGAAATCCAATTTTTTTACTGCACCTAGTGAAGTAAAACCTTTTGGGCATAGCATCATTCTATTAGTCCATCTATACTGACCTCCATAAGGTTGCAAATTGAATATATATTTTTTCTGCATCTAGCTCTGAAAAAATATTTGTCCTTCTAGCAGTGTGTGGGACGTGTTCTATTAGTCCATCTATACTGACCTCCATCAGGATGCAAATTCAAAATAATTTTTTGTCTGCATTTAGCTCTGAAAAAATATTTGGGCTTCTAGCAGTGTGTGGGACTTGTTCTATTAGTCCATCTATACTGACCTCCATCAGGTTGCAAATTAAAAATATTTTTTTGTCTGCATCTAGCTCTGAAAAAATATTTGGCCTTCTAGCAGTGTGTGGGACTTGTTCTATTACTCCATCTATACTGACCTCCATCAGGTTGCAAATTGAATATAATTTTTTTCTGCATCTAGCTCTGAAAAAATGTTTGTCCTTCTAGCAGTGTGTGGGACTTGTTCTACTAGTCCATCTATACTGACCTCCATCAGGTTGCAAATTCAAAATAATTTTTTGTCTGCATCTAGCTCTGAAAAAATATTTGGGCTTCTAGCAGTGTGTGGGACTTGTTCTATTAGTCCATCTATACTGACCTCCATCAGGTTGCAAATTAAAAATATTTTTTTGTCTGCATCTAGCTCTGAAAAAATATTTGTCATTCTAGCAGTGTGTGGGACTTGTTCTACTAGTCCATCTATACTGACCTCCATCAGGTTGCAAATTCAAAATAATTTTTTTTCTGCATCTAGCTCTGAAAAAATATTTGTCCTTCTAGCAGTGTGTAGGACTTGTTCTACTAGTCCATCTATACTGACCTCCATCAGGTTGCAAATTAAAAGTAATTTTTATCTGCATCCACCTCTGAAAAAATATTTGTCCTTCTAGCAGTGTGTGGGACTTGTTCTACTAGTCCATCTATACTGACATCCATCAGGTTGCAAACTGAATATAATTTTTATCTGCATCTAGCTCTGAAAAAATATTTGGCCTTCTACCAGTGTGTGGGACTTGTTCTGTTAGTCCATCTATACTGACCTCCATCAGGTTGCAAACTGAATATCACTTTTTTCTGCATCTACCTCTGAAAAAATATTTGGGCTTCTAGCAGTGTGTGGGACTTGTTCTATTAGTCCATCTATACTGACCTCCATCAGGTTGCAAATTAAAAATATTTTTTTGTCTGCATCTAGCTCTGAAAAAATATTTGGCCTTCTAGCAGTGTGTGGGACTTGGTCTATTAGTCCATCTATACTGACCTCCATCAGGTTGCAAATTGAATATAATTTTTTTCTGCATCTAGCTCTGAAAAAATATTTGTCCTTCTAGCAGTGTGTGGGACTTGTTCTACTAGTCCATCTATACTGACCTCCATCAGGTTGCAAATTCAAAATAATTTTTTGTCTGCATCTAGCTCTGAAAAAATATTTGGCCTTCTAGCAGTGTGTGGGACTTGTTCTATTAGTACATCTATACTGACCTCCATCAGGTTGCAAATTGAATATAATTTTTTCTGCATCTAGCTCTGAAAAAATATTTGGGCTTCTAGCTGTGTGTGGGACTTGGTCTATTACTCCATCTATACTGACCACCATCAGGTTGCAAACTGAATATAATATTTTTCTGCATCTAGCTCTGAAAAAATATTTGGCCTTCTAGCAGTGTGTGGGACTTGTTCTATTAGTCCATCTATACTGACCTCCATCAGGTTGCAAACTGAATATAATTTTTTTCAGCATCTACCTCTGAAAAAATATTTGGGCTTCTAGCAGTGTGTGGGACTTGTTTTATTAGTCCATCTATACTGACCTCAATCAGGTTGCAAATTAAAAATAATTTTTATCTGCATCTAGCTCTGAAAAAATATTTAGCCTTCTAGCAGTGTGTGCGACATGTTCTATTAGTCCATCTATACTGACATCCATCAGATTGCAAACTGAATATAATTTTTTTCTGCATCTAGCTCTGAAAAAATATTTGGCCTTCTAGCAGTGTGTGGAACTTGTTCTATTAGTCCATCTATACCGACCTCCATCAGGTTGCAAATTAAAAATATTTTTTTGTCTGCATCTACCTCTGAAAAAATATTTGGCCTTCTAGTAGTGTGTGGGACTTGGTCTATTAGTCCATCTATACTGACATCCATCAGGTTGCAAATTGAATATAATTTTTTTCTGCATCTAGCTCTGAAAAAATATTTGTCCTTCTAGCAGTGTATGGGACTTGTTCTGCTAGTCCATCTATACTGACCTCCATCAGGTTGCAAATTCAAAATAATTTTTTGTCTGCATCTAGCTCTGAAAAAATATTTGGGCTTCTAGCAGTGTGTGGGACTTGTTCTATTAGTCCATCTATACTGACCTCCATTAGGTTGCAAATTAAAAATATTTTTTTGTCTGCATCTAGCTCTGAAAAAATATTTGGCCTTCTAGCAGTGTGTGGGACTTGTTCTATTAGTCCATCTATACTGACCTCCATCAGGTTGCAAATTGAATATATTTTTTTTCTGCATCTAGCTCTGAAAAAATATTTGTCATTCTAGCAGTGTGTGGGACTTGTTCTACTAGTCCAACTATACTGTCCTCCATCAGGTTGCAAATTAAAAGTAATTTTTATCTGCATCCACCTCTGAAAAAATATTTGTCCTTCTAGCAGTGTGTGGGACTTGTTCTACTAGTCCATCTCTACTGACCTCCATCAGGTTGCAAACTGAATATAATTTTTATCTGCATCTAGCTCTGAAAAAATATTTGGCCTTCTAGCAGTGTGTGGGACTTGTTCTGTTAGTCCATCTATACTGACCTCCATCAGGTTGCAAACTGAATATCACTTTTTTCTGCATCTACCTCTGAAAAAATATTTGGGCTTCTAGCAGTGTGTGGGACTTGTTCTATTAGTCCATCTATACTGACCTCCATCAGGTTGCAAATTAAAAATATTTTTTTGTCTGCCTCTAGCTCTGAAAAAATATTTGGCCTTCTAGCAGTGTGTGGGACTTGGTCTATTAGTCCATCTATGCTGACCTCCATCAGGTTGCAAATTGAATATAATTTTTTTCTGCATCTAGCTCTGAAAAAATGTTTGTCCTTCTAGCAGTGTGTGGGACTAGTTCTACTAGTCCATCTATACTGACCTCCATCAGGTTGCAAATTCAAAATAATTTTTTGTCTGCATCTAGCTCTGAAAAAATATTTGGCCTTCTAGCAGTGTGTGGGACTTGTTCTATTAGTCCATCTATACTGACCTCCATCAGGTTGCAAACTGAATATAATTTTTTTCTGCATCTACCTCTGAAAAAATATTTGGGCTTCTAGCTGTGTGTGGGACTTGTTCTATTAGTACATCTATACTGACCTCCATCAGGTTGCAAATTGAATATAATTTTTTTCTGCATCTAGCTCTGAAAAAATATTTGGGCTTCTAGCAGTGTGTGGGACTTGGTCTATTAGTCCATCTATACTGACCTCCATCAGGTTGCAAACTGAATATAATATTTTTCTGCATCTAGCTCTGAAAAAATATTTGGCCTTCTAGCAGTGTGTGGGACTTGTTCTATTAGTCCATCTATACTGACCTCCATCAGGTTGCAAACTGAATATAATTTTTTTCTGCATCTACCTCTGAAAAAATATTTGGGCTTCTAGCTGTGTGTGGGACTTGTTCTATTAGTCCATCTCTAATGACCTCCATCAGGTTGCAAATTGAATATAATTTTTTTCTGCATCCAACCCAGCCAATAGTTTTGGCCTAATACCACAGTTTGGCCACTCAGCTCTGCTCGTTTCCCATCCATTGTTTTTTTGTGCAAACAACTCCAGAGTTGTGAATTAGTTAACCACCAAAATGAGTGGAAAAAGGCCTGCTGCTGGTGGAAAGGGGAATAGGCGTGTTGGGAAGGGGAAAAAAGGTTGTGTCCGTGGGGTAGGGGTTAAAGCAACAGTAACATCTGCAGAAGAAAGATCATCATCCAGCCAAACTAAAATGTCTACTTCTTTTAGCGGACAATGTGATAAGATCCCTTTCTTACGGCCACGCCAATCGCTACAAATTCCAGATAAGGCACAAAAACAGCAGGTGCTTCAATGGATATCAAGTGTTCCTTTAAGTGGGCTCTCCTCCACATCAACTTCAACATCACAAATACTCCAGTCCTCAAAGGTGTCACCCCAATCGCACTTGCATCGTCACAGCTCTCAAATCTCCAGCTGCCCGTCTGAGTATGAGGTAGAACAGATGGTTGAGTCTGCAGAGCTGTTTTCTCATACTATAGCCTGGGAATCAGAGGTCGGCTCCAGCGCTTCTGTGAATCCAGACGAGGAAATGATCTGCACTGATGCCCAGAATCTTTATGAGTCGGATCCAGGACCAGACGCGGAAGGTTCTGACCATAATGTAGACCCTCGTTCCCAAACTGTAACTCCTGTTGGTGGAGACAATGAGGAAGACGATGATGAGACTCAAATACCTGATTGGAGCGACAACTTTAGTTTTTTGTCAGGGCAGGAACAGGTTGGCTCTGAGGACGACGGGTGTGATAACGCACAGGGTGATGATGATGAGGTTGGAGATCCCACTTACTGTCAACCCACAGTCAGCCAAGAGATGAGGTCAGCAGAGGATGTGGAGGAGAATGCTAGTGATGACGAGGTCAGGTTGCGCCTTCCTGGACAGAGACGTAGTACTGGAAGCACGTCAACAACTGCATCCTCAAACACAACTCTGCCTCTCACCACAAGTCGTGGTGGCTCTTCAGGTCACATGGGTGCTAAGCCTTGCATAGCCTGGGCATTTTTTCAGATCGATAAAGATGACCCAACTCGTGTTATCTGTAACATTTGTCAGCAAAAGCTAAGTAGAGGCCAAAAAATACATAGTTTGAGTACTTCATGCATGAACCGGCACATGGACATGAAGCATAAGTTGCAGTGGGAAGCTCACTGTGCTACAATGCGGCCTAGCCGGCCGGGCCAACCGCCGTCTGCCATATCTTGTGCATCCGCGGCCTCTTCATCCTCTGTGACTGGGGGGACAGCAGTCACACCTGTTTTGGGGCGCAGACCTGCCACCTCTTTACCCGCAACAGCCAGCGTGATTGGCAGGTCATCATTTTCTTTGGAGGTGGTAACACCAGCTGGTGTTGAGCGCTGTCCGACATCGATAGCACCACCTTTGGATCAAGGCAACCTAACATGTCCTCCTGCATCTTCCTCACAGACCGGCAGTTTGCCGGGGACACCCTTATCAACCCCGTCTAAGCACAATAGCCAGCCCTCGCTCCCTCAGATGTGGACAAGTAAAAGGCCATTTCCTCCTAGCCATGAGAAAGCTAAGAGGTTGAATTTCACCATCTGCAAGCTCTTGGCTACAGAAATGCTGCCTTTCCGCCTGGTGGACACAGAGGATTTTCGAGACCTTATGTCCGTCGCAGTGCCCCAGTACCAGACGCCCAGTCGGCACTACTTCTTAAAGAAAGGTGTGCCTGCGCTCCACCAGCATGTCGCACACAACATCACCGCTTCTTTGAGAAACTCTGTGTGTGACAGGGTGCATTTCACCACAGACACTTGGACGAGTAGGCATGGACAGGGGCGTTACATGTCGCTGACTGGGCACTGGGTAACTATGGTGACAGCAGGACAAGGGGCTGCTGTCCAAGTCTTGCCGTCCCCACGAGTTGTGCGTCAATCCTCTTTATGTCAAAGTTCCTCCACTGCTTCTGCCTCCTCAACCTCCTCTCGGTCTTCCACCTGCACCCAAAGCCTGTCTGGTCATGCCACAAGCTTTCTAACTGCGCACAAGGGATCCTGCACACCTCCTTACTACGCTGGCAGTAGGGCTCAACGTCATCAGGCGGTTTTTACTTTGAAATGTCTGGGAAATGTGAGTCACACAGCTGAGGAGTTGTGGTCAGCTCTGGAGAACCAATTTCATGAATGGTTGTCTCCACTGGACCTGAAACCAGGGAAGGCCGTGTGCGACAATGCTGCAAACCTGGGTGCGGCCCTTTGCCGGGGCAATGTCACACACGTGCCTTGTATGGCTCACGTGTTGAACCTGGTTGTCCAGCAATTTTTAGCCCACTATCCCGGACTAGATGGCCTTCTGCAGAGGGCACGGTCGCTGTGTGCTCACTTCCGCCGTTCGCATCCCGCAGCTCAGCGACTTACATCTCTACAGAAGTCGTTGGGCCTGCCACTTCACCGGCTAAAATGCGATGTGCCTACCCGGTGGAATTCAACTCTGCACATGCTGCAGCGACTGTGGCAGCACCGACAAGCCCTGGTGGTCTCAGATCAGGGACCTATGCACCCTTCTGCACAGTTTTGAAATGGCGACGAAGTTGTTTAGTGCTGACGATGCCATTATCAGCATGACTATTCCGGTGATTTACATGCTGGAGCACTTGTTAAACAGAAATCGGAGTCAGGTGGTGGCACAAGAGGAGGTGGAGGAAGTAGAGGAGAAGGAGTTGTATGCGGAAGGGCTAACATCTGCAAGGTCCAGACGGTCGGCAGCACCAAGGCGGCAGGCATGTGAGGGTGGGGGAGATGGTTTTACCAGGGCGCATGGTAGCAGCCAAACTAGTGAGGAAGGTGCAGGAGCCCAGGAAGAAGTGGAGGATGAACTTATGGAAGACTCATCAGATGAGGGAGACCTTGATCACATTTCTGTTGTGCGAGGTTGGGGGGAGAGGACAGAGGAAGGAAGCATGATTGTTACCTCGCCACCAACACAACAGGGACTTGGTGCTCCTCGATGCGCAACACACATGAGTGCCTTCTTGCTGCACTACCTGCAACATGACCCTCGAATTGTAAGAATTAGAAATAATCCTGACTACTGGGTTGCCACACTGTTAGATCCCCGGTACAAAAGTAAATTTGCAGAAATTATTCCTGCCATAGAAAGGGATGCACGCATGCAGGAGTATCAGCAGAGACTGTTGCAAAATCTTACATGTGCTTTTCCACAAAATACCAGTGGTGCACGTAGTGAATCTCACAGTTCCAACTTGCCAACCGTGGGACCGTCAAGTGTTCAGCACTCAAACCGTAACAGAACCACAGTATCTGCTGGTAACATCAATTTTGCGGAATCATTTCACCACTTTTTTAGCCCATCCTTTGCAAGGCCACAGGAGACAAGAAGTCTGACACATAGTCAACGCCTAGAGACGATGGTACAGGAGTATCTCCAAGTAAACATTGAAGCCATGACTGTGTCACTGGACCCTTGCTCTTTTTGGGCTTCCAATCTGGATAAATGGCCGGAGCTAGCCACTTACGCCTTGGAGATCTTGTCATGCCCCGCAGCCAGCGTTCTGTCTGAACGTGTGTTCAGCGCTGCTGGTGGTGTGCTGACAGATAAGCGCACGCGGCTCTCCACTGATAATGTAGACAAACTCACGTTCATAAAGATGAACAAATCATGGATCCGAAACGACTTTTCTACCCCTGTGTCATCCTGGGGAGAGTAAAAGCTTGATGATTGGTTAAAATCACCCTACCAACCGTTTTAAGCTTTCAAATTACTAATCATGTTTATCTGTATCTTGGCTGGAAAATAATTTGGGCTTTGTAGCAGTGTGCAGCACTGATTCTATTAGGCCATCTATAATAAGCTCCACAAGATTTAAAATTACTAATAATGTTTATCTGTATCTTGACTGGAAAATAATTTGGGCTTTGTAGCAGTGTGCAGCACTGATCCTATTAGGCCATCTATACTAAAGCTTCACCAGATTTAAAATTAATAATAATTTTTAGCTGCATCTAGCCCGGAAAATAATTTTGGGGCTCCGAGATGCGCAAGACACATAAGTGCCTTCTTGCTGCTCTACCTGCAGCATGACCCTCATATTGTCAGAATTCGAAGTAATCATGACTACTGGGTTGCCACACTCTTAGATTCCCCAAACTTTTCGATCAACCTTTTCATTTTAATAAAGACCAAAAAAATGGTCATTTTTGAAATTATAAGCATTAGCAGGTTGTTAGAAACTGAAATCAAACGGTTTTCAACTCAAAACTTTTTTCTAGGTGATGTTACATTTTCACATAGGACCCCTTGTTCGAAAGGAGCTTCTGAACTCTCTCGTCCATTGAATTTGTCAGGTTTTGGATGGTTTCTGCTTCAATTGTTTTGCATGAGGACAGAATACCCTCCCAGAGCTGTTGCTTAGATGTGAACTGCCTCCCGCCATCATAGACACTCCTTTTAATAATGCTCCAAAGGTTCTGAATGGGGTAGAGGTCAGGGGAGCATGGGGGTCACACCATAAGTTTGTCCCCTTTTATGCCCATATCAGCCAGAGATGCAGATGTTTTATGTGCAGCATGAGATGGTGCATTATCATGCAAAAAAATGATCTTGCTGTGAAATACACTGTTCTTCTTCTTGAACCATGGCAGGAAGTGCTGTTTGAGAAAATCCACATACATTATGGAGTTCATCTTTAGCGCCTTCAGGAATCCTAAAGGGGCCGACAATCTCTCTCCCCATGATTCCAGCCCAAAACATTACTCCACCTCCTCCTTGTTGGCGCTGTAGCCGTGTTTGCGTGGGGTGTCCATCAACCAGCCATCCTAAACTCCATCCATCTGGACCATCGAGCGCTGCACGGCACTCATCCGTGAACAAAACAGTTTTGAAATCAGTCTTCATGTAATGTTTGGCCCACTGGAGCCGTTTCTGCTTGTGTGAAGTGGATAGAGGAGGTCGACAGGATGGCGTATGCACAGCTGCAAACCTCTGAAGGACCCTGCATCTTGTTGTTCGGGGGACGTTGGAGGCACCAGCAGCTTCAAAAACTTGTCTGCTGCTATGACAAGGCTTTTTTGCCGCTGCTCTTTCAACCTGACGTAATTGCCTGTAGGAAAGAGTCCTCAATTTGCCCTTATCAGCACGCACATGTGTGTACTGTGAATCAGCTACATACTTCTTGATTGCCAAGACACTTCATCCTGATCATCGCACAATGTTGATTGTAGTCATGCCTTGACCTAAATACTCCACAATTTGTTGCTTCTCAGCAGCCGACACATCCTTTTTCTTTCCCATTTTGGCAGAAAATGTAGGCTGCTTAATAATGTGAGACAGCCTTCTTAAGTAGTCTTGCCTTTCATTGGACACACCTGCCAAACTAATTAGCACAGGTGTCTGCAATTGCTTACAGTGATATAAAGAGCCCTGACACACATCACCATCAATGAGTTTAACTGACAAACAAGCAAATTCTTCCCTTATCACTCCTAAACACTTTTTGCATAATAATTTGGAACACAGTGTACATGTGCTTTTCCACAAAACACCAGTGGTTCACGTAGTGATTCTTACAGTTCTAACTTGCCAACCGTGGTCTGTATGGAGTTGTTCAATAAAGGGCCCAAAATTAAGATAACATAGATGGGAGAGGTCTCTATGAATAGGAATTCCTAAGTATTTGATACCCTGTGAGGGCCAGGCAAAGGGAAAGTTGGACTGGATGGAATCCTGTATGGATTTGGGGAGGGAGACATCGAGGGCCTCAGACTTCGCTGCATTGATTTTAAAATTTGACCATGTAACAAAGTGATCTATTTCAGCCATAACAGCATGGATGGATATATGTGATTGAGTGATATATACTAGGACATCATCAGCAAATAGAGAGCACTTTTATTCGGTGCCTCCCACCTCAATCCACCTAATATTGGGGTTATGGCGAATTGATGAGAGCAGGTGCTCCGTCACTAGGATGTATAAGAGAGGGGACAGAGAACATTCCTGCCTTGTCCCATTGGTGATTGTGAAAGGTGATGAAAATGTTCTGACGCGCCCCCTGGGCCTTGGGACACACAGAGCCGGACCCTTTTTGGTGGATGCTGGTGGTTGTAGTCTCCGTGGCGGCGACCCGGTTCCGTGGCTCAGGGCGGTCAAACCAGTGGCGGAACTATTTATGTGGTTTTGATGTTTAAATGTCCGACTACGCCACCCGTGGATTGCGGTCAGAGTGAACCGCCGCTCCAGGGCAGACCGCTGAGGCTGGTGTTGTGGGTGCAGCAGAGCGTAGCATAACTCCCCACGGGAGGAGTATAGCCTCAGGGCAGTGTATGCAGAGGATGGGGGTGATGGTGCAGGGCAGCAGCAGTAACGACACGGAGTCAGTGATGCAGTCCAGGGCCTTTACTCACAGTTCTTATTATCCAGACCACGTCTGCAGGTAACGGCTGCCCACGTCGTACTGTGCTCACCAGGTGAGGGGCTCAGACAACTCCCAGATAACTTTGGAGCGCTTCACAGGACCCCCTTTGTGTGTCCTTTGTCTGGCCTTTCTTACCAACCCTTCTGTCCGGCTGCCTCGGGCCTCCTCTTGGTAAACTTGGCGCCAGTTTCCCTGACCCTATGTGGTGCCTTCCTAGCGGGTGTAGCGAGGGGCTGCGCCACATAAAATGTCACAGCCTCCTGTTTCTAGCTGAGGGTCGTTTCCTGCCTCCACTAGTTTCGGGGACCGTTCTCCCCCTTTGGCCTGACCCCTCCACGCAGGTGGATTCGGGCGTGCGGTGGCGACTCGCCCGTCCTCACCCCTGGGATCCCTTCGTTCCTCGTTCCTGGAGCCTTCTCCGCTCCTCTTCCTTCCTTCTCCCTCTTCCAGGCCTGGGCCTCTGTTACTAGGCCCGCCTCCGGAGCAGAGCTCATGCAGAGCCTCTGCTCCCTGCCACTTCTGCTCAGACTTCTCTGCACTGAACTAAGATGGTGCCCACCTTTTATACTCCCTTCTCAATGCACCCAGGAACTGCTTCCTCCCTGCTCCTGCACTACAGGGTTCCCCTTCCTCAGTGTTCCCTCCCCCCACCCCAGCCAGGGACAGGGACTGTCGTGCCCATCTCAGGGGCATATTGGTCGCCCTGCCCCACGCCAATGTGGTGTAATGCATGCAGGTGTCGGGTACTGATCCACACTACATCCTTACCTGAGAGTAAGATATCACACCTCTGGGTGAGGTGAAATACCTCTGTAGCAACCGAGCCCTCAGGGTGCTACAGTTCCATTTATCTTCAGCCTAGGTGACGTATTGCGATACAGGGCCGTGATTTTGGCTAAAAAAGGGTCCCCTAGACCCCTACCCCAAGCTTTTTAAGAGAATCATATATGGCGTGCCAGGAGACTCTATGGAATGCTTTCTCAGCATCCAACGAGAGTATCTAATTACAAATTTTTAACTGCATCTAGCCCAGGAAATACTTTGTGCCTAGTAGCAGTGTCTGCTAGTCAGCGGATTATCCCGGCTGTTAAGCAAGCTACACCACCTGTAGTTTGGACACTTAATTTTTTCAAAGGAAATGCTTTGGGACCACGGGATACTCAGTGAAGAGCATCAGGAGGCACCCCAAGGCATAGGGGCTGGGACTGGCAGTAGGATGCCTTGCGGTGGACAGCCGAGCTCGATCCTTATAAAAGCTTTTTATCTGCAGCATCTTTAGTGGACGCTACTGGAGCTGGAATTACGCGGCTGCTGGCATGAGACTTGCCCTCCAATAGATCCTTGTAAATGGATTTAAAGTGTATTCATTCAAATTAGAGAGACAATTTAAATTAAAAAGCTTAGAGCTGCCTCCACCACAGGGGGGCTCGCTCGACCCACCAGCGGACAGGCACCAGTATTGGGAGAGGGGGGCTGGCCGTCAGGGTTCACCGCGGCTCTGGCACAAACCCGGCGACGCGGAGGTGGCACGGGCAGGAGCGGACTGAACGTGTCGGCTTCTCACTTTTTGGATTTTAGAAGGGCATGACATGCCTATATCTGTGTCTCCCCCTCCTTTTACTCCTCCACCTCTTTTCTTTTCGCATGACTATATGTACTTGTCACTTTTCCATGTGTTAGTTGTGTCTTCTGAGCAGTTTGTCAGCTTTTGGACACCTTTGAAGGTGTTTTCTATGTGTTTCTATGTGTTTTTGTTTGCCTGCCATTGGTTTTAACGGTGTTCGAAGGTGTTCGACGAACAGTTCGACGAACAGTTCGGCGAACACACGGGTGTTCGACGAACCGAACCGAACTCGAACACTACGGGGGTGGCTCAACACTAGCTGCTATGACAAGGCTTTTTTGCCGCTGCTCTTTTAACCTGACATAATTGCCTGTAGGAAAGAGTCCTCAATTTGCCCTTATCAACACGCACACGTGTGTACTGTGAATCAGCTACATACTTCTTGATTGCCAAGACACTTCATCCTGATCATCGCACAATGTTGATTGTAGTCATGCCTTGACCTAAACACTCCACAATTTGTTGCTTCTCAGCAGCCGACACATCCTTTTTCGTTCCCATTTTGGCAGAAATTGTAGGCTGCTTAATAATGTGGGACAGCCTTCTTAAGTAGTCTTGCCTTTCATTGGACACACCTGCCAAACTAATTAGCACAGGTGTCTGCAATTGCTTACAGTGATATAAAGAGCCCTGACACACATCACCATCAATGAGTTTAACTGACAAACAAACAAATTCTTCCCTTATCACTCCTAAACACTTTTTGCATAATAATTTGGAACACAGTGTACATGTGCTTTTCCACAAAACACCAGTGGTTCACGTAGTGAATCTTACAGTTCTAACTTGCCAACCGTGGTCTGTATGGAGTTGTTCAATGAAGGGCCCAAAATTAAGATAACATAGATGGGAGAGGTCTCTATGAATAGGAATTCCTAAGTATTTGATACCCTGTGAGGGTCAGACAAAGGGAAAGTAGGACTGGATGGAATACTGTATTGATTTAGGGAGGGAGACATTGAGGGCCTCAGACTTCGCTGCATTGATTTTAAAATTTGACCATGTAACAAAGTGATCTATTTCAGCCATAACAGCAGGGATGGATATATGTGATTGAATGATATATACTAGTACATCATCAGCAAATGCAGAGCACTTGTACTCGGTGCCTCCCACCTCAATCCACCTAATATTGGGGTTATGGCAAATTGATGAGAGCAGGTGCTCCGTCACAAGGATGTATAAGAGAGGGGACAGAGGACATCCCTGCCTTGTCCCATTGGTGATTATGAAAGGTGATAAAAATGTTCTGGCGCGCCCCCTGGGCCTTGGGACACCCGGAGCCGAACGCTTTTTGGTGGATGCTGGTGGTTGTAGTCTCCGTGGCGGCGACCTGGTTCCGTGGCTCAGGGCGGTCAAACCAGTGGCGGAACTATTTATGTGGTTTTGATGTTTAAATGTCCGACTACGCCACCCGTGGATTGCGGTCAGAGTGAACCGCCGCTGCAGGGCAGACCGCTGAGGCTGGTGTTGTGGGTGCAGCAGAGTGTAGCATAACTCTCCACGGGAGGAGTATAGCCTCAGGGCAGTGTATGCGGAGGATGGGGATGATGGTGCAGGACAGCAGCAGTAACGACACGGAGTCAGTGATGCAGTCCAGGGCCTTTACTCACAGTTCTTATTATCCAGACCACGTCTGCAGGTAATGGCTGCCCACGTCGTACTGTGCTCACCAGGTGAGGGGCTCAGACAACTCCCAGATAACTTTGGAGCGCTTCACAGGACCCCCTTTGTGTGTCCTTTGTCTGGCCTTTCTTACCAACCCTTCTGTCCGGCTGCCTCGGGCCTCCTCTTGGTAAACTTGGCGCCAGTTTCCCTGACCCTATGTGGTGCCTTCCTAGTGGGTGTAGCGAGGGGCTGAGCCACATAAAATGTCACAGCCTCCTGTTTCTAGCTGAGGGTCGTTTCCCGCCTCCACTAGTTTCGGGGACCAGTCTCCCCCTTTGGCCTGACCCCTCCACGCAGGTGGATTCGGGCGTGCGGTGGCGACTCGCCCGTCCTCACCCCTGGGATCCCTTCGTTCCTCGTTCCTGGAGCCTTCTCCGCTCCTCTTCCTTCCTTCTCCCTCTTCCTGGCCTGGGCCTCTGTTACTAGGCCCACCTCCGGAGCAGAGCTCATGCAGAGCCCCTGCTCCCTGTCACTTCTGCTCAGACTTCTCTGCACTGAACTAAGATGGTGCCCACCTTTTATACTCCCTTCTCAATGCACCCAGGAACTGCTTCCTCCCTGCTCCTGCACTACAGGGTTCCCCTTCCTCAGTGTTCCCTCCCCCCACTCCAGCCATCTACAGGGACTGTCGTGCCCATCTCAGGGGCATATTGGTCGCCCTGCCCCACGGCAATGTGGTGTAATGCATGCAGGTGTCGGGTCCTGATCCACACTCCATCCTTACCTGAGAGTGAGATATCACACCTCTGGGTGATTTGCAATACCTCTGTAGCAACCGAGCCCTCAGGGTGCTACAGTTCCATTTATCTTCAGCCTAGGTGACGTATTGCGATACAGGGCCATGATTTTGGCTATAAAAGGGTCCCCTAGACCCCTACCCCAAACTTTTTAAGAGAACAATATATGGTGTGCCAGGAGACTCTATGGAATGCTTTCTCAGCATCCAACGAGAGTATCTAATTACAAATTTTTAACTGCATCTAGCCCAGGAAATACTTTGTGCCTAGTAGCAGTGTCTGCTAGTCAGCGGATTATCCCGGCTGTTAAGCAAGCTACACCACCTGTAGTTTGGACACTTAATTTTTTCAAATGAAATGCTTCGGGACCACGGGATACTCAGTGAAGAGCATCAGGAGGAACCCCAAGGCATAGGGGCTGGGACTGGCAGTAGGATGCCTTGCGGTGGACAGCTGAGCTCGATCCTTATAAAAGCTTTTTAACTGCAGCAGCTTTAGTGGACGCTACTGGAGCTGGAATTACGCGGCTGCTGGCATGAGACTTGCCCTCCAATAGATCCTTGTAAATGGATTTAAAGTGTATTCATTCAAATTAGAGAGACAATTTTAATTAAAAAGCTTAGAGCTGCCTCCACCACAGGGGGGCTCGCTCGACCCACCAGCTGACAGGCACCAGTATTGGGAGAGGGGGGCTGGCCATCAGGGTTCACCGCGGCTCTGGCACAAACCCGGCGACACGGAGGTGGCACGGGCAGGAGCGGACTGGCCGTGTCGGCTTCTCACTTTTTGGATTTTAGAAGGGCATGACATGCCTATATCTGTGTCTCCCCCTCCTTTTACTCCTCCACCTCTTTTCCTTTCGCATGACTATATGTACTTGTCACTTTTCCATGTGTTAGTTATGTCTTCTGAGCAGTTTGTCAGCTTTTGGACACCTTTGAAGGTGTTTTCTATGTGTTTCTATGTGTTTTTGTTTGCCTGCCATTGGTTTTAACGGTGTTCGAAGGTGTTCGACGAACAGTTCGGCGAACACACGGGTGTTCGACGAACCGAACCGAACTCGAACCCTACGGGGGTGGCTCAACACTAGTGTGCACCTCATAATGTCATGGGCATTGGACTTCAACACATCTCCTCATCAAGAGCGGCGTGAGTAATACAGGTTTGATGAATTGGGGGCTAATTGTTTGAATTATTAATGGAGCAATGTAGAAAGCTTGGTATCCATAAATGTGTTGATTGCTAGCTTTCAAATTGCCTCTTCAGAGAGGAAAAGGACTTGAACTCTAGTGCCACCTATTGGAAGTAGCAATCCTAAAAGTCAATATCAACCCTCTAACGAGCCTTGCCACATGACTTAGGATAAAAGCCAAACCAGAATCTCAATTTGGAGACACAGTGTTTTGGGGTATTGTCCCTTGTCAGTGCAAAGTATGAGATCTCATTTGGCTAGGTGAGAAGCTTCTGACTGGGATCTAAGAGGTAACGTTTCTCCTTGTGGAGAGTGACATGCTTTGCCTGGCATGCAAATGTGAGGAGGCTTATAAGCACTATCAATCTCCACAATGAGAAACATTACCCCTTAGATTGCCATCTTGTAACTCTGGCATTTAAGTTATAAGTATACGGCAAGCAGGGCCAGTGTTGTCAAAGTATGGCCTTGGGCAAAAATTTCAAGTGAAACTCCAAATTCTTAAATATTGCATTATCACGCAGAAACAATTAGTGTGCTTTTGACTCGCCCCCTGGTCCGTGGGAAACTCGGATCCGGGCAACAGGGCAATAATGGGGGTAGTAGTGGCAACCCAGTCCGTGGCTCAGGGTGGTCAGACCAGTGGCAGTCTTCTATATGTTTTGCAATGTCCGACTACGCCACCCGTGGATTGCGGTCAGGGCTAACTGCCGCTGCAGTGCAGACCGCTGGGGCAGATGTAAATGTGCAGCACTGAATAGTACAACTCCCCACGGGAGGAGTATGGCCCCAGGGCAGTATATAATGGATGATGGAGGGGATGATTCCGACCGCAATAGCCAGGAAACGGAGGCCTCTTAAACAGTTCAGGGTCTTTGATAGAACAGGTGAGACGACCCAAAAACAGTCCCGGCTAGGAGGGGGCCTGGATGTCTGAGAACAAGTGGGAAGCTGGCCCTGATCAGGGTGAGGGTGTAGGCCTGCCGTGCTCTCTGCGCTCTCTCTGGCTATTTCCCTCCTCGTGGTGTAATGGCCCATGTTCCTGAGCTTGCCGTGTCTTCTTGCCCGTATGGCTTGCAACTTGGGTCCCTTTCTACTCCCGGCCTGGTACGGCTTTGCTGGTCCCTTCTGCTGTGGCGGAACCTCCGGGCTTCTTAGGCCAGGGAACATACAATCCCCTGCGGACTGGTTATTTGCTGTAGGACTTGGAATCCTCACAGCCTCAGACACCAAAGTCTGGTAGATTAGTTTCTCTATCTGCCAGGACAGGCTCGCTTCGCATCTTGGCCTCTTAGGCTGCAACACAACTGCCTGTCCCTGCTCTGGGACACCTCTTTATTCAGAGACAGGTTGTCCAGTTCTCTCTAACCCTGCCCCCAGTTCCAGCTTTTATAGGGGCAGCCTGCTCCCCCTACTGGCCTGGGATAGGAGGTACTGCATGCTAATGGTCCTTGACCAGAGAACCTCCCCCTTGCTCTCAGACACAGCTTTATTATACATTTGTGGCATCCAGGCCAGGGTGACACATTCCCCCCTAGTAAAATTTAGTACTCCGGGACTAAACAAGAAACAAGAGTAACATGCACGACCATAAAAACATTATAAGGCAGGTAGAAGCAAACGACGCACAGGTTGAGTTTTTAAGGTCACAGTGTGGTCTGTGACCGGGTGTCCATTTCACCAACAACAACGGGGAGCTCTAACCAGGTGGGGGGTCAGCTGTAGCCCAAAGTCCTTGACAGTCCTTGTTCATTCCCCTGGTTAAGCTCCAAACATATTTACAGGGAAGTCCGGTTACTCACAGTTCATAACCTGTTAGTCCATTAACTGAAAGAAACTGAGAAAATGCGCAGTTACTGGTCATGCAATTACATTTCAAATAATTCAACATTTTACAGGATAGTTACATTTGCTATTACACTCTACACTTTCCAGCGAGCTGGTATTTGCCCCTTAGTGCTCCGGGTTGACCTACGCAACCCACTGTCTGGTGGTGGTCTAACCTGGTTTTTCTCACTAGCGCTCGGGGTGCAATCACTGGCTAGACTTACAGGCAGTGCAGGCAGCTGTCTGCGGGTCCTTTGGCTTACCGCAGGCATGGCAGGCTCACTGTCAGCAGAGGGTTGATTCTCCTGGGCTGCTGGTACAGGCTCTTCTGCCTCTGGGGCTGCTTGTTCTTCTTCACCTTCCTGCTCTGGTGTAGGTTGTTGCTGAATTGGTTGCAGGAAATGCAAGACGGGTACCACTATGGCATCATTTATTCGAGTCCAGGACTGAGGGAACTCTCCAAGAACGGTGCTGATCATCTCTTCCTTGTCCTCTGCGGGTTCAAGGTCTCTTTGATCCTCTTCTGCATTCTGTAGTTGCTCGGGGCACCTTTTTAGGTGGTCTCTGGAGACGGTACTAGTGGTTTCTCCTCCATTCTTGGTGATCACGCACACCTTTGGGTTGTCGTGATCAGACTGCAGTTCGGTGTAGGGTTCCCTTTCCCACTGGTCATCCAGCTTGTGTAGCCTTCTCTTTTGCTTCAGGACCTGCTCACCAGGTTCTAGGGGATCAGCAGGGGCGTGTTGGTTGAAGAGTCTTTCTTGCCTTTCTCTCACCTGGACCAGGCTCTTCTCCACACTGTCCTGTACCTTCTTGCACTGCAGTCGCCTTTCCGTATCCCAGTCCGCATCTGAGGAGGTTCCTCGGGTGTTAGGACTCCCATCTCCAGGTCTATGGGCTGCTTACCTGGTCTGGCTCGCATCAGGTAAGCTGGGGTGCAGTTTGTAGCATTCACCGGGATATGGTTGTATAAGTCTATCAGGTCCGGCAGGTTTTCTGGCCACAGGCTGCGTTCCTCCAGGGGCAACGTCTTCAGGAGATCAATGACTGTATTGTTCATTTTCTCTCACATCCCGTTGGTTTGTGGGTGGTAAGGCGTTGTCCGAATCTTCTTACAGCCATAGAGGTTGCCGAACTCTTGGAAGATTTCAGCCTCGAACGCTGGACCCTGGTCTGTCAGGACTTGTTCCGGATACCCGTGTGGGCGGCAGAATTATTGCTGGAAGGCTCTGGCCGCCGTTTGATCTGTCCAGTCTTTTACAGGGACCACCACTAGAAATCAGGAATAGTGGTCCACGATTGTCAGGGCATAAACGTATCCTGACCGGCTTGGAGCCAATTTGACGTGGTCCAGAGCTACCAGCTCAAGAGGCTGCTGGGTGACAATGGGCCTCAAGGGTGTCTTCTGACTGGTGCGGTCCTTCCTCCTTAGATTACAAGGGCCACAGTCTCTGCACCACTTCTCTACAGCCCCTCTCATGCCGATCCAGAAGAACCGGCCTCTTAACAGGAACTCCAGTTTCTTCCAGCCGAAGTGCCCCACCCTGTCATGGTAAGCCTCAAGGACCATAGCTTCATCTCGCCTTGGGACCTTGACTTGCCAGGTCAGCTCGTGCGTCCGGTGGTTGACGAGTCTTCTGCACAGCTTTCCTTCATAGAGGAACAGCCTGCTCTTCTCTTTCCATAGCTGCTTGGCTTCCTCTGGAGCATCTGGATCTAGACGGGCGTCTTCTCGGGTCAACAGGTCTTTCATCATGCAGATTGCAGGGTCACTATCTTGGGTCTCGGCCCAGCTGTGGTGAGGTAGGGGATTGATCATGACAGTTGTTAAGTCTTCCTCCTTCCCGCAGTGGGAGTATTGAGTGGCTCCATACCAGTGAAACGCAGGGAGTTCTACCTCCTCCAGCTCTTCTGGGTCTTCGCCTCCGTCAGGTAAGTGAGGAATTCTCGATAGGGCGTCAGCGTTGGCATTGGTTCTGCCTGCCCGGTACTTGATCGTGAAGTCATAATTCGAGAGTCGCGCCATCCACCGCTGCTCTATGGCACCTAGTCTTGCATTGTCCAGGTGTGTCAACGGGTTGTTGTCCGTGTACACGGTGAACTTTGCAGAGGCCAGGTAATGCTTAAACCGTTCTGTGACGGCCCACACCACTGACAAGAATTCTAGCTTGAAGGAGCTGTAATTCTCTGGGTTCCTTTCAGTGGGCCTCAGCTTCCGGCTGGCATACGCGATCACCCTTTCTCTGCCCTGTTGGTTTTGCGACAGTACGACTCCCAGCCCCACATTACTGGCGTCTGTGTGGAGAATAAAAGGCTGGCCATAATCGGGCTAGGCCAGGATTTCATCCCCTGTGAGGGCCATCTTCAACTGGCGGAAGGACTCCTCTTCCGGCTTGTCCCACTTGAAGGGTGGCTTTTGGCTTCTGGACTTAGACTGTCCTATCAGGAGGTCCTGCATAGGGGCTGCCATTTTAGTGAACCCGGGGATGAACCTTCGGTAGTAGCCTACCAACCCGAGAAATTGCCTCACTTCTTTGATGTTTGAGGGGCTTGGCCAGCTCTTGATTACTGTGACCTTGTCAGGGATGGGGGCTACTCCTTCTGCACTTACCACGTGCCCTAGGTACTGGACCTTCAGTTTCAACAGGTGACACTTTGATGGTTTCACCTTCAGGCCATAGCCTGCCAGGGCTTCGAACACCTCTGCCAGGTGTTTTAGATGGTCCTCGTAGGTCTTCGAATAGATGATCACGTCGTCCAGGTAAAGTAGGACCGTCTCGAATTTTTGGTGCCCTAGACAGAATTCCATCAGCCTCTGGAAGGTCCCTGGTGCGTTGCAGAGCCCGAAGGGCATACAGTTGAACTCGCTCAGTCCCATCGGGGTGGTGAAGGCGGTCTTCTCCTTGTCAGCCTCTGTCACAGGAACCTGCCAGTACCCGCTAGTAAGGTCCAAAGTAGAAAAGAAGTTAGCTGATTTTAGTGCGGCAAAGACTCCTCTATTCTAGGCAGTGGATATGCGTCTTTGTGGGTGATACGGTTGATTTGTCTATAGTCCACGCACATTCTCATGGTGCCGTCTTTCTTTTTTACCAGAACCAAGGGGGCTGCCCAGGGGCTACAGCTATCTCTAATGACCCCGGCTTCTTTCATTTCCCTCAGCATGCCCTTTGCGTTCTGATAATGTGCAGGGGGTACAGGTCTGTGCCTCTCCTTTATTGGTGGGTGGCTCCCCGTGGGGATGTGGTGTTCCACTCCCTTTACTCGGCCAAAGTCTAGCGGGTGCTTACTAAAAATTCTCTCGTACTCCTGAACCACCCGGTAGACTCCTTGTTTTTGGTGAAGGGGAGTGGAGTCAGCACCCACATGGAGTTTCTGGCACCAGTCCTCCTTTTGTTTCTGGGAGCCATTACCCTCCGCCTGTGGAGATGGAGGCAAAGGCTCCACGGCCCTGATAGCTTTGTGTTCGACAGCAAATAGTTTGGCAAGTGTAGCGTACCTGGGTAAGTGTACCTCCCTCTCCCCAATGTTGAGAAAGCGAACAGGCACTCTCCCATGACGGACATCAACCACCCCCCGGCCTGTCAAAATGGTGGGCCTGCTGTCTGAGTACACGGGTTCTACCATGGCTTGGTAGTCTCTACCTCTCAACCCGATTGCAGTCCGACTCCAGATTATCATTTCACTTTTGGGAGGCATGGAAATGGGGAATGGGTCACTCATTCTTACGCTACCGATCTCACCACCAGACAGTTCTACCTGCTGCCGTCTCATCAGGGCTTTTATCTCTTTGTTGAGGACTCTCTGTTGGCTGGAACTAGCATTCACCGCCACCTGTTGTAGAATTACATTTACCTCTGAAAGACAATTTTCAATCACATTAGTACCCACAGTTATTTTAGGGTGACTTTCACGACGGTCAATGTCCACAATAATCACTCCTTGTGCCGGTAGTTCAACTTTACCAATCTTAATGGTCATCTCCTTGAACCCCATCTGCGGCACGGGCAAGCCATTGCTGGCGATGATGCTCAAGTCATTGTCTGGATATCGTGTTATATCAGCATCAGTCCAATACTGCTTAAAAAGTACATAAGGGATAGTAGTTACTTGCGACCCGGTATCCAGCAAGGCGCTCATGGGGATACCGTCCAGCACCACAGGTAAAACCGGGCGCCCCCCAACGTACTTATCACGCCAATTATAAGGGCCTGGTGATCTTATGCCTGGGGGTTGGCCCTCTGCCCCTGGTTGGACCCATTTAAATTGCAGTACCTGGAAATGTGTCTGGGCTGGTTGCATCGACGGCAAATGGGCTGTCCATCCTCTGCGTAGCGGTCTGTGGGCCTCCCTCGGAACGACGGGGTCCTCCTCTGTCGACGCCACTGGACATCCTCCGGACTTGAAGCCAACTCGATGGGTCTTGACGGGTCCACTTGTAACGCCTGGACGGTCCTGGTCAACGCCGCGATGCTCCTGGTCAGCTCCAGGACTTGGTGGTAAAGATCTGTCGATGGGGCTTGGTTCAGGGCCTGTGCATCGGCCCCCACAGAGTCCATAGAGGAGGGCGCCACCTCCTGGTGGTTGGTGAGAGCAGGACACCGGGGGTTTATAGCGCCACTGGTTGCGGGTTCTCGGAGCACCCTTATGGCCCTGTCCTTGAATTGGGCAAAGGTCAGATCAGGGTTCTGAAAGAACATGAGGCGCAGCTGGGTCCTGTGGGCGCTAGACAGCAGACCTTCTATGAACTGTTCTGTTAATAGCTTATCTGTATCCTGCATGCTGCCAGGGTCAGCTTGTGTGATGGCTCTCAAAGCTTCCTGCAAATTTAGGGCATAGTCTCTGATGCTGTCCTGTGCCCGCTGCTTACATCCGTAGAACCGCATTTTAATTTCAGCGGAGCTACGTGTATCAAAGGTACCCCGCAGCCGGGTCAGAATGTCCTTTACAGTTCTTTTCTCCTCAGCGGGCCATGACTTTACCTCCCGCTGGGCTGCGCCAGTTAACTGCCCTATCAGTATGCTATCTTCTGTTCCTCTGTCAGGGGGTAAACTTGAAATAAACTGTACAGCCTTTCCTTAAAGTCAGTTAGTGCATGGGGCTCCCCTGAATACTTGGGCAGCCAGACCGCTCCAGGGATGTAAGGCAGGGAGAATGGCATCACTGCTGCTGCAGCTGCGCTGGTGGTAGTGGGCGCCTCCGCATCCGACATCTTCCTCCCCCCTAGTTAAGCGTGGCCTACCTTCCAACGATCCTCTTCTGTAGGCCGCGGCTCCGCTGGTGCTGCTCCGGACGAGGACCTTGCGTCGCGTCCTGGTGACATCAGCGTCGCTCTCTCTCCCTTCCAAGACCTTGCGCAGTGTCGGTGCGTAGGGCGGAGCTTCAGGTATCGCGCGGTTTGGACGTCCACGCCCCTCTTCTTCCCACGCGGCGTCCTGCAGATGGCGTCCGATGGTGGGAAAACGGCTGAAGATGGTGGGAAGCTGCTGAAGACGGCGGGAGACGGCTGAAAATGGCGGGAAACGGCTCCGGATGGCGGGAAACCTCTTTTTAAGGTACATGTACAGTCTTTTTCAGGCACGCAATACCCGTTTGTGGCGGGTTGGTCACAATCCTGCCGACTACGCCAAAGTTGACTCGCCCCCTGGGCCGTGGGACACTCGGATCCGGGCAACAGGGCAATAATGGGGGCAGTAGTGGCAACCCAGTCCATTGCTCAGGGTGGTCAGATCAGTGGCAGTCTTCTATATGTTTTGCAATGTCCGACTGCGCCACCCGTGGATTGCGGTCAGGGCTAACCGCCGCTGCAGTGCAGACCGCTGGGACAGATGTAAATGTGCAGCACTGAATAGTACAACTCCCCACGGGAGGAGTATTGTCCCAGGGCAGTATATAATGGATGATGGAGGGGATGATTCCGACCGCAATAGCCAGGAAAAACGGAGGCCTCTTAAACAGTTCAGGGTCTTTATTAGAACAGGTGAGACGACCCAAAAACATTCCCGGCTAGGAGGGGGCCTGGATGTGTGAGAACAAGTGGGAAGCTGGCCCTGATCAGGGTGAGGGTGTAGGCCTACCGTGCTCTCTGCCCTCTCTCTGGGTAGTTCCCTCCTCGTGGTGTAATAGCCCACGTTCCTGAGCTTGCCATGTCTTCTCGCCCGTATGGCTTGCAACTTGGGTCCCTTTCTACTCCCGGCCTGGTACGGCTTTGCTGGTCCCTTCTGCTGTGGCGGAACCTCCGGGCTTCTTAGGCCAGGGAACATACAATCCCCTGCGGACTGGTTATTTGCTGTAGGACTTGAAATCCTCACAGCCTCAGACACCAAAGTCTGGTAGATTAGTTTCTCTATCTGCCAGGACAGGCTTGCTTCACCTCTTGTCCCTGACTCGTGGCTCTCCTACTGCCACATGGCCTCTTAGGCTGCAACACAACTGTCTGTCCCTGCTCTGGGACACCTCTTTCTTTAGAGACAGGTTGTCCAGTTCTCTCTAATCCTGCCCCCAGTTCCAGCTTTTATATGGGCAGCCTGCTCCCCCTACTGGCCTGGGACAGGATGTACAGCATGCTAATGGTCCTTGACCAGAGAACCTCCCCCTTGCTCTCAGACACAGCTTTATTATACATTTGTGGCATCCAGGCCAGGGTGACACACATTTACCTTAGCCAATTTCAGACTGGTAAACTAGCTCAGATTATTTTCAAGTTATTTAGTGCTTGCTAACTGGCCTCTTTACATAGGCTGTTGAAGAATGTTGGAATCCGAACAATGGGGAGAGACGGAAGTAAGCCATTGCCAGATAGCAAATGCAAAGCTTGTCAATTTGAGTTTCAATGTCCTAAGGTAAAAACTAGAAATTAAGATTCTGCAGCAGATAATATATATTTTAATTGCTGAAAAGGGGATGGCAAGTAACAAGATTTCAAATAGGTCTCTTAATTTGGCATGGTTTAGCTCAATATCTGAAGAGTCACATATATAACTGGCCATACACTACAGATTTCAGAAAGCCAAATTGAGCCTATTTTCTGCTACAAGTGTCATTTTGTGGTGCAAAAAAGAAATTTTAGAGATATCTTTGAAAAAATTGATCTGCTACATTGGATTTTTTTTGTATGTGTATAGCACTGACCTGCTAACACAACAAATCAATGATGGGTTTTTATTACATAAATTTATATCTGTCTCAAAGGATTATGCAATTAATTAAATAATTGAAAATGGCAGATCAATTTCAAAAGATATCTCTTATACTCTTTTGCATTTTTTATGACCTTATGTGGGACCAAATATGAGAAATAAATGAAAAACAAATACAAAAATAAAAAAAAAGTAGGTAAAAAAAACCCAAAAAACAGCAATTGCCAATCCAACCGAAAAAAATATGTCCGTTATATAAAGATAATTGTTACAGAAAATGTTAAAATATATTTTAGTAGTCCTTTGCAGTAAAAAAAAAAATTACCAAGAATGTGAAAAACATACACAAACTTCCTTTATTTTCCCATCGATAGCGTCTGCTATTGGCAAAGAAAAATAAAAAAGAAGAGTAAAAGAGGAAAATAACATGTAAATTAATTCCCATGTATTGTATAATGAAAAATAAATGCAAAACTTATTTGAATATGCAGTTCAAAACATATTTTAAAGCTCTTTAAACCATGTATACAAAAATATATAAATAAATAAAAATGTGCCTGATCAGGAACGGGGGTAAATGGCCCGGTTCTGAATTGCTTAAAGGAATAAAACTCTGCTTTTATTTTTGTTAGAATTATTGTAGTACTATATTTTTTATTATTCAAAGTCGGAGATAAAGGAAAGTCATCTTTTGATATCTGTAATGTAAAACGAATTCACTTGGATTTTGTAACGTAACACTATTAGATACAATCACCAATGTACGAATAGCGTATTCTGGTGGAAAATGTGGACAAATGTTTATTTCCTTTGATTTATGGTGGTAATTGGTAATGTGATTTTGTTTTGCGTTTGTGCAAGCGTGACAGTGAAAATCACACTTAAGTCCTGAGATCGGCCCTGGGATAGCTTAGCAGGTTGACACTTGATGAAATCCCTTCATTTCTAGGATGAACGATCAAATATGACCTGTGTTGTTTCTGGCCTAATAACATTACCATTTAAAAAGCTGCCCGCTGACCTTTGTGACACTATCTGTGGGTTTTGCTTTTATTCCCAGTCAACAGGTATTCTCATCACAGAAGCTGGCTTTATAGTTATGAGTTTTAGAAGCCAAACTAGGCATTATGTCGCTATAGAAAGGGGATCTTCATTGCTTTCTCTAGTGAGTCTATCACTGTTCTTTGAACCTTTTTATTTTAAAGCTTGCTGTATGCTGCCTTTATTCTCAGAGGCTGCAGATCAGAGGTTCTTAACCTTTCTAAGGCAGGGATTGGCTTGAGTTATGGGAGCTATGTGTGTGATCCATAGTTTATGGGATTCTCACATACTTACCTATAACTATTTGTAATAAAATATACATACAATATGTGTAACATGACCAATACTATTGTCTATGTTCTTTTAAATAAAATTATTATTTAAGAGATAAACCATGTTTTAACCAAGGAACTGATGAAACCTTTCCAGATAAAAGGAAGAATCTATATATTTAATACCTTAACCCTTTGTACTACAGCAAGTTTTTGTTTTTGCCTTTGTGGGATTATTTTAATTGCAATGTACAATATACTATATAAACATTTTTTTCAAGGACTGTTTACAGTGCAGTTAAATTGACGTTAACTTTATGCGTATCAAGAACAGCAGTTCTGTTTTTTTAATCCTTTTTTTAATTTGTTCGCTTTCTTGTTTCGCTTATTTTTTACTCATTCAAATTGTTAAAAACGCAGCAATACTAATTATACATGTTTTTTTTTTTACATACTGAATGGGGAAAGCGGATTTTTTTAATTTTAACTTATAGCATCAATCCAGCGGATTTTTTTTCACCGCTGTAGTGGTGCTTTAAGTGGAAGTCCCCTGCCCCTGTCCATATAGACACCCTCTGGTGTCGTCACCATTTTTGGCGCCTGTCCGGTCCTCCCGCGCCAACTTGTGAGTGCAGCTTCTGAGTGGTCGGAACTCCTTGCTCCTTGAACCACTGGAGCAGCCGGCAGGTCATAAACTGCAGGAGACGGACTGGAGCAGTGGCGAAAACAGATGAAATGCCAGAAGGTGAATATGGGACAGGGGGCTGGGGGCTTGGATTTTAAGCACTACTCCAGCGGTGAAATAAAAAAAACACTGGAGGGGTGCTTTAATGATCACTTGTACAATACATTGTAATATTTTTGTTTTGCAGTGTTGTGCTTATCAGATTTCTCCAAATAAGTCCTTAAAAGGAGTGTTAAGATGGCATACTTTGGGGACAAATTGTGTGATAGAGGGAGACCCTTCGGTCTAAGTTTTTAGCATATCGATCCTAAATGTTGCAACAATGTTGCTGTGTATTACAGATGGGATTTGCTTTGTTTTAATGATTAAAATAAATAGTTTAAAGTTTTCAAAACCAAATTATTTGAATTCTATAACTACAATTTTCTTTCACAAAATTTACAATTTTACAAATATCTGAGGCAGCAGTACCATATATATGACATTAATGGCCAAATGGTAAATCTGCCAGTGCAAAAACTGATGCACATCAGTAAAGAGTTGCACCACCTGAATAACCAGCTTCAGTCGTATCTAGACTGTAACTTTTCTCAAGCAGATGCCCTGAGCAGCGATCCCATGAATTTCTGGGACAACAACATGTTCAGCCCCAGAATAATGTTAGGGAGGGTGCTCAACATGACCAATGGATTTTTCACACCAAAGCAGAGCAGGTTATCCTCTATGAGCACAATCACACCACCCTCACACCTACTGGCTGCTCACTGTGATTCTTTGTGTTAGACTGTGCTGCTCCTGGGTGCATTTCTGGCCATAAATTTCTAAGCACTTTTTTGGTCTGGCCCATTTTATCTGCTGACCATGCTGCTCCTGCTGCAGTCCCTGCACAGCCATGCCAGTCACACACCTGCTGGCTGGCCATTGTGCCTAACAGTGCTTGATTGTACGTCTGATAATGGGAAACATACTCTCATGAAACAGCTCTGAAAATAGAGCTAATTTTTGAAAAGGCTTGATGACAATAATACAGAACTTCTTTATGTTCAAATTAGTGCCACAAAAACAAAAGTCTACAGAAATAAGGGGTTATTTTTTGGATGGCTTGTTAAATAGCTTTTATAATTGCCTAATGATTTTGTGATTAACAAACCAGTTGTCGACCTCAAAAAAGCTATCAGTAATTTCAAATCTGGTTGAGAGGCCATTACTTCTTCACTTTCAAAGCAATGAAAATGGATAATTTTTAGACAGCTTATAAAAAAGATATTGTTTCTTCAAAGTGTGAAGCTCTTTATACTCAAACAGTATAATTGTTTCACCTAACCATGTGAAAATGCCATGACTTCTTCTGTTTGCACTACTTGTCAATAAAAAACTGCAGTGCTTGTATTTGTGGTTTAAAAGGGATAATATTTGGACTGTTTAAACAACTTAGGTAGCCTAAAAAGTCTGATACGCAGTGTGATATGAAATAGGCTGTTTGTTATTTCTGTTTTACATCCATTTTCCACTAGCCATATAGATGGAAGTCGTTTGAACATTAAAAAGACTGTGTTTGCATCACACTGCTCAATCATGACTCCAAGGAGGACTCATAGTGTTCTACACATATTTTCCAGGCAATTAGAGATTTTGTAATTATGCAATTTGTGCAAATTTATTGGTAGTGTTTTAATTTTCTGTGAGAAATTTGGCAAAGTCAGCTAATTTGAATTTAAAAAGATCTGCTCATCTGTATTAGGGGATTCAAACTTCCCCTATTTGACCATTTTTTCTGTCCCTGCAAAACTACACTTCTCAAAAAAATAAATGGAACACTTAAACAACACAATGTAACTCCAAGTAAATCAAACTTCTGTGAAATCTACCTGTCCAGTTATAAAGCAACACTGATTGTGAATCAATTTCTCCTGCTGTTGTGCAAATGGAACAGACAACTGGTAGAAATTATAGGCAATTAGCAAGATGCCCCCTATAAAGGAGTGGTTCTGGAGGTGGTGACCACAGACCATTTCTATGTTCTCATCCTTTTTGGCTGTTGTTTTGGTCACTTTTTCATTTTGCCATTGCTCTCACCCCTAGAGGTACAGTAGCATGAGGCAGTGTCTACAGTACAACCCACAAAAGTTGCTCAGGTAGTGCAGTTCATCCAGGATGGCACATCAGTGCGAGCTGTGGCAAGAAGGGTAGTTGTGTTTGTCAGCACAGTGTCCAGAGCATGGAGCAGATACCAGGAGATGTGGAGGGAGCCATAGCAGGGCAACAACACAGCAGCAGGACCGTTACCTCCTCCTTTGTGCAAGGAGGAACAGGAGGAGCACTGCCTGAGCCATGCAAAATGACCTCCAGCAGGCCACAAATGTGCATGTGTCTGCACAAACGGTTAAAAACCGACTCCATGAGGGTGGGTGATATGAGGGCCCGAAATCCACAGATGGAGGTTGTGCTCACAGCTAAACACCGTGAAGGACGTTTGCCATTTGCCACAGAACACCAGGATTGGCAAAGTTGCCACTGGCACCCTGTGCTCTTCACAGATGAAAGCAGGTTCACACTAAGTGCATGTGACAGACGTGACAGAGTCTGGAGATGCCGTGGAGAGCGATCTGCTTCCTGCAACATCCTTCAGCATGACCGGTTTGGCAGTGGGTCAGTAATGTTGTGGGGTGGCATTTCTTTGGAGGGCCGCACAGCCCTCCATGTGCTCGCCAGAGGTAGCCTGACTGCCATTAGGTACCGAGATGAGATCCTCAGACCACTTGTGAGACCATATCCTGGCGCGGTTGACCCTGGGTTCCTCCTAATGCAGGACAATGCCAGACCTCATGTGGCTGGAGTGTGTCAGCAGTTCCTGCAAGATGAAGGCATTGAAGCTATGGACTAGCCCGCCCGTTCCCCAGACCTGAATCCGATTGAGCACATCTGGGACATCATGTCTCGCTCCATCCACCAACGTCACATTGCACCACAGACTGTCCAGGAGTTGGCGAATGCTTTAGTCCAGGTCTGGGAGGAGATTACACAGGAGACCATCCGCAACCTCATCAGGAGCATGCCCAGGCATTGTAGGGAGGTCATACAGGCACGTGGAGGCCACACACAATACTGAGCCTCATTTTGACTTGTTTTAAGGACATTACATCAAAGTTGGATCAGCCTGTAGTGTGTTTTTCCACTTTAATTTTGGGGGTGACTCCAAATGCAGGCCTCCATTCGTTAATAAATTTGATTTCCATGGATGATTTTTGTGTGATTTTGTTGTCAGCACATTCAACTTTGTACAAAACAAAGTATTCAATGAGAACATTTCATTCATTCAGATCTAGGATGTGTTATTTGAGTGTTCCCTTTATTTTTTTGAGCAGTGTATATTTCAATTGCAGCATTTTGAAGCCATTTTTTATATACCATATAGTGTACTATTAATGCAAAATTCTACTTATGCAACTCCTCGGACGCCATTGTGGCTAGGTGGTTAGCACTGTAGCCTTGTAGCAGTGAAGTCCTGGGTTCAAACCTCACCAAGGAGTTTATATATTATCCCTGTGTTTGAGTGAGTTTCCTCCAGTTACTCTGTTTTCCTCCCAAACACCAAACACATACTGATAAGGAATTTAGATTGTGAGCCCCCATGGGGAGAGCGATGCTGATGTCTGTAAAGTGCTGTGAAATATGAAGACACAATATAAGTAAAATAAATATAAAGACTCTAACTTAATGGACTGTTTTGATTGGTTGACCAGGAAGCCATTTTTAAGCCTCCGGTTTTCATAGCAATTCATTAGCACCGTGCCATCAAGTTGCATGGTCTTAAGGGGTGACAAAGTCAGCTCCCTCCCCCTGTGAAACTGTTCGCCACTGTATTTAAAGGAGTCAAAAAGCCGCTCCATAGCAGAAAGAAGGTAAAAAAGAGGGCCCCCTGAGATCATGATAGCCATCAAAAACCAGGATGCCTTTACACGCTCTAACGGAGAGCTAGTAAAAAATACAGCAAGGTGATGGGAAGCAGTTAATGAGTAAAGAAAAATACATAAAGTCACAATTAATAAAAAAAAATTGAATACAAAGTGTTTGTCGCAGTGCTCCACATTTTGCTTCAAGTTACACTACAATGTGTTTAAAGCTAGAACTACACCCCCAGCACACTCAATTAGCATTTTTTTACGTTTGACTTACATAAGTCATTGGCTACATATTATGTGTGAAGTTCACATATTAATAATTAATATTTCCAGGAGTTCTGTGTTTTTCTTCTGTCAGATTTAGACAGCTACTTCTTTATAATAGGTGAAAATAGGAGCAAATAAAGAATCCCTTCAATACAAGAAGACTGGGATAAAGAGTCTGGATAAATGAAATGTATGTTTAGGTTTTATTTCTAGTGCACAGGCTTGTAGCAGGAACACCTTGAGATTATAAGGCCACTATGAGCCCTAAACATCACAATGATTAATGGCTTATTCTATGCATGTTTCACAATTTCTGCTTTGTGCACAAAGCTTTGCTTTCCTGTTAAGAACTATACTAGAAAAATGAGGACTTTTCATTGGTTTCCATGGATAACAGCACATTCGTGATCCAGGCACATTTCTTTAAATAAGCCCTTCTGTTTATTGCGAAATACATAACCTGTGTGGGCAATAACTATGAATTCATTGTATTACAAAATACATATTTTTTCTGTTTTGCTGGAATTTCTGCAGTGATTATGTTTCTCGATTAATGCATTCTGGATCACAGAAGCCATTTCTAAACTTTAACTTTGCAAAATGTAACTTTATACTATGCTTTACAATTGATTTTAAAGGAGAATTACAAATATTAAAAGTTATTACCTATGTACAGTATACGAGAAGTCAAACTGCTGTTAAACCCACCAATAAAGGGGGTTCTGAAATGTCCTGCCGGGAATGGTGCTTAAGTTACTTCACATATGCGATATGCATTCTCCCAGCCACATTCCGACTAGAGGGGCAAGTGTATTGAGCGAGGCCAGAAAATGTCTAGTTGGAATGTGACCGGGAGTATTCATATCGCGCAGTGTATGCGATGTGAGGATTAGCAAATCAGCAGTCACATAGAGTGACTATAGATTTGTAGCTTTAGACCTAACAGCCCCTTTAAAGGCTAGGAATTGATTAAAAAATTCATGGGCTTAATTTTTTATTTTATTTGTAGAAAAAAGTTGCCATGGTATATGCACTGGTCATATATCATACGCTTCTTTTCTTATTTCTTATGGTTCTGACCTGAAAAGTAACATTAAATAGTGCTCATTCAAATGAATGTCAACCCATATAATGCATGTGCTTGCTCACCAAGATCCTCTCTGTTTTTTGTTCATAAAGCTGGTATACAGAGGTAAGCATATAGACATGACTTGTCTGTTTCTCACAATTTATGTAACCTTTAGAAGTAATCTTTTTAAGTTAATCTTTCTTCCCCAAGATGTACATATGGTTATGCAGTTGTTTGAAATGTAGATCAATCAATATTTTAATATATTTGTTGCTGCATTCCGAAGAAATTAGTGCTTAATTCATATGCAAATAAGGCATTAAGTGCTCTGGGTGTGACAAAGTACTTAACAAACCTCTTCCTCATTAGATTGTTTCCTGGGCCAACATCAGCCACTTTAATGGTGGCTCAGTGGTTAGCACTGGTTAGCAGAGGTTAGCAGCCTTGCAGTGCTGGAGTCCTGGGTTCAAATCCAACCAAGGACAACATCTGCAAGGAGATTGTATGTTCTCCACGTGTTTGCGCGAGTTTCCTCCGGGTTCTCCGGTTTCCTCCCACACTCCAAAAACATACTGATAGGGAATTTCAATTGTGAGCCCCAATGGGGACAGTGCCCATAATGTCTGTAAAGCACTGTGGAATTAATGGCGCTATATAAGTGAGTAAAATAAATAAATAAACAACTTGATCGATAGCTGATTTTATCTGTGACATCAGGCAAGGTAATCAGAAAGTAAGCTATCAAACAAGCTTAAAGAGGCTGGTTCTAGGTGGGGAAATAAGCTCTAGAGTCAGTAGCTCCTTAAGTACTCTGTCATCCCCAAAGTATTTAATGCTTTATTTGCATATACTTTAGAATGCTAATTTTATTATTAATATTTATTTATAATTGTGCTATGTAAATAATAATATAATAATTTTTGGGGAATACAGCAACAGATAGAAGATATAAAAGTGTTGTTGAATTTGAATTTCAAAGACCTGAATGCACATATATGATTAATAAACTTACATAGACCATATAATTATGAGCTCTCCCATCAATCAAAAACACCTATACAAAGACTAGGAGCAATAGCCTAAAGTATACTAAAATCAATCCTTTATTATTACAAGTAATTAAAATATACACAATAAAACAAGTAATTAAAAGGAGAATGTCAGACAAAGGCTGCAACCATACAGGTAATTCCCAGAATATTTTACCAATAAAATGTATGTAAACACATATATTAGGTTCAAGTATTCGAGAGGCTTACATAAAGTAATTTAGTGGAATTAAATCCTACAATATGCAAAATAATAAATAGGAGGTACCCACTGAAAAATGCACCTAATAAGCAATGGGTTAGTAGATATTATAACCCATAATGTCCACAGGTTAATCAAAAGATCATAGGGGATCAAGTATTCATACCAGGATTAGATATAGCATAGTTAAACATAGTAGACCTATATAGGGTTAAGCATGGAGGGTAACACTGGGAATGACTGACTAATAAATGCATGCTGCAAGCAATACAGAACCTGAATGGAAGCCACAGGAAACCCCCGATATGCGTTTCGTATCCGGCTTCCATCGAGGGGTCCGGGGTGCGGTGGTAGCCCTGATATGTGCAGACCTTGCAGTTTATAAATGTAAGTACAACTCTTGTTTAATAATGATATACTGACACTATGAATATCTTATTGCACCTTAAGCCCATACCTCATATTTGAGTCTACATACAGTGGGTACGGAAAGTATTCAGACCCCTTTAAATTTTTCACTGCAGCCATTTGGTAAATTCTAAAAAGTTCATTTTTTTTCTCATTAAAGTACACTCTGCACCCCATCTTCACTCAAAAAAACCCCAGAAATGTAGAAATTTTTCCAAATTTATTTAAAAAGAAAAACTGAAATATCACATTTTCATGGCAAGTTTCTGACATTATCCGCTGACTACACCTTGGAAAGCTCCTGTTCAAAAAAATGTTTTTTCAGATTGTTTTTTAAAAATAATTTTCTTTAATAAAAATAAATATTTTAAAAGTAAAGATCTCATGAGTGCCTTCTTTCAATCTGAGCACACATATCTCAGATTTGGTTGCTAATAGATTAAATCTGCAGTAGCCAGTGATATAATGCTTACAGTTTATATCACCTCTGACACCAAAACTGCAATGTTTTGAAAAATCCTTCAAAGGATGGAAAAGTTTTGTCACCTGGCATGTTTAAAACACCTAAGACTGAACTAAACGGCGGTGTGCTGGGAAGACAAATTAAGTGATTGTATAATTTGGCCATATAACCTCTGCTCTACTCCTGAAAGAACTGATAACTTCATGCTAATTGATGAGGTAGAGGATTTGCATGTTAAGACAGAAGATTTTGCTAGTCCTCAATATCTTGCTTTATTTAATACATTTTATATGGTTCACTTCATAGTTTATTGTTTTTGAGAAGTTTACACAATATGTTTTGGTAACGTAGTATGGTGATTGAGCTGATGGCAATGTGTGTTTGTATGTTTGTTAGTAGGGGTCAAAATAACACTGGTTAACATCAAACTAAAAATCCGAGCTTATCTCTTTCACTGTTCCCTCCTGCACTCATCCATCAAACTTTTAGCTCCTTTGCTTTATCCTGAATATCAAAGGTTTCTCTTTTTGTTTTCACATTAAGGTTTAGGCAAGCAGTCGCTTTCAAGGAGTTCTGCTAATTCTGTACAGGGATTTAGAAAACTAATCCTACCTTTTTCTACGGATTCTAAGAACTCTCTACATTCCCATGTTTTACAAAATGACATTATGTCTCTGCAGCATACAAAAGAAACTTAGCTTCTTTAGATTGCACTGTGTAGTTTTAAAAACAAAGAAAATAGGTGCTTGGTGAGTTCAATATAAAACGATATGAATGGTCTGCATGTACTTGTGTTATTAACCTAACAGTCATTTGTGCCTTAAGCAATGATCCCTCCATTCCTCCAAAAGAGTAAAAACTGCAATCAACATGAGCGACTTCTTAAGGGTTATACTAGGTCAGGCCCAGACAAAAGCATCTGTGGGGAAAATCCTGGAGATGTCTATTAAATAAAAATGTTTCACCTTACCTGTGACTTTGCTTCAATCCCAATATTGTTTTAGACATGCATGTATGCCTCGTAAAAAAGGATGGAATTATCCACACCGCATAACTGTTAATGATAGGAAGAAGGCTATTGAAGCCTAATGTTAGTCTTTCTTAAGGGTTTATGGTGACTGCAAAAACAACTGCTTAGGAAGCTAGATTTAACACAGCAATTCTAGCATGGTGTTTTTCTAATGCATTTTACATGAGTTAAAATGGTCTGACAATGTTTTCTTTGTATTGGCTCCAGTCTAAGCTGTTGAATGGAGTTAGAAAAATGAGAGGTCGCTTTGGACAAATAGCTGCCGTTAGGGCCTTGTGCAAACTTTTCTGCTTAGTTTAATTCAGTAACTTCTACTTACTCTTCAGAAGAAGACTCCAAGAACGGCAAGACAGCTAACACAGTACTGCTAAAATGACTTTCTTCCTATTTGTGTTACATCCTCAATCACGTCACACTCACTTGTCTTCTCTTCTTTTGTCTTACTTGAGTAATAAATCTAAAGCTGATGGAATTTCCAGCTCTTGTGTAAAAAAATGTTAGTGGATAAAATAGTAACACATAACATAGCTGGAATCCTATATCAGTTTAATGCTTAATCAGCAGTGGATTAAAAGAGAAATATAAAGTAAAGGCTAAAGGCCCCCATGTACATTAATATTGGTGGGCTTTGCTGATGGTCTAATGTGTATGGGGACCCCATGGCTCTTCCTGACTGATGATGTTCGGGTAAATGAGGATCCGGCATATCTGATTTCGGACTGCCAATCCTTTTGAACATAGTAGTATTCAAATATAATATTGATAATAACATTCAAAATATGAACACTATTGATCTATGTTCTATGTGTTCAATTGTATCTTTGCGTTTGTTCAGAGACACCCAAAGGTTTTTTTTCTTATTGAGTTACAAAAAAAATCTATAAGTAAAAATATTGAAATATGTTCCATTGCATGCTGTATTAGTATTCTCCATGCCATGATCCCCCAATTTCAACTCTCTAGTTTATCAGCTGTATGTAATATCACATGACATCACGTCCACAATTGATTGTGCGGCTGAATATTATTACTACATCACAGGGGAATAACATACCATTGGTGCAACCAGGGACCCAGTTGCACAGGGACCAATGAGGTAAGGGACCCACTTCTACCTCAAAAGTCTATGGAATTGAGCAATTTGATGAGTTATTGACCTACAAAGGGCCCGCACATATTCGGCGGTCGCGTGCCCTGTCACATGACTAAATGACATCATGGAAGGTCCATTTAGACCATCGCCAGCTGCCAGAAGAACGTGAGTATAATTTTTATTTTTTGCCATTCTTTTTAACTATTAACTTGGTCACACTATATAACTCCATGCCGGTTGCATGGATTTATATAGTGTAACCAAGTTGTCAAGCACTTTCCAAGAGATGCTAAAATCGCTTGGAAAGCGCTTGACAACCTGCATGCAAAATCACATGTGAAAAACGCTTCACATCCGCTTGTCCCTGGCAGGAAAAACACATGTAAAATCCGCATGTGTTTTTTTTGCCAGGGAGATGCAGAAACGCTCAGGAAAAATCCGGAGCATTTCTGCATCGTGGGCACATAGCCTGAGTCCAGTGGCGTACCGCCCATAGAGGCAGACCACGCGACTTCTATGGGGCCCCAGCGTTCAGGCGGCCCGGAGCCGGCTGCTCTGTCCATAGACACGCCCCTCTAGACCACTGCACTGCATGCACAGCAGAGAGGAGCTGAGCACCCGGAGCGTGGTGATCATTGGAGCCTGGCTAATGGAGACAGAGAGAGCCATCCTGGATGCAGGGGTGACACTCAGCTGACACTGCAGGTTAGCAGGGCAGCGCTGGGCTGTCTGTGTGAAATGACTCAGATGAGTTTCCACCTGCATACTGATTGTTGGATGTGAGGGTGTTAAGGCAGGGGGAGGGGTCGTAAATAGAATTCTGCTAACTATTTACAGGTTTATGGGGAGGAGGGCTGTGATTGTGGACAAAGAGAGTCAGGAAGCCTCCTTCACACCGAGCTAGAGCTACTGTCACACTGTCCTGTGTCAGTCACCAAAAGGCATGAGGAGGAACTTCTGGGACCAGAGGGGATTACAGCTGAACATTAATAAATTGTATAAATTACTGCTTTACACACATTTATCTGCACGGCAGCTCATGCTCTCCTAGTCAAGACTTGTAAGGGTCTGTGGGGTCTTATACTGTGATGGGGACTACAGAAAGGGGGTCATCATATGATGTGGGGGACATGTGGCGACCATCATATTGTGGTGGGGACTACTGTGGGGACCAATATTATTTATTTATTTTATTTTACTCACCGTATTTTTCGGGTTTATAAGACACACTTCCCCCCCCCAAATTTGGGAGGAAAAAGGGTGTGCATCTTATAATGAAAAGTTACGGTTACTTGTGTCGGATAGGGGTCCCAAACACAGGAGGTTGGCGGCGGCTGCGGAAGTAGTGGGCGATTCTTAGGCCCCGCCCTCAGAAGAAATGTCAGTGATTCAAGGCGGTGGTGGTGGTGGCGGGAGCTGGCCGAGTTCTCTAGAAATCTCGATCTGCGCATGCTCCGGTGGCCATTTTACAAAAGCACAGCGCAGGGCTATGTACAGGATAGGGAACCTCACCTCCGCTCACCGCCGACTTCTGAGGACAGGGCCGCAGCATCGCCTCTCTGAACTCGCCTAGCTCCCGCCGCCACCACCACTGCCTTGAATCACTGACATTTCTTCTGAAGGCGGGGCCGCAGCATCGCCCATCTCCTGCCACAGCCTCCTCTGCCGCCAGTCTCCAGTATGTGTGAGCCTGGCTCCTGTGACCCCCACTCCACTACCACTGCCCCCAGGTAAAAAGGATTATAAGGCGCACCATTTTATTTAAAAAAAAAAACAAATATTTTTTCCTATTTTGCACCCCAAAATTTGGGGTGCGTCTTATAATCCGCAAAATACGGTATATATTTATTTTACTCACTTATATAGCGCCATTAATTCCACAGCGCTTTACAGACATTATCGGCACTGTCCCCATTGGGGCTCACAATTTACATTCCCTAGCAGTATGTCTTTGGAGTGTGGGAGGAAACCATATGAAACCCACACAAACACGGGGAGAACATACAAACTCCTTGCAGATATTGTCCTTGGTGGGATTTGAACCCAGGACCCCAGCGATGCAAGGCTGCAGTGCTAATTACTGAGACACCATACAGTGCTAACCGCTGAGCCACCGTGCTGCTTACTGTGTGTGGGGGAAATGTGCTGGCCATCATACTGTGGGTACCTTCATCATATTGTTTGGAGGTCCTGTGGAGGGCCTATGGGGCCATCAAACTGTGTGAGGATCATCATATAATGTGGGTCTGTGGGGATCATCAAACTTTGCGGGGACCTTCATACTGTGTGAGGGGAGGTTGCTGTGGGGTGTGTGTGTGGACCATCATACTGTGTTTGGGTCCTGTCAGAGCTATCATATTGTGTGGGTGGTTGTGTGGACATCATACTTTGCTGGGGGACTATGGAGTCATCATACTGTGCATGTGGGGGTTACAGTAGGGGAATTTACTGTAGGGGTTATCATACAGTGTGTTGGATGCATTTTTGGGGGTATTTAAATCTATAGGGCGATAAAAGGGTTGAGAACACTGAAAGGCTTCAGTATGGGCACATTTACTATGTATATGCTACAAGACATGTCCATTTCCCTGTCTTAAAAAGTAGATAGCTATGTCCTTTTGTGACTGCGCCTATACACTGTGATTCCAGTTACGTTGCAGATTTTTTTTTTACGGGGAAGGGGGGGCCCAATTTGGACTTTTGCTATGGGGCCCCATGATTTCTATGTACGCCCCTGCCTGAGTCATTGTAATAATTCTTTATTTCCCTACAAACATATTCTGCTGGTGCTGGGTATTAGCCACATAGAGATGAAACAAAGTCAATAATGTATATGCATTATGACTTGATTTTTTTTTTGCTAATATTTGTTCTATAAGATCTTTTCTTTAAATCGTAAAAAAAACACTTTATCATGTTAAAAGTCTGTATATTATTCCAGGAACTTCACCTTCAATAACATTCATTAAAATGTGTTTTTCTTCAACAAAAATACAACATTCTGAATTTTCACTATAAATTGTTAATCAATTGTATGTTTTTGTTATAGTTTAAAAAGCGAGCAAAAGATAAGATATCTCTTTCAGTAGATTTGTTTTGAAACACCAAAGATCTTATCTGACTTTATTTCTTTCCAAACCACCATAAGTATTCTCATGTCTGTTCTTGATGTTTTGTGCAAGGAAATCTTTTGCACTATTCTGATATATGTTATTTTGTAATTTGCAACATGATCTGAGTCAAAGCAAAATATTTTGACAAAAAAAACCCTTATTTTACACAAGCTAGAGTTTGAAATCTTTTAAACCTCTAAGTAATGACTGAAAATCTGATCCTTCCTGATTTTTTAATATGGTGGCAACCATATTGAAATAGTTATATGCTACATGACGCACAGCATATCTTACTTAGTGCAAAGTATCTAGGGAGGAACACTCTTTTGTCAGGTCAAAGTTCATGCTGATAGATCCTTAAGGGAGTTGAATTTCCATGAGCTACATCACCACTGTGTAAATTGCTGGTACAATTTTAAGTGCAAAAACCAATATGTTTTGTGTCAGAATCATGGTTTCAAACACAATAAATGTATCCTTGTATATCTTAAGAAAGAATATTCCTATTCAAGAATAAAAATAAAATAGTAATTATCATTGATTTATCAGCCAATATACAGGGGAAACTTTACTCTCAAACAAGAACATCTGTAACAATTACTAATTAAATTACCCATGGACAATGTATACAAAGAGTATGGGATGTATAAGATATATAAGCTTCAACTTCAGTGTGTACCCAACAGTAAGAGGAAGAGGTGAGGAAGAAAAGCTGGCAAATGATACAGTGAAGGAGCAGTCAGAAAGGTAGGAGGAGAACCAAGAAAGCATGGTGTCCTTGAGCACCATAGAGCGGGGCATCGTGAGGAGGAGCTCATGTTCCACAGTGTTGAATGCTGCAGAATAATCCAGGAGAACGAGCAGGGAATAGTGACCATTATATTTAGATGTTAGTAGATAATTAGAGACTTTACTAAGGGCAGTTTCAATAGAGTGGTAAAGAGTGGAAACCGGATTGTAAAGGGACAAGAAGAGAGTTTTCTGAGATATAGCGGATTAGCTGAGAGTGGACCAAGTGTTCCATGAGTTTAGAGATGAAGGGGAGATTAGAGATAGGCCTGTAGTTAGCAGAGCAGTTCTGTTTTTTTTTAGTAAAAGGGTTATGACGGCATGTTTGAATGAGGAGGGAAAGATTCTGGAAGAAAAAGAGATGTTAAGTATTTTAGATAGTAATGACATATAGACTGACAAGGCAACAATAGATAGGCAAATAGGAGGATTTAAAGATGTCTGACATAAAATAAAACCCAAGTAAAAATTAATTACTTATTAGTAGTGTTGAGCATTCCGATACTGTAATATCGGGTATCGGCCGATATTCGCGGTATCGGAATTCCGATACTTAATTCCGATACTTTGACAATATCGGATACCGGAATCGGAAGTTCCCATAATGCCTGTGCTCTGCAGTGTCTCTGAAGGATGACAAGCTGGATGGTAGCGCTCAGCTGAGATCCAGCCTGTCATCAGAATGCCATCCCAGCGTGGGAGAATTCTCCTGATTGTTTAAAAGCCGGCGGGCGGTAAAAAGCCGCCGGCTTTTAAACAATCACACAGCCCCATACTGCTTCCCCGCAGCCTCCCACCCCGATCCTCCGCTCCCCTCGCCACTTCCCATCCCGATCGTAAGCTAGGACCGGGCGGGGAGCGCAGCACCAAGGAGCGAAGGACCCGGGCGGGGAAGCCGGCAATGAAAAGACTTCACCGCCGGCTTTCCCGTTCTGTGCTGCGCTTTCCCGCCGGTTATTTCAAATGAACAGCTGAGGTATCAGGTGATGACGATCAGCTGTTCATTTGAAGTCGCCGCGGTGCCCTCAGAGGGTTCATGTGAGTTCATGCTTGACTGCATGAACTCACATGAACTTTCCCACGGCCGCACAGGTCAGCCTCACCTCCCAGACCATCAGCCCGTTATGATTAGTGTGTGTGCAGGTGTGTGTGCGGGGTGTGTGTGCGGGGTGTGTGTGCGATGTGTGCGGGTGTGCGCGGTGTCTGTGCGATGTGTGCGGGTGTGCGCGGTGTCTGTGCGATGTCTGCGGGTGTGTGCGGGTGTGCGCTGTGTCTGTGCGATGTGTGTGGGTGTGCGCGGTGTCTGTGCGATGTCTGCGAGTGTGTGCGGGTGTGCGCTGTGTCTGTGCGATGTGTGCGGGTGTGTGCGTGCAGGCAGACATAGGCCGATGTGACACTACTACTCCCATCGGCCTATGTCTGTCCCCCGTCCACTCGTGCCAGCAGGATCAGCTCGATGGGAGCAGTAGTTCCCATCAGCATGATCCTGCTATATAAATTGCCCTACTGTGTCCCCAATAAATTTTAAATACATGTCATTGGTGGCCAGTGGTTACCTACAATAAATTAGTTCATACATTACCTGTCCCCGCCGATCGCCACCTAAAATAAAGTAAAAAATAAAAAACTACACCTATACTCACCTAGACACCTAATTCCCCGAAGCCATCGATCTCCTGTAATAAAATATAAAATAATAAACCACAACCTTATCCTTACCCCTCCGTAGTAGTCCACGAGTGTCCCACGATGATCTCCAGTTCAGAGCAGCCACATAGAATGTGACCGCTCTGAACCGCTGCCGCCGCTAGAATGACGGGGCCGTAAGGGTTCACCGGAGTTCAGGCAGCGCTGCTCCGGTTAGCTCCTTTACGGCCCTGCTGTATCGTGAGAAATTCCCACGGTACAGCAGTGCCGTAAAGGAGGTCTCCGGAGCTGCGCTGCCTGAATGCACTCCGGTGACCTCAGTCAGTGGCTCCCGCTGCCGGGAGCGGACGTGTTCCCGGCAGCGTGAGCTTACAGCAGCCATGACAGCTGTCACCATCTCCAGATGTGACCGCTGTGCATGGGAGATCAGCGCAGGAACGTGGACAGGTAACTATTATTTTTAGTAAACTAAGAATTAAATAAAATTGTGTGTTTTATTTCAAATAAATTATTTTTTTCTGGGTGTAGTGTGTTTTTTCTTTTTAACACTTTGTAGGTTAGTAATGGGGGTGTCTAATAGACGCCCATCATTACTAACCTGGGCTTCATGGCAGCTGGCTCTGACATGAACCCCAGCCCTATTACCCCCTGCCACCGCACCAGGGCAGCGTGGAAGAGTGAGGCTAAGTGCCAGAATTGGCGCATCCTATGGATGCGCCATTTCTGGGGCGGCTGACGGCTGGTGTTTCTAGCCTGGGAGGGGGCCATTATTCATGGCACCCTTCCTGGGCTATTAATATCAGCCCCCAGCTGTCTGCCTAGCCTTTGCTAGCTATTAAAATAGGGGGGACCCCACGTCATTTTTTTGGGGGGGGTCCCCCATTTTAATAGCTAGTAAAGGCTAGGTATTCAGCTGGGGGCTGATATTAGTAGCCTGGGAAGCTCCGTGGGTATTACCCCCTTCCCAGGCTTCAAACATCTGCCCCAGCCGTCTGCTTAACCTCCGCTAGAGACTAAAATTATGGGGGATCCCACGTCATTTTTTTTTAAAATAAATCCTTTATTTTAACACTAAATGACATTTGAGGAGTTAATAAAGATGCAGTCCCTAAATTATTATTTATTTTTTAATACATTTTTCCCAAAACTTTTGACGTGGGCTTCGCCATATTTTTGTATGCCAGCCAGGTACAGCATCCAGCTTCTATGAACGCGCCATTTTCCGGGGCGGCTGCGGACTGCAATTTTCAGTGGGGGGGGGGCAGAAAGCTTGGGCCTCCCTGCGCTGCAGATTCCATCCCCCAGCTGCCTAGTTGTACCTGGCTGGACACAAAAATAGGGAGAAGCTCCACGTTTTTTTTTTTTTTAAATATTTCATGAAATTCATGGAATAATTAAGAAAAAAAGGGCTTCCCTATATTGTTGTGTACAACCAGGTACAAATAGGCAGCTGGTGGTTGGGGGCAGCCCGTTCCTGCCTGCTGTACCTGACTGGACACAAATATAGGGCGAAGCCCCACGTCAATTTTTTTTAATTATTTCAGGAAATTCATGAAATAATTAAAAAAAAATTATGTGGGGCTTCGCCCTATATTTGTGTCCAGTCAGGTACAGCAGGCAGGAACGGGCTGCCCCCAACCACCAGCTGCCTATTTGTACCTAGCCGGACACAACAATATAGGGAAGCCCTTTTTTTCTTAATTATTCCATGAATTTCATGAAATAATTAAAAAAAAAAAATACGTGGGGCTTCGCCCTATTTTTGTGTCCAGCCAGGTACAACTAGGCAGCTGGGGGCTGGAATCCACAGCGCAGGGAGGCCCAAGCTTTCTGGGCCCCACCCGCTGCAAATTGCAGTCCGCAGCCGCCCCGGAAAATGGCGCGTTCATAGAAGCGCCATCTTCTGGCGCTGTACCCAACTCATCCAGGGCCCTGGTGCGGTGGCTCACTGGGTAATAAAGGGGTTAGGGCCAGCTTGGTATTATCAGCTGGCCCTAAGCCCGAAATTCATGGGGTCACGCCAATATTAGACATGACCGCCATGAATTTCTAGTAAAGTATTTAAAAAAAACACAAACACCCAGAAAAAAGTCCTTTAATTGAAATAAAGACACAATTCTTTATTGTTCTAAATTAAACCATACTTACCATCACGCCCATTCCAGCTGAAGCCAACGATCTCCTGCAATAAAAGAAAAATAATAAAGCAACCTCATCCTTACCTTTCCATGGTTCCCACGACAGCTTCAGCTCTGCTACATCGAGATGACAGGCTGGACCGCAGCAGAACGCTGCCATCCAGCCTATCATCCCGCAGACACTGAGAAGCGCAGGCATGCTTGCGCTCCTCAGTGTCTGGCTGTGACGGCATAAAGATGAGCCGAGGTCATGTTCAATGAACTCAGCTCACCTCATGCACGTCACTGACAGCGTGGGAAAATTCTCCTGCACTCAGCGCTTCAGCGTGAGAATTTTCCCACGCTGTCAGTGACGTGCATGAGGTCAGCTGAGTTCATTGGACATGACCTCACCTCATGTATGTCACTGACAGCGTGGGAGAAGTCTCACGCTGAAGCGCTGAGTGCAGGAGAATTTTCCCACGCTGTCAGTGACGTGCATGAGGTGAGCTGAGTTCATTGAACATGACCTCGGCTCATCTTTATGCCGTCACAGCCAGACACTGAGGAGCGCAAGCATGCCTGCGCTTCTCAGTGTCTGCGGGATGACAGTCTGGATGGCAGCGTTCTGCTGCGGTCCAGCCTGTCATCTCAATGTAGCAGAGCTGAAGCTGTCGTGGGAACCATGGAAAGGTAAGGATGATGTTGGTTTATTATTTTATTTTTATTACAGGAGATCGTTGGCTTCAGCTGGAATGGGCGTGACTGTAAGTATGGTTTAATTTAGAACAATAAAGAATTGTGTCTTTATTTCAATTAAAGGACTTTTTTTCTGGGTGTTTGTGTTTTTTTTAAATACTTTACTAGAAATTCATGGCGGTCATGTCTAATATTGGCGTGACCCCATGAATTTCGGGCTTAGGGCCAGCTGATAATGCCAAGCTGGCCTTAACCCCTTTATTACCCAGTGAGCCACCACACCAGGGCCCTGGATGAGTTGGGTACAGCGCCAGAAGATGGCGCTTCTATGAACGCGCCGTTTTCCGGGGCGGCTGCGGACTGCAATTTGCAGCGGGTGGGGACCAGAAAGCTTGGGCCTCCCTGCGCTGCGGATTCCAGCCCCCAGCTGCCTAGTTGTACCTGGCTGGACACAAAAATAGGGCGAAGCCCCACGTATTTTTTTTTTTAATTATTTCATGAAATTCATGGAATAATTAAGAAAAAAAGGGCTTCCCTATATTGCTGTGTCCGGCTAGGTACAAATAGCCAGCTGGTGGTTGGGGGCTGCCCGTTCCTGCCTGCTGTACCTGACTGGACACAAATATAGGGCGAAGCCCCACATCAATTTTTTTTAATTATTTCATGAATTTCCTGAAATGATTTAAAAAAAATTGGCGTGGGGCTTCGCACTATATTTGTGTCCAGTCAGGTGCAGCAGGCAGGAACGGGCTGCCCCCAACCACCAGCTGCCTATTTGTACCTGGCCGGACACAACAATATAGGGAAGCCCTTTTTTAAAATTTATTTCATGAAATAATTAAAAAAAAATTGACGTGGGGCTTCGCACTATATTTGTGTCCAGCCAGGTACAGCAGGCAGGAATGGGCTGCCCCCAACCACCAGCTGCCTATTTGTATCTGGTTGGACACAACAATATAGGGAAGCCCTTTTTTTCTTAATTATTCCATGAATTTCATGAAATAATTAAAAAAAAAAATGCGTGGGGCTTCGCCCTATTTTTGTGCCCAGCCAGGTACAACTAGGCAGCTGGGGGCTGGAATCCGCAGCGCAGGGAGGCCCAAGCTTTCTGGGCCACCCCCGCTGCAAATTGCAGTCCGCAGCCGCCCCAGAAAATGGCGCGTTCATAGAAGCGCCATCTTCTGGCGCTCTACCCAACTCATCCAGGGCCCTGGTGCGGTGGCTCACTGGGTAATAAAGGGGTTAAGGCCAGCTTGGCATTATCAGCTGGCCCTAAGCCCGAAATTCATGGGGTCACGCCAATATTAGACATGACCACCATGAATTTCTAGTAAAGTATTTAAAAAAACACAACACCCAGAATAAAGTCCTTTAATTGAAATAAACACACAATTCTTTATTGTTCTAAATTAAACCATACTTACCATCACGCCCATTCCAGCTGAAGCCAACGATCTCCTGCAATAAAAGAAAAATAATAAAGCAACATCATCCTTACCTTTCCATGGTTCCCACGACAGCTTCAGCTGTTAGAACCTTGCTCTTAGGTTTTTTCCTTTGCTGGTCACATGACCTTGTTGGCCTATTTAATCCTGCTCCGCCCTTCTGGCTTTGCTGGACTTCATTGTATATCTACTTTCTAGCTAGCCTGTGCTCTGTGTCTTGCTCTGTTAGTTTGCTTGGTTTACTGACCTCTAAGTTCTTTATATTTTGTTTGTTCGTCTGTCTGCTACTATTTCTGTTAGGAGGTGTCCCATATTCCTCCCAGTCCTTAGTACTTGTAGGGATTCCTCCCCCACATCTATAGGTCTTCGTACAGACTAGCTTAGGACTTTAGCAGGTCTGATCGCAGGATCAGGTTCCCTGTTACATCGTAGGGATTCAGCTGAGTTCTATCGTAGGGACAGATCTCCTCTCTTTCCTTAGCTCTGGTAGCAGAACATAACAGTAAGTCCAGCCAGCAAATTCTCTAAGGAAAGATTTTTCTGTTCCATCATGGTGTCGGTTCAGGATTTGGCTCATCGCCTGCAGGGACTCTCTCTGGAAGTGGCCGAGCTCCGTCAGCACGTGAGTAACTGTTCTGGAGCACATTTCTTGGAGCCTAAGGTATGTTTGCCGGATTTATTTTTTGGTGAACATCGAGAATTTTTTTCATTTAAAAATGCTTGCTTATTGTATTTTCGTTTGAGACCCAAGTCCTCTGGGGATGAATCCCAGCGCGTAGGGTTAATAATGTCACTTTTGCGCAAAGAGCCTCAGGAGTGGGCCTTTTCTTTGCAACCTAGTGATACATGCTTCAGATCAGTGGATAGTTTTTTTTCTGCTTTAGGACTATTATATGATGATCCTGACCGTGTCGCATCAGCTGAAACTGAGTTGAGACGTTTAAAACAAGGATCAGGTAATGTCGAAAAATATTGTACACATTTTCGTCGTTGGTCCACTCAAACAGGGTGGAACGATTCTGCTCTGAAAAGTCTATTTCTTGCTGGGCTCAGTGAAAGGGTTAAAGACCTGCTAATTGCTTATCCTACACCTGAGGATTTGCAACAGGCTATGCAACTAGCTATACGGGTGGATAGAAGACTGCGTGCTAGGGTTAATGAGAGCAAATCCTCTGCTATGTCAGTTTCTGGTTATGATAATGTGTGTACTAACAGTGGTGAACCGATGGAGATTGGATCGGTGGCACCTCGCTCTCAAGAAAAAGACCGTCGTTTTTCGAAAGGCTTGTGTTTCTATTGCGGAAAATCTGGTCATTTGATTAAAGGCTGTGAGCTTCGTATGAAGAAAGAAAAAAAAATGGTCAGTCATGCCCGTATTGCCTGTTTAAATTCCAAGGGTGTATTTTTAGCTGCTTCCACGATTGCTCAGGAAAAATTAATGGAATTTCGGGTGTTTGTTGATTGCGGGTCTACACTGAATGTAATTGATGGGGGATTCGTGGAAAAACTCAATTTAAAACCTGAACCTTTATCATCCCCCATTGCTGTGGTTTCTGTGGATGGCTCCCCTTTGAAGAATATTACTCTCAAGGTCTGTGAATTTCCTCTCACTATTAATGGTGTTCACCATGAGAAATTGGATTTGGTAGTGTTGAATAACTTGCCTTCTCCAGTAATATTGGGATTGCCCTGGTTAAAATGTCACAATCCTGTACTGGATTGGTCTACCAGTGAAATTAAATCCTGGAGCCATAAATGTTATGACAAGTGTTGTAACGGGCGTATTGCAGCTTTGGATAGGGGAGAATTGCCTGTTCCTATTCAGGATTTTTGGAGAGTTTTTTCTGAGAAGGAATCGCAGGTTTTGCCTCCCCATAGAGACTATGATTGTTCTATTGAATTTGTCCCTGGAGCGACTCTTCCTAAAAGTCGTTTATTTAACCTTACTATTCCTGAGAGGAAGGCTTTGGAGGAATACATACAGACAAGTTTGGCCGCCGGTCACATTAGGCCCTCTAAGTCTCCTGTGGCGGTTGGATTTTTTTTTGTAAAAAAAAAGGACGGCGGTTTACGTCCTTGTCTGGATTTTCGTGAGATTAACAAAATTACGGTACGCAATCCTTACCCACTGCCATTGATTCCTGATCTGTTTAACCAGTTATTGGGGGCCAAGTGGTTCTCTAAAATTGACCTTAAGGGGGCATACAATCTGTTGCGCATGAAGGAGGGTGATGAATGGAAGACTGCTTTTAACACTCCTGTGGGTCATTTTGAGAATCTGGTTATGCCTTTTGGTCTTACTAATGCTCCTGCATTTTTTCAGAATCTGATTAATGACATCCTTAGACCTTTGATCGGTAAAAATGTGGTTGTGTATTTGGGTGACATTTTGATTTATTCGCCAGATCTGGAGTCTCATTGGCGGAGCGTGCGTGAGGTATTACAGTTATTAATGGACAATTCGCTTTTTGCTAAGCTGGAGAAATGTGAGTTCGCTGTACAGAGAATTAGTTTTTTGGGCTACATTATCTCCAGCAAAGGTTTTGAGATGGATCCGGTTAAGGTTCAGGCTGTGCAGGAATGGCCTAGGCCTATTGGTTTGAAATCGATACAGAGGTTTTTGGGTTTCGCCAATTACTATAGAAAATTCATAAAAAAATTTTCTAGTATTGTCAAACCTCTGACTGATCTCACCAGGAAAGGTGCTGATGCGGTTCAGTGGTCTTCTGAGGCCATTGAAGCTTTTGTGTATCTCAAGGAGAGGTTCACCTCTGCTCCCATCCTTATGCAGCCTGATGTTACTAGGCCGTTTTTGGTTGAGGTTGATGCTTCCTCTGTGGGGGTTGGCGCAGTATTGTCTCAGGATAACGGGGATGGATTACATCCCTGTGCCTTTTTTTCAAAAAAATTTTCGGAGACTGAATTGAATTACGATATTGGTAATCGGGAATTATTGGCTATTAAACTCGCATTTGAACACTGGCGCCACTTCTTGGAAGGTGCGGAATTTCCCGTTCAGGTTCTTACGGATCATATAAATCTGATATATCTTGACGCTGCCAAGCGCCTGAATGCCCGTCAGGCTAGGTGGGCACTGTTTTTCTCGCGGTTTAATTTCTCCGTTACTTACATCCCTGGTACTAAGAATGTTAAGGCGGATGCCTTGTCTCGCAGTTTTTCTCCCATAGTCGGTGCTGAGAAAGAGGAAAACATTTTACAAGAAGGTGTTGTGATAGCTGCTTTAGACTCCGTTTTGGAAGATGAGATTCTTAAAGCTCAGGAGAATGCCCCATCTAACACTCCTCATGGGAGGTTGTTTGTGCCTGGGACCTTTAGGAGAGATTTGTTTGTTGAGTGTCACGAATCTTGGTTGGCAGGTCATCCCGGAATCTCTGAGACCAAGAGACTGGTGGGTCGCAGTTTTTGGTGGCCTGGATGGCAGAAGGAAGTCATTAAGTGGGTGCGCCAATGTACTATATGTGCTAGATCTAAGTCCTCACATACTCCTGCTGCGGGGTTGCTTTGTCCTTTGGAGGTCCCCAGTGCTCCTTGGACACATTTGGCTATGGACTTTATAACTGACCTTCCCCCCTCTGAGGGTTTTACTGTCATCTGGGTGGTCGTGGACCGTTTTAGCAAGATGTGTCACTTGGTTCCCTTCGTCAAACTGCCCTGCGCTAAAACTCTCGCTAAGGCCTTTGTCAAGGAAATTGTCAGACTTCATGGCGTTCCTACTGACATTGTTTCTGATAGGGGTCCTCAGTTCGTGGCTCATTTTTGGCATGCCTTTTGTGACAGGTTGGGAATTCATTTGTCGTTTTCGTCCGGATATCATCCTGAATCTAATGGCCAGACAGAAAGGAAAAACCAGGATGTTGAGCAGTTCTTGCGTTGTTTTGTGGCAGACAATCAAGAGGGGTGGTCTGAGTTTCTGCCACTTGCCGAATTTGCTCTGAACAATCATACATCTTCTTCTGCTGGTTGTTCGCCTTTTTTTTGTTGTTCTGGGAGACATCCGTCGTTTGGGTCGTTCTCCAAGTTGGGATCTGCCGTGCCTGAGGAGGAGAATTTTTCCGGTGATTTGGAAAGAGCTTGGACGGATGTGCGTGGTAATCTTCAGGAGGCCAACAGAAAATCTAAAGACTACTTTGATAGGAAACGACAGGAGGTTTTGTTCGCTGTTGGTGACATGGTTTGGTTGTCCTCTAGGAATCTGCGGTTGAGGATTCCTTCTAAGAAATTGGGTCCCAAGTTTGTAGGGCCCTTTAAGGTGCTTCAGGTTGTCAACCAATCTGCTGTTAGGTTGGAGGTTCCTACCTCCTGGAGAATTAATCCGGTCTTTCATGTCTCTCTGTTAAAAAAAGCTGTTGTGTCGGATGGTGACGCCTCTGCCTCTGTTCCTCCGGTGGTGGAGGACGGGGAATATGAAATTTCTCGCATCCTTGACTCTAGACGGTATAGAGGTAGTTTGCAGTATCTTGTGGCCTGGAAAGGTTTCGGACCCGAGGATAACTCTTGGGTGAGGTCAGATGATGTTTCCGCGTCCAGACTTATCAGAGCGTTTCACAGGAGATTTCCTGATAAGCCTGGTCCTAGGGGATCCGGAGGATCCTCTTAGAAGGGGGGGTACTGTTAGAACCTTGCTCTTAGGTTTTTTCCTTTGCTGGTCACATGACCTTGTTGGCCTATTTAATCCTGCTCCGCCCTTCTGGCTTTGCTGGACTTCATTGTATATCTACTTTCTAGCTAGCCTGTGCTCTGTGTCTTGCTCTGTTAGTTTGCTTGGTTTACTGACCTCTATGTTCTTTATATTTTGTTTGTTCGTCTGTCTGCTACTATTTCTGTTAGGAGGTGTCCCATATTCCTCCCAGTCCTTAGTACTTGTAGGGATTCCTCCCCCACATCTATAGGTCTTCGTACAGACTAGCTTAGGACTTTAGCAGGTCTGATCGCAGGATCAGGTTCCCTGTTACATCGTAGGGATTCAGCTGAGTTCTATCGTAGGGACAGATCTCCTCTCTTTCCTTAGCTCTGGTAGCAGAACATAACATCAGCTCTGCTACATCGAGATGACAGGCTGGACCGCAGCAGAACGCTGCCATCCAGCCTGTCATCCCGCAGACACTGAGAAGCGCAGGCATGCTTGTGCTCCTCAGTGTCTGGCTGTGATGGCATAAAGATGAGCCGAGGTCATGTCCAATGAACTCAGCTCACCTCATGCACGTCACTGACAGCGTGGGAAAATTCTCCTGCACTCAGCACTTCAGCGTGAGAATTTTCCCACGCTGTCAGTGACGTGCATGAGGTGAGCTGAGTTCATTGGACATGAGCTCACCTCATGCACGTCACTGACAGCGTGGAAAATTCTCCTGCACTCAGCGCTTCAGCGTGAGAATTTTCCCACGCTGTCAGTGATGTGCATGAGGTGAGCTGAGTTCATTGGACATGAACTCGGCTCATCTGGATGACGTCACAGAGAGACACTGAGGAGCGCAAGCACGCCTGCGCTTCTCAGTGTCTGCGGGATGACAGGCTGGATGGCAGCGTTCTGCTGCGGTCCAGCCTGTCATCTCGATGTAGCAGAGCTGAAGCTGTCGTGGGAACCATGGAAAGGTAAGGATGAGGTTGCTTTATTATTTTTCTTTTATTGCAGGAGATCGTTGGCTTCAGCTGGAATGGGCGTGCCAGTAAGTATGGTTTAATTTAGAACAATAAAGAATTGTGTGTTTATTTCAATTAAAGGACTTTATTCTGGGTGTTTGTGTTTTTCTTTAACTTTGACTATGGGGTTAGTAATGGGGGTGTCTTATAGACGCCTCTCCATTACTAACCTGGGCTTGATGTCAGCTGGCATTATAAGCTGACATCAACCCCAGCCCTATTACCCCCTGCCACCGCACCAGGGCAGCGTGGAAGAGCGAGGCTAAGTGCCAGAATTGGCGCATCCTATGGATGCGCCATTTCTGGGGCGGCTGACGGCTGGTGTTTCTAGCCTGGGAGGGGGCCAATATTCATGGCACCCTTCCTGGGCTATTAAAATCAGCCCCCAGCTGTCTGCCTAGTCTTTGCTAGCTATTAAATTAGGGGGGACCCCACGTTATTTTTTTGGGGGGGTTCCCCCATTTTAATAGCTAGTAAAGGCTAGGTATTCAGCTGGGGGCTGATATTAGTAGCCTGGGAAGCTCCGTGGGTATTACCCCCTTCCCAGGCTTCAAACATCTGCCCCAGCCGTCTGCTTAACCTCCGCTAGAGCCTAAAATTACGGGGAACCCCACGCCAATTTTTTTTTTAAATAAATCCTTTATTTTAACACTAAATGACAAGTACAGTAATCAACACTGTCACTGTGCTTCTTATATGTGTGACTGACATGTTTCTATCTATCTAATCTATGTGTGATTCTCTATTCTTTCTATTCTAAATTGTCGGGTACAGATGCTGAATTGCCGGCCGGCTTTTTTAAAGAGACGGTGCACGAAAACACTAATATTTTTTTAAATAAATCCTTTACACTAAATGACAAGTACAGTAAGCAACACTGTCACTGTACTTCTTGTATATGTGACTGACATGGTTCTATCTATCTAATCTATGTGTGATTCTCTATTCTTTCTATTCTAAATTGTCGGGTACAGATGCTGAATAGCCGGCCGGCTTTCTTAAAGAGACGGTGCATGAAAACACTAATATTTTTTTAAATAAATCCTTTACACTAAATGACAAGTACAGTAATCAACACTGTCACTGTACTTCATATATATGTGACTGACATGTTTCTATCTATCTAATCTATGTGTGATTCTCTATTCTTTCTATTCTAAATTGTCGGGTACAAATGCTGAATTGCCGGCCGGCTTTCTTAAAGAGACGGTGCACGAAAACACTAATATTTTTTAAAATAAATCCTTTACACTAAATGACAAGTACAGTAAGCAACACTGTCACAGTACTTCATATATATGTGACTGACATGTTTCTATCTATCTAATCTATGTGTGAAGCTCTATTCTTTCTGTTGTAAATTGTCGGGTACTGGTGTATGCCGCTGATGAATTGCCGGCTTTTCATGTCATTCTACATTATTCTTAGTTGTTTTACTTCATGTAGAATTAACCTACAAGGAAAGAAAGGGTTTATTTTCATTCCGATATTTGTGTCCCATTGACTTGCATTGGTTTCCGGTATCGGAATCGGCGATATCCGATACTTTTTGGGTATCGGCCCGATCCAATCCGATACGATATTTCCTGATATCGGAAGGTATCGCTCAACACTACTTATTAGTAATAAAAGAATATCTACAATATTGTCCCAAACTAAAAATGGTAAGTTGCCCAAATGGTAAGTTGCCCAAAGAGTCACAATTAAATACTAGAGATGAGCGTTGTTCTACTCGAACTGTTCGCCAATCTCAAATTCGAGCTGTTTTGGGCGGTGTTCGAGCCGGTCGGCGAACACGAACAATTTGAGAAAAATTCGGCTGTTCGAGGTTATGTTCGATAACTGTTCGTGCACCAAAATCATAACTGGATTTTTTCTCAGTAATGATGAAAATTAATGTTAATACGCAGTTTGAGTGTACAGCGGGGCGGGGGGAGGGGCAGGGGATGGATCTCTGCAGGAACAATGAAGATCTCCATTTTTTTTTTCTCTTTCCCGCATTTGCAGTGGGGAGGTGCAATCTGTCAGCCTATCAGCAGCGCACACACGGAGCGAAGTGCTTTTTTTCACACAAGCAAGGGCATGTGTGATTGGCAGTGTATGTCACATGTCCTTGCCCTATAAGACCAAGCCATTTTCCCCGTCGCCACCATTTTCTCACTGCTGCAGCTGCGTGTTAGACGGCACCGCTGTTGCTGTGTGCGCTATACCTTGTTAATTTCAAGCCAATTTTCGCACAAATATACAGATAGCTTGGGAGTAGGGAATAGTTGTGATTGCAGTCCTTTTAAGGACTAGGTTACAGCATTTCCTACGACTTTTATCAGGCAGGTCTGTGCTCTTAAATAGATAGATTGTGGGAGTAAAGACTAATTGTAATTGGAGTCCTTTTCAGGACTAGGTTACATCAGTTCCTATCAGTTTTTGCCAGGCAGGTCTGTGCCAGTGCTGTGCAAGTTTTTTTCACAGCATTTGGCTGAATCTAGCAAAGCTAATCCTTTTTGGCCTACTGCAGAGTGTGTTAGTCAGTGGAGTAGCCTATCTGTGTTGCAAGATATACCACCTGTGTATAGAATACCAATTTTTTTACTGCACCTAGTGAAGTAAAATCTTTTGGGCATAGCATCATTCTATTAGTCCATCTATACTGACCTCCATCAGGTTGCAAACTGAATATAATTTTTTTCTGCATCTAGCTCTGAAAAAATATTTGGGCTTCTAGCAGTGTGTGGGACTTGGTCTATTAGTCCATCTATACTGACCTCCATCAGGTTGCAAATTAAAAATAATTTTTTTCTTCATTTAGCTCTGAAAAAATATTTGGGCTTCTAGCAGTGTGTGGGACTTGTTCTATTAGTCCTTCTATACTGACCTCCAGCATTTTGCAAATTGAATATAATTTTTTTCTGCATCTAGCTCTGAAAAAATATTTGGGCTTCTAGCGGTGTGTGGGACTTGGTCTATTAGTCCATCTATACTGACCTCCATCAGGTTGCAAATTAAAAATAATTTTTTTCTGCATCTAGCTCTGAAAAAATATTTGGGCTTCTAGCAGTGTGTGGGACTTGGTCTATTAGTCCATCTATACTGACCTCCATCAGGTTGCAAATTAAAAATAATTTTTTTCTTCATTTATCTCTGAAAAAATATTTGGGCTTCTAGCAGCGTGTGGGACTTGTTCTATTAGTCCATCTATACTGACCTCCATCAGGTTGCAAATTAAAAATAATTTTTTTCTGCATCTAGCTCTGAAAAAATATTTGGGCTTCTAGCAGTGTGTGGGACTTGGTCTATTAGTCCATCTATACTGACCTCCATCAGGTTGCAAATTGAATAAAAAAATTTTCTGCATCTAGCTCTGAAAAAATATTTGGGCTTCTAGCAGTGTGTGGGACTTGGTCTATTAGTCCATCTATACTGACCTCCATCAGGTTGCAAATTAAAAATAATTTTTTTCTGCATCTAGCTCTGAAAAAATATTTGGGCTTCTAGCAGTGTGTGGGACTTGGTCTATTAGTCCATCTATACTGACCTCCATCAGGTTGCAAATTGAATAAAAAAAATTTCTGCATCTAGCTCTGAAAAAATATTTGGGCTTCTAGCGGTGTGTGGGACTTGGTCTATTAGTCCATCTATACTGACCTCCATCAGGTTGCAAATTAAAAATAATTTTTTTCTGCATCTAACCCAGCCAATAGTTTTGGCCTAATACCACAGTTTGGCCACTCAGCTCTGCTCGGTTACCATCCATTGTTTTTTTGTGCAAACAACTTCAGAGTTGTGAATTAGTTAACCACCAAAATGAGTGGAAAAAGGCCTGCTGCTGGTGGAAAGGGGAATAGGCGTGTTGGGAAGGGGAAAAAAGGTTGTGTCCGTGGGGTAGGTGCAGAAGAAAGACCATCTTCCAGCCAAACTAAAATGTCTACTTCTTTTAGCGGACAATGTGATAAGATCCCTTTCTTACGGCCACGCCAATCGCTACAAATTCCAGATGAGGCACAAAAACAGCAGGTGCTTCAACGGATATCAAGTGCTCCTTTAAGTGGGCTCTCCTCCACATCAACTTCAACATCACAAATACTCCAGTCCTCAAAGGTGTCACCCAAATCGCACTTGCTTCCTCACAGCTCCCAAATCTCCAGCTGCCCGTCTGAGTATGAGGTAGAACAGATGGTTGAGTCTGCAGAGCTGTTTACTCATACTATAGCCTGGGAATCAGAGGTCGACTCCAGCGCTTCTGTGAATCCAGACGAGGAAATGATCTGCACTGATGCCCAGAATCTTTATGAGTCGGATCCAGGACCAGACGCAGAAGGTTCTGACCATAATGTAGACCCTCATTCCCAAACTGTAACTCCTGTTGGTGGAGACAATGAGGAAGACGATGATAAGACTCAAATACCTGATTGGAGCGACAACTTTAGTTTTTTGTCAGGGCAGGAACAGGTTGGCTCTGAGGACGACGGGTGTGATAACGCACAGGGTGATGATGATGAGGTCGGAGATCCCACTTACTGTCAACCCACAGTCAGCCAAGAGATGAGGTCAGCAGAGGAGGTGGAGGAAGATGCTAGTGACGACGAGGTCAGGTTGCTCCTTCCTGGACAGAGACGTAGTACTGGAAGCACGTCAACAACTGCATCCTCAAACACAACTCTGCCTCTCACCACAAGTCGTGGTGGCTCTTCAGGTCGCATGGGTGCTAAGCCTTGCATAGCCTGGGCATTTTTTCAGATCGATAAAGATGACCCAACTCGTGTTATCTGTAACATTTGTCAGCAAAAGCTAAGTAGAGGCCAAAAAATACATAGTTTGAGTACTTCATGCATGAACCGGCACATGGACATGAAGCATAAGTTGCAGTGGGAAGCTCAGTGTGCTACAATGCGGTCTAGCCGGCCGGGCCAACCACCGTCTGCCATATCTTGTGCATCCGCGGCCTCTTCATCCTCTGTGACTGGGGGGACAGCAGTCACACCTGTTTTGGGGCGCAGACCTGCCACCTCTTTACCCGCAACAGCCAGCGTGATTGGCAGGTCATCATTTTCTTTGGAGGTGGTAACACCAGCTGGTCTTGAGCGCTGTCCGACATCGATAGCACCACCTTTGGATCAAGGCAACCTAACATGTCCGCCTGCATCTTCCTCACAGACCGGCAGTTTGCCGGGGACACCCTTATCAACCCCGTCTAAGCACAATAGCCAGCCCTCGGTCCCTCAGATGTGGACAAGTAAAAGACCATTTCCTCCTAGCCATGAGAAAGCTAAGAGGTTGAATTTCACCATCTGCAAGCTCTTGGCTACAGAAATGCTGCCTTTCCGCCTGGTGGACACAGAGGATTTTCGAGACCTTATGTCCGTCGCAGTGCCCCAGTACCAGATGCCCAGTCGGCACTACTTCTCAAAGAAAGGTGTGCCTGCGCTCCACCAGCATGTCGCACACAACATCACCGCTTCTTTGAGAAACTCTGTGTGTGACAGGGTGCATTTCACCACAGACACTTGGACGAGTAGGCATGGACAGGGGCGTTACATGTCGCTGACTGGGCACTGGGTAACTATGGTGACAGCAGGACAAGGGGCTGCTGTCCAAGTCTTGCCGTCCCCACGAGTTGTGCGTCAATCCTCTTTATGTCATTTTTCCTCCACTGCTTCTGCCTCCTCAACCTCCTCTCGGTCTTCCACCTGCACCCAAAGCCTGTCTGGTCATGCCACAAGCTTTCTAACTGCGCAGAAGGGATCCTGCACACCTCCTTACTATGCTGGCAGTAGGGCTCAACGTCATCAGGCGGTTTTTACATTGAAATGTCTGGGAAATGTGAGTCACACAGCTGAGAAGTTGTGGTCAGCTCTGGAGAACCAAATTCATGAATGGTTGTCTCCACTGGACCTGAAACCAGGGAAGGCCGTGTGCGACAATGCTGCAAACCTGGGTGCGGCCCTTCGCCGGGGCAATGTCACACACGTGCCTTGTATGGCTCACGTGTTGAACCTGGTTGTCCAGCAATTTTTAGCCCACTATCCCAGACTAGATGGCCTTCTGCAGAGGGCACGGTCGCTGTGTGCTCACTTCCGCCGTTCGCATCCCGCAGCTCAGCGACTTACATCTCTACAGAAGTCGTTGGGCCTGCCACTTCACCGGCTAAAATGCGATGTGCCTACCCGGTGGAATTCAACTCTGCACATGTTGCAGCGACTGTGGCAGCACCGACAAGCCCTGGTGCAATACGTTCTGACGTATAGCCTGGGCCAACGAGATTCAGAGGTGGGGCAAATCACGCTGGAGGAGTGGTCTCAGATCAGGGACCTATGCACCCTTCTGCACAGTTTTGAAATGGCGACGAAGATGTTTAGTGCTGACGATGCCATTATCAGCATGACTATTCCGGTGATTTACATGCTGGAGCACATGTTAAACAGAATTCGGAGTCAGGTGGTGGCACAAGAGGAGGTGGAGGAAGTAGAGGAGGAGGAGTTGTATGCGGAAGGGCTAACATCTGCAAGGTCCAGACGGTCGGCAGCACCAAGGCGGCAGGCATGTGAGGGTGGGGGAGATGATTTTACCAGGGCGCATGGTAGCAGCCAAACTAGTGAGGAAGGTGCAGGAGCCCAGGAAGAAGTAGAGGACGAACTGATGGAAGACTCATCAGATGAGGGAGACCTTGATCACATTTCTGTTGTGCGAGGTTGGGGGGAGAGGACAGAGGAAGGAAGCATGATTGCTACCTCGCCACCAACACAACAGGGACTTGGTGCTCCTGGATGCGCAACACACATGAGTGCCTTCTTGCTGCACTACCTGCAACATGACCCTCGAATTGTGAGAATTAGAAATAATCCTGACTACTGGGTTGCCACACTGTTAGATCCCCGGTACAAAAGTAAATTTGCAGAAATTATTCCTGCCATAGAAAGGGATGCACGCATGCAGGAGTATCAGCAGAGACTGTTGCAGAATCTTACATGTGCTTTTCCACAAAATACCAGTGGTGCACGTAGTGAATCTCACAGTTCCAACTTGCCAACCGTGGGACCGTCAAGTGTTCAGCACTCAAACCGTAACAGAACCACAGTATCTGCTGGTAACATCAATTTTGCGGAATCATTTCACCACTTTTTTAGCCCATCCTTTGCAAGGCCACAGGAGACAAGAAGTCTGACACATAGTCAACGCCTAGAGACGATGGTACAGGAGTATCTCCAAGTAAACATTGAAGCCACGACTGTGTCACTGGACCTTTGCTCTTTTTGGGCTTCCAATCTGGATAAATGGCCGGAGCTAGCCACTTACGCCTTGGAGATCTTGTCATGCCCCGCAGCCAGCGTTCTGTCTGAACGTGTGTTCAGCGCTGCTGGTGGTGTGCTGACAGATAAGCGCACGCGGCTCTCCACTGATAATGTAGACAGACTCACGTTCATAAAGATGAACAAATCATGGATCCGAAACGACTTTTCTACCCCTGTGTCATCCTGGGGAGAGTAAAAGCTTGATGATTGGTTAAAATCACCCTACCAACCGTTTTAAGCTTTCAAATTACTAATCATGTTTATCTGTATCTTGACTGGAAAATAATTTGGGCTTTGTAGCAGTGTGCAGCACTGATCCTATTAGGCCATCTATAATAAGCTTCACCAGATTTAAAATTAAAAATAATTTTTAGCTGCATCTAGCCCGGAAAATAATTTTGGGGCTCCGAGATGCGCAAGACACATAAGTGCCTTCTTGCTGCACTACCTGCAGCATGACCCTCATATTGTCAGAATTCGAAGTAATCATGACTACTGGGTTGCCACACTCTTAGATCCCCCAAACTTTTCGATCAACCTTTTCATTTTAATAAAGACCAAAAAAATGGTCATTTTTGAAATTATAAGCATTAGCAGGTTGTTAGAAACTGAAATCAAACAGTTTTCAACTCAAAACTTTATTCTAGGTGATGTTACATTTTCACATAGGACCCCTTGTTCGAAAGGAGCTTCTGAACTCTCTCGTCCATTGAATTTGTCAGGTTTTGGATGGTTTCTGCTTCAATTGTTTTGCATGAGGACAGAATACCCTCCCAGAGCTGTTGCTTAGATGTGAACTGCCTCCCGCCATCATAGACACTCCTTTTAATGATGCTCCAAAGGTTCTGAATGGGGTAGAGGTCAGGGGAGCATGGGGGTCACACCATAAGTTTGTCCCCTTTTATGCCCATATCAGCCAGAGATGCAGATGTTTTATGTGCAGCATGAGATGGTGCATTATCATGCAGAAAAATGATCTTGCTGTGAAATACACGGTTCTTCTTCTTGAACCATGGCAGGAAGTGCTGTTTGAGAAAATCCACATACATTATGGAGTTCATCTTTAGCGCCTTCAGGGATCCTAAAGGGGCCGACAATCTCTCTCCCCATGATTCCAGCCCAAAACATTACTCCACCTCCTCCTTGTTGGCGCTGTAGCCGTGTTTGCGTGGGGTGTCCATCAACCAGCCATCCTCCACTCCATTCATCTGGACCATCGAGCGCTGCACGGCACTCATCCGTGAACAAAACAGTTTTGAAATCAGTCTTCATGTAATGTTTGGTCCACTGGAGCCGTTTCTGCTTGTGTGAAGTGGATAGAGGAGGTCGACAGGATGGCATATGCACAGCTGCAAACCTCTGAAGGACCCTGCATCTTGTTGTTCGGGGGACGTTGGAGGCACAAGCAGCTTCAAAAACTTGTCTGCTGCTATGACAAGGCTTTTTTGCCGCTGCTGTTTCAACCTGACGTAATTGCCTGTAGGAAAGAGTCCTCAATTTGCCCTTATCAGCACGCACACGTGTGTACTGTGAATCAGCTACATACTTCTTGATTGCCAAGACACTTCATCCTGATCATCGCACAATGTTGATTGTAGTCATGCCTTGACCTAAACACTCCACAATTTGTTGCTTCTCAGCAGCCGACACATCCTTTTTCTTTCCCATTTTGGCAGAAAATGTAGGCTGCTTAATAATGTGAGAGAGCCTTCTTAAGTAGTCTTGCCTTTCATTGGACACACCTGCCAAACTAATTAGCACAGGTGTCTGCAATTGCTTACAGTGATATAAAGAGCCCTGACACACATCACCATCAAAGAGTTTAACTGACAAACAAACAAATTCTTCCCTTATCACTCCTAAACACTTTTTGCATAATAATTTGGAACGCGGTGTACATGTGCTTTTCCACAAAACACCAGTGGTTCACGTAGTGAATCTTACAGTTCTAACTTGCCAACCGTGGTCTGTATGGAATTGTTCAATAAAGGGCCCAAAATTAAGATAACATAGATGGGAGAGGTCTCTATGAATAGGAATTCCTAAGTATTTGATACCCTGTGAGGGCCAGGCAAAGGGAAAGTTGGACTGGATGGAATCCTATATGGATTTAGGGAGGGAGACATCGAGGGCCTCAGACTTCGCTGCATTGATTTTAAAATTTTACCATGTAACAAAGTGATCTATTTCAGCCATAACAGCAGGGATGGATATATGTGATTGAGTGATATATACTAGGACATCATCAGCAAATAGAGAGCACTTGTACTCGGTGCCTCCCACCTCAATCCACCTAATATTGGGGTTATGGCGAATTGATGAGAGCAGGTGCTCCGTCACTAGGATGTATAAGAGAGGGGACAGAGGACATCCCTGCCTTGTCCCATTGGTGATTGTGAAAGGTGATGAAAATGTTCTGACGCACCCCCTGGGCCTTGGGACACCCGGAGCCGGACCCTTTTTGGTGGATGCTGGTGGTTGTAGTCTTCGTGGCGGCGATCCGGTTCCGTGGCTCAGGGCGGTCAAACCAGTGGCGGAACTATTTATGTGGTTTTGATGTTTAAATGTCCGACTACGCCACCCGTGGATTGCGGTCAGAGTGAACCGCCGCTACAGGGCAGACCGCTAAGGCTGGTGTTGTGGGTGCAGCAGAGCGTAGCATAACTCCCCACAGGAGGAGTATAGCCTCAGGGCAGTGTATGCGGAGGATGGGGGTGATGGTGCAGGGCAGCAGCAGTAACGACACGGAGTCAGTGATGCAGTTCAGGGCCTTTACTCACAGTTCTTATTATCCAGACCACGTCTGCAGGTAACGGCTGCCCACGTCGTACTGTGCTCACCAGGTGAGGGGCTCAGACAACTCCCAGATAACTTTGGAGCGCTTCACAGGACCCCCTTTGTGTGTCCTTTGTCTGGCCTTTCTTACCAACACTTCTGTCCGGCTGCCTCGGGCCTCCTCTTGGTAAACTTGGCGCCAGTTTCCCTGACCCTATGTGGTGCCTTCCTAGCGGGTGGATCAAGGGGCTGCGCCACATAAAATGTCAGAGCCTCCGGTTTCTAGCTGAGGGTCGTTTCCTGCCTCCACTAGTTCGGGGACCGGTCTCCCCCTTTGGCCTGACCCCTCCACGCAGGTGGATTCGGGCGTGCGGTGGCGACTCGCCCGTCCGCACCCCTGGGATCCCTTCATTCCTCGTTCCTGGAGCCTTCTCCGCTCCTCTTCCTTCCTTCTCCCTCTTGCAGGCCTGGGCCTCTGTTACTAGGCCCGCCTCCGGAGCAGAGCTCATGCAGAGCCCCTGCTCCCTGCCACTTCTGCTCAGACTTCTCTGCACTGAACTAAGATGGTGCCCACCTTTTATACTCCCTTCTCAATGCACCCAGGAACTGCTTCCTCCCTGCTCCTGCACTGCAGGGTTCCCCTTCCTCAGTGTTCCCTCCCCCCACTCCAGCCAGGGACAGGGACTGTCGTGCCCATCTCAGGGGCATATTGGTCGCCCTGCCCCACGGCAATGTGGTGTAATGCATGCAGGTGTCGGGTCCTGATCCACACTCCATCCTTATCTGAGAGTGAGATATCACACCTCTGGGTGAGGTGCAATACGTCTGTAGCAACCGAGCCCTCGGTGCTACAGTTCCATTTATCTTCAGCCTAGGTGACGTATTGTGATACAGGGCCGTGATTTTGGCTATAAAAGGGTCCCCTAGACCCCTACCCCAAGCTTTTTAAGAGAATCATATATGGCGTGCCAGGAGACTCTATGGAATGCTTTCTCAGCATCCAACGAGAGTATCTACTTACAAATTTTTAACTGCATCTAGCCCAGGAAATACTTTGTGCCTAGTAGCAGTGTCTGCTAGTCAGCGGATTATCCCGGCTGTTAAGCAAGCTACACCACCTGTAGTTTGGACACTTAATTTTTTCAAAGGAAATGCTTCGGGACCACGGGATACTTAGTGAAGAGCATCAGGAGGCACCCCAAGGCATAGGGGCTGGGACTGGCACTAGGATGCCTTGCGGTGGACAGCCGAGCTCGATCCTTATAAAAGCTTTTTAACTGCAGCAGCTTTAGTGGACGCTACTGGAGCTGGAATTACGCGGCTGCTGGCATGAGACTTGCCCTCCAATAGATCCTTGTAAATGGATTTAAAGTGTATTCATTCAAATTAGAGGGACAATTTAAATTAAAAAGCTTAGAGCTGCCTCCACCACAGGGGGGCTCTCTCGACCCACCAGCGGACAGGCACCAGTATTGGGAGAGGGGGGCTGGCCGTCAGGGTTCACCGCGGCTCTGGCACAAACCCGGCGACACGGAGGTGGCACGGGCAGGAGCGGACTGGCCGTCTCGGCTTCTCACTTTTTGGATTTTAGAAGGGCATGACATGCCTATATCTGTGTCTCCCCCTCCTTTTACTCCTCCACCTCTTTTATTTTCGCATGACTATATGTACTTGTCACTTTTCCATGTGTTAGTTGTGTCTTCTGAGCAGTTTGTCAGCTTTTGGACACCTTTGAAGGTGTTTTCTATGTGTTTCTATGTGTTTTTGTTTGCCTGCCATTGGTTTTAACGGTGTTCGAAGGTGTTCGACGAACCGAACCGAACTCGAACACTACGGGGGTGGCTCAACACTATTAAATACCCCTACTCAGTATAGGACAAGAATGTTAAGATGGATAAGGGGAAGGAGGAAACTTTCCCTAAATTCTGTGCCCTATAGATAACTCTTTCTGACATTGGAGGCTGGCACCCTAAAGAAGCATTCAAGATATGGCGCCCCCTACTCGCCATGTCTTACCCTGAGAAACCCTAGGGAGCCCTATTCATGCATTAATAAACCCCTTATATAAATTAACATTTTGTTATAAGGTGGACAGAACAGCATCCATATGTCCAAAGTAAAGCTGAAGTAAATATCCATGAGGTAGCACAGATAAAGAACTAAAAGCCACTTATGAATATATACTAACAATATGTACCAGTAAAGTTCTAATAATGCTTATTAGTGTTGAGCGAGCACTAAAATGCTCGGGTGCTCGACCCGAGCAACGAGCCCAATGTTAGTCTATGGGAGACCCGAGCATTTTTGCCGCGGCACCCCTGGCAGTCTGTAGAAAGCCTAAAAAGTGCCCAAAACGATAGTGACAGTGCTCAAATGACATGGGGACAGCATGGGGATCGCCCCAGGAAGCATTTCTGACCCCCCACTGCTGTCAACAACATGGTCAGAGGTATTAAGCCACTTTTGCGGGCTCACAATAAAATGTTCAAAAACAAAACTGAAACTGTTTTCCTGTGAAATATGTTAAGGATCATCCTTTCCTGCTTAAAGACTTGTGTATAAGGTAAAATAAATAACCAAAAGCAAAAATACTCCTCCACACCTTGGGCTATGTTCACAAGTAGCATTTTTTATGTGTTTTTGCACTTTTGTATTGCTTTCAACCGTAACAAATGTATTCACCGGGAAATGTCATTTTAACATTTTACAACCTTATCTGGCCATGTGCTGTGTGACACATGCATATAGTGCTGAAAATACATGGGAACAGCATGGGGAAGAACCCTGGAAGCTTCTCTGACACCCAGGTCACTGCCTAAAAGTGTGCCCATACGAAGTGATCCTTGCCGCATCAGAAGATGCAGACTTGCAACTATCCCCTTGTCCCAGGGCAGTGTTCAATTGTACCTCCCCCATTCCTTGCAATGCAAGCGCAAGTATGCAGCCTGCCACCCACCCACCCCCAGACTGCAATACCATACTGCTTGCTTGCACTTGAAATTGGGCCTTGTAGGCATGTGCAGGCAGAATCTGGCCACCACGTCATGGCTGCGTCGGCGGCCTGGTATCCATACTCAGTCCCCAGCCGCCCGGCGGCCGGGTGTCCACGCGTGGTCCCCAGCCGCCAGGGGGCAGCCGGGTGTCCATACTCGGTCCCCAGCCGCCCCTATTTATCCCAGTGCGCCTTATACACAAGTGCGCATACCAAAACATTACCTGTGCCCTCCCCAGTGCATTTAGTGGGAAGGACAGCCTAACCACAAACACGTGGACAAGTGAATGTGGCCAGGGATGGTCCATCTCACTGACGCCTTCACACTGGGCTAATATTGTGGAAGCCGGAACACAGTTGGACACTGGGATGCAACACGTCCTCCAGACATAGAGGATTGCGGGTCCTGGGTCATGCTTCAACGCAAAGTTCAGAAGGTAGACAGCAGCAGTGGTCGGCCTCCTACACAATGAGTAAATTATTCATGATCATGAGGCCATCCATCTCCTTAGCTTTCTGTTCCTTGCAATGCAAGCGCATGTATGTAGTAGCGGCTAGGCCTGAGGTGGTCAGCGTTTTGGCGCATATGCTACCTCCTCCGAGGATTGCTGGATGTTTTCCTGCTATTATCCCAGTTCTATGACTCCCGTTAAAACAAAGCTTCAGGTGATGAATGATGGATGAGGTGGTGGCAAAGGAGAAAGAGCAGGAGGAACAGGGACCATTCACATCAATATCAGGCCAGTCAACCACACATGTCTTGTAGGATAAGTTTCTGTACCAAAAGGAGCGGTTCGGCTACACAGTTATAGGGCATACAGTGAGTGCAATGCCTACCAAAAATTTCGAGGCACTCCAATGCCCCTTCGAAGTAACATGAAGGTCAGAGGGCCTTGACTAAACTGTTTTTTCCATTTATAGCAACTGGGTCTCCTGTACACTGTTGGCCTAAGCAGTGAATGGAAGGCTTTCCAAAAATTATGAGGAACTGCAATGCCCCTTGAAACAGACGTGGATTACAGCGTACTAAAAACCTTCTATCCATTATTGGGGAGTGGGTCTCCCTTAGTGTTCGCTTATGCATTGAAACGCAAAAGCTGACTAATATTAGGAGGAAATGCAATGCCCGTTGGAAGAGTTATGGAGGTTAGAGGTAATTAAAAACAACATTTCAATGCCCCTTGGAAGAGCTGTGAAGTTCAGAGTGGTTTAACAAGATGGTTTTAATGCCCCTTGGGAGAAACGTGGAGGTCACAGTAGCTTAACAAGATGATTTTAATGCCCCTTGGAAGAGACGTGGAGTTCAGAGTGGTTTAACAAGACGGTTTTAATGCCCTTTGGATGAGACGTGGAGGTCCCAGTGGAATAAAAATACTATCAATGCCTCTTGGAAGAGTGGTGGAGGTCCCAGTGGAATAAAAAGACAATATCAATGCCCCTTGGAAGAGTGGTGGAGGTCGCAGTGGAATAAAAAGACAATACCAATGCCCCTTGGAAGAGTGGTGGAGGTTACAGTGGAATAAAAAGACAATATCAATGCCCCTTGGAAGAGTGGTGGAGGTCGCAGTTGAATTAAAAAGACAATATCAATGCCCCTTGGAAGAGTGGTGGAGGTCCCAGTGGAATAAAAAGACAATATCAATGACCCTTGGAAGAGATGTGGAGGTCACAGTAGCTTAGCAAGACGATTTTAATGCCCCTTACAAGAGCCATGCAGTAAAGCATATTAAAAACATTATTCCCATTATTGGGGAGTGGGTCTCCCATAGTCTTTGCCTATGCCTTCCAAACAAAAGCTGCCAAAAATTAGGATGGAGGAACTTGCAATGCCCCTTACAAGAGCCATGCAGTACAGCATATTAAAAACATTATTCCCATTATTGGGGAGTGGGTCTGCCATAGTGTTTGCCTATGCCTTCCAAGCAAAAGCTGCCAAAAATTAGGACGGAGGAACTTGCAATGCCCCTTACAAGAGCCATGCAGTACAGCATATTAAAAACATTATTCCCATTACTGGGGAGTGGGTCTCCCATAGTCTTTGCCTATGCTTTCCAAGCTAAAGCTGCCAAAAATTAGGATGGAGGAACTTGCAATGCCCCTTACAAGAGCCATGCAGTACAACATATTAAAAACATTATTCCCATTATTGGGGAGTGGGTCTCCCATAGTGTTTGCCTATGCCTTCCAAGCAAAAGCTGCCAAAAATTAGGACGGAGGAACTTGCAATGCTGGCAACACGGACCACGGTCACCCTGGTGGTATAGTGGTGGAGAAGGCTGAGGATAAGGAGAAGAGCCAAAAACAGCCGAAATGAGGAAGCGTATACCCATGTGTCGGTGTGAAGCGGTGCATGCGAATACAGCTCCCGAAATAGCACAGTGGATTTGACTTTATGTTACTCTGCTGTCATTTGGTGGTGATGAGAAGTCTGGCTCAATCCAGCCCTTGTTCATTTTGATAAGGGTCAGCTCGTCAGCATTGTCAGTTGACAGGCGAGTGCGCTTATCAGTTATAATTCCCCCAGCGGCACTAAAAACATGCTCCGATAACACGCTAGCGGCAGGGCAGGCCAGGACCTCCAAGGCGTACAGAACGAGTTCATTCCAAGTGTCCAGCTTGGATACCCAATAATTAAAAGGCACAGAGGAATCACGGAGGACGCTGGTACGGTCAGCAAGGTACTCCCTCACCATCTTTTGAAACTTTCCACTACTTGTGAGAGTACCCTGCGCCTCAGGGCCTGTAAGCTGGGTGGGTCTCAGAAAAGTTTCCCGGAACATTGACAGTGTTCCACTGCCTCTGCTGGATTGGAGTTGCGTCTCTCTCGCCTGTACGCCTTGGTTGGGCAATGAACTGTGACCTCTGCCGCTAGCGTGTTCAGATGGGAATTTTTTTAACAGTTCTGCAGCAAGGGCTTTCTGGTACTGCCCCATTTTTGTAGACCTCTCCACCTCAGGAATAAGAGAGTGAAAGTTCTCCTTGTAGTGGGGGTCTAAAAGTGTCACTAACCAGTAATGACTGTCACCCAACATTTTGACAATGCGAGGGTCATGGTTAAGGCAGCGTAAAATAAAGTCAGCCATGCGTGCCAGACTGGCAATTGGCAAGACTTCCGTGTCCTCACCAAGATGATGACTGACCATGCTCTCCTCCTCCTCCTCCCCCCCCCCCCGTCCTCAGGCCACCCACGCTGAACCGACCGTATGACAGTTGTACAGGTACTACCATCTACAGTGCATGATACCAGCTCCTGTTCTTCCTCCTCCTCCTCTCCCTCATTGTCCCCCAATGCACGTTGGGATGAGATGAGGCTGGGCTGTGTGTAATCGCCCTCTACGGCTTCTTGATCCATCTCATCATACTCTGGCTGCAATGCCTCCTCTTTAATTCTCTGCAGAGAGCTTTGCAAAAGACAGACAAGTGGGATGCTGACGCTAATGATGGCCTCATCGCCACTCACCATCTTGGTGGACTCCTCAAAGTTTGTCAGGATGGTACATATGTCAGACATCCAGGTCCACTCCTGAGGTCTTATGTGTGGAGTCTGACCTGAATATCGACGGCCTTGTTGCAGCTGGTACTCCACAACTGCTCTCTTCTGCTCACACATCCTTTGCAACATGTGAAGGGTAGAGTTCCAACGTGTGGGGACATCACACACCAGTCGGTGTGCCGGAAGCTCCAAACGCTGCTGCAATACAGCAAGGGCGGCGGAAGCTGTAGCCGATTTCCGAAAATGAGTTGACAGGCGGCATACTTTGACGAGCAGATCTGGCAACTCGGGGTACGATTTAAGAAACCGCTGAACCTCGAGGTTAAGCACATGAGCCAGGCATGTTATGTGTGTGATCTCGCCTCGCCTCCGAGCCACCACCAGGTTACAGCCATTGTCACACACGACCATGCCTGGATGTAGGTTCAGCGGTCTCAGCCACAGATCTGCCTGCTCTTTCACAGCTGTCCACAACTCACAAGCAGTGTGAGGTTTATCACCTAAGCTTATGAGTTTCAGCACAGCTGTTGCCGCTTGGCTGAGGCAGTACTGCAGTGCTTCCAGCTTGTAACTGATGTGCTGATATCTGCGATGAAGGCTGAACATGAGGAGGAGGAGGAGGATGATGTGCAGGAGCTGTACACTGTGGGGGCAACTCTGACTGATAGGGCCCGCAATCCTCGGTGTGTGGAGGATGTTTTCCCTCCCAAGGTCCGACTGGGTCCAGGCTTCCACTATGTTTACCCAGTGTGCCATCAGGGAGGTGTACTGTCCCCGGCCACAAGCACTTGTCCACGTGTCCGTTGTCAGGTGGACTCTCCCAGTAACTGCGTTGTTGAGGGCACGGCAGATGTTTTAGGACACGTGCTTGTGTAGTGCTGGGATGGCACAACGGGCAAAATAGTGTCGGCTGGGGACCGAGTACTGAGGGACAGCCACCGCCATAAGGTTGCGGAAGGATTCCGTCTCCACCAGCCTAAAAGGCAGCATTTCCAACGCAAGCAGTCATGAAATGTGCGAATTTAGGACTGTGGCCTGTGGGGCATTAGCTGCGAATTTGCACTTTCGTTCAAATGTCTGGGATTTGGACAGTTGAACGCTGCGGTGGGACATAGACGTAGACATTGATGCTGTTTCTTGAGAAACTGCCATAACAAGTAAAGACTGAGAGGAGGGGGCATCTTTGCATGCAGTATGGACAGAGGATTGCCTTGCACGCACAACAGGGGGTTCTCTTACACGCACAACAGCGGAAAAAGCAGTGGTGACACCCGCGGACACTGGTCGTGGACCCTGTTGTTCGCCCCACAAAGTCGGGTGCTTTGCTGACATGTGCCTGATCATGCTGGTGGTGGTAGTTTTGTCACCCCTGCTGATGCTGGCCTGGCAGGTGGTACAAATGGCCTTTTTGGGGTTATCAGCAGAGTCTTTAAAAAAATTCCAGACTCTGCAAGACCTACCGGTTGTTCTGGCGACGTCCCTCGTGTTGGTGTTACGGGGAGCGGTTGCCCGCTTTCTGTCTACGGCCACCACACTGCTTCTTCCTGCCTGTTGGGGTACTCTTCCTCCCTCCCCCTGTGTGCTGCTGGCCTCGCTCTGCGTGTCCTTCTGCCACGTTGGGTCAGTTACTAGATCATCCACCACCTCATACTCTTCCACTACCGCACCACGGTCCTCCTCCTCACTTCGTGGCAATTGTGTCTCGTCATCGTCCACCTCTTGTGACAAATTGCCACCGTCGCCTTCCTGTGGCCGTGGCTGTTCAAATATTTGGCCATCGCTACATGGGATCTCCTCTTCCACCACTTCAAGCGGAGCAGGCGAAGGGCCCAAATATGGAAATGGACCAGTGAACAGCTCTTCAGAATGTTCAACTGTAGAGATGAGCGTTGTTCGACTAGAACTGTTCGCCAATCTCAAATTCGAGCTGTTTTGGGCGGTGTTCGAGTTGTTCGACGAACCCGAACGATTTGCAAAAAATTCGGCTGTTCGAGGTTATGTTCGATAACTGTTCGTGCACCAAAAGCGTGTCCTGCATGTCTGGCGCTATTTAGAGCACCAATCATGCAGGGATTGTCTGCCACTCACTGTAATGCCACAGCCATGGTGGTTGTGGCATTACAGTGATTGCCCAAATCGATGGGAACAGTGCCAACAGTGAAACATGAAAAGCCGGCAATTCAGCAGCGGCATACACCTGTACCCGACAATTTAGAATAGAAGGAATAGAGAATCACACATAGATTAGATAGATAGAAACATGTCAGCCACATATATACGAAGTACAGTGAAAGTGCTGCTTACTGTACTTGTCATTTAGCGTAAAGGATTTATCAAAAAAAATAATAGTGTTTTCATGCACCGTCTCTTTAAAAAAGCCGGCCGGCAATTCAGCAGCGGTACCCGACAATTTATAACAGACAGAATAGAGCATCATACATAGATTAGATAGATAGAAACATGTCAGCCACATATATATGAAGTACAGTGACAGTGTTGCTTACTGTACTTGTCATTTAGCGTAAAGGATTTATCAAAAAAAATAATAGTGTTTTCATGCACCGTCTCTTTAAAAAAGCCGGCCGGCAATTCAGCATCTGTACCCGACAATTTATAACAGACAGAATAGAGCTTCACACATAGATTAGATAGATAGAAACATGTCAGTCACATATATATGAAGTACAGTGATAGTGTTGGTTACTGTACTTGTCATTTACTATTAAAATAAAGGATTTATTATTAAAAAAATTGGCGTGGGGTTCCCCTTAATTTTAGGCTCTAGCGGAGGTTAAGCAGACGGCTGGGGCAGATGTTTGAAGCCTGGGAAGGGGGTAATACCCACGGAGCTTCCCAGGCTACTAATATCAGCCCCCAGCTGAATACATAGCCTTTACTAGCTATTAAAATGGGGGACCCCCCCAAAAAAATGACGTGGGGTCCCCCCTAATTTAATAGCTAGCAAAGGCTAGGCAGACAGCTGGGGGCTGATATTAATAGCCCAGGAAGGGAGCCATGAATATTGGCCCCCTCCCAGGCTAGAAACACCAGCCGTCAGCCGCCCCAGAAATGGCGCATTCATAGGATGCGCCAATTCTGGCACTTAGCCTCGCTCTTCCACGCTGCCCTGGTGCGGTGGCAGGGGGTAATAGGGTTGGGGTTGATGTCAGCTTATAATGCCAGCTGACATCAAGCCCAGGTTAGTAATGGAGAGGCATCTATAAGACACCCCCATTACTAACCCCATAGTCAAAGTTAAAAAAAACACAAACACCCAGAATAAAGTCCTTTAATTGAAATAAAGACACAATCCTTTATTGTTCTAAATTAAACCATACTTACCGTCACGCCCATTCCAGCTGAAGCCAACGATCTCCTGCAATAAAAGAAAAATAATAAAGCAACCTCATCCTTACCTTTCCATGGTTCCCACGACAGCTTCAGCTCTGCTACATCGAGATGACAGGCTGGACCGCAGCAGAACGCTGCCATCCAGCCTCTCATCCCGCAGACACTGAGAAGCGCAGGCTTACTTGCGCTGCTCAGCGTCTCTCTGTGACGACATCCAGATGAGCCGAGTTCATGTCCAATGAACTCGGCTCACCTCATGCACGTCACTGACAGCGTGGGAAAATTCTCACGCTGAAGCGGTGAGTGCAGGAGAATTCTCCCACGCTGTCAGTGACGTGCATAAGGTGAGCTCATGTCCAATGAACTCAGCTCACCTCCTGCACGTCACTGACAGCGTGGGAGAATTCTCCTGCACTCAGCGCTTCAGCGTGAGAATTCTCCCGCTGAAGCGCTGAGTGCAGGAGAATTTTCCCACGCTGTCAGTGACGTGCATAAGGTGAGCTCATGTCCAATGAACTCAGCTCACCTCCTGCACGTCACTGACAGCGTGGGAGAATTCTCCTGCACTCAGCGCTTCAGTGTGAGAATTCTCCCACGCTGAAGCGGTGAGTGCAGGAGAATTTTCCCACGCTGTCAGTGACGTGCATGAGGTGAGCCGAGTTCATTGGACATTAACTCGGCTCATCTGGATGCCCTCACAGAGAGACACTGTGGAGCGCAAGCAAGCCTGCGCTTCTCAGTGTCTGCGGGATGACAGGCAGGATGGCAGCGTTCTGCTGCGGTCCAGCCTGTCATCTCGATGTAGCAGAGCTGAAGCTGTCAGGGGAACCATGGAAAGGTAAGGATGATGTTGCTTTATTATTTTTCTTTTATTTCAGGAGATCGTTGGCTTCAGCTGGAATGGGCGTGATGGTAAGTATGGTTTAATTTAGAACAATAAAGAATTGTGTGTTTATTTCAATTAAAGGACTTTTTTCTGGGTGTTGTGTTTTTTTTAAATACTTTACTAGAAATTCATGGTGGTCATGTCTAATATTGGCGTGACCCCATGAATTTCGGGCTTAGGGCCAGCTGATAATGCCAAGCTGGCCCTAACCCCTTTATTACCCAGTGAGACACCGCATCAGGGCCCTGGATGAGTTGGGTACAGCGCCAGAAGATGGCGCTTCTATGAACGCGCCATTTTCCGGGGTGGCTGCGGACTGCAATTTGCAGCGGGGGTGGCCCAGAAAGCTTGGGCCTCCCTGCGCTGCGGATTCCAGCCCCCAGCTGCCTAGTTGTACCTGGCTGGACACAAAAACAGGGCGAAGCCCCACGTCAATTTTCTTTAAATTATTTCATGAAATAATTAAGAAAAAAAGGGCTTCCCTATATTGTTGTGTCCGGCCAGGTACAAATAGGCAGCTGGTGGTTGGGGGCAGCCCGTTCCTGCCTGCTGTACCTGGCTGGACACAAATATAGTGCGAAGCCCCACGTCAATTTTTTTAAAATTATTTCATGAATTTCCTGAAATAATTTAAAAAAATTGAAGTGGGGCTTCGCACTATATTTGTGTCCAGCCAGGTACAGCAGGCAGGAACGGGCTGCCCCCATCCACCAGCTGCCTATTTGTACCTGGCCGGACACAACAATATAGGGAAGCCCTTTTTTTCTTAATTATTTCATTAATTTCATGAAATAATTAAAAAAAATTGAAGTGGGGCTTCGCACTATATTTGTGTCCAGCCAGGTACAGCAGGCAGGAACGGGCTGCCCCCATCCACCAGCTGCCTATTTGTACCTGGTCGGACACAACAATATAGGGAAGCCCTTTTTTTCTTAATTATTTCATGAATTTCATGAAATAATTAAAAAAAATTGAAGTGGGGCTTCGCACTATATTTGTGTCCAGCCAGGTACAGCAGGCAGGAACGGGCTGCCCCCAACCACCAGCTGCCTATTTGTACCTGGCCGGACACAACAATATAGGGAAGGCCTTTTTTTCTTAATTATTTCATGAATTTCATGAAATAATTAAAAAAAAAGTACGTGGGGCTTCGCCCTATTTTTGTGTCCAGCCAGGTACAACTAGGCAGCTGGGGGCTGGAATCTGCAGCGCAGGGAGGCCCAAGCTTTCTGGGCCCCCCCCCCGCTACAAATTGCAGTCCGCAGCCACCCCGGAAAATGGCGCGTTCATAGAAGCGCCATCTTCTGGCGCTGTACCCAACTCATCCAGGGCCCTGGTGCGGTGGCTCACTGGGTAATAAAGGGGTTAGGGCCAGCTTGGTATTATCAGCTGGCCCCAAGCCCAAAATTCATGGGGTCACGCCAGTATTAGACATGACCGCCATGAATTTCTAGTAAAGTATTTAAAAAAAACACAACACCCAGAATAAAGTCCTTTAATTGAAATAAAGACACAATTCTTTATTGTTCTAAATTAAACCATACTTACCATCACACCCATTCCAGCTGAAGCCAACGATCTCCTGCAATAAAAGAAAAATAATAAACCAACCTCATCCTTACCTTTCCATGGTTCCCACGACAGCTTCAGCTCTGCTACATCGAGATGACTGGCTGGACCGCAGCAGAACGCTGCCATCCAGTCTGTCATCCCGCAGACACTGAGAAGCGCAGGCATGCTTGCGCTCCTCACTGTCTCGCTGTGACGGCATCCAGATGAGCCGAGGTCATGTCCAATGAACTCGGCTCACCTCATGCACGTCACTGACAGCGTGGGAAAATTCTCACGCTGAAGTGCTGAGTGCAGGAGAATACTCCCACGCTGTCAGAGATGTGCATGAGGTGAGCTCATGTCCAATGAACTCAGCTCACCTCCTGCACGTCACTGACAGCGTGGGAAAATTCTCCTGCAATCAGCGCTTCAGCGTGAGAATTTTCCCACGCTGTCAGTGACGTGCATGAGGTGAGCCGAGTTCATTGGACATGAACTCGGCTCATCTGGATGTCGTCACAGAGAGACGCTGAGCAGCGCAAGCAAGCCTGCGCTTCTCAGTGTCTGCGGGATGACAGGCTGGATGGCAGCGTTCTGCTGCGGTCCAGCCTGTCATCTCGATGCAGCAGAGCTGAAGCTGTCGTGGGAACCATGGAAAGGTAAGGATGAGGTTGCTTTATTATTTTTCTTTTATTGCAGGAGATCGTTGGCTTCAGCTGGAATGGGCGTGATGGTAAGTATGGTTTAATTTAGAACAATAAAGGATTGTGTCTTTATTTCAATTAAAGGACTTTATTCTGGGTGTTTGTGTTTTTTTTAACTTTGACTATGGGGTTAGTAATGGGGGTGTCTTATAGACGCCTCTCCATTACTAACCTGGGCTTGATGTCAGCTGGCATTATAAGCTGACATCAACCCCAACCCTATTACCCCCTGCCACCGCACCAGGGCAGCGTGGAAGAGCGAGGCTAAGTGCCAGAATTGTCGCATCCTATGAATGCGCCATTTCTGGGGCGGCTGACGGCTGGTGTTTCTAGCCTGGGAGGGGGCCAATATTCATGGCTCCCTTCCTGGGCTATTAATATCAGCCCCCAGCTGTCTGCCTAGCCTTTGCTAGCTATTAAATTAGGGGGGCCCCACGTCATTTTTTTTGGGGGGTCCCCCATTTTAATAGCTAGTAAAGGCTATGTATTCAGCTGGAGGCTGATATTAGTAGCCTGGGAAGCTCCGTGGGTATTACCCCCTTCCCAGGCTTCAAACATCTGCCCCAGCCGTCTGCTTAACCGCCGCTAGAGCCTAAAATTAAGGGGAACCCCACGCCAATTTTTTTAATAATAAATCCTTTATTTTAATACTAAATGACAAGTACAGTAACCAACACTATCACTGTACTTCATATATATGTGACTGACATGTTTCTATCTATCTAATCTATGTGTGAAGCTCTATTCTTTCTGTTCTAAATTGTCGGGTACCGCTGCTGAATTGCCGGCCGGCTTTTTTAAAGAGACAGTGCATGAAAACACTATTATTTTTTTAAATAAATCCTTTACACTAAATGACAAGTACAGTAAGCAACACTATCACTGTACTTATTATATATGTGACTGACATGTTTCTATCTATCTAATCTATGTGTGAAGCTCTATTCTTTCTGTTCTAAATTGTCGGGTACAGATGCTGAATTGCCGGCCGGCTTTTTTAAAGAGACGGTGCATGAAAACACTAATATTTTTTTTAATAAATCCTTTACACTAAATGACAAGTGCAGTAACCAACACTGTCACTGTGCTTCTTATATGTGTGACTGACATGTTTCTATCTATCTAATCTATGTGTGATGCTCTATTCCTTCTTGTCTAAATTGTCGGGTACCGGTGTATGCCGCTGCTGAATTTGCCGGCCGGCTTTTTTAAAGAGAGTGTCTTCTGAGCAGTTTGTCAGCTTTTGGACACCTTTGCAGGTGTTTTCTATGTGTTTCTATGTGTTTTTGTTTGCCTACCATTGGTTTTAACGGTGTTCGACGGTGTTCTAAGGTGTTCGACGAACAGTTCGACGAACAGTTCCTCGAACATCCCGGTGTTCGACGAACCGAACCGAACCCGAACACTACGGGGGTGGCTCAACACTATTCAACTGTGGGATCAGTTGCTGTCTGACGATACTCGGCATGGTGGGAGGAAGAAGCATCAGGGTGAGGAGGAGTATGCGGTTAAGACTCACAGCTACTAAGACTTGACCGTGTGGAAGACAGACCGGAGGTGGTGGTGCCCAGGTGACTGGAAGTATTATCTGCAATCCAATTAATAACCTGTTCACACTGATCAGTTCGCAATAGTGGTGTTGTTGTGTGCTTCCCTATTAATTCGGTCAAAAAGTGGGAGCGAGAAGATGTGGCTGTTGGTTGTTGCACATTTTCACCTTGGCCACGGCACCATCCTCTAGACGCACCATCACCAGAACGTCCAGTTCCACGTCCTTTGCCACTTGCCTTGCCCATTGTAAATGAAGTTAAATAGCTTACACTCGCACTATCAATGGCAAAAGGGTATTAAAAAGGAGATCAGAGCCGTGGAAGAGGAAAACCACAGTTCTATTTCTCTGGCCTACACCAGAATCTTTTAAACAGATATATTTGTGTCTGCACAGTCAGCGAGACACTCAAACTGTTTTTTTTTTTATGTAAAAAAGGCAAAAATGTGGATTACACCCAGATTTGAACCATGGAAGAGGAAAACCACAGTTCTAGTTCTCTGGCCTACACCAGAATTTTTTAAACAGATATATTTGTGTCTGAACAGTCAGCGAGACACTCAAACTGTTTTTTTTTATGTGAAAAAGGCAAACAGGTGGATTACACCCAGATTTCAACCATGGAAAAGGAAAACCACAGTTCATTTTCTCTGGCCTACACCAGATTCTTTTAAACAGATATATTTGTGTCTGAACAGTCAGCGAGACACTGAAACTGTTTTTTTTATGCAAAAAGGTGGATTACACCCAGATTTGAACAGTGGAAGAGGAAAACCACAGTTCTAGTTCTCTGGCCTACACCAGAATCTTTTAAACAGATATATTTGCGTCTTAACAGTCAGTGAGACACTCAAACTGTTTTTTTTGCGTAAAAAAGGCCAATAGGTGGATTACACCCAGATTTGAACTGTGGAAGAGGAAAACCACAGTTCTAGTTCTCTGGCCTACAGCAGAATCTTTTAAACAGGTATATTTGTGTCTGAACAGTCAGCGAGACACTCAAACTGTTTTTTTTTTGTAAAAAAGGCAAAAAGGTGTATTACACCCAGATTTGAACCGTGGAAGAGGAAAACCACAGCTCTATTTCTCTGGCCTACACCAGAATCTTTTAAACAGATATATTTGTGTCTGAGCAGTCAGCGAGACACACACACTGTTTTTTTTTATGTAAAAAAGGCAAAAAGGTGTTTTACACCCAGATTTGCACCTTGGAAGAGGAAAACCACAGTTCGATTTCTCTGGCCTACACCAGAATCTTTTAAACAGATTTATTTGTGTCTGAACACTCAGTGAGACACTGAAACAGTTTTTTTAATGCAAAAAGGTGGATTACACCCAGATTTGTACCGTGGAAGAGGAAAACCACAGTTCTAGTTCTCTGGCCTATACCAGAATCTTTTAAACAGATATATTTGTGTCTGAACAGTCAGCGAGACACTGAAACTGTTTTTTTATGCAAAAAGGTGGATTACACCCAGATTTGAACCGTGGAAGAGGAAAACCACAGTTCTAGTTCTCTGGCCTACACCAGAATCATTTAAACAGGTATATTTTTTTCTGAACAGTCAGCGAGACACTGAAACTGTTTTTTTTTTGTAAAAAAGGCATAAAGATGTATTACACCCAGATTTGCACCTTGGAAGAGGAAAACCACAGTTCTATTTCTCTGGCCTACACCAGAATCTTTTAAACAGATATATTTGTGTCTGAACAGTCAGTGAGACACTGAAACTGTTTTTTTAATGCAAAAAGGTGGATTGCACCCAGATTTGAACCGTGGAAGAGGAAAACCACAGTTCTAGTTCTCTGGCCTACACCAGAATCTTTTAAACAGATATATTTGTGTCTGAACAGTTAGCGAGACACTCAAACAGTTTTTTTTATGTAAAAAAGGCAAAAAGGTGGATTACACCCAGATTTGAACCGTGGAAGAGGAAAACCACAGTTCTATTTCTCTTGCCTACACCAGAATCTTTTAAACAGATATATTTGTTTCTGAACAGTAAGCGAGACACTGAAACTGTTTTTTTTTTATGCAAAAGGGTGGATTACACGCACATTTGAAACGTGGAAGAGGAAAACCACAGTTCTATTTCTCTGGCCTACACCAGAATCTTTTAAACAGATATATTTGTGTCTGAGCAGTCAGCGAGACACTCAAACTATTTTTTTTATGTAAACAAGGCAAAAAGGTGGATAACACCCAGATTTGAATCGTGGAAACCCACAGTTCTAATTTCCTGGCGTATACCAGACTTTTTAAATAGATATATTTGTGTCTGAACAGTCAGCGAGACACTCAAAATGTTTTTTTTAATGGAAATAAAGGCAAAAAAGTGGATAATACAGATTTGAACCGTGGAACTGCAAAACCACAGTTCTAGTTATCTGGCCAAAACCAGACTCTTTTAAACAGATATATTTGTGTCTGAACACTCACAGACACACTCAATTTTTTTTTTTGGGGGGAAAAAATACCAAAAGGTTAATAAGATGGGTATTTGTACAGTTTCACTGAGGAAAAAAAAATAAAGAGGATTTAGATGAAAAAAAAGATTTTTTCCTGGCCCCTGAGACCTGGGGCTAAGTCTATCAATTTGAGCAGCGGTAGCACACAGGACTGTAATGCAGTGTTTGTTTGCTACGTCTGCTTTACAGCCTGTCTGCCTGTTATCTGGGATGGATATTAGTCCTAAGAAGGACTGTTTGTTTGATTTTGCAGGCTTTAGAGACCCTACACTACCTATTTTGCAGTATAAATCTCTCCCTATCTCAGCAGCACTCTCCCTACACTTTTTGATTCGGAGCGACTGTGTCCAAGATGGCGGCGCCCCGTTTTATATACTCGAGGTGATGCTGTGCGGCCAGCCAATCACTGTAATGCCCACAACCAACATGGCTGCGGCATTATAGTGACTGGCTGACAATCCCTGCATGTTCATTGGCTCTGTAAAGAGCGCCAAACATGCAGGGCGGAGACCCGAGCTCCCGCCCGAGTAACCCGGAAATGCTCGGTGCTCGCCGAACATCCCGAGTAGTGAGATGCACGGGCGAGTACCGAGCAGTGTCGAGCATGCAACACTAATGCTTATGCAACAGCTCCACTATAATGCAGGGTAGGGGATGCATGACCCATGCAACATAGGGAGCAGAGAAGGGGTATCACAAATACAAATTACCCCACTAGTAACAGAAACTGTTGCAACTACCATCAAGGGGCAAAACATGGATAAGATACCAACAAAAACCCCAGATATCTTCCAGTTCGCCACAACCCCAACACATTTGCCCATTGTGGTACTAGTTCATTAGGAGGTATAGGGCAGGTGATCCAACATGTGAAGCCAGGGAGAGGAACTAAAGGAGATAAGAGGGAATAGGTTCATTGTTGCAGGATGAAGAGTTTGAAGAAGTGAGGAGCTTGGTAACTTCTTCTCCTGTTACAGGTTCAAAGGTGGAAAGTGAGCTGGAGGTGCGGAAGGGAAGGGGATCCAGGCTCTGAGGGGACTGGGTGAAAATGTCCTGATCAATATGGTTGTTCTCTTTTCTTGGAAATAAGTGGCCAGATTGTCAGCGCTTAAGCTGAAGATGGGAGCCTGTACTTTAGGTCTCAGGAGTTAGTGGAAAATTTCTGAGAGTCATTTTAAATTGTCAGATTGTGATGTGATGAAGGTAGTGATGTAGGATTGTTTGGCCAGATGGAGAGCAGAGTTATAAGTTTTGAGCACAAACTTTTAGTGGAGTTATTTGTAGTAGCATTATCACTTATGGGTATGGAAAAAAATAATCTCAGATTGTTCCTTTAATATGATAGTACATTAATACCGGTTATACATGATTATAATGAATACAAAGAAAATAGTAATAAATTGTAAGAGGAATTAGGTACTCCGTAGAATGTAAAGAAAGATTTTATTGCGATTAGAGTCCAGAAAAATCAAAAGAAGTTTCAATCTCATATATACATGTAGCAATTGAATACAAATGCCAACAAGCAATTATGACAAGGAGCAATTCAGACATGATTAGTAGAATGGCATGATGACAAATAGACAGGAGTCCAGTGGTTTACATTTAAAAACATATCAATACCGAAAAACGATATAACTGTAGCAACAACCAACAAGGAATAATACAGACATGATTTATAAATAAGCATACTGTAGTTATAATTGGAGAGTAATCCAGTGGTATATTAATGGAATTATATATAACAATGATAACGTATGAAACAATAGAACTTTGGTCGAACTGGTAATAGAGCACATACAAAAATTAGGTGTGAATCACAAAGTAATTTTCATATCCATGGAGAATTAGGACTTTGAGGAGGAGTCTTAAGTGTATGCTATACACTAATGCTCATAATGAAAAAACAGGAGTAAATTAAAACACTGGATTGCTGTGAATAAGTAGTAAAGGAAGTAGAATGAACTTCCCTTGTGATGTAGTGTAGCCACGCTTGTGTAGGGCACTGTAAAGTGATGTTGGCTGCAATAGCTCTCCAAGGTGTGATCACTCCTTTTTAGATGCAGACTAACGAGCAGATCTAATTTGATGCAGGTGTTAGTTTTGGAAATGAAAATTTACAGGGTGATTTCATAATTTTTTCCTCAGAATTGAGTGATTCCATAATTTTTTCCCTCTGCTTGGTCTGAAAAAAATTACCCTTACTGAATACCACATTTTTAATCTTGATTTCTTTTAGTGTTTCTTAAAGCCCTAAAGTTGCCATTGGAAATGAGTTTAGTTTTGTGCCATGTCTGTGATCTGCTTTTTTTTCAGCCCGGTAATTCCATAATTTTTGCCAGGGGTTGTATAACTTTGTTAATAGGATGTGAATGCACTGTAGAATGGCATGGGTGACTACTTCCAGTCGTGGCCAGAAGTAACATATCGCAAAGTCAGATACTTAAAGGTGATGTTAATTTAAAAAATCAGTAGTATTGCTGGTCAGTAGGATATTCATGGATTGCATAAACAGTGTTCCTCTGAGGATGTATCAAAATCGTCACATAGAAACTGTTTAACTTGCTGCCAAAAAGACAATAAAAATATAAAAAAAATCTATCCTTGTAAGATATGCAGCTAAAAATATTAATATTTTTTATTAATCATAGATATACAAAGATTTTCTTGATTAAGTCACATGCAGGTGGCTTTCACACAGAATTTCCAAGACCCTTGAGATAACATGCACTGTTTTTTATTATTTTTATTGTTTTATTTTGGATTGCAATGTAGAAAAAGCTTCAGGAATTGTAATAAAAACACAGTCATTTTATTACTAGCAATATTGGTAGCAATTATTGTAAAAATTTGTGGCTACATGAATGTGCATGTGAATGTGCATGTACATGATAATTTCAAAAATTGTAACTTGAAGAATCCAAGGAATTGGGTAAATGCTTCAATAAATTGCTTTATTGATCACAACACATAAAGTTAAAATGCTTTAATGTATTAATTATCTCCTGACAACATGAGATTTTCTTCAAGGGATCAGTTACAATCCTATCAAGTCTCTTCATGTGTCTTCTTGGCCTGATTGCCAATTTGGGATGAAAACTATTGACCAATGGCAGTAAGCTTCTATCCGTTTCCTTTGTGAATAAATCAGTTGATAGATGACCATCTCTGATATAGACCAGTGTGTCGAAAAACTCAATACAAATGAGATACACCACTGTAAATTTCAGAGTATTGTGTCTTGAAATTATTTTGTCAAGAATCAGAGCAGAGACATGGTGTCACCAATCCATATACTGAAGGTATATTCTACGTAACGCAGCCAGAACCTGTCTGGTCTGGCTGACGTACAAGGACAATATCTTCACTATTATATTCCAGTGTTCAATTGAGTTTTTGGCCACAATGGCTCATATCAGAGATGGTTTTCTATTAACTGATTTATTCACAAAGGAAACTGATAGTAACTCTGTCCTGTTATTCAAGTGTTTCCACCATATCACTCTCCAAGAGTCAATTGAAGTTGATAGGATCGCAATTCATCCCTTGAGCAAAAACTGTATGTTGTAGGGAGATGATCAATAAATTCAAAGCTAGAGGTTATCCTGAACAGGAATTGGAATATGTTTTGAATACAATGTCTGATCAGATAGGGCAAGGAACAGATAAATGCCCTTTGTGTCTACATATCGCTCACATAGTAGCATGATTGACCATATCCTGTAAAAATGTTTACCTATTCTGCGAGATTCTCATCCAAAAATGTAGGCATTTAGGGACCCACCTGTTATAGCTTTTTGTAAAGTCAAGTCTTTGTGTAATGAGCTGAAAAGAGCTGATCTGGGTAGAAAAAAACCCGAACAGAGCTTTTTTGTCTCACTCATGCACTGTCACTTTCTCTTGCCTATCGTGCTACGGTTGCAATAACATGGTTTATTTCACATAAAGGAGTATCATGCCAGTGATATTGAGTTTGCTGCTTATTTGATTACTTGTGCTTGTGGACTGCAATACGTGGGCAAACTCATGCAGCTTGTCAAAAACCATGTAGGGCAACATTAATCAATTAATTTTTGTAGGATAGAATTACGATTGAGTGTCCAGAGAATAATTATGGCGGGGTTGGATTTTTTAAAATAGTGAATATTGAATATTTAGACAATATTTATTGATAGATATATTATGCTGTCGTATTAATATTCATTAATATACAACATTTTTTCATGTAGGGTAGGATATAGATATTTGCTAATATCTTGGTACACTGAATACCGTATTTTTCGGACTATAAGACACACCGGACCATAAGATGCACCTATGTTTCAGAGGAGGGAAATAGAAAAAAATGTAAGCAAAAAATGTGGTCACGATGCACTGTTAAGGGGGAGCAGGTCTGCTGCTGACACTGGTATAGGGGTAATGTCCCCCAATTCTGATAATATCCCCCATCCTGATAGATATGCCCCCCCTTCCTATTATACGTGGCCCCAATCCCCATCCTGGTATGCATGGCACCCCTCCATCCTGATATGCATGGCACCCCTCATTCTTATCCTGGAATTCATGGCACCCCTCATACCTATCCTGGCATGCATGGCACCCCTCATCCTTATCCTGGTATGTATGGCCCCCTTATCCTTACCCTGGTATGCATGGCCTCCTCATCCTTATCCTGGTATGCATGGCCCCCTCATCCTTATCCTGGTATGTATGGTCCCCTCATCCTTATCCTGGTATGTATGGCCCCCTCATCCTTATCCTGTTATGTATAGCCCCCTCATCCTTATCCTGGTATGTATGGCCCCCTCATCCTTATCCTGATATGTATATCCCCCTCATCCTTATCCTGGTATGTATGACCCCCTCATCCTTACCCTGGTATGTATGGCCCTCTCATCATTATTCTAGTATGCATGGTCCACCTAATCCCCATCACGCTACACATAATAAAATAAACACTCCTACTCACCTCTCTCCTCCAGCGCTGCATCCTGTCTGCCCACACTGATCTCGCTATGTGAGCTGCGCATGGCAAAACTGCGACTGTGTGCGCAGGGAGCAGTAACTTCATGCTCCTTAATAGCCGGCACACAGCGTAGCCACGGCGCGGCTTCTGCTGCTGCCAGGCGATCGCGTATGCCCGCTATTAAAGGGCATGAATATTCACCCCCTCCCCACGCCCATGGAGGGGGTGGTCATAAGTATTCTGACACTCATATTTAAGTCACATGCTGTCCATTCCCTTGTGATCCTCCTTGAGATGGTTCTACTCCTTCATTGGAGTCCAGCTATGTTTAATTAAACTGATAGGACTTGATTTGAAAAGGCACACACCTGTCTATATAAGACCTCACAGCGCATGTCAGACCAAATGACAATCATGAGCTCAAAGGAACTGCCCAAGGAGTTCAGAGACAGAATTGTGGCAAGGCACAGATCTGGCCAAGGTAATAAAAGAATTTCTGCATACCTCAAGGTTCCTAAGAGCACAGTGGCCTCCATAATCCTTAAATGGAATAAGTTTGGGACCCCCAGAAGTCTTCTTAGACCTGGCCGTCCAGCCAAACTGAGCAATCGTGGGAGAAGAGCCTTGGTGGGAGAGGTAAAGAAGAACCCCAAGATCATTGTGGTTGAGCTCCAGAGATGCAGTAGGGAGATGGCAGAAAGTTCCACAAAGTCAACTATCACTGCAGCCCTCCACCAGTCAGGCCTTTATGGCAGAGTGGCCCAACGGAGACTTAAACTTACCTGCACTTGATTAAAATGAAGAAGTTCGAGAGTGCACTTGGATATTTTTGCTAGTTATAATATTGTCTACCTCTTGTATTCTTACCTAGACAGGTTAACAAAAAGTACAGGATCATGACTATTGGAATAACATATGCTGTGACTGACAACCATGAAGACAATGAAAGAGTTAAAAGAAGGGGATCTTAAAGGGATAACGCATACTTTTATGGCATTTCTGTGACTATTTGACAAAATACTGCTTTGCTTAGACTACAAAATGATTGCTTATGACTAGACATCAGTGAATCTTTTGAATTTCAAATTCACCAGCTACATTGAATTTTCCCTAAAAATTCAATTTGTGGCAAATAAATTCCCGCACATCTCAATACTGGAAAACTTGTAATTTCTCATAAAAATACATGTGGGGGAAAGGAGACAAAGAAAACTCTGATAACCGTAAGAACGTACAATCTTTGTGTTCAAATTGAACTGAAACCACAAATTTTAGGAAATTCAACTCATACTTGATCTCTTGTGTATCAATCTGCTCATCTTTACTTTTAACTCCAAACTTCTGTCTGCAGTAAGTAAAGTAAGAGTTGCACTGAAGCGGTTTTCTCAAATAGATGAAATATAGTGAATCATTAGGTAAGAGAATCATCTATTTGCACATACAATATGTTTTTTAGACAATTATTTAATTTATCTAAAAGATCTTACACTCTTTTATACTGTACTCCTCTGTGTCATCTTTGCATTCACAAGCCTGTGCCAAGAAAAAGCAATGAAACTATTTAAAGCATAAATATATGCTTCTGTATTCTAAATAAAATGTTCTATGGTCTACTCCGAAAGCAAACCATGGCAGACAGAGCTTTCCAAATAAAATATTGTTGGTGCCAGAATAACAGCCGTTCTGCATTTGTGTTTAATTTGTTTGCTAAATAGTTGACATGTGCACTAAATAAACAGTAACTGATTTACTTTGTTCTGTTACCTGAAAGCCTTTTTCAGAATTCCTCAAACATTCAAATCTAATACCAAGTTGGAAATTTTGCAGTTTTTATATTGGGAAATTACCACACTATTGATTTTGACACATCGAAAAATAATAGTTCAGAAACCTTGGCTGAGGCTTGGTTCTTTAGAGTATGATTTATACTAATCCATTTTAAATGACACATTCACATTGTTTAGAAGTTTAGAAAAGAGTGTGTTTTTTTGCTTTGTATTATAGTTCAAAACAAGAAAATGTAATACATAATGGAGTTTTCAATCTGACAAATTTACGTTCCAATCAAACCATTTGGCCACAGATTCTCCAGTATTTCCTGAAGTTCTGGTATGCCCATAAATATTAATGGACTGATGTGAAATTCAAAACATTTTTAAAATATTTCTATTAAGACAACCTCGTATTAAAATTGCTTCCAAACTGGAAAAAATATGATGTTCTAAAATATCAAGTACAGAGGAGTGAACCTTTTCATGTTTTAGATATAATCAGATTTCTTGTTAGGGCTCATTGAGATGTCAGTAATGTGAAAGAAACAAGCATTCCTCACATGTATTAAAGCTGTCAAACAGTAGCAAATTGTGCACACGGGAGTGATTCAAACATATCACCGAGTACACTAAAGATACTCGCTATTCGACCGAGCATACTGGCCGAAAGGGTTAACCGAACATACTCGCTCATCACTAGTCAGTATTTTCCATGTACGAAAAAAAATGGGCCAGTTATTCAGATCACACTTTGATCAGCATTTGATCAGAGTGTGGTCCAAGTGTCATCAGTTTTTCTCATGCATAGGGAGAAACAAAAAGTTTTTTCCCGTTCTCCTTTCTGACAATCCGTGAAAATTGGACCGCACTTGGATGTCATCTTAGTGCTGTCCGATTTTTTCATGGACCAATAGACTTGCATTGCCGATTTTGATCTGACCCTCAGATCCAAATTAGACATGTCTCTGATATTTTTCACAGACCATTTGGTCTGAGGACAAAAATTGGACATGTGCATTGTTTAGAGTTTTATTAGAGTGTAGTCCGAGTATCATCAGTTTTTCTCTGATGTGGAGAGAAAAAAAAAGTTTTTCCACCTTCTCCTTTCTGACAGTCTGAGAAAATCAGACTGCACTCATATTCCATTCAAGTGCAGTCAGATTCTGTCACAGACGCATAGACTTGCATTGCTGATTTTGATTCGACCAATGGATAAAAATCAGGCAAGTCTGTAATATTTTCCATGGACCACTCAGTGTAAGGAAAAAAAATCAAATATGCATAGCCCCATAGAATATTATAGGTACGAGTGCCATCCATGAAAACCACAGATAGCATTTGTACACGTAAATCAGACATGTGAATGAGCCTTTGCTGAGGTATTTGTCCCATATATATACAGGATGCTGTGGTAGGTTGACTCGCTCGGCTGCTTCCGGAAGTATACTCAGGAACTGGCTTTTCTCTGCAGGCTTTATTATATGGCAAAAAGCCCTGCAACTCCAGCAAAAATAAACACGGCCTTACTGGCAAAATAACAAAACAAAATGTAAACAATAGCACAGTCCATATGTGTGTGCGCGGTTCGCTCACACAGGTTATGTCCAGCCTTCGGCTCCTCTCTGAGCTATGGCTGTCCAGTGTGGAGAACTTGCCTCTCCAAACACAACACAGAGAGAAAAAACAACAGGACTGAACATTTAAAGCTTTCTCAGCCACACCTTGAGGTGGAGGTATGGGGAATGACTTCCCTCCCATCTCTACGTCATTCCCATAAAACCACACCCTTTAAAAGAGGTAACCCCCAGCATATATCATGCTGGCAGAAATTCAGTAGGTCTCAGTTCACACAGGAAAGCATCCTGAGTGACACATACCTCCCCTTGCATATAACACCAGTGACTCTGTCACATATTCCCCCCCTCTGCCCAAAGCCGGGAGTTTGGGCACTTTCAGACACCAAGCAGGGAATTCTGGAGAGGGCATCAGCATTAGAGTGTAACTTCCCGGGTCTATGCTCCACGTGAAAATTAAAGTCTTGGAGACCTAAGAACCACCTAGTTACTCAAACATTCTTACCCTTCTTTTCCCTCAATCATCTTAAAGGGGCATGGTCTGACACCAATTTAAACTTTCAGTCAGCCAAGTAGGAAATATCTTAGTGTGTCTATGGCCCATTTTATGGCTAAGCATTCTTTCTCCACAATGGCATAATTTTACTCACAGGACGAGAGCTTCCAGCTCATATACAGGATGGGATGCTCTTCCCCATTTATCTCCTGAGACAGCATGGCTCCTAGGCCAACTTCTGAGGTGTCTGTCTGGAGCACAAACTCTTTAGTAAAGTCTGGTGCGACCAGGACCGGCTGCTTACAGAGTGCCAGCTTCAGCTGTTGGAACGCCATCTCGGTTTCAAACGTTCATTTCGTCATCGTTGATTTTGTGCCTTTCAGAAGGTCCGTCAGTGGTGCGGCAATAATAGCTAATTTGAGATAAACCGTCAGTAATATCGCACAATTCCAAGAAACGCTCTCACCTGCTTCTTGGAGAGCAGTTGCAGCCAGTTCTGAATTGCCTCGATCTTATTGACCTGTGGCTTCATTTCGTCTCTCCCGACGACGTAGCCTAAGTACTTGGCCTCCTCCTTCCCAGTAGCACATTTTCTTGGATTTATCATAAATCCTGCCTTCCTTAGAGCATCTAGAATTGTCTGTACTTTAGGCAGATGACTAGCCCAGTCTGGGCTAAAGATGACAATGTCATCAAGGTAGGCTGCGCATACTTCTTTTGTGGGCCGAGGATCCGATCCATGGCCCTCTGGATGGTGGCTGGTGCTCCCTGCAGTCCGAAAAGCATTCGGGTGTACTGGAAGCACCCATCTAGTGTTGAGAAAGCTGTTTTCTCCTTGGCCTTCTGGGACATGGGGATCTGCCAGTAGCCCTTCGTCAAGTCGAGGGTGGTAATATATCTCTCAAGTCCAAGCCTCTCGATAAGTTCATCGACGCGGGGCATCGGGTATGCGTCACCCTTGGAAACCTCATTCAGCCTGCGGTAGTCGTTACAAAATCTCTACTCCCCGTCGGGCTTTGGCACGAGAATGATGGGACTTGACCATCAGCACTTCTATTCCTCTATCACGCCGAGGTCCAGCATCCTCTTCACCTCTGCTGAGATTACCTCACGGCGGGCTTCAGGAATCCAATAGGGTTTGAGGTTTACCCTAACATGCGCTTCCATCAGCACGTCATACTTGACCACCTCTATACGCCCTGGCAACTCTGAGAACAGGTCACGGTTCCATTGCAGCAGCTCTCTACATTGTTGTTTCTGTGCCGGCGATAGAGTCTCTGCTATCGTGACGTTCTCTACTTTGGTTTTCGGACTGGCTCCAAAACAAGAAGCCACCAGCATTTCCCGATCTCGCCACGGCTTAAGAAAGTTCACATGGTACACTTGGTGCAGCTTTCTTCAGCCAGGCTGGAGAACTTTGTAGTTCACTTTGCTGAGTTTCTCCACCACCTCATACAAGCCTTGCCATTTAGCCAGGAACTTGCTCTCAACAGTGGGAATAAACACAAGTACGTGATCCCCAGGTTGGAACTGTCGCAGCCTCGCTGACCGGTTATAGACCCTTGCCTGGGCCTCTTGTGCTTGGAGGAGATGAGCCTTCACGATAAGCATCACTTTCGCCATCCTCTCCTGCATCTGGGCAACATGTTCTATGATGCTCTGGTGGGGCGTAACCTCGACTTACCAGGTTTCCTTGGCAATATCCAGGAGCCCTTGCGGATGTCGTCCGTACAATAGCTTAAATGGGGAGTAACCTTTAGAGGCTTGTGGGACCTCTCTTACCGAGAAGAGCAGGAATGGTAGCAGGTAGTCCCAGTCATGACCGTCCTTCTCTACGATCTTTTTGAGCATTGCTTTTAAGGTTTTATTAAAGCGCTCCACCAGGCCGTTTGTCTGCGGATGGTAAACAAAGGTTCGCAGATGGGTAATCTAAAGGACATTACACAGCTCCTTCATTACCTTGCTCATGAACGGGGTTCCTTGGTTTGTTAGGATATCCTTCGGCAGTCTGGTCCTGGCAAATATATGGACAAGTTCCCAGGCGATGCTCCTACTCAACGAGTTCCTCAGTGGTACCGCTTCTGGGTACCGGGTTGCATAGTCCCCGGGCCGATTTGACTAAGGGCCCCACTAGGTCCATGGCAATCCTCTCAATGGGGATCTCTAGCACAGGTAGGGGGATTAAAGGGATACGGAAGTGGGAGGAGGGTGCAGTTATCTGGCAGGTGGGGCAGGATCTACAATAGGATCTCCCGGTAACAACCTGGCCAGTAAAATTTCCTCAATATCCTCTCCTGAGTTTTCTCGACCTTCAGGTGTTCCCCCAGAACATGTGAATGGGCCATATCTAATACCCTCTGTCGGTATGGCCCCGGAACAAATAGCTGCTCCACTATTTCATCACCCCTTGGTTTGGTCACCTGATACAATAACTCCCACTGAACTGTGAAGGGTGGGTACCAGGTGTCTGCCCCCGGCTCTTGAGGAACCCCATTACAGACAGTAACATTGACCCATGCCCCCTTCAAGGTCAAGTCCCAAACGTGAGCAGACACAAAGTTCTCTTCTGTCACCTCTAACTCAGGGAGGTCGGCCTCCTTGGTCAGTCTCGTCCTCGTCGCTGGCAAGGACACACAATGGGAACTCATCCCCTTCAGGTGTCGATGGGGGTATTTCCTTAGGGACTTGGAATTTGTTCACGCGACTCAGCCCAGTTCCTTTCCCCCACAAGTCCCAGAATAATGGGAAATTGCACCTCAATATGACAGGATGTATCAGGTCCTTAACCACCCCGACCTTGTCGTATTGGGCACCATAGTCTGTTCTCACTGTCACAGTGACTACAGGGTAGTCCTTGGCATCCCCATGTATGCAGCAAATGCCTACAGTCTTGGCATAGATTAGCTGGTGAGGAAGGTTGGCACTGATTAGGGTCACTAGACGTCCTGAATTCAACAGTGGAACACCATCACACCATTAACGGACATGGCACATGCCTGTGGCCCCTCGCCGGGTCGACAGTCCACACTGCAGGCGGGATAAGCATAATAGGAGACCCGTCTGCCTAGGCTGCAGTCCATGGGCTTGGGGGACATATGACACCTGGCGGCTATGTATCCAGGGTTGTGACACCACCAACAGACTAGATCTTTAGCAACATTCCTTGTGGCACCTTCAGTGGGAGTGGGACACCCCCAGTGGTGGCTCTAGACCCCTTCCATGGTGAACCCACCCCCTTTTGGGTATCCCAGTACGGAGGAGTGACTATTTCTGGTTTCCTGAGGGATTTCTCAACCACCTGGTACCTCTCTACCATGGCGATGAAGTCATCTGCGTTCTGGGGATCGCCATGGGCAACTTAAGTCTGTACTGGCTTGGGAAAAGAGTGCACAAATCTATCAATCACCACCCGCTCAACCATCTGGGCCGGAGTGGAGGACTCTGGCTGCATTCACTTCTGAACGAGAAGCAGTAGGTCAAACATCTGCAAGCAACTCATCCAGGGCCCTGGTGCGGTGGCTCACTGGGTAATAAAAGAGTTAGGGCCAGCTTGGTATTATCAGCTGGCCCTAAGCCCGAAATTCATGGGTTCACGCCAATATTAGACATGACCGCCATGAATTTCTAGTAAAGTATTTAAAAAAAACACAACCCCCAGAATAAAGTCCTTTAATTTAAATAAACACACAATTTTTTAATGTTCTAAATTAAACCATACTTACCATCACGCCCATTCCAGCTGAAGCCAACGATCTCCTGCAATAAAAGCAAAATAATAAAGCAACCTCATCCTTACCTTTCCATGGTTCCCAGGACAGCTTCAGCTCTGCTACATTCAGATGACAGGCTGGATCGCAGCCAAAAGCTGCCAGCCAGCTTGCCATGCCGCAGACACTGAGAAGCGCAGGCATGCTTGTGCTCCTCAGTGTCTGGCTGTGACGGCATCCAGATGAGCCGAGTTCATGTCCAATGAACTCAACTCACCTCATGCACGTCACTGACAGCGTGTGAAAATTCTCTTGCGCTTGCAGTGAGCATGAGAGAATTCTCCTACTGAAGTGCTGAGCGCAGGAGAATTTTCCCACGCTGTCAGTGACGTGCATGAGGTGAGCTCATGTTCAATGAACTCAGCTCACCTCATGCACGTCACTGACAGCGTGGGAGAATTCTCTTGCGCTCAGCGCTTGAGCAGGAGAATTCTCCCATGCTGGGATGGCATTGAAATGACAGGCTGGATCGCAGCTGAGTGCTGCCATCCAGCTTGTCATCCTTCAGAGACACTGCAGAGCGCAAGCATGCCTGCGCTCTGCAGTGTCTATGAAGGATGGCATGCTGGATGGCAGCGCTCAGCTGCGATCCAGCCTGTCATCTCAATGCCATCCCAGCGTGGGAGAATTCTCCTGCTCAAGCGCTGAGCGCTGAGAATTTTTCCACGCTGTCACTGACGTGCATTAGGTGAGCTGAGTTAATTGGACATGAACTCAGCTCATCTTTATGCCGTCACAGCCAGACACTGCAGAGCGCAAGCATGCCTGCGCTTCTCAGTGTCTGCCGCATGGCAAGCTGGATGGCAGCATTCTGCTGCCATCCAGCCTGTCATGTCAATGTAGCAGAGCTGAAGCTGTCGTGGGAACCATGGAAAGGTAAGGATGAGGTTAGTTTATTATTTTATTTTTATTGCAGGAGATTGTTGGTTTCAGCTGGAATGGGCGTGATGGTAAGTATGGTTTAATTTAGAACCTTAAAGAATTGTGTGTTTATTTCAATTAAAGGACTTTCTTCTGGGTGTTTGTGTTTTTTTTAACTTTGACTATGGGGTTAGTAATGGGGGTGTCTTATAGACGCCTCTCCATTTCTAACCTGGGCTTGATGTCAGCTGGCATTATAAGCTGACATCAACCCCAGCCCTATTACCCCACTGCCACCGCTACAGGGCAATGGGAAGAGCGAGGCTAAGTGCCAGAATTGGCACATCCTATGGATGCGCCATTTCTGGGGTGGCTGACCGCTGGTGTTTCTAGCCTGGGAGGGGGCCAATATTCATGGCACCCTTCCTGGGCTATTAATATCAGCCCCCAGCTGTCTGCCTAGCCTTTGCTAGCAATTAAAATAGGGGGGACCCCACATAATTTTTTTGGGGGGTCCCCCATTTTAATAGCTAGTAAAGGCTAGGTATTCAGCTGGGGGCTGATATTAGTAGCCTGGGAAGCTCCGTGGGTATTACCCCCTTCCCAGGCTTCAAACATCTGCCCCAGCCATCTGCTTACCCTCCACTAGAGACTAAAATTACGGGGAACCCCACGCCAATTTTTTTTTTTAATAAATCCTTTATTTTAACACTAAATGACAAGTATAGTAATCAACACTATCACTGTACTTATTATATATGTGACTGACATGTTTCTATCTATCTAATGTGTGATGCTCTATTCTTTCTGTTCTAAATTGTCGGGTACCGATGCTGAATTGCCGGCCGGCTTTTTTAAAGAGACGGTACATGAAAACACTATTATTTTTTTTAATAAATCCTTTAACACTAAATGACAAGTACAGTAACCAATACTGTCTCTGTACTTCTTATATATGTGACTGACATGTTTCTATCTATCTAATCTATGTGTGATGCTCTATTCTTTCTGTTCTAAATTGTCGGGTACCGATGCTGAATTGCCAGCCGGCTTTTTTAAAGAGAGTGTCTTCTGAGCAGTTTGTCAGCTTTTGGACACCTTTGATGTTGTTTTATCTGTGTTTTTAGTTGCCTTCCATTGGTTTTAACGGTGTTCGACCGTGTTCGACAGTGTTCTAAGGTGTCTGACGAACAGTTCCACGAACATCCCGATGTTCGACGAACCGAACCCGAACACTACGGGGGTGGCTCAACACTAATCCTGTCCCTTATCTCAACACCAATGCTACCTTCACACGTCATGTACATGGTGCGGATTTCTAAACTGAAATCTGCATAGTTTTTAACTTTACTGGTACAGTACAATTCTGATTTTACATGTGAAAAATCTACATCAAATATGCAATGTGAGAACCCAACCTAATAGTGTAAGTCCCCAGGCAACATCCCATTAGTACTGACAGCATACAGTGCTGGCCAAAAGTATTGGCACCCCTGCAATTCTGTCAGATAATACTCAGTTTCTTCCTGAAAATCATTGCAATTACAAATTCTTTGGTATTATTCTCTTCATTTAATTTGTCTTCAATGAAAAAAACACAAAAAGAATTGTCCTAAAGCCAAATTGGATATAATTCCACGCCAAACCTAAAAAAGGGGGTGGACAAAAGTATTGGCACCCTTTGAAAAATCATGTGATGCTTCTCTAATTCGTGTAATTAACAGCACCTGTAACTTACCTGTGGCACCTAACAGGTGTTGGCAATAACTAAATCACACTTGCAGCCAGTTAACATGGATTAAAGTTGACTCAACCTCTGTCCTGTGTCCTTGTGTGTACCACATTGAGCATGGAGAAAAGAAAGAAGACCAAAGAACTGTCTGAGGACTTGAGAAACCAAATTGTGAGAAAGCATGAGCAATCTCAAGGCTACAAGTCCATCTCCAAAGACCTGAATGTTCCTGTGTCTTCCGTGCACAGTGTCATCAAGAAGTTTAAAGCCCATGGCACTGTGGCTAACCTCCCTAGATGTGGACGGAAAAGAAAAATTGACGAGAGATTTCAACGCAAGATTGTGCGGATGGTGGATAAAGAACCTCGACTAACATCCAAACAAGTTCAAGCTGCCCTGCAGTCCGAGGGTACAACAATGTCGACCCGTACTATCCGTCGGCGTCTGAATGAAAAGGGACTGTATGGTAGGATACCCAGGAAGACCCCACTTCTTACCCCGAGACATAAAAAAGCCAGGCTGGAGTTTGCCTAAACTTACCTGAGAAAGCCTAAAACATTTTGGAAGAATGATCTCTGGTCAGATGAGACAAAAGTAGAGCTTTTTGGGAAAAAGCATTAACATAGAGTGTACAGGAAAAAAAACGAGGCATTCAAAGAAAAGAACACGGTCCCTACAGTCAAACATGGCGGAGGTTCCCTGATGTTTTGGGGTTGCTTTGCTGCCTCTGGCACTGGACTGCTTGACCGTGTGCATGGCATTATGAAGTCTGAAGACTACCAACAAATTTTGCAGCATAATGTAGGGCCCAGTGTGAGAAAGCTGGGTCTCCCTCAGAGGTCATGGGTCTTCCAGCAAGACAATGACCCAAAACACACTTCCAAAAGCACTATAAAATGGTTTGAGAGAAAGCACTGGAGACTTCTAAGGTGGCCAGCAATGAGTCGAGACCTGAATCCCATAGAGAGATCTCAAAATGGCAGTTTGGAGAAGGCACCCTTCAAATATCCGGGACCTGGAGCAGTTTGCCAAAGAAGAATGGTCTACAATTCCAGCAGAGCATTGTAAGAAACTCATTGATGGTTACCGGAAGTGGTTGTTCGCAGTAATTTTGGCTAAAGGTTGTGCAACCAAGTATTAGGCTGAGGGTGGCAATACTTTTGTCCGGCCCTTTTTTGGAGTTTTGTGTGAAATGATCAATGATTTGATTTTTGCTTCATTCTCTTTTGTGTTTTTTCCTTGCAAGCAAATTAAATGAAGATAATAATACCAAAGAATTTGTGATTGCAATCATTTTCAGGAAGAAACTGAGTATTATCTGACAGAATTGCAGGGGTGCCAATAGTTTTGGCCAGCACTGTATATGTATTCTGACATACTGTACAAAAAATATCTATTACTGGGGTATTGGGTGCGCACATTAGAGATAAGCAAAAAGATTTGCAGTACCTTTGCTCGGCATCCAGTTCGATATTCCATGGCAGTTGAACCACAGCAGGGAAAATTTCATCGATCAGCACTTGAATGCCAGAATTTTGGGTGCCTATTTAGATTACTATGCCCCCATGATGACATGATATTGCATCAGTACTAGTTAATAAACATGTGATATAGTGACATGTACTGTCATAATGTCACAGGGGTTTAGCAATCACAAGAAGCGCCCAGGATGCCGAAATTCGAGTGCCAGCTGCGGAAAATCATACTGCCCTGGTATAACTTCTTCAAAATACCAAAGTGGTCATCTGATGGATGAGGGTAATGCAAATCATTTTACTCTACTCTAATATATGTATAAAAGAAGAAAGGGCTATAGTATATTAAATAGTATTTACTATACTATTAATGTAAAAGCTATTGTTAACTGTTGTTTTTGTTTAAAGTGGTGAATCCTCAAAATACCTTTAAATTATGCTTATGCTTTATGCAGTAGACAATAAAAGCTTTACGCTATGGCTACATATTGTGCACATTGTTGGGGTGTCCTAAAATAAGATGGAAAATCAAGTTAGTTAACATCATAGCACTGGTAAATCTATAATCTTGACATGCAAGTATTCATTAAAAACAATATTCAGATAACAGTTCCATTTACAGATTCATACCAGTGGCATTTTAATGTTCGAAAACAAGTTACATTCATTATGTTTTTTCATTCTCAAAATAAAATTTCTCAGTATATTTTATTTACTTAAATAGTGTAATATGCCATCCATATCTGCATGTTACTAGTTGTGCTATGGATCGTTAACTTTACAGGCATTTATGCCAATTATTTTCTCAGGAAATTCATCCTGGCTGAACTCCCTGGGCTTTTCAGGCAGTTACTATAATAGCACCTGCAGAATTACTCAAATTAGCCACTCATTCTTTTCCAGTGATACATTCAATAGCATAATCATATCTGAAGATTTTATATTCCAGCAGCTGTTGAATGTACCACCAATGTAATGCGATTAAAGGAGTAATGCTGTTCTGCATTTAGGACTGAAATAACTATAATGGACAGAAATTTCAGATTTATTGATAAGATCTTTTTTAAACCATTTAACATAACAACATGAATCAGTCAAGCATATCATGTTGCTTTTCATCACATTTCCTTTGATTCATGCATGGAAAATGCAAAATCCATTGGGGAGATTATCAATTTTACACCCTATTATTTTATGCTTGGAGAGTATGATATCAAAACCTAAAGTTAAACATATATAAAAGCCGCCTGGGGCCTAGGTTTCAACTTTTCTATAGATGAGTGCAACAGCTCTTTCCTTTCCAGAGCACACAACTTATGTTGCCTTTAAAGGGACTCTGTCAGCATATAATGACTGTTCAAGCCAAGTACAGGTACTCGGGTCACTAATGCATGGCCAATCATTTAAATTGATTTCAATACATCTTCCCACCTGCTTGTTTACCTTCAATCTCCAATTCCTCCTTTTTTGATTGACAGCTCTGGCTTCATAGAGCCATAGAGAGCTTGAGATATATGGAAATCAAGTAGGAAGGAAGGTGCATCTAACCCTGCTGTTCTGATTGCATTTACTATACACTTGTACTGTTTCGGGTCAATATGACCCGACCTATAAAAATGTTGATTTAAGCTACTGTAAGTGTTTTAATTGAATACCTATTTCATTATTAAACTGTATGTGAACATGGTTGATCATAAACAAATGAAAAATAAAATTAAAGCTTATTTTTTTTTTTTTTTTTTCAGAAAAAGGTTACACGGGCTGTTTGCAATTATGTTCGCTTTAAAGCATTCTACACACAAATAACAAACATGCTTTAGATTTCTATTACTATAACATGAAATCTAACTAAATATAACTTTGTGTTAACATATTTTATAAAACAAAGAATGAAAAATAATGAAAAAAAGGAACCTTATAAATAAATAATAATAAAAGAGAAAAAAATCTATAACCAGTTTCACAACAAAAAGAGCTTATATTCCACAGTTAGAGCCCTATCGCTCTCCCAGCGATGAAGAAAGTGCAGTGTGACCGCTACGCTTGCGATGCTGGAGCCTTACGTTTCTGACGTTGCAGCATCGCAATCGCAGGGTGAATACGTGTGTGTGTCATGGGGCCCTAAAACAGACCCTGTTAAAATCTGTACCCAGTGCTCATCCATGCAATCAATATATCACATCAGTGAGAATACACCCCCTCCTAGACAAACATTCAGTCTACCACGCCTAAGGGTACCTTTAGACGGGCACACATTAGCTTACATCATAACACAGTAATCAAAAAATGTCTTTACAGTATGCAATCTAAAGAACAGAATTGAATAATTTGAGAAGAAAAGCATAGCTTATAGGGCACATGTCCAAGATGCAGAAATGCTCCGGATATTTCCTGAGTGTTTCTGCATTTCCCTGGCAGAAAAAACGCATGCGGATTTTACATGCGGAAGTGAAGCGTTTTTCACATGCATTTCCGCATGCGGGTTGTCAAGCGCTTTCCAAGCGATTTTAGCATCACTTGGAAAGTGCTTGACAACTTGGTCACACTATATAAATCCATGGTCACACTATATAAATCCATGCAACCGGCATGGATTTTTATTCTCAGAGGCGAAGTACAACTTCAAAGGCAGTGGCTTCCTCTCTTCAAAAGAATTATTTGAGATATTCTGGAGCCAGTGTCTAGTTCTGAATATTGGGGTTTGCTTTGCTCCGATATTTATGGGAGATATATTTTTTTTGTCGTGATGAAGTGACAAATGGCCCAGGTTTTCCTAGGCTAGGGTGCAGTGAGGGGATTAAGGGAAGTGGAGGTGTCTGAGAACCTCCCCACAAATGTTTTTTTGGTGACCGATTTGGAATGGTTGGTTGCTCAATACATTTCTAACAACCCTCCTAGATCTGGTACTTTATGTAAATCACATGTCGACAACTTGGATATCAATGATAATGACGCGCCCCTGGGCCTGTGTCGCACTGCGATGCGCACGCAGGAGCTTACCCGGAGCCGGATCTCTTGAGGGTTGTAGTCTCGTGGCGGCGACCCGGTCCGTGCCCAGGGAGTCAAACTGAGCGGCGATGTACTAGCAGTAGACGGTTGATGACTACGCCACCCGTTGAGTGCAGCCAGGAAGCTGCTGCTGCAGGGCAGACCGCTGAGGCCGGTGGTAGGATTGTGCAGCGTGATAGTATAACCCCCAACGGGAGGGGTATGGCCTCAGGGCAGCCGACGTGGATGATGGGGGTAGCAGGAACCACTCAGAGACGGTACGGTGTAGTTCAGGGTCTTTACTGGTAACAACGACAGACCCTCCCGGAATACTTGCTAGCAAACGGGGCCTGGTCAGTCTTTGAGCAGATGGGATCTCCCCTGGCCAGGCGTAGTTGTAGGCCTCCCAAACTGACTGTACTCTTCTGGCTACCTTGCTAGAAGCTGATGTAAGTAGCCCACGTCCCTGAGTGTACCGTGTGGTGCTCACCCGTATGGCCGGTGACTCGGGGCCTTCTAATGGCTTCCGCTCCACGATGGCGGTGCTGGTCCCACGCGTGTGACCGTGCCTTCAGGCTTCTGGGCCAGAGGACCTGAAATCCCCTGCCTGACGGATTCTGCTGCTGGGTAGGAGTTAGTCCCCACAGCCTCGGACTCCGGGTCCGGTAAAGAATCTTCTTAGTCAGGGCGAGCTCTGCAGCTGCCAGCCCCTGACTCCTTGTAACTCTGCTGTTTCCTATGCTGCTTCTTGTCTCCACTCTCCTTGTCTGACTCACCCTGCCTCAGCCCCGGGTTTATACAGGGGAAGTTCTTCCCCTCCCAAGACTGGGCAGGAGGTGTGGCATGCACAGGATCCCTGACCAAAGGACCTCCCACCTGCTCTCAGACATAACATTACATTACTGTGGAAAACCAGACCCCTGGGGTGCCACATTCCCCCCTAGTGAAATTTAGTACTCCGGGACTAAACACATTTAGAAAAACATAACAAGGCAAAAACATTAATAATACAATAAGAAAACATATAAAGATGGTTACGGCGTGCCCGCAACCGGGTGCAGTCTCTGAAGAGAGCAAGGTGTCCATTTCACCAACATAGGGAGACGTAACCAGGTAGGGGTCTGTCCTACCCCGAGTCCTTAACAGTCTCTAGTCCATCCTGGGTTATGCTCCAAGTATGTACAAGGATTCCCGGTAAATCCACCAAGGATTCCTAAAAATAACTAGAAACACAAAATTATACACAAGCAACAAGACACAGAAAAACATAAATAAAACAATTTATACACTTTAAATTCTCCAGCGTGCGGGTAACTGGCCTCTAGTGGCCCGAGTGGACCTACGGAGCTGACTGTCTGGCCCTGAACTACAGGGTGTAGGAGCTGTCAAGGGTAAACTGGGCAGCTGTCTACCGGCTCTTTGTCTCACTAGGGGTACGGCAGGCTCACTATAAGCAGAGGGTTGATTCTCCTGTTCTGCTTGTGTGGAGTCTTCTGCCTCCTGGACCGGCTGTTCTTCCAGCTCTACCCGTTGCTCCGTAGGTTCTTGGGATGATGGTTGGAGGAAGGTGAGTACGGGTACCACAACTGCACCATTGACTTGAGTCCAAGACTGAGGGAAGTCCCCGAGCACGGTACTAACCATATCTTCCCTTTCTTCCACGGGTCGATGGTCTTCTTGTTCCTCTTCAGGGTTCCTCAGTTGTTCGGGACACTTCTTCAGGTGGTCCCGGGATACAATGGCTGTGGTTTCCCCTCCGTCTTTACTGATGGTACAGACCTTCGGGTTCTCGTGGCTTGAGGGCAGTACGGTGTACGGGTCCTTCTCCCACTGGTCGTCCAACTTGTGGAGCCGTCTCTTCCTCTTCAAGACCTGCTCTCCGGGTACCAGGGGAACAGCGGGAGCATACTGGTTGTAAGTTTTCTCTTGTCTTTCCCTAGCCTGACAGAGACTTCGCTCCACGCTCTCCTGTACTCTCCGGTACTGCTGCTGCCTCTCTGTGTCCCAGTCTGTTTCTGGTGAAGTGTCCTCGGGGGTCAGGACTCCCATTTCCAGGTCAACAGGTAACTTACCAGGTCTTGCCCTCATTAGGTAAGCCGGGGTACAGTTGGTGGAACCTACCGGGATGTGGTTGTATAGGTCCACCAGATCGGGCAACTTTTCAGGCCACAGACTGCGTTCTTCCAGGGGCAACGTTTTTAGAAGATCCATTACCACCTGGTTCATTTTTTCACAAAGTCCATTAGTCTGCGGATGGTAGGGTGTCGTCCTTATCTTCCGGCAGCCATACAGATTGCAGAATTCCTGAAAGACCTCCGCTTCAAAGGCAGGTCCCTGGTCCGTCAGCACTTGGTCCGGGTACCCGTGTGGACGGCAGAAGTGCTGCTGGAAGGCTCTAGCTGCTGTTTGAGCCGTTAAGTCCTTGACGGGGACGACAACCAAGAACCGGGAGTAATGATCCACGATGGTTAACGCGTAGACGTAGCCACTTCTGCTTGGGGTCAGTTTTACATGATCCAAGGCTACCAGTTCCAACGGTTGCCGGGTGACGATGGACTGCAGGGGAGTCTTCTGGCTGGCTCGGTCCTTCCTTCTCAGGTTGCACGGGCCACAATCTCTGCACCACTTCTCGATGGTTCCCCTCATGCCTACCCAGTGGAACCGCTCGCGCAGCAGGAACTCCAGCTTTTTCCACCCAAAGTGTCCAGCTCCGTCGTGGTATGCCTCCATCACCATGGCTGCGTCTCTTCGTGGCACCACTACTTGCCAGAGTAATTCATGCGTCCGGGAGTTAACCATTCTGCGGCACAACTTCCCTTTGTAAAGGAACAGTCGACTCTTCTCTGCCCATAGTTGTTTGGCTTCCTCCGGAGCGTCTGGTTCAAGGCGAGCCTCCGGCCGAGTCAGCATCTCCTTCACCAGTCGGACGGCAGGGTCGCTGTCTTGCGTTTCCGCCCAGTTGTAGTGGGGTAAGGGGTTCAACGTAGCAGCCTGCTTACTCCTTACCCGGTGGGAATACTGAATAGTCCCATGACGGTGGAACGCAGGGAGTTCAACTTCTTCCAGTCCCTCCGGATCTTCTCCTCCGTCCGGCAGGTTGGGCATCCTGGACAGGGCGTCCGCGTTGGTATTGGAGCGTCCTGCCCGGTATTTAATTGTGAACTCGTAGTTGGACAGACGGGCCATCCACCTCTGCTCCAGGGCTCCGAGTCTTGCCGTGTCCAGGTGTGTCAGCGGGTTGTTATCCGTGTACACGGTGAACCGGGAAGAAGCGAGGTAATGCTTAAAGCGCTCAGTGATTGCCCATACTACGGCCAGGAACTCTAACTTAAATGAGCTGTAATTCTCGGGGTTCCTTTCGGTGGGTCGCAGTTTTCGGCTGGCGTAGGCGATTACTCGTTCCTTCCCCTGCTGGATCTGGGACAGTACGGCTCCTAGCCCGATGTTACTGGCGTCGGTGTAGAGGATAAAGGGCTGGCTATAATCCGGGTACGCCAGGATTTCGTCCCCCGTGAGGGCCATCTTCAGCTGGCGGAAGGACTCTTCTTCCAGCTCTTCCCATTTGAAGGGCGGCTTCTGGTTCTTGGCCTTCCGGGACTGGCCTATCAGGAGGTCCTGCATAGGTGCTGCCTTTTTGGTGAAACCGGGAATAAACCTTCGGTAGTAGCCTACCAACCCGAGGAACTGCCGCACTTCTTTTACGCTGGAGGGGCTTGGCCATTCCTTAATTGCGGTGATTTTATCAGGGTCGGGAGCCACTCCGTCAGCGCTCACTACGTGTCCCAGGTACTGCACCTTTGGTTTCAGGAGGTGACACTTGGAGGGTTTCACCTTTAGGCCGTAACTCGCCAGAGCCTCGAACACTTCCGCCAGGTGTTTCAGGTGGTCCTCATACGTCTTGGAATATACGATGACATCGTCCAGGTACAACAGGACCGTCTCGAAGTTTCTGTGGCCCAGACAACACTCCATTAGGCGTTGGAAGGTTCCTGGTGCGTTGCAGAGTCCGAACGGCATGCAGGTGAACTCGCTAAGTCCCATCGGGGTGGTGAATGCGGTCTTCTCCCGGTCCGCCTCTGCTACAGGAACCTGCCAGTACCCGCTAGTGAGATCCAAGGTAGAGAAGAAGTTAGCAGATCTTAAAGCAGCCAATGACTCCTCTATCCTTGGTAAGGGGTACGCATCCTTGTGTGTGATACGGTTGATTTTCCGGTAATCTACACACATCCTCATGGTGTTGTCTTTCTTTTTGACTAAAACTAATGGGGCTGCCCAGGGGCTACAACTATCCCGGATTACCCCAGCCTCCTTCATGTCTCTAAGCATCCCCTTGGCGTGTTGGTAATGTGCAGGGGGTACGGGTCGATACCTCTCTTTTATGGGAGGATGATCTCCCGTGGGGATGCGATGTTCTACCCCCTTGACTCGCCCGAAGTCTAACGGGTGTTTACTAAACACTCTCTCATACTCTTGAACCACCCGATAGACTCCTTGTTTCTGATGTGAGGGAGTGGAGTCAGTACCCAGATGTAGTTGCTGACACCAGTCCTCCATGTCTTTCTTAGAGCCGTTACCTTCCTCCGGGTGAGATGGAGGCAAGGGTTCCACAGATTGTATAGAATTTTGATTAGTGATATATAATTTGGCTAGCGTGGCATACCGGGGCAGGTACACTTCCCTCTCCCCGATATTTATTATGCGAACGGGCACCCTCCCATGGCGTACATTGACGACCCCCCGTGCTGTCAAAATGGTGGGCCTACTGTCTGAGTAAACTGGTTCTACCATTGCCTGGTAATCTCTACCTCTCAGACCAATAGCTGCCCGGCACCAAATCATCATTTCACTTTTTGGGGGCATGGCAATAGGAAAAGGGTCACACATTCTTACGCTACCAATCTCACCGCCGGAGAGTTCCACTTGTTGCCGTTGCATCAGTGCCCGGATCTCTTTCTGGAGCACCCGCTGCTCGCCGGAGCTGGCATTCTTGGCAACCTGCTGTAAAAGGAAAATCACCTCTGCAAGACAATTTTCAATTACATTAGTTCCCAGAGTTATTTTTGGGTGACTCTCATGTTTATCAATATCTACAATGATCAGTCCCTGTGCGGCCAGTTCGACTCTACCAATTTTGATGGTCACCTCTTTAAATCCGATCTGTGGCACGGGCTGACCATTGCTGGCGATGATACTCAAGTCGTCGTCGGGGTAGCGGGTAATATCCGAGTCATTCCAGTACTGCTTGAAGAGCACGTACGGGATGGTGGTGACCTGTGACCCGGTGTCCAGTAGGGCACTCATGGGAATGCCATCCAGTACCACAGGCAAGACTGGACGTCCTCCCACATATCTGTCGCGCCAGTTCGATGGGCCTGGTGATCTTTTTCCTGAGGGTTGGCCCTCTACCCCAGGTTGTGCCCGTTTAAAGAACAGTACCTTGCCATATGTCCGGGTTGATTGCAGCGGCGGCAGATGGGTCGTCCGTCCTCACTGTATCGGTCACTGGGTCTTCCTCTGGCCGGTGGGGTCCTCCTTGGTCGACGCCACGGGATGTCCTCCGGTCCGGATGCCAGCTGGATCTTCCCTGGGGTGGAAACCTGTAAAGACTGTACAGTTCGGGTTAGCGCAGCAACGCTCTTAGCTAGCTCTTGGACCTGATGGTGTAGGTCTGGAGCCGGGTCATTGTCCAAAGCCTGCGCATCAGCTCCCACAGGCCCTGCTGACAAGGGCGCCGCCTCCTGGTAGTAAGTGGTAGTGGGGCGTCTGTGGGTCACAACGCCACCTGGTGCCGGTTCTCGGAGCACCCGGATGGCTCTGTCCTTGAACTGTGCAAAGTCCAGATGGGGATCCTGTAAGGCCATTGCCCGCAACTGGGTTCGGTGGGCATTGCAATATAAACCCTCTATAAATTGTTCAGTCAACAGCCTGTCCTCGTTTCCCACTCCATCAGGGTCGGTCTGCTTTATGGCCCTCAGGGCCTCTTGTAGGTTTAGTGCATAGTCCCTTATACTCTCATGCGCTCGCTGCTTGCACCCGTAGAATCTAAGCTTAATCTCGGCTGAGGTGCGGGTATCAAAGGTGTCCTTCAGCCGGGTTAGTATCCCTGCGACAGTCTTCCTCCCAGGTGGCCAGGATTTTACTTCCCTTTTGGCTGCCCCTGTTAGTTGGGCCACCAGGATGCTCACTTTTTGCTCTTCTGTGAGGGGGTACACCTGGAAGAGGCTATCCAGCTTTTCTCTAAAGTCATGCAGGGTATGTGACTCCCCTGAGTACTGGGGTAGCCAAGCTGCTCCCGGGATATAGGGCATGGTGAAGGGCATAACTGCAGCAGCGGTAGCGCTGGCGGGGGTTGAGGCAGTGAAGCTCTCCTCCGTATCCGACATCTTCCTCCCCCCTAGTGGACCGTGGCCTACCTTGCGATGATCCTCTTCCGTAGGCCGCGGCTCCGCAGTGGATCGTCAGGGTTGAGGACCTTCCGTCGCGCTCCTGTGACGTCGGCGTCTGCTGGGCTCCTTCCAGGACCTTACGCAACGTCCGGACGTGAGGCGGGGCTTCAGTTCTCGCACGCTTTCGGAGTCCACGCCCCTCTTCTTCCCGCGCGGCGTCCTCAAGATGGCGTCCAATGGCGGGAAAACTCCACGGATGGCGGGAAGAAGGTCGAAGATGGCGCCGGATGGCGGGAAAACTTCGCGGATGGCGGGAAGAAGGTAGAAGATGGCGCCGGATGGCGGGAAACCTTCACCACTGGTAAGTTTGAACAGTCTTTGCTTTTCAGGCACGCAGTACCCGGTGGTTGCGGGCACGAAATCCTGCCGACTACGCCAAAGTTGACGCGCCCCTGGGCCTGTGTCGCGCTGCGATGCGCACGCAGGAGCTTACCCGGAGCCGGATCTCTTGAGGGTTGTAGTCTCGTGGCGGCGACCCGGTCCGTGCCCAGGGAGTCAAACTGAGCGGCGATGTACTAGCAGTAGACGGTTGATGACTACGCCACCCGTTGAGTGCAGCCAGGAAGCTGCTGCTGCAGGGCAGACCGCTGAGGCCGGTGGTAGGATTGTGCAGCGTGATAGTATAACCCCCAACGGGAGGGGTATGGCCTCAGGGCAGCCGACGTGGATGATGGGGGTAGCAGGAACCACTCAGAGACGGTACGGTGTAGTTCAGGGTCTTTACTGGTAACAACGACAGACCCTCCCGGAGTACTTGCTAGCAAACGGGGCCTGGTCAGTCTTTGAGCAGATGGGATCTCCCCTGGCCAGGCGTAGTTGTAGGCCTCCCAAACTGACTGTACTCTTCTGGCTACCTTGCTAGAAGCTGATGTAAGTAGCCCACGTCCCTGAGTGTACCGTGTGGTGCTCACCCGTATGGCCGGTGACTCGGGGCCTTCTAATGGCTTCCGCTCCACGATGGCGGTGCTGGTCCCACGCGTGTGACCGTGCCTTCAGGCTTCTGGGCCAGAGGACCTGAAATCCCCTGCCTGACGGATTCTGCTGCTGGGTAGGAGTTAGTCCCCACAGCCTCGGACTCCGGGTCCGGTAAAGAATCTTCTTAGTCAGGGCGAGCTCTGCAGCTGCCAGCCCCTGACTCCTTGTAACTCTGCTGTTTCCTATGCTGCTTCTTGTCTCCACTCTCCTTGTCTGACTCACCCTGCCTCAGCCCCGGGTTTATACAGGGGAAGTTCTTCCCCTCCCAAGACTGGGCAGGAGGTGTGGCATGCACAGGATCCCTGACCAAAGGACCTCCCACCTGCTCTCAGACATAACATTACATTACTGTGGAAAACCAGACCCCTGGGGTGCCACAATAATATCAATGATAATAATGTGTTTTGTTGTACAGGAGAACTCAGCCATATCACAATTCACAATGCGGTGTCATGTCATTGAGGATCTCCCTAAAAGGACCATGAAGGACCACGGGGACCATGAAGAATGCTGTCATGTGCAGCTGACCAGTGTCATGGCGGACTGTGACATGGCCGGTGGTAGCTGCCTCATGATTAGCACTGCTTCTGAAGTGTTAGGAGAGGATGGGGACAGGCACAGGGATCATAAAGAAGGTGGTCGCGTGCAGCTAACCATTGTCACAACGGAGTGTCACATTGCTGGTTGTAGCTGCTCCATGATTAGCACTGTTCCTCAAGTACTAGGGTAAGATGGGAACAGGCATGAGTCTCATAAAGCAAGTGGTTCCGTGCAGCTGACCAGTGTCACGACGGACTGTGACATGGTTGGTGGTAGCTGCCCCATGATTAGCAATGCTCCTGAAGTATCAGGGGAGATGGGAAAAGTTTTATCCCCAGCCTGTTAGGATGGTATGAAAGTATGTCCCACAGTCTGTAAGAGGGAGGGAAAAGTGTTACCCACAGCCTGTCAGGGAAATGTGATATTAGTACCCACAGCCTGTCAGGATGGTGGGAAAGTGTGTTCCACAACCTGTCAGGGTGAGGTGAAAGTGGTACCTACAGCCTGCCAGGATGGTTTGAAAGTGTTATCCCCAGCCTGTCAGAATGATGAGAAATTGTGTTCCACAGCCTTTCAGGGTGATGGGAAAGTGTTTTTATCCCCCAGGGAGACAGCCTACATAGCCACTGTCACCTGCAGTTAGAGTGCCCAGAACGCAGGTAGCCTTCTGGACCCTCATCATCCAGTGGGACAACAGAACCAGTTACTGAACCAAAGCAGGTCCCAGAGGATTCCAGGTTGAGGTTGGGGCTTTAACATCGCTTCTGGCTACCTACCAGACTGCACTATATGTGATGCACTATACTGACAGTTTCAGCATGCCCCTGTACCTGATTGGACAGCTGTGTTTTCAATAACTGCATCCTAGACACACTGATGGGTGGAATCGTGACACATAGGTCACAGTGCTGAATCTACATCAAATCAACATCGACATCATTCTTTTCACTCAAGTAAGGTAATGAGCTTGCAAACAGTTTTACAGCTTGAAAGCATAGGTGACAGAAGCCATACAGTGGACAAACTGTTGCTGTGTATCAAGCGGCTACTCTCAGAACTGACTGCCTCCTCATTTTATTTATTTACTTTACTCACTTATATAGCGCCATTAATTCCACAGAGCTTTACAGACATTACCATCGCTGTCCCCATTGGGGCTCACAATCTAAATTCCCTATCAGTGTGGGAGGAAAGCGGAGTGCCCATGAGGAAATGCACTCAAACATAGGGACAGCATAGAAACTCCTTGCAGATGTTGTCCTTGGTGGGATTAGAACCCAGAACCCCCAGCGCTGCAAAGCTGCACTGCTAACCACTGAGCCACCCTGCTGCCCTCCTCATGAACTGCCCCTGGAAATTTTCATGCGTGACAATGCCTGGAATATTTTAACTGCCTTACGGCCATCAAAGTGACTCATGGTGGTTGCTATGGATATGAAAGTGTCAACTAATTTAGATCACTCCTACATTGCAAACTACCCCATTCTTGCTTTGCAAAAACTGAACATTCTGCCAGAACGCTGCCTGATTTGCAACATCATAGCCCACTTGAATTCAATGCTGCATATGTTGCAGCATCTTTACCAGCACCAAAATGCGGGAATGCATTTTATCATGTATCAGCCAATCTGAAAGACTGCTTTGGGATTTACTATTGGAAGCTGACGAGGGACGTGTGTCGTCTACTAAAGCCCTTAGAAGAGGTGACCAAATTTGTCAGTAGTGACAAGTGTGAAATCAACTATATCATCCCCCTTATATTAATCCTGTAAAAACATTAATCAGAATGGAAAAGTGGATGGAGGAAGAACAACAACTTGCCCATGTTCAATGCAATCCTGTGCCTGTTCGGGATCATCAAGGTGCACGTTATAGTATTTGCAGGAGGATGAGGAAGAAGAGTACCAGGAAGAGCAGCAGGTGGACGTTGAGGGCAAATTGTCAAAGGCAAAGCACGAATCTAACAGTCAGAATGCAAATGACAATGATGATCGTTCTGGCCATTGCAACCACCCATCGCTGTGGGGTGATTAAATTGAATTAACAGGGCCCTTTGTCATGCTGGCGAGCATGCAAGCTCTATGCTGAAATGTTTGGGGAATAACTGGAATATTGTTACATTCAAGAAAAGGGATGACTATTGGATAGCCACACTTTTAGACCCTTTCTATAACAGCAAAGTAAGGAATTTTTTACGATTTTTGAAAGGAATTCCAAATTGGATTCTTACCTGGATATTATGTGTTACCTGTTCTGCAAAGCTTTTGCTGAGCTGATGCCTGCCGATTGCATGACTGACTAGCAGACCCCTCTGTTCTCGCTGAAGACCCAACTCTCCCCCACTTGAGACAGCATTAGGACAACTACTAGTGTTACAGTATATTTCACATGATGGACCAGATGTTTTATACTAAAAATTAACCAAGGAGTGGGCTCCACATGTATATCAATGGAGTAGTAAGCAAAATACATGTAAGAGAAATGTAATTAAAAAAAAGCAAAGACACAAGCAAAAGATTGGTTGCACTTCCTAAATTTAAACCATGTAAATCTTTATTAAGTAACAAACACAAAAACCAAGACAAAACAAATAAAAACATTTAAAGATATGCACATTACACAGGAACACGCTTCTTAGAGCAAAATTTGACCCTGGGATACCACCTATACAACTGCAGAAAATCCAATAGAGCCATTTAAATGTGGTGGATATCTGAGATAAGTATGAATGAACACTAGACCAAAAGTGATGTCAAGTAGTCTTCAGTAAAGAAGAAAGGTGCAATGTATATGTACAGACAATAAATATTGCAGTACCAAAAAATATAAAATAAAGTAACTAATAACTATGTGCCTTGTGCATAGTCACCCAGGTAAATTGGCTCATTGAAATGCATCATTTGAGAATGAGGACCTCCCACGTATCGCCATTGGAGATGGCTTCCTCAGGCTTCCTCCTTTGATGATACGCAATTAGAGACTTTGCAATATTGTGTTTCGGGGCATATTTATTTGAGTATTCAATAAATCTATCAAATTTGAATTTCAAACAATCCGCTCATCTCTAATTGTATTAATACATCACTAAGGTCACAAAACCAGCAATATAGATAAAAAGGGATAAGCGTAAATCCCACACAATGTGTTTTAAGATGGTTTCAAATATTTAAGAATATGATGATAAAAATGAATATAACAAAGCAACCATAGCACAAACATTGAGCTATATTTATCTGAGATATAATTCATTTTTTTTTTTAGTTTATAAAAATGTTATTGGAATATGTCGGCTTCTTAGTCTTTGGAACATTTTTGGTACAATGACCTGATGCATGATATAGTTTTGCCTTGACTAACTCTGGCCTTTTGTAGAATGATGCTGCTTAACAAACACTCTGGGATAATCCAGGCTGAAGAACCATGGATAATTGCTTTAGCTGTATAGAAATTGTTCTCTTCGACCATTAGTCACTCAAATCCTGTATGTATTGCATATTAAGCATCAAATCAAGACCAACTCAAATCGACAAATTTATAACTTTTTATTATTTATCAAGTTTAAAACAAAACACATAAAGGATAATGATTAAAGAAGCTGATTCATTGTGATTAGAGATGAGCACATCAATTCAATGTGAACTGAATTTGTGAAGAAGTTTTGGAAATTTGTTAGGCCTGGTGAATTCAAACAATTTCTGATTTGCTTTGCACTATTTTACTGTCACAGTTTCACCCCTTAGTGTGTCTGGGATGCAGTTACTGACAGTTCGGTTGTCCAATCTGAGACTGGGAGGCTGGCTATCTCCAGTAGAGATGAGCGTTGTTCTACTCGAACTGTTCGCCAATCTCAAATTCGAGCTGTTTTGGGCGGTGTTCGAGCCGTTTGGCGAACACGAACAATTTGAGAAAAATTCGGCTGTTCGAGGTTATGTTCGATAACTGTTCGTGCACCAAAATCATAACTGGATTTTTTCTCAGTAATGATGAAAATTAATGTTAATACGCAGTTTGAGTGTACAGCGGGGTGGGGGTAGGGGCAGGTGATGGATCTCTGCAGGAAAAATGAAGATCTCCATTTTTTTTTCTCTTTCCCGCATTTACAGTGGGGAGGTGCAATCTGTCAGCCTATCAGCAGCGCACACACGGAGCGAAGTGCTTTTTTTCACACAAGCAAGGGCATGTGTCATTGGCAGTGTATGTCACATGTCCTTGCCCTATAAGACCAAGCCATTTTCCCCGTCGCCACCATTTTCTCACTGCTGCAGCTGCGTGTTAGACGGCACCGCTGTTGCTGTGTGCGCTATACCTTGTTAATTTCAAGCCAATTTTCGCACAAATCTACAGATAGCTTGGGAGTAGGGAATAGTTGTGATTGCAGTCCTTTTAAGGACTAGGTTACAGCATTTCCTACGACTTTTATCAGGCAGGTCTGTGCTCTTAAATAGATAGATTGTGGGAGTAAAGACTAATTGTAATTGGAGTCCTTTTCAGGACTAGGTTACATCAGTTCCTATCAGTTTTTGCCAGGCAGGTCTGTGCCAGTGCTGTGCAAGTTTTTTTCACAGCATTTGACTGAATCTAGCAAAGCTAATCCTTTTTGGCCTATTGCAGAGTGTGTTAGTCAGTGGAGTAGCCTATCTGTGTTGCAAGATATACCACCTGTGTATAGAATAGCAATTTTTTTACTGCACCTAGTGAAGTAAAATCTTTTGGGCATAGCATCATTCTATTAGTCCATCTATACTGACCTCCATCAGGTTGCAAATTGAATATAATTTTTTTCTGCATCTAGCTCTGAAAAAATATTGGGCTTCTAGCTGTGTGTGGGACTTGTTGTATTAGTCCATCTATACTGACCTCCATCAGGTTGCAAACTGCATATATTTTTTTCTTCATCTACCTCTGAAAAAATATTGGGCTTCTAGCTCTGTGTGGGACTTGTTCTATTAATCCATCTATACAGACCTCCATCAGGTTGCAAACTGAATATATTTTTTTCTGCATCTACCTCTGAAAAAATATTGGGCTTCTAGCTGTGTGTGGGACTTGTTGTATTAGTCCATCTATACTGACCTCCATCAGGTTGCAAACTGAATATATTTTTTTCTGCATCTACCTCTGAAAAAATATTGGGCTTCTAGCTGTGTGTGGGACTTGTTGTATTAGTCCATCTATACTGACCTCCATCAGGTTGCAAACTGAATATATTTTTTTCTGCATCTACCTCTGAAAAAATATTGGGCTTCTAGCTGTGTGTGGGACTTGTTCTATTAATCCATCTATACAGACCTCCATCAGGTTGCAAACTGAATATATTTTTTTCTGCATCTACCTCTGAAAAAATATTGGGCCTCTAGCTGTGTGTGGGACTTGTTCTATTAATCCATCTATACAGACCTCCATCAGGTTGCAAACTGAATATATTTTTTTCTGCATCTACCTCTGAAAAAATATTTGGCCTTCTAGCAGTGTGTGAGACTTTCTCTATTAGTCCATCTATACTGACCTCCATCAGGTTGCAAATTAAAAATAATTTTTATCTGCATCTAGCTCTGAAAAAATATTTGGCCTTCTAGCAGTGTGTGGGACCTTCTCTATTAGTCCATCTATACTGACCTCCATCAGGTTGCAAATTGAATATAATTTTTTTCTGCATCTAACCCAGCCAATAGTTTTGGCCTAATACCACAGTTTGGCCACTCAGCTCTGCTCGGTTCCCATCCATTGTTTTTTTGTGCAAACAACTCCAGAGTTGTTAATTAGTTAACCACCAAAATGAGTGGAAAAAGGCCTGCTGCTGGTGGAAAGGGGAATAGGCGTGTTGGGAAGGGGAAAAAAGGTTGTGCACGTGGGGTAGGTGTTAAAGCAACAGTAACATCTGCAGAAGAAAGACCATCTTCCAGCCAAACTAAAATGTCTACTTCTTTTAGCGGACAATGTGATAAGATCCCTTTCTTACGGCCACGCCAATCGCTACAAATTCCATATGAGGCACAAAAACAGCAGGTGCTTCAACGGATATCAAGTGCTCCTTTAAGTGGGCTCTCCTCCACATCAACTTCAACATCACAAATACTCCAGTCCTCAAAGGTGTCACCCCAATCGCACTTGCTTCCTCACAGCTCCCAAATCTCCAGCTGCCCGTCTGAGTATGAGGTAGAACAGATGGTTGAGTCTGCAGAGCTGTTTACTCATACTATACCCTGGGAATCAGAGGTCGACTCCAGCGCTTCTGTGAATCCAGATGAGGAAATGATCTGCACTGATGCCCAGAATCTTTATGAGTCGGATCCAGGACCAGACGCAGAAGGTTCTGACCATAATGTAGACCCTCATTCCCAAACTGTAACTCCTGTTGGTGAAGACAATGAGGAAGACGATGATAAGACTCAAATACCTGATTGGAGCGACAACTTTAGTTTTTTGTCAGGGCAGGAACAGGTTGGCTCTGAGGACGACGGGTGTGATAACGCACAGGGTGATGATGATGAGGTTGGAGATCCCACTTACTGTCAACCCACAGTCAGCCAAGAGATGAGGTCAGCAGAGGAGGTGGAGGAAGATGCTAGTGACGACGAGGTCAGGTTGTGCCTTCCTGGACAGAGACGTAGTACTGGAAGCACGTCAACAACTGCATCCTCAAACACAACTCTGCCTCTCACCACAAGTCGTGGTGGCTCTTCAGGTCGCATGGGTGCTAAGCCTTGCATAGCCTGGGCATTTTTTCAGATCGATAAAGATGACCCAACTCGTGTTATCTGTAACATTTGTCAGCAAAAGCTAAGTAGAGGCCAAAAAATACATAGCTTGAGTACTTCATGTATGAACCGGCACATGGACATGAAGCATAAGTTGCAGTGGGAAGCTCAGTGTGCTACAATGCGGCCTAGCCGGCCGGGCCAACCACCGTCTGCCATATCTTGTGCATCCGCGGCCTCTCCATCCTCTGTGACTGGGGGGACAGCAGTCACACCTGTTTTGGGGCGCAGACCTGCCACCTCTTTACCCGCAACAGCCAGCGTGATTGGCAGGTCATCATTTTCTTTGGAGGTGGTAACACCAGCTGGTGTTGAGCGCTGTCCGACATCGATAGCACCACCTTTGGATCAAGGCAACCTAACATGTCCGCCTGCATCTTCCTCACAGACCGGCAGTTTGCCGGGGACACCCTTATCAACCCCGTCTAAGCACAATAGCCAGCCCTCGGTCCCTCAGATGTGGACAAGTAAAAGACCATTTCCTCCTAGCCATGAGAAAGCTAAGAGGTTGAATTTCACCATCTGCAAGTTCTTTGCTACAGAAATGCTGCCTTTCCGCCTGGTGGAGACAGAGGATTTTCGAGACCTTATGTCCGTCGCAGTGCCCCAGTACCAGATGCCCAGTCGGCACTACTTCTCAAAGAAAGGTGTGCCTGCGCTCCACCAGCATGTCGCACACAACATCACCGCTTCTTTGAGAAACTCTGTGTGTAACAGGGTGCATTTCACCACAGACACTTGGACGAGTAGGCATGGACAGGGGCGTTACATGTCGCTGACTGGGCACTGGGTAACTATGGTGACAGCAGGACAAGGGGCTGCTGTCCAAGTCTTGCCGTCCCCACGAGTTGTGCGTCAATCCTCTTTATGTCAAAGTTCCTCCACTGCTTCTGCCTCCTCAACCTCCTCTCGGTCTTCCACCTGCACCCAAAGCCTGTCTGGTCATGCCACAAGCTTTCTAACTGCGCAGAAGGGATCCTGCACACCTCCTTACTATGCTGGCAGTAGGGCTCAACGTCATTAGGCGGTTTTTACATTGAAATGTCTGGGAAATGTGAGTCACACAGCTGAGGAGTTGTGGTCAGCTCTGGAGAACCAATTTCATGAATGGTTGTCTCCACTGGACCTGAAACCAGGGAAGGCCGTGTGCGACAATGCTGCAAACTTGGGTGCGGCCCTTCGCCGGGGCAATGTCACACATGTGCCTTGTATGGCTCACGTGTTGAACCTGGTTGTCCAGCAATTTTTAGCCCACTATCCCAGACTAGATGGCCTTCTGCAGAGGGCACGGTCGCTGTGTGCTCACTTTCGCCGTTCGCATCGCGCAGCTCAGCGACTTACATCTCTACAGAAGTCGTTGGGCCTGCCACTTCACCTGCTAAAATGCGATGTGCCTACCCGGTGGAATTCAACTCTGCACATGTTGCAGCGACTGTGGCAGCACCGACAAGCCCTGGTGCAATACGTTCTGACGTATAGCCTGGGCCAACGAGATCCAGAGGTGGGGCAAATCACGCTGGAGGAGTGGTCTCAGATCAGGGACCTATGCACCCTTCTGCACAGTTTTGAAATGGCGACGAAGATGTTTAGTGCTGACGATGCCATTATCAGCATGACTATTCCGGTGATTTACATGCTGGAGCACATGTTAAACAGAATTCGGAGTCAGGTGGTGGCACAAGAGGAGGTGGAGGAAGTAGAGGAGGAGGAGTTGTATGCGGAAGGGCTAACATCTGCAAGGTCCAGACGGTCGGCAGCACCAAGGCGGCAGGCATGTGAGGGTGGGGGAGATGGTTTTACCAGGGCGCATGGTAGCAGCCAAACTAGTGAGGAAGGTGCAGGAGCCCAGGAAGAAGTGGAGGACGAACTGATGGAAGACTCATCAGATGAGGGAGACCTTGATCACATTTCTGTTGTGCGAGGTTGGGGGGAGAGGACAGAGGAAGGAAGCATGATTGTTACCTCGCCACCAACAAAACAGGGACTTGGTGCTACTGGATGCGCAACACACATGAGTGCCTTCTTGCTGCACTACCTGCAACATGACCCTCGAATTGTGAGAATTAGAAATAATCCTGACTACTGGGTTGCCACACTGTTAGATCCCCGGTACAAAAGTAAATTTGCAGAAATTATTCCTGCCATAGAAAGGGATGCACGCATGCAGGAGTATCAGCGGAGACTGTTGCAGAATCTTACATGTGCTTTTCCACAAAATACCAGTGGTGCACGTAGTGAATCTCACAGTTCCAACTTGCCAACCGTGGGACCGTCAAGTGTTCAGCACTCAAACCGTAACAGAACCACAGTATCTGCTGGTAACATCAATTTTGCGGAATCATATCACCACTTTTTTAGCCCATCCTTTGCAAGGCCACAGGAGACAAGAAGTCTGACACATAGTCAACGCCTAGAGACGATGGTACAGGAGTATCTCCAAGTAAACATTGAAGCCACGACTGTGTCACTGGACCCTTGCTCTTTTTGGGCTTCCAATCTGGATAAATGGCCGGAGCTAGCCACTTACGCCTTGGAGATCTTGTCATGCCCCGCAGCCAGCGTTCTGTCTGAACGTGTGTTCAGCGCTGCTGGTGGTGTGCTGACAGATAAGCGCACGCGGCTCTCCACTGATAATTTAGACAGACTCACGTTCATAAAGATGAACAAATCATGGATCCGAAACGACTTTTCTACCCCTGTGTCATCCTGGGGAGAGTAAAAGCTTGATGATTGGTTAAAATCACCCTACCAACCGTTTTAAGCTTTCAAATTACTAATCATGTTTATCTGTATCTTGGCTGGAAAATAATTTGGGCTTTGTAGCAGTGTGCAGCACTGATTCTATTAGGCCATCTATAATAAGCTCCACCAGATTTAAAATTACTAATCATGTTTATCTGTATCTTGACTGGAAAATAATTTGGGCTTTGTAGCAGTGTGCAGCACTGATCCTATTAGGCCATCTATACTAAAGCTTCACCAGATTTAAAATTAATAATAATTTTTAGCTGCATCTAGCCCGGAAAATAATTTTGGGGCTCCGAGATGCGCAAGACACATAAGTGCCTTCTTGCTGCACTACCTGCAGCATGACCCTCATATTGTCAGAATTCGAAGTATTCATGACTACTGGGTTGCCACACTCTTAGATCCCCCAAACTTTTCGATCAACCTTTTCATTTTAATAAAGACCAAAAAAATGGTCATTTTTGAAATTATAAGCATTAGCAGGTTGTTAGAAACTGAAATCAAACAGTTTTCAACTCAAAACTTTATTCTAGGTGATGTTACATTTTCACATAGGACCCCTTGTTCGAAAGGAGCTTCTGAACTCTCTCGTCCATTGAATTTGTCAGGTTTTGGATGGTTTCTGCTTCAATTGTTTTGCATGAGGACAGAATACCCTCCCAGAGCTGTTGCTTAGATGTGAACTGCCTCCCGCCATCATAGACACTCCTTTTAATGATGCTCCAAAGGTTCTGAATGGGGTAGAGGTCAGGGGAACATGGGGGTCACACCATAAGTTTGTCCCCTTTTATGCCCATATCAGCCAGAGATGCAGATATTTTATGTGCAGCATGAGATGGTGCATTATCATGCAGAAAATTGATCTTGCTGTGAAATACACGGTTCTTCTTCTTGAACCATGGCAGGAAGTGCTGTTTGAGAAAATCCACATACATTATGGAGTTCATCTTTAGCGCCTTCAGGGATCCTAAAGGGGCCGACAATCTCTCTCCCCATGATTCCAGCCCAAAACATTACTCCACCTCCTCCTTGTTGGCGCTGTAGCCGTGTTTGCGTGGGGTGTCCATCAACCAGCCATCCTCCACTCCATCCATCTGGACCATCGAGCGCTGCACGGCACTCATCCGTGAACAAAACAGTTTTGAAATCAGTCTTCATGTAATGTTTGGCCCACTGGAGCCGTTTCTGCTTGTGTGAAGTGGATAGAGGAGGTCGACAGGATGGCGTATGCACAGCTGCAAACCTCTGAAGGACCCTGCATCTTGTTATTCGGGGGACGTTGGAGGCACCAGCAGCTTCAAAAACTTGTCTGCTGCTATGACAAGGCTTTTTTGCCGCTGCTCTTTCAACCTGATGTAATTGCCTGTAGGAAAGAGTCCTCAATTTGCCCTTATCAGCACGCACACGTGTGTACTGTGAATCAGCTACATACTTCTTGATTGCCAAGACACTTCATCCTGATCATCGCACAATGTTGATTGTAGTCATGCCTTGACCTAAACACTCCACAATTTGTTGCTTCTCAGCAGCCGACACATCCTTTTTCTTTCCCATTTTGGCAGAAAATGTAGGCTGCTTAATAATGTGAGACAGCCTTCTTAAGTAGTCTTGCCTTTCATTGGACACACCTGCCAAACTAATTAGCACAGGTGTCTGCAATTGCTTACAGTGATATAAAAAGCCCTGACACACATCACCATCAATGAGTTTAACTGACAAACAAACAAATTCTTCCCTTATCACTCCTAAACACTTTTTGCATAATAATTTGGAACACAGTGTACATGTGCTTTTCCACAAAACACCAGTGGTTCACGTAGTGAATCTTACAGTTCTAACTTGCCAACCGTGGTCTGTTTGGAGTTGTTCAATAAAAGGCCCAAAATTAAGATAACATAGATGGGAGAGGTCTCTATGAATAGGAATTCCTAAGTATTTGATACCCTGTGAGGGCCAGGCAAAGGGAAAGTTGGACTGGATGGAATCCTATATGGATTTGGGGAGGGAGACATCGAGGGCCTCAGACTTCGCTGCATTGATTTTAAAATTTGACCATGTAACAAAGTGATCTATTTCAGCCATAACAGCATGGATGGATATATGTGATTGAGTGATATATACAAGGACATCATCAGTAAATAGAGAGCACTTGTACTTGGTGCCTCCCACCCCAATCCACCTAATATTGGGGTTATGGCGAATTGATGAGAGCAGGTGCTCCATCACTAGGATGTATAAGAGAGGGGACAGAGAACATCCCTGCCTTGTCCCATTGGTGATTGTGAAAGGTGACGAAAATGTTCTGACGCGCCCCCTGGGCCTTGGGACACCCGGAGCCGGACCCTTTCTGGTGGATGCTGGTGGTTGTAGTCTCCGTGGCGGCAACCCGGTTCCGTGGCTCAGGGCGGTCAAACCAGTGGCGGAACTATTTATGTGGTTTTGATGTTTAAATGTCCGACTACGCCACCCGTGGATTGCGGTCAGAGTGAACCACCGCTCCAGGGCAGACCGCTGAGGCTGGTGTTGTGGGTGCAGCAGAGCGTAGCATAACTCCCCATGGGAGGAGTATAGCCTCAGGGCAGTGTATGCGGAGGATGGGGGTGATGGTGCAGGGCAGCAGCAGTAATGACACGGAGTCAGTGATGCAGTCCAGGGCCTTTACTCACAGTTCTTATTATCCAGACCACGTCTGCAGGTAACGGCTGCCCACGTCGTACTGTGCTCACCAGGTGAGGGGCTCAGACAACTCCCAGATAACTTTGGAGTGCTTCACAGGACCCCCTTTGTGTGTCCTTTGTCTGGCCTTTCTTACCAACCCTTCTGTCCGGCTGCCTCGGGCCTCCTCTTGGTAAACTTGGCGCCAGTTTCCCTGACCCTATGTGGTGCCTACCTAGCGGGTGTAGTGAGGGGCTGCGCCACATAAAATGTCACAGCCTCCTGTTTCTAGCTGAGGGTCGTTTCCTGCCTCCACTAGTTTCGGGGACCGGTCTCCCCCTTTGGCCTGACCCCTCCACGCAGGTGGATTCGGGCGTGCGGTGGCGACTCGCCCGTCCGCACCCCTGAGATCCCTTCGTTCCGCGTTCCTGGAGCCTTCTCCGCTCCTCTTCCTTCCTTCTCCCTCTTCCAGGCCTGGGCCTCTGTTACTAGGCCCGCCTCCGGAGCAGAGCTCATGCAGAGCCCCTGCTCCCTGCCACTTCTGCTCAGACTTCTCTGCACTGAACTAAGATGGTGCCCACCTTTTATACTCCTTTCTCAATGCACCCAGGAACTTCTTCCTCCCTGCTCCTGCACTACAGGGTTCCCCTTCCTCAGTGTTCCCTCCCCCCACTCCAGCCAGGGACAGGGACTGTCGTGCCCATCTCAGGGGCATATTGGTCGCCCTGCCCCACGGCAATGTGGTGTAATGCATGCAGGTGTCGGGTCCTGATCCACACTACATCCTTACCTGAGAGTGAGATATCACACCTCTGGGTGAGGTGCAATACCTCTGTAGCAACCGAGCCCTCAGGGTGCTACAGTTCCATTTATCTTCAGCCTAGGTGACGTATTGCGATACAGGGCCGTGATTTTGGCTATAAAAGGGTCCCCTAGACCCCTACCCCAAGCTTTTTAAGAGAATCATATATGGCGTGCCAGGAGACTCTATGGAATGCTTTCTCAGCATCCAACGAGAGTATCTAATTACAAATTTTTAACTGCATCTAGCCCAGGAAATACTTTGTGCCTAGTAGCAGGGTCTGCTATTCAGTGGATTATCCCGGCTGTTAAGCAAGCTACACCACCTGTAGTTTGGACACTTCATTTTTTCAAAGGAAATGCTTCGGGACCACGGGATACTCAGTGAAGAGCATCAGGAGGCACCCCAAGGCATAGGGGCTCGGACTGGCAGTAGGATGCCTTGCGGTGGACAGCCGAGCTCGATCCTTATAAAAACTTTTTAACTGCAGCAGCTTTAGTGGACGCTACTGGAGCTGGAATTACGCGGCTGCTGGCATGAGACTTGCCCTCCAATAAATCCTTGTAAATGGATTTAAAGTGTATTTATTCAAATTAGAGAGACAATTTAAATTAAAAAGCTTAGAGCTGCCTCCACCACAGGGGGGCTCGCTCGACCCACCAGCGGACAGGCACCAGTATTGGGAGAGGGGGGCTGGCCGTCAGGGTTCACCGCGGCTCTGGCACAAACCCGGCGACACGGAGGTGGCACGGGCAGGAGCGGACTGAACGCGTCGGCTTCTCACTTTTTGGATTTTAGAAGGGCATGACATGCCTATATCTGTGTCTCCCCCTCCTTTTACTCCTCCACCTCTTTTCTTTTCGCATGACTATATGTACTTGTCACTTTTCCATGTGTTAGTTGTGTCTTCTGAGCAGTTTGTCAGCTTTTGGACACCTTTGAAGGTGTTTTCTATGTGTTTCTATGTGTTTTTGTTTGCCTGCCATTGGTTTTAACGGTGTTCGAAGGTGTTCGACGAACAGTTCGACGAACAGTTCGGCGAACACACGGGTGTTCGACGAACCGAACTCGAACACTACGGGGGTGGCTCAACACTAATCTCCAGGTGTTCATTATCCCAGCTGACTGCCAGGTTACTTAACTGGGCTGTTTCTCCCAGACCTCTGCCAGATGTACATTTAGCTTGTGTGAGGTTTGTTTCTCTGTGCCTTGTGTTCTGTGATTTCATCTTCTGTTGCTTGTAAGGTTACATGTGCTCCCTCTTAACATTGTGTCTGATAGGGAAGTACAATTTATCTCTAAGTTCTGGAGAGCTTTTTGTAGTAAACTTGGAATTGACTTGTCATTTTCATCTGCTTACCACCCTTAGACCAATGGTCAGACTGAGAGGACAAGTCAGTCTTTGGAACAAATTTTAAGATGCTTTGTGGTGGCTCAGCAGGAGGACTGGTCTTTTTTTTACCTCTCGCTGAGTTTACATTTAACAGTCAAGTGAATCTGTCTACTGGAACCTCACAATTTTTCTGTAATTATGGTTTTCATCCTCATTTTGATGAATTTTCTAGGATTAGTTCTGAATGTTCTGGGGTGGAGGTCACTGTGCAAAGACTTGGGGATGTCTGGAAGAAGGTTCAAAAGAATATTTGGACCGCTCAGATTCGCCAAAAATGGAAGACCGATAAAATACATTCAGTGGGTCCTGTTTTTAAGATGAGGGATAACGTTTGGTTGTCATCTGGGATCATTAAACTTAAAGTGCCATTGGCAAAGTTGGGTCCAAAGTTTATTGGTCGATATGAGATCCTAGAGGTGGTCAATCTGGTGGCATTCTAAAAGCTTCCTCCATCCCTTCGCATCCATAACGTCTTCCATAAATCCTTATCAAAGGAGTTTGTCCTTTCGGCATTGTCTCTCTCATCCCCACCTCCTCCGATTTCAGTCGATGGTGGCTTGCAGAATGAGGTTCAGAGGGTTGTGGATTCTTGTAGGGACTGAAATTCCCTCTTATACCTCATCCACTGGAGGGGTAACAGACCAGAGGAGAGATCCCGGGTCCTTGCTCGAGATGTGAAGTCCGATCGGTTAGTCAGGGCCTTCCATCTAACATTTCCTGGGAAGCCTGGAGGTCTGGTGGTCCTCCTTAGAAGATGGGGTACTGTCATGGTTCCACCCCTCAGTGTGGCTGGGATGCAGTTACTGACAGCTCAGCCGTCCAGTCTGGTACAGGTAACAATAAGAACCTGGCACTCCAAGATATGGTGAAAAGATTTCAAGAAATGTATTTACATGATTCTTCAAAATTAAATTGACGTTTCGGCCTCATACGGCCTTCATAAGAACAGGGTTCTGCCCAGTGGATATGTGGGAAACCAACCAATAGAAGGGTCAGAGGAAAGGAGGGCATAGGTATAATGGCGATATGTGGAAAGAAGCACAGCCGTGCTATAGGAAATGCACATTTCCTATACCCCGGTGTTGCTTCTTTCCACATAGCGCCATTATTCCTATGCCCTCCTCTCCTGTGACCCTGCTATTGGTTGGTTTCCCACATATCCACTGGGCAGAACCCTGTTCTGATGAAGGCCGTATGAGGCCGAAACGTCAATTTAATTTTGAAGAATCATGTAAATACATTTCTTGAAATTTTTTCACCATATCTTGGAGTGCCAGGTTGTTATTGTTATCAGCATGTGGAATCCTATCTGGGAACCCAAAATAATAGGAGTGCCACATAGCCTTCTTTGACCAGTCTGGTACAGGGGCGTGCTTAAACTTTCAGTGTGTTGATTGAGAGCTCAACTGTCTATCACCAGGTGTTCATTATCCCATGTGACTGCCAGGCTACTTAACTGGGCTGTTTCTCCCAGACCCCTGCCAGACGTACATTCAGCTTGTGTGAGGTTTATTTCTCTGTGCCTTGTGTTCTGTGATTTGATCTTCTGTTGTCTGACTTTGGACCTTGTTCTGACCATCCATCTGTTTAACCCCTTCTTCTCTGATCCGCTGTCCTCCTGGTATCCTGACCAATGAAACGTTACCTGACTACGCCTTTGTCTCTTCCCTCTGTTTATGATGTGCACTCCTGGCTTTTGATTTTCAGACTCCCCGAATATTCTGTCTCACAGCTTGGCCGTGAAAAGTGACTCTGCATCACATTTACACAATGAAGAAGATTACATCATCCAGGGAACACTCACATGACCTTGGGTGCACCTGGGTGGGTTTCCCCATAGTGTCTTGTGCTATGTAGTATGTAATGCACAACTAATTAGGAGACACTGTTATAGCCTGTACAAAAGCAAAGGCATGAAATGCAGCAGCCATTTTGTAGTGAATCTGGATAGTGAGAGGACTTCACAGCTCACAAAGTAGAATTAGAAATGGGGAGAGAAAGACATAAAACACTAAAAAATCTGTACAGATACTGTGTGGCAGCACGGCAGAGAAGAACAGTTACCATCCATATCCATGTACCTGTAAGGGACCTAGAGTGGCTGTGATGGTGAGGGAATGCTGTGTTCCTTCACCCTGGCCTCCAGACAAAGACAAGTATCCCAATCTTCCCGTGTTGTGCTTGTGATGCATGGCACTTACGTTTTGGTTGCAGGTCTTCTCAATCCGTGATCCTTTTCCTTCAGGGACCGCCACCTGCACACTAAAGAAGTTCCACTTCTTTTTATAAAAAACAACTTTACTTTCAGTTTTAAATTCAACGTAGCAGATCATACCATCCGTCCATCTCAAGCTATCCCTTTTTTAGTTGGCCGCTTTGACCCTTGAGATGCTGGAGACATTTGCAGCCTTGTGAGTCCCGTACAGTTTTCTCTGGTTTAATCCCCATCCGACTAATCCTCCACACTGGGAGGTTTTGAGGAATCCTCACTGCTACCTCTTGTGGACCATAGGTCCCGAACACTATGGGACAGCCTGTGTCAGATTTTCAGATCGACGTTTCTCTGCTGCTCGACCGACCATGCTCCTACTGTTCCCCTAGTCCTGCAACAACTGCCCTCCAACAGGACCTTCCACCAGTCTCCACTACCCTGCTCTTCCCACACTGATCAGCTCCCAAACTTTTAACTGTTTCCTAACTTGACTATCTCCTATATTAAAGTGCGCCCCTTCTGCACTACCCCAATCTTGCCTATGTAAACCTACACTGACCCTGCAGCTAACACGTCCGACATCTGTCACATGCATGTTCATATACATATAATAAACAGAGTATATTACAATGTACACAAGGAGGGAAACAGCGCATGACCGTTCCGGTCACTCCCTCACTTACCCATAGCTATATATAAGTCACTTTAACATTACTAAGGCTGAGTTTGCATTAACAGAGTTGAAAGGGGTTGCAAACAGTCCTAGGAGACCTGACTTTGTCACACATGTCTTTTCTGGGCATTTGGAGTTCTTTCTTAAAAAAAATTGTCAAACCTGAAAAGCTTGAATTTCAAGAAATTCGCTAATCTCTAATTGTGATACATGACTATAGTATAACATATTTATATATTTTAAATAATATACTCCTGTTTCTAATTAGATAATAAAGAGCCTTCTGACTCCCTGATTGTTGGTGGGTGACTGGTCCTACTTGATTGACAGTGCCGGCGAGTTGTATTGTCACCCTGCTGGCTTCAACTGTGTACACTCCAACGCTGTTATATGAGGCAGTTTTGCCTCTGGAAGGCAATTATTATTATGACCAGGATTAGGAACTAAGTGCACTCCAGCAATCCTAGACAGCCTCAAAGCAGTTCTTACAAGTTTAGTAGGGAAAAGCTTGCAAGGACTGTGCATCTTTGTCAACTGCTGCTCCATAATTGGCTGGTCCCCTTGGCAACCAACTGTAATCTACAACATGCTAAAAGATTATCCAAAGAATGGAAACAAATTTAAATAAACATTAAATTACAAAGTTCCTTGCATTAACCGGCAATATGTATATATACCAATCTTTAAATATGGGAATTATCTTTTAATGCAAATCATAGAGTTAGGATCTATGCATGGTAAAGTAACTTGAATTTTATTAATATTGATATTATATTGTATGTTTATGTTGCATTTTTCTTTAGAGATATAGCTTATTGATTTATGTATACATCATATTGTCTTTAGAAGATGTTTGTCTGGAGGCATTGTATTTTCCTGATACATTGTCAAAATTGTTTTTCTTCTTTTCTTCTTGCTATTGTTTCTGTCATCACCCATGTGTTCCTATTTGTGTCATTTGTGTTTTGTGTCTCTCATATATTTCATTTGATCCCTCCCCCAAACATGTCAGTCATGGGTGAGTAGGAACGATTCATGCTTTTTAAAAAGCATTATGGCTACAAAAGATGTTGAAGGATGAATATCTGTTGCCCAAAGTTAAGAGAAGTCACCAAAGCACATTGGACACTAGAAACTCAAAAGATTGGACACATTTTTAATGTACTTAACAATGAATTGAAGTTTTAATGCATACATCCATCATAAGTGACTTTTAGTTACCAATTTTATTTTAGAGTTTATTTTGTATGCCATTACAAGTGAAGTTTTACAAATATTTTGCACATTTTGCATAAACTTTTAGCAAGAATACCTATATAGAATTGTGCAAGGCTCAAAGTCGATAAAAATATTTTCTTTATTGGATAGCAAAATAATTCAAAGCAAAAAAATAGACATACAAAAGTCAGGTATATAAAATACTGAAGGTAGATAAGTGTTATATTAAAACTCCCTTGTGTGAATACTATATATTGTATACAATCACAGTATTGTGGGTGGATACTCAAAAGGTACATCAAAAATAGCAAATTCTATATAAGTTAAGGCCCTTTAAGGTACATACAGATAAACAGGGAGAGAGTAATATCACATTAAAGTACACATAATGATAGTAATGCACAGTGGCATAGAGTACACTTTACCTATCAAAGAACACACACCCAAAGAGCATTTCGCTTCAAGCTTCGTCAGGGGGTGATTGGAGAATGTATCATACAGGCTGTATAAAAAACTAGGCACCAATCATGGCATACATCACACATATGACAGTCATTAGGGAGTAATAGACACATTTTTCATACTGTTGCACAGGGAATGCATCCAATCAAATGGCTGTACGCAGTATCAAATGTCCAATGTTCATGCACCATCATCTATGTCCGGGTCATGAACAGTGCACATCCAAGTGCCGGTCAAGCGGCTGGTGATGCAGCAGGATGGCACACAGGAAGCGATTCTGGAGTCAGTGAAACCCCATGATCACTGCATTATTTGACTCACGCAGTCACCTTGTGACCAGAAGTAGTCACATAACCGGTACACCAGGAGACCAAAGAAGAAGGTAAACACCTATCCAGAGTGTGATCAGCATCAAAATCCTACTAAGGCTAAGTGCCCACGATGCAGAAATGCTCCGGATTTTCCCTGAGCGTTTCTGCATCTCCCTGGCAGAAAAAACGCATGCGGATTGTACATGCATTTTCCTGCCAGGGACAAGCGGAAGTGAAGCGTTCTTCACTTGCATTTCCGCATGCGGGTTGACAAGCACTTTCCAAGCGATTTTAGCATCACTTGGAAAGTGCTTGAAAACTTGGTCACACTATATAAATCCATGCAACTGGCATGGATTTTATATAGTGTGACCAAGTTAGTTAAAAAAAAAGAATAAAAATGGTAAAAAAGAAAAAAAAAAAACATATACTCACCTTCCGATGGCCCCCGGTCTCCTTATCCAATGCGTCCGGTCTTCCTGGTGTCTCGAGGTTGTGTAAAAGGACCTTCCATGACGTCATTTAGTCATGTGACAGGTCACGCAACCGCCGCTGTCAGCAGTCGCGTGACCCATCACATGACTAAATGACGTCATGGCAGGTCCTTGTAGATCATCGCGAGCTGCCGGGGAGCCAGGACGCATCGCTATGGAGACCGGGGGCCATCAGAAGGTGAGTATAATGTATATTTTTTATTTTAATTCTTTTTTTTTACAGGTACTATGGTACCCGGGTCTGGAGGAGAGTCTCCTCTTCTCCAGACCCGGGTACCATCCGCACATTGAATCGCTTAATATCTGCATGTGCACATGTAGTGATGCGAATATTAAGCGATTCAGTGCAAGTCAATGGCGGCAAAAACACCGTGATTACGCAAAATAATTGGTAGTGCTGCGGATTTTTCCGCAATGATAATCCGCAGCGGAAATTTCCGCAGTATGTGCACAGCACATGTGGATTATCATTGGGGAACATGGCAGACCTTCTACCATGCGTTTTTTAAGCATTTCTGCAGCGGAATTGTTGCTGTGGAAACGCTTAAAAAACACATAGTGGGCACACAGCCTAAGTGCTCTTTCTCAAATGGAGGGGGGCAGGGCGGTCAGCAAAAGGAAACATCATTAAACAGATATGTCACAGTTAAAGGGATGACAAAAAAACATGTAGAAAAAAATGAGAAAAACAAAGAAAACTTGTACAGGACATAGTAAGCAACTTAATTCCACTGAACGCTCTGTCCCAAAAAGTAGAGAGCAGGGCGTTCTTCAAGGGAAAATATCATTAAAGGAAAATGTCACAGTTAAAGGGATGACAGAAACCGGTATATGAATGAAAGATAACTAAAAAATATCAGAATGAGTATCACTGGTATGTGCGGGTGTGGGATAAATGTAAAAGGAAAATACGAGATGATGATATATGTGATACATAAAAAGGTCATCATAAAGCTACAACATTGAAAATATACAGTGGGCGGACAATTTAGTCCACGTCTGTAAAGTGCACAGCAACTCTCACACTAAGGTGCAACACACAATCAAAGTGCAGCAAAGTGGAAAAAAGTGAAAAAGTGATGAAAGAGAAACAAAAAGATACATACAAACCCAGAAATAATGTTGGGTACATTTCTTGTCTGTCAATGGTCTATATAATCTATACTTAACACACTCACTAGATTACCAAACATTTATATTAATTCACAACAAGCTATCATCGACTCACACTTATCCTTGCATTTCAAATATGCATTAATCAACATGTCCTGAAATACTTGCATGAGCATCACATTCTCACATCAGACCCTGACAATTTTACACAGACCCTGACAATAACACAGACGCACTGACAATAGCAAAGGCATAACTTGTGCTGCATTATGTAGATTATGGAAGAGGAACCTTTTCCTGTCAAAACCATGTGAATATTTCAAAAGAAAAAATTCAGGCCATACAAATTATCATCTTAAAGGGGTTGTCCACTACTAGGACAACCCTTTCTCAATATGAATGTTTGAATTGGGTAAAATAAAAACACTAACACTCACCTCCCATACTGGCATTGTTCCAACGATGTTGGCACTTGTGTTCCTGTGGACTCACATGTGGTTGTTATGACACGTGAGTAGTGATGGGCAAGCACTAAAATGCTTGGGTGCTCGATGATCGGGTCGAGCACATTGGAATACTCGGGTGCAAGACCCGAGCAACAAGCCCAATGTAAGTCTATGGGAAACTCGAGCATTATTCAGACGGCTCCCCCCGACGGTCTGCAGAGGGCCTAAAAATTGCCCAAATCGACGGGAACAGTGTTCAAATGACATGGGGACAGCATGGAGAAGACCCCTGGAAGCATTTCTGACTCCCAGGTCACTTTTGTCAACAACGTTGTCAAAGGTATTACGCCACTTTTACGGACTCACAATAAAACATATAAAAACGAAACCAAAACGGATTTTCCTGGGAAATATGTTAAGGAACATCCTTTCCAGGGTAATGACTTGTACAGTCATGGCCAAAAGTATTGAGAATGAGACAAATAGTAATTTTTCCAAAGTTTACTGCTTCAATTTTTGTAATGGCAATTTGCATATACTCCTGAATGTCAAAGAGTGATCAGCTTAATAGCAATTACTGTACTTGCAAAGTCAATATTTGCCCAGAAAATGAACTTTAACCCCCAAAACACATTTCAACATCATTGCAGTCCTGTCTTAAAAGGAGCAGCTAACATCGTTTTAGCGATTGATCCATTAACACAGGTGTGGGTGTTGATGAGAACAGGGTTGGCGATCAATCAGTCATGATTAAGTAAGAATGACATCACTGGACACTTTAAAAGGAGGCTGGTTCTTGGTATCATTGTTTCTCTTCAGTTAACCATGGTTATCTCTAAAGAAACACATGCAGCCATCATTGCACTGCACAAAAATGGCCTAACAGGGAAGAGTATCGCAGCTACAAAGATTGCACCTCAGTCAACAATCTATCACATCATCAAGAACTTCAAGGAGAGAACTTCCATTGTTGTCAAAAAGGCTCCAGGGCGCCCAAGAAAGACCAGCAAGCGCCAGGACCGTATCTTAAAACTGTTTCAGCTGCGGGATCGGACTACCAGCAGTGCCGAGCTTGCTCAGGAATGGCAGCAGGCTGGTGTGAGTGCTTCTGCACGCACTGTGAGGCGGAGACTCTTTGAGCAAGGGCTGGTTTCAAGGAGGGCAGCAAAGAAGCCACTTCTCTCCAGAAAAAACATCAGGGACCGACTGTTATTCTGCAAAAGGTACAGGGAGTGGACTGCTGAGGACTGGGGCAAAGTCATTTTCTCTGATGAATCCCCTTTTCGATTGTTTGGGACATCTGGAAAACAGCTTATTCGGAGAAGAAGAGTTGAGCGCTACCACCAGTCTTGTCTCATGCCAACTGTAAAGCATCCTGAAACCATTCATGTGTGGGGTTGCTTCTCAGCCAAGGGAATCAGCTCACTCACAGTCTTGCCTAAAAACACAGCCATGAATAAAGAATGGTACCAGAATGTCCTCCAAGAGTAACTTCTCCCAACCGTCCAAGAGCAGTTAGGCGCCCAACAATGCCTTTTCCAGCATGATGGAGCACCTTGCCATAAAGCAAAGGTGATAACTAAATGGCTCATGGAACAAAACATAGAGATTTTGGGTCCATGGCCTGGAAACTCCCCAGATCTTAATCCCATTGAGAACTTGTGGTCAATCATCAAGAGACGGGTGGACAAACAAACACGAACAAATTCTGGCAAAATGCAAGCATTGATTATGCAAGAATGGACTGCTATCAGTCAGGATTTGGTCCAAAAGTTGATTGAGAGCATGCCAGGGAGAATTACAGAGGTCTTGAAGAAGAAGGGGCAACACTGCAAATATTGACTTGCTGCATTAACTCATTCTAACTGTCAATATAACCTATTGGTACTCATAATATGATTGCAATTATATTTCTGTATGTGATATAAACATCAGACAAGCACTAATAAAAACCAGAGGCCAGCAGATCATGTGAAAATATAATTTTGGTGTCATTCTCAAAACTTTTGGCCATGACTGTATATAAAGCAAAATAAATGACCAAAAACAAAAATGCTCCTCCACACCTTGGGCTATGTTCACACGTAGCAGTTTTGCACTTTTGCATTGCTTTCAACTGTGACAAATGCATTCACCAGGAAATGTAATTTTAACATTTTACAACCTTATCTGGCCATGTGGTGTGTGAGATATCATTAGACACATCGTGTTTCATTTATGAAGGAGGGACTCTGAAAGTCACAAAGCCTATTTTTATAGGGCCATCAGGCGGCCTTTACTATTCTTAAAGGGCCAGCAGTCGGCCCTCACTATTCTTAGAGAGCCATCAGCCGGCTATGTTTTATTATTCCCATTACTAAAGAGTGGGTCTCCTATACTGTTATTGCATATGCAGTGAGTGGCAGGGCTGCCCAAAATTTGGATGCACCCCAATACCCCTTGGAAGAGACTTAGGGGAGGGCATCCTGAAAACAATGTTCCCATTATTAGGAAGTGGGTCTCCCATTGTGTATGCCTATACAGTGAATGCAAAAATTTGGAGGCACTCCAATGCCCCTTGGAAGAGATGTGGAGGAGGGTCTCATAAAAAAATGTTCCCATTAGAAAGGAGCGGGTCCCCTATACTTGTAATGCCCATGCACTAAGTGTATGGGCTGACACACGGACCACGGTCACCCTGGTGATATGGTGGTGGAGAATGAGGATGAGGAGAAGGAGGAGTACAAGAGCAAATAGACAAAATCAGGAAGCGTATACCCATGTGTGGGTATGAAGAGGTGCATGGGAATATTCCTCCCAAAAAAAGACACTGAATTTGAGTTTATGTTACGCTGCTATCATTCGGTGGTGTTGAGAAGTCTAGCCCAATCCAGCCCTTCATTTTTATAAGAGTCAGCCTGTCAGCATTTTCAGTTGACAGGCGGATGCGCTTATCTGTTATAATTCCACCAGCGGCACCAAAAACCCGCTCTGATAAAGCGCTAGCGGCAGGGCAGGCCAGGACCTCCAAGGCATAGAGAGCCAGTTCATTGGATACCCAATAAATATAAGGCACAGAGCAATCATGGAGGACATTGGTACAGTCGGCAAGGTACTCCCTCAGCATCTTCCCAAACTTTGTACTACTTGTGAGAGTACCCTGTGCCTCAGGGCTTGTGTGATGTGAGGGGCTGAGAAAATTCTCCCAGAACTTTGACAATGTTCCCCTGCCTCTGCTGGATTGAAGTTATGTCTCTCTCGCCTGTAATCCTTGGTTGTCCAATGAACTGTGACCTCTACTGCCAGCGTTTTCAGATGGGAATTTTTTTAATAGTTCTGCAACAAGGGCCTTCTTGTACAGCCCCATTTTTGTAGACCTGTCTGCCTCACGAATAAGAGATATAAAGTCCAGACTGCTAACAGGCAAGACTTCCGTGTTCTCACCAAGACGATGACTGACCATGCTCTCCTCCTACTCCTCCTCTCTGTCCTCTGACCATCCACGCTGAACAGATGGTATGACAGCTGTGCAGGTAATACTGTCTATAGCGCAAGAAACTAGCTCCTGTTCTTCTTCCTCCTCCTCTTCCTCTTCCTCATTGTCACCCAATCCACGTTGGGATGAGATGAGGCTGGGCTGTGTGTAATCACCCTGTATGGTTCCTTGCTCCATCTCATCGTGCTCCGCCTGCAATGCATTCTTTTTGATTGTGAGCAGAGAGCATTTCAGAAGACAGAGAAGCAGGATGGTGACGCTAATTAGGGCATCATCGCCGCTCACCATCTTGGTGGAGTCCTCAAAGTTTTGGAGGATGGTGCATATGTCTGACATCCATGTCCACTCCTCAGGTCTTATGTGTGGTGTCTGAACTGAATACTGACGGCCTTGTTGATGCTGGTACTCAATAACTGCCCTCTTCTGCTCACAAATCCTTCCCAACATCTGCAGTATAAAGTTCCAACACATGGGGGCATCACACACCAGTCTGTGAGCCGGAAGCTGCAAACACTGCTGAAACACGGCAAGGGCGGCAGAAGCTGTAGCTGACTTTCTAAAATGGGCACACAGGTGGCATACTTTAACAAGCAGATCCGGCAGCTCCGGGCATGATTTGAGAAACTGCTGAACCACGAGGTTAAGCACATGGTCCAGGCATGGTACGTGTGTTAGCTCGCCTCGCCTGAGAGCCGCCACCAGGTTCCGGCCATTGTCACATACAACCATGCCTGGCTGTAGGTTCAGCGGTGTGAGCCACAGCTCTGCCTGCTCCTTCAGAGCTGTCCACAACTCTTCAGCATTGTGTGGTTTGTCACCTAAGCATATTAGCTTCAGGTCAGCCTGTTGCCGCTTGGCCGAGGCAGTGCTGCAGTGCTTCCAGCTTGTGACTGATGTGGTCATTTCAGAGATGGAGGCTGAAGAGGAGGAGGAGGCTGAGGAGGATGAGGTGCAGGATCTGTAAACTGTGGGGGCAACCCTGATTGACCTAGGGCCCGCAATTCTGGGCATCGGGAGGACGTGTTCCGTCCCAAGGTCCGACTGGGTCCTGGCTTCCTCTATGTTAACCCAGTGGGCCGTCAGCGAGATGTACCATCCCTGCCCACAAGCACTTGTTCATGTGTGCTCTGCCTCCCTCCCTCTGTGTGCTGCTGTCCTCGCTCTGCATGTTCTCTTGCCCGGTTGAGTCAGTTACTCTATCATCCACCACCTCGTCTTCCACTTTCGCACCCTGGTCCTCCTGCTGACTTTCTGGCAATTGTGTCTCATCATCGTCCACCTATTGTGACACTTTCCCACCGTTGCCTTCGTGTGACCGTTGCTGCTCAAATATTTGGGCATCACTACATGCGATCTCCTCTTGCCCCGCTTCAAGTGGACCGAGCGAGAGGCCCGAATCTATAAATGGAAAAGTGAACAGCTCTTCAAAATGTCCAAGAGTGGAATCAGTTGTCTCCGGGCACTCTGCATGATGGGAGGAAGGAGGATCAGGGTGAGGAATATGCGGTCCAGACTCACGGCTACTGAGACTTGACCGTGTGGAAGACAGGGTGGTGGAGGTGGTGGTGGCTAAGTGACTGGAAGCATTATCTGCTATCCAACCAATTACGTTTTCACACTGCTCTGTGTTCAATAGTGGTGTTTTGCGGTCCCCTATTAATTGGAACAGGAAGGTCGAGCGAGAAGATGTGAGTGTTTGTTGTGGCACAATTTCAGCTTGCCCATGGCCTCGGCCTCTGCATGCACCATCATCACCATCACGTCCAGTACCCCGTCCCTTACCACGTGCCTTGCCCATTTTAAATGGAGGACAATATCTTCCACGCTCATAACAAATGACTGAATTTGGAGCGAAGTTATATGTGATCCGTGTGATGGAGAAACCACAGTTTTAAATAGCTGGCCTGTAGGTAACTACTTTGCAAAGCAAACCGGTGCCAAAACTTTGCTGACATATTGAAAAAAAATTGGAACGGAAGCCAAAAATGGCAGCATTTTCAGCGCAATTATATGTGAATGTGATCCGTGTGATGAAGAAACCACAGTTTCAAATACCTGACCTGTAGGTAACTATTTTGAACAGCAAACCGGTGTCAAAAACTTTGACACATTAAAAAAAAATTTGAATGCAGGCCAAAAATGGCAGTATTTTTAGCGCAATTCTATGTGATCCGTGTGACGGACAAACCACAGTTTTATATAGCTGGATTTTTAGCGCTGTAATATGGAAAGGACCTGGCTGTATTCTGCAGTGCCAACAAGCAAATGGCACAGAAAAACTGTGTTCTCTGGATTGCTTTTTAAGCAAATAATGAGGATTAAGATCCAAAAAAAAAAGTATTCCTGGCCCCTGAGACCTGGGCCTTTGTCTAGAAATATCTAACAGCAGCAGAAGGCAGAACTCTTGACCTCAGTCAGTGCAGGCATACCCTCCTTCGAATGTATATGTAATCAAGAGGCAGGGAGAGCTACGGCTGTATACATCACATACTGTAGGAGACATAGAAACTGCTTCATATATACACATAGGAGACACTGTGACTGTTATATACATCAGAGACTGCTGTATACATAAGATAAGAGACACTGTGACTGTTTTATACATTACATGGGATACACTGAGACAGCTGTATACATCACATAAGAAATGCTTCAACTGCTGTATACTCATCATATCAGAGATTCTTTGACTGATTCATACATCCCATAGTAAACACTGCAACTGCGGCATACATAATATAGGAGAAACTATGATTGGTGCATATATCATAGGCAGGAGTGGGACAGAAATGCAGATCATTCTAACTTCGCCCATAAAATACATCTTGACGCTGACACTGGCCAACGTCAGGATATAAGTTAACATTGTGTATGCCAATGGGATATTCAATAGTGAATGCTGCATGCACTTAAGAATTTAACCCTTTCTCCCCAAAGCCTGTTTTTACATTCCTGGCCAAATTTTACAATTCTGTGCAGTGTCACTTTATGTGATAATAATTCTGGAACACTTCAAGGAATCCCAGTGATTCTGAGATTATTTTTCGTGACACATTGCACTTTATGTTAGTGGTAAAATTCTCAATTTTCAAGCTTTCAATTCTTATATTCATAAACCAGTTAGTTATGCTGGACAAAATAATTGATAAATAATATTTCCCATATGTCTACCTTACATCAACATCATTTTTTCAGAATTTTTTTGTTATGTAATTAAAAGCATTAAAGTTTATCAGCAATTTCTAATTTTTCCAACAAAATGTACAAAACAGTTTTTTAGGGACCACATTACGTTTGAAGTGACCTTTAGGGGCCTACATGACAGAAAATACCCAAAAGTGACAGCATTTTAAAAACTGCACCCCTCAAAGTGCTCAAAACCACATTCACCATTTTGGAAACTACACCCCTTAAGGCATCTATTTAGAGGCGTAGTGAGCAGTTTGAACCCACAGGTGCTTCTCAGAATTTCATAACGTTAAGCCGAAAAAATATTTTTTTTCCACAAACATATTCTTTTTGCTTCAAATTTTTCATTTTCACAAGGGTAACAAGAGAAAATTGACGATACAATTTGTTGCACAATTTCTCCTAAGTACACCAATACTCCATATGTGGTGGAAAACTACAGTTTGCACGCATAGCTGGGGTCAGAAAGGAAATAGCGCCTTTTGACTTTTGGAGAGCAAAATTGGCTGAAATAGATAGTGGATACCCTGCTGTGTTTGCAGAGACCCTGAGGTGACTAAACAGTGGAAACCCCCCACAAGTGACCCTTCAAGAAACTTATCTAGAGGTGTAGTGAGCACCTTGAACTCTTCTGCTTCACAGAATTTTATAACGTTGAGCCATGAAAATGAAAAAATACATTTTTTCCTAAGAAGTGTTGCTTTAACCCCAAATTTTTCATTTTCTCAAGGGTAACAGGAGAAAACATACAATACAATTTCTTCTGCAATTTGTCTTAAGAACACCGACACCCCATATGTGATGGGAAACTACTGTTTAGACACATTGCAGGGCTCAGAAGGGAAGAAGCTCCAATTGAATTCTGGAGCGCAATTTTGATTGGAACAGATTAAAATGCCATTTCACATTTAAAGAGCACCTGACATGCCAGAAGAGCAGAAACCCCACAAGTGACCCCCATTTTGGAAACTACACCTTTTGAGGAATTCATCTAGTTGTGTAATGAGCATTTTAAACCCTCAGAAGATTCACAGAATTGTATAACATTGGGCTGAGTCAATGGAAAGTTACCATTTTTTCCACTAAAATCTTACTTTGGCCCCAAGTTTTCAATTTTTCAAAAATGGCTAACAGGAGAAAATGGACCACAATATATGTTATGAATTTCTCCTGAGCACACCAATACCTCATATGTGGTCAAAAACTACTTTTGAAGCACAGTGCAAAGCTCAGAATGGAAGGAGTGCCATATTGTAGTGCACATTTTGCTGGAATGGTTTGAGGTTTTCATGTCACATTGGTAGAGCCCCTGAGGTGCCAGAACTGCACAACACCACATAAGTGACCTCATTTTTACAAACTAGACCTTTCAATGAATTCATCTAGGAGTGCAGGGATCATATTGACAACACAGAATTTTATACCATTGGGCAGTGAAGAAAAATATTTACATTTTTACCACAAAATGTTGTTTTAGCCCCAGATTTTACATTGTCACAAAGGTAAATGGATAAATATGGCACCAAAATTTGTCACATAATTTCAGCTGAACATGGGAGTAGCCCATATGGTTTGTATAGTACTGCTTTGCCACACGTCGAGACTCGGGAGGGAAGTAGCGCTATTTCACTATTGGAGAACAAATTATTGTAGATTAATTTGCGGACTCCAAATACAGAGCCTCTAAGTGCCAGAAGAGCAGAATCTCCCCTCAAGTGACTCTATTTTGGGAATTATCTCCCTCTGGGAATTTATGTACAGGTGCAGTGCGATTTTGACTCCATGGGTGTTTGACTGTTTGCCAGAAACAAACAGCACTGAATGTTGCTGAGTGAAAAGTGCAAATCTGCCATTGTAGTGCCCATACATTTTAGCACCCATTCATTGTGCCTATACTTCTAGAGACATGGACCCCGTAAGCCAGCTCTCATCACTACTGAAATGCCAAACATGGATGCTAACTGCGGTTTAAGCACACTGTGGGGCTCAAAAGGTAGGGGGCATTTGGGTTTGGGAGCACAGAATTCCATGGGTTTCTTTTGGGGGGTGAGGAGCTATAGCGCTTTTCCGGAGCCTTTGTGCTACCAGTAACATGGAAGCCCCTTAAATTTCCATGACGGATGATAGACCTGAGTGGGGAATTGCTTTTTTTGTAAATTAAGTTGAAGCTTTAAGTGGGAACATTTTACATAACATTTTGGATCACATTTATACTGTGTTCTATGCTGAGCACTTACATCAGGATTTCCATGTAAATATCCAAATGACCTGATTCAGATGAAACTCCAGAGGGATCCATTCACTATAATAAAGCACCAGAGTTACTTTGTACTCTGTCTGGCCTCTGTTCAGTAGTGTCCTTCTTTTCAGAGGTGCACAAACCTGTTGTCGACAGTGCTTGTAAGCACACAACATGGATCACAGGATAAATGTGAGTCGAGCCTTACTGCGATCTTTGTGAGGCAGAATAAACTGTAACATACCTGGCGGCGTCCTTGCATGGTGGTCCATCTCCCACTGTGCAAGAGGGCGCACTTGATCTCCTGTCCAGAATGTCTCTCTGGCTTCCCTCCATGCTGTCTGTTTGTGTCTTTCTGCTGCTTAAGGGCGGCGCCCGATCACTTCCTGCCTTTTGTACCTGCTGTGGGTCACACCCCTTGTGCGTCCTCAGCCTATTGCTGTCTGTCACCTGGTATATAGCTCAGCAGCTCCCTTCTATCCCTGCCTGAGCATAGTGTTTCCTTCAGTGTGTGCTTGCTCTCTGATGGTGCCAGGTCCCGTCTCTTGTCTCCTGCTTTTTGTATCAGTTCCCGTGTCTGAACTGAGTCCTGTATGTCTCCTGCTTTGCGGTATCAGCTCCCGTGTCTGAACTGTGTCCTGTATGTCTCCTGCTTTGCGGTATCAGCTCCCGTGTCTGAACTGAGTCCTATATGTCTCCTGCTTTGCGGTATCAGCTCCCGTGTCTGAACTGAGTCCTGTATGTCTCCTGCTTTGCGGTATCAGCTCCCGTGTCTGAACTGACTCCTTTCTGTGTATCTTGTCTGACCTGTCTGAACTCGCTCCTAGCCTGTTCCTCTCGCCTTCTAGTGGCCAATTTCCTCGACCCGCTCCTGTGTCTGGTCAGTCCTGTCTGAACACGCTCCTTGCCTGTTCGTTCCGCCTTCTAGTGGCCGATTTCCTAGACCCGCTCCTGTGTCTGGTCTGTCCTGTCTGAACACGCTCCTTGCCTGTTCGTTCCGCCTCTCTGGGGGCCGTATTCCCAGACCCGCTCCTGTATCCCTCTGCAATGTCGGTCTCCTCCGTACACTCAGTTCCAGTCTGAACTCTCTCCTGTCCTTTACCTGTTTTGCCTCTATGTCCGTTCCCTTCCTTTTTCTGCAGAGTCTGAACTCGTACCTAACTCCTGCTTGTTGTCTCTGCAAGTACTGTGTGAGTATCTGGCTCTGTCTTTCCCTTCCTGTCTGTTCCGTGTGAACAGAGCCCTGTCCTCCCTGCTCAGCCTTGTCTGCACTCTAGCTGTGCTTGCCTGTAACCCTCTGCCTGTATTGTTCCTGAGTCCCGGTGTGTACTGGGTCCTATCCCGCCTGTGTTCCTACCTGCTAGTGCCTCCCTGTCTGCACTCTAGCTGTGCTTGCCTTTACCCCCCTGCCTGCATACCCGCCTGCCTGCATACCCGCCTGCCTGCATACCAGTCGTGCCTGCCTATACCCACCAGTCTGTGTGCCAGCCTACCAGCCTGTTCCTGTATTCCCCTGTGTGGGTCAACAGCCGTGTCCGGGGTCTGTCCTGGAGTAGCACCTGGTCCCTCTGCTCGGTTCCTCCTTGGTGCACTGGCGTCGTATGCCGTCGTGCGACCCTGGTCGGATCGGGTGAATACTTAGTCACGCCCCTCCAGGCATTCACTCTCCGGCACGGTCCAGTGGAATCACTACCAATCACACGCACACGCCGCTTAGCCCGGGCGTGTGCATAACATAAACAAATCAACATCAAGCAAAGAATTGGTCCTATTTATTTTTTATGCCGCTGCTCAAATGATTATTATTTATTATTATTTATTATTATAGCGCCATTTATTCCATGGTGCTTTACATGTGAAAAATGAGGTATACATAGGAAAAACAATTGCAATAATCTTGAACAAAAACACAATGGCAAACTGGTACAGAAAGAGAGAGGACCCTGCCCGCGAGGGCTCACAATCTACAAGGGATGGGTGAGGATACAGTAGGTGAGGGTACAGCTGGTCATGCAGCGGGGTGGTATAGCGATGGTTACTGCAGGTTGTAGGCTTGTCAGAAGAGGTGGGTCTTCAGGTTCCTTTTGAAGGTTTCCAAGGTTGGCAAGAGTTTGATGCTATGGGGTAGAGAGTTCCATAATAGAGAAGATGCACAGGAGAAATCTTGTATGCGATTGTGGGAAGAGGAGATGAGAGGGGAGTAGAGAAGGAGATCTTGTGAGGATCGTAGGTTGCTTGTAGGTATGTACTGGGAGACTAGGTTACAGATGGATGGAGTGGACAGGTTGTTTATGGATTTGTATGCCATGTTTAGGGTTTTGAACTGGAGTCTCTGGGCCATGGGGAGCTAGTGAAGCGTTTGACAGAGAGGAGAGGCCGGGGAATAGCTGGGGGACAGGTGGATTAGTCGGGCTTCAGACTTTAGGATAGATTGGAGGGGTGCAAGAGTGTTGGAAGGGAGGCCACAGAGCAGGAGGTTGCAGTAGTCGAGGCGGGAGATGATGAGGGCATGCACTAGTGTTTTTGCAGATTCGTGGTTGAGGAATGTGCGGATTTGGGAGATTTTTTGAGTTGGAGTCGAAAGGAAGTGGAAAGGGCTTGGATATGTGGTTTGAAGGAGAGGTTAGAGTCCTGGGTTACCCCAAGGCAGCGAGCTTGTGGGACTAAGGAAAGTGGACAGCCATTAATTTTGATGGATAGGTCAGATGAGGGGGCTGAGTGAGATGGGGAAAAGATGATGAATTCAGTTTTATCCATATTAAGTTTTACAAATCTAGCAGAGAAGACGGATGAGATAGCGGACAGACATTGTGGGATTCTGGTTAGTAAGGAGGTGATATCAGGTCCAGAGAGGTAAAACTGTGTGTCATCAGCATAGAGATGATACTGAAAGCCGTGAGATTCTATGAGCTGTCCCAGGCCGAGGGTGTAGATTAAGAAGAGCAGAGGTCCTAGGACTGAACCTTGGGGGACACCGACAGATAGGAGCCGAGGTGAGGAGGTAGTGTGTGAGTGAGAAACACTGAAGGTCCTGTCTGTTAAGTATAATTGATCCCCCAACCACCCCCGTCCATATTAAATTGATCCCCCCGACCACATTTAACTGATCGATCCCCCCCAGCCCATAATCAATTGATCCCCCTTGTCCATATTTAATAGATTCCCCCTGTCCACTTTTACTGATCCCCAGTCCCTATTTATTTGCCTTATCCCCATCCATATTTAATTAACCCCCTGTCCATAATTAATTGATTGATTCTCCAGTCCACAATTAATTATTTCCCCAGTCCATATTTATTGATCCCCAGTCCATAGTTAATTGACACACCGTCCATACTTAATTAATCCACCTGACCTACTTAGCTGATTCCCCCGTCCATACTTGATACTTAATTAGTCCCCCGTCCATACTTAACTGATCCCCCGCCGATATCTAATTGAAAAACTTGCACATCCCTAATTGATCCCCATCCATACACCTATATATAAATATTTGTGTTTTATACTTGTATATATATACTGACTGTATCCCCATATTTAGAATGACGTCCATGTTGGCCGGAGCCGTGCAGTGTACATCTTGCGCAATGTATGCATTCCGTGAGCAACCGCTCGAGGATCCATACTGCTGCGAGAGATGTGAGCATATCGTGCACTTGGAAGCCCAAATTCTGGATCTAAGTGCTCAGATAGCGATACTGAGGAGCATCGACAACATGGAACGGAGTTTGCTGCTCACCGAGCAGACACTCAATGGGTCAATACTGGGGGTGGAGCATAGAGGGGAAGTGCAGACTGAACAGGCAGGGAGCTGGATAACAGTTAGGAGGGATAGAGGGAATAAGTATAGGAAGGCTGGTTCAGAACCGGCATTATTGGAGCACGACAGATCCTCTGACCACCGGGGGAGTGTATGCTCCAGTAATGAGGGGGAGGGGGGAAGTGTAGGGCAGGCAAGACAGGTTCTGGTAGTGGGTGACTCTATTATTAGGGGGACAGACAGGGCAATCTGTCACAAAGACCGGGATCGCCGAACGGTGTGCTGCCTCCCTGGCGCTCGAGTCCGGCACATCGCGGATCTGGTTGACAGGTTACTGGGTGGGGCTGGCGAAGACCCAGCGGTCATGGTCCACATCGGCACCAATGACAAAGTGAGTGGTAGATGGAGGGTCCTTAAAAATGATTTCAGGGACCTAGGTAGGAAGCTTAGGGCAAGGACCTCCAAGGTAGTTTTCTCAGAAATACTACCAATCCCGCGAGCCACACAGGAGCGCCAACGGGAAGTTAGGGAGGTGAATAAGTGGCTAAAGAGTTGGTGCAAAGCAGAAGGGTTTGGGTTCATGGAGAACTGGGCCGACTTCGCGGTCGGCTACAGGCTCTACCATAGGGACGGGCTGCACCTCAATGGGGAGGGTGCAGCGGTGCTGGGGAAGAAGATGGCTGATAGGTTGGAGGAGTTTTTAAACTAGAGACGGGGAGGGAAACCAAGGAAATAGGTGGGATGTGAGGCAAGCAAGGGGGAAGGGGAGAAGTGAATATAATGAGGGTGGAAAAGGGGGTGGGGATAGTACAGTTAGATCGTTAGAGAAGAATAGGATGCTAAATAACCCCAAAGTTTTATCTTGCATGCTGACCAACGCAAGAAGCCTGACCAATAAGGCGGATGAGCTGCGGGCGCTTATATCGGAGGAGAGGTATGACATCGTAGGTATAACAGAGACTTGGCTAGACGATAGCTATGACTGGGCGGTAAATTTATTAGATTATAGTTAATTTAGAAGGGACTTGAAACAGGGGAAAGGCGGAGGAGTCTGCTTATATGTAAAGTCATGTCTAAAACCTAGACTAAGGGAAGATATAGGAGAGGGAGAAGAGGGGGTCGAGTCCATGTGGGTAGAGATAGAGGGGGCTAAAAAAAATAATAAAATATTACTGGGGGTCTGCTATAAGCCACCAAATATAACAGAGGAGAATGAGAATCTGCTATTAGGACAAATAGACAAAGTAGCAAAACATAATGAAGTGATTGTAATGGGGGATTTCAACTACCCGGATATTGACTGGGAAACAGAAACCTGTAGATCTCAGAAAGGAAAAAGGTTCTTGACAAATATTAAGGATAATTATCTCTCCCAACTAGTGCAGGAACCAACGAGAGGGAAGGCCGTGTTGGACTTAATATTGACTAATAGGCCTGATAGAATAACTGAGGTACAGATAGGGGGGCACCTAGGTAATAGCGATCATAATATTATCGACTTCAAAATGCCCTTCAGTAGGGTTATCAATAAGGGAACAACAAAAACATTAAACTTTAGGAGGGCGAAGTTTGATCAGCTGATAGAAAACCTTCAACTTATTGACTGGGACAAAGTACTTAATCAATGGAATACGAATAGTAAATGGGAAACCTTCAAAAGAATTCTGAATACTCAGTGCGAGAGGTGTATACCGTATGGGAATAAAAGGGCCAGAAATAAGAGGAAACCAATATGGTTGAACAAGAACGTAAAAGGGGCGTTAAATAGCAAAAAAGAGGCATTCAAGAGATTAAAACAGGAAAGCAGTAAGGAGGCACTAATGTGTTACAAGGAAAAAACGAGAACCTGTAAAAAACAAATAAAAATAGCGAAGGAGGAAATAGAGAAACGTATTGCTAGGGAAAGTAGATCAAATCCCAAACTGTTCTTTACGTATATAAATAGTAAAAGGATTAAATCGGAAAATATTGGACCGATAAAAAGTGAGGAAGGCAAAATCATAGAGAAAGATGAGGATAAAGCTAATCTATTAAATAATTTTTCTTCGACAACTTTCACAAAGGAAATAGAACTAACAGGAGAAATGAGAAGTGACAAGCTTAATCCTCCACTAAGTATGACTAATCTAACCCAAGTTGAGGTACAGAAACGCCTCAGTAACATTAAAATAAACAAATCACCAGGACCTGATGGCATACACTCACGGGTACTAAGGGAACTAAGTAATGTGATAGACAGACCGTTATATCTTATATTTAAGGACTCTGTTGAGACTGGGTCTGTACCACTTGATTGGCGACAGGCGAATGTAGTGCCAATATTCAAAAAGGGAGCGAAAAGTGACGCCGGAAACTATCGGCCGGTGAGTCTGACGTCCGTTGTGGGCAAAATTTTTGAAAGCTTCATTAAAGAGGCAATTACGGAGCATCTTGATGCTAATAATCTTTTAAGCCCGAACCAACATGGATTCATGAGGAATCGCTCGTGCCAAACAAACCTGATTGACTTCTACGAGGAGGTTAGCTCTCGAGTAGATCAGGGGGAACCAGTGGATGTCGTGTATCTCGACTTCTCAAAAGCGTTCGATAGCGTGCCACATAATAGGTTGGTATACAAAATGAGAATGATGGGGCTGGGGGAAAATGTCTGCAAGTGGGTAGCTAACTGGCTAAAGGATAGAAGGCAGAGGGTGGTTATAAATGGAATATACTCAGATTGGGTAAGCGTCACTAGTGGGGTACCACAGGGGTCTGTACTAGGCCCAATGTTCTTTAATATCTTTATTAACGACATAGTCAACGGGATAAATAGTAAAATATCAATATTTGCAGATGACACAAAGTTATGTAAAACAATTAATACAAAAGAGGACAGTGCAGACCTACAGAGGGATTTGGATAAGCTGGGTAGGTGGAGCATTAAATGGCAAATGAGGTTTAATGAGGAGAAATGTAAGGTCATACATATGGGAAGGAAAAATGGAAGTCACCAGTACTCACTGAATGGGAAATCATTGGGGAATTCAGAGATGGAGAAGGACTTGGGCATCTTGATTGATAGCAAACTAAATTGGAGTGCCCAAAGTCAGGCGGCTGCTGTAAGGGCAAACAGGGTAATGGGATGTATCAGAAGAGGTATAGCTGCAAAGGATGAGAACATTGTTCTTCTACTGTACAAAGCACTGGTCAGACCACACTTGGAATACTGTGCGCAGTTATGGGCCCCAATATATAGAAAGGATATAAATGAGCTTGAAAAGGTACAAAGGAGGGCAACAAAATTAATAAAGGGAATGGAGGGACTGCAATACCCAGAGAGGTTGGCAAAACTAGGACTATTCAGCCTGGAAAAGAGAAGGTTGAGGGGGGACATAATAAATGTGTACAAATATGTTAGGGGACAGTATAGAGAGCTTGCCCGGGATTTGTTCAAAAGGAGGGATATTACGGTAACAAGAGGGCATTCACTAAGACTGGAAGAGAAAAGGTTTCAGCACCAGCATAGGAAGGGGTTCTTTACGGTAAGAGCAGTGAGAATATGGAATTCACTGAGTGAGGAGACGGTAATGTCGGATTCACTACACCAGTTCAAGCGGGGACTGGATGCATTTGTAGATACCAGGCAGATTTCAGCGTATACTTAAAAATAAAATAAAATAGTAGGTTGATACAGGGATTTATTCTGACTGCTGGTTTCAGAGTCGGGAGGGAATTTTTCCTCAGGTGAAGATTTGCTAAATCATTTGGGGTTTTTGCCCTCCTCTGGATCAACTTTAGCAATTACAGAACTAACAGGTCGAACTTGATGGACGCAAGTCTTTATTCGGCTTTACAAACTATGTTACTATGTTACTATGTTATTTTTTGGGTTGGTGCGATTACAGCGCTACCAGATTTATATTGTTTTTTATGTTTGGCTGCTGTCACGCACTAAAACACACTTTTTTTTTGCAAAACAACGTTTTTGCATCACCATATTTCGAGAACTATAATTTTTCTATATTTCTGCAGACAGGGTCATATTAGGACTTGTTTTTGTGGGACTAGTTGTAGTTTTTATTGGTATAATTTTCAGTCATATAACGTTTTTTTGATCGCTTTCAATTCCTATTTTTGGGAGGCAGAACAAATAAAAACCTACAATTCAGGAATTGTTTTATGTTGTGTTTTATGCCGTTCACCATGTGGAAAAAATGATAAGACAACTTTATTCTTCGGGTCAGTACGATTACAGCGATACCACATTTAAATGATTTTTTTTATGTTTTGGTGCTTTTACGCAATAAAAACAATTTTATACAAAAATAATTGTTTTCGCTCCACTCTATTCTGAGAGATATAGCTTTTTTTCCACTGATGCAGCTGTTTGGAAGCTTGATTTTTGCTGGACAAGATGTAATTTTCAGCTATACTATTTTTATGTACAGCACATGTGACTTTTTAAACGTGATTTATTCCACTTTGTGTTCACCGATCTGATGAAAAAACATATTTTTTTGCAACTTTTTTTTTCTCAGTGTTAAAAGAAGGGGTTAACCAGTGGGACAATTTTATATGTTAGATCATTCTGGACTCGGCGATACTAAATATGTATACTTTAGTTGTGATTTTTTTTTTTAAATATGTTTACAATTTTTTTCCATTTTTGTTTTACTTTTTTTATCTTGTCCCAGGATGCCAGTATGGGACACTAACTTTCCCTGCCCTGATCACTAATCTAATACTCTGCAATGCTTTAGCATAGCAGGGCATTAGATCTGTGCATCACACACAGGTAGGAGGCGTGTCAGCTCATGCTCTGAGCAGGAGCTTACAGCCACCGTACCTGGGTGACCACCATGGCCATATTTCAGCCCAGTGTCACCATGGAGGCCAACGTCACAACTCGATTGCAATCACATTATTCCAATCTGAGCCGAGAGGGAGCACCCTCCTTCTGCTATGCCGATCGCTAGCACTGATTGTGGGCGTTGCCGCAGGATGTCATAACTCTTATAGTGCTGATACATGTACATTTATGGTGGATGTTGTGAAGGGGTAAAGGTCAGCAGCGGAAAAATTGGGCTGGCAGCCAAGCCTTTTGGCCCAAGGGGAATCTGCCTAAAGGCCGGAGCAAATGATATCCCTAGGTGCTGCTGTTAATTTTTTTTGCAAGCATTCTTTGCATTTCTCCGATGCCAACCACTTTTTGATTGACATCTACGGTGGTGGCCAGAGCTGGACTGGGACTGAAATTCAGCCTTGACTTTTAAGGACACATGCCCATCCTGTCCCCGACCTCTTTCCAAATTGGGGGTCACAATTTCTAATATTACCCTGCCTGCAGGAAATCAAAATTTACTGCAACACCAATATTTCCAATAATACTGCTATATAATATTCTCCCACCTCTACACAAACTATATAGTGCTATAACCAGTGGCCTAGTCAGTAAGACTGGGGTCCTACTAGCGTATGGCATCCGATGTGAGAGCATCAGATGCGATATGCTAATGACATTCGGCTCTTGCTCTGTTGCGAGCGGGAGCCGAATGTCTGCATGAGCTCTGCATATAGCTGAATTTCACTGCCACTAAAATAGTAGGTGGCTTTTAGCAAAGTGTATCACGTTTGCGACACAAAAAAATCTCTGGTGGACTGTGGCTAGCAACAGAAAAATATATTTTTTTACTCTGAAAACAGCTGAAGTTCACCGCCGCTAACGTATAGCACAGTGTATGACATTTGCCACACAAAAAAATCTTTGGTGGACTGTGGCTAGCAGCAGAAAAAAAAAATATTTTTACTCTGAAAACAGCTGAATTCACCGCCACCAACGTAGTAGCTGACGTATAACAGAGTGTATGACGTTTGCCACACAAAAAAATCTTTGGTGGACTGCGGCTAGCAACAGGAAAAATCAATTTTTTTTTCTCTGAAAACAACTGAAGTTCACCGCCACTTACGTAGTAGCTGACGTATAGCAGAGTGTATCACGTTTGCCATACAAAAAAAACTTTTGTGCACTCTGCCTGCCAACAGAAAAAAATATTTGTTTCACTGTGCATAGAGCTGAAGTTCATCCACCAAACAAATGACAAACTGGGCTAACACAGCTTGCACTATCACATTAGCAAATGAAAAAAAAAAGGTTTTTGTGCTCTGCACTCAGAAACTCTGCACTGACAAGCTCTGCAGAGAACTGAATTTCAACCCCACAAAATCAAAAAGTGGCCTACAAGGGCTTGCTTGCTTGCTTTATCACATTAGCAAGTGCAAGAACAGATTGCAGGTATACTCCTGCATGGAGCTCAGACAGTACAACCGGTGCACAACACTGTTCTATGCCATGGGCCTTGCTCTTTGTGTCAGAATCTCAGTAATTGCACAGAAGAAAAGAAAGTGCTGCAAGGTCAATTGAACAGGTACACAGCACAGGACTTATCTACACTATCTGACTTCCAAACAAGCGCTCATCTATCTAGCTAATATCTGCGTAAACAGGCGCACACTCAACAACGTCTGTCTCCAGTAGTGACATGCTTAAAATGGCGCTGAGGGAGCATGGCCGGTTTTTAAATAGAAAGGACATGTGATTTCAGCAGCCAATTACAGAAGCCCTTGTGTCTGGACAGTGTGGATGCTTCCTGCTCTGATTGGCTACCTGCTCTTTCCTGACTTAAAGTTACTGCCTACAGGAAGAAAAAAAAATTACAAGTGCGCCGCTGATCTGACCTGTTCTAAGCTATCACTAGTCCCCCCACTCATCTACCACATCCACCCACTCATAATGCCGAAGCACTATGCTAGCAAAACAGTTAAAAATGCTGTAGTTGCTCCGCAATCACGTTCCCGCATTTATTCGTCGAACTTTGCAAATTTTTCCAAAATTTTGCTTGCATTTCCGATCACTGATCCGAATGTGTAATATTCGTGTCGAAGGCCATCCATAATCTCTCTCCTCCGTACATCTCCGAACTAATCTGCAGATATCTTGCTTCACATTATCTCCAGCCTTCCCAAGACCTCCTTCTCTCCTCCACACTTATTCGTTCCTCACCAAGTCACCTCCAAGACTTCTCCCGAATATCCCCCATCCACTGGAATTGTGTCCTCAACATGTCCGATTAGCCACCACACTTGGATACTTCAGACGGAACCTGAAAATCCATCTCTTAAAGAAAGCCTACAACCGGCAATGACCACACTGACACCTCAACACCATCGCAAGGGCCCCCTTCCCTCTGTGTTAATCTATCATTGTTAATTTGTTTACTTTAAGTGATATCTGTATTTTTCATGTTACCCCTTCTCGTGTACAGCACCATGTAATCAATGGTGCTATAGAAATAAATAATAATAATGTCATCTATCTATCTATATATCTATCTTTTTTCCTTTTTTTCAACTAGCTTTAAACAGCATTCACTGCTGAACAAAAATGAAAGTAAAAAACGCAATAAAAAACATGGCAAAAACGCAACTTGTGGCTGTGAACGCAGACCCGGTGGCTGTGAACCCTGGTAACCTTGGTAAAACTGGATCACGCAGAGTACAATTTTGCAGTCTGCATGAACTGGCGGAATCGCTGAAGTATGTCAAACTGCTGGACTGCGCTCTGCGTCACTCGGCGGCAGCGCAGTCTGGCAGTCCAACGTAACACAGCATTTCTGGCAAGTAACGTCGTTTGCAGGACTTGCAGGAGACCCAGGTGGTTGTGAAGTGATGTAACTTCACTGACGTCACTGAGGTTACATCATTTCTTAGCCGGCCGGTCTTGTGGAGCAGTGTGCCTAGCAGTGGCGGCTGCGAAAAAGTCTATGGAGCGTCATTTCTGTTCTCCATATGCTTCAGACAACATGGGACATTGTGGGATTATTGGACAACATGGGATTTGCTTTTTTTTAATAAATGGGAGAATGAGGGCATTTGTTGGGGAGTGTTTGTGTGAATAAAGGATTTTTATGTGTGTTTTTTTCTTTTTTCTTATTGGGTTAGTAATGAGGGTGTCTGACAGAAACCTCTCCATTACTAACCCCAGGGGTTAATGCCAGCTGTGATTTTTGACAAATCACAGCTGTTATTGTGAAGCCCAGCTGTGCTTGGCATCTGTAGTGCCGGCGTCCCTGCCCTCTGCTAGGCAGGGACGCTGTTCCCCTCACCGCTCTGCTCCGTGCCCGGCGTCCCTCTCCCGCTCTGCTGGCAGCGTGCGCTCCTTCCCGGCCACTGTGCTTAGGGCGCGCGCGCGCGCCCTCCCTCCCTCTTAAAGGGGCCGCGCGCGCCGTCCTAAGGAGTCCCCGGCCAATGGCCGGAGGACTTTACCATATATAAGGCACCTCCTCCAAAATGGAGGTGCCCGAGCAATGTTGTTGCACCGTTCTACTCTGCTTCAGCCCTCAGGTCCCGTTGCCAGTTACCTGCCAGATTCCTGCCAGCTTGCTGTCCTAATCCTGCCTGATTTCCTGTTACCTGCCTGCCTGCCTGAGGTCTGACGGTCTGCCTTACAACTCCGGTCAGTCTGTCTAAGGACCAACTTGCCCGCTCACCTGGGAGCGCACATCAGCTACCTGCCTGCTTGCCTGAGGTCCGACGGTCTGCCTTACAACTCCAGTCAGTCTGTCTATGGACCAGCTTGCCCGCTCACCTGGGAGCGCTTCTCCGCTACCTGCCTGCTTGCCTGCCCGGAGGCTCCGCTGTCACGTGCTGTGACCACCAGCTATTCCAGACTCTTGCCCGCTCACCTGGGAGCGCTTTTCCGCTACCTGCCTGCTTGCCTACCAGGAGGCTCCGCCGTCACGGGCTGTGACCACCTGCTATTCCAGAGACTCTCGCTTGCTCACCTGGGAGCACACTTCCTCCATCTGCCTTGCTAGCCTACCTGGAGGTTCAGCCATCACAGGTCGTACCTACCCTTTACCTAGAGACTGCCCCGGTCACTTGCCGTGACCTCCAGCCCGTTCTTCCAGAGACTGCCCCGATCACTTGCCGTGACCTCCTGCCCGTACACCCAGAGACTGTCCCGGTCACCTGCTGTGACTGCCTGCCTGGTCGCCACCCGCTCCCTTACAAGGACCGCCCCCTTGTATAGTAGCCCAGAGGTTCCGCCTCCCAGACCCGTTACAGTTTGCTCGGGCCATGGAACCCGGTGGCACCCAAGCTCCCTCGCTCTCGGACCTGTGTCATGAACTGTCCCGTCAAAGGTCCCAACAGGAGTCCATCCTGGGTCACCTGCGGAATGTCAATACTCGCCTGGACACTCTGACTGCTCCACCAACAACCTCCGCCAGTGCCATGTCTCGCAATCCGGCAGCTCCGCTGTCCACTAACACCATGATATCCTACCCCGGACCTCGGCTTTCTGCACCTCCTCGCTTCGGAGGCGACTCAGCCCAGGCTCGGGGCTTCATAAATCAGTGCACCCTGCACTTTGAACTATTGTCCCACCAGTTTAACTCCGACCGAGCCAAAATTGCATTCATCATGTCCCATCTCACCGGGGAGGCTCTGGCCTGGCTAAATCCTCTATGGGAGAGAGGAGACCCCCTGGTGTCCAACTTGCCTGCTTTTCTCACGGCTTTCCGGAAAGTCTTCGACGAACCCGGACGGAAGACCTCATCCGCATCATCGTTGCTACGCCTCCGTCAGGAAAGTCTCACCGTGGGCCAATATGCCATACGGTTCCGTACCCTTGCCTCGGAGCTGGCCTGGGATAACGACGCTCTGGTTTCCGTCTTCTGGGAGGGTCTGTCCGGCCGTATTAAAGATGAACTTGCTGGTCGGGACATTCCTACCACTCTCTATGACTTAATAACTCTTGCCACCCGGATTGACCTACGGTTCCAGGAGCGTGCCAGAGAGGTCACCCGTGAGAGGAGGTTACCACGTCTAGCTCCTACTTTTCAGAAATCCGTCACTCCTTCTGTCTCTAACCAGGTACACCCTCCTGAGCCTATGCAGGTCGACCAGACCAAGATGGTCAAGACCCGTCAGGACTTACGCCGTGCCGAGGGGACCTGCTTCTACTGTGGCAGTAAGGAGCACCGGATCCGTGCCTGCCCGGAGAGGTCGGGAAACGCCTGTGTCTAGGTTCGCTCAGAGAGGTCCACCTAGACAAGAATAAATCCTCTCCATCCCTGCTGTTGTCAGTTTCAATCGTCTACGGGGAGTACCGTTATTTCGAACTAGCCCAACTGGACTCTGGAGCAGCCGGGAATCTTATTTCACAGTCCCTGGTAGAGAAATACCGCATCCCCACCAAACCTCTGGCTGTACCCTTGTCTGTTGCTGCCGTGGATGGGGGGCTCTTACCACGCCCCATCCAACTCATCACCGAATCCGTTACTCTGCAGGTGGGAATGCTGCATTCTGAAAGTATCTCCTTCCATGTTCTGCCTGGACTCTCTCACGCCCTCTTGCTAGGCCTACCTTGGCTCCAGAAACATGCACCCATTCTTGACTGGCAGACCGGAGAAGTCCTTCGCTGGGGACAGGGCTGCCATAAGACCTGTCTGGTTCCCGTTCATCCCGTCCGTCCTTCTCCTACCCCAGCTAATCTACCTGGACTTCTGATTCCTTATTGGTCTTATGCTGATGTCTTTAATAAAAATGAGGCAGAGACACTACCCCCTCATAGACCATACGACTGCCCTATCGACCTGTTACCTGGTACTTCTCCTCCCCGTGGGCGTATTTATCCATTATCCGCTGCTGAGACCCGGTCGATGTCCGAATATATTGAGGAGAATCTGGCCAGGGGATTCATCCGGAAATCTACCTCCCCGGCGGGAGCAGGCTTCTTTTTCGTCAAAAAGAAGGACGGCTCTCTCCGTCCCTGTATAGACTATAGAGGCCTTAACCAGATCACGGTGAAGAATAAGTACCCCCTTCCGCTCATTCCGGAGTTATTCGATCGTCTGAGGGGGGCTAGAATCTTCACCAAACTGGACCTCCGTGGGGCGTACAACCTGGTTCGTATCCGTCAGGGGGATGAATGGAAGACGGCATTCAACACCCGGGACGGCCACTATGAATATCTGGTAATGCCCTTTGGCCTCTGTAACGCTCCTGCCGTCTTTCAAGAGTTGGTCAATGACATCTTCCGGGACCTTCTCTACTCCTGCGTAGTGGTGTACCTGGACGACATCTTGGTCTTCTCTCCGGATCTCCAGACTCACCGGAGGGATGTTCGTCAGGTCCTGCTCAGGCTCAGGCAGAACCATCTCTACGCTAAATATGAGAAGTGCCTCTTTGAGCAGACCTCGCTTCCGTTTCTGGGCTACATTATCTCTCAGACCGGCCTACAAATGGATCCTGAGAAACTGTCTGCCATCGAGAAATGGCCCCGACCAGAGGGGTTGAAGGCTATTCAACGGTTCCTGGGCTTCGTCAACTATTACCGCCTCTTCATCCCGCACTTCTCTTCCCGGACTGCCCCAATTTCCGCGCTCACCCGTAAGGGTACTAATCCCAAAGAGTGGCCGCCCAAAGCAGAGGAGGCCTTTCTTTCCCTAAAACAGGCCTTCTCTTCCGCCCCGGTGCTGCATCGCCCGGACGGCAACAAGCAGTTCTTCCTGGAAGTTGACGCCTCCTCCTCTGGAGCCGGAGCGGTACTTACTCAAAAATCATCTTCCGGGAGAATGGTAACTTGTGGCTTTTTCTCCAAACTCTTCTCCTCTTCTGAGCGCAACTATTCCATAGGAGACCGTGAGTTATTGGCCATCAAGCTGGCGTTGGAGGAGTGGCGTTACCTACTCGAGGGGGCTCTTCATCCGGTAATAATTTACACTGACCACAAGAACTTGGCTTACCTCCAGCATGCCCAGAGACTTAACCCGCGCCAAGCTCGGTGGTCCTTGTTTTTTTCTCGCTTTGATTTTGTTCTTCATTTTCGCCCGGCTGACAAAAACGTCAAAGCAGACGCCTTGTCCCGATCCTTTCTGGTGTCCGATCTCGAGGAAGAACCTAAACATATCATTGATCCCGCCAGAGTAATGCAGGTGGCTCCCGTGAGTCTAAATCGTCTCCCTCCCGGTAAGACGTTTGTTTCAGTACCTGATCGGGAGAAGATCCTACACTGGGGCCATTCGTCTAAACTAGCTGGCCACGCCGGTCAGAAAAAGACCCTCCAGCTTATTGCCCGACACTATTGGTGGCCTACCCTGCACAAGGACATAATAGACTTTGTTTCTGCCTGTGTGTCCTGCGCCCGCAACAAAGTCCTGAGACATCTGCCAGCCGGACGCCTCCTTCCGCTTCCTGTACCTGCTGCCCCCTGGCAGCATATAGCAATGGACTTTATAACTGATCTCCCCGTCTCTGCCGGTTGTACGGTCATTTGGGTGGTCGCTGACCGCTTTTCCAAGATGGCTCACTTTATTCCCCTGCCAGGCCTTCCGTCTGCACCCGAGCTGGCTAAAGACTTTATCCGCCACATCTTCCGTCTTCATGGCCTGCCCCTCCACATCGTGTCGGATCGTGGGGTACAGTTCACCTCACGTTTCTGGAGAGCCACTTGTAAACTACTAGACGTCACCCTGGACTTCTCTTCCGCTTACCACCCACAGTCTAATGGTCAAGTGGAGCGGATCAATCAGAACCTGACCAGTTACCTCCGGCACTTCGTTAATGCCCACCATTCTGACTGGGTGGATCTCCTACCATGGGCCGAGTTCTCTTATAATAATCACGAGAGCGAATCCTCCTCCAAATCCCCGTTTTTTGTAGTCTTTGGTCAGCATCCTCGGATTCCTTTTCCTGTCTCCACCTCTGTGGACAACCCGGCTGCGGAATCTCTCGTTAGCAAATTTTCCTCCATATGGGAGAGTACCCGGTCCGCACTCCTTCTATCATCCGAGCGTATGAAAAGACACGCTGACAAAAAACGCCTGGATCCTCCACAATTTCGTCCAGGAGATAAAGTCTGGCTCTCATCTAAATATGTTCGACTCAAGATACCTTCTTACAAGTTAGGGCCTCGGTTCATCGGTCCTCTGGAGGTCATCAGTCAGATCAACCCGGTGGCCTATAAATTGAAACTCCCGGCCAACTTACGGATCCCTAACTCCTTCCATGTATCTCTCCTCAAACCCGTGGTGCTTAACTCTTTTTCCAAGTCTACAGGTACGCCACCTGCTCCGGTTTCTGCTGAGGACGAGTTTGAGGTAGAGAACATTCTTGCCACCAAAAGGGTAAGAGGAAAGACCTTTTTTCTGGTAGATTGGAAGGGGTTTGGTCCTGAGGAGAGAACGTGGGAGCCCCGGGAGAACATCCATGCCCCTCTCATCCTAGCTAAATTTCTATCTGGCCTAAAAAAGGGGGGGCCTAAAGGGGGGGTACTGTAGTGCCGGCGTCCCTGCCCTCTGCTAGGCAGGGACGCTGTTCCCCTCACCGCTCTGCTCCGTGCCCGGCGTCCCTCTCCCGCTCTGCTGGCAGCGCGCGCTCCTTCCCGGCCACTGTGCTTAGGGCGCGCGCGCGCGCCCTCCCTCCCTCTTAAAGGGGCCGCGCGCGCCGTCCTAAGGAGTCCCCGGCCAATGGCCGGAGGACTTTACCATATATAAGGCACCTCCTCCAAAATGGAGGTGCCCGAGCAATGTTGTTGCACCGTTCTACTCTGCTTCAGCCCTCAGGTCCCGTTGCCAGTTACCTGCCAGTTACCTGCCAGATTCCTGCCAGCTTGCTGTCCTAATCCTGCCTGATTTCCTGTTACCTGCCTGCCTGCCTGAGGTCCGACGGTCTGCCTTACAACTCCGGTCAGTCTATCTAAGGACCAACTTGCCCGCTCACCTGGGAGCGCACATCAGCTACCTGCCTGCTTGCCTGAGATCCGACGGTCTGCCTTACAACTCCGGTCAGTCTGTCTATGGACCAGCTTGCCCGCTCACCTGGGAGCGCTTCTCCGCTACCTGCCTGCTTGCCTGCCCGGAGGCTCCGCTGTCACGTGCTGTGACCACCAACTATTCCAGACTCTTGCCCGCTCACCTGGGAGCGCTTCTCCGCTACCTGCCTGCTTGCCTACCGGGAGGCTCCGCCGTCACGGGCTGTGACCACCTGCTATTCCAGAGACTCTCGCTTGCTCACCTGGGAGCACACTTCCTCCATCTGCCTTGCTAGCCTACCTGGAGGTTCAGCCATCACAGGTCGTACCTACCCTTTACCTAGAGACTGCCCCGGTCACTTGCCGTGACCTCCAGCCCGTTCTTCCAGAGACTGCCCCGATCACTTGCCGTGACCTCCTGCCCGTACACCCAGAGACTGTCCCGGTCACCTGCTGTGACTGCCTGCCTGGTCGCCACCCGCTCCCTTACAAGGACCACCCCCTTGTATAGTAGCCCAGAGGTTCCGCCTCCCAGACCCGTTACAGCATCACAGACCCAGAAGGGTGTATTGAAGGATTCCTCCACAAGAGGCCCCCATACCCATTCACACATCTCCACCTTCCACCTCAGACCACCAGAGGGAGCTCCTTAGGGAGATATATAAGGGAAGGTGGAGCCAGGCAGCAGTTAGTCTGTTGATGAGTTCCTGCAGAGCGAGACACAGAAACAGGTCAGTCTGTAGTGGAGCTCAGTGACTCAGCAATTCCTCTGAGAGTTCAGTTGGTGCAAGCCTGAATACAGAGTGGAGTCCAGACTCAGGTGTAGCTCAGTGAGGTGAGCTGTAGGTGTGCCAGCGCCATAAAATCGGTGAATCGCGGCACGCTGCCGTTTGTGTGAGTAGCCTATTGAGGGTCCGAGTAGGCCGAAGGCGAAGGAGTAGAGAGTTAGTACATAGGGGGCAGAGGAGCTTAACTAGCTCACCCCGAAGGAGAATCAGTTACCGGACACCGGGTCCGAAGCTTGCCGGGATCTCCACGACCCAGTAAGATAAACCGGAATCCCTGGAGAACTACAGGTCCCAGGATCACTAAAGTGCTGATACGTACCAGAGCCAGGACACACATAGGCCCCGTAAGTCAGGAGCGTGCACTCCAAGAGAAGGCCCTACCACAAGGTCAGCCAGCGCAGGACAGAGACAAAGTTAGGCCTAGCTCCAGGCAGGTCAGAAACTTATTATACAGCAGCAAGAACCAGGAGGCCCAAAACTGCTCATTGGGGAGGATCCGGACATACACCCTTCACCCTACAGTGCTCCGGGGAGTGCCTGAAATTCCACCAGTAAAAGGTACTGAAGTGACTATCGTGTCCGTCCCTGTTCTTGCTCTGGCCCGGTGTAGTCTCTTAATCCTGCATCCCCGTTCCTATACTGCCCTGAGGCCCAGCTCTACCTGTGGAGAGCAATACCATCAAGCTGCCCTATCATCAGCCGCAGTGGTCCGTGCAGCGCTGGTGATCCTCACCAGAAACTACAGGTGGCGTCACAAACTCTTTCTTTTATAAACGTAACCCAAAACATCAACCCCTTTTTAAAGAGAGGCCCAGGGTACGGGCCTGGGAGCCGACCATCGCGACATCCCTAAAGGCCAGGCTAAAGGCCCGGGTACTGAGTTGTCCCCCATCTTCCCCTGGGCTAGTCATTATCAACCCCAAATCCCACTACCCCGATTACCATTGTACCAGGGCAATCGGGAAGAGCTGAGACAGGGAGCAAGAATTGGCACATCTAATGTGATGTGCCTGTTCTGGAGTGGCTGTGGGCTGGTATTTTTAGGCTGGGAAGGGGCCAATAACCATGAACCTTACCAGCCTGTTAATATTAGCCCGCTGCTGTCTGCTTTGCCTTAGCTCGTTATTAAAAATAGAGGGGACATACGTCATTTTTTTTAATTATTTATTTGTTGCAAAAAATTACAGGGAAATACGATGAGAGATTGTGCTTTTTTTTCCTTTTTTTGCCTTATATACAAGTCATTCTACAAGAAAGAGAAAGTTTCCTAACCTTTTTTCCTGTAAAATCCATTTTATCTTCGGTTTTGTATGTTTTATTATCAGTCCGTAAAAGTGGCTTAATACTCTGACAACATTGTTCCCAGCAGCGACCTGGGAGTCAGAGAGGCATCCAGGGGTCTTCCCCATGCTGTTCCCATTCCATTTCCATTGTTTACATCCATTTCAGGAATTTTACGGTCCCCCAGACCACTTGGTAGGATCTGCCAGAAAAATTTTCTAGTTTCCCATTGACTTACGTTATGCTCATTACTCGAAACAAGCACTCAAGCATTACGATTTACTCGATTCGAGTAATGAACACCCGAACATTTTAGTGCTCGCCCATCACTAATAGTAACATAGTAAGGTTAAAACAAACAGAAGTTCATCTACTGTAGTTCAACCTATTATCTGACGGTGTTGATCCAGAGGAAGGTAAAACCCCACTGAGGCAGTAACCAATTTTCCTACTGTTGATTTTCCATAATATTTTATTGAGTGCAAGACCCTTATAAATCATAGCAAGTTTGTAATTACTGTAGACTATTCTTAAATAAAGAATAAGAATATACTGCACATCACTTCTTCAAATGTATTTTTATAAATATATAAAATGAGTAATGCACCTCTAGCATCTTAGAGTGTAGCCAGTGATTCTTGGTACAGATGTCACAAAATTAAATGAAGGACTGAGCGAAGAATTTGTAAAGCAGAGATTTCACAATAACTCACTTTGGAGTTGACCTGTCAGCTTTTTGTATTGCCAAGAAAAAAAAAACTACTCTTTCTAATCTAGATGCCTTCTTATCATGTGCCAACTGTCTTTTCTGTTTAATAACAAAATCCTGTCTTTACTCCATGTGCCTTCAAGAGTCAGTCACACAATAAGTTTCATCTCCACCCTCCACAGTCTTCATTGTGTTATTGATTGACACTGGAAGCCACCAACGATGGTGGGAGTATCTTATTCTTCACAGTAACCCATGTGCATACTTTGAACTAAGGGAGGATATGTCAGCTTTGCAGTGACTGAACTAATTGAATTATTAGTTAACATCACTTTATTTAACTAAAATTAGATAATGACACTATTAAAGGTTTTGCAGTATCTTAAAATTATGAATTTTGTATCAACTATAATGATTACTTGGCACACTTGTACATGTATTGTTGAGAGATTGTTCATTACAACTGTAAAGACGGTACTTATTATTGCTATTACTAATATAATTATCCTATTAAAGAACTGTAGATATATGTCTTAAACATAACCCATATGGATATAAATAGTGGCATACATACTCTCACACAAATTTATATACCTTAACCTGTAATCTGAATTATTGATAAGTGAAATAATATGTGCCTTTCGATTTTAATATTAAACAGTAGCAGGACAAAGGCCCTTTAGGCACAGGAAAGTCAATTTCCTGTCTTGTTTAAATTATCTCTGTATATTGTAAAATTCTTTCTACCGAGATGTATGGCAAATTAGCATTTTTAAAATTTATCTTCTAACTTTTTTTTTAATTTTAATATACATATATTTTTTATGCTGCTGAATAAATGATAAGGTGAATGAAAACGTTTTGTGTCCAGAATGAGCAATAATTTTGTTCAAATATAATGATTTTTATCACTGCTATATGTTGGATTGTACTGCACTGGATTTTATTGTAGTTCTGCAACTCAGGCCTAAAATTCTTCATTAACAAGGTAAATACCTGTTGCAAATAATAGATTTGTTGCAATTATTGCAATTGATGGTGAAATTGGTTTAAAGGGGTTTTCCATCTTTGATAAGGCGGAAAAAATCCAGCGCCTAAGAGCTTCATAAAATCAGATATGTATAAAAGTAGTATACAGAAAAAGTGCCAACCACATTGGGATAGATATTAGTTGCAAACACTAACAGCTTCCCCAATGGGGTTGGGACTTTTCTGTATACTACTTTTATACGTATCTAATAAAGTTGATGATTTTATGAAGCTCTTAGGCGCTGGATTTTTTCCGAGCCTCGGACTTCAAAGCGGGTGAGCTGACTCTTTCATATTTTTTTTTTCACCTTTGGGGATAATTTATTTTTCTTGCTTAAATTAATGCAATTGGGGCTAAAAAATATTTTTTGCAATTGGGTTTCATTAAAAATGTTGCATCATTTGCCTCCTATAGTCACTGTATTATACTGCTTATTGCTGGCTGCTTAATGAGGTAATGGGGATGGGAACATTATCTATATTTTAACAGGTGTGTTGGGGATATGATTTTGTGGCACTTACTATTATATAGGCATGACAGGCTCTTGTTAGAGCAGCTTTCCTCTAAACAGTGGCTACTGGTGGAGGAGCATGTGACCAGACCTGTCAATCAGTTTCCTCCAGTAGAAAAGTAGTTTTCTCATGTGAGCTTTTCAATTGGACATAGCTATTGGACAGGTTATTTAATGGACAGGAGAGCTGTGCAGTCTGAGAGGAAAGCTCCACTCATCCCTACCCACAATGATTAGACCACCATAGTTATAATCATGGTGACCTAGGTTACGGCCCAACACAGATGTGTTTTGCCCCCCTACCTGTGCTGAACTCCTAGCTATGACCCACTGTTTCATTAAATACAAAAACATTTCCTATATACGGGTAAGGGGTTTAGTTAAATGGTGATGACTGAAGAAAGCAAATTGTAAAAGGATTCATAATTAACTGCAGAGTTATGTATTGACTTTCATTAAGTCAGTTATTCACAAAGAATTCTTGAAGAATGATTGTGGCCTTTTTTAACTTTCTATGCAAATCTTGTTTCTGTAATCTCCATTATTTGGACAACAGTTATTACTTTTCTTACAGTGTAATAATACACGTATGTGGGAGTAAAACTGTTGAATTCAAATGTTAATGTTTTAAACATTATCTAAAATAATAGTTTTTCTTTTTCTCTATAATAATCCCTCCCATAAGCTCAACTAATCCAAATATTTATAATGCCAGACTGAAGATAATTTCTCTGAATGTTTTCTGTGAAGCTACCATGGATAAGTCATGCTCCGTATGCTATATCGTCTGTCTGATATCTTTTACAGAAAAAAATGTTTTCATATTCACTTGTACAGCATCTTAATGTTAATTTTCCGTACAGTATTAAAAACAAAATTTGAATTAAGAATTTGTTTTAATCATTTTATGAGAATACATTCAGTGTATGAACGGTGGAAGTAATCTATAGGTCCACGTAGACCCAATGGAAGCCAAAAAGGGGTCCTTCTGGTCTATTTCAGGCTGGTAATGTTTTTGTGTCTCTATATAAAAGTACAGCAGACATCACTAAAAAAGTAGAAGCACAACATAAAAAAAAACATAATAACATGGGTAAGAGTTTGATTGCTTTTAAAACCAGCTCTAACAGCACCAGTAATGCTGAGCAGTGGAACCAAACGAAAGTCACATTTGGTCTCCTTTGCAATCTCTGGGAAGTGTATGTCCCATCTTTCATCTCAATCACAGCAGGATATATAGCCTCTGTCAGTACAGCAATCATCTAGAGTCAGCATTCTGCTCAATTCACCTCCTCTAGTGCCATAATGGTTAATGTTGTGCAGAGCAAAATTTCCAATCAGTCAATGACACTTGTTTCTATTGTATCCAAAAGTTCCTTAACACACCGCATCCTGTGACTAAGGAACATACTACACCAAAAAAACTTTCAGTTGATATTTTGGAAGACATAAACAGTAGTGTTGAGCATTCCGATACTGAAATATCGGGTATCGGCCGATATTCGCGGTATCAGAATTCCGATACTTAATTCCAATTCTTTTGCAATATCGTATACCGGAATCGGAAGTTCCCATAATGCAATGAGCCATTTTCATTTTATTCAGCCAATGAGGATCCTAAGAAGTGTGGGCAAATCCTGTTAGGCATGTAGGCATCTTAACTAATGGCATGGCTGTGATTGGCTGCTGAAATGATGTCATGATGCACTATAAAAGCCGCCGCCGCCATTTTGAGCTCACTCTGCTGTGAATTCAGTTAGGGATAGGATGCTGTTGTTCTGAGGGACAGTTTTAGCTACCTATTTGGTCTATTCTGCTTTACTCAAGCTACTTTATAAATCGCTGTGCCTTGCAGTGCTAGTGCACAGTTGTCTGTGCTGTTCACTGCTTTCTGCAAGGTCTGGTGTGTGAGTGCAGCTCACCCTGTAGTGTGTGCTTCAGCCACGTCTGGTTGTAGTGCACTCAGTGTGTGTCACTGCCTCATACATTGTCCTTTTTTGCCAATTCATAATTTTTCCTGATCTCTCCTATTAGTGTGGTGGTTCCATCCGTATTCAGCTAAATTTGTTCCAAACACACTATATAGGAGTAGATAGAGAAATTTTTTTGGCCTTGCAGCGCTAGTGCACAGTGCTCTGCATCTGTACTGTTCACCGCTGTCTGCAAGGTCTGGTGTGTGAGTGCAGCTCACCCTGTAGTGTGTGCTTCAACCACGTCTGGTTGTAGTGCACTCAGTGTGTGTCACTGCCTCATACATTGTCCTTTTTTGCCAATTCATAATTTTTCCTGATATCTCCTATTAGTGTGGTGGTTCCATCCGTATTCAGCTAAATTGGTTCCAAACACACTATATAGGAGTAGATAGAGAAATTTTTTTGGCCTTGCAGCGCTAGTGCACAGTGCTCTGCATCTGTACTGTTCACCGCTGTCTGCAAGGTCTGGTGTGTGAGTGCAGCTCACCCTGTAGTGTGTGCTTCAACCACGTCTGCTTGTAGTGCACTCAGTGTGTGTCACTGCCTCATACATTGTCCTTTTTTGCCAATTCATAATTTTTCCTGATTTCTCCTATTAGTGTGGTGGTTCCATCCGTATTCAGCTAAATTGGTTCCTAACACACTTTATAGGAGTAGTTAGAGGAGCCTTTCTGCAGCATTGGGCCCTGCAGCCCCAGCCAGATTAGTATTAGCCTATTTTTTGCAGCCTCATCTATTGCATTGTAGGTTACCTTCCTACATTGTAATAGCTACAAAAAGTTTGTGATACTATCGTTATTACATCTTTAGGCACATCCAGTGTCTTTTTGTGACAAAAAAAACCTAAATAAAGTTCACCAAACACTCCACTTTACAGTTGTGTAGGCCACATTAGCTCATATTAAAGTCTAGTCCACACTTTATAAAATTAGTGTTTCTTATACCTGTTAGCAGCTGTTCAGGAATAAGCACACTAAGCCCTTAGTACTTTTCTGCCTATCTTTATCAGTCTACCAAGATGAAGAAGGCAGGGAGTAAGGCATGTGGTCGTGGGCGTGGGCGTGGAGTTTCTGCAGGGAGAGGACGTGAGGATTCTGTGCCTGCAGGGAGAGGACGTGGGGATTCTGTGCCTGCTGCGGGCACCAGTGACTCAGCATCCCCCAGTTTTACCAGGGAACAGTCCTTTATGCGCAGCTTTGTAGGAGCTAGCTGTACCCCACTGCTACGGGAGGACCAAATTGAAGCCGTTGTCGGATGGATGGCAGCTAACTCATCGACTTCAATTAGTTCCAGATCCTCTCAGGTCCTGAGCACTGAAGAGCACCCATCTGTCTCTTCACCACCTGCCAAATTGCCCAGGCAGTCAGAGAGCCCTGGACAGGAGCCATCTCTACTTCTGTTCTCTGAATCTCTTGGCTTGGAAAGAGGGGGCCAGCCAAGCAGAATTCGAGAATTTGAAGAAGAGGTAGTATGCAGTGATGCGCAACCGTTTTGTCTCTCTGAATCTGAAGAGGCGGGTGGGCCAGTGCCTATAGTCAGCAGCACACCTCAGTACGCATCTGATGATGAGACTCAGGTGCCACTTTCTGGTGCGTACTGTGCTGTCGAGACTACCCAGGAGAAGCAGTTGTTTGAAGAGGGTGGTGTAGATGATGAGGTCCTTGACCCATCATGGCGTGAGGGACAGGAAGGTGGTGGGAGCAGCTCTGAGGAAGAGATTCCCCGAACAGCCCAAAAAGGAGGGAGAGGGAGGGGGCAAACTTGGTTGCCTGTAGCCTCCACTTCGGCACCCATTAGGAGCATGGCTCTTCCAAAATCCAAAGCGGGCGCTCCCAAGACTTGCAGTGCCTGGTCCTTTTTTGACACAGTTGCAGATGACATTTGCTTTGTCAAATGCAAGCTGTGTAATCAGAAGGTGAAAAGAGGGAAAAGTGTCAGCAACCTCAATACCACAAATATGTGGAAACATGTGCGGACCAAGCACGTGGTGGAGTTACAAAAACACACTGAAGACCTAGGCCAACCTACAGCGCCACCTACCACCTCTTCAGCTCGTGTTGTAGCCTCTTCCTCCAGCTCACACACAGCTGGTTCGGCTTCCTCACAGGATCGCCATGGAAGAATCTCTGGCACTGTTGTACAGAGACACAGTGTAATTCCACCCACAGCACCACTTTCCCAGTCATCCTCACACTCCCAGGCCAGTCTACAGCCATCGTTAGCACAGGCATGGGAGAAAAGGCGCCCATACTCGGCAAACCACCCCCGAGCACAGGCTCTGAATGCTGGCATTGCTAAACTACTGGCCCTTGAAATGCTATCATTCAGGCTGGTGGAGACTGACACATTCCGTAACTTTATGGCATTGGCAGTCCCACAATACAACGTGCCCAGCCGCTTTTATTTCAGCAGGCAAGCCGTCCCTGCCCTGCAACATCATGTGGAGGGAAAAATTAAACATGCGCTACAAAACGCCGTCAGTAGCAAGGTCCACCTGACCACCGATGCGTGGACCAGTAAGCATGAACAGGGACGATACCTTTCCCTCACTGCCCATTGGGTAAATGTTGTGGAGCCGGGTACAGATCTTGAGAGTGGCGCTGTACGTGTTCTGCCAACTCCAAGGATTGCAGGAATCCAGTCTGTACACATTGACTCCTCCTCATACTCCAGTTCCTCTGAATCAGCGCTGCAGGAGCCGTCACGGTCTACCTCCACATCGACCCGTGAACGGTTACCTGTTATGGTGACCAATATGAGCACAGCCGTGGCCAAACATCAACAGGCCGTATTAAAATTAATTTCTTTGGGGAATCGAAGCCACACAGCGCAGGAGCTCTGGAATGCCATCAAGCAGCAGAGCGACGTGTGGTTTGTGCCAGCGAATCTCCAGCCAGGCATGGTAGTGTGTGACAATGGCCGAAATCTGGTGGCAGCTCTGGGCCTAGGCAACCTCACTCACATCCCATGTCTGGCACATGTGCTCAAATTGGTCGTGCAGAGTTTTTTGAGGGACTATCCGGATCTTGATGCACTGCTTCACAAGGTCCGCATAGAGTGCGCTCACTTGCGGCGTTCCAGCAATGCAAGATCACGCATTGCAGCTCTGCAGCGCCGATTACGTCTACCGGAGCATCGCATCATATGTGACCTACCCACCAGGTGGAATTCAACGTTACATATGTTGGAGAGGTTGTGTGAGCAGCAGGCAGCAGTAATGGAGTACCAGCTGCAGCAGGCGCAAAGAAGTCGCAGTGCGCGCTGTTCACACTTCACCACCACTGAGTGGGCCTCTATGAAGGACATTTGCCACGTTTTGCTTGCCTTCGATTATTCCACGCGGATGGCGAGTGCAGATGATGCACTAGTCAGCATGACTATCCCCCTTATCTTCCTGCTTGAAAAAACACTGCAAGCACTAAGGGACGAGGTTTTGGAAGAGGTGGAGGATGAGGAGTCACAAATGCCATCTGCTTCTCTACAGTCTGCGCAACGTGGTTCCTCACAAAGGCCTAGGCAGGGGACACTTTGTGAGGAGGATGAGGAGGAGTCAATGGATGAGGAAGACATCTGTCCAGAGGAGGGAGGTACACAATGCTCTAGTAGTCAGTATCTAGAGTGAGGGTGGGGTGATGCAGAGCAGGCAGAGATCACGCCTCAAGCAGGGGACAGCGTTTCTTGGCCAGTTGGCAGTCTGCAGCACATGGTTGATTTCATGCTGCAGTGCCTGAGAAACGACCGCCGCATCGCCCACATTCTCAACACGGCTGATTATTGGGTGTCCACCCTCCTAGATCCTCGCTACCGGGACAACTTACAAAGCCTCATAACACCGTTGAACCGGGAGCGTAAAATGCGGGAGTACCAAGACGTACTGGTGCATTCCATCATGTTCTCCATTCCAACCGAGAGCAGTGCTAGTGCTTTACAAAGCAGATCAGTGCGTCGAGGCAGTGGAGGAAGCTCTGCACAAAGAGGGAGCTGAAGCAGCGCCTCAGCACAAGGCAAGACCAGTATGGCCGAAATGTGGCAAAGTTTTGTGTCCCCGCCGCCACAAATGTCTACACCATCACAGACGGCTCCAGTCAGCAGGAGGCAACGTTTCCGTCAGATGGTGACAGACTACATGTCTTGCCCTCTTAGTGTACTCCCAGATGGCTCTTCTCCCTTCAAGTTTTGGGTCTGTAAGCTAGATACATGGCCAGAGCTAAGTCAGTATGCATTGGAGGTGCTAGCTTGCCCTGCTGCTAGTGTATTATCGGAACGCGTCTTTAGTGCCGCAGGTGGTGTACTAACAGACCGTCGCATGCGACTATCCTCCGATAACGTTGACCGGCTTACTTTTCTCAAAATGAACAAGGCCTGGATCTCTCATGAATTTGCCAGTCCTCTTCCAGAATAAATAATTGTTGGCAAAAGTATCCAAGTCTCCTGTTCTGTTCATGTTTCTACCACCTGAACTGTAATCCCTGAGCTCCAACACCACCAGTTGGCGCTCGGAAGTGCCGTCTGCACAGTCAACACTTGCTGCCGTGTCATTGGGGTTCAGTAACGTCAGCTGTTCCCCTGCTGTGCGGATGGCAATTTCTCCTGCTCTGTCCACATTCTCACTACTACAGATTTTAAAGTTGCTCCAATTACACCTCTGGCTCCTCTGTTTTCAGTATTATACCTGAGCTCCAACACCGCCAGTTGGCGCTTGGAAGTGCCGTCTGCACAGTCAACACTTGCTGCCATGTCATTGTGGTTCAGTAACGTCAGCTGTTCCCCTGCTGTGCGGACGGCAATTTCTCCTGCTCTGTCCACATTCTCACTACTACAGATTTTAAAGTTGCTCCAATTACACCTCTGGCTCCTCTGTTTTCAGTATTATCCCTGAGCTCCAACACCGCCAGTTGGTGCTCGGAAGTGCCGTCTGCACAGTCAACACTTGCTGCCGTGTTATTGGGGTTCAGTAACGTCAGCTGTTCCCCTGCTGTGCGGACGGCAATTTCTCCTGCTCTGTCCACATTCTCACTACTACTTATTTTAAAGTTGCTCCAATTACACCTCTGGCTCCTCTGTTTTCAGTATTATCCCTGAGCTCCAAAACCGCCAGTTGGCGCTCGGAAGTGCCGTCTGCACAGTCAACACTTGCTGCCATGTTATTGGGGTTCAGTAATGTCAGCTGTTCCCCTGCTGTGCGGACGGCACTTTCTCCTGCTCTGTCCACATCCACTGTACTACTGATTTAAAATCTCCTCCAAATACACCTCTGGCTCCTCTGTTTTCAGTATTATCCCTGAGCTCCAACACCGCCAGTTGGCGCTCGGAAGTGTCGTCTGCACAGTCAACACTTGCTGCCATGTTATTGGGGTTCAGTAACGTCAGCTGTTCCCCTGCTGTGCGGACGGCAATTTCTCCTGCTCTGTCCACATTCTCACTACTACAGATTTTAAAGTTGCTCCAATTACACCTCTGGCTCCTCTGTTTTCAGTATTATCCCTGAGCTCCAACACCGCCAGTTGGCACTCGGAAGTGCCGTCTGCACAGTCAACACTTGCTGCCATTTCATTGGGGTTCAGTAACATCAGCTGTTCCCCTGCTGTGCGGACGGCAATTTCTCCTGCTCTGTCCACATCCACTGTACTACTGATTAAAAACCTCCTCCAAATACACTTCTGGCTCCTCTGTTTTCAGTATTATCCCTGAGCTCCAACACCGCCAGTTGGCGCTCGGAAGTGCCGTCTGCACAGTCAACACTTGCTGCCATTTCATTGGGGTTCAGTAACGTCAGCTGTTCCCCTGCTGTGCGGACGGCAATTTCTCCTGCTCTGTCCACATTCTCACTACTACAGATTTTAAAGTTGCTCCAATTACACCTCTGGCTCCTCTGTTTTCAGTATTATCCCTGAGCTCCAACACGCCAGTTGGCCCTTGGAAGTGCCATCTGCACAGTCAACACTTGCTGCCGTGTTATTGGGGTTCAGTAACGTCAGCTGTTCCCCTGCTGTGCGGACGGCAATTTCTCCTGCTCTGTCCACATCCTCTGTACTACTGATTTAAAACCTCCTCCAAATACACCTCTGGCTCCTCTGTTTTCAGTATTATCTCTGAGCTCCAACACCGCCAGTTGGCGCTCGGAAGTGCCATCTGCACAGTCAACACTTGCTGCCGTGTTATTGGGGTTCGGTAACGTCAGCTGTTCCCCTGCTGTGCGGACGGCAATTTCTCCTGCTTTGTCCACATCCACTGTACTACTGATTTAAAACCTCCTCCAAATACACCTCTGGCTCCTCTGTTTTTAGTATTTACCCTGGGCTCCAATACCGCTAGTTGCTGCTCAGAAGTGCCGTCTGCACAGTCAACGGTTGCTCCAGTGTTATTGGGGTTCAGTAACGTCAGCTGTTCCCCTGCTGTGTGTCCGGAAAATTCTCCTGCTTTGTCCATATCCACTGTACTACTGATTTAAAACTTGCTCCAATTACACCTCTGGCTCCACTCTGTTTTTAGTATTTACCCTGGGTTCCAGCACCGCCAGCTGGTTCTCGGTAGTTCCATTTGCTCTTGTACCTTCTACCACCCATCCGGGTTCCAGTACCGTCAGCTGGTTCTCGGCAGTGCCTTTGGATTAGGTGCCTCCTTCTCGGTATCCAAGTTCCACCAACGTCTGCTGGTTCTTGGTAGTGCTTTCTGGCACAGGTACCTCCTGCTTAGTAACCGAGTTCCAGTACCGTCAGCTGGTCCTCGGTAGTTCCATTTGCTCTTCTACCTTCTACTACCCATCCGGGTTCCAGTACCGTCAGCTGGTTCTCGGCAGTGACTTTGGCATGGGTACTCCCTCCTGCCCAGCCTGGTTCCAGCACGCCAGCTGTTTCCGGGTAGTGTCAACGTCACTTTGCCTCCAATGCGTTGTCCTGTCGTGTTGCGGTCGGGTTAGCCGACTCTATGGTGCCTGCAGTTTAGGTGACTCCTATGTGGGCTGCGGGATCAGGCAATGAAGGCTGGTTCCATAGTGCCAATAGGACAAGCACCCCCTGTAGGATTGTGGGTTTTGGTAACTGCGGCCGGCTCGCGGCCTTGAACTTTTTTTTACATGGGTACCTTCTGCTACCCATCTGGGTTCCAGTACCGTCAGCTGGTTCTCGGCATTGTCTTTGGATTAGGTGCCTCCTTCTTGGTATCCAAGTTCCACCAACGTCTGCTGGTCCTTGGTAGTGCTTTCTGGCACAGGTACCTCCTGCTTAGTAACCGAGTTCCAGTACCGTCAGCTGGTCTTCGGCAGTTCCATTGGCTCTTGTACCTTCTACTATCCATTCAGGTTCCAGTACCGTCAGCTGGTTCTCGGCAGTGTCTTTGGCACGGGTACTCCCTCCTGCCCAGCCTGGTTCCAGCACGCCAGCTGTTTCTGGGTAGTGTCAACGTCACTTTGCCTCCAATGCGTTGTCCTGTCGTGTTGCGGTCGGGTTAGCCGACTCTATGGTGCCTGCAGTTTAGGTGACTCCTATGTGGGCTGCGGGATCAGGCAATGAAGGCTGGTTCCATAGTGCCAATAGGACAAGCACCCCCTGTAGGACTGTGGGTTTTGGTAACTGCGGCCGGCTCGCGGCCTTGAACTTTTTTTTACATGGGTACCTTCTGCTACCCATCCAAGTTCCAGTACCGTCAGCTGGTTCTTGGCAGTGCCTTTGGATTAGGTGCCTCCTTCTCGGTATCCAAGTTCCACCAACGTCTGCTGGTCCTTGGTAGTGCTTTCTGGCACAGGTACCTCCTGCTTAGTAACCGAGTTCCAGTACCGTCAGCTGGTCTTCGGCAGTTCCATTGGCTCTTGTACCTTCTACTACCCATCCGGGTTCCAGTACCGTCAGCTGGTTCTCGGCAGTGTCTTTGGCATGGGTACTCCCTCCTGCTCAGCCTGGTTCCAGCACGCCAGCTGTTTCTGGGTAGTGTCAACGTCACTTTGCCTCCAATGCGTTGTCCTGTCGTGTTGCGGTCGGGTTAGCCGACTCTATGGTGCCTGCAGTTTAGGTGACTCCTATGTGGGCTGCGGGATCTGGCAATGAAGGCTGGTTCCATAGTGCCTATAGGACAAGCACCCCCTGTAGGACTGTGGGTTTTGGTAACTGCGGCTGGCTCGCGGCCTTGAACTTATTTTTACATGGGTACCTTCTGCTACCCATCCGGGTTCCAGTACCGTCAGCTGGTTCTCGGCAGTGCCTTTGGATTAGGTGCCTCCTTCTCGGTATCCAAGTTCCACCAACGTCTGCTGGTCCTTGGTAGTGCTTTCTGGCACAGGTACCTCCTGCTTAGTAACCGAGTTCCAGTACCTTCAGCTGGTCTTCGGCAGTTCCATTGGCTCTTGTACCTTCTGCTACCCATCCGGGTTCCAGTACCGTCAGCTGGTCCTCGGTAGTTCCATTTGCTCTTGTACCTTCTACTACCCATCCGGGTTCCAGTACCATCAGCTGGTTCTCGGCAGTGACTTTGGCATGGGTACTCCCTCCTGCCCAGCCTGGTTCCAGCATGCCAGCTGTTTCCGGGTAGTGTCAACGTCACTTTGCCTCCAATGCGTTGTCCTGTCGTGTTGCGGTCGGGTTAGCCGATTCTATGGTGCCTGCAGTTTAGGTGACTCCTATGTGGGCTGCGGGATCTGGCAATGAATGCTGGTTCCATAGTGCCAATAGGACAAGCACCCCCTGTAGGACTGTTGGTTTTGGTAACTGCGGCCGGCTCGCGGCCTTGAACTTTTTTTTACATGGGTACCTTCTGCTACCCATCCGGGTTCCAGTACCGTCAGCTGGTTCTCGGCAGTGCCTTTGGATTAGGTGCCTCCTTCTCGGTATCCAAGTTCCACCAACGTCTGCTGGTCCTTGGTAGTGCTTTCTGGCCCAGGTACCTCCTGCTTAGTAACCGAGTTCCAGTACCGTCAGCTGGTCTTCGGCAGTTCCATTGGCTCTTGTACCTTCTACTACCCATCCGGGTTCCAGTACCGTCAGCTGGTCCTCGGTAGTTCCATTTGCTCTTGTACCTTCTACTACCCATCCGGGTTCCAGTACCGTCAGCTGGTTCTCGGCAGTAACTTTGGCATGGGTACTCCCTCCTGCCCAGCCTGGTTCCAGCACACCAGCTGTTTCCGGGTAGTGTCAACGTCACTTTGCCTCCAATGCGTTGTTCTGTCGTGTTGCGGTCGGGTTAGCCGACTCTATGGTGCCTGCAGTTTAGGTGACTCCTATGTGGGCTGCGGGATCAGGCAATGAAGGCTGGTTCCATAGTGCCAATAGGACAAGCACCCCCTGTAGGACTGTGGGTTTTGGTAACTGCGGCCGGCTCGCGGCCTTGAACTTTTTTTTACATGGGTACCTTCTGCTACCCATCCGGGTTCCAGTACCGTCAGCTGGTTCTCGGCAGTGCCTTTGGATTAGGTGCCTCCTTCTCGGTATCCAAGTTCCACCAACGTCTGCTGGTCCTTGGTAGTGCTTTCTGGCACAGGTACCTCCTGCTTAGTAACCGGGTTCCAGTACCGTCAGCTGGTCTTCGGCAGTTCCTTTGGCTCTTGTACCTTCTACTACCCATCCGGGTTCCAGTACCGTCAGCTGGTTCTCGGTAGTTCATCAGCTTTCTTGTACCTTCTGCTACATTTCCAAGTTCAAGCTTTTTGAAATGGTTCTTGGTAATCACTCTGGATCTCCCTGATGAGGACCCTGAAGACGAGGACCCTGAAGACCAACCCTAAGAAGACGAGGACCCCGAAGACAACGACCCTGAAGACGAGGACCCTGACGACCACCCCGAAGAAAACGAGGACCCTGAAGACCACCCCGAAGAAGACGAGGACCCTGAAGACCACCCCGAAGAAGACGAGGACCCTGAAGACCACCCCGAAGAAGACGAGGAACCCGAAGACGAGGACCCAGAAGACCAACCCAAAGAAGACGAGGACCCCGAAGACGAGGACCCCCGAAGACGACGACCCTGAAGATCACCCCGAAGAAGACCAAGAAGATGACCCTGAAGAAGTTGACCAAGAGGACAAAGAAGAGAAGACAAGCACCAAGATACAGAAGAACAAGAGACAGAAAACCAAGAAGCAGAAATACAAGAAGCTGCAGAACAAAAAGCGGAAGAACATTAAGCATAAGACTAAAAATCAGAGCAAAAGATAATATCTAAATTATAAGCAGAAGATGACTAAGCAGTGTATGGGGGTGAGTCCGTTACTCCTCGTGGTGCCCCTGGAAAAGACCTGCTGCTGCAGGCCAAACTGAACGCGGACAAATCCTGTTGTAAATCTTTTGCGACGGGCAGAACGAAAGGTGTAATGTCCAACCTTTTATAGATAACAACTACAGGAATGCCTGTCACAAATAAGAATATGATGAAGAAGAAGAATATGAAGAAGATGAAGAAGTAGAATATGAAGAATGTAAAAAAAACAATAATACGAAGAAGGTGAAGAAGAAGAAGATGAAGAAGGTGACGAAGAAGAGGATGAAAAATATGCTGAGGATGATGAAGGAGAAAGTGTGGGAGAAGTAAAAAAGAAGGTGAAGAGCATGGAAGTAGTGCAACATAAATATCTGACAAAATATAAAAATACTTAACATAGTCAATATTTCCGTAACTCAGAACGTCTTAAAAAATATATTAATTCCTGCTATTCCATTTGATTGGGCTAAACCTCTATGCCTTTATTGTCTCCCCCACCTCCCCCAATACATTCTACATTATTCTTAGTGGTTTTCCTTCATGTAGAATTAACCTACAAGGAAAGAAAGGGTTTATTTTCATTCCGATATTTCTGTCCCATTGACTTGCATTGGTTTCCGGTATCGGAATCGGCGATATCCGATACTTTTTCGGTATCGGTCCGATTCAATCCGATCCGATATTTCCCGATATCAGAAGGTATCGCTCAACACTAATAAACAGTCAACCTTTGTTCTCGGAAAACATGGTGCCGAAGGAGATGAACAACATGATTCTAACATCAATCTATATTGCATGCTCTTTGCATGGTGGTGGTACAGAAATTGTCCATAGTAGTATCATTCTGAGCCTCTGCAAACCTCGGGGAGGAAATCAAGTGGGGGAGCAAGGAGCACTGGCCATTTCACAGACAGAGACACCTGTCAGCTGAATCATGGATGATGATGATGATGATGGTGATTCTGTATGGGACAAAACAGTGGTGGTGAGAAGTACTGTATGTGCAAGCTTTTCGTGTGTGGGAATTCTTTTTCACATTGCTGGAGGTCCAGACAATTGCATTGTGCAGATTATGCTGTTGGAAAATAAGCTGAGTACATCCTGGCTCTCATAGAATAAGAAGTACTTTACTTCGTCAGCACAAGAAACAGCATCACCTGTTCATGCAGAGAAAGCAAACAGACCAGCCAAATGTGTAAGACTCAAGCTGTTCTACTTCCATTCCTCTTGATTGTGATAGAACAGACTTCATTTTGTGTCTGTGATATACAGTACATCTTGTCTTATAACTTCTGTGTCTTGGTGATCAAATAATACTGCTTGATGGGGAAGGTTTCACATTTCTGTTCACGCCCCTAAAGTACCTATTGGCTACATATTTTAGAGGGAAATTTTCTTTGCCTCTGACACTACTTAAGTTGCTTGCTTGCGCTAATAAAGCAGAAATCTTGCTTATCACCCCATACAAGGCTGTGCTGTATTCATTTCTTTCAGATCTCGAAACATACTTCAATATTTGAAGTTCAAATGGCATAGAAGAAAGTGGCTGTAATGCACACGCCCGGGCTGAGCGGCGTGTGCGTGTGATTCCACTGGACCGTGCCGGAGAGTGAATGCCTGGAGGGGCGTAACTAGGTATTCACCCGATCCGACCAGGGTCGCACGACGGCATACGACGCCAGTGCACCAAGGAGGAACTGACCAGAGGGACCAGGTGCTACTCCAGGACAGACCCCGGACACAGCTGTTGACCCACACAAGGGGAATACAGGAACAGACTGGTTAGGCTGGCACACAGACTGGTGGGAATAGGCAGGCACGACTGGTATGCAGGCAGGCGGGTATGCAGGCAGGGGGGTTCAGGCAAGCACTGCTAGAGTGCAGACAGGGAGGCACTAGCAGGTAGGAACACAGGCGGGATAGGACCCAGTACACACTGGGACTCAGGAACAGAACCACAGATGTGGCGGACAAACACAGCAGAGTGAGGCCGCCCAGAGAGGTGAGCGAGAGCAGGGTAGGACGAGTCCGCCTGGAGCGGTGAGCAAGAATAGAGCAAGACGAGGCCGCCTGGAGCAGTGAGCAAGAGAAGAGCAGGACAATGGCGCCAGGAGCGGTGAGCAAGGGTAGAGCAGGACAAGGCCGCCGGAGCGGTGAGCAAGAGTAGAGCAGGACAAGCCGCCTGGAGCGGTGAGCAAGAGTAGAGCAGGACAAGGCCGCCTGGAGAGGTGAGCAAAGGGTCAGAGCTGAGCGAGACTGCTGGAGCAGTGAGCAAGGATTCAGAGCAGAGCGAGACTGCCGGAGCAGTGAGCAAGGAGTCAGAGCAGAACGAGACTGTCGGAGCAGTGAGCAAGGAGTCAGAGCAGGCTAGAACCGCCGGAGCGGTGAGCAAAGGCAGAGCAGGCTAGAACCGCCGGAGCGATGAGCAAAGGCAGAGCAGGCTAGAACCACCGGAGCGGTGAGCAAAGGCAGAGCAGGCTAGAACCGCTGGAGCGGTGAGCAAAGGCAGAGCAGGCTAGAACCGCCGGAGCGGTGAGCAAAGGCAGAGCAGGCTAAAACCGCCAGAGCGGTGAGCAAAGGCAGAGCAGGCTAGAATCGCCGGAGCGGTGAGCAAAGGCAGAGCAGGGGGGACAGGGCTCTGTTCACACGGAACAGACAGGAAGGGAAAGGCAGAACCAGATACCCACAGGGTACTTGCAGTGAAGTAGCGAGTGGACCACAAACTCACAAACGTGAGTACAGTGACAACGAGCAGGAGTTAGGTACGAGTTCAGACTCTGCAGAAAAAGGAAAGGTACGGACATAGAGAAACACGGGAAACAGGCTAGAAGAGTATACAGACAAGAACAGACACAGTAGCAAGATACAGGAGTGGGTCTAGGAATGCAGCCCCTAGAGGGCAGGAGGAACAGGCTAGGAGCGTGTTCAGACAGGCCTGGAAATACAGCCTCCAGGATAGGCAGACAAGAGAACACAGAAGGGACCTGGCACATTCAGAGTGCAAGAGCACACTAAATGAAACACAATGCTCAGGCAAGGATTGATTGGAGCAGCTGGGTTAAATACCAGGTGACAAACAGCAATAGGCTAAGGACGCACAAGGGGTGTGCCTGCAGCAGGTACAAAAAGCAGGAAGTGATCGGGCGCCGCCCTTAAGCAGCAGAAACAGACACAAACAGACAGCATGGAGGGAAGCCAGAGAGACATTCTGGACTGGAGATCAAGTGCGCGGTCTTGCACAGTGGGAGATGGACCACTATGCAAGGATGCCGCCAGGTATGTTACAGTACCCCCCCCCTTACGCCCCTTCTTCCTCAGGCCTACCAGAATGTTCCGCAGGGAATTCGAGGGCCAATCCTTCACTTCAAGGAGATCACTTCCACTGTCCACCGGAAAAACTGGTCTCCTCTGGGTAGCTAGGATGCTACCTCCTATCCAGCCATCCTCAGCAACAGACGAAATGGGTGGAGTACCAGGAACAGCACACAAGGAAGTCTCTCTCCATATATTTTCAGGTGGCACCCCAGAGGGTACAGGAGACAACTGGAAGTCCTCCACCTTGTTGGAGGGAAGCAGAGACTTGGGGGTAATCTCTGCTTCGAGGTACATCTTGTCAAACTCACAGGAAGAAATAGATGGGTTTTCAGGTACAGGGTGAAGAAAAGTCACTGTCTCTTTGTTATCTGGTGGTACCCCGGAGGATTCAGGAAACAACTGGAGGTCCTCCGCCGGGTCAGAAGAGTGAAGAAGCTCGGGGAAAACATCTGCTTCGGAGTACGCTAGGTTAGACTCACTAGGCGAAGCGAGCGAGGTATCAGATCCAGGATATAGGAAAGTCTCTGTCCATTCACCACCAGGTGGCACCCCGAAGGGTTCTGGAGACAGCTGGAGGTCCTCCGCCTGGTCGGAGGGGTGTAGAGACTCGGGAGTAACCTCTGCTTCGGAGTACGCTAGGTTGGACTCACTGGACGAAGCGAGCGAGGCATCAGGTGCAGAGTATAGGAGAGTCTCTGTCCATTCACCACCAGGTGGCACGCCGAAGGGTTCTGGAGACAACTGGAGGTCCTCCGCCTGGTTGGAGGGGTGTAGAGACTCATGGGTGACCTCTGCTTCAGAGTACACTAGGTTGAACTCACTGGACGAAGCGAGCAAGGTATCAGGTACAGAGTATAGGAGAGTCTCTGTCCTTTCGCTACCAGGTAGCACCCCGAAGGGCTCAGGAGACAACTGGAGATCCTCCGCCTGATCGTAGGGGTGTAGAGACTCGGGGGTAACCTCTCCTTCGGGGAACACTAGGTCGGACTCACTGGACGAAGCGGGCGAGGTATCAGGTGCAGAGTATAGGGAAGTCTCTCTCCAATTGTCATCAAGTGGTATCCCGGGGGATTCAGGAGGCAACAGGGGGTCCTCCGGTGTGGATTCTGGGTGGGAAGCAGTCTCTTCGGGCAGGAGAACTGGTGCATTGCCCACGTACATTACCCGTTGGGTCTTCTCCGGGATACAGGGAGATGAAGCTTCAGTAGCGACTTCAAGGTTGGGGTCAGGAGGTCTCAGGGAGGACAGACCCTGTCGTGACGGCTTGCCTCTACGTGTAGCACGTCTGGACTGCCTCTTGAGGTTGGGAGAAGTATTCCGGAGAGCGTAGTCACCCTGTGAGGATTCTGGGTGGGCAGAAGTCTCATTGGGCTGGAGGACTATTGCGCTACCCACACACATTACCCATCAGGGCTGCTCCAGGATATTGGGAAGTGAAGCTTCAGCAGGAGCCTCCGGGTTAGGATCATTGAAGACCATTAGAAAGGCCACCAGGAAGGCCATTATGTCCAGGACGATAGGATCCTGTGCGTCCCATAGGGGGGTGATCCAATTCAAGGCATCACCCGCTAGGTAAGACATCATGAATCCCACCTTAGCCCGATCTGTGGGAAAACATAGAGGGTAGAACTTGAAGTGTAGCATGCATTGCTCCACAAATGCACAACTCTGTCTTGGATTCCCATAGTAACGTGGCGGATCCACAGGAACGAGAGCTGATAGATCCATCTGGACGGGTGCGTAATTCGCCTGGAACTCGGCGAGGGAAAAAAAAAATTATTTATTTATTTTTAATGCATGTATTCGCTGGAAAATGTCTCAGAGAGCGAAGGCCGTGGGGCTCAACGGGAACCATGGCCTGAGCATGCTGTAATGCACACGCCCGGGCTGAGCGGCGTGTGCGTGTGATTCCACTGGACCGTGCCGGAGAGTGAATGCCTGGAGGGGCGTAACTAGGTATTCACCCGATCCGACCAGGGTCGCACGACGGCATACGACGCCAGTGCACCAAGGAGGAACCGAGCAGAGGGACCAGGTGCTACTCCAGGACAGACCCCGGACACGGCTGTTGACCCACACAAGGGGAATACAGGAACAGACTGGTTAGGCTGGCACACAGACTGGTGGGAATAGGCAGGCACGACTGGTATGCAGGCAGGCGGGTATGCAGGCAGGGGGGTACAGGCAAGCACGGCTAGAGTGCAGACAGGGAGGCACTAGCAGGTAGGAACACAGGCGGGATAGGGCCCAGTACACACTGGGACTCAGGAACAGAACCACAGATGTGGCGGACAAACACAGCAGAGTGAGGCCGCCCAGAGAGGTGAGCGAGAGCAGGGCAGGACGAGACCGCCTGGAGCGGTGAGCAAGAGTAGAGCAGGACGAGGCCGCCTGGAGCAGTGAGCAAGAGTAAAGCAGGACAATGCCGCCTGGAGCGGTGAGCAAGATTAGAGCAGGACAAGGCCGCCTGGAGCGGTGAGCAAGAGTAGAGCAGGACAAGGCCGCCTGGAGCGGTGAGCAAGAGTAGAGCAGGACAAGGCCGCCTGGAGAGGTGAGCAAAGGGTCAGAGCTGAGCGAGACTGCCGGAGCAGTGAGCAAGGAGTCAGAGCAGAGCGAGACTGCCGGAGCAGTGAGCAAGGAGTCAGAGCAGGCTAGAACCGCCGGAGCGGTGAGCAAAGGCAGAGCAGGCTAGAACCGCCGAAGCGGTGAGCAAAGGCAGAGCAGGCTAGAACCGCCGGAGCGGTGAGCAAAGGCAGAGCAGGCTTGAACCGCCGGAGCTGTGAGCAAAGGCAGAGCAGGCTTGAACCGCCGGAGCTGTTAGCAAAGGCAGAGCAGGCTAGAACCGCCGGAGCGGTGAGCAAAGGCAGAGCAGGCTAGAACTGCCGGAGCGGTGAGCAAAGGCAGAGCAGGCTAGAACCGCCAGAACGGTGAGCAAAGGCAGAGCAGGCTAGAATTGCTGGAGCGGTGAGCAAAGGCAGAGCAGGGGGGACAGGGCTCTGTTCACACGGAACATACAGGAAGGGAAAGGCAAAACCAGATACCCACAGGGTACTTGCAGTGAAGTAGCGAGTGGACCACAAATTCACAAATGGGAGTACAGTGACAACGAGCAGGAGTTAGGTACGAGTTCAGACTCTGCAGAAAAAGGAAAGGTACGGACATAGAGAAACACGGGAAACAGGCTAGAAGAGTATACAGACAAGAACAGACACAGTAGCAAGATACAGGAGCGGGCCTAGGAATGCAGCCCCTAGAGGGCAGGAGGAACAGGCTAGGAGCGTGTTCAGACAGGCCTGGAAATACAGCCTCCAAGATAGGCAGACAAGAGAACACAGAAGGGACCTGGCACATTCAGAGTGCAAGAGCACACTAAATGAAACACAATGCTCAGGCAGGGATTGATTGGAGCAGCTGGGTTAAATACCAGGTGACAGACAGCAATAGGCTGAGGACGCACAAGGGGTGTGCCTGCAGCAGGTACAAAAAGCAGGAAGTGATTGGGCGCCGCCCTTAAGCAGCAGAAACAGACACAAACAGACAGCATGGAGGGAAGCCAGAGAGACATTCTGGACTGGAGATCAAGTGCGCGGTCTTGCACAGTGGGAGATGTACCACTATGCAAGGACGCCGCCAGGTATGTTACAGTGGATTTTGCTCGCATGATCATCTTTCAAGTAACCAGCGTGCAATGGCAAGTAGTACCTTGTCATTGTCATCAGCCCCACCATCACCTCACCTACTGCTTTCCATACACTTCCTTACCTACCTCTATTGCATCATCAATTCTCATTTTATGTGCCTAAAAACATACATTTTGTGTTCCTAAGAAACATACGTTCTATTACCATAGAAATTTTACTCCCACATGTCCAAGTTCATCACAATTAAGGCCAGAGCACCAGAATTGTATTGCCTTTTGTAAAAGAATCACATGCACTCATTCTCAATGCAAGATACCTAGTATTTTGGGTGAAATTAAACATTATTGTGTCTGCATCAGGGCTGAATTTTCCCAGTAGCACCCTGATTAGATTTGTGAGAAAGGGCAAAATTATTGAAAATTCTACAGCTAAACATCTTTAAAGTTTAGTTGTATATATTCCCTTATAATAATAAGTGATTTTTTTTAAATTATCATTGTTTTCCAAGCTTGTGCTGTCTTTGTTCAAGACAGGTTAGAAAAATAAAAATTGTCTGAAAGGACAAAATTGTTGAAAATTATCCAACCAATCTTCTTTAAACTTCATAAGGGAAATTTTAAAAAAATTAATTTAATTTATACATTTTTTCCAAAATTGTTCAGAAATTTTTGGAGTGGTGGATTTGGCATATTAGCGGGAAAATCTGTGTTCCTTAAGCAGTGACTGGTTGCAGAGTGTATGTCTGACCAGGAGAACTCTTTTCACTCCCTACAATGTCAACACTTCTCTGTGTACGCGGCCCATGCGCAGAGCAGATCAGAAAGGGAAAAATAGTTTTTAAAATTATTGAACCCAAATTTTTATAATTCCTTAAATGAACTATTCTTTAAAAAAACAATGATTTAATAAATATTACCATATTTTTTGGGGTAATGGAATCGATGTTTTAACAAAAAATATGAGTTGCCTAATTATTGAAGCTTTTGTACAGTGAACGGTTGTCAATCATATGTACGACCACGTGACCATTATGCGCTTCAAGCAGGATCACCACTTCCCCAAGTATTTGGCCCCTGCACATGGCAGGTCAGAAAATGCCAAATAATTAAAAAAATTTAAAACCAAATTATTTGAATTCCATAAGTGCATTTTTTTTCACAAAATTAACAATTTTACAAATATCAGAAGCAACAACACCAATTACAATATAAATGACATAATGAACAAGATGATTATTATCAGCCATTGCAAAAATTGATGTACTTTAGCAAACAAAGTTACACCATTTGAACAGCCAGGTTCAGTTGAACCTTGACTGTGACCTTTTCCAAACAGATACCCTGAGCCTCGATCCCATTTGGGTCAACAAATTGGACCAATGGCAAGAACTGGTCCAGTTTACTATCATGCCCAGCACCAGTGTAATCTCAGAGAGGGTGTTAAGCATGGCCTGTGAATTTTTCACACCAAAGCGGAACAGGATATTCACTATAACCGTGCTGCTGTCAATGTTGCCATTGCTGGCCAAAACCTTCCAAGCATCTTCCTGCCTGTCTTAAATCTCTAATGTGCCATTCCTAGTACAGCCACTGCACAGCTATGTCAGCCATACACCACCTGAGTGCAACTGTTCTTTATAGTGCTAAATTGTACTGCTGCAGCTTGGACTGTTGCTGGCCCTAAATGTTCTAATCTTTTATAATTTGCACCATCTTATCTCTCTACCATGCTGCTCCTGCCGCAGCCACTGCAAAGCCACACTAATAAGAAAAAGCAAAATGCTGGAATATAAAACGTAACCTTTACTAATTCATGGAAAAGAGCAATATGGTCAATAAAATCAACACCAACAAATCACCTTAAGTGAATACCAATATCAATAAAAGACCTAAAAAAGGACTGTGCTTATAATGAAGCTTACAACACAACTAACCAGAAGGGCAGGACCAAGATACTTAAATCAGTCCATACTAAGATGGAAGATGGAAGGACACAATTTATCACAACTTTCAATAATGTGACCAAGGAAATTCATTCTACTCTAGAAAAACATTAGCCAAACCTCAAAATGTGATTCTTTATTTTCAAGGCTCTATGTTTTAATTTTCTGTGAAGCACCTGGGGGTTCAAAGTGCTCACCACACTAGATAAGTTCCTTGGGGGGTCTAGATTCCAAAATGCAGTCATTGGTGGGGGGATTCCACAGTTTAGGCATATCAGGGGCTCTCTATGGCGTCTGCTCTCAATTCCAGACAATTTTACGTTGAAAAAGGCAAATGGCACTCATTCCCTTCCGAGCCCAGCCGTGCATCCAAACAGTGATTTTCTCCAACATATGGGGTATCGGCATACTCAGGAGAAATTGCACAACAACTGTTGGGGTCCATTTTTTCCTGTTACCCTTGTGAAAATAAAAAAAATTGTATCTAAATCAACATTTTTGATTAAATGTTTATTTTTTCCTTCCACGTTCAAATAAATCCTGTGAAACACCTGAAGGGTTAATAAACTTCTTGAATGTGGTTTTGAGCACCTTGAGGGTGCAGTGTTTATAATGGCGTATTTGGGTATTTTATTTCATATAGACCCCTCAAAGTCACTTCAAATGTGATATGGTCCCTAAAAAAATTGTTTTGTAAATTTTGTTGAAAAAATGAGAAATTGCTGACATAACTTCCTAACAAACTAAAATTGTTTCCAAAATTGTGCTGATGTAAAGTAGACATGTGGGAAATGTTATTTATTAACTATTTTGTGTGATAAAAATTAAACATTTGAAAATCACAAAATTTTCCACATTTTCGCTAAATTTCCGATTTTTCACAAATAAACGTAAGTCATATCAAAGAAATTTTACTCTATCATGAAGAACAATATATCCTAAAAAAAAACAATCTCAGAATCAGTGAGATTCGTTGAAGCGTTCCAGAGTTATTACCTCATAAATTGACAGTGGTCAGAATTGTAAAATTTGGCCTGGTCATGAAGGTGAAAACAGGCTTGGGGGTGAAGGGGTTATAGGTTGCATTTTATACGCCAACATTTTTGAAAAGTCATGATGACAGCTAGCTAGAACTTCTTCACGTTCAAAACAATGCCACTTTTTTGTCTCCAGAAATAAGGGGATCATTTTTAGACAGCTTGATAAAAAGCCTTTGTAATTGCCTAATGATTTTTTGTGATTAGAAAACTAGATGCGGACTATAATAATGAGATTTTTCTTCACTTCTGTTTGAGAGGCCATTACTTCTTAACATTCAAAACAGCACAATACACCTGTTTTGTCTCCTAATGAAGGGAAACATTTTAGATGGCTTATAAAGGCGCTATCCCTTCCTAATTTAGCAAAGTGCAAAGCTCTTTATACCCCCTTAACATTGAAAATTGTTGCACCGAACCAAGTGAAAATGCCATGGCTTCTTCCATTTGCACCACCAGTCTATGAACAACAGCAATGTAAGCATGTGCCCCCCCAAAAGGGATCATTTTTATACTGTTTGTACAATTAGGTAACCTAAATAAAAGAGTCTGATACTGAAGTGTGTTGTCAAATATGCTATTGGTTACCTCTGATTAAAATCCCTTTTCCCCTAGCCAGATGAGTGGAAGTCATTTGAAGATTATAAATGCTGTGTTTGCCTTTCAGAGCTCAAAACATATTCAGTTGAATCCAAGGTGAACTCACAATGTTCTGCACAGATTTTAGAGGCAAGTAGAGGCTGTTTATTTATGTGATTTGTATGAATTTATTTGCAGCAAATTATAGTTTCTGGGAAACTTTGGAGAAGCCAGCAAATTCAATTGATTCACTCATCTCTATAGCTTATTCTTACTAACAGCAGCTCTACCCATTCAGAATAGTTTCTCATTCAGTCAAACCCATGTACGTGGAGAGGACAGGAGAGATGCAGTGAATGTATATATATATATATATATATATATATATATATATATATATACAGTACAGACCAAAAGTTTGGACACACATTCTCATTTAAAGATTTTTCTGTATTTTCATGACTATGAAAATTGTACATTCACACTGAAGGCATCAAAACTATGAATTAACACATGTGGAATTATATACTTAACAAAAAAGTGTGAAACAGCTGAAAATATGTTTTATATTTTAGGTTCTTCAAAGTAGCCACCTTTTGCTTTGATGACTGCTTTGCACACTCTTGGCATTCTCTTGATGAGCTTCAAGAGGTAGTCACCGGAAATGGTTTTCACTTCACAGGTGTGCCCTGTCAGGTTTAATAAGTGGGATTTCTTGCCTTATCAATGGGGTTGGGACCATCAGTTGTGTTGTGCAGAAGTCTGGTTGATACACAGCTGATAGTCCTACTGAATAGACTGTTAGAATTTGTATTATGGCAAGAAAAAAGCAGCTAAGTAAAGAAAAACGAGTGGCCATCATTACTTTAACAAATGAAGGTCAGTCAGTCCGAAAAATTGGGAAAACTTTGAAAGTGTCCCCAAGTGCAGTTGCAAAAACCATCAAGCGCTACAAAGAAACTGGCTCACATATGGACCGCCCCAGGAAAGGAAGACCAAGAGTCACCTCTGCTTCTGAGAAGTTTATCCGAGACTCCAGCCTCAGAAATCGCAGTTTAACAGCAGCTCAGATTAGAGACCAGGTCAATGCCACACAGAGTTCTAGCAGCAGACACATCTCTTCAACAACTGTTAAGAGGAGACTTTGTGCAGCAGGCCTTCATGGTAAAATAGCTGCTAGGAAACCACTGCTAAAGACAGGCAACAAGCAGAAGAGACTTGTTTGGGCTAAAAAACACAAGGAATGGACATTAGACCAGTGGAAATCTGTGCTTTGATCTGATGAGTCCAAATTTGAGATCTTTGGTTCAAACCACCATGTCTTTGTGCGACGCAGAAAAGGTGAACGGATGGACTCTACATGCCTGGTTCCCACCGTGAAGCATGGAGGAGGAGGTGTGATGGTGTGGGGATGCTTTGCTGGTGACACTGTTGGGGATTAATTCAAAATTGAAGGCATACTGAACCAGCATGGCTACCACAGCATCTTGCAGTGGCATGCTTTTCCATCCGGTTTACGTTTAGTTGGACCATCATTTATTTCTCAACAGGACAATGACCCCAAACACACCTCCAGGCTGTGTAAGGGCTATTAGACCAAGAGGGAGAGTGATTGGGTGCTACGCCAGATGACCTGGCCTCCACAGTCACCAGACCTGAACCCAATTGAGATGGTTTGGGGTGAGCTGGACCGCAGAGTGAAGGCAAAAGGGCCAACAAGTGCTAAGCATCTCTGGGAACTCCTTCAAGATTGTTGGAAGACCATTTCCTCTTGAAGCTCATCAAGAGAATGCCAAGAGTTTGCAAAGCAGTCATCAAAGCAAAAGGTGGCTACTTTGAAGAACCTAGAATATAAGACATATTTTCAGTTGTTTCACATTTTTTTGTTAAGTATATAATTCCAATTGTGTTAATTCATAGTTTTGATGCCTTCAGTGTGAATGTACAATTTTCATAGTCACAAAAATATAGAAAAATCTTCTGGGCCATACGGGGAAGCACGCTTGACCATGCCTGATGTCATTAGTCCACTCTCTAAATCTTCAGCAATGTGTCAAATGGGCTGGATATTTATTTTATCGATCTTCACAAATCAAATAGCAAACAGTATGAATTTGTAGAGAACTGCGAATTTGTGGAAATTCGACTCTAAGTCAACCCACAGCAGATCGATCCATTCGTCTCTATCAGTAAAGGTTTTTTTTTATCAATTAGCAAAATGCCAAGTGAATGAACAGAAGAGAAATTTAAATCACATCAATATTTGTTGTGACTACCCTTTGGATTCAGAAAAGCATTAAAGTATCAAATGCATTAATGCATCAAAGCATTTTGGAAATGTAGCCTTGTTCAAATCCTTTCGTCTCTCCATTTAATCCCAGGCAAACTCTACAATATTGAGATCAAGACTTTGTGGGAGCCATATTTATTTTTATGTATATATTTTAATTGCTAATGCCATCATTAATTAAAACAGTGGTTTATAGACATCTTCATGACTGTTTCAATTGAGGGTCACAATCTAAATACTATGCCTTTTACCATATAGTTACTTCCAGGGCTTCTTGTTCTTTTTTATTCTGAGATCATTTTTAATGACATTAGCTATATTGTGGGGTTGTTGTCCTGTTGCATAATAAATTTGGAGACAATCAGATACCTCCCTGATTTTAATGCATGATGGATTTCTACCTGTATTTCTCAACATTCATGACACTAAGAAATGGGAAACATTGGTGAATGTTATGTTAATGCAGTGGTCTGCCAAGAAAATTTAGAGATAGCAGACAAAAGACACATGCTAAATTCTCATAGATATTAGAAGATGTTATGCAGTGCCATCAGCTCAGACATGACAGCATTCGGTAAGACACAGCTACACCCATCAATAGTTTGAAGAAGTCAGGCCAAAAGTGGTCTTTATGGAAGAATAGCAGCCAAAACCAATACTTTTCAAATATAAACCAGGCCAAATGACTCAACTTTGTATGAAAACATAAGAATAGTGTTGAGCGAGCACTAAAATTCTCGGGTACTCGAAGCTCGGGCCGAGCTCACCGTGATACTCGGGTGCTCGACCCGAGCAACGAGCCCAATGTTAGTTTATGGGAGACCCGAACATTTTTGCGGCGGCACCCCCGGCAGTCTGTAGAAAGCCTAAAAAGTGCCCAAAACGATAGTGACAGTGCTCAAATGACAAGGGGACAGCATGGGGATCGCCCCAGGAAGCATTTCTGACCCCCAGGTCACTGTTGTCACCAATGTGGTCAGAGGTATTAAGCCACTTTTAAGGGCTCACAATAAAACATTCAAAAACGAAACTGAAACTGCTTTCCTGTGAAATATGTTAAGGAACATCCTTTCCAGGGTAAAGACTTGTGTATAAGGTAAAATAAATAACCAAAAACAAAAATACTCCTCCACACCTTGGGCTATGTTCACAAGTAGCATTTTTTATGCGTTTTTGCACTTTTGTATTGCTTTCAACCGTGACAAATGCATTCACTGGGAAATGTCATTTTAACATTTTACAACCTTATCTGGCCATGTGCTGTGTGAGACATGCATGCAGTGCTGAAAAGACATGGGAACAGCATGGGGAAGTCCCCTGGAAGCATCTCTGACACCCAGGTCACTGCCTAAAAGTGTGCCCATCAGAAGTGATCCTTGCCGCATCAGAAGAGGCAGACTTGCAACTATCCCCATGCAAGTCATTGTCCAAGGGCAGTGTTCAATTGTACCTCCCCCATTCCTTGCAATGCAAGCACAAGTATGCAGCCTGCCACCCACCCACCCACTCACCCCCAGGCTGCAATACCATACTGCTAGCTTGCTTGCACTTGAAATGAGGCCTTTTAGGCTTGTGGAGGCAGACGCCGGCCACGTCATGGCTGCGTCGGCAGCCTGGTATCCAAACTCAGTCCCGAGCCGCCCGGCGGCTGGGTGTCCATGCTCAGTCCCAAGCTGCCAGGGGGTGGCCGGGTGTCCATACTCAGTCCCCAGCTGCCCCTATTTGTCCCGGTAACCTTCCTCACACTTTTCTTAGCCTGGCCTGCTTTAGTGCAGCATTGGCCGAGCACACCAGACAACCAGACTCCTCCGGTGGGCTCTGGCTTCTCCATCAGGGGAGTTGAGAGTGGCAAGGTGAGGAGCATGATGATGAAGATAGAAGTTAGCATCTGCTTTGTTTTCTTGGAATGCAAGCGTAAATGTGCAGCCTGCCACCCACCCACCCCCAGGCTGCAATACCATACTGCTAGCTTGCTTGCACTTGAAATGAGGGCTTCTAGGCTTGTGGAGGCAGACGCTGGCCACCATGTCATGGCTGCATCGGCGGCCTGGTATCCATACTCAGTCCCCAGCTGCCCGGCGGCTGGGTGTCCACACTCGGTCCCCAGCCGCCGGGGGACGGCCGGTTGTCCATAAACGGTCCCCAGCTGCCCCTATTTGTCACGGTGCGTCTTATACACAAGCGCACATACCAAAACATTACCTGTGCCCTCCCCAGTGCATTTAGTGGGAAGGACAGCCTAACCACAAACACGTGAACAAGTGAATGTGCCAGGGATGGTCCATCTCACTGATGCCTTCACACTGGGTTAATATTGTGGAAGCCAGAACACAGTTGGACACTGGGATGCAACACGTCCTCCAGACATAGAGGATTGCTGGTCCTGGGTCAATCATGCTTCAACACAAAGTTCAGAAGGTAGACAGCAGCAGTGGTCGACCTCCTACACAACGAGTAAATTATTCATGATCATGAGGCACTCCATCTCCTTAGCTTTCTGTTCCTTGGAATGCAAGCGCATGTATGTAGTAGCGGCTAGGCCTGAGGTGGTCAGCGTTTTGGCGCATATCCTACCTCCTCGGAGGATTGCTGGATGTTTTCCTGCTACTATTCCAGTTCTATGACTCCCATTAAAACAAAGCTTCAGGTGATGAATGATGGATGATGTGGTGGCAAAGGAGAAAGAGCAGGAGGAACAGGGAACATTCACATCAATATCAGGCCAGTCAACCACACATGTCTTGTAGGATATGTTTCTGTACCAAAAGGAGCAGTTTGGCTACACAGTTATAGGGCATACAGTGAGTGCAATGCCTACCAAAAATTTTGAAGCACTCCTATGCCCCTTGGAAGTGACATGGAGGTCAGAGGGCCTTAACTAAACCTTTTTTTCCATTTATAGCAACTGGGTCTCCTGTACACTGTTGGCCTAAGCAGTGAATGGAAGGCTTTCTAAAAATTATGAGGAACTGCAATGCCCCTTGAAACAGACGTGGATTACAGTGTTCTAAAAACCTTCTATCCATTATTGGGGAGTGGGTCTCCCTTAATGTTCGCCTATGCATTGAAAAGAAAAAGCTGACTAAAATTAGGAGGAAATGCAATGCCCGTTGAAGAGTCGTGGAGGTTAGAGGTTATTAAAAGTAACACTTCAGTGTCCCTTGGAAGAGCTGTGGAGTTCAGAGTGGTTTAACAAGATGGTTTTAATGCCCCTTGGAAGAGACGTGGAGGTCACAGTAGCTTTACAAGATGGTTTTAATGCCCCTAGGAAGAGTGGTGGAGGTCGCAGTGGAATAAAAAGACAATATCAGTGCCCCTTGGAAGAGTGGTGGAGGTCGCTGTGGAATAAAAAGACAATATCAATGCCCCTTGGAAGAGTGGTGGAGGTCGCAGTGGATTAAAAAGACAATATCAATGCCCCATGGAAGAGTGGTGGAGGTCGCAGTGGAATAAAAAGACAATATCATTGCCCCGTGGAAGAGACGTGGAGGTCACAGTAGCTTAACAAGACGGTTTTAATGCCCCTTGGAAGAGTGGTGGAGGTCAGAGTGGTTTAACAAGATGGTTTTAATGCCCCTTGGAGGAGACGTAGAGGTCAGAGTGGTTTAACAAGATGGTTTTAATGCCCCTTCGAAGAGACGTGGAGGTCATAGTGGTTTAAAAGATGGTTTTAATGCCCCTTTGAAGAGTCGTGGAGATCACAGTAGCTTACCAAGATGGTTCTAATGCCCCTTGGAAGAGTGGTGGAGGTCAGAGTGGTTTAACAAGATGGTTTTAAGGCCCCTTTGAAGAGACGTGGAGGTCAGAGTGGTTTAAAAAGATGGTTTAAATGCCCCTTGGAACATACGTGGAGTTCAGAGTGGTTTAACAAGACGGTTTTAATGCCGCGTGGAAGAGACGTGGAGGTCACAGTAGCCTAACAAGATGGTTTTAATGGCCCTTGGATGAGACATGGAGGTCAGAGTGGTTTAACAAGATGGTTTTAATGCCCCTTGGAAGAGACGTGGAGGTCAGAGTTCTGTAACAAGATGGTTTTAATGCCCCTTGGAAGAGACGTGAAGGTCACAGTAGCTTAACAAGATGGTTTTAATGCCCCTTTGAAGAGTGGTGGAGGTCGCAGTGAAATAAAAAGACAATATGAATGCACCTTGGAAGAGTGGTGGATGTCACAGTGGAATAAAAAGACAATATCAATGCCCCTTGGAAGAGTGGTGGAGGTCTCAGTGGAATAAAAAGACAGTATCAATGCCCCTTGGAAGAGTGGTGGAGGTCACATTGGAATAAAAAGACAATATCAATGTCCCGTGGAAGAGATGTGGAGGTCACAGTAGCTTAACAAGACGGTTTTAATGCCCCTTGGAAGAGTGGTGGAGGTCAGAGTGGTTTAACAAGACGGTTTTAATGCCCCTTGGAAGAGACGTGGAGGTCAGAGTGGTTTAACAAGATGGTTTTAATGCCCCTTGGAAGAGACGTGGAGGTCAGAGTGGTTTAACAAGATGGTTTTAATGCCCCTTCGAAGAGACATGGAGGTCACAGTAGCTTAACAAGACAGTTTTAATGCCCCTTGGAAGAGTGGTGGACGTCAGAGTGGTTTAACAGGATGGTTTTAATGCCCCTTGGAAGAGACGTGGAGGTCAGAGTGGTTTAACAAAATGGTTTTAATGCCCCTTGGAAGAGACGTGGAGGTCAGTGTGGTTTAACAAGACGGTTTCAATGCCCCTTGGAAGAGACGTGGAGATCACAGTAGCTTAACAAGATGGTTTTAATGCCCCCTACAGGAGCCATGCAGTACAGTATATTAAAACATTATTTCCATTATTGGGGAGTGGGAGTCTCCCATAGTCTTTGCCTATGCCTTCCAAGCAAAAGCTGCCAAAATTTAGGACTGAGGAACTTGCAATGCCCCGTACAAGAGCCATGCAGTACAGCATATTAAAAACATTATTCCCATTATGGGGGAATTGGTCTCCCATAGTCTTTGCCTATGCCTTCAAAGCAAAGCTGCCAAAAATTAGGACGGAGGGATTTGCAATGCTGGCGACACGGACCACGGTCACCCTGGTGGTATAGTGGTGGTGGAGGCTGAGGATAAGGAGAAGAGCAAAATACAGGTGAAATGAGGAAGCGCATACCCATGTGTCGGTGTGAAGCGGTGCACGGGAATACACCTCCCGAAACAACACAGTGGATTTGACTTTATGTTACTCTGCTGTCATTTGGTGGTGATGAGAAGTCTGGCCAAATTCAGCCCTTGTTCATTTTGATAAGGGTCAGCTTGTCAGCATTGTCAGTTGACAGGCGAGTGCGCTTATCAGTTATTATTCCCCCAGCGTCACTAAAAACACGCTTCGATAACACGCTAGCGGCAGGGCAGGTCAGGACCTGCAAGGCATACAGAGCGAGTTCATTCCAAGTGTCCAGCTTGGATACCCAATAATTAAAAGGCACAGAGGAATCATGGAGGATGCTGGTACGGTTGGCAAGGTACTCCCTCACCATCTTTTGAAACTTTGCACTCCTTGTGAGAGTACCCCGCTCCTCAGGGCCTGTAAGCTGGGCGGGTCTCAGAAAACTGTCCCAGAACGTTGATAGTGTTCCCCTGCCTCTGCTGGATTGGAGTTGCGTCTCTCTCGCCTGTACGCCTTGGTTGGTCAACGAACTGTGACCTCTGCCGCTAGAGTGTTCAGATGGGAATTTTTTAACAGTTCTGCAGCAAGGGCCTTCTGGTACTGCCCCATTTTTGTAGACCTCTCCACCTCAGGAATAAGAGAGTGAAAGTTCTCCTTGTAACGGGGGGTCTAAAAGTGTCACCAACCAGTGATGACTGTCACCCAACATTTTGACAACGCGAGGGTCACGGTTAAGGCAGCGTAACATAAAGTCAGCCATGCGTGCCAGACTGGTAACGTGCAAGACTTCCGTGCCCTCACCAAGATGACGACTGACCATGCTCTCCTCCTCCTCCTCCCCCCTGTCCTCATGCCACCCAGGCTGAACTGATGGTATGACAGTTGTACAGGTACTATCGTCTACAGCGCATGATACCAGCTCCTGTTCTTCCTCCTCCTCCTCCTCTCCCTCATTGTCCCCCAATGCACATTGGGATGAGATGAGGCTGGGCTGTGTGTAATCGCCCGCTATGGATTCTTGATTCATCTCATCATACTCTGGCATAAAAGCCTCATCTTTAATTCTCTGCAGAGAGCGTTGCAAAAGACAGACAAGTGGGATGCTGACGCTAATGATGGCATCATCGCCACTCACCATCTTGGTGGACTCCTCAAAGTTTGTCAGAATGGTACATATGTCAGACATCCAGGTCAACTCCTGAGGTCTTATGTGTGGAGTCTGACCTGAATATTGACGGCCTTGTTGCAGCTGGTACTCCACAACTGCTCTCTTCTGCTCACAAATCCTTTGCAACATGTGGAGGGTAGAGTTCCAATGTATGGGGACATCACACACCAGTTGGTGTGCCGGAAGCTGCAAACGCTGTTGCAACACAGCAAGGGCGGTGGAAGTCGTATCCGATTTGCGAAAATGAGCTGACAGGCGGCGTACTTTGACGAGCAGATCTAGCAACTCGGGGTACGATTTAAGAAACTGCTGAACCACGAGGTTAAGCACATGAGCCAGGCATGGTACGTGTGTGATCTCGCCTCGACTCAGAGCCGCCACCAAGTTACGGCCACTGTCACACACTACCATGCCTGGATGTAGGTTCAGCGGTCTCAGCCACAGATCTGTCTGCTCTTTCACAGCTGTCCACAACTCACAAGCAGTGTGAGGTTTATCACCTAAGCTTATGAGTTTCAGCACAGCCTGTTGCCGCTTGGCTGAGGCAGTACTGCAGTGCTTCCTGCTTGGAACTGATGTGGTGATATCTGAGTTTGAGGCTGAACATGAGGAGGAGGAGGATGATGCGCAGGAGCTCTACACTGTGGTGGCAACTCTGACTGACATAGGGCCCACAATCCTCGGTGTGGGGAGGATGTGTTCCATCCGAAGGTCCGACTGGGTCCCGGCTTCCACTATGTTTACCCAGTGTGCCGTCAGGGAGATGTACCGTCCCTGGCCAGAAGCACTTGTCCACATGTCCGTTGTCAGGTGGACTCTCCCAGTAACTGCATTGTTGAGGGCACGGCAGATGTTTTGGGACATGTGCTTGTGTAGTGCGGTGATGGCACACCGGGCAAAATAGTGTCGGCTGGGGACCGAGTACCGAGAGACGGCCACCGCCATAAGGTTGCGGAAGGATTCCGTCTCCTCCAGCCTAAAAGGCAGCATTTCCAACGCAAGCAATAGTGAAATTAGGTCTGTGGCCTGTGGGTCATTAGCTGCGAATTTGCGCTTTCGTTCAAAGGTCTGGGATATGGACAATTGAACACTGCGGTGGGACGTGGACGTTGATGCTGTTTCTTGAGAAACTGCCATAACGAGTGAAGACTGAGAGGAGGGGGAATCTCTGCATGCAGTATGGACAGGGCATTGCCTTGCACGCACAACAGGGGGTTCTCTTACACTCACAACAGCGGAAGAAGCAGTGGTGACACCCGTTGACACTGGTCGTGGTCCCTGGGGTTCGGCCCACAAAGTCGGGTGCTTTGCTGACATGTTCCTGATCATGCTGGTGGTGGTCAGGCTGGTAGTTTTGTCACCCCTGCTGATGCTGGCCTGGCAGGTGGTACAAATGGCCTTTTTGGGGTTATCAGCATAGTCTTTAAAAAAATTCCATACTCTGTAAGACCTACCGGTTGTACTGGCAACGTCCCTCTTGTTGGTGTTATGGGGAACGGTTGCCTGCCTTCTGTCTGCGGCCACCACACTGCTTCTTCCTGCCTGTTGGGGTACTCTGCCTCCCTCCCCGTGTGTGCTGCTGGCCTCGCTCTGTGTGTTCTCCTGCCACGTTGGGTCAGTTACTAGATCATCCACCACCTCCTCCTCTTCCACTTCCGCACCACGGTCCTCCTCCTCCCTTTGTGGCAATTGTGTCTTGTCATCGTCGACCTCTTGTGACAAATTGCCAGCGTCGCCTTCCTGTGGCCGTGGCTATTCAAATATTTGGTCATCGCTACATGGGATCTCCTCTTTCACCACTTGAAACGGAGCAGGCGAGGGGCCCAAATATGGAAATGGACCAGTGAACAGCCCTTCAGAGTATCCAACTGTGGGATCAGTTGCTATCTGACAACACTCGGCATGATGGGAGGAAGGAGCATCAGGGTGAGGAGGAGTATGCAGTCGAGACTCACGGCTACTAACACTTGACCGTGTGGAAGACAGACCGGAGGTGGTGGTGCCCAGGTGACTAGAAGTATTATCTGCTATCCAATTAATAACCTGTTCACACTGATCAGTTCACAATAGTGGTGCTGTTGTGTTCTTCCCTAGTAATTCGGTCAAGAACTGGGAGCGAGAAGATGTGGCTGTTGGTTGTGGCACATTTTCACCTTGGCCACGGCTCCGTCCTCTGCACGCAACATCACCAGAACGTCCAGTTCCATGTCCCTTGCCACGCACCTTGGCCATTGTAAATGAAGTAAAATAGCTTACACTCGCACTATCAATGGCAAAAGGGTAATAAAAAGGAGATTTGAACCGTGGAAGAGGAAAACCACAGTTCTAGTTCTCTGGCCTACACCAGACTCTTTTAAACAGATATATTTGTGTCTGAACAGTCATCGAGACACTGAAAATGTTTTTTTTTATGGAAAAAAGGTAAGCAGGTTGATAACACCCAGATTTGAACCGTGGAAGAGGAAAAACACAGTTCTTTTTCTCTGACCTACACTAGACTCTTTTAAACAGATATATTTGTGTCTGAACAGTCAGCGAGACACTGAAAATGTTTTTTTTTATGGAAAAAAGACAAAAAAGTGGATAATACAGAGATTTGAACCGTGGTACTGCAAAACCACACTTATAATTTCCTGGTGTATACCAGACTTAGAATCATAGAATCATAGAATCATAGAATGGTAGAGTTGGAAGGAACCTCCTGGGTCATCTGGTCCAACCCCCTGCTCAAAGCAGGATTCACTAGATCATCTCAGACAGATGTCTGTCCAGCCTCTGTTTGAAGACGTCCATTGAAGGGGAACTCACCACCTCTCGTGGCAGCCTGTTCCACTCATTAATCACCCTAACTGTCAAAAAGTTTTTTCTAATATCTAATCTGTGTCTCCTCCCATTTAGTTTCATCCCATTGCTTCTAGTCTTTCCTTGTGCAAATGAGAATAAAGATGATCCTTCTACAATGTGACAGCCCTTGACATATTTGTAGACAGCTATTAAGTCTCCTCTCAGTCTTCTTTTTTGCAAGCTAAACATTCCCAAATCCTGCAACCGTTCCTCATAGGACATGGTTTGCAGACCAGTCACCATTCTGGTCGCTCTTCTCTGAACTTGCTCCAGTTTGTCTATGTCTTTTTTAAAATGTGGTGCCCAAAACTGTACACAGTATTCCAGATGAGGTCTGACCAAAGAGGAGTAAAGACCGATAATGACTTCACGTGATCTAGACTGTATGCTTCTGTTAATACATCCCAGAATTGTATTTGCCTTTTTTGCTGCTGCATCACACTGTTGACTCATGTTCAGTCTATGATCTATTAGTATACCTAAGTCTTTTTCACATGTACTGTTGCTTAGCTCTATTCCTCCCATACTGTATATGCTTTTTTCATCTTTATTGCCCAGATGTAGTACTTTGCATTTTTCCCTGTTAAAAACCATTCTGTTGGTTGCTGCCCACTGCTCCAGTTTATTTAGGTCTTTTTGAATCCTCTCTCTCTCTTCTCTAGTATTAGCTATCCCTCCTAGCTTTGTGTCATCAGCAAATTTAATCAGTTTACCCTCAATTCCTTCATCTAAATCATTGATAAAGATGTTGAACAATACAGGTCCCAGGACGGAGCCCTGTGGTACCCCACTTGAGACATTCATCCAGCTGGATGTGAAGCCATTTACAACCACCCTTTGAGTCCGATCACTAAGCCAGTTATGAATCCACCTAACAGTTGCCTGGTCCATTGCATACTTGGTCATTTTTTCAATAAGGATGATGTGAGATACTTTGTCAAATGCTTTGCTGAAGTCAAGATATACTATATCTACAGCATTTCCCTGATCCACCCAGTCAGTGATTCTGTCATAGAAGGAAATTAAGTTAGTCTGACATGACTTGTTAGTTACAAACCCATGCTGACTCTGGTTAATCACTTCATTCTTATCCATGTACTTACATACATGTTGTTTAATAATTTGTTCAAAGATCTTTCCTGGTATAGAAGTCAGACTCACCGGCCTATAGTTCCCTGGGTCCACCTTCTTCCCCTTTTTGAAGATAGGAACAACATTTGCTCTTCTCCAGTCTTCTGGGACTTCTCCTGTTCTCCAAGAATTTTCAAAGATTATGGAGAGTGGTTCTAAAATTTCTTCTACAATCTCCTTCAGTACTCTGGGGTGTAATTCATCTGGACCTGGAGACTTGAACTCATTTATGTTAGCTAAATATTCCCTCACAATCTTTCTGTTTACTGATAACTTGGATTCCTCTATTCTTTTAAAAGGACAGTGAAGATCAGTTGATGTTACATTTTCTTTCTGAGAGAAAACAGATGCAAAATAGGAATTAAAAAGTTCGGCCTTCTCAACATCCTCTCTTACCATTTCTCCATTTTCATCCTGTAAAAATCCTATAGCATCTTTGACTTTTCTTTTACTTTTGACATACCCCCAAAATCCTTTTTTATTGCTTTTGACATCTCTTGCAAGCCTTAATTCATTGTCAGCTTTAGCTAACCTGATACGTGCCCTACAGGATCTGCAGACTGCATTATAATCTTCTTTAGATATGCCTCCCTCTTTCCATTTAATAAACATTTCTTTCTTTCTTTTTAGCATGTGTTTAAGTTCTGTGTTCATCCATCCTGGTTTCCTTAAATGCTTCCCATTCTTCCTACTTTTCGGGATTGTTAACGATTGTGCTTTGAGAATCTCATTTTTAAAAATTTCCCATCCTTCCTGGACATTTTTGTCCTTAAGGACATCCAGCCATTGGATCCCTCCTATTCTCTTTCTGAGTCTCTTAAAATCTGCCTTTCTAAAATCTAACCTTGAAGTTTGAGTCTTCATATGTCTTCCTCCTCTAGTTATCCAAAATTCTATAATAGCATGATCGCTGCCTCCTAGGGTCCCAGCCACCTTTACCTCCTCAACCATTTCCTCCCTGTTTATAAGGATTAGATCCAAAGTAGCAGATCCCCTTGTTTTCTCCCCTACCTTTTGGAAGATAAAGTTGTCAGCAAGAGAGGATAAGAATTTGCTTGACCTGTTAGTTTTACTTGAGAGAGATTCCCAACAAATGTCTGGATAGTTGAAATCTCCCATGACCACTACGTCATATTTTTTGGAGAACTTGGTCATTTGATACATAAAGAGTTCATCCATATCTTCAGCTTGCCCAGGTGGCCTGTAGTAAATGCCTACAATGGTGTCCTTTCCGTTGTTCTCTCCTTGTATTCTTACCCAAACAGTTTCCACAGAACTCCCAGTCTCTGAAGCTTCAATCTCTGTGCAGATATATGCTTTTCTAACATACAATGCAACACCTCCTCCTCGTTTATCAAGTCTGTTTCTTGCAAATAAGTTGTATCCTTTTAGCCTTTTATTCCAATCATGTGTATCGTCCCACCAAGTTTCAGTGATTCCAATGACATCATATTCCTTTTCCTGCATTAGTAGTTCCAATTCTCCTTGTTTGTTGCCCATGCTTTGTGCATTTGTATAAAAACATTTTAGTTTGTGATTGGTTTCTCTTCCTCCCATATTTTTATTATTTAGATTTTTTTGTCTTTGTTCTTCTTTTCCACTTCCAGTAGCAGAGATCTCAATAGTATTTGTCAGCTGTATGGCTTTTTCTGGCCTTTTGCTTCCCTTCCCACATTGTTCTAGTTTAAAGCTCTTCTGATAAGTGTAGCAAGGCGACTTCCAAATACATGTTTTCCAGTCTTGTTAAAATAGATATATTTGTGTCTGAACAGTCAGTGACACACTCAAACAGTTTTTTCTATGGAAAAAAGGCAAGCAGGTTGATAACATCCAGACTTGAACCGTGGAAGAGGAAAAACACAGTTCTAGTTCTCTGGCCTACACCAGACTCTTTAAAACAGATATATTTGTGTCTGAACACTCAGAGATGCACTCAATTTTTTTTTTTTTTGGGGCTGGGGGGATGCCAAAAGTTTAATAAGTCGGGTATTTGTACAGTCTGACTGAGGAAAAAAAGCAAAAACAGGATTTAGATGAAAAAAAAAGGATTTTTTCTGGCCCCTGAGACCTGGGGATAAGTCTAGCAATTTGACCAGCAGGAGCACACAGGACTGTAATGAAGTTTGTTGGTATAACCACTACGTCTCCTATACAGCCTGCCTGCCTGATATCTGAGATGGATATTAGTCCTGGGAAGGACTGTTTTTTGATTTGGCAGGCTTTAGAGACCCTACACTAACTATTTTGCAGTATAAATCTCTCCCTAGCTCAGCAGCACTGACCCTACACTGTCTGATCCGGAGCGACTGTGTCCAAGATGGCGGCGCCCGGTTTTAAATACTCGAGGTGACGCTGTGCGGCCAGCCAATCACTGTAATGCCCACAAACAACATGGCTGCGGCATTACAGTGACTAGCTGGCAATCCCTGCATGTTCATTGGCTCTGTAAGGAGTGCCAAAAGTGCAGGGCTGAGACCCGAGCTCCCGCCCGAGTAACCCGGAAATGCTCGGTGCTCGCCGAACATCCCGAGTAGTGAGATGCTCGGGCGAGTACCGAGCAGTGTCGAGCATGCTCGCTCAACACTACACAAGAACAGTGGTGCAGAAAAATGACAGTAACTGCTCTAGACTGATGAGTCAGAATTTGAAATATTTGTCTGTAGCAGAATGCAAATATTTTGCCAAAAGGTTGGAGAACCATAAAATAATGAGTGTCTGTGTAAGGTTTTGTTTGGCCAAGTGTAATTTTGAAACCCTTTAACCAGTGAAACATGATACAGTGACAATGACTTCCCTCACACTATCGGTACTGCTTCCTTGGGGGCCAGTGTCAACTGCTTGTGATGTAGTTTAGGGGAGGCAATGGACAAGGAAGCAGTAGAGGCCATTATAGCTAACAAGAGAATGTCCTTTACTGAGGTAGATGAACTTGAAAGAAGATAACAGTTAACTGAGATCAGATTGAATGTTATTCACACTTGAATTTAACAGAGTTTTCATACAGATGGTTATACATGGCAGTAGTTTACAATTCTTTTCCAATACGATCTCCCAGTCATATAAATCCATTTTAGCAAAATTCATCTTTACTGCTTTCTGCGCATCAGCTGCAGCAGCTAATTTTCCAGATGCTCCCACGAGGCAAGATGTAGAATCCCTTTGCTAAATCTTCCACAGTATATTGACACTTGTAGTCCAGCACTGTATGTATACAGGCGACCTTGTCGGACCCCCATTAGTCTCAGGACTACCATGTTCCTGCTTGGACCTCTCCCAGCTACCAACTAAGCTGTACTCACTTCTAGGATAATGCTTCTGACACTTTCTTGTAGGATTTCTGGTTGATAAAACTTGCTTTCTATCTGGCTAATGTTCACTTGTGTTGTAACTATAGGCACTCTGATGTAGTAGGCCTCAACAGTCCCTGAACTTCCCACTAATTACTAACCCTTTCTTTACCAAAAGTCTTACAGGTAGCAATGGTTTTCACAGTACACTTATAAATCAAAGCAATAGTTGAGAAATGCATCAAAATAATACTATATAATTATTATATGATCTTCAGGAATGCAGATGATTCTTCCACTCTTTTACATCTACATGTAACAGTTAATCAAGTTTTGATCTGCAATTCTGCAAATGGAGATGGGGATTTGGTCAAGAATAATGATTTCCTCAGTGCTGAGAAATATAGGAAAATATTTATACATCATGCAATTACATCATGATATAGACCCCCACAGAGCTCTGATCTTAATGTCATCAAGTCTGTCTGGGACTACTAGAAGAGAGAGAAGGATTTGTGCAAGTCTACATCTAAAAGAGATCTAGGATTAGTTCTTCAAGATGTATTGAACAACCTTCCTGCTGAGTTGTACAAAAACTTGTACGTACTTAGAAGTATACCAAGAAGTATTGTTGCTTTGATATTGTTTTAACACAAAAGGTTGGTCACACCAAATAATGATTTGATTTAAATTTCTCTTTTATTCATTCACGTTGCACTCCTGTTAATTGATTAAAATAAACTATTAACATGTTTGAAAGCGTTCTTACTTTGCAGCACTTTTTCCACATGTGTCTCAAACATTTGCACAGTACTGTATATTTATTTTTGCATCTGGTAATGTATGTCCAATAAGAAGGAAATCAAATAAAAGTGCCTCTAACATTTTGGTCCCCTGAAGAACTAATGGATTCAGGCAATGTTCTTATATATTTACATACATGTTCTAAAAAGTTTACTTAACTTCAAATGAACTTGTCTGCATCTTATCTATAGAGCTGTTCTGCTTATATTTGTGTTATCTGAAAAATCACCATTCTTCCTGAGTCAATCTAGCTTGGCATTGTTTACATTTGGTTTGCACATGTTAGGTTCATTTGCACAGCAGTCTGACTAGAGACCTGTCACTTGAATATATTTTTATATGGTATAGATCTACTGCAGGAATAGAGGTAGTAGTTTCCATTCACCTCTTCACTTTACAGTGATGTGTTTATGTAATGTCTATGGAAAGCTTTTTAGACACATTTAAAATACCTGTCTTTCTTTGCATTACGCTTTATATTATTACATATGTTTATTTTGCTAAGATCTAAACTGTTTAAGTCACTGAGTTATGCTAAATCTTAAAACTGCAGCTTATCCATCTAGTTCATCAAGCTTTCAGAGACAGTTAACAAAAATAAATCTATGTTTAAGTTTTATTTCAAATAAATATTATTGCCTAATTTACAGATCAGTAGAGATGAGTTAACTGATTGGCAGCAAAATCAAATTAGTTTCAAATTTTGTGAAAAGTTTGGATTCACCAGAATCCAAAACCTTTGGGATTTGATTTGCATGAATTTCAGCAAAATTGCAGCCAGCTGTTAATCATTTTCGTGACTTCTGGATTCTAGGTTGTGGGCAGCACAATGGCTCAGTGGTTAGCTCTGAAGCCTTGCAGCGCTGGGATCCTGGGTTCAAATCCCACCAAGGACAACATCTGCAAGGAGTTTGTATGCTCTCCCCGTGCTTGTGTGGGTTTCTTCCAGGTTCTCCGGTTTCCTCCCACATTCCAAAGACATACTGATAGGTAATGTAGATTGTGAGCCCCAATGGGGACAGCGCCATAATTTCTGTAAAGTGCTGTGGAATTAATGGCGCTATAAACGTGAGCAAAATAAATAAATAAATAGGTTAAAAATATTCACCTCTCCCAGACCTCTGCTATACCTGTTCCACAGACTCTAGTTTTCCTATCAGCTCTTCTGTCTTCTCTCGTTTGTATTCTATCTTTTTTGCTTTCCTGGCCTCTGGAACTGTTGTTCTTCCCTAGGCCCAAAGCGGTCAGTTGGAGTGACTCATATATTACTCACTTCAGCTTGTGAAGATAGGCAGCTCCAGAAAACTGGAAGTGGAAGAAGGTACAAGATAGATGACAGAAGAGAGCCAGAGAACCGATTATGGAATAAACATTATGTGGACAGTCGAGGGGAGGTGAGTCTAAGGCTGTGTGCCCACGATGCGTTTTTTAAGCTTTTTCGCAGCGGCAAAAAACGCTGCAGAAATGCTTAAAAAACGCATGGTAGAAGGCCTGCCATGTTCCCCAATGATAATCCGCATGTGCTGTGCACATGCTGCGGAAATTTCCGCTGCGAATTATCATTGTGGAAAAAAAAGCAGCACTACCCATTATTTTGAGGAAGCGCTGCATTTTCACCACCATTGACTTACATTGAATCGCTTGGATTCCGCATCACTGCATCTGTACATGCGGAATCCAAGTGCTTCAATATGCGGATGGTACCCAGGTGTGGAGGACAGGAGACTCTCCTGAGGACATGGGTACCATAGAACCTGTAAAAAAAAGAATAAAATAAAAAAAATATACTATATTTACCTTCTGATGGCCCCCAGTCTTCTTCTCTTCACTTGCCGGCAGATCGCGGTGGACTGAAGGACCTGCGCTGATGTCATAATCATGTGATGGCAGGTCCTTCAGTGTAGTGTACCGCGAGCTACCGGCAAGCCAGGACGGAGCGAAGCAAGACTCCGGGGGCCATCAGAAGGTAAGTATAGATTTATTTTTTTATTTTTAACATTCTTTAAGGTCACAGTATATAAATTCATGCCGTTTGCATGGATTTAAATAGTGTGACCAAGTTGTCAAGCACTTTCCAAGTGATGCTAAAATCGCTTGGAAAGCGCTTGTCAACCCGCATGCGGAAATACATGTGAAGAACGCTTCACATCCGCATGTCCCTGGCAGGAAAAACGCATGTACAATCCGCATGCATTTTTTCTGCCAGAGAGATGCAGAAACACTCAGGAAAAAATCCTGAGCATCTCTGCATCGTGGGCACATAGCCTTAGACTTTTTAAACCTTTTTCTGGCAAATTCACTTATTTGGTGAGAATCGAATTTTATGGCCAAGTCCAAAAAATATCTGACAAATTTGAATTTTGACAAATTTTCTAATCTCTATAAAGTAATATTCATATTGGGGGTGGTCAACCTCAATGGTGGTCAACCTTTGCATGTCAAGTAAACAGACCCTATACCTATGTGGATTTTAGCCCTGGTAGGTCATTAGTGACATTATAGTGTCATCCACAATGTCACCATGGCAGTGATAGCCTCAGCACTATTTTTTCCACCTGGGTAACAAAATGAATAGCCATTCCACTGTCTAATCATTAATCACGGGAATAAAAATAAAGATTTTTAGATGTATTTTTTTTTAGAAAGGGGGCTGTACTGCATAAATATGCCTCATCTAGTGCATCAACAGCTTACATCAAATTGTAAAATACATATTGGAGTAGTAAATTATTACATGAAGCGCTAAAGACAATAGAGAACCAATGAATTAACATTTTAAGTTCTTCCACACCTAACCTAGATTTAAAGGAATAGATTTTTCAACCAGATAAAATAACCGGACAAATAATCTAAGGGCATTGGGTGGGGACAATATTTTGCACTGTATGGTTTTTATAAAAAACTTCTAAACAAAAATTGGAATTTGCAAGCAGTGAGATGTCTTACTGACATATGGTGTTAGCGAGGAATTTTATTATCAATGGCTATTTTAAGTTAAACTGCTCAATTGTATGTAATTGTGGTAAAAACTTTTCTTTTACACTAAACATTAGTCTTTATTTCATTTTATCATAGGCTTATATTTATTGTGCTAGATTATTAGAATTTTGTCAAAGTTATATGTAGCTCCAATTTCTTAACAACAATACAGGGAATTTAGAGGCAGACGTTAAAGCTATGGTTATGAATCAATGGTCTTCTCTGATGCGATAACTGAGTAGACTGAATTGAAAGCTTAGAGCTTTCACCAATAGGGCACTTTAGTGGAAGTAATCCCTATTTAACATAAAACTGAAATGGATGGAAGATCTTCACTAGGTATTAACCTTCTTGATCTTACTTGTCCAAATGGGTATTTATCCCACAGCCAGGTATATTTAATGAGCTGGATAACCTTTCAAAGTAAAGAGGCGTGGTAAAATCTGGATTTATTGTTATGTCCAAGTGGAATAGGCCACTATTTTGTCAAGACAAAGCTATTGCTGACTTTTAGCTCAAGAATATCATTAGACAATATGGGATTGTTGTGCAATAAATAATAGTATGAGTAAAAATTTTTTTTAGATTTTTCAAAGTTTACATTTTATAACTAAACCGGCAGAAGAAACACAAACCTTTCTATTCCTGAATTGCAGTGACTAAATATTCTTTCTATTTCATGTTAAAAGGAAATGTTTTTATGCTGCAAGGAAATATTAAATATCAATAATATATAAGGTTTGTATTAAAATATGCTTGTATTAAACTGTTCTATCTTAAAATATAATTTTTGTAAAATAATTGCACATTGTTTTTCATATTCTTAGATTTTAGGAATTCAATGTTGTTTAATGTTTGCTATATTTGTAAATGATACATGGAAGAATTATAAACATTTGTTATAACTGAAATACAGAATTTGTTTCTTTGAAAGGTTTTACATTTTCTCTTAACATGGTTAGGTTATGCAACAAATGACATGGGTTGTGCTATGCAACAGATTAAATATGGGCAATCTAGTAGTATTATTAATAACACATTGTATGATACATTTTCATTATGCATAACAATATATAGCAGCATTTAAAAAAAATAAAAACTAGGCAACCCACTTGTTTTGTACCCTTTAAATAAAGACAATTTATCTTGCTTACATTTCAGCATTGAACTGTTGATTAATGGCATAACTTCACATACTCAAGTCAAGTGTGTTTAACTATGGCTACAACAATCAGTTTGGCTGTAATGGAGATTGTCAACGTAGATTATACTTAAAATCATCATTATTCATTTTCAGCTTTCAGCTGGCAGTGTTAATAGCAATCTGGAAATGACAATGACAATCTCCTGCAGACCCCAGGTTGTCATGCTGACCCATCGGTGACCCGCCGTCATGTGACACGGGTGCCTATGGGAAGGGCCAATGATGCGCATCTGGTTTGTGGGAGTTAAATGCCACTATCAGAAATTGACAGCGGCATTTAACTAGTTGGCAGTCGCGAATGGATCGCAATTCCACCTGTGCCTGTTAGGGGCACATGACAGCTGTACAGATCAGCTGTCATGTGCCCGAAAAGGTGCGGGCTCAGCGACGGATCCCGCATCAAAGGGAGGGACCTGACATGTGTCGTAATAGTACGACACATGTCAGTAAGGGGTTAAAAACTATACCCATCAAAGTGCTCAAAACCATATTAAAGAAGTTTGTTAACCCTTTAGGGGCTTCACCAGAATTTAAGCAATGTGGAAGGAAAAAGTGAAAATTTTACTTTTTCCCCACAAAAATATTGCTTTGACACCAAATTTAGCATTTTCAAGAAGGTAACAGAAGAATTCTCTGGTGTGCCTTGGCTTCTACCTCAGGAGAGTTCATGATAGCGCTAACTTTGCAGCTGCTATGGGGCTCTTGAGCGGAGGAGAAAGGTGAGCCCTCAGAATCAAATCCTCTGGTGGGCACAATGTTTTTTAATTTGAAACAGCTTCTCAGTGGGAGTTGTATTTCACCACAGCCATATTCTTTAGCTCGGTGAAAGGACTGGCATAGAGGTAAATCGTATCTACTCCGGCTGTCATTCCTCCGTCACCAGGTTCCGCCCCTTGTCACACATGACCATGCCTGGCTGTATGTTCAGGGGTGAGAGCCGCAGATCAGGCTGCTGTGTTCATCAACTCTGCAGTGCTGGGCAGTTTGTCACCTAAGCATTAAGCATGTTATCTTCAGCAAAGCCTTTTGCCGCTTGACCAAGGCAATGCTGCAGTGCTGTCAGCTTGAGACTGATGTGGTCATTTCGGAGATGGAGGAGGAGGTGTATGAGCTGAACAATGTGATTACATTGAGGTTAAATTGCTGACGCTGTTTTTTATACTAAAGAAAGATCCTATTGTTTTGTTTTTTTTACGTTAATTTTTAAGACAAATGCATTCACCGGGAAATGTCATTTTAATATTTTACAACCTTATCTGGCAATGTGGTGTGTGACACATCATCAGACACATCCTGATTTATTTATGATGGAGGGACTCAAAGTCATAAAGCCTATTTTTATAGGGCCATCAGACTGCCCTTACTATTCTTAAAAGGCCAGCAGTCAGCCCTCGCTATTGTTAGAGAGCCATCAGCCGGCTATGCTTTGTTGTTTCATTATTAACAAGTGGGTCTCCTATACTGTTATTGCGTATGCAGTGACTGCAAGGTCTGCCAAAAATTTGGACGCAACCCAATACCTCTTTGAAAAGACATAGAGGAAGGTCTCAGTAAAAAAATGTTCCCATTATAAAGGAGCGGGTCTCCTATAGTGACTGTAAGGGCTGCCACAATTTGGGAAAACCCCCAATAAGAATTTAAAGACACATAGAGCAGGGCCACAGTAATGAAAAATTTCCATTAGAAAGAAGAGAGTCTGCTATACAGTTATAGGGTATGCAGTGAGTCCAATGGCTGACCAAATTTTGGAAAAACCCCAATAAGAATGTAAAGACACATAGAACAGGGCCACAGTAACAAGTACAACATGTTCCCATTAGAAAGGAGAGGGTCTGCTATACAGTTATAGGGTATGCAGTGAGTCCAACGACTGACCAATTTTAGGAAAACCCCACTAAGAATTTAAAGACACATAGAGCAGGGCCACAGTAATGACAAATTCCCATTAGAAAGGAGAGAGTCTGCTATGCAGTTATAGGGTATGCAGTGAGTCCAACGGCTGACCAAATTTAGTGAAAACCCCACTAAAAATTTAAAGGCACACAGAGCAGGGCCATAGTAATGACAAATTCCCATTAGAAAGGAGAAAATCTGCTATACAGTTATAGGGTATGCAGTGATTCAAACGGCTGACCAATTTTAGGAAAAACCCCACTAAGAATTTAAAGACACATAGAGCAGGACAACAGTAACAAGTGCGACATTAGAAAGGAGAGGTTCTGCTATACAGTTATAGGGTATGCAGTGAGTCCATCGGCTGACGAAATTTAGGAAAAACTCCACTAAGAATTTAAAGACACATAGAGCAGGGCCACAGGAACAAGTACGACATGCTCCCAATAGAAAGGAGAGAGTCTGCTATACAGTTATAGGGTATGCTGTGAGTCCAACAGCTAACCTATTTTAGGAAAAACTCCACTAAGAATTTAAAGACACATAGAGCAGGGCCACAGTAACGACAAATTCCCATTAGAAAGGAGAGAGTCTGCTATACAGTTATAGGATATGCAGAGAGTCTAACGGATGACCAATTTTAGGAAAAACCCCACTAAGAATTTAAAGACACATAGAGCAGGGCCACAGTAATGACAAATTCTCATTAGAAAGGAGAGGGTCTCCCATAGTGTTGGCCTATGTAGTGAATGCAAAGGCTGCCAAAAATTGGGATGCTCTCCAATGCCCCTTGGAAGAGACTTACAGGGCCTCAAAAAATATTCCCATTAGAAAGGAGCGGGTCTCCTATACTTGGAATGCCCATGCACTAAGTGTATGGGCTGACAAATATTTACCCCAGGGATGTATACATGAACATACTGTATATATTATTTTTTACGGGCATCATAAACATCCTTTATAAAAATTATTTGGGTGTTGCATCACGGACCATGGTCACCCTGTTGATATGGTGGTGGAGGATGAGAATGAGGAGAAGGAGGATGACACGATGAAATAGCCAAAATCAGGAAGAGTATACACATGTGTGGGTGTGAAGAGGTTCATGGGAATATACCTAACAAAAAAAGACACTAAATTTGAGTTTATGTTACGCTGCTATTATTCAGTGGTGTTGAGAAGTCTGGCCCAATCCAGCCCATGTTCATTTTTAAAAGAGTCAGCCTATCAGTATTTTCAGTTGCCAGACGGATGCATTTATCAGTTATAATTCCACCAGCGGCACTAAAAACCAGCTCTGATAAAACGCTGGCGGCAGGGTAGCCCAGGACCTCCAAGGCGTAGAGAGTCAGTTCATTCCACGTATGCAGCTTGGATACCCAATAATTAAAAGGTACAGAGGAATCACGGAGGACGTTGGTACGGTAGGCAAGGTACTCTCTCAGCATCTTCCCAAACTTTGCACTCCTTGTGAGAGTACCCCGCACCTCAGGGCCTGTGCGATGGGAAGGTCTGAGAAAACTGTCCCAGAACTTTGACAGTGTTCTCCTGCCTCTGCTGGATTGCATTTGTTTCTCTCTCGCCTGTACTCCTTGGTTGTCTAACGAACTATGACCTCTGCTGCCAGCGTTTTCAGATGGTTATATTTTTAATAGTTACGCAAGAAAGGCCTTCTGGTACTGCCCCATTTTTGTAGACCTTTTCGCCTCAGGAAAAAGAGATATAAAGTTCTCCTTTTAGCGTGGGTCTAGAAGTGTCACCAACCAGTAATGACTGACACCAAAAATTTTGAGAACGCGAGGGTCATGGGAAAGGCAGCGTAACATAGCAGTCTGGCTCGCATGGCTGAGTTTAACAGGCATGTCTGACACGCATGGCTGTCACCAAGGAGATGACTGACCAGGCTCTCCTCCTCCTCCTCCTCTCTGTCCTCTGGTCTTCCATGTTGAACAGACGGTATGACAGCTGTGCTGGTAGTACCGTCTATAGCGCATGAAACTAGCTCCTGTTCTTCCTCCTCCTCTTCCTTTTCCTCATTGTCACCCAATCCACGTTGGGATGAGATGAGGCTGGGCTGTGTGTAATCACCCTGTAGGTTCCTTGCTCCATCTCATCGTGCTCCACCTGTAATGCATCCTCCTTGATCGTGAGCAGAGAGCGTTTCAGAAGACAGAGAAGCAGGATGATGATGCTAATTATGGCGTCATCGCCGCTCACCATCTTGATGGAGTTCTAAAAGTTTTGGAGGATGGTAAATATGTCTGACATCCATGTTCACTCCTGAGGTCTTATGTGTGGAGTCTGAACTGAATACCGAAAGCCTTGTTAATGCTGGTATTCAACAACTGCCCTCTTCTGCTCACAAATCCTTCCCAACATCTGCAGTGTAGAGTTCCAATGTGTGGGGACATCACATACCAGTCTGTGAGCCAGAAGCAGCAAGCGCTGCTGAAACATGGCAAGGGCGGCGGAAGCTGTAGGTGACTTTCTAAAATGGGCATACAGGTGGCATACTTTAACATGCAGATTCGGCAGCTCCGGGTAGGATTTGAGAAACCGCTAAACTATGAGGTTAAGCACATGGGCCAAGCATAGTACTTGTGTGAGCTCGCCTCGCCTCAGAGCCACCACCAGGTTTCGGCCATTGTCACACACGACCATGCCTGGCTGTAGGTTCAGCGGTGTGAGTTACAGATCTGCCTGCTCTTTCAGAGCTGTCCACAACTCTTCAGCATTGTGCGGTTTGTCACCTAAGCATACTAGCTTCAGCACAGCCTGTTGCCGCTTGGCCGAGGCAGTGCTGCAGTGCTTCCAGATTGTGACTGATGTGGTCATTTTGGAGATGGAGGCTGAAGAGGAGGAGGAGGCTAAGGAGGATGAGGTTCAGGAGCTGTCAACCGTAGGGGCAACCCTAATTGACCTAGGGCCCGAAATCCTTGGTGTCGGGAGGACGCGTACCGTCCCAAGGTCCGACTGGGTCCCGGCTAACACTATGTTAACCCAGTGTGCCATCAGCGAGATGTACCATCCCTGCCCACAAACACTTGTCCACGTGTCCGTGTTTGGATGGACTTTCCCGGTAACTGCGTTGTAGAGGGCACGGCTAATGTTTTGGGACACGTGCTTGTGTAATGCGGGGACGGCGGAAATAGTGGCGGCTGGGGACCGAGTACCGAGGGACCGCCGCCGCCGTCAGGTTGCTGAATGCTTCCATCTTCACAAGACTAAAAGGCAACATTTCGATGGGCAAGCAGTCGTGAAATGTGGGAATTTAGTACTGTGGCCTGTGGGGCATTGGCTGTGTATTTGCGCTTGCGTTCCAAGGACTGGGGTATGGACAACTGAATGCTGTGCTGGGACATGGACGTGGATGTGCTTCCTGATGCTGCTACTTGAGAGTGTGCAACGACAGGTGCAAGCCAGGAGGCATCTTCGCATGCACCGTGGACAGGGGATTGGCTTGCATGCACAACAGCGGAAGAAGCCACCCGCAGACACTGTTCCTGGACCCTGGGGTTCGGCCCACAAAGTCGGGTGCTTTGCTGCCATGTGCCTGATCATGCTGGTGGTAGTCAGGCTGGTCGTTTTGTCACCCCTACTGATTCTGGCCTGGCAGGTGGTGCAAATGACCTTTTTGGGGTTATCGGCAGAGTCTTTAAGAAACAACCAGACTCGGGAAGACCTAACAGTTGTACAGGCAACTTCCTTCGTGTTGATGTTACGTTGAACGGTTGCCTGCCTTCTTTCTGCTCCCACCACACTGCTTCTTCCTGCCTGTTGGGGTGCTCTGCCTCCCTCCCCCATGTGCTGCTGTCCTCGCTCTGCATGCCCTCCTGCCAGTTTGGGTCAGTTACTATATCATCCACCACCTCGTCTTCCACTTCCGCATCCTGGTCCTCCTCTGACTTTCTGGCAATTGTGTCTCATCATCATCCACCTATTGGGACACTTTCCCACCGTTGCCTTCGTGTGACCGTGGCTGCTCAAATATTTGGGCATTTCTACATGCGATCTCCTCTTGCCCCGTTTCAAGTGGACCGGGCGAGACGCCCGAATCTATAAATGGGAAATTGAACAGCTCCTCGGAGTGTCCAAGTGTGGGATCAGTTGTCTCTGGGCACTCGGCATGGTGGGAGGAAGGGGGTTCAGGATGAGGAATATGCGGTACAGACTCACAGCTACTGAGACTTGACCGTGTGGAAGACAAGGTTGTGGTGGCTAAGTGACTGGAAGCATTATCTGCTCTCCAACCAATAACCTTTTCACACTGCTCTGTGTTCAATAGTGGTGTGCTGCGGCCCCCTATTAATTAGGACAGGAAGGTCGAGCGAGAAGATGTCGGTGTTTGCTGTGGCACAATTTCAGCTTGCCCACGGCCTCAGCCTCTGCATGCACCATCATCACCATCACGTCCAGTTTCCCGTCCCTTGCCACATGCCTTGCCAATTTTAAATGGAGGACAATATCTTCCACGCTCACAACAAATGACTGAATTTGGAGCGAACTTATATGTGATCCATGTGATGGACAAACCATAGTTTTAAATACCTGACCTGTAGGTAACAATTTTGAACAGCAAACTGGTGTCAATTGCTTCACTGACACACTGAAACAAATTTTTAATGGAGATCAGAAATGGCAGTATTTTCTGAAAACGTATATGTGATCTGTGTGATGGAGAAAACACAGTTTTAAGTACCTGGCCTGTAGATTACTATTTTGAAAAGCAATGTGGCGTCAATTGCTTCACTGACACACTGAAACAAATTTTTAATGGAGGTCACAAATGGCAGAATTTTCTGAAAATGTATATGTGATCCGTGTGACGGAGAAAACACAGTTTTAAATACCTGGCCTGTAGGTAACTATTTTGAACAGCAAACCAGTGTTAAAAACTTTGCTGACACACTGAAAAAAAAATTTATTGGAGGCCAGAAATGGCAGTATTTTCTGAAAACGTATATGTGATCCGTGTGACGGAGAAAACACAGTTTTACATACTTGGCCTATAGGTAACTATTTTGAACAGCAATCTGGAGTCAATTGCTTCACTGACACACTGCAACAAGTTTTTAATAAAGGTCCGAAATGGCAGTATTTTCTGAAAATGTATATGTGATCCGTGTGACGGAGAAAACACAGTTTTAAATACCTGGCCTGTAGGTAACTATTTTGAACAGCAAACCAGTGTTAAAAACTTTGCTGACACACTGAAAAAAAAATTTATTGGAGGCCAGAAATGGCAGTATTTTCTGAAAACGTATATGTGATCCGTGTGACGCAGAAAACACAGTTTTACATACTTGGCCTATAGGTAACTATTTTGAACAGCAATCTGGAGTCAATTGCTTCACTGACACACTGCAACAAGTTTTTAATAAAGGTCCGAAATGGCAGTATTTTCTGAAAATGTATATGTGATCCGTGTGACGGAGAAAACACAGTTTTAAATACCTGGCCTGTAGGTAACTATTTTGAACAGCAATCTGGTGTCAATTGCTTCACTGACACACTGAAACAAATTTTTAATGGAGGTCAGAAATGGCAGTATTTTCTGAAAACGCATATGTGATCCGTGTGACAGAGAAAACACAGTTTTAAATACCTGGCCTGTAGGTAACTATATTTAACAGCAAACCGGTGTTAAAAACATTGATGACACACTGAAATTTTTTTTTAATGCAGGCCACAAATGGCAGTATTTTCTGAAAACATATATGTGATCCGTGTGACAGTGAAAACACTGTTTTAAATAGCTGGATTTTTAGAGCTGTATTATGGAAAGGACCTGGCTGTATTCTGCAGTAACAAGCAAATGGCACAGAAAAACAGTGTTCTCTTGATTGCTTTTTAAGCAAATAATGAGGATTAAGATCCCAAAAAAATTATACCTTGCCCCTGAGACCTGGGCCTTTGACTAGAAATATCTAACAGCAGCAGAAGGCAAAACTGGAATGGAGCCTCTTGTGCTTTATGCACTGCAGTCTGCTATATACACTGCCTGCCTGCCTATGTACACTGCCTGCCTGATATCTCTGCAGATGGATTAGTCCTCAGAAGGACTGTTTGTTGAGATGGATATGTGTCGCTAATATAGTTTGGTGCACCTACACTAACTAGAAACAAGCGAATCTCTCCCTAGCTCAGCAGCAGCTCTCCCTACACTGTTTAATTCCGGAGTGACTGTGACGAGCATGGCGGCACCCGGTCTGATATAGACCTGATGATGCTGAGGCCAACCAATCACTGTAATGCCACAACCAACATGGCTACGGCAATTCAGTGAGTGGCAGGCAATCCCTGCATATTCATTGGCGCTCTAAAGAGCGCCAAACATGCAGGGAGGAGACCCAAGCTCCCGCCGAGCAACCCCGGAAATATTCAGCGAGCGCCGAGCATGTCGAACAGTGAGATGCTCGGGTGAGCACTAAGCAGTAGCGAACATGCTCGCTCATCACTAGTTTTTGCATCTCCATATTTTGAGAGCTATAATTTTTCTATATTTCTGCCGATAGAATCATGTTAGGGCTTGTTTTTCGGGACGAGTCGCCATTTTTATTGGTACCATTTCCGGGCACATAACATTTTTTGATCACTTTCTTTTCTGAATTTTTGGAGGCAGAATGAACAAAAGCTAGCTATTCAGGAATTGTTTTTTTTATGGTATTCACCATATAGTAAAAGTGATAAGGCAGCATTTTTCTTCGGGTCAATATGAGTATAGCAATGTCACATTTATATAATTTAGCTAATTGTTGTAATGTTTTGCTGCTTTTACACAATAAAAACTATTTTATAGAAAAAAGAATTATTTTTGCATAGCAATATTCTGAGTTATAGCTTTTTTATTTCTCCGCTGTTGAAGCTGTATGGGGCTTGTCTTTTGTGGGACAAGATAATGTTTTCACAGATACTATCATGTAATTTGAGCTCCCGGTGGAGAACATGCGGGCACCCATACGTCAAAGGTCGGGAACCCCTATGCGACCATGATGTATGGGTAAGTCGAAGGTCGTGAAGTGGTTAAAAAAAATCTCATCTTGAGTTTAATCCAACAGATTTGTCATAAAAGCTCAAAAGATGTGGTTCCCACCTCTGAGATTAGATCACTGATAGAGATGAGTGGATCAGTCAAAATTCGAATCAGCCTGTTCATGACATTTTTCCAGGGAAATTTGATTTGAGAAATTGTTATCTGCAAATTTCATGTCTCCTATTATGCTCTAGGGTTTTTCCAGTCCCCAGAGCATAATAAACATAATATGTAAAAAAATATATACTCACCTCACCGATGACGCCATCTGTCTGGTCACCGTATTTTCTGGTCACCTTCCACTTGTGTGGGAATCTTTGGCTAGAGGTCATCTGCTCATGTTGTGATGTCATGTGTTATGCACACGCCCGGACTGACTGGCGTGTGCGGGTGTTGTGGTTCCACTGGACCATGGACCGGAGAGTGCCTGGAGGGGCGTGACTAAGTATCTGGCCGATCCGACCAAGGTGGCACGACGGCATACGACGCCAGTGCACCAGGGAGAAACCGGGCAGAGGGACCAGGTGCTACTCCAGGTCAAACTCCGGACACGGGGGTTGACCCACACTGGGATTACTGGAACAGGCAGGTTAGGCTGGCACAGACTGGTGGATGTAAGCAAACACGGCAGGTATGCAGATGGGTGGATACAGGCGAGTATGCAGGCAGGGAGGTACTGGCCGAAAGGACGGGCTGGAGCACAGAAAGGTTAAGACCCAGTACAGACTGGGTCACAGAACCGCAGATGTGGTAGACAACCACAGCAGAGAGGGAACGCCCGAAGCGGTGCGCAAGAACAGAGCAGGACGGGGCTGCAGGAGCAGCGAGCACAAGCAGGGCAGGACAGGACTGCCGGAGCAGTGGGCAGAAGCAGGGCAGGACAGGACTGCCGGAGCAGCGGGCAGAAGCAGGGCAGGACAGGACTGCCGGAGCAGCGGGCAGAAGCAGGGCAGGACAGGACTGCCGGAGCAGCGGGCAGAAGCAGGGCAGGACAGGACTGCCGGAGCAGTGAGCAAAAGGGTCAGAGCGGAGTAAGGCTGCCGGAGCAGTGAGCAAAAGGGTCAGAGCGGAGCAAGGCTGTGGAGCAGTGAGCAAGGAGTCAGAGCAGGCTAGAACCGCCGGAGCGGTAAGCAAAGGAGTCAGAGTAGACTAGAACCGCCGGAGCGGTGAGCAAAGGAGTCAGAGCAGGCTAGAACCACCGGAGCGGTGAGCAAAGGAGTCAGAGCAGGCTAGAACCGCCGGAGTGGTAAGCAAAGGAGTCAGAGCAGACTAGAACCGCCGGAGCGGTGAGCAAAGGAGTCAGAGCAGGCTAGAACCGCCGGAGCGGTGAGCAAAGGAGTCAGAGCAGGCTAGAACCGCCGGAGCGGTGAGCAAAGGAGTCAGAGCAGGCTAGAACCGCCGGAGCGGTGAGCAAAGGAGTCAGAGCAGGCTAGAACCGCCGGAGCAGTGAGCAAAGGAGTCAGAGCAGGCAAGGCTGAATAGGGGGGACAGGGCTCTGTTCACATGGAACAGACAGGAAGGGAAAGGCAGAGCCAGGCACCCACAGGGTACTTGCAGAGAAGTAGCGAGTGGACCACAAACTCACAAACGGGAGTACAGAGACAACAAGCAGGAGTTAGGTACGAGTTCAGACTCTGCAGAAAAAGGAAGGGAACGGACATAGAGGCAAAACAGGTAAAGGATAGGAGAGAGTTCAGACTGGAACTGAGTGTACGGAGGAGACCGACACTGCAGCGGAATACAGGAGCGGGTCTGGGAATACGGCCCCCAGAGAGGCAGGACGAACAGGCAAGGAGCGTGTTCAGACAGGACAGACAAGATACAGGAGCGGGTCTAGGTAATCGGCCCCTAGAAGGCGGGAGGAACAGGCTAGGAGCGTGTTCAGACAGGTCAGACAAGATACAGGAACGGGTCTAGGTAATCGGCCCCTAGAAGGCAGGAGGAACAGGCTAGGAGCGTGTTCAGACAGGCCTGGAAATACAGCCTCCAGGATAGGCAGACAAGAGAACACAGAACGGGACCTGGCACCTTCAGAGTGCAAGCACACACTGAATGAAACACTATGCTCAGGCAGGGATAGATGGGAGCAGCTGAGCTATATACCAGGTGACAGACAGCAATAGGCTGAGGACGCACAAGGGGTGTGACCCACAGCAGGTACAAAAAGCAGGAAGTGATCGGGCGCCGCCCTAAAGCAGCAGAAACAGACACAAACAGACAGCATGGAGGGAAGCCAGAGAGACATTCTGGACTGGAGATCAAGTGCGCGCTCTTGCACAGTGGGAGATGGACCACCATGCAAGGACGCCGCCAGGTATGTTACAGTACCCCCCCCTTACGCCCCCTCTTCTTCAGGCCTACCAGAATCTTCCGCAGGGAATTCGAGGACCAGTCGTTCACTTCAAGGAGATCACTTCCACTGTCCACAGGAAAAACTGATCTCATCTGGTTAGCTAGGATGCTACCTCCTATCCAGCCATCCTCAGCAACAGACGAAACGGGTGGAGTACCAGGAACAGCACACAAGGAAGTCTCTCTCCACATATTTTCAGGTGGCACCCCAGAGGGTACAGGAGACAACTGGAAGTCCTTCACCGGGTTGGAGGGGGACAGAGACTTGGGGGTAATCTCTGCTTCGAGGTACATCTTGTCAAGCTCACAGGAAGAAATAGACGGGTTATCAGGTACATAATGAGGAAAAGTCACTGTCTCTTTGTTATCTGGTGGTACCCCGGAGGATTCAGGAAACAACTGGAGGTCCTCCGCCGGGTCAGAAGAGTGCAGAGGCTCAGAGAAAACATCTGCTTCAGAGTACACTAGGTCGGACTCACTGGACGAAGCAGGCGAGGTATCGGGTACCGAGTATAGGAAAGTCTCTGTCCATTCACCACCAGGTGGCACCCCGAAGGGTTCTGGAGACAACTGGCGGTCCTCCGCCTGGTCAGAAGGGTGTAGAGACTCACGGGTAACCCTCTGCTTCAGAGTACACTAGGTTGGACTCACTGGACGAAGCGAGCGAAGTATCAGGTACAGAATAAAGGAGAGTCTCTGTCCTTTCACTACCAGGTAGCACCCCGAAGGGTTCTGGAGACAACTGGAGGTCCTCTGCCTGGTCGGAGGGGTGTAGAGACTCGGGGGTAACTACCACTTTGGGGTACCGATTGTCAGGCTCACAGGACGAAGCGGACAAAGTATCGAGTACCGAGTGTAGAGAAGTCTCTCTCCATTTGTCATAGAGTGGTATCCCGGAGGATTCAGGAGGCAACAGGGGGTCCTCCGCCAGGTATTAGAGGTGCACAGACTCAGAGGTAACCACAGCTTTGGAGCATCCTTGGACATGCACACCGGTTAAAGTGGGTGAAGCATCTGATGCCGGGTGCAGGAAGTTCTCCTGTGTGGAGTCTGGATGGGCAGAAGTCTCTTCGGGCAGGAGAATCGGAGCACTACCCACGCACATTACCCGTTGGGGCTTCTCCGGGATACAGGGAGATGAAGCTTCAGTAGGGACTTCAAGGTTGGGGTCAGGAGGTCTCAGGGAGGACAGACCCTGGCGTGACGGCTTGCCTCTACGTCTAGCACGTCTGGACTGCCTCTTGAGGTTGGGAGATGTATTCCGGAAAGCGTAGTCACCCTGTGAAGATTCTGGGTGGACAGTAGTCTCATTGGGCTGGAGGACTATTGCGCTACCCACACACATTACCCATCGGGGCTGCTCCGGGATATTGTGAGGTGAAGCTTCAGCAGGAGCCTCCGGGTTAGGATCATCGAAGACCATTAGAAAGGCCACCAGGAAGGCCATTAGGTCCAGGAGGATCGGATCCTGTGTTTCATATAGGGGGTTGATCCATTCCAAGGCATCACCCGCCAGGTAAGACATAATGAATGCCACCTTAACCCGATCGGTGGGAAAACATAGAGGGTAGAACTTGAAGTGTAGCATGCATTGCTCCACAAATGCACGACTTTGTCTTGGATCCCCATAGTAACGTGGCGGATCCGCAGGAACGAGAGCAGATAGATCCATCTGGACGGGTGCGTAATTCGCCTGGAACTCAGCTGAGAAAAAAAAAAAAAAAAAATTATTTATTTATTTTTAATGCATGTATTCGCTGGAAAACTTCTCAGAGAGCAAAGGCCGTGGGGCTCAACGGGAACCATGGCCTGAGCATGCTGTTGTGCACACGCCCGGACTGACTGGCGTGTGCGGGTGTTGTGGTTCCACTGGACCATGGACCGGAGAGTGCCTGGAGGGGCGTGACTAAGTATCTGGCCGATCCGACCAAGGTGGCACGACGGCATACGACGCCAGTGCACCAGGGAGAAACCGGGCAGAGGGACCAGGTGCTACTCCAGGTCAAACTCCGGACACGGGGGTTGACCCACACTGGGATTACTGGAACAGGCAGGTTAGGCTGGCACAGACTGGTGGATGTAAGCAAACACGGCAGGTATGCAGATGGGTGGATACAGGCGAGTATGCAGGTAGGGAGGTACTGGCCGAAAGGACGGGCTGGAGCACAGAAAGGTTAAGACCCAGTACAGACTGGGTCACAGAACCGCAGATGCGGTAGACAACCACAGCAGAGAGGGAACGCCCGAAGCGGTGGGCAAGAACAGAGCAGGACGGGGCTGCAGGAGCAGCGAGCACAAGCAGGGCAGGACAGGACTGCCGGAGCAGCGGGCAGAAGCAGGGCAGGACAGGACTGCCGGAGCAGCGGGCAGAAGCAGGGCAGGACAGGACTGCCGGAGCAGCGGACAGAAGCAGGGCAGGACAGGACTGCCGGAGCAGCGGGCAGAAGCAGGGCAGGACAGGACTGCCGGAGCAGCGGGCAGAAGCAGGGCAGGACAGGACTGCCGGAGCAGTGAGCAAAAGGGTCAGAGCGGAGCAAGGCTGTGGAGCAGTGAGCAAGGAGTCAGAGCAGGCTAGAACCGCCGGAGCGGTAAGCAAAGGAGTCAGAGCAGACTAGAACCGCCGGAGCGGTGAGCAAAGGAGTCAGAGCAGGCTAGAACCGCCGGAGCGGTGAGCAAAGGAGTCAGAGCAGGCTAGAACCGCCGGAGCGGTAAGCAAAGGAGTCAGAGCAGACTAGAACCGCCGGAGCGGTGAGCAAAGGAGTCAGAGCAGGCTAGAACCGCCGGAGCGGTGAGCAAAGGAGTCAGAGCAGGCTAGAACCGCCGGAGCGGTGAGCAAAGGAGTCAGAGCAGGCTAGAACCGCCGGAGCGGTGAGCAAAGGAGTCAGAGCAGGCTAGAACCGCCGGAGCAGTGAGCAAAGGAGTCAGAGCAGGCAAGGCTGAGTAGGGGGGACAGGGCTCTGTTCACACGGAACAGACAGGAAGGGAAAGGCAGAGCCAGACACCCACAGGGTACTTGCAGAGAAGTAGCGAGTGGACCACAAACTCACAAACGGGAGTACAGAGACAACAAGCAGGAGTTAGGTACGAGTTCAGACTCTGCAGAAAAAGGAAGGGAACGGACATAGAGGCAAAACAGGTAAAGGATAGGAGAGAGTTCAGACTGGAACTGAGTGTACGGAGGAGACCGACACTGCAGCGGAATACAGGAGCGGGTCTGGGAATACGGCCCCCAGAGAGGCAGGACGAACAGGCAAGGAGCGTGTTCAGACAGGACAGACAAGATACAGGAGCGGGTCTAGGTAATCGGCCCCTAGAAGGCGGGAGGAACAGGCTAGGAGCGTGTTCAGACAGGTCAGACAAGATACAGGAACGGGTCTAGGTTATCGGCCCCTAGAAGGCAGGAGGAACAGGCTAGGAGCGTGTTCAGATAGGCCTGGAAATACAGCCTCCAGGATAGGCAGACAAGAGAACACAGAACGGGACCTGGCACCTTCAGAGTGCAAGCACACACTGAATGAAACACTATGCTCAGGCAGGGATAGATGGGAGCAGCTGAGCTATATACCAGGTGACAGACAGCAATAGGCAGAGGACGCACAAGGGGTGTGACCCACAGCAGGTACAAAAAGCAGGAAGTGATCGGGCGCCGCCCTAAAGCAGCAGAAACAGACACAAACAGACAGCATGGAGGGAAGCCAGAGAGACATTCTGGACTGGAGATCAAGTGCGCGCTCTTGCACAGTGGGAGATGGACCACCATGCAAGGACGCCGCCAGGTATGTTACAGTACCCCCCCCTTACGCCCCCTCTTCTTCAGGCCTGCCAGAATCTTCCGCAGGGAATTCGAGGACCAGTCGTTCACTTCAAGGAGATCACTTCCACTGTCCACAGGAAAAACTGATCTCATCTGGTTAGCTAGGATGCTACCTCCTATCCAGCCATCCTCAGCAACAGACGAAACGGGTGGAGTACCAGGAACAGCACACAAGGAAGTCTCTCTCCACATATTTTCAGGTGGCACCCCAGAGGGTACAGGAGACAACTGGAAGTCCTTCACCGGGTTGGAGGGGGACAGAGACTTGGGGGTAATCTCTGCTTCGAGGTACATCTTGTCAAGCTCACAGGAAGAAATAGACGGGTTATCAGGTACATAATGAGGAAAAGTCACTGTCTCTTTGTTATCTGGTGGTACCCCGGAGGATTCAGGAAACAACTGGAGGTCCTCCGCCGGGTCAGAAGAGTGCAGAGGCTCAGAGAAAACATCTGCTTCAGAGTACACTAGGTCGGACTCACTGGACGAAGCAGGCGAGGTATCGGGTACCGAGTATAGGAAAGTCTCTGTCCATTCACCACCAGGTGGCACCCCGAAGGGTTCTGGAGACAACTGGCGGTCCTCCGCCTGGTCAGAAGGGTGTAGAGACTCACGGGTAACCTCTGCTTCAGAGTACACTAGGTTGGACTCACTGAATGAAACACTATGCTCAGGCAGGGATAGATGGGAGCAGCTGAGCTATATACCAGGTGACAGACAGCAATAGGCTGAGGACGCACAAGGGGTGTGACCCACAGCAGGTACAAAAAGCAGGAAGTGATCGGGCGCCGCCCTAAAGCAGCAGAAACAGACACAAACAGACAGCATGGAGGGAAGCCAGAGAGACATTCTGGACTGGAGATCAAGTGCGCGCTCTTGCACAGTGGGAGATGGACCACCATGCAAGGACGCCGCCAGGTATGTTACAGTACCCCCCCCTTACGCCCCCTCTTCTTCAGGCCTGCCAGAATCTTCCGCAGGGAATTCGAGGACCAGTCGTTCACTTCAAGGAGATCACTTCCACTGTCCACAGGAAAAACTGATCTCATCTGGTTAGCTAGGATGCTACCTACTATCCAGCCATCCTCAGCAACAGACAAAACGGGTGGAGTACCAGGAACAGCATACAAGGAAGTCTCTCTCCACATATTTTCAGGTGGCACCCCAGAGGGTACAGGAGACAACTGGAAGTCCTTCACCGGGTTGGAGGGGGACAGAGACTTGGGGGTAATCTCTGCTTCGAGGTACATCTTGTCAAGCTCACAGGAAGAAATAGACGGGTTATCAGGTACATAATGAGGAAAAGTCACTGTCTCTTTGTTATCTGGTGGTACCCCGTTGGATTCAAGAAACAACTGGAGGTCCTCCGCCGGGTCAGAAGAGTGCAGAGGCTCAGAGAAAACATCTGCTTCAGAGTACACTAGGTCGGACTCACTGGACGAAGCAGGCGAGGTATCGGGTACCGAGTATAGGAAAGTCTCTGTCCATTCACCACCAGGTGGCACCTAGAAGGGTTCTGGAGACAACTGGCGGTCCTCCGCCTGGTCAGAAGGGTGTAGAGACTCACGGGTAACCTCTGCTTCAGAGTACACTAGGTTGGACTCATTGAATGAAACACTATGCTCAGGCAGGGATAGATGGGAGCAGCTGAGCTATATACCAGGTGACAGACAGCAATAGGCTGAGGACGCACAAGGGGTGTGACCCACAGCAGGTACAAAAAGCAGGAAGTGATCGGGCGCCGCCCTAAAGCAGCAGAAACAGACACAAACAGACAGCATGGAGGGAAGCCAGAGAGACATTCTGGACTGGAGATCAAGTGCGCGCTCTTGCACAGTGGGAGATGGACCACCATGCAATGACGCCGCCAGGTATGTTACATCATGATGCTCTTGACTAGTGTTGAGCGAATTTGTTCGGCTTTTCAAATTCATGTTCGTGTGCGGGGTTCAAACTTGTTCGCGCCAAAAAATCTGCTCCACCCATGAACATCACTGATTTGCCACGCTGTCACGCAGATGACAACGATTGCACAGAATGCACCTGCGAGCCATGACACATAGAAGTCTGGCGCAAAGAGAGAAGACCGAAAATACCAATACATGCGGTGGGGGATCTGAAGATGTTGCAAAGACCGGGTGGATGGCAGTGAGTAAAGTAGGGGCCAGAGAGGTGAGCGGTGAGGTGAATATAGCAATTCTTACATTTCTTTAACAGTTTGATTGCACATGCTGAATTCAATTCCTCTTTAATTTATTTGCTCATTTCTAATAATGCATGCACATTGCCCTGCACAGCTGTTACAGAAACAGCAGGTTAAAATAAAAAATCTACATATTTATGGTAAGTAATGGGTCCTCTTTAACGTTAGTTTATCTGAATTTCTTGAATTTGTCTATCTTGATAAATCATACTTTCTTATAGTTTTGAAAATATTTTTGTTAATTTATATTTTGTGTTCAGTAAACAATAAAAAGTACAACAAATATTACAGCCTGGATTAGTTTAATTAAAACTTCAGAAACTTTACTTTTTATTTATAGCATATAGTAAGAGTGAGAAAGTCTGCAGATTTTTACTGTGAAACTGCATTCACAATGCTATAAATGAAAATAAATAAAAGCAAAAGCCCTACCACAAAGTGACTATTTCTCCTTTGAAAAATATAGATTCACTTAGCTAGCATAATTTGCTCACTATGTTAAATGATAAAAATTGACTGACTTAGAGCATAGTTAAAACCTATAGATGTGGATTATGACCATATTCCTAGATGCCAAGTTGGCATCTTAATACATCTGCTTCCAGTTAATTTCTGGTATTTTGATTATATCTTAATACCAAGAGCATCCATGGAGTATAATAAAAAAAAAAAAAAAGTAATGGTGAGAGATAAAATAAATAAATGGAAGCATTATTAAGAAGCATCGACTACTTTGACAAATAGTGTTTTACTATTAGTCTGGTTTTTATCAGGCATCATTGTTCACTCTGTAAATATAGGGCGATTTTAACATTCTATCATGAGTCCTCTGGTTAGTAAATACAGCCGACGAACACTGCACACACTACTCAATCATAAGAGTCACTCTTGGCTTTTCAACTGATGAATCGCTTGTTAAAAATACCATTAAAGGCAGAAAACTGTTTGCTGTTAAATAATGCATGGTCATCTGAAATGTTTGAATAAGGAAGGTATAATTCATTGGTGGTAAACTGATTAGTGTTGCCATTAAAACATATAGAGTTTTTCACAAAAAATGATAATTTATTGAAAATTGTAAAATATTTGAAATGTTTAATTCCTTCAGTATTTTTGACATGTAGACTGCACATGTGAAATCAGATTACATGGCCAATAAGCTTTTTAACTAAATTATAATAAACTTAAAGAACTATCTTAGACTGACTTGTCCAATGAGCATAATCTATCAGTGTGGTAGGGCTTCTCAAATATAATTCAAAATGTCAAGAAATGATTAGATATAATTTTCAAAATTTAAGAGAGAGCTTTGAAATCTGATAAAAATTATAAGAATCCGAAAACTCGCAGATCCAGACACAGGCTGTGGTTATTTACTTGTGTTCATTTTCTAGTCAAAGTAAATGATAATAATGACTATACTTGTCCTGATTTCCATGCAATCACTATTCCGATTTATACTGCTAAATGGACCTGCTGCATAAAAAGTTTAGAAAATTGAACAGAAATATGTTTTTGTAAAAATCTGGTCATAGTAGAGTTTAGAAATGCATGAAAATAATATTACATTGATGCACCTAAAATCATGAGTGTAATTATTAAGAAAGGAAAAAGTAAAAATTATTAAGGTCGCCTCTAGAGATGAGCGGTGTTCGACTCGAACTGTTCGCCAATCTCAAATTCGAGCTGCTTTGGGTGGTGTTCGAGCCGTTCGACGAACCCGAACGATTTGCAAAAAATTCGGCTGTTCGAGGTTATGGTCGATAACTGTTCGTGCACCAAAATCGTAACTGGATTTTTTCACAGTAATACTGTTAATCAATGTTAATAGACAGTTTCAGTGTAGAGTGGGCGGGGGGAGGGGCAGGGGATGGATCTCTGCAGAAATAATGCCGATCTCCATTTTTTTTTCTTTCCCGCATTTACAGTGGGGAGGTGCTGTCTGTCAGCCTATCAGTAGCGCACACACGCAGCGAAGTGCTTTTTTTTCACACAAGCAAGGGCATGTGTCATTGGCTGTGTATGTCACATGTTCTTGCCCTATAAGACCCAGCCATTTTCCCCGTCGCCACCGTTTTCTCACTGCTGCAGCTGAGTGTTAGATGGCACCGCTGCTGCTGTGGGCGCTAAACTTTGTAACTGTGTGAATTGCAAGCGAATTTGCTCTTATAAAGACAGATAGGTTTAGGGAGTAGGGATTAGTTGTAATTGCAGCCCTTTTGAGGGCTAGGTTACAGCAGTTCCTAGCACTTTTTGCCAGGCAGGTCTGTGCCAGTGCTGTGCAAGTGTTTTTCACAGCATTTGACTAAATCTAGCTAAACCAATCCTTTTGGGCCTCTAGCAGTGTGTGTTAGTCAGTGGAGTAGCCTATCTGTGTTGCAAGCTATACCACCTGTGTATCTAATACCAATTTTTTACTGGACCTAGCCAAGTAAAACCTTTTGGGCATAGTAGCAGTGTCTGTTACTCATTGGAGTAGCCCATCTGTACCAAGCTACACCACCTTTGTATTTAATAACAATATTTTACTGCATCTAGCCAAGTAAAAGCTTTTGGACATAGTAGCAGTGTCTGGTAGTCAGTGGAGTAGCCCATCTGTAACAAGCTACACCACGTTTGCATTTAATAACAATTTTTTACTGCATCTAGCCCAGTAAATCCTTTTGGGCCTGTAGCAGTGTCTGTTAATCATTGTAGTAGCCCATATGTACCAAGCTACACCACCTTTGTATTTAATAACAATTTTTTATGGCATCTAGCCCAGTAAATCCTTTTGGGCCTGCAGCAGTGTCTGTTACTCATTGTAGTAGCCCATCTGTACCAAGCTACACCACCTTTATATTTAATAACAATTTTTTACTGCATCTAGCCCAGTAAATCCTTTTGGGCCTGTAGCAGTGTCTGTTACTCATTGTAGTAGCCCATCTGTACCAAGCTACACCACCTTTGTATTTAATAACATTTTTTTACTGCATCTAGCCTAGTAAATCCTTTTGGGCCTGTAGCAGTGTCTGTTACTCATTGGAGTAGCCCATCTGTACCAAGCTACACCACCTTTGTATTTAATAACAATTTTTTACTGCATCTAGCCCAGTAAATCCTTTTGGGCCTGTAGCACTGTCTGTTACTCATTGTAGTAGCCCATCTATACCAAGCTACACCACCTTTGTATTTAGTAACAATTTTTTACTGCATCTAGCCCAGTAAATACTTTTGGGCCTGTAGCAGTGTCTGTTACTCTTTGTAGTAGCCCATCTGTACCAAGCAACACCACCTTTGTATTTAATAACAATTTTTTACTGCATCTAGCCAAGCAAAACCTTTTTGGGCCAGTAGCAGTGTCTGTTACTCATTGGAGTAGCCAATCTGTACAAAGCGACACCACCTTTGTATTTAATAACAATTTTTTACTGCATCTAGCCCAGTAAGTCCTTTTGGGCCTGTAGCAGTGTCTGTTAGTCATTGGAGTAGCCCATCTGTACCAAGCTACACCACCTTTGTATTTAATAACAATTTTTTACTGCATCTAGCACAGTAAATAATTTTGGGCCTGTAGCAGTGTCTGTTACTCATTGGAGTAGCCCATCTGTACCAAGCTACACCACCTTTGTATTTTAATAACAATTTTTTACTGCATCTAGCCCAGTAATTACTTTTAGGCCTGTAACAGTGTCTGTTACTCATTGTAGTAGCCCATCTGTACCAAGCTACACTACCTTTGTATTTAATAACAATTTTTTACTGCATCTAGCCCAGTAAATACTTTTTGGCCTGTAGCAGTGTCTGTCACTCATTGTAGTAGCCCATCTGTACCAAGCTACACCACCTGTGTGTCTAATAAAATTGTTTTACTGCATCTAACACAGCCAATCCTTTTGGGCTAGTACCACAGTTTGGCCACTCAGCTCTGCTGGGTTTCCATCCATTGTTTTTTGTGCAAACAACTACAGAGTTGTCAATTAGTTAACCACCAAAAGCAAAAGGCAAAAGGCCTGCTGCTGGTGGATAGGGGAATAGGCGTGCTGGAAAGTGAAAAAAAGCTTGTGTCCGTGGGGTAGGTGTTAAAGCAACAGTAACATCTGCAGAAGAAAGACCATCTTCCAGCCAAACTAAGATGTCTACTTCTTTTCGTGGACAATGTGATACGATCCCTTTCTTACGGACACGCCCATCGCTACAAATTCCAGATGAGGCACAAAAACAGCAGGTGCTTCAACGGATATCAAGTGCTCCTTCAAGTGGGCTCTCCTCCACCTCAACTTCAACATCACAAATACTCCAGTCCTCAGAGGTGTCACCCCAATCGCACTTGCTTCCTCACAGCTCCCAAGTCTTCAGCTGCCCGTCTGAGTATTGGGTAACGCAGATGGTTGAGTCTGCAGAGCTGTTTACTCATACTATAGCCTGGGAAACAGAGGTTTGCTCCAGAGCTACTGTTAATCCAGATGAGGAAATGATTTGCACTGATGCCCAGAATGTTTATGAGTCGGATCCAGGTCCAGATGAAGAAGGTTCTGAACATAATGTAGACCCTCGTTCCCAAACTGTAACTCCTGTTGGTGGAGACAATGATGAAGACGATGATGAGACTCAAATACCTGATTGGAGCGACAACTTGACTTTTCGGTCAGGGCAGGAAGAGGTTGGCTCTGAGGACGACGGGTGTGAGAACACACAGGGTGATGATGACGAGGTTGGAGATCCCACTTACTTTCAACCCACAGTCAGCCAGTCGGTGAGGTCAGCAGAGGAGGTGGAGGAGGATGCTATTGATGACGAGGTTAGGTTGCGCCTTCCTGGACAGAGACGGAGTACTGGAAGCACGTCAACAACTGCATCCTCAACCACAACTCTGCCTCTGACCACAAGTCGTGGTGGCTCTTCAGGTCGCATGGGCTCTAAGCCTTGCATAGCCTGGGCATTTTTTCAGATCGATAAGGATGACCCAACTCGTGTTATCTGTAATATTTGTCACCAAAACCTAAGTGGAGGTCAAAAAATCCATATTTTGAGTACTTCATGCATGAACTGTCACATGGATATAAAGCATAAGTTGCAGTGGGAAGCTCACTGCGCTACAATGCAGCCTAGCGGGCCGGGCCAACCACCGTCTGCCCCATGCTGTGCATCCGTGGCCTCTTCTTTCTATGTGACTGGGGGGACAGCAGTCACACATGTTTTTGGACGCAGACCTGCCAAATCTTTACCCGCAACAACCAGTGTGATTGGCAGGTCATCATTTCATTTTGAAGTGGAAACACCAGCTTGTGTTTAGCGCTCTCCGACATTGAGAGCACCACCTTTGGTTCAAGGCAACCTAACTTTTCCGCCTGCATCTTCCTCACAGACCGGCAGTTTGCCGGGGACACCCTACTCAACCCCGTCTAAGTACAACAGCCAGCTTTCGGTCCCTCAGATGTGAACAAGTAAAAGACCATTTCCTCCTAGTCATGAGAAAGCTAAGAGGTTGAATTTCACCATCTGCAAGTTCTTGGCTACAGAAATGCTGCCTTTCCGACTGGTGGACTCAGTACCGTCGCAGTGCCCCAGTACCAGATGCCCAGTCGGCACTACTTCTCAAAGAAAGGTGTGCCTGCGCTACACCAGCATGTCGCACACAACATCACCGCTTCTTTGAGAAACTCTGTGTGTGACAGGGTGCATTTCACCACAGACACTTGGACAAGTAGGCATGGACAGGGGCGTTACATGTCGCTGACTGGGCACTGGGTAACTATGGTGACAGCAGGACAAGGGGCTGCAGTCCAAGTCTTGCCATCCCCACGAGTTGTGAGTCAATCCTCTTTATCTAGAATTTCCTCCATTGCTTCTGCCTCCTCAACCTCCTATCGGTCCTCCACCTGCACCCAAAGCCTGTCTGGTAATGCCACCCTCTTTCTAACTGTGCAGAAGAAATCCTGCACACCTCCTTACTATGCTGGCAGCAGGGCTCAACGGCATCAGGCAGTGTTTACTTTGAAATGTCTGGGAAATGTGAGTCACACAGTTGAGGAGTAGTGTTGAGCCACCCCCGTAGTGTTCGGGTTCGGTTCGGTTCGTCGAACACCGGGATGTTCGAGGAACTGTTCGTCGAACTGTTCGTCGAACTGTTCGTCGATCACCCTAGAACACCGTCGAACACCGTTAAAACCAATGGCAGGCAAACAAAGACACATAGAAACACATAGAAAACACCTTCAAAGGTGTCCAAAAGCTGACAAACTGCTCAGAAGACGCTCTCTTTAAAAAAGCCGGCCGGCAATTCAGCAGTGGCATACACCGGTAGCCGACAATTTAGACAAGAAGGAATAGAGCCTCACACATAGATTAGATAGATAGAAACATGTCAGTCACACATATAAGAAGCACAGTGACAGTGTTGCTTACTGTACTTGTCATTTAGTGTAAAGGATTTATTTAAAAAAATAATAGTGTTTTCATGCACCATCTCTTTAAAAAAGCCGGCCGGCAATTCAGCAGCGGTACCCGACAATTTATAACAGAAAGAATAGAGCATCACACATAGATAGATATAAACATGCCAATCACATATATAATAAGTACAGTGATAGTGTTGGTTACTGTACTTGTCATTTAGTGTAAAGGATTTATTTAAAAATATTAGTGTTTTCATGCACCGTCTCTTTAAAAAAGCCGGCCGGCAATTCAGCATCTGTACCCGACAATTTATAACAGACAGAATAGAGAATCATAGATAGATAGAAACATGTCAGTCACATATATATGAAGTACAGTGACAGTGTTGATTACTGTACTTGTCATTTAGTGTTAAAATAAAGGATTTATTTAAAAAAAAATTGGCGTGGGGGTCCCCGTAATTTTAGGCTCTAGCGGAGGTTAAGCAGACGGCTGGGGCAGATGTTTGAAGCCTGGGAAGGGGGTAATACTCACGGAGCTTCCCAGGCTACTAATATCAGCCCCCAGCTGTATACCTAGCCTTTACTAGCTATTAAAATGGGGGACCCCCCCAAAAAAATGACGTGGGGTCCCCCCTATTTTAATAGCTAGCAAAGGCTAAGCAGACAGCTGGAGGCTGATTTTAATAGCCCAGGAAGGGTGCCATGAATATTGGCCCCCTCCCAGGCTAGAAACACCAGCCGTCAGCCGCCCCAGAAATGGCGCATCCACAGGATGCGCCAATTCTGGCACTTAGCCTCGCTCTTCCCACTGCCCTGTAGCGGTGGCAGTGGGGTAATAGGGCTGGGGTTGATGTCAGCTTATAATGCCAGCTGACATCAAGCCCAGGTTAGTAATGGAGAGGCGTCTATAAGACACCCCCATTACTAACCCCATAGTCAAAGTTAAAAAAAAAAAACACAAACACCCAGAATAAAATCCTTTAATTGAAATAAACACACAATTTTTTAATGTTCAAAATTAAACTATACTTACCATCACGCCCATTCCAGCTGAAGCCAACGATCCCCTGCAATAAAAGTAAAATAATAAACCAACCTCATCCTTACCTTTCCATGGTTCCCAGGACAGCTTCAGCTCTGCTACATCGAGATGACAGGCTGGACAGCAGCAGAACGCTGCTATCCAGCCTGTCATCCCGCAGACACTGAGAAGCACAGGCATGCTTCCGCTCCTCAGTGTCTCTCTGTGACAGCATCCAGATGAGCCGAGTTCATAACCAATGAACTCAGCTCACCTCATGTACGTCACTGACAGCGTGGGAGAATTCTCACGCTGAAGCGATGAGTGCAGGAGAATTTTCACACGCTGTCAGTGACGTGCATGAGGCTGATATTTAAATTTGGCGCACAAATCGGTGATTGGTCACGAGCAGCGTCCGCGACCAATCAGCACGGTAGTGTTTAACTTTGGCGGCAAGATCAGTGATTGGTCGCGGTCAAGACGGCGACCAATCACCGATTTGTGCCGCACATTTAAATAGCGGCCGCGACCAATTGGATGTCAGCGCCGCTCCCCGGTCCTCCCTTCACACCCTAGCCGCATGTATGTCAGCGGCGCTGCCTGTGCGGATACTTCCGCTGCGAGAACCCGGGACATGAGCGGGCGCTCGGAGCAGAAGTATCCCGACCCGCAGCGCCGCTCCCCGGTCCTCCCTTCACACCCTAGCCGCTGATGTCCCCACAGTATCCGCATGGTGTTACAAAGGTCCGGACATTTGTGTTAAAAATCGCTGATTGGTCGCTGGCGCTGCCCACGACCAATCACCGATTTGGGCGCCAAATTTAAATATCAGCCGCGACCAATCACCGATTTGGGCGCCAAATTTAAATATCCTCCGCGACCAATCACCCATCTTGGCTCCACATTTAAACACCGCTGTACTGATTGGTCGCGGACGCTATTTAAATGTGGCGCCAAAATCGGTGATTGGTCGCGCCCAGCGTCGGCGACCAATCAGCACAGCGGTGTTTAAATGTGGAGCTAAGATCGGTGATTGGTTGCGGCCGATATTTAAATTTGGCGCCCAAATCGGTGATTGGTCGCGGGCAGCGCCCGCGACCAATCAGCGATTTTTAACACAAATGTCCGGATCTTTGTAACACCATGCGGATACTGTGGGGAGATGAGCGGCTAGGGTGTCAAGGGAGGTCCGGGGAGCGGCGCTGCGGGTCAGGATACTTCTGCTGCGAGCAGTCGCTCATCTCCCGGCTTCTCGCAACGGAAGTATCCGACCAGGCAGCGGCGCTCCCCGGTCCTCACCAATACGATTAGCTGATTGGTCGCGCACTCCGCACGCGACCAATCAGTGATCTTGGCGCTAAAGTTAAACACCGCTCTGCTGATTGGTCGCGGACGCTGCCCGCGACCAATCACCGATTTGGGCGCCACATTTAAATAGCGGCCGCGACCAATCAGCGAGCTTGGCGCCAAATTTAAACAACGCTCTGCTGATTGGTCGCGGACTCCAGCCGCGACCAATCAGCGAGATTGGCGCCAAATTTAAACCCCGCTCTGCTAATTGGTCGCGGATGCCGGCCGCGACTAATCAGTAGTATTGGCGCCAAATTTAAACCCTGCTAGGCTGATTGGTCACGGTTGCCGGCCGCGACCAATCAGCAGTATTGGCGCCAAATTTAAACCCCGCTCTGCTGATTGGTCACAGTTGCCTTCCGCGACCAATCAGCGATTTTGACGCCAAATTTAAACACCGCTCTGCTGATTGGTCGCGGCCGGCGATTGCGACCAAACAGCATTATTGGCGCCAAATTTACACCCCGCTCCGCTGATTGGTCGTGACCGCCGGCCGCGACTAATCAACATTGTTGCCGCCAAATTTAAACACCGCTCTGCTGAATGGTCGAGGTCGTGACCAATCACCATTATTGGCGCCAAATTTAAACACCGCTTTGCTGATTGGTCGCGACCACAACCTATCAGCATTATTGGCGCAAAATTTAAACCCCGCTCTGCTGATTAGTCGCGACCGCCGGCCGCGACTAATCAACATTGTTGCCGCCAAATTTAAACACCGCTCTGCTGAATGGTCGAGGTCGTGACCAATCACCATTATTGGCGCCAAATTTAAACACCGCTTTGCTGATTGGTCGCGACCACAACCTATCAGCATTATTGGCGCAAAATTTAAACCCCGCTCTGCTGATTAGTCGCGACCGCCGGCCGCGACTAATCAACATTGTTGCCGCCAAATTTAAACACCGCTCTGCTGAATGGTCGAGGTCGTGACCAATCACCATTATTGGCGCCAAATTTAAACACCGCTTTGCTGATTGGTCGCGACCACAACCTATCAGCATTATTGGTGCAAAATTTAAACCCCGCTCTGCTGATTAGTCGCGACCGCCGGCCGTGACCAATCAGTGATATAGTCGCCAAATTTCAACACCGCTTTGCTGATTGGTCACGGTTGCTGGCCGCGACCAGTCAGCGATTTTGGCGCCAAATTTAAACACCGCTCTGCTGATTGCGCCGGGTCTGCCGCATACATATTCTAGAATACCCGATGCTTTAGAATCGGGCCACCATCTAGTTTCAAGAAATAATTTAAAAAAAAATTGACGTGGGGCTTCGCACTATATTTGTGTCCAGCCAGGTACAGCAGGCAGGAACGGGCTGCCCCCAACCACCAGCTGCCTATTTGTACCTGGCCGGACACAACAATATAGGGAAGCCCTTTTTTTCTTAATTATTTCATGAATTTCATGAAATAATTAAAAAAAAAAATACGTGGGGCTTCGCCCTATTTTTGTGTCCAGCCAGGTACAACTAGGCAGCTGGGGGCTGGAATCTGCAGCGCAGGGAGGCCCAAGCTTTCTGGGTCCCCCCAGCTGCAAATTGCAGTCCGCAGCCACCCCGGAAAATGGCGCGTTCATAGAAGCGCCATCTTCTGGCGCTGTACCCAACTCATCCAGGGCCCTGGTGCGGTGGCTCACTGGGTAATAAAGGGGTTAGGGCCAGCTTGGCATTATCAGCTGGCCCTAAGCCCGAAATTCATTGGGTCACGCCAATATTAGACATGACCACTATGAATTTCTAGTAAAGTATTTAAAAAAAACACAACACCCAGAAAAAAGTCCTTTAATTGAAATAAACACACAATTCTTTATTGTTCTAAATTAAACCATACTTACCGTCACGCCCATTCCAGCTGAAGCCAACGATCTCCTGCAATAAAAGTAAAATAATAAAGCAACCTCATCCTTACCTTTCCATGGTTCCCAGACAGCTTCAGCTCTGCTACATCGAGATGACAGGCTGGACCGCAGCAGAACGCTGCCATCCAGCCTGTCATCCCGCAGACACTGAGAAGCACAGGCATGCTTGCGCTCCTCAGTGTCTCGCTGTGACGGCATCCAGATGAGCCGAGGTCATGTCCAATGAACTCAGCTCACCTCATGTACGTCACTGACAGCGTGGAAGAATTCTCCTGCACTCAGCGCTTCAGCGTGAGAATTCTCCCACGCTATCAGTGACGTACATGAGGTCAGCTGAGTTCAATGGACATGAATGAGCTCACCTCATGCACGTCACTGACAGCGTGGGAAAATTCTCCTGCACTCAGCGCTTCAGCGTGAGAATTTTCCCACGCTGTCAGTGACGTGCTTGAGGTGAGCCCATTCATGTCCAATGAACTCGGCTCACCTCATGCACATCACTGACAGCGTGGGAAAATTCTCACGCTGAAGCGCTGAGTGCAGGAGAATTCTCCCACGCTGTCAGTGACGTGCATGAGGTGAGCCGAGTTCATTGTCGGCTCATCTTTATGCCGTCACAGCGAGACACTGAGGAGCGCAAGCATGCCTGCGCTTCTCAGTGTCTGTGGGATGACAGGCTGGATGGCAGCGTTCTGCTGCGGTCCAGCCTGTCATCTCAATGTAGCAGAGCTGAAGCTGTCCTGGGAACCATGGAAAGGTAAGGATGAGGTTGCTTTATTATTTTACTTTTATTGCAGGAGATCGTTGGCTTCAGCTGGAATGGGCGTGGTGGTAAGTATGGTTTAATTTAGAACAATAAAGGATTGTGTCTTTATTTCAATTAAAGGACTTTATTCTGGGTGTTTGTGTTTTCTTTTAACTTTGACTATGGGGTTAGTAATGGGGGTGTCTTATAGACGCCTCTCCATTACTAACCTGGGCTTGATGTCAGCTGGCATTATAAGCTGACATCAACCTCAGCCCTATTACCCCACTGCCACCGCTACAGGGCAGTGGGAAGAGCGAGGCTAAGTGCCAGAATTGGCGCATCCTATGGATGCGCCATTTCTGGGGCGGCTGACGGCTGGTGTTTCTAGCCTGGGAGGGGGCCAATATTCATGGCACCCTTCCTGGGCTATTAATATCAGCCCCCAGCTGTCTGCCTAGCCTTTGCCTTTGCTAGCTATTAAAATAGGGGGGACCCCACGTCATTTTTTTTGGGGGGTCCCCCATTTTAATAGCTAGTAAAGGCTAGGTATTCCGCTGGGGGCTGATATTAGTAGCCTGGGAAGCTCCGTGGGTATTACCCCCTTCCCAGGCTTCAAACATCTGCCCCAGCCGTCTGCTTAACCTCCGCTAGAGAGTAAAATTACGGGGAACCCCACGCCAATTTTTTTTAAAATAAATCCTTTATTTTAACACTAAATGACAAGTACAGTAATCAACACTATCACTGTACTTCTTATATATGTGACTGACATGTTTCTATCTATCTAATCTATGTGTGATGCTCTATTCCTTCTATTCTAAATTGTCGGGTACAGATGCTGAAATGCCGGCCGGCTTTTTTAAAGAGACGGTGCATGAAAACACTAATAAATTTTTAATAAATCCTTTACACTAAATGACAAGTACAGTAAGCAACACTGTCACTGTGCTTCATATATATGTGACTGACATGTTTCTATCTATCTAATCTATGTGTGATTCTCTATTCTTTCTATTCCAAATTGTCGGGTACCGCTGCTGAATTGCCGGTCGGCTTTTTTAAAGAGACGGTGCATGAAAACACTAATATATTTTTTAATAAATCCTTTACACTAAATGACAAGTACAGTAAGCAACACAGTCACTGTACTTATTATATATATGTGACTGACATGTTTCTATCTATCTAATCTATGTGTGATTCTCTATTTCTTCTATTCTAAATTGTCGGGTACCGGTGTATGCCGCTGCTCAATTGCCGGCTTTTCATGTTTCACTGTTGGCACTGTTCCCATCGATTTGGTCAATCACTGTAATGCCACAACCACCATGGCTGTGGCATTATAGTGAGTGGCAGACAATCCCTGCATGATTGGTGCTCTAAATAGCGCCAGACATGCAGGACAAGCTTTCGGTGCACGAACAGTTATCGAACATAACCTCGAACAGCCGAATTTTTTGCAAATCGTTCGGGTTCGTCGAACAACTCGAACACTGCCTAAAACAGCTCGAATTTGAGATTGGCGAACAGTTCTAGTCGAACACCGCTCATCTCTATTGAGGAGTTGTGGTCATCTCTGGAGACCCAGTTTCATGAATGGTTGTCTCCACTGGACCTGCAACCAGGGAAGGCCGTGTGCGACAATACTGCAAACCTGGGTGCGGCCCTTCGCCGGGGCAATGTCACACACGTGCCTTGTATGTCTCACGTGTTGAAGCTGGTTGTCCAGCAATTTTTAGCCCACTATCCCGGACTAGATGGCCTTCTGCAGAGGGCACGGTCGCTGTGTGTTCACTTCCGCCTTTCGCATCCCGCAGCTCAACGACTTACATCTCTACAGAAGTCATTGGGCCTTCCAGTTCACCGGATGAAATGCGATGTGCCGACATGGTGGAATTCAACTCTGCACATGTTGCAGCGACTGTGGCAGCACCAACAAGCCCTGGTGCAATACGTTCTGACGTATAGCCTGGGTGAACGAGATCCAGAGGTGGGGCAAATCACGCTGCAGGAGTGGTCTCAGATCAGGGACCTATGCACCCTTCTGCACAGTTTTGAAATGGCGACGAAGATGTTTAATGCTGACGATGCCAATATCAGCATGACTATTCCGGTGATTTACATGCTGGAGCACATGTTAAACAGAATTCGGAGTCAGGTGGTGGAACAAGAGGAGGTGGAGGAAGTAGAGGAGGATTCGTATGCGGAAGCGATAACATCTCCAAGGTCCAGACGGTCGGCAGCACCAAGGCGGCAGGCATGGGAGGGTGGGGGAGTGGGATTAACCAGGGTGCATGGTAGCAGCCAAACTGTTGAGGAAGGTGCAGGAGCCGAGGAAGAAGTGGAGGACGAACTGGCGATGGGCATGGAAGACTCATCAGATGAGGGAGACCTTGATCACATTTCTGTTGTGCGAGGTTGGGGGGAGAGGGCAGAGGAAGGAAGCATGATTCTTACCTCGCTACCAACACAACAAGGACTTAGTCCTCCTGAATGCGCAAGACACATGAGTGCCTTCTTGCTGCACTACATGCAACATGACCCTCGGATTGTCAGAATTAGAAGTAATCCCGACTACTGGGTTGCCACACTCTTAGATCCCCTGTACAAAAGTAAATTTGCCGAAATAATTCCTGCCATAGAAAGGGATTCACACATGCAGGAGTATCAGCAGAGACTGTTGCAGAATCTTACATGTGCTTTTCCACAAAACACCAGTGGTGCACGTAGTGAATCTCACAGTTCTAACTTGTCAACCGTGGGACTGTCGAGTCTTCATCACTCAAACTGTAACAGTAACTCAGTATCTGCTGGTAACAGCAATTTTGTGGAATCATTTCACCACTTTTTTAGACCATCCTTTGCAAGGCCACAGGAGACAAGAAGTCTGACACATAGTCAACGCCTAGAGAGGATGGTACAGGAGTATCTCCAAGTGAACATCGAAGCCATGACTGTGTCTCTTGACCCTTGCTCATTTTGGGCTTCCAATCTGGAAAAATGGCCGGAGCTCACCACTCATGCCTTGGAGATCTTGTCATGCCCTGCAGCCAGCGTTCTCTCTGAACGTGTGTTCAGCGCTGCTGGTGGTTTGCTGACAGATAAGCGCACGCGGCTGTAAACTGAGAATGTAGACAGACTCACGTTCATAAAGATGAACAAATCATGGATCTGCAAGGACTTTTCTACCCCTGTGTCGTCCTGGGGAGACTAAAAGCTTGAGGATTTGGTAAAATCACCTCACCAACCGTTTTAAGCAACTCTGGGACAATTGATTCCACTTAAGTGGTGTCTGTGCCACAATTTTTGGAAAAAATGGAGACTCTTTTTGGAGTCCCCTTGCTGTGTTTTAAGTGACGTTGGCATCGTCAATTCCCGGTGGGTTGAGGTGCTCCTCCCCACCTTTTAACCGTAAGAAACTACATACACTATGGCTTGGGGTAACACAGATGGTTGAGTCAGAAGAGCTGTTTACTCAGATGTCTGCTCCAAAGCTTCAGTGTCTGCTAGTCAGCTTAGTAGCCCATCTCTGAAGCAAGCTACACTGCCTGTGTATCTAATAAGAATTTTTAACTGCATCTAGCCTAGGCAATACTTTGGGCATAGTAGCCCAGCTGCAAAGCAAGCTGCACCGCCTGTGTATCTAATAAGAATTTTTAACTGCATCTAGCCTAGGCAGACTGTGGGGACCCCCAACCAAGCACAGACACTCAGGGCCCCTACCGCCCTCCTTTCCTTGACAATACAATAATGTAACTCTTACAACTGGATGGTGAGGATCGGTCACAGCTTTATTAACTCTTTATACTCATTCCATTAGAAAGGCATTTTATTTCTAAAATAATTCAGCTTGTTGCAGCATGCCCTGTTTCTCCACACCGGCAAGTTGGCCAACAAGTGTAACTCTCCAACATGTCCTTTCTATTTCCAGGCCACGGAGGATCCGGCATACTCGTATGCAGGACTCTGACCCCCATCCATCACTCTTAACGCTTGTTCCACTCCGACCTGGAGTCCTGACAGGAATATGTCCTGTCCAATATCCATTAAGTGAACACCATCGGGCCGTATGAGGCCTGCTTTATCTCCTTCCAGTTGTCAGTGTCGTATCACGACACCGCCTCTGTCTCTTCTAAATATTGCCATCCGAATATTTATTTCCCGCCTTGTCCGTTCGATGGCCGTGATGTCTCATGCACCTTGCCATACCGCTATTGGCACAATCTCTGACCATACTATAGTTAAATTTGTGAAAAATTCTCTGAAGCGCTCAGCGTCTAGTTTCATTATTGCCATTAGTTATGCGCTCTTGTGATGACCTAGGTCATTTCGCACGGCCTGTATAACTAAGATGACCGGACCTCTTGCCTCTCTCCCTACCTTGATTACCTCCATTAGTACCTGTGGCCATTGAAGGCCTCTAATACCTCTCCAGTTGAAATATGTGTTATGAAACTCTAATTTCCTCCCGCCTGGGCGGACTTTCGCCCTTTTTTCTGCCCAATATATATATGAGTGGCCTATCACCCACACTGTTGGCTTAGCGTCACCTGTAAAAGAATCAAACCATGTTAGGATAACAAGTCCGGTCTTATGTATCTCGCCAAACACGTGGATCGCCATCTCCCTATCCTCTGAACTTCCGTTTCTGACAGTCCTGCTCTTGCTGCTTCCGTGGCTGCGCCTATGCAGAATGAGTGTGTCTCGTAATCTTTGGGGTGGTTCCCTGCCGATGTTAGGCATTTATTAAATATAGCTTGATAATGGCGTTCCATCAATGTGTGATAGGAAAAAATTACTTTGTGATCTGATGGTTATATATGTTTTTACTATTGTTACCCGACTCAGTGTACCGTTTGTGGGTTGTAGAAGTACCCAAGTGCCCCTGCCTGCTGGAACCGTTTTCGATTTGCGTATGCGTAGACGTATTGCATTATTGGCTATGACTACGTCCTGGTATAATAAGCCTCCACTGGTGGTAATTTTGGATTGAGGGACTAATTCGCTTATGCATAGCGCCCCGAAGAAGGCGATAGCAAATGCAGTAGACAGTAGTGTTGCTTCAAATTGTGAGTGTCATGTTAATGATGTTAGGGATATGATGTGAGAAATCAGTTTTAGTGACACGGGGCGGGACGTCTACACTCCTGACTTGGCTGACCCCTTTTCCACCCTTTTATGGATTGTTTGATGATGAATCTCTTTGTCACATGTCCCCAATTCAGTAGTTGGAAGTGAAATGCTACTCCGGTCAGACACCACTGCGCTGACGCCCCTGATATGCCCCTCATCATTAGCTGGTGGAGAAATTCTATGGTGACTTGTAATCTGGCTTGTTCACATTGGTCAACCCATCTGCCTGCTACTAGTCGTGTCCACTCTTCCCATGCCTTACCGTATGCTTGAGACGTCGACGAGGCAACTGACACTCTGATTAATGGCATCAACTATTCACCACTAGATCCCATAGGGAGGGTGGGCAACTGTTGGCCGATGGGTCGGCGTTGGGGAGGAGCTCTGTGAAAATCTGCCAATTGAATTGTGATAAAGCATTAGCAGCAGCATTAGACCCCTCAGCATCGTGGCTAGCGCGGACCCATACATTGTGTTTTAGGCACAGGAATGCTAGCCGGTGTAGTAGGCCTAGCACTGGGAAAGACGATGATGCCATCTTATTAATGCAGTGCGCTAGGCTGGTGTTTTTTGTTATGAAGCGTATATTTTTGTTAGCCTGGCGCGCGCCCCATATTTCTATTGCTACCACTATTGGGAAGAGTTCCAGGAGTGTCTGTTTTTTTGTCAGCACTTGTTCTGCCCAATGCGGAGGCCATAAGCTTGTGCACCATTGGTTATTTAGTATCGCTGCATATCCGCCTGATTCTGCCGCCCTGGTGAATAATCTTAGTTTAATGTTGGACTGTACTGCTGACATAAATAACGTGTGACCGTAGAATGATTATAAGAAGGTTTTTCACACCTCTAAGTCCGCCCGAAGCTGCCTGCTGATTCTGATTCTATGACTCGGTTTTGATGCCCCTTTTGCTGCGGGCGATAAATGATGAGAAAAAACCCTTCCGACTGGCATCACTGAGCTCGCAAACACGAGGAGACCTAGTAATACTTGCATCTGCTCTAGTGTTACTTTCCATACTGCGCAAAAACCCTCGATCAGGTGTATTGTTTTGGTATTTTTTCTCATGGGAGGCGGAACAACCTTGCTGTGGTGTCGATTTCGATGCCAAAGAACGATAGCTTTGTTGTGGGGCCTATGTTTTTTTTTGGGCATAATGGGACTCCAAACCAACGTGAGATGTTTGTGAATTCATTGAGTAAGGGGCAGCGAAAGAGGATGACCAATCGCCACGGCCCATGGAGGGGCCACCACAGTCAGTGACTCCTTCCTTATTTAGTATAGAGTCTACCAATACTTTGGGCGTAGTAGCCTAGCTGTGATGCAAGCTACACCGCCTGTGTATCTAATAATAATTTTTAACTGCATCTAGCCCAGGCAACACTTTGGGTGTAGTAGCCCAGCTGTGAAGCAAGCTGCACCGCCTGTGTATCTACTAACAATTTTTTACTGCATCTAACCCAGCCAATCATTTGCTAGTATTGCTAGTAGCAGTGTCGCATGGGCTCTAAACCTTGCATAGCCTGGGCATTTTTTGAGATCGCTAAGGATGACCCAACTCATGTTATCTGTAACATTTGTCACCAAAAGCTAAGTAGAGGCCAAAAAAACAATAGTTTGAGTATTTTATGCTTGAACCGTCACATGGATATGAAGCATAGTTTGCAGTGCGAAGCTCACTGTGCTACAATGCGGCCTAGCGGGCCGGGCCAACCACCATCTGCCTCACCTGTGTCATCCTGGGGAGACCAAAAGCTTGAGGATTTTGGAAAATCACCTCACCAACCATTTTAAGCAACTCTGGGACAATTGATGCCACTTAAGTGGTGTCTGTGCCACAATTTTTGGAAAAAATGGAGACTCTTTTTGGAGTCCCCTTGCTGTGTTTTACATGATGTTGGCATCGTCAATTCCAGGTGGGTCAGGTCTCTACCCCCCCTTTTAACCGTAAGAAACTAGATACACTATGGCTTGGGGTAACACAGATGGTTGAGTCGGAAGAGCTGTTTACTCATACTATAGCCTGGGAATCAGAGGTCTGCTTCAAAGCTTCAGTGTCTGCTAGTCAGCGGAGTAGCCACCGCCTGTAGCTCTAATTACAAATTTTTAACTGCATCTAGCCCAGGCAATACTTTGGGCCTACTAGCAGTGTCTGCTAGTCAGTGGAGTTTTCTCAGCTGTTAAGCAAGCTACACCACCTGTGGTTTGGACACTTAATTTTTTCAAAGAAAATGCTTCGGGCCCCCGGGACACTCAGTGAAGAGCATTGGGGTGGCGCCCCAAGGCAAAGGGGCTGGGACTGGCAGTAGCACGCCTTGCGGTGGACCGCCAAGCTCCATCCTTATAAAAGCTTTTCAACTGCAGCAGCTTTAGTGGACGCTACTGGAGCTGGAATTACCGCGGCTGCTGGCATCAGACTTGCCCTCTAATAGATCCTTGTAAAAGGATTTAAAGTGTACTCATTCAAAGTACAGAGCCAATTTAAATTACAGAGCTTAGACCTGCCTCCACCGCGGGGGGGCTCGACACACCAGCGGACAGGCACCAGTATTGGGAGAGGGGGGCTGGCCGTCAGGGTCCACCGCGGCTCTGGCACAAACCCGGCGACACGGAGGTTGCACGGGCAGGAACGGACTGGCCGTGTCGGCTTCGCACTCCAGCGTAGTCCCTCTGCCCGCTCGCGCCCGTAACCTCAAAGGGATGCGCAAGCGGCTTTTCTTCCAAGGGCTGTTCCCCACCCAGCAGGAACGTGGGGGAGCACAGGTCGGCCTTCCACTGTACTCCCTTACCTCCCTCGTCCTCTTTCCTTGTCCGTTCTCCATCTACCCCCTCGGTTCTGTGGTGTCCGCTCTCCCTCCAGCTCTCTCCTTCTCACAGGTGGACTACCGCGTGTATTCACACAGTGGCGAATCGTTTGGGCCCAGGCATAAGAAGTTGTCGAGGTAATGGACAATATGTGCCCTCTTAGAAACATCCATTACAACCCATTCGAGGAAGCAACTAAACGCCTCAAATAGTGAGCAGGATCTGGACCACCCCATGGGCAAACAGCGATCTATATAGTATGCTCCTTCCCAGAAGCAGCCCAATAGGTGGACACTATTCGGAGACACAGGAAGTAAGTAACCGGAATGCCGCATCAATGTCTATTTTGGCCATTAGGGTGACCCTTCCCAACTTCTTGATCCGCCTGATTGCCTTGTCAAAGGATGTACAGTATATACTACTGTACTTGGTTCCCCGTCGATGTTGTCATTTACTGACCTGCCCCTTGGATATGACAAATGGTGGATTAGTCCGAATATATTGGGTTCCGTTTTTGGCACAACTCACAACGGGGATACCACTACGTCTTGTAAGGAAAGTGTTCTGAATGGAACCCCCATTCTACCTAAAGATATTTCTTTTTTTAATTTTCTTGTCACAACGTCAGGGTGTTGGTAGGCTGATTTTAGATTTTTACTCCAGCCTTTCTTGATTTTAGAAGGGCATGACATGCCTATATCTGTGTCTCCCCCTCCTTTTACTCCTCCACCTCTTTTCTTTTCGCATGACTATATGTACTTGTCACTTTTCCATGTGTTAGTTGCGTCTTCTGAGCAGTTTGTCAGCTTTTGGACACCTTTGAAGGTTTTTCCTATGTGTTTATATGTGTTTTTCTTTACCTGCCATTGGTTTTAACGGTGTTCGACGGTGTTCGGCGAACACACCGGTGTTCGACGAACCGAACCCGAACACTACGGGGGTGGCTCAACTCTAGTCGCCTCCAAAAGCATGGCAATAGTTCAATTGCAGTAAATATAATTTAAAATGTATTTACCCTGTTATCAACTTTCTCTCTACACAAATAATCTGGAAACATGATATTTTATGCTCCAGAGCAATTTAATAAAAGCAGGGGAGGACATATAATTGGCACAGCATTGTATTTGTTAATCCATATATGTATCTAAGAAGTAAAGTTTTTCCTTGCGGAGAGCTATATGCTAAGCACGTCAAGGTGAGGAGACTTTTAGAACCGCAATGCTCCTCTGGGAAATATGCAAATTGTCTCTTCAGAGAGGAAGAGAACTAGAACTCTAGTGCCACCTATTGGAAGTAGCAATCCTAAAAGTCAAAATTGACCCTTTAACAAACCTTGTCACATGACTTAGGATAAAAGCCAAGACCAGAAACTCAATTTGCAGACACTGTGTTTCGGGGTACTTCTCCTCATCAGTGCAAAGTGTGAGTTCTTGTTTGGCTGGCTGCAAGTCTCCTGACCCAAATGTGACAGCTTCATATATGTCTATAAGACATTTTCCTCACCTGCCTAAAACTGTTGCACAGTAGTGTTTTGTATATACAGTACAGACCAAAAGTTTGGACACACCTTCTCATTTAGAGATTTTTCTGCATTTTCCTGACTATGAAAATTGTACATTCACACTGAAGACATTAAAACTATGTATTAACACATGTGGAATTATATACTTAACAAAAAAGTGTGAAACAACTGAAAATATGTCATATATTCTAGGTTCTTCAAAGTAGCCACCTTTTGCTTTGATGACTGCTTTGCACACTCTTGGCATTCTCTTGATGAGCTTCAAGGGGTAGTCACCGGAAATTGTTTTCACTTCACAGGTGTGCCCTGTCAGGTTTAATAAGTGGGATTTCTTGCCATATAAATGGGGTTGGGACCATCAGTTGTGTTGTGCAGAAGTCTGGTGGATACACAGCTGATAGTCCTATTGAATAAACTGTTAGAATTTGTATTATGGCAAGAAAAAAGCAGCTAAGTAAAGAAAAACGAGTGGCCATCATTACTTTAAGAAATGAAGGTCAGTCAGTCCGAAAAATTGGGCAAACTTTGAAAGTGTCCCCAAGTGCAGTTGCAAAAACCATCAAATGCTACAAAGAAACTGGCTCACATGAGGACCGCCCCAGGAAAGGAAGACCAAGAGTCACCTCTGCTTCGGAGGATAAGTTTATCCAAGTCACCAGCCTCAGAAATCACAGGTTAACAGCAGCTCATATTAGAGACCAGGTCAATGTCACACAGAGTTCTAGCAGCAGGCACATCTGTTCAACAACTGTTAAGAGGAGATTTTGTGCAGCAGGCCTTCATGGTAACATAGCTGCTAGGAAACCACTGCTAAGGACAGGCAACAAGCAGAAGAGACTTGTTTGGGCTAAAGAACACAATGAATGGACATTAGACCAGTGGAAATCTGTGCTTTGGTCTGATGAGTCCAAATTTGAAATCTTTGGTTCCAACCACCGTGTCTTTGTGCGACGCAGAAAAGGTGAACGGATGGACTCTACATGCCTGGTTCCCACCGTGAAGCATGGAGGAGGAGGTGTGATGGTGTGGGGGTGCTTTGCTGGTGACACTATTGAGGATTTATTAAAAATGAAGGCATACTGAACCAGCATGGCTACCACAGCATCTTGCAGCGGCATGCTATTCCATCCGGTTTGCGTTTAGTTGGACCATCATTTATTTTTCAACAGGACAATGACCCCAAACAACCTCCAGGCTGTGTAAGGGCTGTTTGACCAAGAAGGAGAGTGAAGGGGTGCTACGCCAGATGACCTGGCCTCCACAGTCACCAGACCTGAACCCTATCGAGATGGTTTGGGGTGAGCTGGACCGCAGAGTGAAGGCAAAAGTGCCAACAAGTGCTAAGCATCTCTGGGAACTCCTTCAAGATTGTTGGAAGACCATTTCCGGTGACTACCTCTTGAAGCTCATCAAGAGAATGCCAAGAGTGTGCAAAGCAGTCATCAAAGCAAAAGGTGGCTACTTTGAAGAACCTAGAATATAAGACATATTTTCAGTTGTTTCACACTTTTTTGTTAACTATATAATTCCATATGTGTTAATTCATAGTTTTGATGCCTTCAGTGTGAATGTACAATTTTCATAGTCATAAAAATACAGAAAAATCTCTAAATGAGAAGGTGTATCCAAACTTTTGGTCTCTACTGTATAGATCCTGGATATCACTGAATGAAATATTCCAGTTGCAAATCTTTATTCAATACATAGTGGAATAATAAAACATAAAAATGATCAATGTAGATCAAAATTAATATCCCATGGATGTCTGAATTTGAAATGATACTCAAAATCAAAGTGGAAAATCAAACTACAGGCTGATCCAACTTCAGTGGAAATGCCTCAAGACAAGGAAATGATGCTCAGTAGTGTGTGACCTCTACGTGCCTGTATGACCTCCCTACAATGCCTGAGCATGCTCCTGATGAGGGGGCGGATGTCCTCTTGAGGGATCTCCTCCCAGACCTGGATTAAAGCATCAGTCAACTACTGGACAGTCTTTGGTGCAACATGGCGTTGGTGGATGGAACAGAACATGATGTCCCAGATGTTTTTGATTGGATTCAGGTTTGGGGAATGGGCATGCCAGTCCAAAGCATCAATGCCTTCATCATGCAGGAACTGCTGACACACTGCATCCACATGAGGACTAGTATTGTCCCATTGCTCCTGCATATGGTCTCCCAATGGGTCTGATGATCTCATCCCAGTACCTAATTGCAGTCAGGGTACCTCTGGCTAGCACATGGAGGGCCATGCAGCCCTCCAAAGAAATGCCTCCCCACACTATTACTGACCTACTGCCAAACTGGTCCTGTTGGAGGATGTTGCAGGCAGCAGAACATTCTTCACGGAGTCTCTCTGTCACGTCTGTCACACGGGCTCAGTGTGAACCTTCTGTCATTCTTGAAGTGCACAGGGCACCAATGTCGAATCTGCCAATCCTGGTGTTCTCTGGCAAATGCCAATCACCCTGCACAGTGTTGGGCTGTAAGCCCAACACCCACTTGTGGACTTCAGGCCCTAATACCACCCTCATGGTGTCTGTTTCTGACAGTTTGAGCAGATACATGGATGTTAGCAGGGCCGGCCTTAGGGTATATGGCGCCCTGTGCGAAATCCCTCTTGGCGCCCCCCCCCAAAGAAAAAAAATTAAACTCATGTAGGTGAAAACAACAAGTGCATTTTTTATTAATCAAATGATCAAGTAATAACAAGCAACAAAAGTTGAAAAGTTTTAAAGCCGCCACCACGATAAGGTAGACTCTTCTGGCAGGGCCCTACTCTAACCTATTAAAATTTTCTTAAAATATCCAATACTCTTTTTAGATATATTTTTATTTAGTTTTCTTTAAGGGAATGTGTCATATACATTTTTTTTTAAAAATGACCAATAATACCACATACAGGGAATACTGCCACACCATGACCAGACCACATATTACCACAACATAGTGACCGAATAATACCACACAGAAGGGGGAAAAACTGCCACACCATGACCAGACCACATATTACCACCACATTACTAATATTACCACCACATTACTAATATTACCATAAGTGTCATTATGCACGGGAGCTCTATACATGGTATGTATAATGTAAGTGTCCAGGTAATCTAGTGATCACCAGTGACATTATACACAGGAGCTCTGTATATAGTGTCAGTGTACAGGTAATACAGTGATCATCAGTGACATTATACACAGGAGCTCTGTATATAGTGTCAGTGTACAGGTAATACAGTGATCACCAGTGACATTATACACAGGAGCCCGGTACATAGTATATAGTGTAAGTGTACATGTAATACACTGACTCACTGGTGACGTCTCTAGGTGAAGTCCTTCAGCTACGCTTTTCTCCTTCATCCAGCACAGACCGCCATTACGTCTTCCAGCCAGGACTCGTCTCTGCATAAAATAACACAGTTATCTAGAGCACATTCCCCAACTTCTACATTACGCAGCTGAATACAGACGTGTATCCACCATCAATATATGGTTAGTTATTATACAACCTACCATTCCAAATATAAATTGTAATCCACCACGGTGCCCCCATTAACTGTAAATAGGCACTTAATATATAATTTAATTAGAACCTCTACTCTTTCCGCCAATTTGTTACCAGTTACACTCCTGCATCCGCAACGCCCCCTACTCTATACTTCCTGCTCCCCGCATTCATTATTTACATGCACCCCCTGCCCCAATTCATTATATCATGTCCTGCTCTCCCCACCCCATCATCATTTACTGTCCCCCACCCCACATTCATTATGTGCAGCTCATTATCCCCCTACTCCCAATTCCCCCATGTGCAGCTCATTTTCTCCCAATTCCCCCATGTGCAGCTCTCACCCCCCCATGTGCACATCTCTCATCCCCCTCCCCCACATGTGCCCCTCTCTCATCCCCCTCCCCCACATGTGCACCTCTCTCATCCCACTCCCCCACATGTGCACCTCTCTCATCCCCCTCCCCCACATGTGCACCTCTCTCATCCCCCTCCCCCACATGTGCACCTCTCTCATCCCCCCCATGTGCACATCTCTCATCCCCCTCCCCCACATGTGCACCTCTCTCATCCCCCTCCCCCACATGTGCACCTCTCTCATCCCCCTCCCCCACATGTGCACACCTCTCATCCCCCTCCCCCACATGTGCACCTCTCTCATCCCCCTCCCCCACATGTGCACCTCTCTCATTCCCCTCCCCCACATGTGCACCTCCCATTCCCCCCACTCCTAGTAAATTGTATTTAAAAAAAAAAAAAAACTTGTTATACTTACCCCCATGCGATCCCTGCAGAATCCTCGTCCAAATCGATGACACCAGGTTCTCCTGACTTCCGGTCATGTGACGGTGCCGTCACATGACCGGAAGTCAGAGAAATCATGACAGAGATGTTCCGGCCCCGGCGCTTAGCATGGGGCCGGGGGCCCCATGAGGAGAGAGACACACAAGAGGGGGGCCCCCAAGGGGGCCCCTACCGGCCGGGCCCCATACTGGAGTCAGGGCAGTCATGCCCTGATGGCGGCCCTGCTGGAGGCTGAAGGGGCCCCCTCTCCCTCGGGGCCCCCGTTCAATGAACCGGCTGCACGGGCGGTAGTTCCGCCCCTGTGTGTGAGGAGGAGAGAGTGCAGCGCGCCCGGGTCCCGGCCGGACATTTCAGAGCAGAGAGGGGGCGCCGGCGCCTGAGCACAGAAGAAACGCTGGGCGCTCCCTCTCTGCTCTTCCATAAGAAAAATACCGACGGGGAGGGAGCCAGCGCAGCGCCCCCCTTCACTCTCAAGTTTGAGGCGCCCTGTGCAGTTGCACAGCTGGCACGCCCCAAAGGCCGGCCCTGGATGTTAGTGGCCTGCTGGAGGTCATTTTGCAGGGCTTTGGCACTGCTCCTCCTGTTCTTCCTTGCACAAGGGAGGAGGTAGCTATAATGATGCTGGGTTGCTGCCCTCCTATGGCCCCCTCCACATCTCCTGGTGTATTCTCCTGTCTCCTGGCATCTATTCCATGCTCTGGACACTATGCTGACAGACACAGCTACCCTTCTTGCCTCAGCTCTCATTGATGTGCCATACTGGATGAGCTGCCACTACCTGAGCAACTTCTGTGCGCTGTACTGTAGACACCGCCTCATGCTACTGTACCTCTAAGGGTGAGAGCAATGACAAAATGCAAAAGTGACCAAAAGAACAGCCAAAAAGGATGAGAACAGAGATATGGTCTGTGGTCACCACCTGCAGAAGCACTTTTTTATAGGGGGTGTCTTGCTAACTACCTATCATTTATACCAGTTGTCTGTTCCATTTCCATAGCAGGAGAAATTAATTCGCAATCAGTGTTGCTTCATAAGTGGATTAATTGCCTTAACAGAAGTGTGATTGACTTGGAGTTACATTGTGTTGTTTAAGTGTTCCCTTTACTTTTTTGAGCAGTGTATATTTATATATATATACACTGCTCAAAAAAATATAGGGAGCAATCAAATAACACATCCTAGATCTGTATGAATGAAATATTCTCATTGAATACTTTGTTCTGTACAAGGTTGAATGTGCTGACAACAAAATCACACAAAAATCATCAATGAAAATCAAATTTATTAACCAAAGGACGTCTGGATTTGGAGTCACCCCCAAAATTAAAGTGGAAAAACACACTACAGACTGATCCAACTTTGATGTAATGTCCTTAAAACAAGTCAAAATGAGGCTCAGTAATGTGTGTGGCTTCCACATGCCTGTATGACCTCCCTACAATGCCTGGGCATGCTCCTGATGAGGATGCGGATGGTCTCCATGGGATCTCCTCCCAGACCTGGACTTAAGCATCCGCCAACTCCTGGACAGTCTGTGGTGCAACATGACGTTGGTGGATGGAGGGAGACATGATGTCCCATATGTGCTCAATGGGATTCAGGTCTGGGGAACGGGCGGGCCAGTCCATAGCTTCAATGCCTTCATCTTGCAGGAACTGCTGACACACTCCAGCAACATGAGGTCTGGCATTATCCTGCATTAGGAGGAACCCAGGGCTAACCGCACCAGCATATGGTCTCACAAGGGGTCTGAGGATCTCATCTCGGTACCTAATGGCAGTCAGGCTACCTCTGGTGAGCACATGGAGGGCTGTGAGGCCCTCCAAAGAAATGCCACACCACACCATTACTGACCCACTGCCAAACCGGTCATGCTGAAGGATGTTGCAGGCAGCAGATTGCTCTCCACAGCGTCTCCAGACTCTGTTACGTCTGTCATATGTGATCAGTTTGAACCTGCTTTCATCTGAGAAGAGCACAAGGCGCCAGGGGCGGCTTTGCCAATCCTGGTGTTCTGTGGCAAATGCCAAGCATCCTGCACGGTGTTGGGCTGTGAGCACAACCCTCATCTGTGGACGTCGGGCCCTCATACCACCCTCATGGAGTTGGTTTCTAACAGTTTGTGCAGACACATGCACATTTGTGGCCTGCTGGAGGTCATTTTGCAGGGCTCTGGCAGTGCTCCTCCTTGCACAAAGGCGGAGGTAGCGCTTCTGCTGCTGGGTTGTTGCCCTCCTACGGCCCCCTCCACGTCTCCTGGTGTACTGGCCTGTCTCCTAGTAGTGCCTCCAGCCTCTGGACACTACGCTGACAGACACAGCAAACATTCTTGCCCAGCTCGCATTGATATGCCATCCTGGATGAGCTGCACTACCTGATCAACTTCTGTGGGTTATAGAGTCCATCTCATTCTACCACAAGTGTGAAATCACAACCAACATTCAAAAGTGACCAAAACATCAGCCAGAAAGCATTGGTACTGAGATGTGGTCTGTGGTCCCCACCTGCAGAATCACTCCTTTATTGAGTGTGTCTTGATAATTGCCAATAATTTCCATCTATTGTCTATTCCATTTGCACAACAGCATGTGAAATTGATTGTCAATCAGTGTTGCTTCCTAAGTGGACAGTTTGATTTCACAGAAGTTTGATTTACTTGGAGTTTTATTCTGTTGTTTAAGTGTTCCCTTTATTTTTCCCACATTTTTCAGACTATAAGACGCACCAGACCATAAGATGCACCTAGGTTTTAGGGGAGGAAAATAGAAAAAATATAATTTAAGCAAAAAATGTGGTCATGATGCACTGTTGGGGGGGAGGGGATCTGCTGCTGACACTGGTATTGGGGTAATGTCCCCTAATTCTGTTAACATCCTCCATCCTGGTATGTATTACCCCTCCTTCCTGGTATACGTGGCCCTCATCTCCATCCTGGTATACGTGGCCCTCATCCCCATCCTGGTATGCATAGTGTTATGATCTGCAAACAAGAACTAAGGAAAGAAGGGGAAAGATTTCCCTACAGTAAGACTAAGCTGAATCCCTACAATGTGGCAGGCTGCCTGTTCCTAGCGAACAGACCCGCCTTAGTCAAAGACTAGTCTGAACGAAGACCTATGGAATAAAGGGAAGGGGTCCCTAAAAGTGCTAAGGACTGGAACAAAAAATGGGACACCTCCTAAACAGAGAAAGTTGTTGCAGAAAACAAAAGATAAACTGACAAAAGGTACTAGAGGTCTCAAAGGACCAAGCGAACTGAGAGATATAGGCACCGAAGCAGCTGGCTAGCAAAACAGTCAAACAACACTAAAGTCCAGCACAGCCATAAAGGTGGAGCTGGAATATAAAGGCAGATGGTCACGTGACCGCAAAACACAAGATTGAAAAAACAAGCAGGAGGGTTCTAACAGTACCCCCTCTTTTAAGAGGATCCTCCAGGCCCAGGCCTATCCGGAAACCTCTTGTGGAAAGCTCTAACAAGCCTAGGAATAGAGACATCATCCGCCCTTATCCAGGAGTTATCTTTGGGACTGAAACCCTTCCAGGAGACGAGATACTGTACTCTCCCACTATGCAATCTAGAATTCAAGATACGTGAAATTTCATATTCGCCGTCTTCCACCACAGGAGGAACTGAGACAGTGGCATCCCTATCAGATACATCCGCCTTTTTCAACAAGGAAACATGAAACACAGGATTAATCATCCAGGAAGTAGGAACATCCAACCTAACCGCAAATGGGTTAACAACCTCAAGCACTTTAAATGGACCCACAAACTTAGGACCCAGTTTTTTAGAGGGAATCCTCAACCGCAGGTTCCTTGAGGACAACCAAACCATGTCACCCACAGTAAACAAAACCTTCTTTCGTTTCCTGTCAAAATACTTCTTGGACTTCTTGTTAGCCTCTTGAAGGTTGCAACGTACATTATTCCTAACTCTCTGCAAATCACCGGAAAAATTCTCCTCCTCTTGCACCACCGACCCGAATTTGGAGAACGAACCAAAAGACGGATGTCTCCCAGTACAACAAGAACACCCAGCTGAGGAGGATGTATGATTGTTAAGAGCAAATTCTGCGAGAGGCAGAAACACAGAGCACACCTCTTGATTGTCCGCCACAAAACATCGCAAAAACTGTTCTACATCCTGGTTCTTTCTTCCAGTCTGTCCATTAGACTCAGGATGATACCCAGATGAAAATGACAAATGGACTCCCAACCTGTCACAAAAAGCACGCCAAAAGCGAGCCACAAACTGAGGTCCTCTATCAGAAACAATATCCGTGGGAATGCCATGAAGCTTGACAATCTCCTTAACAAATGCCTTAGCAAGTGTCTTGGTGCAGGACAACTTAATGAATGGAACCAAATGACACATCTTACTAAAACGGTCCACGACCACCCAGAAGAGGGTAAAACCCTCGGATACGGGCAGATCAGTAAAAAAAACATTGTGAGATGCGTCCAAGGCAAACTAGGAACCTCCAGAGGGCAAAGCAACCCCGCAGCAGGAGTACCTGAGCAACTTCTGTGGGTTGTAGAGTCCGTCTCATTCTACCATGAGTGTGAAAGCACAACCAACATCCAAAAGTGACCAAAACATCAGCTTGAAAGCATTGGTACTGAGATGTAGTCTGTGGTCCCCACCTGCAGAACCACTCCTTTATTGAGGATGTCTTGATAATTGCCAATAATTTCCATCTATTGTCTATTTCATTTGCACAATAGCATGTGCAAATTGTCTCTTCAGAAAAAAAGAGGACTTGTACTCTATAGCGCCACCTATTGGAAGTAGCAATCCTACAAATCACAATCAACCCTTTAACGAGTCGTGCAATATGACTTAGGATAAAAAAGCCAAATCAGAATCTGAATTTGCAGACACGGTGTTTCGGGCTGTTAGCCCTCGTCAGTGCAAAGTATGAGAGCTGATTTAGCTAGGTGAAAGGCTCTGGGCTGAGGTCTAAGGGGTAGCATTTCTCCTTATGGAGAGTGACACACCAGCTCTGGCACGTCAAGGTAAGGAGGCTTATTTGCCATGCAATGCTCCTCTGGGAAATTTAATATGCAAATGGCCTCTTCAGAAAAATAGAGGACTTGTACTCTATAGCGCCACCTATTGGAAGTAGCAATCCTACAAATCACAATCAACCCTTTAACGAGTCGTGCAATATGACTTAGGATAAAAGCCAAATCAGAATCTCAATTTGCAGACACCGTGTTTCAGGCTGTTAACCCTCGTCAGTGCAAAGTATGAGAGCTGATTTGGCTAGGTTAGAGGCTCTGGACTGAGGTCTAAGGGGTAGCGTTTCTCCTTATGGAGAGTGACACACCAGCTCTGGCACGTCAAGGTAAGGAGGCTTATTCGCCATGCAATGCTCCTCTGGGAAATTTAATATGCAAATTGCCTCTTCAGAAAAAAAGAGGACTTGTACTCTATAGCGCCACTTATTGGAAGTAGCAATCCTACAAATCACAATCTACCCTTTAACGAGTCATGCAATATGACTTAGGATAAAAGCCAAATCAGAATCTCAATTTGCAGACACCGTGTTTCAGGCTGTTGGCTGTCGTCAGTGCAAAGTATGAGAGCTGATTTGGCTAGGTGAGAGGTTCTGGGCTGAGGTCTAAGGGGTAGCGTTTCTCCTTATGGAGAGTGACACACCAGCTCTGTCACGTCAAGGTAAGGAGGCTTATACGCCATGCAATGCTCCTCTGGGAAATTTAATATGCAAATTGCCTCTTCAGAAAAAAAGAGGACTTGTACTCTATAGCGCCACCTATTGGAAGCAGCAATCCTACAAATCACAATCAACCCTTTAACGAGTCATGCAATATGACTTAGGATAAAAGCCAAATCAGAATCTCAATTTGCAGACACCGTGTTTCAGGCTGTTGGCCCTCATCAGTGCAAAGTATGAGAACTGATTTGGCTAGGTGAGAGGCACCAATTGTCACGAAAACACTTGGTCAGACTTTGCAGCCCTCTGGCTCCCCCTTATCCTGCTGGTGGAATATGGTATTGACCGAGGATAAGCAAGGGCGCAGCTGCTCTAATTTATGTCGACTTTTGTGGCACGTGATGTGACAGGACGTATATTTACCACCAGTTTCTTACAGGAACGTATATATACCTCCCTTCAGCCACCCTAAAACCACAATATCACATAAATACTGGTATACTGCCACCACCGATCGCTTAACAGGTGGATCGGGTACCCGTTAGGTAACGTGAATTAGCGGGTGAGGAACGTGTTTGCTCGACATAGGACAAGAAGAACGAAGCTGGTAAATAATAATGATTTACTCCCGAAAGTGGGCAGTGTTTACAAAAGATATACAAGTTATTATAAAAGAGACAATTTACATATATGCATAAAACAGTTATTAAAAAAAAGGGTTAAATAATAGCAAAACCTGCGCCACGAGGTGATGGTCTCAGATTGTAAACACTGCCCACTTTCGGGAGTAAATCATTATTATTTACCAGCTTCGTTCTTCTTGTCCTATGTCGAGCAAACACGTTCCTCACCCGCGAATTCACGTTACCTAACGGGTACCCGATCCACCTGTTAAGCGATCGGTGGTGGCAGTATACCAGTATTTATGTGATATTGTGGTTTGAGGGTGGCTGGACGGAGGTATATATACGTTCCTGTAAGGAATTGATGGTATATATACGTCCTGTCACATCCCCTGCCACAAAAGTCGACATAAATTAGAGCAGCTGCGCCTGTGCTTATCCTCGGTCAATACCGTGTTTGACCAGCAGGATAAGGGGGCGCCAGAGGGCTGCAAGGTCTGACCAAGTGTTTTTCGTGACAATTGCATGTGAAATTCACAATAGCATGTGAAATTGATTGTCAATCAATGTTGCTTCCTAAGTGGACAGTTTGATTTCACAGAAGTTTGATTTACTTGGAGTTATATTCTGTTTTTTGAAGTGTTCCCTTATTTTTTGAGCAGTGTATATATATATATATCTATCTATATATATATAGATATACAGTCATATGAAAAAGTTTGGGCACCCCTATTAATCTTAAGCTTAATGTTTTATAAAAATTGGTGTTTTTGCAACAGCTATTTCAGTTTGATATATGTAATAACTGTGGGACACAGTAATGTTTCTGCCTTGAAATGAGGTTTATTGTGCTAACAGAAAATGTGCAATCTGCATTCAAACAAAATTTGACCGGTGCATAAGTATGGGCACCCTTATCATTTTCTTGTTTTAAATACTCCTGCCTACTTTTTACTGACTTACTAAAGCACTTTTTTTGGTTTTGTAACCTCATTGAGCTTTGAACTTTATAGCCAGGTGTATGCAATCATGAGAAAAGCTACTTAAAGTGGCCACTTGCAAGTTGTTCTCCTGTTTGAATCTCCTCTGAAGAGTGGCATCATGGGCTCCTCAAAACAACTGTCAAATGATCTGAAAACAAAGATTATTCAACATAGTTGTTCAGGGGAAGGATACAAAAAGCTGTCTCAGAGATTTAACCTGTCAGTTTCCACTGTGAGGAACATAGTAAGGAAATGGAAGAACATAGGGACAGTTCTTGTTAAGGCCAGAAGTGTCAGGACAAGAAAAACATCAGAAAGGCAGAGAAGAAGAATGGTGAGATCAGTCAAGGACAATCCTCAGACCACCTCCAGAGAGCTGCAGCATCAACTTGCTGCAGATGGTGTCACTCTGCATCGGTCAACTATACAACGCACTTTGCACAAGGAGAAGCTGTATGGGAGAGTGATGCGAAAGAAGCCGTTTCTGCAAGTACGCACAAACAGAGTCGGCTGAGGTATGCAAAAGCACATTTGAAGAAGCCTATTTCTTTTTGGAAGAAGGTCCTGTGGACTGATGAAACCAAGATTGAGTTGTTTGGTCATACAAAAAGGCATTATGCATGGTGGCAAAAAAACACAGCATTCCAAGAAAAACACTTGCTACCCACAGTAAAATTTGGTGGAGGTTCCATCATGCTTTGGGGCTGTGTGGTCAATGCCGGCACTGGGAATCTTGTTAAAGTTGAGGGACGCATGGATTCCACTCAGTATCAGCAGATTCTTGGCAATAGTGTTCAAGAATCAGTGATAAAGTTGAAGTTACGCAGTGGATGGATCTTTCAGCAAGACAATGATCCAAAACACCGCTCCAAATCTACTCAGGCATTCATGCAGAGGAACAATTACAATGTTCAGGAATGGCCATCCCAGTCCCCAGACCTGAATATCATTGAACATCTGTGGGATCATTTGAAGAGGCTGTCCATGCTCGGCGACCATCAAACTTAACTGAACTGGAATTGTTTTGTAAAGAGGAATGGTCAAAAATACCTTCATCCAGGATCCAGGAACTCATTAAAAGCTACAGGAAGCGACTAGAGGCTGTTATTTTTGCAAAAGGAGGATCTACTAAATATTAATGTCACTTTTCTGGTGAGGTGCCCATACTTATGCACCTGTCAAATTTTGTTTGAATGCAGATTGCACATTTTCTGTTAGTACAATAAACCTCATTTCAAGGCAGAAACATTACTGTATCCAACAGTTATTACATATATCAAACTGAAATAGCTGTTGCAAAAACACCAATTTTTATAAAACATTAAGCTTAAGATTAATAGGGGTGCCCAAACTTTTTCATATGACTGTATATTCAGGGTGGGCCATTTATATGGATACACCTAAATTAAATGGGAATGGTTGGTGATATCAACTTCCTGTTTGTGGCACATTAGTATATGGGAGGGGGAAAACTTTTCCAGATGGGTGGTGACCATGGCGGCCATTTTAAAGATGGCCATTTTGGATCCAACTTTATTTTTTTCAGTGGGAAGAGGGTCATGTGACACATCAAACTTATTGAGAATTTCATAAGAAAAACAATAGTGTGCTTGGTTTAATAACGTAACTTTATTCTTTCATGAGTTTTTTACAAGTTTATGACCACTTATAAAATGTGTTCAAAGTGCTGCCCATTGTGTTGGATTGTCAATGCAACCTCTTCTCCCACTCTTAACACACTGATAGCAACACCGCAGAAGAAATGCTAGCACATCTGACCACATGACCTTCTTCCATGCCTCCTCTGGATCATCCAGATGGTCATTGGCGAACTTCAAACGGGCCTGGACATGTGCTGGCGTGCCCTGTAGGATTTTGATCCATGATGGCGTAGTGTTTAGTGTAATTTTGAGACTGTGATCACAGCTCTCTTCAAGCCATTGACCATGTCCTCCCGTGTAGTTCTGGACTGATCCCTGACCTTTCTCAGAATTATCTTTAGCCCATGAGGCGAGTTCTTGCATGGAGCCCCAGACCGAGGAAGATTGACATTCATCTAGTGTTTCTTCCATTTTCTAATAATTGTGCCAACAGTTTTTGCCTTCTCACCAAGCAGCCTACCTATTGTCTTGTAGCCCATCCCAGCCTTGTGCGGGGCTACAATTTTGTCCCTGGTGTCCTTAGACAGCTCTTTGGACATGGCCATGGTGGAGAGGTTGGAGTGTGATTGATTGAGTGTGAGCACAGGTGTCTTTTATGCAGGTAACAAGTTAAAACTGGTGCAATTAATACAGGTAATAAGTGAAGAATAGGAGGGCTTCTTACAGAAAAACTAATAGGTCTGTGAAAGTTAGAATTCTTGTTGGTTGGTAGGTGATCAAATACTTTTTTCATGCAATAAAATGCAATTAAATTATTTAAAAATCATACAATGTGATTTTCTGTTTTTTATTTTTAGATTCTGTCTCTCACAGGTGAAGTGTACCTACGATAAAAATTACAGACCTCTCCATTTTTTGTAGGTGGAAAAATGTGCAAAATTGTCAGTATATGTGTATGTGTATATATACACATGCACACAGGGTGGTCCAAAAGTAGGTGGCCCGAAAATAATAACATTTATTTTGATTTATATATAAAATTATGTTTACTAACACAAGCATAACATTGACAATTAAATTTTATTCTGAACAATAATACAAAAGCCCTTAAATTTTATCAACGCAGGTGCTCAAACTGTTTTCCATTACAATTTGCACAGCTTTGAAATCTGCCTCTTATGCTTCGACAAACTTTTTTGCACAAGTCTCTTTGGGTATTAATTTCTTGAAATGCATCTCTTATGCAATTTTTCAGATCACTGACACTTTTTGGTTTTCGACTATAAACTTTGTCCTTGAGTACTCCCCAAAATAAAAAATCCATTGGGGTCAAGTCTGGTGAACGTGCCGGCCAATCAAGTGGGCCTCTTCGGCCTATCCATTTATTGGGAAATTTATTATCTTCTGTACAGACTGTTTTGGGTTGACCAGTTTTTGGAGCATTAAGGATTGAGCCAGTGGCATTGAATTTGTCACAAATGCGGTAAATGGTTTGTCTCTTTGGGGCTTGAGTACCAAATGTTTCAACCCAATTTGCTCTAACGGTTTCAGCATTTTGAGATTTCCAATACTCTGGTAAAATCCATTTTCTTTGATCTGTATTTAAATTATTTGCCATTATGTGTTATCTGAATTATCTGAAAAGAAAACAGATTTGGGGGAGATCTATCTGTGAAACTAGCTCAGTTGCCCTTAGCAACCAATCAGATTCCACCTTTCATTTTCCAAAGAGTCTGTGAGGAATGAAAAGTGGAATCTGATTAGTTGCTAAGGGCAGCTGAGCCAGTTTCACTTTGCACCATGTTTGATAAATCTACCCCTTCATAACCTTATTACACTTTCTGTCCACCTACTTTTGGGCCACCCTGTATATATATCTATATATATCAATATATATCAATATATATCAATATATATATACAGTACAAACCCAAAAGTTTGGACACACCTTCTCATTTAAAGATTTTACTGTAATTTCATGCCTATGTAAATTGTACATTCACACTGAAGGCATCAAAAGTATGAATTAACACATGTAGAATTATATACTTAACAAAAAAGTGTGAAACAACTGAAAATATGTCTTATATTCTAGGTTCTTCAAAGTAGCCACCTTTTGCTTTGATGACTGCTTTGCACACTCTTGGCATTCTCTTGATGAGCTTCAAGAGGTAGTCACCGGAAATGGTTTTCACTTCAGAGGTGTACCCTGTCGGGTTTCATAAGTGGCATTTCTTGCCTTATAAATGGGGTTGGGACCATCAGTTGTGTTGTGCAGTAGTCTGGTGGATACACAGCTGATAGTCCTAATGAATAGACTGTTAGAATTTGTATTATGGCAAGAGAAAAGCAGCTATGTAAAGAAAAACGAGTGGCCATCATTACTTTAAGAAATAAAGGTCAGTCAGTGTGAAAAATTGGGAAAACTTTGAAAGTGTCCCCAAGTGCAGTTGCAAAAACCATCAAGCACTACAAAGAAGCTGGCACACATGAGTACCGCCCCAGGAAAGGAAGATCAAGAGTCACCTCTGCTTCTGAGGATAAGTTTATCCGAGTCACCAGCCTCAGAAATCGCAGGTTAACAGCAGCTCAGATTAGAGACCAGGTTAATGCCACACAGAGTTCTAGCAGCAGACAAATCTCTTCAACAACTGTTAAGAGGAGACTTTGTGCAGCAGGCCTTCATGGTAAAATAGCTGCTAGGAAACCACTGCTAAGGACAGGCAACAAGCAGAAGAGACTTGTTTGGGCTAAAGAACACAAGGGATGGACATTAGACCAGTGGAAATCTGTGCCTTCGTCTGCTGAGTCCAAATTTGAGATCTATGGTTCCAACCACCGTGTCTTTGTGTGATGCAGAAAAGGTGAACGGATGGACTCTACATGCCTGGTTCCCACCGTGAAGCATGGAGGAGGAGGTGTGATGGTGTGGGGGTGCTTTGCTGGTGACACTGTTGGGGATTTATTCAAAATTGAAGGCATACTGAACCAGCATGGCTACAACAGCATCTTGCAGCGGCATGCTATTCCATCCGGTTTGCTTTTAGTTGGACCATCATTTATTTTTCAACAGGACAATGACCCCAAACACACCTCCAGGCTGTGTAAGGGCTATTTGACCAAGATGGAGAGTGATGGGGTGCTACGCCAGATGACCTGGCCTCCACAGTCACCAGACCCGAACCTAATCGAGATGGTTTGGGGTGAGCTGGACCGCAGAGTGAAGGCAAAAGGGCCAACAAGTGCTAAGCATCTCTGGGAACTCCTTCAAGATTGTTGGAAGACTTTTGGTCTGTACTATATATATATATATATATATATATATATATATATATATACAGTGCCTACAAGTAGTATTCAACCCCCTGCAGATTTAGCTGGTTGACACATGCGGAATTAACTTGGCATTGTGACATTTGTACTGTAGATCAGCCTGGAAGTGGGAAATGCACTGCAGCAAATTTTGTTTTTGTTTATTTATTTATTTATTTTTTAAAATGTTAAAAGTTAATTCAGAGTATCATTTATTTTTCAACCCCTCAAACCACAAGAATTCTGTTTGGTCCCCCTAAAGTATTAAGAAGTAGTTCAGGCATCAAGAATAATGAGCTTCACATGTGTGGATTAAAGATCTCTTTTGCCAGCCTTTTCTGACTATTTAAGACCCTCCCCAAACTTGTGAACAGCACTCAGACATGGTCAACATGGGAAAGACAAAGGAGCATTCCAAGGCCATCAGATACAAGATCGTGGAGGGTCACAAGGCTGGCAAGGGGTACAAAACCCTTTACAAGGAGTTGGGCCTACCTGTCTCCACTGTTGGGAGCATCATCCGTAAGTGGAAGGCTTATGGAACTACTGTTAGCCTTCCACGGCCTGGACAGCCTTTGAAAGTGTCCTCCCGTGCCGAGGCCAGGCTTGTCCGAAGAGTCAAGGCTAACCCAAGGACAACAAGGAAGGAGCTCCGGGAAGATCTCATGGCAGTGGGGACATTGGTTTCAGTCAATACCATAAGTAACGCACTCCACCGCAATGGTCTCCGTTCCAGACGAGCCCGTAAGGTACCTTTACTTTCAAAGCGTTATGTCAAGGCTCGTCTACAGTTTGCTCATGATCACTTGGAGGACTCTGAGACAGACTGGTTCAAGGTTCTATGGTCTGATGAGACCAAGATCGAGATCTTTGGTGCCAACTACACACGTGACGTTTGGAGACTGGATGGCACTGCATACGACCCCAAGAATACCATCCCTACAGTCAAGCATGGTGGTGGCAGCATCATGCTGTGGGGCTGTTTCTCAGCCAAGGGGCCTGGCCATCTGGTCCGCATCCATGGGAAGATGGATAGCACGGCCTACCTGGAGATTTTGGCCAAGAACCTCCGCTCCTCCATCAAGGATCTTAAGATGGGTCGTAATTTCATCTTCCAACAAGACAACGACCCAAAGCACACAGCCAAGAAAACCAAGGCCTGGTTCAAGAGGGAAAAAGTCAAGGTGTTGGAGTGGCCTAGTCAGTCTCCTGACCTTAACCCAATTGAAAACTTGTGGAAGGAGCTCAAGAATAAAGTCCACATGAGACACCCAAAGAACCTAGATAACTTGGAGAAGATCTGCATGGAGGAGTGGGCCAAGATAACTCCAAAGACCTGTGCCGGCCTGATCAGGTCTTATAAAAGACGATTATTAGTTGTAATTGCAAACAAGGGTTATTCCACAAAATATTAAACATAGGGGTTGTATAATAATTGACCCACACTTTTATGTTTAAAATTTTATAAAATTCAACTGAGCAACATAACTTTTTGGTTTGTAAGATTTATGCTTCTGTTCATAAAACCTACTCTCATTTGCAGTTTGAAGGCTCTAACTTATTTGCATCCTATCAAACCAGCTAAATCTGCAGGGGGTTGAATACTACTTGTAGACACTGTATATATAGTACAGACCAAAAGTTTGGACACACCTTCTCATTTAAAGATTTTTCTGTATTTTCATGACTATGAAAATTGCACATTCACACTGAAGGCATCAAAACTATGAATTAACACATGTGGAATTATATACTAAACAAAAAAGTGTGAAACAACTGAAAATATGTCTTATATTCTAGGTTCTTCAAAGGAGCCACCTTTTGCTTTGATGACTGCTTTGCACACTCTTGGCATTCTCTTGATGAGCTTCAAGAGGTAGTCACCCGAAATGGTTTTCACTTCACAGGTGTGCCCTGTCAGGTTTAATAAGTGGGATTTCTTGGCTTATAAATGGGGTTGGGACTGTAAAGGACATATTGATATTCATGCAATAGCTACTCCATTTTTGCAGCTTGCTCCTAAAATCATGTTATTATTACTATATACATTCTTTCATTCTTTTATCCGTCTTCACATGCAATTTTGTTACAAGAACTTTTTCTCTCAAGAGCATTCTATGAGACACCCTGCTCCTGTTATCTAACTAGTCTGAGCCGGGATGTGTAACCTTGTAACTTTACATCATGCACCGAACTAACAATAATATGACCATATGTGTGTTTCCATAATAATTGTACTAACATTGGTTCAAGCCTGTAGTATGGCTGTAGGTGATTGGCTATTGATATACTCAAAACAATATATAATGCTAAGTAGAAATAAATAGGGTTAGAGATTCTCGAATCCTCCCATACAGAGCTTTGTCTCCATCTGGTTTCCTGATTGCAATCAACCTTGTAACATAATAATTTGACACTCACTTGGTCAACCGTGAAGGGTCATTGCTGCCCTCCCTCAACATCTTGGTGCCGTGAGTTGGATCCCTAACCAGGGACGCCCCACCACCCCTGGACGTCCACAAAGAGAGACTTGCTTTAGGCCTCCCCCACTGGAATTGGGGCTGATCATCCCCCACAAAAGCCACGGTAAGTGCACGAGTTCTTTACTAGTGATACTGACAGTTTGGCGTGGTTTCCACGTGGTGCGTGGTTGTTTGCAGTATCTCCGGACGTCCTGCTTGGATATAGTCAGAGGTGAGACTATAGGGGTGTCGTCCCATTAGGGGTCTGATATTGAAAACTTTTAAAACAATACCACCTCGGATTGACAAGTGAGTATTGTATGAATCTTTCTCAACTTCTGTCAAAGATTCTTAGGAGACTGAACACTATTAGTTTCAGTTGCGGCAGGTGATCGAAGATTGGGTTGGACACGCACACAGATATAAGTATATCGAGTCTCCGGAGAGCTGCAGACGAGAGCTCTCCTCCTTTCACCTAGTGCCGTACGTGACTCCCCCGACGGGAGGGGAGTGTCAGTGGAACAGCAGCTGAGGCCGGCCGGACTCGTACTGTGCACAAATCAAGGTTCTTTGTCAGTTGGAAGGCTGTAGTGATAAATCAATGTTTCCGTGGAGCAGAAAGAGAGTGTCTCCCCCTCAGAGGGAGAGGATGTGATGACTATCATGGTCAGGCGAGAGGGGAAAAGATCATTTAAAAATGCACCAAAAGTGTTTAAGGTGTTAAACTTTCCCGTGGAGGGGAGACTTCAGCCTACATTGTGGGACGAAGGAATCCAGCAGAAAAGGGGTAGACTAGTTGACTGTGGATTGTTGGAAGACGCTGAAAAGTTTAGGAAAGTTGCACATGAGATTTGTGATGAAGGATATGTTGAAATAGAGGAGGAGATGAAGCCTGGTTATTTCAATTATCTTTATGTCAAGAAGGGAAAATCAACTAGCGCTGTAACAAAGACTGGCTGTTTTGTGCTACAAAATGAAGCTGATGTGGAAAAGGTAGAGTAGCAAGTAGGTTCCCTTTCCCAACTTATGTGTCCACAAACTGAATCTGAAGCCTCTAAAGAAGCATCCCCTACCCCCACAAATGTAGCCGTACCCCAGCCCCTGAATCCAGAAACTGAGCAATTTATACCTAAGGAGATTAAATACCCTGCACTTCCCACTGGTGGCCAGCCACCACCATATAACCCAGATGGCTGGCTTTGTAATGTGTGTTGGGTCACCAATCCGGGATGGCGCAAGACATGCTATAATTGTGGAGCATGCAGACCTGGTGCTGCAGCACCAGCCTTCCCATTACTTAACGCTGACGGCGGGTATTATAAACCATTGCTTCCACCTGCTCCCGCCATGGTCCACACTCCATTCTGGGAGATCCAGGGTCCTCCGAACTCTACCCTATTCACCCTCTCCCGAACTGGGGAAATAGAACATGGACACGAGTACCAGGAGGTGGCGTCTGTTTTACTTAATGGTCCTTTGGAATTTTCCACTATTCTGAGAATAGGCATGGGGAGTATACCGCAACAGCAAGTTGGGATCATTGTAAATGCAGCAAATGCAAAACTACAGCATGGGGGGGGCTAGCTGCAGAAATATGTTGTATTGGGGGACCTATAATACAAACTGCATCCAACGATCACATCCGTGACCACGGTCCGTTAAGAGAAGGAGAGGTGATGGCTACAAGAGCGGGACAGCTATCATGTCAGTATGTTATACATGCGGTGGGACCAAGATATGATCCCCTGGATGTACCCAGGTCACAACACCTGCTTACAGAAACAAATCAAAACACCTTAGCATACGCATCACAGCTTCATGCGGTCCCAACCCTAGCCCTGCCATTTATTTCCACTGATATCATTGGATATCCAAAACAGGATGCGGCCAAAATAATAGTCCGGGCTATAAAGCAATACATCGCCACGCATCCAACTAAATTGAGAGAGATAAGACTCTTGGCCATCGACAGGGATCTCATCGATTATGCCGCTCAACTAATCAAACCCATGATCAGACCCGATATCTGGTCTCCCCCAGTGTTCCCCTACCTCCGAGATCTCCCCACAATCAGTACTCATGCTGATCTCCCCCCTGATTTCCCTCCCCCTCCACCCCCTCTCACAAAGTTGGAGGAAATGAAGGAAGCGGACCAGAATACCAGCCCACCCAAATATACCCCGTTTACCCCAGCACAGACGGATACTCTGTGTAACCGTCTTCCGGATCCCGAACATTCCCCCATGGCTTTTTACAGGGGCATGGCCGCAAATAGAGAGATATATTCAACAACAAGGCAAGATCTATAACACCTGCTCCGTGTAAAATCCAGTGAAGGATATTATCAGATGATAGAGACTGCTATCCCATATAACAGAGCATTAGACTCCAATACGTATGAGAGTGGGGTTGACTTCTGTAACGCCCTTAAGATATGTGCTCAGAATAAGTTGGCTGATCAATCCACTACCCTCACAGGTGTACCTCAAGCCCGGAGCGCCCTTTCCTAAGGTTCGTCAGTACCCGCTTACACATGCACAAGAACAAGGTCTACACCAGCAAATTCAGACCTTGTTAGAGAAAGGGGCACTAATCCCCTGCGTCTCCCGGTGCAATACGCCGTTGTTCCCTGTAAAGAAAAAATCCCAACTGGGGCAGCCGCCCACTTATCGATTAGTGCATGATTTGAGGGCAGTAAATGCAGCGACAGTCTTGGAAACTCCTATGGTGCCTAACCCACATACACTTCTCTCACAAATACCATCTACCGCAGCCTGGTTTACAGTAATTGATCTAGCAAATGCCTTTTTCAGCATTCCACTACACAAAGACTGTCAGTTTCTGTTTGCATTTACATATCAGGGCAGGCAATTGACTTGAACGGTGATGTCGCAGGGAGCGCAGAATAGCCCTAATCAGTTTACAAAGAACATGTCTAGCTGTCTGCTGCAGTGGAAGCTGGACAACCCTGAGGTAGTACTATTACAATACGTTGATGATCTTCTTTTGTGTGCCCCCATGGAGCAAATGTCCATCAGGGCCAGTGTTAGCCTTCTCAAGCATCTAGCAAAACTGAATTGTTGAGTCTCAGCCTCGAAACTTCAGTTTTGCCTCGGTCAAGTGGTTTTCTTAGGCCACTGCCTTACTCAGGGTGCCAGATATCTCACAGAAGAAAGAAAGACAGCCATCTACCTACTACCATTCCCAAAAGATCCCATAGAGCTGCAACGGTTCCTCGGACTATGTACATATTGCAGACAATGGATCCCAGACGCCTCACATCTGATGCAACCGTTATATGATGCACTAAAAGAAGACACTCTGGCTGATGTAAACAACAAGGACCACAAGAACAGCTGCAACAAGCCTTTGACCAACTTTAACTAAAATCAAGGATAATGACAGCCCCTGCCCTTGGAAACCCGGATTATGCTCAACCTTTCCATTTGTATGTTTCCGAGACAGGAGGGCATGCAGCCTGGGTACTCACGCAGAGACACTGTACAAAGCAGCGCCCAGTCGGTTATTACTCAGCGCATCTGGACCCGGTAGCCAGGGCCTCCCCCAGCAGTCTACGAGTGGTTCACGCCACACAGCAGTTACTTGAGAAGACGGCGGACATCATCCTTGGACATGAGACTCACATTTATGCTCCACACGACATTGCGGCTGTTTTGGCTTTACAGCAACCTAAACATCTGTCTACACAGAGACACCTGCGGCTGCAGTGTTCGTTGATTTTGCCAGAAAATGTGAAATTACATCGGTGCACCACCATCAACCTGGCCACCCTGCTACCAGCACCTGAAGGAGAGGGGAAAGAGGCTCCACCACATGACTAATTCAAAAGTAACCGCCAGACAAGAAGAGATTCTGACAATGTATAAAAATAATAATTTTATTCAAATAGAAGGTAAAAAGTACATTAAAATTAGACAAGGGAATAAACCTCCAAAAATAGGGGGAATGGAAAACACAATGCGGTCTACTGCATACACATGATGTAAATGACGGCGCTTGCAGGATGATACACCTCAATATGGTATAATGCTGAACCCAAACACACACTAGGCATATGAAACAGAGAACTACTACACCCTAGTATTGCGCCAGTGCAACAAGGAGAGCATATCCTCTGTATGTAACAGAACCAGGAAGCTAACTACAGAGTGGAACCCTAATGCAGTACGCACTGATATATGTAATGCCTGGGGAGGGGGAACGGTAGTACCTGATGATGAGGTGGATCCTGAAGCGCTGGAGACCAAATGTGTCCTCCCCACACCCGACGGACGCTGTTTCGCTATGTCGCTTCTTCCGGTGAACGGATGGACTCTACATGCCTGGTTCCCACCATGAAGCATGGAGGAGGAGGTGTGATGGTGTGGGGGTGCTTTGCTGGTGACACTGTTGGAGATTCATTCAAAATTGAAGGCATACTGAACCAGCAGGGCTACCACAGCATCTTGCAGTGGCATGCTATTCCATCCGGTTTGCGTTTAGTTGGACCATCATTTATTTTTCAACAGGACAATGACCCCAAACACACCTCCAGGCCGTGTAAGGGCTATTTGACCAAGCAGGAGAGTGATGGGGTGCTACGCCAGATGACCTGGCCTCCACAGTCACCAGACCTGAACCCAATCAAGATGGTTTGGGGTGAGCTGGACCGCAGATTGAAGGCAAAAGGGCCAACAAGTGCTAAGCATCTATAGGAACTCCTTCAAGATTTTTGGAAGACCATTTCGGATGACTACCTCTTGAAGCTCATCAAGAGAATGCCAAGAGTGTGCAAAGCAGTCATCAAAGCAAAAGGTGGCTACTTTGAAGAACCTAGAATATAAGACATATTTTCAGCTGTTTCACACTTTTTTGTAAAGTATGTGAATCCACATGTGTTAATTAATAGTTTTGATGCCTTCAGTGTGAATGTACAATTTTCATAGTCATGAAAATACAGAAAAATGTTTAAATGAGAAGGTGTGTCCAAACTTTTGGTGTGTACTGTATATATATATATATATATATATATATATATATATACACTGCTCAAAACAATAAAGTGAACACTTAAACAACAGAATATAACTCCAAGTAAATCAAACTTCTGTGAAATCAAACTGTCCACTTAGGAAGCAACACTGATTGACAATCAATTTCACATGCTCTTGTGCAAATGGAATAGACAATAGATGTAAATTATTGGCAATTATCAAGACACACTCAATAAAGGAGTGGTTCTGCAGGTGGGGACCACAGACCACATCTCAGTTCCAATGCTTTCTGGCTGATGTTTTGGTCACTTTTGAATGTTGGTTGTGCTTTCACACTCATGGTAGCATGAGATGGACTCTACAACCCACAGAAGTTGATCAGGTAGTGCAGCTAATCCAGGATGGCATATCAATGCGAGCTGTGGCAAGAATGTTTGCTGTGTCTGTCAGCGTAGTGTCCAGAGGCTGGAGGCACTACCAGGAGTCAGGCCAGTACACCAGGAGACATGGAGGGGGCCGTGGGAGGGCAACAACCCAACAGCAAGACCGCTACCTTCGCCTTTGTGCAAGGAGCAACAGGAGGAGCACTGCCAGAGCCCTGCAAAATTACCTCCAGCAGGCCACAAATGTGCATGTGTCTGCACAAACGGTAAGAAACCAATTCCATGAGGGTGGTATGAGGGCCTGACGTCCACAGATGGGGGTTGTGCTCACAGCCCAACACCATACAGGACACTTGGCATTTGCCACAGAACACCAGGATTGGCAAAGTCACCACTGGTGCCCTGTGCTCTTCACAGATGAAAGCAGGTTCACACTGAGCACATGTGACAGACGTGACAGAGTCTGGAGAAGCCATGGAGAGCAATCTGCTGCTTGCATCAACCTTCAGCATGACCGGTTTGGCAGTGGGTCAGTAATGATGTGGGGTGGCATTTCTTTGGAGGGCCGCACAGCCCTCCATGTGCTCGCCAGAGGTTGCCTGACTGCCATTAGGTACCGAGATGAGATCCTCAGACCCCTTGTGAGACCATATGCTGGTGCGGTTGGCCCTGGGTTCCTCCTAATGCATGACAATGCCAGACCTCATGTGGCTGGAGTGGAGTGTGTCAGCAGTTCCTGCAAGATGAAGGCATTGAAGCTATGGACTGGCCTGCCCGTTCCCCAGACCTGAATCAGATTGAGCACATCTGGGACATCATGTCTCGCTCCATCCACCAACGTCACATTGCGCCACAGACTTTCCAGGAATTGGCAGATGCTTTAGTCCAGGTCTGGGAGGAGATCCCACAGGAGACCATCCGCAACCTCTTCAGGAGCAAGCCCACACACAATACTGAGCCTCATTTTGACTTGTTTTAAGGACATTACATCAAAGTTGGATCAGCCTGTAGTGTGTTTTTCCACTTTAATTTTGGGGGTGACTCCAAATCCAGGCCTCCATTGGTTAATAAATTTGATTTGCATTGATGATTTTTGTGTGATTTTGTTGTCCGCACATTCAACTTTGTATAGAACAAAGTATTCAATGAGAATATTTCATTCATTCAGATCTAGGATGTGTTATTTGAATGTTCCCTTTATTTTTTTGAGCAGTGTATATATATCCGTGATGTAAATCTGTAAATGACATATTTTTCTGCATTAAACCAATACGTGATTATTCAAATTATAACAATTAGGTAAGGTTTTGTTCACAAATGAGACACATGCTCTATTACAAGTCTCCACTTGAGATGCTATCATAAACACTGGACACCACAGTGGAATCTGCCAGACACCATTGTAAAGGCCCCGTCACACTTAGTGACGCTGCAACGATCCCGACAATGATGCGACCTGTCAGGGATCATTGCTGCATCGCTATGTGGTCGCTGGTGAGCTGTCAAACAGGCAGGCTCACCAATGATCAGGGGAGCAGCGACATCGTGGAAAGAATCTTTCGACGATGTCCTGCTCCTGGTTACCAGCCTGCTGAAGCAGCAGCAGGCTGGTAACCATGATAAACATCGGGTTACTAGGGGCACACGCGCACCTAGTAACCCGTTGTTTATCATGGTTACCACTCTGCTATGGTGAGCGGGAGGTTACCGCTCACTTTAGCAGGCTCAAAACCATGATAAACATCGGGTTACTAGGGGCACACGCGCACCTAGTAACTCGTTGTTTATCATGGTTACCACTCTGCTACGGTGAGCGGGAGGTTACCGCTCACTTTAGCAGGCTCGTAACCATGATAAACAACGGGTTACTAGGTGCGCGTGTGCCCCTAGTAACCCGATATTTATCATTGTTACCAGCCTGATCGCTGCTCCCGCTGGTCACACACAGCGATGTGTGCTCACCAGCGGGAGGACAACGACCAGAAAATGGTCCAGGACACTTTGCAGCGATCAGCGACCTCACAGCAGGGGCCTGATCACTGCAAAGTGTCACACATGGCGACATTGCTGGTGAGGTCGCTGTTGCGTCACCAAAACCATGACACAGCAGCGATCTCGCTATGTGAGACGGGGGATTAAGTCCTTATAGAGTGCAAGCTTGTGAGCAGGCTCCTCATTCCTCCTGTTACTGTTGAACTATATGTTACTTTGTAATGCCTTTATTGTTTGCACATGTCCCCTCTGAATTGTAAAGTGCTGCGGAATATATTGGCAATATATGAATAAAATTATTATTATTAGAATGATGTGTGTTGGAATGGTATTTGTGTTACAATGTAATTTAGCAACAGGTCATGGTTTTTGTTATTAATGAATGTGGGAGCGTAGCCTAAGCATTAAAAAATTACAGGCAATAGCAAAAGTTCCAAAAAGAATGAAAGCAAAACATTCCCTTCTAGATAATGTGGATTTTCCTAAATCATGTTTGCTATTATATATCATTATTCTTGAAAAAAAACAAATGAAAGGAATTCTGTGACATCTTGTTAACACCATACCTAAATCCTTAATAGAATAGCAAATAGTATTGCCATTATAAAGAGTACATACTTATTTACATTTCAAAAGTAATTAGGAAACCTTTGTGACTTACTAATAGTTCATGCAGTAGAATCATTTAGGATTAGAGATGAGCGTTGTTCTACTCGAACTGTTCGCCAATCTCAAATTCGAGCTGTTTTGGGCGGTGTTCGAGCCGTTCGGCGAACACGAACGATTTGAGAAAAATTCGGCTGTTCGAGGTTATGTTCGATAACTGTTCGTGCACCAAAATCATAACTGGATTTTTTCTCAGTAATGATGAAAATTAATGTTAATACGCAGTTTGAGTGTACAGCGGGGTGGGGGGAGGGGCAGGGGATGGATCTCTGCAGGAATAATGAAGATCTCCATTTTTTTTTCTCTTTCCCGCATTTGCAGTGGGGAGGTGCAGTCTGTCAGCCTATCAGCAGCGCACACACGGAGCGAACTGCTGTTTTTCACACAAGCAAGGGCATGTGTCATTGGCAGTGTATGTCACATGTCCTTGCCCTATAAGACCAAGCCATTTTCCCCGTCGCCACCATTTTCTCACTGCTGCAGCTGCGTGTTAGACGGCACCGCTGTTGCTGTGTGCGCTATACCTTGTTAATTTCAAGCCAATTTTCGCACAAATCTACAGATAGCTTGGGAGTAGGGAATAGTTGTGATTGCAGTTCTTTTAAGGACTAGGTTACAGCATTTCCTACGACTTTTATCAGGCAGGTCTGTGCTCTTAAATAGATAGATTGTGGGAGTAAAGACTAATTGTAATTGCAGTCCTTTTCAGGACTAGGTTACATCAGTTCCTATCAGTTTTTGCCAGGCAGGTCTGTGCCAGTGCTGTGCAAGTTTTTTTCACAGCATTTGGTTGAATCTAGCAAAGCTAATCCTTTTTGGCCTATTGCAGAATGTGTTAGTCAGTGGAGTAGCCTATCTGTGTTGCAAGATATACCACCTGTGTATAGAATACCAATTTTTTTACTGCACCTAGTGAAGTAAAATCTTTTGGGCATAGCATCATTCTATTAGTCCATCTATACTGACCTTCATCAGGTTGAAAATTGAATATAATTTTTTTCTGCATCTAGCTCTGAAAAAATATTTGGGCTTCTAGCAGTGTGTGGGACTTGTTCTATTAGTCCATCTATACTGACCTCCATCAGGTTGCAAACTGAATATAATTTTTTTCTGCATCTAGCTCTGAAAAAATATTTGGCCTTCTAGCAGTGTGTGGGACTTTCTCTATTAGTCCATCTATACTGACCTCCATCAGGTTGCAAATTAAAAATAATTTTTATCTGCATCTAGATCTGAAAAAATATTTGGCCTTCTAGCAGTGTGTGGGACTTTCTCTATTAGTCCATCTATACTGACCTCCATCAGGTTGCAAATTAAAAATAATTTTTATCTGCATCTACCTCTGAAAAAATATTTGGGCTTCTAGCTGTGTGTGGGACTTGTTCTATTAGTCCATCTATACTGACCTCTATCAGGTTGCAGACTGAATATAATTTTTTTCTGCATCTAGCTCTGAAAAAATATTTGGCCTTCTAGCAGTGTGTGGGACTTTCTCTATTAGTCCATCTATACTGACCTCCATCAGGTTGCAAACTGAATATATTTTTTTTCTGCATCTTCCTCTGAAAAAATATTGGGCTTCTAGCTGTGTGTGGTACTTGTTCTATTAATCCATCTATACAGACCTCCATCAGGTTGCAAACTGAATATATTTTTTTTCTGCATCTACCTCTGAAAAAATATTGGGCTTCTAGCTGTGTGTGTTACTTGTTGTATTAATCCATCTATACAGACCTCCATCAGGTTGCAAACTGAATATAATTTTTTTCTGCATCCAGCTCTGAAAAAATAGTTGGCCTTCTAGCAGTGTGTGGGACTTTCTCTATTAGTCCATCTATACTGACCTCCATCAGGTTGCAAATTAAAAATAATTTTTATCTGCATCTAGCTCTGAAAAAATATTTGGCCTTCTAGCAGTGTGTGGGACTTTCTCTATTAGTCCATCTATACTGACCTCCATCAGGTTGCAAATTAAAAATAATTTTTATCTGCATCTACCTTTGAAAAAATATTTGGGCTTCTAGCTGTGTGTGGGACTTGTTCTATTAGTGCATCTATACTGACCTCCATCAGGTTGCAAACTGAATATAATTTTTTCTGCATCTAGCTCTGAAAAAATATTTGGCCTTCTAGTAGTGTGTGGGACTTTCTCTATTAGTCCATTTATACTGACCTCCATCAGGTTGCAAATTAAAAATAATTTTTATCTGCATCTAGATCTGAAAAAATATTTGGCCTTCTAGCAGTGTGTGGGACTTTCTCTATTAGTCCATCTATACTGACCTCCATCAGGTTGCAAATTAAAAATAATTTTTATCTGCATCTAGCTCTGAAAAAATAGTTGGCCTTCTAGCAGTGTGTGGGACTTTCTCTATTAGTCCATCTATACTGACCTCCATCAGGTTGCAAATTAAAAATAATTTTTATTTGCATCTACCTCTGAAAAAATATTTGGGCTTCTAGCTGTGTGTGGGATTGTTCTATTAGTCCATCTATACTGACCTCCATCAGGTTGCAAACTGAATATAATTTTTTTCTGCAACTAGCTCTGAAAAAATATTTGGCCTTCTAGTAGTGTGTGACTTTCTCTATTAGTCCATCTATACTGACCTCCATCAGGTTGCAAATTAAAAATAATTTTTATCTGCATCTAGATCTGAAAAAATATTTGGCCTTCTAGCAGTGTGTGGGACTTTCTCTATTAGTCCATCTATACTGACCTCCATCAGGTTGCAAATTAAAAATAATTTTTATCTGCATCTACCTTTGAAAAAATATTTGGGCTTCTAGCTGTGTGTGGGACTTGTTCTATTAGTGCATCTATACTGACCTCCATCAGGTTGCAAACTGAATATAATTTTTTCTGCATCTAGCTCTGAAAAAATATTTGGCCTTCTAGTAGTGTGTGGGACTTTCTCTATTAGTCCATTTATACTGACCTCCATCAGGTTGCAAATTAAAAATAATTTTTATCTGCATCTAGATCTGAAAAAATATTTGGCCTTCTAGCAGTGTGTGGGACTTTCTCTATTAGTCCATCTATACTGACCTCCATCAGGTTGCAAATTAAAAATAATTTTTATCTGCATCTAGCTCTGAAAAAATAGTTGGCCTTCTAGCAGTGTGTGGGACTTTCTCTATTAGTCCATCTATACTGACCTCCATCAGGTTGCAAATTAAAAATAATTTTTATTTGCATCTACCTCTGAAAAAATATTTGGGCTTCTAGCTGTGTGTGGGATTGTTCTATTAGTCCATCTATACTGACCTCCATCAGGTTGCAAACTGAATATAATTTTTTTCTGCAACTAGCTCTGAAAAAATATTTGGCCTTCTAGTAGTGTGTGACTTTCTCTATTAGTCCATCTATACTGACCTCCATCAGGTTGCAAATTAAAAATAATTTTTATCTGCATCTAGATCTGAAAAAATATTTGGCCTTCTAGCAGTGTGTGGGACTTTCTCTATTATTCCATCAATACTGACCTCCATCAGGTTGCAAATTAAAAATAATTTTTATTTTCATCTACCTCTGAAAAAATATTTGGGCTTCTAGCTGTGTGTGGGACTTGTTCTATTAGTCCATCTATACTGACCTCCATCAGGTTGCAAACTGAATATAATTTTTTTCTGCAACTAGCTCTGAAAAAATATTTGGCCTTCTAGTAGTGTGTGGGACTTTCTCTATTAGTCCATCTATACTGACCTCCATCAGGTTGCAAATTAAAAATATTTTTTATCTGCATCTAGATCTGAAAAAATATTTGGCCTTCTAGCAGTGTGTGGGACTTTCTCTATTAGTCCATCAATACTGACCTCCATCAGGTTGCAAATTAAAAATAATTTTTATCTGCATCTACCTCTGAAAAAATATTTGGCCTTCTAGCAGTGTGTGGGAATTTCTCTATTAGTCCATCTATACTGACCTCCATCAGGTTGCAAACTGAATATATTTTTTTTCTGCATCTACCTCTGCAAAAATATTGGGCTTCTAGCTATGTGTGGGACTTGTTCTATTAATCCATCTATACAGACCTCCATCAGGTTGCAAACTGAATATATTTTTTTTCTGCATCTACCTCTGAAAAAATATTGGGCTTCTAGCTGTGTGTGGGACTTGTTCTATTAATCCATCTATACAGACCTCCATCAGGTTGCAAACTGAATATAATTTTTTTCTGCATCTTGCTCTGAAAAAATAGTTGGCCTTCTAGCAGTGTGTGGGCTTTCTCTATTAGTATATCTATACTGACCTCCATCAGGTTGCAAATTAAAACTATTTTTTATCTGCATCTAGCTCTGAAAAAATATTTGGCCTTCTAGCAGTGTGTGGGACTTTCTCTATTAGTCCATCTATACTGACCTCCATCAGGTTGCAAATTTAAAATAATTTTTATCTGCATCTACCTCTGAAAAAATATTTGGGCTTCTAGCTGTGTGTGGGACTTGTTCTATTAGTCCATCTATACTGACCTCCATCAGGATGCAAACTGAATATAATTTTTATCTGCATCTAAATCTGAAAAAATATTTGGCCTTCTAGTAGTGTGTGGGACTTTCTCTATTAGTCCATCTATACTGACCTCCATCAGGTTGCAAATTTAAAATAATTTTTATCTGCATCTACCTCTGAAAAAATATTTGGGCTTCTAGCTGTGTGTGGGACTTGTTCTATTAGTCCATCTATACTGACCTCCATCAGGTTGCAGACTGAATATAATTTTTTTCTGCATCTAGCTCTGAAAAAATATTTGGCCTTCTAGCAGTGTGTGGGACTTTCTCTATTAGTCCATCTATATTGACCTCCATCAGGTTGCAAACTGAATATATTTTTTTTCTGCATCTTCCTCTGAAAAAATATTGGGCTTCTAGCTGTGTGTGGGACTTGTTCTATTAATCCATCTATACAGACCTCCATCAGGTTGCAAACTGAATATATTTTTTTTCTGCATCTACCTCTGAAAAAATATTGGGCATCTAGCTGTGTGTGTGACTTGTTGTATTAATCCATCTATACAGACCTCCATCAGGTTGCAAACTGAATATAATTTTTTTCTGCATCCAGCTCTGAAAAAATAGTTGGCCTTCTAGCAGTGTGTGGGACTTTCTCTATTAGTCCATCTATACTGACCTCCATCAGGTTGCAAATTAAAAATAATTTTTATCTGCATCTAGCTCTGAAAAAATATTTGGCCTTCTAGCAGTGTGTGGGACTTTCTCTATTAGTCCATCTATACTGACCTCCATCAGGTTGCAAATTAAAAATAATTTTTATCTGCATCTACCTTTGAAAAAATATTTGGGCTTCTAGCTGTGTGTGGGACTTGTTCTATTAGTGCATCTATACTGACCTCCATCAGGTTGCAAACTGAATATAATTTTTTCTGCATCTAGCTCTGAAAAAATATTTGGCCTTCTAGTAGTGTGTGGGACTTTCTCTATTAGTCCATTTATACTGACCTCCATCAGGTTGCAAATTAAAAATAATTTTTATCTGCATCTAGATCTGAAAAAATATTTGGCCTTCTAGCAGTGTGTGGGACTTTCTCTATTAGTCCATCTATACTGACCTCCATCAGGTTGCAAATTAAAAATAATTTTTATCTGCATCTAGCTCTGAAAAAATAGTTGGCCTTCTAGCAGTGTGTGGGACTTTCTCTATTAGTCCATCTATACTGACCTCCATCAGGTTGCAAATTAAAAATAATTTTTATTTGCATCTACCTCTGAAAAAATATTTGGGCTTCTAGCTGTGTGTGGGATTGTTCTATTAGTCCATCTATACTGACCTCCATCAGGTTGCAAACTGAATATAATTTTTTTCTGCAACTAGCTCTGAAAAAATATTTGGCCTTCTAGTAGTGTGTGACTTTCTCTATTAGTCCATCTATACTGACCTCCATCAGGTTGCAAATTAAAAATAATTTTTATCTGCATCTAGATCTGAAAAAATATTTGGCCTTCTAGCAGTGTGTGGGACTTTCTCTATTAGTCCATCAATACTGACCTCCATCAGGTTGCAAATTAAAAATAATTTTTATTTGCATCTACCTCTGAAAAAATATTTGGGCTTCTAGCTGTGTGTGGGACTTGTTCTATTAGTCCATCTATACTGACCTCCATCAGGTTGCAAACTGAATATAATTTTTTTCTGCAACTAGCTCTGAAAAAATATTTGGCCTTCTAGTAGTGTGTGGGACTTTCTCTATTAGTCCATCTATACTGACCTCCATCAGGTTGCAAATTAAAAATAATTTTTATCTGCATCTAGATCTGAAAAAATATTTGGCCTTCTAGCAGTGTGTGGGACTTTCTCTATTAGTCCATCAATACTGACCTCCATCAGGTTGCAAATTAAAAATAATTTTTATCTGCATCTACCTCTGAAAAAATATTTGGCCTTCTAGCAGTGTGTGGGACTTGTTCTATTAGTCCACCTATACTGACCTCCATCAGGTTGCATATTCAAAATAATTTTTTGTCTGCATCTAGCTCTGAAAAAATATTTGGCCTTCTAGCAGTGTGTGGGACTTTCTCTATTAGTCCATCTATACTGACCTCCATCAGGTTGCAAACTGAATATATTTTTTTTCTGCATCTACCTCTGAAAAAATATTTGGGCTTCTAGCTGTTTGTGGGACTTGTTCTATTAGTCCATCTATACTGACCTCCATCAGGTTGCAAATCGAATATAATTTTTTTTCTCCATCTAACCCAGCCAATAGTTTTGGCCTAATACCACAGTTTGGCCACTCAGCTCTGCTCGGTTCCCATCCTTTGTTTTTTTGTGCAAACAACTCCAGAGTTGTGAATTAGTTAACCACCAAAATGAGTGGAAAAAGGCCTGCTGCTGGTTGAAAGGGGAATAGGCGTGTTGGGAAGGGGAAAAAAGGTTGTGTCCGTGGGGTAGGTGTTAAAGCAACAGTAACATCTGCAGAAGAAAGACCATCTTCCAGCCAAACTAAAATGTCTACTTCTTTTAGCGGACAATGTGATAAGATCCCTTTCTTACGGCCACGCCAATCGCTACAAATTCCAGATGAGGCACAAAAACAGCAGGTGCTTCAACGGATATCAAGTGCTCCTTTAAGTGGGCTCTCCTCCACATCAACTTCAACATCACAAATACTCCAGTCCTCAAAGGTGTCACCCCAATCGCACTTGCTTCCTCACAGCTCCCAAATCTCCAGCTGCCGTCTGAGTATGAGGTAGAACAGATGGTTGAGTCTGCAGAGCTGTTTACTCATACTATAGCCTGGGAATCAGAGGTCGACTCCAGCGCTTCTGTGAATCCAGACGAGGAAATGATCTGCACTGATGCCCAGAATCTTTATGAGTCGGATCCAGGACCAGACGCAGAAGGTTCTGACCATAATGTAGACCCTCATTCCCAAACTGTAACTCCTGTTGGTGGAGACAATGAGGAAGACGATGATGAGACTCAAATACCTGATTGGAGCGACAACTTTAGTTTTTTGTCAGGGCAGGAACAGGTTGGCTCTGAGGACGACGGGTGTGATAACGCATAGGGTGATGATGATGAGGTTGGAGATCCCACTTACTGTCAACCCACAGTCAGCCAAGAGATGAGGTCAGCAGAGGAGGTGGAGGAAGATGCTAGTGACGACGAGGTCAGGTTGCGCCTTCCTGGACAGAGACGTAGTACTGGAAGCACGTCAACAACTGCATCCTCAAACACAACTCTGCCTCTCACCACAAGTCGTGGTAGCTCTTCAGGTCGCATGGGTGCTAAGCCTTGCATAGCCTGGGCATTTTTTCAGATAGATAAAGATGACCCAACTTGTGTTATCTGTAACATTTGTCAGCAAAAGCTAAGTAGAGGCCAAAAAATACATAGTTTGAGTACTTCATGCATGAACCGGCACATGGACATGAAGCATAAGTTGCAGTGGGAAGCTCAGTGTGCTACAATGCGGCCTAGCCGGCCGGGCCAACCACCGTCTGCCATATCTTGTGCATTCGCGGCCTCTTCATCCTCTGTGACTGGGGGGACAGCAGTCACACCTGTTTTGGGGCGCAGACCTGCCACCTCTTTACCCGCAACAGCCAGCGTGATTGGCAGGTCATCATTTTCTTTGGAGGTGGTAACACCAGCTGGTGTTGAGCGCTGTCCGACATCGATAGCACCACCTTTGGATCAAGGCAACCTAACATGTCCGCCTGCATCTTCCTCACAGACCGGCAGTTTGCCGGGGACACCCTTATCAACCCTGTCTAAGCACAATAGCCAGCCCTCGGTCCCTCAGATGTGGACAAGTAAAAGACCATTTCCTCCTAGCCATGAGAAAGCTAAGAGGTTGAATTTCACCATCTGCAAGCTCTTGGCTACAGAAATGCTGCCTTTCCGCCTGGTGGACACAGAGGATTTTCGAGACCTTATGTCCGTCGCAGTGCCCCAGTACCAGATGCCCAGTCGGCACTACTTCTCAAAGAAAGGTGTGCCTGCGCTCCACCAACATGTCGCACACAACATCACCGCTTCTTTGAGAAACTCTGTGTGTGACAGGGTGCATTTCACAACAGACACTTGGACGAGTAGGCATGGACAGGGGCGTTACATGTCGCTGACTGGGCACTGGGTAACTATGGTGACAGCAGGACAAGGGGCTGCTGTCCAAGTCTTGCCGTCCCCACGAGTTGTGCGTCAATCCTCTTTATGTCAAAGTTCCTCCACTGCTTCTGCCTCCTCAACCTCCTCTCGGTCTTCCACCTGCACCCAAAGCCTGTCTGGTCATGCCACAAGCTTTCTAACTGCGCAGAAGGGATCCTGCACACCTCCTTACTATGCTGGCAGTAGGGCTCAACGTCATCAGGCGGTTTTTACTTTGAAATGTCTGGGAAATGTGTGTCACACAGCTGAGGAGTTGTGGTCAGCTCTGGAGAACCAATTTCATGAATGGTTGTCTCCACTGGACCTGAAACCAGGGAAGGCCGTGTGCGACAATGCTGCAAACCTGGGTGCGGCCCGTCGCCGTGGCAATGTCACACACGTGCCTTGTATGGCTCACGTGTTGAACCTGGTTGTCCAGAAATTTTTAGCCCACTATCCCAGACTAGATGGCCTTCTGCAGAGGGCACGGTCGCTGTGTGCTCACTTCCGCCGTTCGCATCCCGCAGCTCAGCGACTTACATCTCTACAGAAGTCGTTGGGCCTGCCACTTCACCGGCTAAAATGCGATGTGCCTACCCGGTGGAATTCAACTCTGCACATGTTGCAGCGACTGTGGCAGCACCGACAAGACCTGGTGCAATACGTTCTGACGTATAGCCTGGGCCAACGAGATCCAGAGGTGGGGCAAATCACACTGGAGGAGTGGTCTCAGATCAGGGACCTATGCACCCTTCTGCACAGTTTTGAAATGGCGACGAAGATGTTTAGTGCTGACGATGCCATTATCAGCATGACTATTCCAGTGATTTACATGCTGGAGCACATGTTAAACAGAATTCGGAGTCAGGTGGTGGCACAAGAGGAGGTGGAGGAAGTAGAGGAGGAGGAGTTGTATGCGGAAGGGCTAACATCTGCAAGGTCCAGACGGTCGGCAGCACCAAGGCGGCAGGCATGTGAGGGTGGGGGAGAAGGTTTTACCAGGGCGCATGGTAGCAGCCAAACTAGTGAGGAAGGTACAGGAGCCCAGGAAGAAGTGGAGGACGAACTGATGGAAGACTCATCAGATGAGGGAGACCTTGATCACATTTCTGTTGTGCGAGGTTGGGGGGAGAGGATAGAGGAAGGAAGCATGATTGTTACCTCGCCACCAACACAACAGGGACTTTGTGCTCCTGGATGCGCAACACACATGAGTGCCTTCTTGCTGCACTACCTGCAACATGACCCTCGAATTGTGAGAATTAGAAATAATCCTGACTACTGGGTTGCCACACTGTTAGATCCCCGGTACAAAAGTAAATTTGCCGAAATTATTCCTGCCATAGAAAGGGATGCACGCATGCAGGAGTATCGGCAGAGACTGTTGCAGAATCTTACATGTGCTTTTCCACAAAACACCAGTGGTGCACGTAGTGAATCTCACAGTTCCAACTTGCCAACCGTGGGACCGTCAAGTGTTCAGCACTCAAACCGTAACAGAACCACAGTATCTGCTGGTAACATCAATTTTTCGGAATCATTTCACCACTTTTTTAGCCCATCCTTTGCAAGGCCACAGGAGACAAGAAGTCTGACACATAGTCAACGCCTAGAGACGATGGTACAGGAGTATCTCCAAGTAAACACTGAAGCCATGACTGTGTCACTGGACCCTTGCTCTTTTTGGGCTTCCAATCTGGATAAATGGCCGGAGCTAGCCACTTACGCCTTGGAGATCTTGTCATGCCCCGCAGCCAGCGTTCTGTCTGAACGTGTGTTCAGCGCTGCTGGTGGTGTGCTGACAGATAAGCGCACGTGGCTCTCCACTGATAATGTAGACAGACTCACGTTCATAAAGATGAACAAATCATGGATCCGAAACGACTTTTCTACCCCTGTGTCATCCTGGGGAGAGTAAAAGCTTGATGATTGGTTAAAATCACCCTATCAACCGTTTTAAGCTTTCAAATTACTAATCATGTTTATCTGTATCTTGGCTGTAAAATAATTTGGGCTTTGTAGCAGTGTGCAGCACTGATTCTATTAGGCCATCTATAATAAGCTCCACCAGATTTAAAATTACTAATCATGTTTATCTGTATCTTGGCTGGAAAATAATTTGGGCTTTGTAGCAGTGTGCAGCACTGATCCTATTAGGCCATCTATACTAAGCTCCACCAGATTTAAAATTAATAATAATTTTTAGCTGCATCTAGCCCGGAAAATAATTTTGGGGCTCCGAGATGCGCAAGACACATAAGTGCCTTCTTGCTGCACTACCTGCAACATGACCCTCATATTGTCAGAATTCGAAGTAATCATGACTACTGGGTTGCCACACTCTTAGATCCCCCAAACTTTTCGATCAACCTTTTCATTTTAATAAAGACCAAAAAAATGGTCATTTTTGAAATTATAAGCATTAGCAGGTTATTAGAAACTGAAATCAAACAGTTTTCAACTCAAAACTTTATTCTAGGTGATGTTACATTTTCACATAGGACCCCTTGTTCGAAAGGAGCTTCTGAACTCTCTCGTTCATTGAATTTGTCAGGTTTTGGATGGTTTCTGCTTCAATTGTTTTGCATGAGGACAGAATACCCTCCCAGAGGTGTTGCTTAGATGTGAACTGCCTGCCGCCATCATAGACACTCCTTTTGATGATGCTCCAGAGGTTCTGAATGGGGTAGAGGTCAGGGGAGCATGGGGGTCACACCATAAGTTTGTCCCCTTTTATGCCCATATCAGCCAGAGATGCAGATGTTTTATGTGCAGCATGAGATGGTGCATTATCATGCAAAAAAATGATCTTGCTGTGAAATACACGGTTCTTCTTCTTGAACCATGGCAGGAAGTGCTGTTTGAGAAAATCCACATACATTATGGAGTTCATCTTTAGCGCCTTCAGGGATCCTAAAGGGGCCGACAATCTCTCTCCCCATGATTCCAGCCCAAAACATTACTCCACCTCCTCCTTGTTGGCGCTGTAGCCGTGTTTGCGTGGGGTGTCCATCAACCAGCCATCCTCCACTCCATCCATCTGGACCATCGAGCGCTGCACGGCACTCATCCGTGAACAAAACAGTTTTGAAATCAGTCTTCATGTAATGTTTAGCCCACTGGAGCCGTTTCTGCTTTTGTGAAGTGGATAGAGGAGGTCGACAGGATGGCGTATGCACAGCTGCAAACCTCTGAAGGACCCTGCATCTTGTTGTTCGGGGGACGTTGGAGGCACCAGCAGCTTCAAAAACTTGTCTGCTGCTATGACAAGGCTTTTTTGCCGCTGCTCTTTTAACCTGACGTAATTGCCTGTAGGAAAGAGTCCTCAATTTGCCCTTATCAGCACGCACACGTGTGTACTGTGAATCAGCTACATACTTCTTGATTGCCAAGACACTTCATCCTGATCATCGCACAATGTTGATTGTAGTCATGCCTTGACCTAAACACTCCACAATTTGTTGCTTCTCAGCAGCCGACACATCCTTTTTCTTTCCCATTTTGGCAGAAAATGTAGGCTGCTTAATAATGTGAGACAACCTTCTTAAGTAGTCTTGCCTTTCATTGGACACACCTGCCAAACTAATTAGCACAGGTGTCTGCAATTGCTTACAGTGATATAAAGAGCCCTGACACACAACACCATCAATGAGTTTAACTGACAAACAAACAAATTCTTCCCTTATCACTCCTAAACACTTTTTGCATAATAATTTGGAACACAGTATACATGTGCTTTTCCACAAAACACCAGTGGTTCACGTAGTGAATCTTACAGTTCTAACTTGCCAACCGTGGTCTGTATGGAGTTGTTCAATAAAGGGCCCAAAATTAAGATAACATAGATGGGAGAGGTCTCTATGAATAGGAATTCCTAAGTATTTGATACCCTGTGAGGGCCAGGCAAAGGGAAAGTTGGACTGGATGGAATCCTATATGGATTTGGGGAGGGAGACATCGAGGGCCTCAGACTTCGCTGCATTGATTTTAAAATTTGACCATGTAACAAAGTGATCTATTTCAGCCATAACAGCATGGATGGATATATGTGATTGAGTGATATATACTAGGACATCATCAGCAAATAGAGAGCACTTGTACTCGGTGCCTCCCACCTCAATCCACCTAATATTGGGGTTATGGCGAATTGATGAGAGCAGGTGCTCCGTCACTAGGATGTATAAGAAAGGGGACAGAGGACATCCCTGCCTTGTCCCATTGGTGATTGTGAAAGGTGATGAAAATGTTCTGATGCACCCCCTGGGCCTTGGGACACCCGGAGCCGGACCCTTTTGGTGGATGCTGGTGGTTGTAGTCTTCGTGGCGGCGACCCGGTTCCATGGCTCAGGGTGGTCAAACCAGTGGCGGAACTATTTATGTGGTTTTGATGTTTAAATGTCCGACTACGCCACCCGTGGATTGCGGTCAGAGTGAACCGCCGCTGCAGGGCAGACCGCTGAGGCTGGTGTTGTGGGTGCAGCAGAGCGTAGCATAACTCCCCACGGGAGGAGTATAGCCTCAGGGCAGTGTATGCGGAGGATGGGGGTGATGGTGCAGGGCAGCAGCAGTAACGACACGGAGTCAGTGATGCAGTCCAGGGCCTTTACTCACAGTTCTTATTATCCAGACCACGTCTGCAGGTAACGGCTGCCCACGTCGTACTGTGCTCACCAGGTGAGGGGCTCAGACAACTCCCAGATAACTTTGGAGCGCTTCACAGGACCCCCTTTGTGTGTCCTTTGTCTGGCCTTTCTTACCAACCCTTCTGTCCGGCTGCCTCGGGCCTCCTCTTGGTATACTTGTTGCCAGTTTCCCTGACCCTATGTGGTGCCTTCCTAGCGGGTGTAGCGAGGGGCTGCGCCACATAAAATGTCACAGCCTCCGGTTTTTAGCTGAGGGTCGTTTCCTGCCTCCACTAGTTTCGGGGACCGGTCTCCCCCTTTGGCCTGACCCCTCCACGCAGGTGGATTCGGGCGTGCGGTGGCGACTCGCCCGTCCGCACCCCTGGGATCCCTTCATTCCTCGTTCCTGGAGCCTTCTCCGCTCCTCTTCCTTCCTTCTCCCTCTTCCAGGCCTGGGCCTCTGTTACTAGGCCCGCCTCCGGAGCAGAGCTCATGCAGAGCCCCTGCTCCCTGCCACTTCTGCTCAGACTTCTCTGCACTGAACTAAGATGGTGCCCACCTTTTATACTCCCTTCTCAATGCACCCAGGAACTGCTTCCTCCCTGCTCCTGCACTACAGGGTTCCCCTTCCTCAGTGTTCCCTCCCCCCACTCCAGCCAGGGACAGGGACTGTCGTGCCCATCTCAGAGGCATATTGGTCGCCCTGCCCCACGGCAATGTGGTGTAATGCATGCAGGTGTCGGGTCCTGATCCACACTCCATCCTTACCTGAGAGTGAGATATCACACCTCTGGGTGAGGTGCAATACCTCTGTAGCAACCGAGCCCTCAGGGTGCTACAGTTCCATTTATCTTCAGCCTAGGTGACGTATTGTGATACAGGGCCGTGATTTTGGCTATAAAAGGGTCCCCTAGACCCCTACCCCAAGCTTTTTAAGAGAATCATATATGTCGTGCCAGGAGACTCTATGGAATGCTTTCTCAGCATCCAACGAGAGTATCTAATTACAAATTTTTAACTGCATCTAGCCCAGGAAATACTTTGTGCCTAATAGCAGTGTCTGCTAGTCAGCGGATTATCCCGGCTGTTAAGCAAGCTACACCACCTGTAGTTTGGACACTTAATTTTTTCAAAGGAAATGCTTCGGGACCACGGGATACTCAGTGAAGAGCATCAGGAAGCACCCCAAGGCATAGGGGCTGAGACTGGCAGTAGGATGCCTTGCGGTGGACAGCCAAGCTCGATCCTTATAAAAGCTTTTTAACTGCAGCAGCTTTAGTGGACGCTACTGGAGCTGGAATTACGCGGCTGCTGGCATGAGACTTGCCCTCCAATAGATCCTTGTAAATGGATTTAAAGTGTATTCATTCAAATTAGAGGGACAATTTAAATTAAAAAGCTTAGAGCTGCCTCCACCACAGGGGGGCTCGCTCGACCCACCAGCGGACAGGCACCAGTATTGGGAGAGGGGGGCTGGCCGTCAGGGTTCACCGCAGCTCTGGCACAAACCCGGCGACACGGAGGTGGCACGGGCAGGAGCGGACTGGCCGTGTCGGCTTCTCACTTTTTGGATTTTAGAAGGGCATGACATGCCTATATCTGTGTCTCCCCCTCCTTTTACTCCTCCACCTCTTTTCTTTTCGCATGACTATATGTACTTGTCACTTTTCCATGTGTTAGTTGTGTCTTCTGAGCAGTTTGTCAGCTTTTGGACACCTTTGAAGGTGTTTTCTATGTGTTTCTATGTGTTTTTGTTTGCCTGCCATTGGTTTTAACGGTGTTCGAAGGTGTTCGACGAACAGTTCGACGAACAGTTCGGCGAACACACGGGTGTTCGACGAACTGAACCGAACTCGAACACTACGGGGGTGGCTCAACACTATTTAGGATATCTTAAGTGAATTAGTCTAATTAATTAAGTGTATAATTATGTCACTTGTGCTACAGTCGGATTATTCACAGAAACATCCATACTATGAGAAGACTTTACAGTTAGAGATTATGTCATAATTCTCTTAATAAATAATTTTCACTTATTTTTCTATTAAAAGGAATTATTTGGGAAAAGTTCACATGAAAAAGAAAAAGAAAGAAAGAGAGAAAGAAAGAAATATTGTGTTATGACCTAGGATGTTATAAATATTTATTGTATTATTATTATTATTATGCATCTAAAACATAATAATTGGTCTATCCAGGGATAGTGTCCTTTGTCAGATTTTATACCTGTCTCCCTGTTTATACCATTTATATCCGTTCTGACTACACCATCTATTGGCTATGAGTATTGAATCAGACATTTATGTTGTGCTTTGCTATATATTTAAACACGATAAATTGGCTGCCTTAGGGAGTGACTGTTATTGGTAGGACTTACAAATGTTTTCCTGTTGACATTGGGTACATGAACTCTGATCATTTCAATTGTGCACATCTTGAGTTTTCAATCAGGTAGTCATTTTAGTGGCCTTTATTATCTTTCATACCACAATAATCAACCGTTGTAGGGATAATCTTGACTGTCTAAACCTTTGCTTCCCTATTTTTTGTCATTTTTTAAGTGCTCTGATTATACCATTCTATGTCTCTGAGCATTTGAGCAGACATTTATATTGTGACTTTTTTCTTCACTATACACTTGGGATGTGTGGTGCTTTTTAATATATTTAAATTAAAAATAAAAATCTTTTAAAGGGTTTATATTTACACGCTCATGTGAACGAGCCCTAACCCACATACTAAGACAATTTTACGTCTTCGGTACCAAGGTGCCACCAATATTTGAAAAGTGGACATTGGTGACATTGCATAAATATTATATAGAGTAACACTAAAACACATTATTACATAGAGTAATACTAGAGACATGCTGTGCAAATAATAAGTCTGCTAATAGCCAATTGGTGATGGTTTCCTGGTCACAATATGGTTTGTCTATGCTACAAAAAGTAAATATGAACTGGTATATAAGGGAAAACATGCAAAATAGAATGCCAGTTTATTAAAAAAAAGTGAGATATTAATTGATTTAGTATAGAGCCAATGTTTAGCAAAGGATGAGTTTCACTTAAATTACAAAACTGTCTCAAATGCACTGTATTTACAGAATCTGGAAGTTGGGAACAATTAATAAAGAACCATTTCCAGTCATAAAGCTAAAACTGGTTGGAGAAGTATCCCCAGAGACAAGGTAACTGCTATTCTTCCTTTAAGCAGGAATATCATTGCTAGACTAATATATTACCCTTCTAGTTAATGCAGCAATATGTAGCAGATGCTAAAATTATTTTCATTCTTGTATCATTTGCTTTCTCTAGGAATGCTGCTTAATTAAAAACATTGTATCATTAAACATCCTCCTTGTATTTATTAATGAAGTGAATGTTATTACGGCTAACATTTATCACATTGAGAATTTCTATTGTACATGTGAAGACAATATTAAAATAAGGGTTTGTTTTATGTGAAATAAATAACATATTTATGATGTCTTAGAGAGCAACAATTCAATATTTGTTGCCTTCCTCCAATTTTTCTAGTGTGTCTGAAGTCATTCCCATCTTGCTAGTTTAAACCACATATACAAATGCTTATTACAAGGCTGACTTGTGAGGGTAAACAAGTGTTTTAGATAAAAGTACAGTTTTAAAGATGTAAAATAGTAGTGGCAACCACATGCTAAAAATACTTCTGTGAATACATGAATGGCTTGATTGCCCTAGGATGTCTTTCTCAAGGGGGATTAGAGAACATCCAGTGAAGCATTTGGAGCACAACAAAAGCCTGATTGCAAGCAACAGAACTTTGTCCTTCATAATCATGTTATAACACATAAAAAAGCACATTTACTGCCCCAGTGCACTCTAGTAGGAAGACAGCAACTGATGAGCCATAAGTACCTGTCAATGGGTATGTGACATAAAACTGCTTGTTCAGAGCAAAAAATAAGATGCCATATAGCTCATTTCTTTGTTATAAGCTTATCTTAGAAATTAGACAATTAACCCTTATGACTCAAAGAGAACCTGATAGCTGATACATGGTGCCCTATCCACAGGCAGTATGTATCAGACGCTGACTGCATGATTTCAGTTGCATGTTTGACTCTCAAATACTGCAGCATTTCAGAGTAAAATATACATTAAAAGATGCTGGGGAAACAGCACTGGATTTTAGTTGGAAAGTCCTGTCCCCGGTAGCTTCTCCCTTTCTGCTTCCCTTGAGTGACAGGTCTCTCCATGCATGTGTGTATTAGGAGAGACCTGTGAGTCAGTGGACTGGGAGAAGACTAGTCACTTGTGTGTCTTGGTCCCTGGTGACTTTAAAAGTATGTTATTCTCTGAAATGCTGCAACGTTCCTGAGACAAACATATATGGTTGAAATCATACAGCCAGTGCCTGGTACATGCTGCCTGTGGATTGGGTAGCATTTATCAACTGTATGGTTCCCTTTAAGTCACTTTCTGTTATTTAGCATTTTAATTGCAAATTAAGATTTACAAGAATTCATATTCATAAGAAAATTTCTAGAAATTAGAAGCAAATAATACTATTTTTATAGTCACTACGAATATATACAGTACAGACCAAAAGTTTGAACACACCTTCTCATTTAAACATTTTTCTGTATTTTCATGACTATGAAAATTGTACATTCACACTGAAGGCATCAAAACTATGAATTAGCACATGTGGAATTATATACTTAACAAAAAATTGTGAAACAACTGAAAATATTTCTTATATTCTAGGTTCTTCAAAGTAGCCACCTTTTGCCTTGATGACTGCTTTGCACAATCTTGGCATTCTCTTGATGAGCTTCAAGAGGTAGTCACCGGAAATGGTTTTCACTTCACATGTGTGCCCTGTCAGGTTTAATAAGTGGGATTTCTTGGCTTATAAATGTGGTTGGGACCATCAGCTGTGTTGTGCAGATGTCAGGTGGATACACAGCTGATAGTCCTACTGAATAGACTGTTAGAATTTGTATTATGGCAAGAAAAAAACAGCTAAGTAAAGAAAAACGAAGGTCAGTCAGTCCGAAAAATTGGGCAAACTTTGAAAGTATCCCCAAGTGCAGTTGCAAAAACCATCAAGCACTACAAAGAAACTGGCTCACATGAGGACCGCCCCAGAAAAGGAAGACCAAGAGTCACCTCTGCTTCTGAGGATAAGTTCATCCGAGTCACCAGCCTCAGAAATCGCAGGTTAACAGCAGCTCAGATTAGAGACCAGGTCAATGTCACACTGAGTTCTAGCAGCAGACATATCTCTTCAACAACTGTTAAGAGTAGACTTTGTGCAGCAGGCCTTCATTGTAAAATAGCTGCTAGGAAACCACTGCTAAAGACAGGCAACAAGCAGAAGAGACTTGTTTGTGCTAAAGAACACAAGGAATGGATATTAGACCAGTGGAAATCTGTGCTTTGGTCTGATGAGTCCAAATTTGAGATCTTTGGTTCCAACCACCGTGCCTTTGTGCAATGCAGAAAAGTTGAATGGTTGGACTCTACATGCCTGGTTCCCACCGTGAAGCATGGAGGAGGAGGTGTGATGGTGTGGGGGTGCTTTGCTGGTGACACTATTGGAGATTTATTCAAAATTGAAGGCACACTGAACCAGCATGGCTACCACAGCATCTTGCAGCGGCATGCTATTCCATCCGGTTTGCGTTTAGTTGGACCATCATTTATTTTTCAACAGGACAATGACTCCAAACACGTCTCCAGGCTGTGTAAGGGCTATTTGACCAAGATGGAGAGTGATGGGGTGCTACGCCAGATGACCTGGGCTCCACAGTCACCAGACCTGAACCCAATCGAGATGGTTTGGGGTGAGTTGGACCGCAGAGTGAGGGCAAAAGGTCCAACAAGTGCTAAGCACCTCTAGGAACTCCTTCAAGATTGTTGGAAGACCATTTCCGGTGACTACCTCTTGAAGCTCATCAAGAGAATGCCAAGAGTGTGCAAAGCAGTCATCAAAGCAAAAGGTAGCTACTTTGAAGAAGCTAGAATATAAGACATATTTTTAGTTGTTTCACACTTTTTTGTTAAGTATATAATTCCACATGTGTTAATTCATAGTTGTGATGCCTTCAGTGTAAATGTACAATTTTCATAGTCATGAAAATACAGAAAAATCTTTAAATGAGAAGGTGTGTCCAAACTTTTGGTCTGTACTTTATGTAGACCAGTAAATCATGTTAAACAGATGTAGCAGAGTTGAGATTTTCAAATCTGTCAGAGCTACTATACAGTCATAGCCGAAAGTGTTGGTACCCTTGAAATTATTCCAGAAAATGAAGTATTTCTCCCAGACAATTGTTGAAATTACACATGCTTTGTTATACACATGTTTATTTCCTCTATGTGTATTGGAACAATAGAAAAAAAATCAGGTAAAGAAAGGTAAATTGAACATCATTTCACACAAAACCCCAAAATAGGCAGGACAAAATTGTTGGAACCTTTTCAAAATTGTGGGAAAACATCTTTGTTTCAAGGATGTGGTCCTCGTTAAAACTCACCTGTGGCAAGTAACAGATGTGGGCAATATGAAAATCACACCTGAAACCAAATAAAAAGGGGAGAAGTTGACTCAGTCTTTGCATTGTGTGTCTGTGTGTGCCACACTAAGCATTGAGAACAGAAAAAGGAGAAGAGAACTGTCTGAGGACTTGAGATCCAAAATTGTTGAACAAAATAAACAATTTCATGGTTATAAGTCAATCTCCAGAGATCTTGATGTTTCTTTGTCCACGGTGCGCCACATAATTAAGAACCCATGGCACTAGAGGTAATCTCCCTTGATGTGGACATCAGTGAAAAATTGATGAAAGGTTGCAACACAGAATAATCTTGATGGTGGAATAGCTGCCCAAATTGAGTTCCAAAGAAATTCAATCTGTCCTGCAGGTTCAGGGTGCATCAGTGTCTGCACAAACTATCCATCAACATTTCAGGGAAATTTAATGCTATGGCAGGAAACCCAGGAGCACCTCACTGCTGACACAGACATAAAAAAGATAGATTGCAGTTTGCCAAAATGTATGTGAGTAAGCCAAAATCCTTCTCGGAAAGCGATTTGTGGACAGATGAGACCAAGCTAAAGCTTTTTGGTAAAAGCACATCATTCTACTGTTCACAGAAAACAGTATGAGGACTGCAAAGAAAATAACACAGTACCTACAGTCAAATAAGGTGGAGATTCAAAGATGTTTTTGGGTTGTTTTGCTGCTTCTGGCACTAGGTGTCTTATCTGTGTGCAAGTTATCACGAAATCTGAAGATTACTAAAGGATTTTGAGTTGCAATGTAGTGCCCAGTATCAGAAAGCTGGGTTTGCATCCTAAGTCATGGGTCTTCCAGCAGGACAAAGAATTCAAACATACTTCAAGAAGCACCCAGAAATAGATGGAAACAAAGCACTGGAGAGTTCTGAATTGGCCAGCAATGAGTCCTGATCTAAATTCCATTGAACACCTGTGGAGAGATCTTAAAATTGCTATTGGGAGAAGGCACCCTTCAACTGTAAGAGACCTGGAGCAGTTTGCATAAGAAGATTGATCAAAAATTCCAGCTGAGAGTTGTAAATTTTTTATTGATGTTTATATGAAGTGATTGATTGCAGTTAAGCATTCCAAAGGGTGTGTAACCAAATATTAATTTGAGGCTTCCAACAATTTATCCAACCTATTTTAGAGCGTTTTATGTGAAATGATGTCCAATTTGCCTTTTTTTCTCAGTTTATTTTGTGTTGTTCCAGTACACACAAAGGAAATAAACATAAGAAAACGTGTAATTGCAATAACTTTCTGGGAGAAATACTTCATTTTCTGGAACAATTTCAAGGGTGCCAACCCTTTCGGCCATGACTGTTTATTTGTCATAAAAGGGTTTTTACGGTTCAAATCGATAAGTGTGCAGTCTATGTGACTGCAGACTTATAAATCCCCCCCAGCAGATGCACTGTGCACTGGGGGGATTTCCTGGTTTCTGACTGGAGAGTATGTATGAGTTATACATACTCCCCTGGGCTCATCTAGTGGGCATGTCTCACTCCATAAACTTGTATTGAGCAAGAAAGCTCCCCGTCTAGTGACGTGGCCATCCAGTGGGAATGGCTGACTAGAGGGTGTGGCCTTGTTCCTTACATGTGTATGGAAGCGAGGCCACGCCCACTGGCCGGAATTGTGTATAACTCATACATACCTTCCAGTCCTGGCTCAGAAATCGGCGAATTTCCGCAGCTCACAGTTCTGATTCAATGTTGATTTGGACCAGACAACCCATTGAAGGATAACAATTTGTGATATTATATGTCATTTTAAATAAAACTGTAGATACATCTACTCACTGTATAAAATTAGGTGGTCTGTCCATCTTCCCAAGTCAATTTATTTTTCTTTTCTCCAATTAAAAATGTAGGAAAAAAAAGTGCAACTGTTCATTTAATTTGAATTAAGTAATTTTTAATATTTTGTGTCTTCCGCCAGGGTTACATTGGCACCCCAAAAGGTTAGACAGATGCAAGGATCCACTACCACCTTTTGCTCTCAATTTATTCAACGTGTAGTTTCTCCTACATTTGCTATCGAGGGATGGAATGCTTCCATAAATGTAACTTCTATTAAAACCTATGCACTTCTATAATTTTCCTTGGAGGCAAAAAAGTACAATTTGGTCTCATCTGACCACAGCACCTTCCTCCATAAATTTGAGGAGTCTCCCACGTGTCTTTTGTCAAACTCCAAGTAAGCCTTACAATTTTTGTGTGTGTTATTTAGGGCTTTTTGCTGCCCATTCTTCCATAAAGGCCACTTCTATGGAGCATTCGGCATATTATGGTGGTATGGACAGTTACTCCAGTATTGGCTTGGTAAGTCTCAAACACCTTCAGGGTTACCTTTGGTCTCTGTGATGCCTCTCTGATTAATGCCCCCTTTGCCCCGGCTGAGAGTTTTGGTGGACTGCCCTCTCTTGGCAGGATAGTTGTGGTACCATGTTCTTTCCATTTGATGATAATGGATTTGATGGTGCTCCGGGGGATCATCAGAGACTAGGATATTTTTTTATAACCCAACCTTGACTTGTACTCCTCGACAACTTTTGAGATCTCCTTGGTCTTCATGGTGTTGTTTGGTTAGTCGTGCCTCTTGCTTAATGGTGTTGTACCCTATGTGGCCTTTCAGAAACGGTGTGTATATACTGACGGACCATGAGACTCTTATACTGCACACATGTGGATTTCCATTCACTAAGCATTTGACTTATCAAGGTAATTGCTTGCACCACAAATTTTTAGGGTATTCATCGAAAAAAGGGGCGACTAGATGTGCACATGCCAATTTTTAGTTATTTGATCCCATAAATTTAATTTATGACTATATTTTTCTCACTTCACTTCACCAAGTCAAGAAGGTGAATACTTTCAAAAGCCACTGTATAGGCTAAACTCTTGACTATGAAAAGATACTTCCCTGTCTAAAACCCTTAATACCTTTCTTCACAATCATAGTACCCTTAGTACTTTTTTAGCATGGCACCACACTAGAATAGTGTTGAGCCACCCCCGTAGTGTTCGAGTTCGGTTCGGTTCGTCGAACACCCGTGTGTTCACCGAACTGTTCGTCGAACTGTTCATCGAACACCTTCGAACACCGTTAAAACCAATGGCAGGCAAACAAAAACACATAGAAACACATAGAAAACACCTTCAAAGGTGTCCAAAAGCTGACAAACTGCTCAGAAGACACAACTAACACATGGAAAAGTGACAAGTACATATAGTCATGCGAAAAGAAAAGAGGTGGAGGAGTAAAAGGAGGGGGAGACACAGATATAGGCATGTCATGCCCTTCTAAAATCCAAAAAGTGAGAAGCCGACACGTTCAGTCCGCTCCTGCCCGTGCCACCTCCGTGTCGTCGGGTTTGTGCCAGAGCCGGGGTGAACCCTGACGGCCAGCCCCCCTCTCCCAATACTGGTGCCTGTCCGCTGGTGGGTCGAGCGAGCCCCCCTGTGGTGGAGGCAGCTCTAAGCTTTTTAATTCAAATTGTCTCTCTAATTTGAATGAATACACTTTAAATCCATTTACAAGTATCTATTGGAGGGCAAGTCTCATGCCAGCAGCCGCGTAATTCCAGCTCCAGTAGCGTCCACTAAAGCTGTTGCAGTTAAAAAGCTTTTATAAGGATCGAGCTCGGATGTCCACCGCAAGGCATCCTACTGTCAGTCCCAGCCCCTATGCCTTGGGGTGCCTCCTGATGCTCTTCACTGAGTATCCCGTGGTCCCAAAGCATTTCCTTTGAAAAAATTAAGTGTCCAAACTACAGGTGGTGTAGCTTGCTTAACAGCTGGGATAATCCGGTGACTAGCAGACACTGCTACTAGGCACAAAGTATTTCCTGGGCTAGATGCAGTTAAAAATTTGTAATTAGATACTCTCGTTGGATGCTGAGAAAGCATTCCATAGAGTCTCCTGGCACGACATATATGATTCTCTTAAAAAGCTTGGGGTAGGGGTCTAGGGGACCCTTTTATAGCCAAAATCACGGCCCTGTATCACAATACGTCACCTAGGCTGAAGATAAATGGAACTGTAGCACCCTGAGGGCTCGGTTGCTACAGAGGTATTGCACCTCACCCAGAGGTGTGATATCTCACTCTCAGGTAAGGATGGAGTGTGGATCAGGACCCGACACCTGCATGCATTACACCACATTGCCGTGGGGCAGGGCGACCAATTTATATGCCTCTGAGATGGGCACGACAGTCCCTGTCCCTGGCTGGAGTGGGGGGAGGGAACACTGAGGAAGGGGAACCCTGTAGTGCAGGAGCAGGGAGGAAGCAGTTCCTGGGTGCATTGAGAAGGGAGTATAAAAGGTGGGCACCATCTTAGTTCAGTGAAGAGAAGTCTGAGCAGAAGTGGCAGGGAGCAGGGGCTCTGCATGAGCTCTGCTCCGGAGGCGGGCCTAGTAACAGAGGTCCAGGCCTGGAAGAGGGAGAAGGAAGGAAGAAGAGAGGAGAAGGCTCCAGGAACGAGGAATGAAGGGATCCCAGGGGTGCGGACGGGCGAGTCGCCACCGCACGCCCGAATCCACCTGCGTGGAGGGGTCAGGCCAAAGGGGGAGACCGGTCCCCGAAACTAGTGGAGGCAGGAAACGACCCTCAGCTAGAAACCGGTGGCTGTGACATTTTATGTGGCGCAGCCCCTCGCTACACCCGCTAGGAAGGCACCACATAGGGTCAGGGAAACTGGCGCCAAGTTTACCAAGAGGAGGCCCGAGGCAGCCGGACAGAAGGGTTGGTAAGAAAGGCCAGACAAAGTACACACAAAGGGGGTCCTGTGAAGCACTCCAAAGTTATCTTGGAGTTGTCTGAGCCCCTCACCTGGTGAGCACAGTACGACGTGGGCAGCCGTTACCTGCAGACGTGGTCTGGATAATAAGAACTGTGAGTAAAGACCCTAGACTGCATCACTGACTCCGTGTCGTTACTGCTGCTGCCCTGCACCATCACCCCCATCCTCCGCATACACTGCCCTGAGGCTATACTCCTCCCGTGGGGAGTTATGCTACGCTCTGCTGCACCCACAACACCAGCTTCAGCGGTCTGCCCTGCAGCGGCGGTTCACTCTGACCGCAATCCACGGGTCGCGTAGTCGGACATTTAAACATCAAAACCACATAAATAGTTCCACCACTGGTTTGACCACCCTGAGCCACGGAACCGGGTCGCCGCCACGAAGACTACAACCACCAGCATCCACCAAAAAGGGTCAGGCTCCGGGTGTCCCAAGGCCCAGGGGGTGCATCAGAACATTTTCATCACCTTTCACAATCACCAATGGGGCAAGGCAGGGATGTCCTCTGTCCCCTCTCTTATACATCCTAGTGACGGAGCACCTGCTCTCATCAATTCGCCATAACCCCAATATTAGGTGGATTGAGGTGGGAGGCACCGAGTACAAGTGCTCTCTATTTGCTGATGATGTCCTAGTATATATCACTCAATCACATATATCCCTCCATGCTGTTATGGCTGAAATAGATCACTTTGTTACATGGTCAAATTTTAAAATCAATGCAGCGAAGTCTGAGGCCCTCGATGTCTCCCTCCCCAAATCCATATAGGATTCCATCCAGTCCAACTTTCCCTTTGCCTGGCCCTCACAGGGTATCAAATACTTAGGAATTCCTATTCATAGAGACCTCTCCCGTCTATGTTATCTTAATTTTGGGCCCTTTATTGAACAACTCCATACAGACCACGGTTGGCAAGTTAGAACTGTAAGATTCACTACGTGAACCACTGGTGTTTTGTGGAAAAGCACATGTACACTGTGTTCCAAATTATTATGCAAAAAGTGTTTAGGAGTGATAAGGGAAGAATTTGTTTGTTTGTCAGTTAAACTCATTGATGGTGATGTGTGTCAGGGCTCTTTATATCACTGTAAGCAATTGCAGACACCTGTGCTAATTAGTTTGGCAGGTGTGTCCAATGAAAGGCAAGACTACTTAAGAAGGCTGTCTCACATTATTAAGCAGCCTACATTTTCTGCCAAAATGGGAAAGAAAAAGTATGTGTCGGCTGCTGAGAAGCAACAAAGGCATGACTACAATCAACATTGTGCGATGATCAGGATGAAGTGTCTTGGCAATCAAGAAGTATGTAGCTGATTCACAGTACACACGTGTGCGTGCTGATAAGGGCAAATTGAGGACTCTTTCCTACAGGCAATTACGTCAGGTTAAAAGAGCAGCGGCAAAAAAGCCTTGTCATAGCAGCAGACAAGTTTTTGAAGCTGCTGGTGCCTCCATCGTCCCCCGAACAACAAGATGCAGGGTCCTTCAGAGGTTTGCAGCTGTGCATACGCCATCCTGTCGACCTCCTCTATCCACTTCACACAAGCAGAAACGGCTCCAGTGGGCCAAACATTACATGAAGACTGATTTCAAAACTGTTTTGTTCACGGATGAGTGCCGTGCAGTGCTCGATGGTCCAGATGGATGGAGTTTAGGATGGCTGGTTGATGGACACCCCACGCAAACACGGCTACAGCGCCAACAAGGAGGAGGTGGAGTAATGTTTTGGGCTGGAATCATGGGGAGAGAGATTGTCGGCCCCTTTAGGATCCCTGAAGGCGCTAAAGATGAACTCCATAATGTATGTGGATTTTCTCAAACAGCACTTCCTGCCATGGTTCAAGAAGAAGAACCGTGTATTTCACAGCAAGATCATTTTTTTGCATGATAATGCACCATCTCATGCTGCACATAAAACATCTGCATCTCTGACTGATATGGGCATAAAAGGGGACAAACTTATAGTGTGACCCCCATGCTCCCCTGACCTCTACCCCATTCAGAACCTCTGGAGCATCATCAAAAGGAGTGTCTATGATGGCGGGAGGCAGTTCACATCTAAGCAACAGCTCTGGGAGGGTATTCTGTCCTCATGCAAAACAATTGAAGCAGAAACCATCCAAAACCTGACAAATTCAATGGACGAGAGAGTTCAGAAGCTCCTTTCGAACAAGGGGTCCTATGTGAAAATGTAACATCACCTAGAATAAAGTTTTGAGTTGAAAACTGTTTGATTTCAGTTTCTAATAACCTGCTAATGCTTATAATTTCAAAAATGACCATTTTTTTGGTCTTTATTAAAATGAAAAGGTTGATCGAAAAGTTTGGGGGATCTAAGAGTGTGGCAACCCAGTAGTCATGATTACTTCGAATTCTGACAATATGAGCGTCATGTTGCAGGTAGTGCAGCAAGAAGACACTTATGTGTCTTGCGCATCTCGGAGCCCCAAAATTATTTTCCGGGCTAGATGCAGCTAAAAATTATTATTAATTTTAAATCTGGTGGAGCTTAGTATAGATGGCCTAATAGGATCAGTGCTGCACACTGCTACAAAGCCCAAATTATTTTCCAGTCAAGATACAGATAAACATGATTAGTAATTTTAAATCTGGTGGAGCTTATTATAGATGGCCTAATAGAATCAGTGCTGCACACTGCTACAAAGCCCAAATTATTTTCCAGCCAAGATACAGATAAACCTGATTAGTAATTTGAAAGCTTAAAACGGTTGGTAGGGTGATTTTAACCAATCATCAAGCTTTTACTCTCCCCAGGATGACACAGGGGTAGAAAAGTCGTTTCGGATCCATGATTTGTTCATCTTTATGAACGTGAGTCTGTCTACATTATCAGTAGTGTTGAGCCACCCCCATAGTGTTCGAGTTCGGTTCGGTTCGTCGAACACCCGTGTGTTCGCCGAACTGTTCGTCGAACTGTTCGTCGAACACCTTCGAACACCGTTAAAACCAATGGCAGGCAAACAAAAACACATAGAAACACATAGAAAACACCTTCAAAGGTGTCCAAAAGCTGACAAACTGCTCAGAAGACACAACTAACACATGGAAAAGTGACAAGTACATATAGTCATGCGAAAAGAAAAGAGGTGGAGGAGTAAAAGGAGGGGGAGACACAGATATAGGCATGTCATGCCCTTCTAAAATCCAAAAAGTGAGAAGCCGAGACGGCCAGTCCGCTCCTGCCCGTGCCACCTCCGTGTCGCCGGTTTTGTGCCAGAGCCGCGGTGAACCCTGACGGCCAGCCCCCCTCTCCCAATACTGGTGCCTGTCCGCTGGTGGGTCGAGAGAGCCCCCCTGTGGTGGAGGCAGCTCTAAGCTTTTTAATTTAAATTGTCCCTCTAATTTGAATGAATACACTTTAAATCCATTTACAAGGATCTATTGGAGGGCAAGTCTCATGCCAGCAGCCGCGTAATTCCAGCTCCAGTAGCATCCACTAAAGCTGCTGCAGTTAAAAAGCTTTTATATGGATCGAGCTCGGCTGTCCACTGCAAGGCATCCTAGTGCCAGTCCCAGCCCCTATGCCTTGGGGTGCCTCCTGATGCTCTTCACTAAGTATCCCGTGGTCCCGAAGCATTTCCTTTGAAAAAATTAAGTGTCCAAACTACAGGTGGTGTAGCTTGCTTAACAGCCGGGATAATCCGCTGACTAGCAGACACTGCTACTAGGCACAAAGTATTTCCTGGGCTAGATGCAGTTAAAAATTTGTAAGTAGATACTCTCGTTGGATGCTGAGAAAGCATTCCATAGAGTCTCCTGGCACGCCATATATGATTCTCTTAAAAAGCTTGGGGTAGGGGTCTAGGGGACCCTTTTATAGCCAAAATCACGGCCCTGTATCACAATACGTCACCTAGGCTGAAGATAAATGGAACTGTAGCACCGAGGGCTCGGTTGCTACAGACGTATTGCACCTCACCCAGAGGTGTGATATCTCACTCTCAGATAAGGATGGAGTGTGGATCAGGACCCGACACCTGCATGCATTACACCACATTGCCGTGGGGCAGGGCGACCAATATGCCCCTGAGATGGGCACGACAGTCCCTGTCCCTGGCTGGAGTGGGGGGAGGGAACACTGAGGAAGGGGAACCCTGCAGTGCAGGAGCAGGGAGGAAGCAGTTCCTGGGTGCATTGAGAAGGGAGTATAAAAGGTGGGCACCATCTTAGTTCAGTGCAGAGAAGTCTGAGCAGAAGTGGCAGGGAGCAGGGGCTCTGCATGAGCTCTGCTCCGGAGGCGGGCCTAGTAACAGAGGCCCAGGCCTGCAAGAGGGAGAAGGAAGGAAGAGGAGCGGAGAAAGCTCCAGGAACGAGGAATGAAGGGATCCCAGGGGTGCGGACGGGCGAGTCGCCACCGCACGCCCGAATCCACCTGCGTGGAGGGGTCAGGCCAAAGGGGGAGACCGGTCCCCGAACTAGTGGAGGCAGGAAACGACCCTCAGCTAGAAACCGGAGGCTCTGACATTTTATGTGGCGCAGCCCCTTGCTCCACCCGCTAGGAAGGCACCACATATGGTCAGGGAAACTGGCGCCAAGTTTACCAAGAGGAGGCCCGAGGCAGCCGGACAGAAGTGTTGGTAAGAAAGGCCAGACAAAGGACACACAAAGGGGGTCCTGTGAAGCGCTCCAAAGTTATCTGGGAGTTGTCTGAGCCCCTCACCTGGTGAGCACAGTACGACGTGGGCAGCCGTTACCTGCAGACGTGGTCTGGATAATAAGAACTGTGAGTAAAGGCCCTGAACTGCATCACTGACTCCGTGTCGTTACTGCTGCTGCCCTGCACCATCACCCCCATCCTCCGCATACACTGCCCTGAGGCTATACTCCTCCCGTGGGGAGTTATGCTACGCTCTGCTGCACCCACAACACCAGCCTTAGCGGTCTGCCCTGTAGCGGCGGTTCACTCTGACCGCAATCCACGGGTGGCGTAGTCGGACATTTAAACATCAAAACCACATAAATAGTTCCGCCACTGGTTTGACCGCCCTGAGCCACGGAACCGGATCGCCGCCACGAAGACTACAACCACCAGCATCCACCAAAAAGGGTCCGGCTCCGGGTGTCCCAAGGCCCAGGGGGTGCGTCAGAACATTTTCATCACCTTTCACAATCACCAATGGGACAAGGCAGGGATGTCCTCTGTCCCCTCTCTTATACATCCTAGTGACGGAGCACCTGCTCTCATCAATTCGCCATAACCCCAATATTAGGTGGATTGAGGTGGGAGGCACCGAGTACAAGTGCTCTCTATTTGCTGATGATGTCCTAGTATATATCACTCAATCACATATATCCATCCCTGCTGTTATGGCTGAAATAGATCACTTTGTTACATGGTAAAATTTTAAAATCAATGCAGCGAAGTCTGAGGCCCTCGATGTCTCCCTCCCTAAATCCATATAGGATTCCATCCAGTCCAACTTTCCCTTTGCCTGGCCCTCACAGGGTATCAAATACTTAGGAATTCCTATTCATAGAGACCTCCCCCATCTATGTTATCTTAATTTTGGGCCCTTTATTGAACAATTCCATACAGACCACGGTTGGCAAGTTGGAACTGTGAGATTCACTACGTGCACCACTGGTATTTTGTGGAAAAGCACATGTAAGATTCTGCAACAGTCTCTGCTGATACTCCTGCATGCGTGCATCCCTTTCTATGGCAGGAATAATTTCTGCAAATTTACTTTTGTACCGGGGATCTAACAGTGTGGCAACCCAGTAGTCAGGATTATTTCTAATTCTCACAATTCGAGGGTCATGTTGCAGGTAGTGCAGCAAGAAGGCACTCATGTGTGTTGCGCATCCAGGAGCACCAAGTCCCTGTTGTGCTGGTGGCGAGGTAACAATCATGCTTCCTTCCTCTGTCCTCTCCCCCCAACCTCGCACAACAGAAATGTGATCAAGGTCTCCCTCATCTGATGAGTCTTCCATCAGTTCGTCCTCCACTTCTTCCTGGGCTCCTGCACCTTCCTCACTAGTTTGGCTGCTACCATGCGCCCTGGTAAAATCATCTCCCCCACCCTCACATGCCTGCCGCCCTGGTGCTGCTGACCGTCTGGACCTTGCAGATGTTAGCCCTTCCGCATACAACTCCTCCTCCTCTACTTCCTCCACCTCCTCTTGTGCCACCACCTGACTCCGAATTCTGTTTAACATGTGCTCCAGCATGTAAATCACCGGAATAGTCATGCTGATAATGGCATCGTCAGCACTAAACATCTTCGTCGCCATTTCAAAACTGTGCAGAAGGGTGCATAGGTCCCTGATCTGAGACCACTCCTCCAGCGTGATTTGCCCCACCTCTGAATCTCGTTGGCCCAGGCTATACGTCAGAACGTATTGCACCAGGGCTTGTCGGTGCTGCCACAGTCGCTGCAACATGTGCAGAGTTGAATTCCACCGGGTAGGCACATCGCATTTTAGCCGGTGAAGTGGCAGGCCCAACGACTTCTGTAGAGATGTAAGTCGCTGAGCTGCGGGATGCGAACGGCGGAAGTGAGCACACAGCGACCGTGCCCTCTGCAGAAGGCCATCTAGTCTGGGATAGTGGGCTAAAAATTGCTGGACAACCAGGTTCAACACGTGAGCCATACAAGGCACGTGTGTGACATTGCCCCGGCGAAGGGCCGCACCCAGGTTTGCAGCATTGTCGCACACGGCCTTCCCTGGTTTCAGGTCCAGTGGAGACAACCATTCATGAAATTGGTTCTCCAGAGCTGACCACAACTCCTCAGCTGTGTGACTCACATTTCCCAGACATTTCAATGTAAAAACCGCCTGATGACGTTGAGCCCTACTGCCAGCATAGTAAGGAGGTGTGCAGGATCCCTTCTGCGCAGTTGGAAAGCTTGTGGCATGACCAGACAGGCTTTGGGTGCAGGTGGAAGACTGAGAGGAGGTTGAGGAGGCAGAAGCAGTGGAGGAAAAATGACATAAAGAGGATTGACGCACAACTCGTGGGGACGGCAAGACTTGGACAGCAGCCCCTTGTCCTGCTGTCACCATAGTTACCCAGTGCCCAGTCAGCGACATGTAACGCCCCTGTCCATGCCTACTCGTCCAAGTGTCTGTGGTGAAATGCACCCTGTCACACACAGAGTTTCTCAAAGAAGCGGTGATGTTGTGTGCGACATGCTGGTGGAGCGCAGGCACACCTTTCTTTGAGAAGTAGTGCCGACTGGGCATCTGGTACTGGGGCACTGCGACGGACATAAGGTCTCGAAAATCCTCTGTGTCCACCAGGCGGAAAGGCAGCATTTCTGTAGCCAAGAGCTTGCAGATGGTGAAATTCAACCTCTTAGCTTTCTCATGGCTAGGAGGAAATGGTCTTTTACTTGTCCACATCTGAGGGACCGAGGGCTGGCTATTGTGCTTAGACGGGGTTGATAAGGGTGTCCCCGGCAAACTGCCGGTCTGTGAGGAAGATGCAGGCGGACATGTTAGGTTGCCTTGATCCAAAGGTGGTGCTATCGATGTCGGACAGCGCTCAAGACCAGCTGGTGTTACCACCTCCAAAGAAAATGATGACCTGCCAATCACGCTGGCTGTTGCGGGTAAAGAGGTGGCAGGTCTGCGCCCCAAAACAGGTGTGACTGCTGTCCCCCCAGTCACAGAGGATGAAGAGGCCGCGGATGCACAAGATATGGCAGACGGTGGTTGGCCCGGCCGGCTAGACCGCATTGTAGCACACTGAGCTTCCCACTGCAACTTATGCTTCATGTCCATGTGCCGGTTCATGCATGAAGTACTCAAACTATGTATTTTTTGGCCTCTACTTAGCTTTTGCTGACAAATGTTACAGATAACACGAGTTGGGTCATCTTTATCGATCTGAAAAAATGCCCAGGCTATGCAAGGCTTAGCACCCATGCGACCTGAAGAGCCACCACGACTTGTGGTGAGAGGCAGAGTTGTGTTTGAGGATGCAGTTGTTGACGTGCTTCCAGTACTACGTCTCTGTCCAGGAAGGCGCAACCTGACCTCGTCGTCACTAGCATCTTCCTCCACCTCCTCTGCTGACCTCATCTCTTGGCTGACTGTGGGTTGACAGTAAGTGGGATCTCCGACCTCATCATCATCACCCTGTGCGTTATCACACCCGTCGTCCTCAGAGCCAACCTGTTCCTGCCCTGACAAAAAACTAAAGTTGTCGCTCCAATCAGGTATTTGAGTCTTATCATCGTCTTCCTCATTGTCTCCACCAACAGGAGTTACAGTTTGGGAATGAGGGTCTACATTATGGTCAGAACCTTCTGCGTCTGGTCCTGGATCCGACTCATAAAGATTCTGGGCATCAGTGCAGATCATTTCCTCATCTGGATTCACAGAAGCGCTGGAGTCGACCTCTGATTCCCAGGCTATAGTATGAGTAAACAGCTCTGCAGACTCAACCATCTGTTCTACCTCATACTCAGACGGGCAGCTGGAGATTTGGGAGCTGTGAGGAAGCAAGTGCGATTTGGGTGACACCTTTGAGGACTGGAGTATTTGTGATGTTGAAGTTGATGTGGAGGAGAGCCCACTTAAAGGAGCACTTGATATCCGTTAAAGCACCTGCTGTTTTTGGGCCTCATCTGGAATTTGTAGCGATTGGCGTGGCCGTAAGAAAGGGATCTTATCACATTGTCCGCTAAAAGAAGTAGACATTTTAGTTTGGCTGGAAGATGGTCTTTCTTCTGCACCTACCCCACGGACACAACCTTTTTTCCCCTTCCCAACACGCCTATTCCCCTTTCCACCAGCAGCAGGCCTTTTTCCGCTCATTTTGGTGGTTAACTAATTCACAACTCTGGAGTTGTTTGCACAAAAAAACAATGGATGGTAACCGAGCAGAGCTGAGTGGCCAAACTGTGGTATTAGGCCAAAACTATTGGCTGGGTTAGATGCAGAAAAAAATTATTTTTAATTTGCAACCTGATGGAGGTCAGTATAGATGGACTAATAGACCAAGTCCCACACACCGCTAGAAGCCCAAATATTTTTTCAGAGCTAGATGCAGAAAATTTTTTTATTCAATTTGCAACCTGATGGAGGTCAGTATAGATGGACTAATAGACCAAGTCCCACACACTGCTAGAAGCCCAAATATTTTTTCAGAGCTAGATGCAGAAAAAAATTATTTTTAATTTGCAACCTGATGGAGGTCAGTATAGATGGACTAATAGACCAAGTCCCACACACCGCTAGAAGCCCAAATATTTTTTCAGAGCTAGATGCAGAAAAAAATTATTTTTAATTTGCAACCTGATGGAGGTCAGTATAGATGGACTAATAGACCAAGTCCCACACACCGCTAGAAGCCCAAATATTTTTTCAGAGCTAGATGCAGAAAAAAATTATATTCAATTTGCAACCTGCTGGAGGTCAGTATAGATGGACTAATAGACCAAGTCCCACACACCGCTAGAAGCCCAAATATTTTTTCAGAGCTAGATGCAGAAAAAAATTATTTTTAATTTGCAACCTGATGGAGGTCAGTATAGATGGACTAATAGACCAAGTCCCACACACTGCTAGAAGCCCAAATATTTTTTCAGAGCTAGATGCAGAAAAAAAATTATTTTTAATTTGCAACCTGATGGAGGTCAGTATAGATGGACTAATAGAACAAGTCCCACATGCTGCTAGAAGCCCAAATATTTTTTCAGAGATAAATGAAGAAAAAAATTATTTTTAATTTGCAACCTGATGGAGGTCAGTATAGATGGACTAATAGACCAAGTCCCACACACTGCTAGAAGCCCAAATATTTTTTCAGAGCTAGATGCAGAAAAAAATTATTTTTAATTTGCAACCTGATGGAGGTCAGTATAGATGGACTAATAGACCAAGTCCCACACACCGCTAGAAGCCCAAATATTTTTTCAGAGCTAGATGCAGAAAAAAATTATATTCAATTTGCAACCTGCTGGAGGTCAGTATAGAAGGACTAATAGAACAAGTACCACACACTGCTAGAAGCCCAAATATTTTTTCAGAGCTAAATGAAGAAAAAAAATATTTTTAATTTGCAACCTGATGGAGGTCAGTATAGATGGACTAATAGACCAAGTCCCACACACTGCTAGAAGCCCAAATATTTTTTCAGAGCTAGATGCAGAAAAAAATTATATTCAGTTTGCAACCTGATGGAGGTCAGTATAGATGGACTAATAGAATGATGCTATGCCCAAAAGATTTTACTTCACTAGGTGCAGTAAAAAAATTGGTATTCTATACACAGGTGGTATATCTTGCAACACAGATAGGCTACTCCACTGACTAACACACTCTGCAATAGGCCAAAAAGGATTAGCTTTGCTAGATTAAGCCAAATGCTGTGAAAAAAACGTGCACAGCACTGGCACAGACCTGCCTGGCAAAAACTGATAGGAACTGATGTAACCTAGTCCTGAAAAGGACTGCAATTACAATTAGTCTTTACTCCCACAATCTATCTATTTAAGAGCACAGACCTGCCTGATAAAAGTCGTAGGAAATGCTGTAACCTAGTCCTTAAAAGGACTGCAATCACAACTATTCCCTACTCCCAAGCTATCTGTATATTTGTGCGAAAATTGGCTTGAAATTAACAAGGTATAGCGCACACAGCAACAGCGGTGCCATCTAACACGCAGCTTCAGCAGTGAGAAAATGGTGGCGACGGGGAAAATGGCTTGGTCTTATAGGGCAAGGACATGTGACATACACTGCCAATCACACATGCCCTTGCTTGTGTGAAAAAAAGCACTTCGCTCCGTGTGTGCGCTGCTGATAGGCTGACAGATTGCACCTCCCCACTGCAAATGCGGGAAAGAGAAAAAAAAATGGAGATCTTCATTGTTCCTGCAGAGATCCATCCCCTGCCCCTCCCCCCGCCCCGCTGTACACTCAAACTGCGTATTAACATTAATTTTCATCATTACTGAGAAAAAATCCAGTTATGATTTTGGTGCACGAACAGTTATCGAACATAACCTCGAACAGCCGAATTTTTCTCAAATTGTTCGTGTTCGCCGACCGGCTCGAACACCGCCCAAAACAGCTTAAATTTGAGATTGGCGAACAGTTCGAGTAGAGCAACGCTCATCTCTAATTATCAGTGGAGAGCCGCGTGCGCTTATCTGTCAGCACACCACCAGCAGCGCTGAACACACGTTCAGACAGAACGCTGGCTGCGGGGCATGACAAGATCTCCAAGGCGTAAGTGGCTAGCTCCGGCCATTTATCCAGATTGGAAGCCCAAAAAGAGCAAGGGTCCAGTGACACAGTCATGACTTCAATGTTTACTTGGAGATACTCCTGTACCATCGTCTCTAGGCATTGACTATGTGTCAGACTTCTTGTCTCCTGTGGCCTTGCAAAGGATGGGCTAAAAAAGTGGTGAAATGATTCCGCAAAATTGATGTTACCAGCAGATACTGTGGTTCTGTTACGGTTTCAGTGCTGAACCCTTGACGGTTCCACGGTTGGCAAGTTGGAACTGTGAGATTCACTACGTGCACCACTGGTGTTTTGTGGAAAAGCACATGTAAGATTCTGCAACAGTCTCTGCTGATACTCCTGCATGCGTGCATCCCTTTCTATGGCAGGAATAATTTCTGCAAATTTACTTTTGTACCGGGGATCTAACAGTGTGGCAACCCAGTAGTCAGGATTATTTCTAATTCTCACAATTCGAGGGTCATGTTGCAGGTAGTGCAGCAAGAAGGCACTCATGTGTGTTGCGCATCCAGGAGCACCAAGTCCCTGTTGTGTTGGTGGCGAGGTAACAATTATGCTTCCTTCCTCTGTCCTCTCCCCCCAACCTCGCACAACAGAAATGTGATCAAGGTCTCCCTCATCTGATGAGTCTTCCATCAGTTCGTCCTCCACTTCTTCCTGGGCTCCTGCACCTTCCTCACTAGTTTGGCTGCTACCATGCGCCCTGGTAAAACCATCTTCTCTACCCTCACATGCCTGCCGCCTTGGTGCTGCCGACCGTCTGGACCTTGCACATGTTAGCCCTTCCGCATACAACTCCTCCTCCTCTACTTCCTCCACCTCCTCTTGTGCCACCACCTGACTCCGAATTCTGTTTAACATGTGCTCCAGCATGTAAATCACCGGAATAGTCATGCTGATAATGGCATCGTCAGCACTAAACATCTTCGTCGCCATTTCAAAACTGTGCAGAAGGGTGCATAAGTCCCTGATCTGAGACCACTCCTCCAGCGTGATTTGCCCCACCTCTGGATCTCGTTGGCCCAGGCTATACGTCAGAACGTATTGCACTAGGGCTTATTGGTGCTGCCACAGTCGCTGCAACATGTGCAGAGTTGAATTCCACTGGGTAGGCACATCGCATTTTAGCCGGTGAAGTGGCAGGCCCAACGACTTCTGTAGAGATGTAAGTCGCTGAGCTGCGGGATGCGAACGGCGGAAGTGAGCACACAGCGACCGTGCCCTCTGCAGAAGGCCATCTAGTGTGGGATAGTGGGCTAAAAATTGCTGGACAACCAGGTTCAACACGTGAGCCATACAAGGCACGTGTGTGACATTGCCCCGGCGAAGGGCCGCACCCAGGTTTGCAGCATTGTCGCACACGGCCTTCCTTGGTTTCAGGTCCAGTGGAGACAACCATTCATGAAATTGGTTCTCCAGAGCTGACCACAACTCCTCAGCTGTGTGACTCACATTTCCCAGACATTTCAAAGTAAAAACCGCCTGATGACGTTGAGCCCTACTGCCAGCATAGTAAGGAGGTGTGCAGGATCCCTTCTGCGCAGTTAGAAAGCTTGTGGCATGACCAGACAGGCTTTGGGTGCAGGTGGAAGACCGAGAGGAGGTTGAGGAGGCAGAAGCAGTGGAGGAACTTTGACATAAAGAGGATTGACGCACAACTCGTGGGGACGGCAAGACTTGGACAGCAGCCTCTTGTCCTGCTGTCACCATAGTTACCCAGTGCCCAGTCAGCGACATGTAACGCCCCTGTCCATGCCTACTCGTCCAAGTGTCTGTGGTGAAATGCACCCTGTCACACACAGAGTTTCTCAAAGAAGCGGTGATGTTGTGTGCGACATGCTGGTGGAGCGCAGGCACACCTTTCTTTGAGAAGTAGTGCCGACTGGGCATCTGGTACTGGGGCACTGCGACGGACATAAGGTCTCGAAAATCCTCTGTGTCCACCAGGCGGAAAGGCAGCATTTCTGTAGCCAAGAGCTTGCAGATGGTGAAATTCAACCTCTTAGCTTTCTCATGGCTAGGAGGAAATGGTCTTTTACTTGTCCATATCTGAGGGACCGAGGGCTGGCTATTGTGCTTAGACGGGGTTGATAAGGGTGTCCCCGGCAAATTGCCGGTCTGTGAGGAGGATGCAGGCGGACATGTTAGGTTGCCTTGATCCAAAGGTGGTGCTATCGATGTCGGACAGCGCTCAACACCAGCTGGTGTTACCACCTCCAAAGAAAATGATGACCTGCCAATCACGCTGGCTGTTGCGGGTAAAGAGGTGGCAGGTCTGCGCCCCAAAACAGGTGTGACTGCTGTCCCCCCAGTCACAGAGGATGAAGAGGCCGCGGATGCACAAGATATGGCAGACGGTGGTTGGCCCGGCCGGCTAGGCCGCATTGTAGCACACTGAGCTTCCCACTGCAACTTATGCTTCATGTCCATGTGCCGGTTCATGCATGAAGTACTCAAATTATGTATTTTTTTGGCCTCTACTTAGCTTTTGCTGACAAATGTTACAGATAACACGAGTTGGGTCATCTTTATCGATCTGAAAAAATGCCCAGGCTATGCAAGGCTTAGCACCCATGCGACCTGAAGAGCCACCACGACTTGTGGTGAGAGGCAGAGTTGTGTTTGAGGATGCAGTTGTTGACGTGCTTCCAGTACTACGTCTCTGTCCAGGAAGGCGCAACCTGACCTCGTCGTCACTAGCATCTTCCTCCACCTCCTCTGCTGACCTCATGTCTTGGCTGACTGTGGGTTGACAGTAAGTGGGATCCCCAACCTCATCATCATCACCCTGTGCGTTATCACACCCGTCGTCCTCAGAGCCAACCTCTTCCTGCCCTGACAAAAAACTAAAGTTGTCACTCCAATCAGGTATTTGAGTCTCAACATCGTCTTCCTCATTGTCTCCACCAACAGGAGTTACAGTTTGGGAATGAGGGTCTACATTATGGTCAGAACCTTCTGCGTCTGGTCCTGGATCCGACTCATAAAGATTCTGGGCATCAGTGCAGATCATTTCCTCGTCTGGATTCACAGAAGCGCTGGAGTCGACCTCTGATTCCCAGGCTATAGTATGAGTAAACAGCTCTGCAGACTCAACCATCTGTTCTACCTCATACTCAGACGGGCAGCTGGAGATTTGGGAGCTGTGAGGAAGCAAGTGCGATTGGGGTGACACCTTTGAGGACTGGAGTATTTGTGATGTTGAAGTTGATGTGGAGGAGAGCCCACTTAAAGGAGCACTTGATATCCGTTGAAGCACCTGCTGTTTTTGTGCCTCATCTGGAATTTGTAGCGATTGGCGTGACCGTAAGAAAGGGATCTTATCACATTGTCCGCTAAAAGAAGTAGACATTTTAGTTTGGCTGGAAGATGGTCTTTCTTCTGCAGATGTTACTGTTGCTTTAACACCTACCCCACGGACACAACCTTTTTTCCCCTTCCCAACACGCCTATTCCCCTTTCCACCAGCAGCAGGCCTTTTTCCACTCATTTTGGTGGTTAACTAATTCACAACTCTGGAGTTGTTTGCACAAAAAAACAATGGATGGGAACCGAGCAGAGCTGAGTGGCCAAACTGTGGTATTAGGCCAAAACTATTGGCTGGGTTAGATGCAGAAAAAAATTATATTCAATTTGCAACCTGATGGAGGTCAGTATAGATGGACCAATAGAACAAGTCCCACACACAGCTAGAAGCCCAAATATTTTTTCAGAGGTAGATGCAGAAAAAAATTGTATTCAGTTTGCAACCTGATGGAGGTCAGTATAGATGGACTAATAGAGAAAGTCCCACACACTGCTAGAAGGCCAAATATTTTTTCAGAGCTAGATGCAGACAAAAAAATATTTTTAATTTGCAACCTGATGGAGGTCAGTATAGATGGACTAATAGAGAAAGTCCCACACACTGCTAGAAGGCCAAATATTTTTTCAGAGCTAGATGCAGATAAAAATTATATTCAGTTTGCAACCTGATGGAGGTCAGTATAGATGGACTAATAGAACAAGTCCCACACACAGCTAGAAGGCCAAATATTTTTTTAGAGCTAGATGCAGATAAAAATTATTTTTAATTTGCAACCTCATGGAGGTCAGTATAGATGGACTAATAGAGAAAGTCCCACACACTGCTAGAAGGCCAAATATTTTTTCAGAGCTAGATGCAGAAAAAAATTATATTCAATTTGCAACCTTATGGAGGTCAGTATAGATGGACTAATAGAACAAGTCCCACACACAGCTAGAAGCCCAAATATTTTTTCAGAGGTAGATGCAGAAAAAAATTATATTCAGTTTGCAACCTGATGGAGGTCTGTATAGATGGATTAATAGAACAAGTCCCACACACAGCTAGAAGCCCAAATATTTTTTCAGAGGTAGATGCAGAAAAAAATTATATTCAGTTTGCAACCTGATGGAGGTCTGTATAGATGGATTAATAGAACAAGTCCCACACACAGCTAGAAGCCCAATATTTTTTCAGAGGTAGATGCAGAAAAAAAAATATATTCAGTTTGCAACCTGATGGAGGTCAGTGTAGATGGACTAATAGAGAAAGTCCCACACACTGCTAGAAGGCCAAATATTTTTCAGAGCTAGATGCAGACAAAAAATTATTTTTAATTTGCAACCTGATGGAGGTCAGTATAGATGGACTAATAGAGAAAGTCCCACACACTGCTAGAAGGCCAAATATTTTTTCAGAGCTAGATGCAGATATAAATTATTTTTAATTTGCAACCTGATGGAGGTCAGTATAGATGGACTAATAGAGAAAGTCCCACATACTGCAAGAAGGCCAAATATTTTTTCAGAGCTAGATGCAGAAAAAAATTATATTCAGTTTGCAACCTGATGGAGGTCAGTATAGATGGACTAATAGAACAAGTCCCACACACAGCTAGAAGGCCAAATATTTTTTCAGAGTTAGATGCAGATAAAAATTATTTTTAATTTGCAGCCTGATGGAGGTCAGTATAGATGGACTAATAGAGAAAGTCCCACACACTGCTAGAAGGCCAAATATTTTTTCAGAGCTAGATGCAGACAAAAAAAATATTTTGAATTTGCAACCTGATGGAGGTCAGTATAGATGGACTAATAGGGAAAGTCCCACACACTGCTAGAAGGCCAAATATTTTTTCAGAGCTAGATGCATATATAATTTATTTTTAATTTGCAATCTGATGGAGGTCAGTATAGATGGACTAATAGAGAAAGTCCCACACACTGCTAGAAGGCCAAATATTTTTTCAGAGCTAGATGCAGAAAAAAATTATATTCAGCTTGCAACCTGATGGAGGTCAGTATAGATGGACTAATAGAACAATCCCACACACTGCTAGAAGCAAAAATATTTTTTCAGAGGTAGATGCAGAAAAAAATTATATTCAGTTTGCAACCTGATGGAGGTCTGTATAGATGGATTAATAGAACAAGTCCCACACACAGCTAGAAGCCCAATATTTTTTCAGAGGTAGATGCAGAAAAAAAATATATTCAGTTTGCAACCTGATGGAGGTCAGTATAGATGGACTAATAGAGAAAGTCCCACACACTGCTAGAAGGCCAAATATTTTTTCAGAGCTAGATGCATACAAAAAATTATTTTTAATTTGTAACCTGATGGAGGTCAGTATAGGTGGACTAATAGAGAAAGTCCCACACACTGCTAGAAGGCCAAATATTTTTTCAGAGCTAGATGCAGATATAAATTATTTTTAATTTGCAACCTGATGGAGGTCAGTATAGATGGACTAATAGAGAAAGTCCCACACACTGCAAGAAGGCCAAATATTTTTTTAGAGCTAGATGCAGAAAAAAATTATATTCGGTTTGCAACCTGATGGAGGTCAGTATAGATGGACTAATAGAACAAGTCCCACACACAGCTAGAAGGCCAAATATTTTTTCAGAGTTAGATGCAGATAAAAATTATTTTTAATTTGCAGCCTGATGGAGGTCAGTATAGATGGACTAATTGAGAAAGTCCCACACACTGCTAGAAGGCCAAATATTTTTCAGAGCTAGATGCAGACAAAAAATTATTTTGAATTTGCAACCTGATGGAGGTCAGTATAGATGGACTAATAGAACAAGTCCCACACACAGCTAGAAGGCCAAATATTTTTTCAGAGCTAGATGCAGAAAAAATTATATTCAGTTTGCAACCTGATGGAGGTCAGTATAGATGGACTAATAGAACAAGTCCCACACACTGCTAGAAGCCCAAATATTTTTTCAGAGCTAGATGCAGAAAAAAATTATATTCAATTTGCAACCTGGTGGAGGTCAGTATAGATGGACTAATAGAATGATGCTATGCCCAAAAGATTTTACTTCACTAGGTGCAGTAAAAAAATTGGTATTCTATACACAGGTGGTATATCTTGCAACACAGATAGGCTACTCCACTGACTAACACACTCTGCAATAGGCCAAAAAGGATTAGCTTTGCTAGATTCAGCCAAATGCTGTGAAAAAAACTTGCACAGCACTGGCACAGACCTGCCTGGCAAAAACTGATAGGAACTGATGTAACCTAGTCCTGAAAAGGACTGCAATTACAATTAGTCTTTACTCCCACAATCTATCTATTTAAGAGCACAGACCTGCCTGATAAAAGTCGTAGGAAATGCTGTAACCTAGTCCTTAAAAGGACTGCAATCACAACTATTCCCTACTCCCAAGCTATCTGTAGATTTGTGCGAAAATTGGCTTGAAATTAACAAGGTATAGCGCACACAGCAACAGCGGTGCCGTCTAACACGCAGCTGCAGCAGTGAGAAAATGGTGGCGATGGGGAAAATGGCTTAGTCTTATAGGGCAAGGACATGTGACATACACTGCCAATGACACATGCCCTTGCTTGTGTGAAAAAAAGCACTTCGCTCCGTGTGTGCGCTGCTGATAGGCTGACAGATTGCACCTCCCCACTGTAAATGCGGGAAAGAGAAAAAAAAATGGAGATCTTCATTATTCCTGCAGAGATCCATCCCCTGCCCCTCCCCCCACCCCGCACTCAAACTGCGTATTAACATTAATTTTCATCATTACTGAGAAAAAATCCAGTTATGATTTTGGTGCACGAACAGTTATCGAACATAACCTCGAACAGCCGAATTTTTCTCAAATCGTTCGTGTTCGCCGAACGGCTCGAACACCGCCCAAAACAGCTCGAATTTGAGATTGGCGAACAGTTCGAGTCGAACAACGCTCATCTCTACACTAGAAGGAGGACAGTTCATAATAATTCTTTGCTTTATGGAGCATTATTAATTGTTTATTTATCTAATGTGAACTTTGTCCAGTCCTGAGTCAACTTGTCTACTATCTATCCTGTTGCATACTTTAAGGTCTTTCTCAGTTATACTTTTGAGCTGTGTAATATATTACCAAGTCTGGACTTTCTTCCAACTTCATTTATAACTATTGATCTATTATTATGTCTCCTGCTGCCTGTGTCACCATATAGCTACTCATATTTTAGCTTGTCTTTGTGCATTTTTTTGCAATAGAAAAAAGAAAACTATTTGTATTTTCCTCTTTACTGGCCGGTGGAAGGCCGACCTGAGCTCCCCGACATTCCTGCTGGATGGGGAACAGCCCTTGGAAGAAAAGCCGCTTGCGCATCCCTTTGAGGTTACGGGCGCAAGCAGGCAGAGGGACTACGCTGGAGTGCGAAGCCGACACAGCCAGTCCGTTCCTGCCCGTGCGAACTCCGTGTCGCCGGGTTTGTGCCAGAGCCGAGGTGGACCCTGACGGCCAGCCCCCCTCTCCCAAAACTGGTGCCTGTCCGCTGGTGGGTCAAGACCCCCCTGCGGTGGAGGCATGTCTAATCTCTGTAATTTAAATTGGCTCTGTAATTTGAATGAGTACACTTTAAATCCTTTTACAAGGGTCTATTGGAGGGCAAGTCTGATGCCACGGTAATTCCAGCTCGAGTAGCGTCCACTAAAACTGCTGCAGTTAAAAAGCTTTTATAAGGATCGAGCTTGGCGGAACACCACAAGGCGTGCTACCACCAGTCCCTGCCCCTTTGCCTTGGGGCGCCACCCCGATGCTCTTCACTGAGTGTCCCGGGGGCCCGAAGCGTTTCCTTTGAAAAAATTAAGTGTCCAAATCACAGGTGGTGTAGCTTGCTTAACAGCTGGGCTACTCCGCTGACTAGCAGACACTGCTACTAGGCCCAAAGTATTGCCTGGGCTAGATGCAGTTAAAAATTTGTAATTAGATCTACAGGCGATGGCTACTCCGCTGACTAGCAGACACTGAAGCTTTGGAGCAGACCTCTGATTCCCAGGCTATAGTATGAGTAAACAACTCTTCAGACTCAACCATCTGTGTTACCCCAAGCCATAGTGTATGTATTTTCTTATGGTTAAAAGGGGGGGGCGACCCAACCCACCTGGAATTGACGATGCCAACGTCATGTAAAACACAGCAAGGGGACTCCAAAAAGAGTCTCCATTTTTTCCAAAAATTGTGGCACAGACAACACTTAAGTGGCATCAATTGCCCCAGAGTTGCATAAAACGGTTGGTGAGGTGATTTTTGCCAAATCCTCAAGCTTTTAGTCTCCCCAGGATGACACAGGGGTCGAAATGTCCTTGCGGATCCATGATTTGCTCATCTTTATGAACGTGAGTCTGTCTACTTTCTCAGTGGAGAGCCGAGTGCGCTTATCTGTCAGCACACCACCAGCAGCGCTGAACACATGTTCAGAGAGAGCGCTGGCTGCGCGGGAATGACAAGATCTCCAAGGCATGAGTGGCGAGCTCAGGCCATTTTTCCTGATTGGAAGCCCAAAATGAGCAAGGGTCCAGTGACACAGTCATGGCTTCGATGTTCACTTGGAGATACTCCTGTACCATCCTCTCTAGGCGTTGACTATGTGTCTGACTTCTTGTCTCCTGTGGCCTTGCAAAGGATGGTCTAAAAAAGTGGTGAAATTATTCCAAAAAATTGCTGTTACCAGCAGGTACTGTGTTACTGTTACGGTTTGAGTGAAGACTCGACAGTCCCACGGTTGGCAAGTTAGAACTGTGAGATTCACTATGTGCACCACTGGTGTTTTGTGGAAAAGCACATCCAAGATTCTGCAACAGCCTCTGCTGATACTAGTGCATGCGTGAATCCCTTTCTATGGCAGGAATTATTTCGGCAAATTTACTTTTGTACCGGGGATCTAAGAGTGTGGCAATCCAGTAGTCGGGATTACTTCGAATTCTGACAATCCGAGGGTCATGTTACAGGTAGTGCAGCAAGAAGGCACTCATGTGTCTTGCGCATTCAGGAGCACCAAGTCCTTGTTGTGTTGGTGGCGAGGTAAGAATCATGATTCCTTCCTCTGCCCTCTCCCCCAACCTCGCACAACAGAAATGTGATCAAGGTCTCCCTCATCTGATGAGTCTTCCATGCCCATTGCCAATTCGTCCTCCTGTTCTTCCTGGGCTCCTGCACCTTCCTCAACAGTTTGGCTGCTACCATGCGCCCTGGTTAATCCCTCTCCCCCACCCTCCCATGTCTGCCACCTTGGTGCTGCCGACCGTCTGGACCATGGAGATGTTATCCCTTCATACGACGCTTCCTCTACTTCCTCCACCTCCTCTTGTCCCACCACCTGACTCCGAATTCTGTTTAACATGTGCTCCAGCATGTAAATCACTGGAATAGTCATGCTGATAATGGCATCGTCAGCACTAATCATTTTCGTCGTCATTTCAAAACTGTGCAGAAGGGTGCATAGATCTCTGATCTGAGACCACTCCTGCAGCGTGATTTGCCCCACCTCTGGATCTCGTTGGCTCAGGCTATACATCAGAACGTATTTCACCAGGGCTTGTCGGTGCTGCCACAGTCGCTGCAACATGTGCAGAGTTGAATTCCACCGTGTCGGCACATCTCATTTCAGCCAGTCAACTGGCATGCCCAATGACTTCTGTAGAGATGTAAGTCGTTGAGCTGCGGGATGCGAACGGCGGAAGTGAGCACACAGCGACCGTGCCCTCTGCAGAAGGCCATCTAGTCCGGGATATAGTGGGCTAAAAATTGCTGGACAACCAGGTTCAACACCTGAGCCATACAAGGCACGTGTGTGACATTGCCCCGGCGAAGGGCCGCACCCAGGTTTGCAGCATTGTCGCACATGGCCTTCCCTGGTTGCAGGTCCAGTGGAGAAAACCATTCATGAAACTGGGTCTCCAGAGCTGACCACATCTCCTCAGCTGTGTGACTCACATTTCCCAGACATTTCAAAGTAATAACCGCCTGATGCTGTTGAGCCCTGCTGCCCTCATAGTAAGGAGGTGTGCAGGATTCCTTCTGCGCAGTTAGAAAGCGGGTGTCATTACCAGACAGGCTTTGGGTGCAGGTGGAGGACCGAGAGGAGGTTGAGGAGGCAGAAGCAGTGGAGGAACTTCTAGATAAAGAGGATTGACGCACAACTCGTGGGGACGGCAAGACTTGGACAGCAGCCCCTTGTCCTGCTGTCACCATAGTTACCCAGTGCCCAGTCAGCGACATGTAACGCCCCTGTCCATGCCTACTCGTCCAAGTGTCTGTGGTGAAATGCACCCTGTCACACACAGAGTTTCTCAAAGAAGCGGTGATGTTGTGTGCGACATGCTGGTGTAGCGCAGGCACACCTTTCTTTGAGAAGTAGTGCCGACTGGGCATCTGGTACTGGGGCACTGCGACGGACATAAGGTCTCTAAAATCCTCTGTGTCCACCAGGCGGAAAGGCAGCATTTCTGTAGCCAAGAGCTTGCAGATGGTGAATTTCAACCTCTTAGCTGTTATGATCTGCTACAGGGACTAAGGAAAGACAGGAGAACAGTGCCTACAATAGAACTAAACTAGATCCCTACAATGTAACGGGGAACCTGATCCTGCGATCAGACCCGCTAAAGTCCTCGGCTAGTCTGAACGAAGACCTATAGATGTGAGGGAGGGATCCCTACAAGAACTAGGGACTGGGATAAGTTGGACACCTCCTAGCAGAAATAGTAGCAGTCAAAGACAAACACACAACAAAAAGCATAGAGGTCAGATGACCTAGCAAAACTAACAGAGAACGGCAACAGAGCACCAAGCTAGCTCAAGAGTAGTAAATACAATGAAGTCCAGCAAGACCAGGTGGGCGGAGTCGGATTAAATAGGCAAAAATGGTCATGTGACCAGCAAACTAAAAAAAAACTAACAGGAGAGTTCTAACAGTACCCCCTCTTCTAAGAGGATCCTCCGGATCCCCTAGGCCCAGGCTTACCAGGAAACCTCCTGTGAAACGCTCTGACAAGTCTGGAAGCAGAAACATCATCCGCCCTCACCCATGAGTTATCCTCAGGTCCGAAACCCTTCCAAGCGACGAGATACTGCAAACTCCCTCTATACCGTCTAGAATTTAGGATGCGGGAAATTTCATATTCCCCGTCCTCCACCACCGGAGGAACAGTGGCAGAGGCGTCACCATCAGACACATCAGCTTTTTTCAACAGAGAAACATGAAACACCGGGTTAATCTTCCAGAACGTAGGAACCTCCAACCTAACAGCAGATTGGTTAACTATCTGAAGCACCTTAAAGGGCCCTACGAACTTGGGACCCAATTTTTTAGAAGGAATCCTCAATCGCAGATTCTTAGAGGACAACCAAACCATGTCACCAACAGCAAACAAAACCTCTTGCCGTTTCCTATCAAAGTACCTCTTAGATTTTTTGTTAGCCTCCTGAAGATTACCATGCACATCCGTCCAAACTCTCTCCAAATCACCGGAAAAACTCTCCTCCTCAGGCACAGCCGAAACCAATTTGGAGAATGACCCAAAAGACGGATGTCTCCTAGAACAACAAAAAAAAGGCGAACACCCAGCAGAAGAGGATGTATGGTTGTTAAGAGCAAATTCAGCAAGTGGCAGAAACTCAGACCACCCCTCTTGATTGTCTGCCACAAAACAACGCAAGAACTGCTCAACATCCTGGTTCTTCCTTTCTGTCTGGCCATTAGACTCAGGATGATATCCAGATGAAAACGACAAATGAACTCCCAACCTGTCACAAAAGGCACGCCAAAAACGAGCCACGAACTGAGGTCCCCTATCAGAAACAATGTCAGTAGGAACACCATGTAGTCTGACAATTTCCTTGACAAAGGCCTTAGCGAGTGTCTTAGCGCAAGGCAGTTTGATGAAGGGAACCAAGTGACACATCTTGCTAAAACGGTCCACGACCACCCAGATGACCGTGAAACCTTCAGAGGGGGGAAGGTCAGTAATAAAGTCCATAGCCAGATGTGTCCAAGGTGCACTAGGAACCTCCAGAGGGCAAAGCAACCCCGCAGCAGGAGCATGCGAAGACTTGGATCTAGCACACACAGTACATTGGCGCACCCACTTAATGACTTCCTTCTGCCATCCAGGCCACCAAAAACTGCGACCCACAAGTCTCTTGGTCTCAGAAATTCCTGGATGACCTGCCAACCGAGACTCATGACACTCAACAAACAAATCTCTCCTAAAGGTCCTAGGCACAAACAACCTCCCATGGGGAGTGTTAGATGGGGCATTCTCCTGAGCTTTAAGAATCTCATCCTCCAAAACGGAGTCCAAAGCAGCAATCACAACACCTTCTTGTAAAATGCTCTCCTCTTCCTCCTCAACACCGACCATGGGAGAAAAGCTGCGAGACAAAGCATCCACTTTAACATTCTTGGTACCCGGGATGTAAGTAATGGAAAAATTAAACCGCGAGAAAAAAAGTGCCCACCTAGCCTGACGGGCATTCATGCGCTTGGCAGCATCAAGATAGATCAGATTTTTATGATCAGTGAAAACCTGAATGGGAAATTCAGCACCTTCCAAGAGGTGACGCCAGTGTTCAAATGCGAGTTTAATCGCCAGCAATTCCCGATTACCAATATCGTAATTAAGTTCAGTCTCAGAAAATTTTTTTGAAAAAAAGGCACAGGGATGTACTCCATCCTTGTTTTCCTGAGACAACACCGCACCGACCCCCACCGAAGAAGCATCAACCTCAACCAAAACCGGCTTAGTCACATCAGGCTGCATAAGGATGGGAGCAGAGGTGAACCTCTCCTTTAGAAACACAAAAGCTTCAATGGCCTCAGAAGTCCACTGAACCGCATTAGCACCTTTCCTGGTGAGATCGGTCAGCGGTTTGACAATAATAGAAATTTTTTTTATGAATTTTCTGTAATAATTGGCGAAACCCAAAAACCTCTGTATCGATTTCAAACCAATAGGCCTAGGCCATTCCTGCACAGCTTGAACTTTAACCGGGTCCATCTCAAAACCTTCACTGGAGATAATGTAGCCCAAAAAACTAATTCTCTGTACAGCGAACTCACATTTCTCCAGCTTAGCAAAAAGCGAATTGTCCATTAATAACTGTAATACCTCACGTACGCTCCGCCAATGAGACTCCAGATCAGGCGAATAAATCAGAATGTCATCCAAATACACAACCACATTTTTGCCGATTAAAGGTCTAAGGATGTCATTAATAAGATTCTGAAAAAATGCTGGAGCATTGGTAAGACCAAAAGGCATAACCAGATTCTCAAAATGACCCACAGGAGTGTTAAAAGCAGTCTTCCATTCATCACCCTCCTTCATGCGCAACAAATTGTATGCCCCCCGGAGATCAATTTTAGAGAACCATTTGGCCCCCACTAACTGGTTAAATAAATCAGGAATCAATGGCAGTGGGTAAGGATTGCGTACAGTAATTTTATTAATCTCATGAAAGTCCAGACAAGGACGTAAACCGCCATCTTTTTTTTTTACAAAAAAAAATCCAACAGCCACAGGAGACTTGGAAGGCCTAATGTGACCGGCGGCCAAGCTTGTCTGTATGTATTCCTCCAAAGCCTTTCTCTCAGGAATAGTAAGATTAAATAAACGACTTTTAGGAAGAGTCGCTCCAGGGACAAATTCAATGGTACAATCATAGTCTCTATGGGGAGGCAAAATTTGTGACTCCTCCTCAGAAAAAACTCTCCAAAAATCCTGAATAGGTACAGGCAATTCCCCTTTATCCACAGCAGCAATACGTCCGTTACAACACTTGTCATAACACTTAGGGCTCCAGGACTTAATTTCATTGGTAGACCAATCCAGTACAGGATTGTGCAATTTTAACCAGGGTAACCCCAATATTACTGGAGAAGGCAATTTATCCAATACCACCAAATCCAAATTTTCTTGGTGAATACCATTAATAGTGAGGGGAAATTCACAGACCTTATGAGTAACACTCTTCAAGGGAGAGCCATCAACAGAAACCACAGCAATAGGGGATGACAAAGTTTTAGGTTCTAATCTAAGTTTTTCCAAGAATTCCCCATCAATCACATTCAGAGTAGAACCACAATCCACAAATACCCGAAATTCAATTAATTCATCCTGAGCAGCAGTAGTGGCAGATAGGAATACTCCCTTAGAATTTAAATAGGCAATACGGGCATAACTGACCATTTTTTTTTCTTTCTTCATACGAAGCACACAGTTCTTATTAAAATGACCAGAATTTGCGCAATAGAAGCACAAGCCTTCAGAAAGCCTGCGATCTTTTTCCTGAGAGCGGGGTGCCATCGCCCCAATCTCCATCGGCTCTCCATTGTCAGCACAGACCCTCTCAAGACTCGGAGCTGACATAGCAGAGGATTTGCTCTCATTAACCCTTGCACGCAGTCTCCTGTCCACCCGTATAGCTAATTGCATTGCCTCCTGCAAGTTTCCAGGTGTGGGATAAGCAATCAGTAAATCCTTAACCCTTTCACCTAGCCCTGCAAGAAACAAGCTTTTCAAAGCTGAATCGTTCCACCCCACCTGGGCAGACCACCGACGGAAGTGAGAACAATATTTTTCCACATTACCTGATCCCTGCCTCAAACGTCTCAATTCAGACTCAGCAGATGAGACACGATCAGGATCATCATACAACAAACCCAAAGCAGAAAAAAAACTATCCACTGATCTAAAGCATGGATCACTAAGTTGGAGAGAGAAGGCCCATCCCTGAGGATCTTTGCGCAAAAGTGACATTATGAACCCTATGCGCTGTGATTCATCACCAGAGGATCCGGGTCTCAAACGAAAATACAATAAACAAGCATTTTTAAAAGAAAAAAAATCTTGTTGTTCGCCAAAAAATAAATCAGGCAGACGTACCTTTGGTTCCACAAAATGTGCTCCAGAACAGCTACTCACGTGTTGTTGGAGCTTCGCCACCTCCAGAGAGAGTCCCTGCAAGCGTTGAGCCAAATCTTGAACCGAGACCATGATGGAAAACTGGAGGTCTTTCCTTAGAGAAATTTTTTTTTTTTCTTTTAGGGCTGGACTTACTGTTATGATCTGCTACAGGGACTAAGGAAAGACAGGAGAACTGTCCCTACAATAGAACTAAACTAGATCCCTACGATGTAACGGGGAACCTGATCCTGCGATCAGACCCGCTAAAGTCCTCGGCTAGTCTGAACGAAGACCTATAGATATGAGGGAGGGATCCCTAAAAGAACTAGGGACTGGGATAAGTTGGACACCTCCTAGCAGAAATAGTAGCAGTCAAAGACAAACACACAACAAAAAGCATAGAGGTCAGAAGACCTAGCAAAACTAACAGAGAACGGCAACAGAGCACCAAGCTAGCTCAAGAGTAGTAAATACAATGAAGTCCAGCAAGTCCAGGAGGGCGGAGCCGGATTAAATAGGCAAAAATGATCATGTGACCAGCAAACTAAAAAAAAACTAACAGGAGAGTTCTAACATTAGCTTTGTCATGGCTAGGAGGAAATGGTCTTTTACTTGTCCACATCTGAGGGACCATGGCCTGGCTGTTGTGCTTAGACGGGGTTGAGTAGGGTGTCCCCGGCAAACTGCCGGTCTGTGAGAAAGATGCAGGCGGACATGTTAGGTTGCCTTGATCCAAAGGTGGTGCTCTTGATGTCGGAGAGCGCTCAACACCAGCTGGTGTTTCCACTTCCAAATGAAATGATGACCTGCCAATCACACTGGCTGTTGCGGGTAAAGAGGTGACAGGTCTGCGTCCAAAAACATGTGTGACTGCTGTCCCCCAGTCACAGAGCATGAAGAGTAGAGATGAGCGTTGTTCTACTCGAACTGTTCGCCAATCTCAAATTCGAGCTGTTTTGGGCGGTGTTCGAGCCGGTCGGCGAACACGAACAATTTGAGAAAAATTCGGCTGTTCGAGGTTATGTTCGATAACTGTTCGTGCACCAAAATCATAACTGGATTTTTTCTCAGTAATGATGAAAATTAATGTTAATACGCAGTTTGAGTGTACAGCGGGGCGGGGGGAGGGGCAGGGGATGGATCTCTGCAGGAACAATGAAGATCTCCATTTTTTTTTCTCTTTCCCGCATTTGCAGTGGGGAGGTGCAATCTGTCAGCCTATCAGCAGCGCACACACGGAGCGAAGTGCTATTTTTCACACAAGCAAGGGCATGTGTGATTGGCAGTGTATGTCACATGTCCTTGCCCTATAAGACCAAGCCATTTTCCCCGTCGCCACCATTTTCTCACTGCTGCAGCTGCGTGTTAGACGGCACCGCTGTTGCTGTGTGCGCTATACCTTGTTAATTTCAAGCCAATTTTCGCACAAATATACAGATAGCTTGGGAGTAGGGAATAGTTGTGATTGCAGTCCTTTTAAGGACTAGGTTACAGCATTTCCTACGACTTTTATCAGGCAGGTCTGTGCTCTTAAATAGATAGATTGTGGGAGTAAAGACTAATTGTAATTGGAGTCCTTTTCAGGACTAGGTTACATCAGTTCCTATCAGTTTTTGCCAGGCAGGTCTGTGCCAGTGCTATGCAAGTTTTTTTCACCGCATTTGGCTGAATCTAGCAAAGCTAATCCTTTTTGGCCTATTGCAGAGTGTGTTAGTCAGTGGAGTAGCCTATCTGTGTTGCAAGATATACCACCTGTGTATAGAATACCAATTTTTTTACTGCACCTAGTGAAGTAAAATCTTTTGGGCATAGCATCATTCTATTAGTCCATCTATACTGACCTCCATCAGGTTGCAAACTGAATATAATTTTTTTCTGCATCTAGCTCTGAAAAAATATTTGGGCTTCTAGCAGTGTGTGGGACTTGTTCTATTAGTCCTTCTATACTGACCTCCAGCAGGTTGCAAATTGAATATAGTTTTTTCTGCATCTAGCTCTGAAAAAATATTTGGGCTTCTAGCGGTGTGTGGGACTTGGTCTATTAGTCCATCTATACTGACCTCCATCAGGTTGCAAATTAAAAATAATTTTTTTCTGCATCTAGCTCTGAAAAAATATTTGGGCTTCTAGCAGTGTGTGGGACTTGGTCTATTAGTCCATCTATACTGACCTCCATCAGGTTGCAAATTAAAAATAATTTTTTTCTTCATTTATCTCTGAAAAAATATTTGGGCTTCTAGCAGCGTGTGGGACTTGTTCTATTAGTCCATCTATACTGACCTCCATCAGGTTGCAAATTAAAAATAATTTTTTTCTGCATCTAGCTCTGAAAAAATATTTGGGCTTCTAGCAGTGTGTGGGACTTGGTCTATTAGTCCATCTATACTGACCTCCATCAGGTTGCAAATTAAAAATATTTTTTTTCTGCATCTAGCTCTGAAAAAATATTTGGGCTTCTAGCAGTGTGTGGGACTTGGTCTATTAGTCCATCTATACTGACCTCCATCAGGTTTCAAATTGAATAAAAAAAATTTCTGCATCTAGCTCTGAAAAAATATTTGGGCTTCTAGCGGTGTGTGGGATTTGGTCTATTAGTCCATCTATACTGACCTCCATCAGGTTGCAAATTAAAAATATTTTTTTTCTTCATTTAACTCTGAAAAAATATTTGGGCTTCTAGCAGTGTGTGGGACTTGTTCTATTAGTCCTTCTATACTGACCTCCAGCAGGTTGTAAATTGAATATAATTTTTTTCTGCATCTAGCTCTGAAAAAATATTTGGGCTTCTAGCGGTGTGTGGGACTTGGTCTATTAGTCCATCTATACTGACCTCCATCAGGTTGCAAATTAAAAATAATTTTTTTCTGCATCTAGCTCTGAAAAAATATTTGGGCTTCTAGCAGTGTGTGGGACTTGGTCTATTAGTCCATCTATACTGACCTCCATCAGGTTGCAAATTAAAAATAATTTTTTTCTTCATTTATCTCTGAAAAAATATTTGGGCTTCTAGCAGCGTGTGGGACTTGTTCTATTAGTCCATCTATACTGACCTCCATCAGGTTGCAAATTAAAAATAATTTTTTTCTGCATCTAGCTCTGAAAAAATATTTGGGCTTCTAGCAGTGTGTGGGACTTGGTCTATTAGTCCATCTATACTGACCTCCATCAGGTTGCAAATTAAAAATAATTTTTTTCTGCATCTAGCTCTGAAAAAATATTTGGGCTTCTAGCAGTGTGTGGGACTTGGTCTATTAGTCCATCTATACTGACCTCCATCAGGTTGCAAATTGAATAAAAAAAATTTCTGCATCTAGCTCTGAAAAAATATTTGGGCTTCTAGCGGTGTGTGGGACTTGGTCTATTAGTCCATCTATACTGACCTCCATCAGGTTGCAAATTAAAAATAATTTTTTTCTGCATCTAGCTCTGAAAAAATATTTGGGCTTCTAGCAGTGTGTGGGACTTGGTCTATTAGTCCATCTATACTGACCTCCATCAGGTTGCAAATTAAAAATATTTTTTTTCTGCATCTAACCCAGCCAATAGTTTTGGCCTAATACCACAGTTTGGCCACTCAGCTCTGCTCGGTTACCATCCATTGTTTTTTTGTGCAAACAACTCCAGAGTTGTGAATTAGTTAACCACCAAAATGAGTGGAAAAAGGCCTGCTGCTGGTGGAAAGGGGAATAGGCGTGTTGGGAAGGGGAAAAAAGGTTGTGTCCGTGGGGTAGGTGCAGAAGAAAGACCATCTTCCAGCCAAACTAAAATGTCTACTTCTTTTAGCGGACAATGTGATAAGATCCCTTTCTTACGGCCACGCCAATCGCTACAAATTCCAGATGAGGCACAAAAACAGCAGGTGCTTCAACGGATATCAAGTGCTCCTTTAAGTGGGCTCTCCTCCACATCAACTTCAACATCACAAATACTCCAGTCCTCAAAGGTGTCACCCAAATCGCACTTGCTTCCTCACAGCTCCCAAATCTCCAGCTGCCCGTCTGAGTATGAGGTAGAACAGATGGTTGAGTCTGCAGAGCTGTTTACTCATACTATAGCCTGGGAATCAGAGGTAGACTCCAGCGCTTCTGTGAATCCAGACGAGGAAATGATCTGCACTGATGCCCAGAATCTTTATGAGTCGGATCCAGGACCAGACGCAGAAGGTTCTGACCATAATGTAGACCCTCATTCCTAAACTGTAACTCCTGTTGGTGGAGACAATGAGGAAGACGATGATAAGACTCAAATACCTGATTGGAGCGACAACTTTAGTTTTTTGTCAGGGCAGGAACAGGTTGGCTCTGAGGACGACGGGTGTGATAACGCACAGGGTGATGATGATGAGGTCGGAGATCCCACTTACTGTCAACCCACAGTCAGCCAAGAGATGAGGTCAGCAGAGGAGGTGGAGGAAGATGCTAGTGACGACGAGGTCAGGTTGCGCCTTCCTGGACAGAGACGTAGTACTGGAAGCACGTCAACAACTGCATCCTCAAACACAACTCTGCCTCTCACCACAAGTCGTGGTGGCTCTTCAGGTCGCATGGGTGCTAAGCCTTGCATAGCCTGGGCATTTTTTCAGATCGATAAAGATGACCCAACTCGTGTTATCTGTAACATTTGTCAGCAAAAGCTAAGTAGAGGCCAAAAAATACATAGTTTGAGTACTTCATGCATGAACCGGCACATGGACATGAAGCATAAGTTGCAGTGGGAAGCTCAGTGTGCTACAATGCGGTCTAGCCGGCCGGGCCAACCACCGTCTACCATATCTTGTGCATCCGCGGCCTCTTCATCCTCTGTGACTGGGGGGACAGCAGTCACACCTGTTTTGGGGCGCAGACCTGCCACCTCTTTACCCGCAACAGCCAGCGTGATTGGCAGGTCATCATTTTCTTTGGAGGTGGTAACACCAGCTGGTCTTGAGCGCTGTCCGACATCGATAGCACCACCTTTGGATCAAGGCAACCTAACATGTCCGCCTGCATCTTCCTCACAGACCGGCAGTTTGCCGGGGACACCCTTATCAACCCCGTCTAAGCACAAAAGCCAGCCCTCGGTCCCTCAGATGTGGACAAGTAAAAGACCATTTCCTCCTAGCCATGAGAAATCTAAGAGGTTGAATTTCACCATCTGCAAGCTCTTGGCTACAGAAATGCTGCCTTTCCGCCTGGTGGACACAGAGGATTTTCGAGACCTTATGTCCGTCGCAGTGCCCCAGTACCAGATGCCCATTCGGCACTACTTCTCAAAGAAAGGTGTGCCTGCGCTCCACCAGCATGTCGCACACAACATCACCGCTTCTTTGAGAATCTCTGTGTGTGACAGGGTGCATTTCACCACAGACACTTGGACGAGTAGGCATGGACAGGGGCGTTACATGTCGCTGACTGGGCACTGGGTAACTATGGTGACAGCAGGACAAGGGGCTGCTGTCCAAGTCTTGCCGTCCCCACGAGTTGTGCGTCAATCCTCTTTATGTCATTTTTGCTCCACTGCTTCTGCCTCCTCAACCTCCTCTCGGTCTTCCACCTGCACCCAAAGCCTGTCTGGTCATGCCACAAGCTTTCTAACTGCGCAGAAGGGATCCTGCACACCTCCTTACTATGCTGGCAGTAGGGCTCAACGTCATCAGGCGGTTTTTACATTGAAATGTCTGGGAAATGTGAGTCACACAGCTGAGGAGTTGTGGTCAGCTCTGGAGAACCAATTTCATGAATGGTTGTCTCCACTGGACCTGAAACCAGGGAAGGCCGTGTGCGACAATGCTGCAAACCTGGGTGCGGCCCTTCGCCGGGGCAATGTCACACACGTGCCTTGTATGGCTCACGTGTTGAACCTGGTTGTCCAGCAATTTTTAGCCCACTATCCCAGACTAGATGGCCTTCTGCAGAGGGCACGGTCGCTGTGTGCTCACTTCCGCCGTTCGCATCCCGCAGCTCAGCGACTTACATCTCTACAGAAGTCGTTGGGCCTGCCACTTCACTGGCTAAAATGCGATGTGCCTACCCGGTGGAATTCAACTCTGCACATGTTGCAGCGACTGTGGCAGCACCGACAAGCCCTGGTGCAATACGTTCTGACGTATAGCCTGGGCCAACGAGATCCAGAGATGGGGCAAATCACGCTGGAGGAGTGGTCTCAGATCAGGGACCTATGCACCCTTCTGCACAGTTTTGAAATGGCGACGAAGATGTTTAGTGCTGACGATGCCATTATCAGCATGACTATTCCGGTGATTTACATGCTGGAGCACATGTTAAACAGAATTCGGAGTCAGGTGGTGGCACAAGAGGAGGTGGAGGAAGTAGAGGAGGAGGAGTTGTATGCGGAAGGGCTAACATCTGCAAGGTCCAGAAGGTCGGTAGCACCAAGGCGGCAGGCATGTGAGGGTGGGGGAGATGGTTTTACCAGGGCGCATGGTAGCAGCCAAACTAGTGAGGAAGGTGCAGGAGCCCAGGAAGAAGTGGAGGACGAACTGATGGAAGACTCATCAGATGAGGGAGACCTTGATCACATTTCTGTTGTGCGAGGTTGGGGGGAGAGGACAGAGGAAGGAAGCATGATTGTTACCTCGCCACCAACACAACAGGGACTTGGTGCTCCTGGATGCGCAACACACATGAGTGCCTTCTTGCTGCACTACCTGCAACATGACCCTCGAATTGTGAGAATTAGAAATAATCCTGACTACTGGGTTGCCACACTGTTAGATCCCCGGTACAAAAGTAAATTTGCAGAAATTATTCCTGCCATAGAAAGGGATGCACGCATGCAGGAGTATCAGCAGAGACTGTTGCAGAATCTTACATGTGCTTTTCCACAAAATACCAGTGGTGCACGTAGTGAATCTCACAGTTCCAACTTGCCAACCGTGGTCTGTATGGAATTGTTCAATAAAGGGCCCAAAATTAAGTTAACATAGATGGGAGAGGTCTCTATGAATAGGAATTCCTAAGTATTTGATACCCTGTGAGGGCCAGGCAAAGGGAAAGTTGGACTGGATGGAATCCTATATGGATTTAGGGAGGGAGACATCGAGGGCCTCAGACTTCGCTGCATTGATTTTAAAATTTTACCATGTAACAAAGTGATCTATTTCAGCCATAACAGCAGGGATGGATATATGTGATTGAGTGATATATACTAGGACATCATCAGCAAATAGAGAGCACTTGTACTCGGTGCCTCCCACCTCAATCCACCTAATATTGGGGTTATGGCGAATTGATGAGAGCAGGTGCTCCGTCACTAGGATGTATAAGAGAGGGGACAGAGGACATCCCTGCCTTGTCCCATTGGTGATTGTGAAAGGTGATGAAAATGTTCTGACGCACCCCCCTGGGCCTTGGGACACCCGGAGCCGGACCCTTTTTGGTGGATGCTGGTGGTTGTAGTCTTCGTGGCGGCGATCCGGTTCCGTGGCTCAGGGCGGTCAAAACAGTGGCGGAACTATTTATGTGGTTTTGATGTTTAAATGTCCGACTACGCCACCCGTGGATTGCGGTCAGAGTGAACCGCCGCTACAGGGCAGACCGCTAAGGCTGGTGTTGTGGGTGCAGCAGAGCGTAGCATAACTCCCCACGGGAGGAGTATAGCCTCAGGGCAGTGTATGCGGAGGATGGGGGTGATGGTGCAGGGCAGCAGCAGTAACGACACGGAGTCAGTGATGCTGTTCAGGGCCTTTACTCACAGTTCTTATTATCCAGACCACGTCTGCAGGTAACGGCTGCCCACGTCGTACTGTGCTCACCAGGTGAGGGGCTCAGACAACTCCCAGATAACTTTGGAGCGCTTCACAGGACCCCCTTTGTGTGTCCTTTGTCTGGCCTTTCTTACCAACACTTCTGTCCGGCTGCCTCGGGCCTCCTCTTGGTAAACTTGGCGCCAGTTTCCCTGACCCTATGTGGTGCCTTCCTAGCGGGTGGAGCAAGGGGCTGCGCCACATAAAATGTCAGAGCCTCCGGTTTCTAGCTGAGGGTCGTTTCCTGCCTCCACTAGTTCGGGGACCGGTCTCCCCCTTTGGCCTGACCCCTCCACGCAGGTGGATTCGGGCGTGCGGCGGCGACTCGCCCGTCCGCAACCCTGGGATCCCTTCATTCCTCGTTCCTGGAGCCTTCTCCGCTCCTCTTCCTTCCTTCTCCCTCTTGCAGGCCTGGGCCTCTGTTACTAGGCCCGCCTCCGGAGCAGAGCTCATGCAGAGCCCCTGCTCCCTGCCACTTCTGCTCAGACTTCTCTGCACTGAACTAAGATGGTGCCCACCTTTTATACTCCCTTCTCAATGCACCCAGGAACTGCTTCCTCCCTGCTCCTGCACTGCAGGGTTCCCCTTACTCAGTGTTCCCTCCCCCCACTCCAGCCAGGGACAGAGACTGTCGTGCCCATCTCAGGGGCATATTGGTCGCCCTGCCCCACGGCAATGTGGTGTAATGCATGCAGGTGTTGGGTCCTGATCCACACTCCATCCTTATCTGAGAGTGAGATATCACACCTCTGGGTGAGGTGCAATACGTCTGTAGCAACCGAGCCCTCGGTGCTACAGTTCCATTTATCTTCAGCCTAGGTGACGTATTGTGATACAGGGCCGTGATTTTGGCTATAAAAGGGTCCCCTAGACCCCTACCCCAAGCTTTTTAAGAGAATCATATATGGCGTGCCAGGAGACTCTATGGAATGCTTTCTCAGCATCCAACGAGAGTATCTACTTACAAATTTTTAACTGCATCTAGCCCAGAAAATACTTTGCGCCTAGTAGCAGTGTCTGCTAGTCAGCGGATTATCCCGGCTGTTAAGCAAGCTACACCACCTGTAGTTTGGACACTTAATTTTTTCAAAGGAAATGCTTCGGGACCACGGGATACTCAGTGAAGAGCATCAGGAGGCACGCCAAGGCATAGGGGCTGGGACTGGCACTAGGATGCCTTGCGGTGGACAGCCGAGCTCGATCCTTATAAAAGCTTTTTAACTGTAGCAGCTTTAGTGGACGCTACTGGAGCTGGAATTACGCGGCTGCTGGCATGAGACTTGCCCTCCAATAGATCCTTGTAAATGGATTTAAAGTGTATTCATTCAAATTAGAGGGACAATTTAAATTAAAAAGCTTAGAGCTGCCTCCACCACAGGGGGGCTCTCTCGACCCACCAGCGGACAGGCACCAGTATTGGGAGAGGGGGGCTGGCCGTTAGGGTTCACCGCGGCTCTGGCACAAACCCGGCGACACGGAGGTGGCACGGGCAGGAGCGGACTGGCCGTCTCGGCTTCTCACTTTTTGGATTTTAGAAGGGCATGACATGCCTATATCTGTGTCTCCCCCTCCTTTTACTCCTCCACCTCTTTTCTTTTCGCATGACTATATGTACTTGTCACTTTTCCATGTCTTAGTTGTGTCTTCTGAGCAGTTTGTCAGCTTTTGGACACCTTTGAAGGTGTTTTCTATGTGTTTCTATGTGTTTTTGTTTGCCTGCCATTGGTTTTAACGGTGTTCGAAGGTGTTCGACGAACAGTTCGACAAACAGTTCGGCGAACACACGGGTGTTCGACGAACCGAACCGAACTCGAACACTACGGGGGTGGCTCAACACTAATGAAGAGGCCACAGATGCACAAGATGGGGCAGACGGTGGTTGGCCCTGCCCGCTAGGCCGCATTCTAGCACAGTGAGCTTCCCACTGCAACTTATGCTTCATATCCATGTGACGGTTCATGCATGAAGTACTCAAACTATGGATTTTTTGGCATCTACTTAGTTTTTGTGACAAATACTACAGATAACACGAGTTGGGTCATCCTTATCGATCTGAAAAAATGCCCAGGCTATGCAAGGCTTTGAGCCCATGCGACCTGATGAGCCACCACGACTTGTGGTCAGAAGCAGAGTTGTGGTTGAGGATGCAGATTGTAACGGGTCTGGGAGGCGGAACCTCTGAGCTACTATACAAGGGGGCGGTCCTTGTAAGGGAGCGGGTGGCGACCAGGGAAGACGGGCAGGCAGTCACAGCAGGTGACCGGGACAGTCTCTGAGTGAACGAGCTGGAGGTCACGGCAAGTGACCGGGGCAGTCTCTGGATGAACGGGCAGGAGGTCACGGCAAGTGACCGGGGCAGTCTCTGGATGAACGGGCAGGAGGTCACGGCAAGTGACCGGGGCAGTCTTTGGATGAACGGGCAGGAGGTCACGGCAAGTGACCGGGGCAGTCTCTGGGTAAATTGTAGGTACGACCTGTGATGGCAGAGCCTCCAGGTAGGCTAGCAGGCAGATGGTAGATGTGTGCTCCCAGGTGAGCAAGCGAGAGTCTCTGGAATGGCAGGTGGTCACAGCACGTGACGGCGGAGCCTCCAGGTAGGCTAGCAGGCAGGTAACAGGTGTGCGCTCCCAGGTGAGCGGGCAGGAGTCTCTGGAATGGCAGGTGGTCACAGCACGTGACGGCGGAGCCTCCAGGTAGGCTAGCAGGCAGGTAGCAGGTGTGCGCTCCCAGGTGAGCGGGCAGGAGTCTCTGGAATAGCAGGTGGTCACAGCACGTGACGGCGGAGCCTCCAGGTAGGCTAGTAGGCAGGTAGCAGATGTGCGCTACCAGGTGAGCGGGCAAGCTGGTCCATAGACAGACTGACAGGAGTTGGAGGGCAGACCGTCGGACCTCAGGCTAGCAGGCAGGTAGCAGAGGAGCGCTACCAGGTGAGCGGGCAAGCTCGTCCTTAGACAGACTGACAGGAGTCGGTAGGCAGACCGTCGGACCTCAGGCTAGCAGGCAGGTAAGCAGAATATCAGGCAGGAATCAGACAGCAAACTGGCAGGAATCTGGCAGGTAACTGGCAACGGGACCTGAGGGCTGAAGCAGAGTAGTGAACAGTGCAACAACATTGCTCGGGCACCTCCATTTTGGAGGAGGTGCCTTATATATGGTGAAGTCCTCCGGCCATTGGCCGGGGACTCCTTAGGACGGCGCGCACGGCCCCTCTAAGAGGGAGGGAGCGCGCCCTAAGCACAGTGGCCGGGAAGGAGCGCGCGCTGCCAGCAGATCGGGAGGAGGACGCCGGGCTCGGAGCAGAGGGGTGAGGGGAACAGCATCCTTGCCTAGCAGAGGGCAGGGACGCCGGCGCTACAGTACCCCCCCCTTTAGGCCCCCCCTTTTTTAGGCCAGAGAGAAATTTAGCTAGGATGAGAGGGGCATGGATGTTCTCCCGGGGCTCCCACGTTCTCTCTTCAGGACCAAACCCCCTCCAATCTACTAGAAAAAAGGTCTTCCCTCTTACCCTTTTGGTGGCCAGAATGTTCTCTGCCTCAAATTCGTTTTCAGCGGAAACCGGAGCAGGAGGCGTACCTGTAGACTTGGAAAAAGAGTTAAGTACCACAGGTTTGAGGAGAGATACATGGAAGGAGTTAGGGATCTGCAAGTTGGCCGGGAGTTTCAATTTATAGGCCACCGGGTTGATCTGACTGATGACCTCCAGAGGACCGATGAACCGAGGCCCTAACTTATAGGAAGGAATCTTGAGCCGGACATACTTGGACGAGAGCCAGACCTTATCCCCTGGACGGAATTGAGGAGGATCCAGATGTTTTTTGTCAGCATGTCTTTTCATACGCTCGGATGACAGAAGGAGTGCGGATCGGGTACTCTCCCATATGGAGGAAAATTTGTTAACAAGTGATTCCGCAGCCGGATTGTCCACCGAGGTGGAGACGGGAAATGGGATCCGAGGATGCTGACCGAAGACAACAAAAAACGGGGATTTGGAGGAAGATTCGCTCTCGTGATTGTTGTAAGAAAATTCGGCCCATGGCAGGAGATCCACCCAGTCTGAATGGTGGGCATTAACGAAGTGCCGGAGGTAACTGGTCAGGTTCTGATTGATCCGCTCCACTTGACCATTAGACTGTGGGTGGTAAGCGGAGGAGAAGTCCAGGATGACGTCTAGCAGTTTAAAAGTGGCTCTCCAGAAGCGTGAGGTGAACTGTACCCCAAGATCCGACACGATGTGGAGGGGCAGGCCATGAAGACGGAAGATGTGGCGGATAAAGTCTTTAGCCAGCTCGGGTGCAGACGGGAGGCCTGGCAGGGGAACGAAATGAGCCATCTTGGAAAAGCGGTCAGCGACCACCCAAATGACCGTACAACCGGCAGAGACGGGTAGATCAGTTATAAAGTCCATTGCTATATGCTGCCAGGGGGCAGCAGGTACTGGGAGCGGAAGGAGGCGACCAGCTGGCAGATGTCTCGGAACCTTGTTGCGGGCGCAGGACACACAGGCAGAAACAACGTCTATTACGTCCTTGTGCAGGGTAGGCCACCAGTAGTGCCGGGTAATAAGCTGGAGGGTCTTTTTCTGACCGGTGTGGCCAGCTAATTTAGACGAGTGACCCCAGTGTAGGATCTTCTCCCGATCAGGTACTGATACGAACGTCTTACCGGGAGGGAGACGATTTAGACTCACGGGAGCCACCTGCATTACTCTGGCGGGATCGATGATGTGTTTCGGTTCCTCCTCGAGATCAGACACCAGAAAGGATCGGGACAAGGTGTCCGCCTTGATGTTTTTGTCAGCCGGGCGAAATTGAAGATTAAAATCAAAATGAGCAAAAAACAAGGACCACCGAGCTTGGCGCGGGTTAAGTCTCTGGGCATGCTGGAGGTAAGCCAAGTTCTTGTGGTCAGTGTAAATTATTACCGGGTGAAGAGCCCCTTCAAGCAGGTAACGCCACTCCTCCAATGCCAGCTTGATGGCCAATAACTCTCGATCTCCTATGGAATAGTTGCGCTCAGAAGAGGAGAAGAGTTTGGAGAAGAAGCCACAAGTTACCATTCTCCCGGAAGATGATTTTTGGGTAAGTACCGCTCCGGCTCCAGAGGAGGAGGCGTCAACCTCCAGGAAGAACTGCTTGTTGCCATCTGGGCGATGCAGCACCGGGGCGGAAGAGAAGGCCTGTTTTAAGGAAAGAAAGGCCTCCTCTGCTTCGGGCGGCCACTCTCTGGGATTAGTGCCCTTACGGGTGTGCGCGGAAATTGGGGCAGTCCGGGAAGAGAAGTGCGGTATGAAGAGGCGGTAGTAGTTGGCGAAGCCCAGGAACCGCTGAATGGCCTTCAACCCCTCCGGTCGGGGCCATTTCTCGATGGCAGACAGTTTCTCTGGATCCATTCGAAGGCCGGTCTGAGAAATAATGTAGCCCAAAAACGGAAGCGAGGTCTGCTCAAAGAGGCACTTCTCATATTTAGTGAAGAGGTGATTCTGCCTGAGCCTGAGCAGGACCTGACGAACGTCTCTCCGGTGAGTCTGGAGATCCGGAGAGAAGACCAAGATGTCGTCCAGGTACACCACTACGCAGGAGTAGAGAAGGTCCCGGAAGATGTCATTGACCAACTCTTGAAAGACGGCAGGAGCGTTACAGAGACCAAAGGGCATTACCAGATATTCATAGTGGCCGTCCCGGGTGTTGAATGCAGTCTTCCATTCATCCCCTTGACGGATACGGACCAGGTTGTACGCCCCACGGAGGTCCAGTTTGGTGAAGATTCTAGCCCCCCTCAGACGATCAAATAATTCTGGAATGAGCGGAAGGGGGTACTTATTCTTCACCGTGATCTGGTTAAGGCCTCTATAGTCTATACAGGGACGGAGAGAGCCGTCCCTCTTTTTTACGAAAAAGAAGCCTGCTCCCGCCGGGGAGGTAGATTTCCGGATGAATCCCCTGGCCAAATTCTCCTCAATATATTCGGACATCGACCGGGTCTCAGCAGCGGACAATGGGTAAATACGCCCACGGGGAGGCGTAGTACCGGGTAACAGGTCGATAGGACAGTCGTATGGTCTATGAGGGAGTAATGTCTCTGCCTCCTTTTTATTAAAGACATCAGCAAATGACCAATAGGGAATCGGAAGTCCAGGTAGATTAGTTGGGGTAGGAGAAGGACGGGCGGGATGAACAGGAACCAAACAAGTCTTATGACAGTCCTGTCCCCAGCGAAGGACTTCTCCGGTCTGCCAGTCAAGCACGGGTGCATGTCTCTGGAGCCAAGGTAGACCTAGTAAGAGGGCGTGAGAGAGTCCAGGCAGAACATGAAAAGAGATGCTCTCAGAATGCAGCATTCCCACCTGCAGAGTAATGGATTCGGTGATGAGTTGGATGGGACGTGGTAAGAGGCCCCCATCCACAGCAGCGACAGATAATGGTATAGCCAGAGGTTTGGTGGGAATGCGGTATTTTTCTACCAGGGCCTGTGAAATAAGATTCCCGGCCGCTCCAGAGTCAAGTTGGGCTAGTTCGAAATAACGATTCTCCCCGCAGATAATTGAGACTGACAGCAGCAGAGATGGAGAGGATTTATTCTTGTCTAGGTCGACCTCTCTGAGCGAACCTAGACACAGGCGTTTCCCGACCTCTCCGGGCAGGTACGGATCCGGTGCTCCTTACTGCCACAGTAGAAGCAGCTCCCCTCGGCACAGCGTAAGTTCTGACGGGTTTTGACCATCTTGGTCTGGTCGACCTGCATAGGCTCAGGAGAGTGTACCTGGGGAGAAACGGAGGGAGTGACGGATTTCTGAAAAGTAGGAGCTAGACGTGGAAACCTCCTCTCACGGGTGACTTCTTTGGCACGCTCCTGGAACCGTAGGTCAATCCGGGTGGCAAGAGTTATTAGGTCATCGAGAGTGGTAGGAATGTCTCGACCGGCAAGTTCATCTTTAATACGGCCGGACAGACCCTCCCAGAAGACAGATACCAGAGCGTCGTTATCCCAGGCCAGCTCCGAGGCAAGGGTACGGAACCGTATGGCATATTGGCCCACGGTGAGACTTCCCTGATGGAGGCGTAGCAGAGATGATGCGGATGAGGTCTTCCGTCCAGGTTCATCGAAGACTTTCCGGAAAGCCGTGAGAAAGGCAGGCAAGTCGGACACCAGGGGGTCTCCTCTCTCCCATAGAGGATTTAGCCAAGCCAGGGCCTCCCGGGTGAGATGGGACATGATGAAGGCAATTTTGGCCCGGTCGGAGTTAAACTGGTGGGACAGGAGTTCAAAGTGCAGGGTGCACTGATTTATAAAGCCCTGAGCCTGAGCGGAGTCGCCTCCGAAGCGAGGAGGTGCAGAAAGCCGGGGTCCAGGGTAGGATACCATAGTATTGGTGGGCAGCGGAGCTGCCGGATTGCGAGTCATGGCTATGGCGGTGGTTGCTGGTGGAGCAGTCAGAGTGTCCAGGCGAGTATTGACATTCCGCAGGTGACCCAGGATGGACTCCTGTTGGGACCTCTGACGGGACAGTTCATGACACAGGTCCGAGAGTGAGGGAGCTTGGGTGCCACCGGGTTCCATGGCCCGAGCAAACTGTAACGGGTCTGGGAGGCGGAACCTCTGAGCTACTATACAAGGGGGCGGTCCTTGTAAGGGAGCGGGTGGCGACCAGGGAAGACGGGCAGGCAGTCACAGCAGGTGACCGGGACAGTCTCTGAGTGAACGGGCTGGAGGTCACGGCAAGTGACCGGGGCAGTCTCTGGATGAACGGGCAGGAGGTCACGGCAAGTGACCGGGGCAGTCTCTGGATGAACGGGCAGGAGGTCACGGCAAGTGACCGGGGCAGTCTCTGGGTAAAAGGTAGGTACGACCTGTGATGGCAGAGCCTCCAGGTAGGCTAGCAGGCAGATGGTAGATGTGTGCTCCCAGGTGAGCAAGCAAGAGTCTCTGGAATGGCAGGTGGTCACAGCACGTGACGGCGGAGCCTCCAGGTAGGCTAGCAGGCAGGTAACAGGTGTGCGCTCCCAGGTGAGCGGGCAGGAGTCTCTGGAATGGCAGGTGGTCACAGCACGAGACGGCGGAGCCTCCAGGTAGGCTAGCAGGCAGGTAGCAGGTGTGCGCTCCCAGGTGAGCGGGCAGGAGTCTCTGGAATAGCAGGTGGTCACAGCACGTGACGGCGGAGCCTCCAGGTAGGCTAGTAGGCAGGTAGCAGATGTGCGCTCCCAGGTGAGCGGGCAAGCTGGTCCATAGACAGACTGACAGGGGTTGGAGGGCAGACCGTCGGACCTCAGGCTAGCAGGCAGGTAGCAGAGGAGCGCTCCCAGGTGAGCGGGCAAGCTGGTCCTTAGACAGACTGACAGGAGTCGGTAGGCAGACCGTCGGACCTCAGGCTAGCAGGCAGGTAAGCAGAATATCAGGCAGGAATCAGACAGCAAACTGGCAGGAATCTGGCAGGTAACTGGCAACGGGACCTGAGGGCTGAAGCAGAGTAGTGAACAGTGCAACAACATTGCTCGGGCACCTCCATTTTGGAGGAGGTGCCTTATATATGGTGAAGTCCTCCGGCCATTGGCCGGGGACTCCTTAGGACGACGCTCGCGGCCCCTTTAAGAGGGAGGGAGCGCGCGCGCGCCCTAAGCACAGTGGCCGGGAAGGAGCGCGCGCTGCCAGCAGAGCGGGAGGAGGACGCCGGGCTCGGAGCAGAGGGGTGAGGGGAACAGCGTCCCTGCATAGCAGAGGGCAGGGATGCCGGCGCCACACAGATGTTGACGTGCTTCCAGTACTCCGTCTCTGTCCAGGAAGGCACAATCTAACCTCGTTGTCAATAGCATCCTCCTCCACCTCCTCTGCTGACCTCATCGACTGGCTGACTGTGGGTTGACAGTAAGTGGTATCTCCAATCTCGTCATCATCACCCTGTGTATTCTCACACCCGTCGTCCTCAGAGCCAACCTCTTCCTGTCCTGACCGAAAAGTCAAGTTGTCGCTCCAATCAGGTATTTGAGTCTCATCATCGTCTTCATCATTGTCTCCACCAACAGGAGTTACAGTTTGAGAACGAGGGTCTACATTATTCTCAGAACCTTCTGCATCCGGTCCTGGATCCGACTCATAAACATTCTGGGCATCAGTGCAGATCATTTCCTCGTCTGGATTCACAGAAGCTCTGGAGCAGACCTCCGATTCCCAGGCTATAGTATGAGTAAACAGCTCTGCAGACTCAACCATCTGTGTTACCCCATACTCAGACGGGCAGCTGGAGACTTGGGAGCTGTGAGGAAGCAAGTGCGATTGGGGTGACACCTCTGAGGACTGGAGTATTTGTGATGTTGAAGTTGAGGTGGAGGAGAGCCCACTTGAAGGAGCACTTGATATCCGTTGAAGCACCTTCTGTTTTTGTGCCTCATCTGGAATTTGTAGCGATGGGCATGTTCGTAAGAAAGGGATCGTAACCACATTGTCCATGAAAAGAAGTAGACATCTTAGTTTGGCTGGAAGATGGTCTTTCTTCTGCAGATGTTACTGTTGCTTTAACACGCCTATTCCCCTTTCCACCAGCAGCAGGCCTTTTGCCCCTCATTTTGGTGGTTAACTAATTGACAACTCTGTAGTTGTTTGCACCAAAAACGATGGATGGAAACCCAGCCGAGCTGAGTGGCCAAACTGTGGTACTAGCCCAAAAGGATTGGCTGGGTTATATCCAGTAAACAATTTTATTAGATACACAGGTGGTGTAGCTTGGTACAGATGGGCTACTACAATGAGTAACAGACACTGCTACAGGCACAAAATTATTTACTGGGCTAGATGCAGTAAAAAATTGTTATAAAATTCAAAGGTGGTGTAGCTTGGTACAGATGGGCTACTACAATGAGTAACAGACACTGCTACAGGCCCAAAATTATTTACTGGGCTAGATGCAGTAAAAAAATGTTATTAAATTCAAAGGTGGTGGAGCTTGATACAGATGGGCTACTGCAATGAGTAACAGACACTGCTACAGTCCCAAAATTATTTACTGGGCTAGATGCAGGTAAAAATTGTTATTCAATTCAAAGGTGGTGGAGCTTGGTACAGATGGGCTACTACAATGAGTAACAGACACTGCTACAGGCACAAAATTATTTACTCGGCTAGATGCAGTAAAAAATTGTTATTAAATTCAAAGGTGGTGGAGCTTGGTACAGATGGGCTACTACAATGAGTAACAGACACTGCTACAGGCACAAAACTATTTACTGAGCTAGATGCAGTAAAAAATTGTTATTAACCTCTTAACATCTGACGTACTAATACGCGTCTGTGCCCTGGGACTTAAGAGCCAGACCCGTATTAGTACGTCATCGCGATCGCGCGCGCATACAGGCTGTGCGGGCGTGATCGCCGCCGGGTGTCAGCTGATTGTCACAGCTGACAAACGGTACTATGTGCAGGGAGCAGTCCTGCACCGCTCCCAGCACATTAACCCCTGCGATGCTGCGATCGAAGTCGATCGCGGCATTTCGGGGGCAAAGGGAGGTGATCGCCGATACTCACCTCCTCTTCCGGCTTCCAGCGCAGTCTGCAAAGGCTTCCCGGGTGTTGCCATGACGACCCGATGTCGTCATGACAACATCCGGGTCACCAGACAGCAGGAAGATTGTTTGGACATGCGCAGTGCATCTCCAAACAATCTTCACACTGTGCACCGCTGATAGCCTGCATGGCATAGGGATGGTGCTGCATTCCTGTGCCATGCAGGCGATCAGAGAAAAAAAAGTGAAAGTCCCAGAGTGGGACAAAGTAATAAAGTGCATAAACTGTCTGAAAGTGTAAAAAAAAAATAAAAAATTGCAAAAATATAAAAAAAAAATAAAAAAAATAATCCACCAAAAATAAAAATATAATGTACCCATCAATAAATATTATTATAAAAAAAACAAAAAGAAAAACAATAAAAGTACACATATTTGGTATCGCGGCGTCCTGAACAACCTGACCTATAAAACTGTCCCACTAGTTAACCCCTTCAGTGAACACGGTAAAAAAAAAAAAAACGAAGCACAAAACAATGCTTTATCACCATACCGCCAAACAAAAAGTGGAATAACACGCGATCAAAAAGACGCACATAAATAAAAATGGTACCGCTAAAAACGTCATTTCGTCCCGCAAAAAACAAGCCACAACACAGCTCAATCAGCCGAAAAATAAAAAAGTTATAGCTCTCAGAATAAAGCGATGCTAAAAAATATTTTTTTCTATAAAATAGCTTTTATTGTGTATAAGCGCCAAAACATAGAAAAATGATACAAATGTGGTATCGCTGTAAACGTACTGACCCGAAGAATAAAGCTACCTCATCAATTTTACCACACGCGGAACAGAATAAAAAAAAAAAAAAAAACAATTCCTGAATTGTTGGTTTTTGTTTATTCTGCCTCCCAAAAATCGGAATAGAAAGCGATCAAAAAATGTCACGTGCCTGAAAATGGCACCAATAACAACGTCAAGTCATCCCGCAAAAAATGAGCCGTCACATGACTGTCTGCCAAAATCTGGAAAAATTATAGCTCTCAAAATATGGCGATGCAAAAACTAGATTTTACAAAAAATGCGTCTTTTAGTGTGTGACAGCTGTCAGTCATAAAAACCCCATATGATTCTGGCATTGCTGTAATCACACCGACCTGAAGAATAAAGTCGTCTAATCACTTATACCGCACAAGGAACGGCGTCAAAAATAAACTCTTGGGTTAGAATGGGGCTAAGGTTAGGGCTGGGTTTGGGGCTAGGGTTGTGCTGGGGCTAGGGTTGTGCTGGGGCTAGGGTTGTGCTGGGGCTAGGGTTGTGCTATGGTTAGGGTTGTGCTAGGGTTAGGGCTGGGGTTGGGATTTTTTTCAAAAGTAAGAAAAAAAGATGACGATATGGCGACTAGTGTTGAGCGCAAGTGCTCGCTACTTGAGTTTGCATCGGGTGCTCTGGTATGCATTGAGTATCGTGGGTATTTGAGTGACATGCTCGAGTCTCTGCCCCATATGCTTCGCGGCCAATAAAACTTTGCGGGGATTGCCTGCCATGCACGAGCGATCCCCGCATGTTTTTTTTTGGGTGTCTAATAACCGTGAAACATGCGGAGCAGGGACTCGAGCATGTCACTCGAGCACACGCTGTACATGGTGCATACCTGAGTACCCGATGCAAACTCAAGTAGCGAGCACTTGCGCTCAAGAATAATGACAACTTATTCAATATGATGACCTAATGTAAACAAATTCTGTGCCGTACCTCTGGGTTCAAAATGTTCACTATACACCTTAATAAAATCCTTGAGGGGTATAGTTTCCAAAATGGGGACACTTGTGGGGGAGCTCCACTGTTTAGGCACATCACGGGCTCTCCAAACGCGACATGGTGTCCGCTAACGAATTGAATGGAAAATCGGCTCAAATTATTAGCGGACCCCATGTTGCGTTTGGAGAGCCCCTGTGTGCCCAAACATTGGAGCTCCCTAACAAGTGACCCCATTTTGGAAACTAGACCCCCCAAGGCACCTATATAGATGCATAGTGAGCACTTGGAACCCCCAGGTGCTTCACAAATTGATTCGTAAAAATGAAAAAGTGAAAAAAAAACACTTTTTAATTTTTATGAATCAATTTGTGAAGCACCTGGGGTTCCAAGTGCTCACTATGAATCTAGATAGGTGCCTTGGGGGGTCTAGTTTCCAAAATGGGGTCACTTGTGGGGGAGCTCCAATGTTTGGGCACACAGGGACTCTCCAAATGCAACATGATATCCGCTAACAAATTGTCGGCTCAAATTGTTAGCGGACACCATGTTGCGTTTGGAGAGCCCCTCTGTGCCCAAACTTTGGAGCTCCCCCACAAGTGACCCCATTTTGGAAACTAGACCCCCCAAGGCACCTATCTAGATGCATAGTGAGCACTTGGAACCCCCAGGTGCTTCACAAATTGATTCGTAAAAATGAAAAAGTGAAAAAAAAAACACTTTTTCATTTTTATGAATCAATTTGTGAAGCACCTGGGGTTCCAAGTGCTCACTATGAATCTAGATAGGTGCCTTGGGGGGTCTAGTTTCCAAAATGGGGTCACTTGTGGAGGAACTCCAATGTTTGGGCACACAGGGACTCTCCAAATGCAACATGATATCCGCTAACAAATTGTCGGCTCAAATTGTTAGCGGACACCATGTTGCGTTTGGAGAGCTCCTGTGTGCCCAAACTTTGGAGCTCCCCCACAAGTGACCCCATTTTGGAAACTAGACCCCCCAAGGCACCTATCTAGATTCATAGTGAGCACTTGGAACCCCAGGTGCTTCGCAAATTGATTCATAAAAATGAAAAAGTGTTTTTTTTTTCACTTTTTCATTTTTACGAATCAATTTGTGAAGCACCTGGGGGTTCCAAGTGCTCACTATGCATCTAGAAAGGTGCCTTGGGGGGTCTAGTTTCCAAAATGGGGTCACTTGTGGGGGAGCTCCAAAGTTTGGGCACAGAGGGGCTCTCCAAATGCAACATGGTGTCCGCTAACAATTTGAGCCGATTTTCCATTCAATTTGTTAGCTGATACCATGCTGCATTTGGAGAGTCCCTGTGTGCCCAAACATTGGAGCTCCCCCACAAGTGACCCCATTTTGGAAACTAGACCCCCCAATGCACCTATCTAGATGCATAGTGAGCACTTGGAACCCCCAGGTGCTTCACAAATTGATTCGAAAAAATGAAAAAGTGTTTTTTTTTTCACTTTTTCATTTTTACGAATCAATTTGTGAAGCACCTGGGGGTTCCAAGTGCTCACTATGCATCTAGAAAGGTGCCTTGGGGGTCTAGTTTCCAAAATGGGGTCACTTGTGGGGGAGCTCCAAAGTTTGGGCACACAGGGCCTCTCCAAACCCAACATGGCGTCCGCTAATTATTCAAGCAAATTTTACAATCAAAAAGTCAAATGGCGCTCCTTCCCTTCCGAGCCCTGCCGTGCGCCCAAACAGTGTTTTTTCCCCAAATATTGGGTATCTGTGTGCCCAGGGGAAATTGCACAACAAATTTTGGGGTCAATTTTTTCTTGTTACCCCTGTGAAAATAAAAAAAATTGGGTCTAAAATAACATTTTTGTGAAAAAAGTTAAATGTTCATTTTTTTCTTCCACATTAAAAAAATTCCTGTGAAGCACCTGAAGGGTTAATAAAGTTCTTTAATGTGGTTTTGAGCACCTTGAGGAGTGCAGTTTTTAGAATGGTGTCAATTTGGGGTATTTTCTGTCATAAAGACCTCTCAAAGTGACTTCAAATGTGATGTGGTCCCTAAAAAAATGGTTTTGTAAATTTTGTTGGGAAAATGAGAAATCACTGGTCAACTTTTAACCCTTATAGCTCCCTAACAAAAAAAAATTTTGGTTCCAAAATTGTGCTGATGTAAAGTAGACATGTGGGAAATGTTATTTATTAACTCTTTTGTGTGACATATCTCTCTGATTTCAGGGCTTAAAAATTCAAATTTTGAAAATTGCAAAATTTTCAAAATTTTTGCCAAATTTCCGTTTTTTTCACAAATAAACGCAAGTGATATCGAAGAAATTTTTTCACAATCATGAAGTACAATATGTTGCGAAAAAACAATCTCAGAATCAGGGGGATCCGTTGAAGAGTTCCAGAGTAATTACCTCATAAAGTGACAGTGGTCAGAATTGTAAAAATTGGCCTGGTCATTAACGTGCAAACCACCCTCGGGGCTTAAGGGGATAAATTCAAAGGTGGTGGAGCTTGGTACAGATGGGCTACTACAATGAGTAACAGAAACTGCTACAGGCCCAAAATTATTTACTGGGCTAGATGCAGTAAAAAATTGCTAATAAATTCAAAGGTGGTGGAGCTTGGTACAGATGGGCTACTACAATGAGTAACAGACACTGCTACTATGCCCAAAAGGTTTTACTTGGCTAGGTGCAGTAAAAAAATGGTATTAGATACACAGGTGGTGTAGCTTGCAACACAGATAGGCTACTCCACTGACTAACACACACTGCAAGAGGCCCAAAAGGATTGGCTTAGTTAGATTTAGCCAAATGCTGTGAAATACACTTGCACAGCACTGGCACAGACCTGCCTGGCAAAAAGTGCTAGGAACTGCTGTAACCTAGCCCTTAAAAGGGCTGCAATTACATACTAGTCCCTACTCCCTAAACCTATCTGTCTATTTAAGAGAAAATTCGCTTGCAATTCACAGTTACACAATATAGCGCTAACAGCAGCAGCGGTGCCGTCTAACTCTCAGCTGCAGCAGTGAGAAAATGGTGGCGACGGGGAAAATGCCTGGGTCTTATAGGGCAAGGACAGGTGACATACACAGCCAATGACACATGCCCTTGCTTGTGTGAAAAAAAAGCACTTTGCTGCGTGTGTGCGCTGCTGATAGGCTGACAGACTGCACCGCCCCACTGTAAATGCGGGAAAGAAAAAAAATGGAGATCGGCATTATTTCTGCAGAGATCAATCCCCTGCTCCTCCCCCCGCCCGCTGTACACTGAAAATGTGTATTAACATTGATTAACAGTATTACTGTGAAAAAATCCAGTTACGATTTTGGTGCACGAACAGTTATCGAACATAACCTCGAACAGCCGGATTTTTTGCAAATCGTTCGGGTTCGTCGAACGGCTCGAACACCGCCCAAAACAGTTCGAATTTGAGATTGGCGAACAGTTTGAGTCGAACACCGCTCATCTCTAATCTTTATGTCAGTATATTATAGGTGGAAAAAAAGCTCAAATGTAAAAGTAACTGTATTAGCAAGTTACTAAAAACTAACTTCACAAAAAAAGTCACAATAACAACATAATAAGAAATAAACATTACAAAACAGACAATTGTGGTATGTTGGTAAGGCTAAGTGCCCACGATGCAGAAATGCTGCTTATTTTTTCTGCATATCCCTGGCAGGAAAAATGCATGCGGATTTTACATACGTTTTTCCTGCCAGGTAGAAGCGTTTGTCAAGTGTTTTTGCATGCATTTCTGCATGCTGGTTATCAAGCGCTTTTCCAAGCGATTTTAGCATCACTTGGAAAAGTGATTGACAACTTGGTCACATTATATAAATGCATGCAACCGGCATGGATTTATATAGTGTGAACAAGTTAATAGTTAAAAAAAGAATAAAAATGGTAAAAAAAAAACACATTATACTCACCTTCTGATGGCCCCCAGTCTCCTGTAGGGTGCGTCCTGGCTTCCCGGCGGCTCGCGATGGTGTAAAAGGACCTTCCATGACGTCATTTAGTCATGTGACAGGTCACGCGACCGCCGACATCAGAGGTCGCCTGACCTGTCACATGACTAAATGACATCATGGAAGGTTCTTTTACACCATCGCGAGCCGTCGGGAAGCCAGGACGCACCCTACAGGAGACCGGGGGCCATCAGAAGGTGAGTATATTGTATATTTTTTATTTTAAATTCTTTTATTTTAATAGGTTCTATGGTACTCGGGTCTGGAGGAGAGTTTCTTCTTCTCCAGACCCGGGTACCATCTGCACATTGAATCGCTTAATATCCACATGTGCACATGTACTCATGCGGATATTAAGCGATTCAATGCAAGTCAATGGTGGCAATTACGCCGTGTATCTGCAAAATTAATGGACATGCAGCGGATTTTTCCGCAATGATAATCCGCAGCGGAAATTTCCGCAGCATGTGCACAGCACATGCGGATTACTATTGGGGACCATGGGGCACGTATTACCAAGCTTTTTTAAGCATTTTCACTGCGGAAATTCTGCGGCAAAAACGTTTGAAAAACGCATAGTGGGCACGCAGCCTAACAAGCAGCAACCTGTACAATATAATAAACATGTTGTTTTCTATGGTGAAAGATAAAGGGCGTACATGCATATGGGACAATTATTTTTTTTCTGTATTTACCCCATTATCAATGTAATATTAATTGAATGTATTAATTTAATTACTTATGTGTTTAGCAAGATGGAGCCTAAAACGACTTCAGTAAAATAACAGTTATCGCTATAAATGAAGGAAAGAAAAGAAACGCCACTCACAGTTACTAACAGTAAAATGGTGAAATTGCAGAATATATCTATCTTTATATTTGAGTAAAAATGTGAAGATAATATATATTTTAATTTTATTAAACAAAACACATAAAATACAGCAAAAATCATGACAAAATTATATATATCTATTAGAGTTTGGTGGATCGATTCGCAGGACTCGAGTCCATCGGCCAGGTGAGTAGTCTCTGGCCGCTAGATGGGAGGCTTGCCTTACCTTTCACTATCCCCAGTGTGGCTTTTAATTAATGGTGCTAAAATGCTGTCATATGTGCCTCACTTTGCAATGATGACATCACATCAGCCTGGTTAATCAAAAGCTGTGACAGACATCATGAAAGTTAAGATTTTCTTAATCCTCCCATCCAGCAATCACAGAGCACTGACCGGGCTGATGTACTGGAGTCCTGCCAATTGATCCGCTCACTTCTAATATCTATATATTATATGTAATACATAGATTATAAATTATACTGTTTGTTCAAAAAAGTGAGGTCCAAAATTCCACATAAACCAAATACACCCATCGTAAGTGGCCATTGTAGCAAGCTACAAACAAATATTGGGGCTTAGCAACAACAGGCCACCAGTGCAACCATGTATTGGATATTGCAGCCATTATACCTATAATCTATTGAATATTGCAGCCATTATAATGTATTGAAAACGGCAGCCATTACACCTACAGGTGCATCTCACTAAATTTAAATATCATCAAAAAGTTCATTTATTTCAGTTTTTCAACACAAAAAGTGAAACTCCTATATTATATAGAGTCATTACAAACAGAGTGATCTATTTCAAGTGATTATTTCTGTTAATGTTGAGGATTATGGCTTACAGCCAATGAAAACACAAAAGTCATCATCTCAGTAAATTAGAATAATTTATAACACCAGCTTGAAAAATGTTTTTAAAATCCGAAATCTTGGCCTACTGAAATGAATGTTTAGTAAATGCCCTCAATACTTGGTCGAGGCTCCTTTAGCATCAATTACTGCATCAATGCGGCGTGGGATGGAGGAGATCAGCCTGTGGCACTGATTAGGTGTTATGGAAGCCCAGGTTGCTTTGATAGCAGCCTTCAGCTCGTCTGCATTGTTGGGTCTGGTGTCTCTCATCTTCCTCTTGACCATACCCTATAGATTCCTTATGGGGTTAAGGTCAGGTGAGATTGCTGGCCAATCAAGCACAGTGATACTGTTGTTTTTAAACCAGGTATTGGTACTTTTGGCAGTGTGGACAGGTGCCAAGTCCTGCAGGAGAATTAAATTTCCATCTCCAAAAAGCTTGTCAGCGGAGGGAAACATGAAGTGCTCTAACATTTCCTGGTAGACGGCTGCTCTGACTTTGGTCTTGATAAAACACAGTGGACCTACACCAGCAGATGACATGGCTCCCCAAACCATCACTGATTGTGGAAACTTCACACTAGACCTCAAGCAGCTTGGATTGTGTGCCTCTCCACTCTTCCTCCAGACCCTGGGACCTTGATTTCCAAATGAAATGCAAAATTTACTTTGCATTTACTTAGTGTGTCAATGACTGCCTTCTGGACATCTGTCAAATCAGCAGTCTTCCCCATGATTGTGGAGCATACTGAACCAGACTAAGGGACCTTTTTAAATGCTTAGGAAGCCTTTGCATGTGTTTTTTGTTAATTATTCTAATTTACTGAGGTAATGACTTTTGCGTTTTCATTGGCTGTAAGCCACAATCATCAACATTAACAGAAATAAACACTTGAAATAGATCACTCTGTTTGTAATGACTCTATAAAATATATGTGACGCGCCCCCTGGGCCAGTGTTGTTTGGGGGATACCCGGAGCCGGATCAGATGGGGGTTGTAGTCTCCGAGTGGCGGTGACCCGGTCCGTGCCCAGGGTGTCAAGCTCAGTGTGTGGCAGTCCTACAGATGTTGCTGGATGTTCTTTAGTGTCGACTACGCCACCCGTTGATTTGCGGTCAATACGGCCGCCGCTGCAGCAGGGTCCGCTGAGGCTGGTGGTGTGTGTGCAGCTTCTGGTAGTATAACCCCCAACGGGAGGGGTATAGCCTCAGGGGGTCAGTTGTAGAGGGTGGTGGTTGTGGTGGTGCAGTGAAGATGGTATTAAGACTCAGAGTCGGGCTGTGCAGTTCAGGGTTTTTACTTACTGCTGTTGTTCTGGTCACTCCGGCCTTGAGTGACCGCCCGAGCCGTGCTGCGTCCACCAGGTCCTGGACTCGGCCAACCCCCAGGTAATTCTGGAGCGTGATCCTGAGCTCCCTCTCTGGCGTTCCTTTTCTCTGGCCTTCCCCACCAGGGATCCACCTATGTCCGGCTCCCTCGGGTCTCTTGGTGGGTACACCTCTTCTGGGTTCCCTGACCCTATACTTGGTCTGCCTTCCTGGTGGATTTAGTGGGGGGTCGTGGCAGATCCTGCCCACAACCTCCGGTCTCTGGCTGAGGATTAGTGCCCTCCATCAGCTTGGGATCCGGTACCCTTGTGCCAACCCTTCACCCTGTTGCTTGTATTTGGGCTCTTGGGGTTCCCTCTTCTTCCCCTCTGGGTCCTTCTGACTCCTCTCTCTCTTCTTCCAGGACTGCTTGACCCTCTACAACAGACTGACTAGTAGCTGTCTGCCTGTCTGACTGTCTGACCCTGATCTAAGATGGTTCCCACCTTATATACTCCCTCTATGTGTGAGCTCAGGTGACCAGCACCCAATGAGCTCCTAGCATTACCCAGACTGCTCCCCCTATCTGCCCCTACACTACTGGGATGTTCCACCCCCCTCCCACTCCAGCCAGGGACAGACACTATCGTACCTGCACATAAACTGGTGGGAGTACCGTCGGTCTGTCCCCCGGAAATGGGATGTATGTAGTGTATGCAGCCTACTGAGCTCAGTTCCACACTCCATCCTTACCCGGGAGTGGAATATCACACCTCTGGCTTGAGGTGCAATACCCCTGTAGCAGCCGAATCCTCAGGGTGCTACATTCCCCCCTGGTAAATCACAGCACGTCCTCGGGCTGTAAGAGAATAAAAACATCAAACATACAAATTTTTATCATAAAACATAAACATATAAAACAATATATATATCATCATAAACTTTTCATAAATAACATTCTTGTTCCTCCGGCCACGGTGCAACTTGTGACCGGGTAAAGTGCGACAGTCTCTTCAAGAAAAACAACAGTTTCCTATAAAACCGGTAGGGGGCGCCTTAGAAAGCGCAACTATATACAAGGGGATATGGCCGCTCTCAGTCCTCGGCCAGGTATAAGGAAGGAATGACCGCTCTCAGTCCTCGGTCAGTGGGATTAAGGGAAATACAGATTAACAGTTTACACTTGTCCCAACGGGGACATATTTAAAGCAGCAACAGTTCACTGTACCCCGACGGGTAACTATTTACAGTCTCTTTACCGTACTTTAACGACGGCGTCCTCCTGCTCTTTCTTTATCTTCAGACCCGTCCGGGTCCTCTTGCTCCTCCTCACACCGCAGCTCCTCCTCCATCAGGCGATGCACATGGAGGGCGTAGGGTCCTTTGGCACATTTGTGCCGAGTGAACGTGACCTCGTCCCCTACGTACAGGTCACGACCTCTGTGTCCCTCCGGCAGATGGCTTTCTACGTCTCTGCGGGTTACAAAGACGTCGCCGGGGGTATGATGGTCTCTTATGAAGCCCCACCCATGCTGCAGGTTGAATTTAATCACAGTCCCAGTGGTACGGGGACCATGAGCTGCACGTTGGTTCCTCCTGGTCCGGCTCTTCTGCCCTGCGCTCTGTTCCTGCAGCCGCTGCTCACGGATTCGCCTCTCTTTCCGTTCTTGCTCAAAGTCTGCCAACTGCTGGCGGCAGCACTCCACTCGCTCTGCTGCGGCTGCCCGCGTTTCTTGAGTGAACCCCATGAGGTCTCCTCCGGTGGGGTCCCACTCGAATTGTGCTTCTTCTAGCGGGAGCGGGGTTCTCCTGACGGGCTTCGGAGCCGGAATCAGGGGCTCGCACAGGGGCCTTGCTCTTTGGAGTTCCAGTTGGTAGTACTCCTGGGGCCATACAAAGGGCTGCCCATCCGGGCACGTGTGCTGGGCAAATAGATCTTCGCCCAGGTGCGGCACTCGAGATGTTGAGGGCGCGTTGATGGTAGCGGCGCCCGGGTTGACCAAGCCTTGCGACCAGGCTTGGGGCACCCTAAAGGTAAAGGGCACCGTAAGGACGGCGGCGCCCGGGGTTACTCGGCCCTGCGACCAGGCCGGTGGCTCCGCGGAGGAAGGGGGCGCTGTTGGAATTGCGGCGCCCGGAGGTACTAGACCTTGCGACCAGGCCGTTGGTATTTCCTGTTTGGTCGCGCTCAGGGTCGAGGCGTGTGACGTCACAGGGGTCGCGGCCGCGGCTTCTACTTGAGGCCTAGTCCGGCACGGTGACGATGCAGCGACGGGCACGGCAGGGGGAATTTCGGGCTCTGCGACGGGGAGCTGGGACAGGTACACGGTTTCTCGGCTCGGGGTAGAGACGTCCCCTTTACCTGCCTCCGTCCGTTCAGCTCCCTCCTCGGCGCTGTCTCCGGCCTTCACTCCTCCTGCACCATCCTCAGAGGCGGGCTGTCTCCTCGTCTCGGGTGGCGTGCTGCACCTGGGCCATCCTCCGTGCGAGGCCCTCCAGCGCGGTCTGTTTACACTCCCGGTCTCGGGGGAGCTGTGCCAGGATCTCCACTAAGCCTAGTGGGGTTGTTGCTTGCAGCAGGCTCCTGACCACTGGGTCGGTGCTGCCTGTCTCTCCCTCCATCTCCGGGTACGCTTTCTCTGGACTCCTCTCCAGACTTCTTGTCTCCGGGTGCGCTCTCTCCAGACTCCTCCAGGCTGCACCCATCTTCGTTTTTTTTTTTTTCAGTCTCCGCCCACATTGAGGGTGGTCCCGGGGCAACTTTGTGATTGTCAGCTCCAGGGGCAGTTCTCTTACACTGATGGACACTTCCAGCATCACAGTCTCTGTTGGTGGGCGCGGTTTCCGCTTTTGGCGCCATTCTTCGACCTGGCCCACGATGGGAGGTGGCCTCTTGCCACCCTCTGGCACGCCCATAATGGCGTCCGCTCTTCCAAGGCGGGAAATCTTTGGGAATGGCGGGAATCGTCTCCCAGTGGCGGGAAGCTCCATGGATGGCGGGAAAAAGCTGCAAATGGCGGACAACCGGCGGGAATCGACCTGTGATGGGGTCCGTTGGCGGGGACCCTCCGGAACCGGCGGGAGACTTCTTTTTGAGGTAACGATGAACTTTTCTTCAGGCACGCAGTACCCGGTTGTTGCGGGCACGTAATCCTGCCGACTACGCCAAAGTTGACGCGCCCCCTGGGCCAGTGTTGTTTGGGGGATACCCGGAGCCGGATCAGATGGGGGTTGTAGTCTCCGAGTGGCGGTGACCCGGTCCGTGCCCAGGGTGTCAAGCTCAGTGTGTGGCAGTCCTACAGATGTTGCTGGATGTTCTTTAGTGTCGACTACGCCACCCGTTGATTTGCGGTCAATACGGCCGCCGCTGCAGCAGGGTCCGCTGAGGCTGGTGGTGTGTGTGCAGCTTCTGGTAGTATAACCCCCAACGGGAGGGGTATAGCCTCAGGGGGTCAGTTGTAGAGGGTGGTGGTTGTGGTGGTGCAGTGAAGATGGTATTAAGACTCAGAGTCGGGCTGTGCAGTTCAGGGTTTTTACTTACTGCTGTTGTTCTGGTCACTCCGGCCTTGAGTGACCGCCCGAGCCGTGCTGCGTCCACCAGGTCCTGGACTCGGCCAACCCCCAGGTAATTCTGGAGCGTGATCCTGAGCTCCCTCTCTGGCGTTCCTTTTCTCTGGCCTTCCCCACCAGGGATCCACCTATGTCCGGCTCCCTCGGGTCTCTTGGTGGGTACACCTCTTCTGGGTTCCCTGACCCTATACTTGGTCTGCCTTCCTGGTGGATTTAGTGGGGGGTCGTGGCAGATCCTGCCCACAACCTCCGGTCTCTGGCTGAGGATTAGTGCCCTCCACCAGCTTGGGATCCGGTACCCTTGTGCCAACCCTTCACCCTGTTGCTTGTATTTGGGCTCTTGGGGTTCCCTCTTCTTCCCCTCTGGGTCCTTCTGACTCCTCTCTCTCTTCTTCCAGGACTGCTTGACCCTCTACAACAGACTGACTAGTAGCTGTCTGCCTGTCTGACTGTCTGACCCTGATCTAAGATGGTTCCCACCTTATATACTCCCTCTATGTGTGAGCTCAGGTGACCAGCACCCAATGAGCTCCTAGCATTACCCAGACTGCTCCCCCTATCTGCCCCTACACTACTGGGATGTTCCACCCCCCTCCCACTCCAGCCAGGGACAGACACTATCGTACCTGCACATAAACTGGTGAGAGTACCGTCGGTCTGTCCCCCGGAAATGGGATGTATGTAGTGTATGCAGCCTACTGAGCTCAGTTCCACACTCCATCCTTACCCGGGAGTGGAATATCACACCTCTGGCTTGAGGTGCAATACCCCTGTAGCAGCCGAATCCTCAGGGTGCTACATATGCGTTTCACTTTTTGTATTGATGAACTGAAATTAATTAACTTTTTGATGACATTCTAATTTAGTGAGATGCACCTGTATCATCTGAGACTTCTCTATAGATATATTTTTATACATAGAAATGAACATTAAAGGCTATGTCAGAAGGTTTGTGTTATGTAATCTGAGAGCAGCATAATTTATAGGTTGAGACACTGGTTTCAGCGATGTATCATTTACTAGGATGTGTACTGTTGTTTCAATTCAATATGTGTTTTATCAGCAGGAGATAAAAAACACTTTATCACTGCCAGACTAGCTACTCACATGCCTTCTGGTCTAATTACGCCCCCAGCACTGATTAGAAGCTTTCTGTCAATATACAATGAACATAGAGCAATATTTTTTGAGTGGGGTTAGCTTCCAGGCCACTGCTACATGTACAGCAGAAAAAAATTGAATGTATCACAACTGCTGCATCCTCTAAATTAAGTGATACATCACTGGAATCAGGCACTCTTTTCCTAAATTATGCTGCTCTCAGATGAAGTAGCAAAAGCATATGGACAAATTCGCTTTAAGTGTAGTTACCTTTTTATTGCATATATGAAGGCAGGTCCGTATTTGCCACTAGGCACTTGAGGGCGGATGCCTAGGGCGGCTGGTTGCAGTTGGCGGCGCCACCATGTAGAAAGACTTTTTTTTAAATTCCTCTCCTATTCTTACCTCCACTGGATTGGGTATGAAAACCACCTTCTTTATTTGTGGGGGGGGGGGGGGTGGTACATGGGAAGAGGACCACCGATCAGCTCCCTGCCCTGATGGACGAAGATAAATGAGGTGAAGGACCTGAGAAGATGTCATGCCAATGTAACTCCTATGGGTGGAGCAATGCTTTAGAATAACATGTGAATTATTTTCCCAGGCAGGAAGCTACATAAGAGGCAGTGGTGACAGGTAATAAGGGAACAGGGGTGCCTGGCATCGCAGGCTGTGTGTGGGGGTACATATGGTGGTGCAGGCTATAGGTGGGGGTACATGAGGTGCAGGGTACATATGGGGGGTGCAGGCTACATGTGAGGGTACATATTGGGTTGCAGGATACGTTAGGGGGTACATATGTGGGTGCAGGCCATATTTGGGAGTACATATGGGGTACAGGCTACATGTGGGGGTATATACAGTACAGACCAAAAGTTTGGACACACCTCATTTAAACATTTTTCTGTATTTTCATGAAAATTGTACATTCACACTGAAGGCATCAAAACTATGAATTAACACATGTGGAATTATATACTTAACAAAAAAGTGTGAAACAACTGAAAATATGTCTTATATTCTAGGTTCTTCAAAGTAGCCACCTTTTGCTTTAATGACTGCATTGCACACTCTTGGCATTCTCTTGATGAGCTTCAAGAGGTAGTCACCAGAAATGGTCTTCCAACAATCTTGAAGGAGTTCCCAGAGATGCTTAGCACTTGTTGGCCCTTTTGCCTTCACTCTGCGGTCCAGCTCACCCCAAACCATCTCGATTGGGTTCAGGTCTGGTGACTGTGGAGGCCAGGTCATCTGGCGTAGCACCCCATCACTCTCCTTCTTGGTCAAATAGCCCTTACACAGCCTGGAGGTGTGTTTGGTGTCATTGTCCTGTTGAAAAATAAATGATGGTCCAACTAAACGCAAACCGGATGGAATAGCATGCCACTGCAAGATGCTGTGGTAGCCATGCTGGTTCAGTATGCCTTCAATTTTGAATAAATCCCCAACAGTGTCACCAGCAAAGCACCCCCACACCATCACACCTCCTCCTCCATGCTTCATGGTGGGAACCAGGCATGTAGAGTCCATCCGTTTACCTTTTCTGTGTCGCACAAAGACACGGTGGTTGGAACCAAAGATCTCAAATTTGGACTCATCAGACCAAAGCACAGATTTCCACTGGTCTCATGTCCATTCCTTGTGTTCTTTAGCCCAAACAAGTCTCTTCTGCTTGTTGCCTGTCCTTAGCAGTGGTTTCCTAGCAGCTATTTTACCATGAAGGCCTGCTGCACAAAGTCTCCTCTTAACAGTTGTTGTAGAGATGTGTCTGCTGCTAGAACGCAGTGTGGCATTGACCTGGTCTCTAATCTGAGCTGCTGTTAACCTGCGATTTCTGAGGCTGGTGACTCATATAAACTTATCCTCAGAAGCAGAGGTGACTCTTGGTCTTCCTTTCCTAGGGCGGTCCTCATGTAAGCAAGTTTCTTTGTAGCGCTTGATGGTTTTTGCAACTGCACTTGGGGACACTTTCAAAGTTTGCCCAATTTTTCGCACTGACTGACCTTCATTTCTTAAAGTAATGATGGCCACTCGTTTTTCTTTACTTAACTGATTTTTTCTTGCCATAATACAAATTCTAACAATCTATTCAGTAGGACTATCAGCTGTGTATCCACCTGACTTCTGCACAACACAACTGATAGTCCCAACCCCATTTATAAGGCAAGAAATCCCACTTATTAAACCTGACAGGGCACACCTGTGAAGTGAAATCCATTTCCGGTGACTACCTCTTGAAGCTCATCAAGAGAATGCCAAGAGTGTGCAAAGCAGTCATCAAAGCAAAAGGTGGCTACTTTGAAGAACCTAGAATATAAGACATATTTTCAGTTGTTTCACACTTTTTTGTTAAGTATATAATTCCACATGTGTTAATTCATAGTTTTGATGCCTTCAGTGTGAATGTACAATTTTCAAAGTCATGAAAATACAGAAAAATCTTTAAATGAAAAGGTGTGTCCAAACTTTTGGTCTGTACTGTATGTGGTTGCAGGCTACATGTGGGGGTACATATGTGTGGTGCAGGCTATATTTGGTGGTACATATGGGGTTGCAGGCTATATGTGGGGGTACATATTGGGGCTGCAGGCTACATGTGGGGGTACATATGGGGTGCAGGCTACATGTGGGCTACATATGTGGGGTGCATGCTACATATGGGGGTTCATATGGGGTGCAGGGAACATATGGGATGAAGGCTATACGTGGGGATACATATGGGGGTGTAGGCTATGTGTTGGGGTACATATGGGGTTACAGGCTACATGTGGGTATATATGTGGGATGCAGGATATATCTGGGGGTACATTTGTGGGGGCAGATTAAATGTAGAGGAGCATATGGGGGCTGCAGGCTACATGTTGGGGTATATATGGGGGGCAGGCTACATATGGGGGTACATAAGGTGTGCAGGCTGCATGTGGGGATACATATGAGGGTGCAGGCTACATGTGGGAGTACATATGGGGTTGCAGACTACATGTGGGGATACATATGAGGGTGCAGGCTACATGGGGGAGTACATAAGGGGGTGCAGGCTACATGTGGGGGTACATATGAGGGGTGCAGGCTACATGTGGGGTACATATGGGGGTGCAGGCTACATGTGGGGGTACAAGCTACATATGGGGGTGCAGAGTACATATGGGGGTGCAGGTTACATGTGAGGGTACATATTGGGTTGCAGGCTACATTAGGGGGTACATATGGGGGTGCAGGCTATATTTGGGAGTACATATGGGGTACAGGCTACATGTGGGGGTATATATGTGGTTGCAGGCTACATGTGGGGGTACATATGTGGGGTGCAGGCTATATTTGGGGGTACATATGGGGTTGCAGGCTATATTTGGGAGTACATATGGGGTACAGGCTACATGTGGGGGTATATATGTGGTTGAAGGCTACATGTGGGGGTACGTACCGTATGTGAGGTGCAGGCTATATTTGGGGTACATATGGGGTTGCAGGCTACATGTGGGGCTACATATGTGGGGTGCATGCTACATATGGGGGTTCATATGGGGTGCAGGGAGCATATGGGGTGAAGGCTATACATAGCGATACATATGGGTGTGCAGACTATGTGTGGGGGTACATATGGGGTTGGAGGCTACATGTGGGGGTATATATATGGGATGCAGGCTATATGTGGGGGTACATTTGGGGGATGCAGATTAAATGTGGAGGAACATATGGGGCTGCAGGCTACATGTTGGGGTACATATGGGGGGCAGGCTACTTATGGGGGTACATATGGTGGTGCAGGCTACATGTGGGGGTAGATATGGTGGTGCAGGCTACATGTGGGAGTACATTTGGGGGTGCAGGCTACATGTGGGGGTACATATGAGGCGTGCAGGCTACATGTGGGGTACATATGGGGTGCTGGCTACATGTGGGGGTTCAGGGTACATATGGGGTGCAGGCTACATTTGGGAGTACATGGGGTGCAGGCTACATGTGAGGTACATATGGGGGTGCAGGCTACATGTGGGGGTACAAGCTACATATGGGCGTGCAGGGTACATATGGGGGTGCAGGTTACATGTGGGGATTCATGTGTGGGGTGCAGGCTATATGTGGGGGTATATATGGGGGTGCAAGCAACATGTGGGGGTACATATGGGGGGAGGATATATTTAGGGGTACATATGGAGGTGCAGACTACATGTGGGGGTACAAGCTACATATGGGGGTACATGCTACATGTAGGGGTACATATGGGTTGCAGGTTACATGTGGGGATTCATGTGTGGGGTGCAGGCTATATGTGGGGGTATATATGGGGGTGCAGGCTACATGCGGGAGTACATATGAGGGGTGCAGGCTACATGAGGGGGTACATATGGGGGGTGCAGGCAACATGTAGGGGGTACATATGGGTGGTGCAGGCAACATGTGGGGGTACATAAGGGGGTGCAGACTACATGTGGTGGTGCAAACTACATTTGGGTGCATATAGTGGGTGCATGCTACATGCGGGGGTACATATGGTGGTACAGGCTACATGTGGGGGTACATATGGGTGGTGCAGGATATATGTGGGGATACATATGGGGGTGCAGGATATATATGGGAGTACATGGGTGCAGGCTATATGTGGGGCTACATATAAGGATGCAGGCTGTATGTGGAGGGTACATATGGGGGTGCAGGCTATATTTGAGGATACATATGGGGGTGCAGGCTATATGGGCAGCACGGTGACTGTGGTTAGAACTGTTGCTTTGCAGTGCTGGGGTCCTGCGTTCAAATCACATTAAGGACATCTGCGAGGAGTTTGTATGTTCTCCCCGTGTTTGTGTGGGTTTCCTCCAGATTCTCCAGTTTCATCCCACACTTCAAAGACATACTGATAGGGAATATCAATTGTGAGTCTCAATGGGGACAGCGATGATGATGTCTGTAAAGTGCTACGGAATATGATAGTGCTATATAAGTCATGCATAATAAATAAATAAAATATATGTGGGTGTGCAGGCTATATGTGGGGGTATATATGGGGATGCTGGCTGTATGCAGGAGTACATATGGGGGTGCAACCCGTATGTGTGGGGAACATGGGAGTGCAGGCTGTATGTAGAGGGACATGGGAGTGCAGGCTGTATGTGTGGGGGACATGGGAGTACAAGCTGTATGTGGTGCTACATGGGGTGTGGACTGAAAAGCACTCCTTAGTGGAGCTGAAGATACTAGGATTTTTACTGTAGACAGTGAGGGGGAGTGGTATTTATTGAGGGCACAATATGGAGGAAGTAGAGTGTGAAGAGGGTGCACGGTATGGAGAGGGGGCATTGAAGATGGGGACAGTTTGGAGGCTATATTTTATAACGCAGGTACAGTGTGTAGGGCGGACAGTGTATAGACCATAGTTGTTAAGGGAGGATGGTTCGACAGTTATTGTTCATAATGAAGGACAGTGTGGCAGCCATAGTTCATGGGGGAGGGATGGGGTGGCATTATAGTATATAAGGGTGGTAATATTTTATAGGAGAGAAGGTCATGTATCTCAAGAGGGAAAGTGTTGGTGTCCCTTTTTGGGCAGAGAGCACAGTAAGGAGCAATTATTTATTTAGACCACACAGCATTGACAGTGGAAACTGTCACAACGTGTACCAGATACATGGACGTGTGAAAGAGCCCTTAGTCTGACTTATCAGTACGGGGCGTGACCACTTAGCAGCATGAACACCAAATACGGCTCTGTCTGAATGTTTGGCTTACTCATTTATAATTTATAAAAATTGGTGTTTCCATCCACACACTTTCCTGCCCACATAATTAGTATTGTACAGCTGCTATTATATGACCTATACCGTATATTTGTCCCATCTTTTCATGAATTAATCTTGTTCTTATTGAAATCATATATTTTAATATTCATTCAAACAAATGTAGATCTTTTCATAGAGCATTGTATTATCACTCTTTTGATACCAGAGGAATTTTTGACCAGGTTATGGTATTAGTATAAACACAAGTAGTCTGATTTAGCCCCACTGAATGTGTATATACAGTATTTGAATGTGTTCTTTTGTATGAGTGTCTGTATGTGTGCATGTACAGGTGAATCTCACTAAATTAGAATATCACCAAAAACTTAATTTATTTCAGTTCTTCAATACAAAAAGTGAAACTCATATATTATATAGAGTCATTACAAACAGAGTGATCTATTTCAAGTGTTTATTTCTGTTAATGTTGATGATTGTGGCTTATACAATCAACACAAAACACAAAAATCATTATCTCAGTAAATTTGAATAATTAACAAAAAACACCTGCAAAGGCTTCCTGAGCATTTGATAAGGTCCCTTAGTCTGTTTTAGTAGGCTCCACAATCATGGGGAAGACTGCTGACTTGACAGATGTCCAGAAGGCAGTCATTAACACACTAAGTAAATGCAAAGTAAATATTGCATTTCATTTGGAAATCAAGGTCCCAAAGTCTGGAGGAAGAGTGGAGAGGCACACAATCCAAGCTGCTTATGGTCTAGTGTGAGGTTTCCACAATCAGTGATGATTTGGGGGGCCATGTCATCTGCTGGTGTAGGTCCACTGTGTTTTATCAAGACCAAAGTCAGAGCAGCCGTCTACCAGGAAATGTTAGAGCACTTCATGCTTCCCTCTGCCGACTAGCTTTTTGGAGATGAAAATTTCATTCTGCAGCAGGACTTGGCACCTGTCCACACTGCCAAAAGTACCAATACCTGGTTTAAAAACAACAGTATCACTGTGCTTGATTGGAGAATATATGGGGTATTGTCAAGAGGAAGATGAGAGACAGCAGACCCAACAATGCAGACAAGCTGAAGGCAGCTATGACATGGCTCCCCAAACCATCGCGGATTGTGGAAAATTCACACTAGACCCCAAGCAGCTTGGATTGTGTGCCTCTGCACTCTTCCTGCTGACCCCGGGAGCTTGATTGATGATGTTCTAATTTAGTGAGATGCACCTGTATGTGTTTTTACAATTTTTTTTATTAAACTTTCAGTTATTTTTATATTTTTGTTCCAGGAATAGAAAACTGCCCAAGTTCAAAGCATCTTTAACTCTTCTCCTAGATCTGAGCAATTACAACACATCTAGATAACATTGTACCATAAAGAAAGTTAACAAAGGTTTTGGTACAGATCCAAATACATTGAGATAAAGCATTGACAGTATTATTGATTTTGCACTGGCACACATTGTCATTTGCTAGGAGCAAACTCTATTCAAGTCTGTCCAATCAATGTTGATGTCAAACACACTAAGTTAATTCATTCAAGTCCTTGAAAAATATGTAAAACATAGCTTTGCAAAGAATGTCTGTGCACATATTTGTTTTCACATTGACATGCGATAACACATAAGGAAATCTTTTGCAATTTCTATCTGTATTCTCTGTTTCTTCTTTTATATAGTGCTGTCTCTGCATTGTATTGTATTTTTTTAGGTGTTGCTTGGATAATATGGGTTCTGCTTTCCTGTTTGCTGATGAAGCTTGAGAATAAAATGTTTGAGAAATTGACTAGCAAATTCAAACAATCAAACAATTTGCAATTCGATTTGCATGAATCACCAAAAATGCCTGCCACCATCTTACAGAATGCAGAAGAATATATCAGCCAGAGAAGGTTTATTTGATGGTGAGGGAGACTACCTCTTAATGTCTTACAGCTATCGCATTACATGGTACAGCACAGCCAACCAGGTGGGGCTATCATTCACTTTATAAAAATTGAGGTAGGGAGTGCAGTAACGATTTTGTGATGAATCTGGATAGTGTAAGGACGTCACAGCTCACAACTTTGCAATACAGACACGGAGAGAACGCCTTAAAAAAACGTAATGAATACTAAAGATAGTATGTGATAACATATCAGTGAAGAACAGTTACAGTCCGTTAGCCCATAGCCATATATGTTGAGGTCACTTTGATATTACTAATAATTTCAAATTATTGAATCAAACCACTGCAAATCGACCTTGCATCAAATTTCAATGCAATTCACAGGTCCCAGTGAACTTGAGCAATTTGCAGTTTAATTTACACGGTTCGCCAAAAAAAAGCCTGGGACCATTTCACAACTGCCAAAAATTGCAGAATTCCAGAAAGTTGGCTCACATGACATCAGCGTGGCCATGCAGACCAGTTTGTGAATGACAATACAAACCTAATTCCAAACAAGTTCAAACACTGTGGAAAATGTAAAGAAAACAAGAATACAATGAATTGGAAATTTCTTATAGCCATATTTTACTCACAATAGAACATTGAACACGATCAGAAATTGAGAGTAAGACATTTTTACATTTCATTTGAAATCATTACAGCATTTAGAAATTGTTGTCGGCAACACATCTCAAAAACTTCATAATCTAAACTTCTTATGCAAAGCCATGCTGTTTTGACGGATGTTGTACGTGATTTAGCATTATCTTGATAAAATTTGTAAGGCCTTCCCCGAAATAGACATTGTCTGGATAAATTTGAACTGGGCACTGATAACAAGCTGGATGGTTGCACTCCTCTTCAGTCCAAAGGACATAGCTTCTGTGGTTTCCTTAAAGAATTTTGTTTTATCTGACCACAGAACAGTTTTCCATTTTGCCTCAGTCCATTTTAAAGAAACCCTCTTATGAACTTTTTTTTCCTGTAAACCTGTGTATCTATTTATGTACTGTAGTGTAAGTGTGTTAATATGCTCACCTACCGCCATCTTCTTCAGGATCCAGTGCTGTTCTGCTCTTCTTCTGCATGACGTTACCCCTCTTCAGACTCTCCAGGTCACAAGGCGCTTTGCGTGACCCCCGAATGACTTTTATAATATAGGCCTATGGAGCACAAAAACAAACATTGTAAAAGAGAGTTTGGGCTTACTCATAGAGCATAGAGCGAGTTTGATAGACTGAACTGCTGTGATGTCACTGAGAAGAGGATCAGAATGGCGCTGGTTAGTGGAGATGGCGGTGGTAGGTGAGTATATTACCTTACACTACAGTACATACACATATAAATATGTTTATCAAAAAAAAATCATAAGGGCTTCTTTACCTGAGATTTGGCCCAAAGAAGCCATCAGCATTTTCAGAGGATAAGTTCATCAGAATTAGAAACCGCAAAATGACAGCACCTCAAATAACAGTCATGATAAATGGTGCACAGACATTAAGTAGCAGACATCACAACATTACTTGTCCAGAGGAGTTTGTTAGAAGCAGGCCTTTATGGTCATATTACTACAAATAATCCATTATTGAGGCCCACAAACAAAATGAAGAGACTTGTTTGAGCTTAGTAACACAAAGACTAGACATTAGATCAAAGGATTGGAAAGTGTAAGACAGTGGGGGTGTTTTGCTTATGACATTATTGATGATTTATTCCAGATTAAAGGCACATTTAACAAGCATGACCACCACAGAATTCTGTAGTGACTTGCCATTACATCTGGTTTGCACTTAACATGATCATTAGTGATGAGCGAGTATGCTCACTACTGCTCCGTGCTCGCCCGAGCATCTCACTGCTCGAGATGCTCGGAGCTCGCTGAGTATTTCCGGGGTTGCTCGGTGAGAGCTCGGGTCCCCTGCCTGTATGTTTGGCGCTCTTTAGAGAGCCAATCAACATGCAGGGATTGCCTGCCACTCATTGTAATGCCGCAGCCATGGTGGTTGTAGAATTACAGTGATTGGATGGCCGCACAGCTTCATCAGGTCTATATCAGACCTGACGCCGCTGTGCTCGTCACAGTCACTCCAGAATCAGGCAGAGTAGGGAGAGGTGCTGCTGCGTCGGGGAGAGATTTGCTTGTGTATTAGGTAGTGTAGGGAGAAAAACCGTACATTACACATATCCATCTTAACAAACAGTCCTTTTGAGGACGAACTAATCCATCTGCATAGATATCAGGCAGGCAGGGTGTATAGGCAGGCAGTGTATATAGCAGACTGCAGTGAATATAGAACAAGAGGCTCCATTCCAATTCTGCCTTCTGCTGCTGTTAGATATTTCTATACAAACGCTCAGGTCTCAGGGGCCAGGAATACTTTTTTTTGGATCTTAATCCTCATTATTTGCTTTAAAAGCAATCCAGAGAACACTGTTTTTCTGCGCCATTTGCTTGTTGGCACTGCAGAATACAGCCAGGTCCTTTCCATATTACAGCGATAGAAATCCAGTTATTCCAAACTGTGTTTTCTCCGTCACACAGATCACATATACGTTTTCAGAAAATACTGGCATTTTTGGCCTCCATTCCAATTTTTTTTCACTGTGTCAGCGAAGTTTTTGACACCGGTTTGCTGTTCAAACTAGTTACCTACAGGCCAGGTATTTAAAACTCTGTTTTCTCTGTCACACGGATCGCATATACATTGTCAGAAAATACCGCCGTTTCTGGCCTCCATTAAAAATTTCCTTCAGTGTGTCAGTGAAACAATTCACACCAGTTTGCTGTTCAAACTAGTTACCTACAGGCCAGGTATTTAAAACTCTGTTTTCTCCATCACACGGTTAACATATAAGTACGCTCCAAACTCAGTCATTTGTAGTGAGAGTGGAAGATACTGTCCTCCATTTAAAATAGGCAAGGCAAGTGGCAAAGGACGGGGAACTGGACGTGATGGTGATAGTGCATGCAAAGGCCGAGGACATGGCCGTGGGCAAGCTGAAATTGTGCCACATCAAACACCCACATCTTCTCGCCCGACCTTCCTGTCCCAATTTCTAGGGGACCTCAGCACAACACTATTGAACCCAGGCAGTGTCAAAAGGTTGTTGGTTGGAAAGTGGATAATGCTTCCAGTCACTTAGCCACCACCACCACCACCCTGTCTTCCACACGGTCAAGTCTCAGTAGCCGTGAATATGGGCCGCAAATTCCTCACCCTGATCCTCCTTCCTCCCACCATGCCGAGTGCCCGGAGGCAACTGATCCCACACTTGGACACTCTGAAGAGCTGTTCACTTTTCCATTTATAGATTCGGGCCTCTCGTCCGGTCCACTTGAAGTTGGGCAAGAGGAGATTGCATGTAGTGATGCCCAAATATTTGAGCAGCCACGGTCACACGAAGGCGACGGTGGGAAAGTGTCACAAAAGGTGGATGATGATGAGACACAATTGCCAGAAAGTCAGGAGGAGGACCAGGGTGCGGAAGTGTAAGATGAGATGGTGGACGATATAGTAACTGACCCAACCTGGCAGGAGGACATGCAGAGCAAGGACAGCAGCACACAGGGAGAGGGAGACAGAGCACCCCAACAGGCAGGAAGAAGCAGTGTGGTAGCCGCAGACAGAAGGCAGGCAACCATTCCCCGTAACACCAACACGAAGGAAGTTGCCAGTACAACTCTTAGGTCTTCCTGAGTCTAGTTGTTTTTTAAAGACTCTGCCGATAACCCCAAAAAGGCCATTTGCACCACGTGCCAGGCCAGCATCAGCAGGGGTGGCAAAACGACCAGCCTGACCACCACCAGCATGATCAGGCACATAGCAGCAAAGCACCCGACTTTGTGGGCCGAACCCCAGGGTCCAGGAACAGTGTCTGCGGGTGGCACCATTGCTTCTTCCGCTGTTGTGCATGCAAGCCAATCCCCTGTCAATGGTACATGCGAAGATGCCTCCTGCCCTGCACCAGTTGTTGCACACTCTCAAGTAGCATCAGGAAGCACGTCCATGTCCTTGTCCCAGCGCAGTGTTCAGTTGTCCATACCCCAGTCCTTGGAATGCAAGCACAAATATGCAGCCAATGCCCCACAGGCCACACTACTAAAATCTCACATTTCACAACTGCTTGTGCTCAAAATGTTGCCTTTTAGGCTCATGGAGATGGAATCATTCCACAACCTGATGGAGGCGGCAGTTCCTCGGATCTTGGGATGGAACAAGTCCTCCCGACGCCCAGGATTGCGGGCCCTAGGTCAATCAGGGTTGCCCCCACGGTCTACAGCTCCTGCACCTCATACTCCTCAACCACCCCCTCCTCTTCAGCCTCCATCTCCGAAATGACCACATCAGTCACAAGCTGGAAGCACTGCAGCACTGCCTCGGCCAAGCGACAAGAGGCTGTGCTGAAGCTAATATGCTTATGTGACAAATCGCACAGAGTTGTGGACAGCTCTGAAAGAGCAGGTAGATCTGTGGCTCACACCGCTGAACCTACAGCCAGGCATGGTCATGTGTGACAATGACCGGAACCTGATGGCGGCTCTGAGGCGAGGCGAGCTCATACATGTACTATGCCTGGCTCATGTGCTTAACCTTGTGGTTCAGCGGTATCTCAAATCCTACCCGGAGCTGCTAGATCTGCTTGTTAAAGTACGCCACCTATGTGCCCATTTTAGAAAGTCAGCTACAGCTTCCACCGCCCTTGCCGTGCTTCCGCTGCGTTTGCAGTTTTCAGCTCACCGACTCATCTGTGATGTCCCCAAGCATTGGAACTCTACATTGCAGAAGTTGGGACGGATTTGTGAGCAGCAGTTGGTTATTGTTGACTACCAGCATCACCAAGGCCATCCGTATTCAGTTCAGTCTCCACGCATAAGACCTCAGGAGTGGACATGGATGTCAGACATATGTACCATCCTCCAAAACTTTGAGGACTCCACCAAGATCTCTGACTCCCAGGTCACTGCTGTCAACAACGTTGTCAGAGTATTACGCCACTTTTACGGACTCACAATAAAACATACAAAAACAAAATCAAAATGGAAATGTGGAAACATATTTCCTGGGAAATATGTTGAGGAACATCCTTTCCAGGGTATATACTTGTATATAAGGCAAAATAAATAACCAAAACCAAAACTACTCATCCACACCTTGGGCTATGTTCACATTTAGCATTTTTGATGCGTTTTTTATTGCTTTCAACCAAGACAAATGCATTCACTGGGAAATGTCATTTTAACATTTTACAACCTTATCTGGCCATGTGGTGGGACACATCATCAGACACATGCATACAGTGCTGAAAAGACAAGAGAACAACATGGGGTAGACCCCTGGAAGCATCTCTGACTTCCAAGTCACTGCCTTAAAGTGTGCCCATCATAAGTGATCATTGGCGCATGCGAAGATGACTCCCGCTATGCAGCTGTCATTGCAGACTTGCAACAATCACCGTCCACATCCTTGTCCAGTTGTCCTTGTTCAGTTGTCCCTACCCCATTCCTTGGAATGCAAGCGCAAGTATGCAGCCAGCCACCCACCAACCCACAGGCTGCAATACTACACTGCAAATATTTTGATAGCTGTTTGCACTTGAAATGTAGCCTTTTAGGCTCGTGGAAGTTGAAGCTGTCCACAATCTTATGGCGGCGGCAACCGGGTATCCATACTCGGTCCCCAGCCACCACTATTTGTCCCGGTGTCGTCTCCGCCTTCTACAAGCACGGGTCCCACAACATTACCCATGCCCTCCCCAGTGCATTTACTGGGAAGGACCGCCTAACCACAAACACGTGGACAGGTGAATGTGGCCAGGGACGGTATGGAGACAGTTCACAGCTTTTTTTGCTGAGTTGTATTTGTTAGAACTGTCCTGTTAGGTTTTTTCTATTTTGCTGGTCACCTGACTTTTTTGCCTATTTAATCCTGCTCCGCCCTTCTGGCCATGCTGGACTTCATTGTAATTCCCTACTTTTAAGCTAGCCAGGTGCTTTGTAACCTTTCTCAGTCAGTTTAGCTAGGTCTTTTGACCTTTATGTTCAATGTTGTGTGTTAGTCTTTTTACTGCTACAATTTCTGCTAGGAGGTGTCCATCTTTCTCCCAGTCCCTAGTTCTTGTAGGGATCCCTCCCTCACATCTATAGGTCTTCGTTCAGACTAGCTGAGGACTTTAGCGGGTCTGATCGCAGGATCAGGTTCCCCGTTACAACGTAGGGATCTAGCTTAGTTCTATTGTAGGGACAGATCTCCTGTCTTTCCTTAGTGCTTGTAGCCTATCATAACAGTATTTCACCACAGCCATATTCTTTAGCTTGGTGAAAGGACTTGGGAAACCATATCTACCCAGCTGTCATTTCTCCCAGGAAGTCCCCTAAAGCTGCTTTCACTTGAAATGTGGCCTTTTAGGCTCAAAGAGGCGGAAGCTTTTCATAACCTCATGCCGGCGGCGGCCGGGTGTCCATACTTGGTCCCCAGCCACCACTGTTTCTCCCGGTATTGTCTCCGCCTTCCACAAGCACGGGTCCCACAAAATTAACCGTGCCTTCCCAGTGCACTTACTGGGACAGACCGCCTAACCACAAACACATGGACAGGTGAATGTGGCCAGGGACGGTATGGAGACAGTTCGCAGCTTTTTTTGCTGAGTTGTAATTCACCACAGCCATATTCTTTAGCCATATCTACCCAGCTGTCATTTCTCCCAGGAAGTCCTCTAAAGCTTCTTTCACTTGAAATGTGGCCTTTTAGGCTCGTGGAAGTGGAAGCTTTTCATAACCTCATGCCAGCAGTGGCTGAGTGTCCATACTCATCCCCAGCAGCCACTGTTTCTCCCGATATCGTCTCCACCTTCCACAAGCACGGGTCCCACAACATTACCCGTGCCCTCCCCAGTGCACTTACTGGGAAGGACCGCCTAACCACAAACACGTGGAAAGGTGAATGTGGTCAGGGACGGTATGGAGCCAGTCCACAACTTTTTTTACAGAGAGTTGTATTTTACCACAGCCATATTCTTTAGCTCGGTGAAAGGACTGGCATAGAGGGAAACCGTATCTACTCTGGGTGTCATTTCTCCCAGAAGTCCTCTAAAGCAGCTTGTTGCAGAAGCAAAGGCTGCCCGTCCAACATCAACTCTCACTTCTCGGTGGTGCTTTGACACACAAACATGTTTTTTGCGCATTTAATTTCATGACTACAGAGTTGGGCAATGTCCTGATCTGCAATGCGGTTTGAGAAATAACATGCATAAGCACGTCTGATCCACATTAAGAAAAACAGCCATAGAATGTCCGGGAACCTTCCCCCACAATTTTCTTAGCCAGGGCTGCTTCTCGGCAGGGTTGGACTGACCCACCAGTAAACCGGAGATTCCTCCGGTGGGCTCTGGCTTCTCCTTCAGGAAAGTTCATAGCGCCGAGGTGAGGCCATGATGATGATAGAGGCCACCAACTGCTTAGTTTTCTGTTACTTAGAATGCAAGCACAAGTATGCAGCCAGCCACCAACCCACATGCTGCAATACTAAACTGCCAGATTTCTGGGCAGCTGCTTGCACTTGAAATGTGGCCTTTTAGGCTCATTGAGGTGGAAGCTATTCACAACCTCATGCCTCTTGCCTCGTGTCTATACTTGGTCCCCAGCCATCACTATTTCTCCCAGTGTTGCCTCTACCTTCTACAAGCACGGGTCCCTGAACATTACTGCTGGTACTTTTCTGTTGGAATTTGCATGCCTGCTACCAGCCTGGAACTATGGTACGACGTCATGGTATTAGCACTGCCCCCAGTAACAAAGCCATCCCCAATTTCCTTCTCAGGAATTTTATTTGGTAGACTGAGTGGCTGCCCAAAAACATTAGTTTCTCACAAAGGAGCTGAAGATAGAGTGACAGTAGGTGCAAGTTTTTCCAGCCTGCTAGATATTAGAGGGTGAACGGCAGCACATTGGATCTGTGGTTAGCACTGAAGCCTTGCAGGGCTGGGATCCTGGGTTCAAATCCCAGCAAGGACAACATCAGCAAGGACTTTGTATGCTCTCCCCATGTTTGCGTGGGCTTCCACCTCAGTAAAAAAGCAGCCATAGAGTGTCCAGGAACCTTTCCACATACTTTTCTTAGCCAGGACTGCTTCTCGGCAGGGTTGGACTGTCCCACCAGAGAATCCTCTGGTGTGACCTGGCTTCTACATCAGGAGAGTTCATGATAGCGCTAACTTTGCAGCTCTATAAAAGCAGTTATAAGAGTAGGGGTACTTTGAATAATCTAAGATTTAACACAAAATCTGGTTTGTTTCACATGTGTTTCTTTACTCCATGTTTCCATATATATCCCTTTGTGGTTTTGCTACCTTCAGTCTGAATCTACAATGTGCACATTCCAAGAACAAGGAAAACTATTGTATGAACAGGAGTATCCAAACTTTTGAGCTATAATGTATGTGCCCCAAAATGGTGCTTACAAAACTTTAACTCATTTTTTAAAAATCAAAAGAACATTTGTCTACACAAACAGGAAAAAAAAAGTTTGGTTCTTTGAATGTGGAGACACAAAAACTGTTTTATTTAAAAAAGTGCTTTTTTGAGCAAAATTACAAAAATCAGAAATTAATTAAATATATTTGCTATTTCCACAAATAAAAATGACCTGTAGAATAAAGTTACAATGTTATTTATACCGCATAGTACATGATGTGTAAAAAGACAAAAGCAATATTAGATCTCATATTAGTTTTATTGTTTTTACCCATTCCTGCTAGAAAAATAATCTGAGAATCAATACATAATATGCGCCCCAAATTCGTGTAATTTATAAAGAGGAAAAGCAACTGCACCCAGTCTGACGCTGAATGTATTTAGATATAATAATTATTGTATAAATCTAAAGAATGAAATGCAAGAAAGAAAGTATAAAGAAATAAAATACAAGAAAGAAAACATTTTCACAAAAAAAACATTAGCACATTAATTCACTAGTGTATGATACATTTTTAACAATAACTCAGTACACAATTTTAAGAAAACAGATAAAGTTTATGAATTTCCTTTTTTTATTTTTTTTAAAAATTCTGGCAATATTGATGTTATAGTTCTCCCAGAGAGATGCCACACAGTGTGAAACAGAAACCAAAGTACACATTTTTTACTTTTTCCTGTATACTTATATTGAGCCTCCTGTAATTGCCCTCTCTCCTCTTTAATCAAGAACCTATTCATTCTTTAACTGCTTCTATATAATTGAACAAGTGGTTTCCTGTCAAATTTATATCCATGTGTTGTGGTTTTGATGATGAGATGCTGGGCCAAAGGTACAAATATCACATTTTAAACAGATAGGTGTCTGGTTATTTTTTACATCAGGAGAAAAAAACATAACTGCACATGATTTATTGTTCTCGCCAGATGCATTATGTGTATTGTACATACATATAAAACCAGTGGGGTACAAATGGCCTGGGAGGGATATATTATTTATAGAAAAAAGAGGGTAGAACCACATTGTGTAACCCTCACTAACAGGTCATAAAACTTAACTTTTATTCAGGATCAAAATTAAATAAGGGTGTAAATAGTAACAAATTATTTAAAAGAATCTGCCCCTAAACTGCTATCATTGCTCATATATTATAAGCTGTTGCTTTTGATTCTCATATGATGGCACTCCAGAGTGCCATCATTGTTAGGCAGCTTGGGACATTTGAATTAAAATAACGAGTCCCCCATACATGTTTCACCACATACATGGTGTCATCACGGGAAGGGACAATAGCATTACTATACTATAGGATTATTGCTGTTGTCCCTTCCTCTGATGATGCCCTGTATGCAGTGAAACATGTAGGGGGGACTAGTTGTTTTAATTCAAGTGTTACACTCTGCCTATCAAATAGCACTCCGGAGTGCCATCATATAAGAATCAAAAGCAACAGCTTAAAATATATGTGCAATGATACCAGTTTAGGGGCAGATTCTTTTAAACAATTTGTTACTAGTTACACCCTTATTTAATTTAGATCCTGAATAAAAGTTAAGTTAAATTTTATAGCCTGTTAGTGAGAGTTACACAATGGAGTTCTACTCTCTTTTTTTTCTATTGTACATAAATATTTACAACTTCGGATAAGGCAGAAAGCACTGTTTGTTCTAGAGAATACATGGCAAAAAAAAATTGTTTTTTCTTTCTATACATGTGCTCTATTCAAGTTTTAACTTATCTCAGCCAAATTAATCAAAATTTTCTTCTAGAAATGTAAATATGTCATAAAATGCCCCTTGTTCTTCACATTGCTGAAAACATTGCAACAAGTAGTTGACCAACACATCTTGAAAGGAATCTGCCAGCAGATTTTTGCTACCTCTAATATTTTGCTAGCTCTAATATTTAAGTCTCATTCAGACGTAGATTATTTTTATGAGTGTTTTAAATCCAAATTTCATTAATGTGTTAGTTTTACCATCAGTGTTTCATCAATGATTTTCACTCATGAGCAACATTAATAAATAAAATACAAAGCTTCTCCTCTCCATTACAGTATTAATCATGGACAGCACACTGATTGTAAACAGATGTCATCTGTGTGCTGTTCATGATTTTCACAGACCCTTACACTTGTTTGGATAATTTTGATCCATGACTTAGATCAAAAATGGACATACTGCCTTGATTTTTTTGCAGACCAATCAGTCTGCCAAAAAAAAAACCACACATACAGTAGGGAAAATAAGTATTTGATACACTGCTGATTTTTTTCCCATCTACAAAGAATGGGGAGGTCTGTAATTTTTATCGTAGGTACACTTCAACTGTGAGAGACAGAATCTTAAAAAATAATCCAGAAAATCACATTGTATGATTTTTACAGAATTAATTTGCATTTTATTGCATCAAATAAGTATTTGATACAATAGAAAAACAGAACTTAATATTTGTTTGCAATTACAGAGGTCAGGCATTTCCTGTAGTTCTTGGCCAAGTTTGTACAAAATCTGCAGCAGGGATTTTGGCCCACTACTCAATGCAGATCTTCTCCAGATCTTTCAGGTTTCGAGGCTGTCATTGGGCAACCTTGAGTTTCAGCTCCCTCCAAAGATTTTCTATTGGATTCAGGTCTGGAGACTGGCTAGTCCAACCCTGAACCTTTAAATGCTTCTTACTGAGCCACTCCTTAGTTGCCCTGGCTCTGTCATTGTCATGCTGGAAGACCCAGCCATGACCCATCTTTAATGCTCTTACTGAGGGAAGGAGGTTGTTGGCCAAAATCTTGCGATACATGACACCATCCATCCTCCCTTCAATACGGTGCAGTTGTCCTGTCCCCTTTGCAGAAAAGTACTCCCAAAGTATGATGATTCCCCCACCATGCTTCACGGTTGAGATGTTGTTCTTGGGGTTGTACTCATCCTTCTTCTTCCTCCAAACACGGTGAGAGGAATTGATACCAAAAAATTCTAACTTGGTCTCATCTGACTTCATGACCTTCTTCCATGCCTCCTCTGGATCATCCAGATGGTCATTGGTGAACTTTAAAAGGGCCTGGACATGTGCTGGCATGAGCAGGGGGACCTTGCGTGCCCTGCATGATTTTAATCCATGACGGCGTAGTGTGCTACTAACGTTAATGTTTGAGACTGTGGTCCCCGCTCTTTCAGGTCATTGACCAATTCCTCCCATTTAGTTTTCTGATGATTCCTGACCTTTCTCAGAATCATCCTTACCCCACGAGGTGGGATTCTGCATGGAGACCCAGACCGAGGAAGATTGACAGTCATCTTGTATTTCTTCCATTTTCTAATAATTGTGCTAACAGTTGTTGCTTTCTCACCAAGCTGCTTGCCCATTATCCTGCAGCCCATCCCAGCCTTGTGCAGGTCTACAATTTTGTCCCTGGTGTCCTTAGACCGCTCTTTAGTCTTGGGCATGGTAAAGAGCTTGGAGTGTGATTGTGTGTGGACATTAGTGTTGAGCCACCCCCGTAGTGTTCGAGATCGGTTCGGTTCGTCGAACACCCGTGTGTTCGCCGAACTGTTCGTCGAACTGTTCGTCGAACACCTTCGAACACCGTTAAAACCAATGGCAGGCAAACAAAAACACATAGAAACACATAGAAAACACCTTCAAAGGTGTCCAAAAGCTGACAAACTGCTCAGAAGACACAACTAACACATGGAAAAGTGACAAGTACATATAGTCATGCGAAAAGAAAAGAGGTGGAGGAGTAAAAGGAGGGGGAGACACAGATATAGGCATGTCATGCCCTTCTAAAATCCAAAAAGTGAGAAGCCGAGACGGCCAGTCCGCTCCTGCCCGTGCCACCTCCGTGTCGCCGGGTTTGTGCCAGAGCCGCGGTGAACCCTGACGGCCAGCCCCCCTCTCCCAATACTGGTGCCTGTCCGCTGGTGGGTCGAGAGAGCCCCCCTGTGGTGGAGGCAGCTCTAAGCTTTTTAATTTAAATTGTCCCTCTAATTTGAATGAATACACTATAAATCCATTTACAAGGATCTATTGGAGGGCAAGTCTCATGCCAGCAGCCGCGTAATTCCAGCTCCAGTAGCGTCCACTAAAGCTGCTGCAGTTAAAAAGCTTTTATAAGGATCGAGCTCGGCTGTCCACCGCAAGGCATCCTAGTGCCAGTCCCAGCCCCTATGCCTTGGGGTGCCTCCTGATGCTCTTCACTAAGTATCCCGTGGTCCCGAAGCATTTCCTTTGAAAAAATTAAGTGTCCAAACTACAGGTGGTGTAGCTTGCTTAACAGCCGGGATAATCCGCTGACTAGCAGACACTGCTACTAGGCACAAAGTATTTCCTGGGCTAGATGCAGTTAAAAATTTGTAAGTAGATACTCTCGTTGGACGCTGAGAAAGCATTCCATAGAGTCTCCTGGCACGCCATATATGATTCTCTTAAAAAGCTTGGGGTAGGGGTCTAGGGGACCCTTTTATAGCCAAAATCACGGCCCTGTATCACAATACGTCACCTAGGCTGAAGATAAATGGAACTGTAGCACCGAGGGCTCGGTTGCTACAGACGTATTGCACCTCACCCAGAGGTGTGATATCTCACTCTCAGATAAGGATGGAGTGTGGATCAGGACCCGACACCTGCATGCATTACACCACATTGCCGTGGGGCAGGGCGACCAATATGCCCCTGAGATGGGCATGACAGTCCCTGTCCCTGGCTGGAGTGGGGGGAGGGAACACTGAGGAAGGGGAACCCTGCAGTGCAGGAGCAGGGAGGAAGCAGTTCCTGGGTGCATTGAGAAGGGAGTATAAAAGGTGGGCACCATCTTAGTTCAGTGCAGAGAAGTCTGAGCAGAAGTGGCAGGGAGCAGGGGCTCTGCATGAGCTCTGCTCCGGAGGCGGGCCTAGTAACAGAGGCCCAGGCCTGCAAGAGGGAGAAGGAAGGAAGAGGAGCGGAGAAGGCTCCAGGAACGAGGAATGAAGGGATCCCAGGGGTGCGGACGGGCGAGTCGCCACCGCACGCCCGAATCCACCTGCGTGGGGGGGTCAGGCCAAAGGGGGAGACCGGTCCCCGAACTAGTGGAGGCAGGAAACGACCCTCAGCTAGAAACCGGAGGCTCTGACATTTTATGTGGCGCAGCCCCTTGCTCCACCCGCTAGGAAGGCACCACATAGGGTCAGGGAAACTGGCGCCAAGTTTACCAAGAGGAGGCCCGAGGCAGCCGGACAGAAGTGTTGGTAAGAAAGGCCAGACAAAGGACACACAAAGGGGGTCCTGTGAAGCGCTCCAAAGTTATCTGGGAGTTGTCTGAGCCCCTCACCTGGTGAGCACAGTACGACGTGGGCAGCCGTTACCTGCAGACGTGGTCTGGATAATAAGAACTGTGAGTAAAGGCCCTGAACTGCATCACTGACTCCGTGTCGTTACTGCTGCTGCCCTGCACCATCACCCCCATCCTCCGCATACACTGCCCTGAGGCTATACTCCTCCCGTGGGGAGTTATGCTACGCTCTGCTGCACCCACAACACCAGCCTTAGCGGTCTGCCCTGTAGCGGCGGTTCACTCTGACCGCAATCCACGGGTGGCGTAGTCGGACATTTAAACATCAAAACCACATAAATAGTTCCGCCACTGGTTTGACCGCCCTGAGCCACGGAACCGGATCGCCGCCACGAAGACTACAACCACCAGCATCCACCAAAAAGGGTCCGGCTCCGGGTGTCCCAAGGCCCAGGGGGTGCGTCAGAACATTTTCATCACCTTTCACAATCACCAATGGGACAAGGCAGGGATGTCCTCTGTCCCCTCTCTTATACATCCTAGTGACGGAGCACCTGCTCTCATCAATTCGCCATAACCCCAATATTAGGTGGATTGAGGTGGGAGGCACCGAGTACAAGTGCTCTCTATTTGCTGATGATGTCCTAGTATATATCACTCAATCACATATATCCATCCCTGCTGTTATGGCTGAAATAGATCACTTTGTTACATGGTAAAATTTTAAAATCAATGCAGCGAAGTCTGAGGCCCTCGATGTCTCCCTCCCTAAATCCATATAGGATTCCATCCAGTCCAACTTTCCCTTTGCCTGGCCCTCACAGGGTATCAAATACTTAGGAATTCCTATTCATAGAGACCTCTCCCATCTATGTTATCTTAATTTTGGGCCCTTTATTGAACAATTCCATACAGACCACGGTTGGCAAGTTAGAACTGTAAGATTCACTACGTGAACCACTGGTGTTTTGTGGAAAAGCACATGTACACCGCGTTCCAAATTATTATGCAAAAAGTGTTTAGGAGTGATAAGGGAAGAATTTGTTTGTTTGTCAGTTAAACTCATTGATGGTGATGTGTGTCAGGGCTCTTTATATCACTGTAAGCAATTGCAGACACCTGTGCTAATTAGTTTGGCAGGTGTGTCCAATGAAAGGCAAGACTACTTAAGAAGGCTCTCTCACATTATTAAGCAGCCTACATTTTCTGCCAAAATGGGAAAGAAAAAGGATGTGTCGGCTGCTGAGAAGCAACAAATTGTGGAGTGTTTAGGTCAAGGCATGACTACAATCAACATTGTGCGATGATCAGGATGAAGTGTCTTGGCAATCAAGAAGTATGTAGCTGATTCACAGTACACACGTGTGCGTGCTGATAAGGGCAAATTGAGGACTCTTTCCTACAGGCAATTACGTCAGGTTGAAAGAGCAGCGGCAAAAAAGCCTTGTCATAGCAGCAGACAAGTTTTTGAAGCTGCTTGTGCCTCCAACGTCCCCCGAACAACAAGATGCAGGGTCCTTCAGAGGTTTGCAGCTGTGCATACGCCATCCTGTCGACCTCCTCTATCCACTTCACACAAGCAGAAACGGCTCCAGTGGGCCAAACATTACATGAAGACTGATTTCAAAACTGTTTTGTTCACGGATGAGTGCCGTGCAGCGCTCGATGGTCCAGATGAATGGAGTGGAGGATGGCTGGTTGATGGACACCCCACGCAAACACGGCTACAGCGCCAACAAGGAGGAGGTGGAGTAATCTTTTGGGCTGGAATCATGGGGAGAGAGATTGTCGGCCCCTTTAGGATCCCTGAAGGCGCTAAAGATGAACTCCATAATGTATGTGGATTTTCTCAAACAGCACTTCCTGCCATGGTTCAAGAAGAAGAACCGTGTATTTCACAGCAAGATCATTTTTCTGCATGATAATGCACCATCTCATGCTGCACATAAAACATCTGCATCTCTGGCTGATATGGGCATAAAAGGGGACAAACTTATGGTGTGACCCCCATGCTCCCCTGACCTCTACCCCATTCAGAACCTTTGGAGCATCATTAAAAGGAGTGTCTATGATGGCGGGAGGCAGTTCACATCTAAGCAACAGCTCTGGGAGGGTATTCTGTCCTCATGCAAAACAATTGAAGCAGAAACCATCCAAAACCTGACAAATTCAATGGACGAGAGAGTTCAGAAGCTCCTTTCGAACAAGGGGTCCTATGTGAAAATGTAACATCACCTAGAATAAAGTTTTGAGTTGAAAACTGTTTGATTTCAGTTTCTAACAACCTGCTAATGCTTATAATTTCAAAAATGACCATTTTTTTGGTCTTTATTAAAATGAAAAGGTTGATCGAAAAGTTTGGGGGATCTAAGAGTGTGGCAACCCAGTAGTCATGATTACTTCGAATTCTGACAATATGAGGGTCATGCTGCAGGTAGTGCAGCAAGAAGGCACTTATGTGTCTTGCGCATCTCGGAGACCCAAAATTATTTTCCGGGCTAGATGCAGCTAAAAATTATTTTTAATTTTAAATCTGGTGAAGCTTATTATAGATGGCCTAATAGGATCAGTGCTGCACACTGCTACAAAGCCCAAATTATTTTCCAGTCAAGATACAGATAAACATGATTAGTAATTTGAAAGCTTAAAACGGTTGGTAGGGTGATTTTAACCAATCATCAAGCTTTTACTCTCCCCAGGATGACACAGGGGTAGAAAAGTCGTTTCGGATCCATGATTTGTTCATCTTTATGAACGTGAGTCTGTCTACATTATCAGTGGAGAGCCCCGTGCGCTTATCTGTCAGCACACCACCAGCAGCGCTGAACACACGTTCAGACAGAACGCTGGCTGCGGGGCATGACAAGATCTCCAAGGCGTAAGTGGCTAGCTCCGGACATTTATCCAGATTGGAAGCCCAAAAAGAGCAAGGGTCCAGTGACACAGTCGTGGCTTCAATGTTTACTTGGAGATACTCCTGTACCATCGTCTCTAGGCGTTGACTATGTGTCAGACTTCTTGTCTCCTGTGGCCTTGCAAAGGATGGGCTAAAAAAGTGGTGAAATGATTCCGCAAAATTGATGTTACCAGCAGATACTGTGGTTCTGTTACGGTTTGAGTGCTGAACACTTGACGGTCCCACGGTTGGCAAGTTGGAACTGTGAGATTCACTACGTGCACCACTGGTATTTTGTGGAAAAGCACATGTAAGATTCTGCAACAGTCTCTGCTGATACTCCTGCATGCGTGCATCCCTTTCTATGGCAGGAATAATTTCTGCAAATTTACTTTTGTACCGGGGATCTAACAGTGTGGCAACCCAGTAGTCAGGATTATTTCTAATTCTCACAATTCGAGGGTCATGTTGCAGGTAGTGCTGCAAGAAGGCACTCATGTGTGTTGCGCATCCAGGAGCACCAAGTCCCTGTTGTGTTGGTGGCGAGGTAACAATCATGCTTCCTTCCTCTGTCCTCTCCCCCCAACCTCGCACAACAGAAATGTGATCAAGGTCTCCCTCATCTGATGAGTCTTCCATCAGTTCGTCCTCCACTTCTTCCTGGGCTCCTGCACCTTCCTCACTAGTTTGGCTGCTACCATGCGCCCTGGTAAAATCATCTCCCCCACCCTCACATGCCTGCCGCCCTGGTGCTGCCGACCGTCTGGACCTTGCAGATGTTAGCCCTTCCGCATACAACTCCTCCTCCTCTACTTCCTCCACCTCCTCTTGTGCCACCACCTGACTCCGAATTCTGTTTAACATGTGCTCCAGCATGTAAATCACCGGAATAGTCATGCTGATAATGGCATCGTCAGCACTAAACATCTTCGTCGCCATTTCAAAACTGTGCAGAAGGGTGCATAGGTCCCTGATCTGAGACCACTCCTCCAGCGTGATTTGCCCCACCTCTGAATCTCGTTGGCCCAGGCTATACGTCAGAACGTATTGCACCAGGGCTTGTCGGTGCTGCCACAGTCGCTGCAACATGTGCAGAGTTGAATTCCACCGGGTAGGCACATCGCATTTTAGCCGGTGAAGTGGCAGGCCCAACGACTTCTGTAGAGATGTAAGTCGCTGAGCTGCGGGATGCGAACGGCGGAAGTGAGCACACAGCGACCGTGCCCTCTGCAGAAGGCCATCTAGTTTGGGATAGTGGGCTAAATATTGCTGGACAACCAGGTTCAACACGTGAGCCATACAAGGCACGTGTGTGACATTGCCCCGGCGAAGGGCCGCACCCAGGTTTGCAGCATTGTCGCACACGGCCTTCCCTGGTTTCAGGTCCAGTGGAGACAACCATTCATGAAATTGGTTCTCCAGAGCTGACCACAACGCCTCAGCTGTGTGACTCACATTTCCCAGACATTTCAATGTAAAAACCGCCTGATGACGTTGAGCCCTACTGCCAGCATAGTAAGGAGGTGTGCAGGATCCCTTCTGCGCAGTTAGAAAGCTTGTGGCATGACCAGACAGGCTTTGGGTGCAGGTGGAAGACCGAGAGGAGGTTGAGGAGGCAGAAGCAGTGGAGGAAAAATGACATAAAGAGGATTGACGCACAACTCGTGGGGACGGCAAGACTTGGACAGCAGCCCCTTGTCCTGCTGTCACCATAGTTACCCAGTGCCCAGTCAGCGACATGTAACGCCCCTGTCGATGCCTACTCGTCCAAGTGTCTGTGGTGAAATGCACCCTGTCACACACAGAGTTTCTCAAAGAAGCGGTGATGTTGTGTGCGACATGCTGGTGGAGCGCAGGCACACCTTTCTTTGAGAAGTAGTGCCGACTGGGCATCTGGTACTGGGGCACTGCGACGGACATAAGGTCTCGAAAATCCTCTGTGTCCACCAGGCGGAAAGGCAGCATTTCTGTAGCCAAGAGCTTGCAGATGGTGAAATTCAACCTCTTAGCTTTCTCATGGCTAGGAGGAAATGGTCTTTTACTTGTCCACATCTGAGGGACCGAGGGCTGGCTATTGTGCTTAGACGGGGTTGATAAGGGTGTCCCCGGCAAACTGCTGGTCTGTGAGGAAGATGCAGGCGGACATGTTAGGTTGCCTTGATCCAAAGGTGGTGCTATCGATGTCGGACAGCGCTCAAGACCAGCTGGTGTTACCACCTCCAAAGAAAATGATGACCTGCCAATCACGCTGGCTGTTGCGGGTAAAGAGGTGGCAGGTCTGCGCCCCAAAACAGGTGTGACTGCTGTCCCCCCAGTCACAGAGGATGAAGAGGCCGCGGATGCACAAGATATGGCAGACGGTGGTTGGCCCGGCCGGCTAGACCGCATTGTAGCACACTGAGCTTCCCACTGCAACTTATGCTTCATGTCCATGTGCCGGTTCATGCATGAAGTACTCAAACTATGTATTTTTTGGCCTCTACTTAGCTTTTGCTGACAAATGTTACAGATAACACGAGTTGGGTCATCTTTATCGATCTGAAAAAATGCCCAGGCTATGCAAGGCTTAGCACCCATGCGACCTGAAGAGCCACCACGACTTGTGGTGAGAGGCAGAGTTGTGTTTGAGGATGCAGTTGTTGACGTGCTTCCAGTACTACGTCTCTGTCCAGGAAGGCGCAACCTGACCTCGTCGTCACTAGCATCTTCCTCCACCTCCTCTGCTGACCTCATCTCTTGGCTGACTGTGGGTTGACAGTAAGTGGGATCTCCGACCTCATCATCATCACCCTGTGCGTTATCACACCCGTCGTCCTCAGAGCCAACCTGTTCCTGCCCTGACAAAAAACTAAAGTTGTCGCGCCAATCAGGTATTTGAGTCTTATCATCGTCTTCCTCATTGTCTCCACCAACAGGAGTTACAGTTTGGGAATGAGGGTCTACATTATGGTCAGAACCTTCTGCGTCTGGTCCTGGATCCGACTCATAAAGATTCTGGGCATCAGTGCAGATCATTTCCTCGTCTGGATTCACAGAAGCGCTGGAGTCGACCTCTGATTCCCAGGCTATAGTATGAGTAAACAGCTCTGCAGACTCAACCATCTGTTCTACCTCATACTCAGACGGGCAGCTGGAGATTTGGGAGCTGTGAGGAAGCAAGTGCGATTTGGGTGACACCTTTGAGGACTGGAGTATTTGTGATGTTGAAGTTGATGTGGAGGAGAGCCCACTTAAAGGAGCACTTGATATCCGTTGAAGCACCTGCTGTTTTTGTGCCTCATCTGGAATTTGTAGCGATTGGCGTGGCCGTAAGAAAGGGATCTTATCACATTGTCCGCTAAAAGAAGTAGACATTTTAGTTTGGCTGGAAGATGGTCTTTCTTCTGCACCTACCCCACGGACACAACCTTTTTTCCCCTTCCCAACACGCCTATTCCCCTTTCCACCAGCAGCAGTCCTTTTTCCACTCATTTTGGTGGTTAACTAATTCACAACTCTGGAGTTGTTTGCACAAAAAAACAATGGATGGTAACCGAGCAGAGCTGAGTGGCCAAACTGTGGTATTAGGCCAAAACTATTGGCTGGGTTAGATGCAGAAAAAAATTATTTTTAATTTGCAACCTGATGGAGGTCAGTATAGATAGACTAATAGACCAAGTCCCACACACTGCTAGAAGCCCAAATATTTTTTCAGAGCTAGATGCAGAAAAAAATTATATTCAAATTGTAACCTGCTGGACGTCAGTATAGAAGGACTAATAGAACAAGTCCCACACACTGCTAGAAGCCCAAATATTTTTTCAGAGCTAAATGAAGAAAAAAATTATTTTTAATTTGCAACCTGATGGAGGTCAGTATAGATGGACTAATAGACCAAGTCCCACACACTGCTAGAAGCCCAAATATTTTTTCAGAGCTAGATGCAGAAAAAAATTATTTTTAATTTGCAACCTGATGGAGGTCAGTATAGATGGACTAATAGACCAAGTCCCACACACCGCTAGAAGCCCAAATATTTTTTCAGAGCTAGATGCAGAAAATTTTTTTATTCAATTTGCAACCTTATGGAGGTCAGTATAGATGGACTAATAGACCAAGTCCCACACACTGCTAGAAGCCCAAATATTTTTTCAGAGCTAGATGCAGAAAAAAATTATTTTTAATTTGCAACTTGATGGAGGTCAGTATAGATGGACTAATAGACCAAGTCCCACACACTGCTAGAAGCCCAAATATTTTTTCAGAGATAAATGAAGAAAAAAATTATTTTTAATTTGCAACCTGATGGAGGTCAGTATAGATGGACTAATAGACCAAGTCCCACACACTGCTAGAAGCCCAAATATTTTTTCAGAGCTAGATGCAGAAAAAAATTATTTTTAATTTGCAACCTGATGGAGGTCAGTATAGATGGACTAATAGAACAAGTCCCACACGCTGCTAGAAGCCCAAATATTTTTTCAGAGATAAATGAAGAAAAAAATTATTTTTAATTTGCAACCTGATGGAGGTCAGTATAGATGGACTAATAGACCAAGTCCCACACACTGCTAGAAGCCCAAATATTTTTTCAGAGCTAGATGCAGAAAAAAATTATTTTTAATTTGCAACCTGATGGAGGTCAGTATAGATAGACTAATAGACCAAGTCCCACACACTGCTTGAAGCCCAAATATTTTTTCAGAGCTAGATGCAGAAAAAAATTATATTCAATTTGTAACCTGCTGGACGTCAGTATAGAAGGACTAATAGAACAAGTCCCACACACTGCTAGAAGCCCAAATATTTTTTCAGAGCTAAATGAAGAAAAAAATTATTTTTAATTTGCAACCTGATGGAGGTCAGTATAGATGGACTAATAGACCAAGTCCCACACACTGCTAGAAGCCCAAATATTTTTTCAGAGCTAGATGCAGAAAAAAATTATTTTTAATTTGCAACCTGATGGAGGTCAGTATAGATGGACTAATAGACCAAGTCCCACACACCGCTAGAAGCCCAAATATTTTTTCAGAGCTAGATGCAGAAAATTTTTTTATTCAATTTGCAACCTTATGGAGGTCAGTATAGATGGACTAATAGACCAAGTCCCACACACTGCTAGAAGCCCAAATATTTTTTCAGAGCTAGATGCAGAAAAAAATTATTTTTAATTTGCAACTTGATGGAGGTCAGTATAGATGGACTAATAGACCAAGTCCCACACACTGCTAGAAGCCCAAATATTTTTTCAGAGATAAATGAAGAAAAAAATTATTTTTATTTTGCAACCTGATGGAGGTCAGTATAGATGGACTAATAGACCAAGTCCCACACACTGCTAGAAGCCCAAATATTTTTTCAGAGCTAGATGCAGAAAAAAATTATTTTTAATTTGCAACCTGATGGAGGTCAGTATAGATGGACTAATAGAACAAGTCCCACACGCTGCTAGAAGCCCAAATATTTTTTCAGAGATAAATGAAGAAAAAAATTATTTTTAATTTGCAACCTGATGGAGGTCAGTATAGATGGACTAATAGACCAAGTCCCACACACTGCTAGAAGCCCAAATATTTTTTCAGAGCTAGATGCAGAAAAAAATTATTTTTAATTTGCAACCTGATGGAGGTCAGTATAGATAGACTAATAGACCAAGTCCCACACACTGCTAGAAGCCCAAATATTTTTTCAGAGCTAGATGCAGAAAAAAATTATATTCAATTTGTAACCTGCTGGACGTCAGTATAGAAGGACTAATAGAACAAGTCCCACACACTGCTAGAAGCCCAAATATTTTTTCAGAGCTAAATGAAGAAAAAAATTATTTTTAATTTGCAACCTGATGGAGGTCAGTATAGATGGACTAATAGACCAAGTCCCACACACTGCTAGAAGCCCAAATATTTTTTCAGAGCTAGATGCAGAAAAAAATTATTTTTAATTTGCAACCTGATGGAGGTCAGTATAGATGGACTAATAGACCAAGTCCCACACACCGCTAGAAGCCCAAATATTTTTTCAGAGCTAGATGCAGAAAATTTTTTTATTCAATTTGCAACCTTATGGAGGTCAGTATAGATGGACTAATAGACCAAGTCCCACACACTGCTAGAAGCCCAAATATTTTTTCAGAGCTAGATGCAGAAAAAAATTATTTTTAATTTGCAACTTGATGGAGGTCAGTATAGATGGACTAATAGACCAAGTCCCACACACTGCTAGAAGCCCAAATATTTTTTCAGAGATAAATGAAGAAAAAAATTATTTTTAATTTGCAACCTGATGGAGGTCAGTATAGATGGACTAATAGACCAAGTCCCACACACTGCTAGAAGCCCAAATATTTTTTCAGAGCTAGATGCAGAAAAAAATTATTTTTAATTTGCAACCTGATGGAGGTCAGTATAGATGGACTAATAGAACAAGTCCCACACGCTGCTAGAAGCCCAAATATTTTTTCAGAGATAAATGAAGAAAAAAATTATTTTTAATTTGCAACCTGATGGAGGTCAGTATAGATGGACTAATAGACCAAGTCCCACACACTGCTAGAAGCCCAAATATTTTTTCAGAGCTAGATGCAGAAAAAAATTATTTTTAATTTGCAACCTGATGGAGGTCAGTATAGATGGACTAATAGACCAAGTCCCACACACCGCTAGAAGCCCAAATATTTTTTCAGAGCTAGATGCAGAAAAAAATTAAATTCAATTTGCAACCTGCTGGAGGTCAGTATAGAAGGACTAATAGAACAAGTCCCACACACTGCTAGAAGCCCAAATATTTTTTCAGAGCTAAATGAAGAAAAAAATTATTTTTAATTTGCAACCTGATGGAGGTCAGTATAGATGGACTAATAGACCAAGTCCCACACACTGCTAGAAGCCCAAATATTTTTTCAGAGCTAGATGCAGAAAAAAATTATATTAAGTTTGCAACCTGATGGAGGTCAGTATAGATGGACTAATAGAATGATGCTATGCCCAAAAGATTTTACTTCACTAGGTGCAGTAAAAAAATTGGTATTCTATACACAGGTGGTATATCTTGCAACACAGATAGGCTACTCCACTGACTAACACACTCTGCAATAGGCCAAAAAGGATTAGCTTTGCTAGATTCAGCCAAATGCTGTGAAAAAAACTTGCACAGCACTGGCACAGACCTGCCTGGCAAAAACTGATAGGAACTGATGTAACCTAGTCCTGAAAAGGACTCCAATTACAATTAGTCTTTACTCCCACAATCTATCTATTTAAGAGCACAGACCTGCCTGATAAAAGTCGTAGGAAATGCTGTAACCTAGTCCTTAAAAGGACTGCAATCACAACTATTCCCTACTCCCAAGCTATCTGTATATTTGTGCGAAAATTGGCTTGAAATTAACAAGGTATAGCGCACACAGCAACAGCGGTGCCGTCCAACACGCAGCTGCAGCAGTGAGAAAATGGTGGCGACGGGGAAAATGGCTTGGTCTTATAGGGCAAGGACATGTGACATACACTGCCAATCACACATGCCCACATGCCCTTGCTTGTGTGAAAAAAAGCACTTCGCTCCGTGTGTGCGCTGCTGATAGGCTGACAGATTGCACCTCCCCACTGCAAATGCGGGAAAGAGAAAAAAAAATGGAGATCTTCATTGTTCCTGCAGAGATCCATCCCCTGCCCCTCCCCCCGCCCCGCTGTACACTCAAACTGCGTATTAACATTAATTTTCATCATTACTGAGAAAAAATCCAGTTATGATTTTGGTGCACGAACAGTTATCGAACATAACCTCGAACAGCCGAATTTTTCTCAAATTGTTCGTGTTCGCCGACCGGCTCGAACACCGCCCAAAACAGCTCGAATTTGAGATTGGCGAACAGTTCGAGTAGAACAACGCTCATCTCTAGTGGACATGTGTTTTTTATACAAGTAGCTTGTTCAAACAGGTAAAATTAATACAGGTAATGAGTGCAGAGTAGGAGAACTTCTTAAAGAAAACCCAATAGGTCCGTGAGAGTCAGAATTCTTCCCAACATCCACTGTACATGGCAAGGAGTTCCTGCAAAGTGGTGTACAGGCTAGATTAGTAAATTGATTTATTGCAAATCAAAATTGAGTAACATTTTATGAAATCTACAATTCAAACAATTTGTAATCCTATTTGCATGAATCACCCAAAAAATGCCTGCGGACTTTTCACACATTGCAGAAGTTTGTATCTGCCATAAAGGATGACATGACCTTAGGCACGGCCATGTGGTCTTTCCTATAATGCCTTATAGCTATCTCATTATATGGTATAGCACAGTCAATCAGGAGGGACTATCATATCATATACAGTAGCCTAGGCAGGCAATGCAGCAGCCATTTTAGGGTGATTTAATATAGTGAGAGTACATCACAGCTCACACTTCAGCAATAAATATAAAAAGAGAAAGCCCTAAACCATTAGACAAATTCTCCAGACAATAAAATCAGTGAAGAAAATGAGTGAAATAGTCCACGAATCATACATACATTCAATTGATAGGGAGAGAAAAAGAGAGATTGGAGAGGTCTGAGCAGCAATATTAGACACAGGGAAGAGTCAGACAGTCATGTAACTTGGATGAGGATCACATCACAATGCTTGGACTGGCAGGCGGCACTCTCGACACAAGCGTGATAGTATGTATTTCTTTGCAGCTGTCAGGAGAGCCGATGGCCAGTGCAAGCATTGCGGTATGATCCTCATCCGAGTTATAGGGCCATCTGACTCTTCCCTTTGGTGATTGATCAGAGATAGGGTGTACCTGGCTTCTGTCCTCTTGCATTTGAATGACAATAACACATTTTTTTCTTTATTAACTGCTTAACGCAATATCAAATACAGTGCCTTGAAAAAAGTATTCATACCCTATGAACTTTTCCACATTTTTCACGTTACACCCACAAATTTAAATGTATTTTACGTGATTTATCAAAATAAGTTTTTCTAAATATTTAAAAAAATATAAAGCTAAAAATTATGACATACATTTGTATTCAGCTCCCCCTAAGTCAATACTTTCACTGCAATTACTGCTGCAAGACTTTTGGGGTATGTGTCAATGTAAATACTTGTATGCCAAAAATGACAAAAGTATTCTTGGGGTGATACCTTTATTGGCTAACCAGAAAATATATATATATGCAAGCTTTCAGAGCACAGAGGCTCCATCTTCAGGCAAGATTACCAATGAATTCATAAGACAAAAGGCACAACATTTGAGAGATGTTAAAACAAGACATTTGTTCATGAGGTGTAAGTTGTGATGCCTCCTACAGATAAGTTAGGGAGAGCAAATTAGTTTTTTTTGTTGCAAAATGAGAGGCCTTGGGAATGTCTAATTATCTGGAGGTGTGAATTGTGTCCATGTAGTGAGTCATAAAGCCAGGTGTTATAGTTAGTCCTGTTGTCAGTGAATTGAACATCCTTATCAATTTGAATTCCCAAATTTTTCTTTCTCTGTTGCCCTTGAAGTGACTTTTTAGTATTAAAACTTTTAGATCTTTCATACAGTGTCCCCGGCCACAGAAAAGTTTTCCCACAGGTGTATCCAGTTCATTCTTAATTGTGTGTCTGTGGCTTTATGACTCACTACATGGACACAATTCACACCTCCAGATAATTAAACATTCCCAAGGCCTCTCATTTTGCAACAAAAAAAACTAATTTGCTCTCCCTAACTTATCTCTAGGAGGCATCACAACTTATACCTCATGAACAAATGTCTTGTTGTAACATCTCTCAAATGCTGTGCCTTTTGTCTTATGAATTCATTTGTAATCTTGCCTGAAGAAGGAGCCTCTGTGCTCTGAAAGCTTGCATATATATATATATATATTCTTGTTATCCAATAAAGGTATCACCCCAAGAATGCTTTTGTCATTTTTGGCATACAAGTATTTACATTGATTTTTCTGGCTAACACGGTACCACAATATAACTTTGTATTGTACATCGGGGTATGTGTCTGCCAGCTTTGCACATTTTCAGATTTAGATTTTTAAAATAATTAAAAATCCATGTATCATTTGATTTATACTTCACAAATAGTTGCTACTTTGTGTTGCTATATCATATAAAATCCAAATAAAGCACATTTAAGTTTGTGGGTGTAACATGAAAATATGTGGAAAAGTTCATGGAGTATGGATACTTTTTCAAGGCACTGCAAATCAGCAGTACCACTGTCCGTACATGATTACGTTACAAGAACCCCCATCAGTATATGAATACAATGCTAGAACCATCATCAGTACATGACTGCAAAAACAATACCATCATTAGCACATGGCTACAGCACTAGAACCGTCACCAGAATATAAAAAAAGCACGAAAGACAGGAAGGAACCAGGAGTCAGAACACGCCTGCAGCCACATTGTGTGCACCCACACAATGGATACATGGAGCATGCTGCTGCACTCCTCCATTGTCACTGTGCTAGCGCAGGCATGCAAATTGCTTTTATATAGCTCTCACTCTTATCAATGAAGCTCTGTCAAAGCAACAAACTGGCTTTAACATAGAAATAGGAAGGTATAACGGTGCACTAAGGCATAGACCAATCCAAGTGTGCACCGAAGTACCCTCATTTCCATATTAAATAAAAGTAGATTTTTCAGCAAATATTAAAAGGAACTTGACAGCGAATAAAGTCTCATAGGTGGACTAAAGAAATTTTATATATCCTAAAAATATTTGCCGAGGTATCATACAGTACTACAAAATTAACGAAAACAAATCAAAAATTCTTTCCTTCTTCATCGACAATTTGATAAAATCCCACATAAAGAATATATCTTCTTTTGTTTGGGAAAATGACTCTTGATTACCTCGGCATTGTCATTGTAAAAAACACCACAATACAATAGAATATATTATAAAAAGTCTCACCCAAAACATTCAGGAGGATTTAAAGAATTTTTCTAAACATGAATTCACATGGATGGGGAAAATAATTTTTTTTAAAATGTATGTACTTCCTAAAATCTTGTATATATTTAGAACTATTCACTTTCTAATCCCGCTCAAATGTATCAAAAATCTTCAGGACTTTTTAAACAAATACACATGGAACCAGGGAAAAGCAAGAGTTTCAAAAAGCATTTTGATAAAAAGCTATACTATACTAACTAAGTTAAACAAAGCCAGAACTGGTTTAAAGATAACCATTCCTCTGCTTGGGTAGACTATGAATCTTCTCTAAGTGAAAAAATACCACTGCATACACTTTTATTAGCTTTTTTTTATTAAACCCAACCTCTTCAATACCTGACTCACAGACTATCATTACGTCTCTAACTGCTTGGAAAAAGCTGGCAGATTTATAAAAAAAATCCCCAAATATGACCAAATAAAAAACATACCTCTGAAATTAATAAATCTAGTTACTAATCAAAACATCTTGTTTTCTTGGAGTGAAATGGGTTTGAAATTTATCAAAAATGTTCATGACGGCAATAATTTTGTTTCACACAGCCTTAAGGAAAACTGTAAGGAACTTGCTTGAATCTAACAACCCTTTGGCTATGTGCCCACGATGCAGAAATGAAGCAGAAAATTTCTGCAGCATTTCTGCATCTCCCTGGCAGAAAAAACGCATGCAGATTGTGCATGCGTTTTTCCTGCAGAATACATGCGGATCCACATGCGGATTCACATGCGTTTCCGCATGCAGATTGACAATCGCTTGGAAAGTGCTTGACAACTAGGTCACACTGTATAAATCCATGCAAACAGCATGGATTTATACAGTGTGAACCGTAAAAATTAAAACAAATAAAGCTATACTCACCCCCAAGGCCCCGGTGTGTGCTGCAGCGCTCGTTCCTGTCTGGTTCCCGGCTGCCGGCATATCGCGAGACAGAGCGGTGAAGGGCCTGCGGTCACATGACTGTGACGTCACCGCAGGTCCTCAAGCGATGCCGGCATTCAGAGAGAAGATGCCGGACAGGTGAATATAACTTTATTTGTTATTTTATTCTTTTTTTACAGGTACAATGGTAGCCAGGTCTGGAGGAGAGTCTCCTCTCCTCCAGAACTGGGTACCATCCGCACATAGAAACGCATAGAAACCGCTTGTAGAAATGTACAGTCGCGGTTTCTATGCGTTTCAATGCAAGTCAATGGGGGGGGGTTCCGCTGCGCTACCGCAAAATTAAATGACATGCTGCGGATTTTTGTACGCAGCATAAACGCTGCGGAAAAATCCGCAGCATGTGCATAGAACATGCGGAATCCCCTTGGGGACCATGGGGTGCGGATTACCCAGCGTTTAACAAGCGTTTACGCTGCGGAAATTCCGCAGCATAAACGCTTGAAAAACGCTACGTGGGCACCCAGCCTTTAACTCAGTATTTCCCAAACCCCATCCTCACGGCACCCCACAGGTCATGTTTTCAGGATCTCCTTAGTATTACACAGGTGATTGAAGTATCATCAAGGCATCAGGAATTCTCTCACCTGTGCAATACTAAGGAGATCCTGAAAACATGACCAGTGGGGGGCCGTGAGGATGGGGTTTGGGAAACACTGCTTTAACTGAGTACATAGGGAACTTAATATGTAACTCCAACAACAAAATATTTGGAAAACAAAAAAGATTAATAATTTATTCAACCAAGATACTGGATTCCAGAAAAGCTCATACATGATAATCTGGAAGAGAGACTTAAAGAAGTCCTTTTCCTTGGACCAATGGAAGAAATCTTTTTCATTAACGTATTCATCAAACCTTAGTGCATCTCTTCATGAATCTTTTTCAAAGTGGTATCAAGATGGTATCTTACTCCTAGCAGATTATCTAAAGGAAAGAATATGGACATAAGGATGACTTGATTCATATCTTCAGAAATTGTCCAAAAATTCGTAATCTTTTGAAAGAAATTTCTAGTTTAGTTAATAAAATTATTGGGAGTAATTTTACAGTCTTGTCACAATTAGCCCTGCTTTCATTAGAAACTGAAAATATTAATCCAGAATTCAGAGCTATTCTAATACATACAGTTATATGAAAAAGTTTGGGCACCCCTATTAATCTTAAGCTTAATGTTTTATAAAAATTGGTGTTTTTGCAACAGCTATTTCAGTTTGATATATGTAATAACTGTTGGACACCGTAATGTTTCTGCCTTGAAATGAGGTTTATTGTACTAACAGAAAATGTGCAATCTGCATTCAAACAAAATTTGACAGGTGCATAAGTATGGGCACCTCACCAGAAAAGTGACATTAATATTTAGTAGATCCTCCTTTTGCAAAAATAACAGCCTCTAGTCGCTTCCTGTAGCTTTTAATGATCTCCTGGATCCTGGATGAAGGTATTTTGACCATTCCTCTTTACAAAACAATTCCAGTTCAGTTAAGTTTGATGGTCGCCGAGCATGGACAGCCCTCTTCAAATGATCCCACAGATGTTCAATGATATTCAGGTCTGGGGACTGGGATGGCCATTCCAGAACATTGTAATAGTTCCTCTGCATGAATGCCTGAGTAGATTTGGAGCGGTGTTTTGGATCATTGTCTTGCTGAAAGATCCATCCCCTGCGTAACTTCAACTTTGTCACTGATTCTTGAACATTATTGTCAAGAATCTGCTGATACTGAGTGGAATCCATGCATCCCTCAACTTTAACAAGATTCCCGGTGCCGGCATTGGCCACATAGCCCCAAAGCATGATGGAACCTCCACCAAATTTTACTGTGGGTAGCAAGTGTTTTTATTGGAATGCTGTGTTTTTTTTCCGCTATGCATAACGCCTTTTTGTATGACCAAACAACTCAATCTTGGCTTCATCAGTCCACAGGACCTTCTTCCAAAAAGAAATTGGCTTCTCCAAATGTGCTTTTGCATACTTCAGCCGACTCTGTTTGTGGCGTGCTTGCAGAAACGGCTTCTTTTGCATCACTCTCCCATACAGCTTCTCCTTGTGCAAAGTGCGTTGTATAGTTGACCGATGCACAGTGACACCATCTGCAGCAAGTTGATGCTGCAGCTCTCTGGAGGTGGTCTGAGGATTGTCCTTGACTGATCTCACCATTCTTCTTCTCTGCCTTTCTGATGTATTTCTTGGCCTGCCACTTCTGGCCTTAACAAGAACTGTCCCTGTGTTCTTCCATTTCCTTTCTATGTTCCTCACAGTGGAAACTGACAGGTAAAATCTCTGAGACAGCTTTTTGTATCCTTCCCCTGAACAACTATGTTGCATAATCTTTGTTTTCAGATCATTTGACAGTTGTTTTGAGGAGCCCATGATGCCACTCATCAGAGGAGATTCAAACAGGAGAACAACTTGCAAGTGGCCACTTTAAATAGCTTTTCTCATGATTGCATACACCTGGCTATGAAGTTCAAAGCTCAATGAGGTTAAAAAACCAAAAGAAGTGCTTTAGCAAGTCAGTAAAAAGTAGGTAGGAGTATTTAAAACAAGAAAATGATAAGGGTGCCCATACTTATGCACCTGTCAAATTTTGTTTAAATGCAGATTGCACATTTTCTGTTAGTACAATAAACCTCATTTCAAGGCAGAAACATTACTGTGTCCAACAGTTATTACATATATCAAACTGAAATAGCTGTTGCAAAAACACCAATTTTTATAAGACATTAAGCTTAAGATTAATAGGGGTGCCCAAACTTTTTCATATAACTGTATATTTCTGGATGTCAAAAATTCTATAGCAACACATGGGAAAAAACCTATGCCATGTTGGTTATGACATTACAGTGACTGGCTGGCCGCAGAGCATCATTGGGTCTATATAAGACCCAGGACCCCATGTTCATCACAGTCTACCCGTCAAATAGGCAGAGTAAGAAGAGGTGCTGCTGAACGAGAGAGAGAATTGGTGGTTGTTTTAGTGAGGTATTCCAGAGCATTACAAATCTACACTAACAGTCCTTCTGAGGACTAAATATACTGAATGTTAATCCTGGTGATAGCAGTAGTTAGGCAGGCAAAGTTTGTGGAGAGGGTATACAACAGAATATTGTCCATTGCACGTTCATCCTGCTGCTGTTACTCATATCCATAGCCCTAGATATCAGGGTTAATATTTTTTTTGCTCTTAATCCTGATTATTTTGGTGAAAATCAATATAATACACCATTTTTACTGCTACATTTGCATGTTAGCAGCATGCAGCCAGATTTATTTGATTTTAATAGCATTGCTGTGTTATGGAAGCAGAGAAACTTGTCCATCATCAGAAGTGATCCTATATTACTGTGGTAATTATCCTGCCATTTTTGGCAATGTGAGAAATATTATGCTCCATTGAAAGGTGCCGCCTTTGTGTTTTGGGCTGGCGACGGACACCCATTATTATAGGGTATAAGACGACACCCATATCTCCCCTGATGAATGACTAAGGTGGGAAACATGTCGGGAGCGGTGTTCCATACGTGGCTGGTGGCTGATGATGTTTTGACGCCCCGGATCAATGAACTACCCCGAACAGGAGCATGAACTGACATTGTGGCTGGTGAGGCTATTCCATTATTATGTGTAAAATGTGGATCCTCATTGTAAATCATTGATTGTCTGTTACGTTTCATGTATGATGACATTCATAGGAACGGTTCTATAATTTTTTGCCATTATCTTTCTCTGGGAGACAGGTGGGCAGTACTTAAGTACTTTGCCATTTTATCCCTGTTTGGAGTGAGAAGAGATTATTTGTGGTAGTTTTCTCCACTATTGGCAGGCACTTATTCGACTTATGGTCCTTGTGACCTTTTTTAGTATTATCTTATCTGTATATCTATTTTTTACCAGTATATGTAATTAAAGGTTACGTTTTAACCCCTGAACCACTATTTTTGCTTTGATCTACTTCTATTAAGTGGTTGTTCAACATTATACCCAGTTTGCTGTATTGCTTCCATTGAAAGTCTGCCAGTTGTGTGTTGTTAAACACTATATACACTTGGTCGCTGACCAATACCATACTATTAGACCACTGCCTAAACCCGTGGTCATCAGACGTGATCCTATATTACTGCGGTAACAATACAGACATTTTTGAGAACATGACAAATATTATACTCCATTGAAAGTCTGACAGTTGTGTGTTGTTCAAACCTATTCACATTTGGTCGCTTACCAATGCCATACCATTAGGGCACAGCCTAAAACTGTGGTCATAAGACGTGATCCTATATTACTGCGGTAATAATACAGACATTTTTGGGAACGTGACAAATATTATACTCTATTTAAAATGGACAAGGCGTGTGGCAAGGGATGGGAAAGTGGAGGTGATGGTGATGGTGCACACAAATGCCGAGGCTGTGGGCAAGCTGAAATTGTGCCTGCTGAGGGAGTACACAAACACCCACATCATGTCGAACTACTTTCCTGTCCCAAGTAATTGGGAGCCCCGGAACACTACTCTTTTGAGCCTGAGCAGTGTGAAAAGGTTGTTGGTTGGATAGCAGAAAATGTTTCCAGCCAGTTTGCCACCACCACCCTGTCTTCCACACGGTCCAGTCTCAGTAGCCGTAAGTCTGGACGGCATATTCCTCACCCTGATCTTCCTTCCTCCCACCATGCCGAGGGCCCAAAGAAAAGTGATCTCATACTTGGACACTCTGAAGACCTGTTCACATTTCCATTTATAGATTCAGGCCTCTTGCCCTTCCCCCTTTAACCAGGGCAACAGGAGATCGCATGTAGCGATGCCCAAATACTTGAGCAGCCTTGGTCACACGAACGCGACAATAGGAAAGAGCAATTACTGTCACGAGAGGTGGATGATTATGAAACACAATTGCCAGAAAGTCAGGAGGAGGACCAGGGTGCGGAAGTGGAAGATGAGGTGGTGGACCATGAAGGCACTGATCTAACCTGGTAAGGTGACATGCATGGTGAGGACAGCAAAGCAGAGGAGGAGGAGGGAGACATAACACCACAACAGGCAGAGATGGAGCAAGGAACCATACAAGGTGATGCCACACAGCCCAGCCTCGTCTCATCCCAATGCGTATTGTATGATAATGAAGAGGTGGAAGAGGAGGAGGAACAGGAACTGGTTTCCTGCACTACTGACGGTACAACCCACACAACATTCATATTGTCTGTTCAGCGTGGATGGCCTGAGGAGAGGGAGAATGAGGAGGAGGAGGAGAGCATGGTCGTCCTCTTGGTCAGGACTAGTGTTGAGCCACCCCCGTAGTGTTCGAGTTCGGTTCGGTTCGTCGAACACCCGTGTGTTCGCCGAACTGTTCGTCGAACTGTTCGTCGAACACCTTCGAACACCGTTAAAACCAATGGCAGGCAAACAAAAACACATAGAAACACATAGAAAACACCTTCAAAGGTGTCCAAAAGCTGACAAACTGTTCAGAAGACACAACTAACACATGGAAAAGTGACAAGTACATATAGTCATGCGAAAATAAAAGAGGTGGAGGAGTAAAAGGAGGGGGAGACACAGATATAGGCATGTCATGCCCTTCTAAAATCCAAAAAGTGAGAAGCCGACACGGCCAGTCTGCTCCTGCCCGTGCCACCTCCGTGTCGCCGGGTTTGTGCCAGAGCCGCGGTGAACCCTGATGGCCAGCCCCCCTCTCCCAATACTGGTGCCTGTCTGCTGGTGGGTCGAGCGAGCCCCACTGTGGTGGAGGCAGCTCTAAGCTTTTTAATTTAAATTGTCTCTCTAATTTGAATGAATACACTTTAAATCCATTTACAAGGATCTATTGGAGGGCAAGTCTCATGCCAGCAGCCGCGTAATTCCAGCTCCAGTAGCGTCCACTAAAGCTGCTGCAGTTAAAAAGCTTTTATAAGGATCGAGCTCGGCTGTCCACCGCAAGGCATCCTACTGCCAGTCCCAGCCCCTATGCCTTGGGGTGCCTCCTGATGCTCTTCACTGAGTATCCCATGGTCCCGAAGCATTTCCTTTGAAAAAATTAAGTGTCTAAACTACAGGTGGTGTAGCTTGCTTAACAGCCGGGATAATCCGCTGACTAGCAGACACTGCTACTAGGCACAAAGTATTTCCTGGGCTAGATGCAGTTAAAAATTTGTAATTAGATACTCTCGTTGGATGCTGAGAAAGCATTCCATAGAGTCTCCTGGCATGCCATATATGATTCTCTTAAAAAGCTTGGGGTAGGGGTCTAGGGGACCCTTTTATAGCCAAAATCACGGCCCTGTATCGCAATACGTCACCTAGGCTGAAGATAAATGGAACTGTAGCACCCTGAGGGCTCGGTTGCTACAGACGTATTGCACCTCACCCAGAGGTGTGATATCTCACTCTCAGGTAAGGATGGAGTGTGGATCAGGACCCGACACCTGCATGCATTACAACACATTGCCGTGGGGCAGGGCGACCAATATGCCCCTGAGATGGGCACGACAGTCCCTGTCCCTGGCTGGAGTGGGGGGAGGGAACACTGAGGAAGGGGATCCCTGTAGTGCAGGAGCAGGGAGGAAGCAGTTCCTGGGTGCATTGAGAAGGGAGTATAAAAGGTGGGCACCATCTTAGTTCAGTGCAGAGAAGTCTGAGCAGAAGTGGCAGGGAGCAGGGGCTCTGCATGAGCTCTGCTCCGGAGGCGGGCCTAGTAACAGAGGCCCAGGCCTGGAAGAGGGAGAAGGAAGGAAGAGGAGCGGAGAAGGCTCCAGGAACGAGGAATGAAGGGATCCCAGGGGTGCGGACGGGCGAGTCGCCACGGCACGCCCGAATCCACCTGCGTGGAGGGGTCAGGCCAAAGGGGGAGACCGGTCCCCGAACTAGTGGAGGCAGGAAACGACCCTCAGCTAGAAACCGAAGGCTCTGACATTTTATGTGGCGCAGCCCCTCGCTACACCCGCTAGGAAGGCACCACATAGGGTCAGGGAAACTGGCGCCAAGTTTACCAAGAGGAGGCCCGAGGCAGCCGGACAGAAGTGTTGGTAAGAAAGGCCAGACAAAGGACACACAAAGGGGGTCCTGTGAAGCACTCCAAAGTTATCTGGAAGTTGTCTGAGCCCCTCACCTGGTGAGCACAGTACGACGTGGGCAGCCGTTACCTGCAGACGTGGTCTGGATAATAAGAACTGTGAGTAAAGGCCCTGGACTGCATCACTGACTCCGTGTCGTTACTGCTGCTGCCCTGCACCATCACCCCCATCCTCCGCATACACTGCCCTGAGGCTATACTCCTCCCGTGGGGAGTTATGCTACGCTCTGCTGCATCCACAACACCAGCCTCAGCGGTCTGCCCTGTAGCGGCGGTTCACTCTGACCGCAATCCACGGGTGGCGTAGTCGGACATTTAAACATCAAAACCACATAAATAGTTCCGCCACTGGTTTGACCGCCCTGAGCCACGGAACCGGGTCGCCGCCACGAAGACTACAACCACCAGCATCCACCAAAAAGGGTCCGGCTCCGGGTGTCCCAAGGCCCAGGGGGTGCGTCAGAACATTTTCATCACCTTTCACAATCACCAATGGGACAAGGCAGGGATGTCCTCTGTCCCCTCTCTTATACATCCTAGTGACGGAGCACCTGCTCTCATCAATTCGCCATAACCCCAATATTAGGTGGATTGAGGTGGGAGGCACCGAGTACAAGTGCTCTCTATTTGCTGATGATGTCCTAGTATATATCACTCAATCACATATATCCATCCATGCTGTTATGGCTGAAATAGATCACTTTGTTACATGGTAAAATTTTAAAATCAATGCAGCGAAGTCTGAGGCCCTCGATGTCTCCCTCCCCAAATCCATATAGGATTCCATCCAGTCCAACTTTCCCTTTGCCTGGCCCTCACAGGGTATCAAATACTTAGGAATTCCTATTCATAGAGACCTCTCCCATCTATGTTATCTTAATTTTGGGCCCTTTATTGAACAATTCCATACAGACCACGGTTGGCAAGTTAGAACTGTAAGATTCACTACGTGAACCGCTGGTGTTTTGTGGAAAAGCACATGTACACCGCGTTCCAAATTATTATGCAAAAAGTGTTTAGGAGTGATAAGGGAAGAATTTGTTTGTTTGTCAGTTAAACTCATTGATGGTGATGTGTGTCAGGGCTCTTTATATCACTGTAAGCAATTGCAGATACCTGTGCTAATTAGTTTGGCAGGTGTGTCCAATGAAAGGCAAGACTACTTAAGAAGGCTCTCTCACATTATTAAGCAGCCTACATTTTCTGCCAAAATGGGAAAGAAAAAGGATGTGTCGGCTGCTGAGAAGCAACAAATTGTGGAGTGTTTAGGTCAAGGCATGACTACAATCAACATTGTGCGATGATCAGGATGAAGTGTCTTGGCAATCAAGAAGTATGTAGCTGATTCACAGTACACACGTGTGTGTGCTGATAAGGGCAAATTGAGGACTCTTTCCTACAGGCAATTACGTCAGGTTGAAAGAGCAGCGGCAAAAAAGCCTTGTCATAGCAGCAGACAAGTTTTTGAAGCTGCTTGTGCCTCCAACGTCCCCCGAACAACAAGATGCAGGGTCCTTCAGAGGTTTGCAGCTGTGCATACGCCATCCTGTCGACCTCCTCTATCCACTTCACACAAGCAGAAACAGCTCCAGTGGGCCAAACATTACATGAAGACTGATTTCAAAACTGTTTTGTTCACGGATGAGTGCCGTGCAGCGCTCGATGGTCCAGATGGATGGAGTGGAGGATGGCTGGTTGATGGACACCCCACGCAAACACGGCTACAGCGCCAACAAGGAGGAGGTGGAGTAATGTTTTGGGCTGGAATCATGGGTAGAGAGATTGTCGGCCCCTTTAGGATCCCTGAAGGCGCTAAAGATGAACTCCATAATGTATGTGGATTTTCTCAAACAGCACTTCCTGCCATGGTTCAAGAAGAAGAACCGTGTATTTCACAGCAAGATCATTTTTCTGCATGATAATGCACCATCTCATGCTGCACATAAAACATCTGCATCTCTGGCTCATATGGGCATAAAAGGGGACAAACTTATGGTGTGACCCCCATGCTCCCCTGACCTCTACCCCATTCAGAACCTTTGGAGCATCATTAAAAGGAGTGTCTATGATGGCGGGAGGCAGTTCACATCTAAGCAACAGCTCTGGGAGGGTATTCTGTTGTCATGCAAAACAATTGAAGAAGAAACCATCCAAAACCTGACAAATTCAATGGACGAGAGAGTTCAGAAGCTCCTTTCGAACAAGGGGTCCTATGTGAAAATGTAACATCACCTAGAATAAAGTTTTGAGTTGAAAACTGTTTGATTTCAGTTTCTAACAACCTGCTAATGCTTATAATTTCAAAAATGACCATTTTTTTGGTCTTTATTAAAATGAAAAGGTTGATCGAAAAGTTTGGGGGATCTAAGAGTGTGGCAACCCAGTAGTCATGATTACTTCGAATTCTGACAATATGAGGGTCATGCTGCAGGTAGTGCAGCAAGAAGGCACTTATGTGTCTTGCGCATCTCGGAGCCCCAAAATTATTTTCCGGGCTAGATGCAGCTAAAAATTATTTTTAATTTTAAATCTGGTGGAGCTTATTATAGATGGCCTAATAGGATCAGTGCTGCACACTGCTACAAAGCCCAAATTATTTTCCAGTCAAGATACAGATAAACATGATTAGTAATTTGAAAGCTTAAAACGTTTGGTAGGGTGATTTTAACCAGTCATCAAGCTTTTACTCTCCCCAGGATGACACAGGGGTAGAAAAGTCGTTTCGGATCCATGATTTGTTCATCTTTATGAACGTGAGTCTGTCAACATTATCAGTGGAGAGCTGCGTGCGCTTATCTGTCAGCACACCACCAGCAGCGCTGAACACACGTTCAGACAGAACGCTGGCTGCGGGGCATGACAAGATCTCCAAGGCGTAAGTGGCTAGCTCCGGCCATTTATCCAGATTGGAAGCCCAAAAAGAGCAAGGGTCCAGTGACACAGTCGTGGCTTCAATATTTACTTGGAGATACTCCTGTACCATCGTCTCTAGGCGTTGACTATGTGTCAGACTTCTTGTCTCCTGTGGCCTTGCAAAGGATGGGCTAAAAAAGTGGTGAAATGATTCCGCAAAATTGATGTTACCAGCAGATACTGTGGTTCTGTTACGGTTTGAGTGCTGAACACTTGACGGTCCCACGGTTGGCAAGTTGGAACTGTGAGATTCACTACGTGCACCACTGGTATTTTGTGGAAAAGCACATGTAAGATTCTGCAACAGTCTCTGCTGATACTCCTGCATGCGTGCATCCCTTTCTATGGCAGGAATAATTTCTGCAAATTTACTTTTGTACCGGGGATCTAACAGTGTGGCAACCCAGTAGTCAGGATTATTTCTAATTCTCACAATTCGAGGGTCATGTTGCAGGTAGTGCAGCGAGAAGGCACTCATGTGTGTTGCGCATCCAGGAGCACCAAGTCCCTGTTGTGTTGGTGGCGAGGTAACAATCATGCTTCCTTCCTCTGTCCTCTCCCCCCAACCTCGCACAACAGAAATGTGATCAAGGTCTCACTCATCTGATGAGTCTTCCATCAGTTCGTCCTCCACTTCTTCCTGGGCTCCTGCACCTTCCTCACTAGTTTGGCTGCTACCATGCGCCCTGGTAAAACCATCTCCCCCACCCTCACATGCCTGCCGCCTTGGTGCTGCCGACCTTCTGGACCTTGCAGATGTTAGCCCTTCCGCATACAACTCCTCCTCCTCTACTTCCTCCACCTCCTCTTGTGCCACCACCTGACTCCGAATTCTGTTTAACATGTGCTCCAGCATGTAAATCACCGGAATAGTCATGCTGATAATGGCATCGTCAGCACTAAACATCTTCGTCGCCATTTCAAAACTGTGCAGAAGGGTGCATAGGTCCCTGATCTGAGACCACTCCTCCAGCGTGATTTGCCCCACCTCTGAATCTCGTTGGCCCAGGCTATACGTCAGAACGTATTGCACCAGGGCTTGTCGGTGCTCCCACAGTCGCTGCAACATGTGCAGAGTTGAATTCCACCGGGTAGGCACATCGCATTTTAGCCGGTGAAGTGGCAGGCCCAACGACTTCTGTAGAGATGTAAGTCGCTGAGCTGCGGGATGCGAACGGCGGAAGTGAGCACACAGCGACCGTGCCCTCTGCAGAAGGCCATCTAGTCTGGGATAGTGGGCTAAAAATTGCTGGACAACCAGGTTCAACACGTGAGCCATACAAGGCACGTGTGTGACATTGCCCCGGCGAAGGGCCGCACCCAGGTTTGCAGCATTGTCGCACACGGCCTTCCCTGGTTTCAGGTCCAGTGGAGACAACCATTCATGAAATTGGTTCTCCAGAGCTGACCACAACTCCTCAGCTGTGTGACTCATATTTCCCAGACATTTCAATGTAAAAACCGCCTGATGACTTTGAGCCCTACTGCCAGCATAGTAAGGAGGTGTGCAGGATCCCTTCTGCGCAGTTAGAAAGCTTGTGGCATGACCAGACAGGCTTTGGGTGCAGGTGGAAGACCGAGAGGAGGTTGAGGAGGCAGAAGCAGTGGAGGAACTTTGACATAAAGAGGATTGACGCACAACTCGTGGGGACGGCAAGACTTGGACAGCAGCCCCTTGTCCTGCTGTCACCATAGTTACCCAGTGCCCAGTCAGCGACATGTAACGCCCCTGTCCATGCCTACTCGTCCAAGTGTCTGTGGTGAAATGCACCCTGTCACACACAGAGTTTCTCAAAGAAGCGGTGATGTTGTGTGCGACATGCTGGTGGAGCGCAGGCACACCTTTCTTTGAGAAGTAGTGCCGACTGGGCATCTGGTACTGGGGCACTGCGACGGACATAAGGTCTCGAAAATCCTCTGTGTCCACCAGGCGGAAAGGCAGCATTTCTGTAGCCAAGAGCTTGCAGATGGTGAAATTCAACCTCTTAGCTTTCTCATGGCTAGGAGGAAATGGTCTTTTACTTGTCCACATCTGAGGGACCGAGGGCTGGCTATTGTGCTTAGACGGGGTTGATAAGGGTGTCCACGGCAAACTGCCGGTCTGTGAGGAAGATGCAGGCGGACATGTTAGGTTGCCTTGATCCAAAGGTGGTGCTATCGATGTCGGACAGCGCTCAACACCAGCTGGTGTTACCACCTCCAAAGAAAATGATGACCTGCCAATCACGCTGGCTGTTGCGGGTAAAGAGGTGGCAGGTCTGCGCCCCAAAACAGGTGTGACTGCTGTCCCCCCAGTCACAGAGGATGAAGAGGCCGCGGATGCACAAGATATGGCAGACGGTGGTTGGCCCGGCCGGCTAGGCCGCATTGTAGCACACTGAGCTTCCCACTGCAACTTATGCTTCATGTCCATGTGCCGGTTCATGCATGAAGTACTCAAACTATGTATTTTTTGGCCTCTACTTAGCTTTTGCTGACAAATGTTACAGATAACACGAGTTGGGTCATCTTTATCGATCTGAAAAAATGCCCAGGCTATGCAAGGCTTAGCACCCATGCGACCTGAAGAGCCACCACGACTTGTGGTGAGAGGCAGAGTTGTGTTTGAGGATGCAGTTGTTGACGTGCTTCCAGTACTACGTCTCTGTCCAGGAAGGCGCAACCTGACCTCGTCGTCACTAGCATCTTCCTCCACCTCCTCTGCTGACCTCATCTCTTGGCTGACTGTGGGTTGACAGTAAGTGGGATCTCCGACCTCATCATCATCACCCTGTGCGTTATCACACCCGTCGTCCTCAGAGCCAACCTGTTCCTGCCCTGACAAAAAACTAAAGTTGTCGCTCCAATCAGGTATTTGAGTCTTATCATCGTCTTCCTCATTGTCTCCACCAACAGGAGTTACAGTTTGGGAATGAGGGTCTACATTATGGTCAGAACCTTCTGCGTCTGGTCCTGGATCCGACTCATAAAGATTCTGGGCATCAGTGCAGATCATTTCCTCGTCTGGATTCACAGAAGCGCTGGAGTCGACCTCTGATTCCCAGGCTATAGTATGAGTAAACAGCTCTGCAGACTCAACCATCTGTTCTACCTCATACTCAGACGGGCAGCTGGAGATTTGGGAGCTGTGAGGAAGCAAGTGCGATTTGGGTGACACCTTTGAGGACTGGAGTATTTGTGATGTTGAAGTTGATGTGGAGGAGAGCCCACTTAAAGGAGCACTTGATATCCGTTGAAGCACCTGCTGTTTTTGTGCCTCATCTGGAATTTGTAGCGATTGGCGTGGCCGTAAGAAAGGGATCTTATCACATTGTCCGCTAAAAGAAGTAGACATTTTAGTTTGGCTGGAAGATGGTCTTTCTTCTGCAGATGTTACTGTTGCTTTAACACCTACCCCACGGACACAACCTTTTTTCCCCTTCCCAACACGCCTATTCCCCTTTCCACCAGCAGCAGGCCTTTTTCCACTCATTTTGGTGGTTGACTAATTCACAACTCTGGAGTTGTTTGCACAAAAAAACAATGGATGGTAACCGAGCAGAGCTGAGTGGCCAAACTGTGGTATTAGGCCAAAACTATTGGCTGGGTTAGAGGCAGAAAAAAATTATTTTGAATTTGCAACCTGATGGAGGTCAGTATAGATGGACTAATAGAGAAAGTCCGACACACTACTAGAAGGCCAAATATTTTTTCAGAGGTAGATGCAGAAAAAAATATATTCAGTTTGCAACCTGATGGAGGTCAGTATAGATGGATTAATAGAACAAGACCCACACACAGCTAGAAGCCCAATATTTTTTCAGAGGTAGATGCAGAAAAAAATATATTCAGTTTGCAACCTGATGGAGGTCAGTATAGATGGACTAATAGAACAAGTCCCACACACTGCTAGAAGCCCAAATATTTTTTCAGAGGTACTGTAGATGCAGATAAAAATTAGTTTTAATTTGCAACCTGATGGAGGTCAGTATAGATGGACTAATAGAGAAAGTCCGACACACTACTAGAAGGCCAAATATTTTTTCAGAGCTAGATGCAGAAAAAAATTATATTCAGTTTGCAACCTGATGGAGGTCAGTATAGATGGACTAATAGAGAAAGTCCGACACACTACTAGAAGGCCAAATATTTTTTCAGAGGTAGATGCAGAAAAAAATATATTCAGTTTGCAACCTGATGGAGGTCAGTATAGATGGATTAATAGAACAAGACCCACACAGAGCTAGAAGCCCAATATTTTTTCAGAGATAGATGCAGAAAAAACTATATTCAGTTTGCAACCTGATGGAGGTCAGTATAGATGGACTAATAGAACAAGTCCCACACACTGCTAGAAGCCCAAATATTTTTTCAGAGGTACTGTAGATGCAGATAAAAATTAGTTTTAATTTGCAACCTGATGGAGGTCAGTATAGATGGACTAATAGAGAAAGTCTGACACACTACTAGAAGGCCAAATATTTTTTCAGAGGTAGATGCAGAAAAAAATATATTCAGTTTGCAACCTGATGGAGGTCAGTATAGATGGATTAATAGAACAAGACCCACACACAGCTAGAAGCCCAATATTTTTTCAGAGGTAGATGCAGAAAAAAATATATTCAGTTTGCAACCTGATGGAGGTCAGTATAGATGGACTAATAGAACAAGTCCCACACACTGCTAGAAGCCCAAATATTTTTTCAGAGGTACTGTAGATGCAGATAAAAATTAGTTTTAATTTGCAACCTGATGGAGGTCAGTATAGATGGACTAATAGAGAAAGTCCGACACACTACTAGAAGGCCAAATATTTTTTCAGAGGTAGATGCAGAAAAAAATATATTCAGTTTGCATCCTGATGGAGGTCAGTATAGATGGATTAATAGAACAAGACCCACACACAGCTAGAAGCCCAATATTTTTTCAGAGGTAGATGCAGAAAAAACTATATTCAGTTTGCCACCTGATGGAGGTCAGTATAGATGGACTAATAGAACAAGTCCCACACACTGCTAGAAGCCCAAATATTTTTTCAGAGGTACTGTAGATGCAGATAAAAATTAGTTTTAAATTGCAACCTGATGGAGGTCAGTATAGATGGACTAATAGAGAAAGTCCGACACACTACTAGAAGGCCAAATATTTTTTCAGAGGTAGATGCAGAAAAAAATATATTCAGTTTGCAACCTGATGGAGGTCAGTATAGATGGATTAATAGAACAAGACCCACACACAGCTAGAAGCCCAATATTTTTTCAGAGGTAGATGCAGAAAAAAATATATTGAGTTTGCAACCTGATGGAGGTCAGTATAGATGGACTAATAGAACAAGTCCCACACACTGCTAGAAGCCCAAATATTTTTTCAGAGGTACTGTAGATGCAGATAAAAATTAGTTTTAATTTGCAACCTGATGGAGGTCAGTATAGATGGACTAATAGAGAAAGTCCGACACACTACTAGAAGGCCAAATATTTTTTCAGAGGTAGATGCAGAAAAAAATATATTCAGTTTGCAACCTGATGGAGGTCAGTATAGATGGATTAATAGAACAAGACCCACACACAGCTAGAAGCCCAATATTTTTTCAGAGGTAGATGCAGAAAAAAATATATTCAGTTTGCAACCTGATGGAGGTCAGTATAGATGATCTAATAGAACAAGTCCCACACACTGCTAGAAGCCCAAATATTTTTTCAGAGGTACTGTAGATGCAGATAAAAATTAGTTTTAATTTGCAACCTGATGGAGGTCAGTATAGATGGACTAATAGAACAAGTCCCACACACTGCTAGAAGCCCAAATATTTTTTCAGAGGTACTGTAGATGCAGATAAAAATTAGTTTTAATTTGCAACCTGATGGAGGTCAGTATAGATGGACTAATAGAGAAAGTCCGACACACTACTAGAAGGCCAAATATTTTTTCAGAGGTAGATGCAGAAAAAAATATATTCAGTTTGCAACCTGATGGAGGTCAGTATAGATGGACTAATACAACAAGTCCCGCACACAGCTAGAAGCCCAAATAATTTTTCAGAGGTACTGTAGATGCAGATAAAAATTATTTTTAATTTGCAACCTGATGGAGGTCAGTATAGATGGACTAATAGAGAAAGTCCGACACACTACTAGAAGGCCAAATATTTTTTCAGAGGTAGATGCAGAAAAAAATATATTCAGTTTGCAACCTGATGGAGGTCAGTATAGATGGACTAATACAACAAGTCCCACACACAGCTAGAAGCCCAAATATTTTTTCAGAGGTACTGTAGATGCAGATAAAAATTAGTTTTAATTTGCAACCTGATGGAGGTCAGTATAGATGGACTAATAGAGAAAGTCCGACACACTACTAGAAGGCCAAATATTTTTTCAGAGCTAGATGCAGAAAAAAATTATATTCAGTTTGCAACCTGATGGAGGTCAGTATAGATGGATTAATAGAACAAGACCCACACACAGCTAGAAGCCCAATATTTTTTTCAGAGGTAGATGCAGAAAAAAATATATTCAGTTTGCAACCTGATGGAGGTCAGTATAGATGGACTAATAGAACAAGTCCCACACACTGGTAGAAGCCCAAATATTTTTTCAGAGGTACTGTAGATGCAGATAAAAATTAGTTTTAATTTGCAACCTGATGGAGGTCAGTATAGATGGACTAATAGAATGATGCTATGCCCAAAAGATTTTACTTCACTATGTGCAGTAAAAAAATTGGTATTCTATACACAGGTGGTATATCTTGCAACACAGATAGGCTACTCCACTGACTAACACACTCTGCAATAGGCCAAAAAGGATTAGCTTTGCTAGATTCAGCCAAATGCTGTGAAAAAAACTTGCACAGCACTGGCACAGACCTGCCTGGCAAAAACTGATAGCAACTCATGTAACCTAGTCCTGAAAAGGACTGCAATTACAATTAGTCTTTACTCCCACAACTGATCTATTTAAGAGCACAGACCTCCCTGATAAAAGTCGTAGGAAATGCTGTAACCTAGTCCTTAAAAGGACTGCAATCACAACTATTCCCTACTCCCAAGCTATCTGTATATTTGTGCGAAAATTGGCTTGAAATTAACAAGGTATAGCGCACACAGCAACAGCGGTGCCGTCTAACACGCAGCTGCAGCAGTGAGAAAATGGTGGCGACGGGGAAAATGGCTTGGTCTTATAGGGCAAGGACATGTGACATACACTGCCAATGACACATGCCCTTGCTTGTGTGAAAAAAAGCACTTCGCTCCGTGTGTGCGCTGCTGATAGGCTGACAGATTGCACCTCCCCACTGTAAATGCGGGAAAGAGAAAAAAAAATGGAGATCTTCATTGTTCCTGCAGAGATCCATCCCCTGCCCCTCCCCCCACCCCGCTGTACACTCAAACTGCGTATTAACATTAATTTTCATCATTACTGAGAAAAAATCCAGTTATGATTTTGGTGCACGAACAGTTATCGAACATAACCTCGAACAGCCGAATTTTTCTCAAATTGTTCGTGTTCGCCGAACGGCTCGAACACCGCCCAAAACAGCTCGAATTTGAGATTGGCGAACAGTTCGAGTAGAACAACGCTCATCTCTAGTCAGGACAGGGAAGACTTGGCTGTTGGCAGTCTGGCACACATGGCTGACTTTATGCTCCTCTGCCTTTCCTGTGACCCTCGCTTTGTACACATTTTGGCCCACAGTAATTACTGGATGGTCACACTTCTAGACCCATGCTACAAGGAAAACTTTCTATCTCTCATACCCATGGCGGAGAGATCTAATAAAATTTTGCAGTACCAGAAGATCCTTGTGGAATTATTAAAAAAATCCCATCTGAAATGTTGTCAGTAGAGGTAACAATTCGTTTGACAACCAAGGAGTACAGGCGAGGGAGACACAAATAAGATGCAGCAGAGGCATGGGAACACTATCAAACCTGTGGAACAGTATTCTCATACCCTCCCCGGGCCCAAGCCCTGATGCACAGGGTAGTCTGAAAAGGAGGGAAATGTTTTGGAAGATGCTGAAGGAGTAGCTTGCCAAGCAGACCACTGTCCTCCGTGACTCCTCTGTGAGTTATAACTATTGGGTATCCAAGCTGGACACATGGCATGAACTGGCTCTCTATGCCTTGCAGCTCCTGGCCTGTCCTGCCACTAGCATTTTGTCAGAGCGAGTTTTTAGTGCTGCTGGGTCATTAAAATTGATAGGCACATTCGCCTGTCAACTGAAAATGCTGATGGGCTGGATTGGACCAGACTTCTCAACACCACCGGATGATAGCCGCGGAACATAAAGTCAAATCCAGTGGATTTTTTTTGTGGTCTATTCCCACGCACCTCTTCACACCCAGACATGGGTATATGCTTCCAGATTTTGTTTATTTTCTGATGTCCTCCTCCTTCTCCTTCTCCTCATCTTCTACCACCATATCACCAGGGTGAACGTGATGCAACATCCACATAACATAATTTTTTTAAGGGTGTTTATGATGCCCATAGGAAATTTTTTAGTGGCCTACCTCTAACATTCTGTATGTTATATACGAGGTTCATGTATACCACCCAGGGGTAAATGTTTTTCAGCCCATTCACTTAGTGCATGGGCATTACCAGTATAGGAGACCCACTCCTTAATAATGGTAACGATTTTTTTACTGAAAGCCTTCTCTACGTCTCTTCAAAGGAGTATTGGGGTGCGCCCAATTTTTGGGCAGCCCTTGCAGTCACTGCATGGGCATTACCACTATAGGAGACCCACTCCTTAATAATAGGAACATTTTTTTTTACTGAGGCCCTCCTCTATGTCTCTTCAAAGGGGTATTGGGGTGCGTCCAAATTTTTGGCAGACCTTGCAGTCACTGCATACACAATAACAGTATAGGAGACCCGCTCTTTTGTAATGGGAAGACTTTATTTTACTGAGGCCCTCCTCTATGTCTCTTCAAAGGGTAATTGGGGTGTTTCAAAATTTTAGGCAGGCCTTGCAGTCACTTCATAACAATAACAGTATAGAAGACCTGCTTCTTAATAATGGGAACATTTTATAAACTGAGGCCCTCCTCTATGTTTCTTCAAAGGTGTATTGGGGTTTTTCCAAATTTTGGGCATCCCTTGCATATGCAATAACAGTATAGCAGAGTTTTTCCAAATAACAGTATAGGAGACCCACTCCTTATTAATGGGAACAACAAAGCATAGCCGGCTCATGGCCCTCTAACAATAGTGAGGGCCGACTGTTGGCCCTTTAATATTAGTAGGGGCCGCCTGATGGTCCTGGAAAAATAAACTTTGCGACTTTCAGAGTCCCTTCTTCATAAATGAAATAGGATGTGTCTGATCATGTCTCACACATCACATGGGCAGATAAGGTAGTAAAACGTTAAAATGACATTTACTGGTGAATGTATTGTAAAAATTTATGTCAAAACTCTACGTGTGAACATAAAAAAAGGTCCTCCACACCTTGGGCTATGTGTTTTTTTTGTCTTAATAATAATAAAAATAATAATAATAATAATCATTATTTTTATATAGCACCAACATATCCCGCAGCGCCTTCCCCATTGGAGCTCACAATCTAAATTCCATATCATTATGTCTTTGGAGTGTTGGAGGAAACTGGAGTACCCGCAAAAACATGAGGAGAACATACAAACTCCTTGCAGATGTTGTTCTTGGTGGGATTTGAACCCAGGACCCCAGCGCTGCAAAGCAGCAGTGCGAACCACTAAGCCAACGTGCCTTATATACAAGTCATTACCCTGGAAAGAATGTTCTTTAATGTTTTTTTCCAGGAAAATCCATTTGGCTTCATTTTTGTATGTTTTATTGTCAGTCTGTAAAAGTGGCGTAAAACTCAACTTTGTTCACAGCTGTGACCTGGGAGTTAGAGATGCTTCCAGGGGTCTTCACTATGCTATTCATATGTCATTTGAGCACTGTTTATATCGATTTGATCAATTTTTGGGCCCCCTGCAGAGCACTGGGGGTGCAGCTGGAAAAATGCTCCTGTTTCCCATTGACTTACATTGGGCTCATTGCTCGGGTCGAGCACCCGAGCATTATGATTTGCTCGACCCGAGCAACGAGCACCTGAGCATTTTAATGCTCGCTCATCACTAGGGATAATGCTTTGGAATTGTTTTTCATGAGGTGGCCTAGTTCCTTTAGTTCCAGTGAAGGAAAATGTTAATGCTGCAGCATGCCAAGACACTTTGGACAATTGTATGCTTCAACTTGATAGGAACAGATTGGGAAGACTGTTCAGGCATGGCTATATCTCAGTTCACAAAGTAAGGTTCATGATGACATTATTGGGTGCATTTGCTTTGGAAGAACTTTACTGGCTTCCACAGAGCTCTGAACTCATCCCCATTAATCACCTTTGTATAGAATTATTATGGAGATAGTAAGCTAGGACGTCTTTTCAAACATGAATGTCTGATCTTACAAATGCTCCTCTTGATTAATGGGCAACATTTCCACATACACACTTTAAAATCTTATGGAAAACCTTCCTATAAGAGTATGTGTTGTTTTAGCAGCAAAGTATGCAACAACCTCATATTAATCCCTATGGATTTGGGATAGGATATCCTAAAAGCTCCAGTAGGTGTAATATATGTACCCCAATGCTTTTGTCCATATTGTGTATCTATGACTACAAGCTGCCACAAAATATTAATTATCTGTAGATGAAGACTGACAGGTGATCACTGCATTCCTATAATTCAATTTCTTTGAGAACATACAGGATATATCTACCAAATATACTTGTATGTGTATTAATAAATTGGCATATCATGAAAATGAATAAACTATATAGTCATTCATTTTTATACGTGTACCCGCAATGTAAAACTAAAGGAATTCCTTTGCTATTAAAGCAAGTCCAGATGAAGCCAACTCGATGCCATTATGATTGTGTATTATAAATGACCCCATGAAAGAATGAGTAGATAAGAAAGGCAATTCTTTTATTCCTCGAATATTAAACATAACAACCAGATTTCTATGAAAACAGAAAAAATCACATTTCCAAGGGCTATATTTAACTTTAAATATGATTATGCATCATTGTGTTGATAGATTGCTTTTAAACCGAGCATGCTATGTATTTTACAGATTGTGTTTGCACAAGATTAGCCGTCCATACATGACTGATGAAAACATCACGTAAATACTATTTTACCATCATTTTCATCCATTGTCATTATTTGAACTGATATCAAATTACCAAGGTAGATTTAGCTGATAACCACTTCCTATGGCTGAAAGTTCATGAAAGATGCAAGCCTGAGTGTGGTCTTTAATGTTTCAATAGACTTGTGCAGCTTAGACACATGCTTTGTTTGCATTATTGAGGTGCCCATGGTGATCTTACTTTAATCATCAACTTCTCAAATTCCTTCTTCCAGCTCTTCTGGGCATGCAGCCAATTTTTAATAACGTAGCCAGGCATATCATAGGTGAATCATCTAATCTCCAATTGATTTCAATTCATTTTTCATTTTAGTACAAATCTTCAATAATTATTTCACCTTTGGTTGAAGAGCTTTAATTATACAGCTTAACCCCAATGCACATACTTGCTGAGCTTCATTTTTTACTTCAACCTCTATGTGACATCAAATTGCTGATACATCTCTTTATATTAAATATTATTTTCTAATCCTTTATCATGTCTTAAATATACAAATTGGCATCCTATATCACATTTCTATTGAACGTATCAATTAAAAATAAAGAGAATTTAATTTACTTGCACATCACTTTGGTATTATACCTCATTTTAGGTATTTTCAAGGGTTTCTAGAGAGATTAATGTACAGTAATCTACAATCATAGGGTGACTTTCTCCACATTTTGTGCGTTATGATCAAGATTGTAATATATTTTTAACAGTGGTATCAACATGATTTAAAGTTGAGCTGATTATTTCTCAATGTAGTCTATTCCTGAAAAATGACTTCATGTTTGTCTGTGCTTGAATAAATTAATTGTCAGTTGCCTCGTTTGATGATCGTATTATGTTCACTGCACCCTGATTTACATATAAGTGCAATGAACCTACAAATAAAGAAACCTTAAAATATTTATCGTGGATTGGAATCCCTTATATTAAGAATTTGCTGCAGATATTTCAGCATCAAAAACATGTCTCTTGGCATAAACAAATGCTGCATAAAAGCATGTTCATTCTTGTTGCTTTGTTTGCGTTATTAATGCATTTTTATGCTTTGATGGTAAAAATCTACAATGAAAAAATAAGGAGCAGGTGCACAAATCTTATCCACTTATCCTCGCTCGCTGACAACTTTATTTTCCAAAAGGTTGAAGAGAGAACAAGGGGATCTGCTACCTTGGATCTAATCCTCATAAACAGGGAGGAAATGGTTGAGGAGGTAAGGGGTGGCTGGGACCCTAGGAGGCAACGATCATGGTATCATAAAATTTTGGATAACTAGAGAAGGACCTTTGAAGAGTCAGAATTTAAGGTTGGACTTCAGAAAAGCAGATTTTAAGGGACTCAGAAAGAGGATAGGACGGAAGGATCCAATGGCTGGATGTCCTTAAGGACAGAAATGTCCAGGAAGGATGGGAAATTTAGAAAAATTACATTCTGAAAGCACAATCATAAACAATCCCTAAAAGAGGGAAAAATAGGAAGCATTTAACGAAACCAGGATGGATGAACACATAACATTTTTACGGCCGTGAAAACGCTTGTAAAACCGTCTATCATGCAAAGCAATGTGAATTCGGATATGCTGTGCACATGATGTGCTAATTAGCACGCCAAATTCGCATTGCATTGCAAAACACAGCATGATCATTTCTACCGCGATTACGTTGCAAATTTGCGGCCATTGAGGAACATTGAAAATCAGCAAACACGCAGGTATATGTGGATTTGCTGCGTTTCAAGTAAATTCAATGGCCACGAATTTGCGGCCTAATCGCGGTGCGTGTGGTACCCAGGATGAAGAGGATACTACAACTCCTCTTCATCCCGGCTACCAAGCAGTGAAAAAAAGAAATAAAGTTAAAAATAAAAAAAAACTGTTAACTCACCTCTATGGTCTCCTCTTGGAGGCGGCGATCCCCTCTCCTCTGCGTCCCGCAGTGTACTTGCAGGACCTGCAGTGACGTCATTTAATCAGCTGATGGTCACGCGACCGCTGACGTCAGCGGTCAGGTGATGGTCGCGTGACCATCAGCTGAATAAATGACATCACCACAGGTCCTGCCAGTACACCACGGGATGCCAAGGAGAGAGGATCGCAGGCGCCAGGAGGAGACCGGAGAGGTGAGTATACAGGGGGTTTTTATTAACATTTTAATTCTTTTTTTTTTTACTATAGATGCAGCATTTAAAGCATCTAAGTTGGTCACACAATATAAATCCATGCCAGTGGCATGGATTTATATTGTGTGACCAACTTGTCAAGCACTTTTCCAAGTGATGCTCAAAATCTTTTGGAAAAGCGCTTGAAAAAACATATGCAAAAACGCATGCAAAAATGCTGAAAAAACGCTGTAAATCTGCATGCGTTTTTTCTGCCAGGGAGAAGCAAAAATGCTCTGCATCAAATCTGCATCGTGGGCACATGCCCTTAAGGCTTGAAAGAGATGTCAAAAGCAATAAGAAAGGATTTTGGGGGTATGTCAAAAGTAAAAGAAAAGTCAAAGCTGCTATAAGATTGTTAGAACCCTCCTGTTAGTTTTTGCCATCTTGTGTTTTGCGGTCACGTGACCAGCTGCCTATATATTCCAGCTCCGCCCTTCTGGCTTTGCTAGACTTCAGTGTTGTTTTGACTGTCTCTCTAGCCAGGTGATTCGGTGTCTATCTCTGTCAGTTCTTGGTCTTCTGGGACCTTTAGTACTTTTTGTTAGTTTGTCCTTTTTGCTCTGCAACAACTTCTGTTTAGGAGGTGTCCCATTTTTGTCCCAGTCCTTAGTTCTTTTAGGGACCCCTCCCTTAATTCTCTAGGTCTCCATTCAGACTAGCCGAGGACGAAAGCGGGTCTGTTCACAAGGAATAGGCAGCCCGCTACATCGTAGGGATTCAGCTTAGTCTTACTGTAGGGACAGCTTTCCCTTATCTTTCTTAGTTTATGTTGCAGATCATAACAGTAAGTCCAGCCCAAAAAAAAAACCTAAACGGAAAGAAAATTCGGGGATCAGTATGGTTTCTGTCCAGGATTTGGCTCAATGCCTGCAAGGATTGTCTCTGGAGGCGGCCGAGCTTCAGCAACACGTGAGTAGCTGTCCTGGAGCGCATTTTGTTGAACCCAAGGTAGGACTGCCTGATGTTTTTTATGGTAAACAGCAAGATTTTTTTCCTTTAAAAATGCTTGTTTGTTATATTTTCGTTTGAGACCAAGATCCTCTGGGAATGAATCACAGCGCATTGGTTTTAATATGTTACTTTTGCGCAAAGAACCACAGGGTTGGGCCTTTTCTCTCCAGCCTAATGATCCGTGTTTAAGCTCTGTTGAAGAATTTTTTTCTGCTATGGGGCTACTATATGACGATCCTGATCGAATCTCATCTGCTGAATCAGAACTTAGATGTTTGAATCAGGGGTCAGATGATGTTGAAAATTATTGTACACACTTTAGAAGATTGGCTTCAGAAGTTAAATGGAATGATTCTGCGCTGAAATGTTTATTTCTTGCTGGTCTGAGTGAAAGGGTTAAGGATTTGCTAATTGCATTCCCTGCACCTGAGACTCTGCAGGAAGCTATGCAGTTAGCTGTTCGTGTGGACAGGAGACTGAGGTCCAGGGTTAATGATGTAAAGACTCCTGTAACTTCAGGTCCTAGTTCCCAGAAAATCTGCTCTGACAGCGGAGAACCAATGGAGGTTGGGGCGATGTCACTCCGCTCTCAGGAAAGAGATAGGAGATTCGCCATGGGTTTATGTCTTTATTGTGGTAAAGATGATCATTTGATTAAGTATTGTGAGAGTCATTTAAGTAAAGAAAAAAAAAAAGGTCAGTTATGCCTGTATAGCTTGTTTATGCTCTGCAGGACTATTTCTTTCTTTAAGTACTACTCTGCAGGGAGATTTGATTGAATTTCAGGTATTTGTGGATTATGGTTCAACACTTAATGTGATTGATAAAGGGTTTTTGGAAAACCTTAAATTAAAATCCAAACCTTTGTCATCACCTATTTGTGTGGTTGCAATTGATAACACTCCTTTGAAATGTATTACTCACAAGACTGCTGCATTTCCTTTCACTATCAATGGAGATCACCAAGAAATTTTGGACTTGGTTGTTTTGGATAATTTACCCTTTCCAGTTGTTCTAGGATTGCCTTAGTTAAAACTGCACAATCCTTTATTGGACTGGTCTACGATTGTGATTAAGTCTTGGCGTCCGAAGTGCTATGATAAATGTTGTAATGGTCGCATTTCAGCTGTGGAAAAAGGGGAATTACCTGTACCTATTCAAGATTTTTGGAGGGTTTTTTCGGAGGAGGAGTCACAAGTTTTACCTCCTCATAGGGATTATGATTGCGCCATTGAGTTTGTTCCGGGTGCTACGCTTCCCAAAAGTCGCTTGTTTAATCTGACTATCCCTGAGAGAAAGGCCTTGGAGGAGTACATACCGACTAGCCTGCCTGCTGGTCACATTAGACCTTCTAAGTCGCCTGTTACAGTTGAATTCTTCATTGTTATAAAAAAGGACGGCGGTTTACGTCCATGTCTAGATTTTCGTGAAATTAATAAGATTACCGTGCGCAATTCCTACCCATTGCCGTTAATTCCTGACTTGTTTAACCTGTTAGTGGGGGCCAAGTGGTTCTCGAAAATTGATCTCCGGGGGGCATACAATTTGTTACTTGTGAAGGAGGGTGATGAATGGAAAATTGCTTTTAACACTCCAGTAGGTCACTTTGAGAATCTGGTGATGCCTTTTGGTCTTACCAATGCACCTGCATTTTTTCAGAACCTTATTAATGACATCCTGAGACCTTTGATTGGTAAGAATGTGGTTGTGTATTTGGATGACATTTTTGATTTATTCACCAGATCTCGAGTCCCATTGGCAAAGTGTACGTGAAGTTTTGCAGTTATTGAGTGATAATTCACTCTTTGCTAAGCTGGAGAAATGTGAGTTCGCTGTGCAGAAAATTTGTTTTTTCGGCTACATTGTCTCCAGCGAGGGCTTTGAGATGGACCCTGTGAAGGTTCAGGCTGTGCAGGAATGGCCTAGGCCTGTTGGTCTCTATACAGAGATTTTTGGGTTTTGCCAATTATTACAGGAAATTCAGTAAGAATTTTTCTGTAATTGTTAAACCTCTAACCGATCTCACCAGGAAAGGTGCGAATACAGCCCAGTGGACTACTGAGGCCATTGAAGCGTTTGAGTATCTCAAAGAGAGGTTCAGTTCTGCCCCTATCCTTATGCAGCCTGTTGAGACCAAGCCTTTTTTGGTCGAGGTTGATGCTTCATCCGTGGGGGTCGGGCAGTTTTGCCTCAAGAGAACAAGGGTGGAGTACATCCTTGTGCCCTTTTTTTGAAAATTTTTTCGGAAACCGAACTGAATTCTGATTTTGGAAATCGGGAGATGCTCGCTATTAAACTTGCATTTGAACACTGGCGTCATTTTTTGGAAGGTGCTAGATTTCGTATTCAGGTTTTCACAGATCATAAGAATTTGATCTATCTGGATGCTGCCAAGCATTTGAATGCCCGTCAAGCTAGATGGGAACTTCATTTTTCTCGGTTTCATTTTTCTGTTACCTATATCCCTGGTAGTAAGAATGTTAAAGCCGATGCTTTATCTCACAGCTTCTCTCCTACTGTCGGTGCCGAGGAGGAGGAGAGCATTTTGCAGAAAGGAGTTGTGGTGGCGGCTTTGGACTCCACTTTGGAGAATGGGATTCTGAATGCTCAAGATGATGCTTCATCTAACACTCCCCATGAGAGGTTGTTCGTGTCTAGAGCCTTTAGGAGAGATTTGTTTGTGGAGTGTCATGAGTCTCGGTTGGCAGGTCATCCAGGAGTTTCGGAGACTAAGAGACTTATCAGTCGCAGTTTTTGGTGGCCTGGATGGCAGAAGGAAGTCATCAAGTGGGTGCATCAGTGTACTGTGTGTGCTAGGTCAAAGGCTTCACATACTCCTGCTGCGGGGTTGCTTTGCCCTTTGGAGGTTCCTAGTGCAACTTGGACGCATCTCACTATGGATTTTATTACTGATCTTCCAGTGTCCGAGGGTTTTACTGTCCTCTGGGTGGTCGTGGACCGTTTTAGTAAGATGTGTCATTTGATTCCATTCGTTAAGCTGCCCTGCGCCAAGCCACTCGTTAAGGCGTTTGTTAAGGAGATTGTCAAGCTCCATGGCGTTCCCACGGATATTGTTTCTGACAGAGGACCTCAGTATGTGGCTCACTTTTGGCGAGCTTTTTATGACAGGTTGGGAGTCCATTTGTCATTTTCGTCTGGTTATCATCCTGAGTCGAATGGACAGACTGAAAAAAAGAACCAAGTTGTAGAACAGTTTTAGCGTTGCTTTGTGGCGGACAATCAAGAGGTGTGGTCTGAGTTTCTGCCTTTCGCAGAATTTGCTCTTAACAATCATACATCCTCCTCTGCTGGGTGTTCTCCTTTTTTTTGTTGTACTGGGCGACATCCATCTTTTGATTCGTTCTCCAAATTGGGGTCGGCGGTGCCGGAGGAGGAGAATTTTTCCGGTGATTTGGAGAGAGTTTGGACTAATGTACGCTGTAACCTGCAAGAGGCTAACAAGAAGTCCAAGAAGTATTTTGACATGGAACGTAAAGAGGTTTTGTGGTTTACATGCGTTGGTTGTCCTTGAAGAACCTGCAGTTGAGGATTCCCTCTAAAAAACTGGGTCCTAAGTTTGTGGGTCCATTTAAAGTGCTCCAGGTTGGTAACCCGTCTGCTGTGAGGTTGGATGTCCCTACTTCCTGGAAGATTAATCTTGTGTTTCATGTTTTCTTGTTGAAAAAGGCTGTCGTATCTAATCGGGACGCCACTGTCACAGTTCCCCCGGTGGTGGAAGACGGCGAATATGACATTTCTCGTATTTTGAATTCTAGATGGCATAGAGGGAAATTACAGTATCCTGTCTCCTGGAAGGGTTTCTGTCCTGAAGACAACTCCTGGGTAAGGACGGATGATGTCTCTGCTCCTAGGCTTGTTAAGGCTTTCCACAGGAGGTTTCCTGATAGGCCTGGGCCTGGAGGATTCGGAGGATCCTCAAAGAAAAGGGGGTACTGTTAGAACCCTCCTGTTAGTTTTTGCTATCTTGTGTTTTGCGGTCACGTGACCAGCTGCCTATATATTCCAGCTCCGCCCTTCTGGCTTTGCTGGACTTCAGTGTTGTTTTGATTGTCTCTCTAGCCAGGTGCTTCGGTGCCTATCTCTGTCAGTTCTTGGTCTTCTGGAACCTTTAGTACTTTTTGTCAGTTTGTTCTTTTTGCTCTGCAACAACTTCTGTTTAGGAGGTGTCCCATTTTTGTCCCAGTCCTTAGTTCTTTTAGGGACCCCTCCCTTAATTCTATAGGTCTCCGTTCAGACTAGCCGAGGATGAAGGCTGGTCTGTTCACAAGGAACAGGCAGCCCGCTACATCCTAGGGATTCAGCTTAGTCTTACTGTAGGAACAGCTTTCCCTTATCTTTCCTTAGTTTATGTTGCAGATCATAACAAAGATTTTTACAGGATGAAAATGGTAAAGTGGTAAAAAATAATGCTGAGAAGACCGAACTTTTAAATTCCTATTGTGCTTCTGTGTTCTCTAAGAAAGTAAACTTAACATCAATTAATTTTCACTGTACTATTGAAGGAATAGAAGAATCTACACTATCTATAAACAAAGCCATAGTGAGGGAATACTTAGCTAACATAAATTAATTGAAGTCTCCAGGTCCAGATGAATTACATCCTAGGGTACTGAAGGAGATAGCAGAGGAAATTATTGAACCACTCTCCATAATCTTTGAAAATTCTTAGAGAACAGGAGAAGTCCCAGAAGACTGGAGAAGACCAAATGTTGTCCCTATCTTCAAAAAGGAGAAGAAGGTGGACCAAGGGAAGAATAGGCCTGTTACCCATACTTCTATATCAGGAAAGATCTTTGAACAAATTATTAAATAGGTCATGGTCTGGTCATACCACATCTCCTGGGCACGGGAGGGAGAAAACAAATATACAGACAGCCGGGGATCACAAATGATTCTGTCTTTGAAGAAAAACATTGGTTAAAAACAGGCAGTGAAATGCTTTACCTCACAGAAAGACTAAGCTACAATCCTGTGCAGTAATGTAACTATACTCTTTGCTTCCTCCCCTGCACAGGGGTATAGGGCAATTTCTCATGTTACCCTTGTGAAGACGCAAAATTGGGGGCTGAAAAACATTTTTGTGGGAAAAATGTGAAAAATTGTATTTTTACTGCTCAGTGTTATAAACTTCTGTGAAGCACCTGGGATTCAAGGTGTTCATAACTCATCTGGATAAGTTTCCTGAGGGGTCTAGTTTCCAAAATGGTGTTACTTGTGGGGGGTTTCCACTGTTTAGGCACATCAGGGGCTCCCCAAACACAACATGACGTCCGCTAATTATTCAAGCAAATTTTACATTCAAAAGGTCAAATGGTTCTCCTTCCCTTCCGAACCCTGCCATGCACCCAAAAAGTGTTTTTCTCCCATATATGAGATATCAGCATGCTCAGGAGAAATATTGTGGTTCATTTTCTCTCTTTACCCTTATGAAAATAAAAAAAATGGGTCTGAAGTAAACATTTTGTGAAAAAAAGTTACATGTTCATTTTTTCCTTCCACGTTGCTTCAGTTCCTGTGAAGCACATGAAGGGTTAATAAACTTCTTGAATGTGGTTTTGAGCACCTTGAGGGGTGAAGTTTTTAGAATGGTGTCACTTTTGGGTATTTTATGCCATATAGATCCCTCAAAGTTACTTCAAATGTGATGTGGTCCCTAAAATATGGTTTCGTAAATTTTGTTGAAAAAAATGAGAAATCGCTGGTCAACTTTTAACCCTTATAACAAAAAAATTTTGGATCAAAAATTATGCTGATGTAAAGCAGACATGTGGGAAATGTTATTTATTAACTATTTTGTGCGATATATCTCTCTGATTTAAGGGCATGAAAATTCCGTTTGAAAATAGCAATTTTTCCAAATTTTCGCCAAATTTCCATCTTTTTCACAAATAAACGCAAGTCTTATCGAAGAAATTTTACCACTACCATGAAGTACAATATGTTTTGAAAAAACATTTTCAAAATCAGGTGGATCCATTGAAGTGTTCCAGAGCTATTACCTCATAAATTGACAGTGGTCAGAATTGTAAAATTTGATTCGGTCATTATGGACATAATTGGCTCCGTCCTTAAGGGGTTAAGCAATTTTTATTACTGCACACAAATTGGTATGGCTGCCATACCACGCATACTGTACTCTTGGTAGACTCTCCTCTAATAAGTTAGTACACCCCCTAGTGTGCTATTAGTACTCCCAGATCAGAGCTGCCTTGTTAGCGTTCAAGCACCTATGCAGCTTGTAAACTTCATTCTGTCACGAGAGATGGTCACATTGGTTAGTGGAATGGAGATGAATGGAAAGGAACCTGGGATGATGTCACTGTCACGTGATCTGAGGAGGGTGGAACTTGTGTGCAGAGACTGGGAAAAAAAGTCCTAGTGCTTTCTGCCTTACCATGGGTGTGCACATTAACCCTTTCTCTGCTACAAACCACCAATGCATCATTTGACGCAGATTTATTGGGGGGTTTTGGTGTGGAAATCACCCCCTCATTAAAAGAGGTGAACTTTACACTTAAATCCGCAGCATAAAATTGACATGCTGCAGATTTAGGGTCCACAGTTGAATTTTATTCTGCTACGGATTTCAAACAGAAACTCCCCGCAGATAAAAAAATGAAATAAAAAGTGAAATAAAAAATTTGATATCGCTCGCTGCATCTGTAGAAGTCCACTCTAGTCAAAAACATTATCTAGTGAGCACAGTGAACACCGTCCATAAGAAAAAACAAAATGTCAAAATGACTTTTTGGAGGGAGTCAATTCTTCTGCAAGAAAAAAAAGCAATCAAAAGGCCTTACGTCTCACAAAAGGGTACTATAAAAAAGGGTGCTGTAAAAAATGTGTTTTATTACTGCACATATTTGGTTTATTACCGCATAAATTGTGTATTACTGCACATTAAAAAATACTCTGCAGGGCAGTTTTATTCAAAACATGACTTAGTAAAAATAGACAAGAACCACAGCTGAAAAACACTATAAAAAACGTTTGTAAAAAAAAATGCACCCCAAAAAACGCAAATAACCTAATTTAGCTAAATGGTGCAGATATGCTGCAGAAAATCTGCAACATCAACAAACTTGAAAGTTTTAGACTATGGTGAGGGGCTAGTGGCCATTGTAAAGATGCAATTTTTAGAAACTAAAATTCTTCAGTTTTGTCAAATTTTTACCAAAAAATTGCAAGTACTCCAGTTGTCCTAAAAATACAAGTGAAATACTCTGAGGTCCCCTAATATTGTATCCAACCTCTTTAAAGCAATCACAAACTTAGTAATGTCAAAGTGTCCTCTTTATATATGGCTATGGGTAAACAGATGGTAACCATTCTTCACTGCTGTTTTGTCACACACAGAAACTGTACAGTATATTCAAAGTATTTTTAATTTTTTTCCCTATTTCTTATTGCTAAGCTATGAGCTGTGACATCCTCACTCTAAACAGTTTAACCCTAAAGAGGTTGCTGCACTGCATTCTCTGCCTTGGCTTTTGTACAGGCTATGAAAGGCTGTGCTAAATTATGTGATAGATATACTGTATGATAGCTGTGTTATACTATTACATTATGTGATGTGATAGCTGATGAAAGGCATTATTGTGAAGCCCGACTGTTCGCACCCAAGGTCATGTTAGCCTTCTCTGGCTGCAACGTTCTGCATTGTGTGATATAGTGGCAGGTATTTTTTTTTTGTCAATTAATGCAAATTGTACTGACAGTTTTCTTAAAATTTGAAGAATTCACTGAATTTACAAAAAAATCAGCACAAATTGAACCGATTTGCTTAATCCTCTGTGATCAAATGTATAAAGGATCAGACTCCATTTCTCACTTTGAATGCCATCCTCAGCCTGGAAAGTTAAAATCAAACAGACTGGAATGGGGTTAGGTTTCTCTGAACTCTGCCATAGGAGCAGGGCTGTGGCTGTACATCAACTCTTACAACTACTTATCAAGTAGAATACCTAGTAAAGACAGAACAAGGTCCTTTGAAGAATACTGAGGTTGTTAGACCATTCTTCGTGGTCATTTAGGTCCATCCATATATTCTATAAAATTGATTTATGGATTTTTCTCTAAATAAACTAAAAGTTACTAATATGTTGCACATGATCAATATAGTAACACATTCAAATAAAACGAATCTCATTTAACTCCAAAGACATACTGATAGGGAATTTAGATTGTGAGACACAATGGGGACAGCGATGCTGATGTCTGTAAAGTGCTGGGGAATATGATGTTGCTATAATGAGCATAATTGAATAACTATGCAAAGAGGGAAAAAAAAATTCTGGTGTTTATGGCCAAAATTGCATCAATCAGTATATCATTGTCTAAAGGATACAGGAAATATGCAGCCATGCACGAATTTATCAATTTGTTTACTCTTTATTCATTATTACTTTAGCACCATTATTTTTCATTTTATTGAATAATGAATTTATTCTAATTGTTTTATTATAAAAAAATCTGACCTTGTTTTTAAGGAATGATATCACTGTGACTCATTTCCTGGTGATTTGCACACAAAGATTCTTCATACTAGAAGCGTGGGAAGGCCATCAACAGCGTGTAAGGAAAAAACATTAGGTTACATTCCAATACATTATATAGTTCCCATATATCACCTACATTTCAGCAGGGCTAGGCAAAGTGTCTAAGAGTATTTGATCATAGATGAACAAATAGGAATTTCTCTGTCATCAGGATAAGCAGGTAGCCAATACATCACTCTGAACAGTATGACACCGGATAAAAATACAGGGAATCTGTATAATAAATCATGACTGTTCTTTGGATCTTCAGTGTTCTCCCTGCAGGAATTTTAAAGGTCACAGAGATAGATTGGTGCCTGCTGACACAGGTCACTTGGATAAGAATAAATAAAGTGGGTTTCTCTACTATCTTTGTAAACATGAATAAAATTTACTAAGTTGGTTCTATCTAATAATTTTCACTGTTTTGCTACATACAATATATTATTTAGTAAACTTTAAACAAAAAGGGAAACATAAGATCCACAGTGTTTTAAAATAAAGCATTGTCAAATACTAACCAGTAATCTATGATACATTAAACAATATCATAACATAAGAGTTTGATATAGTATGTATAATTTTCCATCTAAGTAAAATCTGTCTAGAAATTAGAAAAAAAAAAAAAAATCTAATCATATGGTACAACACTTGGTCCATTAGAACTTCCACAGCAAGGGGTAATAGTGGCAGTGGTTTAAGGACTCTTAAACAACCGCCAAACAATCCATGTAGAGCTTAAATGGTTACTGTTCTGCTGATCAGATTGCCAATTAAGTACTAAAATGTTCCTTTTTAGGTGAAAATTTGTTCTAAATTGTCTTCATTCTGAGCAACTTGCTGTCTTTTCCCAAGCCTGTCACGAAAGAGCTGTCTCTAGTTATGGACAGGCAGGACAGGTTACAAGTAGCGGTGATCTGCTGTAACAGAACCGCATTGTTGCACAGAGCACGGCACACAGTAGCAGATGACATTTTTTACCATGCCAGTATCTATCTATGGTCACATTCACACGTTCAGTATTTGGTCAGTATTTTACATCAGTATTTGTTGGCCAAAACCAGGAGAGGGTGATAAATACAGGAGTGGTGACGTGTTAATATTATACTTTTCCTCTGATTGTTCCACTCCTGGTTTTAGCTTACAAATACTTATGTAAAATACTGACCAAATACTGAACGTGTGCACGTGACCTATAAGTGTTTTCCTAATTATTTCACTTCTTATTTTAAATGACCTTGTTGATTTTTACATCATATTAGCAGTGCAATTAGATGCCCCCCAAGACTTGTTTGCAAGTTCTGTTTTCTCCCTCCCCATGTGTATTCCACTTGCCTCCTTTTTTTTACAGGGCACAACAACAATTAAATTCCCCCCTTCTTTCCTCACTCCAGGCTCCTTTGCAATGTATGGTACAGTATCTCCATCCCTATGTATATTCCATTTGTCAGATTCGCATACTGCTGGCAATCTCAGTCAGCCCAGTATATACTCTCTGATCTTGACAAAACTGCAAAAAGCACTGCCAACTGCTCTGACAGCTGGGAAGCTGAGAAAAGAATAAAAACAACAAGAAGGTACAAAAAGATGCAAAATAGCACAGATAACGTGTTGTGCAAGATAATGCATTTTTTCATCCAAATGAAAGGTACACTTTTACCATTCTAATAATAAATATACTCAAATTATATACTCAAACATACAGTATAACGCAATTTCTTGACCAAGTGGCCACTGCACTTTCTTTTCAAGTAGCAGAAGATTCCCATCCCTATACCAACATTGCATGATATAGCCTAAGCAGTTAATGGGTAGATGGAAATGTGCATAATAAACCCTGGTCATATATTTATTTACCAAAAAAATGATTCCACTGGAATGCCCCTAAAGAAAAAAAGGAAAATGGCTCCCCTCTTAGCTCCAGCATACTCCAAAATGTCCAAGCACCAGAAAATGTATAACTATATTTCAGGCACTGATCAGAAAGTTCTGGTGCCAATCACTCTGCTAGGGAAAAATAGCAGTTCTATATGGTCAACTAACAAGGAACAAAACTATTACAACACACAAACTTCACAATGACCATCATATCTAAAGGGGAAAAGGGACCTCCCGTTCTGGCACCATTCCAGTGATGTTGGCACTTGTGTTCCCAGGGCTCACATGAGGTTGTTACTTCATGTGAGTCCTGTGTCCAGTCAGAATCTTCAGATGTATAAGTAATCTAGAGAAAGTGAGAGATGTGGCTGGCTGCTCACTTCCTCTTCATTACTTTTATGTCCGAAGGTGGGGACAGTAAAGTTGATTAGGTGCAGGGCTTATGTGATGCAACAACCTCACGTCAGCCCTGGGAACGCGAGTGCTGTCACCGCTGGAACACCACTGGAACCGTTGGAAATCACTGAAGGTGAGTATAGGTGTTTTTATTTTAACGGGAGCAAACACTCGGATGGAGAAGGGGTTGTCCTCGTAGTGGACAACCCCTTTAATATATGCACATTATGTAATGTTGACTCTAAATAGTTTTGTAATAACCAAGCAATTCAATGCTTTAGCCTAGACATAAGCAATCTTATTCGTGGTTGTAACATCTTAAATTACATGCATTTTAATTTTTTTGTAAATCTGTTGGAGGAGAATGGAATGATGCATATTAAAGTGACACAAACAAAATGCTTTACAAAAAAAAATGATGTATTTCAGGACCATTTGACAAGTTAATATAAGATATAACATTACAAAGGAAATAATTTAGATTTTCTATATAAAATAAATTCTGGATTCTCAAGTCTTGGTGTGAATTCATTAATTCAGTACAGGCAGCCAAGAAGCAATATGTTTTTGTTAGTTTAACTTGAAAAGGTGTGAAACACAAATGAGATGAAAGTGCTTGTTCATGGAGCTATGTGCAGGAATCTAATTGGTGTCATAAATTGTAGCCTGGAAGGTGTGAGACATATGTGATCAATTCAAGTCAGTTTCTTTTCTTCTAGGTAATTCTTCCATACAAGATGACATATTATTTCAGTTCTTAATGCATACCTTCAAATGTTCAAATGTATGTGAATCTTGAGGGTTGTAAGCAAAGTCCTAGTAGGCATTACTTATTTTACTAATGTGAACAGGCACAACATAATAGACATCATGAGTACAGATGGAGAATTTATCATTTTCAATACAATTTATTCAATGTCAATGTGAAGGGTAAAAGTAAAATAAAGTAGCATACTATAACACATGATTTGCCTTACATGTATGTAGAGCACCATCAAAGTTAAAGTTACTATTAAATGGGTTGTCCACTCTTGGGGACAATTTTTTCTTACATAAATGCATGTATTTTTTGCTATGAATAATTTTTTTAATTGTTTCTAGTGATGAGCGAGCACTAAAATGTTCGGGTGCTCGATGCTCGGGTTGAGCCAATCGTAATGCTCGGGTGCTCGACCCGAGTAACGAGCTCAATGTAAGGCAATGGGAAACTCGATCATTTTTCCAGCAGCCCCCCTAAAGGTCTGAAGGGGGCCTAAAAATTGGCCAAATCAATAGGAACAGTGCTAAAATTATATATGAACAGCATGGGGAAGACCGCTGGAAGCAGCTCTGACTCCCTGGTCACTGCTGTAAACAATTTTTTCTGCTTATTACACCACTTTTACGGACTCACAATAAAACATACAAAAACGAAGCCAAAATGTATTTTCCTGGATAAAATGTTAAAAAACATTCTTTCCAGAGTAATGACTTGTATATAAGGCAAAATAAATAATCCAAAACAAAAATGCTCCTCCACACCTTGGGCTATGTTCACACATAGCGTTTTTGATGCGTTTTTGCACTTTTGCATTGTTTTCAACGGTGAAAAATACATTCACTAGTAAATGTAATTTTAACATTTTACTACCTTATCTGGCCATGTGGTGTGAGAGATATTATCAGACACATCCTGTTTAATTTATGGAGGGACTCTGAAAGTCACAAAACCTATTTTTACAAGGCCATCAGGCGGCCCTTACTATTGTTAAAGGGCCAGCAGTCGTCCCTCACTATTGTTAGAGGGCCATCAGTGGGCTATGCTTTGTTGTTCCCATTATTAAGGAGTGGGTTTCCTATACTGTTATTGCGTATGCAGAAAGTTCAAGAGCTGTCAAAAATTTGGACGCACTCCAATACCCCTTTGAAGAGATGTCATTGAGGGCGTCATTAAAAATAAAGAGTGGGTCTCCTATAGTGGTAATGCCCATGAATTGACTGCAAGTGCTGCCAAAAAATTGGATGCACTCCAATACCCATTTGAAGAGACATAGAGGAGGGCCTCAATAAAAAAATGTTCCCATTATTAAGGAGTGGGTCTCCTATAGTGGTAATGCCCATGCAGTGACTGCAAGGGCTGCCAAAAAATGGCCGCACTCCAATACCCCTTTGAAGAGACTTACAGGAGGTCCTCATTAAAAAAATTGTTACCATTATTAAGGAGTGGGTCTCTTATACTGGTAATGCCCATGCACGTGCATAGGCTGAAAAACATTTACCCCTGGGGAGTACACATAAACATACAGTATAACATACAGAATGTTGGAGGTAGGCCTCTAAAAAAATTTCCTACGGGCATCAGAAACACCCTTAAAAAAATTATGTGGGTGTGTTGCATCACAGTCACCCTGGTAATATGGTGGTGGAGGATGAGGAGAAGGATGAAGACAACAAAAAATAGACAAAATCAGGAAGCATATAGCCATGTCTTGGTGTGAAGAGGTGCATGTCAAAAGACCACATAGAAACCACTGGATTTGACTTTATGTTACACTGCTATCATCCGATGGTGTTTAGAAGTCTGACCCAATAAAGCCCTTGTTTATTTTGATAAGAGTCAGCCTGTCAGCATTTTCAGTCGACAGGTGGATGCGCCTATCAGTTATAATGCCCCAGGCGGCACTAAAAACCCGCTCTGACAAAACGCTAGCGGCAGGGCAGGCCAGGAGCTCCAAGGCATGGAGAGCCAGTTCATGCCACACAGCTTGGATGCCCAATAAGGCACAGAGGAATCACAGAAGACGTTGGTACAGTCAGCATGGTACTCCTTCAGCATCTTCCAAAACTTTTCCCTCCTTGAAGAGTACCCCATACATCAGCGCATGTGGGCTAGGAAGGTCTGAGTAAACTGTCCCACACTATTGACAGTGTTCCCCTGCCTCTGCTGCATCATATTTGTGTCTCCCTTGTCTGTACTCCTTGTTTGACAAAGGCACTGTGACCTCTGCCGCCAGCGTTTTCAGATGGGAATTTTTTAATAATTCCTCAACAAGGGCCTTCTGGGACTGCAACATTTTAGCAGACCTCTCCACCACAGGAAGGAGAGATATAAAGTTCTCCTTTTAGCGTGGGTCTAAAAGTATGACCAACCAGTAATTACTGTCATCCAAAATGCGTACAAAGCGAGGGTCACGGGTAAAGCAGAGGAACATAAAGTCAACCATGTATACCAGACTGCCAACAGCCAAGACTTCCCTGTCCTGACCAAGAGGACAACTGTCCATGCTCTCCTCCTCATCCTCCTCCTGGTCTTCCTCCTCGTTCACCCTTTCCTCAGGCCATCCACACTGAACAGACTGTATGAATGTTGTGTGGGTAGTACCATCTGTAGAGCAGGAAACAAGCTCCTGTTCCTCCTCCTCTTCCTCCTCCTCATTATCACCCAATCCGCATTGAGATGAGATGAGGCTGGGCTGTGTGGCATCACCCTGCATAGTTCCTTGCTCCATCTCATCATGCTTTGCCTGCAAGGCCACCTCTTTAAATGTGAGCAGCGAGCGTTTCAGTAAACAGAGAAGTGGGATGGTAATGCTATTTATGGCATCACCGCCGCTCACCATCTTGGTGGAGTCCTCAAAGCTTTGGAGGACTGCACAGATGTCAGACTTCCATGCCCCTCATCAGCTCTTATGTGCAGAGGCTGACCTGAATACCAATGAGCGTGTTGAAACTGGTACTCAACAACTGCCCTCTGCTGCTCACAAATCCTTCCCAACATATGCAACGTTGAGTTCCAATGTGTGGTGACATCGCACACCAGTCGGTGAGCTGGAAGCTGCAAATGCTGCTGCAGCACGGCGAGGGTGGCAGAAGCTGTAGCTATTTTTATGAAATGGGTGGACACACGGCGTACTTTAACAAGCAGCACAGGCAGATCTGGGTAGGTTTTGAAAAAACGCTGAACCACTAGTTTGAGCACATGGGCTAGGCATGGTACGTGTGCGAGCTTGCCTAGCTTCAGAGCTGCCACCAGGTTCAAGCCATTGTCACACATGACCATGCCTGGCTGTAAATTCAGCAGTGATAGCCACAGATCTGCCTGTTCTGTTACAGCTGTCAACAGCTCTGTAGCAGTGTGCGGTTAGTCCCCTAAGCATATTAGCTTCAGCACAGCCTGTTGACACTTGGCCGAAGCAGTGCTGCAGTGCTTCCAGCTTCTGACTAATGTGGTCATTTGGGAAATGGAGGCTGAAAAGGAGGAGAAAGTGCAGGAGCTTTAGAATGTGGGGGCAACCCTGATTGACCTAGGGCCCGCAATCCTCAGCGTCGGGAGGACGTTCTCCATCCCAGGATCCAAATGGGTCCCGGCTTCCATTAAATTAACCCAGTGTGCCTTCAGCGACTTGTCCATGTGTCCGTGGTTAGGTGGACCTTCCCTTTAACTGCGTTGTTAAGGGCACGAGTAATGTTCTGGGACACGTGCTTGTGTAAGGCGGGGACGGCACACTGGGAGAAATAATGGCGGCTGAGGACCGAGTACTGAGAAATGGCCACCGCCATGAGGTTGTGGAAAAATTCCATCTCCACCAGCGTAAAAGGCAACATTTCAAGTGCAAGCAATCTTGAAATGTGGTAGTTTAGAGCTGTGATCTGTGGGTGGTTGGCTGCGTATTTGCGCTTGCGTTTAAAAAATTGGAGTAGGGACAACTGAATGCTGCGCTGAGAAAAGAACATGGATGTGGATGGCTGCAAGTGTGCAAAGACAGGTGAAGGGCGGGAGGCATCATCGTCTGCGCAATGGACAGGGGATTGGCGTGCATGCACCACAGTGGAACAGGCTGTGGTGTCACCCGCAGACACTGTTTCTGGACCCTGGCGTTCTGACCACCATCGCCTTTGCGTGACAATGGCTGCTCTAATATTTGGGCATCGCTACATGCTCTTGCCCCACTTGAAGCGGGCCGGGTGAGAGGCCAGAATCTATAAATGGGAAATTGAACAGCTCTTTGGAGTGTCCAAGTGTGGCATCACTTATCTCTGGGTACTCAGCAGGGTGGGAGGAAGAATGATCAGGGTGAGGAATATGTGGTCCACGGCTACTGAGACTGGACAGTGTGGAAGACAGGGTGGTGGTGGTGTCAAACTGACTGGAAACATTATCTGCTATCCAACCAACAACCTTTTCACACTGCTCTATGTTCAATAGTGGTGTTCTGTGGCCCCCTACAAAGTGCGACAGCAAGGTAGGGCGACATGATGTTGGTGCTTGTTCTGCTCCCTCAGCAGGCACAATTTCAGCTTGCCCATGGCCTCAGCCTCTGCATGCACAATCAGCATCACGTCCACTTTCCCTTCCCTTGCCATGCACCTTGCCCATTTTAAGTGGAGTATAATATTTGTCACGCTCCAAAAAGAATGTCACGATTATTACGGCAGTAATATTGGATCACATCTAATGAACTCAGTTTCCCACAATTGCATACAAGATTTCTCCCGCGCATCCCTCCTACTCTGGAACTCTCTACCCCATCATATCAGACTCTCGCCTACTGTGGAAACCTTCAAAAGGAACCTGAAGAGCGCGCCACCTCTTCCAACAAGCCTACAACCAGCAGTAAGCCTTGCTCCACCATACCGCTGCACGACCAGCTTTACCGTCACCTACTGTATCCTCGCCCATCGCTTGTAGACTGTGAGCCCTCATGGGCAGGGTCCTCACTCCTCCTGTACCAGTTGCCGTCACATTTTGTTCAAGATTATTGTAATTGCTTTTGCTATGTATACCCCTTTTTCACACGTAAAGCGTCATGGAATAAATGGCGCTATAGTAATAAGTAATAATAATATGGGGACCTGGATGGGGACATATCTACAATATGGGGACCTGGATGGAACAAATTTACATTATGGGGACCTGGATGATGACATATCTACAATATGGGGACCTGGATGGAACATATCTACAATATGGGGACCTGGATGGGGGACATTCCTACAATATAGGGACTGGGATGGGGACATATCTACAATATAGGGACCTGGATGGGGACATACCTACAATATGGGGACCAGAATGGAGACATAAATACAATATGGGGACCTGGATCGGGACATATCTACAACATGGGGACCTGGATGGGGGACATATCTACTATATGGGGACCTGGATGGAACATATCTAAAATATGGAGACCTGGATGGGGGACATTCCTACAATCTGAGACCTGGATGGGACATACCTACAATATGGGGACCAGGATAGGTACATACCTACAATATAGGGACCTGGATGGGGACATATCTTAAATATAGGGACCTGGAAGGGGACATATTTACAATATAGGGAACTGGATGGGGACATACCTACAATATGGGGACCTGGATGGGGGACATACCTACAATATGGAGACCTGGATGGGACATACCTACAATATGGGGACCAGAATGGAGACATACCTACAATATGGGGCCCTGGATGGGGACATTTCTACAATATGGGGACCTGGATGGGGGACATTCCTACAATATTGGGACCTGGATGGGGACATACCTACAATATGGGGACCTGGATGGGGACATTTCTACAATATAGGGACCTGGAAGGGGACATATCCACAATATGGGGACCTGGATGGAACATATCTACAATATGGGGACCTGGATGGGGGACATTCCTACAATCTGAGACCTGGATGGAACATACCTACAATATGGGGACCTGGATGGGTGCATACCTACAATATGGAGACCTGGATGGGGGACATTCCTACAATATGGAGACCTGGATGGGACATACCTACAATATGGGGACCAGAATGGAGACATACCTACAATATGGAGACCTGGATGGGACACACCTACAATATGGGGACCAGAATGGAGACATACCTACAATATGGGGACCTGAATGGGGGACATACCTACAATATGGAGACCTGGATGGGACATACCTACAATATGGGGACCAGAATGGAGACATACCTACAATATGGGGACCTGGATGGGGACATATCTACAATATGGGCACCTGGATGGGGGACATTCCTACAATATGGGGACCTGGATGCGGACATACCTACAGTATGGGGACCTGGATGGGGACATAGCTACAATATGGGGACCTGGATGGGGACATAGCTACAATATGGGGACCTGGATGAGGAAATACCTACAATATGGGGATCTGGATGGGGACATTCCTACAATATGGGGACCAGAATTGGGACATACCTACAGTATGGGGACCTGGATGGGGACATTTCTACAATATAGGGACCTGGATGGGGACATATCCACAATATGGGGACCTGGATGGGGGACATTCCTACAATATGGGGACCTGGATGGTGACATATCTACTATATGGGGACCTGGATGGAACATATCTACAATATGGGGACCTGGATGGGGACATTCCTACAATCTGAGACCTGGATGGAACATACCTACAATATGGGGACCAGGATGGGTGCATACCTACAATATGGAGACCTGGATGGGGGATATTCCTACAATATGGAGACCTGAATGGGACATACCTACAATATGGGGACCAGAATGGAGACATACCTACAATATGGGGACCTGGATGGGGACATATCTACAATATGGGGACGTGGATGGGGGACATTCCTACCATATGGGGACCTGGATGGGACATGCCTACAATATGGGGACCTTGATGGAACATATCTACAATATGGGGACCTGGATTCGGACATAGCTACAATATGGGGACCTGGATGAGGAAATACCTACAATATGGGGACCTGGATGGGAACATTCCTACAATATGGGGACCAGGATAGGGACATACCTACCATATGGGGACCTGGATGGGGACATTTCTACAATATAGGGACCTGGATGGGGACATACCCACAATATGGGGACCTGGATGGGGGACATTCCTACAATATGGGGACCTGGATGGGGACATACCTACAATATGGGGACCAGGATGAAACATACCTACAATATGGGGACCTGGATCGGACATAACTACAATATGGGGACCTGGATGAGGACATACCTACAATATGGGAACCTGGATGGGGTACACTCCTACAATATGGGGACCTGGATGGGGACATATCTACATTATGGAGACTTGGATGAAACATATCTACAATATGGGGACCTGGATGGGTACATACCGTATATACTCGAATATAAGCCGAGTTTTTCAGCACATATTTTGTGCTGAAAAAGCCCCCCTCGGCTTATACTCAGGTATATATCCAAGTATATGGCAATTCTGTTGGTGGATAGTGGTGCAGAGAGTTCCGGCGGCGGAGGGGAATTGCGCCGGTGGAGGAGCAGGCGCACGCAGTAGCCGCTGCTGCAGCTACCACGTGTGCCCGCTGCTCAAGAGAAATGAATATTCCGTCTTCTCCACACCCATGGGCATGAAGAAGATGGAATATTCAATTCTCTTTAGTAGCGGGCACGGAGGAGCGCTAAGCCGCAGCTCCTGCTGACAGGCATGGAGAGGAGTGAATGTGCCAGCAGCAGCAGCTCACAATCAGAGTCTGAGAGGCGCATGGCTATGATGCCATGTGCTGCTCAGATGCTGACACCAGCTGCTGGCAGACAGGAAACAGCAGCACTGGAGCAGAGGGGAGGAAGGAAGATGAGTATATGTGTTTTTTTATGTGTGCAGTGATGGGGGGGCCATGCATGCCAGGATTGGGGGAAGAGGAGGTCATGCATACCAGGATTGGGGGATGAGGAGGCCATGCATACCAGGATTGGAGGATGATGGGGCCATGCATACCAGGATTGGGGGGTGAGGGGGCCATACATACCAGGATTGGGGGATGAGGGGTGCCATACATACCAGGATTGGAGGGAGAGGGGTGCCATGCATACCAGGATTTGGGGGTGAGGGGGCCATACATACCAGGATTGGGGGATGAGGGGACCATGCATACCAGGATTGGGGATGAGGGGACCATGCATACCAGGATTGGCGATGAAGGTGCCATGCATACCAGGATTTGAGATGAGGGGACCATTCATACCAGGATTGGGGATGAAGGGACCATGCACACCAGGATTGGGGATGAGGGGGCCAGGCATACCAGGATTAGGTATAAGGGTGCCATGCATAACAGAATTGGGGATGAGGGGGCAATGCATACCCGGATTGGGGATGAGGGGACCATGCATACCAGGATTGGGGATGAGGGGGCAATGCGTACCAGGATGAAGAAATTCACCAGTAGGTGCTGCATTTCCGACCCTAGGCTTATACTCGATTCAATAAGTTTTCCCAGTTTTTTGTGGTAAAATTAGGTACCTCAGCTTATTCTCGGGTCGGCTTATACTCAAGTATATACGGTAACTACAATATGGGGACCTCTATGTGGACATACCTACAATATGGGGACCTGGATTGGGACATTTCTACAATATGAGGACCTGGAAAAAAATGGTATCACTAAAAATGTCACTTTGTGCTGCAAAGAATGGGCCCCTCCAAATTTTCTCCATGTGGGGCCCATATACCTAGCCGAGCTTGAGACCCCTTTTTCAGCCCCCAATTTTGCATTTTCATAAGGGTAACAGGAGAAATTGCACCATGCAGTTTGTTGTGCAATTTCTCCTGAGTAAGTAGATACCCAATATGTGGGGGAAAACCACTGTTTGGGCGAACGGCAGGGTTCGGAAGGGAAGGAGTGCCATGTGACTTTTTGATTGTAAAATTTGCTTGAATAATTAGCGGATGTGGTCCTGATGTGCCTAAACAGTGGAAACCCCCCACATGTGACACCATTTTGGAAACTAAACCCCTCAGGGAACTTATCTAGATGTGTGGTGAGCACCCTGAACCCCCAAGTCCTTTAAAGAAGTTTATAACATGGAGTCGTGAAAATAAATAATCTAACTTTTTCCACAAAAATGATGTTTAATCCCCAATTTTTTTATTTTCACAAGGGTAAGAGGAGAAAATGGACCACAGAAATTTTTGTGCAATTTCTCCTGAGTATGCCAATACTCAGGAGGAAAATACAGTGAGGAAAATACAGTGTTTGGGTGCACGGCAGAGTTCAGAATGGAAGGAGCACTGTGTGACTTTTTGAACGCAAAATTGACTGGAATCGAGAGCGGACGCCATGTCGCATTTGGAGAGCCCCTGATGTGCCTAAATAGTGCAAACCCCCCACAAGTGACCCCATTTCGGAAACTACACCCCTCAAGGATTTTATCAAGGGGTATAGGGAACATTTTGAACACAGAGGTACGACACATAATTTGATAAAATTAGGTCATCATATTGAATAAGTTTTCATTAGTCTTGAGCGCAAGTGCTCGCTACTTGAGTTTGCATCGGGTACTCAGGTATGCACCATGTATCACAGGTGCTCGAGTGACCTGTTCGAGTCCCCGCGGTTATTAGACACCCAAAAAAAAACATGCGGGGATCGTTCGTGCATGGCAGGAAATCCCCGAGAGTTTTTTTTGGCTGCAAAGCATATGGGGCAGAGACTCAAGCATGTCACTCCAGCACCCGCGATACCCGAGCACTCGAAGCAAACTCAAGTAGTGAGCACTTGCGCTCAACACTAGTCACCATATCATCATCTTTTTTTTTTTTTACTTTTAAAAAAACTCCCAACCCTAACCTTAGCCCAACCCTAGCCCAACCCTAATCCAAACCCCAACCCTAATCTTAGCCCAACTCTAGCCCAACCCTAACCCCAACCCCAACCCTAGCCCAACCCTAACCCCAACCCTAACCCCAACCCTAACCCTAGCACAACCCTAGCCCAACCCTAGCCCAACCCTAACCCTAGCCCAACACTAGCCCCAACCCTAACCCCAACCTTAACCCTAGCAAAACCCTAGCCAAACCTTAACCCTAACCCTAGCCCAACCCTAGCCTAAACCCTAACCCTAACCCTAGCACAACCCTAACCCGTGATTTTATTTTTTATGCCGTTCTTCGTGTGGTATAAGTGATTAGACGGCTTTATTCTTCGGGTCGGTGCGATTACAGAGATACCAGAATCATATAGGGTTTTTATGATTGACAGCTGTCACACACAAAAAGACGCATTTTTTGTAAAATCTAGTTTTTGCATTGCCATATTTTGAGAGCTATAATTTTTCCATATTTTGGCCGACAGAGTCATGTGATGGCTTGTTTTTCCATGGATGAGTTGATGTTTTTGTTGGTGCCATGACATTTGTTGATCGCTTCCTATTCCGGTTTTTGGGATGCAGAAAATCAAAAACCAACAATTCAGGAATTGTTTTTTTTTAAATTTTTTTATGCTGTTCCGCGTGTGGTAAAATTGATAAGGTAGCTTTATTTTTCGGGTCAGAACGTTTAAAGCGGTACCACATTTATATAATTTTTCTATGTTTTGGCGCTTTTACACAATAAAAGCTATTTTTTAGAAAAAAATTATTTTTTTGCATCACTTTATTTTGAGAGCTATAACTTTTTTATTTTTCGGCTGATGGAGCTGTATGGCTGCTTGTTTTTTGCAGGACGAGATTACGTTTTCAGCGGAACCATTTTTATTTATATTCATCTTTTTGATCCCGTGTTATTCCATTTTTTTTTGGCGGTATGATGATAAAGCATTGGTTTTTGCTTCGTCTTTTTTTTTTTTTTTTACCGTGTTCACTGAAGGGGCTAACTAGTGGGACAATTTTATAGGTCAGGTAGTTCTGGACGCGGTGATACCAAATATGTGTACTTTTATTGTTTTTTTTTTCATAATAATATTTATTGATGGGTACATTATATTTTTATTTTTGGTGGATTATTTTTTTAATTTTTTTTTTAATATTATTATAATTTTTTTTTTTTTTCACTTTCTGACACTTTTTTTACTTTTATACTTTGTCCCATTATGGGACCTTCACTTTTTTTATTCTGATCGCCTGTATAGCATAGAGATGGAGCACCCGGATGTTGTCATGGCGACATCCGGGAAGCTGTGGCAGACAGCGCTGGAGGCTGGCGGGAGAGGTGAGTATCGCGATCACCTCCCCTTGCCCCCGCAATGCTGTGATTGACTTCGATCAAAGCATTGCGGGGGTTAATGTGCCGGGAGCGGTGCGGGACTGCTCCCAGCACTTAGCACCTGGTGTCAGCTGTGACAATCAAGCTGTGTGCAGGCACGATCACAAAGATGTACTAATACGTATCAGGCTCTTAAAGCCCAGGGCGTAGATGTGTATTAGTACGTCTTGGGCTTTAAAGAGGTTAAAACTGTGTTTTTTCCATCACACAGATTACATATAACTTCGCTCCAAATTCAGCCATTTGTAGTCAGCGTGAAAGATATTGTCCTCATAGGCGGATTGTAATGAGGGCGATCTGGGCTACCGCCCGGGGCCCGAGGCACCGGGGGGTCCATGAATTGCTCCCATTATAATTCGCAATCCCATGTGTTAAGTCACAGCCGCGAGCCAGCAGCCGCAGGTGGCTTGAATGATGCTGAGCCCACCTTGCCGCATGACTTCAAGCAGAGCGGACCCAGCATACACAGCGTGGGCGGCCCGACGTGTCTATTTAACAGTTATGCCCACTCACGTCATGACGCAGCCTCTCCTAGCCGGCCGCCACGGCCTCATGTTGTCTCTATCCCGCGCAGATGCTGGGCCCGCCCTGCCTCATGACATCAGGCAGAGCGGGAATGGCCCCGGGTACCATCTGGAGCACAGCGTCAGGGGTACGGGAGCAAGGTGAGTATGTGTTGTGTTTATTTTTCTAATTATATATATATATACATATATACTGTGAGCAGAACTGTTAGGCAAATGAGTATTTTCATCACATGATACTTTTTATACATGTTGTCCTACTCCAAGCTGCATAGGCTTTAGAGCCAACTACCAAATAAGTAAATCTGGTGATGTGCATCTCTGTAATGAGGAGGGGTGTTGACTAATGACATCAACACCCTATATAAGGTGTGCTTAATTATTAGGCAACTTCCTTTACTTTGGCAAAATGGGTCAGAAGAGAGATTTGACGGGCTCTGAAAAGTCCAAAATTGTGAGATGTCTTGCAGAGGGATGCAGCAGTCTTGAAATCTCCAAACTTTTGAAGCGTGATCACCAAACAATCAAGCGTTTCATGGCAAATAGCCAACAGGGTCTCAAGAAGCGTGTTGGCCAAAAAAGGCGCAAAATAACTGCCCATGAATTGAGGAGAATCAAGCGTGAAGCTGCCAAGATGCCATTCGCCACCAGTTTTGCCATATTTCAGAGCTGCAACGTTACTGGAGTATCAAAAAGCACAAGGTGTGCGATACTCAGGGACATGGCCAAGGTAAGGAAGGCTGAAAAACGACCACCTTTGAACAATAAACATAAGATAAAATGTCAAGGTTGGGCCAAGAAATATATTTAGACTGATTTATCAAAGGTTTTATGGACTGATGAAATGATGGGCAAGATGGATGGGCCAGAGGCTGGATTAGTAAAGGGCAAAGAGCTCCATTCCGACTCAGACACCAGCAAGGTGGAGGTGGGGTACTGGTACGGGCTGGTATCATCAAAGATGAACTTGTGGGACCTTTTTGGGTTGAGGATGGCGTGAAGCTCAACTCACAGACCTACTGCCAGTTTCTGGAAGACCACTTCTTCAAGCAATGGTACAGGAAGAAATCAGTATTGTTCAAGAAAACATGATTTTCATGCAGGTCAATGCTCCATCACATGCATCCAACTACTCCATAGCGTGGCTGGCCAGTAAAGGTCTAAAAGAAGAAAAAATAATGACATGGCCCCCTTGTTCACCTGATCTGAACCCCATAGAGAACCTGTGGTCCATCATAAAATGTGAGATCTGCAGGGAGGGAAAACAGTACACCTCTCGGAACAGTGTGTGGGAGGCTGTGGTGGCTGCTGCACGCAATGTTGATCGAAAACAGATCAAGCAACTGACAGAATCTATGGATGGAAGGCTGTTGAGTGTCATCATAAAGAAAGGTGGCTATATTGATCACTAATTTATTTTGGTTTTTGTTTTTGCATATCAGAAATAGAGATGAGTGTTGTTCTACTCGAACTGTTCGCCAATCTCAAATTCGAGCTGTTTTGGGCGGTGTTCGAGCCGTTCGGCGAACACGAACGATTTGAGAAAAATTCGGCTGTTCGAGGTTATGTTCGATAACTGTTCGTGCACCAAAATCATAACTGGATTTTTTCTCAGTAATGATGAAAATTAATGTTAATACGCAGTTTGAGTGTACAGCGGGGTGGGGGGAGGGGCAGGGGATGGATCTCTGCAGGAATAATGAAGATCTCCATTTTTTTTTCTCTTTCCCGCATTTGCAGTGGGGAGGTGCAGTCTGTCAGCCTATCAGCAGCGCACACACGGAGCGAACTGCTGTTTTTCACACAAGCAAGGGCATGTGTCATTGGCAGTGTATGTCACATGTCCTTGCCCTATAAGACCAAGCCATTTTCCCCGTCGCCACCATTTTCTCACTGCTGTAGCTGCGTGTTAGACGGCACCGCTGTTGCTGTGTGCGCTATACCTTGTTAATTTCAAGCCAATTTTCGCACAAATCTACAGATAGCTTGGGAGTAGGGAATAGTTGTGATTGCAGTCCTTTTAAGGACTAGGTTACAGCATTTCCTACGACTTTTATCAGGCAGGTCTGTGCTCTTAAATAGATAGATTGTGGGAGTAAAGACTAATTGTAATTGCAGTCCTTTTCAGGACTAGGTTACATCAGTTCCTATCAGTTTTTGCCAGGCAGGTCTGTGCCAGTGCTGTGCAAGTTTTTTTCACAGCATTTGGCTGAATCTAGCAAAGCTAATCCTTTTTGGCCTATTGCAGAGTGTGTTAGTCAGTGCAGTAGCCTATCTGTGTTGCAAGATATACCACCTGTGTATACAATGCCAATTTTTTTACTGCACCTAGTGAAGTAAAATCTTTTGGGCATAGCATCATTCTATTAGTCCATCTATACTGACCTCCATCTGGTTGCAAATTGAATATAATTTTTTTCTGCATCTAGCTCTGAAAAAATATTTGGGCTTCTAGCAGTGTGTGGGACTTGTTCTATTAGTCCATCTATACTGACCTCCATCAGGTTGCAAACTGAATATAATTTTTTTCTGCATCTAGCTCTGAAAAAATATTTGGCCTTCTAGCAGTGTGTGGGACTTTCTCTATTAGTCCATCTATACTGAACTCCATCAGGTTGCAAATTAAAAATAATTTTTATCTGCATCTAGATCTGAAAAAATATTTGGCCTTCTAGCAGTGTGTGGGACTTTCTCTATTAGTCCATCTATACTGACCTCCATCAGGTTGCAAATTAAAAATAATTTTTATCTGCATCTACTTCTGAAAAAATATTTGGGCTTCTAGCTGTGTGTGGGACTTGTTCTATTAGTCCATCTATACTGACCTCCATCAGGTTGCAAACTGAATATAATTTTTTTCTGCATCTAGCACTGAAAAAATATTTGGCCTTCTAGCAGTGTGTGGGACTTTCTCTATTAGTCCATCTATACTGACCTCCATCAGGTTGCAAACTGAATATATTTTTTTTCTGCATCTACCTCTGAAAAAATATTGGGCTTCTAGCTGTGTGTGGGACTTGTTCTATTAATCCATCTATACAGACCTCCATCAAGTTGCAAACTGAATATATTTTTTTTCTGCATCTACCTCTGAAAAAATATTGGGCTTCTAGCTGTGTGTGGGACTTGTTCTATTAATCCATCTATACAGACCTCCATCAGGTTGCAAACTGAATATAATTTTTTTCTGCATCTAGCTCTGAAAAAATAGTTGGCCTTCCAGCAGTGTGTGGGACTTTCTCTATTAGTCCATCTATACTGACCTCCATCAGGTTGCAAATTAAAAATAATTTTTATCTGCATCTAGCTCTGAAAAAATATTTGGCCTTCTAGCAGTGTGTGGGACTTTCTCTATTAGTCCATCTATACTGACCTCCATCAGGTTGCAAATTAAAAATAATTTTTATCTGCATCTACCTCTGAAAAAATATTTGGGCTTCTAGCTGTGTGTGGGACTTGTTCTATTAGTCCATCTATACTGACCTCCATCAGGTTGCAAACTGAATATAATTTTTTTCTGCATCTAGCTCTGAAAAAATATTTGGCCTTCTAGCAGTGTGTGGGACTTTCTCTATTAGTCCATCTATACTGACCTCCATCAGGTTGCAAATTAAAAATAATTTTTATCTGCATCTAGCTCTGAAAAAATATTTGGCCTTCTAGCACTGTGTGGGACTTTCTCTATTAGTCCATCTATACTGACCTCCATCAGGTTACAAATTAAAAATAATTTTTATCTGCATCTAGCTCTGAAAAAATATTTGGCCTTCTAGCAGTGTGTGGGACTTTCTCTATTAGTCCATCTATACTGACCTCCATCAGGTTGCAAATTAAAAATAATTTTTATCTGCATCCACCTCTGAAAAAATATTTGGGCTTCTAGCTGTGTGTGGGACTTGTTCTATTAGTCCATCTATACTGACCTCCATCAGGTTGCAAACTGAATATAATTTTTTTCTGCATCTAGCTCTGAAAAAATATTTGGCCTTCTAGCAGTGTGTGGGACTTTCTCTATTAGTCCATCTATACTGACCTCCATCAGGTTGCAAATTAAAAATATTTTTTTTTCTGCATCTACCTCTGAAAAAATATTGGGCTTCTAGCTGTGTGTGGGACTTGTTCTATTAATCCATCTATACAGACCTCCATCAGGTTGCAAACTGAATATAATTTTTTTCTGCATCTACCTCTGAAAAAATATTTGGGCTTCTAGCTGTGTGTGGGACTTGTTCTATTAGTGCATCTATACTGACCTCCATCAGGTTGCAAACTGAATATAATTTTTTTCTGCATCTAGCTCTGAAAAAATATTTGGCCTTCTAGCAGTGTGTGGGACTTGTTCTATTAGTCCACCTATACTGACCTCCATCAGGTTGCAAATTCAAAATAATTTTTTGTCTGCATCTAGCTCTGAAAAAATATTTGGCCTTCTAGCAGTGTGTGGGACTTTCTCTATTAGTCCATCTATACTGACCTCCATCAGGTTGCAAACTGAATATATATTTTTTCTGCATCTACGTCTGAAAAAATATTTGGGCTTCTAGCTGTGTGTGGGACTTGTTCTTTTAGTCCATCTATACTGACCTCCATCAGGTTGCAAATCGAATATAATTTTTTTCTCCATCTAACCCAGCCAATAGTTTTGGCCTAATACCACAGTTTGGCCACTCAGCTCTGCTCGGTTCCCATCCATTGTTTTTTTGTGCAAACAACTCCAGAGTTGTGAATTAGTTAACCACCAAAATGAGTGGAAAAAGGCCTGCTGCTAGTGGAAAGGGGAATAGGCGTGTTGGGAAGGGGAAAAAAGGTTGTGTCCGTGGGGTAGGTGTTAAAGCAACAGTAACATCTGCAGAAGAAAGACCATCTTCCAGCCAAACTAAAATGTCTACTTCTTTTAGCGGACAATGTGATAAGATCCCTTTCTTACGGCCACGCCAATCGCTACAAATTCCAGATGAGGCACAAAAACAGCAGGTGCTTCAACGGATATCAAGTGCTCCTTTAAGTGGGCTCTCCTCCACATCAACTTCAACATCACAAATACTCCAGTCCTCAAAGGTGTCACCCCAATCGCACTTGCTTCCTCACAGCTCCCAAATCTCCAGCTGCCCGTCTGAGTATGAGGTAGAACAGATGGTTGAGTCTGCAGAGCTGTTTACTCATACTATAGCCTGGGAATCAGAGGTCGACTCCAGCGCTTCTGTGAATCCAGACGAGGAAATGATCTGCACTGATGCCCAGAATCTTTATGAGTCGGATCCAGGACCAGACGCAGAAGGTTCTGACCATAATGTAGACCCTCATTCCCAAACTGTAACTCCTGTTGGTGGAGACAATGAGGAAGACGATGATGAGACTCAAATACCTGATTGGAGCGACAACTTTAGTTTTTTGTCAGGGCAGGAACAGGTTGGCTCTGAGGACGACGGATGTGATAACGCACAGGGTGATGATGATGAGGTTGGAGATCCCACTTACTGTCAACCCACAGTCAGCCAAGAGATGAGGTCAGCAGAGTAGGTGGAGGAAGATGCTAGTGACGACGAGGTCAGGTTGCGCCTTCCTGGAAAGAGACGTAGTACTGGAAGCACGTCAACAACTGCATCCTCAAACACAACTCTGCCTCTCACCACAAGTCGTGGTGGCTCTTCAGGTTGCATGGGTGCTAAGCCTTGCATAGCCTGGGCATTTTTTCAGATCGATAAAGATGACCCAACTCGTGTTATCTGTAACATTTGTCAGCAAAAGCTAAGTAGAGGCCAAAAAATACATAGTTTGAGTACTTCATGCATGAACCGGCGCATGGACATGAAGCATAAGTTGCAGTGGGAAGCTCAGTGTGCTACAATGCGGCCTAGCCGGCCGGGCCAACCACCGTCTGCCATATCTTGTGCATCCGCGGCCTCTTCATCCTCTGTGACTGGGGGGACAGCAGTCACACCTGTTTTGGGGCGCAGACCTGCCACCTCTTTACCCGCAACAGCCAGCGTGATTGGCAGGTCATCATTTTCTTTGGAGGTGGTAACACCAGCTGGTGTTGAGCGCTGTCTGACATCGATAGCACCACCTTTGGATCAAGGCAACCTAACATGTCCGCCTGCATCTTCCTCACAGACCGGCAGTTTGCCGGGGACACCCTTATCAACCCCGTCTAAGCACAATAGCCAGCCCTCGGTCCCTCAGATGTGGACAAGTAAAAGACCATTTCCTCCTAGCCATGAGAAAGCTAAGAGGTTGAATTTCACCATCTGCAAGCTCTTCTCTACAGAAATGCTGCCTTTCCGCCTGGTGGACACAGAGGATTTTCGAGACCTTATGTCCGTCGCAGTGCCCCAGTACCAGATGCCCAGTCGGCATTACTTCTCAAAGAAAGGTGTGCCTGCGCTCCACCAGCATGTCGCACACAACATCACCGCTTCTTTGAGAAACTCTGTGTGTGACAGGGTGTATTTCACCACAGACACTTGGACGAGTAGGCATGGACAGGGGCGTTACATGTCGCTGACTGGGCACTGGGTAACTATGGTGACAGCAGGACAAGGGGCTGCTGTCCAAGTCTTGCCGTCCCCACGAGTTGTGCGTCAATCCTCTTTATGTCAAAGTTCCTCCACTGCTTCTGCCTCCTCAACCTCCTCTCGGTCTTCCACCTGCACCCAAAGCCTGTCTGGTCATACCACAAGCTTTCTAACTGCGCAGAAGGGATCCTGCACACCTCCTTACTATGCTGGCAGTAGGGCTCAACGTCATCAGGCGGTTTTTACTTTGAAATGTCTGGGAAATGTGAGTCACACAGCTGAGGAGTTGTGGTCAGCTCTGGAGAACCAATTTCATGAATGGTTGTCTCCACTGGACCTGAAACCAGGGAAGGCCGTGTGCGACAATGCTGCAAACCTGGGAGCGGCCCTTCGCCGGGGCAATGTCACACACATGGCTTGTATGGCTCATGTGTTGAACCTGGTTGTCCAGTAATTTTTAGCCCACTATCCCAGACTAGATGGCCTTCTGCAGACGGCACGGTCGCTGTGTGCTCACTTCCGCCGTTCGCATCCCGCAGCTTAGCGACTTACATCTCTACAGAAGTCGTTGGGCCTGCCACTTCACCGGCTAAAATGCGATGTGCCTACCCGGTGGAATTCAACTCTGCACATGTTGCAGCGACTGTGGCAGCACCAAGAAGCCCTGGTGCAAATCGTTCTGACGTATAGCCTGGGCCAACGAGATCCAGAGGTGGGGCAAATCACGCTGGAGGAGTGGTCTCAGATCAGGGACCTATGCACCCTTCTGCACAGTTTTGAAATGGCGACGAAGATGTTTAGTGCTGACGATGCCATTATCAGCATGACTATTCCGGTGATTTACATGCTGGAGCACATGTGAAACAGAATTCGGAGTCAGGTGGTGGCACAAGAGGAGGTGGAGGAAGTAGAGGAGGAGGAGTTGTATGCGGAAGGGCTAACATCTGCAAGGTCCAGACGGTCGGCAGCACCAAGGCGGTAGGCATGTGAGGGTGGGGGAGATGGTTTTACCAGGGCGCATGGTAGCAGCCAAACTAGTGAGGAAGGTGCAGGAGCCCAGGAAGAAGTGGAGGACGAACTGATGGAAGACTCATCAGATGAGGGAGACCTTGATCACATTTCTGTTGTGCGAGGTTGGGGGGAGAGGACAGAGGAATGAAGCATGATTGTTACCTCGCCACGAACACAACAGGGACTTGGTGCTCCTGGATGCGCAACACACATGAGTGCCTTCTTGCTGCACTACCTGCAACATGACCCTCGAATTGTGAGAATTAGAAATAATCCTGACTACTGGGTTGCCACACTGTTAGATCCCCGGTACAAAAGTAAATTTGCCGAAATTATTCCTGCCATAGAAAGGGATGCACGCATGCAGGAGTATCAGCAGAGACTGTTGCAGAATCTTACATGTGCTTTTCCACAAAACACCAGTGGTGAACGTAGTGAATCTCACAGTTCCAACTTGCCAACCGTGGGACCGTCAAGTGTTCAGCACTCAAACCGTAACAGAACCACTGTATCAGCTGGTAACATCAATTTTGCGGAATCATTTCACCACTTTTTTAGCCCATCCTTTGCAAGGCCACAGGAGACAAGAAGTCTGACACATAGTCAACGCCTAGAGACGATGGTACAGGAGTATCTCCAAGTAAACATTGAAGCCATGACTGTGTCACTGGACCCTTGCTCTTTTTTGGCTTCCAATCTGGGTAAATGGCCGAAGCTAGCCACTTACGCCTTGGAGATCTTGTCATGCCCCGCAGCCAGCGTTCTGTCTGAACGTGTGTTCAGCGCTGCTGGTGGTGTGCTGACAGATAAGCACACGCGGCTCTCCACTGATAATGTAGACAGACTCACGTTCATAAAGATGAACAAATCATGGATCCGAAACGACTTTTCTACCCCTGTGTCATCCTGGGGAGAGTAAAAGCTTGATGATTGGTTAAAATCACCCTACCAACCGTTTTAAGCTTTCAAATTACTAATCATGTTTATCTGTATCTTGGCTGGAAAATAATTTGGGCTTTGTAGCAGTGTGCAGCACTGATTCTATTAGGCCATCTATAATAAGCTCCACCAGATTTAAAATTACTAATCATGTTTATCTGTATCTTGGCTGGAAAATAATTTGGGCTTTGTAGCAGTGTGCAGCACTGATCCTATTAGGCCATCTATACTAAGCTCCACCAGATTTAAAATTAATAATAATTTTTAGCTGCATCTAGCCCGGAAAATAATTTTGGGGCTCCGAGATGCGCAAGACACATAAGTGCCTTCTTGCTGCACTACCTGCAACATGCCCCTCATATTGTCAGAATTCGAAGTAATCATGACTACTGGGTTGCCACACTATTAGATCCCCCAAACTTTTCGATCAACCTTTTTATTTTAATAAAGACCAAAAAAATGGTCATTTTTGAAATTATAAGCATTAGCAGGTTATTAGAAACTGAAATCAAACAGTTTTCAACTCAAAACTTTATTCTAGGTGATGTTAAATTTTCACATAGGACCCCTTGTTCGAAAGGAGCTTCTGAACTCTCTTGTCCATTGGATTTGTCAGGTTTTGGATGGTTTCTGCTTCAATTGTTTTGCATAAGGACAGAATACCCTCCCAGAGGTGTTGCTTAGATGTGAACTGCCTCCCGCCATCATAGACACTCCTTTTGATGATGCTCCAGAGGTTCTGAATGGGGTAGAGGTCAGGGGAGCATGGGGGTCACACCATAAGTTTGTCCCCTTTTATGCCCATATCAGCCAGAGATGCAGATGTTTTATGTGCAGCATGAGATGGTGCATTATCATGCAAAAAAATGATCTTGCTGTGAAATACACGGTTCTTCTTCTTGAACCATGGCAGGAAGTGCTGTTTGAGAAAATCCACATACATTATGGAGTTCATCTTTAGCGCCTTCAGGGATCCTAAAGGGGCCGACAGTCTCTCTCCCCATGATTCCAGCCCAAAACATTACTCCACCTCCTCCTTGCTGGCGCTGTAGCCGTGTTTGCGTGGGGTGTCCATCAACCAGCCATCCTCCACTCCATCCATCTGGACCATCGAGCGCTGCACGGCACTCATCCGTGAACAAAACAGTTTTGAAATCAGTCTTCATGTAATGTTTAGCCCACTGGAGCCGTTTCTGCTTGTGTGAAGTGGATAGAGGAGGTCGACAGGATGGCGTATGCACAGCTGCAAATCTCTGAAGGACCCTGCATCTTGTTGTTCGGTGGACGTTGGAGGCACCAGCAGCTTCAAAAACTTGTCTGCTGCTATGACAAGGCTTTTTTGCCGCTGCTCTTTTAACCTGACGTAATTGCCTGTAGGAAAGAGTCCTCAATTTGCCCTTATCAGCACGCACACGTGTGTACTGTGAATCAGCTACATACTTCTTGATTGCCATGACACTTCATCCTGATCATCGCACAATGTTGATTGTGGTCATGCCTTGACCTAAACACTCCACAATTTGTTGCTTCTCAGCAGCCGACACATCCTTTTTCTTTCCCATTTTGGCAGAAAATGTAGGCTGCTTAATAATGTGAGACAGCCTTCTTAAGTAGTCTTGCCTTTCATTGGACACACCTGCCAAACTAATTAGCACAGGTGTCTGCAATTGCTTACAGTGATATAAAGAGCCCTGACACACATCACCATGAATGAGTTTAACTGACAAACAAACAAATTCTTCCCTTATCACTCCTAAACACTTTTTGCATAATAATTTGGAACACAGTGTACATGTGCTTTTCCACAAAACACCAGTGGTTCACGTAGTGAATCTTACAGTTCTAACTTGCCAACCGTGGTCTGTATGGAGTTGTTCAATAAAGGGCCCAAAATTAAGATAACATAGATGGGAGAGGTCTCTATGAATAGGAATTCCTAAGTATTTGATACCCTGTGAGGGCCAGGCAAAGGGAAAGTTGGACTGGATGGAATCCTATATGGATTTGGGGAGGGAGACATCGAGGGCCTCAGACTTCGCTGCATTGATTTTAAAATTTGACCATGTAACAAAGTGATCTATTTCAGCCATAACAGCATGGATGGATATATGTGATTGAGTGATATATACTAGGACATCATAAGCAAATAGAGAGCACTTGTACTCGGTGCCTCCCACCTCAATCCACCTAATATTGGGGTTATGGCGAATTGATGAGAGCAGGTGCTCCGTCACTAGGATGTATAAGAGAGGGGACAGAGGACATCCCTGCCTTGTCCCATTGGTGATTGTGAAAGGTGATGAAAATGTTCTGATGCACCCCATGGGCCTTGGGACACCCGGAGCCGGACCCTTTTTGGTGGATGCTGGTGGTTGTAGTCTTCGTGGCGGCGACCCGGTTCCGTGGCTCAGGGTGGTCAAACCAGTGGCGGAACTATTTATGTGGTTTTGATGTTTAAATGTCCGACTACGCCACCCGTGGATTGCGTTCAGAGTGAACCGCCGCTGCAGGGCAGACCGCGGAGGCTGGTGTTGTGGGTGCAGCAGAGCGTAGCATAACTCCCCACGGGAGGAGTATAGCCTCAGGGCAGTGTATGCGGAGGATGGGGGTGATGGTGCAGGGCAGCAGCAGTAACGACACGGAGTCAGTGATGCAGTCCAGGGCCTTTACTCACAGTTCTTATTATCCAGACCACGTCTGCAGGTAACGGCTGCCCACGTCGTACTGTGCTCACCAGGTGAGGGGCTCAGACAACTCCCAGATAACTTTGGAGCGCTTCACAGGACCCCCTTTGTGTGTCCTTTGTCTGGCCTTTCTTACCAACCCTTCTGTCCAGCTGCATCGGGCCTCCTCTTGGTAAACTTGGCGCCAGTTTCCCTGACCCTATGTGGTGCCTTCCTAGCGGGTGTAGCGAGGGGCTGCGCCACATAAAATGTCAGAGCCTCCGTTTTCTAGCTGAGGGTCGTTTCCTGCCTCCACTAGTTTCGGGGACCGGTCTCCCCCTTTGGCCTGACCCCTCCACGCAGGTGGATTCGGGCGTGCGGTGGCGACTCGCCCGTCCGCACCCCTGGGATCCCTTCATTCCTCGTTCCTGGAGCCTTCTCCGCTCCTCTTCCTTCCTTCTCCCTCTTCCAGGCCTGGGCCTCTGTTACTAGGCCCGCCTCCGGAGCAGAGCTCATGCAGAGCCCCTGCTCCCTGACACTTCTGCTCAGACTTCTCTGCACTGAACTAAGATGGTGCCCACCTTTTATACTCCCTTCTCAATGCACCCAGGAACTGCTTCCTCCCTGCTCCTGCACTACAGGGTTCCCCTTCCTCAGTGTTCCCTCCCCCCACTCCAGCCAGGGACAGGGACTGTCGTGCCCATCTCAGAGGCATATTGGTCGCCCTGCCCCACGGAAATGTGGTGTAATGCATGCAGGTGTCGGGTCCTGATCCACACTCCATCCTTACCTGAGAGTGAGATATGACACCTCTGGGTGAGGTGCAATACCTCTGTAGCAACCGAGCCCTCAGGGTGCTACAGTTCCATTTATCTTCAGCCTAGGTGACGTATTGTGATACAGGGCCGTGATTTTGGCTATAAAAGGGTCCCCTAGACCCCTACCCCAAGCTTTTTAAGAGAATCATATATGGCGTGCCAGGAGACTCTATGGAATGCTTTCTCAGCATCCAACGAGAGTATCTAATTACAAATTTTAACTGCATCTAGCCCAGGAAATACTTTGTGCCTAGTAGCAGTGTCTGCTAGTCAGCGGATTATCCCGGCTGTTAAGCAAGCTACACCACCTGTAGTTTGGACACTTAATTTTTTCAAAGGAAATGCTGCGGGACCACGGGATACTCAGTGAAGAGCATCAGGAGGCACCCCAAGGCATAGGGGCTGGGACTGGCAGTAGGATGCCTTGCGGTGGACAGCCGAGCTCGATCCTTATAAAAGCTTTTTAACTGCAGCAGCTTTAGTGGACGCTACTGGAGCTGGAATTACGCGGCTGCTGGCATGAGACTTGCCCTCCAATAGATCCTTGTAAATGGATTTAAAGTGTATTCATTCAAATTAGAGAGACAATTTAAATTAAAAAGCTTAGAGCTGCCTCCACCACAGGGGGGCTCGCTCCACCCACCAGTGGACAGGCACCAGTATTGGGAGAGGGGGGCTGGCCGTCAGGGTTCACCTCGGCTCTGGCACAAACCCGGCGACACGGAGGTGGCACGGGCAGGAGCGGACTGAACGTGTCGGCTTTAGAGATGAGCGGTGTTCGACTAGAACTGTTCGCCAATCTCAAATTCGAGCTGTTTTGGGCGGTGTTCGAGTTGTTCGACGAACCCGAACGATTTGCAAAAAATTCGGCTGTTCGAGGTTATGTTCGATAACTGTTCGTGCACCAAAAGCGTGTCCTGCATGTCTGGTGCTATTTAGAGCACCAATCATGCAGGGATTGTCTGCCACTCACTGTAATGCCACAGCCATGGTGGTTGTGGCATTACAGTGATTGCCCAAATCGATGGGAACAGTGCCAACAGTGAAACATGAAAAGCCGGCAATTCAGCAGCGGCATACACCGGTACCCGACAATTTAGAACCGAAAGAATAGAGCTTCACACATAGATTAGATAGATATAAACATGTCAGCCACATATATACGAAGTACAGTGAAAGTGCTGCTTACTGTACTTGTCATTTAGCGTAAAGGATTTATCAAAAAAAATAATAGTGTTTTCATGCACCGTCTCTTTAAAAAAGCCGTCCGGCAATTCAGCATCTGTACCCGACAATTTAGAATAGAAGGAATAGAGAATCACACATAGATTAGATAGATAGAAACATGTCAGTCACATATATATGAAGTACAGTGACAGTGTTGATTACTGTACTTGTCATTTAGTGTAAAGGATTTATCAAAAAAAATAATAGTGTTTTCATGCACCGTCTCTTTAAAAAAGCCGGCCGGCAATTCAGCATCTGTACCCAACAATTTAGAATAGAAGGAATAGAGAATCACACATAGATTAGATAGATAGAAACATGTCAGTCACATATATATGAAGTGCAGTGACAGTGTTGCTTACTGTACTTGTCATTTAGTGTAAAGGATTTATTAAAAAAAATAATAGTGTTTTCATGCACCGTCTCTTTAAGAAAGCCGGCCGGCAATTCAGCATCTGTACCCAACAATTTATAACAGACAGAATAGAGCTTCACACATAGATTAGATAGATAGAAACATGTCAGTCACATATATATGAAGTACAGTGACAGTGTTGGTTACTGTACTTGTCATTTAGTATTAAAATAAAGGATTTATTATTAAAAAAATTGGCGTGGGGTTCCCCTTAATTTTAGGCTCTAGCGGAGGTTAAGCAGACAGCTGGGGCAGATGTTTGAAGCCTGGGAAGGGGGTAATACCCACGGAGCTTCCCAGGCTACTAATATGAGCCCCCAGCTGAATACATAGCCTTTACTAGCTATTAAAATGGGGACCCCCCCAAAAAAATGACGTGGGGTCCCCCCTAATTTAATAACTAGCAAAGGCTAGGCAGACAGCTGGGGGCTGATATTAATAGCCCAGGAAGGGAGCCATGAATATTGGCCCCCTCCCAGGCTAGAAACACCAGCCGTCAGCCGCCCCAGAAATGGCGCATTCATAGGATGCGCCAATTCTGGCACTTAGCCTCGCTCTTCCACGCTGCCCTGGTGCGGTGGCAGGGGGTAATAGGGCTGGGGTTGATGTTAGCTTATAATGCCAGCTGACATCAAGCCCAGGTTAGTAATGGAGAGGCGTCTATAAGACACCCCCATTACTAACCCCATAGTCAAAGTTAAAAAAAACACAAACACCCAGAATAAAGTCCTTTAACTGAAATAAAGACACAATTCTTTATTGTTCTAAATTAAACCATACTTACCATCACGCCCATTCCAGCTGAAGCCAACGATCTCCTGTAATAAAAATAAAATAATAAAGCAACCTCATCCTTACCTTTCCATGGTTCCCACGACAGCTTCAGCTCTGCTACATCGAGATGACAGGCTGGACCGCAGCAGAACGCCGCCATCCAGCCTGTCATCCCGCAGACACTGAGAAGCGCAGGCTTGCTTGCGCTCTGCAGTGTCTGGCTGTGACCGCATAAAGATGAGACGAGTTCATGTCCAATGAACTCGGCGCACCTCATGCACGTCACTTACAGCGTGGGAGAATTCTCACGCTGAAGCGCTGAGTGCAGGAGAATTTTCCCACGCTGTCAGTGAGGTGCATGAGGTGAGCTGAGTTCATTGGACATGAGCTCACCTCATGCACGTCACTGACAGCGTGGGACAATTCTCCTGCACTCAGCACTTCAGCGTGAGAATTTTCCCACGCTGTCAGTGACGTGCATGAGGTGAGCTGAGTTCATTGGACATGAACTCGGCTCATCTGGATGCCGTCACAGCGAGACACTGAGGAGCGCAAGCATGCCTGCTCTTCTCAGTGTCTGCGGCATGACAGGCTGGATGGCAGCGTTCTGCTGCGGTCCAGCCTGTCATCTCGATGTAGCAGAGCTGAAGCTGTCGTGGGAACCATGGAAAGGTAAGGATGAGGTTGGTTTATTATTTTTCTTTTATTGCAGGAGATCGTTGGCTTCAGCTGGAATGGGCGTGATGGTAAGTATAGTTTAATTTAGAACAATAAAGAATTGTGTGTTTATTTCAATTAAAGGACTTTATTCTGGGTGTTGTGTTTTTTTTAAATACTTTACTAGAAATTCATGGCGGTCATGTCTAATACTGGCGTGACCCCATGAATTTTGGGCTTGGGGCCAGCTGATAATACCAAGCTGGCCCTAACCCCTTTATTACCCAGTGAGCCACCGCACCAGGGCCCTGGATGAGTTGGGTACAGCGCCAGAAGATGGCGCTTCTATGAACGCGCCATTTTCCGGGGTGGCTGCGGACTGCAATTTGCAGCGGGGGGGGCCCAGAAAGCTTGGGCCTCCCTGCGCTGCAGATTCCAGCCCCCAGCTGCCTAGTTGTACCTGGCTGGACACAAAAATAGGGCGAAGCCCCACGTATTTTTTTTTTAATTATTTCATGAAATTCATGAAATAATTAAGAAAAAAAGGCCTTCCCTATATTGTTGTGTCCGGCCAGGTACAAATAGTCAGCTGGTGGTTGGGGGCAGCCCGTTCCTGCCTGCTGTACCTGGCTGGACACAAATATAGTGCGAAGCCCCACTTCAATTTTTTTTAATTATTTCATGAAATTCATGAAATAATTAAGAAAAAAAGGCCTTCCCTATATTGTTGTGTCCGGCCAGGTACAAATAGGCAGCTGGTGGTTGGGGGCAGCCCATTCCTGCCTGCTGTACCTGGCTGGACACAAATATAGTGCGAAGCCCCACTTCAATTTTTTTAAATTATTTCAGGAAATTCATGAAATAATTTAAAAAAAATTGACGTGGGGCTTCGCACTATATTTGTGTCCAGTCAGGTGCAGCAGGCAGGAACGGGCTGCCCCCAACCACCAGCTGCCTATTTGTACCTGGCCGGACACAACAATATAGGGAAGCCCTTTTTTTCTTAATTATTTCATGAAATAATTTAAAGAAAATTGACGTGGGGCTTCGCCCTGTTTTTGTGTCCAGCCAGGTACAACTATGCAGCTGGGGGCTGGAATCCGCAGCGCAGGGAGGCCCAAGCTTTCTGGGCCACCCCCGCTGCAAATTGCAGTCCGCAGCCTCCCCGGAAAATGGCGCGTTCATAGAAGCGCCATCTTCTGGCGCTGTACCCAACTCATCCAGGGCTCTGATGCGGTGGCTCACTGGGTAATAAAGGGGTTAGGGCCAGCTTGGCATTATCAGCTGGCCCTAAGCCCAAAATTCATGGGGTCACGCCAATATTAGACATGACCACCATGAATTTCTAGTAAAGTATTTAAAAAAAACACAACACCCAGAAAAAAGTCCTTTAATTGAAATAAACACACAATTCTTTATTGTTCTAAATTAAACCATACTTACCATCACACCCATTCCAGCTGAAGCCAACGATCTCCTGAAATAAAAGAAAAATAATAAAGCAACATCATCCTTACCTTTCCGTGGTTCCCATGACAGCTTCAGCTCTGCTACATCGAGATGACAGGCTGGACCGCAGCAGAACGCTGCCATCCAGCCTGTCATCCCGCAGACACTGAGAAGCGCAGGCTTGCTTGCGCTCCACAGTGTCTCTCTGTGAGGGCATCCAGATGAGCCGAGTTAATGTCCAATGAACTCGGCTCACCTCATGCACGTCACTGACAGCGTGGGAAAATTCTCCTGCACTCAGCGCTTCAGCGTGGGAGAATTCCCACGCTGAAGCGCTGAGTGCAGGAGAATTCTCCCACGCTGTCAGTGACGTGCAGGAGGTGAGCTGAGTTCATTGGACATGAGCTCACCTTATGCACGTCACTGACAGCATGGGAAAATTCTCCTGCACTCAGCGCTTCAGCGTGGGAGAATTCTCACGCTGAAGCGCTGAGTGCAGGAGAATTCTCCCACGCTGTCAGTGACGTGCAGGAGGTGAGCTGAGTTCATTGGACATGAGCTCACCTTATGCACGTCACTGACAGCGTGGGAGAATTCTCCTGCACTCAGCGCTTCAGCGTGAGAATTTTCCCACGCTGTCAGTGACGTGCATGAGGTGCGCCGAGTTCATTGGACATGAACTCGTCTCATCTTTATGCCGTCACAGCCAGACACTGCAGAGCGCAAGCAAGCCTGCGCTTCTCAGTGTCTGCGGGATGACAGGCTGGATGGCGGCGTTCTGCTGCGGTCCAGCCTGTCATCTCGATGTAGCAGAGCTGAAGCTGTCGTGGGAACCATGGAAAGGTAAGGATGATGTTGCTTTATTATTTTTCTTTTATTGCAGGAGATCGTTGGCTTCAGCTGGAATGGGCGTGATGGTAAGTATGGTTTAATTTAGAACAATAAAGGATTGTGTCTTTATTTCAATTAAAGGACTTTATTCTGGGTGTTTGTGTTTTCTTTTAACTTTGACTATGGGGTTAGTAATGGGGGTGTCTTATAGACGCCTCTCCATTACTAACCTGGGCTTGATGTCAGCTGGCATTATAAGCTGACATCAACCCCAGCCCTATTACCCCCTGCCACCGCACCAGGGCAGCGTGGAAGAGCGAGGCTAAGTGCCAGAATTGGCGCATCCTATGAATGCGCCATTTCTGGGGCGACTGACGGCTGGTGTTTCTAGCCTGGGAGGGGGCCAATATTCATGGCACCCTTCCTGGGCTATTAATATCAGCCCCCAGCTGTCTGCCTAGCCTTTGCTAGCTATTAAATTAGGGGGGACCCCACGTCATTTTTTTGGGGGGGTCCCCCATTTTAATAGCTAGTAAAGGCTATGTATTCAGCTGGGGGCTCATATTAGTAGCCTGGGAAGCTCCGTGGGTATTACCCCCTTCCCAGGCTTCAAACATCTGCCCCAGCTGTCTGCTTAACCTCCGCTAGAGACTAAAATTAAGGGGAACCCCACGCCAATTTTTTTTAATAATAAATCCTTTATTTTAATACTAAATGACAAGTACAGTAACCAACACTATCACTGTACTTCATATATATGTGACTGACATGTTTCTATCTATCTAATCTATGTGTGAAGCTCTATTCTGTCTGTTATAAATTGTCGGGTACAGATGCTGAATTGCCGGCCAGCTTTTTTAAAGAGACGGTGCATGAAAACACTATTACTTTTTTTAATAAATCCTTTACACTAAATGACAAGTACAGTAAGCAACATTGTCACTGTACTTCATATATATGTGACTGACATGTTTCTATCTATCTAATCTATGTGTGAAGCTCTATTCTGTCTGTTATAAATTGTCGGATACCGCTGCTGAATTGCCGGCCGGCTTTTTTAAAGAGACAGTGCATGAAAACACTATTATATTTTTTAATAAATCCTTTACACTAAATGACAAGTACAGTAAGCAACACTGTCACTGTACTTCATATATATGTGACTGACATGTTTCTATCTATCTAATCTATGTGTGAGGCTCTATTCCTTTTTGTCTAAATTGTCGGGTACCGGTGTATGCCGCTGCTGAATTGCCGGCCGGCTTTTTTAAAGAAAGCGTCTTCTGAGCAGTTTGTCAGCTTTTGGACACCTTTGAAGGTGTTTTCTATGTGTTTCTATGTGTTTTTGTTTGCCTGCCATTGGTTTTAACGGTGTTCGACGGTGTTCTAAGGTGTTCGACGAACAGTTCGACGAACAGTTCCTCGAACATCCTGGTGTTCGACGAACCGAACCGAACCCGAACACTACGGGGGTGGCTCAACACTAGTCGGCTTCTCACTTTTTGGATTTTAGAAGGGCATGACATGCCTATATTTGTGTCTCCCCTCCTTTTACTCCTCCACCTCTTTTCTTTTCGCATGACTATATGTACTTGTCACTTTTCCATGTGTTAGTTGTGTCTTCTGAGCAGTTTGTCAGCTTTTGGACAACTTTGAAGGTGTTTTCTATGTGTTTCTATGTGTTTTTGTTTGCCTGCCATTGGTTTTAACGGTGTTCGAAGGTGTTCGACGAACAGTTCGACGAACAGTCCGGTGAACACACGGGTGTTCGACGAACCGAACCGAACTCGAACACTACGGGGGTGGCTCAACACTAATCAGAAATGTTTATTTCTAAATTTTGTGCACTGATATTGGTTTACCTGGTGGGTTTTATTATGTTGCCTAATAATTCTGCACAGTAATAGTTACCTGCACAAACAGATATCCTCCTAAGATAGCCAAATCTAAAAAAAACCCACTCCAACTTCCAAAAATATTAAGCTTGGATATTTATGAGTTTTTTGGGTTGATTGAGAACATAGTTGTTGATCAATAATAAAAATAATCCTCTAAAATACAACTTGCCTAATAATTCTGCACACAGTGTATATATCCAGCTATGGGGGCTCATACTGTATATAACCAGCTATGGCGGGCTCATACTGTATATAACCAGCTATGGGGGCTCATACTGTATATAACCAGCTTTGGGGGCTGATACTGTATATAACCAGCTATGGGGGGCTTATATTGTATATAACCAGCTATGGGGGCTCATACTGTATGTAACCAGCTATGGGGCTCATACTGTATATAACCAGCTATGGGGGCTCATATTGTATATAACCAGCTATGGGGGGCTCATACTGTATATAACCAGCTATGGAGGCTCATACTGTATACAACCAGCTATGGGGGCTCATACTGTATATAACCAGATATGGGGGCTCATACTGTACAGTCATGGCCAAAAGTTTTGAGAATGACACCAAAATTATATTTTCACATGATCTGCTGACCTCTGGTTTTTATTAGTGTTTGTCTGATGTTTATATCACATACAGAAATATAATTGCAACCATATTATGAGTACCAATAGGTTATATTAACAGTTAGAATGAGTTAATGCAGCAAGTCAATATTTGCAGTGTTGCCCCTTCTTCTTCAAGACCTCTGTAATTCTCCCTGGCATGCTCTCAATCAACTTTTGGACCAAATCCTGACTGATAGCAGTCCATTCTTGCATAATCAATGCTTGCATTTTGCCAGAATTTGTTGGTTTTTGTTTGTCCACCCGTCTCTTGATGATTGACCACAAGTTCTCAATGGGATTAAGATCTGGGGAGTTTCCAGGCCATGGACCCAAAATCTCTATGTTTTGTTCCATGAGCCATTTAGTTATCACCTTTGCTTTATGGCAATTTGCTCTATCATGCTGGAAAAGGCATTGTTGGGCGCCAAACTGCTCTTGGACGGTTGGGAGAAGTTGCTCTTGGAGGACATTCTGGTACCATTCTTTATTCATGGCTGTGTTTTTAGGCAAGACTATGAGTGAGCCGATTCCCTTGGCTGAGAAGCAACCCCACACATGAATGGTTTCAGGATGCTTTACAGTTGGCATGAGACAAGACTGGTGGTAGCGCTCACCTCTTCTTCTCCGAATAAGCTGTTTTCCAGATGTCCCAAACAATCGAAAAGGGGATTCATCAGAGAAAATGACTTTGCCCCACTCCTCAGCAGTCCACTCCCTGTACCTTTTGCAGAATATCAATCGGTCCCTGATGTTTTTTCTGGAGAGAAGTGGCTTCTTTGCTGCCCTCCTTGAAACCAGCCCTTGCTCAAAGAGTCTCCGCCTCACAGTGCGTGCAGAAGCACTCACACCAGCCTGCTGCCATTCCTGAGCAAGCTCGGCACTGCTGGTAGTCCGATCCCGCAGCTGAAACAGTTTTAAGATACGGTCCTGGCGCTTGCTGGTCTTTCTTGGGCGCCCTGGAGCCTTTTTGACAACAATGGAAGCTCTCTCCTTGAAGTTCTTGATGATGTGATAGATTGTTGACTGAGGTGCAATCTTTGTAGCTGCAATACTCTTCCCTGTTAGGCCATTTTTGTGCAGTGCAATGATGGCTGCACGTGTTTCTTTAGGGATAACCATGGTTAACTGAAGAGAAACAATGATACCAAGAACCAGCCTCCTTTTAAAGTGTCCAGTGATGTCATTCTTACTTAATCATGACTGATTGATCGCCAGCCCTGTCCTCATCAACACCCACATCTGTGTTAATGGATCAATCACTAAAACGATGTTAGCTGCTCCTTTTAAGGCAGGACTGCAATGATGTTGAAATGTGTTTTGGGGGTTAAAGTTCATTTTCTGGGCAAATATTGACTTTGCAAGTACAGTAATTGCTGTTAAGCTGATCACTCTTTGACATTCAGGAGTATATGCAAATTGCCATTACAAAAAATGAAGCAGTAAACTTTGGAAAAATTACTATTTGTCTCATTCTCAATACTTTTGGCCATGACTGTATATAACCAGCTATCCGATTGATGCCTAGCCCCGATGTCTTCAAGCGCGCTTTAAAAACCCATCTCTTTAAACAAGCCTACCATCTCAAATACCCAGTAAACTAACTTTCCCCTGTTCCCTCCTAAATACTACTCAGAATCTGCCCCCTACTGTTCATCTGTTTCTATACCCTCCATGCACACGATAACTGCACTCGGTAATTGAGTATTGCACTTTAACATACAGGCTGATGACCGGATCATACAGCTTTATATGATAATCCCGACTTATTATAATTGCCTGACCTGAAATAACAAGCACTTTCCACCTATTGTGTCCCCCCATTTCCGTGTAGAATGTAAGCTTGCGAGCAGGGACCTCACTCCTGATGTAACTGTTAAACTGTCTCACCTTGTATTGAATTTATTGTTTGTACATGTCCCCGCTTAATTGTAAAGTGCTGCGGAATATGTTGGCGCTATATAAATAAAAATTATTATTATTATTAGCTATGGAGGCTCATACTGTATACAACCAGCTATATATTGTATATAGAGGGATGTCAGCATACTTAATAGTGCTCAATATTAAGTTATTAAGTTATACAATTAATGTAAATAAATAATTATAATTAATATGTTAATATTGAGCACAATGAATTTCAGCCTAATCTTGCGGCCTCCACAACAGTCATGGTCTCTCATGTGGCCCCTTGGGAAAATTGATCTCCCACTCCTCCTCTATTTTGTGTAACGCTATGTTATGTATAATGCTGTACACAAGGGAAAAGTTTGTGCTTTTTTTACATCTACAGATATGCACCAAACCACCTGTGTGTTGCTCACATGACCTATCACATGATTTATCAAAGGGGATGATGTGACATGTCACGTGACACATCAGGTACCCGGGGAGGGTTTGCGCCTTCTAAACTGCCCAGGGCGCTGGCTACTCTTAATCCACCCCTGATACCCCCGGATTGTCCTCCATTTAAAATGGGCAAGGCGTGTGGCAAGGGACGGGGAACTGGACGTGATAGTGATGGTGAATGCAGAGGCCGAGGCCGTGGGCAAGCTGAAATTGTGCCACAAAAAACACCCACATCTTCTCGCCTGACCTTCCTGTCCCAATTCCTAGGAGATCGCAGCCCACCACTATTAAACCCAGAGCAGTGTCAAAAGGTTGTTGGTTGGATAGCGGATAATGCTTCCAGTCACTTAGCCACCACCACCACCACCAACACCCTGTCTTCCACATGGTCAAGACTCAGTTGCCGTGAGTCTGGACCGCATATTTCTCACCCTGATCCTCCTTCCTTCCACCATGCCGAGTTTCTCTGAAGAGCTGTTCACTTTGCCATTTATAGATTCAGGCCTCTCGCCCAGTACACTTAAAGCCGGGCAAGAGGAGATCGCAAGTAGCGATGCCCAAATATTTGAGCAGCCACGGTCACACGAAGGAGACGGTGGGAAAGTGTCACAAGAGGTGGATGATGATGAGACACAATTGCCAGGAAGTCAGGAGGAAGACCAGGGTGCGGAAGTGGAAGACGAGGTGGTTGGTGATATAGTAACTGACCCAACCTGTCAGGAGGACATGCAGAGCGAGGACAGCAGCACACAGGGGGAGGGAGGCAGAGTACCCCAACAGGCAGGAAGAAGTAGTGTGGTGGCCACGGACAGAAGGCAAGCAACCATTCCCCGTAACACCAACATTAAGAAAGTTGCCAGTACAACTGTTAGGTCTTCCTGAGTCTGGTTGTTTTTTAAAGACTGTTGATAACTCCTAAAAGGCCATTTGCACCACCTGCCAGGCCAGCATCAGCATGGGTGGCAAAACGACCAGCCTGACCACCACCAGCATGACCAGGCAAATGGCAGCAAAGCACCTGACTTTGTGGGCCGAACCCCAGGGTCCAGGAACAGTGTCTGCAGGTGACACCACTGCTTGTTCTGCTGTTGTGCGTGCAAGCCAATCCCCTGTCATGTTGCATGCGAAGATGCCTGCTGCCCTGCACCTGTAATTGCACACTCTCAAGTAGCAGTATCAGGAAGCACGTCCACGTCCTTGTCCCAGCGCAGCGTTCAGTTGTCCATACTCAAGTCCGTGGAGCGCAAGCGCAAATACGCAGCCAACGCTCCACAAGCCACACTACTAAATTCCCACAGTTCACTACATCTTGCACTCAAAATGTTGCCTTTTAGGCTCGTGGAGACAGAAGCATTCCACAACCTGATGGCGGCGGCCGTCCCTCGGTACTCGGTCCCCAGCTGCCACTATTTCTCCCAGTATGCCGTCCCTGCAATACACAAGCTTGTGTCCCAAAACATTAGCTGTGCCCTCAGCAAAACAGTTACCGGGAAAGTCCACCTAACCACGGACACGTGGACAAGTGCTTGTGGGCAGGGACGGTACATCTCGCTGACGGCACACTGGGATAACATAGCGGAAGCCGGGACCCAGTCGGACCTTGGGACGGAACACGTCTTCCTGATGCCGAGGAATGCGGGCCCTAGGTCAATCAGGGTTGCCCCCACAGTTTACAGCTCCTGCACCTCATTCTCCTCAGCCTCCTCCTCCTCTACAGCCTCCATCTCCAAAATGACCACATCAGTCACAAGCTGGAAGCACTGCAGCACTGCCTCGGCCAAGCGGCAACAGGCTGTGCTGAAGCTAATATGCTTAGTTGACAAACTGAACAATGCTGAACAGTTGTGGACAGCTCTGAAAGAGCAGACAGATCCGTGGCTCACACCGCTGAACCTATAGCCAGGCATGGTCGTGTGTGACAATGGCCAGAACCTGGTGGCGGCTCTGAGGCGAAGCGAGCTCACACACTTACCATACCTGGCCCATGTGCTTAACCTCGTGGTTCAGCGGTTGCTCAAATCCTACACGGAGCTGCCGGATCTGCTTGTTAAAGTACGCCGCCTGTGTGCCCATTTTAGAAAGTCACCTACAACTTCCGCCGCCCTTGCACTGTTTCAGCAGCGTTTGCAGCTTCCAGCTAACAGACTGGTGTGTGATGTCCCCACTCGGAATTCTACACTCTAGATGTTGGGAAGGGATTGTGAGCAGAAGAGGGCAGTTGTTGAATACCAGCATCGTTGATGAATACCAGCATCAACAAGGCCGTCAGTATTCAGTTCAGACTCCACACATAAGATCTCAGGAGTGGAAATGGATGTCAGACATAACTTGATGGTGACCGGCGATGACGCCATAATTAGCGTCACCATCCCGCTTCTCTGTCTTCTGAAATGCTCTCTGCTCACAATCAAATAAGATGCATTGCAGGCAGAGCACGATGAGATGGAGCAAGGAACCATACAGGGTGATTTCACATAGCCCGGCCTCATCTCATCCCAACATGGATTGGGTGACAATGAGGAAGAGGAGGAGGAGAAGGAAAAACAGGAGCTAGTTTCATGTGCTATAGACGGTACTACCTGCACAACTGTCATACCGCCTGTTCAGCGTGGATGGCCTGAGGACAGAGAGGAGGAGGAGGAGGAGAGCATGGTCAGTCATCCTCTTGGTGAGGACACGGAAGTCTTGCCTGTTAGCAGTCTGGCACGCATGGCTGAGTTTATGTTACGCTGCCTTTCCCATGACCCTCGCGTTCTCAAAATTTTGGGTGACAGTCATTACTGGTTGGTGACACTTCTAGACTCATGCTACAAGGAGAACTTTATATCTCTTATTCCTGAGGCTGACAAGTCTACAAAAATGGGGCAGTACCAGAAGATCCTTCTTGCGGATTGAACTATTATAAAAATTCCCATCTGAAAACGCTGGCGGCAGATGTCACAGTTCGTTGGACAACCAAGGAGCATAGGCGAGAGAGACACAACTTCAATCCAGCAGAGGCAATGGAACACTGTCAAAGTTCTGGGAAAATTTTCTCAGCCCCTCCCATTGAACAGACCCTGAGGCGCGAGGTACTCTCAGAAGGAGTGCAAAGTTTGGGAAGATGCTGAGGGAGTACCTTGCCGACCGTACCAATGTCCTCCGTGATTCCACTGTGCCTTATAATTATTGGGTATCCAAGCTGGACACGTGGATTGAACTGGCTCTCTACACCTTGGAGATCCTGGCTTGCCCTGCCGCCAACGTTTTATCAGAACGGGTTTTTAGTGCTGCTGGTGGAATTATAACTGATAAGCGCATCTGCTTGTCAACTGAAAATGCTGACAGGCTGACTCTTATAAAAATGAACATGGGCTGGATTGGGCCAGACTTCTCAACACCACCGAATGATAGCAGCATAACATAAACTCAAATCCATTGTCTTTTTTTGGAAGGTATATTCCCATGCACCTTTATACACCCACATATGGATATACGCTTCCTGATTTTGGCTATTTGCTCTTGTCCTCCTCCTTCTCCTCATCCTCATCCTCCACGACCATATCACCAGGGTGACCATGGTCCATGATGCAACACCCACATAATTTTTGAGGTGGCAGTGTCTCTGCCTCCTTCTTGTCAAAGACATCAGCATTGGACCAGTAAGGTGCCGGTAGACCGGGTAAATTAGTCGGAGTAGATGGAGGTCGAGTCGGGTGAACCGGAACCAGGCAGGTCTTATGGCAATCCTGACCCCGGTGGAGCACCTCACCAGATTTCAGTTCAGAACGGGTTAATGTCTCTGTAGCCAGGGTAGACTCAGCAAAAGAAGGTGAAGGCACATGGAAGGAGTTCCTCTCTGAGTGCAGCATTCCCACCTGCAGGGTTACGGGCTCTGTGATGAGCAAGATGGTCACTGGAAGGAGTCTTCCATTCATGGAAGCGACTGCCAATGGTTCTGCCAGAGATTTGGTAGGAATCTGATATTTCTGTACAAGGGACTGGGAAATGAGATTCCCAGCAGCTCTGGAGTCCAGATGGGCAGTCTGAAAGAAGCGGTTCTCTCCACAGGAGATAGAGACGGACAAAGTCAAGAATGGAGAGGATTTACTCTTGCCCAGGACAACCTCTCCGAGCGGTCCTAGACACTGGAGTTTCCCGGATTCACCGGGCAGGAACGGATCAGATGCTCCTTACTACCACAGTAGAAGCAGCTCCCCTCGGCTCGGCGTGTTTCTTGGCGAGACTTGACCATCTTGGTCTGGTCGATCTGCATAGGTTCAGACGAGCGTGCCCGGGGAGTTGTTGATTGGGAAGCCAATTTCTGGAAAACAGGAGCAAGACGAGGAAGTCTTCTCTCCCGGGTAGTCTCCTTAGCATGTTCTAGGAAACGGATGTCAATCCGGGTTGCTAGTGACACCAGGTCATCCAGGGTGGTAGGATTGTCCCGGCCGACTAACTCTTCCTTAATCCGACCGGAAAGACCCTCCCAGAAGGTGGACACCAGGTCCTCATTGTCCCAGGCAAGCTCAGAAGCGAGGGTACCGAACCGTATGGCATACTGGGCCACGGTGAGACTCCCTTGGCGGAGACGGAGCAATGAGGAGGCAGTAGAAATCCTTTGTCTGGGTTCATCGAAGACCTTCCGGAAGGCAGTGAGGAAAGCCGGAAGATCGGACACCAGGGAATTCCCTCTCTCCCATAGAGGGTTAAGCCATGCCAATGCTTCCCCGGCGAGGTGAGACATGACGAACGCCACCTTGGCCCGGTCGGAGGGAAACTGATGTGGCAGAAGTTCAAAGTGCAGCGTGCACTGGTTCAGAAAGCCTCGACATAGGACGGGGTCACCTCCAAACCGAGTAGGCACAGAAAGCCGGGGTCCTAGACTGGATGCCGAGGTATTGGTAGTCAGCGGCGCTGCCGGAGCGGGTGTCGCTCAACTTGGGGCGGACACAGGTGGAACAGACAGCATGTTCAGGTGAGAGTTGACAGACCGCAGGTAGGTCAGGATGGTTTCCTGTTGAGATCTCTGACGAGGAAATCTCCTGGTACAGGTCAGCAAGCGAAGGAGCCTGGGGGCCACCGGGTTTCATGGCCCGTGCAAACTGTTACGGATTCAGGTGGTGGAACCTCTGTGCTGCGATGCAAGGAGGGACCAGAAGGGAGTAACAAGGTATCAACTTGGACCGATGAAGGTCGTACGGTGGCTCAATCGACTCCGTGACCAGGGAAGGACCAAGCAGAGGGACCAGGTGCTACTCTGGGACCGACCTTGTATGAGAGAAGGTGACTCCCACGGGTCAGAAGACAGGGACTGACCGGTACAGCAGATGAGCACGGCAGGCCGGCTGATGGGTGATCTGGGCAGACGGACTGGCAGACACGGCAGGTAACAAGCAGGAGCCTCCAGGTAGGCTGGCTGGTAGGCAAGGCAGGTAACAGGCAGGTGCTTCTAGGTAAGCGGGCTGGCAGGCACGGCAGGTAACGGGCAGGTGCTTCCAGGTAAGCAGGCGGGCATAGCCCATAGACAGACTGGCGGACTGGACTGTGGACCGACTGTCGGGCTGGAGAGTAGACAAGCTGGTGCACTGGACTTGTAGTCAGGCTGGCGGACTGGACTTGTAGTCAGGCTGGCGGGCTGGACTTGAAGTCAGGCTGGCGGGCTGGACTTGCAGTCAGGCTGGCGGGCTTGACTGGTAGTCAGGCTAGCAGCGGGACCTGAGGGCTGATGTAGAGTAAAACATACAAAGCTACAACCTTTCACGGGCACCTCCATTTTGGAGGAGGTGCCTTTTATATGGGAGGTCCTCCGGCCACTGGCCGGGGACTCCTTAGGATGGCGCGCGCGGCCCCTTTAAGAGGGGGGGAGTGCACGCGCACCCTAAGCACAGTGCCCGGGAAGCTGCGCGTGCCGGCAGCAACAGATGCAGAAGCGCCGGAGGACGCCGGACAGGGAGCGCGGCGGTAAGTGGGACGGCATCTCTGCCTGTCAGGGGGCAGAGACGCCAATACTACAGGGGCATTGGAGTGCCTCCAAATTTTTGGCAACCCTTGCATTCACTCCATAGGCAAACACAATGGGAGACCTACTTCCTAATAATGAGAACATTGTTTTCAGTAGGCCCTCATCTAAGTCTCTTCATAGGGGTATTGGTGTGTGTCCAAATTTTGGGCAGCCCTGCCGCTCACTGCATAAGCAATAAAAGTATAGGAGACCCACTCTTTAGTAAAGGGAACAATAAAACATAGCCGGCTGATGGCTCTCTAAGAATAGTAACGGCTGCCTGATGGTTCTATAAAAATAGGCTTTGTGACTTTCAGAGTCCCTCCTTTATAAATGAAACACGATGTGTTTGATGATATCTCACACACCACATGGCCAGATAAGGTTGTAAAATGTTAAAATGACATTTCCTGGTGAATGCATCTGTCACGATTGAAAGCAATGCAAAAGTGCAAAAACGCATTAAAAACGCTAAGTGTGAACATAGCCCAAGGTGTGGAGGAGTATTTTTGTTTTTGGTTACTTATTTTGCTTTATATACAAGTCATTACCCTGGAAAGGATGTTCCTTAACATATTTCCCAGGAAAATCCCTTTTGCTTTCGTTTTTGTATGTTTTATTGTGAGTCCGTAAAAGTGGCGTAATACCTCTAACAACGTTGTTGACAGAAGTGACCTGGGAGTCAGAAATGCTTCCAGGGCTCTTCCCCATGCTGTTCCCATGTCATTTGAGCACTGTTCCCATAGATTTGGGCAATTTTTAGGCCACCTGAAAAATGCTCGAGTTTCTTATAGACTTACATTGGACTTATTGTTTGGGTCGAGCACCCGAGTATTTCAATGTGCTAAACCTGAGCATCGAGCACCCAAGCATTTTAGTGCTCGCTCATCACTAATGATATCCCAACCATCATTGAAGTGATTGCAATTCAATCACTCAAATCAGCATGTGTCAAACATACAAATGTACAGGAAGCAGCAGAGAGATTCAGAATGTGAGAATTACTTAGTTTTACATTTTTATAACAATTCCTGAAAACACCATTAAGACAGAATTGGCTAATTTGGAGCCTGTAGAACAATTTTTTTCATGTTTTATCACAATTGCATTCAAAGAGCTGTAAGATTAACATAATTGTATGGAGGTTCTTTTTTGCAGTATGACTTGCATTTAACGGTGGCACAATTGGGATACTTATGACTAGAGATGAGCGAATATGTTCGAAAAACGATTGCCAATTTCAAATTCAGCACGAATATGGCACATTCAGATTCAAGATCGGAAACACAAACATTTTTGCTTAAAATCGATAAAAATAGGTAAAATTCGGTAAACGTGCGGGAAATGACTGCGTTGCCACAAAAGTATTTTTATCACTTTGGCTACTATAGTGGTGGTGTATGATGAGCTGTGTGGTACGTGTTTGATGAGTGGAGGGATGGGGAGAGCTAAGAAGATCAGAGGAGCGGCGTGCTTGTAATCTTTTTTTTATTTTCCTAACTTTATGTGAGCAAATTGCGGCTAGCCAATCAGGGTGCAGTTGCCATCCACAATGTCCAGACACAATAACTTGTGTCATTGGCTGTTGAAATCACATGTTCCTCTCTATATAAAAAGTGGACATGTCCTTTTAGCGCCATTTTCTGATTATAACAGGGCAGAGGGACTACTCCTGACAAAGCTCCTCGATTCATTTGAGATTTTAGCTAGTTAGCTAGGCATTTGCTTCTAAGTCAAATAGTTTGCATAGCTAGTGTCCTGTGTGACTGTGAAATCGACCTTCCAGCAGATTTTTTTTTTCTTGTGCCATTAGTGAGGTGCACACAAAAAAAAAGGGCACATTTCATAGAAGTTTGTTGTACACTGTTTCTATTGTGCTCCATGTATGAGTACACCTTTTAAAAATCTATTTTTTCCAGTAGCTAATGTGATACAGCAAGCTATGTTTCAACTTGTCATTTTGTAGCGGTGAAATTCAGCTGTATGCAGAGCTCATGCAGAATAAAAAAATCTATTTTATTCTGTGACAAATGTGATATAGCAGGCTAGATCTGAGTTTGAAATTTCTTGGAGCATATATTCTATTGTACACAGGACTCATCCACAGTAAAAAAATATACTTTCTTCTGTTACTAAGGTGATACAGCAAGCTAGATGTCAGTTTGAAATTTCTTGGAGCATATCTTCTATGTTATATAGGACTTATCCACAGTAAAAAAATACTTTTTTCTGTTACTAATGTGATACAGTAGGGGAGATCTCAGTTTGAAATTGTTGGAGCATATCTGATATCTTCTATGTTATACAGGCCTCATCCACAGTAAAAATAATAGTTTCTTCTGATACTAACGTGATACAGTAGGGGAGATTTCAGTTTGAAATTGTTTGGATCATATCTTCTATATTATACAGGCCTCACCCACAGTAAAAAAAATACTTTCGTTCTGTTACTAACATGATACAGTAGGGGAGATCTCAGTTTGAAATAGTTTGGAGCATATCTTCTATGTTATACAAGCCTCATCCACACTAAAAAAATACTTTCTTCTGTTACTAATGTGATACAGTAGGGGAAATCTCAGTTTGAAATTGTTCAGAGCATATCTTCTATGTTATACAGGCCCCATTCACAGTAAAAAACATACTTTTGTTCTGTTACTAACGTGATACAGCAGGGGAGATCTCAGTTTGAAATTTTTTGGAACATATCTTCTATCTTATACAGGCCTCATCCACAGTATAAAAAATTCTTCATTCTGTTACTAATGTGATACAGTAGGGGAAATCTCAGTTTGAAATTGTTTGGAGCATATCTTCTATGTTATTCAAGCCTCATCCACACTGAAAAAAAACTTTCTTCTGTTACTAATGTGATACAGTTTTGGAAGATCTCAGTTTGAAATTGTTCGGAGCATATCTTCTATGTTATAAAGGCCCCATTCACAGTAAAAAAATTACTTTCGTTCTGTTACTAACGTGATAGAGTAGGGGAGATCTCAGTTTGAAATTGTTTGGAGCATATCTTCGATGTTATACAGGCCTCATCCACAGTAAAAAAAAATACTTTCTTCTGTTACTAACGTGATTCAGTACGGGAGATCTCAGTTTGAAATTGTTTAGAGCATATATTTTTTGTTATACAGACCTCATCCTCAGTAAAAAAAATACTTTCTTCTGTTATTAACATGATACAGCAAGCCATATCTCATTTTGTCATTTAGTGCCGCTGAAATTCAGCTGTGTGCAGAGCTGGTGCAGAGTAAAAAATTTTTTGTTGCAGAAAGCGTGCTCCTACCACACAATCTGAGCAACATGAGTGGGAAAAAGAGAGCTCATGGTAGAAGGGGGAATAGGCTTGGTGATCAATGTATACGTGGGGTAGGTGGTAATGCTAGTGACAGCACTAGTGAACCAACATTATCACATCCTATCCAAAGACAACTGACAACTTCTGGACGGGCTACTCCACTCCCTTTCTTTGGCAGCCGCACAGCGGTAAGCCTTGTGGATGAGTGCCAAAAAGAACATGTGCCCCAGTGGATGGCAAGCAGTGCTTCAAGTGGCATCTCCTCTTATTCCTCTACCTCAACATCACACACAATACAGTCCACAAAGGTGGCACCTCAATTACCCTTGTTTCCCCCCAACTGTCTAATTGCCCAACTGACTGTAGTGAACCACAGATGGGTGAGTTTGCAGAACTGTTCACACATTCTATGCCATGAGCATCAGAAGTTTACTCCAAAGATTCACAGAGTCAAAAGGAGAAAAGCATCTGCACCGATGCCCAAAATTATTTTAGGTTGGATTTGGGGCAGGACGAAGTAGAGTCCGAGCAGCTTCCTGTCTCATCACCAAACGTTAACTCCCGGGGTGAGGTGATCCTGATGAGACTCAGATACCTGAGGCTCACACGGACTGTACTGTGCTGTCAGGGCAAGAAGAGGAAGAGGGTGACTCTCAAGGCGAGGAATGGGATAACACAGAGGATGATGATGAGGTTGTAGATCCCACTTGGTGTGAACCCAGAGGCACACAGCTGAGTAGCTCATCTGAGGAAGTGGAGGAGGAGGAAGACGAGGAGGTTATGTTGCATCCTACGGTGCAGTCCCAGTGTGATGCAACTGCGTCGAGCACTGCATCATTAGCCAAAACTGTGGCAGTGGTTGAATGCCACCATCTCCAATCTGTTGGCCATGGAAATTCTGCTTTTCCGCCTGGTAGATACAGATGGTTTTGGAAAGCTGATGGCTGTCGCAGTCCCCCAGTACCAGTTGCCGAGTCGCCGTTACTTCTCTAAGAAAGCTGTGCCTGCGCTACACCAGCATGTCGCAGACAACATCACCTGATCCTTGACTAAATCTATGTCTGCCAGGGTGCATTTCACCACAGACACCTGGATGAGTAAGCATGACCAAAGGCATTACATCTCGCTGACTGGTCACTGGGTGACTCTGGTGGCTGAGGTGGCAAGCGGGGAAGGGGCTGCTCCACAAGTCTTGGAATCCCCAAGACTTGCAGAACAAACCTCTGTATTTCCCACTTCCTCCACTGTTTCAGCCTTTTTCACCTCCTCTAGGGCTTCCACCTGCGCACTCAACCTCTGCCTTAATGAGACACGCGTTCCAACAGTGCAGAGCTAATCCACACCACCTCCGTACTGCACAGCGAGGGTTCACCGCAATCAGGCGGTGTTAAAATTTATATGCCTTGGAGATCACAGTCATACAGCTGAATTGTTGTGGACAGCTCTCCAGGCTGAGTTTGAGCAATGGTTGTCTCTGCTGAATCTGGAACCAGGGAAAGCCATGTCCGATAATGGTGCGAACTTGGTGGCGGCCCTACGCCAAGGCAACCTCACACATGTGCCTTTCATGGCTCATGTCCTCAACCTCGTGATACAGCGATTTCTCTGCCACTATCTTGGCCTGGATGAGTTGCTGCAGAAAGCAAGGAAGCTGTGTGCTCACATCCGCTGTTCGCACCCCTCAGGTCATCAACGTGCATTGATACAGAGGTCTTTGTCCATGCCAGTTAACTGGTTTATATGCAATCTGCCAACACAGTGGAATTCCACTCTGCACATGTTGCAGCGACTGTGGCAGCAGCCACGAGCCCTGATGCAGTATGTCATGTTGTATAGCCTGGGCCAACGCAGTACGGGCGTGGGGCGTATGACGCTTAAGTACCTCTGCACCATTCTGCACAGTTTTGAAATAAATACTAAGATGGTTAACGCTGACGATGCCATCATCAGCATCACTATTCCGGTCATATACATGATGGAGCAGACTTTGAATAGCCTGCAGGAGGAGGTGATGGTCCCAGAGGAAAAAGAGAATGCGGAAGGGATAAGAATGTCTCAAAGTTCCAGACTGTCATCACACAGTCGGGTGCCAAAGAATAGTGGATTATTGCGATCATGGGGGGCTGGTGATACCAGACAAACTGTTAGTGAAGGTGCAAGAGCCAAGGAACAAATGGAAGAGGAAGAGGTGATCGGCGAGCGACTGTCAGGAGATGAAAAGGTTAATCATTCCCTCTCTGTTGTTCGTGGTTGGCAGGAGGGGAGGGTGGAAACAAGCATCAGAGTTACCCAGCCACCAACACAGCATGGGCTTGGATCTCATGGAAGAGCCCATCATATGAGTGCCTTCTTGCTGCACCATCTGCAACATGATGCCCGTATAGTCATGATTCTAAATAGTGCTGAATACTGGGTTGTCACTCTGTTGGATCCATGTTATAAGAGTAAATTTTGCCAGATGCTTCCCGCCCTGGAAAGGGACCTGCGAATGCTGAAGTATCGAAACACGATTTTACACAACCTTAAGAGAGGTTTTCCCCAAGACAGCAGTGAGGCACTACACTTCCAACCTCCGGCACGTCAATTCATCAACACCAAAACATTAGCAGCAGCAGTGTAAGTGTCAGAAGCAATTTCTGTGAGTCCTTTCACACATTTTTTACACCAGCTCGTGCACCAGCACAACAGAGTACAAGTCTGACACATAGTGAATGACTGGAGAGGATGGTGCAAGAGTATCTAGAACTCAATATCAATACGATCGGGGAGGGTTTGGACCCTTTGACATTTTGGTCTTCAAAAATGGATGCGTGGCCTGAGCTTGTCTGCCACGCATTGGAGGTTTTATCATGCCCGGCAGCCAGCGTTCTCTCAGAATGTGTCTTCAGCTCTGCTGCTGGTGTCCTGACGGATAAGAACAGTCGGCTGTCCCCTGAAAGTGTAGACCGTCTAACTTTCATCAAGATGAGCAAGTCATGGATCTCCAAGGACTTTTGCACGCCAAACGCAGACTTTAAAGACTAGGCGATGTTGTAGTTTTAAGTGTACTACATTGATCTCGGGTAATTGCTGTCTGTGATATCTTTAGTGTGGCATCTGTGCCTGCTGTTGCTGCTGCAGATGTTAACACTAATTTTTGGAAATGTGAACACTCCTGGTTGGGTCTCTATCTGCTGGATTGGCTGTAGTGGAAGTGGTTTCAGTCCCCATTATAGTAGTTCTACTCTACTGAAATTGATTCCACTTCGGTTGCGTCAGCCCTTAATTTAGGGAAATGTGAACACTCCTGGTTGGGTCTGCATCTGCTGGGTTGGCTGTAATGGAAGAGGTGTTGGTCTCCATTATACTATTACTACTCTGGTGAAATTGATGCCACTTTGGTGGTGTCTGCCTCTAATTTTTTTAAATTTGAAGACTCCTGAGTGGGTCTCCATCTGCGGTATTGGCTGTAGTGGAAGAGGTGTCAGTCCCCATTATACTAGTTCTACTCTACTTAAATTGATGCCACTTCGGTGGTGTCAGACCCTAATTTAGGGAAACGTGAAAACTTCTGATTGGGTCTCCATCTGCTGGGTTGGCTGTTATGAAAGAGGGGTCATTCCCATTATACTATTTCTACTCTGGTTAAATTGATACCACTTTGGTGGTGTCAGCGCCTAATTTTTTTAAATTTGAAGACTCCTGATTGGGTCTCCGTCTGCTGTGTTTGGTTGTAGTGGAAGAGGTGTTGGTCCCCATTATACTAGTTCTACTCTGGTGAAATTGATGCCACTTCGGTGGTGTCAGCTCCTAACTTAGGGAAATGTGAAAACTTCTGATTGGGTCTCCATCTGCTGGGTTGGCTGTAGTGGAAGAGGTGTCGGTCCCCATTATACTATTTCTACTCTGGTGAAATTGATGCCACTTTAGTGATGTCAGCCCCTATTTTTTTTAAATTTGAAGACTCCTGATTGAGTCTCCGTCTGCTGGGTTGGCTGTAGTGGAAGTGGTGTCGGCCCTCATGATGCTATTTCTATCCTGGTGAAATTGATGCCACTTTGGTAGTGTCTGCCCCTAATTTTTTTAAATTTGAATACTCCTGATTGGGTCTCCTTCTGCTGGGTTGGCTGTAGTGGAAGACGTGTCGGTCCCTATTATACTAGTTCTAGTCTACTGAAATTGATGCCACTTTGGTGGTATCTGCCACTAATGTTAGGAAATGTGAACACTCTTAGTTGAGTCTCCATCTGCTGGGTTGGCTGCAGTGGAAGAAGTGTCGGTCCCTATTATACTAGTTCTACTCTACTGAAATTGATGCTACTTCAGTGGTGTCAGGCCCTAATTTTTGCAAATGTGAACACTCCTGGTTGGATCTCCATCTGCTGGGTTGGCTGTAGTGGAAGAAGTGTCAGTCCCATTAGACTAGTTCTATTCTACTGAAATTTATAACACTTTGGCTCTGTCAGGCCCTAATTTTTGGAAATGTGGAGACTACTGATTGGATCTCCATCTGCTGGGTTGGCTGTAGTGGAAGAGGTGTCAGTCCTAATTGTAACATTTCTACTCTGGTGAAATTGATGCCACTTTGGTGGTGTCAGCTTTTAATTTTTGGAAATGGGGAGACTCCTGGTTGAGTCTCCTTCAAGTGTGTTGTCTGTAGCAGTATGCATCCCAGATCGGCATGCCTCAACTTACTTTCAGTCAACTTCCCGTGTTTCTATCCTTAAATTTTTGTACTAATACTAATCTATGAAAATATGAAAATGATTTTTCTGCCATCTGAATGTGGCTGAGTATAAAAGCAGGTTGAGCTGTTGCATGTGATATCAGGGCTCCCAGCACAGCAGACCTACACCGATCCCTCACCCACCTTGTCTTAATTTGAAGTTCAAATGAAGTGCTGGCCCAGACCCTGATCTCTCATGCATGGTCTATGGCTGATTGCTGCTGTGCCATTATAAAATTTGTACTGTGGGTCAATTGAGGCTACTTTCCTGGTGTCTGTCCCTAATTTGATCTGTTTTGGCAGCTTTTGAGACCGTTTGAAGGTGTTGTGTATGCGTTTGGTTTTGCCCCTAATGGTAATCGAATGGAGTTTGGTAATGTTTGGTGAATATTCGAAGAATAAATTGCGAATATTGCAAAAGCGGCGATCGGAATCTGAACCGAACATTGAAATATTCGCTCATCTCTACTTATGACTTATTAATCAACTTTTATTATTTCTCTATGAGAAGACATAGAAAAAAGCAGCTATACTTATTAATACCTAGTCACAATACTAATACAATGCAGGATGTAGCAAACCCCATAAAAGGCAGAACCAGAGCAGGTGCAACACTCAAACACCTACCATCATGGAGGGTGTAACTGCCTAGTACTATAAATGCACACTGATAAACCTTGCCATACAGATAAATGTAGTGCACCATGCCAGTTTTCAGCTTATTGATCACTACCATACTATTAAATCAGACGGGCTACCCACCATTTTATAATTATATCCTACAAAGACAACACCTTAATTCCCCCACCAACAGGCTAGGCTGCACACTACATAAGATAAAAAACTATATATTAGGGATTGGTTGATATTTTGGGCAAAATATGCAAGCATGCAATTCACTTCAACTGTCTTCATTATCTTGCAAGTACCTATACTAAAATGCAAAGCAATTCACTTAAAAGGACTTCAAATCCCCCCCCCCCAAAAAAAAAAACCAGTCATAATTATTATTGATGAGCAAACGTGCTCGCCACTGCTCGGTACTCGCCCGAGCATCACCGTGCTCGACATGTTCGGCGCTCGACGAGTCTTTTCGGGTTGCTCTGACGGGAACTCGGGTCACCGACCTGCATGGTTGATGCTCTTTAGAGAGCCAATGAATGCAGGGATTTTCTGCCATGCACTGTTATGCCATAGCCATGATGGTTGTGGCATTACAGTGATTGGCTGGCCGCATAGCGTCATCGGGTTTATATAAGACCTGATGCCACTATGTTCGTCACAGTCTAACCCGGAAACAGGCAGAGTAGGGAGTAGAGATGAGCGTTGTTCTACTCGAACTGTTCGCCAATCTCAAATTCGAGCTGTTTTGGGCGGTGTTCGAGCCGGTCGGCGAACACGAACAATTTGAGAAAAATTCGGCTGTTCGAGGTTATGTTCGATAACTGTTCGTGCACCAAAATCATAACTGGATTTTTTCTCAGTAATGATGAAAATTAATGTTAATACGCAGTTTGAGTGTACAGCGGGGCGGGGGGAGGGGCAGGGGATGGATCTCTGCAGGAACAATGAAGATCTCCATTTTTTTTTCTCTTTCCCGCATTTGCAGTGGGGAGGTGCAATCTGTCAGCCTATCAGCAGCGCACACACGGAGCGAAGTGCTTTTTTTCACACAAGCAAGGGCATGTGTGATTGGCAGTGTATGTCACATGTCCTTGCCCTATAAGACCAAGCCATTTTCCCCGTCGCCACCATTTTCTCACTGCTGCAGCTGCATGTTAGACGGCACCGCTGTTGCTGTGTGCGCTATACCTTGTTAATTTCAAGCCAATTTTCGCACAAATATACAGATAGCTTGGGAGTAGGGAATAGTTGTGATTGCAGTCCTTTTAAGGACTAGGTTACAGCATTTCCTACGACTTTTATCAGGCAGGTCTGTGCTCTTAAATAGATAGATTGTGGGAGTAAAGACTAATTGTAATTGGAGTCCTTTTCAGGACTAGGTTACATCAGTTCCTATCAGTTTTTGCCAGGCAGGTCTGTGCCAGTGCTGTGCAAGTTTTTTTCACAGCATTTGGCTGAATCTAGCAAAGCTAATCCTTTTTGGCCTATTGCAGAGTGTGTTAGTCAGTGGAGTAGCCTATCTGTGTTGCAAGATATACCACCTGTGTATAGAATACCAATTTTTTTACTGCACCTAGTGAAGTAAAATCTTTTGGGCATAGCATCATTCTATTAGTCCATCTATACTGACCTCCATCAGGTTGCAAACTGAATATAATTTTTTTCTGCATCTAGCTCTGAAAAAATATTTGGGCTTCTAGCAGTGTGTGAGACTTGGTCTATTAGTCCATCTATACTGACCTCCATCAGGTTGCAAATTAAAAATAATTTTTTTCTGCATCTAGCTCTGAAAAAATATTTGGGCTTCTAGCAGTGTGTGGGACTTGGTCTATTAGTCCATCTATACTGACCTCCATCAGGTTGCAAATTAAAAATAATTTTTTTCTTCATTTAGCTCTGAAAAAATATTTGGGCTTCTAGCAGTGTGTGGGACTTGTTCTATTAGTCCTTCTATACTGACGTCCAGCAGGTTGCAAATTGAATATAATTTTTTTCTGCATCTAGCTCTGAAAAAATATTTGGGCTTCTAGCGGTGTGTGGGACTTGGTCTATTAGTCCATCTATACTGACCTCCATCAGGTTGCAAATTAAAAATAATTTTTTTCTGCATCTAGCTCTGAAAAAATATTTGGGCTTCTAGCAGTGTGTGGGACTTGGTCTATTAGTCCATCTATACTGACCTCCATCAGGTTGCAAATTAAAAATATTTTTTTTCTGCATCTAGCTCTGAAAAAATATTTGGGCTTCTAGCAGTGTGTGGGACTTGGTCTATTAGTCCATCTATACTGACCTCCATCAGGTTGCAAATTAAAAATAATTTTTTTCTTCATTTAGCTCTGAAAAAATATTTGGGCTTCTAGCAGTGTGTGGGACTTGTTCTATTAGTCCTTCTATACTGACCTCCAGCAGGTTGCAAATTGAATATAATTTTTTTCTGCATCTAGCTCTGAAAAAATATTTGGGCTTCTAGCGGTGTGTGGGACTTGGTCTATTAGTCCATCTATACTGACCTCCATCAGGTTGCAAATTAAAAATAATTTTTTTCTGCATCTAGCTCTGAAAAAATATTTGGGCTTCTAGCGGTGTGTGGGACTTGGTCTATTAGTCCATCTATACTGACCTCCATCAGGTTGCAAATTAAAAATATTTTTTTTCTACATCTAGCTCTGAAAAAATATTTGGGCTTCTAGCAGTGTGTGGGACTTGGTCTATTAGTCCATCTATACTGACCTCCATCAGGTTGCAAATTGAATAAAAAAATTTTCTGCATCTAGCTCTGAAAAAATATTTGGGCTTCTAGCGGTGTGAGGGACTTGGTCTATTAGTCCATCTATACTGACCTCCATCAGGTTGCAAATTAAAAATAATTTTTTTCTGCATCTAACCCAGCCAATAGTTTTGGCCTAATACCACAGTTTGGCCACTCAGCTCTGCTCGGTTACCATCCATTGTTTTTTTGTGCAAACAACTCCAGAGTTGTGAATTAGTTAACCACCAAAATGAGTGGAAAAAGGACTGCTGCTGGTGGAAAGGGGAATAGGTGTGTTGGGAAGGGGAAAAAAGGTTGTGTCCGTGGGGTAGGTGCAGAAGAAAGACCATCTTCCAGCCAAACTAAAATGTCTACTTCTTTTAGCGGACAATGTGATAAGATCCCTTTCTTACGGCCACGCCAATCGCTACAAATTCCAGATGAGGCACAAAAACAGCAGGTGCTTCAACGGATATCAAGTGCTCCTTTAAGTGGGCTCTCCTCCACATCAACTTCAACATCACAAATACTCCAGTCCTCAAAGGTGTCACCCAAATCGCACTTGCTTCCTCACAGCTCCCAAATCTCCAGCTGCCCGTCTGAGTATGAGGTAGAACAGATGGTTGAGTCTGCAGAGCTGTTTACTCATACTATAGCCTGGGAATCAGAGGTCGACTCCAGCGCTTCTGTGAATCCAGACGAGGAAATGATCTGCACTGATGCCCAGAATCTTTATGAGTCGGATCCAGGACCAGACGCAGAAGGTTCTGACCATAATGTAGACCCTCATTCCCAAACTGTAACTCTTGTTGGTGGAGACAATGAGGAAGACGATGATAAGACTCAAATACCTGATTGGAGCGACAACTTTAGTTTTTTGTCAGGGCAGGAACAGGTTGGCTCTGAGGACGACGGGTGTGATAACGCACAGGGTGATGATGATGAGGTCGGAGATCCCACTTACTGTCAACCCACAGTCAGCCAAGAGATGAGGTCAGCAGAGGAGGTGGAGGAAGATGCTAGTGACGACGAGGTCAGGTTGCGCCTTCCTGGACAGAGACGTAGTACTGGAAGCACGTCAACAACTGCATCCTCAAACACAACTCTGCCTCTCACCACAAGTCGTGGTGGCTCTTCAGGTCGCATGGGTGCTAAGCCTTGCATAGCCTGGGCATTTTTTCAGATCAATAAAGATGACCCAACTCGTGTTATCTGTAACATTTGTCAGCAAAAGCTAAGTAGAGGCCAAAAAATACATAGTTTGATTACTTCATGCATGAACCGGCACATGGACATGAAGCATAAGTTGCAGTGGGAAGCTCAGTGTGCTACAATGCGGTCTAGCCGGCCGGGCCAACCACCGTCTGCCATATCTTGTGCATCCGCGGCCTCTTCATCCTCTGTGACTGGGGGGACAGCAGTCACACCTGTTTTGGGGCGCAGACCTGCCACCTCTTTACCCGCAACAGCCAGCGTGATTGGCAGGTCATCATTTTCTTTGGAGGTGGTAACACCAGCTGGTCTTGAGCACTGTCCGACATCGATAGCACCACCTTTGGATCAAGGCAACCTAACATGTCCGCCTGCATCTTCCTCACAGACCGGCAGTTTGCCGGGGACACCCTTATCAACCCCGTCTAAGCACAATAGCCAGCCCTCGGTCCCTCAGATGTGGACAAGTAAAAGACCATTTCCTCCTAGCCATGAGAAAGCTAAGAGGTTGAATTTCACCATCTGCAAGCTCTTGGCTACAGAAATGCTGCCTTTCCGCCTGGTGGACACAGAGGATTTTCGAGACCTTATGTCCGTCGCAGTGCCCCAGTACCAGATGCCCAGTCGGCACTACTTCTCAAAGAAAGGTGTGCCTGCGCTCCACCAGCATGTCGCACACAACATCACCGCTTCTTTGAGAAACTCTGTGTGTGACAGGGTGCATTTCACCACAGACACTTGGACGAGTAGGCATGGACAGGGGCGTTACATGTCGCTGACTGGGCACTGGGTAACTATGGTGACAGCAGGACAAGGGGCTGCTGTCCAAGTCTTGCCGTCCCCACGAGTTGTGCGTCAATCCTCTTTATGTCATTTTTCCTCCACTGCTTCTGCCTCCTCAACCTCCTCTCGGTCTTCCACCTGCACCCAAAGCCTGTCTGGTCATGCCACAAGCTTTCTAACTGCGCAGAAGGGATCCTGCACACCTCCTTACTATGCTGGCAGTAGGGCTCAACGTCATCAGGCGGTTTTTACATTGAAATGTCTGGGAAATGTGAGTCACACAGCTGAGGAGTTGTGGTCAGCTCTGGAGAACCAATTTCATGAATGGTTGTCTCCACTGGACCTGAAACCAGGGAAGGCCGTGTGCGACAATGCTGCAAACCTGGGTGCGGCCCTTCGCCGGGGCAATGTCACACACGTGCCTTGTATGGCTCACGTGTTGAACCTGGTTGTCCAGCAATTTTTAGCCCACTATCCCAGACTAGATGGCCTTCTGCAGAGGGCACGGTCGCTGTGTGCTCACTTCCGCCGTTCGCATCCCGCAGCTCAGCGACTTACATCTCTACAGAAGTCGTTGGGCCTGCCACTTCACCGGCTAAAATGCGATGTGCCTACCCGGTGGAATTCAACTCTGCACATGTTGCAGCGACTGTGGCAGCACCGACAAGCCCTGGTGCAATACGTTCTGACGTATAGCCTGGGCCAACGAGATTCAGAGGTGGGGCAAATCACGCTGGAGGAGTGGTCTCAGATCAGGGACCTATGCACCCTTCTGCACAGTTTTGAAATGGCGACGAAGATGTTTAGTGCTGACGATGCCATTATCAGCATGACTATTCCGGTGATTTACATGCTGGAGCACATGTTAAACAGAATTCGGAGTCAGGTGGTGGCACAAGAGGAGGTGGAGGAAGTAGAGGAGGAGGAGTTGTATGCGGAAGGGCTAACATCTGCAAGGTCCAGACGGTCGGCAGCACCAGGGCGGCAGGCATGTGAGGGTGGGGGAGATGATTTTACCAGGGCGCATGGTAGCAGCCAAACTAGTGAGGAAGGTGCAGGAGCCCAGGAAGAAGTGGAGGACGAACTGATGGAAGACTCATCAGATGAGGGAGACCTTGATCACATTTCTGTTGTGCGAGGTTGGGGGGAGAGGACAGAGGAAGGAAGCATGATTGTTACCTCGCCACCAACAAAACAGGGACTTGGTGCTCCTGGATGCGCAACACACATGAGTGCCTTCTTGCTGCACTACCTGCAACATGACCCTCGAATTGTGAGAATTAGAAATAATCCTGACTACTGGGTTGCCACACTGTTAGATCCCCGGTACAAAAGTAAATTTGCAGAAATTATTCCTGCCATAGAAAGGGATGCACGCATGCAGGAGTATCAGCAGAGACTGTTGCAGAATCTTACATGTGCTTTTCCACAAAATACCAGTGGTGCACGTAGTGAATCTCACAGTTCCAACTTGCCAACCGTGGGACCGTCAAGGGTTCAGCACTCAAACCGTAACAGAACCACAGTATCTGCTGGTAACATCAATTTTGCGGAATCATTTCACCACTTTTTTAGCCCATCCTTTGCAAGGCCACAGGAGACAAGAAGTCTGACACATAGTCAACGCCTAGAGACGATGGTACAGGAGTATCTCCAAGTAAACATTGAAGCCACGACTGTGTCACTGGACCCTTGCTCTTTTTGGGCTTCCAATCTGGATAAATGGCCGGAGCTAGCCACTTACGCCTTGGAGATCTTGTCATGCCCCGCAGCCAGCGTTCTGTCTGAACGTGTGTTCAGCGCTGCTGGTGGTGTGCTGACAGATAAGCGCACGCGGCTCTCCACTGATAATGTAGACAGTCTCACGTTCATAAAGATGAACAAATCATGGATCCGAAACGACTTTTCTACCCCTGTGTCATCCTGGGGAGAGTAAAAGCTTGATGATTGGTTAAAATCACCCTACCAACCGTTTTAAGCTTTCAAATTACTAATCATGTTTATCTGTATCTTGACTGGAAAATAATTTGGGCTTTGTAGCAGTGTGCAGCACTGATCCTATTAGGCCATCTATAATAAGCTTCACCAGATTTAAAATTAAAAATAATTTTTAGCTGCATCTAGCCCGGAAAATAATTTTGGGGCTCCGAGATGCGCAAGACACATAAGTGCCTTCTTGCTGCACTACCTGCAGCATGACCCTCATATTGTCAGAATTCGAAGTAATCATGACTACTGGGTTGCCACACTCTTAGATCCCCCAAACTTTTCGATCAACCTTTTCATTTTAATAAAGACCAAAAAAATGGTCATTTTTGAAATTATAAGCATTAGCAGGTTGTTAGAAACTGAAATCAAACAGTTTTCAGCTCAAAACTTTATTCTAGGTGATGTTACATTTTCACATAGGACCCCTTGTTCGAAAGGAGCTTCTGAACTCTCTCGTCCATTGAATTTGTCAGGTTTTGGATGGTTTCTGCTTCAATTGTTTTGCATGAGGACAGAATACCCTCCCAGAGCTGTTGCTTAGATGTGAACTGCCTCCCGCCATCATAGACACTCCTTTTAATGATGCTCCAAAGGTTCTGAATGGGGTAGAGGTCAGGGGAGCATGGGGGTCACACCATAAGTTTGTCCCCTTTTATGCCCATATCAGCCAGAGATGCAGATGTTTTATGTGCAGCATGAGATGGTGCATTATCATGCAGAAAAATGATCTTGCTGTGAAATACACGGTTCTTCTTCTTGAACCATGGCAGGAAGTGCTGTTTGAGAAAATCCACATACATTATGGAGTTCATCTTTAGCGCCTTCAGGGATCCTAAAGGGGCCGACAATCTCTCTCCCCATGATTCCAGCCCAAAACATTACTCCACCTCCTCCTTGTTGGCGCTGTAGCCGTGTTTGCGTGGGGTGCCCATCAACCAGCCATCCTCCACTCCATTCATCTGGACCATCGAGCGCTGCACGGCACTCATCCGTGAACAAAACAGTTTTGAAATCAGTCTTCATTAGTGTTGAGCCACCCCCGTAGTGTTCGAGTTCGGTTCGGTTCGTCGAACACCCGTGTGTTCGCCGAACTGTTCGTCGAACTGTTCGTCGAACACCTTCGAACACCGTTAAAACCAATGGCAGGCAAACAAAAACACATAGAAACACATAGAAAACACCTTCAAAGGTGTCCAAAAGCTGACAAACTGCTCAGAAGACACAACTAACACATGGAAAAGTGACAAGTACATATAGTCATGCGAAAAGAAAAGAGGTGGAGGAGTAAAAGGAGGGGGAGACACAGATATAGGCATGTCATGCCCTTCTAAAATCCAAAAAGTGAGAAGCCGAGACGGCCAGTCCGCTCCTGCCCATGCCACCTCCGTGTCGCCGGGTTTGTGCCAGAGCCGCGGTGAACCCTGACGGCCAGCCCCCCTCTCCCAATACTGGTGCCTGTCCGCTGGTGGGTCGAGAGAGCCCCCCTGTGGTGGAGGCAGCTCTAAGCTTTTTAATTTAAATTGTCCCTCTAATTTAAATGAATACACTTTAAATCCATTTACAAGGATCTATTGGAGGGCAAGTCTCATGCCAGCAGCCGCGTAATTCCAGCTCCAGTAGCGTCCACTAAAGCTGCTGCAGTTAAAAAGCTTTTATAAGCATCGAGCTCGGCTGTCCACCGCAAGGCATCCTAGTGCCAGTCCCAGCCCCTATGCCTTGGGGTGCCTCCTGATGCTCTTCACTAAGTATCCCGTGGTCCCGAAGCATTTCCTTTGAAAAAATTAAGTGTCCAAACTACAGGTGGTGTAGCTTGCTTAACAGCCGGGATAATCCGCTGACTAGCAGACACTGCTACTAGGCACAAAGTATTTCCTGGGCTAGATGCAGTTAAAAATTTGTAAGTAGATACTCTCGTTGGATGCTGAGAAAGCATTCCATAGAGTCTCCTGGCACGCCATATATGATTCTCTTAAAAAGCTTGGGGTAGGGGTCTAGGGGACCCTTTTATAGCCAAAATCACGGCCCTGTATCACAATACGTCACCTAGGCTGAAGATAAATGGAACTGTAGCACCGAGGGCTCGGTTGCTACAGACGTATTGCACCTCACCCAGAGGTGTGATATCTCAATCTCAGATAAGGATGGAGTGTGGATCAGGAACCGACACCTGCATGCATTACACCACATTGCCGTGGGGCAGGGCGACCAATATGCCCCTGAGATGGGCACGACAGTCCCTGGCTGGAGTGGGGGGAGGGAACACTGAGGAAGGGGAACCCTGCAGTGCAGGAGCAGGGAGGAAGCAGTTGATGGGTGCATTGAGAAGGGAGTATAAAAGGTGGGCACCATCTTAGTTCAGTGCAGAGAAGTCTGAGCAGAAGTGGCAGGGAGCAGGGGCTCTGCATGAGCTCTGCTCCGGAGGCGGGCCTAGTAACAGAGGCCCAGGCCTGCAAGAGGGAGAAGGAAGGAAGAGGAGCGGAGAAGGCTCCAGGAACGAGGAATGAAGGGATCCCAGGGGTGCGGACGGGCGAGTCGCCACCGCACGCCCGAATCCACCTGCGTGGAGGGGTCAGGCCAAAGGGGGAGACCGGTCCCCGAACTAGTGGAGGCAGGAAACGACCCTCAGCTAGAAACCGGAGGCTCTGACATTTTATGTGGCGCAGCCCCTTGCTCCACCCGCTAGGAAGGCACCACATAGGGTCAGGGAAACTGGCGCCAAGTTTACCAAGAGGAGGCCCGAGGCAGCCGGACAGAAGTGTTGGTAAGAAAGGCCAGACAAAGGACACACAAAGGGGGTCCTGTGAAGCGCTCCAAAGTTATCTGGGAGTTGTCTGAGCCCCTCACCTGGTGAACACAGTACGACGTGGGCAGCCGTTACCTGCAGACGTGGTCTGGATAATAAGAACTGTGAGTAAAGGCCCTGAACTGCATCACTGACTCCGTGTCGTTACTGCTGCTGCCCTGCACCATCACCCCCATCCTCCGCATACACTGCCCTGAGGCTATACTCCTCCCGTGGGGAGTTATGCTACGCTCTGCTGCACCCACAACACCAGCCTTAGCGGTCTGCCCTGTAGCGGCGGTTCACTCTGACCGCAATCCACGGGTGGCGTAGTCAGACATTTAAACATCAAAACCACATAAATAGTTCCGCCACTGGTTTGACCGCCCTGAGCCACCTAACCGGATCGCCGCCACGAAGACTACAACCACCAGAATTCACCAAAAAGGGTCCGGCTCCGGGTGTCCCAAGGCCCAGGGGGTGCGTCAGAACATTTTCATCACCTTTCACAATCACCAATGGGACAAGGCAGGGATGTCCTCTGTCCCCTCTCTTATACATCCTAGTGACGGAGCACCTGCTCTCATCAATTCGCCATAACCCCAATATTAGGTGGATTGAGGTGGGAGGCACCGAGTACAAGTGCTCTCTATTTGCTGATGATGTCCTAGTATATATCACTCAATCACATATATCCATCCCTGCTGTTATGGCTGAAATAGATCACTTTGTTACATGGTAAAATTTTAAAATCAATGCAGCGAAGTCTGAGGCCCTCGATGTCTCCCTCCCTAAATCCATATAGGATTCCATCCAGTCCAACTTTCCCTTTGCCTGGCCCTCACAGGGTATCAAATACTTAGGAATTCCTATTCATAGAGACCTCTCCCATCTATGTTATCTTAATTTTGGGCCCTTTATTGAACAATTCCATACAGACCACGGTTGGCAAGTTAGAACTGTAAGATTCACTACGTGAACCACTGGTGTTTTGTGGAAAAGCACATGTACACCGCGTTCCAAATTATTATGCAAAAAGTGTTTAGGAGTGATAAGGGAAGAATTTGTTTGTTTGTCAGTTAAACTCATTGATGGTGATGTGTGTCAGGGCTCTTTATATCACTGTAAGCAATTGCAGACACCTGTGCTAATTAGTTTGGCAGGTGTGTCCAATGAAAGGCAAGACTACTTAAGAAGGCTCTCTCACATTATTAAGCAGCCTACATTTTCTGCCAAAATGGGAAAGAAAAAGGATGTGTCGGCTGCTGAGAAGCAACAAATTGTGGAGTGTTTAGGTCAAGGCATGACTACAATCAACATTGTGCGATGATCAGGATGAAGTGTCTTGGCAATCAAGAAGTATGTAGCTGATTCACAGTACACACGTGTGGGTGCTGATAAGGGCAAATTGATGACTCTTTCCTACAGTCAATTACGTCAGGTTGAAACAGCAGCGGCAAAAAAGCCTTGTCATAGCAGCAGACAAGTTTTTGAAGCTGCTTGTGCCTCCAACTTCCCCCGAACAACAAGATGCAGGGTCCTTCAGAGGTTTGCAGCTGTGCATATGCCATCCTGTCGACCTCCTCTATCCACTTCACTCAAGCAGAAACGGCTCCAGTGGGCCAAACATTACATGAAGACTGATTTCAAAACTGTTTTGTTCACGGATGAGTGCCGTGCAGCGCTCGATGGTCCAGATGAATGGAGTGGAGGATGGCTGGTTGATGGACACCCCACGCAAACACGGCTACAGCGCCAACAAGGAGGAGGTGGAGTAATGTTTTGGGCTGGAATCATGGGGAGAGAGATTGTCGGCCCCTTTAGGATCCCTGAAGGCGCTAAAGATGAACTCCATAATGTATGTGGATTTTCTCAAACAGCACTTCCTGCCATGGTTCAAGAAGAAGAACCGTGTATTTCACAGCAAGATCATTTTTCTGCATGATAATGCACCATCTCATGCTGCACATAAAACATCTGCATCTCTGGCTGATATGGGCATAAAAGGGGACAAACTTATGGTGTGACCCCCATGCTCCCCTGACCTCTACCCCATTCAGAACCTTTGGAGCATCATTAAAAGGAGTGTCTATGATGGCGGGAGGCAGTTCACATCTAAGCAACAGCTCTGGGAGGGTATTCTGTCCTCATGCAAAACAATTGAAGCAGAAACCATCCAAAACCTGACAAATTCAATGGACGAGAGAGTTCAGAAGCTCCTTTCGAACAAGGGGTCCTATTTGAAAATGTAACATCACCTAGAATAAAGTTTTGAGTTGAAAACTGTTTGATTTCAGTTTCTAACAACCTGCTAATGCTTATAATTTCAAAAATGACCATTTTTTTGGTCTTTATTAAAATGAAAAGGTTGATCGAAAAGTTTGGGGGATCTAAGAGTGTGGCAACCCAGTAGTCATGATTACTTCGAATTCTGACAATATGAGGGTCATGCTGCAGGTAGTGCAGCAAGAAGTCACTTATGTGTCTTGCGCATCTCGGAGCCCCAAAATTATTTTCCGGGCTAGATGCAGCTAAAAATTATTTTTAATTTTAAATCTGGTGAAGCTTATTATAGATGGCCTAATAGGATCAGTGCTGCACACTGCTACAAAGCCCAAATTATTTTCCAGTCAAGATACAGATAAACATGATTAGTAATTTGAAAGCTTAAAACGGTTGGTAGGGTGATTTTAACCAATCATCAAGCTTTTACTCTCCCCAGGATGACACAGGGGTAGAAAAGTCGTTTCGGATCCATGATTTGTTCATCTTTATGAACGTGAGTCTGTCTACATTATCAGTGGAGAGCCGCGTGCGCTTATCTGTCAGCACACCACCAGCAGCGCTGAACACACGTTCAGACAGAACGCTGGCTGCGGGGCATGACAAGATCTCCAAGGCGTAAGTGGCTAGCTCCGGCCATTTATCCAGATTGGAAGCCCAAAAAGAGCAAGGGTCCAGTGACACAGTCGTGGCTTCAATGTTTACTTGGAGATACTCCTGTACCATCGTCTCTAGGCGTTGACTATGTGTCAGACTTCTTGTCTCCTGTGGCCTTGCAAAGGATGGGCTAAAAAAGTGGTGAAATGATTCCGCAAAATTGATGTTACCAGCAGATACTGTGGTTCTGTTACGGTTTGAGTGCTGAACACTTGACGGTCCCACGGTTGGCAAGTTGGAACTGTGAGATTCACTACGTGCACCACTGGTATTTTGTGGAAAAGCACATGTAAGATTCTGCAACAGTCTCTGCTGATACTCCTGCATGCGTGCATCCCTTTCTATGGCAGGAATAATTTCTGCAAATTTACTTTTGTACCGGGGATCTAACAGTGTGGCAACCCAGTAGTCAGGATTATTTCTAATTCTCACAATTCGAGGGTCATGTTGCAGGTAGTGCAGCAAGAAGGCACTCATGTGTGTTGCGCATCCAGGAGCACCAAGTCCCTGTTGTGTTGGTGGCGAGGTAGCAATCATGCTTCCTTCCTCTGTCCTCTCCCCCCAACCTCGCACAACAGAAATGTGATCAAGGTCTCCCTCATCTGATATGTCTTCCATCAGTTCGTCCTCCACTTCTTCCTGGGCTCCTGCACCTTCCTCACTAGTTTGGCTGCTACCATGCGCCCTGGTAAAATCATCTCCCCCACCCTCACATGCCTGCCGCCTTGGTGCTGCCGACCGTCTGGACCTTGCAGATGTTAGCCCTTCCGCATACAACTCCTCCTCCTCTACTTCCTCCACCTCCTCTTGTGCCACCACCTGACTCCGAATTCTGTTTAACATGTGCTCCAGCATGTAAATCACCGGAATAGTCATGCTGATAATGGCATCGTCAGCACTAAACATCTTCGTCGCCATTTCAAAACTGTGCAGAAGGGTGCATAGGTCCCTGATCTGAGACCACTCCTCCAGCGTGATTTGCCCCACCTCTGAATCTCGTTGGCCCAGGCTATACGTCAGAACGTATTGCACCAGGGCTTGTCGGTGCTGCCACAGTCGCTGCAACATGTGCAGAGTTGAATTCCACCGGGTAGGCACATCGCATTTTAGCCGGTGAAGTGGCAGGCCCAACGACTTCTGTAGAGATGTAAGTCGCTGAGCTGCGGGATGCGAACGGCGGAAGTGAGCACACAGCGACCGTGCCCTCTGCAGAAGGCCATCTAGTCTGGGATAGTGGGCTAAAAATTGCTGGACAACCAGGTTCAACACGTGAGCCATACAAGGCACGTGTGTGACATTGCCCCGGCGAAGGGCCGCACCCAGGTTTGCAGCATTGTCGCACACGGCCTTCCCTGGTTTCAGGTCCAGTGGAGACAACCATTCATGAAATTGGTTCTCCAGAGCTGACCACAACTCCTCAGCTGTGTGACTCACATTTCCCAGACATTTCAATGTAAAAACCGCCTGATGACGTTGAGCCCTACTGCCAGCATAGTAAGGAGGTGTGCAGGATCCCTTCTGCGCAGTTAGAAAGCTTGTGGCATGACCAGACAGGCTTTGGGTGCAGGTGGAAGACCGAGAGGAGGTTGAGGAGGCAGAAGCAGTGGAGGAAAAATGACATAAAGAGGATTGACGCACAACTCGTGGGGACGGCAAGACTTGGACAGCAGCCCCTTGTCCTGCTGTCACCATAGTTACCCAGTGCCCAGTCAGCGACATGTAACGCCCCTGTCCATGCCTACTCGTCCAAGTGTCTGTGGTGAAATGCACCCTGTCACACACAGAGTTTCTCAAAGAAGCGGTGATGTGTGCGACATGCTGGTGGAGCGCAGGCACACCTTTCTTTGAGAAGTAGTGCCGACTGGGCATCTGGTACTGGGGCACTGCGACGGACATAAGGTCTCGAAAATCCTCTGTGTCCACCAGGCGGAAAGGCAGCATTTCTGTAGCCAAGAGCTTGCAGATGGTGAAATTCAACCTCTTAGCTTTCTCATGGCTAGGAGGAAATGGTCTTTTACTTGTCCACATCTGAGGGACCGAGGGCTGGCTATTGTGCTTAGACGGGGTTGATAAGGGTGTCCCCGGCAAACTGCCGGTCTGTGAGGAAGATGCAGGCGGACATGTTAGGTTGCCTTGATCCAAAGGTGGTGCTATCGATGTCGGACAGCGCTCAAGACCAGCTGGTGTTACCACCTCCAAAGAAAATGATGACCTGCCAATCACGCTGGCTGTTGCGGGTAAAGAGGTGGCAGGTCTGCGCCCCAAAACAGGTGTGACTGCTGTCCCCCCAGTCACAGAGGATGAAGAGGCCGCGGATGCACAAGATATGGCAGACGGTGGTTGGCCCGGCCGGCTAGACCGCATTGTAGCACACTGAGCTTCCCACTGCAACTTATGCTTCATGTCCATGTGCCGGTTCATGCATGAAGTACTCAAACTATGTATTTTTTGGCCTCTACTTAGCTTTTGCTGACAAATGTTACAGATAACACGAGTTGGGTCATCTTTATCGATCTGAAAAAATGCCCAGGCTATGCAAGGCTTAGCACCCATGCGACCTGAAGAGCCACCACGACTTGTGGTGAGAGGCAGAGTTGTGTTTGAGGATGCAGTTGTTGACGTGCTTCCAGTACTACGTCTCTGTCCAGGAAGGCGCAACCTGACCTCGTCGTCACTAGCATCTTCCTCCACCTCCTCTGCTGACCTCATCTCTTGGCTGACTGTGGGTTGACAGTAAGTGGGATCTCCGACCTCATCATCATCACCCTGTGCGTTATCACACCCATCGTCCTCAGAGCCAACCTGTTCCTGCCCTGACAAAAAACTAAAGTTGTCGCTCCAATCAGGTATTTGAGTCTTATCATCGTCTTCCTCATTGTCTCCACCAACAGGAGTTACAGTTTGGGAATGAGGGTCTACATTATGGTCAGAACCTTCTGCGTCTGGTCCTGGATCCGACTCATAAAGATTCTGGGCATCAGTGCAGATCATTTCCTCGTCTGGATTCACAGAAGCGCTGGAGTCAACCTCTGATTCCCAGGCTATAGTATGAGTAAACAGCTCTGCAGACTCAACCATCTGTTCTACCTCATACTCAGACGGGCAGCTGGAGATTTGGGAGCTGTGAGGAAGCAAGTGCGATTTGGGTGACAACTTTGAGGACTGGAGTATTTGTGATGTTGAAGTTGATGTGGAGGAGAGCCCACTTAAAGGAGCACTTGATATCCGTTGAAGCACCTGCTGTTTTTGTGCCTCATCTGGAATTTGTAGCGATTGGCGTGGCCGTAAGAAAGGGATCTTATCACATTGTCCGCTAAAAGAAGTAGACATTTTAGTTTGGCTGGAAGATGGTCTTTCTTCTGCACCTACCCCACGGACACAACCTTTTTTCCCCTTCCCAACATGCCTATTCCCCTTTCCACCAGCAGCAGGCCTTTTTCCACTCATTTTGGTGGTTAACTAATTCACAACTCTGGAGTTGTTTGCACAAAAAAACAATGGATGGTAACCGAGCAGAGCTGAGTGGCCAAACTGTGGTATTAGGCCCAAACTATTGGCTGGGTTAGATGCAGAAAAAAATTATTTTTAATTTGCAACCTGATGGAGGTCAGTATAGATGGACTAATAGACCAAGTCCCACACACCGCTAGAAGCCCAAATATTTTTTCAGAGCTAGATGCAGAAAATTTTTTTATTCAATTTGCAACCTGATGGAGGTCAGTATAGATGGACTAATAGACCAAGTCCCACACACTGCTAGAAGCTCAAATATATTTTCAGAGCTAGATGCAGAAAAAAATTATTTTTAATTTGCAACCTGATGGAGGTCAGTATAGATGGACTAATAGACCAAGTCCCACACACTGCTAGAAGCCCAAATATTTTTTCAGAGCTAGATGCAGAAAAAAATTATTTTTAATTTGCAACCTGATGGAGGTCAGTATAGATGGACTAATAGACCAAGTCCCACACACTGCTAGAAGCCGAAATATTTTTTCAGAGCTAGATGCAGAAAAAAATTATTTTTAATTTGCAACCTGATGGAGGTCAGTATAGATGGACTAATAGAACAAGTCCCACACGCTGCTAGAAGCCCAAATATTTTTTCAGAGATAAATGAAGAAAAAAATTATTTTTAATTTGCAACCTGATGGAGGTCAGTATCGATGGACTAATAGACCAAGTCCCACACACTGCTAGAAGCCCAAATATTTTTTCAGAGCTAGATGCAGAAAAAAATTATTTTTAATTTGCAACCTGATGGAGGTCAGTATAGATGGACTAATAGAACAAGTCCCACACGCTGCTAGAAGCCCAAATATTTTTTCAGAGATAAATGAAGAAAAAAATTATTTTTAATTTGCAACCTGATGGAGGTCAGTATAGATGGACTAATAGACCAAGTCCCACACACTGCTAGAAGCCCAAATATTTTTTCAGAGCTAGATGCAGAAAAAAATTATTTTTAATTTGCAACCTGATGGAGGTCAGTATAGATGGACTAATAGACCAAGTCCCACACACCGCTAGAAGCCCAAATATTTTTTCAGAGCTAGATGCAGAAAATTTTTTTATTCAATTTGCAACCTGATGGAGGTCAGTATAGATGGACTAATAGACCAAGTCCCACACACTGCTAGAAGCCCAAATATTTTTTCAGAGCTAGATGCAGAAAAAAATTATTTTTAATTTGCAACCTGATGGAGGTCAGTATAGATGAACTAATAGACCAAGTCCCACACACTGCTAGAAGCCCAAATATTTTTTCAGAGCTAGATGCAGAAAAAAATTATTTTTAATTTGCAACCTGATGGAGGTCAGTATAGATGGACTAATAGACCAAGTCCCACACACTGCTAGAAGCCCAAATATTTTTTCAGAGCTAGATGCAGAAAAAAATTATTTTTAATTTGCAACCTGATGGAGGTCAGTATAGATGGACTAATAGACCAAGTCCCACACACCGCTAGAAGCCCAAATATTTTTTCAGAGCTAGATGCAGAAAAAAATTATATTCAATTTGCAACCTGCTGGAGGTCAGTATAGAAGGACTAATAGAACAAGTCCCACACACTGCTAGAAGCCCAAATATTTTTTCAGAGCTAAATGAAGAAAAAAATTATTTTTAATTTGCAACCTGATGGAGGTCAGTATAGATGGACTAATAGACCAAGTCCCACACACTGCTAGAAGCCCAAATATTTTTTCAGAGCTAGATGCAGAAAAAAATTATATTCAGTTTGCAACCTGATGGAGGTCAGTATAGATGGACTAATAGAATGATGCTATGCCCAAAAGATTTTACTTCACTAGGTGCAGTAAAAAAATTGGTATTCTATACACAGGTGGTATATCTTGCAACACAGATAGGCTACTCCACTGACTAACACACTCTGCAATAGGCCAAAAAGGATTAGCTTTGCTAGATTCAGCCAAATGCTGTGAAAAAAACTTGCACAGCACTGGCACAGACCTGCCTGGCAAAAACTGATAGGAACTGATGTAACCTAGTCCTGAAAAGGACTCCAATTACAATTAGTCTTTACTCCCACAATCTATCTATTTAAGAGCACAGACCTGCCTGATAAAAGTCGTAGGAAATGCTGTAACCTAGTCCTTAAAAGGACTGCAATCACAACTATTCCCTACTCCCAAGCTATCTGTATATTTGTGCGAAAATTGGCTTGAAATTAACAAGGTATAGCGCACACAGCAACAGCGGTGCCGTCTAACACGCAGCTGCAGCAGTGAGAAAATGGTGGCGACGGGGAAAATGGCTTGGTCTTATAGGGCAAGGACATGTGACATACACTGCCAATGACACATGCCCGTGCTTGTGTGAAAAAAAGCACTTCGCTCCGTGTGTGCGCTGCTGATAGGCTGACAGATTGCACCTCCCCACTGCAAATGCGGGAAAGAGAAAAAAAAATGGAGATCTTCATTGTTCCTGCAGAGATCCATCCCCTGCCCCTCCCCCCGCCCCGCTGTACACTCAAACTGCGTATTAACATTAATTTTCATCATTACTGAGAAAAAATCCAGTTATGATTTTGGTGCACGAACAGTTATCGAACATAACCTCGAACAGCCGAATTTTTCTCAAATTGTTCGTGTTCGCCGATCGGCTCGAACACCGCCCAAAACAGCTCGAATTTGAGATTGGCGAACAGTTCGAGTAGAACAACGCTCATCTCTAGTCTTCATGTAATGTTTGGCCCACTGGAGCCGTTTCTGCTTGTGTGAAGTGGATAGAGGAGGTCGACAGGATGGCGTATGCACAGCTGCAAACCTCTGAAGGACCCTGCATCTTGTTGTTCGGGGGACGTTGGAGGCACAAGCAGCTTCAAAAACTTGTCTGCTGCTATGACAAGGCTTTTTTGCCGCTGCTCTTTCAACCTGACGTAATTGCCTGTAGGAAAGAGTCCTCAATTTGCCCTTATCAGCACGCACACGTGTGTACTGTGAATCAGCTACATACTTCTTGATTGCCAAGACACTTCATCCTGATCATCGCACAATGTTGATTGTAGTCATGCCTTGACCTAAACACTCCACAATTTGTTGCTTCTCAGCAGCCGACACATCCTTTTTCTTTCCCATTTTGGCAGAAAATGTAGGCTGCTTAATAATGTGAGAGAGCCTTCTTAAGTAGTCTTGCCTTTCATTGGACACACCTGCCAAACTAATTAGCACAGGTGTCTGCAATTGCTTACAGTGATATAAAGAGCCCTGACACACATCACTATCAATGAGTTTAACTGACAAACAAACAAATTCTTCCCTTATCACTCCTAAACACTTTTTGCATAATAATTTGGAACGCGGTGTACATGTGCTTTTCCACAAAACACCAGTGGTTCACGTTGTGAATCTTACAGTTCTAACTTGCCAACCGTGGTCTGTATGGAATTGTTCAATAAAGGGCCCAAAATTAAGATAACATAGATGGGAGAGGTCTCTATGAATAGGAATTCCTAAGTATTTGATACCCTGTGAGGGCCAGGCAAAGGGAAAGTTGGACTGGATGGAATCCTATATGGATTTAGGGAGGGAGACATCGAGGGCCTCAGACTTCGCTGCATTGATTTTAAAATTTTACCATGTAACAAAGTGATCTATTTCAGCCATAACAGCAGGGATGGATAAATGTGATTGAGTGATATATACTAGGACATCATCAGCAAATAGAGAGCACTTGTACTCGGTGCCTCCCACCTCAATCCACCTAATATTGGGGTTATGGCGAATTGATGAGAGCAGGTGCTCCGTCACTAGGATGTATAAGAGAGGGGACAGAGGACATCCCTGCCTTGTCCCATTGGTGATTGTGAAAGGTGATGAAAATGTTCTGACGCACCCCCTGGGCCTTGGGACACCCGGAGCCGGACCCTTTTTGGTGGATGCTGGTGGTTGTAGTCTTCGTGGCGGCGATCCGGTTCCGTGGCTCAGGGCGGTCAAACCAGTGGCGGAACTATTTATGTGGTTTTGATGTTTAAATGTCCGACTACGCCACCCGTGGATTGCGGTCAGAGTGAACCGCCGCTACAGGGCAGACCGCTAAGGCTGGTGTTGTGGGTGCAGCAGAGCGTAGCATAACTCCCCACGGGAGGAGTATAGCCTCAGGGCAGTGTATGCGGAGGATGGGGGTGATGGTGCAGGGCAGCAGCAGTAACGACACGGAGTCAGTGATGCAGTTCAGGGCCTTTACTCACAGTTCTTATTATCCAGACCACGTCTGCAGGTAACGGCTGCCCACGTCGTACTGTGCTCACCAGGTGAGGGGCTCAGACAACTCCCAGATAACTTTGGAGCGCTTCACAGGACCCCCTTTGTGTGTCCTTTGTCTGGCCTTTCTTACCAACACTTCTGTCCGGCTGCCTCGGGCCTCCTCTTGGTAAACTTGGCGCCAGTTTCCCTGACCCTATGTGGTGCCTTCCTAGCGGGTGGAGCAAGGGGCTGCGCCACATAAAATGTCAGAGCCTCCGGTTTCTAGCTGAGGGTCGTTTCCTGCCTCCAGTAGTTCGGGGACCGGTCTCCCCCTTTGGCCTGACCCCTCCACGCAGGTGGATTCGGGCGTGCGGTGGCGACTCGCCCGTCCGCACCCCTGGGATCCCTTCATTCCTCGTTCCTGGAGCCTTCTCCGCTCCTCTTCCTTCCTTCTCCCTCTTGCAGGCCTGGGCCTCTGTTACTAGGCCCGCCTCCGGAGCAGAGCTCATGCAGAGCCCCTGCTCCCTGCCACTTCTGCTCAGACTTCTCTGCACTGAACTAAGATGGTGCCCACCTTTTATACTCCCTTCTCAATGCACCCGGGAACTGCTTCCTCCCTGCTCCTGCACTGCAGGGTTCCCCTTCCTCAGTGTTCCCTCCCCCCACTCCAGCCAGGGACAGGGACTGTCGTGCCCATCTCAGGGGCATATTGGTCGCCCTGCCCCACGGCAATGTGGTGTAATGCATGCAGGTGTCGGGTCCTGATCCACACTCCATCCTTATCTGAGAGTGAGATATCACACCTCTGGGTGAGGTGCAATACGTCTGTAGCAACCGAGCCCTCGGTGCTACAGTTCCATTTATCTTCAGCCTAGGTGACGTATTGTGATACAGGGCCGTGATTTTGGCTATAAAAGGGTCCCCTAGACCCCTACGCCAAGCTTTTTAAGAGAATCATATATGGCGTGCCAGGAGACTCTATGGAATGCTTTCTCAGCATCCAACGAGAGTATCTACTTACAAATTTTTAACTGCATCTAGCCCAGGAAATACTTTGTGCCTAGTAGCAGTGTCTGCTAGTCAGCGGATTATCCCGGCTGTTAAGCAAGCTACACCACCTGTAGTTTGGACACTTAATTTTTTCAAAGGAAATGCTTCGGGACCACGGGATACTTAGTGAAGAGCATCAGGAGGCACCCCAAGGCATAGGGGCTGGGACTGGCACTAGGATGCCTTGCGGTGGACAGCCGAGCTCGATCCTTATAAAAGCTTTTAACTGCAGCAGCTTTAGTGGACGCTACTGGAGCTGGAATTACGCGGCTGCTGGCATGAGACTTGCCCTCCAATAGATCCTTGTAAATGGATTTAAAGTGTATTCATTCAAATTAGAGGGACAATTTAAATTAAAAAGCTTAGAGCTGCCTCCACCACAGGGGGGCTCTCTCGACCCACCAGCGGACAGGCACCAGTATTGGGAGAGGGGGGCTGGCCGTCAGGGTTCACCGCGGCTCTGGCACAAACCCGGCGACACGGAGGTGGCACGGGCAGGAGCGGACTGGCCGTCTCGGCTTCTCACTTTTTGGATTTTAGAAGGGCATGACATGCCTATATCTGTGTCTCCCCCTCCTTTTACTCCTCCACCTCTTTTCTTTTCGCATGACTATATGTACTTGTCACTTTTCCATGTGTTAGTTGTGTCTTCTGAGCAGTTTGTCAGCTTTTGGACACCTTTGAAGGTGTTTTCTATGTGTTTCTATGTGTTTTTGTTTGCCTGCCATTGGTTTTAACGGTGTTCGAAGGTGTTCGACGAACAGTTCGACGAACAGTTCGGCGAACACACGGGTGTTCGACGAACCGAACCGAACTCGAACACTACGGGGGTGGCTCAACACTAGTAGGGAGAGCTGCTTCTGAGTGAGGGAGAGATTTGCTTGTTTATTAGTTAGTGTAGGTATTCCACAACATATCTATATATCTATCTGAAGTTACAGTCCTTCTGAGGACTAATCCAGCTGCGTAAATTCAGTGGAGAAGGTGAAATCAGGAGTTAGGCAGGCAGGCAAGGTTTGTGGCAGTGTATACAGCACAAGAGGGTCCATTGCATGTTCTGTCTGCTCCTGCTGTTACAGATATCCATAGACTTGGTCCCAGATATCAGGGGCCAGGGCTATTTTTGTTTTTATCTTAATCCTGATTATTTGCTTAAAAAGCAATCCAGAGTATACCGTTTTGCTGCTCCATTTGCTTGTTAGCACTGCAGAATACAGCCAGATTTTTTCCATCATCAGACATGATCGCATACTACAATAAAAATCCAGAAATTTGTAGTGAAAGTGGAAAATATTGTCCTCCATTTAGAGTTTGTAGCTGTGTGTCAGTGAAGCTATTCCCACGTGGTCGCTACCAATAATACTAAACTACAGGGCTGCTATATAAAAACCGTGGGTGTTCGTCAGACATATCACATATAACTGTGGTACAAATCCAGCCATTTGTAGTGAACGTGGAAAATATTGTCCTGCATTTAAAATGGGCAAGGTGCACGGCAAGTGACAGGGAAGTGGACGTGATGGTGATGGTGCATGCAGAGGCCGAGGCTGAGGCCGTGGACAAGCTGAAATTGTGCCACAACAAACACCCACATCTTGTCGCTCGACCTTCCTGTCCCAATTGCTAGGGGACCACAGAACACCACTATTGAACCCAGAGCAGTGTCAAAAGGTTGTTGGTTGGATAGCAGATAATGCTTCCAGTCACTTTGCCACCACCACCACCACTCTGTCTTCCAAATGGTCAAGTCTCAGTAGCCAGGAGTCTGGACCATATATTCCTCACCCTGTTCCTCTTACCTCCCACCATGCCAAGTGCCTGGAGACAAATGATCCCACACTTGGACACACTGAAGAGCTGTTCACTTTTCGATTTACAGATTCGGGCCTCTCACCTGGCCAGCTTCAAGTGAGGCAAGAGGAGAATGCATGTAGCGATGCCCAAACATTTGAACAGCCACGGTCACACGAAGGCGACGGTGGGAAATTGCAATTACTGTCGCAAGAGGAGGATAATGATGAGACACAATTGCCAGAAAGTCAGGAGGAGAATCAGGGTGCGGAAGTGGAAGACAAGATGGAGGACGATGAAGTCACTTACCCAATCTGGCAAAGTGACATGCAGAGCGCAGGCACAGGCACAGCTGCACACAGGGGGAGGGAGACATAGCACCACAACAGATGGGAACAAGCAGTGTGGTTGCCACAGACACAAGGAGGGCAACCGTTCCCCGGAACACCAACATGATGGAAGTTGCCAGAACAACTGTTTGGTCTTCCCAAGTCTGGTTCTTCCCAGCCGCCACTATTTCTCCTGGTGTACAGTCCCCAGATTACACAAGCATGTGTCACAGAACATTAGCCGTGCCCTCAACAACACAGTTACTGGGAAGGTCCATCTAACCACGGACGCATGGACAAGTGCTTTTGGTCAGGAACGGTACATCTCGTGGCACATTGGATTAATATAGTCGAAGTCGGAACAAGGTCGGATCTTGGTACGGAACACGTCCTCCTGACGCCGAGGATTGCAAGCCCTGGGTCAATCAGGGTTGCCCCCACATTATACAGCTCCTGCACCTCCTTCTCCTCCTCTTCAGCCTCCATCTCCGAAATAACCACATCAGTCACAAGCTGGATGCACTGCAGCACTGCCGCGTCAAGCGAAGAAAGGCTGTGCTGAAGCTAATATGTGGCTGACACCGCTGAACCTACAGACAGGCATGGTCGTGTGTGACAATGGCCGGAACCTGGTGGCAGCACAGAAGCAAGGTGAGCTCACACACATACCATGCCTGGCCCACGTGCAGCCATCGGTATTCAGGTCAGACTCCACACATATGGCCTCAGGAGTGGGAATGGATGTCAGACATGTGTGCCATCCTCCATAACTTTGAGGACTCCACCTAGATGGTGAGCGGCGATGATGCCATAATTAGCTTCACCATCCCACTTCTCTGTCTTCTGAAGCGCTCGTTAAAGAGGAGGCATTGCAAGCAAAGCATGATGAGATAGAGCAAGGAATCATACAGGAGGAGGAGGAAGAACAGGAGCTAGATTCTTGGCCTATAGATGGTACAACCCGCCCAACTGTCATACCATCTGTTCAGTGTGGATGGCCTATGGAGAGGGAGGAGGAGAAGGATGAGTAAGAGAGCATGGTCAGTCGTCCTCTTGGTGAGGACACGGAAGTCTTGCCTGTTAGCAGTCTGGCACACATGGCTGAGTTTATGTTTCGCCTTTCCCGTGACCCTCGTGTTGTCCAAATTTTGGGTGGCAGTCATTACTGGCTGGCGACACTTCTAGACCCACGCTACAAGGAGAACTTTCTCTCTCTTAGTCCGGTGCCGGACAGGTCTACAAAAATGAGGCAGTACCAGAAGGCCCTTGTTTCGGAATTATTAAAAAATTTCCACCTGAAAACGCTGGAGGTTTTGTTGGACAACCAAGGAGTACAGGCGAGAGAGACACAAATCCAATCGAGCAGAGGCAGGGGAACACTATCAAAGTTCTGGGACAGTTTTCTCAGACCCTCCATCGCACAAGCCCTGATGCACAGGGTAGTCTCAGAAGGAGTGCAAAGTTTGGGAGATGCTGAAAGAGTACCTTGCCAACCGTACCAATGTCCTCCGTGATTCCTCTGTGCCTTATTATTATTGAGTATCCAAGCTGGACACATGGCATGAACTGACTCTCTATGCCTTGGAGGTCCTGGCCTGCCCTGCCGCTAGTGTTTTGACAGAGCAGGTTTTTAGTGCCGCCGGGGGAAATATAACTGATATGCGCATCCGTCTGTCAACTGAAAATGCTGACAGGCTGACTCTTATAAAAATGAACAACGGCTGGATTGGGCCGGACTTCTCAACACCACCGAATGATAGCAGCGTAACATAAACTCAAATCCAGTGTCTTTTTTTTGGGAGGTCTATTCCCATGCACCTCTTCACTAGAGATGAGCGTTGTTCTACTCGAACTGTTCGCCAATCTCAAATTCGAGCTGTTTTGGGCGGTGTTCGAGCCGATCGGCGAACACGAACAATTTGAGAAAAATTCGGCTGTTCGAGGTTATGTTCGATAACTGTTCGTGCACCAAAATCATAACTGGATTTTTTCTCAGTAATGATGAAAATTAATGTTAATACGCAGTTTGAGTGTACAGCGGGGCGGGGGGAGGGGCAGGGGATGGATCTCTGCAGGAACAATGAAGATCTCCATTTTTTTTTCTCTTTCCCGCATTTGCAGTGGGGAGGTGCAATCTGTCAGCCTATCAGCAGCGCACACACGGAGCGAAGTGCTTTTTTTCACACAAGCAAGGGCATGTGTCATTGGCAGTGTATGTCACATGTCCTTGCCCTATAAGACCAAGCCATTTTCCCCGTCGCCACCATTTTCTCACTGCTGCAGCTGCGTGTTAGACGGCACCGCTGTTGCTGTGTGAGCTATACCTTGTTAATTTCAAGCCAATTTTCGCACAAATATACAGATAGCTTGGGAGTAGGGAATAGTTGTGATTGCAGTCCTTTTAAGGACTAGGTTACAGCATTTCCTACGACTTTTATCAGGCAGGTCTGTGCTCTTAAATAGATAGATTGTGGGAGTAAAGACTAATTGTAATTGGAGTCCTTTTCAGGACTAGGTTACATCAGTTCCTATCAGTTTTTGCCAGGCAGGTCTGTGCCAGTGCTGTGCAAGTTTTTTTCACAGCATTTGGCTGAATCTAGCAAAGCTAATCCTTTTTGGCCTATTGCAGAGTGTGTTAGTCAGTGGAGTAGCCTATCTGTGTTGCAAGATATACCACCTGTGTATAGAATACCAATTTTTTTACTGCACCTAGTGAAGTAAAATCTTTTGGGCATAGCATCATTCTATTAGTCCATCTATACTGACCTCCATCAGGTTGCAAACTGAATATAATTTTTTTCTGCATCTAGCTCTGAAAAAATATTTGGGCTTCTAGCAGTGTGTGGGACTTGGTCTATTAGTCCATCTATACTGACCTCCATCAGGTTGCAAATTAAAAATAATTTTTTTCTTCATTTATCTCTGAAAAAATATTTGGGCTTCTAGCAGCGTGTGGGACTTGTTCTATTAGTCCATCTATACTGACCTCCATCAGGTTGCAAATTAAAAATAATTTTTTTCTGCATCTAGCTCTGAAAAAATATTTGGGCTTCTAGCAGTGTGTGGGACTTGGTCTATTAGTCCATCTATACTGACCTCCATCAGGTTGCAAATTAAAAATAATTTTTTTCTGCATCTAGCTCTGAAAAAATATTTGGGCTTCTAGCAGTGTGTGGGACTTGGTCTATTAGTCCATCTATACTGACCTCCATCAGGTTGCAAATTAAAAATAATTTTTTTCTGCATCTAGCTCTGAAAAAATATTTGGGCTTCTAGCAGTGTGTGGGACTTGGTCTATTAGTCCATCTATACTGACCTCCATCAGGTTGCAAATTGAATAAAAAAATTTTCTGCATCTAGCTCTGAAAAAATATTTGGGCTTCTAGCGGTGTGTGGGACTTGGTCTATTAGTCCATCTATACTGACCTCCATCAGGTTGCAAATTAAAAATAATTTTTTTCTGCATCTAGCTCTGAAAAAATATTTGGGCTTCTAGCAGTGTGTGGGACTTGGTCTATTAGTCCATCTATACTGACCTCCATCAGGTTGCAAATTAAAAATAATTTTTTTCTTCATTTAGCTCTGAAAAAATATTTGGGCTTCTAGCAGTGTGTGGGACTTGTTCTATTAGTCCTTCTATACTGACCTCCAGCAGGTTGCAAATTGAATATAATTTTTTTCTGCATCTAGCTCTGAAAAAATATTTGGGCTTCTAGCGGTGTGTGGGACTTGGTCTATTAGTCCATCTATACTGACCTCCATCAGGTTGCAAATTAAAAATAATTCTTTTCTGCATCTAGCTCTGAAAAAATATTTGGGCTTCTAGCAGTGTGTGGGACTTGGTCTATTAGTCCATCTATACTGACCTCCATCAGGTTGCAAATTAAAAATAATTTTTTTCTTCATTTATCTCTGAAAAAATATTTGGGCTTCTAGCAGCGTGTGGGACTTGTTCTATTAGTCCATCTATACTGACCTCCATCAGGTTGCAAATTAAAAATAATTTTTTTCTGCGTCTAGCTCTGAAAAAATATTTGGGCTTCTAGCAGTGTGTGGGACTTGGTCTATTAGTCCATCTATACTGACCTCCATCAGGTTGCAAATTGAATAAAAAAAATTTCTGCATCTAGCTCTGAAAAAATATTTGGGCTTCTAGCGGTGTGTGGGACTTGGTCTATTAGTCCATCTATACTGACCTCCATCAGGTTGCAAATTAAAAATAATTTTTTTCTGCATCTAACCCAGCCAATAGTTTTGGCCTAATACCACAGTTTGGCCACTCAGCTCTGCTCGGTTACCATCCATTGTTTTTTTTGCAAACAACTCCAGAGTTGTGAATTAGTTAACCACCAAAATGAGTGGAAAAAGGCCTGCTGCTGGTGGAACGGGGAATAGGCGTGTTGGGAAGGGGAAAAAAGGTTGTGTCCGTGGGGTAGGTGCAGAAGAAAGACCATCTTCCAGCCAAACTAAAATGTCTACTTCTTTTAGCGGACTATGTGATAAGATCCCTTTCTTACGGCCACGCCAATCGCTACAAATTCCAGATGAGGCACAAAAACAGCAGGTGCTTCAACGGATATCAAGTGCTCCTTTAAGTGGGCTCTCCTCCACATCAACTTCAACATCACAAATACTCCAGTCCTCAAAGGTGTCACCCAAATCGCACTTGCTTCCTCACAGCTCCCAAATCTCCAGCTGCCCGTCTGAGTATGAGGTAGAACAGATGGTTGAGTCTGCAGAGCTGTTTACTCATACTATAGCCTGGGAATCAGAGGTCGACTCCAGCGCTTCTGTGAATCCAGACGAGGAAATGATCTGCACTGATGCCCAGAATCTTTATGAGTCGGATCCAGGACCAGACGCAGAAGGTTCTGACCATAATGTAGACCCTCATTCCCAAACTGTAACTCCTGTTGGTGGAGACAATGAGGAAGACGATGATAAGACTCAAATACCTGATTGGAGCGACAACTTTAGTTTTTTGTCAGGGCAGGAACAGGTTGGCTCTGAGGACGACGGGTGTGATAACGCACAGGGTGATGATGATGAGGTCGGAGATCCCACTTACTGTCAACCCACAGTCAGCCAAGAGATGAGGTCAGCAGAGGAGGTGGAGGAAGATGCTAGTGACGACGAGGTCAGGTTGCGCCTTCCTGGACAGAGACGTAGTACTGGAAGCACGTCAACAACTGCATCCTCAAACACAACTCTGCCTCTCACCACAAGTCGTGGTGGCTCTTCAGGTCGCATGGGTGCTAAGCCTTGCATAGCCTGGGCATTTTTTCAGATCGATAAAGATGACCCAACTCGTGTTATCTGTAACATTTGTCAGCAAAAGCTAAGTAGAGGCCAAAAAATACATAGTTTGAGTACTTCATGCATGAACCGGCACATGGACATGAAGCATAAGTTGCAGTGGGAAGCTCAGTGTGCTACAATGCGGTCTAGCCGGCCGGGCCAACCACCGTCTGCCATATCTTGTGCATCCGCGGCCTCTTCATCCTCTGTGACTGGGGGGACAGCAGTCACACCTGTTTTGGGGCGCAGACCTGCCACCTCTTTACCCGCAACAGCCAGCGTGATTGGCAGGTCATCATTTTCTTTGGAGGTGGTAACACCAGCTGGTCTTGAGCGCTGTCCGACATCGATAGCACCACCTTTGGATCAAGGCAACCTAACATGTCTGCCTGCATCTTCCTCACAGACCGGCAGTTTGCCGGGGACACCCTTATCAACCCCGTCTAAGCACAATAGCCAGCCCTCGGTCCCTCAGATGTGGACAAGTAAAAGACCATTTCCTCCTAGCCATGAGAAAGCTAAGAGGTTGAATTTCACCATCTGCAAGCTCTTGGCTACAGAAATGCTGCCTTTCCGCCTGGTGGACACAGAGGATTTTCGAGACCTTATGTCCGTCGCAGTGCCCCAGTACCAGATGCCCAGTCGGCACTACTTCTCAAAGAAAGATGTGCCTGCGCTCCACCAGCATGTCGCACACAACATCACCGCTTCTTTGAGAAACTCTGTGTGTGACAGGGTGCATTTCACCACAGACACTTGGACGAGTAGGCATGGACAGGGGCGTTACATGTCGCTGACTGGGCACTGGGTAACTATGGTGACAGCAGGACAAGGGGCTGCTGTCCAAGTCTTGCCGTCCCCACGAGTTGTGCGTCAATCCTCTTTATGTCATTTTTCCTCCACTGCTTCTGCCTCCTCAACCTCCTCTCGGTCTTCCACCTGCACCCAAAGCCTGTCTGGTCATGCCACAAGCTTTCTAACTGCGCAGAAGGGATCCTGCACACCTCCTTACTATGCTGGCAGTAGGGCTCAACGTCATCAGGCGGTTTTTACATTGAAATGTCTGGGAAATGTGAGTCACACAGCTGAGGAGTTGTGGTCAGCTCTGGAGAACCAATTTCATGAATGGTTGTCTCCACTGGACCTGAAACCAGGGAAGGCCGTGTGCGACAATGCTGCAAACCTGGGTGCGGCCCTTCGCCGGGGCAATGTCACACACGTGCCTTGTATGGCTCACGTGTTGAACCTGGTTGTCCAGCAATTTTTAGCCCACTATCCCAGACTAGATGGCCTTCTGCAGAGGGCACGGTCGCTGTGTGCTCACTTCCGCCGTTCGCATCCCGCAGCTCAGCGACTTACATCTCTACAGAAGTCGTTGGGCCTGCCACTTCACCGGCTAAAATGCGATGTGCCTACCCGGTGGAATTCAACTCTGCACATGTTGCAGCGACTGTGGCAGCACCGACAAGCCCTGGTGCAATACGTTCTGACGTATAGCCTGGGCCAACGAGATTCAGAGGTGGGGCAAATCACGCTGGAGGAGTGGTCTCAGATCAGGGACCTATGCACCCTTCTGCACAGTTTTGAAATGGCGACGAAGATGTTTAGTGCTGACGATGCCATTATCAGCATGACTATTCCGGTGATTTACATGCTGGAGCACATGTTAAACAGAATTCGGAGTCAGGTGGTGGCACAAGAGGAGGTGGAGGAAGTAGAGGAGGAGGAGTTGTATGTGGAAGGGCTAACATCTGCAAGGTCCAGACGGTCGGCAGCACCAAGGCGGCAGGCATGTGAGGGTGGGGGAGATGATTTTACCAGGGCGCATGGTAGCAGCCAAACTAGTGAGGAAGGTGCAGGAGCCCAGGAAGAAGTGGAGGACGAACTGATGGAAGACTCATCAGATGAGGGAGACCTTGATCACATTTCTGTTGTGCGAGGTTGGGGGGAGAGGACAGAGGAAGGAAGCATGATTGCTACCTCGCCACCAACACAACAGGGACTTGGTGCTCCTGGATGCGCAACACACATGAGTGCCTTCTTGCTGCACTACCTGCAACATGACCCTCGAATTGTGAGAATTAGAAATAATCCTGACTACTGGGTTGCCACACTGTTAGATCCCCGGTACAAAAGTAAATTTGCAGAAATTATTCCTGCCATAGAAAGGGATGCACGCATGCAGGAGTATCAGCAGAGACTGTTGCAGAATCTTACATGTGCTTTTCCACAAAATACCAGTGGTGCACGTAGTGAATCTCACAGTTCCAACTTGCCAACCGTGGGACCGTCAAGTGTTCAGCACTCAAACCGTAACAGAACCACAGTATCTGCTGGTAACATCAATTTTGCGGAATCATTTCACCACTTTTTTAGCCCATCCTTTGCAAGGCCACAGGAGACAAGAAGTCTGACACATAGTCAACGCCTAGAGACGATGGTACAGGAGTATCTCCAAGTAAACATTGAAGCCACGACTGTGTCACTGGACCCTTGCTCTTTTTGGGCTTCCAATCTGGATAAATGGCCGGAGCTAGCCACTTACGCCTTGGAGATCTTGTCATGCCCCGCAGCCAGCGTTCTGTCTGAACGTGTGTTCAGCGCTGCTGGTGGTGTGCTGACAGATAAGCGCACGCGGCTCTCCACTGATAATGTAGACAGACTCACGTTCATAAAGATGAACAAATCATGGATCCGAAACGACTTTTCTACCCCTGTGTCATCCTGGGGAGAGTAAAAGCTTGATGATTGGTTAAAATCACCCTACCAACCGTTTTAAGCTTTCAAATTACTAATCATGTTTATCTGTATCTTGACTGGAAAATAATTTGGGCTTTGTAGCAGTGTGCAGCACTGATCCTATTAGGCCATCTATAATAAGCTTCACCAGATTTAAAATTAAAAATAATTTTTAGCTGCATCTAGCCCGGAAAATAATTTTGGGGCTCCGAGATGCGCAAGACACATAAGTGCCTTCTTGCTGCACTACCTGCAGCATGACCCTCATATTGTCAGAATTCGAAGTAATCATGACTACTGGGTTGCCACACTCTTAGATCCCCCAAACTTTTCGATCAACCTTTTCATTTTAATAAAGACCAAAAAAATGGTCATTTTTGAAATTATAAGCATTAGCAGGTTGTTAGAAACTGAAATCAAACAGTTTTCAACTCAAAACTTTATTCTAGGTGATGTTACATTTTCACATAGGACCCCTTGTTCGAAAGGAGCTTCTGAACTCTCTCGTCCATTGAATTTGTCAGGTTTTGGATGGTTTCTGCTTCAATTGTTTTGCATGAGGACAGAATACCCTCCCAGAGCTGTTGCTTAGATGTGAACTGCCTCCCGCCATCATAGACACTCCTTTTAATGATGCTCCAAAGGTTCTGAATGGGGTAGAGGTCAGGGGAGCATGGGGGTCACACCATAAGTTTGTCCCCTTTTATGCCCATATCAGCCAGAGATGCAGATGTTTTATGTGCAGCATGAGATGGTGCATTATCATGCAGAAAAATGATCTTGCTGTGAAATACACGGTTCTTCTTCTTGAACCATGGCAGGAAGTGCTGTTTGAGAAAATCCACATACATTATGGAGTTCATCTTTAGCGCCTTCAGGGATCCTAAAGGGGCCGACAATCTCTCTCCCCATGATTCCAGCCCAAAACATTACTCCACCTCCTCCTTGTTGGCGCTGTAGCCGTGTTTGCGTGGGGTGTCCATCAACCAGCCATCCTCCACTCCATTCATCTGGACCATCGAGCGCTGCACGGCACTCATCCGTGAACAAAACAGTTTTGAAATCAGTCTTCATGTAATGTTTGGCCCACTGGAGCCGTTTCTGCTTGTGTGAAGTGGATAGAGGAGGTCGACAGGATGGCATATGCACAGCTGAAAACCTCTGAAGGACCCTGCATCTTGTTGTTTGGGGGACGTTGGAGGCACAAGCAGCTTCAAAAACTTGTCTGCTGCTATGACAAGGCTTTTTTGCCGCTGCTGTTTCAACCTGACGTAATTGCCTGTAGGAAAGAGTCCTCAATTTGCCCTTATCAGCACGCACACGTGTGTACTGTGAATCAGCTACATACTTCTTGATTGCCAAGACACTTCATCCTGATCATCGCACAATGTTGATTGTAGTCATGCCTTGACCTAAACACTCCACAATTTGTTGCTTCTCAGCAGCCGACACATCCTTTTTCTTTCCCATTTTGGCAGAAAATGTAGGCTGCTTAATAATGTGAGAGAGCCTTCTTAAGTAGTCTTGCCTTTCATTGGACACACCTGCCAAACTAATTAGCACAGGTGTCTGCAATTGCTTACAGTGATATAAAGAGCCCTGACACACATCACCATCAATGAGTTTAACTGACAAACAAACAAATTCTTCCCTTATCACTCCTAAACACTTTTTGCATAATAATTTGGAACGCGGTGTACATGTGCTTTTCCACAAAACACCAGTGGTTCACGTAGTGAATCTTACAGTTCTAACTTGCCAACCGTGGTCTGTATGGAATTGTTCAATAAAGGGCCCAAAATTAAGATAACATAGATGGGAGAGGTCTCTATGAATAGGAATTCCTAAGTATTTGATACCCTGTGAGGGCCAGGCAAAGGGAAAGTTGGACTGGATGGAATCCTATATGGATTTAGGGAGGGAGACATCGAGGGCCTCAGACTTCGCTGCATTGATTTTAAAATTTTACCATGTAACAAAGTGATCTATTTCAGCCATAACAGCAGGGATGGATATATGTGATTGAGTGATATATACTAGGACATCATCAGCAAATAGAGAGCACTTGTACTCGGTGCCTCCCACCTCAATCCACCTAATATTGGGGTTATGGCGAATTGATGAGAGCAGGTGCTCCGTCACTAGGATGTATAAGAGAGGGGACAGAGGACATCCCTGCCTTGTCCCATTGGTGATTGTGAAAGGTGATGAAAATGTTCTGACGCACCCCGTGGGCCTTGGGACACCCGGAGCCGGACCCTTTTTGGTGGATGCTGGTGGTTGTAGTCTTCGTGGCGGCGATCCGGTTCCGTGGCTCAGGGCGGTCAAACCAGTGGCGGAACTATTTATGTGGTTTTGATGTTTAAATGTCCGACTACGCCACCCGTGGATTGCGGTCAGAGTGAACCGCCGCTACAGGGCAGACCGCTAAGGCTGGTGTTGTGGGTGCAGCAGAGCGTAGCATAACTCCCCACGGGAGGAGTATAGCCTCAGGGCAGTGTATGCGGAGGATGGGGGTGATGGTGCAGGGCAGCAGCAGTAACGACACGGAGTCAGTGATGCAGTTCAGGGCCTTTACTCACAGTTCTTATTATCCAGACCACGTCTGCAGGTAACGGCTGCCCACGTCGTACTGTGCTCACCAGGTGAGGGGCTCAGACAACTCCCAAATAACTTTGGAGCGCTTCACAGGACCCCCTTTGTGTGTCCTTTGTCTGGCCTTTCTTACCAACACTTCTGTCCGGCTGCCTCGGGCCTCCTCTTGGTAAACTTGGCGCCAGTTTCCCTGACCCTATGTGGTGCCTTCCTAGCGGGTGGAGCAAGGGGCTGCGCCACATAAAATGTCAGAGCCTCCGGTTTCTAGCTGAGGGTCGTTTCCTGCCTCCACTAGTTCGGGGACCGGTCTCCCCCTTTGGCCTGACCCCTCCACGCAGGTGGATTCGGGCGTGCGGTGGCGACTCGCCCGTCCGCACCCCTGGGATCCCTTCATTCCTCGTTCCTGGAGCCTTCTCCGCTCCTCTTCCTTCCTTCTCCCTCTTGCAGGCCTGGGCCTCTGTTACTAGGCCCGCCTCCGGAGCAGAGCTCATGCAGAGCCCCTGCTCCCTGCCACTTCTGCTCAGACTTCTCTGCACTGAACTAAGATGGTGCCCACCTTTTATACTCCCTTCTCAATGCACCCATCAACTGCTTCCTCCCTGCTCCTGCACTGCAGGGTTCCCCTTCCTCAGTGTTCCCTCCCCCCACTCCAGCCAGGGACAGGGACTGTCGTGCCCATCTCAGGGGCATATTGGTCGCCCTGCCCCACGGCAATGTGGTGTAATGCATGCAGGTGTCGGGTCCTGATCCACACTCCATCCTTATCTGAGAGTGAGATATCACACCTCTGGGTGAGGTGCAATACGTCTGTAGCAACCGAGCCCTCGGTGCTACAGTTCCATTTATCTTCAGCCTAGGTGACGTATTGTGATACAGGGCCGTGATTTTGGCTATAAAAGGGTCCCCTAGACCCCTACCCCAAGCTTTTTAAGAGAATCATATATGGCGTGCCAGGAGACTCTATGGAATGCTTTCTCAGCATCCAACGAGAGTATCTACTTACAAATTTTTAACTGCATCTAGCCCAGGAAATACTTTGTGCCTAGTAGCAGTGTCTGCTAGTCAGCGGATTATCCCGGCTGTTAAGCAAGCTACACCACCTGTAGTTTGGACACTTAATTTTTTCAAAGGAAATGCTTCGGGACCACGGGATACTTAGTGAAGAGCATCAGGAGGCACCCCAAGGCATAGGGGCTGGGACTGGCACTAGGATGCCTTGCGGTGGACAGCCGAGCTCGATCCTTATAAAAGCTTTTTAACTGCAGCAGCTTTAGTGGACGCTACTGGAGCTGGAATTACGCGGCTGCTGGCATGAGACTTGCCCTCCAATAGATCCTTGTAAATGGATTTAAAGTGTATTCATTTAAATTAGAGGGACAATTTAAATTAAAAAGCTTAGAGCTGCCTCCACCACAGGGGGGCTCTCTCGACCCACCAGCGGACAGGCACCAGTATTGGGAGAGGGGGGCTGGCCGTCAGGGTTCACCGCGGCTCTGGCACAAACCCGGCGACACGGAGGTGGCACGGGCAGGAGCGGACTGGCCGTCTCGGCTTCTCACTTTTTGGATTTTAGAAGGGCATGACATGCCTATATCTGTGTCTCCCCCTCCTTTTACTCCTCCACCTCTTTTCTTTTCGCATGACTATATGTACTTGTCACTTTTCCATGTGTTAGTTGTGTCTTCTGAGCAGTTTGTCAGCTTTTGGACACCTTTGAAGGTGTTTTCTATGTGTTTCTATGTGTTTTTGTTTGCCTGCCATTGGTTGTAACGGTGTTCGAAGGTGTTCAACGAACAGTTCGACGAACAGTTCGGCGAACACACGGGTGTTCGACGAACCGAACCGAACTCGAACACTACGGGGGTGGCTCAACACTACTCTTCACACCCAGATATGGGTATACGCTTCTTGATTTTGTCTATTTGCTCTTGTCCTCCTCCTTGTCCTCATCCTCATCCTCTACCACCATGTCACCACCATATCTACCATACCACTGTAACATACCTGGTGGCAGGCTTGCATAGTGCACCATCTCTCACTATGCAAGATCGCAAACTTGATCTCAGTCCAGTCTGCTAGCCTGGCTTCTATTCATGCTGTCTGTTTGTCTCTGTTCTGACTGCTTAGGGCGGCGGCCCGGTTACTTCCTGATTCTTGTAGCTGCTGTGCGCACACCCCTAATGCATCCTCAGCCTATTGCTATCTGTCACTGGATATTTAAACCAGCTTCACCTGGAAGCTGAGGCCCGAGCAACTTTATCATTCAGTGTGCTCCTTGACTCTGAATGTGCCAGGTCCTGTTCTGTTTCTCCTGCCTGTCTGCCTTCCTGGAGGCTGTATTTCCAGGCCAGTCTGAACATGCTCCTAGCCTGTTCGTTTCTGCCTCTGGGGGCCGTATTCCCAGGCTCGTTCCTGTATTTCGCTGCAGTAACAGTTCCTGTCTGAACTGTCTCCTAACCTGTTACTTGTTTTGTTTCTATGTCCGTTCCCTCCCTTTTGCTGCAGTGTCTGAACCAGCTCTTGGCTATACCTAGGCTCGTTCCTGTATTTCGTTGCAGTACAGTTCCTGTCTGAACTGTCTCCTAACCTGTTACCTGTTTTGTCTCTATGTCCGTTTTCTCCCTTTTTGCTGCAGTATCTGAACTAGCTCTTGGCTATACCTAGGCTCGTTCCTGTATTTCGCTGCAGTACAGTTCCTGTCTGAACTGTTTCCTAACCTGTTACCTGTTTTGTCCCTATGTCCGTTTCCTCCCTTTTGCTGCAGTGTCTGAACCAGCACTTGGCTATACCTAGGCTCGTTCCTGTATTTCGTTGCAGTACAGTTCCTGTCTGAACTGTCTCCTAACCTGTTACCTGTTTTGTCTCTTTGTCCATTTCCTCTCTTTTTCTGCAGAGTCTGAACCTGCACCTAATTCCTACTCATTGTCGCTGTACTTCTGTTTGTGAGTTTGGAGTCCACTCGCTACTTCTTTGCAAGTACCTTGCGTGTATCTGGTGCTGCCTTTCCCTTCCAGTCTGTTCCGTGTGAACAGAGCCCTGTCCCCTCTGCTCTGTCTTTGCTCATGCTTTGGCGGTTTATCTCTGCTCTACCTTACTTACCGCTCTGGCGGTTTCTGCCCGCTCTGCTCTGCTATGTTCACCGCACTTGCGGTTTCGCTCTGCTCAGCCTTGTCCACCGCTCCTGCGGTTTTGCTCTGCTCAGCCTTGTCTACCGCATCTCCAGTTTCGCTCTGCTCTGCCTTGTCCACCGCATCTGCAGTTTCGCTCTGCTCTGCCTTGTTCACCGCATCTGCGGTTTCGGTCTGCTCAGCCTTGTCCACCGCATCTGAGGTTTCGCTCTGCTCAGCCCTGTCCATCGCACTTGCGGTTTCACTCTGCTCAGCATTGTCCACTACACTTGCGGTTTCACTCTGCTCAGCCCTGTCCACCACACCTGTGGTTTCGCTCTGCTCAGCCCTGTCCACTCCACTTGCGGTTTCGCTCTGCTCAGCCCTGTCCACCGCACTTGCGGTTTCGCTTTACTCTGCTTGATTACCGCATCTGCGGCTTTGAACCCATCTCCTAGTCTGTACTGTACCCTACCCAGCCTGTGCTCTAACCTGCCTTTTCCTGTATTCCCCGGTATGGGTCAACAGCCGTGTCCGGGGTCTGACCTGGAGTCGCATCTGGTCCCTCTGCTCGGTTCCTCCCTGGTGCACAGGCGTCGTTAGCCGTCGTATGACCTTGGTCGGATCGGGTAGATACTTAGTTACGCCCCTCCAGGCACTCTCCGGTTCATGGTCCAGTGGGATCACTAAACACGCACACGCCAGTCAGTCCGGGCGTGTGCATATCAACCACCATATCTATGTCTATTGCAAGGGGCATTGGAGTGCCTACAAATTTTTGTCAGCCCTCATGTTCACTGCATAGGCAATAACAGTATGGGAGACAGACTTCCTAATATTGAGAACATTTTTTCATGAGGCCCCAATCTATGTCTCTTGCAAGGGGCATTGGAGTGCCTCCAAATTATGGGCAGCCGTTGTATTCACTGCATAGGCAATAACCGTATGGGAGACCCACTTCCTAATAATGGGAACATTTTTTTCATGTGAGGCCCTCCGACCTCTACATCTTGCAAGGGGCATTGGAATGCCTCCAAATTTTTGGCAGCCCTTGCATTCACTGCATAGACAATAACACTATGGGAGACCCACTTCCTAATAATGAGAAAAAAATCATAAGGCCCTCCTCTAGGTCTTTTCCAAGGGGCATTGGAGTGCTTCAAAATTTTTGGCAGCCCTTACATTCATTGCATAGGCAATAGCAATATGAGAGACCCACTTCCTAATAATGGAGACATTTTTTTTATGAGGCCCTCCGACCTCTACATCTTGCAAGGGGCATTGGAGCGTATCCAAATTTTTGGCAGCACTTGCATTCACTTCATAGGCAATAACAGTATGGGAGACCCACTTCCTAATAATGGGAAAACATTTTTCATAAGGCCCTCTTCTACGTCTCTTCCAAGGGGCATTGGAGTGCAGTCACTGCATGCGCAATAACTGTATAGCAGAACTGCTCCTTTCTAATGGGAACATGTCATTACTGAGGCCCACCTCTATGTGTCTTCAAACTGGTATTGGGATATTTCCCAAATTTAGGCAGCCATTGTACTCACTGGATATGCAATAAGTATATAACAGAACAGCTCCTTTCTAATAGGAACATGTCATTACTGAGGCCCACCTCTATGTGTCTTCAAATTGGTATTGTTTTTTTTTTTCCAGATTTAGGCAGCCATTGTACTCACTGCATATGCAATAACTGCATAGCAGAACCGCTCCTTTCTAATGGGAGCATGTCGTTACTGAGGCCCACCTCTATATGTCTTCAAATTGGTATTGAGGCTTTTCGCAAATTTAGGCAGCCGTTGAACTCACTGCATACCAAATAACTGTATAGCAGAACCACTTCTTTCTAATGGGAACATGTCATTACTGAGGCAAACCTCTATGTGTCTTCAATTGGCATTGGGGTTTTTCCAAAATGTAGGCAGCTGTTGTACTCACTGCATGCGCAATAACTGTATAGCAGAACCACTCCTTTCTAATGGGAACATGTTGTTACGGAAGCCAACCTCTATGTGTCTTCAAATTGGTATTGGGGCATTTCTCAAAAGTTAGGCAGCCCTTGCAATCACTACGTGGGCATTACCGCTATAGGAGACCCACTCCTTTATAATTGAGAACATTTTTTTAATGTCTCTTTAAAGGGGTATTGGGGTGCATCCAAATTTTTGGCAGCCCTTTCAGTCACTGCATATGCAATAACAGTATAGGAGACCCACTCGCTAATAATAGCAACAGCAAAGCATAGCCGGCTGATGGCTCTCTAACAATAGAGAGGGCCAACTGCTGGCCCTTTAAGAATAGTAAGGGTGGCCTGATGGCCCTATAAAAATAGGCTTTGTGACTTTCAGAGTTCCTCCTTCATAAATGAAACAGGATGTGTCTGATCATGTCTCACACACAGCATGGCCAGACAAGGTAGTAAAATGATCAAATTACTTTTACTGGTAAATGCATTTTTCACCTTTGAAAGCAATGCAAAAGTGCAAAAATGCATCAAAAACGTGTGAACATAGCCCAAGGTGTGGAGGAGTATTTTTGTTTTTGGCTATTTATTTTGCCTTACATACAGGTTATTACCCTGGAAATGCTGTTCCTTAACATTTTTCCAAGGAAAATTTTGGTTTAGTTTTTTATGTTTTATTGTGAGTCTGTAAAAATGGCGTAATACTCTGACAACATTGTTCACAGCAGTAACCTGGGAGTCAGAGATGCTTCCAGGGGTCTTCCTCATACTGTTTCCGCCGGAAAAATGCTCGAGTTTCCCATAGACTTACATTGGGCTCGTTGCTCGGACCGAGCACTCGAGCATTCCAATTTGCTCGACTCGAACAACGAGTACCCAAGAATTTTAGTGCTCGCTCATCACTAATAATTACCAAGAAAAAAAAGGGATCCAGCTCCACGAAATAAAATCTTATTAATTATTGAAAAATATCAGCAAGATAGTGAAATTAAAAGAATGTCATGTTTAGACATGTCCACAATCCATGACTGAGTGGTCTGAGACCGACTCGGCTGTTGATGCGTTTCTGGTGTTTCCATCCTTAATCATGATGGCCATTTTTCATTTAGCTCAAAAAGTTCTACTTTGAGCTCATCTGACCAGGTCACCTTCTTCCACGTGCTAGCTTTGTCCTCTACATGTTTTATTTGCAAACTGCAAAAAATACATTTTATGGCTTGTTTTCAAAAATGTCTTTCTTATTGCCACTTTTCCATAAAGGCCAGATTTGTGAAGTATCTGTATAATAGTTGTCCTGTGGACAGATTGGACCTCCTGTGTTATGGACATTTGCAGCTCCTTCAGAGTGACCATAGGTCTCTTAGCTGCTTCTCTAATTAGTGCTGTCCTTGCTTGGGGTGTCGGTTTAGGTGGACGGCCATGTCTTAGTAGGTTTACAGCTGTGCCATGCGCCTTCCATTTTTGGATGATGGATTGAACAGTGCTTCGTGAGATGTTCAAATCTTGGACTATTTTTTTTAGAACCTAGCTGTACTTTACTCTTTTCCACAACTTTATCCCTGACCTGTCTGGTGTGCTTCTTGGTTTTCATGATGTTGTTTGACCTGTAATGTTCTCAACCAAACATCTGAGGCCATCACAGAGCAGCTGTAGTTATACTGAGATTAAATTACACACAAGTTCACTCAATTTACTAATTATGTGACTTCTGGAGGCAATTGGTCACTCAAGATTTTATTTAGGAGTATCAGACTGCAGGGGGCTCAGTACAAATGCATGTATCATGTAACCATGGATCATTTCCTTTACTCTGCACATATACTTGCTTGTATACGTGTTTGTACATCACATAATATCCCAATAAATCACATTTAAGTTTGTGCATGTAATGTGAAGAAATGTGGAAAAGTTCACAGGGTATGAATACCAAGGCACTGAAATTTGCATTGGTATTTTTCAAGGCACTGTAATTTGTTTTGGTGCAAATAATTGTTAAATTAAGCTATTAAACTGTTGTAAAACTTTAACTTATTTTATAAATTTATTTATTTTATCCTCCTTGCCAAAAAATGCAATGTGCATAAACCTAAAATACTGTGTTACGAGGTAGGTACATACGCGGAAACTAATTTTCGCCAACAACCGGCAGTATTATTCTGGCGCATACAGTTGTTAAACTCGACTACTGAAAGGGGTTTTCCCACAAACAAAAGTTCATTGTAAAAACTGTCGGTGTCTGACCGTGTACGAAACATACCACATCTCCTGGGCAGGGGAGGAAGCAAAAGACAATACAGACATTACAGCAGGGATCACACAGGATTCATTTTGTGAGGTAAAATATTGTTTAAAAACAGGCAGGGAATGTTTTACCTCACAAAATGAATCCTCTGAGATCCCGTGCTGTAATGTCTGTATTGTCTTTTCCTTCCTCACGGCACAGTGGCGCAGTGGTTAGCACTGCAGCCTTGCAGCGCTGGGGTCCTGGGTTCAAATCCCACCAAGGACAACATCTGCAAGGAATTTGCATGTTCGTGTTTGTGTGGGTTTCCTCCCACACTCCAAAGACATACTGATAGGGAATCTAGATTGTGAGCCCTGATGGGGACAGTGACGATAATGTATGTAAAGCGCTGCGGAATATGTTAGCACTATATAAAAATAAAGATTATTATTATTCCTCCCCTGCCCAGGAGCTGTGGTATGTTCCGTACACGGTCAGACACAGCCAATTTTTAAAATGAACTTTCATTCGTGGGAAACCCCCTTTAAGTAATCTTTGAACTTTAACTTTTTTGTTCTTATATATTGCCCATCCCTACAGTTGAACAAAAATGCACTTTAACCTAAAATGTTATGTTACAAAGAAGGTACATGTAGGTTAACACTTAGAAGCTAAAATGCGGAAATAGCATGAAATATAGTCGCGGGATGTGCGGTTGATAAATTGTAATATTAACCCCTTAAGGATCAAGCCACTTTATAGGTTAATGGCCAGGCCTCATTTTTTAAATTTGACTACTGTCAATTTTTGAGGTAATAACTCTGGAACGCTTCAACGGATTCCTCTGATTCTGAAATTGTTTTTTCGTGACATATTGAACTTCATGATAGTGGTAAAAGTTTACGATAAGGTTTGCGTTGATTTGTGAAAAAAATGAAAATTTGGCAAAAAGTTAGAAAATTTCACAATTTTCATTTTTTTTTATTTTTTTGCCCTTAAACCAGAGAGTTGTGTCACACAAAATTGTTAATAAATAACATTTACCACATGTCTACTTTACATCAGAACAATTTTGGAAACATAATTTTTTTTTTTAGGAAGTAATAAGGGTTAAAAATTGCCCAGCAATTTCTCATTTTTCCAACAAAATTTTCAAAACGATTTTTTAGGGACTACATCACATTTGAAGTGACTTTGAGGGGTCTATAGAAAATATCCAAAAATGGCATCATTCTAAAAACTGCACACCTGAAGGTGCTCAAAACCACATGCGATAAGTTTATTAACCCTTCAGGTGCTTCACAGGAACAAAAACAATGTGGAAGGAAAAAATTAACATTTAACTTTTTTTCACAAAAATTTTACTTTATTCCCATTTTTTTTTATTTTCACGAGAATATCAGGAGAGAATGGACCCCAAAATTTGCTGTCCAATTTCTATTGAGTACGCAACACCCGATATGAGGAGGAATACCATTGTTTGAGTGCACGGCAGGGCTCGGAAGGGAAGGAGCAGTGTCTGACTTTTTGAACACAAAATTGGCTGGAATCGAGAGCGGACGCCATGTTGCATTTGGAGTGCCCCTGATGTGCCTAAACAGTGGAAACATACCAAAAGTGACCCCCTTTTGAAAACTAGACCCCTCAAGGAACATATTTAGATGTGCGGTGAACACCGTGAATCCCCAGGTGCTTCACAGAAGTTTATAATGTGAAAATAAAAAATCAATTTTTTTCCACAAAAAAGATTTTTAGTTCAAAATTTTTTATTTTTACAAGGGTAACAGGAGAAAATGGACATCAAAATGTGTTGTTCAATTCCTCCTGAGTACAACAATACCCCATATGTGAGGGAAAATCACTGTTTTGGTGCACGGCAGGGCTCGGGTGGCAAGGAGCACTGTTTGACTTTTTGAATGCAAAATTGGCTGGAATCGAGAGCGGACTCCATGTTGCATTTGGAGTGCCCCTGATGTGCCTAAACAGTGGAAACATACTACAAGTGACCCCATTTTAGAAACTAGACCACTCAAGGAACATATTTAGATGTGTGGTAAACACCCTAAACACACAGAAGTTTATAATGTATTGCTGTGAAAATAAAAAAAATCTATTATTTTCCACAAAAATTATATTTTAGTCCCAAATTTTTTATTTTCACAAGGGTAACAAGAGAAAATGGACCTCAAAATTTGTTGTGCGATTTCTCCTGAGCACACCAATACACAATGTGTGGTTGAAAACTACTATTGAGGCACAGTGCAAAGCTCAGAAGGGAAGAAGTGCATATAGGAGTTCAAATTTAGCTGGAATGGTTTGAGTGTGCCATTTCACATTGGCAGAGCCCCTGAGGTGTCAAAGCAGCAGAATCCCCCATAAGTGACCCCATTTTACAAACTACACCTCTCAATGAATTCATCTAAGGGTGCAGTGATCATATTGACACCACAGATGTGTCACAGAATTTTATACAATTGGGCAATGAAGAAAAAATAGTTACATTTTTACCACAAATATTTTGTTTTAGTCCCAGATTTTACATTTCCACATGGGGAATCTGGTAAAAAAATGCCACCAAAATGTGTCACACAATTTCTGCTGAATGTGGTAATACCTCAAATGTGGTTGTACAGTACTGCTTAGCCACACGATGAGACTCGGGAGAGACGTAGCGCTATTTGCCTGCTTGAGCGCATATTTTCCTAGAATAGTTTGCGGACTCCATATACTGAGCCCCTAAGTGCTAGAAGAGCAGAACTCACCCTCAAGTGACCTCATTTTAGAAATGACACCCCTGCCAAACATGTGGATGCTAAATGTGGTTTAGACACACTTTGGGGCTCAGAAGGAAAGCGGATTTGAATTTGGGAGTGCAGAATTTGCTGAATTTCTTTTGGGGAGGCAAGGAGCCATTTTGCTTTTCCAGAGCCTTTGTACTACCAGTAACGTGGAAGCCCCCTATATTTACATTAACACATGACAGACCTGAGTGGGGGCTTTTTATGTGAAGCTTTGATTGGGAACATTTTATATAACATTTTGGATCACATTTATCCTGCGCTCTATGCTGAGCACTTACTTTGGGATTTCCATCTAAATCTCCGAATGACATGATTCAGATGAAACTCCCAAGGGATCCATTCACTATAATGAGATGAGGCAGCAGAGTTACTCTGGACTCCATCTGGACTCTGTTCAGCGTTGTCCTTTTCAGAGGTTCACAAAACTGTGGCTGACCGCGCTTTTATCTATTCCTAAAAAGACGGACATCGCTGGATCATAGGTCAGACGGCGTTCACAGTGCCTCCATCTGCTTTATTATAGGGAATCTTCCGCTGGGGATTCTGTCTGAATCACTTATTTCAGAGATTTACATGGAAATCCCGATGTAAGCGCTCAGCGCAGAGCGCAAGATATATGTGCGCAGGGCCTTACTGCGATCTTAGGGAGTCAGAATGAACAAATAAACAGCAGGTGAAGAATTGGTTTTATTTATCTTTTACATCGTTCCTCGTGTAGTATAAGTAGAGATGAGCGTTGTCCGACTCGAACTGTTCGCCAATCTCAAATTCAAGCTGTTTTGAGCGGTGTTCGAGCCGTTCGGCGAACACGAACGATTTGAAAAAAATCCGGCTGTTCGAGGTTATGTTCGATAACTGTTCGTGCACCAAAGTCAAATCAAATTTTTTCACAGTAATGCTGATAATCAATGTCAATACGCAGTTTGAGTGTACAGCGGGGCGGGGGGAGGGGCAGGGGATGGATCTCGGCAGAAATAATGAAGATCTCCATTTATTTTTCTCTTTCCAGCATTTACAGTGGGGAGGTGCAATCTGTCAGCCTATCAGCAGCGCACACACGGAGGGAACTGCTTTTTTTCACACAAGCAAGGGCATGTGTCATTGGCTGTGTATGTCACATGTCCTTGCCCTATAAGACCCAGCCATTTTCCCCGTCGCCACCATTTTCTCACTGCTGCAGCTGCGTGTTAGACGGCACCGCTGTTGCTGTGTGCGCTATACTTTCAGTGTTAATTTCAAGCCAATTTTCTCTGAAATATACAGATAGCTTGGGAGTAGGGAATAGTTGTGATTGCAGTCCTTTTGAGGACTAGGTTACAGCATTTCCTACGACTTTTAGCAGGCAGGTCTATGCTCTGAAATAGATAGGTTGGGAGTAGGGACTAATTGTAATTGCAGTCCTTTTGAGGACTAGGTTACAGCATTTCCAATGACTTTTATCAGGCAGGTCTGTGCTCTGAAATAGATAGGATGGGAGTAGGGACTAATTGTTATTGCTGTCCTATTGAAGACTATTTTACAGCATTTCCTAGGACTTTTTGCCAGGCAGGTCTGTGCCAGTGCTGTGCAAGTGTTTTTCACAGCATTTGGCTAAATTTAGCTAAGCAAATCCTTTTTGGCCTCTTGCAGTGTGTGTTAGTCAGTGGAGTAGCGTATCTGTGTTGCAAGCTACACCACCTATGTATAGAATACAATTTTTTTTACTGCACCTAGCCAAGTAAAACCTTTTGGGCATAGCATCATTCTATTAGGCCATCTATACTAAGCTCCACCAGCTTGCAAATTAGTATTAATTTTTATCTGCATCTAGCTCGGAAAATAATTTTGGTCATAGTAGCAGTGTGTGGGACTTATTCTTAGTCCATCTATACTAAGCTCCTCCAGCTTTCAAATTACAAATAATTTTTATCTGCATCTAGCTTGGAAAATAATTTTGGGCATAGTAGTAGTGTGTGGTACTCATTGTATTAGGCCATCTATACCAAGCTCCACCAGCTTTGAAATTAATAATAATTTTTAGCTGCATCTTGCCTGGAAAATAATTTTGGGCATAGTAGCAGTGTGTGGTACTCATTGTATTATGCCATCTATACCAAGCTCCACCAGCTTTCAAATTACTAATAATTTTTAGCTGCATCTTGCCTGGAAAATAATTTTGGGCATAGTAGCAGTGTGTGGCACTCATTGTATTAGCCCATCTATACCAAGCTCCACCAGTTTTGAAATTAATAATAATTTTTAGCTGCATCTTGCCTGGAAAATAATTTTGGGCATAGGAGCAGTGTGTGGTACTCATTGTATTAGGCCATCTATACCAAGCTCCACCAGTTTTGAAATTAATAATAATTTTTATCTGTATCTAGCTTGGAAAATAATTTTGGGCATAGTAGTAGTGTGTGGTACTCATTATATTAGGCCATCTATACCAAGCTCCACCAGCTTTCAAATTAATAATAATTTTTAGCTGCATCTTGCCTGGAAAATAATTTTGGGCATAGTAGCAGTGTGTGGTACTCATTGTATTATGCCATCTATACCAAGCTCCACCAGCTTTCAAATTACTAATAATTTTTAGCTGCATCTTGCCTGGAAAATAATTTTGGGCATAGTAGCAGTGTGTGGGACTCATTGTATTAGGCCATCTATACCAAGCTCCACCAGTTTTGAAATTAATAATAATTTTTAGCTGCATCTTGCCTGGAAAATAATTTTGGGCATAGGAGCAGTGTGTGGTACTCATTGTATTAGGCCATCTATACCAAGCTCCACCAGTTTTGAAATTAATAATAATTTTTAGCTGCATCTTGCCTGGAAAATAATTTTGGGCATAGTAGCAGTGTGTGGTACTCATTGTATTAGGCCATCTATACCAAGCTCCACCAGTTTTGAAATTAATAATAATTTTTAGCTGCATCTTGCCTGGAAAATAATTTTGGGCATAGGAGCAGTGTGTGGTACTCATTGTATTAGGCCATCTATACCAAGCTCCACCAGTTTTGAAATTAATAATAATTTTTAGCTGCATCTTGCCTGGAAAATAATTTTGGGCATAGTAGCAGTGTGTGGTACTCATTGTATTTGGCCATCTATACCAAGCTTCACCAGTTTTGAAATTAATAATAATTTTTAGCTGCATCTTGCCTGGAAAATAATTTTGGGCATATTAGCAGTGTGTGGTACTCATTCTATTAGGCCATCTATACTAAGCTCCACCAGCTTTCAAATTACTAATAATTTTCTGCCGCATCTTGCCTGGAAAATAATTTTGGTCATAATAGCAGTGTGTGGTACTCATTCTATTAGGCCATCTATACCAATCTCCACCAGTTATGAAATTAATAATAATTTTTAGCTGCATCTTGCCTGGAAAATAATTTTGGGCATAGAAGCAGTGTGTGGTACTCATTGTATTAGTCCATTTATACTAAGCTCCACCAGCTTTCAAATGACTAATAATTTTTAGCTGCATCTTGCCTGGAAAATAATTTTGGGCATAGTAGCAGTTTGTGGAAGTCATTGTATTAGGCCATCTATACCAAGCTCCACCAGTTTTGAAATTAATAATAATTTTTAGCTGCATCTTGCCTGGAAAATAATTTTGGGCATAGTAGCAGTGTGTGGGACTCATTGTATTAGGCCATCTATACCAAGCTCCACCAGCTTTGAAATTAATAATAATTTTAAGCTGCATCTTGCCTGTAAAATAATTTTGGGAATATTAGCAGTGTGTGGTACTCATTCTATTAGTCCATTTATACTAAGCTCCACCAGCTTGCAAATTACAAATAATTTTTATCTGCATCTAGCTCGGAAAATAATTTTGGGGTGGTAGAAGTGTGTGGGACTTATTCTTAGTCCATCTATACTAAGCTCCTACAGCTTGCAAATTACAAATAATTTTTATCTGCATCTAGCTGGGAAAATAATTTTGGGCTTGTAGCAGTGTGTGGGACTCATTCTATTAGTCCATCTATACTAAGCTCCACCACCTGTGTAAGTAATAAAATTGTTTTACTGCATCTAACCCAGCCAATCCTTTTGGGCTTATACCACAGTTTGGCCACTCAGCTCTGCTCGGTTCCCATCCATCATTTTTTTGTACAAACAACTCCAGAGTTGTCAATTAGTTAACCACCAAAATGAGTGGAAAAAGGCCTGCTGCTGGTGGAAAGGAGAATAGGCCTGTTGGGAAGGGAAAAAAAGGTTGTGTCCCTGGGGTGGGTGTTAAAGCAACAGTAACATCTGCAGAAGAAAGACCATCTTCCAGCCAAACTAAGATGTTTACTTCTTTTAGCAGACAATGTGATACGATCCCTTTCTTACGGCCATGCTAATCGCTACAAATTCCAGATGAGGCACAAAAACAGCAGGTGCGTCAACGGATATCAAATGCTCCTTTAAGTGGGCTCTCCTCCACCTCAACTTCAACATCACAAATACTCCAGTCCTCAGAGGTGTCACCCCAATCACACTTGCTTCCTCACAGCTCCCAAGTCTCCAGCTGCCTGTCTGACTATGGGGAAGAACAGATGATTGAGTCTGCATAGCTGTTTACTCATACTATAGCCTGGGAATCAGAGGTCGGCTCCAGAGCTTCTGTGAATCCAGACGAGGAAATGATCAGCACTGATGCCCAGAATCTCTATGAGTCGGATCCAGGACCAGACGCAGAAGGTTCTGACCATAATGTAGACCCTCGTTCCCAAACTGTAACTCCTGTTGGTGGAGACAATGAGGGAGACGATGATGAGACTCAAATACCTGATTGGAGCGACAACTTGAGTTTTTTGTCAGGGCAGGAAGAGGTTGGCTCTGAGGACCATGGGTGTGAGAACACACAGGGTGATGATGACGAGGTTGCAGATCCTACTTACTGTCATCCCTCAGTCAGTCAGTCAATGAGGTCAGCAGAGGATGTGGAGGAGGATGCTAGTGATGACGAGGTCAGGTTGCGCCTTCCTGGACAGAGACGTAGTACTGGAAGCACGTCAACAACTGCATCCTCAAACACAACTCTGCCTCCGACCACAAGTCGTGGTGGCTCTTCAGGTCGCATGGGTGCAAGCCTTGCATAGCCTGGGCATTTTTTCAGATCGATAAGGATTACCCAACTCGTGTTATCTATAACATTTGTCACCAAAAGCTAAGTAGAGGCCAAAAAATCCATAGTTTGAATACTTCATGCATGAACCGTCACATGGATATGAAGCATAAGTTGCAGTGGGAAGCTCACTGTGCTACAATGCGGCCTAGCGGGCCGGGCCAACCACTGTCTGCCCCATCTTGTGGATCCGCGGCCTCTTCATCCTCTGTGACTGGGGGGACAGCAGTCACACCTGTTTTGGGATGCAGACCTGCCACCTCTTTACCCGCAACAGCCAGCGTGATTGGCAGGTCATCATTTTCTTTGGAGGTGGAAACACCAGTAGGTGTTGAGCGCTCTCCGACATCGAGAGCACCACCTTTGGATCAAGGCAACTTAACATGTCCGCCTGCATCTTCCTCACAGACCGGCAGTTTGCCGGGGACACCCTTCTCAACCCCGTCTAAGCACAAACACCAGCCCTCGGTCCCTCAGATGTGGACAAGTAAAAGACCATTTCCTCCTAGCCATGAGAAAGCTAAGAGGTTGAATTTCACCATCTGCAAACTCTTGGCTACAGAAATCCTGCCTTTCCGCCTTGTGGACACAGAGGATTTTCGAGACCTTATGCCCGTCGCAGTGCCCCAGTACCAGATGCCCAGTCGGCAATACTTCTCAAAGAAAGGTGTGCCTGCGCTCCACCAGCATGTCGCACACAACATCACCGCTTCTTTGAGAAACTCTGTGTGTGACAGGGTGCATTTCACCACAATCACTTGGACGAGTAGGCATGGACAGGGGCGTTACACGTCGCTGACTGGGCACTGGGTAACTATGGTGACAGCAGGACAGGGGGCTGCTGTCCAAGTCTTGCCATCCCCACGAGTCGTGCGTCAATCCTCTTTATCTAGAAGTTCCTCCACTGCTTCTGCCTCCTCAACCTCCTCTCGGTCCTCCACCTGCACCCAAAGCCTGTCTGGTCATGCCACACGCTTTCTAACTGCGCAGAAGGGATCCTGCACACCTCCTTACTATGCTGGCAGCAGGGCTCAATGTCATCAGGCGGTTTTTACTTTGAAATGTCTGGGAAATGTGAGTCACACAGCTGAGGAGTTGTGGTCAGCTCTGCAGAACAAGTTTCATGAATGGCTGTCTCCACTGGACCTGAAACCAGGGAAGGCCTTGTGCGACAATGCTGCAAACATCGTTGTGGCCCTTCGCTAGGGCAATGTCACACACGTGCCTTGTATGGCTCACGTGTTGAACCTGGTTGTGCAGCAATTTTTAGCCCACTATCCCTGACTAGATGTCCTTCTGCAGAGGGCACGGTCGCTGCATGCTCACTTCCGCCGTTCGCATCCTGCAGCTCAGCGACTTACATCTCTACAGAAGTCGTTGGGCCTGCCACTTCACCGGCAAAAATGCGATGTGCCTACCCGGTGGAATTCAACTCTGCACATGTTGCAGCGACTGTGGCAGCACCGACAAGCCCTGGTGCAATACGTTCTGACATATAGCCTGGGCCAACGAGATCCAGAGGTGGGGCAAATCACGCTGGAGGAGTGGTCTCAGATCAGGGACCTATGCACCCTTCTGCACAGTTTTGAAATGGCGACGAAGATGTTTAGTGCTGACGATGCCATTATTAGCATGACTATTCCGGTGATTTACATGCTGGAGCACATGTTAAACAGAATTCGGAGTCAGGTGGTGCGACAAGAGGAGGTGGAGGAAGTAGAGGAGGAGAAGTTGTATGCGGAAGGGCTAACATCTGCAAGGTCCAGACGGTCGGCAGCACCAAGGCGGTGCGAGTTCGGGGGGAGAGGGCAGATTAAGGAAGCATGATTGTTACCTCGCCAACAACACAACAGGGACTTGGTGCTCCTGGATGCGCAAGACACATGAGTGCCTTCTTGCTGCACTACCTGCAACATGACCCTCGAATTGTCAGAATTCTAAATAATCCTGTCTACTGGGTTGCCACACTCTTAGATCCCCGGTACAAAAGTAAATTTGCCGAAATAATTCCTGCCATAGAAAGGGATTCACGCATGCAGGAGTATCAGCAGAGACTGTTGCAGAATCTTACATGTGCTTTTCCACAAAACACCAGTGGTGCATGTAGTGAATCTCACAGTTCTAACTTGCCAACCGTGAGACTGTTGAGTGTTCAGCACTCAAACTGTTACAGAAACACAGTATCTGCTGGTAACAGCAATTTTGCGGAATCATTTCACAGCTTTTTTAGCCCATCCTTTGCAAGGCCACAGGAGACAAGAAGTCTGACACATAGTCAACGCCTAGAGACGATGGTACAGGAGTATCTCCAAGTAAACATCGAAGCCATGACTGTGTCACTGGACCCTTGCTCTTTTTGGGCTTCCAATCTGGATAAATGGCCGGAGCTCGCCACTTACGCCTTGGAGATCTTGTCATGCCCTGCAGCCAGCGTTCTCTCTGAACGTGTGTTCAGCGCTGCTGGTGGTGTGCTGACAGATAAGCACACGCGGCTGTCCACTGAGAATGTAGACAGACTCACGTTCATAAAGATGAACAAATCATGGATCCGCAAGGACTTTTCTACCCCTGTGTCATCCTGGGGAGAGGAAAAGCTTGAGGATTTAGTAAAATCACCTCACCAACCATTTTAAGCTTTCAAATTACTAATAATTTTTAGCTGCGTCTTGTCTGGAAAATAATTTTGGGCCTGTAGCAGTGTGCGGTACTCATTCTATTATGCCATCTCTACTAAGCTCCACCAGCTTGCAAATTACTAATAATTTTAAGCTGCATCTTGTCTGGAAAATAATTTTGGGCTTGTAGCACTGTGCGGTACTCATTCTATTATGCCATCTCTACTAAGCTCCACCAGCTTGCAAATTACTAAGAATTTTTAGCTGCATCTTGTTGGGAAAATAATTTTGGGCATAGTGGCAGTGTGTGGTACTCATTCTAACCAACCGTTTTAAGCAACTCTGGGGCAATTGATGCCACTTAAGTGGTGTCTGTGCCACAAATTTTTGGAAAAAATGGAGACTCTTTTTGGAGTGCCCTTGCTTTGTTTTACATGACGTTGCCATCGTCAATTAGAGGTGGGTTGGGTCTCCCCCCCCCTTTTAACCGTAAGAAAATACATACACTATGGCTTGGGGTAACACAGATGGTTGAGTCAATCCAATCTACATCTCTCAATTGGTGCATATTAAAGATAATGTATCTCTTGCTAAATAGCTGGCACCTACTGATGGAAGTCTAGGTTAGGTCGTTTAAACATAAATGAATACTTGAAGAGAAAAAATGCGACCATATAAACCCAACACAATTATAAAAATTAACTTTTATTCATAAATAGTGTAAAAAGTTTACTTCATAATATAGGGTACAATGCAGAAATACAGAAAAACACATATCATGTAGAAAAAACCGTCTCACTGAAGGGACGATGCGATTCGCATATATAGGGGGCCTCGGCGCCACAGCAAAAACATATATATCTAGTCCTTCATCTGTTTGCCTTCTTCAGGGGGCGTCAGTGCGTTGGGGTGGGCGAGCGATCCACGTGGGGGATCCTTTGCATCACAGCCTGTGGCCCAGGTAATCCTCTTGATACAATACAGCACTTGCTCTTCATTCTATTTTGTATCTATCTATTCTTATACCGTGCATTCGACATATTGACAAGTACAGTCTAGGTGCTGGCACATGGCATTTTGCTAATACGGATCATGAGTCCCCCTTGAGGAATTTCTAAGTACTGCTTGTGATATGCACTGTTATATGGATACTACCATGGGTATTATACTGTGGCTATTTGTTAGTCCTCTGTATTGGTATAACAGATGAAGGACTAGATATATATGTTTTTGCTGTGGCGCCGAGGCCCCCTATATATGTGGATCGCATCGTCCCTTCAGTGAGACGTTTTTTTCTACATGATATGTGTTTTTCTGTATTTCTGCATTGTACCCTATATTATGAAGTAAACTTTTTACACTATTTATGAATAAAAGTTAATTTTTATAATTGTGTTGGGTTTATATGGTCGCATTTTTTCTCTTCAAGTATTCAGATGGTTGAGTCAGAAGAGCTGTTTACTCAGAGGTCTGCTTCAAAGCTTCAGTGTCTGCTAGTCAGCGTAGTAACCCAGCTGCGAAGCAAGCTGCACCGCCTCTGTATCTAATAATGATTTTTAAATTTTTCTAGCCTAGGCAGACTGTGGGGACCCCTATCCAAACCCAGACGCTCAGCCCCCTAACGCCCCCCTTTCATTGACAATACAATCATGTAACTCTTACAACTGGATGGGTGAGGATCGGTCACAGCTTTATTAACTGTTTATACTCATTCCATTAGAAATGCATTTTATTTCTAAAATAATTAAGCTTGTTGCAGCATGCCCTGTGTCTCCAGTCTCCACAACGGCAAGTTGGCCAACAAGTGTAACTCTCCAACATGTCCTTTCTATTTCCAGGCCACGGAGGATCCTGCTTACTCATATGCAGGACTCCGACCCCCATCCATCACTCTTCCACTCCGTCCTGGAGTCCTGACAGGAATATGTCCAGTCCAATATCCATTAAATGAACTCCGTCGGGCCGTATAAGGCCTGCTTTATCTCCTTCCAGTTGTCGGTGTCGTATCACTACACAGCCTCTGTCTCTTAAAAATTTTGCCATCCGAATATTTATTACCCGCCTTGTCCGTTCGATGGCCGTGATGTCTCACGCACCTTGCCATACCGTTCTCGGCACAATCTCTGACCATACTATAGTTAGTTTTGTGAAAAATTCTCTGAAGCGCTCAGTGTCTAGTTTCATTATTGCCATTAGTTATGCGCTCTTGTGATAAGCTATTTCGTTTCCCCCGACCTGTATAACTAAGATGCCCGGACCTCTTGCCTCTCTCCCTACCCTGATTACCTCCATTAGTACCTGTGGCCTTTGCAAGCCTCTAATACCTCTCCAGTTCAAATATGTGTTATGAAACTCCAATTTCCTCCCGCCTGGGCGGACTTTCACCCTTCTTTCTGCACAATATATATACAAGTTCTTAATCATTGCATAGCAAAAAAACAGCAAGGAAGTGGTATTTATATGTCATGTCCTGCTATGCACCTGTTCAAGGCTGAGTTAATCAGAAATTTAAACACACATACCATGTTAAAATCGTATAGCATAGAAACATTGCATATAAATGTAAATAATCAAAAAGAAAAAGTAAAGAAGAAAAAAGGAACATATATAATAATAATCACTAAATGATCACTCATAATGATACATCAAATCATATCTGATGTTTAAACCCGCTGGTACACGTGTATTTAAAGTATAAATCCACCAATTTTCTCTATTAAGGAGCTTTCTCCTATAATCATCCACCAAATCTCCACCAATCACCATGGCCCACGGAGGGGCCACCACAGTCAGTGAATTCTTCCTTATTTAGTATAGAGTCTACCAATACTTTGGGCGTATTAGCCCAGCTGCGAAGCAAGCTGCACCGCCTGTGTATCTAATGAGAATTTTTAACTGCATCTAGCCTAGGCAGACTCTCTGCATGTAACCCAGCCAATCATTTGATAGTATTGCTAGTAGCAGAGTCGCATGGGCTCTAAACCTTGCATAGCCTGTGCATTTTTCCCGATCACTAAGGATGACCCAGCTCATGTTGTCTGTAACATTTGTCATCAAAAGCTAAGAAGAGGCCAAAAAATTAATAGTTTGAGCACTTCATGCATGAACCGTCACATGGATATGAAGCATAAGTTGCAGTGCGAAACTCACTGTACTACAATGCGGCCTAGCGGGCCGGGACAACCACCATCTGCCCCACCTGTGTCATCCTGGGGGGACTAAAAGTTACTGCGTAGTCTTTTCCAAAAATTTGAGGGAATTACCACGGGAATGGTTTGGAAGAGGTATAAGAGTTTAGGTAGGACATTCATTTTTAATATACTTATTCTGTTGAACCAGGAAAAATCCTTCACCGTCCAAGAAGTAAGATCTTTATGGAGTTGTTCAATAAAGGGCTCAGAATTAAGATAAAATAGACGGGAGGGGTCTCTATGAATAGGAATTCCTAAGTATTTGATGCCCTGTGAGGGCCAGGCAAAGGGAAAGTTGGACTGGATGGAATCCTGTATGGATTTGGGGAGGGAGACATTGAGGGCCTCAGACTTCGCTGCATTGATTTTAAAATTTGACCATGTAACAAAGTGATCTATTTCAGCCATAACAGCAGGGATGGATATATGTGATTGAGTGATATATACTAGGACATCATCAGCAAATGCAGAGCACTTGTACTCGGTGCCTCCCACCTCAATCCACCTAATATTGGGGTTATCGCGAATTGATGAGAGCAGGTGCTCCATCGCTAGGATGTATAAGAGAGGGGACAGAGGACATCCCTGCCTTGTCCCATTGGTGATTATGAAAGGTGATGAAATTGTTCCATTTATCTTCAGCCTAGGTGACGTATTGAGATACAGGGGAGTGATTTTGGCTATAAAAGGGTCCCCTAGACCCCCTACCCCAATCTTTTGAAGAGAATAATATATGGCGTGCCAGGAGACTCTATGGAATGCTTTCTCAGCATCCAACGAGAGTATCTAATTACAAATTTTTAACTGCATCTAGCCCAGGCAATACTTTGGGCCTAGTAGCAGTGTCTGCTAGTCAGCGGAGTAGCCACCGCCTGTAGATCCAATTACAAATTTTTAACTGCATCTAGCTCAGGAAATAATTTGGACCTAGTAGCAGTGTCTGCTAGTCAGCGGATTATTCCACCTGTTAAGCAAGCTACACCACCTGTAGTTTGGACACTTAATTTTTTCAAAGGAAATGCTTTGGGCCCCCGGGACACTCAGTGAAGAGCATCGGGGAGGCACCCCAAGGCACAGGGGCTGGGACTGGCGGTAGGACGCCTTGCGGTGGACCGCTAAGCTCGATCCTTATAAAAGCTTTTTAACTGCAGCAGCTTTAGTGGACGCTGCTGGAGCTGGAATTCCCGTGGCTGCTGGCATCAGACTTGCCCTCCAATAGATCCTTGTAAAAGGATTTAAAGTGTACTCATTCAAATTACAGAGACAATTTAAATTAAAAAGCTTAGACCTGCCTCCACCGCAGGGGGGCTCGCTCGAACCACCAGCGGACAAGCACCAGTATTGGGAGAGAGGGGCTGGCCGCCAGGGTCCACCACAGCTCTGACACAAAACCGGCGACACGGAGGTCGCACGGGGAGGAACGGACTGGCTGTGTCAGCTTCGCACTTTTTTGGTTTTAGAAGGGCATGACATGCCTATATCTGTGTCTCCCCCTCCTTTTACTCCTCCACGTCTTTTCTTTTCGCATGACTATATGTACTTGTCACTTTTCCATGTGTTAGTTGTGTCTTCTGAGCAGTTTGTCAGCTTTTGGACACCTTTGAAGTGTTTTCTATGTGTTTTCTAAGAGTTTCTATGTGATTTTGTTTGCCTGCCATTGGTTTTAACGGTGTTCGACGGTGTTCGACGAACAGTTCGATGAACATACGGGTGTTCGACGAACCGAACCGAACTTGAACACTACGGGGGTGGCTCAACTCTAAGTACAAGTGATTAGGAGACTTTATACTTCGAGTCGGTGCGATTACAGCGATACCAGATTTATAACGGGTTTTTATGATTGACAGCTGTCACACACTAAAAATCACCATATTTTGAGAGCTATAACTTTTCCATATTTCGGCCGACAGAGTCATGTAAGGGCTTGTTTTTTGCGGGACAAGTTGATGTTTTTATTGTTACCATTTTCGGGCATGTGACACTTTTTTATTGCTTCCTAATCTGATTTTTGGGAGGCAGAATAAACAAAAACCAACAATTCAGTTTTTTTTATGCCATTCTGCGTGTGGTAAAACTGATAAGGCAGCTTTATTCTTCGGGTCAATAAGATTATAGCGATACCTCATTTATGTAATTTTTTAAAGGTTTTTGAGCTTTTACGTAATAAAAACTTTTATAGAAAAAATAATTATTTTTACATCTCTTTATTCTGAGAGCTATAACTTTTTTATTTTTCCACTGACGGAGCTGTATGGCGGCATATTTTTTGTGGGACAAGATGGCGTTTTCAGTTTTTTCTAGTGGTATGATGAAAAGGCATAGTTTCCCATGTTTTTTATTTCTTTTTTTACGCTATTCACTGAAGGGGTTAACTAGTGTGACACATTTATAGATCGGGTCGTTCCAGACGCAGCAATACTAAATATGTGTACTTTTTTTTTTTTTTTACATAAAAATGTGTATTTATTAGTGTAATATATTTTATTATTTTTTAACTTTTTTTTCAGATTTTTACATTTTTTTAACTTTTTTAAACTTTTTTTTACTGAGTCCCTCTATGGCCCTTTCACTTGTTTTCCTCTTTCCACAGATATAATGTATTGCAATGCACTAGCATTGCAGTGCATTATTACTATAGTGAAAGCTCTTGAGATCATGCTGTGAGCATGGTCTCAGAAGTTTTCCATAGCTTGGTGACCTGACAATTTCTGAATTGTGGAGATTTATAATTTATATAAAAAGGGCTTCATTGCTTGTTGCACACAAGCCTTGGTTTCAGGATTCTTGTTTACTAGCAAAATTAGGACAAAGCATATTAAAGTGAATCTGTCAGCAGGTTTTTGCTATGTAATTGAAGGACATCATGAGGTAGGGGCTGAGACAAAGATTTCAGGGATGTGTGACTTTTTAGGCTGCATGCGGTTGTTCCAATACTATGAATGTTTTATCACCAGAATATTATCACTGCCTGGACTAGAGCTTACGCGAGGTCTGGTCCAACCACACCCCCTTCTCTGATAAACAGCTAATCAAATAGCAGGCAAAACTTTTATATTTTGGTTTCGTCTTACTAGAGGACATTTCTCCAAAAAGTAATATCTTTGTCATGTGCAGTTGCAAACTGTAATCAGTCGTTTTTATGATGGTTTTGGAGCAGTTGCTTTTTCCTTGCAGAGCAGCATTTTAGGTTATGAAACGTTTTACTGTTGATATTATACAAACTTTTGTACCTATTTCCTCCATCATCTTCACAAGGCCGTATGCTGTTGCTCTTGGATTGATTTGCATTAATCACAATAAGTCACATTTATCTCTAATAGACATAAATTGCCTCCTTCCTGCATGGTATGATGACATCATTGTCACATATTGTATAAACTTTCATATTATCATTTGTGCACACTTGGACAATGCTCCCAAAGATGTAACTGACTTGTGCAAGTCCAAATTTTTTACTTAATGTCCTGACTGATTTGTAATGTTTGCTAAATGTATATTTACGACTAGTGATAAGCGAGCAAGCTCGCTACTGCTCGGTGCTTGCCCAAGCATCTCGAGACCCCTCCCTGCATGTTTGTCGCTCTTTTGAGCGCCAATTAACATGCAGGGATTGTCTGCCACACGCTGTAATGCTGCAGCCATGTTGGTTGTGGCATTACAGTTATTGGCTGGCCGCACAGCGTCATTAGGTCTATATCAGACCTAGCACCGCTATGCTCGTCACAGTCACTCTGGAATCAGACAGTATAGGGAGAGCTGCTGCTGAGCTAGGGAGAGATCTGCTTGTTTCTAGTTAGTGTAGGTATACCAGACTATATTAGAGACACATATCCATCTCAACTAACAGTCCTTCTGAGGACTAAACCAGCTGCAGAGATATCAGTGCTAGGCAGGCAGGGTACATAGCAGACTGCAGTGCATATAGCAAGAGGGTCCATTCCAGTTCTGTCTGCTGGTGCTTTTACAGATATTTGTAGAAATTGACGAAGGTCTTAGGGGCCAGGAATAATTTTTCCGTCACACGGATCACATATAATTGCGCTGAAAATATTGCCATTTCTGGCCTCCATTTAAATTTTGTTGCAGTGTGTCAGTGAACTGATTGACACGAGGTCGGCACTGTTAAAGATAGTTACCTACAGGACAGCTATTTAAAACTATGGTTTGTCTGTCACACAGATCACATATAAGTTTGCTCCAAATTCAGCCATTTGTAGTGAGCATGGAAGATATTGTCTTCCAATTAAAATGGCAAAAGCATGTGGCAAGGGACGGGGAACTGGATGTGATGGGCATGGTGCATACAGAGGACGAGGCTGTGGGCTAGCTGAAATTGTGCCACAACAAACACCCACATCTTCTCGCTCGACTTTCCTGTCCCAATTAATAGAGGACCACAGAACACCACTATTGAACACAGAGCAGTGTGAAAAGGTTATTGGTTGGATAGCAGATAATGCTTCCAGTCACTTAGCCACCACCACCACACTGTCTTCCACATGGTCAAATCTCAGTAGCCGTGAGTCTGAACCGCATATTCCTCACCCTGATCCTCCTTCCTCCCACCATGCCGAGTGCCCGGAAACAACTGATCTCACACTTGGACACTCTAAAGAGCTGTTCACTTTTCCATTTATAGATTCGGGCCTCTCGCCTGCTGTACTTGAGGCTGGGCAAGAAGAGATCGCAAGTAGCGATGCCCAAATATTTGAGCAGCCATGGTCATATGAAGGCAACGGTGGTAAAGTGTCACAAGAGGTGGACGATGATGTGACACAATTGCCAGAAAATCAGGAGGAGGACCAGGGTGCGGAAGTGGAAGACGAGGTGGTGGATGATATAGTAACTGACCCAACCTGTCAGGAGGACATGCAGAGCCAGGACAGCAGCACACAGGGGGAGGGAGGCAGAGCACTCCAACAAGCAGGAAGAAGCAGTGTGGTGGCCACAGTCAGAAGGCGGGCAACTGTTCCCCGTAACACCAACACTACGGACGTTGCCAGTACAACTATTAGGTCTTCCCGAGTCTGGTTGTTTTTTAAAGACTCTGGCAATAACCCCAAAAGGCCATTTGCACCACCTGCAAGGCCAGCATCAGCAGGGGTAGCAAAACTAGCAGCCTGACCACCACCAGCATGATCAGGCACATGGCAGCAAAGCACCCGACTTTGTGGGTTGAACCCCAGGGTCCAGGAACAGTGTCTGCAGGTAACACCACTGCTTGTTCTGCTGTTATGTGTGCAAGCCAACCCCCTGTCTATAATGTATGCGAAGATGCCTCCTGCCCTGCACCAGTCGTTGCACACTCTCAACTAGCTCCATCAGCAATCTCGTCCCAGCTCAGCGTTCAGTTGTCCATACCCCAGTCCTTGGAATGCAAGCGAAAATACGCAGCCAATGCCCCACAAGCCACACTACTAAATTCCCACATTTCGTGACTGGCTGCGCTCGAAATGTTGCCTTTTAGGCTCGTGGAGATGGAAGCTTTCCGCAACCTGATGGCGGCGGCCGTCCCTCAGTACTAGGTTGCCACTATTTCTCCCGGTGTGCCGTCCACGCATTACACAAGCTCGTGTTCCACAAATTTATCCATGCCCTCAACAATGCAGTTAGAGGAAAAGTCCACCTAACCATGGACACGTGGACAAGTGCTTGTGGGCAGGGATGGTACATCTCGCTGACAGCACAATGGGTTAACATAGTGGAAGCCGGGACCCAGTCGGACCTTGGGATGGAACACATCTTCCTGACGCCGGGGCCCTAGGTCAATCAGGGTTGCCCCCAGAGTTTACAGCTCCTGCACCTCCTCCTCCTCTTCAGCCTCCATCTCCGAAATGACCACATCAGTCACAAGCTGGAAGCACTGCAGCACTGCCTTGGCCAAGCGTCAACAGGCTGTGCTGAAGCTAATATGCTTAGGTGACAAAACGCACAATGCTGAAGAGTTGTGGACAGCTCTGAAAGAGAAGGCAGATCTGTGGTTCACATCGCTGAACCTACAGCCAGGCATGGTCGTGTGTGACAATGGCCCGGAACCTATGGCTGCTCTGAGGTGAGGCAAGCTCACACATGTACCATGCCTGGCCCATGTGCTTAACCTTTTGGTTCAGCGGTTTCTCAAAAGCTACCCGGAGCTGCCCGATCTGCTTGTCAAAGTACGCTGCCTGTGTGCCCATTTTAGAAAGTCAGCTACAGCTTCCGCCGCACTTGCCGTGACTCAGCAGCGTTTGCAGCTTCCAGCTCACTGACTGGTGTGTGATGTCCTCATGCACTGGAACTCTACACTGCAGATGTTGGGAAGGATTTGTGAGCAGAAGAGGGCAGTTGTTCACTACCAGCATCAATAAGGCTGTCAGTATTCTGTTCAGACTCCACACATAAGACCTCAGGAGTGGACATGAATGTCAGATATCTGTACCATCCTCCAAAACTTTGAGGATTCCACCAAGATGTTGAGCCGAGATGACGCCATAATTAGCATCACCATCCCACTTCTCTGTCTTCTGAAACGCTCTCTGCTCACAATCAAAGAGGATGCATTGCAGGCGGAGCACGATGAGATGGAGCAAGGAACCATACAGGGTGATTACACACATTCCAGCCTCATCTCATCCCAACGTGGATTGGGTGACAATGAGGAAGAGTACAAGAAGGAGGAGGAAGAACAGGAGATAGTTTCATGCGCTATAGACAGTATTACCTGCACAACTATCATACCGTCTGTTCAGTGTGGATGGCCTGAGGAGAGGGAGGAGGAGGAGAGCATGGTCAGTCATGGAAGGACACGGAAGTCTTGCCTGTTAGCAGTCTGGCATGCATTGCTGAGTTTATATTACGCTGCCTTTCCCGTGACCCTCGCATTCTCAAAATTTTGTCACGGAAGTCTTGCCTGTTAGCAGTCTGGCACGCATGGCTGAGTTTATATTATGCTGCCTTTCCCGTGACCCTTGCGTTCTCAAAATTTTGGGTGACAGTCATTACTGGTTAGTGTCACTTCTAGACCCACGCTACAAGGAGAACTTTATATCTCATATTCCTGAGGCGGACAGGTCTACAAAAATGGGTCAGTACTAGAGATGAGCGTTGTTCTACTCGAACTGTTCGCCAATCTCAAATTCGAGCTGTTTTGGGCGGTGTTCGAGCCGTTCGGCGAACACGAACAATTTGAGAAAAATTTGGCTGTTCGAGGTTATGTTCGATAACTGTTCGTGCACCAAAATCATAACTGGATTTTTTCTCAGTAATGATGAAAATTAATGTTAATACGCAGTTTGAGTGTACAGCGGGGTGGTGGGAGGGGCAGGGGATGGATCTCTGCAGGAACAATGAAGATCTCCATTTTTTTTTCTCTTTCCCGCATTTACAGTGGGGAGGTGCAATCTGTCAGCCTATCAGCAGTGCTTTTTTTCACACAAGCAAGGGCATGTGTCATTGGCAGTGCATGTCACATGTCCTTGCCCTATAAGACCAAGCCATTTTCCCCGTCGCCACCATTTTCTCACTGCTGCAGCTGCGTGTTAGACGGCACCGCTGTTGCTGTGTGCGCTATACCTTGTTAATTTCAAGCCAATTTTCGCACAAATATACAGATAGCTTGGGAGTAGGGAATAGTTGTAATTGCAGTCCTTTTAAGGACTAGGTTACAGCATTTCCTACGACTTTTATCAGGCAGGTCTGTGCTCTTAAATAGATAGGTTGTGGGAGTAAAGACTAATTGTAATTGGAGTCCTTTTCAGGACTAGGTTACATCAGTTCCTATCAGTTTTTGCCAGGCAGGTCTGTGCCAGTGCTGTGCAAGTTTTTTTCACAGCATTTGGCTGAATCTAGCAAAGCTAATCCTTTTTGGCCTATTGCAGAGTGTGTTAGTCAGTGGAGTAGCCTATCTGTGTTGCAAGATATACCACCTGTGTATAGAATACCAATTTTTTTACTGCACCTAGTGAAGTAAAATCTTTTGGGCATAGCATCATTCTATTAGTCCATCTATACTGACCTCCATCAGGTTGCAAACTGAATCTAATTTTTTTCTGCATCTAGCTCTGAAAAAATATTTGGCCTTCTAGCAGTGTGTCGGACTTTCTCTATTAGTCCATCTATACTGACCTCCATCAGGTTGCAAATTCAAAATAATTTTTATCTGCATCTACAGTACCTCTGAAAAAATATTTGGGCTTCTAGCTGTGTGTGGGACTTGTTGTATTAGTCCATCTATACTGACCTCCATCAGGTTGCAAACTGAATAAATTTTTTTCTGCATCTACCTCTGAAAAAATATTGGGCTTCTAGCTGTGTGTGGGACTTGTTGTATTAGTCCATCTATACTGACCTCCATCAGGTTGCAAACTGAATATATTTTTTTCTGCATCTACCTCTGAAAAAATATTGGGCTTCTAGCTGTGTGTGGGACTTGTTGTATTAGTCCATCTATACTGACCTCCATCAGGTTGCAAACTGAATATAATTTTTTTCTGCATCTAGCTCTGAAAAAATATTTGGCCTTCTAGTAGTGTGTCGGACTTTCTCTATTAGTCCATCTATACTGACCTCCATCAGGTTGCAAATTAAAAATAATTTTTATCTACATATACAGTACCTCTGAAAAAATATTTGGCCTTCTAGCAGTGTGTCGGACTTTCTCTATTAGTCCATCTATACTGACCTCCATCAGGTTGCAAATTCAAAATAATTTTTATCTGCATCTACAGTACCTCTGAAAAAATATTTGGGCTTCTAGCTGTGTGTGGGACTTCTTGTATTAGTCCATCTATACTGACCTCCATGAGGTTGCAAACTGAATATATTTTTTTCTGCATCTACCTGTGAAAAAATATTGGGCTTCTAGCTGTGTGTGGGTCTTGTTCTATTAATCCATCTATACAGACCTCCATCAGGTTGCAAACTGAATATAATTTTTTTCTGCATCTAGCTCTGAAAAAATATTTGGCCTTCTAGCAGTGTGTGGGACTTTCTCTATTAGTCCATCTATACTGACCTCCATCAGGTTGCAAATTCAAAATAATTTTTATCTGCATCTACAGTACCTCTGAAAAAATATTTGGGCTTCTAGCTGTGTGTGGGACTTGTTGTATTAGTCCATCTATACTGACCTCCATCAGGTTGCAAACTGAATATATTTTTTTCTGCATCTACCTCTGAAAAAATATTTGGGCTTCTAGCTGTGTGTGGGACTTGTTGTATTAGTCCATCTATACTGACCTCCATCAGGTTGCAATCTGAATATATTTTTTTCTGCATCTACCTCTGAAAAAATATTGGGCTTCTAGCTGTGTGTGGGACTTGTTGTATTAGTCCATCTATACTGACCTCCATCAGGTTGCAAACTGAATATAATTTTTTTCTGCATCTAGCTCTGAAAAAATATTTGGCCTTCTAGTAGTGTGTCGGACTTTCTCTATTAGTCCATCTATACTGACCTCCATCAGGTTGCAAATTAAAAATAATTTTTATCTGCATCTACAGTACCTCTGAAAAAATATTTGGCCTTCTAGCAGTGTGTCGGACTTTCTCTATTAGTCCATCTATACTGACCTCCATCAGGTTGCAAATTCAAAATAATTTTTATCTGCATCTACAGTACCTCTGAAAAAATATTTGGGCTTCTAGCTGTGTGTGGGACTTGTTGTATTAGTCCATCTATACTGACCTCCATCAGGTTGCAAACTGAATATATTTTTTTCTGCATCTACCTCTGAAAAAATATTGGGCTTCTAGCTGTGTGTGGGTCTTGTTCTATTAATCCATCTATACAGACCTCCATCAGGTTGCAAACTGAATAAAAATTTTTTCTGCATCTAGCTCTGAAAAAATATTTGGCCTTCTAGCAGTGTGTCGGACTTTCTCTATTAGTCCATCTATACTGACCTCCATCAGGTTGCAAATTCAAAATAATTTTTATCTGCATCTACAGTACCTCTGAAAAAATATTTGGGCTTCTAGCTGTGTGTGGGACTTGTTGTATTAGTCCATCTATACTGACCTCCATCAGGTTGCAAACTGAATATATTTTTTTCTGCATCTACCTCTGAAAAAATATTGGGCTTCTAGCTGTGTGTGGGACTTGTTGTATTAGTCCATCTATACTGACCTCCATCAGGTTGCAAACTGAATATATTTTTTTCTGCATCTACCTCTGAAAAAATATTGGGCTTCTAGCTGTGTGTGGGACTTGTTGTATTAGTCCATCTATACTGACCTCCATCAGGTTGCAAACTGAATATATTTTTTACTGCATCTACCTCTGAAAAAATATTGGGCTTCTAGCTGTGTGTGGGACTTGTTGTATTAGTCCATCTATACTGACCTCCATCAGGTTGCAAACTGAATATAATTTTTTTCTGCATCTAGCTCTGAAAAAATATTTGGCCTTCTAGTAGTGTGTCGGACTTTCTCTATTAGTCCATCTATACTGACCTCCATCAGGTTGCAAATTAAAAATAATTTTTATCTGCATCTACAGTACCTCTGAAAAAATATTTGGCCTTCTAGCAGTGTGTCGGACTTTCTCTATTAGTCCATCTATACTGACCTCCATCAGGTTGCAAATTCAAAATAATTTTTATCTGCATCTACAGTACCTCTGAAAAAATATTTGGGCTTCTAGCTGTGTGTGGGACTTGTTGTATTAGTCCATCTCTACTGACCTCCATCAGGTTGCGAACTGAATATATTTTTTTCTGCATCTACCTCTGAAAAAATATTGGGCTTCTAGCTGTGTGTGGGACTTGTTGTATTAGTCCATCTATACTGACCACCATCAGGTTGCAAACTGAATATATTTTTTTCTGCATCTACCTCTGAAAAAATATTGGGCTTCTAGCTGTGTGTGGGACTTGTTGTTTTAGTCCATCTATACAGACCTCCATCAGGTTGCAAACTGAATATATTTTTTTCTGCATCTACCTCTGAAAAAATATTGGGCTTCTAGCTGTGTGTGGGACTTGTTGTATTAGTCCATCTATACTGACCTCCATCAGGTTGCAAACTGAATATATTTTTTTCTGCATCTACCTCTGAAAAAATATTGGGCTTCTAGCTGTGTGTGGGACTTGTTGTATTAGTCCATCTATACTGACCTCCATCAGGTTGCAAATTGAATATAATTTTTTTCTGCATCTAACCCAGCCAATAGTTTTGGCCTAATACCACAGTTTGGCCACTCAGCTCTGCTCGGTTACCATCCATTGTTTTTTTGTGCAAACAACTCCAGAGTTGTGAATTAGTTAACCACCAAAATGAGTGGAAAAAGGCCTGCTGCTGGTGGAAAGGGGAATAGGCGTGTTGGGAAGGGGAAAAAAGGTTGTGTCCGTGGGGTAGGTGTTAAAGCAACAGTAACATCTGCAGAAGAAAGACCATCTTCCAGCCAAACTAAAATGTCTACTTCTTTTAGAGGACAATGTGATAAAATCCCTTTCTTACGGCCACGCCAATCGCTACAAATTCCAGATGAGGCACAAAAACAGCAGGTGCTTCAACGGATATCAAGTGCTCCTTTAAGTGGGCTCTCCTCCACATCAACTTCAACATCACAAATACTCCAGTCCTCAAAGGTGTCACCCAAATCGCACTTGCTTCCTCACAGCTCCCAAATCTCCAGCTGCCCGTCTGAGTATGAGGTAGAACAGATGGTTGAGTCTGCAGAGCTGTTTACTCATACTATAGCCTGGGAATCAGAGGTCGACTCCAGTGCTTCTGTGAATCCAGACGAGGAAATGATCTGCACTGATGCCCAGAATCTTTATGAGTCGGATCCAGGACCAGACGCAGAAGGTTCTGACCATAATGTAGACCCTCATTCCCAAACTGTAACTCCTGTTGGTGGAGACAATGAGGAAGACGATGATAAGACTCAAATACCTGATTGGAGCGACAACTTTAGTTTTATGTCAGGGCAGGAACAGGTTGGCTCTGAGGACGACGGGTGTGATAACACACAGGGTGATGATGATGAGGTTGGAGATCCCACTTACTGTCAACCCACAGTCAGCCAAGAGATGAGGTCAGCAGAGGAGGTGGAGGAAGATGCTAGTGACGACGAGGTCAGGTTGCGCCTTCCTGGACAGAGACGTAGTACTGGAAGCACGTCAACAACTGCATCCTCAAACACAACTCTGCCTCTCACCACAAGTCGTGGTGGCTCTTCAGGTCGCATGGGTGCTAAGCCTTGCATAGCCTGGGCATTTTTTCAGATCGATAAAGATGACCCAACTCGTGTTATCTGTAAGATTTGTCAGCAAAAGCTAAGTAGAGGCAAAAAAATACATAGTTTGAGTACTTCATGCATGAACCGGCACATGGACATGAAGCATAAGTTGCAGTGGGAAGCTCAGTGTGCTACAATGCGGCCTAGCCGGCCGGGCCAACCACCGTCTGCCATATCTTGTGCATCTGCGGCCTCTTCATCCTCTGTGACTGGGGGGACAGCAGTCACACCTGTTTTGGGGCGCAGACCTGCCACCTCTTTACCCGCAACAGCCAGCGTGATTGGCAGGTCATCATTTTCTTTGGAGGTGGTAACACCAGCTGGTGTTGAGCGCTGTCCGACATCGATAGCACCACCTTTGGATCAAGGCAACCTAACATGTCCGCCTGCATCTTCCTCACAGACCGGCAGTTTGCCGGGGACACCCTTATCAACCCCGTCTAAGCACAATAGCCAGCCCTCGGTCCCTCAGATGTGGACAAGTAAAAGACAATTTCCTCCTAGCCATGAGAAAGCTAAGAGGTTGAATTTCACCATCTGCAAGCTCTTGGCTACAGAAATGCTGCCTTTCCGCCTGGTGGACACAGAGGATTTTCGAGACCTTATGTCCGTCGCAGTGCCCCAGTACCAGATGCCCAGTCGGCACTACTTCTCAAAGAAAGGTGTGCCTGCGCTCCACCAGCATGTCGCACACAACATCACCGCTTCTTTGAGAAACTCTGTGTGTGACAGGGTGCATTTCACCACAGACACTTGGACGAGTAGGCATGGACAGGGGCGTTACATGTCGCTGACTGGTCACTGGGTAACTATGGTGACAGCCGGACAAGGGGCTGCTGTCCAAGTCTTGCCGTCCCCACGAGTTGTGCGTCAATCCTCTTTATGTCAAAGTTCCTCCACTGCTTCTGCCTCCTCAACCTCCTCTCGGTCTTCCACCTGCACCCAAAGCCTGTCTGTTCATGCCACAAGCTTTCTAACTGCGCAGAAGGGATCCTGCACACCTCCTTACTATGCTGGCAGTAGGGCTCAACGTCATCAGGCGGTTTTTACTTTGAAATGTCTGGGAAATGTGAGTCACACAGCTGAGGAGTTGTGGTCAGCTCTGGAGAACCAATTTCATGAATGGTTGTCTCCACTGGACCTGAAACCAGGGAAGGCCATGTGCGACAATGCTGCAAACCTGGGTGCGGCCCTTCGCCGGGGCAATGTCACACACGTGCCTTGTATGGCTCACGTGTTGAACCTGGTTGTCCAGCAATTTTTAGCCCACTATCCCAGACTAGATGGCCTTCTGCAGAGGGCACGGTCGCTGTGTGCTCACTTCCGCCGTTCGCATCCCGCAGCTCAGCGACTTACATCTCTACAGAAGTCGTTGGGCCTGCCACTTCACCGGCTAAAATGCGATGTGCCTACCCGGTGGAATTCAACTCTACACATGTTGCAGCGACTGTGGCAGCACCGACAAGCCCTGGTGCAATACGTTCTGACGTATAGCCTGGGCCAACGAGATTCAGAGGTGGGGCAAATCACGCTGGAGGAGTGGTCTCAGATCAGGGACCTATGCACCCTTCTGCACAGTTTTGAAATGGCGACGAAGATGTTTAGTGCTGACGATGCCATTATCAGCATGACTATTCCGGTGATGTACATGCTGGAGCACATGTTAAACAGAATTCGGAGTCAGGTGGTGGCACAAGAGGAGGTGGAGGAAGTAGAGGAGGAGGAGTTGTATGCGGAAGGGCTAACATCTGCAAGGTCCAGACGGTCGGCAGCACCAAGGCGGCAGGCATGTGAGGGTGGGGGAGATGGTTTTACCAGGGCGCATGGTAGCAGCCAAACTAGTGAGGAAGGTGCAGGAGCCCAGGAAGAAGTGGAGGACGAACTGATGGAAGACTCATCAGATGAGGGAGAACTTGATCACATTTCTGTTGTGCGAGGTTGGGGGGAGAGGACAGAGGAAGGAAGCATGATTGTTACCTCGCCACCAACACAACAGGGACTTGGTGCTCCTGGATGCGCAACACACATGAGTGCCTTCTTGCTGCACTACCTGCAACATGACCCTCGAATTGTGAGAATTAGAAATAATCCTGACTACTGGGTTGCCACACTGTTAGATCCCCGGTACAAAAGTAAATTTGCAGAAATTATTCCTGCCATAGAAAGGGATGCACGCATGCAGGAGTATCAGCAGAGACTGTTGCAGAATCTTACATGTGCTTTTCCACAAAATACCAGTGGTGCACGTAGTGAATCTCACAGTTCCAACTTGCCAACCGTGGGACCGTCAAGTGTTCAGCACTCAAACCGTAACAGAACCACTGTATCTGCTGGTAACATCAATTTTGTGGAATCATTTCACCACTTCTTTAGCCCATCCTTTGCAAGGCCACAGGAGACAAGAAGTCTGACACATAGTCAACGCCTAGAGACGATGGTACAGGAGTATCTCCAAGTAAACATTGAAGCCACGACTGTGTCACTGGACCCTTGCTCTTTTTGGGCTTCCAATCTGGATAAATGGCCGGAGCTAGCCACTTACGCCTTGGAGATCTTGTCATGCCCCGCAGCCAGCGTTCTGTCTGAACGTGTGTTCAGCGCTGCTGGTGGTGTGCTGACAGATAAGCGCACGCGGCTCTCCACTGATAATGTAGACAGACTCACGTTCATAAAGATGAACAAATCATGGATCCGAAACGACTTTTCTACCCCTTTGTCATCCTGGGGAGAGTAAAAGCTTGATGATTGGTTAAAATCACCCTACCAACCATTTTAAGCTTTCAAATTACTAATCATGTTTATCTGTATCTTGACTGGAAAATAATTTGGGCTTTGTAGCAGTGTGCAGCACTGATCCTATTAGGCCATCTATAATAAGCTCCACCAGATTTAAAATTAAAAATAATTTTTAGCTGCATCTAGCCCGGAAAATAATTTTGGGGCTCCGAGATGCGCAAGACACATAAGTGCCTTCTTGCTGCACTACCTGCAGCATGACCCTCATATTGTCAGAATTCGAAGTAATCATGACTACTGGGTTGCCACACTCTTAGATCCCCCAAACTTTTCGATCAACCTTTTCATTTTAATAAAGACCAAAAAAATGGTCATTTTTGAAATTATAAGCATTAGCAGGTTGTTAGAAACTGAAATCAAACAGTTTTCAACTCAAAACTTTATTCTAGGTGATGTTACATTTTCACATAGGACCCCTTGTTCGAAAGGAGATTCTGAACTCTCTCGTCCATTGAATTTGTCAGGTTTTGGATGGTTCCTGCTTCAATTGTTTTGCATGAGGACAGAATACCCTCCCAGAGCTGTTGCTTAGATGTGAACTGCCTCCCGCCATCATAGACACTCCTTTTAATGATGCTCCAAAGGTTCTGAATGGGGTAGAGGTCAGGGGAGCATGGGGGTCACACCATAAGTTTGTCCCCTTTTATGCCCATATCAGCCAGAGATGCAGATGTTTTATGTGCAGCATGAGATGGTGCATTATCATGCAGAAAAATGATCTTGCTGTGAAATACACGGTTCTTCTTCTTGAACCATGGCAGGAAGTGCTGTTTGAGAAAATCCACATACATTATGGAGTTCATCTTTAGCGCCTTCAGGGATCCTAAAGGGGCCGACAATCTCTCTCCCCATGATTCCAGCCCAAAACATTACTCCACCTCCTCCTTGTTGGCGCTGTAGCCGTGTTTGCGTGGGGTGTCCATCAACCAGCCATCCTCCACTCCATCCATCTGGACCATCGAGCGCTGCACGGCACTCATCCGTGAACAAAACAGTTTTGAAATCAGTCTTCATGTAATGTTTGGCCCACTGGAGCCGTTTCTGCTTGTGTGAAGTGGATAGAGGAGGTCGATAGGATGGCGTATGCACAGCTGCAAACCTCTGAAGGACCCTGCATCTTGTTGTTCGGGGGACGTTGGAGGCACCAGCAGCTTCAAAAACTTGTCTGCTGCTATGACAAGGCTTTCTTGCCGCTGCTCTTTTAACCTGACGTAATTGCCTGTAGGAAAGAGTCCTCAATTTGCCCTTATCAGCACGCACACGTGTGTACTGTGAATCAGCTACATACTTCTTGATTGCCAAGACACTTCATCCTGATCATCGCACAATGTTGATTGTAGTCATGCCTTGACCTAAACACTCCACAATTTGTTGCTTCTCAGCAGCCGACACATCCTTTTTCTTTCCCATTTTGGCAGAAAATGTAGGCTGCTTAATAATGTGAGAGAGCCTTCTTAAGTAGTCTTGCCTTTCATTGGACACACCTGCCAAACTAATTAGCACAGGTGTCTGCAATTGCTTACAGTGATATAAAGAGCCCTGACACACATCACCATCAATGAGTTTAACTGACAAACAAACAAATTCTTCCCTTATCACTGATAAACACTTTTTGCATAATAATTTGGAACGCAGTGTACATGTGCTTTTCCACAAAACACCAGTGGTTCACGTAGTGAATCTTACAGTTCTAACTTGCCAACCGTGGTCTGTATGGAATTGTTCAATAAAGGGCCCAAAATTAAGATAACATAGATGGGAGAGGTCTCTATGAATAGGAATTCCTAAGTATTTGATACCCTGTGAGGGCCAGGCAAAGGGAAAGTTGGACTGGATGGAATCCTATATGGATTTGGGGAGGGAGACATCGAGGGCCTCAGACTTCGCTGCATTGATTTTAAAATTTTACCATGTAACAAAGTGATCTATTTCAGCCATAACAGCAGGGATGGATATATGTGATTGAGTGATATATACTAGGACATCATCAGCAAATAGAGAGCACTTGTACTCGGTGCCTCCCACCTCAATCCACCTAATATTGGGGTTATGGCGAATTGATGAGAGCAGGTGCTCCGTCACTAGGATGTATAAGAGAGGGGACAGAGGACATCCCTGCCTTGTCCCATTGGTGATTGTGAAAGGTGATGAAAATGTTCTGACGCACCCCCTGGGCCTTGGGACACCCGGAGCCGGACCCTTTTTGGTGGATGCTGGTGGTTGTAGTCTTCGTGGCGGTGACCCGGTTCCGTGGCTCAGGGCGGTCAAACCAGTGGCGGAACTATTTATGTGGTTTTGATGTTTAAATGTCCGACTACGCCACCCGTGGATTGCGGTCAGAGTGAACCGCCGCTACAGGGCAGACCGCTGAGGCTGGTGTTGTGGGTGCAGCAGAGCGTAGCATAACTCCCCACGGGAGGAGTATAGCCTCAGGGCAGTGTATGCGGAGGATGGGGGTGATGGTGCAGGGCAGCAGCAGTAACGACACGGAGTCAGTGATGCAGTCCAGGGCCTTTACTCACAGTTCTTATTATCCAGACCACGTCTGCAGGTAACGGCTGCCCACGTCGTACTGTGCTCACCAGGTGAGGGGCTCAGACAACTCCCAGATAACTTTGGAGCACTTCACAGGACCCCCTTTGTGTGTCCTTTGTCTGGCCTTTCTTACCAACACTTCTGTCCGGCTGCCTCGGGCCTCCTCTTGGTAAACTTGGCGCCAGTTTCCCTGACCCTATGTGGTGCCTTCCTAGCGGGTGTAGCGAGGGGCTGCGCCACATAAAATGTCAGAGCCTCCGGTTTCTAGCTGAGGGTCGTTTCCTGCCTCCACTAGTTTGGGGACCGGTCTCCCCCTTTGGCCTGACCCCTCCACGCAGGTGGATTCGGGCGTGCGGTGGCGACTCGCCCGTCCGCACCCCTGGGATCCCTTCATTCCTCGTTCCTGGAGCCTTCTCCGCTCCTCTTCCTTCCTTCTCCCTCTTCCAGGCCTGGGCCTCTGTTACTAGGCCCGCCTCCGGAGCAGAGCTCATGCAGAGCCCCTGCTCCCTGCCACTTCTGCTCAGACTTCTCTGCACTGAACTAAGATGGTGCCCACCTTTTATACTCCCTTCTCAATGCACCCAGGAACTGCTTCCTCCCTGCTCCTGCACTACAGGGTTCCCCTTCCTCAGTGTTCCCTCCCCCCACTCCAGCCAGGGACAGGGACTGTCGTGCCCATCTCAGGGGCATATTGGTCGCCCTGCCCCACGGCAATGTGGTGTAATGCACGCAGGTGTCGGGTCCTGATCCACACTCCATCCTTACCTGAGAGTGAGATATCACACCTCTGGGTGAGGTGCAATACGTCTGTAGCAACCGAGCCCTCAGGGTGCTACAGTTCCATTTATCTTCAGCCTAGGTGACGTATTGCGATACAGGGCCGTAATTTTGGCTATAAAAGGGTCCCCTAGACCCCTACCCCAAGCTTTTTAAGAGAATCATATATGGCGTGCCAGGAGACTCTATGGAATGCTTTCTCAGCATCCAACGAGAGTATCTAATTACAAATTTTTAACTGCATCTAGCCCAGGAAATACTTTGTGCCTAGTAGTAGTGTCTGCTAGTCAGCGGATTATCCCGGCTGTTAAGCAAGCTACACCACCTGTAGTTTGGACACTTAATTTTTTCAAAGGAAATGCTTCGGGACCATGGGATACTTAGTGAAGAGCATCAGGAGGCACCCCAAGGCATAGGGGCTGGGACTGGCAGTAGGATGCCTTGCGGTGGACAGCCGAGCTCGATCCTTATAAAAGCTTTTTAACTGCAGCAGCTTTAGTGGACGCTACTGGAGCTGGAATTACCGCGGCTGCTGGCATGAGACTTGCCCTCCAATAGATCCTTGTAAATGGATTTAAAGTGTATTCATTCAAATTAGAGAGACAATTTAAATTAAAAAGCTTAGAGCTGCCTCCACCACAGGGGGGCTCGCTCGACCCACCAGCGGACAGGCACCAGTATTGGGAAAGGGGGGCTGGCCGTAAGGGTTCACCGCGGCTCTGGCACAAACCCGGCGACACGGAGGTGGCACGGGCAGGAGCGGACTGGCCGTGTCGGCTTCTCACTTTTTGGATTTTAGAAGGGCATGACATGCCTATATCTGTGTCTCCCCCTCCTTTTACTCCTCCACCTCTTTTCTTTTCGCATGACTATATGTACTTGTCACTTTTCCATGTGTAAGTTATGTCTTCTGAGCAGTTTGTCAGCTTTTGGACACCTTTTAAGGTGTTTTCTATGTGTTTCTATGTGTTTTTGTTTGCCTGCCATTGGTTTTAACGGTGTTCGAAGGTGTTCGACGAACAGTTCGACGAACAGTTCGGCGAACACACGGGTGTTCGACGAACCGAACCGAACTCGAACACTACGGGGGTGGCTCAACACTAGTCAGTACCAGAAGGCCCTCATTGTGGAACTATTTAAAAATTCCCATCTGAAAATGCTGGCGTCAGAGGTCACAGGTGGTTGGACAACCAAGGAGCACAGGCAAGAGAGACACAACTTCAATCCGGCAGAGGCAGGGGAACACTGTCAAAGTTCTGGGAGAGTTTTCTCAGCCCCTCCCATCGCACAGTCCCTGAGGCGCTGGGTACTCTCAAAGTTTGGGAAGATGCTGAGGGAGTACCTTGCCGACCGTACCAATGTCCTCTGTGATTCCTCTGTGCCTTATAATTATTGGGTATCCAAGCTGGACACGTGGAATGAACTGGCTCTCTTCGTCTTGGAGATCCTGGTCTGCCCTGTCGCTAGCGTTTTATCAGAGCGGGTTTTTAGTGCTGCTGGTGGAATTATAACTGATAAGCATATCTGCCTGTCAACTGAAAATGCTGACAGGCTGACTCTTATAAAAATGAACATGGGCTGGATTGGGCCACACATCTCAACACCACTGAATGATAGCAGCATAACATAAACTCAAATCTAGTGTCTTTTTTTGGGAGGTGTATTCCCATGCACCTTTTTACACTCACACATGGATAAGCACTTCCTGATTTTGGCTATTTGCTCTTGTCCTCCTCCTTCTCCTCATCGTCATCCTCCAAGACCATATCACCAGGGTGACCGTGGTCCATGATGCAACACCCGCATCATTTTTTTAAAGGATGTTTATGATACCCTTAAAAAATTTTTTTACACAGTATGTTCATGTATACCCCCCAGGGGTAAATGTTTATCAACCCATACACTTAGTGCACAGGCATTACAAGTATAGGAGACCCGCTCCTTTCTAATGGGAACATTTTTTTATGAGGCCCTCCTCCACGTCTTTTCCTAGGTGCATTGGAGTGCCTCCCAATTTTTGGCAGACCTTGCATTCACTGCATAGGCAAACACTATGGGAGACCCACTTCCTAATAATGGGAACATTTTTTCATGAGGCCCTCTACGTCTCTTTCAAGGGGCATTGGAGTGCCTCCCAATTTTTGGCAACCCTTGCATTCACTGCATAGGCCAACACTATGGGAGACCCACTTCCTAATAATGGGAACATTGTTTTCTGGAGGCCCTCTGACCTCCACGTCTCTTCCAAGGGGCAACGGAGTGCCTCCAAATTTTTGGCAACCCTTGTATTCACTGTATAGGCAAACACAATGGGAGACCCACTTCCTAATAATGGTAACATTGTTTTCAAGAGGCCCTCCTTTAAGTCTCTAAGAGATATTGGAGTGCATTCAAATTTTCAAAGGGGTATTGGGGTGCATCAAAATTTTGGGCAGACCTGCCACTCACTGCATACGCAATAACAGTATAGGAGATCCTCTCTTTAGCAATGGGAACAACAAAGCATAGCCGGCTGATGGCTCTCTAAGAATAGTGAGGGCCGACTGCTGGTCCTTTAAGAATAGTAAAGGCCGCCTGATGGCCCTATAAAAATAGGCTTTGTGACTTTCAGAGTCCCTCCTTCATAAATGAAACAGGATGTGCCTGATCATGTCTCACACTTCACATGGCCATATAAGGTTGTAAAATGTTAAAATGACATTTCCCGTTGAATGCATTTGTCACTGTTGAAAGCAATGCAAAAGTGCAAAAATGCATCAAAAACGCTACGTGTGAACATAGCCCAAGGTGTGGAGGAGCATTTTTGTTTTTGGTTATTTATTTTGCCTTATATACAAGTCATTACCCTGGTACCCTGGAAAGGATGTTCCTTAACATATTTCCCAGGAAAATCCATTTTGGTTTTGTTTTTGTATGTTTTATTGTGAGTCCATAAAAGTGGCGTAATACTTCTGACAACATTGTTGACAGCAGTGACCTGGGAGTCAGAAATGCTTTCAGGGGTCTTCGCCATGCTGTTCCCATATCATTTGATCACTGTTCTCATCAATTTGCGCAATTTTTAGGCCTCTGCAGACTGCCGGGGGAAGCCGCCTAAAAAAGTTTCACATAGACTTACATTGGGCTCATTGCTCGGCTCGAGCACCCGAGCATCCCAATTTGCTCGACCTGAGCATCGAGCACCGGAGCATTTTAGTGCTCGCCCATCACTATTTATGACGTCAACTGTATGCTTATGTATGGCTATAAAGTGGCATGTCAGACTCTTCCATCAGAGGAATTTGTCAGTAAATATTGGCGTTTGTGATGTAAGTAAAAAATTAATTATCATTATCATTATGTTATTAATTCTATTATCTAAGAAAATATTTATATATGCTGAGTCTGCTAAAATATTAATATTAGAGATGGAATGTTATGAAATTAGAGTTTGCCCTATTTTAAAATTTTTTCCCCAATTTTTTAGAGTGCTGGAACATGCTAGTTGATATCACAGTGAAGAAGCAATGTCTTATCAACAAACCATGAAAAAAAAATAGCCCTATTTTTGGAGTTTCATGTTTGTTTACCCTCAAGAGAGCGCAAGAGATGTGTGGGCATCTATCGACAGTGATGTATCAATAAGGCTTGGCAGGCAAAGAGATGTCTGGCAGTATAGTGCAAACAATGGCAGCCAGACAGCAGCAGTACAGTATAAATGATGCCTGGCTGAGCAAGACAATCAGCATTGGTGGCAGCAGAATCATTGGCATCAGCTATAGATGAATGAAAGTTGGCACTGATCCATATCTCATTGAAAAATGCATGGTTTTCCACACTTGTGGAGGATAACTTGATCTGTTTGGGCGTGATAAAGCCACCGGCTATGCTGAATCCTCTCTCTGACCGTACAATGGAAGCTGGATGTAGCATGCCCATAGCAAACTAAGCAACCTCTTATCAGTGATCCATTCTTCAGAACCAGATATCCATGAGATTGGAAGTCATGTTATTGGCCTGAGAAAGGCCAACTCAGTCTAGGAACAACTGAACCTGGTTGTTCATCTTTTGTGTCTCTGCTGAAATGCATCGGATTGTCTCATTAGCAGATAAATATCTGGTTCATCATGTCAAATCAACTCTAGCTGTTGCTGCTGCTTCTGCCTCGGCTACTTGTAGTCCAAATGTTGGCACATATGGGGAATATTTGTGCCTGCAGGGACCATGGAGAGATCTGCTGGTCAGTCTTGCAGTCAACAGGCAACCACTCTGCGAAAGCTTCATAGAGTAGGCCACACAACTTACTCTGGTAATAAGCCAATTTGAACTCCCTTTCGGAATCTGGAAAAAGTTCCTCCATTTTTCTTTTATAGTGAGAGCCAATGAGGGTCTAAAATCATGGCTATACAAGACTTATCCCTTTGCTTGATGTTAATAATATGCCTGTCATCCTAACAGAAAACAGCTTGCTATGCTCGCCAGCACGACCGAAGGCCCTGTTGGTTTATTTACTATCATTGGTTCAAGAGTATGTCATCATGGTCAGCTTTCTTGTCATTTTCACTTTGAATGTCAGCATTGTCTCCTGAATGTGACAACTCAATGTAACTCTCCACATACACTGCTGCTGCTTCTTTTTCCTCTTCCTCCTCCTCCACATCCTGCTGTATGTAACATGGAACTTGGTGTCCCCGACAGCCATAGGGCAGTGATGAATATGTAAAAGTTACTGTTCTTTCTCCTTCCCCTGTTGCATTCTGATGAGTGTTTTTTTTTCAAGATATAAATATTATACAATATATGAGGGGCACGTTATTGTTGAAGTCCCTGTTATCCCTACTGACAATTTTTGTAGTCTCTTCAAAGGGTGTCAGAACATGACACATGTCTGTCACCAGCAATTAATGGCATTTCTTTCACCATTTCACCATACTTTTTTTCCTGTTTTTATTACATTATATGTTAAAGTGAATGGAGTAATTAAAAACTGTAACTAATTAGATTATAATCTCAGATAAAATCTCAGATAAAACAAGATCTCATATGGCTATATCAACAGACAAATATAAAGTTTTGGCTCTTTAAATGGAAGAAAAAACAAAAGAGCAGTAATGAAAAATCACAAGGTTTTGCTAGGATTAAATTGAATTGTGCTTTCCCAATGTTTAGCTATCCATATACTGACTATATTCTAAATGTCTTCTAGGAAAATAATGTTTTTTCAGATGCACAGATTTATATTTTTAACCCCTAAAAATCTCCTTATTTAGGGGGTAACTCTTGTTCATTGCTGGAACCATCATGCTAGCGCAAGGAGATTTAGAGGCCAGATGATAATTCCCGGAAAAAATTTGCTCATCATATAGTGTAATGCTAGCGTATCCCAGCTTGGAAAATTTGGAGTGCCCTCACAATAAGAAACTGTATCCACTGGACCACTGTAAAAGGCCTTTCACCAACACAACCAGTACCGTGATCTGTACTGACTAGAGACAAGAACCCCAAAACAGCTGTCTTCAGATGTGTATATTTTCCTTTAAGAGAAGACTTTGGTTTGGCTAATTATAATGATCTTAAGTCATGTGGCAAGGCTAGTTAGAGGGTTGGACATTGACTTATAAGGTGACTGCCTTCAATGGGTGGCACTAGAGAACAAGCTTTCTTCCACTTTAGGAGAACCACTTAGATTGCAAAAGATCCATGTTTTACACATTATCCATTGAACTGCTTCACTTTTTCTAGTTGTGCTTGAGTGAACTTTTAAAGCCTTGCCATCAAAAGCTTTCATAAGCTCATTATCTAGTGTGGAGACCATTACGTTAGAGACAAGAACATTACTATATCTACTTACTGTCAGAAAAGTTTAATGTGACAATAATCACATAAAAGTCAACCAAAATGTTTGTAGGTTTGCCTTTAACCCTGTAACATAGCTGCAAAGTATCATTTTGAATGCTTTATGAATTAGATGAAGATTTTATCTATCTATGTATGTTTTTATACATCTAGCTTTATACATTAATCTGTCATAACTAGAGATTAGCGAATCTCTCAAAATTTGTTTTGTATAAATTTGCTCAATTCATATGGCAGATTACCTTTGGTCCAAATAAATTTTGTCCAAATCGAAAATGCCCTGAAAAGATGTTTATTTTGATCAGAAGTCACTCCAGATTCCAAAGGCTAATGAACAGAAGGGAAGTGTAATGGGGCCCTGTTTGTGGTCTCCTGCCAGCACAAAATAAGGCTTCCATATAGAGATGTTGCATTGACTACTCCGACTATCAGGTCCAAGGGGAGCTATGGCCTTCATAGGGATGATGACGTACATAAGGGCCCTGGGTTAAGTCCTCAAAGTAATCATGGGAAGATGGAGAGGACTGGCAGGAATAGTCAGGTTACCAGATCAGAAACAGGAGGCAAGACGAGGGGCAAAATCATAAGCCAGAAGAATCATCAAAATTTAGGCTGTGCCGCCCCAAGCTTCTGGTCCTGACTTCTCCTCCATCACGAGCTCCTTCCACAGAATTAATATGTGTCTGGTGACAGCAGTAGATGTTGAAGTAGCAGGTCTAGTTGGAGATCTGACAGGATCTTCCCTTTTAGGAGGGGCCTTCAAAAACTTGGGACCAAGTTTATCCAAGGAATAAAAGATGAAATCACATGATAAGGATGCCAGTATTGATGTTACTCGCCGGAACCCAGGATCGTTCCTCTACACCCAAAGCGCTCCAATGTATCAGATATTATAAAGACCCCCTCACCACATGAAAATCAATAACGTTCTGGACCTAAAACTCCATGTTGCCTTTGATTATTAAGGTAGGAGCATCTTTGACAGGGTGAATAGACAAACAATATGTCTTAAGCAGGGAATTGTGAAATACATTAGGTATCTTAAATGACTGAAGTAGTTTCACAAATGAAGCTGAAAAGTAGAAGCTTGACAAAAAGAACCTTAAAGGGGAATTAGCAAGTTCTTACATTTCTTTAATTAGTTAGCTTAAAAATAAGGATGTTTGCTATTGACTTGCTTTTTCAATTTGTTGTCATTCTTAGCAATAAGATCTTTTAACTTTCTTACTGTATAGCTTGTTTCCATGCACCACAGCTACTAGTGCCTGGCCGAGTGTACACAGTAGTTATATTCCAGGATAGGAGTTACAAGAACTCCTAGCATACCAGTCAGCTCTCTCCACCTCTATAAACAGCAGTGAGCTGCTCACCATCACCTCCTTATTTTGTATAGCAAAGTCATTTAACATCTCCGGAGCAACTGGAAATAATAAGGAAATTGCAAAGTTTTAACCCTTTCGCGCCAGAGCCTGTTTTCTCCTTCGTGACCAGGCCAATTTTTTTAATTCAGACCACTGTCACTTTATGAGGTAATAGCTCTGGAACGCTTCAACGGATCCCACTGATTCTGAGAATGTTTCTTTGTGATATCTAGTACTTCATGATAGCAGTAAAATTTCTTCGATATGTCTTGCATTTATTTGTGAAAAAATTGGAAATTTGGCAAAAATGTGGAAAATTTTGCAATTTTTAAACTTTGAATTTTCATGCCCTTAAATCAGAGAGATATGTCACACAAAATAGTTAATAAATAATATTTCCCACATGTCTCCTTTACATCAGCAAAATTTTGGAACAAAATTTTTTTTTGTTAAGAACTTATAGGGGTTAAAAGTTGACCAGCGATTTCTCATTTTTCCAACAAAATTTACAAAACCATTTTTTTAGGGACCACATCTTATTTGAAGTGACTTTGAGGGGCCGTTATGGCAGAAAATACCCAAAAGTGACACCATTCTAAAAACTGCACCCCTCAAGGTGCTCAAAACCACATTCAAGAAGTTTATTAACCCTTTATTTGCTTCACATGAATTTTTGGAACGTGCAAGAAAACAATGAACATTTAACTTTTTTTCACAAAAATGTTAATTTAGACTCCAATTTTTTTATTTTTGCAAGGGTAACAGTAAAAAATGGACTACCCAGTTTGTAGTGCAATTTCTTCTGATCACGCTGATACCCCATATGTGAGGGAAAACCATTGTTTGGTCGCATGGCAGGGTTCGGAAGGGAAGGAGCGCCATTTGACTTATTGAATGTAAAATTTGTTTGAAAAATTAGCGGACGCCATGTTGCGTTTGGGGATCCCCTGATGTGCCTAAACAGTGGAAACCCCCCACAAGTGACACCATTTTGGAAACTAGACCCCTTAGGGAACTTTTCTACCCTTTGGAACTTGGATCCGTGCACACCTGAATTTTTGAATAGGTGAACTGATTACTATTTTTCTTTGCTAAACAGTGGAAATCCCCCACAAGTGACACCATTTTGGAAACTAGACCCCTTAGGGAGCTTATCTAGATGTGTGATGAGCACCTTGAACACCCAGATGCTTCACAGAAGTTTATAATACTGAGCTGTAAAAATAAAATGTTCACATTTTTCCCACAAAAATGTTTTTCATCCCCCAATTTTGCATTATCATAAGGGTAACAGGAGAAATTGCACCATGAAATTTGTTGTGCAATTTCTCCTGAGTACGCCGATACCCCATATGTGGGGAAAAACCACTGTTTGGGCGCACTGCAGGGTTCAGAAGGGAAGGAGAGCTGTGAAAATAAAAAAAAATCTAACTTTTTCCATAAAAATGATCTTTTAGCCCTAATTGCTTTATTTTCACAAGGGTAATAGGAGAAAATGGACCCCAAAAACTGTCTTCCAATTTCTCCTGAGTACGCCAATACCCCAAATGTGGTGGAAAACTACTGCTTTGGCACACAGCAGGCGTTGGAAGAGAAAGGAGCGCTATGCTGACTGGGATAGGTTGCAGACGCCATGTCACATTTGAAGAGTCTCTGACATGCCGAAACAGCAGAAACCCCCACAAGTGACCCCATTTTGTAAGCTACACCTCTCAAGGAATTCATCTAGGGAAGTAGTGAGTATTTTTTAATTTTTGAATTTATACCTTCGAGCAGTGAAGAAAAAATAATTATATTTTTTACCACAAAAAAATTGTTTTAGCCTCAGATTTTACATTTTCACACAGGGCAATGGGTTAAGATGGTGCTGAAATGTGTCACACAATTTCTTCTAAACGTGGCCATATATACAGTACTGCTTAGCCATACGGAGAGACCCGGGAGGGACAGAGCGCTGTTTGACTCCTGGAGAAAAATTATTGTAGAAAAGTTTGCAGACTCCATATACACACCCCTTAAGTGCTAGAAGAGCAGAATACCCCCTCAAGTGACCCCATTTTGGAAATTATATCCCTTTGGGAATTTACCTACAGGTGTAGTGACGATTTTGACTCCATGGGTCTTTTCCAGAAACAAGCAGCAGTGGATGTTGCTGAGTGAAAATTTCAAACTGCCATTGAAGTGACCAGTACGCTGTAGTGACCAGTACATTGTGCCCTGCTCATGATTCTGGAGGCATGCACCAGTAAATTAGGCGGGCTCTCATCGCTACAGGAATGCCAAACATGTGGACCCTATATGTAGTTTAGGCACATTGTGGGGCTCAGAATTGAGGGAGGCATTTGGATTTAGGAGCACAAAATTTTCTGAATTTCTTTTGGGGTGCAAGGGCCATTTCACTTTTCCAGAGCCTTTGTGCTACCAGTAACGTGTAAGCCTCTTATATTTTCGTTAACAGATGAAGGAACTGAGTGGGGACTTGCTTTTATCGAGGACTGAGTTGAAGCTTTTATTGGGAACATTTTACATAACGTTTATCTGGCGCTCTAGGCTGAGCACTTATATCAGGGTTTCCATCTAAATCTCCAAGTGATGTAATTCAAATGAAACCCCCGTGGGATCCATTCACTATAATGAGGCAGCAGAGCTACTCTGGACTCCGTCTGGCCTCTGTTTAGCGGTGTCCTTTTTTTCAGAAGTGCACAAAACTGTGGCCAACCGCACTTTTATACACACCTAAAAAAACTGACACGGTGGGATCATAGGCCAAATGGTGTCCACGGTGCTTCCATCTGCTTCATTACAGGGAATCTTCCACCGGGGGTTCTGTCTGAATCACGTATTTCAGAGACTTACACTGAAACCCTGGTGCAAGTGCTCAGCGCAGAGCGCAGGATAATTGTGAGCTGCGCCATACCGCGATCTTTGGGAGACATATTAAACAAATCAGCAGCATGTGATGAATTGGTTTTATTTATTTTTTACGCCATTCCTTGTATGGTATAAGTGATTAGATGACTTTATTCTTCGGGTCGGTGTGGTTACAGCAATATCAGATTTATATCGGATTTTTATGTTTGGCAGCTGTCACACACTAAAAGATAGTTTTTGCATCGACATATTTTAAGTAGTGTTGAGCCACCCTTGTAGTGTTCGAGTTCGGTTCGGTTCTTCGAACACCCGTATGTTCGCCGAACTGTTCGTCGAACTGTTCGTCGAACACCTTCGAACACCATTAAAACCATTGGCAGGCAAACAAAAACACATAGAAACACATAGAAAACACCTTCAAAGTTGTCCAAAAGCTGACAAACTGCTCAGAAGACACAACTAACACATGGAAAAGTGACAAGTTCTTATAGTCATGCGAAAAGAAAAGAGGTGGAGGAGTAAAAGGAGGGGGAGACACAGATATAGGCATGTCATGCCCTTCTAAAACCAAAAAGTGCGAAGCCGACACGGCGAGTCCGTTCCTGCCCGTGCGACCTCCGTGTCGCCGGGTTTGTGCAAGAGCCGCGGTGGACCCCGACGGCCAGCCCCCCTATCTCAATACTGGTGCCTGTCCGCTGGTGGGTCGAGCGAGCCCCCCTGCGGTGGAGGCAGGTCTAATCTTTATAATTTAAATTGTCTCTCTAATTTTAATGAGTACACTTTAAATCCTTTTACCAGGATCTATTGAAGGGCATGTCTCATGCCAGCAGCCGAGGTTAATCCAGCTCCAGTAGCTTCCATTAAAGCTGCTGCAGTTAAAAAGCTTTTATAAGGATCGAGATGGCGGTCCACCGCAAGGCGTCCTACCACCAGTCCCAGCCCCTGTGCCTTGGGGTGCCTCCCCGATTCTCTTCACTGAGTGTCCTGGGGGCCCGAACCAATTCCTTTGAAAAAATTAAGTGTCCAAACTACAGGTGGCGTAGCTTGCTTAACAGCTGGGATAATCCACTGACTAGCAGACACTGCTACTAGGCACAAAGTATTTCCTGGGCTAGATGCAGTTAAAAATTTGTACTTAGATACTCTCGTTGGATACTGAGAAAGCATTCCATAGAGTCTCCTGGCTCACCATATATTATTCTCTTAAAAAGCTTGGGGTAGGGGTCTAGGGGACCCTTTTATAGGCAAAATCACGGCCCTGTATCGCAATACGTCACCTAGGCTGAAGATAAATGGAACATTTTCATCACCTTTCATAATCACCAATGGGACAAGGCAGGGATGTCCTCTGTCCCCTCTCTTATACATCCTAGTGATGGAGCACATGCTCTCATCAATTCGCCATAACCCCAATATTAGGTGGATTGAGGTGGGAGGCACCGAGTACAAGTGCTCTGCATTTGCTGATGATGTCCTAGTATATATCACTCAATCACATATATCCATCCCTGCTGTTATGGCTGAAATAGATCACTTTGCTTCATGGTCAAATTTTAAAATCAAAGCAGCGAAGTCTGAGGCCCTCGATTTCTCCCTCCCCAAATCCATACAGGATTCCATCCAGTCCAACTTTCCCTTTGCCTGTCCCTCACAGGGTATCAAATACTTAGGAATTCGTATTCATAGAGACCTCTCCCATCTATGTTATATTAATTTTGGGCCCTTTATTGAACAACTCCATACAGAACACGGTTGGCAAGTTAGAACTGTAAGATTCACTACGTGAACCACTGGTGTTTTGTGGAAAAGCACATGTACACTGTGTTCCGAATTATTATGTAAAAAAGTGTTTAGGAGTGATAAGGTAAGAATTTTTTTGTTTGTCAGTTAAACTCATTGATGGTGATGTGTGTCAGGGCTCTTTATATCACTGTAAGCAATTACAGACACCTGTGCTAATTAGTTTGGCAGGTGTGTCCGATGAAAGGCAAGACTACTTAAGAAGGCTGTCCCACATTATTAAGCAGCCTACATTTTCTGCCCAAAAGGGAAAGAAAAAGGATGTGTCGGCTGCTGAGAAGCAACAAATTGTGGAGTGTTTAGGTCAAGGCATGACTACAATCAACATTGCCAAGACACTTCATCCTGATCATCGCTCAATCAAGAAGTATGTAGCTGATTCACAGTACACATGTGTGCGTGCTGATAAGGCAAAATTGAGGACTCTTTCCTACAGGCAATTACATCAGGTTAAAAGAGCAGCGGCAAAAAAGCCTTGTCATAGCAGCAGACAAGTTTTTGAAGCTGCTGGTGCCTCCAACGTCCCCCGAACAACAAGATGCAGGGTCCTTCAGAGGTTTGCAGCTGTGCGTAAGCCATCCTGTCGACCTCCTCTATCCACTGTACACAAGCAGAAACGGCTCCAGTGGGCAAAACAATACATGAAGACTGACTTCAAAACTGCTTTGTTCACCGATGAGTGCCGTGCAACGCTCAATGGTCCAGATGGATGGAGTGGAGGATGGCTGGTTGATGGATACCCCATGCAAACACGGCTACAGCACCAACAAGGAGGAGGTGGAGTAATGTTTTGGGCTGGAATCATGGGAGAGAGATTGTCGGCCGCTTTAGGATCCCTGAAGGGGTAAAGATGAACTCCATAATGTATGTGGAGTTTCTCAAACAGCACTTCCCGCCATGGTTCAAGAAGAAGAACCGTGTATTCCGCAGCAAGATCATTTTCATGCATGATAATGCACCGTCTCATGCTGCACATAACACATCTGCATCTCTGGCTGATATGGGCATAAAAGGGGACAAACTTATGGTGTGACCCATCAAGGGTGCCTCAAGGGTCTGTCTTGGGCCCTATATTATTTAATATATTTATTAATGAACTAGTGGAAGGGTTGCATAGTAGAATAGCAATATTTGCAGATGATACTAAACTTTGTAAAGTAGTTAATACAGATGAGGATAGGGCACAGCTACAGGAGGATTTAGATAAATTGCGGAGTTGGGCCAAAAAATGGCAAATGGGGTTCAATGCCGATAAATGTAAGGTCATGCACATGGGAAAGAAAAACAGCAGTCACCCATACATATTAAATGGGAAACCGTTGGTGAAATCTGACATGGAGAAGGACCTGGGCGTCTTGGTTAACAGCAAATTAAATTGGAGTGCCCAGTGTCGGGCAGCAGCTGCGAAGGCAAATAGAGTCATGGCATGCATCAGAAGAGGAATAGGGGCATATGATGAGAACATTGTTCTTCCTCTGTATAAAGCGCTGGTAAGGCAGCACTTAGAATATTGTGCACAGTTCTGGACTCCGGTGCTCAGGAAAGACATATTGGAGCTAGAGAGGGTACAAAGGAGTGCGACTAAGGTAATAAAGGGAATGGAGGGACTAGAATACCCAGTGAGGTTGTCAAAATTAGGCCTATTTACGTTGGAAAAGAGAAGGCTTAGGGGAGACCTCATAAACATGTATAAATACATCAGGGGTAGTACAGAGATCTCTCCCATGACCTGTTTATACCAAGGATGGTGACAAAGACGAGGGGGCACACTATGCATCTGGAGGAAAGGAGGTTCCTGCATCAGCATAGAAGGGGATTCTTTACGGTCAGAGCCGTGAGACTCTGGAACTCTCTGGGAGAGGAAGTGGTGATGTCCAACTCACTTAATGAGTTCAAGAGAGGCCTGGACGCCTTTCTTGAGAACAATAAAATTACATCTTATGCTTAGTGATAGTTAATTAATCCAGGGATTTTATCTGACTGCCAGATTGGAGTCGGGAAGTGAATTTTTCCTCAATGATGTAAATTGGCCTATACCACATGGTTTTTTTTTGCCTTCCCCTGGATAAACGCTGCGGAATAGCTGCAGTGCACAAGAAATAGGCTGAACTGGATGGACGCTAGTCTTTTTTCGGCCTTATAAACTATGTGCTATGTACTATGTACTATGTACTATGCTCCCCTGACCTCAAACCCATTGAGAACTTCTGGAGCATCATCAAAAGGAGTGTCTATGATGGCAGGAGGCAGTTCACATCTAAGCAACAGCTCTGGGAGGGTATTCAGTCCTCATGCAAAACAATTCAAGCAGAAACCATCCAAAACCTGAAAAATTCAATGGACGAGAGAGTTCAGAAGCTCCTTTCGAACAAGGGGTCCTATGTGCAAATGTAACATCACCTAGAACAAAGTTTTGAGTTGAAAACTATTTGATTTCAGTTTCTAATAACCTGCTAATGCTTATAATATCAAAAATCACCATTTTTTTGTTCTTTATTAAAATGAAAAGGTTGATCGAAGAGTGTCAGGGATCTAAGAATGTGGCAACCCAGTAGTCAGGATTACTTCGAATTCTGACAATCTGAGTGTCATGTTGCAGGTAGTGCAGCAAGAAGGCACTCATGTGTCTTGCGCATCTAGGAGCCCCAAAATTATTTTCTGGGCTAGATGCAGCTAAAATTATTATTAATTTGAAAGCTGGTGGAGCTTAGTATAGATGGCCTAATAGAATCAGTACTGCAAACTGCTACAAGGCCCAAATTATTTTCCAGCCAAGATACAGATAAACATGATTAGTAATTTTAAATCTGGTGGAGTTTAGTATAGATGGCCTAATAGAATCAGTACTGCACACTGCTACAAGGCCCAAATTATTTTCCAGCCAAGATACAGATAAACATGATTAGTAGTTTTAAATCTGGAGGAGCTTAGTATAGATGGCCTAATAGAATCAGTACGGCACACTGCTACAAGGCCCAAATTATTTTCCAGCCAAGATACAGATAAACATGCTTAGTAATTTTAAATCTGATGGAGTTTAGTATAGATGGCCTAATAGAATCAGTACTGCACACTGCTACAAGGCCCAAATTATTTTCCAGCCAAGATACAGATAAACATGATTAGTAATTTGAAAGCTTAAAATGGTTGGTGAGATGATTTTAACAAATCATCAAGCTTTTACTCTCCCCAGGATGACACAGGGGTAGAAAAGTCGTTTCGGATCCATGATTTGTTCATCTTTATGAACGTGAGTCTGTCTACATTATCAGTGGAGAGCCGCGTGCGCTTATCTGTCAGCACATCACCAGCAGCGCTGAACACACGTTCAGACAGAACGCCGGCTGCGGGGCATGACAAGATCTCCAAGGCGTAAGTGGCGAGCTCCGGCCATTTATCCAGATTGGAAGCCCAAAAAGAGCAAGGGTCCAGTGACACAGTCATGGCTTCAATGTTTACTTGGAGATACTCCTGTACCATCGTCTCTAGGCATTGACTATGTGTCAGACTTCTTGTCTCCTGTGGCCTTGCAAAGGATGGGCTAAAAAAGTGGTGAAATGATTCCGCAAAATTGATGTTACCAGCAGATACTGTGTTTCTGTTACGTTTTGAGTGCTGAACACTTGACGGTCCCACGGTTGGCAAGTTGGAACTGTGAGATTCACTACGATCACCACTAGTGTTTTGGGGAAAAGCACATGTAAGACTCTGCAACAGTCTCTGCTGATACTCCTGCATGCGTGCATCTCTTTCTATGGCAGGAATAATTTCTGCAAATTTACATTTGCACCAGGGATCTAACAGTGTGGCAACCCAGTAGTCAGGATTATTTCTAATTCTCACAATTCGAGGGTCATGTTGCAGGTAGTGCAGCAAGAAGGCACTCATGTGTCTTGCGCATCCAGGAGCACCAAGTCCCTGTTGTGTTGGTGGCGAGGTAACAATCATGCTTCCTTCCTCTGCCCTCTCCCCCCAACCTCGCACAACAGAAATGTGATCAAGGTCTCCCTCATCTGATGAGTCTTCCATCTGTTCGTCCTCCACTTCTTCCTGGGCTCCTGCACCTTCCTCACTAGTTTGGCTGCTAACATGCGCCCTAGTAAAGCCATCTCCCCCACCCTCACATGCCTGCCGCCTTGGTACTGCCGACCGTCTGGACCTTGCAGATGTTAGCCCTTCTGCATACAACTCCTCCTCTACTTCCTCCACCTCCTCTTGTGCCACCACCTGACTCCAAATTCTGTTTAACATGTGCTCCAGTATGTAAATCACTGGAATAGTCATGCTGATAATGGCATCGTCTGCACTAAACATCTTCATCGCCATTTCATAACTGTGCAGAAGGGTGCATAGGTCCCTGAACTGAGACCACTCCTCCAGCGTGATTTGCCCCACCTCTGGATCTCGTTGGCCCAGGCTATACATCAGAACGTATTGCACCAGGGCTTGTCGGTGCTGCCACAGTCGCTGCAACATGTGCAGAGTTGAATTCCACCAGGTAGGCACATCGCATTTCAGCCGGTGAAGTGGCAGGCCCAACGACTTCTGTAAGATGTAAGTCGCTGAGCTGCGGGATGCGAACGGCGGAAGTGAGCACACAGCGACCGTGCCCTCTGCAGAAGGCCATCTTGTCTGGGATAGTGGGCTAAAAATTGCTGGAACACCAGGTTCAACACATGAGCCATACAAGGCACGTGTGTGACATTGCCCCGGCGAAGGGCCGCACCCAGGTTTGCAGCATTGTCGCACACGGCCTTCCCTGGTTTCAGGTCCAGTGGAGACAACCATTCATGAAACTGGTTCTCCACAGCTGACCACAACTCCTCAGCTGTGTGACTCACATTTCCCAGACATTTCAAAGTAAAAACTGCCTGATGACGTTGAGCCCTGCTGCCAGCATAGTAAGGAGGTGTGCAGGATCCCTTCTGCGCAGTTAGAAAGCTTGTGGCATGATTAGAAAGGCTTTTGGTGCAGGTGGAGGACCAAGAGGAGTTTGAGGAGGCAGAAACCGTGGAGGAACTTCGAGATAAAGAGGATTGACGCACAACTCGTGGGGATGGCAAGACTTGGACAGCAGCCCCTTGTCCTGCTGTCACCATAGTTACCCAGTGCCCAGTCAGCGACATGACACACCCCTGTCCATGCCTACTCGTCCAAGTGTCTGTGGTGAAATGCACCCTGTCACACACAGAGTTTCTCAAAGAAGCGGTGATGTTGTGTGCGACATGCTGGTGGAGCGCAGGCACACCTTTCTTTGAGAAGTAGTGCCAACTGGGCATCTGGTACTGGGGCACTGCGACGGACATAAGGTCTCGAAAATCCTCTGTGTCCACCAGGCAGAAAGGCAGCATTTCTGTAGCCAACAGCTTGCAGATGGTGAAATTCAACCTCTTAGCTTTCTCATGGCTAGGAGGAAATGGTCTTTTACTTGTCCACATCTGAGGGACCGAGGGCTGTTGTGCTTAGACGGGGTTGAGAAGGGTGTCCCCGGCAAACTGCCGGTCTGTGAGGAAGATGCAGGCGGACATGTTAGGTTGCCTTGATCCAAAGGTGGTGCTATCGATGTCGGACAGCGCTCAACACCAGCTGGTGTTTCCACCTCCAAAGAAAATGATGACCTGCCAATCACGCTGGCTGTTGCGGGTAAAGAGGTGGCAGGTCTGCGTCCCAAAACAGGTGTGACTGCTGTCCCCCCAGTCACAGAGGATGAAGAGGCCACGAATGCACAAGATGTGGCAGACGGTGGTTGGCCCGGCCGGCTAAGCTGCATTGTAGCACAGTGAGCTTCCCACTGCAACTTATGCTTCATATCCATGTGCCGGTTCATGCATGAAGTACTCAAACTATGCATTTTTTGGCCTCTACTTAGCTTTTGCTGACAAATGTTACAGATAACACGAGTTGGGTCATCTTTATCGATCTGAAAAAATGCCCAGGCTATGCAAGGCTTAGCACCCATGTGACCTGAAGAGCCACCACGACTTGTGGTCAGAGGCAGAGTTGTGTTTGAGGATGCAGTTGTTGACGTGCTTCCAGTACTACGTCTCTGTTCAGGAAGGCGCAACCTGACCTCGTCATCACTAGCATCCTCCTCCTCCTCCTCTGCTGACCTCATCACTTGGCTGACTGTGGGTTGACAGTAAGTGGGATCTCAAACCTCGTCATCATCACCCTGTGTGTTATTACTCTCGTCGTCCTCAGAGCCAACCTCTTCCTGCTCTGACAAAAAACTAAAGTTGTCGCTCCAATCAGGTATTTGAGTCTCATCATCGTCTTCCTCATTGTCTCCACCAACAGGAGTTACAGTTTTGGAACGAGGATCTACTTTATGGTCAGAACCTTCTGCGTCTGGTCCTGGATCAGACTCATAAAGATTCTGGGCATCAGTGCAGATCATTTCCTCGTCTGGATTCACAGAAGCTCTGGAGCCGACCTCTGATTCCCAGGCTATAGTATGAGTAAACAGCTCTGCAGAATCAACCATCTGTTCTACCCCATACTCAGACGGGCAGCTGGAGACTTGGGAGCTGTGAGGAAGCAAGTGCGATTGGGGTGGCACCTCTGAGGACTGGAGTATTTGTGATGTTGAAGTTGAGGTGGAGGAGAGCCCACTTAAAGGAGCACTTGATATCTGTTGAAGCACCTGCTGTTTTTGTGCCTCATCTGGAATTTGTAGCGATTGGCGTGGCCGAAAGAAAGGGATCTTATCACATTGTCCGCTAAAAGAAGTAGACATCTTAGTTTGGCTGGAAGATGGTCTTTCTTCTGCAGATGTTACTGTTGCTTTAACACCTACCCCACGGACACAGCCTTTTTCCACTCATTTTGGTGGTTAACTAATACACAACTCTGGAGTTGTGAAAACAATGGATGGGAACCGAGCAGAGCTTAGTGGCCAAACTGTGGTATTAGGCCAAAAGTATTGGCTGGGTTAGATGCAGATAAAAATTATATTGAATTTGCAACCTGGTGGAGGTTAGTATAGATGGACTAATAGAACAAGTCCTACACACTGCTACAAACCAAAATATTTTTTCAGAGCTAGATGCAGAAAAAAATTATATTCAATTTGCAACCTAGTGGAGGTTAGTATAGATGGACTAATAGAACAAGTCCCACACAGTGCTACAAGCCGAAATATTTTTTCAGAGCTAGATGTAGATAAAAATTATTTTGAATTTTAGATGGACTAATAGAATGATGCTATGCCCAAAAGGTTTTACTTCACTAGGTGCAGTAAAAAAATTGTATTCTATACACGTGTAGCTTGCAACACAGATAGGCTACTCCACTGACTAACACACACTGCAAGAGGCCAAAAAGAATTTGCGTTGCTAGATTTAGCCAAATGCTGTGAAAAAACTTGCACAGCACTAAAACAGACCTGCCTGGCAAAAAGTAATAGGAACTGATGTAACCTAGCCCTCAAAAGGACTGCAATTACAATTAGTCTTTACTCCCAACCTATCTATTTAAGAGCACAGACCTGCCTGATAAAAGTGATAGGAACTGATGTAACCTAGCCCTGAAAAGGACTGCAATTACAATTAGTCTTTACTCCCAACCTATCTGTTTAAGAGCACAGACCTGCCTGATAAAAGTCGCAGGAAATGATGTAACCTAGTCCTTAAAAGGACTGCAATCACAACTATTCCCTACTCCCAAGCTATCTGTAGATTTGTGCGAAAATTGGCTTGAAATTAACAAAGTATAGCGCACACAGCAACAGCGGTGCCGTCTAACACGCAGCTGCAGCAGTGAGAAAATGGTGGCGACGGGGAAAATGGCTGGGTCTTATAGGGCAAGGACATGTGCCATACACTGCCAATGACACATGCCCTTGCTTGTGTGTAAAAAAGCATTTCGCTCCGTGTGTGCGCTGCTGATAGGCTGACAGATTGCACCTCCCCACTGTAAATGCGGGAAAGAGAAAAAAAAATGGAGATCTTCATTATTTCTGCAGAGATCCATCCCCTTCCCCTCCCCCCGCCCCACTGTACACTCAAACTGCGTATTAACATTAATTTTCAGCATTACTGAGAAAAAATCCAGTTATGATTTTGGTGCACGAACAGTTATCGAACTTAACCTCGAACAGCCGAATTTTTTTCAAATTGTTCGTGTTTGCCGAACGGCTCGAACACCGCCCAAAACAGCTTGAATTTGTGATTGGCGAACAGTTCGAGTCGAACACCGCTCATCTCTAATTATGAGAGCTATAATTTTCCCTTTTTTCGGCCGACAGAGTAATGTAAGGTCTTGTTTGTTGCGGGACGAGTTGACGTTTTTATTGGTACTATTTTTGGGTATGTGACATTTTTTGGTCGCTTCCTATTCCGTTTTTTGGGAGGTAAAAATGAACAAAAAACAGCAATTTAGGATTTGTTTTTTGAGGTTTTTTTTTATGCCGTTCAGCATGTAGTAAAAGTGATAAGGCAGCGTTATTTTTCGGGTCAGTATGTTTACAGCGATACTACACGTATATTTTTTTTAATGTTTTGGCGCTTTTACACAATAAAACTATTTTATGGAAAAAATAATTTTTTTTGCATCACTTTATTCTGAGAGCTATAACGTTTAAATTTTTGGCTGATGGAGCTGTATGGGGGCTTTTTTTTTTGCAGGACAAGATGACGTTTTCATCGGTACCATTTTTATTTCCATTTGGCTTTTTGATCGCATTTTATTCCACCTTTTGTTTGGTGACATGATGAAAAAGTATTTTTTTGCTCCGTTTTTTATTTTTTTTTTTTACGGTGTGCACAGAAGCCGTTAATTAGTGTGACAGTTTTATAGATCGGGTTGTTCTGGATGTGACTATACCAAATAAGTGCACTTTTTTTGTTTTTGCATAAATATACTGATTTATTGGTTTAATATATATATATATATATATATATATATTTTTTTTTGTGATTTTTTTAACAGTTTGAAAACATTTTTAGACTTTTTTTTTACTTTTTTACTTAGTCCCTATATGGGACTTCAATTTTTAATTTTCTAATCACTGTTCTCATGCAATGCAAGAGACATATATTGCATTTCATGAGAGCTGACAGTTTTACACTGTCATATCTCCTGCTAGACTCAGCTGCTGGCTGAGCCTAGCAGGACACCATGGCAGACCCGGAGGTGGTCATGTGACCTCCAACTGCCATGACAACGCGAGATCCTATCAGCTATTACAGGGGCCATCGGAAAGGTGTCACGCTATCTCAGCGTACAGGGGGTCAGGGGCCTCAGCTGACCCTAAACGGGGGCCCTGACTAATCCCTCAACCTGGAGGTACTGTTAATGGTACAGAGGTCCAGGCCGCCAGCGTAACCCTAAACTCCTGAATATCCCTGAACCTCAGTAATCTAGTCCTGAGAAGGACCCCGATCACAACAAAGGGGAACAGGATAGAAAATGCCCAAAACACAGTACTAGACAACCGAGACAGTACAAGGGGAAAACCAAAAACCACCTTGCATACAAAAACTAACACCACAATTACAGAGGGAACAACAACTGGTTAGGAGATAAATGATAAAGGGAGGAAGGGAAGAAACCACACCGCATACTCCTCGCTCCGAACTCCACCTAACAACGATCCGCTCTGAAGGTCTGCAAGAAATGCTTTCACCGACAACTTCCCTATCAGACCAGCAGGTATTTGAAGGAATCCCAATACTGCAGCATTAACTGCAGCTGGGCGAGGCTGAGCCTCGTCAAGCACAGAGAGAGAGAATTAACTCCCTCACAACCAAAAAACACAAAGCACCAAAAACTCAGCTGCGAGAAGTCAGGCTGTGTAGTCGCGACGATCTTCGCGGCGACACACCCATGACAGTACCCCCCCTTCTACGAGGGGCCTCCGGACCCTCAGGGCCAGGTTTATTCGGGTGAGTCATGTGGAAGGCCTGAATTAACCGGTCTGCATTAATATCTGACGCAGGAACCCACATTCTCTCCTCAGGACCATACCTTTTCCAATGAACCAGGTACTGAAGGGACCGGCGACTAAAACGTGAATCGATGACTTTCGATACCTGAAACTCCAAATTTCCATTGACCACCACTGGAGGAGGAGGTAAAGGTGACGGTATCATTGGCGCCACATATCTATTAAGCAAAGATCTGTGGAACACGTTATGAATTTTAAACGTAGGGGGAGGTAAAGACGGAATGCCACCGGATTAATTATAGAACTGATCCTGTACGGCCCGATGAACCTGGGACCCAGTTTCCAGGAGGGAACCTTGAGTTTTATATTCTTGGTAGACAACCATACCCGATCGTTCACACTTAGGTCCGGACCAGACACTCTCCTCCTATCAGCCATACGTTTGTATCGGTTCCCCATAGTACTCAGATTATTCAGTACCCCTCTCCATACTGAAGCGAGTGATGATGAAAATCGCTCCTCCTCAGGAACCCCCGAAGAGCCCCCTCTACTGAAAGTACAAAACTGGGGGTGAAAACCATATGCCCCAAAAAACGGGGACTTACCAGTGGATTCGCTCCGCCTATTATTAAGAGCAAACTCCGCCAGAGGTAAGAAAGAAGCCCAGTCCTCCTGGTTCTCTGACACAAGACACCGGAGATATGTCTCCAAACTCTGGTTCAGACGTTCCGTCTAACCACTGGTCTGAGGATGAAAAGCCGATGAGAACGATAAATGCATCCCCCGCCGAGTACAAAAAGCCTTCCAGAATTTGGACACAAACTGAGACCCCCGATCCGACACCACATCGGAGGGTACCCCGTGAAGCCTCACAATCTCTCCAATGAACACCTGCACAAGAGTTTTAGCATTAGGAAGAGCAGGAAGAGCGATAAAATGTGCCAGCTTGTTGAACCTGTCTACTACAACGAGTATGACTGTTTTACCCGAGGACGGCGGGAGGTCCGTAATAAAGTCCATAGACAGATGAGTCCAAGGACGCTCCGGGATCTTCAAAGGTAAGAGGGCCCCAGACGGACGGGTATGTGGGGTCTTAGAGCGCGCACAAACCCCACAGGACGCAACAAAAGTTACCACCTCCTTATGTAAGTTAGGCCACCAAAACCGACGCGAGAGGAGATCCACAGTTGCTTTACTCCTTGGGTGTCCTGCCAAAGCTGATTTATGGTGTGCGTCGATCACCTTTTGTCGCAGATGATCTGGAACAAACAGTCTCCCTGGAGGTCCAACAGGGGCGTCCCCCTGAGCCTCCAATACCTCCTCCTCAAGCTCAGAGCATACTGCCGACACCACCACCCCCTCTTGAAGGATAGGAACCGGATCATCCGTATTCCCGGCCCCAGGGAAACTACGAGATAAGGCATCCGCCTTCACATTTTTTGACCCAGGACGATATGTAACGACAAAATTAAACCTGGTAAAAAACAACGACCACCTGGCTTGTCTGGGATTCAGACATTTTGCGGACTCCAGAGAAAGCAGGTTCTTGTGATCGGTGATGACGGTGACCGGATGGACTGCCCCCTCCAAAAAATGGCAACACTCCCCAAAAGCTAACTTAATAGCCAAGAGTTCCCTATTGCCGACATCGTAATTCCTCTCAGCGGACGACAATTTTTTGGAGAAAAAAGCCCACGGACGCCACTTACCAGGGGACGAACCTTGTGACAAAACTGCTCCCACCCCTACCTCAGAAGCGTCTACCTCTACAATGAACGGCTGTGACGCATCAGGTTGAATGAGTATGGGTGCTGAGGCAAAACATTTTTTCAAGGAGGAGAATGCTTGACAAGCCTTGTCAGATCACCTAGAAAAATCCGTCCCCTTTTTTGTCATGCCTGTGAGAGGTTTAACCATGGATGAGAAATTACGAATGAATTTCCGGTAATAATTAGCAAACCCCAGGAAACGTTGTAGTGCCTTAAGATTCTCTGGCAGATCCCACTCAAGAACTGCCCGCACTTTCCCTGGGTCCATACGAAAACCGGACGCTGACACCAGGAAACCTAAAAACTGGAGTTCCTGTACGGCGAACACACACTTCTCCCATTTGGCGTACAGTTTATTATCCCGCAAGATCTGTAACACCTGCCTAACATGCTCCTGATGAGACACAAGATCAGGCGAGTAAATTAAGATGTCATCCAGATATATGACCACAAACTGACCCACCAGGCGGCGAAAAATGTCATTAACAAAGTGTTGGAACACCGCCGGGGCATTAGTCAGACCGAATGGCATGACAAGGTTCTCATAATGCCCCTCCGGAGTGTTAAACGCCGTCTTCCACTCATCCCCCTCCTTTATCCTAATCAGATTGTACGCCCCCCTGAGATCCAACTTAGAGAACCATTTGGCGCCCACGATCAGATTAAAGAGATCGGGGATAAGTGGGAGTGAATACGGATCTTGGACCGTAATCCGATTAAGTTCACGGAAATCCAGGCAAGGGCGTAGGCCTCCATCTTTCTTCTTCACAAAGAAGAACCCCGCGGCCACCGGGGAAGATGAAGGTCTAATATGCCCCTTAGCCAGACTCTCAGAAATATAATCCTTCATGGCCTGCCTCTCCGGACCAGATAGGTTATACAACCTAGATTTAGGTAACTTGGCCCCAGGGAGCAATTTTACAGAACAGTCATACACGCGATGAGGAGGTAGTTCCTGACACCCTTTCTCCGAGAATACATCCTCAAAGTCCGCCAGAAATGGAGGTAAGACTAGTGTTGAGCCACCCCCGTAGTGTTCGGTTCGGTTCGGTTCGTCGAACACCGGGATGTTCGAGGAACTGTTCGTCGAACTGTTCGTCGAACACCTTAGAACACCGTCGAACACCGTTAAAACCAATGGCAGGCAAACAAAAACACATAGAAACACATAGAAAACACCTTCAAAGGTGTCCAAAAGCTGACAAACTGCTCAGAAGACGCTCTCTTTAAAAAAGCCGGCCGGCAATTCAGCAGCGGCATACACCGGTACCCGACAATTTAGACAAGAAGTAATAGAGCATCACACATAGATTAGATAGATAGAAACATGTCAGTCACATATATATGAAGTACAGTGACAGTGTTGCTTACTGTACTTGTCATTTAGTGTAAAGGATTTATTAAAAAAAATAATAGTGTTTTCGTGCACCGTCTCTTTAAAAAAGCCGGCCGGCAATTCAGCAGCGGGACCCGACAATTTATAACAGAAAGAATAGAGCATCACACATAGATAGATATAAACATGCCAATCACATATATAATAAGTACCGTGACAGTGTTGGTTACTGTACTTGTCATTTAGTGTAAAGGATTTATTTAAAAAAATAATAGTGTTTTCATGCACCGTCTCTTTAAAAAAGCCGGCCGGCAATTCAGCCTCGGTACCCGACAATTTAGAACAGAAAGATAGAGCATCACACATAGATTAGATAGATAGAAACATGTCAGTCACATATATATGAAGTACAGTGACAGTGTTGATCACTGTACTTGTCATTTAGTGTTAAAATAAAGGATTTATTAAAAAAAAAATTGGCGTGGGGTTCCCCGTAATTTTAGTCTCTAGCGGAGGTTAAGCAGACAGCTGGGGCAGATGTTTGAAGCCTGGGAAGGGGGTAATACCCACGGAGCTTCCCAGGCTACTAATATCAGCCCCCAGCTGAATACCTAGCCTTTACTAGCTATTAAAATGGGGGACCCCCAAAAAAAATGACGTGGGGTCCCCCCTATTTAAATAGCTAGCAAAGGCTAAGCAGACAGCTGGGGGCTGATATTAATAGCCCAGGCAGGGTGCCATGAATATTGGCCCCCTCCCAGGCTAGAAACACCAGCCGTCAGCTGTCCCAGAAATGGCGCATCCATAGGATGCGCCAATTCTGGCACGTAGCCTCGCTCTTCCCACTGCCCTGTAGCGGTGGCAGTGGGGTAATAGGGCTGGGGTTGATGTCAGCTTATAATGCCAGCTGACATCAAGCCCAGGTTAGTAATGGAGAGGCGTCTATAAGACACCCCCATTACTTACCCCATAGTGAAAGTTAAAAAAAAACACAAACACCCAGAATAAAGTCCTTTAATTGAAATAAAGACACAATTCTTTATTGTTCTAAATTAAACCATACTTACCATCACGCCCATTCCAGCTGAAGCCAACGATCTCCTGCAATAAAAGTAAAATAATAAACCAACATCATCCTTACCTTTCCATGGTTCCCACGACAGCTTCAGCTCTGCTACATCGAGATGACAGCCTGGACCGCAGCAGAAAGCTGCCATCCAGCCTGTCATCCCGCAGACACTGAGAAGCGCAGGCATGCTTGCGCTCCTCAGTGTCTCTCTGTGACGGCATAAAGATGAGACGAGTTCATGTCCAATGAACTCAGCTCACCTCATGCACGTCACTGACAGCGTGGGAGAATTCTCCTGCACTCAGCGCTACAGCGTGAGAATTTTTGTTCTAAATTAAACCATACTTACCATCACGCCCATTCCAGCTGAAGCCAACGATCTCCTGCAATAAAAGTAAAATAATAAACCAACATCATCCTTACCTTTCCATGGTTCCCACGACAGCTTCAGCTCTGCTACATCGAGATGACAGGCTGGACCGCAGCAGAAAGCTGCCATCCAGCCTGTCATCCCGCAGACACTGAGAAGCGCAGGCATGCTTGCGCTCCTCAGTGTCTGGCTGTGACGGCATAAAGATAAGCCGAGGTCATGTCCAATGAGCTCGGCTCACCTCATGCACGTCACTGACAGCGTGGGAGAATTCTCACGCTGAAGCGCTGAGTGCAGGAGAATTTTCCCACGCTGTCAGTGACGTGCATTAGGCTGATATTTAAATTTGGCGCACAAATCGGTGATTGGTCGCGGGCAGCGTCCGCGACCAATCAGCACAGTAGTGTTTAACTTTGGCGGCAAGATCAGTGATTGGTCGCGGTCAAGACGGCGACCAATCACCGATTTGTGCGGCACATTTAAATAGCGGCCGCAACCAATTGGATGTCAGCGCCGCTCCCCGGTCCTCCCTTCACGACCTAGCCGCATGGATGTCAGCGGCGCTGCCTGTGCGGATACTTCCGCTGCGAGAACCCGGGACATGAGCGGGCGCTCGGAGCAGAAGTATCCCGACCCGCAGCGCCGCTCCCCGGTCCTCCCTTCACACCCTAGCCGCTGATGTCCCCACAGTATCCGCATGGTGTTACAAAGGTCCGGACATTTGCGTTAAAAATCGCTGATTGGTCGCTGGCGCTGACCCTAGGGGTCCTGAGCCCTGCGGGACCACCGACCGTTTATAAACGTCCACGCTGCATTGGACGCTTATATACAGTGGGCGGTCGGGAAGCGGTTAAGCTGCTCAAGAGACAACTTGAGAATAATTCTTTAAGCTTGTTGCTTTTATTGGGCAACCACACCGTGTCCCGGACTCTTAAGCTTGGGCCACTAGATCATCACTTATTAGTTTTAACTACTAACGTCATGTTCGCTCTGACTTTTTTCTAGATGAACATAAATTTATCCACTATTTTTTTAGATTCCTGGATTTATGGTTTTGTATTATTAGAACCTGTGAATCTGATATCACACTAGGCAGATGAGATTAGGTGGGATTCATTATGAGTTCACCTTGTATATTTACTTTCTAATCAAGATATTAATTGTTTTTATTGTCGATTTGTTTTCCATGTCTTTTGTTCTATTTAATAAAAGTTTTGTATACGGTGATCCCATAGCTATTGCATACTTCTACTTATTTTTCCTTTATGTTCAAGTTGCAAATGACACTTCCATGGAATCAGGCTCTCTGTACCTTCATCATGCTGCTTTTAGAGTAAATAGCACAAACCTACTGAAAGATTCCCTATAACACTGAAGACATTGTTCAAGTGTCTGATTAATACATTCTGTCTGATCATTGGTTTCTGGGTGGTAGACAGAAAAAAACACAACTTAGTATTGATTTTATTACAGAATGCCTTTCAGTTAAAAACTGAGTACCCTAGTCGGACACAATGTTTTCTGTTTTACATTCAGAAGCACAATATATTTTATGAATAACTTATTTAAAGTTTTGGAGTGACACTCTTTACAAAAACTGTGAACCACCATCCAAGTTACAGTTTTCCCATCAGAGGATAGCAAATCAGTAATAAATTCTTTCAGCGTGGCACATGGACTTCAGCAGTAAGTTGAGAGTTCTATTAGGGCCTGGTGGTGTCCCCTTGGCTACAGCAAAGAGCTGATTACCTCTGCTAGACAGTGCACACACTCATGCACTGCGATTGGACGGCACCATAGTTTCCAGTCATGCTTGCCTCTGTGCCTGGACAGAGCCTGTGCCACCCAGAGCTTCTGGTACTGATGTCTACTACATCACCAGCGCCTAATGAATATGGTGGCACCAAGTGCAGAAGCAGGTCATATTGAGATACAAGAGGAGGAAAGGGGTTTAAAAATAGTGCAATTTTAAACTCACCTGCATTAGGCCCCCCCACCTCACCTATCCTGCTGACACAGCTTCCCACCAGGTCCTCCACTTGTTCCCTCTGATATTTGGATCTTCTGGTGCAGACCAAGCCTCATGTGATTGTTTGGGGCAAAACATACAATATTGAAATAAATAGCGTGTATCACACCCAACATGCCAGCCTTAAGACTAGTCAGTGCTGAAAGATCTTAATACCAAAGGGAGTGAGCAGAGGATTGGACAAGGAAACGTGGCGGTAGGATATGTGATATACTGGTCTAGGACAGATAAGCATACTCTGGCTCATCTAGCTTCTCTCTATTCACTACTATTGAGAGAAGCCAGATGAATCTAATTGTTACTGTCCGTGCGCACCAGGAATATTGGGGAGATGTTAAAGCATGTGCACAGCATGTTGTCATGCTTCGGCAGTCTGCAATCACATAGAATGACTGTCGACCTTACTCCCAAATATTTGCAACTATCTTTTAAAAACATTTCCTTCTTGTAATCCATTTAGAAGACCAAATATTTACTGTGCAGTTGCACTTTTATTTTGCTGTATGCTTTGGCAAAAATAGGATACATTTCTAAATGTAAAGCAAACTTAGCCTAACTCTTAGATGTAAATATTTTATACCTATATTATTCTCTATTAAAAATATAGTACAAAGTGTGATTTCCATATGATGGTTCTTTATTATGAGGCATAGTTTCTTTTACTAAACTTGACATTATATCCATTTTTCATGTAAATGTAATTCCCATCCTTTGAATACATGATGAATGTATTTGCCAGTGATATACCTTCTAACAAATGTTCGCACAGTATGACAGCTCAGACTCAGATGACAGTTGTTTTCTAAGACTAAATCTATCATTTCCGAAGGATCACAGCAGCATGGTTTCCGAATTCTTCATTCTTTGTATAATGCCAGCTTTCCTGCTGAGAAAATTATGAATACAATTCATTGAATCATTTAATTGTCTTTTCATGAACTTCACAGCATCATTTATACTGTTTTAAATGTGGTTTTTTGTAACATTTTAAGCCTTATTGCTAGTAAACCAACATAAAAAGTGTCATTTGAATTGTTTGAAATGATTAAAAAAAATGAATGCATAGTATCTATTTTAACAATTTTTTTGCCAATCATTATAAAAACTTATTTGCTAGCTGATTTAATAATCTTTATCTTTATGGAAGTGCACAATCTTTTTAAACAGCATAGTGATTCAGTGGTTGGTATTGTTGAAACAAAGGCAACATCTGCATGGAAACACTCAAAAAAATACATACTGTATTGGAGCGTGGAACTTAGATTATGAGGTACACTGTACAGAGTGAGTGGTGACAATAACTGACCAATAACTATATATTGTAAATTAATAATATATAATTAATGGCCCTGTCATTTTAACATTAACCTGACCAACAAATCTTTTAGTCACAGGACATTGTACAATGTATAGTGAAAAGTCATTTAATGGAACCTGTCATGTAAAAAAAATGCTATTAACCTGCACGCATGGGGTTAATCTGCAGATTAATAGCATTCTGACATCATGTGTCACCCGCACTGAGAGCCCCACTGCCAGGAATAAATTAACTTTATTCCCCCCAGCAGCTTCGCTCTTTCAGTGACCAGGGTGGCATCGGCACAGGTTAAGTCACCGCTCTGTGCATAGAGAGCGATGGCTGTAACCCCAGCCTGCATATATGCAGGGTAATAGCGTTATTTTACATGACAGGTTCCCTTTATTTTTTTAAGGCTCTATCTATATTGGGGATGAGCCATGAGCCATTTGCTGGAGGTAGAGTTTGGTATTTACTGAAATATGCCTCAGATTGAAGCCTCTAATGTGTACCACAAATGCAAGAAAAAATTGTTAGTAGTAACACACCGTTTGCTGCACTTTTTTATACAGGTAAAAAAAAGGTGCAATGATTTATACTTATATCCTGATAAAGAGAAAACAACTCTCTTTTTTTGCCTCTATCAATTAAATTGAGCCCTATGCATACGTTTTACATTATCTGAAACGAGCTTTTCCCTGCACATCCAAATGTCAAGTCTAAATGTAGTATAGACAATTCACAGATCTAGTCTTGCTCACACCTGAAAGTTTGCTGCAATTATATCAAGGCTAAAATTTTACCATGCTGATGCATTTTGGCAAAATTTACAGAGAATTTGTCACCAGGTTTTTGCAACCTACTTTAAAATCAACATAATGTAGAGACAAATACCCTGATTCCAGCAATGTATCACTTACTGGGCTACTTTCTGTAATTTTTATCAAATCACTGTTTTATCAGCAGGAGATTATCACTAGAGCACTAATAAACCTGCTTCTATTTAGATGTTCATATTCACAGGCTATTTATAACTTTAGGCTATTTATTCATTGATTGACAACTCGTTGCCTATGCATATTGTAGAAATAAAGTTGGCAATCAGAGATGTGGGCGGTGTTATACAGAGCTCAGGAGTCAGAGACCTGGTAAATGTGCAGCAGAAAATACAGTGATTTTATCAAAATGTGCATCAAACAGCGCAGTAAGTGATAAAATCAGGGTCTTTGCTCCTACATGATGCTGCTCTCATATGGGGTAGCAAGAATCTGGTCATAGATTCCCTCCAAAAGCAAACAAGAAAAATGCACTGCTTCCAATGTATTTAGTTTGATTAATTGTTATAGTGGTGATCCTACATGTTTAATGGTGTCAATCAATTGCTACTACTGTACATATCAGTAGATAACCTGTAGACTGAACATCTTGCTAATGGAAGGCTGACATATGGTCAATTAAGGTGTGGCAACCTCTTCTTGACTTAATTTCAGGTTTTCTTTTTCAGTATTTTTTGATTAATCCTTCTCGGTTGAATCTTTCATTCCTAAAATTGTACAGATTTACAAGTACTTCTTCTGAAAACCATATATTTTCACAATTTTTAAAGAACAAAGTTTTTAAGTCAATCAAACTAAGTTTCAACCAATACAATTTTGTAATAACATGCTGAAAATATTCTCAAATAGGGTACAAAAAGCTTTACTTCACATCATATTTCAGTTCTTTTCAGAATCTGCTGATGAAACTTTCTAAATTTGACTTTTCACTCCTACAATTTTACACACTGTAAGATGGCCGCTGGACATGTCCTTGAGAGGAGATATGTATTGCTGAGGTTGATAGCTTCAGTGATGTAAAACCAGGAAAGCATGCTCTAACACACATAGTGCTGAGAGTGTTAACAGGGCGTCTCAGGTCCAGTTTTTATGAGCAGTTCACATATCCCCATCCCAGGGCGTGTGTATAAAATGGAGACTGAGTGTCTCATTCAGTGTCTGTGGCTGGAAATGCGGAGACCTCCAGCGTGTCTGTGCTACAGGACACTGACTGTGAGCGGGCAAACCCAGAGTATTGTTTGGACTAGTTATTTTCCTGGTTTGTTACTTTGTGTCGGACAAGGCTGTCTTTTGTTTACCTTGCAAGTGCGGTTTATGAGGCCTGAATAAATCTGAATTGGACATTTTTTAAGAAACTGACTCCTGTGCCTACCTCAAAAGCAGCTGAGTGAGTACCAAACCCTACAATTGGTTCTAGAAACATGGACACAAATCCCAAGGGCTAGTGTGACTGCTACAGAAAACCGTTTATGTCCTGGGTGAAGGCCACTAGCCAGCAAGGGATGTCCGGCAGCATGGAGGAGCTGATTAACTTCTGGTGCAGACTAACCTCCAGCAGCAACAGCAGCAGTGGTAACAGCAGCAGGCGCAGCAGCAGCAGTGGCAACAGCAGCAACAGATGCAGCAAGTGCAGCACAAGCAGCAGATGGAGCTCCTGGCTAAGGTGATCCGTGGCAGGACAACCACCCCACCCGCAACTCCAGGTGATGACTCTCACGTGAGGAAAACGGTAAGAAGAGCATTACAAAAGATGACCCCAGGTGATGATGTCGAGGCATTCCTGACGGTCTTTGAGAGGGTGGCAGAGCGGGAGAAATTGCCTCTGGAGGAATGGGTAGATGTTTTGGCGCCATATTTAACAGGCGAGCCGCAGAAAGCCTATTATGACTTGGCCTTTTAGGATGCAAAAGAGGAAATCTTGGCGCGCTTTGGAGTGACTCTGACTGTCAGGGCGCAACGGGTGCACCACTGGGCCTATTGCAGTGACAAACCTCCCCGGTCCAAAATGTTCGACCTCCTACACCTGGTCCAAAAGTTGTTGCAACCTGAATCTTCCTCCCCAGCGCAGATGATGGAGAGGGTTGTCATGGACAGGTTCATACATTCCCTGCTGAGGTGGGTGCAAGCCTGGGTGGCCCAGGGAGATCCCTGTAATGCCGTTGACCTGGTGAGGCTGGTGGAAAGATACCAGGCGGTAGAGAGTTCCTTGGGGAAGCCATGGGTCATAGCGTCTGCATACTGGGATTCCCAAAAGGAGGTGGGCACCCTAATGAAGGGAACTAGAGCCACATCTGGGGGCATCCTAGAGTCCAGGAGGGGTCTGAGTTGCTGCCAAAGTTCCCCTCCTAAAGCATAGTATATTGGAGATGTCACACCCCAGGTCACATAGCCGCTCGTTGTCCCATGACCAATGAGCCAATGGACTGCAGCACAGGACGGCGCTGCTCGTACTTTGCATATCCTGCCTGGTGTGCTGTCCCTCAATTAGTCGAGGGACTGCATGCATGCCTTGTGTCAGTGAATGGAGTGCAAGTGACTGTTCTGTTAGACTCAGGGAGATTGTCATAGACACAAACTGTGGTGCCGAGTCCCTTGAGGTGGGCATAGTCCAGTACCTGTTGCACCCTGTTATAATAGGGTGGGACTTTGCCTTGTTTTGGGACTTGTGGGAGAAAGGGAGGAAGCCAGGTTGTCTGGACAACAACCAGGTCGCTCCTGAAGAAACCTCATCACAGGCTGCCACCGACATGTTTCCTTTTTGTGTACTTGTTGGGGATGAGGATGAGGGTGAGGCAGTATTCACGGAGGCCAACATCCCTGAGCTGGAGGTGTCGGGGGAAACTTTGGAACCGCCCAGCTCAGAGACTTGACTCTAAAAGGGGCGTTTGATAATGTCACTGTCCTTAATGGTGTTGCTCAAGAACCGGGGGCTGACACCCGATATCCACACTTTACTGTAAATGGGGAGTTACTATATTGGGTCACCAAGCTCAGAGGGGAGGTAATCAAGCAGTTACTAGTGCCAGGGTCGTACTGATGCAGGGTGTTAGATATAGCCTATACACATGTGTTGGGTGGTCATCTGGGGGTAGAGAAAATCCAGGAGAGGATCCTCCAGAGGTTCTATTGGCCCGGTTGTCACCGAGAAATTGTAAATTTTTGTATTTCATGTCCCACCTGCCAACTGACATGCCCGGTGGCCCATTTCTGGAGCCCCTTAGTACCGCTGTCAATCATTGAGGTTCCATTTGATCACATAGCCATGGATCTAGTGGGACCCTTGGTCAAATACACCAGAGGACATCAGTATATCCTGGGGGTACTGGACTCTGCTACATGGTATCCGGAGGCCGTGCCACTACATAACTCCTCTGCCAAATGTTTAGCCCGGGAGTTGGTCCACATCTTCTCTAGAATGGAGCTGCCTAAGGAGATCCTAACGGACCAAGGGACCCCATTTATATCAAGGGTGATGAGGGAGTTGTGCAAAACACTGTAAATCACACAACTCAGGACCTCATTCTACCACCCCCTGAAAAATGGCTTAGTGGAGAAGTTTAATAAACCTTTGAAGGCCATGTTAAAGAAGGTCATAGAGAAAGACGGCCGGGACTGTGACTGTCTACTGCTGTACCTTCTGTTCTTCATTAAAGAAGTCCCTCAGGCCTCTACTGGATTCTCCTAGTTTGAGCAGTTACATTGCCGACACCCACGCAGACTCCAGGACGTAGCAATAGAGACATGGGAGGAGGAGTCTACACCCTACAGGAGTGTAATCGAACATGTGGCCCAGATGCAAGAGAGGATTGCAGAGGTGATGCCCATTATGAAAGAACACCTCCTCAAAACACAAGAGGCACAGTCATAGGTGTCCAATAGATCAGCGAGGATGAGACACTTCAACCCTGGGGATTGGGTACTAGTGCTGGTACCTACGGTGGAGAGCAAATTCCTGGCCAAGTGGCAGGGCCCCTATGATGTGGTTGAAAAGGATGGTGACGTCAACTATAGGGTCCACCAACCAGGAAGAAGGAAGCCCTATCAGGTATACCATGTCAACCTCATTAAGCCATGGTGAGGCAGGGAGCCTGTGGAAGCTCCGTGTTTGGTAGCGAAGACTGAAACCAATGTGGAGGAAGTCAAGGAGGCCGAGCCGCTGTCACGTGCCCAGAAGCAACAATGCCGAGATTTTCTGCAGAGAAACAGGGACCTGTTCTTGGATCTACCGGGCTGTACTCAGGTCATAGAGCATGAGGTGCTTACGGAGCCTCATGTCCGAGTGAATATGAAGCCATATCAGATTCCTGAAGCCCGCCGAGAGGTAATCTTGAAGGAAGTGAAGCGCATGCTAAATCTGGGGGTCATCGAAGAGTCCAAGAGTGGCTGGTCCAACCCCATAGTCTTAGTACTGAATCAAGATGGAGAATGGCGGTTCTGCAATGACTAAAGGAAACTGAATGAGGTCTCTAAGTTTGATTCATACCCAATGCCCAGGTTGGATGAACTAATTGAAAGGCTAGGGCCAGCCAGGTACATTACCACCCTTCACCTCACAAAAGGGTATTGGCAGATTCCTATGTCCCAAGAGGCCAAGGAGAAGACGGCCTTTTCAAAACCAGATGGGTGTTTCCAATACACCAGGATGCCGTTTGTTTTGCAAGGAGCACCAGCTACCTTTCAGAGAGCCATGGACTGGATCCTAGCTCCCCACAAGAAGTATGCAGCAGCCTACCTGGATGATATAGTGATCTACAGTCAGGAGTGGGGTAGCCATCTGAGCAAAGTCCAGGCGATATTAGATGCTCTACAGAAGGTGAGATTTTCGATGAACCCGAATAAATGTGCCATGGGCATGGAGTAAGCCAGATATTTGGGCTATGTCATAGGTAGAGGAGTGATAAAGTCCCAAGTAAAGAAAATTGATGCGATCCGGGGTTGGCCACAACCTCTCACATAATAGCAGGTCAGAGCGTTTCCAGGCATCGTGTGCTACTACCTCCGGTTCATCCCTAACTTCGCCATGACAGCCGCCCCTTTGACAGACCTCCTTAAGGGGACAAAACTGGCTATGGCCAAGTGGTCTCCAGAAACCGTGACGGCCTTCCAGGAACTCAAGCAAGCCCTGTGTAAACAGCCGGTGTTGGTGGCACCGGATTTCTCAAAGGAGTTTGTGGTCCAGACGGACGCATCAGATGTCGGGCTGGGTGCTGTCCTTTGACAAGAGATGAACGGCGAAGAGCACCCCATAATGTATTTAAGCTGGACGCTGGTGTCTTGTGAGAGAAATTACTCCATAGTGGAGAAGGAGTGTTTGGCCATCAAGTGGGTGCTGGACACCCTAAGATACTAGCTCTTAGGCAGGAAGTTTAGGCTGGTGTCAGACTATGCCCCACTAAGGAGGATGAGTGAGAAGAAGGGGAACAATGCTCGAGTGTCTAGGTTGTTTCTAGCTCTTCAGGAGTTCAGCTTCCAGGTAGAGCATAGGCCTGGGAAGCTGCATGGCAATGCTGACGCATTCTCAAGGGTCCACTTTATGTTAGCCGAAAGTGACAAGCCCCCCGGCTTTGGGCAGAGAGGGGGTATGTAAGATGGCTACTAGACATGTCCTTTAGGGGAGATATGTATCGCTGAGGTTTGTAGCTTCAGTGATGTAAAACCAGGAAAGCAGGCATATCAGGGCCGGTTTTTGCGAGCAGTCATAAGAGACAGGAGGGATTGGCTGCTCACATATCCCCACCCCAGGGCGTGTATATAAAATGGAGACCGATTGTCTCATTCATTGTCTGTGGATGGACGTGTGGAGATCTCCAGCGCGTCTGTGTTACAGGACACTGACTGTGAGCGGGCAAACCCGCAGTATTGTGTGGACTAGTTATTTTCCTGGTTTGTTACTTTGTGCCGGACAAGGCTGTCTTTTGTTTACCTTGCAAGTGCGGTTTATGAGACCTGAATAAACCTGCCTAGGACATTTTTTAAGAAACTGACTCCTATGCCTACCTCAAAAGCAGCTGAGTGAGTACCAAACCCTACAACATTTACATTTATCTGATCTGGAACACACAGTCCTCAACATAGAAATTGGAACAGGAAGAAGGAAAGTCATGGAATTATGGAAATCACAAGATCAAAATTTTCAAAACATCTCAATTTTCAGTGAGCGAGATGTGCAGAAATATACGTACTAACACAATTGGGCATGCTGTCAATAAGGTTATTAAAGGTTGTCTAAGGAATATTCTACCATGCTGAATGCATTTGAGCATGCAAATCATCAAGATCTCTTGCTGGCAGCTGCCTTTGCAATTGATAGCCAAAGCCTATGATGTCCTAAATGTGCTCGATAGGATAAAGTCCAGAGTTGTTTAAAGCAACGGTGGAACATTTATACCACACACACTGCTGACAGTATCACAAGCAACATGCAGCCTGTTCTTTTTATGTTGGAAAATGTCCATACCACTGGTTCCACAACTAAATAAATGCAACACTGAGCTATGAGTGTACCTGGGATGAAGACTAAATGGATCCGGTTATTGTACCATATGCCCCTATACACCATAATCCCAGCAGCAGGACTGGTGTGATGTGTCCTTGTGAAGGCCTTTTTAAAGTGTTGAGCCTTCATCAAATTCAAAGAAGAGCACATAGTGATTCATTCTGTACTGCAAGTGAAATTAAAGGTCACATACCAAGCGCAAGTGTCAGCCACTGTCTATACAATCCACCAGAAAGCATTTGCATGCCATTGGGCTATGAGCCAGACATTAAACTACAAGTGTTTCATCCTGGTCAGTGATGAGTTCTGGATTTGTCTGGATGCAATGATAGCCAGAGATTGGTCTGGAGACTGTGAAGGTATTGCGATGTAGAGGTTTTCATGAGGGAATGTGAAAGTGTCAACAGGACAATGCCAGGCCGCATGTTTCTCATGCTTCTTTGAGCAGCAGGAATGGCCTAAACAAGTTACCATGACCTATAGCATCTCTGCATTTGTCTCTCATCGAGCAAATCTGGTGAAAAGATGTAGTTTAGGTGGTGCTCAGATGGTAGAACAGAAAGTGGTGGGTGAAGAGTTAACTTCACCTGTGGGACAGGAGAAGGCACCAGGAAAGATCTCGCTGAGGGAAGGAGAGGATTAACAACTGATAGAAGAAATGGTGAGATGTCAGTGCGCTACCTGGTAAAAAGGAACAATACTCAGTGAATTATGAGTTACCGTTATTGTAAATCCATGGTACACAGATCACAAACCGATTTTCGGCTCCAAGCCTTCGTCAAGTGACTATCAAGAAAATCTTGGATGTCATTGGTCGGCAATTGCAAAGGGAGCGGCCAGCAGCAAATCCTCATGATTTGCATGTTCAAGTGCATTCAGAGTGACTGAACATTCCTCAGACAGCTATTAATAACTTCATTGATAGCATGCGAAGGTGTGTAAGTGTGTGTATTTCTGCACGTGTCACTCATACTCACACTTACATTCTATTTTTTCATCATTTCGTGACCTTTGGTCACACAATCCAATGACAATTTCTTCCTTTGTGTTGCATTTTTAATGTTTTAAGGTTGAGGAGTTTATATTCTCACTATCTATAACGGAAAGTTTCTACCAATAAATTGAAAAAAAAATGCAGTAAATTTGCCCTATTCTTTTTTAGTTTTTTTATGCTATTATGTTTTTATTTGTACTATGTTAAGCAATGTTTTCCCATTACCACAGGATGATCTCTGAAAAATACTGATACATCTTGTCTTAAAGCAGATCCCATAGCACCCTTTATGACTTTGTGTTTTGTGAATTATGCATCATCCCTTTAATATCTGCACTAGCCATAATTCAGTTTAAAGGTTTTACCCAAAGTTTGTCCACAGGAGACTGTGCAAGTAGGGACAGCACTGCAGCTATTGATATTCTGAATAAATACCAGTGTTGTGAGAATTGGGAACTGTTTTTAAGTACATTTGTGTAAAAATATAAGAACTATGGACTCCTGTTAGAGGAACTGCAGCTTTATATAAAACTGCTACTATGACCTTTTATAAAATAGTGCACAGAAATATTATTGATAAAATAAGTTGAACTAAAAAAATGTAACAATTCCCCTGTCATATATGAATCAAATAACCCTTTCTTTTTTACACCTTTTGACATTGTAGTCAGCTCAAAAAGGGCTTAATTATAATATAGAGATCATCAAAGTAGAAAGAATATAACAGATGGCATTTGTTACAACACTTTTTAAACATTTGAATGGTATTAATTTATTCATCTGCCCTAGCAAATATATGTATAGAATACATGTGCGACATGCATTCTGTGGTTTTAATTTATAGGCCTCTATTCATTAAGACTGGCATTTTATATACTAATTTTGCGGCAGAGTCCAATGGAGTAAGATGTGCCAAATTCATTACGGGCCGTACGTCTCTTAATGAATTTGGCATATCTTTCAGCTGTTGTGTGCCAGTGACAGAAATGTACTCCAGTATATTTCTCCTATAATTAATGCCACTTTTGTAGCGTAAATTATAGTAAATTTGTCAGGCCATGTGTTATTTACCTGTTTTGGCTCAGGCACTGTCTTTGCTGCCTTTCTTTTCAGCCAGATTGTTCGTGCAAGTCTGCACAGAGTTACTGTTATAATCCAGCAACTGCCTTTGACATAATAATCCAAAGCCTTTTAAGGCCGACTGAGAACTGTGTTCCACAAGCTTTGCATCAGTTCCACGTGTACTTCAGGAGATTGCATCACCCTACACTTCTCTCAATTTGTTCCCTTCAGCGAACGCCTGTGTGATGCTTCTGGGTTCGAACCCTTGAGCCTGTGTTTTGTGGTTGGCTTCTCTGTCCACCGAGCCACAGAAGACACATCTTTTTTTGAGTGTTTAGGGTTAGTGATGAGCGAGCATGCTCGCCACTGCTCAGTCCTCGCCTGAGCATCTCAGTACTCGAGATGCTCGGAGCTCGCCGAGTACTTTAGTGATGATCGGGTAGGAGCGCGGGTCCCCGTCCTGCATGTTTGGCGCTATTTAGAGCACCAATCATGCAGGGATTGTCTGCCACTCACTGTAATGTCACAGCCATGGTGGTTGTGGCATTACAGTGATTGCCCAAATCGATGGGAACAGTGCTCACAGTGAAACATGGAAAGCCGGCAATTCATCAGCGGCATACATCGGTACTCGACAATTTAAAACAGAAAGAATAGAGCATCACACATAGATTAGATAGATAGAAACATGTCAGTCACATATATAATAAGTACAGTGATAGTTTTGGTTTCTGTACTTGTTATTTAGTGTTAAAATAAAGGATTTATTAAAAAAAAAATATAGTGTTTTCATGCACCCGTCTCTTTAAAAAAGCCGGCCGGTAATTCATCAGCGGCATACATCGGTACCTGACAATTTAGAACAGAAAGAATAGAGCATCACACATAGATTAGATAGATAGAAACATATCAGTCACATATGTAATGAGTACAGTGACAGTGTTGATTACTGTACTTGTCATTTAGTGTTAAAATAAAGGATTTACTTAAAAAAAAATTGGCGTAGGGTTCCCCCTAATTTTAGTCTCTAGCGGAGGTTAAGCAGACAGCTGGGGCAGATGTTTGAAGCCTGGGAAGGGGTTAACACCCATGGAGCTTCCCAGGCTACTAATATCAGCCCCCAGCTGAATACCTAGCCTTTACTAGCTATTAAAATGTGGGACCCCCAAAAAAATGACGTGGGGTCCCCCCTATTTTAATAGCTAGCAAAGGCTAGGCAGACAGCTGGGGGCTGATAATAATAGACCAGGAAGGGTGCCATGAATATGGGCCCCCTCCCAGGCTAGAAACACCAGCTGTCAGCTGCCCCAGAAATGGCGCATCCACAGGATGCGCTAATTATGGCACTTAGCCTCGCTCTTCCCACTGCCCTGTAGCGGTGGCAGTGGGGTAATAATTGAGGTTGATGTCAGCTTATAATGTCAGCTGACATCAAGCCCAGGTTAGTAATGGAGAGGCGTCTATAAGACACCCCCCATTACTAACCCCATAGTGAAAGTTAAAAAAAACACAAACACCCAGAATAAAGTCCTTTAATTGAAATAAAGACACAATTCTTTAATGTTCTAAATTAAACTCTACTTACCATCACACCCATTCCAGCTGAAGCCAAAGTCTTCTGCAATAAAAATAAAATAATAAACCAACATCATCCTTACCTTTCCATGGTTCCCAGGATGGCTTTAGCTCTGCTACATTGACATGACAGGCTGGATCACAGCAGAACGCTGCCATCCAGCTTGCCATGCCACAGACACTGAGAAGCTCCTCAGAGAAGCTCTTCAGTGTCTGGCTGTGATGGCATCCAGATGAGCCGAGTTCATGTCCAATGAACTCAGCTCACCTCATGCACGTCACTGACAGCGTGGGAGAATTCTCCTGCGCATGCGGTGCCAGCAAATGACGTCACCGCTTGAGCAGGAGAATTCTCCAATACTGGGACAGCATTGAGATGGCAGGCTGGATGGTAGCAGAACTCTGCCATCCTGCATGCCATCCTTCAGAGACACTGCGGAGCGAGGTTGCGCTCTGCAGTGTCTCTGAAGGATGGCATGCTGGATTACAGCGTTCTGCTACCATCTGTCCATATCTGCAGGACATGTTTTCTGCGGGATGAGTTGTACCATATAATATATTGGAAAACGGGAATGAAAAAGTGTGGTGAAATTGCAAAATATTGCAATTCTACAATTGTATTTTTTGGTTAGTTTTTAATTTACCATGTTCACTATATGGTAAAACTGACCTGGCAATATGATTCTCCAGGTCAGTATGAGTACACAGATAACAAGTATGTATAATTTATTTTTTATTTAAGTGGTGAATGGAATTTTTAATTTTTAATTTTTGTTCTTTACGCTGCATGCCAAGCGTATTCATTTATTTAACCCCTTTACCCCCGAGGGTGGTTTGCACATTAATGACCAGGCTAATTTTTACAATTCTGACCACTGTCACTTTATGAGGTAATAACTCTGAAACACTTTAACAGATCCCACTGATTCTGAGACAGTTTTTTGTGACATACTGTACTTCATGATACTTCAATATGACTTTATTTGTGAAAAAAATGGAAATTTGGCAAAAATTTGGAACATTTTGTAATTTTCAAATTTTGAATTTTCATGGCCTTAAATCAGAGAGATGTGTAGCATAAAATAGTTAATAAATAAAATTTCCCACATGTCTACTTTACATCAGCACAATTTTGGAACCAAAAGTTTTTTTTGTTAGGAAGTTATAAGAGTTAAAAGTTGACCAGCGATTTCTAATTTTTCCAACAAAATTTACAAAACCATTTTTTTAGGGACCGCATCACATTTGAAGTCACTTTGATGGGCCTTTATGACAGAAAATATCCAAAAGTGACATAATTCTAAAAACTGCACCCCTTAAGGTGCTCAAAACCACATTCAAGAAGTTTACTTATCCTTCTGGTGCTTCACAGGAATTTTTGGAATGTGGATGAAAAAAATGAACATTTAACTTTTTTCCCAAAAATGTTATCTTAGACTCTAATTTTTTTATTTTAGCAACAGTAACAGAAAAAGTGGACCTCAAAATTTGTTGTGCAATTTCTCCTGAGCATTCCAATACCCCATACGTGGGGGAAAACCACTGTTTGGGCGCACGGCAAGGTTCGGAAGGGAAGGAGTGCCATTTGATATTTTTGAATGTAAAATTTGCTTGAATAATTAGCGGATGCCATGTTGCATTTGAAGAGCCCCTGATGTGCCTAAACAGTGGAAATGCCCCACAAGTGACACCATTTTAGAAACTAGACTAGGATTTTATCAAGGGGTATAGTGAATATTTCGAACCCAGAGGTATGACACAGAAATTGATAACATTATGTCATCATATTGAATAAGTTGTCATTAGTCTTGAGCGCAAGTGCTCGCTACTTTAGTTTGCATCGGGTACTCAGGTATGCACCATGTATCGTGAGTGCTCGAGTGACATGCTCGAGTCCCTGACCCGCATGTTTCATGGTTGTTAGACACCCAAAAAAAAACATGCGAGGATCGCTCATGCATGGCAGGCAAGGTTTTTTGGCCGCAAAGCATATAGGGCAGAGACGTGAGTATGTCACTCGAGCACCTGCGATACTCAGAGCATACCCAAGCACTTGATGCAAGCTAAGTAGCGAGCACTTGCGCTCAACACTATTCACCATATTGTCATCATTTTTTGTTCTTTACTTTTGAAAAAATCCCAACCCTAACTCTAGCACAACCCTAACCCTAGCACAACCCTAACCCTAGCACAACCATAACCCTAGCACAACCCTAACACTAACCCTAGCACAACCCTAACCCTAGCACAACCCTAACCCAAGCAAAACCCTAACCCTGGCACAACCCTAACCCTTGCACAACCCTAACCCAGGCACAACCCTAACCCTAGCACAACCCTAACCCTAGCACAACCCTACCCCTAACCCTAGTACAACCCTAACCCTAGTACAACCCTAACCCTGGCACAACCCTAACCCTTGAGTTTATTTCTTATGCCTTTCCTCGTGCGGTATAAGTGATTAGACGACTTTATTCTTCGGGTAGGTGCGATTACAGCGATGCCAGATTCATATCGGGTTTTTATGATTGACAGCTGTCACACACTTAAAGATGCTTTTTTTGCAAAGACTAGTTTTTGCATCGCCATATTTTGAGAGCTATAATTTTTCCATATTTCGGCCGACAGAGTCATGTGATGGCTATAACTTTATTTTTCTGCTGATGGAGCAGTATGGTGGCTTGTTTTTTGCGGGACAAGAAGACATTTTCAGCGGTACCATTTTTATTTACATTTTTTTATTGTGTTTTATTCCATTTTTTGTTTGGCAGTATGATGATAAAGCATCATTTTTTGCTTTGTTTTTTATTTTTATTTTTTACCATGTTCACTAAAGTGGTTAATTAGTGGGACAGTTTTATAGGTCAGGTCGTTCAAGACGCGGCGATACCAAATATGTGTACTTTTATTGTTTTTTTTTGTTTTTTTTAGAATAATATTTATTCATGGGTACAATACATTTTTAATTTTTGAGATTATTTTTTTCATTTTTTTAAAATATTTTTACTATTCTTTTTCCACTTTCTGACACTTTTTTAACTTTTACACTTTGTCCCACTATGAGACTTTCATTTTTTTAACCCAGATCGCTTACATAGCATAGGAATGCTGCAGCAGCATCTCTTTGCTATGCAGTCTGCAGCCCTGCACACACAAGTTAGTTAGACCGTGCACTGAGCACAATCTACCTAACTTCCTGCTGTTTGGTGACCTGGATGTCGTCATGACAACATTGGGTCACCATGACAACCACCGGGACCCGGCAGAGACAGCGTGGGACACCGGAGAGGAGGTAAGTAACAGCGCTTGCCTCCCCTTGCTCCCGGAATGCTGTGATCGAATTCGATTGCAGCATTTTGGGGGTTAATGTGCTGGGAAAACCGGTGTGGCACCGCTCCTAGCACATAGCACCGGGTGTAGTTGTGAGAATCAGCTTGTGTGCGGGCGCGATCAAATTCTGCGTAATAGTACGTCCCTGGCCCAATAGGTCCAGGGCACAAGTATATACTATTACCACAAATGTCAGAAAGGGTTAATATTTTAATAGATCAGACATTTGTAAACTCAGCAATACCAAATATGTTTTTTTTTTATTGTTTTATTTTCAATGGGGCAAAAGAAGGGTGATTTGAACTTTTGTGTTTTTTTATTTTTTTCATATTTTTATAAACTTTTTTTTACCCTTTTACTGCATTTAATAGTCCCCTTAGGGGATTAGAAGCTGCGATCATCCGATCGCTTGTGCTATTCAAAGCAGTGGTTCAGCACTGCTATGTATAGCAGATATCACAATCACCTATGAACGCTGGCCAGAAGGTTATCAACAGACCCCCAGCTGTCACGACAACCCATCAGCACACCGCGATCACGTCACGGGCACGCGTATATACATTATATGTTGTGAAGGGGTTAATATGCCAGGATCTGCACTTGAACTGATCCCAGCAATTGAGGCAGAAAAAAGGAAAAGTAATAGAGCCGTGCTTTTGCTTTATTGAATTCAAAAGGTACAGTTACAGCACCCGGAAGACCATCCTGCTGAAAATGTAAGTTGCAAAGTGTGAACTGGTGCCTATATGCAATTTACATTTTCATCACTGGTCGAGAATCAGTTAATAATTTACAAAATTAATATTGTAAAACATGTTTGAGGGATCATGATTAATTATGTGAACCACCTATCCCAGCACTCTACCAATGTGGAAATCAATTTATTAAAGGGGGGCATTATTTCACATGTTAGTTCAAGCATCCAAAAGCCTAAAGGCTACAAAAGATATATTATTATACTCTTCTTAAGCTTTAATGAAAGAACTTATATCTTGAAGTTTATTAAGTAAGTAGCTTTTCCTACTGATTTTCTTATATACATATTCATTTTTAATATTTGTAACATTAATTTCTATGTAACCCATTTGTAATCCAAATCAAAGATTTTGGAGCCAACTAAAAAAACTATAAACAGAAGAGTCTAAAATTTCAAAATCTTGGACAATTTCTCTTATTTGTGTATTACTCTATGCCTGACATGAAGACAGCTATAGAAGCTAATGTCACGAAAATCAATGATTGGTTAATGAAATTACAGGAAATTGTACCCCATAACTAATTGGCCATGTCATAATCATACATGTTAAACATGATGGGCAGTTTTGTTTATTAACCAGATGTTGACAGTCTTTTGCAGGCTTTAAGTGACCTCCCAATCCAATCATAACACACGATCATTAAAAGATTAGATTCTCTCAGCATAAAGTTACATCCTGGTCTGTAAAACAGGTGTTGTCGACCAGTTGCCAATATGAGCACCATTCAGCAAACCACAGAACACAGCACTATATTCTTTAATTGATTTTATTGATATGCTGTAATGCTCTCTACAAAAATCTTGAATCTCTGCTAATATATCTTTGCTTTTATTATACTGCATTAAAGCATTTTATGTATCCAAATATTTGAGAGAAGTGAAAATATTAAAAAACACAAGCCAAAATCATACTTATTTGTATTCTTTATATATATTTATTTATGCAGTACGTAGATACTCTGTTCTTTTTCAGATATCACAATTCACTTTTATATGTTTATTACAGGACAGATGTTTCCTATTCCATTCTTATCCAATGACATATATTAGCTTGGATTACATGCATGTGAAATAATGTTGAAATAGAACATATGTAGTCGATTTTGCTAGTTGCTCAGGCATATGCAAATGCAGCATACTGTATATGAAAAAGCTGATATACTGATTCCTCTGTATAGCAAACATCACATCTATATCTTATTTTTAATACTCAGGTGGTGTTCACCAAAAATTCAGTAAAATTGTTGCATTATTGGAAAATCAAAGCAAAATAATGCATCACGAATGCATCTTGTGAACACTGCCTGAGGGAATAATTTATTAAGACTAGTGTTTTACTAACCAACTTTAAAGTGCGGTAGAGTACAATGTGCCCAGTTGTGCATGCTATTCATAAACTTAGCACATCCTTTGGCTGTCCATGTACCAGAAAAGCAAATATAAGTAGTGGAAGGGGTTTAGTGGTTAGCACTGCAGCTTTGCAGTGCTGGGGTCCTGGATTCAATCCCACCAAGAACAACATCTGCAAGGAGTTTGTATGTTTCCCCCGTGTTTGCATGGGTTTCCCCCAAGTTCTCCGGTTTCCTCCCACACTCAAAAGACATACTGATAGGGAATGTAGATTGTGAGCCCCAATGGGGACAGTGTAGATAATGTCTGTAAAGCGCTGTGGAATTAATGACGCTATATAAGTGAGTAAAATAAATAAATAAAGGGGTTGTCAAGTACTGTATGTGATTTGCATACTTCCAGCTACATTCTAACTAGACATGCTCGGCTTTGCTCAATACAAGTGAACTGCTGTCATGTGATCACCCACTCTGGCTGGCAATACCAGTGAATCCTGACAGCACGCACTGTGCACACTGTAATGATTCAGAAATAAGCAACTTTGTAATATATCTTATTAGAGAAATCTGCTTCTTTCTCATTCTGAAGTCATTTTTCATTTTCATACTTATCAATTATCGGGTAAAATCTGTATTCAGTGAAGACAGACTCTCCCAGTATATTAAGGAAGGAAAAAAAGCTACTTGTCATGGGGAATATATGATACACAAAGGTAACAAGATAAATGTAGTATATTCAATATCATACAAGAGTAACGGTACTCCCTTAGGAGTGGCCCTTGATAAAGTGCAACATGCATATCAAATAGGCAAAAAAGAAATTCAGATATAAAAATTATGAATCTATCTGAAATGAAAAAAATCTGTGTAAATCTGAATATTTTAATTTTTTTCTTTATACAAATAAAATACTGTTAAATGTGAATAAATAGGTTCTTGTTTTAATTTTATCTACCACTATGGAGGGGTATCTTCTGCTTCGGCACACCCCTAAGTATGAGTTCACATGTTTATTAATCATCAGATTGAAACAGAGAAACTAGATCAGTTTCAAATTGCTGAAAAGCTGAGACACTTTAAGGGCTCATGCAGACGACTGTATTATTAGTCCGATTGCGATCCGACAAAACATTGTACTCGAACCAATGTGTTTGTGTACAGGCCGATCTGGATCTAATATTCGATTTGGATCGCACTATGTTATGCAATTCAATGAGTCTGTGGAAAACATTGGACTGCACTATGATGATATCTGAGTGAAGTCAGTAATTTTCACGATTTTAACAGAATGGAGAAGATGGAGAAAATCGAGAAGCTTGCTTTTCACCTTCTACTCATCCTTGAAAATCGAGTTTGATCAGAGTGTGATTAGCATAATTTGCCCGATTCTCTCAAATGATAGAATATACGCTGATGTGACCCTAGCCTAAATCTGACCTATTCCTATTAACGTCAATGATTTAACAAATATATCTAGACTTTTCTTGTCTGGCTTAAAAAAATGGATAGCAAATGAATCTTTTTTTTAACATTGAAGTATTTGTCTTGCACCATAATGCTTTTGTCTTTTAATAGATTAACTCCTTATCATAAAAAAGGACTTCTTCATTTTTCAACACCATCACAAGATGACTAATTGAAGGAATACTCGGGTTAAGGAATGCCAGAAGACTACATGTTGCTGCTTCTTTTAGGATTCATTATCTCAAAATGGTGTCAAATGTGACAGAACTAAGCATAGACGACAAGAGGTCAGCCTGAATTACGTTGATGATGGTCTTCTGATGACAAGAAGAAATTCAGATTGTGAATCCTAGAGATTTCTTAGAACAAAAGAATGCAACTGAAACTTCATTTGAAATTCCTATTTAAAAATTATTTCATTTGAACATGTCCATGTAATGAAGCAATGGAGTAAATGGGCAACAGTGCAAAAGGAATTACAAAAAAAGCCCAACTAATTTTATAGCAAATAAATATTATATATTATATTATAGCAATACAATGTCATGGGCACTGCGGGTAATATAAATTATATATCTAAAACTGCTTTACTAAGTGTTCAATAAAATAACTTACCATATTTTACTTTCTTCCTTTCATTAGAAACTTATGGAGACTTTTTTTCCAATCCAAGGTTATAGCAGTATTGCAAATATTCAGTGAGCAACATGAACCATAATGTTACGCTCACACAAGGTAGATATGCTGCAGATTTTATGGGTTACAAACTCCCTTTAAATATCCACAGCATTTTAATTAATTTTGTAAACTTGTGAATTTTTCTCAAATTCAATTGTAAAGTCAAAATCTGCAAAAAGCCCTATTTGGTGCTGTGGATTGCCTGTTGAGCCATATAAAAAATTCACAAGTCCTAAAAACCCCCCAAAAGTTAAAAACAAGTCAGCAACCAAACCTAACACTTTGGAAGCAAGTCTCTAAATAATAGCTCAGTATCCTGCAATGTTCTGTCACCCCATGTCACCATGGCTGCATGTGATTGACTGTGCTGCAGTGATCAAATGGGACAAGATGTCATTGCAGCAGGCCAGGTTTTACACAGACAAGAAGGGGACCAGTTACGAAAGCCTCTGAGATGCCAGGAAAAGAGGGACTAGTGATTTTTCAACTTTATTTTGCAATGTGTTGTTCTCGCAGGAATATTAGCTGCAAAATTTGCATAGTTTGCTGCTTTGGAATTCCCTGTGAATTCTTGCAGATCTGCTTTTGAAAACATACAGAAGTCATGTATGTATGGAAAAATCAGAGCAATTTTCATCAGTGAGCTGGATCAAATTCTCCTTTTTGATTTGTTTGCTTCAACCACTTATCTTATATGCAAAATAATTGATTCTCAAGATCCTCTTAGCAGTCACTGAAAAAAGGACAGCGCATGGATGCAACTAAGATGCTATCAGTGTGGCAATTTTTTCTAGGAATCTATAGATTTGCCTTGGGAGGATTGAGTCATGATTCAGATTAAAAACAGACATCTCTGTTTTTAAGGGGGGTTTGGAAACTGTCTACATAAAACACAGACATCTGAACAGCTCAGAGGAAGAGAACATGAACTCTAGTGCCACCTATAGGAAGTAGCAATCCTAAAAGTCAATATCGACCCTTTAACGAGCCTTGCCACATGACTTAGGGTAATAGCCGAAACCAAAATCTCAATTTGCAGACACTGTGTTTCGGGGTACTGCCCCTTGTAAGTGCAAGGTGTGAGATATGGTTTAGCTGGATGAGGTGTGTCTGCTTAATGTGTCACTCTACGGAAGGAGAAATGTTACCCCTTTAATACCCATCAGATGCCTCTCACCCAGCCAAACCATATCTCACACTTTGCACTGACGAGGGGCAGTACCTCGAAACATGGTGTCTGCCATTTGAGATTTTGATTTTGGCTATTATCCTAAGTCATGTGACAAGGCTTCTTAAAGGGTCGATATTGACATTTATGATTGCTACTTCCGATAGGTGACACTAGAGTTCTAGTTCTCTTCCTCTCTGAAAAGACAATTTACATATTTCCTAGAGGAGTATTGTGGCTTAAAAAGTCTCCTCACTTTGCTTAACATGTCACTCTCCTCAAGGAGAATAGTTATCCCTTGGATAACGACGAATGAAACACGCACATAAGAAATGGACCTTTAAAATAGGAATTATTCTTTATTGTAGCAATTCATTGTTTTATGACTTATAAACAACTTTTATCATTCATGCACTGTCAACTATTTGTTATATCAGATTTGTTTTAAGAAGCTAACATAGTATATTAAACAAATCACTAATGCTTTGCTTCTGCAATTGAAACCCACAATTGTCTTGAAACATAATCACTACATAAGTAGAATATTGAAGGATTAGGGAACCACATGCAGGATGCAGCTGTGTTTACTATAAAACAAATTGGTTCTATGTATTACACATTCACAGCAAAAGAATCACATACTGCCAATTTCTGTAAATGAACATCAAACATGACAATTTACAAGTTATTTGATTTCACATGAACAACTGCTAAATATAACATAGTATTGCTGTCATCTGAGCATCCTTTTAATAAAAATGCTCATACTATTGCACCCACTGAGTGTTGCCCCATATAGCATTCAAAATAATGCTTTATGTGATAAATACAGCATTTTATGGTCACTATTAAGGACCTTGTGTATCGAAAAAAGATGTACCTGTATGCAGGTGGAGTCTGTTAGCCTATTAATCAGGCAGAGGGAACCATTTGACATGAGGTTTTCAACAGGACCAAAAAAGTAGAGAGTAAAATGCTAAAGCAACACAACTCTATGGGCATCTTACAGATTTTTATTGCTGGCTGACAAATTCATTACATGATGGAAATACTAGAAAGCAGAAAACAAAGCAGTACATTAGGGCATTAACTATTTGTATTTTAAAAACTCCAGAAACAAAAATAATGTTTTTTAACCCCTTAATGACCAGGCCAATTTTTTTAAATCTGACATATGTCACTTTATATAGTAATAACTCTGGAATGCTTCAACATATCCTATTGAATTTGAGATCGTTTTTCGTGACACATTATACTTTATGATAGTTGATATGTTTTGTGTTTATTTATAAAAATATTAGAAATGTGTCAAATTTAAAAACATTTGCAATTATCAAAACTTTGAATGATTAATTATCCCTTTAATCCAGCTAGTCATAGCACACAAAAACATTAATAAATAACATTTCTCTCATGTCTGCTTTTCATCAGCACCATTTGTAAAATGTTGTTTTATTTTATTAACATTTTAGGAGGTTTAAAAATGTAGCAGTAATTTTGTTATGGAAATTTACAAAACTTATTTTTTCAGGGACCTATTCAGTTTTGAAATTATTTTGGTGGTCCTATATATTGGAAATCCCCAAAAGTGATGCCGTTTTAAAACAGCAACAATCAACATAATCAAAATTGCTAGCAAACCCTTCAGGTGCTTTTCAGAAATTAATGCAAAGTGACCTGATAAGGATGAAAAAAAATATTTTTACTACCTAAATGTTTCTAACTTCTGAACAGGCCACTATAGCTGGAAGACTTTAAGGCCATTATTTGGCCATAAATTGTTATGGCAACCATCAGAACCACATGATCAAATCTCAGGGTGCCGATAGGGTTAAAGAGGTAGCCCCCACACTCTGTTAACCATCTAGATGTTGCAGTCACTATTGCCAGCAGTATTTAAGGGGTTAAACACCCATGTTCGGTGCCAACACTGATCGTGGCTGATGCAGCAAGTTGTCAGCTATGGTGTACAGCTGACAGCTACAGGATTGTCACCCGTCAGAGGATGCTAGTCTCTTATATCGCAGGTAAGTTTTAAGTCGGAATGGTGGTCATTAAGGGGCTTTAAAAAGCATTTACAAATATTATTGTAAAAGCTACTTTTTAAAAACCCTTAAGATTTTATACATTGGGCCATATCCAGCTTTTTGGTTCAGAAATGAAATGTAATAAGCAATAGGTATAGAGTTTTGCCCAAATGTTTTGAGACTGACACAAATTTTGGTCTTCACAAAGTTTGCTTCTTCAGTATTTCTAGATCTTTTAGTCAGATGTTTATATTGTATCCTGTAGTACAAATATAATTATTTCCTAAGTTTTTAAACTTTTATTTACAAATACATCAAATTTATGCAAAGACTCAATATTTACAGTGCTGTCCCTTAGTTTTCAAAACTTCTGCAATTCATCCTGCTGGATATCAGCTTCTGGTTCAAATCCTGTCTGATGACTACATACTCTTTCCTAATCAGTGCTTGGAGTTTATCACGATTTCGGTGTTTTTGTTTGCCCACCCTCTTTTTGAGTATTAAGCACAGGTTCTCAATGGGATTAAGATTTGGGGAGTTTCTTGGCTATGGCCCTAAAGTTTCAATATTTTGTTCACTAAGCCACAGAGCAGACAGTTTGTCGGGGAATGGAGTGGAGGTGGAAAATTGTAAGAAGGGGGAACAGCATAGACTGTGCAATGTGGAGAGGGACCAGATGCCTATATAGAAATCATAGGGCCCTATAGCAGAGTAGGTGGGTTCGTGGTGTTTAGGCATAGGCATGGCCGGGTGTTTCTCCCAATGTTTAAAGACAGAAAGAGGGACATGAATAACAGCACTTGTAGAGTAAGTTTGCCCCTATAGAATTCTTTTATTGTTCTCACCCATTAAATTATTACTTTCATCTCCCCATATGAATGATGGCAACAAAACTGCTCCTAAAACACAGTATGATGCCCTCACAGTAAATTATTCTGCAGTACCATCCACATGCTTTTTATGATGGCCCCCACTGCCCTGCAACATAGCACAATAGCCCTACAGTCCCACAACACAGTGTGATGTCCTCCACAGCACTCCATATTGTATGTATAGCGGAACTCACATAAAATAATGACCTACACAAAGTATAATGGCCACCACACAGTATTAGTCCCCTCCACATCCTTCCATTCAGTATAATGGCTTGGAAAGAGTATAAGGGCCCCCATAACCCTACACACAGTAAAATAGCCCACAGACAACTCTTCACATAGTATAATGGCACCACACAGACCTCCACATAGTAAACTGGTCCCCAGACATCCCTCCACACAGTTTGATAGTTCAACATACCCTTACACACAATATGATAGCCCTATAATTATCAATAAGTGATAAATTAATAAAAAAGAATGAAAATTACTCTCCCTTCTCCCCACTTTCTGCAGCCTGTGTTCTGAAGATCAGCAGCTGCCATGTAGTGACATTATCATGCCTGCGTGCCGAGACGTCACAGCTCGGATGTAATGGGGAAAATGATATAACGGAGCTATTGTCTCTCTGTTCCATTATTACTTTCAACTGTATCTGCATCAAAGATACAGATACAGTTGAAAGTGTGATGCCGTGAGGTAGAATGAGATGCAATAGCACCGGCCAACCCAGACTTATTTTCACTCCAGTATGTTACACATCTTCTCAGCACTTTCCTACTCACTGCATTCACCGCTCTGCTCCGCCCAGTGTCAGGCTATTGTGCTGAACTGCCTCTTGCTGCACTTCCAGCACTGCTGCAACCTTATGTGCTGGGAGAGTCTCTACCTAGCTATATGGAGGCACGGCCAGACTCTGTAGGAATTTAACCCGCTGTGTCCTGTAGAGTTTTGTTTTCCTGGCCTATTCTCTGCCAGCAGAGAATATATTAGGCAGCTCTTCCCTGTACACCTTGCCTGAACTTAGGTTCTGTAATGGCCTGGGTAGTGGAACCACTGTGCCAAAACCCGAGGAGAGACTGGAGGTCAGCGACACTAAGGCTGACCCCTGATGCACAGCAACTGATGGTGCCATGGTCCGAGGAGAGACAGGGGAAGTGAGAACAGGTGCTTCACCAGGACTGACCTCGGGTACATGGCAGCTGACCCCCAAGGGACAGATACTTGGAACGGTAGGAGAGTACAGCTGATAAAGGCAGGCATGGAAGGAACACAGGAACCACAGATGCAGATGTGTTCGGCTGATACACAGACTGGCAAGACTGGTGCAGGCGTATTCGGCTGAAATATAGACTGGCACAGTTAGTGCTGATGGATCCAGCTGATGTACTGATAGGCACTGCAGGTGCGGACATACAGGACAGGTATTCTGAGATAAAAGCACTGAGGACCTGAGAACTAACAAGTGTGTTTGGAAACAGAGTAGCACCATTGCACATGCACCTCCTTGCAGGTGGAGGTGCCTTAAATAGTAAGTGTCTCCCAGCCATTGGCTATGGACACTTTAGGATTGTGCGTGTGCAGCCTCTTTAAGAAGGAGGGAGCGCATGCCCTAAGGACAGTGCGCTTACACCAGATAGCTGCAGAGAGAGAAGGAGGAGCGGGACAGGGTCCGCGGCGGTGAGTTAGAAAGTGTCCCTGATGGGGAAGGGAGGCAGTATGCAGGGACGCCTGCACTACAGATCCTTCCCCTTTATGCCCCTTATTTTTCAAACCTGCAAGAAATCTCTTTAGGAAGAGAGGGGCATGGAAGTTTTCCCTGGGTTCCCAGGACCTCTCCTCTGGACGAAACCCCTTCCAATCCACAAGAAAAAAGGTTTTTCCTTTTAGCCTCTTGGTGGCCAGAATGTTCGCTAACTCAAAAATGTTTTCAGTGCTGACTGGATCAGGAGTGGTACCAGGATCATTGAAGGACTGAGGATGAGAGGCTTGAGGAGACACACATGAAAAGAATTGGGGATCCGTTAAGAGGCTGGGAGTTTGAGCTTATAAGCAACAGGAATAATCTGCTTCAGAACTAGAGATGAGTGGTGTTCGTCTCGAACTGTTCGCCAATCTCAAATTCGAGCTGTTTTGGGCGGTGTTCTAGCCATTCGGCGAACACGAACAATTTGAAAAAAATTCGGCTGTTCGAGGTTATGTTCGACAACTGCTCGTGCACCAAAATCATAACTGGATTTTTTCTCAGTAATGCTGAAAATTAATGTTAATACGCAGTTTGAGTGTACAGCGGGGCGGGGGGAGGGGCAGGGGATGGATCTCTGCAGAAATAATGAAGATCTCCATTTATTTTTCTCTTTCCCGCATTTACAGTGGGGAGGTGCAATCTGTCAGTCTATCAGCAGCGCACACACGGAGCGAAGTGCTTTTTTTCACACAAGCAAGGGCATGTGTCATTGGCAGTGTATGTCACATGTCCTTGCCCTATAAGACCCAGCCATTTTCCCCGTTGCCACCATTTTCTCACTGCTGCAGCTGCGTGTTAGACGGCACCGCTGTTGCTGTGTGCGCTATACTTTGTTAATTTCAAGCCAATTTTCGCACAAATCTACAGATAGCTTGGGAGTAGGGAATAGTTGTGATTGCAGTCCTTTTAAGGACTAGGTTACATCATTTCCTACGACTTTTATCAGGCAGGTCTGTGCTCTTAAAAAGATAGGTTGGGAGTAAAGACTAATTGTAATTGAAGTCCTTTTCAGGGCTAGGTTACATCAGTTCCTATCACTTTTATCAGGCAGGTCTGTGCTCTTAAAAAGATAAGTTGGGAGTAGAGATGAGCGGTGTTCGACTAGAACTGTTCGCCAATCTCAAAATCGAGCTGTTTTGGGCGGTGTTCGAGTTGTTCCACGAACCCGAACGATTTGCAAAAAATTCAGCTGTTCGAGGTTATGTTCGATAACTGTTCGTGCACCAAAAGCGTGTCCTGCATGTCTGGCGCTATTTAGAGCACCAATCATGCAGGGATTGTCTGCCACTCACTGTAATGCCACAGCCATGGTGGTTGTGGCATTAGAGTGATAGCCCAAATCAATGGGAACTGTGCTCACAGTGAAACATGAAAAGCCGGCAATTCAGCAGCGGCGTACACCGGTACCCGTCAATTTAGAACCGAAAGAATAGAGCTACACACATAGATTAGATAGATAGAAACATGTCAGTCACATATATAAGAAGTACAGTGACAGTGTTGATTACTGTACTTGCCATTTAGTGTAAAGGATTTATTAAAAAAAATGTTAGTGTTTTCATGCACCGTCTCTTTAAAAAAGCCGGCCCGCAATTCAGCAGCGGTACCCGACAATTTAGAATGGAAGGAATAGAGCATCACACATAGATTAGATAGATAGAAACATGTCAGTCACATATATATGAAGTACAGTGACAGTGTTGATTACTGTACTTGTCATTTAGTGTTAAAATAAAGGATTTATTTAAAAAAAAATTGGCGTGGGGTTCCCCATAATTTTAGGCTCTAGCGGAGGTTAAGCAGACAGCTGGGGCAGATGTTTGAAGCCTGGGAAGGGGTAATACCCACGGAGCTTCCCAGGCTACTAATATCAGCCCCCAGCTGAATGCCTAGCCTTTACTAGCTATTAAAATGGGGGACCCCCCCAAAAAATTGACGTGGGGTCCACCCTATTTTAATAGCTAGCAAATGCTAGGCAGACAGCTGGGGGCTGATATTAATAGCCCAGGAAGGGTGCCATGAATATTGGCCCCCTCCCAGGCTAGAAACACCAGCCGTCAGCCGCCCCAGAAATGGCACATCCATAGGATGCGCCAATTCTAGCACTTAGCCTCGCTCTTCCCACTGCCCTGTAGCGGTGGCAGTGGGGTAATAGGGCTGGGGTTGATGTCAGCTTATAATGCCAGCTGACATCAAGCCCAGGTTAGTAGTGGAGAGGCGTCTATAAGACACCCCCATTACTAACCCCATAGTCAAAGTTAAAAAAAACACCAACACCCAGAATAAAGTCCTTTAACTGAAATAAAGACACAATTCTTTATTGTTCTAAATTAAACCATACTTACAATCACACCCATTCCGGCTGAAGCCAATGATCTCCTGCAATAAAAGAAAAATAATAAAGCAACATAATCCTTACCTTTCCATGGTTCCCACGACAGCTTCAGCTCTGCGACATCGAGATGACAGGCTGGACCGCAGCAGAAAGCTGCCATCCAGCCTGTCATCCCGCAGACACTGAGAAGCGCAGGCTTGCTTGCGCTCCTCAGCGTCTCTCTGTGACGGCATCCAGATGAGCCGAGTTCATGTCCAATGAACTCGGCTCACCTCATGCACGTCACTGACAGCGTGGGAAAATTCTCACGCTGAAGCGCTGAGTGCAGGAGAATTCTCCCACGCTGTCAGTGACGTGCATGAGGTGAGCTCATGTCCAATGAACTCAGCTCACCTCATGCACGTCACTGACAGCGTGGGAAAATTCTCCTGCACTCAGCGCTTCAGCGAGAGAATTCTCCCGCGCTGAAGCGCTGAGTGCAGGAGAATTTTCCCACGCTGTCAGTGACGTGCATGAGGTGAGCCGAGTTCATTGTACATTAACTCGGCTCATCTGTATGCCCTCACAGAGAGACACTGTGGAGCCCAAGCAAGCCTGCGCTTCTCAGTGTCTGCGGGATGACAGGCTGGATGGCAGCGTTCTGCTGCGGTCCAGCTTGTCATCTCGATGTAGCAGAGCTGAAGCTGTCATGGGAACCATGGAAAGGTAAGGATGATGTTGCTTTATTATTTTTCTTTTATTTCAGGAGATTGTTTGCTTCAGCTGGAATGGGCATGACGGTAAGTATGGTTTAATTTAGAACAATAAAGAATTGTGTGTTTATTTCAATTAAAGGACTTTTTTCTGGGTGTTGTGGTTTTTTTAACCCCTTAAGCCCCGGAGCATTTTTCGTTTTTGCATTTTCGTTTTTGCTCCCCTTGTTCCCAGAGCCATAGCGTTTTTATTCTTTGGTCAATATGGCCATGTGAGGGCTTATTTTTTGCGGGACGAGTTGTGCTTTTTAACGCCATTACTAGTTTTATCATATCCTGTACGAGAAAACGGGAAAAAAATTCCAAGTGCGGTAAAATTGCAAAAAAAGTGCAATACCACAGTTGTTTTTTATTTATTTATTTTACCATGTTCACTGAATGCTAAAACTGACCTGCCCTTCTTATTCTACAGGTCATTACGAGTTCATAGACACAAAGATGTATAGGTTCTTTTATATCTAAGTGGTGAAAAAAAATTCCAAAATTTGGTAAAAAAAAAAAATAAAAAAATAGCGCCATTTTCTAAGACCCGTAGCGTCTCCATTTTTCGTGATCTGGGGCTGGTTGATGGCTTATTTTTTGCGTGCCAGGCTGACATTTTTATTGATAACATTTTGGGTAGATCCGATGTTTTGATCGCCCGTTATTGCATTTTATTGCAATTTTGCGGCGACCAAAAAACGTAATTCTGGCGTTTAGAATTTTTTTCTCGCTACGCAGTTTACCGATCGGAATAATTCTTTTTTTATATTGATAAATTGGGCGATTCTGAACGCGGCGATACCAAATATGTGTATGTGGTTTTTTTTTTTATATATTTTATTTTGAATGGGGCGAAAGGGGGGTGATTTAAACTTTTATATTTTTTTATTTTTTTTTATATTTTTAAAAACTTTTTTTTTTTACTTTTTGCATGCTTCTATAGTCTCCATAGGAGACTAGAAGCAGCAACTATCCGATCACCTCTGCTACATACAGGGGACGAGCAGATCCCCTGCATGCAGCAGAAATGGTCCTGTGCTATGAGCGCCGACCACTAGGTGGCGCTCATAGCGACAAGATCATGACAACCACAGGCGTCTGCTGCAGACCCTGGGTTGTCATGCACGCCCATCGGCGACCCGCGATCACGTGACGGGGTCGCCGGTGGGCGGGGCTTATGACGCGCTACCCGGAAGCGCGCGTTAAATGCTGCTGTCGGAGATTGACAGCAGCATTTAACTGGTTAACAGCCGCGGGTGGATCGCGATTCCACCCGCGGCTGTTGCGGGCACATGTCAGCTGTAAGAATCAGCTGACATGTGCTCCGTTCAGTGAGGGCTCAGCGCAGCAGCCCTCACTGAACGGAGGGTACGCAAATATGCGTACTAATACGTCCCCGGTAAGTATACTTTACTAGAAATTCATGGTGGTCATGTCTAATATTGGCGCGACCCCATGAATTTCGGGCTTAGGGCCAGCTGATAATGCCAAGCTGGCCCTAACCCCTTAATTACCCAGTGAGCCACCGCATCAGGGCCCTGGATGAGTTGGGTACAGCGCCAGAAGATGGCGCTTCTATGAACGCGCCATTTTCCGGGGTGGCTGCGGACTGCAATTTGCAGCGGGGCTGGCCCAGATAGCTTGGGCCTCCCTGTGCTGCGGATTCCAGACCCCAGCTGTCTAGTTGTACCTGGCTGGACACAAAAACAGGGCGAAGCCCCACGTCAATTTTCTTTAAATTATTTCATGAAATAATTAAGAAAAAAAGGGCTTCCCTATATTGTTGTGTCCGGCCAGGTACAAATAGGCAGCTGTTGGTTGGGGGCAGCCCGTTCCTGCCTGCTGTACCTGGCTGGACACAAATATAGTGCGAAGCCCCACATCAAGCCTGCTCTTCTCAGTGTCTGCGGGTCGACAGGCTGGATGGCAGCATTCTGCTGCGGTCCAGCCTGTCATCTCGATGTAGCAGAGCTGGAGCTGTCCTGGGAACCATGGAAAGGTAAGGATGATGTTGGTTTATTATTTTATTTTTATTGCAGGAGATCGTTGGCTTCAGCTGGAATGGGCGTGACGGTAAGTATGGTTTAATTTAGAACAATAAAGAATTGTGTGTTTATTTCAATTAAAGGACTTTATTCTGGGTGTTTGTGTTTTTTTTAACTTTCACTATGGGGTTAGTAATGGGGGTGTCTTATAGACGCGTCTCCATTACTATCCTGGGCTTGATGTCAGCTGGCATTATAAGCTGACATCAACCCCAGCCCTATTACCCCACTGCCACCGCTACAGGGCAGTGGGAAGAGCGAGGCTAAGTGCCAGAATTGGTGCATCCTATGGATGCGCCATTTCTGGGGCGGCTGACGGCTGGTGTTTCTAGCCTGGGAGGGGGCCAATATTCATGGCACCCTTCCTGAGCTATTAATATCAGCCCCCAGCTGTCTGCCTAGCCTTTGCTAGCTATTAAAATAGGGGGGACCCTACGTCATTTTTTTGGGGGGGTCCCAATTTTTATAGCTAGTAAAGGTTAGGTATTCAGCTGGGGGCTGATATTAGTAGCCTGGGAAGCTCTGTGGTTATTACTCCCTTCCCAGGCTTCAAACATCTGCCCCAGCCGTCTGCTTAGCCTCCGCTAGAGACTAAAATTACGGGGAACCCCACGCTAATTTTTTTTTAAATAAATCCTTTATTTTAACACTAAATGACAAATACAGTAACCAACACTATCACTGTACTTATTATATATCTGACTGACATGTTTCTATCTATCTAATCTATGTGTGATGCTCTATCTTTCTGTTCTAAATTGTCGGGTACAGATGCTGAATTGCCGGCCGGCTTTTTTAAAGAGACGGTGCATGAAAACACTATTATTTTTTTAAATAAATCCTTTACACTAAATGACAAGTACAGTAAGCAACACTGTCACTGTACTTATTATATATGTGACTGACATGTTTCTATCTATCTAATCTATGTGTGAAGCTCTATTCTTTCTGTTCTAAATTGTCGGGTACCGCTGCTGAATTGCCGTCCGGCTTTTTTAAAGAGACGGTGCATGAAAACACTAATAATTTTTTAATAAATCCTTTACACTAAATGACAAGTGCCCAAAATTTTGTATGGAGGATAATCCATCCACACACAAAAACAAAGAGTATTAAGGATAAAATATAAATTTTTATTCATAGAAAAATTAAAACAAAATAAGAAAAAAACCCTACTTCAGAAAATTAGGGAGCAACTCCAAGCGTAATATAATATTAAATAATATATAAACATACAGGTAAGAGCACAACATGCAAAGAAACAGATAGGTTCATCATCCCATAGACATAGCCTATATCAAATATGTGTATCCCATTAATTAAAGTTAGACCAAGCAATACTCAATGGGAACCCACTGTGACTCACATTCAAAAAATAACAGTAGCTATACCTAAAATAAAGCTATTAGTTCATCATACCATAGACATAGCCTATACCAATTGCATGTATCTCATTGGATTAAAGTTAGACAAAGCAATGCTCAATGAAAACCCACTGTGACTCACATTACAATAGAAATGACAATCACTTTACCTGAAATAGAGCTGTAAGATAAACGCATGGGGGCACCCTAAAACGCTCCAACGCGCGTTTCGTTTCCTTTGTCAAGGAGCTTAATGGGTGGTGTGTATTGAGTGTTATATATAGGGATATTACTAATCCGTGCCGCCATACAGCTGCGATTCCAGGCTTGCAGAAAGATGCGGCGCGCATGCGTGATGACCACTTCCTGAGAGCCTCACTTCCGTTCGCGGCAAGTGACACGCAAGCTCCAGGTTGCGATGCAACCTGCGTGCCAGGGGTCACATGTGCCACGTTAGGAAGGGGCGGAAGCACAGTCAATCGCGCATGCGCGACCAAACTGCGGTGCTGGAGTGACTAATAAAATATCAGTTCGAACTGTGAGTCTAACATTATTCTATACCCGAACAACGGGTCTTTGTCTGACAGCTCTTATCAACAGATATTGTGAGAATGTCATTGTTGAATATAGTATAAAGAATAAATGACCAATAAACCAAACAATACAAAAATGAAAATATGTATACAAAATAATACTAAATATAAATAATAGTGAAAACATATAACAGTCAAAATATCCTACACTATATATATATTCTCATGATACCTGCATAACAAAGTATATTTAAAATGAATTCGTATGTATAAAAAAAACATATATGGAGTTAATCACATAATAAGTTACCAAATAAATTAATGTGTATAAAAGTAAAATTAATCACATAATAAATTCAAACAAATGTGCAAAAATTGTGAAAATAATAAAATAATAAAAACGGGGGAAAGGTGAGGTGAATGGGTGTATAAATAAATTACTAATTCATAATAGATTACCACAAAAGGTAAATTACCTACTAAGATTGGATGTGAGCATGTCAAAGAATTGACATAAACATCATCAAACAATATGGTGTTAGTGATTGTGTATTATAATGAAATACTTCTAATTTGTGCTACGATAAGTGCCGTGGTGTAAGGTGATAATAAAGGAAAAAAAAAAAAAAAAAAAAAATTATGAAATACAGACATCATAAAAATACATCTGAGACCACTCATATAACCAGAATAATTATTATTCCACATCCAGAAAAAAGCCGCAGTTGAGGACATGCATCCAAGTGTCGCCACTTCGCCGTCATTATGGAACGATAGGATCTCAAGAAGCTGAACAGCAGCAACGCTCACCATACCCGGTAGGTGGAACATTAAATCACTAATTATAAAAACAATGGCAGTTAAAAACAAATATAAATACAAAGACCACCTTAAAATGCACTAGAATACAATATATGGATATACAAGAACGCATTACAAAAAAGAACCGAATCCAAAGTTCTCATTAAGACCATAAGGTACAATGGAGTTTAGTCGGTAAATCCACCGACTTTCAATACGTGACAATAATTTAAACAAATCACCTCCCCTACTCCCCAAAGATACCTGGTCGATGGCTTTCACCCGTAATGAGGAGGGATCTGAATTATGAAAGTGATTAAAGTGTCGGGGAAGGGTTTTTAAATGCTCATCTGTATCAGAATCTTTGACAAGTGCAGTAACCAACACTGTCACTGTGCTTCTTATATATGTGACTGACATGTTTCTATCTATCTAATCTATGTGTGATGCTCTATTCCTTCTTGTCTAAATTGTCGGGTACCGGTGTATGCCGCTGCTGAATTTGCCGGCCGGCTTTTTTAAAGAGAGTGTCTTCTGAGCAGTTTGTCAGCTTTTGGACACCTTTGAAGGTGTTTTCTATGTGTTTCTATGTGTTTTTGTTTGCCTACTATTGGTTTTTACGGTGTTCGACGGTGTTCTAAGGTGTTCGACGAACAGTTCGACGAACAGTTCCTCGAACATCCCGGTGTTCGACGAACCGAACCCGAACACTACGGGGGTGGCTCAACACTAGTTGGGAGTAAAGACAAATTGTAATTGCAGTCCTTTTGAGGGCTAGGTTACATCAGTTCCTATCACTTTTTGCCAGGCAGGTCTGTGCCAGTGCTGTGCAAGTTTTTTTCACAGCATTTGGCTAAATCTAGCTAAGCAAATCCTTTTTGGCCTCTTGCAGTGTGTGTTAGTCAGTGGAGTAGCCTATCTGTGTTGCAAGCTATACCACCTGTGTATAGAATACAATTTTTTTACTGCACCTAGTGAAGTAAAACCTTTTGGGCATAGCATCATTGTATTTGTCTATCTATACTAACCTCCACCAGGTTGCAAATTCAAAATAATTTTTATCAGCATCTAGCTCTGAAAAAATATTTCAGCTTATAGCAGTGTGTGGGACTTGTTCTATTAGTCCATCTATACTAACCTCCACCAAGTTGCAAATTCAATATAATTTTTTTCTGCATCTAGCTCTGAAAAAATATTTTGGCTTGTAGCAGTGTGTGGGACTTGTTCTATTAGTCCATCTATACTAACCTCCACCAGGTTGCAAATTCAATATAATTTTTTTCTACATCTAGCTCTGAAAAAATATTTCGGTTTGTAGCAGTGTGAGGGACTTGTTCTATTAGTCCATCTATACTAACCTCCACCAGGTTGCAAATTCAAAATAATTTTTATCTGCATCTAGCTCTGAAAAAATATTTCGGCTTGTAGCAGTGTGAGGGACTTGTTCTATTAGTCCATCTATACTAACCTCCACCAGGTTGAAAATTCAATATAATTTTTTTCTGCATCTAGCTCTGAAAAAATATTTCGGCTTGTAGAAGTGTGTGGGACTTGTTTTATTAGTCCATCTATACTAACCTCCACCTGGTTGCAAATTCAAAATAATATTTATCTGCCTCTAGCTCTGAAAAAATATTTTGGCTTGTAGCAGTGTGTGGGATTTGTTCTATTAGTCCATCTATACTAACCTCCACCAGGTTGCAAATTCAATATAACTTTTTTCTGCATCTAGCTCTGAAAAAATATTTCGACTTGTAGCAGTGTGTAGGACTTGTTCTATTAGTACATCTATACTAAACTCCACCCGGTTGCAAATTCAATATAATTTTTTTCTGTATCTAACCCAGACAATACTTTTGGGCTAATACCACAGTTTGGCCACTCAGCTCTGCTCGGTTCCCATCCATTGCTTTTTGTGCAAACAACTCCAGAGTTGTGAATTAGTTAACCACCAAAATGAGTGGAAAAAGGCCTGCTGCTGGTGAAAAGGGGAATAGTCGTGTTGGGAATGGAAAAAAAGGTTGTGTCTGTGGGGTAGGTGTTAAAGCAACAGTAACATCTGCAAAAGAAAGACGATTTTCCAGCCAAACTAAGATGTCTACTTCTTTTAGCGGAAAATGTGATAAGATCCCTTTCTTACGGCCACGCCAATCGCTACAAATTCCAGATGAGGCACAAAAACAGCAGGCGCTTCAACGGATATCAAATGCTCCTTTAAGTGGGCTCTCCTCCACCTCAACTTCAACATCACAAATACTCCAGTCTTCAGAGGTGTCACCCCAATCACACTTGCTTCCTCACAGCACCCAAGTCTCCAGCTGCCCGTCTGAGTATGGGGTAGAACAGATGGTTGAGTCTGCAGAGCTGTTTACTCATACTATAGTCTGGCAATCAGAGGTCGGCTCCAGAGCTTCTGTGAATCCAGACTAGGAAATGATCAGCACTGATGCCCAGAATCTTTATGAGTCGGATCCAGGACCAGACGCAGAAGGTTCTGACCATAATGTAGACCCTCGCTCCCAAACTGCAACTCCTGTTGGTGGAGACAATGAGGAAGATGATGATGAGACTCAAATACCTGATTGGAGCGACAACTTTAGTTTTTTGTCAGGGCAGGAAGAGGTTGGCTCTGAGGACGACGGGTGTGATAACACACAGGGTGATGACGACGAGGTTGGAGATCCCACTTACTGTCAGCAAACAGTCAGCCAGTCGATAAGGTCAGCAGAGGAGGTGGAGGAGGATGCTAGTGACGACGAGGTCAGGTTGCGCCTTCCTGGACAGAGACGTAGTACTGGAAGCACGTCAACAACTGCATCCTCAAACACAACTCTGCCTCTGACCACAAGTCGTGGTGGCTCTTCAGGTCGCATGGGTGCTAAGCCTTGCATAGCCTGGGCATTTTTTCAGATCGATAAAGATGACCCAACTCGTTTTATATGTAATATTTTTCAGCAAAAGCTAAGTAGAGGCCAAAAAATACATAGTTTGAGTACTTCATGCATGAACCGGCACATGGATATGAAGCATAAGTTGCAGTGGGAAGCTCACTGTGCTACAATGTGGCCTAGCCGGCCGGGCCAACCACCGTCTGCCACATCTTGTGCATCCGCAGCCTCTTCATTAGAGATGAGCGTTGTTCTACTCGAACTGTTCGCCAATCTTAAATTCGAGCTGTTTTGGCGGTGTTCGAGCCGTTCGGCGAACACGAACAATTTGAGAAAAATTCGGCTGTTCGAGGTTATGTTCGATAACTGTTCGTGCACCAAAATCATAACTGGATTTTTTCTCAGTAATGATGAAAATTAATGTTAATACGCAGTTTGAGTGTACAGCGGGGTGGGGGGAGGGGCAGGGGATGGATCTCTGCAGGAACAATGAAGATCTCCATTTTTTTTTTCTCTTTCCTGCATTTACAGTGGGGAGGTGCAATCTGTCAGCCTATCAGCAGCGCACACACGGAGCGAAGTGCTTTTTTTCACACAAGCAAGGGCATGTGTCATTGGCAGTGTATGTCACATGTCCTTGCCCTATAAGACCAAGCCATTTTCCCCGTCGCCACCATTTTCTCACTGCTGCAGCTGCGTGTTAGACGGCACCGCTGTTGCTGTGTGCGCTATACCTTGTTAATTTCAAGCCAATTTTCACACAAATCTACAGATAGCTTGGGAGTAGGGAATAGTTGTGATTGCAGTCCTTTTAAGGACTAGGTTACAGCATTTCCTACGACTTTTATCAGGCAGGTCTGTGCTCTTAAATAGATAGATTGTGGGAGTAAAGACTAATTGTAATTGGAGTCCTTTTCAGGACTAGGTTACATCAGTTCCTATCAGTTTTTGCCAGGCAGGTCTGTGCCAGTGCTGTGCAAGTTTTTTTCACAGCATTTGGCTGAATCTAGCAAAGCTAATCCTTTTTGGCCTATTGCAGAGTGTGTTAGTCAGTGGAGTAGCCTATCTGTGTTGCAAGATATACCACCTGTGTATAGAATACCAATTTTTTTACTGCACCTAGTGAAGTAAAATCTTTTGGGCATAGCATCATTCTATTAGTCCATCTATACTGACCTCCATCAGGTTGCAAATTGAATATAATTTTTTTCTGCATCTAGCTCTGAAAAAATATTGGGCTTCTAGCTGTGTGTGGAACTTGTTGTATTAGTCCATCTATACTGACCTCCATCAGGTTGCAAACTGAATATATTTTTTTCTGCATCTACCTCTGAAAAAATATTGGGCTTCTAGCTGTGTGTGGGACTTGTTGTATTAGTCCATCTATACTGACCTCCATCAGGTTGCAAACTGAATATATTTTTTTCTGCATCTACCTCTAAAAAAATATTGGGCTTCTAGCTGTGTGTGGGACTTGTTCTATTAATCCATCTATACAGACCTCCATCAGGTTGCAAACTGAATATATTTTTTTCTGCATCTAACTCTGAAAAAATATTGGGCTTCTAGCTGTGTGTGGGACTTGTTGTATTAGTCCATCTATACTGACCTCCATCAGGTTGCAAACTGAATATATTTTTTTCTGCATCTACCTCTGAAAAAATATTGGGCTTCTAGCTGTGTGTGTGACTTGTTCTATTAATCCATCTATACAGACCTCCATCAGGTTGCAAACTGAATATATTTTTTTCTGCATCTACCTCTGAAAAAATATGTGCCCTTCTAGCAGTGTGTGGGACTTTCTCTATTAGTCCATCTATACTGACCTCCATCAGGTTGCAAATTAAAAATAATTTTTATCTGCATCTACAGTACCTCTGAAAAAATATTTGGGCTTCTATCTGTGTGTGGGACTTGTTCTATTAGTCCATCTATACTGACCTCCATCAGGTTGCAAATTGAATATAATTTTTATCTGCATCTAGCTCTGAAAAAATATTTGGCCTTCTAGCAGTGTGTGGGACTTTCTCTATTAGTCCATCTATACTGACCTCCATCAGGTTGCAAATTGAATATAATTTTTATCTGCATCTAGCTCTGAAAAAATATTTGGCCTTCTAGCAGTGTGTGGGACTTTCTCTATTAGTCCATCTATACTGACCTCCATCAGGTTGCAAATTAAAAATAATTTTTATATGCATCTACCTCTGAAAAAATATTTGGGCTTCTAGCTGTGTGTGGGACTTGTTCTATTGCTCCATCTATACTGACCTCCATCAGGTTGCAAACTGAATATATTTTTTTCTGCATCTACCTCTGAAAAAATATTGGGCTTCTAGCTGTGTGTGGGACTTGTTGTATTAGTCCATCTATACTGACCTCCATCAGGTTGCAAATTAAAAATAATTTTTATCTGCATCTACAGTACCTCTGAAAAAATATTTGGGCTTCTAGCTGTGTGTGGGACTTGTTCTATTAGTCCATCTATACTGACCTCCATCAGGTTGCAAATTGAATATAATTTTTATCTGCGTCTAGCTCTGAAAAAATATTTGGCCTTCTAGCAGTGTGTGCGACTTTCTCTATTTGTCCATCTATACCGACCTCCATCAGGTTGCAAATTAAAAATAATTTTTATCTGCATCTACCTCTGAAAAAATATTTGGGCTTCTAGCTGTGTGTGGGACTTGTTCTATTAATCCATCTATACAGACCTCCATCAGTTTGCAAACTGAATATAATTTTTTTCTGCATCTAGCTCTGAAAAAATATTTGGCCTTCTAGCAGTGTGTGGGACTTGTTCTATTAGTCCACCTATACTGACCTCCATCAGGTTGCAAATTCAAAATAATTTTTTGTCTGCATCTAGCTCTGAAAAAATATTTGGCCTTCTAGCAGTGTGTGGGACTTTCTCTGTTAGTCCATCTATACTGACCTCCATCAGGTTGCAAACTGAATATATATTTTTTCTGCATCTACCTCTGAAAAAATATTGGGCTTGTAGCTGTGTGTGTGATTTGTTCTATTAATCCATCTATACAGACCTCCATCAGGTTGCAAACTGAATAAAAAAATTTTCTGCATCTACCTCTGAAAAAATATATGGGCTTCTAGCTGTGTGTGGGACTTGTTCTATTAGTCCATCTATACTGACCTCCATCAGTTTGCAAATTGAATATAATTTTTTTCTGCATCTAACCCAGCCAATAGTTTTGGCCTAATACTACAGTTTGGCCACTCAGCTCTGCTCGGTTCCCATCCATTGTTTTTTTGTGCAAACAACTCCAGAGTTGTGAATTAGTTAACCACCAAAATGAGTGGAAAAAGGCCTGCTGCTGGTGGAAAGGGGAATAGGCGTGTTGGGAAGGGGAAAAAAGGTTGTGTCCGTGGGGTAGGTGTTAAAGCAACATTAACATCTGCAGAAGAAAGACCATCTTCCAGCCAAACTAAAATGTCTACATCTTTTAGCGGACAATGTGATAAGATCCCTTTCTTACGGCCACGCCAATCGCTACAAATTCCAGATGAGGCACAAAAACAGCAGGTGCTTCAACGGATATCAAGTGCTCCTTTAAGTGGGCTCTCCTCCACATCTACTTCAACATCACAAATTCTCCAGTCCTCAAAGGTGTCACCCCAATCGCACTTGCTTCCTCACAGCTCCCAAATCTCCAGCTGCCCGTCTGAGTATGAGGTAGAACAGATGGTTGAGTCTGCAGAGCTGTTTACTCATACTATAGCCTGGGAATCAGAGGTCGACTCCAGCGCTTCTGTGAATCCAGACGAGGAAATGATCTGCACTGATGCCCAGAATCTTTATGAGTCGGATCCAGGACCAGACGCAGAAGGTTCTGACCATAATGTAGACCCTCATTCCCAAACTGTAACTCCTGTTGGTGGAGACAATGAGGAAGACGATGATAAGACTCAAATACCTGATTGGAGCGACAACTTTAGTTTTTTGTCAGGGCAGGAACAGGTTGGCTCTGAGGACGACGGGTGTGATAACGCACAGGGTGATGATGATGAGGTTGGAGATCCCACTTACTGTCAACCCACAGTCAGCCAAGAGATGAGGTCAGCAGAGGAGGTGGAGGAAGATGCTAGTGACGACGAGGTCAGGTTGCGCCTTCCTGGACAGAGACGTAGTACTGGAAGCACGTCAACAACTGCATCCTCAAACACAACTCTGCCTCTCACCACAAATCGTGGTGGCTCTTCAGGTCGCATGGGTGCTAAGCCTTGCATAGCCTGGGCATTTTTTCAGATCGATAAAGATGACCCTACTCGTGTTATCTGTAACATTTGTCAGCAAAAGCTAAGTAGAGGCCAAAAAATACATAGTTTGAGTACTTCATGCATGAACCGGCACATGGACATGAAGCATAAGTTGCAGTGGGAAGCTCAGTGTGCTACAATGCGGCCTAGCCGGCCGGGCCAACCACCGTCTCCCATATCTTGTGCATCCGCGGCCTCTTCATCCTCTGTGACTGGGGGGACAGCAGTCACACCTGTTTTGGGGCGCAGACCTGCCACCTCTTTACCCGCAACAGCCAGCGTGATTGGCAGGTCATCATTTTCTTTGGAGGTGGTAACACCAGCTGGTGTTGAGCGCTGTCCGACATCGATAGCACCACCTTTGGATCAAGGCAACCTAACATGTCCGCCTGCATCTTCCTCACAGACCGGCAGTTTGCCGGGGACACCCTTATCAACCCCGTCTAAGCACAATAGCCAGCCCTCGGTCCCTCAGATGTGGACAAGTAAAAGACCATTTCCTCCTAGCCATGAGAAAGCTAAGAGGTTGAATTTCACCATCTGCAAGCTCTTGGCTACAGAAATGCTGCCTTTCCGCCTGGTGGACACAGAGGATTTTCGAGACCTTATGTCCGTCGCAGTGCCCCAGTACCAGATGACCAGTCGGCACTACTTCTCAAAGAAAGGTGTGCCTGCGCTCCACCAGCAGGTCGCACACAACATCACCGCTTCTTTGAGAAACTCTGTGTGTGACAGTGTGCATTTCACCACAGACACTTGGACGAGTAGGCATGGACAGGGGCGTTACATGTCGCTGACTGGGCACTGGGTAACTATGGTGACAGCAGGACAAGGGGCTGCTGTCCAAGTCTTGCCGTCCCCACGAGTTGTGCGTCAATCCTCTTTATGTCAAAGTTCCTCCACTGCTTCTGCCTCCTCAACCTCCTTTCGGTTTTCCACCTGCACCCAAAGCCTGTCTGGTCATGCCACAAGCTTTCTAACTGCGCAGAAGGGAGCCTGCACATCGCCTTACTATGCTGGCAGTAGGGCTCAAAGTCATCAGGCGGTTTTTACATTGAAATGTCTGGGAAATGTGAGTCACACAGCTGAGGAGTTGTGGTCAGCTCTGGAGAACCAATTTCATGAATGGTTGTCTCCACTGGACCTGGAACCAGGGAAGGCCGTGTGCGACAATGCTGCAAACCTGGGTGCGGCCCTTTGCCGGGGCAATGTCACACACGTGCCTTGTATGGCTCACGTGTTGAACCTGGTTGTCCAGCAATTTTTAGCCCACTATCCCAGACTAGATGGCCTTCTGCAGAGGGCACGGTCGCTGTGTGCTCACTTCCGCCGTTCGCATCCCGCAGCTCAGCGACTTACATCTCTACAGAAGTCGTTGGGCCTGCCACTTCACCGGCTAAAATGCGATGTGCCTACCCGGTGGAATTCAACTCTGCACATGTTGCAGCGACTGTGGCAGCACCGACAAACCCTGGTGCAATATGTTCTGACGTATAGCCTGGGCCAACGAGATCCAGAGGTGGGGCAAATCACGCTGGAGGAGTGGTCTCAAATCAGGGACCTATGCACCCTTCTGCACAGTTTTGAAATGGCGACGAAGATGTTTAGTGCTGACGATGCCATTATCAGCATGACTATTCCGGTGATTTACATGCTGGAGCACATGTTAAACAGAATTCGGAGTCAGGTGGTGGCACAAGAGGAGGTGGAGGAAGTAGAAGAGGAGGAGTTGTGTGCGGAAGGGCTAACATCTGCAAGGTCCAGACGGTCGGCAGCACCAAGGCGGCAGGCATGTGAGGGTGGGGGAGATGGTTTTACCAGGGCGCATGGTAGCAGCCAAACTAGTGAGGAAGGTGCAGGAGCCCAGGAAGAAGTGGAGGACGAACTGATGGAAGACTCATCAGATGAGGGAGACCTTGATCACATTTCTGTTGTGCGAGGTTGGGGGGAGAGGACAGAGGAAGGAAGCATGATTGTTACCTCGCCACCAACACAACAGGGACTTGGTGCTCCTGGATGCGCAACACACATGAGTGCCTTCTTGCTGCACTACCTGCAACATGAACCTCGAATTGTGAGAAATAGAAATAATCCTGACTACTGGGTTGCCACACTGTTAGATCCCCGGTACAAAAGTAAATTTGCAGAAATTATTCCTGCCATAGAAAGGGATGCACGCATGCAGGAGTATCAGCAGAGACTGTTGCAGAATCTTACATGTGCTTTTCCACAAAATACCAGTGGTGCACGTAGTGAATCTCACAGTTCCAACTTGCCAACCGTGGGACCGTCAAGTGTTCAGCACTCAAACCGTAACAGAACCACAGTATCTGCTGGTAACATCAATTTTGGGAATCATTTCACCACTTTTTTAGCCCATCCTTTGCAAGGCCACAGGAGACAAGAAGTCTGACACATAGTCAACGCCTAGAGACGATGGTACAGGAGTATCTCCAAGTAAACATTGAAGCCATGACTGTGTCACTGGACCCTTGCTCTTTTTGGGCTTCCAATCTGGATAAATGGCCGGAGCTAGCCACTTACGCCTTGGAGATCTTGTCATGCCCCGCAGCCAGCGTTCTGTCTGAACGTGTGTTCAGCGCTGCTGGTGGTGTGCTGACAGATAAGCGCACGCAGCTCTCCACTGATAATGTAGACAGACTCACGTTCATAAAGATGAACAAATCATGGATCCGAAATGACTTTTCTACCCCTGTGTCATCCTGGGGAGAGTAAAAGCTTGATGATTGGTTAAAATCACCCTACCAACCGTTTTAAGCTTTCAAATTACTAATCATGTTTATCTGTATCTTGGCTGGAAAATAATTTGGGCTTTGTAGCAGTGTGCAGCACTGATTCTATTAGGCCATCTATAATAAGCTCCACCAGATTTAAAATTACTAACCATGTTTATCTGTATCTTGACTGGAAAATAATTTGGGCTTTGTAACAGTGTGCAGCACTGATCCTATTAGGCCATCTATACTAAAGCTTCACCAGATTTAAAATTAATAATAATTTTTAGCTGCATCTAGCCCGGAAAATAATTTTGGGGCTCCGAGATGCGCAAGACACATAAGTGCCTTCTTGCTGCACTACCTGCAGCATGACCCTCATATTGTCAGAATTCGAAGTAATCATGACTACTGGGTTGCCACACTCTTAGATCCCCCAAACTTTTCGATCAACCTTTTCATTTTAATAAAGACCAAAAAAATGGTCATTTTTGAAATTATAAGCATTAGCAGGTTGTTAGAAACTGAAATCAAACAGTTTTCAACTCAAAACTTTATTCTAGGTGATGTTACATTTTCACATAGGACCCCTTGTTCGAAAGGAGCTTCTGAACTCTTTCGTCCATTGAATTTGTCAGGTTTTGGATGGTTTCTGCTTCAATTGTTTTGCATGAGGACAGAATACCCTCCCAGAGCTCTTGCTTAGATGTGAACTGCCTCCCGCCATCATAGACACTCCTTTTAATGATGCTCCAAAGGTTCTGAATGGGGTAGAGGTCAGGGGAGCATGAGGGTCACACCATAAGTTTGTCCCCTTTTATGCCCATATCAGCCAGAGATGCATATGTTTTATGTGCAGCATGAGATGGTGCATTATCATGCAAAAAAATTATCTTGCTGTGAAATACACGGTTCTTCTTCTTGAACCATGGCAGGAAGTGCTGTTTGAGAAAATCCACATACATTATGGAGTTCATCTTTAGCGCCTTCAGGGATCCTAAAGGGGCCGACAATCTCTCTCCCCATGATTCCAGCCCAAAACATTACTCCACCTCCTCCTTGTTGGCGCTGTAGCCGTGTTTGCGTGGGGTGTCCATCAACCAGCCATCCTCCACTCCATCCATCTGGACCATCGAGCGCTGCACGGCACTCATCCGTGAACAAAACAGTTTTGAAATCAGTCTTCATGTAATGTTTGGCCCACTGGAGCCGTTTCTGCTTGTGTGAAGTGGATAGAGGAGGTCGACAGGATGGCGTATGCACAGCTGCAAACCTCTGAAGGACCCTGCATCTTGTTGTTCGGGGGACGTTGGAGGCACCAGCAGCTTCAAAAACTTGTCTGCTGCTATGACAAGGCTTTTTTGCCGCTGCTCTTTCAACCTGACGTAATTGCCTGTAGGAAAGAGTCCTCAATTTGCCCTTATCAGCACGCACACGTGTGTACTGTGAATCAGCTACATACTTCTTGATTGCCAAGACACTTCATCCTGATCATCGCACAATGTTGATTGTAGTCATGCCTTGACCTAAACACTCCACAATTTGTTGCTTCTCAGCAGCCGACACATCCTTTTTCTTTCCCATTTTGGCAGAAAATGTAGGCTGCTTAATAATGTGAGACAGCCTTCTTAAGTAGTCTTGCCTTTCATTGGACACACCTGCCAAACTAATTAGCACAGGTGTCTGCAATTGCTTACAGTGATATAAAGAGCCCTGACACACATCACCATCAATGAGTTTAACTGACAAACAAACAAATTCTTCCCTTATCACTCCTAAACACTTTTTGCATAATAATTTGGAACACAGTGTACATGTGCTTTTCCACAAAACACCAGTGGTTCACGTAGTGAATCTTACAGTTCTAACTTGCCAACCGTGGTCTGTATGGAGTTGTTCAATAAAGGGCCCAAAATTAAGATAACATAGATGGGAGAGGTCTCTATGAATAGGAATTCCTAAGTATTTGATACCCTGTGAGGGCCAGGCAAAGGGAAAGTTGGACTGGATGGAATCCTATATGGATTTGGGGAGGGAGACATCGAGGGCCTCAGACTTCGCTGCATTGATTTTAAAATTTGACCATGTAACAAAGGGATCTATTTCAGCCATAACAGCATGGATGGATATATGTGATTGAGTGATATACACTAGGACATCATCAGCAAATAGAGAGCACTTGTACTCGGTGCCTCCCACCTCAATCCACCTAAAATTGGGGTTATGGCGAATTGATGAGAGCAGGTGCTCCGTCACTAGGATGTATAAGAGAGGGGACAAAGAACATCCCTGCCTTGTCCCATTGGTGATTGTGAAAGGTGATGAAAATGTTCTGACGCGCCCCCTGGGCCTTGGGACACCCGGAGCCGGACCCTTTTTGTTGGATGCTGGTGGTTGTAGTCTCCGTGGCGGCGACCCGGTTCCGTGGCTCAGGGCAGTCAAACCAGTGGCGGAACTATTTATGTGGTTTTGATGTTTAAATGTCCGACTACGCCACCCGTGGATTGCGGTCAGAGTGAACCGTCGCTCCAGGGCAGACCGCTGAGGCTGGTGTTGTGGGTGCAGCAGAGCGTAGCATAACTCCCCACGGGAGGAGTATAGCCTCAGGGCAGTGTATGCGGAGGATGGGGGTGATGGTGCAGGGCAGCAGCAGTAACGACACGGAGTCAGTGATGCAGTCCAGGGCCTTTACTCACAGTTCTTATTATCCAGACCACGTCTGCAGGTAACGGCTGCCCACGTCGTACTGTGCTCACCAGGTGAGGGGCTCAGACAACTCCCAGATAACTTTGGAGCGCTTCACAGGACCCCCTTTCTGTGTCCTTTGTCTGGCCTTTCTTACCAACCCTTCTGTCCGGCTGCCTCGGGCCTCCTCTTGGTAAACTTGGCGCCAGTTTCCCTGACCCTATGTGGTGCCTTCCTAGCGGGTGTAGCGAGGGGCTGCGCCACATAAAATGTCACAGCCTCCTGTTTCTAGCTGAGGGTCGTTTCCTGCCTCCACTAGTTTCAGGGAACGGTCTCCCCCTTTGGCCTGACCCCTCCATGCAGGTGGATTCGGGCGTGCGGTGGTGACTCGCCCGTCCGCACCCCTGGGATCCCTTCGTTCCTCGCTCCTGGAGCCTTCTCCGCTCTTCTTCCTTCCTTCTCCCTCTTCCAGGCCTGGGCCTCTGTTACTAGGCCCGCCTCCGGAGCAGAGCTCATGCAGAGCCCCTGATCCCTGCCACTTCTGCTCAGACTTCTCTGCACTGAACTAAGATGGTGCCCACCTTTTATACTCCCTTCTCAATACACCCAGGAACTGCTTCATCCCTGCTCCTGCACTACAGGGTTCCCCTTCTTCGGTGTTCCCTCCCCCCACTCCAGCCAGGGACAGGGACTGTCGTGCCCATCTCAGGGGCATATTGGTCGCCCTGCCCCACGGCAATGTGGTGTAATGCATGCAGGTGTCGGGTCCTGATCCACACTACATCCTTACCTGAGAGTGAGATATCACACCTCTGGGTGAGGTGCAATACCTCTGTAGCAATCGAGCCCTCAGGGTGCTACAGTTCCATTTATCTTCAGCCTAGGTGACGTATTGCGATACAGGGCCGTGATTTTGGCTATAAAAGGGTCCCCTAGACCCCTACCCCAAGCTTTTTAAGAGAATCATATATGGCGTGCCAGGAGACTCTATGGAATGCTTTCTCAGCAACCAACGAGAGTATCTAATTACAAATTTTTAACTGCATCTAGCCCAGGAAATACACACGGGTGTTCGACGAACCGAACCGAACTCGAACACTACGGGGGTGGCTCAACATTACTCTTCATCCTCTGTGACTGGGGGGACAGCAGTCACACCTGTTTTGGGACGCAGACCTGCCACCTCTTTACGCGCAACAGCCAGCGTGATTGGCAGGTCATCATTTTCTTTGAAGGTGGAAACACCAGCTGGTGTTGAGCGCTGACCGACATCGATAGCACCACCTCTGGATCAAGGCAACCTAACATGTCCGCCTGCATCTTCCTCACAGACCAGCAGTTTGCCGGGGACACCCTTCTCATCACCGTCTAAGCACAACAGCCAGCCCTCGGTCCCTCAGATGTGGACAAGTAAAAGACCATTTACTCCTAGCCATGAGAAAGCTAAGAGGTTGAATTTCACCATCTGCAAGTTCTCGGCTTCAGAAATGCTGCCTTTCCGCCTGGTGGACACAGAGGATTTTCGAGACCTCATGTCCGTCGCAGTGCCCCAGTACCATATGCCCAGTCGGCACTACTTCTCAAAGAAAGGTGTGCCTGTGCTCTACCAGCATGTAGCACACAACATCACCGCTTCTTTGAGAAACTCTGTGTGTGACAGGGTGCATTTTACCACAGACACTTGGACGAGTAGGCATGGACAGGGGCGTTACATGTCGCTGACTGGGCACTGGGTAACTATGGTGACAGCAGGACAAGGGGATGCTGTCCAAGTCTTGCCGTCCCCACGAGTCGTGCGTCATTCCTCTTTATCTCGAAGTTCCTCCACTGCTTCTGCCTCCTCAACCTCCTCTCGGTCCTCCACCTGCACCCAAAGCCTGTCTGTTCATGTCAAAAGCTTTCTAACTGCTCAGAAGGGATCCTGCACACCTCCTTATTATGCTGGCAGCAGGGTTCAATGTCATCAGGCGGATTTTACTTTGAAATGTCTGGGAAATGTGAGTTACACAGCTGAGGAGTTGTGGTCAGCTCTGGAGAACCAGTTTCATGAATGGTTGTCTCCACTGGACCTGAAACCAGGGAAGGCCGTATGTCACAATGCTGCAAACCTGGGTGCGGCCCTTCGCCGGGGCAATGTCACACACGTGCCTTGCATGGCTCACGTGTTGAACCTGGTTGTCCAGCAATTTTTAACCCACTATCCCGGACTAGATGGCCTTCTGCAGAGGGCACGGTCGCTGTGTGCTCACTTCCGCCATTCGCATCCCGCAGCTCAGCGACTTACATCTCTTCAGAAGTCGTTGGGCCTGCCACTTCACCGGCTAAAATGCGATGTGCCTACCTGGTGGAATTCAACGCTGCACATGTTGCAGCGAATGTGGCAGCACCGACAAGCCCTGGTGCAATACGTTCTGATGTATAGCCTGGGCCAAAGAGATCCAGAGGTGGAGCAAATCACGCTGGAGGAGTGGTCTCAGATCAGGGACCTATGCACCCTTCTGCACAGTTTTGAAATGGTAACGAAGGTGTTTAGTACTGACGATGCCATTATCAGCATGACTATTCCGCTGATTTACATGCTGGAGCACATGTTAAACAGAATTCGGAGTCAGGTGGTGGTACAAGAGGAGGTGGAGGAAGTAGAGGAGGAGGAGTTGTATGCGGAAGGGCTAACATCTGCAAGGTCCAGACGGTCGGCAGCACCAAGGCGGGAGGCATGTGAGGGTGGGGGAGATGGTTTTACCAGGGCGCATGGTAGCAGCCAAACTAGTGAGGAAGGTGCAGGAGCCCAGGAAGAAGTGGAGGACGAACTGATGGAAGACTCATCAGATGAGGGAGACCTTGATCACATTTCTGTTGTGTGAGGTTGGGGGCAGAGGGTAGAGGAAGGAAGCATGATTGTTACCTCGCCACCAACACAACAGGGACTTGGGACTCCTGGATGCGCAAGACACATGAGTGCCTTCTTGCTGCACTACCTGCAACATGACCCTCGAATTGTGAGAATTAGAAATAATCCTGACTACTGGGTTGCCACACTGTTAGATCCCCGGTACAAAAGTAAATTTGCAGAAATTATTCCTGCCATAGAAAGAGATGCACGCATGCAGGAGTATCAGCAGAGACTGTTGCAGAATCTTACATGGGCTTTTCCACAAAACACTAGTGGTGTGCGTAGTGAATCTCACAGTTCCAACTTGCCAACCGTGGGACCTTCGAGTGTTCAGCACTCAAAACGTAACAGAAACACAGTATCTGCTGGTAACATCAATTTTGCGGAATCATTTCACCACTTTTTTAGCCCATCCTTTGCAAGGCCACAGGAGACAAGAAGTCTGACACATAGTCAACGCCTAGAGACGATGGTACAGGAGCATCTCCAAGAAAACAATGAAGCCATGACTGTGTCACTGGACCCTTGCTCTTTTTGGGCTTCCAATCTGGATAAATGGCCGGAGCTAGCCACTTACGCCTTAGATATCTTGTCATGCCCCGCAGCCAACGTTCTGTCTGAACGTGTGTTCAGCGCTTCTGGTGGTGTGCTGACAGATAAGAGCATGCGGCTCTCCACTGATAATGTAGACAGACTCACGTTCATAAAGATGAACAAATCATGGATCCGAAACGACTTTTCTACCCCTGTGTCATCCTGGGGAGAGTAAAAGCTTGATGATTTGTTAAAATCACCTCACCAACCGTTTTAAGCATTCAAATTACTAATCATGTTTATCTGTATCTTGGCTGAAAAATAATTTGGGCCTTGTAGCAGTGTGCAGTACTGATTCTATTAGGCAATCTATACTAAACTCCACCAGATTTAAAATTACTAATCATGTTTATCTGTATCTTGGCTGGAAAATAATTTGGGCCTTGTAGCAGTGTGCAGTACTGATTCTATTAGGCCATCTATACTAAACTCCACCAGATTTAAAATTACTATTCATGTTTATCTGTATCTTGGCTGGAAAATAATTTGGGCCTTGTAGCAGTTTGCAGTACTGATTCTATTCGACCATCTAAACTAAGCTCCACCAGCTTTCAAATTAATAATAATTTTTAGCTGCATCTAGCCCGGAAAATAATTTTGGGGCTCCTAGATGCGCAAGCCACATGAGTGCCTTCTTGCTGCACTACCTGCAACATGACCGTCAGATTGGCAGAAGTCGAAATAATCCTGACTACTGGGTTGCCACACTCTTAGATCCCCCAAACTCTTCGATCAACCTTTTCATTTTAATAAAGAACAAACAAATGGTCATTTTTGAAATTATAAGCATTAGCAGGTTATTAGAAACTGAAATCAAACAATTGTCAACTCAAAACTTTATTCTAGGTGATGTTACATTTGCACATAGGACCCCTTGTTTGAAAGGAGCTTCTGAACTCTCTCGTCCATTGAATTTGTCAGGTTTTGGATGGTTTCTGCTTCAATTGTTTTGCATGAGGACAGAATACCCTCCCAGAGCTCTTGCTTACATGTGAACTGCATCCTGCCATCATAGACACTCTTTTTGATGATGCTCCAGAGGTTCTCAATGGGGTTGAGGTCAGGGGAGCATGGGGGTCACACAATAAGTTTGTCCCCTTTTATGCCCATATCAGCCAGAGATGCAGATGTGTTATGTGCAGCATGAGACGGTGCATTATCATGCATGAAAATGATCTTGCTGCGGAATACACGGTTCTTCTTCTTGAACCATGGCAGGAAGTGCTGTTTGAGAAACTCCACATACATTATGGAGTTCATCTTTACCCCTTCAGGGATCCTAAAGGGGCCGACAATCTCTCTCCCCATGATTCCAGCCCAAAACATTACTCCACCTCCTCCTTGTTGGCGCCGTAGCCGTGTTTGCATGAGGTGTCCATCAACCAGCCATCCTCCACTCCATCCATCTGGACCATCGAGCGTTGCACGGCACTCATCGGTGAACAAAACAGTTTTGAAGTCAGTATTCATGTATTGTTTGGCCCACTTGAGCCGTTTCTGCTTGTGTACAGTGGATAGAGGAGGTCGACAGGATGGCTTATGCACTGCTGCAAACCTCTGAAGGACCCTGCATCTTGATGTTCGGGGGACGTTGGAGGCACCAGCAGCTTCAAAAACTTGTCTGCTGCTATGACAAGGCTTTTTTGCCTCTGTTCTTTTAAATTGACGTAATTGCCTGTAGGAAAGAGTCCTCAATTTTCCCTTATCAGCACGCACACGTGTGTACTGTGAATCAGCTACATACTTCTTGATTGTGCGATGATCAGCATGAAGTGTCTTGGCAATGTTGATTGTAGTCATGCCTTGACCTAAACACTCCACAATTTGTTGTTTCTCAGCAGCCGACACATCCTTTTTCTTTCCCATTTTGGCAGAAAATATAGGCTGCTTAATAACGTGGCACAGCCTTCTTAAGTAGTCTTGCCTTTCATTGGACACACCTGCCAAACTAATTAGCACAGGTGTCTGCAATTGCTTACTGTGATATAAAGAGCCCTGACACACATCACCATCAATGAGTTTAACTGACAAACAAAAAAATTCTTACCTTATCACTCCTAAACACTTTTTGCATAATAATTTGGAACACAGTGTACATGTCCTTTTCCACAAAACACCAGTGGTTCACGTAGTGAATCTTACAGTTCTAACTTGCCAACCGTGGTCTGTATGGAGTTGTTCAATAAAGGGCCCAAAATTAAGATAACATAGACGGGAGAGGTCTCTATGAATACAAATTCCTAAGTATTTGATACCCTGTGAGGGCCATGCAAAGGGAAAGTTGGACTGGATGGAATCCTGTATGGATTTGGGGAGGGAGACATCGAGGGCCTCAGACTTCGCTGCATTGATTTTAAAATTTGACCATGTAACAAAGTGATCTATTTCCGCCATAACAGCAGGGATGAATATATGTGATTGAGTGATATATACTAGGACATCATCAGCAAATGCAGAGCACTTGTACTCGGTGCCTCCCACCTCAATCCACCTAATATTGGTGTTATGGCGAATTGATGTGAGCAGATGCTCCGTCACTAGGATGTATGAGAGGGGACAGAGGACATCCCTGCCTTGTCCCATTGGTGACTATGAAAGGTGATGAAAATGTTCCATTTATCTTCAGCCTAGGTGACGTATTGCGATACAGGGCCGTGATTTTGCCTATAAAAGGGTCCCCTAGGCCCCTACCCCAAGCTTTTTAAGAGAATAATATGCTGCTGGCATGAGACTTGCCCTTCAATAGATCCTTGTAAAAGGATTTAAAGTGTACTCATTCAAATTAGAGAGACAATTTAAATTAAAAAGATTAAACCTGCCTCCACCGCAGGGGGGCTCGCTCGACCCACCAGCGGACAGGCACCAGTATTGGGAGAGGGGGGCTGGCCGTCAGGGTCCACCGCAGCTCTTGCACAATCCCGGCGACACGGAGGGCGCACGGGCAGGAACGGACTGGCCGTGTCTGCTTCGCACTTTTTTGGTTTTAGAAGGGCATGACATGCCTATATCTGTGTCTCCCCCTCCTTTTACTCCTCCACCTCTTTTCTTTTCGCACGACTATATGTACTTGTCACTTTTCCATGTGTTAGTTGTGTCTTCTGAGCAGTTTGTCAGCTTTTAGACTCCTTTGAAGGTGTTTTCTATGTGCTTCTATGTGTTTTTGTTTGCCTGCCATTGGTTTTAACGGTGTTCGAAGGTGTTCGACGAACAGTTCGACGAACAGTTCGGCGAACATACGGGTGTTCGACGAACCTAACCGAACTCGAACACTACGGGGGTGGCTCAACACCATTCAGTACCTCAAACAGACTGATGAAGTGAGGACCCAGTTTATAGGAGGGTACCTTGAGATGGACATACTTAGACAACAGCAATACCTCGTCCCTAGGATTAATCAGAGGTGGATTCTGACTAGAGATGAGCTGTGTTCGACTCGAGCTGTTCGCCAATCTCAAATTCGAGCTGTTTTGGGAGGTGTTCGAGCCGTTCGGCGAACACGAAAAATTTGAAAAAAATTCGGCTGTTCGAGGTTATGTTCGTTAACTGTTCGTGCACCAAAATCATAACTGGATTTTTTCTCAGTAATGCTGAAAATTAATGTTAATACGCAGTTTGAGTGTACAGCGGGGCGGTGGGGGGGGGCAGGGGATGGATCTCTTCAGAAATAATGAAGATCTCCATTTTTTTTTCTCTTTCCCGCATGTACAGTGGGGAGGTGCAATCTGTCAGCCTATCAGCAGCGCACACACGGAGCAAACTGCTTTTTTTTCACACAAGCAAGGGCGTGTGTCATTGGCAATGTATGTCACATGTCCTTGCCTAAAAGACCCAGCTATTTTCCCCGTCGCCACCATTTTCTCACTGCTTCAGCTGCGTGCTAGACGGCACCGCTGTTGCTGTGTGTGCTATAATTTCAGTTTTAATTTCAAGCCAATTTTCGCACAAATCTACAGATAGCTTTGGAGTAGGGAATAGTTGTGATTGCAGTCCTTTTGAGGACTAGATTACATTATTTCCTACGACTTTTATCAGGCAGGTCAGTGCTCTTAAATAGATAGGTTGGGAGTAAAGACTAATTGTAATTGCAGTCCTTTTCAGGGCTAGGTTACATCAGTTTCTATCACTTTTATCAGGCAGGTCTGTGCTCTTAAATAGATAGGTTGGGAGTAAAGAATAATTGTAATTGCAGTCCTTTTGAGGGCTAGGTTACATCAGTTACTATCACTTTTTGCCAGGCAGGTCTGTGCCAGTGCTGTGCAAGTTTTTTTCACAGCATTTGGCTAAATCTAGCAAAGCAAATCCTTTTTGTCATCTTGCAGTGTGTGTCAGTCAGTGGAGAAGCCTATCTGTGTTGCACGCTACACCACCTGTGTATAGAATACAATTTTTTTTACTGCACCTAGTGAAGTAAAACCTTTTGGGCATAGCATCACTCTATTAGTCCATCTATACTAACCTCCACCCGGTTGCAAATTCAAAATAATTTTTATTTGCATCTAGCTCTGAAAAAATATTTTGGCTTTGGCTTGTAGCAGTGTGTGGGACTTGTTCTATTAGTCCATCTATACTAACCTCCACCAGGTTGCAAATTCAATATAATTTTTATCTGCATCTAGCTCTGAAAAAATATTTGGGCTTCGGCTTCTAGCAGTGTGTGGGACTTGTTCTATTAGTCCATCTATACTAACCTCCACAAGGTTGCAAATTCAATATCATTTTATCTGCATCTAGCTCTGAAAAAATATTTTGGCTTGTAGCAGTGTGTGGGACTTGATCTATTAGTCCATCTATACTAACCTCCACCAAGTTGCAAATTCAAAATAAATTTTATCTGCATCTAGCTCTGAAAAAATATTTTGGCTTGTAGCAGTGTGTGGACTTGTTCTATTAGTCCATCTATACTAACCTCCACCAGGTTGCAAATTCAATATAATTTTTATCTGCATCTAGCTCTGAAAAAATATTTGGGCTTCGGCTTGTAGCAGTTTGTGGGACTTGTTCTATTAGTCCATCTATACTAACCTCCATCAGGTTGCAAATTCAATATAATTTTTATCTGCATCTAGCTCTGAAAAAATATTTTGGCTTCTAGCAGTGTGTGGGACTTGCTCTATTAGTCTATCTATACTAACCTCCACCAGGTTGCAAATTCAATATAATTTTTATCTGCATCTAGCTCTGAAAAAATATTTGGGCTTCTACTTGTAGCAGTGTGTGGGACTTGTTCTATTAGTCCATCTATACTAACCTCTACCAGGTTGCAAATTCAATATAATTTTTATCTGCATCTAGCTCTGACAAAATATTTCGGCTTGAAGCAGTGTGTGGGACTTGTTCTATTAGTCCATCTATACTAACCTCCACCAGGTTGCAAATTCAAAGTAATTTTTATCTGCATCTAGCTCTGAAAAAATATTTCGGCTTGTAGCAGTGTGTGGGACTTGTTCTATTAGTCCATCTATACTAACCTCCACCAGGTTGCAAATTCAATATAATTTTTATCTGCATCTAGCACTGAAAAAATATTTCGGCTTGTAGCAGTGTGTGGGACTTGTTCTATTAGTCCATCTATACTAACCTCCACCAGGTTGCACATTCAATATAATTTTTATCTGCATCTAGCTCTGAAAAAATATTCCGGCTTGTAGCAGTGTGTTGGACTTGTTCTATTAGTCCATCTATACTAACCTCCACCAGGTTGAAATTCAAAAAAATTTTTATCTGCATCTAGTTCTGAAAAAATATTTCGGCTTGTAGCAGTGTGTGGGACTTGTTCTATTAGTCCATCTATACTAACCTCCACCAGGTTGCAAATTCAATATAATTTTTATCTGCATCTAGCTCTGAAAAAATATTTGGGCTTCGGCTTGTAGCAGTGTGTGGGACTTGTTCTATTAGTCCATCTATACTAACCTCCACCAGGTTGCAAATTCAAAATAATTTTTATCTGCATCTAGCTCTGAAAAAATATTTCAGCTTGTAGCAGTGTGTGGGACTTGTTCTATTAGTCCATCTATACTAACCTCTACCAGGTTGCAAATTCAATACAATTTTTATCTGGATCTAGCTCTGAAAAAATATTTGGCTTGTAGCAGTGCGTGGGACTTGTTCTATTAGTCCATCTATACTAACCTCCACCGGGTTGCAAATTCAAAATAATTTTTATCTGCATCTAGCTCTGAAAAAATATTTCAGCTTGTAGCAGTGTGTCGGACTTGTTCTATTAGTCCATCTATACTAACCTCCACCAGGTTGCAAATTCAAAATATTTTTTATCTGCATCTAGCTCTGAAAAAATATTTCGGCTTGTAGCAGTGTGTGGGACTTGTTCTATTAGTCCATCAATACTAACCTCCACCAGGTTGCAAATTCAAAATAATTTTTATCTGCATCTAGCTCTGATAAAATATTTTGGCTTGTAGCAGTGTGTGGGATTTGTTCTATTAGTCCATCTATACTAACCTCCACCAGGTTGCAAATTCAATATAATTTTTATCTGCATCTAGCTCTGAAAAAATATTTGGGCTTCGGCTTGTAGCAGTGTGTTGGACTTGTTCTATTAGTCCATCTATACTAACCTCCACCAGGTTGCACATTCAATATAATTTTTATCTGAATCTAGCTCTGAAAAAATATTTCAGCTTCTAGCAGTGTGTGGGACTTGTACTATTAGTCCATCTATACTAACCTCCACCAGATTGCAAATTCAATATAATTTTTATCTGCATCTAGCTCTGAAAAAATATTTTGGCTTGTAGCAGTGTGTGGGACTTGTTCTATTAGTACATCTATACTAACCTCCACCAGGTTGCAAATTCAATATAATTTTTATCTGCATCTAGCTCTGAAAAAATATTTGGGCTTCGGCTTCTAGCAGTGTGTGGGACTTGTTCTATTAGTCCACCTATACTAACCTCCACAAGGTTGCAAATTCAATAACATTTTATCTGCATCTAGCTCTGAAAAAATATTTTGGCTTGTAGCAGTGTGTGGGACTTGATCTATTAGTCCATCTATACTAACCTCCACCAGGTTACAAATTCAAAATAATTTTTATCTGCATCTAGCTCTGAAAAAATATTTTGGCTTGTAGCAGTGTGTGGACTTGTTCTATTAGTCCATCTATACTAACCTCCACCAGGTTGCAAATTCAATATAATTTTTATCTGCATCTAGCTCTGAAAAAATATTTGGGCTTCGGCTTGTAGCAGTTTGTGGGACTTGTTCTATTAGTCCATCTATACTAACCTCCATCAGGTTGCAAATTCAATATAATTTTTATCTGCATCTAGCTCTGAAAAAATATTTTGGCTTCTAGCAGTGTGTGGGACTTGCTCTATTAGTCCATCTATACTAACCTCCACCAGGTTGCAAATTCAATATAATTTTTATCTGCATCTAGCTCTGAAAAAATATTTGGGCTTCTACTTGTAGCAGTGTGTGGGACTTGTTCTATTAGTCCATCTATACTAACCTCTACCAGGTTGCAAATTCAATATAATTTTTATCTGCATCTAGCTCTGACAAAATATTTCGGCTTGAAGCAGTGTGTGGGACTTGTTCTATTAGTCCATCTATACTAACCTCCACCAGGTTGCAAATTCAAAATAATTTTTATCTGCATCTAGCTCTGAAAAAATATTTCGGCTTGTAGCACTGTGTGGGACTTGTTTTATTAATTAATCTATACTAACCTCCACCAGGTTGCAAATTCAATATAATTTTTATCTGCATCTACCTCTGAAAAAATATTTTGGCTTGTAGCAGTGTGTGGGACTTGTTCTATTAGTCCATCTATACTAACCTCCACCAGGTTGCAAATTTGATATAATTTTTATCTGCATCTAGCACTGAAAAAATATTTCGGCTTGTAGCAGTGTGTGGGACTTGTTCTATTAGTCCATCTATACTAACCTCCACCAGGTTGCACATTCAATATAATTTTTATCTGCGTCTAGCTCTGAAAAAATATTTCGGCTTGTAGCAGTGTGTTGGACTTGTTCTATTAGTCCATCTATACTAACCTCCACCAGGTTGAATTTCAAAAAAATTTTTATCTGCATCTAGTTCTGAAAAAATATTTCGGCTTGTAGCAGTGTGTGGGACTTGTTCTATTAGTCCATCTATACTAACCTCCACCAGGTTGCAAATTCAATATAATTTTTATCTGCATCCAGCTCTGAAAAAATATTTGGGCTTCGGCTTGTAGCAGTGTGTGGGAATTGTTCTATTAGTCGATCTATACTAACCTCCACCAGGTTGCAAATTCAAAACAATTTTTATCTGCATCTAGCTCTGAAAAAATATTTCGGCTTGTAGCAGTGTGTGGGACTTGTTCTATTAGTCCATCTATACTAACCTCTACCAGGTTGCAAAGTCAATACAATTTTTATCTGCATCTAGCTCTGAAAAAATATTTGGCTTGTAGCAGTGCGTGGGACTTGTTCTATTAGTCCATCTATACTAACCTCCACCAGGTTGCAAATTCAAAATAGTTTTTATCTGCATCTAGCTCTGAAAAAATATTTCAGCTTGTAGCAGTGTGTGGGACTTGTTCTATTAGTCCATCTATACTAACCTCCACCAGGTTGCAAATTCAAAATATTTTTTACCTGCATCTAGCTCTGAAAAAATATTTTGGCTTGTAGCAGTGTGTGGGACTTGTTTTATTAGTCCATCAATACTAACCTCCACGAGGTTGCAAATTCAAAATAATTTTTATCTGCTTCTAGCTCTGATAAAATATTTCGGCTTGTAGCAGTGTGTGGGACTTGTTCTATTAGTCCATCTATACAAATCTCTACAAGGTTGCAAATTCAAAATAATTTTTATATGCATCTAACCGTGAAAAAATATTTGGGCTTTGGCTTGTAGCAGTGTGTTGGACTTGTTCTATTAGTCCATCTATACTAACCTCCACCAGGTTGCAAATTCAATATAATTTTTATCTGAATCTAGCTCTGAAAAAATATTTCGGCTTGTAGCAGTGTGTGGGACTTGAACTATTAGTCCATCTATACTAACCTCCACCAGGTTGCAAATTCAATATAATTTTTATCTGCATCTAGCTCTGAAAAAATATTTTGGCTTGTAGCAGTGTGTGGGACTTGTTCTATTAGTCCATCTATGCAAACCTCCACCAGGTTGCAAATTCAATATAATTTTTATCTGCATCTAGCTCTGAAAAAATATTTGGGCTTCGGCTTGTAGCAGTGTGTGGGACTTGAACTATTAGTCCATCTATACTAACCTCCACCAGGTTGCAAATTCAAAATAATTTTTATCTGCATCTAGCTCTGAAAAAATATTTCGGCTTGTAGCAGAGTGTGGGACCTGTTCTATTAGTCCCTCTATACTAACCTCCACCAGGTTGCAAATTCAAAATAATTTTTATCTGCATCTAGCTCTGAAAAAATATTTTGGATTGTAGCAGTGTTTGGGACTTGTTCTATTAGTCCATCTATACTAACCTCCACCAGGTTGCAAATTCAATATAATTTTTATCTGCATCTAGCTCTGAAAAAATATTTGGGCTTCGGCATTTAGCAGTTTGTCGGACTTGTTCTATTAGTCCATCTATACTAACCTCCATCAGGTTGCAAATTCAATATAATTTTTATCTGCATCTAGCTCTGAAAAAATATTTTGGCTTCTAGCAGTGTGTGGGACTTGCTCTATTAGTCCATCTATACTAACCTCCACCAGGTTGCAAATTCAATATAATTTTTATCTGCATCTAGCTCTGAAAAAATATTTGGGCTTCTACTTGTAGCAGTGTGTGGGACTTGTTCTATTAGTCCATCTATACTAACCTCTACCAGGTTGCAAATTCAAAATAATTTTTATCTGCATCTAGCTCTGACAAAATATTTCGGCTTGAAGCAGTGTGTGGGACTTGTTCTATTAGTCCATCTATACTAACCTCCACCAGGTTGCAAATTTGATATAATTTTTATCTGCATCTAGCACTGAAAAAATTTTTCGGCTTGTAGCAGTGTGTGGGACTTGTTCTATTAGTCCATCTATACTAACCTCCACCAGGTTGCACATTCAATATAATTTTTATCTGCGTCTAGCTCTGAAAAAATATTTCGGCTTGTAGCAGTGTGTTGGACTTGTTCTATTAGTCCATCTATACTAACCTCCACCAGGTTGAAATTCAAAAAAATTTTTATCTGCATCTAGTTCTGAAAAAATATTTCGGCTTGTAGCAGTGTGGGGGACTTGTTCTATTAGTCCATCTATACTAACCTCCACCAGGTTGCAAATTCAATATAATTTTTATCTGCATCTAGCTCTGAAAAAATATTTGGGCTTCGGCTTGTAGCAGTGTGTGGGACTTGTTCTATTAGTCCATCTTTACTAACCTCCACCAGGTTGCAAATTCAAAACAATTTTTATCTGCATCTAGCTCTGAAAAAATATTTCGGCTTGTAGCAGTGTGTGGGACTTGTTCTATTAGTCCATCTATACTAACCTCTACCAGGTTGCAAATTCAATACAATTTTTATCTTCATCTAGCTCTGAAAAAATATTTGGCTTGTAGCAGTGCGTGGGACTTGTTCTATTAGTCCATCTATACTAACCTCCACCAGGTTGCAAATTCAAAATAATTTTTATCTGCATCTAGCTCTGAAAAAATATTTCAGCTTGTAGCAGTGTGTGGGACTTGTTCTATTAGTCCATCTATACTAACCTCCACCAGGTTGCAAATTCAAAATATTTTTTATCTGCATCTAGCTCTGAAAAAATATTTCGGCTTGTAGCAGTGAGTGGGACTTGTTCTATTAGTCCATCAATACTAACCTCCACCAGGTTGCAAATTCAAAATAATTTTTATCTGCTTCTAGCTCTGATAAAATATTTCGGCTTGTAGCAGTGTGTGGGATTTGTTCTATTAGTCCATCTATACAAATCTCTACAAGGTTGCAAATTCAAAATAATTTTTATCTGCATCTAACCGTGACAAAATATTTGGGCTTCGGCTTGTAGCAGTGTGTTGGACTTGTTCTATTAGTCCATCTATACTAACCTCCACCAGGTTGCAAATTCAATATAATTTTTATCTGAATCTAGCTCTGAAAAAATATTTGGGCTTCGGCTTGTATCAGTGTGTGGGAGTTGTTCTATTAGTCCATCTATACTAACCTCCACCAAGTTGCAAATTCAAAATAATTTTTATCTGCATCTATCTCTGAAAAAATATTTTTACTTGTAGCAGAGTGTGGGACCTGTTCTATTAGTCCAAATATACTAACCTCGACCAGGTTGCAAATTCAAAATAATTTTTATCTGCATCTAGCTCTGAAACAATATTTCGGCTTGTAGCAGTGTGTGGGACTTGTTCTATTAGACCATCTATACTAACCTCCACCAGGTTACAAATTCAATATAATTTTTATCTGAATCTAGCTCTGAAAAAAAATTTCGGATTGTAGCAGTGTTTGGGACTTGTTCTATTAGTCCATCTATACTAACCACCACCAGGTTGCAAATTCAATATAATTTTTATCTACATCTAGCTCTGAAAAAATATTTCGGCTTGTAGCAGTGTGTGGGACTTGTTCTATTAGACCATCTATACTAACCTCCACCAGGTTGCAAATTCAATATAATTTTTATCTGAATCTAGCTCTGAAAAAAAATTTCGGCTTGTAGCAGTGTGTGGGACTTGTTCTATTAGTCCATCTATACTAACCTCCACCAGGTTGCAAATTCAATATAATTTTTATCTGCATGTAGCTCTGAAAAAATATTTTGGCTTATAGCAGTGTGTGCGACTTGTTCTATTAGTCGATCTATACAAACCTCCACCAGGTTGCAAATTCACTATAATTTTTATCTGCATCTAGCTCTGAAAAATTATTTGGGCTTCGGCTTGTAGCATTGTGTGGGAGTTGTTCTATTCGTCCATCTATACAAATCTCTACAAGGTTGCAAATTCAAAATAATTTTTATCTGCATCTAGCTCTGAAAAAATATTTCGGATTGTAGCAGTATTTTGGACTTGTTCTGTTAGTCCATCTATACTAACCTCCACCAGGTTGCAAATTCAATATAATTTTTATCTACATCTAGCTCTGAAAAAATATTTCGGCTTGTAGCAGTGTGTGGGACTTGTTCTATTAGACCATCTATACTAACCTCCACCAGGTTGCAAATTCAATATAATTTTTATCTGAATCTAGCTCTGAAAAAAAATTTCGGCTTTTAGCAGTGTGTGGGACTTGTTCTATTAGTCCATCTATACTAACCTCCACCAGGTTGCAAATTCAATATAATTTTTATCTGCATGTAGCTCTGAAAAAATATTTTGGCTTGTAGCAGTGTGTGGGACTTGTTCTATTAGTCGATCTATACAAACCTCCACCAGGTTGCAAATTCACTATAATTTTTATCTGCATCTAGCTCTGAAAAATTATTTGGGCTTCGGCTTGTAGCATTGTGTGGGAGTTGTTCTATTAGTCCCTCTATACAAATCTCTACAAGGTTGCAAATTCAAAATTATTTTTATCTGCATCTAGCTCTGAAAAAATATTTCAGCTTGTAGCAGAGTGTGGGACCTGTTTCATTAGTACATCTATACTAACCTCCACCAGGTTGCAAATTCAAAATAATTTTTATCTGCATCTAGCTCTGAAAAAATATTTCGGCTTGTAGCATTGTTTGGGATTTGTTCTATTAGTCCATCTATGCTAACCTCCACCAGGTTGCAAATTCAATATAATTTTTATCTGCATCTAGCTCTGAAAAAATATTTCGGCTTGTAGCAATGTGTGGGACTTGTTCTATTAGTCCATCTATACTAACCTCCACCAGGTTGCAAATTCAATATAATTTTATCTGCATCCAGCTCTGAAAAAATATTTCGGCTTCTACTTGTAGCAGTGTGTGGGATTTGTTCTATTAGTCCATCTATACTAACCTCCACCAGGTTGCAAATTCAATATAATTTTTATCTGCATCTAGCTCTGAAAAAATATTTGGGCTTCGGCTTGTAGCAGTGTGTTGGACTTGTTCTATTAGTCCATCTATACTAACCTCCACCAGTTTGCACATTCAATATAATTTTTATCTGAATCTAGCTCTGAAAAAATATTTCAGCTTCTAGCAGTGTGTGGGACTTGTACTATTCGTCCATCTATACTAACCTCCACCAGATTGCAAATTCAATATAATTTTTATCTGCATCTAGCTCTGAAAAAATATTTTGGCTTGTAGCAGTGTGTGGGACTTGTTCTATTAGTACATCTATACTAACCTCCACCAGGTTGCAAATTCAATATAATTTTTATCTGCATCTAGCTCTGAAAAAATATTTGGGCTTCGGCTTCTAGCAGTGTGTGGGACTTGTTCTATTAGTCCACCTATACTAACCTCCACAAGGTTGCAAATTCAATATCATTTTATCTGCATCTAGCTCTGAAAAAATATTTTGGCTTGTAGCAGTGTGTGGGACTTGATCTATTAGTCCATCTATACTTACCTCCACCAGGTTACAAATTCAAAATAATTTTTATCTGCATCTAGCTCTGAAAAAATATTTTGGCTTGTAGCAGTGTGTGGACTTGTTCTATTAGTCCATCTATACTAACCTCCACCAGGTTGCAAATTCAATATAATTTTTATCTGCATCTAGCTCTGAAAAAATATTTGGGCTTCGGCTTGTAGCAGTTTGTGGGACTTGTTCTATTAGTCCATCTATACTAACCTCCATCAGGTTGCAAATTCAATATAATTTTTATCTGCATCTAGCTCTGAAAAAATATTTTGGCTTCTAGCAGTGTGTGGGACTTGCTCTATTAGTCCATCTATACTAACCTCCACCAGGTTGCAAATTCAATATAATTTTTATCTGCATCTAGCTCTGAAAAAATATTTGGGCTTCTACTTGTAGCAGTGTGTGGGACTTGTTCTATTAGTCCATCTATACTAACCTCTACCAGGTTGCAAATTCAATATAATTTTTATCTGCATCTAGCTCTGACAAAATATTTCGGCTTGAAGCAGTGTGTGGGACTTGTTCTATTAGTCCATCTATACTAACCTCCACCAGGTTGCAAATTCAAAATAATTTTTATCTGCATCTAGCTCTGAAAAAATATTTCGGCTTGTAGCACTGTGTGGGACTTGTTTTATTAATCCATCTATACTAACCTCCACCAGGTTGCAAATTCAATATAATTTTTATCTGCATCTACCTCTGAAAAAATATTTTGGCTTGTAGCAGTGTGTGGGACTTGTTCTATTAGTCCATCTATACTAACCTCCACCAGGTTGCAAATTTGATATAATTTTTATCTGCATCTAGCACTGAAAAAATATTTCGGCTTGTAGCAGTGTGTGGGACTTGTTCTATTAGTCCATCTATACTAACCTCCACCAGGTTGCACATTCAATATAATTTTTATCTGCGTCTAGCTCTGAAAAAATATTTCGGCTTGTAGCAGTGTGTGGGACTTGTTCTATTAGTCCATCTATACTAACCTCCACCAGGTTGCAAATTCAATATAATTTTTATCTGCATCCAGCTCTGAAAAAATATTTGGGCTTCGGCTTGTAGCAGTGTGTGGGAATTGTTCTATTAGTCGATCTATACTAACCTCCACCAGGTTGCAAATTCAAAACAATTTTTATCTGCATCTAGCTCTGAAAAAATATTTCGGCTTGTAGCAGTGTGTGGGACTTGTTCTATTAGTCCATCTATACTAACCTCTACCAGGTTGCAAATTCAATACAATTTTTATCTGCATCTAGCTCTGAAAAAATATTTGGCTTGTAGCAGTGCGTCGGACTTGTTCTATTAGTCCATCTATACTAACCTCCACCAGGTTGCAAATTCAAAATAGTTTTTATCTGCATCTAGCTCTGAAAAAATATTTCAGCTTGTAGCAGTGTGTGGGACTTGTTCTATTAGTCCATCTATACTAACCTCCACCAGGTTGCAAATTCAAAATATTTTTTACCTGCATCTAGCTCTGAAAAAATATTTCGGCTTGTAGCAGTGTGTGGGACTTGTTCTATTAGTCCATCAATACTAACCTCCACGAGGTTGCAAATTCAAAATAATTTTTATCTGCTTCTAGCTCTGATAAAATATTTCGGCTTGTAGCAGTGTGTGGGACTTGTTATATTAGTCCATCTATACAAATCTCTACAAGGTTGCAAATTCAAAATAATTTTTATATGCATCTAACCGTGAAAAAATATTTGGGCTTCGGCTTGTAGCAGTGTGTTGGACTTGTTCTATTAGTCCATCTATACTAACCTCCACCAGGTTGCAAATTCAATATAATTTTTATCTGAATCTAGCTCTGAAAAAATATTTCGGCTTGTAGCAGTGTGTGGGACTTGAACTATTAGTCCATCTATACTAACCTCCACCAGGTTGCAAATTCAATATAATTTTTATCTGCATCTAGCTCTGAAAAAATATTTTGGCTTGTAGCAGTGTGTGGGACTTGTTCTATTAGTCCATCTATGCAAACCTCCACCAGGTTGCAAATTCAATATAATTTTTATCTGCATCTAGCTCTGAAAAAATATTTGGGCTTCGGCTTGTAGCAGTGTGTGGGAGTTGTTCTATTAGTCCATCTATACTAACCTCCACCAGGTTGCAAATTCAAAATAATTTTTATCTGCATCTAGCTCTGAAAAAATATTTCGGCTTGTAGCAGAGTGTGGGACCTGTTCTATTAGTCCATCTATACTAACCTCCACCAGGTTGCAAATTCAAAATAATTTTTATCTGCATCTAGCTCTGAAAAAATATTTCGGCTTGTAGCAGAGTGTGGGACCTGTTCTATTAGTCCATCTATACTAACCTCCACCAGGTTGCAAATTCAAAATAATTTTTATCTGCATCTAGCTCTGAAAAAATATTTTGGATTGTAGCAGTGTTTCTGACTTGTTCTATTAGTCCATCTATACTAACCTCCACCAGGTTGCAAATTCAATATAATTTTTATCTGCATCTAGCTCTGAAAAAATATTTCAGCTTGTAGCAGTGTGTGGGACTTGTTCTATTAGACCATCTATACTAACCTCCACCAGGTTGCAAATTCAAAATAATTTTTATCTGAATCTAGCTCTGAAAAAAAATTTCGGCTTGTAGCAGTGTGTGGGACTTGTTCTATTAGTGCATCTATACTAACCTCCACCAGGTTGCAAATTCAATATAATTTTTATCTGCATTTAGCTCTGAAAAAATATTTTGGCTTGTAGCAGTGTGTGGGACTTGTTCTATTAGTCGATCTATACAAACCTCCACCAGGTTGCAAATTCACTATAATTTTTATCTGCATCTAGCTCTGAAAAATTATTTGGGCTTCGGCTTGTAGCATTGTGTGGGAGTTGTTCTATTAGTCCATCTATACTAACTTCCACCAGGTTGCAAATTCAAAATAATTTTTATCTGCATCTAGCTCTGAAAAAATATTTCAGCTTGTAGCAGAGTGTGGGACCTGTTCCATTAGTCCATCTATACTAACCTCCACCAGGTTGCAAATTCAAAATAATTTTTAACTGCATCTAGCTCTGAAAAAATATTTCGGCTTGTAGCATTGTTTGGGACTTGTTCTATTAGTCCATCTATACTAACCTCCACCAGGTTGCAAATTCAATATAATTTTTATCTGCATCTAGCTCTGAAAAAATATTTGGGCTTCGGCATTTAGCAGTTTGTGGGATTTGTTCTATTAGTCCATCTATACTAACCTCCATCAGGTTGCAAATTCAATATAATTTTTATCTGCACCTAGCTCTGAAAAAATATTTTGGCTTCTAGCAGTGTGTGGGACTTGCTCTATTAGTCCATCTATACTAACCTCCACCAGGTTGCAAATTCAATATAATTTTTATCTGCATCTAGCTCTGAAAAAATATTTGGGCTTCTACTTGTAGCAGTGTGTGGGACTTGTTCTATTAGTCCATCTATACTAACCTCTACCAGGTTGCAAATTCAAAATAATTTTTATCTGCATCTAGCTCTGACAAAATATTTCGGCTTGAAGCAGCGTGTGGGACTTGTTCTATTAGTCCATCTATACTAACCTCTACCAGGTTGCAAATTCAAAATAATTTTTATCTGCATCTACCTCTGAAAAAATATTTTGGCTTGTAGCAGTGTGTGGGACTTGTTCTATTAGTCCATCTATACTAACCTCCACCAGGTTGCAAATTTGATATAATTTTTATCTGCATCTAGCACTGAAAAATTTTTTCGGCTTGTAGCAGTGTGTGGGACTTGTTCTATTAGTCCATCTATACTAACCTCCACCAGGTTGCACATTCAATATAATTTTTATCTGCGTCTAGCTCTGAAAAAATATTTCGGCTTGTAGCAGTGTGTTGGACTTGTTCTATTAGTCCATCTATACTAACCTCCACCAGGTTGAAATTCAAAAAAATTTTTATCTGCATCTAGTTCTGAAAAAATATTTCGGCTTGTAGCAGTGTGGGGGACTTGTTCTATTAGTCCATCTATACTAACCTCCACCAGGTTGCAAATTCAATATAATTTTTATCTGCATCTAGCTCTGAAAAAATATTTGGGCTTCGGCTTGTAGCAGTGTGTGGGACTTGTTCTATTAGTCCATCTATACTAACCTCCACCAGGTTGCAAATTCAAAACAATTTTTATCTGCATCTAGCTCTGAAAAAATATTTCGGCTTGTAGCAGTGTGTGGGACTTGTTCTATTAGTCCATCTATACTAACCTCTACCAGGTTGCAAATTCAATACAATTTTTATCTTCATCTAGCTCTGAAAAAATATTTGGCTTGTAGCAGTGCGTGGGACTTGTTCTATTAGTCCATCTATACTAACCTCCACCAGGTTGCAAATTCAAAATAATTTTTATCTGCATCTAGCTCTGAAAAAATATTTCAGCTTGTAGCAGTGTGTGGGACTTGTTCTATTAGTCCATCTATACTAACCTCCACCAGGTTGCAAATTCAAAATATTTTTTATCTGCATCTAGCTCTGAAAAAATATTTCGGCTTGTAGCAGTGAGTGGGACTTGTTCTATTAGTCCATCAATACTAACCTCCACCAGGTTGCAAATTCAAAATAATTTTTATCTGCTTCTAGCTCTGATAAAATATTTCGGCTTGTAGCAGTGTGTGGGATTTGTTCTATTAGTCCATCTATACAAATCTCTACAAGGTTGCAAATTCAAAATAATTTTTATCTGCATCTAACCGTGAAAAAATATTTGGGCTTCGGCTTGTAGCAGTGTGTTGGACTTGTTCTATTAGTCCATCTATACTAACCTCCACCAGGTTGCAAATTCAATATAATTTTTATCTGAATCTAGCTCTGAAAAAATATTTGGGCTTCGGCTTGTATCAGTGTGTGGGAGTTGTTCTATTAGTCCATCTATACTAACCTCCACCAAGTTGCAAATTCAAAATAATTTTTATCTGCATCTAGCTCTGAAAAAATATTTTTACTTGTAGCAGAGTGTGGGACCTGTTCTATTAGTCCAAATATACTAACCTCGACCAGGTTGCAAATTCAAAATAATTTTTATCTGCATCTAGCTCTGAAAAAATATTTCGGCTTGTAGCAGTGTGTTGGACTTGTTCTATTAGTCCATCTATACTAACCTCCACCAGGTTGAAATTCAAAAAAATTTTTATCTGCATCTAGTTCTGAAAAAATATTTCGGCTTGTAGCAGTGTGTGGGACTTGTTCTATTAGTCCATCTATACTAACCTCCACCAGGTTGCAAATTCAATATAATTTTTATCTGCATCTAGCTCTGAAAAATATTTGGGCTTCGGCTTGTAGCAGTGTGTGGGACTTGTTCTATTAGTCGATCTATACTAACCTCCACCAGGTTGCAAATTCAAAACAATTTTTATCCGCATCTAGCTCTGAAAAAATATTTCGGCTTGTAGCAGTGTGTGGGACTTGTTCTATTAGTCCATCTATACTAACCTCTACCAGGTTGCAAATTCAATACAATTTTTATCTGCATCTAGCTCTGAAAAAATATTTGGCTTGTAACAGTGCGTGGGACTTGTTCTATTAGTCCATCTATACTAACCTCCACCAGGTTGCAAATTCAAAATAATTTTTATCTGCATCTAGCTCTGAAAAAATATTTCAGCTTGTAGCAGTGTGTGGGACTTGTTCTATTAGTCCATCTATACTAACCTCCACCAGGTTGCAAATTCAAAACATTTTTTATCTGCATCTAGCTCTGAAAAAATATTTCGGCTTGTAGCAGTGTGTGGGACTTGTTCTATTAGTCCATCAATACTAACCTCCACCAGGTTGCAAATTCAAAATAATTTTTATCTGCTTCTAGCTCTGATAAAATATTTCGGCTTGTAGCAGTGTGTGGGACTTGTTCTATTAGTCCATCTATACAAATCTCTACAAGGTTGCAAATTCAAAATAATTTTTATCTGCATCTAACCGTGAAAAAATATTTGGGCTTCGGCTTGTAGCAGTGTGTTGGACTTGTTCTATTAGTCCATCTATACTAACCTCCACCAGGTTGCAAATTCAATATAATTTTTATCTGAATCTAGCTCTGAAAAAATATTTCGGCTTCTAGCAGTGTGTGGGACTTGAATTATTAGTCCATCTATACTAACCTCCACCAGGTTGCAAATTCAATATAATTTTTATCTGCATCTAGCTCTGAAAAAATATTTTGGCTTGTAGCAGTGTGTGGGACTTGTTCTATTAGTCCATCTATGCAAACCTCCACCAGGTTGCAAATTCAATATAATTTTTATCTGCATCTAGCTCTGAAAAAATATTTGGGCTTCGGCTTGTAGCAGTGTGTGGGAGTTGTTCTATTAGTCCATCTATACTTACCTCCACCAGGTTGCAAATTCAAAATAATTTTTATCTGCATCTAGCTCTGAAAAAATATTTCGGCTTGTAGCAGTGTGTGGGACTTGTTCTATTAGTCCATCTATACTAACCTCTACCAGGATGCAAATTCAATACAATTTTTATCTGCATCTAGCTCTGAAAAAATATTTGGCTTGTAGCAGTGCGTGGGACTTGTTCTATTAGTCCATCTATACTAACCTCCACCAGGTTGCAAATTCAAAATAATTTTTATCTGCATCTAGCTCTGAAAAAATATTTCAGCTTGTAGCAGTGTGTGGGACTTGTTCTATTAGTCCATCTATACTAACCTCCACCAGGTTGCAAATTCAAAATATTTTTTATCTGCATTTAGCTCTGAAAAAATATTTCGGCTTGTAGCAGTGAGTGGGACTTGTTCTATTAGTCCATCAATACTAACCTCCACCAGGTTGCAAATTCAAAATAATTTTTATCTGCTTCTAGCTCTGATAAAATATTTCGGCTTGTAGCAGTGTGTGGGACTTGTTCTATTAGTCCATCTATACAAATCTCTACAAGGTTGCAAATTAAAAATAATTTTTATCTGCATCTAACCGTGAAAAAATATTTGGGCTTCGGCTTTTAGCAGTGTGTTGGACTTGTTCTATTAGTCCATCTTTACTAACCTCCACCAGGTTGCAAATTCAATATAATTTTTATCTGAATCTAGCTCTGAAAAAATATTTCGGCTTGTAGCAGTGTGTGGGACTTGAACTATTAGTCCATCTGTACTAACCTCCACCAGGTTGCAAATTCAATACAATTTTTATCTGCATCTAGCTCTGAAAAAATATTTTGGCTTGTAGCAGTGTGTGGGACTTGTTCTATTAGTTCATCTGTGCAAACCTCCACCAGGTTGCAAATTCAATATAATTTTTATCTGCATCTAGCTCTGAAAAAATATTTGGGCTTCGGCTTGTATCAGTGTGTGGGAGTTGTTCTATTAGTCCATCTATACTAACCTCCACCAGGTTGCAAATTCAAAATAATTTTTATCTGCATCTAGCTCTGAAAAAATATTTTGGCTTGTAGCAGAGTGTGGGACCTGTTCTATTAGTCCAAATATACTAACCTCGACCAGGTTGCAAATTCAAAATAATTTTTATCTGCATCTAGCTCTGAAAAAATATTTCGGATTGTAGCAGTGTTTGGGACTTGTTCTATTAGTCCATCTATACTAACCTCCACCAGGTTGCAAATTCAATATAATTTTTATCTACATCTAGCTCTGAAAAAATATTTCGGCTTGTAGCAGTGTGTGGGACTTGTTCTATTAGACCATCTATACTAACCTCCACCAGGTTGCAAATTCAATATAATTTTTATCTGAATCTAGCTCTGAAAAAAAATTTCGGCTTGTAGCAGTGTGTGGGACTTGTTCTATTAGTCCATCTATACTAACCTCCACCAGGTTGCAAATTCAATATAATTTTTATCTGCATGTAGCTCTGAAAAAATATTTTGGCTTGTAGCAGTGTGTGGGACTTGTTCTATTAGTCGATCTATACAAACCTCCACCAGGTTGCAAATTCACTATAATTTTTATCTGCATCTAGCTCTGAAAAATTATTTGGGCTTCGGCTTATAGCATTGTGTGGGAGATGTTCTATTAGTCCATCTATACAAATCTCTACAAGGTTGCAAATTCAAAATAATTTTTATCTGCATCTAGCTCTGAAAAAATATTTCAGCTTGTAGCAGAGTGTGGGACCTGTTTCATTAGTCCATATATACTAACCTCCACCAGGTTGCAAATTCAAAATAATTTTTATCTGCATCTAGCTCTGAAAAAATATTTCGGCTTGTAGCATTGTTTGGGATTTGTTCTATTAGTCCATCTATACTAACCTCCACAAGGTTGCAAATTCAATATAATTTTTATCTGCATCTAGCTCTGAAAAAATATTTCGGCTTGTAGCAGTGTGTGGGACTTGTTCTATTAGTCCATCTATACTAACCTCCACCAGGTTGCAAATTCAATATAATTTTTATCTGCATCTAGCTCTGAAAAAATATTTGGGCTTCGGCTTGTAGCAGTGTGTGGGACTTGTTCTATTAGTCCATCTATACTAACCTCCACCAGGTTGCAAATTCAAAACAATTTTTATCTGCATCTAGCTCTGAAAAAATATTTCGGCTTGTAGCAGTGTGTGGGACTTGTTCTATTAGTCCATCTATACTAACCTCTACCAGGTTGCAAATTCAATACAATTTTTATCTGCATCTAGCTCTGAAAAAATATTTGGCTTGTAGCAGTGCGTGGGACTTGATCTATTAGTCCATCTATACTAACCTCCACCAGGTTGCAAATTCAAAATAATTTTTATCTGCATCTAGCTCTGAAAAAATATTTCAGCTTGTAGCAGTGTGTGGGACTTGTTCTATTAGTCCATCTATACTAACCTCCACCAGGTTGCAAATTCAAAATATTTTTTATCTGCATCTAGCTCTGAAAAAATATTTCGGCTTGTAGCAGTGAGTGGGACTTGTTCTATTAGTCCATCAATACTAACCTCCACCAGGTTGCAAATTCAAAATAATTTTTATCTGCTTCTAGCTCTGATAAAATATTTCGGCTTGTAGCAGTGTGTGGGACTTGTTCTATTAGTCCATCTATACAAATCTCTACAAGGTTGCAAATTCAAAATAGTTTTTATCTGCATCTAACCGTGAAAAAATATTTGGGCTTCGGCTTGTAGCAGTGTGTTGAACTTGTTCTATTACTCCATCTATACTAACCTCCACCAGGTTGCAAATTCAATATAATTTTTATCTGAATCTAGCTCTGAAAAAATATTTCGGCTTGTAGCAGTGTGTGGGACTTGAACTATTAGTCCATCTATACTAACCTCCACCAGGTTGCAAATTCAATATAATTTTTATCTGCTTCTAGCTCTGAAAAAATATTTTGGCTTGTAGCAGTGTGTGGGACTTGTTCTATTAGTCCATCTATGCAAACCTCCACCAGGTTGCAAATTCAATATAATTTTTATCTGCATCTAGCTCTGAAAAAATATTTGGGCTTCGGCTTGTATCAGTGTGTGGGAGTTGTTCAATTAGTCCATCTATACTAACCTCCACCAGGTTGCAAATTCAAAATAATTTTTATCTGCATCTAGCTCTGAAAAAATATTTTGGCTTGTAGCAGAGTGTGGGACCTGTTCTATTAGTCCAAATATACTAACCTCGACCAGGTTGCAAATTCAAAATAATTTTTATCTGCATCTAGCTCTGAAAAAATATTTCGGATTGTAGCAGTGTTTGGGACTTGTTCTATTAGTCCATCTATACTAACCTCCACCAGGTTGCAAATTCAATACAATTTTTATCTACATCTAGCTCTGAAAAAATATTTCGGCTTGTAGCAGTGTGTGGAACTTGTTCTATTAGACCATCTATACTAACCTCAACCAGGTTGCAAATTCAATATAATTTTTATCTGAATCTAGCTCTGAAAAAAAATTTCGGCTTGTAGCAGTGTGTGGGACTTGTTCTATTAGACCATCTATACTAACCTCCACCAGGTTGCAAATTCAATATAATTTTTATCTGCATCTAGCTCTGAAAAAATATTTCGGCTTGTAGCAGTGTGTGGGACTTGTTCTATTAGTCCATCTATACTAACCTCCACCAGGTTGCAAATTCAATCTAATTTTTATCTGCATCTAGCTCTGAAAAAATATTTGGGCTTCGGCTTGTAGCAGTGTGTGGGACTTGTTCTATTAGTCCATCTATACTAACCTCCACCAGGTTGCAAATTCAAAACAATTTTTATCTGCATCTAGCTCTGAAAAAATATTTCGGCTTGTAGCAGTGTGTGGGACTTGTTCTATTAGTCCATCTATACTAACCTCTACCAGGTTGCAAATTCAATAAAATTTTTATCTGCATCTAGCTCTGAAAAAATATTTGGCTTGTAGCAGTGCGTGGGACTTGATCTATTAGTCCATCTATACTAACCTCCACCAGGTTGCAAATTCAAAATAATTTTTATCTGCATCTAGCTCTGAAAAAATATTTCAGCTTGTAGCAGTGTGTGGGACTTGTTCTATTAGTCCATCTATACTAACCTCCACCAGGTTGCAAATTCAAAATATTTTTTATCTGCATCTAGCTCTGAAAAAATATTTCGGCTTGTAGCAGTGAGTGGGACTTGTTCTATTAGTCCATCAATACTAACCTCCACCAGGTTGCAAATTCAAAATAATTTTTATCTGCTTCTAGCTCTGATAAAATATTTCGGCTTGTAGCAGAGTGTGGGACTTGTTCTATTAGTCCATCTATACAAATCTCTACAAGGTTGCAAATTCAAAATAGTTTTTATCTGCATCTAACCGTGAAAAAATATTTGGGCTTCGGCTTGTAGCAGTGTGTTGGACTTGTTCTATTAGTCCATCTATACTAACCTCCACCAGGTTGCAAATTCAATATAATTTTTATCTGAATCTAGCTCTGAAAAAATATTTCGGCTTGTAGCAGTGTGTGGGACTTGAACTATTAGTCCATCTATACTAACCTCCACCAGGTTGCAAATTCAATATAATTTTTATCTGCTTCTAGCTCTGAAAAAATATTTTGGCTTGTAGCAGTGTGTGGGACTTGTTCTATTAGTCCATCTATGCAAACCTCCACCAGGTTGCAAATTCAATATAATTTTTATCTGCATCTAGCTCTGAAAAAATATTTGGGCTTCGGCTTGTATCAGTGTGTGGGAGTTGTTCTATTAGTCCATCTATACTAACCTCCACCAGGTTGCAAATTCAAAATAATTTTAATCTGCATCTAGCTCTGAAAAAATATTTTGGCTTGTAGCAGAGTGTGGGACCTGTTCTATTAGTCCAAATATACTAACCTCGACCAGGTTGCAAATTCAAAATAATTTTTATCTGCATCTAGCTCTGAAAAAATATTTCGGATTGTAGCAGTGTTTGGGACTTGTTCTATTAGTCCATCTATACTAACCTCCACCAGGTTGCAAATTCAATACAATTTTTATCTACATCTAGCTCTGAAAAAATATTTCGGCTTGTAGCAGTGTGTGGGACTTATTCTATTAGACCATCAATACTAACCTCAACCAGGTTGCAAATTCAATATAATTTTTATCTGAATCTAGCTCTGAAAAAAAATTTCGGCTTGTAGCAGTGTGTGGGACTTGTTCTATTAGTCCATCTATACTAACCTCCACCAGGTTGCAAATTCAATATAATTTTTATCTGCATGTAGCTCTGAAAAAATATTTTGGCTTGTAGCAGTGTGTGGGACTTGTTCTATTAGTCGATCTATACAAACCTCCACCAGGTTGCAAATTCACTATAATTTTTATCTGCATCTAGCTCTGAAAAATTATTTGGGCTTCGGCTTGTAGCATTGTGTCGGAGTTGTTCTATTAGTCCATCTATACAAATCTCTACAAGGTTGCAAATTCAAAATAATTTTTATCTGCATCTAGCTCTGAAAAAATATTTCGGATTGTAGCAGTGTTTTGGACTTGTTCTATTAGTCCATCTATACTAACCTCCACCAGGTTGCAAATTCAATATAATTTTTATCTACATCTAGCTCTGAAAAAATATTTCGGCTTGTAGCAGTGTGTGGGACTTGTTCTATTAGTCCATCTATACTAACCTCCACCAGGTTGCAAATTCAATATAATTTTTATCTGCATGTAGCTCTGAAAAAATATTTTGGCTTGTAGCAGTGTGTGGGACTTGTTCTATTAGTCGATCTATACAAATCTCCACCAGGTTGCAAATTCACTATAATTTTTATCTGCATCTAGCTCTGAAAAATTATTTGGGCTTCGGCTTGTAGCATTGTGTGGGAGTTGTTCTATTAGTCCATCTATACAAATCTCTACAAGGTTGCAAATTCAAAATAATTTTTTTCTGCATCTAGCTCTGAAAAAATATTTCAGCTTGTAGCAGAGTGTGGGACCTGTTTCATTAGTCCATCTATACTAACCTCCACCAGGTTGCAAATTCAAAATAATTTTTATCTGCATCTAGCTCTGAAAAAATATTTCGGCTTGTAGCATTGTTTGGGATTTGTTCTATTAGTCCATCTATACTAACCTCCACCAGGTTGCAAATTCAATATAATTTTTATCTGCATCTAGCTCTGAAAAAATATTTCGGCTTGTAGCAGTGTGTGGGTCTTGAACTATTAGTCCATCTATACTAACCTCCACCAGGTTGCAAATTCAATATAATTTTTATCTGCATCTAGCGCTGAAAAAATATTTGGGCTTCGGCTTGTAGCAGTTTGTGGGACTTGTTCTATTAGTCCATCTATACTAACCTCCATCAGGTTGCAAATTCAATATAATTTTTATCTGCATCTAGCTCTGAAAAAATATTTTGGCTTCTAGCAGTGTGTGGGACTTGCTCTATTAGTCCATCTATACTAACCTCCACAAGGTTTCAAATTCAATATAATTTTTATCTGCATCTAGCTCTGAAAAAATATTTGGGCTTCTACTTGTAGCAGTGTGTGGGACTTGTTCTATTAGTCCATCTATACTAACCTCTACCAGGTTGCAAATTCAATATAATTTTTATCTGCATCTAGCTCTGACAAAATATTTCGGCTTGAAGCAGTGTGTGGGACTTGTTCTATTAGTCCTTCTATACTAACCTCCACCAGGTTGCAAATTCAATATAATTTTTTTCTTAATCCAGCTCTGAAAAAATATTTGGGGTTGTAGCAGTGTGAGGGACATGTTCTATTATTCCATCTATACTAACCTCCACCAGGTTGGAAATTCAATATAATTTTTATCTGCATCTAGCTCTGAAAAAATATTTCGGCTTGTAGCAGAGTGTGGGGCCTGTTCTATTAGTCCATCTATACTAACCTCCACCAGGTTGCAAATTCAAAACAATTTTTATCTGCATCTAGCTCTGAAAAAATATTTTGGCTTGTAGCAGTGTGTGGGACTTGTTCTATTAGTCCATCTATACTAACCTCCACTAGGTTGCAAATTCAATATACTTTTTTTCTTCATCTTGCTCTGAAAAAATATTTCGGCTTGTAGCAGTGTGTGGGACTTGTTCTATTAGTCCATATATACTAAGCTCTACAAGGTTGCAAATTCAAAATAATTTTTATCTGCATTTAACCCTGAAAAAATATTTGGGCTTCGGCTTGTAGCAGTGTGTGGGACTTGTTCTATTAGTCCATCTATACTAACCTCCACCAGGTTGCAAATTCAAAATAATTTTTATCTGCATCTAGCTCTGAAAAAATATTTCGGCTTGCAGCAGTGTGTGGGACCTGTTCTATTAGTCCATCTATACTAACCTCCACAAGGTTGGAAATTCAATATAATTTTTTTCTGCATCTATCTCTGAAAAAATATTTGGGCTTTGGCTTGTAGCAGTGTGTGGGACTTGTTCTATTAGTCCATTTATACTAACTTCCATCAGCTTGCAAATTCAAAATAATTTTTATCTGCATCTAGCTCTGAAAAAATATTTCGGCATGAAGCAGGTTTTGGGACTTGTTCTATTAGTCCATCTATACTAACCTCCACCAGGTTGCAAATTCAATATAATTTTTATCTGCATCTAGCTCTGAAAAAATATTTCGGCTTGTAGCAATGTGTGGGACTTGTTCTATTAGTCCATCTATACTAACCTCCACCAGGTTGCAAATTCAATATAATTTTCATCTGCAACTAGCTCTGAAATAATATTTGGGCTTCTACTTGTAGCAGTGTGTGAGACTTGTTCTATTAGTCCATCTATACTAACCTCCACCAGGTTGCAAATTCAATATAATTTTTATCTGCATCTAGCTCTGACAAAATATTTTGGATTGTAGCAGTGTGTGGGACTTGTTCTATTAGTCCATCTATACTAACCTCCACCAGGTTGCAAATTCAAAATAATTTATATCTGCATCTATCTCTGAAAAAATATTTCGGCTTGTAGCAGTGTGTGGTTCATGTTCTATTAGTCAATCTATACTAACCTCCACCTGGTTGCAAATTCAAAATAATTTTTATCTTCATCTAGCTCTGAAAAAATACTTCGGCTTGTAACAGTGTGTGGGACTTGTTCTATTAGTCCATCTATGCTAACCTCTACCAGGTTGCAATTTCAATATAATTTTTATCTGCATCTAGCTCTGAATAAATATTTCGGCTTGTAGCAGTGCGTGGGACTTGTTCTATTAGTCCATCTATACTAACCTCCACCAGGTTGAAAATTCAAAATAATTTTTATCTGCATCTAGCTCTGAAAAAATATTTCGGCTTGTAGCAGTGTGTGGGACTTGTTCTATTAGTCCATCTATACTAACCTCCACCAGGTTGCAAATTCAAAATATTTTTTATGTGCATCTATCTCTGAAAAAATATTTCGGTTTGTAGCAGTGTGTGGGACTTGTTCTATTAGTCCATCTATACTAACCTCCACCAGGTTGCAAATTCAAAATAATTTTTATCTGCATCTAGCTCTGAAAAAATATTTCGACTTGTAGCAGTGTGTGGGACTTGTTCTATGAGTCCATCTATACTAACCTCCACCAGGTTGCAAATTCAAAATAATTTTTATCTGTATATAGCTCTGAAAAAATATTTTGGCTTGTAGCAGTGTGTGGGACTTGTTCTATTAGTCCATCTATACTAACCTCTACCAGGTTGCAAATTCAATATCATTTTAATCTGCATCTAGCTCTGAAAAAATATTTCGGCTTGTAGCAGTGCGTGGGACTTGAACTATTAGTCCATCTATGCTAACCTCCACCAGGTTGCAATTTCAAAATAATTTTTATCTGCATCTAGCTCTGAAAAAATATTTCGGCTTGTAGCAGTGTGTGAGACTTGTTCTATTAGTCCATCTATACTAACCTCCACCAGGTTGCAAATTCAAAATATTTTTTATCTGCATCTAGCTCTGAAAAAATATTTCGGCTTGTAGCAGTGTGTGGGACTTGTTCTATTAGTCCATCTATACTAACCTCCAACAGTTTGCAAATTCAAAATAATTTTTATCTGCATCTAGCTCTGAAAAAATATTTCGGCTTGTAGCAGTGTGTGGGACTTGTTCCATTAGTCCATCTATACTAACCTCTACCAGGTTGCAAATTCAAAATAATTTTTATCTGCATCTAGCTCTGAAAAAATGCTTCGGCTTGTAGCAGTGTATGGGACTTGTTCTATTAGTCCATCTATACTAACCTCCACCAGGTTGCAAATTCAATAAAATTTTTATCTGCATCTAGCTCTGAAAAAATATTTCGGCTTTTAGCAGTGTGTGGGACTTGCTCTGTTAGTCCATATATACTAACCTCTACAAGGTTGCAAATTCAAAATAATTTTTATCTGCATCTAACCCTGAAAAAATATTTGGGCTTCGGCTTGTAGCAGTGTGTGGGATTTGTTCTATTAGTCCATCTATACTAACCTCTACCAGGCTGCATATTCAATAAAATTTTTATCTGCATCTAGCTCTGAAAAAATATTTTGGCTTGTAGCAGTGTGTGAGACTTGTTCTATTAGTCCATCTATACTAACCTCCACCAGGTTGCAAATTCAATATAATTTTTATCTGCATCTAGCTCTGAAAAAATATTTGGGCTTTGGCTTGTAGCAGTGTGTGGGACTTGTTCTATTAGTCCATCTATACTAACTTCCACCAGCTTGCAAATTCAATATAATTTTTATATGCATCTAGCTCTGAAAAAATATTTCGGCTTGTAGCAGATTGTGGGACCTATCCTATTAGTCCATCTATACTAACCTCCACCAGGTTACAAATTCAAAATAATTTTTATATGTATCTAGCTCTGAAAAAATATTTGGGCTTTGGCTTGTAGCAGTGTGTGTGACTTGTTCTATTAGTCCATCTACACTAACCTCCACCAGGTTGCAAATTCAAAATAATTTTTATCTGCATCTAGCTCTGAAAAAATATTTCGGCTTGTAGCAGTGTGTGGGACTTGTTCTATTAGTCCATCTATACTAACCTCCACCAGGTTGCAAATTCAAAACAATTTTTATCTGCATCTAGCTCTGAAAAAATATTTTGGCTTGTAGCAGTGTGTGGGACTTGTTCTATTAGTCCATCTATACTAACCTCCACCAGGTTGCAAATTCAATATACTTTTTTTCTTCATCTTGCTCTGAAAAAATATTTCGGCTTGTAGCAGTGTGTGGGACTTGTTCTATTAGTCCATATATACTAACCTCTACAAGGTTGCAAATTCAAAATAATTTTTATCTGCATCTAACCCTGAAAAAATATTTGGGCTTCGGCTTGTAGCAGTGTGTGGGACTTGTTCTATTAGTCCATCTATACTAACCTCCACCAGGTTGCAAATTCAAAATAATTTTTATCTGCATCTAGCTCTGAAAAAATATTTCGGCTTGCAGCAGTGTGTGGGACCTGTTCTATTAGTCCATCTATACTAACCTCCACAAGGTTGGAAATTCAATATAATTTTTTTCTGCATCTATCTCTGAAAAAATATTTGGGCTTTGGCTTGTAGCAGTGTGTGGGACTTGTTCTATTAGTCCATTTATACTAACTTCCATCAGCTTGCAAATTCAAAATAATTTTTATCTGCATCTAGCTCTGAAAAAATATTTCGGCATGAAGCAGGTTTTGGGACTTGTTCTATTAGTCCATCTATACTAACCTCCACCAGGTTGCAAATTCAATATAATTTTTATCTGCATCTAGCTCTGAAAAAATATTTCGGCTTGTAGCAATGTGTGGGACTTGTTCTATTAGTCCATCTATACTAACCTCCACCAGGTTGCAAATTCAATATAATTTTTATCTGCAACTAGCTCTGAAATAATATTTGGGCTTCTACTTGTAGCAGTGTGTGAGACTTGTTCTATTATTCCATCTATACTAACCTCCACCAGGTTGCAAATTCAATATAATTTTTATCTGCATCTAGCTCTGACAAAATATTTTGGATTGTAGCAGTGTGTGGGACTTGTTCTAATAGACCATCTATACTAACCTCCACCAGGTTGCAAATTCAAAATAATTTATATCTGCATCTATCTCTGAAAAAATATTTCGGCTTGTAGCAGTGTGTGGTTCATGTTCTATTAGTCCATCTATACTAACCTCCACCTGGTTGCAAATTCAAAATAATTTTTATCTTCATCTAGCTCTGAAAAAATACTTCGGCTTGTAACAGTGTGTGGGACTTGTTCTATTAGTCCATCTATACTAACCTCTACCAGGTTGCAATTTCAATATAATTTTTATCTGCATCTAGCTCTGAATAAATATTTCGGCTTGTAGCAGTGCGTGGGACTTGTTCTATTAGTCAATCTATACTAACCTCCACCAGGTTGAAAATTCAAAATAATTTTTATCTGCATCTAGCTCTGAAAAAATATTTCGGCTTGTAGCAGTGTGTGGGACTTGTTCTATTAGTCCATCTATACTAACCTCCACCAGGTTGCAAATTCAAAATATTTTTTATGTGCATCTATCTCTGAAAAAATATTTCGGTTTGTAGCAGTGTGTGGGACTTGTTCTATTAGTCCATCTATACTAACCTCCACCAGGTTGCAAATTCAAAATAATTTTTATCTGCATCTAGCTCTGAAAAAATATTTCGGCTTGTAGCAGTGTGTGGGACTTGTTCTATGAGTCCATCTATACTAACCTCCACCAGGTTGCAAATTCAAAATAATTTTTATCTGTATATAGCTCTGAAAAAATATTTTGGCTTGTAGCAGTGTGTGGGACTTGTTCTATTAGTCCATCTATACTAACCTCTACCAGGTTGCAAATTCAATATCATTTTAATCTGCATCTAGCTCTGAAAAAATATTTCGGTTTGTAGCAGTGCGTGGGACTTGTACTATTAGTCCATCTATGCTAACCTCCACCAGGTTGCAATTTCAAAATAATTTTTATCTGCCTCTAGCTCTGAAAAAATATTTCGGCTTGTAGCAGTGTGTGAGACTTGTTCTATTAGTCCATCTATACTAACCTCCACCAGGTTGCAAATTCAAAATATTTTTTATCTGCATCTAGCTCTGAAAAAATATTTCGGCTTGTAGCAGTGTGTGGGACTTGTTCTATTAGTCCATCTATACTAACCTCCACCAGGTTGCAAATTCAAAATAATTTTTATCTGCATCTAGCTCTGAAAAAATATTTCGGCTTGTAGCAGTGTGTGGGACTTGTTCCATTAGTCCATCTATACTAACCTCTACCAGGTTGCAAATTCAAAATAATTTTTATCTGCATCTAACCCTGAAAAAATATTTGGGCTTCGGCTTGTAGCAGTGTGTGGGACTTGATCTATAAGTCCATCTATACTAACCTCCACCAGGTTGCAAATTCAATATAATTTTTATCTGCATCTAGCTCTGAAAAAATACTTCGGCTTGTAGCAGTGTGTGGGACTTGTTCTATTAGTCCATCTATACTAACCTCAACCAGGTTGCAAATTCAATATAATTTTTATCTGCATCTAGCTCTGAAAAAATATTTCGGCTTTTAGCAGTGTGTGGGACTTGCTCTGTTAGTCCATATATACTAACCTCTACAAGGTTGCAAATTCAAAATAATTTTTATCTGCATCTAACCCTGAAAAAATATTTGGGCTTCGGCTTGTAGCAGTGTGTGGGATTTGTTCTATTAGTCCATCTATACTAACCTCTACCAGGCTGCAAATTCAATAAAATTTTTATCTGCATCTAGCTCTGAAAAAATATTTTGGCTTGTAGCAGTGTGTGGGACTTGTTCTATTAGTCCATCTATACTAACCTCCACCAGGTTGCAAATTCAATATAATTTTTATCTGCATCTAGCACTGAAAAAATATTTGGGCTTGTAGCAGTGTGTGGGACTTGTTCTATTAGTCCATCTATACTAACGTCCGCAAGGTTGGAAATTCAATATAATTTTTATCTGCATCTAGCTCTGAAAAAAAATTTGGGCTTTGGCTTGTAGCAGTGTGTGGGACTAGTTCTATTAGTCCATCTATACTAACTTCCATTAGCTTGCAAATTCAAAATAATTTTTATCTGCATCTAGCTCTGAAAAAGTATTTCGGCTTTTAGCAGATTGTGAGACCTATCCTATTAGTCCATGTATACTAACCTCCACCAGGTTGCAAATTCAAAATAATTTTTATCTGCATCTAACTCTGAAAAAATATTTCGGCTTGTAGCAGTGTGTGGGACTTGTTCTATTAGTCCATCTATACTAACCTCCACCAGGTTGCATATTCAATATAATTTTCATCTGCATCTAGCTCTGACAAAATATTTTGGCTTGTAGCAGTGTGTGGGACTTGTTCTATTAGTCCATCTATACTAACCTCCACCAGGTTGCAAATTCAAAATAATTTTTATCTGCATCTAACTCTGAAAAAATATTTCGGCTTGTAGCAGAGTGTGGGACTTGTTCTATTAGTCCATCTATACTAACCTCCACCAGGTTGCAAAATCAATATAATTTTCATCTGCATCTAGCTCTGAAAAAATATTTCGGCATGAAGCAGGTTTTGGGACTTGTTCTTTTAGTCCATCTATACTAACCTCCACCAGGTTGCAAATTCAATATAATTTTTATCTGCATCTAGCTCTGAAAAAATATTTCGGCTTGTAGCAATGTGTGGGACTTGTTCTATTTGTCCATCTATACTAACCTCCACCAGGTTGCAAATTCAATATAATTTTCATCTGCATCTAGCTCTGAAAAAATATTTGGGCTTCTACTTGTAGCAGTGTGTGGGACTTATTCTATTAGTCCATCTATACTAACCTCCACCAGGTTGCAAATTCAATATAATTTTTATCTGCATCTAGCTCTGAAAAAATATTTTGGCTTGTAGCAGATTGAGGGACCTATCCTATTAGTCCATCTATACTAACCTCCACCAGGTTGCAAATTCAAAATAATTTTTATCTGCATCTAGCTCTGAAAAAATATTTCGGCATGAAGCAGGTTTTGGGACTTGTTCCATTAGTCCATCTATACTAACCTCTACCAGGTTGCAAATTCAAAATAATTTTTATCTGCATCTAACCCTGAAAAAATATTTGGGCTTCGGCTTGTAGCAGTGTGTGGGACTTGATCTATAAGTCCATCTATACTAACCTCCACCAGGTTGCAAATTCAATATAATTTTTATCTGCATCTAGCTCTGAAAAAATACTTCGGCTTGTAGCAGTGTGTGGGACTTGTTCTATTAGTCCATCTATACTAACCTCCACCAGGTTGCAAATTCAATATAATTTTTATCTGCATCTAGCTCTGAAAAAATATTTCGGCTTTTTGCAGTGTGTGGGACTTGCTCTATTAGTCCATATATACTAACCTCTACAAGGTTGCAAATTCAAAATAATTTTTATCTGCATCTAACCCTGAAAAAATATTTGGGCTTCGGCTTGTAGCAGTGTGTGGGATTTGTTCTATTAGTCCATCTATACTAACCTCTACCAGGCTGCAAATTCAATAAAATTTTTATCTGCATCTAGCTCTGAAAAAATATTTTGGCTTGTAGCAGTGTGTGGGACTTGTTCTATTAGTCCATCTATACTAACCTCCATCAGGTTGCAAATTCAATATAATTTTTATCTGCATCTAGCACTGAAAAAATATTTGGGCTTGTAGCAGTGTGTGGGACTTGTTCTATTAGTCCATCTATACTAACCTCCGCAAGGTTGGAAATTCAATATAATTTTTATCTGCATCTAGATCTGAAAAAAAATTTGGGCTTTGGCTTGTAGCAGTGTGTGGGACTAGTTCTATTAGTCCATCTATACTAACATCCATCAGCTTGCAAATTCAAAATAATTTTTATCTGCATCTAGCTCTGAAAAAGTATTTCGGCTTGTAGCAGATTGTGAGACCTATCCTATTAGTCCATCTATACTAACCTCCACCAGGTTGCAAATTCAAAATAATTTTTATCTGCATCTATCTCTGAAAAAATATTTCGGCATGAAGCAGGTTTTGGGAATTGTTCAATTAGTCCATTTATACTAACCTCCACCAGGTTGCAAATTCAATATAATTTTTATCTGCATCTAGATCTCACAAAATATTTTGGCATGTAGCATTGTGTGGGACTTGTTCTATTAGTCCATCTATACTAACCTCCACCAGGTTGCAAATTCAAAATAATTTTTATCTGCATCTAAATCTGAAAAAATATTTCGGCTTGTAGCAGTGTGTGGGACTTGTTCTATTAGTCCATCTATACTAACCTCCACCAGGTTGCAAATTCAATATAATTTTCATCTGCATCTAGCTCTGAAAAAATATTTGGGCTTCTACTTGTAGCAGTGTGTGGGAATTGTTCTATTAGTCCATCTATACTAACCTCCACCAGGTTGCAAATTCAATTTGATTTTTATTTGCATCTAGCTCTGACAAAATATTTTGGCTTGTAGCAGTGTGTGGGACTTGTTCTATTAGTCCATCTATACTAACCTCCACCAGGTTGCAAATTCAAAATAATTTTTATCTGCATCTAACTCTGAAAAAATATTTCGGCTTGTAGCAGTGTGTGGGACTTGTTCTATTAGTCCATCTATACTAACCTCCACCAGGTTGCAAATTCAATATAATTTTCATCTGCATCTAGCTCTGAAAAAATATTTCGGCATGAAGCAGGTTTTGGGACTTGTTCTTTTAGTCCATCTATACTAACCTCCACCAGGTTGCAAATTCAATATAATTTTTATCTGCATCTAGCTCTGAAAAAATATTTCGGCTTGTAGCAATGTGTGGGACTTGTTCTATTTGTCCATCTATACTAACCTCCACCAGGTTGCAAATTCAATATAATTTTTATCTGCATCTAGCTCTGAAAAAATATTTGGGCTTCTACTTGTAGCAGTGTGTGGGACTTATTCTATTAGTCCATCTATACTAACCTCCACCAGGTTGCAAATTCAATTTAATTTTTATCTGCATCTAGCTCTGAAAAAATATTTTGGCTTGTAGCAGATTGAGGGACCTATTCTATTAGTCCATCTATACTAACCTCCACCAGGTTGCAAATTCAAAATAATTTTTATCTGCATCTAGCTCTGAAAAAATATTTCGGCATGAAGCAGGTTTTGGGACTTGTTCTATTAGTCCATCTATACTATCCTCCACCAGGTTGTAAATTCAATATAATTTTTATCTGCATCTAGCTCTGAAAAAATATTTCGGCTTGTAGCAATGTGTGGGACTTGTTCTATTAGTCCATCTATACTAACCTCCACCAATTTGCAAATTCAATATAATTTTTATCTGCATCTAGCTCTGAAAAAATATTTCGGCTTGCAGCAGTGTGTGAGACTTGTTCTATTAGTCAATCTATACTAACCTCTACCAGGTTGCAATTTCAATATAATTTTTATCTGCATCTAGCTCTGAAAAAATATTTCGGCTTGTAGCATTGTGTGGGACTTGTTCTATTAGTCCATCTATACTAACCTCCACCAGGTTGCAAATTCAATATAATTTTTATCTGCATCTAGCTCTGAAAAAATATTTCGGCTTGTAGCAGTGTGTGGGACTTGATCTATTAGTCCATCTAGACTAAACTCCACCAGGTTGCAAACTCAAAATATTTTTTATCTGCATCTAGCTCTGAAAAAATATTTCGGCTTGTAGCAGTGTGTGGGACTTGTTCTATTAGTCCATCTATACTAACCTCCACCAGGTTGCAAATTCAATATACTTTTTATCTGCATCTAGCTCTGAAAAAATATTTTGGCTTGTAGCAGTGTGTGGGACTTGTTCTATTAGTCCATCTACACTAACCTCTACAAGGTTGCAAATTCAATATAATTTTTATCTGCATCTAACCCTGAAAAAATATTTGGGCTTCGGCGTGTAGCAGTGTGTGGGACTTGTTCTATTAGTCCATCTATACTAACCTCCACCAGGTTGCGAATTCAATATAATTTTTATCTGCATCTAGCTCTGAAAAAATATTTCGGCTTGTAGCAGTGTGTGGGACTTGTTCTATTTGTCCATCTATACTAACCTCCACCAGGTTGCAAATTCAATATAATTTTTATCTGCATCTAGCACTGAAAAAATATTTGGGCTTGTAGTAGTGTGTGGGACTTGTTCTATTAGTCCATCTATACTAACCTCCACCAGGTTGCAAATTCAATATACTTTTTATCTGCATCTAGCTCTGAAAAAATATTTTGGCTTGTAGCAGTGTGTGGGACTTGTTCTATTAGTCCATCTATACTAACCTCTACAAGGTTGCAAATTCAATATAATTTTTATCTGCATCTAACCCTGAAAAAATATTTGGGCTTCGGCGTGTAGCAGTGTGTGGGACTTGTTCTATTAGTCCATCTATACTAACCTCCACCAGGTTGCGAATTCAATATAATTTTTATCTGCATCTAGCTCTGAAAAAATATTTCGGCTTGTAGCAGTGTGTGGGACTTGTTCTATTTGTCCATCTATACTAACCTCCACCAGGTTGCAAATTCAATATAATTTTTATCTGCATCTAGCACTGAAAAAATATTTGGGCTTGTAGTAGTGTGTGGGACTTGTTCTATTAGTCCATCTATACTAACCTCCACCAGGTTGCAAATTCAAAATAATTTTTATCTGCATCTAGCTCTGAAAAAATATTTCGGCTTATAGCAGTTTGGGGACTTGTTCTATTAGTCCATCTATACTGACATCTACAAGGTTGGAAATTCAATACAATTTTTATCTGCATCTAGCTCTGAAAAAATATTTGGGCTTTGGCTTGTAGCATTGTGTGGGACTTGTTCTATTAGTCCATCTATACTAAGTTCCATCAGCTTGCAAATTCAAAATAATTTTTATCTGCATTTAGCTCTGAAAAAATATTTCGGCTTGTAGCAGTGTGTGGGACCTGTCCTATTAGTCCATCTATACTAACCTCCACCAGGTTGCAAATTCAAAATAATTTTTATCTGCATCTAGCTCTGAAAAAATATTTCGGCATGTAGCAGGTTTTGGGACTTGCTCTATTAGTCCATCTATACTAACCTCCACCAGGTTGGAAATTCAATATAATTTTTTTCTGCATCTAGCTCTGAAAAAATATTTCGGCTTGTAGCAGTGTGTGGGACTTCTTCTATTAGTCCATATATACTAAACTCTACAAGTTTGCAAATTCAAAATAATTTTTATCTGCATCTAACCCTGAAAAAATATTTGGGCTTCGGCTTGTAGCAGTGTGTGGGACTTATTCTATTAGTCCATCTATACTAACCTCCACCAGGTTGCAAATTCAATATAATTTATATCTGCATCTAGCTCTGACAAAATATTTTGGCTTGTAGCAGTGTGTGGGACTTGTACTATTAGTCCATCTATACTAACCTCCACCAGGTTGCAAATTCAAAATAATTTTTATCTGCATCTTACTCTGAAAAAATATTTCGGCTTGTAGCAGTTTGTGGGACTTGTTCTATTAGTCCATTTATACTAACCTCCACCAGGTTGCAAATTCAATATAATTTTCATCTGCATCTAGCTCTGAAAAAATATTTCGGCTTGTAGCAGTGTGTGGGACCTGTTCTATTATTCCATCTATACTAACCTCCACAAGGTTGCAAATTCAATATAATTTATATCTGCATCTAACCCTAAAAAAATATTTGGGCTTCTACTTTTAGCAGTCTGTGGGACTTTTTCCATTAGTCCATCTTTAGTAACCTCCACCAGGTTGCAAATTCAATATAAATTTTATCTGCATCTAGCTCTGACAAAATATTTTGGCTTGTATCAGTGTGTGGGACTTGTTCTATTAGTCCACCTATACTAACCTCCACCAGGTTGCAAATTCAAAATAATTTTTATCTGCATCTAACTCTGAAAAAATATTTCTGCTTGTAGCAGTGTGTGGGACTTATTCTATTAGTCCATCTATACTAACCTCCACCAGGTTGCAAATTCAATATAATTTTCATCTGCATCTAGCTCTGAAAAAATATTTCAGATTTTAGCAGTGTGTGGGACTTGTTCTATTAGTCTATCTATACTAACCTCCACCTGTTTGCAAATTCAAAATAATTTTTATCTACATCTAGCTCTGAAAAAATATTTTGGCTTGTAGCAGAGTGCGGGACTTGTTCTATTAGTCCATCTATACTAACCTCCACCAGGTTGCAAATTCAATATAATTTTTATCTGCATCTAGCTCTGAAAAAATATTTCGGCTAGCAGCAGTGTGTGGGACTTGTTCTATTAGTCCATCTATACTAACCTCTACAAGGTTGCTAATTCAAAATAATTTTTATCTGCATCTAACCCTGAAAAAATATTTGGGCTTCGGCTTGTAGCAGTGTGTGGGACTTGTTCTATTAGTCCATCTATACTATCCTCCACCAGGTTGGAAATTCAATATAATTTTTATCTGAATCTAGCTCTGAAAAAATATTTGTGCTTCGGCTTGTAGCAATGTGTGGGACTTGTTCTATTAGTCCATCTATACTAACCTCCACCAGGTTGCAAATTCAATATAATTTTCATCTGCATCTAGCTCTGAAAAAATATTTCAGATTTTAGCAGTGTGTGGGACTTGTTCTATTAGTCTATCTATACTAACCTCCACCTGGTTGCAAATTCAAAATAATTTTTATCTGCATCTAGCTCTGAAAAAATATTTCGGCTTGTTGCAGTGTGTGGGACTTGTTCTATTAGTCCACCTATACTAACCTCCACCTGGTTGCAAATTCAAAATAATTTTTATCTGCATCTAGCTCTGAAAAAATATTTCGGCTTGTTGCAGTGTGTGGGACTTGTTCTATTAGTCCATCTATACTAACCTCCACCAGGTTGCAAATTCAAAATAATTTTTATCTGCATCTAGCTCTGAAAAAATATTTCGGCTTGTAGCAGTGTGTGGGACTTGTTCTATTAGTCCATCTATACTAACGTCCGCAAGGTTGGAAATTCAATATAATTTTTATCTGCATCTAGCTCTGAAAAAATATTTGGGCTTCTACTTGTAGCAGTGTGTGGGACTTATTCTATTAGTCCATCTATACTAACCTCCACCAGGTTGCAAATTCAATTTAATTTTTATCTGCATCTAGCTCTGAAAAAATATTTTGGCTTGTAGCAGATTGAGGGACCTATTCTATTAGTCTATCTATACTAACCTCCACCAGGTTGCAAATTCAAAATAATTTTTATCTGCATCTAGCTCTGAAAAAATATTTCGGCATGAAGCAGGTTTTGGGACTTGTTCTATTAGTCCATCTATACTATCCTCCACCAGGTTGTAAATTCAATATAATTTTTATCTGCATCTAGCTCTGAAAAAATATTTCGGCTTGTAGCAATGTGTGGGACTTTTTCTATTAGTCCATCTATACTAACCTCCACCAATTTGCAAATTCAATATAATTTTTATCTGCATCTAGCTCTGAAAAAATATTTCGGCTTGCAGCAGTGTGTGAGACTTGTTCTATTAGTCAATCTATACTAACCTCTACCAGGTTGCAATTTCAATATAATTTTTATCTGCATCTAGCTCTGAAAAAATATTTCGGCTTGTAGCATTGTGTGGGACTTGTTCTATTAGTCCATCTATACTAACCTCCACCAGGTTGCAAATTCAATATAATTTTTATCTGCATCTAGCTCTGAAAAAATATTTCGGCTTGTAGCAGTGTGTGGGACTTGATCTATTAGTCCATCTAGACTAAACTCCACCAGGTTGCAAATTCAAAATATTTTTTATCTGCATCTAGCTCTGAAAAAAAATTTCGGCTTGTAGCAGTGTGTGGGACTTGTTCTATTAGTCCATCTATACTAACCTCCACCAGGTTGCAAATTCAATATACTTTTTATCTGCATCTAGCTCTGAAAAAATATTTTGGCTTGTAGCAGTGTGTGGGACTTGTTCTATTAGTCCATCTATACTAACCTCTTCAAGGTTGCAAATTCAATATAATTTTTATCTGCATCTAACCCTGAAAAAATATTTGGGCTTCGGCGTGTAGCAGTGTTTGGGACTTGTTCTATTAGTCCATCTATACTAACCTCCACCAGGTTGCGAATTCAATATAATTTTTATCTGCATCTAGCTCTGAAAAAATATTTCGGCTTGTAGCAGTGTGTGGGACTTATTCTATTAGTCCATCTATACTAACCTCCACCAGGTTGCAAATTCAATATAATTTTCATCTGCATCTAGCTCTGAAAAAATATTTCAGATTTTAGCAGTGTGTGGGACTTGTTCTATTAGTCTATCTATACTAACCTCCACCTGTTTGCAAATTCAAAATAATTTTTATCTACATCTAGCTCTGAAAAAATATTTTGGCTTGTAGCAGAGTGCGGGACTTGTTCTATTAGTCCATCTATACTAACCTCCACCAGGTTGCAAATTCAATATAATTTTTATCTGCATCTAGCTCTGAAAAAATATTTCGGCTAGCAGCAGTGTGTGGGACTTGTTCTATTAGTCCATCTATACTAACCTCTACAAGGTTGCTAATTCAAAATAATTTTTATCTGCATCTAACCCTGAAAAAATATTTGGGCTTCGGCTTGTAGCAGTGTGTGGGACTTGTTCTATTAGTCCATCTATACTATCCTCCACCAGGTTGGAAATTCAATATAATTTTTATCTGAATCTAGCTCTGAAAAAATATTTGTGCTTCGGCTTGTAGCAATGTGTGGGACTTGTTCTATTAGTCCATCTATACTAACCTCCACCAGGTTGCAAATTCAATATAATTTTCATCTGCATCTAGCTCTGAAAAAATATTTCAGATTTTAGCAGTGTGTGGGACTTGTTCTATTAGTCTATCTATACTAACCTCCACCTGGTTGCAAATTCAAAATAATTTTTATCTGCATCTAGCTCTGAAAAAATATTTCGGCTTGTTGCAGTGTGTGGGATTTGTTCTATTAGTCCACCTATACTAACCTCCACCTGGTTGCAAATTCAAAATAATTTTTATCTGCATCTAGCTCTGAAAAAATATTTCGGCTTGTTGCAGTGTGTGGGACTTGTTCTATTAGTCCATCTATACTAACCTCCACCAGGTTGCAAATTCAAAATAATTTTTATCTGCATCTAGCTCTGAAAAAATATTTCGGCTTGTAGCAGTGTGTGGGACTTGTTCTATTAGTCCATCTATACTAACGTCCGCAAGGTTGGAAATTCAATATAATTTTTATCTGCATCTAGCTCTGAAAAAATATTTGGGCTTCTACTTGTAGCAGTGTGTGGGACTTATTCTATTAGTCCATCTATACTAACCTCCACCAGGTTGCAAATTCAATTTAATTTTTATCTGCATCTAGCTCTGAAAAAATATTTTGGCTTGTAGCAGATTGAGGGACCTATTCTATTAGTCTATCTATACTAACCTCCACCAGGTTGCAAATTCAAAATAATTTTTATCTGCATCTAGCTCTGAAAAAATATTTCGGCATGAAGCAGGTTTTGGGACTTGTTCTATTAGTCCATCTATACTATCCTCCACCAGGTTGTAAATTCAATATAATTTTTATCTGCATCTAGCTCTGAAAAAATATTTCGGCTTGTAGCAATGTGTGGGACTTTTTCTATTAGTCCATCTATACTAACCTCCACCAATTTGCAAATTCAATATAATTTTTATCTGCATCTAGCTCTGAAAAAATATTTCGGCTTGCAGCAGTGTGTGAGACTTGTTCTATTAGTCAATCTATACTAACCTCTACCAGGTTGCAATTTCAATATAATTTTTATCTGCATCTAGCTCTGAAAAAATATTTCGGCTTGTAGCATTGTGTGGGACTTGTTCTATTAGTCCATCTATACTAACCTCCACCAGGTTGCAAATTCAATATAATTTTTATCTGCATCTAGCTCTGAAAAAATATTTCGGCTTGTAGCAGTGTGTGGGACTTGATCTATTAGTCCATCTAGACTAAACTCCACCAGGTTGCAAATTCAAAATATTTTTTATCTGCATCTAGCTCTGAAAAAATATTTCGGCTTGTAGCAGTGTGTGGGACTTGTTCTATTAGTCCATCTATACTAACCTCCACCAGGTTGCAAATTCAATATACTTTTTATCTGCATCTAGCTCTGAAAAAATATTTTGGCTTGTAGCAGTGTGTGGGACTTGTTCTATTAGTCCATCTATACTAACCTCTTCAAGGTTGCAAATTCAATATAATTTTTATCTGCATCTAACCCTGAAAAAATATTTGGGCTTCGGCGTGTAGCAGTGTTTGGGACTTGTTCTATTAGTCCATCTATACTAACCTCCACCAGGTTGCGAATTCAATATAATTTTTATCTGCATCTAGCTCTGAAAAAATATTTCGGCTTGTAGCAGTGTGTGGGACTTGTTCTATTTGTCCATCTATACTAACCTCCACCAGGTTGCAAATTCAATATAATTTTTATCTGCATCTAGCACTGAAAAAATATTTGGGCTTGTAGTAGTGTGTGGGACTTGTTCTATTAGTCCATCTATACTAACCTCCACCAGGTTGCAAATTCAAAATAATTTTTATCTGCATCTAGCTCTGAAAAAATATTTCGGCTTATAGCAGTGTGTGGGACTTGTTCTATTAGTCCATCTATACTGACATCTACAAGGTTGGAAATTCAATACAATTTTTATCTGCATATAGCTCTGAAAAAATATTTGGGCTTTGGCTTGTAGCATTGTGTGGGACTTGTTCTATTAGTCCATCTATACTAAGTTCCATGAGCTTGCAAATTCAAAATAATTTTTATCTGCATTTAGCTCTGAAAAAATATTTCGGCTTGTAGCAGTGTGTGGGACCTGTCCTATTAGTCCATCTATACTAACCTCCACCAGGTTGCAAATTCAAAATAATTTTTATCTGCATCTAGCTCTGAAAAAATATTTCGGCATGTAGCAGGTTTTGGGACTTGCTCTATTAGTCCATCTATACTAACCTCCACCAGGTTGGAAATTCAATATAATTTTTTTCTGCATCTAGCTCTGAAAAAATATTTCGGCTTGTAGCAGTGTGTGGGACTTCTTCTATTAGTCCATATATACTAAACTCTACAAGTTTGCAAATTCAAAATAATTTTTATCTGCATCTAACCCTGAAAAAATATTTGGGCTTCGGCTTGTAGCAGTGTGTGGGACTTATTCTATTAGTCCATCTATACTAACCTCCACCAGGTTGCAAATTCAATATAATTTATATCTGCATCTAGCTCTGACAAAATATTTTGGCTTGTAGCAGTGTGTGGGACTTGTACTATTAGTCCATCTATACTAACCTCCACCAGGTTGCAAATTCAAAATAATTTTTATCTGCATCTTACTCTGAAAAAATATTTCGGCTTGTAGCAGTTTGTGGGACTTGTTCTATTAGTCCATTTATACTAACCTCCACCAGGTTGCAAATTCAATATAATTTTCATCTGCATCTAGCTCTGAAAACATATTTCGGCTTGTAGCAGTGTGTGGGACCTGTTCTATTATTCCATCTATACTAACCTCCACAAGGTTGCAAATTCAATATAATTTATATCTGCATCTAACCCTAAAAAAATATTTGGGCTTCTACTTTTAGCAGTGTGTGGGACTTTTTCCATTAGTCCATCTTTAGTAACCTCCACCAGGTTGCAAATTCAATATAAATTTTATCTGCATCTAGCTCTGACAAAATATTTTGGCTTGTAGCAGTGTGTGGGACTTGTTCTATTAGTCCACCTATACTAACCTCCACCAGGTTGCAAATTCAAAATAATTTTTATCTGCATCTAACTCTGAAAAAATATTTCTGCTTGTAGCAGTGTGTGGGACTTATTCTATTAGTCCATCTATACTAACCTCCACCAGGTTGCAAATTCAATATAATTTTCATCTGCATCTAGCTCTGAAAAAATATTTCAGATTTTAGCAGTGTGTGGGACTTGTTCTATTAGTCTATCTATACTAACCTCCACCTGTTTGCAAATTCAAAATAATTTTTATCTACATCTAGCTCTGAAAAAATATTTTGGCTTGTAGCAGAGTGCGGGACTTGTTCTATTAGTCCATCTATACTAACCTCCACCAGGTTGCAAATTCAATATAATTTTTATCTGCATCTAGCTCTGAAAAAATATTTCGGCTAGCAGCAGTGTGTGGGACTTGTTCTATTAGTCCATCTATACTAACCTCTACAAGGTTGCTAATTCAAAATAATTTTTATCTGCATCTAACCCTGAAAAAATATTTGGGCTTCGGCTTGTAGCAGTGTGTGGGACTTGTTCTATTAGTCCATCTATACTATCCTCCACCAGGTTGGAAATTCAATATAATTTTTATCTGAATCTAGCTCTGAAAAAATATTTGTGCTTCGGCTTGTAGCAATGTGTGGGACTTGTTCTATTAGTCCATCTATACTAACCTCCACCAGGTTGCAAATTCAATATAATTTTCATCTGCATCTAGCTCTGAAAAAATATTTCAGATTTTAGCAGTGTGTGGGACTTGTTCTATTAGTCTATCTATACTAACCTCCACCTGGTTGCAAATTCAAAATAATTTTTATCTGCATCTAGCTCTGAAAAAATATTTCGGCTTGTTGCAGTGTGTGGGACTTGTTCTATTAGTCCACCTATACTAACCTCCACCTGGTTGCAAATTCAAAATAATTTTTATCTGCATCTAGCTCTGAAAAAATATTTCGGCTTGTTGCAGTGTGTGGGACTTGTTCTATTAGTCCATCTATACTAACCTCCACCAGGTTGCAAATTCAAAATAATTTTTATCTGCATCTAGCTCTGAAAAAATATTTCGGCTTGTAGCAGTGTGTGGGACTTGTTTAATTAGTCCATCTATACTAACCTCCACCAGGTTGCAAATTCAATATAATTTTCATCTGCATCTAGCTCTGAAAAAATATTTCAGATTTTAGCAGTGTGTGGGACATGTTCTATTAGTCTATCTATACTACCCTCCACTTGGTTGCAAATTCAAAATAATTTTTATCTGCATCTAGCTCTGAAAAAATATTTTGGCTTGTAGCAGTGTGTGGGACTTGTTCTATTAGTCCATGTATACTAACCTCCACCAGGCTGCAAATTCAAAATAATTTTTATCTACATCTAGCACTGAAAAAATATTTCGGCTTGTAGTAGTGTGTGGGACTTGTTCTATAAGTCCATCTATACTAACCTCTACCAGGTTGCAATTTCAATATAATCTTTATCGGCATCTAGCTCTGAATAAATATTTCGGCTTGTAGCAGTGTGTGGGACTTGTTCTATTAGTCCATCTATACTAACCTCCACCAGGTTGCAAATTCAAAATAATTTTTATCTGCATCTAGCTCTGAAAAAATATTTCGGCTTGTGGCAGTGTGTGGGACTTGTTCTATTAGTCCATCTATACTAACCTCTACCAGGTTGCAATTTCAATATAATTTTTATCTGCATCTAGCTCTGAATAAACATTTTGGCTTGTAGCAGTGCGTGGGACTTTTTCTATTAGTCCATCTATGCTAACGTCCACCAGGTTGCAAATTCAAAATAATATTTATCTGCATCTAGCTCTGAAAAAATATTTCGGCTTCTAGCAGTGTGTGGTTCATGTTCTTTTAGTCCATCTATACTAACCTCCACCAGGTTGCAAATTCAAAATATTTTTTATCTGCATCTAGCTCTGAAAAAATATTTCGGTTTGTAGCAGTGTGTGGGACATGTTCTATTAGTCCATCTATACTAACCTCCACCAGGTTGCAAATTCAAAATAATTTTTATCTGCATCTAGGTCTGAAAAAATATTTCGGCTTGTAGCAGTGTGTGGGACTTGTTCTATTATTCCATCTATACTAACCTCCACCAGGTTGCAAATTAAAATAATTTTTATCTGCATATAGCTCTGAAAAAATTTTTTGGCTTCTAGCAGTGTGTGGGACTTGTTCTATTAGTCCATCTATACTAACCTCTACCAGGTTGCAAATTCAATATCATTTTAATCTGCATCTAGCTCTGAAAAAATATTTCGGCTAGCAGCAGTGTGTGGGACTTGTTCTATTAGTCCATCTATACTAACCTCTACAAGGTTGCTAATTCAAAATAATTTTTATCTGCATCTAACCCTGAAAAAATATTTGGGCTTGTAGCAGTGTGTGGGACTTGTTCCATTAGTCCATCTATACTAAGCTCTACCAGGTTGCAAATTCAAAATAATTTTTATCTGCATCTAACCCTGAAAAAATATTTGGGCTTCGGCTTGTAGCAGTTTGTGGGACTTGATCTATAAGTCCATCTATACTAACCTCCTCCATGTTGCAAATTCAATATAATTTTTATCTGCATCTAGCTCTGAAAAAATACTTCGGCTTGTAGCAGTGTGTGGGACTTGTTCTATTAGTCCATCTATACTAACTTCCACCAGGTTGAAAATTCAATATAAATTTTATCTGCATCTAGCTCTGAAAAAATATTTCGGCCTGTATCAGAGTATGGGAGGTGGTCTATGAGTCCATCTATACTAACCTCCCCCAGGTTGCAAATTCAATATAATTTTTATCTGCATCTAGCTCTGAAAAAATATTTTGGCTTGTAGCAGAGTGCGGGACTTGTTCTATTAGTCCATCTATACTAACCTCCACCAGGTTGCAAATTCAATATAATTTTTATCTGCATCTAGCTCTGAAAAAATATTTCGGCTTGCAGCAGTGTGTGGGACTTGTTCTATTAATCCATCTATACTAACCTCTACAAGGTTGCTAATTCAAAATAATTTTTATCTGCATCTAACCCTGAAAAAATATTTGGGCTTCGGCTTGTAGCAGTGTGTGGGACTTGTTCTATTAGTCCATCTATACTAACCTCCACCAGGTTGGAAATTCAATATAATTTTTATCTGAATCTAGCTCTGAAAAAATATTTGTGCTTCGGCTTGTAGCAATGTGTGGGACTTGTTCTATTAGTCCATCTATACTAACCTCCACCAGGTTGCAAATTCAATATAATTTTTATCTGCATCTAGCTCTGAAAAAATATTTCGGCTTGTAGCAGTGTGTGGGACTTGCTCTATTAGTCCATCTATACTAACCTCCACCAGGTTGCAAATTCAATATAATTTTTATCTGCATCTAGCTCTGAAAAAATATTTGGGCTTCTACTTGTAGCAGTGTGTGGAACTTGTTCTATTAGTCCATCTATACTAACCTCTACCAGGTTGCAAATTCAATATAATTTTTATCTGCATCTAGCTCTGACAAAATATTTTGGCTTGTAGCAGTGTGTGGGACTTGTACTATTAGTCCATCTATACTAACCTCCACCAGGTTGCAAATTCAAAATAATTTTTATCTGCATCTTACTCTGAAAAAATATTTCGGCTTGTAGCAGTGTGTGGGACTTGTTCTATTAGTCCATCTATACTAACCTCCACCAGGTTGCAAATTCAATATAATTTTCATCTGCATCTAGCTCTGAAAAAATATTTCGGCTTGTAGCAGTGTGTGGGACCTGTTCTATTATTCCATCTATACTAACCTCCACAAGGTTGCAAATTCAATATAATTTATATCTGCATCTAACCCTAAAAAAATATTTGGGCTTCTACTTTTAGCAGTGTGTGGGACATTTTCCATTAGTCCATCTATAGTAACCTCCACCAGGTTGCAAATTCAATATAAATTTTATCTGCATCTAGCTCTGACAAAATATTTTGGCTTGTAGCAGTGTGTGGGACTTGTTCTATTAGTCCACCTATACTAACCTCCACCAGGTTGCAAATTCAAAATAATTTTTATCTGCATCTAACTCTGAAAAAATATTTCTGCTTGTAGCAGTGTGTGGGACTTGTTCTATTAGTCCATCTATACTAACCTCCACCAGGTTGCAAATTCAATATAAATTTCATCTGCATCTAGCTCTGAAAAAATATTTCAGATTTTAGCAGTGTGTGGGACTTGTTCTATTAGTCTATCTATACTAACCTCCACCTGGTTGCAAATTCAAAATAATTTTTATCTGCATCTAGCTCTGAAAAAATATTTTGGCTTGTAGCAGTGTGTGGGACTTGTTCTATTAGTCCATCTATATTAACCTCCACCAGGCTGCAAATTCAAAATAATTTTTATCTGCATCTAGCTCTGAAAAAATATTTCGGCTTGTAGCAGTGTGTGGGACTTGTTCTATTAGTCCATCTATACTAACCTCCACCAGGTTGCAAATTCAATATAATTTTCATCTGCAACTAGCTGTGAAAAAATATTTCGGATTTTAGCAGTGTGTGGGACATGTTCTATTAGTCCATCTATACTAACCTCCACTTGGTTGCAAATTCAAAATAATTTTTATCTGCATCTAGCTCTGAAAAAATATTTTGGCTTGTAGCAGTGTGTGGGACTTGTTCTGTTAGTCCATCTATACTAACCTCCAACAGGCTGCAAATTCAAAATAATTTTTATCTGCATCTAGCTCTGAAAAAATATTTTTTCTTGTAGTAGAGTGTGGGACTTGTTCTATAAGTCCATCTATACTAACCTCTACCAGGTTGCAATTTCAATATAATCTTTATCGGCATATAGCTCTGAATAAATATTTTGGCTTGTAGCAGTGTGTGGGACTTGTTCTATCAGTCCATCTATACCAACCTCCACTAGGTTGCAAATTTAAAATAATTTTTATCTGCATCTAGCTCTGAAAAAATATTTCGGCTTGTAGCAGTGTGTGGGACTTGTTCCATTAGTCCATCTATACTAAGCTCTACCTGGTTGCAAATTCAAAATAATTTTTATCTGCATCTAACCCTGAAAAAATATTTGGGCTTCGGCTTGTACCAGTGTGTGGGACTTGATCTATAAGTCCATCTATACTAACCTCCACATTGTTGCAGCTTCAATATAATTTTTATCTGCATCTAGCTCTGAAAAAATACTTCGGCTTGTAGCAGTGTGTGGGAATTGTTCTATTAGTCCATCTATACTAACCTCCACCAGGCTGCAAATTCAAAATAATTTTTATCTGCATATAGCTCTGAAAAAATATTTCGGCTTGTAGCAGTGTGTGGGACTTGTTCTATTAGTCCATCTATACTAACCTCCACCAGGTTGCAATTTCAATATAATTTTTATCTGCATCTAGCTCTGAATAAATATTTCGGCTTGTAGCAGTGCGTGGGACTTTTTCTATTAGTCCATCTATGCTAACGTCCACCAGGTTGCAAATTCAAAATAATATTTATCTGCATCTAGCTCTGAAAAAATATTTCGGCTTCTAGCAGTGTGTGGTTCATGTTCTTTTAGTCCATCTATACTAACCTCCACCAGGTTGCAAATTGAAAATATTTTTTATCTGCATCTAGCTCTGAAAAAATATTTCGGTTTGTAGCAGTGTGTGGGACATGTTCTATTAGTCCATCTATACTAACCTCCACCAGGTTGCAAATTCAAAATAATTTTTATCTGCATCTAGGTCTGAAAAAATATTTCGTCTTGTAGCCGTGTGTGGGACTTGTTCTATTAGTCCATCTATACTAACCTCCACCAGGTTGCAAATTAAAATAATTTTTATCTGCATATAGCTCTGAAAAATTTTTTTGGCTTGTAGCAGTGTGTGGGACTTGTTCTATTAGTCCATCTATACTAACCTCTACCAGGTTGCAAATTCAATATCATTTTAATCTGCATCTAGCTCTGAAAAAATATTTCGGCTTGTAGCAGTGTGTGGGACTTGTACTATTAGTCAATCTATACTAACCTCCACCAGGTTGCAAATTCAAAATAATTTTTATCTGCATCTAACCCTGAAAAAATATTTAGGCTTCGGCTTGTAGCAGTTTGTGGGACTTGATCTATAAGTCCATCTATACTAACCTCCTCCTTGTTGCAAATTCAATATAATTTTTATCTGCATCTAGCTCTGAAAAAATATTTCGGCCTGTATCAGAGTGTGGGAGTTGGTCTATTAGTCCATCTATACTAACTTCCACCAGGTTGAAAATTCAATATAAATTTTATCTGCATCTAGCTCTGAAAAAATATTTCGGCCTGTTTCAGAGTGTGGGAGTTGGTCTATGAGTCCATCTATACTAACCTTCCCCAGGTTGCAAATTCAATATAATTTTTATCTGCATCTAGCTCTGAAAAAATATTTTGGCTTGTAGCAGAGTGCGGGACTTGTTCTATTAGTCCATCTATACTAACCTCCACCAGGTTGCAAATTCAAAATCATTTTTATCTGCATCTAGCTCTGAAAAAATATTTCGGCTTGCAGCAGCGTGTGGGACTTGTTCTATTAGTCCATCTATACTAACCTCTACAAGGTTGCTAATTCAAAAGAATTTTTATCTGCATCTAACCCTGAAAAAATATTTGGGCTTCGGCTTGTAGCAGTGTGTGGGACTTGTTCTATTAGTCCATCTATACTAACCTCCACCAGGTTGGAAATTCAATATAATTTTTATCTGAATCTAGCTCTGAAAAAATATTTGTGCTTTGGCTTGTAGCAATGTGTGGGACTTGTTCTATTAGTCCATCTATACTAACCTCCACCAGGTTGCAAATTCAATATAATTTTTATCTGCATCTAGCTCTGAAAAAATATTTCGGCTTGTAGCAGTGTGTGGGACTTGCTCTATTAGTCCATCTATACTAACCTCCACCAGGTTGCAAATTCAATATAATTTTTATCTGCATCTAGCTCTGAAAAAATATTTGGGCTTCTACTTGTAGCAGTGTGTGGAACTTGTTCTATTAGTCCATCTATACTAACCTCTACCAGGTTGCAAATTCAATATAATTTTTATCTGCATCTAGCTCTGACAAAATATTTTGGCTTGTAGCAGTGTGTGGGACTTGTACTATTAGTCCATCTATACTAACCTCCACCAAGTTGCAAATTCAAAATAATTTTTATCTGCATCTTACTCTGAAAAAATATTTCGGCTTGTAGCAGTGTGTGGGACTTGTTCTATTAGTCCATCTATACTAAACTCCACCAGGTTGCAAATTCAATATAATTTTCATCTGCATCTAGCTCTGAAAAAATATTTCGGCTTGTAGCAGTGTGTGGGACTTTTTCTATTAGTCCATCTATACTAACCTCCACCAGGTTGCAAATTCAAAATATTTTTTATCTGCATCTAGCTCTGAAAAAATATTTCGGTTTGTAGCAGTGTGTGGGACATGTTCTATTAGTCCATCTATACTAACCTCCACCAGGTTGCAAATTCAAAATGATTTTTATCTGCATCTAGGTCTGAAAAAATATTTCGGCTTGTAGCAGTGTGTGGGACTTGTTCTATTAGTCCATCTATACTAACCTCCACCAGGTTGCAAATTAAAATAATTTTTATCTGCATATAGCTCTGAAAAAAATTTTTGGCTTGTAGCAGTGTGTGGGACTTGTTCTATTAGTCCATCTATACTAACCTCTACCAGGTTGCAAATTCAATATAATTTTAATCTGCATCTAGCTCTGAAAAAATAATTCGGCTTGTAGCAGTGTGTGGGACTTGTACTATTAGTCAATCTATACTAACCTCCACTAGGTTGCAAATTCAAAATATTTTTTATCTGCATCTAGCTCTGAAAAAATATTTCGGCTTGTAGCAGTGTGTGGGACTTGTTCCATTAGTCCATCTATACTAAGCTCTACCAGGTTGCAAATTCAAAATAATTTTTATCTGCATCTAACCCTGAAAAAATATTTGGGCTTCGGCTTGTAGCAGTTTGTGGGACTTGATCTATAAGTCCATCTATGCTAACCTCCTCCATGTTGCAAATTCAATATAATTTTTATCTGCATCTAGCTCTGAAAAAATACTTCGGCTTGTAGCAGTGTGTGGGACTTGTTCTATTAGTCCATCTATACTAACTTCCACCAGGTTGAAAATTCAATATAAATTTTATCTGCATCTAGCTCTGAAAAAATATTTCGGCCTGTATCAGAGTGTGGGAGTTGGTCTATGAGTCCATCTATACTAACCTCCCCCAGGTTGCAAATTCAATATAATTTTTATCTGCATCTAGCTCTGAAAAAATATTTTGGCTTGCAGCAGAGTGCGGGACTTGTTCTATTATTCCATCTATACTAACCTCCACCAGGTTGCAAATTCAAAATCATTTTTATCTGCATCTAGCTCTGAAAAAATATTTCGGCTTGCAGCAGTGTGTGGGACTTGTTCTATTAGTCCATCTATACTAACCTCTACAAGGTTGCTAATTCAAAATAATTTTTATCTGCATCTAACCCTGAAAAAATATTTGGGCTTCGGCTTGTAGCAGTGTGTGGGACTTGTTCTATTAGTCCATCTATACTAACCTCCACCAGGTTGGAAATTCAATATAATTTTTATCTGAATCTAGCTCTGAAAAAATATTTGTGCTTCGGCTTGTAGCAATGTGTGGGACTTGTTCTATTAGTCCATCTATACTAACCTCCACCAGGTTGCAAATTCAATATAATTTTTATCTGCATCTAGCTCTGAAAAAATATTTCGGCTTGTAGCAGTGTGTGGGACTTGCTCTATTAGTCCATCTATACTAACCTCCACCAGGTTGCAAATTCAATATAATTTTTATCTGCATCTAGCTCTGAAAAAATATTTCGGCTTGTAGCAGTGTGTGGGACTTGTTCCATTAGTCCATCTATACTAAGCTCTACCAGGTTGCAAATTCAAAATAATTTTTATCTGCATCTAACCCTGAAAAAATATTTGGGCTTCGGCTTGTAGCAGTTTGTGGGACTTGATCTATAAGTCCATCTATGCTAACCTCCTCCATGTTGCAAATTCAATATAATTTTTATCTGCATCTAGCTCTGAAAAAATACTTCGGCTTGTAGCAGTGTGTGGGACTTGTTCTATTAGTCCATCTATACTAACTTCCACCAGGTTGAAAATTCAATATAAATTTTATCTGCATCTAGCTCTGAAAAAATATTTGGGCCTGTATCAGAGTGTGGGAGTTGGTCTATGAGTCCATCTATACTAACCTCCCCCAGGTTGCAAATTCAATATAATTTTTATCTGCATCTATCTCTGAAAAAATATTTTGGCTTGCAGCAGAGTGCGGGACTTGTTCTATTAGTCCATCTATACTAACCTCCACCAGGTTGCAAATTCAAAATCATTTTTATCTGCATCTAGCTCTGAAAAAATATTTCGGCTTGCAGCAGTGTGTGGGACTTGTTCTATTAGTCCATCTATACTAACCTCTACAAGGTTGCTAATTCAAAATAATTTTTATCTGCATCTAACCCTGAAAAAATATTTGGGCTTCGGCTTGTAGCAGTGTGTGGGACTTGTTCTATTAGTCCATCTATACTAACCTCCACCAGGTTGGAAATTCAATATAATTTTTATCTGAATCTAGCTCTGAAAAAATGTTTGTGCTTCGGCTTGTAGCAATGTGTGGGACTTGTTCTATTAGTCCATCTATACTAACCTCCACCAGGTTGCAAATTCAATATAATTTTTATCTGCATCTAGCTCTGAAAAAATATTTCGGCTTGTAGCAGTGTGTGGGACTTGCTCTATTAGTCCATCTATACTACCCTCCACCAGGTTGCAAATTCAATATAATTTTTATCTGCATCTAGCTCTGAAAAAATATTTGGGCTTCTACTTGTAGCAGTGTGTGGAACTTGTTCTATTAGTCCATCTATACTAACCTCTACCAGGTTGCAAATTCAATATAATTTTTATCTGCATCTAGCTCTGACAAAATATTTTGGCTTGTAGCAGTGTGTGGGACTTGTACTATTAGTCCATCTATACTAACCTCCACCAGGTTGCAAATTCAATATAATTTTTATCTGCATCTAGCTCTGAAAAAATATTTCGGCTTGTAGCAGTGTGTGGGACTTGCTCTATTAGTCCATCTATACTAACCTCCACCAGGTTGCAAATTCAATATAATTTTTATCTGCATCTAGCTCTGAAAAAATATTTGGGCTTCTACTTGTAGCAGTGTGTGGAACTTGTTCTATTAGTCCATCTATACTAACCTCTACCAGGTTGCAAATTCAATATAATTTTTATCTGCATCTAGCTCTGACAAAATATTTTGGCTTGTAGCAGTGTGTGGGACTTGTACTATTAGTCCATCTATACTAACCTCCACCAGGTTGCAAATTCAAAATAATTTTTATCTGCATCTTACTCTGAAAAAATATTTCGGCTTGTAGCAGTGTGTGGGACCTGTTCTATTATTCCATCTATACTAACCTCCACAAGGTTGCAAATTCAATATAATTTATATCTGCATCTAACCCTAAAAAAATATTTGGGCTTCTACTTTTAGCAGTGTGTGGGACTTTTTCCATTAGTCCATCTATAGTAACCTCCACCAGGTTGCAAATTCAATATAAATTTTATCTGCATCTAGCTCTGACAAAATATTTTGGCTTGTAGCAGTGTGTGGGACTTGTTCTATTAGTCCATCTATACTAACCTCCACCAGGTTGCAAATTCAATATAATTTTCATCTGCATCTAGCTCTGAAAAAATATTTCAATTTTTAGCAGTGTGTGGGACTTGTTCTATTAGTCTATCTATACTAACCTCCACCTGGTTGCAAATTCAAAATAATTTTTATCTGCATCTAGCTCTGAAAAAATATTTCGGCTTGTAGCAGTGTGTGGGACTTGTTCTATTAGTCCATCTATACTAACCTCCACCAGGCTGCAAATTCAAAATAATTTTTATCTGCATCTAGCTCTGAAAAAATATTTCGGCTTGTAGCAGTGTGTGGGACTTGTTCTATTAGTCCATCTATACTAACCTCCACCAGGTTGCAAATTCAATATAATTTTCATCTGCATCTAGCTCTGAAAAAATATTTCGGATTTTAGCAGTGTGTGGGATATGTTCTATTAGTCCATCCATACTAACCTCCACCAGGTTGCAAATTCAAAATAATTTTTATCTGCATCTAGCTCTGAAAAAATATTTCGGCTTGTAGCAGTGTGTGGGACTTGTTCTATTAGTCCATCTATACTAACCTCCACCAGGCTGCAAATTCAAAATAATTTTTATCTGCATCTAGCTCTGAAAAAATATTTTGGCTTGTAGCAGTGTGTGGGACTTGTTCTATTAGTCCATCTATACTAACCTCCACCAGGCTGCAAATTCAAAATAATTTTTATCTGCATCTAGCTCTGAAAAAATATTTCGGCTTGTAGTATTGTGTGGGACTTGTTCTATAAGTCCATCTATACTAACCTCTACCAGGTTGCAATTTCAATATAATCTTTATCGGCATCTAGCTCTGAATAAATATTTCGGCTTGTAGCAGTGTGTGGGACTTGTTCTATTAGTCCATCTATACTAACCTCCACCAGGTTGCAAATTCAAAATATTTTTTATCTGCATCTAGCTCTGAAATAATATTTCGGTTTGTAGCAGTGTGTGGAACTTGTTCTATTAGTCCATCTATACTAACCTCCACCAGGTTGCAAATTCAATATCATTTTAATCTGCATCTAGCTCTGAAAAAATATTTCGGCTTGTAGCAGTGCGTGGGACTTGTACTATTAGTCCATCTATACTAACCTCCACCACGTTGCAAATTCAAAATAATTTTTATCTGCATCTTGCTCTGAAAAATTTTTTCGGCTTGTAGCAGTGTGTGGGACTTGTTCTATTAGTCCATCTATACTAACCTCCACCAGGTTGCAAATTCAAAATATTTTTTTATCTGCCTCTAGCTCTGAAAAAATATTTTGGCTTGTAGCAGTGTGTGGGACTTGTTCTATTAGTCCATCTATACTAACCTCCACTAGGTTGCAAATTCAAAATAATTTTTATCTGCATATATCTCTGAAAAAATATTTCGGCTTGTAGCAGTGTGTGGGACTTGTTCCATTAGTCCATCTATACTAAGCTCTACCTGGTTGCAAATTCAAAATAATTTTTATCTGCATCTAACCCTGAAAAAATATTTGTGCTTCGGCTTGTACCAGTGTGTGGGACTTGATCTATAAGTCCATCCATACTAACCTCCACCATGTTGCAGCTTCAATATAATTTTTATCTGCATCTAGCTCTGAAAAAATACTTCGGCTTGTAGCAGTGTGTGGGACTTGTTCTATTAGTCCATCTATACTAAACTCCACCAGGTTTAAAATTCAATATCATTTTTATCTGCATCTAGCTTTGAAAAAATATTTCGGCCTGTATCAGAGTGTGGGAATTGTTCTATGAGTCCATCTATACTAACCTCCACCAGGTTGCAAATTCAATATAATTTTTATCTGCATCTAGCTCTGAAAAACTATTTCGGCTTGCAGCAGTGTGTGGGACTTGTTCTATTAGTCCATCTATACTAACCTCTACAAGGTTGCTAATTCAAAATAATTTTTATCTGCATCTAAACCTGAAAAAATATTTGGGCTTCGGCTTGTAGCAGTGTGTGGGACTTGTTCTATTAGTCCATCTATACTAACCTCCACCAGGTTGCAAATTCAATATAATTTTAATCTGCATCTAGCTCTGAAAAAATATTTCAGCTTGCAGCAGTGTGTGGGACTTGTTCTATTAGTCCATCTATACTAACCTCCACCACGTTGCAAATTCAATATAATTTTTATCTGCATCTTGCTCTGAAAAAATATTTGGGCTTGTAGTAGTGTGTGGGACTTGTTCTTTTAGTCCATCTATACTAACCTCCACCAGGTTGCAAATTCAAAATAATTTGTATCTGCATCTAGCTGTGAAAAAATATTTCGGCTTGTAGCAGTGTGTGGGACTTGTTCTATTAGTCCATCTATACTAACCTCCACCACGTTGCAAATTCAATATAATTTTTATCTGCATCTTGCTCTGAAAAAATATTTGGGCTTGTAGTAGTGTGTGGGACTTGTTCCATTAGTCCATCTATACTAACCTCCACCAGGTTGCAAATTCAATATAATTTTTATCTGCATCTAGCTCTGTAAAAATATTTGGGCTTGTAGCAGTGTGTGGGACTTGTTCTTTTAGTCCATCTATACTAACCTCCACCAGGTTGCAAATTCAAAATAATTTGTATCTGCATCTAGCTGTGAAAAAATATTTCGGCTTGTAGCAGTGTGTGGGACTTGTTCTATTAGTCCATCTATACTAACCTCCACTAGGTTGCAAATTCAAAATAATTTTTATCTGCATATATCTCTGAAAAAATATTTCGGCTTGTAGCAGTGTGTGGGACTTGTTCCATTAGTCCATCTATACTAAGCTCTACCTGGTTGCAAATTCAAAATAATTTTTATCTGCATCTAACCCTGAAAAAATATTTGTGCTTCGGCTTGTACCAGTGTGTGGGACTTGATCTATAAGTCCATCCATACTAACCTCCACCATGTTGCAGCTTCAATATAATTTTTATCTGCATCTAGCTCTGAAAAAATACTTCGGCTTGTAGCAGTGTGTGGGACTTGTTCTATTAGTCCATCTATACTAAACTCCACCAGGTTTAAAATTCAATATCATTTTTATCTGCATCTAGCTCTGAAAAAATATTTCGGCCTGTATCAGAGTGTGGGAATTGTTCTATGAGTCCATCTATACTAACCTCCACCAGGTTGCAAATTCAATATAATTTTTATCTGCATCTAGCTCTGAAAAACTATTTCGGCTTGCAGCAGTGTGTGGGACTTGTTCTATTAGTCCATCTATACTAACCTCTACAAGGTTGCTAATTCAAAATAATTTTTATCTGCATCTAAACCTGAAAAAATATTTGGGCTTCGGCTTGTAGCAGTGTGTGGGACTTGTTCTATTAGTCCATCTATACTAACCTCCACCAGGTTGCAAATTCAATATAATTTTAATCTGCATCTAGCTCTGAAAAAATATTTCAGCTTGCAGCAGTGTGTGGGACTTGTTCTATTAGTCCATCTATACTAACCTCCACCACGTTGCAAATTCAATATAATTTTTATCTGCATCTTGCTCTGAAAAAATATTTGGGCTTGTAGTAGTGTGTGGGACTTGTTCTTTTAGTCCATCTATACTAACCTCCACCAGGTTGCAAATTCAAAATAATTTGTATCTGCATCTAGCTGTGAAAAAATATTTCGGCTTGTAGCAGTGTGTGGGACTTGTTCTATTAGTCCATCTATACTAACCTCCACCACGTTGCAAATTCAATATAATTTTTATCTGCATCTTGCTCTGAAAAAATATTTGGGCTTGTAGTAGTGTGTGGGACTTGTTCCATTAGTCCATCTATACTAACCTCCACCAGGTTGCAAATTCAATATAATTTTTATCTGCATCTAGCTCTGAAAAAATATTTGGGCTTGTAGCAGTGTGTGGGACTTGTTCTTTTAGTCCATCTATACTAACCTCCACCAGGTTGCAAATTCAAAATAATTTGTATCTGCATCTAGCTGTGAAAAAATATTTCGGCTTGTAGCAGTGTGTGGGACTTGTTCTATTAGTCCATCTATACTAACCTCCACCAGGTTAGAAATTCAATATAATTTTTATCTGCATCTAGCTCTGAAAAAATATTTGGGCTTCGGCTTGTAGCAGTGTGTGGGACTTGTTCTATTATTCCATCTATTCTAACTTCCACCAGGTTGAAAATTCAAAATAATTTTTATCTGCATCTAGCTCTGAAAAAATATTTCGGCTTGTAGCAGAGTGTGGGACCTGTTCCATTATTCCATCTATACTAACCTCCACCAGGTTGCAAATTCAAAATAATTTTTATCTGCATCTAGCTCTGAAAAAATATTTCGGCTTGAAGCAGTGTTTGGGACTTGTTCTATTAGTCTCTCTATACTAACCTCCACCAGGTTGCAAATTCAATATAATTTTTATCTGCATCTAGCTCTGAAAAAATATTTTGGTTTGTAGCAGTGTGTGGGACTTGCTCTATTAGTCCATCTATACTAACCTCCACCAGGTTGCAAATTCAGTATAATTTTTATCTTCATCTAGCTCTGAAAAAATATTTGGGCTTCTACTTGTAGCAGTGTGTGGAACTTGTTCTATTAGTCCATCTATACTAACCTCTACCAGGTTGCAAATTCAATATAATTTTTATCTGCATCTAGCTCTGACAAAATATTTTGGCTTGTAGCACTGTGTGGGACTTGTACTATTAGTCCATCTATACTAACCTCCACCAGGTTGCAAATTCAAAATAATTTTTATCTGCATCTTACTCTGAAAAAATATTTCGGCTTGTAGCAGTGTGTGGGACTTGTTCTATTAGTCCATCTATACTAACCTCCACCAGGTTGCAAATTCAATATAATTTTCATCTGCATCTAGCTCTGAAAAAATATTTCGGCTTGTAGCAGTGTGTGGGTCCTGTTCTATTATTCCATCTATACTAACCTCCACAAGGTTGCAAATTCAATATAATTTATATCTGCATCTAACCCTGAAAAAATATTTGGGCTTCTACTTGTAGCAGTGTGTGGGACTTGTTCTATTAGTCCATCTATACTAACCTCCACCAGGTTGCCAATTCAATATAAATTTTATCTGCATCTAGCTCTGACAAAATATTTTGGCTTGTAGCAGTGTGTGGGACTTGTTCTATTAGTCCACCTATACTAACCTACACCAGGTTGCAAATTCAAAATAATTTTTATCTGCATCTAACTCTGAAAAAATATTTCTGCTTGTAGCAGTGTGTGGGACTTGTTCTATTAGTCCATCTATACTAACCTCCACCAGGTTGCAAATTCAATATAATTTTCATCTGCATCTAGCTCTGAAAAAATATTTCGGATTTTAGCAGTGTGTGGGACATGTTCTATTAGTCCATCTATACTAACCTCCACCTGGTTGCAAATTCAAAATAATTTTTATCTGCATCTAGCTCTGAAAAAATATTTCAGCTTGTAGCAGTGTGTGGGACTTGTTCTATTAGTCCATCTATACTAACCTCCACCAGGTTGCAAATTCAATATAATTTTTATCTGCATCTTGCTCTGAAAAAATACTTGGGCTTGTAGTAGTGTGTGGGACTTGTTCCATTAGTCCATCTATACTAACCTCCACCAGGTTGCAAATTCAATATAATTTTTATCTGCATCTAGCTCTGAAAAAATATTTGGGCTTGTAGCAGTGTGTGTCACTTGTTCTTTTAGTCCATCTATACTAACCTCCACCAGGTTGCAAATTCAAAATAATTTGTATCTGCTTCTAGCTGTGAAAAAATATTTTGGCTTGTAGCAGTGTGTGGGACTTGTTCTATTAGTCCATCTATACTAACCTCCACCAGGTTGGAAATTCAATATAATTTTTATCTGCATCTAGCTCTGAAAAAATATTTGGGCTTCGGCTTGTAGCAGTGTGTGGGACTTGTTCTATTAGTCCATCTATTCTAACTTCCACCAGGTTGCAAATTCAAAATAATTTTTATCTGCATCTAGCTCTGAAAAAATATTTCGGCTTGTTGTAGAGTGTGGGACCTGTTCCATTTTTCCATCTATACTAACCTCCACCAGGTTGCAAATTCAAAATAATTTTTATCTGCATCTAGCTCTGAAAAAATATTTCGGCTTGAAGCAGTGTTTGGGACTTGTTCTATTAGTCTCTCTATACTAACCTCCACCAGGTTGCAAATTCAATATAATTTTTATCTGCATCTAGCTCTGAAAAAATATTTCGGTTTGTAGCAGTGTGTGGGACTTGCTCTATTAGTCCATCTATACTAACCTCCACCAGGTTGCAAATTCAATATAATTTTTATCTTCATCTAGCTCTGAAAAAATATTTGGGCTTCTACTTGTAGCAGTGTGTGGAACATGTTCTATTAGTCCATCTATACTAACCTCTAACAGGTTGTAAATTCAATATAATTTTTATCTGCATCTAGCTCTGACAAAATATTTTGGCTTGTAGCACTGTGTGGGACTTGTACTATTAGTCCATCTATACTAACCTCCACCAGGTTGCAAATTCAAAATAATTTTTATCTGCATCTTACTCTGAAAAAATATTTCGGCTTGTAGCAGTGTGTGGGACTTGTTCTATTAGTCCATCTATACTAACCTCCACCAGGTTGCAAATTCAATATAATTTTCATCTGCATCTAGCTCTGAAAAAATATTTCGGCTTGTAGCAGAGTGTGGGTCCTGTTCTATTATTCCATCTATACTAACCTCCACAAGGTTGCAAATTCAATATAATTTATATCTGCATCTAACCCTGAAAAAATATTTGGGCTTCTACTTGTAGCAGTGTGTGGGACTTGTTCTATTAGTCCATCTATACTAACCTCCACCAGGTTGCCAATTCAATATAAATTTTATCTGCATCTAGCTCTGACAAAATATTTTGGCTTGTAGCAGTGTGTGTGACTTGTTCTATTAGTACACCTATACTAACCTACACCAGGTTGCAAATTCAAAATAATTTTTATCTGCATCTAACTCTGAAAAAATATTTCTGCTTGTAGCAGTGTGTGGGACTTGTTCTATTAGTCCATCTATACTAACCTCCACCAGGTTGCAAATTCAATATAATTTTCATCTGCATCTAGCTCTGAAAAAATATATCGGATTTTAGCAGTGTGTGGGACATGTTCTATTAGTCCATCTATACTAACCTCCACCTGGTTGCAAATTCAAAATAATTTTTATCTGCATCTAGCTCTGAAAAAATATTTCGGCTTGTAGCAGTGTGTGGGATTTGTTCTATTAGTCCATCTATACTAACCTCCACCACGCTGCAAATTCAAAATAATTTTTATCTGCATCTAGCTCTGAAAAAAAATTTCAGCTTGTAGCAGTGTGTGGGAGTTGTTCTATTAGTCTCTCTATACTAACCTCCACCAGGTTGCAAATTCAATATAATTTTTATCTGCATCTAGCTCTGAAAAAATATTTCGGTTTGTAGCAGTGTGTGGGACTTGCTCTATTAGTCCATCTATACTAACCTCCACCAGGTTGCAAATTCAATATAATTTTTATCTTCATCTAGCTCTGAAAAAATATTTGGGCTTCTACTTGTAGCAGTGTGTGGAACTTGTTCTATTAGTCCATCTATACTAACCTCTAACAGGTTGTAAATTCAATATAATTTTTATCTGCATCTAGCTCTGACAAAATATTTTGGCTTGTAGCACTGTGTGGGACTTGTTCTATTAGTCTAACTATACTAACCTCCACCAGGTTGCAAATTCAAAATAATTTTTATCTGCATCTAGCTCTGAAAAAATAATTCGGCTTGAAGCAGTGTGTGGGACTTGTTCTATTAGTCCATCTATACTAACCTCCACCAGGCTGCAAATTCAAAATAATTTTTATCTGCATCTAGCTCTGAAAAAATATTTCGGCTTGTAGTAGTGTGTGGGACTTGTTCTATTAGTCCATCTATACTAACCTCCACCAGGTTGCAAATTCAATATAATTTTCATCTGCATCTAGCTCTGAAAAAATATTTAGGATTTTAGCAGTGTGTGGGACATGTTCTATTAGTCCATCTATACTAACCTCCACTTGGTTGCAAATTCAAAATAATTTTTATCTGCATCCAGCTCTGAAAAATTATTTTGGCTTGTAGCAGTGTGTGGGACTTGTTCTATTAGTCCATCTATGCTAACCTCCACCAGGCTGCAAATTCAAAATAATTTTTATCTGCATCTAGCTCTGAAAAAATATTTCGGCTTGTAGTATTGCGTGGGACTTGTTCTATAAGTCTATCTATACTAACCTCTACCAGGTTGCAATTTCAATATAATCTTTATCGGCATCTAGCTCTGAATAAATATTTTGGCTTGTAGCAGTGTGTGGGACTTGTTCTATTAGTCCATCTATACTAACCTCCACCAGGTTGCAAATTCAAAATAATTTTTATCTGCATCTAGCTCTGAAAAAATATTTCGGCTTGTAGCAGTGTGTGGGACTTGTTCTATTAGTCCATCTATACTAACCTCCACCAGGTTGCAAATTCAAAATATTTTTTATCTGCATCTAGCTCTGAAATAATATTTTGGTTTGTAGCAGTGTGTGGGACTTGTTCTATTAGTCCATCTATACTAACCTCCACCAGGTTGCAAATTCAATATGATTTTAATCTGCATCTAGCTCTGAAAAAATATTTCGGCTTGTAGCAGTGCGTGGGACTTGTACTATTAGTCCATCTATACTAACCTCCACCAGGTTGCAAATTCAAAATAATTTTTATCTGCATCTAGCTCTGAAAAAATATTTCGGCTTATAGCAGTGTGTGGGACTTGTTCTATTAGTCCATCTATACTAACCTCCACCAGGTTGCAAATTCAAAATATTTTTTATCTGCCTCTAGCTCTGAAAAAATATTTTGGCTTGTAGCAGTGTGTGGGACTTGTTCTATTAGTCCATCTATACTAACCTCCACTAGGTTGCAAATTCAAAATAATTTTTATCTGCATCTAGCTCTGAAAAAATATTTCGGCTTGTAGCAGTGTGTGAGACTTGTTCCATTAGTCCATCCATACTAAGCTCTACCTGGTTGCAAATTCAAAATAATTTTTATCTGCATCTAACCCTGAAAAAATATTTGGGCTTCGGCTTGTAGCAGTGTGTGGGACTTGATCTATAAGTCCATCTATACTAACCTCCACCATGTTGCAGCTTCAATATAATTTTTATCTGCATCTAGCTCTGAAAAAATACTTCGGCTTGTAGCAGTGTGTGGGACTTGTTCTATTAGTCCATCTATACTAAACTCCACCAGGTTTAAAATTCAATATAATTTTTATCTGCATCTAGCTCTGAAAAAATATTTCGGCCTGTATCAGAGTGTGGGACTTGTTCTATGAGTCCAACTATACTAACCTCCACCAGGTTGCAAATTCAATATAATTTTTATCTGCATCTAGGTCTGAAAAAATATTTTGGCTTGTAGCAGAGTGTGGGACTTGTTCTATTAGTCCATCTATACTAACCTCCACCAGGTTGCAAATTCAATATAATTTTTATCTGCATCTAGCTCTGAAAAACTATTTCGGCTTGCAGCAGTGTGTGGGACTTGTTCTATTAATCCATCTATACTAACCTCTACAAGGTTGCTAATTCAAAATAATTTTTAACTGCATCTAACCCTGAAAAAATATTTGGGCTTCGGCTTGTAGCAGTGTGTGGGACTTGATCTATAAGTCCATCTATACTAACCTCCACCATGTTGCAGCTTCAATATAATTTTTATCTGCATCTAGCTCTGAAAAAATACTTCGGCTTGTAGCAGTGTGTGGGACTTGTTCTATTAGTCCATCTATACTAAACTCCACCAGGTTTAAAATTCAATATAATTTTTATCTGCATCTAGCTCTGAAAAAATATTTCGGCCTGTATCAGAGTGTGGGACTTGTTCTATGAGTCCAACTATACTAACCTCCACCAGGTTGCAAATTCAATATAATTTTTATCTGCATCTAGGTCTGAAAAAATATTTTGGCTTGTAGCAGAGTGTGGGACTTGTTCTATTAGTCCATCTATACTAACCTCCACCAGGTTGCAAATTCAATATAATTTTTATCTGCATCTAGCTCTGAAAAACTATTTCGGCTTGCAGCAGTGTGTGGGACTTGTTCTATTAGTCCATCTATACTAACCTCTACAAGGTTGCTAATTCAAAATAATTTTTAACTGCATCTAACCCTGAAAAAATATTTGGGCTTCGGCTTGTAGCAGTGTGTGGGACTTGTTCTATTAGTCCATCTATACTAACCTCCACCAGGTTGCAAATTCAATATAATTTTAATCTGCATCTAGCTCTGAAAAAATATTTCAGCTTGTAGCAGTGTGTGGTACTTGTTCTATTAGTCCATCTATACTAACCTCCACCAGGTTGCAAATTCAATATAATTTTTATCTGCGTCTAGCTCTGAAAAAATATTTGGGCTTGTAGTAGTGTGTGGGACTTGTTCCATTAGTCCATCTATACTAACCTCCACCAGGTTGCAAATTCAATATAATTTTTATCTGCATCTAGCTCTGAAAAAATATTTGGGCTTGTAGCAGTGTGTGGGACTTGTTCTTTTATTCCATCTATACTAACCTCCACCAGGTTGCAAATTCAAAATAATTTGTATCTGCATCTAGCTGTGAAAAAATATTTCGGCTTGTAGCAGTGTGTGGGACTTGTTCTATTAGTCCATCTATACTAACCTCCACCAGGTTGGAAATTCAATATAATTTTTAACTGCATCTAGCTCTGAAAAAATATTTGGGCTTCGGCTTGTAGCAGTGTGTGGGACTTGTTCTATTAGTCTATCTATTCTAACTTCCACCAGGTTGCAAATTCAAAATAATTTTTATCAGCATCTAGCTCTGAAAAAATATTTCGGCTTGTAGCAGAGTGTGGGACCTGTTCCATTATTCCATCTATACTAACCTCCACCAGGTTGCAAATTCAAAATAATTTTTATCTGCATCTAGCTCTGAAAAAATATTTCGGCTTGAAGCAGTGTTTGGGACTTGTTCTATTAGTCCCTCTATACTAACCTCCACCAGGTTGCAAATTCAATATAATTTTTATCTGCATCTAGCTCTGACAAAATATTTTGGCTTGTAGAACTGTGTGGGACTTGTAATATTAGTCCATCTATACTAACCTCCACCAGGTTGCAAATTCAAAATAATTTTTATCTGCATCTTACTCTGAAAAAATATTTTGGCTTGTAGCAGTGTGTGGGACTTGTTCTATTAGTCCATCTATACTAAGCTCCACCAGGTTGCAAATTCAATATAATTTTCATCTACATCTAGCTCTGAAAAAATATTTCGGCTTGTAGCAGTGTGTGGGTCCTGTTCTATTATTCCATCTATACTAACCTCCACAAGGTTGCAAATTCAATATAATTTATATCTGCATCTAACCCTGAAAAAATATTTGTCCTTCTGCTTATAGCAGTGTGTGGGACTTGTTCTATAAGTCCATCTATACTAACCTCCACCAGGTTGGAAATACAATATAATTTTTATCTGCATCTAGCTCTGACAAAATATTTTGGCTTGTAGCAGTGTGTGGGACTTGTTCTATTAGTCCACCTATACTAACCTCCACCAGGTTGCAAATTCAAAATAATTTTTATCTGCATCTAACTCTGAAAAAATATTTCTGCTTGTAGCAGTGTGTGGGACTTGTTCTATTAGTCCATCTATACTAACCTCCACCAGGGTGCAAATTCAATATAATTTTCATCTGCATCTAGCTCTGAAAAAATATTTCGGATTTTAGCAGTGTGTGGGACATGTTCTATTAGTCCATCTATACTAACCTCCACCTGGTTGCAAATTCAAAATAATTTTTATCTGCATCTAGCTCTGAAAAAATATTTCGGCTTGTAGCAGTGTGTGGGACTTGTTCTATTAGTCCATCTATACTAACCTCCACCACGCTGCAAATTCAATATAATTTTTATCTGCATCTAGCTCTGAAAAAATATTTCGGCTTGTAGCAGTGTGTGGGACTTGTTCTATTAGTCCATCTATACTAACCTCCACCAGGTTGCAAATTCAAAATAATTTTCATCTGCATCTAGCTCTGAAAAAATAGTTCGGATTTTAGCAGTGTGTGGGACATGTTCTATTAGTCCATCTGTACTAACCTCCTCCTGGTTGCAAATTCAAAATAATTTTTATCTGCATCTAGCTCTGAAAAAATATTTCGGCTTGTAGCAGTGTGTGGGACTTGTTCTATTAGTCCATCTATACTAACCTCCACCAGGTTGGAAATACAATATAATTTTCATCTGCATCTAGCTCTGAAAAAATATTTGGGCTTCGGCTTGTAGCAGTGTGTGGGACTTGTTCTATTAGTCCATCTATACTAACCTCTACCAGGTTGCAAATTCAATATAATTTTTATCTGCATCTAGCTCTGACAAAATATTTTGGCTTGTAGCAGTGTGTGGGACTTTTACTATCAGTCCATCTATACTAACCTCCACCAGGTTGCAAATTCAAAATAATTTTTTTCTGCATCTTACTCTGAAAAAATATTTCGGCTTGTAGCAGTGTGTGGGACTTGTTCTATTAGTCCATCTATACTAACCTCCACCAGGTTGGAAATTCAATATAATTTTCATCTGCATCTAGCTCTGAAAAAATATTTGGGCTTCGGCTTGCAGCAGTGTGTGGGACTTGTTCTATTAGTCCATCTATACTAACCTCCACCAGGTTGCAAATTCAATATAATTTTTATCTGCATCTAGCTCTGACAAAATATTTTGGCTTGTAGCAGTGTGTGGGACTTTTACTATTCGTCCATCTATACTAACCTCCACCAGGTTGCAAATTCAAAATAATTTTTTTCTGCATCTTACTTTGAAAAAATATTTCGGCTTGTAGCAGTGTGTGGGACTTGTTCTATTAGTCCATCTATACTAACCTCCACCAGGTTGCAAATTCAATATAATTTTCAACTGCATCTAGCTCTGAAAAAATATTTCGGCTTGTAGCATTGTGTGGGACCTGTTCTATTATTCCATCTATACTAACCTCCACAAGGTTGCAAATTCATTATAATTTATATCTGCATCTAACCCTGAAAAAATATTTGGGCTTCTAATTGTAGCAGTGTGTGGGACCTGTTCTATTATTCCATCTATACTAACCTCCACAAGGTTGCAAATTCAATATAATTTTCAACTGCATCTAGCTCTGAAAAAATATTTCGGATTTTAGCAGTGTGTGGGACATGTTCTATTAGTCCATCTATACTAACCTCCACCTGGTTGCAAATTCAAAATAATTTTTATCTGCATCTAGCTCTGAAAAAATATTTCGGCTTGTAGCAGTGTGTGGGACTTGTTCTATTAGTCCATCTATACTAACCTCCACCACGCTGCAAATTCAATATAATTTTTATCTGCATCTAGCTCTGAAAAAATATTTCGGCTTGTAGCAGTGTGTGGGACTTGTTCTATTAGTCCATCTATACTAACCTCCACCAGGTTGCAAATTCAAAATAATTTTCATCTGCATCTAGCTCTGAAAAAATAGTTCGGATTTTAGCAGTGTGTGGGACATGTTCTATTAGTCCATCTGTACTAACCTCCTCCTGGTTGCAAATTCAAAATAATTTTTATCTGCATCTAGCTCTGAAAAAATATTTCGGCTTGTAGCAGTGTGTGGGACTTGTTCTATTAGTCCATCTATACTAACCTCCACCAGGTTGGAAATACAATATAATTTTCATCTGCATCTAGCTCTGAAAAAATATTTGGGCTTCGGCTTGTAGCAGTGTGTGGGACTTGTTCTATTAGTCCATCTATACTAACCTCTACCAGGTTGCAAATTCAATATAATTTTTATCTGCATCTAGCTCTGACAAAATATTTTGGCTTGTAGCAGTGTGTGGGACTTTTACTATCAGTCCATCTATACTAACCTCCACCAGGTTGCAAATTCAAAATAATTTTTTTCTGCATCTTACTCTGAAAAAATATTTCGGCTTGTAGCAGTGTGTGGGACTTGTTCTATTAGTCCATCTATACTAACCTCCACCAGGTTGGAAATTCAATATAATTTTCATCTGCATCTAGCTCTGAAAAAATATTTGGGCTTCGGCTTGCAGCAGTGTGTGGGACTTGTTCTATTAGTCCATCTATACTAACCTCCACCAGGTTGCAAATTCAATATAATTTTTATCTGCATCTAGCTCTGACAAAATATTTTGGCTTGTAGCAGTGTGTGGGACTTTTACTATTCGTCCATCTATACTAACCTCCACCAGGTTGCAAATTCAAAATAATTTTTTTCTGCATCTTACTTTGAAAAAATATTTCGGCTTGTAGCAGTGTGTGGGACTTGTTCTATTAGTCCATCTATACTAACCTCCACCAGGTTGCAAATTCAATATAATTTTCAACTGCATCTAGCTCTGAAAAAATATTTCGGCTTGTAGCATTGTGTGGGACCTGTTCTATTATTCCATCTATACTAACCTCCACAAGGTTGCAAATTCATTATAATTTATATCTGCATCTAACCCTGAAAAAATATTTGGGCTTCTAATTGTAGCAGTGTGTGGGACTTGTTCTATTAGTCCATCTATACTAACCTCCACCAGGTTGCAAATTCAATATAAATTTTATCTGCATCTAGCTCTGACAAAATATTTTGGCTTGTAGCAGTGTGTGGGACTTGTTCTATTAGTCCATCTATACTAACCTCCACCAGGTTGCAAATTCAATATAATTTTCATCTGCATCTAGCTCTGAAAAAATATTTCGGATTTTAGCAGTGTGTGGGACATGTTCTATTAGTCCATCTATACTAACCTCCACCTGGTTGCAAATTCAAAATAATTTTTATCTGCATCTAGCTCTGATAAAATATTTCGGCTTGTAGCAGTGTGTGGGACTTGTTCTATTAGTCCATCTATACTAACCTCCACCAGGCTGCAAATTCAAAATAATTTTTATCTGCATCTAGCTCTGAAAAAATATTTCGGCTTGGAGCAGTGTGTGGGACTTGTTCTATAAGTCCATTTATACTAACATCTACCAGGTTGCAATTTCAATATAATCTTTATCGGCATCTAACTCTGAATAAATATTTCGGCTTGTAGCAGTGTGTGGGACTTGTTCTGTTAGTCCATCTATACTAACCTCCACCAGGTTGCAAATTCAAAATAATTTTTATCTGCATCTAGCTCTCAAAAAATATTTTGGCTTGTAGCAGTGTGTGGGACTTGTTCTATTTGTCCATCTATACTAACCTCCACCAGGTTGCAAATTCAAAATATTTTTTATCTGCTTCTAGCTCTGAAAAAATATTTCGGTTTGTAGCAGTGTGTGGGACTTGTTCTATTATTCCATCTATACTAACCTCCACCAGGTTGCAAATTCAAAATAATTTTTATCTGCATCTAGTTCTGAAAAAATATTTCGGCTTGTAGCAGTGTGTGGGACTTGTTCTATTAGTCCATCTAACCTCCACCAGGTTGCAAATTCAAAATAATTTTTATCTGCATATAGCTCTGAAAAAATATTTTGGCTTGTAGCAGTGTGTGGGACTTGTTCTATTAGTCCATCTATACTAACCTCTACCAGGTTGCAAATTCTATATCATTTTAATCTGCATCTAGCTCTGAAAAAATATTTTGGCTTGTAGCAGTGTGTGGGACTATTACTATTAGTCCATCTATACTAACCTCCACCAGGTTGCAAATTCAAAATACTTTTTATCTGCATCTAGCTCTGAAAAAATATTTCGGCTTGTAGCAGTGTGTGGGACTTGTTCTATTAGTCCATCTATACTAACCTCCACCAGGTTGCAAATTCAAAATATTTTTTATCTGCATCTAGCTCTGAAAAAATATTTCGGCTTGTAGCAATGTGTGGGACTTGTTCTATTAGTCCATCTATACTAACCTCCACTAGGTTGCAAATTCAAAATAATTTTTATCTGCATCTAGCTCTGAAAAAATATTTTGGCTTGTAGCAGTGTGTGGGACTTGTTCCATTAGTCCATCTATACTAAGCTCTACCAGGTTGCAAATTCAAAATAATTTTTATCTGCATCTAGCTCTGAAAAAATACTTCGGCTTGTAGCAGTGTGTGGGACTTGTTCTATTAGTCCATCTATACTAACCTCCACCAGGTTGAAAATTCAACATAATTTTTATCTGCATCTAGCTCTGAAAAAATATTTCGGCCTGTATCAGAGTGTGGGACTTGTTCTATGAGTCCATCTATACTAACCTCCACCAGGTTGCAAATTCAATATAATTTTTATCTGCATCAAGCTCTGAAAAAATATTTTGGCTTGAAGCAGAGTGTGGGATTTTGTTCTATTAGTCCATCTATACTAACCTCCACCAGGTTGCAAATTCAATATAATTTTTTTCTGCATCTAGCTCTGTAAAAATATTTCGGCTTGCAGCAGTGTGTGGGACTTGTTCTATTAGTCCATCTATACTAACCTCTACAAGGTTGCTAATTCAAAATAATTTTTATCTGCATCTAACCCTGAAAAAATATTTGGGCTTCGGCTTGTAGCAGTGTGTGGGACTTGTTCTATTAGTCCATCTATACTAACCTCCACCAGGTTGCAAATTCAATATAATTTTAATCTGCATCTAGCTCTGAAAAAATTTTTCGGCTTGTAGCAGTGTGTGGGACTTGTTCTATTAGTCCATCTATACTAACCTCCACCAGGTTGCAAATTCAATATAATTTTTATCTGTATCTAGCTCTGAAAAATATTTGGGCTTGTAGTAGTGTGTGGGACTTGTTCTATTAGTCCATCTATACTAACCTCCACCAGGTTGCAAATTCAATATAATTTTTATCTGCATCTAGCTCTGAAAAAATATTTTGACTTGTAGCAGTGTGTGGGACTTGTTCTTTTAGTCCATCTATACTAACATCCACCAGGTTGCAAATTCAAAATAATTTTTATCTGCATCTAGCTGTGAAAAAATATTTTGGCTTGTAGCAGTGTGTGGAACTTGTTCTATTAGTCCATCTATACTAACCTCCACCAGGTTGGAAATTCAATATAATTTTTATCTGCATCTAGCTCTGAAAAAATATTTGTGCTTCGGCTTGTGTCAGTGTGTGGGACTTGTTCTATTAGTCCATTTATTCTAACTTCCACCAGGTTGCAAATTCAAAATAATTTTTTTCTGCATCTAGCTCTGAAAAAATATTTCAGCTTGTAGCAGAGTGTGGGACTTGTTCTATTATTCCATCTATTCTAACCTCCACCAGGTTGCAAATTCAAAATAATTTTTATCTGCATCTAGCTATGAAAAAATATTTCGGCTTAAAGCAGTGTTTGGGACTTTTTTTATTAGTCCCTCTATACTAACCTCCACCAGGTTGCAAATTCAATATAATTTTTATCTGCATCTAGCTCTGAAAAAATATTTCGGCTTGTAGCAGTGTGTGGGACTTGCTCTATTAGTCCATCTATGCTAAACTCCACCAGGTTGCAAATTCAATATAATTTTTATCTGCATCTAGCTCTGAAAAAATATTTCGGCTTGTAGCAGTGTGTGGGACTTGCTCTATTAGTCCATCTATACTAACCTCCACCAGGTTGCAAATTCAAAATAATTTTTATCTGCATCTTATTTTGAAAAAATATTTCGGCTTGTAGCAGTGTGTGGGACTTGTTCTATTAGTCCATCTATACTAACCTCCACCAGGTTGCAAATTCAATATAATTTTCATTTGCATCTAGCTCTGAAAAAATATTTCGGCTTGTAGCAGTGTGTGGGACCTGTTCTACTATTCCATCTATACTAACCTCCACAAGGTTGCAAATTCAATATAATTTATATCTGCATCTAACCCTGAAAAAATATTTGGGCTTCTACTTGAAGTAGTGTGTGGGACTTGTTCCATTAGTCCATCTATACTAACCTCCACCAGGTTGCAAATTCAATATAAATTTTATCTGCATCTAGCTCTGACAAAATATTTTGGCTTGTAGCAGTGTGTGGGACTTGTTCTATTAGTCCACCTATACTAACCTCCACCAGGTTGCAAATTCAAAATAATTTTTATCTGCATCTAACTCTGAAAAAATATTTCTGCTAGTAGCATTGTGTGGGACTTGTTCTATTAGTCCATCTATACTAACCTCCACCAGTTTGCAAATTCAATATAATTTTCATCTGCATCTAGCTGTGAAAAAATATTTCGGATTTTAGCAGTGTGTGGGACATGTTCTATTAGTCCATCTATACTAACCTCCACCTGGTTGCAAATTCAAAATAATTTTTAACTGCATCTAGCTCTGAAAAAATATTTCGGCTTGTAGCAGTGTGTGGGACTTGTTCTATTAGTCCATCTATACTAACCTCCACCAGGTTGCAAATTCAAAATAATTTTTATCTGCATCTAGTTCTGAAAAAATATTTCGGCTTGTAGCAGTGTGTGGGACTTGTTCTATTAGTCCATCTATACTAACCTCCACCAGGTTGCAAATTCAAAATAATTTTTATCTGCATATAGCTCTGAAAAAATATTTTGGCTTGTAGCAGTGTGTGGGACTTGTTCTATTAGTCCATCTATACTAACCTCTACCAGGTTGCAAATTCAATATCATTTTAATCTGCATCTAGCTTTGAAAAAATATTTTGGCTTGTAGCAGTGCGTGGGACTTTTCCTATTAGTCCATCTATACTAACCTCCACCAGGTTGCAAATTCAAAATAATTTTTATCTGCATCTAGCTCTGAAAAAATATTTCGGCTTGTAGCAGTGTGTGGGACTTGTTCTATTAGTCCTTCTATACTAACCTCCACCAGGTTGCAAATTCAAAATATTTTTTATCTACATCTAGCTCTGAAAAAATATTTCGGCTTGTAGCAGTGTGTGGGACCTTTTCTATTAGTCCATCTATACTAACCTCCACTAGGTTGCAAATTCAAAATAATTTTTATCTGCATCTAGCTCTGAAAAAATATTTCGGCATGTAGCAGTGAGTGGGACTTGTTCCATTAGTCCATCTATACTAAGCTCTACCAGGTTGCAAATTCAAAATAATTTTTATCTGCATCTAGCTCTGAAAAAATACTTCGGCTTGTAGCAGTGTGTGCGACTTGTTCTATTAGTCCATCTATACTAACCTCCAGCAGGTTGAAAATTCAATATAATTTTTATCTGCCTCTAGCTCTGAAAAAATATTTCTGCCTGTATCAGAGTGTGGGACTTGTTCTATGAGTCCATCTATACTAACCTCCACCAGGTTGCAAATTCAATATAATTTTTATCTGCATCTAGCTCTGAAAAAATATTTTGGCTTGTAGCAGAGTGTGGGACTTGTTCTATTAGTCCATCTATACTAACCTCCACCAGGTTGCAAATTCAATATAATTTTTATCTGCATCTAGCTCTGAAAAAATATTTCGGCTTGCAGCAGTGTGTGGGACTTGTTCTATTAGTCCATCTATACTAACCTCTACAAGGTTGCTAATTCAAAATAATTTTTATCTGCATCTAACCCTGAAAAAATATTTGGGCTTCGGCTTGTAGCAGTGTGTGGGACTTGTTCTATTAGTCCATCTATACTAACCTCCACCAGGTTGCAAATTCAATATAATTTTAATCTGCATCTAGCTCTGAAAATTTTTTTCGGCTTGTAGCAGTGTGTGGGACTTGTTCTATTAGTTCATCTATACTACCCTCCACCAGGTTGCAAATTCAATATAATTTTTATCTCTATCTAGCTCTGAAAAAATATTTGGGCTTGTAGTAGTGTGTGGGACTTGTTCTATTAGTCCATCTATACTAACCTCCACCAGGTTGCAAATTCAATATAATTTTTATCTGCATCTAGCTCTGAAAAAATATTTGGGCTTCGGCTTGTAGCAGTGTGTGGGACTTGTTCTATTAGTCCATCTATTCAAACTTCCACCAGGTTGCAAATTCAAAATAATTTTTATCTGCATCTAGCTCTGAAAAAATATTTCGGCTTGTAGCAGAGTGTGGGACCTGTTCTATTATTCCATCTATACTAACCTCCACCAGGTTGCAAATTCAAAATAATTTTTATCCGCATCTAGCTCTGAAAAAATATTTCGGCTTGAAGCAGTGTTTGGGACTTGTTCTATTAGTCCCTCTATGCTAACCTCCACCAGGTTGCAAATTCAATATTATTTTTATCTGCATCTAGCTCTGAAAAAATATTTCGGCTTGTAGCAGTGTGTGGGACTTGCTCTATTAGTCCATCTATACTAACCTCCACGAGGTTGCAAATTCAATATAATTTTTATCTGCATCTAGCTCTGAAAAAATATTTGGGCTTCTACTTGTAGCAGTGTGTGGAACTTGTTCTATTAGTCCATCTATACTAACCTCTACCAGGTTGCAAATTCAATATAATTTTTATCTGCATCTAGCGCTGACAAAATATCTTGGCTTGTAGCAGTGTGTGGGACTTGTACTATTAGTCCATCTATACTAACCTCCACCAGGTTGCAAATTCAAAATAATTTTTATCTGCATCTTATTTTGAAAAAATATTTCGGCTTGTAGCAGTGTGTGGGACCTGTTCTACTATTCCATCTATACTAACCTCCACAAAGTTGCAAATTCAATATAATTTATATCTGCATCTAACCCTGAAAAAATATTTGGGCTTCTACTTGTAGCAGTGTGTGGGACTTGTTCCATTAGTCCAACTATACTGACCTCCACCAGGTTGCAAATTCAATATAAATTTTATCTGCATCTAGCTCTGACAAAATATTTTGGCTTGTAGCAGTGTGTGGGACTTGTTCTATTAGTCCACCTATACTAACCTCCACCAGGTTGCAAATTCAAAATAATTTTTATCTGCATCTAGCTCTGAAAAAATATTTTGGCTTGTAGCAGTGTGTGGGACTTGTTCTATTATTCCATCTATACTAACCTCCACCAGGTTGCAAATTCAATATAATTTTCATCTTCATCTAGCTCTGAAAAAATATTTCGGATTTTAGCAGTTTGTGGGACATGTTCTCTTAGTCCATCTATACTAACCTCCACCTGGTTGCAAATTCAAAATAATTTTTATCTGCATCTAGCTCTGAAAAAATATTTCGGCTTGTAGCAGTGTGTGGGACTTGTTCTATTAGTCCATCTATACTAACCTCCACCAGGTTGCAAATTCAAAATATTTTTTATCTGCATCTAGCTCTGAAAAAATATTTTGGTTTGTAGCAGTGTGTGGGACTTGTTCTATTAGTCCATCTATACTAACCTCCACCAGGTTGCAAATTCAAAATAATTTTTATCTGCATCTAGCTCTGAAAAAATATTTCGGCTTGTAGCAGTGTGTGGGACTTGTTCTATTAGTCCATCTATACTAACCTCCACCAGGTTGCAAATTCAAAATAATTTTTATCTGCATATAGCTCTGAAAAAATATTTTGGCTTGTAGCAGTGTGTGGGACTTGTTCTATTGGTCCATCTATACTAACCTCTACCAGGTTGCAAATTCAATATCATTTTAATCTACATCTAGCTCTGAAAAAATATTTCGGCTTGTAGCAGTGCGTGGGACTTCTACTATTAGTCCATCTATACTAACCTCCACCAGGTTGCAAATTCAAAATAATTTTTATCTGCATCTAGCTCTGAAAAAATATTTCGGCTTGTAGCAGTGTGTGGGACTTGTTCTATTAGTCCATCTATACTAACCTCCACCAGGTTGCAAATTCAAAATATTTTTTATCTGCATCTAGCTCTGAAAAAATATTTCGGCTTGTAGCAGTGTGTGGGACTTCTTCTATTAGTCCATCTATACTATCCTCCACTAGGTTGCAAATTCAAAATAATTTTTATCTGCATCTAACCCTGAAAAAATATTTAGGCTTTGGCTTGTAGCAGTGTGTGGGACTTGATCTATTAGTCCATCTATACCAACCTCCACCAGGTTGCAAATTCAATATAATTTGTATCTGCATCTAGCTCTGAAAAAATACTTCTGCTTGTAGCAGTGTGTGGGACTTGTTCTATTAGTCCATCTATACTAACCTCCACCAGGTTGCAAATTCAATATAATTTTTATCTGCATCTAGCTCTGAAAAAATATTTCGGCCTGTATCAGAGTGTGGGACTTGTTCTATGAGTCCATGTATACTAAACTCCACCATGTTGCAAATTCAATATAATTTTTATCTGCATCTAGTTCTGAAAAAATATTTTGGCTTGTAGCAGAGAGTGGGACTTGTTCTAATAGTCCATCTATACTAACCTCCTCCAGGTTGCAAATTCAATATAATTTTTATCTGAATCTAGCTCTGAAAAAATATTTCGGCTTGCAGCAGTGTGTGGGACTTGTTCTGTTAGTCCATCTATACTAACCTCTACAAGGTTGCTAATTCAAAATAATTTTTATCTGCATCTAACCCTGAAAAAATATTAGGGCTTCGGCTTGTAGCAGTGTGTGGGACATCTTCTATTAGTCCATCTATACTAACGTCCACCAGGTTGCAAATTCAATATAATTTTAATCTGCATCAAGCTCTGAAAAAATATTTCAGCTTGTAGCAGTGTGTGGGACTTGTTCTATTAGTCCATCTATACTAACCTCCACCAGGTTGCAAATTCAATATAATTTTTTATCTGCATCTAGCTCTGAAAAAATATTTGGGCTTGTAGTAGTGTGTGGGACTTGTTCTATTAGTCCATCTATACTAACCTCCACCAGGTTGCCAATTCAATATAATTTTCATCTGCATCTAGCTCTGAAAAAATATTTGGGCTTGTAGCAGTGTGTGGGACTTATTCTTTTCGTCCATCTATACTAACCTCTACCAGGTTGCAAATTCAAAATAATTTTTATCTGCATCTAGCTCTGAAAAAATATTTTGGCTTGTAGCAGTGTGTGGGACTTGTTCTATTAGTCCATCTATACTAACCTCCACCAGGTTGGAAATTGAATATAATTTTTATCTGCATCTAGCTCTGAAAAAATATTTGGGCTTCCGCTTGTAGCAGTGTGTGGGACTTGTTCTATTAGTCCATCTATTCTAACTTCCACCAGGTTGCAAATTCAAAATAATTTTTATCTGCATCTAGCTCTGAAAAAATATTTTGGCTTGTAGCAGTGTTTGGGACTTGTTCTATTAGTCCATCTATACTAACCTCCACCAGGTTGCAAATTCAATAAAATTTTTATCTGCATCTAGCTCTGAAAAAATATTTCGGCTTGTAGCAGTGTGTGGGACTTGCTCTATTAGTCCATCTATACTAACCTCCACCAGGTTGCAAATTCAATATTATTTTTATCTGCATCTAGCTCTGAAAAAATATTTGGGCTTCTACTTGTAGCAGTGTGTGGGACCTGTTCTATTAGTCTATCTATACAAACCTCTACCAGGTTGCAAATTCAATATAATTTTTATCTGCATCTAGCTCTGACAAAATATTTTGGCTTGTAGCAGTGTGTGGGCTTGTACTATTAGTCCATCTATACTAACCTCCACCAGGTTGCAAATTCAAAATAATTTTTATCTGCATCTTACTCTGAAAAAATATTTCGGCTTGTAGCAGTGTGTGTGACTTGTTCTTTTAGTCTATCTATACTAACCTCCACCAGGTTGCAAATTCAATATAATTTTCATCTGCATCTAGCTCTGAAAAAATATATCGGCTTGTAGCAGTGTGTGAGACTTGTTCTATTAGTCCTTCTATACTAACCTCCACCAGGTTGCAAATTCAAAATAATTTTTATCTGCATCTAGCTCTGAAAAAATATTTCGACTTGTAGCAGTGTGTGGGATTTGTTCTATTAGTCCATCTATACTAACCTCCACCAGGTTGCAAATTCAATATAATTTTTATCTGCATCTAGCTCTGAAAAAATATTTATGCTTGTAGCAGTGTGTGGGACTTGTTCTATTAGTCCATCTATACTAACCTCCACCAGGTTGCAAATTCAAAATATTTTTTATCTGCATCTAGCTCTGAAAAAATATTTCGGCTTGTAGCAGTGTGTGGGACTTCTTCTATTAGTCCATCTATACTATCCTCCACTAGGTTGCAAATTCAAAATAATTTTTATCTGCATCTAACCCTGAAAAAATATTTAGGCTTTGGCTTGTAGCAGTGTGTGGGACTTGATCTATTAGTCCATCTATACCAACCTCCACCAGGTTGCAAATTCAATATAATTTGTATCTGCATCTAGCTCTGAAAAAATACTTCTGCTTGTAGCAGTGTGTGGGACTTGTTCTATTAGTCCATCAATACTAACCTCCACCAGGTTGCAAATTCAATATAATTTTTATCTGCATCTAGCTCTGAAAAAATATTTCGGCCTGTATCAGAGTGTGGGACTTGTTCTATGAGTCCATGTATACTAAACTCCACCAGGTTGCAAATTCAATATAATTTTTATCTGCATCTAGTTCTGAAAAAATATTTTGGCTTGTAGCAGAGAGTGGGACTTGTTCTAATAGTCCATCTATACTAACCTCCACCAGGTTGCAAATTCAATATAATTTTTATCTGAATCTAGCTCTGAAAAAATATTTCGGCTTGCAGCAGTGTGTGGGACTTGTTCTGTTAGTCCATCTATACTAACCTCTACAAGGTTGCTAATTCAAAATAATTTTTATCTGCATCTAACCCTGAAAAAATATTAGGGCTTCGGCTTGTAGCAGTGTGTGGGACATCTTCTATTAGTCCATCTATACTAACGTCCACCAGGTTGCAAATTCAATATAATTTTAATCTGCATCAAGCTCTGAAAAAATATTTCAGCTTGTAGCAGTGTGTGGGACTTGTTCTATTAGTCCATCTATACTAACCTCCACCAGGTTGCAAATTCAATATAATTTTTTATCTGCATCTAGCTCTGAAAAAATATTTGGGCTTGTAGTAGTGTGTGGGACTTGTTCTATTAGTCCATCTATACTAACCTCCACCAGGTTGCCAATTCAATATAATTTTCATCTGCATCTAGCTCTGAAAAAATATTTGGGCTTGTAGCAGTGTGTGGGACTTATTCTTTTCGTCCATCTATACTAACCTCTACCAGGTTGCAAATTCAAAATAATTTTTATCTGCATCTAGCTCTGAAAAAATATTTTGGCTTGTAGCAGTGTGTGGGACTTGTTCTATTAGTCCATCTATACTAACCTCCACCAGGTTGGAAATTGAATATAATTTTTATCTGCATCTAGCTCTGAAAAAATATTTGGGCTTCCGCTTGTAGCAGTGTGTGGGACTTGTTCTATTAGTCCATCTATTCTAACTTCCACCAGGTTGCAAATTCAAAATAATTTTTATCTGCATCTAGCTCTGAAAAAATATTTTGGCTTGTAGCAGTGTTTGGGACTTGTTCTATTAGTCCATCTATACTAACCTCCACCAGGTTGCAAATTCAATAAAATTTTTATCTGCATCTAGCTCTGAAAAAATATTTCGGCTTGTAGCAGTGTGTGGGACTTGCTCTATTAGTCCATCTATACTAACCTCCACCAGGTTGCAAATTCAATATTATTTTTATCTGCATCTAGCTCTGAAAAAATATTTGGGCTTCTACTTGTAGCAGTGTGTGGGACCTGTTCTATTAGTCTATCTATACAAACCTCTACCAGGTTGCAAATTCAATATAATTTTTATCTGCATCTAGCTCTGACAAAATATTTTGGCTTGTAGCAGTGTGTGGGCTTGTACTATTAGTCCATCTATACTAACCTCCACCAGGTTGCAAATTCAAAATAATTTTTATCTGCATCTTACTCTGAAAAAATATTTCGGCTTGTAGCAGTGTGTGTGACTTGTTCTTTTAGTCTATCTATACTAACCTCCACCAGGTTGCAAATTCAATATAATTTTCATCTGCATCTAGCTCTGAAAAAATATATCGGCTTGTAGCAGTGTGTGAGACTTGTTCTATTAGTCCTTCTATACTAACCTCCACCAGGTTGCAAATTCAAAATAATTTTTATCTGCATCTAGCTCTGAAAAAATATTTCGACTTGTAGCAGTGTGTGGGATTTGTTCTATTAGTCCATCTATACTAACCTCCACCAGGTTGCAAATTCAATATAATTTTTATCTGCATCTAGCTCTGAAAAAATATTTATGCTTGTAGCAGTGTGTGGGACTTGTTCTATTAGTCCATCTATACTAACCTCCACCAGGCTGCAAATTCAAAATAATTTTTATCTGCATCTAGCTCTGAAAAAATATTTCGGCTTGTAGCAGTGTGTGGGACTTGTTCTATAAGTCCATCTATACTAACCTCTACCAGGTTGCAATTTCAATATAATCTTTATCGGCATCTAGCTCTGAATAAATATTTCGGCTTGTAGCAGTGTGAGGGACTTGTTCTGTTAGTCCATCTATACTAACCTCCACCAGGTTGCAAATTCAATATAATTTTTATCTGTATCTAGCTCTGAAAAAATATTTGGGCTTGTAGTAGTGTGTGGGACTTGTTCTATTAGTCCATCTATACTAACCTCCACCAGGTTGCAAATTCAATATAATTTTTATCTGCATCTAGCTCTGAAAAAATATTTGGGCTTCGGCTTGTAGCAGTGTGTGGGACTTGTTCTATTAGTCCATCTATTCAAACTTCCACCAGGTTGCAAATTCAAAATAATTTTTATCTGCATCTAGCTCTGAAAAAATATTTCGGCTTGTAGCAGAGTGTGGGACCTGTTCTATTATTCCATCTATACTAACCTCCACCAGGTTGCAAATTCAAAATAATTTTTATCCGCATCTAGCTCTGAAAAAATATTTCGGCTTGAAGCAGTGTTTGGGACTTGTTCTATTAGTCCCTCTATGCTAACCTCCACCAGGTTGCAAATTCAATATTATTTTTATCTGCATCTAGCTCTGAAAAAATATTTCGGCTTGTAGCAGTGTGTGGGACCTGTTCTACTATTCCATCTATACTAACCTCCACAAAGTTGCAAATTCAATATAATTTATATCTGCATCTAACCCTGAAAAAATATTTGGGCTTCTACTTGTAGCAATGTGTGGGACTTGTTCCATTAGTCCAACTATACTGACCTCCACCAGGTTGCAAATTCAATATAAATTTTATCTGCATCTAGCTCTGACAAAATATTTTGGCTTGTAGCAGTGTGTGGGACTTGTTCTATTAGTCCACCTATACTAACCTCCACCAGGTTGCAAATTCAAAATAATTTTTATCTGCATCTAGCTCTGAAAAAATATTTTGGCTTGTAGCAGTGTGTGGGACTTGTTCTATTATTCCATCTATACTAACCTCCACCAGGTTGCAAATTCAATATAATTTTCATCTTCATCTAGCTCTGAAAAAATATTTCGGATTTTAGCAGTTTGTGGGACATGTTCTATTAGTCCATCTATACTAACCTCCACCTGGTTGCAAATTCAAAATAATTTTTATCTACATCTAGCTCTGAAAAAATATTTCGGCTTGTAGCAGTGTGTGGGACTTGTTCTATTAGTCCATCTATACTAACCTCCACCAGGTTGCAAATTCAAAATATTTTTTATCTGCATCTAGCTCTGAAAAAATATTTTGGTTTGTAGCAGTGTGTGGGACTTGTTCTATTAGTCCATCTATACTAACCTCCACCAGGTTGCAAATTCAAAATAATTTTTATCTGCATCTAGCTCTGAAAAAATATTTTGGCTTGTAGCAGTGTGTGGGACTTGTTCTATTGGTCCATCTATACTAACCTCCACCATGTTGCAAATTCAAAATAATTTTTATCTGCATATAGCTCTGAAAAAATATTTTGGCTTGTAGCAGTGTGTGGGACTTGTTCTATTGGTCCATCTATACTAACCTCTACCAGGTTGCAAATTCAATATCATTTTAATCTGCATCTAGCTCTGAAAAAATATTTCGGCTTGTAGCAGTGCGTGGGACTTCTACTATTAGTCCATCTATAGTAACCTCCACCAGGTTGCAAATTCAAAATAATTTTTATCTGCATCTAGCTCTGAAAAAATATTTCGGCTTGTAGCAGTGTGTGGGACTTGTTCTATTAGTCCATCTATACTAACCTCCACCAGGTTGCAAATTCAAAATATTTTTTATCTGCATCTAGCTCTGAAAAAATATTTCGGCTTGTAGCAGTGTGTGGGACTTCTTCTATTAGTCCATCTATACTATCCTCCACTAGGTTGCAAATTCAAAATAATTTTTATCTGCATCTAACCCTGAAAAAATATTTAGGCTTTGGCTTGTAGCAGTGTGTGGGACTTGATCTATTAGTCCATCTATACCAACCTCCACCAGGTTGCAAATTCAATATAATTTGTATCTGCATCTAGCTCTGAAAAAATACTTCTGCTTGTAGCAGTGTGTGGGACTTGTTCTATTAGTCCATCTATACTAACCTCCACCAGGTTGCAAATTCAATATAATTTTTATCTGCATCTAGCTCTGAAAAAATATTTCGGCCTGTATTAGAGTGTGGGACTTGTTCTATGAGTCCATGTATACTAACCTCCACCAGGTTGCAAATTCAATATAATTTTTATCTGCATCTAGTTCTGAAAAAATATTTTGGCTTGTAGCAGAGAGTGGGACTTGTTCTAATAGTCCATCTATACTAACCTCCACCAGGTTGCAAATTCAATATAATTTTTATCTGAATCTAGCTCTGAAAAAATATTTCGGCTTGCAGCAGTGTGTGGGACTTGTTCTGTTAGTCCATCTATACTAACCTCTACAAGGTTGCTAATTCAAAATAATTTTTATCTGCATCTAACACTGAAAAAATATTAGGGCTTCGGCTTGTAGCAGTGTGTGGGACATCTTCTATTAGTCCATCTATACTAACGTCCACCAGGTTGCAAATTCAATATAATTTTAATCTGCATCAAGCTCTGAAAAAATATTTCGGCTTGTAGCAGTGTGTGGGACTTGTTCTATTAGTCCATCTATACTAATCTCCACCAGGTTACAAATTCAATATAATTTTTTATCTGAATCTAGCTCTGAAAAAATATTTGGGCTTGTAGTAGTGTGTGGGACTTGTTCTATTAGTCCATCTATACTAACCTCCACCAGGTTGCCAATTCAATATAATTTTCATCTGCATCTAGCTCTGAAAAAATATTTGGGCTTGTAGCAGTGTGTGGGACTTATTCTTTTCGTCCATCTATACTAACCTCTACCAGGTTGCAAATTCAAAATAATTTTTATCTGCATCTAGCTCTGAAAAAATATTTCGGCTTGTAGCAGTGTGTGGGACTTGTTCTATTAGTCCATCTATACTAACCTCCACCAGGTTGGAAATTGAATATAATTTTTATCTGCATCTAGCTCTGAAAAAATATTTGGGCTTCCGCTTGTAGCAGTGTGTGGGACTTGTTCTATTAGTCCATCTATTCTAACTTCCACCAGGTTGCAAATTCAAAATAATTTTTATCTGCATCTAGCTCTGAAAAAATATTTTGGCTTGTAGCAGTGTTTGGGACTTGTTCTATTAGTCCATCTATACTAACCTCCACCAGGTTGCAAATTCAATAAAATTTTTATCTGCATCTAGCTCTGAAAAAATATTTCGGCTTGTAGCAGTGTGTGGAACTTGCTCTATTAGTCCATCTATACTAACCTCCACCAGGTTGCAAATTCAATATTATTTTTATCTGCATCTAGCTCTGAAAAAATATTTGGGCTTCTACTTGTAGCAGTGTGTGGGACCTGTTCTATTAGTCTATCTATACAAACCTCTACCAGGTTGCAAATTCAATATAATTTTTATCTGCATCTAGCTCTGACAAAATATTTTGGCTTGTAGCAGTGTGTGGGCTTGTACTATTAGTCCATCTATACTAACCTCCACCAGGTTGCAAATTCAAAATAATTTTTATCTGCATCTTACTCTGAAAAAATATTTCGGCTTGTAGCAGTGTGTGTGACTTGTTCTATTAGTCTATCTATACTAACCTCCACCAGGTTGCAAATTCAATATAATTTTCATCTGCATCTAGCTCTGAAAAAATATATCGGCTTGTAGCAGTGTGTGAGACTTGTTCTATTAGTCCTTCTATACTAACCTCCACCAGGTTGCAAATTCAAAATAATTTTTATCTGCATCTAGCTCTGAAAAAATATTTCGACTTGTAGCAGTGTGTGGGATTTGTTCTATTAGTCCATCTATACTAACCTCCACCAGGTTGCAAATTCAATATAATTTTTATCTGCATCTAGCTCTGAAAAAATATTTCGGCTTGTAGCAGTGTGTGGGACTTGTTCTATTGGTCCATCTATACTAACCTCCACCAGGTTGCAAATTCAAAATATTTTTTATCTGCTTCTAGCTCTGAAAAAATAATTCGGTTTGTAGCAGTGTGTGGGACTTGTTCTATTATTCCATCTATACTAACCTCCACCAGGTTGCAAATTCAAAATAATTTTTATCTGCATCTAGTTCTGAAAAAATATTTCGGCTTGTAGCAATGTGTGGGACTTGTTCTATTAGTCCATCTATACTAACCTCCACCAGGTTGCAAATTCAAAATAATTTTTATCTGCATCTAGCTCTGAAAAAATATTTCGGCTTGTAGCAGTGTGTGGGACTTGTTCTATTAGTCCATCTATACTAACCTCCACCAGGTTGCAAATTCAAAATATTTTTTATCTGCATCTAGCTCTGAAAAAATATTTCGGCTTGTAGCAGTGTGTGGGACTTGTTCTATTAGTCCATCTATACTAACCTCCACTAGGTTGAAATTCAAAATAATTTTTATCTGCATCTAGCTCTGAAAAAATATTTCGGCTTGTAGCAGTGTGTGGGACTTGTTCCATTAGTCCATCTATACTAAGCTCTACCAGGTTGCAAATTCAAAATAATTTTTATCTGCATCTAGCTCTCAAAAAATCCTTCGGCTTGTAACAGTGTGTGGGAGTTGTTCTATTAGCCCATCTATACTAACCTCCACCAGGTTGAAAATTCAATATAATTTTTATCTGCATCTAGCTCTGAAAAAATATTTCGGCCTGTATCAGAGTGTGGGACTTGTTCTATGAGTCTATTTATACTAACCTCCACCAGGTTGCAAATTCAATATAATTTTTATCTGCATCTAGCTCTGAAAAAATATTTTGGCATGTAGCAGAGTGTGGGCCTTGTTCTATTAGTCCATCTATACTAACCTCCACCAGGTTGCAAATTCAATATAATTTTTATCTGCATCTAGCTCTGTAAAAATATTTCGGCTTGCAGCAGTGTGTGTGACTTGTTCTATTAGTCCATCTATACTAACCTCTACAAGGTTGCTAATTCAAAATAATTTTTATCTGCATCTAACCCTGAAAAAATATTTGGGCTTCGGCTTGTAGCAGTGTGTGGGACTTGTTCTATTAGTCCCTCTATACTAACCTCCACCAGGTTGCAAATTCAATATAATTTTAATCTGCATCTAGCTCTGAAAAATTTTTTCGGCTTGTAGCAGTGTGTGGGACTTGTTCTATTAGTCCATCTATACTAACCTCCACCAGGTTGCAAATTCAATATAATTTTTATCTGTATCTAGCTCTGAAAAAATATTTGGGATTGTAGTACTGTGTGGGACTTGTTCTATTAGTCCATCTATACTAACCTCCACCAGGTTGCAAATTCAATATAATTTTTATCTGCATCTAGCTCTGAAAAAATATTTGGGCTTGTAGCAGTGTGTGGGACTTGTTCTTTTAGTCCATATATACTAACCTCCACCAGGTTGCAAATTCAAAATAATTTTTATCTGCATCTAGCTGTGATAAAATATTTCGGCTTGTAGCAGTGTGTGGGACTTGTTCTATTAGTCCATCTATACTAACCTCCACCAGGTTGGAAATTCAATATAATTTTTATCTGCTTCTAGCTCTGAAAAAATAATTCGGTTTGTAGCAGTGTGTGGGACTTGTTCTATTATTCCATCTATACTAACCTCCACCAGGTTGCAAATTCAAAATAATTTTTATCTGCATCTAGTTCTGAAAAAATATTTTGGCTTGTAGCAATGTGTGGGACTTGTTCTATTAGTCCATCTATACTAACCTCCACCAGGTTGCAAATTCAAAATAATTTTTATCTGCATCTAGCTCTGAAAAAATATTTCGGCTTGTAGCAGTGTGTGGGACTTGTTCCATTAGTCCATCTATACTAAGCTCTACCAGGTTGCAAATTCAAAATAATTTTTATCTGCATCTAGCTCTCAAAAAATCCTTCGGCTTGTAGCAGTGTGTGGGACTTGTTCTATTAGCCCATCTATACTAACCTCCACCAGGTTGAAAATTCAATATAATTTTTATCTGCATCTAGCTCTCAAAAAATCCTTCGGCTTGTAGCAGTGTGTGGGACTTGTTCTATTAGCCCATCTATACTAACCTCCACCAGGTTGCAAATTCAATATAATTTTTATCTGTATCTAGCTCTGTAAAAATATTTCGGCTTGCAGCAGTGTGTGGGACTTGTTCTATTAGTCCATCTATACTAACCTCTACAAGGTTGCTAATTCAAAATAATTTTTATCTGCATCTAACCCTGAAAAAATATTTGGGCTTCGGCTTGAAGCAGCGTGTGGGACTTGTTCTATTAGTCCATCTATACTAACCTCCACCAGGTTGCAAATTCAATATAATTTTAATCTGCATCTAGCTCTGAAAAATTTTTTCGGCTTGTAGCAGTGTGTGGGACTTGTTCTATTAGTCCATCTATACTAACCTCCACCAGGTTGCAAATTCAATATAATTTTTATCTGTATCTAGCTCTGAAAAAATATTTGGGATTGTAGTAGTGTGTGGGACTTGTTCTATTAGTCCATCTATACTAACCTCCACCAGGTTGCAAATTCAATATAATTTTTATCTGCATCTAGCTCTGAAAAAATATTTGGGCTTGTAGCAGTGTGTGGGACTTGTTCTTTTAGTCCATCTATACTAACCTCCACCAGGTTGCAAATTCAAAATAATTTTTATCTGCATCTAGCTGTGAAAAAATATTTCGGCTTGTAGCAGTGTGTGGGACTTGTTCTATTAGTCCATCTATACTAACCTCCACCAGGTTGGAAATTCAATATAATTTTTATCTGCATCTAGCTCTGAAAAAATATTTGGGCTTCGGCTTGTAGCAGTTTGTGGGACTTGTTCTATTAGTCCATCTATTCTAACTTCCACCAGGTTGCAAATTCAAAATAATTTTTATCTGCATCTAGCTCTGAAAAAATATTTCGGCTTGTAGCAGTGTGTGGGACTTGTTCTATAAGTCCATCTATACTAACCTCTACCAGGTTGCAATTTCAATATAATGTTTATCGGCATCTAGCTCTGAATAAATATTTTGGCTTGTAGCAGTGTGAGGGACTTGTTCTGTTAGTCCATCTATACTAACCTCCACCAGGTTGCAAATTCAAAATAATTTTTATCTGCATCTAGCTCTGAAAAAATATTTCGGCTTGTAGCAGTGTGTGGGACTTGTTCTATTAGTCCATCTATACTAACCTCCACTAGGTTGAAATTCAAAATAATTTTTATCTGCATCTAGCTCTGAAAAAATATTTCGGCTTGTAGCAGTGTGTGGGACTTGTTCCATTAGTCCATCTATACTAAGCTCTACCAGGTTGCAAATTCAAAATAATTTTTATCTGCATCTAGCTCTCAAAAAATCCTTCGGCTTGTAACAGTGTGTGGGACTTGTTCTATTAGCCCATCTATACTAACCTCCACCAGGTTGAAAATTCAATATAATTTTTATCTGCATCTAGCTCTGAAAAAATATTTCGGCCTGTATCAGAGTGTGGGACTTGTTCTATGAGTCTATTTATACTAACCTCCACCAGGTTGCAAATTCAATATAATTTTTATCTGCATCTAGCTCTGAAAAAATATTTTGGCTTGTAGCAGAGTGTGGGCCTTGTTCTATTAGTCCATCTATACTAACCTCCACCAGGTTGCAAATTCAATAAAATTTTTATCTGCATCTAGCTCTGTAAAAATATTTCGGCTTGCAGCAGTGTGTGTGACTTGTTCTATTAGTCCATCTATACTAACCTCTACAAGGTTGCTAATTCAAAATAATTTTTATCTGCATCTAACCCTGAAAAAATATTTGGGCTTCGGCTTGTAGCAGTGTGTGGGACTTGTTCTATTAGTCCATCTATACTAACCTCCACCAGGTTGCAAATTCAATATAATTTTAATCTGCATCTAGCTCTGAAAATTTTTTTCGGCTTGTAGCAGTGTGTGGGACTTGTTCTATTAGTCCATCTATACTAAGCTCCACCAGGTTGCAAATTCAATATAATTTTTATCTGTATCTAGCTCTGAAAAAATATTTGGGATTGTAGTACTGTGTGGGACTTGTTCTATTAGTCCATCTATACTAACCTCCACCAGGTTGCCAATTCAATATAATTTTCATCTGCATCTAGCTCTGAAAAAATATTTGGGCTTGTAGCAGTGTGTGGGACTTATTCTTTTCGTCCATCTATACTAACCTCTACCAGGTTGCAAATTCAAAATAATTTTTATCTGCATCTAGCTCTGAAAAAATATTTCGGCTTGTAGCAGTGTGTGGGACTTGTTCTATTAGTCCATCTATACTAACCTCCACCAGGTTGGAAATTGAATATAATTTTTATCTGCATCTAGCTCTGAAAAAATATTTGGGCTTCCGCTTGTAGCAGTGTGTGGGACTTGTTCTATTAGTCCATCTATTCTAACTTCCACCAGGTTGCAAATTCAAAATAATTTTTATCTGCATCTAGCTCTGAAAAAATATTTTGGCTTGTAGCAGTGTTTGGGACTTGTTCTATTAGTCCATCTATACTAACCTCCACCAGGTTGCAAATTCAATAAAATTTTTATCTGCATCTAGCTCTGAAAAAATATTTGGGCTTCTACTTGTAGCAGTGTGTGGGACCTGTTCTATTAGTCTATCTATACAAACCTCTACCAGGTTGCAAATTCAATATAATTTTTATCTGCATCTAGCTCTGACAAAATATTTTGGCTTGTAGCAGTGTGTGGGCTTGTACTATTAGTCCATCTATACTAACCTCCACCAGGTTGCAAATTCAAAATAATTTTTATCTGCATCTTACTCTGAAAAAATATTTCGGCTTGTAGCAGTGTGTGTGACTTGTTCTATTAGTCTATCTATACTAACCTCCACCAGGTTGCAAATTCAATATAATTTTCATCTGCATCTAGCTCTGAAAAAATATATCGGCTTGTAGCAGTGTGTGAGACTTGTTCTATTAGTCCTTCTATACTAACCTCCACCAGGTTGCAAATTCAAAATAATTTTTATCTGCATCTAGCTCTGAAAAAATATTTCGACTTGTAGCAGTGTGTGGGATTTGTTCTATTAGTCCATCTATACTAACCTCCACCAGGTTGCAAATTCAATATAATTTTTATCTGCATCTAGCTCTGAAAAAATATTTCGGCTTGTAGCAGTGTGTGGGACTTGTTCTATTGGTCCATCTATACTAACCTCCACCAGGTTGCATATTCAAAATATTTTTTATCTGCTTCTAGCTCTGAAAAAATAATTCGGTTTGTAGCAGTGTGTGGGACTTGTTCTATTATTCCATCTATACTAACCTCCACCAGGTTGCAAATTCAAAATAATTTTTATCTGCATCTAGTTCTGAAAAAATATTTCGGCTTCTAGCAATGTGTGGGACTTGTTCTATTAGTCCATCTATACTAACCTCCACCAGGTTGCAAATTCAAAATAATTTTTATCTGCATCTAGCTCTGAAAAAATATTTCGGCTTGTAGCAGTGTGTGGGACTTGTTCTATTAGTCCATCTATACTAACCTCCACCAGGTTGCAAATTCAAAATATTTTTTATCTGCATCTAGCTCTGAAAAAATATTTCGGCTTGTAGCAGTGTGTGGGACTTGTTCCATTAGTCCATCTATACTAACCTCCACCAGGTTGAAAATTCAATATAATTTTTATCAGCATCTAGCTCTGAAAAAATATTTCGGCCTGTATCAGAGTGTGGGACTTGTTCTATGAGTCTATTTATACTAACCTCCACCAGGTTGCAAATTCAATATAATTTTTATCTGCATCTAGCTCTGAAAAAATATTTTGGCATGTAGCAGAGTGTGGGCCTTGTTCTATTAGTCCATCTATACTAACCTCCACCAGGTTGCAAATTCAATATAATTTTTATCTGCATCTAGCTCTGTAAAAATATTTCGGCTTGCAGCAGTGTGTGTGACTTGTTCTATTAGTCCATCTATACTAACCTCTACAAGGTTGCTAATTCAAAATAATTTTTATCTGCATCTAACCCTGAAAAAATATTTGGGCTTCGGCTTGTAGCAGTGTGTGGGACTTGTTCTATTAGTCCATCTATACTAACCTCCACCAGGTTGCAAATTCAATATAATTTTAATCTGCATCTAGCTCTGAAAAATTTTTTCGGCTTGTAGCAGTGTGTGGGACTTGTTCTATTAGTCCATCTATACTAACCTCCACCAGGTTGCAAATTCAATATAATTTTTATCTGTATCTAGCTCTGAAAAAATATTTGGGATTGTAGTACTGTGTGGGACTTGTTCTATTAGTCCATCTATACTAACCTCCACCAGGTTGCAAATTCAATATAATTTTTATCTGCATCTAGCTCTGAAAAAATATTTGGGCTTGTAGCAGTGTGTGGGACTTGTTCTTTTAGTCCATATATACTAACCTCCACCAGGTTGCAAATTCAAAATAATTTTTATCTGCATCTAGCTGTGATAAAATATTTCGGCTTGTAGCAGTGTGTGGGACTTGTTCTATTAGTCCATCTATACTAACCTCCACCAGGTTGGAAATTCAATATAATTTTTATCTGCTTCTAGCGCTGAAAAAATAATTCGGTTTGTAGCAGTGTGTGGGACTTGTTCTATTATTCCATCTATACTAACCTCCACCAGGTTGCAAATTCAAAATAATTTTTATCTGCATCTAGTTCTGAAAAAATATTTTGGCTTGTAGCAATGTGTGGGACTTGTTCTATTAGTCCATCTATACTAACCTCCACCAGGTTGCAAATTCAAAATAATTTTTATCTGCATCTAGCTCTGAAAAAATATTTCGGCTTGTAGCAGTGTGTGGGACTTGTTCCATTAGTCCATCTATACTAAGCTCTACCAGGTTGCAAATTCAAAATAATTTTTATCTGCATCTAGCTCTCAAAAAATCCTTCGGCTTGTAGCAGTGTGTGGGACTTGTTCTATTAGCCCATCTATACTAACCTCCACCAGGTTGAAAATTCAATATAATTTTTATCTGCATCTAGCTCTCAAAAAATCCTTCGGCTTGTAGCAGTGTGTGGGACTTGTTCTATTAGCCCATCTATACTAACCTCCACCAGGTTGCAAATTCAATATAATTTTTATCTGTATCTAGCTCTGTAAAAATATTTCGGCTTGCAGCAGTGTGTGGGACTTGTTCTATTAGTCCATCTATACTAACCTCTACAAGGTTGCTAATTCAAAATAATTTTTATCTGCATCTAACCCTGAAAAAATATTTGGGCTTCGGCTTGTAGCAGCGTGTGGGACTTGTTCTATTAGTCCATCTATACTAACCTCCACCAGGTTGCAAATTCAATATAATTTTAATCTGCATCTAGCTCTGAAAAAATTTTTCGGCTTGTAGCAGTGTGTGGGACTTGTTCTATTAGTCCATCTATACTAACCTCCACCAGGTTGCAAATTCAATATAATTTTTATCTGTATCTAGCTCTGAAAAAATATTTGGGATTGTAGTAGTGTGTGGGACTTGTTCTATTAGTCCTTCTATACTAACCTACACCAGGTTGCAAATTCAATATAATTTTTATCTGCATCTAGCTCTGAAAAAATATTTGGGCTTGTAGCAGTGTGTGGGACTTGTTCTTTTAGTCCATCTATACTAACCTCCACCAGGTTGCAAATTCAAAATAATTTTTATCTGCATCTAGCTGTGAAAAAATATTTCGGCTTGTAGCAGTGTGTGGAACTTGTTCTATTAATCCATCTATACTAACCTCCACCAGGTTGGAAATTCAATATAATTTTTATCTGCATCTAGCTCTGAAAAAATATTTGGGCTTCGGCTTGTAGCAGTTTGTGGGACTTGTTCTATTAGTCCATCTATTCTAACTTCCACCAGGTTGCAAATTCAAAATAATTTTTATCTGCATCTAGCTCTGAAAAAATATTTCGGCTTGTAGCAGTGTGTGGGACTTGTTCTATAAGTCCATCTATACTAACCTCTACCAGGTTGCAATTTCAATATAATCTTTATCGGCATCTAGCTCTGAATAAATATTTCGGCTTGTAGCAGTGTGAGGGACTTGTTCTGTTAGTCCATCTATACTAACCTCCACCAGGTTGCAAATTCAAAATAATTTTTATCTGCATCTAGCTCTGAAAAAATATTTCGGCTTGTAGCAGTGTGTGGGACTTGTTCTATTAGTCCATCTATACTAACCTCCACCAGGTTGCATATTCAAAATATTTTTTATCTGCTTCTAGCTCTGAAAAATTAATTCGGTTTGTAGCAGTGTGTGGGACTTGTTCTGTTATTCCATCTATACTAACCTCCACCAGGTTGCAAATTCAAAATAATTTTTATCTGCATCTAGTTCTGAAAAAATATTTCGGCTTGTAGCAATGTGTGGGACTTGTTCTATTAGTCCATCTATACTAACCTCCACCAGGTTGCAAATTCAAAATAATTTTTATCTGCATCTAGCTCTGAAAAAATATTTCGGCTTGTAGCAGTGTGTGGGACTTGTTCTATTAGTCCATCTATACTAACCTCCACCAGGTTGCAAATTCAAAATATTTTTTATCTGCATCTAGCTCTGAAAAAATATTTCGGCTTGTAGCAGTGTGTGGGACTTGTTCTATTAGTCCATCTATACTAACCTCCACTAGGTTGAAATTCAAAATAATTTTTATCTGCATCTAGCTCTGAAAAAATATTTCGGCTTGTAGCAGTGTGTGGGACTTGTTCCATTAGTCCATCTATACTAAGCTCTACCAGGTTGCAAATTCAAAATAATTTTTATCTGCATCTAGCTCTCAAAAAATCCTTCGGCTTGTAACAGTGTGTGGGACTTGTTCTATTAGCCCATCTATACTAACCTCCACCAGGTTGAAAATTCAATATAATTTTTATCTGCATCTAGCTCTGAAAAAATATTTCGGCCTGTATCAGAGTGTGGGACTTGTTCTATGAGTCTATTTATACTAACCTCCACCAGGTTGCAAATTCAATATAATTTTTATCTGCATCTAGCTCTGAAAAAATATTTTGGCTTGTAGCAGAGTGTGGGCCTTGTTCTATTAGTCCATCTATACTAACCTCCACCAGGTTGCAAATTCAATAAAATTTTTATCTGCATCTAGCTCTGTAAAAATATTTCGGCTTGCAGCAGTGTGTGTGACTTGTTCTATTAGTCCATCTATACTAACCTCTACAAGGTTGCTAATTCAAAATAATTTTTATCTGCATCTAACCCTGAAAAAATATTTGGGCTTCGGCTTGTAGCAGTGTGTGGGACTTGTTCTATTAGTCCATCTATACTAACCTCCACCAGGTTGCAAATTCAATATAATTTTAATCTGCATCTAGCTCTGAAAAATTTTTTCGGCTTGTAGCAGTGTGTGGGACTTGTTCTATTAGTCCATCTATACTAAGCTCCACCAGGTTGCAAATTCAATATAATTTTTATCTGTATCTAGCTCTGAAAAAATATTTGGGATTGTAGTACTGTGTGGGACTTGTTCTATTAGTCCATCTATACTAACCTCCACCAGGTTGCCAATTCAATATAATTTTCATCTGCATCTAGCTCTGAAAAAATATTTGGGCTTGTAGCAGTGTGTGGGACTTATTCTTTTCGTCCATCTATACTAACCTCTACCAGGTTGCAAATTCAAAATAATTTTTATCTGCATCTAGCTCTGAAAAAATATTTCGGCTTGTAGCAGTGTGTGGGACTTGTTCTATTAGTCCATCTATACTAACCTCCACCAGGTTGGAAATTGAATATAATTTTTATCTGCATCTAGCTCTGAAAAAATATTTGGGCTTCCGCTTGTAGCAGTGTGTGGGACTTGTTCTATTAGTCCATCTATTCTAACTTCCACCAGGTTGCAAATTCAAAATAATTTTTATCTGCATCTAGCTCTGAAAAAATATTTTGGCTTGTAGCAGTGTTTGGGACTTGTTCTATTAGTCCATCTATACTAACCTCCACCAGGTTGCAAATTCAATAAAATTTTTATCTGCATCTAGCTCTGAAAAAATATTTCGGCTTGTAGCAGTGTGTGGAACTTGCTCTATTAGTCCATTTATACTAACCTCCACCAGGTTGCAAATTCAATATTATTTTTATCTGCATCTAGCTCTGAAAAAATATTTGGGCTTCTACTTGTAGCAGTGTGTGGGACCTGTTCTATTAGTCTATCTATACAAACCTCTACCAGGTTGCAAATTCAATATAATTTTTATCTGCATCTAGCTCTGACAAAATATTTTGGCTTGTAGCAGTGTGTGGGCTTGTACTATTAGTCCATCTATACTAACCTCCACCAGGTTGCAAATTCAAAATAATTTTTATCTGCATCTTACTCTGAAAAAATATTTCGGCTTGTAGCAGTGTGTGTGACTTGTTCTATTAGTCTATCTATACTAACCTCCACCAGGTTGCAAATTCAATATAATTTTCATCTGCATCTAGCTCTGAAAAAATATATCGGCTTGTAGCAGTGTGTGAGACTTGTTCTATTAGTCCTTCTATACTAACCTCCACCAGGTTGCAAATTCAAAATAATTTTTATCTGCATCTAGCTCTGAAAAAATATTTCGACTTGTAGCAGTGTGTGGGATTTGTTCTATTAGTCCATCTATACTAACCTCCACCAGGTTGCAAATTCAATATAATTTTTATCTGCATCTAGCTCTGAAAAAATATTTCGGCTTGTAGCAGTGTGTGGGACTTGTTCTATTTTTCCATCTATACTAACCTCCACCAGGTTGCAAATTCAAAATAATTTTTATCTGCATCTAGTTCTGAAAAAATATTTCGGCTTGTAGCAATGTGTGGGACTTGTTCTATTAGTCCATCTATACTAACCTCCACCAGGTTGCAAATTCAAAATAATTTTTATCTGCATCTAGCTCTGAAAAAATATTTCGGCTTGTAGCAGTGTGTGGGACTTGTTCTATTATTCCATCTATACTAACCTCCACCAGGTTGCAAATTCAAAATAATTTTTATCTGCATCTAGTTCTGAAAAAATATTTCGGCTTGTAGCAATGTGTGGGACTTGTTCTATTAGTCCATCTATACTAACCTCCACCAGGTTGCAAATTCAAAATAATTTTTATCTGCATCTAGCTCTGAAAAAATATTTCGGCTTGTAGCAGTGTGTGGGACTTGTTCTATTAGTCCATCTATACTAACCTCCACCAGGTTGCAAATTCAAAATATTTTTTATCTGCATCTAGCTCTGAAAAAATATTTCGGCTTGTAGCAGTGTGTGGGACTTGTTCCATTAGTCCATCTATACTAACCTCCACCAGGTTGAAAATTCAATATAATTTTTATCTGCATCTAGCTCTGAAAAAATATTTCGGCCTGTATCAGAGTGTGGGACTTGTTCTATGAGTCTATTTATACTAACCTCCACCAGGTTGCAAATTCAATATAATTTTTATCTGCATCTAGCTCTGAAAAAATATTTTGGCATGTAGCAGAGTGTGGGCCTTGTTCTATTAGTCCATCTATACTAACCTCCACCAGGTTGCAAATTCAATATAATTTTTATCTGCATCTAGCTCTGTAAAAATATTTCGGCTTGCAGCAGTGTGTGTGACTTGTTCTATTAGTCCATCTATACTAACCTCTACAAGGTTGCTAATTCAAAATAATTTTTATCTGCATCTAACCCTGAAAAAATATTTGGGCTTCGGCTTGTAGCAGTGTGTGGGACTTGTTCTATTAGTCCATCTATACTAACCTCCACCAGGTTGCAAATTCAATATAATTTTAATCTGCATCTAGCTCTGAAAAATTTTTTCGGCTTGTAGCAGTGTGTGGGACTTGTTCTATTAGTCCATCTATACTAACCTCCACCAGGTTGCAAATTCAATATAATTTTTATCTGTATCTAGCTCTGAAAAAATATTTGGGATTGTAGTACTGTGTGGGACTTGTTCTATTAGTCCATCTATACTAACCTCCACCAGGTTGCAAATTCAATATAATTTTTATCTGCATCTAGCTCTGAAAAAATATTTGGGCTTGTAGCAGTGTGTGGGACTTGTTCTTTTAGTCCATATATACTAACCTCCACCAGGTTGCAAATTCAAAATAATTTTTATGTGCATCTAGCTGTGATAAAATATTTCGGCTTGTAGCAGTGTGTGGGACTTGTTCTATTAGTCCATCTATACTAACCTCCACCAGGTTGGAAATTCAATATAATTTTTATCTGCTTCTAGCTCTGAAAAAATAATTCGGTTTGTAGCAGTGTGTGGGACTTGTTCTATTATTCCATCTATACTAACCTCCACCAGGTTGCAAATTCAAAATAATTTTTATCTGCATCTAGTTCTGAAAAAATATTTTGGCTTGTAGCAATGTGTGGGACTTGTTCTATTAGTCCATCTATACTAACCTCCACCAGGTTGCAAATTCAAAATAATTTTTATCTGCATCTAGCTCTGAAAAAATATTTCGGCTTGTAGCAGTGTGTGGGACTTGTTCCATTAGTCCATCTATACTAAGCTCTACCAGGTTGCAAATTCAAAATAATTTTTATCTGCATCTAGCTCTCAAAAAATCCTTCGGCTTGTAGCAGTGTGTGGGACTTGTTCTATTAGCCCATCTATACTAACCTCCACCAGGTTGAAAATTCAATATAATTTTTATCTGCATCTAGCTCTCAAAAAATCCTTCGGCTTGTAGCAGTGTGTGGGACTTGTTCTATTAGCCCATCTATACTAACCTCCACCAGGTTGCAAATTCAATATAATTTTTATCTGTATCTAGCTCTGTAAAAATATTTCGGCTTGCAGCAGTGTGTGGGACTTGTTCTATTAGTCCATCTATACTAACCTCTACAAGGTTGCTAATTCAAAATAATTTTTATCTGCATCTAACCCTGAAAAAATATTTGGGCTTCGGCTTGTAGCAGCGTGTGGGACTTGTTCTATTAGTCCATCTATACTAACCTCCACCAGGTTGCAAATTCAATATAATTTTAATCTGCATCTAGCTCTGAAAAAATTTTTCGGCTTGTAGCAGTGTGTGGGACTTGTTCTATTAGTCCATCTATACTAACCTCCACCAGGTTGCAAATTCAATATAATTTTTATCTGTATCTAGCTCTGAAAAAATATTTGGGATTGTAGTAGTGTGTGGGACTTGTTCTATTAGTCCATCTATACTAACCTCCACCAGGTTGCAAATTCAATATAATTTTTATCTGCATCTAGCTCTGAAAAAATATTTGGGCTTGTAGCAGTGTGTGGGACTTGTTCTTTTAGTCCATCTATACTAACCTCCACCAGGTTGCAAATTCAAAATAATTTTTATCTGCATCTAGCTGTGAAAAAATATTTCGGCTTGTAGCAGTGTGTGGGACTTGTTCTATTAGTCCATCTATACTAACCTCCACCAGGTTGGAAATTCAATATAATTTTTATCTGCATCTAGCTCTGAAAAAATATTTGGGCTTCGGCTTGTAGCAGTTTGTGGGACTTGTTCTATTAGTCCATCTATTCTAACTTCCACCAGGTTGCAAATTCAAAATAATTTTTATCTGCATCTAGCTCTGAAAAAATATTTCGGCTTGTAGCAGTGTGTGGGACTTGTTCTATAAGTCCATCTATACTAACCTCTACCAGGTTGCAATTTCAATATAATCTTTATCGGCATCTAGCTCTGAATAAATATTTCGGCTTGTAGCAGTGTGAGGGACTTGTTCTGTTAGTCCATCTATACTAACCTCCACCAGGTTGCAAATTCAAAATAATTTTTATCTGCATCTAGCTCTGAAAAAATATTTCGGCTTGTAGCAGTGTGTGGGACTTGTTCTATTAGTCCATCTATACTAACCTCCACCAGGTTGCATATTCAAAATATTTTTTATCTGCTTCTAGCTCTGAAAAATTAATTCGGTTTGTAGCAGTGTGTGGGACTTGTTCTATTATTCCATCTATACTAACCTCCACCAGGTTGCAAATTCAAAATAATTTTTATCTGCATCTAGTTCTGAAAAAATATTTCGGCTTGTAGCAATGTGTGGGACTTGTTCTATTAGTCCATCTATACTAACCTCCACCAGGTTGCAAATTCAAAATAATTTTTATCTGCATCTAGCTCTGAAAAAATATTTCGGCTTGTAGCAGTGTGTGGGACTTGTTCTATTAGTCCATCTATACTAACCTCCACCAGGTTGCAAATTCAAAATATTTTTTATCTGCATCTAGCTCTGAAAAAATATTTTGGCTTGTAGCAGTGTGTGGGACTTGTTCTATTAGTCCATCTATACTAACCTCCACTAGGTTGAAATTCAAAATAATTTTTATCTGCATCTAGCTCTGAAAAAATATTTCGGCTTGTAGCAGTGTGTGGGACTTGTTCCATTAGTCCATCTATACTAAGCTCTACCAGGTTGCAAATTCAAAATAATTTTTATCTGCATCTAGCTCTCAAAAAATCCTTCGGCTTGTAACAGTGTGTGGGACTTGTTCTATTAGCCCATCTATACTAACCTCCACCAGGTTGAAAATTCAATATAATTTTTATCTGCATCTAGCTCTGAAAAAATATTTCGGCCTGTATCAGAGTGTGGGACTTGTTCTATGAGTCTATTTATACTAACCTCCACCAGGTTGCAAATTCAATATAATTTTTATCTGCATCTAGCTCTGAAAAAATATTTTGGCTTGTAGCAGAGTGTGGGCCTTGTTCGATTAGTCCATCTATACTAACCTCCACCAGGTTGCAAATTCAATAAAATTTTTATCTGCATCTAGCTCTGTAAAAATATTTCGGCTTGCAGCAGTGTGTGTGACTTGTTCTATTAGTCCATCTATACTAACCTCTACAAGGTTGCTAATTCAAAATAATTTTTATCTGCATCTAACCCTGAAAAAATATTTGGGCTTCGGCTTGTAGCAGTGCGTGGGACTTGTTCTATTAGTCCATCTATACTAACCTCCACCAGGTTGCAAATTCAATATAATTTTAATCTGCATCTAGCTCTGAAAAATTTTTTCGGCTTGTAGCAGTGTGTGGGACTTGTTCTATTAGTCCATCTATACTAAGCTCCACCAGGTTGCAAATTCAATATAATTTTTATCTGTATCTAGCTCTGAAAAAATATTTGGGATTGTAGTACTGTGTGGGACTTGTTCTATTAGTCCATCTATACTAACCTCCACCAGGTTGCAAATTCAATATAATTTTTATCTGCATCTAGCTCTGAAAAAATATTTGGGCTTGTAGCAGTGTGTGGGACTTGTTCTTTTAGTCCATATATACTAACCTCCACCAGGTTGCAAATTCAAAATAATTTTTATCTGCATCTAGCTGTGAAAAAATATTTCGGCTTGTAGCAGTGTGTGGGACTTGTTCTATTAGTCCATCTATACTAACCTCCACCACGTTGGAAATTCAATATCATTTTTATCTGCTTCTAGCTCTGAAAAAATAATTCGGTTTGTAGCAGTGTGTGGGACTTGTTCTATTATTCCATCTATACTAACCTCCACCAGGTTGCAAATTCAAAATAATTTTTTTCTGCATCTAGTTCTGAAAAAATATTTCGGCTTGTAGCAATGTGTGGGACTTGTTCTATTAGTCAATCTATACTAACCTCCACCAGGTTGCAAATTCAAAATAATTTTTATCTGTATCTAGCTCTGAAAAAATATTTCGGCTTGTAGCAGTGTGTGGGACTTGTTCTATTAGTCCATCTATACTAACCTCCACCAGGTTGCAAATTCAAAATATTTTTTATCTGCATCTAGCTCTGAAAAAATATTTCGGCTTGTAGCAGTGTGTGGGACTTGTTCTATTAGTCCATCTATACTAACCTCCACTAGGTTGAAATTCAAAATAATTTTTATCTGCATCTAGCTCTGAAAAAATATTTCGGTTTGTAGCAGTGTGTGGGACTTGTTCCATTAGTCCACCTATACTAAGCTCTACCAGGTTGCAAATTCAAAATAATTTTTATCTGCATCTAGCTCTCAAAAAATCCTTCGGCTTGTAGCAGTGTGTGGGACTTGTTCTATTAGCCCATCTATACTAACCTCCACCAGGTTGAAAATTCAATATAATTTTTATCTGCATCTCGCTCTGAAAAAATATTTCGGCCTGTATCAGAGTGTGGGACTTGTTCTATGAGTCCATTTATACTAACCTCCACCAGGTTGCAAATTCAATATAATTTTTATCTGCATCTAGCTCTGAAAAAATATTTTGGCTTGTAGCAGAGTGTGGGCCTTGTTCTATTAGTCCATCTATACTAACCTCCACCAGGTTGCAAATTCAATATAATTTTTATCTGTATCTAGCTCTGTAAAAATATTTCGGCTTGCAGCAGTGTGTGGGACTTGTTCTATTAGTCCATCTATACTAACCTCTACAAGGTTGCTAATTCAAAATAATTTTTATCTGCATCTAACCCTGAAAAAATATTTGGGCTTCGGCTTGTAGCAGCATGTGGGACTTGTTCTATTAGTCCATCTATACTAACCTCCACCAGGTTGCAAATTCAATATAATTTTAATCTGCATCTAGCTTTGAAAAATTTTTTCGGCTTGTAGCAGTGTGTGGGACTTGTTCTATTAGTCCATCTATACTAACCTCCACCAGGTTGCAAATTCAATATAATTTTTATCTGTATCTAGCTCTGAAAAAATATTTGGGATTGTAGTAGTGTGTGGGACTTGTTCTATTAGTCTATCTATACTAACCTCCACCAGGTTGCAAATTCAATATAATTTTTATCTGCATCTAGCTCTGAAAAAATATTTGGGCTTGTAGCAGTGTGTGGGACTTGTTCTTTTAGTCCATCTATACTAACCTCCACCAGGTTGCAAATTCAAAATAATTTTTATCTGCATCTAGCTGTGAAAAAATATTTCGGCTTGTAGCAGTGTGTGGGACTTGTTCTATTAGTCCATCTATACTAACCTCCACCAGGTTGGAAATTCAATATAATTTTTATCTGCATCTAGCTCTGAAAAAATATTTGGGCTTCGGCTTGTAGCAGTTTGTGGGACTTGTTCTATTAGTCCATCTATTCTAACTTCCACCAGGTTGCAAATTCAAAATAATTTTTATCTGCATCTAGCTCTGAAAAAATATTTCGGCTTGTAGCAGAGTGTGGGACCTGTTCTATTATTCCATCTATACTAACCTCCACTAGGTTGCAAATTCAAAATAATTTTTTTCTGCATCTAGCTCTGAAAAAATATTTCGGCTTGAAGCAGTGTTTGGGACTTGTTCTATTAGTCCATCTATACTAACCTCCACCAGGCTGCAAATTCAAAATAATTTTTATCTGCATCTAGCTCTGAAAAAATATTTCGGCTTGTAGCAGTGTGTGGGACTTGTTCTATAAGTCCATCTATACAAAACTCTACCAGGTTGCAATTTCAATATAATCTTTATCGGCATCTAGCTCTGAATAAATATTTCGGCTTGTAGCAGTGTGAGGGACTTGTTCTGTTAGTCCATCTATACTAACCTCCACCAGGTTGCAAATTCAAAATAATTTTTATCTGCATCTAGCTCTGAAAAAATATTTCGGCTTGTAGCAGTGTGTGGGACTTGTTCTATTAGTCCATCTATACTAACCTCCACCAGGTTGCATATTCAAAATATTTTTTATCTGCTTCTAGCTCTGAAAAAATAATTCGGTTTGTAGCAGTGTGTGGGACTTGTTCTATTATTCCAACTATACTAACCTCCACCAGGTTGCAAATTCAAAATAATTTTTATCTGCATCTATTTCCGAAAAAATATTTCGGCTTGTAGCAATGTGTGGGACTTGTTCTATTAGTCCATCTATACTAACCTCCACCAGGTTGCAAATTCAAAATAATTTTTATCTGCATCTAGCTCTGAAAAAATATTTCGGCTTGTAGCAGTGTGTGGGACCTGTTCTATTCGTCCATCTATACTAACCTCCACCAGGTTGCAAATTCAAAATATTTTTTATCTGCATCTAGCTCTGAAAAAATATTTCGGCTTGTAGCGGTGTGTGGGACTTGTTCTATTAGTCCATCTATACTAACCTCCACTAGGTTGAAATTCAAAATAATTTTTATCTGCATCTAGCTCTGAAAAAATATTTCGGCTTGTAGCAGTGTGTGGGACTTGTTCCATTAGTCCATCTATACTAAGCTCTACCAGGTTGCAAATTCAAAATAATTTTTATCTGCATCTAGCTCTCAAAAAATCCTTCGGCTTGTAGCAGTGTGTGGGACTTGTTCTCTTAGCCCATCTATACTAACCTCCACCAGGTTGAAAATTCAATATAATTTTTATCTGCATCTAGCTCTGAAAAAATATTTCGGCCTGTATCAGAGTGTGGGACTTGTTCTATGAGTCCATTTATACTAACCTCCACCAGGTTGCAAATTCAATATAATTTTTATCTGCATCTAGCTCTGAAAAAATATTTTGGCTTGTAGCAGAGTGTGGGCCTTGTTCTATTAGTCCATCTATATGAACCTCCACCAGGTTGCAAATTCAATATAATTTTTATCTGCATCTAGCTCTGTAAAAATATTTCAGCTTGCAGCAGTGTGTGTGACTTGTTCTATTAGTCCATCTATACTAACCTCTACAAGGTTGCTAATTCAAAATAATTTTTATCTGCATCTAACCCTGAAAAAATATTTGGGCTTCGGCTTGTAGCAGTGTGTGGGACTTGTTCTATTAGTCCAGCTATACTAACCTCCACCAGGTTGCAAATTCAATATAATTTTAATCTGCATCTTGCTCTGAAAATTTTTTTCGGCTTGTAGCAGTGTGTGGGACTTGTTCTATTAGTCCATCTATACTAACCTCCACCAGGTTGCAAATTCAATATAATTTTTATCTGTATCTAGCTCTGAAAAAATATTTTGATTGTAGTACTGTGTGGGACTTGTTCTATTAGTCCATCTATACTAACCTCCACCAGGTTGCAAATTCAATATAATTTTTATCTGCATCTAGCTCTGAAAAAGTATTTGGGCTTGTAGCAGTGTGTGGGACTTGTTCTTTTAGTCCATCTATACTAACCTCCACCAGGTTGCAAATTCAAAATAATTTTTATCTGCATCTAGCTGTGAAAAAATATTTCGGCTTGTAGCAGTGTGTGGGACTTGTTCTATTAGTCCATCTATACTAACCTCCACCAGGTTGGAAATTCAATATAATTTTTATCTGCTTCTAGCTCTGAAAAAATAATTCGGTTTGTAGCAGTGTGTGGGACTTGTTCTATTATTCCATCTATACTAACCTCCACCAGGTTGCAAATTCAAAATAATTTTTATCTGCATCTAGTTCTGAAAAAATATTTCGGCTTGTAGCAATGTGTGGGACTTGTTCTATTAGTCCATCTATACTAACCTCCACCAGGTTGCAAATTCAAAATAATTTTTATCTGCATCTAGCTCTGAAAAAATATTTCGGCTTGTAGCAGTGTGTGGGACTTGTTCTATTAGTCCATCTATACTAACCTCCACTAGGTTGAAATTCAAAATAATTTTTATCTGCATCTAGCTCTGAAAAAATATTTCGGCTTGTAGCAGTGTGTGGGACTTGTTCCATTAGTCCATCTATACTAAGCTCTACCAGGTTGCAAATTCAAAATAATTTTTATCTGCATCTATCTCTCAAAAATCCTTCGGCTTGTAGCAGTGTGTGGGACTTGTTCTATTAGCCCATCTATACTAACCTCCACCAGGTTGAAAATTCAATATAATTTTTATCTGCATCTAGCTCTGAAAAAATATTTCGGCCTGTATCAGAGTGTGGGACTTGTTCTATGAGTCCATTTATACTAACCTCCACCAGGTTGCAAATTCAATATAATTTTTATCTGCATCTAGCTCTGAAAAAATATTTTGGCTTGTAGCAGAGTGTGGGCCTTGTTCTATTAGTCCATCTATACTAACCTCCACCAGGTTGCAAATTCAATATAATTTTTATCTGCATCTAGCTCTGTAAAAGCATTTCGGCTTGCAGCAGTGTGTGGGACTTGTTCTATTAGTCCATCTATACTAACCTCTACAAGGTTGCTAATTCAAAATAATTTTTATCTGCATCTAACCCTGAAAAAAAATTTGGGCTTCGGCTTGTAGCAGCGTGTGGGACTTGTTCTATTAGTCCATCTATACTAACCTCCACCAGGTTGCAAATTCAATATAATTTTAATCTGCATCTAGCTCTGAAAAAATTTTTCGGCTTGTAGCAGTGTGTGGGACTTGTTCTATTAGTCCATCTATACTAACCTCCACCAGGTTGCAAATTCAATATAATTTTTATCTGTATCTAGCTCTGAAAAAATATTTGGGATTGTAGTAGTGTGTGGGACTTGTTCTATTAGTCCATCTATACTAACCTCCACCAGGTTGCAAATTCAATATAATTTTTATCTGCATCTAGCTCTGAAAAAATATTTCGGCCTGTATCAGAGTGTGGGACTTGTTCTATGAGTCCATTTATACTAACCTCCACCAGGTTGCAAATTCAATATAATTTTTATCTGCATCTAGCTCTGAAAAAATATTTTGGCTTGTAGCAGAGTGTGGGCCTTGTTCTATTAGTCCATCTATACTAACCTCCACCAGGTTGCAAATTCAATATAATTTTTATCTGCATCTAGCTCTGTAAAAGCATTTCGGCTTGCAGCAGTGTGTGGGACTTGTTCTATTAGTCCATCTATACTAACCTCTACAAGGTTGCTAATTCAAAATAATTTTTATCTGCATCTAACCCTGAAAAAAAATTTGGGCTTCGGCTTGTAGCAGCGTGTGGGACTTGTTCTATTAGTCCATCTATACTAACCTCCACCAGGTTGCAAATTCAATATAATTTTAATCTGCATCTAGCTCTGAAAAAATTTTTCGGCTTGTAGCAGTGTGTGGGACTTGTTCTATTAGTCCATCTATACTAACCTCCACCAGGTTGCAAATTCAATATAATTTTTATCTGTATCTAGCTCTGAAAAAATATTTGGGATTGTAGTAGTGTGTGGGACTTGTTCTATTAGTCCATCTATACTAACCTCCACCAGGTTGCAAATTCAATATAATTTTTATCTGCATCTGGCTCTGAAAAAATATTTGGGCTTGTAGCAGTGTGTGGGACTTGTTCTTTTAGTCCATCTATACTAACCTCCACCAGGTTGCAAATTCAAAATAATTTTTATCTGCATCTAGCTGTGAAAAAATATTTCGGCTTGTAGCAGTGTGTGGGACTTGTTCTATTAGTCCATCTATACTAACCTCCACCAGGTTGGAAATTCAATATAATTTTTATCTGCATCTAGCTCTGAAAAAATATTTGGGCTTCGGCTTGTAGCAGTTTGTGGGACTTGTTCTATTAGTCCATCTATTCTAACTTCCACCAGGTTGCAAATTCAAAATAATTTTTATCTGCATCTAGCTCTGAAAAAATATTTCGGCTTGTAGCAGAGTGTGGGACCTTTTCTATTATTCCATCTATACTAACCTCCACCAGGTTGCAAATTCAAAATAATTTTTATCTGCATCTAGCTCTGAAAAAATATTTCGGCTTGTAGCAGTGTGTGGGACTTGTTCCATTAGTCCATCTATACTAAGCTCTACCAGGTTGCAAATTCAAAATAATTTTTATCTGCATCTATCTCTCAAAAATCCTTCGGCTTGTAGCAGTGTGTGGGACTTGTTCTATTAGCCCATCTATACTAACCTCCACCAGGTTGAAAATTCAATATAATTTTTATCTGCATCTAGCTCTGAAAAAATATTTCGGCCTGTATCAGAGTGTGGGACTTGTTCTATGAGTCCATTTATACTAACCTCCACCAGGTTGCAAATTCAATATAATTTTTATCTGCATCTAGCTCTGAAAAAATATTTTGGCTTGTAGCAGAGTGTGGGCCTTGTTCTATTAGTCCATCTATACTAACCTCCACCAGGTTGCAAATTCAATATAATTTTTATCTGCATCTAGCTCTGTAAAAGCATTTCGGCTTGCAGCAGTGTGTGGGACTTGTTCTATTAGTCCATCTATACTAACCTCTACAAGGTTGCTAATTCAAAATAATTTTTATCTGCATCTAACCCTGAAAAAAAATTTGGGCTTCGGCTTGTAGCAGCGTGTGGGACTTGTTCTATTAGTCCATCTATACTAACCTCCACCAGGTTGCAAATTCAATATAATTTTAATCTGCATCTAGCTCTGAAAAAATTTTTCGGCTTGTAGCAGTGTGTGGGACTTGTTCTATTAGTCCATCTATACTAACCTCCACCAGGTTGCAAATTCAATATAATTTTTATCTGTATCTAGCTCTGAAAAAATATTTGGGATTGTAGTAGTGTGTGGGACTTGTTCTATTAGTCCATCTATACTAACCTCCACCAGGTTGCAAATTCAATATAATTTTTATCTGCATCTAGCTCTGAAAAAATATTTCGGCCTGTATCAGAGTGTGGGACTTGTTCTATGAGTCCATTTATACTAACCTCCACCAGGTTGCAAATTCAATATAATTTTTATCTGCATCTAGCTCTGAAAAAATATTTTGGCTTGTAGCAGAGTGTGGGCCTTGTTCTATTAGTCCATCTATACTAACCTCCACCAGGTTGCAAATTCAATATAATTTTTATCTGCATCTAGCTCTGTAAAAGCATTTCGGCTTGCAGCAGTGTGTGGGACTTGTTCTATTAGTCCATCTATACTAACCTCTACAAGGTTGCTAATTCAAAATAATTTTTATCTGCATCTAACCCTGAAAAAAAATTTGGGCTTCGGCTTGTAGCAGCGTGTGGGACTTGTTCTATTAGTCCATCTATACTAACCTCCACCAGGTTGCAAATTCAATATAATTTTAATCTGCATCTAGCTCTGAAAAAATTTTTCGGCTTGTAGCAGTGTGTGGGACTTGTTCTATTAGTCCATCTATACTAACCTCCACCAGGTTGCAAATTCAATATAATTTTTATCTGTATCTAGCTCTGAAAAAATATTTGGGATTGTAGTAGTGTGTGGGACTTGTTCTATTAGTCCATCTATACTAACCTCCACCAGGTTGCAAATTCAATATAATTTTTATCTGCATCTGGCTCTGAAAAAATATTTGGGCTTGTAGCAGTGTGTGGGACTTGTTCTTTTAGTCCATCTATACTAACCTCCACCAGGTTGCAAATTCAAAATAATTTTTATCTGCATCTAGCTGTGAAAAAATATTTCGGCTTGTAGCAGTGTGTGGGACTTGTTCTATTAGTCCATCTATACTAACCTCCACCAGGTTGGAAATTCAATATAATTTTTATCTGCATCTAGCTCTGAAAAAATATTTGGGCTTCGGCTTGTAGCAGTTTGTGGGACTTGTTCTATTAGTCCATCTATTCTAACTTCCACCAGGTTGCAAATTCAAAATAATTTTTATCTGCATCTAGCTCTGAAAAAATATTTCGGCTTGTAGCAGAGTGTGGGACCTTTTCTATTATTCCATCTATACTAACCTCCACCAGGTTGCAAATTCAAAATAATTTTTATCTGCATCTAGCTCTGAAAAAATATTTCGGCTTGAAGCAGTGTTTGGGACTTGTTCTATTAGTCCCTCTATACTAACCTCCACCAGGTTGCAAATTCAATATAATTTTTATCTGCATCTAGCTCTGAAAAAATATTTCGGCTTGTAGCAGTGTGTGGGATTTGCTCTATTAGTCCATCTATACTAACCTCCACCAGGTTGCAAATTCAATATAATTTTTATCTGCATCTAGCTCTGAAAAAATATTTGGGCTTCTACTTGTAGCAGTGTGTGGTACTTGTTCTATTAGTCCATCTATACTAACCTCTACCAGGATGCAAATTCAATATAATTTTTATCTGCATCTAGCTCTGACAAAATATTTTGGCTTGTAGCAGTGTGTGGGACTTGTTCTATTAGTCCATCTATACTAACCTCCACCAGGTTGCAAATTCAATATAATTTTCATCTGCATCTAGCTCTGAAAAAATATTTCGGCTTGTAGCAGTGTGTGGGACCTGTTCTATTATTCCATCTATACTAACCTCCACAAGGTTGCAAATTCAATATAATTTATATCTGCATCTAACCCTGAAAAAATATTTGGGCTTCTACTTTTAGCAGTGTGTGGGACTTTTTCCATTAGTCCATCTATAGTAACCTCCACCAGGTTGCAAATTCAATATAAATTTTATCTGCATCTAGCTCTAACAAAATATTTTGGCTTGTAGCATTGTGGGGGACTTGTTCTATTAGTCCACCTATACTAACCTCCACCAGGTTGCAAATTCAAAATAATTTTTATCTGCATCTAGCTCTGAAAAAATATTTGGGCTTCTACTTGTAGCAGTGTGTGGTACTTGTTCTATTAGTCCATCTATACTAACCTCTACCAGGATGCAAATTCAATATAATTTTTATCTGCATCTAGCTCTGACAAAATATTTTGGCTTGTAGCAGTGTGTGGGACTTGTACTATTAGTCCATCTACACTAACGTCCACCAGGATGCAAATTCAAAATAATTTTTATCTGCATCTTATTTTGAAAAATATTTCGGCTTGTAGCAGTGTGTGGGACTTGTTCTATTAGTCCATCTATACTAACCTCCACCAGGTTGCAAATTCAATATAATTTTCATCTGCATCTAGCTCTGAAAAAAATATTTCGGCTTGTAGCAATGTGTGGGACCTGTTCTATTATTCCATCTATACTAACCTCCACAAGGTTGCAAATTCAATATAATTTATATCTGCATCTAACCCTGAAAAAATATTTGGGCTTCTACTTTTAGCAGTGTGTGGGACTTTTTCCATTAGTCCATCTATAGTAACCTCCACCAGGTTGCAAATTCAATATAAATTTTATCTGCATCTAGCTCTAACAAAATATTTTGGCTTGTAGCATTGTGGGGGACTTGTTCTATTAGTCCACCTATACTAACCTCCACCAGGTTGCAAATTCAAAATAATTTTTATCTGCATCTAACTCTGAAAATATATTTCTGCTTGTAGCAGTGTGTGGGACTTGTTCTATTAGTCCATCTATACTAACCTCCACCAGGTTGCAAATTCAATATAATTTTCATCTGCATCTAGCTCTGGAAAAATATTTCGGATTTTAGCAGTGTGTGGGACATGTTCTAATAGTTCATCTCTACTAACCTCCACCTGGTTGCAAATTCAAAATAATTTTTATCTGCATTTAGCTCTGAAAAAATATTTCGGCTTGTAGCAGTGTGTGAGACTTGTTCTATTAGTCCATCTATACTAACCTCCACCAGGTTGCAAATTCAATATAATTTTCATGTGCATCTAGCTCTGAAAAAATATTTCGGATTTTAGCAGTGTGTGGGACATGTTCTATTAGTCCATCTATACTAACCTCCACCTGGTTGCAAATTCAAAATAATTTTTATCTGCATCTAGCTCTGAAAAAATATTTCGGCTTGTAGCAGTGTGTGAGACTTGTTCTATTAGTACATCTATACTAACCTCCACCAGCTTGCAAATTCAAAATATTTTTTATCTGCATCTAGCTCTGAAAAAATATTTCGGTTTGTAGCAGTGTGTGGGACTTGTTCTATTAGTCCATCTATACTAACCTCCACCAGGTTGCAAATTCAAAATAATTTTTATCTGCATCTAGCTCTGAAAAAATATTTCGCTTGTAGCAGTGTGTGGGACTTGTTCTATTAGTCCATCTATACTAACCTCCACCAGGTTGCAAATTCAAAATAATTTTTATCTGCATATAGCTCTGAAAAAATATTTGGGCTTGTAGCAGTGTGTGGAACTTGTTCTATTAGTCCATCTATACAAACCTCAACCAGGTTGCAAATTCAATATCATTTTAATCTGCATCTAGCTCTGAAAAAATATTTCGGTTTGTAGCAGTGCGTGTGACTTCTACTATTAGTCCATCTAAACGAACATCCACCAGGTTGCAAATTCAAAATAATTTTTATCTGCATCTAGCTCTGAAAAAATATTTCGGCTTGTAGCAGTGTGTGGGACTTGTTCTATTAGTCCATCTATACTAACCTCCACCAGGTTGCAAATTCAAAATATTTTTTATCTGCATCTAGCTCTGAAAAAATATTTCGGCTTGTAGCAGTGTGTGGGACTTGTTCCATTAGTCCATCTATACTAACCTTTACCAGGTTGCAAATTCAAAATAATTTTTATCTGCATCTAACCCTGAAAAAATATTTGGGCTTCGGCTTGTAGCAGTGTGTGGGACTTGATCTATTAGTCCATCTATACTAACCTCCACCAGGTTGCAAATTCAATATAATTTTTATCTGCATCTAGCTCTGAAAAAATACTTCGGCTTGCAGCAGTGTGTGGGACTTGTTCTATTAGTCCATCTATACTAACCTCCACCAGGTTGCAAATTCAATATAATTTTTATCTGCATCTAGCTCTGAAAAAATATTTCGGCCTGTATCAGAGTGTGGGACTTGTTCTATTAGTCCATATATACTAACCTCCACCAGGTTGCAAATTCAATATAATTTTTATCTGCATCTAGCTCTGAAAAAATATTTTGGCTTGCAGCATTGTGTGGGACTTGTTCTATTAGTCCATCTATACTAACCTCTACAAGGTTGCTAATTCAAAATAATTTTTATCTGCATCTAACTATGAAAAAATATTAGGGCTTCGGCTTGTAGCAGTGTGTGGGACATCTTCTATTAGTCGATCTATACTAACCTCCACCAGGTTGCAAATTCAATATAATTTTATTCTGCATCTAGCTCTGAAAAAATATTTCGGCTTGTAGCAGTGTGTGGGACTTGTTCTATTAGTCCATCTATACTAACCTCCACCAGGTTGCAAATTCAATATAATTTTTATCTGCATCTAGCTCTGAAAAAATATTTGGGCTTGTAGCAGTGTGTGGGACTTGTTCTTTTCGTCCATCTATACTAACCTCTACCAGGTTGCAAATTCAAAATAATTTTTATCTGCATCTAGCTCTGAAAAAATATTTCGGCTTGTAGCAGTGTGTGGGACTTGTTCTATTAGTCCATCTATACTAACCTCCACCAGGTTGGAAATTCAATATAATTTTTATCTGCATCTAGCTCTGAAAAAATATTTGGGCTTTGGCTTGTAGCAGTGTGTGGGACTTGTTCTATTAGTCCATCTATTCTAACTTCCACCAGGTTGCAAATTCAAAATAATTTTAATCTGCATCTAGCTCTGAAAAAATATTTCGGCTTGTAGCAGAGTGTGGGACCTGCTCTATTATTCCATCTATACTAACCTCCACCAGATTGCAAATTCAAAATAATTTTTATCTGCATCTAGCTCTGAAAAAATATTTCAGCTTGTAGCAGTGTTTGGGACTTGTTCTATTAGTCCATCTATACTAACCTCCACCAGGTTGCAAATTCAATATAATTTTTATCTGCATCTAGCTCTGAAAAACTATTTCGGCTTGTAGCAGTGTGTGGGACTTGCTCTATTAGTCCATCTATACTAACCTCCACCAGGTTGCAAATTCAATATTATTTTTATCTGCATCTAGCTCTGAAAAAATATTTGGGCTTCTACTTGTAGCAGTGTGTGGGACTTGTTCTATTAGTCTATCTATACTAACCTCTACCAGGTTGCAAATTCAATATAATTTTCATCTGCATCTAGCTCTGAAAGAATATTTCGACTTGTAGCAGTGTGTGGGACTTGTTCTATTAGTCCATATATACTAACCTCCACCAGGTTGCAAATTCAATACAATTTTTATCTGCAACTATCTCTGAAAAAATATTTCGGCTTGTAGCAGTGTGTGGGACTTGTACTATTAGTCCATCTATACTAACCTACACCAGGTTGCAAATTTAATATAAATATTATCTGCATCTAGCTCTGAAAAAATATTTCGGCTTGTAGCACTGTGTGGGACTTGTTCTATTAGTCCATCCATACTAACCTCCACCAGGTTGAAATTCAAAATAATTTTTATCTGCATCTAGTTCTGAAAAAATATTTTGGCTTGTAGCAGTGTGTGGGACGTGTTCTATTAGTCCATCTATACTAACCTCCACCAGGTTGCAAATTCAATATAATTTTTATCTGCATCTAGCTCTGATAAAATATTTTGGCTTGTTGCAGTGTGTGGGACTTGTTCTATTAGTCCATCTAAACTAACCTCCACCAGGTGGCAAATTCAATATAATTTTTATCTGCATCTAGCTCTGAAAAAATATATGGGCTTGTAGCAGTGTGTGGGACTTGTTCTATTTGTCCATCTATACTAACCTCTACCAGCTTGCAAATTCAAAATAATTTTTATCTGCATGTAACTAGAGATGAGCGTTGTTCTACTCGAACTGTTCGCCAATCTCAAATTCGAGCTGTTTTGGGCGGTGTTCGAGCCGGTCGGCGAACACGAACAATTTGAGAAAAATTCGGCTGTTCGAGGTTATGTTCGATAACTGTTCGTGCACCAAAATCATAACTGGATTTTTTTCTCAGTAATGATGAAAATTAATGTTAATACGCAGTTTGAGTGTACAGCGGGGCGGGGGGAGGGGCAGGGGATGGATCTCTGCAGGAACAATGAAGATCTCCATTTTTTTTTCTCTTTCCCGCATTTGCAGTGGGGAGGTGCAATCTGTCAGCCTATCAGCAGCGCACACACGGAGCGAAGTGCTTTTTTTCACACAAGCAAGGGCATGTGTGATTGGCAGTGTATGTCACATGTCCTTGCCCTATAAGACCAAGCCATTTTCCCCGTCGCCACCATTTTCTCACTGCTGCAGCTGCGTGTTAGACGGCACCGTTGTTGCTGTGTGCGCTATACCTTGTTAATTTCAAGCCAATTTTCGCACAAATATACAGATAGCTTGGGAGTAGGGAATAGTTGTGATTGCAGTCCTTTTAAGGACTAGGTTACAGCATTTCCTACGACTTTTATCAGGCAGGTCTGTGCTCTTAAATAGATAGATTGTGGGAGTAAAGACTAATTGTAATTGGAGTCCTTTTCAGGACTAGGTTACATCAGTTCCTATCAGTTTTTGCCAGGCAGGTCTGTGCCAGTGCTGTGCAAGTTTTTTTCACAGCATTTGGCTGAATCTAGCAAAGCTAATCCTTTTTGGCCTATTGCAGAGTGTGTTAGTCAGTGGAGTAGCCTATCTGTGTTGCAAGATATACCACCTGTGTATAGAATACCAATTTTTTTACTGCACCTAGTGAAGTAAAATCTTTTGGGCATAGCATCATTCTATTAGTCCATCTATACTGACCTCCATCAGGTTGCAAACTGAATATAATTTTTTTCTGCATCTAGCTCTGAAAAAATATTTGGGCTTCTAGCAGTGTGTGGGACTTGGTCTATTAGTCCATCTATACTGACCTCCATCAGGTTGCAAATTGAATAAAAAAAATTTCTGCATCTAGCTCTAAAAAAATATTTGGGCTTCTAGCGGTGTGTGGGACTTGGTCTATTAGTCCATCTATACTGACCTCCATCAGGTTGCAAATTAAAAATAATTTTTTTCTGCATCTAGCTCTGAAAAAATATTTGGGCTTCTAGCAGTGTGTGGGACTTGGTCTATTAGTCCATCTATACTGACCTCCATCAGGTTGCAAATTAAAAATAATTTTTTTCTTCATTTAGCTCTGAAAAAATATTTGGGCTTCTAGCAGTGTGTGGGACTTGTTCTATTAGTCCTTCTATACTGACGTCCAGCAGGTTGCAAATTGAATATAATTTTTTTCTGCATCTAGCTCTGAAAAAATATTTGGGCTTCTAGCTGTGTGTGGGACTTGGTCTATTAGTCCATCTATACTGACCTCCATCAGGTTGCAAATTAAAAATAATTTTTTTCTGCATCTAGCTCTGAAAAAATATTTGGGCTTCTAGCAGTGTGTGGGACTTGGTCTATTAGTCCATCTATACTGACCACCATCAGGTTGCAAATTAAAAATAATTTTTTTCTGCATCTAGCTCTGAAAAAATATTTGGGCTTCTAGCAGTGTGTGGGACTTGGTCTATTAGTCCTTCTATACTGACCTCCAGCAGGTTGCAAATTGAATATAATTTTTTTCTGCATCTAGCTCTGAAAAAATATTTGGGCTTCTAGCGGTGTGTGGGACTTGGTCTATTAGTCCATCTATACTGACCTCCATCAGGTTGCAAATTAAAAATAATTTTTTTCTGCATCTAGCTCTGAAAAAATATTTGGGCTTCTAGCGGTGTGTGGGACTTGGTCTATTAGTCCATCTATACTGACCTCCATCAGGTTGCAAATTAAAAATAATTTTTTTCTGCATCTAGCTCTGAAAAAATATTTGGGCTTCTAGCAGTGTGTGGGACTTGGTTTATTAGTCCATCTATACTGACCTCCATCAGGTTGCAAATTAAAAATATTTTTTTTCTGCATCTAACCCAGCCAATAGTTTTGGCCTAATACCACAGTTTGGCCATCAGCTCTGCTCGGTTACCATCCATTGTTTTTTTGTGCAAACAACTCCAGAGTTGTGAATTAGTTAACCACCAAAATGAGTGGAAAAAGGCCTGCTGCTGGTGGAAAGGGGAATAGGCGTGTTGGGAAGGGGAAAAAAGGTTGTGTCCGTGGGGTAGGTGCAGAAGAAAGACCATCTTCCAGCCAAACTAAAATGTCTACTTCTTTTAGCGGACAATGTGATAAGATCCCTTTCTTACGGCCACGCCAATCGCTACAAATTCCAGATGAGGCACAAAAACAGCAGGTGCTTCAACGGATATCAAGTGCTCCTTTAAGTGGGCTCTCCTCCACATCAACTTCAACATCACAAATACTCCAGTCCTCAAAGGTGTCACCCAAATCGCACTTGCTTCCTCACAGCTCCCAAATCTCCAGCTGCCCGTCTGAGTATGAGGTAGAACAGATGGTTGAGTCTGCAGAGCTGTTTACTCATACTATAGCCTGGGAATCAGAGGTCGACTCCAGCGCTTCTGTGAATCCAGACGAGGAAATGATCTGCACTGATGCCCAGAATCTTTATGAGTCGGATCCAGGACCAGACGCAGAAGGTTCTGACCATAATGTAGACCCTCATTCCCAAACTGTAACTCCTGTTGGTGGAGACAATGAGGAAGACGATGATAAGACTCAAATACCTGATTGGAGCGACAACTTTAGTTTTTTGTCAGGGCAGGAACAGGTTGGCTCTGAGGACGACGGGTGTGATAACGCACAGGGTGATGATGATGAGGTCGGAGATCCCACTTACTGTCAACCCACAGTCAGCCAAGAGATGAGGTCAGCAGAGGAGGTGGAGGAAGATGCTAGTGACGACGAGGTCAGGTTGCGCCTTCCTGGACAGAGACGTAGTACTGGAAGCACGTCAACAACTGCATCCTCAAACACAACTCTGCCTCTCACCACAAGTCGTGGTGGCTCTTCAGGTCGCATGGGTGCTAAGCCTTGCATAGCCAGGGCATTTTTTCAGATCGATAAAGATGACCCAACTCGTGTTATCTGTAACATTTGTCAGCAAAAGCTAAGTAGAGGCCAAAAAATACATAGTTTGAGTACTTCATGCATGAACCGGCACATGGACATGAAGCAAAAGTTGCAGTGGGAAGCTCAGTGTGCTACAATGCGGTCTAGCCGGCCGGGCCAACCACCGTCTGCCATATCTTGTGCATCCGCGGCCTCTTCATCCTCTGTGACTGGGGGGACAGCAGTCACAACTGTTTTGGGGCGCAGACCTGCCACCTCTTTACCCGCAACAGCCAGCGTGATTGGCAGGTCATCATTTTCTTTGGAGGTGGTAACACCAGCTGGTCTTGAGCGCTGTCCGACATCGATAGCACCACCTTTGGATCAAGGCAACCTAACATGTCCGCCTGCATCTTCCTCACAGACCGGCAGTTTTCCGGGGACACCCTTATCAACCCCGTCTAAGCACAATAGCCAGCCCTCGGTCCCTCAGATGTGGACAAGTAAAAGACCATTTCCTCCTAGCCATGAGAAAGCTAAGAGGTTGAATTTCACCATCTGCAAGCTCTTGGCTACAGAAATGCTGCCTTTCCGAGTGGTGGACACAGAGGATTTTCGAGACCTTATGTCCGTCGCAGTGCCCCAGTACCAGATGCCCAGTCGGCACTACTTCTCAAAGAAAGGTGTGCCTGCGCTCCACCAGCATGTCGCACACAACATCACCGCTTCTTTGAGAAACTCTGTGTGTGACAGGGTGCATTTCACCACAGACACTTGGACGAGTAGGCATGGACAGGGGCGTTACATGTCGCTGACTGGGCACTGGGTAACTATGGTGACAGCAGGACAAGGGGCTGCTGTCCAAGTCTTGCCGTCCCCACGAGTTGTGCGTCAATCCTCTTTATGTCATTTTTCCTCCACTGCTTCTGCCTCCTCAACCTCCTCTCGGTCTTCCACCTGCACCCAAAGCCTGTCTGGTCATGCCACAAGCTTTCTAACTGCGCAGAAGGGATCCTGCACACCTCCTTACTATGCTGGCAGTAGGGCTCAACGTCATCAGGCGGTTTTTACATTGAAATGTCTGGGAAATGTGAGTCACACAGCTGAGGAGTTGTGGTCAGCTCTGGAGAACCAATTTCATGAATGGTTGTCTCCACTGGACCTGAAACCAGGGAAGGCCGTGTGCGACAATGCTGCAAACCTGGGTGCGGCCCTTCGCCGGGGCAATGTCACACACGTGCCTTGTATGGCTCACGTGTTGAACCTGGTTGTCCAGCAATTTTTAGCCCACTATCCCAGACTAGATGGCCTTCTGCAGAGGGCACGGTCGCTGTGTGCTCACTTCCGCCGTTCGCATCCCGCAGCTCAGCGACTTACATCTCTACAGAATTCGTTGGGCCTGCCACTTCACCGGCTAAAATGCGATGTGCCTACCCGGTGGAATTCAACTCTGCACATGTTGCAGCGACTGTGGCAGCACCGACAAGCCCTGGTGCAATACGTTCTGACGTATAGCCTGGGCCAACGAGATTCAGAGGTGGGGCAAATCACGCTGGAGGAGTGGTCTCAGATCAGGGACCTATGCACCCCTCTGCACAGTTTTGAAATGGCGACGAAGATGTTTAGTGCTGACGATGCCATTATCAGCATGACTATTCCGGTGATTTACATGCTGGAGCACATGTTAAACAGAATTCGTAGTCAGGTGGTGGCACAAGAGGAGGTGGAGGAAGTAGAGAAGGAGGAGTTGTATGCGGAAGGGCTAACATCTGCAAGGTCCAGACGGTCGGCAGCACCAGGGCGGCAGGCATGTGAGGGTGGGGGAGATGATTTTACCAGGGCGCATGGTAGCAGCCAAACTAGTGAGGAAGGTGCAGGAGCCCAGGAAGAAGTGGAGGACGAACTGATGGAAGACTCATCAGATGAGGGAGACCTTGATCACATTTCTGTTGTGCGAGGTTGGGGGGAGAGGACAGAGGAAGGAAGCATGATTGTTACCTCGCCACCAACACAACAGGGACTTGGTGCTCCTGGATGCGCAACACACATGAGTGCCTTCTTGCTGCACTACCTGCAACATGACCCTCGAATTGTGAGAATTAGAAATAATCCTGACTACTGGGTTGCCACACTGTTAGATCCCCGGTACAAAAGTAAATTTGCAGAAATTATTCCTGCCATAGAAAGGGATGCACGCATGCAGGAGTATCAGCAGAGACTGTTGCAGAATCTTACATGTGCTTTTCCACAAAATACCAGTGGTGCACGTAGTGAATCTCACAGTTCCAACTTGCCAACCGTGGTCTGTATGGAATTGTTCAATAAAGGGCCCAAAATTAAGATAACATAGATGGGAGAGGTCTCTATGAATAGGAATTCCTAAGTATTTGATACCCTGTGAGGGCCAGGCAAAGGGAAAGTTGGACTGGATGGAATCCTATATGGATTTAGGGAGGGAGACATCGAGGGCCTCAGACTTCGCTGCATTGATTTTAAAATTTTACCATGTAACAAAGTGATCTATTTCAGCCATAACAGCAGGGATGGATATATGTGATTGAGTGATATATACTAGGACATCATCAGCAAATAGAGAGCACTTGTACTCGGTGCCTCCCACCTCAATCCACCTAATATTGGGGTTATGGCGAATTGATGAGAGCAGGTGCTCCGTCACTAGGATGTATAAGAGAGGGGACAGAGGACATCCCTGCCTTGTCCCATTGGTGATTGTGAAAGGTGATGAAAATGTTCTGACGCACCCCCTGGGCCTTGGGACACCCGGAGCCGGACCCTTTTTGGTGGATGCTGGTGGTTGTAGTCTTCATGGCGGCGATCCGGTTCCGTGGCTCAGGGCGGTCAAACCAGTGGCGGAACTATTTATGTGGTTTTGATGTTTAAATGTCCGACTACGCCACCCGTGGATTGCGGTCAGAGTGAACCGCCGCTACAGGGCAGACCGCTAAGGCTGGTGTTGTGGGTGCAGCAGAGCGTAGCATAACTCCCCACGGGAGGAGTATAGCCTCAGGGCAGTGTATGCGGAGGATGGGGGTGATGGTGCAGGGCAGCAGCAGTAACGACACGGAGTCAGTGATGCAGTTCAGGGCCTTTACTCACAGTTCTTATTATCCAGACCACGTCTGCAGGTAACGGCTGCCCACGTCGTACTGTGCTCACCAGGTGAGGGGCTCAGACAACTCCCAGATAACTTTGGAGCGCTTCACAGGACCCCCTTTGTGTGTCCTTTGTCTGGCCTTTCTTACCAACACTTCTGTCCGGCTGCCTCGGGCCTCCTCTTGGTAAACTTGGCGCCAGTTTCCCTGACCCTATGTGGTGCCTTCCTAGCGGGTGGAGCAAGGGGCTGCGCCACATAAAATGTCAGAGCCTCCGGTTTCTAGCTGAGGGTCGTTTCCTGCCTCCACTAGTTCGGGGACCGGTCTCCCCCTTTGGCCTGACCCCTCCACGCAGGTGGATTCGGGCGTGCGGTGGCGACTCGCCCGTCCGCACCCCTGGGATCCCTTCATTCCTCGTTCCTGGAGCCTTCTCCACTCCTCTTCCTTCCTTCTCCCTCTTGCAGGCCTGGGCCTCTGTTACTAGGCCCGCCTCCGGAGCAGAGCTCATGCAGAGCCCCTGCTCCCTGCCACTTCTGCTCAGACTTCTCTGCACTGAACTAAGATGGTGCCCACCTTTTATACTCCCTTCTCAATGCACCCAGGAACTGCTTCCTCCCTGCTCCTGCACTGCAGGGTTCCCCTTCCTCAGTGTTCCCTCCCCCCACTCCAGCCAGGGACAGGGATTGTCGTGCCCATCTCAGGGGCATATTGGTCGCCCTGCCCCACGGCAATGTGGTGTAATGCATGCAGGTGTCGGGTCCTGATCCACACTCCATCCTTATCTGAGAGTGAGATATCACACCTCTGGGTGAGGTGCAATACGTCTGTAGCAACCGAGCCCTCGGTGCTACAGTTCCATTTATCTTCAGCCTAGGTGACGTATTGTGATACAGGGCCGTGATTTTGGCTATAAAAGGGTCCCCTAGACCCCTACCCCAAGCTTTTTAAGAGAATCATATATGGCGTGCCAGGAGACTCTATGGAATGCTTTCTCAGCATCCAACGAGAGTATCTACTTACAAATTTTTAACTGCATCTAGCCCAGGAAATACTTTGTGCCTAGTAGCAGTGTCTGCTAGTCAGCGGATTATCCCGGCTGTTAAGCAAGCTACACCACCTGTAGTTTGGACACTTAATTTTTTCAAAGGAAATGCTTCGGGACCACGGGATACTTAGTGAAGAGCATCAGGAGGCACCCCAAGGCATAGGGGCTGGGACTGGCACTAGGATGCCTTGCGGTGGACAGCCGAGCTCGATCCTTATAAAAGCTTTTTAACTGCAGCAGCTTTAGTGGACGCTACTGGAGCTGGAATTACGCGGCTGCTGGCATGAGACTTGCCCTCCAATAGATCCTTGTAAATGGATTTAAAGTGTATTCATTCAAATTAGAGGGACAATTTAAATTAAAAAGCTTAGAGCTGCCTCCACCACAGGGGGGCTCTCTCGACCCACCAGCGGACAGGCACCAGTATTGGGAGAGGGGGGCTGGCCGTCAGGGTTCACCGCGGCTCTGGCACAAACCCGGAGACACGGAGGTGGCACGGGCAGGAGCGGACTGGCCGTCTCGGCTTCTCACTTTTTGGATTTTAGAAGGGCATGACATGCCTATATCTGTGTCTCCCCCTCCTTTTACTCCTCCACCTCTTTTCTTTTCGCATGACTATATGTACTTGTCACTTTTCCATGTGTTAGTTGTGTCTTCTGAGCAGTTTGTCAGCTTTTGGACACCTTTGAAGGTGTTTTCTATGTGTTTCTATGTGTTTTTGTTTGCCTGCCATTGGTTTTAACGGTGTTCGAAGGTGTTCGACGAACAGTTCGACGAACAGTTCGGCGAACACACGGGTGTTCGACGAACCGAACCGAACTCGAACACTACGGGGGTGGCTCAACACTACATGTAACCCTGAAAAAATATTTGGGCTTCGGCTTGTAGCAGTGTGTGGGACTTATTCTATTAGTCCATCTATACTAACCTCCACCAGGTTGCATATTCAATATAATTTTTACCTGCATCTAGCTCTGAAAAAATACTTCGGCTTGTAGCAGTGTGTGGGACTTGTTCTATTAGTCCATCTATACTAACCTCCACCAGGTTGCAAATTCAATATAATTTTTATCTGCATCTAGCTCTGAAAAACTATTTTGGCTTGTAGCAGAGTGTGGGACTTGTTCTATTAGTCCATCTATACTAACCTCCACCAGGTTGCAAATTCAATATAATTTTTATCTGCATCTAGCTCTGAAAAAATATTTTGGCTTGTAGCAGTGTGTGGGACTTGTTCTATTAGTTCATCTATACTAACCTCCACCAGGTTGCAAATTCAATATAATTTTTATCTGCATCTAGCTCTGAAAAAATATTTCTGCTTGTAGCAGTGTGTGGGACTTGTTCTATTAGTCCATCTATACTAACCTCCACCAGGTTGCAAATTCAAAACAATTTTTATCTGCATCCAGATCTGAAAAAAAATTTCGTCTTGTAGCAGTGTGTGGGACCTGTTCTATCAGTCCATCTATACTAACCTCCACCAGGTTGCAAATTCAATATGATTTTTATCTGCATCTAGCTCTGAAAAAATATTTCGGCTTGTAGCAGTGTTTGGGACTTGTTCTATTAGTCCATCTATACTAACCTCCACCAGGTTGCAAATTCAAAACAATTTTTATCTGCATCTAGCTCTGAAAAAATATTTCGGCTTGTAGCAGTGTGAGGGACTTGTTCTATTAGTCCATCTATACTAACCTCCACCAGGTTGCAAATTCAATATAATTTTTATCTGCATCTAGCTCTGAAAAAATATATGGGCTTGTAGCAGTGTGTGGGACTTGTTCTCTTTGTCCATCTATACTAACCTCTACCAGGTTGCAAATTCAAAATAATTTTTATCTGCATGTAACCCTGAAAAAATATTTGGGCTTCGGCTTGTGGCAGTGTGTGGGACTTGTTCTATTAGTCCATCTATACTAACCTCCACCAGGTTGCATATTCAATATAATTTTTATCTGCATCTAGCTCTGAAAAAATACTTCGGCTTGCAGCAGTGTGTGGGACTTGTTCTTTTAGTCCATCTATACTAACCTCCACCAGGTTGCAAATTCAATATAATTTTTATCTGCATCTAGCTCTGAAAAACTATTTTGGCTTGTAGCAGAGTGTGGGACTTGTTCTATTAGTCCATCTATACTAACCTCCACCAGGTTGCAAATTCAATATAATTTTTATCTGCATCTAGCTCTGAAAAAATATTTTGGCTTGTAGCAGTGTGTGGGACTTGTTCTATTAGTCCATCTATACTAACCTCCACCAGGTTGCAAATTCAATATAATTTTTATCTGCATCTAGCTCTGATAAAATATTTTGGCTTGTTGCAGTGTGTGGGACTTGTTCTATTAGTCCATCTATACTAACCTCCACCAGGTTGCAAATTCAAAACAATTTTTATCTGCATCCAGATCTGAAAAAATATTTCGGCTTGTAGCAGTGTTTGGGACTTGTTCTATCAGTCCATCTATACTAACCTCCACCAGGTTGCAAATTCAATATAATTTTTATCTGCATCTAGCTCTGAAAAAATATATGGGCTTGTAGCAGTGTGTGGGACTTGTTCTCTTTGTCCATCTATACTAACCTCTACCAGGTTGCAAATTCAAAATAATTTTTATCTGCATGTAACCCTGAAAAAATATTTGGGTTTCGGCTTGTGGCAGTGTGTGGGACTTGTTCTATTAGTCCATCTATACTAACCTCCACCAGGTTGCATATTCAATATAATTTTTATCTGCATCTAGCTCTGAAAAAATACTTCGGCTTGCAGCAGTGTGTGGGACTTGTTCTTTTAGTCCATCTATACTAACCTCCACCAGGTTGCAAATTCAATATAATTTTTATCTGCATCTAGCTCTGAAAAACTATTTTGGCTTGTAGCAGAGTGTGGGACTTGTTCTATTAGTCCATCTATACTAACCTCCACCAGGTTGCAAATTCAATATAATTTTTATCTGCATCTAACTCTGAAAAAATATTTTGGCTTGTAGCAGTGTGTGGGACTTGTTCTATTAGTCCATCTATACTAACCTCCACCAGGTTGCAAATTCAATATAATTTTTATCTGCATCTAGCTCTGAAAAAATATTTTGGCTTGTAGCAGTGTGTGGGACTTGTTCTATTAGTCCATCTATTCTAACTTCCACCTGGTTGCAAATTCAAAATAATTTTTATCTGCATCTAGCTCTGAAAAAATATTTCGGCTTGTATCAGAGTGTGGGACCTCTTATATTAGTCCATCTATACTAACCTCCACCAGGTTGCAAATTCAAAATAATTTTTATCTGCATCTAGCTCTGAAAAAATATTTCGGCTTGTAGCAGTGTTTGGGACTTGTTCTATTAGTCCATCTATACTAACCTCCACCAGGTTGCAAATTCAAAACAATTTTTATCTGCATCTAGCTCTGAAAAAATATTTCGGCTTGAAGCAGTGTGTGGGACTTGTTCTATCAGTCCATCTATACTAACCTCCACCAGGTTGCAAATTCAATATAATTTTTATCTGCATTTAGCTCTGAAAAAATATTTCGGCTTGTAGCAGTTTGTGGGACTTGTTCTATTAGTCCATCTATACTATCCTCCACCAGGTTGCAAATTCAAAATAATTTTTATCTGCATCTATCCCAGCCAATACTTTTGGGCTAATACCACAGTTTGGCCACCCAGTTCTGCTCGGTTAGCATTCATTGTTTTTTGTGCAAACAACTCCAGAGTTGTCAATTAGTTCACCACCAAAATGAGTGGAAAAAGGCCTGCTGTTGGTGGAAAGGGGAATAGGTGTGTTGGCAAGGGAAAAAAAGGTTGTGTCCGTGGGGTAGGTGCTAAAGCAACATTAACATCTGCAGAAGAAAGACCATCTTCCAGCCAAACTAAGATGTCTACTTCTTTGAGCAGACAATGTGATAAGATCCCTTTCTTACTGCCACGCCAATCGCTACAAATTCCAGATGAGGCACAAAAACAGCAGGTGCTTTAACGGATATCAAGTGCTCCTTCAAGTGGGCTCTCCTCCACATCAACTTCAACATCACAAATACTCCAGTCCTCAGAGGTGTCACCACAATCTCACTTGCTTCCTTACAGCTCCCAAGTCTCCAGCTGCCCGTCTGAGTATGGGGTAGAACAGATGGTTGAGACTGCAGAGCTGTTTACTCATACTATAGCCTGGGAATCAGAGGTCGGCTCCAGAGCTTCTGTGAATCCAGACGAGGAAATGATCAGCACTGATGCCCAGAATCTTTATGAGTCGGATCCAGGACAAGACGCAGAACAGTCTGACCATAATGTGGACCCTCGTTCCCAAACTGTAACTCCTTTTGGTAGAGACAATGAGGAAGACGATGATGAGACTCAAATACCTGATTGGAGCGACAACTTGAGTTTTTTGTCAGGGCAGGAAGAGGTTTGCTCTGAGGACGACGGGTGTGATAACACACAGGGTGATGATGACTAGTGTTGAGCCACCCCCGTAGTGTTCGGGTTCGGTTCGGTTCTTCGAACATCGGAATGTTCGAGGAACTGTTCGTCGAACTGTTCGTCGAACACCTTAGAACACCGTCGAACACCGTTAAAACCAATGGCAGGCAAACAAAAACACATAGGAACACATAGAAAACACCTTCAAAGGTGTCCAAAAGCTGACAAACTGCTCAGAAGACGCTTTCTTTAAAAAAGCCGGCCGGCAATTCAGCAGCGGCATACACCGGTACCCGACAATTTAGACATGAAGGAATAGAGCATCACACATAGATTAGATAGATAGAAACATGTCAGTCACATATATATGAAGTACAGTGACAGTGTTGCTTACTGTACTTGTCATTTAGTGTAAAGGATTTATTAAAAAATATAATAGTGTTTTCGTGCACCGTCTCTTTAAAAAAGCCGGCCGGCAATTCAGCAGCGGTACCCGACAATTTATAACAGACAGAATAGAGCTTCACACATAGATTAGATAGATAGAAACATGTCAGTCACATATATATGAAGTACTGTGACAGTGTTGCTTACTGTACTTGTCATTTACTGCAAAGAATTTATTTAAAAAAAATAATAGTGTTTTCATGCACCGTCTCTTTAAAAAAGCCGGCTGGCAATTCAGCATCTGTACCCGACAATTTAGAATAGAAGGAATAGAGAATCACACATAGATTAGATAGATAGAAACATGTCAGCCACATATATACGAAGTACAGTGACAGTGTTGCTTACTGTACTTGTCATTTAGTGTAAAGGATTTATTAAAAAATATAATAGTGTTTTCGTGCACCGTCTCTTTAAAAAAGCCGGCCGGCAATTCAGCAGCGGTACCCGACAATTTATAACAGACAGAATAGAGCTTCACACATAGATTAGATAGATAGAAATATGTCAGTCACATATATATGAAGTACTGTGACATTGTTGCTTACTGTACTTGTCATTTACTGCAAAGGATTTATTAAAAAAAATAATAGTGTTTTCATGCACCGTCTCTTTAAAAAAGCCAGCCGGCAATTCAGCATCTGTACCCGACAATTTATAACAGACAGAATAGAGCTTCACACATAGATTAGATAGATAGAAACATGTCAGTCACATATATAATAAGTACAGTGACAGTGTTGGTTACTGTACTTGTCATTTAGTATTAAAATAAAGGATTTATTATTAAAAAAAATTGGCGTGGGGTTCCCCGTAATTTTAGTCTCTAGCGGAGGTTAAGCAGACAGCTGGCGCAGATGTTTGAAGCCTGGGAAGGGGGTAATACCCACGGAGCTTCCCAGGCTACTAATATCAGCCCCCAGCTGAATACCTAGCCTTTACTAGCTATTAAAATGGAGGACCCCCCCAAAAAAATGACGTGGGGTCCCCCCTAATTTAATAGCTAGCAAAGGCTAGGCAGACAGCTGGGGGCTGATATTAATAGCCCAGGAAGGGAGCCATGAATATTGGCCCCCTCCCAGGCTAGAAACACCAGCCCTCAGCCGCCCCAGAAATGGCGCATCCATAGGATGCGCCAATTCTGGCACTTAGCCTCGCTCTTCCACGCTGCCCTGGTGCGGTGGCAGGGGGTAATAGGGTTGGGGTTGATGTCAGCTTATAATGCCAGCTGACATCAAGCCCAGGTTAGTAATGGAGAGGCGTCTATAAGACACCCCCATTACTAACCCCATAGTCAAAGTTAAAAAAAAAACACAAACACCCAGAATAAAGACCTTTAATTGAAATAAAGACACAATTCTTTATTGTTCTAAATTAAACCATACTTACCATCACGCCCATTCTAGCTGAAGCCAACGATCTCCTGCAATAAAAGAAAAATAATAAAGCAACCTCATCCTTACCTTTCCATGGTTCCCAGGACAGCTCCAGCTCTGCTACATCGAGATGACAGGCTGGACCGCAGCAGAACGCTGCCATCCAGCTTGCCATGCCGCACACACTGAGAAGCGCAGGCATGCTTGCGCTCCTCAGTGTCTGACTGTGACGGCATCCAGATGAGCCGACAATGAACTCGGCTCACCTCATGTACGTCACTGACAGCGTGGGAAAATTCTCCTGCACTCAGCGCTTCAGCGGGAGAATTTTCCCACGCTGTCAGTGACGTGCATGAGGTGAGCCGAGTTCATTGGACATGACCTCGGCTCATCTGGATGCCGTCACAGCCAGACACTGAGTAGCGCAAGCATGCCTGCGCTTCTCAGTGTCTGCGGGATGACAGGCTGGATGGCAGCGTTCTGCTGCGGTCCAGCCTGTCATCTCGATGTAGCAGAGCTGAAGCTGTCGTGGGAGCCATGGAAAGGTAAGGATGATGTTGCTTTATTATTTTACTTTTATTGCAGGAGATCATTGGCTTCAGCTGGAATGGGCGTGGCGGTAAGTATGGTTTAATTTAGAACAATAAAGAATTGTGTGTTTATTTCAATTAAAGGACTTTTTTCTGGGTGTTTGTGTTTTTTTTAAATACTTTACTAGAAATTCATGGTGGTCATGTCTAATATTGGCGTGACCCCATGAATTTCGGGCTTAGGGCCAGCTGATAATGCCAAGCTGGCCTTAACCCCTTTATTACCCAGTGAGCCACCGCACCAGGGCCCTGGATGAGTTGGGTACAGCGCCAGAAGATGGCGCTTCTATGAACGCGCCATTTTCCGGGGCGGCTGCGGACTGCAATTTGCAGCGGGTGGGGCCCAGAAAGCTTGGGCCTCCCTGCGCTGCAGATTCCAGCCCCCAGCTGCCTAGTTGTACCTGGCTGGACACAAAAATAGGGCGAAGCTCCATGTATTTTTTTTTTAAATTCATGAAATTCATGGAATAATTAAGAAAAAAAGGGCTTCCCTATATTGTTGTGTCCGGCTAGGTACAAATAGGCAGCTGGTGGTTGGGAGCAGCCCGTTCCTGCCTGCTGTACCTGACTGGACACAAATATAGGGCGAAGCCCCACATCAATTTTTTTTCATGATTTCATGAATTTCCTGAAATAATTTAAAAAAAATTCACGTGGGGCTTCGCCCTATATTTGTGTCCAGTCAGGTACAGCAGGCAGGAACGGGCTGCCCCCAACCACCAGCTGCCTATTTGTACCTGGCCAGACACAACAATATAGGGAAGCCCTTTTTTAAAAAAATTATTTCATGAAATAATTAAAAAAAAATTGACGTGGGGCTTCGCACTATATTTGTGTCCAGCCAGGTACAGCAGGCAGGGACGGGCTGCCCCCAACCACCAGCTGCCTATTTGTATCTGGTTTGACACAACAATATAGGGAAGCCCTTTTTTTCTTAATTATTCCATGAATTTCATGAAATAATTTTAAAAAAAAATGCGTGGGGCTTCGCCCTATTTTTGTGCCCAGCCAGGTACAACTAGGCAGCTGGGGGCTGGAATCTGCAGCGCAGGGAGGCCCAAGCTTTCTGGACCCCACCCGCTGCATATTGCAGTCCGCAGCCGCCCCGGAAAATGGCGCGTTCATAGAAGCGCCATCTTCTGGCGCTGTACCCAACTCATCCAGGGCCCTGGTGCGGTGGCTCACTGGGTAATAAAGGGGTTAAGGCCAGCTTGGCATTATCAGCTGGCCCTAAGCCCGAAATTCATGGGGTCACGCCAATATTAGACATGACCACCATGAATTTCTAGTAAAGTATTTAAAAAAACACAACACCCAGAATAAAGTCCTTTAATTGAAATAAACACACAATTCTTTATTGTTCTAAATTAAACCATACTTACCGTCACGCCCATTCCAGCTGAAGCCAATGTCTTCTGCAATAAAAGTAAAATAATAAAGCAACCTCATCCTTACCTTTCCATGGTTCCCACGACAGCTTCAGCTCTGCTACATCGAGATGACAGGCTGGACCGCAGCAGAACGCTGCCATCCAGCCTGTCATCCCGCGGACACTCAGAAGCGCAGGCATGCTTGCGCTCCTCAGTGTCTCGCTGTGACGGCAAAAAGATGAGACAAGCTCATGTCCAATGAACTCGGCGCACCTCATGCACGTCACTGACAGCGTGGGAGAATTCTCCTGCACTCAGCACTTCAGCGTGAAAATTCTCCCACGCTGTCAGTGACGTACATGAGGTCAGCTGAGTTCATTGGACATGAATGAGCTCACCTCATGCACGTCACTGACAGCGTGGGAAAATTCTCACGCTGAAGCGCTGAGTGCAGGAGAATTTTCCCACGCTGTCAGTGACGTGCATGAGGTGAGCTCATTCATGTCCAATGAACTCAGCTGACCTCATGCACGTCACTGACAGCGTGGGAGAATTCTCATGCTGAAGTGCTGAGTGCAGGAGAATTCTCCCACGCTGTCAGTGACGTGCATGAGGTGCGCCGAGTTCATTGGACATGAACTCGTCTCATCTTTATGCCGTCACGGCCAGACACTGCAGAGCGCAAGCATGCCTGCGCTTCTCAGTGTCTGCGGGATGACAGGCTGGATGGCAGCGTTCTGCTGCGGTCCAGCCTGTTATCTCGATGTAGCAGAGCTGAAGCTGTCGTGGGAACCATGGAAAGGTAAGGATGAGGTTGCTTTATTATTTTTCTTTTATTGCAGGAGATCGTTGGCTTCAGCTGGAATGGGCGTGACGGTAAGTATGGTTTAATTTAGAACAATAAAGGAATGTGTCTTTATTTCAATTAAAGGACTTTATTCTGGGTGTTTGTGTTTTCTTTTAACTTTGACTATGGGGTTAGTAATGGGGGTGTCTTATAGACGCCTCTCCATTACTAACCTGGGCTTGATGTCAGCTGGCATTATAAGCTGACATCAACCCCAACCCTATTACCCCCTGCCACCGCACCAGGGCAGCGTGGAAGAGCGAGGCTAAGTGCCAGAATTGGCGCATCCTATGGATGCGCCATTTCTGGGGCGGCTGAGGGCTGGTGTTTCTAGCCTGGGAGGGGGCCAATATTCATGGCTCCCTTCCTGGGCTATTAATATCAGCCCCCAGCTGTCTGCCTAGCCTTTGCTAGCTATTAAATTAGGGGGGACCCCACGTCATTTTTTTGGGGGGTCCCCCATTTTAATAGCTAGTAAAGGCTAGGTATTCAGCTGGGGGCTGATATTAGTAGTCTGGGAAGCTCCGTGGGTATTACCCCCTTCCCAGGCTTCAAACATCTGCCCTAGCTGTCTGCTTAACCTCCGCTAGAGACTAAAATTACGGGGAACCCCACGCCAATTTTTTTTAATAATAAATCCTTTATTTTAATACTAAATGACAAGTACAGTAACCAACACTGTCACTGTACTTATTATATATGTGACTGACATGTTTCTATCTATCTAATCTATGTGTGAAGCTCTATTCTGTCTGTTATAAATTGTCGGGTACAGATGCTGAATTGCCGGCCCGCTTTTTTAAAGAGACGGTGCATGAAAACACTATTATTTTTTTTAATAAATCCTTTGCAGTAAATGACAAGTACAGTAAGCAACACTGTCACAGTACTTCATATATATGTGACTGACATGTTTCTATCTATCTAATCTATGTGTGAAGCTCTATTCTGTCTGTTATAAATTGTCGGGTACCGCTGCTGAATTGCCGGCCGGCTTTTTTAAAGAGACGGTGCACGAAAACACTATTATATTTTTTAATAAATTCTTTACACTAAATGACAAGTACAGTAAGCAACACTGTCACTGTACTTCGTATATATGTGGCTGACATGTTTCTATCTATCTAATCTATGTGTGATTCTCTATTCTTTCTGTTCTAAATTGTCGGGTACCGGTGTATGCCGCTGCTGAATTGCCGGCTTTTCATGTTTCACTGTGAGCACTGTTCCCATCGATTTGGGCAATCACTGTAATGCCACAACCACCATGGCTGTGGCATTACAGTGAGTGGCAGACAATCCCTGCATGATTGGTGCTCTAAATAGCGCCAGACATGCAGGACACGCTTTTGGTGCACGAACAGTTATCGAACATAACCTCGAACAGCCGAATTTTTTGCAAATCGTTCGGGTTCGTCGAACAACTCGAACACCGCCTAAACAGCTCGAATTTGAGATTGGCGAACAGTTCTAGTCGAACACCGCTCACCTCTAATGATGACGAGGTTGGAGATCCCACTTACTGTCAACTCACAGACAGCCAGTCGATGAGGTCAGCAGAGGAGGTGGAGGAGGATGCTAGTGACGATGAGGTCAGGTTGCGCCTTCCTGGACAGAGACGTAGTACTGGAAGCACGTTAACAACTGCATCCTCAAACACAACTCTGCCTCTGACCACAAGTCGTGGTGGCTCTTCAGGTCGCATGGGTGCTAAGCCTTGCATAGCCTGGGCATTTTTTCAGATCGATAAGGATGACCCAACTCGTGTTTTCTGTAACATTTGTCAGCAAAAGCAAAGTAGAGGCCTAAAAAAACATAGTTTGAGTACTTCATGCATGAACCGGCACATGTATATGAAGCATAAGTTGCAGTGGGAAGCACACTGTGCAACAATGCGACCTAGCCGGCTGGGGAAACCCCCGTCTGCCACATCTTGTGCATCCGTGGCCTCTTCATCCGCTGTGACTGGGGGGACAGCAGTCATACCTGTTTTGGGACACAGACCTGCCACCTCTTTAGCCGCAACAGCCAGCATGATTGGCAGGTCATCATTTTCTTTGGAGGTGGAAACACCAGCTGGTGTTCAGAGCTGTCCAACATCGATAGCACCACCTTTGGATCAAGGCAACCTAACATGTCCGCCTGCATCTTCCTCACAGACCGGCAGTTTGCCGGGGACACCCTTCTCAACCCCGTCTAAGCACAATAGCCAGCCCTCGGTCCCTCAGATGTGGACAAGTAAAAGACCATTTCCTCCTAGCCATGAGAAAGCTAAGAGGTTGAATTTCACCATCTGCAAGCTCTTGGCTACAGAAATGCTGCCTTTCCGCCTGGTGGACACAGAGGATTTTCGAGACCTTATGTCCGTCGCAGTGCCCCTGTACCAGATGCCCAGTCGGCACTACTTCTCAAAGAAAGGTGTGCCTGCGCTCCACCAGCATGTCGCATGCAACATCACCGCTTCTTTGAGAAACTCTGTGTGTGACAGGGTGCATTTCACCACAGACACTTGGACGAGTAGGCATGGACAGGGGCATTACATGTCGCTGACTGGGCACTGGGTAACTATGGTGACAGCAGGACAAGGGGCTGCTGTCCAAGTCTTGCCGTCCCCACGAGTTGTGCGTCAATCCTCTTTATCTCAATGTTCCTCCACTGCTTCTGCCTCCTCAACCTCCTCTCGGTCCTCCACCTGCACCCAAAGCCTGTCTGGTCATGCCACAAGCAGGGCTCAACATCATCAGGCAGTTTTTACTTTGAAATGTCTGGGAAAAGTGAGTCACACAGCTGAGAAGTTGTGGTAAGCTCTGGAGAACCAGTTTCATGAATGGTTGTCTCCACTGGACCTGAAACCAGGGAAGGCCGTGTGTGACAATGCTGCAAACCTGGGTGCGGCCCTTCGCCGGGGCAATGTCACACATGTGCCTTGTATGGCTCAGGTGTTGAACCTGGTTGTCCAGCAATTTTTAGCCCACTATCCCGTACTAGATGGCCTTCTGCAGAGGGCACAGTCGCTGTGTGCTGACTTCCGCCGTTCGCATCCCGCAGCTCAGCGACTTACATCTCTACAGAAGTCGTTGGGCTTGTCACTTCTCCGGCTAAAATGCGATGTGCCTACTCGGTGGAATTCAACTCTGCACATGTTGCAGCGACTGTGGCAGCACCGACATGCCCTGGTGCAATACGTTCTGACGTATAGCCTGGGACAACAAGATCCAGAGGTGGTGCAAATCACGCTGGAGGAGTGGTCTCAGATCAGGGACCTATGCACACTTCTGTACAGTTTTGAAATAGCGACAAAGATGTTTAATGCTGACGATGCCATCATCAGCATGACTATTCCGGTGATTTTCATGCTGGAGCACATGTTAAACAGAATTCGGAGTCAGGTGGTGGCACAAGAGGAGGTGGAAGAAGTAGAGGAGGAGGAGTTGTATGCGGAAGGGCTAACATCTGCAAGGTCCAGACGGTCGGCAGCACCAAGGCGGCAGGCATGTGAGGGTGGGGGAGATGGTTTTACCAGGGCACATGGTAGCAGCCAAACTAGTGAGGAAGGTGTAGGAGCCCAGGAAGAAGTGGAGGACGAACTGATGGAAGACTCATCAGATGAGGGAGGCCTTGATCACATTTCTGTTGTGCGAGGTTGGGGGGAGAGGGCAGAGGAAGGAAGCATGATTGTTACCTCGCCACCAACACAACAAGGACTTGGTGCTCCTGGATGCGCAAGACACATGAGTGCCTTCTTGCTGCACTACCTGCAACATGACCCTCGAATTGTGAGAATTAGAAATAATCCTGACTACTGGGTTGCCACACTGTTAGATCTCCGGTACAAAAGTACATTTGCAGAAATTATTCCTGCCATAGAAAGAGATGCACGCATGCAGAAGTATCAGCAGAGACTGTTGCAGAATCTTACATGGGCTTTTCCACAAAACACTAGTGGTGCACGTAGTGAATCTCACAGTTCCAACTTGCCAACCGCGGGACCATCGAGTGTTCAGCACTCAAAACGTAACAGAACCACAGTATCTGCTGGTAACATCAATTTTGCGGAATCATTTCACCACTTTTTAAGACCATCCTTTGCAATGCCACAGGAGACAAGAAGTCTGACGCATTGTCAACGCCTAGAAACGATGGTACAGTAGTATCTCCAAGTAAACATTGAAGCCATGACTGTGTCACTGGACCCTTGCTCTTTTTGGGCTTCCAATCTGGATAAATGGCCGGAGCTCGCCACTTACGCCTTGGAGATCTTGTCATGCCCCGCAGCCAGCGTTCTGTCTGAACATGTGTTCAGCGCTGCTGGTGGTGTGCTGACAGATAAGCGCACGCGGCTCTCCACTGATAATGTAGACAGACTGACGTTCATAAAGATGAACAAATCATGGATCTGAAATAACTTTTCTACCCCTGTGTCATCCTGGGGAGAGTAAAAGCTTGATGATTTGTTAAAATCACTTCACCAACCGTTTTAAGCTTTCAAATTACTAATCATGTTTATCTGTATCTTGGCTGGAAAATAATTTGGGCCTTGTAGCAGTGTGCAGTACTGATTCTATTAGGCCATCTATACTAAACTCCGCCAGATTTAAAATTACTATTCATGTTTTTCTGTATCTTGGCTGGAAAATAATTTGAGCCTTGTAGCAGTTTGCAGTACTGATTCTATTAGGCCATCTATACTAAACTCCACCAGCTTTCAAATTAATAATAATTTTTAGCTGCATCTAGCCCGGAAAATAATTTTGGGGCCCATAGATGCGCAAGACACATGAGTGCCTTCTTGCTGCACTACCTGCAACATGACCTTCAGATTGTCAGAATTCGAAATAATCCTGACTACTGGGTTGCCACACTCTTAGTTCCCCCACACTCTTCGATCAACCTTTTCATTTTAATAAAGAACAAAAAAATGGTCATTTTTGAAATTATAAGCATTAGCAGGTTATTAGAAACTGAAATCAAACAGTTTTCAACTCAAAACTTTATTCTAGGTGATGTTACATTTACACATAGGACCCCTTGTTCAAAAGGAGCTTCTGAACTCTCTCGTCCATTGAATTTGTCAGGTTTTGGATGGTTTCTGCTTCAATTGTTTTGCATGAGGACAGAATACCCTCCCAGAGCTCTTGCTTAGATGTGAACTGCCTCCTGCCATCATAGACACTCCTTTTGATGATGCTCCAGAGGTTCTCAATGGGGTTGACGTCAGGGGAGCATGGGGGTCACACCATAAGTTTGTCCCCTTTTATGCCCATATCAGCCAGAGATGCAGATGTGTTATGTGCAGCATGAGACGGTGCATTATCATGCGTGAAAATGATCTTGCTGCGGAATACACGCTTCTTCTTCTTGAACCATGGCAGGAAGTGCTGTTTGAGAAACCCCACATACATTATGGAGTTCATCTTTACCCCTTCAGGGATCCGAAAGGGGCTGACAATCTCTCTCCCCATGATTCCAGCCCAAAACATTTCTCCACCTACTCCTTGTTGGCGCCGTAGCCATGTTTGCATGGGGTGTCCATCAACCAGCCATCCTCCACTCCATCCATCTGGACCATCGAGCGTTGCACGGCACTCATCGGTGAACAAAACAGTTTTGAAGTCAGTCTTCATGTATTGTTTGGCCCACTGGAGCCGTTTCTGCTTGTGTATAGTGGATAGAGGAGGTCGACAGGATGGCTTACACACAGCTGCAAACCTCTGAAGGACCCTGCATCTTGTTGCTCGGGGGACGTTGGAGGCACCAGCAGCTTCAAAAACTTGTCTGCTGCTATGACAAGGTTTTTTTGCCACTGCTCTTTTAACCTGACGTAATTGCCTGTAGGAAAGAGTCCTCAATTTTCCCTTATCAGCACACACACGTGTGTACTGTGAATTAGCTACATACTTCTTGAATGTGCGATGATCAGGATGAAGTGTCTTGGCAATGTTGATTGCAGTCATGCCTTGACCTAAACACTCCACAATTTGTTGCTTCTCAGCAGCCGACACATCCTTTTTCTTTCCCATTTTGGCAGAAAATGTAGGCTGCTTAATAACGTGGGACAGCCTTCTTAAGTAGTCTTGCCTTTCATTGGACACACCTGCCAAACTAATTAGCACAGGTGTCTGCAATTGCTTACAGTGATATAAAGAGCCCTGACACACATCACCATCATTGAGTTTAACTGACAAACAAAAAAATTCTTACCTTATCACTCCTAAACACTTTTTGCATAATAATTTGGAGCACAGTGTACATGTGCTTTTCCACAAAACACCAGTGGTTCAAGTAGTGAATCTTACAGTTCTAACTTGCCAACCGTGGTCTGTATGGAGTTGTTCAATAAAGGGCCCAAAATTAAGAAAAAATAGATGGGAGAGGTCTCTATGAATACGAATTCCTAAGTATTTGATACCCTGTGAGGGCCAGGCAAAGGGAAAGTTGGACTGGATGGAATCCTGTATGGTTTTGGGGAGGGAGACATCGAGGGCCTCAGACTTCGCTGCATTGATTTTAAAATTTGACCATGTAACAAAGTGATCTATTTCTGCCATAACAGCAGGGATGGATATATGTGATTGAGTGATATATACTAGGACATCATCAGCAAATGCAGAGCACTTGTACTCGGTGCCTCCCACCTCAATCCACCTAATATTGGGGTTATGGCGAATTGATGAGAGCAGGTGCTCCGTCACTAGGATGTATAAGAGAGGGGACAGAGGACATCCCTGCTTTGTCCCATTGGTGATTATGAAAGGTGATGAAAATGTTCCATTTATCTTCAGCCTAGGTGACGTATTGCGATACAGGGCCGTGATTTTGCCTATAAAAGGTTCCCCAAGACCCCTACCCCAAGCTTTTTAAGAGAATAATATATGGCGTGCCAGGAGACTCTATGGAATGCTTTCTCAGCATCCAACGAGAGTATCTAATTACAAATTTTTAACTGCATCTAGCCCAGGAAATACTTTGTGCCTTGTAGCAGTGTCTGCTAGTCAGCGGATTATCCCAGCTGTTAAGCAAACTACACCACCTGTAGTTTGGACACTTAATTTTTTTAAAGGAAATGGTTCAGGCCCCCGGGTCACTCAGTGAAGAGCATCGGGGAGGCACCCCAAGGTACAGGGGCAGGGACTGGCGGCAGGATGCCTTGCGGTGGACCGCCAAGCTCGATCCTTATAAAAGCTTTTTAACTGCAGCAGCTTTAGTGGACGCCACTGGAGCAGAAATTACGCTGCTACTGGCTTGAGACTTCCCCTCCAATAGATCCTTGTAAAAGGAATTAAAGTGTACTCATTCAAAATAGAGAGACAATTTAAATTAAAAAGATTAGACCAGCCTCCACCGCAGGGGGGGCTCGCTCGACCCACCAGCTGACAGGCACCAGTATTGGGAGAGGGGGGCTGGCCATCAGGGTCCACCGCGGCTCTGGCACAAACCCGGCGACATGGAGGTCGCACGGGCAGGAAAGGACTGGCCTTGTCGGCTTCGCACTTTTTTGGTTTTAGAAGGGCATGACATGCCTATATCTGTGTCTCCCCCTCCTTTTACTCCTCCACCTCTTTTCTTTTCGCATGACTATATGTACTTGTCACTTTTCCATGTGTTAGTTGTGTCTTCTGAGCAGTTTGTCAGCTTTTGGACACCTTTGAAGGTGTTTTCTATGTGTTTCTATGTGTTTTTGTTTGTCTGCCATTGGTTTTAATGGTGTTCGAAGGTGTTCGACGAACAGTTCGACGAACAGCTCGGCGAACATACGGGTGTTCGACGAACCGAACCAAACTCGAACACTATGGGGGTGGCTCAACACTAATCCTGACGTCTCTTGTCTGCGAGTCTTTCCATCTGTTCAGAGGACTTGTGATGTGATCTTGGTGTCCTCCCCGATCTTAGAAAAACCATTGATGAGGGATTCTGTGGCAGTAATTTTGCAGGTAGTGTAAACGGAACGGAATATTGAGTTGTTGACTATAGACAACAAAAAAACAGAGATTTGGCAGAGACTTGATTTTTGTATGAGGCCCAAGGCAGGAGTTCGGACCAGTCACTGTGATGGGCATTTATGAAGTGCCGCAGGAAGTTGGTCAAGATCTGATTGACACGCTCTACCTGCCCATTGGATTGAAGATGGAAGGCTGAAGAGAAATCCAGAGCAACATTCAGTAATTTGTGGGTGGCCCTTCAGAAGTGAGAAGTAAACTGGTTCCTCTATCCAAGACAATATGGAGTGATAGACCATGGAGACGGAAAATATGAAGAATAAACTTCTTTGCGAGCACTGGAGCAGATGGGAGACTGGACGGTGGACTAAAATGGGCCATCTTGGAGAAGCGAATCATAACCACCAAAATGATGGTGCATCGGGCTGACACTGTAAAGTCAATGATGAAATCCATTGCAATATGCTTCCAGGGAGCAGATAGTATGGGCAAATCAAGCAGCCGACCGGTCGGAAGCAGCTTCAGAGTTTTCCACTGGGCACAAAAGGGACAGGCAGAGACGATATCGGGAATATCTTTGCCCAGGGTCAGACACCAATAATGTCGGGAGATAAGGAGAGCCATTTTCTTCTGTCTGGCAAGGCCAGCCAACTTAAATGACTGATCCCACAGAAGAACCTACTTCCTATCTGTTTTAGCAACATAAATCTTTCCAAAAGGGAACCTAGACAAATCCAACGGAGCGACCATAAAAATTTTGGAGGGCTCAATGATGTGTTAAGGCTCCTCCTCCTGGTCAGAAGACAGGAAAGATCTAGAATGCGCCTGCGTTGACGTTCTTATCAGCTGGCTGGAAATGGAGAATAAAGTTGAAGCGGGCAAAGAACAGAGACCACTTGGCCTGCCGTGGATTAAGCCGCTGTGCTGACTGCAGATAGGCTGGATTCTTATGGTCAGTGTAGATAACCACTGGATGCATCGCTCCTTCAAGCAAAAATCACCATTCCTCCACAGCCCGTTTTATTGCTAACAGGTCTCAATTGCCTATACAATTGTTGCGTTGTGGAGCAGAGAAAATTTTGGAAAAGATTATGCAGGTCACCATCCAACTGGAAGAAGACTTCTGAGTAAGAATGGCTCCATCCCCTGAAGTAGAAGCATCCACCTCCAGAAAGAACTGCTTGTTATTGTCAGAACAATGTAGCACAGGAGCTGAGGAGAAGGCCTGTTTTAAAGACACAAAGGCGCTCTCTGCCTCTGGAGTTACACACAGTGTCACGCACAGTGTAGGAAAGACAAAGTGCGACACGAAGGGATGAGGAGAAGAGAGCCCAGACAGTAGGGAAAGGGGGAAGTAGAGACCTCCTAGGCTGATCTGCAATCACACTGTCTACCCCTACCGTCCCTATATTGGTTCCTCACCAATCGCCCCACAGGAACCTATCCCCTTATTTCCTTAGCGCTTGGCCCTAGATAGGGAAGGGGGGGCTGAGTGCTAGTCGATCCCCACTGACAACTAACGACAACAAGGGGAGACAGACATGGGGAAGTAGCTTAGCTTAAGTCAACTTCAGAGAGATGGCACACACGTCCTCTTAGCACCAGAGAGGAAGTAAGAACTGCACTTGCTCCAAGCCTTCACAAGGGGTTATGTGAATATCACTAGCGCCTCCCTATTGTAAAGTGAAGGCATTTAAACACCCAGGTCAGGGTGTTAATTAGCAAGAGGAGGGTAGCCGCTGGGTCCTAGAGTGAGACAGATCTAAGAAAATGTCTGTAATGCCAAACGAAGAGATCTCCTGCAACTAACTGCAGGGCGACTGTCTGTCACATCTGACACACCCATGACAATATGTTAGGATTGGCTTCCTTGCAAGTCAGGGCAGAAATAGGAGCAGTCCAAGAGGAGAAATGCAGAATGAACTGGCGGTAGTAATTTGCGAATCTGAAAATTCAGTCTCGGAGATTATGTACCCAAGAAATGGAAGAGAGGTCTTCTCGAAGATGCACTTTTAAATTGTGAGGGCAGATCGGCAGAGAACACCAACATATCTTCTAAGTAGAATACCACACATGTGTAGAGAAGGTCCCGGAAGATGTCTATCACGAGTTCTTGAAAGACTGCAAGGGAATTACAGAGTCCAAACGGCATTACCCGATACTCGTAATGGTCATCTCGGGTATTAAAGACAGACTTCCATTCATCTCCTTAACATATTAGGATCAGGTTGTATTCTCCCCAAAGGTCGAGCTTCGTGAAATCTCTGGAACCTTTAAGACTATCAACACCTCATAAATGAGAGGAAGAGGATTTTTATTTTTGATCGTAATTTGGTTAAGACCCCTGTAATCGATCCAGGGTGGAAGTGAATGGTCCTTTTTATTCACAAAGAAGAATCTTGCTCCAGCCGGATAGGAAGACTTCCAGACAAATCCCATGGGAAGATTCTCTTTAATATACTCAGACATGGCTTGGATCTCAGACTGCGACGGGGAATAGATTCGGCCTCATAGAGGGGAAGCGCCTGGTAGAAGGTCGATAGGACAGTCATATGGCCTATGGGGTGGTAGTCTCTCAGCCCCCCTTTTATCAAAGACAGTGTACATCCAATATGCAGTAGGCAAGTGTGAAGACCTGGGGTCTTTCATGCGCGTAACGCTACTCAGACAACACAGGGTGAGGGTAAAACAGTGTGGCAATACTTTATTGAACCACAAAGAGGACAATGAACACATAGAACGGTCCCAGCAAATACCCAAGATGGTACAACATTACACAGTCTCGCCCTTCCACCCGTCTGGATAGAACAACTGCGACTTTGGGACTTCCAGGGCTAACTACCTCATCCAGTGGCCCTCCGCTTTTGGCAGGCCCCCACAGAGAGGAGGTAATGACAACCTTAGGAAGCTAGCAGTCCATCGAGGTACAAGGCCAGGACACACGAGGGTCCCACTCTGGCCTCTCCGAGAGTTTCCATGGGGCCAGATGACCAGCGGGTTACAATCTGGCTTCTCCAAATGTCTCCATGAGTTCCAGGCAACTGGTGAGTCGCTCCTGGCAACCCTAAACAACATATCCATGGGGCCTGGTGACTTCCTCGTCCCACTCTGGTATCCCCAAAATGTATCCATGTCTCTCTGATGGTCAATGGAACAGATCCATATCTTTCCAGTAAGGGCAGTAGCCTTAGGCTAGAATCATATAGAATCCAAATCTGTGTCTCTTTGGGTAATGGCATGAAATCCATCTATTGTCCTGAAGGATGTCTCTCATTCTCCTTGTAAAGTCTTTCTGACTCTGACCCAAGTCTCTTTTCAGCAGGATAGAGAAACCCTTTTTCTATTTACATATAAAAGTCATCAGTCACAGGTCGGGGTTAGGGAGGGCATTACGCACATAGTTCAGCTCGCATTGTTTGAGCTAATCTATTTACATAGTTGGTATCACAGGGGCTATTGTAAATAAACATCTAGCTGACTTTTAGTACAATTTGTCATTAGCATAGTAAACATGATTGTTTCCAAACGAATAGAATTCAATGTTGCGGGATATACAAATACTGGTCTGTGTTAATCAACTAAAGAAGAACACAGGTTAAAAAGTCAACATAAAAATAAAGGTTTACTACTCTTGCCATCAGAAAGTATGTCTGGCATAATTAAGATTCTATGCTGTATCGTCACAGCAAGCCAAGTAAAATAGATGGAGAAGCCGGAGGTCAAGCAGGATGAATGGGAACTTGACAGCTTTCAAAGCACTCTTGTCCCCAACCGAGTGCTTCTCTGGATTTACAATACAAGACAGGTTCATGTTTCCGCAGCCATCGCAGATGTAGAAGCAGAGGGTGAGACAGACCGACAGCACATAGAGATTAATTTTCTCTTAGTGTAGCATCCTTCTCAAAATTCCACAGTCTCGGTCACAAAAAAAGATGGTTCTGGAAATAGGTTTTCCATCCACTAAAGAAACCACCAACGGTTTCGGAAGACATTGGATCAGAATTTCATACCGCTCCACAATGGCCTGTTGAATGAGGCTACTTGTGGAACCAGAGTTGAGGTAGGCCTATTTGACAAAAAGAATGCTACCAATGGGCACCGACACTGACAGAGTTAGTGATGGAGAGGGCGTTATTCTCGCCCATGGACTCTGGAGAAGGTGCCGGAGCTGAGGCTTTCTGCATGACTGGTCTTTGAAAGGTAGAAGCCAGGTGTACAGGTTTTTTCTTGCAGGTCACCTCCTTGGAACGCTCCTGAAACCTGATGTCTATCCGTGTTGCCAGAGACACCAGATCATCCAGTGAGCAGAGTATAACACGACCAGCTGGCTCATCCTTAATTCGTCAAGAAAGGCCATCCCAGAAGATGGCTACCAGAGCCTCATTATCCCAGGAGAGTTCAGACGATGGTGCAGAAATGTACAGTGTACTGGCCCACTGGGAGGTATCCCTGGCCCAGTCGGAGGAGAGAAGATGCTGCTGAGGAAGCACAGTCGAGCTCATTGAAGACCTTATGGAAGGCTTCTAGAAAAGACTGGAGGTTTGACACAAGAGGATCCCCACTTTCCCATAGGAGGTTGAGCCACACCAGAACTTTGCCAATGAGATGGGTTATGATGAAGGCCACTTTGGCCCAATCAGAAACAAACTGATGAGCCAAGAGTTCGAAGTGCGGCGGGCGCTGATTAATGAACCCCCAATAAAGAGCAGGGTCATCGCCATAACGTGGTAGACAGACAGACGGGGTCTGGGACTGGGTACATAGCTGGCAGGCTGGTGAGTTGTTGCAGCTTGGGTGGGGGCGGATGCTGCCGGAGTTGTCAGTGTGTCTGGATGGATGTTTATTGTCTGCAAGTAGGATCTTATCCTATTGGTCTTTCTGGTAGGAGACCTCCTGGAACAGGTCAGAGATAGAGGAAGCCTGATAGGTAGTGGCTTGTCCTGTGAAAACTTGTAGTGAACTGGGTGGGTGTTGAAACCGCTGTGCCAAGACCCAAGGAAAGCCTAGAGGGGTGTGACTAAGTAACACACCAAGGGTGACCCCGGATGCACAGTAACTGACTGTGCCACAGTTCAAGGAGAGCTCCCGGAGGCGGAACCATGTGCTACACCAGGACTGACCTCGGGTACACGGCATCTGACCCCTAAGGGACAAGTAGCTGAAACTGCCTGGTAGGAGAGTAAAGTTGGTACAGGCAGGCACTGCAGGAACACAGGAGCAACAGATGCAGATGGTTCCTGCTTATATACAGACAGGCAAGACTGGAGCCGGCTGATATATAGACTGGCACGGCAATTGTCGATGGGTCCGACTGATATGCAGATTGGCACGGCAGGTGCAGGCGGGTCCGGCAGATATACTGATGGGCACTGCAGGTGCGGATGGGACCGGCAGGTACGTAGGCAGGCGGGCACGGCTGATATACAGGCAAGAAAGTGAGCTGGAAGATATAACTGTAACACAGACAGGCTTGGAAGACGTGGATATACAGGACAGGTTACTGAGATACATGCACATGGGACCTGAGAACTAGCAAGCGTGTTTGGGAACAGACTAAAAATATTGCACAGGCACCTCCATGCAGGTTGAGGTGCCTTAAATAGTAAGTGTCTCCCGGCCATTGGCAGGGGACACTTTAGGATGGTGCACACTGCCCCTTTAAGAAGGAAGGAGTGCTCCATAAGCACAGTGCCCGTGGATCTGTGCACCATGCGTGTACCCTGGATAGCAATAAAGAAGGAAGGAGAAGGAGCAGGACGGAGGCATGACAGTGGGAGGGAGGCAGCGTGCAGGGATGCTGGTACTACAGGTTCCTAGTTTCAGTCCATCTCTTGTAATCTATCAAAGTGCATGCTTGTTTTGACTCTCCTGTTATAGACCAGACTTGTTCACTCATTTTGTCTGACCTCTCCGCTCCTGACCCCAGCTTCATATTTTGATCCTTTGCTGCCCTCGCACTTCTTGTTGTGCCTCTGTCCTTTTGGTCAGCTGCTGCAGGTTTGGGGACTTCTTTGGAGTGGTACCTGGTGACTGTTCAAATGGCCCAAGCCTATTCTCACCATCAGAGGCTCTAGTAAACACCAGGTAGTCACTTAGTTACACCCCTCCAGGGTAAACCCAGCCAGTGACACTGTGGGTCCAAACTCATCATCATCACACTTACATTTCCTATAGCGGCAATGTGGATTTCCACTGTTGATGGTACCACCCCTGGGGAGACAGTATAAAGAGGGGGCAGCTTGGGGGGACAGTATGAGGGCACAGTCTAGAGGTGACAGAGGAAATGTAAGGAGGGGGAACAGTACTGAAAGGGGGCATCACGGGTGGGACACTTAATATAGGGACAGTGTGGTGGTTATAGCTAGTAAGGGCTGACAGTGTGGTGGTTATAACTAACTAGGGTGTACAGTATGGCAGTTATAGCTAATATGAGTGGACAGTGTGGAAGTTATAGCTTATAAGGGTGGATATTGTGGAATTAATATCTAATAAGTGTGGAAAGATTCAAGGTTATAGCTACTCAGGATGGACAGCGTGGCAGTTACAGATAATCCGGATAGACAGTGTGTAGTTTGCATCTAGTAAAGTTAGTCTGTGTGGCGGTTATAGCTAAACAGGATGGACAGTGTAACAGTTATAATTAGAGATGAGCGTTGTTCGACTCGAACTGTTCGCCAATCTCAAATTCGAGCTGTTTTGGGTGGTGTTCGAGCCGTTCGGCGAACACGAACAATTTGAAAAAAATTCGGCTATTCGAGGTTATGTTCGATAACTGTTTGTGCACCAAAATCATAACTGGATTTTTTCTCAGTAATGATGAAAATTAATGTTAATACGCAGTTTGAGTGTACAGCGGGGCGGGGGGAGGGGCAGGGGATGGATCTCTGCAGGAATAATGAAGATCTCCATTTTTTTTTTCTCTTTCCCGCATTTGCAGTGGGGACGTGCAATCTGTCAGCCTATCAGCAGCGCACACATGGAGCGAAGTGCTTTTTTTCACGCAAGCAAGGGCATGTGTCATTGGCAGTGTATGTCACATGTCCTTGCCCTATAAGACCCAGCCATTTTCCAAGTCGCCACCATTTTCTCACTGCTGCAGCTGCATGTTAGACCGCACCGCTGTTGCTGTGTGCGCTATAACTTGTTAATTTCAAGCCAATTTTCGCACAAATCTACAGATAGCTTGGGAGTAGGGAATAGTTGTGATTGCAGTCCTTTTAAGGACTAGGTTACAGCATATCCTATGACTTTTATTAGGCAGGTCTGTGCTCTTAAATAGATAGGTTGTGGGAGTAAAGACTAATTGTAATTGCAGTCCTTTTCAGGACTAAGTTACATCAGTTCCTATCAGTTTTTGCCAGGCAGGTCTGTGCCAGTGCTGTGCAAGTTTTTTTCACATCATTTGGCTAAATCTAGCAAAGCTAATCCATTTTGGCCTATTGCGGAGTGTGTTAGTCAGTGGAGTAGCCTATCTGTGTTGCAAACTACACCACCTGTGTATAGAATACCATTTTTTTTACTGCACCTAGTGAAGTAAAACCTTTTGGGCATACCATCATTCTATTAGTCCATCTATACTGACATCCATAAGGTTTCAAATTGAATACAATTTTTTTCTGCATCTAGCTCTGAAAAAATATTTGGCCTTCTAGCTATGTGTGGGACTTGTTCTATTAGTCCATCTACACTGACCTCCATCAGGTTGCAAACTGAATATAATTTTTTTCTGCATCTACCTCTGAAAAAATATTTGGGCTTCTAGCTGTGTGTGGGACTTGTTCTATTAGTCCATCTATACTGACCTCCATCAGGTTGCAAATTGAATATAATTTTTTTCTGCATCTAGCTCTGAAAAAATATTTGGCCTTCTAGCAGTGTGTGGGACTTGTTCTATTAGTCCATCTATACTGACCTCCATCAGGTTGCAAATTAAAAATAATTTTAATCTGCATCTAGCTCTGAAAAAATATTTGGCCTTCTAGCAGTGTGTGGGACTTGTTCTATTAGTCCATCTATACTGACCTCCATCAGGTTGCAAATTAAAAAAAAAATTTATCTGCATCTAGCTCTGAAAAAATATTTGGCCTTCTAGCAGTGTGTGGGACTTGTTCTATTAGTCCATCTATACTGACCTCCATCGGGTTGCAAACTGAATATAATTTTTTTCTGCATCTACCTCTGAAAAAATATTTGGCCTTCTAGCTGTGTGTGGGACTTGTTCTATTAGTCCATCTATACTGACCTCCATCAGGCTCCAAATGAAAAATAATTTTTATCTGCATCTAGCTCTGAAACAATATTTGGCCTTCTAGCAGTGTGTGGGACTTGTTCTATTAGTCCATCTATACTGACCTCCATCAGGTTGCAAACTGAATATAATTTTTTTCTGCATCTACCTCTGAAAAAATATTTGGGCTTCTAGCTGTGTGTGGGACTTGTTCTATTAGTCCATCTATACTGACCTCCATCAGGTTGCAAATTGTATATAATATTTTTCTGCATCTAGCTCTGAAAAAATATTTGGCCTTCTAGCAGTGTGTGGGACTTGTTCTATTAGTCCATCTATACTGACCTCCATCAAGTTGCAAACTGAATATAATTTTTTTCTGCATCTACCTCTGAAAAAATATTTGGGCTTCTAGCTGTGTGTGGGACTTGTTCTATTAGTCCATCTCTACTGACCTCCATCAGGTTGCAAATTAAAAATAATTTTTATCTGCATCTAGCTCTGAAAAAATATTTGGCCTTCTAGCAGTGTGTGGGACTTGTTCTATTAGTCCATCTATACTGACCTCCATCAGGTTGCAAACTGAATATAATTTTTTTCTGCATCTACCTCTGAAAAAATATTTGGGCTTCTAGCTGTGTGTGGGACTTGTTCTATGAGTCCATCTATACTGACCTCCATCAGGTTGCAAATTGAATATAATATTTTTCTGCATCTAGCTCTGAAAAAATATTTGGCCTTCTAGCAGTGTGTGGGACTTGTTCTATTAGTCCATCTATACTGACCTCCATCAGGTTGCAAACTGAATATAATTTTTTTCTGCATCTACCTCTGAAAAAATATTTGGGCTTCTAGCTGTGTGTGGGACTTGTTCTATTAGTCCATCTATACTGACCTCCATCAGGTTGCAAATTGAATATAATTTTTTTCTGCATCTAGCTCTGAAAAAATATTTGGCCATCTAGCAGTGTGTGGGACTTGTTCTATTCATCCATCTATAGTGACCTCCATCAGGATGCAAATTCAAAATAATTTTTTGTCTGCATCTAGCTCTGAAAAAATATTTGGCCTTCTAGCAGTGTGTGGGACTTGTTCTATTAGTCCATCTATACTGACCTCCATCAGGTTGCAAACTGAATATAATTTTTTTCTGCATCTACCTCTGAAAAAATATTTGGGCTTCTAGCTGTGTGTGGGACTTGTTCTATTAGTCCATCTATACTGACCTCCAACAGGTTGCAAATTGAATATAATTTTTTTCTGCATCTAGCTCTGAAAAAATATTTGGCCTTCTAGCAGTGTGTGGGACTTGTTCTATTAGTCCATCTATACTGACCTCCATCGGGTTGCAAACTGAATATAATTTTTTTCTGCATCTACCTCTGAAAAAATATTTGGCCTTCTAGCTGTGTGTGGGACTTGTTCTATTAGTCCATCTATACTGACCTCCATCAGGTTCCAAATGAAAAATAATTTTTATCTGCATCTAGCTCTGAAACAATATTTGGCCATCTAGCAGTGTGTGGGACTTGTTCTATTAGTCCATCTATACTGACCTCCATCAGGTTGCAAACTGAATATAATTTTTTTCTGCATCTACCTCTGAAAAAATATTTGGGCTTCTAGCTGTGTGTGGGACTTGTTCTATTAGTCCATCTATACTGACCTCCATCAGGTTGCAAATTGAATATAATATTTTTCTGCATCTAGCTCTGAAAAAATATTTGGCCTTCTAGCAGTGTGTGGGACTTGTTCTATTCATCCATCTATAGTGACCTCCATCAGGATGCAAATTCAAAATAATTTTTTGTCTGCATCTAGCTCTGAAAAAATATTTGGCCTTCTAGCAGTGTGTGGGACTTGTTCTATTAGTCCATCTATACTGACCTCCATCAGGTTGCAAACTGAATATAATTTTTTTCTGCATCTACCTCTGAAAAAATATTTGGGCTTCTAGCTGTGTGTGGGACTTGTTCTATTAGTCCATCTATACTGACCTCCATCAGGTTGCAAATTAAAAATAATTTTTATCTGCATCTAGCTCTGAAAAAATATTTGGCCTTCTAGCAGTGTGTGGGACTTGTTCTATTAGTCCATCTATACTGACCTCCATCAGGTTGCAAACTGAATATAATTTTTTTCTGCATCTACCTCTGAAAAAATATTTGGGCTTCTAGCTGTGTGTGGGACTTGTTCTATTAGTCCATCTATACTGACCTCCATCAGGTTGCAAATTGAATATAATATTTTTCTGCATCTACCTCTGAAAAAATATTTGGGCTTCTAGCTGTGTGTGGGACTTGTTCTATTAGTCCATCTATACTGACCTCCATCAGGTTGCAAATTGAATATAATTTTTTTCTGCATCTAGCTCTGAAAAAATATTTGGCCTTCTAGCAGTGTGTGGGACTTGTTCTATTCGTCCATCTATAGTGACCTCCATCAGGATGCAAATTCAAAATAATTTTTTGCCTGCATCTAGCTCTGAAAAAATATTTGGCCTTCTAGCAGTGTGTGGGACTTGTTCTATTAGTCCATCTATACTGACCTCCATCAGGTTGCAAACTGAATATAATTTTTTTCTGCATCTACCTCTGAAAAAATATTTGGGCTTCTAGCTGTGTGTGGGACTTGTTCTATTAGTCCATCTATACTGACCTCCATCAGGTTGCAAATTAAAAATAATTTTTATCTGCATCTAGCTCTGAAAAAATATTTGGCCTTCTAGCAGTGTGTGGGACTTGTTCTATTAGTCCATCTATACTGACCTCCATCAGGTTGCAAACTGAATATAATTTTTTTCTGCATCTACCTCTGAAAAAATATTTGGGCTTCTAGCTGTGTGTGGGACTTGTTCTATTAGTCCATCTATACTGACCTCCATCAGGTTGCAAATTGAATATAATATTTTTCTGCATCTAGCTCTGAAAAAATATTTGGCCTTCTAGCAGTGTGTGGGACTTGTTCTATTAGTCCATCTATACTGACCTCCATCAGGTTGCAAACTGAATATAATTTTTTTCTGCATCTTCCTCTGAAAAAATATTTGGGCTTCTAGCTGTGTGTGGGACTTGTTCTATTAGTCCATCTATACTGACCTCCATCAGGTTGCAAATTGAATATAATTTTTTTCTGCATCTAGCTCTGAAAAAATATTTGGCCTTCTAGCAGTGTGTGGGACTTGTTCTATTCGTCCATCTATAGTGACCTCCATCAGGATGCAAATTCAAAATAATTTTTTGTCTGCATCTAGCTCTGAAAAAATATTTGGCCTTCTAGCAGTGTGTGGGACTAGTTCTATTAGTCCATTTATACTGACCTCCATCAGGTTGCAAATTAAAAATAATTTTTATCTGCATCTGGCTCTGAAAAATATTTGGCCTTCTAGCAGTGTGTGGGACTTGTTCTATTAGTCCATCTATACTGACCTCCATCAGGTTGCAAATTAAAAATAATTTTTATCTGCATCTAGCTCTGAAAAAATATTTGGCCTTCTAGCAGTGTGTGGGACTTGTTCTATTAGTCCATCTATACTGACCTCCATCAGGTTGCAAACTGAATATAATTTTTTTCTGCATCTACCTCTGAAAAAATATTTGGCCTTCTAGCCGTGTGTGGGACTCATTGTATTAGGCCATCTATACCAAGCTCCACAAGCTTTTAAATTAATAATAATTTTTAGCTGCATCTAGCCCTGAAAATAATTTTTCTTCCCAATAGTGTTAGCAATAGAAATATGGGGCGCGCTCCTGGCTTACAAAAATATACGCTTCATAACAAAAAACACCAGACTAGCGCACTGCATTAATAAGATGGCATCATCGTCTCTCCCAGTGCTAGGCCTAGTACACAAGCTAGCATACCTGTGCCTAATACACAATGTATGGGTCCGTGCTAGCCACTATGCTGAGGGGTCAAACGCTGCTGCAAACGCTTTATAACAATTCAATTGGCAGATTTTCACAGAGCTCTTCCACAACGCCCACCCATCGGGCAACAGTTGCCCACCTTCCCTATGGGATCTAGTGGCGAATAGTTGATGCCATTAATCAGAGCGTCAGTTGCCCCGTCGACGTGGCAAGCATACGGTAAGGCATGGGAAGAGTGGACATGACTAGTAGCAGGCAGACGGGTTGACCAATGTGAACAAGCCAGATCACAAGTCACCATAGAATTTCTCCACCAGCTAATGATGAGGGGCATATCAGGGGCGTCAGCGCAGCGGTGTCTGACCGGAGTAGCATTTCACTTCCAACTACTGAATTGGGGAGATGTGACAAAGATTCATCATCAGACAATCCATAAAAGGGTGGAAAAGGGTCAGCCAAGTCAGGAGTGTAGACGTCCCGTGTCACTAAAACTGATTTCTCACATCATATCTCTAACACCATTAACATGACACTCATAATTTGAAGCAACACTACTGTCTACTGCATTTGTGATCGCCTTCTTCGGGGCGCTATGCATAAGCGAATTAGTCCCTCAATCCAAAATTACCACCAGTGGAGGCTTATTACACCAGGACGTAGTCATAGCCAATAATGCAATACGTCTACGCATACACAAATCGAAAACAGTTCCAGTGGGCAGGGGCACTTGGGTACTTCTACAACCCACAAACGGTACGCTGAGTCGGGTAACAATAGTAAAAACATATCTAAGCATCAGATCACAAAGTAATTTCTTCCTATCACACATTGATGGAACGCCATTATCAAGATACCAGTTCCAAGCTATATTTAATAAATGCATAACATCGGCAGGGAACCACCCCAAAGATTACGGGACACACTCATTCCGCATAGGAGTGGCCACGGAAGCAGCAAGAGCAGGACTGTCAGAAACGGAAGTTCAGAGGATAGGGAGATGGCGATCCACGTGTTTGGCAAGATACATAAGACCGGACTTGTTATCCTAACGTGGTTTGTTTCTTTTACAGGTGACGCTAAGCCAACAGTGTGGGTGATAGGCCACTCGTATATATATTGGGCAGAAAAAAGGGCGAAAGTCCGTCCAGGCGGGAGGAAATTAGAGTTTCATAACACATATTTCAACTGGAGAGGTATTAGAGGCCTGCTATGGCCACAGGTACTAATGGAGGTAATCAAGGTAGGGAGAGAGGCAAGATGTCCGGTCATCTTAGTTATACAGGCCGGGGAAAACAACCTAGGTCATCACAAGAGCGCATAACTAATGGCAGTAATGAAACTAGACACTGAGCGCTTCAGAAAATTTTTCACAAAACTAGCTATAGTATGGTCAGAGATTGTGCCGAAGCGGCATGGCAAGGTGCGCGAGACATCACAGCCATTGAACGAACAAGGCGGGTAATAAATATTCGGATGGCAAAATTTATAAGAGACAGAGGCGGTGTAGTGGTACGACACCGACAACTGGATGAAGATAAAGCAGGCCTCATACGGCCCGACGGTGTTCACTTAATGGATATTGGACTGGACATATTCCTGTCAGGACTCCAGGATGGAGTGGAACAAGCGTTAAGAGCGATGGGTGGGGGTCAGAGTCCTGCATACGAGTACGCACGATTCTCCGTGGCCTGGAAATAGAAAGGACATGTTGGAGAGTTACACTTGTTGACCAAGTTGCCGGAGTGGAGACCCAGGGCAAGCTGCAACAAGCTGCATTATTTTAGAAATAAAATGCCTTTCTAATGGAATGAGTATAAAGAATTAATAAAGCTGTGACCGATCCTCACCCATCCAGTTGTAAGAGTTACATTATTGTATTGTCAAGGAAAGGGGGGCGGTAGGCGGGGCTGATCGTCTGGGTTTGGTTGGGGGTCCCCAGAGTCTGCCTAGGCTAAATGCATTTAAAAATTCATATTAGATACACAGGCGGTGCAGCTTGCTTCGCAGCTGGGCTACTATGCCCAAAGTATTGCCTAGGCTAGATGCAGTTAAAAATTCTACACTGACTAGCAGACGCTGAAGATGTGGAGCAGACCTCTGAGTAAACAGCTCTTCAGACTCAACCATCTGTGTTACCCCAAGCCATAGTGTATGTAGTTTCTTACAGTTAAAAGGGGGGGGGGGCGACCCAACCCACCTGGAATTGACGATGCCAAAGTCACGTAAGACACAGCAAGGGGACTCCAAAAAGAGTCTCCATTTTTTCCCAAAATTGTGGCACAGACACCACTTAACCCTAGAACGCATACCTGGGGCCTCGCAGTCCCGCCCTGTTAATTGTTTTCTATTTTCTGCAAGATTACTTTATTTAGAATTTTGAAACTCTAGGTATTCTTCATGTATATAGTTGTTTGTCATTTGAGTTTGAGTTATTCCATGTTATTTGCACACGGGCCTAAAAGGCCCCAGGTATATGAAAGTGTAGATTTTTATGGTCATGCGTTCTAGGGTTAAGTGGCATCAATTGCCCCACAGTTGCTTAAAACAGTTGGTGAGGTGATATTACCAAATCCTCAAGCTTTTAGTCTCCCAAGGATAACACAGGGTTAGAAAAATCCTTGCGAATCCATGATTTGTTCATCTTTATGAACGTGAGTCTGTCTACATTCTCAGTGGATAGCCGCGTGCGCTTATCTGTCAGCACACCATCAGCAGCGCTGAACACACGTTCAGAGAGAACACTGGCTGCAGGGCATGACAAGATCTCCAAGGCATGAGTGGCGAGCTCCGGCCATTTTTCCAGATTGGAATACCAAAATGAGCAAGGGTCCAGTGACACAGTCATGGCTTCGATGCTCACTTGGAGATACTCCTGCACCATCCTCTCTAGGCATTGACTATGTGTCAGACTTCTTGTCTCCTGTGGCCTTGCAAAGGATGGTCTAAAAAAGTGTTGAAACGATTCCAGAAAATTGCTGTTTCCAGCAGATACTGTGTTACTGTTACGGTTTGAGTGATGAAGACTCGACAGTCCCACGGTTGGCAAGTTAGAACTGTGAGATTCACTTCGTGCACCACTGGTGTTTTGTGGAAAAGCACATGTAAGATTCTGCAACAGCGTCTGCAGATACTCCTGCATGCGTCAATCCCTTTTTATGGCAGGAATTATTTAGGCAAATTTACTTTTGTACCTGGGATCTAAGAGTGTGGCAACCCAGTAGTCGGGATTACTTCGAATTCTGCAATCTGAGGGTCATGTTGCAGATAGTGCAGCAAGAAGGCACTCATGTGTCTTGCGCATCCAGGAGGACCAAGTCCTTGTTGTGTTGGTAGCGAGGTAAGAATCATGCTTCCTTCCTCTGCCCTCTCCCCCCAACCTCGCACAACAGAAATGTGATCAAGGTCTCCCTCATCTGATGAGTCTTCCATGCCCATCGCCAGTTCATCCTCCACTTCTTCCTCAGCTCCTGCACCTTCCTCAACAGTTTGGCTGCTACCATGCGCCCTGGTTAATCCCTCTCACCCACCCTCCCATGCCTGCCGCCTTGGTGCTGCCAACCGTCTGGACCTTGGAGATGTTATCCCTTCCGCATACGACTCCTCCTCTACTTCCTCCACCTCCTCTTGTCCCACCACCTGACTCTGAATTCTGTTTAATGTGAGCTCCAGCATGTAAATCACCGGAATTGTCAAGCTGATAATGGCATCGTCGTCAGTACTAAACATCTTCGTCGCCATTTCAAAACTGTGCAGAAGGGTGTGTGGCGCCCCTGAGGGTTCAGTCGCCACAGAGTTACTGCATCTCACCCAGAGGTGTGGTATCTCACCCTCAGGTTAGGAAGGCGTATGGCTCGGGACCCTAACACCTGCATCCAACACATACCCGCAGTGGAGGTAGGGCGAGATTGCTCCTAAGGGAGAGCACAGTCCCAGGTCCCTAGCTGGTGGGAGGGTCCTATGTAGTGGGTGCTTAGGGTAGCAGCTTAGGGGAGCACATGACAGGGAGAGTATAAATAGGAAGCCATCTTAGAAAGAGCAAGCCAGTCAGAGGAGGAAAAGTGACAGGAGCAGAGGCTCGGCATGAGCTCTGCTCCGGAGGCGGGCCAAGCCTGGGAGGCCCAGGACTGAAGGAGAGAAGAGAGGAGTGGGAGCAGGAAGGCTCCAGGAACCGAAGGGACCCTAGGGCTACGGGCCGTGCAGAAGGCCACCCATACTCCCGCTGCTACCAGGAGGTAGAGGGGTCAGGCCAGATAAGGGGAAGTGGTCCCTCAACTAGAGGAGAAAGAGCAAGGCTTAACTAGAAACCGGAGGCTGCAGCATTTCATGTACTGCAAAAGTCCACACCAGTCTCACTGGTAGCCACATAGGACCCAGGGGACGGAACACAAGTCGCCCGCCAAGGCCCGAGGATACCGGATAGAAGTGTCATTGGGTGTGAGGTGCATGGAGAAGGCCAGAGAAAGGACACACAGAAGGGGGTCCGGCTAAGTACTCCGGAGCTATCTGGGGGTGGACTGAACCCCTCTCTGAGTACACACAGCACGACGGGTGAGATTGCTCTGGTACCTGTAATCTGGACTGCAACAACTGTGAGTAAAGATCTTGGGACTGCATCACACGGACTCTGTGTTTATTACTGACTCCCTGCACTACAACCACCATCATCCACCCACACTGCCCTGAAGCTACTCTCTTCCTGTGGTGAGTAATAATACCATTGCTGTAAAACCACCAGCTTCAGAAGACTGTTCCGCAGCGGCGGCCCCTTTGGCCGCACTCCACAGGTGGCGTAGTCGGACATTATAAAATCCATATATACAAATTACCGATGGATTGACCGCCCTGGGTCACGGACCGGGTCACCGCCACAGTGACTACAACCCCCAGCGTCTACCGGCCCAGCTCAGGGTAAACCACGGCCCAGGGGGCGCGTCAACTTCATAGGTCCCTGATCTGAGACCACTCCTGCAGCGTGATTTGCCCCACCTCTGGATCTCGTTGGACCAGGCTATACGTCAGAAAGTATTGCACCAGGGCTTGTCGGTGCTGCCACAGTCGCTGCAACATGTGCAGAGTTGAATTCCACCGTGTCGGCACATCGCATTTCAGCCGGTGAACTGGCAGGCCCAACGACTTCTGTAGAGATGTAAGTCATTGAGCTGTGGGATGCGAACGGCGGAAGTGAGCACACAGCGTCCGTGCCCTCTGCAGAAGGCCATCTAGTCCGGGATAGTGGGCTAAAAATTTATGGACAACCAGGTTCAACACGTGAGCCATACAAGGCACGTGTGTGACATTGCCCCGGCGAAGGGCTGCACCCAGGTTTGCAGCCTTGTCGAACACGGCCTTCCCTGGTTGCAGGTCCAGTGGAGACAACCATTCATGAAACTGGGTCTCCAGAGCTGACCACAAGTCCTCAGCTGTGTGACTTACATTTCCCAGACATTTCAAAGTAAACACTGATGCCGTTGAGCCCTGCTGCCAGCATAGTAAGGAGGTGTGCAGGATTCCTTCTGCGCAGTTAGAAAGCAGGTGGCATTACCAGACAGGCTTTGGGTGCAGGTGGAGGACCGAGAGGAGGTTGAGGAGGCAGAAGCAGTGGAGGAACTTTGAGATAAAGAAGATTGACGCAAAACTCGTGGGGACGGTAAGACTTGGACAGCAGCCCCTTGTCCTTCTGTCACCATAGTTACCCAGTGCCCAGTCAGCGACATGTAACGCCCCTGTCCATGCCTACTCGTCCAAGTGTCTGTGGTGAAATGCACCCTGTCACACACAGAGTTTCTCAAAGAAGCGGTGATGTTGTGTGCGACATGCTGGTGGAGCACAGGCACACCTTTCTATGAGAAGTAGTGCCGACTGGGCATCTGGTAATGGGGCACTGCGACGGACATAAGGTCTTGAAAATCCACTGTGTCCACAAGGCGGAAAGGCAGCATTTCTGTAGCCAACAGCTTGCAGATGGTGAAATTCAACCTCTTAGCTTTCTCATGGCTTGGAGGAAATGGTCTTTTACTTTTCCGCATCTGAGGGACCGAGGGCTGGCTGTTGTGCTTTGATGGGGTTGAGTAGGGTGTCCCCGGCAAACTGCCGGTCTGTGAGGAAGATGCAGGCGGACATGTTAGGTTGCCTTGATCCAAAGGTGGTGCTCTCAATGTCAGAGAGCGCTCAACACCAGCAGGTGTTTCCACTTCCCAATGAACTGCCGACCTGCCAATCACACTGGCTGTTGCAAGTAAAGAGGTGGCAGGTCTGCGTCCAAAAACATGTGTGACTGCTGTCCACCCAGTCACAGAGGATGAAGAGGCCGCGGATGCACAAGATGGGGCAGACGGTGGTTGGCCCAGCCTGCTAGGCCGCATTGAAGCACAGTGAGCTTCCCACTGCAACTTATGCTTCATATCCATGTGACGGTACATGCATGAAGTACTCAAACTATGGATTTTTTTGCCTCTACTTAGCTTTTGGTGACAAATATTACAGATAACACGAGTTGAGTCATCCTTATTGATCTGAATAAATGCCCAGGCTATGCAAGGCTTAAAGCCCATGCGACCTGAAGAGCCACTACGACTTGTGGTCAGAGGCAGAGTTGTGGTTGAGGATGCAGTTGTTGACGTGCTTCCAGTACTCCGTCTCTGTCCAGGAAGGCGCAACCTAACCTCGTCGTCAATAGCATCTGTGACGCCCCGCTGCGCTTGGTATCACAGATCCTAGAAGAGTGTATTGATGGAATCCTCCACAAGATGCCCCCATAAACATTCACACATCTCCACCTTTCACCTCAGACCAGCAGAGGGAGCCGGTAGGGATATAAATAGGGAAGGTGGAGATAGGCAGTTCAGTTCCTCTGAAGAGTTCCTGCAGTAGAGAAGCCTAAGAGAGGTCAGTCTGCAGTGGAGCTCAGTCTAGTCTAGAGAACTCAGTTAATAGTTCAGCAGTGGAGCACAAGGCTCCTGCTAGCTAGATTCAGGGAGCCCAGATAGAGCTTAAGGTGTGCCGGCGCCATAAGATCGGTGAAGCGCGGCAAGCTGCCGTTAGTGTGTATAGCCTAGTGAGGGCCCGAGTAGGCCAAAGGCGAGTGGCGAGTTAGTTCATAAGGGGCAGAGGAGCTTAACCAGCTCACCCCGAAGCATTTACCGGACACCGGATCCGAGCTTACCGGGATCTCTATGACCCAGTAAGGCATAACGGGAATCCCTGGAGAACTACAAGTCCCAGGATCGCTAAGGTGCTGATACGTAACAGAGCCAGGAGACGCTTAGGCCCCGCATACTGGGAGCGTGAACTCCAAGAGAAGGCCCAACCACAAGGTCAACCAGCGCAGGACAGAGACAAAGTTAGGCCTAGCTCCAGGCAGGTCAGAAACTTACTACGCAGAGGCAAGAAACAGGAGGCCCTACACACGCTCATTGGGGAGAATCCTGATATGCACCCTTCACCCTACAGTGCTCCGGGATGTGCCTGAATTTCCTCCAGTAAAAGGTACTGAAGTGACTACCGTGTCCGTTCCCGTTCTTGCTCTGACCCAGCTGGGTCTCGCCTGTCCTGCATTCCCCCTGCATACGCTGCCCTGAGACCTAGCTCCACCAGGGGGGAGCTATACCATCGAGCTGCCTTATCACGGGCCTCAGTGGACTGCTGCAGCGCTGGTGCTTCTCACCAGATACCACAGGTGGCATCACGAACTCTTACAAAATTAACAATTATCCCCCCTTTTAAAGAGTGACCCCAGGGTACTGGCCAGGGAGCCGACCACCGCGACATCCCCAAGGCCAGGCAAAGGCCCGGGTGACCTCATCGACTGGCTGACTGTGGGTTGACAGTAAGTGGGATCTCAAACCTTGTCATCATCACCCTGTGTGTTATCACACCCGTCGTCCTCAAAGCCAACCTCTTCCTGCCCTGACCGAAAAGTCAAGTTGTCGCTCCAATCAGGTATTTGAGTCTCATCATCGTCTTCATCATTGTCTCCACCAACAGGAGTTACAGTTTGGGAACGAGGGTCTACATTATGCTCAGAACCTTCTTCATCAGGTCCTAGATCCGACTTATAAAGATTCTGGGCATCAGTGCAGATCATTTCCTCATCTGGATTAACAGAAGCTCTGGAGCAGACCTCCATTTCCCAGGCTATAGTATGAGTAAACAGCTCTGCAGACTCAACCATCTGTGTTACCCCATACTCAGACGGGCAGCTGGAGACATGGGAGCTGTGAGGAAGCAAGTGCGATTGGGGTGACACCTCTGAGGACTGGAGTATTTGTGATGTTGAAATTGAGGTGGAGGAGAGCCCACTTGAAGGAGGACTTGATATCCGCTGAATCACCTGCTGTTTTTGTGCCTCATCTGGAATTTGAAGCGATGGGCGTGTCCGTAACAAAGGGATCGTATCACATTGTCCACAAAAAGAAGTCGACATGTTAGTTTGGCTGGAAGATGGTCTTTCTTCTGCAGATGTTACTCCCCCCCAACGCGGGGGGGCTCGACCCACCAGCGGACAGGCACCAGTATTGGGAGAGGGGACCTGGCCGTCAGGGTCCACCGGGGCTCTGGCACAAACCCGGCGACACGGAGGTGGCACGGGCAGGAACGGACTGGCCGTGTCGGCTTCTCACTTTTTGGATTTTAGAAGGGCATGACATGCCTATATCTGTGTCTCCCCCTCCTTTTACTCCTCCACCTCTTTTCTTTTCGCATGACTATATGTAATTGTCACTTTTCCATGTGTTAGTTATGTCTTCTGAGCAGTTTGTCAGCTTTTGGACACCTTTGAAGGTGTTTTCTATGTGTTTCTATGTGTTTTTGTTTGCCTGCCATTGGTTTAACGGTGTTCGAAGGTGTTCGACGAACCGAACTGAACTCGAACACTACGGGGGTGGCTCAACACTAGTTATAATAAATGAGGGTAAGCAGTGAGAAGGTTATATCTAATAAGTGCGGGCAGTATGGAGGTTATAGTTAATCAAGGTGGACAGTGTAGCAGTTATAGCTCATTGGGACAGACAATATAGTGGTTATAGCTAGTAAGAGTGAACACAGTGGCAGATATAACTAATTAACGTGGACTTAACACCCCAGCATTGCCACAGGTTGATCGCCTACATGCCACGCCGCATTTATGCAGTAATTCATGCAAAAGGAGCCCCGACCAAGTATTGAGTGCATTTACTGAACATAAATTTCAGTAGGCCAACATTTCGGATTTTAAAATCATTTTTCAAGCTGTTGTTATAAAGTATTCTAATTTACTGAGATAATGACTTGTGTTTTCATTGGCTGTAAGCCATAATCATCAACATTAACAGAAATAAACACTTGAAATAGATCACTCTGTCTGTAATGACTCTATATAACACATGAGTTTCATTTTTTGTATTGAAGAGCTGAAATAAATTAACTATTTGATGATATTATAATTTTGTGAGAAGCACCTGTAGCTATAGTTCATAATGGGTTATAATGTGAAGGAAATACTGTAAAGCAGAGCATGGTATGGAGGCCATATATCATAAAAAGGACAGTGTATAGATCATACTTTGTGCAGGGAGCACAGTGAGATGCAATAATTTATTCAGGGGCACAGTGTAGCTCAGATATTTTTATTCAGATACATTATAATGGCACTGTTTTTTAAGGGCACTGTATCGGGTTGTGCTGTAGAAAACTGGAGAAAACGGAAGTCTGCAGAGATGAACTGTAGATGTGAAAAGCCATCATGGTGTCTGCACAAGATGGAGGAGAAAATAAATAGAACGACTCCAATCAATTAAGATGTTAGCTGCAAGGTACATAGACATAAATATTTATCTGTGATTCTACATCTTGGCACGAGCACTGCCAACTAACTGCAAATGAGACTGTAAAGGGAGCTCCAATTCTCCCACTCACTCATCCACTCGCCTATGACAATTGGCTAATAGTGAGCTAAGTGCACCTCACAGCCAGTTCACACATCCACACCACATTTTTTGCAGCCACCACCCGCCTTTTTAAGTTGCTAGTGGGACACCTGCATAATGTAATACACTAGCACACATGCTGCCCAGTTTTCTTAAGCACCTGACTAGTACACTTCTTGCACTCTGGCATACACAGGGTAACACAACCAGGCCATAAATTTTCTCTTCAAGGTTGTGGGTATGTTTAGTGCAGCAAGGAACAAACTTATTAAAAGTTAGATTAATATACAAAAAGAGGATACCATAGCTGTAGAGAAAGACATGGACTGCACATCCAAAATGTATACATTGATTGCAGCTAAGCAAAAATGTTAAAATCTGAACATGAGGTTCTTAGTTTAACATTCTGATTAGGCTGTATGAGGCCCGCTGCCAAGTTAAGGCAAACCTCTCAATGGATCCCCCATCTTAAAGTTGCAGCACAGTGTGCCAACCACCGCTGCAGAGATAGTGCACCAGCAGGGCAAGTAACTTGGTGCCACATAGAGCCCATGCTGCGAGGGTGCATCCCCATGACTTCAGACCACACCACCCCACAAGTACAGCACCACAGAAATAATGGCTATCACACAGCACCCACACCAAGTGAAAGGAGATAAAAAACTCTCCTTGCACATGTTCTCAAACTGTGAAGTGAGAGCAAAAATAGGCAAAACCCCTATTGCAGTCTCCTACTAATTAAAAACACCTTTGTCAAATAGGAGGAATGATGGCCCAAGTAAAATGAAAAAAAGAGGGGACAGACCATGCTACATACCAAAGCTGTAGAGAAAGAAATGAACTGCACTTCCAAAACTTCTACATGAATCTATTGTGGCTAAGCAAAAGTTTACAAAACTGAATATGAGATCCTTAGTTTAATATTATGATCAGACTGTATGAAGCCCACTGTCATGTCATATCAAACCTCCCAGTGGGTTCCTAAACTTAAAGGTGCGGCACCTTTGCACTAACCACCGCCGCATTGATAGAGCATCGGCAATGGCAAGTGACCTGGTGCTACATATCAAGGGCGGACATATCATTGGTGCAACGTGTACGACTTCACGGGGTCCCCAGAGGTAAGGGGGCCCTTTTCCACCTCCAAAGCAGGTGCAATTTTGCATTTTGATGAACTATTGGACTGCAAAGGGTCCATATATTGTTCTTGCACAGGGGCCTCTTCTATCTGTGTCTCTCAGTGCCACATAGCACCCATGGTGTGAGGCTCAGTCAACAAGAGTACAGTTCTTAATAAAACTACAAAATATGAAAAAATGAAAAGACCGATATAAGCAAAAACAGTATAAAATAAAATAGTTAAATACAGAAACACCTTATAGATTGGTTCTGTAAGAGCTTCTGGTGGAGTAAATCACTAAAGAAAATATGGGCAGATCTTCAAAACACGTTGTTTCTCCTGGAGTCTGATGTCGTTTCTCTCTCTTCTGTTGTTCAGGTATTACTATATATAGGGTCTTTTACTGACCATTTACCAGTCCCTCTGCTGAGGTAAGAATATGGTTATTCATTTGCAAAGAAAGACACAATTTAAGTCCTAATTCTTCCTTACGTCATATTTCCCAACAGGAACCTCTCATGAGAATAATAAGACTGGCATGTTTCAAAGCATATTTTTACCATCTTAGCCACATCAAAAATGACTATGATATATCCATAATTTAGGGCAAAAATTAATTTCTGTGGTTTGCACTGCCAAAGACATTGTGTTTGTAGTCACAGAAACAATTAGGTTCCCTTACCACAGATATGTCCATGGTTTTAACAAGAGATTATTATCGATATGGCAGGGAAATATGGCATTTCCATTTCCGCCATGTTGTTCTCTGGTTGAGTGGAGAGTACCAGCCTTCCTGGGGGGCAATTATATTAAATTTTGATATAGCATATACAGAATGGGAGGAATAGAGCTAAGCAACAGTACATGTGAAAAAGACTTAGGTATACTAATAGATCATAGACTGAACATGAGTCAACAGTGTGATGCAGCAGCAAAAAAGGCAAATACAATTCTGGGATGTATTAACAGAAGCATACAGTCTAGATCACGTGAAGTCATTATCGGTCTTTACTCCTCTTTGGTCAGACCTCATCTGGAATACTGTGTACAGTTTTGGGCACCACATTTTAAAAAAGACATAGACAAACTGGAGCAAGTTCAGAGAAGAGCGACCAGAATGGTGACTGGTCTGCAAACCATGTCCTATGAGGAACGGTTGCAGGATTTGGGAATGTTTAGCTTGCAAAAAAGAAGACTGAGAGGAGACTTAATAGCTGTCTACAAATATGTCAAGGGCTGTCACATTGTAGAAGGATCATCTTTATTCTCATTTGCACAAGGAAAGACTAGAAGCAATGGGATGAAACTAAATGGGAGGAGACACAGATTAGATATTAGAAAAAACTTTTTGACAGTTAGGGTGATTAATGAGTGGAACAGGCTGCCACGAGAGGTGGTGAGTTCCCCTTCAATGGACGTCTTCAAACAGAGGCTGGACAGACATCTGTCTGAGATGATTTAGTGAATCCTGCTTTGAGCAGGGGGTTGGACCAGATGACCCAGGAGGTCCCTTCCAACTCTACCATTCTATGATTCTATGATTCTATGATTCTATGCTAACAAGAAAGCACTCAGTTTCTGTTTGCTCTTTCTGAAATTATCAGCAACTTGCTAATTAATTTTTTTACTTGCAGGATATGCTACCAGTTGTCCAGTGAATTTGGATTTATTTCTATAATCAATAACCTAATCCATAACAGTAGATATAAGCAGATAGGTTTCACATGAATTTGAAGACTGAGATTTGAAGAAAGAACACTTTCCTGGCACCATTCCTATACTACCAAAGCATGAAGGAGTTGGCTAATGTCTTCTTGAATGGCTGTGGGTTAGAGATGGGCAAATCTTTTGAAATTCAAATTTGCTGACTTCACAGAATTTCCCCCAAAAATTGGATTATCAGTGTAATAATTTTGCTCCAATCTTAATACTGGAAAGCTTGTAATTGCTCAGAAAATACATGTGTGGGAAAGCAGATAGAGAGAACCCAGATGACCATAAGAGCTTACAATTTACAGGTGAGAAAGAGAGAAACAGAAAGGACCCCACTAACCATAAGCGCTTACACTCTACAACAGAGAGAAGGATGACCCTGCTGGCCATAAGAGCTTACACTCTACTGGAGAGAGAGTAGAGAGGGGACCCCGCTGACCATAAGAACTTGCAGTTTATAGAAAAGATAGACTTACCCAATGACTCATAGCTGCAGGGCATTATGGGGAAGTCTGCACAGCTATGAAAAATGATGGTAGCCTGCTCTCTGATTCTTCAAGAGTGTGTGAAATGTTGCTGGGTAAGTTTTTTTTATTCTGCGATACAAGGATTCATCTGCTCATCTCTACAGTGCGGGCTTCCCCCTAATGCCATGCGCCTATGACATCTAGCGGATTATTATACATTTTACATTGGTGAGCCATTACAAATCAGCAATTCTCAGTGAAGCACAGTTTCTATGGGAGGGCCACTTTCCATCTTTAGAGTTATTGGGTAAGTCTCTCTCCTGTACAGTGTAAGCTCTTATGGTCATCAATATCCTGTCTTTCAATCTTTCTCTTATAGAGTGTAAGCTCTTCTGATCATTAGAGTGTACTCTATCTCTATCCTCATCTCCCCTACTTGTATTTTCTGAGCAATTACAAGCTTTGTAGTATTCAAATTCATTATGTCATTCAAAACTTTTGGAAAATTTCAGCAAAGCTGGGGAATTTGATTTTCCAAACATCTGCGCATCTCTACATAACACATCTTTTAAATACTGTGGTTCCTGTTTGGTCCACAGTCTGATGATTGCTGGTAACAACAACTCCCAGCATCTCAAAAACATACTGAGAGTTTTAGGTTTATGCAATACAATTTTAATAAGGAAATGGGGCTGACTTACTATTGCATTTGATCAATGTACTAAGTTTTGTGATGTACTAATGGCAATTCTTATGCTATATGCAAATGCTGATAATGGTTCTGGTAATGTATTCATGTACTGATGGTTTCTCTGGTACTGAATTCAAGTACTAATGATGCTTCTGGTGGTTTATTCATGTGCTAATGGTGCTTCTGATTTTGTATTCATGTACTGATGGTGGTTAGGGTGATGTATTCATCTACTGATGATGGTTCTGGTGATGTATTCCTGTATTGTTACTTTTTCTAATTCTGGACACATATAGAAATTCATAACGTGTTAGATAACATGATACATGGCTATGTTACCAAAGTATTGTGCTGACTGAAAACATAAGGATTACTACTTCTCTATTTATGTAAAGATGATCAGTTATAAAATTAAGCATTGTAGTTTGTCAAATCCTAACAGTGTGTAATATACTCACTCATCAGGATTCGGCTCTACTTGCTGATTCCAACAGTGATCTCATGTCCACTCATATGAGATTTTCACACTTATAGCCACATGCTAACTAGACTCTAGTTGGCACATGACTGAAATTGCAATTTAGCAGTCTAATGATGATGACTCAAATCACTTAGGCTGCATATAGGAGGTGGCACCAGATTAAATATTTGCAATGAATGCTGGAAACCTAAATTTTCCTCTGCCACATTTGACTGTTGAAGCTAATTACTGGGCTTAAAGACTCATTTTGCAGTGTGTGGAACACTACTGCTATCCACCCCTGTATTTTCAGATAAATTCCCAAACTAGTAGATGAGAAAGTGACAAAAACAAATAAGAAAATGAAAACAAAATGATCTTAATGTAGCAATGATTTATTGAATTAATTCAAATGTGTTTATTTGTTTTGTTGCTTACACCAACAATGTGGTAAATGTTCTGCTTTTTTTCTTGCAAGTTGCTTTCTTATTTGTATATAAGGTCAGGTAAACATGAGCCATTGAGTGTTTCGCATTAAAAGAACAAAAGATATGCACTGTGATTGAGAGTGCTCTGTGATTATGAAGACATTTACCAGCTGGTTGCTTATCCATTGTTCGCCATTTGCCACTATTCATTATCCACTTGTCAAGTGTGCACTTGATTCATGATTAAACTTTCAGATCTTGGACCCAAGCCTTATGACACATTTTTAGTTTATACTAACAGTGAATATTTTCATTAACCTCTTATGGTAAAACAACATTGGGCCTTCAGGAAGCAGTGCATTTTTAAGTTTGTGGTTCATTGCATTCCAAGAATCATACATTTTTATTCAATTTTATTTTGCATATGCTGCTGCAATAGGTCATGTTTTTTTTGCAGTTGGAGATATTTTTATAGTACAATTTTCTTGCTCATATAAAATACTTCAGTGATTAATTTATATACAATTCTGTAGTAGAATGCAATAAATACCTTTAATAACATCCAATGATGACCAAACCCACTGTAGACTTATTGAATTTGTTTAAAATTTCACAAAATACTTCAAGTCTTCTGAGTTGTAAATTTTCAGAATTCGTTTCATGCCAGTCCAACAAAATAATAGCCAGGCAGCCCCCCATTTTACTGAAGTCATATGATCAATAAAGAATAAACAATAAAATTCACGTTCACTTAGCTTGTCACTTGTCACTTTTATTTGCCACTGCAGCTCCCCACTTATCCTCTGCTGTCTTCCATTCTGGCTTCTGTTTCTGATGCAAAACAAATTTCATGACTGATTTTGTGCTAACCTGCCAAATTCTAGTGCACTGCTAGAGATGGATGGATTGTTTGACATTCAAATTTGCCTTCTTCGCCAAATTTTCACGCAAAATTTGATTTTGCAGTGAATAAATTTGATAGACTTTAATACTAAAAATGTAGGGGGTAGCGGAGATATTGAGAGAGAAAGAGACCTCAAGAATAATACATTTTCATTTCAATATGATCTGTCTAATTCACTTACCAGGTGAATCTGAAAATGGAATTCAACTCTTTTGTACATAATACCAGTTCGGCATCCGACTGTGCTCCACTGGGAATCCCTGATCTCCTATAACCTTAGCAAGGTATGATAATCCATTTGATAAACAGGAATGTGATGTTATAGCTGTGGGGCATTATGTAGAAGCCATCTCAGCTGTGCAAATTGACATTAGCCCACTCACAGGTGCTTCACCATTTTGGAATTGGTGCTAGGCTAGTTTCTTTTTCCAAATTGCAAATATAATGTCAAATTGTTGAACTTGTGTGGAGACGCAAATTTCAGGAAATTTGATTCGATCCTCCGCGGATCAATCTGCTCATCTTGGAGAACTATCCGAGGTATAAAAGGAACCATTTCTATTTAAAGTCTGGTTGGTTTATTTCAGTCCTTAAAACCACATCACAAAAAAATTAAATACAGTCTTTGTCCAGCAGCAAGTAAAACATAAAGTAACAAGTCCATACAATAGTGCTGGTTAACCCACCTGACTTAGAGTCCAGCTGCTTAGTTCTTTAGCAAAGGAACACAATCCAGGAGGTCTGCAACCTCCATACATCCAGCATGTGTAAGACAAACAACTCTCAATTTACCCAGTGAATTACACCCAAAGGTTGAGATATAGTGAGCAGCCGTTCAGCTGCTCATAATCAACCTGTCAACATGTCATGGCCGAATAACACTTTTAGTCTTACAGTGGTGGCCAAAAGTATTGGCACCCCTGCAATTCTGTCAGATAATACTCAGTTTCTTCCTGAAAATGATTGCAATCACAAATTCTTTGGTATTATTATCTTCATTTAATTTGTCTTCAATGAAAAAACATAAAAAGAATTGTCCTAAAGACAAATTGGATACAATTCCACACCAAACCTAAAAAAGGGGGTGGACAAAAGTATTGGCACTGTTTGAAAAATCATGTGATGCTTCTCTAATTCATGTAATTAACAGCACCTGTAACTTACCTGTGGCACCTAACAGGTGTTGGCAATAACTAAATCACACTTGCAGCCAGTTAACATGGATTAAAGTTGACTCAACCTCTGTCCTGTGTCCTTGTGTGTACCACATTGAGCATGGAGAAAATAAAGAAGACCAAAGAACTGTCTGAGGACTTGAGAAACCAAATTGTGAGGAAGCATGAGCAATCTCAAGGCTACAAGTCCATCTCCAAAGACCTGAATGTTCCTGTGTCTTCCGTGCGCAGTGTCGTCAAGAAGTTTAAAGCCCATGGCACTGTGGCAAACCTCCCTAGATGTGGACGGAAAAGAAAAATTGACGAGAGATTTCAACGCAAAATTGTGCAGATGGTGGATAAAGAACCTCAACTAACATCCAAACAAATTCAAGCTGCCCTGCAGTCTGACGGTACAACAGTGTCAACCCGTACTATCCGTCTGCGTCTGAATGAAAAAGGACTGTATGGTAGGATACCCAGGAAGACCCCACTTCTTACCCCGAGACATAAAAAAGCCAGGCTGGAGTTTGCCAAAACTTACCTGAGAAAGCCTAAAACGTTTTGGAAGAATGTTCTCTGGTCAGATGAGACAAAAGTAGAGCTTTTTGGGAAACAGCATCAACATAGAGTGCACAGGAAAAAAAAGATGCATTCAAAGAAAAGAACATGGTCCCTACAGTCAAACATGGCGGAGGTTCCCTGATGTTTTGGGTTGCTTTGCTGCCTCTGGCACTGGACTGCTTGACCGTGTGCATGGCATTTTGAAGTCTGAAGACTACCAACAAATTTTGCAGCATAATGTAGGGCTCAGTGTGAGAAAGCTGGGTCTCCCTCAGAGGTCATGGGTCTTCCAGCAGGACAATGACCCAAAACACACTTCCAAAAGCACTATAAAATGGTTTGACAGAAAGCACTGGAGACTTCTAAGGTGGCCAGCAATGAGTCCAGACCTGAATCCAATAGAACACCTGTGGAGAGATCTCAAAATAGCAGTTTGGAGAAGGCACCCTTCAAATATCACGGACCTAGAGCAGTTTGCCAAAGAAGAATGGTCTACCATTCCAGCAGAGCATTGTAAGAAACTCATTGAGGGTTACCGGAAGCGGTTGTTCGCAGTTATTTTGGCTAAAGGTTGTGCAAGCAAGTATTAGGCTGAGGGTGCCAATACTTTTGTCTGGCCCATTTTTGGAGTTTTGTGTGAAATGATCAATGATTTGATTTTTGCTTCATTCTCTTTTGTGTTTTTTCCTTGCAAGCAAATTAAATGAAGATAATAATACCAAAGAATTTGTGATTGCAATCATTTTCAGGAAGAAACTGAGTATTATCTGACAGAATTGCAGGGGTGCCAATACTTTTGGCCGCCACTGTATATGCACTTAAGCATTACTTCAAATTTATCTCCCAACCACTAGGTGTCTAAAAGCCACCTTACATAACTCCCCCCCTCTCAAAAGCCATGGGCTTGGCATCATCTACCATTAGACATGGGATTCTTGAGAGAGCATCGGAATTACCATGTAACTCCCGGCACTATGTTCTACATAGAAGAGGAAATCCTGCAGGGCCATAAACAGCTGGTAACAGAAGCATTTTTCCACTTTTCCTTCCTCATCCACCTGAGTGGGCGATGGTCTGACACTAATTTTAATTCTCGTCCTAAGAGATAGTATTAAAATGTGTCCACCGGCCATTTTATGGCCAAACATTGCTTTTTTACAATGGAATAATTTTTCTCATATGACCACTGTGACAACACAGCATTAGAGATGAGTGGTGTTCGACTCAAACTGTTCGCCAATCTCAAATTTGAGCTTGTTTGGGCGGTGTTCGAGTAGTTTGACGAACTCGAACGATATGCAAAAAAATCGGATGTTCGAGGTTATGTTCCATAACTGTTTATGCACCAAAAGCGTAACTGGATTTTTTCACAGTAATACTGTTAATTAGTGATGAGCGAGCATGCTCGCCACTGCTTGGTACTCGCCCGAGCATCTCAGTACTCGAGATGCTCAGGCGGGAGCTCGTGTCCTCATCCTGCATGTTTGGCACTATTTAGAGCACCAATCATGCAGGGATTGTCTGCTACTCACTGTAATGTCACAGCCATGGTGGTTGTGGCATTACAGTGATTGCCCAAATCGATGGGAACAGTGCTCACAGTGAAACATGAAAAGCCGGCAATTTATCAGCGGCATACATCAGTACCCAACAATTTAGAACAGTAAGAAAAGAGCATCACACATAGATTAGATAGATAGAAACATGTCAGTCACATATATAATAAGTACAGTGACAGTGTTGGTTACTGTACTTGTCATTTAGTGTTAAAATAAAGAATTTCTTAAAAAAAAAATTGGCGTCGGGTTACCCGTAATTTTAGTCTCAAGCGGAGGCTAAGCAGTAGAGATGAGCGGTGTTCGACTCGAACTGTTCGCCAATCTCAAATTCGAGCTGTTTTGGGCGGTGTTTGAGCCGTTCGGCGACCACGAACGATTTAAAAAAAATTCGGCTGTTCGAGGTTATGTTCGATAACTGTTCGTGCACCAAAATCATAACTGGATTTTTCTCAGTAATGATGAAAATTAATGTTAATATGCAGTTTGAGTGTACAGCGGGGTGGGGGGAGGGGCAGGGGATGGATCTCTGCAGAAATAATGAAGATCTCCATTTTTTTTTCTCTTTCCCGCATTTACAGTGGGGAGGTGCAGTCTGTGAGCCTATCAGCAGCGCACACACAGAGCGAAGTGCTTTTTTTCACACAAGCAAGGGCATGTGTCATTGGCAGTGTATGTCACATGTCCTTGCCCTATAAGACCCAGCCATTTTCCCCGTCGCCACCATTTTCTCACTGCTGTAGCTGTGTGTTAGACGGCACCGCTGTTGCTGTGTGCGCTATACTTTGTAAATTTCAAGCCAAATATCGCACAAATCTACAGATAGCTTGGGAGTAGGGAAGAGTTGTGATTGCAGTCTTTTTAAGTACTAGGTTACTTCATTTCCTACGACTTTTATCAGGCAGGTCTGTGCTCTTAAATAGATAGATTGTGGGAGTAAAGACTAATTGTAATTGCAGTCCTTTTCAGGGCTAGGTTACATCAGTTCCTATCACTTTTTGCCAGGCAGGTCTGTGCCAGCGCTGTGCAAGTTTTTTTCACAGCACTTGGCTAAATCTAGCAAAACAAATCCTTTATGGCCTATTGCGGAGTGTGTTAGTCAGTGGAGTAGCCTATATGTGTTGCAAGCTACACCACGTGTGTATAGAATACAAATTTTTTTACTGCACCTAGTGAAGTAAAACCTTTTGGGCATATCATCATTCTATTAGTCCATCTATACTAACCTCACCAGGTTGCAAATTCAATATAATATTTTTCTGCATCGAGCTCTGAAAAAATATTTAGGCTTCTAGCAGTGTGTGGGACTTGTTCTATTAGTCCATCTATACTGACCTCCATCAGGTTGCAAATTCAATCTAATTTTTTTCTGCATCTAGCTCTGAAAAAATATTTAGGCTTCTAGCAGTGTGTGGGACTTGGTCTATTAGTCCATCTATACTAACCTCCACCAGGTTGCAAATTAAAAATATTTTTTATCTGCATCTAGCTCTGAAAAAATATTTAGGCTTCAAGCAGTGTGTGGGACTTGGTCTATTAGTCCATCTATACTAACCTCCACCAGGTTGCAAATTAATAATATATTTTAAATGCATCTAGCTCTGAAAAAATATTTAGAGTTCTAGCAGTGTGTGGGACTTGGTCTATTAGTCCATATATACTAACCTCCACCAGGTTGCAAATTAAAAATATTTTTTATCTGCGTCTAGCTCTGAAAAAATATTTCAGCTTGTAGCAGTGTGTGGGACTTGTTCTATTAGTCCATCTATACTAACCTCCACCAGGTTGCAAATTCAATCTAATTTTTTTCTGCATCTAGCTTTGAAAAAATATTTCAGCTTCTAGCAGTGTGTGGGACATGTTCTATTAGTCCATATATACTAAACTCCACCAGGTTGCAAATTCAATATAATATTTTTCGGCATCTAGCTCTGAAAAAAATATTTAGGCTTCTAGCAGTGTGTGGGACTTGTTCTATTAGTCCATCTATACTGACCTCCATCTGGTTGCAAATTCAATCTAGTTTTTTCTGCATCTAGCTCTGAAAAAATATTTCAGCTTCTAGCAGTGTGTGGGACTTGTTCTATTAGTCCATCAATACTAACCTCCACCAGGTTGCAAATTCAATCAAATTTTTTTCTGCATCTAGCTCTGAAAAAATATTTCAGCTTCTAGCAGTGTGTGGGACTTGTTCTTTTAGTCCATCTATACTAACCTCCACCAGGTGGCAAATTCAATATAATATTTTTCTGCATCTAGTTCTGAAAAAATATTTAGGCTTCTAGCAGTGTGTGGGACTTGTTCTATTAGTCCATCTATACTGACCTCCATCAGGTTGCAAATTCAATCAAATTTTTTTCTGCATCTGGCTCTGAAAAAATATTTCAGCTTCTAGCAGTGTGTGGGACTTGTTCTATTAGTCCATCTATACTAACCTCCACCAGGTTGCAAATCCAATATAATATTTTTCTGCATCTAGCTCTGAAAAATTATTTGAGCTTCTAGCAGTGTGTGGGACTTGGTCTATTAGTCCATCTATACTAACCTCCAACAGGTTGCAAATTAAAAATAATTTTTATCTTCATCTAGCTCTGAAAAAATATTTCAGCTTGTAGCAGAGTGTGGGACTTGTTCTATTAGTCCATCTATACTAACCTCCACGAGGTTGCAAATTCAATATAATATGTTTCTCCATTTAGCTCTGAAAAAATATTTAGGCTTCTAGCAGTGTGTGGGACTTGATCTACTAGTCCATCTATACTGACCTCCATCAGGTTGCAAATTCAATCTAATTTTTTTCTGCATCTAGCTCTGAAAAAATATTTAGGCGTCTAGCAGTGTGTGGGGCTTGGTCTATTAGTCCATATATACTAACCTCCACCAGGTTGCAAATTCAATATAATATTTTTCTGCATCGAGCTCTGAAAAAATATTTAGGCTTCTAGCAGTGTGTGAGACTTGGTCTATTAGTCCATCTATACTAACCTCCACCAGGTTGCAAATTAATAATATATTTTAAATGCATCTAGCTCTGAAAAAATATTTAGGCTTCTAGCAGTGTGTGGGACTTGGTCTATTAGTCCATATATACTAACCTCCACCAGGTTGCAAATTAAAAATATTTTTTATCTGCGTCTAGCTCTGAAAAAATATTTCAGCTTGAAGCATTGTGTGGGACGTGTTCTATTAGTCCATCTATACAAACCTCCACCAGGTTGCAAATTCAATCTAATTTTTTTCTGCATCTAGCTTTGAAAAAATATTTCAGCCTCTAGCAGTGTGTGGGATATGTTCTATTAGTCCATATATACTAACCTCCACCAGGTTGCAAATTCAATATAATATTTTTCTGCATCTAGCTCTGAAAAAATATTTAGGCTTCTAGCAGTGTGTGGGACTTGTTCTATTAGTCCATCTACACTGACCTCCATCAGGTTGCAAATTCAATCTAATTTTTTTCTGTATCTTGCTCTGAAAAAATATTTAGGCTTCTAGCAGTGTGTGGGACTTGATCTATTAGTCCATCTATACCAACCTCCACCAGGTTGCAAATTAAAAACATTTTTTTTCTGCATCTAGCTCTGAAAAAATATTTAGGCTACTAGCAGTGTGTGGGACTTGGTCTATTAGTCCATCTATACTAACCTCCACCAGGTTGCAAATTAATAATATTTTTTAACTGCATCTATTTCTGAAAAAATATTTAGGCTTCTAGCAGTGTGTGGGACTTGGTCTATTAGTCCATATATACTAACCTCCACCAGGTTGCAAATTAAAAATATTTTTTATCTGCGTCTAGCTCTGAAAAAATATTTCAGCTTGCAGCAGTGTGTGGGACTTGTTCTATTAGTCCATCTATACTAACCTCCACCAGGTTGCAAATTCAATCTAATTTTTTTCTGCATCTAGCTTTGTAAAAATATTTCAGCTTCTAGCAGTGTGTGGCACATGTTCTATTAGTCCATCTATACTAACCTCCACTAGGTTGCAAATTCAATATAATATTTTTCGGCATCTAGCTCTGAAAAAATATTTAGGCTTCTAGCAGTGTGTGGGACTTGTTCTATTAGTCCATCTACACTAACCTCCACAAGGTTGCAAATTCAATCTAATTTTTTTCTGCATCTAGCTCTGAAAAAATATTTCAGCTTCTAGCAGTGTGTGGGACTTGTTCTATTAGTCCATCTATACTAACCTGCACCAGGTTGCAAATCCAATATAATATTTTTCTGCATCTAGCTCTGAAAAATTATTTAGGCTTCTAGCGGTGTGTGGAACTTGTTCTATTAGTCCGTCTATACGGACCTGCATCAGGTTGCAAATTCAATCTAATTTTTTTCTGCATCTAGCTCTGAAAAAATATTTCAGCTTCTAGCAGTGTGTGGGACTTGTTCTATTAGTCCATCTATACTAACCTCCACCAGGTTGCAAATCCAATATAATATTTTTCTGCTTCTAGCTCTGAAAAAATATTTAGGCTTCTAGCAGTGTGTGGGACTTGGTCTATTAGTCCATCTATACTATCCTCCACCAGGTTGCAAATTAAAAATAATTTTTATCTGCATCTAGCTCTGAAAAAATATTTCAGCTTGTAGCAGAGTGTGGGATTTGTTCTATTAGTCCATCTATACTAACCTCCACCAGGTTGCAAATTTAAAATATTTTTTATCTCCATCTTGCTCTGAAAAAATATTTGGTCTTCTAGCAGTGTGTGGGACTTGGTCGATTAGTCCATCTATACTAACCTCCACCAGGTTGCAAATTAAAAATATTTTTTATCTGCATCTAGTTCTGAAAAAATATTTCAGCTTGTAGCAGTGTGTGGGACTTGTTCTATTAGTCCATCTATACTAACCTCCACCAGGTTGCAAATTCAATATAATATTTTTCTGCATCTAGCTCTGAAAAAATATTTAGGCTTCTAGCAGTGTGTAGGACTTGTTCTATTAGTCCATCTATACTGACCTCCATCAGGTTGCAAATTCAATCTAATTTTTTTCTGCATCTAGCTCTGAAAAAATATTTCAGCTTCTAGCAGTGTGTGGGAAATGTTCTATTAGTCCATCTATACTAACCTCCACCAGGTTGCAAATTCAATATAATATTTTTCTGCATCTAGCTCTGAAAAAATATTTAGGCTTCTAGCAGTCTGTGGGACTTGGTCTATTAGTCCATCTATACTAACCTCCACCAGGTTGCAAATTAAAAATATTTTTTATCTGCATCTAGCTCTGAAAAAATATTTAGGCTTCTAGCAGTGTGTGGGACTTGGTCTATTATTCCATCTATACTAACCTCCACCAGGTTGCAAATTAAAAATATTTTTTATCTGCATCTAGCTCTGAAAAAATATTTCAGCCTGTAGCAGTGTGTGGCACTTGTTCCATTAGTCCATCTATGCTAACCTCCACCAGGTTGCAAATTCAATCTAATTTTTTTCTGCATCTAACCCAGCCAATACTTTTGGGCTAATACCACATGTTGGCCACTCAGCTCTTCTCGGTTCCCATCCATTGTTTTTTGTGCAAACAACTCCAGAGTTGTCAATTAGTTAACCACCAAAATGAGTGGGAAAAGGCCTGCTGCTGGTGAAAAGGGGAATAGGCGTGTTGGGAAGGGAAAAAAAGGTTGTGTCCGTGGGGTTGGTGTTAAAGCAACAGTAACATCTGCAGAAGAAAGACCATCTTCCAACCAAACTAAGATGTCTACTTCTTTTAGCGGACAATGTGATAAGATCCCTTTCTTACGGCCACGCCAATCGCTACAAATTCCAGATGAGGCACAAAAACAGCAGGTGCTACAACGTATTTCAAGTGCTCCTTTATGTGGGCTCTCCTCCACCTCAACTTCAACATCACAAATACTCCAGTCCTCAGAGGTGTCAGCCCAATCGCACTTGCTTCCTCACAGCTCCCAAGTCTCCAGCTGCCCCTCTGAGTATGGGGTAGAACAGATGGTTGAGTCTGCAGAGCTGTTTACTCATACTATTGTCTGGGAATCAGAGGTCGGCTCTAGAGCTTCTGTGAATCCCGACGAGGAAATGATCTGCACTGATGCCCAGAATCTTTATGAGTCAGATCCAGGACCAGATGCAGAAGGTTCTGACCATAATGTAGACCCTCGTTCCAAAACTGTAACTCCTGTTGGTGGAGACAATGAGGAAGACGATGATAAGACTCAAATACCTGATTGGAGCGACAACTTTAGTTTTTTGTCAGGGCAGGAACAGGTTGGCTCTGAGGACGACGGGTGTGATAACACACAGGGTGATGATGACGATGTTGGAGATCTCACTTACTGTCAACCCACAGTCAGCCAAGAGATGAGGTCAGCAGAGGAGGTGGAGGAGGATGCTAGTGACGACGAGGTCAGGTTGCGCCTTTCTGGACAGAGACATAGTACTGGAAGCACGTCAACAACTGCATCCTCAAACACAACTCTGCCTCTGACCACAAGTCGTGGTGGCTCTTCAGGTCGCATGGGTGCTAAGCCTTGCATAGCCTGGGCATTTTTTCAGATCGATAAAGATGACCCAACTCGTGTTATCTGTAACATTTGTCAGCAAAAGCTAAGTAGAGGCCAAAAAATACATAGTTTGAGTACTTCATGCATGAACCGTTACATGGATATGAAGCATAAGTTCCAGTGGGAAGCTCACTGTGCTACAATGCGGCCTAGCCGGCCGGGCCAACCACCGTCTGCCACATCTTGTGCCTCTTCATCCTCTGTGACTGGGGGGACAGCAGTCACACCTGTTTTGGGACGCAGACCTGCCACCTCTTTAGCTGCAACAGCCAGCATGATTGGCTGGTCATCATTTTCTTTGGAGGTGGAAGCACCAGTTGGTGTTCAGAGCTGTCCGACATCGATAGCACCACCTTTGGATCAAGGCAACCTAACATGTCCGCCTGTATCTTCCGCACAGACCGGCAGTTTGCCGGGGACACCCTTCTCAACCCCGTCTAAGCACAACAGCCAGCCCTCGGTCCCTCAGATGTGGACAAGTAAAAGACCATTTCCTCCTAGCCATGAGAAAGCTAAGAGGTTGAATTTCACCATCTGCAAGCTCTTGGCTACAGAAATGCTTCCTTTCCACCTGGTGGACACAGAGGATTTTCGAGACCTTATGTCCGTCGCAGTGCCCCAGTACCAGATGCCCAGTCGGCACTACTTCTCAAAGAAAGGTGTGCCTGCGCTCCACCAGCATGTCGCACACAACATCACCGCTTCTTTGAGAAACTCTGTGTGTGACAGGGTGCATTTCACCACAGACACTTGGACGAGTAGGCATGGACAGGGGCGTTACATGTCTCTGACTGGGCACTGGGTAACTATGGTGACAGCAGGACAAGGGGCTGCTGTCCAAGTCTTGCCGTCCCCAGGAGTTGTGCTTCAATCCTCTTTATCTCAAAGTTCCTCCACTGCTTCTGCCTCCTCAACCTCCTCTCGGTCCTCCACCTGCACCCAAAGCCTGTCTGGTCATGCCACAAGCTTTCTAACTGCGCAGAAGGGATCCTGCACACCTCCTTACTATGCTGGCAGCAGGGCTCAACGTGATCAGGCGGTTTTTACTTTGAAATGTCTGAGAAATGTGAGTCACACAGCTGAGGAGTTGTGGTCAGCTCTGGAGACCCAGTTTCAAGAATGGTTGTCTCCACTGGACCTGAAACCAGGGAAGACCGTGTGCGACAATGCTGCAAACCTGGGTGCGGCCCTTTGCCGGGGCAATGTCACACACATGCCTTGTATGGCTCACATGTTGAACCTGGTTGTCCAGCAATTTTTAGCCCACTATCCCGGACTAGATGGCCTTCTGCAGAGGGCACGGTCGCTGTGTGCTCACTTCCGCCGTTCGCATGCCGCAGCTCAGCGACTTACATCTCTACAGAAGTCGTTGGGCCTGCCACTTCACCGGCTAAAATGCGATGTGCCTACCCGGTGGAATTCAACTCTGCACATGTTGCAGCGACTGTGGCAGCACCGACAAGCCCTGGTGCAATACGTTCTGATGTATAGCCTGGGCCAACAAGATCCAGAGGTGGGGCAAATCACGCTGGAGGAGTGATCTCAGATCAGGGACCTTTGCACCCTTCTGCACAGTTTTGAAATGGCGACGAAGATGTTTAGTGCTGACGATGCCATTATCAGCTTGACTATTCCGGTGACTTACATGCTGGAGCACATGTTAAACACCACCTCAGGTGGTGGCACAAGAGGAGGTAGAGGAAGCAGAGGAGGAGGAGTTGTATGCGGAAGGGCTAACATCTGCAAGGTCCAGACGGTCGGCAGCACCAAGGCGGCAGGCATGTGAGGGTGGAGGAGATGGTTTTACCAGGGTGCATGGTAGCAGCCAAACTAGTGAGGAAGGTGCAGGAGCCCAGGAAGAAGTGGAGGACGAACTGATGGAAGACTCATCAGATGAGGGAGACCTTGATCACCTTTCTGTTGTGCGAGGTTGGGGGGAGAGGGCAGAGGAAGGAAGCATGATTGTTACCTCGCCACCAACACAACGGGGACTTGGTGCTCCTGGATGCGCAAGACACATGAGTGCCTTCTTGCTGCACTACCTGCAACATGACCCTCGAATTGTGAGAATTAGAAATAATCCTGACTACTGGGTTGCCACACTGTTAGAGCTCCGGTACAAAAGTAAATTTGCAGAAATTATTCCTGCCATAGAAAGAGATGCACTCATGCAGGAGTATCAGCAGAGACTGTTGCAGAATCTTACATGTGCTCTTCCCCAAAACACTAGTGGTGCACGTAGTGAATCTCACAGTTCCAACTTGCCAACCGTGGGACCGTCGAGTGTTCAGCACTCAAAACGTAACAGAAACACAGTATCTGCTGGTAACATCAATTTTGCGGAATCATTTCACAGCTTTTTAGCCCATCCTTTGCAAGGCCACAGGAGACAAGAAGTCTGACACATAGTCCACGCCTAGAGACGATGGTACAGGAGTATCTCCAAGTAAACATTGAAGCCATGACTGTGTCACTGGACCCTTGCTCTTTTTGGGCTTCCAATCTGGATAAATAGCCGGAGCTCGCCACTTACGCCTTGGAGATCTTGTCATGCCCCACAGCCAGCGTTCTGTCTGAACGTGTGTTCAGCGCTGCTGCTGGTGTGCTGACAGATAAGCGCACGCGACTCTTCTCTGATAATGTAGACAGACTCACGTTCATAAAGATGAACAAATCATGGATCCAAAATGACTTTTCTACCCCTGTGTCATCCTGGGGAGAGTAATAGCTTGATGATTTGTTAAAATCACCTCACTAACCGTTTTAAGCTTTCAAATAACTAATCATGTTTATCTGTATCTTGGCTGCAAAATAATTTGGGCTTTGTAGCAGTTTGCAGTACTGATTCTATTAGGCCATCTATACTAAGCTCCACCAGCTTTCAAATTAATAATAATTTTTAGCTGCATCTAGCCCAGAAAATAATTTTGGGGCTCCTAGATGCGCAAGACACATGAGTGCCTTCTTGCTGCACTACCTGCAACATGACCCTCAGATTGTCAGAATTCGAAATAATCCTGACTACTGGGTTGCCACACTCTTAGATCCCCCACACTCTTCGATCAAGCTTTTCATTTTAATAAAGAACAAAAAATGGTCATTTTTTAAATTATAAGAATTAGCAGGTAATTAGAAACTGAAATCAAACAGTTTTTAACTCAAAACTTTATTCTACATGATGTTACATTTGCACATAAGACCCCTTGTTCGAAAGGAGCTTCTGAACTCTCTCGTCCATTGAATTTGTCAGGTTTTGGATGGTTTCTGCTTCAATTGTTTTTCATGAGGACAGAATACCCTCCCAGAGCTGTTGCTTAGATGTGAACTGCCTCCCGCCATCATAGACACTCCTTTTGATGATGCTCCAGAGGTTCTCAATGGGGTTGAGGTCAGGGGAGCATGGGGGTCACACCATAAGTTTGTCCCCTTTTATGCCCATATCAGCCAGAGATGCAGATGTGTTATGTGCAGCATGAGACGGTGCATTTTCATGCATGAAAATGATCTTGCTGCGGAATACACGGTTCTTCTTCTGGAACCATGGCAGGAAGTGCTGTTTGAGAAACTCCACATACATTATGGAGCTCATCTTTACCCCTTCTGGGATCCTAAAGGGGCCGATAATCTCTCTCCCCATGATTCCAGCCCAAAACATTACTCCACCTCCTCCTTGTTGGCACCGTAGCCGTGTTTGCATGGGGTGTCCATCAACCAGCTATCCTCCACTCCATCCATCTGGACCATCGAGCGTTGCACGGCACTCATCGGTGAACAAAACAGTTTTGAAGTCAGTCTTCATGTATTGTTTGGCCCACTGGAGCCGTTTCTGCTTGTGTGCAGTGGATAGAGGAGGTCGACAGGATGGCTTACGCACAGCTGCAAACCTCTGAAGGACTCTGCATCTTGTTGTTCGGGGGACGTTGGAGGCACCAGCAGCTTCAAAACTTGTCTGCTGCTATGACAAGGCTTTTTTGCCGCTGCTCTTTTAACCTGACGTAATTGCCTGTAGGAAAGAGTCATCAATTTTCCCTTATCAGCACGCACATGTGTGTACTGTGAATCAGCTACATACTTCTTGATTGTTCGATGATCAGGATGAAGTGTCTTGGCAATGTTGATTGTAGTCATGCCTTGACCTAAACACTCCACAATTTGTTGCTTCTCAGCAGCCGACACATCCTTTTTCTTTCCCATTTTGGCAGAAAATGTAGGCTGCTTAATAATGTGGGACAGCCTTCTTAAGTAGTCTTGCCTTTCATTGGACACACCAGCCAAACTAATTAGCACAGGTGTCTGCAATTGCCTACAGTGATATAAAGAGCCCTGACACACATCACCATCAATGAGTTTAACTGACAAATAAACAAATTCTTCCCTTATCACTCCTAAACACTTTTTGCATAATAATTTGGAGCACAGTGTACATGTGCTTTTCCACAAAACACCAGTGGTTCACGTAGTGAATCTTACAGTTCTAACTTGCCAACCGTGGTCGGTATGGAGTTGTTCAATAAAGGGCCCAAAATTAAGATAACATAGACGGGAGAGGTCTCTATGAATACGAATTCCTAAGTATTTGATACCCTGTGATGGCCAGGCAAAGGGAAAGTTGGACTGGATGGAATCCTGTATGGATTTGGGGAGGGAGACATCGAGGGCCTCAGACTTTGCTGCATTGATTTTAAAATTTGACCATGTAACAAAGTGATCTATTTCAGCCATATCAGCAGGGATGGGTATATGTGATTGAGTGATATATACTAGGACATCATCAGCAAATGCAGAGCACTTGTACTCGGTGCCTCCCACCTCAATCCACCTAATATTGGGGTTATGGCGAATTGATGAGAGTAGGTGCTCCGTCATTAGGATGAATAAGAGAGGGGACAGAGGACATCCCTGCCTTGTACCATTGGTGAATATGAAAGGTGATGAAAATGTTCCATTTATGACGTATTGCGAAACAGGACCGTGATTTTGCCTATAAAAGGGTCCCCTTGACCCCTACCACAAGCTTTTTAAGAGAATAATATATGGCGTGCTAAGAGACTCTATGGAATGCTTTCTCAGCATCCAACAAGAGTATCTAATTACAAATTTTTAACTGCATCTAGCCCAGGAAATACTTTGTGCCTAGTAGCAGTGTCTGCCAGTTTGCGGATTATCCCAGCTGTTAAGCTAGCTACACCACCTGTAGTTTGGACACTTAATTTTTTCAAAGGAAATGGTTCGGGCCCCCGGGACACTCAGTGAAGAGCATAGGGGAGGCACCGGAAGGCATAGGGGCTGGGACTGGCGGTAGGATGCCTTGCGGTGGACCGCCAAGCTTGATCCTTATATAAGCTTTTTAACTGCAGCAGCTTTAGTGGACGCTACTAGAGCTGGAATTACCGCGGTTTCTGGCATGAGACTTGCCCTTCAATACATCCTTGTAAAAGGATTTAAAGTGTGCTCATTCAAATTAGAGAGACAATTTAAATTACAAAGATTAGACCTGCCTCCACGGCAGGGGGGCTTGCTCGACCCACCAGCGGACAGCTACCAATATTGGGAGAGGGGGGCTGGCCGTCAGGGTCCAACGTGGCTCTGGCACAAACCCGGCGACACGGAGGTCGCACGGGCAGGAACGGACTGGCCGTGTCGGCTTCGCACTTTTTTGGTTTTAGAAGGGCATGACATGCCTATATCTGTGTCACCCCCTCCTTTTACTCCTCCACCTCTTTTCTTTTCGCATGACTATATGTACTTGTCACTTTTCCATGTGTTAGTTGTGTCTTCTGAGCAGTTTGTCAGGTTTTGGACACCTTTGAAGGTGCTGTCTATGTGTTTCTATGTGTTTTTGTTTGCCTGCCATTGGTTTTAACGGTGTTCGAAGGTGTTCATCGAACAGTTCGACGAACAGTTCGGCGAACATACGGGTGTTCGACGAACCGAACCGAACTCGAACACTACGGGGGTGGCTCAACACTATTAAGCAGACGGCTGCGGCAGATGTTTGAAGCCTGGAAAGGGGGTAATACCCATGGAGCTTTCCAGGCTTCTAATATCAGCCCCCAGCTGAATACCTAGCCTTTACTAGCTATTAAAATGGGGGACCCAAAAAGAAATGATGTGGGGTCCCCCCTATTTTAATAGCTAGCAAAGGCTAGGCAGACAGCTGGGGGCTGATATTAATAGCCCGGAAGGGTGCCATGAATATTGGCCCCCTCCCAGGCTAGAAACACCCGCCGTCAGCCGCCCCAGAAATGGCGCATCCATAGGACATCCTATGTGTGATGCTCTATACTTTCTGTTCTAAATTGTCGGGTACCTGTGTACGCCGCTGCTGAATTGTGAATTGTAAATTGAACTGTGTCTCCTCCTCCTTTTACTCCTTCACCTTTGAAGGTGTTTTCTATGTGTTTTCTATGTGTTTCTATGTATTTTTGTTTGCCTGCCATTGGTTTTAACGGTGTTCGACGGTGTTCGACAAACCAAACCGAACCTGAACACTATGGGGGTGGCTCAACACTACACAGCATTTCTTCTTAATTATCCAGATGTATAAATCAGTAGGCCTGGAGCCATACACCTTTATTTCTAGGTTGACTTTTGAATTTGGGTTCTTCTTTGGTTGATCAACACAGACTATTGTTTGTATAAACCTGAATGTTGATCATTTGAGTTGATACTTGGAATTAATGAATGGCTGTTATTTACATCTAAGCTCCAACAATGTATTGTCTGCTAGTTTTGCAATACAGCAACTCAGGATCTTTGAACAATGAATGTTTGCTAAATATGTTAAATACAAATGTAGGTTGTTTGCCAGTCAACATTGGGGGATGAGCTGTGGATACTCGAGCACTGTGAGTTAATATCATCCTTCTTGACCCTTGTGGATGTGTGCATGAAAGGACAGTCGTGATCTATTTAAGGGGCATATGCCTGTATTAGGAAGATTTTTGCAAAAAGACTGCCAAGAGAGACTCTTCAGCACAGCAACCAGGACACATGGCTCCATCAAGAGGAATATAGATCTGCTCCATTGACTATCACTGAACTCTCAGAGATGTTATGATGAAATCCAGGTTGGGACAATCAGGTCACCTGGTTACATACCTCACTGCTCTATTCCCGGCAGGCCAGCGGAATGGTGAGACTCTTGCACCATCTTGAGTACTTGCTGGGACTGTTCTATATGTTATTATCTGGTGGTTCAATAAAGTATTGTCACACTGTTTTACCCTCACCCTGTATTTTCTGAGCAGTATGATGTCCATGGATGACCGTGTGTCTGCACACAGAGAATTTCCTACTCAGGTAGAGAACAGAATACTCCTCTCCATTTATTTCTTGAGAAAGGACCGCTCCTAATCTGACTTCTTAGGGGTTTGTCTGGAGTACAAATTACTTCTTAAAGTCAGGGTTAATCAGGACTAGCTGCTTACACAGAGCCACTTTCAGTTCTTGAAACGCCTTCTCTGCCTACTACCTTTGAAGACATTTTAAAAATGTGCAGAAAGGTGCAGAGGTCAAAGTTGCTGCAACATGTGCAGAGTTGAATTACACCATGTCAGTACATCGCATATCAACAGGTTAACCGGTAGGCGGAAATATCTCTATAGCAATGCAAGTCAATTATCCTTGGGTTGCGAATGGCAGAAGTGAACACACAGCGACCGTGGATTCTGCAGCAGCACATCCAGGGCGGGACAGTGGCGGAGAAATTTCTGTACCAACAGGTTGAGGATGTGAGCCATGCAAGGCACATGTGTGAGGTTACCCTGGCATAGGGCCACCACAAGGTTCTTACCATTATCGCACATGGCCTTCCCTGGCTCCGGGTTCAGTGGAGACAGCCATTGCTCAAACTCGGCCTGGATAGCTGTCCACAACTCTTGAGCTGTATGACTGCGATCTCCAAGGCATTAAACATTGCCTGAGTGCGGTGAGCCCTGGCTGTGCAGTACGGAGGTGGGGGAGATTCTCTCTGCACTGTTCGAATGTGTGTCTCATTAAGGCAGAGGTTGAGGGTGCAGGTGGAGGCACTAGAGGAGGTGGAGGAGGCAGAAGCAGTGGAAGAAGTGTTAGATACAGAGGTTTGTCCCACAAACCTTGGAGATTCCAAGACTTGGTGTCTAGGTTTAGTTCTCCATCCTATGGTGTGTAGTGGTTTAGATCTCCAACCCTAGGTGTTTAGTAGTTTAGTTCTCCAACCCCTGTTGGCTAGTAGTTTAGTTCTCCATCTTCTGGTGGGTAGTGGTTCAGTTCTCCATTCCCAAACACCCTGCAATGCCTTGGGGATTCCAAGACTTGGGGAGCGGTCAATTCCCCGCCTGCCCACACAGCCACCAGAGCCACCCATTGCCCAGTCAGCAAGATGTAATTCCCCTGGCCATGCTTGCTTGTCCAGGTGTCAGTGGTTAAATGCACTCTGTCAGATATAGATTTTTTCAAGGAATGGGTGATGTTGTCTGCAACATGCTGGTGTAGCACAAGCACAGCTTTCTTAGAGAAGTAATTGCGACTGGGCAACTGACACTGGGGGACTGAGACAGCCATCAGGTTATGGAAAACTCTATATCCACCAGGCAGCATATTTGTGGCCAACAGATTGGAGATGGTGAAGTTCAAGCTCTTTGCATGACCACAACTGCGGGACCGAGGGATAACTGCTGTGCTGAGAGAGGGTGGAGTAGGGTGAACACGACAAACTGCTGGACTATGAAAGAGGTGCAGGTGGAGATGTTATGGTGGATTGAGAAAGATGTGGTGTGCTCCGTGTCTGAGATCGGTCAAAAACAGCAGGCATGTCCACTTCCTGTCCACAGCTGACGGACTCTCACTCAACCCAACTGTAGCGGGTAAACAATTGGAGGTTCTGCGTCCGGAGACTTGTGTGAGAACACTTGCCATGATGACAGAGGAAGAAGAAACAGCAGTTGCGGTTGATGAGGCGGCTGATGGTTGGTGAGGCCCGCTAGTCTGCATTTTAGAGCAGTGAGATTCCGAGTCTAACGCATGTTGATTGTGCATGTGCCAATTCATTCATGTAGTAGTCAAATTATTGGAATTTTTGCCTCTACTCAGTTGTTTTTTACAAAGTTGGCAGTTAATATGAGTCGTGTCATCCTTTACGATCTCCAAAAAGACCCAGGCTAGGCAACGCTTGCCACCCCTGTGAACTGCAGACCCATGATAGCTGCTGTCCACAGCCATAGTTGTGTCTGTGGATGCAATGCTTGTTGTGTTTGCATCACTCAGTGTCTGTGCGGGAAGCCTCAACATAACTTCCTTGTCTTCCTCTTCCTCTCCTCTACCTCCTCTGCTGAGCTACTCAGCTGCGTGCCTCTGGGTTCACACGATGTGGGATCTACAACCTCATTGTCATCCTATTTGTTCTCACACTCCTCGCCCTGAGTCACCCTTCTCCTCTTCCTGCCCTGACAGCACAGTACAGTCCACGTGCACCTCAGGTATCACCAAATTCATCATCTTTCCACCATCTATTTCAACCCCCCCAACTGACCTATCCATCAAAATCAATGGTTGCCCGCTCTCCCCAGTCCAACAAGCTTTACTCTGATCTCTCCTTCAAACCTGAGATCTAAGCCCTTGCCACTTCCTCCAAATTCAAATATCTCCTAGATCCGCATATTCCTCAATCATGAATCTGCATAAACATTAGTGCATGCCCTCACCATCTCCTGCCTCGACTACTACAACCTCCTGCTCTGTGGCCTCTCTTCTAACACTCTCACACACCTTCAATCTATCCTAAACTCTGCTGGCCAACTAATCCACCTGTCACCCAGCTATTTCCTGGCTTCTCTCCTCTGTCAATCCCTATACCGGCTCCCTGTTGCCCAGAGACTCCAGTTCAAAACCCTAACTTTTGGATGCAAAGCCATCCAAAAGCTGTCTTCTCCATACATCTGTGACCTAGTCTCCCAGTGCTTAAGCTCTGATCCTCACAAGATCTCCTTCTCTACTTTCCTCTTATCTATTCTTCCCACAATTGCATACAGGATTTGTCCCTTGCATCTCCTCTACTCTGGAACTCTCTACCCTAACACCTCAAACTCTCACCTCACATACCATGGAAACCTTCAAAAGGAACCTGAAGACCCACCTCTTCCGACAAGTGTACAATATGCAGTAACCCTCGCTCCACCATACTGCAGCCCGACCAGCTGTACCCTCACCTACTGTATCCTCATTCATCCCACATAGATTGTTTGTGAGCCCTCGTGAGCAGGGTTCTCTCTCCTCCTGTACCAGTCAGTGACCCCTTTTCACTTGTAAAGTGCCACGGAATGAATGGCACTATAATAATAATAACAATAATAATTATACTATTTGTATTGTGGGTCAATTGATGCCACTTTTCCTTCTGTCTGCCCACAATTTAAGCTGTTTTGGCAGCTTTTTGGCCCCTTTGTTTTTGCCTCCCATTGAATGCAATGGGATTCGGATTTGTTCATCAAACTGTTCGACAAATTGGGAAGTTCGCCGGTCTGAAATGAATCATACCAATTTATAATGCTATTAACCTGCAAATTAATCTTATATCTGCTTGTTAATAGAATTATCTGACTTGACAGGTTCTTTTTATGGGTTGATTTCGGGTAGGACCTAAAATAAATGACTAACATACAGGTGCACCTCACAAAATTAGAATATCATCAAAAGTTAATTTATTTCTGTTCTTCAATACAAAAAATTGAAACTTATATGTTATATAGAGTCATTACAAACAGAGTGATGTATTTCTAGTGTTTATTTTTATTAATGTTGATGATTATGGCTTACAGTCAATGAAAACACAAAAGTCATTATCTCAGTAAATTAGAATAATGACAAAAAACACTTGCAAAGGCTTCCTATGCGTTTAAATAGATCCCATAGTCTGTTTCAATAGCCTCCACAATCATAGGGAACACTGCTGACTTGACAGATGTACAGAAGGCAGTCATTGATACACGCCACAAGGAGGGTAAACCACAAAAGTTCATTGCTAAAGAAGCTGGCTGTTCACAGAGTGCTGTATCCAAGCATATTAATGGAAAGTTGAGTGGAAGAAAAAGTGTGGTAGAAAAAGGTGCACAAGCAACTGGGATAACCGCAGCCTTGAAAGGATTGTTAAGAAAAGGCCATTCAAAAATTTGGGGAGATTCACAAGGAGTGGACTACTGCTGGAGTCACTGCTTCAAGAACCACGACACACATACGTATCCAGGACATGGGCTGACATGGGCTACAAGTGTTTCCTTCCTTGTATCAAGCCATTCATGACCAATAGATAACACCAGAAGCGTCTTACCTGGGCCAAGGAGAAAAAGACCTGGACTGTTGCTCAGTGGTCCAAGGTGTTGTTTTCAGATGAAAGTAAATTTTGCATTTCATTTGGAAATCAAGGTCCCAGAGTCTGGAGGAAGAGTGGAGAGGCACACAATCCAAGCTGCTTGAGGTCTAGTGTGAAGTTTACACAATCAGTGATGGTTTGGGTAGCCATGTCGTCTACTTGTGTAGGTCCACTGTGTTTTATCAAGACCAAAGTCAGTGCAGCTGTCTACCAGGAAATTTTAGAGCAGTTCATGGTTCCCTCTGCCGACAAGCTTTTTGGAGATGGAAATTTCATTCTCCAGCCGGACTTTGCACCTGTTCACACTGCCAAAAGTACCAATACGTGGCCAGCAAACTAACCTGACCTTAACCCCATAGAAAATCTATGTGGTATAGTCAAGAGGAAGATGAGAGACACCAGACCCAACAATGCAGACGAGCTGAAGGCTGCTATCAAAGCAACCTGGGCTTCCATAACACCTCAGCAGTGCCACAGACTAATCGCCTCCATGCCATGCCACATTGATGCAGTAATTCATGCAAAAGGAGCCCAACCAAGTATTGAGTGCATTTTCTGAACATACATTTCAGTAGGTCATCCTTTCGGATTGTAAAATCATTTTTCAAGCTGGTGTTATAAAGTATTCTAATTTACTGAGATAATGACTTTTGTGTTTTCAATAGCTGTAAGCCATAATCATCAACATTAACAGAAATAAACACTTGAAAGAGATCACTCTGTTTGTAATATATGAGTTTCACTTTTTGTATTGAAGAACTGAAATAAATTAACTATTTGATGATATTCTAATTTTGTGAGATGCACCTGTATGGTAGATTAATGTTGGCATATAATTAATGTATGGTGTCAGATGTTAGGACATGTTTACTGCATAGATACAGTACAGACCAAAAGTTTGGACACACCTTCTCATTTAAAGATGTTTCTGTATTTTAATGACTATGAAAATTGTACATTCACACTGAAGGCATCAAAACTATGAATTAATGCATGTGGAATTATATACTTAACAAAAAGTGTGAAACAACTGAAAATATGTCTTATATTCTAGGTACTTCAAAGTAGCCACCTTTTGCTTTAATGACTGCTTTGCACACTCTTGGCATTCTCTTGATGAGCTTCAAGTGGTAGTCACAGGAAATGGTTTTCACTTCACATGTGTGCCCTGTCAGGTTTAATAAGTGGGATTTCTTGCCTTATAAATGGGGTTGGGACCATCAGTTGTGTTGTGCAGAAGTCTGGTGGAAACACAGCTGATAGTCCTACTGAATAGACTGTTAGCTGCTTTTTTCTTGCCATAATACAAATTCTAAGTAAAGAAAAACGAGTAGCCATCGTTACTTTAAGAAATGAAGGTCAGTCAGTGTGAAAAATTGGGAAAACTTTGAAAGTGTCCCCAAGTGCAGTTGCAAAAACCATCACACGCTACAAACAAACTGGCTCACATGAGGACCGGCCCAGGAAAGGAAGACCAAGAGTCACCTCTGCTTCTGAGGATAAGTTTATCCGAGTCACCAGACTCAGAAATCGCAGGTTAACCGCAGCTCAGATTAGAGACCAGGTCAATGCTACACAGAGTTCTATCACATTTCTTCAACAACTGTTAAGAGGAGACTTTGTGCAGCAAGACTTCATGGTAAAATAGCTGCTAGGAAACCATTGCTAAGGACAGGCAAAAAGCTGAAGAGACTTGTTTAGGCTAAAGAACACAAGGAGTGGACATTAGACCAGTGGAAATCTGTGCTTTGGTCTGATGAATCCAAATTTGAGATCTTTGGTTCCAACCACCGTAACTTTGTGCGATGCAGAAAAGGTGAACGGGTGGACTCTACATGCCTGGTTCCCACCGTGAAGCATGGAGGAGGAGGTGTGATGGTGAGTGGGGTGGGGGTGCTTTCCTGTTGACACTGTTGGGGATTTATTCAAAATTGAAGGCATACTGAACCAGCATGGCTACCACAGCATCTTGCAGCGGCATGCTATTCCATCCGATTTGCGTTTAGTTGGACCATCATTTATTTTTCAACAGGACAAAGACTGCAAACACACCTCCAGGCTGTGTAAGGGCTATAGGACCAAGCAGGAGAGTGATGGGGTGCTACGCCAGATGACCTGGCCTCCACAGTCACCAGACCTGAACCCAATCGAGATGGTTTGGGGTGAGCAGGACCACAGAGTGAAGGCAAAAGTGCCAACAAGTGCTAAGCATCTCTGGGAACTCCTTCAAAATTGTTGGAAGACCATTTCTGGTGACTACCTCTTGAAGCTCATCAAGAGAATGCCAAGAGTGTGCAAATCAGTCATCAAAGCAAAACGTGGCTCCTTTGAAGAATCTAGAATATAAGACATATTTTCAGTTGTTTCACACTTTTTTGTTAAGTATATAATTCCTCATGTGTTAATTCATAGTTTTGATGCCTTCAGTGTGAATGTACAATTTTCATAGTTATGAAAATACAGAAAAATCTTTAAATGAGAAGGTGTGTCCAAACTTTTGGTCTGTACTGTTTATTAACTCAAAAACCAATAGACTTACATTTTATTTTTAACTTTCATAGATTAAAATTGTGTCAGAAACCCTTTCTGACTGGATAGTCATTTGTGGGAGTACAGTGTGCTGTAGTAGATAAATGGCAGTCTTAGGAAATATGAATGAACTGATGGAGAAAGAACAAAGATAAGCCTCTATCACAAAGTAAAATAAATAAAAAAAGTAATTTAATGCAACCCTTAAAAGAGTTTTTCCACAAACAAAAGTTAATTTTAAAAATTGTCTGTGTCTGACAGTGTACGTAACATACCACATCTCCTGGGCAGGGGAGGAAGCAAAAGACAATACAGACATCACAGCAGGGGATCGCAAAGGATTCATTTTGTGAGGTAAAACATTGTTTAAAAACAGGCAGTGATATGGCGCTCTTGATTGCCGATTGTGACGTCACAATTTTCTATTGATCCTATGAGGTCTTAAATACTTCAATACACAGTGCTATATATGTGGGTGTTATAAATATGTACCACTTTTATCACAATGTGCAAGTAGCATATTTATTTGCAGATTATATACATTTATACAAAGGTGGTTGGGAGTGTTACATTTTAACAGGTAACCTGTGCGAGGACTTGATAAGTGGCAATGGTTATTTTGACTTTATTAAAAAAACATGTTTGAGTTTATGAATTCTAAGCTTGTTTCTTTCCCTCTCAGGAATGATCATAATTAGTGATGGGCGAGGACTAAAATGCTCGGGTGCTCGATGCTAAGGTCGAGCAAATTGGAATGCTCAAGTGCTCGACCCGAGCAATGAGCCCAATGTAAGTCTATGCGAAACTCGAGCATTTTTCCGGCGGCCACCTCCGGCGGTCTGCAGAGGGCCTAAAAATTGCCGAAATCAATGGGAACAGTGCTCAACTGACATGGGAACAGCATGGGAAAGACCCCTGGAAGAATTTCTGACTCCCAGGTCACTGCTGTCAACAACGCCACTTTTACGGACTCACAATAAAACATAATGAAATGAAACCAAAATGGATTTTCCTGGGTAATGACTTGTATATAAGGCAAAATAAATAACCAAAAACAAAAATACTCCTCAACACCTTGGGCTATGTTCACACGTAGCGTTTTTGATGCGTTTTTGCACTTTTGCATTGCTTTCAACCGTGACAAATGCATTCACCGGGCAACGTAATTTTAACATTTTACAACCTTATCTGGCCATGTGGTGTGTGAGACATGATCAGACACATCCTGTTTCATTCATGAAGGAGGGACTCTGAAAATCACAAAGGCTATTTTTATAAGGCCGTCTTTTTAACCACTTTACAGCCTCTGCCGTATTATTACGCACAGGCTGTAACCCCACGCTTCAGTGAGGGCTCCGGCGCTGAGCCCGCACTGAACCGGGCACATGTCAGCTGATTATTACAGCTGACATGTGCCCGCAACAGCCGTGGGTGAAATCGCGATCCACCCGCGGCTGTTAAGATGTTAAATGCCACTGTCAATCTCTGACAGCGGCATTTAACTTCGCCGCGCCGGAAGCACGTCACTTACCCCACCCATCGGTGACCCCGTCACGTGATCGTGTGTCACCGATGGGTGGGCATGACAACCCTGGGTCTGCAGCAGACTCCAGTGGTTGTCATGAGCTGGTCGCTATGAGCACCACCTAGTGGTCGGCACTCATAGTACAGGACCATTTCTACTACATACTGGTGATCTGCTGATCACCTGTATGTAGCAGAGGCGATCAGACAAGTGCTGCTTCTAGTTTCCTATGGAGACTATAGAAGAAAGCAAAAAGTGAAAAAAAATGTTTTTAAAAATATTAAAAAAATTAAAAAAATATAAAAGTTTAAATCACCCCCCTTTCGCCCCATTCAAAATAAAATAATAAAAAAAACCCACATACACATATTTGGTATCGCTGCATTCAGAATCGCCTGATCTATCAACATATAAAAAGAATTAATCCAATTGGTAAACGGCGTAACGAGAAAAAAATTCTAAACGCCAGAATTACGTTTTTTTGGTCGCCGCAACATTGCAATAAAATGCAATAACTGGGGATGAAAACATCGGATCTACCCCAAAAATAGTATAAATAAAAACGTCAGCTCGGTGCACAAAAAATATGCCCTCACGTGGCCCCAGATCCCAAAAAATGGAGATGCTACGGGTCTTGGAAAATGGCGCCATTTTTTTTTTTTTACCAAACTTTGGAATTTTTGTTTTTCACTTAAATAAAAAAGAACCTATACATATTTGGTTTCTATGAACTCGTAATGACCTGGATAATAATAATGGCAGGTCAATTTTAGCATTCAGTGAACGTGGTAAAAAAAATAAAAAAAAAACATCTGTGGTATTGCACTTTTTTTGCAATTTGGAATTTTTTGCACTTGGAATTTTTTTCCCATTTTCTCGTACAAGATATGGTAAAACTGGCAATGGCGTTAAAAAGTACAACTCGTCCCGCAAAAAATAAGTCCTCACACGGCCATATTGACCAAAAAATAAAAACGCTATGGCTCTGGGAACAAGGGGAGCAAAAAACGAAAATGCAAAAATGGAAAATCCCAGGGTTGCGAAGGGATTAAAGGGACAGCGGTCGTCCCTCGCTATTCTTAGAGCGTCATCAGCCAGCTATGCTTTGTTGTTCCCATTACTAAAGAGTGGGTCTCCTATATTGTTATTGCATATGCAGTGAGTGGCAGGTCTGCCCAAAATTTGGACGCACCCCAATACCCCTTTGAAAATTTGGACGCACCCCAATACCCCTTTGAAGAGACTTAGAGGAGGGCCTCCAGAAAACAATGTTCCTATTATTAGGAAGTGGGTCTCCCATACTGTTTGCCTATGCAGTGAATGCATCGGCTGCCAAAAAATTTGGAGGAACTCCAATGCCCCTTCCAAGAGACGTAGAGGCCGGAGGGCCTCCTAAAAACAATGTTCCCATTATTTGCAAGTGGGTCTCCCATACTGTTTGCCTATACAGTGAATGCAAGGGCTGACAAATATTTGGACCTACTCCAATGCCCCTTAGAAGAGACATAGAGGAGGGCCTCCTGAGAAAATTTTTACCATTATTAGGAAGTGGGTCTCCCATTGTGTTTCCCTATGCAGTGAATGCAAGGGTTGCCAAAACTTTGGAGGCACTCCAATGCCCCTTGGAAAAGACGTGGAAGTCAAAGAGCCTCCTGAAAACAATGTTCCCATTATTAGGAAGCGTGTCTCCCATAGTGTTGGGCTTTGCAGTGAATGCAAGGGCTGCCGAAAATTGGGAGGCACTCCAATGCCCCTTGGAAGAGACGTAGAGGGCCTTATGAAAAAATGTTCCCATTATTAGGAAGTGGGTCTCCAATAGCGTTGGCCTATGCAGTGATTGCAAGGGCTGCCAAAAATTGGGAGGCACTCCAATATCCCTTGGAAGAGACGTAGAGGGCCTCATAAAAAAATGTTCCCATTATTAGGAAGTGGGTCTCCCATAGTGTTGGCCTATGCAGTGAATGCAAGGGCTGCCAAAAATTGGGAGGCATTCCAATACACCTTGGAAAAGATTTGGAGGAGGGCCTCATAAAAAAATGTTCTCATTAGAAAGGAGCGGGTCTCCTATACTTTTAATGCCCATGCACTAAGTGTATGGGTTGACAAACATTTACCCCTGGGGGGTATACATGAACATACTGTATGAATATTTTTTTTTATGGGCATCATAAACACCCTTTAAAAAAATTATGTGGGTGTTGCATCACGGACCACGGTCACCCTGGTGATATGGTGGTGGACGATGAGGATGAGGAGAAGGAGGACAAGAGAATACAGCCAAAATCAGGTAGCGTATACCCTTGTGTGGGTGTGAAAAGGTGCAAGGGAATACACCTCACAAGAAAAGACACTGGATTTGAGTTTATGTTACACTGCTATCATTCGGTGGTGTTGAGAAGTCTGGCCCAATCCAGCCCTTGTTCAATTTTATAAGAGTCAGCCTGTCAGCATTTTCAGTTGACAGGCGGATGCGCTTATCAGTTATAATTCCACCAGCGGCACTAAAAATCTGCTGTGATAAAATGTCTGTGTCAGGGCAGGCCAGGACCTCCAAGGCATAGAGAGCCAGTTCATTCCACGTGTCCAGCTTGGATACCCAATAATAATAAGGCACAGAGGAATAACGGAGGATGTTGGTACGGTCGGCAAGGTACTCCCTCAGCATCTTCCCAAACTTTGCACTCCTTGTGATAGTACCCTGCGCCTCAGGGCCTGTGAGATGGCAGGGGCTGAGAAAACTCTCCCAGAACTTTGACAGTATTCCGCTGCCTCTGCTGGATTGGAGTTGTGTCTCTCTCTCCTGTACTCCTTGATTGTCCAACGAACTGTGACCTCTGCCGCCAGCGTTTTCAGATGGGAATTTTTTTAATAGTTCCGCAACAAGGTCCTTCTGGTACTGCCCCATTTTTGTAGACTTCTCCGCCTCAGGAATAGCAGATATAAAGTTCTCCTTATAGCGTAGGACTAGAAGTGTCACCAACTGGTAATGACTGTTATCCAAAATTTTTGGAACGCGAGGGTCATGGGAAAGGCAGCACAACATAAACTCAGCCATGTGTGCCAGACATCTAACAGGCAAGACTTCCGTGTCCTCACCAAGAGGATGACTGATCATGCTCTCCTCCTCCCTGTCCTCAGGCCATCCATGCTGAACAGACGATATGACAGTTGTGCAGGTAGTACCGTCTATAGCACATGAAACTAGCTCCTCCTCCTCTTCCTCATTGTCACCCAATCCACGTTGGGATGAGATGAGACTGGGCTGTGTGGAATCACCCTGTATGGTTCCTTGCTCAATCTCATCGTGCTCCGCCTGCAATGCATCCTCTTTAATTGTGAGCAGAGAGCATTTCAGAGGACAGAGAAGTGTGATGGTGATGCTAATTATGACATCATCGCCACTCACCATCTTGGTGGAGTCCTCAAAGTTTTGAAGGATGGTACAGATGTCTGACATCTATGTCCACTCCTCAGGTTTTATGTGTGGAGTCTGACCTGAATTCCGACGGCCTTGTTGATGCTGGTAGTGAACAACTGCCCTCTTCTGCTCTCAAATCCTTCCTTACATCTGCACTGTAGAGTTCCAACGAATGGGGACATTGCACACTAGTCTGTGAGCCGTAAGCTGCAAACGATGCTGAAGAACGACAAGGGCGGTGGAAGCTGTAGCTGACTTTCTAAAATTGGCACACAGGCGGCGCACTTTGACAAGCAGATCCAGCAGCTCCGGGTAGGTTTTGAGAAACCGCTGAACCGCGAGGTTAAGCAAATGGGCCAAGCATAGTACATGTGTGAGTTCGCCTTGCCTCAGAGCCTCCACCAGGTTCCGGCCAATGTCACACACGACCATGCTTGGCTGTAGGTTCAGCGGTGTGAGCCACAGATCTGCCTGCTCTTTCAGAGCTGTCCACGACTCTTCAGCATTGTACGGTTTGTCACCTAAGCATATTAGCTTCAGCACAGCCTGTTGCCACTTGGCTGAGGCTGTGCTGCAGTGCTTCCAGCTTGTGACTGATGTGGTCATTTCGGAGATGGAGGTTGAAGAGGAGGAGGAGGCTGAGTTGGAGGAGGTTCAGGAGCTGTAGATTGTGGGGGCAACCCTGATTGACCTAGGGCCCGTAATCCTCGGTGTCGGGAGGATGTGTTCCGTCCCAAGGTCCAACTGGGTCCTGGCTTCCACTATATTAACCCAGTGTGCCATCAGCGAGATGTACCGTCCCTGCCCACAAGCACTTTTCCATGTGTCCGTAGTTAGGTGAACTTTCCCGTGCATTGTTGAGGGCACGGCTAATGTTGTGGGACACGTGCTTGTGCAATGTGGGGATGGCACACCGGGAGAAATAGTGCCGGCTGGGGACCGAGTACCGAGGTATGGCCGCATCCATCAGGTTGCGGAAAGCTTCTTTCTCCATGAGCCTAAAAGGCAACATTTCGAGCGCAAGTAGTCACTAAATGTGGAAATTTAGTAGTGTGGCCTGTGGGGTGCTGGCTGCAAATTTGCGCTTGCGTTCCAAGGACTGGGGTAGGGACTTGGACATGCTTGCTGATGGTGTTAGTTGAGATTGCGCAACGACAGGGCAGGGCGGGAGGCATCTTCGCATGGGCTATGGACAGGGGATTGGCATGCACGCAAAACAGCAGAACAAGCAGTGGTGTCACCCGCAGACACTGTTGCTGGACCATGGGGTTCTGCCCACTTAGTCGGGTGCTTTGCTGCCATGTGTCTGATTATGCTGGTGGTGGTCAGGCTGCTAGTTTTGCTACCTCTGTTGATGCTGGCCTTGCAGGTGGTGCAAATGGCCTTTTTGGGGTTATAGGCAGAGTCTTTAAAAAATAACCATATATGTTAAACTGAGGGCACTGCCTAAATATAAACGGGGATCGGCCAGAACCACATAAAAAAAATCATGTAGACAACAAAAGGCAAAGCGGTATACATAGAGAGGTGGATCATCACAAAATATAATCACGGAATTTTATTAAACAAAGAAGACCTAACAGTTGTACTGGCAACTTCCATCGTGTTGATGTTATGGGGAACAGTTGCCCGCCTTCTTTCTGCGGCCACCACACTGCTTGTTCTTGCCTGTAGTGGTACTACGCCACCCTCCCCCTGTGTGCTGCTGTCCTCGCTCTGCATGTCACCTTGCCATGTTGAGTCAGTGACTTCATCGTCCAAAACCTCATCTTCCACTTCTACACCCTGGTCCTCCTCCTGACTTTCTGGCAATTGTGTCTCATCATCATCATCCACCTCTTATGACAGCTTCCCACCGTCGCCTTCGTGTGACCGTGGCTGCTCAAATATATGGGCATTGCTACATGCAATCTCCTCTTGCCCCACTTCAAGTGGACCAGGCGAGAGGCCCGAATCTATGAATGGAAAAGTGAACAGCTCTTCAGGGGGTCCAAGTGTGGGGTCAGTTGTCTCTGGGCACTCAGCATGGTGTGAGGAAGGAGGATCAGGGTGAGAAATATGCAGTCTAGACTCACAGCTACTGAGACTTGACTGTGTGGAAGACAGGGTGGTGGTGGTGGCTAAGTGACTGGAAGTATTATCTGCTATTCAACCAATAACCTTTTCACACTGCTCTGTGTTCAATAGTGGTGTTCAGGAAGGTCGGGCGAGAAGATGTGGGTGTTTGTTGTGGCACAATTTCAGTTTGCTCACGGCCTCGATCTCTGCATGCACCATCACCATCACTTCCAGTTCCCCGTCCCTTGCCACGTGCATTGCCCATTTAAAATGGAGGACAATATCTTCCATGCTCACTACAAATGGCTGAATTTGTAGCGAACTTATATGTGATCCGTGTGATGAACAAACCACAGTTTTAAATAGCTGGCCTGTAGGTAACCATTTTTAACAGCGACCTCGTGTCAATAAGTTCGGTGATACACTGAAACAAAATTTTAATGGATGCCAGAAATGGCAGAATTTAGAGTGAATTTATATATGATCCGTGTGACGGACAAACCACAGTTTTAAACAGCTGGCCTGTTGGGAACTATTTTTAACAGCAAACTGGTGTCAATAACTTCACTGACACACTGAGGGAAAATTTTAACGGAGGCCAGAAATAGCAGAATTTTCAGCGAACTTTTATGTGATCCGTGTGACGGACAAACCACAGTTTTAAATAGCTGGCCTGTAGGTAACTAATTTTAACATCGACCTTGTGTCAATAAGTTCGCTGACACACTGAAACAAAATTTTAATGGATGCCAGAAATGGCAGAATTTAGAGTGAATTTATATATGATCCGTGTGACGGACAAACCACAGTTTTAAACAGCTGGCCTGTTGGTAACTATTTTTAACAGCAAACTGGTGTCAATAACTTCACTGACACACTGAGGGAAAATTTTAACGGAGGCCAGAAATAGCAGAATTTTCAGCGAACTTTTATGTGATCCGTGTGACGGACAAACCACAGTTTTAAATAGCTGGCCTGTAGGTAACTAATTTTAACATCGACCTTGTGTCAATAAGTTCGCTGACACACTGAAACAAAATTTTAATGGAGGCCAGAAATGGCAGAATTTACAGCGAACTTATATGTGATCAGTGTGACGGACAAACCAGTTTTAAATAGCTGGATTTTTAGCTCTGTAATATGGAAAGAACCTGGCTGTATTCTGCAGTGCCAACAAGCAAATGGTGCAGGAAAACAGTGTTCTCTGGATTGCTTTTTTAAGCAAATAATCAGGATTAAGATAAAAAAAAAATTATTCCTGGCCCCTGATACCTGGGGCTATTTCTACAAATATAATATCTGTAAAAGCACTAGCAGACAGAACTGGAATGGACCCTCTTGCTATATGCACTACAGTCTGCTATATACCCAGCCTGTCTGCCTAGCACTGATATCTCTGCAGCTGGATTAGTCCTCAGAAGGGCTGTTAACTGAGATGGATATGTGTAGAGAATCTTGTGAAATACCTACACTAACTAATAAACAACCAAATCTCTCCCTAGCTCAGCAGCACCTCTCCCTACACTGCTGCGGAGTAGACTGTGACGTGCACAGTGGAACCAGGTCTGATATAGACCTGATGACGCTGTGCGGCAGGCCAATCACTGTAATGCCACAAACAACACGGCTGTGGCATTGCAGTGTGTGGCAAACAATCCCTGTATGTTGACTGGCACCCTAAAGAGCGCCAAACATGCAGGAAGGGGACCCGAGCATCCGCTCGAGCATCTCGGAAGCACTCGGTGAGCTCCGAGCATCTCGACTACTGAGATGCTCAGGTGAGTAGCGAGTACTTGCGAGTAGTCTCGCTCATCACTAATCATAATATGGAATATATTTATTTTTAAGTGTACATTTAATTGTACACCTCTTTAAATGCATGTGAAAGTGCGCTAAAATACAGTCATGGCCAAAATTATTGAGAATGAGACAAATAGTAATTTTTCCAAAGTTTGCTGCTTCATTTTTTGTATTGGCAATTTGCATATACTCCTGAATGTCAAAGAGTGATCAGCTTAACAGCAATTACTGTACTTGCAAAGTCAATATTTGCCCAGAAAATGAACTTTAACCCCCAAAACACATTTCAACATCATTGCAGTCCTGCCTTAAAAGGAGCAGCTAACATCGTTTTAGTGATTGATGCATTAACACAGGTGTGGGTGTTGATGAGGACAGGGCTGGCGATCAATCAGTCATGATTAAGTAAGAATGACATCACTGGACACTTTAAAAGGAGGCTGGTTCTTGGTATCATTGTTTCTCTTCAGTTAACCATGGTTATCTCTAAAGAAACACGTGCAGCCATCATTGCACTGCACAAAAATGGCCTAACAAGGAAGAGTATCGCAGCTACAAAGATTGCACCTCAGTCAACAATCTATCGCATCATCAAGAACTTCAAGGAGAGAGCTTCCATTGTTGTCAAAAAGACTCCAGGGCGCCCAAGAAAGACCAGCAAGTGCCAGGACCGTATCTTAAAACTGTTTCAGCTGCGGGATCGGACTACCAGCAGTGCCGAGCTTGTTCAGGAATGGCAGCAGGCTGGTGTGAGTGCTTCTGCGCGCACTGTGAGGCGGAGACTCTTTGAGCAAGGGCTGGTTTCAAGGAGGGCAGCTAAGAAGCCACTTCTCTCCAGAAAAAACATCAGGGACCGACTGATATTCTGCAAAAGGTACAGGGAGTGGACTGCTGAGGACTGGGGCAAAGTCATTTTCTCTGATGAATCCCCTTTTCGATTGTTTGGGACATCTGGAAAACAGCTTATTCGGAGAAGAAGAGGTGAGCGCTACCACCAGTCTTGTCTCATGCCAACTGTAAAGCATCCTGAAACCATTCATGTGTGGGGTTGCTTCTCAGCCAAGGGAATCGGCTCACTCACAGTCTTGCCTAAAAACACAGCCATGAATAAAGAATGGTACCAGAATGTCCTCCAAGAGCAACTTCTCCCAACCGTCCAAGAGCAGTTTGGCGCCCAACAATGCCTTTTCCAGCATGATGGAGCACCTTGCCATAAAGCAAAGGTGATAACTAAATGGCTCATGGAACAAAACATAGCGATTTTGGGTCCATGGCCTGGAAACTCCCCAGATCTTAATCCCATTGAGAACTTGTGGTCAATCATCAAGAGACGGGTGGACAAACAAAAACCAACAAATTCTGGCAAAATGCAAGCATTGATTATGCAAGAATGGACTGCTATCAGTCAGGATTTGGTCCAAAAGTTGATTGAGAGCATGCCAGGGAGAATTACAGAGGTCTTGAAGAAGAAGGGGCAACACTGCAAATATTGACTTGCTGCATTAACTCATTCTAACTGTCAATATAACCTATTGGTACTCATAATATGATTGCAATTATATTTCTGTATGTGATATAAACATCAGACAAACACTAATAAAAACCAGAGGCCAGCAGATCATGCGAAAATATAATTTTGGTGTCATTCTCAAAACTTTTGGCCATGACTGTACATATTTGATTGTATTATGAATGTAGTTTAGAAAGGTTCTTTTAGCTTTTTTATGTTATGAGTCTTAAAACTTGAAGTAAGGACTGAGCCACCTATCTTTATAAGTTTGTTACAGTCTTTCAATGCTATTTGTCCCCTAATCACTATTCAAAATGCTAAGTTATTCAAATGAAGTGCTAACAATTTTAATGTATGTAAAAGCAACAACAGCCATTAATGGGCCAGTACAGCAAAAATCTTGTTCTTATTATTACTAAGTTAGGCTATTTCTGTTCATCATCCTGACAGGTTTTCTTCTGAGTTCCGGCTATTCCCACAAATGTGGGCTAGTTCTGTTGTTTGATCTCATTGACTCATTGTCCTAAAGTCTTGTATGTCAATACTAAATGCATGACATCTACAAAAGGCATTGTGAAGCGCTGGAGCAAATTTAAAAAAAAGAAGAAAACCTAAGTCATCAGATTAAAAAAGCCCACACCAATTAAGGAAATAAGCTCAACCCTTTGTATCTCTTTGGTTTTATTTCCTTCTCTTCTATACCAATCTTCTTTTTCACTTAGCTGCTAAGTAAAAAAAATCACATTCTGATGGAAAAATGTCCATTTTATGGATGTTTCATGTTATCAAAGCCGAAAACCAGATTTCTTGTATATTGCTTAAAGGGACTCTTTTCCTGTCACTGCCTATTCTCATTACGCCATAAATATGCTTTTTGTTAGCTCAAGTTGTATTTCAATCATTTGGATTGAAAATAATTTATTGTCCAGCAGTGTTCAGTGACTCTTTACACTCAGTAGGGTTCTAGATTTCTTGTCAAACCCTTTCTATGATTTACCTTTGCAATGCAGATTCTTTTTCCTCTCATTCCTCTACTTTAACTTTGGCATTAATGGATTCATGTCCATTGTTCTTTAGAATTTTTTCACATTCCAAGGAGTAAACATCAGTATAACAGGTATTGTGACAGATACCCTGCTGAGTTTGATAGATAGCAACACTGGCAGGACCAAAGGAAGGAGGTAGATATCATAGTGACTGTCGGCTATGTCATTATGACTATGACTAATTGACAAAGGCTGAAACCCATTCTCACATCAACACATGGAAGAAAAGTAGACTTCTAACTGTTGAGGGTTGATATGTGAAACATAGCATAACATTTGTTTGGGTTTTGAAGTTTGTAAATACTCTTCAGTAAAAGCAAATAATTGTAAAGAGAACAAAATTAGTGATGAGCGAGCGTGCTCGCCACTGATCGGCAGTCGCCCGCGCATCTCACTACTCGAGATGCTCTGTGCTCGGTGAGTACTTCTAGGATGCTCGGGCAGGAGCATGGGTCCCTGCCTCGCATGTTTGGCGCTCTTTAGACAGCCAATTAATATGCAAGAATTGCCTGTCACTCACTGTAATGCCGTAGCCATGTTGGTTGTGGCATTACAGTAATTGGCTGGCCGCATAGCATCATCGGGTCTATATAAGACCTGGTGACCTTATGCTCATCACAGCCTATCCGTCAGACAGGCAGAGGAGGGAGAGGTGCTTTTGTGAGAGACAGAATTGGTGGATTATTAGTTAGGTATAGGTATTCCACAGCAAGATATATATCCATCTAAATTAACAGTCCTTCTAAGGACTAATCCAGCTGCATATATTACTGGTGATAGCAGGAGTTAGGCAGGCAGAGTTTGTGGACACTGTATACAGCACAATAGGGTCCATTAAATGTTCTGTCTACTGCTGCTATTACAGATATTCATAGCTCTAGATATCAGGGCTAATTTTATTTTGCTCTTAATCCTGATTATTTGCTTAAAAAGCAATACAGTACACCATTTTACTGCTATTTGCTTGTTAGCAGAAGAAAGACAGATTTTTTTGATTTTATTTGCATGGCTGTATTGTGGAAGCAGAGAAAATTTTCCATCATCAGACATGATCCCATATTACTGCCGTAATAATCGTGGCATTTTTTGCAGAGTCCCAAATATTACACTGCAGTTAAAGTCTGTCAGTTGGGTGTTGCTTATCCTATTCATACTTAATCACTGACCAATACCACATCTATTAGGTCACTTCCTAAAACTGTTGTCATCAGATGTGATCCCGTATTACTGCAGTAATAATCGAGACTTTTTTTGGAGCGGGCAAAATATTACACTCCATTTAAAATGGGCAAGGCCCATGGCAAGGGTCAAGGAAGTGGACATGATGGTGCACGCAGAGGCTGAGGCCATGAGCAAGATGAAACTGTGCCTGCTGAGAGAAAACAACAAACAGCAACATCATGTCGAACTACTTTCCTGTGCCAATTACTAAGGGGGCCACAAAACACCACTCTTGAAGCCAGAGCAGTGTCAAAAGGTTGTTGGTTGGATAGCAGATAATGCTTCCAGTCAGTTTGCCACCACCACCACCCTGTCATCCTCATGGTCAAGTCTCAGTAGCTGTGAGTCTGGACCACATATTCCTCACCCTGATCCTCCTTCCTCCCACCATGCCGAGTGCCTGGAGACAACTGATCCCACATATGGACACCCCAAAGAGCTGTTCACTTTTCCATTTATAGATTCTGGCCTCTCGTCCGGCCCGCTTCAAGTGGGACAAGAGGAGATTGCATGCAGCGATGCCCAAAAATTTCAGAAACCACAGTCATATGAAGCTGACGGTGTGAAACTGTTACAAGAGGTGGATGATGATGATGAGACACGATAGCCACCAAGTCAGGAAGAGGCCCAGGGTGCATATGTGGATGACGAAGTGGTGGATGATGAAGTCACTGACCCAACCTGGCAAGGTGACATGCATAGCGAGGAAAGCAGCGCACAGGGGGAGGGAGGGGTAGCACCACAACAGGCAGGAACAAGCAGTGGCGTGGCCACAGACACAAGGCAGGCAACAGTTCCCCGGAACACCAACATGACAGAAGTTGCCAGTCCAACTGTTAGGTCTTCCCGAGTCTGGCTCTTTTTTAAAGACTGTCCAAATAACCCCAAAAAGGCCATTTGCAAACTCTGCCATGCCAGCATCAGCAGGGGTAGCAAAACTACCAGCCTGACCACCACCAGCATGCTCAGGTACAAGACAGCAAAGCACCGGAATAGTTGGGCTGAATGCCAGGGTCCAGGAACAGTGTCTGCAGGTGACACCACTGCCTGTTCCGCTGTTGTGCATGCAAGCAAATCCTCTGTCCATTATGCATGCGAAGATGCCTCCTGCCCTGCATCTGTCTTTGCACACTTACAACCATCACTGTCGGCATCCACGTCCCTACTCCAGTCTTTTGAACGCAAGCGCAAATACGCAGCCAATGCCCCACAGGCCACAATACTAAACTCACACATTTCTCGAATGCTTGCTCTTGAAATGTTGCCTTTTAGGCCTGTGGAGACAGAAGCTTTCTGCAACCCGATGGTGGCGGCCGCCCCTCGGTACTCAGTACTCGTTCCCCAGCCGCCACTATTTCTCCTGGTGTGCCGTCCCCGCATTACACAAGCACTTGTCAGTAGTGTTGAGCCACCACCGTAGTGTTCGAGTTCAGTTCGGTTCGTCGAACACCCGTGTGTTCGCCGAACTGTTCGTCGAACACCTTCGAACACCGTTAAAACCAATGGCAGGCAAACAAAAACACATAGAAACACATAGAAAACACCTTCAAAGGTGTCCAAAAGCTGACAAACTGCTCAGAAGACACAACTAACACATGGAAAAGTGACAAGTACATATAGTCATGCGAAAAGAAAAGAGGTGGAGGAGTAAAAGGAGGGGGAGACACAGATATAGGCATGTCATGCCCTTCTAAAATCCAAAAAGTGAGAAGCCGAGACGGCCAGTCCGCTCCTGCCCGTGCCACCTCCGTGTCGCCGGGTTTGTGCCAGAGCCGCGGTGAACCCTGACGGCCAGCCCCCCTCTCCCAATACTGGTGCCTGTCCGCTGGTGGGTCGAGAGAGCCCCCCTGTGGTGGAGGCAGCTCTAAGCTTTTTAATTTAAATTGTCCCTCTAATTTGAATGAATACACTTTAAATCCATTTACAAGGATCTATTGGAGGGCAAGTCTCATGCCAGCAGCCGCGTAATTCCAGCTCCAGTAGCGTCCACTAAAGCTGCTGCAGTTAAAAAGCTTTTATAAGGATCGAGCTCGGCTGTCCACCGCAAGGCATCCTAGTGCCAGTCCCAGCCCCTATGCCTTGGGGTGCCTCCTGATGCTCTTCACTGAGTATCCCGTGGTCCCGAAGCATTTCCTTTGAAAAAATTAAGTGTCCAAACTACAGGTGGTGTAGCTTGCTTAACAGCCGGGATAATCCGCTGACTAGCAGACACTGCTACTAGGCACAAAGTATTTCCTGGGCTAGATGCAGTTAAAAATTTGTAAGTAGATACTCTCGTTGGATGCTGAGAAAGCATTCCATAGAGTCTCCTGGCACGCCATATATGATTCTCTTAAAAAGCTTGGGGTAGGGGTCTAGGGGACCCTTTTATAGCCAAAATCACGGCCCTGTATCACAATACGTCACCTAGGCTGAAGATAAATGGAACTGTAGCACCGAGGGCTCGGTTGCTACAGACGTATTGCACCTCACCCAGAGGTGTGATATCTCACTCTCAGATAAGGATGGAGTGTGGATCAGGACCCGACACCTGCATGCATTACACCACATTGCCGTGGGGCAGTGCGACCAATATGCCCCTGAGATGGGCACGACAGTCCCTGTCCCTGGCTGGAGTGGGGGGAGGGAACACTGAGGAAGGGGAACCCTGCAGTGCAGGAGCAGGTGGGAAGCAGTTCCTGGGTGCATTGAGAAGGGAGTATAAAAGGTGGGCACCATCTTAGTTCAGTGCAGAGAAGTCTGAGCAGAAGTGGCAGGGAGCAGGGGCTCTGCATGAGCTCTGCTCCGGAGGCGGGCCTAGTAACAGAGGCCCAGGCCTGCAAGAGGGAGAAGGAAGGAAGAGGAGCGGAGAAGGCTCCAGGAACGAGGAATGAAGGGATCCCAGGGGTGCGGACGGGCGAGTCGCCACCGCACGCCCGAATCCACCTGCGTGGAGGGGTCAGGCCAAAGGGGGAGACCGGTCCCCGAACTAGTGGAGGCAGGAAACGACCCTCAGCTAGAAACTGGAGGCTCTGACATTTTATGTGGCGCAGCCCCTTGCTCCACCCGCTAGGAAGGCACCACATAGGGTCAGGGAAACTGGCGCCAAGTTTACCAAGAGGAGGCCCGAGGCAGCCGGACAGAAGTGTTGGTAAGAAAGGCCAGACAAAGGACACACAAAGGGGGTCCTGTGAAGCGCTCCAAAGTTATCTGGGAGTTGTCTGAGCCCCTCACCTGGTGAGCACAGTACGACGTGGGCAGCCGTTACCTGCAGACGTGGTCTGGATAATAAGAACTGTGAGTAAAGGCCCTGAACTGCATCACTGACTCCGTGTCGTTACTGCTGCTGCCCTGCACCATCACCCCCATCCTCCGCATACACTGCCCTGAGGCTATACTCCTCCCGTGGGGAGTTATGCTACGCTCTGCTGCACCCACAACACCAGCCTTAGCGGTCTGCCCTGTAGCGGCGGTTCACTCTGACCGCAATCCACGGGTGGCATAGTCGGACATTTAAACATCAAAACCACATAAATAGTTCCGCCACTGGTTTGATCGCCCTGAGCCACGGAACCGGATCGCCGCCACGAAGACTACAACCACCAGCATCCACCAAAAAGGGTCCGGCTCCGGGTGTCCCAAGGCCCAGGGGGTGCGTCAGAACATTTTCATCACCTTTCACAATCACCAATGGGACAAGGCAGGGATGTCCTCTGTCCCCTCTCTTATACATCCTAGTGACGGAGCACCTGCTCTCATCAATTCGCCATAACCCCAATATTAGGTGGATTGAGGTGGGAGGCACCGAGTACAAGTGCTCTCTATTTGCTGATGATGTCCTAGTATATATCACTCAATCACATATATCCATCCCTGCTGTTATGGCTGAAATAGATCACTTTGTTACATGGTAAAATTTTAAAATCAATGCAGCGAAGTCTGAGGCCCTCGATGTCTCCCTCCCTAAATCCATATAGGATTCCATCCAGTCCAACTTTCCCTTTGCCTGGCCCTCACAGGGTATCAAATACTTAGGAATTCCTATTCATAGAGACCTCTCCCATCTATGTTATCTTAATTTTGGGCCCTTTATTGAACAATTCCATACAGACCACGGTTGGCAAGTTAGAACTGTAAGATTCACTACGTGAACCACTGGTGTTTTGTGGAAAAGCACATGTACACCGCGTTCCAAATTATTATGCAAAAAGTGTTTAGGAGTGATAAGGGAAGAATTTGTTTGTTTGTCAGTTAAACTCATTGATGGTGATGTGTGTCAGGGCTCTTTATATCACTGTAAGCAATTGCAGACACCTGTGCTAATTAGTTTGGCAGGTGTGTCCAATGAAAGGCAAGACTACTTAAGAAGGCTCTCTCACATTATTAAGCAGCCTACATTTTCTGCCAAAATGGGAAAGAAAAAGGATGCGTCGGCTGCTGAGAAGCAACAAATTGTGGAGTGTTTAGGTCAAGGCATGACTACAATCAACATTGTGCGATGATCAGGATGAAGTGTCTTGGCAATCAAGAAGTATGTAGCTGATTCACAGTACACACGTGTGCGTGCTGATAAGGGCAAATTGAGGACTCTTTCCTACAGGCAATTACGTCAGGTTGAAAGAGCAGCGGCAAAAAAGCCTTGTCATAGCAGCAGACAAGTTTTTGAAGCTGCTTGTGCCTCCAACGTCCCCCGAACAACAAGATGCAGGGTCCTTCAGAGGTTTGCAGCTGTGCATACGCCATCCTGTCGACCTCCTCTATCCACTTCACACAAGCAGAAACGGCTCCAGTGGGCCAAACATTACATGAAGACTGATTTCAAAACTGTTTTGTTCACGGATGAGTGCCGTGCAGCGCTCGATGGTCCAGATGAATGGAGTGGAGGATGGCTGGTTGATGGACACCCCACGCAAACACGGCTACAGCGCCAACAAGGAGGAGGTGGAGTAATGTTTTGGGCTGGAATCATGGGGAGAGAGATTGTCGGCCCCTTTAGGATCCCTGAAGGCGCTAAAGATTAACTCCATAATGTATGTGGATTTTCTCAAACAGCACTTCCTGCCATGGTTCAAGAAGAAGAACCGTGTATTTCACAGCAAGATCATTTTTCTGCATGATAATGCACCATCTCATGCTGCACATAAAACATCTGCATCTCTGGCTGATATGGGCATAAAAGGGGACAAACTTATGGTGTGACCCCCATGCTCCCCTGACCTCTACCCCATTCAGAACCTTTGGAGCATCATTAAAAGGAGTGTCTATGATGGCGGGAGGCAGTTCACATCTAAGCAACAGCTCTGGGAGGGTATTCTGTCCTCATGCAAAACAATTGAAGCAGAAACCATCCAAAACCTGACAAATTCAATGGACGAGAGAGTTCAGAAGCTCCTTTCGAACAAGGGGTCCTATGTGAAAATGTAACATCACCTACAATAAAGTTTTGAGTTGAAAACTGTTTGATTTCAGTTTCTAACAACCTGCTAATGCTTATAATTTCAAAAATGACCATTTTTTTGGTCTTTATTAAAATGAAAAGGTTGATCGAAAAGTTTGGGGGATCTAAGAGTGTGGCAACCCAGTAGTCATGATTACTTCGAATTCTGACAATATGAGGGTCATGCTGCAGGTAGTGCAGCAAGAAGGCACTTATGTGTCTTGCGCATCTCGGAGCCCCAAAATTATTTTCCGGGCTAGATGCAGCTAAAAATTATTTTTAATTTTAAATCTGGTGAAGCTTATTATAGATGGCCTAATAGGATCAGTGCTGCACAGTGCTACAAAGCCCAAATTATTTTCCAGTCAAGATACAGATAAACATGATTAGTAATTTGAAAGCTTAAAACGGTTGGTAGGGTGATTTTAACCAATCATCAAGCTTTTACTCTCCCCAGGATGACACAGGGGTAGAAAAGTCGTTTCGGATCCATGATTTGTTCATCTTTATGAACGTGAGTCTGTCTACATTATCAGTGGAGAGCCGCGTGCGCTTATCTGTCAGCACACCACCAGCAGCGCTGAACACACGTTCAGACAGAACGCTGGCTGCGGGGCATGACAAGATCTCCAAGGCGTAAGTGGCTAGCTCCGGCCATTTATCCAGATTGGAAGCCCAAAAAGAGCAAGGGTCCAGTGACACAGTCGTGGCTTCAATGTTTACTTGGAGATACTCCTGTACCATCGTCTCTAGGCGTTGACTATGTGTCAGACTTCTTGTCTCCTGTGGCCTTGCAAAGGATGGGCTAAAAAAGTGGTGAAATGATTCCGCAAAATTGATGTTACCAGCAGATACTGTGGTTCTGTTACGGTTTGAGTGCTGAACACTTGACGGTCCCACGGTTGGCAAGTTGGAACTGTGAGATTCACTACGTGCACCACTGGTATTTTGTGGAAAAGCACATGTAAGATTCTGCAACAGTCTCTGCTGATACTCCTGCATGCGTGCATCCCTTTCTATGGCAGGAATAATTTCTGCAAATTTACTTTTGTACCGGGGATCTAACAGTGTGGCAACCCAGTAGTCAGGATTATTTCTAATTCTCACAATTCGAGGGTCATGTTGCAGGTAGTGCAGCAAGAAGGCACTCATGTGTGTTGCGCATCCAGGAGCACCAAGTCCCTGTTGTGTTGGTGGCGAGGTAACAATCATGCTTCCTTCCTCTGTCCTCTCCCCCCAACCTCGCACAACAGAAATGTGATCAAGGTCTCCCTCATCTGATGAGTCTTCCATCAGTTCGTCCTCCACTTCTTCCTGGGCTCCTGCACCTTCCTCACTAGTTTGGCTGCTACCATGCGCCCTGGTAAAATCATCTCCCCCACCCTCACATGCCTGCCGCCTTGGTGCTGCCGACCGTCTGGACCTTGCAGATGTTAGCCCTTCCGCATACAACTCCTCCTCCTCTACTTCCTCCACCTCCTCTTGTGCCACCACCTGACTCCGAATTCTGTTTAACATGTGCTCCAGCATGTAAATCACCGGAATAGTCATGCTGATAATGGCATCGTCAGCACTAAACATCTTCGTCGCCATTTCAAAACTGTGCAGAAGGGTGCATAGGTCCCTGATCTGAGACCACTCCTCCAGCGTGATTTGCCCCACCTCTGAATCTCGTTGGCCCAGGCTATACGTCAGAACGTATTGCACCAGGGCTTGTCGGTGCTGCCACATTCGCTGCAACATGTGCAGAGTTGAATTCCACCGGGTAGGCACATCGCATTTTAGCCGGTGAAGTGGCAGGCCCAACGACTTCTGTAGAGATGTAAGTCGCTGAGCTGCGGGATGCGAACGGCGGAAGTGAGCACACAGCGACCGTGCCCTCTGCAGAAGGCCATCTAGTCTGGGATAGTGGGCTAAAAATTGCTGGACAACCAGGTTCAGCACGTGAGCCATACAAGGCACGTGTGTGACATTGCCCCGGCGAAGGGCCGCACCCAGGTTTGCAGCATTGTCGCACACGGCCTTCCCTGGTTTCAGGTCCAGTGGAGACAACCATTCATGAAATTGGTTCTCCAGAGCTGACCACAACTCCTCAGCTGTGTGACTCACATTTCCCAGACATTTCAATGTAAAAACCGCCTGATGACGTTGAGCCCTACTGCCAGCATAGTAAGGAGGTGTGCAGGATCCCTTCTGCGCAGTTAGAAAGCTTGTGGCATGACCAGACAGGCTTTGGGTGCAGGTGGAAGACTGAGAGGAGGTTGAGGAGGCAGAAGCAGTGGAGGAACTTTGACATAAAGAGGATTGACGCACAACTCGTGGGGACGGCAAGACTTGGACAGCAGCCCCTTGTCCTGCTGTCACCATAGTTACCCAGTGCCCAGTCAGCGACATGTAACGCCCCTGTCCATGCCTACTCGTCCAAGTGTCTGTGGTGAAATGCACCCTGTCACACACAGAGTTTCTCAAAGAAGCGGTGATGTTGTGTGCGACATGCTGGTGGAGCGCAGGCACACCTTTCTTTGAGAAGTAGTGCCGACTGGGCATCTGGTACTGGGGCACTGCGACGGACATAAGGTTTCGAAAATCCTCTGTGTCCACCAGGTGGAAAGGCAGCATTTCTGTAGCCAAGAGCTTGCAGATTGTGAAATTCAACCTCTTAGCTTTCTCATGGCTAGGAGGAAATGGTCTTTTACTTGTCCACATCTGAGGGACCGAGGGCTGGCTATTGTGCTTAGACGGGGTTGATAAGGGTGTCCCCGGCAAACTGCCGGTCTGTGAGGAAGATGCAGGCGGACATGTTAGGTTGCCTTGATCCAAAGGTGGTGCTATCGATGTCGGACAGCGCTCAAGACCAGCTGGTGTTACCACCTCCAAAGAAAATGATGACCTGCCAATCACGCTGGCTGTTGCGGGTAAAGAGGTGGCAGGTCTGCGCCCCAAAACAGGTGTGACTGCTGTCCCCCCAGTCACAGAGGATGAAAAGGCCGCGGATGCACAAGATATGGCAGACGGTGGTTGGCCCGGCCGGCTAGGCCGCATTGTAGCACACTGAGCTTCCCACTGCAACTTATGCTTCATGTCCATGTGCCCGTTCATGCATGAAGTACTCAAACTATGTATTTTTTGGCCTCTACTTAGCTTTTGCTGACAAATGTTACAGATAACACGAGTTGGGTCATCTTTATCGATCTGAAAAAATGCCCAGGCTATGCAAGGCTTAGCACCCATGCGACCTGAAGAGCCACCACGACTTGTGGTGAGAGGCAGAGTTGTGTTTGAGGATGCAGTTGTTGACGTGCTTCCAGTACTACGTCTCTGTCCAGGAAGGCGCAACCTGACCTCGTCGTCACTAGCATCTTCCTCCACCTCCTCTGCTGACCTCATCTCTTGGCTGACTGTGCGTTGACAGTAAGTGGGATCTCCGACCTCATCATCATCACCCTGTGCGTTATCACACCCGTCGTCCTCAGAGCCAACCTGTTCCTGCCCTGACAAAAAACTAAAGTTGTCGCTCCAATCAGGTATTTGAGTCTTATCATCGTCTTCCTCATTGTCTCCACCAACAGGAGTTACAGTTTGGGAATGAGGGTCTACATTATCGTCAGAACCTTCTGCGTCTGGTCCTGGATCCGACTCAAAGATTCTGGGCATCAGTGCAGATCATTTCCTCGTCTGGATTCACAGAAGCGCTGGAGTCGACCTCTGATTCCCAGGCTATAGTATGAGTAAACAGCTCTGCAGACTCAACCATCTGTTCTACCTCATACTCAGACGGGCAGCTGGAGATTTGGGAGCTGTGAGGAAGCAAGTGCGATTTGGGTGACACCTTTGAGGACTGGAGTATTTGTGATGTTGAAGTTGATGTGGAGGAGAGCCCACTTAAAGGAGCACTTGATATCCGTTGAAGCACCTGCTGTTTTTGTGTCTCATCTGGAATTTGTAGCGATTGGCGTGGCCGTAAGAAAGGGATCTTATCACATTGTCCGCTAAAAGAAGTAGACATTTTAGTTTGGCTGGAAGATTGTCTTTCTTCTGCACCTACCCCACGGACACAACCTTTTTTCCCTTCCCAACACGCCTATTCCCCTTTCCACCAGCAGCAGGCCTTTTTCCACTCATTTTGGTGGTTAATTAATTCACAACTCTGGAGTTGTTTGCACAAAAAAACAATGGATGGTAACCGAGCAGAGCTGAGTGGCCAAACTGTGGTATTAGGCCAAAACTTTTGGCTGGGTTAGATGCAGAAAAAAAATATTTTTAATTTGCAACCTGATGGAGGTCAGTATAGATGGACTAATAGACCAAGTCCCACACACCGCTAGAAGCCCAAATATTTTTTCAGAGCTAGATGCAGAAATTTTTTTTATTCAATTTGCAACCTGATGGAGGTCAGTATAGATGGACTAATAGACCAAGTCCCACACACTGCTAGAAGCCCAAATATTTTTTCAGAGCTAGATGCAGAAAAAAATTATTTTTAATTTGCAACCTGATGGAGGTCAGTATAGATGGACTAATAGACCAAGTCCCACACACCGCTAGAAGCCCAAATATTTTTTCAGAGCTAGATGCAGAAAATTTTTTTATTCAATTTGCAACCTGATGGAGGTCAGTATAGATGGACTAATAGACCAAGTCCCACACACTGCTAGAAGCCCAAATATTTTTTCAGAGCTAGATGCAGAAAAAAATTATTTTTAATTTGCAACCTGATGGAGGTCAGTATAGATGGACTAATAGACCAAGTCCCACACACTGCTAGAAGCCCAAATATTTTTTCAGAGCTAGATGCAGAAAAAAATTATTTTTAATTTGCAACCTGATGGAGGTCAGTATAGATGGACTAATAGAACAAGTCCCACACGCTGCTAGAAGCCCAAATATTTTTTCAGAGATAAATGAAGAAAAAAATTATTTTTAATTTGCAACCTGATGGAGGTCAGTATAGATGGACTAATAGACCAAGTCCCACACACTGCTAGAAGCCCAAATATTTTTTCAGAGCTAGATGCAGAAAAAAATTATTTTTAATTTGCAACCTGATGGAGGTCAGTATAGATGGACTAATAGACCAAGTCCCACACACCGCTAGAAGCCCAAATATTTTTTCAGAGCTAGATGCAGAAAAAAATTATATTCAATTTGCAACCTGCTGGAGGTCAGTATAGAAGGACTAATAGAACAAGTCCCACACACTGCTAGAAGCCCAAATATTTTTTCAGAGCTAGATGCAGAAAAAAATTATTTTTAATTTGCAACCTGATGGAGGTCAGTATAGATGGACTAATAGACCAAGTCCCACACACCGCTAGAAGCCCAAATATTTTTTCAGAGCTAGATGCAGAAATTTTTTTTATTCAATTTGCAACCTGATGTAGGTCAGTATAGATGGACTAATAGACCAAGTCCCACACACTGCTAGAAGCCCAAATATTTTTTCAGAGCTAGATGCAGAAAAAAATTATTTTTAATTTGCAACCTGATGGAGGTCAGTATAGATGGACTAATAGACCAAGTCCCACACACTGTTAGAAGCCCAAATATTTTTTCAGAGCTAGATGCAGAAAAAAATTATTTTTAATTTGCAACCTGATGGAGGTCAGTATCGATGGACTAATAGAACAAGTCCCACACGCTGCTAGAAGCCCAAATATTTTTTCAGAGATAAATGAAGAAAAAAATTATTTTTAATTTGCAACCTGATGGAGGTCAGTATAGATGGACTAATAGACCAAGTCCCACACACTGCTAGAAGCCCAAATATTTTTTCAGAGCTAGATGCAGAAAAAAATTATTTTTAATTTGCAACCTGATGGAGGTCAGTATAGATGGACTAATAGACCAAGTCCCACACACCGCTAGAAGCCCAAATATTTTTTCAGAGCTAGATGCAGAAAAAAATTATATTCAATTTGCAACCTGCTGGAGGTCAGTATAGAAGGACTAATAGAACAAGTCCCACACACTGCTAGAAGCCCAAATATTTTTTCAGAGCTAAATGAAGAAAAAAATTATTTTTAATTTGCAACCTGATGGAGGTCAGTATAGATGGACTAATAGACCAAGTCCCACACACTGCTAGAAGCCCAAATATTTTTTCAGAGCTAGATGCAGAAAAAAATTATATTCAGTTTGCAACCTGATGGAGGTCAGTATAGATGGACTAATAGAATGATGCTATGCCCAAAAGATTTTACTTCACTAGGTGCAGTAAAAAAATTGGTATTCTATACACAGGTGGTATATCTTGCAACACAGATAGGCTACTCCACTGACTAACACACTCTGCAATAGGCCAAAAAGGATTAGCTTTGCTAGATTCAGCCAAATGCTGTGAAAAAAACTTGCACAGCACTGGCACAGACCTGCCTGGCAAAAACTGATAGGAACTGATGTAACCTAGTCCTGAAAAGGACTCCAATTACAATTAGTCTTTACTCCCACAATCTATCTATTTAAGAGCACAGACCTGCTTGATAAAAGTCGTAGGAAATGCTGTAACCTAGTCCTTAAAAGGACTGCAATCACAACTATTCCCTACTCCCAAGCTATCTGTATATTTGTGCGAAAATTGGCTTGAAATTAACAAGGTATAGCGCACACAGCAACAGCGGTGCCGTCTAACACGCAGCTGCAGCAGTGAGAAAATGGTGGCGACGGGGAAAATGGCTTGGTCTTATAGGCAAGGACATGTGACATACACTGCCAATCACACATGCCCTTGCTTGTGTGAAAAAAAGCACTTCGCTCCGTGTGTGCGCTGCTGATAGGCTGACAGATTGCACCTCCCCACTGCAAATGCGGGAAAGAGAAAAAAAAATGGAGATCTTCATTGTTCCTGCAGGGATCCATCCCCTGCCCCTCCCCCCGCCCCGCTGTACACTCAAACTGCGTATTAACATTAATTTTCATCATTACTGAGAAAAAATCCAGTTATGATTTTGGTGCACGAACAGTTATCGAACATAACCTCGAACAGCCGAATTTTTCTCAAATTGTTCGCGTTCGCCGACCGGCTCGAACACCGCCCAAAACAGCTCGAATTTGAGATTGGCGAACAGTTCGAGTAGAACAACGCTCATCTCTACTTGTCAGACAACATTAGACGTGCCCTCAACAACGCAGTTACTGGGAAGGTCCACCTAACCACGGACACGTGGACAAGTGCTTATGGGCAGAGACGTTACATCTTGCGGACGGCAAACTTATATAGTGGAAGCCAAAACCCAGTCGAACCCTGGGATGGAAAACGTCCTCCTGACGCTGAGAATTGTGGGCTCTGGATCAATCAGGGTTGCCCCCACATTCTACCAATCCTGTACCTCATCCTCCTCCTCAGCCTCCATCTCCAAAATTATCACATCAGTCGGTGAGCTGGAAGCACTGTAGCACTGCCTCGGCCAAGCGGCAACAGGCTGTGCAGAAGCTAATTTGCTTAGGTGACAAACCGCACACCACTGAAGAGTTGTTGACAGCTGTAAAAGAGCAGTCAGATCTCTGGCAGTCACCGCTGAAACTACAGCCAGGCATGGTCATGTGAGACAATGACCATGCCTGGCTGTAGTTCTCATGTGAGACAACCTGAAGCTCTGAAGCTTGGCAAGCTCCTATACGTACCATGCATGGCCCGTGTGCTTAACCTAGTGGTTCAGTGGTTTCTCAAAACCTACCCAGAACTGCCTGAGCTGCTTGTCAAAGTACGCCGCATGTGTGCCCATTCTCGAAAGTCACCTACAGCTTCCGCTGCCCTTGCTGTGCTTCAGCTGTGTTTGCAGCTTCCAGTTCACTGATTGGTGTTCAATGTCATCACGCGTTGGAACTCAACCTTGCAGATGTTGGGAAGGATTTGTGAGCAGCAGAGGGCAGTTGTTGAGTACCAGGTTCAACACGCCCGTCGTTATTCATTTCAGCCTCCGCACATAAGAGCTGATGAGTGTCAGACATCTGTGCCATCCTCCAAAACTCTGAAGACTCTACCAAGATGGTGAGCGGCGATGACGCCATAATTGGCGTCACCATCCCGCGTCTCTGTCTACTGAAACTGAAACACTTGCTGGTCACAATTAAAGTGGAGGCATTGCAGGCGGAGCACAATGAGATGGAGCAAGGAACCGTACAGGGTGATTCCTCACAGCTCAGCCTCATCTCATCCCAATGTGGATTGGGTGATAATGAGGAGGAGGAACAGGAGGAGGAGGAACAGGAGCTGGTATCCAGTGCTACAGGCGGTACTACCCACACAACATTCATACCGTCTGTTCAGTGTGGATGGCCTGAGGAGAGAGAGAATGATGGTCAGGACAGGGAACAATTGTCTGCAGTCTGGCACACATGGCTGACTTTATGTTCCTCTCCTTTTCCCGTGACCCTCGCATTGTACACATTTTGGCTGACAGTAGTTACAGGTTGATCACAGTTCAAGACCCACGCTACAAGGAGAACTTTCTATCTCTCCTTCCCCTGGTGGAGAGGTCTAATAAAATTTTGCTGCACCAGAAGGCCCTTGTTGTGAAATTATTAAAAACATTCCCATCTGAAAACGCTGGCGGCAGAGGTCACAATTTGTAGGACAACCAAGGAGTACAGGAGAGGGAGACACAAATACGATGCAACAGAAGCAGGGTAACACTGTCAAAGGTAAGGGACAGTTTTCTCAGACCCTCCCAGTACCCATGCCCTGATGCGCGGGGTACTCTGGCAAGGAGGGAAAAGTTTTTGAAGATGCTGAAGGAGTACCTTGCCGGCCGTACCAATGTCCTCCGTGGTTCCTCTGTGCCTTATAACTATTGGGTATCCAAGCTGGACACGTGGCATGAACTGGCTCTATACGCCTTGAAGATCCTGCCCTGCCCTGCCACTAGCATTTTGTCAGAGCGCGTTTTTAGTGCCGCCGGGGGAATTATAACTGATTTTGTCTATGTTCTGTTCTCCTCCTTCTCCTCATTCTAGATCACCATATCACCAGGGTGACTGTGATGCAACACCTGCATAATTTTTTTTAAGGGCGTTTATGATGCAAATTTTTTTAGAGGCCTACCTGTAGCATTCAGTATGTTATACAGTATGTCCATGTATACCACCCAGGGGTAAAAGTTTTTCAGTCCATGCGCTTAGTGCATGGACATTACAAGTATAGGAGACCCACTCCTTAACAATCGCAACAAATTTTTTATTGAGGACCTCCTCTACGTCTCTTCAAAGGAGTATTGGAGTGCATATAATTTTTGGGCAGCCCTTGCAGTCACTGCATGGGCTTCACCACTATAGGAGACCTGCTCCTTTGTAATGGGAGCATTTTTTTACTAAGGCCCTCCTCTATGTCTTTTCAAAGGGGTGTTGGCGTGTGTCCAAATTTTTGGCATCCCTTGCAGTAACTGCATACGCAATAACAGCATAGGAGACCCGCTCCTTTATAATGGGAGCAACAAAGCATAAACGGCTGATGGCCCTCTCACAATAGTGAGGGACGACTGCTGGCCCTTTAACAATAGTAAAAATAGGCCCTGTAAAAATAGTCTTTGTGACTTCAGAGTCCCTCTTTCATAAATTAAACATGATGTGTCTTATTATGTCTCACACACAACATGGGCAGATAAGGTAGTAAAATGTTAAAATGACTTTTACTGATGAATGTATTTTGGAATAGAAAAGTGCAAAAACACATCAAAAATGCTATGTGTGAACATAGCCCAAGGTGAGGAGGAGCATTTTTCTTTTTTTTTTTTTCCTTATATACAGTACAAGTCATTACCCTGGAAAGAATGTCCCTTAACGCTTTTGCCAGGAAAATCCATTTTGGCTTCTTTTTTGTATGTTTTATTGTGAGTCCATAAAAGTGTCATAATACTCTGACAACATTGTTCACAGCAGTGACCTGGGAGTCAGAGATTCTTCCAGGGGTCTTTCCCATGCTGTTCCTATGTCATTTGAGCACTGTTCCCATCGATTTGGGCACTTTTTAGGCCCTCTGCAGACCTCCGAGGGGAGGGTGGCCGCCGGAAAATGTTTGAGTTTCCTATTGACTTACATTGGGCTCATTGCTCTGGTCAGGCACCCGAGCATTACGATTTACTCAACCTGAGCAACGAGCACCCGAGCATTTTAGTGCTCGCTCATCACTAGTGTAAATATTTTATAACTCTTCGTCAACATACGGTAACTAAGTCATAACAGTTGTAGATCTAGGCAAATATTCAGGAAACTTCTTGAACTTTAAATCTACCTTCTTTTTTAAAATTTTGAAGTCTTTATTTGAATCTTGTTTTGAGCATATAGATGACATGCTTTATATATAACAAGTACATGGGTTCTTTTGGACAGTTTCAATATTTGTGGCATAGAGGAACATTTTCATGAAACGTTGACAGTAAAATCACAATCAACATTTCAATATGATTTGCAGAGACAGTTTGTTAATAGGCAGCTAAGTAACAGATGGTTCTAGCTGTTTGGCATGAGGGCACGGCCCACTCAAGCAGTTATATGAGAAACATGGAGAAATAATAACAGACAGATAGTAAAAACCACATTCATTTACAACAAATGAGAAGTGTAAAATAATGCAATTATAATAAAAATAGAAATCTGTATCCAAATATACTAACATTTTATAAAATAGTAAATGCTTTAAGTACAAACTACTATTAAAACAACATTAGCAGCTATGCATGGAAGATCTGAGCAACTTGATTCAGAGTTAGATCTAGATTGTCACCTCCAGAATGTCAGGCTTTATGGAATGATGCCATGGTGGCTCAGTGGTTAGCACTATAGTCTTGGGTCCTGGATTCAAATCCCATCCAGGACAACATCTGCAAGGAGTTTGTTCACCATGTGTTTGTGTGGATTTCCCCTGACTCTTCAAAGACTGATAAGGAATTTAGATTATGAGCCCCAGTGATGATAATGTCTATAATGCAATGTGGAATATTTTAGCACTGTATAAGTAACTTTAGGAATATTTCTTTAAGTCTGCATTGCCACATACTGTTCACAATGCCCATGCTAACCCCTGTCCACTGCCAGAAGAACAAACAATTCGCACATGAGCAGCAAAACTGGGACGTGAAGTAATGAAAGAAGCTGGACTGATCTAAAGAATTATGTTTTCTATCACATCATGTAGATTGCCAGTTGCATGTGCATGGCTTACCTGAGCTAGACATTGCTGCAGGATGCACAAGAAGGCAACTGACAAAGGCAATGTGATGACAGGTTTTCTTTAACGTAAAAGGACAAGGAAGTTCCTGTTTGGGCCATCTAATTTCCGTTTAAGACATACATATAGACAGTTCAATTAGCATTCTCTATTTTAGCTGCTTAATGAGGATCTGTCATCTCCCTCGACATGTCTATTTCAGGAAATGCAAGTGTACAAATGAAAAAATTAACCAGCGCTTCCACTAAAGATAAAGAAATAGGTGCTTAAAGCTACATAAAACAATGCACAATCTGCCATCGTGCTCCAGTTAAAATATTGATAAAAAAGGTGATATGCACTAATATGCCCAGAGTTTGTAGTGAATAGAGATGAGCGGTGTTCGACTAGAACTGTTCGCCAATCTCAAATTCGAGCTGTTTTGGGCGGTGTTCGAGTTGTTCGACGAACCCGAACGATTTGCAAAAAATTCGGCTGTTCGAGGTTATGTTCGATAACTGTTCGTACACCAAAAGCGTGTCCTGCATGGATTGTCTGCCACTCACTGTAATGCCACAGCCATGGTGGTTGTGGCATTACAGTGATTGCCCAAATCGATGGGAACAGTGCCAACAGTGAAACATGAAAAGCCGGCAATTCAGCAGCGGCATACACCTGTACCCGACAATTTAGAACCGAAAGAATAGAGCTTCACACATAGATTAGATAGATATAAACATGTCAGCCACATATATACGAAGTACAGTGAAAGTGTTGCTTACTGTACTTGTCATTTAGCGTAAAGGATTTATCAAAAAAAATAATAGTGTTTTCATGCACCGTCTCTTTAAAAAAGCCGGCCGGCAATTCAGCAGCGGTACCCGACAATTTATAACAGACAGAATAGAGCTTCACACATAGATTAGATAGATAGAAACATGTCAGTCACATATATATGAAGTACAGTGATAGTGTTGGTTACTGTACTTGTCATTTAGTATTAAAATAAAGGATTTATTATTAAAAAAATTGGCGTGGGGTTCCCCTTAATTTTAGGCTCTAGCGGAGGTTAAGCAGACAGCTGGGGCAGATGTTTGAAGCCTGGGAAGGGGGTAATACCCACGGAGCTTCCCAGGCTACTAATATCAGCCGCCAGCTGAATACATAGCCTTTACTAGCTATTAAAATGGGGGACCCCCCAAAAAAAATGACGTGGGGTCCCCCCTAATTTAATAGCTAGCAAAGGCTAGGCAGACAGCTGGGGGCTGATATTAATAGCCCAGGAAGGGAGCCATGAATATTGGCCCCCTCCCAGGCTAGAAACACCAGCCGTCAGCCGCCCCAGAAATGGCGCATTCATAGGATGCGCCAATTCTGGCACTTAGCCTCGCTCTTCCACGCTGCCCTGGTGCGGTGGCAGGGGGTAATGGGGTTGGGGTTGATGTCAGCTTATAATGCCAGCTGACATCAAGCCCAGGTTAGTAATGGAGAGGCGTCTATAAGACACCCCCATTACTAACCCCATAGTCAAAGTTAAAAAAAACACAAACACCCAGAATAAAGTCCTTTAATTGAAATAAAGACACAGTCCTTTATTGTTCTAAATTAAACCATACTTACCGTCACGCCCATTCCAGCTGAAGCCAACGATCTCCTGCAATAAAAGAAAAATAATAAAGCAACCTCATCCTTACCTTTCCATGGTTCCCACGACAGCTTCAGCTCTGCTACATCGAGATGACAGGCTGGACCGCAGCAGAACGCTGCCATCCAGCCTCTCATCCCGCAGACACTGAGAAGCGCAGGCTTGCTTGCGCTGCTCAGCGTCTCTCTGTGACGTTATCCAGATGAGCCGAGTTCATGTCCAATGAACTCGGCTCACCTCATGCACGTCACTGACAGCGTGGGAAAATTCTCAAGCTGAAGCGCTGAGTGCAGGAGAATTTTCCCACGCTGTCAGTGACGTGCATAAGGTGAGCTCATGTCCAATGAACTCAGCTCACCTCCTGCACGTCACTGACAGCGTGGGAGAATTCTCCTGCACTCAGCGCTTCAGTGTGAGAATTCTCCCACGCTGAAGCGCTGAGTGCAGGAGAATTTTCCCACGCTGTCAGTGACGTGCATGAGGTGAGCCGAGTTCATTGGACATTAACTCGGCTCATCTGGATGCCCTCACAGAGAGACACTGTGGAGCGCAAGCAAGCCTGCGCTTCTCAGTGTCTGCGGGATGACAGACTGGATGGCAGCGTTCTGCTGCGGTCCAGCCTGTCATCTCGATGTAGCAGAGCTGAAGCTGTCATGGGAACCATGGAAAGGTAAGGATGATGTTGCTTTATTATTTTTCTTTTATTTCAGGAGATCGTTGGCTTCAGCTGGAATGGGCGTGATGGTAAGTATGGTTTAATTTAGAACATTAAAAAATTGTGTCTTTATTTCAATTAAAGGACTTTATTCTGGGTGTTTGTGTTTTTTTTAATTACTTTACTAGAAATTCATGGTGGTCATGTCTAATATTGGCGTGACCCCATGAATTTCGGGCTTAGGGCCAGCTGATAATGCCAAGCTGGCCCTAACCCCTTTATTACCCAGTGAGCCACCGCATCAGGGCCCTGGATGAGTTGGGTACAGCGCCAGAAGATGGCGCTTCTATGAACGCGCCATTTTCCGGGGTGGCTGCGGACTGCAATTTGCAGCGGGGGTGGCCCAGAAAGCTTGGGCCTCCCTGCGCTGCGGATTCCAGCCCCCAGCTGCCTAGTTGTACCTGGCTGGACACAAAAACAGGGCGAAGCCCCACGTCAATTTTCTTTAAATTATTTCATGAAATAATTAAGAAAAAAGGGCTTCCCTATATTGTTGTGTCCGGCCAGGTACAAATAGGCAGCTGGTGGTTGGGGGCAGCCCGTTCCTGCCTGCTGTACCTGGCTGGACACAAATATAGTGCGAAGCCCCACATCAATTTTTTTAAAATTATTTCATGAATTTCCTGAAATAATTTAAAAAAATTTAAGTGGGGCTTCGCACTATATTTGTGTCCAGCCAGGTACAGCAGGCAGGAACGGGCTGCCCCCATCCACCAGCTGCCTATTTGTACCTGGCCGGACACAACAATATAGGGAAGCCCTTTTTTTCTTAATTATTTCATGAATTTCATGAAATAATTAAAAAAAATTGAAGTGGGGCTTCGCACAATATTTGTGTCCAGCCAGGTACAGCAGGCAGGAACGGGCTGCCCCCAACCACCAGCTGCCTATTTGTACCTGGCCGGACACAACAATATAGGGAAGGCCTTTTTTTCTTAATTATTTCATGAATTTCATGAAATAATTAAAAAAAAAGTACGTGGGGCTTCGCCCTATTTTTGTGTCCAGCCAGGTACAACTAGGCAGCTGGGGGCTGGAATCTGCAGCGCAGGGAGGCCCAAGCTTTCTGGGCCCCCCCCCGCTACAAATTGCAGTCCGCAGCCACCCCGGAAAATGGCGCGTTCATAGAAGCGCCATCTTCTGGCGCTGTACCCAACTCATCCAGGGCCCTGGTGCGGTGGCTCACTGGGTAATAAAGGGGTTAGGGCCAGCTTGGTATTATCAGCTGGCCCCAAGCCCAAAATTCATGGGGTCACGCCAGTATTAGACATGACCGCCATGAATTTCTAGTAAAGTATTTAAAAAAAACACAACACCCAGAATAAAGTCCTTTAATTGAAATAAAGACACAATTCTTTATTGTTCTAAATTAAACCATACTTACCATCACACCCATTCCAGCTGAAGCCAACGATCTCCTGCAATAAAAGAAAAATAATAAACCAACCTCATCCTTACCTTTCCATGGTTCCCACGACAGCTTCAGCTCTGCTACATCGAGATGACAGGCTGGACCGCAGCAGAACGCTGCCATCCAGCCTGTCATCCCGCAGACACTGAGAAGCGCAGGCATGCTTGCGCTCCTCACTGTCTCGCTGTGACGGCATCCAGATGAGCCGAGGTCATGTCCAATGAACTCGGCTCACCTCATGCACGTCACTGACAGCATGGGAAAATTCTCACGCTGAAGTGCTGAGTGCAGGAGAATTCTCCCACGCTGTCAGTGATGTGCATGAGGTGAGCTCATGTCCAATGAACTCAGCTCACCTCCTGCACGTCACTGACAGCGTGGGAAAATTCTCCTGCAATCAGCGCTTCAGCGTGAGAATTTTCCCACGCTGTCAGTGACGTGAATGAGGTGAGCCGAGTTCATTGGACATGAACTCGGCTCATCTGGATGTCGTCACAGAGAGACGCTGAGCAGCGCAAGCAAGCCTGCGCTTCTCAGTGTCTGCGGGATGACAGGCTGGATGGCAGCGTTCTGCTGCGGTCCAGCCTGTCATCTCGATGTAGCAGAGCTGAAGCTGTCGTGGGGACCATGGAAAGGTAAGGATGAGGTTGCTTTATTATTTTTCTTTTATTGCAGGAGATCGTTGGCTTCAGCTGGAATGGGCGTGACGGTAAGTATGGTTTAATTTAGAACAATAAAGGACTGTGTCTTTATTTCAATTAAAGGACTTTATTCTGGGTGTTTGTGTTTTTTTTAACTTTGACTATGGGGTTAGTAATGGGGGTGTCTTATAGACGCCTCTCCATTACTAACCTGGGCTTGATGTCAGCTGGCATTATAAGCTGACATCAACCCCAACCCTATTACCCCCTGCCACCGCACCAGGGCAGCGTGGAAGAGCGAGGCTAAGTGCCAGAATTGGCGCATCCTATGAATGCGCCATTTCTGGGGCGGCTGACGGCTGGTGTTTCTAGCCTGGGAGGGGGCCAATATTCATGGCTCCCTTCCTGGGCTATTAATATCAGCCCCCAGCTGTCTGCCTAGCCTTTGCTAGCTATTAAATTAGGGGGGACCCCACGTCATTTTTTTTGGGGGGTCCCCCATTTTAATAGCTAGTAAAGGCTATGTATTCAGCTGGGGGCTGATATTAGTAGCCTGGGAAGCTCCGTGGGTATTACCCCCTTCCCAGGCTTCAAACATCTGCCCCAGCCGTCTGCTTAACCTCCGCTAGAGCCTAAAATTAAGGGGAACCCCACGCCAATTTTTTTAATAATAAATCCTTTATTTTAATACTAAATGACAAGTACAGTAACCAACACTATCACTGTACTTCATATATATGTGACTGACATGTTTCTATCTATCTAATCTATGTGTGATGCTCTATCTTTCTGTTCTAAATTGTCGGGTACCGCTGCTGAATTGCCGGCCGGCTTTTTTAAAGAGACAGTGCATGAAAACACTATTATTTTTTTAAATAAATCCTTTACACTAAATGACAAGTACAGTAAGCAGCACTGTCACTGCACTTCTTATATATGTGACTGACATGTTTCTATCTATCTAATCTATGTGTGAAGCTCTATTCTTTCTGTTATAAATTGTCGGGTACAGATGCTGAATTGCCGGCCGGCTTTTTTAAAGAGACAGTGCATGAAAACACTAATATTTTTTTTAATAAATCCTTTACACTAAATGACAAGTGCAGTAACCAACACTGTCACTGTGCTTCTTATATGTGTGACTGACATGTTTCTATCTATCTAATCTATGTGTGATGCTCTATTCCTTCTTGTCTAAATTGTCGGGTACCGGTGTATGCCGCTGCTGAATTTGCCGGCCGGCTTTTTTAAAGAGAGTGTCTTCTGAGCAGTTTGTCAGCTTTTGGACACCTTTGCAGGTGTTTTCTATGTGTTTCTATGTGTTTTTGTTTGCCTGCCATTGGTTTTAACGGTGTTCGACGGTGTTCTAAGGTGTTCGACGAACAGTTCGACGAACAGTTCCTCGAACATCCCGGTGTTCGACGAACCGAACCGAACCCGAACACTACGGGGGTGGCTCAACACTAGTAGTGAATAAAATAAATTACCAAATCCCAAATGGTTAATGGCTAGAACATGTCAGACTACTTGCTTGTAAGTGGATCCACAATAGAACCATGCAATTTTCCTTGATGTCAGAAAACAGGCAGCCAATGAATGGATCACTGTAGGTACAATGTTTCAATGTATGCAGTAAATCCTAAGGAAGGATTGATGTCTCATTTACCATAGTGTTTGCAGTATTCCAGCCGGACACACTTGTTTAAACACTAAGTGGAAAATGACTGCTGCCCTGAGCATACGTGACGTTGCTATCTATGGGCTTTTCTATGGACAAAAAAGATTCTCTGATTATCCTACGTGTTTCAGAGGTAACGTCTTCCTTCCTCAAGGATTACATTTCCAGGGCAGAACACAGTCTTTTCTAGGTAAGTACTGATACTGATTAATTGATTTCCACTCAATACCTCCAAATGTAAAAAAAAGTAATTATCCCCCTCTATCCCTCCTTGGTCAGGCCTCATCTGGTATACTGTGTCCAGTTCTGGGCACCACATTTTAAAAAAGATATTGAAAAACTGGAGCAAGTTCATAGAAGATCTACCAGGATGGTCAGCAGACTGCAAAGTATGTCCAACGAGGAACGGTTAAAGGATCTGGGAATGTTTAGCTTGCAAAACAGAAGGTATACCAGTATCAATGTTCTTAGAGATTAATAAGGATTATCTAGGTGTTTCTTCTATGTTCTTACTTGTTTCTTTTAATATTGCTTTATTATGTCTCTTCTGCAATTTCTTCTGACTTGCATAAATTGCCCCCTAGTTATGTTACTAAGCCATACAGGTAAATATATAGCTATTGCTGTTGGTCGGTTTATTGCAATATTTAGCAGCTATACGATCTTCATCAATAAAAATAGTGATATCCAGAATTTGATGGATATAGTGCTAGTGGTGGAGGTAAATTCTAAATTAAAATAATTTTTATTAATATTAATTAAAAACTGTGTTAATGAATCTTCTTCTGTGAACCAAATAACATATATATTGTCAAAGCATTTCCACAGGACCAGACCCACACCACACTCTCCTATCGATGGGAGGGTTTCCTGCTCCCACCAACCGGCATAAATTTGCGAAACTTCTCCTCACCTTGACATGCTTAAAATGTCACTCCGCAAGGAGAAACATTATCCCTTGGATACCGGTCAGACGCCTCTCACTCAGCCAAACCATATCTCACACTTTGCACTGACAAGGGGCAGTACCCCGAAACACAGTGTTTGCAAATTGAGATTTTAGTTTTGGCTATTAGTCTGGAGACACATTGGAGAGCGATCTGCTGCCTGCAACATCCTTCAGCATGACCGGTTTGGCAGTGGGTCACTAATGGTGTGGGGTGGCATTTCTTTGGAGGGCCGTACAGCCTTTCATGTGCTCGCCAGAGGTAGCCTGACTGCCATTAGGTACTGAGATCAGATCCTCAGACCCCTTGTGAGACCATATGCTGTTGCAGTTGGCACTGGGTTCCTCCTAATGCAGGACAATGCCAGACCTCATGTGGCTGGAGTGTGTCAGCAGTTCCTGCAAGATAAAGGCATTGAAGCTATGGACTGGCCCGCCCGCTCCCCAGACCTGAATCCGATTGAGCACATCTGGGACATCATGTCTTGCACCATCCACCAACGCCACGTTGCACCACAGACTGTCTAGGAGTTGGAGGATGCTTTAGTCCAGGTGTGGGAGGAGATCCCACAGGAGACCATCCGCAACCTCATCTGGAGCATGTCCAGGCATTGTAGGGAGGTCAAACAGGCACGTGGAGGCCACACACAATACTAAGCCTCATTTTGACTTGTTTTAAGGACATTACATCAAAGTTGGATCAGCCTGTACTGTGTTTTTCCACTTTAATTCTGGGGGTAACTCCAAATCCAGGTCTCCATTGGTTAATAAATTTGATTTCCTTTGATGATTTTTGTGTGATTTTGTTGTCGAACATTCAACTTTGTACACAGCAAAGTATTCAATGTGAATATTTCATTCCTTCAGATCTAGGATGTGTTATTTGAGTGTTCCCTTTATTCTTCTTAGGCAGGGCATTTATTTATGCATGTACACATGCTGGTGGTTTGGAGGGTTAAACCTTTAAGGTCCTGATAAGTTTTTGCTTTTCCTCTTTTATATTTTTCTGTTGACGCAGGGCTGTTTTGTGGGGACAAGTTGTAATTTTGAATAACACCATTCATTTTACTTTTCAATGAACAGGGAAACAGGAAAAACAATTTCAAGCATGCTAAAATTTTAAAAAGAGCACAATTCTGCCATTGTTTTGGGAGGATTTGTTTATACACCATTAATTGAGAGGTAAAAATAACTTGATTTCATGGATCTCCAGCTCAGTGTGATTATGGGGATGCCAAACTTGTCCATTTTTTGTAACATTTTAATAGTGAAAAAAAAATTGTTTGTGTTTTTACTTTTTAACTTTTTTATTTTTGCCTCAATTGAGCTATGTAAGGGATCGTGTTTTGCGCACCGAACTGACGTCTTTAATTTCTTTACTTTTGAATAGAGAAAGCATGGGTGATTTAAATGTATATATGTAGTTTTATTTGTTTTTTTACTTTTTTGTTGGTTTTTACCCCTTTATGAGACTTGAACTTGAGATTGCTTGTTCGCTTTCACCATACTACTGTACTGCAATAAACAGTACTGTATAGTGAACTGTGGTTCTTGTATGGCGCCCAGCCTTTGGCTGACATTCATAGGAGGACCAAGATTGCAGTTATAGGGGGCCTCAGAATGCCTTGTTTGCCATGGTAACTTATTGGTTCACCACAATCATTTTGCAGGGGCATATGGGAGCCAGTGTGCACGTCCGCCAGCAATAACATAATTTAAATGTCACTGTAGGAGATTGACAGCAACATTTAAATGGTTAAACTGCAATTATTGGAGCTAACTCTGCTCACTGTAATGCAGCCAGCATCTGCTGGGCAGCACGGTGGCTCAGTGGTTAGCACTTCAGCCTTGCAGCCCTGGGGACAACATCTGTAAGGAGTTTGTGTGTTCTCCCCATGTTTGCATGGGTTTCCTTCGGGTTCTCCCACACTCCAAAGACTTACTGATAGGGAATCTAAAATATATAAAACAGGCTCAGCTTCTGAGCCAGCCTTAAACTTTCTTTTAGTGACCTATGATGAAATTGTATGTCATAGGTCATTAAGGTGTTAAAGGGGTTTTCCTTCTAAGAATGTGAGAGCATTCAGCAGTTTTTCTATTTCCAATAGACTTGTATAGTGCAGAAATTTGGATGCATTACCACCCTCACGCCATACAACTCCTACGCAGATAGACTTGTTGATGAGGAAGAACAGGGTACTGGCATTACACCTACTAGTCATGTATAGGAGACTTAGTAGTGGGGTATCAGTGATTTACCAAATATTATCTATGTTATATTTAGATGATAAGGATGATTACTTATTTTTAAGTTAATGAGTTTTAAAGCTTTTGCAAACTAAAGTTCCAGTTTCACTACAGTGTTTCAGAGCTGTGTGTTGTAATGAGTAATGCATATGGTAAGACCAATATTCATGCTAATGATAAAATTTTATCCACTGGAAAAATAAGTTTTTATTAAATGAGAACAAATGCAGATATTAAAAGCTGTTAAAAAAATCCAACAAAAAGTAACTTGAAAAAGTATACAATCTTGTTTTGCTGAATCTTTATACTCTACTTTAATAGACTGTAAAAAATTGAATTTGGTGTCCTTTGGTCCGAGGATTTGCACGTAATAGCCATGCATATGACACAAAACTAAAAATAAGTGCTGGACTAACTGTATAAAAGTAGGTTAAAATTGTTATATTTGCTTTTAACTGTAAGTAAACTAGGACAAAAACTGCACATTATAGTATTTTCTGTTCCGTAGATGAATAGTAGTTCAGACTTCTTTCCCGCCTTTACTATAGCTCTTACAATATCAAATGTTTCTTTGCTCATTTAGACATAAACAATATCCTTCTTGGAATGGATGCAATGAGGACTCACTGAAATTCCATGCCTAATGGCTTCAGCAACAGCCCCACAGTGTGAAACTCATTCACACCCTGCAGGGGGAGGACACACTTTAACTAGTTGAGTTGACACTGCACAGCATTTACAGTCTGTTCACATTACCCCATTCTACCTTAGAACAAAAAAGTACTCTAGAGACATTAGGTTCTGCTTATTTCCTGACAGACACGATGAGCTCATGCTACAAATGAAAGAGCTGAACGTTTATGTTTGAATTAAACTCTATGACACTAATACAGACTTCTCGAGGCATTAGAAAAAAGTTATAATAACATCAATACTACTCAATTTCACATGAATCACTAACTGGGTTTTAAGAGAGAATTACCTAAAATGCAAAACAAATATTGTATATTGTAGAATTATACTTTTCTCAAATGTCTTAAAATTTGGTCTAAAATTGCTCATACTTCACCATCAGCAGCACAAACGCCTGGCCACAGGACAAAGTTAGCTCTTTGTTCTTTTTGAGTCATTTCCCTCATCCCTTTTAGGCCGTAAGCTCAAACAGACAGCATCCTTTCTCTTTTTGTTCCATTCTCAGTAGAAGCTTTTCTGTGTGCCACTTGTATGTTTCCTTATATGTAATTTATTATGTTTACTGCATCCCAGGATTGTAAAAGCCTGCAGTACATTGTTGCATAGAACATATTCTGAAAATGTGTGTTTAAATTCAATAAGACATAGACATACAAAAGAATATCCAGTTCAAATGATTTACCAGTTCACTCAGTTATTCACATTATAGAAGGTGCATCTCACTAAATTAAAATATCATCAAAAAGTAAATTTATTTCAGTTCTTCAATACAAAAAGTGAAACTCATATATAGAGTCATTACAAACAGAGTGATCTATTTCAAGTGTTTATTTCTGTTAATGTTGATGATTATGGATTACAGCCAATGAAAACAGAAAAGTCATTATCTCAGTAAATTAGAATACTTTATAACAGCTTGAAAAACTGTTTTTAAAATCTAAAATGTTGGCCTACTGAACTGTATTTTCAGTAAATGCATTCAATACTTGGTCGGGCCTCTTTTGCATCAATTACTGCATCAATGCAGCGTGGCATTGAGGCGATCAGCCTGTGGCACTGCTGAGGTTATGGAAGCCTAGGTTGCTTTGATAGCAGCCTTCAGCTTGATAGGTCTGGTGTCTCTCATCTTCCTCTTGACAATACCCTATAGATTCTCTATGGGGTTAAGGTCAGGCAAGTTTGCTGGCCAATCAAGCACAGTGATACTGTTGTTTTTAAACCAGATATTGATACTTTTGGCAGTGCGGACAAGTGCAAAGTCCTGCTGGAGAATGAAATTTCCATCTCCAAAAATCTTGCCGGCAGAGGGAAGCATGGAGTGCTTTGAAAGTTCCTGGTAGACGGATGCGCTGACTTTGATCTTGATAAAGCACAGTGGACCTACACCAGCAGATGACATGGCTCCCCACACCATCACTGATTGTGGAAACTTCACCTTAGACCTCAAGCAGCTTGGATTGTGTGCCTCTCCACTCTTCCTCCAGACTTTGGGACCATGATTTCCAAATGAAAATTGGAACTCTGGGACCTCGTGGAGCGTGTCAATGACTGCCTTCTCAACATCTGTCAAGTCAACTCTCTTCCCCATGATTGTGGAGCCTACTGAAACAGACTAAGGGACCTTTTTAAATGCTTAGGAAGCCTTTGCAGGTGTTTTTTGTTAATTATTTTAATTTACTGAGATAATGACTTTTGTGTTTTCATTGGCTGTAAGCCATAATCATCAACATTAACAGAAATAAACTGTTTGCAATGACTCTATATAATATATGGGTTTTACTTTTTGTATTAAAGAACTGAAATAAATTAACTTTTTGACGATATTCTAATTCAGTGAGATGCACCTGTACATATAATATATTCATATACATGCTGTATATAGGGCGAATAATTGAGTGAATTGGCAAATCATTTGAACCAGATTTGCTTGAATTTACTCTGAGATCTCTACAGACCTCAGATCATAAAAAAGAGGGATTAAAGAATAAAAAATATTCTACTCATTGTGCCCTACATCTGGCCTGGCACCACAGCTCCCCAGCCAGTCCTTCAGTAGCTCGCTTTCTCCTTCTGGCTTTAATCTCTTTTTTTCTTGTCTTTAGTCTTATTCGCCCTTTAGTCCCTCTGGTGCTCACTAGGCACTATGACTTGAATTGCCCTATGATGTAATAATGTAATTTGATGCCTAGTCAGCATCAGTGGCACCAAAGAGTGAAGATAGAAGAGATCACCAGAGCTGGAAGGAGGAAGGGAATCAACAGATGAACGCATGGGGAGCTAAGACATCAGGACAGGTCCTAAATATATTCAAACAAAATGGTGGCATCAGCAAATTGAATTGCAAAAAACTTGGGTTCAGGTGTATTTGAATTTTTGTGTGACATTTAAAGCGACTTAGATTGAGTTCAAATTAATTTGCTCATCTGTAGTACCTATTTTTTGCTATTGTTTTTCACACTATACGTCATGTGGCTTAAGTAACATGGTAAATTTATTCTACAGGTCATTATGATATTGGTTACATCAGGCTACTTTTGGACAATGAAACTTAAAACACACAACGTTTTATTGTTACATCAGTGAAGCTTGCTTGTGAAAACTCTGAACAAGTGAGAGATTTACTTTATAAAAGACAGGTTAGAAGATATGTATATAAGAAATTAATAAAAGACATACATTTGTTTTCTATAATATTTTACATTCATACAGAGATAATTTAAAGTTATAAGCCCGAAGCTTCATATGGCACTTCTGAGATAGTCTGAAGATAATTCCCTACTAAATAATATCATATGCACTATTACCCATTTGCCAAATACTGTTATAAACCCAAATATAAAGCTGGTACTAGTTTTGGAAAGCTTTACAAAACTTAGTCAACTTGCAGTCAGAGTGAAGTTATGTTTTGCTATGCACCACGTTTCCATTTCACACATTATATGTGATAATTATCTAAATAACTTTTCAAAAATGAATTCTGTATTTTACACATTTACTTTCTAATAACACAAATATTTTAAAGTATTCATCCTCTGTTCTAATAAATAATCATGCAGTTCTAACAAATAAAAGCCAGTAATGAAGACACAATGTAATTTAATAATGTCTGTCATTTCCTGTTGTGATAATGTTATGATTAATGATGAGCGAGCACTAAAATGCTCGGGTGCTCGATGCTCGGGTCGAGCACATTGGAATACTCGGGTGCTCGACCCGAGCAACGAGCCCAATGTAAGTCTATGGGAAACTCGAGCATTTTTTCCGGCGGCTCCCCCTGGCGGTCTGCAGAAGGCCTAAAAATTGCCCAAATTGATTGGAACAGTGCTCAAATGACATGGGGACAGCATGGGGAAGACCCCTGGAAGCATTTCTGACTCCCAGGTCACTTCTGTCAGTAACGTTGTCAGAGGTATTACGCCACTTTACGGACTCACAATAAAACATACCAAAACGAAACAAAAATGGATTTTCCTGGGAAATATGTTAAGGAACATCCTTTCCAGGGTAATGACTTGTATATAAAGCAAAATAAATAACCAAAAACAAAAATGCTCCTCCACCCCATGGGCTATGCTCTCATGTAGCGTTTTTCATGTGTTTTTGCACTTTTGCACTGCTTTCAACCATGACAAATGCATTCACCAGGAAATGTCATTTTAACATTTTACAACCTTATCTGGCCATGTGGTGTGTGAGATAGTATCAAACACATTGTGTTTCATTTATGAAGGAGGGACTCTGGAAGTCACAAAGCCTGTTTTTATAGGGCCATCAGGCGGCCTTTACGATTCTTAAAGGGCCATCCGTCAGCCCTTACTATTCTTAAAGAGCCATCAGCCGGCAATGTTTTATTGTTCCCATTACTAAAGAGTGGGTCTCCTATACTGCTATTGCGTATGCAGTGAGTGGGGGGTCTACCCAAAATTTGGACGCTCCCCAATACCACTTTGAAAATTTCTATGCACCCCAATACCCCTTTGAAGAGACTTAGAGGAGGGCCTCCTGAAAACAATGTTCCCATTATTAGGAAGTAGGTCTCCCATTGTGTTTGCCTATGCAGTGAAGGCAAGGGTTGCCAAAATTTTGGAGGCACTCCAATGCCCCTTGGAAGAGACGTAGAGGGCCTCAGGAAAAAACGTTCCCATTATTAGGAAGTGGGTCTCCAATAGTGTTGATCTATGCAGTGAATGCAAGGGTTGCCAAAAATTTGGAGGCACTCCAGTGCCCCTTGGAAGAGAGGTGGAGGTGACAGGACGTTCTCAAAACAATGCTCCCATTATTAGGAAGCCGGTCTCCCATTGTGTTGGCCTATGCAGTGAATGCAAGGGTTGCCAAAAATTTGGAGGCACTCCAATGCACCTTGGAAGAGACGTGGAGGGCCTCATGAAAAAATGTTCCCCTTATTAGGAAGTGGGTCTCCCGAAGTGTTGACCTATGCAGTGAATGCAAGGGCTGCCAAAAATTGGGAAGCACTCCAATGCCCCTTGGAAGAGACCTGCAGGAGGGCCTCATAAAAAAATGTTCCCATTAAAAAGGATCGGGCCTCCTATACTTGTAATGCCCATGCACTAAATGTATGGGCTGAAAAACATTTACCCCTGGGGGGTTTACATGGAAATACTGTATACATTTTTTTTATTACGGGCATCATAAACACCCTTTAAAAAATTCTGTGGGTGTTGCATCACGGACCACGGTCACTCTCTTAATATGGTGGTGGAAGATGAGGAGAAGGATGAGGACAATATCAAATAGCCAAAATCAGGAAGTGTATACACATGTGTGGGTGTGAAAAGGTGCATGGGAATACACCTCCCAAGGAAAGACACGGGATTTGAGTCTATGTTACGCTGCTATCATTCGATGGTGTTGAGAAGTCTGGCCCAATCCTGACCTTGTTCACTTTTATAAGAGTCAGCCTGTCAGCATTTTCAGTTGACAGGCGAATACACTTATCAGTTATAATTCCACCAGCGGCACTAAAAACCCGCTCTGATAAAATGCTGGTGGCAGGACAGGCCAGGACCTCCAAGGCATATAGAGCCAGTTCATTCCACGTATCCAGCTTGGATACCCAATAATTATGAGGCACAGATGAATCATGGAGGACGTTGGTGCGGTCGGCAAGGTACTCAGTCAGCATCTTCCCAAACTTTGCACTACTTGTGAGAGTACCCCGTGCCTCAGGGATTGTGCGATGGGAGGGGCTGAGAAAACTCTCCCAGAACTTTGACAGTGTTCCCCTGCCTCTGCTGGATTGAAGTTGTGTCCCTCTCACCTGTACTCCTTGGTTGTCCAATGTGGTGTGACCACTGCCACCAGCGTTTTCAGATTTGAATTTTTTAAATAGTTCCGCAACAAGGGCCTTCTGGTACAGCCCCATTTTTGCAGACCTATCCGCCTCAGGAATAAGAGATATAAAGTTCTCCTTGTAGCGTGGGTCTAGAAGTGTCACCAACCAGTAATGACTGTCACCCAAAATTTTGAGAACGCGAGGGTCATGGGAAAAGCAGCGTAACATAAACTCAGCCATGCGTGCCAGACTGCTAACAGGCAAGACTTCCGTGTCCTCACCAAGACGATGACTGACCATGCTCCTCCTCCTCTCTGTCCTCTGGCCATCCACGCTGAACAGACGGTATGACAACTGTGCAGGTATTACCGTTTATAGTGCATGAATCTAGCTCCTGTTCTTCCTCCTCCTCCTCTACCTCATTGTCACCCAATCCACATTGGGATGAGATGAGGCGGGGCTGTGTGTAATCACCCTGTATGGTTCCTTGCTCAATCTCATCGTTCTCCACCTGCAATGCATCCTCTTTGATTGTGAGCAGAGAGCATTTCAGAAGACAGAGAAGCGGGATTGTGATGCTAATTATGGCGTCATCGCCACTCACCATCTTGGTGGAGTCCTCAAAAGTTTTGGAGGATGGTACATATGTCTGACATCATGTCCACTCCTGAGGTCTTATGTGTGGAGTCTGAACTGAATCCCGACGGCCTTGTTGATGCTGGTGCTCAACAACTGCCCTCTTCTGCTCACAAATCCTTCCCAACATATTCAATGTAGAGTTTCAACACGTGGGGACATCACACACCAGTCTGTGAGCCGGAAGCTGCAAACGCTGCTGCTGAAACACGGCAAGGGCGGCAGAAGCTGTAGGTGACTTTCTAAAATGGGCACACAGGCGGCGTACTTTAACAAGCAGATCCGGCAGCTCCGGGTAGGATTTGAGAAACCGCTGAACCACGAGGTTAAGCACATGGGCCAGGCATGGTACGTGTGTGAGCTCACTTTGACTCAGAGTCGCCACCAGGTTCCGGCCATTGTCACACACGACCATTCCTGGCTGTAGGTTCAGCGGTGTGAGCCACAGATCTGCCTGCTCTTTCAGAGCTGTCCACAACTTTTCAGCATTGTGTGGTTTATCACCTAAGCATATTAGCTTCAACACAGCCTGTTTCCGCTTGGCCGAGGCAGTGCTGCAGTGCATCCAGCTTGTGACTTATGTGGTCATTTTGGAGATGGAGGATGAAGAGGAGGAGGAGGCTGGGGAGGATGAGGTGCAGGAGCTGTAGACTGTGGAGGCAACCCTGATTGACCTAGGGCCCGCAATCCTTGGCATCGGGAGGAAGTGTTCCGTCCCAAGGTCCGACTGGGTCCCGGCTTCCGCTATGTTATCCCAGTGTGCCATCAGCGAGATGCATTGTCCCTGCCCACAAGCACTTATCCACGTGTTCCTGGTTAGGTGGACTTTCCCGGTAACTGTGTTGTTGAGGGCACGGCTAATGTTTTGGGACGCGTGCTTGTGTAATGCGGGGATGGCACACCGGGAGAAATAGTGGCGGCAGGGGACTGAGTAACAAGGGACGGCTAACACCATCAGGTTGTGGAATGCTTCCATCTCCTCAAACCTAAAAGGCAACATTTCGAGCGCAAGCAGTCGTGAAATGTGTGAATTTAGTAGTGTGGCCTGTGGGGCGTTGGCTGCGTATTTGCGCTTGCATTCCAAAGACTGGGGTATGGACAACTGAACGCTGTGCTTGGACAAGGACGTGGACGTGCTTCCTGATGCTGCTACTTGAGAGTGTGCAACGACAGGTGCAAGGCAGGAGGCATCTTCGCATGCACCATGGACAGGGGATTGGCTTGCATGCAAAACAGCGGAAGAAGCAATGGTGCCACCCACAGACACTGTTCCTGGACCCTGGACCAATTGTGCCTCATTATCGTCCATCTCTTGTGACACTTTCCCACCGTCGCCTTCGTGTGACCGTGGCTGCTCAAATATTTGGGCATCGCTACATGCGATCTCCTCTTGCCCCGCTTCAAGTGTACCGGGAGAGACCCAAATCTATAAATGGAAAAGTGAACAGCTCTTCAGAGTGTCCAAGTGTGGGATCATTTGTCTTCGGGCGCTCGGCATGGTGGGAAGAAGAAGGATCAGGGTGAGGAATATGCGGTCCAGACTCACGGCTCCTGAGACTTGACCTTGTGGAAGACAGGATGGTGGTGGTGGTGGTGGCTAAGTGACTGGAAGCATTATCCGCTATCCAACTAACAACCTTTTGACACTGCTCTGGGTTCAATAGTGGTGTGCTGCGGTGCCCTAGGAATTGGGACAGGAAGGTCAGGCGAGAAGATGTGGGTGTTTGTTTTGGCACAATTTCAGCTTGCCCACGGCCTTGTCCTCGGCCTCTGCATGCACCATCACCATCACTTCCAGTTCCCCGTATCTTGCCACGTGCCTTGCCCATTTTAAATAGAGGACAATATATTCCACGCTTACTACAAATGACTGAATTTGTAGCGAACTTATATGTGATCTGTGTGACGAAGAAACCATAGTTTTAAATAGCTGGCCTGTAGGTAACTATTTTGAACAGCAATCTGGTTTCAATTGCTTCACTGACACACTGAAACAAATTTTTAATGGAGGTCAGAAATGGCAGTATTTTCAGAAAACATATATGTGATCCGTGTGACGGAGAAAACACAGTTTTGAATTCCTGGCCTGTAGTTAACTATTTTGAACAGCAAACCCGTGTCAAAAACTTCGCTGACACAGTGAAAAAAAATTTGAATGGAGGCCAAAAATGGCAGTATTTTCTGAAAACATATATATGATCCGTGTGATGGATCTGGGCCTTTGTCTAGAAATATCTAACAGCATCAGAAGGCAGAACTGAAATGGAGCCTCTTGTGCTATATGCACTGCAGTCTGCTATATACACTGCCTGCCTGCCTATATACACTGCCTGCCTGATATCTCTGCAAATGGATTAGTCCTCAGAAGGACTGTTTGTTAAGATGGATATGTGTAATGTACGGGTTTTCTCCCTACACTACCTAATACACAACCAAATCTCTCCCTAGCTCAGCAGCACCTCTCCCTACTCTGCCTGATACTGGAGTGACTGTGACGAGCACAGCGGCGCCAGGTCTGATATAGACCTGATTATGCTGTGCTGTCAGACAATCACTGTAATGCCACAACCACCATGGCTGTGGCATTACAATGAGTGACAGGCAATCCCTGCATGTTGATTGCTGCTCTAAAAAGCGCCAAACATGCAGGGAGTGGACCTGAGCATCCACCCGAGCATCTCAAGTACTGAGATGCTAGGGTGAGTATCGAGTACTTGCGAGTATGCTCGCTCATCACTAGTTATGGTGTGTTGTTTTATATTATTACTATGGACTCCCATTAGACTTAGCCATGAACATTTTGTCCAGGTCTTTAAAGCCTTTCTGACATTTACGCCAATAGTACCTCCTTGTGCCCTGGGCCTATTGGGCCAGGGACGTACTATTACGCGCAATGTGATTGCCACCACACGTAAGTGGTGCGGGGTGATCGACACCGGGTGTCAGCTGATTGTCACAGCTGACACCCGGTCCTATGTGCCAGGAGCGGTCCTACCCCATTTCCAGCACATTGACCACCAAAATGCTGTGATCGAAGTCGATCGCAGATTTCCGGGAGCAAAGCGAGGTAAGCACTGCTTACTTACCTCCTCTCCGGCACCTCATGCAGTCTGTGTCGGGTCCCGGTGGTTGTCATGGTGACCCGATGTCGTCATGACGACATCCGGGTCACCAGACAGCAGGAAGTTAGGTAGATCGTGCTCAATGCTCAGTCTAACTAACTTGTGTGTGCAGGGCTGCAGCCTGCATAGCAAAGAGATGCTGATGCAGCATTTCTATGCTATGCAAGTGATTTGGGTTAAAAAAATGAAAGTCCTATAGTGGAACAAAGTGTTAAAGTAAAAAAAAGATTCAGAAAGAAATTTGAAAAAAAAAAAATTTGTAAAAATATATAAAAATAAGAAAAAAAAACCCCAAAAATAAAAATATACTGTACCCATAAATAAATATTATTATGAAAAGAAACAAAACAATAAAAATACACGTATTTGGTATGGTCGCATTCGGAACGACTTAACCTATAAAATTGTCCCACTAGTAAACCCCTTTAGTGAACACGATAAAAAAATTTAAAAAAACTAAGCAAAAAACAATGTTTAATCATCATACCACCAAACAAAAAATGCAATAAAACATGATGAAAAAGACAAACGCAAATAAAAATGGTACCGATGAAAACGTCATCTTGTCCTGCAAAAAACAAGCTGCCATACAGCTCCATCAGCCAAAAAGTAAAAAAGTTATAGCTCTCAGAATAAAGCGATACAAAAAAATTATTTTTTTTATAAAATAGTTTTTATTGTGTAAAAACGCCAAAACATAAAAAAGACGTAAATGTGGTACCACTGTAAATTTATAGACCCAAAGAAAAAAGCTGTCTTATCAATTTTACCACACGCAGAACGGCATAAAAAAAAAAAAAACAATTCCGGGATTGTTGGTTTTTGTTTATTCCACCTTCCAAAAATCGGAATAGAAAGCAATAAAAAAATATGCCTGAAAATGGTACCAATAAAAATGTCAACTTGTCCCACAAAAAACAAGCCATCACTTGACTCTGTCGGCCGAAATATGGAAAAATTATAGCTCTCAAAATATGGCAGTGCAAAAACTAGTCTGAAAAAAAAGGGGTTATTAGTGTGTGACAGCTGTCAATCATAAAAACCCGATATGAATTTGGTATCGCTGTAATCACACTTGAAGAATAAAGTCATCTAATCCCTTATACCGCATGAGGAACGGGGTAAAAAATAAAACTCTAGCTTTATGGTTAGGGCTGGGCTGGGCTGGGCTAGGGTTAGGGTTGGGCTAGGGTTAGGGTTGGGCTAGGGCTAGGTTTAGGGTTGTGATAGGGCTAGGGTTGTGCTAGGGTTAGGGTTGTGCTGTGGTTAGGGTTGTGCTAGGGTTAGTGTTAGAGTTGTGCTAGGGTTAGGGTTGTGCTAGGGTTAGGGTTGGGCTAGGGTTAGGATTGGGCTAGGGTTAGGGTTGGGCTAGGGTTAGGGGTTGGCTAGGGTTAGGGTTAGGTTTGGGTATGGGTTAGGGTTACGGTATGCACCAAGTATCGGGGGTGCTCGAGAGACATGCTTGAGTCTCCTCCCCATATGTTTTGCAGCTGTTCTACAGCCAAAAAAACCTTGGGGGATTGCCTGCCATGCATGAGCCATCTCGACATGATTTTTTTGGGTGTCTAATAACCGTGAAACATGTGGGGCGGGGACTCGAACATCCACGATACATGGTGCATACCCGAGTGCCCGATGCAAACTCAAGTAGCGAGCACTTGCATTCAAGACAACTTATTTTTAGACAACTTATTTTTATTTTTACTTATTTTATTATTATTATTATACAACTTATTTTATTTTTAGAAAACTTAAACAACTTTTTCAATATGATGACCTAAAGTTATCGAATTCTGTGTTGTATCTCTGGGTTCAAAATGTTCACTATACCCCTTGATAAAATCCTTGAGGGGTGTAGTGTCCAAAATGGGGTCTCTTGTGGGGGGTTTCCACTGTTTAGGAACATCAGGGGCTCCCCAAACACAACATGGCATCTGCTAATTATTCAAGCAAATTTTACATTCAAAAATTCAAATGGCGCTCCTTCCTTTCAGAACCCTGCTGTGTGCCAAGCAGTGGTTTTTCCCCACATATGGGGTATAGACATGCTCAGGAGGAATTGCAAAACAAATTTTGAGGTCCATTTTTTCCTGATACCCTTGCAAAAATAAAAAAATTGGGGTCTAAAGTAACATTTTTATGAAAAAAGTTAAATGTTCAATTTTTCTTCCACATTCCAAGCACCTGAAGGGTTAATATACTTCTTGAATGGGGTTTTGAGTACCTTGAAAGGTGCAGTTTTTAGAATGGTGTCACTTTTGGGTATTTTCTATCATAAAGGCCCCTCAAAGTCACTTCAAATGTGATGTGGTCCCTAAAAATATGGTTTTGTAAATTTTGTTGTAAAAATGAGAAATCGCTGGTCAACTTAACAAAAAAAAAAATTTGGTTCCAAAGTTGTGCTGATGTAAAGTAGACATGTGGGACATGTTATTTATTAATTATTTTGTGTGACCTATCTCTCTGATTTAAGGACATGAAAATTAAAATTTTGAAAATTGCGAATTTTTCTAAAGTTTTGCCAAATTTCCGATTTTTTCACAAATAAACGCAAGTCATATTGAATAAATTTTATCACTATCATGAAATACAATATGTCACAAAAAACAATCTCAGAATCAGGGGGATCCGTTGATGCATTCCAGACTTATTACTAGAGATGAGCGGTGTTCGACTAGAACTGTTCGCCAATCTCAAATTCGAGCTGTTTTGGGCGGTGTTCGAGTTGTTCGACGAACCCGAACGATTTGCAAAAAATTCGGCTGTTCGAGGTTATGTTCGATAACTGTTCGTGCACCAAAAGCGTGTCCTGCATGTCTGGCGCTATTTAGAGCACCAATCATGCAGGGATTGTCTGCCACTCACTGTAATGCCACAGCCATGGAGGTTGTGGCATTACAGTGATTGCCCAAATCGATGGGAACAGTGCCAACAGTGAAACATGAAAAGCCGGCAATTCAGCAGCGGCATACACCTGTACCCGACAATTTAGAACCGAAAGAATAGAGCTTCATACATAGATTAGATAGATATAAACATGTCAGCCACATATATACGAAGTACAGTGAAAGTGCTGCTTACTGTACTTGTCATTTAGCGTAAAGGATTTATCAAAAAAATAATAGTGTTTTCATGCACCGTCTCTTTAAAAAAGCCGGCCGGCAATTCAGCATCTGTACCCGACAATTTATAACAGACAGAATAGAGCTTCACACATAGATTAGATAGATAGAAACATGTCAGTCACATATATATGAAGTACAGTGATAGTGTTGGTTACTGTACTTGTCATTTAGTATTAAAATAAAGGATTTATTATTAAAAAAATTGGCGTGGGGTTCCCCTTAATTTTAGGCTCTAGCGGAGGTTAAGCAGACGGCTGGGGCAGATGTTTGAAGCCTGGGAAGGGGGTAATACCCACGGAGCTTCCCAGGCTACTAATATCAGCCCCCAGCTGAATACATAGCCTTTACTAGCTATTAAAATGGGGGACCCCCCCAAAAAAATGACGTGGGGTCCCCCCTAATTTAATAGCTAGCAAAGGCTAGGCAGACAGCTGGGGGCTGATATTAATAGCCCAGGAAGGGAGCCATGAATATTGGCCCCCTCCCAGGCTAGAAACACCAGCCGTCAGCCGCCCCAGAAATGGCGCATTCATAGGATGCGCCAATTCTGGCACTTAGCCTCGCTCTTCCACGCTGCCCTGGTGCGGTGGCAGGGGGTAATAGGGTTGGGGTTGATGTCAGCTTATAATGCCAGCTGACATCAAGCCCAGGTTAGTAATGGAGAGGCGTCTATAAGACACCCCCATTACTAACCCCATCGTCAAAGTTAAAAAAAACACAAACACCCAGAATAAAGTCCTTTAATTGAAATAAAGACACAATCCTTTATTGTTCTAAATTAAACCATACTTACCGTCACGCCCATTCCAGCTGAAGCCAACGATCTCCTGCAATAAAAGAAAAATAATAAAGCAACCTCATCCTTACCTTTCCATGGTTCCCACGACAGCTTCAGCTCTGCTACATCGAGATGACAGGCTGGACCGCAGCAGAACGCTGCCATCCAGCCTCTCATCCCGCAGACACTGAGAAGCGCAGGCTTGCTTGCGCTGCTCAGCGTCTCTCTGTGACGACATCCAGATGAGCCGAGTTCATGTCCAATGAACTCGGCTCACCTCATGCACGTCACTGACAGCGTGGGAAAATTCTCACGCTGAAGCGGTGAGTGCAGGAGAATTCTCCCACGCTGTCAGTGACGTGCATAAGGTGAGCTCATGTCCAATGAACTCAGCTCACCTCCTGCACGTCACTGACAGCGTGGGAGAATTCTCCTGCACTCAGCGCTTCAGCGTGAGAATTCTCCCACGCTGAAGCGCTGAGTGCAGGAGAATTTTCTCACGCTGTCAGTGACGTGCATAAGGTGAGCTCATGTCCAATGAACTCAGCTCACCTCCTGCACGTCACTGACAGCGTGGGAGAATTCTCCTGCACTCAGCGCTTCAGTGTGTGAATTCTCCCACGCTGAAGCGCTGAGTGCAGGAGAATTTTCCCACGCTGTCAGTGACGTGCATGAGGTGAGCCGAGTTCATTGGGCATTAACTCGGCTCATCTGGATGCCCTCACAGAGAGACACTGTGGAGCGCAAGCAAGCCTGCGCTTCTCAGTGTCTGCGGGATGACAGGCTGGATGGCAGCGTTCTGCTGCGGTCCAGCCTGTCATCTCGATGTAGCAGAGCTGAAGCTGTCATGGGAACCATGGAAAGGTAAGGATGATGTTGCTTTATTATTTTTCTTTTATTTCAGGAGATCGTTGGCTTCAGCTGGAATGGGCGTGATGGTAAGTATGGTTTAATTTAGAGCAATAAAGAATTGTGTGTTTATTTCAATTAAAGGACTTTTTTCTGGGTGTTGTGTTTTTTTTAAATACTTTACTAGAAATTCATGGTGGTCATGTCTAATATTGGCGTGACCCCATGAATTTCGGGCTTAGGGCCAGCTGATAATGCCAAGCTGGCCCTAACCCCTTTATTACCCAGTGAGCCACCGCATCAGGGCCCTGGATGAGTTGGGTACAGCGCCAGAAGATGGCGCTTCTATGAACGCGCCATTTTCCGGGGTGGCTGCGGACTGCAATTTGCAGCGGGGGTGGCCCAGAAAGCTTGGGCCTCCCTGCGCTGCGGATTCCAGCCCCCAGCTGCCTAGTTGTACCTGGCTGGACACAAAAACAGGGCGAAGCCCCACGTCAATTTTCTTTAAATTATTTCATGAAATAATTAAGAAAAAAAGGGCTTCCCTATATTGTTGTGTCCGGCCAGGTACAAATAGGCAGCTGGTGGTTGGGGGCAGCCCGTTCCTGCCTGCTGTACCTGGCTGGACACAAATATAGTGCGAAGCCCCACGTCAATTTTTTTTAAATTATTTCATGAATTTCCTGAAATAATTTAAAAAAATTGAAGTGGGGCTTCGCACTATATTTGTGTCCAGCCAGGTACAGCAGGCAGGAACGGGCTGCCCCCATCCACCAGCTGCCTATTTGTACCTGGCCGGACACAACAATATAGGGAAGCCCTTTTTTTCTTAATTATTTCATGAATTTCATGAAATAATTAAAAAAAATTGAAGTGGGGCTTCGCACTATATTTGTGTCCAGCCAGGTACAGCAGGCAGGAACGGGCTGCCCCCAAACACCAGCTGCCTATTTGTACCTGGCCGGACACAACAATATAGGGAAGGCCTTTTTTTCTTAATTATTTCATGAATTTCATGAAATAATTAAAAAAAAAGTACGTGGGGCTTCGCCCTATTTTTGTGTCCAGCCAGGTACAACTAGGCAGCTGGGGGCTGGAAACTGCAGCGCAGGGAGGCCCAAGCTTTCTGGGCCACCCCCGCTACAAATTGCAGTCCACAGCCACCCCGGAAAATGGCGCGTTCATAGAAGCGCCATCTTCTGGCGCTGTACCCAACTCATCCAGGGCCCTGGTGCGGTGGCTCACTGGGTAATAAAGGGGTTAGGGCCAGCTTGGTATTATCAGCTGGCCCCAAGCCCAAAATTCATGGGGTCACGCCAGTATTAGACATGACCGCCATGAATTTCTAGTAAAGTATTTAAAAAAAACACAACACCCAGAATAAAGTCCTTTAATTGAAATAAAGACACAATTCTTTATTGTTCTAAATTAAACCATATTTACCATCACACCCATTCCAGCTGAAGCCAACGATCTCCTGCAATAAAAGAAAAATAATAAACCAACCTCATCCTTACCTTTCCATGGTTCCCACGACAGCTTCAGCTCTGCTACATCGAGATGACTGGCTGGACCGCAGCAGAACGCTGCCATCCAGTCTGTCATCCCGCAGACACTGAGAAGCGCAGGCATGCTTGCGCTCCTCACTGTCTCGCTGTGACGGCATCCAGATGAGCCGAGGTCATGTCCAATGAACTCGGCTCACCTCATGCACGTCACTGACAGCGTGGGAAAATTCTCACGCTGAAGTGCTGAGTGCAGGAGAATTCTCCCACGCTGTCAGTGATGTGCATGAGGTGAACTCATGTCCAATGAACTCAGCTCACCTCCTGCACGTCACTGACAGCGTGGGAAAATTCTCCTGCAATCAGCGCTTCAGCGTGAGAATTTTCCCACGCTGTCAGTGACGTGCATGAGGTGAGCCGAGTTCATTGGACATGAACTCGGCTCATCTGGATGTCGTCACAGAGAGACGCTGAGCAGCGCAAGCAAGCCTGCGCTTCTCAGTGTCTGCGGGATGACAGGCTGGATGGCAGCGTTCTGCTGCGGTCCAGCCTGTCATCTCGATGTAGCAGAGCTGAAGCTGTCCTGGGAACCATGGAAAGGTAAGGATGAGGTTGCTTTATTATTTTTCTTTTATTGCAGGAGATCGTTGGCTTCAGCTGGAATGGGCGTGATGGTAAGTATGGTTTAATTTAGAACAATAAAGGATTGTGTCTTTATTTCAATTAAAGGACTTTATTCTGGGTGTTTGTGTTTTTTTTAACTTTGACTATGGGGTTAGTAATGGGGGTGTCTTATAGACGCCTCTCCATTACTAACCTGGGCTTGATGTCAGCTGGCATTATAAGCTGACATCAACCCCAACCCTATTACCCCCTGCCACCGCACCAGGGCAGCGTGGAAGAGCGAGGCTAAGTGCCAGAATTGGCGCATCCTATGAATGCGCCATTTCTGGGGCGGCTGACGGCTGGTGTTTCTAGCCTGGGAGGGGGCCAATATTCATGGCTCCCTTCCTGGGCTATTAATATCAGCCCCCAGCTGTCTGCCTAGCCTTTGCTAGCTATTAAATTAGGGGGGACCCCACGTCATTTTTTTTGGGGGGTCCCCCATTTTAATAGCTAGTAAAGGCTATGTATTCAGCTGGGGGCTGATATTAGTAGCCTGGGAAGCTCCGTGGGTATTACCCCCTTCCCAGGCGTCAAACATCTGCCCCAGCCGTCTGCTTAACCTCCGCTAGAGCCTAAAATTAAGGGGAACCCTACGCCAATTTTTTTAATAATAAATCCTTTATTTTAATACTAAATGACAAGTACAGTAACCAACACTATCACTGTACTTCATATATATGTGACTGACATGTTTCTATCTATCTAATCTATGTGTGAAGCTCTATCTTTCTGTTCTAAATTGTCGGGTACCGCTGCTGAATTGCCGGCCGGCTTTTTTAAAGAGACGGTGCATGAAAACACTAATATTTTTTTTAATAAATCCTTTACACTAAATGACAAGTGCAGTAACCAACACTGTCACTGTGCTTCTTATATGTGTGACTGACATGTTTCTATCTATCTAATCTATGTGTGATGCTCTATTCCTTCTTGTCTAAATTGTCGGGTACCGGTGTATGCCGCTGCTGAATTTGCCGGCCGGCTTTTTTAAAGAGAGTGTCTTCTGAGCAGTTTGTCAGCTTTTGGACACCTTTGCAGGTGTTTTCTATGTGTTTCTATGTGTTTTTGTTTGCCTGCCATTGGTTTTAACGGTGTTCGACGGTGTTCTAAGGTGTTCGACGAACAGTTCGACGAACAGTTCCTCGAACATCCTGGTGTTCGACGAACCGAACCGAACCCGAACACTACGGGGGTGGCTCAACACTACTTATTACCTCAAAAATTGACAGTGGTCTGGTCATTAACGTGCAAACCACCTTGGGGGGTAAAGGGGTTAATGCATATAGCTGGTGGTGTATTTGTTACTTTATACCCAGTAGCATAACTTGAAGCTCATGGGCTCGAATGCAAAAGACCACCTAGAGCACCTGGCCGAGGTGTTCGAGGCCTTATCCGGTTTTGACCTGAAAGTAAAGCCGTCCAGTGCCACCTGTTGAAGCCCAAGGTGCAGTACCTAGTCCATGTGGTAAACGCCGAAGGTGTAGCACCGACCCTGAAAAAGTCACTGTGATCAATGACTGGCCAAGACCCTCCACTGTCAAGGAAGTGCAGCAGTTCCTCTGGCTGGTAGGCTACTACAGGAGATTCATCAAGGGTTTCATCAACATAGCGGCTCCCATGCAGGACCTCTTAGTGGACCAGTCCAAGAAGGCCAAGAACCCGAATCCTCTGTTCGAGTTGGGTAAAAAAGAATAAGAATCCTTCACTCGGCTGAAGGTGGCTCTTACGGGAGATGAAGTCCTGGCCTATCCCGACTATGGCCAACCCTTTATACTATATACAGATGCCAGCAATGTGGGATTGGCAACGGTGCTGTCCCAGGTACAGCAAGGCAGAGAGAGAGTGATTGCCTGCGCCAGCAGGAAGCTCCATCCCTCAGAAAGGAACCCCGACAACTATAGTTTCTTTAAGTTGGAGTTTCTATCCATAGTCTGGGCTGTAATGGAGCGCTTCAAACACTGTCTGGCTTCAGTGAAGTTTACCATTTTCACAGACAATAATCTGCTGACTCACCTTGAAACGGCGAAACTAGGTGCGCTGGAGCAGCGATGGATGGCCTGGCTGTCCAACTACGAGTTTACCATCAAATATCAGGCGGGGCATAAAAGAAAATTGCTGATGCGCTGTCCAGGATTCCTGACTTGCAAGATGGGGGAGAAGACCCGGAAGAGCTGGAGGACATAGAGCTACCGGCTTACCATCGTCACGGGGTGACCCAGTGCTCCCACTGTGTGAGGGACAAGCGCTCCGCCAACAGAGAGGCCACGTTTAACCCATTGCCCCACCATGGATGGGCAGAGACCCAGGATAGCGACACGGCTGTCCACCTAGTAAAGGAGTTGCTAACACATGCTGACTCGCACCCTGGTCCAGATGCTCCACAGGAGACCCAACAGTTGTGGAAGGAGAAGGGCAAGCTGTTCATCTACGAGGGAAAGCTGTGTCAGAGAATAATCAACTCCCGGACACACAAACTGGTCTGGCAGGTGGTAGTCCAGAAGCGGGATGCACCAATGGTCTTAGAGGCGTACCACAATGGAGCAGGACACTTGGGGTGGAAGAAGTTGGAAGTCCTGCTACGTGAGCGATTCTACAGGGTTGGCATGAGGAAAGCAATCGAGAGATGGTGTCAAGAATGTGGTCCATGCAACCTTTGATGGAAAGACCGTGATAGCCAGAGGGCTCCCCTGCAGCCCATAGTCACCAAGCAACCAATTTAACTGCTAGCCTTGGACCACGTGAAGCTAGCCCCAAGCCGATCAGGCTATGTCTACGCTCTCACCATAGTAGACCACTACTCCCGGTTCCTGGTAGTAGTGTCAGTGAAGGATCAGATGGCTAAGATGGCAGCCAAAGCTTTTCAACAACACTTTTGTCGCCCGCACGGTTACTCTGAATGAGTGCTTACCGACCAAGGCACAGCCTTTGAAGCAGAAGTGTTCCAGGAATTCTGTAACTTGTATGGCTGCAAGAAAATAAGGACGACGCCGTATCATCCCCAGACCAACCTGGTTATGCGAGAAAATGAATCAGGTAGTAATAGACCTGTTGAAGACGCTGCCCCTTGAAGAGCGTAGCCTGTGGCCAGAGAAGTTACCGGATTTGGTAGACCTATATAATCACATCCTGGTGAACTCCACCAACTGTACACCCATCTACCTGATGAGGGCAAGAACTGGCAAGTTACCCATTGACTTAGACATAGGAATTTTAATACCTGAGACGACATCACCAGATGCAGACTGGGATACGGAGCGGCAGCAACAATACCGCAAGGTGCAAGAATGTGTAGAGAGAAGTTTGCCCCAGGCGAGACAGAGGCAGGATAGAACTTATAATCAGCACACACCTGCAGTTCCCTTGTCACCTGGAGAACAGGTACTCAAAAGTAAGAGACGAATTCACAAATTAGACGATCAGTGGGAGGTTGAGCCATACATCGTCTTACCTTCAAATTTCGACAACACCAAGGTATGGCTCTTCAGTAAAGATGGAGGAGAGACTTTGACGGCAGTCTTAAGAGACCACCTAAAGATATGCCCTGATCAATTGAGACACCAAGAGGAAGACCAAAACAGCCCCCAGCACACAGAAAAGTTGGAAGAGACGGTCCAAACCATCCTTGGAGAATTTCCCCAGTCTTGGACACAGGAGAACCAAGCAATCGTGGTACCTGTTCTGACCTTTCCCCATGTAGCCTTACCAGAAGTCGCAGAGACTCTAGAACAGCTGGGAGACCAGACGGCCCCAGCAACAGATGCCACAACTGCAGTGGAACGAGAGAAGCTACCCCCTGCTAGCGGTGAATCTGTCAGTCCCATGGTGAGTTTAGGAGTTCACAGAAGGCAATCTGGTATACCAGTACTACGTAGGTCCACAAGTAACGTAGTGAATAGTGCACGCACCACACCAGCAGTAGACACTAGAGACCCTGGTAGGTCATTAGCAATAACTGTACTCCGTCGATCAACCCATAGTATCAGAGGTCAGCTCCCTGCCCGTTATAGGAACTAAGGTGTAATAAGATAATAGTGTATAGTATATAATTGCAACCTTTAAGCATGAGAGCCTACAGAGACTTCCTGTAAGAACTTTTAAGCAATCGTGAGTGCATATAGTAATTATATTTATGGACAAATGGACCACAGGGCTAGGACAATATTGAGTAAAGTTAGTTGTTAGCCTTGAAAATAAACCACAGGCGTGGCCGAAAACCAGGCCCACCGACAGAGTGCCCTGAAGCCACGCCCAGGGACGATACACGAAGTGGGTTAAGGCGGTTCACACCAACCAACCTTCAGGTACCGGAAAAAGACAATTCCCGGATAGCAGGGTAAAGAATAAGCGCCGCAATGAGTGCTCCCAATTTTTGTTTGCTTGTTTTTTTGTTCTGTTAATTTTGCCTTTTTGAGACTTTGTAAATTTTTGATAATAAAAATCTTTATTGTTGTTAATTGTTTAACTCTAAAGGTGTCCTCAGTCCGGGAGTACTGAATTTAACTAGGGGGGAATGTGGCACCCCAGGAGTCCAGTTGCCACATTGGCATTGCCTCCCTCACAGGGGGTGATGCCATGCCTGGAAACAAGGAGGGATCCCTTTATCAGGTAACAACAGCATCCAACACTTTTCCTGGCTCCAGACCAGAAGCGGGAGCTCTAACCCAGTTTCAGGGGAGCTTCCCCTTTAATTTGGGGCCTGGAGGTGGGGGTTAGGGGAGTCAGTTGGAGACGGAGGAAAGTCAGTTGGAGACTGAGGAGAGTCAGTTGGGGATGGAGGAGAGTGAGAAAAAGATGAGGGAGAACCTGGGGAGGGGAGCTGTGACCAAGCTCGCCCCAGAGAAAAGAGCCAGAAACCGGACACTGGAGTCTGTGATTGCTCGGGTACGGTACTGAAGTCCCGGCAGCTAAATTTGGAGGGCAGGAGACTGCAGGTCTCCTGGCCCCAACAAACACCTGGCGGCTCAGCAGCAGACTAGAGCCCGGAGCTGCCACAAAGGAGCGACACCTGTAAAAGGCTCGAGCTGCCTGCAATATGGGCTAGGATTTAACAATCACTCAGGAAAAAGGGCCGCAGCATAGCTTTAGGCAGCATGGCCATAGTGGACAGAGTAGAAGGAAAGCCTACAACCCCTCCTGGCGAGGTGGATCCCAAATTGCTTCTAGGCTGCCTAGATCTCCATTACCTACTGTTACCAGTGCCCCAGTCTGCACCATCAAACATCAAGTAAAGGTAGAGAAACCACCATTCCTGTGTCATCTGGTCATTATCTGCACCCTCAGTCCTGCACCCCATCATCCACAATCCCCTACATAAACCAGCCCTGGGGCCCCGCTCTACCCGTGGGGAGCAAATCCATCCCAGCTGCGTCACCAACAGCCCCAGCAGTCTCTTTCAGCAGCGGCGGCCACCTATAGCCGCATACCACTAGTGGCATCACAAAACTTTTCCCCTAAAAAAACTGTCCTTTTTATTGACCGCCCAGGGCCCCGGACCGGGTCACACCCCCATGACTATCCCAAGAAACTGACCAACCCGGTGGCGAGTACCCCACGGTCCTAGGGGGTGCGTCATTTTGTTCATTTTATACAGGGCAAACTTAGATTAGGGAGTCCTAAGAATGAACCAAATTTATCAAAGTGTCTCATGCTGGTTGAAAAATTTGGCCCATCTTTACATTTTCTAGTCTAAGTTTATATATTTTGTTATTTTCTTACAAATACACAACACCTTTTGGTGCAGTTTTAGTACATGGTTTGCAATTTAGACCATGCCCCTTTGCCCACATGCTTTATGAAAGGCCATTTGCCTTAGTGAGCAAGTTGAAAATGTATCTATGAGTCCAAAACACATAATAAATGTGGTACAAAGAATAAAAGACAATTTTTTAGCACAAATTAAGCCAGATTCTTGGATACTGCAGCATAAATCAGTGCGATTTTTTTTCACTAGTATCAAAGTAGTAATGTTAGTATGAACAGGAATCATTTTAATGTTAGCGTGAAAATAATTCTAGGAAGGCTTGTGCTCAGGTTAAGATTTAACTGATAATGCTTAGGCAAAGTTTTGTAAGGATTTTCTTAGTGTAATTTAACTTGCAGTAATTAAATATTTAAGACAAATTTTAACATTTTATTTTTCTTATATGTTTAGCAAACCTTCTTAAAACCAACATCACAAAGAACCACACAAGCAGCAAAACAAATTTGATTTATTTTAGTATATCCGTCAGCATTTCTGTATTGTGACTAATGAAACACTTCCCATGTTTTCCTGTTCTTGTATACTGTGCTGTTTAACGTAACTTCCTGCTCAAAATCACTAATAAATATGACACAGATAGATCCTAGTCACTTCCTCTGTTCCCAAACTCACCAAACAAACCACATGTTATGTCTGTCACTGTCCACATTAATCAGAATGGAAGTTTTGTCTATTTTAAACTACATAGCGAGGAAATTATGGTCTCCACTTTGGTCTCATCTTAAAGGATATTGCTCCATATGTCTTGTGTGTGTGCAGATGCAACTTTGTTTCTTGTTTGTTTGTTTTTTCGATTTCTCTGAACATGGCACGTGAATTTTGCTTGGATGTCGAAGCCTGGGCAGTTTGTCAACTGCCTTGAATGTTTTCCACTTGTAAATAATCTTTCTTACTCTATAATCATAGACTGAATTGTTTGGAAATATCCTTACAACCATTCCCAGCTTGATGGGCAGCAACAATTGCTTCTCTAAGATTATTGCTGATGTCTTTTTGTCTTGGCATTATGTTAACAAGCTGGAATTCTCTAGACCAATAAACTGCAAAAACTTCTTCTGTATGGGTGGTCACACTAGCTGATCAATAATTAATCAAGGACATTTGATTAGTAACACTTTGCTGTTATTTGTCCGCTTAATTCTTTTAGAAGCAGTAAAATTCTCTTTCTCTGAAATTCTACATTTTTCCTTTAAATATTATGTGATTTTTTTTTTAGCTGTCCATTTAGATTGTGCCATAAACCCTAAGGACAGATGTATTGTTTAGTTATGCACCAAGGTTCATTAAATTCAGCATATCATAAAATGCAGCACATGGTGCTTTGTATAGTGGGGTTTAAATCTTTTTTTTTATGGTTTAAGACCAAAGAAAATTCTACAATCTGTAGAGTTATGGTCATTTACAATGGCAGATAAATTGCACAGTGAGATTACTTTATGGCCATAATAGTCGTTAACATATCGTGAGCCACAGCACATCACTTACAGAGCCATCCATAGCAACATCATATATAGTTAAACATTACAACTGTACAGATGGTTGGTCATAGCAATCCATGCTGTAAGAGTGCAGCCAAAAACAATGGGATGAGGTATAATTGATCTGCTGCAGATTGTATTCAAGTTGAAATTCGCAAGTTCCAACAAATTTAAACAATTTGTGATTAAATCCACAGGGATCACAAAAAAATACCTCGTTCTATTTCACACAATATTGAAGGCTACAGTCACCAGCAAGCAGACTAATGACAGAAGTCATAGGGGGCAGAGGTTTCCCTTTAATGCTTTGCAGGGATCCCATCACATGATCAAGTGCAGCCAATCCAGAAACTATCACAGCTATTATAAAAGATGATGTCCAGCCAAGCAGCACTACTTTAGAATTTTACAGCCTAGGGATAGGAGGAAAGAGCACAGTTCATTAGACCTTTGGATAGAAAAGGGCCTAAATCTGATAGTGATAAAGTGATAAAGAGGTGCTGTACCTGGCATAGTCAGTGTGACTGTAAATTGATTGATCTGTGATATACTGCAGTAACAGCACCTTAACCCCTTCCTGACATTTGCAGAATATACAGTACAGACCAAAAGTTTGGACACACCTTCTCATTTAAAGATTTTTCTGTATTTTCATGACTATGAAAATTGTACATTCACACTGAAGGCATCAAAACTATGAATTAACACATGTGGAATTATATACTTAACAAAAAAGTGTGAAACAACTGAAAATATGTCTTATATTCTAGGTTCTTCAAAGTAGCCACCTTTTGCTTTGATGACTGCTTTGCACACTCTTGGCATTCTCTTGATGAGCTTCTAAAGGTAGTCACTGGAAATGGTTTTCACTTCACAGGTGTGCCCTGTCAGGTTTAATAAGTGGGATTTCTTGCCTTATAAATGGGATTGGGACCATCAGTTGTATTGTGCAGAAGTCTGGTGGATACACAGCTAATAGTCCTACTGAATAGACTGTTAGAATTTGTATTATGGCAAGAAAAAAAGCAGCTAAGTAAAGAAAAACGAGTGGCCATCATTACTTTAAGAAATGAAGGTCAGTCAGTCCGAAAAATTGGGCAAACTTTGAAAGTGTCCCCAAGTGCAGTTGCAAAAACCATCAAGCGCTACAAAGAAACTGGCTCACATGAGGACCGCCCCAGGAAAGGAAGCCCAAGAGTTACCTCTGCTTCTGAGGATAAGTTTATCCGAGTCACCAGCCTCAGAAATCGCAGGTTAACAGCAGCTCAGATTAGAGACCAGGTCAATGCCACACAGAGCTCTAGCAGCAGACACATCTCTACAACAACTGTTAAGAGGAGACTTTGTGCAGCAGGCCTTCATGGTAAAATAGCTGCAAGGAAACCACTGCTAAGGACAGGCAACAAGCAGAAGAGACTTGTTTTGGCTAAAGAACACAAGGAATGGACATTAGACCAGTTGAAATCTGTGCTTTGGTCTGATGAGTCCAAATTTGAGATCTTTGGTTCAAACCACCGTGTCTTTGTGCGACGCAGAAAAGGTGAACGGATAGACTCTATATGCCTGGTTCCCACCGTGAAGCATGGAGGAGAAGGTGTGATGGTGTGGGGGTTCTTTGCTGGTGACACTGCTGGGGATTTATTCAAAAATGAAGGCATACTGAACCAGCATGGCTACCACAGCATCTTGCAGCGGCATGCTATTCCATCCGGTTTGCGTTTAGTTGGGCCATCATTTATTTTTAAACAGGACAATGACCCCAAACACACCTCCAGGCTGTGTAATGGCTATTTGACCAAGAAGGAGAGTGATGGGGTGCTTCGCCAGATGACCTGGCCTCTACAGTCACCAGACCTGAACCCAATTGAGATGGTTTGGGGTGAGCTGGACCGCAGAGTGAAGACAAAAGGGCCAACAAGTGCTAAGCATCTCTGGGAACTCCTTCAAGATTGTTGGAAGACCATTTCCGGTGACTACCTCTTGAAGCTCATCAAGAGAATGCCAAGAGTGTGCAAAGCAGTCATCAAAGCAAAAGGTGGATACTTTGAAGAACCTAGAATATAAGACATATTTTCAGTTGTTTCACACTTTTTGTTAAGTATATAATTCCACATGTGTTAATTCATAGTTTTGATGCCTTCAGTGTGAATGTACAATTTTCATAGTCATGAAAATACAGAAAAATCTTTAAATGAGAAGGTGTGTCCAAACTTTTGGTCTGTACTGTATATGTCATGGGGTTTGCCCATGCACAGTGGGTTGTGCACGGGCGATCGTCGCCACGTGTCCACTGATTCTGACAGATGACACTTTAACCCACTAAAAGCTACTATGGCTGTGACTACAGCATTCAGTATTCAGGAAGAGGGGAGAAAGCCCCTCTGCCCTTGAGTTGGAGACCCGTCGACGTCATCAAGGGGCCCGATCGTTGCCCATGTTGTCATGGTGACACCCGGGTCACCAGAGCTAGCAAAGTTGCTAGATCATGCGCAGTGCATGATCTAGCAACTATATGTGTCAGTGCAACTATATGTGTCACTGAAAACCGTGTCCCTTCCCCTGATGACTCCATGTAAACGGTAAAACATGTAGAGGGGAATTGCTATTTTAATAATCTTGCCCTGCTTTCTAGTAAGTGATGGCACCCCAGTATGTTATTGACTGATAATTAGTAGCAGCAATGGCTCTATATACAAACTTTATACTAGCAAACTAGAGGCATATCTTTTTAATCATTTGTGTTCTATATCCTCATTTATGTATATACACATTGAAAGTTAAGTTTTATGACCTGTTTGTGAGGGGCATCTAGTTGGGGTTCTCCCCCTTTGGTTATGTTAGTGTGTGACAGTTGGCAAACATAATAACCCGATATAAATCTGGTATCGCTGTAATCGCACCGACCCGAAGAATAAAGTCATGTAATCACTTATACCACATGAAGAACAGCGCAAAAATTAAATAAAACCCATTGTTCACCTGCTGTTGATTTGATCATTCTGCCTCCCAAAGATCACAGTATGGCTCGGCGCACATTTATCCTGCGATCTACTCTGAGTGCTTATACTGGGGTTTCCGTGTAAATCTCTGAAATAAGTGATTCAGAAGGAACCCCTGGTAGAAGATTTCTTATATTGAGGCAGATGGAGGCACTGTAGCCTCCATCTGGCATGTGATCCGGCGGTGTCCAGTTTAATAGGCGTGCATAAAAGCGCTCCAGTTTGTGCCTAAACCACAGTTAGCGTCCACATGTTTGGCATTTCTGTAGTGATGAGAGCCTGCCAAATTTACAGGTGCATGTCTCCAGAAGCATGAGTTTGGCACAACATACTGGTCACTAAAACGTACTGGTCACTACAACATACTGATCACTACAACGGCAGTTTGAAATTTTCACTCAGCAACCTCCGCTGCTGAGTGTAGTTGTATCCATGATCAAAAATATTCTTAAAATTATTGTTATTCTATATTTTTTTTACAACCCTTTACTTTCTTACACATTGTTTACTTACATTCTCAATATCAGATTAGACATGTTTTACTTTTATCAAGCACTTTTTTTCCTCTTTTATTTATTATACAACCCATGTTGTTTGTGTATCATTTTTATTAGCAAAAGCAAGATTATCTTAAATTGAAACATATGTCAAAACAACTGGGCCGTATGTGCTCATTTTCCTTACTAGCACATTTCACAATTTCTCGGGTTTGCCTTCCTATCCTAATTCATTATTGAGTTGATATTTAAATTCCCAAAAAAGAATTGTATGGCCTATAAGCCTCCTTATGATGGTTTGGCTCTCTCCACAAGGGCAAAGATTACCCCTTAGACCCTTTTGCACGGATGAAGGGGAAACACTCCGAAACACATGTCTGCTAATAGAGTTTCTGGTTCGGCATTCTTTCTAATTCATGTTGCAATGCTCTTTAAAGAGTTGATATTGACTTTTAGGATTGCTATATCCAGTTGACCTAACACTAGTTCTAAGCACCAGAGCTCCTGTCCTCTTTCTCTTTCAAAAGGCGATTTGCATATCTGCATAAGTTATGTGCCAAGATTTATTAAAGGGTCGATAATGGCTCTTAGGATTGCGACATCCAATAGGGGGCACAAGAGTTCCAATTCTCTTCCTCTTTGAAGAAGCTATTTTCATTTTTAAATGACTAGAGGAACATTAAATGACCTATAGATGTAGTTAAGCCGCCACGGCACCTATCCAGTAATTGAAACTGTGAAAATATAAAGAACATAGGATCTGCTGTGGATCCATGAGTGGGTAAATAGTCATTAATCAACAGATTAATCAACAGACACAGACATTTGGAATGTGGAATTTGGAAGAATAATGGTACTGTGAATTGAATTTAAAAATTAAAAATGAAGAGGTTACTTAAAGAAGCATTCCTGTTACTTTTTTTCTCTACCTAAACTTTGGTAAATGTTAGTATAGTGTAGTGTCAGTGTGTTAATATACTGACCGATCCCCATCTTCCCCGGTATCCTCTCATGGGTCATAAGACAGCATTTCAGACTCTTGCTCACACTGCGCTCTCTGTAACCTGGAAGTGGCTTTAACAATATAAGTTTATAGAGCATCAGAACAAAGCTCCATAGACTTACATTGTAAAAGAGACATCCATCTCGTACAGTGCACTGTGTGACCCGGAGAGTCTTAATTAAAGTTACGTGACTCAGAAGAGGAGTGGAACAGAACTAGATCATGGAAAAGATGCCAATTGGTGAGTATATTAACTCATTGACACTACACTATACTAATATTTTCAAAGGCTTAGGGAATAAAAAAAATTAACAGGAGTGCTTCATTAATATTATTTTCAGCAGAAGTACAGTTAAGATATGAGGCATGGGTGGTAGGTATTAGATGTTTCAGTTTCTGTGTTTCATCCAACTCGGTTTACTACTGAAATCTGCCAGACACATTTTATAAAACAATGAACATATGGTACAAAATGTGTAATTGTTATTATTTTGCAATGCTATTTCTATGCATTTTCAATGCAAAAGTAAGATTATCTTGATCTATATGGCAAGGTTCCAACAGAAAAGAAGCCACAAAGTAGTGCTTAGCACAGAATTTACCAGGGGTTTACTTTCAGTGGTGGTATTATTTTAATTTTTAAGTCAAGTATTACTTGTATCAAAAGGGAAATGGTCCTGGCAGCGAACAGGCTAAATATGCTAGAAATTGATGAAACTGTTTTCGAAAAAAGGAGTCTTACTTACCAATACCTGGTCACAATACTAATGCACTAGACTAATGCACAATACTAACTAGCACTAGATGCAGCAGACTCACACATCTATTAGGGAGTGGCTTCTTACTATCATAAATCCACATGAATATGGCTTGTATAAGGCATCATTCACACTGATACATTTAGTGTGCCTTTCCAGTTTACAGGCTTTTGGTGGCAATTATACTATTAGATCAGGTGAGTTGCCCACCCATTAACATTATAGGGACTAACTGCATCCTGCAAAGATCAAAAAATACATGAAGCATTAGTTGATATTTTTGCCAAAATACATAAGTTCACAAATGCACCTCAAGGGTTCACATTGTCTTACGGTTTGCTCATGCTTTGAAAAACGTGGCTGCTTTCTTTCAGAATAAGTGCCACCATTGATCAAGGATTGTGTCTGGCAATGCAACTCAGCCCTATTAAAATGAATACTGCTGAACTGCAATACCACACACAAACCTTAGTTATGGTAGTGCTGTTTCTGAAAAAAAAAAGTAGCTTTTATGGTTCCCCTCGTGAAGTGGGTTTTCTAAATTATCTGACAGAGTGAGCAGCATGAACAGGAGCTGCACTAGCTGGATGTCACATGGAACAGCAAGATCCAGTACATTTGGATATGCAGACTGGCATATCAATCAGTGGAGCTGCAAGTGCTAGAACTAAGTATGCAGACAGCACCTAGTAGGCAGGTAGATTGAAGAAGCAGTTAGAAACAACAGTGTTTTGGACAGCACTCAGGAATAACAGAGCTGAGAGGATAATCAGGCACCTTATTGTAGCAAAAGATGGATGTACAGATAGCACTCAGGAATAGCAGACCTGAGACAACAATCAGGCCTTTGTAGTTAATAATTTGATGTGAGCTTCAGTAAATGTGTAGATAGCACACAGGAATAGTTCAGTTGAGAAGACAATCACTTACCTTTTTGTAGCAAAGCTGTTGTGTTGCCTTGTTGATAGCACTCAGGAATTACAGAGTTGAGAAGAGAATCACTGTACTTTGTAGTCAATACCTGTATGTGAGCTGGATGTATGGATAGCACACAAAAACACATAAAGAGTAGCTAGTAAGGTCCCTAATTGTAGCTGAAGAGTGGAGAAAGTGTAGCTAGTGCCTTGGACACAACAGCTGCGTGTACTTGATACCTGACAACTCAGGCAGTTTGCAATCACTGAACTGGCCTCAAAGTGCACCTGTCAGCAGGATTGTGCTTAGTAAACCATATATACTGCCAGGTGGGTGACATTACACTGAGTAAAATGATACCTTTGTTGATGATCCATCCAGTGGTTCTTTTATAATCTTTATTTTCATTTCTGACATAATGATATGCATGTGCACTGGTGCTCTCATTATGTATACATGTATTCCTATCTCTGCCTTGTGACAGGTCACTGTGCTTTCAGTGACCTGCCTACTATTTTAAATACGGACTTTGTAATTTGTGTGTCAAAGTGAAATTTCCATTTCCCAAAATGGCTGCCGCCGGGAGCACATGCGAAAGAACTTGCCTGCAGCTATATGGTGCTGCGCATGCGCAGTAGCATCTTTCGACAAGTTGGCAACGTTTCAAACAGTTTTAAACATTTCAAACAAACTTCTGTCAAAAACTGTTTATGCTGCTATTGAGTATTACGTATGGCAAACCTTGATATATATAACAAACCATCTTATTCATTAAGGGTGATCACAGATACTGCACCTTGCTGCTGAAACCAAATCCTGTAACCAATGGGCATCACAGTGGGCAGAGTTTTGAATGCATGTGGCAAGACACAGTTTAAACCATAATGTCAAAATTCTCTTTAAGATTAAAAGGATATTTTGCTAGCTATATAGCTTGTTTCCTTATTAGCATAAGTTAAAGCATTGCTAGTGTTAGTGAAACAGCAGAAAACAATCTATTTTAAAATGAATGTATATTCAGACAGTGGTTTAATTAGAGATTGAGCACAGGCAGTACGCTTTCTCATAGCCCTTCAACCTTTATTTTAACACGCACTGCTGATAGAACTAATTTAAGCCTAGCGGGAATCAGACATTTAAAAGACAGTACACGTTAAACAAACTTATTATTAACATCTTAAACTATGAAGACTAATTGTGAATTGCTTGAGTTGCACTGCTTCAGTAGTTCTTTAATCATCTCATTAGAGCCCACATGCTAGGATCTCAATGTGAAGGGACTAATGATCTTCTTTAGAATAGAGGAGAGAGAAGTTGAGGTGTCTGCTTCTTAAACTATTTCTTCCACCCATCATAAGTCACTTTAATTGGGTGGTATGTTTTCGCTGAAAGACACATAAATAAAATGCCTAAGTATTTCTTGATTTTGTGGTTTTAATGTGCATTAGATAGGGAAAACTCAAGTAATAATTATCCACTGTTTAACAAATACGCTTTTCAAAAGTCCAAGATAATTAGTTGTAGATGCTAATGACCCTATTCATAGGTCCCCTCATAGGCTGTGTTCACATGTTCGGGTTTCATGTAATTTTTCCTGTGATTTTGTTAAAAAGTAAAAAAAAAAAGTCATAAAATTTCAAAATGTAAATAAACCTAGATCATTTTTGTCAGAGATTTACAGAGGAATTTAACATGTCAACAGCCATGGGCAGAGACCCCCTCCACCCAAATCTGTTAAAGGCACATGATGGCTGATTAAATCAGCCATAATCAGCTGGGAAAGATGTGTACTCAGAGTGCGAGTCCACATCAAAGTCAGGGACACGACATATGACGTAAATGTACATCATATGTAATGAAGAAGTTAAAAGCCATTCATGTGACCCCTGGTTCTATACTCCCTCTCTTTGGAGCACTATACAGTGCTCTCTCCATCTTTAATAAACTTCATGTCATTCACAACCTTTTTACTTCTCGTAATCTATTCTTCCTGGGCCTCATTGAAACTTGGCTGACATGCTCTGACACAGCCTCTCCTGCTGCAGTGTGTTATGATGGCCTTCACTTCAACCACATTCCTTGCCCTTGCAATAAACCTGGTGGAGGAGTTAGCATTCTCCTTTCTAGCAATTGCACCTTCAACGAAATTCCACTTTTTCCCTCCCTTCTTTTGAAGTACACTCCGTATGTATCATCTCCCCATCCAACGACCAATTGGTAGCCATATAACAACCCCCAGGTCATGCCACAACCTTTAATGATCACTTCTCCACCTTGCTTTTACATTTACTCTCTGCTAACCATCATCATGAGCAATTTCAACATCCTCATTGACAACCACCAGACCGCAACCTCCAAACTCTTTTCATTTGCTTCTTCCTTTGGTTTTATACAATGATCTTCCACATCCACCCACAAAACAGACATACCCTAGACCTCATCTTTCCTCAGCTCTATTCCCTATCGAACCGTATAAACTCACCACTGTCTCTATGTGACCAACACCTACTGTATTTATCATCTCACCCCTGTCCTCTTCAATTGCTTCTCAAGTCAAGAAATTAGCACACTGTGGCAGAAACCTCTCAAACCTAGACATTCACACACTCTCTGACTCTTCTACACCTGTCCACCATTCCACCATACCTTAGCTCCATGACACAGCTACTGTTTTCTACAATGCCATACTTACATCAGCTATTGATTTAGTTGCCCCTCTCGTGCATGGGAGAAAGAAATTAATTGATAGACAATTCTGGCATATCAACCTCACTAAAAAGCTGTGACAAAAGTCCAGGGTTGCAGAGCGGCACTGGAAGAAACACCCTCACAGGAAGACTATATCATGTTCAAACAAGCAATTTTCACTTTAAGTCAGACCCAACCTCTGCTAAACGCAAAACAAGAATACTTCACGATACTCGTAACCTCTTTATCAAAAAACTCCAAACAGTGATTCAACACTTTTAGCTCCCTACTTTGTCTACAGTTACCCCCTCTGACCTCCCTCCTACTTGAAAAACAAAATGTACCACATTATAACAAGCTTTAATGTTCAACACCTCTACATAGCAGATCATTGCCTTTACCCATAACATTCTTTCACAGCATCACCAAAGAAAGGCTGTGCACTTATGCACTTGCTACTATCCCATCCCACTTCTTCCCCAAGATTACCACCATGCTTATCCCAGTCCTAATCCATCCCTTTAATCTGACATTAACCTGTGTTGTCTTACCTTGTATTTTCAAACATGCAACAATCACATATAACACAGTCTTCAACAACCTTCCATCCCTACCACTCCCCAGACACCGCCTAATGACTTACCAACCACCAAAGCTGATAGACAATATTTTGTATTCCTCCTTCTAGACCTTTCCTGTCCCTTTGATATAGTTGATCACGATCTACTACTACCGATTCTCTCTTCCCTTAACATCAAAGACCTTCCCCAATTCCGGATCTTGTCATACTTCACTAACTGCACATTTAGTATCTCCCTTGGTACCACCAATCTCTGTTGGTGTGCCGCAAGGTTCTGTCCTGGGACCCTTACACTTCTCCATCAGTACCTTTGGCCTCAGACTATTCACAAAGTCAAATTGGCATACAGTACCACCTATATGCTGATGACACTGAAATAAAGCTTTCTGACCTAGATGTCACATTGCTGCTGTCTAGAATCCAAGAGTGTCTATCAGCTATATCCTCCTTCTCATCATGCTTTCTAAAACCCAAAGTAGACAAAGCCTAAATCATCATCTTTCCTCCATCTATCCCAATAAGTGACATAACACTTTCCCCTGTATCACAAGTCTGCTGCCTCAGTGTAACCATTGGCTCTGTTCTGTTCTTCATATCACACATTCAAGCACTTTCCACCTTCTGTCACCTCCAACAGAAACATATTTTGAGAATTTGTCCTTTCCTCAACCCCAAATTTGCAAAAATGTTAGTGCATACCCTCATCATCTCCTGCCTTGACTACTGCAATATTCTCCTCTGAGGCATCCAAATTAACACACTTGCACCTCTCCAGTCTATCCTTAACTCTTCTGCCCTATTAATCTACCTCTCCTCTTGCTAGTCCTCTTTATCTCTCCTCTGGCAATCTCTTCACTGGTTTCCATTTCCTCAGTGAATCCAGTTTAAACAGCTAACAATGATTTACAAGGCTGTCCATAATCTGTTTCATACATCTCCAAACTAAACTCCCTATATTCCCACACAAAATCTCCAGCCCTCACAAGATCTCCTATTTTCCTTTGTTCTCGTATGTTCCTCACTTAATTGCCACCAAAATTTTCCAACAGCTTCCCCATCTACTATAATTTAGTGCCTCAACACATCCCATTGTCAGCTACGTTTGGAACCTTCAGACGTAACCTGAAAACTACCTACTGTCTTCTTCTCCATTACACTGTAGATTGTAAGCCCGAGAGGGCAGGGTCCTCACTCTCTCTGTATCAGTCTTGCCGGTTTGTTTAATTTATTTTATGTATTTTTTTTTTTTTCAAATGTACAGCACCATAGAATTAATGGTGCATTAAAAATAAATAATAATAATGTTAGCAAACTTAATATTTGTAATTATACAGTCCATTCATAGGTCCAGACGGCGATTAAAAATTGATCTACAGCTACAGTCCTAAGGTTTACATTGAGCTGCATGCTTAAAGTTGTCACTTTATTGGGGCTTAAATGTGTCACTCCATAAATAAAATCAATCAGTAATGCTACAAAAGTCTTATTGTCCATGACTGAAATGTCAATCTCAAATCTTTTCATATAATAAATAATTCAGTACTCTCTGCATTTTTTTTTCAAGTTGCAAGATAAACAGAATTATGTCCAAATACCAGGTAATTAATTATCCACTGAGGTACAAGTTTAGACTTTACAAATAATGGATTTGGTCATTTGTCCTATTAGATTCTGAAGGCTAATAACTTCCAAATTCATGCAGAAAAAATTTGAGGATTTTGCTAATAAGTCTTACCCAGTTTTAGATTCTGCAAGGTGATATGGAAAGTATAAAAAGCAGAATGTTCACCATCAATCACTTGCATCACTAGATAGGCATCTTTAGACCCAATTTATAGACCACTGAGAAATAAGTAAACTTTGAGCCATTTAAATGTATCAGAATTTTTAAACAAATAAGTGTTTAGGACTTCAGTTTTGAAAACCAATTGTCTAATTGTATTATTCAATTTGCAGAATGCAAATACCATATTTTTCAGACTATAAGACACACCCCAAATTTTGGGGTGGAAAAGAGAAAAAAAATATTTTTATAAGATGGGGGTCTTGTAGTTTGAATAGGTATCTTACCTGGGGGGCAGTAGAGCGGGGGTCACAGGAGGCAGGGTCCATCAGGAAGCCAGCATAAGTGAAGGAATGCTGCGGACCCTGGGTGCAAAAAGGCGATGCTCCAATAACGGGGAGTTGTGGTGATGGTGGAGCAGGATCGCAGGGCCCTCCGTTCCCTTCCTCAGGAAACCAGCGGCAGTGGTAGCAGAAGAGATGAGATGCTGCGGGGCCGGTGTCTGGCTGTTGGCGATGAGGCAGAGTGGCGTGAGCTGCTTTCCAGTGGCTGTGGTCATCTTCCTGAAGCTGTGATCTACAGGAAAATGGCCACCTGAACTCCCAGTCTGTGCATGCGGCCATTTTCCTGTAGATCACGGCTTCAGGAAAATGGCCACAGTCACCGGAAAGCAGTTCACGCTGGTCTGCCCCACCGCCAAGAGCCAGACACCGGCCCTGCAGCATCTCACCTCTTTTGCTGCCGCCGCCGGGTTCCTGAGGAAGGGAGGGAATGGAGGGCCCTGCGATCCTGCTCCACCACCACCGTAACTATCCTGTAAGCTACGTTTGGACCATAAGATGCACCCCCCCAGTTTCTTCTCATATTTGGGGGAGAAAAAGTGCGTCTTATGGTCCAAAAAATATGGTAATCCTTTGGGCTGTAAATTTGAGCCATATCTAAGGAGGATGAATATTAATAATATTTAATGTAAATTGATACATAAAATTAAAAGATTATTAGAGCTACAAGTGAACCATTTAAAATATATTCTAATTGATGTTTTACTAAAATGCTCATACTCAAATTTTTTACATAAACTGGAGAAAATGACAAGTAGCTTTCACAATTACTGATATTAATAAGGCCATTGATTATGAAAGATGTGTGCTAGAAAGACTGCCATCTTGTTAAAGAATATTTTTTATTCTGTTTAAAAAACTACTATTTTTCTGAACCTGAAATTTGGTGCTATACTTACATATATAGTAGTGAAAAGTGAATCAACTTGCAGACCATGGTCCAGCGCCACGTGAGGTGCCCAGTTAACATTTTTTATTAAAATAAAGCATAAGCATTCCAATCATGACAAGGTGTACTTCAATGTGGATGGTCCCTAACTCAGGTGACATAATAATAATAATTTTTATTTCTACAGCACCAACATATTCCGCAGCTTTTTACAAAACTTGAAAACTTGTAAATGAAAACTGATGTCTGAATGAGCCCTTAGCGATTATAATAGTAACTATATTTTAAAGATAAAAAGAGACATAATCTGCAGAGCACAGTATACTAAATCCCACAAAAACACGTTCTCATTTAATACTGAGTAATAAAAGGAAACTATAGCTACATTTTTGTAATATTTATTTGTGGGACAACCCAATTTAGCTGTAAAAAATTAACAAATGGCTATTCTGGAATAGAAATGCAAAATTTGTCTTCAGTTGTTGAATTTACACAACTTACTTTCCTTGTGTTTTTTTGTAGTATTCATGTTGGTAAAATAATATTTATTTACATAGTTATTAATCTATTGTTGTATTATTTATTGGTATAGTTTGTCTGGTTCATTTACTATCTTTGACCTTCATACATTGCACATATTCTTTTTGCACTGTGGCACTTTATATGGTATGTAATATGCTATATTTTCTATGTTGGGTTTATGTCACCTCATATGCTAAGGTAGGGGGTATCTTTGACCAGAGCATTTATTATGGTGTTTTTTGTGAGTCTTGTCACTAGCTTTGTGCCATTATGCACTTATAACACGTATTAAATAGTGTTTTTGTGTCACTTCAGTGGTTTGTACTGATTATCTATTAAACTATATTATTATTCAATGTGTTTTACCCAATTTATATAGCTACCTTTTTATTTTTCCTAAAGTATGAGTGTACACTAGAGATGAGCAATGTTCTACTCAAACTGTTCGCCAATCTCAAATTCGAGCTGTTTTGGGCGGTGTTCGAGCCGTTCGGCGAACACGAACAATTTGAGAAAAATTCGGCTGTTCGAGGTTATGTTCGATAACTGTTCGTGCACCAAAATCATAACTGGATTTTTTCTCAGTAATGATGAAAATTAATGTTAATACGCAGTTTGAGTGTACAGCGGGGTGGGGGGAGGGGCAGGGGATGGATCTCTGCAGGAACAATGAAGATCTCCATTTTTTTTTTCTCTTTCCCGCATTTACAGAGGGGAGGTGCAATCTGTCAGCCTATCAGCAGCGCACACACGGAGCGAAGTGCTTTTTTTCACACAAGCAAGGGCATGTGTCATTGGCAGTGTATGTCACATGTCCTTGCCCTATAAGACCAAGCCATTTTCCCCGTCGCCACCATTTTCTCACTGCTGCAGCTGCGTGTTAGACGGCACCGCTGTTGCTGTGTGCGCTATACCTTGTTAATTTCAAGCCAATTTTCGCACAAATCTACAGATAGCTTGGGAGTAGGGAATAGTTGTGATTGCAGTCCTTTTAAGGACTAGGTTACAGCATTTCCTACGACTTTTATCAGGCAGGTCTGTGCTCTTAAATAGATAGATTGTGGGAGTAAAGACTAATTGTAATTGGAGTCCTTTTCAGGACTAGGTTACATCAGTTCCTATCAGTTTTTGCCAGGCAGGTCTGTGCCAGTGCTGTGCAAGTTTTTTTCACAGCATTTGGCTGAATCTAGCAAAGCTAATCCTTTTTGGCCTATTGCAGAGTGTGTTAGTCAGTGGAGTAGCCTATCTGTGTTGCAAGATATACCAACTGTGTATAGAATACCAATTTTTTTACTGCACCTGATGAAGTAAAATCTTTTGGGCATAGCATCATTCTATTAGTCCATCTATACTGACCTCCATCAGGTTGCAAATTGAATATAATTTTTTTCTGCATCTAGCTCTGAAAAAATATTGGGCTTCTAGCTGTGTGTGGGACTTGTTGTATTAGTCCATCTATACTGACCTCCATCAGGTTGCAAACTGAATATATTTTTTTCTGCATCTACCTCTGAAAAAATATTTGGGCTTCTAGCTGTGTGTGGGACTTGTTCTATTAATCCATCTATACAGACGTCCATCAGGTTGCAAACTGAATATATTTTTTTCTGCATCAACCTCTGAAAAAATATTGGGCTTCTAGCTGTGTGTGGGACTTGTTGTATTAGTCCATCTATACTGACCTCCATCAGGTTGCAAACTGAATATATTTTTTTCTGCATCTACCTCTGAAAAAATATTGGGCTTCTAGCTGTGTGTGGGACTTGTTCTATTAATCCATCTATACAGACCTCCATCAGGTTGCAAACTGAATATATTTTTTTCTGCATCTACCTCTGAAAAAATATTGGGCTTCTAGCTGTGTGTGGGACTTGTTGTATTAGTCCATCTATACTGACCTCCATCAGGTTGCAAACTGAATATATTTTTTTCTGCATCTACCTCTGAAAAAATATTGGGCTTCTAGCTGTGTGTGGGACTTGTTCTATTAATCCATCTATACAGACCTCCATCAGGTTGCAAACTGAATATATTTTTTTCTGCATCTACCTCTGAAAAAATATGTGGCCTTCTAGCAGTGTGTGGGACTTTCTCTATTAGTCCATCTATACTGACCTCCATCAGGTTGCAAACTGAATATAATTTTTTTCTGCATCTAGCTCTGAAAAAATATGTGGCCTTCTAGCAGTGTGTGGGACTTGTTCTATTACTCCATCTATACTGACCTCCATCAGGTTGCAAACTGAATATATTTTTTTCTGCAACTACCTCTGAAAAAATATTGGGCTTCCAGCTGTATGTGGGACTTGTTTTATTAGTCCATCTATACTGACCTCCATCAGGTTGCAAATTAAAAATAATTTTTATCTGCATCTACAGTACTTCTGAAAAAATATTTGGGCTTCTAGCTGTGTGTGGGACTTGTTCTATTAGTCCATCTATACTGACCTCCATCAGGTTGCAAATTGAATATAATTTTTATCTGCATCTAGCTCTGAAAAAATATTTGGCCTTCTAGCAGTGTGTGGGACTTTCTCTATTAGTCCATCTATACTGACCTCCATCAGGTTGCAAATTAAAAATAATTTTTATCTGCATCTAGCTCTGAAAAAATATTTGGCCTTCTAGCAGTGTGTGGGACTTTCTCTATTAGTCCATCTATACTGACCTCCATCAGGTTGCAAATTAAAAATAATTTTTATCTGCATCTACAGTACTTCTGAAAAAATATTTGGGCTTCTAGCTGTGTGTGGGACTTGTTCTATTAGTCCATCTATACTGACCTCCATCAGGTTGCAAATTGAATATAATTTTTATCTGCATCTAGCTCTGAAAAAATATTTGGCCTTCTAGCAGTGTGTGGGACTTTCTCTATTAGTCCATCTATACTGACCTCCATCAGGTTGCAAATTAAAAATAATTTTTATCTGCATCTAGCTCTGAAAAAATATTTGGCCTTCTAGCAGTGTGTGGGACTTTCTCTATTAGTCCATCTATACTGACCTCCATCAGGTTGCAAATTAAAAATAATTTTTATCTGCATCTACAGTACCTCTGAAAAAATATTTGGGCTTCTAGCTGTGTGTGGGACTTGTTCTATTACTCCATCTATACTGACCTCCATCAGGTTGCAAACTGAATATATTTTTTTCTGCATCTACCTCTGAAAAAATATTGGGCTTCTAGCTGTGTGTGGGACTTGTTGTATTAGTCCATCTATACTGACCTCCATCAGGTTGCAAATTAAAAATAATTTTTATCTGCATCTACAGTACCTCTGAAAAAATATTTGGGCTTCTAGCTGTGTGTGGGACTTGTTCTATTAGTCCATCTATACTGACCTCCATCAGGTTGCAAATTGAATATAATTTTTATCTGCATCTAGCACTGAAAAAATATTTGGCCTTCTAGCAGTGTGAGGGACTTTCTCTATTAGTCCATTTATACTGACCTCCATCAGGTTGCAAATTAAAAATAATTTTTATCTGCATCTACCTCTGAAAAAATATTTGGGCTTCTAACTGTGTGTGGGACTTGTTCTATTAATCCATCTATACAGACCTCCATCAGATTGCAAACTGAATATAATTTTTTTCTGCATCTAGCTCTGAAAAAATATTTGGCCTTCTAGCAGTGTGTGGGACTTGTTCTATTAGTCCACCTATACTGACCTCCATCAGGTTGCAAATTCAAAATAATTTTTTGTCTGCATCTAGCTCTGAAAAAATATTTGGCCTTCTAGCAGTGTGTGGGACTTTCTGTATTAGTCCATCTATACTGACCTCCATCAGGTTGCAAATTGAATATAATTTTTTTCTGCATCTACCTCTTAAAAAATATTGGGCTTGCAGCTGTGTGTGGGACTTGTTCTATTAATCCATCTATACAGACCTCCATCAGGTTGCAAACTGAATAAATTTTTTTCTGCATCTACCTCTGAAAAAATATTTGGGCTTCTAGCTGTGTGTGGGACTTGTTCTATTAGTCCATCTATACTGACCTCCATCAGGTTGCAAATTGAATATAATTTTTTTCTGCATCTAACCCAGCCAATAGTTTTGGCCTAATACCACAGTTTGGCCACTCAGCTCTGCTCGGTTACCATCCATTGTTTTTTTGTGCAAACAACTCCAGAGTTGTGAATTAGTTAACCACCAAAATGAGTGGAAAAAGGCCTGCTGCTGGTGGAAAGGGGAATAGGCATGTTGGGAAGGGGAAAAAAGGTTGTGTCCGTGGGGTAGGTGTTAAAGCAACAGTAACATCTGCAGAAGAAAGACCATCTTCCAGCCAAGCTAAAATGTCTACTTCTTTTAGCGGACAATGTGATAAGATCCCTTTCTTACGGCCACGCCAATCGCTACAAATTCCAGATGAGGCACAAAAACAGCAGGTGCTTCAACGGATATCAAGTGCTCCTTTAAGTGGGCTCTCCTCCACATCAACTTCAACATCACAATACTCCAGTCCTCAAAGGTGTCACCCCAATCGCTCTTGCTTCCTCACAGCTCCCAAATCTCCAGCTGCCCGTCTGAGTATGAGGTAGAACAGATGGTTGAGTCTGCAGAGCTGTTTACTCATACTATAGCCTGGGAATCAGAGGTCGACTCCAGCGCTTCTGTGAATCCAGACGAGGAAATGATCTGCACTGATGCCCAGAATCTTTATGAGTCGGATCCAGGACCAGACGCAGAAGGAACTTACCATAATGTAGACCCTCATTCCCAAACTGTAACTCCTGTTGGTGGAGACAATGAGGAAGACGATGATAAGACTCAAATACCTGATTGGAGCGACAACTTTAGTTTTTTGTCAGGGCAGGAACAGGTTGGCTCTGAGGACGACGGGTGTGATAACGCACAGGGTGATGATGATGAGGTTGGAGATCCCACTTACTGTCAACCCACAGTCAGCCAAGAGATGAGGTCAGCAGAGGAGGTGGAGGAAGATGCTAGTGACGACGAGGTCAGGTTGCGCCTTCCTGGACAGAGACGTAGTACTGGAAGCACGTCAACAACTGCATCCTCAAACACAACTCTGCCTCTCACCACAAGTCGTGGTGGCTCTTCAGGTCGCATGGGTGCTAAGCCTTGCATAGCCTGGGCATTTTTTCAGATCGATAAAGATGACCCAACTCGTGTTATCTGTAACATTTGTCAGCAAAAGCTAAGTAGAGGCCAAAAAATACATAGTTTGAGTACTTCATGCATGAACCGGCACATGGACATGAAGCATAAGTTGCAGTGGGAAGCTCAGTGTGCTACAATGCGGCCTAGCCGGCCGGGCCAACCACCGTCTGCCATATCTTGTGCATCCGCGGCCTCTTCATCCTCTGTGACTGGGGGGACAGCAGTCACACCTGTTTTGGGGCGCAGACCTGCCACCTCTTTACCCGCAACAGCCAGCGTGATTGGCAGGTCATCATTTTCTTTGGAGGTGGTAACAGCAGCTGGTGTTGAGCGCTGTCCGACATCGATAGCACCACCTTTGGATCAAGGCAACCTAACATGTCCGCCTGCATCTTCCTCACAGACCGGCAGTTTGCCGGGGACACCCTTATCAACCCCGTCTAAGCACAATAGCCAGCCCTCGGTCCGTCAGATGTGGACAAGTAAAAGACCATTTCCTCCTAGCCATGAGAAAGCTAAGAGGTTGAATTTCACCATCTGCAAGCTCTTGGCTACAGAAATGCTGCCTTTCCGCCTGGTGGACACAGAGGATTTTCGAGACCTTATGTACGTCGCAGTGCCCCAGTACCAGATGCCCAGTCGGCACTACTTCTCAAAGAAAGGTGTGCCTGCGCTCCACCAGCATGTCGCACACAACATCACCGCTTCTTTGAGAAATCTGTGTGTGACAGGGTGCATTTCACCACAGACACTTGGACGAGTAGGCATGGACAGGGGCGTTACATGTCGCTGACTGGGCACTGGGTAACTATGGTGACAGCAGGACAAGGTGCTGCTGTCCAAGTCTTGCCGTCCCCACGAGTTGTGTGTCAATCCTCTGTATGTCAAAGTTCCTCCACTGCTTCTGCCTCCTCAACCTCCTCTCGGTCTTCCACCTGCACCCAAAGCCTGTCTGGTCATGCCACAAGCTTTCTAACTGCGCAGAAGGGATCCTGCACACCTCCTTACTATGCTGGCAGTAGGGCTCAACGTCATCAGGCGGTTTTTACATTGAAATGTCTGGGAAATGTGAGTCACACAGCTGAGGAGTTGTGGTCAGCTCTGGAGAACCAATTTCATGAATGGCTGTCTCCACTGGACCTGAAACAAGGGAAGGCCGTATGCGACAATGCTGCAAACCTGGGTGCGGCCCTTCGCCGGGGCAATGTCACACACGTGCCTTGTATGGCTCACGTGTTGAACCTGGTTGTCCAGCAATTTTTAGCCCACTATCCCAGACTAGATGGCCTTCTGCAGAGGGCACGGTCGCTGTGTGCTCACTTCCGCCGTTCGCATCCCGCAGCTCAGCGACTTACATCTCTACAGAAGTCGTTGGGCCTGCCACTTCACTGGCTAAAATGCGATGTGCCTACCCGGTGGAATTCAACTCTGCACATGTTGCAGCGACTGTGGCAGCACCGACAAGCCCTGGTGCAATACGTTCTGACGTATAGCCTGGGCCAACGAGATTCAGAGGTGGGGCAAATCACGCTGGAGGAGTGGTCTCAGATCAGGGACCTATGCACCCTTCTGCACAGTTTTGAAATGGCGACGAAGATGTTTAGTGCTGACGATGCCATTATCAGCATGACTATTCCGGTGATTTACATGCTGGAGCACATGTTAAACAGAATTCGGAGTCAGGTGGTGGCACAAGAGGAGGTGGAGGAAGTAGAGGAGAAGGAGTTGTATGCGGAAGGGCTAACATCTGCAAGGTCCAGACGGTCGGCAGCACCAAGGCGGCAGGCATGTGAGGGTGGGGGAGATGGTTTTACCAGGGCGCATGGTAGTAGCCAAACTAGTGAGGAAGGTGCAGGAGCCCAGGAAGAAGTGGAGGACGAACTGATGGAAGACTCATCAGATGAGGGAGACCTTGATCACATTTCTGTTGTGCGAGGTTGGGGGGAGAGGACAGAGGAAGGAAGCATGATTGTTACCTCGCCACCAACACAACAGGGACTTGGTGCTCCTGGATGCGCAACACACATGAGTGCCTTCTTGCTGCACTACCTGCAACATGACCCTCGAATTGTGAGAATTAGAAATAATCCTGACTACTGGGTTACCACACTGTTAGATCCCCGGTACAAAAGTAAATTTGCAGAAATTATTCCTGCCATAGAAAGGGATGCACGCATGCAGGAGTATCAGCAGAGACTGTTGCAGAATCTTACATGTGCTTTTCCACAAAATACCAGTGGTGCACGTAGTGAATCTCACAGTTCCAACTTGCCAACCGTGGGACCGTCAAGTGTTCAGCACTCAAACCGTAACAGAACCACAGTATCTGCTGGTAACATCAATTTTGCGGAATCATTTCACCACTTTTTTAGCCCATCCTTTGCAAGGCCACAGGAGACAAGAAGTCTGACACAAAGTCAATGCCTAGAGACGATGGTACAGGAGTATCTCCAAGTAAACATTGAAGCCACGACTGTGTCACTGGACCCTTGCTCTTTTTGGGCTTCCAATCTGGATAAATGGCCGGAGCTAGCCACTTACGCCTTGGAGATCTTTCATACCCCGCAGCCAGCGTTCTGTCTGAACGTGTGTTCAGCACTGCTGGTGGTGTGCTGACAGATAAGCGCACGCGGCTCTCCACTGATAATGTAGACAGACTCATGTTCATAAAGATGAACAAATCATGGATCCGAAACGACTTTTCTACCCCTGTGTCATCCTGGGGAGAGTAAAAGCTTGATGATTGGTTAAAATCACCCTACCAACCATTTTAAGCTTTCAAATTACTAATCATGTTTATCTGTATCTTGACTGGAAAATAATTTGGGCTTTGTAGCAGTGTGCAGCACTGATCCTATTAGGCCATCTATACTAAAGCTTCACCAGATTTAAAATTAAAAATGATTTTTAGCTGCATCTAGCCCGGAAAATAATTTTGGGGCTCCGAGATGCGCAAGACACATAAGTGCCTTCTTGCTGCACTACCTGCAGCATGACCCTCATATTGTCAGAATTCGAAGTAATCATGACTACTGGGTTGCCACACTCTTAGATCCCCCAAACTTTTCGATCAACCTTTTCATTTTAATTAAGACCAAAAAAATGGTCATTTTTGAAATTATAAGCATTAGCAGGTTGTTAGAAACTGAAATCAAACAGTTTTCAACTCAAAACTTTATTCTAGGTGATGTTACATTTTCACATAGGACCCCTTGTTCGAAAGGAGCTTCTGAACTCTCTCGTCCATTGAATTTGTCAGGTTTTGGATGGTTTCTGCTTCAATTGTTTTGCATGAGGACAGAATACCCTCCCAGAGCTGTTGCTTAGATGTGAACTGCCTCCCGCCATCATAGACACTCCTTTTAATGATGCTCCAAAGGTTCTGAATGGGGTAGAGGTCAGGGGAGCATGGGGGTCACACCATAAGTTTGTCCCCTTTTATGCCCATATCAGCCAGAGATGCAGATGTTTTATGTGCAGCATGAGATGGTGCATTATCATGCAGAAAAATGATCTTGCTGTGAAATACACGGTTCTTCTTCTTGAACCATGGCAGGAAGTGCTGTTTGAGAAAATCCACATACATTATGGAGTTCATCTTTAGCGCCTTCAGGGATCCTAAAGGGGCCAACAATCTCTCTCCCCATGATTCCAGCCCAAAACATTACTCCACCTCCTCCTTGTTGGCGCTGTAGCCGTGTTTGCGTGGGGTGTCCATCAACCAGCCATCCTCCACTCCATCCATCTGGACCATCGAGCGCTGCACGGCACTCATCCGTGAACAAAACAGTTTTGAAATCAGTCTTCATGTAATGTTTGGCCCACTGGAGCCGTTTCTGCTTGTGTGAAGTGGATAGAGGAGGTCGACAGGATGGCGCATGCACAGCTGCAAACCTCTGAAGGACCCTGCATCTTGTTGTTCGGGGGACGTTGGAGGCACAAGCAGCTTCAAAAACTTGTCTGCTGCTATGACAAGGCTTTTTTGCCGCCGCTCTTTCAACCTGACGTAATTGCCTGTAGGAAAGAGTCCTCAATTTGCCCTTATCAGCACGCACACGTGTGTACTGTGAATCAGCTACATACTTCTTGATTGCCAAGACACTTCATCCTGATCATCGCACAATGTTGATTGTAGTCATGCCTTGACCTAAACACTCCACAATTTGTTGCTTCTCAGCAGCCGACACATCCTTTTTCTTTCCCATTTTGGCAGAAAATGTAGGCTGCTGAATAATGTGAGAGAGCCTTCTTAAGTAGCCTTGCCTTTCATTGGACACACCTGCCAAACTAATTAGCACTGGTGTCTGCAATTGCTTACAGTGATATAAAGAGCCCTGACACACATCACCATCAATGAGTTTAACTGACAAACAAACAAATTCTTCCCTTATCACTCCTAAACACTTTTTGCATAATAATTTGGAACACAGTGTACATGTGCTTTTCCACAAAACACCAGTGGTTCACGTAGTGAATCTTACAGTTCTAACTTGCCAACCGTGGTCTGTATGGAGTTGTTCAATAAAGGGCCCAAAATTAAGATAACATAGATGGGAGAGGTCTCTATGAATAGGAATTCCTAAGTATTTGATACCCTGTGAGGGCCAGGCAAAGGGAAAGTTGGACTGGATGGAATCCTATATGGATTTGGGGAGGGAGACATCGAGGGCCTCAGACTTCGCTGCATTGATTTTAAAATTTGACCATGTAACAAAGTGATCTATTTCAGCCATAACAGCATGGATGGATATATGTGATTGAGTGATATATACTAGGACATCATCAGCAAATAGAGAGCACTTGTACTCGGTGCCTCCCACCTCAATGCACCTAATATTGGGGTTATGGCGAATTGATGAGAGCAGGTGCTCCGTCACTAGGATGTATAAGAGAGGGGACAGAGAACATCCCTGCCTTGTCCCATTGGTGATTGTGAAAGGTGATGAAAATGTTCTGACGCGCCCCGTGGGCCTTGGGACACCCGGAGCCGGACCCTTTTTGGTGGATGCTGGTGGTTGTAGTCTCCGTGGCGGCAACCCGGTTCCGTGGCTCAGGGCGGTCAAACCAGTGGCGGAACTATTTATGTGGTTTTGATGTTTAAATGTCCGACTACGCCACCCGTGGATTGCGCTCAGAGTGAACCGCCGCTCCAGGGCAGACCGCTGAGGCTGGTGTTGTGGGTGCAGCAGAGCGTAGCATAACTCCCCACGGGAGGAGTATAGCCTCAGGGCAGTGTATGCGGAGGATGGGGGTGATGGTGCAGGGCAGCAGCAGTAATGACACGGAGTCAGTGATGCAGTCCAGGGCCTTTACTCACAGTTCTTATTATCCAGACCACGTCTGCAGGTAACGGCTGCCCACGTCGTACTGTGCTCACCAGGTGAGGGGCTCAGACAACTCCCAGATAACTTTGGAGTGCTTCACAGGACCCCCTTTGTGTGTCCTTTGTCTGGCCTTTCTTACCAACCCTTCTGTCCGGCTGCCTCGGGCCTCCTCTTGGTAAACTTGGCGCCAGTTTCCCTGACCCTATGTGGTGCCTTCCTAGCGGGTGTAGCGAGGGGCTGCGCGACATAAAATGTCACAGCCTTCTGTTTCTAGCTGAGGGTCGTTTCCTGCCTCCACTAGTTTCGGGGACCGGTCTCCCCCTTTGGCCTGACCCCTCCACACAGGTGGATTCTGGCGTGCGGTGGCGACTCACCCGTCCGCACCCCTGAGATCCCTTCGTTCCTCGTTCCTGGAGCCTTCTCCGCTCCTCTTCCTTCCTTCTCCCTCTTCCAGGCCTGGGCCTCTGTTACTAGGCCCGCCTCCGGAGCAGAGATCATGCAGAGCCCCTGCTCCCTGCCACTTCTGCTCAGACTTCTCTGCACTGAACTAAGATGGTGCCCACCTTTTATACTCCCTTCTCAATGCACCCAGGAACTGCTTCCTCCCTGCTCCTGCACTACAGGGTTCCCCTTCCTCAGTGTTCCCTCCCCCCACTCCAGCCAGGGACAGGGACTGTCGTGCCCATCTCAGGGGCATATTGGTCGCCCTGCCCCACGGCAATGTGGTGTAATGCATGCAGGTGTCGGGTCCTGATCCACACTACATCCTTACCTGAGAGTGAGATATCACACCTCTGGGTGAGGTGCAATACCTCTGTAGCAAACGAGCCTCAGGGTGCTACAGTTCCATTTATCTTCAGCCTAGGTGACGTATTGCGATACAGGGCCGTGATTTTGGCTATAAAAGGGTCCCCTAGACCCCTACCCCAAGCTTTTTAAGAGAATCATATATGGCGTGCCAGGAGACTCTATGGAATGCTTTCTCAGCATCCAACGAGAGTATCTAATTACAAATTTTTAACTGCATCTAGCCCAGGAAATACTTTGTGCCTAGTAGCAGGGTCTGCTAGTCAGCGGATTATCCCGGCTGTTAAGCAAGCTACACCACCTGTAGTTTAGACACTTCATTTTTTCAAAGGAAATGCTTTGGGACCACGGGATACTCAGTGAAGAGCATCAGGAGGCACCCCAAGGCATAGGGGATGGGACTGGCAGTAGGATGCCTTGTGGTGGACAGCCGAGCTCGATCCTTATAAAAGCTTTTTAACTGCAGCAGCTTTAGTGGATGCTACTGGAGCTGGATTTACCGCGGCTGCTGGCATGAGACTTGCCCTCCAATAGATCCTTATAAATGGATTTAAAGTGTATTCATTCAAATTAGAGAGACAATTTAAATTAAAAAGCTTAGAGCTGCCTCCACCACAGGGGGGCTTGCTCGACCCACCAGCGGACAGGCACCTGTATTGGGAGATGGGGGCTGGCCGTCAGGGTTCACCGCGGCTCTGGCACAAACCCGGCGACGCGGAGGTGGCACGGTCAGGAGCGGACTGAACGTGTCGGCTTCTCACTTTTTGGATTATAGAAGGGCATGACATGCCTATATCTGTGTCTCCCCCTCCTTTTACTCCTCCACCTCTTTTCTTTTCGCATGACTATATGTACTTGTCACTTTTCCATGTGTTAGTTGTGTCTTCTGAGCAGTTTGTCAGCTTTTGGACACCTTTTAAGGTGTTTTCTATGTGTTTCTATGTGTTTTTGTTTGCCTGCCATTGGATTTAACGGTGTTCGAAGGTGTTCGACGAACAGTTCGACGAACAGTTCGGCGAACACACGGGTGTTCGACGAACCGAACCGAAGTCGAACACTACGGGGGTGGCTCAACACTAGTGTACACAACTAATTGAATGATATGAATGCATGACACATACAATGCTGCTATGAAAAACAAACATAGCAGTAAAATACTACAAGCAGTTCAAACTACTAACACTGACCTATAAACCCATCCATAACATTTTTCCTCTATAATCTCCCGATATATTCCCTCACGTAATCTCTGGTCCTCCTAAGACCACCTCCTCTCCTCCACACATATTCGTTCCTCGCCCAATCACCTTCAAGAATTCTTCCGAATATCCCCCATCCTCTGGAATTCTGTGCCTCAACACGTCCGATTATGCGCCATATTCGGATCCTTCAGACGGAACCTGAAAACCCATCTCTTCAAGAAAGCTTACAACCTGAAATGAAAACTGACCACGCTGCCTCCTCACCACCACCAGAGCTGCTGCAACCCCTCAACCTACTGTCTCCTTCCCCATTCCTGTAGAATGTAAGCCCACAAGGGCAGGGTCCTCTTCCCTCTGTACCAGTCTATCATTGTTAGTTTGTTTACTGTAAGTGATATTTGTATTTTGTATGTAACCCCTCCTTATGTACAGCACCATGGAATCAATGGTGCTATATAAATAATAAATAATAATAATAAATAGCAGTCAAATGAGCAAGAAGTAAAACAAGCCTTCTACTTTCTGAAATCCATGCCATTCTTAGTTGGAAACATAAGCAGAATTTGTAAAATTAGTTTTTGTTTTCTGATTAAAGTGTAAACTGGAGGAAATGCCAATTTCTAAACACAACAGAAAACACTCTCTTCCCGTTCCAATTTTTATTCTGTTTCATGTGGTGTTTTCCAATTAAAAGAAGTATCAATTTAATGAAGCAAAATGTACTGAGCATAAAGCCCAATTTTCATTCTGGCAGAAAGGCATAAATTAGATTAGTATAGCATTTGACTTTTCGGAGCTCAGAAAAAAAGTCTTATAAATGACATAAGGCTAATAGCTTTACAGTACAACTCAGCCAAGCATTACGCATTTGTGAGGAGTTCATTCTGTGTGGCCTATATCAGTGAATACACAGGGCACAGATAAGACAAATGGTGTTGATCTTACACAGTCAATTATCTAGAGTCTAGTATTGTTAGGATGTTTCTTGCTAAATGTAAGCATAGCATAGGTACAGTATCTGATAGATCCAAAGCTGCATTATTCAATTGAAATATGATCATGTTTTCAATATATTTGTCTGGTGAATTTATTGTAATCTCTGTGTATGGGGATCCAAAATATTAACTTTTTTGTAATTAAAAATACTGATATAAATTTTAGCTAACGTTCAATTAGTCTGCTTTAGAATGTCAATGATGTGAATGCTTTTTTTCACCTATCCACAATACTCATTCTGCTGGCTTACTAGATATGTTTCAAAATCCACATTTAAAACTCTGTGTACCACAAAGCGACTTTTCAAAAACTACAAGTTTTCTAGTGTAAACGGCTTCAGGAAACATTCCATTTTCTTGAGGAGAGGAGCTTTTTGAGATTTTTTGATTCTTAAAGGGGTTGTCCACTACTAAGACAACCATTTCTTGATCTAAATGTTTGACCTGGATAAAATAAAAAAGCTTATACTCACCTCCCATGCCGGCACCATTCCAGCGGTGTCGGCACTCATGATCCAGGGGCTCTCGTGCGGTTGTTATTACATGTGAGCCTGGTGCCCAATCAGCGCTGGCGTCACTGTCCCTGCCTTCAGACGAATTGAACATGAAGAGGAAGTCAGAACTACAGCTGATCTCTGACTTCCTCTTCATGCTCAATTCCTACGAAGACAGGGACAGTGACACCAGCGCTAATTGGGTGCTGGGCTCATATGTCATAAGATCCATACGAGAACCCTGGAACCGTGATTGCTGACACCGCTGGAACGGCACCGACACAGGAGGTGAGTATAGGCTTTTTTATTTTATCGGGGCCAAATATATAAATCAATAGGGGGTTGTCCTAGTAGTAGAAAAACCCTTTAACCCCTTTACCCCCAAAGGCTGTTTGCACGTTAAGAACCAGGCCAATTTTTACAATTCTGACCAGTGTCACTTTATGAGGTAATAACTCTGGAACACTTCAACAGATCCCACTGATTCTGAGAATGTTTTTTCTTGACATATTGTACTTCATTATAGTGATAAAATTTATTTGATATAACTGGCATTTATTTGTGAAAAAATCTGAAATTTGGAAAAAAAATTTAAAAATGTTTACATTTTCAGACTTTAAATTTTTCGTGCCCTTAAATCAGAGATATATCTCACACAAAATAGCTAATAACATTTCCCACATGTCTACTTTACATCAGCACAATTTTGGAACACAATCTTTTTTTAGTTATAAGGGTTATTTATAAGGGATAAAAGTTGACCAACGATTTCTCATTTTTCCAACAAAATTTACAAAACCATTTTTTTAGGGACCACATCACATTTGAAGTGACTTTGAGGGGCTTTTATGACAGAAAATACCTAAAAGTGATGCCATTCTAAAAACTGCACCCCTCAAGGTGCTTAAAACCACATTTAAGAAGTTTATTAACCTTTCAGGTGCTTCACAGGAATTTTTGGAATGTTGAAGAAAACAATGAACATTTAACTTCTTTTCAAAAATTTTTCATTTAGATCCAAATTTTTTTATTTTTACAAGAGTAACAGGAAAAAATGGATCCCAAAATTTTTTGTGCAATATGTCTTGAGTAGTGTTGAGCCACCCCCGTAGTGTTCGAGTTCGGTTCGGTTCTTCGAACACCCGTGTGTTCGCCGAACTGTTCGTCGAACTGTTCGTCGAACACCTTCGAACACCGTTAAAACCAATGGCAGGCAAGCAAAAGCACATAGAAACACATAGAAAACACCTTCAAAGGTGTCCAAAAGCTGACAAACTGCTCAGAAGACATAACTAACACATGGAAAAGTGACAAGTACATATAGTCATGCGAAAAGAAAAGAGGTGGAGGAGTAAAAGGAGGTTGAGACACAGATATAGGCATCTCATTGATTTTTATGAATCAATTTGTGAAGCACCTGGGGGTTACAAGTGCTCACTATGCATCTACATAGGTGCCTTGGGGGGTCTAGTTTCCAAAATGTTGTCACTTGTGGGGGAGTTCCAATGTTTGGGCACAGGGACTCTCCAAATGCAACATGATATCCGCTAACAAATTGTCGGCTCACATTGTTAGCGGACACCATGTTGCGTTTGGAAAGCCCCTGTGTGCCCAAACAATGGAGCTTCCCCACAAGTGACCCCATTTTGGAAACTAGACCCCCCCAAGGCACCTATCTAGATGCATAGTGAGCACTTGGAAACCCCTAGGTGCTTCACAAATTTATTCGTAAAAATGAAAAAGTGTTTTTTTTTCATTTTTTCATTTTTACGAATCAATTTGTGAAGCACCTGGGGTTCCAAGTGCTCACTATGAATATAGATAGGTGCCTTGGGGGGTCTAGTTTCCAAAATGGGGTCACTTGTGGGGGAGCTCCAATGTTTGGGCACACAGGGACTCTCCAAATGCAACATGGTATCCGTTAACAAGTTGAATGGAAAATCGGCTCAAATTGTTAGCGGACACCATGTTGCGTTTGGAGAGCCCCTGTGTGCCCAAACTTTGGAGCTCCCCCACAAGTGACCCCATTTTGGAAACTAGACCCCCCAAGGCACCTATCTAGATGCATAGTGAGCACTTGGAACCCCCAGGTGCTTCACAAATTGATTCGTAAAAATGAAAAAGTGAAAAAAAAAAAACTTTTTCATTTTTATGAATCTATTTGTGAAGCACCTGGGGTTCCAAGTGCTCACTATGCATCTAGATAGGTGCCTTGGGGGGTCTAGTTTCCAAAATGGGGTCACTTGTGGGGGAGCTCTAATGTTTGGGCACACAGGGACTCTTCAAATGCAACATGGTGTCCGCTAACAAATTGTCGGCTCAAATTGTTAGCGGACACCATGTTGCGTTTGGAGAGCCCCTGTGTGCCCAAACTTTGGAGCTCCCCCACAAGTGACCCCATTTTGGAAACTAGACCCCCCAAGGCACCTATCTAGATGCATAGTGAGCACTTGGAACCCCCGGGTGCTTCACAAATTGATTCGTAAAAATGAAAAAGTGAAAAAAAAAAAACTTTTTCATTTTTATGAATCTATTTGTGAAGCACCTGGGGTTCCAAGTGCTCACTATGCATCTAGATAGGTGCCTTGGGGGGTCTAGTTTCCAAAATTGGGTCACTTGTGGGGGAGCTCTAATGTTTGGGCACACAGGGACTCTTCAAATGCAACATGGTGTCCGCTAACAAATTGTCGGCTCAAATTGTTAGCGGACACCATGTTGCGTTTGGAGAGCCCCTGTGTGCCCAAACATTGGAGCTCCCCCACAAGTGACCCCATTTTGGAAACTAGACCCCCCAAGGCACCTATCTAGATGCATAGTGAGCACTTGGAACCCCCAGGTGCTTCACAAATTGATTCATAAAAATGAGAAAGTGAAAAAAAAAAACTTTTTCATTTTTATGAATCAATTTGTGAAGCACCTGGGGGTTCCAAGTGCTCACTATGCATCTAGATAGGTGCCTTGGGGGGTCTAGTTTCTAAAATGGGGTCACTTGTGGGGGAGCTCCAATGTTTGGGCGCACAGGGGCTCTCCAAATGCATCATGGCGTCCGCTAACAATTTGAGACGATTTTCCATTCAATTTGTTAGCGGACACCATGTCGCGTTTGGAGAGCCCGTGATGTGCCTAAACAGTGGAGCTCCCCCACAAGTGACCCCATTTTGGAAACTATACCCCCCAAGGATTTTATTAAGGTGTATAGTGAACATTTTGAACCCAGAGGTACAACACAGAATTTGTTTACATTAGGTCATCATATTGAATAAGTTGTCATTAGTCTTGAGCGCAAGTGCTCGCTACTTGAGTTTGCATCGGGTACTCAGGTATGCACCATGTACAGCGTGTGCTCGAGTGACATGCTCGAGTCCCTGCTCCGCATGTTTCACGGTTATTAGACACCCAAAAAAAACATGCGGGGATCGCTCGTGCATGGCAGGCAATCCCCGTAAAGTATTTTTGGCCGCGACGCATATGGGGCAGAGACTCGAGCATGTCACTCAAATACCCACGATACTCAATGCATACCAGAGCACCCCCTGCAAACTCAAGTAGCGAGCACTTGCGCTCAACACTAGTCACCATATCGTCTTCTTTTTTTCTTACTTTTGAAAAAAAATCCCAACCCCATCACAACCCCAGCCCTAACCCCAGCCCTAACCCTAGCACAACCCTAACCGTAGCACAACCCTAAACCTGGCACAACCCTATCCCTAGCACAACCCTAGCCCCAAACCCAGCCCTAAACCTAGCCCAATCCTAACCCAAGAGTTTACTTTTTACGCCGTTCCTTGTGCGGTATAAGTGATTAGACGACTTTATTCTTCGGGTCGGTGTGATTACAGCAATACCAGAATCATATGGGGTTTTTAGGACTGACAGCTGTCACACACTAAAAGACGCATTTTTTGTAAAATCTAGTTTTTGCATCGCCATATTTTGAGAGCTATAATTTTTCCAGATTTTGGCAGACAGTCATGTGATGGCTCGTTTTTTGCGGGATGACTTGACGTTGTTATTGGTGCCATTTTCAGGCACGTGACATTTTTTGATCGCTTTCTATTCCGATTTTTGGGAGGCAGAATAAACAAAAAACAACAATTCAGGTATTGTTTTTTTTGTTTTTTTTATTCTGTTCCGCGTGTGGTAAAATTGATAAGGAAGCTTTATTCTTCGGGTCAGTATGTTTACAGCGGTACCACATTTATATCGTTTTTCTATGTTTTGCACTTTTACATAATAAAAGCAATTTTATAGAAAAAAATATTTTTTAGCATCGCTTTATTCTGAGAGCTATATCTTTTTTATTTTTTGGATCATGGAGCTGTATGGCAGCTTGTTTTTTGCGGGACGAGATGTCGTTTTCAGCGGTACCATTTTTATTTACATGTGTCTTTTTGATCGCGTGTTATTCCATTTTTTGTTTGGCGGTATGGTGATAAAGCATTGTTTTTTGCTTCCTTTTTTTTTTTTTTTTTTACCGTGTTCACTGAAGGGGTTAACTAGTGGGACAGTTTTATAGGTCAGGTTGTTCTGGACGCGGAGATACCAAATATGTGTACTTTTATTGTTTTTTTTTTTATAATAATATTTATTGATGGGTACATTATATTTTTATTTTTGGTGGATTATTTTTTTTCTTTTTTTTTTATATTTTTGCAATTTTTTTTAATTTTTTTTTTCACTTTCTGGAAGCTTATATCGTTTATTACTTTGTCCCACTCTGGGACTTTCACTTTTTTTTCTCTGATCGCCTGCATGGCACAGGAATGCAGCACCATCCCTGTGCCATGCAGGCTGTCAGCGCCGGACAGGGAGAAGATTGTTTGGAGATGCACTGCGCATGTCCAAACAATCTTCCTGCTGTCTGGTGACACGGATGTTGTCATGACGACATCGGGTCATCATGGCAACACCCGGGAAGCCTTTGCACACAGCGCTGGAAGCCGGAAGAGGAGGTGAGTATCTGCGATCACCTCTCCTTGCCCCCGCAATGCTGCGATCGACTTCGATCGACTTCGATCGCATCATCGCGGGGGTTAATGTGCTTGAAGCGGTGCAGGACCACTCCCTGCACATAGTATCGGGTGTCAGCTGTGACAATCAGCTGACACCCGGCGGCGATCGCGCCCGCACAGCCTGTGTGCGCGCGCGATCGCCATGACGTACTAATACGGGTCTGGCTCTTAAGTCCCAGGGCACAGACGCGTATTAGTACGTCAGATGTTATTAAGGGGTTAAGTAGCCTACATTTTCTGCCAAAATGGGAAAGAAAAAGTATGTGTCGGCTGCTGAGAAGCAACAAATTGTGGAGTGTTTAGGTCAAGGCATGACTACAATCAACATTGTGCGTTGATCAGGATGAAGTGTCTTGGCAATCAAGAAGTATGTAGCTGATTCACAGTACACACGTGTGCGTGCTGATAAGGGCAAATTGAGGACTCTTTCCTACAGGCAATTACGTCAGGTTAAAAGAGCAACGGCAAAAAAGCCTTGTCATAGCAGCAGACAAGTTTTTGAAGCTGCTGGTGCCTGCAACGTCCCCCGAACAGCAAGATGCAGGGTTCTTCAGAGGTTTGCAGCTGTGCATACGCCATCCTGTCGACCTCCTCTATCCACGTCACACAAGCAGAAACGGCTCCAGTGGGCCAAACATTACATGAAGACTGATTTGAAAACTGTTTTGTTCACGGATGAGTGCCGTGCAACGCTCGATGGTCCAGATGGATGGAGTGGAGGATGGCTGGTTGATGGACACCCCACGCAAACACGGCTACGGCGCCAACAAAGAGGAGGTGGAGTAATGTTCTTGGGCTGGAATCATGGGGAGAGATTTTTGTCAGCCCCTTTAGGATCCCTGAAGGGGTAAAGATAAACTCCATAATGTATGTGGAGTTTCTCAAACAGCACTTCCTGCCATGGTTCAAGAAGAAGAACCGTGTATTCCACAGCAAGATCATTTTTATGCATGATAATGCACCGTCTCATGCTGCACATATCACATCTGCATCTCTGGCTGATATGGGCATAAAAGGGGACAAACTTATGGTGTGACCGCCATGCTCCCCTGACCTCAACCCCATTCAGAACCTCTGGAGCATCATCAAAAGGAGTGTCTATGATGGCGGGAGGCAGTTCACATCTAAGCAACAGCTCTGGGAGGGTATTCTGTCCTCATGCAAAACAATTGAAGCAGAAACCATCCAAAACCTGACAAATTCAATGGACGAGAGAGTTCAGAAGCTCCTTTCGAACAAGGGGTCCTATGTGCAAATGTAACATGACCTAGAATAAAGTTTTGAGTTGAAAACTGTTTGATTTCAGTTTCTAATAACCTGCTAATGCTTATAATTTCAAAAATGACCATTTTTTTGGTCTTTATTAAAATTAAAAGGTTGATCGAAGAGTGTGGGGGATCTAAGAGTGTGGCAACCCAGTAGTCAGGATTACTTCGAATTCTCACAATCTGAGGGTCATGTTGCAGGTAGTGCAGCAAGAAGGCACTTATGTGTCTTGCGCATCTCGGAGCCCCAAAATTATTTTCCGGGCTAGATGCAGCTAAAAATTATTATTAATTTTAAATCTGGTGGCGCTTAGTATAGATGGCCTAATAGAATCAGTACAGCACACTGCTACAAAGCCCAAATTATTTTCCAGCCAAGATACAGATAAACATGATTATTAATTTTAAATCTGGTGGAGCTTAGTATAGATGGCCTAATAGAATCAGTACTGCACACTGCTACAAAGCCCAAAATATTTTCCAGCCAAGATACAGATAAACATGATTAGTAATTTTAAATCTGGTGGAGCTTAGTATAGATGGCCTATTAGAATCAGTGCTGCACACTGCTACAAAGCCCATATTATTTTCCAGCCAAGTTACAGATAAACCTGATTAGTAATTTGAAAGCTTAAAACGGCTGGTGAGGTGATTTTAACCAATCATCAAGCTTTTACTCTCCCCAGGATGACACTGGGGTAGAAAAGTCGTTTCGGATCCATGATTTGTTCATCTTTATGAACGTGAGTCTGTCTACATTATCAGTGGAGAGCCGCGTGCGCTTATCTGTCAGCACACCACCAGCAGCGCTGAACACACGTTCAGACAGAACGCTGGCTGCGGGGCATGACAAGATCTCCAAGGCGTAAGTGGCTAGCTCCGGCCATTTATCCAGATTGGAAGCCCAAAAAGAACAAGGGTCTAGTGACACACTCATGGCTTCACTGTTTACTTGGAGATACTCCTGTACCATCGTCTCTAGGCGTTGACTATGTGTCAGACTTCTTGTCTCCTGTGGCCTTGCAAAGGATGGGCTAAAAAAGTGGTGAAATGATTCCACAAAATTGATGTTACCAGCAGATACTGTGTTTCTGTTACGGTTTGAGAACTGAACACTCGACGGTCCCACGGTTGGCAAGTTGGAACTGTGAGAATCACTACGTGCAACACTTGTGTTTTGTGGAAAAGCACATGTAAGATTCTACAACAGTCTCTGCTGATACTCCTGCATGCGTGCATCCCTTTCTATGGCAGGAATAATTACTGCAAATTTACTTTTGTACCAGGGATCTAACAGTGTGGCAACCCAGTAGTCAGGATTATTTCTAATTCTCACAATTCGAGGGTCATGTTGCAGGTAGTGCAGCAAGAAGGCACTCATGTGTGTTGCGCATCCAGGAGCACCAAGTCCCTGTTATGTTGGTGGCGAGGTAACAATCATGCTTCCTTCCTCTGTCCTCTCCCCCCAACCTCGCACAACAGAAATGTGATCAAGGTCTCCCTCATCTGATGAGTCTTCCATCAGTTCGTCCTCCACTTCTTCCTGGGCTCCTGCACCTTCCTCACTAGTTTGGCTGCTACCATGCGCCCTGGTAAAACCCTCTCCCCCACCCTCACATGCCTGCCGCCTTGGTGCTGCCGACCGTCTGGACCTTGCAGATGTTAGCCCTTCCGCATACAAATCTTCCTCCTCTACTTCCTCCACCTCCTCTTGTGCCACCACCTGACTCCGAATTCTGTTTAACATGTGCTCCAGCATGTAAATCACCGGAATAGTCATGCTGATAATGGCATCGTCAGCACTAAACATCTTTGTCGCCATTTCGAAACTGTGCAGAAGGGTGCATAGGTCCCTGATCTGAGACCACTCCTCCAGCGTGATTTTCCCCACCTCTGGATCTCGTTGTCCCAGGCTATACGTCAGAACGTATTGCACCAGGGCTTGTTGGTGCTGCCACAGTCGCTGCAACATGTGCCGAGTTGAATTCCACCGGGTAGGCACATAGCATTTTAGCCGGTGAAGTGGCAGGCCCAACGACTTCTGTAGAGATGTAAGTCGCTGAGCTGCGGGATGCAAACGGCGGAAGTGAGCACACAGCGACCGTGCCCTCTGCAGAAGGCCATCTAGTCCGGGATAGTGGGCTAAAAATTGCTGGACAACCAGGTTCAACACGTGAGCCATACAAGGCACGTGTGTGACATTGCCCCGGCGAAGGACCGCACCCAGGTTTGCAGCATTGTCGCACACGGCCTACCCTGGTTTCAGGTCCAGTGGAGACAACCATTCATGAAATTGGTTCTCCAGACCTGACCACAACTCCTCAGCTGTGTGACTCACATTTCCCAGACATTTCAAAGTAAAAACCGCCTGATGACGTTGAGCCCTACTGCCAGCATAGTAAGGAGGTGTGCAGGATCCCTTCTGCACAGTTAGAAAGCTTGTGGCATGACCAGACTGGCTTTGGGTGCAGGTGGAGGACTGAGAGGAGGTTGAGGAGGCAGAAGCAGTGGAGGAACTTTGAGATAAAGAGGATTGATGCACAACTCGTGGGGACGGCAAGACTTGGACAGCAGCCCCTTGTCCTGCTGTCACCATAGTTACCCAGTGCCCAGTCAGCGACATGTAACACCCCTGTCCATGCCTACTCGTCCAAGTGTCTGAGGTGAAATGCACTCTGTCACACACAGAGTTTCTCAAAGAAGCGGTGATGTGTGCGACATGCTGGTGGAGCACAAGCACACCTTTCTTTGAGAAGTAGTGCCGACTGGGCATCTGGTACTGGGGCACTGCGACGGACATAAGGTCTCGAAAATCCTCTGTGTCCACCAGGCAGAAAGGCAGCATTTCTGTAGCCAAGAGCTTGCAGATGGTGAAATTCAGCCTCTTAGCTTTCTCATGGCTAGGAGGAAGTGGTCTTTTACTTGTCCACATCTGAGGGACCGAGGGCTGGCTATTGTGCTTAGACAGGGTTGATAAGGGTGTCCCCGGCAAACTGCCGGTCTGTGAGGAAGATGCAGGCGGACATGTTAGGTTGCCTTGATCCAAAGGTGGTGCAATCGATATCGGACAGTGCTCAACACCAGCTGGTGTTACCACCTCCAAAGAAAATGATGACCTGCCAATCACGCTGGCTGTTGTGGGTAAAGAGGTGGCAGGTCTGCGTCCCAAAACAGATGTGACTACTGTCCCCCCAGTCAAAGAGGATGAAGAGGCCGCGGATGCACAAGATATGGCCGACGGTGGTTGACCCGGCCGGCTAGGCCGCATTGTAGCACAGTGAGCTTCTCACTGCAACTTATGCTTCATGTCCATGTGCCGGTTCATGCATGAAGTACTCAAACTATGTATTTTTTGGCCTCTACTTAGCTTTTGCTGACAAATGTTACAGATAACACGAGTTGGGTCATCTTTATCGATCTGAAAAAATGCCCAGGCTATGCAAGGCTTAGCACCCATGCGACCTGAAGAGCCACCACGACTTGTGGTGAGAGGCAGAGTTATGTTTGAGGATGCAGTTGTTGACGTGCTTCCAGTACTACGTCTCTGTCCAGGAAGGCGCAACCTGACCTCGTCGTCACTAGCATTCTCCTCCACCTCCTCTGCTGACCTCATCTCTTGGCTGACTGTGGGTTGACAATAAATGGGATCTCCAACCTCATCATCATCACCCTGTGCGTAATCACACCCGTCGTCCTCAGAGCCAACCTGTTCCTGCCCTGACAAAAAACTAAAGTTGTCGCTCCAATCAGGTATTTGAGTCTCATCATCGTCTTCCTCATTGTCTCCACCAACAGGAGTTACAGTTTGGGAATGAGGGTCTACATTATGGTCAGAACCTTCAGCGTCTGGTCCTGGATCCGACTCATAAAGGTTCTGGGCGTCAGTGCAGATCATTTCCTCATCTGGATTCACAGAAGCGCTGGAGCCGACCTCTGATTCCCAGGCTATAGTATGAGTAAACAGCTCTGCAGACTCAACTATCTGTTCTACCTCATACTCAGACGGGCAGCTGGAGATTTGGGAGCTGTGAGGAAGCAAGTGCGATTGGGGTGACACCTTTGAGGACTGGAGTATTTGTGATGTTGAAGTTGATATGGAGGAGAGCCCACTAAAAGGAGCACTTGATATCCATTGAAGCACCTGCTGTTTTTGTGCCTCATCTGGAATTTGTAGCGATTGGCGTGGCCGTAAGAAAGGGATCTTATCACATTGTCCTCTTAAAGAAGTAGACATTTTAGTTTGGCTGGAAGATGGTCTTTCTTCTGCAGATGTTACTGTTGCTTTAACACCTACCCCACGGACACAACCTTTTCTCCCCTTCCCAACACGCCTATTCCCCTTTCCACCAGCAGCAGGCCTTTTTCTACTCATTTTGGTGGTTAATTAATTCACAACTCTGGAGTTGTTTGCACAAAAAAACAATGGATGGGAACCGAGCAGAGCTGAGTGGCCAAACTGTGGTATTAGGCCAAAACGATTGGCTGGGTTAGATGCAGAAAAAAATTATATTCAATTTGCAACCTGATGGAGGTCAGTATAGATGGACTAATAGACCAAGTCCCACACACTGCTAGAAGCCCAAATATTTTTTCAGAGCTAGATGCAGAAAAAAATTAGATTGAATTTGCAACCTGATGGAGGTCAGTATAGATGGACTAATAGACCAAGTCCACACACTGCTAGAAGCCCAAATATTTTTTCAGAGGTAGATGCAGAAAAAAATTATATTCAATTTGCAACCTGATGGAGGTCAGTATAGATGGACTAATAGACCAAGTCCCACACACTGCTAGAAGCCCAAATATTTTTTCAGAGCTAGATGCAGAAAAAAATTATATTCAATTTGCAACCTGATGGAGGTTAGTATAGATGGACTAATAGAACAAGTCCCACACACTGCTAGAAGCCCAAATATTTTTTCAGAGCTAGATGCAGAAAAAAATTATGTTCAATTTGCAACCTGATGGAGGTCAGTATAGATGGACTAATAGAACAAGTCCCACACACTGCTAGAAGCCCAAATATTTTTTCAGAGCTAGATGCAGAAAAAAATTATATTCAGTTTGCAACCTGATGGAGGTCTGTATAGATGGATTAATAGAACAAGACCCACACACAGCTAGAAGCCCAATATTTTTTCAGAGGTAGATGCAGAAAAAAATATATTCAGTTTGCAACCTGATGGAGGTCAGTATAGATGGACTAATACAACAAGTCCCACACACTGCTAGAAGCCCAAATATTTTTTCAGAGCTAGATGCAGAAAAAAATTATGTTCAATTTGCAACCTGATGGAGGTCAGTATAGATGGACTAATAGAACAAGTCCCACACACTGCTAGAAGCCCAAATATTTTTTCAGAGCTAGATGCAGAAAAAAAATATTTTTAATTTGCAACCTGATGGAGGTCAGTATAGATGGACTAATAGACCAAGTCACACACACTGCTAGAAGCCCAAATATTTTTTCAGAGCTAGATGCAGAAAAAAATTATATTCAATTTGCAACCTGATGGAGGTCAGTATAGATGGACTAATAGACCAAGTCCCACACACTGCTTGAAGCCCAAATATTTTTTCACAGCTAGATGCAGAAAAAAATTATATTCAATTTGCAACCTGATGGAGGTCAGTATAGATGGACTAATAGAACAAGTCCCACACACTGCTAGAAGCCCAAATATTTTTTCAGAGCTAGATGAAGAAAAAAAATATTTTTAATTTGCAACCTGATGGAGGTCAGTATAAATGGACTAATAGTCCAAGTCCCACACACTGCTAGAAGTCCAAATATTTTTTCAGAGCTAGATGCAGAAAAAAATTATATTCAATTTGCAACCTGATGGAGGTCAGTATAGATGGACTAATAGAATGATGTCATGCCCAAAAGGTTTTACTTCACTAGTTGCAGTAAAAAAATTGGTATTCTATACACAGGTTTTGTAGCTTGCAACACAGATAGGCTACTCCACTGACTAACACACTCTGCAATAGGCCAAAAAGGATTAGCTTTGCTAGATTTAGCCAAATGCTGTGAAAAAAACTTGCACAGCACTGGCACAGACCTGCCTGGGAAAAACTGATAGGAACTGATGTAACTTAGTCCTGAAAAGGACTGCAATTACAATTAGTCTTTACTCCCAACCTATCTATTTAAGAGCACCCTGCCTGATAAAAGTCGTAGGAAATGCTGTAACCTAGTCCTTAAAAGGACTGCAATCACAACTATTCCCTACTCCCAAGCTATCTGTAGATTTGTGCGAAAATTGGCTTGAAATTAACAAGGTATAGCGCACAGAGCAACAGCCGTGCTGTCTAACACGCAGCTGCAGCAGTGAGAAAATGGTGGTGACGGGGAAAATGGCTGGGTCTTATAGGGCAAGAACATGTGACATACACTGCCAATGACACATGCCCTTGCTTGTGTGAAAAAAAGCACTTCGCTCCGTGTGTGCGCTGCTGATAGGCTGACAGATTGCACCTCCCCACTGTAAATGTGGGAAAGAGAAAAAAAATGGAGATCTTCATTATTCCTGTAGAGATCCATCCCCTGCCCCTCCCCCCGCCCCGCTGTACACTCAAACTGCGTATTAACATTAATTTTCAGCATTACTGAGAAAAAATCCAGTTATGATTTTGAGGCACGAACAGTTATCGAACATAACCTCGAACAGCCGAATTTTTTTCAAATCGTTCGTGTTCGCCGAACGGCTCGAACACTGCCCAAAACTGCTCGAATTTGAGATTGGCGAACAGTTCGAGTCGAACAACGCTCATCTCTAGTCTTGAGCACGCCAATACCTCATATGTGAGGGAAAACTACTATTTGGGCTCATGGCATGGCTCAGAAGGGAAGGAGCGCCATTTGACATTTTGAATGTAAAATTTGCCTGAATAATTAGCGCCAATGATCGGGACTCTACAATGGCGTCACGGGGTCTCCATTCCAAAGCCAGAGGGGCTTTCTTCCCTCTGCAATTGCAGCAATCACAGCATTTACCGGGTTAAAGTGCCAGGAGCGGTCCGGGCACCACTCCTGGCACTTAGTGCCGGGTGTCTGACAGCGGCGATCGCATGTGCACGGCCTCTGTGCACGCAAAAATTGCCGAGATGTATCCGTACATCCCATCTCGGTAAGTACTAGGCCACAGGGACATATAGATATGTCTCATGTCAGAAGCGGGTTAAGCATTTCATGAATCAGTTTTGAAGAGCTTTCAAGCATTTTTGCAGAGATTTTTCCTGAAGTGTTTTATACAGACTTTTGATTGGATAATGTCTAGTTTGGAGTGTTTTCCATGAGGAGACTTTTCAAAGAAGTTACATCCGTTTTCTTTTCTCCCACCAGGCATTTTTAAAACAATGAATCATTTATAGACTATGGTCACATGACATCTTTTTCATATGCTCAATAGAATAAGCATATGCATTTCCATGGAAAAACAACTTTTTGTTTGTTTATACAGGCTTTTGAACATCTTGCAGCCATTTCAGGTTTATAAAAACACCACACTCTTAAAAGAAGTGACATGTCCATTCTTCTGCTGTTTTCTGCTCGGGAGAACCTCTGTACATTACATTACAGGTCAATGGAAAAACTCAAAAGATGCCCAGAAGAAAACAGGGCATTTTTCTGGAACCTTTTGCCACTGTGTTTGCTAAAAAATGCTAGCGATTTCCTCATTGTTCATTCTGTGAAAAAAATCACTGGAAAATTACAATGAAAAAAGACTTCACAAAAACCGTGGAAAAAACTTCTAAAAAAATGCTAGTTATTAAAAACCTCAGAAAAGCACTCAGGAAATTATTAAAAAAAATGCTTTAGGAAAAAAGACGCTTAGGAAAAAAATACTCTAGGGCTTCCTAAAGTCATTTCTGCTTGAAAAACACGATATCATGGGATACATTTTTTAAAACCAACACAGCCAATCATAGATATACAGAATTATACAATGTTTATAACAGGTGATGCATAGACCAGCGTATATAATATATATCGTATCTTTTGGACTATAAGACTCACTGGAACATAAGCACTTAGGATTTAGAGAAGGATAATAGAAAAAATAATTAAGCAAAAAATGTGGTCATAACGCACTGTTAAGGGGGAGGGGTCTGCTACTGGCACTGTTATAAGGGTAATGTCCCCCAATTCTGTTAATATCTCCCATCCTAGTATATATGGTCCCCTCCTTCCTATTATATGTGGCCCTCATCAAAATTCTAATATGCATGGCACTTCTCATCCCCATCCTGATATGCATGGCACCCCTCATCCCCATACTAATATGCATGGCATTCTTCATCCCATCCTGGTATGTATGACACCCTTCATCCCTCATCCTGGTATGCATGGCACCCCTGATCCCCATCCTGGTATGCATGGCACCCCTGATCCCCATCCTGATATGCATGGCACTTCTCATCCCCATCCTGATATGCATGGCACCCCTCATCCCCATACTAATATGCATGGCATTCTTCATCCCATCCTGGTATGTATGACACCCTTCATCCCTCATCCTGGTATGCATGGCACCCCAATCCCCTATCTTGGCATGCAGAGCACCCCAATCCCCTATCTTGGCATGCATAGCACCCCAATCCCTCATCCTGGTATGCATGGCACTCCAATCCCCTATCCTGGTATGCATGGCACACTTTGATCCCCATCCTGGTATGCATGGTACCCCTTGATCACCATCCTGGTATGCTAGGCACCCCTCATCCTGGTATGCTTGGCACCCCTCATCCTGGTATGCATGGCACCCCTCATCCTGGTATGCATGACACCTCTCATCTTGATATGCATGGCCCCCATCATCCAAGTATGCATGCCCCCCCTCATCCTGGTATGCATGGCACCCTTTGATCCCTATCCTGGTATGCTAGGCAGCCCTCATGCTGGTATGCATGGCACCCCTCATCCTGGTATGCATGGCACCCCTTGATCCCCATCCTAGTATGCATGGAACCCCTTGATCCCCATCCTGGTATGCTAGGCACCCCTCATCCTGGTATGCATGTCACCCCTCATCCTGGTATGCATGGCACCCCTCATCTTGGTATGCATGGCCCCCCACATCCAAGTATGCATGCCCCCCCTCATCTTGGTATGCATGGCACCCACTGATCCCCATCCTGGTATGCTAGGCACCCCTTATCCTTGTATGCATGGCACCCCTCATCCTGGTATGTACGGCACCCCTTATCCAAGTATGAATGCCCCCCCTCATCCAAGTATGCATGGCACTCCTCATCCTGGTATGCATGGCCCCCCTCATCTTGGTATACATGGCACCCCTCATTCCTCTTTCTGGTATGCATGGCACCTCTCAACCCTCTTCCTGGTATGCATAGCACCCCTCATCTCTCTTCCTGGTATGCATAGCACCCCTGATCCCTCATCCTGGTATGCATGGCACCCCTGATCCCCATCCTGGTATGCATGGCACCCCTGATTCCCATCCTGGTATGCATAGCACCTCTGAACCCCATCCTGGTATGCATGGCAACTCCTGATCCCCATCCTGGTATGCAAGGCACCCCCTGATCCCCATCCTGATATGCATGCGTTACTGCCATGCGCCCTCACACAGGGTGAAATGCTGTGCCAGAATAGTCACTGCTCCCCGCACCAGAACTGTGTGTGGGTAGCAGTGACCATTCACGCTCCTTAATAGCACGCACACTGTAGTGGATTACACATGGGAGTGGATTGTAGTTAATATTCATGGTCTTTAAGAGCGGGCACACAGACTGCAGAGTGGCAGTAGGAGCCGTGCTGTGGCTGCAGTGTGAGCGCTATTGAGGAAAATGAATATTCATTGCTCTCCATGCCCATGGACGTGGGAGCAGTAAATATTCATTTTTTTTAGCAGCGGGCACAGTAGGCTGCAGCAGGCGGCTGCTGCCTCTTGTGCCCCGCTCATCCCTCGCTGCCGCTCCCCCCCACATCCCACCACCCACAGCCATAGGTATAGAGTACAGGGCACAGTTCTGACTATAAAATGCACCCCCACTTTCCTCCAAAATTTTGGAAGAAAAAAGTGCATCTTATAGTCTGAAAAATGTGGTGTATATAAACTATTACTGCCATATTAATAAGAAACTAAGAACACATCATACTTAGAATTCATGCCAATTGGCTGTCTGGCATTTCATTCATAATTTCACAAAAGGTTGATACATAAAATAAGAATAATGGGGATAGGGGAAAATATATGTATGTGGGTTAAGAACTGGCTCAGAGATAGAAAACAAAGGGTGGTTATTAATGGAACACACTCAGACTGGGTCTCAGTTAACAGTGGGGTACCACAGGGGTCAGTATTGGGCCCGTTTCTTTTTATCATATTTATTAATGACCTTGTAGGGGGCATACAGAGTAGTATTTCAATATTTGCAGATGACACTAAACTCTGCAGGGTAATCAATACAGAGGAGGACAGTTTTATATTACAGGAGGATCTATATAAACTAGAAGCTTGGGCTGATAAATGGCAAATGAGCTTTAATGGGGATAAATGTAAGGTAATGCACTTGGGCAGAGGAAATAAAATGTATAATTATATACTTAATTGTAAAACACTGGGCAAAACTGTAACTGAAAAAGACCTGGGTGTATTGGTGGACGACAAGCTCACGTTTGGTGGCCAGTGTCAGGCAGCTGCTACAAAGGCAAATAAAATAATGGGATGCATTAAAAGAGGCATAGATGCTCACAAGGAGATCATAATTTTACCTCTATACAAGTCACTAGTGTGACCACACTTATAATACTGTGTACAGTTCTCGTCTCTGGTGTATAAGAAAGACATAGCTGAACTAGAGCGGGTGCAGAGAAGAGCGACCAAGGTTATTAGAGGACTGGGGGGTCTGCAATACCAAGACAGGTTATTACACTTGGGGTTATTTAATTTGGAAAAACAAAGGCTTAGGGGTGATCTTATTACTATGTACAAGTATATAAGGGGACAGTACAAAGACCTTTCTACTGATCTTTTTACTCTGAGGCCTGAGATGGGGATAAGGGGGCATAATAATAATAATAATTAATAATTTTTATTTATATAGCGCCAACATATTCCGCAGCACTTTACAATTAAGCGGGGACATGTACAAACAATAAATTCAATACAAGGTGAGACAGTTTAACAGTTACATCAGGAGTGAGGTCCCTGCTCGCAAGCTTACATTCTACAAGGAAGTGGGGGGACACAATAGGTGGAAAGTGCTTGTTATTTCAGGTCAGGCAATTATAATAAGTCGGGATTGTCATATAAAAGCTGTATGATCCGGTCATCAGCCTGTATGTTCAAGTGCAATACTCAATTACCGAGTGCAGTTATCGTGTGCATGGAGGGTGTAGAGACAGATGAACAGTAGGGAGCAGATTCTGAATAGTATTTAGGAGGGAACAGGGGAAAGTTAGTTTACTGGGTATTTGAGGTGGTAGGCTTGTTTAAAGAGATGGGTTTTTAAAGCGCGCTTGAAGACATCGGGGCTAGGCATCAATCGGATCGTCTGGGGTAGAGCATTCCAGAGAACTGGTGCAGCACGAGAGAAGTCTTGGAGATGGAGGTGCGAGGTTCGGATTATGGGGGATGTTAGTCTAAGGTCATTTGTGGAACGGAGGACACGTGTAGGACGATAGACTGAGATGAGAGAGGAGATATAAGGTGGTGCAGAACTGTGGAGAGCTTTGTGCGTGAGAGCAATGAGTTTATATTGGACCCTGTAGCGAATGGGTAACCAGTGTAATGACTGGCGCAAGGTGGAGGCATCGGTGAAGCGGCTGGTCAGAAATACGACCCTGGCTGCCGCATTCAGGACAGATTGGAGAGGGGAAATTTTGGTAAGATGGAGACCGATCAGGAGAGAGTTGCAGTAGTCCAGACGAGAGTGAATAAGAGCGACAGTAAGAGTTTTAGCAGTTTCAAAAGTGAGAAAAGATCGGATTCTGGAGATGTTTTTAAGATGCAGGTGACAAGGGCGAGTGAGTGATCGGATATAGGGAGTAAAGGAAAGGTTAGTGTCGAATATGACCCCAAGGCAGCGGGCGTGCTGCTTGGGAGTTATGGTTGAACCCTCCAAGGTAATTTCGATGTTAGGTAGAGTTAGGTTAGTAGAGGGGGGAAACACAAGAAGTTCAGTTTTGGAGAGATTCAGTTTAAGATAGAGGGAGGACATGATGCTAGACACAGCAGACAAACAATCCTTGGTATTTTGTATTAGGGTAGGGGTGATGTCAGGGAAAGAAGTGTATAATTGAGTGTCGTCAGCATAGAGATGATACTGGAACCCTAATCTGCTGATTGTTTGTCCAATAGGGGCAGTGTATCGAGAGAAGAGGATGGGGCCTAGGACTGAGCCCTGCGGAACCCCGATAGTAAGGGGATGAGGAGGGGAAGAGGAGCCGGCAAAAGATACAGTGAAGGAGCGGTCAGAGAGGTAGGAGGAGAACCAGGAGAGAACGGTGTCCTTGAGGCCTATAGAGCGGAGCATAGTGAGGAGGAGCTGGTGATCCACAGTGTCAAATGCTGCAGAGAGATCTAGGAGAATCAGTAGGGAGCAGTGACCTTTGGATTTGGCTGTTAGTAGATAATTAGAGACTTTAGTGAGGGCAGTTTCAGTGGAGTGTAAAGAGCGGAAACCAGATTGTAGAGGGTCGAGGAGAGAGTTATCTGAGAGATAGCGGAATAGACGGGAGTGGACCAAGCGTTCCAGGAGTTTAGAGATGAAAGGAAGATTAGAGATAGGTCTGTAGTTAGCAGGGCAGTTCTGGTCCAGGGATGGCTTTTTAAGTAAAGGGGTTATTAAGGCATGTTTAAATGAGGAGGGAAAGATACCTGAAGAAAGAGAGAGGTTAAATATTTTAGTCAGGTGAGTGGTGACCACTGGTGAGAGGGACTGCAGCAGATGTGAAGGAATGAGGTCACTGTTGCAGGTTGTAGGCCGAGAAGAAGCGAGGAGCTGGGTAACTTCTTCTTCTGTGACAGGCTCAAAGATGGCAAGTGAGCTTGAAGTGCGGCAGGGAAGGGGATCCAGGCACTGAGGAGATTGGGCTGAGATGTTCTGATGGATGTGGTTGATTTTTTCAAAGAAATAAGAGGCCAAATCCTCCCCGCTGAGGTTGGTGGTGGGGGCCTGTGCTTTAGGTTTCAGGAGGCATCTTCTACGTCTGGAGGAAAGAAGGTTTAATCATAATCACAGATGCAGATTCTTTACTGTAAGAGCAGTGAGACTATGGAGCTCTTTGCAGCATGATGTTGTAATGAGTGATTCACTACTAAAATTTAAGAAGGGCATGGATGCCTTTCTTGAAAAGTATAATATTACAGGTTATATATACTAGATTCCTTGATAGGGTGTTGATCCAGGGAACTAGTATGATTGTCGTATGGAGTCAGGAAGGAATTTTTTTCCCCTATGTGGAGCTTAGTGTTTGCCACATGGTTTTTTTTTGCCTTCCTTTGGATCAACATGTTAGGCAATGGGTTTAACTAGATGGACTTAGTCTTCCTTCAACCTTAAAAACTATGTTACTATGTTACCATGTTAGATCTATCTGTAGAGAACTGAGATCAAGTCGAATTTCCTGAATTCCACAGTCTCATGTAAGTTTCAAAAATCTGAGATAAGATTCACGGTTCGCAATTAAGAATAAAATGACCAGCGCCACATCACACATGCTGCATACTTAGTGAGTGCACTAATGACATCTGGTGTGGCAGAGCTGGCTTCTCCATAATGTCCTGCAGCAATCCGATCACATGATATAGCACAGCCAATCAGGTGGGATATCACAGACATTATAAAACATAAGGGTTAAGCAAAAATTGCATTTTATGCCTGTGCAGTGTAGTAATGGGAGCACTCAGAGCACACAAGATAGGGATAGATAAAGGCTTAAATAAAGGCTTAATGTGTTGTGGTACAATGTAGTGTACTACTTCAGTGCTGATGTACCATGTTGAAAATTGAAGTGATAGTCTCAGTGTGCGAATAGAAATCAAAGATTCAAGTGATATACAGTGAACTATTGTAGCAATCTCATCATCAACACTGAGTGTGTGACTGTGAATTATACTGACAAGCAAAAGGGTAACAATGTTTTGAACTTTTGGCTTTCAGGGTCCATATCTTACATCCACTACTGCTTTGAACGTAAGACTACGATCATTTTATAGACAATCATCTTGGCTATCCCATACATAAATTTGACTTGCAACTATTTTGTGAATGATTAGTTATGCAGATTCTTGTTATGCCACTGCATTGTTACTGTTTTGCTTCTAAAAATCTAAATTTACATTTTTATTATTTTGTAATTATTTTGTAATTTTTCAACACTGCCTACATCCTTCTGGGCACGCTCTCGATCAGATTCAAACACGTCTCTACCAAAATCTGATCCCAGGTCTCTTCTACACGTTCCCAAAGTTGGTGCATACTGGTAGGCTCACTTGAGTACAGTTTTTTCTTCAACTTTACCTACAAGTGTTCAATTGGGTTGAAGTCTGGAGACTGTGGGAGTCAATCCAGCACCTCTACTTAATCATCATTGAACCATTTCTTCGCCAATCTTGACATATGTTTCTTATGTTTTGGGATGTTGTTTTGCTAGAACACTATGTTGTCATTTTCATACCTATAGTACTTGAGTGTACAAAGTAACTTGTCTTGTAAGATTCTCACATATACAGTGGGGGAAATAAGTATTTGATCCCTTGCTGTTTTTGTAAGTTTGCCCACTGACAAAGACATGAACAGTAGAGATGAGCGTTGTTCTACTCGAACTGTTCGCCAATCTCAAATTCGAGCTGTTTTGGGCGGTGTTCGAGCCGTTCGGCGAACACGAACAATTTGAGAAAAATTCGGCTGTTCGAGGTTATGTTCGATAACTGTTCGTGCACCAAAATCATAACTGGATTTTTTCTCAGTAATGATGAAAATTAATGTTAATACGCAGTTTGAGTGTACAGCGGGGTAGGGGGAGGGGCAGGGGATGGATCTCTGCAGGAACAATGAAGATCTCCATTTTTTTTTCTCTTTCCCGCATTTACAGTGGGGAGGTGCAATCTGTCAGCCTATCAGCAGCGCACACACGGAGCGAAGTGCTTTTTTTCACAAAAGCAAGGGCATGTGTCATTGGCAGTGTATGTCACATGTCCTTGCCCTATAAGACCAAGCCATTTTCCCCATCACCACCATTTTCTCACTGCTGCAGCTGCGTGTTAGACGGCACCTCTGTTGCTGTGTGCGCTATACCTTGTTAATTTCAAGCCAATTTTCGCACAAATATACAGATAGCTTGGGAGTAGGGAATAGTTGTGATTGCAGTCCTTTTAAGGACTAGGTTACAGCATTTCCTACGACTTTTATCAGGGAGGTCTGTGCTCTTAAATAGATCGGTTGTGGGAGTAAAGACTAATTGTAATTGCAGTCCTTTTCAGGACTAGGTTACATGAGTTCCTATCAGTTTTTGCCAGGCAGGTCTGTGCCAGTGCTGTGCAAGTTTTTTTCACAGCATTTGGCTGAATCTAGCAAAGCTAATCCTTTTTGGCCTATTGCAGAGTGTGTTAGTCAGTGGAGTAGCCTATCTGTGTTGCAAGATATACCACCTGTGTATAGAATACCAATTTTTTTACTGCACCTAGTGAAGTAAAATCTTTTGGGCATAGCATCATTCTATTAGTCCATCTATACTGACCTCCATCAGGTTGCAAATTAAAACTAATTTTTATCTGCATCTACAGTACCTCTGAAAAAATATTTGGGCTTCTAGCAGTGTGTGGGACTTGTTCTATTAGTCCATCTATACTGACCTCCATCAGGTTGCAAACTGAATATATTTTTTTCTGCATCTACCTCTGAAAAAATATTGGGCTTCTAGCTGTGTGTGGGTCTTGTTCTATTAATCCATCTATACTGACCTCCATCAGGTTGCAAACTGAATATAATTTTTTTCTGCATCTAGCTCTGAAAAAATATTTGGCCTTCTAGTAGTGTGTCGGACTTTCTCTATTAGTCCATCTATATTGACCTCCATCAGGTTGCAAATTAAAACTAATTTTTATCTGCATCTACAGAACCTCTGAAAAAATATTTGGGCTTCTAGCAGTGTGTGGGACTTGTTCTATTAGTCCATCTATACTGACCTCCATCAGGTTGCAAACTGAATATATTTTTTTCTGCATCTACCTCTGAAAAAATATTGGGCTTCTAGCTGTGTGTGGGTCTTGTTCTATTAATCCATCTATACTGACCTCCATCAGGTTGCAAACTGAATATATTTTTTTCTGCATCTACCTCTGAAAAAATATTTGGCCTTCTAGTAGTGTGTCGGACTTTCTCTATTAGTCCATCTATACTGACCTCCATCAGGTTGCAAATTAAAACTAATTTTTATCTGCATCTACAGTACCTCTGAAAAAATATTTGGGCTTCTAGCAGTGTGTGGGACTTGTTCTATTAGTCCATCTATACTGACCTCCATCAGGTTGCAAACTGAATATAGTTTTTTCTGCATCTACCTCTGAAAAAATATTGGGCTTCTAGCTGTGTGTGGGTCTTGTTCTATTAATCCATCTATACTGACCTCCATCAGGTTGCAAACTGAATATATTTTTTTCTGCATCTACCTCTGAAAAAATATTTGGCCTTCTAGTAGTGTGTCGGACTTTCTCTATTAGTCCATCTATACTGACCTCCATCAGGTTGCAAACTGAATATAATTTTTTTCTGCATCTAGCTCTGAAAAAATATTTGGCCTTCTAGTAGTGTGTCGGACTTTCTCTATTAGTCCATCTATACTGACCTCCATCAGGTTGCAAATTAAAACTAATTTTTATCTGCATCTACAGTACCTCTGAAAAAATATTTGGGCTTCAAGCAGTGTGTGGGACTTGTTCTATTAGTCCATCTATACTGACCTCCATCAGGTTGCAAACTGAATATAGTTTTTTCTGCATCTACCTCTGAAAAAATATTGGGCTTCTAGCTGTGTGTGGGTCTTGTTCTATTAATCCATCTATACTGACCTCCATCAGGTTGCAAACTGAATATATTATTTCTGCATCTACCTCTGAAAAAATATTTGGCCTTCTAGTAGTGTGTCGGACTTTCTCTATTAGTCCATCTATACTGACCTCCATCAGGTTGCAAACTGAATATAATTTTTTTCTGCATCTAGCTCTGAAAAAATATTTGGCCTTCTAGTAGTGTGTCGGACTTTCTCTATTAGTCCATCTATACTGACCTCCATCAGGTTGCAAATTAAAACTAATTTTTATCTGCATCTACAGTACCTCTGAAAAAATATTTGAGCTTCTAGCAGTGTGTGGGACTTGTTCTATTAGTCCATCTATACTGACCTCCATCAGGTTGCAAACTGAATATATTTTTTTCTGCATCTACCTCTGAAAAAATATTGGGCTTCTAGCTGTGTGTGGGTCTTGTTCTATTAATCCATCTATACTGACCTCCATCAGGTTGCAAACTGAATATAATTTTTTTCTGCATCTAGCTCTGAAAAAATATTTGGCCTTTTAGTAGTGTGTCGGACTTTCTCTATTAGTCCATCTATACTGACCTCCATCAGGTTGCAAATTCAAAATAATTTTTTTCTGCATCTAACCCAGCCAATAGTTTTGGCCTAATACCACAGTTTGGCCACTCAGCTCTGCTCGGTTACCATCCATTGTTTTTTTGTGCAAACAACTCCAGAGTTGTGAATTAGTTAACCACCAAAATGAGTGGAAAAAGGCCTGCTGCTGGTGGAAAGGGGAATAGGCGTGTTGGGAAGTGGAAAAAAGGTTGTGTCCGTGGGGTAGGTGTTAAAGCAACAGTAACATCTGCAGAAGAAAGACCATCTTCCAGCCAAACTAAAATGTCTACTTCTTTTAGCGGACAATGTGATAAGATCCCTTTCTTACGGCCACGCCAATCGCTACAAATTCCAGATGAGGCACAAAAACAGCAGGTGCTTCAACGGATATCAAGTGCTCCTTTAAGTGGGCTCTCCTCCACATCAACTTCAACATCACAAATACTCCAGTCCTCAAAGGTGTCACCCAAATCGCACTTGCTTCCTCACAGCTCCCAAATCTCCAGCTGCCCGTCTGAGTATGAGGTAGAACAGATGGTTGAGTCTGCAGAGCTGTTTACTCATACTATAGCCTGGGAATCAGAGGTCGACTCCAGCGCTTCTGTGAATCCAGACGAGGAAATGATCTGCACTGATGCCCAGAATCTTTATGAGTCGGATCCAGGACCAGACGCAGAAGGTTCTGACCATAATGTAGACCCTCATTCCCAAACTGTAACTCCTGTTGGTGGAGACAATGAGGAAGACGATGATAAGACTCAAATACCTGATTGGAGCGACAACTTTAGTTTTTTGTCAGGGCAGGAACAGGTTGGCTCTGAGGACGACGGGTGTGATAACGCACAGGGTGATGATGATGAGGTCGGAGATCCCACTTACTGTCAACCCATAGTCAGCCAAGAGATGAGGTCAGCAGAGGAGGTGGAGGAAGATGCTAGTGACGACGAGGTCAGGTTGCTCCTTCCTGGACAGAGACGTAGTACTGGAAGCACGTCAACAACTGCATCCTCAAACACAACTCTGCCTCTCACCACAAGTCGTGGTGGCTCTTCAGGTCGCATGGGTGCTAAGCCTTGCATAGCCTGGACATTTTTTCAGATCGATAAAGATGACCCAACTCGTGTTATCTGTAACATTTGTCAGCAAAAGCTAAGTAGAGGCCAAAAAATACATAGTTTGAGTACTTCATGCATGAACCGGCACATGGACATGAAGCATAAGTTGCAGTGGGAAGCTCAGTGTGCTACAATGCGGCCTAGCCGGCCGGGCCAACCACCGTCTGCCATATCTTGTGCATCCGCGGCCTCTTCATCCTCTGTGACTGGGGGGACAGCAGTCACACCTGTTTTGGGGCGCAGACCTGCCACCTCTTTACCCGCAACAGCCAGCGTGATTGGCAGGTCATCATTTTCTTTGGAGGTGGTAACACCAGCTGGTCTTGAGCGCTGTCCGACATCGATAGCACCACCTTTGGATCAAGGCAACCTAACATGTACGCCTGCATCTTCCTCACAGACCAACAGTTTGCCGGGGACACCCTTATCAACCCCGTCTAAGCACAATAGCCAGCCCTCGGTCCCTCAGATGTGGACAAGTAAAAGACCATTTCCTCCTAGCCATGAGAAAGCTAAGAGGTTGAATTTCACCATCTGCAAGGTCTTGGCTACAGAAATGCTGCCTTTCCGCCTGGTGGACACAGAAGATTTTCGAGACCTTATGTCCATCGCAGTGCCCCAGTACCAGATGCCCAGTCGGCACTACTTCTCAAAGAAAGGTGTGCCTGCGCTCCACCAGCATGTCGCACACAACATCACCGCTTCTTTGAGAAACTCTGTGTGTGACAGGGTGCATTTGACCACAGACACTTGGACGAGTAGGCATGGACAGGGGCGTTACATGTCGCTTACTGGGCACTGGGTAACTATGGTGACAGCAGGACAAGGGGCTGCTGTCCAAGTCTTGCCGTCCCCACGAGTTGTGCGTCAATCCTCTTTATCTCAAAGTTCCTCCACTGCTTCTGCCTCCTCAACCTCCTCTCGGTCTTCCACCTACACCCAAAGCCTGTCTGGTCATGCCACAAGCTTTCTAACTGCGCAGAAGGGATCCTGCACACCTCCTTACTATGCTGGCAGTAGGGCTCAACGTCATCAGGCGGTTTTTACATTGAAATGTCTGGGAAATGTGAGTCACACAGCTGAGGAGTTGTGGTCAGCTCTGGAGAACCAATTTCATGAATGGTTGTCTCCACTGGACCTGAAACCAGGGAAGGCCATGTGCGACAATGCTGCAAACCTGGGTGCGGCCCTTCGCCGGGGCAATGTCACACACGTGCCTTGTATGGCTCACGTGTTGAACCTGGTTGTCCACAATTTTTAGCCCACTATCCCAGACTAGATGGCCTTCTGCAGAGGGCATGGTCGCTGTGTGCTCACTTCCGCCGTTCGCATCCCGCAGCTCAGCGACTTACATCTCTACAGAAGTCGTTGGGCCTGCCACTTCACCGGCTAAAATGCGATGTGCCTACCCGGTGGAATTCAATTCTGCACATGTTGCAGCGACTGTGGCAGCACCGACAAGCCCTGGTGCAATACGTTCTGACGTATAGCCTGGGCCAACGAGATTCAGAGGTGGGGCAAATCACGCTGGAGGAGTGGTCTCAGATCAGGGACCTATGCACCCTTCTGCACAGTTTTGAAATGGCGACGAAGATGTTTAGTGCTGACGATGCCATTATCAGCATGACTATTCCGGTGATTTACATGCTGGAGCACATGTTAAACAGAATTCGGAGTCAGGTGGTGGCACAAGAGGAGGTGGAGGAAGTAGAGGAGGAGGAGCTGTATGCGGAAGGGCTAACATCTGCAAGGTCCAGAAGGTCGGCAGCACCAAGGCGGCAGGCATGTGAGGGTGGGGGAGATGGTTTTACCAGGGCGCATGGTAGCAGCCAAACTAGTGAGGAAGGTGCAGGAGCCCAGGAAGAAGTGGAGGACGAACTGATGGAAGACTCATCAGATGAGGGAGACCTTGATCACATTTCTGTTGTGCGAGGTTGGGGGGAGAGGACAGAGGAAGGAAGCATGATTGTTACCTCGCCACCAACACAACAGGGACTTGGTGCTCCTGGATGCGCAACACACATGAGTGCCTTCTTGCTGCACTACCTGCAACATGACCCTCAAATTGTGAGAATTAGAAATAATCCTAACTACTGGGTTGCCACACTGTTAGATCCCCGGTACAAAAGTAAATTTGCAGAAATTATTCCTGCCATAGAAAGGGATGCACGCATGCAGGAGTATCAGCAGAGACTGTTGCAGAATCTTACATGTGCTTTTCCACAAAATACCAGTGGTGCACGTAGTGAATCTCACAGTTCCAACTTGCCAACCGTGGGACCGTCAAGTGTTCAGCACTCAAACCGTAACAGAACCACAGTATCTGCTGGTAACATCAATTTTGCGGAATCATTTCACCACTTTTTTAGCCCATCCTTTGCAAGGCCACAGGAGACAAGAAGTCTGACACATAGTCAACGCCTAGAGACGATGGTACAGGAGTATCTCCAAGTAAACATTGAAGCCACGACTGTGTCACTGGACCCTTGCTCTTTTTGGGCTTCCAATCTGGATAAATGGCCGGAGCTAGCCACTTACGCCTTGGAGTTCTTGTCATGCCCCGCAGCCAGCGTTCTGTCTGAACGTGTGTTCAGCGCTGCTGGTGGTGTGCTGACAGATAAGCGCACGCGGCTCTCCACTGATAATGTAGACAGACTCACGTTCATAAAGATGAACAAATCATGGATCCGAAACGTCTTTTCTACCCCTGTGTCATCCTGGGGAGAGTAAAAGCTTGATGATTGGTTAAAATCACCCTACCAAACGTTTTAAGCTTTCAAATTACTAATCATGTTTATCTGTATCTTGACTGGAAAATAATTTGGGCTTTGTAGCAGTGTGCAGCACTGATCCTATTAGGCCATCTATAATAAGCTCCACCAGATTTAAAATTAAAAATAATTTTTAGCTGCATCTAGCCCGGAAAATAATTTTGGGGCTCCGAGATGCGCAAGACACATAAGTGCCTTCTTGCTGCACTACCTGCAGCATGACCCTCATATTGTCAGAATTCGAAGTAATCATGACTACTGGGTTGCCACACTCTTAGATCCCCCAAACTTTTCGATCAACCTTTTCATTTTAATAAAGACCAAAAAAATTATAAGCATTAGCAGGTTGTTAGAAACTGAAATCAAACAGTTTTCAACTCAAAACTTTATTCTAGGTGATGTTACATTTTCACATAGGACCCCTTGTTCGAAAGGAGCTTCTGAACTCTCTCGTCCATTGAATTTGTCAGGTTTTGGATGGTTTCTGCTTCAATTGTTTTGCATGAGGACAGAATACCCTCCCAGAGCTGTTGCTTAGATGTGAACTGCCTCCCGCCATCATAGACACTCCTTTTAATGATGCTCCAAAGGTTCTGAATGGGGTAGAGGTCAGGGGAGCATGGGGGTCACACCATAAGTTTGTCCCCTTTTATGCCCATATCAGCCAGAGATGCAGATGTTTTATGTGCAGCATGAGATGGTGCATTATCATGCAGAAAAATGATCTTGCTGTGAAATACACGGTTCTTCTTCTTGAACCATGGCAGGAAGTGCTGTTTGAGAAAATCCACATACATTATGGAGTTCATCTTTAGCGCCTTCAGGGATCCTAAAGGGGCCGACAATCTCTCTCCCCATGATTCCAGCCCAAAACATTACTCCACCTCCTCCTTGTTGGCGCTGTAGCCGTGTTTGCGTGGGGTGTCCATCAACCAGCCATCCTCCACTCCATCCTTCTGGACCATCGAGCGCTGCACGGCACTCATCCGTGAACAAAACAGTTTTGAAATCAGTCTTCATGTAATGTTTGGCCCACTGGAGCCGTTTCTGCTTGTGTGAAGTGGATAGAGGAGGTCGACAGGATGGCGTATGCACAGCTGCAAACCTCTGAAGGACCCTGCATCTTGTTGTTCGGGGGACGTTGGAGGCACAAGCAGCTTCAAAAACTTGTCTGCTGCTATGACAAGGCTTTTTTGCCGCTGCTCTTTCAACCTGACGTAATTGCCTGTAGGAAAGAGTCCTCAATTTGCCCTTATCAGCACGCACACGTGTGTACTGTGAATCAGCTACATACTTCTTGATTGCCAAGACACTTCATCCTGATCATCGCACAATGTTGATTGTAGTCATGCCTTGACCTAAACACTCCACAATTTGTTGCTTCTCAGCAGCCGACACATCCTTTTTCTTTCCCATTTTGGCAGAAAATGTAGGCTGCTTAATAATGTGAGAGAGCCTTCTTAAGTAGTCTTGCCTTTCATTGGACACACCTGCCAAACTAATTAGCACAGGTGTCTGCAATTGCTTACAGTGATATAAAGAGCCCTGACACACATCACCATCAATGAGTTTAACTGACAAACAAACAAATTCTTCCCTTATCACTCCTAAACACTTTTTGCATAATAATTTGGAACGCGGTGTACATGTGCTTTTCCACAAAACACCAGCGTTTCACGTAGTGAATCTTACAGTTCTAACTTGCCAACCGTGGTCTGTATGGAATTGTTCAATAAAGGGCCCAAAATTAAGATAACATAGATGGGAGAGGTCTCTATGAATAGAAATTCCTAAGTATTTGATACCCTGTGAGGGCCAGGCAAAGGGAAAGTTGGACTGGATGGAATCCTATATGGATTTGGGGAGGGAGACATCGAGGGCCTCAGACTTCGCTGCATTGATTTTAAAATTTGACCATGTAACAAAGTGATCTATTTCAGCCATAACAGCATGGATGGATATATGTGATTGAGTGATATATACTAGGACATCATCAGCAAATAGAGAGCACTTGTACTCGGTGCCTCCCACCTCAATCCACCTAATATTGGGGTTATGGCGAATTGATGAGAGCAGGTGCTCCGTCACTAGGATGTATAAGAGAGGGGACAAAGGACATCCCTGCCTTGTCCCATTGGTGATTGTGAAAGGTGATGAAAATGTTCTGACGCACCCCCTGGGCCTTGGGACACCCGGAGCCGGACCCTTTTTGGTGGATGCTGGTGGTTGTAGTCTTCGTGGCGGCGACCCGGTTCCGTGGCTCAGGGCGGTCAAACCAGTGGCGGAACTATTTATGTGGTTTTGATGTTTAAATGTCCGACTACGCCACCCGTGGATTGCGGTCAGAGTGAACCGCCGCTACAGGGCAGACCGCTGAGGCTGGTGTTGTGGGTGCAGCAGAGCGTAGCATAACTCCCCACGGGAGGAGTATAGACTCAGGGCAGTGTATGCGGAGGATGGGGGTGATGGTGCAGGGCAGCAGCAGTAACGACACGGAGTCAGTGATGCAGTCCAGGGCCTTTACTCACAGTTCTTATTATCCAGACCACGTCTGCAGGTAACGGCTGCCCACGTCGTACTGTGCTCACCAGGTGAGGGGCTCAGACAACTCCCAGATAACTTTGGAGCACTTCACAGGACCCCCTTTGTGTGTCCTTTGTCTGGCCTTTCTTACCAACCCTTCTGTCCGGCTGCCTCGGGCCTCCTCTTGGTAAACTTGGCGCCAGTTTCCCTGACCCTATGTGGTGCCTTCCTAGCGGGTGTAGCGAGGGGCTGCGCCACATAAAATGTCAGAGCCTCCGGTTTCTAGCTGAGGGTCGTTTCCTGCCTCCACTAGTTCGGGGACCGGTCTCCCCCTTTGGCCTGACCCCTCCACGCAGGTGGATTCGGGCGTGCGGTGGCGACTCGCCCGTCCGCACCCCTGGGATCCCTTCATTCCTCGTTCCTGGAGCCTTCTCCGCTCCTCTTCCTTCCTTCTCCCTCTTCCAGGCCTGGGCCTCTGTTACTAGGCCCGCCTCCGGAGCAGAGCTCATGCAGAGCCCCTGCTCCCTGCCACTTCTGCTCAGACTTCTCTGCACTGAACTAAGATGGTGCCCACCTTTTATACTCCCTTCTCAATGCACCCAGGAACTGCTACCTCCCTGCTCCTGCACTACAGGGTTCCCCTTCCTCAGTGTTCCCTCCCCCCACTCCAGCCAGGGACAGGGACTGTCGTGCCCATCTCAGGGGCATATTGGTCGCCCTGCCCCACGGCAATGTGGTGTAATGCATGCAGGTGTCGGGTCCTGATCCACACTACATCCTTACCTGAGAGTGAGATATCACACCTCTGGGTGAGGTGCAATACGTCTGTTGCAACCGAGCCCTCAGGGTGCTACAGTTCCATTTATCTTCAGCCTAGGTGACGTATTGCGATACAGGGCCGTGATTTTGGCTATAAAAGGGTCCCCTAGACCCCTACCCCAAGCTTTTTAAGAGAATCATATATGGCGTGCCAGGAGACTCTATGGAATGCTTTCTCAGCATCCAACGAGAGTATCTAATTACAAATTTTTAACTGCATCTAGCCCAGGAAATACTTTGTGCCTAGTAGCAGTGTCTGCTAGTCAGCAGATTATCCCGGCTGTTAAGCAAGCTACACCACCTGTAGTTTAGACACTTAATTTTTTCAAAGGAAATGCTTCGGGACCATGGGATACTCAGTGAAGAGCATCAGGAGGCACCCCAAGGCATAGGGGCTGGGACTGGCAGTAGGATGCCTTGCGGTGGACAGCCGAGCTCGATCCTTATAAAAGCTTTTTAACTGCAGCAGCTTTAGTGGACGCTACTGGAGCTGGAATTACGCGGCTGCTGGCATGAGACTTGCCCTCCAATAGATCCTTGTAAATGGATTTAAAGTGTATTCATTCAAATTAGAGAGACAATTTAAATTAAAAAGCTTAGAGCTGCCTCCACCACAGGGGGGCTCGCTCGACCCACCAGCGGACAGGCACCAGTATTGGGAGAGGGGGGCTGGCCATCAGGGTTCACCGCGGCTCTGGCACAAACCCGGCGACACGGAGGTGGCACGGGCAGGAGCGGACTGGCCGTGTCAGCTTCTCACTTTTTGGATTTTAGAAGGGCATGACATGCCTATATCTGTGTCTCCCCCTCCTTTTACTCCTCCACCTCTTTTATTTTTGCATGACTATATGTACTTGTCACTTTTCCATGTGTTAGTTGTGTCTTCTGAGCAGTTTGTCAGCTTTTGGACACCTTTGAAGGTGTTTTCTATGTGTTTCTATGTGTTTTTGTTTGCCTGCCATTGGTTTTAACGGTGTTCGAAGGTGTTCGACGAACAGTTCGACGAACAGTTTGGCGAACACACGGGTGTTCGACGAACCGAGCCGAACTCGAACACTACGGGGGTGGCTCAACACTAATGAACAGTCTATAATTTTAAGGGTAGGTTAATTTTAACATTGAGAGATAGCATATAAAAAAAAAAATCAAGAAAATCACATTGTATAAATTAGATTTTTTTTTTTGCATTTTGAAGTGAGAAATAAGTAATTGATCCCTCTGGCAAACAACTCTTAATACTTGGTGGCAAAACCCTTGTTGGCAAGCACAGCAGTCAGATGTTTTTTGTAGTTGATGAGGTTTGCGCACATGTCAGCAGGAATTTTGGTCCACTACTCTTTGCAGATCATCTCTAAATGATTAAGATTTTGAGGTTGTCGCTTGGCAATTTGGAGCTTCAACTCCCTCCATAAGTTTTCTATGGGATTAAGGTCTGGAGACTGGCTAAGCCACTCCATGACCTGACTGTTCTTCTTTTTGAGTCACTCCTTTTTTGCCTTTGCTGTATGTTTTGGGTCATTGTCTTGCTGGAAGACCCAGTCACAACCCATACCATTGCTCTTACTGAGGGAAGGATGTTGTTGGCCAAAATCTTGCGATACATGACCCCATCCATCTTCCCTTCTGTACAGTGCAGTTGTCATGTCTCCTTTGCAGAAAAGCACTCCCAAAATATAATGTTGCCCCCACCATGCTTCACAATTGCGACGATTTTCTTAGGGTTGTACTCATCCATCTTCTTCCTCCAAACACGGCGAGTTGAGTTAATGCCAAAGAGCTCAATTTTTGTCTCATCTGACCACAGCACCTTCTCTCAATAACTCACAGAATTATCCAGGTGTTCTTTGACAAACATCAGATGGCCTGCACATGTGCCTTCTTGAACAGGGGGACCTTGCAGACACTCCAGGATTTTAAACCTTTAAGGCGTAATGTGTTACCAATGGTTTTCTTGGTGACTGTGGTGCCAGTAAAACAACCCATATCATCAGGCTTCCTCCACCGAACTTGACAGTTCCTTCAATTTCTTGACTCTTTAGTCCCTTTTTCCCGTGTTTCTTCTAGACCCATTTGCACCCATCAGAGCCTAGTCTATTGACTTTCGCTTCATCTCTCCAAATCACCCATTTCCAATCTTCTACTGTCCACTTTTCATACTTTTTTTCCCCTTCTTATGATGATATTAAGGTTGAGGCTTCTTCACTTCTTTTGAGCGATCATTCCAGACTTCTGTAACATGTGTCACATGGCACTTGCATGGACATCTGTGATCTCACTATTACAAAGCATACGAGCCAGCTCCACTGCCGTCTTTGTCGCTCCAGAACTTAAAGTCCTTGTGATGAGCTGACTTGTTGACTCAGATACTTTGTCTGGGCGTCCACCTCTTGGCTTCCGAATGGATGGATGGATTTAATTTTGCATCCTTCCAGCTATCATGGCACTCATATGATGCAGTTTGGCAATTTTCTTGGCTAAGAGACCACTATTGATGAGCTGGATGAGGCTGTTTCTCTTTTCTTAGGAAACCTTCTTCATGGCTGCTTCTCGATTCAAACCAGTGACCTTTTGCTTGGAAATTCACTTAATAACACAGTTAACTATTAGGGAAAGTGAGAACAGGTTGTAATTTGTAGAAAAATATTTTTCCACCACCAGGAGCAAAACAGTAACCATGCAGTGACATGGCAAGAATCCGCATAACTAATCATACGCTAAATAGTTGGAAGTCAAATTTTTGCATGACATAGCCTAGATGATTGCATATAAAATGATGGTAGTCCCACGTTCGAAGCAGTAGTGGATGGTGAGATATGGAGCCTGAAAGTCAAAAGTTCAAAACATTGTTACCCTTTTGCCCATCAATGTACATCTATTATATACAGCAGCAGCACTTTAACCCCTTAATGACCAATAAAGGACCTAGCACATCATGAGCGTGTGTCAGTTCCCGCATCATGGCGTGCCATGGCCATAATGACTTTGAACTGTCACTGCGTGTCACTGAGGGAGGTGTGGGGACCGAAGCTAAATAAATACCTTAGTTAACCACTTCAGTGACCTCCATAAAAAAAAAGGAGCAAACTATGTTTTTTCATCATGCTGCTGGAAAAAAGTTTAATAAAACACGATCAAAAGGACAAATATAAATAAAACTGGTATTGCTGAAAATGTTATCTTGTCCCACAAAAAACAAGCTGCCATACAGCTCCATCAGTGGAAATTTTTTTATAGCTCTCAGAATCAAGTGATGCAAAAATAATTATTTTTTTCTATAAAAGGTTTTTCTGTGTAAAAGTGTCAAAACATAAAAAAATTATATAAATGTGGTATTGCTGTAATTGTATTGACCCGAAGAGTAAAGCATCCATTCCTTATCTATTTTACCACATGGGGAATGGCAAAAAAAAAAACCTCCAAAAATAATTCCTGAATTGCTGGTTTTTGTTCATACTACCTCCCAAAGATCAGAATACAAAGCGATCAAAAAATGTCATGTACCTGAAAATGGTACCAATAAATATATCAACTCAACTCATCCCACAAAAACTCAAGCCATCACATGTCTCTGTCAGAAGAAATATAGAAAAATTTTAGTTAAAAATATGACGATTCAAAAACTAGTTTTTACGAAAAAAAGGCGTCTGTTAATGTGTGACCGCAGCCAAACTTAAAAATCTGGTATTACTCTAATTGCACCGACCCGAAGAAGAAAGTCATCCTATAACTTATACCGCACTAGAAGCGGCGTAAAAAATTAAATAAAAACAATTCTTCACCTGCTGTTGATTTGTTCATTCTGCCTCACAGAAATAGCAGTAAGGCTTGGCTCACATTTATCCTGCACTCTGCGCTAAGCGCTTACACCGAGGTTTCTGTGTAAATTTCTGAAATACGTGATTCAGACGGAACCCCTGGTAGCAGATTTCCTACAATGAGGCAGGTGGAGACACTGTGGACACCATCTGGCCTGTGATCCAGAGGTGTGTGTCCTTTAGGCGTGCATAAATCGCAGTCGGACACAGTTTTGTGCACTTCTGAAAAGAAGGACACCGCTGAACAGAGACCAGACAGAGTCCAGAATAACTCTGCTGCCTCATTATAGTGAATGTATCCCTTGGGGGTTTCATCTGAATTACGTGACTGGGAGATTTAGATAGAAACTCAGAGTTCTCAGCATAGATCACATGATAAATGTGATCTCAAATGTTATGTTAAATGTTCCCAAAAAAAGCTTCAAATAAATCCACAAAAAAAAGTCCCTACTCGGGTCCATCATCTGTTAACGGAAATATAGATGGCTTCCACGTTACTGGTAATACAAAGGCTCTGGAAAAGTGCTATGGCTCCTTGCTCCTCAAAAGAATTTCAGCTAATTCTGCACTCCCAAATCCAAATGCCCCTCTCCCTTCTGAGCTTCAATGGGCGTAAACCACATTTAGTGTCCACATGTTTGCCAGGGGAATAATTTCCTAAATGGGGTCACTTGAGGGGGATATTCTTCTCTTCTAGCACTTAGGGACTTTGTTTCTGGAGTCCGCAAACTATTCTAGGAAAATCTGCGCACCAGTAGGCCACAGCGCTCCGTCCCTCCCGAGTCTCACTGTGTGGCTAATCAGTACTGTACAGCCACATATGAGGAATTGCCATGTTTATCAGAAATTGTGTGACACATTTTGGTGCCACTTTTTACCCATTTCCCTGTGTAAAAATGTAAAATCTGTGGCTAAAACAAAATTTTTTGTAGTAAAAATGGAATTATTTTTTCTTCATTGCCCAATGGTATAAACTTCCGTGACACACTCATGGTGTCAATATGATCACTGCACCCATAAATTAATTAATTGAGAGGAATAGTTTGTAAAATGTGGTCACTTATAGGGGATTCTGCTGTTCTGGGGCTCTCACAGTGGGCTATGGCACCCGCAAACCGTAACAGTAAAATCTCTATAATAATATGGCTCTCCTTACCGTCTGAGCTTTTCACTATGCCTCAAAAGTAGTTCCCAATTACATGTAGGGTATTGGCGCAATCAGGAGAAATTTCACAAAAAACTGTGAGGTCCATTTTTTCTATTACCTCTTATAAAATCTAAAAATTTGGCGCTAAAAGATTTTAGTGGGAAAAATGTATTTATTCTTTCTTCACTGCCCAATGATATAAGTTTCTGTGAGGCACATGTGGTTTCAACATGCTCACTGTAGGCCTAGATGAGTTCATTGAGAGCTGCAGTTTGTAAAATGCTATCACTTATGGGGGGTTTCTGCTGTTCTGGCCCCTCAGGGGTTGTGCCAATGTGATATAGCACCATTCCATCAAAATCTGAACTCCAATATGGCACTTCTTCCCTTCTGAGCTTTGAGCATGGCATCTTCTCTTGATTCCAGACAATTTTGCATTCAAAAAGTTAAACGTTGCTCCTTCCATTACGAGCCCTGTCATGCGCCCAAAGAGTGCCTTTCGCTTACATACTTGGTATCAGAGTGCTGAGGAGACACTGCACAACAAATTTTTCTACTATTAACTTTGTGAAAATAAAAAAATTGGGTCTAAAGTAGTGTTGAGCGAGTATGTTCTATGAACCCTTTCGCCGAGTATGCTCGGGCCGAGCTTCGAGTATTTATAGCTGCTCGGTGATATGGTTGAATCGCTCCCGTGTGCATGATTTGCAACTGTTTGACAGTTTTATTACATGTGAGGAATGTCTATTTCTTACACATTCCTCACATGTAATAAAGCTTTCAAACAGTTGCAAATCATGCACACGGGAGCGATTCAAACATATCACTGAGCAGCTGTAAATACTTGGAGCTCGGCCCGAGCATACTTGGACAGAACATACTCGCTCAACCCTAGTCTAAAGTAAAATTTTTGTGAAGAAAGTTAAATATTAATTTTTTCCTTCCACATTGCTTCAGTTGCTATGAAGCACCTGAAGGGTTAATAAACTTCTTGAATGTGGTTTTGAGCACCTTGAGGGGTGTAGTTTTTAGAATGGTTTCACTTTTGGGTATTATCTGTCAAATAGACCCCTCAAAGTCACTTCAAATGTTATGTGGTCTCTAAAAAAATGATTTTGTGAATTTTGTTGGAAAAATGAGAAATCGCTGGTCAACCTCAAAATTTGTGCTGAAGTAAAGTAGACATGAGGGAAATATTATTTATTAACTATTTTGTGTGATATAACTCTCTTATTTAAGGGCATAAAAATTAAAAGTTTGAAAATTGTGAAATTTTTGCCAAATTTATGTTTTTTTCACAAATAAATGCAAGTCATATCAAAGAAATGTTACCACTATCATGAATTACAGTATGTCATGAAAAAAACATTCTCAGAATCAGCGGGATCTATGGAAGCGTTCCAGAGTTATTACCTCATAAAGTGACACTGGTCAGTTTTAAACAACGAGGCCCGGTCAACAGTAAATATCCGTCGCTAATTTTGAGGGGAGGAAAAAAAATGTATGCTCCCAGTCATCCGCTGGACCTCCAACAAAACTCATATCTTATCAAGTTGCTGATGTTGAAGTTGCTGCCTTACCAGCTTGTGGATTCTATTGCCTTTTGAGAAATGATGTAGTACTCTAAGATATCAGGCAGCAATTATTTCTCACAGAAAGGTGTGCTCTTTTTTCATCTGCAGGAGAATGTAGGCAGGTCTCTGGACTGGTCATTGAGCTCCAAAGTGCACTGCATGGTGTATTCCTAGAGTAGCAACTATGGACAGGGACAATACATGAGTTTCACAGCTCATTGGGTGAATAGTTTCAGTGGTAGCTCTGCACCACTGCATTTGGGACAATTAGTGAGACCTTCCTGACTGTGAGCTATGTCTGATTCCACCACCTTGGGGTGGTTATCTGTCTCCTCCTACACCACCCCTGGATTCTCCACAATTGAGAGGAGCATTCTTCTACCTTACAGTCAGGCAAAATAATTAAAGCCAGATTTCTTTTGCAAATATTCATGCTTGAAAAGGGTGGCAGCTATGACCAAAAAATTGTCATCCAATTTCAATAGGTTTTATGTGGTAACTGGTATAGCATGCCCTCCCAGCTTGGCAAATAAAAAAATGGCCTTCCAGAGCCTACCCTGGTTTGCGACGTTGCAACCCTCTAGAGTTTGATGCTGTATATGTTGCAGCCTTTGTACAAACAGCGTAAAGCAGTGATGGACTGCATCATTCAGCAGTCAAGCTGGATCGTAAATTACTTGGACATCCGACATTGGCAGTTAATGAGGGATGCCTATTAAAGACCTTTGACGAGGCAACTAACTTTGTCAATAGGGACATGTTTGGAGTTAGCAATGCAGTATTGCTAATATTTATCCTGGCAAAAACATGCAAGAGGAGATGGATGAAGAACACTAATTTGCACCTGTTCAACATCACCCTGCAAGAGGAGATGGAGGAAGAACACTAATTTGCACCTGTTCAACAACACCCTGCATCTGTTGGGGACTCTAAGGGTTCATGTCACACCTGGATTTGGAGGAGGAAGAGGAGGAGAAGCAGGTGGAAGGGAAGGAGGACAAAGACTTGATGCAGGTATAGAACGAGGCAGACAGTCATAGTGAAAATGACTATAGCTACGTACGATGCTGGTCATGTCAACTAACTGTTGCAGTGGGATGGGGATAATGAAACTACGGCTCTCTCGGTTGTGCTCACGGGCATGGCAAGCTGTATGATGCAATACTTGTGGGAGGACAGGAATAGTGTTAAACATAAAGCAAAGTGCTGACTTTTGGATAGACACGCTTTAGACCCTACATACAGTCATGCCAAAAGTGTTGGCACCCTTAAAATTGTTCTAGAAAATGAAATATTTTTCCCAGAAAATTATTGCATTTAAACATGTTTTGTTATACCCATATTTATTTCCTTTGTGTGTATTGGAACAACACAAAAAAACAGAGAAAAAAGGTGAAATTGGACATAATTTCACACAAAGCCTGACAGACAAAATTGTTTGCACCCTCAATTTAATATTTGGTTGCACACCCTTTGGAATAAATAACTGCAATCAATCATTTCCTATAACCATCAAAAAGCTTTTTACACCTCACAAATAGAATTTTGGAGCACTCTTCTTTTGCAAACTGCTCCTGATGTCTCATATTTGAAGGATGTCTTCTTCATACAGCAATTTTAAGATCTTTCCACAGGTGTTCAATGGAATTTAGATCCAGACTCAATGATGGACAATTTCAAGGGTGCAAAATCTGTGATTTTTTTTCCAGCTTCTGAAAGGGTGATCAAAGTGGCTTACTACCAGGAAAAGCTGTGTTACCAGCATGGTGAAACTTTCATCAAATGCCTGTTGCCTGTACAACTGACCAGAAGATCCTTGTGTGATCCCTGCAGACACAACATTCCCTCGCTTGTACCAGTGTTAGGACTACAACAAATAACAGAGGCAGCAGCAACACCTATAGTACGTTTTGCATGTTGGACCAGGTGATTTTTCTGCTGTTGTGACAACTTGGCGCACTTCGGCAAACAGAGGCACACCATCTGAAAAGCCAAATTCAGTCGTATCTAGACTATGTTCTTTCTCAGGCAGATACCTTAAGGCCAATCCCATGGATTTTTGGGTCAACAAATTTAATTAGCGGCAAAATCTGGCCTAGTTTGCTATGTGAATACTGTTGTGTCAAGCCTATAGTGTCATGTCAGAGAGGGTATTCAGTGCGGCAGGCAGATTTGTCATATCAAAGTGGATTAGGTTATCTGCCACAAGCATGGATTCACCTAACATTTGTCAAAACGAATCAAGCATGGATCAATGCAGCCTTTCCTGCCAATGATTAAATGGGCCATATCATCTGTCTGCCTTCCTGTCCGATGACTGTTGCCTACACTGTCTTGCTGTGGCCAGTGCCTATGGACGACACTCTGACAGGCATCTACTCACTGTCCATCATGTTATCTATACTGTATTACTGCTGTACTGGGGCTACCGTTGCTGGCCATAAATTGCCTAGCATCTCCTTGCCTGTTCCATCTTAACTCTCTATCATGCTGCTCCTGCTGCAGCCATTGCACAGCCACAGCAGCCACTCACCTCCTGACTTCCCACTGTGTTTCATAGTGCTTGACTGTACTGCTGCTGCCAGAGCTGCTGTTGCTGGCTCTAAACTGCCTAGCATTTTATGGTTTGTCCCATCTTATCTCTCTACCATGATTCTCCTGCAGCAACCACTGCTCAGCTTCACCAGTTATACACCTCTTGGCTGCCGATTGTGTTTCATAATGCTTGACTGTACTACTGATGTTGGGAAACGTACTGTCATGTTTTTGTTCACTCAAGAAAAAGCTCTGAAAATATGGCTCCTTTTTTAAAAGGCTTGATGACAAGAAGAAAGAACCTCTTTACCTTCAAAATAGCTCCACTGTTCAGTCTCCAGAAATAAGGGGGTAACTTTTGGATGGCTTCATAGAAAGCCTATGTAATGGCTTAATGATTTTTTTTTTGCATACCAGTTGTGGACCATAAAAAGGGACATTTTTTTTCAATTCCGGTTGAGAGGCTATTAAGTCTTTACATTCAAAACAGTACAGTAGACATATTTTAGTTCTCTAGTAAAGGGATTATTTTTGGACAACTTATAAAAAGCTATCATTTCTTCATTTAACAAAGTGCAAACTCTTTATACCACCTGTCTGTAAACAACAGCAATGCATACATCTGCACTCCCAAAAAGGGATAATTTTTAGACCATTTATACAATTTAGGTAGCCTAAAAAGTCTGATACTGCATTGTGCTGTTAAATACACTGCTGGCTACCTCTGGTTAACTTATGTTTAGCCCTACCCAGATGTATTGAAGTAATTTGGACATTAAAAGGTTGTGTTTACATTACAGAGCTCAAAACATGTTCAATTGGTTTCAAGGTTCTTCACATATTTTCCAGGCAATTAGAAGGTTTTATGTTATTTGTCCAATTATTTTGATGAAGTTGAATTTCAAAAAACCTGCTTATCTCTAATAGAAAAAGTTTTCTGACCATCAAAGGTTGAAATTGGCAAACACTTTTACAATTAAATGCCAGATGGCCTAATGGTATGAGTTCTAAATATGATTTTTTTTATTTTTTTTATTTATTTGATGTACATTAAATATAATTGTCTATGTGTAAGGTGCCCCAGCGAGATAGTCGTGGGCGAGCTGTAGCCCCCTCTCGCTCTGGCACCCTACAGACAATACGTGTCCTCCCTCTGAAGTATGGCTGTGTATGTGGTGCTCTTCACTTACTTCAAGCCATCCGATCGCGGCTGTCTCCAGGCATTTCTCTTCTGGGACCAGGGCAGCAATAAATTCAGAGGACACGAGGTTCTTAACCAGAACTTGGACTTTACTTGGGGAAGAGGAATATGTACAATATTTACAGGCGGATATAATGGATAAGGCCCGACAGGTTATCATCTCTCTCACAGGCGCTGGTAACTCCTTCAGCCCTGGTTCCCTCTTTAAGTGAAGCATCTCTGTGGCTCTAATCTCTAGCCCAAGAGAGACTCTTCTGGATCCAATATCTCTCCCCCACGTCTTAGCCTGGAGTCCTATTTGTCTTCTTCTGCTTCCTGCAGACTAGAAGTGCCCCGGGTTCTCACTACCTCTGATGAGCTTCTCTGGCCGGCTAACAGGACTCTTGCTCTTGCGTAAGGAGACTTTAACACTAGTGATCCCACTGTCTGAGGGTATGGAGCTCCCATCTACCCTAGCAGCCACTATCGTCAGGCTGCCTGAACAATTCACTGTCCAATCTCTTACTGCCCTCTGGACACTAAAACAGAGGCTTTTTGCTAATGTGCCCACCCTCTGTGAGCTGTCATCACAGAACTTTAACCCATCACTGTCTATAACACTGCTAGCAGACTCAACCTGACATCTGCACCCAGGACAGTGGGATCTTGTGGCTGATTACAGGTACTGCAGCCCACAAGGAACTATGCCAGAGCTAACCCCTTAGCTTGGCCTACCACAGTTCAGAGAGGATTAATTAAGGGAACACTTTCCTTAACTACTTCAGTGCCTAGGGAAGGCTATGTCCTTCCCCACTATTACATTCCCCAACATTTTAATGTTGGTCGTCCCCGACCACACTAAGCAATCAATACATATCAGCAGCTATGACATCATATACATTTACTAAAACATTTTAGTACATGACTGGTTCTGAAGTCTTCTTCTTGAGTAGGAGACCTGCCCTTCTCAGTTAAGGGCCCCGGAACTGCAATTCAGGACAGTCCATTATCAAGTTTCAAACTTCTCAAAGATACCGGTCCTTCTTGGTAAGGACCCTGGAAACACAATGTCCATGTCCATATCTTTAAGACAAGTTACACACCATTAGCCCTCAATCTTCTTCAAGGGCTGCATTCTGAGGCACACAGTCACAGGTAACACCCCGTGAGTCTCTTTCTTCTTAGCCCTAGCGGGGGTCACCGGTTCTTCCCACTAGGCCGCCAGTCTCTTAGATTTGGAGGATATCCATCCTCAAGGTGTGCCTCAGCGTTTTAAATTCCAGCAGAAAAAGGCGCAACAAGCGCAACAAAAATAAAAATAAAAAGTAAAAACAAAAAGAGCAGCTCTCTTGGGCACACAACTTTAGTGCTGCTTAAGGCCTTCCTGGCCTGGGAGGTAGGGGAACAGTCCTCCATTTTTCTCTCCAACCTAATTCAACATGGGGCACTCCGCTCCCATTGGGAAACAGTCCCAGAATCAGGACCACAGCTGGTGGGTCCTAGTAGAAGAAAAGGTGAAAGGTCAACGGACCTTTTAGCCAGCTCACTTCTTCCGGGCCTCCTTCCGTTCCTTCATGAAGGCGGCCCATGCTGCAGAGGAAGGTGGCTTCTTCCACCTCCAAGGCTGTTCGGGGTACTTAGTAGGCCCAGGGTCCTCGTTCGAGGATGTAGCACTGCCACAGCCGACCTGGGTAGGGCCGTAGCTGGTCACTGTTAATCTGTGGATGACATTACTGGTGCCAGCTTGAATTTCCCCGACAGCTCTCTCAGCCCCTCGTTGGTATTGTGGTGCCGACTCCTCCTCTGGCACCTCACTAGGGAAATCAGCTTCCTTGCCACTTGCGAGATCTTCCTCTTCCTCGCTCACAATCTCCCCCCACTGCCGCCTCCTAGGCTCCTCTGCTGGCGGAGCACTGGACTTAGGTGGGGGCAGAAAGCCTTTAGGGGCTTCCTCAGCCCAGCGCTGCTTAGCCTCCCTCTTGGCCCTCCTTCTGAAGACCTCTTCGTCCTTTTCCAGGACATCTTTCCATTCATATGGTCGGGTGAGCGCAGCCGCGTACCACCCTCCGGAACACTCACACTTAACGAAGTGCACTATGTCCCCCACACGCAGATTGTGAAGGCGATCAGGCAGATAATCTCGCTTAATTACCTCGCGAGTAATGAACACCTCGTGCTCGGTCCACTCCTCCTCCAGGAATCCGTACCCCTCACGGATGTGGAACTCAAGGACTCGTCCCCGAGTCTGGGAGGCCTCCACCGACTCCCTCCGTGCCGCGTTGGACCCTTCCAGCCAGCCTCTGAGGAAGGTGTCGGTCCATCGCCGCTGCTCTCGTGGCATCATCGGGGGGTTGCGGGTAGTCCACTTCAGACTCCCGAGCTCGGCGTAACGCTTCGCCGAAGGGGTGTTGATGGCCTCCACCGCCAGCTGCCAAAAACTCTCTTGCGGGGCCCTCTTCCTCGGAGGCCTCGCCTCCGCCTCCACACCACCCCCTCGAGGCCTAGGGGCCCCTGTCGCCGTGGAAGCTGTCGCGGCAGGCGCCACAGGCGAAACCAGCCGCTGGGGTATAGGCTGCTCACCTCCGTCAGGCTCCACTGCAGCTGTTGCTCCGGCCCCACCAGAATGTTCTCCACCCTCGGCCGAGGGGGACGGGTCTTCCGGCATCCGGCTCCAGCACCACATGCGGAACTCATGGATAAGCAGGCCCAGCTCCGGATCGGGCTTAGTAGACCACTGGACAGCCACTGGGGGTAAAGACTCACGGGCGGCATCCGCGAGCCAGCGACTCACGCTTGCAGCCCCTGGGGTACTCAGCTCTAGCATCTCTTCCTCGGCGCGCATTCCGGACAGGTCATTCGATCCTCCGGTTGCCATCTTCGCAGAGCATCCACCGCAGCACCTCCTTCCTCTCGTGTGCTGGACAGAAAATGACGCTGGTCGCTTACCAGTGACGCGCGTCCTGCGCATCCAACTCCTCCTCTTCCTGGGCCGGTTTTCTGACGTGACCGCCGCGTCACTCGTCACTCTCGGCAGCTCCGCCTTCAGCCGCGCCCCTTCTCTGTGCGCGCTGATACTCACGGGGCCAGACTTCACTTTACGCCGCGCCCTCTTCCTCACTGGACGTCCCATCTTGGGACGCATCTTCACTGCTGGGCCCATCCTTCTTTGGGCCGGAACTCGTAGGGGCTGGACATCTTTTCGCGCTCTCCGGCGCCGTCCACTCCCACGATAGGCGGTTCTTCTCCCAGACTTTACTGCCATTGTCACCATCTTGGAATCCATGCTTCGGGCCACCATCTTGGGCCGCATGCCTTCCAGCACTCTCTCCTCAGTGTTCTGCGTCGGCTCTTCCCCGCCTTCTTCATGCGAGGAGCTCGCATCCTGCCGACTACGCCAAATGTAAGGGGCCCCAGCGAGGTAGTCGTGGGTGAGCTGTAGCCCCCTCTCGCTCTGGCACCCTACAGACAATACGTGTCCTCCCTCTAAAGTATGGCTGTGTATGTGGTGTTCTTCACTTACTTCAAGCCATCCGATCGCGGCTGTCTCCAGGCATTTCTCTTCTGGGACCAGGGCAGCAATAAATTCAGAGGACGCGAGGTTCTTAACCAGAACTTGGACTTTACTTGGGGAAAAGGAATATGTAAAATATTTACAGGCAGATATAATGGATAAGGCCCGACAGGTTATCATCTCTCTCACAGGCACTGGTAACTCCTTCAGCCCTGGTTCCCTCTTTAAGTGAAGCATCTCTGTGGCTCTAATCTCTAGCCCAAGAGAGACTCTTCTGGATACAATATCTCTCCCCCACGTCTTAGCCCGGAGTCCTATTTGTCTTCTTCTGCTTCCTGCAGACTAGAAGTGCCCCGGGTTCTCACTACCTCTGATGAGCTTCTCCGGCCGGCTAACAGGACTCTTGCTCTTGCGTAAGGAGACTTTAACATAGTGATCCCACTGTCTGAGGGTATGGAGCTCCCGTCTACCCTAGCAGCCACTATAGTCAGGCTGCCTGAACAATTCACTGTCCAATCTCTTACTGCCCTCTGGACACTAAAACAGAGGCTTTTTGCTAATGTGCCCACCCTCTGTGAGCTGTCATCACAGAACTTTAACCCATCACTGTCTATAACCCTGCTAGCAGACTCAACCTGACATCTGCACCCAGGACAGTGGGATCTTGTGGCTGATTACAGGTACTGCAGCCCACAAGGAACTATGCCAGAGCTAACCCCTTAGATTGGCCTACCACAGTTCAGAGAGGATTAATTAAGGGATCACCTTCCTTAACTACTTCAGTGCCTAGGGAAGGCTACGTCCTTCCCCACTATTACATATGCATCACATGTTATCAACATTACATTAATATGTCTAGCCTTATATATTTGGTTGTTTTGGTTTTAAATACTTTTCCCTAGATACCTTGTTTTAAACTATCTTTAAGGGTTTAGTAACTCTAGAAACACATTAGTGAATTCATCGTATCAAGAATTTTTATCATGTATTTTACCGTGAATATTTAAACACTAAAAGAAAATAGATTTTCTGGAATCATGAATTATGTTGACAATCTGGAAAGACAGGCATAGCGTATATTATAGTTAGGGAGTACAACAGACATTTTAGGGTGAATGTAGTGAGAGAAGATCAGATTTCACAGCTATACATTACAAATAGGAAAAGAAAGCCCTAAAGTATTGGACAAATACCTTAGACAGTAATATGTTGGTCAACTGCCGCAGTGAAGAAGATAAGCACAAATTCAATATGCAAGAATGCTGCACTAATATAGTGCTGTGTTACAGTGCTGTCTTTTTTTGTTGTATACTTACTATCAATTTTAATTAAAAGATTGAAAAAACTGAATTGCATTGTTTTTGAAAATGTTTAATAAAATAAAAGTGTCGATGGCAATGGATAAGGTAGTGTAAAAGAAATTAAAGAAAATATCATGACTAAGAAAGTGGGCACCACAGGGAGAAGAAGCACCATCAGTACCACTGGCACCAGCCATCAAGGCAATAGAACAACCAAACACAGGCCACGAATGCTCTGAATTTTCTCTTGCAAGTGTAGTAGTGGAACAAGAGGGGATTGTAGGGAGAGAAAATAGGAAGCGCAGGCTTCTAAGTGTAGTAGTTAGATTCCAAGGGTATATACTCAGTATAAATCCACTCACCTATTTGGTATCTTGAGGTAAAGCATGTAAATCCAATCAGTGGATCACTCCATTCCTCTTTCCATTCAGTTTGCTGCAGAAATCTGGGAGCTGATGAGAGCACTGGACAGAGCTTTCATAGGCAATACCACTTTGTAAATGTTTTTTCCCAGCGATATGCGCTCCTGAAGGATGATGATGGAACTTGATATTCGGATTCAAAGAATTTTTATTTCAAACTAAAATACAACCGGTTTCGACTTCTTTGAGTCTTCCTCAGGTATAACATCATGCATATAAACAGATCTATCTACACACATTTTATAGCAGATATCCTTGCTTGTCATTTTGGGTGGAGACTGAAAGATCTGTTTTTCAGACACACCCAGATACTCAGATATGCAGGATTTTGCACTCTGAGGAATCTAACAAAACCCATATACTAAATGACTTTCATACAGTTTTAAAAAAAAAAAAAAAAAAATTTTTACACACAAATTTTTTTATTTTTTTTTCTTTCCTTCCTTCCTTCCTTCCTTCATGAATATCAAAAATAACATGAATAAAAATAATAATATTTTGGAACCAGAGAAACAAAATACTAGGGTCATATCTTCCACTCCAGGTGCGATTTCTCTACCGTTACATAAGAAAAGAATTTATGGGGCAGCTAGCGAGGAGACTAGTACACATAATTCTGAGGGAGATATATCAATTATGGCGGAAGAGGAATTCAACAATTCACTCTTCTCCTTTCTTTCTCCCAATTTAGTAGAGTCTAATACAATATCACAGGTAATAATACGACCACAGAATCACATATCTGAATTATGCTCTAACTATAATATTTTCACAACACATAACACCACTGAATCACCCAATCTTTACACCACAGTAGTGCAAGCACCATCTCCTTCTCCAGCAAATTCAAATATATCTTTTTTAGAGATTGTACCAAGACAAACACGACCACCCACGGAAATCATTTTACCCAGTCTGGAGACTGGCTCGCTGGTAGCGTCTCCAATACAGGTACAAAAGAAGAATCTGATCACAAAGTATTTTCCTCCAACACCGTTGCAATCCTCAAAAAGAAAAGGAGGACCAGAGGTTCTAGAGGAGGGAGAAAAGAAAAAAACTCTGGTCTCCCCATAAGAAGGAGGTGTATAAAAAAGTATAATATTGAAGGGAATGTAGAGAACAGTACGATAAAATTATTTAATTTATCTAAATACCAACTCTCTAAGGCTGAAGAAGCAATTCTATCTAAAGGTCTGGGCTTCTGTCCCACACAGAGAGCCAGGCCTTTTGATTTATTCCTAGATCTAAATAAATATGTCCGCAAATTAACACTTATTAGACATTTTGCTATAATGGATCGAACAGCAGGGTGTAAAGATACGAATGAAGGAAAAACTATTGAAAAAGCTGATACCATACAACCCAGTAATAGTATACATAAAAATGTCCGCCCCAAATCCAATTTTAACCCCACTCACCACCGGGGCAGCCATTTGGATACTTTTTACGCTTTGGTATCCGAGGAATTTCGGGGATTAAACAGGACTGGAGAGAAAAACATACAAGAAGGGAAAACAGAAAACATGAGTTCTGGAGTAAGAACCAGGAATAAAAGATCTATTCAAAAAACGAATATTTCAAAGGAAGAAAAAGAAGCCTTAATAAAACTAAAGGACAATGAAAAAATCGTGATTAGAGGGGCAGATAAAGGAGGGGGTATTGTCATTCAGGACCGAGATGACTATTTGGAGGAAGCATACAATATATTATCAGACGCAAAATATTATAAAAAATTAGATGTTGACCCTTCCAAAAAACATATTGAAGAATATCATAGGTTGATAGACACTGCCTTCAAACAAGACATCATAAATAAAAGGGAAAAACGATTCCTGACTAACAAAAATCCAAATACAGCCCTCTTTTATCACCTGCCAAAGGTGCATAAAGACCCTGTGAAACCTCCCGGACGACCGATAATTTCGGGTATAGGGTCACTAACCAGTCAACTGTCACATTACATCGATCTGCACTTACAGGATCTAGTTAGAAAATTGCCCTCTTTTCTCCTAGACTATAGTCAATTAATAAAAGAATGTGAACATTTTGCATGGGAAGAAGATTACATGTTCATAACCTTAGACGTACATGCTCTCTACTCCAATATTGAACACATTTTGGGAATCAATTCAGTTTCACATTATTTGAATGGGATAGTAGATATGCCAGAAAATCAGAGACGATTTTTAATAATGGGTCTAAAATTTATATTGGAACATAACCTTTTCACTTTCCAGGGGCAATTGTATATACAGCGGCTTGGCACAGCGATGGGGACTCGGGTAGCCCCAAGTTTTGCAAATCTTTTCATGGGATGCTTCGAGTCCTCATCGCCCTTGTGTCAGCGCCCCCACTGTAACAACATATTATGTTATCGTCGCTATATTGACGATCTAATCATTTTCTGGAAAGGTACTGAGGTTGAAGCTCGAGAATTCATCACGACATTAAATAGGAATGACTGGGGGATCACGTTTTCTGCACAGGTCAATAAAGAAAAAATCAATTTCCTCGATTTAGAAATATCCCATAAAAATAAAAAAATCAGCACTAAAACGTACTTTAAGAAAACTGATACTAATGGCTTCCTTGATTTTCGGAGCGCACACCATCAAAAATGGAAGCAAAACATTCCTTATAGCCAATTTCGTCGAATTAGGAGAAATAATACAAATAAGGAAGATTATGTGGAACAATCAAAAATTCTGATCAATAGGTTTACAGATAAGAAGTATCCAAAACGATTAATTATGGCAGCATACAGAACTAATCTAGCAAGAACTCAGCAGGAGTGCTTATCTAGAGAGAATAACAAAAATAAGGATGTGGAGGAGGGGATAACGAAGGAAGGAGGAGAAAAGCCCAAGCAGATAATTAATAAGAATAAGGAAAGAAAAAAAGATGGGTGGCAGTATAACTTTATTACCGCTTTCAATCGTAGTAATACGGAGATAAGAAACATTTTAAATAAATACTGGTACTTGTTGAAAAAGGATACATTTTTGAAAAAACTTCTACCAGATAGACCCAATATTACCTTTCGTAGGGGCCAAACAGTGAAGTGTATAATTGCCCCTAGTAATCTCAGAATGACCAAAGATGGGGAACAGGAATGTATTAATAAAAAAGAAAAAACTAGGACAAATAAAACGGATGCTTTCAAATCGGGGGTCCATCGATGTGGCTCCCGAAAATGTTGTACCTGCAAAATCATCAATCATATGACTCAGTACATTACATCGTACAGTACGGGTGAAACTATAGCAATCACACAAAAATTAACATGTGATAGTGATTTTGTAATATATGTCATTACCTGTACCTGTGGCCTGCAATACGTGGGTCGGACCATCCAGTCCCTACAATCCCGTATGAATGGCCACAGGCACAATACCAAAAATGGGTTTTTAAAACAGAGCTTATCTCGGCACTTATGTTTGAAGCATAATAAAATATTTAATATTTCCATGACCCCGTTGGAGCAAATACCTGAGAATTGTACTAATAGGGTACAAAATTTAAACCGGAAAGAATCATATTGGATCTTCCGTCTGGGTACATTATACCCAGATGGATTAAATGATATTATAGAGGGTATTTGACAAGCAAATGTCGACAGGTATGCATGTGCATGCATATATATATATATTTTTTCGTGTGTATATATGCATATGTGCATGTATGTGTATATATGTGTATGTATGTATATATATATGTGTATATATATATTTTTTTTTTTATTTTTTTTCTACTAAATTGTATTTGATAATGGTTTTAATATGAAGAAAGAAAAGGTTTTAAATTTTGTCATAATGTACATTTTTGCAGGATTTTACATTTCTGTATGAAATCAAACTTTTAGTATGTTCAATAACATTTTAGAAGACATTTTATATATGGTAAAATTATAATTATATTTATAGTGTTTTTAGAAAATAAAATGCTTTCTGTGTGAAGGAAGGAAGGAAAGGAGAAAAAAAAAAAAAAAAAAAAAAAAAAGAAAAAATTTGTGCGTAAAAAAAATATATATATATTTTTTTAAAACTGTATGAAAGTCATTTAGTATATGGGTTTTGTTAGATTCCTCAGAGTGCAAAATCCTGCATATCTGAGTATCTGGGTGTGTCTGAAAAACAGATCTTTCAGTCTCCACCCAAAATGACAAGCAAGGATATCTGCTATAAAATGTGTGTAGATAGATCTGTTTATATGCATGATGTTATACCTGAGGAAGACTCAAAGAAGTCGAAACCGGTTGTATTTTAGTTTGAAATAAAAATTCTTTGAATCCGAATATCAAGTTCCATCATCATCCTTCAGGAGCGCATATCGCTGGGAAAAAACATTTACAAAGTGTAGTAGTGGGGAAGAAGTGAGCGGAATTATGGAATATATGGCACATTATTTATCTTAGTCACAACATGATGAATGATAATGTAACCTCTGACAGCAACACAATCAGACTGAGTCAGTGTTTTGCACAAATAATCTGCCTGATTACAATTGACTAAGAACGATAATTATTTTACTTTTTTTATTTTAAAAAGCATGATGTCTGTCAGTGTACTGTGCTGTTGAAAAGGCTTTTTGGTACTACTGGGTTGCCATCAGTTTCTATTGTGAGGTCACTTTAACATTACTAAGACTCTGTTTGAGTTAAAGAGATTGAAATAGGTTGGATACAGTCCTGGGAGACTTCAGAGTTTTATACACTTTTTTTAAGAAAATTGGATTACTGCTGTTTGCAATGAATTTAAGCGCTGCCTATTGAATTTTTGATAAAAATTTGCAGAAGATGGCGACTTCATATTTAAAAAGATTTAATCATCTATACTATATACCTATAGTAGGTTTTCACTGACTAGTTTCCTTTCTTTAGATCTTCATAATATCCATGCACCTCTATATCTCGGGCTAGCTGTTGTCACTAATATCTTCCATATGAGCAATCATTAAATTGTGTTGCGACTGTTTTTTTCTTTACCTGAATGTCCACATATGTACCTCATGAAAAGGAATTATTATCAAAGGGATTACACAGATGTGGAACCTTCAATAGTGCAACTAGTGAACACTGACGGGTCATAGTCACAATTATATAACAGAGGTTATTCTTGCAACTGATTATGGTACAATGTGTTAGAAACCTATTACACTACACTTTAAACTAAAGAATTTATTAAATGTTCTTGCTTTTATTAACTAGTTCAGGATCTGGGTATTTGACCCTTCAAAATTAGACACCGTTTTGCAGTTTATAATATGCATTTTTTTTATTGTATATAAATGCCTTATTTTGTGTTGTTTTATTTCTGCTACCATTGCTCTTTTTACCTTCTTTATTCACATGATTTTTTTCATGTTTAAGCTTATAGTTTGGAAAAAATTAAAATAATGTTTTTTTTATATTTTTGTTACTCCTCCTAGTAAACATTGAACAACCATATTCAAATTCAACCATTCATTTTAATGCATGTCTATCTTTGGTAAAGTTTTATGGATTAGTCGTGAGGCAGTAGTTTTTGAGGAGTTATTTTCTGCATTTTGTATTTTTTTTTCTTTCTTTCTTATTATTTATTCAATTATTTTAAGGTGTGTCAAAAAAGTATAGCACAAGGATAGTTCTTTATTATTTTACATATCTTTTTCACACTACACGTTGCCAATGTCTGCACAACAGACCAAGTGACAGTAGAAATCTGCCTTCCTACAGTTACTAATTTTACTGTTTAGGCTTTGTTTGGTCGTGTGAGCTTCAGCAGGAGTCTCATAATACTGGGATCCTCACAATCTCATGATCAGTCCCATGATTGGGACCAATAGAGGAAGCAGAGTTGTTGCTGCCTCTATTGCTCACTTCATGCTCATTGGGTAGGGTGCATGTAACAACAGAGAAAATAAAAGTGGTGAAGAACGATTTCATTTTCAAGGTCCAAGCAGTCTTTTTTTTTTACAATAAAGGCAATGTCTAAATGGTTGTTTACGGGGGCTGTAGAATTCACCGTATGCCTAAGATTCCACAGAATATGGTTGTACCATAGTAACATCTGGTATTTCCAAATCCTGCTCCGCATATTTAGGTTCCTTCTGCACTGACTAAATTCAAAATGCTGGTCTATCTCTAATTCTGATTCAACACTTCCACTTACTATCTTACTTCAGTATGATACATTATCAGGCTCACTGTTTCTCTCATTATCACAACCCAGCCAACCATGTAGATGCACCAGTCACAACTGACTGTGGTATGTAGAAGGCTAAACAGCCAAAATGACTGCTGGCACCAACTGGCAGCAGGCGATCAGCGGTCTCTTAAGCCCAGTTTTCATGGTCATCGCAACAGGCACAGCTCCTTTGCTCACATGATCACCAAGATGTACTGGCAAGTAGTGTTGAGCCACCCCCGTAGTGTTCAAGTTCGGTTCGGTTCGTCGAACACCCGTGTGTTCGCCGAACTGTTCGTCGAACTGTTCGTCGAACACCTTCGAACACCGTTAAAACCAATGGTAGGCAAACAAAAACACATAGAAACACATAGAAAACACCTTCAAAGGTGTCCAAAAGCTGACAAACTGCTCAGAAGACATAACTAACACATGGAAAAGTGACAAGTACATATAGTCATGCGAAAATAAAAGAGGTGGAGGAGTAAAAGGAGGGGGAGACACAGATATAGGCATGTCATGCCCTTCTAAAATCCAAAAAGTGAGAAGCCGACACGGCCAGTCCTCTCCTGCCCGTGCCACCTCCGTGTCGCCGGGTTTGTGCCAGAGCCGCGGTGAACCCTGACGGCCAGCCCCCCTCTCCCAATACTGGTGCCTGTCCGCTGGTGGATCGAGCGAGCTCCCCTGTGGTGGAGGCAGCTCTAAGCTTTTTAATTTAAATTGTCTCTCTAATTTGAATGAATACACTTTAAATCCATTTACAAGGATCTATTGGAGGGCAAGTCTCATGCCAGCAGCCGCGGTAATTCTAGCTCCAGTAGCGTCCACTAAAGCTGCTGCAGTTAAAAAGCTTTTATAAGGATCGAGCTCGACTGTCCACCGCAAGGCATCCTACTGCCAGTCCCAGCCCCTATGCCTTGGGGTGCCTCCTGATGCTCTTCACTAAGTATCCCATGGTCCCGAAGCATTTCCTTTGAAAAAATTAAGTGTCTAAACTACAGGTGGTGTAGCTTGCTTAACAGCCGGGATAATCCGCTGACTAGCAGACACTGCTACTAGGCACAAAGTATTTCCTGGGCTAGATGCAGTTAAACATTTGTAATTAGATACTCTCGTTGGATGCTGAGAAAACATTCCATAGAGTCTCCTGGCACGCCATATATGATTCTCTTAAAAAGCTTGGGGTAGGGGTCTAGGGGACCCTTTTATAGCCAAAATCACGGCCCTGTATCGCAATACGTCACCTAGGCTGAAGATAAATGCACCCTGAGGGCTCGGTTGCTACAGACGTATTGCACCTCACCCAGAGGTGTGATATCTCACTCTCAGGTAAGGATGGAGTGTGGATCAGGACCTGACACCTGCATGCATTACACCACATTGCCGTGGGGCAGGGCGACCAATATGCCCCTGAGATGGGCACGACAGTCCCTGTCCCTGGCTGGAGTGGGGGGAGGGAACACTGAGGAAGGGGAACCCTGTAGTGCAGGAGCAGGGAGGAAGCAGTTCCTGGGTGCATTGAGAAGGGAGTATAAAAGGTGTGCACCATCTTAGTTCAGTGCAGAGAAGTCTGAGCAGAAGTGGCAGGGAGCAGGGGCTCTGCATGAGCTCTGCTCCGGAGGCGGGCCTAGTAACAGAGGCACAGGCCTGGAAGAGGGAGAAGGAAGGAAGAGGAGCGGAGAAGGCTCCAGGAATGAGGAATGAAGGGATCCCAGGGGTGCGGACGGGCGAGTCGCCACCGCACGCCCGAATCCACCTGCGTGGAGGGGTCAGGCCAAAGGTGGAGACCAGTCCCCGAACTAGTGGAGGCAGGAAACGACACTCAGCTAGAAACAGGAGGCTCTGACATTTTATGTGGCGCAGCCCCTCGCTACACCCGCTAGGAAGGCACCACATAGGGTCAGGGAAACTGGCGCCAAGTTTACCAAGAGGAGGCCCGAGGCAGCCGGACAGAAGTGTTGGTAAGAAAGGCCAGACAAAGGACACACAAAGGGGGTCCTGTGAAGTGCTCCAAAGTTTTCTGGGAGTTGTCTGAGCCCCTCACCTGGTGAGCACAGTACGACGTGGGCAGCCGTTACCTGCAGACGTGGTCTGGATAATAAGAACTGTGAGTAAAGGCCCTGGACTGCATCACTGACTCCGTGTCGTTACTGCTGCTGCCCTGCACCATCACCCCCATCCTCCGCATACACTGCCCTGAGGCTATACTCCTCCCGTGGGGAGTTATGCTACGCTCTGCTGCACCCACAACACCAGCCTCAGCGGTCTGCCCTGTAGCGGCGGTTCACTCTGACCGCAATCCACGGGTGGCGTAGTCGGACATTTAAACATCAAAACCACATAAATAGTTCCGCCACTGGTTTGACCGCCCTGAGCCACGGAACCGGGTCGCCGCCACGAAGACTACAACCACCAGCATCCACCAAAAAGGGTCCGGCTCCGGGTGTCCCAAGGCCAAGGGGGTGCGTCAGAACATTTTCATCACCTTTCACAATCACCAATGGGACAAGGCAGGGATGTCCTCTGTCCCCTCTCTTATACATCCTAGTGACGGAGCACCTGCTCCCATCAATTCGCCATAACCCCAATATTAGGTGGATTGAGGTGGGAGGCACCGAGTACAAGTGCTCTCTATTTGCTGATGATGTCCTAGTATATATCACTCAATCACATATATCCATCCCTGCTGTTATGGCTGAAATAGATCACTTTGTTACATGGTAAAATTTTAAAATCAATGCAGCGAAGTCTGAGGCCCTCGATGTCTCCCTCCCCAAATCCATATAGGATTCCATCCAGCCCAACTTTCCCTTTGCCTGGCCCTCACAGGGTATCAAATACTTAGGAATTCCTATTCATAGAGACCTCTCCCATCTATGTTATCTTAATTTTGGGCCCTTTATTGAACAATTCCATACAGACCACGGTTGGCAAGTTAGAACTGTAAGATTCACTACGTGAACCACTGGTGTTTTGTGGAAAAGCACATGTACACTGCGTTCCAAATTATTATGCAAAAAGTGTTTAGGAGTGATAAGGGAAGAATTTGTTTGTTTGTCAGTTAAACTCATTGATGGTGATGTGTGTCAGGGCTCTTTATATCACTGTAAGCAATTGCAGACACCTGTGCTAATTAGTTTGGCAGGTGTGTCCAATGAAAGGCAAGACTACTTAAGAAGGCTCTCTCACATTATTAAGCAGCCTACATTTTCTGCCAAAATGGGAAAGAAAAAGGATGTGTCGGCTGCTGAGAAGCAACAAATTGTGGAGTGTTTAGGTCAAGGCATGACTACAATCAACATTGTGCGATGATCAGGATGAAGTGTCTTGGCAATCAAGAAGTATGTAGCTGATTCACAGTACACACGTGTGCGTGCTGATAAGGGCAAATTGAGGACTCTTTCCTACAGGCAATTACGTCAGGTTAAAAGAGCAGCGGCAAGAAAGCCTTGTCATAGCAGCAGACAAGTTTTTGAAGCTGCTGGTGCCTCCAACGTCCCCCGAACAACAAGATGCAGGGTCCTTCAGAGGTTTGCAGCTGTGCATACGCCATCCTGTCGACCTCCTCTATCCACTTCACACAAGCAGAAACGGCTCCAGTGGGCCAAACATTACATGAAGACTGATTTCAAAACTGTTTTGTTCACGGATGAGTGCCGTGCAGCGCTCGATGGTCCAGATGGATGGAGTGGAGGATGGCTGGTTGATGGACACCCCACGCAAACACGGCTACAGCGCCAACAAGGAGGAGGTGGAGTAATGTTTTGGGCTGGAATCATGGGGAGAGAGATTGTCGGCCCCTTTAGGATCCCTGAAGGCGCTAAAGATGAACTCCATAATGTATGTGGATTTTCTCAAACAGCACTTCCTGCCATGGTTCAAGAAGAAGAACCGTGTATTTCACAGCAAGATCATTTTTCTGCATGATAATGCACCATCTCATGCTGCACATAAAACATCTGCATCTCTGGCTGATATGGGCATAAAAGGGGACAAACTTATGGTGTGACCCCCATGCTCCCCTGACCTCTACCCCATTCAGAACCTTTGGAGAATCATTAAAAGGAGTGTCTATGATGGCGGGAGGCAGTTCACATCTAAGCAACAGCTCTGGGAGGGTATTCTGTCCTCATGCAAAACAATTGAAGCAGAAACCATCCAAAACCTGACAAATTCAATGGACGAGAGAGTTCAGAAGCTCCTTTCGAACAAGGGGTCCTATGTGAAAATGTAACATCACCTACAATAAAGTTTTGAGTTGAAAACTGTTTGATTTCAGTTTCTAACAACCTGCTAATGCTTATAATTTCAAAAATGACCATTTTTTTGGTCTTTATTAAAATGAAAAGGTTGATCGAAAAGTTTGGGGGATCTAAGAGTGTGGCAACCCACTAGTCATGATTACTTCGAATTCTGACAATATGAGGGTCATGCTGCAGGTAGTGCAGCAAGAAGGCACTTATGTGTCTTGCTCATCTCGGAGCCCCAAAATTATTTTCCGGGCTAGATGCAGCTAAAAATTATTTTTAATTTTAAATCTGGTGGAGCTTATTATAGATGGCCTAATAGGATCAGTGCTGCACACTGCTACAAAGCCCAAATTATTTTCCCGTCAAGATACAGATAAACATGATTAGTAATTTGAAAGCTTAAAACGGTTGGTAGGGTGATTTTAACCAATCATCAAGCTTTTACTCTCCCCAGGATGACACAGGGGTAGAAAAGTCGTTTCGGATCCATGATTTGTTCATCTTTATGAACGTGAGTCTGTCTACATTATCAGTGGAGAGCCGCGTGCGCTTATCTGTCAGCACACCACCAGCAGCGCTGAACACACGTTCAGACAGAACGCTGGCTGCGGGGCATGACAAGATTTCCAAGGCGTAAGTGGCTAGCTCCGGCCATTTATCCAGATTGGAAGCCCAAAAAGAGCAAGGGTCCAGTGACACAGTCGTGGCTTCAATGTTTACTTGGAGATACTCCTGTACCATCGTCTCTAGGCGTTGACTATGTGTCAGACTTCTTGTCTCCTGTGGCCTTGCAAAGGATGGGCTAAAAAAGTGGTGAAATGATTCCGCAAAATTGATGTTACCAGCAGATACTGTGGTTCTGTTACGGTTTGAGTGCTGAACACTTGACGGTCCCACGGTTGGCAAGTTGGAACTGTGAGATTCACTACGTGCACCACTGGTATTTTGTGGAAAAGCACATGTAAGATTCTGCAACAGTCTCTGCTGATACTCCTGCATGCGTGCATCCCTTTCTATGGCAGGAATAATTTCTGCAAATTTACTTTTGTACCGGGGATCTAACAGTGTGGCAACCCAGTAGTCAGGATTATTTCTAATTCTCACAATTCGAGGGTCATGTTGCAGGTAGTGCAGCAAGAAGGCACTCATGTGTGTTGCGCATCCAGGAGCACCAAGTCCCTGTTGTGTTGGTGGCGAGGTAACAATCATGCTTCCTTCCTCTGTCCTCTCCCCCCAACCTCGCACAACAGAAATGTGATCAAGGTCTCCCTCATCTGATGAGTCTTCCATCAGTTCGTCCTCCACTTCTTCCTGGGCTCCTGCACCTTCCTCACTAGTTTGGCTGCTACCATGCGCCCTGGTAAAACCATCTCCCCCACCCTCACATGCCTGCCGCCTTGGTGCTGCCGACCGTCTGGACCTTGCAGATGTTAGCCCTTCCGCATACAACTCCTCCTCCTCTACTTCCTCCACCTCCTCTTGTGCCACCACCTGACTCAGAATTCTGTTTAACATGTGCTCCAGCATGTAAATCACCGGAATAGTCATGCTGATAATGGCATCGTCAGCACTAAACATCTTCGTCGCCATTTCAAAACTGTGCAGAAGGGTGCATAGGTCCCTGATCTGAGACCACTCCTCCAGCGTGATTTGCCCCACCTCTGAATCTCGTTGGCCCAGGCTATACGTCAGAACGTATTGCACCAGGGCTTGTCGGTGCTGCCACAGTCGCTGCAACATGTGCAGAGTTGAATTCCACCGGGTAGGCACATCGCATTTTAGCCGGTGAAGTGGCAGGCCCAACGACTTCTGTAGAGATGTAAGTCGCTGAGCTGCGGGATGCGAACGGCGGAAGTGAGCACACAGCGACCGTGCCCTCTGCAGAAGGCCATCTAGTCTGGGATAGTGGGCTAAAAATTGCTGAACAACCAGGTTCAACACGTGAGCCATACAACTCACGTGTGTGACATTGCCCCGGCGAAGGGCCGCACCCAGGTTTGCAGCATTGTCGCACACGGCCTTCCCTGGTTTCAGGTCCAGTGGAGACAACCATTCATGAAATTGGTTCTCCAGAGCTGACCACAACTCCTCAGCTGTGTGACTCACATTTCCCAGACATTTCAAAGTAAAAACCGCCTAATGACGTTGAGCCCTACTGCCAGCATAGTAAGGAGGTGTGCAGGATCCCTTCTGCGCAGGTATAAAGCTTGTGGCATGACCAGACAGGCTTTGGGTGCAGGTGAAAGACCGAGAGGAGGTTGAGGAGGCAGAAGCAGTGGAGGAACTTTGACATAAAGAGGATTGACGCACAACTCGTTGGGACGGCAAGACTTAGACAGCAGCCCCTTGTCCTGCTGTCACCATAGTTACCCAGTGCCCAGTCAGCGACATGTAACGCCCCTGTCCATGCCTACTCGTCCAAGTGTCTGTGGTGAAATGCACCCTGTCACACACAGAGTTTCTCAAAGAAGCGGTGATGTTGTGTGCGACATGCTGGTGGAGCGCAGGCACACCTTTCTTTGAGAAGTAGTGCCGACTGGGAATCTGGTACTGGGGCACTGCGACAGACATAAGGTCTCGAAAATCCTCTGTGTCCACCAGGCGGAAAGGCAGCATTTCTGTAGCCAAGAGCTTGCAGATGGTGAAATTCAACCTCTTAGCTTTCTCATGGCTAGGAGGAAATGGTCTTTTACTTGTCCACATCTGAGGGACCGAGGGCTAGCTATTGTGCTTAGACGGGGTTGATAAGGGTGTCCCCGGCAAACTGCCGGTCTGTGAGGAAGATGCAGGCGGACATGTTAGGTTGCCTTGATCCAAAGGTGGTGCTATCGATGTCGGACAGCGCTCAACACCAGCTGGTGTTACCACCTCCAAAGAAAATGATGACCTGCCAATCACGCTGGCTGTTGCGGGTAAAGAGGTGGCAGGTCTGCGCCCCAAAACAGGTGTGACTGCTGTCCCCCCTGTCACAGAGGATGAAGAGGCCGCGGATGCACAAGATATGGCAGACGGTGGTTGGCCCGGCCGGCTAGGCCGCATTGTAGCACACTGAGCTTCCCACTGCAACTTATGCTTCATGTCCATGTGCCGGTTCATGCATGAAGTACTCAAACTATGTATTTTTTGGCCTCTACTTAGCTTTTGCTGACAAATGTTACAGATAACACGAGTTGGGTCATCTTTATCGATCTGAAAAAATGCCCAGGCTATGCAAGGCTTAGCACCCATGCGACCTGAAGAGCCACCACGACTTGTGGTGAGAGGCAGAGTTGTGTTTGAGGATGCAGTTGTTGACGTGCTTCCAGTACTACGTCTCTGTCCAGGAAGGCGCAACCTGACCTCGTCGTCACTAGCATCTTCCTCCACCTCCTCTGCTGACCTCATCTTTTGGCTGACTGTGGGTTGACAGTAAGTGGGATCTCCAACCTCATCATCATCACCCTGTGTGTTATCACACCCGTCGTCCTCAGAGCCAACCTGTTCCTGCCCTGACAAAAAACTAAAGTTGTCGCTCCAATCAGGTATTTGAGTCTTATCATCGTCTTCCTCATTGTCTCCACCAACAGGAGTTACAGTTTGGGAATGAGGGTCTACATTATGGTCAGAACCTTCTGCGTTTGGTCCTGGATCCGACTCATAAAGATTCTGGGCATCAGTGCAGATGATTTCCTCGTCTGGATTCACAGAAGCACTGGAGTCGACCTCTGATTCCCAGGCTATAGTATGAGTAAACAGCTCTGCAGACTCAACCATCTGTTCTACCTCATACTCAGACGGGCAGCTGGAGATTTGGGAGCTGTGAGGAAGCAAGTGCGATTTGGGTGACACCTTTGAGGACTGGAGTATTTGTGATGTTGAAGTTGATGTGGAGGAGAGCCCACTTAAAGGAGCACTTGATATCCGTTGAAGCACCTGCTGTTTTTGTGCCTCATCTGGAATTTGTAGCGATTGGCGTGGCCGTAAGAAAGGGATCTTATCACATTGTCCGCTAAAAGAAGTAGACATTTTAGTTTGGCTGGAAGATGGTCTTTCTTCTGCAGATGTTACTGTTGCTTTAACACCTACCCCACGGACACAACCTTTTTTCCCCTTCCCAACACGCCTATTCCCCTTTCCACCAGCAGCAGGCCTTTTTCCACTCATTTTGGTGGTTAACTAATTCACAACTCTGGAGTTGTTTGCACAAAAAAACAATGGATGGTAACCGACCAGAGCTGAGTGGTCAAACTGTGGTATTAGGCCAAAACTATTGGCTGGGTTAGATGCAGAAAAAAATTATATTCAATTTGCAACCTGATGGAGGTCAGTATAGATGGACTAATACAACAAGTCACACACACAGCTAGAAGCCCAATATTTTTTCAGAGGTAGATGCAGAAAAAAATATATTCAGTTTGCAACCTGATGGAGGTCAGTATAGATGGACTAATACAACAAGTCCCACACACAGCTAGAAGCCCAATATTTTTTTAGAGGTAGATGCAGAAAAAAATATATTCAGTTTGCAACCTGATGGAGGTCAGTATAGATGGACTAATACAACAAGTCCCACACACAGCTAGAAGCCAAAATATTTTTTCAGAGGTACTGTAGATGCAGATAAAAATTATTTTGAATTTGCAACCTGATGGAGGTCAGTATAGATGGACTAATAGAGAAAGTCCGACACACTGCTAGAAGGCCAAATATTTTTCAGAGCTAGATGCAGAAAAAAATTATATTCAGTTTGCAACCTGATGGAGGTCTGTATAGATGGATTAATAGAACAAGACCCACACACAGCTAGAAGCCCAATATTTTTTCAGAGGTAGATGCAGAAAAAAATATATTCAGTTTGCAACCTGATGGAGGTCAGTATAGATGGACTAATACAACAAGTCCCACACACAGCTAGAAGCCCAAATATTTTTTCAGAGGTACTGTAGATGCAGATAAAAATTATTTGGAATTTGCAACCTGATGGAGGTCAGTAGAGATGGACTAATAGAGAAAGTCCGACACACTGCTAGAAGGCCAAATATTTTTTCAGAGGTACTGTAGATGCAGATAAAAATTATTTTTAATTTGCAACCTGATGGAGGTCAGTATAGATGGACTAATAGAGAAAGTCCGACACACTACTAGAAGGCCAAATATTTTTTCAGAGCTAGATGCAGAAAAAAATTATATTCAGTTTGCAACCTGATGGAGGTCAGTATAGATGGACTAATACAACAAGTCCCACACACAGCTAGAAGCCCAATATTTTTTCAGAGGTAGATGCAGAAAAAAATATATTCAGTTTGCAACCTGATGGAGGAGAGTATAGATGGACTAATACAACAAGTTCCACACACAGCTAGAAGCCCAAATATTTTTTCAGAGGTACTGTAGATGCAGATAAAAATTATTTTGAATTTGCAACCTGATGGAGGTCAGTATAGATGGACTAGTAGAGAAAGTCCGACACACTGCTAGAAGGCCAAATATTTTTTCAGAGCTAGATGCAGAAAAAAATTAGATTCAGTTTGCAACCTGATGGAGGTCAGTATAGATGGACTAATAGAATGATGCTATGCCCAAAAGATTTTACTTCACTAGGTGCAGTAAAAAAATTGGTATTCTATACACAGGTGGTATATCTTGCAACACAGATAGGCTACTCCACTGACTAACACACTCTGCAATAGGCCAAAAAGGATTAGCTTTGCTAGATTCAGCCAAATGCTGTGAAAAAAACTTGCACAGCACTGGCACAGACCTGCCTGGCAAAAACTGATAGGAACTGATGTAACCTAGTCCTGAAAAGGACTCCAATTACAATTAGTCTTTACTCCCACAACCTATCTATTTAAGAGCACAGACCTGCCTGATAAAAGTCGTAGGAAATGCTGTAACCTAGTCCTTAAAAGGACTGCAATCACAACTATTCCCTACTCCCAAGCTATCTGTATATTTGTGCGAAAATTGGCTTGAAATTAACAAGGTATAGCGCACACAGCAACAGCGGTGCCGTCTAACACGCAGCTGCAGCAGTGAGAAAATGGTGGCGACGGGGAAAATGGCTTGGTCTTATAGGGCAAGGACATGTGACATACACTGCCAATGACACATGCCCTTGCTTGTGTGAAAAAAAGCACTTCGCTCCGTGTGTGCGCTGCTGATAGGCTGACAGATTGCACCTCCCCACTGTAAATGCGGGAAAGAGAAAAAAAAATGGAGATCTTCATTGTTCCTGCAGAGATCCATCCCCTGCCCCTCCCCCCACCCCGCTGTACACTCAAACTGCGTATTAACATTAATTTTCATCATTGCTGAGAAAAAATCCAGTTATGATTATGGTGCACGAACAGTTATCGAACATAACCTCGAACAGCCGAATTTTTCTCAAATTGTTCGTGTTCGCCGAACGGCTCGAACACCGCCCAAAACAGCTCGAATTTGAGATTGGCGAACAGTTCGAGTAGAACAACGCTCATCTCTACTGGCAAGTTCATTTGTGAGAACATCTTACAAAATTTTATGTACCAGTACATCTAATGTCAGAAACGTGTTAAAGGGTTGCCTATAGTTATTTTTATCTTACTTTGCAGTTTAGCTAAGCCTGTCTGCCTGAAAGTTATGGGTATATACATAGGTGCTGCCACAGCTGGTGGGGCCACATGAATTGGCCATTTTGTGCCCTAAGTACTTTCATTTTTAAGGATATTTTTTTTAGTGGTAATGTAGTATAAATTTCATATATTCAATATACAGTGTGCTGTTGCATCCTCTAGTTTGTATACTACACCGACACAACAGCCTGCACTTGTTCACACTTGCTTTGCTCTGTTAGAATTTGCTGGCTTGTTTTTTAATTTTTCAAGTATACTTTTGGAGGTTGTGACTTCTTCTATATATGACTCTGCACTCCTCCTGTCAGCCTAAGACTATTTTTATAAGTGCTGAATCCTACCTGCCCTTTAATTTTTTAAGCTTTTTAGCCCAGGAGAGGCATGTTTAGAAAAACAATAGGTTTAGGGTCCTAACAAGGAATGGTCACCTTGTCATGGGTGTTGGGTACACATGAATTGGCCAATTTGTGTTTGGATTTTTTAAGTATATTCTATATAGCAGTATTGCAGTCCAAATTTTATATATTCAATGTTTGCATACATTTTAGTGCATACAAAGTGCTTTCTTATATGCATTGTTACCATTAGTAAATCAATATCTTTCTTGTAGATATCTGCCCTGCCATTGCTGACAAATCTGCTATTGAAATGATATGAAAATTAGCTTCAAGTGCATTCTGGCATGTCGTTGAAATCTTGCGCACTGAAACTGACCCCAGGCACTGAAGGTGCTTGCATGAGATCTCGGTGAAGGGTGGCAGACTGGGCAGACCTCTCGATAAAACAAGGTATCAGATGGGAAATATACAGTAGAGTGAGGACTTAATAACTGGAAGTGCTTTCACAAACCATAATGCTCTTATAGCTGATTTCTAGAGATGAGCGAACTTATTCGAGTGAAACTGAATTATTCTTGAAGTTTACAAAAATGTACATTCTTCAGAATACTTTTTTATGCAATTTGCTCAGTGCAAATTAGCAAAATAGCAGCTAGCTGAGGCCATAATTTTCCTTTATCGTAGATGGCCAAACAAATGGTTAATAAAATAATAATGATGATCACCTCACTGCTAATTTTTCCAGCAGCCTGTGCAGCCCACGATTCAGTGTTTTTTTTTCCTCTTCACCTGCATTGTCTTTTTGCCTCTTCACTCCAAGCTCTCACTTCCAACTAGTGTTGAGCGATACCTTCCGATATCAGGAAATATCGTATCGGATTGGATCGGGCCGATACCCAAAAAGTATCGGATATCGCCGATTCCGATACCGGAAACCAATGCAAGTCAATGGGACACAAATATCGGAATGAAAATAAACCCTTTCTTTCCTTGTAGGTTAATTCTACATGAAGTAAAACAACTAAGAATAATGTAGAATGACATGAAAAGCCGGCAATTCATCAGCGGCATACACCGGTACCCGACAATTTACAACAGAAAGAATAGAGCTTCACACATAGATTAGATAGATAGAAACATGTCAGTCACATATATATGAAGTACAGTGACAGTGTTGCTTACTGTACTTGTCATTTAGTGTAAAGGATTTATTAAAAAAAATATTAGTGTTTTCGTGCACCGTCTCTTTAAAAAAGCCGGCCGGCAATTCAGCAGCGGTACCCGACAATTTATAACAGACAGAATAGAGCTTCACACATAGATTAGATAGATAGAAACATGTCAGTCACATATATATGAAGTACAGTGACAGTGTTGCTTACTGTACTTGTCATTTAGTGTAAAGGATTTATTTAAAAAAATAATAGTGTTTTCATGCACCGTCTCTTTAAAAAAGCCGGCCGGCAATTCAGCATCTGTACCCGACAATTTAGAATAGAAAGAATAGAGAATCATACATAGATTAGATAGATAGAAACATGTCAGTCAGATATATATGAAGTACAGTGACAGTGTTGCTTACTGTACTTGTCATTTAGTGTTAAAATAAAGGATTTATTTAAAAAAAAATTGGCGTGGGGTTCCCCTTAATTTTAGGCTCTAGCGGAGGTTAAGCAGACAGCTGGGGCAAATGTTTGAAGCCTGGGAAGGGGGTAATACCCACGGAGCTTCCCAGGCTACTAATATCAGCCCCCAGCTGAATACCTAGCCTGTACTAGCTATTAAAATGGGGGAACCCCCCCCAAAAAATGACGTGGGGTCCCCCCTAATTTAATAGCTAGCAAAGGCTAGGCAGACAGCTGGGGGCTGATATTAATAGCCCAGGAAGGGAGCCATGAATATTGGCCCCCTCCCAGGCTAGAAACACCAGCCGTCAGCCGCCCCAGAAATGGCGCATCCATAGGATGCGCCAATTCTGGCACTTAGCCTCGCTCTTCCACGCTGCCCTGGTGCGGTGGCAGGGGGTAATAGGGTTGGGGTTGATGTCAGCTTATAATGCCAGCTGACATCAAGCCCAGGTTAGTAATGGAGAGGCGTCTATAAGACACCCCCATTACTAACCCCATAGTCAAAGTTAAAAGAAAACACAAACACCCAGAATAAAGTTCTTTAATTGAAATAAAGACACAATTCTTTATTGTTCTAAATTAAACCATACTTACCATCACGCCCATTCCAGCTGAAGCCAACGATCTCCTGCAATAAAAGTAAAATAATAAAGCAACCTCATCCTTACCTTTCCATGGTTCCCACGACAGCTTCAGCTCTGCTACATCGAGATGACAGGCTGGACCGCAGCAGAACGCTGCCATCCAGCCGGTCATCCCGCAGACACTGAGAAGTGCAGGCATGCTTGCGCTCCTCAGTTTCTCTCTGTGACGTCATCCAGATGAGCCGAGTTCATGTCCAATGAACTCAGCTCACCTCATGCACGACACTGACAGCGTGGGAAAATTCTCCTGCACTCAGCGCTTCAGCATGAGAATTCTCCCACGCTGTCAGTGACATACATGAGGTGAGGTTATGTCCAATGAACTCAGCTCACCTCATGCACGTCACTGACAGCGTGGGAAAATTCTCACGCTGAAGTGCTGAGTGCAGGAGAATTTTCCCACGCTGTCAGTGACGTACATGAGGTGAGCTGAGTTCATTGGACATGACCTCGGCTCATCTGGATGCCGTCACAGCCAGACACTGAGGAGTGGAAGTATGCCTGCGCTTCTCAGTGTCTGCGGGATGACAGGATGGATGGCAGCGTTCTGCTGCGGTCCAGCCTGTCATCTCGATGTAGCAGAGCTGAAGCTGTCGTGGGAGCCATGGAAAGGTAAGGATGATGTTGCTTTATTATTTTACTTTTATTGCAGGAGATCGTTGGCTTCAGCTGGAATGGGCGTGATGGTAAGTATGGTTTAATTTAGAACAATAAAGAATTGTGTGTTTATTTCAATTAAAGGACTTTTTTCTGGGTGTTGTGTTTTTTTAAATACTTTACTAGAAATTCATGGTGGTCATGTCTAATATTGGCGTGACCCCATGAATTTCGGGCTTAGGGCCAGCTGATAATGCCAAGCTGGCCTTAACCCCTTTATTACCCAGTGAGCCACCGCACCAGGGCCCTCGATGAGTTGGGTACAGCGCCAGAAGATGGCGCTTCTATGAACGCGCCATTTTCTGGGGCGGCTGCGGACTGCAATTTGCAGCGGGGGTCTCCCAGAAAGCTTGGGTCTCCCTGCGCTGCGGATTCCAGCCCCCAGTTGCCTAGTTGTATCTGACTGGGCACAAAAATAGGGCGAAGCCCCACGCATTTTTTTTTTAATTATTTCATGAAATTCATGGAATAATTAAGAAAAAAAGGGCTTCCCTATATTGTTGTGTCCAACCAGGTACAAATAGGCAGCTGGTGGTTGGGGGCAGCCCATTCCTGCCTGCTGTACCTGGCTGGACACAAATATAGTGCGAAGCCCCACGTCAATTTTTTTTTAATTATTTCATGAAATAATTTTTTTTAAAAAGGGCTTCCCTATATTGTTGTGTCCGGCCAGGTACAAATAGGCAGCTGGTGGTTGGGGGCACCCTGTTCCTGCCTGCTGTACCTGGCTGGACACAAATATAGGGCGAAGCCCCACGTCAATTTTTTTTTAAAATAAATCCTTTATTTTAACACTAAATGACATTTGAGGAGTTAATAAAGATGCAGTCCCTAAATTATTATTTAATTTTTAATTAATTTTTCCCAAATCTTTTGACGTGGGCTTCGCCATATTTTTGTATGCCAGCCAGGTACAGCATCCAGCTTCTATGAACGCGCCATTTTCCGGGGTGGCTGCGGACTGCAATTTTCAGCGGGGGGGGGGCAGAAAGCTTGGGCCTCCCTGCGCTGCAGATTCCATCCCCCAGCTGCCTAGTTGTACCTGGCTGGACACAAAAATAGGGAGAAGCTTCACGTGTTTTTTTTTTAAAATTATTTCATGAAATTCATGAAATAATTAAGAAAAAAAGGGCTTCCCTATATTGTTGTGTCCAACCAGGTACAAATAGGCAGCTGGTGGTTGGGGGCAGCCCGTTCCTGCCTGCTGTACCTGGCTGGACACAAATATAGTGCGAAGCCCCACGTCAATTTTTTTTAAATCATTTCAGGAAATTCATGAAATAATTAAAAAAAATTGATGTGGGGCTTCGCCCTATATTTGTGTCCAGTCAGGTACAGCAGGCAGGAACGGGCTGCCCCCAACCACCAGCTGCCTATTTGTACCTAGCCGGACACAACAATATAGGGAAGCCCATTTTTTCTTAATTATTCCATGAATTTCATGAATTTAAAAAAAAAAAACGTGGAGCTTCGCTCTATTTTTGTGTCCAGCCAGGTACAACTAGGCAGCTGGGGGCTGGAATCTGCAGCGCAGGGAGGCCCAAGCTTTCTGGGCCCCACCCGCTGCAAATTGCAGTCCGCAGCCGCCCCGGAAAATGGCGCGTTCATAGAAGCGCCATCTTCTGGCGCTGTACCCAACTCATCCAGGGCCCTGGTGCGGTGGCTCACTGGGTAATAAAGGGGTTAAGGCCAGCTTGGCATTATCAGCTGGCCATAAGCCCGAAATTCATGGGGTCACGCCAATATTAGACATGACCACCATGAATTTCTAGTAAAGTATTTAAAAAAAACACTAACACCCAGAAAAAAGTCCTTTAATTGAAATAAACACACAATTCTTTATTGTTCTAAATTAAACCATACTTACCATCACGCCCATTCCAGCTGAAGCCAACAATCTCCTGCAATAAAAGAAAAATAATAAAGCAACCTCATCCTTACCTTTCCATGGCTCCCACGACGGCTCCAGCTCTGCTACATCGAGATGACAGGCTGGACCGCAGCAGAACGCTGCCATCCAGCCTGTCATTCCGCAGACACTGAGAAGCGCAGGCATACTTCCACTCCTCAGTGTCTGGCTGTGACGGCATCCAGATGAGCCGACAATGAACTCGGCTCACCTCGTGTACGTCACTGACAGCGTGGGAGAATTCTCCTGCACTCAGCGCTTCAGCGTGAGAATTTTCCCACGCTGTCAGTGACGTGCATGAGGTGAGGTCATGTCCAATGAACTCGGCGCACCTCATGCACGTCACTGACAGTGTAGGAAAATTCTCACGCTGAAGCGCTGAGTGCAGGAGAATTTTCCCACGCTGTCAGTGACGTGCATGAGGTGAGCTGAGTTCATTGGACATGACCTCGGCTCATCTGGATGCCGTCACAGCGAGACACTGAGGAGCGCAAGCATGCCTGCGCTTCTCAGTGTCTGCGGTATGACAGGCTGGATGGCAGCGTTCTGCTGCGGTCCAGCCTGTCATCTCGATGTAGCAGAGCTGAAGCTGTCCTGGGAACCATGGAAAGGTAAGGATGAGGTTGCTTTATTATTTTACTTTTATTGCAGGAGATCGTTGGCTTCAGCTGGAATGGGCGTGGCTGTAAGTATGGTTTAATTTAGAACAATAAAGAATTGTGTCTTTATTTCAATTAAAGGACTTTTTTCTGGGTGTTTGTGTTTTTTTTAAATACTTTACTAGAAATTCATGGTGGTCATGTCTAATATTGGCGTGACCCCATGAATTTCGGGCTTAGGGCCAGCTGATAATGTCAAGCTGGCCTTAACCCCTTTATTACCCAGTGAGCCACCGCACCAGGGCCCTGGATGAGTTGGGTACAGCGCCAGAAGATGGCGCTTCTATGAACGCGCCATTTTCCGGGGCGGCTGCGGACTGCAATTTGCAGCGGGTGGGGCCCAGAAAGCTTGGGCCTCCCTGCGCTGCGGATTCCAGCCCCCAGCTGCCTTGTTGTACCTGGCTGGACACAAAAATAGGGCGAAGCCCCACGTATTTTTTTTTTTAATTATTTCATGAAATTCATGGAATAATTAAGAAAAAAAGGGCTTCCCTATATTGTTGTGTCCGGCTAGGTACAAATAGGCAGCTGGTGGTTGGGGGCAGCCCGTTCCTGCCTGCTGCACCTGACTGGACGCAAATATAGGGCGAAGCCCCACATAATTTTTTTTTAATTATTTCATGAATTTCCTGAAATAATTTAAAAAAAATTGACGTGGGGCTTTGCACTATATTTGGGTCCAGCCAGGTACAGCAGGCAGGAACGGGCTGCCCCCAACCACCAGCTGCCTATTTGTACCTGGTTGGACACAACAATATAGGGAAGCCCTTTTTTTCTTAATTATTCCATGAATTTCATGAAATAATTAAAAAAAAAAAAACGTGGAGCTTCTCCCTATTTTTGTGTCCAGCCAGGTACAACTAGGCAGCCGGGGGATGGAATCTGCAGCGCAGGGAGGCCCAAGCTTTCTGCCCCCCGCTGAAAATTGCAGTCCGCAGCCACCCCGGAAAATGGCGCGTTCATAGAAGCTGGATGCTGTACCTGGCTGGTATACAAAAATATGGCGAAGCCCACGTCAAAAGTTTTGGGAAAAATTAATTAAAAAATAAATAATAATTTAGGGACTGCATCTTTATTAACTCCTCAAATGTCATTTAGTGTTAAAATAATGGAATTATTTTAAAAAAAAATAGCGTGGGATCCCCCATAATTTTAGTCTCTAGCGGAGGTTAAGCAGACGGCTGGGGCAGATGTTTGAAGCCTGGGAAGGGGGTAAAACCCACGGAGCTTCCCAGGCTACTAATATCAGCCCCCAGCTGAATACCTAGCCTTTACTAGCTATTAAAATGGGGGACCCCCCCAAAAAAAATGACGTGGGGTCCCCCCTATTTTAATAGCTAGCAAAGGCTAGGCAGACAGCTGGGGGCTGATATTAATAGCCCAGGAAGGGTGCCATGAATATTGGCCCCCTCCCAGGCTAGAAACACCAGTCGTCAGCCGCCCCAGAAATGGCGCATCCATAGGATGCGCCAACTCTGGCACTTAGCCTCGCTCTTCCACGCTGCCCTGGTGCGGTGGCAGGGGGTAATAGTGGTGGGGTTCATGTCAGCGCCAGCTGCCATGAAGCCCAGGTTAGTAATGATGGGCGTCTATAAGACACCCCCATTACTAACCTACAAAGTGTTAAAAAGAAAAAACACACTACACCCAGAAAAAAATAATTTATTTGAAATAAAACACACAATTTTATTTAATTCTTAGTTTACTAAAAATAATAGTTACCTGTCCACGTTCCTGCGCTGATCTCCCATGCACAGCTGTCACATCTGGAGATGGTGACAGCTGTGCATGGCTGCTGTAAGCTCACGCTGCCGGGAACATGTCCGCTCCCGGCAGCGGGAGCCACTGACTGAGGTCACCAGAGTGCATTCAGGCAGCGCAGCTCCGGAGACCTCCTTTACGGCACTGCTGTACCGTGGGAATTTCTCACGATACAGCAGGGCCGTAAAGGAGCTAACCGGAGCAGCGCTGCCTGAACTCCGGTGAACCCTTACGGCCCCGTCATTCTAGCGGCGGCAGCGGTTCAGAGCGGTCACATTCTATGTGGCTGCTCTGAACTGGAGATCTTCGTGGGACACTCGTGGACTGCTACGGAGGGGTAAGGATAAGGTTGTGGTTTATTATTTTATATTTTATTACAGGAGATCGATGGCTTCGGGGAATTAGGTGTCTAGGTGAGTATAGGTGTAGTTTTTTATTTTTTATTTTATTTTAGGTGGCGATCGGCGGGGACAGGTAATGTATGAACTAATTTCTTTTAGGTAACCACTGGCCACCAATGACATGTATTTAAAATTTATTGGGGACACAGTAGGGCAATTTAAATAGCAGGATCAGTCTGATGGGAACTACTGCTCCCATCGAGCTGATCCTGCTGGCAGGAGTGGACGGGGGACAGACATAGGCCGATGGGAGTAGTAGTGTCACATCGGCCTATGTCTGCCTGCACGCACACACACCGCACACACCCGCACACATCGCACAGACACCGCGCACACCCGCACAAACATCGCGCACACACCCCGCACACACACCCCGCACACACACTAATCATGACGGGCTGATGGTCTGGGAGGTGAGGCTGACCTGTGCGGCCGTGGGAAAGTTCATGTGAGTTCATGCAGTCAAGCATGAACTCACATGAACCCTCTGAGGGCAACGCGGCGAGTTCAAATGAACAGCTGATCGGCATCAGCTGATACCTCAGCTGTTCATTTGAAATAACCGGCGGGAAAGCGCAGCACAGAACGGGAAAGCCGGCGGTGAAGTCTTTTCACTGCCGGCTTCCCCGCCCGGGTCCTTCGCTCCCCGCTCCTTGGAGCTGCGCTCCCCGCCCGGTCCTAACTTACGATCGGGATGGGAGGTGGCGAGGTGAGTGGAGGATCGGGGTGGGAGGCTGTGGGGAAGCAGTATGGGGCTGTGTGATTGTTTAAAAGCCGGCGGCTTTATACCGCCCGCCGGCTTTTAAACAATCAGGAGAATTCTCCCCCGCTGGGATGGCATTCTGATGACAGGCTGGATCGCACTGCCATCCAACTTGTCATCCTTCACAGACACTGCAGAGCGCAGGCATTATGGGAACTTCCGATTCCGGTATCCGATATTGTAAAAGTATCGGAATTAAGTATCGGAATTCCGATACCGCGAATATCGGCCGATACCCGATATTACAGTATCGGAATGCTCAACAGTACTTCCAACTTAAAAAAGACTCGGATGTCAAGTGACGCCTGATGCCTAGTAGAGCCAGAAGCAAGGCGGTAGAGTTAAGAAGCCAAAGAGAATGCCTGTGAAGGAGAAAAGGTAAAAGAAGGGATTCAAAAGACCAGACAGTGGACTGTGAAGGCAGCGAGACAAGGGAATTTTTAGGTGAGTATTAATGGTTTTTTTTACATTCTATCCAGAACATGATAAGGAATATTACATTCACAGAGAATGCCTTTGCTGCAAATTAATTTTTTCCATAGAATATGCATGATTTGGCAAGTTTGAATCTTGACAGGTTGGAGCATTTCTGCTAATTTGCATAATAATTCAATGACAAATTTCTCAGCAATAGCAGTGCAGATTTCTGCAAGAAAGGTATTGATTTACTCAAGGTATCTGTGCTTATTCAGATATATCTTTAGTTTTAACCCTGCTGTTCTGTTCGTGTTTGCTATACACTTGTACTCTTCAGGTCAATATTAAAGTCTGTTAATTTTGACATTTAGCTACTCTAAACATATAATTTGAATACCAGTTGCATTATTTAACTGTATGTGAACATGGTTGGTCAAAAATAAATAAAAATCTTCAGTTTTCTAAAGAAAATAAAGCAAAGGGTTGTACCGGTTAATTTATTGCTATATTCAGGCATTTTTACATTCTGCACAAAAATAAGTCACATGTGCTTTACATTTTTTCACCCCAAATTGTGGAAAAAATGCAACAAAATTGCAGCAAAACGCAGGAAAAAATGCAGCAAAAATGCAGACAAAAAAACGCAGCAAAATTGAGACAAAAACGCAGGTAAACATGGGGCAAAAATGCAACCTTTGAGAGATGCAGAAATACTCTATGTGCACACATACCCTAAGGGTATGTTCACACTCGGAGTTTTTCATATGTTTTTTTCAGCAGCAAAACCTGATCTTTTAACAGGAAAGAAGCAGCGTCAAAAATGCAGGATTTGGTGTGGTTTTCACCCATTTTTGCTACGTTTTTTCAGTGCATTCAATGCGTTTTTCACCCATTGAATGCAGTGAAGAAACGCAGGCAAAAAACGAGGTAAAAATGCACAGAGAATTGATATGCTGAAGATTATTTTTTGCACCAAATCTGCAAGTCAAAAAATACTTGTGTGCATAACACTTCTGGTTTCTCATGCATTTTGCAGAGGAAAAAACGCGTTTTTGCATGCATTTTTTATGTGTTTTTGCACAGCAATGAGTGGTTTTTGAAGCTGAATATAGATATTTGAAAAAAGAAACGTAGGACATCGCTTTAACCCTTGGATTATCGTCGCACCCAGGGTGAGTATTTTTGCTGCATTCAAAATGCTGCGTTCTAATGCCACACTTCTTTTGTCAGTACATGCAGATCCACCGCATGTAATGACATTTCAGTCGATCAAAATCTGCAGGGGAGACTTGCATCTCGGCTACAGAACTTGACATGCTGCAGATGAGTTTACGCTGCATCAAAAACAAGCACAGTGGGCATGGCATTTCTTATAAATGAAATAAAATGAAGAATTAAATAAAAAAATGGCGTGGGCTCCCGTGTCATTTTCATAACCAGCAGAGGGAAAGCCGACCACTGGGGGGCTAATATTGCTAGCCAGGGAAGGGGCCATTAGCCAAAGATGTTCCCTGACTTTTAATAACAGTTCACAGCGGTTTACTTAGCCTTAACTTGCTAGATTACTGGGGGACCCCAGAAAAAAATTGAGGTAGGGTCCATCTATGAAATCTAACATACAAAGGCTAAACAGACAGCTGTGAGCTGATATTAATGGATCCTGGCCCCCTCTGAGGCTAATAATATCAGCCCTCAGCTAGACAACAAAGGTAGACAAACAGGGGGAGAATGCTTAGCTTTAGACGACTCCAGACAAATGCAAATTTGGCCAGAAGCTCCAGAGAGGATGAAGTACTACTCTTGATAAAACTTCACAAGTAGAAATGAATATAGCCGGCACCTCCCTCTCAGACACACCAGGCATATATACACCCAGGCCAGGGTGCTAATTATCAGAGGGAGGTAGCCTCTAGGTCCTAGAGACAGCCTCTCATCTAAGAGGATGTCTGTAATGCCAAACATAGAGATCCCCTGAAACCAACTGCAGGGCGACTGTCTGTCACCTCTGATACACCCGTGACAGCGTCTATAAGACACCCCCATTTCTTATCTCATAGTAAAGGTTTAGAAATAAACAAACGGCCTGAAAAAAATACTTTATTTGTAATAAAAGTCCACATAGTTTTAATCATTTATTTAAAAATAAGTAACACTGTATACTCACCTAAAGCCTAAACCACTGAAGCACACATATCCCTCACCTGTCCGCCGTGATGACATAATTCCGAGTGTCCCGTGCCAATTATTTATAGGAAAGTCACATCAGCAGTCACTGATGTGACTGCTCTACAAGACAGCAGGCTGTACACTTGTGGTTAATGTGCTCTGGTGACCTCACTTACAGCACCACTGCTGCGTGACAATTTTCTCACGCAGCAGTGCAGTAAGTGAGATCATATGAGCTCATCAGCTGATGAACTCGTGTGACTTCTCTCCCAGCAGCTCGGCGGGAGAGAGGTCACACGATGACGCTCCTGTCAGTACATCGCTGGCTACTGAACGGAGCGGTCACATCTCACGATGTGGCTGTCCTATTCATGAGATTGTCACAGGACAATCGATATTACCTTGACTATGGCAAATAGGTGAGGATTATGGTGGTTTATTATTTCTTGTTTATTTCAGGAGAAATGGGTATCGGAGATAAGACATTAAGGTGAGTATATGTTTTTTTTTTTCTTTTTTACAGGGGACGAGAACATCGGTGATTAGGTGTAGATCAGTATAATGTGCTCATTATTTTTATTGAAATACTTTTTCTTTTTCTTGATCTGCAAAATGATTAATAATTAATGCTTAATTGATGTTTAATAAATCAGATTGAATCTAAATAATTATTTATTAATTTTAACTTCTTTTTTTTTACTTTCACTGCGCAAGAGCTGGCTGATGAGAGATTACTCCTTCCATCATCAATGCTTGCGCTCCCTGTTAATAGTGATAGCAGGTACCGGCTGATGGGAGAAGTAGCCTATGACCCACGGTAAGCTTTTTACCGCGGGTCACTGTCACAGCTGCGGGATTACGCTGACATCTGACAGCGTGATACCGCAGCACTGTGACCGGTGGTGGTGACGACAGCATGGGAAACCAGGGATGTTCATGTTTGGGCTTACTTTTGCCGATTTTTGCGAAAAAAGCTCGGGAATCCGAACACGAATCTGAATGAGCAATGTTTGTGTCGAATTTGAAAAAAACAAACGTTTTCCTAACATGTTCGCTCATCTCTAATCATCACACCCCAAAAATATATAACTCAGCATAATAAAATAGTTTTTTTAATATTGTGTCCACATATTCCACAGCACTTTACAATATCCGAATGGGCTTAGCTCCTCCAGTTCTTTCTTTAATTGTGACATTTCCTTTAATTAGAACTAGCTGCAATGTCAGACATAGTCCATGATAAAGAGTGTTTCTGTTTTTGGAAAAAAAATCTGACCCTCTTTCTTATCCTGGACAACCCTTTAAATACTGGATGAGAGAGAAACAATTTATGTGTCCAAAACTATTAACTTTTAAAAGCTCTGGGATTCGTGTTCAAAAACCCATTACTACAAAATATGATTTTCTATTGCTTTTCAATTTCCACAAACTGTCCAGAGAGTAATTTTTTTTTATAAAACAATACATTTAAAAATCAGTGACAACACTTTCAACCTGAATGAAAATATCTGAACTTAACATCGGATCAATTTCTTTCTTTCCTCAAAATGACCGTAACCCATTGTTGCTCATTTTGTTTCAAGGACTTTTAACATTCAAGAATTTCTATTTAAGGCTGTGAAACTACATTAAAAAATATGAGATAAACAGTAATATGTATGTATTTTCCAGGGTAAAAGGAATTATCAATTGATCTGCTGCAAATATAGAAATGCATATTACATATGATACATATTGTATAGGGTGAGAATAATATCTGACACATTTTAAGCAGGCTAGATTTGCAAACTAACAGAGTAGCTGAACAGAACACTGATCACAAATTATTACACTTAGGCCACAGCCCCACTATCAGTATTTGGTCAGTATTCTGTCAGTATTTTTTCTCAGAAGTGGGAGCCAATTCCATAAGTGGGTGATAAATGCAGAATTGGCGCACTTGTTTCTATTATACCTTTTCCCTGATTGTTCGTCACCTGGTTTTGGCTCCCACTCCTGAGAAAAATTACTGACCACCGTATACTGACTAAATACTGATAGTGGGGCCGTGGCCTTAGAGTGGCTGTTCACTGCTTGGACAACCACTTCTTAAATATTGTATTTGTCAGTGTAAAATAAAACTAACAGATATGCATGTTCCACACCAACGTCAATCCAGCAATGTCAGTGCCAGGTCTCCCATGGTTTGCATAACAATGTTATAACACATGAGCAATGCAGCTAATCAACAGTGGTTAACACTGCAGCTTTACAGCACTGGATTCCTTGGTTCAAATCCCAACAAGGACAACATCTGCAAGGAATTTGTATGTTCTTCCCGTGTATGTGTGGGTTTTTCTCTGGGAACTCCTGTTTCTTCCCACATTCCAAAGACATACTTCAAAGAGAATTTAAATTGTTAGATCCAATGGGCACAGTGATGAGAATATCTGTAGTGTTTCAGAATATGTTGGTGCCATTGTAATATAGGTACACGGATGCAGTGGCAGAGAATATGCAGACTCGGTGGTAAAGTAAAAAACTTGCTATTTTTAACTATTTACAATTTGAGTAGCCAAAGATACAAAGTTTGGCAAATGACAATTCTCAAATCACAAAACTGTTAAGCGGTTATACAATACTTACTTATACAATACAATCTAAATCACAGCATTAGCTAAATACTACACCAAACTATATCTATGAAAGGTACACTGGTCTGTAATTCGTCAAAGTCAATGTCGTCACTATAACAGTCCTTACTCAACTTTCTAGTCTTCCAGACTGTCATTAGCAGTTACCTTGACAGGCCCTAACAGGGGTCAGCTCTGTTTCTCCGTTAGGTCGCAAGTTTTGCACTGTTGGCCACTTACAACTCCTTGCACCAATGATCTTTAGTGGCTACCTTCATCTCCTAGAGCGCAGCTCAAGGCCCTTCTTTACCAATATGTTGGCCTCCTGGCCTCCAGCTAAATGATTGACTGTCCCTTTAAGTAGGCCTCCTGGCCTTTTAGCTCGCTCAATTGACCGTCCCTTTAAGCAGACTTTCTGGCCTTGGCTAAAGACTTGGTCCCATTGCTCTCCTAAGTTATTCTTGGTTCTGCTGATTAGGCCTTCTGGCCTGGGCTAAGAACCTTTTCCTGCTGCTCTTCCGAGCGATATATCTATAGTTCAGTTCAGCAGACAGTGGACATTCAACTTGATTCAAGTCTGGCCGATGACTCACCCTCTCCCTTGACCTCAGGGGTTTTTAAATTTTCTAACTGCGTCACAGTAAATCACATATACCTGTGCCTCTGATCTCTCTCCTCCTCTTGGGCAACCAAGGTTCTGATTTTAGTTTCTTCATTGTTCCTTTGGTCCCCAACTCGTTTGTCTCTGGCCAGCAGATGGCAACATCCATCCATTTAAGTTCCACTGTGCACTCACAATTTGTGAGCCACTGCCCAAGTCCCACTGTGCATTCCTGATGCGTGAGTCACTAACTCCCTTACACTATACAACCATAATACATAAAAATAAATTAGTCCAGCCATATGCTGTCATGTTTGTGTCAGAGGTAACAGACAGTCACCCTGCAGTTTGTTGCAGGAGATCTCTACGTTTGGCATTACAGACATCTTCTTAGAGGCTGTCTCTAGGACCCAGCGGCTACCTCCCTCAGGCTAATTAACTCCCTAGCCAGGCTGTATAAATACCTGGTGTGTTCTAGAGGGAGGTGACAGTGATATTCATTATTCCTTGTGAAGGCTTAGCAAGAGCAGTACCTTTTCCTCTCTGGAGCTTGAGGATGTGTTTGTGCATTTGTCTGGAGTCATCTAAAGCTAAGCACTTTTCCCATGTTTATCCTTCCTTGCTGTCTATAGTGTTTAGTGGAGATCGACTAGAGCTCATCTCCTCCCTTCCCAAACTTTATGCCAAACTGGAAAAATGTGTTTTCGCTGTTCAGGAGTTTCAGTTTTTGGGGTGCTTGTTGTCATCTTCAGGTTTTCGGATGGATCTGGAGAAGATTCGTGCAGTCCTTGATTGGGAACGTCCCGAGAACCTGAAGGCTCTACAACATTTTCTGGGCTTTACTAATTTTTACTGGAAATTCATCCAATATTACTTTGTTATTGTGAAACCCCTTATTGACATGACTAAGAAGGGATCAGATTTTTCTAAATGGTTGGATGCTTCCCTCCACACTTTTCCTTCCTTAAAGGAACATTTTGCCACTGCACCTATACTCAGTCAACCGATGTTTCCCAACCCTTTATTGTGGAGGTTGATGCATCGGATGTTGGGTTTGGGGCTGTGTTGTCTCACGGTCCGTCCCTTGGTAAGTGGTGTCAGTGATCCTTTTTTTTTAAAAAAGTTGTCTTTGGCTGGGAGAAATTATGATGTGGGTGTTAGGTGTCTGCTGGATTTGAAATGGGTTCAGAACCATCAGTGGATTCTGTGGTCTCCCATTCCAGTCCAGCCAGGGCTGATGCTGCTCAGCATTGTCATTGATCCCAATGCCTAGCTGGTGCACGAGATGTACAGGTTGTCACTTGGGTCTTTGTTCCTAGCAACATGAAGGATAGGTTGCGGAGGGAAACAGGGCTGCTACAGCCTAAGTCCAGGATTCTCTCTACTAAGCATGCCCGTGACATGGCGGACTGTGATTGGTGGTTTGGGAGTCAGCTGATCCGGTGACCTGGCACCGCCTGATTGGTCGCGGGTGACGTCACCAATAGTATGACGGTGGGCAGGGCTTAATCTTTAAATAGCCCGCCCACAAACATGGCAGGATGCTCTGATCATTGAGCAGTGATGGAGTTGTGTGGTCGTTTGGGCTCCATGTATGCTTTAGCTTGATTCAGGCAGGTTTAGCAGGGGATAGGCAGCCTTAGATGGAGGGAGGCAGGTAGCTTCGTCTGACAGTCTGGCTCCGACAAAGGGGTCGCCATACACCCCGAGCAGTCTGCAGACGCCGTATTCCCAGTACCGCCTGTAAGCCACATGGAGAGATACTCCTCAGTCTGGTAGCACGCCGGCAGGGAGCACTTATATGCCGGCGTGTATCACACACGCATCCTAGCGCCTGCTGTGTAGTCCCTGTGCTGTAACTGGGCTACAGATACATTATTTATCGCACATCTCTCGTGCAGTTAACGGAGATAGTGCAAATTCCTATTCCCGTTCCTGTGTGCAGTAACACGGAAGGGATTGTTATTTAAGTTGATTGTTTCACCTTCTCACCCGGAAGGTGTTCGGCCGCAGTCCACCAGGCTGCATCGCGGACCCCGGGTTCGATTGCTTTCCATTATTGAATAAAGTTGTTTGCAACCGTCCCCTTAAGAGTATCAGAGTGTCAAGGTATTGCCGAACATGGCTGACAACCAGCAACTGGAGCGCTATATACAGCAACTTGAGGCCAGACTTCGGACTCTGGAACAAGCTGCCCCGGTTGCTGATATCACTGCAGTAGCTACCCAGGCAGCTTCTCAAGTGGCCAATCTGGTTAACACGGCTTCGGTGAATGCTGTGGCAGCTGCAATTGCCCCATTACCCCGCTTTGCACTCCTGGAAAACTTTTCTGGTGACAGCAAATCCTGCAGAGGTTTTATTAATCTATGCTCTATTCAGTTGGAGATGATGGAGGCATGGTTCCCCTCTTAAAGAGCCAAAGTGGGTTATGTCATCTCGTTACTCTCCCACATGGCTCTGGAGTGGGCTACTCCTCTGTGGGAGTGGAATGACCCGGTAGTGGCTAATGCGGGTCTCTTTCTTACACCCCTAAAAAATGTCTTCCTAGGTCCTCAGGTCACGCATGATACGGCTCTTAAACTTCTTGTGCTGGTCCAGGGTTCAGTCACCGCCAGCCACTATGCCATCCAGTTCAGAACCTTAGCGGCAGAATTGGATTGGTCTGAGGGGTCTTTAATCCCGGTGTTCTGGAAGGGTCTGGCTGGGCATATTAAAAATGCTCTATCTACCAGAGAGATTCCAACCTCCCTGGAGGAGTTAATCTCTCTCGCTAACCGAATACATTTGCACCATGCAGAACACAAGTTAGAGCTGGACGTCCCCAGACCTCAGTGTCGGTTGGCACCATCCTTCTCTAGACCCATTTCCAAACCCGCGACTCCCGACCCGGAGCCTGAGGCTATGGATATATCCCAGACTGAGTCTAGCCCCTCTCATTCCCGGCCTGCACATCTCTAGGAGTACCCCTTTAATAAGGGTTCCAAGCAGTCGGGAAAATGAGTGTGTCTAACCACCATTGGAGGAAGTGTGTTAGATTCTGGGGCTTCTTCCTCCAAATTATTGTATAAGGTGGCATTGTTCTTCGGAGCAACCAAGGTTACTGCCAAGGCGTGGGTGGATTCTGGTGCCGATGGCAATATTTTGTCATCTACGTTTGCCCTGAAGCATGCCATCCCTATAGAGTTACTGCCAAGACCAATGAACATTAGGGTAGTCAACGGTTCACTCCTTGACACACAAATCACCCACCAGTCGATTCCCCTCACCATGTCATTTCCTCAGGGTCGCCGGTAGGTTATCTCCTTTCTTATTATTCCCAGTGGATTAGATGAGGTGATATTGGGCCTTCCATGGTTACGTTGTCACACTCCACACATTGACTGGAGAACTGGGAGAATTTCTTCCTGGAGTGAGAATTGTGTGTCTCAGTGTATGGTTACAGTCACCTGGAGGGTAGTCTCTGACCCTTCTACCGATGTGGCCCCCGGCACAGATCCTCTGTCTGTCCCCGAAACCCAGGTCTTGTCAGATTATGTCAAAAAGAACCCTCGGGTAGACCTTTTGTCCCGATCCATGGATACGGCTGAGGACGATTCCGAGCCCATGCTCACCGTTCCTTTGGGAAGTATGCGGAGGGTGGCTCCAGTATCCTTAAACCAGGTTCCTTCGGGGAGGACGTTCATTCCCCCTAATCTAAAAAATGAGGTGCTCTCCTGGACACATGCCCCTAAGATCGGAGCTCATTTTTGGGTCAAACGTACCACAAAGTTCCTTCAACGGTCCTATTGGTGGCCCCGGTGGCGCCAGGACGTTAAGGAATATGTTCTTGCATGTGTCTCCTGTGCAAGAGATAATCATCCCGTCAAAGTCCGGCTGGTCTTCTCCACCTGTTACCCGTGACGGACTCCACAGATCAGACTCCGCTTCTTCTGAATAATGGCCAACATCCGCGCGTTCCGGTTCCTATGCCAGTTCCCTCTATGGAACCTGGTGTCAGAGATTTGGCTCTGGGGGCGTGGGAGGTTTGGGACCATACCCAGGATGCTATATTGGCCTCCAAGAATCGAATGAGAGAGTCGGCTGACACTCTTCGTCATCCTGCTCCCGTATTCTATCCGGGCGACAAAATGTGGCTCACAGCTCACAATACTAAAGAACGCGGGGAATCTGTTAAATTTGCCCCCCGCTTTATTGGTCCTTTCAAAATTTTGGCCCAAGTAAACCCTGTAATGTACTGTTTACAGTTACCACGACACCTGAGGACTCACGACACTTTCCATGTGTCGCTCCTTAAACCCATTCGCCTGACAAAACTCGCTGAACCCCAACCTGCTACAGACACCAGGGGTGATAATCTCGAGGTGCAGGCTATTATGGGGTCTAAGATGGTTCGTGAAAAAAAAGGTTACCCAGTACACTGGAGGGGACATGGATCTGAGGATCATCCCTGGGAACAATGAGCATCAAGTGGAGGGGAATGTTAGAAGGGGGGATAATGTTAAGCGTCGGGCGTTTGCTGGATATGAAACAGGTTCAGAACCATCAGTGGATTCTGTGGTCTCCCATTCCATTCCAGCCAGGGCTGATGCTGCTCAGCATCGTCGTCAATCCCAACGCCTAGCTCGTGCACAAGATGTACAGGTTGTCTATCAAGTCTTTGTTCCTAGCAACATGAAGGATAGGTTGCGGAGGGAAACAGGGCTGCTATCGCCTAAGTTCAGGATTCTCTGTACTGAGCATGCCCGTGACATGGCGGACTGTGATTTTTCGTTTCGGAGTCAGCTGATCCGGTGACCTGGCATCGCCTGATTGGTCGCGGGTGACGTCACAAATAGTACGACGGTGGGCAGGGCTTAATTTTTAAATAGCCCGCCCTCAAACATGGCAGCACGCTCTGATTATTGAGCAGTGATGGTGTTGTGTGGACACTTGGTCGTTTGGGCTCCACGTGTACTTTAGCTTGATTCAGGCAGGTTTAGCGGGGGATAGGCAGCCTTAGATGGAGGGAGGCAGATAGCTTTGTCTGACAGTCTGGCTCCGACAAAGGGGTCGCCATACACCCCAAGCAGTCTGCAGACGCCGTATTCCCGGTACTGCCTGTTAGCCACGTGGAGAGATACTCCTCAGTCCGGTAGCACGCCGGCTGGGAGCACTTATACGCCGGCGTGTATCACACACGCATCCTAGCACCTGCTGTGTAGTCCCTGTGCTGTAACTGGGCTACAGATACATTATTTATCGCACATCTCTCGTGCAGTTAACGGAGATAGTGCAAATTCCTATTCCCGTTCTGGTGTGCAGTAACACGGAAGGGATTGTTATTTAAGTTGGTTATTTTACCTTCTCACCCGGAAGGTGTTCGGCCGCAGTCCACCAGGCTGCATCGTGGACCCCGGGTTCGGTTGCTTTCCATTATTTAATAAAGTTGTTTGCAACCATCCCCTTAAAAGTGGGTAATAGAGAACTTTTGGCGATCAAATTGGCGTTCAAAGAATGGCAACATTGGTTGGAGGGGGCTGTCCATCCTATTACTGTTATTCCTGACCATAAGAACCTGTCATACCTTCAGTCAGCTAAACGTTTCAACACCAGGAAAGCCAGATGGTCCCTGTTTTTTAGTAGGTTCAATTTTGTTGTCACTTTTCGTCCAGGGGTCAAAAATGTAAAGGCTGATGCTTTGTCCCGGAGTTTCCCTGGTGGTAGTGACCAAGAGAACCCTACCCCGATATTACAGAAAGGGGTAGTCATTTTGGCACTGTTTCCTGAACTGGAGGGTGAGGTGTAGGAGGCTCAGGGGGACACCCCTGCCTTCTGCCCTTCAGGAAGGTTATTTGTACCATCTGATCTGCGCCGCAAAGTAATTAAGGAACATCATAACTCTGTGCTTGCTGGGCATCCAGGTGGTAAGGCAACCACAGACCTCCTCTCTCGTTGTTTTTGGTGGCTGGGGTTGCATCGGGATGTGATTGAACACATAGCTGCTTGTAGTATTTGCGCACGTTCTAAGGTTTCACATACCTGTCCGTCTGGTACTCTTCTTCCGCTACCTATCCCTAGTTGGCCATGGACACACTTATCCATGGATTTTATTACTGACCTACCGGTTTCTGCAGGCAAAACAGTGGTTTTGGTGGTAGTAGATAGTTTCAGTAAAATGGTTCATATCGTTGCATTGTCTGCACTTCCAATTGCCAAGACACTTGCTCAGGTGTTCATAAATGAGATTGTGAAGTTTCACAGGGTTCCCTCCGATGTGCTGTCAGATCGGGGGACACAGTTTGTTTCCAAGTTCTGGAAGGCATTCTGTTCTCAACTGGGGGTGCAGCTGCCCTTTTCCTCTACCTCAAACCCTCAGTCGAATGAACAGACCGAGCATGTCAATCAGAATTTGGAGACCTACATCAGGTGTTTTGTTTACAAAAATCAGGAGGATTGGGCATCCTACCTACTGCTGGCAGAATTTGACATTAATAATCATCGTCAAGAATCCACTGGCAGGTCATCGCTCTTCGGTGCATACAGTTATCACCCACAGTTTGGTACCTTTAGTCGGGGAGGAGCTTCAGGAGTTCCTGAGTAGGAATGGTTTGCTTCATTGCTCTCCTCGGTATGGCAGGGTGTTCTGAGCAATTTAAAGATCATGGGAGACAGGTATAAACGTATGGCTGACAAAAAATGCTTGCCAGGTCCGGACCTGAATGTGAATGACTTTGTGTGGTTGTCTACTAGGAATATTAGATTGAAAGTTCCTTCTTGGAAGCTGGGACCTAGGTTTATTGGTCCCTATAAAATACCCACAATCATTAACCCAGCAGCATTTTGTCTTGAGCTTCCTCAGGCCCTTAAGGTCCACAACGTTTTCCATAGGTCCTTACTCAAAAAGTATATGGAACTTCTTGAGCCCTCGCCTCTACCACCACCCCCAGTAATGGTTGAGGGTAATCTGGAGTTCCAGATTTTGAGGATTGTAGATTCTTGAATCCAATATCATTCTCTATAATACTTGGTGCACTGGAAAGGCTATGGTCCAGAGAAGAGGATGTGGGTTTCAGCATCAGAGGTGAACGCTCCCAGATTGGTTCGCTCATTCCACACCTCTTATCCTGAGAAACCCAGTCCTGAGTGTCCGGAAGCCACTTTTAGAGGGAGATGTACTGTCATGGGTGTGTCAGAGGTGACAGACAGTCACCCTGAAATTGGTTGCAGGAGATCTGTGCGTTTGGCATTACAGACATCTTCTTAGAGGCTGTCTCTAGGACCCAGAGGCTACCTCCCTCTGGCTAATTAACTCCCTGGCCTGAGTGTATAAATCCCTGGTGTGTTCTAGAGGGAGGTGCTGGCAATATTCATTATTCCTTGTGAAGGCTTAGGAAGAGCAGTACCTTTTCCTCTCTGGAGCTTGAGGATGTGTTGTGAATTTGTCTGGAGTCGTCTAAAGCTAAACACTTTCCCCTGTTTGTCCTTCCTTGTTGTCTATAGTGTTTAGTGGAGATCGACTAGTTCTCATCTCCTCCCTTCCCTAGCTTGAGCCACATGCCAGGGAAAGACAGGGCAAGGTACATGTGTGGCGATTGGTTAAGAACCAATACAGGGACGTTAGGGGAGACAGGATGACGCTAGATAAACCTAGTAGGTCTCCACTTTCCCCCCTTTCCCTGGAGCCTGGGCTCCCTTACCCTCTTCCCTTTGTGTTGCACTAAGTCTTTCCCACACCTTGCGTGACATATGCTTCACAGAAGGACAAAGATGATAATGTTATTAGTGGATTTAGCAGACCCCAGCTCACTTGATAACCCATTAGTCATCTCATGTTTGTGTCATGAGGCACCAATGTTAGCTGTTACGGATACGCACTGGCAATTGTGAAATCTAAAAGCCAGTGTCAGTGATTAATGAACCTATGTAAACCTTCTCAGTGATTGACAGAGTTTAAATGGCTAAACATCAGCCATTGAAGATGGCTGCTGTTACAGTAAGATGCCAACTGTGATTCACAGCTGGAATCTCCCAGGTATTGTGCACTTAACTCCATACACTGGCACCTGACACATTACATACTATTACATTACATGTTATGCATAGATATGAAGAAGTTTTAAGTACCTATTGTATGTAATGATGACCCATCCTTAGGTTTGGTCAATATCAGATTAGTGGGGGTCCAACACCAAGCATCCCCACTCCCCAGCTGTTTGCAGCTCCTGCTACTGCAGAATGTACACAGTAAAAGGAAAAGAAGGGAATCCGCCGTAAAGTCCAGAATGAGCACTGGTAACACGAAATATATACTTTATTAAACAAATCAGTGAACTAACAAAAGAGTGCACAACGATGCAGAGGGTGAAGGTCAATGCCGAAACGCGGGTCAAGGTGGGCACCACTTATCTTGGGGTCCTCTGATTCTTTTATTGCAGTGAGTACAGCTTGCATTATCATTTGACTACACTTTGTCCATTCATAATAATACTGTACACTGAATAAGTATGCATTTCTCATCAGTTATATGCCATAACCATATATATTTGTATGTACACACTGTATAACATAAATAACTTTGCATTAGGTTGGCATTATACCTGACTGTTATAAACATTTTTTATAACTTTTTACATAACTTGTTTATGCACCCCTGAATTGTTGTACACTCTTTTTCATTTTTTTTTTTTCACTTTCACAAGGTTAACAGGAAAAAATGAATCATACAATTTATTTTGCAATTTCTCCTGAGTACACTGATAGCCCATATGGTGTGGAAAACTACTGTTTTGGTGCACGGCTGGACTCTGAAGAAAAGGAGCACCGATTGGCTTTTAGAGTACAAAATTGACTGGAATAGATAGTGGATGCAATGTAGCGTTTGCAGAGCCCCTGATGTGCTTAAACAATGGAATCCCCCCATATGTGACCCCATTTTGGAAACTACAGTACACCACTGAAGGAACTTATTTAGAGGTGTGCTGAGCACCTTCAACCAATAGGGGCTTTACAGAATTTTATATGGTTGAGCAATGAAAATGACAAAAATACATTTTTCCCTCAAAAATGTTGCTTCAGCCCTAAATTTTTATTTTCACAAGGGGATCAGAAGAAAATGAACCATTCAAGTTGTTTTGCAATTTCTCCTGAGTACATTGATACCCCATATGCGACATAAAACTGATTGGCACACGGCAAGGCTTGGAAGGGAAGGAGCGCCAATTGAATTCTGGAGCACAATTTTGACTGGATTAGATTGCAGATGCCATGTCACATTTGAAGAGCCCCTGACATGCCAAAGCAGCAGAAATCCCAACAAGTGACACTATTTTGGAAGCTACACCTGTTGAGTAATTCATTTAGGGGTGTATTGAGCATTTTTAAGCCTCAGGTGATTCACAGAATTGTATAACATTGGGCTGAGTCAATGGAAAATTACAAATTTTTCCACAAAAAGGTTGCTTTGGTCCTAAGTTTTTAATTTTCAAAAGAGATAATAGGAGAAATGGAACATTAACATTTGTTAATTAATTTCTTCTGAATATATCAATACCCCATATGTGGTCCAAAACTTCTTTTGAGGCACAGTGCAAAGCTCAGAAGTGAAGATATTGGAGTTCAGATGTGGCTAGAAAGGTTTGAGGGCGCGAGAACAGAGGAACCCACATAATTGACCCCATTACAAACTACACCCACAAATGAATTCATCTAGTGGTGCAGTGAGCATGTTGACACCACATGTGCCTCACAGAATTTTATACCATTGAGCGGTGTGAAAAGAAAAAATTAATTTTTACCACAAAAATGTTGTTTTAACTAGAGATGAGCGTTGTTCTACTCGAACTGTTCGCCAATCTCAAATTCGAGCTGTTTTGGGCGGTGTTCAAGCCGTTCGGCGAACACGAACGATTTGAGAAAAATTCGGCTGTTCGAGGTTATGTTCGATAACTGTTCGTGCACCAAAATCATAACTGGATTTTTTCTCAGTAATGATGAAAATTAATGTTAATACGCAGTTTGAGTGTACAGCGGAGTGGGGGGAGGGGCAGGGGATGGATCTCTGCAGGAATAATGAAGATCTCCATTTTTTTTTCTCTTTCCCGCATTTGCAGTGGGGAGGTGCAGTCTGTCAGCCTATCAGCAGCGCACACACGGAGCGAACTGCTGTTTTTCACACAAGCAAGGGCATGTGTCATTGGCAGTGTATGTCACATGTCCTTGCCCTATAAGACCAAGCCATTTTCCCCGTCGCCACCATATTCTCACTGCTGCAGCTGCGTGTTAGACGGCACCGCTGTTGCTGTGTGCGCTATACCTTGTTAATTTCAAGCCAATTTTCGCACAAATCTACAGATAGCTTGGGAGTAGGGAATAGTTGTGATTGCAGTCCTTTTAAGGACTAGGTTACAGCGTTTCCTACGACTTTTATTAGGCAGGTCTGTGCTCTTAAATAGATAGATTGTGGGAGTAAAGACTAATTGTAATTGCAGTCCTTTTCAGGACTAGGTTACATCAGTTCCTATCAGTTTTTGCCAGGCAGGTCTGTGCCAGTGCTGTGCAAGTTTTTTTCACAGCATTTGGCTGAATCTAGCAAAGCTAATCCTTTTTGGCCTATTGCAGAGTGTGTTAGTCAGTGGAGCAGCCTATCTGTGTTGCAAGATATACCACCTGTGTATAGAATACCAATTTTTTTACTGCACCTAGTGAAGTAAAATCTTTTGGGCATAGCATCATTCTATTAGTCCATCTATACTGACCTCCATCAGGTTGCAAATTGAATATAATTTTTTTCTGCATCTAGCTCTGAAAAAATATTTGGGCTTCTAGCAGTGTGTGGGACTTGTTCTATTAGTCCATCTATACTGACCTCCATCAGGTTGCAAACTGAATATAATTTTTTTCTGCATCTAGCTCTGAAAAAATATTTGGCCTTCTAGCAGTGTGTGGGACTTTCTCTATTAGTCCATCTATACTGACCTCCATCAGGTTGCAAATTAAAAATAATTTTTATCTGCATCTACCTCTGAAAAAATATTTGGGCTTCTAGCTGTGTGTGGGACTTGTTCTATTAGTCTATCTATGCTGACCTCCATCAGGTTGCAAACTGAATATAATTTTTTTCTGCATCTAGCCCTGAAAAAATATTTGGCCTTCTAGCAGTGTGTGGGACTTTCTCTATTAGTCCATCTATACTGACCTCCATCAGGTTGCAAATTAAAAATAATTTTTATCTGCATCTAGCTCTGAAAATACATTTGGCCTTCTAGCAGTGTGTGGGACTTTCTCTATTAGTCCATCTATACTGACCTCCATCAGGTTGCAAATTAAAAATAATTTTTATCTGCATCTAGCTCTGAAAAAATATTTGGCCTTCTAGCAGTGTGTGGGACTTTCTCTATTAGTCCATCTATACTGACCTCCATCAGGTTGCAAATTAAAAATAATTTTTTTTCTGCATCTACCTCTGAAAAAATATTGGGCTTCTAGCTGTGTGTGGGACTTGTTCTATTAATCCATCTATACAGACCTCCATCAGGTTGCAAACTGAATATAATTTTTTTCTGCATCTACCTCTGAAAAAATATTTGGGTTTCTAGCTGTGTGTGGGACTTGTTCTATTAGTCCATCTATACTAACCTCCATCAGGTTGCAAACTGAATATAATTTTTTTCTGCATCTAGCTCTGAAAAAATATTTGGCCTTCTAGCAGTGTGTGGGACTTGTTCTATTAGTCCACCTATACTGACCTCCATCAGGTTGCAAATTCAAAATAATTTTTTGTCTGCATCTAGCTCTGAAAAAATATTTGGCCTTCTAGCAGTGTGTGGGACTTTCTCTATTAGTCCATCTATACTGACCTCCATCAGGTTGCAAACTGAATATATTTTTTTTCTGCATCTACCTCTGAAAAAATATTTGGGCTTCTAGCTGTGTGTGGGACTTGTTCTATTAGTCCATCTATACTGACCTCCATCAGGTTGCAAATCGAATATAATTTTTTTCTGCATCTAACCCAGCCAATAGTTTGGGCCTAATACCACAGTTTGGCCACTCAGCTCTGCTCGGTTCCCATCCATTGTTTTTTTGTGCAAACAACTCCAGAGTTGTGAATTAGTTAACCACCAAAATGAGTGGAAAAAGGCCTGCTGCTGGTGGAAAGGGGAATAGGCGTGTTGGGAAGGGGAAAAAAGGTTGTGTCCGTGGGGTAGGTGTTAAAGCAACAGTAACATCTGCAGAAGAAAGACCATCTTCCAGCCAAACTAAAATGTCTACTTCTTTTAGCGGACAATGTGATAAGATCCCTTTCTTACGGCCACGCCAATCGCTACAAATTCCAGATGAGGCACAAAAACAGCAGGTGCTTCAACGGATATCAAGTGCTCCTTTAAGTGGGCTCTCCTCCACATCAACTTCAACATCACAAATACTCCAGTCCTCAAAGGTGTCACCCCAATCGCACTTGCTTCCTCACAGCTCCCAAATCTCCAGCTGCCCGTCTGAGTATGATGTAGAACAGATGGTTGAGTCTGCAGAGCTGTTTACTCATATTATAGCCTGGGAATCAGAGGTCGACTCCAGCGCTTCTGTGAATCCAGACGAGGAAATGATCTGCACTGATGCCCAGAATCTTTATGAGTCAGATCCAGGACCAGACGCAGAAGGTTCTGACCATAATGTAGACCCTCATTCCCAAACTGTAACTCCTGTTGGTGGAGACAATGAGGAAGACGATGATGAGACTCAAATACCTGATTGGAGCGACAACTTTAGTTTTTTGTCAGGGCAGGAACAGGTTGGCTCTGAGGACGACGGGTATGATAACGCACAGGGTGATGATGATGAGGTTGGAGATCCCACTTACTGTCAACCCACAGTCAGCCAAGAGATGAGGTCTGCAGAGGAGGTGGAGGAAGATGCTAGTGACGACGAGGTCAGGTTGCGCCTTCCTGGACAGAGACGTAGTACTGGATGCACGTCAACAACTGCATCCTCAAACACAACTCTGCCTCTCACCACAAGTCGTGGTGGCTCTTCAGGTCGCATTGGTGCTAAGCCTTGCATAGCCTGGGCATTTTTTCAGATCGATAAAGATGACCCAACTCGTGTTATCTGTAACATTTGTCAGCAAAAGCTAAGTAGAGGCCAAAAAATACATAGTTTGAGTACTTCATGCATGAACCGGCACATGGACATGAAGCATAAGTTGCAGTGGGAAGCTCAGTGTGCTACAATGCGGCCTAGCCGGCCGGGCCAACCACCGTCTGCCATATCTTGTGCATCCGCGGCCTCTTCATCCTCTGTGACTGGGGGGACAGCAGTCACACCTGTTTTGGGGCGCAGACCTGCCACCTCTTTACCCGCAACAGCCTAGCGTGATTGGCAGGTCATCATTTTCTTTGGAGTTGGTAACACCAGCTGGTGTTGAGCGCTGTCCGACATCGATAGCACCACCTTTGGATCAAGGCAACCTAACATGTCCGCCTGCATCTTCCTCACAGACCGGCAGTTTGCCGGGGACACCCTTATCAACCCCGTCTAAGCACAATAGCCAGCCCTCGGTCCCTCAGATGTGGACAAGTAAAAGACCATTTCCTCCTAGCCATGAGAAAGCTAAGAGGTTGAATTTCACCATCTGCAAGCTCTTGGCTACAGAAATGCTGCCTTTCCGCCTGGTGGACACAGAGGATTTTCGAGACCTTATGTCCGTCGCAGTGCCCCAGTACCAGATGCGCAGTCGGCACTACTTCTCAAAGAAAGGTGTGCCTGCGCTCCACCAGCATGTCGCACACAACATCACCGCTTCTTTGAGAAACTCTGTGTGTGACAGGGTGCATTTCACCACAGACACTTGGACGAGTAGGCATGGACAGGGGCGTTACATGTCGCTGACTGGGCACTGGGTAACTATGGTGACAGCAGGACAAGGGGCTGCTGTCCAAGTCTTGCCGTCCCCACGAGTTGTGCGTCAATCCTCTTTATGTCAAAGTTCCTCCACTGCTTCTGCCTCCTCAACCTCCTCTCGGTCTTCCACCTGCACCCAAAGCCTGTCTGGTCATGCCACAAGCTTTCTAACTGCGCAGAAGGGATCCTGCACACCTCCTTACTATGCTGGCAGTAGGGCTCAACGTCATCAGGCAGTTTTTACTTTGAAATGTCTGGGAAATGTGAGTCACACAGCTGAGGAGTTGTGGTCAGCTCTGGAGAACCAATTTCATGAATGGTTGTCTCCACATGACCTGAAACCAGGGAAGGCCATGTGCGACAATGCTGCAAACCTGGGTGCGGCCCTTCGCCGGGGCAATTTCACACACGTGCCTTGTATGGCTCACGTGTTGAACCTGGTTGTCCAGCAATTTTTAGCCCACTATCCCAGACTAGATGGCCTTCTGCAGAGGGCACGGTTGCTGTGTGCTCACTTCCGCCGTTCGCATCCCGCAGCTCAGCGACTTACATCTCTACAGAAGTCGTTGGGCCTGCCACTTCACCGGCTAAAATACGATGTGCCTACCCGGTGGAATTCAACTCTGCACATGTTGCAGCGACTGTGGCAGCACCGACAAGCCCTGGTGCAATACGTTCTGACGTATAGCCTGGGCCAACGAGATCCAGAGGTGGGGCAAATCACGCTGGAGGAGTGGTCTCAGATCAGGGACCGATGCACCCTTCTGCACAGTTTTGAAATGGCGACGAAGATATTTAGTGCTGACGATGCCATTATCAGCATGACTATTCCGGTGATTTACATGCTGGAGCACATGTTAAACAGAATTCGGAGTCAGGTGGTGGCACAAGAGGAGGTGGAGGAAGTAGAGGAGGAGGAGTTGTATGCGGAAGGGCTAACACCTGCAAGGTCCAGACGGTCGGCAGCACCAAGGCGGCAGGCATGTGAGGGTGGGGGAGATGGTTTTACCAGGGCGCATGGTAGCAGCCAAACTAGTGAGGAAGGTGCAGGAGCCCAGGAAGAAGTGGAGGACGAACTGATGGAAGACTCATCAGATGAGGGAGACCTTAATCATATTTCTGTTGTGCGAGATTGGGGGGAGAGGAAAGAGGAAGGAAGCATGATTGTTACCTCGCCACCAACACAACAGGGACTTGGTGCTCCTTGATGCGCAACACACATGAGTGCCTTCTTGCTGCACTACCTGCAACATGACCCTCGAATTGTGAGAATTAGAAATAATCCTGACTACTGGGTTGCCACACTGTTAGATCCCCGGTACAAAAGTATATTTGCAGAAATTATTCCTGCCATAGAAAGGGATGCACGCATGCAGGAGTATCAGCAGAGACTGTTGCAGAATCTTACATGTGCTTTTCCACAAAACACCAGTGGTGCACGTAGTGAATCTCACAGTTCCAACTTGCCAACCGTGGGACCGTCAAGTGTTCAGCACTCAAACCGTAACAGAACCACAGTATCTGCTGGTAGCATCAATTTTGCAGAATCATTTCACCACTTTTTTAGCCCATCCTTTGCAAGGCCACAGGAGACAAGAAGTCTGACACATAGTCAACGCCTAGAGACGATGGTACAGGAGTATCTCCAAGTAAACATTGAAGCCATTGAAGTCACTGGACCCTTGCTCTTTTTGGGCTTCCAATCTGGATAAATGGCCGGAGCTAGCCACTTACGCCTTGGAGATCTTGTCATGCCCCGCAGCCAGCGTTCTGTCTGAACATGTGTTCAGCGCTGCTGGTGGTGTGCTGACAGATAAGCGCACGCGGCTCTCCACTGATAATGTAGACAGACTCACGTTCATAAAGATGAACAAATCATGGATCCGAAACGACTTTTCTACCCCTGTGTCATCCTGGGGAGAGTAAAAGCTTGATGATTGGTTAAAATCACCCTACCAACCGTTTTAAGCTTTCAAATTACTAATCATGTTTATCTGTATCTTGGCTGGAAAATAATTTGGGCTTTGTAGCAGTGTGCAGCACTGATTCTATTAGGCCATCTATAATAATCTCCACCAGATTTAAAATTACTAATCATGTTTATCTGTATCTTGGCTGGAAAATAATTTGGGCTTTGTAGCAGTGTGCAGCACTCATCCTATTAGGCCATCTATACTAAGCTCCACCAGATTTAAAATTAATAATAATTTTTAGCTGCATCTAGCCCGGAAAATAATTTTGGGGCTCCGAGATGCGCAAGACACATAAGTGCCTTCTTGCTGCACTACGTGCAACATGACCCTCGTATTGTCAGAATTCGAAGTAATCATGACTACTGGGTTGCCACACTCTTAGATCCCCCAAACTTTTCGATCAACCTTTTCATTTTAATAAAGACCAAAAAAATTGTCATTTTTGAAATTATAAGCATTAGCAGGTTATTAGAAACTGAAATCAAACAGTTTTCAACTCAAAACTTTATTCTAGGTGATGTTACATTTTCACATAGGACCCCTTGTTCGAAATGAGCTTCTGAACTCTCTCGTCCATTGAATTTGTCAGGTTTTGGATGGTTTCTGCTTCAATTGTTTTGCATGAGGACAGAATACCCTCCCAGAGCTGTTGCTTAGATGTGAACTGCCTCCCGCCATCATAGACACTCCTTTTGATGATGCTCCAGAGGTTCTGAATGGGGTAGAGGTCAGGGGAGCATGGGGGTCACACCATAAGTTTGTCCCCTTTTATGCCCATATCAGCCAGAGATGCAGATGTTTTATGTGCAGCATGAGAAGGTGCTTTATCATGCAAAAAAATGATCTTGCTGTGAAATACACGGTTCTTCTTCTTGAACCATGGCAGGAAGAGCTGTTTGAGAAAATCCACATACATTATGGAATTCATCTTTAGCGCCTTCAGGGATCCTAAAGGGGCTGACAATCTCTCTCCCCATGATTCCAGCCCAAAACATTACTCCACCTCCTCCTTGTTGGCGCTGTAGCCGTGTTTGCATGGGGTGTCCATCAACCAGCCATCCTCCACTCCATCCATCTGGACCATCGAGCGCTGCACGGCACTCATCCGTGAACAAAACAGTTTTGAAATCAGTCTTCATGTAATGTTTAGCCCACTGGAGCCGTTTCTGCTTGTGTGAAGTGGATAGAGGAGGTCGACAGGATGGCGTATGCACAGCTGCAAACCTCTGAAGGACCCTGCATCTTGTTGTACGGGGGACATTGGAGGCACCAGCAGCTTCAAAAACTTGTCTGCTGCTATGACAAGGCTTTTTTGCCGCTGCTCTTTTAACCTGACGTAATTGCCTGTAGGAAAGAGTCCTCAATTTTCCCTTATCAGCACGCACACGTGTGTACTGTGAATCAGCTACATACTTCTTGATTGCCAAGACACTTCATCCTGATCATCGCGCAATGTTGATTGTAGTCATGCCTTGACCTAAACACTCCACAATTTGTTGCTTCTCAGCAGCCGACACATCCTTTTTCTTTCCCATTTTGGCAGAAAATGTAGGCTGCTTAACAATGTGAGACAGCCTTCTTAAGTAGTCTTGCCTTTCATTGGACACACCTGCCAAACTAATTAGCACAGGTGTCTGCAATTGCTTACAGTGATATAAAGAGCCCTGACACACATCACCATCAATGAGTTTAACTGACAAACAAACAAATTCTTCCCTTATCACTCCTAAACACTTTTTGCATAATAATTTGGAACACAGTGTACATGTGCTTTTCCACAAAACACCAGTGGTTCACGTAGTGAATCTTACAGTTCTAACTTGCCAACCGTGGTCTGTATGGAGTTGTTCAATAAAGGGCCCAAAATTAAGATAACATAGATGGGAGAGGTCTCTATGAATAGGAATTCCTAAGTATTTGATACCCTGTGAGGGCCAGGCAAAGGGAAAGTTGGACTGGATGGAATCCTATATGGATTTGGGGAGGGAGACATCGAGGGCCTCAGACTTCGCTGCATTGATTTTAAAATTTGACCATGTAACAAAGTGATCTATTTCAGCCATAACAGCATGGATGGATATATGTGATTGAGTGATATATACTAGGACATCATCAGAAAATAGAGAGCACTTGTACTCGGTGCCTCCCACCTCAATCCACCTAATATTGGGGTTATGGCGAATTGATGAGAGCAGGTGCTCCGTCACTAGGATGTATAAGAGAGGGGACAGAGGACATCCCTGCCTTGTCCCATTGGTGATTGTGAAAGGTGATGAAAATGTTCTGATGCACCCCTGGGCCTTGGGACACCCGGAGCCGGACCCTTTTTGGTGGATGCTGGTGGTTGTAGTCTTCGTGGCGGCGACCCGGTTCCGTGGCCAGGGTGGTCAAACCAGTGGCGGAACTATTTATGTGATTTTGATGTTTAAATGTCCGACTACGCCACCCGTGGATTGCGGTCAGAGTGAACCGCCGCTGCAGGGCAGACCGCTGAGGCTGGTGTTGTGGGTGCAGCAGAGCGTAGCATAACTCCCCACGGGAGGAGTATAACCTCAGGGCAGTGTATGCGGAGGATGGGGGTGATTGTGCAGGGCAGCAGCAGTCATGACACGGAGTCAGTGACGCAGTCCAGGGCCTTTACTCACAGTTCTTTTAATCCAGACCACGTCTGCAGGTAACGGCTGCCCACGTCGTACTGTGCTCACCAGGTGAGGGGCTCAGACAACTCCCAGATAACTTTGGAGCGCTTCACAGGACCCCCTTTGTGTGTCCTTTGTCTGGCCTTTCTTACCAACCCTTCTGTCCGGCTGCCTCGGGCCTCCTCTTGGTAAACTTGGCGCCAGTTTCCCTGAACCTATGTGGTGCCTTCCGAGCGGGTGTAGCGAGGGGCTGCGCCACATAAAATGTCACAGCCTCCGGTTTCTAGCTGAGGGTCGTTTCCCGCCTCCACTAGTTTCGGGGACCGGTCTCCCCCTTTGGCCTGACCCCTCCACGCAGGTGGATTCGGGCGTGCGGTGGCGACTCGCCCGTCCGCACCCCTGGGATCCCTTCATTCCTCGTTCCTGGAGCCTTCTCCGCTCCTCTTCCTTCCTTCTCCCTCTTCCAGGCCTGGGCCTCTGTTACTAGGCCCGCCTCCGGAGCAGAGCTCATGCAGAGCCCCTGCTCCCTGCCACTTCTGCTCAGACTTCTCTGCACTGAACTAAGATGGTGCCCACCTTTTATACTCCCTTCTCAATGCACCCAGGAACTGCTTCCTCCCTGCTCCTGTACTACAGGGTTCCCCTTCCTCAGTGTTCCCTCCCCCCACTCCAGCCAGGGACAGGGACTGTCGTGCCCATCTCAGAGGCATATTGGTCGCCCTGCCCCACGGCAATGTGGTGTAATGCATGCAGGTGTCGGGTCCTGATCCACACTCCATCCTTACCTGAGAGTGAGATTTCACACCTCTGGGTGAGGTGCAATACCTCTGTAGCAACCGAGCCCTCAGGGTGCTACAGTTCCATTTATCTTCAGCCTAGGTGACGTATTGTGATACAGGGCCGTGATTTTGGCTATAAAAGGGTCCCCTAGACCCCTATCCCAAGCTTTTTAAGAGAATCATATATGGCGTGCCAGGAGACTCTATGGAATGCTTTCTCAGCATCCAACGAGAGTATCTAATTACAAATTTTTAACTGCATCTAGCCCAGGAAATACTTTGTGCCTAGTAGCAGTGTCTGCTAGTCAGCGGATTATCCCGGCTGGTAAGCAAGCTACACCACCTGTAGTTTGGACACTTCATTTTTTCAAAGGAAATGCTTCGGGACCACGGGATACTCAGTGAAGAGCATCAGGAGGCACCCCAAGGCATAGGGGCTGGGACTGGCAGTAGGATGCCTTGCGGTGGACAGCCGAGCTCGATCCTTATAAAAGCTTTTTAACTGCAGCAGCTTTAGTGGACGCTACTGGAGCTGGAATTACGCGGCTGCTGGCATGAGACTTGCCCTCCAATAGATCCTTGTAAATGGATTTAAAGTGTATTCATTCAAATTAGAGAGACAATTTAAATTAAAAAGCTTTGAGCTGCCTCCACCACAGGGGGGCTCGCTCGACCCACCAGCGGACAGGCACCAGTATTGGGAGAGGGGGGCTGGCCGTCAGGGTTCACCGCGGCTCTGGCACAAACCCGGCGACACGGAGGTGGCACGGGCAGGAGCGGACTGAACGTGTCGGCTTCTCACTTTTTGGATTTTAGAAGGGCATGACATGCCTATATCTGTGTCTCCCCCTCCTTTAACTCCTCCACCTCTTTTCTTTTCGCATGACTATATGTACTTGTCACTTTTCCATGTGTTAGTTGTGTCTTCTGAGCAGTTTGTCAGCTTTTGGACACCTTTGAAGGTGTTTTCTATGTGTTTCTATGTGTTTTTGTTTGCCTGCCATTGGTTTTAACGGTGTTCGAAGGTGTTCGACGAACAGTTCGACGAACAGTTCGGTGAACACACGGGTGTTCGACGAACCGAACCGAACTCGAACACTACGGGGGTGGCTCAACACTAGTTTTAACCTTAAATGTTTAATTTCTATAAAGGCTAATGGGACAAAAATGAACCTCACAGTTTGTTGTTCAATTTGTCCTGAGTGCGCCAATACCCTACATGTATTCAGGAAATACTTTTCAGGCACAGTGCAAAGCTTAGAAGAGAATTAGTGCCATATTATAGTGCAGATTTTACTTTTATGGTTTGTGGTTGCCATGATCCATTGGAAGAGAACCTGAGGTGCCAGAACAGCAGAACCCCCATTAAGTGACCCCTTTTTACAAACTACACTCTTGATGAATTGATTTAAGGGTGCAGTGATCATATTGATACCATGGGTGTATCACAGAATTTTATGCCTTTTGGGCAGTGATGAAAAAATAATTTCATTTTTACCACAAAAAAATTATTTTAGCTCTAGGGTCTACATTTTTTTTCACAGGGAAATGAGTAAAAATGGCACCAAAATTTGTCACACAATTTTTGCAAAATGTGGAAATGCCCTATATGTGGCTGCACAGTACTGCTTAGAGGCATGGCGAGACTCGGGAAGGACAGAGCACTATTTGACTCATGGAGCACAGATTTTCCTAGAATAGTTTGCCGACTCCATATCACCCCTAAGTGTTGGAAAAGCAGAATCCCCCCCCAAGTGACCCCATTTTGAAAATTATACCCTTTTGGGAATTTATTTACAGGTGTAGTAATGATTTTACTCCATGTGTGTTTTCCAGAAACAAGCAGCAGTGGATGTTGCTGAGTGAAAAATGCAAATCTTGTATTGTTGTGCCCATAGGTTGTAGTGCCCAGTACATTGTAGTGGCCAGTTAATTATGCCCAGCTCATGCTTCTGAAGACCAGTAAATTAAGTGGGCTCCCATTGCTACAGAAAAGCCAAAGATGTGTATTTGGGAGCACAGAATTCACTGAATTTCTTTTGGGGGCAGCCATTTCACTTTTCCAAAGCCTCTGTGTTATAAGTAATGTGGAACCCCCTTATATTTCCGTTAACAGATGACAGACCTGAGTGGGAACTTGCTTTTTTTGTGGATCTTCTATTGGGAACATTTTATATAACATTTTGGATCACATTTATCCTGTTCTCTACGATGAGCATTTACATTGGGGTTTCCATCTAAATCTTCAAATGTTGTGATTCAGATGAAACACCTGACAGATCCAATCACTATAATGAGGCAGCGTTACTCTAGACTCCATCTGGTCTCTGTTCAGTGGTGTCATTATTTTCAGAATTGCACAAAACTGTGGCCCAACAGTGATTTTACGTTTAAAAGAACGGACACCTCTGGATCATAGGCCAGACAGTGTCCACAGTGTCTCCATCTGCCTCATTATAGGTAATCTTCTGCCGGGGATCCCGTCTGAATCACATATTTCAGTAGATTACATGAAAATCCCGGTGTAAGCGCTCTGAGTAGAGCAAAGGATAAATGTGAGCCGAGCCTTACTGCGATTTTTGGGAGACAGAATGAACAAATCAACAGCAGGTCAAGAATTTATTTTATTTTTTTTTTTTGCTGTTCCTCATGCGGTATGCGTGATTGGACGACTTTATTCTTCTTGTTGGTGTGATTAAAGCGACACCAGATTTATATTGTATTTTTTCTATGTTTGGCTGCTATCAAACATTAAAAGACTCTTTTTTTAAAAAAAAACAACAAGTTTTTGCATCGCCATATTTTGAGAGCTATAATTTTTCCATATTTCTGCTAACAGAGTTATGTGAGGGCTTTTTTTTTGCGGGATGAGTTGGTTTTTATTTGTACCATTTTTGGACACATAACATTTGATTTTGGGAGGCAGAATGAACAAAAACCAGCAATTTAGGAATTGCTTTTTGTTTTCTTCTCAATGCTGTTCCGTGTGTGGTAAAATTGATAAGATAGCTTTATTCTTCAGGTCTGGCTGATTACAGTGATACCACATTTATATTGTTTTTTTATGTTTTGTCGCTTTTACACAATAAAAACTATTTTATAGAAAAAATAATTGTTTTTGCATCGCTGTATTTTGAGAGCTATAGGTTTTATACTTTTCCACGGTGGCTTCCATGGTGGCTTGTTTTTTGTGGGAAAAGATGGCGTTTTCGGCTATATACCATATACAGATGAATTGCAGAGCATAAGATCAGCAATATGACAGTTTGAAGATGATGTCCCATCCTGGGACAAGGTAAGAAAGTAAAAAAAAACTTAATAAAAATTATAAAAAAAAATTTTTTAAAAATCACAAAAAAAAATGAATGCAATAAATATATTTATCTGTGCAAAAAAATAAACAAAAAAAGTACACATACAGTGGGGAAAAAAAGTATTTAGTCAGCCACCAATTGTGCAAGTTCTCCTACTTAAAAAGATGAGAGAGGCCTGTAATTTACATCATAGGTAGACCCTAATTATGAGATATAAAATGATAAAACAAATCCTGAAAATCAAATTGTCTGATCTGGAAAGAATTTTTTATCAAATTTTGGTGGAAAATAGGTATTTGGTCAATTACAAAAGTTCATCTCAATACTTTGCTATATATCCTTTGTTGGCAATGACAGAGGTCAAACTTTTTCTGTAAGTCATCACAAGGTTGGCACACACTGTTGCTGGTATGTTGGCCCATTCCTCCATGCAGATCTCCTCTAGAGCAGTGATGTTTTTGGGCTGTTGCTGTTTTTTGTTCATTCTGCCTCCCAAAAAATGGAGTAGAAAGCAATCAAAAGATGTAATTTTCCCGAAAATGGTACCAATAAAAACTTCAACTTGTCCCACAATTAACAAGCCAGAAATATGGAAAAATTATAGCTCTCAAAATATGGCGATGCAAAAACTTGTTTTTACAATAAAAAGTGTCTTTTAGTGTGTGACTGCTGCAAATCATAATAACCCGATAAAAATCTTGTATCGCTGTAATCGCACCAACCCGAAGTATAAAATCACCTAATCACTTATACTGCATGAGGAATGGCATAAAAAATAAATAAAATCAATTCTTCACCTTCTGTGTATTTATTCATTCTGCCTCCCAAAGATCGCAGTAAGAGTCAGCTCAGATTTATCCTGTTCGCTACAGTGAGTGCTTACACTGGGGTTTCCATGTAAATCTCTGAAATACATGATTCAGACTGAAACCCTGGTGAAAGATTCCCTATGATGAGGCAGATGGAGGCAATGTAGACACTGTCTGGCCTATGATCCAGCGGTGTCCAGCTTTTTTTTAGGCGTGCATAAAAGTGCCATCGGCCACAGTTTTGTGCACTTCTGAAAAGAAGGACAATGCTGAACAGAGGCCAGACAGAGGCCAGAGTGCCTCAATATAGTGAATGAATCTCTCGGGGGTTTCAACTGAATCACATCATTCAGAAATTTAGATGGAAACCCCAATATAAGTGCTCAGCATAGAGCGCAGGATAAATGAGATCCGAAATGTTATGTAAAATGTTCCCAATAAAAGCTTGAACTCCATTCACAAAAAAGCAAGGTCCATTATCTGTTAAAGGAAATATAGGGAGCTTCCAAAATGCTACCTTGCCCCGCAAAAGAAGTCCAGTGAATTCTGCGCTCCCAAATCCAAATGCCGTGCGCCAAACAGTGTTTTTCCCCAACATATTGTGTATCAATGCTCTCAGGAGAAATTGAACAACACTTTTTGGGGTCCATTTTCTCCTGTTACCCTTGTGAAAGTAAAAAAATGGGTCTAAAGTAAAATTTTTGTGAAAAAAAGTTAAATGTTTATTTTTTCCTTCCACATTCCTTAATAACTGTGAAGCACACTTGTGCAGTCTTCTGTGTCATAAAAATCAATCAATGAGGCCACACGGCAGCCAGGTTAACTATAACACCACATAACTGACCATGACTTTTTTTTACTCTTTCTTTCATTGCTCTTGTAGACTTTCTTTTTAAGCTTAGACAACCCTCACAGTCCTAATCACTTTAACAACAGCCTGCAAAAATCTCTGCAGGCTGTCCCTTCCTGCAGTTAAAGGGTTATTCTTCAAAGATGGATATTGTCAGATAGTGCTTGTAAAATCAAGCACTTTTTCAATTTACTGTTTATTAAAACTTATAGCCATTCTTGAAATATTAACACTTTACTTTTTTTGTTTACAGCCCGTTGCTTTGAAAACCGACCACTGCTGCTCTTTAGCTTCTAAGCACTGCACCAAATCTGGCGGGGATTAAGAGTAAACAGCGTTCTTCATCAATTTTGGACAGCTTCAAAACTGTGCTTGTTAGCTAAATAGAAAAGTGTTTGTGAGAATTATGCATATTCTGCCTTTTGTCAGCAATGATCAGCCTCAAAAGCCATAAAAGTAAAGTGCTAATATCTCATAAATGGCTGAAAATGTTAATAAGCAGGAAATTACTAAATTGCTTGTATTTACAATAGTGTTCACAAATACCCATTTATGAAGATGAGAATAACCTTTTAAGGCTACTATAGTCAGTGACAATTCTGGTCAGCTCAACATCTGCTTCAAAGTGGCATCATCCAGGTTGCTCATGGGCCCCAGCTGTTATGTTCTGCTACCAGAGCTAAGGAAAGAGAGGAGATCTGTCCCTACGATAGAACTCAGCTTGATCCCTACGATGTAACAGGGAACCTGATCCTGCGATCAGACCTGCTAAAGTCCTCAGCTAGTCTGTACGGAGACCTATAGATGTGGGGAAGGAATCCCTACAAGTACTAGGGACTGGGAGCAAAATGGACACCTCCTAACAGAAATAGTAGCAGACAGACGAACAAACAAAATATATAGAACACAGAGGTCCGAAGACCAAGCAAACTAACAGAGTTAGATACTGAGCACAGGCTAGCTAAAGAGTAGTAATACAATGAAGTCCAGCAAAGCCAGAAGGGCGGAGCAGGACTAAATAGGCCAACAAGGTCATGTGACCAGCAATAGAAAAAACCTAAGAGCAAGGTTCTAACAGTACCCCCCCTTCTAAGAGGATCCTCCGGATCCCCTAGGACCAGGCTTATCAGGAAATCTCCTGTGAAACGCTCTGATAAGTCTGGACGCGGAAACATCATCCGACCTCACCCATGAGTTATCCTCGGGTCCGAAACCTTTCCAGGCCACGAGATACTGCAAACTACCTCTATACCGTCTAGAATTAAGGATGCGAGAAATTTCATATTACCCGTCCTCCACCACCGGAGGAACAGAGGCAGAGGCATCACAATCCGACATAACAGCTTTTTTCAACAGAGAGACATGAAACACCGGATTAATTCTCCAGGAGGTAGGAACCTCCAACCTAACAGCAGATTGGTTGACAACCTGAAGCACCTTAAAGGGCCCTACAAACTTGGGACCCAATTTCTTAGAAGGAATCCTCAACCGCAGATTCCTAGAGGACAACCAAACCATGTCACCAACAGCGAACAAAACCTCCTGTCGTTTCCTATCAAAGTAGTCTTTAGATTTTCTGTTAGCCTCCTGAAGATTACCACGCACATCCGTCCAAACTCTCTCCAAATCGCCGGAAAAATTCTCCTCCTCAGGCACGGCAGATACCAACTTGGAGAATGACCCAAACGACGGATGTCTCCCAGAACAACAAAAAAAAGGCGAACAACCAGCAGAAGAAGATGTATGATTGTTCAGAGCAAATTCAGCAAGTGGCAGAAACTCAGACCACCCCTCTTGATTGTCTGCCACAAAACAACGCAAGAACTGCTCAACATCCTGGTTTTTCCTTTCTGTCTGGCCATTAGATTCAGGATGATATCCGGATGAGAACGACAAATGAACTCCCAACCTGTCACAAAAGGCACGCCAAAAACGAGCCACGAACTGAGGTCCCCTATCAGAAACAATGTCAGTAGGAACGCCATGAAGTCTGACAATTTCCTTGACAAAGGCCTTAGCAAAAGTCTTAGCGCAGGGCAGTTTGACGAAGGGAACCAAGTGACACATCTTGCTAAAACGGTCCACGACCACCCAGATGACAGTAAAACCCTCAGAGGGGGGAAGGTCAGTTATAAAGTCCATAGCCAAATGTGTCCAAGGAGCACTGGGAACCTCCAGAGGGCAAAGTAACCCCGCAGCAGGAGTATGTGAGGACTTAGATCTAGCACATATAGTACATTGACGCACCCACTTAATGACTTCCTTCTGCCATCCAGGCCACCAAAAACTGCGACCCACCAGTCTCTTGGTCTCAGAGATTCCGGGATGACCTGCCAACCGAGATTCGTGACACTCAACAAACAAATCTCTCCTAAAGGTCCCAGGCACAAACAACCTCCCATGGGGAGTGTTAGATGGGGCATTCTCCTGTGCTTTAAGAATCTCATCTTCCAAAACGGAGTCCAAAGCAGCTATCACAACACCTTCTTGTAAAATGTTCTCCTCTTTCTCAGCACCGACTATGGGAGAAAAACTGCGAGACAAGGCATCCGCCTTAACATTCTTAGTACCTGGGATGTAAGTAACGGAAAAATTAAACCGCGAGAAAAACAGTGCCCACCTAGCCTGACGGGCATTCAGGCGCTTGGCAGCATCAAGATATATCAGATTTTTATGATCCGTAAAAACCTGAACGGGAAATTCAGCACCTTCCAAGAGGTGGCGCCAGTATTCAAATGCGAGTTTAATAGCCAATAATTCCAGATTACCAATATCGTAATTCAGTTCAGTCTCCGAAAATTTTTTTGAAAAAAAGGCACAGGGATGTACTCCATCCCCGTTATCCTGAGACAATACTGCACCAACCCCCACAGAGGAAGCATCAACCTCAACCAAAAACGGCTTAGTCACATCAGGCTGCATAAGGATGGGAGCAGAGGTGAACCTCTCCTTGAGATACACAAAAGCTTCAATGGCCTCAGCAGTCCACTGAACCGCATCAGCACCTTTCCTGGTGAGATCGGTCAGAGGTTTGACAATAATAGAAAAATTTTTAATGAATTTTCTATAATAATTGGCGAAACCCAAAAACCTCTGTATCGATTTCAAACCAATAGGCCTAGGCCATTCCTGCACAGCTTGAACTTTCACCGGGTCCATCTCAAAACCTTCGCTGGAGATAATGTAGCCCAAAAAACTAATTCTCTGTACAGCGAACTCACATTTCTCCAGCTTAGCAAAAAGCGAATTGTCAATTAATAACTGTAATACTTCACGTACGCTCCGCCAATGAGATTCCAGATCCGGCGAATAAATCAAAATGTCATCCAAATACACAACCACATTTTTGCCGATCAAAGGTCTAAGGATGTCATTAATAAGATTCTGAAAAAATGCAGGAGCATTAGTAAGACCAAAAGGCATAACCAAATTCTCAAAATGACCCACAGGAGTATTAAAAGCAGTCTTCCATTCGTCACCCTCCTTCATGCGCAACAGATTGTATGCCCCCCGAAGGTCAATTTTAGAGAACCACTTGGCCCCCACTAACTGGTTAAACAGATCAGGAATCAATGGCAGTGGGTAAGGATTGCGTACAGTAATTTTGTTAATCTCACGAAAATCCAGACAAGGACGTAAACCGCCGTCCTTTTTTTTCACAAAAAAAAAACCAACCGCCACAGGAGACTTAGAGGGCCTAATGTGACCGGCGGCCAAACTTGTCTGTATGTATTCCTCCAAAGCCTTTCTCTCAGAAATAGTAAGGTTAAATAAACGACTTTTAGGAAGAGTCGCTCCAGGGACAAATTCAATAGTACAATCATAGTCTCTATGGGGAGGCAAAACCTGCGATTCCTTCTCAGAAAAAACTCTCCAAAAATCCTGAATAGGAACAGGCAATTCCCCCCTATCCACAGCTGCAATACGCCCGTTACAACACTTGTCATAACATTTATGGCTCCAGGATTTAATTTCATTGGTAGACCAATCCAGTACAGGATTGTGCAATTTTAACCAGGGCAATCCCAGCACCACCGGAGAAGGCAAGTTATTCAAAACTACCAAATCCAATTTCTCATGGTGAACACCATTAATAGTGAGAGGAAATTCACAGACCTTGAGAGTAACATTCTTCAAAGGGGAGCCATCCACAGAAACCACAGCAATGGGGGATGACAAAGGTTCGGGTTTTAAATTGAGTTTTTCCAAGAATCCCCCATCAATTACATTCAGAGTAGACCCACAATCGACAAACACCCAAAATTCCATTAATTTATCCTGAGCAATAGTGGAAGCAGCTAAAAATACACCCTTGGAATTTAAACAGGCAATACGGGCATGACTGACCATTTTTTTTTCTTTCTTCATACGAAGCACACAGCTTTTAATGAAATGACCAGAATTTCCGCAATAGAAACACAAACCTTCAGAAAATCTGCGGTCCTTTTCTTGAGAGCGAGGTGCCATCGCTCCAATCTCCATTGGCTCTCCACTGTCAGTACACACATTCTCATGACCAGAAACGGACATAGCAGAGGATTTGCTCTCATTAACCCTTGCACGCAGTCTCCTATCCACCCGTATAGCTAATTGCATAGCCTGTTGCAAATCTTCAGGTGTGGGATAAGCAATTAGCAGGTCTTTAACCCTTTCACTAAGCCCAGCAAGAAACAGACTCTTCAGAGCAGAATCGTTCCACCCTATTTGAGTAGACCACCGACGGAAATGAGTACAATATTTTTCCACATTACCTGATCCCTGTCTCAAACGTCTCAACTCAGTCTCAGCAGATGAGACACGGTCAGGATCATCATATAATAGCACCAAAGCAGAAAAAAAACTATCCACTGATCTAAAGCATGTATCACTAGGTTGCAAAGAAAAGGCCCACTCCTGAGGCTCTTTGCGCAAAAGTGACATTATGAACCCTATGCGCTGGGATTCATCCCCAGAGGACCTGGGTCTCAAACGAAAATACAATAAGCAAGCATTTTTAAATGAAAAAAATTCTTGGTGTTCACCAAAAAATAAATCAGGCAAACGTACCTTAGGCTCCAAGAAATGTGCTCCAGGACAGTTACTCACGTGCTGATGGAGCTCGGCCACCTCCAGAGAGAGTTCCTGCAGGCGTTTAGCCAAATCCAGAACCGACACCATGATGGAACAGAAAAATCTTTCCTTAGAGAATTTGCAGGCTGGACTTACTGTTATGTTCTGCTACCAGAGCTAAGGAAAGAGAGGAGATCTGTCCCTACGATAGAACTCAGCTTGATCCCTACGATGTAACAGGGAACCTGATCCTGCGATCAGACCTGCTAAAGTCCTCAGCTAGTCTGTACGGAGACCTATAGATGTGGGGAAGGAATCCCTACAAGTACTATGGACTGGGAGCAAAATGGACACCTCCTAACAGAAATAGTAGCAGACAGACGAACAAACAAAATATATAGAACACAGAGGTCCGAAGACCAAGCAAACTAACAGAGTTAGATACTGAGCACAGGCTAGCTAAAGAGTAGTAATACAATGAAGTCCAGCAAAGCCAGAAGGGCGGAGCAGGACTAAATAGGCCAACAAGGTCATGTGACCAGCAATAGAAAAAACCTAAGAGCAAGGTTCTAACATCAGCCACTTGTTTTTGAGCCTCCAATCCAACAACTGTTTCTTGACAAAAGCTAGCTGAAGCCTCCATTCCACCAACACTTTCTGTTGAATATGCTGCTCTTGCCTTTAGCTCACCAGTTAATTTTTTCCACCTTTTGAAAGCCTTTTTTAACTTTTGCTTTAGTGTAAAATGGGCAGTCTCATGGAGACAACCTCATTGTCATGCTAATTAGCAATTTGGTGCATTGGAGCCCACCATGTATTTCGTAGATTGCTAGTTATCTGGTTGACTTGCAGGTAATACAACGTTTCTTCTGCAGCAGAAACCCACTCATGGAAAGGGTTCTTAATGTTGATATCAATTTTGGGTGATTATTTCAAGCAATTTGTACCTGAACAATACTTGGAAAGTATACATTAGGACTGAGAAGAGCAATGTGTATAATCCTAAACCAGGCCCCAGATAAAGCCATAAAAAGGAGATTAAATCTGAGAATTCTATTTCTGGAAAGATGTCGAATGTAGTATCTGCTGTTTCATTCATAAATGAAATCACTTATTTTGTATAGAAAAGATCCAGCATTACAAAAGACGTTCAACTTTATGTTGTGCACTTAATTTCTATATTTTCATTTCAAAGCAAGTGGAAAATATTACAGAACAAAATACAATGTAGATCAAAGATTTAATCCCTACTTACAAGCAATAGACTTGTGAATGCTCTTAGAATCCGCAGGACGACCAAGGATATCCAATCCTCATACACTCCTCAGCAATAAAATGCAGATAGAAATACCGAGTTAAGTATGTGTTAATCAAACTAAATACGAGAGACATTGGATCAAATCTGGAAGTCTGGCTTTTTTATTGCTGTCCTGGCTCCTGTGGAAAGCAGTTTCTGGTATACTGCAGACAATTCCTTAAACTTATTTAGAGTCTGACAAATGTTTTGATCATTACGGAGAAATTAAATGTATATCAGCAGAGAAAGAGAGCACATCTGCTTGAACCGGCATGTTTACAATCATTTTAATGATGCCATTAAATGCTGTTTCCAGCTCTTACTTTTTCCTACATATTAAAAACACAAGTAAAATAAGCTCACCACCTGTACTCTCTTCATTGTATCTGTGGACTTTTAAAAAGGAAATAAGATCTTCACTCTTCAGAAAATTCATCCTGTTTCTTCAATAAGCATTTAGAACTTACATCCAGACTACTTTATTTTTCAAGAAAATTTTAAGTGGAATATACTAGGGAATTGGAAAGCATGAAATAAAAATGTTATACACTTTAGACACCTTAAGCATTAATTAACTTTATACACCAGATCACAAGTCAATATACTTAACAGTAAAAACTATAATTTTGTAAAGCTAAAATAAAGAGCTAATTGTAGTGGTGAGCAAATTCTAATTTTTCAGTTTGATTTATTTTGTTAGGAAATTCAATTTTCATCAATGTTCTGCAATACAAGTCAATTGTACCTTATTGTTCCCTGGGGTCAGAACATGATAAACAAGGGAGTTGAAGGAAAGAAAAATCATTACCTCACTTTTCGCCTATCCCACTGTGGCTGCAAACCCCACTCTGGTACTCAATGAAGCTCTTTCCGTAGGTAACATCCCCTTTGGGTATTTTCCCATCACAGCCTCGCAACATATTTTGCCTGAGGTGCTGACTAGACCTCGGCCAGCGCGCATTATGGGTCGTGATGTCAGAGGTTTACTAGATGCCCTAAGTGCCAAGGAGAATATACAGTATATGCTCAAAGAGGAATTCATGTAGCAAAACGAAGGCCTGTTGGAGATACTGTAGCAGCACCAGGATGGAGGCACAGCAAGGCATTCATGTGAATCAAATCACAAATAATTCAGATTCAAGGCAATGCAACTTTTTTGTAGCATTTGAAATTAATTCAGTTTGCTCAAACTGACAGTCTCATCCCTAGTTAATCTTAGTTGATGGCTAAAATTCAGGTTATCAAAAATTATTAAAGGAAACCTGTCACTGGCAAAAACGCTATTAGCCTGAAGATATGGGCTTAATCTGCAGGTTAATATCGTTATTAACCTGCCCGGTGCCTGCACATAGCCGGAAGCTGTGGGAAGAAAATTAACTTTATTCCCCCTGCAACATTCCTGTTTCAGTCATGGGGCAGCGCCGGCACGGGTTCAGTCACCGCTCTGAGAATGCAAAGCAGCGGCTGTAACCGCACCCCCAGCCCTGACTGACAGCAGGCCCAAATACAGATCCAGTATCAGTTATGGCCGGGGGCGCGTTTAGGCTCTGTATTCTTGAGCAGTGGCTGAACCCGCGCTGGCGATGTCCTGTGACTGAAACCGAATGCTGCTGCGGGGGAATAAAGTTAATTTTCTCCCCACAGTGTTCGGCTACGTGCAGGTGCCAGAAAAGTTAGTAACGCTATTTACCTGCAGATTAAGCCCATATGTGCAGGTTAATAGCATTTTTGCTGGTGACAGGTTCCCTTTAACTTTGTTACATGCTTTGCAAATTGTGAGGTATCAGGTTAGAGGTCATGCAAATAGCCATGAACTTTAACATAGCAGATTAATGGAGAAAAAAATAACTGCATATCACTACATATATACTGTCGCGGCCAAATTTTTGAGACTGGCACAAATTTTGGCTTTCACAAAGTTTGCTGCTTCTGTGTTTTTAGATCTTTTAATCAAATGTTTCTATGGTTACTGAAGTACAATTATAAGAATTTTATAATATTTCAAGCTTTTTATTGACAAATATATTAAGTTCATGCACACACAAGGATTGACCACAGGTTCTTAATAAGATTAAAATTTGGGAAGTTTCCTCACCATGTAGTCAAAATTTCAATGTTTTGTTCACTGAGCCACATAGTTATCACTTTGGCTTTGTGACATGGTGCTGCCTTGGATGAAAAGCAATCCCACACATAACTAGTCTCAGGATGCTTTACTGTTTGCATGATACAGGACTCACTTTTTCTTCTCTAGACAATATTCTTTCAGATGTCACAAACAGTTTGACAGTGGCCTCATCAGAGAAAATCCCTTTACCCCAGTCCTCTGCAGTCCAAACCCTGTATTTCCTAATGCAGCCTCTTTAGTCTTTTTGGGACATCTGAAAAATGATTGTCCAGAGAAGAAAAGGTGAGAGTTTTCATGAGTCCTGTGCCATTCCAACAGTAAATTATCCTAAGACCATTCACATGTGGTTTGACATTTCATCTAATGGAGTGGATTCACTCACAATTTTGGCTAAGAACACTGCCATGAATAAAAATGGCTTCTAAACATTCTCTAACTGCAACTTCTCCCAACGATCCAGGAGTAATTTGGATCTGAACAATGCCTTTTCCAGCATGATGGAGCACCATGTCTCAAGGAAAAAGTGATAATTAAGTGGCTCAGTGAGCAAAACAATGACATTTTGGTTCTATGGCCAGTTTAATGCATACACTTGATGTATTTGTCAATAAAAAATGTAAAAACATCTGAAATGCTTATTATTGTACTTCAGGGGTAACATTTCTCCTTGCGGAGAGTGACATGTTAAGCATGTCAAGGTGAGGAGACGTTATAAGCCACAATGGTCCTTTGCGAAATATGCAAATTGTCTCTTCAGAGAGGAAGAGAACTAGATCTCTAGTGCCACCTATAGGAAGTAGCAATCCTAAAAGTCAATATTGACCCTTTAACGAGCCTTGTCACATGACTTAAGATAAAAGCCAGAACCAGAAACTCAATTTGCAAACACGGTGTTTAGGGGTGCTGCCCCTCATGAATGCAAAGTGTGAGTTCTGGTTCCCAGTTTAACCAGAACTCACACTTTGCACTGATAAGGGGCAGTACCCCGAAGCAGTGTCTGCAAATTGAGTTTTTGGCTCTGGCTTTTAACCTAAGTCATGTGACAATGCTCGTTAAAGGGTCAATATTGACTTTTAGGATTGCTACTTCCTATTGGTGACACTAAAGTTCTAGTCGTCTTCCTCTCTGAAGAGACAATTTCCATCTTTCCCAGAGGAGCATTGCAATTTAAAAAATCTCCTCACCTTGACATGCTTAACATGTCACTCTCCGCAAGGAGAAATGTTACCCCTTAGATACCGGTCTGACGCCTCTCACCCAGCCAAACAAGTAATCACACTTTGCACTGACTAGGGGCAGTAACCCGAAACACAGTGTCTGCAAATTGAGTTTCTGGTTCTGGCTTTTATCCTAAGTCATGTGACAAGGATCATTAAATGGTCAGTATTGACTTTAAGGATTGCTACTTCCTATAGATGGCACTAGAGTTCTAGTTCTCTTCCTCTCTGAAGAGACAATTTGCATATTGTACTTAAGTAACCATAAAAGCATCATACTAAAAGATCTAAAAACACTAAACCAGCAAACTTTTTGGAAACCAAAATTTGTCTTACACTCAAAACTTTTGGTCATAACTGTAGGTTTGGAAAAAAGCAATTAAAAAACCCTAATTCTCATTACTGGTCTCAAGCCTAACTAATATTGGGAAACAACAGCATTGGAAACCACAGAGAAATATGTACATGATTTTGGACATGAAACTTTGTTTTATGTCTTCTGAAGTCACTGTTTTTTCTGCTCATTTTACATTTGTACACATATAACATATCATGTATATAAATATCTGTCTAAGTTCAAAGTATTAGACATTTACCCTTGAAACTAAATATGATCCATGTTGAAAGGTATCTACTAAAGTTTCATTTTTAATACTTAAAAAAATGAATATGTTGCTAACGATACATGGCAAAGACTTTTATTAAAGTTCAGTGATGAAAGGCTGTCAGCATGTTCCTGCCAACTATGTTCAAGGATCAAGGAGTAGGCTACTGCAGGTCATATTTATTATGAGAACAGGATCAATAAAGGTCAATATGGTTACAACTGATTAATCATGACATTCTATTACATTCAATTCTTAATGATTGGTCAAAGAGAAGATTTGACAGCTCTAAAATATGGGAACTGATTGAGCTTTGGACAAAGAGGTGGTGATAACAATAACAATACTTTGTGACAGCGTGAAGAAGAAACGGATCCACCTGAGAGGTCACATTCTTACATTCTAAAAGAATTCATTAGTTATGGCTCATGTCAATTGTGTTATTGTCATTCACAATTCTGCAGTGAAAATCTCATCATACAAGGCTGTGGTATTTTAAAGCTTCTAAAATATGTAATATACAAATAATTTTGACTATTTTGTCTCATAATTATGTACAGCATAAAAAAATGTTTTAAAATAGATGCAGTTTAAAAAATATGATTAATATTATGACGCAGAAAAAATTGTTGATTACATGAACTTGTATCACAATTTATGTGTTATAGCATCCTTTTTTTCAATTGCAAGTGTATGAAATATGTATCTGCTAACATAAGGAAAACATAATGCAAGCACTCATCATAATCAATGGTTTCTGTCATTACTATTTTATAGTAAACATTTCTTATCACCCAGTATCTAAAGTAGCCATCGCAAAGACAAAGTATAGCATATATAAAATCCAGCACTGTTTGCAATTACAAATTATGTTTTCCATAGACCCTACTGCTCCATTTTCCCACTCAGACAGAGAGAAGGATAAAAAAATGATTAACCATTATCCTCAATAAATTTGATAACTGTAATCTAGGGTCTCCTAATCATATTATATGGCTACCAACAATTTATTTTGGATTCAAATTATGTCCATATCCAGTGTTTTTTTAGTAATTTTTTGTGCCAACGTCCTTATGCCTTTATCCAACAAACAAATATTTGGATCTAAATGTATTTTTATTTCTGGAGCTTTATTTATTCTATTTATAATTCATAAACAATATCTATATAGCTATGGGCATCAAACAATTTTAACTTTCCACCATTATTATTTCCACATTTTTGAAATTTGGAACCTCTTATCCCTATTTGATACATACATTTTGAGATCAAATAAATTCAATGGGTAAAACAGAATTGAGATACTTTATACCACGCCTTAAAGAGGACTTATCACCTTCACACATCCTATAGTATAATATAGTAATGCGACTGTATATATAAATGAATATGAAACTATTACCTTTGGAAGAATAATGACTATTATTACATGAATTATGTTATGAGAAAGTCAGTTTATGGGAGACACCATCTTGGTCTTGGGATTGGCAGCTCAGTGTGCTGTGTTCTAATGAGACACGCCCAAGATTTCAGGCTGATTGCTAGGCAGTGCCTCTGGTCAGCAGCAGTGTAGTAACCCTAATCACTCATTTATCAAATTGTACCATTATAGAAACATGGAAAGTGTATATAAAGGGGATTTCTGTCTTCATATAATGTGTGTTTAAAAGTAACTAACAGAAAACAGCAATATATATAAATTGAATCTAAACATGTTCATAAATAGTATTAATAGCTGTCAAATCAAGGACTATCTAAAGGACAGATCATCTTACATGACTAGAGGGAGAGACGACGAGGAATCGCTTAAATGATGGATCAAAAAACGTCCATAGTGTACAAAAATGGATAAACTTTATTATTAAATATTAAAATATTAACAGGTTAATATGGGAAAAGAACACCAACAATACTTGCCATGTGGAAAAGGCACACAGGGAAACTAAATATATATGTATATGGCTACCATATGCAGCGCCTAAAAGACATGAAGCAGAGTCTGTCTTAATATAAAAATGTACATTTGATGGGGAACCTCAAAGAAGGGTATAGCACAAAAAAGAAACAATCTATATGTATACATACACAATCACAGCTGACAATTAATAGAACATATGAATATACCTATGAATTTATTATCTGTGAGAAGTGTCAGTACCCGGAGTATCACCAACCTGTGCGCACAACCCAGACGAGCGATTCGGCATGGGCCTTTGTCAAGAGGTAATAAGTTAGTGGAAAGATGTGGTATTTAAAAGAAATATGTCAATCATCATGTGGCAAACCGCGGGCTAATCACACAAATGACCGCCCCGGAAATTACGTGCCGGTGTCATGGATGTGTATATCAGAAGTGACGCATGAACTGTCATGGTAACCAGGACACTCGGCGGCGTCGGCATCAGGACTGAATGGCGAGAGGTAATTCATTAACCTGTTAATATTTTAATAATAAAGTTTATCTATTTTTGTACACTATGGCCGTTTTTTGATAGATCATTTAGGCGATTCCTCGATGTCTCTCCCTCTACATATTGTGTGCTTGTAGAGCCGATGCAAAGGCTCTAAACACAGCATGTATTACCCATATAAGCTTCTAAAAATGCATTCATATATATACACACACACACAGAAAGCCCCTGCACAATTGCATGGGACCCACCTCTCTTTATTTATACAGTACAGACCAAAAGTTTGGACACACCTTCTCATTTAAAGATTTTTCTGTATTTTCATGTGGAATTATATACTTAACAAAAAAGTGTGAAACAACTGAAAATCTATAATATAAGGCGGGATGTGTGTCTCTGTCTGAAGCCTTGATAGACTGCGCATGCGTGACATGCAGTCTGGCTCCAGAGAGAAGCACGCATCCAGCCGTTACAGGTAAGAGGAGGTGTATGGCACCGGAGATCGCACGGTATGCGTAGACACTGAACGCACACTGCGCCATACTTACATACATCCCTGACTGGGAGGAGCATTGTCGCGGCGCCTCTCTTCGCTGGAGACCGGGGGCGGAGTGAAGGCGGCGGACTGGCACGTGCGCATTGCGCTATCCGGCGCCATTTTACTGAAGACACATTTACAGTGTGTCTTCAGCAAAATGGCGCCGGACAGCGCGGTGCTCCGGCGCCGCACTCCTCCCCCGGCCTCCGGCATAGAGGACGCAGCAGCGCTGGAGTACAGAGAAGAAAGGTGAGTATAACTATTTTTTTTTTTTGTATGTGTGTACAGTGTGAAAGGGATGAGGGGGCCACACATAACAGGATTGTGGGGTGAGGGGACCATGCATATATCAGGATTGGGGGGGTGAGGGGTACCACACATTCCAGGATTGAGGGGTGAGGGGTACCACACATACCAGGATTGGGGGTGAGGGGTACCACACATACCAGAATTGGGGGTGAGGGGTACCACACATACCAGGATTGGGGGGTGAGGGGTACCACGCATACCAGGATTGGAGGGTGAGGGGTACCACGCATACTGGGATTGGGGAAGAGGGGTGCCATGCATACCGAGATTGGGGATGAGGGGTGCCACGCATGCCGGGATTAGGGATAAGGGGTGCCACGCATGCCGGGATTGGGGATGAGGGGTGCCACGCATGCTGGGATTGGGGATGAGGGGTGCCACGCATGCCGGGATTGGGAATGAGGGGTGCCACACATGCCGGGATTGGGGATGAGGGGTGCGACGCATGCCGGGATTGGGGATGAGGGGTGTCATGCATGCCAGGATTGGGAATGAGGGGTGCCACGCATACCGGGATTGGGGATGAGGGATGGAGTGCCATGCATACCGGGATGAGGGATGGGGTACCATGCATACCAGGATGAGGGATACCTTACACACCAGGATAGTGATTAGGGGTGCCATACATACCAGGATATGGATGAGGGGTGCCACGCATACGGGATGAGGGGTGAGGGGTGCCAAGAATAATGGGGTGAGGGGTGCCACGCATACTGGGATTGGGGGTGAGGAGAGCCACGCATACTGGGATTGGGGTTGTGGGGTGCCACTCATACCGGGATTGGGGGTGAGGGGTGCCACGCATACCAGGATTGGGGATGAGGGATGGAGTGACATGCATACCGGGATGAGGGATGAGGTACCATGCATACCAGGATGAGAGATACCATACACACCAGGATAGTGATGAGGGGTGCCATACATACCAGGATAGGGATGAGGGGTGCCACGCATAATGGGATGAGGGGTGAGGGGTGCCAAGCATAACGGGGTGAGGGGTGCCACGCATACTCGGATTGGGGGTGAGGAGTGCCATTCATACTGGGATTGGGGCTGAGGGGTGCCATGCATACAGGGATTGGGGGTGAGGGGTGCCACGCATACCGGGATTTGGGAAGAGGAGTGCCACGCATACCGGGATTGGGGATGAGGAGTGCCATGCATACCGGGATTGGGGATGAGGGGTGCCACGGATACCGGGATTGGGAATGAGGGATGGGGTGCCATGCATACCGGAATGAGGGATACCATACACACCAGGATAGGGATGAGGGATGGGGTATCATGCATACCAGGATGAGGGATACCATAAACACCAGGATAAGGATGAGGGGTGCCACGCATACCAGGAATGGGGGTGAGGGGTGCCACGCATACCAGGATTGGGGGTGAGGGGTGCCACGCATACCAGGATTGGGGGTGAGGTGTACCACGCATACCGGGATTGGGGGTGAGTGGTAACACGCATACCAGGATTGGTTGGTGGGGACAGGATGGGGGCAGCACAAATACAAGGAGGGGGGCAGCACATACCAGCATGGGAGACCATATACCAATAAAAATGCTCGCCACCCAGGCATAGAACGGGTTCAATAGCTAGTATGTCTTATATTCTAGGTTCTTCAAAGTAGCCACCTTTTTGCTTTGATGACTGCTTTGCACACTCTTGGCATTCTCTTGATGAGCTTCAAGAGGTAGTCACCGGAAATGGTCTTCCAACAATCTTGAAGGAGTTCCCAGAGATGCTTAGCACTTTTTGGCCCTTTTGCCTTCACTCTGCAGTCCAGCTCACCCCAAACCATCTCGACTGGGTTCAAGTCTGGTGACTGTGGAGGCCAGTTCATCTGGCGTAGCACCCCATCACTCTCCTTCTTGGTCAGATAGCCCTTCCACAGCCTGGAGGTGTGTTTGGGGTCATTTTCCTGTTGAAAAATAAATGATGGTTCAATTAAATGCAAACCGGATGGAATAGCATGCCGCTACAAGATGCTGTGGTAGCCATGCTGGTTCAATATGCCTTCAATTTTGAATAAATCTGCAACACTGTCACCAGCAAAGCACCCCCACACCATCACACCTCCTCCTCCATGCTTCACGGTGGGAACCAGGCATGTAGAGTCCATCCGTTCACCTTTTCTGCGTCGCACAAAGACACGGTGGTTGGAACCAAGGATCTCACATTTGGACTCATCAGACCAAAGCACAGATTTCACTGGTCTAATGTCCATTCCTTGTGTTCTTTAGCCCAAACAAGTCTCTTCTGCTTGTTGCCTGTCCTTAGCAGTGGTTTCCTAGCAGCTATTTGACCATGAAGGCCTGCTGCACAAAGTCTCCTCTTAACAGTTGTTGAAAAGATGTGTCTGCTGCTAGAACTCTGTGTGGCATTGACCTGGTCTCTAATCTGAGCTGCTGTTAACCTGCGATTTCTGAGGCTGGTGACTCGGATAAACTTATCGTCAGAAGCAGAGGTGACTCTTGGTCTTCCTTTCCTTGGGCGGTCCTCATGTGAGCCAGTTTCTTTGTAGCGCTTGATGGTTTTTGCAACTGCACTTGGGGACACTTTCAAAGTTTTCCCAATTTTTTAGACTGACTGACCTTAATTTCTTAAATTAATGATGGCCACTCATTTTTCTTTACTTAGAATTTGTATTATGGCAAGAAAAACGCAGCTAACAGTCTATTCACTAGGACCATCAGCTGTGTTTCCACGAGACTTCTGCACAACAAAACTGATGGTTACAACCCGATTTATAAGGCAAGAAATCCCACTTATTAAACCTGACAGGGCACACCGGTGAAGTGAAAACCATTTCCGGTGACTACCTCTTGAAGCTCATCAAGAGAATGTCAAGAGTGTGCAAAGCAGTAGTGTTGAGCCACCCCCGTAGTGTTCGAGTTCGGTTCAGTTCGTCGAACACCCGTGTGTTCGCCGAACTGTTCGTCGAACTGTTCGTCGAACACCTTCGAACACCGTTAAAACCAATGGCAGGCAAACAAAAACACATAGAAACACATAGAAAACACCTTCAAAGGTGTCCAAAAGCTGACAAACTGCTCAGAAGACACAACTAACACATGGAAAAGTGACAAGTACATATAGTCATGCGAAAAGAAAAGAGGTGGAGGAGTAAAAGGAGGGGGAGGCACAGATATAGGCATGTCATGCCCTTCTAAAATCCAAAAAGTGAGAAGCCGACACGTTCAGTCCGCTCCTGCCCGTGCCACCTCCGTGTCGCCGGGTTTGTGCCAGAGCCGCAGTGAACCCTGACGGCCAGCCCCCCTCTCCCAATACTGGTGCCTGTCCGCTGGTGGGTCGAGCGAGCCCCCCTGTGGTGGAGGCAGCTCTAAGCTTTTTAATTTAAATTGTCTCTCTAATTTGAATGAATACACTTTAAAGCCATTTACAAGGATCTATTGGAGGGCAAGTCTCATGCCAGCAGCCGCGTAATTCCAGCTCCAATAGCGTCCACTAAAGCTGCTGCAGTTAAAAAGCTTTTATAAGGATCGAGCTCGGCTGTCCACCGCAAGGCATCCTACTGCCAGTCCCAGCCCCTATGCCTTGGGGTGCCTCCTGATGCTCTTCACTGAGTATCCCGTGGTCCCGAAGCAATTCTTTTGAAAAAATTAAGTGTCCAAACTACAGGTGGTGTAGCTTGCTTAACAGCCGGGATAATCCGCTGACTAGCAGACACTGCTACTAGGCACAAACTATTTCCTGGGCTAGATGCAGTTAAAAATTTGTAATTAGATACTCTCGTTGGATGCTGAGAAAGCATTCCATAGAGTCTCCTGGCACGCCATATATGATTCTCTTAAAAAGCGTGGGGTGGGGGTCTAGGGGACCCTTTTATGGCCAAAATCACGGCCCTGTATCACAATACGTCACCTAGGCTGAAGATAAATGGAACTGTAGCACCCTGAGGGCTCGGTTGCTACAGAGGTATTGCACCTCACCCAGAGGTGTGATATCTCACTCTCAGGTAAGGATGGAGTGTGGATCAGAACCCGACACCTGCATGCATTACACCACATTGCCGTGGGGCAGGGCGACCAATATGCCTCTGAGATGGGCACAACAGTCCCTGTCCCTGGCTGGAGTGGGGGAGGGAACACTGAGGAAGGGGAACCCTGTTGTGCAGGAGCAGGGAGGAAGCAGTTCCTGGGTGCATTGAGAAGGGAGTATAAAAGGTGGGCACCATCTTAGTTAAGTGCAGAGAAGTCTGAGCAGAAGTGGCAGGGAGCAGGGGCTCTGCATGAGCTCTGCTCCGGAGGCGGGCCTAGTAACAGAGGCCCAGGCCTGGAAGAGGGAGAAGGAAGGAAGAGGAGCGGAGAAGGCTCCAGGAACGAGGAATGAAGGGATCCCAGGGGTGCGGACGGGCGAGTCGCCACCGCACGCCCGAATCCACCTGCGTGGAGGGGTCAGGCCAAAGGGGGAGACCAGTCCCCGAAACTAGTGGAGGCAGGAAACGACCCTCAGCTAGAAACCGGAGGCTGTGACATTTTATGTGGCGCAGCCCCTCGCTACACCCGCTAGGAAGGCACCACATAGGGTCAGGGAAACTGGCGCCAAGTTTACCAAGAGGAGGCCCGAGGCAGCCGGACAGAAGGGTTGGTAAGAAAGGCCAGACAAAGGACACACAAAGGGGGTCCTGTGAAGCGCTCCAAAGTTATCTGGGAGTTGTCTGAGCCCCTCACCTGGTGAGCACAGTACGACGTGGGCAGCCGTTACCTGCAGACGTGGTCTGGATTAAAAGAACTGTGAGTAAAGGCCCTGGACTGCATCACTGACTCCGTGTCGTTACTGCTGCTGCCCTGCACAATCACCCCCATCCTCCGCATACACTGCCCTGAGGCTATACTCCTCCCGTGGGGAGTTATGCTACGCTCTGCTGCACCCACAACACCAGCCTCAGCGGTCTGCCCTGCAGCAGCGGTTCACTCTGACCGCAATCCACGGGTGGCGTAGTCAGACATTTAAACATCAAAACCACATAAATAGTTCCGGCACTGGTTTGACCACCCTGAGCCACGGAACCGGGTCGCCGCCACGAAGACTACAACCACCAGCATCCCCAAAAAGGGTCCGGCACCGGGTGTCCCAAGGCCCAGGGGGTGCGTCAGAACTAGAGATGAGCGGTGTTCGACTAGAACTGTTCGCCAATCTCAAATTCGAGCTGTTTTGGGCGGTGTTCGAGTTGTTCGACGAACCCGAACGATTTGCAAAAAATTCGGCTGTTCGAGGTTATGTTCGATAACTGTTTGTGCACCAAAAGCGTGTCCTGCATGTCTGGCGCTATTTAGAGCACCAATCATGCAGGGATTGTCTGCCACTCACTGTAATGCCACAGCCATGGTGGTTGTGGCATTACAGTGATTGCCCAAATCGATGGGAACAGTGACAACAGTGAAACATGAAAAGCCGGCAATTCAGCAGCGGCATACACCGGTACCCGACAATTTAGAACCGAAAGAATAGAGCTTCACACATAGATTAGATAGATATAAACATGTCAGCCACATATATACGAAGTACAGTGAAAGTGCTGCTTACTGTACTTGTCATTTAGCGTAAAGGATTTATCAAAAAAAATAATAGTGTTTTCATGCACCGTCTCTTTAAAAAAGCCGGCCGGCAATTCAGCAGCGGTACCCGACAATTTAGAACAGAAAGATAGAGCATCACACATAGATTAGATAGATAGAAACATGTCAGTCACATATATATGAAGAACAGTGACAGTGTTGCTTACTGTACTTGTCATTTAGTGTAAAGGATTTATTAAAAAAAATAATAGTGTTTTCATGCACCGTCTCTTTAAAAAAGCCGGCCGGCAATTCAGCAGCGGTACCCGACAATTTAGAATAGAAGGAATAGAGAATCACACATAGATTAGATAGATAGAAACATGTCAGTCACATATATATGAAGTACAGTGACAGTGTTGCTTACTGTGCTTGTCATTTAGTGTAAAGGATTTATTAAAAAAAATAATAGTGTTTTCATGCACCGTCTCTTTAAGAAAGCCGGCCGGCAATTCAGCAGCGGTACCCGACAATTTATAACAGACAGAATAGAGGGAATAGAGAATCACACATAGATTAGATAGATAGAAACATGTCAGTCACATATATAAGAAGTACAGTGACAGTGTTGGTTACTGTACTTGTCATTTAGTATTAAAATAAAGGATTTATTATTAAAAAAATTGGCGTGGGGTTCCCCTTAATTTTAGGCTCTAGCGGAGGTTAAGCAGACAGCTGGGACAGATGTTTGAAGCCTGGGAAGGGGGTAATACCCACGGAGCTTCCCAGGCTACTAATATGAGCCCCCAGCTGAATACCTAGCCTTTACTAGCTATTAAAATGGGGGACCCCCCCAAAAAATGACGTGGGGTCCCCCCTAATTTAATAGCTAGCAAAGGCTAGGCAGACAGCTGGGGGCTGATATTAATAGCCCAGGAAGGGAGCCATGAATATTGGCCCCCTCCCAGGCTAGAAACACCAGCCGTCAGCCGCCCCAGAAATGGCGCATTCATAGGATGCGCCAATTCTGGCACTTAGCTTCGCTCTTCCACGCTGCCCTGTAGCGGTGGCAGGGGGTAATAGGGTTGGGGTTGATGTCAGCTTATAATGCCAGCTGACATCAAGCCCAGGTTAGTAATGGAGAGGCGTCTATAAGACACCCCCATTACTAACCCCATAGTCAAAGTTAAAAAAAACACAGACACCCAGAATAAAGTCCTTTAATTGAAATAAAGACACAATTCTTTATTGTTCTAAATTAAACCATACTTACCGTCACGCCCATTCCAGCTGAAGCCAACGATCTCCTGCAATAAAAGAAAAATAATAAAGCAACATCATCCTTACCTTTCCATGGTTCCCACGACAGCTTCAGCTCTGCTACATCGAGATGACAGGCTGGACCGCAGCAGAACGCTGCCATCCAGCCTGTCATCCCGCAGACACTGAGAAGCGCAGGCTTGCTTGCGCTCTGCAGTGTCTGGCTGTGACGGCATAAAGATGAGCCGAGGTCATGTCCAATGAACTCGGCTCACCTCATGCACGTCACTGACAGCGTGGGAGAATTCTCCTGCACTCAGCACTTCAGCGTGAGAATTCTCCCACGCTGTCAGTGACGTACATGAGGTCAGCTGAGTTCATTGGACATGAATGAGCTCACCTCATGCACGTCACTGACAGCGTGGGAAAATTCTCCTGCACTCAGCGCTTCAGCGTGAGAATTTTCCCACGCTGTCAGTGACGTGCATGAGGTGAGCTCATTCATGTCCAATGAACTCAGCTGACCTCATGTACGTCACTGACAGCGTGGGAGAATTTTCACGCTGAAGTGCTGAGTGCAGGAGAATTCTCCCACGCTGTCAGTGACGTGCATGAGGTGCGCCGGGTTCATTGGACATGAACTTGTCTCATCTTTATGCCGTCACAGTGAGACACTGAGGAGCGCAAGCATGCCTGCGCTTCTCAGTGTCCGCGGGATGACAGGCTGGATGGCAGCGTTCTGCTGCGGTCCAGCCTGTCATCTCGATGTAGCAGAGCTGAAGCTGTCTGGGAACCATGGAAAGGTAAGGATGAGGTTGCTTAATTATTTTACTTTTATTGCAGAAGACATTGGCTTCAGCTGGAATGGGCGTGACGGTAAGTATGGTTTAATTTAGAACAATAAAGAATTGTGTGTTTATTTCAATTAAAGGACTTTATTCTGGGTGTTGTGTTTTTTTAAATACTTTACTAGAAATTCATGGTGGTCATGTCTAATATTGGCGTGACCCCATGAATTTCGGGCTTAGGGCCAGCTGATAATGCCAAGCTGGCCTTAACCCCTTTATTACCCAGTGAGCCACCGCACCAGGGCCCTGGATGAGTTGGGTACAGCGCCAGAAGATGGCGCTTCTATCAACGCGCCATTTTCCGGGGCGGCTGCGGACTGCAATTTGCAGCGGGTGGGGCCCAGAAAGCTTGGGCCTCCCTGCGCTGCGGATTCCAGCTCCCAGCTGCCTAGTTGTACCTGGCTGGGCACAAAAATAGGGCGAAGCCCCACGTATTTTTTTTTTAAATTATTTCATGAAATTCATGGAATAATTAAGAAAAAAAGGGCTTCCCTATATTGTTGTGTCCAACCAGGTACAAATAGGCAGCTGGTGGTTGGGGGCAGCCCGTCCCTGCCTGCTGTACCTGGCTGGACACAAATATAGTGCGAAGCCCCACGTCAATTTTTTTTTAATTATTTCATGAAATAATTTTTTTAAAAAAGGGCTTCCCTATATTGTTGTGTCTGGCCAGGTACAAATAGGCAGCTGGTGGTTGGGGGCAGCCCGTTCCTGCCTACTGTACCTGACTGGACACAAATATAGGGCGAAGCCCCACGTCAATTTTTTTAAAATTATTTCAGGAAATTCATGAAATAATGAAAAAAAAATTGATGTGGGGCTTCGCCCTATATTTGTGTCCAGTCAGGTACAGCAGGCAGGAACGGGCTGCTCCCAACCACCAGCTGCCTATTTGTACCTAGCCGGACACAACAATATAGGGAAGCCCTTTTTTTCTTAATTATTCCATGAATTTCATGAATTTAAAAAAAAAATACATGGAGCTTCGCCCTATTTTTGTGTCCAGCCAGGTACAACTAGGCAGCTGGGGGCTGGAATCTGCAGCGCAGGGAGGCCCAAGCTTTCTGGGCCCCACCCGCTGCAAATTGCAGTCCGCAGCCGCCCCGGAAAATGGCGCGTTCATAGAAGCGCCATCTTCTGGCGCTGTACCTAACTCATCCAGGGCCCTGGTGCGGTGGCTCACTGGGTAATAAAGGGGTTAAGGCCAGCTTGGCATTATCAGCTGGCCTTAAGCCCGAAATTCATGGGGTCACGCCAATATTAGACATGACCACCAAGAATTTCTAGTAAAGTATTTAAAAAAAACACAAACACCCAGAAAAAAGTCTTTTAATTGAAATAAACACACAAATCTTTATTGTTCTAAATTAAACCATACTTACCGCCACGCCCATTCCAGCTGAAGCCAATGATCTCCTGCAATAAAAGTAAAATAATAAAGCAACATCATCCTTACCTTTCCATGGTTCCCAGGACAGCTTCAGCTCTGCTACATCGAGATGACAGGCAGGACCGCTGCAGAACGCTGCCATCCAGCCTGTCATCCCGCAGACACTGAGAAGCGCAGGCATGCTTGCGCTACTCAGTGTCTGGCTGTGACGGCATCCAGATGAGCCGAGGTCATGTCCAATGAACTCGGCTCACCTCATGCACGTCATTGACAGCGTGGGAAAATTCTCACGCTGAAGCGCTGAGTGCAGGAGAATTTTCCCACGCTGTCAGTGACGTACATGAGGTGAGCCGAGTTCATTGTCGGCTCATCTGGATGCCGTCACAGTCAGACACTGAGGAGCGCAAGCATGCCTGCGCTTCTCAGTGTCTGCGGGATGACAGGCTGGATGGCAGCGTTCTGCTGCGGTCCAGCCTGTTATCTCGATGTAGCAGAGCTGAAGCTGTCCTGGGAACCATGGAAAGGTAAGGATGAGGTTGCTTTATTATTTTTCTTTTATTGCAGGAGATCGTTGGCTTCAGCTGGAATGGTATTGATGGTAAGTATGGTTTAATTTAGAACAATAAAGAATTGTGTCTTTATTTCAATTAAAGGACTTTATTCTGGGTGTTTGTGTTTTTTTTTTAACTTTGACTATGGGGTTAGTAATGGGGGTGTCTTATAGACGCCTCTCCATTACTAACCTGGGCTTGATGTCAGCTGGCATTATAAGCTGACATCAACCCCAACCCTATTACCCCCTGCCACCGCACCAGGGCAGCGTGGAAGAGCGAGGCTAAGTGCCAGAATTGGCGCATCCTATGGATGCGCCATTTCTGGGGCGGTTGACGGCTGGTGTTTCTAGCCTGGGAGGGGGCCAATATTCATGGCTCCCTTCCTGGGCTATTAATATCAGCCCCCAGCTGTCTGCCTAGCCTTTGCTAGCTATTAAATTAGGGGGGACCCCACGTCATTTTTTTGGGGAGGTCCCCCATTTTAATAGCTAGTAAAGGCTAGGTATTCAGCTGGGGGCTGATATTAGTAGCCTGGGAAGCTCCGTGGGTATTACCCCCTTCCCAGGCTTCAAACATCTGCCCCAGCTGTCTGCTTAACCTCCGCTAGAGACTAAAATTACGGGGAAGCCCACGCCAATTTTTTTTAATAATAAATCCTTTATTTTAATACTAAATGACAAGTACAGTAATCAACACTGTCACTGTGCTTCTTATATGTGTGACTGACATGTTTCTATCTACCTAATCTATGTGTGAAGCTCTATTCTTTCTATTCTAAATTGTCGGGTACAGATGCTGAATTGCCGGCCGGCTTTTTTAAAGAGACGGTGCATGAAAACACTATTATTTTTTTTGATAAATCCTTTACACTAAATGACAATTACAGTAAGCAACACTGTCACTGTACTTCGTATATATGTGGCTGACATGTTTCTATCTATCTAATCTATGTGTGATTCTCTATTCCTTCTATTCTAAATTGTCGGGTACAGATGCTGAATTGCCAGCCGGCTTTTTTAAAGAGACGGTGCATGAAAACACTATTATTTTTTTTAATAAATCCTTTGCAGTAAATGACAAGTACAGTAAGCAACACTGTCACAGTACTTCATATATATGTGACTGACATGTTTCTATCTATCTAATCTATGTGTGAAGCTCTATTCTGTCTGTTATAAATTGTCGGGTACCGCTGCTGAATTGCCGGCCGGCTTTTTTAAAGAGACGGTGCAAGAAAACACTATTATATTTTTTAATAAATCCTTTACACTAAATGACAAGTACAGTAAGCAACACTGTCACTGTACTTCATATATATGTGACTGACATGTTTCTATCTATCTAATCTATGTGTGATGCTCTATTCCTTCATGTCTAAATTGTCGGGTACCGGTGTATGCCGCTGCTGAATTGCCGGCCGGCTTTATTAAAGAAAGCGTCTTCTGAGCAGTTTGTGAGCTTTTGGACACCTTTGAAGGTGTTTTCTATGTGTTCCTATGTGTTTTTGTTTGCCTGCCATTGGTTTTAACGGTGTTCGACGGTGTTCTAAGGTGTTCGACGAACAGTTCGACGAACAGTTCCTCGAACATCCCGGTGTTCGACGAACCGAACCGAACCCGAACACTACGGGGGTGGCTCAACACTAGTCAGAACATTTTCATCACCTTTCACAATCACCAATGGGACAAGGTAGGGATGTCCTCTGTCCCCTCTCTTATACATCCTAGTGACGGAGCACCTGCTCTCATCAATTCGCCATAATCCCAATATTAGGTGGATTGAGGTGGGAGGCACCGAGTACAAGTGCTCTCTATTTGCTGATGATGTACTAGTATATATCACTCAATCACATATATCCATCCATGCTGTTATGGCTGAAATAGATCACTTTGTTACATGGTCAAATTTTAAAATCAATGCAGCGAAGTCTGAGGCCCTCGATGTCTCCCTCCCCAAATCCATATAGGATTCCATCCAGTCCAACTTTCCCTTTGCCTGGCCCTCACAGGGTATCAAATACTTAGGAATTCCTATTCATAGAGACCTCTCCCATCTATGTTATCTTAATTTTGGGCCCTTTATTGAACAACTCCATACAGACCACGGTTGGCAAGTTAGAACTGTAAGATTCACTACGTGAACCACTGGTGTTTTGTGGAAAAGCACATGTACACTGTGTTCCAAATTATTATGCAAAAAGTGTTTAGGAGTGATAAGGGAAGAATTTGTTTGTTTGTCAGTTAAACTCATTAATGGTGATGTGTGTCAGGGCTCTTTATATCACTGTAAGCAATTGCAGACACCTGTGCTAATTAGTTTGGCAGGTGTGTCCAATGAAAGGCAAGACTACTTAAGAAGTCTGTCTCACATTATTAAGCAGCCTACATTTTCTGCCAAAATGGGAAAGAAAAAGGATGTGTCGGCTGCTGAGAAGCAACAAATTGTGGAGTGTTTAGGTCAAGGCATGACTACAATCAACATTGTGCGATGATCAGGATGAAGTGTCTTGGCAATCAAGAAGTATGTAGCTGATTCACAGTACACACGTGTGCGTGCTGATAAGGGCAAATTGAGGACTCTTTCCTACAGGCAATTACGTCAGGTTAAAAGAGCAGCGGCAAAAAAGCCTTGTCATAGCAGCAGACAAGTTTTTGAAGCTGCTGGTGCATCCAACGTCCCCCGAACAACAAGATGCAGGGTCCTTCAGAGGTTTGCAGCTGTGCATACGCCATCCTGTCGACCTCCTCTATCCACTTCACACAAGCAGAAATGGCTCCAGTGGGCCAAACATTACATGAAGACTGATTTCAAAACTGTTTTGTTCACGGATGAGTGCCGTGCAGCGCTCGATGGTCCAGATGGATGGAGTGGAGGATGGCTGGTTGATGGACACCCCACGCAAACACGGCTACAGCGCCAACAAGGAGGAGGTGGAGTAATGTTTTGGGCTGGAATCATGGGGAGAGAGATTGTCGGCCCCTGAAGGCGCTAATGATGAACTCCATAATGTATGTGGATTTTCTCAAACAGCACTTCCTGCCATGGTTCAAGAAGAAGAACCGTGTATTTCACAGCAAGATCATTTTTTTGCATGATAATGCACCATCTCATGCTGCACATAAAACATCTGCATCTCTGGCTGATATGGGCATAAAAGGGGACAAACTTATGGTGTGACCCCCATGCTCCCCTGACCTCTACCCCATTCAGAACCTCTGGAGCATCATCAAAAGGAGTGTCTATGATGGCGGGAGGCAGTTCACATCTAAGCAACAGCTCTGGGAGGGTATTCTGTCCTCATGCAAAACAACTGAAGCAGAAACCATCCAAAACCTGACAAATTCAATGGACGAGAGAGTTCAGAAGCTCCTTTCGAACAAGGGGTCCTATGTGAAAATGTAACATCACCTAGAATAAAGTTTTGAGTTGAAAACTGTTTGATTTCAGTTTCTAATAACCTGCTAATGCTTATAATTTCAAAAATGACCATTTTTTTGGTCTTTATTAAAATGAAAAGGTTGATCGAAAAGTTTGGGGGATCTAAGAGTGTGGCAACCCAGTAGTCATGATTACTTCGCATTCTGACAATATGAGGGTCATGTTGCAGGTAGTGCGGCAAGAAGGCACTTATGTGTCTTGCGCATCTCGGAGCCCCAAAATTATTTTCCGGGCTAGATGCAGCTAAAAATTATTACTAATTTTAAATCTGGTGGAGCTTAGTATAGATGGCCTAATAGGATCAGTGCTGCACACTGCTACAAAGCCCAAATTATTTTCCAGTCAAGATACAGATAAACATGATTAGTAATTTTAAATCTGGTGGAGCTTATTATAGATGGCCTAATAGAATCAGTGCTGCACACTGCTACAAAGCCCAAATTATTTTCCAGCCAAGATACAGATAAACATGATTAGTAATTTGAAAGCTTAAAACGGTTGGTAGGGTGATTTTAACCAATCATCAAGCTTTTACTCTCCCCAGGATGACACAGGGGTAGAAAAGTCGTTTCGGATCCATGATTTGTTCATCTTTATGAACGTGAGTCTGTCTACATTATCAGTGGATAGCCGCGTGCGCTTATCTGTAAGCACACCACCAGCAGCGCTGAACACACGTTCAGACAGAACGCTGGCTGCGGGGCATGACAAGATCTCCAAGGCGTAAGTGGCTAGCTCCGGCCATTTATCCAGATTGGAAGCCCAAAAAGAGCAAGGGTCCAGTGACACAGTCATGGCTTCAATGTTTACTTGGAGATACTCCTGTACCATTGTCTCTAGGCGTTGACTATGTGTCAGACTTCTTGTCTCCTGTGGCCTTGCAAAGGATCGGCTAAAAAAGTGGTGAAATGATTCCGCAAAATTGATGTTACCAGTAGATACTGTGGTTCTGTTACGGTTTGAGTGCTGAACACTTGACGGTCCCACGGTTGGCAAGTTGGAACTGTGAGATTCACTACGTGCACCACTGGTGTTTTGTGGAAAAGCACATGTAAGATTCTGCAACAGTCTCTGCTGATACTCCTGCATGCGTGCATCCCTTTCTATGGCAGGAATAATTTCTGCAAATTTACTTTTGTACCGGGGATCTAACAGTGTGGCAACCCAGTAGTCAGGATTATTTCTAATTCTCACAATTCGAGGGTCATGTTGCAGGTAGTGCAGCAAGAAGGCACTCATGTGTGTTGCGCATCCAGGAGGACCAAGTCCCTGTTGTGTTGGTGGCGAGGTAACAATCATGCTTCCTTCCTCTGTCCTCTCCCCCCAACCTCGCACAACAGAAATGTGATCAAGGTCTCCCTCATCTGATGAGTCTTCCATCAGTTCGTCCTCCACTTCTTCCTGGGCTCCTGCACCTTCCTCACTAGTTTGGCTGCTACCATGCGCCCTGGTAAAACCATCTCCCCCACCCTCACATGCCTGCCGCCTTGGTGCTGCCGACCGTCTGGACTTTGCGGATGTTAGCCCTTCCGCATACAACTCCTCCTCCTCTACTTCCTCCACCTCCTCTTGTGCCACCACCTGACTCCGAATTCTGTTTAACATGTGCTCCAGCATGTAAATCACCAGAATAGTCATGCTGATAATGGCATCGTCAGCACTAAACATCTTCGTTGCCATTTCAAAACTGTGCAGAAGGGTGCATAGGTCCCTGATCTGAGACCACTCCTCCAGCGTGATTTGCCCCACCTCTGGATCTCGTTGGCCCAGGCTATACGTCAGAACGTATTGCACCAGGGCTTGTCGGTGCTGCCACAGTCGCTGCAACATGTGCAGAGTTGAATTCCACCGGGTAGGCACATCGCATTTTAGCCGGTGAAGTGGCAGGCCCAACGACTTCTGTAGAGATTTAAGTCGCTGAGCTGCGGGATGCGAACGGCGGAAGTGAGCACACAGCGACCGTGCCCTCTGCAGAAGGCCATCTAGTCTGGGATAGTGGGCTAAAAATTGCTGGACAACCAGGTTCAACACGTGAGCCATACAAGGCACGTGTGTGACATTGCCCCGGCGAAGGGCCGCACCCAGGTTTGCAGCATTGTTGCACACGGCCTTCCCTGGTTTCAGGTCCAGTGGAGACAACCATTCATGAAATTGGTTCTCCAGAGCTGACCACAACTCCTCAGCTGTGTGACTCACATTTCCCAGACATTTCAAAGTAAAAACCGCCTGATGACGTTGAGCCCTACTGCCAGCATAGTAAGGATGTGTGCAGGATCCCTTCTGCGCAGTTAGAAAGCTTGTGGCATGACCAGACAGGCTTTGGGTGCAGGTGGAAGACCGAGAGGCGGTTGAGGAGACAGAAGCAGTGGAGGAACTTTGACATAAAGAGGATTGACGCACAACTCGTGGGGACGGCAAGACTTGTACAGCAGCCCCTTGTCCTGCTGTCACCATAGTTACCCAGTGCCCAGTCAGCGACATGTAACGCCCCTGTCCATGCCTACTCGTCCAAGTGTCTGTGGTGAAATGCACCCTGTCACACACAGAGTTTCTCAAAGAAGCGGTGATGTTGTGTGCAACTTGCTGTTGGAGCGCAGGCACACCTTTCTTTGAGAAGTAGTGCCGACTGGGCATCTGGTACTGGGGCACTGCGACGGACATAAGGTCTCGAAAATCCTCTGTGTCCACCAGGCGGAAAGGCAGCATTTCTGTAGCCAAGAGCTTGCAGATGGTGAAATTCAACCTCTTAGCTTTCTCATGGCTAGGAGGAAATGGTCTTTTACTTGTCCACATCTGAGGGACCGAGGGCTGGCTATTGTGCTTAGACGGGGTTGATAAGGGTGTCCCCGGCAAACTGCCGGTCTGTGAGGAAGATGCAGGCGGACATGTTAGGTTGCCTTGATCCAAAGGTGGTGCTATCGATGTCGGACAGCGCTCAACACCAGCTGGTGTTACCACCTCCAAAGAAAATGATGACCTGCCAATCACGCTGGCTGTTGCGGGTAAAGAGGTGGCAGGTCTGCGCCCCAAAACAGGTGTGACTGCTGTCCCCCCAGTCACAGAGGATGAAGAGGCCGCGGATGCACAAGATATGGCAGACGGTGGTTGGCCCGGCCGGCTAGGCCGCATTGTAGCACACTGAGCTTCCCACTGCAACTTATGCTTCATGTCCATGGGCCGGATCATGCATGAAGTACTCAAACTATGTATTTTTTGGCCTCTACTTAGCTTTTGCTGACAAATGTTACAGATAACACGAGTTGGGTCATCTTTATTGATCTGAAAAAATGCCCAGGCTATGCAAGGCTTAGCACCCATGCAACCTGAAGAGCCACCACAACTTGTGGTGAGACGCAGAGTTGTGTTTGAGGATGCAGTTGTTGACGTGCTTCCAGTACTAGGTCTCTGTCCAGGAAGGCGCAACCTGACCTCGTCGTCACTAGCATCTTCCTCCACCTCCTCTGCTGACCTCATCTCTTGGCTGACTGTGGGTTGACAGTAAGTGGGATCTCCAACCTCATCATCATCACCCTGTGCGTTATCACACCCGTCGTCCTCAGAGCCAACCTGTTCCTGCCCTGACAAAAAACTAAAGTTGTCGCTCCAATCAGGTATTTGAGTCTCATCATCGTCTTCCTCATTGTATCCACCAACAGGAGTTACAGTTTGGGAATGAGGGTCTACATTATGGTCAGAACCTTCTGCGTCTGGTCCTGGATCCGACTCATAAAGATTCTGGGCATCAGTGCAGATCATTTCCTCGTCTGGATTCACAGAAGCGCTGGAGTCCACCTTTGATTCCCAGGCTATAGTATGAGTAAACAGCTCTGCAGACTCAACCATCTGTTCTACCTCATACTCAGACGGGCAGCTGGAGATTTGGGAGCTGTGGGGAAGCAAGTGCGATTGGGGTGACACCTTTGAGGACTGGAGTATTTGTGATGTTGAAGTTGATGTGGAGGAGAGCTCACTTAAAGGATCACTTGATATCCGTTGAAGCACCTGCTGTTTTTGTGCCTCATCTGGAATTTGTAGCGATTGGCGTGGCCGTAAGAAAGGGATCTTATCACATTGTCCGCTAAAAGAAGTAGACATTTTAGTTTGGCTGGAAGATGGTCTTTCTTCTGCAGATGTTACTGTTGCTTTAACACCTACCCCACGGACACAACCTTTTTTCCCCTTCCCAACATGCCTATTCCCCTTTCCACCAGCAGCAGGCCTTTTTCCACTCATTTTGGTGGTTAACTAATTCACAACTCTGGAGCTGTTTGCACAAAAAAACAATGGATGGGAACCGAGCAGAGCTGAGTGGCCAAACTGTGGTATTAGGCCAAAACTATTGGCTGGGTTAGATGCAGAAAAAAATTATATTCAATTTGCAACCTGATGGAGGTCAGTATAGATGGACTAATAGAACAAGTCCCACACACAGCTAGAAGCCCAAATATTTTTTCAGAGGTAGATGCAGAAAAAAATTGTATTCAGTTTGCAACCTGATGGAGGTCAGTATAGATGGACTAATAGAACAAGTCCTACACACAACTAGAAGCCCAAATATTTTTTCAGAGGTAGATGCATAAAAAAAATATATTCAGTTTGCAACCTGATGGAGGTCAGTATAGATGGACTAATAGAGAAAGTCCCACACACTGCTAGAAGGCCCAATATTTTTTCAGAGCTAGATGCAGACAAAAAATTATTTTTAATTTGCAACCTGATGGAGGTCAGTATAGATGGACTAATAGAGAAAGTCCCACACACTGGTAGAGGGCCAAATATTTTTTCAGAGCTAGATCCAGAAAAAAATTATATTCAGTTTGCAACCTGATGGAGGTCAGTATAGATGGTCTAATAGAACAAGTCCCACACACAGCTAGAAGGCCAAATATTTTTTCAGAGCTAGATGCAGATAAAAATTATTTTTAATTTGCAAACTGATGGAGGTCAGAATAGATGGACTAATAGAGAAAGTCCCACACACTGCTAGAAGGCCAAATATTTTTTCAGAGCTAGATGCAGAAAAATATTATATTCAGTTTGCAACCTGATGGAGGTCAGTATAGATGGACTAATAGAAGAAGTCCCACACACAGCTAGAAGCCCAAATATTTTTTCAGAGGTAGATGCAGAAAAAAATTATATTCAGTTTGCAACCTGATGGAGGTCTGTAGAGATGGATTAATAGAACAAGTCCCACACACAGCTAGAAGCCCAAATATTTTTTCAGAGGTAGATGCAGAAAAAAATTATATTCAGTTTGCAACCTGATGGAGTTCTGTATAGATGGATTAATAGAACAAGTCCCACACACAGCTAGAAGGCCAATATTTTTTCAGAGGTAGATGCAGAAAAAAAATATATTCAGTTTGCAACCTGATGGAGGTCAGTATAGATGGACTAATAGAGAAAGTCCCACACACTGCAAGAAGGCCAAATATTTTTTCAGAGCTAGATGCAGACAAAAATTTTTTTTTAATTTGCAACCTGATGGAGGTCAGTATAGATGGACTAATAGAGAAAGTCCCACACACTGCTAGAAGGCCAAATATTTTTTCAGAGCTAGATGCAGAAAAAAATTATATTCAGTTTGCAACCTGATGGAGGTCAGTATAGATGGACTAATAGAACAAGTCCTACACACAGCTAGAAGCCCAAATATTTTTTCAGAGGTAGATGCAGAAAAAAATTATATTCAGTTTGCAACCTGATGGAGGTCTGTATAGATGGATTAATAGAACAAGTCCCACACACATCTAGAAGCCCAATATTTTTTCAGAGGTAGATGCAGAAAAAAAATATATTCAGTTTGCAACCTGATGGAGGTCAGTATAGATGGACTAATAGAGAAAGTCCCACACACTGCTAGAAGGCCAAATATTTTTTCAGAGCTAGATGCCGACAAAAAATTATTTTTAATTTGCAACCTGATGGAGGTCAGTATTGATGGACTAATAGAGAAAGTCCCACACACTGCTAGAAGGCCAAATATTTTTTCAGAGCTAGATGCAGATATAAATTATTTTTAATTTGCAACCTGATGGAGGTCAGTATAGATGGACTAATAGAGAAAGTCCCACACACTGCTAGAAGGCCAAATATTTTTTCAGAGCTAGATGCAGACAAAAAATTATTTTTAATTTGCAACCTGATGGAGGTCAGTATAGATGGACTAATAGAGAAAGTCCCACACACTGCTAGAAGGCCAAATATTTTTTCAGAGCTAGATGCAGATAAAAAATTTTTTTAATTTGCAACCTGATGGAGGTCAGTATAGATGGACTAATGGAGAAAGTCCCACACACTGCTAGAAGGCCAAATATTTTTTCAGAGCTAGATGCAGAAAAAAATTATATTCAGTTTGTAAACTGATGGAGGTCAGTATAGATGGACTAATAGAACAAGTCCCACACACAGCTAGAAGCCCAAATATTTTTTCAGAGGTAGATGCAGATAAAAATTATTTTTAATTTGCAACCTGATGGAGGTCAGTATAGATGGACTAATAGAGAATGTCCCACACACTGCTAGAAGGCCAAATATTTTTTCAGAGCTAGATGCAGACAAAAAATTATTTTGAATTTGCAGCATGATGGAGGTCAGTATAGATGGACTAATAGAACAAGTCCCACACACTGCTAGAAGGCCAAATATTTTTTCAGAGCTAGATGCAGAAAAAAATTATATTCAGTTTGCAACCTGATGGAGGTCAGTATAGATGGACTAATAGAACAAGTCCCACACACTGCTAGAAGCCCAAATATTTTTTCAGAGCTAGATGCAGAAAAAAATTATATTCAATTTGCAACCTGATGGAGGTCAGTATAGATGGACTAATAGAATGATGCTATGCCCAAAAGATTTTACTTCACTAGGTGCAGTAAAAAAATTGGTATTCTATACACAGGTGGTATATCTTGCAACACAGATAGGCTACTCCACTGACTAACACACTCTGCAATAGGCCAAAAAGGATTAGCTTTGCTAGATTCAGCCAAATGCTGTGAAAAAAACTTGCACAGCACTGGCACAGACCTGCCTGGCAAAAACTGATAGGAACTGATGTAACCTAGTCCTGAAAAGGACTGCAATTACAATTAGTCTTTACTCCCACAATCTATCTATTTAAGAGCACAGACCTGCCTGATAAAAGTCATAGGAAATGCTGTAACCTAGTCCTTAAAAGGACTGCAATCACAACTATTCCCTTCTCCCAAGCTATCTGTAGATTTGTGCGAAAATTGGCTTGAAATTAACAAGGTATAGCGCACACAGCAACAGCGGTGCCGTCTAACACGCAGCTGCAGCAGTGAGAAAATGGTGGCGACGGGGAAAATGGCTTGGTCTTATAGGGCAAGGACATGTGAAATACACTGACAATGACACATGCCCTTGCTTGTGTGAAAAAAAGCACTTCGCTCCGTGTGTGCGCTGCTGACAGATTGCACCTCCCCACTGTAAATGCGGGAAAGAGAAAAAAAAATGGAGATCTTCATTATTCCTGCAGAGATCCACCCCCTGCCCCTCCCCCCACCCCGCTGTACACTCAAACTGCATATTAGCATTAATTTTCATCATTACTGAGAAAAAATCCAGTTATGATTTTGGTGCACGAACAGTTATCGAACATAACCTCTAACAGCCGAATTTTTCTCAAATCGTTCGTGTTCGCCGAACGGCTCGAACACCGCCCAAAACAGCTCGAATTTGAGATTGGCGAACAGTTCGATTCGAACAACGCTCATCTCTACAAGTAGCCACCATCAAAGCAAAAGGTGGCTACTTTGAAGAACCTAGAATATAAGACATATTTTCTGTTGTTTCACACTTTTTTGTTAAATATATAATTCCACATGTGTTAATTCATAGTTTTGATGCCTTCAATGTGAATGTACAATTTTCATAGTCATGAAAATACAGAAAAATCTTTAAATGAGAATGTGTGTCCAAACTTTTGGTTTGTACTGTATATATACACTGTGTTCCAAATTATTATGCAAATAATATTTTCTCAGATTTTCCCAAATTACCTATATGAATTGCTGTCATTGTAATTTTCCAGTCAAATAACTATCAGAGTACAACTGAAAGGTTTTTGTACAAAATGCCCCGTCTCATGCTGCACATAACATATCTGCATCTCTGGCTGCTATGGGCATAAAAGGGAACAAACTTATGGTGTGGCACCCATGCTCCCCTGACCTCAACCCCATTGAGAACCTCTGGAACATCATCAAAAGGAGTGTCTATGATGGCGGGAGGCAGTTCACATCTAAGCAACAGCTCTGGGAGGGTATTCTGTCCTCATGCAAAACAATTAAAGCAGAAACCATCCAAAACCTGACAAATTCAATGGACGAGAGAGTTCAGAAGCTCCTTTTGAACAATCGGTCCTATGTGCAAATGTAACATCACCTAGAATAAAGTTTTGAGTTGAAAACTGTTTGATTTCAGTTTGTAATAACCTGCTAATGCTTATAATTTAAAAAATGACCATTTTTTTGTTCTTTATTAAAATGAAAAGGTTGAAAACTCTGCTGTGCATAATAATTTGGAACATGCATTTTGAGTGCAGTTTGAGTTTTTTATTTTTTTAAAAATAAACTGTTATCATAAGCAGTCTGTACAAAAACCTTTCAATTGTACTCTAATAGTTATTTGACGGGAAAATTACAATGACTGCAATTCATGTAGGTAATTTGGGAAAATCTGAGAAAATATTATTTGCATAATAATTTGGAACACAGTGTATATACAGTTATATGAAAAAGTTTGGGCACCCCTATTAATCTTAAGCTTATTGTTTTGTAAAAATTGGTGTTTTTGCAACAGCTATTTCAGTTTGATATATATAATAACTGTTGGACACAGTAATGTTTCTGCCTTGAAATGAGGTTTATTGTACTAACAGAAAATGTGCAATCTGCATTCAAACAAAATTTGACAGGTGCATAAGTATGGGCACCTCACCAGAAAAGTGACATTAATATTTAGTAGATCCTCCTTTTGCAAAAATAACAGCCTCTAGTCGCTTCCTGTAGCTTTTAATGAGTTCCTGGATCCTGGATGAAGGTATTTTTGACCATTCCCCTTTACAAAACAATTCCAGTTCAGTTAAGTTTGATGGTCGCCGAGCATGGACAGCCCTCTTCAAATGATCCCACAGATGTTTAATGATATTCAGGTCTGGGGACTGGGATGGCCATTACAAAACATTGTAATTGTTCCTCTGCATGAATGCCTGAGTAGATTTGGAGCGGTGTTTTGGATCATTGTCTTGCTGAAAGATCCATCCCCTGCGTAACTTCAACTTTATCACTGATTCTTGAACATTATTGTCAAGAATCTGCTGATACTGAGTGGAATCCATGCGTCCCTCAACTTTAACAAGATTCCGGCATTGGCCACACAGCCTCAAAGCATGATGGAACCTCCACCAAATTTTACTTTGGGTAGCAAGTGGTTTTCTTGGAATGCTGTTTTTTTTGCCGCCATGCATAACGCCTTTTTGTATGACCAAACAACTCAATCTTGGTTTCATCAGTCCACAGGGCCTTCTTCCAAAAAGAAATTGGCTTCTCCAAATGTGCTTTTGCATACCTCAGCCGACTCTGTTTGTGGCGTGCTTGCAGAAACGGCTTCTTTCGCATCACTCTCGCATACAGCTTCTCCTTGTGCAAAGTGCGTTGTATAGTTGACCAATGCACAGTGACACCATCTGCAGCAAGTTGATGCTGCAGCTCTCTGGAGGTGGTCTGAGGATTGTCCTTGACTGATCTCACCATTCTTCTTCTCTGCCTTTCTGATGTTTTTCTTGGCCTGCCACTTCTGGCCTTAACAAGAACTGTCCCTGTGTTTTTCCATTTCCTTACTAAGTTCCCCACAGTGGAAACTGACAGGTTAAATCTCTGAGACAGCTTTTTGTATCCTTCCCCTGAACAACTATGTTGAATAATCTTTGTTTTCAGATCATTTGACAGTTGTTTTGAGGAGCCCATGATGCCACTCTTCAGAGGAGATTCAAACAGGAGAACAACTTGCAAGTGGCCACTTTAAGTAGCTTTTCTCATGATTGCATACACCTGGCTATGAAGTTCAAAGCTCAATGAGGTTACAAAACCAAAAAAAGTGCTTTAGTAAGTCAGTAAAAAGTAGGTAGGAGTATTTAAAACAAGAAAATGATAAGGGTGCCCATACTTATGCACCTGTCAAATTTTGTTTGAATGCAGATTGCACATTTTCTGTCAGTACAATAAACCTCATTTCAAGGCAGAAACATTACTGTGTCCAACAGTTATTACTTATATCAAACTGAAATAGCTGTTGCAAAAACACCAATTTTTATAAAACATTAAGCTTAAGATTAATAGGGGTGCCCAAACTTCATATAACTGTATATATATATATTATATATATATATATATATATATATATATATATATATATATGTATACCTTTGAAATGAATATATACACACATAATACAGGTATATTTATGCATCTCTCAACATCTCTATATATTTTTTACTTGCTTATGTAGCGCCATAACATTCCACAGCACTCCACAGACATCATCATCATTGTCCCCATTGGGGCTCATAATCTAAATTCCCTATCAGTATGTCTTTGGAGTGTGGAAGGAAACTGGAGCACCTGGAGAAAGCCCATGTAAACAAGGGGAGGACATACAAACTCCTTGCAGATGTTGTCCTTTTTAGGATGTAAACCCAGGACCCCATAATTCATATATTTGTGATCTTGTTATGTTTACATGTATATTTATATGTTTGAGTATATGTGCTTGTGTATAGAGAAAAATAAATAAATACACACGTATCTAAATTATTCCATACATTTATAATTGTGGTTTAGCCATATTAAAAATGTATTTCAAGTAGTTTTCCATTTCTCTCTATATGAGTCAGATGCAGTATATACACACACTGCATGCATACATATACATTATATACAGTATATATATATATTCACACACAGCACACATACAGTATATATACACACATCACACACACTATATATGCATGCATACAGTATATACACACTGCAGACATGTTTACATACGGTTCTTATACTTATGTACACTATATACTCATGCATGCAATTTACACATATATACAAACATTTCGCATTTGTCTATGCACACACACTCACAAATGAATAAAAAATAAACAGGTATAGAAAATAAATCAACCCCTCTTGTTTGGCAGACATCTTCTTTCAGTAGGTAGCTTTTATTGCCAGCAGCAGCTCCCTCCTCTCACCCCACTTGAGGTGACACAGTGGGGGAGGGGCACAATCTGTAATCCAGCAGACTGCAGGAGTCTTCAGAAGATGTAATTTAGGTGCAGGTGACTGCAAGGGAGAAATAAGCAGTCCACAGCAGCGCCTGAAAAGGATTCTCAATCTCTGCAAAGTATTTAAGATGAATATTTTATTCATGGTAAAGTTAAATTGTCCAATTATTATTACCTGTGAGCCCCTGAAATGAGGAGGCTTTGTAGAAAAACTATTGCAATTCCTGAACAGTTCACATGGTCTTTTTGTTCAACCCCTTTAATTAAACCTGAATGTCTACACTTCAATTGCTTCTCAGTTGCTTCATGTTAAATTAAAAATAGTGGCATGCAGAGCCCAAAACACAGAGATTCAGTCACTGTCCAAATATTTCTGTATCTATATATAGATAGATAGAGTGATAAAAATAAGAAAAGCAGGCAGAACTCCAATAAATAAAGGTGAAAAAATTGACTTTATTAGCCCATGGGGTATGACTGGTGTGATGACGTTTCGGTTGTGAACAACCTTCTCAAGCAGTGAATAGAAAAATTCACTTCATAGTGCATACAGATCAAATGAATTTTTTTATACTTGTTATCAAAGTGTATATGTATGATTCAGATGTATTTTCACTAATGAACTCATAATTGTAATGTGATGAATTTTTGCTGGTTATACTTCCTGTTTGTATCTATTCACTGCTTGAGGAAAGTTGTTCACAACCGAAACGTCTCCACACCAGCCATACCACATTGGAGTGCTGCCTGATTTTCTTATTTTTGTTTATATAACAACTGGATAAATTGGCCTTATACCCACAGTTTTTTTATGGTGCTGTTCCAATTTGTATTTGATAGATAGATAGATAGATAGAGAGCAAGGAGAGGAATGGGACTCAGGACTCTGCACAGACAGAATTGAAGGTTGCTTGTTGTCCTGTCTGCACACTGCTGTGCTATGAGCCTGCACTTTCTTCTTTCTCAGCTTCTGATATGATGCTGGAAAAAACAGCTAAGAGTGACATTATGGGATTACAGAGGATGCACAGCATAAACTGTAAATAATGCTGTGCATTCTTTGTTCACTTCATAGAGGAACTGCAGAAGCAAGGGCCCCCCTTTGTGTATGGGGACCCTGGGCAAATGCCCAATTTGTTTTCTCCCTCATTTGATATAAATCAAAAAAATGCAATGCAAATTGAATGTCCTGCCAAAATTTTGGCGTACGGGCAAATTTCATTTTTTGACAGATTCACATATGACTAGTTATAAACCAGGTTCCCCATTATATATTATTGCATTTCATTGTTGTAAGTATTTATTATATTCTTTGTCATTTTCTTCACCAACCTAAAGAACTCTAATACTATCTTTTGCCATCACTTGTTCTATCGTTTCAGCTCCCTGTTTTCAGAGCTGCAAGCAAGGACACAGTGCTATCCACTAAGACATGTGCAAGAGACCTAAGTATCTATTCATACTGAGTTTTCAGGTTTATTTTTTTTGCTGAAATATTTTACAGATTTGCCAGTTGTACAAAATTGTGAAATAATGTCTACCTATAAGAGATGAGCATATCAGCTCAATGCAAATCAAACTTATGTCAAGTTTTTAAGAATTTGCTGAACCGGGCAAATTTCAACAATTTGTGATTTGATGTATGTGACTATCCTAAAAGAGCCATTTTAAACATTAAATAAGAATGCATAAGCCAGAGAAGGCTCACGAGACCTCAGGTGTGAAAGGGCAGGCTTCCCCTGTCCTGCTACCACCACACATCGGATAGCCCAATCAAACAGGAGGGGACTATCATAGCCTATTTAAAAGCAGATATAAGGGATAAGGGATCAGGGAATATATCTGCCATCTTTTGGTGAATCTGAATTACGAGAGCAAGTCACAGCTTAGCAATAGAGATAGGGAGAGAAAGCCATAAAGCACAGAATAAACATTACAGATAGTGTGTGAAAGCACAGCTACTATCCTTTTACTCCTAGCCATATATGTTGAGGTTATTTTGATATTATTAAGGCCAGTTTCAGACGTCCATATATTTCCTGTACTGGAAAAACAGTTTTAGGAGACTTTAGTGTGTTATGCATGTCTTGTCAGGGCAATTGAAGATCTTGTGATTTATTGTGAATAGTGTTGAGCGATAGCATCCGATATCGGGAAATATCGGATTGGATCGGACCGACACCCAAAAAGTATTGGATATTGCCGATTCCGATACCGGAAACCAATGCAAGTCAATGGAACACAAATATCGGAATAAAAATAAACCCTTTCTTTCCTTATAGGTTAATTCTACATGAAGGAAAACAACTAAGCATAATGTAGAATGTATTGGGGGAGGTGGGGGAGAAAATAAAGGCATAGAGGTTTAGCCCAATCAAATGGAATAGCAGGAATTAATATTTTTTTTAAGACGTTCTGAGTTACGGAAATATTGACTATGTTAAGTTTTTTTATATTTTGTCAGATATTTATGTTTCACTACTTCCATTCTCTTCACCTTCTTTTTTACTTCTCCCACACTTTCTCCTTCATCATCCTCAGCATCAGCATCTTTTTCATCAACTTCTTCTTCACCTTCTTCATCTTCTTCTTCTTCACCTTCTTCGTATTATTCTTTTTTTTTACATTCTTCATATTCTTCTTATTCAACTATTATTCTTCTTCATATTCTACTTCTTCATATTCTTCTTCTTCATCATATTCTTATTTGTGACAGGCATTCCTGTAGTTGTTATCTATAAAAGTTTGAACATTACACCTTTCATTCTGCCCGTCACAAAAGATTTACAACAGGATTTGTCCGCGTTCAGTTTGGCCTGCAGCAGCAGGTCTTTTCCAGGGGCACCACGAGGAGGAACGGACTCACCCCCATACACTGCTTAGCCATCTTCTGCTTATAATTTAGATAATATCTTTTGCTCTGATTTTTAGTCTTATGCTTAATGTTCTTCCGCTTTTTGTTCTGCAGCTTCTTGTACTTCTGCTTCTTGGTTTTCTGTCTCTTGTTCTTCTGTATCTTGGTGGTTGTCTTCTTGTTCTTTGCCCTCTTGGCCATCTTCTTCAGGGTCATCTTCTGGCTCTTCTTCGGGGTGGTCTTCAGGGTCCTCGTCAGGGAGATCCAGAGTGATTACCAAGAACCATTTCAAAAAGCTTGAACTTGGAAATGTAGCAGAAGGTACAAGAAGGCTGAGGAACTGCCGAGAACCAGCTGATGGTACTGGTACCAGGATGGGTAGCAGAAGGTACAAGAGCCAATGGAACTACCGAGGACCAGCTAACGTTACTGGAACTCGGTTACTAAGCAGGAGGTACCTGTGCCAGAAAGCACTACCAAGGACCAGCAGACGTTGGTGGAACTTGGATACCGAGAAGGAGGCCCATAAGCCAAAGGCACTGCCGAGAACCAGCTGACTGTACTGGAACCCGGATGGGTAGCAGAAGGTACAAGAGCCAATGGAACTACCGAGGACCAGCTGACGGTACTGGAACCCAGTTACTAAGCAGGAGGTACCTGTGCCAGAAAGCACTACCAAGGACCAGCAGATGTTGGTGGAACTTGGATACTGAGAAGGAGGCACCTAAGCCAAAGGCACTGCCAAGAACCAGCTGATTGTACTGGTACCCGGATGGGTAGCAGAAGGTACAAGAGCCAATGGAACTACCGAGGACCAGCTGACGGTACTGGAACCCGGTTACTAAGCAGGAGGTACCTGTGCCAGAAAGCACTACCAAGGAAAAGCAGACGTTGGTGGAACTTGGATACTGAGAAGGAGGCACCTAAGCCAAAGGCACTGCAGAGAACCAGCTGACGGTGCTGGAACTCGGATGGGTAGCAGAAGGTACCCATGAAAAAAAAAGTTGCAAGGTCGCGAGCCGGCCGCAGTTACAGAAACCCACAGTCCTCCAGAGGGTGCTTGTCATATTGGCACTATGAAACCAGCCTTCATTGCCAGATCCCGCAGCCCACATAGGAGTCATCTAAACTGCAGGCACCATAGAGTCGGCTAACCCGACCGCAACACGACAGGACAACGTATTGGAGGCAAAGTGACGTTGACACTACCCAGAAACAGCTGGCTTGCTGGAACCAGGCTGGGCAGGAGGGAGTACCCGTGCCAAAGACACTGCCGAGAACCAGCTGACGGTAGATGGAACTCGGATGGGTAGCAGAAGGTACAAGAGCCAATGGAAATACTGTGGACCAGCTGACGGTACTGGAACCCGGTTACTAAGCAGGAGGTACCTGTGTCAGAAAGCACTACCAAGGACGAGAAGATGTTGGTGGAACTTGGATACCGAGAAGGAGGCACCTAAGCCAAAGGCACTGCCGAGAACCAACTGATGGTACTGGAACCCAGATGGGTAGCAGAAGGTACAAGAGCCAATGGAACTACCGAGGACCAGCTGACGGTACTGGAACCTGGTTACTAAGCAGGAGGTACCTGTGTCAGAAAGCACTACCAAGGACCAGCAGACGTTGGTGGAACTTGGATACCGAGAAGGAGGCACCTAAGCCAAAGGCACTGCCGAGAATCAGCTGATAGTACTGGAACCCGGATGGGTTGCAGAAGGTACAAGAGCCAATGGAACTACCGAGGACCAGCTGACGGTGCTGGAACCCGGTTACTAAGCAGGAGGTACCTGTGCCAGAAAGCACTACCAAGGACCAGCAGACGTTGGTGGAACTTGGATACTGAGAAGGAGGCACCTAAGCCAAAGGCACTGCCGAGAACCAGCTGACGGTACTGGAACCCGGATGGGTAGCAGAAGGTACTGGAGCCAATGGAACTACCGAGGACCAGCTGACGGTACTAGAACCCCGTTACTAAGCAGGAGGTACATGTGTCAGAAAGCACTACCAAGGACCAGAAGACGTTGGTGGAACTTGGATACCGAGAAGGAGGCACCTAAGTCAAAGGCACTGCCGAGAACCAGCTGACGGTACTGGAACTCGGATGGGTAGCAGAAGGTACCCATGAAAAAAAAAGTTGCAAGGCCGCGAGCCGGCCGCAGCTGCCGAAACCCACGGTCCTACAGGGGGTGCTTGTACTATTGGCACTATGGAACCAGCCTTCATTGTCAGATCCCGCAGCCCACATAGGAGTCACCTAAACGGCAGGCATCATAGAGTCGGCTAACCTGACCGCAACACGACAGGACAACGTATTGGAGGCAAAGTGACGATGACACTACCCGGAAACAGCTGGCGTGCTGGAACCAGGCTGGGCAGGAGGGAGTACCCGTGACAAAGACACTGCCGAGAACCACCTGACAGTACTTGAACTCGGATGGGTAGCAGAATGTACAAGAGCCAATGGAACTACCGAGGACCAGCTGACGGTACTGGAACTTGGTTACTAAGGAGGAGGTACCTGTGCCAGAAAGCACTACCAAGGACCAGCCGACGTTGGTGGAACTTGGATACCGAGGAGGAGGCACCTAAGCCAAAGGCACTGCCGAGAACCAGCTGACGATACTGGAACCCGGATGGGTAGCAGAAGGTATAAGAGCCAATGGAACTACTGAGGACCAGCTGACGGTACTGAAACCCGATTACTAAGCAGGAGGTACCTGTGCCAGAAAGCACTACCAAGGACCAGCAGACATTAGTGGAACTTGGATACCGAGAAGGAGGCACCTAAGCCAAAGGCACTGCCGAGAACCAGCTGACGGTACTGGAACTCGGATGGGTAGCAGAAGGTACCCATGAAAAAAAAAGTTGCAAGGCCGCGAGCCGGCCGCAGTTACCGAAACCCACAGTCCTATAGTGGGTGCTTGTCCTATTGGCACTATGGAACCAGCCTTCATTGCCAGATCCCGCAGCCCACATAGGAGTCACCTAAACTGCAGGTACCATAGAGTCGCCTAACCCGACCGCAACATGACAGGACAACCTATTGGAGGCAAAGTGACGTTGACACTACCCGGAAACAGCTGGTGTGCTGGAACCAGGCTGGGCAGGAGGGAGTACCCGTGCCAAAGACACTGCTGAGAACCAGCCGACGGTACTTGAACTCGGATGGATAACAGAAGGTACAAGAGCCAATGGAACTACTGAGGACCAGCTGACGGTACTGGAACTCGGTTACTAAGCAGGAGGTACCTGTGCCAGAAAGCACTGCCAAGGACCAGCAGATGTTGGTGGAACTTGGATACCGAGAAGGAGGCGCCTAAGCCAAAGGCACTGCCGAGAACCAGCTGATGGTACTGGAACTCGGATGGGTAGCAGAAGGTCCGCAGTTACCGAAGCCCACAGTCCTACAGTAGTGCTTGTCCTATTGGCACTATGGAACCAGCCTTCATTGCCTGATCCCGCAGCCCAGATAGGAGTCACCCGACTGCAACACGACAGGACATTGTATTGGAGGCAAAGAGACGTTGACACTACCCGGAAACAGCTGGCATGCTGGAACCAGGCTGGGCAGGAGGGAGTACCTGTGCCAAAGACACTACTGGGAAACAGCTGGCGGTGCTGGAACCGAGGGTAAATACTAAAAACAGAGTGGAGCCAGAGGCCTAATTGGAGCAAGTTTAAAATCAGTAGTAGAGTGGATGTGGACAGAGCAAGAGAAATTGCCATACACACAGCAGGGGAACAGCTGACGTTACTGAACCCCAATAACACGGCAGCAAGTGTTGACTGTGCAGACTGCGCTTCTGAGCACCAACTGGCGGTGTTGGAGCTCAGGGATAATACTGAAAACAGAGGAGCCAGAGGTATAATTGGAGCAAGTTTTAAATTAGTAGTAGAGTGGATGTGGACAGAGCAGGAGAAATTGCCGTACACAGCAGGGGAACAGCTGACGTTACTGAGCCCCAATAACACGGCAGCAAGTGTTGACTGTGCAGACGGCACTTCTGAGCTCGAACTGGCGGTGTTGGAGCTCAGGGATAATACTGAAAACAGAGGAGCCAGAGGTGTAATTGGAGCAAGTTTTAAATTAGTAGTAGAGTGGATGTGGACAGAGCAGGAGAATTTGCCGGACACACAGCAGGGGATCAGCTGACGTTACTGAACCCCAATAACACGGCAGCAAGTGTTGACTGTGCAGACGGCACTTCTGAGCGCCAACTGGCGGTGTTGGAGCTCAGGGATAATACTCAAAACAGAGGAGCCAGAGGTGTAATTGGAGCAAGTCTTAAATTAGTAGTAGAGTGGATGTGGACAGAGCAGGAGAAATTGCCGTACACACAGCAGGGGAACAGCTGACGTTACTGAACCCCAATAACACGGCAGCAAGTGTTGACTGTGCAGACGGCACTTTTGAGCGCCAACTGGCGGTGTTGGAACAGAGGAGCCAGAGGTGTAATTGGAGCAAGTCTTAAATTAGTAGTAGAGTGGATGTGGACAGAGCAGGAGAAATTGCCGTACACACAGCAGGGGAACAGCTGACGTTACTGAACCCCAATAACACGGCAGCAAGTGTTGACTGTGCAGACGGCACTTCTGAGCGCCAACTGGCGGTGTTGGAGCTCAGGGATAATACTGAAAACAGAGGAGCCAGAGGTGTAATTGGAGCAACTTTAAAATCTGTAGTATTGTGAATGTGGACAGAGCAGGAGAAATTGCCGTACACACAGCAGGGGATCAACTGACGTTACTGAACCACAATAATACGGCAGCAAGTGTTGCCTTTGCAGACGGCACTTCTGAACGCTAACTGGCGGTGTTGGAGCTCAGGGATAATACTGAAAACAGAGGAGTCAGAGGTGTAATTGGAGTAACTTTAAAATCTGTAGTAGTGTGAATGTGGACAGAGCTGGAGAAATTGCCATACACACATCAGTGGAACAGCTGATGTTACTGAACCCCAATAACACGGCAGCAAGTGTTGACTGTGCAGACTGCACTTCTGAGCGCCAACTGGCGGTGTTGGAGCTCAGGGATAATACTGAAAACAGAGGAGCCAGAGGTGTAATTGGAGCAAGTTTTAAATTAGTAGTAGAGTGGATGTGGACAGAGTAGAACAAATTGCCGTACACACAGCAGGGGAACAGCTGACGTTACTGAACCTCAATAACATGGCAGCAAGTGTTGACTGTGCAGACGGCACTTCTGAGCGCCAACTGGCGGTGTTGGAGCTTAGTGATAATACTGAAAACAGAGGAGCCAGAGGTGTAATTTGAGCAACTTTAAAATCTGTAGTAGTGTGAATGTGGACAGAGCAGGAGAATTTGCCGGACACACAGCTGGGGATCAGATGACATTACTGCATTACTGAACCCCAATAACACTGGAGCAAGCGTTGACTGTGCAGACGGCACTTCTGAGCAGCAACTAGCGGTGTTGGAGACCAGGGTAAATACTAACAACAGAGGAGCCAGAGGTGTAATTGGAGCAAGTTTTAAATTAGCAGTAGAGTGGATGTGGACAGAGCAGGAGAATTTGCCGGACACACAGCTGGGGATCAGCTCACGTTACTGAACCCCAATAACACTGGAGCAAGCGTTGACTGTGCAGACGGCACTTCTGAGCAGCAGCTAGCGGTGTTGGAGCCCAGGGTAAATACTAAAAACAGAGGAGCCAGAGGTGTAATTGAAGCAAGTTTTAAATTAGTAGTAGAGTAGATGTGGACAGAGCAGGAGAATTTGCCGGACACACAGCTGGGGACCAGCTGACGTTACTGAACCCCAATGACACTGCAGCAAGCGTTGACTGTGCAGACGGCACTTCTGAGCAGCAACTAGCGGTGTTGGAGCCCAGGGTAAATACTAAAAACAGAGGAGCCAGAGGTGTAATTGGAGCAAGTTTTAAATTAGTAGTAGAGTGGATGTGGACAGAGCAGGAGAATTTACCGGACACACAGCTAGGGATTAGCTGACGTTACTGAACCCCAATATCACTGGAGAAAGCATTTACTGTGCAGACGGCACTTATGAGTAGCAACTAATGGTGTTGTAGCCCAGGGTAAATACTAAAAACAGAGGAGCCAGAGGTGTAATTGGAGCAAGTTTTAAATTAGTAGTAGAGTGGATGTGGACAGAGCAGGAGAAATTGCCGTACACACAGCAGGGGATCAGCTGACGTTACTGAACCCCAATAACACTGGAGCAAGCGTTGACTGTGCAGACGGCACTACTGAGCAGCAACTAGCGGTGTTGGAGCCCAGGGTAAATACTAAAAACAGAGGAGCCAGAGGTGTAATTGGAGCAAGTTTTAAATTAGTAGTACAGTGGGTGTGGACAGAGCAGGAGAATTTGCCGGACACACATCTGGGGATCAGCTGACGTTACTGAACCCCAATAACACTGGAGCAAGCGTTGACTGTGCAGACGGCACGTCTGAGCAGCAACTAGTGGTGTTGGAGCCCAGGGTAAATACTAAAAACAGAGGAGCCAGAGGTGTAATTGGAGCAAGTTTTAAATTAGTAGTGGAGTGCATGTGGACAGAGCAGGAGAATTTGCCGGACACACAGCTGGGGATCAGCTGACGTTACTGAACCCCAATCACACTGGAGCAAGCGCTGACTGTGCAGACGACACTTCTGAGCAGCAACTAGCGATGTTGGAGCCCAGGGTAAATACTAAAAACAGAGGAGCCAGAGGTGTAATTGGAGCAAGTTTTAAATTAGTAGTAGAGAGGATGTGGACAGAGCTGGAGAATTTGCCGGACACACAGCTCAGGATCAGCTGACGTTACGGAACACCAATAACACTGGAGCAAGCGTTGACTGTGCAGACGGCACTTCTGAGCAGCAACTGGCGGTGTTGGAGCTCAGGGATTACAGTTCAGGTGGTAGAAACATGAACACAACAGGAGACCTGGATTCTGTTGCCAACCAATTATTTATTCTGGAAGAGGATTGGCAAATTCATGCGAGATCCAGGCCTTGTTCATTTTCAGAAAAGTAAACCGGTCAACGTTATCGGAGGATAGGCGCATGCGACGGTCTGTTAGTACACCACCTGCGGCACTAAAGACGCGTTTCGATAATACACTAGCAGCAGGGCAAGCCAGCACCTCCAACGCATACTGGCTAAGCTCTGGCCATGTATCCAGCTTAGAGACCCAAAACTTGAAGTGGGAAGAGCCGTCTGGGAGTACACTGAGAGGGCAAGACATGTAGTCTGTCACCATCTGACGGAGACGTTGCCTCCTGTTGACTGGAGCCGTCAATGATGGTGTAGACATTTGTGGCGGCGGGGACACAATACTTTGCCACATTTGGGCCATTCTGGTCTTGCCTTGTGCTGAGGCGCTGCTTCTGCTCCCTCTTTGTGCAGAGCTTCCTCCACTGCCTCGATGCACTGAGCTGCTTTGTAAAGCACTAGCAGCACTGCTCTCGGTTGGAATGGAGAACATGATGGAATGCACCAGTGCGTCTAGGTACTCCCGCATTTTACGCACCCGGTTCAATGGTGTTATGAGGCTTTGTAAGTTGTCCCGGTAGCGAGGATCTAGGAGGGTGGACACCCAATAATCAGCCGTGTTGAGAATGTGGGCGATGCGGCGGTCGTTTCTCAGGCACTGCAGCATGAAATCAACCATGTGCTGCAGACTGCCAACTGGCCAAGAAACGCTGTCCCCTGCTTGAGGCGTGATCTCTGCCTGCTCTGCATCACCCCACCCTCGCTCTAGATACTGACTACTAGAGCATTGTGTACCTCCCTCCTCTGGACAGATGTCTTCCTCCTCCATTGACTCCTCCTCATCCTCCTCACAAAGTGTCCCCTGCCTAGGCCTTTGTTAGGAATCACGTTGCGCAGACTGTACAGAAGCAGATGGCATTTGTGACTCCTCATCCTCCACCTCTTGCAAAACCTCCTCCCTTAGTGCTTGAGTGTTTTTTCAAGCAGGCAGATAAGGGGGATAGTCATGCTGACTAGTGCATCATCTGCACTCGCCATCCGCGTGGAATAATCGAAGACACGCAAAATGTGGCAAATGTCCTTCATAGAGTCCCACTCAGTGGTGGTGAAATGTGAACGGCGCGCACTGCGACTTGTTTGCGCCTGCTGCAGCTGGTACTCCATTACTGCTGCCTGCTGCTCACCTCTCCAACATATGTAACGTTGTATTCCACCTGATGGGTAGGTCACATATGATGCGATGTTCTGGAAGACGTAATCGGCGCTGCAGAGCTGCAATGCCCGATCTTGCGTTGCTGGAATGCTCTGAAGCAGTGCATCAAGATCCGGATAGTCCCTCAAAAAACTCTGCACGACCAAGTTGAGCACATGTGCCAGACATGGGATGTGAGTGAGGTTGCCTAGGCCTAGAGGTGCCACCAGATTTCGGCCATTGTCACGCACTACCATGCCTGGCTGGAGATTCGCTGGCACAAACCACACGTCACTCTGCTGCTTGATGGCATTCCAGAGCTCCTGCGCTGTGTGGCTTCGATTCCCCAAAGAAATTAATTTTAATACGGCCTGTTGACGTTTGGCCACGGCTGTGCTCATATCGGTCATCATAACAGGTAACCGTTCACGGGTTGATGTGGAGGTAGACGGCTCCTGCAGCGCTGATTCAGAGGAACTGGAGTATGAGGAGGAGTCAATGTGTACAGACTGGATTCCTGCAATCCTTGGAGCTGGCAGAACACGTACAGCGCCACTCTCAAGATCTGTACCCGGCTCCACAACATTTACCCAATGGGTAGTGAGGGAAAGGTATCGTCCCTGTCCATGCTTACTGGTCCACGCATCAGTGGTCAGGTGGACCTTGCTACTGACGGCATTTTGTAGCGCATGTTTAATTTTTCCCTCCGCATGCTGTTGCAGGGCAGGGACGGCTTGCCTGCTGAAATAAAAGCGGCTGGGCACGTTGTATTGTGGGACTGCCAATGCCATAAAGTTACGGAAGGTGTCAGTCTCCACCAGCCTGAATGATAGCATTTCAAGGACCAGTAGTTTTGCAATGCCGGCATTCAGAGCCTGTGCTCAGGGGTGGTTTGCCGAGTATGGGCACCTTTTCTCCCCTGCCTGTGCTAACGATGGCTGTAAGACTGGCCTGGGAGTGTGAGGATGACAGGGAAAGTGGTGCTGTGGGTGGAATTACACTGTGTCTCTGTACAACAGTGCCAGAGGTTCTTCCATGGCCATCCTGTAAGGAAGCGGAACCAGCTGTGTGTGAGCTGGAGGAAGAGGCTACAACTCGAGCTGAAGAGGTGGTAGGTGGCGCTGTAGGTTGGCCTAGGTCTTCAGTGTGTTTTTGTAATTCCACCACGTGCTTGGTCCGCACATGTTTCCACATATTTGTGGTATTGAGGTTGCTGACACTTTTCCCTCTTTTCACCTTCTGATTACACAGCTTGCATTTGACAAAGCAAATGTCATCTGCAACTGTGTCAAAAAAGGACCAGGAACTGCAAGTCTTGGGAGCGCCCGCTTTGGATTTTGGAAGAGCCATGCTCCTAATGGGTGCCGAAGTGGAGGCTACAGGCAACCAAGTCTGCCCCCTCCCTCTTCCTCCTTTTTGGGCCGTTCGGGGATCTCTTCTTCAGAGCTGCTCCCACCACCTTCCTGTCCCTCACGCCATGATGGGTCAAGGACCTCATCATCTACACAACCCTCTTCAAACAACTGCTTCTCCTGGGTAGTCTCGACAGCACAGTACGCACCAGAAAGTGGCTCCTGAGTCTCATCATCAGATGCGTACTGAGGTGTGCTGCTGACCATAGGCACTGGCCCACCTGCCTCTTCAGATTCAGAGAGACAAAACGGTTGCGCATCACTGCATACCACCTCTTCTTCAAATTCTCGAATTCTGCTTGGCTGGCCCCCTCTTTCCAAGCCAAGAGATTCAGAGAACAGAAGGCTCCTGTCCAGGGCTCTCTGACTGCCTGGGCAATTTGGCAGGTGGTGAAGAGACAGATGGGTGCTCTTCAGTGCTCAGGACCTGAGAGGATCTGGAACTAATTGAAGTGCCATCCATCCGACAACGGCTTCAATTTGGTCCTCCCGCAGCAGTAGGGTACGGCTAGCTCCTACAAAAGCTGCGCATAAATGACTGTTCCCTGGTAAAACTGGGGGATGCTGAGTCACTGGTGCCCGCAGCAGGCACAGAATCCCCACGTCCTCTCCCTGCAGGCACAGAATCCTCACGTCCTCTCCCTGCAGAAACTCCATGCCCACGCCCACGACCACATGCCTTACTCCCTGCCTTCTTCATCTTGGAAGACTGATAAAGTTAGGCAGAAAAGTACTAAGGGCTTAGTGTGCTTATTCCTGAACAGCTGCTAACAGGTATAAGAAGCACTAATTTTATAAAGTGTGGACTAGACTTTAATATGAGCTAATGTGGCCTACACAATTGTAAAGTGGAGTGTTTGGTCAACTTTATTTAGGTTTTTTTTGTCACTAAAAGACACTGGATGTGCCCAAGATGTAATATTGATAGTATCACAAACTTTTTGTAGCTATTACACTGCAGGAAGGTAACCTACAATGCAATAGATGAGACTACAAAAAATAGGCTAATACTAATCTGGCTGGGGCTGCCGAAAGGCTCCTCTATCTACTCCTATAGAGTGTGTTTGGAACCAATGTAGCTGAATACGGATGGAACCACCACACTAATAGGAGAAATCAGGAAAAATGATCAATTAGCAAAAAAGGACAATGTATGAGGCAGTGACGCACGCTGAGCGCACTACAACTAGACTTGGCTGAAGCACACACTACAGCGTGAGCTGCATTCACACACAAAGACCTTGCAGACAGCGGTGAACAGCACAGAGAACTGTGCACTAGCACTGCAAGGCACAGCGATTTATAAAGTAGCTTGGGTAAAGCTGAATAGAGCAAATAAGTAGCTAAAACTGTCCCTCAGAACAACAGCGTCCTATCCCTAACTCAATTCACAGCAGAGTGAACTCAAAATGGCGGCAGCGGCTTTTATAGTGCATCATGACGTCATTTCAGCAGCCAATCACAGCCATGCCATTAGTTAACATGCCTACATGCCTAACAGGATGTGCCCACACTTCTTAGGATCCTCATTGGCTGAATAAAATGAAACTGGCTCATTTCATTATGGGATCTTCCGATTCCGGTATACGATATTCTAAAAGTACCGGAATTAAGTATCAGAATTCCGATACCGCGAATATCGGCCGATACCCGATATTTCAGTATCGGAATGCTCAGCACTAATTGTGAATCAATATGTTGTGTATAAAAGTTTTTGGAAAAATTCAGCAAATTTGGGGAATTAAAATTTCAAACTATTTGCTCATCTTCACTACTTACAATTTGCATTAATTCTACTAAAGGTTTAGACTTTCTTGTATAATTTGAAAATGCCACATCACAAGTATGTGAATGCATTTCTAAATATTTCAGTGACATAGATTAGAGAAAAAACATCAAAGTACTGACAAAATCAACTTAAAATTAAAAAAATCTTGCATTTTTCAAGACAACAGCTTCAGAAGGAACTTAAAGTAATATGACATGGGCTTGAGATATAATCATTCGTTGAAAAAAGTGCTTCTCATTTAATTGATTGCACATTCATGTAAAGTATATTCAAGACAATTACCTTTACCTGATGGAATCTTTTGATAATGTGTTATCAAGAAAGAAAGAGGGGAGCAGGAAGTCGACTAATGCTAACGAGTTCCAATATTCCTGGTCCAAAATACTGTGATTCATTTCAGATGTTCAAGCATGTTTTTAATAATATTTAAAGATGTCTAATGCTCTTTCCATGTATTTTTATTAGTAAGCAATCATATAAAAAAACTTTAGTCACTCATGAAATAATGCTTTAAGTATCCAAAGGGGAATCTCTTAAACAGTGGGAAGAGTTCCAAGGCTATAACATTTAGCTCAACAAGCACATCTTGTAGCAGAGATTGAAGAAGCACAATACATTTAATAAAATACTTGAAAAAAAAGTGACAAGTTATATCTATTTATTTGATAGAAAATATATGAATTATAAGTATACTAGACCAGTATAAATAAAAAAAATTCTTAAAAAAAATCACTCTCTGGAGGATCTGGCACGGTTACATATAATAGGCATACCCACTTATTTTAAAAATATGTATGACTTAATATTAGGGTGGCTGGAGTAATCAATTTGGGACAACACTTACTGCAAATATAAGATTATAAAACTAATAACATCATTATATATAGCTATATACAGTAAGGAAAATATGTATTTCATACACTGCCGATTTTGCAAGTTTTCCCACCTACAAAGAATGGAGTGGTCTGTAATTTTTATCGTAGGTACACTTCAACTGTGAAAGACAAAATCTAAAAAAAATCCAGAAAATCACATTTATGATTCTTACATAATTTGCATTTTATTGCATAAAATAAGTATTTGATACAATAAAAAAACAGAGCTTAATATTTTTAACAGAAACCTTTGTTTGCAATTACTGAGGTCAGATGTTTCCTGTAGTTCTTGACCTAGTTTGCACACACTGCAGCAGGAATTTTGGCCCACTACTCCATGCAGATCTTCTCCAGATCTTTCAGGTTTCGAGGCTGTCGCTGGGCAACATTGAGTTTCAGCTCCCTCCAAAGATTTTCTATTGGGTTGAGGTCTGGAGACTGGCTAGGCCACTCCAGGACCTTGAAATGCTTCTTACGAAGCCACTCCTTAGTTGCCTTGGCTGTGAGTTTCGGGTCATTGTCATGTCGGAAGACCCAGTCATGACCCATCTTGAATGCTCTTCTCTGAGGGAAGGAGGTTGTTGGTCAAAATCTCGAGATTCATGACCCCATCCATCCTCCCTTCAATATGGTGCAGATGTCCTGTCCCCTTTGCAGAAAAGCACCCCCTAAAGTATGATTTTTCCTCCTCTATTCTTCACAGTTAGGTTGGTGTTCTTGGGTTTGTACTCATCTTTCTTCTTCATCCAAATACGGGGAGTGGAGTTGATACCAAAAAGTTCTACTTTGATCTCATCTGACAACATGACCTTCTCCCATGCCTCCCCTGAATCATCCAGATGGTCACTGGCGAATTTCAAACGGGCATGAGCAGGTGGACCTTGCAAGCCCTGTAGGATTTTAATCCATGACGGCATAGTGTGTTACTAAAGGTAATATTTGAGACTGTGATCCCTGCTCTCTTTAGGTCATTGTCCAGGTCCTCCCGGGCTGTAGTTCTGGGCTGATTCCTGACCTTTCTCAGAGTCATCCTACCCCACGAGGTGAGAACTTGCATGGAGCCCCAGACCGAGCAGTATGACAGTCATCTTGTGTTTCTTTCATTTTCTAATAATTGCACCAACAGTTGTTGCCTTCTCACTAAGCTGCTTGCCTATTGTCCTGTAGCCCATCACAGCCTTGTGCAGGTCTACAATTTTGTCCCTGGTGTCCTTAGACAGCTCTTTGGTCTTGGCCATGGTGGAGAGGTTGGAGTGTGATTGATTGAGTGTGTGGACAGGTGTCTTTTATACAGGTAACAAGTTCAAACAGGTGCAATTAATACAGGTAATGAGTGCTTAGTAGGAGGGCTTCTTAAAGAAAAACTAACAAGTCTTTGAGAGCTAGAATTCTTGATTGTTGGTAGGTGATCAAATACTTATTTCATGCAATAAAATGCAATTTAATTATTTAAAAATCATACAATGTGATTTTCAGTTTTTTATTTCTAGATTCTGTCTCTCACAGTTGAAGTGTACCTACAATAACAATTACAGACCTCTCCATTCTTTGTAGGTGGGAAAACTTGCAAAATCGTCAGTGTATCAAATACTCCCCCCCCCCCCTGTATATGTACAGTTATATGAAAAAGTTTGGGCACCCCTATTAATCTTAAGCTTAATCTTTTATAAAAATTGGTGTTTTTGCAACAGCTATTTCAGTTTGATATATTTAATAACTATTGGACACAGTTATGTTTCTGCCTTGAAATGAGGTTTATTGTACTAACAGAAAATGTGCAATATGCATTCAAACAAAATTTGACAGGTGCATAAGTATGGGCACCTCAGCAGAAAAGTGACATTAATATTTAGTAGATCCTCCTTTTGCAAAAATAACAGCCTCTAGTCGCTTCCTGTAGCTTTTAATGAGTTCCTGGATCCTGGATGAAGGTATTTTTGACCATTCCTCTTTACAAAACAATTCCAGTTCAGTAAAGTTTGATGGTCGCCGAGCATGGACAGCCCTCTTCAAATGATCCCACAGATGTTCAATGATATTCAGGTCTTGGGACTGGGATGGCCATTCCAGAACATTGCAATTGTTCCTCTGCATGAATGCCTGAGTAGATTTGGAGCGGTGTTTTGGATCATTGTCTTGCTGAAAGATCCATCCCCTGCGTAACTTCAACTTTATCACTGATTCTTGAACATTATTGTCAAGAATCTGCTGATACTGAGTGGAATCCATGCGTCCCTCAACTTTAACAAGATTCCCGGTGCCGGCATTGGCCACACAGCCCCATAGCATGATGGAACCTCCACCAAATTTTACTGTGGGTAGCAAGTGTATGACCAAACAACTCAATCTTGGTTTCATCAGTCCACAGGATCTTCTTCCAAAAAGAAATTGGCTTCTCCAAATGTGCTTTTGCATACCTCAGCCGACTCTGTTTGTGGCGTGCTTGCAGAAACGGCTTCTTTCGCATCACTCTTCCATACAGCTTCTCCTTGTGCAAAGTGCATTGTATAGTTGACCGATGCACAGTGACACGATCTGCAGCAAGTTGATGCTGCAGCTCTCTGGAGGTGGTCTGAGGATTGTCCTTGACTGATCTCACCATTCTTCTTCTCTGCCTTTCTGATGTTTTTCTTGGCCTGCCACTTCTGGCCTTAACAAGAACTGTCCCTGTGTTCTTCCATTTCCTTACTATGTTCCTCACAGTGGAAACTGACAGGTTAAATCTCTGAGACAGCTTTTTGCATCCTTCCCCTGAACAACTATGTTGAATAATCTTTGTTTACAGATCATTTGACAGTTGTTTTGAGGAGCTCATGATGCCACTCTTCAGAGGAGATTCAAACAGGAGAACAACTTGCAAGTGGCCACTTTAAGTAGCTTTTCTCATGATTGCATACACCTGGCTATGAAAGCTCAATGAGGTTACAAAACCAAAAAAAGTGCTTTAGTAAGTCAGTAAAAAGTAGGTAGGAGTATTTAAAACAAGAAAGTGATAAGGGTGCCCATACTTATGCACCTGTCAAATTTTGTTTGAATGCAGATTGCACATTTTCTGTTAGTACAATAAACCTCATTTCAAGGCAGAAACATTACTGTGTCCAACAGTTATTACATATATCAAACTTAAATAGCTGTTGCAAAACCATCAATTTTTATAAAACATTAAGCTTAAGATTAATAGGGGTGCCCAAACTTTTTCAAATAACTGTATATATATGTATATATATATATATATATACATATATATATATACTAATAATACAACCCTTATATAGCTATATTGGTGTTTGTAGGAGAAGGTACTTCCCACAAGCCCCAAAAGTTGCCGACTCATAATAGACATATTCAATGAGAAAAGAGAGTTTTATCGGCATGCAACATAATTTTATTACATCATTCAATAAATATAAAATTGTACAAACAATAAATAGAGAGGTTAGGGTGAATAGAAATGTCAGTAAAAACCACTGATGTCAAAAGATCTTAAAATAAGATAGAGCTCATCTATTCCACAAGAAAAGAATAAAGCAGAGTGTAACCAAGTCTGCACTATATGGCAGTTTTTTAGATCAGTACGAGATTAAATATATAAATTACTAGTAAAAAAATAGTAGTTTCAAACTAGGACTAGTGTATTAGCCATATGCCATATAGTATTGGTACATGGTAAAAGAGAGCTATCTAGTGCAATTATAGACAAATCATTGTCAGTCTTACCAGGTGAGTAATTGAATAGGCATCAGCGGTTTACAAAAATGGATTGGCGGGCCCCGACGAGCATTTCGCGGCCACCAGGGGCAGCTTCCTCAAGGGGACTGAGGAGGGATGGAGGAACGGGTCTTTTAAACCCTATAGTGTCGGTCACATGTGGCCTCACGTGATCGATCACATGGGGTGTATCCAGGTGTGGCCTGATGCCGATATACGGCGCATGCCCCGCCGCACCTGCCCTGGCAAATAGTGCCGGAGCGCCCGTGCAAACACCGGCCCCACACAGACAGCTGCCCGCGCGCACCAGCAGCAGAGGCAGCAGCGCATGCGCACCGCACCACAGTATGCCAGCCTGCTCAGTAAGTGGGGAACAACTATACAAGGCATGTTATGAATAAATATATATTAAGGGAAACATATGTGAAATCCATATAGATGGAGAACATTATGACAACATATACAAATTATTGGGTCTTGTCCAATGTTATATTCGTATTCAACTCCACAGATAGTCAGTCTCCCATACAAAAGAATTTCTTGTTCCATACAGGCTGGTAAAAGGCAAATGAAGGCAGTATAGCAGGGATCCGATCCTCGATACATATGATAAAAGCTTAGAGAAAATATAGAAAATAATGCTAAAATCAAAAATAAACAAAAAATGTCCCAAAATATACATTAAAACAAAGAAACGCCAATGTAATATAAGATTGCAGGGAAAATCGAGGGGGGAGGGGGGGGTAAAAGGTGAGGAAAAGAATGAGAAAATAAAAGAATATAATATGGAGGCCCACAATGGTGAATAATAAACTAGGATATGGTCACAGGAAAGAAGAGAATGATAAGGATTCGTTTAAGCCTTTTGGTGACAAGGTGTGCAGCATAACGATTCACTTGGCCTCTGCTTGTGCCAAAGCTTTCTTTACATTGCCCCCTCGGGCGCCCATGTGGATTACATCAATTCCATGGATTTTTAAGTCTCCAGGGTCACAATTATGAACTTCCCTAAATGCCTAGGGATAGTCTTAAGCTCGGCACATCGGCCTCCATCCTGGACGCACCAATGTCCCGCACATGCTCACGCACACGTACCCGGTGTTCTCGAGATGTAAGTCCAATGTAGATCAATGAGCAATCACATGTTGGGTAATAGATCACATTGTTTGTACTACAAGAGATGTGGTGTCTAATATTAAAATCTCTTTTACCATCCGAGGACGTGAACGTGGTGCAGCGTAGGACATTGGTGCAGGCACGACAGTGGCCGCAGGAAAACATCCCCAATATGGGGCCATGGGAGCCAAAGGGGTTAGATTTGGCTGCGATATAATGGCTCGAGACTAAGATGTCCTTTAGATTGTTGGATCGTCTGGGGTCATAAGGGGATAGTCCCCAAGAATTGGTCCCAGGGAGGTGTCAGTCATCAAGATGTCCCAATGTTTAATCATTATTTTTCTCATGTTCTCCCACTCATGGTTATAGGTAGATACAGTATATAGCGTATTTTCTTCTGCCCAACATCAAATTTATTTTGTTTGTTAGGGTACAATAAATGATTTCTTGGGGTACGTCTTGCTCGATCATAGCCCTGCTTAATGCATCTTTTGCTATAACCACGTGATTCAAATCTGTGTTTTAGGTCAGTAGCATGCTGTTCAAATTTAGGGTCTGAAGAGCAGATCCATCTCGCCCTCAGAAATTGTCCGACCAGGACCGCCCTAATAGTCATTGGATGGTGTGCACTTGTAGCATGAATGAGGGAATTGACTGACGTGGGTTTCCTGTACATGCACGTCTGGAGGTGCCCGGCACTGTCCACCCCAAGACAGACATCCAGGAACTTGATTTTTTGTGTATCGAATTTATATGTCAGTCTAATTCCCCACATGTTAGAATTTAATTGTGCCATGAAACTCTCGAGCTGCCGCACTGTGCCGCGCCAGAAAAACAAAATATCATCGATGTAGCGTAGCCAACAAAGCACATGGTCCGCGGCCTGGACGCCCCCGTCGCCAAAAACCTGTCTTTCCCATGCGCCCAGTAAGAGATTGGCGTACGAAGGCGCAGGCCGCCCCCATGGCTGTACCACGCCCCTGCAGGTATATCATATCTTTAAACAAAAAATAATTATGCGTAAGAACAAAGTGCAGCAGCTTGAGAATTAATTCGCACAGGGGACCGGCCAGGTCGGACGCCCCGAGGAAGAGACGGACCGCGTCCAGACCAATTTCATGTTCTATGCAGGTATATAGAGTCTCAACATCTGCTGTGACGAGCAAGACCTCTTCATCGAAACGGACGCCGTCGACCCGCGTTAGGACGTTGGTAGTGTCCCTTATATATGAAGGTAATGTCTCCACAATAGGTTTCAGATGAAAATCAATACATTTACAGACAGGTTCACATAGTCCGTTTATACCGGACACAATCGGACGTCCAGGCGGGTCGACGGCATCCTTATGGATTTTGGGCAGAAGATAGAAAGTTGACGTTTTTGGGAAACGTACTGTGAGCGCTTCCACAATCTTCTTAAAGAAAAACTAACAGGTCTTTGAGAGCTAGAATTCTTGATTGTTGGTAGGTGATCAAATACTTATTTCATGCAATAAAATGCAATTTAATTATTTAAAAATCATACAATGTGATTTTCTGTTTTTGATTTCTAGATTCTGTCTCTCACAGTTGAAGTGTACCTACAATAACAATTACAGACCTCTCCATTCTTTGTAGGTGGGAAAACTTGCAAAATCGGCAGTGTATCAAATACTCCCCCCCTGTATATGTATATATATATATTTATATAAATATATATATATATATATGTACTAATAATACAACCCCTATATTGCTATATTCATCTCAAATACGTGGCCCGAGGGCCACATGCGGCCCCTGAGGCTGCTTAATGCGGCCCGCAGTCACCGGAGCCCCGTAATGATTGCAGCCTGGTCCTGAGGTCCGCCAAAGTCAGTGAATCATTTCAGTTGAATGTTCTGCAAGTTAAGGAACAGCATGGGCCATTACTACAAGATGGGGATCAGGATGAGCACATTACTACAAGATGGGGACCAGGATGGGCACATTACTATAATATGGGGACCAGGATAGGCACATTACTACAAGATGGGACCAGGATGGGTACATTACTACAAGATGAGGACCAGGATGAACACATTACTACAACATGGGGACCAGGGTGGGCACATTACTACAAGATGGGGACCAGGGTGAGCACATTACTAAAAGATTGGGACCAGGATGAGCACATTACTACAAGATGGGGACCAGAATGGGTACATCACTACAAGATGAGGACCAAGATGGGGGACATTACTACAAGATGCAGACAAGGATGGGCACATTACTACAAGATAGGAACCAGGATGGGCACATTAGTACAATATGGGGACCAGGATAGGCACATCACTACAAGATGTGGACCAAGATGGGGGACATTACTACAAGATGCAGACAAGGATGGGCACATTACTACAAGATGGGGACCAGGGTGGGCACATTACTTCAAGATGGGGACCAGGATGGGCACATTACTACAAGATTGGGACCAAGATGGAGGACTTTACTACAAATTGCAGACAAGTATGGGGACATTATTACAAGATGAGGACTAGGATGGGCACATTACTACAAGATGGACACCAGGGTGGGCACATTGCTACAAGATGGGGACCAGGGTGAGCACATTACTACAAGATGAGGACCAGGATGGGCACATTACTACAAGATGGGGACCAGAATGGGTACATCACTACAAGATGAGGACCAAGATGGGGGACATTACTACAAGATGCAGACAAGGATGGGGACATTACCACAAGATGAGGAAACTACTTCAAGATGGGGACAGTACTATAATAAGTTGGTCAGAATTACTATATGGTGCAAATTGTAAGAAAAAAAAATCACTGTATGCAGCCAATTAGGGGACACAAAAAGAAAATAAAAATTGTAAAAAGTGTAAAACTGTAAACTTGTAAAAACTACAACACTGTACCATAGCCCATAAAATGAATGCCCTGTAAAAAAATAAGATTAGGTTATCATATTTAATAAGTTGTCATTAGTCTTGAGCGCAAGTGTTCGCTACTTGAGTTTGCATCAGGTAATCGGGTATGCATCAAGCATCGCGGGTGCTCGAGTGACATGCTCATCCTCTCCTCGCATGTTCACGGTTGTTAGACACCCCAAAAAAAACATGCAGGGATTGCCCGTGCATGGCAGGAATTCCCCACGTGTTTTTTTTGGCTGTATAACAACAGCCAAACATATGGGGAGGAGACTCGAGCATGTCACTCGAGCACCCGCAATATTTGGTGCATACCCAAGCACCCAATGAAAACTCTAGTAAAGAGCACTTACGCTCAACACTAGCCGCCATATTGTCATCATTTTTTTTTCTTTACTTCTGAAAAAATCCCAACCCCAACACAACCGTAACACAACCCTAATCCTAACCCTAATACAACCCTAACTCTAATACAACCCTAACCATAATACAGCCCAAACAGTAACAATAACCCTAGCACAACTCTAATCCTAACCCTAGCACAATCCTAACCCTAGCACAACCTTAACCCTAGCACAACCCTAACACTAGCATAAACCTAACTTTAACACAACCCTAACCCTTGCACAACCCTAACCCTAGCACAACCCTAACCCTAACACAACCTTAGCCCTAGCACAACCCTAACCCTAACACAACCCTAACACAACCCTCGTCCTAACACAACCCTAACCTTAGTACAACCCTAACCCTAACAGAACCCTAACCCTAGCACAATCCTAACCCTAACCCTAGAACAACCCTAACCCTAGCATAGACCTAACCTTAACACAACCCTAACCCTAGCACAACCCTAAACCTAGCACAACCCTATCCCTAGCACAACCCTATCCCTAGCACAACCCTAACCCTAACACAACCCTAGCTGTTGCACAACCCTAACCCTAATACAACCCTAACCCTAATACAACTCTAACCCTAGCACAACCCTAACCCTAACCTTAGCACAACCCTAACCCTAAAACAACCCTAACCCTAGCACAACCCTAACCCTAGCACAACCCTAACCCTAGCATAATCCTAACCCTAGTGTTTATTTTTTATGCCGTTCCTCGTGCAGTATAAGTGATTAGACGACTTTATTCTTCGGGTCGGTGCGATAATAACGATACCAGATTTATAATGGGTTTTTATGACTGACAGCTGTCACACACTAAAAACCCCCTTTTTTTTTTTTTGCAAAGACTAGTTTTTGCATCGCCATATTTTGAGAGCTATAATTTTTCCACATTTCGGCCGACAGTCATACAAAAGGCTTTTTTTTTGTGGGACAAGTTGACATTTTTCTTGTTACCATTTTCGGGCACGTGACATTTTTTGATCGCTTTCTATTCCGATTTTTGGGAGGCAGAATAAACAAAAAACAACAATTCAGGAATTGTTTTGTTTTTTTATGCCATTCCGCATGTTGTAAAATTGATAAGGCAGCTGTATTCTTTGGGTCAGTAAGTTTACAGCGGTACATTTATATCTTTTTTTATGTTTTGACGCTTTTACACAAAGAAAAATATTTTATAGAAAAAATAATTATTTTTGCATCGCTTTATTCTGAGAGCTATAACTTTTTTATTTTCGGTTAATGGAGCTGTATGGTCGCTTGTTTTTTGCGGGACAAGATGACGTTTTCAATGATACCATTTTTATTTACATTTGTCTTTTTGATCACATTTTATTCCATTTTTTGTTTGACGGTATGATGATAAAGCATTTATTTTTTGCTTCTTTTTTTTACCGTGTGCACTAGTGGGACAGTTTTATAGGTCAGGTCGTTACCAAATATGTGTACTTTTTTTTGTTGTTGTTTTTTCATAATAATATTTATTTATGGGTACTGTATATTTTATTTTTTTGAATTAGTTTTTCATTTTTTAAAAAAATATTTTTACGATTTTATTTTATTTTTTTTCCGTTTCTGATATTTTTTTTCACTTTTACACTTTGTCCCACTATGTTTGCAGGCTGATTTCTTTCACAGCATAGAGATGCAGCAGCATCCTTATGCTATGTGGGCTCTTGCCGATGCTTGCTCCAGAAATGCTGCGATTGACTTTGATCACAGCATTTCGGGGGTTAATGTGTCGGGAATGGTTGTGGCCTGCCCATGATATTAGTGTGGCATATACACTACCGTTCAAAAGTTTGGGGTCACCCCGACAATTTTTTGTTTTCCATGAAAACTCATACTTTTATTTATCAAATGAGTTGCAAAATGAATAGAAAATATAGTCCAGATATTGACAAGGTTAGAAATAATGATTTTTATTTGAAAGATTAATTTTCTCCTTCAAACTTTGCTTTCGTCAAAGAATGCTCCCTTTGCAGCAATTACAGCATTGCAGACCTTTGGCACACTAGCTGTTAATTTGCTGAGGTAATCTTGATAAATTTTACCCCATGCTTCCTGAAGCCCCTCCCACTAGTTGGATTGGCTTGATGGGCACTTTTTGCGTACCATTCGGTCAAGCTGCTCCCACAACAGCTCAATGGGGTTGAGATCTGGTGACTGCGCTGGCCACTCCATTACAGATAGAATACCAGCTGCCTACTTCTTCCCTAAATTGTTCATGCATAATTTGGAGGTGTGCTTTTTGTCATTGTCCTGTTGTATGATGAAATTGGCTCCAATCAAGTGCTGTCCACAGGGTATGGCATGGCATTGCAAAAAGGCCTTCCTTATTTAAAATTCCAATTACCTTGTACAAATCCCCCACTTTACCAGCACCAAAGCAACCCCAGACCATCACATTACCTCCACCATGCTTGACAGATGGCGTCAGGCAATCTTCCAGCATCTTTTCAGTTTTTTGCGTCTCACAAATGTTCTTCTATGTGATCCAAACACCTCAAACTTTGATTTGTCTGTCCATAAAACTTTTTTCCAATCATCCTCTGTCAAATGTCTGTGTTCTTTTACCCATATTAATATTTTCCTTTTATTAGCCAGTCTCAGGTATGGCTTTTTCTTTGCCACTTTGCCCTGAAGGCCAGCATCCCAGAGTCGCCTCTTCACTGTAGACGTTGACACTGGCGTTTTGCGTGTATTATTTAATGAAGCTGCCAGTTGAGGAGCTATGAGGTGTCGATTTCTCAAACTAGAGACTCTAAAGTATTTGTCTTGTTGCTCAGTTGTGCAGCGGGGCCTCACACTTCTCTTTCTACTCTGGTTAGAGCATGTTTGTGCTCTGCTCTGAAGGGAGTAGTACACACCGTTGTAGGAAGTCTTCAGTTTCTTGGCAATTTCTCAAATGGAATAGCCTTAATTTCTAAGAACAGGAATAGACTGTCAAGATTCACACGAAAGTTCTCTTTTTCTGGCCATTTTGAGAGTTTAATAGAACAAACAAATGTAATGCTCCAGATTCTCATCTAGCTCAAAGGAAGGTCAATTTTATAGCTTCTCAAATCAGCCAAACCATTTTCAGCTGGGCTAACATACTTGTGAAAGAGTTTTATAGGGTTTTCTAAACATCCATTAGCCTTCTTACACAGTTAGAAAACACAATGTACCATTAAAACACTGCAGTGGTGGTTGTTGGAAATGGGCCTCTATACACCTATGTACAGTACAGACCAAAAGTTTGGACACAACTTCTCGTTTAAAGATTTTTCTGTATTATGATGACTATGAAAATTGTACATTCACACTGAAGGCATCAAAACTATGAATTAACACATGTGGAATGATATACTTTACAAAAAAGTGTGAAAAACAGAAAATATGTCTTATATTCTAGGTTCTTCAAAGTAGCCACCTTTTGCTTTAAAGACTGCTTTGCACGCTCTTGGCATTCTCTTGATGAGCTTCAAGAGGTAGTCACCGGAAATGGTCTTCCAACTATCTTGAAGGAGTTCCCAGAGATGCTTAGCACTTGTTGGCTCTTTTGCCTTCACTCTGCGGTCCAGCTCACCCCAAACCATCTCGATTGGGTTCAGGTCTGGTGACTGTGGAGGTCATCACTCTCCTTCTTGGTCAAATAGCCCTTACACAGCCTGGAGGTGTGTTTGGAGTCATTGTCCTGTTGAAAAATAAATGATGGTCCAACTAAACGCAAACCGGATGGAATAGCATGCCGCTGCAAGATGCTGTAGTAGCCATGCTGGTTCAATATGCCTTCAATTGTGAATAAATCCCCAACAGTGTCACCAGCAAAGCACCCCCACACCATCACACCTCCTCCTCCATGCTACACGGTGGAAACCAGGCATGTAGAGTCCATCCGCTCACCTTTTCTACGTCGCACAAAGACACGGTGGTTGGAACCAAAGATCTCAAATTTGGACACATCAGACCAAAGCACAGATTTCCACTGGTCTAATGTCCATTCCTTGTGTTCTTTAGCCCAAACAAGTCTCTTCTTCTTGTTGCCTGTCCTTAGCAGTGGTTTTCTAGCAGCTATTTGACCATGAAGGCCTGCTGCACAAAGTCTCCTCTTAACAGTTTTTTAAGAGATGTGTCTGCTGCTTGAACTCTATGTGGCATTGACCTGGTCTCTAATCTAAGCTGCTCATAACCTGCGATTTCTGAGGCTGGTGACTCGGATAAACTTATCCTCAGAAGCAGAGGTGACTCTTGGTCTTCCTTTCCTGGGGCGGTCCTCATGTGAGCCAGTTTCTTTGCAGTGCCTGATGGTTTTTGCAACTGCACTTGGGGACACTTTCAAAGTTTTCCCAATTTTTCAGACTGACTGACCTTCATTTCTTAAAGTAAAGATGGTCACTCGTTTTTCTTTACTTAGCTGCTTTTTTCTTGCCATAATACAAATTCTAACAGTCTATTCAATAGGACTATCAGCTGTGTATCCACCAGACTTCTGCACAACACAACTAATGGTCCCAACCCCATTTATAAGGCAAGAAATCCCACATATTTTACCTGACAGGGCACACCTGTGAAGTGAAAACCATTTCCGGTGACTACCTCTTGAAGCTCATCAAGAGAATGCCAAGAGTGTGCAAAGCAGTCATCAAAGCAATAGGTGGCTACTTTGAAAAACCTAGAATATAAGACATATTTTCAGTTGTTTCACTCTTTTTTGTTAAGTATATAATTCCACATGTGTTAATTCATAGTTTTGATGCCTTCAGTGTGAATGTACAATTTTAAAAGTCATGGAAATACAGAAAAATCTTTAAATGAAAAGGTGTGTCCAAACTTTTGGTCTGTACTGTAGATATTGCAATAAAAACAAGACGTTAGCAGCTAGAATAGTCATTTACTACATTAACAACATATAGAGTGTATTTCTGATTCATTTAATGTTAGCTTCATTGAAAAAAATAATGACATTTCTAAATGACCCCAAACTTTTGAACAGTAGTATATGGGTGTCTAATCTGACAATTTAAACAGATGTGGTCAAACAAACCTGCACAGTTAAAGGTCTAGATTTACTGTAATAATTTATTTACACATATTTGGGATAGTTCATTTGTATTTCCCCTTGCCAAAAAGTATCATGTAAAACTAATGCTAGTTGTTAGGCTTTCACTATGTTAACCCAGTGTGCCATCAGCGAGTTGTACCATCCCTGCCCACACGCACTTGTCCACATGTTCGTAGTTTGGTGGACTTTCCCAGTAACTGCGTAGTTGAGGGCACGGCTAATGTTTGGGGACACGTGCTTGTGTAATGAGAGGACGGCACACCGGGAGAAATAGTGGCGGCTGGGGACCGAGTACCAAGGAACGGCCACCGTCATCAGGTTGCGGAATGCTTCCGTCTCCACAAGCCTAAAAGGCAACATTTCTAGTGCAAGCAGTCGCGAAATGTGAGAATTTAGTAGTGTGGCCTGTGGGTAGTTTGCTGCGTATTTGCGCTTGCGTTCCAAGGACTGGGGTATGGACAACTGAAAGCTGCACTGGGATAAGAACGTGGAAGTGCTTCCTGATGCTGCTACTTGAGAGTGTGAAATGACAGGTGCAGGGCAGGAGGCATCTTTGCATGAATCATGGACAGGGGATTGGCTTGCATGCACAACAGCGGAAGAAGCAGTGGTGCCACTATTCCTGGACCTTAGGGTTCGGCCCACAAAGTCAGGTGCTTTTCTGCCATGTGCCTGATCATGCAGGTGGTGGTCAGGCTGGTCGTTTTGCCACCCCTGCTGATACTGGTCTGGCAGGTGGTGCAAATGGCCTTTTTGGAGTTATTGGCAGAGTCTTTAAAAAACAACCAGACACAGGAAGACCTAACAGTTGTACTGGCAACTTTTTTCGTGTTGGTACTATGGGGAACGATTGCCTGCCTTCTTTCTGCAGCCACCACACTGCTTCTCCCTGCCTGTTGGGGTGCTCTGCCTCACTCACCCTGTGTGCTGCTGTCCTCACTCTGCATGTCCTCTTGCCAGGTTGGGTCAGTTACTATATCATCCACCACTTCATCTTCCACTTACGCACTCAGGTCCTCCTCCTGATTTTCTGCCAATTGTGTCTCATCATCATCCACCTCTTGTGACACTTTCCCATTGTCGCCTTCATGTGACCGTGGCTGCTCGAATATTTGGGCATCGCTACATGTGCTCTCCTCTTGCCCCGCTTCAAGTGGACCGGGCGAGAGGCCCGAATCTATAAATGGAAAAGTGAACAGCTCTTCGGAGTGTCCAAGTGTGGGATCAGTTGTCTCCGGGCACTCGGCATGGTGGGAGGAAGAAGGTTCAGGGTGAGGAATATGCGGTCCAGACTCACAGCTACTGAGACTTGACCATGTGGAAGACAAGGTGGTGGTGGTGGCTAAGTGACTGGAAGCATTATCTGCTATCCAACCAATAAACTTTTCACACTTCTCTGTGTTCAATAGTGGTGTTCTACAGTCCCCTGTTAATTGGGACAGGAAGGTTGAGCGAGAAGATGTGGGTGTTTGTTGTGGTACAATTTCAGCTTGCCCACGGCCTCGGCCTCTGCATGCACCATCACCATCATGTCCAGTTCCTCGTCCCTTGCCACATGCCTTGAAATTTTAAATGGAGGACAATATCTTCCACGCTAACTACAAATGAATGAATTTGGAACGAACTTATATGTGATACGTGTGACAGAAAAACACAGTTTTAAAAAGTTGGCCAGTAGGTAGCTATTTTGAACAGCAAACTGGTGTCAATTGCTTCACTGACACACTAAAAAAAAGAAATTGGAGGCCAGAAATGGCAGTATTTTCTAAAAACGTATATGTGATCCGTCTGACGGAGAAAATGCAGTTTTAAATAGCTGGCCTGTAGGTAACAATTTTGAACAGCAAACTGGTGTCAATTGCTTCACTGACACACTGAAATTTTTTTTAATGGAGGTCAGAAATGGCAGTATTTTCTGAAAACACATATGTGATCCTTGTGACAGAGAAAACACAGTTTTAAATAGCTGGCCTGTAGGTAACTATTTTGAAATGCAAACTAGTGTCAATTGCTTCACTGACACACTGAAATTATTTTAATGGAGGCCAGAAAGGGTAGTATTTTCTGAAAACGTAAGTAATCCGTGTGACGGCGTAAACACAGTTTTAAATAGATGGGTTGTAGGTAACTATTTTGAACAGCAAACTGGTGTCAATTGCTTCACTGACACACTGAAACAAATTTTTAATGGAGGTCAGAAATGGCAGTATTTTCTGAAAACATATATGTGATCCCTGTGATGGACAAACCACAGTTTTAAATAGCTGGCCTGTAGGTAACTATTTTGTACAGCAAACTAGTGTCAATTGTTTCACTGACACGCTGAAACAAATCTTTAATGGAGGCCAGAAATGGCAGTATTTTCTGAAAACGTATATGTGATCCGTGAGACAGAGAAAACGTATATGTGATCCGTGTGATGGAGTAAACGCAGTTTTAAATAGATGGGTTGTAGGTAACTATTTTGAACAGAAAACTGGTGTCAATTGCTTCACTGACACACTGAAACAAATTTTTAATGGAGGTCAGAAATGGCAGTATTTTCTGAAAAAGTATATGTTATCCGTGTGATGGAGAAAACAAAGTTTTAAACAGCTGGCCTGTAGGTATCTATTTTGAACAGCAAACTTTTGTCTATTGCTTTACTGACACACTGAAACAAATTTTTAATGGAGGCCAGAAATGGCAGTATTTTCTGAAAACGTATTTGTGATCCGTGTGACAGAGAAAACACAGTTTTAAATAGCTGGCTTGTAGGTAACTATTATGAACAGCAAACTAGTGTCAATTGCTTCACTGACAGAATGAAAAAATTTTTAATGGAGGCCAGAAATGGCAGTATTTTTTGAAAACGTATATGTGATCCGTGTGATGGACAAAACACAGTTTTAAATAGCTGGCCTCTAGGTAACTATTTTGAACAGCAAACTGGTGTCAATTGCTTCTCTGAAGCACAGAAAAAAAAATTTATGGATGCCAGAAAAGGCAGTATTTTTTGAAAATGTAAATGTGATCCGTGTGACAGAGAAAACACAGTTTTAAATAGCTGGCCTGTAGGTAACTATTTTGAACAGCAAACTGGTGTCAAGTGCTTCACTGACACACTGAAATTTTTTTTAATGGAGGCCAGAAATGGCAGTATTTTCTGAAAACGTATATGTGATCCGTGTGACAGAGAAAACACAGTTTTAAATAGCTGGCCTGTAGGTAACTATTTGGAACAGCAAACTAGTGTCAATTGCTTCACTGACACACTGAAAAAATTTTTATTGGAGGTCAGAAATGGCAGTATTTTCTGAAAACGTATATGTGATCCGTGTGATGGAGAAAACACAGTTTTATATAGCTGGCCTGTATGTCACTATTTTGAAGAGCAATCTTGTGTCAGTTGATTCACTGACACACTGAAACTAATTTTTAATGGAGGTCAGAAAAACAGTGTTTTCTGAACGTATATGTGATCCGTGTGACGAAGAAAACAGAGTTTTAAATAGCAGGCCTGAAGGTAACTATTTTGAACAGGAAACTGGTGTCAATTGCTTCACTGACACACTGAAACAAATTTTATTGGAGGTCAGAAATGGCAGTATTTTCTGAAAACGTATATGTGATCAGTGTGATGGAGAAAACACAGTTTTATATAGCTGGCCTGTAGGTTACTATTTTGAACAGCAATCTTGTGTCAATTGCTTCACTGACACACTGAAACTAATTTTTAATTGAGGTCAGAAATATCAGTATTTTCTGAAAACGTATATGTGATCCGTGTGACGAAGAAAATAGAGTTTTAAATAGCTGGCCTGTAGGTAACTATTTTGAATAGCAAATTGGTGTCAATTGCTTTACTGACACACTGAAACAAATTTTTAATGGAGGCCAGAAATGGCAGTATTTTCTGAAAACTTATTTGTGATCCGTGTGACAGAGAAAACACAGTTTTAAATAGCTGGTCTGTAGGTAACTATTTTGAACAGAAAACTGGTGTCAATTGCTTCACTGACACACTGAAACAAATTTTTATTGGAGGTCCAAAATGGCAGTATTTTCTGAACGTATATGTGATCCGTGTGACGGAGAAAACACAGTTTTATATAGCTGACCAGTAGGTGACTATTTTTAACAGCAATCTTGTGTCAGTTGCTTCACTGACACACTGAAGCTAAATTTTAATGGTGGTTAGAATTGGCAGTATTTTCTGAAAACGTATGTATGATCCGTGTGACGTACAAACCACAGTTTTAAATACCTGGCCTGTAGGTAACTATTTTGAACCTCAAACTGGTGTTAATTGCTTCACTGACACACTGAAAGGAATTTTTAATGGAGGTCAGAAATGGCAGTATTTTCTGAAAACGTATATGTGATTCGTGTGATGGACAAAACATAGTTTTAAATAGCTGGCCTCTAGGTAACTATTTTGAACAACAAACTGGTGTCAATAGCTTCACTAACACAATAAAAAAAAATTTAATGGAGGCCAGAATTGGCAGTATTTTTTTAAAATATAAATGTGATCCGTGAGATGGAGAAAACACAGTTTTAAATAGCTGGCCTATAGGTAAGTATTTTGAACAGCAAACTGGTGTCAATTGCTTCACTGACACACTGAAATTTTTTTTAATGGAAGTCAGAAATGGCAGTATTTACTGAAAACGTATATGTGATTCGTGTGATGGACAAAGCACAGTTTTAAATAGAGGTCTTCTAGGTAACTATTTTGAACAGCAATCTGGTGTCAATTGCTTCACTGAAACACTGAAAAAAAAATTAGTAGAGGCTAGAAATGGCAGTATTTTCTGAAAATGTATCTGTGATCCGTGTGACAGAGAAAACACAGTTTTAAATAGCTGGCCTGTAGCTAACTATTTGGAACAGCAAACTAGTGTCAATTGCTTCACTGACACACTGAAAAAAATTTTATTGGAGGTCAGAAATGGCAGTATTTTCTGAAAACGTATATGTGATCCGTGTGATGGAGAAAACACAGTTTTATATAGCTGGCCTGTATGTCACTATTTTGAACAGCAATCTTGTGTCAGTTGATTCTCTGACACACTGAAACTAATTTTTAATGGAGGTCAGAAAATCAGTGTTTTGTGAACGTATATGTGATCCGTGTGACGAAGAAAACAGAGTTTTAAATAGCTGGCCTGTAGGTAACTATTTTGAACAGGAAACTGGTGTCAATTGCTTCACTGACACAAAGAAATTTTTTTTAATGGAGGCCTGAAATCGCAGTATTTTTGGAAAACGTATATGTGATCCGTGTGAAGGAGGAAACACAATTTTAAATATCTGGCCTGTAGGTAACTATTTTGAACAGCAAACTGGTATCAATTGCTTCACTGACACACTGAAAGAATTTTTTAATAGAGGTCAGAAATGGCAATATTTTCTGAAAACTTATATATGATCCGTGTGATGGACAAAACACAGTTTTAAATATCTGGTCTGAAGGTAACTGTTTTGAACAGCAAACTGGTGTCATTTTCTCCACTGACACATTGAAAAAAAAAATTATGGAGGCCAGAAATGGCAGTATTTTTTGAAAATGTAAATGTGATCCATGTGACGGAGAAAACACAGTTTTATATAGCTGGACTGTAGGTAACTAATTTGAACAGCAAACTGATGTCAATTGCTTCACTGAAACATTGAAAAAAAAATTTATGGAGGCCAGAAATGGCAGTATTTTTTGAAAATGTAAACGTGATCCGTGTGACAGAGAATGCACAGTTTTAAATAGCTGACCTGTAGGTAACTATTTTGAACAGCAGACTGGTGACAATTGCTTCACTGACACACTGAAACAAATTTTATTGGAGGTCAGAAATGGCAGTATTTTCTGAAAACGTATATGTGATTCGTGTGATGGACAAAACACAGTTTTAAATAGCTGGCCTATAGGTAAGTATTCTGAACAGCAAACTGCTGTCAATTGCTTCACTGACACACTGAAATTTTTTTAATGGAGACCAGAAATGGCAGTATTTTCTAAAAACGTATATATGTGATCAGTGTAGTGGAGAAAACACAATTTTAAATAGCTGGCCAGTAGGTAACTATTTTGAACCCCAAATTGGTGACAATTGCTTTACTGACACACTGAAAAATAAAATTTAATGGAGGCCCGAAATGGCAGTATTTTCTGAAAACGTATCTGTGATCCGTGTGACAGAGAAAACAGTTTTAAATAGCTGTCCTGTAGGTAACTATTTTGAACAGCAAACTGGTGTCAATTGCTTCACTGACACACTGAAAAATATTTTTTAATGGAGAACAGAAATGGCAGTAGTTTTTGAAAATATAAATGTGATCCGTGTGACTGAGAAAACACAGTTTTAAAAAGCTGGCCTGTAGGTAACTAATTTGAACAGCAAACTAGTGTCAATTGCTTCACTGACACACTGAAATATTTTTTAATGGATGTCAAAAATGGCAGTATTTTCTGAAAACATATATGTGATCTGTGTGATGGACAAACACAGTTTTAAATAGCTGGCCTGTAGGTAACTATTTTGAAAAGCAAACTGGTGTCAATTGCTTCACTGACACACTGAAATAAAAAATTTAATGGAGGCCAGAAATTGCAGTATTTTTGGAAAATGTAAATGTGATCCGTGTGACGGAGAAAACACAGTTTTAAATAGCTGGCATGTAGGTAATATTTTGAACAGCAAACTGGTGTCAATTGCATCACTGACACACTGAAAAATTTTTTAATGGAGGTCAGAAAAGGCAGTATTTTCTGAAAACGCATATGTGATCCATGTGATGAACAAAACACAGTTTTAAATAGTTGGCTTCTAGGTAACTATTTTGAACAGCAAACTGGTGTCAATTGTTTCACTGAAACACTGAAAAAAAAAATTAATGGAGGCCAGAAATTCAAATATTTTTTGAAAATGTAAATGTGATCCATGTGACGGAGAATACACAGTTTTAAATAAATGGCCTGTAGGTAACTAATTTTAACAGCAAACTGGTGTCAATTGCTTCACTGACACACTGAAATTTTTCTTAATGGATGCCAGAAATGGCAGTATTTTCTGAAAACGTATATGTGATCTGTGTGACGGAGAAAATACAATTTTAAATAGCTGGCCTATAGGCAACTATTTTGAACAGCAAACTGGTATCAATTGCTTCACTGACACACTGAAACAAATTTTTAATGGAGGTCAGAAATGGCAGTATTTTCTGAAAACGTATATGTGATCCGTGTGACTGACAAATCACAGTTTTAAATAGCTGGCCTGTAGGTAACTATTTTGAATGGCAAACTGGTGTCAATTGCTTCACTGACACACTAAAATAAAATATTTAATGGAGGCCAGAAATGGCAGTATTTTTTGAAAATGTAAATGTGATCCGTTTCACGGAGAAAACACAGTTTTAAATAGCTGGCCTGTAGGTAACTATTTTGAATAGCAAACTGCTATCAATTGCTTCACTGACACACTGAAAGGAATTTTTAATGAAGGTCAGAAATGGCAGTATTTTCTGAAAACGTATATGTGATTCGTGCGATGGACAAAACACAGTTTTAAATAGCTGGCCTCTAGGTAACTATTTTGAACAGCAAACTGGTGTCAATTGCTTCACTGACACACTAAAATAAAAAATTTTATGGAGTCCAGAAATGGCAGTATTTTTTGAAAATGTAAATGTGATCCGTTTGACGGAGAAAATACAGTTTTAAATAGCTGGCCTGTAGGTAATATTTTGAACAGCAAACTTGTGTCAATTGCTTCACTGACACACTGAAAATTTTTTTAATGGAGGTCAGAAATGGCAGTATTTTCTGAAAACGTGTATGTGATCCGTGTGATGAGCTAAACACAGTTTTAAATAGCTGGTTTCTAGGTAAGTATTTTGAACAGCAAACTGGTGTCAATTGCTTCACTGAAACACTGAAAAAAAAAATTAATGGAGGCCAGAAATGGACGTATTTTTTGAAAATGCAAATGTGATCCATGTGACGGAGAAGACACAGTTTTAAATAACTGGCCTGTAGTTATCTCTTTTGAACAGCAAACTGGTGTCAATTGCTTCACTGACACACTGAAATTTTTTTTTAATGGAGGCTAGAAATGGCAGTATTTTCTGAAAACATATATGTGATCCGTGTGATGGAGAAAACACAATTTTAAATAGCTGGCCTGTAGTTAACTATTTTGAACAGCAAATTGGTGCCAATTGCTTTACTGACACACTGAAACAAATTTTAAATGGAGGCCAGAAATGGCAGTTTTTTCTGAAAACGTATATGTAATCCATGTGATGGACAAAACACAGTTTTAAAAAGCTGGCCTCTAGGTAACTATTTTGAACAGCAAACTTGTGTCAATTGCTTCACTGACACACTGAATTTTTTTTTAATGGATGCCAGAAATGGCAGTATTTTCTCAAAAAGTATATGTGATCCGTGTGACGGAGAAAACGCAATTTTAAATAGCTGGCCTGTAGGTAACTATTTTGAACAGCAAACTGGTATCAATTGCTTCACTGACACACTGAAACAAATTTTTAATGGAGGTTAGAGATGTCAGTATTTTCTGAAAATGTATATGTGATCCGTGTGATTGACGGATCACAGTTTTAAATAGCTGGCCTGTAGGTAACTATTTTGAACAGCAAACTGCTGTCAATTGCTTCTCTGACACACTGAAAAAAAAATTTAATGGAGGCCAGATATGGCAGTATTTTTTGAAAATGTAAATGTGATCCGTATGACGGAGAAAAACTGTTTTAAATAGCTGGCCTATAAGTATCTATTTTGAATAGCAAACTGATATCAATTGCTTCACTGACACACTGAAAGGAATTTTTAATGGAGGTCAGAAATGGCAGTATTTTCTGAAAACGTATATGTGATTCGTGTGATAGACAAAACACAGTTTTAAATAGCTGGCCTCTAGGTAACTATTTTGAACAGCAAACTGTTGTCAATTGCTTCACTGACACACTAAAATAAAAAATTTAATGGAGGCCAGAAATGGCAGTATTTTCTGAAAATGTAAATGTGATCCGTTTGACGGAGAAAACACAGTTTTAAATAGCTGTCCTGTAGGTAATATTTTGAACAGCAAACTTGTGTCAATTGCTTCACTGACACACTGAAAATTTTTTTAATGGAGGTCAGAAATGGCAGTATTTTCTGAAAACGTATATGTGATCCGTGTGATGAGATAAACACAGTTTTAAATAGCTGGCTTCTAGGTAACTATTTTGAACAGCAAACCGGTGTCAATTGCTTCACTGAAACACTGAAAAAAAAAATTAATGGAGGCCAGAAATGGACGTATTTTTTGAAAATGTAAATGTGATCCATGTGACGGAGAAGACACAGTTTTAAATAACTGGCCTGTAGGTATCTCTTTTGAACAGCAAACTGGTGTCAATTGCTTCACTGACACACTGAAATTTTTTTTTAATGGAGGCCAGAAATGGCAGTATTTTCTGAAAACGTATATGTGATCCGTGTGATGGTGAAAACACAATTTTAAATAGCTGGCCTGTAGTTAACTATTTTGAACAGCAAATTGGTGCCAATTGCTTTACTGACACACTGAAACAAATTTTAAATGGAGGCCAGAAATGGCAGTTTTTTCTGAAAACGTATATGTAATCCATGTGATGGACAAAACACAGTTTTAAAAAGCTGGCCTCTAGGTAACTATTTTGAACAGCAAACTCGTGTCAATTGCTTCACTGACACACTGAATTTTTTTTTAATGGATGCCAGAAATGGCAGTATTTTCTGAAAACGTATATGTGATCCGTGTGACGGAGAAAACGCAATTTTAAATAGCTGGCCTGTAGGTAACTATTTTGAACAGCAAACTGGATTCAATTGCTTCACTGACACACTGAAACAAATTTTTAATGGAGGTCAGAGATGGCAGTATTTTCTGAAAACGTATATGTGATCCGTGTGATTGACGGATCACAGTTTTAAATAGCTGGCCTGTAGGTAACTATTTTGAACAGCAAACTGCTGTCAATTGCTTCACTGACACACTGAAAAAAAAATTTAATGGAGGCCAGAAATGGCAGTATTTTTTGAAAATGTAAATGTGATCCGTATGACGGAGAAAAACTGTTTTAAATAGCTGGCCTATAAATATCTATTTTGAATAGCAAACTGATATCAATTGCTTCACTGACACACTGAAAGGAATTTTTAATGGAGGTCAGAAATGGCAGTATTTTCTGAAAACGTATATGTGATTCGTGTGATAGACAAAACACAGTTTTAAATAGCTGGCCTCTAGGTAACTATTTTGAACAGCAAACTGTTGTCAATTGCTTCACTGACACACTAAAATAAAAAATTTAATGGAGGATAGAAATGGCAGTATTTTTTGAAAATGTAAATGTGATCCGTTTGACGGAGAAAACACAGTTTTAAATAGCTGTCCTGTATGTAATATTTTGAACAGCAAACTTGTGTCAATTGCTTCACTGACACACTGAAAATTTTTTTAATGGAGGTCAGAAATGGCAGTATTTTCTGAAAACGTATATGTGATCCGTGTGATGAGCTAAACACAGTTTTAAATAGCTGGCTTCTAGGTAACTATTTTGAACAGCAAACTGGTGTCAATTGCTTCACTGAAACACTGAAAAAAAAAATTAATGGAGGCCAGAATTGGACTTTTTTTTTGAAAATGTAAATGTGATCCATGTGACAGAGAAAACACAGTTTTAAATAACTGGCTTGTAGGTAACTATTTTGAACAGCAAACTGGTGTCAATTGCTTCACTGACACACTGAAATTTTTTTTAATGGAGGTCAGAAATGGCAGTATTTTTTGAAAATGTAAATGTGATCCGTGTGATAGAGAAAACACAGTTTTAAATAGCTGGCCTGTAGGTAACTATTTTGAACAGCAAACTGGTGTCAATTGCTTCACTGACACACTGAAACAAATTTTATTGGAGGTCAGAAATGGCAGTATTTTCTGAAAAAGTATATGTGATCAGTGTGATGGAGAAAACACAGTTTTATATAGCTTGCCTGTAGGTGACTATTTTGAACAGCAATCTTGTGTCAATTGCTTCACTGACACACTGAAACAAATTTTATTGGAGGTCAGAAATGGCAGTATTTTCTGAAAACGTATATGTGATCAGTGTGATTTAGAAAACACAGTTTTATATAGCTGGCCTGTAGGTAACTATTTTGAACAGCAATCTTGTGTCAATTGCTTCACTGACACACTGAAACTAATTTTTATTGGAGGTCAGAAATATCAGTATTTTCTGAAAACGTATATGTGATCCGTGTGACGAAGAAAACAGAGTTTTAAATATCTGGCCTGTAGGTAACTATTTTGAACAACAAATTCGTGTAAATTGCTCTACTGACACACTGAAACAAATTTTTAATGGAGGCCAGAAATGGCAGTATTTTCTGAAAACGTATCTGTGATCCGTGTGACAGAGAAAACAGTTTTAAATAGCTGTCCTGTAGGTAACTATTTTGAACAGCAAACTGGTGTCAATTGCTTCACTGACACACTGAAACAAATTTTTAATGGAGGTCAGAAATGGCAGAATTTTCTGAAAACGTATATGTGATCCTTGTGATGGACAAAACACAGTTTTAAATAGCTGGCCTCTAGTTAACTATTTTGACCAGCAAACTGGAGTCAATTGCTTCACTGACACACTGCAAAAAGTTTTTTAATGGAGGCCAGAAATGGCAGTAGTTTTTGAAAATGGAAATGTGATCCGTGTGACTGAGAAAACACAGTTTGAAAAAGCTGGCCTGTAGGTAACTATTTTGAACAGCAAACTGGTGTCAATTGCTTCACGGACCCACTGAAACAAATTTTTAATGGAGGTCAGAAATGGCAGTGTTTTCTGAAAACGTATATGTGATCCGTGTGATTGACAACTCACAGTTTTAAATAGCTGGCCTGTAGGTAACTATTTTGAACAGCAAACTGGTGTCAATTGCTTCACTGACACACTGAAAAAAAAATTTAATGGAGGCCAGAAATGGCAGTATTTTTTGAAAATGTAAATGTGATCCGTGTGACGGAGAAAAAAATTTTAAATAGCTTTCCTGTAGGTAACTATTTTGAACAGCAAACTGATATCAATTGCTTCGCTGACACTCTGAAAGGAATTTTTAATGGAGGTCAGAAATGGCAGTATTTTATGAAAACGTATATGTGATCCGTGTGATGGACAAAACACAGTTTTAATTAGCTGGCTTCTAGGTAACTATTTTTAACAGCAAACTTGAGTCAATTGCTTCACTGTAACACTGAAAAAAAAAATTAATGGAGGCCAGAAATGGACGTATTTTTTGAAAATGTAAATGAGTTCTGTGTGATGGAGATAACACAGTTTTAAATAACTGGCCTGTAGGTAACTATTTTGAACAGCAAACTTTTGTCAATTGCTTCACTGACACACTGAAATTTGTTTTAATGGAGGCCAGAAATGGCAGTATTTTCTGAAAACGTATATGTGATCTGTGTGATGGACAAAACACAGTTTTAAAAAGCTGGACTCTAGGTAACTATTTTGAACAGCAAACTCGCGTCAATTGCTTCACTGACACACTGAATTTTTTTTTAATGGATGCCAGAAATGTCAGTATTTTCTGAAAACGTATATGTGATCCGTGTGATGGAGAAAACACAATTTTAAATATCTGGCCTGTAGGTAACTATTTTTAACAGCAAATTGGTATCAATTGCTTTACTGACACACTGAAAGAAATTTTTAATGGAGGTCAGAAATTGCAGTTTTTTCTGAAAACGTATATATGATCCGTGTGATGGACTAAACACAGTTTTAAAAATCTGACCTATAGGTAACTAATTTGAACAGCAAACTGGTGTCAATTGCTTCACTGAAACATTGAAAAAAAAAATTATGGAGGCCAGAAATGGCAGTATTTTTTGAAAATGTAAATGTTATCCGTGTGATGGAGAAAACACAGTTTTATATAGTTGGCCTGTAGGTAACTATTCTGAACAGCAATCTTGTGTCAATTGCTTCACTGACACACTGAAACTAATTTTTAAAGGAGGTCAGAAATATCAGTATTTTCTGAAAACGTATATGTGATCCGTGTGACGAAGAAAACAGAGTTTTAAATAACTGGCCTGTAGGTAACTATTTTGAACAGCAAATTGGTGTGAATTGCTTTACTGACACACTGAAACAAATTTTTAATGGAGGCCAGAAATGGCAGTATTTTCTGAAAACTTATCTGAGAACCGTGTGACAGAGAAAACACAGTTTTAAATAGCTGGTCTGTAGGTAACTATTTTGAACAGCAAACTGGTGTCATTTGCTTCACTGACACACTGAAACAAAGTTTTATTGGAGGTCCGAAATGGCAGTATTTTCTGAACGTATATGTGATCCGTGTGACGGAGAAAACACAGTTTTATATAGCTGACCAGTAGGTAACTATTTTCAACAGCAAACTGGTGTCAATTGCTTCACTGACACACTGAAAGGAATTTTTAATGGAGGTCAGAAATGGCAGTATTTTCCGAAAATGTATATGTGATTCGTGTGATGGACAAAACACAGTTTTAAATAGCTGGCCTCTAGGTAACTATTTTGAACAGCAAACTGGTGTCAATAGCTTTACTGACACACTAAAAAAAAAAAATTTAATGGAGGCCAGAAATGGCAGTATTTTTTGAAAATATAAATGTGATCCGTGTGACGGAGAAAACACAGTTTTAAATTGCTGGCCTATAGGTAAGTATTTTGAACAGCAAACTGGTGACAATTGCTTTACTGACACACGGAAAAAAAAATTTAATGGATGCCAGAAATGGCAGTATTTTCTGAAAACGTATCTGTGATCCGTGTGACAGAGAAAACAGTTTTAAATAGCTGTCCTGTAGGTAACTCTTTTGAACAGCAAACTGGTGTCAATTGCTTCACTGACACACTGAATCAAATTGTTAATGGAGGTCAGAAATGGCAGTATTTTCTGAAAACGTATATGTGATCCGTGTGATGGACAAAACACAGTTTTAAATAGCTGGCCTCTAGGTAACTATTTTGACAAGCAAACTGGAGTCAATTGCTTCACTGACACAATAAAAAAAATTTTTTAATGGAGGCCAGAAATGGCAGTAGTTTTTGAAAATGTAAATGTGATCCGTGTGACTGAGAAAACACAGTTTTAAAAAGCTGGCCTGCAGGTAACTATTTTGAACAGCAAACTGGTGTAAATTGCTTCACTGACACAGTGAATTTTTTCTTAATGGATGCCAATAATGGCAGTATTTTCTGAAAACATATATGTGATCAGTGTGATGGAGAAAACACAGTTTTATATAGTTGGCCTGTAGGTAACTATTTTGAACAGCAATCTTGTGTCAATTGCTTCACTGACACACTGAAACTAATTTTTAATGGAGGTCAGAAATTTCAGTATTTTCTGAAAACGTATATGTGATCCGTGTGACAAAGAAAACAGAGTTTTAAATAACTGGCCTGTAGGTAACTATTTTGAACAGCAAATTGGTGTCAATTGCTTTACTGACACACTGAAACAAATTTTTAATGGAGGCCAGAAATGGCAGTATTTTCTGAAAACTTATCTGAGATCCGTGTGACAGAGAAAACACAGTTTTAAATAGCTGGTCTGTAGTTAACTATTTTGAACAGCAAACTGGTGTCATTTGCTTCACTGACACACTGAAACTAATTTTTATTGGAGGTCAGAAATATCAGTATTTTCTGAAAACGTATATGTGATCCGTGTGACGAAGAAAACAGAGTTTTAAATAACTGGCCTGTAGGTAACTATTTTGAACAACAAATTCGTGTAAATTGCTCTACTGACACACTGAAACAAATTTTTAATGGAGGCCAGAAATGGCAGTATTTTCTGAAAACGTATCTGTGATCCGTGTGACAGAGAAAACAGTTTTAAATAGCTGTCCTGTAGGTAACTATTTTGAACAGCAAACTGGTGTCAATTGATTCACTGACACACTGAAACAAATTTTTAATGGAGGTCAGAAATGGCAGTATTTTCTGAAAACGTATATGTGATCCTTGTGATGGACAAAACACAGTTTGAAATAGCTGGCCTCTAGTTAACTATTTTGACCAACAAACTGGAGTCAATTGCTTCACTGACACACTGCAAAAAGTTTTTTAATGGAGGCCAGAAATGGCAGTAGTTTTTGAAAATGGAAATGTGATCCGTGTGACTGAGAAAACACAGTTTGAAAAAGCTGGCCTGTAGGTAACTATTTTGAACAGCAAACTGGTGTAAATTGCTTCACTGACACACTGAAATTTTTTTTAATGGATGCCAAAAATGGCAGTATTTTCTGAAAACATATACAGTATGTGATCTGTGTGATGGACAAAACACAGTTTTAAATAGCTGGCCTGTAGGTAACTATTTTGAACAGCAAACTGGTGTCAATTGCTTCACTGACCCACTGAAACTAATTTTTAATGGAGGTCAGAAATGGCAGTGTTTTCTAAAAACGTATATGTGATCCGTGTGATTGACAACTCACAGTTTTAAATAGCTGGCCTGTAGGTAACTATTTTGAACAGCAAACTGGTGTCAATTGCTTCACTGACACACTGAAAAAAAAATTTAATGGAGGCCAGAAATGGCAGTATTTTTTGAAAATGTAAATGTGATCTGTGTGACGGAGAAAAATTTTTTAAATAGCTTTCCTGTAGGTAACTATTTTGAACAGCAAACTGATATCAATTGCTTCGCTGACACTCTGAAATGAATTTTTAATGGAGGTCAGAAATGGCAGTATTTTCTGAAAACGTATATGTGATCCGTGTGATGGACAAAACACAGTTTTAATTAGCTGGCTTCTAGGTAACTATTTTGAACAGCAAACTTGTGTCAATTGCTTCACTGTAACACTGAAAAAAAAAATTAATGGAGGCCAGAAATGGACGTATTTTTTGAAAATGTAAATGAGATCTGTGTGATGGAGAAAACACAGTTTTAAATAACTGGCCTGTAGGTAACTATTTTGAACAGCAAACTTTTGTCAATTGCTTCACTGACACACTGAAATTTGTTTTAATGGAGGCCAGAAATGGCAGTATTTTCTGAAAACGTATATGTGATCTGTGTGATGGACAAAACACAGTTTTAAAAAGCTGGCCTCTAGGTAACTATTTTGAACAGCAAACTCGCGTCAATTGCTTCACTGACACACTGAATTTTTTTTTAATGGATGCCAGAAATGTCAGTATTTTCTGAAAACGTATATGTGATCCGAGTGATGGAGAAAACACAATTTTAAATATCTGGCCTGTAGGTAACTATTTTGAACAGCAAATTGGTATCAATTGCTTTACTGACACACTGAAAGAAATTTTTAATGGAGGTCAGAAATTGCAGTTTTTTCTGAAAACGTATATATGATCCGTGTGATGGACTAAACACAGTTTTAAAAATCTGACCTATAGGTAACTAATTTGAACAGCAAACTGGTGTCAATTGCTTCACTGAAACATTGAAAAAAAAAATTATGGAGGCCAGAAATGGCAGTATTTTTTGAAAATGTAAATGTTATCCGTGTGATGGAGAAAACACAGTTTTATATAGTTGGCCTGTAGGTAACTATTTTGAACAGCAATCTTGTGTCAATTGCTTCAATGACACACTGAAACTAATTTTTAATGGAGGTCAGAAATATCAGCATTTTCTGAAAACGTATATGTGATCCGTGTGACGAAGAAAACAGAGTTTTAAATAACTGGCCTGTAGGTAACTATTTTGAACAGCAAATTGGTGTGAATTGCTTTACTGACACACTGAAACAAATTTTTAATGGAGGCCAGAAATGGCAGTATTTTCTGAAAACTTATCTGAGAACCGTGTGACAGAGAAAACACAGTTTAAATAGCTGGTCTGTAGGTAACTATTTTGAACAGCAAACTGGTGTCATTTGCTTCACTGACACACTGAAACAAAGTTTTATTTGAGGTCCGAAATGGCAGTATTTTCTGAACGTATATGTGATCCGTGTGACGGAGAAAACACAGTTTTATATAGCTGACCAGTAGGTAACTATTTTCAACAGCAAACTGGTGTCAATTGCTTCACTGACACACTGAAAGGAATTTTTAATGGAGGTCAGAAATGGCAGTATTTTCCGAAAACGTATATGTGATTCGTGTGATGGACAAAACACAGTTTTAAATAGCTGGCCTCTAGGTAACTATTTTGAACAGCAAACTGGTGTCAATAGCTTCACTGACACACTAAAAAAAAAAAATTTAATGGAGGCCAGAAAAGGCAGTATTTTTTGAAAATATAAATGTGATCCGTGTGACGGAGAAAACACAGTTTTAAATTGCTGGCCTATAGGTAAGTATTTTGAACAGCAAACTGGTGTCAATTGCTTCACTGACACACTGAAATTTTTTTTAATGTAAGTCAGAAATGGCAGTATTTTCTGAAAATGTATATGTGATCCGTGTGATGGACAAAACACAGTTTTAAATAGCTGTCTTCTAGGTAACTCTTTTGAACAGCAAAATGGTGGCAATTGCTTCACTGAAACACTGAAAAAAAAATTAACAGAGGCCAGAAGTGGTAGTATTTTTTGAAAATGTAAATGTGATCCGTGTGATGGAGAAAAAACAGTTTTAATTAGCTGGCCTGTAGGTAACTATTTTGAACAGCAAACTGGTGTCAATTGCTTCACTGACACACTGAAATTTTTTTATGGAGGCCAGAAATGGCAGGATTTTCTGAAAACGTATATGTGATCCGTGTGATGGAGAAAACACAATTTTAAATAGCTGGCCTGTAGGTAACTATTTTGAACCGCAAATTGATGACAATTGCTTTACTGACACACGGAAAAAAAAATTTAATGGATGCCAGAAATGGCAGTATTTTCTGAAAACGTATCTGTGATCCGTGTGACAGAGAAAACAGTTTTAAATAGCTGTCCTGTAGGTAACTATTTTGAACAGCAAACTGGTGTCAATTGCTTCACTGACACACTGAAACAAAAATTTTTAATGGAGGTCAGAAATGGCAGAATTTTCTGAAAACGTATATGTGATCCTTGTGATGGACAAAACACAGTTTTAAATAGCTGGCCTCTAGTTAACTATTTTGACCAACAAACTGGAGTCAATTGCTTGACTGACACACTGCAAAAAGTTTTTTAATGGAGGCCAGAAATGGCAGTAGTTTTTGAAAATGGAAATGTGATCCGTGTGACTGAGAAAACACAGTTTGAAAAAGCTGGCCTGTAGGTAACTATTTTGAACAGCAAACTGGTGTAAATTGCTTCACTGACACACTGAAATTTTTTTTAATGGATGCCAAAAATGGCAGTATTTTCTGAAAACATATACAGTATGTGATCTGTGTGATGGACAAAACACAGTTTTAAATAGCTGGCCTGTAGGTAACTATTTTGAACAGCAAACTGGTGTCAATTGCTTCACGGACCCACTGAAACAAATTTTTAATGGAGGTCAGAAATGGCAGTGTTTTCTGAAAACGTATATGTGATCCGTGTGATTGACAACTCACAGTTTTAAATAGCTGGCCTGTAGGTAACTATTTTGAACAGCAAACTGGTGTCAATTGCTTCACTGACACACTGAAAAAAAAATTTAATGGAGGCCAGAAATGGCAGTATTTTTTGAAAATGTAAATGTGATCCGTGTGACGGAGAAAAAAATTTTAAATAGCTTTCCTGTAGGTAACTATTTTGAACAGCAAACTGATATCAATTGCTTCGCTGACACTCTGAAAGGAATTTTTAATGGAGGTCAGAAATGGCAGTATTTTCTGAAAACGTATATGTGATCCGTGTGATGGACAAAACACAGTTTTAATTAGCTGGCTTCTAGGTAACTATTTTTAACAGCAAACTTGAGTCAATTGCTTCACTGTAACACTGAAAAAAAAAATTAATGGAGGCCAGAAATGGACGTATTTTTTGAAAATGTAAATGAGATCTGTGTGATGGAGATAACACAGTTTTAAATAACTGGCCTGTAGGTAACTATTTTGAACAGCAAACTTTTGTCAATTGCTTCACTGACACACTGAAATTTGTTTTAATGGAGGCCAGAAATGGCAGTATTTTCTGAAAACGTATATGTGATCTGTGTGATGGACAAAACACAGTTTTAAAAAGCTGGCCTCTAGGTAACTATTTTGAACAGCAAACTCGCGTCAATTGCTTCACTGACACACTGAATTTTTTTTTAATGGATGCCAGAAATGTCAGTATTTTCTGAAAACGTATATGTGATCCGTGTGATGGAGAAAACACAATTTTAAATATCTGGCCTGTAGGTAACTATTTTGAACAGCAAATTGGTATCAATTGCTTTACTGACACACTGAAAGAAATTTTTAATGGAGGTCAGAAATTGCAGTTTTTTCTGAAAACGTATATATGATCCGTGTGATGGACTAAACACAGTTTTAAAAATCTGACCTATAGGTAACTAATTTGAACAGCAAACTGGTGTCAATTGCTTCACTGAAACATTGAAAAAAAAAATTATGGAGGCCAGAAATGGCAGTATTTTTTGAAAATGTAAATGTTATCCGTGTGATGGAGAAAACACAGTTTTATATAGTTGGCCTGTAGGTAACTATTCTGAACAGAAATCTTGTGTCAATTGCTTCACTGACACACTGAAACTAATTTTTAAAGGAGGTCAGAAATATCAGTATTTTCTGAAAACGTATATGTGATCCGTGTGACGAAGAAAACAGAGTTTTAAATAACTGGCCTGTAGGTAACTATTTTGAACAGCAAATTGGTGTGAATTGCTTTACTGACACACTGAAACAAATTTTTAATGGAGGCCAGAAATGGCAGTATTTTCTGAAAACTTATCTGAGAACCGTGTGACAGAGAAAACACAGTTTTAAATAGCTGGTCTGTAGGTAACTATTTTGAACAGCAAACTGGTGTCATTTGCTTCACTGACACACTGAAACAAAGTTTTATTGGAGGTCCGAAATGGCAGTATTTTCTGAACGTATATGTGATCCGTGTGACGGAGAAAACACAATTTTATATAGCTGACCAGTAGGTAACTATTTTCAACAGCAAACTGGTGTCAATTGCTTCACTGACACACTGAAAGGAATTTTTAATGGAGGTCAGAAATGGCAGTATTTTCCGAAAACGTATATGTGATTCGTGTGATGGACAAAACACAGTTTTAAATAGCTGGCCTCTAGGTAACTATTTTGAACAGCAAACTGGTGTCAATAGCTTTACTGACACACTAAAAAAAAAAAATTTAATGGAGGCCAGAAATGGCAGTATTTTTTGAAAATATAAATGTGATCCGTGTGACGGAGAAAACACAGTTTTAAATTGCTGGCCTATAGGTAAGTATTTTGAAAAGCAAACTGGTGACAATTGCTTTACTGACACACGGAAAAAACAATTTAATGGATGCCAGAAATGGCAGTATTTTCTGAAAACGTATCTGTGATCCGTGTGACAGAGAAAACAGTTTTAAATAGCTGTCCTGTAGGTAACTCTTTTGAACAGCAAACTGGTGTCAATTGCTTCACTGACACACTGAATCAAATTGTTAATGGAGGTCAGAAATGGCAGTATTTTCTGAAAACATATATGTGATCCGTGTGATGGACAAAACACAGTTTTAAATAGCTGGCCTCTAAGTAACTATTTTGACAAGCAAACTGGAGTCAATTGCTTCACTGACACAATAAAAAAAAAATTTTAATGGAGGCCAGAAATGGCAGTAGTTTTTGAAAATGTAAATGTGATCCGTGTGACTGAGAAAACACAGTTTTAAAAAGCTGGCCTGCAGGTAACTATTTTGAACAGCAAACTGGTGTAAATTGCTTCACTGACACAGTGAATTTTTTCTTAATGGATGCCAATAATGGCAGTATTTTCTGAAAACATATATGTGATCAGTGTGATGGAGAAAACACAGTTTTATATAGTTGGCCTGTAGGTAACTATTTTGAACAGCAATCTTGTGTCAATTGCTTCACTGACACACTGAAACTAATTTTTAATGGAGGTCAGAAATTTCAGTATTTTCTGAAAACGTATATGTGATCCGTGTGACAAAGAAAACAGAGTTTTAAATAACTGGCCTGTAGGTAACTATTTTGAACAGCAAATTGGTGTCAATTGCTTTACTGACACACTGAAACAAATTTTTAATGGAGGTCAGAAATGGCAGTATTTTCTGAAAACGTATCTGTGATCCGTGTGACAGAGAAAACAGTTTTAAATAGCTGTCCTGTAGGTAACTATTTTGAACAGCAAACTGGTGTCAATTGATTCACTGACACACTGAAACAAATTTTTAATGGAGGTCAGAAATGGCAGTATTTTCTGAAAACGTATATGTGATCCTTGTGATGGACAAAACACAGTTTGAAATAGCTGGCCTCTAGTTAACTATTTTGACCAGCAAACTGGAGTCAATTGCTTCACTGACACACTGCAAAAAGTTTTTTAATGGAGGCCAGAAATGGCAGTAGTTTTTGAAAATGGAAATGTGATCCGTGTGACTGAGAAAACACAGTTTGAAAAAGCTGGCCTGTAGGTAACTATTTTGAACAGCAAACTGGTGTAAATTGCTTCACTGACACACTGAAATTTTTTTTAATGGATGCCAAAAATGGCAGTATTTTCTGAAAACATATACAGTATGTGATCTGTGTGATGGACAAAACACAGTTTTAAATAGCTGGCCTGTAGGTAACTATTTTGAACAGCAAACTGGTGTCAATTGCTTCACTGACCCACTGAAACTAATTTTTAATGGAGGTCAGAAATGGCAGTGTTTTCTAAAAACGTATATGTGATCCGTGTGATTGACAACTCACAGTTTTAAATAGCTGGCCTGTAGGTAACTATTTTGAACAGCAAACTGGTGTCAATTGCTTCACTGACACACTGAAAAAAAAATTTAATGGAGGCCAGAAATGGCAGTATTTTTTGAAAATGTAAATGTGATCTGTGTGACGGAGAAAAATTTTTTAAATAGCTTTCCTGTAGGTAACTATTTTGAACAGCAAACTGATATCAATTGCTTCGCTGACACTCTGAAAGGAATTTTTAATGGAGGTCAGAAATGGCAGTATTTTCTGAAAACGTATATGTGATCCGTGTGATGGACAAAACACAGTTTTAATTAGCTGGCTTCTAGGTAACTATTTTGAACAGCAAACTTGTGTCAATTGCTTCACTGTAACACTGAAAAAAAAAATTAATGGAGGCCAGAAATGGACGTATTTTTTGAAAATGTAAATGAGATCTGTGTGATGGAGAAAACACAGTTTTAAATAACTGGCCTGTAGGTAACTATTTTGAACAGCAAACTTTTGTCAATTGCTTCACTGACACACTGAAATTTGTTTTAATGGAGGCCAGAAATGGCAGTATTTTCTGAAAACGTATATGTGATCTGTGTGATGGACAAAACACAGTTTTAAAAAGCTGGCCTCTAGGTAACTATTTTGAACAGCAAACTCACGTCAATTGCTTCACTGACACACTGAATTTTTTTTTAATGGATGCCAGAAATGTCAGTATTTTCTGAAAACGTATATGTGATCCGTGTGACGGAGAAAACACAATTTTAAATATCTGGCCTGTAGGTAACTATTTTGAACAGCAAATTGGTATCAATTGCTTTACTGACACACTGAAAGAAATTTTTAATGGAGGTCAGAAATTGCAGTTTTTTCTGAAAACGTATATATGATCCGTGTGATGGACTAAACACAGTTTTAAAAATCTGACATATAGGTAACTAATTTGAACAGCAAACTGGTGTCAATTGCTTCACTGAAACATTGAAAAAAAAAATTATGGAGGCCAGAAATGGCAGTATTTTTTGAAAATGTAAATGTTATCCGTGTGATGGAGAAAACACAGTTTTATATAGTTGGCCTGTAGGTAACTATTTTGAACAGCAATCTTGTGTCAATTGCTTCAATGACACACTGAAACTAATTTTTAATGGAGGTCAGAAATATCAGCATTTTCTGAAAACGTATATGTGATCCGTGTGACGAAGAAAACAGAGTTTTAAATAACTGGCCTGTAGGTAACTATTTTGAACAGCAAATTGGTGTGAATTGCTTTACTGACACACTGAAACAAATTTTTAATGGAGGCCAGAAATGGCAGTATTTTCTGAAAACTTATCTGAGAACCGTGTGACAGAGAAAACACAGTTTTAAATAGCTGGTCTGTAGGTAACTATTTTGAACAGCAAACTGGTGTCATTTGCTTCACTGACACACTGAAACAAAGTTTTATTTGAGGTCCGAAATGGCAGTATTTTCTGAACGTATATGTGATCCGTGTGACGGAGAAAACACAGTTTTATATAGCTGACCAGTAGGTAACTATTTTCAACAGCAAACTGGTGTCAATTGCTTCACTGACACACTGAAAGGAATTTTTAATGGAGGTCAGAAATGGCAGTATTTTCCGAAAACGTATATGTGATTCGTGTGATGGACAAAACACAGTTTTAAATAGCTGGCCTCTAGTTAACTATTTTGAACAGCAAACTGGTGTCAATAGCTTCACTGACACACTAAAAAAAAAAAATTTAAAGGAGGCCAGAAAAAGCAGTATTTTTTGAAAATATAAATGTGATCCGTGTGACGGAGAAAACACAGTTTTAAATTGCTGGCCTATAGGTAAGTATTTTGAACAGCAAACTGGTGTCAATTGCTTCACTGACACACTGAAATTTTTTTTAATGTAAGTCAGAAATGGCAGTATTTTCTGAAAATGTATATGTGATCCGTGTGATGGACAAAACACAGTTTTAAATAGCTGTCTTCTAGGTAACTCTTTTGAACAGCAAAATGGTGGCAATTGCTTCACTGAAACACTGAAAAAAAAAATTAACAGAGGCCAGAAGTGGTAGTATTTTTTGAAAATGTAAATGTGATCCGTGTGATGGAGAAAAAACAGTTTTAATTAGCTGGCCTGTAGGTAACTATTTTGAACAGCAAACTGGTGTCAATTGCTTCACTGACACACTGAAATTTTTTTATGGAGGCCAGAAATGGCAGGATTTTCTGAAAACGTATATGTGATCCGTGTGATGGAGAAAACACAATTTTAAATAGCTGGCCTGTAGGTAACTATTTTGAACCGCAAATTGATGACAATTGCTTTACTGACACACGGAAAAAAAAATTTAATGGATGCCAGAAATGGCAGTATTTTCTGAAAACGTATCTGTGATCTGTGTGACAGAGAAAACAGTTTTAAATAGCTGTCCTGTAGGTAACTATTTTGAACAGCAAACTGGTGTCAATTGCTTCACTGACACACTGAATCAAATTGTTGATGGAGGTCGGAAATGGCAGTATTTTCTGAAAACGTATATGTGATCCGTGTGATGGACAAAACACAGTTTTAAATAGCTGGCCTGTAGGTAACTGTTTTGACAAGCAAACTGGAGTCAATTGCTTCACTGACACAATGAAAAATTTTTTTTAATGGAGGCCAGAAATGGCAGTAGTTTTTGAAAATGTAAATGTGATCCGTGTGACTGAGAAAACACAGTTTTAAAAAGCTGGCCTGTAGGTAACTATTTTGAACAGCAAACTGGTGTCAATTGCTTCACTGACACAGTGAATTTTTTCTTAATGGATGCCAATAATGGCAGTATTTTCTGAAAACATATATGTGATCAGTGTGATGGAGAAAACACAGTTTTATATAGTTGGCCTGTAGGTAACTATTTTGAACAGCAATCTTGTGTCAATTGCTTCACTGACACACTGAAACTAATTTTTAATGGAGGTCAGAAATTTCAGTATTTTCTGAAAACGTATATGTGATCCGTGTGACAAAGAAAACAGAGTTTTAAATAACTGGCCTGTAGGTAACTATTTTGAACAGCAAATTGGTGTCAATTGCTTTACTGACACACTGAAACAAATTTTTAATGGAGGCCAGAAATGGCAGTATTTTCTGAAAACTTATCTGAGATCCATGTGACAGAGAAAACACAGTTTTAAATAGCTGGTCTGTAGGTAACTATTTTGAACAGCAAACTGGTGTCATTTGCTTCACTGACACACTGAAACAAAGTTTTATTGGAGGTCCGAAATGGCAGTATTTTCTGAACGTATATGTGATCCGTGTGACGGAGAAAACACAGTTTTATATAACTGACCAGTAGGTAACTATTTTCAACAGCAAACTGGTGTCAATTGCTTCACTGACACACTGAAAGGAATTTTTAATGGAGGTCAGAAATGGCAGTATTTTCCGAAAACGTATATGTGATTCGTGTGATGGACAAAACACAGTTTTAAATAGCTGGCCTCTAGGTAACTATTTTGAACAGCAAAATGGTGTCAATAGCTTCACTGACACACTAAAAAAAAAAAATTTAATGGAGGCCAGAAATGGCAGTATTTTTTGAAAATATAAATGTGATTCGTGTGACGGAGAAAACACAGTTTTAAATTGCTGGCCTATAGGTAAGTATTTTGAACAGCAAACTGGTGTCAATTGCTTCACTGACACACTGAAATTTTTTTTAATGGAAGTCAGAAATGGCAGTATTTTCTGAAAATGTATATGTGATCCGTGTGATGGACAAAACACAGTTTTAAATAGCTGTCTTCTAGGTAACTCTTTTGCACAGCAAACTGGTGGCAATTGCTTCTCTGAAACACTGAAAAAAAAAATTAACAGAGGCCAGAAGTGGCAGTATTTTTTGAAAATGTAAATGTGATCCGTGTGATGGAGAAAACACAGTTTTAATTAGCTGGCCTGTAGGTAACTATTTTGAACAGCAAACTGGTGTCAATTGCTTCACTGACACACTGAAATTTTTTTATGGAGGCAAGAAATGGCAGGATTTTCTGAAAACGTATATGTGATCCGTGTGATGGAGAAAACACAATTTTAAATAGCTGGCCTGTAGGTAACTATTTTGAACCGCAAATTGATGACAATTGCTTTACTGACACACGGAAAAAAAAATTTAATGGATGCCAGAAATGGCAGTATTTTCTGAAAACGTATCTGTGATCTGTGTGACAGAGAAAACAATTTTAAATAGCTGTCCTGTAGGTAACTATTTTGAACAGCAAACTGGTGTCAATTGCTTCACTGACACACTGAATCAAATTGTTAATGGAGGTCGGAAATGGCAGTATTTTCTGTAAACGTATATGTGATCCGTGTGATGGACAAAACACAGTTTTAAATAGCTGGCCTGTAGGTAACTGTTTTGACAAGCAAACTGGAGTCAATTGCTTCACTGACACAATGAAAAATTTTTTTTAATGGAGGCCAGAAATGGCAGTAGTTTTTGAAAATGTAAATGTGATCCGTGTGACTGAGAAAACACAGTTTTAAAAAGCTGGCCTGTAGGTAACTATTTTGAACAGCAAACTGGTGTAAATTGCTTCACTGACACAGTGAATTTTTTCTTAATGGATGCGAATAATGGCAGTATTTTCTGAAAACATATATGTGATCCGTGTGATGGACAAAACACAGTATTAAATAGCTGGCCTGTAGGTAACTATTTTGATCAGCAAACTGGTGTCAATTGCTTCACTGACACACTGAAAAAAAAATTTAATGGAGGCCAGAAATGGCAGTGTTTTCTGAAAACTTATATGTGATCCGTGTGATTGACAACTTACAGTTTTAAATAGCTGGCGTGTAGGTAACTATTTTGATCAGCAAACTGGTGTCAATTGCTTCACTGACACACTGAAAAAAAAATTTAATGGAGGCCAGAAATGGCAGTCTTTTTTGAAAATGTAAATGTGATCCGTGTGACGGAGAAAAAACTGTTTTAAATAGCTGGCCTGTAGGTAACTATTTTGAACAGCAAACTTATAACAATTGCTTCACTGACACACTGAAAGGAATTTTTAATGGAGGTCAGAAATGGCAGTATTTTCTGAAAACGTATATGTGATCCGTGTGATGGACAAAACACAGTTTTAAATAGCTGGCTTCTAGGTAACTATTTTGAACAGCAAACGGGTGTGTATTTCTCCACTGACACACTGAAAAAAATTTTTTAATGGAGGCCAGAAATTGCAGTATTTTTTTAAATTGTAAATATGATCAGTGTGACGGAGTAAGCACAGTTTTAAATAGCTGGCCTGTAGGTAACTATTTTGAACAGCAAACTGGTGTCAATTGCTTCACTGACACACTGAATTTTTTTTTAATGGAGGCCAAAAATGGCAGTATTTTCTGAAAACGTATATGTGATCCGTGTGATGGAAACACAGTATTAAATAGCTGGCCTGTAGGTAACTATTTTGAACAGCAAACTGGTGTCAATTGCTTCACTGACACACTGAAACAAATTTTTAATGGAGGTCAGAAATGGCAGTATTTTCTGAAAACGTATATGTGATCCGTGTGATGGAGAAAAAACAGTTTTAAATAGCTGGCCTGTAGGTAGCTATTTTGAACAGCAAACTGGTGTCAATTGCTTCACTGGCACACTGAAAAAAAAAAATTAATGGAGGCCAGAAATGGCAGTATTTTTTGAAAATGTAAATGTGATCCGTGTGACGGAGAAAAAACTGTTTTAAATAGCTGGCCTGTAGGTAACTATTTTGAACAGCAAACTGGTGTCAATTGCTTCACTGACACACTGAAATTTTTTTTAATGGAGGCCAAAAATGGCAGTATTTTCTAAAAACGTATATGTGATCCGTGTGATGGACAAAACACGGTTTTGAATAGCTGACCTCTAGGTAACTATTTTGAACAGCAAACTGGTGTCAATTGCTTCACTGACACACTGAAATTTTTTTATGGAGGCAAGAAATGGCAGGATTTTCTGAAAACGTATATGTGATCCGTGTGATGGAGAAAACACAATTTTAAATAGCTGGCCTGTAGGTAACTATTTTGAACCGCAAATTGATGACAATTGCTTTACTGACACACGGAAAAAAAAATTTAATGGATGCCAGAAATGGCAGTATTTTCTGAAAACGTATCTGTGATCTGTGTGACAGAGAAAACAATTTTAAATAGCTGTCCTGTAGGTAACTATTTTGAACAGCAAACTGGTGTCAATTGCTTCACTGACACACTGAATCAAATTGTTAATGGAGGTCGGAAATGGCAGTATTTTCTGTAAACGTATATGTGATCCGTGTGATGGACAAAACACAGTTTTAAATAGCTGGCCTGTAGGTAACTGTTTTGACAAGCAAACTGGAGTCAATTGCTTCACTGACACAATGAAAAATTTTTTTTAATGGAGGCCAGAAATGGCAGTAGTTTTTGAAAATGTAAATGTGATCCGTGTGACTGAGAAAACACAGTTTTAAAAAGCTGGCCTGTAGGTAACTATTTTGAACAGCAAACTGGTGTAAATTGCTTCACTGACACAGTGAATTTTTTCTTAATGGATGCGAATAATGGCAGTATTTTCTGAAAACGTATATGTGATCCGTGTGATGGACAAAACACAGTATTAAATAGCTGGCCTGTAGGTAACTATTTTGAACAGCAAACTGGTGTCAATTGGTTCACTGACACACTGAAACAAATTTTTAATGGAGGTCAGAAATGGCAGTGTTTTCTGAAAACTTATATGTGATCCGTGTGATTGACAACTTACAGTTTTAAATAGCTGGCGTGTAGGTAACTATTTTGATCAGCAAACTGGTGTCAATTGCTTCACTGACACACTGAAAAAAAAATTTAATGGAGGCCAGAAATGGCAGTCTTTTTTGAAAATGTAAATGTGATCCGTGTGACGGAGAAAAAACTGTTTTAAATAGCTGGCCTGTAGGTAACTATTTTGAACAGCAAACTTATAACAATTGCTTCACTGACACACTGAAAGGAATTTTTAATGGAGGTCAGAAATGGCAGTATTTTCTGAAAACGTATATGTGATCCGTGTGATGGACAAAACACAGTTTTAAATAGCTGGCTTCTAGGTAACTATTTTGAACAGCAAACGGGTGTGTATTTCTCCACTGACACACTGAAAAAAATTTTTTAATGGAGGCCAGAAATTGCAGTATTTTTTTAAATTGTAAATATGATCAGTGTGACGGAGTAAGCACAGTTTTAAATAGCTGGCCTGTAGGTAACTATTTTGAACAGCAAACTGGTGTCAATTGCTTCACTGACACACTGAATTTTTTTTTAATGGAGGCCAAAAATGGCAGTATTTTCTGAAAACGTATATGTGATCCGTGTGATGGAAACACAGTATTAAATAGCTGGCCTGTAGGTAACTATTTTGAACAGCAAACTGGTGTCAATTGCTTCACTGACACACTGAAACAAATTTTTAATGGAGGTCAGAAATGGCAGTATTTTCTGAAAACGTATATGTGATCCGTGTGATGGAGAAAAAACAGTTTTAAATAGCTGGCCTGTAGGTAGCTATTTTGAACAGCAAACTGGTGTCAATTGCTTCACTGGCACACTGAAAAAAAAAAATTAATGGAGGCCAGAAATGGCAGTATTTTTTGAAAATGTAAATGTGATCCGTGTGACGGAGAAAAAACTGTTTTAAATAGCTGGCCTGTAGGTAACTATTTTGAACAGCAAACTGGTGTCAATTGCTTCACTGACACACTGAAATTTTTTTTAATGGAGGCCAAAAATGGCAGTATTTTCTAAAAACGTATATGTGATCCGTGTGATGGACAAAACACGGTTTTGAATAGCTGACCTCTAGGTAACTATTTTGAACAGCAAACTGGTGTCAATTGCTTCACTGACAGACTGAAACAAATTTTTAATGGAGGTCAGAAATGGCAGTATTTGCCGAAAACGTATATGTGATCCGTGTGATGGAGAAAAAACAGTTTTAAATAGCTGGCCTGTAGGTAACTATTTTGAACAGCAAACTGGTGTCAATTGCTTCACTGACACACTGAAATTTTTTTTAATGACGGCCAAAAATGGCAGTATTTTCTAAAAACGTATATGCGATCCGTGTGATGGACAAAACACGGTATTGAATAGCTGACCTCTAGGTAACTATTTTGAACAGCAAACTGGTATCAATTGCTTCACTGACACACTGAAATTTTTTTTAATGGAGGCCAGAAATGGCAATATTTTCTGAAAACGTATATGTGATCCTTGTGATGGACAAAACATAGTTTTAAATAGCTGGCCTGTAGGTAACTATTTTGAATAGCAAACTGGTGTCAATTGCTTCACTGACACACTGAAACCAATTATTAATGAAGGTCAGAAATGGCAGTATTTTCTGAAAACGTATATGTGATCCGTGTGATGGACAAAACACAGTTTTAATTAGCTGGCTTCTAGGTAACTATTTTGAACAGCAAACTTGTGTCAATTGCTTCACTGTAACACTGAAAAAAAAAATTAATGGAGGCCAGAAATGGACGTATTTTTTGAAAATGTAAATGAGATCTGTGTGATGGAGAAAACACAGTTTTAAATAACTGGCCTGTAGGTAACTATTTTGAACAGCAAACTTTTGTCAATTGCTTCACTGACACACTGAAATTTGTTTTAATGGAGGCCAGAAATGGCAGTATTTTCTGAAAACGTATATGTGATCTGTGTGATGGACAAAACACAGTTTTAAAAAGCTGGCCTCTAGGTAACTATTTTGAACAGCAAACTCGCGTCAATTGCTTCACTGACACACTGAATTTTTTTTTAATGGATGCCAGAAATGTCAGTATTTTCTGAAAACGTATATGTGATCCGTGTGACGGAGAAAACACAATTTTAAATATCTGGCCTGTAGGTAACTATTTTGAACAGCAAATTGGTATCAATTGCTTTACTGACACTCTGAAAGAAATTTTTAATGGAGGTCAGAAATTGCAGTTTTTTCTGAAAACGTATATATGATCCGTGTGATGGACTAAACACAGTTTTAAAAATCTGACCTATAGGTAACTAATTTGAACAGCAAACTGGTGTCAATTGCTTCACTGAAACATTGAAAAAAAAAATTATGGAGGCCAGAAATGGCAGTATTTTTTGAAAATGTAAATGTTATCCGTGTGATGGAGAAAACACAGTTTTATATAGTTGGCCTGTAGGTAACTATTTTGAACAGCAATCTTGTGTCAATTGCTTCACTGACACACTGAAACTAATTTTTAATGGAGGTCAGAAATATCAGTATTTTCTGAAAACGTATATGTGATCCGTGGGACGAAGAAAACAGAGTTTTAAATAACTGGCCTGTAGGTAACTATTTTGAACAGCAAATTGGTGTGAATTGCTTTACTGACACACTGAAACAAATTTTTAATGGAGGCCAGAAATGGCAGTATTTTCTGAAAACTTATCTGAGAACCGTGTGACAGAGAAAACACAGTTTTAAATAGCTGGTCTGTAGGTAACTATTTTGAACAGCAAACTGGTGTCATTTGCTTCACTGACACACTGAAACAAAGTTTTATTGGAGGTCCGAAATGGCAGTATTTTCTGAACGTATATGTGATCCGTGTGACGGAGAAAACACAGTTTTATATAGCTGACCAGTAGGTAACTATTTTCAACAGCAAACTGGTGTCAATTGCTTCACTGACACACTGAAAGGAATTTTTAATGGAGGTCAGAAATGGCAGTATTTTCCGAAAACGTATATGTGATTCGTGTGATGGACAAAACACAGTTTTAAATAGCTGGCCTCTAGGTAACTATTTTGAACAGCAAACTGGTGTCAATAGCTTCACTGACACACTAAAAAAAAAAAATTTAATGGAGGCCAGAAATGGCAGTATTTTTTGAAAATATAAATGTGATCCGTGTGACGGAGAAAACACAGTTTTAAATTGCTGGCCTATAGGTAAGTATTTTGAACAGCAAACTGGTGTCAATTGCTTGACTGACACACTGAAATTTTTTTTAATGGAAGTCAGAAATGGCAGTATTTTCTGAAAATGTATATGTGATCCGTGTGATGGACAAAACACAGTTTTAAATAGCTGTCTTCTAGGTAACTCTTTTGAACAGCAAAATGGTGGCAATTGCTTCACTGAAACACTGAAAAAAAAAATTAACAGAGGCCAGAAGTGGTAGTATTTTTTGAAAATGTAAATGTGATCCGTGTGATGGAGAAAACACAGTTTTAATTAGCTGGCCTGTAGGTAACTATTTTGAACAGCAAACTGGTGTCAATTGCTTCACTGACACACTGAAATTTTTTTCTGGAGGCCAGAAATGGCAGGATTTTCTGAAAACGTATATGTGATCCGTGTGATGGAGAAAACACAATTTTAAATAGCTGGCCTGTAGGTAACTATTTTGAACCGCAAATTGATGACAATTGCTTTACTGACACACGGAAAAAAAAATATAATGGATGCCAGAAATGGCAGTATTTTCTGAAAACGTATCTGTGATCTGTGTGACAGAGAAAACAGTTTTAAATAGCTGTCCTGTAGGTAACTATTTTGAACAGCAAACTGGTGTCAATTGCTTCACTGACACACTGAATCAAATTGTTAATGGAGGTCGGAAATGGCAGTATTTTCTGAAAACGTATATGTGATCCGTGTGATGGACAAAACACAGTTTTAAATAGCTGGCCTGTAGGTAACTGTTTTGACAAGCAAACTGGAGTCAATTGCTTCACTGACACAATGAAAAATTTTTTTTAATGGAGGCCAGAAATGGCAGTAGTTTTTGAAAATGTAAATGTGATCCGTGTGACTGAGAAAACACAGTTTTAAAAAGCTGGCCTGTAGGTAACTATTTTGAACAGCAAACTGGTGTAAATTGCTTCACTGACACAGTGAATTTTTTCTTAATGGATGCCAATAATGGCAGTATTTGCTGAAAACATATATGTGATCAGTGTGATGGAGAGAACACAGTTTTATATAGTTGGCCTGTAGGTAACTATTTTGAACAGCAATCTTGTGTCAATTGCTTCACTGACACACTGAAACTAATTTTTAATGGAGGTCAGAAATTTCAGTATTTTCTGAAAACGTATATGTGATCCGTGTGACAAAGAAAACAGAGTTTTAAATAACTGGCCTGTAGGTAACTATTTTGAACAGCAAATTGGTGTCAATTGCTTTACTGACACACTGAAACAAATTTTTAATGGAGGCCAGAAATGGCAGTATTTTCTGAAAACTTATCTGAGATCCGTGTGACAGAGAAAACACAGTTTTAAATAGCTGGTCTGTAGGTAACTATTTTGAACAGCAAACTGGTGTCATTTGCTTCACTGACACACTGAAACAAAGTTTTATTGGAGGTCCGAAATGGCAGTATTTTCTGAACGTATATGTGATCCGTGTGACGGAGAAAACACAGTTTTATATAACTGACCAGTAGGTAACTATTTTCAACAGCAAACTGGTGTCAATTGCTTCACTGACACACTGAAAGGAATTTTTAATGGAGGTCAGAAATGGCAGTATTTTCCGAAAACGTATATGTGATTCGTGTGATGGACAAAACACAGTTTTAAATAGCTGGCCTCTAGGTAACTATTTTGAACAGCAAAATGGTGTCAATAGCTTCACTGACACACTAAAAAAAAAAAATTTAATGGAGGCCAGAAATGGCAGTATTTTTTGAAAATATAAATGTGATTCGTGTGACGGAGAAAACACAGTTTTAAATTGCTGGCCTATAGGTAAGTATTTTGAACAGCAAACTGGTGTCAATTGCTTCACTGACACACTAAAATTTTTTTTAATGGAAGTCAGAAATGGCAGTATTTTCTGAAAATGTATATGTGATCCGTGTGATGGACAAAACACAGTTTTAAATAGCTGTCTTCTAGGTAACTCTTTTGCACAGCAAACTGGTGGCAATTGCTTCACTGAAACACTGAAAAAAAAAATTAACAGAGGCCAGAAGTGGCAGTATTTTTTGAAAATGTAAATGTGATCCGTGTGATGGAGAAAACACAGTTTTAATTAGCTGGCCTGTAGGTAACTATTTTGAACAGCAAACTGGTGTCAATTGCTTCACTGACACACTGAAATTTTTTTATGGAGGCAAGAAATGGCAGGATTTTCTGAAAACGTATATGTGATCCGTGTGATGGAGAAAACACAATTTTAAATAGCTGGCCTGTAGGTAACTATTTTGAACCGCAAATTGATGACAATTGCTTTACTGACACACGGAAAAAAAAATTTAATGGATGCCAGAAATGGCAGTATTTTCTGAAAACGTATCTGTGATCTGTGTGACAGAGAAAACAATTTTAAATAGCTGTCCTGTAGGTAACTATTTTGAACAGCAAACTGGTGTCAATTGCTTCACTGACACACTGAATCAAATTGTTAATGGAGGTCGGAAATGGCAGTATTTTCTGTAAACGTATATGTGATCCGTGTGGTGGACAAAACACAGTTTTAAATAACTGGCCTGTAGGTAACTGTTTTGACAAGCAAACTGGAGTCAATTGCTTCACTGACACAATGAAAAAATTTTTTTAATGGAGGCCAGAAATGGCAGTAGTTTTTGAAAATGTAAATGTGATCCGTGTGACTGAGAAAACACAGTTTTAAAAAGCTGGCCTGTAGGTAACTATTTTGAACAGCAAACTGGTGTAAATTGCTTCACTGACACAGTGAATTTTTTCTTAATGGATGCGAATAATGGCAGTATTTTCTGAAAACATATATGTGATCTGTGTGATGGACAAGACACAGTTTTAAATAGCTGGCCTGTAGGTAATTATTTTGAACAGCAAACTCGTGTCAATTGCTTCACTGACACACTGAAACAAATTTTTAATGGAGGTCAGAAATGGCAGTGTTTTCTGAAAACTTATATGTGATCCGTGTGATTGACAACTTACAGTTTTAAATAGCTGGCGTGTAGGTAACTATTTTGAACAGCAAACTGGTGTCAATTGCTTCACTGACACACTGAAAAAAAAATTTAATGGAGGCCAGAAATGGCAGTCTTTTTTGAAAATGTAAATGTGATCCGTGTGACGGAGAAAAAACTGTTTTAAATAGCTGGCCTGTAGGTAACTATTTTGAACAGCAAACTTATAACAATTGCTTCACTGACACACTGAAAGGAATTTTTAATGGAGGTCAGAAATGGCAGTATTTTCTGAAAACGTATATGTGATCCGTGTGATGGACAAAACACAGTATTAATTAGCTGGCCTGTAGGTAACTATTTTGAACAGCAAACTGGTGTCAATTGCTTCACTGACACACTGAAACAAATTTTTAATGGAGGTCAGAAATGGCAGTGTTTTCTGAAAACTTATATGTGATCCGTGTGATTGACAACTTACAGTTTTAAAAAGCTGGCGTGTAGGTAACTATTTTGATCAGCAAACTGGTGTCAATTGCTTCACTGACACACTGAAAAAAAAATTTAATGGAGGCCAGAAATGGCAGTCTTTTTTGAAAATGTAAATGTGATCCGTGTGACGGAGAAACAACTGTTTTAAATAGCTGGCCTGTAGGTAACTATTTTGAACAGCAAACTGATATCAATTGCTTCACTGACACACTGAAAGGAATTTTTAATGGAGGTCAGAAATGGCAGTATTTTCTGAAAACGTATATGTGATCCGTGTGATGGACAAAACACAGTTTTAAATAGGTGGCTTCTAGATAACTATTTTGAACAGCAAACGGGTGTGTATTTCTCCACTGACACACTGAAAAATTTTTTTTAATGGAGGCCAGAAATTGCAGTATTTTTTTAAATTGTAAATATGATCAGTGTGACGGAGTAAGCACAGTTTTAAATAGCTGGCCTGTAGGTAACTATTTTGAACAGCAAACTGGTGTCAATTGCTTCACTGACACACTGAATTTTTTTTTAATGGAGGCCAAAAATGGCAGTATTTTCTGAAAACGTATATGTGATCCGTGTGATGGACAAAACACAGTATTAAATAGCTGGCCTGTAGGTAACTATTTTGAACAGCAAACTGGTGTCAATTGCTTCACTGACACACTGAAACAAATTTTTAATGGAGGTCAGAAATGGCAGTATTTTCTGAAAACGTATATGTGATCCGTGTGATGGAGAAAAAACAGTTTTAAATAGCTGGCGTGTAGGTAGCTATTTTGAACAGCAAACTGGTGTCAATTGCTTCACTGGCACACTGAAAAAAAAAAATTAATGGAGGCCAGAAATGGCAGTATTTTTTGAAAATGTAAATGTGATCCGTGTGACGGAGAAAAAACTGTTTTAAATAGCTGGCCTGTAGGTAACTATTTTGAACAGCAAACTGGTGTCAATTGCTTCACTGACACACTGAAATTTTTTTTAATGGAGGCCAAAAATGGCAGTATTTTCTAAAAACGTATATGTGATCCGTGTGATGGACAAAACACGGTTTTGAATAGCTGACCTCTAGGTAACTATTTTGAACAGCAAACTGGTGTCAATTGCTTCACTGACAGACTGAAACAAATTTTTAATGGAGGTCAGAAATGGCAGTATTTGCCGAAAACGTATATGTGATCCGTGTGATGGAGAAAAAACAGTTTTAAATAGCTGGCCTGTAGGTAACTATTTTGAACAGCAAACTGGTGTCAATTGCTTCACTGACACACTGAAATTTTTTTTAATGACGGCCAAAAATGGCAGTATTTTCTAAAAACGTATATGCGATCCGTGTGATGGACAAAACACGGTATTGAATAGCTGACCTCTAGGTAACTATTTTGAACAGCAAACTGGTATCAATTGCTTCACTGACACACTGAAATTTTTTTTAATGGAGGCCAGAAATGGCAATATTTTCTGAAAACGTATATGTGATCCTTGTGATGGACAAAACATAGTTTTAAATAGCTGGCCTGTAGGTAACTATTTTGAATAGCAAACTGGTGTCAATTGCTTCACTGACACACTGAAACCAATTATTAATGAAGGTCAGAAATGGCAGTATTTTCTGAAAACGTATATGTGATCCGTGTGATGGACAAAGCACAGTTTTAAGTACCTTGCCTGTAGGTTACTATTTTGAACAGCAAACTGGTGTCAATTGCTTCACTGACACACTGAAACAATTTTTTAATGGAGGTCAGAAATGGCAGTATTTTCTGAAAACGTATATGTGATCCGTGTGATGAAGAAAATACAGTTTTATACAGCTGGGCTGTAGGTATCTGTTTTGAACAGCAAACTGGTGTCAGTTGCTTCACTGACACACTGAAACAAATTTTTAATGGAGGCCAAAAATGGCAGTGTTTTCTGAAAATGTATATGTGATCCGTGTGACGGACAAACCACAGTTTTAAATACCTGGCCTGTAGGTAACTATTTTGAACAGCAAACTGGTGCCAATTGCTTCACTGACACACTGAAACAAATTTTTAATGGAGTTCAGAAATGGCAGTATTTTCTGAAAACATATATGTGATCCATGTGTTGGGCAAACCACAGTTTTAAATAGCTGACCTGTAGGTAACTATTTTGAACAGCAAACTCGTGTCAGTTGTTTCACTGACACACTGAAAAAAAATTTTAATGGAGGCCAGAAATCGCAGTATTTTCTGAAAACGTATATGTGATCCTTGTGATGGAGAAAGCCAATCACTGTAATGCCACAACCAACATGGCTACGGCATTTCAGTGAGTGTCAGGCAATCCTGCATGTTTATTGGCTCTGTAAAGAGCGCCAAACATGCAGGGTGGAGACCTGAGCTCCCGCCAAGCAAACCCGGAAATACTCGGTGAACGCTGAGCATCTCGAGCAGTGAGATGCTTGGGCGAGCACTGAGCAGTAGCGAGCATGCTCGCTCATCACTAGTCGTGACGTATATGGTAACTTAAACTTAAGTAGACAATTAAAACAGGTATTTGAAAAATAATGTTAGACCTTTTGTATTAAAGGAAAAAGGCTACGTTCTTTTACCAAATAGGATCGTGCTAGATTTGTGTGTTCGCGTCTAATCTTAGACTAAACAGCCACATTTTTCTTTCTGCAGTATATCACAGATGTATTAATTCACAGTCACACACTGAGTGGTGATGATTAGGCTGCTACAATAGTTCACTACTGTATATCTCATGAATCTTGGATTTTACACACTGCGGAAGACTCAGTGACCATGCTAATGGTGACAGAATCAGCTGTGTTGGATTTCCCATAATGCTTTGCAGCAATTAAATGAGAAGAGGTTGACGTTTTACAACTGTTTGACTAGAATTAATATAACAAATTAATCATAATACATGATCATCATGTGTCCAGACAAAACTATACAGTATAACCTATAAGATACATGACATGAAAATTTGCAAAAACAATGGTAAGTAAGGTTTATTTAAAGACATAAATATTTAAAAATTTCAAGGGGAAAATATATCACATTAAAGGTTAAAAACATACATAAATATGGTGAGAGGAAAAGGTAATATGGTAGGTAAAAAAACTCTCTCTATGTATAGCAAATGTCTCAGGTGTACAGAGATCTAAAAGTATACCAATAAAAAATCCCTATAATGCAAATCTCAATGAAAAAATGTGCAAAGATGTCAGATATGTAAGTAAATATCCAAGAGGATATAGTAAAGTGCCAAAGGACTGCAGCACTAGGAAGATAATAGTGAATAAATATTACTGCCATTAGAAGTACAGCTAAAAAAAGATACAAGATTATAAACATATCAGGAGGCCAGAAAAAGCAGAAAATACAATGTCCCTCAACATGGTTCACTGCACAAGCGGCATCATCATGGCATGGGACACTGACATGAAATTCATGAAATTCATGTCAGTGTCCCATTCCCTGATGACGCCGTTTGTGCGGTGAAACTTGTTGGGGGGACATGTGCTGTAATTAACTTATCCCATTCAGCTCTAGTGATGACACCCCATGGTGCCATCAATACGTTATAGATTTTAGTCTATTTATTATTTAGGCAGACTAGGGATAATATTTTAATACCCACTACATTCACATTTAAATAAAAAGATTAAAAGCTAAGTTTTATAGCCTATTTAGAGAGGGATAATTATATGGGTTTTCCCATTTGGCTTATTATTAGTGTTGAGCGAGCACTAAAATGCTCGGGTGCTCAAAGCTTGGGCCGAGCTCACCGTGATACTCGGGTGCTCGACCCGAGCAACGAGCCCAATGTTAGTCTATGGGAGACCCGAGCATTTTTGCGGCGGCACCCCCTGCAGTCTGTAGAAAGCCTAAAAAGTGCCTAAAACGATAGTGACAGTGCTCAAAAGACATGGGGACAGCATCGGCATCGCCCCAGGAAGCATTTATGACCCCCAGGTCACTGCTGTCAACAACATGGGTCAGAGGTATTAAGCCACTTTAACGGGCTTAAAAAGTTCAAAAACGATACTGAAACGGTTTTCCTGTGAAATATGTTAAGGAACTTCCTTTCCAGGGTAAAGACTTGTGTATAAAGTAAAATAAATAACCAAAAGCAAAAATACTCCGCCACACCTTGGGCTATGTTCACAAGTAGCATTTTTTATGTGTTTTTGCACTTTTGTATTGCTTTCAACCGTGACAAATGCATTCACCGAGAAATGTCATTTTAACATTTTACAATCTTATCTGGCCATGTGCTGTGTGACACATGCATACAGTGCTGAAAAGATATGGGAACAGCATGGGGAAGACCCCTGGAAGCATCTCTGACACCAAGGTCACTACCTAAAAGTGTGCCCATCTGAAGTGATCCTTTCCGCATCAGAAGATGCAGGCTTGCAACTATCCCCATGCAAGTCCTTGTCCCAGGGCAGTGTTCAATTGTACCTCCCCCATTCCTTGCAATTCAAGCGCAAGTATGCAGCATGCCAACCACCCATCCCCAGGATGCAATACCATAGTGCTAGCTTGTTTGCACTTGAAATGGGGCCTTTTAGTTTGGAGGAGGCCGAAGCTGGCCACTAACTCATAACTGCTTCGGCAGCGAGGTATCCATACTCAGTCCCCAGCCGCCCGGCGGCTGGGTGTCCACGCTCGGTCCCCAGCCGCCAGGGGGCCTGCCGGGTGTCCATACTCGGTCCCCAGTCACCCCTATTTCTCCTTGAAACATCCCGTCACACTTTTCTTAGCCCGGCCTGCTTTAGGGCAGCATTGGACGAGCCCACCATAGAGCCAGACTCCTCCGGTGGGCCCTGGCTTCTCCATCAGGGGAGTTGAGAGTGCCAAGGTGAGGAGCATGATGATGATGATAGAAGTTAGCATCTGCATTGTTTTCTTGGAATGCAAGCGTAAGTGTGCAACCTGCCACCCACCCACCCCCAGGCTGCAATACCATACTGCTAGCTCGCTTGCACTTGAAATTAGGCATTTTAGGCATGTGGAGGGAGACGCCGGCCACCATGTCATGGCTGCGTCGGCGGCCTGGTATCCATACTCAGTCCCCAGCCGCCCCGCGGCCGGGTGTCCACAAACGGTCCCCAGCTGCTAGGGGCGGCCGGGTGTCCATAAACGGTCCCCAGCGGCCCCTATTTCTCCTTGGAACATCCCCCCACACTTTTCTTAGCCCGGCCTGCTTTAGCGAAGCATTAGACTAGCCCACCAGATAACCAGACTCCTCCGGTGGGCCTTGGCTTCTCTATCAGGGGAGTTGAGAGTGCCAAGGTGAGGAGCATGATGATGATGATAGAAGTTAGCATCTGCTTTGTTTTCTTGGAATGCAAGTGTAAGTGTGCAACCTGCCACCCAACCACCCCCAGGCTGCAATACCATACTGCTAGCTTGCTTGCACTTGAAATGGGGCCTTTTAGTTTGGAGGAGGCCGAAGCTGGCCATTACCTTATGGCTGCTTCGGAAGCGAGGTATCCATACTCAGTCCCCAGCTGCCCGGCGGCCGGGTGTCCACGCTCGGTCCCCAGCCACCTGGTGGTGGCCGGGTGTCCATAAACGGACCCCAGCCACCCCTATTTCTCCTTGGTACATCCCCCCACACTTTTCTTAGCCCGGCCTGCTTTAGGGCAGCATTGGACGAGCCCACCAGAGAACCAAACTCCTCCGATGGGCCCTGGCTTCTCCATCAGGGGAGTTGAGAGTGCTAAGGTAAGGAGCATGATGATGATGATAGAAGTTAGCATCTGCTTTGTTTTCTTGGAATGCAAGCGCATGTTTGTGGTAGCGGCTAGGCCTGAGGTGGTCAGCGTTTTGGCGCATATGCTACCTCCACCAAGGATTGCTGGATGTTTTCCTGCTACTATCCCAGTTCTATGACTCCCGTTAAAACAAAGCTTTAGGTGATGAATGATGGATGAGGTGGTTGCAAAGGAGAAAGAGCAGGAGGAACAGGGACCACTCACATCAATATTAGGCCAGTCAACCACCTATGTCTTGTAGGATATGTTTCTGTACCAAAAGGAGAGGTTCGACTACAAAGTTATAGGGCATGCAGTGAGTGCAATGCCTACCAAAAATTTCAAGGCACCCCAATGCCCCTTGGAAGTGACATGGAGGTCAGAGGGCCTTATCTAAACAGTTTTTTCCATTTATAGCAACTGGGTCCCCTGTGCACTGTTGGCCTAAGCAGTGAATGGAAGGCTTTCCAAAAATTATGAGGAACTGCAATGCCCCTTGAAGCAGACCTGGATTACAGCATACTAAAAACCTTCTACCCATTATTGGGGAGTGGGTCTCCCTTAGTGTTCGCCTATGCATTGAAAAGCAAAAGCTGACTAAAATCAGGAGGAAATTCAATGTCCGTTGGAAGAATGGTGGAGTTTGCAGTGGAATAAAAAGACAATATCAATGCCCCTTGAAAAAGTGGTGGAGGTCACAGTAGCTTAACAAGACTGTTTTAATGCCCCTTGGAAAAGTGGTGGATGTCACAGTAGCTTAACAAGACGGTTTTAATGCCCCTTGGAAGAGACGTGGCGGTAACAATGGAATAAAAAGACAATATCAATGCCCCTTGGAAAAGTGGTGGAGGTCGCATAAGCTTAACAAGGCAGTTTTAATGCCCCTTGGAAGAGACGTGGAGGTCGCAGTGGAATAAAAATACAATATCAATGCCCCTCGGAAATGTGGTGGAGGTCGCATTAGCTTAACAAGACGGTTTTAATGCCCCTTGGAAGAGTGGTGGAGGTCACAGTAGCTTAACAAGATAGCTTTAATACCCCTTGGAAAAGTGGAGGAATCATAGAATCATAGAATGGTAGAGTTGGAAGGGACCTCCTGGGTCATCTGGTCCAACCCCCTGCTCAAAGCAGGATTCACTAGATCATCTCAGACAGATGTCTGTCCAGCCTCTGTTTGAAGACGTCCATTGAAGGGGAACTCACCACCTCTCGTGGCAGCCTGTTCCACTCATTAATCACCCTAACTGTCAAAAAGTTTTTTCTAATATCTAATCTGTGTCTCCTCCCATTTAGTTTCATCCCATTGCTTCTAGTCTTTCCTTGTGCAAATGAGAATAAAGATGATCCTTCTACAATGTGACAGCCCTTGACATATTTGTAGACAGCTATTAAGTCTCCTCTCAGTCTTCTTTTTTGCAAGCTAAACATTCCCAAATCCTGCAACCGTTCCTCATAGGACATGGTTTGCAGACCAGTCACCATTCTGGTCGCTCTTCTCTGAACTTGCTCCAGTTTGTCTATGTCTTTTTTAAAATGTGGTGCCCAAAACTGTACACAGTATTCCAGATGAGGTCTGACCAAAGAGGAGTAAAGACCGATAATGACTTCACGTGATCTAGACTGTATACTTCTGTTAATACATCCCAGAATTGTATTTGCCTTTTTTGCTGCTGCATCACACTGTTGACTCATGTTCAGTCTATGATCTATTAGTATACCTAAGTCTTTTTCACATGTACTGTTAATTAGCTATATTCCTCCCATTCTGTATATGCTTTTTTCATTTTTATTACCCAGATGTAGTACTTTGCATTTTTCCCTGTTAAAAACCATTCTGTTGGTTGCTGCCCACTGCTCCAGTTTATTTAGGTCTTTTTTAATCCTCTCTCTCTCTTCTCTAGTATTAGCTATCCCTCCTAGCTTTGTGTCATCAGCAAATGTAATCAGTTTACCCTCAATTCCTTCATGTAAATCATTGATAAAGATGTTGAACAATACAGGTCCCAGGACGGAGCCCTGTGGTACCCTACTTGAGACATTCATCCAGCTGAATGTGAAGCCATTTACAACCACCCTTTGAGTCCGATCACTAAGCCAGTTATGAATCCACCTAACAGTTGCCTGGTCCATTGCATACTAGGTCATTTTTTCAATAAGGATGGTGTGAGATACTTTGTCAAATGCTTTGCTGAAGTCAAGATATACTATATCTACAGCATTTCCCTGATCCACCCAGTCAGTGATTCTGTCATAGAAGGAAATTAAGTTAGTCTGACATGACTTGTTAGTTACAAACCCATGCTGACTCTGGTTAATCACTTCATTCTTATCCATGTACTTACATACATGTTGTTTAATAATTTGTTCAAAGATCTTTCCTGGTATAGATGTCAGACTCACCGGCCTATAGTTCCCTGGGTCCACCTTCTTCCCCTTTTTGAAGATAGGAACAACATTTGCTCTTCTCCAGTCTTCTGGGACTTCTCCTGTTCTCCAAGAATTTTCAAAGATTATGGAGAGTGGTTCTAAAATTTCTTCTACGATCTCCTTCAGTACTCTGGGGTGTAATTCATCTGGACCTGGAGACTTGAACTCATTTATGTTAGCTAAATATTCCCTCACAATCTTTCTGTTTACAGATAACTTGGATTCCTCTATTCCTTTAAAAGGACAGTGAAGATCAATTGATGTTACATTTTCTTTCTGAGAGAAAACAGATGCAAAATAGGAATTAAAAAGTTCGGCCTTCTCAACATCCTCTCTTACCATTTCTCCATTTTCATCCTGTAAAAATCCTATAGCATCTTTGACTTTTCTTTTACTTTTGACATACCCCCAAAATCCTTTTTTATTGCTTTTGACATCTCTTGCAAGCCTTAATTCATTGTCAGCTTTAGCTAACCTGATACGTGCCCTGCAGGATCTGCAGACTGCATTATAATCTTCTTTAGATATGCCTCCCTCTTTCCATTTAATAAACATTTCTTTCTTTCTTTTTAGCATGTGTTTATTTCTGTGTTCATCCATCCTGGTTTCCTTAAATGCTTCCCATTCTTCCTACTTTTCGGGATTGTTAACGATTGTACTCTGAGAATCTCATTTTTAAAAATTTCCCATCCTTCCTGGACATTTTTGTCCTTAAGGACATCCAGCCTTTGGATCCCTCCTATTCTCTTTCTGAGTCTCTTAAAATCTGCCTTTCTAAAATCTAACCTTGAAGTTTGAGTCTTCACATGTCTTCCTCCTCTAGTTATCCAAAATTCTATAATAGCATGATCGCTGCCTCCTAGGGTCCCAGCCACCTTTACCTCCTCAACCATTTCCTCCCTGTTTATAAGGATTAGATCCAAAGTAGCAGATCCCCTTGTTTTCTCCCCTACCTTTTGGAAGATAAAGTTGTCAGCAAGAGAGGACAAGAATTTGCTTGACCTGTTAGTTTTACTTGAGAGAGATTCCCAACAAATGTCTGGATAGTTGAAATCTCCCATGACCACTACGTCATATTTTTTGGAGAACTTGGTCATTTGATACATAAAGAGTTCATCCATATCTTCAGCTTGCCCAGGTGGCCTGTAGTAAATGCCTACAATGGTGTCCTTTCCGTTGTTCTCTCCTTGTATTCGTACCCAAACAGTTTCCACAGAACTCCCAGTCTCTGAAGCTTCAATCTCTGTGCAGATATACGCTTTTCTAACATACAATGCAACACCTCCTCCTCGTTTATCAAGTCTGTTTCTTGCAAATAAGTTGTATCCTTTTAGCCTTTTATTCCAATCATGTGTATCGTCCCACCAAGTTTCAGTGATTCCAATGACATCATATTCCTTTTCCTGCATTAGTAGTTCCAATTCTCCTTGTTTGTTGCCCATGCTTTGTGCATTTGTATAAAAACATTTTAGTTTGTGATTGGTTTCTCTTCCTCCCATATTTTTATTATTTAGATTTTTTTGTCTTTGTTCTTCTTTTCCACTTCCAGTAGCAGAGATCTCAATAGTATTTGTCAGCTGTATGGCTTTTTCTGGCCTTTTGCTTCCCTTCCCACATTGTTCTAGTTTAAAGCTCTTCTGATGAGTGTAGCAAGGCGACTTCCAAATACATGTTTTCCAGTCTTCGTAAGGTGCACCCCATCTCTAGCAAGTAGTCCATCGTATAGGTAATTCATTCCGTGATCCAGAAATCCAAATCCTTGTTGATGGCACCATCGACGTAGCCAGTTGTTCACCTGTAGAATCTTATTCCACCTCATTGTTCCATGGCCATCCACTGGGAGGATGGATGAGAAGACCACCTGCGCTCCCAATTCTTTCACTTTCTTGCCTAAGTCTTCAAAGTCACTGCAGATGGTTTCCAGGTCCTTTCTTGCGGTGTCATTTGTCCCCACATGTATTAGCAGGAATGGGTAGTGATCTGTAGGTCTGAAGAGTCTTGATATCCTGTCAGACACATCTTTAATTTTTGCTCCTGAAAGACAGCACATTTCTCTTGAGGTTATGTCTGGTCTGCAGATAGCGGCCTCTGTTCCTCTTAACAGGGAATCCCCCATGACCACCACTCTCCGTTTTTTCTTCACAACATTCTTCTTTCTTCATCCAGGAGGATTCTGAGGGCTTACAAGGTTATTCATTGCTGGTAAAGTCTTATTTTGCTGTATTTCTTCATGGTTCTCCTGCGTGAGAGCCTGGTACTGGTTCCTGAGCAGTATGGGTGCTGACTGCCTCTCGATCCTCCTGCTTCTGTGGGTCACATGCTTCCATTCCTCTGTTTCGTCAGGTGCAGTTCGAATTTCTTCTCTTTCTGAATCATGAAGAGATAATTCTGCTCTGTCTAAGAACTCTTCACCTTCCTTAATGATTTTCAAGGTAGTTAACCTCTCTTCTAGATTTCGCAACTTTTCCTCCAACAGGGACACAAGCTTGCATTTCTGGCATGTGAAGTTTGGCTTTTCCACTGGCAAGTCTGTGAACATGTAGCAGGATATGCAGCTCACCAAATGCCTCCTGGACTCGTCCATGTTCTTATTGTTAATGTTCTGAAAACAGTGAAAAAAGCTTAAAAAAAAAGCTTCAAAATGCTACCGGCTACCGGCGCACGGTTTACCGATGTCCTCTTTTCAGCTCCAATAGCCAAACTCCAGTGTTCTTTGAGCTCGCGGAGACTCTTCACTTACCCCAAAATGCAGTGGGAATATGCAAATTATCTCCTCAGGACTCCTCCCCTGGTTTACCGATGTCCTCTTTTCAGCTCCAACAGCCAAAATCCAGTGTTCTTTGAGCTCGCGGAGACTCTTCACTTACCCCAAAATGCAGTGTGAATATGCAAATTATCTCCTCAGGACTCCTCCCCTGAGGAGGTCGCAGTAGCTTAACAAGATGGTTTTAATGCCCCTTGGAGAAGTGGTGGAGGTCGCAGTAGCTTAACAAGACGGTTTTAATGCCCCATACTCTCCTCCTCCTCCTCCCCCCCTGTCCTCAGGCCACCCATGCTGAACCGACTGTATGACAGTTGTACAGGTACTACCGTCTACAGCGCATGATACCAGCTCCTGTTCTTCCTCCTCCTCCTCCTCCTCTCCCTCATCGTCCCCCAATGCACGTTGGGATGAGATGAGGCTGGGCTGTGTGTAATCGCCCATTACGGGTTCTTGATCCATCTCATCATACTCTGGCTGCAATGCCTCCTCTTTAATTCTCAGCAGAGAGCATTGCAAAAGACAGACAAGTGGGATGCTGATGCTAATGATGGCGTCATCACCACTCACCATCTTGGTGGACTCCTCAAAATTTGTCAGGATGGTACATATGTCAGACATCCAGGTCCACTCCTGAGGTTTTATGTGTGGAGTCTGACCTGAATATCGACGACCTTGTTGCAGCTGGTACTCCACAACTGCTCTCTTCTGCTCACAAATCCTTTGCAACATGTGGAGGGTAGAGTTCCAACATGTGGGGACATCACACACCAGTCGGAGTGCCGGAAGCTGCAAACGCTGCTGCAACACAGCAAGGGCGGCGGAAGCTGTAGCCGACTTGCGAAAATGAGCTGACAGGCGGCGTACTTTGACAAGCAGATCTGGCAACTCGGGGTACAATTTAAGAAACCGCTGAACCACGAGGTTAAGCACATGAGCCAGGCTTGGTACGTGTGTGATCTCGCCTCACCTCGGAGCCGCCACCAGGTTATGGCCATTGTCACACACGACCATGTCTGGATGTAGGTTCAGCGGTGTCAGCCACAGATCTGCCTGCTCTTTCACAGCTGTCCACAACTCACAAGCAGTGTGAGGTTTATCACCTAAGCTTATGAGTTTCAGCACAGCCTGTTGCCGCTAGGCTGAGGCAGTACTGCAGTGCTTCCAGCTTGTAACTGATGTAGTGATATCTGAGATAGAGGCTGAACACGAGGCGGAGGAGGAGGATGATGCGCAGGAGCTTCACACTGTGGGGTCAACTCTGGCTGACATAGGGCCCGCAATCCTCGGTGTGGGGAGAATGTGTTCCATCCCAAGGTCTGACTGGGTCCCGGCTTCCACTATGTTTACCCAGTGTGCCGTCAGGGAGATGTACCGTCCCTTGCCATAAGCACTTGTCCACGTGTCCGTTGTCAGGTGGACTCTCTCAGTAACTGCATTGTTGAGGGCACGGCAGATGTTTTGGGACACGTGCTTGTGTAGTGCGGGGATGGCACACCGGGCAAAATAGTGTCGGCTGGGGACCGAGTACCGAGGGACGGCCACCGCCATAAGGTTGCGGAAGGATTCCATCTCCACCAGCCTAAAAGGCAGCATTTCCAAAGCAAGCAGTCGTGAAATGTGCGAATTTAGGACTGTGGCCTGTAGGGCGTTGGCTGCAAATTTGCGCTTTCGTTCAAAGCTCTGGGATATGGACAATTGAATGCTGCAGTGGGACGTGGACGTGGACGTTGATGCTGTTTCTTGAAAAACTGCAAGAACAAGTGAAGACTGAGAGGAGGGGGTATCTTTGCATGCAGTATGGAATGGGGATGCACGCACAACAGGGGGTTCTATTACACGCACAACAGTGTAAGAAGCAGTGGTGACACAAGTTGACACTGGTCATGGACCCTGGGGTTCGCCCCACAAAGTCGGCTGCTTTGCTGCCATGTACCTGATCCTGCTGGTAGTGGTCAGGCTGGTAGTTTTGTCACCCCTGCTGGCATGGCAGGTGGTACAAATGGTCTTTTTGGGTTATCAGCAGAGTCTTTAAAAAAATTCCAGACTCTGGAAGATCTACCAGTGTACTGGCAATGTCCCACGTGTTGGTGTTACGGGGAACTGTTGCCTGCCTTCTGTGTGCGGCCACCACACTGCTTATTCCTGCCTGTTGGGGTATTCTGCCTCCCTCCCCCTGTGTGCTGCTGGCCTCGCTATGCGTTTCCTCCTGCCATGTTGGGTCAGTTACTAGATCATCCACCACCTCCTCCTCATCCACTTGCCCACCACGATCCTCCTCCTCACTTCCTGGCAATTGTGTCTCATCATCGTCCACCTCTTGTGACAAATTGCCAGCGTCGACTTCCTCTGGTCATGGCTGTTCAAATATTTGGGCATCGCTACATGGAATCTCCTTTTCCACCACTTCAAGCAGAGCAGATGAGGGGCACAAATATGGAAATGGACCAGTGAACAGCTTTTCAGAGTGTCCAACTGTGGGATCAGTTGCTGTCTGACGACACTCGGCATGGTGGGAGGAAGGAGCATCAGTGTAAGGAGGAGTATGCGGTCGAGACTTACGGCTACTAAAACTTGACCGTGTGGAAGACACACCGGAGGTGGTGGTGCCTAGGTAACTGGAAGTATTATCTGCTATCCAATTAATAACCTGTTCACACTGATCAGTTCGCAATACTGGTGTTGTAGTGTGCTTCCCTATTAATTCGGTCAAGAACAGGGAGCGAGAAGATGTGGCTGTTGGTTGTGGCACATTTTCACCTTGGCCACGGCCCCGTCCTCTACACACACCATCACCAGAATGTCCAGTTCCACGTCCCTTGCCATGTGCCTTGCCCATTGTAAATGAAGTATAATAGCTTACACTCGCACTATCAGTGGAAAAAGGGTAATAAAAAGGAGACTAAAACTGTGGAAGAGGAAAACTACAGTTCTATTTCTCTGGCCTACACCAGAATCTTTTAAACAGATATATTTGTGTCTGAACAATCAGGGAGACACTATTACTGTTATTCTTTACGAAAAAAATACCAAAAGCTTGATAATACAGAGATTTGAACCGTGAAACTGCAAAACCACAGTTCTAATTTTCTGGTGTATACCAGACTTTTTTAAATAGATATATTTGGGGCTGAACAGTCAGCGACACACTCAAACTGTTTTTTTTTATGTAAAAAAGGCTCAAAAGTGGATAATACAGAGATTTGACCTGTGGAACTGCAAAACCACAGTTATAGTTATGTGGCGTACACCAGAAACTTTCAAACAGATATATTGGTGTCTGAACAGTCAGGGAGACACTATTACTGGGTTTTTTTACTGCAAAAAAATGTCAAAAACAGGATAATACAGAGATTTGACCCTTGGAACTGCAAAACCACAGTTATATTTTTCAGGCCTACACCAGACTCTTTTAAACAGATATATTGGTGTCTGACCAGTCAGGGAGACACTATTTCTGTTTTTTTACGGCAAAAATTGCCAAAACAGGATAATACAGAGATTTGACCCGAGGAACTTCAAAACCAAAGTTCTATTTTTCTGGCCTTCACCAGACTCTTTTAAACAGATATATTGGTGTCTGACCAGTCAGGGAGACACTATTACTGTTTTTTTTTTGTGGCAAAAAATGCCAAAAACAGGATAATACAGAGATTTGACACGTGGGACTGCAAAACCACAGTTATATTTTTTTGGCCTACACCAGACTCTTTTAAACAGATACATTGGTGTCTGACCAGTCAGGGAGACACTATTTCAGTTTTTTTTTACGGCAAAAAATGCCCAAAACAGGATAATACAGAGATTTGACACGTGGGACTGCAAAACCACAGTTATATTTTTTTGGCCTACACCAGACTCTTTTAAACAGATACATTGGTGTCTGACCAGTCAGGGAGACACTATTTTAGTTTTTTTTTTTACGGCAAAAAATGCCAAAAACAGGATAATACAGAGATTTAACACTTGGGACTGCAAAACCACAGTTATATTTTTTTGGCCTACACCAGACTCTTTTAAACAGATACATTGGTGTCTGAGCAGTCAGGGAGACACTATTTCAGTTTTTTTTAACGGCAAAAAATGCCAAAAGCAGGATAATACAGAGATTTGACCCGTGGAACTGCAAAACCTTAGTTATAGTTATGTGGCGTGCACCAGACTCTTTTAAACAGATATATTGGTGTCTGACCTGTCAGGGAGACACTATTACAGTTTTTTTTATGACAAAAAATGCCAAAACAGGATAATACAGAGATTTGACCCATGGAATTGCAAAACCACAGTTATATTTTTCTGGCCTACACCAGACTCTTTTAAACAGATATTTTGGTGCCTGAACAGTCAGGGAGACACTATTACAGTTTTTTTTATGGCAAAAAATGCAAAAAGCAGGATAATACAGGGATTTGACCCGTGGAACTGCAAAACCACAGTTATAGTTTTGTGGCATACACCAGACACTTTTAAACAGATATATTGGTGTCTGACCAGTCAGAGAGACACTATTACAGTTTTTTATTACGGCAAAAAATGCCAAAAATAGGATAATACAGAGATTTGACCCATGGAACTGCAAAACCACAGTTATATTTTTCTGGCCTACACCAGACTCTTTTAAACAGATATATTGGTGTCTGACCAGTCAGGGAGACACTATTTCTGTTTTTTTTACGGCAACAAATGCCAAAAACAGGATAATACAGGGATTTGACCCGAGGAACTCCAAAACCACAGCTCTATTTTTCTGGCCTACACCAGACTCTTAAACAAATATATTTGTGTCTGAACAGACACAGACACAGACACACTCAATTTTTTTTTTGGGGGGGGGGGATACCAAAAGGTTAATGAGTCGCGTGTTTGTACAGTCTGACTGAGGGAAAAAAAATACAGGATTTAGATGAAAAAAAAAAAAAATTTTCCTTGCCTCTGTGACCGGGGTGATAAGTCTAGCAATTTGACCAACAGCAGCACACAGGACTGTAATGCAGCGTTTGCTGGTATAACCACTGCATCTCCAATACAGCCTGCCTGCCTGCCTGATATCTGGGATGGATATTAACCCTGAGACGGACTGTTTGTTTGATTTGGCAGGCTTTAGAGACCCTACACTACCTATTTCGCAATATATATCTCTCCCTAACTCAGCAGCACTCTCCCTACACCATCTGATCCGGAGCGACTTTGTCCTTGATGGCGGCGCCTGGTTTTAAATATTCGAGATGACGCTGTGTGGCCAGCCAATCACTAATGCCCACAAACAACATGGCTGCGGCATTACCGTGACTGGCTGGCAATCCCTGCATGTTCATTGGCTCTGTAAAGAGCGCCAAACGTGCAGGGCAGAGACCCAAGCTCCTGCCCGAGTAACCCGGAAATGCTCGGTGCTTGCCGAACATCCCGAGTAGCGTGATGCTCGGGCGAGTACCGAGCAGTGTCGAGCATGCTCGCTCAACACTATTTATTATGTATACAAGTTAATCTATATGTATGGAAGCACAGAAAGAGGACATTATATTATATGCATGTCATGGTATAATACTGACCTCACACCATAAGCTAAGTCCCAACTTATGTTTCGGAATTGGCTTTCACAATGGAAGTTTTTGACTAGTCACATGTAACAAACGTGAGCACCATAACAATATTGCTGGCCATTGCAGCAAGTTACTTTCAGCTTTTTTGTTAAAGATGTGAGAATTTTAAACCAAAAATTGGTTAACTTTGTTAACAAAGTTTATAAATAGTGTTGAGCGTGCACTAAAATGCTCGGGTGCTCGAAGCTCGGGCCGAGCTCACCGTGATACTCGGGTGCTCGACCCAAGCAACGAGCCCATTGTTAGTATATGGGAGACCCGAGCATTTTTGCGGCGGCACTCCCGGCAGTCTTTTAAAAGCCTAACAAGTGCCCAAAACGATAGTGACAGTGCTCAAATGACATGGGGACAGCATGCGTTTTTGCATTTTTGTATTGCTTTCAACCGTGACAAATGCATTCACCGGGAAATGTCATTTTAACATTTTACAATCTTATCTGCCCATGTGCTGTGTGACACATACATACAGTGCTGAAAAGACATGGGAACAGCATAGGGAAGACCCCTGGAAGCATCACTGCCTAAAAGTGTGCCCATCAGAAGTCATCCTTGCCGCATCAGAGGATGCAGACTTGCAACTATCCCGTGCAAGTCCTTCTCCCAGAGCAGTGTTCAATTGTACCTCCCCCATTCCTTGCAATGCAAGCACAAATATGCAGCCAACCACTCACCCACCTACCCGCAGGCTGAAATACTATACTGCTAGCTTTCACTTGAAATGGGGCCTTTTAGTTCGGAGGAGGCCGAAGCTGGCCACTACCTCATGGCTGCTTCAGCAGCGAGGTATCCATACTCAGTCCCCAGCCGCCCAGCGGCCGGGTGTCCACGCTCGCTCCCCAGCTGCCAGGGGGCGGCCGGGTGTCCATACTCGGTCCTCAGCCACGCCGCGGCCGGGTGTCCACACACGGTCCCCAGCCACCTGGGGGCAGCCGGGTGTCCATAAACGGTCCCAAGCCGCCCCTATTTCTCCTGTCACCTTCCCACACACTTTTCTTGGCCTGGCCTGCTTTAGGGCAGCATTGGACGAGCCCACCAGAGAACCATACTCCTCCGGTAGGCCCTGGCTTCTCCATCAGGGGAGTTGAGAGTGCCAAGGTGAGGAGCATGATGATGATGATAGAAGTTAGCATCTGCTTTATTTTCTTGGAATGCAAGTGTAAGTGTGCAGCCTGCCACCCACCCACACCCAGGCTGCAATACCATACTGCTAGCTTGCACTTGAAATGGGGCCTTTTAGTTTGGAGGAGGCCGAAGCTGGCTACTACCTCATGGCGGCTTCGGCAGCGAGGTATCCATACTCAGTCCCCAGCCGCCCCTATTTGTCCCGGTGTGCCTTATACATAAGATTAAGCGTGCATACCAAAACATTACCTGTGCCCTCCCCAGTGCATTTAGTGGGAAGGACAGCCTATTCTGGTGTAGTGTGTGCATGCAAAACCCCTGTTCATGGTACATGCAAAGATGCCTCCCACCCTGCACCTGCCATTGCAGACTTGCAACTATCCCCGTTCAAGTCCTTGTCCCAGGGCAGTGTTCAATTGTACCTCTCCCATTCCTTGCAATGCAAGCGCAAGTATGCAGCCTGCCACCCACCCACCCCCAGGCTAAAATACCATACTGCTTGCTTGCACTTGAAATTGGGCCTTTTAGGCATGTTGAGGCGGAATCTGGCCACCACGTCATGGCTGCGTTGGCGGCTTGGTATCCATACTCAGTCCCCAGCCGCCCGGCGGCTGGGTGTCCACACACGGTCCCCAGCCGCCTGGGAGCAGCCGGGTGTCCATAAACGGTCACCAGCCGCCCCTATTTCTCCTGTCAACTTCCCCCCACACACTTTTCTTAGCCCAGCCTGCTTTAGGGCAGACTTTGACGAGCCCACTTGAGAACCAGACTCCTCCAGTGGGCCCTGGCTCCTCCATCAGGGGATTTGAGAGTGCCAAGGTGAGGAGCATGATGATGATGATAGAAGTTAGCATCTGCTTTGTTTTCTTTGAATGTAAGCGCATGTATGTAGTAGCGGTTAGGCCTGAGGTGGTCAGCGTTTTGGCGCATATCCTACCTCCTCTGAGGATTGCTGGATGTTTACCTGCTACTATCCCAGTTCTATGACTCCCGTTAAAACAAAGCTTCAGGTGATAAATGATGGATGAGGTGGTGGCAAAGGAGAAAGAGCAGGAGGAACAGGAACCATTCACATCAATATCAGTTCAGTCAACCACATATGTCTTGTAGGATATGTTTCTGTAACAAAAGGAGTGGTTTGGCTACACAGTTTTAGGGCATACAGTGAGTGGAATGCCTACCAAAAATTTCGAGGCACTCCAATGCCCCTTGGAAATGACATGGAGGTCAGAGGGCCTTAACTAAACCATTTTTTCCATTTATAGCAACTGGGTCTCCTGTACACTGTTGGCCTAAGCAGTGAATGGAAGGCTTTCCAAAGATTATGAGGAACTGCAATGCCCCTTGAAACAGACGTGGATTGCAGCGTACTAAAACCCTATACCCATTATTGGGGAGTGGGTCTCCCTTAGTTTTCGCCTTTGCATTGAAAAGCAAAAGCTGACTAAAATTAGGAGGAAATGCAATGCCCGTTGGAAGGGTCGTGGAGGTTAGAGGTAATTAAAAACAACATTTCAATGCCCCTTGGAAGAACTGTGGAGTTCAGAGTGGCTTAAGAAGATGCTTTTAATGCCCCTTTGAAGGGATGTGGAGGTCCCAGTAGCTTAACAAGACAGTTTTAATGCCCCTTGGAAAAGTGGTGGAGGTCACAGTAGCTTAACAAGACGGTTTGAATGCCCCTTGGAAGAGACGTGGAGGTCCAAGTAGCTTAAGAAGATGGTTTTATTGCCCCTCGGAAAAGTGGTGGAGGTCGCAGTAGCTTAACAAGACGCTATTAATGCCCCTCAGAAGAGACGTGGAGGTCCCAGTAGCTTAACAAGACGGTTTTAATGCCCCTTGGAAAAGTGGTGGAGGTCACAGTAGCTTAACAAGATGGTTTTAATGCCCCTCGGAAAAGTGGTGGAGGTCGCAGTAGCTTAACAAGACGCTTTTAATGCCCCTCAGCAGAGACGTGGAGGTCCCAGTAGCTTAACAAGACAGTTTTAATGCCCCTTGGAAAAGTGGTGGAGGTCACAGTAGCTTAAAAAGACGGTTTTAATGCCCCTTACAAGAGCCATACAGTACAGCATCCTAAAAATATTATTCCCATTATTGGGTAGTGGGTCTCCCACAGTCTTTGCTTATGCCTTCCAAGCAAAAGCTGCCAAAAATTAGGACAGAGGAACTTGCAATGCCCCTTACAAGAGCCATGCAGTACAGCATATTACAAATATTATTCCCATTATTGGGGAATGGGTCTCCCATAGTCTTTGCTTATGCCTTCCAAGCAAAAGCTGCCAAAAATTAGGACGGAGGAACTTGCAAAGCCCCTTACAAGCGCCATGCAGTACAGCATATTACAAACATTATTCCCATTATTGGGGAGTGGGTCTCCCATAGTCTTTGCTTATGCCTTCCAAGCAAAAGCTGCCAAAAATTAGGACGGAGGAACTTGCAATGCCCCTTACAAGAGCCATGCAGTACAGCATATTACAAACATTATTCCCATTATTGGGGAATGGCTCTCCCATAATCTTTGCTTATGCCTTCCAAGCAAAAGCTGCCAAAAATTAGGAGGAAATGCAATGCCCGTTCGAAGAGTCGTGGAGGTTAGAGTTAATTAAAACAACATTTCAATGCCCCGTGGAAGAGCTGTTGAGTTCAGAGTGGTTTAACAAGACACTTTTAATGCCCATCAGAAGAGACGTGGAGGTCCCAGTAGCTTAACAAGACAGTTTTAATGCCCCTTGGAAAAGTGGTGGAGGTCACAGTAGCTTAACAAGACGGTTTGAATGCCCCTTGGAAAAGTGGTGGAGGTCGCAGTAGCTTAACAAGACGGTTTGAATGCCACTTGTAAGAGACGTGGAGGTTCCAGTAGCTTAACAAGATCCTTTGAATGCCCCTTGGAAGAGACGTGGAGGTCCCAGTAGCTTAAGAAGATGGTTTGAATGCCCCATGGAAGAGACGTGGAGGTCCCAGTAGCTTAACAAGACAGTTTTAATGCCCCTCGGAAAAGTGGTGGAGGTCGCAGTAGCTTAACAAGATGCTTTTAATGCCCCTCAGAAGAGACGTGGACGTCCCAGTAGCTTAACAAGACGGTTTTAATGCCCCTTGGAAAAGTGGTGGAGGTCACAGTAGCTTAACAAGATGCTTTTAATGCCCCTCAGAAGAGAAGTGGAGGTCCCAGTAGCTTAACAAGACGGTTTTAATGCCCCTCAGAAGAGACGTGGAAGTCCCAGCTGTTAGAACCCTCCTGTTAGTTTTTGCTATCTTGTGTTTTGCGGTCACGTGACCATCTGCCTATTTATTCCAGCTCCACCCTTCTGGCTTTGCTGGACTTCAGTGTTGTTTGACTGTCTCTCTAGCCAGGTGCTTCGGTGCCTATCTCTGTCTAGTTCGCTTGGTCCTCTGGGACCTCTAGTACGTTTTGTCTGTTTGTCTTTTGTGCTCTGCATCTACTTCTGTTTAGGAGGTGTCCAATTTTTGTCCCAGTCCTTAGTTCTTTTAGGGACCCCTCCCTTAACTCTATAGGTCTTCGTTCAGACTAGCCGAGGACTAAGGCGGGTCTGTTCACAAGGAACAGGCAGCCCGCTACATCGTAGGGATTCAGCTTAGTCTTACTGTAGGGACAGCTTTCCCCTATCTTTCCTTAGTTTATGTTGCAGATCATAACAGTAAGTCCAGCCCAAAAAAAAAAAAACTAAAAGGAAAGAAATTCGGGGATCAGTATGGTTTCCGTCCAGGAGTTGGCTCAACGACTGCAGGGATTGTCTCTGGAGGTCACCGAGCTTCAGCAAAACGTGAGTAGCTGTCCTTGAGCGCATTTTGTTTAGGACTGCCTGATTTTTTTTATGGTAAACAGCAAGATTTTTTTTCCTTTAAAAATACTTGTTTGTTATATTTTCGTTTGAGACCAAGATCCTCTGGGAATGAATCACAGCGCATTGGTTTTATTATGTCACTTTTGCGCAAAGAACCACAGGGTTGGGCCTTTTCTCTCCAGCCTAATGATCCATTTTTAAGTTCTGTTTAACAATTTTTTTCTGCTATGGGGCTATTATATGACGATCCTGATCGAATCTCATCTGCTGAATCAGAACTTAGACATTTGAATCAGGGGTCAGATGATGTTGAAAATTATTGCACACACTTCAGGAGATGGACTTCAGAAGTAAAATGGAATGATTCTACGCTAAGATGTTTATTTCTTGCTGGTCTGAGTGAAAGGGTTAAGGATTTGCTAATTGCATTCCCTGCACCTGAGACTCTGCAGGAAGCTATGCAGTTAGCTGTTCGTGTGGACAGGAGACTGAGATCCAGGGTTAATGATGTAAAAACTCCTGTAACTTCAGGTCCTAGTTCCCAGAAAATCTGCTCTGACAGCGGAGAACCAATGGAGGTTGGGGCATTGTCACTCCGCTCACAGGAAAGATATCGGAGATTCGCCAAAGGTTTGTGTCTTTATTGTGGTAAAGATGATCATTTGATTAAGTATTGTGAGCGTCGTTTAAGTAAAGAAAAAAGAAATTTCAGTTACGCCCGTATGGCTTGTTTACGCTCTGCAGGAGTGTTTCTTTCTGGGAGTACATCTTTGTGCCTTTATTTCGAAAAAAAATTCGGAAACCGAACTGAATTATGATGTTGGAAATCGGGAGTTGCTGGCTATTAAACTTGCGTTGGAACACTGGCGTCATTATTTGGAAGGCGCTAGATTTCCTATTTAGGTTTTCACAAATCATAAGAATTTGATCTATCTGGATGCTGTCAAGCGTTTGAATGCCCGTCAAGCTAGGTGGGCACTTTTTTTTCCTCGGTTTCATTTTTCTGTTACCTATATCCCTGTTACTAAGACTGTTAAAGCCGATGCTTTATCTCTCAGCTTCTCTCCTACGGTTGGTGCCGAGGAGGAGGAGAGCATTTTGCAGAAAGGAGTTGTGGTGGCGGCTTTGGACTCCGTTTTGGTGAATGGGATTCTGAATGCTCAAGATGATGCTCCATCTAACACTCCCTGTGGGAGGTTGTTTGTGCCTAGAGCCTTTAGGAGAGTCTCGGTTGGCAGGTCATCCAGGAGTTTCGGAGACTAAGAGACTTATCAGTCTCAGTTTTTGGTGGCTTGGATGGCAGAAGGAAGTCATCAAGTGGGTGCGTCAGTGTACTGTGTGTGCTAGGTCAAAGGCTTCACGTGCTCCTGCTGCGAGGTTGCTTTGTCCTCTGGAGGTTCCTGGTGCGCCTTGGACGCATCTCACTATGGATTTTATTACTGATCTTCCTGTGTCCGAGGGTTTTACTGTCATCTGGGTGGTCATGGACCGTTTTAGTAAGATGTGTCATTTGGTTCTATTCATTAAGTTGCCATGCGCCAAGACACTCACTAAAGCGTTTGTGAAGGAAATTGTCAAGCTCCATGGCGTTCCCACGGATATTGTTTCTGATTGAGGACCTCAGTTTGAGGCTCGCTTTTGGCATGCTTTTTGTGACAGGTTGGGAGTCTATTTGTCATTTTCGTCTGGTTATCATCCTGAGTCAAATGGACAGACTGAAAGAAAGAACCAGGATGTAGAACAGTTTTTGCGTTGTTTTGTGGCGGACAATCAAGAGGTGTGGTCTGAGTTTCTGCCTCTCGCAGAATTTGCTCTTAACAATCATACATCCTCCTCTGCGGTGTGTTCTCCTTTTTTTTGTTGTACTGGGAGACATCCGTCTTTTGGTTCGTTCTCCAAATAGGGGTCGCCGGAGGAGGAGAGTTTTTCCGGTGATTTGGAGAGAGTTTGTACTAATGTATGTTGTAACCAGCAAGAGGCTAACAAGAAGTCCAAGAAGTATTTTGACAGGAAACGTAAAGAGGTTTTGTTTACTGTGGGTGACTTGGTTTGTTTGTCCTCGAAGAACCTGCGGTTGAGGATTCCCTCTAAAAAACTGGGTCCTAAGTTTGTGGGTCCATTTAAAGTGCTTCAGGTTGTTAACCAGTCTGCTGTTAGGTTGGATGTCCCTACTTCCTGGAAGATTAATCCTGTGTTTCATGTTTCCTTGTTGAAAAAGGCTGACGTATCTAATAGGGATGCCACTGTCACAGTACCTCCTGTGGTGGAACACGGCGTATATGAAATTTCTCGTATTTTGAATTCTAGATGGCATAGATGGAAATTACAGTATCTTGTCTTCAGGAAGGGTTTCGGTCCCGAAGACAACTCCTGGGTAAGGACAGATTATGTCTCTGCTCCTAGGCTTGTTAAAGCTTTCCACAGGAGGTTTCCTGATAGGCCAGGGCCTGGAGGATCCGGAGGATCCTCATAGAAGAGGGGGTACTGTTAGAACCTTCCTGTTAGTTTTTGCTATCTTGTGTTTTGCGGTCACGTGACCATCTGCCTATTTATTCCAGCTTCGCCCTTCTGGCTTTGCTGGACTTCAGTGCTGTTTGACTGTCTCTAGCCAGGTGCTTCGGTGCCTATCTCTGTCTAGTTCGCTTGGTCCTCTGGGACCTCTAGTACGTTTTGTCTGTTTGTCTTTTGTGCTCTGCATATACTTCTGTTTAAGAGGTGTCCCATTTTTGTCCCAGCCCTTAGTTCTTTTAGGGACCCCTCCCTTAACTCTATAGGTCTTCGTTCAGACTAGCCGAGGACTAAGGCGGGTCTGTTCACAAGGAAGAGGCAGCCTGCTACATCTTAGGGATTCAGCTTAGTCTTACTGTAGGGACAGCTTTCCCCTATCATTCCTTAGTTTATGTTGCAGATCATAACACCAGTAACTTAAGACGGTTTTAATGCCCCTTGGAAAAGTGGTGGAGGTCACAGTAGCTTAAAAAGATGCTTTTAATGCCCCTTAGAAGAGACGTGGAGGTCACAGTAGCTTAACAAGACGGTTTGAATGCCCCTTGGAAGAGACGTGGAGGTCCCAGTAGCTTAACAAGATGGTTTTAATGCCCCTCGGAAAAGTGGTGGAGGTCGCAGTAGCTTAACAAGACACTTTTAATGCCCCTCAGAAGAGACGTGGAGGTCCCAGTAGCTTAACAAGACGGTTTGAATGCCCTTTGGAAGAGACGTGGAGGTCCCAGTAGCTTAACAAGATGGTTTTAATGCCCCTTGGAAAAGTGGTGGAGGTCACAGTAGCTTAACAAGACGGTTTTAATGCCCCTTACAAGAGCCATACAGTACAGCATCTTAAAAATATTATTCCCATTATTGGGGAGTATGTCTCCCACAGTCTTTGCTTATGCCTTCCAAGCAAAAGCAGACGAAAATAAGGACGGAGGAACTTTCAGTAATGGCAACACGGACCACGGTCACCCTGGTGGTATAGTGGTGGTGGAGGCTAAGGATAAGGAGAAGAACATAAAACAGCTATAATGAGGAAGCTTATACCCATGTGTGGGTGTGAAGCCGTGCATGTGAATACACCTCCCGAAATAACACAGTGGATTTGACTTTATGTTTCTCTGCTGTCATTTGGTGGTGATGAGAAGTCTGGCCCAATCCAGCCCTTGTTCATTTTGATAAGGGTCAGCTTGTCAGCATTGTCAGTTGACAGGCGAGTGCGCTTATCAGTTATAATTCCCCCAGCAGCACTAAAAACACGCTCCGATAACACGCTAGCGGCAGGGCAGGCCAGGACCTCCAAGGCGTACAGAGCGAGTTCATTCCAAGTGTCCAGCTTGGATACCCAATAATTAAAAGGCACAGAGGAATCACGGAGGACACTGGTACAGTCGGCAAGGTACTCCCTCACCATCTTTTGAAACTTTCCACTCCTTGTGAGAGCACCCCGCGCCTCAGGGTCTGTCCGAAGGGAGGGTCTGAGAAAACTGTCCCCGAACATTGACAGTGTTCCCCTGCCTCTGCTGGATTGGAGTTGCGTCTCTCTCGCATGCACGCCTTGGTTGGGCAACGAACTGTGACCTCTGCCGCTAGCGTGTTCAGATGGGAATTTTTTTAACAGTTCTGCAGTAAGTGCCTTCTGGTACTGCCCAATTTTTGTAGACCTCTCCACCTCAGGAATAAGTGAGTGAAAGTTCTCCTTGTAGCGGGGGTCTAAAAGTGTCACCAATCAGTAATGACTGTCACCCAACATTTTGACAACGTGAGGGTCACGGTTAAGGCAGCGTAACATAAAGTCAGCCATGCGTGCCAGAGTGGTAACAGGCAAGACTTCTGTGTCCTCACCAAGATGATGACTGACCATGCTCTCCTCCTTCTCCTCCCCCTCCCCCCTGTCCTCAGGCCACCCACACTGAACCGACGGTATGACAGTTGTACAGGTACTACCTTCTACAGCGCATGATATAAGATCCTGTTCTTCCTCCTCCACCTCCTCCTCCTCTCCCTCATTGTCCCCCAATGCACGTTGGGATGAGATGAGGCTGGGCTGTGTGTAATCGACCGCTAAGGCTTCTTGATCCATCTTATCATACTCTGGCTGCAATGCCTCCTCTTTAATTCTCTGCAGAGACCATTGCAAAAGACAGACAAGTGGAATGCTGATGCTAATGATGGCGTCATCGCCACTCACCATCTTGGTGGACTCCTCAGAGTTTGTCAAGATGGTACATATGTCAGACATCCAGGTCCACTCCTGAGGTTTTATGTGTGGAGTCTGACCTGAATATCGACGGCCTTGTTGCAGCTGGTACTCAAAACTGCTCTCTTCTGCTCACAAATCCTTTGCAACATGTGGAGGGTAGAGTTCCAACGTGTGGGGACATCACACACCAGTCGGTGTAACGGAATCTGCAAATACTGCTGCAACACAGCAAGGGCGGCGGAAGCTGTAGCTGACTTGCGAAAATGAGCTGACAGGCGGCGTACTTTGACGAGCAGATCTGGCAACTCGGGGTACGATTTAAGAAACCGCTGAACCACGAGGTTAAGCACATGAGCCAGGCATGGTACGTGTGTGATCTCGCCTCACCTCAGAGCCGCCACCAGGTTACGGCCATTGTCATACACGATCATGCCTGGATGTAGGTTCAGCGGTGTCAGCCACAGATCTGCCTGCTCTTTCACAGCTGTCCACAACTCACAAGCAGTGTGAGGTTTCTCACCTAAGCTTATGAGTTTCAGCACAGCCTGTTGCCGCTTGGCAGAGGCAGTACTGCAGTGCTTCCAGCTTGTAACTGATGTGGTGATATCTGAGATGGAGGCTGAACATGAGGAGGAGGAGGAGGAGGATGCGCAGGAGCTGTACACTGTGGGGGCAACTCTGACTGACATAGGGCCCGCAATCCTCGGTGTGGGTAGGATGTTTTCCGTCCCAAGGTCTGACTGGGTCCCACCTTCCACTATGTTTACCCAGTGTGCCGTCAGGGAGATGTACTGTCCCTGGCCACAAGCACTTGTCCATGTGTCCGTTGTCAGGTGGACTCTCCCAGTAACTGCGTTGTTGAGGGCACGGCAGATGTTTTGGGACACGTGCTTGTGTAGTGCGGGGATGGCACACCGGGCAAAATAGTGTCGGCTGGGGACCGAGTACCGAGGGATGGCCACCGCCATAAGGTTGCAGAAGGATTCCGTCTCCACCAGCCTAAAAGGCAGCATTTCCAACGCAAGCAGTCGTGAAATGTGCAAATTTAGGACTGTGGCCTGTGGGGCGTTGGCTGCGAATTTCCGCTTTCGTTCAAAGGTCTGGGATATGGACAATTGAACGCTGCGGCGGGACGTGGACGTGGACGTTGATGCTGTTTCTTGAGAAACTGCCAGAACAAGTGAAGACTGAGAGGAGGGGGCATCTTTGCATGCACTATGGACAAGGGATTGCCTTGCACACACAACAGGGGGTTCTATTGCACGCACAACAGAGGAAGAAGCAGTGGTGACACACACTGACACTGGTCGTGGACCCTGGGGTTCACCCCACAAAGTCGGGTGCTTTGCTGCCATATGCCTGATCATGCTGGTGGTGGTCAGGCTGGTAGTTTTGTCACCCCTGCTGATGCTGGCATGGCAGGTGGTACAAATGGCCTTTTTGGGGTTATCAGCAGAGTCTTTAAAAAAATTCCAGACTCTGGAAGACCTACAGGTTGTACTGGTGACGTCCCTCGTGTTGGTGTTACGGGGAACTGTTGTCTGCCTTCTGTGTGCGGCCACCACACTGCTTCTTCCTGCCTGTTGGGGTACTCTGCTTCCCTCACCCTGTGTGCTGCTGGCCTCGCTCTGCATGTCCTCCTGCCATGTTGGGTCAGTTACTAGATCATGCACCACCTCCTCCTCTTCCACTTGCGCATCACGATCCTCCACCTCACTTTCTGGCAATTGTGTCTCGTCATCGTCCACCTCTTGTGACAAATTGCCAGCATCGACTTCCTGTGGCCGTGGCTGTTCAAATATTTGGGCATCGCTACATGGGATCTCCTCTTCCACCACTTCAAGCAGAGCAGGCGAGGGGCACAAATCTGGAAATGGACCTGTGAAGAGCTCTTCAGAGTGTCCAAGTGTGGGATCAGTTGCTGTCTGACGACACTCGGCATGGTGGGAGGTAGGAGCATCAGGGTGAGGAGGAATATGCGGTCGAGACTCACGACTACTAAGAGTTGACCGTGTGGAAGACAGACCGGAGGTGGTGGTGCCCAGGTAACTGGAAGTATTATCTGCTATCCAATTAATAACCTGTCCACACTGATCAGTTCGCAATACTGCTGTTGTTTTGTGCTTCCCTAGTAATTCGGTCAAGAAGTGGGAGCGAGAAGATGTAGCTGTTAGTTGTGGCACATTTTCACCTTGGCCACGGCCCCATCCTCTGCGTGCACCATCACCAAAACGTCCAGTTCCACGTCCCTTGCCACGCGCCTTTCCCATTGTAAAGGAAGTAAAATAGCTTACACTCGCACTATCAATGGAAAAAGGGTAATAAAAAGTAGATTAAAACCGTGGAAGACGAAAACCACAGTTCCATTTCACTGGCCTACACCCGACTCTTTTAAACAATCTGAACAATCAGGGAGAAACTATTACTGCTTTTCTTTACGGAAAAAATACCAAAAGCTGAATAATAGAGATTTTTTACCATGGAATGGCAAAACCACATTTATTGTTTACTGGGGTATACCAGACAATTTTAAATAGATATATTTGCGGCTGAACAGTGAGCAACACACTCAAACTGTTTTTTTTTAGGTAAAAATGGCCCAAAAGTGGTTAATACAGAGGTTTGAACCGTGGAACTGCAAAACCACACTTCTATTTCTCTGACCTACACCAGACTATTTTCAACAGATATATTTGTGTCTGAAAAATCAGTAGACACTATTACTGTTTTTCTTTACGGCAAAAATTGCCAAAAGCAGGATAATACAGAGATTTTTTACCGTGGAACTGCAAAACCACACTTCTATTTCTCGGGCCTACACCAGACTATTTTCAACAGATATATTTTTGTTTGAAAAATCAGGGAGACACTATTAGTTTTTTTTTTTACAGCAAAAAATTCCAAAAGCAGGATAATAGAGATTTTTTACCATGGAACAGCAAAACCACAGTTATAATTTACTTGTGTATACCAGACTTTTTTAAATATATATATTTGCGGCTGAACAGTGAGCGACACACTCAAACTGGTTTTTTTAGATACAAATGGCCCAAAAGTAGATAATACAGAGGTTTGAACCGTGGAACTGCAAAACCACACTTCTGTTTCTCTAGCCTACACCAGACAATTTTCAACAGATATATTTGTGTCTGAAAAATCAGGGAGACACTATTAATTTTTTTTTTACGGCAAAAAATGCCAAAAGCAGGATAATACAGAGATTTAACCCGGGGAACTGCAAAACCACACTTCTATTTCTCGGGCCTATACCAGACTATTTTCAACAGATATATTTGTGTCTGAACAATCAGGAGACACTATTACTGTTTTTCTTTATGGCTAAAAATGCCAAAAGCAGGATAATACAGAGATTTGACCCGTGGAACTGCAAAACCACACTTCTATTTCTCGGACCTACACCAGACTATTTTCAACAGATATATTTGTGTCTGAACAATCAGGAGACACTATTACTGTTTTTCTTTATGGCAAAAAATGCCAAAATCAGGATAATAGAGAGATTTGACCCGTGGAACTGCAAAACCACACTTCTGTTTCTCTGGCCTACACCAGACTATTTTCAACAGATATATTTGTGTCTGAAAAATAGGGGAGACGCTATTAATGTTTTTTTTTACGGCAAAAAATGCCAAAAGCAGGATAATAGAGATTTTTTTCCGTGGAACAGCAAAACCACAGTTATAATTTACTGGTGTATACCAGACTTTTTTAAATATATATATTTGCGGCTTAACAGTGAGCGACACACTCAAACTGTTTTTTTTTTAAATACAAATGGCCCAAAAGTGGATAATACAGAGGTTTGAACCATGGAACTGCAAAACCACACTTCTGTTTCTCTAGCCTACACCAGACTATTTTCAATAGATATATTTGTGTCTGAAAAATCAGAGACACGCTTTTTTTTGGGGGGGGGACACCAAAAGGTTAATAAGACGGGTATTTGTACAGTGTGAAGGAGTAAAAAAAAAAAGAGGATTTAGATGGAAAAAAAAAAGGATTTTTCCTGGCCCCCGAGACCTGGAGCTAAGTCCAGCAATTTCAGCAACAGGAGCACACAGGACTGTAATGCAGCGTTTGCTGGTATAACCACTGCTTCTCCTATACAGCCTGCCTGCCTGATATCTGGGATGGATATTAGTCCTGAGAAGGACTGTTTGTTTGATCTGGCAGCCTTTACAGACCCTACACTAACTATTTTGCATTGTATATCTCTCCCTAAATCAGCAGCGCTGTCCCTACACTGTCTGATCCCAGCCATCTGTGTCCAAGATGGCAGCGCCCAGTTTTAAATACTCGAGGTGATGCTGTGCGGCCAGCCAATCAATGTAATGCCCACAACCAACATGGCTGTGGGATTACAGTGACTGGCTGGCAATCCCTGCATGTTCATTGGCTTTGTAAAGAGCATCAAACATGCTGGGAGGAGACCCGAGCTCCCGCCCGAGTAACCCGGAAATGCTCGGTGCTCGCCGCTCACCGAACATTCCGAGTAGCGTGATGCTAGGGCGAGTACCGAGCAGTGTCGAGCATGCTCGCTCAACACTATTTATAAACAAATTAAACTTTAGAATTTTGTCCTAGATTTATGCTAAACCTATGTGGCTGCTGCTAGCACCAGTGGTGATAGAACTGCTAATGTTTGCAGCAACTGACCGGAAACTGCAGTTCTGAACTCAAGTCACATTTAGCCTCCCTTGCATCTGGCAAGTGCATTAGCGGGTGTTATGCACACGCCCGGGCTGAGCGGCGTGTGCGTGTGATTGTAGTGATTCCACTGGACCATGAACCGGAGAGTGCCTGGAGGGGCGTGACTAAGTATCTGGCCGATCCGACCAAGATGGCACGACGGCATACGACGCCAGTGCACCAGGGAGAAACCGGGCAGAGGGACCAGGTGCTACTCCAGGTCAAACTCCGGACACGGGGGTTGACCCACACAGGGATTACTGGATCAGGCTGGTTAGGCTGGCGCACAGACTGGAGGGTATAGGCAGGCACGACTGGTATGCAGGCAGGCGGGTAAAGGCAAGCGCAGCTAGAGTGCAGACAGGGAGGCACTAGCAGGTAGGAACACAGGCGGGATAGGACCCAGTACACACTGGGACTCAGGAACAATACAGGTAGAGGGGTACAGGCAAGCACAGCTAGAGTGCAGACAGGGAGGCACTAGCAGGTAGGAACACAGGCGGGATAGGACCCAGTACACACTGGGACTCAGGAACAGGCAGGTTAGGCTGGCACAGACTGGTGGATATAAGCAAACACGGCAGGTATGCAGATGGGTGGATACAGGCGAGTATGCAGGCAGGGAGGTACTGGCCGAAAGGACGGGCTGGAGCACAGAAAGGTTAAGACCCAGTACAGACTGGGTCACAGAACCGCAGATGCGGTAGACAACCACAGCAGAGAGGGAACGCCCGAAGCGGTGGGCAAGAACAGAGCAGGACAGGGCTGCAGGAGCAGCGAGCACAAGCAGGGCAGGACAGGACTGCCGGAGCAGCGGGCAGAAGCAGGGCAGGACAGAACTGCCGGAGCTGCGGGCAGAAGCAGGGCAGGACAGGACTGCCGGAGCAGCGGGCAGAAGCAGGGCAGGACAGGACTGCCGGAGCAGTGAGCAAAGGAGTCAGAGCAGACTAGAACCGCCGGAGCGGTGAGCAAAGGAGTCAGAGCAGACTAGAACCGCCGGAGCGGTGAGCAAAGGAGTCAGAGCAGGCTAGAACCGCCGGAGCGGTGAGCAAAGGAGTCAGAGCAGCCTAGAACCGCCGGAGCGGTGAGCAAAGGAGTCAGAGCAGGCTAGGCTGAGTAGGGGGGACAGGGCTCTGTTCACACGGAACAGACAGGAAGGGAAAGGCAGAGCCAGACACCCACAGGGTACTTGCAGTGAAGTAGCGAGTGGACCACAAACTCACAAACGGGAGTACAGAGACAACAAGCAGGAGTTAGGTACGAGTTCAGACTCTGCAGAAAAAGGAAGGGAACGAACATAGAGGCAAAACAGGTAAAGGATAGGAGAGAGTTCAGACTGGAACTGAGTGTACGGAGGAGACCGACACTGCAGCAGGATACAGGAGCGGGTCTGGGAATACGGCCCCCAGAGAGGCAGGACGAACAGGCAAGGAGCGTGTTCAGACAGGACAGACAAGATACAGGAGCGGGTCTAGGAAATCAGCCCCTAGAAGGCGAGAGGAACAGGCTAGGAGCGTGTTCAGACAGGTCAGACAAGATACAGGAACAGGTCTAGGTAATCGGCCCCTAGAAGGCTGGAGGAACAGGCTAGGAGCGTGTTCAGACAGGTCAGACAAGATACAGGAACAGGTCTAGGTAATCGGCCCCTAGAAGGCAGGAGGAACAGGCTAGGAGCGTGTTCAGACAGGCCTGGAAATACAGCCTCCAGGATAGGCAGACAAGAGAACACAGAACGGAACCTGGCACCTTCAGAGTGCAAGCACACACTGAATGAAACACTATGCTCAGGCAGGGATAGATGGGCGCAGCTGAGCTATATACCAGGTGACAGACAGCAATAGGCTGAGGACGCACAAGAGGTGTGACCCACAGCAGGTACAAAAAGCAGGAAGTGATCGGGCGCTGCCCTTAAGCAGCAGAAACAGACACAAACAGACAGCATGGAGGGAAGCCAGAGAGACATTCTGGACAGGAGATCAAGTGCGCGCTCTTGCACAGTGGGAGATGGACCACTATGCAAGGACGCCGCCAGGTATGTTACAGTACCCCCCCCCTTACGCCCCCTCTTCTTCAGGCCTGCCAGAATCTTCCGCAGGGAATTCGAGGGCCAATTCTTCACTTCGAAGAGATCACTTCCACTGTCCACCGGAAAAACTGGTCTCCTCTGGGTAGCTAGGATGCTACCTCCCATCCAGCCACCCTTAGCAACAGACGAAACGGGTGGAGTACCAGGAACAGCACACAAGGAAGTCTCTCTCCACATATTTTCAGGTGGCACCCCAGAGGGTACAGGAGACAACTGGAAGTCCTCCACCGGGTTGGAGGGGGACAGAGACTTGGGGGTAATCTCTGCTTCGAGGTACATCTTGTCAAGCTCACAGGAAGAAATAGACGGGTTATCAGGTACATAATGAGGAAAAGTCACTGTCTCTTTGTTTTCTGGTGGTACCCCGGAGGATTCAGGAAACAACTGGAGGTCCTCCGCCGGGTCAGAAGAGTGCAGAGGCTCAGAGAAAACATCTGCTTCAGAGTACACTAGGTCGGACTCACTGGACGAAGCAGGCGAGGTATCGGGTACCGAGTATAGGAAAGTCTCTGTCCATTCTCCACCAGGTGGCACCCCGAAGGGTTCTGGAGACAACTGGCGGTCCTCCGCCTGGTCAGAGGGGTGTAGAGACTCACGGGTAACCTCTGCTTCAGAGTACACTAGGTCGGACTCACTGGACGAAGCAAGCGAGGTATCAGATCCAGGATATAGGAAAGTCTCTGTCCATTTACCACCAGGTAGCACCCCGAAGGGTTCAGGAGACAACTGGAGGTCCTCCGCCTTTTCAGAGGGGTGTAGAGACTCGGGAGTAACCTCTGCTTCGGAGTACACTAGGTTGGACTCACTGGACGAAGCGAGCGAGGTATCAGGTACAGAGTATAGGAGAGTCTCTGTCCTTTCGCTACCAGGTAGCACCCCGAAGGGTTCAGGAGACAACTGGAGGTCCTCCGCCTGGTCGGAGGGGTGTAGAGACTCGGGGGTAACTACCCCTTTGGGGTACCCATTGTCAGGCTCACAGGACGAAGCGGACAAAGTATCGAGTACCGGGTGTAGAGAATTCTCTCTCCATTTGTCATCGAGTGGTATCCCGGAGGATTCAGGAGGCAACAGGGGGTCCTCCGCCAGGTAGTAGAGGTGCACAGACTCTGAGGTAACCACAGCTTTGGAGCATCCTTGGACATGCACACCGGTTAAAGTGGGTGAAGCATCTGATGCCGGGTGCAGGAAGTTCTCCTGTGTGGAGTCTGGATGGGCAGAAGTCTCTTCGGGCAGGAGAACTGGTGCACTACCCACGCACATTACCCGTTGGGGCTTCTCCGGGATACAGGGAGATGAAGCTTCAGTAGGGACTTCAAGGTTGGGGTCAGGAGGTCTCAGGGAGGACAGACCCTGGCGTGACGGCTTGCCTCTACGTCTAGCACGTCTGGACTGCCTCTTGAGGTTGGGAGAAGTATTCCGGAAAGCGTAGTCACCCTGTGAGGATTCTGGGTGGGCAGTAGTCTCATTGGGCTGGAGGACTATTGCGCTACCCACACACATTACCCATTGGGGCTGCTCCGGGATATTGGGAAGTGAAGCTTCAGCAGGAGCCTCCGGGTTAGGATCATCGAAGACCATTAGAAAGGCCACCAGGAAGGCCATTAGGTCCAGGAGGATCGGATCCTGTGTTTCATATAGGGGGTTGATCCATTCCAAGGCATCACCCGCCAGGTAAGACATAATGAATGCCACCTTAACCCGATCGGTGGGTAAACATAGAGGGTAGAACTTGAAGTGTAGCATGCATTGCTCCACAAATGCACGACTTTGTCTAGGATCCCCATAATAACGTAGCGGATCCGCGGGAACGAGAGCAGATAGATCCATCTGGACGGGTGCGTAATTCGCCTGGAACTCAGCTAAAGGAAAAAAAAAAAATATTTATTTATTTATTTTAATGCATGTATTCGCTGGAAAACTTCTCAGAGAGCGAAGGCCGTGGGGCTCAACGGGAACCATGGCCTGAGCATGCTGTTATGCACACGCCCGGGCTGAGCGGCGTGTGCGTGTGATTGTAGTGATTCCACTGGACCATGAACCGGAGAGTGCCTGGAGGGGCGTGACTAAGTATCTGGCTGATCCGACCAAGATGGCACGACGGCATACGACGCCAGTGCACCAGGGAGAAACCGGGCAGAGGGACCAGGTGCTACTCCAGGTCAAACTCCGGACACGGGGGTTGACCCACACAGGGATTACTGGATCAGGCTGGTTAGGCTGGCGCACAGACTGGAGGGTATAGGCAGGCACGACTGGTATGCAGGCAGGCGGGTAAAGGCAAGCGCAGCTAGAGTGCAGACAGGGAGGCACTAGCAGGTAGGAACACAGGCGGGATAGGACCCAGTACACACTGGGACTCAGGAACAATACAGGTAGAGGGGTACAGGCAAGCACAGCTAGAGTGCAGACAGGGAGGCACTAGCAGGTAGGAACACAGGCGGGATAGGACCCAGTACACACTGGGACTCAGGAACAGGCAGGTTAGGCTGGCACAGACTGGTGGATATAAGCAAACACGGCAGGTATGCAGATGGGTGGATACAGGCGAGTATGCAGGCAGGGAGGTACTGGCCGAAAGGACGGGCTGGAGCACAGAAAGGTTAAGACCCAGTACAGACTGGGTCACAGAACCGCAGATGCGGTAGACAACCACAGCAGAGAGGGAACGCTCGAAGCGGTGGGCAAGAACAGAGCAGGACAGGGCTGCAGGAGCAGTGAGCAAAGGAGTCAGAGCAGACTAGAACCGCCGGAGCGGTGAGCAAAGGAGTCAGAGCAGACTAGAACCGCCGGAGCGGTGAGCAAAGGAGTCAGAGCAGGCTAGAACCGCCGGAGCGGTGAGCAAAGGAGTCAGAGCAGGCTAGAACCGCCGGAGCGGTGAGCAAAGGAGTCAGAGCAGGCTAGGCTGAGTAGGGGGGACAGGGCTCTGTTCACACGGAACAGACAGGAAGGGAAAGGCAGAGCCAGACACCCACAGGGTACTTGCAGTGAAGTAGCGAGTGGACCACAAACTCACAAACGGGAGTACAGAGACAACAAGCAGGAGTTAGGTACGAGTTCAGACTCTGCAGAAAAAGGAAGGGAACGGACATAGAGGCAAAACAGGTAAAGGATAGGAGAGAGTTCAGACTGGAACTGAGTGTACGGAGGAGACCGACACTGCAGCAGGATACAGGAGCGGGTCTGGGAATACGGCCCCCAGAGAGGCAGGACGAACAGGCAAGGAGCGTGTTCAGACAGGACAGACAAGATACAGGAGCGGGTCTAGGAAATCAGCCCCTAGAAGGCGAGAGGAACAGGCTAGGAGCGTGTTCAGACAGGTCAGACAAGATACAGGAACAGGTCTAGGTAATCGGCCCCTAGAAGGCAGGAGGAACAGGCTAGGAGCGTGTTCAGACAGGTCAGACAAGATACAGGAACAGGTCTAGGTAATCGGCCCCTAGAAGGCAGGAGGAACAGGCTAGGAGCGTGTTCAGACAGGCCTGGAAATACAGCCTCCAGGATAGGCAGACAAGAGAACACAGAACGGAACCTGGCACCTTCAGAGTGCAAGCACACACTGAAAGAAACACTATGCTCAGGCAGGGATAGATGGGCGCAGCTGAGCTATATACCAGGTGACAGACAGCAATAGGCTGAGGACGCACAAGAGGTGTGACCCACAGCAGGTACAAAAAGCTGGAAGTGATCGGGCGCCGCCCTTAAGCAGCAGAAACAGACACAAACAGACAGCATGGAGGGAAGCCAGAGAGACATTCTGGACAGGAGATCAAGTGCGCGCTCTTGCACAGTGGGAGATGGACCACTATGCAAGGACGCCGCCAGGTATGTTACAGCGGGGAAGAACTGGATGGCAAAAATGGAGTATATGTCCCATCGCTCATCTAAGTCACAGCAGGATGATGTTGTTAATGACCCCTGTTTCTATTGTGCCCCAAAGTACCCTAACCAACAGCACACTGAATGCTAAGGTAAATATTACACCAGAAAAATTTCCAGTTGATATTTTGGAAGACATGAACAGCCTGCCTTTTTTCTCAGACAACATGGTGACAGAGTAGATGAACCATAACTGTCAATATGTATTGCAGGTTCTGCAATAGTAGTAGGGACACTTTCCATGTTAGTAGCGCTCTTTGCCAAGGCAAACTTCAGAATAGGAGTCAGGCAGACAGGCAATAAGTGCTGGCCATTTCACACATATAGGCATCTGAAATCCACGCAAACACAGGGGAGAGCATACAAACTCCTTGCAGATGTTGTCCTTGGTGGGATTTGAACCCAGGATCCCCAGTACTGCAAAGCAACAGTGTTAACCACTGAGCCACCATGCTGCTATTCATATACTTACTCCTTCACCTCCATTGCATCTTCAGTTCTCCTTTTTTGGGCCCAAGAAAGATACTGTCAATTGTACTTTTACATGGAAATTGTACTCCCAAATTCAGCACATGTACTGTCCAAATTCAACACAATTTATCTAGACGACCTGAATAGTGTTTCTAATTTGAAAACTCTCTCATGCGCTCAGGTTCAATGAAAGATAACTAGCTGCCATTACTTATTGTACCAAAAAGTTACTGTATCTCTGCCAGGTTTGCGCACAAAATGCAACATATTTTCAAGAACATTCATCGTATTATGTGCAACAATTTTTTGGTACAACAAACTCATCTTATTTCTAATTTTTAAATATTAATTATATCTGAGGACGCACATTCAGCAGAAGTGTATTGCTACACAGGGACCCAAGGGCTCCCAGCACTGCAATACACGCCTCTGGAAAATCAGAGGCCGGCAGCTGACGTTGACATGCCTGTCATGAGCAGCACATGGCAGTGACATCATGTGCTACAGAAGAGGATGTCACATATCATGAGAGTGGAGAAAGGCAAGAATTGTTTATTTTTTATCATGTTTTGGAAAACAGAATGGATATCATACCAAGAAGGATGGGGGCATTATACCAGGATAGGGGTCATTATACCAGAAAGAGTCCCAGGATTGAGGACATTACACTAGGAAGGAGTTCAGAATGGGGATCATTATACTAGAATCGCTATGGGATGGAGGACATTATACCTGGAAAGGGCATGAGGGACATTGTTATAGGATGAGGATAATAATACCAGGAAGGGGCACATGATGGGGGGGCATTATACTAGGATGGAGGACATTGTTACAGAAAGAGGCCATGATGGGGGACATTTTACCAGGATGGGGGACATTATTAAGTTAAGAGACTGTAGACAGGGTATATTATGCCAGGAAGGGTCCTGGGATAGGGGACATTAAACCAGGATGGAGGACATTGTTACAGGAAGGGTCTAGGATGGGGGACATTATTACTGGAATGGGTATATTTTAACTGGAAGAGGACTAGGATGAGAGACATTATTACAGGATGGGAACCAGGATGGAGGACATTATCACAGAAAGAGGCAGAGACTGGGGACATTATTACAGAAAGGGGCCAGGATGGGAACAATATTACACAAAGGAACCAGGATGAGGGACAAAGAGGCCAGGATGGTGGATATCATTACTGAAAGGGGGCAGCATAGAGGACATTATTATAGGAAGGAGCCTGGATGGGTGGACATTATTACCACAATGCACCACAATGGGGGACATTATTACAGGAAGGTGCCAGGATTGGGACTCTATTACATCGAGGGTGGACATGTATGTCTTTATAGAATCTATAATACTACAAAGTCCCTAACATCTGACCAACAAGGAGGAGGGGGCCCAGATCCAAATTTTGCTCCAGGGCCCACGGAACTCTAGTTATGCCACTGATTGTGAGAAAGGCAAAATTGTTGAAAATTTTCAAACTAAAATTCTTAGAACTTCATGAGTGAATTTTTCTTAAAATTAATTTACCATTTTTTCTAAATTGTTAAGAAATTTTTGAATTGGTTAAATTGGCATATTACTAGGAAAATCTATGTTCCCTAATCAGAGAAGCTTTTGCACGGTGAATGGTTGCCATACGTATGTCTGACCTAGGGAATCATTTTTACTCCCTGAAAAGTCAACATTTCCCTGCATATGGGGCCTCTGTGCAGGACAGTTCAGAAAGAGAAAAATTGTTAGAAAGGGCAAAAATGTTTACCATTGTCAATGCAAAATTCTTGAGCTTCCATGACTGTTTGACCAAAATTATCTTTTTTTTCCAACATTGTTAATACATTTTGGGGTGATGGAATTGGCTTATTATTAGGAGAATCTGTGTTCATTAATCATTTAATCTTTTGCAAAGCAGATGGTTGTCAACCACGAGTACACCCGGTGACCTACAGAATCAACACTACACTGTGTGTGCAACCCCTGTGCAGTGAAGGTCAGAAAGTGCTAAACTGTGTAAAATTATCACACCAAAATCCTTGACTTTTAAGGGACTGCAGTTTTCCTTACAAAAATGTTAATTTTTTTCCAAAATTGTTAAAAATAATTTGGGGTACAGGAATTGCCATATTACCAACAAAACCTAGCTAACGTTTGCCATTCGCATGTATTACCATGTAAATATCACCTGTTCCTGCAGGTCAGATGAGAAAGGGAAACATTGTCAGAAAGGGCTAAATTATTTAAAATTATCAAACCAAAATTCTTTTAATTCCATATATGCAATTTTTTTCACAAAATGAAAAATTTTATTCCAAATAACCAAGGCAGCAAAAGCACTATAATTCATATGACTTGATGGACCAGATGGTTTATCTGCTCATGCAACAAACTGATGCAGATCAGCAGAGTTAGACGAGTTGAACAGCCAGGTTTAATCATTCCTGCAGTGTGTCCTTTAGCAGCAGATACACTTAGCTATTTTCCCATGGACTTCTGACTCAACAAGCTGGACCAGTGGAAAGAACTGAAAATGAATCAAGCAAGGTTCAGTGTCAACTTTCATCCACCTATGGCTGATACCAATTATGACATCAGCCATACTATCTGCTTGCCTTCCCGATTGTCCATCGTCTGTCTTCTACATTGTTCTGCTGCCGCCAGTGCCTGTGGTCCACACTCAGATAGACATCTACTCCCTGTCTATCAAGTATCTATCATAAATACCGTAGTACTGCCACTGCTGGAGCTACCATTGCTGGCCCTGCACTGCCACACATCTTTTTGCCTGCCGCATCTTAATTCTCTATCATGCAGTTTTGGCTGCAGCCACTGCACAACTACACCAGACACACATCTCCTGGCTGCCCACAATGTTTCATAATGAGCTGCATTTTACTGCTGCTGCGGCAGACATTGTTGGCCCTAAATTGCAAAGCATTTCCTTGCCTGCCCCATCCTGACCCTCTACCTTACTGCTCCAGTGACAACCACTGCACAGCCATGCTAGTTACATATCTCCTGGCTGCCTAGTGTATTTTATAGTGCTAGAGAGTACTACTTTTGCTGGGAAACATACATGTTCTTGTGCCCTCAAGAAACAGCTCTCACAATAGGGCAATTTTTTTAAAACGCTTGTAAAAGCAAGACATATTTTTTCACGTTCAACTTTACTATTTTGTCTCCAGAAAAAAAGTTTAAATTTTGGAAGGCTTCATAAAGCCTTTGCAATTGCCTAATCATTTTGTGATTAGTAAACTAGTTGCATACCCCAAAAGAATGGACCATTTCTCACGCCTGGTTGAGAAGCCATAACTGCTCCATGTTCAAAACAATGTAACTTTTGTCTCCAGAAAAAAGGAGAGACAAACCTGGAGTAAGATTTGAAGTGCAGCATACATGGAGGCATACACCACTATACATTTCACCTGATTGATATATTTCAGTTCCATTCTTTCTTCAAGCATTTAACCAATACAGTACTTGTGAATATTGTTGAGTGAATTTGTTCGGCATTTCAAATTTGGGTTCATGTTCGGGGTGCCGGTTTGTTCGTGCAAAAAAATCGGCTCCACCCACGAACATCCCTGATGTTATCTGCGTGACAGCATGGCAAATCAGGAATGTTCATGGGCGGAGCCGATTTTTTGGCGCGAACAAGCCGGAACCCTGAACATGAACCAGAATTTGAAATGTCGAACAAATTCACTCAACAATACTTGTGAAGTCAAAGCAAAAAAAAACAACAAAAAAAAGAAAGTAAAAAAGGGAACAACTATGGACTGTGATGCTAGTTACTACTCACAGACAAGCCGTGAGGCAGGGTCCACAAACCATACAGGGTCAGATACTAAGAGAGCACTAAAGAGGACAGACAAAGGCATAGTCAGGTTACTGTCCGAGGTCAGAATACCAGAAGATAGTGGATGACAGCCAAGCTGATAGGCAAATGGATGGTCAGAAAGAGTTCCAAGGTCAAGAAGCAATAGATCAACAAACAGAGCACAGGAATACAAGACAAACATGTACCACCAAGAAAATGCTGAGTGGCAGAGATCTGGGACTGACAGTTTAGCTAAGTTGCTAGGTAATCACTTAGGACAAGGAACACCTGAAGGAAGCTCAGCACCTCCCAGCCTCTGATTGGACAGCTGAGCTGCCTATTAAAATACCAACAGCTCATCACTCCTCTGGACTAGATTGGATGACTGAGCTGTCTATCAAAATACTGATGTGGCGCCCCTGAGGGTTCAGTCACCACAGAGGTACTGCACCTCACCCAGAGGTGTGGCATCTCCTTCTTCAGGTAAGGATGGAGTACTGCCCCGGGACCCCAACACCTGCACTCAACACCTCTCTACTCCAGGCCGGCTGGAAGGGAATTATGCACTTCTTCTGCTGCCCTGTCCCTGGCTGGAGTGGGGGGAACCAAAGAGAGGGGAACCAGTAGTGAGTGTGGGTGGAGGACGTAGAACAGGGGAGCACTTAGAGAATAGATATAAAAAAGGAAGCCATCTTAGTTAGTCAGTGCAGTTCAGTCAGTAAGTAGTAAGGAGAGGAGAGGAGGGGAGTAGAGTCTCTTCAGGAGCTCTGCTCCAAAGTGGGGCCTAGTGAGAGAGGAACAGGAGAGGAGTGGGAGCAAGGGAGGAATGCTCCAGGAACAGAAGGGATCCCAGGGGGTACGGTGAGTGCAGGACGGCACCTGTACGCCCGAATATGCCAACAAGCATCAGAGGGATCAGGTCGCAGGAATGGAACCGGTCCCTGGACCAGCCGTGTTACTCCAGGTCTCGGCTGGAAAAACCGGAGGCTTCTGCGCTTCCATGGTGCAGTTGCCACAACCTCACCCTAGCCGCCGTGAAGGGCACCAAGTAGGTCCGGGAACTTTAGCTTGCCCAGAGGGATCTCAGAGTACCTTGATTGGGACTGTGTGTGGGGAGCGCAGGGCAGGAGGGAGAAGACCCAGCATAGGAAGTCGGCCAAGGAAGGAACATAAAGGAAGGGGGTCCCGTTAAGTGCTTCTAATATACCTGAAGGAGTGCTGAACCTCTGCCTGGCAAACGCAGTGCTACGTGGGAGTCTGACACCTGGACTGTGTACCCGAGGAACCTAAAAAGAACTGTGAGTAAACTCGGATGACTGCACTCCACTGTCTCTGTCAGTTATTTCCACCACGCTATCGCGCCTGCACTACAACGCCTAGCATCACCATCTGCAACTACACTTCCCCGGGGGGGCCCGCTCTGCCTGTGGGGATCAGAAACATCCCAGCTGCCATCCCATCACCCCCGGAGGTCTGCAGCAGCGCCGGTACTCATTACGGGGAACCACAGGTGGCATCACGAGACAAACTGTTAACAAAAATGCCCTTTTAAAGAGTGACCCCAGAGGACGGGCCCGGGAGCCGACTGCCGTGACATCCTACAAAGAAGGTAAAGGCCCGGGTACCGAGTTTCCCCCATATCTCCCCTGGGCGAGTCACTGACAACTCAGCCCACCTCTGCGCTAGATTGGATGACTGAACTTTCATGCACTGCATCCAAGACACACTGAGCGGAGGAATGGTGATATGGTCTTACCAAACGTAGTATGCTCTGCATCCAGATATTGCTCCCAGTCCTCCTAAAAGAGCTTGTGTGCAATGGCCTCCCAAAACTGCTCAATCCCTCACAATGGTTGTCCTATAATTTAGGCCATTCATGAACATTTAGCAGGGAATATTCTATCTTGCCATGATGACATGTAGGCCATGTACTCACACCAAAACAAAAAAATAAAAAGAACAAAACATAAAAAGCAAAACTATTTCTAAAAGGGTATTTTCCAGGTATGGTCTAACAATCAGACAGAAAAGATAACAGCACACAGATGAAACGTGGACGCCAAGTGTGTGTTTATTATTTTCTTCATGGACCCATGAAGTTTGATTACCAAATTTGATCCAAATCTTGAATAAAAAATAGACAGGACTTCATGTTGCATAATCTGTTACTGTGATTGTCATGCCCCAGGTCAAGAACCCACTTTAGAGTGGGGAACCCACTGAGGGATTCCATGGTCCCCCAGTGGGCCTGTCCAAGCCAGTGTGTTTATGTTTGTATGCAGAAGAGATTTAAGTGTATACATATATATGCAGCAGAGTTGTTTGAATATACTGTCCATGCAGTAGACCTGTGTGTGCCCATATTAGTGTTGTGTGTATATTCATTATACATGCAACAGTGATGTGTATGCTGCAGTGCTGTATGCCTATGAACTGCTCGTACAGAAAGTATATGGTTACCGTGCCTGCAGCAGTGGTGTGTGCATTGCAGACTTGTAAGGTAAATGCTACAGAGACAAACACTCAGGAGTTGACGGTCAAACCTGGTGTAATGCAGCGACTTGCTGGCATTACGGTAATGGTCCAGGATGTGTTTTTCCTGACCATGTACCTTCCCCCTCAGGTGACTGGTCACATGACTGTGACATAGCACAGGTCCTGTATGCACAGAATGTCTGTCTGATCACATGACTGTGACATCAGCAAGGTCCTGTCAGTATGTGTGTGTGTGTGCACGGGATTCATATATAAACCCTGCTTGATGGGAGACAGGTTTGTTCTGCGAGAGGCATGAGGCCTGTTCCCCATGTGTGTGGGACACCGTTTGTGTGAGGCCTAGTGAGGTCGAGAGTGAAGCCTGGCAGCCTGAAAGGTCGAGCCTGGATCCTGTGCGTGGATGCCAGTGACCTTTTGAGGGAGAGCCGGCTTGGCATACAAGAGTCCTGAAAGGCGCAGGCTGGATGTGAGTGAAGACATACCAGTAGCCTTCGAGGAACGATGGCTGGAGACCCCTACCTGGGAAGCCGCAAAGCCACAGTGGTGGCGGAGTAATGGACTGAGACAGCTAAACCCGGCAAAGGTAATACTCTGTGTTATATGGACATTGCTATGGACATTGCTATCTGATTACCTTGCTGAAGGCTGTACCTGGAGCAAGTGGGCCGGTCTGCCACTTGGCTCGTGAACATTTTATGTATATGTGTGTTGGCGTGCCACTGAGTTGGACCCGGTGAACTGTGGTTTATGAAGTGCAATAAACTGCAGCATTGTGAAATACCGGAAGGACATTGCTGGTGTGCTTTGATTTACCCGGTGCAGCGAGTATTCCCCATTATGATGTCTAGCGCTGCCTTACATATGGTGGAGAATGCGGGCAGCTGCAGTCTGGTTGCTAGGTGCAACGGCGCAGGACGACGAGTGTGGATAAAGCATCTTGCTGCAACTCGGCGGGGTTGCGAAGATTTTTGTCACACTCAAATCCGGTTGTTTGCTGCAACTCGGCGGGGTTGCGAAGGTTGTCGTCGCACTCAAATCCAGTTTTGCTGTGGCTCGGCGGGGCCACGAAAATTTTTCCGGGGATAGCGGTGTGTGAATAGTGTCCTGAGGAAATGCAGGAGCAGATAAAAATGGCTCTGAAAGGAGCAGCAACTGAGTCTGAAGCTATTGCGCGATTAGAGCGATTAAAGTGCCTGTTAAAACCGGAGCAGGTATTTGAGAAACGTCTACTGGACATGAAACAGGAGCGGTGGGCACCATATGGAATGGCGACAGTGGACCATTCTATGAACTCTCCGGGGGCGCCAGTGTTGTCCCAGAGTGCCCGGGGAGGTGGTAAGAGCTGTTGTGAACTGAGTCCTAAGACTATTATTGATTTTTCTTGTAAAAATTTCCCTGCCGGTGTGGTTGTAAAAAAGGGGGCTGAGTCTAAAAAGGGGCGGCTGTTCAAAACAGCGTGGAGGATAGAAAATCAAAAAAAATTACTGGTGGTGGGTTGGTACCTCCTAAAAATGACAATGTGACCGTTGATAACGGGGTAGCTCCAGTAGAAGGGGGCGACGTCAAAGTGGGAGGTGACCTGTTAGTCCACAACAACATGGGGAGTGACACAGACCCAGTAGCTGACGGTGACACTACGAAAGTAGAAGGAGAGGTCAGTCAGGAGGGGCTAGACGAGGTGAGAAAGTCCCCATCTCGTAGACGGCGCAAGGGCCACAAAAAGGTTGCTCCTGTAGACTTGGCTGAAAATGAAAATAAAAAGAATGTAGTACTGTGTGCCTTTGTTTTAAGTGTGGATCCTCCATTAGAGGTAGAAGAGGAGGTGACGTTGCCAGTAGCAACCTCCGGTACGGTACCGAGTCAGAAGGGTCTGACAGCCCTGAAAGAGGAGGCGGCCAGTCGTGACCAAGAGCTGGAGCCTATCGGCCAGCAGGGTCAGAGTGATGTGCAGCAATTATGTGAAAACCTGGGGAACGTGTCCTCAGACCAGTTTATCCTGGAGTCTGAACAGCAAAAAATACACCAGCTTATGAGGAACTGGCAGCGAGACGTGGAGCAAAGCCACGCGGAAATTAACCAGTGGAAGGGAATGTTCTACGCAATTAAGTAGGACCGCCGCAAAATCAAGGAAGAGGTTTTGCAGTTGAAGCTTGAGAAGGAGGCGCGGCAGGATGGTGTTTCTGGATGTGAACAAATCCTAGAATGACTGCGCAAACAGCTCAACCAGGAGCTGTGTGACTCCAAGAAGGAGTGTGGTGAATGCAGTAGGGAACTGCAACAGAGTAAGAGAGATTATGAGGATCTCCTCAAGATGAAGGAAAAACTAGAGGAGGATAAGGCGGGTGCAGAGCAAGTGCGCCAAGTGGTTGAGACCACTCTGCAAGACACCCGTGAGGAGAATGATGATCTCCGGGGAAAGACCCTAGATCTGGAAGCTCAGGTGAAGGAGCTACAGATGTCCTGTGATACTCTCCAGAAGGCGGAGACGTACCTTAAGGAAACAGTCAGCAAGATGGAAGCTGAGCGAGAGAAGATGGAGGAGTCCATCGGAAAAGCCACAGACCAGGGCCACGAGTTGACCGCTGGTGATGGGAGGTATGAAGCAGATACCTCCTTGAGTGATGTGGGCTCGGAGGGTTCGGTGGATGTCGGAGCCGAGATCAAGCAGCTCAAGGAGTTGCTACAAACCCAGTGGACGCAAGAGAAGTGTGAGAGACTGGCTATTGAGAGCCGAGTGGGCGCATTGGAGACGGAGAGGTCTGTGAGAACTCTGCTGCTGAAAGAGCAGTTGAAGCAGGAAGAGCTTCAGAGACTGGCCGCTGAGAGGCGAGTGGCGGAGCTAGAGAAAGAAGTTTCCGGGCTCAAAAGTCGCCTGACAAAGTATCACTCAGTGAACGAGGCCTTCTTGGAGAAGGAAAAGGGCGAACACGTTGCACTCACTCCCTTATACCATGAAAAGGTGGACCTGAGGAGAGCTAAGAGAGTGTTAACCACAGATAAATATGAGATGGAAGTGGTCAAGATGAAAATTCGTGAATTTGTAGCTGTGAGTCAGCTCAGGGGAAGCATACAGGGTGAAGAAGCTGGAGGTCAGTTGCCCCTGAAACCGGAGCTGGTTGATCGTCTGGAAACCACTGGTGAGACCGAAACGTCTTGGTACAAGTGCCTCGTAGATGTGCCCGAGGATTTGAGGGAAGAATGCACCAGTGAGTCCGTGCATGAGGAGTGTAAGAAGGCCGTGGGAGCCTGTACGGTGTACTTGACCTCAGAAGCTAAACAGCTGGTGGTCCTGTCCATGACGAAGTCACAGTGAAGAGAGTGGCTATCCTGAGTGACATGCACTGGCGATGTATTCGCACGAAGCGGTTTCTCCGGTTGAATACGGAACAAGCCGTTAGACAACTGGAGTTGATGAGGAAAGCTCACAATATGCATGAAGAGGTCATCCGGGTGCCTCATGTTCTGGTGAGGAAGCTCGTTGGGAGAAATGGTCGAGCCATGCAGATGATGGTCAAGAAGTCTGGGGTGGTGAAAGTAAGCAGCCCACGTGATCGTCAGGACTGGATACCCAACGAAGACGGCATGGTATCATTCTCCGCTGTAGGAACAGAAGAAAGCCTGGGATATATGCGCATGCTGTTGGAGTACCGAGTGACCTACCTGCGAGAGGTAGAACAGTTGAATCTCGCTAGACTGCGAGTGGATAGACAGCATCATCTGAGTAACAGATGATGGCAGCCGTCTAGAAATTATGAGACCAGACAGAGAAAGGGCCCCCTAAATAACAGAACAGCTATAGCTGGAGTTAGGGACCCTTCAAGATGTCCTGAGAGTAGTGGGCGTGGGTTTAGAGGTAGTGAGACCTCCAGTAACTCAGGTTTGAGCAGCCCATACAAACGACCCAATAGAGGACGGGACAGTACGGAGTCGAACCGGACCTTAGATACCAGGGCATGTGAGTCACACTGCTGTATGACTGACCGCTGGGAGTGGGGGAGACCTGACAAGGTTACGACTGACCGCTGGGAGCGGGTGAGACCTGACAAGGTTACAACTGACCGCTGGGAGCGGGGGAGCTCTGACAAGGTTACGACCCGGAAAGGTGACCTGACGAAGTCAGTGACAGTGACAAATGGTAGGTCCCTAAGGAATGGGCTAATGTCGTTGACTAATGTTCCAGGGGCTGAGTAGCACAATTGTAAAGTACATGGTCTCTATGTGAACTGGGGGTTATAATGTCATTGTGTATATTATGTGTTGTACCCCACAAGTTTGAACAGTGCTGGGGGTTATAGTGGTTATGTATATTATGTGTTCAACCCCACAAGTTTGAACAGAGGGGGGGGATATGTAATGCAGCGACTTGCTGGCATTACGGTAATGGTCCAGGATGTTTTTTTCCTGACCATGTACCTTCCCCCTCAGGTGACTGGTCACATGACTGTGACATAGCACAGGTCCTGCACGCACAGAATGTCTGTCTGATCACATGACTGTGACATCAGCAAGGTCCTGTCAGTATGTGTGTGTGTGTGCACGGGATTCATATATAAACCCTGCTTGATGGGAGACAGGTGTGTTCTGCGAGAGGCATGAGGCCTGTTCCCCATGTGTGTGGGACACCGTTTGTGTGAGGCCTAGTGAGGCCGAGAGTGAAGCCTGGCAGCCTGAAAGGTCGAGCCTGGATCCTGTGCATGGATGTCAGTGACCTTTTGAGGGAGAGCCGGCTTGGCATACAAGAGTCCTGAAAGGCGCAGGCTGGATGTGAGTGAAGACATACCAGTAGCCTTTGAGGAACAACGGCTGGAGACCCCTACCTGGGAAGCCGCAAAGCCACAGTGGTGGCGGAGTAATGGACTGAGACAGCTAAACCCGGCAAAGGTAATACCCTGTGTTATATGGACATTGCTATGGACATTGCTATCTGATTACCTTGATGAAGGCTGTACCTGGAGCAAGTGGGCCGGTCTGCCACTTGGCTCGTGAACATTATATGTATATGTGTGTCGGCGTGCCACTGAGTTGGACCCGGTGAACTGTGGTTTATGAAGTGCAATAAACTGCAGCATTGTGAAATACCGGAAGGACATTGCTGGTGTGCTTTGATTTACCCGGTGCAGCGAGTATTCCCCATTATGATGTCTAGTGCTGCCTTACACTGGCTATTATAGTTCCCTAGAATACTTTATTGACGCCTGGTGAAATTGATCCCTCTGCTCATTGATTTTGACTCATTTGCCTATTTACACCACCAGTAAGGTTTTAATTAGTAGGAAATATATTTTTCCTATTTTATGACATCTTGAGTATATCTTTATGTAAGGTGCATCGTTTGGCTTGAAAAGCATGGTATATTATTAAGTTTCATTTATTTCCACTAGAAATACATCCACACAGCCTTTAAACTGGATAGACAACCTCTATACAACATACTTACCTCCAAAGATTCTTTACTTGCTGCAGTTTGTTCGATTCCACCTGCTCTGATCATTTTTTAAAATGATTCACATCCTATTCATAAAATTTGTATAGGTTGTCCCACTAGCTGACACAGACAGAAGAGGGATCCTCTGCAAGTAAGATATATGGGCCCATTGCAACCCAAAAGCTCATCATAATGCACAATTCTGTCTGCTTTGGAGGTGGGAGTGGGCCCCGTTAACTCCAGGGCCCTTGTGTGGCTGCACAAATTGCAGCAATCATATGTCCAGCTCTGAGATGTCCAAAGTTTGCCAATACAACATATTCAAAGAAAGGGCAGAAGTTTATTTGTTTTGTCTAGTAAACACAAGAAAACCACTAATTCCACAGGCTTTCATAATCAGCACTTCACAAAGACGAAAAAAGCTTTTGGAACAAAAACAGTCTGATCTTCTACACCATCAGTTCCCTGTACTGAGCACCAAACTATCAGTTCTATCATAAGGAGTACATAAAAAGGGTGACAAATGCATAGAATCACAATGGATAGCCATGCTATCAACTTTGATGACCTTTAGTTTGGCTCCTCTAATTTTGTTGATTATACCAGATGATGTAATGTAACCTCTGTCCTCTCTGGTAGAAATCATCATTTGAGCCAATGGACCATTTACACTAGAAATCACCATTTAAATATCTTACTCAGCATACTTATCCCTTTTTAATAACCTGTTCTTTGCAATAACTACGTCTTCAACAATTTTGTGTGCAGATTTCTTTTGCAAAGTTGCTTTCGTTGTTCATATATGTGAACAATATATGTTCATATATGCATATTCCCACTGCATTTTGGGGTAAGTGAAGAGTCTCCGCGAGCTCAATGAACACTGGATTTTGGCTGTTGGAGCTGAAAAGAGGACATCGGTAAACCGCGCGCCGGCTGGCGCGCGCATTTTGAAGCTATTTTTTAAGCTTTTTTCACTGTTTTCAGAACATTAACAATAAGAACATGGAAGAGTCCAGGAGCCATTTGGTGAGCTGCATATCCTGCTACATGTTCACAGACTTGCCAGTGGAAAAGCCAAACTTCACATGCCAGAAATGCAAGCTTGTGTCCCTGTTGGAGGAAAAGTTGCGAAATCTAGAAGAGAGGTTAACTACCTTGAAAATCATTAAGGAAGGTGAAGAATTCTTAGACAGAGCAGAATTATCTCTTCATGATTCAGAAAGAGAAGAAATTCGAACTGCACCTGACGAAACAGAGGAATGGAAGCATGTGACCCACAGAAGCAGGAGGATCGAGAGGCAGTCAGCACCCATACTGCTCAGGAACCAGTACCAGGCTCTCACGCAGGAGAACCAGGAAGAAATACAGCAAAATAAGACTTTGCCAGCAATGAATAACCTTGTAAGCCCTCAGAATCCTCCTGGATGGAGAAAGAAGAATGTTGTGAAGAAAAAACGGAGAGTGGTGGTCATGGGGGATCCCTGTTAAGAGGAACAGAGGCCGCTATCTGCAGACCAGACATAACCTCAAGAGAAATGTGCTGTCTTCCAGGAGCAAAAATTAAAGATGTGTCTGACAGGATATCAAGACTCTTCAGACCTACAGATCACTACCCATTCCTGCTAATACATGTGGGGACAAATGACACCGCAAGAAAGGACCTGGAAACCATCTGCAGTGACTTTGAAGACTTAGGCAAGAAAGTGAAAGAATTGGGAGCGCAGGTGGTCTTCTCATCCATCCTCCCAGTGGATGGCCATGGAACAATGAGGTGGAATAAGATTCTACAGGTGAACAACTGGCTACGTCGATGGTGCCGTCAACAAGGATTTGGATTTCTGGATCACGGAATGAATTACCTATACGATGGACTACTTGCTAGAGATGGGGTGCACCTTACGAAGACTGGAAAACATGTATTTGGAAGTCGCCTTGCTACACTCATCAGGAGAGCTTTAAACTAGAACAATGTGGGAAGGGAAACAAAAGGACAGAAAAAGCCATACAGCTGACAAATACTATTGAGATCTCTGCTACTGGAAGTGGAAAGGAAGAACAAAGACAAAACAATTTAAATAATAAAAATATGGGAGGAAGAGAAACCAATCACAAACTAAAATGTTTTTATACAAATGCACAAAGCATGGGCAACAAACAAGGAGAATTGGAACTACTAATGCAGGAAAAGGAATATGATGTCATTGGAATCACTGAAACTTGGTGGGATGATACACATGATTGGAATAAAAGGCTAAAAGGATACAACTTATTTGCAAGAAACAGACTTGATAAACGAGGAGGAGGTGTTGCATTGTATGTTAGAAAAGCGTATATCTGCACAGAGATTGAAGCTTCAGAGACTGGGAGTTCTGTGGAAACTGTTTGGGTAAGAATACAAGGAGAGAACAACGGAAAGGACACCATTGTAGGCATTTACTACAGGCCACCTGGGCAAGCTGAAGATATGGATGAACTCTTTATGTATCAAATGACCAAGTTCTCCAAAAAATATGACGTAGTGGTCATGGGAGATTTCAACTATCCAGACATTTGTAGGGAATCTCTCTCAAGTAAAACTAACAGGTCAAGCAAATTCTTATCCTCTCTTGCTGACAACTTTATCTTCCAAAAGGTAGGGGAGAAAACAAGGGGATCTGCTACTTTGGATCTAATCCTTATAAACAGGGAGGAAATGGTTGAGGAGGTAAAAGTGGCTGGGACCCTAGGAGGCAGCGACCATGCTATTATAGAATTTTGGATAACTAGAGGAGGAAGACATGTGAAGACTCAAACTTCAAGGTTAGATTTTAGAAAGGCAGATTTTAAGAGACTCAGAAAGAGAATAGGAGGGATCCAATGGCTGGATGTCCTTAAGGACAAAAATGTCCAGGAAGGATGGGAAATTTTTAAAAATGAGATTCTCAAAGCACAATCGTTAACAATCCCGAAAAGTAGAAAGCATGGGAAGCATTTAAGGAAACCAGGATGGATGAACACAGAACTTAAACACATGCTAAAAAGAAAGAAAGAAATGTTTATTAAATGGAAAGAGGGAGGCATATCTAAAAAAGATTATAATGCAGTCTGCAGATCCTGCAGGGCACGTATCAGGTTAGCTAAAGCTGACAATGAATTAAGGCTTGCAAGAGATGTCAAAAGCAATAGAAAAGGATTTTGGGGGTATGTCAAAAGTAAAAGAAAAGTCAAAGATGCTATAGGATTTTTACAGGATGAAAATGGAGAAATGGTAAGAGAGGATGTTGAGAAGGCCGAACTTTTTAATTCCTATTTTGCATCTGTTTTCTCTCAGAAAGAAAATGTAACATCAACTGATCTTCACTGTCCTTTTAAAGGAATAGAGGAATCCAAGTTATCTGTAAACAGAAAGATTGTGAGGGAATATTTAGCTAACATAAATGAGTTCAAGTCTCCAGGTCCAGATGAATTACACCCCAGAGTACTGAAGGAGATCGTAGAAGAAATTTTAGAACCACTCTCCATAATCTTTGAAAATTCTTGGAGAACAGGAGAAGTCCCAGAAGACTGGAGAAGAGCAAATGTTGTTCCTATCTTCAAAAAGGGGAAGAAGGTGGACCCAGGGAACTATAGGCCGGTGAGTCTGACTTCTATACTAGGAAAGATCTTTGAACAAATTATTAAACAACATGTATGTAAGTACATGGATAAGAATGAAGTGATTAACCAGAGTCAGCATGGGTTTGTAACTAACAAGTCATGTCAGACTAACTTAATTTCCTTCTATGACAGAATCACTGACTGGGTGGATCAGGGAAATGCTGTAGATATAGTATATCTTGACTTCAGCAAAGCATTTGACAAAGTATCTCACACCATCCTTATTGAAAAAATGACCAAGTATGCAATGGACCAGGCAACTGTTAGGTGGATTCATAACTGGCTTAGTGATCGGACTCAAAGGGTGGTTGTAAATGGCTTCACATCCAGCTGGATGAATGTCTCAAGTGGGGTACCACAGGGCTCCGTCCTGGGACCTGTATTGTTCAACATCTTTATCAATGATTTAGATGAAGGAATTGAGGGTAAACTGATTAAATTTGCTGATGACACAAAGCTAGGAGGGATAGCTAATACTAGAGAAGAGAGAGAGAGGATTCAAAAAGACCTAAATAAACTGGAGCAGTGGGCAGCAACCAACAGAATGGTTTTTAACAGGGAAAAATGCAAAGTACTACATCTGGGCAATAAAAATGAAAAAAGCATATACAGAATGGGAGGAATAGAGCTAAGCAACAGTACATGTGAAAAAGACTTAGGTATACTAATAGATCATAGACTGAACATGAGTCAACAGTGTGATGCAGCAGCAAAAAAGGCAAATACAATTCTGGGATGTATTAACAGAAGCATACAGTCTAGATCACGTGAAGTCATTATCGGTCTTTACTCCTCTTTGGTCAGACCTCATCTGGAATACTGTGTACAGTTTTGGGCACCACATTTTAAAAAAGACATAGACAAACTGGAGCAAGTTCAGAGAAGAGCGACCAGAATGGTGACTGGTCTGCAAACCATGTCCTATGAGGAACGGTTGCAGGATTTGGGAATGTTTAGCTTGCAAAAAAGAAGACTGAGAGGAGACTTAATAGCTGTCTACAAATATGTCAAGGGCTGTCACATTGTAGAAGAATCATCTTTATTCTCATTTGCACAAGGAAAGACTAGAAGCAATGGGATGAAACTAAATGGGAGGAGACACAGATTAGATATTAGAAAAAACTTTTTGACAGTTAGGGTGATTAATGAGTGGAACAGGCTGCCACGAGAGGTGGTGAGTTCCCCTTCAATGGACGTCTTTAAACAGAGGCTGTACAGACATCTGTCTGAGATGATCTAGTGAATCCTGCTTTGAGCAGGGGGTTGGACCAGATGACCCAGGAGGTCCCTTCCAACTCTACCATTCTATGATTCTATGATTCTATGATTCTATGTATATGTGTATTAGGTTTAGGGGACAATCACTTTTTCGAACAGGCCCTGTAGGTATGGATTTCTTTTTCCCTTAATAATAAAGACCTTCATTTAAAAACTGCATTTTGTGTTTATTTGTGTTATCTTTGTCTAATATTTAAATTTGCTTTGTGATCTGAAACACTTAAGTGTGACAAACATGCAAAAGCATAAGAAATCAGGAAGGAGGCAAACACTTTTTCACACAACTGCATGTAAGTTGTGCGACATGATTCCCTGACCCTGACTTCATAATATAGCCATCTCCATTTTATTGCTGTAATTTGAAAACTCACCTTACCGCAGTCTTCATCTCAATACTAACCAACCTCTTCAACCTGTCACTAACAACTGGTGTCTTCCCCTCCTGCTTCATACATGCCTTGATCACACCCATCCTCAAAAAGCCATCCCTTGACCCATCCTCTCTGTCTGGCTATCGCCCCATATTACTTCTCCCATATGAATTAAAACTACTAGAACAACACGTCCATCTTGAGCTGTCCTGCCACTCCTCCTGCACCCTATTTGACCGCCTCCAATCTGACTAAAGTCACCAACGACCTACTAACCGCCAAATCCAAGCGACACTACTCTGTCCTTCTCTTTCTGGACCTGTCATCTGCCTTTGACACAGTAGACCATTCTCTCTTACTAAAAACTCTCTCATCTCTCGGCATCACAGACTTGGCCTTATCTTGGATCTCCTCATACCTAACAGACAGGACATTCAGTGTCTCCCACCCACACACCACCTCCTCATCTCGCCCGCTATCTGTCGGTGTCCCCCAAAGCTCTGTTCTAGGACCCCTGCTCTTCTACATCTACACCTTCTGCCTGGGACAGCTCATAGAGTCTCACGCTTTCAGTATCACCTCTATGCTGACGACACACGGATCTACCTCTCTGGACCTGATATCAACTCCTTACTAGCCAAAATCCCACAATGTCTGTCACCTATTTCTTCTTTCTTCTCCGCCAGATTCCTAAAACTTAATATGGATAAAACTAAATTCATCAACTTTCCACCATCTCGCTCAGCCCCCCCATCTGACCTATCAATCAAAGTCAATGGCTCTCCACTCTCCCCAGTCCCGCAAGCTCGCTGCCTCTGGGTAACCCTTGACTCTGATCTCTCCTTCAAACCTCATATCCAAGCCATTCCACTTCCTACCGACTCCAACTCGAAAATATTTCCCGGATCCGCAAATTCCTCAACCATGAATCTGCAAAAACCCTAGTGCATGTCCTCAACATCTCCGGCCTCTACTACTGCAACCTCTTGCTTTGTGGCCTCCCTTCTAACACTCTCGCACACCTGCAATCTATCCAAAACTCTGCTGCCCGACTAATCCACCTGACTCACTGCTATTCCCTGGCCTCTCCTCTCTGTCAATCCCTTCACTGGCTTCCCATTTCCCAGAGACTCCAGTTCAAAACCCTAACCATGGCAAACAAAGCCATCCACAACCTGTCTCCTCCATATATCTGTGACCTAGTCTCCCGGTACTTACCTGCATGCAACCTCCGATCCTCAGAAGATTTCCTTCTCTACTCCCCTCTTATCTCCTCTTCCCACAATCGCAAACAAGATTTCTCCCGTGCATCCCTCCTGCTCTGGAATTCTTTACCCCAACATATCAGACTCTCGCCTACCTTGGAAACCTTCAAAAGGAACCTGAAGACCCACCTCTTCCGACAAGCCTACAGCCTACAGTAACCCTCGCTCCACCATACCACTGTACGACCAGCTTTATCCTCACCTACTGTATCCTCACCCAACCCTTGTAGATTATGTGCCCTCGTGGGCAGGGTCCTCTCTCCTCCTGTACCAGTCGCTGACTTGTTTTTTGTTCAAATTATTGCACTTGTTGTTTGCTATGTATACCCCTTTTAAACATGTAAAGCGCCATGGAATTAATGGCGCCATAATAATAAATAATAATAAATAATAATAACTCAATGAAAAGGATTTGTTTAGATAGACACTAGATGGATAGATAGATAGATAGATAGATAGATAGACATTACTCTCATCCATGTCTTTAATCATTAGTCATTGAATATATTTGTGTTGTGTCACATCCCAGTGGCCACAGCAATGTTTTTACATGTTGAGTGGATAATTCATCATTCATCATAAATGGTCAACTGATTACTTGTGAAACCAAAACAGTGGGTGAAAACATGGAGTTAGTCATGCATCAGAAGGATTCTCGTTAATGTGACATTCTGTTATGTTTAGGAATGGTGCGCTGTAACAGACCATGTCTATTTCAACATCACCTGTGTGAATTGTAGTTTTATAGCTGTGCACAAGACAATGTTTCTTACTGTAGAACATGAAGCTTCATTTTACAATAGCTAAATTCCAGTTCACTGCAAGCAATATATATTTAAAATGTGTAGAAGCATATCTTGAAGCTCCTGGATCCCAGTATAAAATCTAAACCAGAGACTTTTGCTTACATATACTATTAATCATACTGGTGTCTCTTTATGTTGCAAATGGACCTTTAGTCCGCTTAGTTAAAAAAGTCTGATGTGATTACTACCTATGCACTACTTTATTGCTATTATCTGAAAATATATGTCAATGTAAATACTTAATAGTATTATTTTTATATTCAAAGGAGTTTTTAAGGGCAAAACAATCTCCTAAAGCAAGGATATCTCCATGCAGAGAAGCTTGTCTTAAGAATCATCATAACTGTTATGAACAAATCAATGGTATAAATGTCCAGAATAACGACTTTAGCTCCTTAATGATCAGGCCTGAAAATACGTTAATGAACAAACCATTTTTTTTTGCATTTTTGCATTTCTACATTTTAACAGTTTGGAGCTTTTTTTATTCATGCTTTTATCTGGCCTTGTTTTATGGGGGAACAATTGTATTATTTTTCTGCACTGTTGTAAATTCTTGTAAATAATTATATAATTTATTTATTTTAATTATTTATTTAATTTTTATATTTATGTAATTTATAGACTGCTCAAAAAAATAAAAGGAACACTCAAATAACACATCCTAGATCTGAATGAAAGAAATATTCTCATTGAATACTTTGTTCTGTACAAAGTTGAATGTGCTGACAATAAAATCACACAAAAATCATCAAATTTATTAGCCAATGGAGGGCTGGATTTGCAGTCACCCCTAAAATTAAAGTGGAAAAACACACTACAGGCTGATCCAACTTTGATGTAATGTCTTTAAAGCAAGTCAAAATGAGGATCAGTATTGTGTGTGGCCTCCACGTGCCTGTATGACCTCCCTACAACACCTGGGCATGCTCCTAATGAGGTTGCGGATGGTCTCCTGTGGGATCTCCTCCCTGACCTGGACTAAAGCATCCGCCAACTCCTGGACAGTCTGTGGTGCAACGTGACGTTGGTGGATGGAGCGAGACATGATGTCCCAGATGTGCTCAATCGGATTCAGGTCTGGGGAACGGGCGGGCCAGTCCATAGCTTCAATGCCTTCATCTTGCAGGAACTGCTGACACAATCCAGCCACATGAGGTCTGGCATTGTCCTGCATTAGGAGGAACCCAGGGCCAACCGCACCAGCAGATGGTCTCACAAGGGGTCTGAGGATCTCATCTCGGTACCTAATGGCAGTCAGGCTACCTCTGGCGAGCACATGGAGGGCTGTGCGGCCCTCCAAAGAAATGCCACCCCACACCATTACTGACCCACTGCCAAACCGGTCATGCTGAAGGATGTTGTAGGCAGCAGATCGCTCTCCACAGCGTCTCCAGACTCTGTCACGTCTGTCACATGTGCTCAGTGTGAACCTGCTTTCATCTGTGAAAGTGGTGACTTTGCCAATCTTGGTGTTTTGTGGCAAATGCCAAGTGTCCTGTACGGTGTTGGGCTGTGAGCACAATCCCCATCTGTGGACGTCGGGCCCTCATACCACCCTCATGGAGTTGGTTTCTAACTGTTTGTGCAGACACATACACATTTGTGGCCTGCTGGAGGTCATTTTGCAGGGCTCTGGCAGTGCTCATCCTGTTCCTCCTTGCTCAAAGGCAGAGGTAGTGGTCCTGCTGCTGGGTTGTTGCCTTCCTAGGGCCCTCTCCACGTCTCCTGGTGTTCTGGCCTGTCTTCTGGTAGCGCCTCCAGCCTCTGGACACTATGCTGACAGACACAGCAAACCTTCTTGCCACAGCTCGCATTGATGTGCCATCCTGGATGAGCTGCACTACCTGAGCAACTTCTGTGGGTTGTAGAGTCTTTCTCATGCTACCACGAGTGTGAAAGCACAACCAACATTCAAAAGTGACCAAAACATCAGCCAGAAAGCATTGGCACTGAGATGTGGTCTGTGGTCCCCACCGGCGGAACCACTCCTTTATTGAGGGTGTCTTGATAATTGCCAATAATTTCCATCTATTGTCTATTCCATTTGCACAACAGCATGTGAAATTGATTGTCAATCAGTGTTGCTTCCTAAGTGGACAGTTTGATTTCACAGAAGTTTGATTTACTTGGAGTTATATTCTGTTGTTCAGGTGTTCCCTTTATTTTTTTGAGCAGTGTATAATAAAATATATTTTATATATATATTTTGCCATTGTTTTTTTGCAGTGTTCATATTTTACACTAAATAATCTGTTAAATAGATTTTTCAGGTCATTATAGTCTTGAAGATTCCAATATTTGTAGTTGTTTTGTTATTATTTAATGTATGTACAATAGAAATATTTTTTCTTTATCAAATATTCACCCATTTTACTTTTATTTTTACATTTTCATTCAGTTTACTTTTCCTAAATTGTATATATATTTCAATTTTTGTTCATATAGTATGTACCCCAAGAGATAATAAAAGTTTTCTGGATAACATTGAATTTAGAGGCTTCCTCTCTAACTGGGGCATCCATTAGAGACCCAGTTACTGGAAAAAGATCTGCACATAGTGAAAGAAGTCACTGGCAGAACTTATCTGGGTCTGTTAAAGGGATCCTGTCATGTAAAATAACACTATTGACCTGCATATATGGGATTGATTTGCAGGTTGATATTGTTTTGCTATTAATCAGTGCCAGGGACATGCCGGCGCCAATCCTATGACTGAAAGAGTGTTACTGCCAAGAGGAATAAAATGTATTTCCTCTTGGCTGTGGGGCTCTCAGTGCGGCAGCCAAAAGGTGTCAGAACATTATTACCTGTTGATTAACCCCATATCTGCAGGTTAATAGCGTTATTTTACATGACAGGTTCCCTTTAAGACCCAGCAGCTCTGTCATGCCAGACAGACATTTTTCAGTCATGTGATTTAAAGATCCAATTGAAGCATTGGCATCTTCAATGCATAATTTCACTAAATAGCGCTTATTGAGCACTATTTAGATGGCAATAGAAAATTCAGAAGCAGCGTAACCCCTTTACAGCCTGGGGCATAATAGTACACACCAGGCTTTCACCCCCTGTTCAGCACGGGCTCCGGCGTTGAGCCCACACTAAACCGGGCACATGTCAGCTGATTATTACAGCTGACATGTGCCCACAACAACCGCGAGTGAAATCACGATCCACCCGCGGCTATTAATATGTTAAATGCCGCTGTCAATCTCTGACAGCAGCATTTATCAGCGCTGCACCGGAAGCGCGTCACTTACCCCGCCCATCGGTGACCCTGTCACGTGATCGTGGGTCACTGATGGGTGGGCATGACAACCCTGGGTCTGCAGCAGACCCCAGTGGTTGTTATGTAAAGATTGCTATGAGCGCCACCTAGTGGTCGGCACTCATAGCACAGGAGCATTTCTGTTACATAAAGATGATCTGCTCATCATAGCAGAGGCGATCCTATGGAGACTATAGAAGCAAGCAAAAAGTGTAAGAAAAATGTTTTTAAAAATATAAAAAAAAATAATAAAAAAAAAACCTACATACACATATTTGGTATTGCCGCATTCAGAATCGCCCGATTTATCAATATAAAAAAAAGAATTAATCCGATTGGTAAACGGTGTAACGAGAAAAAAATTCTTAATGCCAGAATTAAGTTTTTTGGTCGCCACAACATTGAAATAACATGCAATAACGGACGATCATAACATCGGATCTACCCCAAAATGGTATCAACAAAAACTTAAGCTCGGCACGCAAAAAATAAGCCCTCACTCGGCTTAAGATCCCAAAAAATAGAGACGCTACAGGTCTAGGAAAATGGCGCCATTTTTTTATTTTTTATTTTAGCAAATTTTGGATTTTTTTTTCACCACTTAAATAAAAAAGAACCTATACATGTTTGGTATCTACGAACTCATAATGACCTGGAGAATAAGAATGGCCAGTCAGTTTTAGCATTCAGTGAACGTGGTAAAAAAATAAAAAAAAAACATCTGTGGTATTCCACTTTTTTTTGTAATTTCACCGCACTTGGAATTTTTTCCCATTTTCCCGTACATCATATGGTAAAACCAGTAATGTCATTCAAAAGTACAACTCGTCCCGCAAAAAATAAGCCCTCACACAGTCATATTGACCAAAAAATAAAAACGTTATGGCTCTGGGAACAAGGGGAGCAAAAAATGAAAATGGAAAAACGGAAAATCCCAGGGTCCTTAAGGGGTTAAAGCACTTATGCCTTTTCCTTAGGGTCTCTATCTGATGCTGATAGTTGAAGACCCAATCTGCTCCTGCTAGATTGTGGGAGCTTTAAAGAAGTGTTGTTAAAAGACGTCATTGCAGACTTGAGACCCACATCACCTGCTGTCAAAAGACAGTGGACAATTTGGAAAGATTTTATGTGTTTCACTAATATAGTGCACTCAGTGCACCATAAATGTTACTCCAATAGTCTAAAGCACTGTCCCTCTGTTGGTCAGACTGGCTAACACTGCCCCCTCTTCTTTGATTGACAGCCTCTCATCTGGACTTTTCTATCTGCCTATTCAAAGATGTTGCACTGAGCATCTAATTTACATAGCACATTAAATTCATTTAAACACAAAATGCATGATTATTCTTAGGGCAAGTCGCGCTACAAGAAAATGTCATATTTTTAGGAAGCAATTTTACCTTATAGACTTTAAGTACAGTAGAGCACAAGGTACAATTGACCTTGAGTTTCCATTATAGGTTGAAGATCCATTTTCTTTGAAAATACAGTAGCTCTGATATCCCATCTGCATGTCACGCTAGAAAAAAAAAAGATGGTTAAGGATTTATTTTTATTGTCATACCTTAATCCTCCAAATATCTATCAATATTTGAACAACTTTATTTTCTGACTAGTTGGACTGTCATGTGATATACTTGTTTATTGCTAATTTCTATTGATATGAGTGAGATTAAGTGACATTTATTTTACATTTATGACCAGACAGTCTTGCAAGTCATACATTGCCCCCTGAGGCATTGTATCTAAGTTTTGCCAGAAATGTTCCTTAAACTTAGCAAGATATTAAAGGCCAAGTTCACATGTGAGTATGAAAAATTTTCATCCAGAAAAGAAATGATGATTTTTATTTGTATTCCATAATTGCATTATGCATATATTTATTTTTGTATGATCTGTATGACATTAGTTTTTATACATCAGCAGTTAATAAAAATTGCAAGATCAAATACAGTTTCCTATGTTAATAATGGCAATATATCCAGAAAAATTGGATGTAATATGGATGCATTTTTACTGGGAATGGGAACAATGCAATTTTTTTTGTTCAAGGGTCTCCACCAAATTAAATTTGTGTATGTATTCACTATATCTACTTTCTACACTACTTTTTATGTTACTTTTATTCATCAATTATGTATATTTAACTATTAATCATATACTGTTATATCATTATTTATATTTTTTTACTCCAGAAACAAAATGTATTTTCATGAACCTATTATATTTTTCCAGCGAAGCAAAAAAAGAAATGAAGACTTGAAAATGCTATACGATAATACAAGTAATAAAGTACATTTACAACCAAAGGCAAAGCATGCCGTGAAGTGTTACAATAAGGTACGTAATATAGAGGCATTAATCAAAATGTCCTCAAAAAAGACTAATGATATTTCAGTCCAGACAGTATCCTCTTTGGTTATATGTTTCTCTTTCATTGTGTTGTCACTAATAATGTTAAAACAGCTTTCAAGTTAAAGAGTAAACTGAGCAGGTATGACCTGGAGGTCATGGAGCAGATACACATATTTTATAAAAATTACCTTAATAACCAGAGCTCCAATTTCAAGACCAGAACAATACTGTATATATTACGTTATATTCTATGACACGTTCTTCATTGCCTTGAAAGAAACTGGCAATTTCTGCTGTCTTGTTGTATTAGCTTTGAAAATTCATTATCTTAGCATGTCTAGGGTTCAGAGTTCAACGACCAATAGCCAGAGGTGCCATTTTTCTTCGGCTTTGTAGTTGTCTTTAAAGTATCGTTTTGCTCTGTATCTAGTTAGGAAAGCAAATAAGAATGAGGAAGTAAATCTCCGTGGACTGTCACATTTCCTATTACCCTGTTAGCATCAGCTTTAGAAGATGTTTACACACTACATCATGTGGTATGAACATGCCCAAGCACTAGGTGCTTTTCGACAGCTTATTTTATAGTGTAATATATTTATTGAACTCTCAATTATTATATTCTCATTCCACAGATTGGTTTCATACCATTTTTTTTATGGTATTTTTCTTTAAATCCCACACAGCAAATCTCCTTGTATCACTTATAACCATATAGCTGCTCAAAGTGTTTGATTTTTCCTTGTAGCTTAAAGCACCACTCCAGCACTTTTTTGATATCAGGACTGGAGTTGTGCTACTAATCTAAAGTCCCTGACTCTAGTCTTATACTTACTAGCCAATGTCTTCAGCTCTTCCAGGTGCCGTTCCGGTCTCACGTCGCCATTTTGTGACCGAAACTTCTGACACTGGCTGGAAGTCAGAAGTAATGGTCACAAGTTGTAAATGTAATCTGTGAGAGCTTTATTCTGTCCTTCGTTCTGTCTCTCATTAACTTACATTGAGTTATTACTTCCGGATTGCTCCAGGACACACTGAAGTGATCTGGCAGGTCACAAACCGCGAAAACCAACTGGAATGGCACCGATAAAAGATGAAGATGGTGTTTGGTAAGTATGAGATTAGGGGCTGGGAATATAGATTAGTGACATAACTCCAGCCCTGCAATAAAAATAAAAATGCTGGAGTGGTGCTTTACAATAAATGTTTTAGATAAAATGAACTACATTTTCATAATGGAACTGCAAGTATAAATACACTTTTTTTTTACTTTGAAAGGAGTGCTATGAAAAGAGAGAAAAGCTAGTATTCTCTAATAAGCATTATCCGTGTCTTTATGTGATCTGTCTTTTGTGTCTGTCCTGGTTTATTTTTGTTTGTTTGGGGCTGTTTAGATCATGAATGAGCTCTGCATCTGGTGAGCACCTTTGCTTGAAAACCACTAATGACTCATTCAAAGTTGCCATGTGGCCTAGTCATAGTTTCTAATGGCCAGATATAGTTCAACTGTGCTTAAATATCTTTAATAGGTAAACTTTTTCAGAAGTATAGAAAAACGTTGTATGCTGCACTTTTCTATACTTCAAAGAAAAAGATTGCTAAATGCAAGAGTATTTGAACTTCATCTAAGCATTAAAGTCAATGACTCTGCCGAGCGGTACCTTTGAATACCTTTTCTGTGATTTTCAAATGCACTTGCTAGAGTGATGAAATTATGATCAGCCTCTATCAACTTTTGTGGTGTTTGCAAGTCCTTACAATTCATTGCTCTGTTGGAAAACTATAGCTCATGGACGAACTGAAAGTGCAGAAAGCATTGGTGGTTTCAAGTAAATAGAGTATTTTAGCTCCTCCCCAGTAGGAAAAAAGCATAAATTCATTGGAACCTGGAAGGAGTATGGTCTTGACATGGGGGAAAGTAGTGCAGCAATTGGCAAAGTACCATGACACTTACACAGGGATTAAGAGGTTTTAAAACAGTAGTAATAGTGGAGACACGTATTAGTGTGATCAGGGCCAATGTTAGTGCAAAGAAAACACTTTATTTGATAAAGTTCAGTGAGAGCCAGTGAGCTCTTCTGATAATGCAGAATTTTTACATACATTTTTTATCTACAATTTTCAAATTGTACTGAGTTGTGAAAAGGGCAGTCATAAATGTATATCCCAGCAAAAGTATTTTGATGTGGTTAAATAGAAGGCATTAATACAAAATCCAAGAAAAATTTGGCCCTTGCACCCATCTGGCCCTGTATTGCAGTGACAGTGGACTTTGTGGCCACTGCAAACAGTTCTGTAGATGCTTTTAAAGGGTAAAGGGGTGACAATGTAAATTTAGCTGTTAGGTTATTTCCCTGAAACTTCTTGTGATATTTAAAGATTATATAGGTCCTGAAAGAAGGTGACATCGATGTTGTGTCATGGCATTGCTGTTGCAGCTCAGGAGGGTTGGGAGCAGTCTCTTTAAGTGGAGTTGTGTGGAGAAGAACCAGGGTCCGCAAAGCCTGGTGGTGGGATTCAGGTAGCACCTCAGTACAGAGAGATGGTGGAACTGACTAATCCCAGAATCAATGGATTCCACCATGGGCAGACACAACTCCTACTTCACCTACCCTGCCTGGAATACTGTTCCGCATTCTGGTGATCAGCCTCAGGAATGCCAAGTGACTGTGAATGGTGCCCAAGTGATGGGATTTCAAGACTCAGGGAGTTTGATGATCCTGGAAAGGGCCATACTTCTGCATGCACTTGTCCTTGGGAAGGGGGTGTGGGTAAGGTATATCCATGGCACGTTCCCTGAATTTTTCCAACAAGATGGTACACCACCACATTATGGGTGTCAGGACCGAGCATTCCTACATTAACAGTTTCCTGAAAAGTGAATTGGTCATCGTGGGCCAGTTGAATTGCCACCAAGGTCTCCTGATCTGACCCCCTTAGACTTTTATCTTTGGGGTCATCTGAAGGCAATTGTCTATGCTGTGAAGATGCGAGATGTGCAGCATCTGAAACAATGAATACTGGAAACCTGTGCTAGAATTTCTTCTGCGGTGTTGCTATCAGTGTGTCAAGAGTGGGAGAAGAGGGTTGCATTGACAATCCAACACAATGGGAAGCACTTTGAACACATTTTATAAGTGGTTATAAACTTGTAAATAACTCATGAAAGAATAAAGTTACGTTAAAACCAAGCACACCGTTGTTTTTCTTATGAAAGTATAAGTTTGATGTGTCACATGACCCTCTTCCCATTGAAAAAAAAAAAAAGTTGGATCCAAAATGGCTGACTTCAAAATGACCGCCATGGTCACCACCCATCTGGAAAAGTTTTCCCCCTCCCATATACTAATGTGCCACAAACAGGAAGTTGATAACACCAACCATTGCCATTTTATTTAGGCGTATCCATATAAATGGTCCACCCTTTACATACATACACGTACACACATTATATATATATATATATCTATTTATATAAATTTATATATATATATATATATATATACAGTACAGACCAAAAGTTTGGACACACCTTCTCATTTAAAGATTTTTCTGTATTTTCATGACTATGAAAATTGTACATTCACACTGAAGGCATCAAAACTAGGAATTAACACATATGGAATTATATACTTAACAAAAAAGTGTGAAACAACTTAAAATATGTCTTATATTCTAGGTTCTTCAAAGTAGCCACCTTTTGCTTTGATGACTGCTTTGCACACTCTTGGCATACTCTTGATGAGCTTCAAGAGGTAGTGGTCTTCCAACAATCTTGAAGGAGTTCCCAGAGATGCTTAGCACTTGTTGACCCTTTTGCCTTCACTCTGCGGTCCAGTTCACCCCAAACCATCTCGATTGGGTTCAGGTCTGGTGACTGTGGAGGCCAGATCATCTGACGTAGCACCCCATCACTCTCCTTCTTGGTCAAATAGCCCTTACACAGCCTGGAGGTGTGTTTAGGGTCATTGTCCTGTTGAAAAATAAATGATGGTCCAACTAAACGCAAACCGGATGGAATAGCATGCCGCTGCAAGATGCTGTGGTAGCCATGCTGGTTCAGTATGCCTTCAATTTTGAATAAATCCCCAACAGTGTCACCAGCAAAGCACCCCCACACCATCACACCTCCTTCTCCATGCTTCACGGTGGGAACCAGGCATGTAGAGTCCATCCGTTCACCTTTTCTGCATCGCACAAAGACACGGTGGTTGAAACCAAAGATCTCAAATTTGGACTCATCGGACCAAAGCACAGATTTCCACTGGTCTAATGTCCATTCCTTGTGTTCTTTAGCCCAAACAAGTCTCTTTTGCTTGTTGCCTGTCCTTAGCAGTGGTTTCCTAGCAGCTATTTACAATGAAGGCATGCTGCACAAAGTCTCCTCTTAACAGTTGTTGTAGAGATGTGTCTGCTGCTAGAACTCTGTGTGTCATTTACCTGGTCTCTAATCTGAGCTGCTGTTAACCTGTGATTTCTGAGGCTGGTGACTTGGATAAACTTATCCTCAGAAGCAGAGGTGACTCTTGGTCTTACTTTCCTGTAATGGTCCTCATGTGAGCCAGTTTCTTTGTAGCACTTGATGGTTTTTGCAACTGCATTTGGGGACACATTCAAAGTTTGCCCAATTTTTCGGACCGATTGACCTTCATTTCTTAAAGTAATAATGACCACTCGTTTTTCTTTACTTAGCTGCTTTTTTCTTGCCATAATACAAATTCTAACAGTCTATTCAGTAGGACTATCAGCTGTGTATCCACCAGACTTCTGCACAACACAACTGATGGTCCCAACCCCATTTATAAGGCAATAAATCCCACTTATTAAACCTGACAGGGCACACCTGTGAAGTGAAAACCATTTCCGGTGACTGCCTCTTGAAGCTCATCAAGAGAATGCCAAGAGTGTGCAAAGCAGTCATCAAAGCAAAAGGTGGCTACTTTGAAGAACCTAGAATATAAGACATATTTTCAGTTGTTTCACACTTTTTTGTTAAGTATATAATTCCACATGTGTTAATTCATAGTATTGATGCCTTCAGTGTGAATCTACAATTCTCAAAGTCATGAAAATACAGAAAAATCTTTAAATGAGAAGGTGTGTCCAAACTTTTGGTCTGTACTGTATATATATATATATATATATATATATATATATACATATATATATATATATATATATATATATATATATACACAGTGGGTACGGAAAGAACTCAGACCCCTTTGAATTTTTCAATCTTTGTTTCATTGCATCCATTTGGTAAATTCTTTGCAAATTTAGCAAAAAAGAAAAACTGAGATATCACATGGTCATAAGTATTCAGACCCTTTGCCCAGACACTCATATTTAAGTCACATGCTGTCCATTTCCTTGTGATCCTTCTTGAGATGGTTCTACTCCTTCATTGGAGTCCAGCTGTGTTTAATTAAACTGATAGGACTTGATTTGGAAAGGCACACACGTCTATATAAGACCTCACAGCTCACAGTGCATGTCAGACCAAATGAGAATCATGAGCTCAAAGGAACTGCCCAAGGAGCTCGGAGACAGAATTGTGGGAAGGCACAGATCTGGCCAAGGTTGCAAAAGAATTTCTGCAGTACTCAAGGTTCCTAAGAGCACAATGGCCTCCATAATCCTTAAATGGAAGAAGTTTGGGACCACCAGAAGTCTTCCAAGACCTGGCCGTCCAGCCAAACTAAGCAATCGTGGGAGAAGAGCCTTGGTGAGAGAGGTAAAGAAGAACCCCAAGATCACTGTGGCTGAGCTCCAGAGATGCAGTAGGGAGATGGGAGAAAGTACCACAAAGTCAACTATCACTGCAGCCCTCCACCAGTCGGGCCTTTATGGCAGAGTGGCCTGATGGAAGCCTCTCCTCAGTGCAAGACATATGAAAGCCTGCATAAAGTTTGCTCAAAAACACATGAAGGACTCCCAGACTATGAGAAATAAGATTCTCTGGTCTGATGAGATGAAGATAGAACTTTCTAGTGATAATTCTAAACGGTATGTGTGCAGAAAACCAGGCACTGCTCATTACCTGCCCAATACAATCCCAACAGTGAAACATGGTGGTGGCAGCATCATGCTATGGAGGTGTTTTTCAGCTGCAGGGACAGGACGACTGGTTGTAATTGAAGGAAACATGAATGCGGCCAAGTACAGAGATATCCTGGATGAAAACCTCTTCCAGAGTGCACTGGACCTTAGACTTGGCCGAAGGTTCACCTTTCAACAAGACAATGATCCTAAGCACACAGCTATAATAACAAAGGAGTGGCTTCAGAACAACTCTGTGACCATTCTTGACTGACCCAGCCAGAGCCCTGACCTAAACCTAATTGAATATCTCTGGAGAGACCTGAAAATGGCTGTCCACCAACGTTCCCCATGCAACCTGACAGAACTGGAGAGGATCTGCAAGGAAGAATGGCAGAGGATCCCCAAATCCAGGTGTGAAAAACTTGTTGCATCATTCCCAAGAAGACTCCAGGCTGTACTTACTCAAAAGGGTGCTTCTACTCAATACTGAGCAAAGGGTCTGAATACTTATGACTAGTGTTGAGCGATACCTTCCGATATCAGGAAATATCGTATCGGATTGGATCGGACCGATACCCAAAAAGTATCGGATATCGCCGATTCCGATACCGGAAACCAATGCAAGTCAATGGGACACAAATATCGGAATGAAAATAAACCCTTTCTTTCCTTGTAGGTTAATTCTACATGAAGTAAAACAACTAAGAATAATGTAGAATGTATTACGCGAAAAGCCGGCAATTCATCAGCGGCATACACCGGTACCCGACAATTTACAACAGAAAGAATAGAGCTTCACACATAGATTAGATAGATAGAAACATGTCAGTCACATATATATGAAGTACAGTGACAGTGTTGCTTACTGTACTTGTCATTTAGTGTAAAGGATTTATTTAAAAAAATAATTGTGTTTTCATGCACTGTCTCTTTAAAAAAGCCGGCCGGCAATTCAGCATCTGTACCCGACAATTTATAACAGACAGAATAGAGCTTCACACATAGATTAGATAGATAGAAACATGTCAGTCACATATATATGAAGTACAGTGACAGTGTTGATTACTGTACTTGTCATTTAGTGTTAAAATAAAGGATTTATTTAAAAAAAAATTGGCGTGTGTTTCCCCTTAATTTTAGTCTCTAGCGGAGGTTAAGCAGACGGCTGGGGCAGATGTTTGAAGCCTGGGAAGGGGGTAATACCCACGGAGCTTCCCAGGCTACTAATATGAGCCCCCAGCTGAATACCTAGCCTTTACTAGCTATTAAAATGGGGGACCCCCTCAAAAAAATGACGTGGGGTCCCCCCTAATTTAATAGCTAGCAAAGGCTAGGCAGACAGCTGGGGGCTGATATTAATAGCCCAGGAAGGGTGCCATGAATATTGGCCCCCTCCCAGGCTAGAAACACCAGCCGTCAGCCGCCCCAGAAATGGTGTATCCATAGGATGCGCCAATTCTGGCACTTAGCCTCGCTCTTCCCACTGCCCTGTAGCTGTGGCAGTGGGGTAATAGGGTTGGGGTTGATGTCAGCTTATAATGCCAGCTGACATCAAGCCCAGGTTAGTAATGGAGAGGCGTCTATAAGACACCCCATTACTAACCCCATAGTCAAAGTTAAAAAAAAAAACACAAACACCCAGAATAAAGTCCTTTCATTGAAATAAAAACACAATTCTTTATTGTTCTAAATTAAACTCTACTTACCATCACGCCCATTCCAGCTGAAGCCAACGATTTACTGCAATAAAAGAAAAATAATAAAGCAACCTCATCCTTACCTTTCCATGGTTCCCAGGACAGCTTCAGCTCTGCTACATCGAGATGACAGGCTGGACCGCAGCAGAACGCTGCCATCCAGCCTGTCATCCCGCAGACCCTGAGAAGCGCAGGCATGCTTGCGCTCCTCACTGTCTCTCTGTGACGGCATCCAGATGAGCCGAGGTCATGTCCAATGAACTCAGCTCACCTCATGCACGTCACTGACAGCGTGGGAAAATTCTCACGCTGAAGCGGTGAGTGCAGGAGAATTCTCCCACGCTGTCAGTGACGTGCATAAGGTGAGCTCATGTCCAATGAACTCAGCTCACCTCCTGCACGTCACTGACAGCGTGGGAGAATTCTCCTGCACTCAGCGCTTCAGCGTGAGAATTCTCCCACGCTGAAGCGCTGAGTGCAGGAGAATTTTCCCACGCTGTCAGTGACGTGCATAAGGTGAGCTCATGTCCAATGAACTCAGCTCACCTCCTGCACGTCACTGACAGCGTGGGAGAATTCTCCTGCACTCAGCGCTTCAGTGTGAGAATTCTCCCACGCTGAAGCGCTGAGTGCAGGAGAATTTTCCCACGCTGTCAGTGACGTGCATGAGGTGAGCTGAGTTCATTGGACATGACCTCACCTCATTCACGTCACTGACAGCGTGGGAAAATTCTCACGCTGAAGCGCTGAGTGCAGGAGAATTTTCCCACGCTGTCAGTGACGTGCATGAGGTGAGCCGCTGGGATGGCATTCTGATGACAGGCTGGATCGCAGCTGAGCGCTGCCATCCAGCTTGTCATACTTCAGAGACACTGCAGAGCGCAGGCATTATGGAAACTTCCGATTCCGGTATTCGATATTGTAAAAGTATCGGAATTAAGTATCGGAATTCCGATACCGCGAATATCGGCCGATACCCGATATTTCAGTATCGGAATGCTCAACACTACTTATGACCATGTGATATTTCAGTTTTTCTTCTTTAATAAATTTGCAAACATTTCTACAGTTCTGTTTATTTTCAGTAAAGATGGGGTGCAGAGTGTACTTTATTGAGAAAAAAAAATACTTTTTAGAATTTACCAAATGGCTGCAATGAAACAAAGAGTGAAAAATGTAAAGGGGTCTGAATGCTTTCCGTACCCACTGTATACACACACGTATACATACATACAAACATGTGGAAGCAGGCACATGCTGGCAGTAAAAGTTCAGGTGTGCACATCTGAAAGAAGCAATTACTTAAAAATGACCTGTTACCAAGACATAAGTTGACAGTTTTGCTCTTATTTTGTATCCGCTACTCCCCTGAGTATTACATTTTTTTGTTTGTTTTTTAAAATCTGCCATTCTTTTTCAGAGATATTTGACTTTTTAGTTAGGATATTTACTGCTATTTTTGTTGTCTTTGCCAAGGTAGTGTTGCTCACAGGATTCTCTGGGGGCATGTCTTAATTCTGCTCTGCATTACTACCCTGTGAGACACGCTGCCCCTTTGGTAAAGATCATAATACTTGCTCTAAAGAAAAAGACCCCTATCTCTGGAGCAGAATGGCAGATTTAAAAAAAAAAGGAATAAAGGAGAATACTCAGAGAAGCACCAGGAATAAAATAAGATCAGTAACAGACCACTTTTAAACTGGTAACAGATTCACTTTCAATAGGCTTACTTCAGCAAAGCAGAAAATAAAGTCTTGAATTCAGACTATATCACTTATAATTAAAAAATGTGTCTCTCCAAACTTGGCAGGTTCAGTTATAAAATAGTCTGTCAATTTCCACAGTGATATCTCTAGACCTTTTAGTACTAAGTTAAACTTTTAATCAGTCCAGCAGACAAAGAGAACACTGCTCTCTCGTAGCTTGCTTTTATACAAACATGCTTAGTCCCACCTGAGGCTTCTGGTTTGGTAGACAACACATGGTATGGAGTATGGGAGTCACTTTCCCACACAGACTCTTCAGTCTCTCTTAAACTATGGACCCAAAGTCCGGTTAAATAAACTTCTCCAAGGATTACATAATTAGTGATGAGCGAGCACTAAAATGCTCGGATACTCACTGCTCAGGTCGAGCAAATTGGAATGCTTGAGTGCTCGGTCCGAGTAACAAGCCCAATGTAAGCCTATGGGAAACTCGAGCATTTTTCCGGCGGCTAGACCCGGCGGCCTGCAGAGGGCCTAAAAATTGCCCAAATCGATGGGAACAGTGCTCAAATGAAATGGGAACAGCATAGGGAAGACCCCTGGAAGCATTTCTGACTCCCAGGTCAATGCTGTCAACAACATTGTCAGGTATTACGCCACTTTTACGGACAATAAAACATACAAAAAGGAAACCAAAATGGATTTTCCTGGGAAAAATGTTAAGGAACATCCTTTCCAGGGAAATGATTTGTATATATGGCAAAATAAATATACAAAAACAAAAATGCTCCTCCACATCTTGGGCAATGTTCACACGTCGCGTTTTTGATGCGTTTTTGCACTTTTGCATTGCTTTCAATGGTAAAAAATGCATTCACCAGGAAATGTAATTTTAACATTTTACTACCTTGTCTGGCAATGTGGTGTGTGAGACAACATGAGACACATCCTGTTTCATTTATGAAGGAGGGACTCTGAAAGTCACAAACACTATTGTTATAGTGCCATCAGGCGGCCCTTACTATTCTTAAAGGGCCAGCAGTCGGCTATGCTTTGTTGTTCCCAATATTAAAAAGTGGGTCTCCTATACTGTTATTGCATACGCAGTGACTGCAAGGGCTGACAAAAATTTGGACGCACCCCAATACCCCTTTGAAGAGACATAAAGGAGGGTCTCAGAAAAAAAAATGTTCCCATTAAAGGAGGGGGTCTCCTATAGTGGTAATGCCCTTGCAGTGACTGCAAGAGCTGCCAAAATTTGGAAAAAAAACAATACCAATTTAAAGACACATAGACCTGGGCCACAGTAATGGCATGTTCCCATTAGAAAAGAGTGGGTCTCTCATACTGTTATTGCTTATGCAGTGACTGTAACGGCTGCCAAAAATTTGGAGGAACTCCAATGTCCCTTGCAAGAGATGTAGAGGTTGGAGGGCCTCCTGAAAACATTGTTCCCATTATTAGGAAGTGGGTCTCCCATACTGTTTACCTATGCAGTGAATGCAACAGCTGCCAAAATTTGGAGGAACTCCAATGTCCCTTGCAAGAGATGGAGAGGATGGAGGGTGTTACGGATCTGGGTGGTGGAACCTCTGTGCTGTGATACAAGTAGGAACCAGAGGGGCGTAACTAAGTGCCTACCACAACCGACCCTGGCCACACGGTGGCTTAGTCGACTCTGTGAACCAAGGAGGGACCGGTAACGTGAACCAGGTGCTACTCTGGGACCGACATTGTGTGAGAGCAGGCGACTCCAACAGGACTGATGGCCAAAGCCGACAAGCACAGCAGACGAGCATGGTTGGTAGACAGGCAGGTGATGCGGGTAGATAGACAGGCAGGTGGATACGGCTGATAGACAGGCCGGCGGGCATGGCTGCTAGACGGGCAGGCGGGCACAGCTGACAGACAGGCCCTTTAAGAGGGAGGGAGTGCACACGTGCGTGCTCTAACTACAGTGCCTGGAGAACTGCGCGTGGTGCGCGCACCCTGGGCAGATGCAGCAGGGGTGCCGGAGGATGCTGGATCGGGACCGCAGCGGTGAGGGGATCGGCATCTCTGCCCACCAGGAGGCAGAGACGCCGACGCTACAGTACCCCCAGTTTACGCTCCCTCTTCTTTAAGTCTGCAAGAAATTTTTCTAGAAGACGAGGAGCATGAATGTTCTCCCTTCCGCAGTCCGGTCTCAGAGATGATCTACCTTAAAAATGGTAGGGAGGTCTGCTCAAAAAGCCATTTTTCGTACTTTGCATACAGGCGATTCTTCCAGAGCCTCAGCAGTACCTGATGAACATCCCTCCGATGAGACGGCAGATCAGGGAGAACACCAAGATATCGTCCAGGTACACCACCATGCAGGAATACAGGAGATTTCAGAAGATGTCGTTCACTAACTCCTGGAAGACAGCTGGAACATTACAGAGACCAAAGGGCATCACGCGGTACTCGTAGTGATCATCCCGAGTGTTGAATGCCGTCTTCCACTCATCTCCCTGGCGAATCTGGACCAGATTGTACGCCCCACGAAGATCGAGCTTAGTGAAGATCTTTGCGCCTTTTAGGCTGTCAAACAGCTCCGAGATAAGAGGCAGGGGGTACTTATTTTTGATGGTAATCTGGTTTAGGCCCCTATAATCAATACATGGACGAAGAGACCTGTCTTTCTTTTTGACGAAGAAGAATCCTGTTTCAGCCGGAGAGGTGGATTTCTGGATAAATCCCCTAGCAAGATTCTCTTCTATTTACTCAGACATAGCACGGGTCTTGGCCAGCGACAAGGGGTAGATTAGCCCGCAAGGAGGTGAAGCACCAGGTATTAGGTCAATGGGGCAATCATATGGCCTATGAGGTGGTAGTGTCTCTTCCTCCTTTTTATCAAAGACGTCCGCTTGTGACCAGTAGGGTGCCGGCAGGCCAGGTAGGTTAGCTGAAGTAGACGGAGGTCGAGCAGGACGAACTGGAACCAGACTGGACATATGACATTCCTGACCCCAGCAAAGCACCTCACCTGAGCTCCAATTCAGGACAGGCTCATGTCTCTGTAACCAAGGCAGACCAAGCAAGAGGGGATGAGAGAGACCGGACAGGACGTAGAAGGAGAACCTCTCTGAATGTAGCATTCCCACCTGAAGAGTTGCAGGCTCAGTGACAAACCAGATGGTCTCAGAGAGAAGCTTTCCATCCACAGAGGAAACCACTTAAGGATCAGCCAGATGTATGGTAGGAATCTAATATCGCTCCACAACTGCTTGTTGAATGAGGTTCCCAGCGGCTCCAGAATCCAGTTAGGCAATCTCGAAGAAGCGGGTCTTATCACTGGTAACCAGTATGGACAGAATAAAGGGCGGAGATGAAGCGCTTTTACCTAGGATGACCTCCCCGAGCGGTCCTAGACACTGGAGTTTCCTGGTCTCACCAGACAGGAGCGGATTAGGTGCTCTATACTGCTACAGTAAAAGCAACTCCTCTCGGCGCGGCGGGCCTCTTGGCGAGACTTGACCATCTTAACTTGGTCTATTTGCATAGACTCTGGAGAAGACATTGGAGGGGATGCTGCTTGCGAGACTGACGTTTGGAAGGTTGGTGCGAGGTGCAGGGATCTTCTCTCACTTGTCGCCTCCTTAGAATGCTCTTGAAAATGGATGTCGATCCATGTAGCTAATGACACCAGGTCGTCCAGAGAGGGAGGTATGTCACGACCGGCTAGCTCATCCTTGATCCGTCCGGAAAGGCCCTTCCAAAAGGTGAACACCAGAGCCACATTGTTCCAAGCAAGTTCAGATGCGAGGGTGCGAAAACGCATGGCATACTGTCCCACAGAGAGACTCCCTTGGCAGAGTCGGAGAAGAGAGGAGGCAGTAGAAGATTTTCATCCGGGCTCATCGAACACCTTCCGGAAAGCTGCGAGGAAATCCTGGAGGTCGGACATCAGAGGATCCCCTCTCTCCCACAGAGGGTTAAGCAACGCCAATGCTTCTCCGGTGAGATGAGACATGATGAATGCCACCTTGGCCCGGTCGGAGATGAACTGGTGTGCCAGGAGCTCAAAGTGCAGCGTGCACTGATTAATGAAGCCCCGACATAGAGCAGGGTCACCACCAAAACGTGGAGGAGCAGATATCCGGGGTCCTAAGCCAGATGCCACAGCGCCACTGGGTTGAGGTGCCGCCGAGGCAGGTGCCGCTTGGTTAGAGGCAGACACAGTCGGGGTGGACAGCGCATCCAAGCGGGAGTTGACTGTCCGCAGATAGGACAGGATAGTATCCTGTTGGGATCTCTGACGAGAGACCTCTTGGTACAGGTCTGAAAGCGAAGGAGCCTGGGAGCCAACAGATTCCATGGCCTGGGCAAACTGTTACAGATCCGGGTGGTGGAACCTCTGTGCTCCCATACAAGGAGGGAACAGAGGGGCGTAACTAAGTGCCTACCCTAGCCGACCTTGGCCACACATTGGCTTATTCAACTTTGTGAACCAAGGAGGGACCAGGAAGGTGAACCAGGTTCCACTCTGAGACCGACCTTGTGTGAGAGCCGGCGACTCCCACGGGAGTGATGGCCGAAGCCGACAGGCACAGCAGATGAGCACGGCTGGTAGACAGGCAGGTTATGCGGGTAGATAGACAGGCAGGTGGATACGGCTGATAGACATGCAGGCGGGCACGGTTGCTAGACGGGCAGGCGGGTACGGCTGATAGACAGGCTGGCGAGCACTGGAACCTGAGGGCTGGAGAGAGTGTTAGCACACAAACAACAACCTTGTACAGGCACCTCCATTTTGGAGGAGGTGCCTTATATAAGGGCAGTCTTCCGGCCATTGGCTGGGGACTCTTTAGGATGGCGCACGTGGCCCCTTTAAGAGGGAGGGAGCACATGCACACGTGCCCTAAGTACAGTTCCCGGAGAACTGCGCGTGGTGCGCGCACCACGGGCAAATGTAGCAGGGGAGCAGGAGCATGCCGGACCAGGACCAAGGCAGTGAGGGGATCGGCGTCTCTGCCCGGCAGGAGGCAGAGACGCCGACGCTACAGACGGCTTCCTGAAAACAATGTTCCCATTATTAGGAAGTGGGTCTCCCATACTGTTTGCCTATGCAGTAAATGCAACAGCTGCCAAAAATTTGGAGGAACTTCAATGTCCCTTGCAAGATATGTAGAGTTCGGAGGGACTCCTGAAAACAATGTTCCCATTATTAGGAAGTGGGTCTCCCATACTGTTTGCCTATGCAGTGAATGCAACAGCTGTCAAAAATTTGGAGTAATTCCAATGTCCCTTGCAAGAGATGTAGAGGTCGGAGGGCCTCCTGAAAACAATGTTCCCATTATTAGGAAGTGGGTCTCCCATACTGTTTACATATGCAGTGAATGCAACGACTGCAAAAAAATTGGAGGAACTCCAATGCCCCTTGCAAGAGACATAGATATGATGATATGGATGATATTGTGGTGATATGGTGGTGGAGGATAAGGATGAGGAGAAGGAGGAGGACAAGAGAAAATAGACAAAATCAGGAATCTTATACCCATTTCTGGATGTGAAGACATATGTGCATGAGATTAGAGTTAGACCTCCCAAACAAAAGACACTGGATTTGAGTTTATGCTACTCTGTTATCATTCAGTGGTGTTGAGAAGTCTGGCCCAATCCAGCCCTTGCTCATTTTTATAAGAGTCAGCCTGTCAGCATTTTCAGTTGACAGGCCGATGCGCGTATTGGTTATAATTCCACCAGCGGCACTAAAAACCTGCTCTGACAAAACGCTAGCGGCAGGGAAGGCCAGTACCTCCAAGGCGTAGAGAGCCAGTTTATGCCACGTGTCCAGCTTGGATACCTAATAATTATAAGGCACAGAGGAATCACAGAGGATGTTAGTATGGTCAGCAAGGTACTCCCTCGCCATCTTCCGAAACTTTTCCCTCCTTGTGAGAGTACCCCGGGCCTCAGGGCCTGTGCGATGGGAGGAGGGTCTGAGAAAACTGTCCCAGAAACTTGACAGTGTTCCCCGGCCTCTGCTGGATTGCATTTGTGTCTCTTTTGCTTGTACTCCTTGGCTGTCCAACGATCTGTGACCTCTGCCGCCAGCGATTTCAAATGGGAATTTTTTTAATACTACCACAACAAGGGCCTTCTCATGTGGGTCTAGAAGTGTCACCAATCAGTAGTGACTGACACCCAAAATTTTGAGAACGCGAGGGTCACGGGAAAGGCAGCGTAACATAATCTCAGCCATGTATTCCAGACTGGAAAGAGGCAAGACTTCCTCTCCAAGAGGACGACTGACCATGCTCTCCTCCTCCTCCTCCTCCCTGTCCTCAGGCCATCCACGCTGAACAGACTGTATGACAGTTGTGCAGGTAGTAATGTCCATAGCGCAGGAAACTAGCTCCTTTTCTTCCTCCTCCTCTTCCTCATTGTCACCCAATCCACGCTGGGATGAGATGAGGTTGGGCTGTGTGGAATCACCCTGTATGGTTCCTTGCTCCATCTCATCGTGCTCCACCTGCAAGGCATACTCTTTGATTGTGAGCAGAGAGGGTTTCAAAAGAGAGAAGCAGGATGGTGATGTTAATTATGGCATCATTGCCTCTCACCATCTTGGTGGACTCCTCAAAAGTTTTGGAGTATGGTACAGATGTCTGACATCCATGTCCACTCCTGAGGTCTTATGTGTGGAGTCTGACGTGAAAACTGACGGCTGTGTTGATGCTGGTAATCAACAACTGCCCTCTTCTGCTCACAAATCCTTTCCAACATCTGCAATGTAAAGTTCCAATGCATGGGAACATCGCACACTAGTCGGTGAGCTGGAAGCTGCAAACGCTGCTGAAGCATGGCAAGGACGGCAGAAGCTTTAGCTGATTTTCTAAAATGGGCACACACGTACTTTGACAAGCAGATGTGACAGATCTGGGTAGGTTTTGAGAAACCCCTGAACCACGAGGTTCAGCACATGGGCCAGAGATGGTAGATGTGTGAGCTCGCCTTGCTTCAGAGCCGCCACCAGGTTCTGGCCATTGTCACACATGACCATGCCTGGCTGTAGGTTGAGCAGTGTCAGCCACAGATCTTCCTGCTCTTTCAGAGCTGTCCACAACTCTTCAGCGGTGTGCAGTTTGTCACCTAAGCATATTAGCTTCAGCACAGCCTGTAGCCGCTTGGACGAAGGCAGTGCTGCAGTGCTTCCAGCTTCTGACTGATGTGGTCATTTCAGAGATGGAGGCTGAAGTGGAGGAGGAGGTGCAGGAGCTGTAGAATGTGGGGCAAACCCTGATAGACCCAGAGCCCGCAATCCTTTGTGTCGGGAGGACATGTTCTATCCCAAGGTCTGACTGGGTCCCGGCTTCCACTATATTATCCCAGTATGCCATCAGCAAGATGTACAGTACTTGCCCACAAGCACCTGTCCACGTGTCTGTGGTTAGGTGGACTGTGTTGAGGGCACGGCTAAGTTGTGGGACACGTGCTTGTGTAATGCGGGGATGGCACACTGGGAGAAATTGTGGCGGCTGTAAACCGAGTACCGTGGGACGGCCACCGCATTCGGGTTGCGGAAAGCTTCCATCTCCACGAACCTAAAGGGCAACATTTTGAATGCAAGCAGTTGCAAAATGCATGAATTTAGTAGTGTGGCCAGTGGGGTGTTGGCTGCATATTTGCGCTTGTATTTAGTGTTGAGCCACCCCCGTAGTGTTCGAGTTCGGTTCGGTTCGTCGAACACCCGTGTGTTCGCCGAACTGTTCGTCGAACTGTTCGTCGAACACCTTCGAACACCGTTAAAACCAATGGCAGGCAAACAAAAACACATAGAAACACATAGAAAACACCTTCAAAGGTGTCCAAAAGCTGACAAACTGCTCAGAAGACACAACTAACACATGGAAAAGTGACAAGTACATATAGTCATGCGAAAAGAAAAGAGGTGGAGGAGTAAAAGGAGGGGGAGACACAGATATAGGCATGTCATGCCCTTCTAAAATCCAAAAAGTGAGAAGCCGACACGTTCAGTCCGCTCCTGCCCGTGCCACCTCCGCGTCGCCGGGTTTGTGCCAGAGCCGCGGTGAACCCTGACGGCCAGCCCCCCTCTCCCAATACTGGTGCCTGTCCGCTGGTGGGTCGAGCGAGCCCCCCTGTGGTGGAGGCAGCTCTAAGCTTTTTAATTTAAATTGTCTCTCTAATTTGAATGAATACACTTTAAATCCATTTACAAGGATCTATTGGAGGGCAAGTCTCATGCCAGCAGCCGCGTAATTCCAGCTCCAGTAGCGTCCACTAAAGCTGCTGCAGTTAAAAAGCTTTTATAAGGATCGAGCTCGGCTGTCCACCGCAAGGCATCCTACTGCCAGTCCCAGCCCCTATGCCTTGGGGTGCCTCCTGATGCTCTTCACTGAGTATCCCGTGGTCCCGAAGCATTTCCTTTGAAAAAATTAAGTGTCCAAACTACAGGTGGTGTAGCTTGCTTAACAGCCGGGATAATCCGCTGACTAGCAGACACTGCTACTAGGCACAAAGTATTTCCTGGGCTAGATGCAGTTAAAAATTTGTAATTAGATACTCTTGTTGGATGCTGAGAAAGCATTCCATAGAGTCTCCTGGCACTCCATATATGATTCTCTTAAAAAGCTTGGGGTAGGGGTCTAGGGGACCCTTTTATAGCCAAAATCACGGCCCTGTATCGCAATACGTCACCTAGGCTGAAGATAAATGGAACTGTAGCACCCTGAGGGCTCGGTTGCTACAGAGGTATTGCACCTCACCCAGAGGTGTGATATCTCACTCTCAGGTAAGGATGTAGTGTGGATCAGGACCGACACCTGCATGCATTACACCACATTGCCGTGGGGCAGGGCGACCAATATGCCCCTGAGATGGGCACGACAGTCCCTGTCCCTGGCTGGAGTGGGGGGAGGGAACACTGAGGAAGGGGAACCCTGTAGTGCAGGAGCAGGGAGGAAGCAGTTCCTGGGTGCATTGAGAAGGGAGTATAAAAGGTGGGCACCATCTTAGTTCAGTGCAGAGAAGTCTGAGCAGAAGTGGCAGGGAGCAGGGGCTCTGCATGAGCTCTGCTCCGGAGGTGGGCCTAGTAACAGAGGCCCAGGCCTGGAAGAGGAAGAAGGAAGGAAGAGGAGCGGAGAAGGCTCCAGGAACGAGGAACGAAAGGATCCCAGGGGTGCGGACGGGCGAGTCGCCACCGCACGCCCGAATCCACCTGCGTGGAGGGGTCAGGCCAAAGGGGGAGACCGGTCCCAGAAACTAGTGGAGGCAGGAAACGACCCTCAGCTAGAAACAGGAGGCTGTGACATTTTATGTGGCGCAGCCCCTCGCTACACCCGCTAGGAAGGCACCACATAGGGTCAGGGAAACTGGCGCCAAGTTTACCAAGAGGAGGCCCGAGGCAGCCGGACAGAAGGGTTGGTAAGAAAGGCCAGACAAAGGACACACAAAGGGGGTCCTGTGAAGCGCTCCAAAGTTATCTGGGAGTTGTCTGAGCCCCTCACCTGTTGAGCACAGTACGACGTGGGCAGCCGTTACCTGCAGACGTGGTCTGGATAATAAGAACTGTGAGTAAAGGCCCTGGACTGCATCACTGACTCCGTGTCGTTACTGCTGCTGCCCTGCACCATCACCCCCATCCTCCGCATACACTGCCCTGAGGCTATACTCCTCCCGTGGGGAGTTATGCTACGCTCTGCTGCACCCACAACACCAGCCTCAGCGGTCTGCCCTGGAGCGGCGGTTCACTCTGACCGCAATCCACGAGTGGCGTAGTCGGACATTTAAACATCAAAACCACATAAATAATTCCGCCACTGGTTTGACCGCCCTGAGCCACGGAACCGGGTCGCCGCCACGGAGACTACAACCACCAGCATCCACCAAAAAGGGTCCGGCTCCGGGTGTCCCAAGGCCCAGGGGGCGCGTCAGAACATTTTCATCACCTTTCACAATCACCAATGGGACAAGGCAGGGATGTTCTCTGTCCCCTCTCTTATACATCCTAGTGACGGAGCACCTGCTCTCATCAATTCGCCATAACCCCAAAATTAGGTGGATTGAGGTGGGAGGCACCGAGTCCAAGTGCTCTCTATTTGCTGATGATGTCCTAGTATATATCACTCAATCACATATATCCATCCATGCTGTTATGGCTGAAATAGATCACTTTGTTACATGGTCAAATTTTAAAATCAATGCAGCGAAGTCTGAGGCCCTCGATGTCTCCCTCCCCAAATCCATATAGGATTCCATCCAGTCCAACTTTCCCTTTGCCTGGCCCTCACAGGGTATCAAATACTTAGGAATTCCTATTCATAGAGACCTCTCCCATCTATGTTATCTTAATTTTGGGCCCTTTATTGAACAACTCCATACAGACCACGGTTGGCAAGTTAGAACTGTAAGATTCACTACGTGAACCACTGGTGTTTTGTGGAAAAGCACATGTACACTGTGTTCCAAATTATTATGCAAAAAGTGTTTAGGAGTGATAAGGGAAGAATTTGTTTGTTTGTCAGTTAAACTCATTGATGGTGATGTGTGTCAGGGCTCTTTATATCACTGTAAGCAATTGCAGACACCTGTGCTAATTAGTTTGGCAGGTGTGTCCAATGAAAGGCAAGACTACTTAAGAAGGCTGTCTCACATTATTAAGCAGCCTACATTTTCTGCCAAAATGGGAAAGAAAAAGGATGTGTCGGCTGCTGAGAAGCAACAAATTGTGGAGTGTTTAGGTCAAGGCATGACTACAATCAACATTGTGCGATGATCAGGATGAAGTGTCTTGGCAATCAAGAAGTATGTAGCTGATTCACAGTACGCACGTGTGCGTGCTGATAAGGGCAAATTGAGGACTCTTTCCTACAGGCAATTACGTCAGGTTGAAAGAGCAGCGGCAAAAAAGCCTTGTCATAGCAGCAGACAAGTTTTTGAAGCTTCTGGTGCCTCCAACGTCCCCCGAACAACAAGATGCAGGGTCCTTCAGAGGTTTGCAGCTGTGCATACGCCATCCTGTCGACCTCCTCTATCCACTTCACACAAGCAGAAACGGCTCCAGTGGGCCAAACATTACATGAAGACTGATTTCAAAACTGTTTTGTTCACGGATGAGTGCCGTGCAGCGCTCGATGGTCCAGATGGATGGAGTGGAGGATGGCTGGTTGATGGACACCCCACGCAAACACGGCTACAGCGCCAACAAGGAGGAGGTGGAGTAATGTTTTGGGCTGGAATCATGGGGAGAGAGATTGTCGGCCCCTTTAGGATCCCTGAAGGCGCTAAAGATGAACTCCATAATGTATGTGGATTTTCTCAAACAGCACTTCCAGCCATGGTTCAAGAAGAAGAACCGTGTATTTCACAGCAAGATCATTTTTTTGCATGATAATGCACCATCTCATGCTGCACATAAAACATCTGCATCTCTGGCTGATATGGGCATAAAAGGGGACAAACTTATGGTGTGACCCCCATGCTCCCCTGACCTCTACCCCATTCAGAACCTTTGGAGCATCATTAAAAGGAGTGTCTATGATGGCGGGAGGCAGTTCACATCTAAGCAACAGCTCTGGGAGGGTATTCTGTCCTCATGCAAAACAATTGAAGCAAAAACCATCCAAAACCTGACAAATTCAATGGACGAGAGAGTTCAGAAGCTCCTTTCGAACAAGGGGTCCTATGTGAAAATGTAACATCACCTAGAATAAAGTTTTGAGTTGAAAACTGTTTGATTTCAGTTTCTAACAACCTGCTAATGCTTATAATTTCAAAAATGACCATTTTTTTGGTCTTTATTAAAATGAAAAGGTTGATCGAAAAGTTTCGGGGATCTAAGAGTGTGGCAACCCAGTAGTCATGATTACTTCGAATTCTGACAATATGAGGGTCATGCTGCAGGTAGTGCAGCAAGAAGGCACTTATGTGTCTTGCGCATCTCGGAGCCCCAAAATTATTTTCCGGGCTAGATGCAGCTAAAAATTATTATTAATTTTAAATCTGGTGAAGCTTTAGTATAGATGGCCTAATAGGATCAGTGCTGCACACTGGTACAAAGCCCAAATTATTTTCCAGTCAAGATACAGATAAACATGATTAGTAATTTTAAATCTGGTGCAGCTTATTATAGATGGCCTAATAGAATCAGTGCTGCACACTGCTACAAAGCCCAAATTATTTTCCAGCCAAGATACAGATAAACATGATTAGTAATTTGAAAGCTTAAAACGGTTGGTAGGGTGATTTTAACCAATCATCAAGCTTTTACTCTCCCCAGGATGACACAGGGGTAGAAAAGTCGTTTCGGATCCATGATTTGTTCATCTTTATGAACGTGAGTCTGTCTACATTATCAGTGGAGAGCCGCGTGCGCTTATCTGTCAGCACACCACCAGCAGCGCTGAACACACGTTCAGACAGAACGCTGGCTGCGGGGCATGACAAGATCTCCAAGGCGTAAGTGGCTAGCTCCGGCCATTTATCCAGATTGGAAGCCCAAAAAGAGCAAGGGTCCAGTGACACAGTCATGGCTTCAATGTTTACTTGGAGATACTCCTGTACCATCGTCTCTAGGCGTTGACTATGTGTCAGACTTCTTGTCTCCTGTGGCCTTGCAAAGGATGGGCTAAAAAAGTGGTGAAATGATTCCGCAAAATTGATGTTACCAGCAGATACTGTGGTTCTGTTATGGTTTGAGTGCTGAACACTTGACGGTCCCACGGTTGGCAAGTTGGAACTGTGAGATTCACTACGTGCACCACTGGTATTTTGTGGAAAAGCACATGTAAGATTCTGCAACAGTCTCTGCTGATACTCCTGCATGCGTGCATCCCTTTCTATGGCAGGAATAATTTCTGCAAATTTACTTTTGTACCGGGGATCTAACAGTGTGGTAACCCAGTAGTCAGGATTATTTCTAATTCTCACAATTCGAGGGTCATGTTGCAGGTAGTGCAGCAAGAAGGCACTCATGTGTGTTGCGCATCCAGGAGCACCAAGTCCCTGTTGTGTTGGTGGCGAGGTAACAATCATGCTTCCTTCCTCTGTCCTCTCCCCCCAACCTCGCACAACAGAAATGTGATCAAGGTCTCCCTCATCTGATGAGTCTTCCATCAGATCGTCCTCCACTTCTTCCTGGGCTCCTGCACCTTCCTCACTAGTTTGGCTGCTACCATGCGCCCTGGTAAAACAATCTCCCCCACCCTCACATGCCTGCCGCCTTGGTGCTGCCGACCGTCTGGACCTTGCAGATGTTAGCCCTTCCGCATACAACTCCTCCTCCTCTACTTCCTCCACCTCCTCTTGTGCCACCACCTGACTCCGAATTCTGTTTAACATGTGCTCCAGCATGTAAATCACTGGAATAGTCATGCTGATAATGGCATCGTCAGCACTAAACATCTTCGTCGCCATTTCAAAACTGTGCAGAAGGGTGCATAGGTCCCTGATCTGAGACCACTCCTCCAGCGTGATTTGCCCCACCTCTGGATCTCGTTGGCCCAGGCTATACGTCAGAACGTATTGCACCAGGGCTTGTCGGTGCTGCCACAGTCGCTGCAACATGTGCAGAGTTGAATTCCACCGGGTAGGCACATCGCATTTTAGCCAGTGAAGTGGCAGGCCCAACGACTTCTGTAGAGATGTAAGTCGCTGAGCTGCGGGATGCGAACGGCGGAAGTGAGCACACAGCGACCGTGCCCTCTGCAGAAGGCCATCTAGTCTGGGATAGTGGGCTAAAAATTGCTGGACAACCAGGTTCAACACGTGAGCCATACAAGGCATGTGTGTGACATTGCCCTCGGCGAAGGGCCGCACCCAGGTTTGCAGCATTGTCGCAGACGGCCTTCCCTGGTTTCAGGTCCAGTGGAGACAACCATTCATGAAATTGGTTCTCCAGAGCTGACCACAACTCCTCAGCTGTGTGACTCACATTTCCCAGACATTTCAAAGTAAAAACCGCCTGATGACGTTGAGCCCTACTGCAAGCATAGTAAGGAGGTGTGCAGGATCCCTTCTGCGCAGTTAGAAAGCTTGTGGCATGACCAGACAGGCTTTGGGTGCAGATGGAAGACCGAGAGGAGGTTGAGGAGGCAGAAGCAGTGGAGGAACTTTGACATAAAGAGGATTGACGCACAACTCGTGGGGACGGCAAGACTTGGACAGCAGCCCCTTGTCCTGCTGTCACCATAGTTACCCAGTGCCCAGTCAGCGACATGTAACGCCCCTGTCCATGCCTACTCGTCCAAGTGTCTGTGGTGAAATGCACCCTGTCACACACAGAGTTTCTCAAAGAAGCGGTGATGTTGTGTGCGACATGCTGGTGGAGCGCAGGCACACCTTTCTTTGAGAAGTAGTGCCGACTGGGCATCTGGTACTGGGGCACTGCGATGGACATAAGGTCTCGAAAATCCTCTGTGTCCACCAGGTGGAAAGGCAGCATTTCTGTAGCCAAGAGCTTGCAGATGGTGAAATTCAACCTCTTAGCTTTCTCATGGCTAGGAGGAAATGGTCTTTTACTTGTCCACATCTGAGGGACCGAGGGCTGGCTATTGTGCTTAGACGGGGTTGATAAGGGTGTCCCCGGCAAACTGCCGGTCTGTGAGGAAGATGCAGGTGGACATGTTAGGTTGCCTAGATCTAAAGGTGGTGCTATCGATGTCGGACAGTGCTCAACACCAGCTGGTGTTACCACCTCCAAAGAAAATGATGACCTGCCAATCACGCTGGCTGTTGCGGGTAAAGAGGTGGCAGGTCTGCGCCCCAAAACAGGTGTGACTGCTGTCTCCCCAGTCACAGAGGATGAAGAGGCCGCGGATGCACAAGATATGGCAGACGGTGGTTGGCCCGGCCGGCTAGGCCGCATTGTAGCACACTGAGCTTCCCACTGCAACTTATGCTTCATGTCCATGTGCCGGTTCATGCATGAAGTACTCAAACTATGTATTTTATTGGCCTCTACTTAGCTTTTGCTGACAAATGTTACAGATAACACGAGTTGGGTCATCTTTATCGATCTGAAAAAATGCCCAGGCTATGCAAGGCTTAGCACCCATGCGACCTGAAGAGCCACCACGACTTGTGGTGAGAGGCAGAGTTGTGTTTGAGGATGCAGTTGTTGACGTGCTTCCAGTACTACGTCTCTGTCCAGGAAGGCGCAACCTGACCTCGTCGTCACTAGCATCTTCCTCCACCTCCTCTGCTGACCTCATCTCTTGGCTGACTGTGGGTTGACAGTAAGTGGGATCTCCGACCTCATCATCATCACCCTGTGCGTTATCACACCCGTCGTCCTCAGAGCCAACCTGTTCCTGCCCTGACAAAAAACTAAAGTTGTCGCTCCAATCAGGTATTTGAGTCTTATCATCGTCTTCCTCATTGTCTCCACCAACAGGAGTTACAGTTTGGGAATGAGGGTCTACATTATGGTCAGAACCTTCTGCGTCTGGTCCTGGATCCGACTCATAAAGATTCTGGGCATCAGTGCAGATCATTTCCTCATCTGGATTCACAGAAGCGCTGGAGTCGACCTTCGATTCCCAGGCTATAGTATGAGTAAACAGCTCTGCAGACTCAACCATCTGTTCTACCTCATACTCAGACGGGCAGCTGGAGATTTGGGAGATGTGAGGAAGCAAGTGCGATTGGGGTGACACCTTTGAGGACTGGAGTATTTGTGATGTTGAAGTTGATGTGGAGGAGAGCCCACTTAAAGGAGCACTTGATATCCGTTGAAGCACCTGCTGTTTTTGTGCCTCATCTGGAATTTGTAGCGATTGGCGTGGCCGTAAGAAAGGGATCTTATCACATTGTCCGCTAAAAGAAGTAGACATTTTAGTTTGGCTGGAAGATGGTCTTTCTTCTGCAGATGTTACTGTTGCTTTAACACCTACCCCACGGACACAACCTTTTTTCCCCTTCCCAACACGCCTATTCCCCTTTCCACCAGCAGCAGGCCTTTTTCCACTCATTTTGGTGGTTAACTAATTCACAACTCTGGAGTTGTTTGCACAAAAAAACAATGGATGGGAACCGAGCAGAGCTGAGTGGCTAAACTGTGGTATTAGGCCAAAACTATTGGCTGGATTAGATGCAGAAAAAAATTATATTCAATTTGAACCTGATGGAGGTCTGTATAGATGGATTAATAGAACACGTTCCACACACAGCTACAAGCCCAATATTTTTTCAGAGGTAGATGCAGAAAAAAAATATATTCAGTTTGCAACCTGATGGAGGTCAGTATAGATGGACTAATAGAGAAAGTCCCACACACTGCTAGAAGGCCAAATATTTTTTCAGAGCAAGATGCAGACAAAAAATTATTTTGAATTTGCAACCTGATGGAGGTCAGTATAGGTGGACTAATAGAACAAGTCCCACACACTGCTAGAAGGCCAAATATTTTTTCAGAGCTAGATGCAGAAAAAAATTATATTCAGTTTGCAACCTGATGGAGGTCTGTATAGATGGATTAATAGAACAAGTCCCACACACAGCTAGAAGCCCAAATATTTTTTCAGAGGTAGATGCAGCTAAAAATTATTTTTAATTTGCAACCTGATGGAGGTCAGTATAGATGGACTAATAGAGAAAGTCCCACACACTGCTAGAAGGCCAAATATTTTTTCAGAGCTAGATGCAGATAAAAATTATTTTTAATTTGCAACCTGATGGAGGTCAGTATAGATGGACTAATAGAACAAGTCTCACACACAGCTTGAAGCCCAAATATTTTTTCAGAGGTACTGTAGATGCAGATAAAAATTATTTTTAATTTGCAACCTGATGGAGGTCAGTATAGATGGATTAATAGAACAAGTCCCACACACAGCTAGAAGCCCAATATTTTTTCAGAGGTAGATGCAGAAAAAAATATATTCAGTTTGCAACCTGATGGAGGTCAGTATAGATGGACTAATACAACAAGTCCCACACACAGCTAGAAGCCCAATATTTTTTCAGAGGTAGATGCAGAAAAAAATATATTCAGTTTGCAACCTGATGGAGGTCTGTATAGATGGATTAATAGAACAAGTCCCACACACAGCTAGAAGCCCAATATTTTTTCAGAGGTAGATGCAGAAAAAAATATATTCAGTTTGCAACCTGATGGAGGTCAGTATAGATGGACTAATACAACAAGTCCCACACACAGCTAGAAGCCCAATATTTTTTCAGAGCTAGATGCAGATAAAAATTATATTCAATTTGCAACCTGATGGAGGTCAGTATAGATGGACTAATAGAACAAGTCCCACACACAGCTAGAAGCCCAAATATTTTTTCAGAGGTACTGTAGATGCAGATAAAAATTATTTTTAATTTGCAACCTGATGGAGGTCAGTATAGATGGACTAATACAACAAGTCCCACACACAGCTAGAAGCCCAATATTTTTTCAGAGATAGATGCAGAAAAAAATATATTCAGTGTGCAACCTGATGGAGGTCAGTATAGATGGAGTAATAGAACAAGTCCCACACACAGCTAGAAGCCCAAATATTTTTTCAGAGGTAGATGCAGATAAAAATTATTTTTAAATTGCAACCTGATGGAGGTCAGTATAGATGGACTAGTAGAGAAAGTCCCACACACTGCTAGAAGGCCAAATATTTTTTCAGAGCTAGATGCAGATAAAAATTATATTCAATTTGCAACCTGATGGAGGTCAGTATAGATGGACTAATAGAACAAGTCTCACACACAGCTAGAAGCCCAAATATTTTTTCAGAGGTACTGTAGATGCAGATAAAAATTATTTTTAATTTGCAACCTGATGGAGGTCAGTATAGATGGATTAATAGAACAAGTCCCACACACAGCTAGAAGCCCAATATTTTTTCAGAGGTAGATGTAGAAAAAAATATATTCAGTTTGCAACCTGATGGAGGTCAATATAGATGGACTAATACAACAAGTCCCACACACAGCTAGAAGCCCAATATTTTTTCAGAGGTAGATGCAGAAAAAAATATATTCAGTTTGCAACCTGATGGAGGTCTGTATAGATGGATTAATAGAACAAGTCCCACACACAGCTAGAAGCCCAATATTTTTTCAGAGGTAGATGCAGAAAAAAATATATTCAGTTTGCAACCTGATGGAGGTCAGTATAGATGGACTAATACAACAAGTCCCACACACAGCTAGAAGCCCAATATTTTTTCAGAGCTAGATGCAGATAAAAATTATATTCAATTTGCAACCTGATGGAGGTCAGTATAGATGGACTAATAGAACAAGTCCCACACACAGCTAGAAGCCCAAATATTTTTTCAGAGGTACTGTAGATGCATATAAAAATTATTTTTAATTTGCAACCTGATGGAGGTCAGTATAGATGGACTAATAGAGAAAGTCCCACACACTGCTAGAAGGCCAAATATTTTTTCAGAGCTAGATGCAGAAAAAAATTATATTCAGTTTGCAACCTGATGGAGTTCAGTATAGATGGACTAATAGAGAAAGTCCCACACACTGCTAGAAGGCCACATATTTTTTCAGAGGTAGATGCAGAAAAAAATATATTCAGTTTGCAACCTGATGGAGGTCTGTATAGATAGATTAATAGAACAAGTCCCACACACAGCTAGAAGCCCAATATTTTTTCAGAGGTAGATGCAGAAAAAAATATATTCAGTTTGCAACCTGATGGAGGTCAGTATAGATGGACTAATACAACAAGTCCCACACACAGCTAGAAGCCCAATATTTTTTCAGAGGTAGATGCAGAAAAAAATATATTCAGTTTGCAACCTGATGGAGGTCTGTATAGATGGATTAATAGAACAAGTCCCACACACAGCTAGAAGCCCAATATTTTTTCAGAGGTAGATGCAGAAAAAAATATATTCAGTTTGCAACCTGATGGAGGTCAGTATAGATGGACAAATACAACAAGTCCCACACACAGCTAGAAGCCCAATATTTTTTCAGAGCTAGATGCAGATAAAAATTATATTCAATTTGCAACCTGATGGAGGTCAGTATAGATGGACTAATAGAACAAGTCCCACACACAGCTAGAAGTCCAAATATTTTTTCAGAGGTACTGTAGATGCAGATAAAAATTATTTTTAATTTGCAACCTGATGGAGGTCAGTATAGATGGACTAATACAACAAGTCCCACACACAGCTAGAAGCCCAATATTTTTTCAGAGGTAGATGCAGAAAAAAATATATTTAGTTTGCAACCTGATGGAGGTCAGTATAGATGGAGTAATAGAACAAGTCCCACACACAGCTAGAAGCCCAAATATTTTTTCAGAGGTAGATGCAGATAAAAATTATTTTTAATTTGCAACCTGATGGAGGTCAGTATAGATGGACTAATAGAGAAAGACCCACACACTGCTAGAAGGCCAAATATTTTTTCAGAGCTAGATGCAGATAAAAATTATATTCAATTTGCAACCTGATGGAGGTCAGTATAGATGGACTAATAGAGAAAGTCCCACACACTGCTAGAAGGCCAAATATTTTTTCAGAGCTAGATGCAGATAAAAATTATATTCAATTTGCAACCTGATGGAGGTCAGTATAGATGGACTAATAGAACAAGTCCCACACACAGCTAGAAGCCCAAATATTTTTTCAGAGGTACTGTAGATGCAGATAAAAATTATTTTTAATTTGCAACCTGATGGAGGTCAGTATAGATGGACTAATAGAGAAAGTCCCACACACTGCTAGAAGGCCAAATATTTTTTCAGAGCTAGATGCAGAAAAAAATTATATTCAGTTTGCAACCTGATGGAGGTCAGTATAGATGGACTAATAGAGAAAGTCCCACACACTGCTAGAAGGCCACATATTTTTTCAGAGGTAGATGCAGAAAAAAATATATTCAGTTTGCAACCTGATGGAGGTCTGTATAGATCGATTAATAGAACAAGTCCCACACACAGCTAGAAGCCCAATATTTTTTCAGAGGTAGATGCAGAAAAAAATATATTCAGTTTGCAACCTGATGGAGGTCAGTATAGATGGACTAATACAAAAAGTCCCACACACAGCTAGAAGCCCAATATTTTTTCAGAGGTAGATGCAGAAAAAAATATATTCAGTTTGCAACCTGATGGAGGTCTGTATAGATGGATTAATAGAACAAGTCCCACACACAGCTAGAAGCCCAATATTTTTTCAGAGGTAGATGCAGAAAAAAATATATTCAGTTTGCAACCTGATGGAGGTCAGTATAGATGGACTAATACAACAAGTCCCACACACAGCTAGAAGCCCAATATTTTTTCAGAGGTAGATGCAGAAAAAAATATATTCAGTTTGCAACCTGATGGAGGTCTGTATAGATGGATTAATAGAACAAGTCCCACACACAGCTAGAAGCCCAATATTTTTTCAGAGGTAGATGCAGAAAAAAAGATATTCAATTTGCAACCTGATGGAGGTCAGTATAGATGGACTAATACAACAAGTCCCACACACAGGTAGAAGCCCAATATTTTTTCAGAGCTAGATGCAGAAAAAAATTATATTCAATTTGCAACCTGATGGAGGTCAGTATAGATGGACTAATAGAATGATGCTATGCCCAAAAGATTTTACTTCACTAGGTGCAGTAAAAAAATTGGTATTCTATACACAGGTGGTATATCTTGCAACACAGATAGGCTACTCCACTGACTAACACACTCTGCAATAGGCCAAAAAGGATTAGCTTTGCTAGATTCAGCCAAATGCTGTGAAGAAAACTTGCACAGCACTGGCACAGACCTGCCTGGCAAAAACTGATAGGAACTGATGTAACCTAGTCCTGAAAAGGACTCCAATTACAATTAGTCTTTACTCCCACAATCTATCTATTTAAGAGCACAGACCTGCCTGATAAAAGTCGTAGGAAATGCTGTAACCTAGTCCTTAAAAGGACTGCAATCACAACTATTCCCTACTCCCAAGCTATCTGTAGATTTGTGCAAAAATTGGCTTGAAATTAACAAGGTATAGCGCACACAGCAACAGCGGTGCCGTCTAACACGCAGCTGCAGCAGTGAGAAAATGGTGGCGACGCTGAAAATGGCTTGGTCTTATAGGGCAAGGACATGTGACATATACTGCCAATGACACATGCCCTTGCTTGTGTGAAAAACAGCACTTCGCTCCGTGTGTGCGCTGCTGATAGGCTGACAGATTGCACCTCCCCACTGTAAATGCGGGAAAGAGAAAAAAAAAATGGAGATCTTCATTGTTCCTGCAGAGATCCATCCCCTGCCCCTCCCCCCACTCCGCTGTACACTCAAACTGCGTATTAACATTAATTTTCATCATTACTGAGAAAAAATCCAGTTATGATTTTTTTGCACGAACAGTTATCGAACATAACCTCGAACAGCCGAATTTTTCTCAAATTGTTCGTGTTCGCCGAACGGCTCGAACACCGCCCAAAACAGCTCGAATTTGAGATTGGTGAACAGTTCGAGTAGAACAACGCTCATCTCTACTTGTGTTCCAAGACTGGGGTAGGGACAACTGAACGCTGCGCTGGGACATGGACGTGCTTGCTGGTGGTGCTAATTGAGAGTGTGCAACGAAACGTGCAGGGCGGGAGGTATCTTTGCATGCACCATAGACAGGAGATTGGCGTGCATGCACAACAATGGAAGAAGCAGTGGTGTCACCCACAGACACTGTTCCTGGACCCTGGTGCTCAGCCCACAAAGTCGGGTACTTTGCTGCTATGTGCCTGATCATGCTGGTGGTGGTCAGGCTGGTTGTTTTGCCACCCCTGCTGATGCTGGCCTGGCAGGTGGTGCAAATGGCCTTTTTGGGGTTATCTGCAGAGTCTTTCAAAAACAACCAAAGTCGGGAAGACCTAACAGTTGTACTGGCAACTTCCTTCGCGTTGGTGTTATGGGGAATGGTTGCCTGCCTTCTGTCTGTGGCCACCACACTGCTTCTTCCTGCCTGTTGGGGTGCTTTGCCTCCCTCCCCCTGTGTGCTGCTGTCCTCGCTCTGCATGTCCCCCTGCCAGGTTGGGTCAGTTACTATATCATCCACCATCTCATCTTCCACTTCCGCACCCTGGTTCTCCTCCTGACTTTCTGGCAATTGTGTCTCATCATCGTCCACCTCTTGTGACACTTTCCCACCGTTGCCTTCACGTGACCGTGGCTGCTAAAATATTTGGGCATCGCTACATGCGATCTCCTCTGGCCCCGCTTCAAGTGGACCGGGCGAGAGGCTCTAATCTATAAATGGAAAAGTGAACAGCTCTTCGAAGTGTCCAAGTGTGGGATCAGTTGTCTCCGGGCACTCGGCATGGTGGGAGGAAGGAGGATCAGGGTAGGGAATATGCAGTCCAGACTCATGGCTACTGAGACTTGACCGTGTGGAAGACAGGGTGGTGATGGTGGTGGTTAAATGAAGCATTATCCGCAATCCAACCAACAACCTTTTGACACTGCTCTGGGTTCAATAGTGGTGTGCTGCGATCCCCTAGGAATTTGGACAGGAAGATCGGTTGAGAAGATGTGAGCGTTTGTTGTGGCACAATTTCAGCTTGCCCACCGCCTCAGCCTCTACATGCACCATCACCATCATGTCCAGTTCCCCGTCCCTTGCAACATGCCTTGCCCATTTTAAATGGAGTGCAATATCATCCAGGTTCACTACAAATGGCTGAATTTTGAGCGAAGTTATATGTGATCCGTGTGACAGAGAAACCACGGTTTTAAATGGCTGGCCTGTAGGTAACTATTTTGAACAGCAAACCAGTGTCAAAGACTTCACTGACACACTGAAACAAATTTTTAATGGAGGCCAGAAATGGCAGTATTTTCTGAAAACTTATATGTGATCCGTGTGACGGAGAAACCACAGTTTTAAATATCTGGCCTGTAGGTATCTATTTTGAACAGCAAACCCATGTCAAAAACTTCGCTGACACACTGAAACAAATTTTTAATGGAGGCCAGAAATGGCAGTATTTTCTGAAAACGTATATGTGATCCGTGTGACGGAGAAAACACAATTTATGTGCCTATGTCTAGAGATGTCTAACAGCAGCAGCAACAGACAGAACTGGAATGGAGCCTCTTGTGCTATATGCACTGCAGTCTGCTATATACACTGCCTGCCTATATACACTGCCTGCCTGATATCTCTGCAGATGGATTAGTCCTCAAAAGGACTGTTTGTTGAGATGGATATGTGTAATATACTTCTGTTCTACCTACACTACCTAATAAACAAGCAAATCTCTCCTAGCTCAGCAGCATCTCTCCCTACACTGTCTGATTGCAGAGTAGACTGACGACACAGCGGTGCCAGGTCTGATATAGACCTGACGACGCTTTGCGGTCAGCCAATCACTCAAATGCCACAACCAACATGGCTGCAGCATTACAGTGAGTGGCAGGCAATCCCTGCATGTTTATTGGCTCTGTAAAGAGCACCAAACATGCAAGGAGGGGACCCGAGCATCCGCCCGAGCATCTCGCAAGTACTCGGCGAGCTCCGAGCATCTCAAGTACTGAGATACTCGCGCGAGTACCGAGTACTAGCGAGTATGCTCGCTCATCACTACTTATCACTCCAAGAACACAATCCCCTCAGTGAAACATGGTGATGGTAGCATCATGCTGTGGGGATGTTTTTAAGCAGCAGGTACAGGGAAAATTTTCCATGTTGAGGAAAAGTTGGATGATGCGAAATACAGAGATATTCTTGAGCAAAACCTGATTCAGACTGTCAGTGATTTGAGACTGGGATGGAGGTTCACCTTCCAACAAGACCATGACCCAAAGCACACTACTAAAGCAACACTCAAATGGTTTAAGGATAAACGTGTGAATATTTTGGAGTGGCCTAGTCAATACCTAGACCTCAATCCAATTGAAAATATGTGGTCAGACTTTAAGATTGCTGTTTATCAGAGGAAACCATCTAACTTGAAGGAGGTGGAGCAGTTTTGCCTTGATGAATTGGTAAAAATCCCAGTGGCTAGATGTGAAAAGTTCATAGAGACTTATCCAAAGTGACTTGAAGCTGAAATTGCTGCAAAAGGAGGCTCTACAAAGTAGTGACTTTAGTGGGGTGAATAGTTATGCACACTGAAGTTTTCTGTTATTTTGTCCTATTTGTTGTTTGCTTCACAATAATAAGAAAACCAATTTTTCACAGTTGTAGGCATATTCTTTACATGAATGGATACAAACCCTCAAAAAAACAGTGAAATACCAGGTTGTGAAGAAGCAAAATATGAAAAATGCCAAGTAGGTGAATACTTTCGCAAGCCACTGTATATCCTTCTAATTTTGATTCAGTTACAATACTAAACCATTTACATGCAGTCATTTAAATGAGCGAATCAATTTGAAGGATGCTAAATAAATTCATATTTAATTTTAAGGAATTTGCAGAACCTGGAAAATTCAAATTTGATACCTTGAACACAAATCGGCTCTAATAGCAGCAGCAATATTACAGAAGATTGCATCAGTCAGAGAAGATAATACATTGGGTGCAGCCGAATGGGCTTCCCATAATTTATCACAGAAAATCAGGATGGATTATCACAGTCTGTATAAAAGAAAAGACAGAAAGGACAGCAGCAATTTTGGGGTGAATATGGATAGTTAAAGAGCACCACAGCTCAAAATTCACAGCTTAACATTAGAGATATGGAGAGAAAAACATAAAATAGTGAATAAATTCTAGAGATAGTGTGTGACAGCAGAGAAGTGAAGAACAGTTACCATACATTTACCCATATCATATACTGTATGATGAGGTCACTTTGGCATTGCTAAGGCTGTATTTGCATTAAATAGCTTAAATGGAGTTGACTACACTTTTAGAATGCCTCAAAATGTTATACTATATTTTCAGGGGAATTGGTGTACTTGAAATTTGCAATAAATCAATTCACTGCAAATCACTTTTTTAAATGTTAAAGCTGGCAGATTCCAAATTCTAAAGATTTGCTCATCTCTAGTATTTACTTTTTAGAAGTTCTGCTAGTGTCAGGGAGCTGCATTTCATTGATGGTATCATTAATTCACAAATGTACTGCTCTATATTGAATGAGAAGACGGTACCATCAATCCATGCACTTGGTAGTCGTGCACTTTTCAACATGACAATGATCCAAAACACACACATCTGTATAATTTCTGAAGAACAGGGTGAAAGTGATTCAGTGGTCAAATATGTATCCTGATCTGATCCCAACTGAAACACCTTTGAGGAATTCTGAAGAGACAAGTTGAGAATCACTCTCCATCCAGCATCCAGGCTCTAAAATAGGTCGTTCTTGAAGTAAGGAAAAAAAAGATAGATATAGCAATATGTTACAAACTTGTTCATTCCATGCCTAGAATACTTTATGTTGTCCTTAAAAATTACAGAGGTCATACAAAGTACTAGATGTAGAAGTTTGTGATGTGGGGTATATTAATTTTTACAAGAACTAATTTGAGTAAAACTGAGGATTTTGTATTGAAAGTTATATTATTAACCTTACTTTCATGTTATGAGAAGAGATGAGCGTTGTTCGACTCGAACTGTTCGCCAATCTCAAATTCGAGCTGTTTTGGGCGGTGTTCGAGCCGTTCGGCGAACACGAACGGTTTGAAAAAAATTCGGCTGTTCGAGGTTAAGTTCGATAACTGTTCGTGCACCAAAATCATAACTGGATTTTTTCTCAGTAATGATGAAAATTAATGTTAATACGCAGTTTGAGTGTACAGTGGGGCGGGGGGAGGGGCAGGGGATGGATCTCTGCAGGAATAATGAAGATCTCCATTTTTTTTCTCTTTCCCGCATTTACAGTGGGGAGGTGCAGTCTGTCAGCCTATCAGCAGCGCACACACGGAGAGAAGTGCTTTTTTTCACACAAGCAAGGGCATGTGTCATTGGCAGTGTATGTCACATGTCCTTGCCCTATAAGACCAAGCCATTTTCTCCGTCGCCACCATTTTCTCACTTCTGCAGCTGCGTGTTAGACGGCACCGCTGTTGCTGTGTAGAGATGAGCGTTGTTCGACTCGAACTGTTCGCCAATCTCAAATTCGAGCTGTTTTGGGCGGTGTTCGAGCCGTTCGGCGAACACGAACGATTTGAAAAAAATTCGGCTGTTCGAGGTTATGTTCGATAACTGTTTGTGCACCAAAATCATAACTGGATTTTTTCTCAGTAATGATGAAAATTAATGTTAATACGCAGTTTGAGTGTACAGCGGGGCGGGGGGAGGGGCAGGGGATGGATCTCTGCAGGAATAATGAAGATCTCCATTTTTTTTCTCTTTCCTGCATTTACAGTGGGGAGGTGCAGTCTGTCAGCCTATCAGCAGCGCACACACGGAGCAAAGTGTTTTTTTTCACACAAGCAAGGGCATGTGTCATTGGCAGTGTATGTCACATGTCCTTGCCCTATAAGACCCAGCCATTTTCCCCGTCGCCACAATTTTCTCACTGCTGCAGCTGCGTGTTAGACGGCACCGCTGTTGCTGTGTGTGCTATACCTTGTTAATTTCAAGCCAATTTTTGCACAAATCTACAAATAGCTTGGGAGTAGGGAATAGTTGTGATTGCAGTCCTTTTAAGGACTAGGTTACAGCATTTCCTTCGACTTTTATCAGGCAGGTCTGTGCTCTTAAATAGATAGGTTGGGAGTAAAGACTAATTGTAATGGCAGTCCTTTTCAGGACTAAGTTACATCAGTTCCTATGAGTTTATGCCAGGCAGGTCTGTGCCAGTGCTGTGCAAGTTTTTTTCACAGCATTTGGCTAAATCTAGCAAAGCTAATCCTTTTTGGCCTATTGCAGAGTGTGTTAGTCAGTTGAGTAGCCTATCTGTGTTGCAAGCTACACCACCTGTGTATAGAATACCAATTTTTTTACTGCACCTAGTGAAGTAAAACCTTTTGGGCATAGCATCATTCTATTAGTCCATCTATACTGACCTCCATCAGGTTGCAAATTGAATATAATTTTTTTCTGCATCTAGATCTGAAAAAATATTTGGGCTTCTAGCAGTGTGTTGGACTTGTTCTATTAGTCCATCTATACTGACCTCGACCAGGTTGCCAATTGAATATAATTTTTTTCTGCATCTAGCTCTGAAAAAATATTTGGGCTTCTAGCAGTGTGTGGGACTTGTTCTATTAGTCCATCTATACTGACCACCATCAAGTTTCAAATTGAATATAATTTTTTTCTGCATCTAGCTCTGAAAAAGTATTTGGGCTTCTAGCAGTGTGTGGGACTTGTTCTATTAGTCCATCTATACTGACCTCCATCAGGTTGCAAATTAAAAATAATTTTTATCTGCATCTAGCTCTGAAAAAATATTTGGGCTTCTAGCAGTGTGTGGGACTTGTTATATTAGTCCATCTATACTGACCTCCATCAGGTTGCAAATTGAATATAACTTTTTTCTGCATCTAGCTCTGAAAAAATAGTTGGGCTTCTAGCAGTGTGTGGGACTTGGTCTATTAGTCCATCTATACTGACCTCCATCAGGTTGCAAATTGAAAATAATTTTTATCTGCATCTAGTTCTGAAAAAATATTTGGGCTTCTAGCAGTGTGTGGGACTTATTCTATTAGTCCATCTATACTGAACTCCACCAGGTTGCAAATTGAATATAATTTTTTTCTGCATCTAGCTCTGAAAAAATATTTGGGCTTCTAGCAGTGTGTGGGACTGGGTCTATTAGTCCCTCTATACTGACCTCCATCAGGTTGAAAATTAAAAATAATTTTTATCTGCATCTAGCTCTGAAAAAATATTTGGGCTTCTAGCAGTGTGTGGGACTTGGTCTATTATTCCATCTATACTGACCTCCATCAGGTTGCAAATTGAATATAATTTTTTTCTGCATCTAGCTCTGAAAAAATGTTTGGGCTTCTAGCAGTGTGTGGGACTTGTTCTATTAGTCCATCTATACTGACCTCGACCAGGTTGCCAATTGAATATAATTTTTTTCTGCATCTAGCTCTGGAAAAATATTTGGGCTTCTAGCAGTGTGTGGGACTTGTTCTATTAGTCCATCTATACTGACCACCATCAAGTTTCAAATTGAATATAATTTTTTTCTGCATCTAGCTCTGAAAAAGTATTTGGGCTTCTAGCAGTGTGTGGGACTTGTTCTATTAGTCCATCTATACTGACCTCCATCAGGTTGCAAATTAAAAATAATTTTTATCTGCATCTAGCTCTGAAAAAATATTTGGGCTTCTAGCAGTGTGTGGGACTTGTTCTATTAGTCCATCTATACTGACCTCCATCAGGTTGCAAATTGAATATAATTTTTTTCTGCATCTAGCTCTGAAAAAATATTTGGGCTTCTAGCAGTGTGTGGGACTTGGTCTATTAGTCCATCTATACTGACCTCCATCAGGTTGCAAATTAAAAATAATTTTTATTTGCATCTAGCTCTGAAAAAATATTTGGGCTTCTAGCAGTGTGTGGGACTTGTTCTATTAGTCCATCTATACTGACCTCCACCAGGTTGCAAATTGAATATAATTTTTTTCCGCATCTAGCTCTGAAAAAATATTTGGGCTTCTAGCAGTGTGTGGGACTTGGTCTATTAGTCCATCTATACTGACCTCCATCAGGTTGCAAATTGAATATAATTTGTTTCTGCATCTAGCTCTGAAAAAATATTTGGGCTTCTAGCAGTGTGTGGGACTTGGTGTATTAGTCCATCTATACTGACCTCCATCAGGTTGCAAATTGAAAATAATTTTTATCTGCATCTAGTTGTGAAAATATATTTGGGCTTCTAGCAGTGTGTGGGACTTGTTCTATTAGTCCATCTATACTGAACTCCACCAGGTTGCAAATTGAATATAATTTTTTTCTGCATCTAGCTCTGAAAAAATATTTGGGCTTCTAGCAGTGTGTGGGACTTGGTCTATTAGTCCCTCTATACTGACCTCCATCAGGTTGAAAATTAAAAATAATTTTTATCTGCATCTAGCTCTGAAAAATTATTTGGGCTTCTAGCAGTGTGTGGGACTTGGTCTATTAATCCATCTATACTGACCTCCATCAGGTTGCAAATTCAAGATAATTTTTTTCTGCATCTAGCTCTGAAAAAATATTTGGGCTTCTAGCAGTGTGTGGGATTTGGTCTATTAGTCCATCTATACTGACCTCCATCAGGTTGCAAATTGAAAATAATTTTTATCTACATCTAGCTCTGAAAAAATATTTGGGCTTCTAGCAGTGTATGGGACTTGTTCTATTAGTCCATCTATACTGAACTCCACCAGGTTGCAAATTGAATATAATTTTTTTCTGCATCTAGCTCTGAAAAAATATTTGGGCTTCTAGCAGTGTGTGGGAGTTGGTCTATTAGTCCATCTATACTGACCTCCATCAGTTTGCAAATTAAAAATAATTTTTATCTGCATCTAGCTCTGAAAAATTATTTGGGCTTCTAGCAGTGTGTGGGACTTGGTCTATTAGTCCATCTATACTGACCTCCATCAGGTTGCAAATTGAATATAATTTTTTTCTGCATCTAGCTCTGAAAAAATATTTGGGCTTCTAGCAGTGTGTGGGACTTGTTCTATTAGTCCATCTATACTGAACTCCACCAGGTTGCAAATTGAATATAATTTTTTTCTGCATCTAGCTCTGAAAAAATATTTGGGCTTCTAGCAGTGTGTGGGACTTGGTCTATTAGTCCATCTTTACTGACCTCCATCAGGTTGCAAATTAAAATAATTTTTATCTGCATCTTGCTCTGAAAAATTATTTGGGCTTCTAGCAGTGTGTGGAACTTGTTCTATTAGTCCATCTATACTGACCTCCATCAGGTTGCAAATTAAAAATAATTTTTATCTGCATCTAGTTCTGAAAAAATATTTGGGCTTCTAGCAGTGTGTGGGACTTGGTCTATTAGTCCATCTATACTGACCTCCAACAGGTTGCAAATTAAAAATTATTTTTATCTGCATCTAGCTCTGAAATAATATTTGGGCTTCTAACAGTGTGTGGGACTTGTTCTATTAGTCCATCTATACTGACCTCCACCAGGTTGCAAATGGAATATAATTTTTCTCTGCATCTAGCTCTGAAAAAATATTTGGGCTTCTAGCAGTGTGTGGGACTTGGTGTATTAGTCCATCTATACTGACCTCCATCAGGTTGCAAATTGAAAATAATTTTTATCTGCATCTAGTTGTGAAAATATATTTGGGCTTCTAGCAGTGTGTGGGACTTGTTCTATTAGTCCATCTATACTGAACTCCACCAGTTTGCAAATTGAATATAATTTTTTTCTGCATCTAGCTCTGAAAAAATATTTGGGCTTCTAGCAGTGTGTGGGACTTGGTCTATTAGTCCCTCTATACTGACCTCCATCAGGTTGAAAATTAAAAATAATTTTTATCTGCATCTAGCTCTGAAAAATTATTTGGGCTTCTAGCAGTGTGTGGGACTTGGTCTATTAATCCATCTATACTGACCTCCATCAGGTTGCAAATTCAAGATAATTTTTTTCTGCATCTAGCTCTGAAAAAATATTTGGGCTTCTAGCAGTGTGTGGGATTTGGTCTATTAGTCCATCTATACTGACCTCCATCAGGTTGCAAATTGAAAATAATTTTTATCTACATCTAGCTCTGAAAAAATATTTGGGCTTCTAGCAGTGTATGGGACTTGTTCTATTAGTCCATCTATACTGAACTCCACCAGGTTGCAAATTGAATATAATTTTTTTCTGCATCTAGCTCTGAAAAAATATTTGGGCTTCTAGCAGTGTGTGGGAGTTGGTCTATTATTCCATCTATACTGACCTCCATCAGTTTGCAAATTAAAAATAATTTTTATCTGCATCTAGCTCTGAAAAATTATTTGGGCTTCTAGCAGTGTGTGGGACTTGGTCTATTAGTCCATCTATACTGACCTCCATCAGGTTGCAAATTGAATATAATTTTTTTCTGCATCTAGCTCTGAAAAAATATTTGGGCTTCTAGCAGTGTGTGGGACTTGTTCTATTAGTCCATCTATACTGAACTCCACCAGGTTGCAAATTGAATATAATTTTTTTCTGCATCTAGCTCTGAAAAAATATTTGGGCTTCTAGCAGTGTGTGGGACTTGGTCTATTAGTCCATCTTTACTGACCTCCATCAGGTTGCAAATTAAAATAATTTTTATCTGCATCTTGCTCTGAAAAATTATTTGGGCTTCTAGCAGTGTGTGGAACTTGTTCTATTAGTCCATCTATACTGACCTCCATCAGGTTGCAAATTAAAAATAATTTTTATCTGCATCTAGTTCTGAAAAAATATTTGGGCTTCTAGCAGTGTGTGGGACTTGGTCTATTAGTCCATCTATACTGACCTCCAACAGGTTGCAAATTAAAAATTATTTTTATCTGCATCTAGCTCTGAAATAATATTTGGGCTTCTAACAGTGTGTGGGACTTGTTCTATTAGTCCATCTATACTGACCTCCACCAGGTTGCAAATGGAATATAATTTTTCTCTGCATCTAGCTCTGAAAAAATATTTGGGCTTCTAGCAGTGTGTGGGACTTGGTCTATTAGTCCATCTATACTGACCTCCAAGAGGTTGCAAATTGAATATAATTTTTTTCTGCATCTAACCCAGCCAATAGTTTTGGCCTAATACCACAGTTTGGCCACTCAGCTCTGCTCGGTTCCCATCCATTGTTTTTTTGTGCAAGCAACTCCAGAGTTGTGAATTAGTTAACCACCAAAATGAGTGGAAAAAGGCCTGCTGCTGGTGGAAAGGGGAATAGGCGTGTTGGGAAGGGGAAAAGAGGTTGTGTCCGTGGGGTATGTGTTAAAGCAACAGTAACATCTGCAGTAGAAAGACCATCTTCCAGCCAAACTAAAATGTCTACTTCTTTTAGCGGACAATGTGATAAGTAGTGTTGAGCCACCCCCGTAGTGTTCGAGTTCGGTTCGGTTCGTCGAACACCCGTGTGTTCGCCGAACTGTTCGTCGAACTGTTCGTCGAACACCTTCGAACACCGTTAAAACCAATGGCAGGCAAACAAAAACACATAGAAACACATAGAAAACACCTTCAAAGGTGTCCAAAAGCTGACAAACTGCTCAGAAGACACAACTAACACATGGAAAAGTGACAAGTACATATAGTCATGCGAAAAGAAAAGAGGTGGAGGAGTAAAAGGAGGGGGAGACACAGATATAGGCATGTCATGCCCTTCTAAAATCCAAAAAGTGAGAAGCCGAGACGGCCAGTCCGCTCCTGCCCGTGCCACCTCCGTGTCGCCGGGTTTGTGCCAGAGCCGCGGTGAACCCTGACGGCCAGCCCCCCTCTCCCAATACTGGTGCCTGTCCGCTGGTGGGTCGAGAGAGCCCCCCTGTGGTGGAGGCAGCTCTAAGCTTTTTAATTTAAATTGTCCCTCTAATTTGAATGAATACACTTTAAATCCATTTACAAGGATCTATTGGAGGGCAAGTCTCATGCCAGCAGCCGCGTAATTCCAGCTCCAGTAGCGTCCACTAAAGCTGCTGCAGTTAAAAAGCTTTTATAAGGATCGAGCTCGGCTGTCCACCGCAAGGCATCCTAGTGCCAGTCCCAGCCCCTATGCCTTGGGGTGCCTCCTGATGCTCTTCACTAAGTATCCCGTGGTCCCGAAGCATTTCCTTTGAAAAAATTAAGTGTCCAAACTACAGGTGGTGTAGCTTGCTTAACAGCCGGGATAATCCGCTGACTAGCAGACACTGCTACTAGGCACAAAGTATTTCCTGGGCTAGATGCAGTTAAAAATTTGTAAGTAGATACTCTCGTTGGATGCTGAGAAAGCATTCCATAGAGTCTCCTGGCACGCCATATATGATTCTCTTAAAAAGCTTGGGGTAGGGGTCTAGGGGACCCTTTTATAGCCAAAATCACGGCCCTGTATCACAATACGTCACCTAGGCTGAAGATAAATGGAACTGTAGCACCGAGGGCTCGGTTGCTACAGACGTATTGCACCTCACCCAGAGGTGTGATATCTCACTCTCAGATAAGGATGGAGTATGGATCAGGACCCGACACCTGCATGCATTACACCACATTGCCGTGGGGCAGGGTGACCAATATGCCCCTGAGATGGGCACGACAGTCCCTGTCCCTGGCTGGAGTGGGGGGAGGGAACACTGAGGAAGGGGAACCCTGCAGTGCAGGAGCAGGGAGGAAGCAGTTCCTGGGTGCATTGAGAAGGGAGTATAAAAGGTGGGCACCATCTTAGTTCAGTGCAGAGAAGTCTGAGCAGAAGTGGCAGGGAGCAGGGGCTCTGCATGAGCTCTGCTCCGGAGGCGGGCCTAGTAACAGAGGCCCAGGCCTGCAAGAGGGAGAAGGAAGGAAGAGGAGCAGAGAAGGCTCCAGGAATGAGGAATGAAGGGATCCCAGGGGTGCGGACGGGCGAGTCGCCACCGCACGCCCGAATCCACCTGCGTGGAGGGGTCAGGCCAAAGGGGGAGACCGGTCCCCGAACTAGTGGAGGCAGGAAACGACCCTCAGCTAGAAACCGGAGGCTCTGACATTTTATGTGGCGCAGCCCCTTGCTCCACCCGCTAGGAAGGCACCACATAGGGTCAGGGAAACTGGCGCCAAGTTTACCAAGAGGAGGCCCGAGGCAGCCGGACAGAAGTGTTGGTAAGAAAGGCCAGACAAAGGACACACAAAGGGGGTCCTGTGAAGCGCTCCAAAGTTATCTGGGAGTTGTCTGAGCCCCTCACCTGGTGAGCACAGTACGACGTGGGCAGCCGTTACCTGCAGACGTGGTCTGGATAATAAGAACTGTGAATAAAGGCCCTGAACTGCATCACTGACTCCGTGTCGTTACTGCTGCTGCCCTGCACCATCACCCCCATCCTCCGCATACACTGCCCTGAGGCTATACTCCTCCCGTGGGGAGTTATGCTACGCTCTGCTGCACCCACAACACCAGCCTTAGCGGTCTGCCCTGTAGCGGCGGTTCATTCTGACCGCAATCCACGGGTGGCGTAGTCGGACATTTAAACATCAAAACCACATAAATAGTTCCGCCACTGGTTTGACCGCCCTGAGCCACGGAACCGGATCGCCGCCACGAAGACTACAACCACCAGCATCCACCAAAAAGGGTCCGGCTCCGGGTGTCCCAAGGCCCAGGGGGTGCGTCAGAACATTTTCATCACCTTTCACAATCACCAATGGGACAAGGCAGGGATGTCCTCTGTCCCCTCTCTTATACATCCTAGTGACGGAGCACCTGCTCTCATCAATTCGCCATAACCCCAATATTAGGTGGATTGAGGTGGGAGGCACCGAGTACAAGTGCTCTCTATTTGCTGATGATGTCCTAGTATATATCACTCAATCACATATATCCATCCCTGCTGTTATGGTTGAAATAGATCACTTTGTTACATGGTAAAATTTTAAAATCAATGCAGCGAAGTCTGAGGCCCTCGATGTCTCCCTCCCTAAATCCATATAGGATTCCATCCAGTCCAACTTTCCCTTTGCCTGGCCCTCACAGGGTATCAAATACTTAGGAATTCCTATTCATAGAGACCTCTCCCATCTATGTTATCTTAATTTTGGGCCCTTTATTGAACAATTCCATACAGACCACGGTTGGCAAGTTGGAACTGTGAGATTCACTACGTGCACCACTGGTATTTTGTGGAAAAGCACATGTAAGATTCTGCAACAGTCTCTGCTGATACTCCTGCATGCGTGCATCCCTTTCTATGGCAGGAATAATTTCTGCAAATTTACTTTTGTACCGGGGATCTAACAGTGTGGCAACCCAGTAGTCAGGATTATTTCTAATTCTCACAATTCGAGGGTCATGTTGCAGGTAGTGCAGCAAGAAGGCACTCATGTGTGTTGCGCATCCAGGAGCACCAAGTCCCTGTTGTGTTGGTGGCGAGGTAACAATCATGCTTCCTTCCTCTGTCCTCTCCCCCCAACCTCGCACAACAGAAATGTGATCAAGGTCTCCCTCATCTGATGAGTCTTCCATCAGTTCGTCCTCCACTTCTTCCTGGGCTCCTGCACCTTCCTCACTAGTTTGGCTGCTACCATGCGCCCTGGTAAAATCATCTCCCCCACCCTCACATGCCTGCCGCCCTGGTGCTGCCGACCGTCTGGACCTTGCAGATGTTAGCCCTTCCGCATACAACTCCTCCTCCTCTACTTCCTCCACCTCCTCTTGTGCCACCACCTGACTCCGAATTCTGTTTAACATGTGCTCCAGCATGTAAATCACCGGAATAGTCATGCTGATAATGGCATCGTCAGCACTAAACATCTTCGTCGCCATTTCAAAACTGTGCAGAAGGGTGCATAGGTCCCTGATCTGAGACCACTCCTCCAGCGTGATTTGCCCCACCTCTGAATCTCGTTGGCCCAGGCTATACGTCAGAACGTATTGCACCAGGGCTTGTCGGTGCTGCCACAGTCGCTGCAACATGTGCAGAGTTGAATTCCACCGGGTAGGCACATCGCATTTTAGCCGGTGAAGTGGCAGGCCCAACGACTTCTGTAGAGATGTAAGTCGCTGAGCTGCGGGATGCGAATGGCGGAAGTGAGCACACAGCGACCGTGCCCTCTGCAGAAGGCCATCTAGTCTGGGATAGTGGGCTAAAAATTGCTGGACAACCAGGTTCAACACGTGAGCCATACAAGGCACGTGTGTGACATTGCCCCGGCGAAGGGCCGCACCCAGGTTTGCAGCATTGTCGCACACGGCCTTCCCTGGTTTCAGGTCCAGTGGAGACAACCATTCATGAAATTGGTTCTCCAGAGCTGACCACAACTCCTCAGCTGTGTGACTCACATTTCCCAGACATTTCAATGTAAAAACCGCCTGATGACGTTGAGCCCTACTGCCAGCATAGTAAGGAGGTGTGCAGGATCCCTTCTGCGCAGTTAGAAAGCTTGTGGCATGACCAGACAGGCTTTGGGTGCAGGTGGAAGACCGAGAGGAGGTTGAGGAGGCAGAAGCAGTGGAGGAAAAATGACATAAAGAGGATTGACGCACAACTCGTGGGGACGGCAAGACTTGGACAGCAGCCCCTTGTCCTGCTGTCACCATAGTTACCCAGTGCCCAGTCAGCGACATGTAACGCCCCTGTCCATGCCTACTCGTCCAAGTGTCTGTGGTGAAATGCACCCTGTCACACACAGAGTTTCTCAAAGAAGCGGTGATGTTGTGTGCGACATGCTGGTGGAGCGCAGGCACACCTTTCTTTGAGAAGTAGTGCCGACTGGGCATCTGGTACTGGGGCACTGCGACGGACATAAGGTCTCGAAAATCCTCTGTGTCCACCAGGCGGAAAGGCAGCATTTCTGTAGCCAAGAGCTTGCAGATGGTGAAATTCAACCTCTTAGCTTTCTCATGGCTAGGAGGAAATGGTCTTTTACTTGTCCACATCTGAGGGACCGAGGGCTGGCTATTGTGCTTAGACGGGGTTGATAAGGGTGTCCCCGGCAAACTGCCGGTCTGTGAGGAAGATGCAGGCGGACATGTTAGGTTGCCTTGATCCAAAGGTGGTGCTATCGATGTCGGACAGCGCTCAAGACCAGCTGGTGTTACCACCTCCAAAGAAAATGATGACCTGCCAATCACGTTGGCTGTTGCGGGTAAAGAGGTGGCAGGTCTGCGCCCCAAAACAGGTGTGACTGCTGTCCCCCCAGTCACAGAGGATGAAGAGGCCGCGGATGCACAAGATATGGCAGACGGTGGTTGGCCCGGCCGGCTAGACCGCATTGTAGCACACTGAGTTTCCCACTGCAACTTATGCTTCATGTCCATGTGCCGGTTCATGCATGAAGTACTCAAACTATGTATTTTTTGGCCTCTACTTAGCTTTTGCTGACAAATGTTACAGATAACACGAGTTGGGTCATCTTTATCGATCTGAAAAAATGCCCAGGCTATGCAAGGCTTAGCACCCATGCGACCTGAAGAGCCACCACGACTTGTGGTGAGAGGCAGAGTTGTGTTTGAGGATGCAGTTGTTGACGTGCTTCCAGTACTACGTCTCTGTCCAGGAAGGCGCAACCTGACCTCGTCGTCACTAGCATCTTCCTCCACCTCCTCTGCTGACCTCATCTCTTGGCTGACTGTGGGTTGACAGTAAGTGGGATCTCCGACCTCATCATCATCACCCTGTGCGTTATCACACCCGTCGTCCTCAGAGCCAACCTGTTCCTGCCCTGACAAAAAACTAAAGTTGTCGCTCCAATCAGGTATTTGAGTCTTATCATCGTCTTCCTCATTGTCTCCACCAACAGGAGTTACAGTTTGGGAATGAGGGTCTACATTATGGTCAGAACCTTCTGCGTCTGGTCCTGGATCCGACTCATAAAGATTCTGGGCATCAGTGCAGATCATTTCCTCGTCTGGATTCACAGAAGCGCTGGAGTCGACCTCTGATTCCCAGGCTATAGTATGAGTAAACAGCTCTGCAGACTCAACCATCTGTTCTACCTCATACTCAGACGGGCAGCTGGAGATTTGGGAGCTGTGAGGAAGCAAGTGCGATTTGGGTGACACCTTTGAGGACTGGAGTATTTGTGATGTTGAAGTTGATGTGGAGGAGAGCCCACTTAAAGGAGCACTTGATATCCGTTGAAGCACCTGCTGTTTTTGTGCCTCATCTGGAATTTGTAGCGATTGGCGTGGCCGTAAGAAAGGGATCTTATCACATTGTCCGCTAAAAGAAGTAGACATTTTAGTTTGGCTGGAAGATGGTCTTTCTTCTGCACCTACCCCACGGACACAACCTTTTTTCCCCTTCCCAACACGCCTATTCCCCTTTCCACCAGCAGCAGGCCTTTTTCCACTCATTTTGGTGGTTAACTAATTCACAACTCTGGAGTTGTTTGCACAAAAAAACAATGGATGGTAACCGAGCAGAGCTGAGTGGCCAAACTGTGGTATTAGGCCAAAACTATTGGCTGGGTTAGATGCAGAAAAAAATTATTTTTAATTTGCAACCTGATGGAGGTCAGTATAGATGGACTAATAGACCAAGTCCCACACACCGCTAGAAGCCCAAATATTTTTTCAGAGCTAGATGCAGAAAATTTTTTTATTCAATTTGCAACCTGATGGAGGTCAGTATAGATGGACTAATAGACCAAGTCCCACACACTGCTAGAAGCCCAAATATTTTTTCAGAGCTAGATGCAGAAAAAAATTATTTTTAATTTGCAACCTGATGGAGGTCAGTATAGATGGACTAATAGACCAAGTCCCACACACTGCTAGAAGCCCAAATATTTTTTCAGAGCTAGATGCAGAAAAAAATTATTTTTAATTTGCAACCTGATGGAGGTCAGTATAGATGGACTAATAGAACAAGTCCCACATGCTGCTAGAAGCCCAAATATTTTTTCAGAGATAAATGAAGAAAAAAATTATTTTTAATTTGCAACCTGATGGAGGTCAGTATAGATGGACTAATAGACCAAGTCCCACACACTGCTAGAAGCCCAAATATTTTTTCAGAGCTAGATGCAGAAAAAAATTATTTTTAATTTGCAACCTGATGGAGGTCAGTGTAGATGGACTAATAGACCAAGTCCCACACACCGCTAGAAGCCCAAATATTTTTTCAGAGCTAGATGCAGAAAAAAATTATATTCAATTTGCAACCTGCTGGAGGTCAGTATAGAAGGACTAATAGAACAAGTCCCACACACTGCTAGAAGCCCAAATATTTTTTCAGAGCTAAATGAAGAAAAAAATTATTTTTAATTTGCACCCTGATGGAGGTCAGTATAGATGGACTAATAGACCAAGTCCCACACACTGCTAGAAGCCCAAATATTTTTTCAGAGCTAGATGCAGAAAAAAATTATATTCAGTTTGCAACCTGATGGAGGTCAGTATAGATGGACTAATAGAATGATGCTATGCCCAAAAGATTTTACTTCACTAGGTGCAGTAAAAAAATTGGTATTCTATACACAGGTGGTATATCTTGCAACACAGATAGGCTACTCCACTGACTAACACACTCTGCAATAGGCCAAAAAGGATTAGCTTTGCTAGATTCAGCCAAATGCTGTGAAAAAAACTTGCACAGCACTGGCACAGACCTGCCTGGCAAAAACTGATAGGAACTCATGTAACCTAGTCCTGAAAAGGACTCCAATTACAATTAGTCTTTACTCCCACAATCTATCTATTTAAGAGCACAGACCTGCCTGATAAAAGTCGTAGGAAATGCTGTAACCTAGTCCTTAAAAGGACTGCAATCACAACTATTCCCTACTCCCAAGCTATCTGTATATTTGTGCGAAAATTGGCTTGAAATTAACAAGGTATAGCGCACACAGCAACAGCGGTGCCGTCTAACACGCAGCTGCAGCAGTGAGAAAATGGTGGCGACGGGGAAAATGGCTTGGTCTTATAGGGCAAGGACATGTGACATACACTGCCAATCACACATGCCCTTGCTTGTGTGAAAAAAAGCACTTCGCTCCGTGTGTGCGCTGCTGATAGGCTGAGAGATTGCACCTCCCCACTGCAAATGCGGGAAAGAGAAAAAAAAATGGAGATCTTCATTGTTCCTGCAGAGATCCATCCCCTGCCCCTCCCCCCGCCCCGCTGTACACTCAAACTGCGTATTAACATTAATTTTCATCATTACTGAGAAAAAATCCAGTTATGATTTTGGTGCACGAACAGTTATCGAACATAACCTCGAACAGCCGAATTTTTCTCAAATTGTTCGTGTTCGCCGACCGGCTCGAACACCGCCCAAAACAGCTCGAATTTGAGATTGGCGAACAGTTCGAGTAGAACAACGCTCATCTCTAGTGATAAGATCCCTTTCTTACGGCCACACCAATCGCTACAAATTCCAGATGAGGCACAAAAACAGCAGGTGCTTCAACGGATATCAAGTGTTCCTTTAAGTGGCCTCTCCTCCACATCAACTTCACCATCACAAATACTCCAGTCGTCAGAGGTGTCACCCCAATCGCACTTGCTTCCTCACAGCTCCCAAATCTCCAGTTGCCCGTCTGAGTATGAGGTAGAACAGATGATTGAGTCTGCAGAGCTGTTTACTCATACTATAGCCTGGGAATCAGAGGTCGCCTCCAGCGCTTCTGTGAATCCAGACGAGGAAATGATCTGCACTGATGCCCAGAATCTTTATGAGTCGGATCCAGGACCAGACGCAGAAGGTTCTGACCATAATGCAGACCCTCATTCCCAAACTGAAACTCCTGTTGGTGGAGACAATGAGGAAGACGATGATGAGACTCAAACACCTGATTGGAGCGACAACTTTAGTTTTTTGTCAGGGCAGGAACAGGTTGGCTCTGAGGACGACGGGTGTGATAACACACAGGGTGATGATGATGAGGTTGCAGATCCCACTTACTGTTAACCCACAGTCAGCCAAGAGTTGAGGTCAGCAGAGGAGGTGGAGGAGAATGCTAGTGACGACGAGGTCAGGTTGCGCCTTCCTGGACAGAGACGTAGTACTGGAAGCACGTCAACAACTGCATCCTCAAACACAACTCTGCCTCTTACCACAAGTCGTGGTGGCTCTTCAGGTCGCTTGGGTCCTAAGCCTTGCATAGCCTGGGCATTTTTTCAGATCGATAAAGATGACCCAACTCGTGTTATCTGTAACATTTGTCAGCAAAAGCTAAGTAGAGGCCAAAAAATACATAGTTTGAGTACTTCATGCATGAACCGGCACATGGACATGAAGCATAAGTTGCAGTGGGAAGCTGTGCTACAATGCGGCCTAGCCGGCCGGGCCAACCACCGTCTGCCACATCTTGTGCATCCGCTGCCTCTTCATCCTCTGTGACTGGGGGGACAGCAGTCACACCTGTTTTAGGACGCAGACCTGCCACCTCTTTACCCACAACAGCCAGCGTGATTGGCAGGTCATCATTTTCTTTGGAGGTGGTAACACCAGCTGGTGTTGAGAGCTGTCCGACATCGATAGCACCACCTTTGGATCAAGGCAACCTAACATGTCCACCTGCATCTTCCTCACAGACCGGCAGTTTGCCGGGGACACCCTTATCAACCCCGCCTAAGCACAACTGCTGCCCTCGGTCCCTCAGATGTGGACAAGTAAAAGACCATTTCCTCCTAGCCATGAGAAAGCTAAGAGGTTGAATTTCACAATCTGCAAGCTCTTGGCTACAGAAATGCTGCCTTTCCGCCTGGTGGACACAGAGGATTTTCGAGATCTTATATCCGTCGCAGTGCCCCAGTACCAGATGCCCAGTAGGCACTACTTCTCAAAGAAAGGTGTGCCTGCACTCCACCAGCATGTCGCCCACAACATCACCGCTTCTTTGAGAAACTCTGTGTGTGACAGTGTGCATTTCACCACAGACACTTGGACGAGTAGGTATGGAGAGGGGCGTTACATGTCGCTGACTGGGCACTGGGTAACTATGGTGACAGCAGGACAAGGGGCTGCTGTCCAAGTCTTGCCGTCCCCACGAGTTGTGCGTCAATCCTCTTTATCTCAAAGTTCCTCCACTGCTTCTTCCTCCTCAACCTCCTCTCGGTCCTCCACCTGCCCCCAAAGCCTGTCTGGTCATGCCACAAGCTTTCTAACTGCGCAGAAGGGATCCTGCACACCTCCTTACTATGCTGGCAGTAGGGCTCAATGTCATCAGGTGGTTTTTACTTTGAAATGTCTGGGAAATGTGAGTCACACAGCTGAGGAGTTGTGGTCAGCTCTGAAGAACCAATTTCATGAATGGTTGTCTCCACTGGACCTGAAACCAGGGAAGGCCGTGTGCGACAATGCTGCAAACCTGGGTGCGGCCCTTCGCCGGGGCAATGTCACACACGTGCCTTGTATGGCTCACGTGTTGAACCTGGTTGTCCAGCAATTTTTAGCCCACTATCCCAGACTAGATGGCCTTCTGCAGAGGGCACGGTCGCTGTGTGCTCACTTCCGCCGTTCGCATCCCGCAGCTCAGCGACTTACATCTCTACAGAAGTCGTTGGGCCTGCCACTTCACCGGCTAAAATGCGATGTGCCTACCCGGTGGAATTCAACTCTGCACATGTTGCAGCGACTGTGGCAGCACCGACAAGCCCTGGTGCAATACGTTCTGACGTATAGCCTGGGCCAACGAGATTCAGAGGTGGGGCAAATCACGCTGGAGGAGTGGTCTCAGATCAGGGACCTATGCACCCTTCTGCACAGTTTTGAAATGGCGACGAAGATGTTTAGTGCTGACGATGCCATTATCAGCATGACTATTCCGGTGATTTACATGCTGGAGCACATGTTAAACAGAATTCGGAGTCAGGTGGTGGCACAAGAGGAGGTGGAGGAAGTAGAGGAGGAGGAGTTGTATGCGGAAGGGCTAACATCTGCAAGGTCCAGACGGTCGGTAGCACCAAGGCGGCAGGCATGTGAGGGTGGGGGAGATGATTTTACCAGGGCGCATGGTAGCAGCCAAACTAGTGAGGAAGGTGCAGGAGCCCATGAAGAAATGGAGGACGAACTGATGGAAGACTCATTAGATGAGGGAGACCTTGATCACATTTCTGTTGTGCGAGGTTGGGGGGAGAGGACAGAGGAAGGAAGCATGATTGTTACCTCGCCACCAACACAACAGGGACTTGGTGCTCCTGGATGCGCAACACACATGAGTGCCTTCTTGCTGCACTACCTGCAACATGACCCTCGAATTGTGAGAATTAGAAATAATCCTGACTACTGGGTTGCCACACTGTTAGATCCCCGGTACAAAAGTAAATTTGCAGAAATTATTCCTGCCATAGAAAGGGATGCACGCATGCAGGAGTATCAGCAGAGACTGTTGCAGAATCTTACATGTGCTTTTCCACAAAATTCCAGTGGTGCACGTAGTGAATCTCACAGTTCCAACTTGCCAACGGTGGGACCGTCAAGTGTTCAGCACTCAAACCGTAACAGAACCACAGTATCTGCTGGTAACATCAATTTTGCGGAATCATTTCACCACTTTTTTAGCCCATCCTTTGCAAGGCCACAGGAGACAAGAAGTCTGACACATAGTCAACGCCTAGAGACGATGGTACAGGAGTATCTCCAAGTAAACATTGAAGCCACAACTGTGTCACTGGACCCTTGCTCTTTTTGGGCTTCCAATCTGGATAAATGGCCGGAGCTAGCCACTTACGCCTTGGAGATCTTGTCATGCCCCGCAGCCAGCATTCTGTCTGAACGTGTGTTCAGCGCTGCTGGTGGTGTGCTGACAGATAAGCGCACGCGGCTCTCCACTGATAATGTAGACAGACTCACGTTCATAAAGATGAACAAATCATGGATCCGAAACGACTTTTCTACCCCTGTGTCATCCTGGGGAGAGTAAAAGCTTGATGATTGGTTAAAATCACCCTACCAACCGTTTTAAGCTTTCAAATTACTAATCATGTTTATCTGTATCTTGACTGGAAAATAATTTGGGCTTTGTAGCAGTGTGCAGCACTGATTCTATTAGGCCATCTATAATAAGCTTCACCAGATTTAAAATTAAAAATAATTTTTAGCTGCATCTAGCCCGGAAAATAATTTTGGGGCTCCGAGATGCGCAAGACACATAAGTGCCTTCTTGCTGCACTACCTGCAGCATGACCCTCATATTGTCAGAATTCGAAGTAATCATGACTACTGGGTTGCCACACTCTTAGATCCCCCAAACTTTTCGATCAACCTTTTCGATACACGGTTCTTCTTCTTGAACCATGGCAGGAAGTGCTGTTTGAGAAAATCCACATACATTATGGAGTTCATCTTTAGCGCCTTCAGGGATCCTAAAGGGGCCGACAATCTCTCTCCCCATGATTCCAGCCCAAAACATTACTCCACCTCCTCCTTGTTGGCGCTGTAGCCGTGTTTGCGTGGGGTGTCCATCAACCAGCCATCCTCCACTCCATTCTTCTGGACCATCGAGCGCTGCACGGCACTCATCCGTGAACAAAACAGTTTTGAAATCAGTCTTCATGTAATGTTTGGCCCACTGGAGCCGTTTCTGCTTGTGTGAAGTGGATAGAGGAGGTCGACAGGATGGCGTATGCACAGCTGCAAACCTCTGAAGGACCCTGCATCTTGTTGTTCGGGGGACGTTGGAGGCACAAGCAGCTTCAAAAACTTGTCTGCTGCTATGACAAGGCTTTTTTGCCGCTGCTCTTTCAACCTGACGTAATTGCCTGTAGGAAAGAGTCCTCAATTTGCCCTTATCAGCACGCACACGTGTGTACTGTGAATCAGCTACATACTTCTTGATTGCCAAGACACTTCATCCTGATCATCGCACAATGTTGATTGTAGTCATGCCTTGACCTAAACACTCCACAATTTGTTGCTTCTCAGCAGCCGACACATCCTTTTTCTTTCCCATTTTGGCAGAAAATGTAGGCTGCTTAATAATGTGAGAGAGCCTTCTTAAGTAGTCTTGCCTTTCATTGGACACACCTGCCAAACTAATTAGCACAGGTGTCTGCAATTGCTTACAGTGATATAAAGAGCCCTGACACACATCACCATCAATGAGTTTAACTGACAAACAAACAAATTCTTCCCTTATCACTCCTAAACACTTTTTGCATAATAATTTGGAACGCGGTGTACATGTGCTTTTCCACAAAACACCAGTGGTTCACGTAGTGAATCTTACAGTTCTAACTTGCCAACCGTGGTCTGTATGGAATTGTTCAATAAAGGGCCCAAAATTAAGATAACATAGATGGGAGAGGTCTCTATGAATAGGAATTCCTAAGTATTTGATACCCTGTGAGGGCCAGGCAAAGGGAAAGTTGGACTGGATGGAATCCTATATGGATTTAGGGAGGGAGACATCGAGGGCCTCAGACTTCGCTGCATTGATTTTAAAATTTTACCATGTAACAAAGTGATCTATTTCAGCCATAACAGCAGGGATGGATATATGTGATTGAGTGATATATACTAGGACATCATCAGCAAATAGAGAGCACTTGTACTCGGTGCCTCCCACCTCAATCCACCTAATATTGGGGTTATGGCGAATTGATGAGAGCAGGTGCTCCGTCACTAGGATGTATAAGAGAGGGGACAGAGGACATCCCTGCCTTGTCCCATTGGTGATTGTGAAAGGTGATGAAAATGTTCTGACGCACCCCCTGGGCCTTGGGACACCCGGAGCCGGACCCTTTTTGGTGGATGCTGGTGGTTGTAGTCTTCGTGGCGGCGATCCGGTTCCGTGGCTCAGGGCGGTCAAACCAGTGGCGGAACTATTTATGTGGTTTTGATGTTTAAATGTCCGACTACGCCACCCGTGGATTGCGGTCAGAGTGAACCGCCGCTACAGGGCAGACCGCTAAGGCTGGTGTTGTGGGTGCAGCAGAGCGTAGCATAACTCCCCACGGGAGGAGTATAGCCTCAGGGCAGTGTATGCGGAGGATGGGGGTGATGGTGCAGGGCAGGAGCAGTAACGACACGGAGTCAGTGATGCAGTTCAGGGCCTTTACTCACAGTTCTTATTATCCAGACCACGTCTGCAGGTAACGGCTGCCCACGTCGTACTGTGCTCACCAGGTGAGGGGCTCAGACAACTCCCAGATAACTTTGGAGCGCTTCACAGGACCCCCTTTGTGTGTCCTTTGTCTGGCCTTTCTTACCAACACTTCTGTCCGGCTGCCTCGGGCCTCCTCTTGGTAAACTTGGCGCCAGTTTCCCTGACCCTATGTGGTGCCTTCCTAGCGGGTGGAGCAAGGGGCTGCGCCACATAAAATGTCAGAGCCTCCGGTTTCTAGCTGAGGGTCGTTTCCTGCCTCCACTAGTTCGGGGACCGGTCTCCCCCTTTGGCCTGACCCCTCCACGCAGGTGGATTCGGGCGTGCGGTGGCGACTCGCCCGTCCGCACCCCTGGGATCCCTTCTTTCCTCGTTCCTGGAGCCTTCTCCGCTCCTCTTCCTTCCTTCTCCCTCTTGCAGGCCTGGGCCTCTGTTACTAGGCCCGCCTCCGGAGCAGAGCTCATGCAGAGCCCCTGCTCCCTGCCACTTCTGCTCAGACTTCTCTGCACTGAACTAAGATGGTGCCCACCTTTTATACTCCCTTCATAATGCACCCAGGAACTGCTTCCTCCCTGCTCCTGCACTGCAGGGTTCCCCTTCCTCAGTGTTCCCTCCCCCCACTCCAGCCAGGGACAGGGACTGTCGTGCCCATCTCAGGGGCATATTGGTCGCCCTGCCCCACGGCAATGTGGTGTAATGCATGCAGGTGTCGGGTCCTGATCCACACTCCATCCTTATCTGAGAGTGAGATATCACACCTCTGGGTGAGGTGCAATACGTCTGTAGCAACCGAGCCCTCGGTGCTACAGTTCCATTTATCTTCAGCCTAGGTGACGTATTGTGATACAGGGCCGTGATTTTGGCTATAAAAGGGTCCCCTAGACCCCTACCCCAAGCTTTTTAAGAGAATCATATATGGCGTGCTAGGAGACTCTATGGAATGCTTTCTCAGCATCCAACGAGAGTATCTACTTACAAATTTTTAACTGCATCTAGCCCAGGAAATACTTTGTGCCTAGTAGCAGTGTCTGCTAGTCAGCGGATTATCCCGGCTGTTAAGCAAGCTACACCACCTGTAGTTTGGACACTTAATTTTTTCAAAGGAAATGCTTCGGGACCACGGGATACTCAGTGAAGAGCATCAGGAGGCACCCCAAGGCATAGGGGCTGGGACTGGCACTAGGATGCCTTGCGGTGGACAGCCGAGCTCGATCCTTATAAAAGCTTTTTAACTGCAGCAGCTTTAGTGGACGCTACTGGAGCTGGAATTACGCGGCTGCTGGCATGAGACTTGCCCTCCAATAGATCCTTGTAAATGGATTTAAAGTGTATTCATTCAAATTAGAGGGACAATTTAAATTAAAAAGCTTAGAGCTGCCTCCACCACAGGGGGGCTCTCTCGACCCACCAGCGGACAGGCACCAGTATTGGGAGAGGGGGGCTGGCCGTCAGGGTTCACCGCGGCTCTGGCACAAACCCGGCGACACGGAGGTGGCACGGGCAGGAGCGGATTGGCCGTCTCGGCTTCTCACTTTTTGGATTTTAGAAGGGCATGACATGCCTATATCTGTGTCTCCCCCTCCTTTTACTCCTCCACCTCTTTTCTTTTCGCATGACTATATGTACTTGTCACTTTTCCATGTGTTAGTTGTGTCTTCTGAGCAGTTTGTCAGCTTTTGGACACCTTTGAAGGTGTTTTCTATGTGTTTCTATGTGTTTTTGTTTGCCTGCCATTGGTTTTCACGGTGTTCGAAGGTGTTCGACGAACAGTTCGACGAACAGTTCGGCGAACACACGGGTGTTCGACGAACCGAACCGAACTCGAACACTACGGGGGTGGCTCAACACTAGTGGTAACACGAGCTGGTGTTGAGCGCTGTCCGACATCGATAGCACCACCTTTGGATCAAGGCAACCTAACATGTCCGCCTGCATCTTCCTCACAGACCGGCAGTTTGCCGGGGACACCCTTATCAACCCCGTCTAAGCACAATAGCCAGCCCTCGGTCCCTCAGATGTGGACAAGTAAAAGACCATTTCTTCCTAGCCATGAGAAAGCTAAGAGGTTGAATTTCACCATCTGCAAGCTCTTGGCTACAGAAATGCTGCCTTTCCGCCTGGTGGACACACAGGATTTTCGAGACCTTATGTCTGTCGCAGTGCCCCAGTACCAGATGCCCAGTCAGCACTACTTCTCAAAGAAAGGTGTGCCTGCGCTCCACCAGCATGTCGCACACAACATCACCGCTTCTTTGAGAAACTCTGTGTGTGACAGGGTGCATTTCACCACAGACACTTGGACGAGTAGGCATGGACAGGGGCGTTACATGTCGCTGACTGGGCACTGGGTAACTATGGTGACAGCAGGACAAGGGGCTGCTGTCCAAGTCTTGCCGTCCCCACGAGTTGTGCGTCAATCCTCTTTATGTCAAAGTTCCTCCACTGCTTCTGCCTCCTCAACCTCCTCTCGGTCTTCCACCTGCACCCAAAGCCTGTCTGGTCATGCCACAAGCTTTCTAACTGCGCAGAAGGGATCCTGCACACCTCCTTACTATGCTGGCAGTAGGGCTCAACGTCATCAGGCGGTTATTACATTGAAATGTCTGGGAAATGTGAGTCACACAGCTGAGGAGTTGTGGTCAGCTCTGGAGAACCAATTTCATGAATGGTTGTCTCCACTGGACCTGAAACCAGGGAAGGCCGTGTGCGACAATGCTGCAAACCTGGGTGCGGCCCTTCGCCGGGGCAATGTCACACACGTGCCTTGTATGGCTCACGTGTTGAACCTGGTTGTCCAGCAATTTTTAGCCCACTATCCCAGACTAGATGGCCTTCTGCAGAGGGCACGGTCGCTGTGTGCTCACTTTCGCCGTTCGCATCCCGCAGCTCAGCGACTTACATCTCTACAGAAGTCGTTGGGCCTGCCACTTCACCGGCTAAAATGCGATGTGCCTACCCGGTGGAATTCAACTCTGCACATGTTGCAGCGACTGTGGCAGCACCGACAAGCCCTGGTGCAATACGTTCTGACGTATAGCCTGGGCCAACGAGATCCAGAGGTGGGGCAAATCACGCTGGAGGAGTGGTCTCAGATCAGGGACCTATGCACCCTTCTGCACAGTTTTGAAATGGCGACGAAGATGTTTAGTGCTGACGATGCCATTATCAGCATGACTATTCCGGTGATTTACATGCTGGAGCACATGTTAAACAGAATTCGTAGTCAGGTGGTGGCACAAGAGGAGGTGGAGGAAGTAGAGGAGGAGGAGTTGTATGCGGAAGGGCTAACATCTGCAAGGTCCAGACGGTCGGCAGCACCAAGGCGGCAGGCATGTGAGGGTGGGGGAGATGGTTTTACCAGGGCGCATGGTAGCAGCCAAACTAGTGAGGAAGGTGCAGGAGCCCAGGAAGAAGTGGAGGACGAACTGATGGAAGACTCATCAGATGAGGGAGACCTTGATCACATTTCTGTTGTGCGAGGTTGGGGGGAGAGGACAGAGGAAGGAAGCATGATTGTTATCTCGCCACCAACACAACAGGGACTTGGTGCTCCTGGATGCGCAACACACATGAGTGCCTTCTTGCTGCAATACCTGCAACATGACCCTCGAATTGTGAGAATTAGAAATAATCCTGACTACTGGGTTGCCACACTGTTAGATCCCCAGTACAAAAGTAAATTTGCAGAAATTATTCCTGCCATAGAAAGGGATGCACGCATGCAGGAGTATCAGCAGAGACTGTTGCAGAATCTTACATGTGCTTTTCCACAAAATACCAGTGGTGCACGTAGTGAATCTCACAGTTCCAACTTGCCAACCGTGGGACCGTCAAGTGTTCAGCACTCAAACCGTAACAGAACCACAGTATCTGCTGATAACATCAATTTTGCGGAATCATTTCACCACTTTTTAGCCCATCCTTTGCAAGGCCACAGGAGACAAGAAGTCTGACACATGGTCAATGTCTAGAGACGATGGTACAGGAGTATCTCCAAGTAAACATTGAAGCCACGACTGTGTCACTGGACCCTTGCTCTTTTTGGGCTTCCAATCTGGATAAATGGCCGGAGCTAGCCACTTACGCCTTGGAGATCTTGTCATGCCCCGCAGCCAGCGTTCTGTCTGAATGTGTGTTCAGCGCTGCTGGTGGTGTGCTGACAGATAAGCGCACGCGGCTCTCCACTGATAATGTAGACAGACTCACGTTCATAAAGATGAACAAATCATGGATCCGAAACGACTTTTCTACCCCTGTGTCATCCTGGGGAGAGTAAAAGCTTGATGATTGGTTAAAATCACCCTACCAACCGTTTTAAGCTTTCAAATTACTAATCATGTTTATCTGTATCTTGGCTGGAAAATAATTTGGGCTTTGTAGCAGTGTGCAGCACTGATTCTATTAGGCCATCTATAATAAGCTCCACCAGATTTAAAATTACTAATCATGTTTATCTGTATCTTGACTGGAAAATAATTTGGGCTTTGTAGCAGTGTGCAGCACTGATCCTATTAGGCCATGTATACTAAAGCTTCACCAGATTTAAAATTAATAATAATTTTTAGCTGCATCTAGCCCGGAAAATTATTTTGGGGCTCCAAGATGCGCAAGACACATAAGTGCCTTCCTGCTGCACTACCTGCAGCATGACCCTCATATTGTCAGAATTCGAAGTAATCATGACTACTGGGTTGCCACACTCTTAGATCCCCCAAACTTTTCGATCAACCTTTTCATTTTAATAAAGACCAAAAAAATGGTCATTTTTGAAATTATAAGCATTAGCAGGTTGTTAGAAACTGAAATCAAACAGTTTTCAACTCAAAACTTTATTCTAGGTGATGTTACATTTTCACATAGGACCCCTTGTTCGAAAGGAGCTTCTGAACTCTCTCGTCCATTGAATTTGTCAGGTTTTGGATGGTTTCTGCTTCAATTGTTTTGCATGAGGACAGAATACCCTCCCAGAGCTGTTGCTTAGATGTGAACTGCCTCCCGCCATCATAGACACTCCTTTTAATGATGCTCCAAAGGTTCTGAATGGGGTAGAGGTCAGGGGAGCATGGGGGTCACACCATAAGTTTGTCCCCTTTTATGCTCATATCAGCCAGAGATGCACATGTTTTATGTGCAGCCTGAGATGGTGCATCATCATGCAGAAAAATGATCTTGCTGTGAAATACACGGTTCTTCTTCTTGAACCATGGCAGGAAGTGCTGTTTGAGAAAATCCACATACATTATGGAGTTCATCTTTAGCGCCTTCAGGGATCCTAAAGGGGCCGACAATCTCTCTCCCCATGATTCCAGCCCAAAACATTACTCCACCCTTGTTGGCCCTGTTGCCGTGTTTGCGTGGGGTGTCCATCAACCAGCCATCCTCCACTCCATCCATCTGGACCATCGAGCGCTGCACGGCACTCATCCGTGAACAAAACAGTTTTGAAATCAGTCTTCATGTAATGTTTGGCCCACTGGAGCCGTTTCTGCTTGTGTGAAGTGGATAGAGGAGGTCGACAGGATGGCGTATGCACAGCTGCAAACCTCTGAAAGACCCTGCATCTTGTTGTTCGGGGGACGTTGGAGGCACAAGCAGCTTCAAAAACTTGTCTGCTGCTATGACAAGGCTTTTTTGCCGCTGCTCTTTCAACATGACGTAATTGCCTGTAGGAAAGAGTCCTCAATTTGCCCTTATCAGCACGCACACGTGTGTACTGTGAATCAGCTACATACTTCTTGATTGCCAAGACACTTCATCCTGATCATCGCACAATGTTGATTGTAGTCATGCCTTGACCTAAACACTCCACAATTTGTTGCTTCTCAGCAGCCGACACATCCTTTTTCTTTCCCATTTTGGCAGAAAATGTAGGCTGCTTAATAATGTGAGACAGCCTTCTTAAGTAGTCTTGCCTTTCATTGGACACACCTGCCAAACTAATTAGCACAGGTGTCTGCAATTGCTTACAGTGATATAAAGAGCCCTGACACACATCACCATCAATGAGTTTAACTGACAAACAAACAAATTCTTCCCTTATCACTCCTAAACACTTTTTGCGTAATAATTTTGAACACAGTGTACATGTGCTTTTCCACAAAACACCAGTGGTTCACGTAGTGAATCTTACAGTTCTAACTTGCCAACCGTGGTCTGTATGGAGTTGTTCAATAAAGGGCAAAAAATTAAGATAACATAGATGGGAGAGGTCTCTATGAATAGGAATTCCTAAGTATTTGATACCCTGTGAGGGCCAGGCAAAGGGAAAGTTGGACTGGATGGAATCCTATATGGATTTGGGGAGGGAGACATCAAGGGTCTCAGACTTCGCTGCATTGATTTTAAAATTTGACCATGTAACAAAGTGATCTATTTCAGCCATAACAGCATGGATGGATATATGTGATTGAGTGATATATACTAGGACATCATCAGCAAATAGAGAGCACTTGTACTCGGTGCCTCCCACCTCAATCCACCTAATATTGGGGTTATGGCGAATTGATGAGAGCAGGTGCTCCGTCACTAGGATGTATAAGAGAGGGGACAGAGGACATCCCTGCCTTGTCCCATTGGTGATTGTGAAAGGTGATGAAAATGTTCTGATGCACCCCCTGGGCCTTGGGACACCCGGAGCCGGACCCTTTTTGGTGGATGCTGGTGGTTGTAGTCTTCGTGGCGGCGACCCGGTTCCGTGGCTCAGGGTGGTCAAACCAGTGGCGGAACTATTTATGTGGTTTTGATGTTTAAATGTCCGACTACGCCACCCGTGGATTGCGGTCAGAGTGAATCGCCGCTGCAGGGCAGACCGCTGAGGCTGGTGTTGTGGGTGCAGCAGAGCGTAGCATAACTCCCCACGGGAGGAGTATAGCCTCAGGGCAGTGTATGCGGAGGATGGGGGTGATGGTGCAGGGCAGCAGTAGTAACGACACGGAGTCAGTGATGCAGTCCAGGGCCTTTACTCACAGTTCTTATTATCCAGGCCACGTCTGCAGGTAACGGCTGCCCACGTCGTACTGTGCTCACCAGGTGAGGGGCTCAGACAACTCCCAGATAACTTTGGAGCGCTTCACAGGACCCCCTTTGTGTGTCCTTTGTCTGGCCTTTCTTACCAACCCTTCTGTCCGGCTGCCTCGGGCCTCCTCTTGGTAAACTTGGCGCCAGTTTCCCTGACCCTATGTGGTGCCTTCCTAGCGGGTGTAGCGAGGGGCTGCGCCACATAAAATGTCACAGCCTCCGGTTTCTAGCTGAGGGTCGTTTCCTGCCTCCACTAGTTTCGGGGACCGGTCTCCCCCTTTGGCCTGACCCCTCCACGCAGGTGGATTCGGGCGTGCGGTGGCGACTCGCCCGTCCGCACCCCTGGGATCCCTTCATTCCTCATTCCTGGAGCTTTCTCCGCTCCTCTTCCTTCCTTCTTCCTCTTCCAGGCCTGGGCCTCTGTTACTAGGCCCGCCTCCGGAGCAGAGCTCATGCAGAGCCCCTGCTCCCTGCCACTTCTGCTCAGACTTCTCTGCACTGAACTAAGATGGTGCCCACCTTTTATACTCCCTTCTCAATGCACCCAGGAACTGCTTCCTCCCTGCTCCTGCACTACAGGGTTCCCCTTCCTCAGTGTTCCCTCCCACCACTCCAGCCAGGGACAGGGACTGTCGTGCCCATCTCAGAGGCATATTGGTCGCCCTGCCCCACGGCAATGTGGTGTAATGCATGCAGGTGTCGGGTCCTGATCCACACTCCATCCTTACCTGAGAGTGAGATATCACACCTCTGGGTGAGGTGCAATACCTCTGTAGCAACCGAGCCCTCAGGGTGCTACAGTTCCATTTATCTTCAGCCTAGGTGACGTATTGTGATACAGGGCCGTGATTTTGGCTATAAAAGGGTCCCCTAGACCCCTACCCCAAGCTTTTTAAGAGAATCATATATGGCATGCCAGGAGACTCTATGGAATGCTTTCTCAGCATCCAACGAGAGTATCTAATTACAAATTTTTAACTGCATCTAGCCCAGGAAATACTTTGTGCCTAGTAGCAGTGTCTGCTAGTCAGCGGATTATCCCGGTGGTTAAGCAAGCTACACCACCTGTAGTTTAGACACTTAATTTTTTCAAAGGAAATGCTTCGGGACCATGGGATACTCAGTGAAGAGCATCAGGAGGCACCCCAAGGCATAGGGGCTGGGACTGGCAGTAGGATGCCTTGAGGTGGACAGCCGAGCTCGATCCTTATAAAAGCTTTTTAACTGCAGCAGCTTTAGTGGACGCTACTGGAGCTGGAATTACACGGCTGCTGGTATGAGACTTGCCCTCCAATAGATCCTTGTAAATGGATTTAAAGTGTATTCATTCAAATTAGAGAGACAATTTAAATTAAAGAGCTTAGAGCTGCCTCCACCACAGGGGGGCTCGCTCGACCCACCAGCGGACAGGCACCAGTATTGGGAGAGGGGGGCTGGCCATCAGGGTTCACCGCGGCTCTGGCACAAACCCGGCGACACGGAGGTGGCACGGGCAGGAGCGGACTGGCCGTGTCGGCTTCTCACTTTTTGGATTTTAGAAGGGCATGACATGCCTATATCTGTGTCTCCCCCTCCTTTTACTCCTCCACCTCTTTTATTTTCGCATGACTATATGTACTTGTCACTTTTCCATGTGTTAGTTATGTCTTCTGAGCAGTTTGTCAGCTTTTGGACACCTTTGAAGGTGTTTTCTATGTGTTTCTATGTGTTTTTGTTTGCCTGCCATTGGTTTTAACGGTGTTCGAAGGTGTTCGACGAACAGTTCGACGAACAGTTCGGCGAACATACGGGTGTTCGACGAACCGAACCGAACTCGAACACTACGGGGGTGGCTCAACACTAAACATGACCCTCAGATTGTCAGAATTCGAAGTAATCCTGACTACTGGGTTGCCACACTCTTACATCCCCCACACTCTTCGATCAACCTTTTCATTTTAATAAAGACCAAAAAAATGGTCATTTTTGAAATTATAAGCATTAACAGGTTATTAGAAACTGAAATCAAACAGTTTTCAACTCAAAACTTTATTCTAGGTGATGTTACATTTGCACATAGGACCCCTTGTTCGAAAGGAGCTTCTGAACTCTCACGTCCATTGAATTTGTCAGGTTTTGGATGGTTTCTGCTTCAATTGTTTTGCATGAGGACAAAATACCCTCCCAGAGCTGTTGCTTAGATGTGAACTGCCTCCCGCCATCATAGACACTCCTTTTGATGATGCTCCAGAGGTTCTGAATGGGGTAGAGGTCAGGGGAGCATGGGGGTCACACCATAAGTTTATCCCCTTTTATGCCCATATCAGCCAGAGATGCAGATGTGTTATGTGCAGCATGAGACGGTGCATTATCATGCATGAAAATGATCTTGTTGTGGAATACACGGTTCTTCTTCTTGAACCGTGGCAGGAAGTGCTGTTTGAGAAACTCCACATACATTATGGAGTTCATCTTTACCCCTTCAGGGATCCTAAAGGGGCCAACTATCTCTCTCCCCATGATTCCAGCCCAAAACATTACTCCACCTCCTCCTTGTTGGCTCTGTAGCCGTGTTTGCGTGGGGTGTCCATCAACTAGCCATCCTCCACTCCATCCATCTGGACCATCGAGCGTTGCACGGCACTCATCCGTGAACAAAACAGTTTTGAAATCAGTCTTCATGTATTGTTTGGCCCACCTGAGCCGTTTCTGCTTGTGTGCAGTGGATAGAGGAGGTCGACAGGATGGCGTACGCACAGCTGCAAACCTCTGAAGGACCCTGCATCTTGTTGTTCGCGGGACGTTGGAGGCACCAGCAGCTTCAAAAACTTGTCTGCTGCTATGACAAGGCTTTTTTGCCGCTGCTCTTTTAACCTGACGTAATTGCCTGTAGGAAAGAGTCCTCAATTTGCCCTTATCAGCACGCACACGTGTGTACTGTGAATCAGCTACATACTTCTTGATTGCCAAGACACTTCATCCTGATCATCGCACAATGTTGATTGTAGTCATGCCTTGACCTAAACACTCCACAATTTTTTGCTTCTCAGCAGCCGACACATCCTTTTTCTTTCCCATTTTGGCAGAAAATGTAGGCTGTTTAATAATGTGGGACAGTCTTCTTAAGTAGTCTTGCCTTTCATTGGACACACCTGCCAAACAAATTAGCACAGGTGTCTGCAATTGCTTACAGTGATATAAAGAGCCCTGACACACATCACCATCAATGAGTTTAGCTGACAAACAAATAAATTCTTCCCTTATCACTCCTAAACACTTTTTGCATAATAATTTGGAACACAGTGTACATGTGCTTTTCCACAAAACACCAGTGGTTCACGTAGTGAATCTTACAGTTCTAACTTGCCAACCGTGGTCTGTATGGAGTTGTTCAATAAAGGGCCCAAAATTAAGATAAAATAGATGGGAGAGGTCTCTATGAATACGAATTCCTAAGTATTTGATACCCTGTGAGGGCCAGGCAAAGGGAAAGTTGGACTGGATGGAATCCTGTATGGATTTGGGGAGGGAGACATAGAGGGCCTCAGACTTCGCTGCATTGATTTTAAAATTTGACCATGTAACAAAGTGATCTATTTCAGCCATAACAGCAGGGATGGATATATGTGATTGAGTGATATATACTAGGACATCATCAGCAAATAGCGAGCACTTGTACTCGGTGCCTCCAACCTCAATCCACCTATTATTGGGGTTATGACGAATTGAGGAGAGCAGGTGCTCCGTCACTAGGATGTATAAGAGAGGGGACAGAGGACATCCCTGCCTTGTCCCATTGGTGATTATGAAAGGTGATGAAAATGTTCTGACGCGCCCCCTGGGTCTTGGGACACCCGGAGCCGGACCCTTTTTGGTGGATGCTGGTGGTTGTAGTCTCCGTGGCAGCGACCCGGTTCCGTGGCTCAGGGCGGTCAAACCAGTGGTGGAACTATTTATGTGGTTTTGATGTTTAAACGTCCAACTACGCCACCCGTGGATTGTGGTCAGAGTGAACCGCCGCTGCAGGGCAGACCGCTGAGGCTGGTGTTGTGGGTGCAGCAGAGTGTAGCATAACTCCCCACGGGAGGAGTATAGCCTCAGGGCAGTGTATGCGGAAGATGGGGGTGATGGTGCTGGGCAGCAGCAGTAACGACACGGAGTCAGTGATGCAGTCCAGGGCCTTTACTCACAGTTCTTATTATCCAGACCACTTCTGCAGGTAACGGCTGCCCACGTCGTACTGTGCTCACCAGGTGAGTGGCTCAGACAACTCCCAGATAACTTTGGAGCGCTTCACAGGACCCCCTTTGTGTGTCCTTTGTCTGGCCTTTCTTACCAACCCTTCTGTCCGGCTGCCTCGGGCCTCCTCTTGGTAAACTTGGCGCCAGTTTCCCTGACCCTATGTGATGCCTTCCTAGCGGGTGTAGCGAGGGGCTGCGCCACGTAAAATGTCAGAGCCTCCGGTTGCTAGCTGAGGGTCGTTTCCTGCTTCCACTAGTTTCGGGGACCGGTCTCCCCCTTTGGCTTGACCCCTCCAAGCAGGTGGATTCGGGCGTGCGGTGGCGACTCGCCCGTCCGCACCCCTGGGATCCCTTCGTTCCTTGTTCCTGGAGCCTTCTCCGCTCCTCTTCCTTCCTTCTCCCTCTTCCAGGCCTGGGCCTCTGTTACTAGGCCAGCCTCTGGAGCAGAGCTCATGCAGAGCCCCTGCTCCCTGTCACTTCTGCTCAGACTTCTCTGCACTGAACTAAGATGGTGCCCACCTTTTATACTCCCTTCTCAATGCACCCAGGAACTGCTTCCTCCCTGCTCCTGCACTACAGGGTTCCCCTTCCTCAGTGTTCCCTCCCCCCACTCCAGCCAGGGACAGGGACTGTCGTGCCTATCTCAGTGACATATTGGTCGCCCTGCCCCACGGCAATGTGGTGTAATGCATGCAGGTGTCGGGTCCTGATCCACACTCCATCCTTACCTGAGAGTGAGATATCACACCTCTGGGTGAGGTGCAATACCTCTGTAGCAACCGAGCCCTCAGGGTGCTACAGTTCCATTTATCTTCAGCCTAGGTGACGTATTGCGATACAGGGCCGTGATTTTGGCTATAAAAGGGTCCCCTAGACCCCTACCCCAAGCTTTTTAAGAGAATAATATATGGCGTGCCAGGAGACTCTATGGAATTCTTTCTCAGCATCCAACGAGAGTATCTAATTACAAATTTTTAACTGCATCTAGCCCAGGAAATACTTTGTGCCTAGTAGCAGTGTCTGCTAGTCAGCGGATTATCCCGGCTGTTAAGCAAGCTACACCACCAGTAGTTTGGACACTTAATTTTTTCAAAGGAGATGCTTCGGGACCACGGGATATAAGTGAAGAGCATCAGGAGGCACCCCAAGGCATAGGGGCTGGGCTGGCGGTAGGATGCCTTGCGATGGACAGCCGAGCTCGATCCTTATAAAAGCTTTTTAACTGCAGCAGCTTTAGTGGACGCTACTGGAGCTGGAATTACGCTGCTGCTGGCATGAGACTTGCCCTCCAATAGATCCTTGTAAAAAGATTTAAAGTGTATTCATTCAAATTAGAGAGACAATTTAAATTAAAAAGCTTAGAGCTGCCTCCACCACAGGGGGGCTCGCTCGACCCACCAGCGGACAGGCACCAGTATTGGGAGAGGGGGGCTGGCCGTCAGGGTCCACCGCGGCTCTGGCACAAACCCGGCGACACGGAGGTGGTACGGGCAGGAACGGATTGGCCGTGTCGGCTTCTCACTCTTTGGATTTTAGAAGGGCATGACATGCCTATATCTGTGTCTCCGCCTCCTTTTACTCCTCCACCTCTTTTCTTTTCGCATGACTATATGTACTTGTCACTTTTCCATGTGTTAGTTATGTCTTCTGAGCAGTTTGTCAGCTTTTGGACACCTTTGAATGTGTTTTCTATGTGTTTCTATGTGTTTTTGTTTGCCTGCCATTGGTTTTAACGGTGTTCGAAGGTGTTCGACGAACAGTTCGACGAACAGTTTGGCGAACAGTTCGGCGAACACACGGGTGTTCGACGAACCGAATCGAACTCGAACACTACAGCGGTGGCTCAACACTAGTTATGAGGTTAAAAAATTTCTATGAAACTCAGTCTTGTCAAAATTTTGGAAATTGCTCTTGTGTTTAGTGAGATATTGATGCAAATCTTACTTTTCAAAGGGGGCGCACTCACGTATACTAAGAAGTATGTGTGTATATATATACAATACAGACCAAAAGTTTGGACACACCTTCTCATTTAAAAGATTTTTCCGTATTTTCATAACGATGAAAATTGTACATTCACACTGAAGGCATCAAAACTATAAATTAACTCATGTGGAATTATATACTTAACAAAATATGTGAAACAACTGAAAATATGTCTTATATTCTAGGTTCTTCAAAGTAGCCACCTTTTGCTTTGATGACTGCTTTGCACACTCTTGGCATTCTCTTGATGAGCTTCAAGAGGTAGTCACCGGAAATGGTTTTCACATCACAGGTGTGCCTTGTCAGGTTTAATAAGTGGGATTTCTTGCCTTATAAATGGGTTTGGGACCATCAGTTTTGTTGTGCAGAAGTCAGGTGGATACACAGCTGATAGTCCTACTGAATAGACTGTTAGAATTTGTATTATGGCAAGAAAAAAGCAACTAAGTAAAGAAAAACGAGTGGCCATCATTACTTTAAGAAATGACGGTCAGTCAGTGCGAAAAATTGGGCAAACTTTGAAAGTGTCCCCAAGTGCAGTTACAAAAACCATCAAGCGCTACAAAGAAACTGGCTCACATGAGGACTGCCCCAGGAAAGGAAGACCAAGAGTCATCTCTGCTTCTGAGGATAAGTTTATCCGAGTCACCAGGCTCAGAAATCGCAGGTTAACAGCAATCAGATTAGAGACCAGGTGAATGCCACACAGAGTTCTAGCAGCAGACACATCTCTACAACAACTGTTAAGAGGAGACTTTGTGCAGCAGGCCTTCATGGTAAAATAGCTGCTAGGAAACCACTGCTAAGGACAGGCAACAAGCAGAAGATACTTATTTAGGCTAAAGAACACAAGGAATGGACATTAGACCAGTGGAAATCTGTGCTTTGGTCTGATGAGTCCAAATTTGAGATCTTTGGTTCCAACCACCGTGTCTTTGTGCGACATAGAAAAGGTGAGTGGATGGACTCTACATGCCTGGTTTCCACCGTGTAGCATGGAGGAGGAGGTGTGATGGTGTGGGGGTGCTTTGCTAGTGACACTGTTGGGGATTTATTCACAATTGAAGGCATACTGAACCAGCATGGCTACCACAGCATCTTGTAGCGGCATGCTATTCCATCCGGTTTGCGTTTAGTTGGACCATCATTTATTTTTCAACAGGACAATGACCGCAAACACACCTCCAGGCTGTGCAAGGGCTATTTGACCAAGAGGGAGAGTGATATGGTGCTACGCCAGATGACCTGGCCTCCACAGTCATCAGACCTGAACCCAATCGAGATGGTTTGGGGTGAGCTGGACCGCAGAGTGAAGGCAAAAGGGCCAACAAGTGCTAAGCATCTCTGGGAACTCCTTCAAGATTGTTGGAAGACCATTTCCGGTGACTACCTCTTGAAGCTCATCAAGAGAATGCCAAGAGTGTGCAAAGCAGTCATCAAAGCAAAAGGTGGATACTTTGAAGAACCTAGAATATAAGACATATTTTCAGTTGTTTCACACTTTTTTGTTAAGTATATAATCCCACATATGTTAATTCATAGTTTTGATGCCTTCAGTGTGAATGTACAATTTTCATAGTCATGAAAATACAGAAAAATCCTTAAATGAGAAGGTGTGTCCAAACTTTTGGTCTGTACTGTATATATATATATATATATATATATATATATATACTATATACTATATATGTATATTGGTTATACAATATAGCACATAACCTGAATATTTTACATCTATTGTTTGAAGTCAAGTATATGCAGCCTTAGGCAATAGTAATTGTAAATGCAACCATTTAATTTTTGCAGGAACCCTACCGCCTACTACAAAAGAAAATACCCATTTAAAAGACTGCATGTTGATGGTTTAATGGTGTAACTGAGTGTAATTAGAAGAATGTTCTCCGTCATCTAATCAGCTTCCTTCAATCAACATCTTTCTACCTTCCATACAACAACACATAACCTTTGTACCACATCCACATATCATCCCATCAGCAAGTCTTTCAGTAATTCGTTTTGATATCATCGTCCGAGCTGATGTCAAAGCTACCTTATGTCTCCAGTACATCACTGTGTGTTGAAATCTACGTGTTGAGACCTGAATAGCTCCTTTATACTTGCCTGCTGAATGGAACCAATAAGTGTCGTAGTGCTACAAAACTATGTCCGAAAAAGCACAATAGGACTTTTCAACAACCCTTTCTACCTGTGATGTGTTTCTTTTTCTCAGTAACATCAGTTTCCTGCTATCGCTTTCACTGACAAATGCATTCAACCTGACATTTCCATACAAAATGTTCTTCTACCCTTTCCTACAGATAGTCAAAGAAACTTTCTTCCAATTTTCTTCCTGATACTTGGCTTATTAGCTTGTATTATTAGCTTGTATTATTAGCTTACATATCAGTAGTTTTAGTTATTTAGTTATATCTATTTGGTTTCATATATTGGGTGATATATGAATTGAAAAAGTTGCATTTATATATTTTGGTGCTCTGTTATAAAAAACAATGAAAGTTTTTGTGTGTGTTTTAATGAATTTGGTGTTGTTAATGTGCTGATGAAAAGAATAATAAACATTTAAGGAAAATGTATTAAATATTAAAGTGATTTGTAGTAGGACTATAAAAAGTATAAACAGTACCACATATACTCAAGTATAAGCCGACCCGAGTATAAGCCGAGGTACCTAATTTTACCACAAAAAACGAGGAAAACTTATTGACTCGAGTATAAGCTTAGGGTGGGAAATGCAGCAGCTACTGGTATATTTCAACATCCTGGTAAGTATTGCCCATTCATCCCCAATCCTGGTATGCATGGCCCACCTCATCCCCATTCCTGGTATGCATGGCACCCTCATCCCAATCCTTTTATGCATGGCCCCCTCATCCCCAATTCTGGTACGCATGGCCCCCTCATCCCCAATCCTGGTATGCATGGCCCCCTCATCCCCAATCCTGGTATGCATGGCACACCTCATTCCCCAATCCTGGTATACATGGCCCCCTCATCCCAAATACTGGTATGTATGGCCCCCCCATCCCAATCCTGGTATACATGGCCCCATCATACCCAATCCTGGTATGTATGGCACACCTCATCCCCCATTCCTGGTATGCATGGCCCTCTCATCTCCAATCCTGGTATGCATGGTCTCCTCATCCCCCAATCCTGGTATGTATGGCCCCCTCATCCCAAATCCTGGTATGCATAGCCCCCTCATCCCCAATCCTGGTATGCATGGCCCACCTCATCCCCAATCCTGGTATGCATGGCACCCTCATCCCAATCCTTTTATGCATGGCCCCCTCATCCCCAATTCTGGTACGCATGGCCCCCTCATCCCCAATCCTGGTATGCATGGCCCCCTCATCCCAATCCTGGTATGCATAGCCCCCTCATCCCCAATCCTGGTATGCATGGTCCCCTCATCCCCAATCCTGGTATGTATGCCCCCCTCATTTCAATCCTGTTATGCATGGCCCCCTCATCCCCAATCCTGGTATGTATGGCACTCTCATCCCAAATCCTGGTATGTATGAGCCCCTCATCTCCAATCCTGGTATGTATGGCACCCCTCATTCCCCAATACTGGTATGCATGACCCCATCATCCCCAATCCTGGTATGTATGGTACCCTTCATCCCCAATCCTGGTATGTATGGTCCCCCTCATCCCCCAATCCTGGTATGCATGGTCTCTTTATCCCCCAATCCTGGGATGCATGGCACCACTCATCCCAATCCTGGTATGTATGGCACCCTCTTCCCCAACCCTGGTATGTATGGCCCCCCTCATCCCCCAATCCTGGTATGCATGCCTCCTCATTCCTCAAACCTGGTATGCATGGCCCCCTCATCCACCAATCCTGGGATGCATGGCACCACTCATCCCAATCCTGGTATGTAGGGCACCCTCATCCCCAATCATGGTATGTATGGTCCCCCTCATCCCCCAATCCTGGTATGCATGCCCCCCTCATTCCCCAATCCTGGTATGAATGGCCCCCTCATCCCCCAATCCTGGGATGCATGGCACCACTCATCCCAATCCTGGTATGTATGGCACCCTCATCCCCAATCCTGGTATGTATGGCACCCCTTGTCCCCCAATCCTGGTATGTATGGCCCCCCTCATCCTCCAATCCTGGTATGCATGGCGCCCTCATCCCCCAATCCTGGCATGTATGGCCCCATCACTGTAGACATATAAAATAAACACTTATGCTCACCTTCCTTTCTCCTCTCTGCTCTGTGTCCTGTTCTGCTGCAGCAGCTTATGTCAGCATCTGAGCAGTGCATGGCGTCATAGCCATGCGCTTTCAGAAGCTGATGTGAGCTGCCGGAATATTCACTCCTCTCCACGCCTGGACTATGGGCACAGAGAGGAGTGAATATGCATTCTCTTTAGTAGCGGGCACTGTCAGCAAGAGCCACAGGTCAGCGTTCCTCCATGCCCGCTACAAAAGAGAATGAATATTCATTCTCCATGCCCATGGGTGTGGACAAGAGGGAATATTAATTTCCCTTTAGCAGTGGGCTCACGAGGTAGCTGCAGCAGCGGCTATAGCGTGTGCCCCGCTCCTCCACCGCTGCAACCCCCCTCCGCCGCTGCAACCCCCCTCCACCGCCTCAAACCCCCCTCCACTATCCACCACTAGAATATGTATATACTCGAGTATAAGCCGAGGGGGGCTTTTTCAGCACAAAAAAGATACTTTAAACATACACTTAGCCAAACTTTATCAAAGATGCAAATAAATACTCTATATTCATGGCAATAGGGGAAGTAAACTCACCTCTTTCTTACTGAAAAAAAAGTTTTCAACAGTCCTTTATAAAACAAATACTGACTGATAATAAGACTATAGTTAACAAAAAAAGAAAAGATTGCAAATGCACTTAAACACTTTTATGAAATCCTTTATAATTTAGAGTTATTGCCTACGATGCAGGGCCCATTGGAAGCCTCCAGATTTTTTAAACTCCTATTCCTTCCCTACGTCAAACTAAATGAATGCAACATGCTAAATGCTCAAGTCACCCAACAAGAACAATGAGTTATCACAAGCACAGGCAAGCTACAAGACGGACAGTCACTGTGAAATTGATGATGCTGTCTATAATGACCAATTGCCACAGCGTGGATCTGAACGAGAAACAGTGCCCTCAGTCATTTTGGAGAGCATGGAAAGCTGCATGCTTGATTGCTTGTGAGCTGACAGCTGTATTGTTTGCATAAAGTAAAGGATGACTATTTGATTGTCAAGTTTTTAGACTCTCACAAAATGGGGGAATTTTCTTCAGCTATCAAAAGGAAATTACCATCAGGATGAGCGTTATTACTTGTTTGACAAAGACACCTGCTCACCACATCTTTGACTAGGAGATTCCTCTATGCTCTGCACAGTCACAACACTCCCCCATCTGCGGCAGCGCTATCACTTTTAACAAGCAGGTGTGTCATCAGCTACTGCACCAAACTAATGCACATCAGCAAAAAAAGAGACAAAGAGGTTCAGTGTTCTTTCTCTTACTGATACTGTGAGCCATGACCCCATAGATATCTGGGTCTGCATATTAGACTAGTGTCAAATATTGGCCCAGTTTATCATGAGTGCCTCCAGTATATTGTCAAATACGATATTTAGTGCAGGAGACTTAGTCAAACTGAGCTGGACCAGAATGTCATCCACAAGTTTGGAAAACAGTACATTAGTGATAAAGAATCAGGCATGGATCAGTGAGGAGTTTCAGTTACATACAGCTGATGCCAATGATTAAATTGGCTGTAGTATCTGCATACCTTTCCATTATGTTTATACTGTTGTACTTCTGCTTCAGGGCAATTCCTGACTGTCTATTATATTCCATGAATACTGTGCTCCTTCAGGACAGGCCTTACACAGCTAAACATTTCCTGCCATTCCATCTATTGCTCACTGTGCTGTTGCCACCACTGCCACTGCCACTAAATAGCCTTACATTCCTTCTTATCTATTGTGTTGTACAGCATATCTATGCTGTACTTCCGCTGAGAACCCTACCCTCACATAGGCAGCTATAAGAAATCTGAAACTGCTCTTAAAAAGGGATTATTTGGGATAGCTTTTTAAAAGTCTGCTGCCTAGCTCAAAAAAATGAAAATTTTTGGATGCCTTGAAAAAATTAATTGCATTTTGATAAGCCATATTTTGTGCAGTGAGGAAGTTTGCTTTCATTGAAGACATGGTTGCTTCAGTATCTTGCATCACCCATTGAAATCATAAGGGTACGTCCCCACTATTAGCAAAAGCAGAATTTTCTGCAGATGAGCTGCGTCTAAAATGCTGCATTTATAGAGATCCAATGCCCACTGTGCTTCTATCTTAAGATGCGTAAACTCACCCGCGGCCCAGGTTTATGAGCCGCAGCATGTCAATTTGAGACTACCACCTCCTCAACACAAATTTTCACAATAGAATGTATTGGATGCGGCAAATCCACATGGTTCAATGAACACATGCGGATTTAACTACGTGATTGAACGCTGCATTTTGGAAGCAGCGAAAATACGCTTCTTCCAAAACGCTGCTATATCCTGATCATGGGCACCCTTATACAATTTTCTCTCACTATTCTTAGTGATCCGTACGGCTGTCAAAAAAGGAAAATTTGGCACCCACAGTGCTCTGATCTGAAGAGACTGAAAATGTACTCAAGCCTACATTCACATATGTGGTTAGTTTCCCAAGATTTTTGAAAGAACCTCCCTGTCAAATTCCTTCAAAAATGTGTGCTAGTGTACATAGAAAAATTGATAATTTGAGATAAAGAGTGGTCAAGTATTGATTTGATTTATATTTCTCTTTTGTTCATTTACTTTGCATTTTGTTAATTGCTAAAAATAAACTATTAACACTTTTATTTTTAAAAGCATTTTTACTTTACCGTATTTTTTCCACATCTGTCTCAAACTTTTGCATGGTACTTTATACAACTATATACCGTAGATTGATTTTCACTGAATTATTTGATTGTAAAATTCTTTAACATGTAGAAAATATTTAGAACTATATACCTTCTAGGGATTTTCTGCAGTCCCAAGCTATACGTAATGTGACAAACAAGAAACAAAAACATATGCTGAAAATGATGTGGTGCCATTAGAGTGTGTAGCTTAAGGTATAATGTAATGGCATTTACTTACACTGCTTTACAGCTGCTTCGAGTTGGTCATAGATCCTTTTGAATCTGATTCAAATTAGGAAAAGACTGGCACATTTCTCCTGACTTTGTTTTTGCATATGGAACAAAAGGTTTTTGTGCTTTATAATGAGATATGCAAGAGACCTATTGAAAGCATCACTGTTGAATAGCATAATTGAAGCAATACTTGGCTAACAACAATAGGATTATTAGCTAACTACTATCACTAGTTGTTACTTTCATTACATTATGTTTAAGCAAATAAAATATGTATTTTATAAGGTCTCACATTAAATTGAATATATTTATTATGTTACGATGTAACTCCTTATTAGAGGAATATTGAGGTTTCAACGGGGAAAATAGCTAAGAAATTAAGTGGCACTCTTTAAAGGATGCAAACATGAAATAAATGAAATTGGAAATGCATTATTCCTCTAGAAAATAGGAAAAAACAAAGATACAGTCATTGATGGTTACAGATATTATTGTGCACTAATGTGAACATGAAGGCAATAGAATTTTAGTAAAGAGTAACATTACTCAGTCATCACTGAAATAGACTTTTCTTAATAAATAATCAGTGTAACTTTTAAAAAGTCTAAGTGTTAAAAAGTCTAATTTTTAAAAACTTTAAAGTGGTTTCCCCATAAACAAAATATATTTTAATCAATAGATCTTGGAATAAAAGTAAGTTCCACAATTGAATGTGTTGAAAAAAATGTTCCTGTGCTGAGATAATCTTTTAAATGCTATGTACTGTGTAATGGCTGTGTCTGACCGTACAGGAACATGCTCTGGTCATAGCACATCTCCTTGGCAGGGGAGGATGCAAAAGAGTATACAGATATTACAGCCGGGGATTACAGCTGATTCTTTCTGTGATGTAAAGCTTTTGCAGCTTGTTTTTAAATATGTTTTACCTCACAGAAAGCAGCATTTGGGATCCCATGCTGTCTTGTCTGCATACTGTCTTTTGCTTCCTTCCCTTGTCAGTTGCTATGGTATATTCAGACCATGCTCCTGCACGGTCAGACAAAGCCATTACACAGCTCTGTAAGGGTGTGACAGTGGCTGTCATATGCCTCTCCTTCTTTAAACTGTGTTTGTGCCAAGTGTATGGTTTTATTGTATTTTTGTAACTGTATTAATATGTGAGTCTGTGTATATTGTATAGAGAAAGCATAAGATATAGTTCAGGGTTTAGATAGTGATAGATAAAAACATTAGGGTTGATAGGCAGTGGTGGGCCTATTAGTTTATAAGATATAAGCCATAGTTTAGAACATAGGAGGTTTAGTGACTGCAGTAGGGTAGTAATGAGGAAGTTTGCCTAGTGACCGGAAGAGAGTTGGTGATTGGCCCAGTTAAAAGTGAGAGGGGTTTGGGCCAGAGCAGAGCAACGTTTTTTTCAGTAAGTCAGTCAGAGAAGAAGAGTTGGTTGGTTGAAACGTTAAAGTATGTGCAGAAGGGACAACTGAGAAAAGTGAAAAAGTTCAGGGCCAGTGGGCTGATGGTCAATAGTTATGCAGAAAGAGGAAAAGAAAGAGAGAAGCAGCATTATGGAAATGGGAGCGGCCAATTTCAGGGAATCTTCCCTAAAGATCCGAGACCTATAGCATTGATATGGTATGGAGGAGCCAGACATACTTTTGTCCCAAGTGGGGAAAACAGACGGGGATGCCCAGATAGGAACCAGGACCATGATTTTGGAAGCTGCGGAGCAGGGTAGATTATCCCTGAGGAAGGAAGGACCAGAAAAGAGAGGGATAATGCAGGTGGCTGAAATTGTGACTGCTGCATCACATTATACTGTAACTGTGACCAAAACTAAACTGAACGTTTTAAGTCAAATATTTTAAAAAACAAACAAATCAAGAGTCTGAGCTTGACTGTGTGCCTGCTTCTGAGAAAAGAACCGAGGATCAGGTGAGGCCCTCAACAGAAAACACGAGTGTTACCTTCTATACACAAACTACACGAAGAGCAGGACTTTAGCTTTTATTACTGGGAAACCAGGGTGTGGGAGAAGAACAGCAATCCCTCGCCATGACTACCACCCTACGCCCTTCACACAGTTCATAGCAAGGGCACATTAATAAGATTATCATAAGGAACATTTTTTAACACATCCAACTGTGGAACTTAATTTTATTTCAAGATCTATTAATTAAAATGTACTTTGTTCATAGGACAACCCCTTCAACTAATTTTAAAAATATAAAAAAGTAAAAACAACATAAAAGTACTCCTCCTGCTTTATCCCATTAAAAATAACAAAATAGCAAACAATAATATATATGTATGTGTTATGTGTAAATATGTAAAACTCCAACCTATCAAAATAAAAGATCAAATAACCCGAGTATTAGACGTAATGGGAAAAAAATTACACCGGAAGTACAGTTTTTGGCCCCCCCAACACTGCAAAAAAATGCCAAAAGAAGAGACAATCCAAACCTTTCAACTGTATATGGTACTATAAGGGGGGAGCGGCAGAGGGGGATGAGCGGGGCACAGGAGGCAGCAGCCACCTGTTGCAGCCTATACTGTGCCCGCTGCTAAAGAAAATGAATATTCACTGCTCCCCACATCCATGGGCATGGAGAGCAGGGAAGATTCATTTTTCTTAATATCGCGCACACTGTAGCTGCACTCTGAGGTCTGTGTGCCCGCTATTAAAGCTCATGAATATTCACTACTATCCACTCCCATGGATTGTAGTAAAAATTCACAGTCTTTAATAGTGGGCACACTGACCGCCAAGCCCAGTTACAGTGTGCGTGCTATTGAAGAGAGTGAATGGTCACTGCTCCCCACACACACAGTCCCGGCATGGGAACCATGCACGGCTCACACAGTGAGAGTGTCGGAAACAGAGCAGGACGCAGCGTTGGAGGAGAGAGGAGGTGAGTATGATTGTTTATTTTTTTTTGTGAGCAGCGTGATGGGGATCAGAGGGTACCATGTATACCAGGATGGAGGGGTGCCATGCATATCAGGATGGGGGAATCAAGGGGTGCCATGCATACCAGGATGTGGGAATCAAGGGGTGCCATGCATACCAGGATGGGGTAATCAAGGGGTGCCATAAATGCCAGGATGGGGGAATTAAGGGGTGCCATGCATACCAGGTTGGGGGAACCAATGGGTGCCATACATACCAGGATGTGGGATCAAGGGGTGCGATGCATACCAGGATGGGGAATCAAGGGGTTCCATACATACCATAATGGGGGATCAAGGGGTTCCATGCACACCAGGATGGGGGAATCAAGGGGTGCCATACATACCAGGATGTGGGATCAAGGGGTGCGATGCATACCAGGATCGGGAATCAAGGGGTGCCATACATACCAGAAAGGGAGATCAAGGGGTGCCATGCATACCAGGATGGGGGAATCAAGGGGTGCCATGCATACCAGGATGGGGGAATCAAAGGGTGCCATGCATAACAGGATGGGGGATCAAGGGGTGCCATGTATACCGGGATGGGGGATCAAGGGGTGCCATGCATACCAGGATGGGGGATTGGGGTGCCATGCATACCAAGATGGGGATGAGGGCCATGTATACTAGGATAGGGATGAGCTCCATGTATACCAGGATGGGGATGAGGGCCACATATACCAGGAAGGAGGGGCCATACATACCAGGATGGAGGATATTAACAGAATTGGGGGACATTACCCCAATACCAGTGTCAGCAGCAGACCCCCCCGCCATAACAATGCATCATGATCACATTTTTTGCTTACATTTTTTTTCTATTTTCCTCCTCTAATACCTAGGTGCGTCTGATGGTCCAGTGCCTCTTATAGTCTGAAAAATACAGTATATACATATATATATATGGGTATATATACACACATAACTTTTAATTAGAGAATAACCTTTATTTCTTGAAGTGTAGTTTGCCTTTTATTGTAAATTGTAAATTAAACTTACATCAGTTATTAATACACCAGTAGCCTGTGCACTTACATAAAAACTGTGTATAGGTGATATGTAAACCAAAGGAGTGTTTCAGCTCACCCTTGATAGGAATCCTGACGTATTCATGACTTGAAGCACGGAAGATCGTTTCTGCTAGATGCGATACACATTCGTAGGTAAGAAAGGATCCAGCCTCCACAATAAAAATGTTAGTTTTTATTTAATCCATTAAAAACAGGAATTCCAGTAGAACCACATTGAAACAGTGTGTGGGGTAAAAAGGAGTACAACCGACCACTGGACATGTTTCAATCACTGTAGTGCTCTTAGACTTTTCTTACCTACAAGTATAGGTGACACAGCTTTTCGATAGGTCCTATAAAGCTGTCTAGCCAAACGGCAAATTATTGGCTTTCTTAACAGGCTTATTACCCCGTTAATAGAAAGCTGAAGGTACACTAAAATGTACTAAGACCTTATAAAACTTATTTTTTGCAGATCACATTAACAGGGAGAATCAATCTTATTTTAAAAGCTTTAGTAACTAGGGAGCATTTAATTATTTTACCACGGTAAATTATTGCTATAGTTACACTGATAAGACTGTTGCTACTTTCAATCTTTAAAATTAATATTTTAATGAATATTTCATTTTATTCTGGGTCATTAATTGGAGATGAATGGAGATGATATTTTAATTTAAGAAGGAAATACTTAATAGTGACAAAAGCATTTAAGATTATTGAGTCTTTTTTAAAGATAAAGGGTCTATAAAATGTATAATCCAGGCACAAACATTTAAGTGAATGGAAAGACAGGTAGAAACAATGCAGCCACATTTTTATATATAATTTGTAAGGGTCACATGGACCGAAATGTTCTGATATGACCCTTCGCACATGTGAGATTAGTTGTATGTCTGATGTTATTCACTTCAGATGTTTCACTCTCAGGCCACATACTCTCAGATGGCACAGGAACTGCAGATGTAAAGCAATAGAAAGGACGGATTCAGTCCATTTTACAAATATAAAGTGAACTTTACTAGTCGAATTGGTGAAACATATGCAGTAGGTAGCAGGTAGAAATTTTTGTTGTCCTCATATTTTGTTTTACAGAGACACAGGCATTATGGTCACATGTGATGGCACATCAGTTGTTAGCAACTTTTCAGCAAAAGGTATGTCTGACTTAAATACCCCATTCTTTCTATTTGTCCTTACCTGACCACAGCCATTTCTGAGTGGTGGCCGTGCCTCAGCCTGACAAATCCAATATATCCTCAATAAAACTCCCAGGTCCAGCCCACATGTTGCCTCTTAAGTTCTACTTCACCAATGCTGTTTCAGGTTTACCCACAACCCACAACTGAATCTCTTTGGGCTCCCAGCAGTGTCCATTGCAGCTGAGCTTTACTTTCTTGTCTGTTCCACTTCACAGGATGTTCTGGTTGTATTAGAAAGCAAACTGCCACTTTATCCAATACAGTTACTGCCCCATAAAATATCTTCTTTGTACACACCTTCCTTAGGAATACCACTCACTTCCTATCTCCTCCACAACTACTAACTGACCCAACAGGCAATCATTCCCTTCTTCCTTCTAAAACTCCTACTGTCTGCAGGGTAGGCTGTTAACTGTTCTGTGCCCTGAATCTGCTTTGTACCTTCACTTCCCCAACATAATTGAATTAATCATACTTTTGCTGAGCATAATTATACAAAATACAATTTAATGAAACAACGCATATAGAGCAGCAATATAACACATTACATTCATTATAATATTATCAGGGGAACCTCTCCTTTACAAATATTTGGTGTTGCACTTGTGGACAGCATAAATAAGCATAAATGAGAGGGCATAAATGAGAAGTTGCTACATTACTGAACTATATTATATTACTATTTAATTATTTTACTCATTTATATAGCGCCATTAATACTATTAATACCACAGCGCTTTACAGACACTATACTTCACTATACTAAGTTCATCATTATTCTGTGCAAAATATATGTACGTATCTATAATATAATGCTGGTATAGGCTGCGCCTGAGCGGTGTGGCGGGAGTCTCAAGGACACATCCAGCATTAATACATCAGCGGTCCAGTGCCTCGAGGTGACAAGTAAGAGGTTGAGGCTGGAGGAGGAGTGTGGCGCCGGAGTCAGCAATATCTCTGGCACAATGAGGGTGAGGCTAGAGGACAAGTGTTGTGCCAAAGTCAGCAATCTCCGACGGCGAGGCTGGGGGAAGAGTATGACGTTGGAGTCAGCACCTGTGCGTATTGAACAACAGCAGTGCAGGCAAGATGGGGGACATATACCAGGAAGGGAGAGCATATAATTGGAAGGGGGACCAGGATGGGGGAGCATATAATAGAACGGGTGAGCATATACCTGGCTGGGGGAGCATATACCAAGACTAGCTATTGAGCCAGTTCTACGCCCAGGTGGCGAGCATTTTTTTTGGTACGTTTTTTGTGCTATGTTAAAGGGAACATGTCACCAGAAATAATGCTGTCAACCTGCAGATATGCTTTTAATCTGAAGGTTAACAGAGTTATTATGCTGCCCATCGCCTGAATGCAGCGGAATGCAGCAGGGAGAAAATGAGCTTTATTCTCCCCACCAGCATTTGTTTTCAGTCATGGGGTTGGTGGTGGGGCGGGTTCAGTCATTTCTCTTATAAGACAGAGAGGCCACTGTAACTGTGCCCCTGGCCCTGACTGACACCGGCTCTGCACTGGGGTACAGCTGTCAGTCAGGGCCTGGGCACGGCTACAGCTGCCGCTCAGTATATTCAGAGCAATGACTAAACCGGCACCGCCCCCGCCCCCATAACTGAAATCGAATGCTGGTGGGGAGAAAAAAGTTAATTTACTCCCTGCTGCATTCTGCTTCATGCAGGCACCTGGCAGCATAATAATTCTGTTAATCTACAGATTAACTTCATATCTGAAGGTTAGTAGCATTATTTCTGGTGACAGGTTCCCTTTAAATTTGTAGTACAATACTTGAATAAAATGGGACGGGAGTCAGTGCATGCACATACCGCGCTATCCGGCATCATTTTTTTAAGACACTGTATCTGCAAATTCACATATACAATGTCTTCAATAAAATGGCGCTGGAGATCGCACTATGTGCATGCACTGACTCCGGCACCATTTTATTGAAGTAATGTATTAAAACAGCAACATAGCAGTGCGCACCCACCCCCCATCGCCATTATCCCTATGGCTGGAACATCCGCACTGCTATATTGATGTAGTAGTACATTACTTCAATAAAATGGTGCCGGAGTCATTGCGTGCGCATACCTTGATCTACGGTGCCATTTTATCGAAAACTCGCAGACACAGTGTCTTAAAAAAAATGGTGCCGGAATTGTACCAACAAAAATGCTTGCCTCCTGGGCGTAGAACGGGTTCAATAGCTAGAATATACAGTACAGACCAAAAGTTTGGACACACCTTCTCATTTAAAGATTTTTCTGTATTTTCATGACTATGAAAATTGTTCATTCACACTGTAGGCATCAAAACTATGAATTAACACTAGAGATGAGCGGTGTTCGACTCTCTCAAATTTGTGCTGTTTTGAGCGATGTTCGAGCCGTTCGGCGAACACAAATGATTTGAAAAAAATCCGGCTGTTCCAGGTCATGTTCGATAACTGTTCATGCACCAAAATCATAACTGGATTTTTTCACAGTAATGCTGATAATCAATGCTTGAGTGTACAGCGGGGCGGGGGGAGGGGCAGGGGATGCATCTCTGCATTTTTCTCTTTCCCGCATTTACAGTGGGGAGGTGCAATCTGTCAGCCTATCAGAAGCGCACACACGGAGAGAACTGCTTTTTTTCACACAAGCAAGGGCATGTGTCATTGGCTGTGTATGTCACATGTCCTTGCCCTATAAGACCCAGCCATTTTCCCCGTCGCCACCATTTTCTCACTGCTGCAGCTGCGTGTTAGACGGCACCGCTGTTGCTGTGTGCGCTATACTTTTAGTGTTAATTTCAAGCCAATTTTCTCAGAAATATACAGATAGCTTGGGAGTAGGGAAGAGTTGTGATTGCAGTCCTTTTGAGGACTAGGTTACAGCATTTCCTACGACTTTTAGCAGGCAGGTCTGTGCTCTTAAATAGACAGCTTGGGAGTAGGGACTAGTTGTAATTGCAGTCCTTTTGAAGACTAGTTTACAGCATTTCCTAGGACTTTTTGCCAGGCAGGTCTGTGCCAGTGCTGTGCAAGTGTTTTTCACAGCATTTGGCTAAATCTAACTAAGCAAATCCTTTTTGGCCTCTTGCAGTGTGTGTTAGTCAGTGGAGTAGGGTATCTGTCTTGCAAGCTACACCACCTGTGTATAGAATACAATTTTTTTTACTGCACCAAGCCAAGTAAAACCTTTTGGGCATAGCATCATTCTATTAGTCCATCTATACTAAGCTCCATCAGCATGCAAATTACAAATAATCTTTAGCTGCATCTTGTCTGGAAAATAATTTTGGGCATAGTAGCAGTGTGTGGTACTCATTCTATTAGGCAATCTATACTAAGCTCCACCAGCTTGCAAATGACAAATAATTTTTATCTGCGTCTAGCTCGGAAAATAATTTTGGGCTTGTATCAGTGTGTGGGACTTATTCTATTAGTCCATCTATACTAACCTCCACCAGGTTGCAAATTACTAATAATTTTTCGCTACATCTAGTCTGGAAAATAATTTTGGGCATAGTAGCAGTGTGTGGTACTCATTTTATTAGGCCATCTATACTTAGCTCCACCAGCTTGCAAATTACAAATTATTTTTATCTGCACCTAGCTCGGAAAATAATTTTGGGCTTGTAGCAGTGTGTGGTACTCATTCTATTAGGCCATCTATGCTAAGCTCCACCAGCTTGCAAATGATAAATAATTTTTATCTGCGTCTAGCTCGGAAAATAATTTTGGGCTTGTATCAGTGTGTGAGACTTATTCTATTAGTCCATCTATACTAACCTCCACCAGGTTGCAAATTACTAATAATTTTTAGCTGCATCTAGTCTGGAAAATAAATTTGGGCATAGTAGCAGTGTGTGGTACTCATTTTATTAGGCCATCTATACTTAGCTCCACCAGCTTGCAAATTACAAATTATTTTTATCTGCACCTAGCTCGGAAAATAATTTTGGGCTTGTAGCAGTGTGTGGGACTTATTCTATTAGGCCATCTATACTAAGCTCCACCAGCTTGCAAATTACAAATAATTTTTATCTGCATCTAGCTCGGAAAATAATTTTGGTCTTGTAGCATTGTGTGGGACTCATTCTATTACTCCATCTATATTAAGCTCCACCACCTGTGTATGTAATAAAATTGTTTTACTGCATCTAACCCAGCCAATCCTTTTGGGCTAATACCACAGTTTGGCCACTCAGCTCTGCTCGGTTCCCATCCATCGTTTTTTGTGCAAACAACTCCAGAGATGTGAATTAGTTAACCATCAAAATGAGTGGAAAAAGGCCTGCTGCTGGTGGAAAGGGAAATAGGCGTGTTGGGAAGGGGAAAAAAGGTTGTGTCCGTGGGGTAGGTGTTAAAGCAACAGTAACATCTGCACTAGAAAGACCATCTTCCAGCCAAACTAAGATGTCTACTTCTTTTAGCGGACGATGTGATGCGATCTCTTTCTTAAGGCCACGCCAATCGCTACAAATTCCAGATGAGGCTCAAAAACAGCAGGTGCTTCAAAGGATATCAAGAGCTCCTTTAAGTGGGCTCTCCTCCACCTCAACTTCAACATCAAAAATACTCCAGTCCTCAGAGGTGTCACCCCAATCGCACTTGCTTCCTCACAGCTCCCAAGTCTCCAGCTGCCCATCTGAATATGGGGTAGAACAGATGGTTGAGTCTGCAGAGCTGTTTACTCATACTTTAGCCTGGGAATCAGAGGCCGGCTCCAGAGCTTCTGTGAATCCAGACAAGGAAATGATCTGCACTGATGCCCAGAATCATTATGAGTCGGATCCAGGACCAGACGCAGAAGGTTCTGACCATAATGTAGACCCTCATTCCCAAACTGTAACTCCTGTTGGTGTAGACAATGAGGAAGACGATGATGAGACTCAAATACTTGATTGGAGCGACAACTTTAGATTTTTGTCAGGACAGGAAGAGGTTGGCTCTGAGGACAACAGGTGTGAGAACACACAGGGTGATGATGACGAGGTTGCAGATCCCACTTACTGTCAACCGACAGTCAGCCAGTCGATGAGGTTAGCAGAGGAGGTGGAGGAGGATGCTAGTGATGACGAGGTCAGGTTGCGCCATCTTGGACACAGACGTAGTACTGGAAGCACGTGAACAACTGCATCCTCAAACACAACTCTGCCTCTGACCACAAGTCGTGGTGGCTCTTCAGGTCACATAGGTGCTAACGCTTGCATAGCCTGTGCATTTTTTCAGATCGCTAAGGATGACCCAACTCATGTTATCTGTAACATTTGTCACCAAAAGCTAAGTAGAGGCCAAAAAATCCATAGTTTGAGTACTTCATGCATGAACCGTCACATGGATATGAAGCATAAGTTGCAGTGCGAAGCTCACTGTGCTACAATGCGGCCTAGTGGGCCGGGACAACCACCATCTGCCCCACCTGTGTCATCCTAGGGAGACTAAAAGCTACTGCGTAGACTTTTCCAAAAATTTGAGGGAATTACCACGGGAATTGTTTGGAAGAGGTATTAGAGTTTAGGTAGGACGTTCATTTTAGTATACTAATTCTGCCGAACCAGGAAAAATCCTTCACCGTCCAAGAAGTAAGATCTTTATGGAGTTGTTCAATAAAGGGCCCAAAATTAAGATAAAATAGACGGGAGAGGTCTCTATGAATACGAATTCCTAAGTATTTGATACCCTGTGAGGGCCAGGCAAAGGGAAATTTGGACTGGATGGAATCCTGTATGGATTTGGGGAGGGAGACATAGAGGGCCTCAGACTTCGCTGCATTGATTTTAAAATTTGACCATGTAACAAAGTGATCTATTTCAGCCATAACAGCAGGGATGGATATATGTGATTGAGTGATATATACTAGGACATCATCAGCAAATAGAGAGCACTTGTACTCGGTGCCTCCCACCTCAATCCACCTAATATTGGGGTTATTGCGAATTGATGAGAGCAGGTGCTCCATCACTAGGATGTATAAGAGAGGGGACAGAGGACATCCCTGCCTTGTCCCATTGGTGATTATGAAAGGTGATGAAAATGTTCCATTTATCTTCAGCCTAGCTGACGGATTGTGATACAGGGCCATGATTTCGGCTATAAAAGGGTCCCCTAGACCCCTACCTCAAGGTTTTTAAGAGAACAATATATGGCGTGCCAGGAGACTCTATGAAATGCTTTCTCAGCATCCAACTAGAGTATGTAATTACAAATTTTTAACTGCATCTAGCCCAGGCAATACTTTGGGCCTAGTAGCAGTGTCTGCTAGTCAGCGGAGTAGCCACCGCCTGTAGATATAATTACAAATTTTTAACTGCCTCTAGCCCAGGAAATACTTTGGACCTAGTAGCAGTGTCAGCGGATTATCCCACCTGTTAAGCAAGCTACACCACCTGTAGTTTGGACACTTAATTTTTTCAAAGGAAATGCTTCGGGCCCCCGGGAAACTCAGTGAAGAGCATGGAGAAGGCACCCCAAGGCACAGGGGCTGGGACTGGCAGTAGGACGCCTTGCGGTGGACCGCCAAGCTCGATTCTTATAAAATCTTTTTAAGTGCAGCAGATTTAGTGGAAGCTACTGGAGCCGAAATTCCCGCGGCTGATGGCATCAGACTTCCCCTCCAATAGATCCTTGTAAAAGGATTTAAAGTGTACTCATTCAAATTACAGAGACAATTTAAATTAAAAAGCTTAGACCTGCCTCCACCGCAGGGGGGCTCGCTCGACCCACCAGCGGACAGGCACCAGTATTAGGAGAGGGGGGCTGGCCGTCAGGGTCCACCGCAGCTCTGGCACAAACCCGGCGACACGGAGGTCGCACGGGCAGGAACGGACTGGCCTTGTCAGCTTCGCACTTTTTTGGTTTTAGAAGGGCATGACATGCCTATATCTGTGTCTCCCCCTCCTTTTACTCCTCCACCTCTTTTCTTTTTGCATGACTATATGTACTTGTCACTTTTCCATGTGTTAGTTGTGTCTTCTGAGCAGTTTGTCAGGTTTTGGACACCTTTGAAGGTGTTTTCTATGTGTTTCTATGTGTTTTTGTTTGCCTGCCATTGGTTTTACCGTTGTTCGACGGTGTTCGACGAACAGTTCGGCGAACATACGGGTGTTCGACGAACCGAACTCGGACACTACCGGGGTGGCTCAACTCTAATTAACACATGTGGAATTATATACTTAACAAAAAAGTGTGAAACAACTGTAAATATGTCTAATATTCTAGGTTCTTCAAAGTAGCCACCTTTTGCTTTGATGACTGCTTTTCACACTCTGGGCATTCTCTTGAAGAGCTTCAAGAGGTAGTCACCAGAAATGGTTTTTCGCTTCACAGGTGTGCCCTGTCAGGTTTAATTAGTGGGATTTCTTGCCTTATAAATGGGGTTGGGACAATCAGTTGTGTTGTGCAGAAGTCTGGTGGATACACAGCTGATAGTCCTACTGAATAGACTGTTAGAATTTGTATTAAGGCAAGAAAAAAGCCGCTAAGTAAAGAAAAACGAGTGGCCATCTTTACTTTAAGAAATGAAGGTCAGTCAGTCCGAAAAATTGGGCAAACTTTGAAAGTGTCCCCAAGTGCAGCTGCAAAAACCATCAAGCGCTACAAAGAAACTGGCTCACATGAGGACTGCCCCAGGAAAGGAAGACCAAGAGTCTCCTCTGCTTCTGAGGATAAGTTTATCCGAGTCACCGGCCTCAGAAATCGCAGGTTAACAGCAGCTCATATTAGAGACCAGGTCAATGCCACACAGAGTTCTAGCAGCAGACACATCTCTTCAACAACTGTTAAGAGGAGACTTTGTGCAGCAGGCCTTCATGGTAAAATAGCTGCAAGGAAACCACTGCTAAGGAGAGGCAACAAGCAGAAGAGACTTGTTTGGGCTAAAGAACACAAGGAATGGACATTAGACCAGTGGAAATCTGTGCCTTGGTCTGATGAGTCCAAATTTGAGATCTTTGTGCGACGCAGAAAAAGTGAATGGATGGACTCTACATGCCTGGTTCCCACCGTGAAGCATGGAGGAGGAGGTGTGATGGTGTGGGGGTGCTTTGCTGGTGACACTGTTGGGGATTTATTCAAAATTTAAGGCATACTGAACCAGCATGGCTACCACAGCATCTTGCAGCGGCATGCTATTCCATCCGGTTTGCGTTTAGTTGGGCCATCATTTATTTTTCAACAGGACAATGACCCCAAACACACCTCCAGGCTGTGTAAGGGCTATTTGACCAAGGAAGAGAGTGATGGGGTGCTACGCCAGATGACGTAGCCTCCACAGTCACCAGACCTGACCCCAATCTAGATGGTTTGGGGTGAGCTGGACCGCAGAATGAAGGAAAAAGGGCCAATAAGTGCTAAGCATCTCTGGGAACTCCTTCAAGATTTTTGGAAGACCATTTCTGGTGACTAGCTCTTGAAGCTCATCAAGAGAATTCCAAGAGTGTGCAAAGCAGTCATCAAAGCAAAAGGTGGCTACTTTGAAGAACCTAGAATATAAGACATATTTTCAGTTGTTTCACACTTTTTTGTTAAGTATATAATTCCATGTGTGTTATTTCATAGTTTTGATGCCTTCAGTGTGAATGTACAATTTTCATAGTCATGAAAATACAGAAAAATCTTTAAATGAGAAGGTGTGTCCAAACTTTTGGTCTGTACTGTATATATACTAATATAGCATAAGTATATATAGCTATTATATACTAGTATAATATATAGGAAATATTTATAAATGGCATCAGAAATAGTAAGCACATTTTGGGAAAATTTACTTTGTCAGTAATTTTTTTGGTAGGAAATTTGGACCTACTTTTTTGCAAATATATGCAAGCACTTACCACACACACATCCCAGTCTTTCTCAAAGAAATTTATAAATTTTCTAGCCTACACAGAAATGTCCTGGTTTGCTGGTGCTAAATCTAACTTTCTTTTATTTTTCAATTATGTAATTTTCAGAAAATGCAAAAACACCTTTGGGTCTGCTCCTTAGTTAGTCCATTGAATAATATTGAATATGTTTTTTTAAATTTAATATTTTCTTCTTAATTTTAACTCTCATGCAAGTTGATCTTACCAGAAATACTATCTATCAGATCACTCATTGTTTAAAATAAAAAAAAATGTCTGGAACTTGCGGCATTAATGCTATGAGATGGATCATAAGCCAATTTGTCCTGATTTTACAACCTTCTTTCTTCAGCACTACTTAGAAACCTTATCATATTTGGTTGTTTAAACTTAAAGTAGAACTTCTAAGTCACTTTTACGGTTCATGAAACACTTTAACCAACCATTGAGAAAACAATAAATCTCTAGATTTTGAATGAAATATGATGAGAAAAGCATAAAAGCTAATAAATTAACTGGAAAAGAACAAAAGCAAGGTATAATAAAGCACATAATGCTATACAGATTTTGTTGGGTTAAAAGTGCTAAATCCAGCTTTTTAAAGAAGACTATATTGGCCACAGAGTATGAGGTAAAGAAAAGGTAAAAGAAATATAAAATTATACTGTTAAAGAGATGCATGCACACACGTGTGCTCAAACCTTTAGTAACTCATTCTTAAAATATTTTTTCTCCCTTTTTTAAAGGCAGCATAAGTAAAATGTGAACCTAAAACAGAAACAAAATGAACTTACTGTATACCCGACTGTAAGTAAATAAGTAAAAGCAATAGTGCATATAAATAGGGTACTTCGTAAACACCGTTTTTGATCATAAAATGCCTAAAACCCATCGCACCAGCGTCAAGGTGTACTTAAATCAGGATGGTCCTAACCTCTAGTATTAAAACCTTATCATGCATCATAGTGACATCAGTGTGAATAAGGACTGAGCAAGACTGGATCCTTAACATGGACACAGAGCAAATGGGAAGCTATTTAAATGTAGTGCCTAGCAAAATGGAAGGGAGGTCACACCCTTACCTGCACTAAATTCAGAAACCTGAAACTAAACGGAAAAAAAAATTAACTGGAGTATAACTTGGTATGCATGCAAAATAGAAGCATGTTCACATTGGCCATTAAACAGACAAAACCTAAGACAGAAACAAAATGAACAAATACCCTCCTGTAAGTAAATAAGTAAAAGCAATAGCGGATATAAACAGAGTACTTCGTAAACACCGTTTTTGATGAAAAATAATATGCTCTTTTAAAGCTGATGCTAATGGAAGAAAATAGAAAAAGTTATGTCTTGTAATATCTTATCACAAAAATATATTTTTCTCAATAAAACATGTTTTCATTGTTTTGGTCTTATTGTAATCTTAGTAGGACATTCAATAATATACATATTATTAATATTAGAATAATATAATATTTACAATATTTAAATTTTTAAAAATGTTCAAAAGTAATAGTGTGTAATCGCAAATAATGTATTAAAAAAGTTGTGTATTTACTATGAATAGAGAAAAAAAAGAGGTAGAACAAGGTCATTAAATACAACCTAATTGTATACATACAAGTCTGGCAAAAATTAAGAGACCACTGACCAGTTTTCTATTGGAAAGCATGGAAAGACTGGTGGAAAGCATGCCAAAACGCATGAAAGCGGTGATTTAAAAATCAGGTTTAGTCCACCAAATATTGATTTCTGAACTCTTCCTGAGTTAAAACATGAGTAATTTGAGGTCTGAAAGCACTGTTTCTTTTTTAGTATTTTGACGCTTTATCATTTGCTGCAAATAAATAGAACATTTTTAGCTTTGAATTTCGGAGACATGTTGTCAGTAGTTTATAGACTAAAACAACAATGTACATTTTACTCAAAAATATACCTATAAAGAGAAAAATCTGAGAAAATGAAAATTTTGCAGTGGTCTCTTAATTTTTGCCAGAGCTGTATATGTTTCACACTGAATACATAATTTAGAACAAAATCAAGGTGTAATAACAAAGTTTAAATCATCGTCCATTGCTTATCTTCAGTAACAAAAAATTCTCACATGAGTGAAAACTCCTATTACACAAATATGGGATATTTCCAGGTGTCTAGCTAAAAAGCAGCTGTGAAATGTCAAGGGAAATCATGTTTTTGATATATTATATTTCTCACCCATAGATGACCTACCTAGTTGGTATGTATCCACCTTGTAGTGGATGCTTCCACTAAATAGAAACCATCTGTAAAACAGGAAAAGGCTTTAAAGAGTCATATATGAATGAGGAAATATGACAAGCAGAGCTTCATTATGCTATTGAAGTACATGTGTGCAAACACTTGCACCATGCCATGGGTATATACTAGAAGCTACAACATAAACTGTTTCCTAAGTTGAAAACACACTGTAAGATAAGTTCTTAACTTCTTAATAGATTAATGTTTCCATTGTCAATTTGATTAAGTTTGATTTATGTTTTTAAAATAAAGGTATATGTGTATTTGATATTTAAACTACAATCTCAACAAACGCAGACTTGGACCAATCAACAGTCAGAGAGATTGTGTTCAGGAGGAAGAGACTGAAGACTATTACTATCTTCCACAGGAGTGGTCACCTAAAAGAGATAGGTTCATGAGTTGACCCAAAGGACAACACGGAATCACAATGGTGTATAGTAGGAGAAAGCCACTGCTCTCCAAAAAGATGATTGCTGCCAATCGGGAATGCTTGTAATATCAAGGAAGGTCAAATATGCCTGTCCCTGGTCATCCTTAATTGAAGTGATATTGTCTTACTTTTGCTTTCTTTATTACAGTCGACATGAACCTTCCACCAGTATCACCATGTACATAGATTCCATGTTGGTAAAAATTATAATGTTTTGATGCCTTTGGATGTTCCCTGAGCTCTGTGAGGTCTGCTTGAACAGAAAGAGCTTTTGAGAATAATTGAGGAGATTTGGGCTAAGAAAGAGGTTTTTTTTTTATTGGTTTCTTAGTGCGAATGCCAAGGGCAAGCATAATCCTTGTTCTATATGGCTTGTGTGAATCCCAGACTAATGGATGTTTTTCAATGCCTTTGTAGTTTGTCTCAAAGTAAGAGAAGGTAATTTCTGATATGGCCTCTATTGGACTCGCTGTCAAGAATGAATTTGTTTAACTTCCAGATACACTCACTATGCGGGCAAGAAGAGACAATAACTTGCACTTTTACTGGTGATTGGTTGATGATAGTGATATTACCTAAAACATCAGATCAGGGAAATGAAAGTAAAGAGTGCAATATAAAATATGGTCTAGCTTTTGATAGGATTAATTGGTGAGTGTGCTAGAAAAAAGTGAAGTCTTTAGCATTCATAGCCTCCATACATTTATGTTGGTTATTTCTTGTAATTTATAATCGAATTTCCTCATTGCTGCCTGAGAGATTTGGGAACAGGAATCCAAAAGGATGCAATGCCTTTTGAGTCTATTGTAGAATGCCAGCTATGAAACAATTGTTTGAAGATGTTTTGGAGAAATTTTAGTATTTTTTGTGGATTTTATTTGAGTTTCTTGTATGAACATGATATTTGAGAATATTTTATAGAAAGAAGAGTAAGTAGGGGTCTTTACTTGGACACATTTAAGGTTTTTATATTGAAAGATGCGATATGTAGATCAGTCATTGGCACGCTAAGCAAATACAATTAAGGACTTGTGGTCGATATGAGGTCCCTGTTTGGAAGCACTACCCAGCAGTGAGTGCAATGATGTATAAGCTCTGGAAGTTGAAGTATGCATAAAAGAAAGTCCTCTTTATACTGTATATGAAAATTACTGACTTGTGGACATAAAAGGTGGCAATGGAATAAAAAAAGGGTAGCAAGAGAGTTGGATGAAAAAGAGTTGGATGAAAAAAGGAAGAGAAAGGGTTAATATTCTGCTTTAAGGAGGGTTAATATTCTACTTTAAGGAGGGTTAATATGCTGATCACAACTGTACAACTGGACTGTGTACCTTCATTGAGTCTGCTTTCTGATATGTTATTAGCAAGAGGCCTAAATCAATATGATGAGTTTGAAAGCAGGGTGGGGTTGTGGAAAGGCATGCTACGAATATGTCTATGAGGTGACTGCCTCATCACGAAAGAAAAAACAAGAAAAAACATTACCTTGAAAACAGTGCTTTTTCTTATGTAAAGAGACAAGTCCTATGAACATCAAAAATGGCTTGTAGTGTCCAGACAAAAATCATAACAAATAACAAATACCACTCATTTTACAATGAACAAACCCTCATAAGTCTGTGTGGATGGGAAAATTAAATAGGAAAGACTCTTGTGATATGGCAATAAAAAACAACAAATTATTTGTCCTGAAAGTCCAAAACAAGTTGAGAGAAAAAATATTTATGAAGAAAGATATATATACATACATATATATATATATATATATATATATATATATATATACACATATATGCAAAGGTTCTCTGACATATGATGTCAGCCTTTATAGAATAATTGCAGGAAAGAGATTATCAAGAATAATATTTACTAACCCAATATACATGATAAATGCCTTTAAAAGTGTCCACAAATCATCTCTCAGAGTTCATTTCTTAGCACAATTACTTTGTTAAGACCTCCGAGTCATTTTTTTTGCATAAATTTATTTGCGGTATCCCATATGCAAGCAGTTTTCCTGAAAACAAAAAACCACATTAAAGATCCATACCATAAACAGGACAGTGTAGAGACTGCACATTACTGCTCGACATCATGTGAAAAAGACAACAGAGGAATGTGCTGTTATATGTAAATGTAATGTTTATTTATTGCGACTAAGCAAAGAAAAACTTTCCTTTAATCTCTTACAATATAACACAGAACTCTATTGCAGGCAAGCATTCATAATAGATCATGTCATATATAACCCCATATTTTTCCTTGAAGCATTACACATTGGTTATTAAGTCTTTCTGAGGCCTTCAACTCAAAAAGCAACCTCAGATAAACTTGATGCTAACCAATCCATCTAGAATGTCTGAAAGGAACCACGGCCTTCATCCTTTGAAGAGAAATGCTCAGATTGAACAATGTGCAGCATGGTGCAGGCACTGCAAGAATTATTTTAGTCGTGAATGTTTTACTCTGAAATGGTATGGCATTTCAGAGACAACATGGTTTGAGAAATCAACTATTTTGGGACTTGAATGACTAGTCAATCCCTGGCAACTTCTACCCACTCCACTTCCCTAGACTTAAAAGTCTCTCCACATACACGCACATACACACAAAGGGCCTTTGGGGGCTGGACTCAGATTAGTCAACCTAGACCCATAGTACCCAGACAGTTTTTTTTAAGTGTGTTTTCTATGAAAAGAGTCTCAGAATAGAATATACATAGCTGTAATAACTCAGCCAGTATCAAAATCATGGTATCTGTGCTAAAAGCAGCATGAATCTCATATCAGGTTCCCTTAAACCATTATACAGGGATCTGGTCTGGAATTACAATGATATTCCCATGGTTGCAGCCATGGAGTGGCTTCTGGTTGGAGTGGTTAAACTAATTGGATCAGTACAGAAGAACTAGGATCAGAATCAGGAGAAAAAATTGTAGCCTATGAAATATCCGGGGTCAGGAACTAGAAAGTCAGTCACAGCAGAGTCAAACTAGCCAATTATCTGAGAAATAGCAAAGAAAGGGAGAAAACAGAGAACTAAAAAGTTGGGGTCACTAGCTGGCATGTAGTCAGGAACAGATTATCACAAAAGCACCAACAGTATAGGGAAAAGGAACATAATATGTGGCAACTCCCAGCAGATTCCTGGAAGTTTAAATCGGTTATGGCACTGCCGCATAGGTAACTTTAGAGAGTTTATTACACCTGCTGAGAGGCTGGACAGCACATACATAGCAAAACATACTCGCTTTGACAGTGCTTGTGCTGCCCAGTGATATTTTCAATGCTAACTCCTCCATCACTAGCGCCACCCACCGAGTGAATGAGGTAGCACCTGGTGACTGAGGCAGGCATCATAAAAGGCTTCTGCACTCTCAACAGTCTTTAAAAGTCTAGGCGGTCCGGGTCCTACTCTGCAGTGCCGATTTAAAATATCACTGCACAGTAGCTCTTCTAAATGTGATCATGTTACTGCAGGATCGGAGATCCAGCTGCCAGATCGCCTGAGTCCCCATAGAGAAGGCAGAGATAATTTACTAGCATCTGTGTTTTTTCTATTGCTGTATACACAGCACTAAACAAGCATTGCACACACAGTAATAAGAAGCGCTGACGGCACTTCCTCTTCCATTCACTGTGGCTATGTGATTACTGTGTATAGAGGAGGTGCTGGGTCATAGGAGACCTAGACAGCTCTGCTATGCAGTCAGCAGGCTGCATTTCCCTTGTACTGCAGGCCAATATGTCAGCCCATGGGCGTACCCAGGATCAAAACTAGGGGGGGGGCAACCCATGGTCACAGATACCGAAGACAAATATATATATAGTACAATGCAAAGATTTCACTTCTTACATTACATGAGTGATATCTATTGTAAATTCCACAATAGCTCAGAAACCAGCATATCGCTCCACACAGTATACTGGCCCCCATAAAATGCTCCATACAGGATACTGGTCCCCATATAACGCTCCATACAGGATACTGGCCCCCATATAATGCTCGATACAGAATACTGGCCCCCATATAACGCTCCATACAGAAGACTGGCTCCCATATAATGCTCCATACAGGATACTGGCTCCCATATAAAGCTCCATACAGAATACTGGCCCCCATAAAACGCTCCAGGCAGGATACAGGCCCCCATATAACGCTCCATACAGAATACTGACCCCCATATAACGCTCCATACAGAATACTGCCCCCCATATAACGCTCCATGCAGGCTGTTCCCCACACATAATGCCTCATGCAGGCTGTTCCCCCCCACATAATGCCCCACGCAGGCTGTTCCCCCCACATAATGCCCCACACAGGCTGTTCCCCCCACATAATGCCCCATGCAGGCTGTTCCCCCCATATAATGCCCCATGTAGGAGTCACCCCACCTTATAATGCCCCATGCAGGATGACACACACACCCCCCTTCCTTATAATGCCCCATGCAGGATGTTACACACACCCCCCTCCCTTATAATGCCCCATGCAGGATGTCACACACCCTCCCCTTATAATGCCCCATGCAGGATGTCACACACCCTCCCCTTATAATGCCCCATGCAGGATGTCACCCCCCTTTATAATGCCCCATGCAGGATGTCACCCCCCCTTACAATACCCCATGCAGGATGTCACACACCCCCCCTCCCTTATAATGCCCCATGCAGGATGTCACACACACCCCCTCCCTTATAATGCCCCATGCAGGATGTCACACACACACCCCCTTATAACGCTCCATGCAGGATGTCACCCTCCCTTATAATGCCCCATGCAGAATGTCACACTCCCCCTTATAATGCCCCATGCAGGAAGTCACCCCCCCTTATAATGCCCCATGCAGGATGTCACACACCCCCACCTCACCCCCCTCCCTTATATTGCCACAGGCCTCCATATAATTAAAAAAAATCAAATACTCACCTCACATCTCACCTGCTGCCGCTGCTCCAGACTCGACTCCAGCATCGCCGGCCTCATCCCGCTCTGCGCTGTGACTGCTCAGGAGAGAGTGCGGTGTATAGACGTCACCGTGCCCTCTGACCTGAGATGTCACAGTGCAGCAGCCACGGAGGATGCATGAGCTGCTGCGGAGGCACGGGGAGGGGTAAGTATTGTGTCGGGTGCCGGGGCCCTGAGCAAGCGGGGGGGAGTGGGCGCTGACGGTGAGGGGCCCCCCCCCTGCCTGCTCAGGGCCCCGGCATTTGCCCGGGTGCTGACGCCGGCCCTGGTGTGCGGCTTGCGTGCCTGCTTCTGGGGGGGGCAGCTGCCCCCCCCGCCCCACGGTGGGTATGCCCATGTGTCAGCCCCAGTTAAACGGGAAATAAAATGAAAATTGGGCCCCTATAACACCTTTTATGTCCATTTGAGGGCACAATATATAGAATAAATGAAAAATAAAATGTTTAAATAAATAAATAAAAAATAGAAAAAATTAAATTAATATAATAAATAAAAATGCCACAGACAATCTTAGTAGCCAAGCCTATGTGAAAAAAAAAATATGTCCAATATATGCAAATTATTACTTTAGAGAGGAAGAGGACTCAACAATCACTGCAGCCCCCCACCAGTAGGGCCTTTATGGCAGAGTGGCCCAATGGAAGCCTCTCCTCAGTACAACTAAGAAAAAATGCAGCACTACTGGACCTGGGTGCTTGAGTCGGGTCCAAAGCCTTGAAATGTCGCGATAACCTCAGCACACCAAATGATATAAAAGGTACTTTTATTAGCAGTCCACAGTAAAGACGTTTCGGTCAACAAGACATATGGAAGCCCACACAGAGTTTGCTCAAAAACACACGAAGGACTCCCAGACTATGAGAAATAAGATTCTCTGGTCTGAAGAGACGAAGATATAACTTTTGGGTGATAATTCCAAGCGGTATGTGTGGAGAAAACCAGGCACTGCTCATCACCTGCCCAATACAATCTCAACAGTGAAACATGGTGGTGGCAGCATCATGCTATGGGGGTGTTTTTCAGCTGGAGAGACAGGACAACTGGTTGCAATTGAAGGAAACATGAATGAGGCCAAGTACAGAGATATCCTGGATGAAAACCTCTTCCAGAGTGCTCTGGACCTCAGACTTGGCCGAAGGTTCACCTTCCAACAAGACAATGACCCTAAGCACACAGCTAAAGTAACAAAGGACAGAACAACTCCGTGACCATTTTTGACTGGCCCAGCCAGAGCCCTGACCTAAACCAAATTGAGCATCTCTGGAGAGACCTGAAAATGGCTGTCCACCAACATTCACCATCCAACCTGACGGAACTGGAGAGGATCTGCAAAGAAGAATGGCAGAGGATCCCCAAATCCAGGTGTTAAAAACTTGTTGCATCATTCCCAAGAAGACTCATGGCTGTACGTTACCAAATGGCTGCAATGAAACACAGAGTGAAAGTTTAAAGGGGTCTGAATACTTTCCGTACCCATCCTACTGCGTACCATACCTGTACATACCATACACTGATTCAATGTAAGCTGTATGCTAGGAATGAACTTGTCATTATGATTCTGAAATTTTGGTAAGAATATCCTAATAACAAAATGAAATATAAACAACACAAGAAATTAAAGTATTGTAATAGGTTACAAAGTTAATTGATAACCTGTCTTGCTGTTATTGGTGGTTGCAAGAACTGTCATTAAAAAATGTAAAAATTGTACCCTACAATTACACCTGTGAATCTTACCATACCAATATCGCTGCTTGAAGTAGAAGGAACTGACCAGATTGTAACTACTATAAGCAAACCATAAATTTTATTCATAATGGACCAATCACTAAAAGACTAATTTAGGATTTTTCTTTTGCCTGCAGGTCTTAAATCACTTGGTCTCCTAGAGTATTGCTATCTGTCTTGTGTTCACTTCCATAGCTGTTTAACCTCAGTGTGCAGATTATGTCTTGATCAAACAAGTACTTGCCTATTTTTTTTCTTACATAACATTACTATTGTTTCACTTGGTTCCAATTATAGGCTTTAAAAAACAATTTTAGAACAGTGTGCAAAGACAGTGTGGTTTGCAGATGTGTTTGAGTAGTGAACATACAAAATATGTAGGAGACAAAGAGGCTCCATCTGAGACAAAAAAAATACAGTGAACTTTGTGAACCTTACAAATAGAGATGAGCGGTGTTCGACTCGAACTGTTCGCCATTCTCAAATGCGAGCTGTTTTGGGCGGTGTTCGAGTCGTTCGACGAACCCGAACGATTTCCCAAAAATCCGGCTTTTCGAGGTTATGTTCGATAACTGTTCGTGCACCAAAATCGTAACTGGATTTTTTCACAGTAATACTGTTAATCAATGTTAATACACATTTTCAGAGTACAGTGGGCGGGGGGAGGGGCAGGCCATGGATCTCTGCAGAAATAATGCGGATCTCCTTTTTTTTTTTCCTTTCCCGCATTTACAGTTGGGCGGTGCAGTCTGTCAGCCTATCAGCAGCGCACACACGCAGCAAAGTGCTTTTTTTTTCACACAAGCAAGGGCATGTGTCATTGGCTGTGTATGTCACATATCCTTACCCTATAAGACACAGCCATTTTCCCCGTCGCCACCATTTTCTCACTGCTGCAGCTGAGTGTTAGACGGCACCGCTGCTGCTGTTAGTGCTATATTGTGTAACTATGAATTGCAAGCGAATTTTCTCTTAAATAGACAGAAAGGTTTAGGGAGTAGGGACTAGTTTGTAATTGCAGCCCTTTTGAGGGCTAGGTTAAAGCAGTTCCTAGCACTTTTTACCAGGTAGGTCTGTGCCAGTGCTGTGCAAGTGTTATTCATAGCATTTGGCTAAATCTAACTAAACCAATCCTTTTGGGCCTCTAGCAGTGTGTGTTAGTCAGTGGAGTAGCCTATCTGTGTTGCAAGCTACACCACTTGTGTATCTAATACCATTTATTTACTGCACCTAGCCAAGTAAAACCTTTTGGGCAGAGTAGCAGTGTCTGTTACTCATTGAAGTAGCCCATCTGTACCAAGCTACACCACCTTTGAATTTAATAACAATTTTTTACTGCATCTAGCCCAATAAATAATTTTGGGCCTGTAGCAGTGCCTGTTACTCATTGTAGTAGCCCATCTGTACCAAGCTACACCACCTTTGAATTTAATAACAATTTTTTACTGCATCTAGCCCAGTAAATAATTTTGGTCATGTAGCAGTGTCTGTTACTCATTGTAGTAGCTCATCTGTACCAAGCTACACCACCTTTGAATTTAATAGCAATTTTTTACTGCATCTAGCCCAGTAAATAATTTTGGGCCTGTAGCAGTGCCTGTTGCTCATTGTAGTAGCCCATCTGTACCAAGCTACACCACCTTTGAATTTAATAACAATTCTTTACTGCATCTAGCCCAGTAAATAATTTTGGGCCTGTAGCAGTGTCTCTTACTCATTGTAGTAGCCCATCTGTACCAAGCTACACCACCTTTGAATTTAATAACAATATTTTACTGCATCTAGCCCAGTAAATAATTTTGAGCCTGTAACAGTGCCTGTTACTCATTGCAGTAGCCCATCTGTACCAAGCTACACCACCTTTGAATTTAATAACAATTTTTTACTGCATCTAGCCCAGTAAATAATTTTGGGCCTGTAGCAGTGTCTGCTACTCATTGTAGTAGCCCATCTGTACCAAGCTACACCACCTTTGAATTTAATAACAATTTTTTACTGCATCTAGCACAGTAAATAATTTTGGGCATGTAGCAGTGTCTGTTGCTCATTGTAGCAGCCCATCTGTACCAAGCTACACCACCTTTGAATTTAATAACAATTTTTTACATCATCTAGCCCAGTAAATAATTTTGGGCCTGTAGCAGTGTCTGTTACTCATTGTAGTAGCCCATCTGTACCAAGCTACACCAACTTTGAATTTAATAACAATTTTTTACTGCATCTAGCCCAGTAAATAATTTTGGGCCTGTAGCAGTGTCTGTTACTCATTGTAGTAGCCCATCTGTACCAAGCTACACCAACTTTGAATTTAATAACATTTTTTTACTGCATCTAGCCCAGTAAATAATTTTGGGCCTCTAGCAGTGTCTGTTACTCATTGTAGTAGCCCATCTGTACCAAGCTGCACCACCTTTGAATTTAATAACAATTTTTTACTGCATCTAGCCCAGTAAATAATTTTGGGCCTGTAGCAGTGTCTGTTACTCATTGTAGTAGGCCATCTGTACCAAGCTACACCACCTTTGAATGTAATAACAATTTTTTACTGCATCTAGCAAGGTAAATAATTTTGGGCCTGTAGCAGTGTCTGCTACTCATTGTAGTAGCCCATCTGTACCAAGCTACACCACCTTTGAATTTAATAACTATTTTTTACTGCATCTAGCCCAGTAAATAATTTTGGGCATGTAGCAGTGTCTGTTGCTCATTGTAGCAGCCCATCTGTACAAAGCTACACCACCTTTGAATTTAATAGCAATTTTTTACTGCATCTAGCCCAGTAAATAATTTTGGGTCTGTAGCAGTGCCTGTTGCTCATTGTAGTAGCCCATCTGTACCAAGCTACACCACCTTTGAATTTAATAACAATTCTTTACTGCATCTAGCCCAGTAAATAATTTTGGGCCTGTAGCAGTGTCTCTTACTCATTGTAGTAGCCCATCTGTACCAAGCTACACCACCTTTGAATTATATAACAATATTTTACTGCATCTAGCCCAGTAAATAATTTTGAGCCTGTAACAGTGCCTGTTACTCATTGCAGTAGCCCATCTGTACCAAGCTACACCACCTTTGAATTTAATAACAATTTTTTACTGCATCTAGCCCAGCAAATAATTTTGGGCCTGTAGATGTGTCTGTTACTCATTGGAGTAGCCCATCTGTACCAAGCTACGCCACCTTTGAATTTAATAACAATTTTTTACTGCATCTAGTCCAGTAAATAATTTTGGGCCTGTAGATGTGTCTGTTACTCATTGTAGTAGCCCATCTGTACCAAGCTACAACACCTTTGAATTTAATAACAATTTTTTACTGCATCTAGCCCAATAAATTACTTTAGACCTGTAGCAGTGTCTATTACTCATTGTAGTAGCCCATCTGTACCAAGCTACACCACCTTTGAATTTAATAACAATTTTTTACTGCATCTAGCCCAGTAAATAATTTTGGGCCTGTAGATGTGTCTGTTACTCATTGTAGTAGCCCATCTGTACCAAGCTACACCACCTTTGAATTTAATAACAATATTTTACTGCATCTAGCCCAGCAAATAATTTTGGGCCTGTAGCAGTGTCTGTTACTCATTGTAGTAGCCAATCTGTACCAAGCTATACCACCTTTGAATTTAATAACAATTTTTTACTGCATCTAGCCCAGTAAATAATTTTGGGCCTGTAGCAGTGTCTGTTACTCATTGTAGTAGCCCATCTGTAAGAAGCTACACCACCTTTGAATTTAATAACATTTTTTACTGTATCTAGCCCAGTAAATAATTTTGGGCCTGTAGCAGTGTCTGTTACTCATTGTAGTAGCCCATCTGTACCATGCTACACCACCTTTGAAATTAATAACAATTTTTTACTGCATCTAGCCCAGTAAATAATTTTGGGCCTGTAGCAGTGTCTGTTACTCATTGTAGTAGCCCATCTGCACCAAGCTACACCACCTTTGAATTTAATAACAATTTTTTACTGCATCTAGCCCAGTAAATAATTTTGGGCCTGTAGCAGTGTCTGCTACTCATTGTAGTAGCCCATCTGTACCAAGCTACACCACCTTTGAATTTAATAACAATTTTTTACTGCATCTAGCCCAGTAAATAATTTTGGGCATGTAGCAGTGTCTGTTGCTCATTGTAGCAGCCCATCTGTACCAAGCTACACCACCTTTGAATTTAATAACAATTTTTTACATCATCTAGCCCAGTAAATAATTTTGGGCCTGTAGCAGTGTCTGTTACTCATCGTAGTAGCCCATCTGTACCAAGCTACACCAACTTTGAATTTAATAACAATTTTTTACTGCATCTAGCCCAGTAAATAATTTTGGGCCTGTAGCAGTGTCTGTTACTCATTGTAGTAGCCCATCTGTACCAAGCTACACCAACTTTGAATTTAATAACATTTTTTTACTGCATCTAGCCCAGTAAATAATTTTGGGCCTCTAGCAGTGTCTGTTACTCATTGTAGTAGCCCATCTGTACCAAGCTGCACCACCTTTGAATTTAATAACAATTTTTTACTGCATCTAGCCCAGTAAATAATTTTGGGCCTGTAGCAGTGTCTGTTACTCATTGTAGTAGGCTATCTGTACCAAGCTACACCACCTTTGAATTTAATAACAATTTTTTACTGCATCTAGCAAGGTAAATAATTTTGGGCCTGTAGCAGTGTCTGCTACTCATTGTAGTAGCCCATCTGTACCAAGCTACACCACCTTTGAATTTAATAACTATTTTTTACTGCATCTAGCCCAGTAAATAATTTTGGGCATGTAGCAGTGTCTGTTGCTCATTGTAGCAGCCCATCTGTACAAAGCTACACCACCTTTGAATTTAATAACAATTTTTTACTGCATCTAGCCCAGTAAATAATTTTGGGCCTGTAGCAGTGTCTGTTACTCATTGTAGTAGCCCATCTGTACCAAGCTACACCAACTTTGAATTTAATAACAATTTTTTACTGCATCTAGCCCAGTAAATAATTTTGGGCCTGTAGCAGTGTCTGTTACTCATTGTAGTAGCCCATCTGTACCAAGCTACACCACCTTTGAATTTAATAACAATTTTTTACTGCATCTAGCCCAGTAAATAATTTTGGGCATAGCATCAGTGTCTGTTTCTCATTGTAGTAGCCCATCTGTACCTAGCTACACCACCTTTTAATTTAATAAAAAATTTTTACTGCATCTAGCCCAGTAAATAATTTTGGGCATAGTAGCAGTGTCTGTTACTCATTGGAGTAACCCATCTGTACCAAGCTACACCACCTTTGCATTTAATAACAATTTTTTACTGCATCTAGCCAAGCAAAACCTTTTGGGCCTGTAGCAGTGTCTGTTACTCATTGGAGTAGCCCATGTGTTCGGATATGCAGCGATACTAAATAACCAATGGTGCACAAGCTTATGGCCTCCGTATTGGGCAGAACAAGTGCTGATAAAAAAACAGACACTCCTGGAACACTTCCCAATTGTGGTAGCAATAGAAATATGGGGCGCGTGCCTGGCTAACAAAAATATACGCTTCATAACAAAAAACATCAGCCTAGCGTACTGCATTGATAAGATGACATCATCATCTCTCCCAGTGCGAGGCCTACTACACCGGCTAGCATTCCTGTGCCTAAAACACAATGTATGGGTCCGCGCTAGCCACGATGCTGAGGGGTCTAACGCTGCTGCTAACGCTTTATCACAATTCAATTGGTAGATTTTCACAGAGCTCCTCCCCAACGCCCACCCATCGGGCAACAGTTCTCCACCCTCCCTATTGGATCTAGTGGCGAATAGTTGATGCCATTAAGCGTCAGTTGCCCCGTCGACGTGGCAAGCATACGGTAAGGCATGGGAAGAGTGGACACGACTAGTAGCAGGCAGACGGGTTGACCAATGTGAACAAGCCAGATTACAAGTCACCATAAAATTTCTCCACCAGCTAATGATGAGGGGCATATCAGGGGCGTCAGCGCAGCGGTGTCTGACCGGAGTAGCATTTCACTTCCAACTACTGAATTGGGGAGATGTGACAAAGAGATTCATCATCAGACAATCCATAAAAGGGTGGAAAAGGTGTCAGCCAAGTCAGGAGTGTAGACATCCCGTCCCGTGTCACTAAAACTGATTTCTCACATCATATCCCTAACACCATTAACATGACACTCACAATTTGAAGCAACACTACTGTCTACTGCATTTGCGATCGCCTTCTTCGGGGCGCTATGCATAAGCGAATTAGTCCCTCAATCCAAAATTACCACCAGTGGAGGCTTATTACAGCAGGATTTAGTCATAGCCAATAATGCAATACATCTACGCATATTCAAATCGAAAACGGTTCCAGCGGGCAGGGGTACTTGGGTACTTCTACAACCCACAAACGGTACACTGAGTCGGGTAACAATAGTAAATACATATATAACCATCAGATCACAAAGTAATTTCAATCTATCACACATTGATGGAACGCCATTACCAAGATACCAGTTCCATGCTATATTTAATAAATGCCTAACATCGGCAGGGAACCACCCCAAAGATTACGGGACACACTCATTCCGCATAGGCGCGGCCACGGAAGCAGCAAGAGCAAGACTGTCAGAAACGGAAGTTCAGAGGATAGGGAGATGGTGATCCATGTGTTTGGCGAGATACATAAGACCGGACATGTTATCCTAACGTGGTTTGTTTCTTTTACAGGTGACGCTAAGCCAACAGTGTGGGTGATAGGCCACTCGTATATATATTGGGCAGAATGAAGGGCGAAAGTCCACCCAGGCGGGAGGAAATTAGAGTTTCATAACACATATTTCAACTGGAGAGGTATTAGAGGCCTGTAATGGCCACAGGTACTAATGTAGGTAAGCAAGGTAGGGAGAGAGGCAAGAGGTCCGGTCATCTTAGTTATACAGGCCGGGGGAAATGACCTAGGTCATCACAAGAGCGCATAACTAATGGCAATAATGAAACTAGACACTGAGCGCTTCAGAGAATTTTTCACAAAATTAACTATAGTATGGTCAGAGATTGTGCCGATAGCGGTATGGCAAGGTGCGCGAGACATCACGGCCATCGAATGGACAAGGCGGGTAATAAATATTCGGATGGCAAAAATTTAGAAGAGACACCGACAACTGGAAGGATATAAAGCAGGCCTCATACGGCCCGATGGTGTTCGCTTAATGGATATTGGACTAGACATATTCCTGTCTGGACTCCAGGACGGAGTGGAACAAGTGTTAAGAGTGATGGATGGGTATCAGAGTCCTGCATACGAGAACACAGGATCCTCCGTGGCCTGAAAAGAGAAAGGACATGTTGGAGAGTTACACTTGTTGGCCAACTTGACGGTGTGGAGACACAGGGCATGCTGCAACAAGCTGAATTATTTTAGAAATAAAATGCCTTTCTAATGGAATAAGTATAAAGAGTTAATAAAGCTGTGACCGATCCTCACCCATCCAGTTGTAAGAGTTACATTATTGTATTGTCAAGGAAAGGGGGGCGGTAGTGGGGCTGAACTTCTTATTAGATACACAGGCGGTGTAGCTTGCTTCAGAGCTGGGCTACTACACTGACTAGCAGACACTGAAGCTTTGGAGCAGACCTATGAGTAAACAGCTCTTCAGACTCACCCATCTGTGTTACCCCAAGCCATAGTGTATGTAGTTTCTTACGGTTAAAAGGGGGGGGGGGGCCCAACCAACCTTGAATTGACGATGCCAACATCACGTAAAACACAGCAAGGGGACTCCAAAAAGAGTCTCCATTTTTTCCAAAAATTGTGGCACAGACACCACTTCAGTGGCATCAATTGCCCCAGAGTTGCTTAAAACGGTTGGTGAGATGATTTTACCAAATCCTCAAGCTTTTAGTCTCCCCAGGATGACACAGGGGTAGAAAAGTCCTTGCGGATCCATGATTTGTTCATCTTTATGAACGTGAGTCTGTCTACATTCTCAGTGGACAGCCGCGTACGCTTATCTGTCAGCACACCACCAGCAGCGCTGAACACACGTTCAGAGAGAACGCTGGCTGCAGGGCATGACAAGATCTCCAAGGTGTGAGTGGCGAGCTCCGGCCATTTTTCCAGATTGGAAGCCCAAAATGAGCAAGTGTCCAGTGACACAGTCATGGCTTCGATGTTCGCTTGGATATACTCCTGTACCATCCTCTCTAGGCGTTGACTATGTGTCAGACTTCTTGTCTCCTGTGGCCTTGCAAAGGATGGTCTAAAAAAGTGGTGAAACAATTGCACAAAATTGCTGTTACCAGCAGATACTGTGCTACTGTTACGGTTTGAGTGATGAAGGCTCGACAGTCCCACGGTTGGCTAGTTAGAACTTTGAGATTCACTACTTGCACCACTGGTGTTTTGTGGAAAAGCATATGTAAGATTCTGCAACAGCCTCTGCTGATACTCCTGCATGCGTGAATCCCTTTCTATGGCAGGAATTATTTCGCAAAATTTACTTTTGTACCGGGGATCTAAGAGTGTGGCAACCCAGTAGTCGGGATTACTTCGAATTATGACAATCCGAGGGTCATGTTTCAGGTAGTGCAGCAAGAAGGCACTCATGTGTCTTGTGCATCAAGGAGGACCAAGTCCTTGCTGTGTTGGTAGCGAGGTAAGAATGCTTCTTTCCTCTGCCCTCTTCCCCCAACCTCGCACAACAGAAATGTGATCAAGGTCTCCCTCATCTGATGAGTCTTTCATGCCCATCGCCAGTTCATCCTCCACTTCTTCCTCGGCTCCTATACCTTCATCAACTGTTTGGCTGCTACCATGCGCTCTGGTTAATCCCTCTCCCCCACCCTCCCATGCCTGCCGCCTTGGTGCTGCCGACCGTCTGGACCTTGGAAATGTTATCCCTTCCGCTTACGACTCCTCCTCTACTTCCTCCACCTCCTCTTGTCCCACAACCTGACTCCGAATTCTGTTTAACGTGTGCTCCAGCTTGTAAATCACCGGAATAGTCATGCTGATAATGGCATCATCAGCATTAAACATCTTCGTCTCCATTTCAAAACTGTGCAGAAGGGTGCATAGGTCCCTGATCTGAGACCACTCCTCCAGCGTGATTTGCCCCACCTCTGGATCTCGTTGGCCCAGGCTATATGTCAGAACATATTGCACCAGGGCTTGTTGGTGCTGCCACAGTCGCTGCAACATGTGCAGAATTGAATTCCACCGTGTCGGCACATCGCACTTCAGCCGGTGAACTGTCAGACCCAACGACTTCTGTAGAGATGTAAGTCGTTGAGCTGCGGGGTGCAAATGGCGGAAGTGAGCACACAGCGACCGTGCCCTCTGCAGAAGGCCATCTAGTCCAGGATAGAGGGCTAAAAATTGCTGGACAACCAGTTTCAACACGTGAGCCATACAAGGCACGTGTGTGGCATTGCCCCGGCGAAGGGCCACACCAAGGTTTGCAGCATTCTCACACACAGCCTTCCCTGATTGCAGGTCCAGTGGAGACAACCATTCATGAAACAGGGTCTCCAGAGCTGACCACAACTCCTCAGCTGTGTGACTCAAATTTCCCAGACATTTCAAAGTAAACACCGCCTGATGCCGTTGAGCCCTGCTGCCAGCATAGTAAGGAGGTGTGCAGGATTCCTTCTGCACAGTTAGAAAATGGGTGGCATTACCAGACAGGCTTTGGGTGCAGGTGGAGGACCGAGAGGAGGTTGAGGAGGCAGAAGCAGTGGAGGAACTTCTAGATAAAGAGTATTGACGCACAACTCGTGGGGACGGCAAGACTTGGACAGCAGCCCCTTGTCCTGCTGTCACCATAGTTACCCAGTGCCCAGTCAGCGATATGAAACGCCCCTGTCCATGCCTACTCGTCCAAGTGTCTGTGGTGAAATGCACCCTGTCACACACAGAGTTTCTCAAAGAAGCGGTGATGTTGTGTGAGACATGCTGGTGGAGCGCAGGCACACCTTTCTTTGAGAAGTAGTGCCGACTGGGCATCTGGTACTGGGGCACTGTGACGGACATAAGGTCCCGAAAATCCTCTGTGTCCACCAGGCGGAAAGGCAGCATTTGTGTAGCCAACAGCTTTCAGATGGTGAAATTCAACCTCTTAGCTTTGTCATGGCTAGGAGGAAATGGTCTTTTACTTGTCCACATCTGAGGGACCGAGGGCTGGCTGTTGTGCTTAGACGGGGTTGAGTAGGGTGTCCCCGGAAAACTGCCGGTCTGTGAGGAAGATGCAGTCGGAAAAGTTAGGTTGCCTTGATCCAAAGGTGGTGCTCTCGATGTCGGAGAGCGCTCATCACCAGCTGGTGTTTCCACTTCCAAATGAATTGACGACCTGCCATTCACACTGGCTGTTGTGGGTAAAGAGGTGGCATGTCTGCGTCCAAAAACATGTGTGACTGCTGTCCCCCCCAGCCACAGAGGATGAAGAGACCACGGATGCACAAGATGGGGAAGACGGTGGTTGGCCCGGCCCGCTAGGCCGCATTGTAGCACAGTGAGCTTCCCACTGCAACTTATGCTTCATATCCATGTGACGGTTCATGCATGAAGTACTCAAACTATGGATTTTTTGGCCTCTACTTAGCTTTTGGTAACAAATATTACAGGTAACACGAGTTGGGTCATCCTTATCGATCTGAAAAAATTCCCAGGCTATGCAAGGCTTAGAGCCAATGCGACCTGAAGAGCCACCACGACTTGTGGTCAGAGGCAGAGTTGTGGTTGAGGATGCAGTTGTTGACGTGCTTCCAGTACTCCGTCTCTGTCCAGGAAGGTGCAACCTAACCTTGTCGTCAATAGCATCCTCCCCCACCTCCTCTGATGACCTCATCGACTGGCTGACTGTGGGTTGACAGTAAGAGGGATCTCCAACCTCGTCATCATCACCCTGTGTGTTCTCACACCCTTCGTCCTCAGAGCCAACCTCTTCCTGCCCTGACCGGAAAGTCAAGTTATCGCTCCAATCAGGTATTTGAGTCTCATCATCGTCTTCATCATTGTCTCCACCAACAGGAGTTACAGTTTGGGAACGAGGGTCTACATTATGCTCAGAACCTTCTTCATCTGGTCCTGGAACCGACTCATAAAGATTCTGGGCATCAGTGCAGATCATTTCCTCGTCTGGATTAACAGAAGCTCTGGAGCAGACCTCCGTTTCCCAGGCTATAGTATGAGTAAACAGCTGTGCAGACTCAACCATCTGTGTTACCCCATACTCAGATGGGCAGCTGGAGACTTGGGAGCTGTGAGGAATCAAGTGCGATTGGGGTGTTACCTCTGAGGACTGGAGTATTTGTGATGTTGAAGTTGAGGTGGAGGAGAGCCCACTTGAAGGAGCACTTGATATCCGTTGAAGCACCTGCTGTTTTTGTGCCTCATCTGGAATTTGTAGCGATGGGCGTGTCCGTAAGAAAGGGATCATATCACATTGTCCACGAAAAGAAGTAGACATCTTAGTTTGGCTGGAAGATGGTCTTTCTTCTGCAGATGTTACTCCACCCCCCACCGCGGGGGGGCTCGACCCACCAGAGGACAGGCACCAGTATTGGGAGAGGGGGGCTGGCCGTCAGGGTCCATCACGGCTCTGGCACAAACCCGGCGACACGGAGGTCGCACGGGCAGGAACGGTCTGGCCGTGTCGGCTTCGCCCTTCTGCGTAGTCCCTCTGTCCGCTCGCGCCTGTAACCTGAAAGGGATGCGCAAGCGACTTTTCTTCCCAGGGCTGTATCCTGCCCAACAGGAACGTGGGCGAGCTCAGGTCGGCATTCCACTGTACTCCCTTACCTCCTTCGCCCTCTTTCCTCCTTCCGTTCTCCATCTAACCCCTTGGCTCTGTGGTGTCCACTCTCCCTCCAGCTCTCTCCTTCTCACAGGTGGACTACGCATGTATTCACACTGTGGCGAATCTTTTGGGCCCAGGCATAAGAAGTTGTCGAGGTAATGGATAATATGTGCCCCATTAGAAACGTCCATTACAACCCATTCGAGGAAGCAACTAAACGCCTCAAATAGTGAGCAGGATCTGGACCAGCCCATGGGCAAACAGCGATCTATATAGTATGCTCCATCCCAGAAGCAGCCCAATAGGTAGACACTATTCGGAGGCACAGGTATTAAGTAACCGGAACGCCGCATCAATGCCTGTTTTTACCATTAGGGTGACCCTTCCCAACTTCTTGATCCGCCTGATTGCCTTGTCAAAGGATGTACAGTATATACTACTGTACTTCGTTCCGCGTCAATGTTGTCGTTTACTGACCTGCCCCTTGGATATGACAAATGGTGGATTAGTCCGAATGTATTGGGTTCCGTTTTTGGCACAACTCACAATGGGGATATCACTACATCTTGTAAGGAAAGTGTTCTGAATGGAACCGCCATTCTACCAAAAAATATTTCTTTTTTTAATTTTCTTGTCACGACGTCTGGGTGTTGGTAGGCTGATTTTAGATTTTTACTCCAGCCTTTCTTGATTTTAGAAGGGCATGACATGTCTATATCTGTGTCTCCCCCTCCTTTTACTCCTCCACCTCTTTTCTTTTCGCATGACTATATGTACTTGTCACTTTTCCATTTGTTAGTTGTGTCTTCTGAGCAGTTTGTCAGCTTTTGGACACCTTTGAAGGTGTTTTCTATGTGTTTCTATGTGTTTTTGTTTGCCTGCCATTTGTTTTAATGGTGTTCGACGGTGTTCGACGAACAGTTCGATGAACAGTTTGGCAAACATACTGGTGTTCGACGAACCGAACCAGAACACTATGGGGGTGGCTCAACTCTACTTACAAAATCATAATGCAATGCATAGATAGGTACATAGAGTACTCATCTTGGAAAGAGTGATAGAAGTGAGCAGCAGTATTGCAATAGGTGGGGCAAAGAGTACAATTAAAACCTAACTCTTGTGAATATGGAAGTCTTGGCAATATAGAAATTATAAATAAACAATGGGAAGGCACAATGCCTTATTCCTTAATCCCTTTCATAACTGCTAAAATGTCCCAGATAGAATTATGCACCACATAAAAATGCATCACTGTGAGACTGTGTCATGTCATGGGGCAGCACAATGGCTCAGTGGTTAGCACTGAAGTCTAGCAGCGCAGAGGTCCTGGGCCTAAATTTCACCAAGAACAACATCTGCAAGGAGTTTGTATGTTCTCACTGTGTTTGCGTGGCTTTCCGCCGGGTTCTCCAGTTTCCTAACACACTCTATAGACATACTGATAGAGAATCTAGATTGTGAGCCCTAATGGGTATAGTATTTCAGAATATGTTAGTGGAGAAAAGTGGAGAAAAATAAATAAATAAATATCATACTTCTTCCTATCACATCTCTTCTCCAGCAATATTTATAGGTGAAATGCACGATCACTCACAGTAACTTCAGTCAATAAGAGCTTGCTGTCAGTGAATATACTACTGGTGGTGATTAGAGATGAGCGTTGTTCTACTCGAACTGTTCGCCAATCTCAAATTCGAGCTGTTTTGGGCGGTGTTCGAGCCGGTCGGCGAACACGAACAATTTGAGAAAAATTCGGCTGATCGAGGTTATGTTCGATAACTGTTCGTACACCAAAATCATAACTGGATTTTTTCTCAGTAATGATGAAAATTAATGTTAATACGCAGTTTGAGTGTACAGCGGGGCGGGGGGAGGGGCAGGGGATGGATCTCTGCAGGAACAATGAAGATCTCCATTTTTTTTTCTCTTTCCCGCATTTGCAGTGGGGAGGTGCAATCTGTCAGCCTATCAGCAGCGCACACACGGAGCGAAGTGCTTTTTTTCACACAAGCAAGGGCATGTGTGATTGGCAGTGTATGTCACATGTCCTTGCCCTATAAGACCAAGCCATTTTCCCCGTCGCCACCATTTTCTCACTGCTGCAGCTGCGTGTTAGACGGCACCGCTGTTGCTGTGTGCGCTATACCTTGTTAATTTCAAGCCAATTTTCGCACAAATATACAGATAGCTTGGGAGTAGGGAATAGTTGTGATTGCAGTCCTTTTAAGGACTAGGTTACAGCATTTCCTACGACTTTTATCAAGCAGGTCTGTGCTCTTAAATAGATAGATTGTGGGAGTAAAGACTAATTGTAATTGGAGTCCTTTTCAGGACTAGGTTACATCAGTTCCTATCAGTTTTTGCCAGGCAGGTCTGTGCCAGTGCTGTGCAAGTTTTTTTCACAGCATTTGGCTGAATCTAGCAAAGCTAATCCTTTTTGGCCTATTGCAGAGTGTGTTAGTCAGTGGAGTAGCCTATCTGTGTTGCAAGATATACCACCTGTGTATAGAATACCAATTTTTTTACTGCACCTAGTGAAGTAAAATCTTTTGGGCATAGCATCATTCTATTAGTCCATCTATACTGACCTCCATCAGGTTGCAAACTGAATATAATTTTTTTCTGCATCTAGCTCTGAAAAAATATTTGGGCTTCTAGCAGTGTGTGGGACTTGTTCTATTAGTCCTTCTATACTGACCTCCAGCAGGTTGCAAATTGAATATAATTTTTTTCTGCATCTAGCTCTGAAAAAATATTTGGGCTTCTAGCGGTGTGTGGGACTTGGTCTATTAGTCCATCTATACTGACCTCCATCAGGTTGCAAATTAAAAATAATTTTTTTCTGCATCTAGCTCTGAAAAAATATTTGGGCTTCTAGCAGTGTGTGGGACTTGGTCTATTAGTCCATCTATACTGACCTCCATCAGGTTGCAAATTAAAAATAATTTTTTTCTTCATTTATCTCTGAAAAAATATTTGGGCTTCTAGCGGTGTGTGGGACTTGGTCTATTAGTCCATCTATACTGACCTCCATCAGGTTGCAAATTAAAAATAATTTTTTTCTGCATCTAACCCAGCCAATAGTTTTGGCCTAATACCACAGTTTGGCCACTCAGCTCTGCTCGGTTACCATCCATTGTTTTTTTGTGCAAACAACTCCAGAGTTGTGAATTAGTTAACCACCAAAATGAGTGGAAAAAGGCCTGCTGCTGGTGGAAAGGGGAATAGGCGTGTTGGGAAGGGGAAAAAAGGTTGTGTCCGTGGGGTAGGTGCAGAAGAAAGACCATCTTCCAGCCAAACTAAAATGTCTACTTCTTTTAGCGGACATTGTGATAAGATCCCTTTCTTACGGCCACGCCAATCGCTACAAATTCCAGATGAGGCACAAAAACAGCAGGTGCTTCAACGGATATCAAGTGCTCCTTTAAGTGGGCTCTCCTCCACATCAACTTCAACATCACAAATACTCCAGTCCTCAAAGGTGTCACCCAAATCGCACTTGCTTCCTCACAGCTCCCAAATCTCCAGCTGCCCGTCTGAGTATGAGGTAGAACAGATGGTTGAGTCTGCAGAGCTGTTTACTCATACTATAGCCTGGGAATCAGAGGTCGACTCCAGCGCTTCTGTGAATCCAGACGAGGAAATGATCTGCACTGATGCCCAGAATCTTTATGAGTCGGATCCAGGACCAGACGCAGAAGGTTCTGACCATAATGTAGACCCTCATTCCCAAACTGTAACTCCTGTTGGTGGAGACAATGAGGAAGACGATGATAAGACTCAAATACCTGATTGGAGCGACAACTTTAGTTTTTTGTCAGGGCAGGAACAGGTTGGCTCTGAGGACGACGGGTGTGATAACGCACAGGGTGATGATGATGAGGTCGGAGATCCCACTTACTGTCAACCCACAGTCAGCCAAGAGATGAGGTCAGCAGAGGAGGTGGAGGAAGATGCTAGTGACGACGAGGTCAGGTTGCGCCTTCCTGGACAGAGACGTAGTACTGGAAGCACGTCAACAACTGCATCCTCAAACACAACTCTGCCTCTCACCACAAGTCGTGGTGGCTCTTCAGGTCGCATGGGTGCTAAGCCTTGCAGAGCCTGGGCATTTTTTCAGATCGATAAAGATGACCCAACTCGTGTTATCTGTAACATTTGTCAGCAAAAGCTAAGTAGAGGCCAAAAAATACATAGTTTGAGTACTTCATGCATGAACCGGCACATGGACATGAAGCATAAGTTGCAGTGGGAAGCTCAGTGTGCTACAATGCGGCCTAGCCGGCCGGGCCAACCACCGTCTGCCATATCTTGTGCATCCGCGGCCTCTTCATCCTCTGTGACTGGGGGGACAGCAGTCACACCTGTTTTGGGGCGCAGACCTGCCACCTCTTTACCCGCAACAGCCAGCGTGATTGGCAGGTCATCATTTTCTTTGGAGGTGGTAACACCAGCTGGTCTTGAGCACTGTCCGACATCGATAGCACCACCTTTGGATCAAGGCAACCTAACATGTCCGCCTGCATCTTCCTCACAGACCGGCAGTTTGCCGGGGACACCCTTATCAACCCCGTCTAAGCACAATAGCCAGCCCTCGGTCCCTCAGATGTGGACAAGTAAAAGACCATTTCCTCCTAGCCATGAGAAAGCTAAGAGGTTGAATTTCACCATCTGCAAGCTCTTGGCTACAGAAATGCTTCCTTTCCGCCTGGTGGACACAGAGGATTTTCGAGACCTTATGTCCGTCGCAGTGCCCCAGTACCAGATGCCCAGTCGGCACTACTTCTCAATGAAAGGTGTGCCTGCGCTCCACCAGCATGTCGCACACAACATCACCGCTTCTTTGAGAAACTCTGTGTGTGACAGGGTGCATTTCACCACAGACACTTGGACGAGTAGGCATGAACAGGGGCGTTACATGTCGCTGATTGGGCACTGGGTAACTATGGTGACAGCAGGACAAGGGGCTGCTGTCCAAGTCTTGCCGTCCCCACGAGTTGTGCGTCAATCCTCTTTATGTCAAAGTTCCTCCACTGCTTCTGCCTCCTCAACCTCCTCTCGGTCTTCCACCTGCACCCAAAGCCTGTCTGGTCATGCCACAAGCTTTCTAACTGCACAGAAGGGATCCTGCACACCTCCTTACTATGCTGGCAGTAGGGCTCAACGTCATCAGGCGGTTTTTACATTGAAATGTCTGGGAAATGTGAGTCACACAGCTGAGGAGTTGTGGTCAGCTCTGGAGAACCAATTTCATGAATGGTTGTCTCCACTGGACCTGAAACCAGGGAAGGCCGTGTGCGACAATGCTGCAAACCTGGGTGCGGCCCTTCGCCGGGGCAATGTCACACACGTGCCTTGTATGGCTCACGTGTTGAACCTGGTTGTCCAGCAATTTTTAGCCCACTATCCCAGACTAGATGGCCTTCTGCAGAGGGCACGGTCGCTGTGTGCTCACTTCCGCCGTTCGCATCCTGCAGCTCAGCGACTTACATCTCTACAGAAGTCGTTGGGCCTGCCACTTCACCGGCTAAAATGCGATGTGCCTACCTGGTGGAATTCAACTCTGCACATGTTGCAGCGACTGTGGCAGCACCGACAAGCCCTGGTGCAATACGTTCTGACGTATAGCCTGGGCCAACGAGATTCAGAGGTGGGGCAAATCATGCTGGAGGAGTGGTCTCAGATCAGGGACCTATGCACCCTTCTGCACAGTTTTGAAATGGCGACGAAGATGTTTAGTGCTGACGATGCCATTATCAGCATGACTATTCCGGTGATTTACATGCTGGAGCACATGTTAAACAGAATTCGGAGTCAGGTGGTGGCACAAGAGGAGGTGGAGGAAGTAGAGGAGGAGGAGTTGTATGCGGAAGGGCTAACATCTGCAAGGTCCAGAAGGTCGGCAGCACCAAGGCGGCAGGCATGTGAGGGTGGGGGAGATGGTTTTACCAGGGCGCATGGTAGCAGCCAAACTAGTGAGGAAGGTGCAGGAGCCCAGGAAGAAGTGGAGGACGAACTGATGGAAGACTCATCAGATGAGGGAGACCTTGATCACATTTCTGTTGTGCGAGGTTGGGGGGAGAGGACAGAGGAAGGAAGCATGATTGTTACCTCGCCACCAACACAACAGGGACTTGGTGCTCCTGGATGCGCAACACACATGAGTGCCTTCTTGCTGCACTACCTGCAACATGACCCTCGAATTGTGAGAATTAGAAATAATCCTGACTACTGGGTTGCCACACTGTTAGATCCCCGGTACAAAAGTAAATTTGCAGAAATTATTCCTGCCATAGAAAGGGATGCACGCATGCAGGAGTATCAGCAGAGACTGTTGCAGAATCTTACATGTGCTTTTCCACAAAATACCAGTGGTGCACGTAGTGAATCTCACAGTTCCAACTTGCCAACCGTGGGACCGTCAAGTGTTCAGCACTCAAACCGTAACAGAACCACAGTATCTGCTGGTAACATCAATTTTGCGGAATCATTTCACCACTTTTTTAGCCCATCCTTTGCAAGGCCACAGGAGACAAGAAGGCTGACACATAGTCAACGCCTAGAGACGATGGTACAGGAGTATCTCCAAGTAAACATTGAAGCCACGACTGTGTCACTGGACCCTTGCTCTTTTTGGGCTTCCAATCTGGATAAATGGCCGGAGCTAGCCACTTACGCCTTGGAGATCTTGTCATGCCCCGCAGCCAGCGTTCTGTCTGAACGTGTGTTCAGCGCTGCTGGTGGTGTGCTGACAGATAAGCGCACGCGGCTCTCCACTGATAATGTAGACAGACTCACGTTCATAAAGATGAACAAATCATGGATCCGAAATGACTTTTCTACCCCTGTGTCATCCTGGGGAGAGTAAAAGCTTGATGATTGGTTAAAATCACCCTACCAAACGTTTTAAGCTTTCAAATTACTAATCATGTTTATCTGTATCTTGACTGGAAAATAATTTGGGCTTTGTAGCAGTGTGCAGCACTGATCCTATTAGGCCATCTATAATAAGCTCCACCAGATTTAAAATTAAAAATAATTTTTAGCTGCATCTAGCCCGGAAAATAATTTTGGGGCTCCGAGATGCGCAAGACACATAAGTGCCTTCTTGCTGCACTACCTGCAGCATGACCCTCATATTGTCAGAATTCGAAGTAATCATGACTACTGGGTTGCCACACTCTTAGATCCCCCAAACTTTTCGATCAACCTTTTCATTTTAATAAAGACCAAAAAAATGGTCATTTTTGAAATTATAAGCATTAGCAGGTTGTTAGAAACTGAAATCAAACAGTTTTCAACTCAAAACTTTATTCTAGGTGATGTTACATTTTCACATAGGACCCCTTGTTCGAAAGGAGCTTCTGAACTCTCTCGTCCATTGAATTTGTCAGGTTTTGGATGGTTTCTGCTTCAATTGTTTTGCATGAGGACAGAATACCCTCCCAGAGCTGTTGCTTAGATGTGAACTGCCTCCCGCCATCATAGACACTCCTTTTAATGATGCTCCAAAGGTTCTGAATGGGGTAGAGGTCAGGGGAGCATGGGGGTCACACCATAAGTTTGTCCCCTTTTATGCCCATATCAGCCAGAGATGCAGATGTTTTATGTGCAGCATGAGATGGTGCATTATCATGCAGAAAAATGATCTTGCTGTGAAATACACGGTTCTTCTTCTTGAACCATGGCAGGAAGTGCTGTTTGAGAAAATCCACATACATTATGGAGTTCATCTTTAGCGCCTTCAGGGATCCTAAAGGGGCCGACAATCTCTCTCCCCATGATTCCAGCCCAAAACATTACTCCACCTCCTCCTTGTTGGCGCTGTAGCCGTGTTTGCGTGGGGTGTCCATCAACCAGCCATCCTCCACTCCATCCATCTGGACCATCGAGCGCTGCACGGCACTCATCCGTGAACAAAACAGTTTTGAAATCAGTCTTCATGTAATGTTTGGCCCACTGGAGCCGTTTCTGCTTGTGTGAAGTGGATAGAGGAGGTCGACAGGATGGCGTATGCACAGCTGCAAACCTCTGAAGGACCCTGCATCTTGTTGTTCGGGGGACGTTGGAGGCACAAGCAGCTTCAAAAACTTGTCTGCTACTATGACAAGGCTTTTTTGCCGCTGCTCTTTCAACCTGACGTAATTGCCTGTAGGAAAGAGTCCTCAATTTGCCCTTATCAGCACGCACACGTGTGTACTGTGAATCAGCTACATACTTCTTGATTGCCAAGACACTTCATCCTGATCATCGCACAATGTTGATTGTAGTCATGCCTTGACCTAAACACTCCACAATTTGTTGCTTCTCAGCAGCCGACACATCCTTTTTCTTTCCCATTTTGGCAGAAAATGTAGGCTGCTTAATAATGTGAGAGAGCCTTCTTAAGTAGTCTTGCCTTTCATTGGACACACCTGCCAAACTAATTAGCACAGGTGTCTGCAATTGCTTACAGTGATATAAAGAGCCCTGACACACATCACCATCAATGAGTTTAACTGACAAACAAACAAATTCTTCCCTTATCACTCCTAAACACTTTTTGCATAATAATTTGGAACGCGGTGTACATGTGCTTTTCCACAAAACACCAGTGGTTCACGTAGTGAATCTTACAGTTCTAACTTGCCAACCGTGGTCTGTATGGAATTGTTCAATAAAGGGCCCAAAATTAAGATAACATAGATGGGAGAGGTCTCTATGAATAGGAATTCCTAAGTATTTGATACCCTGTGAGGGCCAGGCAAAGGGAAAGTTGGACTGGATGGAATCCTATATGGATTTAGGGAGGGAGACATCGAGGGCCTCAGACTTCGCTGCATTGATTTTAAAATTTTACCATGTAACAAAGTGATCTATTTCAGCCATAACAGCAGGGATGGATATATGTGATTGAGTGATATATACTAGGACATCATCAGCAAATAGAGAGCACTTGTACTCGGTGCCTCCCACCTCAATCCACCTAATATTGGGGTTATGGCGAATTGATGAGAGCAGGTGCTCCGTCACTAGGATGTATAAGAGAGGGGACAGAGGACATCCCTGCCTTGTCCCATTGGTGATTGTGAAAGGTGATGAAAATGTTCTGACGCACCCCCTGGGCCTTGGGACACCCGGAGCCGGACCCTTTTTGGTGGATGCTGGTGGTTGTAGTCTTCGTGGCGGCGATCCGGTTCCGTGGCTCAGGGCGGTCAAACCAGTGGCGGAACTATTTATGTGGTTTTGATGTTTAAATGTCCGACTACGCCACCCGTGGATTGCGGTCAGAGTGAATCGCCGCTACAGGGCAGACCGCTAAGGCTGGTGTTGTGGGTGCAGCAGAGCGTAGCATAACTCCCCACGGGAGGAGTATAGCCTCAGGGCAGTGTATGCGGAGGATGGGGGTGATGGTGCAGGGCAGCAGCAGTAACGACACGGAGTCAGTGATGCAGTCCAGGGCCTTTACTCACAGTTCTTATTATCCAGACCACGTCTGCAGGTAACGGCTGCCCACGTCGTACTGTGCTCACCAGGTGAGGGGCTCAGACAACTCCCAGATAACTTTGGAGCGCTTCACAGGACCCCCTTTGTGTGTCCTTTGTTTGGCCTTTCTTACCAACACTTCTGTCCGGCTGCCTCGGGCCTCCTCTTGGTAAACTTGGCGCCAGTTTCCCTGACCCTATGTGGTGCCTTCCTAGCGGGTGGAGCAAGGGGCTGCGCCACATAAAATGTCAGAGCCTCCGGTTTCTAGCTGAGGGTCGTTTCCTGCCTCCACTAGTTCGGGGACCGGTCTCCCCCTTTGGCCTGACCCCTCCACGCAGGTGGATTCGGGCGTGTGGTGGTGACTCGCCCGTCCGCACCCCTGGGATCCCTTCATTCCTCGTTCCTGGAGCCTTCTCCGCTCCTCTTCCTTCCTTCTCCCTCTTGCAGGCCTGGGCCTCTGTTACTAGGCCCGCCTCCGGAGCAGAGCTCATGCAGAGCCCCTGCTCCCTGCCACTTCTGCTCAGACTTCTCTGCACTGAACTAAGATGGTGCCCACCTTTTATACTCCCTTCTCAATGCACCCAGGAACTGCTTCCTCCCTGCTCCTGCACTGCAGGGTTCCCCTTCCTCAGTGTTCCCTCCCCCCACTCCAGCCAGGGACAGGGACTGTCGTGCCCATCTCAGGGGCATATTGGTCGCCCTGCCCCACGGCAATGTGGTGTAATGCATGCAGGTGTCGGGTCCTGATCCACACTCCATCCTTATCTGAGAGTGAGATATCACACCTCTGGGTGAGGTGCAATACGTCTGTAGCAACCGAGCCCTCGGTGCTACAGTTCCATTTATCTTCAGCCTAGGTGACGTATTGTGATACAGGGCCGTGATTTTGGCTATAAAAGGGTCCCCTAGACCCCTACCCCAAGCTTTTTAAGAGAATCATATATGGCGTGCCAGGAGACTCTATGGAATGCTTTCTCAGCATCCAACGAGAGTATCTACTTACAAATTTTTAACTGCATCTAGCCCAGGAAATACTTTGTGCCTAGTAGCAGTGTCTGCTAGTCAGCGGATTATCCCGGCTGTTAAGCAAGCTACACCACCTGTAGTTTGGACACTTAATTTTTTCAAAGGAAATGCTTCGGGACCACGGGATACTCAGTGAAGAGCATCAGGAGGCACCCCAAGGCATAGGGGCTGGGACTGGCACTAGGATGCCTTGCGGTGGACAGCCGAGCTCGATCCTTATAAAAGCTTTTTAACTGCAGCAGCTTTAGTGGACGCTACTGGAGCTGGAATTACGCGGCTGCTGGCATGAGACTTGCCCTCCAATAGATCCTTGTAAATGGATTTAAAGTGTATTCATTCAAATTAGAGGGACAATTTAAATTAAAAAGCTTAGAGCTGCCTCCACCACAGGGGGGCTCTCTCGACCCACCAGCGGACAGGCACCAGTATTGGGAGAGGGGGGCTGGCCGTCAGGGTTCACCGCGGCTCTGGCACAAACCCGGCGACACGGAGGTGGCACGGGCAGGAGCGGACTGGCCGTCTCGGCTTCTCACTTTTTGGATTTTAGAAGGGCATGACATGCCTATATCTGTGTCTCCCCCTCCTTTTACTCCACCACCTCTTTTCTTTTCGCATGACTATATGTACTTGTCACTTTTCCATGTGTTAGTTGTGTCTTCTGAGCAGTTTGTCAGCTTTTGGACACCTTTGAAGGTGTTTTCTATGTGTTTCTATGTGTTTTTGTTTGCCTGCCATTGGTTTTAACGGTGTTCGAAGGTGTTCGACGAACAGTTCGACGAACAGTTCGGCGAACACACGGGTGGCTCAACACTAGTGGTGATAGCTGGGGTAACGTGCTTCAGATAAGCCAGGTCTAAAAAACATATGGCCTGCAGGATGAACTGGAAACACCTGCTCCTTTCTTTCCATGTATTCATGAATACACTGAATACACTAGAACACTCCAGCATCTAGCGCTAGTCGGCCCTTACCACGACATACAGTGGGTCACAACTTAGGGCATATATTTTTATTCAGGGGCATTATAATGATGCCATTATTTTTAAGTGCAGCATGTTGGGATGTGCTGCAGAAGACCGAAGAAGGTGGAAGTCTGCAAAGACAAGCTGTGGATGTGAAAAGCCATCATTACATCTGGACAAGTTGGAGAAGAAAAGAAAGATAACTACTCTATTCAAAGAAAATGTCTCCTATAAGGTACTTGACTGTAAATGTTTAATTGCGATACTGACTATGTCTCATCAGTGCTATGGTTACTGTATGGGCCGCAGTCTGATGATGACTAGCACTATCAACTCCCAGTATCTCCTTATCATTGTTAAGGGCATACTGGGATTCCAGATTCGTGCTATACAAGTGTATATAGGGCTCATCAGACATTGTAATTGATTGTTGAATTAATCTTGGTGCCGCAGTCATGTACTGATGATGGTTTGGTGCTGTACTCATGTACTGATGGTAGTTTTGTAGATGCATTCATGTACCGATGATTGTTCTGGTGCTGTATTCATTTATTGATGGTGGTTCTGATACTGCATTCATTTACTGATTGAGGTTCTGGTGCTGCACTCATGTGTTGATTGTGGTTCTGCTGCTGCATTCATGTACTGATTGTGGTTTTGGTGCTATATTCATGTACCAATTGTGGTTGTGGTGTTGCATTCATATACTGATTGTGGTTCTACAATCAAGCACTGATGGTGGTTCTTATCTTGTACACAAATAACAAACCATAACTGGTCTGGTGACTTGCTACATGGCTATGTCAAAACTTGTAGTTTTGCTATGGGGAGGATTTGGTGAGTTTCTGCACAGTTTCTGCTCCACAATTTCAGTAAAAGGAAGTGTTCACAATAAGTTTTTGGAACAGGAACTATCCAATCCTTCATAACGTTAGAATTTCTCAAAACCTGGTTCTTGTGATGTATTTATGTACTAATGATGGTTCTGGTGGTTTATTCATCTAAGAAACCCTCTAACCAGTGATTTTCCCAACTCCTCTATAAAAATTCTTCTTTCATATAGTTTATTTTTGTTCCAATTTGGGTGTATTTCTCGCCATAACATGAATGCATTGTATGCCGACACATCAAGAATGTTGTTAAAAACAACCATTCGCCACAGATTTGTTTTGCGTTCACAGGTGTAAGTGCCTTCGAGTTGATCTAGGGTATCAACTGCCCCTTTTGTGGCATTGTAATGTAAAATCATGTCCGGCTTTCAGTCATCTTGATTACTGATTGCACTATCATGGTGCATTGTGCTCATCAGATTGACCTGTTTGTGTTTTTTGGGAACTTAAGAAACTACTGTTGTATCCTTAGTAAAATAAAACATAGAACTATAAATGTCTCTCTTACAGAGGATACCTTGCGGCAGTTCTGGCTTATTTTTTCTAACAGTACCCAGCATGGTCATTTTTCTTTTCAGCAACATCTGCCCCAGTTGGTATGATGAGAAAAAATTGTCGCATGTAACATTTTGTTCTTTGAGTCCGTGTGGCAAATCCAAAACTACTTGCATACCATGATTTTTTTCAGCTCTTTCTCCAGTATTTATTCCTCTGTATACCTGAGCGTTTACAGTGTATGAACTTTTGCTGTCACACAGAGTCCATATTTTGATGCCTTACTTTGCAGGCTTACTTTGACTATACTGTCTGAATGGGCACCTACCTCTGAATGACACCAGTTGTTCATCTACAGTCACATTTTCACTAGTATTATAAAATGTTGGTAGAATCTCTACCCATTAATTCCACAAATCTCTAATAGGGGCAAGTTTGTCTGTGGCTCTTCTTTCAATTCGATTGGTTTTATTATCAAACCGAAGGACTCTTGAAATCTCATGAAATCTTTCTAGAGACATTGTGACCCTAAATATGTGGTGACCAGTTTCTGAATTCCATAAACTTTTGGTTGATTCACCATACGATCCGTAGACTCCTGCTAAAAGCAGTAAACCGATGAAAGCATTGTCAAATCGAAGTTCTTCCATTTCTCGACATAAACTTGTTGTCACTCAATGTTTGTCATTTGTATTATGATGTTTTGTATGATTATATTTATGAACAATTTGAATGCAGATTGTATGTCATCAATTCTTGATATAGCGTACCTAGTAGGACCTGGAGTATCTTCTATGACATTTGAAGAAGACCTTCTACCAACCTGAGCAAAAGGAACTAGATATTGATAAATAGTAGTAGATGCAATATTTAGTCCAAAATGAGATTGTAACTCCTTTATTTTACTCAAAAAATGGCTGGAAATTAGTATAAAAGGCTCGACCATTTTTGACCAAACAGTACAAGTGTAAAAAAAAAACGTGGAACAAAAAGTAAACAAAAAAAGTACCCATAGTAATAACCCCTCAAATGAGGAAAAGTCAATTAACCACAAGTTTTGGAACCGCATAACGAATATTTTAAAAAATATGAAATTTCAAATTCGGTCATTTTTGACCGAACAGAACTGCAGGGTTAATTTTTTTGTGGTCCTTGAGATTGATTCAGTATGACCATGTGGCACTTCGACCTTACTGACGTCACCGCTTGTCACAGCATGAGACCTTACTTCCGCTTCTCAAGCTGGGTAGCAAGGAGCGGCTGAGGGCTGGTGTTATTACTAACAAAGCAACACACTGTAACACTAAGTATGCGAACATGAAATACATTAAATTTGAATAGCATTACTGCTGTAGAAAATAGAAATAAATGAAAACTCTTAGCACATAAATTGGCCAATTCACGTGTACCTGGTAGCCACGGTAAGGCGTTTCTCAAAATACCAGGACCCTATCAATGTGAACTCCTCTCTAAGTGACATCTGTCTGCTTGTGTGTGGGATAATAACATTCTGCTGCAATTAAAATCGCCTGTGGCATAGAGGCGGAGTGCTCAGTCAAAGCTTATACATCGAAGCAGAAAAAACTGTCCGGCACTTCCAAAGCAAGAAATAAGTGTGAAAAGGAGCTAACTAGGAGCAGCTACCTCCATATACAACTAACAAACAAAGCAGCACACTGTAACGCTAAGTATGCGAGCATGAAATATATGTAATTTGAATAGGATTACTGCTGTAGAAAATAGAAATAAATGAGAAATATTAGCGGATAAATTTACCATTTCATGTGTACCTGGTAGCCACAGTAAGGCGTTTCTCAAAATATCAGGATGGTGTTATTAATCTGGGAAGGGGCCAATATTCAAGGTCCTTCCCAGACTATTAATATAAGCCCGCAGCTGTCTGCTTAGCTTTTGCTGGTAATTAAAGATAGGTGGGACCCAACATCATTTGGGGTGTCTCCCCTTTCTAATAACCAGTAAAGGTTATGCAGACTGCTGTAAGCAATTAATAATTGGCTGGGAACCTCCATGTTTATTGTCTCCTTCCTAGACTAATAACTAGACTAACAACTCACAGCTTCTATATATTTATATCTGTATATAAGATTGCTTTATTAGTTTGTAAACTAACTTTTTATTACACAGAGAATTACAGTATGTAAAAGCTAATGTTAAAAACGCATGTCATATTGATGTCATATAAATGCTACTTGAGTAAAATCAGATGGTATTTGCATGACACTCACATGACACTTGTCCTACTTTTATGGATCAACATCAGACCGATTTTTTTTACGCTAATGTGACTCCAGCCTTAAAACAAGCATTGCATTGATTAACATACATTCATTTTAATGCAATAGTATCAAAGAATATAAATGAGTATCTAAAAATGCTCATAGTTTCGCATACTACTCTGCTAGTCAGACATAGAAAAATTACACTGATGGTTGCAATGACCATCTGTTGTTGCGGGTACAAAAGTCACACATTTGGTCACTTGTTGCTCATCGATTCTAACCAGTGACCTTTTGCTTGTGAATAGAGATGAGCGAACATTTCAATGTTTGGTTCAATTCCTGATCACCAAATTTGCAATGTACGCCGAATAATCCATTGAACATTCGTCGAACATATCCGAACCCCATTGGATTCAATAGGAGGCAACACCAAGTGCATATACAAAACCTTCAAACGGGCCCAAAAGCTGCAAAAACAGATCAACTTAGGGGCAGACACCAGGAAAGGGGCCTCAATTGACCTACAGTTTTATAATGGTACAGGAGCAATCAGCCATGGGCCATGCATGAGGTATCAGAGTCTGGGCCAGCATTTACAGCTTTAAATTGAACTTCAAATTAAGATGAGTTGGGTGAGGGATTGGTGTATGCCTGCTGTGCTGAGAGCCCTGATACCACATGCAACACATCAAGCTGCTTTTATGCTCATAAAGGGTGATGGCGGTATTAGATTGGCCCTCAGGAACCTACTACAAGAGGGACAACTACCACAGTTGTCTGGGTAAGTAATCTAGAAATAGAGAAGGACTTGCGCTGGTAACATAGGGGGTCAATGGATTGGGTTTGAAAAACACAACCTGCTACAGGTAGCAGGTGGGTTACAGTTGTCAGATGACGGATTTACCTGTAGTAGTCATGCCGTGGATTATAACTACTGGGGCCAATGCTTCCCAGGTAGCTTTTAGGTGTAAGGGGGCGTTGATTTGTCAGAATTCGGGCATAGGTGATACCTGTGACTGTGCCCCTACAAACTCCCTAATGGTTAAGGTCGTCAAGATGTTTATGCTGCTATGGCATAGATGGCGTGCTGAGCTGTACCTTTCTTGGCACTAGGTGGAGTAATCTTCTGACTTGAGTAGGTACCCCTACATCAATTATCTGGGTCCCTTGCTAAAGATACCTGATCAAGACGAGAGCAGGGAAACGTTGAGCACAATGCCAGTGAAGCTCTGCAGCGTTAATCCGTAAGGCTGCACATGGTAAATAAAAATGAAATTACTGTTGCAGTGAGCAGGGTCCTTCAGGGATGCCCGGCACTGGATGGCCTGACTGAGCTGCAGTCCGGGTGGAAAAATGGCTATCCAGGCAGTGATTGCCATCTGGTAGGTAGCGTGGAGTAGCATGGAGTAGAGAGGGGAGGGGCAGAGTCCTGGTCGGAGACCTGCTGCTCTTACCCGCTCTCAGTGTGTCGGCGCCAGGCGGTACGTATGAGGACTCAATCCATTGACCCCCTCAACATTAACTTCCACCATCCCCACCTCTCCTTATTTCTCCACAGGACCTTGCTATCCTATAAGAGCTCCTGTCGATCCCCCACTTCTCTACCAAACCAGTACCTGTTATTCCTGGCTACCATCCTAACAGGTACCTTAGCTACTTCCAGATAATCCCAGTATACTTTAATCTGAAGGCCTCAACTTTCCATCCTTGATTCACATCCTTCCCTCACCCTGGAGACTTCTTATTAGGTCGGATCCAGTTCCTCGCTTCTACATTACTAATAAACCAGGTAATCTTGTCCTCATTTATGTACCTTTAGATTACTTAACACCCAATTGTTTAAACAATAACTTTTTCGCCCCAGGAGACCCCCCCCTACGCAGAATTACCCACAACATTAACAAAAGGACCACCCTATACCTATTATTTTTGACAATTACAACCAACCCTTACTTTTTTATGGCATCCTTTTAGACAATTTTACTTTTCTAATTAGATACTTTTAGTTATCTGATTACCTGTTCTTGATTCTGTACTTTTATTGTTTTACAGTTATATGAAAAAGTTTGGGCACCCCTATTAATCTTAAGCTTAATGTTTTATAAAAATTGGTGTTTTTGCAACAGCTATTTCAGTTTGATATATGTAATAATTGTTGGACACAGTAATGTTTCTGCCTTGAAATGAGGTTTATTGTACTAATAGAAAATGTGCAATCTGCATTCAAACAAAATTTGACAGGTGCATAAGTATGGGCACCTCACCAGAAAAGTGACATTAATATTTAGTAGATCCTCCTTTTGCAAAAATAACAGCCTCTAGTCGCTTCCTGTAGTTTTTAATGATTTCCTGGATCCTGGATGAAGGTATTTTTGACCATTCCTCTTTACAAAACAATTCCAGTTCAGTTAAGTTTGATGGTCGCCGAGCATGGACAGCCCTCTTCAAATGATCCCACAGATGTTCAATGATATTCAGGTCTGGAGACTGGGATGGCCATTCCAGAACATTGTAATTGTTCCTCTGCATGAATGCCTTAGTAGATTTGGAGCGGTGTTTTGGATCACTGTCTTGCTGAAAGATCCATCCCCTGCGTAACTTCAACTTTGTCACTGATTCTTGAACATTATTGTCAAGAATCTGCTGACACTGAGTGGAATCCATGCGTCCCTCAACTTTAACAAGATTCCCGGTGCCGGCATTGGCCACACAGCCCCAAAGCATGATGGAACCTCCACCAAATTTTACTGTGGGTAGCAAGTGTTTTTCTTGGAATGCTGTGTTTTTTTGCCGCCATGCATAACGCCTTTTTGTATGACCAAACAACTCAATCTTGGTTTCATCAGTCCACAGGACCTTCTTCCAAAAAGAAATTGGCTTCTCCAAATGTGCTTTTGCATACCTCAGCCGACTGTTTGTGGCGTGCTTGCAGAAACGGCTTCTTTCGCATCACTCTCCCATACAGCTTCTCCTTGTGCAAAGTGCGTTGTATAGTTGACCGATGCACAGTGACACCATCTGCAGCAAGTTGATGCTGCAGCTCTCTGGAGGTGGTCTGAGGATTGTCCTTGACTGATCTCACCATTCTTCTTCTCTGCCTTTCTGATGTTTTTCTTGGCCTGCCACTTCTGGCCTTAACAAGAACTGCCCCTGTGTTCGTCCATTTCCTTACTATGTTCCTCACAGTGGAAACTGACAGATTAAATCTCTGAGACAGCTTTTTGTATCCTTCCCCTGAACAACTATGCTGAATAATCTTTGTTTTCAGATCATTTGACAGTTGTTTTGAGCAGCCCATGATGCCACTCTTCAGAGGAGATTCAAACAGGAGAACAACTTGCAAGTGGCCACTTTAAGTAGCTTTTCTCATGATTGCATACACCTGGCTATGAAGCTCAAAGCTCAATGAGGTTACAAAACCAAAGAAAGTGCTTTAGTAAGTCAGTAAAAAGTAGGTAGGAGTATTTAAAACAAGAAAATGATAAGGGTGCCCATACTTATGCACCTGTCAAATTTTGTTTGAATGCAGATTGCACATTTTCTGTTAGTACAATAAACCTCATTTCAAGGCAGAAACATTACTGTGTCCAACAGTTATTACATATATCAAACTGAAATAGATGTTGCAAAAACACCAATTTTTATAAAACATTAAGTTTAAGATTAATAGGGGTGCCCAAACTTTTTCATATAACTGTATTTTAATAAAATTGTTCTATTTTAAACATCTATGCATGCCATCCCAAAAAAATCTTTAACCGCCCTATGTTACCAGCACAATTCCTTCTCTATTTCTAGATTGCTTTTATGCTCAGCCACACTCAGATGGCAGAAAAATCAGTTTCATAGAGTAGTATTGGTACAAAAATGTAAGGATAGTAACAGAGGTATTTGACTGAAAGTAAGTGGAGGCCTGCCGGTCTCGGAGATCTACTGCTACAGGAAACACACATAAAGGAGACCCAACCAGGAGTCTCCCCATTTCCAAAAATTAGGGGCTGATACCACCAAAGGTGCATAAATTTCACCAGATTAGAAATAGTTTAATGGGGACCGACAGCTTTTCCACTACAGCCAACCCAGCAGATGGAGACCCAACCAAGAGTGTTCACATTTTTCTAAATTAGGGGCCGACACCACCGAAGTGGCATCAATTTCACCAGAGTAGAACTAGTATAATGGAGACTGACGCATCTTCCACTCTGGCCAAAACAGCAGATGGAGACCCAACCAGGAGTGTTCACATTTCCCTAAATTAGGGGCTGACACCACCAAAGTGGCATCAAATTCAGTAGAGTAGAAGTAGTATTAGGGGGACCGACACCTCTCCCACTACAGCCAACACAGCAGATGGAGACCCAACCAGGAGTCTCCATATCACAAAAAATTAGTTTCAGCCACCACCAAAGTTGTATCAATTTCAGTAGAGTAGAACTAGTATAATGGGGACCGACACCTCTTCCACTAGAGCCAACATAGCATATGGAGACCCAACCAGGAGTGTTCACATTTCCAAAAATGAGTGGCTGACACCTCCAAAGTGGCATCAATTTCACCAGAGTAGAAATAGTATAATTAGGACTGACACCTCTCCCACTACAGCCAACACAGCAGATGGAGACCCAACCAAGAGTCTCCATATTTCCCAAAACTAGTGGCAGACACCACCAAAGTGGTATCAATTTCACTAGAGTAGAACTAATATAATGGGGACCAACACCTCTTCCACTACAGCCAACACAGCAGATGGAGACCCAACCAGGAGTGTTCACATTTCCCTAAATTTGGGGCTGACACCACCAAATTGGCATCAATTTCACCAGAGTAGAACTAGGTTGAAAGTCTAGAGCTGCAATGCACACTGTGTGCCTCGCTGCTGTTTTGGGGATAACTGTCACGGGTGTGTCGCCACGAAGATCGTCACGAGTACACAGCCTGACTTCTCGCAGCTGACTTGTTGGTGCTTTGTGTTTTTCGGCAGTGAGGGAGTTAATTCTCTCTCTCTCTGTGCTAGACGAGGTCCAGCCTCGCCCAGCTGCAATCAATTCTTCTGTAGTGAGACTCCTTCAAATGCCTGCTGGTCTGTTTGGGAAGTGTCGGTGAAAGCATTTCTTTCAGACTTACAGAGCGGATCGTGGTGTTTGGAGTTTCTGAGATAAGTGTTTTTGGAGTGTTTCTTCCCTTCCTCGCTTTATCATTTATCTCCTTTCCCGTTGGTGTTCCCTCTGTTGTAGTTGTGTAGTTGTTGTATGCAAGGTGGTTTTGGTTTTTCCCTTGTACTGTCTCGTTCGTCTTAGTACTGTGTGTGGGCATATTATTTCTTGTCCCCTTTTGTAGTGATCGGGGTCCTTCTCAGGACTAGATTACTTTGATGCAGGGATCCTCAGGAGGTAGGGGTTACGCTGGCGGCCTGGACCTCTGTACCTTTAACAGTACCTCCAGGTTGAGGGATTAGTCAGGGCCCCAGCTTAGGGTCAGCTTAGGCCCCCTACCTCCAGTATACAGAGACAGCGTGACATTTTCACCGACCCGCTTAGTTTTTCTCCAGCTACCATGGATCCAGTAGCCGGTCTAGCTCGGCAGTTGCAGAGTTTGTCCATGGAGCTGGCAGACGTTAGGTCCAAGGTTTTGCATCCTCAGGAGCAAGCCGGACCAGAACCTAAAGTAGCTCTCCCTGACAGGTTCACTGGGGGGCGGGACAAGTTTTTTGTTTTCCGGGAGGCATGCAAGTTGTACTTTCGGCTGCGGCCTCGGTCATCGGGGAGTGAAGAGCAAAGGGTGGGAATTGTCATCTCGCTCCTACAAGGGGACCCACAATCTTGGGCGTTCTCTCTTCCCCCGGGCTCCCCGGCTCTCCAGTCAGTGGATAGGTTTTTCGCTGCACTGGGACTCGTATATGATGACCCAGATCGGATCTCCCTTGCTGAGTCTAAGTTACGTAGGATCCAGCAGGGAGATCGTCCGGCGGAGGAATTCTGTTCGGAGTTCCGTAGGTGGGCCACGGACACCCAGTGGAATGACCCGGCTCTTAGGAGCCAGTTTTGTCATGGTTTATCCGACAAATTACAGGATGTGTTGGCACAGTATGACTCTCCCGCGTCACTGGAGGCCGCTATGGCCCTTGCTATTCGCGTTGACAGACGGCTTCGGGAGAGGTGCGGGATAACTCTACCCCCTGTGATGACTCCACCTCCTACAAGGTCCCCTCATATGGTGGTTCCCCTGGTCAGTCCAGAGGAGCCTATGCAATTAGGAGGGACATCATTTCCGGGGAGGGGACCGGTGGTGCGCCATAAGACAGGAAGGTGTTTCTTCTGCGGGAGAAAGGGACATTTTATTGGGGGGTGTCCATCCTGTCCCTTGCAGAGTGAAGAGTAGTCGGAAAACTGTTGATCCCAGGTTGTGTGGTGGACGGCAATCTGGGAGTAGGCATTTCGTCCCTAGGTTCGTCTCAGTTTCTCGTACCGGCGGAGGTGGTGGTGGGTACGAGAACTGAGAGGATATCTGTTCTTCTGGATAGTGGGGCCGGGGCTAATCTGGTTGATGCTCGGTTTGCCCGGGTTCAAGGTATGCGATTGAGTGAGTTGGCTAAACCCATCCCCATATTCTCGATCGATGCCAGGCCTCTCGGTCAGGGAAGTTTTTTGCAAGCTGTGCATGACGTAAAACTTCAAGTGGGGGCGATACATAAAGAACTGTTGTCTTGCTACGTGTTGGAGGGTCTTCCCACTCCTATTGTGTTGGGCCTTCCTTGGTTAGCTAAGCATAACCCGGTTATTAATTGGCAAACCAGAGAGATAAGCCAATGGAGTAAATTCTGTAATAAAAACTGCATGAACACGGTCATCGGTGCGGTTACTCCTTGGGTCTTACCTCCATTTCTGGCGGACTTTGAGGATGTATTCTCGGAGAAAGGGTGTCAGGAACTACCTCCTCATCGCGAGTATGACTGTTCTGTAAAACTGCTCCCTGAGGCCAAGTTACCTAAAGCTAGGTTGTATAACCTTTCTGGTCCTGAGAGGCAGGCCATGAAGGATTATATTTCAGAAAGTCTGGCTAAGGGGCATATTAGACCTTCATCTTCACCGGTGGCTGCGGGGTTCTTCTTTGTTAAGAAGAAAGATGGAGGCCTACGCCCTTGCCTGGATTTCCGTGAACTTAATCGGATTACGGTCCGAGATCCGTATCCGCTCCCACTTATTCCCGATCTCTTTAATCAGATCATGGGCGCCAAATGGTTCTCTAAGTTGGATCTCAGGGGGGCGTACAATCTGATTAGGATGAAGGAGGGGGATGAGTGGAAGACGGCGTTTAACACTCCGGAGGGGCATTATGAGAACCTTGTCATGCCATTCGGTCTGACTAATGCCCCGGCGGTGTTCCAACACTTTGTTAATGACATTTTTCGCCGCCTGGTGGGACAGTTTGTTGTCATATATCTGGATGATATCTTAATTTACTCGCCGGATCTGGTGTCTCATCAGGAGCACGTTAGGCAGGTGTTACAGATCTTGCGGGATAATAAACTGTATGCCAAATGGGAAAAGTGTGTGTTCGCCGTACAGGAACTCCAGTTTTTAGGCTTCCTGGTTTCAGCATCCGGTTTTCGTATGGACCCTGGGAAAGTGCGGGCAGTTCTTGAGTGGGATCGGCCAGAGAATCTTAAGGCACTACAACGTTTCCTGGGGTTTGCTAATTATTACCGGAAGTTCATTCGTAATTTCTCGTCCATGGTTAAGCCTCTCACAGACATGACTAAAAAGGGGACGGATTTTTCTAGGTGGTCTGACAAGGCTTGTCAAGCATTCTCCTCCTTGAAAAAATGTTTTGCCTCGGCACCCATACTCATTCAACCTGATGCGTCACAGCCATTCATTGTAGAGGTAGACGCTTCCGAGGTAGGGGTGGGAGCAGTATTGTCACAGGGTTCGTCCCCTGGTAAGTGGCATCCGTGCGCCTTTTTCTCTAAAAAATTGTCGTCCGCTGAGAGGAATTACGATGTCGGCAATAGGGAACTCTTGGCCATTAAGTTAGCTTTTGAGGAGTGGCGCCATTTTTTGGAGGGGGCAGTCCATCCGGTCACCGTCATCACCGATCACAAGAACCTGCTATATCTGGAGTCCGCGAAACGTCTGAATCCCAGACAAGCTAGGTGGTCATTGTTTTTTTACCAGGTTTAATTTTGTCGTTACATATCGTCCTGGGTCAAAAAATGTAAAGGCGGATGCCTTATCTCGTAGTTTCCCTGGGGCCGGGAATACGGACGACCCGATTCCTATCCTTCAGGAGGGGGTGGTGGTTTCGGCAGTATGCTCTGAGCTGGAGGAGGAGATATTGGAGGCTCAGGGGGACGCCCCTGTTGGACCTCCGGGGAGACTGTTTGTTCCAGATCAGTTGCGACAAAAGGTGATCGAGGCACACCATAACTCAGTTTTTGCAGGACACCCGGGGAGTAAAGCAACTGTGGATCTCCTCTCGCGTCGGTTTTGGTGGCCTAACTTACATAAGGAGGTGGTAACTTTTGTCGCGTCCTGTGGGGTTTGTGCGCGCTCTAAGACCTCACATACCCGTCCGTCTGGGGCCCTCTTACCTTTGAAGATCCCGGAGCGTCCTTGGACTCATCTGTCTATGGACTTTATTACGGACCTCCCTCCGTCTTCGGGTAAAACGGTCATACTCGTTGTAGTGGACAGGTTCAGCAAGATGGCACATTTTATCGCTCTTCCGGCTCTCCCTAATGCTAAAACTCTTGCGCAGGTGTTCATTGGGGAGATTGTGAGGCTTCACGGGGTACCCTCCGAGGTGGTGTCTGATCGGGGGTCTCAGTTTGTGTCCAAGTTCTGGAAGGCGCTTTGTGCACGGCGGGGGATGCATTTGTCATTCTCATCGGCTTTTCATCCTCAGACCAATGGTCAGACGGAACGTATGAACCAGAGCTTGGAGACATTTCTCCGGTGTTTTGTGTCAGAGAACCAGGAGGACTGGGCTTCTTTCTTACCTCTGGCAGAGTTTGCTCTTAATAATAGGCGGAGCGAGTCCACTGGTAAGTCCCCGTTTTTTGGGGCATATGGTTTTCACCCCCAGTTTTGTACTTTCAGTAGGGGGGGCTCTTCGGGGGTTCCTGAGGAGGAACGATTTTCCTCATCACTCTCTTCAGTATGGAGAGGGGTGCTGAAGAATCTGAATACTATGGGGAACCGATACAAACGTATGGCTGATAGGAGGAGAGTGTCTGGTCCGGACCTAAGTGTGAACGATCGGGTATGGTTGTCTACCAGGAATATAAAACTTAAGGTTCCCTCCTGGAAACTGGGTCCCAGGTTCATCGGGCCGTACAGAATCAGTTCTATTATTAATCCGGTGGCATTCCGTCTTGACCTCCCCCCTACGTTTAAAATTCACAACGTGTTCCACAGATCATTGCTTAAGAGGTATGTGGCGCCGGTGGTACCGTCACCTTTACCTCCCCCTCCAGTGGTGGTCAATGGTAACTTGGAGTTCCAGGTATCGAGGGTCATCGATTCATGCTTTAATCGCCGGTCCCTTCAGTACCTGGTTCATTGGAAAGGGTATGGTCCTGAGGAGAGGATGTGGGTTCCTGCGTCGGATATTAACGCAGACCGATTAGTTCGGGCCTTCCACACGACTCACCCGGATAAACCTGGCCCTGAGGGTCCGGAGGCCCCTCGTAGAAGGGGGGGTACTGTCACGGGTGTGTCGCCACGAAGATCGTCACGAGTACACAGCCTGACTTCTCGCAGCTGACTTGTTGGTGCTTTGTGTTTTTCGGCAGTGAGGGAGTTAATTCTCTCTCTCTCTGTGCTAGACGAGGTCCAGCCTCGCCCAGCTGCAATCAATACTTCTGTAGTGAGACTCCTTCAAATGCCTGCTGGTCTGTTTGGGAAGTGTCGGTGAAAGCATTTCTTTCAGACTTACAGAGCGGATCGTGGTGTTTGGAGTTTCTGAGATAAGTGTTTTTGGAGTGTTTCTTCCCTTCCTCGCTTTATCATTTATCTCCTTTCCCGTTGGTGTTCCCTCTGTTGTAGTTGTGTAGTTGTTGTATGCAAGGTGGTTTTGGTTTTTCCCTTGTACTGTCTCGTTCGTCTTAGTACTGTGTGTGGGCATATTATTTCTTGTCCCCTTTTGTAGTGATCGGGGTCCTTCTCAGGACTAGATTACTTTGGTGCAGGGATCCTCAGGAGGTAGGGGTTACGCTGGCGGCCTGGACCTCTGTACCTTTAACAGTACCTCCAGGTTGAGGGATTAGTCAGGGCCCCAGCTTAGGGTCAGCTTAGGCCCCCTACCTCCAGTATACAGAGAGAGCGTGACAATAACCTCTCTTAAGGTTGTGTAAAAGTGTGTTTCGATACGCCAGCATTCGTGGGTCCCTTTCCAGGGCGGGAAGCTTGTGGCAAAATTTACTCTCATAACATGTATATAACAGAGTGGGAACCCAGTAGTCAGCACTATTTCGAATCCTAACTATACAGGGATCATGTTGCAGATAGTGCAGCAAGAAGGCACTCATATATCGGTCTCTTCCATGAGGTCCAAGGCCATGCTGTGTTCGTGGGTGGGTGACACTGATGCTTGTTTCCTCCATCCCTTCCCGCCAACCATGAACAACAGAGAGGGGAGGATGATCCTCTTCATCTCCTGACTGTTGCTCGCCCATCACCTCTTCCTCTTCCATTTGTTTCTTGGCTCCTGCACTAACACTTTGTCTGGTATCACCAACCTCCCTTGATTGCTGTAATAAACCTTCCCTTGGCACCCGCCTGTGTGATAACAGTCTGGAACTTAGAGACATTGTTATCCCTTCTGCATCCTCCTCTGCTTCCTTCTCTTCCTCTGGGACCACCACCTCCTCCCGCATGCTACTCAAAGTCTACTCCAGCATGTATATGACCGGAATAGTGATGTTGATGGCGGCATTTTCAGCGCTAACCATCTTAGTATCCATTTTGAAACTGTGAAGAAGGGTGCAGAGGTCCTTAATCTGTGCTCACTCTGTAAACGTGATATGCCCCACGTCCATACTCCCAGGATATATGGCATGACATACTGTGCCAGGGCTCGTTGCTGCTGCCACAGTCAATGCAACATGTGCAGAGTGAAATTCCATCGTGTCGGCATATTGCATATCAACCGTTTAACTGGCTTGGACAAAGACCTCTGTATCAATGCAAGTCAATGAACTGAGGGGTATGAAAGGCAGAAGTGAGCACACAGCTTTCGTGATTTCTGCAGCAGTGCATCCAGTCCAGGATAAATCGCTGTACCACCAGGTTGAGGACGTGAGCCATGCAAGGCATGTGTGTTAGCTTGCCTCTGCGTAGGGCCACCACCACGTTCACTCTGTTATCGCACATAGCCTTCCCTGGCTCCAGGTTCAGTGGTGATAGCCATTGCTCAAACTCGGCCTGGATAGCTGTCCACAACTCTTCAGCTGTATGACTGCGATCTCCAAGGTATATTAATTTTAAGAGTGCCTGATTGCGGTGAGCCCTGGCTGCGCAGTACGGAAGTGATGGGGATTCGCTCTTCAGTGTTGGAACGCGTGTCTCATTAAAGAAAAGGTTGAGGGCACAGGTGGAGGCCCTAGAGGAGGTGGAGGAGGCAGAAGCAGTGAAGTAAGTGTTAGATACAGAGTTTTGAGATAGATGCTGGGAAAGGAAGTTGTTTCTGCGCTCTCTGGAGTCACGACAAACCATTAGTATGGATAAAAATGTAGGTTTATTGTCTGCGCGTTTCAGAGTCCACTGACTCCTTCCTCAGGACAGCCATACATAACATTGTAAATGGCAGTATATCAGTACTTTCTGTGATCTGGTATTGAATAAATTTAAGACTTCCTTTACACTAAAAAATAAAACAAAAAATTTGACAGCCCAAGAGAGAGCAGCTCTGCAATCTCTCCGGAATAATAACGACATCATTATCAGATCTGCGGATAAAGGTGGGGGTATTGCTATCCAAAATACCACTGATTAATGTAAGGAAGCAAACAGAATTCTGTCCGACCCTGTATATTACCAAGAGATCATAACTGACCCCTTTCCCCATATAATTAGCCAGTATAATACTCTTGTTGAAAAGGCAACTACTATGAATATTTTAAATAAGAAAGAAAAGAAGTCTCTGATCAACAGATTTCCTTCAATTCCGTTTTTCTGTCACCTGCCTAAGGTGCACAAAGATCTTCTGAATCCTCCTGGCCGTCCGATCATCTCGGGCATCGGGTCTTTAACAATTAATTTGTCTGCTTATGTAGACAAAATCATGAAACCACATGAATGTAATCTACCTAGTTACATTAGAGACTCTACGGAATTAATTAGCTTACTACATGATCTGGAATGGAAAAATTAATATGTTTTTTTAACAATGGACATATCAGCCTTGTACTCCAACATTGAAAATGACATTGGTCTTCTTTGTTTTGAAAAATTTGTATGGAGTGACCCGAGACTTCCAACAACCCAAAAACAATTCATTATGCAGGGATTAGCATTTATTTTAAAGAACAATTATTTTAGTTTTCTTGGAAAATTTTATCATCAAAAACGGAGGATCATGATGGGATCAAGGGTAGCGCCTACTTATGCAAATCTGTTTATGGATCTATTTGAACAAGTGTTTATATATCATAATTCTTTAGCTAAAAATATTGTGATTTACAAACGTTTCATCGATGACCTGTTCTTTATTTGGGATAATACATCCTGCAACATGGGAGAATTCATTGAGGGGCTTAATAAAAACAATTGGGGCATCTCTTTCTCTTCCAACTTTAATACTGATACCATTGACTTCCTAGACATCATAATTTTTCATATAGATCAGCGCATTCATACCAAAACATTTTTTAAGAAAGTAGACTCCAACAGCTACATACATTCTAAGAGTAGTCACTATCAGAAATGGTTAAGAAACATACCTATTAACCAATTTAAAAGAATCAGAAAAAACTGTACCTCTGATTCAGATTTTCTGTTCCAGGCAAATATTTTACAAAATAGGTTTGTGGAACAAGAATACCCAGGGAAGCTAATAAAAAAGGCATTTAATGCTACAAAAATCATTAGTCAGAACCGTTTGATGCACAAGGCATCTGCACCCCCTGAGAACAAGCATGTATTTAATCTCATTACCACCTTTAGTTCAGCAAGTAATGAAATACGCAATATCCTGAAAGACTAGTGGCACATAATGCTAGGGGTCCCAATTCTTGGTCCATATCTGCTAAGAAATCCTGGTATTACATTCCGGAGGGCACTGACCATAAGGAATATTATAGCACCTAGTCGAATATGCACCAAATCAAGCAACACTGGGAAACAATTATGTCTGAGGGATCCTTTTCATGGTGTTTTCAAATGCAACACAGCTAAATGTCTTTGCTGTAGGTCTATTATGCACAAAACCTCCTCCTTCATGTCCACAAGTACTAATGAAATGTACCTTGAAGCCCTTTGGATTAAATGAGGTTACAGGTATATTCAACTAGAAACTATCTATATATCCCTTATACATGTTTCAAGCATATTTCTATATAAATCTGTATAGCTGATTAATTATATATATGTACATTTTCTGAACCCTCTGTCTACCCTTGGGTTCACTTTTCAAATTTGTCCAGAGCGATACACCTAATTTTGGGTTATATTTACCTATAATATAATATATTAATTTTGTGCCCTTTTATATGTCCATTCCTCCCCATCCCTCCCCTTTTCATATCTTTTCATCTAGATTTATAATATAACATCAACTATCCAAAAAAAACAACTGCTGTCCAGGCTGCTGTGTGTGGACACAGCAGATTCCCATGCTATTGAACTCAATTCATCTCACTTTCTGAGCTCAGAGTGAGGGGATTCCCAGCTCTGATGCAATGTTGGCTCGTTCTGTTTGATTCGCTGCCTCCTGTACCACAGGCAGTGAAGTTTGAACCTACAATTCCCTTCAATCAAACAAGTGTTTTTGAATTAAAGGACAATATAAATAAAATTAACATTATTTCTTCATTAAACAGTCACAAAAAATACACACCAGTACTTGAGAAATGATTTATTCTATTTCACTGGAACTCGTGATTCTGTTCATGATCTTGGTTTATTGCCTTTTCATTTCTGTTCAGGCTGCTATGTGTGAACACGGGAGAGCCCCACACTATTGAACTCATTTGACCTCACACTTTGAACTTAGCCGTGAAGGGAACTCCATCTCAGGGTGTCCTCCTGTTGCAGCGATCCGCTCATTCTCTTGATTCTCCGTTTTCTGTACCTGCTCTTCAGACAGTGAAGGGTGAGCTCAGTATGATTTCAACTCAAAGAAGTGTTTTTCGTTAATTTTATTAAAATTTAAATAAATAAAATGAACATGGATATAAATATTTCTATTTTTATAAAACCATTAAAGCATATATTAGAACATGAAGAGCAACCCATTCAATAATTTTAAATTATTCTATTTATTAACAGATATAATTCAAGTTACCAGGTCATTTGAACCTGTATAAACCCACTAGCACAATTGTTAATTGTACCAATCTATTGCTCTACAGGTAGCAATCCACTCTTTTTTTTTTCCTTTTCACTACCAGTTCGCATCCCAAGTAGTATGTCACGTCGATACTAACATATTTTATTTATTTAATTATTTGGATTTTGGCAAAAGAAAAAAAAGAAAAAAGGTTATGTATGGTTGTCCTGAGGAAGGAGTCATTGGACTCTGAAACGCGTAGACAATAAACCTACATTTTATCCATACTAATGGTGTGTCGTGACTCCAGAGAGCACAGAAACAACTTCCTTTCCCAGCATCTATCTCTGACATATCCATAGGAAGCTGCAACATTAGGAGTCCAGGCTTTATAGGTGTTGTGTCTCACACAACCCTACTAGGTGAGCAGTTTTTAATACTTCTATAATATTTATTAATTGGATAAGACCCTATTGCACTCTTGCATTTTTTCATAGATACAGAGGTTTGTCCCGCAAGCCTTGGGGATTCCAAGATTTGTAGAGCAGCCCCTCCCCACCTGCCCCCACAGCCACCAAAGTCACCCAGTGCCCTGTCAGCGAGATGTAACGTCGCTGGCCTTGCCTACTCGTCCAGGTGTCTGTGGTGAAATGCACTCTGACAGACATAGATTTACTCAAGGAATGGGTGATGTTGCCTGTGATATGCTGGTGTAGCGCAATCACAGCTTTCTTAGAGAATTAATGGCGACTAGGCAACTGGTACTGAGGGACTGCAATGGCTGTCAGCTTTCGGAAACAGTCTTTATCTACCAGGCGGAAAGGCAACATTTCCATGACCAACAGATTTGAGATGGTGGAGTTCAACCTCTTGGCTTTGTCATGTGTAGTAGGAAACAATCTTTTACGTGAGTACAACTGTATGACCAAGGGCTAGCTGCAGTGCTGAGAGAGGGTGGAGTATGGTGAACCGGACAAACTGTTGGACCGTGAGTGAGGTGCAGGCAGAGATGTTACGGTGGATTGAAAAAGATGTGGTGTGCTCGTTCTCTGAAATTGGTCAAAAACAGTAGGCGTGTCCTCTTCCGTTATAGCTGACATGCTCTCACTCAGCCTGACTGGAGTGGGTAAACAACAAAAAGAAGAATCATATAAATAACGAGGTTTGAAATGAATATTTCAAGTAACAGCTGATAATTAAAGCCACAAAAAATTCTACCCAAGAAATGGCAATTTCATGAAGGCTCCACACATTAAGTGTTCAACATGTTCAAAGCTATATTTTATAGCTATACTTCTTCAGATACATCCTTATACACCTTACATTAAAGATTTTTTTAAATATCATCAAAAATCAGTACATCAAGATGAAGTTTTCAGTTGTGGTCATTTCTAAAGCATGAGGCAAAGTATTCCTTTTGTGTAGGAAATAAAAAGATGATAAAAGTTTTATGATAAAATATTGAAGCAAACCACAGTCTGAACATATGCATTGTTTTAAAGCCCTCAATATTGAATTTGAATGATTTACAAGCTGAAGCATACAGTTATGAAAAAGGTTAAGTTAAGAAATGTTTAAAGATGCTCAAATGTGTACAGAAAAAATGTGATAGAGGTTAGATTAGGCAATTTTCTGAAGTACTGGATGTTATCACCATGTCTTGCTAAGGAGTTTTACAAACTTCCCAGTGACTAAAATACATTTAAGCACGGTTAAATAGCAGCAAACATAGTCGGGAGCATTTTTAGATCTGTATTGATATTAGCCTATGGAGGGGAGGGCTGAGCTCTGTAATAGACAGGAGCTCAATTGATGTGATGTCACTTCTGCATCCAAACAACAAAGACTGGGGCAGTGGCGGAAACATTAAATATGAGAAGATTGCATTAGCCAGAGAAGGATCCATTGACCTCAGATGCTCCAGATGGGCTTTGCAAAATTGCCTTGCAGCTATCACATGACAAGGTACATCACCGCCAATTGTGAAGGATTTTCATATCCTTTAAAAAAGTCGAAGCATGAAATGCAGCAACCATTTTGTGCTTAATATAAATAGTAAGCGGACATCACAGCTCACAGCTAAGCCAAAGATATGTATACAGAAAACACTGAAGAAAGTGTACAGATAGGGTCTGTGAAAGCACAGTAATGAAGAACTGCTACCATCCTTTTATCAATAGATATACGAGTATATGTTAAGGTCACTTTGATATTACTCAGGCTGTGCTTGAGTTCATGAGCTTGAAAAGGGTAAAATATAGTTCTACAAGACATAAAACTGTTCTATACATCTTTATAGTTTTGCAGTTGTTTTGAAATGTGGTGAAGTGATTCACCACAAATTGAATTTTTAGGAAACATTCTGCTAAGCTAACAAATTAGATTTTTTGAAATTCTCTCATCACAGTACTGTACAAAGTTTTATGTACTTATGGAAAAAATACTTACCATCTTTTGACTTAAAACACATCAAGTCTTCTAGGTACACTTGCATCCTATATTTTAAGGAGCTTAGCACGAAGGTTTGTTTTAAATATTTTGGAAAACTAAATATAGATCTTTTGTGGATGTCAGTTTGCAATGGCTCAATGGGGGCCATATCATCACTTCTAGGAAACCTTGTTCTTTTTTCCACGAAGATAGTTCTTAATGACTAGTGTTGAGCCACCCCCGTAGTGTTCGAGTTCGGTTCAGTTCGTCGAACACCCGTGTGTTCGCCGAACTGTTCGTCGAACTGTTCGTCGAACACCTTCGAACACCGTTAAAACCAATGGCAGGCAAACAAAAACACATAGAAACACATAGAAAACACCTTCAAAGGTGTCCAAAAGCTGACAAACTGCTCAGAAGACACAACTAACACATGGAAAAGTGACAAGTACATATAGTCATGTGAAAAGAAAAGAGGTGGAGGAGTAAAAGGAGGGGGAGACACAGATATAGGCATGTCATGCCCTTCTAAAATCCAAAAAGTGAGAAGCCGACACGTTCAGTCCGCTCCTGCCCGTGCCACCTCCGCGTCGCCGGGTTTGTGCCAGAGCCGCGGTGAACCCTGATGGCCAGCCCCCCTCTCCCAATACTAGTGCCTGTCCGCTGGTGGGTCGAGCGAGCCCCCCTGTGGTGGAGGCAGCTCTAAGCTTTTTAATTTAAATTGTCTCTCTAATTTGAATGAATACACTTTAAATCCATTTACAAGGATCTATTGGAGGGCAAGTCTCATGCCAGCAGCCGCGTAATTCCAGCTCCAGTAGCGTCCACTAAAGCTGCTGCAGTTAAAAAGCTTTTATAAGGATCGAGCTCGGCTGTCTACCGCAAGGCATCCTACTGCCAGTCCCAGCCCCTATGCCTTGGGGTGCCTCCTGATGCTCTTCACTGAGTATCCCGTGGTCCCGAAGCATTTCCTTTGAAAAAATTAAGTGTCCAAACTACAGGTGGTGTAGCTTGCTTAACAGCCGGGATAATCCGCTGACTAGCAGACACTGCTACTAGGCACAAAGTATTTCCTGGGCTAGATGCAGTTAAAAATTTGTAATTAGATACTCTCATTGGATGCTTGGAAAGCATTCCATAGAGTCTCCTGGCACGCCATATATGATTCTCTTAAAAAGCTTGGGGTAGGGGTCTAGGGGACCCTTTTATAGCCAAAATCACGGCCCTGTATCGCAATACGTCACCTAGGCTGAACATAAATGGAACTGTAGCACCCTGAGGGCTCGGTTGCTACAGAGGTATTGCACCTCACCCAGAGGTGTGATATCTCACTCTCAGGTAAGGATGGAGTGTGGATCAGGACCCGACACCTGCATGCATTACACCACATTGCCGTGGGGCAGGGCGACCAATATGCCCCTGAGATGGGCACGACAGTCCCTGTCCCTGGCTGAAGTGGGGGGAGGGAACACTGAGGAAGTGGAACCCTGTAGTGCAGGAGCAGGGAGGAAGCAGTTCCTGGGTGCATTGAGAAGGGAGTATAAAAGGTGGGCACCATCTTAGTTCAGTGCAGAGAAGTCTGAGCAGAAGTGGCAGGGAGCAGGGGCTCTGCATGAGCTCTGCTCCGGAGGCGGGCCTAGTAACAGAGGCCCAGGCCTGGAAGAGGGAGAAGGAAGGAAGAGGAGCGGAGAAGGCTCCAGGAACGAGGAACGAAGGGATCCCAGGGGTGCGGACGGGCGAGTCGCCACCGCACGCCCGAATCCACCTGCGTGGAGGGGTCAGGCCAAAGGGGGAGACCGGTCCCCGAAACTAGTGGAGGCAGGAAACGACCCTCAGCTAGAAACAGGAGGCTGTGACATTTTATGTGGCGCAGCCCCTCGCTACACCCGCTAGGAAGGCACCACATAGGGTCAGGGAAACTGGCGCCAAGTTTACCAAGAGGAGGCCCGAGGCAGCCGGACAGAAGGGTTGGTAAGAAAGGCCAGACAAAGGACACACAAAGGGGGTCCTGTGAAGCGCTCCAAAGTTATCTGGGAGTTGTCTGAGCCCCTCACCTTGTGAGCACAGTACGACGTGGGCAGCCGTTACCTGCAGACGTGGTCTGGATAATAAGAACTGTGAGTAAAGGCCCTGGACTGCATCACTGACTCCGTGTCGTTACTGCTGCTGCCCTGCACCATCACCCCCATCCTCCGCATACACTGCCCTGAGGATATACTCCTCCCGTGGGGAGTTATGCTGCGCTCTGCTGCACCCACAACACCAGCCTCAGCGGTCTGCCCTGGAGCGGCGGTTCACTCTGACCGCAATCCACGGGTGGCGTAGTCGGACATTTAAACATCAAAACCACATAAATAGTTCCGCCACTGGTTTGACCGCCCTGAGCCACGGAACCGGGTCGCCGTCATGGAGACTACAACCACCAGCATCCACCAAAAAGGGTCCGGCTCCGGGTGTCCCAAGGCCTAGGGGGCGCGTCAGAACATTTTCATCACCTTTCACAATCACCAATGGGACAAGGCAGGGATGTTCTCTGTCCCCTCTCTTATACATCCTAGTGACGGAGCACCTGCTCTCATCAATTCGCCATAACCCCAATATTAGGTGGATTGAGGTGGGAGGCACCGAGTACAAGTGCTCTCTATTTGCTGATGATGTCCTATTATATATCACTCAATCACATATATCCATCCATGCATCCATGCTGTTATGGCTGAAATAGATCACTTTGTTACATGGTCAAATTTTAAAATCAATGCAGCGAATACTGAGGCCCTCGATGTCTCCCTCCCCAAATCCATATAGGATTCCATCCAGTCCAACTTTCCCTTTGCCTGGCCCTCACAGGGTATCAAATACTTAGGAATTCCTATTCATAGAGACCTCTCCCATCTATGTTATCTTAATTTCGGGCCCTTTATTGAACAACTCCATACAGACCACGGTTGGCAAGTTAGAACTGTAAGATTCACTACGTGAACCACTGGTGTTTTGTGGAAAAGCACATGTACACTGTGTTCCAAATTATTATGCAAAAAGTGTTTAGGAGTGATAAGGGAAGAATTTGTTTGTTTGTCAGTTAAACTCATTGATGGTGATGTGTGTCAGGGCTCTTTATATCACTGTAAGCAATTGCAGACACCTGTGCTAATTAGTTTGGCAGGTGTGTCCAATGAAAGGCAAGACTACTTAAGGAGGCTGTCTCACATTATTAAGCAGCCTACATTTTCTGCCAAAATGGGAAAGAAAAAGGATGTGTCGGCTGCTGAGAAGCAACAAATTGTGGAGTGTTTAGGTCAAGGCATGACTACAATCAACATTGTGCGATGATCAGGATGAAGTGTCTTGGCAATCAAGAAGTATGTAGCTAATTCACAGTACACACGTGTGCGTGCTGATAAGGGCAAATTAAGGACTCTTTCCTACAGGCAATTACGTCAGGTTGAAAGAGCAGCGGCAAAAAAGCCTTGTCATAGCAGCAGACAAGTTTTTGAAGCTGCTGGTGCCTCCAACGTCCCCCGAACAACAAGATGCAGGGTCCATCAGAGGTTTGCAGCTGTGCATACGCCATCCTGTCGACCTCCTCTATCCACTTCACACAAGCAGAAACGGCTCCAGTGGGCCAAACATTACATGAAGACTGATTTCAAAACTGTTTTGTTCACGGATGAGTGCCGTGCAGCGCTCGATGGTCCAGATGGATGGAGTGGAGGATGGCTGGTTGATGGACACCCCACGCAAACACGGCTACAGCGCCAACAAGGAGGAGGTGGAGTAATGTTTTGGGCTGGAATCATGGGTGGGGAGAGAGATTGTCGGCCCCTTTAGGATCCCTGAAGGCGCTAAAGATTAACTCCATAATGTATGTGGATTTTCTCAAACAGCACTTCCTGCCATGGTTCAAGAAGAAGAACCGTGTATTTCACAGCAAGATCATTTTTTTGCATGATAATGCACCATCTCATGCTGCACATAAAACATCTGCATCTCTGGCTGATATGGGCATAAAAGGTGACAAACTTATGGTGTGACCCCCATGCTCCCCTGACCTCTACCCCATTCAGAACCTTTGGAGCATCATTAAAAGGAGTGTCTATGATGGCGGGAGGCAGTTCACATCTAAGCAACAGCTCTGGGAGGGTATTCTGTCCTCATGCAAAACAATTGAAGCAGAAACCATCCAAAACCTGACAAATTCAATGGACGAGAGAGTTCAGAAGCTCCTTTCGAACAAGGGGTCCTATGTGAAAATGTAACATCACCTAGAATAAATTTTTGAGTTGAAAACTGTTTGATTTCAGTTTCTAACAACCTGCTAATGCTTATAATTTCAAAAATAACCATTTTTTTGGTCTTTATTAAAATGAAAAGGTTGATCGAAAAGTTTGGGGGATCTAAGAGTGTGGCAACCCAGTAGTCATGATTACTTCGAATTCTGACAATATGAGGGTCATGCTGCAGGCAGTGCAGCAAGAAGGCACTTATGTGTCTTGCGCATCTCGGAGCCCCAAAATTATTTTCCGGGCTAGATGCAGCTAAAAATTATTATTAATTTTAAATCTGGAGAAGCTTTAGTATAGATGGCCTAATAGCATCAGTGCTGCACACTGCTACAAAGCCCAAATTATTTTCCAGTCAAGATACAGATAAACATGATTAGTAATTTTAAATCTGGTGGAGCTTATTATAGATGGCCTAATAGAATCAGTGCTGCACACTGCTACAAAGCCCAAATTATTTTCCAGCCAAGATACAGATAAACATGATTAGTAATTTGAAAGCTTAAAACGGTTGGTAGGGTGATTTTAACCAATCATCAAGCTTTTACTCTCCCCAGGATGACACAGGGGTAGAAAAGTCATTTCGGATCCATGATTTGTTCATCTTTATGAACGTGAGTCTGTCTACATTATCAGTGGAGAGCCGCGTGCGCTTATCTGTCAGCACACCACCAGCAGCGCTGAACACACGTTCAGACAGAATGCTGGCTGCGGGGCATGACAAGATCTCCAAGGCGTAAGTGGCTAGCTCCGGCCATTTATCCAGATTGGAAGCCCAAAAAGAGCAAGGGTCCAGTGACACAGTCATGGCTTCAATGTTTACTTGGAGATACTCCTGTACCATCGTCTCTAGGCTTTGACTATGTGTCAGACTTCTTGTCTCCTGTGGCCTTGCAAAGGATGGGCTAAAAAAGTGGTGAAATGATTCCGCAAAATTGATGTTACCAGCAGATACTGTGGTTCTGTTACAGTTTGAGTGCTGAACACTTGACGGTCCCACGGTTGGCAAGTTGGAACTGTGAGATTCACTACGTGCACCACTGGTATTTTGTGGAAAAGCACATGTAAGATTCTGCAACAGTCTCTGCTGATACTCCTGCATGCGTGCATCACTTTCTATGGCAGGAATAATTTCTGCAAATTTACTTTTGTACCGGGGATCTAACAGTGTGGCAACCCAGTAGTCAGGATTATTTCTAATTCTCACAATTCGAGGGTCATGTTGCAGGTAGTGCAGCAAGAAGGCACTCATGTGTGTTGCTCATCCAGGAGCACCAAGTCCCTGTTGTGTTGGTGGCGAGGTAACAATCATGCTTCCTTCCTCTGTCCTCTCCCCCCAACCTCGCACAACAGAAATGTGATCAAGGTCTCCCTCATCTGATGAGTCTTCCATCAGTTCATCCTCCACTTCTTCCTGGGCTCCTGCACCTTCCTCACTAGTTTGGCTGCTACCATGCGCCCTGGTAAAACCATCTCCCCCACCCTCACATGCCTGCCGCCTTGGTGCTGCCGACCGTCTGGACCTTGCAGATGTTAGCCCTTCCGCATACAACTCCTCCTCCTCTACTTCCTCCACCTCCTCTTGTGCCACCACCTGACTCCGAATTCTGTTTAACATGTGCTCCAGCATGTAAATCACCGGAATAGTCATGCTGATAATGGCATCGTCAGCACTAAACATCTTCGTCGCCATTTCAAAACTGTGCAGAAGGGTGCATAGGTCCCTGATCTGAGACCACTCCTCCAGCGTGATTTGCCCCACCTCTGGATCTCGTTGGCCCAGGCTATACATCAGAACGTATTGCACCAGGGCTTGTCGGTGCTGCCACAGTCGCTGCAACATGTGCAGAGTTGAATTCCACCGGGTAGGCACATCGCATTTTAGCCGGTGAAGTGGCAGGCCCAACGACTTCTGTAGAGATGTAAGTCGCTGAGCTGCGGGATGCGAACGGCGGAAGTGAGCACACAGCGACCGTGCCCTCTGCAGAAGGCTATCTAGTCTGGGATTGTGGGCTAAAAATTGCTGGACAACCAGGTTCAACACGTGAGCCATACAAGGCACGTGTGTGACATTGCCCCGGCGAAGGGCCGCACCCAGGTTTGCAGCATTGTCGCACACGGCCTTCCCTGCTTTCAGGTCCAGTGGAGACAACCATTCATGAAATTGGTTCTCCAGAGCTGACCACAACTCCTCAGCTGTGTGACTCACATTTCCCAGACATTTCAATGTAAAAACCGCCTGATGACGTTGAGCCCTACTGCCAGCATAGTAAGGAGGTGTGCAGGATCCCTTCTGCACAGTTAGAAAGCTTGTGGCATGACCAGACAGGCTTTGGGTGCAGGTGGAAGACCGAGAGGAGGTTGAGGAGGCAGAAGCAGTGGAGGAACTTTGACATAAAGAGGATTGACGCACAACTCGTGGGGACGGCAAGACTTGGACAGCAGCCCCTTGTCCTGCTGTCACCATAGTTACCCAGTGCCCAGTCAGCGACATGTAACGCCCCTGTCCATGCCTACTCGTCCAAGTGTCTGTGGTGAAATGCACCCTGTCACACACAGAGTTTCTCAAAGAAGCGGTGATGTTGTGTGCGACATGCTGGTGGAGCGCAGGCACACCTTTCTTTGAGAAGTAGTGCCGACTGGGCATCTGGTACTGGGGCACTGCGACGGACATAAGGTCTCGAAAATCCTCTGTGTCCACCAGGCGGAAAGGCAGCATTTCTGTAGCATTTCTGTAGCCAAGAGCTTGCAGATGGTGAAATTCAACCTCTTAGCTTTCTCATGGCTAGGAGGAAATGGTCTTTTACTTGTCCACATCTGAGGGACCGAGGGCTGGCTATTGTGCTTAGACGGGGTTGATAAGGGTGTCCCCGGCAAACTGCCGGTCTGTGAGGAAGATGCAGGCGGACATATTAGGTTGCCTTGATCCAAAGGTGGTGCTATCGATGTCGGACAGCGCTCAACACCAGCTGGTGTTATCAACTCCAAAGAAAATGATGAAAATGATGACCTGCCAATCACGCTGGCTGTTGCGGGTAAAAAGGTGGCAGGTCTGCGCCCCAAAACAGGTGTGACTGCTGTCCCCCCAGTCACAGAGGATGAAGAGGCCGCGGATGCACAAGATATGGCAGACGGCGGTTGGCCCGGCCTGCTAGGCCGCATTGTAGCACACTGAGCTTCCCACTGCAACTTATGCTTCATGTCCATGTGCTGGTTCATGCATGAAGTACTCAAACTATGTATTTTTTGCCTCTACTTAGCTTTTGCTGACAAATGTTACAGATAACACGAGTTGGGTCATCTTTATCGATCTGAAAAAATGCCCAGGCTATGCAAGGCTTAGCACCCATGCGACCTGAAGAGCCACCACGACTTGTGGTGAGAGGCAGAGTTGTGTTTGAGGATGCAGTTGTTGACGTGCTTCCAGTACTACGTCTCTGTCCAGGAAGGCGCAACCTGACCTCGTCGTCACTAGCATCTTCCTCCACCTCCTCTGCTGACCTTATCTCTTGGCTGACTGTGGGTTGACAGTAAGTGGGATCTCCAACCTCATCATCATCACCCTGTGCGTTATCACACCCGTCGTCCTCAGAGCCAACCTGTTCCTGCCCTGACAAAAAACTAAAGTTGTCGCTCCAATCAGGTATTTGAGTCTTATCATCGTCTTCCTCATTGTCTCCAAAAACAGGAGTTACAGTTTGGGAATGAGGGTCTACATTATGGTCAGAACCTTCTGCGTCTGGTCCTGGATCCGACTCATAAAGATTCTGGGCATCAGTGCAGATCATTTTCTCGTCTGGATTGACAGAAGCGCTGGAGTCGACCTCTGATTCCCAGGCTATAGTATGAGTAAACAGCTCTGCAGACTCAACCACCTGTTCTACCTCATACTCAGATGGGCAGCTGGAGATTTGGGAGCTGTGAGGAAGCAAGTGCGATTGGGGTGACACCTTTGAGGACTGGAGTATTTGTGATGTTGAAGTTGATGTGGAGGAGAGCCCACTTAAAGGAGCACTTGATATCCGTTGAAGCACCTGCTGTTTTTGTGCCTCATCTGGAATTTGTTGCGATTGGCGTGGCCGTAAGAAAGGGATCTTATCACATTGTCCGCTAAAAGAAGTAGACATTTTAGTTTGGCTGGAAGATGGTCTTTCTTCTGCAGATGTTACTGTTGCTTTAACACCTACCCCACGGACACAACCTTTTTTCCCCTTCCCAACACGCCTATTCCCCTTTCCACCAGCAGCAGGCCTTTTTCCACTCATTTTGGTGGTTAACTAATTCACAACGCTGGAGTTGTTTGCACAAAAAATCAATGGATGGGAACCGAGCAGAGCTGAATGGCCAAACTGTGGTATTAGGCCAAAACTATTGGCTGGGTTAGATGCAGAAAAAAATTATATTCAATTTGAACCCAAATATTCTTTCAGAGGTAGATGCAGAAATTTTTTTTATTCAGTTTGCAACCTGATGGAGGTCTGTATAGATGCATTAATAGAACAAGTCCCACACACAGCTACAAGCCCAATATTTTTTCAGAGGTAGGTGCAGAAAAAAAATATATTCAGTTGGAGGTCAGTATAGATGGACTAATAGAGAAAGTCCCACACACTGCTAGAAGGCCAAATATTTTTTCAGAGCTAGATGAAGACAAAAAATTATTTTGAATTTGCAACCTGATGGAGGTCAGTATAGGTGGACTAATAGAACAAGTCCCACACACTGCTAGAAGGCCAAATATTTTTTCAGAGCTAGATGCAGAAAAAAATTATATTCAGTTTGCAACCTGATGGAGGTCTGTATGGATGGATTAATAGAACAAGTCCCACACACAGCTAGAAGCCCAAATATTTTTTCAGAGGTAGATGCAGATAAAAATTATTTTTAATTTGCAACCTGATGGAGGTCAGTATGGATGGACTAATAGAGAAAGTCCCACACACTGCTAGAAGGCCAAATATTTTTTCAGAGCTAGATGCAGATAAAAATTATTTTTAATTTGCAACCTGATGGAGGTCAGTATAGATGGACTAATAGAGAAAGTCCCACACACTGCTAGAAGGCCAAATATTTTTTCAGAGCTAGATGCAGATAAAAATTATATTCAATTTGCAACCTGATGGAGGTCAGTATAAATGGACTAATAGAACAAGTCCCACACACAGCTAGAAGCCCAAATATTTTTTCAGAGGTACTGTAGATGCAGATAAAAATTATTTTTAATTTGCAACCTGATGGAGGTCAGTATAGATGGACTAATAGAGAAAGTCCCACACACTGCTAGAAGGCCAAATATTTTTTCAGAGCTAGATGCAGAAAAAAATTATATTCAGTTTGCAACCTGATGGAGGTCAGTATAGATGGACTAATAGAGAAAGTCCCACACACTGCTGGAAGGCCACATATTTTTTCAGAGGTAGATGCAGAAAAAAATATATTCAGTTTGCAACCTGATGGAGGTCTGTATAGATGGATTAATAGAACAAGTCCCACACACAGCTAGAAGCCCAATATTTTTTCAGAGGTAGATGCAGAAAAAATATATTCAGTTTGCAACCTGATGGAGGTCAGTATAGATGGACTAATACAACAAGTCCCACACACAGCTAGAAGCCCAATATTTTTTCAGAGGTAGATGCAGAAAAAAATATATTCAGTTTGCAACCTGATGGAGGTCTGTATAGATGGATTAATAGAACAAGTCCCACACACAGCTAGAAGCCCAATATTTTTTCAGAGGTAGATGCAGAAAAAAATATATTCAGTTTGCAACCTGATGGAGGTCAGTATAGATGGACTAATACAACAAGTTCCACTCACAGCTAGAAGCCCAATATTTTTTCAGAGGTAGATGCAGAAAGAAATATATTCAGTTTGCAACCTGATGGAGGTCTGTATAGATGGATTAATAGAACAAGTCCCACACACAGCTAGAAGCCCAATATTTTTTCAGAGGTAGATGCAGAAAAAAATATATTCAGTTTGCAGCCTGATGGAGGTCAGTATAGATGGACTAATACAACAAGTCCCACACACAGCTAGAAGCCCAATATTTTTTCAGAGCTAGATGCAGAAAAAAATTATATTCAATTTGCAACCTGATGGAGGTCAGTATAGATGGACTAATAGAATGATGCTATGCCCAAAAGATTTTACTTCACTAGGTGCAGTAAAAAAATTGGTATTCTATACACAGGTGGTATATCTTGCAACACAGATAGGCTACTCCACTGACTAACACACTCTGCAATAGGCCAAAAAGGATTAGCTTTGCTAGATTCAGCCAAATGCTGTGAAAAAAACTTGCACAGCATTGGCACAGACCTGCCTGGCAAAAACTGATAGGAACTGATGTAACCTAGTCCTGAAAAGGACTCCAATTACAATTAGTCTTTACTCCCACAATCTATCTATTTAAGAGCACAGACCTGCCTGATAAAAGTCGTAGGAAATGCTGTAACCTAGTCCTTAAAAGGACTGCAATCACAACTATTCCCTACTCCCAAGCTATCTGTAGATTTGTGCGAAAATTGGCTTGAAATTAACAAGGTATAGCGCACACAGCAACAGCGGTGCCGTCTAACACGCAGCTGCAGCAGTGAGAAAATGGTGGCGACGGGGAAAATGGCTTGGTCTTATAGGGCAAGGACATGTGACATACACTGCCAATGACACATGCCCTTGCTTGTGTGAAAAAAAGCACTTCGCTCCGTGTGTGCGCTGCTGATAGGCTGACAGATTGCACCTCCCCATTGTAAATGCAGGAAAGAGAAAAAAAAAATGGAGATCTTCATTGTTCCTGCAGAGATCCATCCCCTGCCCCTCCCCCCACCCCGCTGTACACTCAAACTACGTATTAACATTAATTTTCATCATTACTGAGAAAAAATCCAGTTATGATTTTGGTGCACGAACAGTTATCGAACATAACGTCGAACAGCCGAATTTTTCTCAAATTGTTCGTGTTCGCCGAACGGCTCGAACACCGCCCAAAACAGCTCGAATTTGAGATTGGCGAACAGTTCGAGTAGAACAACGCTCCTCTCTATTAATGACATTGGCTGTATGTTTGGGGGTCCTTGTCCTTAGCTAAATAAATTTGGAGCTAAGCAAACACCTCCCTGATAATATTACATAACAGAAAATTATCTGTCTATATTTCTTAGTATTAAGGACACCATAAATCCTGAACAAATATCCAACTCTATTTGCTTAAAAGTAGCCCCAAACTTACAAAGGACACCTATCACGCTTCTCTGTTACTGCTCTCCAGTAGAGATGAGTGAATATTTCAATATTCGGTTCGGATTACGATCGTCGAATTTGCAATATTAGCTGATTTGATAGTCGAATATTCACCAAACATATCCAAACGCCATTGAATTCAATGGGGGGCAAAACCAAAGGCATACACAACACCTTCAAATGGGCCCAAAAACTGCCAAAACACATCAAATTAGGGGCAGACTCCAGGAAAGTGCTATCAATTGACCCAGAGTACAAGTAGTATAATTATTATTATTTATTATTATAGCGCCATTTATTCTGTGGTGCTTTACATATGAAAAGAGGTCACCGACGGGTAGAAGAGGAGAGAGGACCCTGCCCGCGAGGGTGCACAAACAATCTACAATGAATGGGTGAGGATACAGTAGGTGAGGGTACAGCTGGTCATGCAGCGGTATGGTGGCACGAAGATTACTGCAGATTGTACGCCTGTCAGAAGAAGTGGGTCTTCAGCTTTCTTTTGAAGGTTACCACGGTCGGCAAGTGTTTCATGTGTCGAGGTACAAAGTTCCACAGTATGGGAGATGTACGGGACAAATCTTGTATGCGATTGTGGCAAGAAGAGATAAGAGGGAAGTAGAGAAGGAGATCTTGAATGGATAGGAGGTTGCGCGCAGGTAAGTACAGGGAGAATAGGTCACAGTTGTATGGAGGAGACAGGCTTTCAAAGGCTTGGTATGCCAAAGTTAGGCTTTTCAACTGGAGTCTCTGGGCAACATGGAGCCAGCCCAGGGACTGACAGAGGGGAGAAGCCGGGGAATTGCAGGGTGACAGGTGAATTAGTCAGTCAGCACAGTTTAAGATAGATTGGAGCAGTGCGAGAGTGGTAGAAGGAGGCCACAGAGCAGGAGCTTGAAGTAGTCAGGGCGGGAGATGATGAGGACGTGCACGGATGTTTTTGTAGATTCATGGTTGAGGAATGTGCAGATACCGGATATATTTTGGAATTGGACTCGGCAGCAAGTGGAAAGGGCTTAGATATGACATTTGAAGGAGAGATCCAAGTCAAGCTTGCGGGACTGGGGAGAGTGGACAGCTATTGATTTTGACTGATAGGTCAGTATGGGAGGGTGACTGTGATGGTGGAAAGATGATGAATTCAGTTTTATCCATGTTAAGTTTTACAAATCTATCAGAGAAGAAAGATGAAATAGCGGATATACATTGTGGGATTCTGGTTAGTAAGGAAGTGATATCAGGTCCAGAGAGGTAGATCTATATGTCATCAGCAAAGAGGTGATACTAAAAGCTGTGAGAATCTATGAGCTGCCCCATGCTGAAGGTATAGATGGAGAGGAGCAGGGGTCCTAGAACTGAACCTTGAGGGACACCGACACATATGGGGCAAGATGAGGAGGTGGTGTGTGAGTGGGAGCACTGCATGTCCGGTCGGTTAGGTATGAAAAGATCCAACATAGGGCCTAGTCTGTGATACTGAGACAGAGGTACGCTTTGTAGATGAGGGCCAGAAAAAACAAATGCTCCAGTAGATAAGTGCTGCATGAAGTGGCCTCTGCTCCTCTTCCTCCACCTTAACATCACACACAGTACAGTCCTCAGAGGTGGCACCCCAATTACCCCTTGTTTTCACCCATGTCACAACTCTCCAACCACCAAACTGATTGTGAGAAACCACAGAGGTCTGATCCAAAGCTTCACAGACTCAAGAGTGGGAAAGCATGTGTAGCGGTGCCAACATTTTTTTCAGTTGATCCAGGGCCAGAAAAAAATATGGTCCGAGCAGAATCCACACCCTCATCACTAGACGTTAACTCCTAGGGGTAGTCATGAATGGGTTAGAGAACGAAACAAATACACACCAGAACAAGGAGAACTAAACTAATAGACAACAGGGGTTGGAAAACTAAACTAATACACAGCTAGGGTTGGAGAACTAAACTACTACACACTCGGGGATGGAGAATTAAACCACTAGACACCAAGTTGTCACTAGACAGCAAGTGTTGGAATCCCCAAGGATTGCGGGACAAATCTCTGTTTCTAACACTTCCTCCAGTGCTTCTGCCTCCTCCACCTCCACTAGGGCCTCCACCTGTGCCCTCAATCTCTGCCTTAATGAAACACATGTTCCAACAGTGCAGAGAGAATCCCCCCACCTCTGTACTGCGCAGCCAGGGCTCACTGCAATCAGGCAGTGTTAAAATTAATATGCCTTGGATATTGAAGACAAACTGATCAAGAATTGTGGAAAGCTATCCATGCCGAGTTTGAGCAATGGCTGTCTCCATTGAACCTTTAGTAAGGGAAGGCTGTGTGCAATAAAATTGCAAACTTGGTGTTGACCCTACGCTGGGGCAACCTCACATTCAGGCCTTGAATGGCTCGCATCCTTAACTTGATGGTACAGAAATTTCTCTGCTACTATCCCAGCCTAAATGCGCTGCTGCAGAAACCACAGTCTCTGTGTGCTCACTTCAGCCATTCACGCTACATAACTATAACTGTGGTTATGCAGTTATATAAAAAAAAGAGTTTGACTGTGTCGCTGACTGTTCAGCCCCAAATATATCTATTTAAAAAAGTTTGGTATACGCCAGTAAATTAGAACTGTGGTTTTGCAGTTCCATTGTTCAAATCTCTGTATTATCCAGCTTTTGGCGTGTTTTACGTAAAAAAAAACAGTAATAGTGTCTCCCTGTCTGTTCAGTCACAAATATATCTGTTTAAAAGATTCTGGTGTAGGCCAGACAAATAGAACTGTGGTTTTCCTCTTCCACGGTTCTAATCTCCTTTTTATTACCCTTTTTCCATTGATAGTGCGAGTGTAAGCTATTTTACTTCATTTACAATGGGCAAGGCGCGTGGCAAGGGACGTGGAACTGGACGTTCTGGTGATGGTGCGTGTAGAGGACGGGGCCGTGGCAAAGGTGAAAATGTGCCACAACCAACAGCCACATCTTCTCGCTCCCTGTTCTTGACCGAATTACTAGGGAAGCACACTACAACACCAGTATTGCGAACTGATCAGTGTGAACAGGTTATTAATTGGATAGCAGATAATACTTCCAGTTACCTGGACACAACCACCTCCGGTCTGTCTTCCACACGTTCAAGTTTTAGCAGCCATGAGTCTCGACCGCATACTCTTCCTCACCCTGATGCTCCTTCCTCCCACCATGCCGAGTGTCGTCAGACAGCAACTGATCCCACACTTGGACACTCTGAAGAGCTGTTCACTTGTCCATTTCCATATTTGTGCCCCTCGCCTGCTCCGCTTGAAGTGGTGGAAGAGGAGATCCCATGTAGCGATGCCCAAATATTTGAACAGCCACGGCCACACGAAGTCGACGCTGGCAATTTGTCACAAGAGGTGGACGATGATGAGACACAATTGCCACGAAGTGAGGAGGAGGATCGTGGTGCGCAAGTGGAAGAGGAGGAGGTGGTGGATGATCTAGTAACTGACCCAACATGGCAGGAGGACACGCAGAGCGAGGCCAGCAGCACACAGGGGGAGGGAGGCAGAGTACCCCAACAGGCAGGAAGAAGCAGTGTGGTGGCCGCACACATAAGGCGGGCAACAGTTCTCCGTAACACCAACACAAGGGACGTTGCCAGTACAACTGGTAGGTCTTCCAGAGTTTTTAATTTTTTTAAAGACTCTGCTGATAACCCCAAAAAGGCCATTTGTACCACCTGCCATGCCAGCATCAGCAGGGGTGACAAAACTACCAGCCTGACCACCACCAGCATGATCAGGCACATGGCAGCAAAGCACCCGACTTTGTGGGGCGAACCCCAGGGTCCACGATTAGTGTCAGCGGGTGTCACCACTGCTTCTTCCACTGTTGTGCGTGTAATAGAACCCCCTGTTGTGCGTGCAAGGCAATCCCCTATCCATACTGCATGCCAAGATGCCCCCTCCTCTCAGTCTTCACGTCCCACCGCAGTGTTCAATTGTCCATATCCCAGAGCTTTGAACAAAAGCGCAAATTCGCAGCCAACGCCCCACAGGCCACAGTCCTAAATTCGCACATTTCACGACTGCTTGCGTTGGAAATGCTACCTTTTAGGCTGGTGGAGATGGAATCCTTCCACAACCTTATGGCGGTGGCCGTCCCTCGGTACTCGGTCCCCAGCCGACACTATTTTGCCTGGTGTGCCATCCCCGCACTACACAAGCACGTGTCCCAAAACATCTGCTATGCCCTCAACAATGCAGTTACTGGGAGAGTCCACGTGACAACAGACACATGGACAAGTGCTTGTGGCCAGGGATGGTACCTCTCCCTGACGGCACACTGGATAAACATTCTGGAAGCTGGGACCCAGTTGGACCTTGGGACGGAACACATCCTCCCCACACCGAGGATTGCGGGCCCTAGGTCAGTCAGAGTTGCCCCAACAGTGTACAGCTCCTGCGCATCATCCTCCTCCTCCTCCTCATGTTCAGCCTCCATCTCAGATATCACCACATCAGTTACAAGCTGGAAGCATTGCAGTACTGCCTCAGCCAAGCAGAAACAGGCTGTGCTGAAACTCATAAGCTTAAATGATAAACCTCACACTGCTTGTGAGTTGTGGACAGCTGCGAAAAAGCAGGCTGATCTGTGGCTGAGACCGCTGAACCTACATCCAGTCATGGTGGTGTGTGACAATGGACGTAACCTGGTGGCGGCTATGATGCGAGGTGAGATCACACACGTACCATGCCTGGCTCATATGCTTAACCTCGTGGTTCAGCCGTTTCTTAAATTGTACCCCGAGTTGCCTGATCAGCTTGTCAAAGTACGCCGCCTGTCAGCTCAGTTCACCACGATAGTGAATGGCGATGATGCCATCATTAGCGTCAGCATCCCACTTGACTGTCTTTTGCAACGCTCTCTGCAGAGAATTAAAGAGGAGGCATTGCAGCCAGAGTATGATGAGATGGATCAAGAACCCGTAATGGGCGATTACACACAGCCCAGCCTCACCTCATCCCAATGAGAATGGGGGGACAATGAGGGAGAGGAGGAGGAGGAGGAAGAACAGGAGCTGGTATCATGCGCTGTAGACGGTAGTACCAGTACAACTGTCATACAGTCGGTTCAGCGTGGGTGGCCTGAGGACAGGGGGGAGGAGGAGGAGGAGAGGATGGTCAGTCGTCATCTTGGTGAGGACACGGAAGTCTTGCCCGTTACCAGTCTGGCATGCATTGCTGACTTTATGTTACGCTGCCTTAACCGTGACCCTCGCGTTGTCAAAATGTTGGGTGACAGTCATTACTGGTTGGTGTCACTTTTAGACCCCCGCTACAAGGAGAATTTTCACTCTCTTATTCCTGAGATGGAGAGGTCTACAAAAATGGGGCAGTACCAGAAGGCCCTTGCTGCAGAACTGTTAAAAAAATTCCCATCTGAACACGCTAGCGGCAGAGGTCACAGTTCGTTGACCAACTAAGGCGTACAGGCGAGGGAGACGCAACTCCAATCCAGCAGAGGCAGGGGAACACTGTCAACATTCTGGGACAGTTTTCTGAGACCCGCCCAGCTAACAGGCCCTGAGGCGCGGGGTACTCTCACAAGGAGTGGAAAGTTTCAAAAGATGGTGAGGGAGTACCTTGCCGACCATACCAGCATCCTCCGTGATTCCTCTGTGCCTTTTAATTATTGGGTATCCAAGCTGGACACTTGGAATGAACTCGCACTGTACGCCTTGAAAGTCCTGGCCTGCCCTGCCGCTTGCGTGTTATCGGAGCGTGTTTTTAGTGACACTGGGGGAGTTATGACTGATAAGCGCACTGGCCTGTTAACTGACAATGCTGACCCTTATCAAAATGAACAAGGGCTGGATTGAGCCAGACTTCTCATCACCACCAAATGACAGCAGAGTAACATAAAATCAAATCCACTGTGTTATTTCGGGAGGTGTATTCCCATGCACCGCTTCACACCCACACATTGGTATACGCTTCCTCATTTCGGCTGTATTTTGCTCTTCTCCTTATCCTCAGCCTCCACCACCACTATACCACCAGGGTGACCTTGGTCCGTGTTGCCAGCATTGCAAGTTCCTCCGTTCTAATTTTTGGCAGCTTTTGCTTGGAAGGCATAGGCAAAGACTATGGGAGACCCACTCCCCAATAATGGGAATAATGTTTTTAATATGCTGTACTGCATGGCTCTTGTAAGGAGCATGAAAACCATCTTGCTAAGCTAATGCGACCTCCACCACTTTTCCCAGGGGCATTGATATTGTCTTTTTATTCCACTGCGACCTCCACGTCTCTTCCAAGGGGCATTAAAACCGTCTTGTTAAGCTAATGCGACCCCCGTGTCTCTTCCGAGGGGCATTAAAACGGGCTTGTTAAGCTACTGCGACCTCCACGTCTCTTCCAAGGGGCATTAAAACCGTCTTGTTATGCTACTGCGACCTCCACATCTCTTCCAAGGGGCATTAAAACCATCTTGTTAAGCTACTGCGACCTCCACCACTTTTTCAAGGGGCATTGATATTGTCTTTTTATTCCATTGCGTTCTCCACCATTCTTCCAAGGGGCGTTAAATCCGTCTTTTTAAGCTACTACGACCTCCACGTCTCTTCCAAGGGGCATTAAAACCGTCTTGTTAAGCTACTGCGACCTCCACCAATTTTCCAAGGGGCATTGATATTGTCTTTTTATTCCACTGCGACCTCCACGTCTCTTCCAAGGGGCATTAAAACTGTCTTGTTAAGCTACTGCGACCTCCACCACTTTATCAAGGAACATTAAAACCGTCTTGTTAATCTACTGCGACCTGCACCACTTTTCCAAGGGGCATTGATATTGTCTTTTTTTTCCACTGCGACCTCCACTATTCTTCCAAGGGGCATTAAAACCATCTTGTTAAGCTACTGCAACCTCCACCACTTTTCCCAGGGGCATTGATATTGTGTTTTTATTCCACTGCGACCTCCACGTCTCTTCCAAGGGGCATTAAAACCATCTTGTTAAGCTACTGCGACCTCCATGTCTCTTTCAAGGGGCACTAAAACTGTCTTGTTAAGCTACTGCAACCTCCACCACTTTTCCAAGGGGCATTAAAACCGTCTTGTTAAGCTACTGCAACCTCCACCACTTTTCCAAGGGGCATTGATATTGTCTTTTTATTCCACTGCGACCTCCACGTCTCATCCAAGGGGCATTAAAACTGTCTTGTTAAGCTACTGCGACCTCCACGTCTTTTCCATGGGGCATTAAAACGATCTTGTTAAGCTACTGCGACCTCCACGTCTCTTCCAAGGGGCATTATAAACATCTTGTTAAGCTACTGCGACCTCCACCACTTTTCCAAGGGGCATTGATATTGTCTTTTTATTCCACTGCGACCTCCACGTCTCTTCCAAGGGGCATTAAAACCGTCTTGTTAAGCTACTGCGACCTCCACGTCTCTTCCAAGGGGCATTAAAACCATCTTGTTAAGCTACTGCGACCTCCACGTCTCTTCTAAGGGGCATTGATATTGTCTTTTTATTCCACTGTGACCTCCACCATTCTTCCAAGGGGCAATGCATTTCCTCCTAATTTTAGTCAGCTTTTGCTTTTCAATGTATAGGCGAACACTAAGGGAGACCCACTCCTCAAGAATGGATAGAAGGCTTTTAGTATGCTGTAATCCACGTCTGTTTCAAGGGGCATTGCAGTTCCTCATAATTTTTGGAAAGCCTTTCATTCACTGCTTAGGCCAACAATGCACAGGAGACTCAGTTGCTATAAATGGAAAAAATTGTTTAGTTCAGGCCCTCTGACCTCCATGTCACTTCCAAGGGGCAATGGAGTGCCTCGAAATTTTTGGTAGGCATTTCACTCACTGCATGCCCTATAACTGTGTAGCCGAACTGCTCCTTTTGGTACAGAAACATATCCTCCAAGACATGTGTGGTTGACTGGCCTGATATTGATGTGAATGTGTAATGCACACGCACGGACTGACTGACGTGTGCGTGATTAATGATTCCACTGTGCCATGAACCGGAGAGTGCCTGGAGGGGCGTAACTAAGTATCTGCCCAATCCGACCAAGGTCGCACGACGGCATACGACGCCAGTGCACCAGGGAGCAACCGAGCAGAGGGATCAGGTGCCACTCCAGGTCAGACCCTGGACACGGCTGTTGACCCACACCGGGGAATACAGGAAAAGGCAGGCTAGAGCGCAGGCTGGGTATGGTCCAGTACAGACTGGGAGACGGGTTCAGAGCCGTAGATGCAGTAATCAAGCAGAGCAAAGCGAAACTGCAGGTGCGGTAGACAAGGCTGAGCAGAGCTAAACGCAGACGCGGTAGACAAGGCTGAGCAGAGCGAAACCGCAGACGTGGTAGAAAAGGCTGAGCAGAGCGAAACCGCAGACAAGGCTGCGCAGAGCGAAACCGCAGACGCGGTAGACAAGGCTGAGCTGAGCGAAACCGCAGACGTGGTAGACAAGGCTGAGAAGACGAAACCGCAGACGCGGTAGACAAGGCTGAGCAGAGCGAAACCGCAGACGTGGTAGACAAGGCTGAGAAGACGAAACCGCAGACGCGGTAGACAAGGCTGAGCAGAGCGAAACCACAGACGCGGTAGACAAGGCTGAGCAGAGCGAAACCACAGACGTGGTGGACAAGGCCGAGCAGAGCAAAACCGCAGACGCGGTGGACAAGGCCAAGCAGAGCAAAACCGCAGACGCGGTGGACAAGGCCGAGCAGAGCAAAACCGCAGACGCGGTGGACAAGGCCGAGCAGAGCAAAACTGTAGACGCGGTGGACAAGGCCGAGCAGAGCAAAACCGCAGACGCGGTGGACAGGACTGAGCAGAGCAAAACCGCAAGTACGGTGGACAAGGCTGAGCTGGCAGGAACCACCGAAGCGGTAAGTAAGACAGGACAGAGATAAATCGCCGAAGTGGTAAACAAAGACAAAGCAAAGGGGGCAGGGCTCTGTTCACACGGAAAAGACTGGAAAAGAAAGGCAGAACCAGATACATGCAAGGTACTTGCAAAGAAGTAGCGAAAGGACTCCAACTCACAAACGGAAGTACAATGACAACGAGTAGAAGTTAGGTGCAGGTTCAGACTCTAGCGAAAAAGGGAGCAAACGGACATAAAGACAAAACAGGTAAGAAGCTAGGAGACAGTTCAGACAATAACAGTTACTGCAACAAAATGCAGGAATGAGCCTAGGTAAAGCCAAGTGCTGGTTCAGACACTGCAGAAAAAGGGAACAAACAGACTTAAAGACAAAACAGGTAGGAAGCTAGGAGACAGTTCAGACAGGAACTGTACTGCAACAAATACAGGAGTGAGTCTGGGTATGCGGCCCCCAGAGGGCGAGACGAACAGGCTAGGAGCGTGTTCAGACAGGCCTGGAAATACAGTCTCCAGGAAGGCAGACAGACAGCTGGCTAGAGTGCACAGACAGGACACAGTTCAGACACGGGAACTGATACCGTAAGGCAGGAAACATAGACAGGACCTGGCACATCAGTGACAAGAATCCAACTGACAGAACAAGATGCTCAGGCATGGATTCCAAGGAGGAGCTGGTTTAAATACCAGGTCACAGACAGCAATAGGCTGAGGACGCATTAGGGGTGTGTCTGCAGCAGCTACAAGAAACAGGAAGTTCAGCGAGCGTCGCCCTAAGCAGCCAGAGCAGAGCAAAGCAGACAGTATGGAAAGAAGCTAGAGTGGCAGTCTGGACTGGATATCAAGTGCGCGCTCTTGCACAGTGGGAGATGGACCACTATGCAAGGACACCACCAGGTATGTTACAGTACCCCCCCTAACGCCCCCTCTTCTTCAGGCCTGCCTGAATCTTCCAAAGGGAATTTGAGGGCCAATCATTTTCTTCAAGGAGATTACTTCTACTGTCCACAGGAAGAGACAAAACTGGTCTCATCTGGGTAGCTAGGATGCTACCTCCTATCCAGCCATCCTCAGCAACAGACAAAACGGGTGGAGTACCAGGAACAGCACACAAGGAAGTCTCTCTCCACTTATTATCAGGTAGCACCCCAGAGGGTTCAGGAGACAACTGGAAATCCTCCACCGGGTTGGAGGGGTGCAGAGACTCAGGGGTAACCTCTGCTTCAGGGTACATCTTGTCAAGCTCACAGGATGAAATGGGCGAGGAATCAGGTACAAGGTGTAGAAAAGTTACTGTCCCTTTGTTATCTGGTGGTACCCCGGAGGATTCAGGAAACAACTGGAGGTCCTCCGCCGGGTCGGAAGAGTGCAGAGACTCGGGGGTAACCTTTGCTTCGGAGTACACTAGGTCGGACTCACTGGACGAAGTGGGCGAGGTATCAGGTGCAGAGTATAGGAAAGTCTCTGTTAGAACTCTCCTGTTAGGTTTTTTCTATTATGCTGGTCACATGACCGTTTTTGCCTATTTAATCCTGCTCCGCCCTTCTGGCCTTGCTGGACTTCATTGTAATTTCTACTCTTAAGCTAGCCAGGTGCTTTGTTACCTTTCTCAGTCAGTTTAGCTAGGTCTTTTGACCTCTATGTTCTATGTTGTTTGTTTGTCTTTTTACTGCTACAATTTCTGCTAGGAGGTGTCCATCTTTCTCCCAGTCCCTAGTTCTTGTAGGGATCCCTTCCTCACATCTATAGGTCTTCGTTCAGACTAGCTGAGGACTTTAGCGGGTCTGATCGCAGGATCAGGTTCCCCGTTACATCGTAGGGATCTAGCTTAGTTCTATTGTAGGGACAGATCTCCTGTCTTTCCTTAATGCTTGTAGCAGATCATAACAGTAAGTCCAGCCCAAAAAATTTCTCTAAGGAAAGACCTCCAGTTTCCATCATGGTGTCGGTTCAGGATTTGGCTCAACGCCTGCAGGGACTCTCTCTGGAGGTGGCCGAGCTCCAACAACACGTGAGTAGCTGTTCTAGAGCGCGTTTTGTGGAGCCAAAGGTACGATTGCCTGATTTATATTTTCGTGAGCAACAAGATTTTTTTTCCTTTAAAATTGCTTGTTTATTGTATTTTCGTTTGAGACCCAGATCCTCTGGTGATGAATCACAGCGCATAGGGTTCATAATGTCACTTTTGCGCAAAGAACCTCAGGGATGGGCTTTTTCTCTCCAACCTAGTCATCCGTGCTTTAGATCAGTGGATAGTTTTTTTTCTGCTTTGGGGTTGTTGTATGATGATCCTGATCATGTCTCATCAGCTGAGACGGAAATGAGACATTTGAGGCAGGGATCAGGTAATGAGGAAAATTATTGTACTCACTTCCGTCGGTGGTCTGCTCAGGTGGGGTGGAACGATTCAGCTCTTAAAAGTTTGTTTCTTGCTGGGCTAGGTGAAAGGGTTAAGGATCTGCTGATTGCTTATCCTACACCTGGAAACTTGCAGGAGGCAATGCAATTAGCTATACGGGTGGACAGGCGACTGCGTGCAAGGGTTAATGAGAGTAAATCCTCTGCCATGTCAGCTCCGAATCTTGAGAGGGTCTGTACTGACACCGGAGAGCCGATGGAGATTGGGGCGATGTCACCCCGCTCTCAGGAAAAAGACCGCAGGTTTTCTGAAGGTTTGTGCTTCTATTGCGGCAAATCTGACCATTTCATTAAGAACTGTGTGCTTCGTATGAACAAAGAAAAAAAAAGGTCAGTTACGCCCATATAGCCTGTTTAAACACTAAGGGTGTATTTCTTTCTGCTACTACAGCAGCTCAGGAAGAATTAATTGAATTTCGGGTATTTGTGGATAGTGGTTCAACTCTGAATGTGATTGATGGGGGATTCTTGGAAAAACTTAATTTAAAACCCAAACCTTTGTCATTCCCTATTGCCGTGGTTTCTGTCGATAGCTCTCCCTTGAAATGTGTTACTCACAAGGTTTATGAATTTCCCCTCACTATTAATGGTATTCACCAAGAAAATTTGGATTTGGTGGTTTTAAATAATTTGCCTTCTCCAGTAGTTTTGGGGTTGCCCTGGTTAAAATTGCACAATCCTGTACTGGATTGGTCTACCAATGAAATTAAGTTCTGGAGCCCTAAGTGTTATGACAAGTGTTGTAAAGGGCCCATTGCTGCTGCGGATAAAGGTGAATTACCTGTACCTATTCAGGATTTTTGGAAAGTTTTTTCTGAGGAGGAGTCGCAAATTTTGCCTCCCCATAGAGACTACGATTGTACTATTGAATTTGTCCCTGGAGCGACTCTTCCTAAAAGTTGTTTATTTAATCTGACTATTCCTGAGAGAAAGGCTTTGGAGGAATACATACAGACGAGCTTGGCTGCCGGTCATATCAGACCCTCTAAGTCACCTGTGGCTGTTGGATTTTTTTTTTGTTAAAAAAAAGGACGGCGGTTTACGTCCTTGTTTGGACTTTAGCGAGATTAATAAAATTACTGTACGGAATCCCTACCCACTGCCATTGATTCCTGAATTATTTAACCAGTTAGTGGGGGCCAAGTGGTTCTCTAAAATTGATCTCCGGGGGGCATACAATTTGTTGCGCATGAAGGAGGGTAATGAATGGAAGACTGCTTTTAACACTCCTGTGGGTCATTTTGAGAATTTGGTTATGCCTTTTGGACTTACCAATGCACCAGCATTTTTTCAGAATCTTATTAATGACATCCTTAGACCTTTGATCGGCAAAAATGTGGTTGTGTATTTGGATGACATTTTGATTTATTCGCCTGACCTTGAGTCTCATTGGCGGAGCGTTCGTGAGGTATTGCAGTTATTGATTGACAATTCGCTTTTTGCTAGGCTGGAGAAATGTGAGTTCGCTGTACAGAGAATTAGTTTTTTGGGCTACATTATCTCCAGCGAGGGCTTTGAGATGGACCCAGTGAAAGTTCAAGCTGTGCAGGAATGGCCTAGGCCTATTGGTTTGAAATCGATACAGAGGTTTTTGGGTTTCGCCAACTCTTACAGAAAATTCATTAAAAATTGTTAAACCACTGACCGATTTCACCAGGAAAGGTTCTAATACGGTTCAGTGGACTACTGAGGCCATTGAAGCTTTTGTGTTTCTAAAGGAGAGGTTCAGCTCTGCCCCCATCCTTATGCAGCCTGATGTGACTAAGCCGTTTTTGGTTGAGGTTGATGCTTCTTCTATGGGGGTCGGTGCGGTGTTGGCTCAGGAAAACAAGGATGGAGTACATCCCTGTGCTTTTTTTAAAAAAAAAAAATTCTGAGACTGAACTTAATTACGATATTGGTAATCGGGAATTGCTGGCTATTAAACTCGCATTTGAACACTGGCGTCATCTCTTGGAAGGTGCTGATTTTCCCCTTCAGGTTTTCACTGATCATAAAAATGTGATCCATCTTGATGCTGCCAAGCGCTTGAATGCCCGTCAGGCTAGGTGGGCACTTTTTTTTTGCGGTTTAATTTTTCCGTTACTTACATCCCGAGTACCAAGAATGTTAAAGCTGATGCTTTGTCTCGCAGCTTTTCTCCCATGGTCGGTGCTGAGGAGAAGGAGAGCATTTTACAAGAAGGTGTTGTGATTGCTGCATTGGACTCCGTTTTGGAAGATGAGATTCTTAAAGCACAGGAGAATGCCCCATCTAACACTCCCCATGGGAGGTTGTTTGTGCCTAGGACCTTTAGGAGAGATTTGTTTGTTGAGTGTCATGAGTCTCGGTTGGCAGGTCATCCTGGAATTTCTGAGACCAAGAGACTTGTGGGTCGCAGTTTTTGGTGGCCTGGATGGCAGAAGGAGGTCATTAAGTGGGTGCGTCAATGTACTGTGTGTGCTAGATGTAAGTCTTCACATACTCCTGCTGCGGGGTTGCTTTTCCCTCTGGAGGTTCCTAGTGCACTGTGGACACAACTGGCTATGGACTTTATTACTGTCCTTCCCCCCTCTGAGGGTTTCACGGTCATCTGGGTGGTCGTGGACCCTTTTAGCAAGAGGTGTCACTTGGTTCCCTTCATCAAACTGCCCTGCGCTAAGACACTCGCTAAGGCCTTTGTCAAGGAAATTGTCAGACTTCATGGTGTTCCTACTGACATTGTTTCTAATAGGGGACCTCAGTTCGTGGCTCGTTTTTGGCGTGCCTTTTGTGACAGGTTGGGAGTTCATTTGTCATTTTCATCTGGATATCATCCTGAGTCTAATGGCCAGACAGAAAGGAAGAACCAGGATGTTGAGCAGTTCTTGCGTTGTTTTGTGGCAGACAATCAAGAGGGGTGATCTGAGTTTCTGCCGCTTGCTGAATTTGCTCTTAACAACCATACATCCTCTTCTGCTGGGTGTTCGCCTTTTTTTTGTTGTTCTGGGAGACATCCGTCTTTTGGGTCATTCTCCAAATTGGTATCGGCTGTGCCTGAGGAGGAGAGTTTTTCCGGTGATTTGGAAAGAGTTTGGACGGATGTGCGTGGTAATCTTCAGGAGGCTAACAAAAAATCTCAGAGGTACTTTGACAGGAAACATCAAGAGGTTTTGTTTACGGTTGGTGACATGGTTTGGTTGTCCTCTAAGAATCTGCGGTTGAGGATTCCGTCTAAAAAATTGGGTCCCAAGTTTGTATGGCCCTTTAAGGTGCTTCAGGTAGTTAACCAATCTGCTGTTAGGTTGGAGGTTCCTGCCTCCTGGAAGATTAATCCGGTGTTTCATGTTTCTCTATTGAAAAAAGCTTATGTATCAGATAGAGACGCCACTGCCACTATTCTTCCGGTGGTGGAGGACGGGGAATATGAAATTTCCCGCATCCTTAATTCTAGACGGTATAGAGGGAGTTTGCAGTATCTCGTCGCTTGGAAGGGTTTCGGTCCCGAGGATAACTCATGGGTGAGGGCAGATGATGTTTCTGCTTCCAGACTTGTCAGAGTGTTTCACAAGAGGTTTCCTGATAAGCCTGGGCCTAGGGGATCTGGAGGATCCTCATAGAAGAGGGGGTACTGTTAGAACTCTCCTGTTAGGTTTTTTCTATTATGCTGGTCACTTGACCATTTTTGCCTATTTAATCCTGCTCCGCCCTTCCGGCCTTGCTGGACTTCATTGTAATTTCTACTCTTAAGCTAGCCAGGTGCTTTGTTACCTTTCTCAGTCAGTTTAGCTAGGTCTTTTGACCTCTATGTTCTATGTTGTTTGTTTGTCTTTTTACTGCTACAATTTCTGCTAGGAGGTGTCCATCTTTCTCCCAGTCCCTAGTTCTTGTAGGGATCCCTTCCTCACATCTATAGGTCTTCGTTCAGACTAGCTGAGGACTTTAGCGGGTCTGATCGCAGGATCAGGCTCCCCGTTACATCGTAGGGATCTAGCTTAGTTCTATTGTAGGGACAGATCTCCTGTCTTTCCTTAGTGCTTGTAGCAGATCATAACAGTCTCTGTCCATTCACTACCAGGTAGTACCCCGAAGACTTCAGGAGACAACTGGAGGTCCTCCGCCTGGTCGGAGGGGTGTAGAGACTCGGGGGTAACTACCGCTTTGAGGTACCCTTTGTCAGTCTCACAGGACCCAGCGGACGAAGTATTGGGTACCGGGTGTAGGGAAGTCTCTCTCCATTTGTCATCAAGTGGTATCCCGGAGGATTCAGGAGGCAACAGGGGGTCCTCCGCCAGGTAGTTGAGGTGCACAAACTCGGAGGTAATCATTGCTTCAGAGTACCCTTGGACAGGCTTACTGGGTAAAGTGGGTGAAGTATCAGATATCGGGTGCAGGAAGTCCTCCTGTGTGGATTCTGGGTGGGCAGCAGTCTCTTCAGGCAGGAGAACTGGTGCGCTACCCACGCACATTACTCATCGGGGCTGCTCCGGGATACTGGGAAGTGAAGCTTCAGCAGGGACTTCAAGGTTGAGGTCAGGAGGTCTTTGGGAGAACAGACCCTGGCATGACGGCTTGCCTCTTCGCCTAGCAAGTCTGGACTGCCTCTTGAGGTTGGAAGAAGTATTCCGGAGAGCGTAGTCATCCTGTGTGGATTCTGGGTGGGCAGTAGTCTCTTCGGGCAGGAGGACTAGTGCGCTACCCACACACATTGCCCTTCGGGGCTGCTCCGGGATATTGGGAAGTGAAGCTTCAGCAGGGGCCTCCGGGTTAGGGTCATCGAAGACCATTAGAAAGGCCACCAGGAAGGCCTGCAGGTCCAGGACGATAGGATCCTGTTCTTCCCATAGGGGGGTGATCCATTTCAAGGCATCACCCACTAGGTAAGACATCATGAATCCCACCTTAACCCGATCGGTGGGAAAATAAAGAGGGTAGAACTTGAAGTGTAGCATGCATTGTTCCACAAATGGACGACTCTGTCTTGGATCCCCATAGTACCGTCGCGGATCCTCAGGAACGGATGCAGAAAGCTCCATTTGGACGGGTGCGTAATTCGCCTAGAACTCAGCTTGTAGCAAAAAAAAAAAATTCTTTTAGATGCACGTATTCGCTGGAAAACGTCTCAGAGAGCGAAGGCCGTGGGGCTCAAAGGGAACCATGGCCTGAGCATGCTGTAATGCACACGCCCGGACTGACTGGCGTGTGCGTGATTAGTGATTCCACTGTGCCATGAACCGGAGAGTCCCTGGAGGGGCGTAACTAAGTTTCTGCCCGATCCGACCAAGGTCGCATGACGGCATACGACGCCAGTGCACCAGGGAGAAACCGAGCAGATTGACTAGGTGCCACTCCAGGTCAGACCCCGGACACGGCTGTTGACCCACACCGGGGAATACAGGAACAGGCAGGCTAGAGCGCAGGCTGGGTAGGATCTAGTACAGACTGGGAGACGGGTTCAGAGCCGCAGATGCGGTAATCAAGCAGAGCAAAGCGAAACCGCAGGTGCGGTAGACAAGGCCGAGCAGAGCAAAACCGCAGATGCAGTAGACAAAGCTGAGCAGAGCGAAACAGCAGACGCGGTAGACAAGGCTGAGCAGAGCGAAACCGCAGACGCGGTAGACAAGGCTGAGCTGAGCAAAACCGCAGGCGCGGTAGACAAGGCTGAGCAGAGCGAAACCGCAGACGCGGTAGACAAGGCTGAGCAGAGCGAAACCGCAGACGCGGTGGACAAGGCCGAGCAGAGCAAAACCGCTGACGCGGTAGACAAGGCTGAACAGAGTGAAACCGCAGACGCAGTAGACAAGGCTGAGCAGAGCTATACCGCAGGCAAGGCTGAGCAGAGCGAAACCGTAGCCGCGGTAGACAAGGCTGAGCAGAGCGAAACCACAGATGCGGTAGCAAAGGCTGAGCAGAGCGAAACCGCAGACGCAGTAGACAAGGCTGAGCAGAGCGAAACCGCAGACGCGGTAGACAAGGCTGAGCAGAGCGAAACCGCAGACGCGGTAGACAAGGCTGAGCAGAGCGAAACCACAGACGCGGTAGACACGGCTGAGCAGAGCAAAAACCGTAGACGTGGTAGACAAGGCTGAACAGAGTGAAACCGCAGACGCAGTAGACAAGGCTGAGCAGAGCTATACCGCAGGCAAGGCTGAGCAGAGCGAAACCGTAGCCGCGGTAGACAAGGCTGAGCAGAGCGAAACCACAGATGCGGTAGCAAAGGCTGAGCAGAGCGAAACCGCAGACGCAGTAGACAAGGCTGAGCAGAGCGAAACCGCAGACGCGGTAGACAAGGCTGAGCAGAGCGAAACCGCAGACGCGGTAGACAAGGCTGAGCAGAGCGAAACCACAGACGCGGTAGACACGGCTGAGCAGAGCAAAAACCGCAGACGTGGTAGACAAGGCTGAGCAGAGCGAAACCGCAGATGCGGTGGACAAGGCTGAGCAGAGCAAAACCGCAGACGCGGTAGACAAGGCTGAGCAGAGCGAAACCGCAGACGCGGTAGACACGGCTGAGCAGAGCGAAACCGCAGATGCGGTGGACAAGGCCGAGCAGAGCAAAACTGCAGACGCGGTGGACAAGGCCGAGCAGAGCAAAACCACAGACGCGGTGGACAAGGCCGAGCAGAGCAAAACTGCAGATGCGGTGGACAAGGCCGAGCAGAGCAAAACCGCAGATGCGGTGGACAAGGCCGAGCAGAGCAAAACCGCAGATGCGGTGGACAGGGCTGAGCAGAGCAAAACCGCAAGTGCAGTGGACAAGGCTGAGCGGGCTGGAACCGGCAAAGCGGTAAGTAAGACAGGACAGAGATAAATCGCCGAAGCGGTAAACAAAGACAAAGCAAAGGGGACAGGGCTCTGTTCACACGGAACAGACTGGAAAAGAAAGGCAGAACTAGATACACACAAGGTACTTGCAAAGAAGTAGCGAAAGGACCCAACTCACAAACGGAAGTACAATGACAACGAGTAGAAATTAGGTGCAGGTTCAGACTCTAGAGAAAAAGGGAGCAAATGGACATAAAGACAAAACAGGTAAGAAGCTAGGAGACAGTTCAGACAAGAACAGTTACTGCAACAAAATGCAGGAACAAGCCTAGGTAAAGCCAAGTGCTGGTTCAGACACTGCAGAAAAAGGGAACAAACGGACAAAAAGACAAAACAGGTAGGAAGCTAGGAGACAGTTCAGACAGGAACTGTACTGCAACAAATACAGGAGCGAGTCTGGGTATGCGGCCCCCAGAGGGCGAGACGAACAGGCTAGGAGAGTGTTTAGACAGGCCTGGAAATACAGCCTCCAGGAAGGCAGACAGACAGCTGGCTAGAGTGCACAGACAGGACACAGTTCAGACACGGGAACTGATACCGTAAGGCAGGAAACATAGACAGGACATGGCACATCAGTGACAAGAAGCCAACTGACAGAACAAGATGCTCAGGCATGGATTCCAAGGAGGAGCTGGTTTAAATACCAGGTGACAGACAGCAATAGGCTGAGGACGCATTAGGGGTGTGTCTGCAGCAGGTACAAGAAACAGGAAGTTCAGCGGGCGTCGCCCTAAGCAGCCAGAGCAGAGCAAAGCAGACAGTATGTAAAGACGCCAGAGTGGCAGTCTGGACTGGAAATCAAGTGCGTGCTCTTGCACAGTGGGAGATGGACTACTATGCAAGGACGCCGCCAGGTATGTTACAGAATGGTCCCTTTTCCTCCTGCTCTTTCTCCTTTGCCACCACCTCATCCATCATTCATCACCTGAAGCTTTGTTTTAACAGGAGTCATAGAACTGGGATAGTAGCAGGAAAACATCCAGCAATCCTCGGAGGAGGTAGATTATACGCGCCAAAACGCTGACCACCTCAGGCCTAGCCGCTACTACATACATGCGCTTGCATTTCAAGAAAACAAAGCAGACGCTAACTTCTATCATCATCATCATGCTCCTCACCTTGGCACTCTCAACTCCCCTGATGGAGAAGCCAGGGCCCACCAGAGGAGTCTGGTTCTCTGGTGGGCTCGTCCAATGCTGCCCTAAAGCAGGCCAGGCTAAGAAAAATGTGGGGGAGCTTCCAAGGAGAAGTAGGGGCGGTTGGGAACCGTTTTTGGACACCCGGCCACCCCCAGGCGGCTGGGGACCGTGTGTGGACACCCGGCCACACCCGGGAGTCTACAAGTGTCACCAACCAGTAATGACTGTCACCCAACATTTTGACAACGCGAGGGTCACGGTTAAGGCAGCGTAACATAAAGTCAGCCATGCGTGCCATACTGGTAACGGGCAAGATTTTCGTGTCCTCACCAAGATGACGACTGACCATGCTCTCCTCCTCCTCCTCTTCTTCCTCCTCCCCCCTGTCCTCAGGCCACCCACGCTGAACCGACGGTATAACACTTGTACAGGTACTACCGTCTACAACGCATGATAGCAGCTCCTGTTCTTCCTCCTCCTCCTCCTCCTCTCCCTCATTGTCCCCCAATGCACGTTGGGATGAGATGAGGCTGGGCTGTGTGTAATCGCCCGCTACGGCTTCTTGATCCATCTCATCATACTCTGGCTGCAATGCCTCCTCTTTAATTCTCTGCAGAGAGCGTTGCAAAAGACAGACAAGTGGGATGCTGATACTAATGATGGCGTCATAGCCACTCATCATCTTGGTGGCCTCCTCAAAGTTTATCAGGATGGTACATATGTCAGACATCCAGGTCCACTCCTGAGGTCTTATGTGTGGAGTCTGACCTGAATATCGACGGCCTTGTTGCAGCTGGTACTCCACAACTGCTCTCTTCTGCTCACAAATCCTTTGCAACATGTGGACGGTAGAGTTCCACCATGTGGGGACATCACACACCGGTCGGTGTGCCGGAAGCTGCAAACGCTGCTGCAACACAGCAAGGGCGGCGGAAGCTGTAGCCGACTTGCAAAAATGAGCTGACAGGCGGTGTACTTTCACGAGCACATCTGGCAACTCGGGGTATGATTTAAAAAAATGCTGAACCACGAGGTTAAGCGCATGAGCCAGGCATGGTACGTGTGTGATCTCACCTCGCCTCAGAGCCGCCACAAAGTTACGGCCATTGTCACACACGACCATGCCGGGATGTAGGTTCAGCGGTATCAGCCACAGATCTGCCTGCTCTTTCACAGCTGTCCACAACTCACAAGCAGTGTGAGATATATCACCTAAGCTTATGAGTTTCAGCACAGCCTGTTGCCGCTTGGCGGAGGCAGAACTGCAATGCTTCCAGCTTGTAACTGATGTGGTGATATCTGAGATGGAGGCTGAGCATGAGGAGGAGGAGGAGGAGGAGGATGCGCAGGAGCTGTACACTGTGGAGGCAACTCTGACGGACATAGGGCCCGCAATCCTCGGTGTGGGGAGGATGTGTTCCGTCCCAAGGTCCGACTGGGTCCCGGCTTCCACTATGTTTACCCAGTGTGCCGTCAGAGAGATGTACCGTCCCTGGCCACAAGCACTTGTCCACGTGTCCGTTGTCAGGTGGACTCTCCCAGTAACTGCGTTGTTGAGGGCACGGCAGATGCTTTGGGACACGTGCTTGTGTAGTGCAGGGATGGCACACCGGGCAAAATAGTGTCGGCTGGGGACCGAGTACCAACGGACGGCCACCGCCATAAGATTGCGGAAAGATTCCGTCTCCACCAGCCTAAAAGGCAGCATTTCCAACGCAAGCAGTCGTGAAATGTGCGAATTTAGGACTGTGGCCTGTGGGATATGGACAATTGAACGCTGCGGTGGGACGTGGACGTTGATGCTGTTTCTTGAGAAGCTGCCATAACAAGAGAAGACTGAGAGGAGGGGGCATCTTTACATGCAGTATGGACAGGGGATTGCCTTGCACACACAACAGGGGGTTCTATTGCATGCACAACAGTGGAAGAAGCAGTGGTGACACACGCTGACACTGGTCGTGGACCCTGGGTTTCGCCCCACAAAGTCAGGTGCATTGCTGCCATGTGCCTGATCATGCTGGTGGTGGTCAGGCTGGTAGTTTTGTCACCTCTGCTGATGCTGGCATGGCAGGTGGAACATATGGCCTTTTTGGGGTTATCAACAGAGTCTTTAAAAAAATTCCAGACTCTGGAAGACCTACCGCTTGTACTGGCAACGTCCCTCGTGTTGGTGTTACGGGGAACGGTTGCCTGCCTTCTGTCTGCGGCCACCACACTGCTTCTTCCTGCCTGTTGGGGTACTCTGCCTCCCTCCTCCTTTGTGCTGCTGGCCTCACTCTGCATGTCCTCCTTCCACGTTGGGTCAGTTAATAGATCATCCACCAACTCCTCCTCTTCCACTTGCGCACCACGATCCTCCTCCTCACTTCCTGGCAATTGTGTCTCGTCATCGTCCACCTCTTGTGACAGATTGCCAATGTCGACTTCCTGTGGCCATGGCTGTTCAAATATTTGGGCATCGCAACATGGGATCTCCTCTTCCTCCATTTCAAGCGTATCAGGTGAGGGGCCCAAATATGGAAATGGACCAGTGAACAGCTCTTCACAGTGTCCAAGTGTAGGATCACTTGCTGTCTGACGACACTCGGCATGGTGGGAGGAAGGAGCATCAGGGTGAGGAGCAGTATGCGGTCGAGACTCACGGCTACAAAGAGTTGACCATGTAGAAGACAGACCGAAGGTGGTGGTGCCCAGGTAACTGGAAGTATTATCTGCTATCCACTTAATAACCTGTTCACACTGATCAGTTCTCAATACTGGTGTTGTTCTGTGCTTCCCTAGTAATTTGGTCAAGAAGTGGGAGCGAGAAGATGTGGCTGTTGGTTGTGGCACATTTTCACCATGGCCACGGCCCCATCCTCTGCACGAACCATCACCAGAGCGTCCACTGCCACATCCCTTGCCACGCGCCTTGCCCTTTGTAAATGAAGTAAAATAGCTTACACTTGCACTATCAATGGAAAAAGGGTAATAAAGAGTAGATTAGAACCGTGGAAGAGGAAAACCACAGTTATTGTTTACTGGGGTATACCACACTTTTTTAAATAGAGATATTTGCGGCTGAACAGTGAGCGACACACTCAAACTGCTTTTTTTTAAGAAACCAAAGGCCCAAAACTGGATAGTACAGCGATTTGACCCGTGGAACTGCGAAACCACACTGGGATGTCGGGCCTATACAAGACTATTTTCAACAGATATATTTTTGTGTCACAACAGTCAGGAGACACTACTGTTTTTCTTTACGGAAAAAACTACCAAAAGCAGAATAATAGAGATTTTTTACCGTGGGATAGAAAAACCACAGTTATTGTTTACTGGGGTATACCACACTTTTTTAAATAGAGATATTTGCGGCTGAACAGTGAGCGACACACTCAAACTGCTTTTTTTTTAGATACCAAAGGCCAAAAACTGGATAGTACAGCGATTTGACCCGTGGAACTGCGAAACCACACTGGAATGTCGGGCCTACACAAGACTATTTTCAACAGATATATTTTTGTGTCACAACAGTCAGGAGACACTACTGTTTTTCTTAACGGAAAAAACTACCAAAAGCTGAATAATAGAGATTTTTTACCGTGGGATGGCAAAACTACAGTTATTGTTTACTGGGGTATACCACACTTTTTTTTAATAGAGATATTTGCGGCTGAGCAGTGAGCGACACACTCAAACTGCTTTTTTTTTAGATACCAAAGGCCCAAAACTAGATAGTACAGCGATTTGACCTGTGGAACTGCGAAACCACACTGGGATGTCGGGCCTACACAAGTCTATTTTCAACAGATATATTTTTGTGTCACAACAGTCAGGAGACACTACTGTTTTTCTTTACAGAAAAACTACCAAAAGCTGAATAATAGAGATTTTTTACAGTCGGATGGCAAAACCACAGTTATTGTTTACTGGGGTATACTACACTTTTTTAAATAGAGATATTTGCAGCTGAACAGTGAGCGACACACTCAAACTGCTTTTTTTTTAGATACCAAAGGCCCAAAACTGGATAGTACAGCGATTTGACCTGTGGAACTGCGAAACCACACTGGGATTTCGGGCCTACACAAGACTATTTTCAACAGATATATTTTTGTGTCACAACAGTCAGGAGACACTACTGTTTTTCTTTACGGAAAAAACTACCAAAAGCTGAATAATAGAGATTTTTTACCGTGGGATGGCAAAACCAGTTATTGTTTACTGGGGTATACCACACTTTTTTAAATAGAGATATTTGCGGCTGAACAGTGAGCGACACACTCAAACTGCGTTTTTTTTTTATACCAAAGGCCCAAAACTGGATAGTACAGCGATTTGACCCGTGGAACTGCGAAACCACACTGGGATGTCGGGCCTACAAAAGACTATTTTCAACAGATATATTTTTGTGTCACAACAGTCAGGAGACACTACTGTTTTTCTTTACGGAAAAAACTACCAAAAGCTGAATAATAGAGATTTTTTAACGTGGGATGGCAAAACCAGTTATTGTTTACTGGGGTATACCACACTTTTTTAAATAGAGATATTTGCGGCTGAACAGTGAGCGACACACTCAAACTGCGTTTTTTTTTTATACCAAAGGCCCAAAACTGGATAGTACAGCGATTTGACCCGTGGAACTGCGAAACCACACAGGGATGTCGGGCCTACAAAAGACTATTTTCAACAGATATATTTTTCTGTCACAACAGTCAGGAGACACTACTGTTTTTCTTTACGGAAAATATACCAAAAGCTGAATAATAGAGATTTTTTACCGTGGGATGGCAAAACCACAGTTATTGTTTACTGGGGTATACCACACTTTTTTAAATAGAGATATTTGCGGCTGAACAGTGAGCGACACACTCAAACTGTTTTTTTTTTTAGATACAAATGGCCCAAAATGGATAATACAGAGGTTTGAACCGTGGAAGTGCAAAACAACACATCTGTTTCTCTAGCCTACACCAGGCTATTTTCAACAGTTATATTTGTGTCTGAAAAATCAGAGACACGCTTTTTTTTTTGGGGGGGGGACACACCAAAAGGTTAATAAGACGGGTATTTGTACAGTGTGAAGGAGGAAAAAAAAGGAGGATTTAGATGAAAAAAAAAGGATTTTTCCTGGCCCCCGACACCTGGTGCTAAGTCCAGCAATTTCAGAAACAGTAGCACGCAGGACTGTAATGCAGCGTTTGCTGGTATAACCACTGTGTCTCCTATGCAGCCTGCCTGCCTGGTATCTGGGATGGATATTAGTCCTGAAAAGGACTGTTTGTTCTGGCAGCCTTTACACACCCTACACTAACTATTTCGCAGTTTATATCTCTCCCAAAATCAGCAGCGCTGTCCCTACACTGTCTAATCCGGAGCGACTGTGTCCAAGATGGCGGCGCCCGGTTTTAAATACTCGAGGTGACGCTGTGTGGCCAGCCAATCACTGTAATGCCCACAGCCAACATGGCTGCAGCATTACAGTGACTGGCTGGCAATCCCTGCATGTTCATTGGCTCTGTAAAGAGCGCCAAACATGCAGGGCGGAGACCCGAGCTCCCGCCCGAGTAACCCGGAAATGCTCGGTGCTCGCCGAACATCCCGAGTAGCGTGATGCTCGGGCGAGTACCGAGCAGTGTCGAGCATGTTCGCTCAACCCTACTGCTTTATATACCACAGCAGTAAGAAAACCAATTTTGAATTTATTATGTGTACCCCTGTGTGGAGAACAACATCAGCATCCAAAAATTTGAACCTGACATCTGGCCTGGTACATGACATTACTAATATTTTTTTTTTTCTGTGGATGAGGCCTGTATAACAAAGAATATATGCTCCAAACAATTTCAAACTGAGATCTCCCCTGCTATATCACGTTCGTCACAGAAAAAAATAGATTATTTTATTCTGCATGAGCTCTGCATTCAGCTGAATTTCACCGCCACAAAATGACAAACTGAGATATGGCGTGCTGCATCACGTTAGTCACAAAAAAATAGATTTTTTTACTCTGCATAAGCTCTGCTTACAACTGAATTTCACCACCACAAAATGACAAGGTCGGATATGGCTTGCTGTATCATGTTAAGAACAGAAAAAATATATATTTTTACTCTTCATGAGCTCTGCATACAGCTGAATTTCATGGCCACAAAATGACAAACTGAGATATGGCGTGCTGCATCATGTTGGTCACAAAAAATATATTTTTTTACTCTGCATGAGCTCTGCATATAGGTGAATTTCGCCACTACAAAATGACAAGGTGGGATATGTTGTGCTGTATCACTTTAGTCACGGAAAAAAATGTATATTTTTACTCTGCATGAGCTCTGCATACAGCTGAATTTTACCGCCACAAAATAACAAACTGAGATAAGGAGTGCTGCATCATGTTAGTCAAAGAAAAAAATATTTTTGTTTACTCTACATGAGTTCTGCATACAGCTGAATTTCACCGCCACAAAATGAGAAGATTAGATATGGCATGCTGACTCATGTTAGTCACAGAAAAAAATAGATTTTAAAAGGTTCAATAGAAGCAGTGCACAACAGACTTCTATGAAATATGCCCTGCTGTCTTTGTTTGGACCTCATTAATGGCACATGAAAAAAAAATCTGCTAGAAGGTTGATTTCACAGCCACATAGGACCCTATCTATCTAAACTACCTGACATAGAAGCAACCACCTAGCTAGATAGCTAAAATCTCTAATGAATCCAGGAGCAGATCAGGAGCATCCTCTCTGTGCTGTTAAACTGACAAGATGGCACTAAAACAACATGTCTGCTCTTTATATAGAGAGGCACATGTGATGTTAACAGCTAATGGCACAATCCTTTGTGTCTGGACACTGTGGATGTTTCTTGCTCCCTGATTGGCTAGTTAAGAGAAACAAAAAAAGATTACAAGCACGCCACTCCTCTGAGCTCTCCCTACCCCCTCCCCTCATCAATCACGCCCCCCTTGCTCATCATACACCGCCACTATCCTAGCCATAGTGCTAAAAATACTTTATTGACTACTTTCCCACACTTTTACCGACTTTTTACCGAATTTTGGCGATTTTAAGAAAAAATGCTCATGTGTCCAATCACGAATCCGAATGTGCCATATTCGTGCCAAATTTGAAATTTGCGATAGTTTTTCAAACATATTCTCTCAATACTAATTATAATATGTTGGGAAGACCTCACACTGACTTTAGGGGACATCATATTGTGTGCAAGGACCTCATACTATGTAGAGGGTGTGGAGACCTCATACTTTGTGAGAGGCGGTGGCTGACATACCATGTTTGACCTCACACTGACTGTGCGGTCTGAGAGCAACACTATATTTTGTGTGGAGGCCCTCATACTTTGTGTAGCTGGGGCCACCATAAAATACATAGAGGAGCTGTGGGGCCATCATACTGTGTGGGAGAATTTTAGGGTTATCATGCTATGGGAGTAGTTATACTGTGATGGGGTTAAAGTGGTGGTAGCATACTTTGCTGGGGGCACTGAGGTGTCATCATAATATACTTGAGGGAGGTCTGTGGCAGAATTCACTATAGGGGAATCATGCAGTATGGGGGCATTGTTTAGGACATTATACTCTATAATGGCTAAAAACAGGGTATAGGAGAGGGTGAGAACGCTAAGGGGCTTCAGTATTTATATAATTACAGTGTACATGCAGCACTACGTTTCCCTCTCACAGATTTTAAAAATTGGAAAGTGTGACCCTGCCTAGCCCACTGGATTTTTTTTTTGGGGGGGATGGGAGTGTAGAGGGGGGGGGGGGGGGCAATTATGATTTCAAAAGGAAAAAAAAAGAACCCTGGATTTTTACCAAAAAATATGGGACAAGAAAAGCTAGGTATGTTCACAACCCAAAAGCCAACAAAGCTGTTGTATCAGGTGGCGTAAATTGGTGTAAAATGCATTAAGTTTCAAGAATCTGCAGATTTTTTTGTCATAGAAAACAAAAAAAATAATTTACAAAAAAGCCAAATGAAATGCAAAAAAATACTGCATATGACTTTTTTGCCTCTCAAGCCAGGAAACACACTCTCTGACACACAAGCTTTGGCTATGTTAGAACATTTGATGTGATATCTTCAAGGTATGATCATAGTATTATGGGGAAGGTTGCAATTGACGTCACGAGCCTGCTTCGCAACTGACAACATCTTTAGCAATTTGTGTAATAGTGCCTTGCAGTTTTTTTTGTGATTTGTGCAAATCAAATCGCAAATTGTTTTACTGTGTTGAAAAGTGCGAATTTCAGGAAATTTTACCTAAAATCAATTTTCAGCGGATAAATTTGATCATTTCTGATATATACTGTGTAAATGTACAGTGCAGACCAACGTTTGGACACACCTTCTCATTTAAAGATTTTTCTGTATTTTCATGACTATGGAAATTGTACATTCACACTGAAGGCATCAAAACTATGAATTAACACATGTGAAATTATATACTTAACAAAAAAAGTGTGAAACAACTGAAAATATGTCTTATATTCTAGGTTCTTCAAAGTAGCCACTTTTGCTTTGATGGCTGCTTTGCACACTCTTGCCATTCTCTTGATGAGCTTCACGAGGTAGTCACTGGAAATGGTCTTCCAACAATCTTGAAGGAGTTCCCAGAGATGCTTAGCACTTGTTGGCCCTTTTGCCTTCACTCTGCGGTCCAGCTCACCCCAAACCATCTCGATTGGGTTAAGGCCTGGTGACTGTGGAGGCCAGGTCATCTGGCGTAGCACCCCATCACTCTCCTTCTTGGTCAAATAGCCCTTACACAGGCTGGAGGTGTGTTTGGGGTCATTCTCCTGTTGAAAAATAAATGATGGTCCAACTACACGCAAACCGGATGGAATAGCATGCCATTGCAAGATGCTGTGGTAGGCATGCTGGTTCAGTATGCCTTCAATTTTGAATAAATCCCCAACAGTGTCACCAGCAAAGAACCCCCACACCATCACACCTCCTCCTCCATGCTTCACGGTAGGAACCAGGCATGTAGAGTCCATCCGTTCACCTTTTCTGCGTCGCACAAAGATACGGTGGTTTGAACCAAAGATCTCAAATTTGGACTCATCAGACCAAAGCACAGATTTCCACTGGTCTAATGTCCATTTCTTGTGTTCTTTAGCCCAAACAAGTCTCTTCTGCTTGTTGCCTGTCCTTAGCAGTGGTTTCATAGCACCTATTTTACCATGAAGGCCTGCTGCGCAAAGTCTCCTCTTAACAGTTGTTGAAGAGATGTGTCTGCTGCTAGAACTCTGTGGGGCATTGACCGGGTCTCTAATAGAGATGAGCGTTGTTCGACTCGAACTGTTCGCCAATCTCAAATTCAAGCTGTTTTGGGCGGTGTTCGAGCCGTTCGGCGAACACGAACGATTTGAGAAAAATTCGGCTGTTCGAGGTTATGTTCGATAACTGTTCGTGCACCAAAATCATAAGTGGATTTTTTCTCAGTAATGATGAAAATTAATGTTAATACGCAGTTTGAGCGTACAGCGGGGCGGGCGGAGGGGCAGGGGATTGATCTCTGCAGGAATAATGAAGATCTCCATTTTTTTTTCTCTTTCCCGCATTGACAGTGGGGAGGTGCAATCTGTCAGCCTATCAGCAGCGCATACACGGAGCGAAGTGCTTTTTTTCACACAAGCAAGGGCATGTGTCATTGGCAGTGTATGTCACATGTCCTTGCCCTATAAGATCCAGCCATTTTCCCCATCGCCACCATTTTATCACTGCTGCAGCTGATTCTTAGACGGCACCGCTGTTGCTGTGTGCGCTATACCTTATTAATTTCAAGCCAATTTTCGCACAAATCTACAGATAGCTTGGGAGTAGGGAATAGTTGTGATTGCAGTCCTTTTAAGGACTAGGTTACAGCATTTCCTACGACTTTTATCAGGCTGGTCTGTGCTCTTAAATAGATAGGTTGTGGGAGTAAAGACTAATTGTAATTGCAGTCCTTTTCAGGACTAAGTTACATCAGTTCCTATCAGTTTTTGCCAGGCAGGTCTGTGCCAGTGCTGTGCAAGTTTTTTTCACAGCATTTGGCTGAATCTAGCAAAGCTAATCCTTTTTGGCCTATTGCAGAGTGTGTTAGTCAGTGGAGTAGCCTATCTGTGTTGCAAGATACACCACCTGTGTATAGAATACCAATTTTTTTACTGCACCTAGTGAAGTAAAACCTTTTGGGCATAGCATCATTCTATTAGTCCATCTATACTGACCTCCATAAGGTTGCAAATTGAATATAATTTTTTTCTGCATCTAGCTCTGAAAAAATATTTGTCCTTCTAGCAGTGTGTGGGACTTGTTCTACTAGTCCATCTATACTGACCTCCATCAGGTTGCAAATTCAAAATAATTTTTTGTCTGCATCTAGCTCTGAAAAAATATTTGGGCTTCTAGCAGTGTGTGGGACCTGTTCTATTAGTCCATCTATACTGACCTCCATCAGGTTGCAAATTAAAAATATTTTTTTGTCTGCATCTAGCTCTGAAAAAATATTTGGCCTTCTAGCAGTGTGTGGTACTTGGTCTATTAGTCCATCTATACTGACCTCCATCAGGTTGCAAATTAAAAATATTTTTTGTCTGCATCTAGCTCTGAAAAAATATTTGTCCTTCTAGCAGTGTGTGGGACTTGTTCTACTAGTCCATCTATACTGACCTCCATCAGGTTGCAAATTCAAAATAATTTTTTGTCTGCATCTAGCTCTGAAAAAATATTTGGGCTACTAGCAGTGTGTGGGACTTGTTCTATTAGTCCATCTATACTGACCTCCATCAGGTTGCAAATTAAAAATATTTTTTTGTCTGCATCTAGCTCTGAAAAAATATTTGGCCTTCTAGCAGTGTGTGGTACTTGGTCTATTAGTACATCTATACTGACTTCCATCAGGTTGCAAATTAAAAATATTTTTTGTCTGCATCTAGCTCTGAAAAAATATTTGGCCTTCTAGCAGTGTGTGGAACTTGTTCTATTAGTCCATCTATACTGACCTCCATCAGGTTGCAAATTAAAAATAGTTTTTATCTGCATCTAGCTATGAAAAAATATTTTGGCTTCTAGCAGTGTGTAGGACTTGTTCTATTAGTCCATCTATACTGACCTCCATCAGGTTGCAAATTAAAAATAATTTTTATCTGCATCTAGCTCTGAAAAAATATTTGGCCTTCTAGCAGTGTGTGGGACTTGTTCTATTAGGCCATCTATACTGACCTCCATCAGGTTGCAAATTAAAAATATTTTTTTGTCTGCATCTAGCTCTGAAAAAAATATTTGGCCTTCTAGCAGTGTGTGGGACTTGTTCTATTAGTCCATCTATACTGACCTCCATCAGGTTGCAAATTGAATATAATTTTTTTCTGCATCTAGCTCTGAAAAAATATTTGTCCTTCTAGCAGTATGTGGGACTTGTTCTACTAGTTCATCTCTACTGACCTCCATCAGGTTGCAAATTAAAAATAATTTTTATTTGAATCAAGCTCTGAAAAAATATTTGTCCTTCTAGCAGTGTGTGGGACTTGTTCTATTAGTCCATCTATACTGACCTCCATCAGGTTGCAAATTGAATATAATTTTTTTCTGCATCTAGCTCTGAAAAAATATTTGTCCTTCTAGCAGTATGTGGGACTTGTTCTACTAGTTCATCTCTACTGACCTCCATCAGGTTGCAAATTAAAAATAATTTTTATTTGAATCAAGCTCTGAAAAAATATTTGTCCTTCTAGCAGTGTGTGGGACTTGTTCTACTAGTCCATCTATACTGACCTCCATCAGGTTGCAAACTGAATATAATTTTTTTCTGCATCTACCTCTGAAAAAATATTTGGGCTTCTAGCAGTGTGTGGGACTTGTTCTATTAGTCCATCTATACTGACCTCCATCAGGTTGCAAATTGAATATAATTTTTTTCTGCATCTAGCTCTGAAAAAATATTTGTCCTTCTAGCAGTGTGTGGGACTTGTTCTACTAGTCCATCTATACTCACCTCCATCAGGTTGCAAATTCAAAATAATTTTTTTTCTGCATCTAGCTCTGAAAAAATATTTTTCCTTCTAGCAGTGTGTGGGACATGTTCTACTAGTCCATCTATACTGACCTCCATCAGGTTGCAAATTAAAAATAATTTTTATCTGCATCTAGCTCTGAAAAAATATTTGTCCTTTAGCAGTGTGTGGGACTTGTTCTAATAGTCCATCTATACTGACCTCCATAAGGTTGCAAACTGAATATAATTTTTTTCTGCATCTACCTCTGAAAAAATATTTGGGCTTCTAGCAGTGTGTGGGACTTGTTTTATTAGTCCATCTATACTGACCTCCATCAGGTTGCAAATTAAAAATATTTTTTATCTACATCTAGCTCTGAAAAAATATTTGGCGTTCTAGCAGTGTGTGGGACTTGTTCTATTAGTCCATCTATACTGACCTCCATCATGTTGCAAACTGAATATAATTTTTTTCTGCATCTACCTCTGAAAAAATATTTGGGCTTCTAGCAGTGTGTGGGACTTGTTCTATTAGTCCATCTATACTGACCTCCATCAGGTTGCAAATTAAAAATATTTTTTTGTCTGCATCTAGCTCTGAAAAAATATTTGGCCTTCTAGCTGTGTGTGGGACTTGGTCTATTAGTCCATCTATACTGACCTCCATCAGGTTGCAAACTGAATATAATTTTTTTCTGCATCTAACCCAGCCAATAGTTTTGGCCTAATACCACAGTTTGGCCACTCAGCTCTGCTCAGTTCCCATCCATTGTTTTTTGTGCAAACAACTCCAGAGTTGTGAATTAGTTAACCACCAAAATGAGTGGAAAAAGGCCTGCTGCTGGTGGAAAGGGGAATAGGCGTGTCGGGAAGGGGAAAAAAGGTTGTGTCCGTGGGATAGGTGTTAAAGCAACACTAACATTTGCAGAAGAAAGACCATCTTCCAGCCAAACTAAAATGTCTACTTCTTTTAGCGGACAATGTGATAAGATCCCTTTCTTACGGCCACGCCAATCGCTACATATTCCAGATGAGGCACAAAAACAGCAGGTGCTTCAGGGGATATCAAGTGTTCCTTTAAGTGGGCTCTCCTCCACATCAACTTCAACATCACAAATACTCCAGTCCTCAAAGGTGTCTCCCCAATCGCACTTGCTTCCTCACAGCTCCCAAATCTCCAGCTGCCCGTCTGAGTATGAGGTAGAACAGATGGTTGAGTCTGCAGAGCTGTTTACTCATACTATAGCCTGGGAATCAGAGGTCGGCTCCAGCGCTTCTGTGAACCCAGACGAGTAAAAGATCTGCACTGATGCCCAGAATCTTTATGAGTCGGATCCAGGACCAGACGCTGAAGGTTCTGACCATAATGTAGACCCTCATTCCCAAACTGTAAGTCCTGTTGGAGGAGACAATGAGGAAGACGATGATGAGACTCAAATACCTGATTGGAGCGACAACTTTAGTTTTTTGTCAGGGCAGGAACAGGTTGGCTCTGAGGACAACGGGTGTGATAACCCACAGGGTGATGATGATGAGGTTGGAGATCCCACTTACTGTCAACCCACAGTCAGCCAAGAGATGAGGTCAGCAGAGGAGGTGGAGGAGAATGCTAGTGACAACGAGGTCAGGTTGCGCCTTCCTGGACAGAGACGTAGTACTGGAAGCACGTCAACAACTGCATCCTCAAACACAACACTGCCTCTCACCACAAGTCGTGGTGGCTCTTCAGGTCGCATGGGTGCTAAGCCTTGCATAGCCTGGGCATTTTTTCAGATCGATAAAGATGACCCAACTCGTGTTATCTGTAACATTTGTCAGCAAAAGCTAAGTAGAGGCCAAAAAATACATAGTTTGAGTACTTCATGCATGAACCGGCACATGGACATGAAGCATAAGTTGCAGTGGGAAGCTCACTGTGCTACAATGCGGCCTAGCCGGCCGGGCCAACCACCGTCTGCCATATCTTGTGCATCCGCGGCCTATTCACCCTCTGTGACTGGGGGGACAGCAGTCACACCTGTTTTGGGACGCAGACCTGCCACCTCTTTACCCGCAACAGCCAGCGTGATTGGCAGGTCATCATTTTCTTTGGAGGTGGTAACACCAGCTGGTGTTGAGCGCTGTCCGACATCGATAGCACCACCTTTGGATCAAGGCAACCTAACATGTCCGCCTGCATCTTCCTCACAGACCGGCAGTTTGCCGGGGACACACTTATCAACCAAGTCTAAGCACAATAGCCAGCCCTCGGTCCCTTAGATGTGGACAAGTAAAAGACGATTTCCTCCTAGCCATGAGAAAGCTAAGAGGTTGAATTTCACCATCTGCAAGCTCTTGGCTACAGAAATGCTGCCTTTCCACCTGGTGGACACAGAGGATTTTCGAGACCTTATGGCCGTCGCAGTGCCCCAGTACCAGATGCCCAATCGGCACTAATTCTCAAAGAAAGGTGTGCCTGCGCTCCACCAGCATGTCGCACACAACATCACCGCTTCTTTGAGAAACTCTGTGTGTGACAGGGTGCATTCACCACAGACACTTGGACGAGTAGGCATGGACAGGGGCGTTACATGTCGCTGACTGGGCACTGGGTAACTATGGTGACAGCAGGACAAGGGGCTGCTGTCCAAGTCTTGCCGTCCCCACGAGTTGTGCGTCAATCCTCTTTATGTCAAAGTTCCTCCACTGCTTCTGCCTCCTCAACTTCCTCCCGGTCCTCCACCTGCATCCAAAGCCTGTCTGGTCATGCCACAAGCTTTCTAACTGTGCAGAAGCGATCCTGCACACCTCCTTACTATGCTGGCAGTAGGGCTCAACGTCATCAGGCAGTTTTTACTTTGAAATGTCTGGGAAATGTGAGTCACACTGCTGAGGAGTTGTGGTCAGCTCTGGAGAACCAATTTCATGAATGGTTGTCTCCACTGGACCTGAAACCAGGGAAGGCCGTGTGCGACAATGCTGCAAACCTGGGTGCGGCCCTTCGCCGGGGCAATGTCACACACGTGCCTTGTATGGCTCACGTGTTGAATCTGGTTGTCCATCAATTTTTAGCCCACTATCCCGTACTAGATGGCCTTCTGCAGAGGGCACGGTCGCTGTGTGCTCACTTCCGCCGTTCGCATCCCGCAGCTCAGCGACTTACATCTCTACAGAAGTCGTTGGGCCTGCCACTTCACCGGCTAAAATGTGATGTGCCTACCCGGTGGAATTCAACTCTGCACATGTTGCAGCGACTGTGGCAGCACCGACAAGCCCTGGTGCAATACGTTCTGACGTATAGCCTGGGCCAACGAGATCCAGAGGGAGGGCAAATCACGCTGGAGGAGTGGTCTCAGATCAGGGACCTATGCACCCTTCTGCACAGTTTTTAAATGGCGACGAAGATGTTTAGTGCTGACGATGCCATTATCAGCATGACTATTCCGGTGATTTACATGCTGGAGCACATGTTAAACTGAATTTGGAGTCAGGTGGTGGCACAAGAGGAGGAGGAGGAAGTAGAGGAGGAGGAGTTGTATGTGGAAGGGCTAACATCTGCAAGGTCCAGACGGTCGGCAGCACCAAGGCGGCAGGCATGTGAGGGTGGGGGAGATGGTTTTACCAGGGCGCATGGTAGCAGCCAAACTAGTGAGGAAGGTGCAGTATCCCAGGAAGAAGTGGAAGACGAACTGATGGAAGACTCATCAGATGAGGGAGACCTTGATCACATTTCTGTTGTGCGAGGTTGGGGGGAGAGGACAGAGGAAGGAAGCATGATTGTTACCTCGCCACCAACACAACAGGGACTTGGTGCTCCTGGATGCGCAACACACATGAGTGCCTTCTTGCTGCACTACCTGCAACATGACCCTCGAATTGTGAGAATTAGAATTAATCCTGACTACTGGGTTGCCACTCTGTTAGATCCCCGGTACAAAAGTAAATTTGCAGAAATTATTCCTGCCATAGAAAGGGATGCACGCATGCAGGAGTATCAGCAGAGACTGTTGCAGAATCTTACATGTGCTTTTCCACAAAACACCATTGGTACACGTATTGAATCTCACAGTTCCAACTTGCCAACCGTGGGACCGTCGAGTGTTCAGCACTCAAACCGTAACAGAAACACAGTATCTGTTGGTAACATCAATTTTGCGGAATCATTTCACCACTTTTTTAGCCCATCCTTTGCAAGGCCACAGGAGACAAGAAGTCTGACACATAGTCAACGCCTAGAGACGATGGTACAGGAGTATCTCCAAGTAAACATTGAAGCCATGACTGTGTCACTGGACCCTTGCTCTTTTTGGGCTTCCAATCTGGATAAATGGCCGGAGCTAGCCACTTACGCCTTGGAGATCTTGTCATGCCCCGCAGCCAGCGTTCTGTCTGAACGTGTGTTCAGCGCTGCTGGTGGTGTGCTGACAGATAAGCGCACGTGGCTCTCCACTGATAATGTAGACAGACTCACATTTATAAAGATGAACAAATCATGGATCCGAAACGACTTTTCTACCCCTGTGTCATCCTGGGGAGAGTAAAAGCTTAATGATTGGTTAAAATCACCTCACCAACCATTTTAAGCTTTCAAATTACTAATCATGTTTATATGTATCTTGGCTGGAAAGTTATTTGGGCTTTGTAGCAGTGTGCAGTACTGATTCTATTAGGCCATCTATACTAAGCTCCACCAGATTTAAAATTACTAATCATGCTTATCTGTATCTTGGCTGGAAAATAATTTGGGCTTTGTAGAAGTGTGCAGCACTGATTCTATTAGGCCATCTATACTACGCTCCACCAGATTTAAAATTAATAATAATTTTTAGCTGCATCTAGCCCGGAAAATAATTTTGGGGCTCCGAGATGCGCAAGACACATAAGTGCCTTCTTGCTGCACTACCTGCAACATGACCCTCAGATTGTCAGAATTCGAAGTAATCCTGACTACTGGGTTGCCACACTCTTAGATCACCCACACTCTTCGATCAACCTTTTCATTTTAATAAAGACCAAAAAAATGGTCATTTTTGAAATTATGAGCATTAGCAGGTATTAGAAACTGAAATCAAACAGTTTTCAACTCAAAACTTTATTATAGGTGATGTTAAATTTGCACATAGGACCCCTTGTTCGAAAGGAGCTTCTGAACTCTCTCGTCCATTGAATTTGTCATTTTTTGGATGGTTTCTGCTTCAATTGTTTTGCATGAGGACAGAATACCCTCCTAGAGCTGTTGCTTAGATGTGAACTGCCTCCCGCCATCATAGACACTCCTTTTGATGATGCTCCAGAGGTTTTGAATGGGGTAGAGGTCAGGGAAGCATGGGGGTCACACCATAAGTTTGTCCCCTTTTATGCCCATATCAGCCAGAGATGCAGATGTGTTATGTGCAGCATGAGACGGTGCATTATCATGCATAAAAATGATCTTGCTGTGGAATACACGGTTCTTCTTCTTGAACCATGGCAGGAAGTGCTGTTTGAGAAACTCCACATACATAATGGAGTTCATCTTTACCCCTTCAGGTATCCTAAAGGGGCCGACAATCTCTCTCCCCATGATTCCAGCCCAAAACATTACTCCACCTCCTCCTTGTTGGCGCTGTAGCCGTGTTTGCGTGGGGTGTCCATCAACCAGCCATCCTCCACTCCATCCATCTGGACCATCGAGCGTTGCATGGCACTCATCCGTGAACAAAACAGTTTTGAAATCAGTCTTCATGTAATGTTTGGCCCACTGGAGCCATTTCTGCTTGTGTGAAGTGGATAGAGGAGGTCGACAGGATGGCGTATGCACAGCTGCAAACCTCTGAATGACCCTGCATCTTGTTGTTCGGGGGACGTTGGAGGCACCAGCAGCTTCAAAAACTTGTCTGCTGCTATGACAAGGCTTTTTTGCCTCTGCTCTTTTAACCTGATGTAATTGCCTGTAGGAAAGAGTCCTCAATTTTCCCTTATCAGCATGCACACATGTGTACTGTGAATCAGCTACATACTTCTTGATTGCCAAGACACTTCATCCTGATCATCGCACAATGTTGATTGTAGTCATGCCTTGACCTAAACACTTCACCATTTGTTGCTTCTCAGCAGCCGACACATCCTTTTTCTTTCCCATTTTGGCAGAAAATGTAGGCTGCTTAATAATGTGGGACAGCCTTCTTAAGTAGTCTTGCCTTTCATTGGACACACCTGCCAAACTAATTAGCACAGGTGTCTGCAATTGCTTACAGTGATATAAAGAGCCCTGACACACATCACCATCAATGAGTTTAACTGACAAACAAACAAATTCTTTCCTTATCACTCCTAAACACTTTTTGCATAATAATTTGGAACACAGTGTACATGTGCTTTTCCACAAAACACCAGTGGTTCACGTAGTGAATCTTACAGTTCTAACTTGCCAACCGTGGTCTGTATGGAGTTGTTCAATAAAGGGCCCAAAATTAAGATAACATAGATGGGAGAGGTCTCTATGAATAGGAATTCCTAAGTATTTGATACCCTGTGAGGGCCAGGCAAAGGGAAAGTTGAACTGGATGGAATCCTGTATGGATTTGGGGAGGGAGACATCGAGGGCCTCAGACTTCGCTGCATTGATTTTAAAATTTGACCATGTAACAAAGTGATCTATTTCAGCCATAACAGCAGGGATGGATATATGTGATTGAGTGATATATACTAGGACATCATCAGCAAATAGAGAGCACTTGTACTCGGTGCCTCCCACCTCAATCCACCTAATATTGGGGTTATGGCGAATTGATGAGAGCAGGTGCTCCGTCACTAGGATGTATAAGAGAGGAGACAGAGGACATCCCTGCCTTGTCCCATTGGTGATTATGAAAGGTGATGAAAATGTTTTGACACGCCCCCTGGGCCTTGGGACACCCGGAGCCGGACCGTTTTTGGTGGATGCTGGTGGTTGTAGTCTCCGTGGCGGCGACCCGGTTCCATGGCTCAGGGCGGTCAAACCAGTGGCGGAACTATTTATGTGGTTTTGATGTTTAAATGTCCGACTACGCCACCCGTGGATTGCGGTCAGAGTGAACCACCGCTGCAGGGCTGACCACTGAGGCTGGTGTTGTGGGTGCAGCAGAGCGTAGCATAACTCCCCACGGGAGGAGTATAGCCTCAGGGCAGTGTATGCGGAGGATGGGGGTGATGGTGCAGGGCAGCAGCAGTAACGACACGGAGTCAGTGATGCAGTCAAGGGCCTTTACTCACAGTGCTTTTTATCCAGACCACGTCTGCAGGTAACGGCTGCCCACGTCGTACTGTGCTCACCAGGTGAGGGGCTCAGACAACTCCCAGATAACTTTGGAGCGCTTCACAGGACCCCCTTTGTGTGTCCTTTGTCTGGCCTTTCTTACCAACCCTTCTGTCCGGCTGCCTCGGGCCTCCTCTTGGTAAACTTGGCGCCAGTTTTCCTGACCCTATGTGGTGCCTTCCTAGCGGGTGTAGCGAGGGGCTGTGCCACATAAAATGTCACAGCCTCCGGTTTCTAGCTGAGGGTCTTTTCCCGCCTCCACTAGTTTCGGGGACCGGTCGCCCCCTTTGGCCCGACCCCTTCACGCAGGTGGATTCGGGAGTGCGGTGGTGACTCGCCCGTCCACACCCCTGGGATCCCTTCGTTCCTTGTTCCTGGAGCCTTCTCCACTCCTCTTCCTTCCTTCTCCCTCTTCCAGGCCTGGGCCTCTGTTACTAGGTCCGCCTCCGGAGCAGAGCTCATGCAGAGCCCCTGCTCCCTGTCACTTCTGCTCAGACTTCTCTGCACTGAACTAAGATGGTGCCTACCTTTTATACTCCCTTCTCAATGCACCCAGGAACTGCTTCCTCCCTGCTCCTGCACTACAGGGTTCCCCTTCCTCAGTGTTCCCTCCCCCCACTCCAGCCAGGGACAGGGACTGTCGTGCCCATCTCAGGGGCATATTGGTCGCCCTGCCCCACGGCAATGTGGTGTAATGCATGCAGGTGTTGGGTCCTGATCCACACTCCATCCTTACCTGAGAGTGAGATATCACACCTCTGGGTGAGGTGCAATACCCCTGTAGCAACCGAGCCCTCAGGGTGCTACAGTTCCATCTATCTTCAGCCTAGGTGACGTATTGCGATACAGGGCCGTGATTTTGGCTATAAAAGGGTCCCCTAGACCCCTACCCCAAACTTTTTAAGAGAATAATATATGGCATGCCAGGAGACTCTATGGAATGCTTTCTCAACATCCAACGAGAGTATCTAATTACAAATTTTTAACTGCATCTAGCCCAGGAAATACTTTGTGCCTAGTAGCAGTGTCTGCTAGTCAGCAGATTATCCCGGCTGTTAAGCAAGCTACACCACAAGTAGTTTGGACACTTAATTTTTTCAAAGGAAATGCTTCGGGACCACGGGATACTCAGTGAAGAGCATCAGGAGGCACCCCAAGGTATAGGGGCTGGGACTGGCAGTAGGATGCCTTGCGGTGGACAGCCGAGCTCGATCCTTATAAAAGCTTTTTAACTGCAGCAGCTTTAGTGGACGCTACTGGAGCTGGAATTACGCGGCTGCTGGCATGAGACTTGCCCTCCAATAGATCCTTGTAAATGGATTTAAAATGTATTCATTCAAATTAGAGAGACAATTTAAATTAAAAAGCTTAGAGCTGCCTCCACCACAGGGGGGCTCACTCGACCCACCAGCGGACAGGCACCAGTATTGGGAGAGGGGAGCTGGCCGTCAGGGTTCATCGCGGCTCTGGCACAAACCCGGTGACATGGAGGTGGCACGGGCAGGAGCGGACTGGCCTTCTCACTTTTTGGATTTTAGAAGGGCATGACATGCCTATATCTGTGTCTCCCTTTCCTTTTACTCCTCCTCCTCTTTTCTTTTCACATGACTATATGTACTTGTCACTTTTCCATGTATTAGTTATGTCTTCAGAGCAGTTTGTCAGCTTTTGGACACCTTTGAAGGTGTTTTCTATGTGTTTCTATGTGTTTTTGTTTGCCTGCCATTGGTTTTAACGGTGTTCGAAGGTGTTCGACGAACAGTTCGATGAACAGTTCGGCGAACACACGGGTGTTCGACGAACTGAACCGAACTCGAACACTACGGGGGTGGCTCAACACTAGTCTCTAATCTGAGCTGCTGTTAACCTGCGATGTCTGAGGCTGGTAACTCGGATAAACTTATCCTCAGAAGCAGAGGTGACTCTAGGTCTTCCTTTCCTGGGGCGGTCCTCATGTGAGCCAGTTTCTCTGTGGCACTTGATGGTTTTTGCATCTGCACTTGGGGACACTTTCAAAGTTTGCCCAATTTTTTGAACTGACTGACTTTCATTTCTTAAAGTAATGATGGCCACTCGTTTTTCTTTACTTAGAATTTGCATTATGGCAAGAAAAAAGCTGCTAACAGTCTATTCAGTAGGACTATCATCTGTGTATCCACCAGACTTCTGTTTCAATATATTTTTATTGAAAAAGTTTTTAAAGTAACCAGGGGATGGGAAGGAAAAGGGTACATAAATAAAAAAAGGAGGGAAGGGGAGGGAGAGGGGGGGGAGGAAAACAAACAATCTACATATTGTAGACAAAAAGGTTTGGAAATCACTGTATTGTTCAATATAGTATAATTTCAAATACAAACAGAAAATAGAAAAGTACTCTATTAATGTGTCTAGACATAAAACCTATGAAGACATAAACTTTAGGTTTATCAAAGAAATATACATTAAATGTGTCTAAAAAAATAAAAAAATAGAAAATTCATAAAGAATTTAGATTTTATTTGAGCTAAAGGAAGTTCTGTATTACCATTTAAAAGAATAAAGGAAAGAGTCAAACAATTTGTTCTCTTGATAATATATGGGATGTCAATTGGCCTTATGTAAGAGTAGCGGTAAGTATTTAGAGATCCAGGGGGTCCAACGATCTAGGTATTTTGAGAAAGAGTTGCTTCTAATTGCTGTATTGTGTTCATACACGCTATGTTGGGTAATTTGGTCTATAAGTACATCTATATCGGGTGGATCAGGTTTGGTCCATCTCATAGCAATGATGAGCCTAGCAGTCACTATAATATGCAAAATTGTAAATCGTACCTGCTTTGGGAAGTCTTCTATTCCAATTGACAAGAGGGCTAATTGTGGAGTAATGAATATGGTCATTCCTGTGACATCTGATATTATGAGTTTAGTATCCATCCAAAATTTAAGCAGTCTAGGACATCCCCAGAACATGTGGGTTAATGTGCCTTGATTATTGCATTTCCTCCAGCAATAATGCGAATTGGTGGGGTTAATGCGATGAAGTTTTATTGGAGTCCAGTACCACCGTGAAAGAACCTTGAAGTAAGACTCATGCATTGTCGCTGAAGCTGTGTGAGAGTATGTTATGTTTAAGGTCTTACTCATTTTATCCAGATCTATTTTAATGTTAAGTTCTTTCTCCCAAGTTTTAAAAAAGGGGTGGTAAGGCAAATTCACTTCCTCAGTGAAAATTTTATACAATGCATTTGTCTTCCAAATGGATGTTTTCTCTGGATTATTTATTAATTATACTACTATTTGTGGTATGGTGAATGTGAGGGAAGGTTTTGTAAGCAAATTAGAGATAAGCTTCCAATTCGTCCTCTCATCTCTTGAGAGAGAGTATCTAGTTTGTAATGTGTAAAAGGGTAACAGGGTATCATCAGAAATGAGGTCATTAACAGTATTTATGCCTTTATCTAGCCAGGTCGACAGGTCGAGGTTTGTAATTAAGATTTCTAGTACAACCAAAGGGATATTTTTAACTTTAATTAAAGGGAAAATGGGTAGAGGATTTTTTTACCAAGTCTCTCCAGGCCAGAATAACGGCTTTTAAGGTGGGGTAGTTTGGCGGGGGCCTAGAAGGCTCAATAAGATGGGCGAGAAATAGGGACCTTAATTGTTCAGTTTTAGCAGCTGACATCTCTATGTTGATCCAGGATGTGTTATTAGATTCAATTAACCATCCCTGAGAAAGCTTTAATGTGGTGGCCAGGTAATAATTATATAAATTGGGAACACCCAGTCCTCCCATCTATTTATGTTTTAATAATGAGAGGGTAGGGATTCTTGCCTTTTTATGGCTACAAATATATTTCATAAGTTGAGATTGTCGTTTCTTGCACTATTGTTTTGGTTTAAAAATGGGAATAGATCTTATGACATAGATAAATTTGGGGAGTAAGAGCATCTTGAACGCTTCAATTCTACCTAGCCATGAGATTTCTAGCTTAGCCAGGCGAATGTAATCTAAATGAAAAGTGTTGAATAGTGTGGTCAAATTTTCTGAGACTAGATCTGAAGAAGGTTTAGTCAACTTAATTCCCAGATATATAATTTTCTTCTCCTCCAATATGTAGTCAAATTCCTTTTTCAGGTAGTGTAGAAATGTGTTTTCTATGTTAAAGTCAATTATTTGAGATTTAGACTTATTAACTTTGCATAGTGATAGGTGTGAGAATTCGTCAATTGTGGTGGTAATAAGCCTCAGGGACTTAAGGGGATTTGAGATGGTGAGTAAAATATCATCCCCGAATAGGGCTATTTTGCTTTGCTTAGTATTGACAGGGATGCCAGTAATGTTAATGTTTTCTCTAATAGAAGAAGCAAATGGCTCTATAAACAGGGCAAAAAGAATGGGGGAAAGAGGTCACCCTGTCCAGTGCCATTAGACAGGGAAAATCTTTGTGACAAAGAACTATTGAAATAGACATGAGCTGATTGAGCAGAATACATTGACTTAATTAGGATGAGAATATTACCCTTGAGACCAAATTTTTGTAGTGTGTTAAATAGGAATGGCCAGTAGACCCTGTCGAAAGCCTTCTCTGTATCCAGTGCAAGGAAAGCCGAAGGAAGGTTGGTACGCTCAACTAGGGTAATGAGATTGACTGCTCTTCTGGTGGCATCGGCAGTAGTTCTGCCAGGAATAAAACCCGCCTGATCCTCATGCACCAATTTACCGATATGAATTTTTAATCTTTCCGCAGCCAACTTCGCTAAAATTTTTGTATCCGAATTTAGGAGGGATATGGGCCTATAGTTCTTTGTGTCGAGTGGGTCACCTTTTTCTTTTGGGATTATAGTTATTATCGCTTCAAGCATATCCTGAGGAAGATAGGCCTGTTGTGTTGTATGGTTGGCTAATTTGGTGAGGTAGGGAACTAAATGAGTTTCAAAAGTTTTATACAGCTCATTCTGTAGTCCATCGAGGCCAGGAGATTTGCCCAGTTTAAGTCCTTTGATTACTCCTGAAATCTCTTTCGGTGAATATGGGAGGTTCAAATCTTGTAGGTCTTGGTCGGTTAGTGTGGGTAAATGTAGTTTGTGTAAATAATTATTAATGTCTGAGTCAGAAGGTTTTGAGAAGCTTGGATCATCTTTCAGGTTATATAGGGAATTATAAAAATTTGCAAAAACTTTGACTATATCTTTAGGATGGTTATAGGAATGGCCTAGGTGGGCTCTAATCTCGCTAATACGTGACTTAGTTTTGTAATGTCTAATCTTAGCTGCAAGCAGTTTCGATGCTTTGTCAGCAGAGAAATAGTACTTAGATTTAATAGTCTGTATAAATTTGTCATACTCGGTGGTCAGGAGAGATTTAAGGTTTGTTCTCAATTTAAGGATATCTTTTGAATAGTCAAATGAAGGATTGGAGACTTGTTTTTGCTCTAACTCGTGAATTTCATGAACTAATTTTTGAGTTTTTTCTCTATTAAATTTGTTTAGTTGTGAGTTTAATTGTATAAGCTTGCCTCTAAGTACTGCCTTGAAGGCCGACCAAAGTGTGAATATAGGGATATCATCAGTGTCATTCTCATTGAAGTAGTTCTGGATGGCTTTGTCGATTTCTTTTTTGTAGACAGGATGGTTATAGAGGAAACTATTATTACGCCTGAGTTTTTCTACCGAGGTATTTTGGGGGTTTGTTACTTCGAATATTACAGGGGAGTGATCTGACCATACTCTGGGTGCTATTAGTATATTTTTGAATTTGGGAAGTGAGAATATGTTAGTGAGAATTAGATCTATTCTAGAGTGGGAGTTGTGAGTACCAGAGTAATGAGTGAATTCCAGGGAAGACGAATGCAGGCATCTAAATACGTCATATAGATCCATTTGTAGCGCTGGCGTCCCTTCCCTCTGCTAGGCAGGGACGCTGCTCCCCTCACCGCTCTGCTGTCAGCGCGCGCTCCGTCCCGGCGTCCTCTCCCCGCTCTGCTGTCAGCGCGCGCTCCGTCCCGGCGTCCTCCTCCTGCTCTGCTGTCAGCGCGCGCTCCGTCCCGGCGTCCTCCTCCTGCTCTGCTCTCAGCGCGCGCTCCTTCCCGGCCCCTGTGCTTAGGGCGCGCGCGCGCGCGCTTCCCTCCTCTTAAAGGGGCCGCGCGCGCCGCCCTAAAGAGTCCCCGGCCAATGGCCGGAGGACTTCATCATATATAAGGCACCTCCTCCAAAATGGAGGTGCCCGAGCAATGTTGTTTGCACCTGTGTCTCACCTGTGCTTCAGCCCTCAGGTCCCGTTGCCAGTTACCTGCCAGTTACCTGCCAGTTTCCTGCCAGTTTCCTGCTAGTTACCTGCCTGATTCCTGCCTGAATACTTGTTACCTGTCTGCCAGTCTGAGGTCCGACGGTCTGCCTTACTACTCCTGTCAGTCTGTCTAAAGGACCAGCCTGCCCGCTCACCTGGGAGCGCATATCAGCTACCTGCCTGCTTGCCTGAGGTCCGACGGTCTGCCTTACTACTCCGGTCAGTCTGTCTATGGACCAGCTTGCCCGCTCACCTGGGAGCGCTTCTCCGTTATCTGCCTGCTTGCCAGCCCGGAGGCTCCGTTGTCACGTGCTGTGACCACCAGCTATCTCAGAGACTCTTGCCCGCTCACCTGGGAGCGCATCTCCGTTACCTGCCTACTTGCCAGCCCGGAGGTCCCGTTGTCACGTGCGGTGACCACCAGCTATTCCAGAGACTCTTGCCCGCTCACCTGGGAGCGCTTCTCCGTTACCTACCTGCCTGCCAGCCCGGAGGTTCCGCCGTCACGTGCCGTGACCACCTGCTATTCCAGAGACTCTCGCTTGCTCACCTGGGAGCACACATCTACCATCTGCCTGCTAGCCTACCCGGAGGCTCTGCCATCACAGGTCGTACCTACCCCTTACCCAGAGACTGCCCTGATCACTTGCCGTAACTCCCTGTCCGTTCACCCAGAGACTGCCACCCGCTCCCTTACAAGGGCCGCCCCCTTGTATAATAGCTCAGAGGTTCCGCCTCCCGGACCCGTTACACCATTTTGGGCAACCATGGGCCTAGTGAGGTAGTTTGGCGCCTTGACTTGTTAGAAGAGTCCAGGAGAGAATTTGGGACAATGTTAAAGTCTCCGAAGAGAATTAAATCACCTTGTTTATTTTGGGTAATAGTACGCATTTTTTTTTCAGGAAGGATATTTGGCCTTGGTTGGGTACATATACATTAGCGAGGGTGAAAATTTGGTGGTTCAGTTTGCAGATTAATATAATATACCTCCCATTTGGATCTTTAAGGCATGAGATTAATTCAAACGAGACAGAATTTTTGATTAACAGGGCTACTCCCCACTTTTTCTTGATATTATTGGCGTAAAAAATATTTTGGAATTCTTTATGAGCGAAATGGAGTGGCTTGACAGAGGAGAATTTAGTCTCCTGGAGAGCTACTATATCAGCATTATAGTCCTTAATTGTCTTCCAGGCAAAGAAACGGCGCTGTGGAGTGTTGAGGCCATTGACATTATGTGTTAGAAATCTAAGTGACATGACTTATACTGTACAAGAAATGGAAAAAACTCAATATTTGGTGAAATAAAATCATCCATTGTTTTTTCCAAAGCATGTTTTCAAAAATTAACTATAAAATGTCCAGAAAGACTATAAATCAGATCAAGTCTACAACCTTAGACAAAGATAGAAATTAAAATAAAAAACAAACAAACTTAACTTGAGAGATAAAATACCTCAATACAGGTCTAAATCCAATAACTAAATACCAAGTTCCAAACAAGGAGGGACTAATGTTTCAATGGCGACCTCCTAGGCGGGACTAAAGTTATGGCCTAATACCTCATCCCATTAATTAGCTTGGAACGTCAGGTGATGTTAATTTCTAGGTCCCTGAAGAGTTTCCCCCCATCTGCAATGTCAGAAATACTGTAATTTTTCCCCTGGTGGTTAAACAGGACCTTTGTGGGATTGAATCCCCATTTATAAGGGATCTGATTATTTCGTAGTATGTCGGTGACCTTAGTTAGGTTTTTATGTTGGGTCAATGTCTGTCTCGACAAGTCAGCAAAGACCATGATGGAGTCGTATGATTTAGGGAAGGATTTTTTGTTCCTAAGAAACTCCATGAGCTGCTCTTTGGTCTGGTAAAAATGGAACTTAGTGACAACATCCCTTGGGACATCAGGTTTCAAGTGTTTGGGCTTGGGAAGCCGATGTGTCCTGTCCAGTGTTACTTCTAGGTCAGATATAGATGAAATTGCCGTTTTAATCAAATTTTTGATGTAGGGGGCAAGTTGGACAGATTTGACAGACTCTGGTATAGCTCTGAATTTTAAGTTCTGTCGTCTACCTCTGTCCTCCAGGTCAGTGAGCTTATTTTTTACTGTTCTAAATTCCTCCTTGAGGAGGTGGTACTATTTCTCTAGTTTGTTATTTTTTTGCTCCAATTCAAAAATCTCAGACTCAGTCTTATCTATTCTGTTGGTAACTGAGTAAATTTGTTTCCGGAGTTTATCGTACCTAGTGTCGAAGTCAATGCGAAGGGACTCCTTGAAAGCAGAGAATATCCCTTTAAAAAAGATTGGTCAATTGGCTGCTTCCAATCAAAGTTCTGCAACGAGTCCGTAATGTCTAAAGAGGAAGGGCTGTCTGTCCTTATCCGTTGCTTAGGAGGACTAGTTATAAGGGACGAGTCTTCATCTGAGTCAGAATTCTCCTGCGTTGTCGGTTTTTGTGCAGATGCTAGTTTAGAGGCCAACTCCCTCCTCTTTTCTCTCCTTTGTTTCTGGGGATCAAATTCAGAATTTGTGGAGTCATCAGATTTCATGCCCCGATCCCTTGACCCTGAGTCATTATCACTCTGTTTAGTAGGGGATCTAGATCTATTCCTATGTGGGTTTCCTAGTTGAGCTGAGTCTTTGTAAGTGAGTTTGGTTTTATCTAGCTTGGATTTCTGGGGCACCATGGTTTTCAGAGAGCCTTCCCAAATATTAGAGTTTACATTGATATATTGTAGATATATGCAAATATGCCTATAATACTTATCAGTTACACAGTAAGGCAAGGATGATCAAATGAGTAAATAGGAGAATAAAGGCCCCGTCACACTTAGCGACGCTGCAACGATCCCGACAATGATACGACCTGTCAGGGATCGTTGCTGTGTCGCTATGTGGTCGCTGGTGAGCTGTCAAACAGGCAGGCTCACCAACGATCAGGAGAGCAGCGACATCGTGGAAAGAATCTTTCCACGATGTCCTGCTCCTGGTTACGAGCCTGCTGAAGCTGGAGCAGGCTGGTAACTATGGTAAACATCGGGTTACTAGGGGCACACGCGCTCCTAGTAACGCGTTGTTTATCATGGTTACCACTCTGCTACAGTGAGCGGGAGGTTACCGCTCACTTTAGCAGGCTCGTAACCATGATAAACAGCGGGTTACTAAGTGCGCGTGTGCCCCTAGTAACCCGATGTTTACCATAGTTACCAGCCTGATCGCTGCTCCCGCTGGTCACACACAGCGATGTATGCTGACCAGCGGGAGAGCAACGACCAAAAAATAGTCCAGGACACTTTGCAGCAATCAGCGACCTCACAGCAGGGGCCTGATCGTTGCAAAGTGTCACACATAGCGACATCGGTGGTGAGGTCGCTGTTGCGTCACCAAAACCGTGACACAGCAGCGATCTCGCTATGTGAGACAGGGGCTTAAGTCTCAGGTGCTAAATTTAGATAAACAATTACTCAATAACTCAACAGTTCGACACTAGTAACAATACTCTAGATATAGCATATGAAAATCGTTTTATACTAAGCAATGGCAAATTATCAAGCAATATGTGCAGTGGGCAGTTAAGGCAAACAGTTATATTAATTACTTTAAAGGAGAAGAAGAACAGGAAAGGGTTAAGATAGAGAAGAAGTGAGAATGACTATCACAATATAAGACCTAATCCAAGGCTTCAGTGAGAGGTCGGTCCTGATTGTGATCATCTAAGGGTTGAGGAGTCCAAATTCTGGGAAACAAGAATCTGGGAAACAAGAATTTTCCAGAGTTCAGTTCAGAGATTATTTGACAATCTCCTGTCAGAATCACAGCAGTGTAGCGCTGAGGTAAATCGCCGCCACCATTTTGTGATCTTCACTCCAGGCTCTGGATAATCGCGTCAAATGGCGGGCGGACTAATCTGTGTTACTCCGGTATCTTCCAGGTGTTAGGAGGCTTCCAGGATAATGTAGATAATATAATGGATAACAGTAATCCTTCGGTATATTAAAGGCAATGAGGTAATGGTCCGACAGCAGGGCTACTGTTACAGCTGCGGATTGGATGCGGCGGGTTAAATCAGGATATAAGTGGTATCCAAAGGATCCAAAGGGTTCAGGAAGACATCCCAGATGATGATCTGTCATTGTGGTGGGAGCCAAACCCCTATAAGGGGTTAAATCCCGTAGGTTTAAGGCTGGATGGCAAGAGCTTCAGTTACACATGTCCTCTCTCCATGAGCTCCCGGCCACGTCCCCCTCCACCAGACTTCTGCACAACACAACTGATGGTCCCAACCCCATTTATAAGGCAAGAAATCCCACTTATTATACCTGACAGGGCACACCTGTGAAGTGAAAACCATTTCCGGTGACTACCTCTTGAAGCTCATCAAGAGAATGCCAAGATTGTGCAAAGCAGTCATCAAAGTAAAAGGTGGCTACTTTGAAGAACCTAGAATATAAGACATATTTTCAGTTGTTTCACTTTTTTGTTAAGTATATAATTCCACATGTGTTAATTTATAGTTTTGATGCCTTCAGTGTAAATGTATAATTTTCATAGTCATGAAAATACAGAAAAATCTTTAAATGAGAAGGTGTGTGCAAACTTTTGGTCTGTACTGTATATATTGTATGTATGTCTGTGTATATATATATATACTCATCAACATTCAAATTGAATTATCAAAAAGGAAAAGTCATGGAATTATGGAAATTACAGGATCAATAGACATATTAATGATAAGCAAATGATTTTTTTTAAACATCTCAAGTCTCGAGTAAGAACGCCATGTGCAGAAATACACGAACTTACATACTTTGCAATGATATCAATGAATTCTACAAATAGAATTGACATGCTGCGAATCTGAAAACTGTATCGCATGTCAATTGCCATGGAGAAAATATCCACAACGTTTAGATAAGATTTGCGCATTCTCATCTACTAAACTGTTAATGTATTAAACTATGAATTAGCTGCTACAAAATCCAAACAGCAAACCCACAGCAAATACACCACATATATCCAGGGATTCTATTACTTTTTAATATTCTTACTTTTTTGACAAACTGTTTAACAATTGTAGTATGTTTTCTACAGTCTATGCAAAATGTTATTGCTAAATAATGAGAGGATCAATAAAAGTTTAATTCCCCCTGTTGTGGCACAGCACCGTTTAGTTTAGGGACCCACTTAGAGGTTCACCTGGTGGTGGGCTTCATACAGTCTGATAAGAATGTAAAACTAAAAATCTCACGTTCAGTTTTGTACATTTTTGCCTTGCGGCATTATATCAATGTATGATTTTTAATTGTGCAGTCTATGTCTTTTTTCTTCTGTTATAGCAATTGTAGAATGTTTTCTACAGTAATAATGCAAAATGTTATTGCTAAATAATGGAGGTGAGAGAATAAAGCAAAAATTTAATTTGCCTGTTATTTTACCTGGAAATTTGGTTTGTAGAGAAATTATTATCCTCAAATTAATTGACCCTTCTTAGGATTTGGACCCTTATTAGGATTTGGAGTCTCTCTAGACTCCAGAGCATAATAAATGTAAGATATAAAAAATGAAAAAAAAATCCTTATACTCGCGTCATTGCTCACCTCTCCTGCCCCTCCACTCTTCACCATCTCCTTTCCGATCCTCAGTGCATCTTCTTATAGTTGCTGCTCTTAATGAATTCCCTGGGCTACTCATTCTAATTTCTGATAGGGCCTCAGTGTTCTGCACAAAGGTACAAAAGGTCACAATGCCATGATGTCATAACATGCGACGTGAACTTTTGCCCACATGTAAAACTATGTGAAAATGACAGTGAGGAGCGGAGGAGCCAGAGAGGTGAGCAGTAAGGTGAGTATAAGGGAATGTTTTTTTTAACATTTTTATAGCCCTTTATGGTTCAGAAAAAGGTGGTTAGCAGTCGACATTTTGCTGAATGCGCAGGGGAGCAAAATCCCAAAAATCTGAATTTTGATAAAAGCAAATTTTTGTAAAATTCAATATATTCACATACTCTACTAAATAACACTAAATAAAATAATTATCAGTATCATGCGGAAACATAAATATGTTTTTCATGCTTATGTATAACAACAAAAGCATCTTTGAAATCTCACTTTTGTGTTAAAAATTTTGCAATTAAAACCTTTTAATGTACAATTACCAAAGGTACATCTCAACATGACTGTGTTCAATTAGAAGTACTGTACTATTCTACCTTTCATAGTATTGCAATGTAGTTTCGGGGCTTTCAGCAATAAGCGAGACAATTAGAAAATTTTTTCATTTTAATCTGCCCATGGGTATCATGAAATCAAGTGTGGCGTCTTCTATACATTATTGATGTAAGGGTATGTACTATAGATAGCTCAGTTCATTTTTTGCAACCACATGTGCTATGTCTACAATACAGAAAATATTCATATTAGTTAAACTTTTTTTTTAATAAGGAAATAAATGGTTGCATGTAAGCTTGACAAGGCTGTTCGACAAGATTTATTTCTGTACTTGTGCCAATAAACATTTTTCCTTTATTGAAGGGACTGTTTAAAAAAAAATCTAATTTTTATGCATTCCAAGTGCAGAGGTTGATAGCTCTCACATGTTCAACAATCCTTATAAAATGTGTCTTCTGAGTGTAGTGCTAATATGACACCTCAAGGACAGATCCATTTTAAAATGACTTACAGAAAACTGAAACTTTTATAAACCACGTGCTGGAAATCATCAGGGTGGCATTGTTTCATTGTTCCATCTGGTTCTGCAAAGAGCTAAAGATAGAATGATCAATGATATCTCAGATATGGTCATTGCAATATATATATACAATATATATATATATATATATATATATATATATATATATATATATATATATATATATATATAAATATATATATATATATATATATATGTATACATACATACACTTGGGTAGGCAAATCATTAAGATAAGCTGCTGGTATCTCCTTTTGTAATTGCCGACCAAAGACAACTCAGATGTGCATGGTGGGAGACAAGACTGGAGACGCTGCAGGCCATGGTAGTACTTTTATGCTGTACAGGCTGCTCATAGTGGCACAAGTAACATGCATCCTGCCACAGTCGTGTTAAATAATGGCTCTTCGGACACTTTGGAGAAATGGTCAACTAAACACCCAATATGGCCAAATCTTCATTAGTCCTATACTGGCAGAACAGAGTAGTTAAGGGGCACTTACACTGCACGACAATTGTGTAAAAAGCAAATAGGCTCTTGATCACCTGATGAACGAGCAAAACACTTGTTTATTGGGTGAAATTATCTTTTGTGCAGCATAAAAGATCGTTGGTCTCAGCAGTGCATTTTCCTGTGTAATCACTGTAGATTTTGTGGACGTTATTTTGCACTCAAATGACTGCCAATCAGTAAAAATTTACCAGTTGGTGGTCGTATCGTGCTAGCAGCCGATCTGTGTAAACGGATCCTTAGACACTGCCATACTCATCTGGCGGAAGCTTATCTGCATACAGAACAAAATGATCCCATGAAGAAATTTTAATTGGGCAATCCTTATCTCACTCTACTATGAAAGACCTTTGTACCCAACAGAAGGCAGACCGATCTCACAGAAATCAGTGGTTTGGACAACTTTAATGTGTCGGCATATGGAAAGCACAATGATCCATGGTCCATAAACACACATGGTCAAAATTGTTGGTACCCCACTTTTAATGAAAGAAAAACTGACAATGGTCACAGAAATAACTTGAATCTGACAAAAGTAATAATTATTTAATCTATGAAAATGAACAAATGAAAGTCAGACATTGCTTTTCAAACCTGCTCCCAAAGAATAAAAAAAAAAAATTAACTCATGAAATAGGCCTGGACAGAAATGATGGTACCTCTGAAAATAATGTGACAAAAGGGACATGTTAAATCAAGTTGGGTCCACTAATTAGCATCACAGGTGTCTACAATCTTGTAATCAGTCAGTGGGCCTGTGTATAGGGCTACAGATACTCACTGTGCTGTTTGGTGACATGGTGTGTACCACACTCAACATGGACCAGAGGAAGCAAAGGAAAGAGTTGTCTTAGGAGATTATAAAGAAAATTATAGACAAGCATGTTAAAGGTAAAGGTTATAAGACCATCTCCAAGCAGCTTCATGTTCCTGTGACTACAGTTGCACATATTATTCAGAAATTTAAGATCTGTGGGACTCTAGCCAACCTCCCTGGATGTGGCCGCAGAGGGAAAATTGATGATAAATCAAAGAGACGGATAATACGAATAGTAACAAAAGAGCCCAGAATAGCTTCTAAAGAGATTAAAGGTGAACTTCAAGCTGAAGGAACATCAGTGTCAGATCGCACGATGCGTCGTTGTTTGATCCAAAGTGGACTTCATGGGAGACAACCAAGTAGAACACCATTGTTGAAAAAAAATCATAAAAAAGCCAGACTGGAATTTGCCAAACTACATGTTGACAAGCCACAAAGCTTCTGGGAGAAAGTCCTATGGACAGATGAGACAAAAAAACATTTTTTGGCAAGGCACACCAGCTCTATGTTCACAGACAGAAAAATGAAGCATATCAAGAAAAGAACACTGTCCCTACTGTGAAACATGGAGACAGGGGTGGATTAAGAGTAGTCAGGGCCCCGGGCAGTTTAGAAGGTGTGCGCCCCCCCCACAGGTACCTGATGTATCACGTGACATGTCACATGATCTCCTTTGATAGCTCATGTGATAGTCACATGACCTAACACACTGATGCTTTGGTCACATCTATAGACGGAAAATGATGGAAATTTTTTTCCATTATGTACACAGTCCTATACATAACATAGCGCTATATATAGCAGAGCAGCGGTGGGAGATTAATTTCCTGAGGGGTCACATGAGAGACCGTGACTGTTGTGGAAGTCGCACCAATAGGCTGAGATTGATTCTGCTCAATATTAAAAATATTAACAAAATAATAAAAAATATATATTAATTGCATGACTTAATATTGAGCAAAATTAAGTATGCTGACATCCCCTACATACAGTATGAGCCCCCAGATAACTCGCTAGATACATTATGAGCCCGCACATAGCTCCCTAGATATAGTATGAGCCCCACACATAGCTCCCTAGATACAGTATGAGCCCCCGCATAGCCCCTATATACAATATGAGCCCCCACATAGTTCCCTATATACAGTATGAGCCCCCACATAGCTCCCTATATATAGTATGAGCCTGTACATAGCTCCCTATATACAGTATGAGCACCACATAGCTCCCTATATAAAGTATGAGCACCCACACAGCTCCCTATATACAATATGAGCACGTACATAGCTCCCTATATACAGTATGAGCTCCACATAGCTCCCTATATACAGTATGAACACCCACATAGCTCCCTATATACAATATTATTATTATTATTATTATTATTATTAATTTATATAGTGCCATTGATTCCAATGCGCTGTACATAAGAAGAGTTACATACCAAATACAGATATCACTTGCAGTAAACAAACTAACAATGATAGACTGGTACGGAGGTAAGAGGGCCCTGCCCTTGCGGGCTTATATTCTACAGGAATGGGGCAGAGACAGTAGGTTGAGGGGTTGCAGTTGTTCCGGTGTTGTTGGTTTAGGCGGCAGCAAGCAAGGTCATGGCAGGCTGTAAGCTTGTTTGAAGAGATGGGTTTTCAGGTTCCGTGTGAAGGATCCAGGTGTGGTGGATAATCGGACGAGTTGAGGCACAGAATTCCATAGGATGGAGGATATTCGGAAGAAATCTTGGAGGCGATTGCGTGAGGAACGAATAAGTGTGGAGAAGAGAAGGAGGTCTTGGGAGGACCGAAGGTTACGTGAGGGAATATATCGGGAGATTAGTTCTGAGATGTATGGAGTAGAGAGTTTATGGATGGCTTTGTATGTCAGGGTTAGTAGTTTGAACTGGATATACTAGGGGAATGGGAGCCAATGAAGGGATTTGCAAAGGGGGGTAGCAGAGGAGTAGCGAGGCGAGAGATGAACAAGTCGTGCAGCAGAGTTGAGGATGGACTGGAGGGGTGCGAGAGTGTTAGCAGGTAGGCCACAGAGGAGGATATTGCAATAGTCGAGGCGGGAGATTATGAGGGCATGCACAAGCAGTTTAGTAGATTGAGGAAAGGACGGATTCTGGAAATATTTTTGAGCTGGATGCGACAGGAGGTGGCGAGAGCTTGGATGTGGGGTTTGAAGGACAGGGAAGGGTCAAGGGTTACTCCGAGGCATCGGATTGACGGTACAGGGGAAAGAGTAATGTCATTTATTGTGATAGAAAGATCAGGTGGGAAAGATATGCGAGATGGGTGAAAGATAATGAGTTCAGCTTTGTCCACATTGAGCTTGAGGTAGCGGGAGGAGAAGAAGGAGGATATGGCTGCTAGACATGCTGGGATTCTGGACAGCAGAGAGGTGACATCTGGGCCACAGAGGTAGATCTGGGTGTCATCAGCGTACAGATAGTACTGGAAGTCATGGGATTTTATGAGCTGTCCCAGGCCAAGGGTATAGATTGAGAAGAGTAGGGGTCCTAGGACAGAGCCTTGAGGGACTCCAAAAGAGAGAGGGTGGGATGAGGAGGTAGTGTGGAAGTGGGAGATGCTAAATGTGCGGTTAGAAAGGTATGAGGAGATCCAGGATAGGGCAAGGTCTTTGATGCCAAAGGAAGAGAGGATCTGTTGTAGGAGGCAATGGTCAACTGTATCGAAAGCAGAGGAAAGGTCAAGAGAAAGGAGAACAGAGAATTGTCTGTTAGCTTTGGCTGTAAGTAAGTCATTGGTGATTGTGGTAAGGGCAGTTTCGGTGGAATGGTGGGGGCGGAAGCCAGATTGTTGGTTGTCGAAGATAGAGTTAGATGAAAAGTGGGAGGAAAGTTCAGCGTGAACGTGTTGCTCAAGGAGTTTGGAGGCAATATGAGCCCGTACATAACTCCTTATATACAGTATGAGCCCCACATAGATCCCTATATACAGTATGAGCCCCACATAGCTCCCTATATACAATTTGAGCCCCACATAGCTCCCTATAAACAATATGAGCTCGTACATAACTCCCTATATACAGTATGAGCCCCACATAGATCCCTATATACAGTATGAGCCCCACATACCTCCCTATATATAATATGAGCCCATACATAGCTCCCTATATAAAGTATGAGCACCCACATAGCTCCCTATATACAATATGAGCCCGTGCATAGCTCCCTATATACAGTATGAGCACCCACATAGCTCCCTATACACAGTATGAGCACCCACATAGCTCCCTATATACAATATGAGCCCATACATAGCTCCCTATATACAGTATGAGCATCCACATAGCTCCCTATATACAGTATGAGCACCCACATAGCTCCCTATATACAATATAAGCCCGCACATTGCTCCCTTCTCTGATCGACTGTCGGTTCCACAGCTAGTTCAGAGAATGGTCAAATGCAAAATGCAGTTGCCTGGGAGACACCTCTGACCACCTCATGAGGTGGCCCGAAGGCACCCCCTGACGGCTGTACCCCGGTCACATGCCCCCCCTGATTCCCCTAGGTATGGCCCTGTGCAGTCTATATGACAATACATGACTGGTATCTACAGTTTAATCAGGGATGTGTCCTTCTGTCTGAAGCCTCTATAGACTGCGCAAGCACAATTCCTGCACAGTCTGGCCGCAGACAGAAAGACACATCCACATCCCAGACAGGGATGAGGAGTGTGGCGCCGGAGATCATGGTATGCATAAGCACTGAGCGCATACCGTGATCACCGGCACCATAAGCACATACCTGTTCGGTCCTGTCATCTCTGGAGAGGCCGGGGAAGGAGTGTGGCGCTGGAATCAGCGCCTGCGCATACTGCGATTTCCGTTTTTTTTTTAGTGAAGACAAATATGAACAGTATCTTCAACAAAATGAACAGCGTGGTAGGCACCATTTTGTTGAATACACTCTGCACATTTGTATTGATTCAAATTAAACTGGATATCGTGCTATGCGGACATGGGGAGCATGGACCAGGGTGAGAGGGGAGCATATACCAGGATAGGGGACCAGGATGGGGGAGCAAATACCAGGATAGGGGAGCATATTCCAGGATGGGGGGGAGCATAGACCAGGATGGGGAAGTATACACCAGGATGGGGGGGGAGCATAGACCAGGATGTGGGAGCATATACGAGGATGGGGGGGGAAGCATGGACCAGGATGTGGGAGCATATACCAGGATGGGGGAGCATATACCAGGATGGGGGAGCATATACCAGGACAAGGGCGCATATACCAGGATGTGGGAGCATATACCAGGACAAGGGCGCATATACATGGACGGGGAAGCATATACCAGGATATGGAGCCAGGATGGGAGAGCATATACCAATAAAAACTCACCACCCGGGCATAGAACCGGTTCAATAGCTAGTACGAAATACTGTGATACAGATATCAGATATTATATATAGTGTTGAGCCACCCCCGTAGTGTTCGAGTTCGGTTCGGTTCGTCGAACACCCGTGTGTTCGCCGAACTGTTCGTCGAACTGTTCGTCGAACACCTTCGAACACCGTTAAAACCAATGGCAGGCAAACAAAAACACATAGAAACACATAGAAAACACCTTCAAAGGTGTCCAAAAGCTGACAAACTGCTCAGAAGACACAACTAACACATGGAAAAGTGACAAGTACATATAGTCATGCGAAAAGAAAAGAGGTGGAGGAGTAAAAGGAGGGGGAGACACAGATATAGGCATGTCATGCCCTTCTAAAATCCAAAAAGTGAGAAGCCGAGACGGCCAGTCCGCTCCTGCCCGTGCCACCTCCGTGTCGCCGGGTTTGTGCCAGAGCCGCGGTGAACCCTGACGGCCAGCCCCCCTCTCCCAATACTGGTGCCTGTCCGCTGGTGGGTCGAGAGAGCCCCCCTGTGGTGGAGGCAGCTCTAAGCTTTTTAATTTAAAGTGTCCCTCTAATTTGAATGAATACACTTTAAATCCATTTACAAGGATCTATTGGAGGGCAAGTCTCATGCCAGCAGCCGCGTAATTCCAGCTCCAGTAGCGTCCACTAAAGCTGCTGCAGTTAAAAAGCTTTTATAAGGATCGAGCTCGGCTGTCCACCGCAAGGCATCCTAGTGCCAGTCCCAGCCCCTATGCCTTGGGGTGCCTCCTGATGCTCTTCACTGAGTATCCCGTGGTCCCGAAGCATTTCCTTTGAAAAAATTAAGTGTCCAAACTACAGGTGGTGTAGCTTGCTTAACAGCCGGGATAATCCGCTGACTAGCAGACACTGCTACTAGGCACAAAGTATTTCCTGGGCTAGATGCAGTTAAAAATTTGTAAGTAGATACTCTCGTTGGATGCTGAGAAAGCATTCCATAGAGTCTCCTGGCACGCCATATATGATTCTCTTAAAAAGCTTGGGGTAGGGGTCTAGGGGACCCTTTTATAGCCAAAATCACGGCCCTGTATCACAATACGTCACCTAGGCTGAAGATAAATGGAACTGTAGCACCGAGGGCTCGGTTGCTACAGACGTATTGCACCTCACCCAGAGTTGTGATATCTCACTCTCAGATAAGGATGGAGTGTGGATCAGGACCCGACACCTGCATGCATTACACCACATTGCCGTGGGGCAGGGTGACCAATATGCCCCTGAGATGGGCACGACAGTCCCTGTCCCTGGCTGGAGTGGGGGGAGGGAACACTGAGGAAGGGGAACCCTGCAGTGCAGGAGCAGGGAGGAAGCAGTTCCTGGGTGCATTGAGAAGGGAGTATAAAAGGTGGGCACCATCTTAGTTCAGTGCAGAGAAGTCTGAGCAGAAGTGGCAGGGAGCAGGGGCTCTGCATGAGCTCTGCTCCGGAGGCGGGCCTAGTAACAGAGGCCCAGGCCTGCAAGAGGGAGAAGGAAGGAAGAGGAGCGGAGAAGGCTCCAGGAACAAGGAATGAAGGGATCCCAGGGGTGCGGACGGGCGAGTCGCCACCGCACGCCCGAATCCACCTGAGTGGAGGGGTCAGGCCAAAGGGGGAGACCGGTCCCCGAACTAGTGGAGGCAGGAAATGACCCTCAGCTAGAAACCGGAGGCTCTGACATTTTATGTGGTGCAGCCCCTTGCTCCACCCGCTAGGAAGGCACCACATAGGGTCAGGGAAACTGGCGCCAAGTTTACCAAGAGGAGGCCCGAGGCAGCCGGACAGAAGTGTTGGTAAGAAAGGCCAGACAAAGGACACACAAAGGGGGTCCTGTGAAGCGCTCCAAAGTTATCTGGGAGTTGTCTGAGCCCCTCACCTGGTGAGCACAGTACGACGTGGGCAGCCGTTACCTGCAGACGTGGTCTGGATAATAAGAACTGTGAGTAAAGGCCCTGAACTGCATCACTGACTCCGTGTCGTTACTGCTGCTGCCCTGCACCATCACCCCCATCCTCCGCATACACTGCCCTGAGGCTATGCTCCTCCCGTGGGGAGTTATGCTACGCTCTGCTGCACCCACAACACCAGCCTTAGCGGTCTGCCCTGTAGCGGCGGTTCACTCTGACCGCAATCCACGGGTGGCGTAATCGGACATTTAAACATCAAAACCACATAAATAGTTCCGCCACTGGTTTGACCGCCCTGAGCCACGGAACCGAATCGCCGCCACGAAGACTACAACCACCAGCATCCACCAAAAAGGGTCCGGCTCCGGGTGTCCCAAGGCCCAGGGGGTGCGTCAGAACATTTTCATCACCTTTCACAATCACCAAAGGGACAAGGCAGGGATGTCCTCTGTCCCCTCTCTTATACATCCTAGTGACGGAGCACCTGCTCTCATCAATTCGCCATAACCCCAATATTAGGTGGATTGAGGTGGGAGGCACCGAGTACAAGTGCTCTCTATTTGCTGATGATGTCCTAGTATATATCACTCAATCACATATATCCATCCCTGCTGTTCCAAATTATTATGCAAAAAGTGTTTAGGAGTGATAAGGGAAGAATTTGTTTGTTTGTCAGTTAAACTCATTGATGGTGATGTGTGTCAGGGCTCTTTATATCACTGTAAGCAATTGCAGACACCTGTGCTAATTAGTTTGGCAGGTGTGTCCAATGAAAGGCAAGACTACTTAAGAAGGCTCTCTCACATTATTAAGCAGCCTACATTTTCTGCCAAATTGGGAAAGAAAAAGGATGTGTCGGCTGCTGAGAAGCAACAAATTGTGGAGTGTTTAGGTCAAGGCATGACTACAATCAACATTGTGCGATGATCAGGATGAAGTGTCTTGGCAATCAAGAAGTATGTAGCTGATTCACAGTACACACGTGTGCGTGCTGATAAGGGCAAATTGAGGACTCTTTCCTACAGGCAATTACGTCAGGTTGAAAGAGCAGCGGCAAAAAAGCCTTGTCATAGCAGCAGACAAGTTTTTGAAGCTGCTGGTGCCTCCAACGTCCCCCGAACAACAAGATGCAGGGTCCTTCAGAGGTTTGCAGCTGTGCATACGCCATCCTGTCGACCTCCTCTATCCACTTCACACAAGCAGAAACGGCTCCAGTGGGCCAAACATTACATGAAGACTGATTTCAAAACTGTTTTGTTCAAGGATGAGTGCCGTGCAGCGCTCGATGGTCCAGATGAATGGAGTGGAGGATGGCTGGTTGATGGACACCCCACGCAAACACGGCTACAGCGCCAACAAGGAGGAGGTGGAGTAATGTTTTGGGCTGGAATCATGGGGAGAGAGATTGTCGGCCCCTTTAGGATCCCTGAAGGCACTAAAGATGAACTCCATAATGTATGTGGATTTTCTCAAACAGCACTTCCTGCCATGGTTCAAGAAGAAGAACCGTGTATTTCACAGCAAGATCATTTTTCTGCATGATAATGCACCATCTCATGCTGCACATAAAACATCTGCATCTCTGGCTGATATGGGCATAAAAGGGGACAAACTTATGGTGTGACCCCCATGCTCCCCTGACCTCTACCCCATTCAGAACCTTTGGAGCATCATTAAAAGGAGTGTCTATGATGGCGGGAGGCAGTTCACATCTAAGCAACAGCTCTGGGAGGGTATTCTGTCCTCATGCAAAACAATTGAAGCAGAAACCATCCAAAACCTGACAAATTCAATGGACGAGAGAGTTCAGAAGCTCCTTTCGAACAAGGGGTCCTATGTGAAAATGTAACATCACCTAGAATAAAGTTTTGAGTTGAAAACTGTTTGATTTCAGTTTCTAACAACCTGCTAATGCTTATAATTTCAAAAATGACCATTTTTTTGGTCTTTATTAAAATGAAAAGGTTGATCGAAAAGTTTGGGGGATCTAAGAGTGTGGCAACCCAGTAGTCATGATTACTTCGAATTCTGACAATATGAGGGTCATGCTGCAGGTAGTGCAGCAAGAAGGCACTTATGTGTCTTGCGCATCTCGGAGCCCCAAAATTATTTTCCGGGCTAGATGCAGCTAAAAATTATTTTTAATTTTAAATCTGGTGAAGCTTATTATAGATGGCCTAATAGGATCAGTGCTGCACACTGCTACAAAGCCCAAATTATTTTCCAGTCAAGATACAGATAAACATGATTAGTAATTTGAAAGCTTAAAACGGTTGGTAGGGTGATTTTAACCAATCATCAAGCTTTTACTCTCCCCAGGATGACACAGGGGTAGAAAAGTCGTTTCGGATCCATGATTTGTTCATCTTTATGAACGTGAGTCTGTCTACATTATCAGTGGAGAGCCGCGTGCGCTTATCTGTCAGCACACCACCAGCAGCGCTGAACACACGTTCAGACAGAACGCTGGCTGCGGGGCATGACAAGATCTCCAAGGCGTAAGTGGCTAGCTCCGGCCATTTATCCAGATTGGAAGCCCAAAAAGAGCAAGGGTCCAGTGACACAGTCGTGGCTTCAATGTTTACTTGGAGATACTCCTGTACCATCGTCTCTAGGCGTTGACTATGTGTCAGACTTCTTGTCTCCTGTGGCCTTGCAAAGGATGGGCTAAAAAAGTGGTGAAATGATTCCGCAAAATTGATGTTACCAGCAGATACTGTGGTTCTGTTACGGTTTGAGTCCTGAACACTTGACGGTCCCACGGTTGGCAAGTTGGAACTGTGAGATTCACTGCGTGCACCACTGGTATTTTGTGGAAAAGCACATGTAAGATTCTGCAACAGTCTCTGCTGATACTCCTGCATGCGTGCATCCCTTTCTATGGCAGGAATAATTTCTGCAAATTTACTTTTGTACCGGGGATCTAACAGTGTGGCAACCCAGTAGTCAGGATTATTTCTAATTCTCACAATTCGAGGGTCATGTTGCAGGTAGTGCAGCAAGAAGGCACTCATGTGTGTTGCGCATCCAGGAGCACCAAGTCCCTGTTGTGTTGGTGGCGAGGTAACAATCATGCTTCCTTCCTCTGTCCTCTCCCCCCAACCTCGCACAACAGAAATGTGATCAAGGTCTCCCTCATCTGATGAGTCTTCCATCAGTTCGTCCTCCACTTCTTCCTGGGCTCCTGCACCTTCCTCACTAGTTTGGCTGCTACCATGCGCCCTGGTAAAATCATCTCCCCCACCCTCACATGCCTGCCGCTTTGGTGCTGCCGACCGTCTGGACCTTGCAGATGTTAGCCCTTCCGCATACAACTCCTCCTCCTCTACTTCCTCCACCTCCTCTTGTGCCACCACCTGACTCCGAAATCTGTTTAACATGTGCTCCAGCATGTAAATCACCGGAATAGTCATGCTGATAATGGCATCGTCAGCACTAAACATCTTCGTCGCCATTTCAATACTGTGCAGAAGGGTGCATAGGTCCCTGATCTGAGACCACTCCTCCAGCGTGATTTGCCCCACCTCTGAATCTCGTTGGCCCAGGCTATACGTCAGAACGTATTGCACCAGGGCTTGTCAGTGCTGCCACAGTCGCTGCAACATGTGCAGAGTTGAATTCCACCGGGTGGGTAGGCACATCGCATTTTAGCCGGTGAAGTGGCAGGCCCAACGACTTCTGTAGAGATGTAAGTCGCTGAGCTGCGGGATGCGAACGGCGGAAGTGAGCACACAGCGACCGTGCCCTCTGCAGAAGGCCATCTAGTCTGGGATAGTGGGCTAAAAATTGCTGGACAACCAGGTTCAACACGTGAGCCATACAAGGCACGTGTGTGACATTGCCCCGGCGAAGGGCCGCACCCAGGTTTGCAGCATTGTCGCACACGGCCTTCCCTGGTTTCAGGTCCAGTGGAGACAACCATTCATGAAATTGGTTCTCCAGAGCTGACCACAACTCCTCAGCTGTGTGACTCACATTTCCCAGACATTTCAATGTAAAAACCGCCTGATGACGTTGAGCCCTACTGCCAGCATAGTAAGGAGGTGTGCAGGATCCCTTCTGCGCAGTTAGAAAGCTTGTGGCATGACCAGACAGGCTTTGGGTGCAGGTGGAAGACCGAGAGGAGGTTGAGGAGGCAGAAGCAGTGGAGGAACTTTGACATAAAGAGGATTGACGCACAACTCGTGGGGACGGCAAGACTTGGACAGCAGCCCCTCGTCCTGCTGTCACCATAGTTACCCAGTGCCCAGTCAGCGACATGTAACGCCTACTCGTCCAAGTGTCTGTGGTGAAATGCACCCTGTCACACACAGAGTTTCTCAAAGAAGCGGTGATGTTGTGTGCGACATGCTGGTGGAGCGCAGGCACACCTTTCTTTGAGAAGTAGTGCCGACTGGGCATCTGGTACTGGGGCACTGCGACGGACATAAGGTCTCGAAAATCCTCTGTGTCCACCAGGCGGAAAGGCAGCATTTCTGTAGCCAAGAGCTTGCAGATGGTGAAATTCAACCTCTTAGCTTTCTCATGGCTAGGAGGAAATGGTCTTTTACTTGTCCACATCTGAGGGACCAAGGGCTGGCTATTGTGCTTAGACGGGGTTGATAAGGGTGTCCCCGGCAAACTGCCGGTCTGTGAGGAAGATGCAGGCGGACATGTTAGGTTGCCTTGATCCAAAGGTGGTGCTATCGATGTCGGACAGCGCTCAAGACCAGCTGGTGTTACCACCTCCAAAGAAAATGATGACCTGCCAATCACGCTGGCTGTTGCAGGTAAAGAGGTGGCAGGTCTGCGCCCCAAAACAGGTGTGACTGCTGTCCCCCAAGTCACAGAGGATGAAGAGGCCGCGGATGCACAAGATATGGCAGACGGTGGTTGGCCCGGCCGGCTAGGCCGCATTGTAGCACACTGAGCTTCCCACTGCAACTTATGCTTCATGTCCATGTGCCGGTTCATGCATGAAGTACTCAAACTATGTATTTTTTGGCCTCTACTTAGCTTTTGCTGACAAATGTTACAGATAACACGAGTTGGGTCATCTTTATCGATCTGAAAAAATGCCCAGGCTATGCAAGGCTTAGCACCCATGCGACCTGAAGAGCCACCACGACTTGTGGTGAGAGGCAGAGTTGTGTTTGAGGATGCAGTTGTTGACGTGCTTCCAGTACTACGTCTCTGTCCAGGAAGGCGCAACCTGACCTCGTCGTCACTAGCATCTTCCTCCACCTCCTCTGCTGACCTCATCTTTTGGCTGACTGTGGGTTGACAGTAAGTGGGATCTCCGACCTCATCATCATCACCCTGTGCATTATCACACCCGTCGTCCTCAGAGCCAACCTGTTCCTGCCCTGACAAAAAACTAAAGTTGTCGCTCCAATCAGGTATTTGAGTCTTATCATCGTCTTCCTCATTGTCTCCACCAACAGGAGTTACAGTTTGGGAATGAGGGTCTACATTATGGTCAGAACCTTCTGCGTCTGGTCCTGGATCCGACTCATAAAGATTCTGGGCATCAGTGCAGATCATTTCCTCATCTGGATTCACAGAAGCGCTGGAGTCGACCTCTGATTCCCAGGCTATAGTATGAGTAAACAGCTCTGCAGACTCAACCATCTGTTCTACCTCATACTCAGACGGGCAGCTGGAGATTTGGGAGCTGTGAGGAAGCAAGTGCGATTTGGGTGACACCATTGAGGACTGGAGTATTTGTGATGTTGAAGTTGATGTGGAGGAGAGCCCACTTAAAGGAGCACTTGATATCCGTTGAAGCACCTGCTGTTTTTGTGCCTCATCTGGAATTTGTAGCGATTGGCGTGGCCGTAAGAAAGGGATCTTATCACATTGTCCGCTAAAAGAAGTAGACATTTTAGTTTGGCTGGAAGATGGTCTTTCTTCTGCACCTACCCCACGGACACAACCTTTTTTCCCCTTCCCAACACGCCTATTCCCCTTTCCACCAGCAGCAGGCCTTTTTCCACTCATTTTGGTGGTTAACTAATTCACAACTCTGGAGTTGTTTGCACAAAAAAACAATGGATGGTAACCGAGCAGAGCTGAGTGGCCAAACTGTGGTATTAGGCCAAAACTATTCGCTGGGTTAGATGCAGAAAAAAATTATTTTTAATTTGCAACCTGATGGAGGTCAGTATAGATGGACTAATAAACCAAGTCCCACACACCGCTAGAAGCCCAAATATTTTTTCAGAGCTAGATGCAGAAAATTTTTTTATTCAATTTGCAACCTGATGGAGGTCAGTATAGATGGACTAATAGACCAAGTCCCACACACTGCTAGAAGCCCAAATATTTTTTCAGAGCTAGATGCAGAAAAAAATTATTTTTAATTTGCAACCTGATGGAGGTCAGTATAGATGGACTAATAGACCAAGTCCCACACACTGCTAGAAGCCCAAATATTTTTTCAGAGCTAGATGCAGAAAAAAATTATTTTTAATTTGCAACCTGATGGAGGTCAGTATAGATGGACTAATAGACCAAGTCCCACACACCGCTAGAAGCCCAAATATTTTTTCAGAGCTAGATGCAGAAAAAAATTATATTCAATTTGCAACCTACTGGAGGTCAGTATAGAAGGACTAATAGAACAAGTCCCACACACTGCTAGAAGCCCAAATATTTTTTCAGAGCTAAATGAAGAAAAAAATTATTTTTAATTTGCAACCTGATGGAGGTCAGTATAGATGGACTAATAGAACAAGTCCCACACGCTGCTAGAAGCCCAAATATTTTTTCAGAGCTAGATGCAGAAAATTTTTTTATTCAATTTGCAACCTGATGGAGGTCAGTATAGATGGACTAATAGACCAAGTCCCACACACTGCTAGAAGCCCAAATATTTTTTCAGAGCTAGATGCAGAAAAAAATTATTTTTAATTTGCAACCTGATGGAGGTCAGTATAGATGGACTAATAGACCAAGTCCCACACACTGCTAGAAGCCCAAATATTTTTTCAGAGCTAGATGCAGAAAAAAATTATTTTTAATTTGCAACCTGATGGAGGTCAGTATAGATGGACTAATAGACCAAGTCCCACACACCGCTAGAAGCCCAAATATTTTTTCAGAGCTAGATGCAGAAATTTTTTTTATTCAATTTGCAACCTGATGGAGGTCAGTATAGATGGACTAATAGAATGATGCTATGCCCAAAAGATTTTACTTCACTAGGTGCAGTAAAAAAATTGGTATTCTATACACAGGTGGTATATCTTGCAACTCAGATAGGCTACTCCACTGACTAACACACTGCAATAGGCCAAAAAGGATTAGCTTTGCTAGATTCAGCCAAATGCTGTGAAAAAAACTTGCACAGCACTGGCACAGACCTGCCTGGCAAAAACTGATAGGAACTGATGTAACCTAGTCCTGAAAAGGACTCCAATTACAATTAGTCTTTACTCCCACAATCTATCTATTTAAGAGCACAGACCTGCTTGATAAAAGCCGTAGGAAATGCTGTAACCTGGTCCTTAAAAGGACTGCAATCACAACTATTCCCTACTCCCAAGCTATCTGTATATTTGTGCGAAAATTGGCTTGAAATTAACAAGGTATAGCGCACACAGCAACAGCGGTGCCGTCTAACACGCAGCTGCAGCAGTGAGAAAATGGTGGCGACGGGGAAAATGGCTTGGTCTTATAGGGCAAGGACATGTGACATACACTGCCAATCACACATGCCCTTGCTTGTGTGAAAAAAAGCACTTCGCTCCGTGTGTGCGCTGCTGATAGGCTGACAGATTGCACCTCCCCACTGCAAATGCGGGAAAGAGAAAAAAAAATGGAGATCTTCATTGTTCCTGCAGAGATCCATCCCCTTCCCCTCCCCCCGCCCCGCTGTACACTCAAACTGCGTATTAACATTAATTTTCATCATTACTGAGAAAAAATCCAGTTATGATTTTGGTGCACGAACAGTTATCGAACATAACCTCGAACAGCCGAATTTTTCTCAAATTGTTCGTGTTCGCCGACCGGCTCGAACACCGCCCAAAACAGCTCGAATTTGAGATTGGCGAACAGTTCGAGTAGAACAACGCTCATCTCTAATTATATACTATACACATTGTTATATCCCATTTGATGTCTGTACCACAGTATACCGTACATTAATCTGTATATTGGATATGACATTTTTGTACAGGGATATACAGTGTACTCATCACATCTGGACCTGCCTACAGGACCTCACATATTATATATGCAGCAGTATAGTATGTGATGTCCTGCTGGTTCAGGGTTGATCAGTCAGTGCAGGATCCTCTATGCAGATGTCTGTGGTCTCTGCTGGGGCTCATTGTGATTTATTGCAGGACTGTGAATTTTCCTGCAGATCTGGTGACACTGGAGCCGATGACCTGGCACTGACAGCGTGACCTAATCTGCAACAAAGGTCAGACTCCTGCAAAATAAGTCACACTGAGCCCCAGCAGAGTGGCCGCTGACCTGACACTAAGGGATCCCTGTGAACTGATCAAGAGAGGAACAGCGTCCTGCAGCTCCCTCCTCCCTCCAGACATCCTGCCCAGGGCATTTACTATTTACCGCCATCTACTGATGCAGGAGCTCCTCTCCGGCTGGCTGAAGTGAAGCAGCTCCAGGCACCGCTGTGTGACGTCAGTCCTGGAGACGCAGCACACAGCTTGCTGGGGGCGTGTGTGTCTCCCTGATGCGGCCGGCCAGCATCTAATGGTACAGTGCGGTCCCCCTGCCCCTGCCTCTGCAGAAAACATTATAATGAGGGTGATCTGGCCATGGGCCCCCCACGGCGTTTCGGGCCCCGGGCGGTAGCCCAGATCGTCCTCATTATAATCTGCCTATGCATGGAGGAGGCTCTGTTATGTTCTGGGACTGCTTTGCTGCATCTGGCACAGGGTGACTTGAATATGTGCAGGGTACAATGAAATCTCAAGACTATCAAGGGATTCTAGAGAGAAATGTGTTGCCCAGTGTCAGAAAGCTTGGTCTCAGTTGCAAGTCATGGGTCTTGCAACAGGATAATGACTCAAAACACACACCTAAAACACCCAAGAATGGCTAAGAGGAAAATATGGAATTATTCTGAAGTGGTCTTCTTTGAGCCCTGACCTAAATCCTACAGAGCATCTTTGGAAAGAGCTGAAACATGCCTTCTGGAAAAGGCAACCTTCAAACACAAGACAACTGGAGCAGTTTGCTCATGAGGAGTGGGCCAAAATAGCTGTCGAGAGGTGCAGAAGTCTCGTTGACAGTTACAGGAATCGTTTGATTGCAATGATTGCCTCAAAAGGTTGTTCAACAAAATATTAAGTTAAGAGTACCATCATTTCTGTCCAGGCCTATTTCAGGAGTTTAATTTTTTTTTTAATTCTGTGGAAGCGGGTTTGAAAAGCAATGTCTGATTTTCATTTGCTCATTTTCATAGATTTTTAATTAATTGTTACTTTTGTCAGATTCAAGTTATTTCTGTGACCATTGTGGGTTTTTCTTTCAGTAAACGAGGGGTACCAACAATTTTGACAACGTGTGTATCAGACAAAAACAACTTGTAAATGAGATTTGCTCATTGAACTCAATAAGTATGCGAAGAAAAGGACACTAACCATATAGCATCAATTTATCACAAATCCATAGCATAACACTATATAGTAAACTGAATTGGGTCCAATGCCGACATACTGTAAAATACATCTAAATAGACCATACATTTTTCTAAGTAAACTGGTCAAAACCCAAGCAATAAAGTGATAAAGTCAAATTAGGAGATACAAATTTTGGTAAAATAATTAGCATCTCACTGTATCCCTTACAAGAACTCTAAAACCAGGTAAAAAAAATCCATCCCAGGAAGTATTCAGCTAATTACTGATTAAAATAGAGAATTTAGCATCAGGGAATAGAATGTATATTTGAGCTTAAAGACTAGGGAAAATCTGGTGATACATAGGTCAGGTCTGGCGCTGATGAGGTGTTAGACACACATTGTGAATGTAGGTTTACAAGCGCAACATTGACTTCTAGTAAATGTTACAGTCCTTAGACCTCCCAGGTTTTAATTACTGATGTATTGTTTGGCAATTAGTCAGGTTAGTATTGCAAACACAAACATATCTCTCTTTATATAAATTGATAGGATTCTATTGGAAATTAAAAGGAATCAAATACTTTACAATGGGCATTATCATAACAGGTATTATCATTTGTGATTCTAATTCCACTATCTGTACATAATAGCTATGGTAACATAGTCCATCAGTTTTCTATAACCAAAACTGATTTGTTTTGAGACTCCCACATTTTTTTTATTGCAATATTATTATTTAATATTTAAAAGTTTTTGTAATAAACTGTTTCAAATAAATGAGCTTACTAAAGTATATATAGTAGATGGAATTTGACTAGTTTTTCTAACAACTCTCTTACTAATATTATTAAGTTATGCTTTACAGATGTATACATATCTGAGTTATCAGTTGTAGACATGGGTCATGGAGTGTGTTTGTGTAACATACAGAGTGTGTAGAATACACATTTAAGAATACCATCAATGTAGACATACAGTATGTTTTTACATTAGGTGTAAACATGTTGGCAATCACACAACAAAAGGGCAGAACGTTCATTCATCAGATGATTGGATCGTTTATATGCAAAAATCATCATTCTCAGCAGCACATTGCTCAGTGTAAACATATGATTAGCTGACAATAACATGATACTGTATAGGGTCAATATGTTCTAGTAGTGATGACCATTCTGTGTCCATCAAACTTCATCAGCCTGTGTAAAGACGCAGGTAAATACGTGATGAATAACTTGAATAAAGCTGTGCAATCTATGGTCAACAAGCTATAGAGCCGGGGGCATTGAACTTGTTGATACACAGTTGTGGGAAAAGGTTCAAAATTAAAGGGGTTGTCTTTTTGAATTATATTCATTTTTACCATTTAATGTACTGGAAAAAGAGAAAAAAAAATAGGTGCTGTGAAATTGTGAAAAAATACACAATTCCGACAGTTTTTTGGGTTTTGTTTTTACTGTATTAATTGTGTGCTAAAAATGACCTGGCAACCATTCATGAGAAAACTATACTAAATATTTCTCCTGCTATACATAATGTTACCTACAAACGATTAACCATGTTAAATGTCAAACGTTCCCTTAAAGTAATGCCCATTAAGGGCCTTTACACATCTAATGCAAGATAACTGAATTCACACTTGTCTTACTTTCTGGATTATTGTTTTACAACTGCAAAACTATACATGGGAATATACCCAAACATTTTTTGTGTTTTTTGCTCTCCCTTAAAAGGGTTATCCAGTCGTAATACAGTATAAGTCATCAATATCATATTAGTGGAGGTTCGAGATCCAACAACTAAACAAATAAGTTGTATTCATTTTTTTTCAGTTGCTAGTTGTAAAACACAATAAACAGAGCTGCAACTGAGCAACTCGATTCATTGTGTAGTGGCCGCTACTGGGTACTGCAGAACACTCCTATACTCTTGAAGTTGCCAGTGTACATTGAATGAAGCTGTTAAGTTGAGCTCCATTCAAAGTGTTTACACTGAGCCGCTGCTGGAACCTATACCAGCTGATCAGTGGGAGTGCTGTGTGTTAGAAACCCACCAATCTGATATTAGTTGCTTATCCTGAGGATAGATTACTATATATTTTAACTGGACAACACTTTAATTCCATTTTAAAGACAGTTTTTCTAACATTATTTAAATTCTACTCACAAAACAAGAATAAGATGTACCATTGAAGAAGTGTACTCCTTATATACAGATTCCATTAACTTTTGAATGTTTTCTTTAAATATTCTAATAAATGGACCATTTTTAATCATATTTGTGATATAGCGAGTCTTTCATTGACAAAACAATGAATTCATTATTCGAAGATAAAAAATTCAGGTTAGATGAAACATTATTTACATGTCATAGATGCACAGAATATACTAAAAGCAATTAGAATAAAGCACATTATGAGGCTTGGTACTGGGTTCTGACATGGCTTTATGTCTAATCTATTCAGTTAGAAAGGTCATTTAAAGCCCACAGCAACATTCATATCCTATTACCCAAATAATACACTAACTATTCTGTTTTGTTTCTACCTTTCCAGACATTCGATAATCAAACTGGTGGGTTTCTTTAATGAATTTAACAGTCTTTACACCTAGCAGGAAGTCTGAAGTGGCCAGTTGAATCCTGTTTTCTTTATATCTTGCGGTTCACCAGTTTATTTTTTATCACCCAATAAATTAGAGGAGCCAACATATAACACTTGCTTTTTTCACGTCAAGTCAAAGGTGATATGTTGTGTTCAGAATGAGATCTTTTTGTTTTCATAACACTTAAAAAGCAAAAGAAAATACAAATACCTTGGGGAAATAAGTGCACGTACCTATTTATTCCGTAAATACATTATAATGGTAGGTGAAAGTAAGAAAAAGAGCAGTTAGCAAATTTATTGCCAATAAAACTGCTCTGTATGATTTTCTAGTTAAATTAGTGATTTGCACAGTAGTAAGTGTCTATTTAAAGTCTAAAGAGAAAGTTTAGGTAACTGCATGTTGAAAAAAAAAAAAAAAGATCTGGGGAATTTATAAGAAGGCAAGCTTTGCAAAATTTTAATCAAAGCCGAAAACTTTATAGGCAGAACTTTCATTCATTCCACATCTCATTTCCACATAATGAACCGTCAAAGTTATACTCCCTGCTATGCAAAACTCCAGCCTATTCTATGGATTATTGGTCTGCTCTATGATCTTCAAATTAAGATATCCAAACCACATTTACCACATTTTAACTCTAGGTAATTTGCTTTCGAGTCACATCAAACCATGTTGTGTTTATTAGTGTAGGACAAAGAAAGAATACCTAGAGGAAACCTAAATGAACACAAGATAAACAAGCAAGCTCCGTCTTAGTCAGATTCCCCTTTGTACCAATAAAGTACATCTTTAATTCATAACGTCTGTCTGAACGGTTTGTTTGTCTATTTACTGTACTGTATTCATTAAAGGAGATATCTAGCTGTGAGCTAAAATGATATGTAAGTCAAGATTTAAGGCAAGTTTCACACATATATGAAACACTGATTCTTTGCTCAGTTCGGGAGACGAGGGAGTCAGGCCGGATCTTTTGATCCGTACTTGGTCCATTTTTCACAGATGTGTGGAACTAGTCTTAAGTTCATGCCTACCTACTATTTTATTTTCTTCCATTCTTGTTTGACTACATCTTAACTTTACTTTACTAGGGAAGAGCTGTGATCTATTAGCACAACCTTTATACAGTGCCTATAGGTAGTGTTGTCAACTTTATCTTTTTTAATAAATGTGATAGGGATATGATTTTGTAGCACTTGCTAAAGTATAAGTGTAGCACCCTGAGGATTCGGCTGCTACAGGGGTATTGCACCTCAAGCCAGAGGTGTGATATTCCACTCCCGGGTAAGGATGGAGTGTGGAACTGAGCTCAGATAGCTGCATACACTACATACATCCCATTTCCGGGGGACAGATCGACGGTACTCCCACCAAGATATGTGCAGGTACGATAGTGTCTGTCCCTGGCTGGAGTGGGAGGGGGTTGGAACATCCCAGTAGTGTAGGGGCAGATAGGGGGAGCAGTCTGGGTAATGCTAGGAGATCATTGGGTGCTGGTCACCTGAGCTCACACATAGAGGGAGTATATAAGGTGGGCACCATCTGAGATCAGGGTCAGTCAGTCAGTCTTTTGTAGAGTCAGAGGAGCAGAGCAGAGAAGCTCAGCCAGAAGGGCTGACAGGGAGTTGTGGTTCCGGCTGGGCCCAGCTCCAAGGCCAAGAGAGAGAGAGGAGTCAGAAGGACCCAGAGAGAAGGAGAAGGAACCCCAAGACCCCAGAATACAAGCAACAGGGTGAAGGGTTGGCACCCAGGGTACCGGATCCCAAGCTGGCAGAGAGAAAAGCACACCTTAGCCAGAGACCGGAGGTCGTGGGCAGGATCTGCCATGACCCTCACCAAATCCACCAGGAAGGCAGACCAAGTATAGGGTCAGGGAACCCAGAAGAGGTGTACCCACCAAGAGACCCGAGGGAGCCGGACATAGGTGGATCCCTGGTGAGAACGGCCAGAAGAGAGGGAAAGTCAGACAGGAGCTCAGGACCACGCTCCAGAATTACTTGGGGGTTGGCCGAGTCCAGGACCTGGTGGACGCAGCACGGCTCGGGTGGTCGCTTCAGGCCAGAGTGACCATAAGAACACCCGTAAGTAAAAACCCCTGAACTGCACAGCCCGACTCTGAGTCTTCTTGCTGATTCATCCTGCACCTTCACAACCACCATCCTCTACACCTGACCCCCTGAGGCTACACCCCTCCCGTTGGGGGTTATACTACCAGAAGCTGCACACACACCACCAGCCTCAGCGGACCCTGCTGCAGCGGCGGCCGTATTGACCGCAAATCAACGGGTGGCGTAGTCGACACTAAAGAACATCCAGCAACATCTGTAGGACTGCCACACACTGAGCTTGACACCCTGGGCACGGACCGGGTCACCGCCACTCGGAGACTACAACCCCCATCTGATCCGGCTCCGGGTATCCCCCAAACAACACTGGCCCAGGGGGCGCGTCATAAGCATGGCGGGCATACCCCCTGCATTGGTTAGTGCGGCTTTCCTCACAGACTGGAAATCTCTCTGCTTTTAAAATGGCAGTTAAAGGAGTAGCAAATGACCAGACGTGTCCATCAACTATTTCCAAATTAACCCTCCGTCAGGCGCAGCTGATCTGAGAGGCACAGCTCAATTAGTTTTGTTTCTCTCTCCTCTCCAAATTATCAGAAAATCTCCACTTCCCAGTTATTTCCTGTCTTTGCTCTTTGAAATCCAATCTCATAGTGGTATAGTAGACCTTCTGGAGAGCAGATCTGACCTTTGTGGCTTCTCAGGATCACGGCACCTGAACTTGTCTCATATTTTAAGGTTAGTATTTTCTCTTTTTATTCATCACAATTGTTTATTTAGCTTGTTTTATAAAAGAATAATGCAAAGTTTGTGGAAATAAGTAGAGTTTTCTTAAATAAAAGAGGGTGGCCTTTAAGGCACAATGTTTAGCAATAGTTATGTTACTGAAGGCTATTTTGCAGTAGTTGAGAAATTTGGTATTTTTGGTTTTAATATGTTTGTGGTTATTACATTTTTATTTTTTGGCATCTGATTTTGTATACTCTCTTTTAATACATGCATATAAAGGTCACTGATTACTTTTAGAGTCTTGAATTTGAGATAATTAGATATTATAGGTAGTTTTATAACCTGTGCCTGTCAGGTGCAATGTGCATGAACTCGGGAGTGCTAGAGGTGCGCCTGACGGAGGGTTAAAAACAGCCTTCCCATTGAAGGTGACTGATAGACAGATCTGATTTGCATCTCCAACAACTGCCATTTTGGGAACCGGACTGATGTGCGTTCAGTGAAGATTTTAAATATACATAATGGATGCAAAAAGTCTATACAACCTCGGTTAAAATGCCAGGTTTTTGTCATATAGAAAATCGTACCAGAAGAATAATTTCAGAATGTTTTCAACATTTAATGTCACCCATAATCTGTACAATTCAATAGAAAAATATACTAAAATTGTTTCCGATGTAAAAAGAAAATTAACAAAAATAATTTGGTTGCATATACATGCACACCCTTAAGCTAATAGTTTGTTGAAGCGCTTTATGAATTTATGACAGTATTCAGTCTTTTTTGGTAGGAGTCTATCAGCATGGCACATCTAAAATTGGTAATCTTTGCACATTCTTTCTTGCAGTAGCACTCCAAGTCTGTCAGATTGTAAGGGCATCTCCTGTTCACAACCCTCTTCAAGTCAGTCAACCAACAGATTTCTGATTGGATTCAATTCTATGCCATTCCAAAACTTTGATTTTCTTCCTGTGATGTTATTATATAGATTTTTACATATACATAGGGTCCTTGTCATGCTAAAAGGTGAAACTACTTTTCATCTCCAGCTTTTTAGCAGAGGCTTGAAGGTTTTCATGCAAAACTGAATGATATTTGGAACTGTTCAGAATTTCCTTCACCTTGATAAAAGGCCTAATTTCAGCTGGAAAAAAATAGCCTCAAAGCATAAAGCTACCTACACCATGCTTCATTGTGGGTAAGGTATACCATTGGTGATGTGCAGTGTTAGCTTTGCTTCAAACATACCTTTTGGAATTATGACCAAAGAGTTCAACCTTGATCTTATCAGACCTTAACACATTTTCCAAATGCTTTTGTCAGACTTAATATAGGTTTTGGCAAAAACAAAGCCAGGCTTGGATGTTTTTCTTTGTAACAAAAAGGCTTCCATCTAACCACCTTACACCATTGGCCAGATATATGAAGAATGTGGGAGATTGATGTCACTTGAATTACACAACTAGTCCTTGCCAGAAATTCCTGCAGCATTTTAATGTAACTGTAAACCTCTTGGCAGTCTTCTGGACTAATTTTCTTGTCTTTTCCTCAATTTTCGAGGGACATCCATTTCTAGATAATGTCATTACTGTGTCAAATATAAGCCTTTTCTTGGAAATTTTTGTACTCTTCTCCTGACTAATAACTTCCAACAATGAGATGCCTTTGCTGTGCTGTAAGCTGTTTACAGACCATGGCTTTTGCAGCAAAGTGCAGCTAAGAAATTGTCAAGAAAATAAATCCTACTAGTAATACTATACTGTACATGAGGTCATCTGTATCACTTTAAATAATGGCAGCTGTGCACTAACTATTATTTAACATGAGTTTAAATGTGATTGACTACTTCTGAACACAACCATATCCCCATTTATAAGAGTGTGCACACTTATACAACTGCATTATTTTAGTTTAGTTATTTTTATTTTCCTCTTAATAATGTCTTTCAAAAGGATTTGTACAGATTATGCATGACATTAAAACTGGAGAAAGTTTTGAAATTATTTTTCTTGGCAAGATTTCTCTAAATGACAAAAAACCTAACATTGTAATAGTGGTGTATAGACTTTTTATAACCACTGTATTTATAAATGTAATTGAAAACTGCAAGCATTTTCAGTGCTGGCTTCAAGCTAGTCAGATTATTGCATTCAATTATGTTTCTACTGATGTGATATTAGAGATGAGCGAGTCAAAATAGGGCATCCAGACTGCTCCTTCATATTCTCACAGTGGCCGGCTGCATTATAGCACATTGCTGGAGACAGACCTCACCCCCATCAAAGACAGAGCTTTTATGATGTAAACATGATATTTGATGGATGGAGCTTTTCTGAGTAGTAAAATGGATTTTTTTACACTATTTGGGAATCTTAGGACTGTTTATGTTCCCAGCAAGATATTCATCATTGCCTTTGTGCTTTTTTTTGTCTAGTTTTGTGTGTTTTGTACATTTTTTGCTTTCTTCCAATTCATTATTTTAATTTTAGCCTTCTTTTAGTTTATTTTATATAACAGTTTAAGATGAGAAGAAACCCCAGCAATTAATACCACCAGAGGAAAAAGTAAAGTGACTTACAGAAAAACACATAAAAATAATCAAAGCATTCGTTTTTCTCCCACTTTTTCCTCTTTATCCGTTGTATTTATCTTGTTTTGTATAAGTATTGTTGCTTAAACATTGTAAATCTACTCTACATTTCAAGAGTATACTTCTTTTTCCTTTTTAATATGACAAAATATGTCCTAGTTGCTTTGAATCTAAACCAATGATTAATGATTGTTCTGAATATATTATTCAATAATTGTTTAAATTCTTTGAATGTTATTTCTGTTTTACCTTACATTTAAAAATCAAATAAAAACACCATTATAAAAAGGTGAGCAAATCAAATCAATGTGAATCAAATAATTTGGGATTCGCTGTCAGTGAATTCGAACAATTTAAAACTTGCTTTGTGCGAAGTATCAAAAATGAAGATTGCGTGAACCATAGAAGCCTCGGTTGGCCTCAGTCATGGCTGGGTGTGCTTAATCATAATGCCTTGCAGCTGTCACATCACATGGCTTAGCATAGCCAAAAAGAAGCAGAATAAAAGTAGAAGCAGGAAATACAGAAGCAGCCATTTTCTGGTGAATCTGAATAATTAAAGGATGTCACAGCTTAACGAAAGATATAGAGAAAGAAGTCAATAAAACATTAAAGTAATGCTAAGACTGCGTTGACATGTTATAGGTACTTCACATTTTTTTGTTTCTACTACAATTGTGGGAAAAGATGCAATGTGGGTGCAATAGGTGAACACAACATAAAGATTACATGTGTGACAGTGCATCAGTAAAGAAGTTAAGTGTGTGAGGAAAAGAGAATAGTGTTATAAATGTTTTTCAGTGCAGTTGTAAACTTTGGAGTACTTTCAATTCACAGAAAATTGTTCAGTCATAAATCCAGTTTCATGTTAAAATTTTGAGAATTTGAATTTTAAAGGAGTTGCTCATCTGTACCCAACATAATTAGACACAGCCCTAAATTTCATATGATTGCTTTAAAAGTCCAACACCACTTATATTTCATAAGTAGTGTTGAGCATTCCGATACTGTAATATCGGGTATCGACCGATATTCGCGGTATCGGAGTTCCGATACTGAGTTCCGATACTTTTAGAATATCGAATACCGGAATCGGAAGTTCCCATAATGCCTGCGCTCTGCAGTGTCTCTGAAGGATGACAAGCTGTATGGCAGCGCTCAGCTGCGATCCAGCCTGTCATCAGAATGCCATCCCAGCGTGAGAGAATTCTCCTGATTGTTTAAAAGCCGGCGGGCGGTAAAAAGCCGGCAGCTTTTAAACAATCACACAGCCCCATACTGCTTCCCCGCAGCCTCCCATCCCGATCCGCCGCTCCCCCGCCACCTCCCATCCTGATCGTAAATTAGGACCGGGCGGGGAGCGCAGCATCAAGGAGTGGGGAGCGAAGGACCCGGGCGGGGAAGCCGGCAGTGAAAAGACTTTACCGCGGGCTTTCCCGTTCTGTGCTGCGCTCTCCCGCCGGTTATTTCAAATGAACAGCTGAGGTATCAGCTGATGCTGATCAGCTGTTCATTTGAAGTAGGCGCGGTGCCCTCAGAGGGTCCATGTGAGTTCATGCTTGACTGCATGAACTCACATGAACTTTCCCATGGCCGCACAGGTCAGCCACACCTCCCAGACCAACCCATCAATCCAGGAAGACGAGAATCCCATACCATTCCCGTCTTCCTGGATCATGGCTGAGCACCTTGGGTGGTGCAAGAGGATGGACCTGAATGTCCCGGTCATGATTGGTGCGTGCGCGGTGTCTGTGGGTGTTTGTGGGTGTTTGCGGGTGTCTGTGGGTGTTTACGGGTGTTTGCACGGTGTCTGTGGGTGTTAGCGGGTGTCTGTGGGTGTTAGCGTGTGTCTGCGGGTGTTAGCGTGTGTCTGCGGGTGTCTGCGTGCAGGCAGACATAGGCCGATGTGACACTACTACTCCCATTGGTCTATGTCTGTCCCCCGTCCACTCGTGCCAGCAGGATCAGCTCGATGGAAGCAGTAGTTCCCATCAGCCTGATCCTGCTATTTAAACTACCCCATATGTTACTTTTGCCCCTATACACATGTTTTATTCTTTTAGGCCCCCATATTTTTTGGGGGGTTTTTGGTCCCCAATAAATTTTAAATACATTTCATTGGTGGCCAGTGGTTACCTAAAATAAATTAGTTTATACATTACCTGTCCCCGCCGATCGCCACCTAAAATAAAGTAAAAAATAAAAAAATACACCTATACTCACCTAGACACCTAATTCTCCGAAGCCATCGATCTCCTGTAATAAAATATAAAATAATAAACCACAGCCTTATCCTTACCCCTCCGTAGTAGTCCACGAGTGTCCCACGATGATCTCCAGTTTAGACCAGCCACATAAAATGTGACCGCTCTAAACCGCTGCCGCCGCTAGAATGACAGGGCCGTAAAGCAGCCCCGTCATTGCATAAGCGGGTTCGCCAGAGTTCATGCAGCGCTGCTCCGGTTAGCTCCTTTACGGCCCTGCTGTACTGTGAGAAATTCCCATGGTACAGCAGGGCCGTAAAGGAGGTCACCGGAGCAGCACTGCCTGAATGCACTCCTGTGACCTCAGTCAGGGCTCACGCTGCCGGGAGCGGACGTGTTCCCGGCAGTGTGAGCTTACAGCAGCCATGCACAGCTGTCATCATCTCCAGATGTAACAGCTGTGCATGGGAGATCAGCGCAGGAATATGGACAGGTAACTATTTTTTTTTTAGTAAACTAAGAATTAAATAAAATGGTGTGTTTTATTTCAAATAAATTATTTTTTTCTGGGTGTAGTGTGTGATTTTTCTTTTTAACACTTTGTAGGTTAGTAATGGGGGTGTCTTATAGACGCCCATCATTACTAACCTGGGCTTCATGGCAGCTGGCGCTGACATGAACCCCACCACTATTACCCCCTGCCACCGCACCAGGGCAGCGTGGAAGAGCGAGGCTAAGTGCCAGAATTGGCACATCCTATGAATGCGCCAAATCTGGGGCGGCTGAGGTCAGCTGTTTCTAGCCTGGGAGGGGGCCAATATTCATGGCACCCTTCCTGGGCTATTAATATCAGCCGCCAGCTGTCTGCCTAGCCTTTGCTAGCTATTAAAATAGGGGGGACCCCATGTCATTTTTTGGGGGGTCCCCCATTTTAATAGCTAGTAAAGGCTAGGTATTCAGCTGGGGGCTGAAATTATTTTTTAATTAATTTTTCCCAAAAATTTTGACGTGGGCTTCGCCATATTTTTGTATGCCAGCCAGGTACAGCATCCAGGAATGGGCTGCCCCCAACTCCCAGCTGCCTATTTGTACCTCGCCGGACGCAACAATATACCTCAGATGTTCATTTGAGATAACCGGCGGGAGAGAGCAGCACAGAACGGGAAAGCCCGCAGTGAAGTCTTTTCCCTGCCGGCTTCCCCGCCCGGGTCCTTCGCTCCCCACTCCTTAGTGCAGCACTCCCCGCCCGGTCCTAACTTATGATCGGGATGGAAGTTGGCGGGGGGAGCGGCGGATCGGGATGAGAGGCTGCGGGGAAGCAGTATGGGGCTGTGTGATTGTTTAAAAGCCGGCGGTTTTTTACCACCCGCCGGCTATTTACCGCCCGCTGGCTTTTAAACAATCAGGAGAATTCTCTCACGCTGGGATTTCATTCCGATATTAGTGTCCCATTGACTTGCATTGGTTTCCGTTATCGTAATCGGCGATATCCGATATTTTTTGGGTATCGGTCCGATCCAATCCGATATTTCCCGATATCGGAAGGTATCGCTCAACACTATTCATAAGTCTAAACATTTTTTTTGTATTTGTGCCTAAATTTCTACCCATGAACATAGGAAAGTTAATGCCCATGGAAAGAAATGCCAAATATTACAGAATAAATTAATTTGCTATTTAATTATATAAAAATCATTAAATATTATTGTGTAATATTCTTCTTATTTACAACATATCACTTTTCATTGTAATAAATACCTTTGGATTGTAGAGGAATACAACATAAAAAATAAATGAGAAATGAACAACCAAAGTGCTTGTAATGTTCAGACCAAATTAGTTTGTTGCCTGGATAACTAGTAGATATGAAACACCTTCTCAAGGTTCAGTTGTTGGACATGTATTTTTCTTTTGCTGCGCTTGATATTGAATAGTTTTTTACCAGCAAATTTCACATTTCATGAAACTAGAGTTGCTTGTAAACATATAATACTTAACCAGAGTAAATGTCCAATGTGGCTTAAAATGTGACCTAAATAATCCATACTAAAATAGATAGGGCTACACGTGCATCATTTGTAATTAATTTTGTCCTTAAGAAATATCATAGACAATATTTTAAAGTTTATAATGTTCTAGTTGGTTTTATTTTAACTCCTTCAGCCCCAAGCCTGTTTTCACCTTCCTGAACAGGACAAATTTTACAATTCTGACAGGTGTCATTTTATGTGGTAATAACTCTGGAGCGCTTCCACCTATCCCTTTGATTCTGGATTTTTTTTTTCATGGCACATTGTATTTCATGTTAGTGATAAATTTTGGTTGATATGATTTGCATTTATTTATGAAAAGATTGAAAATTTGACAAAAAATGTGAACATTTTGCAATTTTCTAACTTTTAATTTTACCCCGAAACACAGTGTCTGCAAATTGGGTTTCTGGTTTGGCTTTTATCCTAAGTCATATTGCAAGGCTCAATAAAGGGTCGATATTGACTTGTAGTCTTGGTACATCCAATAAGTTGCTTTAAGGTTCAAGTTCAGGAGAGACAATTTGCATATTTAATTTCCCAGAGGAGCATGCAAGGCATTTAAGTCTTCTCATGCTGGTATGCCAGACCTGGCTTGTCACTCTCCACAAGAAGAAACCTTACCCTTAAATCCCAGTCTTAGCCTCTAACCTAGCCAAATCAGATCTCATATTTTGTATTGGCAAGAGGCAATAGCCCAAAACACCGTGCCTGCAAATTGGGATTCTGGTTTGGCTTTTATCCTAAGTCATATTGCAAGGCTTGTTAAAGGGTCAATATTGACTTGTAGGATTCCTACTTCCAATAGGTGGCACTATAGTTCAAGTCTTCTTCTCTGAAGAGACAATTATCATATTAAATGCCCTAAAAACAAATAGTTCTACCACACAAAATAGATAATAAATAAAGATGGGCGAACCCGAATGGTAAAGTTCGGGGTCCATACCGGACACCTAGTGTCCAGGCATGGACCCCGAAATGGACTACTCCCGTAAGCCCATGTTACTGTTCAAGTTCGGCAGCCCAAATAAAGCTTGTTGAAAGGCAGCAGTGCAGCCAATCAATGAGCTTTCCTGTGTGGGCACTTCAGGCTCAATCACAGCCATGCAAAGTATTAACATATCTGTGATTGGCCGACACAGTGTATAATAAAAAATAATAATAACAATAACAAAAAGATGTGCGGTCCCCTCTATTCCTGATAACCAGTGCAGGTAAAGCTGAAAGCTGCAGGCTGCAGCCTCCATCTGTCAGCTTTATCTTGGCTGGTTATCAAAAATAGAGGGGTCTCACTCTATTTTTTTTAAATTATTTAAATAAATAATTAATTAAAAAACATGGGGTACCCCCATTATTCATAACCAGCCAAGCTAAAGAGGACAGCTTGGGGCTGGTATTCTCAGACTGGGAAGGGGTCATGGATATTGGCCCTCCCCTGCCTAAAAATAGCAGCCGCCAACCGCACCAGAAAAGGCACATCCATTAGATTAGAACTTCTCACTCAGCGAGCGGTGCGGTAAGTGAGGTCACCGAGTTTCATCAGCTGATGAACTCCGGTGAACTTTCTCACGGCAGCTCAGTGCTACACACTGCAGGAGAAATTATGCTCCTTTGTCAGTGTGAGCCGGCTGTCATGGAGAGCAGTCACATCAGTGACTACTTATGTGACTGCTCTACAAGTCATCTGGATCATCATGGGACAGTATAGATTATCTTCACGGCGGACAGGTGAGTATTATAGTGGTTTATTATTTTTTCTTTTACAAGTAACAAGACCATCGATGATTATGCATTAAGGTGAGAAGTATGTTTTTTGTTTTTTTTTTCTCTTTTACAGGGGACAAGGGCATTGGGTATTAGATGTTAAGATTAGTATAAATCTTTTTTATTTTTATTTCAATATTTATTTATTTCAGTTTTTTTTCTTTACTTGGAGCACAGGTGCTGGCTGATGAATACTCCCATCAGTGGCACCTGCTGTCGCTGTTATCAGTGACAGCAGGCACAGGCTGATGAGAGTAGTACTCTCTCATCAGCCGATGCCTGTGACCAGCGGTAAGCTTTTTACCACCGTTCATCGCTGCGGGCTCCCGCTGTCATCTGACAGAGTGGGAACCACAGCGCTCTGATTGTCGATAATGATCTTACCGTCGATCAGAGCCCGTGTTTCCCATGCAGATGACAGCATGAGAAACCACAGATGCTCGGGCCCCCCATTCACATGAATGAGGTCCAGACCCTAGTACCGTTCTGGTACCCGAAACAAACTTTTTTAAGATGTTTTGATGAACCCAAACCTCACCGAGTTCGCCCATCAGTAGGCATCATCTTATCAGAATATCAGGAAAATTTGCACTTATGTTGGCAATTATCCTAAACTTAAGATCAAGCAGATCCTTTTGCAGATGCAGCAGAAGAAAATGAAGGTTATTGTACGAATATCATTATCTCCTTACCTCAATATTAAGTAAAAAAAAACACAAACATGCAAATTTATGCAAGTTAACTCTGTAACCTGGAGGCTTTTTTTGTAAGAGAAATTGCAGCTTTACATCATGAGAAAATAAAATGTATCATTAAGGAAAAACTTCGGTCTGTTATTGATGCAAGACAAAGCAATACACAATTTAAAATCCTAAAGTCATGTAAAAAAATTGCTAAGCTTTGTTTAATTATAGCGTTAGTCTGCGGCCATGTAGTACTGACCTTTAACAAGAAATAAATAAAAGCATTTATATTGATAAATTCTTTAAACAGCAGTGTTGTAAATATTAATGAAGTGGACGTCAAGCATGTTGGCTTTTGAAAGTAAATCCACAAAAAATGTGGTTAGCAGAAAAAATGTAATATGTTAAATGTCGATATCGCAATATTCTTCTTAAAGAGCATGGGGTAGGTCAGTGTTATCTGGGCTTAAGTATGATTTAAGTTAAAACAAGCGAAAACAGATTTCATTTGAACTAATTACAGTGTTTTCTTATGTTACTTTGATGAAATGGATTGCATTTTTACCTAACCCCATAAATTATTTCCGTGTTTATAATCTTTTTAGAAATATATTACTGGCCAGGAAATGAAAAACATTATATGCATTCCCTATATATACCTGGCATAATTCCTTCTACAGTGAAAATCCATTTGAAAACTAGATTTCATATACCAGAGATTACTTCATATTTAAGATCTTTATTTTATTTTTTTTTGCAAAAGGGTAGCAGACTAAAATCTGACCATTTCTTTATTTTAAACTGTATCTGCTTCAAAGCTTGCAAAATCTGATTTAGTCCAAACACATCTGTCATACCATAATCACTAGTTCAGAGAAGTTTCTATTTTTACAAACAATGTCTAGAAGAATAAACAGTCTAAATGAATCAAATGTTTTTTTGTTTAGTTCTTTTTTATTTTATTTTTTCAAAATAGCTTTATTGATTGTCATCTGTAGTTCATATATGTGTTGACACTTCTAGCTGCTGTGTATAAAAGTCTTAACAAAGTGTGGAGACAATAAATATCAATGTAGATCTTCACAAATAGGTGGTTGGATTCACATAGCCTATATGCATTTACAGTCACAACACACAGACCTGCTATAGCTGTACCAAACTAACTAACAATAGTGATTTAACCTGCGTTTAGTAGAACTGTTGAGGGTTCAGCTGTAGCATCAGCAATGTGAATTTTAACCACCTGCAGGCCTTAAGTGAGCGTGCTTAAATAATGACAATTATGAATACAAAAATTGTGTGTTAATAAGAATTGGCAACACAATATTCTGTCAGTCTTGTACATCCCCAAAAAATGAAAATATAATATACCCATCAATAAATATTATAATGAAAAAAAAAAAGTACACATATTTGGTATTGCCGCTTCTGGAACGACCTGACCTTTAAAACTGTCCCACTAGTTAACCCCTTTAGTGAATACAGTAAAAAAATAAAATAAAAAACGAAGCAAAAAACAATGCTTTATCATCATACCGCCAAACAAAAAATGGAATAAAACGCGATCAAAAAAACAAATGTAAATAAAAATGGTGCCGCTCAAAACGTCATCTTGCCCAGCAAAAAACAAGCCACCCTACAGCTCCATCAGCCAAAAAATAAAAAAGTTATAGATCTTTGAATTTAGCAATGCAAAAAAATTTTTTTTCTATAAAATAGTTTTTATTGTGTAAAAGCATAAAAAAAATATAAATGTAGTACCGCAGTAAACGTACTGACCCGAAGAATAACGCTGCCTTATCAATTTTACCACATACGGAATGGCATAAAAAAAAAAAAATCCTGAATTGTTGCTTTTTGTTTTTTCTGCCTCACAAAAATCGGAATAGAAAGCGATCAAAAAATGTCACGTGCTTGAAAATGGTACCAATAAAACATCAACTTGTCCCGCAAAAAACAAGCTGTCACATGACGCTGTCGGCCAAAATATAGAAAAATTATAGTTCTCAAAATATGCGGATGCAAAAACTAGTCTTTGCAAAAAAATGCGTCTTCAGTGTGTGACAGCTGTCAATCATAAAAACCCGATTTGAATCTGGTATCATGTAATCGCAGCGACCCGAAGAATAAAGTCATCTAATCAATTATGCTGCATGAGGAACGGCGTAAAAAATAAACTCTAGGGTTAGGGTTATGCTACGGTTAGGGTTGTGCTACGGTTAGGGTTAGGGTTGTGCTAGGGTTAGGGCTGTGCTAGGGTTAGGGCTGTGCTAGGATTAGGGATGTGCTAGGATTAGGGATGTGCTAGGGTTAGGGCTGTGCTAGGGTTAGGGCTGTGCTAGGGTTAGGGTTGTGCTAGGGTTAGGATTGTGCTAGGGTTGGAATTTAAAAAAAAAAAAAAAAAAGATCACGATATGGTGAATAGTGTTGAACGCAAGTGCTCGGTACTTGAGTTTGCATTGGGTGTTTGGGTATGCACTGAGTATCACGGATGCTCGAGTGACATGCTCGAGTCTCTGCCCAATATGCTTCGCGGCCAAAAAAACATCAAGGGGATTGCCTGCCATGCACGAGTTATCCCGCATGTTTTTTTTTTGGTGTCTAGTAACTGTGAAACATGCGGGGCAGGGACTCGAGCATGTCACTCGAGCACTCACGATACATGGTGCATACCTGAGTACCAGATGCAAACTCAAGTAGCGAGCACTTGCGCTCAAGACTGACAACTTATTCAATATGATGACCTAATGTTATCAATTTCTGTGTCATACCTCTAGGTTCAAAATGTTCACTATACCCCTTGATAAAATGCTTGAGGGGTGTAATTTCCAAAATGGGGTAACTTGTGGGGGGTTTCCACTATTTAGGCACATCAGGGGCTCTCCAAACGCGACATGGCGTCCGCTCTCAATACCAGCCAATTTTGCGTTCAAAAAGTCACACAGTGCTCCTTCCCTTCTGAACCATGCCATGCGCCCAAACAATGGTTTTCTTCCACATATGGGGTATCAGCTTACTCAGGAGAAATGGCACAACAAATGGTATGGTGCAATTTCTCCCGTTACCCTTATGAAAATGTAAATTGGGGGCTGAAAAACATTTTTGTGGGAAAAATGTGAAAATTTTATTTTTATGGCTCAATGAGATAAACTTCTGTGAAACACCTGGGGGTTCAAGGTGCTCACCACCACCTAGCTAAGTTCCCTGAGGGGTCTAGTTTCCAAAATGGTGTCACTTGTGGGGGGTTTCCACTGTTTAGGCACATCAGGGGCTCCCCAAACACAACATGGTGTCCGCTAATTATTCAAGCAAATTTTACATTCAAAAAGTCAAATGGCGCTCCTTCCCTTCCAAACCTTGCCATGCGCCCAAACAGGGGTTTTTCCCCACATATGGGTTATCTGCATGCTCAGGGGAAATTGCACAACAAATTTTGGGGTCCATTTTTTCCTGCTACCCTTGCGAAAATAAAAAAAATTGAGTCTAAAGTAACATTTTTGTGATAAAAGTTAAATGTTAATTTTTTTCTTCCACATTTCAAAAATTCCTGTGAAGTACCTGAAGGGTTAATAAACTTCTTGAAAGTTGTTTTGAGCACCTTGAGGGGTGCAGTTTTTAGAATGGTGTCACTTTTGGGTATTTTCTGTTATAAAGGCCCTTCAAAGTCACGTCAAATGTGATGTGGTCTCTAAAAAATGGTTTTGTAAATTTTGTTGTAAAAATGAGAAATCGCTGGTCAACTTTTAACCCTTTTAGCTCCCTAATAAAAAAACTTTGGGTTCCAAAATTGTGCTGATGTAAAGTAGACATGTGGTAAATGTTATTTATTAACTATTTTGTGTAACATATCTCTCTGATTTAAGGGCATAAAAATAAAAAAAATTAAAATTGCGAAATTTTCAATATTTTCGCCAATTTTCCAATTTTTTCACAAATAAACGCAAGTGATATTGAAGAAATGTTACCATTATTATGAAGTACAATATGTCATGGCAAAACAGTCTCAGAATCAGCAGGATCCGTTGAAGCGTTCCAGAGTTATTACCTCATAAAGTGACAATGGTCAGAATTGTAATAATTGGCCAGGTCATTAACGTTCAAACCACCCTCGGGGGTAAAGGGGTTACAGAATGCCTTTCATGAAGATTTTTTTGTTAATAAATCTGTGTATATTTTTCTGTAATATAGTGTTCATGTGTTAATATACTCAACTACAGCTAGGTAGGTAGAAGGTTCTTCAGGATCCAGCGCTGTTCTGCTCCTCTTCTCAGTGACGCCACCACCTCTGTAGACTATCCGGCTCATTCTATGCTCTATGTGTGAGCTACAAGTCTCTTTTACAATGAAAGTCTATGAAGCTTTGTTCTGATAATCCATAGATTTATTATTATTATTTATTCATTCCATGGCCCTTTACTTATATTATAAAAGCCACTTCCGGATTAAACAGAGCAGTGTGACCGGGAGAGTTTGAAGAGTAGTGATGTCACCAAAAAAAGGAGCAGAATGGTGCTGGATCCCAGAGAAAGTTCTACACACACAAATTAATTAAAAAAACATTCTTTAAGGATATAAACTCTATGTCACTGAAGTATCTATTGCTATAGTTAGATAGAATTCAAAGCAAAGCAAAGGCATTGGGATGAGATGTCCCCTACTTTGCCCAGAAATGCAAGGGCAATATGAGAAATATAGGGTGTTGAAATTTACATGAGACTCCATTCGGAGAATCAAATTGAGGGGGAAAATGGCAGACAGCCTGCTTATGACAAATTATCCGACACAGCTATAGACAAAGGTATACACAGTGACTTTGACACTTTTAGGCTATACTGCAATATACAAGAAAAAAAATGTTGGATTGTTTTTATACTTCGGTTCTCTACTAGTTGTTAATGGTAACCCTGCCTTTGCCTTTTTGTTTTAATTTGATATGAAGAATTATATAAAATAATATTTGTAATTGGAAATCTAAAACACTTGTGAAAAATCAAGCTAACAGCTATGCTGTAGCGATAGTATCATTTAATGAAACTTCCATGCTTCTTTCAGCTTTTGTGGTATTTCTCCTTCAGCACCTGCATGTGTAAATAGCCAAGATGGAAAAATTCAAACAATGTTCCTGCCAATAAGCTGAATATAATCACTTGCTCATGCCATTGTATCATCACACAGTTTAATGTAAATAACTTTCTTTCTTTAAGGTCAAACTTGACCTTGATGATATATAAATGTTTTCATTTTGTACAAATAAATGATTAGATTGCACTTCTGAGTAATTCTAGTATTAATGTAAAAACCATGGAGAACTATTGGTTTAAAAAGAAAAATGTAAACTAGGCATAGAAATGTAATAGTACAAAATGGCTATTAATTAGGAAAAAATGTTTCAATTAAATTGCTAATATACATTTGTATAGCCTGGTAAATGATTATTCTAGTAAAGTGGATGAACAGTATTGTGAAATTGTGTCCCTATATCTTAGATTTACTATAGTTAGGTTACACTTGCTGACATAAGTAGTAATAAGTAGAAAAAAGTCAAGGGACTGCAAAGAGGCGACAGCTGGATCTAGTGGATACCAGAATTATTGAAGAAGCATATGACAGGTAGCACCTCTAGTGAGGACTTGCCATGTCCTTTTAAGACATCTCACCCATCTTTGGTCCATATCTGGTACTCAACTCTTACCTGTACATCCAAGTAACTGCTAGCATGCGGCAGTGAGTACACCCTGAAACACCATGTCAGCAGGCAGGCCAAACCAGTTGCATGTAGCCATTGGTTTGAGGCCCTGAGAGACTTTATGGGTTTGTCTACATGTGCATGTGAAGGCTGGATAAGGCAGAAAAGCAATTCCCAGCAAAGTGTTATGGAGCGCTGAGAGGGTGAAGTGAGGCACATATAGGACACTACTGGCCATCCATTACATCCTGACCTATGTCCAGTCATTTTGACTAGGTCTTGCTCCTGGGACTTGATAGGCACAGACAGAGAGTGAAGCTGATAACCTGCACAACTCTTACTCACTTTAATCCAAGTCAAGCACAAGTCATGACTTCAATAACTACGTTTGAAAGTCCTGTGGCGATGGGGGAGTGGCGAAACAGCAGGTGTGGAATCACTGGAAGCTGTAGTCACAGGCAGCCAAGGGCATAGAGTTGCTGTTCACTGGACCGAAGCAGCAGTGGAGTTCAGCAGCCCCATGGGTGTCTGAGCAGCCCTCTTTAAGATCGCTCTGCTCACCTCCATTGAGAAAAGGACTAGAAAAGGTGCCTCAAACATAGTCCACTTCACCTTGACCTGGCTTGCCTACTGCAGCTGGCGGGTAGCCCTGATAGCAGTCAAAACACAGAAAAGAAAATGATGGTACTATACCTTGGCACTACCCAAAAGCCAGTGCGGCTTCCGTGCTGAACGTGAGATAGCAGATATGGTCTTCACGGTGCACCACCTCCAGGAAAAGTGTCAGGATCAATGCAGCGACCTTTTCGTGACCTTTGTTGACTTAACAAAGGCTTTGTATACAGCCAGCAGAGACGACATGGGGAAAATCATGGTAAAGTTTGGCTTCCTGAGCAAGTTCATCACAATCGTCTGGCAGCTCCATGATGGTATGATGGTGAAGGTCCTGAATGATGGAGATGAAAACAAGGCTGTGTACTCGCCCCAACCCTGTTCAGTATACTATTTTCTGCCATGTTAAGAGATGTCTTTAGCAACTGTGAAGACAAAATCCATGTCAGGTACAGGACTGACTGCAATATATTCAATTCCCGATGCCTGAAGGCTGTTACAAAGGCGCATGAAACTGTTATCCATGAGTTCTTGTTTACTAATGACTGCGCACTCAATGCCAGCACAGAGCAACAGATGCAGCATGAAATGGACTGTTTTTCACAAGAATGCAACAAAATCGGTCTCTTTATCAATACTAGAAAGACCAAAGTTATGTACGAACCTGTTCCAGGAAAATCATACCAGCAGCCACGCATTATGGTGAAGGAGAAGAGCCTCAAATTGACAGCTTCATCTACCTAGGCAGCTTACTCTCCCGCATAGTGACCACAGTCACTGAGGTCAACAACAGAATTGACAAAGCCAGCCCTGGTCCCTACCACACTTCTCTATGCCAGCGAGACAGGGACTGTCTACAGCCTGCATGGCAAACAATTAAATCACTTCCATCTGAACTGTCTCCACAGACTTCTCCACATCAAGTGGCAAAACATGGTCTCTGACACTGCAATCCTGGAACAAATTGGGCTCCGCATTTTTTACACTCTCATGCTGAAAGCCTAAGCCAGGTGGGCAGGACATGTGGCCAGATTGCCAGACAGCCAATTGCCTAAACAACTGCTGCACGGAGAACAGTGTCAGGGAAGGCGATCAGTCGGAGGGCGCAACAAACGTTACAAAGACTACCTTAAAACGTTTCACAAAAATCTGGGAGCCGACATCAACGAATTGAAAAAGCTTGCCCTGGTCCGTTCAGCTTGGCGAGGCAGGATCACCTCAGGAGCATGTGCAGCTAAAAATAGGAGAAGATGAATAACCAGTTGGAATCTATGCTATTTTAGTGGTTGTGTTACACACAACCCTACAAGGTGAGTAGAACTACTTATTTATTCTCTTTTTCCACTTGAATAAGACCGTATTGTGCTGTTGCATCTTTTGTCATACAGCTGAAGATAGGAGAATCTTTGAGCCCAAAAAAAAGTGAACTGTGCGCAAGGCACAAGCAGTACTCCTGTTCTGACCACATCTACATACTTATGTCACATATATGGGCCTCATCAGTCATCTCCGGACCCACAGCCACTGATCTTCCTCTAAACCCTGAAGTCATAGTCTTCTTCCACTATGAAGGACAAACAGAAATATTTTCATTTGACTTCCATTGGTAACATTTTTGATGTGCACCATATGTGGAAGCACAAAATTCATTCATATAATTAGTCTACAATAAGTCCATTGTCAAGCACAAATGAAAAAGCCAAACTATTTTTTCTAATTTGAATCTGTGTACAATGCCTTATTTAGGAGGTAATCAATAATATTATTTCCTATTTCATAGGCTGTTAAATATATGAATTAGGTTAGGATTACATGCTGATTTTATCTGTGTTACATTAGGATTACTACAGGGTACTGTTTAATAGAAAAACATGGGACACAATAGTTAACATGACCACTAGTGTTGTGCGAACGTACTCGGAAAAGGGTTTATTCGAGCACGCTATAAAGTCCTAACCAAGTATTTTTGTCATGCTCGGAAAATATATTTGTGTTGCCGCAGCTGCATGATTCGCGGGATTGTCAAAGAAGCAATCCCTGCATGTGTTGCAGCTGTTTAACAGCCACAAATTATGCAGCCGCAGCTGCATATACGAAGCACGTCGAAGATACTCGGTTAGGACTCGAGCATGCTCGGATAACCCTTATCCGAGCATGTTCACGCAACGCTGATGACCACCATAAAATGTATCAGCAAAAATTTAAACCTGCTTAATTGCTGAGTGATTGTTATTGTTTGCAATTTTTACACTATGACATTGTGTTCCTACTCTTCATCTGCAAAATACACTGTGTAGCACTAGCTGTGTAACCCTGTGCATTGTCATTGTTAAGGCTCTGATACATGGAGCTATTGAAAATGGCATGTAAAGCACTCAACTCCTTGCCACACTGCAGTTATCCAGTAAATTGGAATGTAGCACTCAGGAACCCTGTTCGACAGCAAGGAATAATGGGGGTCTCTAAGACGGAAATCTCAGCAGTCAGACATTTAACACCTGTTCAGAGGATTGGTGAAAAATGTTGTTTCCAGATGCCACACATACCAAAAACATGTATATGTGAAGGAGGTCTAAGTCTCATAAGTTAAATTAGCAGATATTGCTATTTAGTACAAGTTGCAACTAGTGATGAGTGAACGTGCTCGCCACTACTCCGTACTCGCCCAAGCATCACGGTGTGTGAACATGCTCCTATTTCTTGCATGTGTACAATCTTAGACCTCAGTTCACATTGCTTGGTTTTTTGTCTTGTTTGCATTCTGTGCAAATTAGGGGTGTGGCATCCCCCTTGTTGAGCTGGTTAGTATATACAGTTATATGAAAAAGTTTGGGCACCCCTATTAATCTTAAGCTTAATGTTTTATAAAAATTGGTGTTTTTGCAACAGCTATTTCAGTTTGATTTATGTAATAATTGCTGGACACAGTAATGTTTGTGCCTTGAAATGAGGTTTATTGTACTAACAGAAAATGTGCAATCTGCATTCAAACAAAATTTGACAGGTGCATAAGTATGGGCACCTCACCAGAAAAGTGACATTAATATTTAGTAGATCCTCCTTTTGCAAAAATAACAGCCTCTAGTCGCTTCCTGTAGTTTTTAATGATTTCCTGGATGAAGGTATTTTTGACCATTCCTCCTTACAAAACAATTCCAGTTCAGTTAAGTTTGATGGTCGCCGAGCATGGACAGCCCTCTTCAAATGATCCCACAGATGTTCAATGATATTCAGGTCTGGGGACTGGGATGGCCATTCCAGAACATTGTAATTGTTCCTCTGCATGAATGCTTGAGTAGATTTGCAGCGGTGTTTTGGATCACTGTCTTGCTGAAAGAGCCATCCCCTGCGTAACTTCAACTTTGTCACTGATTCTTAAACATTATTGTCAAGAATCTGCTGATACTGAGTGGAATCCATGCGTCACTCAACTTTAACAAGATTCCCGGTGCCGGCATTGGCCACACAGCCCCAAAGCATGATGGAACCTCCACCAAATTTTACTGTGGGTAGCAAGTGTTTTTCTTGGAATGCTGTGTTTTTTTGCCGCCATGCATAATGCCTTTTTGTATGACCAAACAACTCAATCTTGGTTTCATCAGTCCACAGGACCTTCTTCCAAAAAGAAATTGGCTTCTCCAAATGTGCTTTTGCATACCTCAGCCGACTCTGTTTGTGGCGTGCTTGCAGAAACGGCTTCTTTCGCATCACTCTCCCATACAGCTTCTCCTTGTGCAAAGTGCGTTGTATAGTTGACCGATGCACAGTGACACCATCTGCAGCAAGTTGATGCTGCAGCTCTCTGGAGGTGGTCTGAGGATTGTCCTTGACTGATCTCACCATTCTTCTTCTCTGCCTTTCTGATGTTTTTCTTGGCCTGCCACTTCTGGCCTTAACAAGAACTGTCCCTGTGTTCTTCCATTTCCTTACTATGTTCCTCACAGTGGAAACTGACAGGTTAAATCTCTGAGACAGCTTTTTGTATCCTTCCACTGAACAACTATGTTGAATAATCTTTGTTTTTAGATCATTTGACAGTTGTTTTGAGGAGCCCATGATGCCACTCTTCAGAGGAGATTCAAACAGGAGAACAACTTGCAAGTGGCCACTTTAAGTAGCTTTTCTCATGATTGCATACACCTGGCTATGAAGTTCAAAGCTCAATGAGGTTACAAAACCAAAAAAAGTGCTTTAGTAAGTCAGTAAAAAGTAGGTAGGAGTATTTAAAACAAGAAAATGATATGGGTGCCCATACTTATTCACCTGTCAAATTTTGTTTGAATGCAGATTGCACATTTTCTGTTAGTACAATAAATGTCATTTCAAGGCAGAAACATTACTGTGTCCAACAGTTATTACATATATCAAACTGAAATAGCTGTTGCAAAAACACCAATTTTTAGAAAACATTAAGTTTAAGATTAATAGGGGTGCCCAAACTTTTTGATATAACTGTATGTAGCTTACCACGGGCTTGGGTGGTCTGATATTGGGACCCGGTGCTATTTGTCTACCCTTTTATATGCATTACTTCAACTTTGATATACAGTAAGGTTTTTAATATAGACAGTGTAGGACCGTCCCAATTTAGGGTCACCTTGTCGCTGGTGGGACGGCTTGTATACTTTTTTTTATCAAAAATAGTTCACTAAGTACCCTATATTTCACATGCAACTTTGCTTTACATTTATATATAATGATGGTAGGGTATGAGATATTTTTTGTCTTTTGTAGGTTTTGCATCTTTTTGCTAGTGTGAACATGCTCCTATTTCTTGCATGTATACCATCTTAGACCTCAGTTCACATTGCTTGGTTTTTTGTCTTGTTTGCATTCTGTGCAAATTAGGGGTGTGGCATCCCTCTTGTTGAGCTGGTTAGTATATATATGTAGCTTACCACGGGCTTGGGTGGTCTGATATTGGGACCCGGTTCTATTTGTCTACCCTTTTATATGCATTACTTAAACTTTGATATACAGTAAGGTTTTTAATATAGACAGTGTAGGACCGTCCCAATTTAGGGTCACCTTGTCGCTGGTGGAACGGCTTGTATACTTTTTTTGATCAAAAATAGTTCACTAAGTACCCTATATTTCATATGCAACTTTGCTTTACATTTATATATAATGATGGTAGGGTATGAGATATTTTTTGTCTTTTGTAGGTTTTGCATCTTTTTGCTAGTGTGAACATGCTCCTATTTCTTGCATGTGTACCATCTTAGACCTCAGTTCACATTGCTTGGTTTATAGGCTGTTAAATATATGAATTAGGTTAGGATTACATGCTGATTTTATCTGTGTTACATTAGGATTACTACAGAGTACTGTTTACTAGAAAAACATGGAACACACTAGTTAACATGACCACTAGTGTTGCGCGAACGTACTCGAAAAAGGGTTTATTCAAGCATGCTATAATGTCCTAACCAAGTATTTTTGTCATGCTCGGAAAATATATTTGTGTTGCCGCAGCAGCATGATTCGCGGGATTGTCTAAGAGGCAATCCCTGCATGTGTTGCAGCTGTTTAACAGCCACAAATTATGCAGCCGCTGCTGCATATTTGAAGCACGTCGAAGATGCTTGGTTAGGACTCGAGCATGCTCGGATAACCCTTATCCAAGCATGTTCACGCAACGCTGATGACCACCAAAAAATGTATCAGCAAAAATATAAACCTGCTTAATTGCTGAGTGATTGTTATTGTTTCCAATTTTTACACTCTGACATTGTTTTCTTAATCTTCATCTGCAAAAGTCACTGTGTAGAAGTAGCTGTGTAACCCTGTGCATTGTAATGGTTAAGGCTCTGATACATGGAGCTATTGAAAATGGCATGTAAAGCACTCAACTCCTTGCCACACTGCAGTTATCCAGTGAATTGGAATGTAGCACTCAGGAACCCTGTTCGACAGCAAGGCATAATGGTGGTCTCTAAGACGGAAATCTCAGCAGTCAGACATTTAACACCTATTCAGAGGATTGGTGAAAAATGTTCTTGTTTCCGGATGCCACACATACCAAAAACATGTATATGTGAAAGAGGTCTAAGTCTCATAAGTTAAATTAGCAGATATTGCTATTTAGTACAAGTTGCAAGTAGTGATGAGTGAACGTGTTCGCCACTACTCCGTACTCGCACAAGCATCACGGTGCTGGACAAGTTTGGCGAGTATTTTAGGTCCCCGCTCTGCATGTTTGGCGCTCTTTAGAGATACAATGAACATGCAGGGATTGCTTGCCACGCACTTTAATGCCGTAGCCATGTTGGTTGTGGGCATTGCAGTAGTTGGCTGGCCGCACAGCATCATCAGGTCTATTTAAGACCCGATCATGTTAGACTCATCACAGTATACCCCGGAAACAGGCAGAGTTTGAAGAGCTGCTGCTGAGTCAGGGAGAGATTTGCTTGTTTATAGTTAGTAAAAGTATTCCACAGCATATCTATATATCCATCTGAACTAACAGTTTTTCTGATGATTAATCAAGCTGCACATATTCAGTTGTGACAGCAGGAGTTAGGCAGGCAGGGTATGTGGTAGACTGCACTTCATATAGCACAAGAGGGTCCATAGCATGTTCTGTCTGCTGCTGCTGCTGTGACAGATATTTATAGACATAGCCCCAGATATCAGGGTCAGGGATAATTTTTTTTATCTTAATCCTGGTTATTTGCTTAAAAAGCAATCCAGAGTACATCATTTTTCTACTCCATTTTCTTGTTAGCACTGTAGAATACAGCCAGATATTTTCCATATTACAGCGATAAAAATCCAGAAATTTGAACTGAACGTATAAAATATTGGCCTCCTTTTCCATTATGTTGCAGTGTGCCGGTGAAGATATTCACATGAGGTCGCTGTGAGGAATAGTATTAGTAAACTACAGGCCAGCTTTTTAAAACCGTGATTCTCCATCAGATGTATCACGTATAACTGCGATCCAAATTCAGCCATTTATGTCTTCCATGTACATTTTGTTGCAATGTGTCAGTGAAGATATTCACACGAGGTCACTGTGAAGAATAGTACTAGTAAACTACAGGCCTGCTTTTTAAACCCGTGGTTCTCCGTCAGATAAATCACATATAACTGAGTTCCAAAATCAGCCAATTCTGGCTTACATTTACATTTTGCTGCAATGTGTCAGTGAAGCTATTCACATGAGGTCACTATGAAGAATAGTAATAGTAAACTACAGGCCTGCTATTTAAAACTGTGGTTCTCCGCCAGATGTATCACATATAACTGTGCCCAAAATCAGCCATTTCTGGCATCCATTTGATTTTTGCCATTTTGTTGCAATGGGTCGGTCAAGCTATTAACACGAGGTCGCTGTGAAGAATAGAATTAGTAAACTACACGCCCGCTATATAAAACTGCGGTTCTCTGTCAGATGTAGAACATATAACTGAGTTCCAAAATCAGCTATTTCTGGCTTCCATTTTCATTTTGTTGAAGTGTGTCGGTGAAGCTATTCACATGAGGTCGCTGTCAAGAACAGTATTAGTAAACTACAGGCCCGCTATTTAAAACCGTGGTTCTCCGTCAAGCGTATCACATATAACTGTGTTTCAAAATCAGCCATTTCTGGCTTCCATTTCCATTTAGTTGCAGTGTGTCAGTGAAGCTATTCACATGACGTCACTATGAAGAAGAGTATTAGTAAACCACAGGCCCGCTATTTAAAACTATGGTTCTCCGTCAAACGTATCACATATAACTGCGTTTCAAAATCAGCCATTTCTGGCTTCCATTTAGTTGCAGTGTGTTGGTAAAGCTAGTCACACGAGGTTGCTGTGAAGAATAGTATAAGTACACTACAGGCCAACTTTTTAAAACTGTGGTTCTCCGTCAGACGTATCACATATAACTGTGTTCCAAATTCAGCCATTTCTGGCTTCCATTTCCATTTTGTGGCAGTGTATCAGCAAAGCTGTTCACATGAGGTTGCTGCAAAGAATAGTATTAGTAAACTACAGTCCCATTGTTTAAACCGTGGTTCTCTGTCAGACAAATCACATATAACTGCGTTCCAAAATCAGCCATTTCTTGCTTCCATATACATTTTGTTGAAGTGTGTCAGAAAAGCTGTTCACATGAGGTCGCTGCGAATAAGAGTATTAGTAAACTGCAGGCCTGCTATTTAAAACTGTGGTTCTCTGTCAGATGTATCACATATAACTGTGTTCCAAAATCAGTCATTTCTGGCATCCATTTCCATTTTGCCATTTTGTTGCAATAGGTCAGTCAAGCTATTCACACGAGTTTGCGTGAAGAATAGTATTAGTAAACTACAGGCCCGCTATATGAAACTGTGGTTCTCCGTCAGATGTATAACATATAACTGAGTTCCAAAATCAGCTAATTCTGGCTTCCATTTCCATTTTGTTGCAGTGTGTCAATCAAGCTATTCACATGAGGTTCCTGTGAAGTATAGTATTAGTAAACTACAGGCCGCTTTTTAAAACCGTGGTTCTCCGTCAGACGTATCACACATAACTGTGTTCCAAATTCAGCCATTTCTGGCATCCATTTCCATTTTGTTGCTGTGTGTCAGTGAAGCTATTCACATGAGCTCGCTGTGAAGAACAGTATTAGTAAACAACAGGCCCGCTATTTAAAACCATGGCTCTCAGTCAGATGTATCACATATAACTGCGTTGCAAATTCAGCCATTTCTGACTTCCATTTCCATTTTGTTGTAGTGTGTCGGTGAAGCTATTCACACGAGGTCGCTGTGAAGAACAGTAACCTACAAGCCCGCTGTTTAAAACCGTGGTTCTCCGTCAGACGTATCACATATAACTGCTGTTCAAATCCAGCCATTTGTAGTGAACGTGGAAAATATTGTCCTCCATTTAAAATGGGCAAGGTGCATGGCAAGAAACAGGAAAGTAGACGTAATGGTAATGGTCCATGCAGAGGTCGAGGCCATAGCCAAGGTCAAGCTGAAATTGTGCCATAACAAACACCCACATCTTGTTGCTCGACCTTCCTGTCCCAATTACTAGGGGACGGCAGAACACCACTATTGAACACAAAGCAGTGTAAAAAGGTTGTTGGTTGGATAGTAAATAATGCTTCCAATCACTTTGCCACCACCACCAGCACCACCATGTCTCTACATGGTCAAGTCTCAGTAGTCGTGAGTCTGGACCGCATATTCCTCACCATGATCCTTCTTCCTCCCACCATGCCGAGTGCCCAGAGACAACTGATCCCACAATTGGACACTCAGAAGAGCTGTTCACTTTTCCAGTTATAGATTCGGACCTCTCGCCCTGCCTGCTTCAAGTGGGTGAAGAGGAGAACGTGTGTTGCGATGCCCAAATATCAGATCAGCCATGGTTACACAAAGGCAATGATGGGAAAGTGCAATTACTGTCGCAAGAGATGGATGATGATGATGATGAGCCACAATTGCCAGAAAGTCAAGAGGAGGACTAGGGTGTGGAAGTGGAAGCTGAGGTGGTGGATGATTATAGTTACTGACCCAACCTGGCAGGGGGACATTCAGAGTGAGGACAGCAGCACACAGGGGGAGGGAGGCATAGCACCACAACAGTCAAGAACAAGCAATGTGGTGGCCGCAGACACAAGGCGGGAAAGCGTTGCGTTCCCCATATTGCCAACACAACGGAAGTTTCAAGTACAACTTGAATTTAAATCTTCCCGAGTCTTGTTGTTTTTTAAAGACTTTGAAGATAACCCCAAAAAGGCCATTTGCACCACCTGCCAGGCCAGCATCAGCGGGGTAGCAAAATTAGCAGCCTGACCACCGCAAACATGATCAGGCACATGGCAGCAAAGCACCCGACTAAATGGGCCGAACCCTAAGGTTCAGAAATAGTGTCTGTGGGTGACACCACTGCTTCTTCCGCTGTGGTGCATGCATGTCAATCCCTTGTTCCAGCGCAGTGTTCAGTTGTCCCTACCCCAGTCCTTGGAACGCAAGAGCAAATATGCAAAGCTCCACAGGCCACACTACTAAATTCACACATTTCTTGAATGCGTGCGCTCGAAATGTTGCCTTTTAGGCTCGTGGAGATGGAAGCTTTCCGCATCCTGATTGTGGCGGCCATCTCTTGGTACTTGGTCCCAAGCTGCCACTATTTCTCCCGGTGTGCCATCCCCGCATTACACGAGCACGTGTCACAACAACATTAGCCACGCCCTCAAAAACACAGTTACTGAGAAAGTCAACCTAACCACGGACACATGGACAAGTGCTTGTGGTCAGGGATGGTACATCTCGCTGACGGCACACTGGGTTAATATAGTGGAAGCCGGGACCCAGCAGATACTTGGGACAGAAAACGTTCCCATGACACTGAGGATTGTGGGCCCTGGGTCAATCAGGGTTTTCCCCACATTCTACAGCTCCTGCACCTCCTCCTCTTCAGCCTCCATCTCTGAAATGACCACATCAGACACAAGCTAGAAGCAACTGCAGCACTGCCTCGGCCAAGCAGCAACAGGCTGTGCTGAAGCTAATATGCTTAGGTGACAAACTGCACAATGCTGAAGAGTTCTGGATAGCTCTTAAAGTGCAGGCAGATCTGTGGCTGAGACCACTGACCCTACAGTCAGGCATGCTCATGTGTGACAATGGTCGGAATCCGGTGGCGGCTCTGAAGCTAGGTGAGCTCACACACGTACCATGCCTGGCCCATGTGCTTAACCTCGTAGTTCAGCAGTTTCTCAAAACCTACCCAGATCGGACGGATCTACTTGTCAAAGTACTCCGCTTGTGTGCCCATTTTAGAAAGTCAGCTACAGCTTCCTCCGCCCTTGCCGTATTTCAGCAGCGTTTGCAACTTCCAGCTCATTGGTTGGTGTGCGATATTCCCACGCATTGGAACTCTACATGGCAGATGTTGGAAAGGATTTGTGAGAAGAAGAGGGCAGTTGTTGACTACCAGCATCATCAAGGCCGTCGGTATTCAGGTCAGACTCCACACATAAAACTTCAGGAGTGGACATGGATGTCAGACATATGTACCATCCTCCAAAACTTTGAGGACTCCACCAAGATGGTGAGCGGCAATGACGCCAAAATTAGAGTCACCATTCCGCTTCTCTCTCTTCTGAAACGCTCTCTGCTCACAATTGAAGAGGATGCATTGCAGGCGGAGCACGATCAGATGGAGCAAGGAACCATACAGGGTGATTCCATACAGCCAAGCCTCATCTCATCTCAACGTGGATTGGGTGACAATGAGGAAGAGGAGGAGGAGGAAGAACAGGTGCTAGTTTCCTGCACTATAGACGGTACTACCTGCACAGCTGTCATACCGTCTGATCAGCGTGGATGGCCTGAGGACAGGGAGTAGGATGAGGAGGAAAGCATGGTCAGTCATCCTGTTGGTGAGGACATGGAAGTCTTGCCTGTTTGCAGTCTGGCACACATGGCTGAGTTTGTTACGCTGCCTTTCCCATGACCCTCGCGTTGTCCAAATTTTGGGTGACAGTCATTACTGGTTGGTGACACTTTTAGACCCACGCTACAAGGAGAACTTTCTGACTCTTATTCCCATGGCGGACAGGCCGAATAAAATGGGGCAGTACCACAAGGCCCTTGTTGAGGAATTATTAAAAAATTCCCATCTGAAAACACTGGTGGCAGAGGTCACAGTTCGTTGGACAACCAAGGAGTACAGGCGAGAGAGACATAAATTCAATCCAGCAGAGGCAGGGGGAACACTGTCAAAGTTCTGGGACAGTTTTCTCAGACCCTCCCATCGCACAGGCCCTGATGCGTGAGGTACTTTCACAAGGAGGTTTCAGAAGATGCTGAAGGAGTACCATGCCGACCATACCAAAGTCCTCCATGATTCCTCTGTACCTTACAATTATCGGGTATCCAAGCAGGACACGTGGCATGAACTAACTCTCTACGCCTTGGAGGTCCTGGCCTGCCCTGCCGCTAGCGTTTTGTCAGAGACGGTTTTTAGTGCCGCTGGTGGAATTATAACCGATAGGCGCATCCGCCTGTCAACTGAAAATTCTAACAGGCTGACTCATAAAAATGAACAAGAGCTGGATTGGGCCAGACTACTCAACACCACCAAATAATAGCAGCGTAACAAACTCAAATACAGTGTCTTTTTTTTTAGAGGTTTAACTCTATTCCCATGCACCTCTGTCTTCACACCCAGACATGGGTATAAGCTTCCTGATTTTGTCTATTGGCTCTTGTCCTCCTCCTTGTCCTCATCCTCATCCTCCACTACTATATCACCATCATATCTACCATATCACCATATCTACGTCTCTTGCAAGGGGCATTGGTGTTCCTCCAAATTTTTGACAGCTGTTGCATTCACTGCATATGCCAACAGTATGAGAGACCCACTTCCTAATAATGGGAACATTGCTATCAGTAGGCCCTCTGGCCTCTACGTCTCTTGCAAGGGGCATTGGAGTTCCTGCAACTTTTTGGCAGCCGTTGCATTCACTGCATAGGTAAACAGCAAGGGAGACCCACTTCCTAATAATGGGAACATTGTTTTCAGGAGGCCATCGACCTCTACGTCTCTTGCAAGGAGCATTGGAGTTCCTCCAAATTTTTGGTAGCCGTTGCTTCACTGTATAGGCAAACAGTATGGGAGAACCACTTCCTAATAATGGGAACATTGTTTTCAGGAGGCTCTCTGACCTCTACGTCTCTTGCAAGGGGCATTGGAGTTCCTGCAAATTTTTGGCAGCAGTTGCATTCACAGCATTCCCTATAACTGGATAGCAGACCTGCTCCTTTTTAATGGGAACATGTTGTTACTATGGCCCACCTCTATGTCTCTTTAAATTGTTATTGGAATTTTTCCTACATTTTGGCAGCCCTTGTACTCATTGCATACCCTATAACTAGATAGCAGAACCACTCCTTTCTAAAGGGAACATATCGTTTCTGTGGCCCACCTCTATGTATCTTTAAATTGTTATTGGGGTTTTTCCTAAATTTTGGCAGCCCTTGAACTCACTACATACCCTATAACTGGATAGCAGAACAGCTCCGTTCTAGGGATATGTCGTTGCTGTGGCCCACCTCTATCTGTCTTTAAATTGTAATTGGTGTTTTTCCTAAATTTTGGTAGCCTTGTACTCACTGCATACTTTATAACTGGATAGCAGAACTGCTCCTTTGTAGGAGCATGTCATTACTGAGGCCCAACTCTATGTGTCTTTAAATTGTTATTGTGGTTTTTACTAAATTTTGGCAGCCCTTGTACTCACTGCATACCCTATAAGTGGATTGCAGAACCGCTCCTTTCTAGGAACTTGCAGTTACTGAAGCCTACCTCTATGTGTCTTTAAGTTGATGTTGTGCTTTTTCATACATTTTGGCAGCCCCTGTACTCAGTGTATACCCTATAACTGGATAGCAGACCCACTCCTTTCTAATGGGAACATATCGTTACTTTGACCCACCTCTAGTCTCTTTAAATTGTTATTGGGGTTTTTCCTAAATTTTGGCAGCCCTTGTACTCACTGCATACCCTATAACTGGATAGTAGAATCACTCCATTCTAGGAACATGTTGTTACTGAGGCCCACTTCTATGTGTCTTTAAATTGTTATTGGGGTTTTTCCTAAATTTTGGCAGCCCTTATACTCACTGCATACCCTATAACTGGATAGCAGAACAGCTCCTTTCTAGGAACATGTCGTTACTGAAGCACACCTCTATGTGTCTTTAAATTGTTGTTGGGGTTTTCCTATATTTTGGCATTCCTTGTACTCACTGCATACCCTATAACTGAATAGAAGACTCACTCCTTTCTATTGGGAACATATCGTTACTGTGGCCCACCTCTATGTCTCTTTAAATTGTTATTGAGGTTTTTCCTAAATTTTGGCAGCCCTTGTACTCACTGCATACCCTATAACTGGATAGTAGAATCACTCCATTCTAGGAACATGTTGTTACTAAGGCCCACCTCTATGTGTATTTTAATTGTTATTGGGGTTTTTCCTAAATTTTGGCAACCCTTATACTCACTGCATGCCCTATAACTGGACAGCAGAACAGCTCCTTTCTAGGAACATGTCATTACTGAAGCCCACCTCTATGTGTCTTTAAATTGTTATTGGGGTTTTTCCTAACTTTTGGTAGCCCTTGTACTCACTGCATACCCTATAACTGGATAGCAGACCCGCTCCTTTCTAATGGGAACATGTCATTACTGTGGCCCACCTCTATGTGTCTTTAAATAGTTATTGGGGATTTTCCTACATTTTGGCAGCCCTTGTACTCACTGCATACCCTATAACTGGATAGCAGAACCGCTCCTTTCTAATAACATTATGTCATTACTGAGGTCCACCTCTATGAGTCTTTAAATTATTATTGAGGTTTTTCCCAAAATTTGGCAGCGCTTGTAGTCACTGCATATGCAATAACAGTATAGGAGACCCACTCTTTAATAATGGGAACAATAAAGCATAGCCAGTAGATGGCCCTCTAACAATATTGAGTGCCGATTGCTGGCCCTTTAAGAATAACAAGGGCCACCTGATGGCCCTATTAAAATAGTCTTTGTGACTTTCAGAGTCCCTCCATCATAAATGAAACAGGATGTGCCTAATGATGTCTTACACACTACATGGCCAGATAAGGTTGTAAAATGTTAAAATGACATTTACTGGTGAATGTATTTTTCACCTTTGAAAGCAATGCAAAAGTGCAAAAATGCATCAAAAATGCTGTGTGTGAATATAGCCCAAGGTGTAGAGGAGCATATTTGTTTTTGTATATTTATTTTGCCTTATATACAAGACATTTCCCTGGAAAGGATGTTCCTCAGCATTTTTCTCAGGAAAATCCATTTTGGTTTCTTTTTTGTATGTTTTATTGTGAGTCCATATAAGTGGCGTAATACTCTGACAATATTGTTGACAGCAGTGACCTGGGAGTCAGAGATGCTTCCAGGGGTCTTCCCCATGCTGTTCCCATGTCATTTGAGCACTGTTCCCATCGATTTGGGCAATTTTTAGGCCCTCTGCAGACCGCCAGGGGGACCACGGGAAAAGTGCTCGAGTTTCCCATAAACTTACATTGAGCTCGTTGCTCGGACCGAGCACTGGACCATTCCAATTTGCTCATCCTGAGCAACGAGTACCTGAGCATTTTAGTGCTCGCTCATCACTAGTTGCAACACAACTGCATCATAAGACAGAAATATATCAGATCTTTTGGCTATAAGAGAGTGTAGGGAACATTTTCTGATCATACCACATCTCCTGAGAAATGGAGGAAGCAAAAGAGTATACAGACATTACAGCAGGGGATCGCAGCTGATTCTTTTTGTGAGGTAAAACATTTCACTTCCGTTTTTTAAACAATATTTTACTTCAAAGAAAGAATCAGCTGTGATCCCCTGCTGAAATGTCTGTATGCTTTTTTGCTTCCTCCCCTGCCAAGGAGATATGGTTTGATCAGACCGTGTTCCATACACGGTCAGACACAGCCATTATACAGCACACAGCAGGGGCACATTTATAAGATTATCTCAGCACAGGAACATTTTATTTAAATACATTCAGTTGTGGAACGGATTAACATTTGAAAGATCTATTGATTAAAATGAACTTTTGTTTGTGGGAAAACCCCTTTAATGTTTACATTTATTTTTTGGTTTTAATTCAATGGTTGCAGTTTTATGAATGCTACATTTATTAAAAGGAATCTGTCTGCAGGATTTCACCAGCCTAACTATTTATATGCACATGCAACTTTTGCAAAGACAAGTCTATCAATATCTTTATCTAACCAGTCCGTTCCTCCAATACCGAAAAAAAATCAGAGTTTGAATCAATATGCAAATGAGACTAAAGTGCTTTGGATGCGTGAAAGCACTTCCCAAACCTCTGCCTATTCCCAGCCCAGCACTGCCTTCTCCTGCTTGACTGTCAGTTTATTTGCTTAAAGTCACACTGCAAAGGAGCAGTCAGACAAGCAAGAGAAGGCAGCACTGCATGAGGAATAGAGACAGAGGCTGGATAGACCTTCCACACGTCCAAAGCACTTCAGCCTTATTTATAGATTGTTTTAAATGCCGAATTTTTGGTAACAGAGAAATGTACTAGCTAGCTAAAGGCTGGGAAAAGGGAGCAAGACTTTATAGTAACATGAAGTATGAAAGTGCAATTTACTGACAACTACTATATGTAAACTTATACACATAAAATGTTATGACGTATGACTTCATTATAACTTCAGAAGGAAAATCACTAAAAATATTTCCAGTGTAGCACACAATAGGCATTACACAAACCATTTTAATACATATTAATGTTTTTAATTGAATTATCTTTCAGAAATATAAGGGAGATTTGATAAAATGCAGTGACCGTGTAAATATATTTTCCATGCTCTATTTCAGCCATTTCTGAATTCTGAATTAATTTGTATTATGTCCTGCTTCTGTCTTCTGTACTTCTGTCCTGCGTCTTGTCTTGTAACAAATTTGTTTTTTTTCTTCTTCTTTCAATTACTACAGAAGATGTTTTAGAAATAAAAGGTGTCAGGAAATCTTTGGCTGAAAAGTAGCCAGCACTAACATACCTACAGACTTTGGATCTTGAACCTTTTAAGACATTTTTTTACAATACACAATGGTTCTTTCTTGAGCAAACTATAGTTCATTGCCAAAACTACAGCAATACAATTATTCACTTCATTTCCCACATGGGTTTGGTGTTTAGCAGGATAACACAATTTACTCCTAATCCATTACATTTATGTTACAATATACAGTATATGGCTGTTATGTTGCCAAAATACACTCTCACACCTCCAGTATGTGTCACTGTCATGTCAGATCAGGTGAATACTGGCTATTTAGTACAGTTCATATAGAAAAGTGAAAAAGGTCAAGTCTGTAATTCAAATATACTTTTTTGAAGGATGTCAGTTTGTGAGCGAAATAGATTTTTTGGGATTCTATGTGTCTTGAATTGTATTCTTTATTTGTATTGCTATGTTTTTGGAGAGGGACTTTTTTTATACTTAACTTTGTGTTTCTTGCTAAGACACTCTACACACCATTGTTAACTTATAATTAAAGAATAAAAAAAATAGAAAACAAAATAAAAAAGTTTTTTTAATCCTTCTTTAATGAGGACATGACAGAAAAAAATAGTCATCTATTATTATTGAAGATGAAACTACTAATCTGGTTTTAATTATACTCTCTCTAGGATTAATATTTTTAAGCAATTATTATTTGGCTGTAGCTTGAACTCTACTTGATGCATGATGCTCACTTTAATAGGCATAAGGATGATATTTTAAGTTCAGTTAAGATAAACTTCTGAGTAATGTTGGCTTTAGAGTCAGAAAATATAAAATATGCCATTTTTATATTTTATCTTTTTAGCCATTTATACTTTTTTAGTTCCCTCTTTACATTTTTAGCATTCTTTTATATTTTTACTGGAAAAATATCAGCAAGAAGGTCATATGTTTACAGATATTTTATGTCTCTTTTTATAACTGTCTGGATTCAAAAAATCCACAGTTCTGAAGAGACTTTTTTCATGTTTCCTAGGCTAGCTAGTATTTTACCTGGTATGTAGTTTAGCAATTTACAAAACAAGAACAATAATCATGATTAAATAAGTATTGAAGTGGTATGTAGGGAAAGAAGTCCCTGCCCACTAAGGTTTACAACTTACAATCAGTTAATGTTTTTTTTCACCATTAGTTATTTATATGATATTAAGCATAGCTTCCTCCAAAATAAAGCAATCACAGTCTCCAAATAAAGTTATATTTTTTGTTTCCTGCTTGCCACTGAATAATGATCCAACAACAGACATGCGCATTCAGACATCTGAACAGGGAGAAAGTGCAATGGAACAGATGGATGTAAAAGTTTAGACAAATTTCAAACAAATACTAAAATAGAACAAAACTATCTTATAAGAAACAATACAGTTCATACATCTCTGCTGCACTAGTATATAAGTTGATACTATTAGCTAAGTAGAAAATAAAAATTGAATTTTGCACTATTACAAAAAGCCAGTACTTAAAAATTAAGAAAAACAATAAAGCTGTACAACATATGGTTGGGTTAGTTTTGTTTTTTTACATTTATAAGACTATATATTAATCTTCTAAAGTGATTGGCCAGTCCTTCTAATATTATAAATGCGAAAGTTTGTGAGTATGTATGTTTGGTACTCTTTCACGAAAAAACTACTGGACGGATTTGCATGAAACTTTACAGTAATATAGATTATACATCGGAATAACATATAGGCTACAATTTGTAATGATTTTATGTAATTTTGGTCGTAATATAACGATACATGTCAATTAAGTCGGAAAAAAATCTGGCCTTTGAGAGCTATCTTATATACACACATACACAGGTGATATTTAAATGGCTGATTTACAGCAGTCAGAAGAGATTGATAATACAATAATTTGCCCATAGTGGATCATTGTATAGTGAGGTCACAGTTACCGCCTGTCCACAGTCAGAATACAGGGGTGATCATATACCGTGGCCAGGTACAAGTGTGGCACAGGGGGTTCACACACGACCCCCAGGGACAGACATTTCCAAGAAACTTTGGCAGCTGTCAGTCATGAGCTCAACCTGATACATTACACTCTGGAAACAGCTGAAGGGAGAAGGATAATTTATGACATTTTCTCAGACTTAAAACAAAACAAACCACAGAAAACAGCCCATAAGTCAGGAACTGGTTACTAGGGAACTATACGTCCCAGCATGGCCTGCCCGCGCCCACAGCCCGGGGGGAGTGTGAGGCTTCCTCCTGCAGGTTGCCCGGGGGCACCGGGCCGTCATTGTATTCACACAGGGGGTCCCCGCCGCCATTGTCCCTCCACATAACACCGTATAATAAAACATGCGCTCACCTGCACCAGCCGGGAAAGTTCCGAGCGCCTCACCTGGGCAGAGGGGAAGTGACTCACACACGGGGAGGGGCAGTAACCTAAGCGCGGCTCCATGGAGGATGCACACACACTGCAGCCTGACAGCACCGGCAGCAGCGCTACACAAATGGTGTCCTCCCCTCCTGTGTGCAGCACAGCCCTGTGTGTGTGCAGCACAGCATGTCACCCACAGCACCAGCAGGCTGCTCTCAGCTCCCACAGAGCACTGGAAATGGTTGCTATGGGTAACCGCGCCACAGCTGCTCCTCATAGACCAGTCATATACAACTGATATCGTCTGTACAGCGATCGTAATATAACTAATTAGATTGTTTTAATATTTTGTTTGAACTTTACTAAGTACCTACTTTGTAATTAGTACTTATAAAAATGCCGCGAAAGCGCAAGTCTAACATTTCGCAAAGCTCTAATAAGCCCGAGCTATGAAAGTAATTAGACGTGATGAGATGTCTCAACAAGCCGAGCAACGAAGGCTTGAGCAGGCGGTGCATTGTGCGGCACATAGAGCTGCAGAGACTCCAGAACAATCCCAAGCCCGACGTGAATGGAATGCGGAGTTTTTGGCATCTCAACGGGCTGCTGAAACTCCAGAACAGTCCCAAGCTCGACGTCAGCAGCAAGCAACTTACATGGCATCCCAAAGAGCCACTGAAACTTATGAAATGGCCGAATCTCGCAGACGCACTGTTGCTGAAAGGGCAGCACAGCGACGTCAAACATTTACAAGAAATACATGGATAATTGTTTAATAAAGCTGCATTTGAGTATGACGAGACTCTTGATTATGAAACTCACAAGCTTATAAAAATAGAAGCAATGACCATAGATTGCAAATATTGCGGAGCTCTTAAGTGGAAAGAGGAAGCAGCAGGTATGTGTTGTTTGGCCGGGAAAGTAGCTCTTCCTTATATAGACGAGCCAGTTCAACCTTTAAAAGAGCTTTTCTCTAATGAAACTGATGAATCTCGCCTTTTTCTAAATAATATAAGAAAATACAACATGTGCTTTCATATGACGTCTTTTGGAGCAGATCAAATTGTCTCAATGCCAGGATACCACCGTATCGGTTCTTTAATTCCTTCGTCCATTTCGCAACCACAATTTTTACAAGTTTATTTCATAGGTGACGAAGATGAACAAATCAACAGGCGTACTGAGTGCGTGCAAAGCGTAGATTGAAACATAGTTAAAAAATTACAACGAGTACTTCACGACCACAACATTTTGGTGCATGAATTTAAAACGGCTAGAGACAGAATGATCATTTCAAAGTAGTGATTCACCCAGACCGTGTACCACGTGGTCAACATGAGAGATGATTCAATGCCCCTACTACAATGAAATCGCTACTAACTATTACAGCAGCTAACAAACTATGTCTCGGGACATCGTTGTGCAGCCGCGCGATGGCATGCTCACTAGGGTTCCCGATACACAGATTCTATGACGCTCTCGAGTGCCCAATAATTTTTTGGAAAGGACAAGAAGGGTACAGCATTGATATTCCTCAGATAAATCCAATTACCAAACAAGCAATGCCAAGCAAAAAGGTGTCCTGCAAAGATTTTTAAGCCTTTCACATGGTCCGTCACAGCAATTTTAATTTGATGCTTAAGTGTAGGCTCCTACTTCATCAGTTTCTGGTCGACATGTATGTAAAGATGGAAAGTGAGCGCTTAAGGTTCATTTCTTTAAATCAAAAAAAACTGCGCGCAGAAAATTATATTCACTTGCAAGATGCAATAAGAAATGATGCGGATTTGGATCCAAATAACTTAGGTCAGATGGTGATTCTCCCGTCATCATTTGTAAATAGCCCGAGATACCTACACGAATACACACAAGATGCGTTCACATACGTAAGTAATTATGGGAGGCCTGATTTATTTATTACAATGACTTGCAACCTCGCTTGGCCAGAAATCACCAAAGAGCTTATGGCTGGTCAAAATTCAACGGACAGACAAGACTTAACGGCTCGAGTATTTAGAATAAAAGTATAGAAGTTGGTAGCTCTACTTACAAAAGGTAACATATTTGGTGATATGCAATGCTTCATGTACTCGATCGAGTGGCAAAAGCGAGGTTTGCCTCATGTGCACTTACTGCTGTGGTTAAAGGAAAAATTGCATCCGAACCAAATTGACTAAATCATATGTGCTGAGATACCAAACCCAGAAACCGATCAAATGCTCTATGATACAGTGACAAAGAATATGATTCACGGGCCATGTGGTACATTCAATTCTTCATCGCCATGCATGAAGTAAGGAAAATGTACCAAAAAATATCCGAGGAAGCTTTTAAAAGATACTCAAACCAATGACAAAGGTTATCCTTTGTACAGGCGCAGAGCACCAGAGAATGGTGGACGCACGACGATTATAAAAACCCGTAGAGGAACACAGGAAGTATTGGTGGACAATAGATGGGTGGTCCCATATTCTCCACTCTTATCAAAAATGTTTAATTCTCATTTAAATGTACAGTTCTGTAATACGGTACAGGCGATAAAATATATTTGTAAATATATTAATAAGGGTAGCGACCAGGCTATTTTTAACATCCGCCAGCAAGGGAATGTTAACATTGACCCAAGAGATGAGGTGCAGACCTTTAGAACCGGCCGATATGTTAGTAGTAACGAAGCAGTGTGGCGAATATTAGGTCTGCCTCTGCACGAGAGACACCCAACCGTCACTCATCTCGCGATTCATTTACCCAATGGCGAGAGGGTTTACTTTACGGAAAATAATTTTAGAGAGAGATTAGAAGCACCACCTAAAACTACACTAACTGCATTTTTCCTGTTGTGCCAAAGTGATACGTTTGCAAAAACATTACTTTACATTGACGTGCCTCGCTACTATACTTATAATGTGGCACGGAAGCAATGGAAACATCGTTTACAAGGAACACCTGTCGATGGCTGTCCAGGTGTGAAGGCAGGAGACGCTCTAGGTCGCATTTACACGGTGCACGTTAGCAATTTTGAATGTTATTGCTTGAGTATGCTGCTGAATGTAATAAGGGGTCCAACCAAATTCTCGGATTTAAAAACATTTGAAGGTCAAGAACTTGCAACTTTTCGGCAGGTGTGTGAGAAGATGGGGTTGTTGGAAGATGATAACCACTGGGATACCACCTTAGAAGAGGCCGTGCTATGTCGCTCCCTGGCGCAAATAAGAGAGCTGTTTGCCATATTGATATGCACTTGCGGTTTATCCAATCCTCTACAACTCTGGCACAAGTATAAAACTGCGTTATCAGAGGATATCATGCACACATTTGATAGAATGGATCACGTTAACGATGATCTCTGTTTCAATGAGGCATTGGGGCTTATCGAGGACAAAATATTAATAATTTCTGGAAAGAAATTGTCCGATTTTGGTCTACCCTCACCGCGGCGTAGAGGAGAGCTGTCGAACGAGTTGATAAAAGAGCTAAGCTATGATACCAACCAGTTAGACGCTCACGTTTGCGAAACTCAGCCACGTTTGCTACCTGATCAAAGAAAGATTTATCACAAAATAGTAGGACGAGTTGAAAATGGTGAAGGCGGACTTTTTTTTCCTTGATGCCCCGGGTGGTACAGGAAAAATTTTCTTGCTTAATTTACTTTTAGCAAAAATTCGTAGCGGTCATAACATTGCATTAGCTGTGGCTTCCTCTGGAATTGCTGCAACATTGCTAAGCGGTGGACGGACGGCACAATCAGTCTTTAAATTACCTCTTAATCTGGTGAACGAAGAAACCCCATCGTGTAATATCAGCAAGAGCAGCGCCCGTGGCCTCCTGTTGCAACAGTGCAAACTAATCGTGTGGGACGAGTGCACAATGTCACACAAACGCGCCATCGAAGCTCTTGATCGTTGTCTACAAGACTTACACAGTAAACAAACAATAATTGGTGGTGTGGTTGTTTTATTGGCTGGGGACTTTAGGCAAACTTTGCCTGTCATCGAGCGAGGCACTGCAGCAGACGAAATTAACGCATGTCTGAAATCCTCATATTTATGGACCAAAGTTGAAAAGCTGCACCTCACCACCAACATGCGTGTCCAGTTATTCAGTGATCTAGAGTCAGGCGCGTACGCTGAGAAACTGCTCGAGATCGGTGAAGGTCGAATCAAAACTGACGAAGAAGGTATGGTTCTATTCACTAACCAATTTTGTCATGTTGTGGATTCGGAAGACGCACTTATTGCTCAAGTTTTTCCAAATTTGCAACAAAACATCCACGATGAAAATTGGCTATGTGAAAGAACTATACTAGCACCAAGAAATGAAACAGTTGTGAAAATCAATAAAATTATCTTAGACCAAGTAACCAGCGATGCAACAACCTACAACTCCATCGACACAGTCATGTCATCTGAAGACTGTACGAGCTACCCCGTGGAGTTTCTTAACTCTTTGGAGCTATCCGGGGTCTCATCTCATAAGCTCGAATTAAAGGTCGGTATACCCGTTTTGTTAATGCGAAACTTGGACGCCCCGAGATTATGTAATGGCACTAGATTGCGAGTCACTGAACTAGGCAGGCACATTGTAAAGGCCACAATTTCAACTGGAGAAGCTAAGGGTGAAAATATTCTTATACCACGCATCCCAATAATACCCAATAACTTACCCTTTAATTTCAAATGTTTGCAGTTCCCACTTAAAGTTGCATTTTCAATGACCATCAATAAATCGCAAGGGCAAACTTTGAAGGTAGCGGGGATACATTTAGGCACGCCCTGTTTTTCCCACGGTCAGCTATACGTAGCTTGCTCACGTGGTTCTAAATCGCAAAATCTACATATTTTCGCTGAACGAAAGAAATCAAATGACAGTTTACAGGAGTGTATTGCAGTAAAAACACAGATAAATTACCTGCAGATGTCCATTATTCCAATTACATACTAATTCTTTACTAACACGAACAATATTAAACACAAGTAACTTCAGTCCGTCCTGTTTATTAATCAGTGTTTAGTAATCCGTTTGTGATGAAATTTGATATGGATAATTTCAAGCCTGGGGAAGGACATAGGGCTACTTTTTATAAACACACCATACAGGCGAAGATTATATAAAACTGTAAACCTGATTGACAGACACACCTAGCGGTCAACGCACAGCCGAAACCACTGAACTTAGCATCTTGAAATTTGCAGATAGGTTCTATTATAGCTTAAATGAGCACTAAGAAAGGAATTTTGATAATTCCACCCTCAAGAGTTTCCCTCTTCATATTATAGGGGTTCAAAGATTGTATGGAATCCGTCAGTTTTGAAGTTAGACATCTGAAATTTTGGATGTACGAGTAACTAAATAAGATTATTTTTTTTTACTATTAAAATGATCTGTCACGAAACTTAATGTGGAAGATCAAATTCCACGCGAGCGAAGCCGCGGGTAAAAGCTAGTACTTTATAAGTCCCTTTAATGTGAACGAACAGCCAAAGATAAGCTGTTTACTAGTGTTGAGCCACCCCCGTAGTGTTCGAGTTCGGTTCGGTTCGTCGAACACCCGTGTGTTCGCCGAACTGTTCGTCGAACTGTTCGTCGAACACCTTCGAACACCGTTAAAACCAATGGCAGGCAAACAAAAACACATAGAAACACATAGAAAACACCTTCAAAGGTGTCCAAAAGCTGACAAACTGCTCAGAAGACATAACTAACACATGGAAAAGTGACAAGTACATATAGTCATGCGAAAATAAAAGAGGTGGAGGAGTAAAAGGAGGGGGAGACACAGATATAGGCATGTCATGCCCTTCTAAAATCCAAAAAGTGAGAAGCCGACACGGCCAGTCCGCTCCTGCCCGTGCCACCTCCGTGTCGCCGGGTTTGTGCCAGAGCCGCGGTGAACCCTGACGGCCAGCCCCCCTCTCCCAATACTGGTGCCTGTCCGCTGGTGGGTCGAGCGAGCCCCCCTGTGGTGGAGGCAGCTCTAAGCTTTTTAATTTAAATTGTCTCTCTAATTTGAATGAATACACTTTAAATCCATTTACAAGGATCTATTGGAGGGCAAGTCTCATGCCAGCAGCCGCGGTAATTCCAGCTCCAGTAGCGTCCACTAAAGCTGCTGCAGTTAAAAAGCTTTTATAAGGATCGAGCTCGGCTGTCCACCGCAAGTCATCCTACTGCCAGTCCCAGCCCCTATGCCTTGGGGTGCCTCCTGATGCTCTTCACTAAGTATCCCATGGTCCCGAAGCATTTCCTTTGAAAAAATTAAGTGTCTAAACTACAGGTGGTGCAGCTTGCTTAACAGCCGGGATAATCCGCTTACTAGCAGACACTGCTACTAGGCACAAAGTATTTCCTGGGCTAGATGCAGTTAAAAATTTGTAATTAGATACTCTCGTTGGATGCTGAGAAAGCATTCCATAGAGTCTCCTGGCACGCCATATATGATTCTCTTAAAAAGCTTGGGGTAGGGGTCTAGAGGACCCTTTTATAGCCAAAATCACGGCCCTGTATCGCAATACGTCACCTAGGCTGAAGATAAATGGAACTGTAGCACCCTGAGGGCTCGGTTGCTAAAGACGTATTGCACCTCACCCAGAGGTGTGATATCTCACTCTCAGGTAAGGATGGAGTGTGGATCAGGACCAGACACCTGCATGCATTACACCACATTGCCGTGGGGCAGGGCGACCAATATGCCCCTGAGATGGGCACGACAGTCCCTGTCCCTGGCTGGAGTGGGGGGAGGGAACACTGAGGAAGGGGAACCCTGTAGTGCAGGAGCAGGGAGGAAGCAGTTCCTGGGTGCATTGAGAAGGGAGTATAAAAGGTGGGCACCATCTTAGTTCAGTGCAGAGAAGTCTGAGCAGAAGTGGCAGGGAGCAGGGGCTCTGCATGAGCTCTGCTCCGGAGGCGGGCCTAGTAACAGAGGCCCAGGCCTGGAAGAGGGAGAAGGAAGGAAGAGGAGCGGAGAAGGCTCCAGGAACGAGGAATGAAGGGATCCCAGGGGTGCGGACGGGCGAGTCGCCACCGCACGCCCGAATCCACCTGCGTGGAGGGGTCAGGCCAAAGGGGGAGACCGGTCCCCGAACTAGTGGAGGCAGGAAACGACCCTCAGCTAGAAACCGGAGGCTCTGACATTTTATGTGGCGCAGCCCCTCGCTACACCCGCTAGGAAGGCACCACATAGGGTCAGGGAAACTGGCGCCAAGTTTACCAAGAGGAGGCCCGAGGCAGCCGGACAGAAGTGTTGGTAAGAAAGGCCAGACAAAGGACACACAAAGGGGGTCCTGTGAAGTGCTCCAAAGTTATCTGGGAGTTGTCTGAGCCCCTCACCTGGTGAGCACAGTACGACGTGGGCAGCCGTTACCTGCAGACGTGGTCTGGATAATAAGAACTGTGAGTAAAGGCCCTGAACTGCATCACTGACTCCGTGTTGTTACTGCTGCTGCCCTGCACCATCACCCCCATCCTTCGCATACACTGCCCTGAGGCTATACTCCTCCCGTGGGGAGTTATGCTACGCTCTGCTGCACCCACAACACCAGCCTCAGTGGTCTGCCCTGTAGCGGTGGTTCACTCTGACCGCAATCCACGGGTGGCGTAGTCGGACATTTAAACATGAAAACCACATAAATAGTTCCGCCACTGGTTTGACCGCCCTGAGCCACGGAACCGGGTCGCCGCCACGAAGACTACAACCACCAGCATCCACCAAAAAGGGTCCGGCTCCGGGTGTCCCAAGGCCCAGGGGGTGCGTCAGAACATTTTCATCACCTTTCACAATCACCAATGGGACAAGGCAGTGATGTCCTCTGTCCCCTCTCTTATACATCCTAGTGACGGAGCACCTGCTCTCATCAATTCGCCATAACCCCAATATTAGGTGGATTGAGGTGGGAGGCACCGAGTACAAGTGCTCTCTATTTGCTGATGATGTCCTAGTATATATCACTCAATCACATATATCCATCCATGCTGTTATGGCTGAAATAGATCACTTTGTTACATGGTAAAATTTTAAAATCAATGCAGCGAAGTCTGAGGCCCTCGATGTCTCCCTCCCCAAATCCATATAGGATTCCATCCAGTCCAACTTTCCCTTTGCCTGGCCCTCACAGGGTATCAAATACTTAGGAATTCCTATTCATAGAGACCTCTCCCATCTATGTTATCTTAATTTTGGGCCCTTTATTGAACAACTCCATACAGACCACGGTTGGCAAGTTAGAACTGTAAGATTCACTACGTGAACCACTGGTGTTTTGTGGAAAAGCACATGTACACTGCGTTCCAAATTATTATACAAAAAGTGTTTAGGAGTGATGAGGGAAGAATTTGTTTGTTTGTCAGTTAAACTCATTGATGGTGATGTGTGTCAGGGCTCTTTATATCACTGTAAGCAATTGCAGACACCTGTGCTAATTAGTTTGGCAGGTGTGTCCAATGAAAGGCAAGACTACTTAAGAATGCTCTCTCACATTATTAAGCAGCCTACATTTTCTGCCAAAATGGGAAAGAAAAAGGATGTGTCGGCTGCTGAGAAGCAACAAATTGTGGAGTGTTTAGGTCAAGGCATGACTACAATCAACATTGTGCGATGATCAGGATGAAGTGTCCTGGCAATCAAGAAGTATGTAGCTGATTCATAGTACACACGTGTGCGTGCTGATAAGGGCAAATTGAGGACTCTTTCCTACAGGCAATTACGTCAGGTTGAAAGAGCAGCGGCAAAAAAGCCTTGTCATAGCAGCAGACAAGTTTTTGAAGCTGCTGGTGCCTCCAACGTCCCCCGAACAACAAGATGCAGGGTCCTTCAGAGGTTTGCAGCTGTGCATGCGCCATCCTGTCGACCTCCTCTATCCACTTCACACAAGCAGAAACGGCTCCAGTGGGCCAAACATTACATGAAGACTGATTTCAAAACTGTTTTGTTCACGGATGAGTGCCGTGCAGCGCTCGATGGTCCAGATGGATGGAGTGGAGGATGGCTGGTTGATGGACACCCCACGCAAACACGGCTACAGCGCCAACAAGGAGGAGGTGGAGTAATGTTTTGGGCTGGAATCATGGGGAGAGAGATTGTCGGCCCCTTTAGGATCCCTGAAGGCGCTAAAGATGAACTCCATAATGTATGTGGATTTTCTCAAACAGCACTTCCTGCCATGGTTCAAGAAGAAGAACCGTGTATTTCACAGCAAGATCATTTTTCTGCATGATAATGCACCATCTCATGCTGCACATAAAACATCTGCATCTCTGGCTGATATGGGCATAAAAGGGGACAAACTTATGGTGTGACCCCCATGCTCCCCTGACCTCTACCCCATTCAGAACCTTTGGAGCATCATTAAAAGGAGTGTCTATGATGGCGGGAGGCAGTTCACATCTAAGCAACAGCTCTGGGAGGGTATTCTGTCCTCATGCAAAACAATTGAAGCAGAAACCATCCAAAACCTGACAAATTCAATGGACGAGAGAGTTCAGAAGCTCCTTTCGAACAAGGGGTCCTATGTGAAAATGTAACATCACCTAGAATAAAGTTTTGAGTTGAAAACTGTTTGATTTCAGTTTCTAACAACCTGCTAATGCTTATAATTTCAAAAATGACCATTTTTTTGGTCTTTATTAAAATGAAAAGGTTGATCGAAAAGTTTGGGGGATCTAAGAGTGTGGCAACCCAGTAGTCATGATTACTTCGAATTCTGACAATATGAGGGTCTTGCTGCAGGTAGTGCAGCAAGAAGGCACTTATGTGCCTTGCGCATCTCGGAGCCCCAAAATTATTTTCCGGGCTAGATGCAGCTAAAAATTATTTTTAATTTTAAATCTGGTGAAGCTTTAGTATAGATGGCCTAATAGGATCAGTGCTGCACACTGCTACAAAGCCCAAATTATTTTCCAGTCAAGATACAGATAAACATGATTAGTAATTTGAAAGCTTAAAACGGTTGGTAGGGTGATTTTAACCAATCATCAAGCTTTTACTCTCCCCAGGATGACACAGGGGTAGAAAAGTCGTTTCGGATCCATGATTTGTTCATCTTTATGAACGTGAGTCTGTCTACATTATCAGTGGAGAGCCGCGTGCACTTATCTGTCAGCACACCACGAGCAGCGCTGAACACACGTTCAGACAGAACGCTGGCTGCGGGGCATGACAAGATCTCCAAGGCGTAAGTGGCTAGCTCCGGCCATTTATCCAGATTGGAAGCCCAAAAAGAGCAAGGGTCCAGTGACACAGTCGTGGCTTCAATGTTTACTTGGAGATACTCCTGTACCATCGTCTCTAGGCGTTGACTATGTGTCAGACTTCTTGTCTCCTGTGGCCTTGCAAAGGATGGGCTAAAAAAGTGGTGAAATGATTCCGCAAAATTGATGTTACCAGCAGATACTGTGGTTCTGTTACGGTTTGAGTGCTGAACACTTGACGGTCCCACGGTTGGCAAGTTGGAACTGTGAGATTCACTACGTGCACCACTGGTATTTTGTGGAAAAGCACATGTAAGATTCTGCAACAGTCTCTGCTGATACTCCTGCATGCGTGCATCCCTTTCTATGGCAGGAATAATTTCTGCAAATTTACTTTTGTACCGGGGATCTAACAGTGTGGCAACCCAGTAGTCAGGATTATTTCTAATTCTCACAATTCGAGGGTCATGTTGCAGGTAGTGCAGCAAGAAGGCACTCATGTGTGTTGCGCATCCAGAAGCACCAAGTCCCTGTTGTGTTGGTGGCGAGGTAACAATCATGCTTCCTTCCTCTGTCCTCTCCCCCCAACCTCGCACAACAGAAATGTGATCAAGGTCTCCCTCATCTGATGAGTCTTCCATCAGTTCATCCTCCACTTCTTCCTGGGCTCCTGCACCTTCCTCACTAGTTTGGCTGCTACCATGCGCCCTGGTAAAACCATCTCCCCCACCCTCACATGCCTGCCGCCTTGGTGCTGCCGACCGTCTGGACCTTGCAGATGTTAGCCCTTCCGCATACAACTCCTCCTCCTCTACTTCCTCCACCTCCTCTTGTGCCACCACCTGACTCCGAATTCTGTTTAACATGTGCTCCAGCATGTAAATCACCGGAATAGTCATGCTGATAATGGCATCGTCAGCACTAAACATCTTCGTCGCCATTTCAAAACTGTGCAGAAGGGTGCATAGGTCCCTGATCTGAGACCACTCCTCCAGCGTGATTTGCCCCACCTCTGAATCTCGTTGGCCCAGGCTATACGTCAGAACGTATTGCACCAGGGCTTGTCGGTGCTGCCACAGTCGCTGCAACATGTGCAGAGTTGAATTCCACCGGGTAGGCACATCGCATTTTAGCCGATGAAGTGGCAGGCCCAACAACTTCTGTAGAGATGTAAGTCGCTGAGCTGCGGGATGCGAACGGCGGAAGTGAGCACACAGCGACCGTGCCCTCTGCAGAAGGCCATCTAGTCTGGGATAGTGGGCTAAAAATTGCTGGACAACCAGGTTCAACACGTGAGCCATACAAGGCACGTGTGTGACATTGCCCCGGCGAAGGGCCGCACCCAGGTTTGCAGCATTGTCGCACACGGCCTTCCCTGGTTTCAGGTCCAGTGGAGACAACCATTCATGAAATTGGTTCTCCAGAGCTGACCACAACTCCTCAGCTGTGTGACTCACATTTCCCAGACATTTCAATGTAAAAACCGCCTGATGACGTTGAGCCCTACTGCCAGCATAGTAAGGAGGTGTGCAGGATCCCTTCTGCGCAGTTAGAAAGCTTGTGGCATGACCAGACAGGCTTTGGGTGCAGGTGGAAGACCGAGAGGAGGTTGAGGAGGCAGAAGCAGTGGAGGAACTTTGACATAAAGAGGATTGACGCACAACTCGTGGGGACGGCAAGACTTGGACAGCAGCCCCTTGTCCTGCTGTCACCATAGTTACCCAGTGCCCAGTCAGCGACATGTAACGCCCCTGTCCATGCCTACTCGTCCAAGTGTCTGTGGTGAAATGCACCCTGTCACACACAGAGTTTCTCAAAGAAGCGGTGATGTTGTGTGCGACATGCTGGTGGAGCGCAGGCACACCTTTCTTTGAGAAGTAGTGCCGACTGGGCATCTGGTACTGGGGCACTGCGACGGACATAAGGTCTCGAAAATCCTCTGTGTTCATCAGGCGCAAAGGCAGCATTTCTGTAGCCAAGAGCTTGCAGATGGTGAAATTCAACCTCTTAGCTTTCTCATGGTTAGGAGGAAATGGTCTTTTACTTGTCCACATCTGAGGGACCGAGGGCTGGCTATTGTGCTTAGACGGGGTTGATAAGGGTGTCCCCTGCAAACTGCCGGTCTGTGAGGAAGATGCAGGCGGACATGTTAGGTTGCCTTGATCCAAAGGTGGTGCTATCGATGTCGGACAGCGCTCAACACCAGCTGGTGTTACCACCTCCAAAGAAAATGAGGACCTGCCAATCACGCTGGCTGTTGCGGGTAAAGAGGTGGCAGGTCTGCGCCCCAAAACAGGTGTGACTGCTGTCCCCCCAGTCACAGAGGATGAAGAGTCCGCGGATGCACAAGATATGGCAGACGGTGATTGGCCCGGCCGGCTAGGCCGCATTGTAGCACACTGAGCTTTCCACTGCAACTTATGCTTCATGTCCATGTGCCGGTTCATGCATGAAGTACTCAAACTATGTATTTTTTGGCCTCTACTTAGCTTTTGCTGACAAATGTTACAGATAACACGAGTTGGGTCATCTTTATCGATCTGAAAAAATGCCCAGGCTATGCAAGGCTTAGCACCCATGCGACCTGAAGAGCCACCACGACTTGTGGTGAGAGGCAGAGTTGTGTTTGAGGATGCAGTTGTTGACGTGCTTCCAGTACTACGTCTCTGTCCAGGAAGGCGCAACCTGACCTCGTCGTCACTAGCATCTTCCTCCACCTCCTCTGCTGACCTCATCTCTTGGCTGACTGTGGGTTGACAGTAAGTGGGATCTCCGACCTCATCATCATCACCCTGTGCGTTATCACACCCGTCGTCCTCAGAGCCAACCTGTTCCTGCCCTGACAAAAAACTAAAGTTGTCGCTCCAATCAGGTATTTGAGTCTTATCATCGTCTTCCTCATTGTCTCCACCAACAGGAGTTACAGTTTGGGAATGAGGGTCTACATTATGGTCAGAACCTTCTGCGTCTGGTCCTGGATCCGACTCATAAAGATTCTGGGCATCAGTGCAGATCATTTCCTCGTCTGGATTCACAGAAGCGCTGGAGTCGACCTCTGATTCCCAGGCTATAGTATGAGTAAACAGCTCTGCAGACTCAACCATCTGTTCTACCTCACACTCAGACGGGCAGCTGGAGATTTGGGAGCTGTGAGGAAGCAAGTGCGATTTGGGTGACACCTTTGAGGACTGGAGTATTTGTGATGTTGAAGTTGATGTGGAGGAGAGCCCACTTAAAGGAGCACTTGATATCCGTTGAAGCACCTGCTGTTTTTGTGCCTCATCTGGAATTTGTAGCGATTGGCGTGGCCGTAAGAAAGGGATCTTATCACATTGTCCGCTAAAAGAAGTAGACATTTTAGTTTGGCTGGAAGATGGTCTTTCTTCTGCACCTACCCCACGGACACAACCTTTTTTCCCCTTCCCAACACGCCTATTCCCCTTTCCACCAGCAGCAGGCCTTTTTCCACTCATTTTGGTGGTTAACTAATTCACAACTCTGGAGTTGTTTGCACAAAAAAAACAATGGATGGTAACCGAGCAGAGCTGAGTGGCCAAACTGTGGTATTAGGCCAAAACTATTGGCTGGGTTAGATGCAGAAAAAAATTATTTTTAATTTGCAACCTGATGAAGGTCAGTATAGATGGACTAATAGACCAAGTCCCACACACCGCTAGAAGCCCAAATATTTTTTCAGAGCTAGATGCAGAAATTTTTTTTATTCAATTTGCAACCTGATGGAGGTCAGTATAGATGGACTAATAGACCAAGTCCCACACACTGCTAGAAGCCCAAATATTTTTTCAGAGCTAGATGCAGAAAAAAATTAGTTTTAATTTGCAACCTGATGGAGTTCAGTATAGATGGACTAATAGACCAAGTCCCACACACCGCTAGAAGCCCAAATATTTTTTCAGAGCTAGATGCAGAAAAAAATTATTTTTAATTTGCAACCTGATGGAGGTCAGTATAGATGGACTAATAGACCAAGTCCCACACACTGCTAGAAGCCCAAATATTTTTTCAGAGCTAGATGCAGAAAAAAATTATTTTTAATTTGCAACCTGATGGAGGTCAGTATAGATGGACTAATAGACCAAGTCCCACACACCGCTAGAAGCCCAAATATTTTTTCAGAGCTAGATGCAGAAAAAAATTATTTTTAATTTGCAACCTGATGTAGGTCAGTATAGATGGACTAATAGACCAAGTCCCACACACTGCTAGAAGCCCAAATATTTTTTCAGAGGTAGATGCAGAAAAAAATTATTTTTAATTTGCAACCTGATGGAGGTCAGTATAGATGGACTAATAGACCAAGTCCCACACACCGCTAGAAGCCCAAATATTTTTTTCAGAGCTAGATGCAGAAAAAAATTATATTCAGTTTGCAACCTGATGGAGGTCAGTATAGATGGACTAATAGAATGATGCTATGCCCAAAAGATTTTACTTCACTAGGTGCAGTAAAAAAATTGGTATTCTATACACAGGTGTTATATCTTGCAACACAGATAGGCTACTCCACTGACTAACACACTCTGCAATAGGCCAAAAAGGATTAGCTTTGCTAGATTCAACCAAATGCTGTGAAAAAAACTTGCACAGCACTGGCACAGACCTGCCTGGCAAAAACTGATAGGAACTCATGTAACCTAGTCCTGAAAAGGACTCCAATTACAATTAGTCTTTACTCCCACAACCTATCTATTTAAGAGCACAGACCTCCCTGATAAAAGTCGTAGGAAATGCTGTAACCTAGTCCTTAAAAGGACTGCAATCACAACTATTCCCTACTCCCAAGCTATCTGTATATTTGTGCGAAAATTGGCTTGAAATTAACAAGGTATAGCACACACAGCAACAGCGGTGCCGTCTAACACGCAGCTGCAGCAGTGAGAAAATGGTGGCGACGGGGAAAATGGCTTGGTCTTATAGGGCAAGGACATGTGACATACACTGCCAATCACACATGCCCTTGCTTGTGTGAAAAAAAGCACTTCGCTCCGTGTGTGCGCTGCTGATAGGCTGACAGATTGCACCTCCCCACTGCAAATGCGGGAAAGAGAAAAAAAATGGAGATCTTCATTGTTCCTGCAGAGATCCATCCCCTGCCCCTCCCCCCGCCCCGCTGTACACTCAAACTGCGTATTAACATTAATTTTCATCATTACTGAGAAAAAATCCAGTTATGATTTTGGTGCACGAACAGTTATCGAACATAACCTCGAACAGCCGAATTTTTCTCAAATTGTTCGTGTTCGCCGACCGGCTCGAACACCGCCCAAAACAGCTCGAATTTGAGATTGGCGAACAGTTCGAGTAGAACAACGCTCATCTCTACTGTTTACTTTCCCAAATCCTTCTGTAACCTGAGCTGCTCTCCGAGTCACATGATCTCTGACTGAGAGTTCTCTGACTTCCTGTGATATCATGTCTACTTCTCTGTGTTCCTGACTCTGGAATCTCACATGATATCACAGTCATGTGACTTTCATACTGTATAAGTTGGTGGGGCTATATTCAGCAGGGCTCACTCACTGCTTCTATGCATATGGCTGCACACAAAGCTCTCCCGTCTCCCTGCACCTTTCTACCTCTAGACCTCTCCTTTGTATTTGCATGTATACTGCAGAGTGTATATTAGAGATGAGCGTTGTTCTACTCGAACTGTTCGCCAATCTCAAATTCGAGCTGTTTTGGGCGGTGTTCGAGCCGGTCGGCGAACACGAACAATTTGAGAAAAATTCGGCTGTTCGAGGTTATGTTCGATAACTGTTCGTGCACCAAAATCATAACTGGATTTTTTCTCAGTAATGATGAAAATTAATGTTAATACGCAGTTTGAGTGTACAGCGGGACGGGGGGAGGGGCAGGGGATGGATCTCTGCAGGAACAATGAAGATCTCCATTTTTTTTTCTATTTCCCGCATTTGCAGTGGGGAGGTGCAATCTGTCAGCCTATCAGCAGCGCACACACGGAGCGAAGTGCTTTTTTTCACACAAGCAAGGGCATGTGTGATTGGCAGTGTATGTCACATGTCCTTGCCCTATAAGACCAAGCCATTTTCCCCGTCACCACCATTTTCTCACTGCTGCAGCTGCGTGTTAGACGGCACCGCTGTTGATGTGTGCGCTATACCTTGTTAATTTCAAGCCAATTTTCGCACAAATATACAGATAGCTTGGGAGTAGGGAATAGTTGTGATTGCAGTCCTTTTAAGGACTAGGTTACAGCATTTCCTACGACTTTTATCAGGCAGGTCTGTGCTCTTAAATAGATAGATTGTGGGAGTAAAGACTAATTGTAATTGGAGTCCTTTTCAGGACTAGGTTACATCAGTTCCTATCAGTTTTTGCCAGGCAGGTCTGTGCCAGTGCTGTGCAAGTTTTTTTCACAGCATTTGGCTGAATCTAGCAAAGCTAATCCTTTTTGGCCTATTGCAGAGTGTGTTAGTCAGTGGAGTAGCCTATCTGTGTTGCAAGATATACCACCTGTGTATAGAATACCAATTTTTTTACTGCACCTAGTGAAGTAAAATCTTTTGGGCATAGCATCATTCTATTAGTCCATCTATACTGACCTCCATCAGGTTGCAAACTGAATATAATTTTTTTCTGCATCTAGCTCTGAAAAAATATTTGGGCTTCTAGCAGTGTGTGGGACTTGTTCTATTAGTCCTTCTATACTGACCTCCAGCAGGTTGCAAATTGAATATAATTTTTTTCTGCATCTAGCTCTGAAAAAATATTTGGGCTTCTAGCGGTGTGTGGGACTTGGTCTATTAGTCCATCTATACTGACCTCCATCAGGTTGCAAATTAAAAATAATTTTTTTCTTCATTTATCTCTGAAAAAATATTTGGGCTTCTAGCAGCGTGTGTGACTTGTTCTATTAGTCCATCTATACTGACCTCCATCAGGTTGCAAATTAAAAATAATTTTTTTCTGCATCTAGCTCTGAAAAAATATTTGGGCTTCTAGCAGTGTGTGGGACTTGGTCTATTAGTCCATCTATACTGACCTCCATCAGGTTGCAAATTAAAAATAATTTTTTTCTGCATCTAGCTCTGAAAAAATATTTGGGCTTCTAGCAGTGTGTGGGACTTGGTCTATTAGTCCATCTATACTGACCTCCATCAGGTTGCAAATTGAATAAAAAAAATTTCTGCATCTAGCTCTGAAAAAATATTTGGGCTTCTAGCGGTGTGTGGGACTTGGTCTATTAGTCCATCTATACTGACCTCCATCAGGTTGCAAATTAAAAATAATTTTTTTCTGCATCTAACCCAGCCAATAGTTTTGGCCTAATACCACAGTTTGGCCACTCAGCTCTGCTCGGTTACCATCCATTGTTTTTTTGTGCAAACAACTCCAGAGTTGTGAATTAGTTAACCACCAAAATGAGTGGAAAAAGGCCTGCTGCTGGTGGAAAGGGGAATAGGCGTGTTGGGAAGGGGAAAAAAGGTTGTGTCCGTGGGGTAGGTGCAGAAGAAAGACCATCTTCCAGCCAAACTAAAAGGTCTACTTCTTTTAGCGGACAATGTGATAAGATCCCTTTCTTACGGCCACGCCAATCGCTACAAATTCCAGATGAGGCACAAAAACAGCAGGTGCTTCAACGGATATCAAGTGCTCCTTTAAGTGGGCTCTCCTCCACATCAACTTCAACATCACAAATACTCCAGTCCTCAAAGGTGTCACCCAAATCGCACTTGCTTCCTCACAGCTCCCAAATCTCCAGCTGCCCGTCTGAGTATGAGGTAGAACAGATGGTTGAGTCTGCAGAGCTGTTTACTCATACTATAGCCTGGGAATCAGAGGTCGACTCCAGCGCTTCTGTGAATCCAGACGAGGAAATGATCTGCACTGATGCCCAGAATCTTTATGAGTCGGATCCAGGACCAGACGCAGAAGGTTCTGACCATAATGTAGACCCTCATTCCCAAACTGTAACTCCTGTTGGTGGAGACAATGAGGAAGACGATGATAAGACTCAAATACCTGATTGGAGCGACAACTTTAGTTTTTTGTCAGGGCAGGAACAGGTTGGCTCTGAGGACGACGGGTGTGATAACGCACAGGGTGATGATGATGAGGTCGGAGATCCCACTTACTGTCAACCCACAGTCAGCCAAGAGATGAGGTCAGCAGAGGAGGTGGAGGAAGATGCTAGTGACGACGAGGTCAGGTTGCGCCTTCCTGGACAGAGACATAGTACTGGAAGCACGTCAACAACTGCATCCTCAAACACAACTCTGCCTCTCACCACAAGTCGTGGTCGCTCTTCAGGTCGCATGGGTGCTAAGCCTTGCATAGCCTGGGCATTTTTTCAGATCGATAAAGATGACCCAACTCGTTTTATCTGTAACATTTGTCAGCAAAAGCTAAGTAGAGGCCAAAAAATACATAGTTTGAGTACTTCATGCATGAACCGGCACATGTACATGAAGCATAAGTTGCAGTGGGAAGCTCAGTGTGCTACAATGTGGTCTAGCCGGCCGGGCCAACCACCGTCTGCCATATCTTGTGCATCCGCGGCCTGTTCATCCTCTGTGACTGGGGGGACAGCAGTCACACCTGTTTTGGGGCGCAGACCTGCCACCTCTTTACCCGCAACAGCCAGCGTGATTGGCAGGTCATCATTTTCTTTGGAGGTGGTAACACCAGCTGGTGTTGAGCGCTGTCCGACATCGATAGCACCACCTTTGGATCAAGGCAACCTAACATGTCCGCCTGCATCTTCCTCACAGACCGGCAGTTTGCCGGGGACACCCTTATCAACCCCGTCTAAGCACAATAGCCAGCCCTCGGTCCCTCAGATGTGGACAAGTAAAAAAGACCATTTCCTCCTAGCCCTGAGAAAGCTAAGAGGTTGAATTTCACCATCTGCAAGCTCTTGGCTACAGAAATGCTGCCTTTCCGCCTGGTGGACACAGAGGATTTTCGAGACCTTAAGTCCGTCACAGTGCCCCAGTACCAGATGCCCAGTCGGCACTACTTCTCAAAGAAAGGTGTGCCTGCGCTCCACCAGCATGTCGCACACAACATCACCGCTTCTTTGAGAAACTCTGTGTGTGACAGGGTGCATTTCACCACAGACACTTGGACGAGTAGGCATGGACAGGGGCGTTACATGTCGCTGACTGGGCACTGGGTAACTATGGTGACAGCAGGACAAGGGGCTGCTGTCCAAGTCTTGCTGTCCCCACGAGTTGTGCGTCAATCCTCTTTATGTCATTTTTCCTCCACTGCTTCTGCCTCCTCAACCTCCTCTCGGTCTTCCACCTGCACCCAAAGCCTGTCTGGTCATGCCACAAGCTTTCTAACTGCGCAGAAGGGATCCTGCACACCTCCTTACTATGCTGGCAGTAGGGCTCAACGTCATCAGGCGGTTTTTACATTGAAATGTCTGGGAAATGTGAGTCACACAGCTGAGGAGTTGTGGTCAGCTCTGGAGAACCAATTTCATGAATGGTTGTCTCCACTGGACCTGAAACCAGGGAAGGCCGTGTGCGACAATGCTGCAAACCTGGGTGCGGCCCTTCGCCGGGGCAATGTCACACACGTGCCTTGTATGGCTCACGTGTTGAACCTGGTTGTCCAGCAATTTTTAGCCCACTATCCCAGACTAGATGGCCTTCTGCAGAGGGCACGGTCGCTGTGTGCTCACTTCCGCCGTTCGCATCCCGCAGCTCAGCGACTTACATCTCTACAGAAGTCGTTGGGCCTGCCACTTCACCGGCTAAAATGCGATGTGCCTACCCGGTGGAATTCAACTCTGCACATGTTGCAGCGACTGTGGCAGCACCGACAAGCCCTGGTGCAATACGTTCTGACGTATAGCCTGGGCCAACGAGATTCAGAGGTGGGGCAAATCACGCTGGAGGAGTGGTCTCAGATCAGGGACCTATGCACCCTTCTGCACAGTTTTGAAATGGCGACGAAGATGTTTAGTGCTGACGATGCCATTATCAGCATGACTATTCCGGTGATTTACATGCTGGAGCACATGTTAAACAGAATTCGGAGTCAGGTGGTGGCACAAGAGGAGGTGGAGGAAGTAGATTAGGAGGAGTTGTATGCGGAAGGGCTAACATCTGCAAGGTCCAGACGGTCGGCAGCACCAGGGCGGCAGGCATGTGAGGGTGGGGGAGATGATTTTACCAGGGCGCATGGTAGCAGCCAAACTAGTGAGGAAGGTGCAGGAGCCCAGGAAGAAGTGGAGGACGAACTGATGGAAGACTCATCAGATGAGGGAGACCTTGATCACATTTCTGTTGTGCGAGGTTGGGGGGAGAGGACAGAGGAAGGAAGCATGATTGTTACCTCGCCACCAACACAACAGGGACTTGGTGCTCCTGGATGCGCAACACACATGAGTGCCTTCTTGCTGCACTACCTGCAACATGACCCTCGAATTGTGAGAATTAGAAATAATCCTGACTACTGGGTTGCCACACTGTTAGATCCCCGGTACAAAAGTAAATTTGCAGAAATTATTCCTGCCATAGAAAGGGATGCACGCATGCAGGAGTATCAGCAGAGACTGTTGCAGAATCTTACATGTGCTTTTCCACAAAATACCAGTGGTGCACGTAGTGAATCTCACAGTTCCAACTTGCCAACCGTGGTCTGTATGGAATTGTTCAATAAAGGGCCCAAAATTAAGATAACATAGATGGGAGAGTTCTCTATGAATAGGAATTCCTAAGTATTTGATACCCTGTGAGGGCCAGGCAAAGGGAAAGTTGGACTGGATGGAATCCTATATGGATTTGGGGAGGGAGACATCGAGGGCCTCAGACTTCGCTGCATTGATTTTAAAATTTTACCATGTAACAAAGTGATCTATTTCAGCCATAACAGCAGGGATGGATATATGTGATTGAGTGATATATACTAGGACATCATCAGCAAATAGAGAGCACTTGTACTCGGTGCCTCCCACCTCAATCCACCTAATATTGGGGTTATGGCGAATTGATGAGAGCAGGTGCTCCGTCACTAGGATGTATAAGAGAGGGGACAGAGGACATCCCTGCCTTGTCCCATTGGTGATTGTGAAAGGTGATGAAAATGTTCTGACGCACCCCCTGGGCCTTGGGACACCCGGAGCCGGACCCTTTTTGGTGGATGCTGGTGGTTGTAGTCTTCGTAGCGGCGATCCGGTTCCGTGGCTCAGGGCGGTCAAACCAGTGGCGGAACTATTTATGTGGTTTTGATGTTTAAATGTCCGACTACGCCACCCGTGGATTGCGGTCAGAGTGAACCGCCGCTACAGGGCAGACCGCTAAGGCTGGTGTTGTGGGTGCAGCAGAGCGTAGCATAACTCCCCACGGGAGGAGTATAGCCTCAGGGCAGTGTATGCGGAGGATGGGGGTGATGGTGCAGGGCAGCAGCAGTAATGACACGGAGTCAGTGATGCAGTTCAGGGCCTTTACTCACAGTTCTTATTATCCAGACCACGTCTGCAGGTAACGGCTGCCCACGTCGTACTGTGCTCACCAGGTGAGGGGCTCAGACAACTCCCAGATAACTTTGGAGCACTTCACAGGACCCCCTTTGTGTGTCCTTTGTCTGGCCTTTCTTACCAACACTTCTGTCCGGCTGCCTCGGGCCTCCTCTTGGTAAACTTGGCGCCAGTTTCCCTGACCCTATGTGGTGCCTTCCTAGCGGGTGGAGCGAGGGGCTGCGCCACATAAAATGTCAGAGCCTCCGGTTTCTAGCTGAGGGTCGTTTCCTGCCTCCACTAGTTCGGGGACCGGTCTCCCCCTTTGGCCTGACCCCTCCACGCAGGTGGATTCGGGCGTGCGGTGGCGACTCGCCCGTCCGCACCCCTGGGATCCCTTCATTCCTCGTTCCTGGAGCCTTCTCCGCTCCTCTTCCTTCCTTCTCCCTCTTGCAGGCCTGGGCCTCTGTTACTAGGCCCGCCTCCGGAGCAGAGCTCATGCAGAGCCCCTGCTCCCTGCCACTTCTGCTCAGACTTCTCTGCACTGAACTAAGATGGTGCCCACCTCTTATACTCCCTTCTCAATGCACCCAGGAACTGCTTCCTCCCTGCTCCTGCACTGCAGGGTTCCCCTTCCTCAGTGTTCCCTCCCCCCACTCCAGCCAGGGACAGGGACTGTCGTGCCCATCTCAGGGGCATATTGGTCGCCCTGCCCCACGGCAATGTGGTGTAATGCATGCAGGTGTCGGGTCCTGATCCACACTCCATCCTTATCTGAGAGTGAGATATCACACCTCTGGGTGAGGTGCAATACGTCTGTAGCAACCGAGCCCTCGGTGCTACAGTTCCATTTATCTTCAGCCTAGGTGACGTATTGTGATACAGGGCCGTGATTTTGGCTATAAAAGGGTCCCCTAGACCCCTACCCCAAGCTTTTTAAGAGAATCATATATGGCGTGCCAGGAGACTCTATGGAATGCTTTCTCAGCATCCAACGAGAGTATCTACTTACACATTTTTAACTGCATCTAGCCCAGGAAATACTTTGTGCCTAGTAGCAGTGTCTGCTAGTCAGCGGATTATCCCGGCTGTTAAGCAAGCTACACCACCTGTAGTTTGGACACTTAATTTTTTCAAAGGAAATGCTTCGGGACCACGGGATACTTAGTGAAGAGCATCAGGAGGCACCCCAAGGCATAGGGGCTGGGACTGGCACTAGGATGCCTTGCGGTGGACAGCCGAGCTCGATCCTTATAAAAGCTTTTTAACTGCAGCAGCTTTAGTGGACGCTACTGGAGCTGGAATTACGCGGCTGCTGGCATGAGACTTGCCCTCCAATAGATCCTTGTAAATGGATTTAAAGTGTATTCATTCAAATTAGAGGGACAATTTAAATTAAAAAGCTTAGAGCTGCCTCCACCACAGGGGGGCTCTCTCGACCCACCAGCGGACAGGCACCAGTATTGGGAGAGGGGGGCTGGCCGTCAGGGTTCACCGCGGCTCTGGCACAAACCCGGCGACACGGAGGTGGCACGGGCAGGAGCGGACTGGCCGTCTCGGCTTCTCACTTTTTGGATTTTAGAAGGGCATGACATGCCTATATCTGTGTCTCCCCCTCCTTTTACTCCTCCACCTCTTTTCTTTTCGCATGACTATATGTACTTGTCACTTTTCCATGTGTTAGTTGTGTCTTCTGAGCAGTTTGTCAGCTTTTGGACACCTTTGAAGGTGTTTTCTATGTGTTTCTATGTGTTTTTGTTTGCCTGCCATTGGTTTTAACGGTGTTCGAAGGTGTTCGACGAACAGTTCGGCGAACACACGGGTGTTCGACGAACCGAACCGAACTCGAACACTACGGGGGTGGCTCAACACTAGTGTATATACATGTATCCAAACTGGTCTATACCTTGTGATATATATATCTAAAAATATATACATACAGTTGAAACCAGAAGTTTATATGCACTATACAAAAAGACACATATGCATGTTTTTCTCAATACCTGACATGAAATCAGAATAAACCTTTCCCATTTTAGGTCAATTAGGATTACCATAATTTTTAATATTTGCCAAATGCCAGAATAATGAGAGATTTCTAAAGCATTTTTAATACTTACTGCAAAGTCAAAAGTTTATATACACTAAGATTACTATTCCTTTAAACAAATTCTCGACTGCCCATATGATGATGTCATGTGTTTGGAACATTATGATTTTTTGGCAACATCTGAGTTAATTAGAGACACATCTGTGGATGTATTTTAGTGCACACCTGAAACACACTAATACTTTGTGTAGCATCATGGGAAAGTCTAAAGAAATCAGCCAAGATATCAGGAAGAGAATTGTGGACTTGCACAAGTCTGGCTCATCCTTGTGTACAATTTTAAGACAGGATGTGTGGTTTGAAGGACAGGGCAGTGTCAAGGGTTACTCCGAGGCAGCAGATGTCTGATACAATAAATGACATCACGCTTTCCCCTGTGATAGATAGATCAGGTAGGGAAGTTACGTGAGATGGAGGAAAGGTGATGAGTTCAGCTTTGTCCAGATTGAGCTTGAGGAAGTGAGAGGAGAACAAGGAGGATATGGCTGATAGACACTCTGGGACTCTGGACAGCAGAGAGGTGACGTCTGGGGCAGAGAGGTAGATCTGAGTGTCATCAGCATATAGGTGATACTGGAAGCCGTGGGAATTTAGGAGTTGTCCCAGGCCAAGGGTATAGATGGAGAAGAGTATGGGTCCTAGGACAGAGCCTTGAGAGACTCCATCAGAGAGGGGGCGGGATGAGAAGGTAGTTTGAGAGTGGGAGACGGTATATGTGCGGTTGGAAAAGTATGAGGAGATCCAGGATAGGGCAAGGTCTTTGATGCCAAAGGAAGAGAGGATCTGTAGTAGAAGGCCCTGGTCAACAGTGTCAAAGGCAGGGGACAGGTGTAGAAGGAGGAGTATAGCTGTAAGCTTTGGCTGTACGTAGGTCATTAGTAGTTTTGTTCAGGGCAGTTTCAGTGAAATGAAGGGGGCGGAAACCAGATTGTAGGTTGTCGAAGAGCAAGTTAGATGAGAGATGCACCTTCTTACCCCAGTTCCTGGTCCGTGCTCTTATTTATGAGGAGCTAGCGATTGTGCTCAATAGTGTTATGCTATATACTCCAGTGAGCTATTTACGGACTTATGGTTCCTTTTTGGGCTAGTGGGCACAGTACAATTTTTAAAATAGGTTTAGCAGGCATGATGTAATTGGGATTTTTTGACTTGTATTACTCGCAGTTAATACCCTCATTTTCCTGGCACTTTGCTATATACAGTAGTTCTATAGACATTCATACACTCCAGGCCATCTCCCTTATGTATTGTCATTGTACTCTTTTGATGATATTTCTAAATAAAATGTGAGAATATATTTTCAGTATTTTGTGCTGTCTTGTCCTCCAATTTATGAATCATGTCTTTGACAGCTGGTGGTTGGGGGATTTCACTGCCCATTTTTGAGTAGTGGCCCTCCCTCTCTGGCTTAGATCAGCCATGACTATGATTTGTTATTTTTATTATATATATATATATATATATATATATATATATATATATATATATATATACACACATACATACAGTACAGACCAAAAGTTTGGACACACCTTCTCATTTAAAGATTTGTCTGTATTTCCTTGACTATGAAAATTGTACAATCACACTGAAGGCATCAAAACTATGAATTAACACATGTGGAATTATATACTTAACAAAAAAGTGAGAAACAACTGAAAATATGTCTTAAATTCTAGGTTCTTCAAAGTAGCCACCTTTTGCTTTGATGACTGCTTTGCACACTCTTGGCATTCTCTTGATGATCTTCAAGAGGTAGTCACCGGAAATGGTCTTCCAAAAATCTTGAAGGAGTTCCCAGAGATGCTTAGCACTTGGTTTCCCTTTTGCCTTCACTCTGCGGTCCAGCTCACACCAAACCATCTCGATTGGGTTCAGGTCTGGTGACTGTGGAGGCCAGGTCATCTGGCGTATCACCCCATCACTCTCCTTCTTGGTCAAATAGCCCTTACACAGGCTGGTGTGTTTGGGGTCATTGTCCTGTTGAAAAATAAATGATGGTCCAACTAAACGCAAACCGGATGGAAAAGCATGCCTCTGCGAGATGCTGTGGTAGACATGCTGGTCCAGCATGCCTTCAATTTTGAATAAATCCCCAACAGTGTCACCAGCAAGGCACCTCCACACCATCACACCTCCTCCTCCATGCTTCACGGTGGGAACCAGTCATGTAGAGTCCATCCGTTCACCTTTTCTGCGTCGCACAAAGACACGGTGGTTGGAACCAAAGATCTCAAATTTGGACTCATCAGACCAAAGCACAGATTTCCACTGGTCTAATGTCCATTCCTTGTGCTCTTTAGCCCAAACAAGTCTCTTCTGCTTGTTGCCTGTCCTTAGCAGTGGTTTCCTTGCAGCTATTTTACCATGAAGGCCTGCTGCACAAAGTCTCCTCTTAACAGTTGTTGAAGAGATGTGTCTGCTGCTAGAACTCTGTGTGGCATTGACCTGGCCTCTAATCTGAGCAGCTGTTAATCTGCGATTTCTGAGGCTGGTGACTCGGATAAACTTATCCTCAGAAGCAGAGGTGACTCTTGGTCTTCCTTTCCTGGGGCGGTCCTCATGTGAGCCATTTTCTTTGCAGCGCTTGATGGTTTTTGCAACTGCACTTGGGGACACTTTCAAAGTTTTCTTAATTTTTCAGACTGACTGAAAGTAATGATGGCTACTCATTCTTCTTTACTTAGAATTTGTATTATGGCAAGAAAAAGAAGCTAGCAGTCTATTCAGTAGGACTATCAGTTGTGTATCCACCAGACTTCTGCATAACACAACTGATGGTCCCAACCGCATTTATAAGGCAAGAAATCCCACTTGTTAAACCTGACATGGCACACCTGTGAAGTGAAAACCATTTCCGGTGACTACCTCTTGAAGCTCATCAAGAGAATGCCAAGAGTGTGCAAAGCAGTCATCAAAGGAAAAGGTGGCTACTTTAAAGAACCTAAAATATAAGACATATTTTCAATTGTTTCACACTTTTTTGATAAGTATATAATTCCACATGTGTTAATTCATAGTTTTGATGCCTTCAGTGTGAATGTACAATTTTCATAGTCATGAAAATACAGAAAAATCTTGAGAAGGTATGTCCAAACTTTTGGTCTGTACTGTATATATATATACGTTTATATATAAACATATAAATATAACACTTGGCAGTGGCAAAATTATATATGTGATTAATGACTATCAAAATCAGTATACAATGCTATGGAATAGTTAGACACATATAGCTGCCGGACAACATTGAGCAATGACCATTCAGGAATAAATGGAAACCCATAATGAAAAACCGAACAAAAGAATGTCATAAATGATGTCTAGATTACAAAATTAAAAAACGTTTATTGAATACATGGTTTAAGGAAGAGGGTGGCACTTTAGAAATAGGCTAACACTAGTGATGAGCGAGCATGCTTGCTACTGCTCGGTGCTCGCCCGAGCATCTCACTGCTCGAGATGCTCGGCACTCGCCGAGTATTTCCGGGTTGCTCGGGTGGGAACTCATGTCCCCTCCCTGCATGTATGGCACTGCCATGCACTGTAATGCTGTAGCCATGTTGGTTGTGGGCATTACAGTGATTGGCTGGCAGCACAGCGTCATCAGGTCTATATCAGACCGGGCGCCGCCATGCTTGTCACAGTCACTCCAGATCAGACAGTGTAGGGAGAGATTTGCTTTTGTATTAGATAGTGTAGGGAGAAAAAACGTACATTACACATATCCATCTTAACATCTTCTGAGGACTAATCCATCTGCAGAGATATCAGGCAGTCAGAGTGTATAGGCAGGCAGTGTATATAGCAGACTGCAGAGTGTATAGGCAGGCAGTGCATATAGCACAAGAGGCTCCATTCCAATTCTGCCTTCTGCTGCAGTTATATATTTCTATACAAAGGCCCAGGTCTCAGGAGCCAGGAATACTTTTCTTTGGATCTTAATCCTCATTATTTGCTTAAAAAGCAATCCAGAGAACACCGTTTTTCTGCACCATATGCTTATTGGCACTGTAGAATACAGCCAGGTCCTTTCCATATTACAGCGCTAGAAATCCAGCTATTCAAAACTGTGTTTTCTCCGTCACACGGATCACATATAAGTTCGCTCCAAACTCAGTCATTTGGAGTGAGCGTGGAAGATACTGTCCTGCATTTAAAATGAGCAAGGCACATGGCAGCGGACGGTTAACTGAATGTGATGGTAAAGGTGCATGCAGAGGCCGAGGACAAGGCCGTGGGCAAGCCGAAATTGTGCCACAACAAACACCCACACTTTCTCGCCTGACCTTCCTGTCCCAATTTCTAGGGGACCGCAGCACACCACTATTGAACCCAGAGCAGTGTCAAAAGGTTGTTGGGTGGATAACGGATAATGCTTCCAGTCACTTTGCCACCACCACCATCAACACCCTGTCTTCCACACGGTCAAGTCTCAGTAGCCGTGAGTCTGGACTCCATATTCCTCACCCTGATCCTCCTTCCTCCCACCTTGCCGAGTACCCAGAGACAACTGATCCCACACTTGGACACTCTGAAGAGCTGTTCACTTTTCCATTTATAGATTCGGGCCTCTCGCCCGGTCCACTTGAAGCGGAACTAGAGGAGATCGCGTGTAGCGATGCCCAAATATTTGAGCAGCCACGGTCACACAAAAGCGACGGTGGTATAAGTGTCACAAGAGGTGGACGATGATGAGACACAATTGCCAGAAAGTCAGGAGGAGGACCAGGGTGCGGAAGTGGAAGACGAGGTGGTGGATGATATAGTAACTGACCGAACCTGACAGGAGGACAAGCAGATCGAGGACAGCAGCACACAGGGGGAGGGAGGCAGAGCACCCCAACAGGCAAGAAGAAGCAGTGTGGTGGCGGCAACCGTTCCCCATAACACCAGCACGAAGAAGTTGCCAGTACAACTGTTAGGTCTTCCCGAGTCTGGTTGTTTTTTAAAGACTCTGCCAATAACCCCAAAAAGGCCATTTGCACCACCTGCCAGGCCAGCATCAGCAGGAGTGGCAAAACGACCAGCCTGACCACCACCAGCATGATCAGGCACATGGCAGCAAAGCACCTGACTTTGTGGGCCAAACCCCAGGGTCCAGGAACAGTGTCTGCGGGTGGCGCCATTGCTTCTTCCGCTGTTGTGCATGCAATCCAATCCCCTGTCCATGGTGCATGCAAAGACACCTCCTGCCCTGCACACTCTCAAGTAGCAGCATCAGGAAGCACGTCCATGTCCTTGTCCCAGTGCAGCGTTCAGTTGTCCATACCCCAGTCCTTGGAATGCAAGCGCAAATATGCAGCCAACACCCCACAGGCCACACTTCTAAATTGTCACACTTCACGACTGCTTGCGCTCGAAATGTTGCCTTTTAGGCTCGTGGAGATGGAAGCATTCCGCAACCTGATGGTGGCAGCCATCCCTCGGCACTCGGTCCCCAGCCGCCACTATTTCTCCCGGTGTGCCGTCCCCGCATTACACAAGCACGTTTCCCAAAACATTAGCTGTGCTCTCAACAACGCAGAGACCGGTTAAATCCACCTAACCACGGACATGTGGACAAGTGCTTGTGGGCAGGGACGGTACATCTCGCTGAAGGCACACTGAGTTAACATATTGGAAGCCGGGACCCAGTCGGACCTTGGGATGGAACAGGTCCTCCCGACGCCAAGGATTGCGGGCCCTAGGTCAACGAGGGTTGCCCCACGCTGTACAGCTCCTGCACCTCATCCTCCTCAGCCTCCTCCTCCTCTTCAGCCCCCATCTCCGAAATGACTACATCAGTTACAAGCTGGAAGCACTGCAGCACTGCCTTTGCCAAGCGGCAACAGGCTGTGCTGAAGCTAATATGCTTAGGTGACAAACTGCACAATGCTGAAGCGTTGTGGACAGCTCTGAAAAGCAGGAAGATCTGTGGCTCACACCGCTGAACCTACAGCCAAGCATGGTCGTGTGTGACAATGGCCGGTACCTGGTGGCGACTCTGAGGCGAGGCGAGCTCACACACGTACCATGCCTGGCCTATGTGCTTAGCCTCGTGGTTCAGCGGTTTCTCAAATCCTACCTGGAGCTGCTGGATCTGCTTGTTAAAGTACACTGACTGTGTCCCCTTTTTGGAAAGTCAGCTACAGCTTCCGCCGCCCTTGCAGTGTTTCAGCAGTGTTTGCAGCTTCTGGCTCACAGACTAGTGGGTGATGTCCCCATATGTTGGAACTCTACACTGCAGATGTTGGGAAGGATTTGTGAGCAGAAGAGGGCAGTTGTTGAGTACCAGCATCAACAAGGCCATCGGTATTCAGTTCAGACACCACACATAAGACCTCAGTAGTGGACATGGATGTCAGACATATGTATAATTATATTATATATATATATATATATATATATATATATATATATATATATATATATATATATATATATATATATATATATATATATATATATATATATATATATATAATTAGCATCACCATCACGCTTCTCAGTCTTCTGAAACGCTCTCTGCTCACAATCAAAGAGGATGCATTGCAGGCGGAGCATGATGACATGGAGCAAGGAACCGTACAGGGTGATTACACACAGCCAAGCCTCATCTCATCCCAACATGGATTGGGTGACAATGAGGGAGAGGAGGAGGAGGAAGGACAGGAGCTAGTTTCATGCACTATAGATGGTACTACCTGCACAGCTGTCATACCATCTGTTCAGCGTGGATGGCCAGAGGACAGAAAGGAGGAGGAGAGCTTGGTCAGTCATCCTCTTGGTGAGGACACGGAAGTCTTGCCTGTTAGTAGTCTGGCATGCATGGCTGAATTTATGTTACGCTGCCTTTCCCATGACCCTCGCGTTCTCAAAATTTTGGGTGACAGTCATTACTAATTGGTGACACTTCTAGACCCACGCTACAAGGAGAACTTTATATCTCTTATTCCTGAGCGGACAGGTCTACAAAAATGGGGCAGTACAAGAAGGCCCTTGTTGCGGAACTATTAAAAAAATTCCCATCTGAAAATGCTGGCGGCAGAGGGCACACTTCGTTGGACAACCAAGGAGTACAGGCGAGAGAGACACAACTTCAATCCAGCAGAGGCAGGGGAACATTGTCAAAGTTCTGGGGGAGTTTTTTCAGACCCTCCAATCGCACAGGCCCTAAGGAGCGGGGTACTCTCACAAGGAGTGCAAAGTTTGGGATGATGCTGAGGGAGTACCTTGTTGATCGTACCAATGTCCTCCGTGATTCCGCTGTGCCTTATAATTATTGGGTATCCAAGCTGGATACATGGAATGAACTGGCTCTCTATGCCTTGGAGGTCCTGGCCTGCCCTGCCGCCAGCATTTTATCAGAGCGGGTTTTTAGTGCCGCTGTTGTAATTATAACTGATAAGTAGTGTTGAGTGATACCTTCCGATATCAGAAAATATCGGATCGGATTGGATCGGGCGATACTCAAAGTATCGGATATCGCCGATTCCGAAACCGGAAATCAATGCAAGTCAATAGGACACAAATATCGGAATGAAAATAAACCCTTTCTGTCCTTGTAGGTTAATTCTACATGAAGGAAAACATCTAACAATAATGTAGAATGTATTGGGGGAGGTGGTTGCCCAAATCGATGGGAACAGTGCTCACAGTGAAACATGAAAAGCCGGAAATTCAGCAGCGGCATACACCGGTACCCGACAATTTAGAACAGAAAGAATAGAGCTTCACACATATATTAGATATATATGTGACTGACATGTTTCTATATAAGAAGTACAGTGACAGTGTTGCTTACTGTACTTGTCATTTAGTGTAAAGGATTTATTTAAAAAATAATAGTGTTTTCATGCACCGTCTCTTTAAAAAAGCCGGCCGGCAATTCAACAGCGGTACCCGACAATTTAGAACAGAAAGATAGAGCATCACACATAGATTAGATAGACAGAAACATGTCAGTCACATATATAATAAGTACAGTGACAGTGTTGGTTACTGTACTTGTCATTTAGTGTTAAAATAAAGGATTTATTAAAAAAAAAAAATTGGCGTGGGGTTCCCCGTAGTTTTAGTCTCTAGCGGAGGTTAAGCAGACGGCTGGGGCAGATGTTTGAAGCCTGGGAAGGGGGTAATACCCATGGAGCTTCCCAGGCTACTAATATCAGCCCCCAGCTGAATACCTAGCCTTTACTAGCTATTTAAATGGGGGACCCCAAAAAAAAAATGCCGTGGGGTCCCCCCTATTTTAATAGCTAGCAAAGGCTAGGCAGACAGCTGGGGGCTGATATTAATAGCACAGGAAGGGTGCCATGAATATTGACCCCCTCCCAGGCTAGAAACACCCGCCGTCTGCCGCCCCAGAAATAGCGCATCCATAGGATGCGCCAATTCTGGCACTTAGCCTCGCTCTTCCCACTGCCCTATAGCGGTGGCAGTGGGGTAATAGGGTGGGGTTGATGTCAGCTTATAATGCCAGCTGACATCAAGCCCAGGTTAGTAATGGAGAGGCGTCTATAAGACACCCCCATTACTAACCCCATAGTCAAAGTTAAAAAAAAACAAACACCCAGAATAAAGTCCTTTAATTGAAATAAACAAACAATTCATTATTGTTCTAAATTAAACCATACTTACCATCACGCCCATTCCAGCTGAAGCCAACGATCTCCTGCAATATTAGAAAAATACAAACACCCAGAATAAAGTCCTTTAATTTAAATAAACAAACAATTCATTATTGTTCTAAATAAAATAAAAATAATAAAGCAACATCATCCTTACCTTTCCATGGTTCCCAGGACAGCTCCAGCTCTGCTACATCGAGATGACAGGCTTGACCGCAGCAGAAAGCTGCCATCTAGCCTGTCATCCCGCAGATACTGAGAAGCACAGGCATGCTTGCGCTCCTCAGTGTCTGGCTGTGACGGCTTCCAGATGAGCCGACAATGAACTCAGCTCACCTCATGCACGTCACTGACAGCGTGGGAGAATTCTCCTGCGCATGCGGTGAGCGTGAGAGAATTCTCCTGCTGAAGCGCTGAGCGCAGGAGAATTTTCCCACGCTGTCAGTGACGTGCATGAGGTGAGCTGAGTTCATTGGACATGATCTCAGCTCATCTGGATGCCGTCACAGCCTGACACTGAGGAGCGCAAGCATGCCTGTGCTTCTCAGTATCTGCGGGATGACAGGCTAGATGGCAGCTTTCGGCTGCGGTCCAGCCTGTCATCTCGATGTAGCAGAGCTGGAGCTGTCGTGGCAACCATGGAAAGGTAAGGATGATGTTACTTTATTATTTTTCTTTTATTGCAGGAGATCGTTGGCTTCAGCTGGAATGGGCGTGATGGTAAGTATGGTTTAATTTAGAACAATAAAGAATTGTGTGTTTATTTCAATTAAAGGACTTTTTTCTGGGTGTTGTGTTTTTTTTAAATACTTTACTTGAAATTCATGGCGGTCATGTCTAATATTGGCGTGACCCCATGAATTTCGGGCTTAGGGCCAGCTGATAATGCCAAGCTGGCCCTAACCCCTTTATTACCCAGTGAGCCACCGCACCAGGGCCCTGGATGAGTTGGGTACAGCGCCAGAAGATGGCGCTTCTATGAAAGCTTGGGCCTCCCTGCGCTGCAGATTCCAGCCCCCAGCTGCCTAGTTGTACCTGGCTGGACACAAAAATAGGGCGAAGCCCCACATATTTTTTATTTTTTTTAAATTATTTCATTATTGTTGTGTCCGGCCAGGTACAAATAGGCAACTGGTGGTTGGGGGTAGCCCGTTCCTGCCTGCTGTACCTTACTGGACACAAATATAGTGCGAAGCCCCACGTCAATTTTTTTTAAATTATTTCATGAAATAATTAAAAAAAAAACACGTGGGGCTTCGCCCTATTTTTGTGTCCAGCCAGGTACAACTAGGCAGCTGGGGGCTGGAATCTGCAGTGCAGGGAGGCCCAAGCTTTCTGGTCCCCCCCGCTGCAAATTGCAGTCCGCAGCCACCACGGAAAATGGCGCGTTCATAGATGCGCCATCTTCTGGCGCTGTACCCAACTCATCCAGGGCCCTGGTGCGGTGGCTCACTGGGTAATGAAGGGGTTAGGGCCAGCTTGGTATTATCATCTGGCCCTAAGCCCAAAATTCATGGGGTCACGCCAATATTAGACATGACCGCCATGAATTTCAAGTAAAGTATTTAAAAAAAACACAACACCCAGAAAAAAGTCCTTTAATTGAAATAAACACACAATTCTTTATTGTTCTAAATTAAACCATACCTACCATCACGCCCATTCCAGCTGAATCCAACGATCTCCTGCAATAAAAGAAAAATAATAAATCAACATCATCCTTACCTTTCCATGGTTCCCAGGACAGCTCCAGCTCTGCTACATCGAGATGACAGGCAGGATCGCAGCAGAAAGCTGCCATCCAGACTGTCATGCAGCAGGCAGACACTGAGAAGCGCAGGCATGCTTCCGCTGCTCAGTGTCAGGCTGTAACGGCATCCAGCTGAGCCGAGTCTCTCACGCTCACCGCATGCGCAGGAGAATTTTCCCACGCTGTCAGTGACGTGCATGAGGTGAGCCAAGTTCATTGTCGGCTCATCTGGATGCCGTCACAGCCAGACACTGAGGAGCACAAGCATGCCTGCGCTTCTCAGTGTCTGTAGGATGACAGGCTGGATGGCAGCGTTCTGCTGCGATCCAGCCTGTCATGTGAATGTAGCAGAGCTGAAGCCGTCCTGGGAACCATGGAAAGGTAAGGATGATGTTGCTTTATTATTTTTCTAATATTGCAGGAGATCGTTGGCTTCAGCTGGAATGGGCGTGATGGTAAGTATGGTTTAATTTAGAACAATAATGAATTGTTTGTTTATTTCAATTAAAGGACTTTATTCTGGGTGTTTGTTTTTTTTTAACTTTGACTATGGGGTTAGTAATGGGGGTGTCTTATAGACGCCTCTCCATTACTAACCTGGGCTTGATGTCAGCTGGCATTATAAGCCGACATCAACCCCACCCTATTACCCCACTGCCACCGCTACAGGGCAGTGGGAAGAGCGAGGCTAATTGCCTTGAATTGGCGCATCCTATGGATGCGCTATTTCTGGGGCGGCTGACGGCTGGTGTTTCTAGCCTGGGAGTGGGCCAATATTCATGGCACCCTTCCTGGGCTATTAATATCAGCCCCCAGCTGTCTGCCTAGCCTTTGCTAGCTATTAAAATAGGGGGGACCCCACGTCATTTTTTTTGGGGGGTCCCCCATTTTAATAGCTAGTAAAGGCTAGGTATTCAGCTGGGGTCTGATATTAGTAGCCTGGGAAGCTCCATGGGTATTACCCCCTTCCCAGGCTTCAAACATCTGCCCCAGCCGTCTGCTTAACCTCCGCTAGAGACTAAAATTACGGCGAACCCCACGCCAATTTTTTTTTTAATAAATCCTTTATTTTAACGCTAAATGACAAGTACAGTAACCAACACTGTCACTGTACTTATTATATATATGTGACTGACATGTTTCTATCTATCTAATCTATGTGTGATGCTCTATTCTTTCTGCTCTAAGTTGTCGGGTACCGGTGTATGCCGCTGATGAATTGCCGGATTTTCATGTTTCACTGTGAGCACTGTTCCCATCGATTTGGGCAACCACTGTAATGCCACAACCACTATGGCTGTGGCATTAACGTCTTAAAAAAATATTTATTCCTGCTATTCCATTTAATTGTAATGTAAGGGAGATAATGCAATGTCAGCGCTTGAGCAGGATAATTCTCCCACGCTGGGATGGCATTCTGGTGACAGGCTGGATCGCAGATGAGTGCTACCATCCAGCTTGTCATCCTTCAGAGACACTGCAGAGCGCAGGCATTATGTGAACTTCCGATTCCGGTATTCAATATTGTAAAAGTATCGGAACTCAGTATCGGAACTCTGATACAGCGAATATCGGTCTATACCCGATATTTCAGTATCGGAATGCTCAACACTACTGATAAACGCATCCGCCTGGCAACTGAAAATGCTGACAGGCTGACTCTTATTAAAATTAACAAGGGCTGGATTGGGCCAGACTTCTCAACACCACCAAATGAGAGCAGCGTACCATAAACTCAAATCCAGTGTCTTTTCTTGGGAGGTGTATTCCCATGTACCTTTTCACACCAACACATGGGTATGCGCTTCCTGATTTTGGCTATTTGCTCTTGTCCTTCTCCTTCTCCTCATCCTCCACCACCATATCACCAGGGTGACCATGGTCCGTGATGCATCACCAACATCATTTTTTTAAAGGGTGTTTATTATGCCCGTAAAAAAAAATTTTTATACAGTATCTTCATGTATACCCCCCAGGGGTAAATATTTGTCAGTCCATACACTTAGTACATGGGCATTACAAGTATAAGAGGCCCGCTCCTTTTTAATGGGAACATTTCTTTATGAGGCCCTCCTCCACGTATCTTCCAAGGGGCATTGAAGTGCCTCCAAATTTTTGGCAGCCCTTGCATTCACTGCATAGGCCAACACTATGGGAGACTCTCTTCTTTAAATTCTTAGTGGGGGTTTTCCTAAAATTGGTCAGCCGTTGGACTCACTGCATACCCTATAACTGTATAGCAGACTCTCTCCTTTCTAATGGGAACATGTCATATTTGTTACTGTTGCCCTGCTCTATGTGTCTTTAAATTCTTATTGGGATTTTTCCTAAATTTGGTCAGCCGTTAGACTCACTGCATACCCTATAACTGTATAGCAGACTCTCTCCTTTCTTATGGGAATTTGTCGTTACTGTGGCCCTGCTGTATGTGTCTTTAAATTCTTAGTGGGTTTTTTCCTATAATTGGTCAGCCGTTGGACTCACTGCATACCATATAACTGTATAGCACACTCTCTCCTTTCTAATGGGAATTTGTCATTATTGTGACCCTGCTGTATGTGTCTTTAAATTCTTAGTGGGGTTTTTCCCAAATTTTGGCAGCCCTTGCAGTCACAGCATGTGCACTACCACTATAGGAGACCCACTCCTTTATAATGGGAACATTTTTTTTACTGAGACCCTCCTCTATGTCTCTTCAAAGTGGTATTGGGTTGCGTCCAAATTTTTGGCAGCCCTTGCAGTCACTGGATACGCAATAACAGTGTAGGAGACCCACTTGTTAATAATGGGAACAACAAAGCATAGCCGGCTGATGGCTCACTAACAATAGCGAGGGCCGACTGCTGGCCTTTTAAGAATAGTAAGGGCCATCTGATGGCCCTATAAAAATAGGCTTTATGACTTTCAGAGTCCCTCCATCATAAATAAAACAGGATGTGTCTGATGATGTGTCACACACCTCATTGCCAGATAAAGTTTTAAAATGTTAAAATTACATTTCCCGGTGAATGCATTTGCGACACCCCAAGGGTCTGGTTGCAGCAGTAATAGAGATATTATGTCTGAGAGCAAATGGGAGGTTTCTCTGGTCAGGATCCCTAAGCATGCAACACGGTCCGCCCAGACCTGGGAGGGGAGGAATCTGCCCTTTTAAACTGGGTCTGGGGCGGGATTAGAGCAGTCAGAGCCTGGAGAGGGAAAGGAAGAACTAGGAGCTCTGTAGGAGCAGTAGCAGAAGTCCAGGGGCTGGAGCTGAGCAGATTTCGCCCTGGACGAAGATACTAAAGCAGGACACAGGAGTCCGAGGCTGTGGGGACTGATATACACCCAGCAGCAGAAACCAGCCGGCAGGGGATTCCAGGTCCTCTGGCCATAGAAGCCCGGAGGCTCAGTCACAAAGAAGGGACCAGCACCGCCATCCAGGAGCGGAGGCTAACAGAAGGCCCCAAGTCACCAGCCATACGGGTGAGCACCACACGGTATACTCAGGGACGTGGGCTACTTGTAACCGCTGACAGCAAGGTAGCCAGGAAGAGTGCAGATAAACGGGGAGGCCTACAACTCCACCTGGCCAGGGGAACTCCTGCTTGCTCGCAGACTGACCAGGCCCCTTAAACTAGCCAGTACTCCCGGGAGGGTCTGCCTTGTACCATCAGTAAAGACCCTGAACTGCACCACACGTCTCTGTGATTCCTTGCCGCACCAGCACCATTAGTACTGGGACGCTCACACCATCACTCCCATCATCTCTCACATTAGCTGCCCTGAGGCAATACTCCTCCCGTGGGGAGTTATCCCATACTCGGCTGCGCAACCAACATCAGCCTCAGCGGTCGGCAGCGCAGCGGCGGTCCCCACTGACCGCAATCCACGGGTGGCGTAGTCGGACACTTATTACAACATTTAGACTGCCACTGGTTTGACCACCCTGGGCACGGACCGGGTCACCGCCACACAGAGACTACAACCCCCAGCGATCCGGCTCCGGGTATTCCCCCTGCACAGCAGCACAGCACAGGCCAAGGGGGCGCGTCAACTTTGGCGTAGTCGGCAGGATTTCGTGCCCGCAACCACCGGGTACTGCGTGCCTGAAAAAGAGACTTTTATACTTACCTGTGGTGAAGTTTCCCGCCGTCCGGAGTAGTTTCCCGCCATCCGGAGCCGATTCCCGCCATCAGACGCCATCTTGGACCGTTTCCCGCCGTCTTCTGCCTTCTTCCCGCCATCCGCAGCTGCTTCCCGCCTTCGGACGCCATCTTCGGGACGCCGCACGGGAAGAATAGGGGCGTGGACGCGGAAAGCGCGTGAGATCCGAAGCTCCACCCCACGCTCTGACGCTGCGCAAGGTCCTGGAAGGGAGGAAGAGCAACGCTGACGTCATCGGAGCGCGACGCCAGGTCCTCAACCCCGACGATCGACTGCGGAGCCGCGGCCTACGGAAGAAGAGCATCGCAAGGTAGGCCACGGTCCACTAGGGGGGAGGAGGATGCCGGATACTGAGGGGAGCTCCACTGCCATAGCCACCGCCAGCGCAACTGCTGCAGCAGTCATGCCATTCACCATGCCCTATATCCCGGGGGCAACCTGGCTACCCCAGTACTCAGGGGAGTCACATACTCTAAATGACTTTAGAGAAAGACTGGATAGCCTCTTCCAGGTGTATCCCCTCACGGAAGAGCAAAAAGTGAGCATCCTGGTGGCCCAATTAATCGGGGCAGCCCAAAGGGAGGTAAAGTCCTGGCCACCTGGGAGGAAGAGGACTGTCAGAGACATACTAACCCGGCTGAAAGACACATTTGACACCCGCACCTCAGCCGAAATAAAGCTCAGATTTTACGGGTGTAAACAGCGGGCACATGAGAGTATAAGAGACTATGCTCTAAACCTACAAGAGGCCCTGAGAGCCATTAAGCAGGCAGACCCTGACAGCGTGGGAAATGAAGATAAGCTGTTGACTGAACAATTTATGGAGGGTCTACTGTGCAATGCCCACCGAACCCAGTTGCGAGCAATGGCCTTACAGGACCCTGACCTGGACTTTGCACAGTTCAAGGACAGAGCCATCCGGGTGCTCCGAGAACCGGCACCAGGTGGCGCTGTGACCCACAGGCGCCCTGCTATCACGTACCACCAGGAGACGGTGCCCTTGTCTGCAGGGCCTGTGGGAGCTGATGCGCAGGCTTTAAACAGTGACCCGGCTACAGACTTGCACCATCAGGTCCAAGAGCTGACTAAGAGCGTTGCCGCGCTAACCAGAACTGTGCAGTCTTTACAGGTCTCTTCTCCAGGAAAGATCCAGCTGGCATCCGGACCGGAGGACGTCCCGTGGCGCCGACGGAGGAGGACCCCACCGGCCAGAGGAAGACCCAGCGACAGATCCAACGCGGCCGGCAACCCATCTGCCGCCGCTGCAATCAACCCGGACATGTGGCAAGGTACTGTCATTTAAACGGGCACAACCTGGGGTAGAGGGCCAACCCCTAGGCATAAGACCATCAGGCCCATCAAACTGGCGTGATAAATACGTAGGGGGACGTCCAATCTTGCCTGTGGTACTGGATGGCATTCCTATGAGTGCCCTACTAGACACCGGGTCACAGGTCACCACCATCCCGTATGTGCTCTTTAAACAGTACTGGAATGACTCGGACATAACCCGCTACCCAGAGGACGACCTCAGTATCATCGCCAGCAACGGTCAGCCAGTGCCGCAGGTGGGATTCAAAGAGGTGACCATTAAGATCGGTAAAGTCGAACTGGCGGTACAAGGACTGATTATAGTGGACATAGACCGTCATGAGAGTCACCCTAGAATAACCTTGGGAACTAATGTGATTGAAAATTGTCTTGCAGAGGTGATTCTCATTTTACAGCAGGTTGCCAAGAACGCCAGTTCCGGCCAGCAGCGTGTGCTCCAAAAAGAGATCCGGGCACTGATGAAGCGGCAACAGGTGGAACTATCTGGTGGTGAGATAGGTAGCGTGAGAATGTGTGACCCGTTCCCTATTGCCATGCCCCCAAAAAGTGAGATGATGATTTGGTGCCGGGCAGCTATTGGTCTAAGAGGTAGAGACTACCAAGCAATGGTAGAACCCGTCTACTCAGACAGTAGGCCCACCATTTTGACAGCACGGGGGGTGGTCGATGTACGCCATGGGAGGGTGCCCGTTCGCATCATAAATATCGGGGAGAGAGAAGTACACCTGCCCCGGTATGCCACGCTAGCCAAATTGTTCACCATAAACCAGAATTCTGTACAGGCCATGGAACCCTTGCCTCCATCTCAACCAGAGGAAGGTAACGGCTCTAAGAAACCAATGGAGGACTGGTGTCAGCAACTGCATTTGGGTACTGACTCCACTCCCTCACACCAAAAACAGGGAGTCTATCGGGTGGTTCAAGAGTACGAGAGAGTGTTTAGTAAACACCCGCTAGACTTCGGGCGAGTAAAGGGGGTAGAACACCACATCCCCACGGGAGACCATCCTCCCATAAAGGAGAGATACCGACCCGTACCCCCGGCACACTACCAACACGCCAAGGGGATGCTTAGAGACATGAAGGAGGCTGGGGTAATCAGGGACAGCTGTAGCCCCTGGGCAGCTCCACTAGTCTTAGTGAAAAAGAAAGACAACACCATGAGAATGTGTGTAGACTACAGGAAGGTCAACCGTATCACACACAAAGATGCGTACCCGTTACCAAGGATAATAGAGTCCTTAGCTACATTAAAATCTGCTAACTTCTTCTCTACTTTGGATCTCACTAGCGGGTACTGGCAGGTTCCTGTAGCAGAGGCGGACCGGGAGAAGACCGCATTCACCACCCCGATGGGTCTCAGCGAATTTAACTGTATGCCGTTCGGGCTCTGCAACGCACCAGGAACCTTCCAACGGTTGATGGAATGCTGTCTGGGACACCAGAACTTCGAGACGGTCCTGTTATACCTGGACGATGTCATCGTCTATTCCAAGACCTACGAGGACCACCTGAAACACCTGGCAGAAGTGTTCGAAGCTCTGGAAAACTACGGCCTAAAGGTGAAACCCTCCAAGTGTCACCTCCTGAAACCAAAGGTGCAATACCTGGGACACGTGGTGAGTGCTGACGGAGTGGCTCCTGACCCTGATAAGATCACCGTGATTAAGGACTGGCCAAGACCCTCCAGCATAAAGGAAGTGCGGCAGTTCCTCGGGTTGGTAGGCTACTACCGAAGATTCATTCCCGGTTTCACCAAAATGGCAGCCCCTATGCAGGACCTCCTGATAGGTCAATCTCGGAAAGCCAAAAACCAGAAGCCGCCCTTTAGGTGGGAAAAGCTGGAGAGGAGTCCTTTTGCCAGCTGAAGATGGCCCTCACGGGGGATGAAATCCTGGCATATCCAGACTACAGCCAGCCCTTTATCCTCCACACGGATGCAAGCAACATCGGGCTAGGAGCCGTACTGTCCCAGCTCCAGCAAGGGAAAGAACGGGTAATCGCTTACGCCAGCCGAAAACTACGGCCCACGGAGTGGAACGCTGAGAATTATAGCTCATTCAAGCTGGAGTTCCTGGCAGTAGTGTGGGCAGTGACCGAACGTTTCAAGCATTACCTTGCCTCCTCCAAATTCACCGTGTACACGGATAACAACCCGTTGACACACCTGGACACTGCAAGGCTCGGTGCCCTGGAACAGAGATGGATGGCCCGCCTGTCCAACTTTGAATTCACCATCAAATACCGGGCAGGGCGCTCGAATGCCAACGCGGATGCCCTGTCTAGAATGTCGAACTTACCGGACGTAGGGGAAGATCCAGAAGATCTGGAAGAAGTTGAGCTCCCTGCGTTCCACCGTCATGGGATTACCCTGTATTCCCACCGTGTGAAGGACAGGCGCTCCATGACGTTCAATCCCTTGCCCCACTACAACTGGGCGGAGACGCAAGACAGTGATCCCGCAGTCCATTTGGTGAAGGAAATGCTGACCCAGGCCGATGCCCGTCTTGACCCAGATGCTCCGGAGGAGACCAAGCAACTGTGGAAGGAGAAAAGTAAGCTGTTCCTCTACAGGGAGAAGCTGTGGCGGAGAATGGTTAACTCTCGAACGCATGAGTTGACCTGGCAGGTAGTGGTCCCAAGACGAGACGCGGCTATGGTTCTGGAGGCATACCACAACGGAGCAGGGCATTTCGGATGGAAGAAGCTGGAGTTCTTGTTGCGTGAACAGTTCTACTGGGTAGGCATGAGAGGAGCCATCGAGAGGTGGTGCAGAGACTGTGGCCCGTGCCACCTGAAAAGAAAAGACCGTGCCAGCCAGAAGACTCCCCTGCAGCCCATCATCACCAGACAGCCACTGGAACTGGTAGCCCTGGACCATGTGAAACTGGCTCCAAGCAGATCTGGGTATGTCTACGCCCTCACAATCGTAGATCATTACTCCCGGTTCCTGGTGGTGGTCCCGGTCAAGGACTTAACGGCTCAAACAGCAGCTAGAGCCTTCCAGCAGCACTTCTGCCTTCCACACGGGTACCCGGACCAAGTGTTGACAGACCAAGGACCAGCCTTCGAAGCGGAGGTCTTCCAGGAGTTCTGCAACCTGTATGGCTGCAAGAAGATAAGAACAACGCCCTATCACCCTCAAACCAATGGACTCTGCGAGAAGATGAACCAGGTGGTGATAGATCTGCTAAAAACATTGCCCCTGGAAGAACGCAGTCTGTGACCTGAGAAACTGCCCGATCTGGTGGACCTGTATAACCACATCCCTGTAGGTTCCACCAACTGTACCCCGGCTTACCTAATGAGAGCAAGACCTGGTAAGCTGCCAATTGACCTGGATATGGGAGTCCTGACGCCTGAGGACACCTCGCCAGAGGCAGACTGGGATACAGAACGGCAGCAGCAGTATCGGAAAGTACAGGAAAGCGTCGAGCGAAGTCTGTCTCAAGCTAGAGAAAGGCAAGAGAAGGCTTATAACCAGTATGCTCCCGCTGTTCCCCTGGTACCTGGAGAGCAGGTCTTGAAGAGGAAGAGGCGGCTCCACAAGTTGGACGACCAGTGGGAGAAGGACCCGTACACCGTACTGCCATCAAGCCATGAGAACCCAAAAATCTGCTTAATCAGTAAGGATGGAGGAGAAACCACAGCCATTGTCTCCAGAGACCACCTGAAGAAGTGTCCCGAGCAGCTGCAAAGCCCTGAAGAAGATCAAGAAAACCCTCAACCCGCAGAGGAAAGGGAAGAAATGATCAGGACTGTACTCGGAGACTTCCCCCTGGTCTTGGACACAAGTAAACGGCGATGTCGTGGTATCCATCCTCACCTTTCTCCAGCCAGCCCCGCAAGTGCCTACAGAGGAACCGGTAGAGCTGGAAGAGCAGCCGGCCCAAGAGGCAGAAGAGTCCACACCAGCAGTACAGGAGGATCAACCCTCTGCTAGTAGTGAGCCTGCTGTGCCCCTAGTGAGCCAAAGAGTGAGCAGAAAGCTGCCCAGCTTACCCATAACACCTTCTGCACCCTGTAGTGCAGGACCAGTTAGTGAGCTCCGTAGGTCCACTAGAGTCACTAGAGGTCAGATGCCCGCTCGCTGGAGAATCTAAACCAATGCACTGTAAAGTTGACTGTTTATTGAAAAATGTTTATGGTTTATGTGTGTTGCCTGTTACTAATTATGTTTCTCAGTTACCCTGCAGATTTATTTGGACTAACAGGTTATGGACACTGGATAACCGGAACAGTTTTGTAGATAGTCACCTTGGTGCCTCTTGTGAAGACGGCCGCGGAAGAGAAAACCTGTCTGGCGTGGCCTCCTTGTGGCCCAAAGTAGTTAGTCTACCCTTGCAGCCACGCCCAAGGACAACGCAAGGGGTTTGCTTTGGACAGGTCCCCTATTCTGTGCCAAGACTTCGCCTTGTTGGGTGATATGGACACCCGGTCACGGAAACGCCGTGACCTCTACAGACTAAAGCTTCTTGTAAATATGTTGTCTTGTTATTGTTATACCGTGTATTTATGTTTCTTTAAAAATGTGTTTAGTCCCGGAGTACTAAAATTTACTAGGGGGAAATGGGACACCCCAGGGGTCTGGTTGCCGCAGTAATAGAGATATTATGTCTGAGAGCAAGTGGGAGGTTTCTCTGGTCAGGATCCCTAAGCATGCAACATGGTCCGCCCAGACCTGGGAGGGGAGGAATCTGCCCTTTTAAACTGGGTCTGGGGCGGGATTAGAGCAGTCAGAGCCTGGAGAGGGAAAGGAAGAACTAGGAGCTCTGTAGGAGCAGTAGCAGAAGTCCAGTGGCTGGAGCTGAGCAGAGTTCGCCCTGGACGAAGATACTAAAGCCGGACGCAGGAGTCCGAGGCTGTGGGGACTGATATACACCCAGCAGCAGAAACCAGCCGGCAGGGGATTCCAGGTCCTCTGGCCATAGAAGCCCGGAAGCTCAGTCACAAAGAAGGGACCAGCACCGCCATCCAGGAGCGGAGGCTAACAGAAGGCCCCAAGTCACCAGCCATACGGGTGAGCACCACACGGTATACTCAGGGACGTGGGCTACTTGTAACCGCTGACAGCAAGGTAGCCAGGAAGAGTGCAGATAAACGGGGAGGCCTACAACTCCACCTGGCCAGGGGAACTCCTGCTTGCTCGCAGACTGACCAGGCCCCTTATACTAGCCAGTACTCCCGGGAGGGTCTGCCTTGTACCATCAGTAAAGACCCTGAACTGCACCACACGTCTCTGTGATTCCTTGCCGCACCAGCACCATTAGTACTGGGACGCTCACACCATCACTCCCATCATCTCTCACATTAGCTGCCCTGAGGCAATACTCCTCCCGTGGGGAGTTATCCCATACTCGGCTGCGCAACCAACATCAGCCTCAGCGGTCGGCAGCGCAGCGGCGGTCCCCACTGACCGCAATCCACGGGTGGCGTAGTCGGACACTTATTACAACATTTAGACTGCCACTGGTTTGACCACCCTGGGCACGAACCGGGTCACCGCCACACGGAGACTACAACCCCCAGCGATCTGGCTCCGGGTATTCCCCCTGCACAGCAGCACAGCACAGGCCCAGGGGGCGCGTCACATTTGTCTTAAAAAATAACGTAAAAAAACCCCAAAACAATAGCATCTTTCTTTAGTATAAAAAACAGCGTCACCAATTGATCCTCAATGTAATCACATTGTTCAGCTTATGCACCTCCTCCTCCACCTCCAAAATGACCACATCAGTCACAAGCTGACAGCACTGCAGCACTGCCTTGGCCAAGCGGCAACAGGCTGTGCTGAGGATAACATGCTTAATGCTTAATTGACAAACCGCCCAGCGCTGCAGAGTTGTTGAAAGCTGTAACACAGCAGCCTGATCTGTGGCTCTCACCGCTGAGCATACAACCAGGCATGGTCATGTGTGACAATGGGCGGAACCTGGTGACGGAGAAATGACAGCCGGAGTAGATACGGTTTCCCTCTATGCCAGTCCTTTCACCGAGCTAAATACAACTATCTGCAAAAAAAGTTGTGGACTGGCTCCATACCGTCCCATGCCACATTCACCTGTCCACGTGTTTGTGGTTAGGCAGTCTTTCCCTGTAAGTGTACTGGGGAGGGCACGGGTAATGTTGTGGGATCCGTGCTTGTGGAAGGCGGAAACGATACCGGGAGAAATATTGGCGGCTGGGGACCGAGTATGGACACCCGGCCGCCGCCGGCATGAGGTTGTGAAAAGCTTCCCTCTCCACGAGCTTAAAAGGCCATATTTCAAGTGCAAGCAGCTGCCCAGAAATCTGGCAGTTTAGTGTTGCGGCCTGTGGGTGGGTGGGTGGCTGGCTGCATACTTGCACTTGGATTCCAAGTAACAGAAAACTAAGCAGATGGTGGCCTCTATCATCATCATGGCCTCACCTCGGAACTATGAACTCTCCTGAAGGAGAAGCCAGGGCCCGCCGGAGGAGTCTCCGGTTCTCTGGTGTACCCATCTAATCCTGCCGAGAAGCAGCCCTGGCTAAGAACAGTGTGGCGGAAGGTTCCCGGACACTCTGTGGCTGCTTTTTTTATGTGAATTGGCCATGCTTATGCATGTTATTTCTTAAGCTGCTTTACAGATCAGGCCATTGTCCAACTCTGTATTCAAGAAATTAAATGCGCAAAGAAAGATATGTGTGTGTCAAAGCATCACCGACGAGTGCGAGTTGATGGGCTGCCATTGCTTCTGCAACAAGCTGCATTAGAGGACTTCCTGAGATAAATGACACGCAGGGTACATACGGTTTCCCTCTATGCCAGTCCTTTCACCGAGCTAAATACAATTCTCAGCAAAAAAAGTTGTGGACTGGCTCCGTACAGTCCCTGGCTACATTCACCTGTCCACGTGTTTGTGGTTAGGCGGTCCTTCCCAGTAAGTGCACTGGGGAGGGAACGGGTAATGTTGTGGAGCAAAAAAAAGAAGAAAGAGACAATGTAATATGGAAATGCACACCTATGAGTCAATAGTGATAAATCAAAAAATTCCAAAATGTATTAATGTGCACTGACACAAACATGCTAAAACCAATTAAAAACAGACAGAAGGACCATGTCTACAAATAATCAATAACCTGAAGGTACAGATAATGACATAGATCAATTGCTAGGTACACTCTCCCATAAGACCATGTTACAAATAACCACCATACATCAAATATTGCAGTTTGGTTGAACAAAATGGCAGGTATAGAGGATCATATAGGCAGAAACATGAAGGTATATAGTATAATAAAGATATAGAACTCAAAACCAGGTGTCCCTGGAGAAAATATTTAACCTCAGTATAGCACCTATAAAATGGCTTATATAACACATATATAACTATACAAATCCAGTGTGCGAACAAAGAACCTGAAATGCAGACTAGTGTAGCCACTCCAACCTGTCAAAGTCAATGTTACTCATATAGACCCCCATGTGGTGGGATGAAGAGGAATGCGGGGAAAATAGGAGAGGGACCATAGGAGTGAGCAAAGCCCACGCGTATCGCCGTCAATATGGCTTCATCAGGGCAGGTCCTGATGCTTCAGGGTCAATGCACATATATATACATATATATACACAATGAGATTACCTGGTTCCACAATCTGGTGTGTGGGGGGCACATTATCCCCAGAGCAGCGAGAGGAAGTAAGTGAAAGAACAAGTCACATGAGAGGTATCACATGACACCTACCCATAAGGAAAAGTGCTGTCAGCGCCTGCACAGACCGATGGAAAAACAAGCAATAACGCCCACACACAATATGGAGCGTCAGTGAACAAGGCACTGAATGCATATGTCAATGCAAGCATGGATTCTCCTGCAGGATGGTAAAGGTTAAATGCAAACCAACAGATGTGAAAGAATGCATAATGAGTAAAAGAGGAAAAGGAAGGGGAAGAAAGAACGATCAGAGATAACTAATATATAGCCCAATAAGATATGGGATATTTAACCCAAATAGTCATCATTAAAGATCCATATATTGAAGGGGGTGGGGGAAAGGGGAATATTGAATATGAAGAGAAAGATATGCGCATCCAGGTGCACATGGATGCGCACATCAGAGAATGTAATATGCAACATGCACAGCGACGTTATTATGTACATGTGCATGTTTAAATCCCTGAGGACAAAGACCCACCAATAAAACATATTAGGACAAATATGTCCAGCAATATACACATATTATATATATATATATATACATACACACACACATACGCATAGAGATGCTAAGATCTATTCAGGGCCACATATCACGGTTCATGATTGGTTGGGGGTTGTATGTCCCCAAGGGAAAAGGGTATTAAAGAGGTAATGCATGAGCAATGTAAAATAAACCTAATGATAAATAAGTAAGATAGAGGGAATATATATTTTTTGATGTAATGAGATGGACTCCCTGTCAATTCTATGTAGCAACAGATCAGGATAGGAGAAGCTCTAGCAACATGATATGATCTTCTGGAAAAGTCTTTATTAATAGAGTCCATTACCCAGTGCATATGACGCGCCCCCTGGGCCATGTGTGCAAGCGTGTGGGGAACCCGGAACCGGGCCTTTTTGTGGGATGCTGAGGGTTGTAGTCACCGTGGCGGCGACCCGGTCCCGTGGCTCAGGGTGGTCAAACCAGTGGCAGTCTTTATAGGGTTTTTATGGTTTAAATGTCCGACTACTCCACCCGTGGATTGCGGTCAGTGCGGACCGCCGCTGCAAGGCCGACCGCTGGGGCTGATGGTGTATGCAGCTGAGGTAGTGTGACTCCCCACGGGAAGAGTGCAGTCCCAGGGCAGTGTAGTAGATGGTGGGGGTGATGGTGCGGGCGTCCCAGCACTAGTAGTGCTGTATGCGGTGAGAAAGCACAGAGACAAGGTGTTCCAGTTCAAGTTCTTTACTCATAGTTCTCATCCAGGTCACTTGTGCGCAGGTAGGACCGCCCGAGCCGTGCTGCGTCCACCAGGCAGGGGGCTCGATCAACCCCCAGGCAATTCCGGAGTGTGGCACAGGACTCCCTTCTATCCTTTCGTCAGCCGTGCCCCACCAGTGACACTACTTCTGTCCAGCTACCTCGGGTCTTCTCCTGGGAGGACTGAGTGTCCACTTCCCTGACCCTATGTGGTGTGCCTTTCTAGTAGGTGTAGTGAGGGGGGGGGTCGCACCAGTAAATGATCACGACCGCCAGTCCTTGGCTGAGGATTAGTCGCCTCCACCAACTTGGGATCCGGTACCCTGTTCTGCCAACCCGTCACCCGCAATCTCATGGGTCCTTAGGGTTCCTTCTGCCTTCGTGTCTCTGGGCCCCTCTTGGTGTTCTGTTCCTTTCCTTTCTGTTCCTCTCTGTTTCTGTCCTCTCTGCTGGCTCTGGCCTTCACTCTAGGCCTGCCTCGTGGAGCTGGGCCCAGACTGAGCCACAGCTCCCTGTTAGCCCTCCTAGCTGAACTCCTTCTCTCACTCCTCTGACTGAACTGACTTCTTCTACTCCCAGAACTAAGATGGTGCCTACCTTATATACCTCCCTCTAGTGTATGAGCCCAGGTGACTTGCAACCAATGGGCTCCTTCCTATGCCCAGAAACCGTCCCCTCCTGCTCCTACATCACTGGGTTTTCCTCCCCCCTCCCACTCCAGCCAGGGACATGATCTGTTGTGCCTGCATTACTGTACTAATGGGAGCACCGTTGAGCTATCCCCCGGAAATGGGGTGTGTGTGATGCATGCAGCTAACCGAGCCCTGGTCCACACACCATCCTTACCCGGGAGTGGAATATCACACCTCTGGCAGAGGTGCAATACCCCTGTAGCGACCGAACCCTCGGGGCGCTACACATATATGCAGTGCTAATTGATTAAGGACCCCAAAGATAATTCATGCCAGTCAGATGAGGCATTACTGTGATGTTGCAACAATTGTCCAGGAGTTTAATTCCGGTTCTTTATAGAATAAGGTGGTCCCAACCAAAGAGAAATCCAAAGAAAAGAGCAAGAGGACAACAAAAATGAATGAGGAGGCAAATCCATACTCCTGATCCAGGTTAACCCAGAAAGCCAGTGTAGAGGAGTTCTTCGTTGAGTCCCAACGGAGCAACCGAGCGTAGTGTAAATATCCACCTGGATTCCATGCGTAATAATAAATTGTGGTTACTACCAACTCTGTTGTTGTTGTGGATTTTCTTTAAGCCAAAGATAGAAACATTATGAGGTTTGCCACCATGTTCGGTCAAGAAGTGTGAGGCTATAGGGGTAAGTGTTTTTTCTTTCCTAAAATCCGAAGATGCTAAATGTATAGTAGATAGATGTTTCTGAGCCCGCCTCCTCAGTTCTTGGGATGTTTGACCCACATATACTTTAGGGCAGGAGCAAATAATTGCATAGACGACATTTTTAGTCTTGCAATTAATGTACAATCTAAGTGGATAATGCTGATTGTCCAAAGGATTGCAAAAATAATTTCTTGTGGGATGCATGTAGGGGCAGACGTTGCAATCACCACAAGGAAAGGAACCCTTCAAGGAGAAACCACGGTTCAGCCTGACAGGAGGTCTAACAAAATGGCTGGACGTAAGCAAATCACGAATGCGCTTGCATTCCAAGGAATGGGGTAGGGACAACTGAACGCTGCACTGGGACAAGGACGTGGACGGTGATTGTTACAAGTCTGCAACGACCGGTGCATGGCGGGAGGCATCTTCACATGCACCAAGGATCACTTATGATGGGCACACTTTTAGGCAGTGACCTGGGAGTGAGAAATGCTTCCAGAGGTCTTCCCCATGCTGTTACCATGTCTTTTCAGCACTGTATGCATGTGTCTTATGATGTGTCACACAACACATGGCCAGATAAGGTTGTAAAATGTTAAAATTACATTTCCCAGGGAATGCATTTGTCTTTGTTGAAAGCAATGCAAAAGTGCAAAAACGCATCAAAAACGCTACGTGTTAACATAGCCCAAGGTGTGGAGGAGTATTTTTGTTTTTGGTTATTTATTTTGCTATATATACATTGTACATGTCATGGAAAGGATGTTCCTTAACATTTTTCCAAGGAAAATCCATTATGGTTTCGTTTTGGTATGTTTTATTGTGAGTCCGTAAAAGTGGCGTAATACCTGTGACAACGTTGTTGACAGCAGTGACCTGGGAGTCAGAAATGCATCCAGGGGTCTTCCCCATGCTGTTCCCATGTCATTTGAGCACTGTTCCCATCGATTTGGGTAATTTTTAGGCCCTCTCAGACCGCCGGTGGAGCCGCCTGAAAAATGCTCGAGTTTCCCATAGACTTACATTGGGCTCGTTGCTCGGGTCGAGCACCCGACTATTCCAATTTGCTCGACCCGGGCAACGAATACCCAAGCATTTTAGTGCTTGCTCATCACTAGCTAACACACAAAGTAAAACAAAATCAGTATTGGTACAGAATGATAGCTCCAGGTTCCAACACAGAATAACACATCTATACGACCAGAGATTAGTCAGTATATAGTATATGAAGAATATAGACTATATGTATAGATATAAAACACAATTGTCTGCACACAAAAGCTAAGAGGCAAGTGCAGGATTTGCAAAAATTAATAGGAGCATGGGGTAAAAACAGCATAATATCAATGTAGAAATATATATATATATACATATACACACACACACACACACACAGTGATATTGCCACCAAAGGCTGTTTATTAGAATAGTACATAGCTAAGTCTAATTCCATATCTAGAGGCAGTAATGGAACCCAATGGTTGGGTAGACAGTACCTGAGTGGTCCAGGGATCCTGCGTGGTTCAGGGATTCTGTGTGGCGCCCACCCCGACACGCGTTTTGGTGACCAAAAGTTTGGAATTTTTTTTAGAGTGTGATTACTTCTGTATGGTTGTTGTTATGCCATTTGCCTTGTGATCAATTGAAAGTGAATGAAGTTATCATGCAAGATGCTTATTTCAACCAAAATGCTTTTGAATATAGGTATGGTCTTTTAATTAAAGAAAACTGACTGCCAAAAGTTTTGCATGTACTATTTATTGATCACAGCATAGAGTAATTCATTGTTTGCAATGCCATAACTTAATATTCTGTAGCATAACCTCTTGCTTTAATTACTGCACACATTGACGGGGGAACTGAAGCCACTAGGGTATTCAAGACATCTTGGGGGATATTTCTCCAGTCTATTGGCGAATCTGCAAACAATTCATCTTTATTGCTATGGTACAGGCCCCAACTCGTTGCTCTCTCTCATCTCAAAGGTGCTCTATAGGGTTTAATTCAGGTGATTGGCTTGGGCATTGAAACAGGCAAAAATTTTTCTTTGATAACCAATTTTTGACTAGATTGGATGTGTGCTTAGGATCATTGTCTTGCTGGAATTTCCATCCCTTGTCTACTTTTGTTTTACCATGTGGCATCATTACATTCTCCAGTATATTCTTGTACATGGTAGCATTCATATTTCCATCAATTCTATGCAGAGGGCCAAAGGCCCATGCAGAAAATTAGCCCCAAACCATGACATTGCCACCGCCATGTTTCACTGTAGGTGTTTGGCACCTTACATTATGTTTTCCATTTGGGCGGTATAGATAATGATTGCCATCACTACCAAACAGATTGAAACTTGGATTCATCTGACCACAACACCTTAGACCAATCCGTCTCTTTCTATTCGCTGTGTTCTTGGGCAAACTCAAGTCGGGCTATCTGGTTCCTTGCAGAGATGAAAGGCTTCTTGACTGGAACTCGTGCATATAACCCCACTGCTCTTAGCCATTGCACCACAGTTTGGTGACTCACTTAGACCCCATATTCTTCATTCATTTTGTGCGAAATCTGTACAGCACTTTTATGGACTAAAGACACTGACTTTTTCTTAATAAACTCTGGAGGAAGTTTTTCCAGGTCGTCCAATTCTAGGTATGTCAGCTGTTTCCTAAGCTTCTTTTTCTTTCTTTAATATACATGACACTTGACTCTGAGAACAGTTGAATTCCATAGCTACCTCTTTTTAGCTTTTGCCTGACTTCACTCTCAGAATAAGCAGCTTCCTGACATCTGGTGATAAATTTTGCTTTGTCTTTGCCATGTTCTAACCTAAAAACACACAAAAAAAGAAAAAAAATGTAGCCAAAATTCAACTACCCATGACAAAACATGCAAAACATTTGCCCCAGCAAATGTTGAAAACTAACACATAAAGGGATCAAACAATGTCAACGGCAATTTTCACCCTTATAGCTGACAACCATTTGCTTCCAGTTTGCTAAAACACTACGTTAATACACGGATTGGCCCTGGGTCTCCCGACCCAAGTGTGACAGTCTTATATATTTCTATATGTATAAATATATATTTACCAGACTGGTATATATACACTGCTAAAAATAATAAACGGAACACACAAATAACACATCCTAGATCTGAATGAATGAAATATTCTCATTGAATACTTTATTCTGTACAAAGTTGAATGTGCTGACAACAAAATCACACAAAATTCATCAATGGAAATCAAACTTATTAACCAACGGAGGCCTGGATTTGGAGTCACCCCCAAAATTAAAGTGGAAAACCACACTACAGGCTGATCCAATTTTGATGTAATGTCCTTAAAACAAGTCAAAATGAAGCTTAGTATTGTGTGTGGCCTCCTCGTGCCTGTATGAACTCCCTACAAAGCCTGGGCATGCTGCTGATGAGGTTGCGGATGGTCTCCTGTGGGATCTCCTCCCAGACCTGGACTAAAGCATCTGCCAACTCCTGGACAGTCTGTGGTGCAAAGTGACGTTGGTGGATAGAGTGAGACATGATGTCCCAGATGTGCTCAATCGGATTCAGGTCTGGGGAACGGGTGGGCAAGTCCATAGCTTTAATGCCTTCATCTTACAGGAACTGCTGACACACTCCAGCCACATGAGGTCTGGTATTGTCCTGCATTAGGAGGAACCCAGGGCCAACTGCACCAGCATATGGTCTCACACGGGGTCTGAGGATCTCATCTCGGTATCTAATGGCAGTCAGGCTACCTCTGGCGAGCACATGGAGGGCTGTGCGGCTCTCCAAAAAAATGCCACCCCACATCATTACTGACCCACTGCCAAACCATTCATGCTGAAGGATGTTGCTGGCAGCAGATCGCACTCCACGGCGTCTCCAGACTCTGTAACGTCTGTCACATGTGCTCAGTGTGAACCTGCTTTCATCTATGAAGAGCACACGGCGCCAGTGGCAACTTTACCAATCCTGGTGTTCTGTGGCAAATGCTAAGCGTCCTGCACGGTGTTGGGCTGTGAGCACAACCCCCATCTGTGGACGTCGGGCCCTCATACCACTCTCATGGAGTCGGTTTCTAACTGTTTGTGCAGACACATGCACATTTGTGGCCTGCTGTAGGTCATTTTGCAGAGCACTGGCAGTGCTCCTCCTGTTCCTCCTTGCACAAAGGCAGAGGTAGCGGTCCTGATGCTGGGTTGTTGCCCTCCTATGGCTAACTTCACATCTCCTGGTGTACTGCCCTGTCTCCTGGTAGCACCTCCAGCCTCTGGACACTACGTTGACAGACACAGCAAACCTTCTTGTCACATCTCGCATTGATGTGCCATCCTGGATGAGCTGCACTACCTGAGCAACTTCTGTGGGTTGTAGAGTCCGTCTCATGCTACCACGAGTGTGAAAGCACAACCAATATTCAAAAGTGACCAAAACATTAGCAAGAAAGCATTGGTACTGAGATGTGGTCTGTGGTCCACACCGGCAGAACCACTCCTTTATTGAGTGTGTCTTGATAATTGCCAATAATTTCCATCTATTGTCTATTTCATTTGCAAAACAGCATTGGAAATTGATTGTCAATCGCTTCGTAAGTGGACAGCTTGATTTCACAGAAGTTTGATTTACCTGGAGTTATATTTAGAGAGGAGCGTTGTTCGACTCGAACTGTTCGCCAATCTCAAATTCAAGCTGATTTGAGCGGTGTTCGAGCCGTTCGGCGAACACGAAAAATTTGAAAAAAATCCGGCTGTTCAAGGTTATGTTCGATAACTGTTCATGCACCAAAATCATAACTGGATTTTTTCACAGTAATGCTGATAATCAATGTTAATACGCAGTTTGAGTGTACAGCGGGGTGGGGGGAAGGGCAGGGGATGGATCTCTGCAGAATTAATGAAGATCTCCATTTTTTTTTTCTCTTTCCCGCATTTACAGTGGGGAGGTGCAATCTGTCAGCCTATCAGCAGCGCACACACGGAGCGAACTGCTTTTTATCACACAAGCAAGGGCATGTGTCATTGGCTGTGTATGTCACATGTCCATGCCCTATAAGACCCAGCCATTTTTCCCGTCGCCACCATTTTCTCACTGCTGCAGCTGCGTGTTAGACGGCACTGCTGTTGCTGTGTGCGCTATACTTTCAGTGTTAATTTCAAGCCAATTTTCTCTGAAATATACAGATAGCTTGGGAGTAGGGAATAGTTGTAATTGCAGTCCTTTTGAGGACTATTTTACAGCATTTCCTACGACTTTTTGCCAGGCAGGTCTGTGCCAGTGCTGTGCAAGTGTTTTTCACAGCATAAGGCTAAATCTAGCTAAGCAAATCCTTTTTGGCCTCTTGCAGTGTGTGTTAGTCAGAGGATTAGCGTATCTGTGTTGCAAGCTACACCACCTGTGTATAGAATACAATTTTTTTTACTGCACCTAGCCAAGTAAAACCTTTTGGGCAAAGCATCATTCTATTAGGCCATCTATACTAAGCTCCACCAGCTTTCAAATTACTAATAATTTTTAGCTGCATCTTGCCTGTAAAATAATTTTGGGCATATGAGCAGTGTGTGGTACTCATTGTATTAGGCCATCTATAACAAGCTCCATCATTTTTGACATTAATAATAATTTTTAGCTGCATCTTGTCTGTAAAATAATTTTGGGCATATTAGCAGTGTGTGGTACTCATTCTATTCGGCCATCAATAATAAGCTCCACCAGCTTTCACATTAATAATAATTTTTAGCTGCATCTTGCCTGGAAAATAATTTTTCTTCCCAATAGTGGTAGCAATAGAAATATGGGGCGGCCGCCTGGCTAACAAAAAAATACACTTCATAACCAAAAACACCAGCCTAGCGCACTGCATTAATAAGATGGCATCATCGTCTCTCCCAGTGCTAGGCCTACTACGCCGGCTAGCATTCCTGTGCCTAAAACACAATGTATGGGTCCGCGCTAGCCACGATGCTGAGGGGTCTAAAGCTGCTGCTAACGCTTTATCACAATTCAATTGGCAGATTCTCACAGAGCTCCTCCCCAACGCCCACCCATCGGGCAACAGTTGCCCACCCTCCCTATGGGATCTAGTGGCGAATAGTTGTTGCCATTCATCAGAGCGTCAGTTGCCCCGTCGACGTGGCAAGCATATGGTAAGGCATGGGAAGAGTGGACACGACTAGTGTTGAGACACCCCCGTAGTGTTCGAGTTTGGTTCGGTTCGTCGAACACCTTCGAACACCGTTAAAACCAATGGCAGGCAAACAAAAACACATAGAAACAAATAGAAAACACCTTCAAAGGTGTCCAAAAGCTGACAAACTGCTCAGAAGACACAACTAACACATGGAAAAGTGACAAGTACATATGGTCATGCGAAAATAAAAGAGGTGGAGGAGTAAAAGGAGGGGGAGACACAGATATAGGCATGTCATGCCCTTCTAAAATCCAAAAAGTGAGAAGCTGACACGGCCAGTGCGTTCCTGCCCGTGCCACCTCCATGTCGCCGGGTTTGTGCCAGAGCCGTGATGGACCCTGACGGCCAGCCTCCCCTCTTCCTATACTGGTGCCTGTCCGCTGATGAGTCAAGCGAGCCCCCCTGTGGTGGAGGCAGCTCTAAGCTTTTTAATTTAAATTGTCTCTCTAATTTGAATGAATACACTTTAAATCCATTTACAAGGATCTATTGGAGGGCAAGTCTCATGCCAGCAGCCGAGTAATTCCAGCTCCAGTAGCATCCACTAAAGCTGCTGCAGCTAAAAAGCTTTTATAAGGATCGAGCTCGGCGGTCCACCGCAAAGCGTCCTACCGCCAGTCCCAGCCCCTATGCCTCGGGGTACCTCCTGATGCTCTTCACTGAGTATCCCGGGCTCCCGAAGCATTTCCTTTGAAAAAATTAAGTGTCCAAACTACAGGTGGTGTAGCTTTCTTAACAGCTGGGATAATCCGCTGACTAGCAGACACTGCTACTAGGCATAAAGTATTTCCTGGGCTAGATGCAGTTAAAAATCTGTAATTAGATACTCTCGTTGGATGCTGAGAAAGCATTCCATAGAGTCTCCTGTCACGCCATATATTATTCTCTTAAAAAGCTTGGGGTAGGGGTCTAGGGGACCCTTTTATAGCCAAAATCACGGCCCTATATCGCAATACGTCACCTAGGCTGAAGATAAATGGAACTGTAGCACCCCGAGGGCTCGGTTGCTACAGAGGTATTGCACCTCACCCAGAGGTGTGATATCTCACTCTCAGGTAAGGTTGGAGTGTGGATCAGGACCCCGACACCTGCATGCATTACACCACATTGCCGTGGGGCAGGGCGACCAATATGCCCCTGAGATGGGCACGACAGTCCCTGTCCCTGGCTGAAGTGGGGGGAGGGAACACCGAGGAAGGGGAACCCTGTAGTGCAGGAGCAGGGAGGAAGCAGTTCCTGGGTGCATTGAGAAGGGAGTATAAAAGGTGGGCACCATCTTAGTTCAGTGCAGAGAAGTCTGAGCAGAAGTGACAGGGAGCAGGGGCTCTGCATGTGCTCTGCTCCGGAGGCAGGCCTAGTAACAGAGGCCCAGGCCTGGAAGAGGGAGAAGGAAGGAAGAGGAGCGGAGAAGGCTCCAGGAACGAGGACCGAAGGAATCGCAGGGATGCGGACGGGCGAGTTGCCATCGCACGCCCAAATCCACCTGCGTGGAGAGGTCAGGCCAAAGGGGGAGACTGGTCCCCGAAACTAGTGGAGGCGAGAAACGACCCTCGGCTAGAAACCGAAGGCTGTGACATTTTATGTGGCGCAGCCCCTCGCTACACCCGCTAGGAAGGCACCACATAGGGTCAGGGAAACTGGCGCCAAGTTTACCAAGAGGAGGCCCGAGGCAGCCGGACAGAAGCGTTGGTAGGAAAGGCCAGACAAAGGACACACAAAGGGGGTCCTGTGAAGTGCTCCGAAGTTATCTGGGAGTTGTCTGAGCCCCTCACCTGGTGAGCACAGTACGACGTGGGCAGCCGTTACCTGCAGAAGTGGTCTGGATAATAAGAACTGTGAGTAAAGGCCCTGGACTGCATCACTGACTCCGTGTCGTTACTGCTGCTGCCCTGCACCATCACCCCCATCCTCCGCATACACTGCCCTGAGGCTATACTCCTCCCGTGGGGAGTTATACTACGCTCTGCTGCACCCACAACACCAGCCTCAGCGGTCTGCCCTGCAGCGGCGGTACACTCTGACCGCAATCCACGGGTGGCGTAGTCGGACATTTAAACATCAAAACCACATAAAATAGTTCCGCCACTGGTTTGACCGCCCTGAGCCACGGAACCGGGTCGCCGCCACGGAGACTACAACCACCAGCATCCACCAAAAAGGGTCCGGCTCCGGGTGTCCCAAGCCCCAGGGGGCGCGTCAGAACATTTTCATCACCTTTCATAATCACCAATGGGACAAGGCTGGGATGTCCTCTGTCCCCTCTCTTATACATCCTAGTGACGGAGCACCTGCTCTCATCAATTCGCCATAACCCCAATATTAGGTGGATTGAGGTGGGAAGCACCGAGTACAAGTGCTCTCTATTTGCTGATGATGTCCTAGTATATATCACTCAATCACATATATACATCCCTGCTTTTATGGCTGAAATAGATCACTTTGTTACATGGTCAAATTTTAAAATCAATGCAGCGAAGTCTGAGGCCCTCGATGTCTCCCTCCCCAAATCCATACAGGATTCCATCCAGTCCAACTTTCCCTTTGCCTGGCCCTCACAGGGTATCAAATTCTTAGGAATTCCTATTCATAGAGACCTCTCCCATCTATGTCATCTTAATTTTGGGCCCTTTATTGAGCAACTCCATAAGACCACGGTTGGCAAGTTAGAACTGTAAGATTCACTACGTGAACCACTGGCGTTTTGTGGAAAAGCACATGTACACTGCGTTCCAAATTATTATGCAAAAAGTGTTTAGGAGTGATAAGGGAAGAATTTGTTTGTTTGTCAGTTAAACTCATTGATGGTGATGTGTGTCAGGGCTCTTTATATCACTGTAAGCAATTGCAGACACCTGTGCTAATTAGTTTGGCAGGTGTGTCCAATGAAAGGCAAGACTACTTAAGAAGGCTGTCCCACATTATTAAGCAGCCAACATTTTCTGCCAAAATGGGAAAGAAAAAGGATGTGTCGGCTGCTGAGAAGCAACAAATTGTGGAGTGTTTAGGTCAAGGCATGACTACAATCAACATTACCAAGACACTTCATCCTGATCATCGCACAATCAAGAAGCATGTAACTGATTCACAGTACACACGCGTGCGTGCTGATAAGGGCAAATTGAGGAGTCTTTCCTACAGGCAATTACGTCAGGTTAAAAGAGCAGCGGCAAAAAAGCCTTGTCATAGCAGCAGACAAGTTTTTGAAGCTGCAGGTGCCTCCAACGTCCCCCGAACAACAAGATGCAGGGTCCTTCAGAGGTTTGCAGCTGTGCGTAAGCCATCCTGTCGACCTCCTCTATCCACTGCACACAAGCAGAAATGACTCCAGTGGGCCAAACATTACATGAAGACTGATTTCAAAACTGTTTTGTTCACGGATGAGTGCCGTGCAACGCTCGATGGTCCAGATGGATGGAGTGGAGGATGGCTGGTTGATGGGACACCCCACGCAAACACGGCTACAGCGCCAACAAGGAGGAGGTGGAGTAATGGTTTGGGCTGGAATCATGGGGAGAGAGATTGTCGGCCCCTTTAGGATCCCTGAAGGAGTAAAGATGAACTCCATAATGTATGTGGAGTTTCTCAAACAGCACTTCCTGCCATGGTTCAAGAAGAAGAACCGTGTATTCCACAGCAAGATCATTTTCATGCATGATAATGCAACGTCTCATGCTGCACATAACACATCTGCATCTCTGGCTGATATGGGCATAAAAGGGGACAAACTTATGGTGTGACCCCCATGCTCCCCTGACCTCAACCCCATTGAGAACCTCTGGAGCATCATCAAAAGGAGTGTCTATGATGGCGGGAGGAAGTTCACATCTAAGCAACAGCTCTGGGAGGGTATTCTGTCCTCATGCAAAACAATTGAAGCAGAAACCATCCAAAGCCTGACAAATTCAATGGACGAGAGAGTTCAGAAGCTCCTTTCGAACAAGGGATCCTATGTGCAAATGTAACATCACCTAGAATAAAGTTTTGAGTTGAAAACTGTTTGATTTCAGTTTCTAATAACCTGCTAATGCTTATAATTTCAAAAATGACCATTTTTTTGTTCTTTATTAAAATGAAAAGGTTGATCGAAGAGTATCGGGGAATCTAAGAGTGTGGCAACCCAGTAGTCAGGATTACTTCGAATTCTGACAATCTGAGGGTCATGTTGCAGGTAGTGCAGCAAGAAGGCACTCGTGTCTTGCGCATCTAGGAGCCCCAAAATTAATTTTCCGGGCTAGATGCAGCTAAAAATTAGTAATTTTTAATCTGGTGAAGCTTAGTATAGATGGCCTAATAGAATCATTACTGCACACTGCTACAAAGCCCAAATTATTTTCCAGCCAAGATACAGATAAACATGATTAGTAATTTGAAAGCTTAAAACGGTTGGTAGGGTGATTTTAACCAATCATCAAGCTTTTACTCTCCCCAGGATGACACTGGGGTAGAAAAGTCGGTTCAGATCCATGATTTGTTCATCTTTATGAACGCGAGTCTGTCTACATTATCAGTGGAGAGCCGCGTGCGCTTATCTGTCAGCACACCACCAGCAGCACTGAACACACGTTCAGACAGAACGCTGGCTGCGGGTCATGACAAGATCTCCAAGGCATAAGTGGCGAGCTCCGGCCATTTATCCAGATTGGAAGCCCAAAAAGAGCAAGGGTCCAGTGACACAGTCATGGCTTCAATGTTTACTTGGAGATACTCCTGTACCATCGTCTCTAGGCGTTGACTATGTGTCAGACTTCTTGTCTCCTGTGGCCTTGCAAAGGATGGGCTAAAAAAGTGGTGAAATGATTCCGCAAAATTGATGTTACCAGCAGATACTGTGTATCTGTTACGGTTTGAGTGCTGAACACTCGACGGTCCCACAGTTGGCAAGTCGGAACTGTGAGCTTCACTACGTGCACCACTGGTGTTTTGTGGAAAAGCACATGTAAGATTCTGCAACAGTCTCTGCTGATACTCCTGCATGCGTCCATCCCTTTCTATGGCAGGAATAATTTCTGCAAATTTACTTTTGTACCGGGGATCTAACAGTGTGGCAACCCAGTAGTCAGGATTATTTCTAATTCTCACAATTCGAGGGTCATGTTGCAGGTAGTGCAGCAAGAAGGCACTCATGTGTCTTGCGCATCCAGGAGCACCAAGTCCTTGTTGTGTTGGTGGCGAGGTAACAATCAAGCTTCCTTCCTCTGTGCTCTCCCCCCAACCTCGCACAACAGAAATGTGATCAAGGTCTCCCTCATCTGATGAGTCTTCCATCAGTTCGTCCTCCACTTCTTCCAGGGCTCCTGCACCTTCCTCACTAGTTTGGCTGCTACCATGCACCCTGGTAAAACCATCTCCCCCACCCTCACATGCCTGCTGCCTTGGTGCTGCCGCCCGTCTGGACCCTGCAGATGTTAGCCCTTCCGCATACAACTCCTCCTCTACTTCCTCCACCTCCTCTTGTGCCACCACCTGACTCCGAATTCTGTTTAGCATGTGCTCCAGAATGTAAGTCACCGGAATAGTCATGCTGATAATGGCATCATCAGCACTAAACATCTTAGTCACCATTTCAAAACTGTGCAGAAGGGTGCATAGGTCCCTGATCTGAGACCACTCCTCCAGCGTGATTTGCCCCACCTCTGGATCTCGTTGGCCCAGGCTATACGTCAGAACGTATTGCACCAGGGCTTGTTGGTGCTGCCACAGTCGCTGCAACATGTGCAGAGTTGAATTCCACCGGCTAGGCACATCACATTTTAGCCAGTGAAGTGGCAGGCCCAACGACTTCTGTAGAGATGTAAGTCGCTGAGCTGCGGAATGCGAACGGCGGAAGTGAGCACACAGCGACCGTGCCCTCTGCTGAAGGCCATCTAGTCCGGGTTAGTGGGCTAAAAATTGCTGGACAACCAGGTTCATCACGTGAGCCATACAAGGCACGTGTGTGACATTGCCCCGGCGAAGGGCCACACCCAGGTTTGCAGCATTGTCGCACACGGCCTTCCCTGGTTTCAGGTCCAGTGGAGACAACCATTCATGAAATTGGTTCTCCAGAGCTGACCACAACTCCTCAGCTGTGTAACTCACATTTCCCAGACAATTCAAAGTAAAAACCGCCTGATGACGTTGAGCCCTACTGCCAGCATAGTAAGGAGGTGTGCAGGATCCCTTCTGCGCAGTTAGAAAGCTTGTGGCATGACCAGACAGGCTTTGGGTGCAGGTGGAGGACCGAGAGGAGGTTAAGGAGGCAGAAGCAGTGGAGGAACTTTGAGATAAAGAGGATTAACGCACAACTCGTGGGGACGGCAAGACTTGGACAGCAGCCCCTTGTCCTGCTGTCACCATAGTTACCCAGTGCGCAGTCAGCGACATGTAACCCCCCTGTCCATGCCTACTCGTCCAAGTGTCTGTGGTAAAATGCACCTTGTCACACACAGTTTCTCAAAGAAGCGGTGATATTGTTTGTGACATGCTGCTGGAGCGCAGGCACACCTTTCTTTGAGAAGTAGTGCCGACTGGGCATCTGGTACTGGGGCACTGCGAGGGACATAAGGTCTCGAAAATCCTCTGTGTCCACCAGGCAGAAAGTCAGCATTTCTGTAGCCAAGAGCTTGCAGATGGTGAAATTCAACCTCTTAGCTTTCTCATGGCTAGGAGGAAATGGTCTTTTACTTGTCCACATCTGAGGGACCGAGGGCTGGCTGTTGTGCTTAGACGGGGTTGATAAGGGTGTCCCCGGCAAACTGCCGGTCTGTGAGGAAGATGCAGGCGGACATGTTAGGTTTCCTTGATCCAAAGGTGGTGCTATCGATGTCCGACAGCGCTCAACACAAGCTGGTGTTACCACCTCCAAAGAAAATGATGACCTGCCAATCACGCTGGCTGTTGCGGGTAAAGAGGTGGCAGGTCTGCGTCCCAAAACAGGTGTGACTGCTGTCCCCCCCAGTCACAGAGGATGAAGAGGCCGCGGATGCACAAGATATGGCAGACGGTGGTTGGCCTGGCCGGCTAGGCCGCATTGTAGCACAGTGAGATTCCCACTGCAACTTATGCTTCATGTCCATGTGCCGGTTCATGCATGAAGTACTCAAACTATGTATTTTTTGGCCTCTACTTAGCTTTTGCTGACAAATGTTACAGATAACACGAGTTGGGTCATCTTTATCGATCTGAAAAAATGCCCAGGCTATGCAAGGCATAGCACCCATGCGACCTGAAGAGCCACCACGACTTGTGGTGAGAGGCAGAGTTGTGTTTGAGGATGCAGTTGTTGACGTGCTTCCAGTACTACTTCTCTGTCCAGGAAGGCGCAACCTGACCTCGTCGTCACTAGCATCCTCCTCCACCTCCTCTGCTGACATCATGTCTTGGCTGACTGTGGGTTGACAGTAAGTGGGATCTCCAACCTCATCATCATCACCCTGTGTGTTATCACACCCGTCGTCCTCAGAGCCAACCTGTTCCTGCCCTGACAAAAAACTAAAGTTGTCGCTCCAATCAGGTATTTGAGTCTCATCATCGTCTTCCTCATTGTCTCCACCAACAGGAGTTACAGTTTGGGAATGAGGGTCTACATTATGGTGAGAACCTTCTGCGTCTGGTCCTGGATCCGACTCATAAAGATTCTGGGCATCAGTGCAGATCATTTCCTCGTCTGGATTCACAGAAGCTCTGGAGCCGACCTCTGATTCCCAGGCTATAGTATGAGTAAACAGCTCTGCAGACTCAACCATCTGTTCTACCCCATACTCAGATGGGCAGCTGGAGATTTGGGAGCTGTGAGGAAGCAAGTGCGATTGGGGTGACACCTCTGAGGACTGGAGTATTTGTGATATTGAAGTTGAGGTGGAGGAGAACCCACTTAAAGGAGCACTTGATATCCGTTGAAGCACCTGCTGTTTTTAAGCCTCATCTGGAATTTGTAGCGATTGGCGTGGCCGTAAGAAAGGGATCTTATCGCATTGTCCGCTAAAAGAAGTAGACATTTTAGTTTGGCTGGAAGATGGTCTTTCTTCTGCAGATGTTACTGTTGCTTTAACACCTACCCCACGGACACAACCTTTTTTCCCCTTCCCAACACGCCTATTCCCCTTTCCACCAGCAGCAGGCCTTTTTCCACTCACTTTGATGGTTAACTAATTCACAACTCTGGAGTTGTTTGCACAAAAAAACAAAGGATGGGAACCGAGCAGAGCTGAGTGGCCAAACTGTGGTATTAGGCCAAAACTATTGGCTGGGTTAGATGCAGATAAAAATGATATTGAATTTGCAACCTGATGGAGGTCAGTATAGATGGACTAATAGAACAAGTCCCACACACTGCTAGAAGCCCAAATATTTTTTCAGAGCTAGATGCAGAAAAAAATTATATTCAATTTGCAACCTGGTGGAGGTTAGTATAGATGGACTAATAGAATGATGCTATGCCCAATGTAACGGGTCTGGGAGGTGGAACCTCTGGGCTACTATACAAGGGAGCGGTCCTTGTAAGGGAGCGGGTGGCGACCAGGCAGGCAGTCACAGCAGGTGACCGGGACAGTCTCTGGGTGTACGGGCAGGAGGACACGGCAAGTGACCGGGGCAGTCTCTGGAAAAACGGGCTGGAGGTCACGGCAAGTGACCGGGGCAGTCTCTAGGTAAAGGGTAGGTACGACCTGTGATGGCTGAACCTCCAGGTAGGCTAGCAAGGCAGATGGAGGATGTGTGCTCCCAGGTGAGCAAGCGAGAGTCTCTGGAATAGCAGGTGGTCACAGCACGTGACGGCGGAGCCTCCAGGTAGGCAAGCAGGCAGGTAGCGGAGAAGCGCTCCCAGGTGAGCGGGCAAGAGTCTCTGGAATAGCTGGTGGTCCCAGCACGTGACAGCGGAGCCTCCGGGCAGGCAAGCAGGCAGGTAGCGGAGAAGCGCACCCAGGTGAGCGGGCAAGAGTCTGGAATAGCTGGTGGTCACAGCACGTGACAGCGGAGCCTCCAGGCAGGCAAGCAGGCAGGTAGCGGAGAAGCGCTCCCAGGTGAGCGGGCAAGCTGGTCCATAGACAGACTGACCGGAGTTGTAAGGCAGACCGTCGGACCTCAGGCAAGCAGGCAGGTAGCTGATGTGCGCTCCCAGGTGAGCGGGCAAGTTGGTCCTTAAACAGACTGACTGGAGTTGTAAGGCAGACCGTCGGACCTCAGGCACGCAGGCAGGTAACAGGAAATCAGGCAGGATTAGGACAGCAAGCTGGCAGGAATCTGGCAGGTAACTGGCAATGGGACCTGAGGGCTGAAGCAGAGTAGAACGGTGCAACAACATTGCTCGGGCACCTCCATTTTGGAGGAGGTGCCTTATATATGGTAAAGTCCTCCGGCCATTGGCCGGGGACTCCTTAGGACGGCGCGCGCGGCCCCTTTAAGAGGGAGGGAGGGCGCGCGCGCGCGCCCTAAGCACAGTGGCCGGGAAGGAGCGCGCACTGCCAGCAGAGCAGGAGAGGGACGCCGGGCACGGAGCAGAGCGGTGAGGGGAACAGCGTCCCTGCCTAGCAGAGGGCAGGGACGCCGGCACTACACCCAAAAGGTTTTACTTCACTAGGTGCAGTAAAAAATTTGGTATTCTATACACAGGTGGTATATCTTGCAACACAGATAGGCTACTCCACTGACTAACACACTCTGCAATAGGCCAAAAAGGATTAGCTTTGCTAGATTTAGCCAAATGCTGTGAAAAAAACTTGCACAGCACTGGCACAGACCTGCCTGGCAAAAACTGATAGGAACTGATGTAACTTAGTCCTGAAAAGGACTGCAATTACAACTATTCCCTACTCCCAAGCTATCTGTAGATTTGTGCGAAAATTGGCTTGAAATTAACAAGGTATAGCGCACACAGCAACAGCGGTGCCGTCTAACATGCAGCTGCAGCAGTGAGAAAATGGTGGCGACGGGGAAAATGGCTGGGTCTTATAGGGCAAGGACATGTGACATACACAGCCAATGACACATGCCCTTGCTTGTGTGAAAAAAAGCACTTCGCTCCGTGTGTGCGCTGCTGATAGGCTGACAGATTGCACCTCCCCACTGTAAATGCGGGAAAGAGAAAAAAAAAATGGAGATCTTCATTATTCCTGCAGAGATCCATCCCCTGCCCCTCCCCCCGCCCCGCTGTACACTCAAACTGCGTATTAACATTAATTTTCATCATTACTGAGAAAAAATCCAGTTATGATTTTGGTGCACGAACAGTTATCGAACATAACCTCGAACAGCCGAATTTTTTTCAAATCGTTAGTGTTCGCCGAACGGCTCGGACACCGACCAAAACAGCTCGAATTTGAGATTGGCGAACAGTTCGAGTCGAGCACCGCTCATCTCTAGACACGACTAGTAGCAGGCAGACGGATTGACCAATTTAAACAAGCCAGATTTCAAGTCACCATAGAATTTCTCCACCAGCTAATTATGAGGGGCATATCAGGGGACTCAGCGCAGCGGTGTCTGACCGTAGTAGCATTTCACTTCCAACTACTGAATTGGGGAGATGTGACAAAGAGATTCATCATCAGACAATCCATAAAAGGTGGAAAAGGGGTCAGCCAAGTCAGGAGTGTAGACGTCCCGTCCCGTGTCACTAAAACTGATTTCTCACATCATATCCCTAACACCATTAACATGACACTCACAATTTGAAGCAACACTACTGTCTACTGCATTCGCGATCGCCTTCTTTGGGGCGCTATGCATAAGCGAATTAGTCCCTCAATCCAAAATTACCACCAGTGGAGGCTTATTATACCAGGACGTAGTCATAGCCAATAATGCAATACGTCTACGCATACGCCAATCGAAAATGGTTCCAGCGGGCAGGGGCACTTGGGTACTTCTACAACCCACAAACGGTACACTGAGTCGGGTAACAATAGTAAAAACATATCTAACCATCAGATCACAAAGTAATTTCTATCACACATTGATGGAATGCCATTATCAAGATACCAGTTCCAAGCTATATTTAATAAATGCCTAACATCAGCAGGGAACCACCCCAAAGATTACGGGACACACTCATTCCCATAGGCGCGGCCACGGAAGCAGCAAGAGCAGGACTGTCAGAAACGGAAGTTCAGAGGATAGGGTGATGGCGATCCACGTGTTTGTCGAGATACATAAGACCGGACTTGTTATCCTAACGTGGTTTGATTCTTTTACAGGTGACGCTAAGCCAACAGTGTGGGTGATAGGCCACTCGTATATATATTGGGCAGAAAAAAGGGCGAAAGTCCACCCAGGCGGGAGGAAATTAGAGTTTCATAACACATATTTCAACTGGAGAGGTATTAGAGGCCTGCTATGGCCACAGGTACTAATGGAGGTAATCAAGGTAGGGAGAGAGGCAAGAGGTCCGGTCATCTTAGTTATACATGCCGGGGGAAACGACCTAGGTCATCACAAGAGCGCATAACTAATGGCAATAATGAAACTAGACACTGAGCGCATCAGAGAATTTCTCACAAAATTAACTATAGTATGGTCAGAGATTGTGCCGATAGCGGTATGGCAAGGTGCGCGAGACATCACGGCCATCGAACGGACAAGGCGGGTAATAAATATTCGGGTGGCAAAATTTAGAAGAGACAGGCAGTGTAGTGATACCACACCGACAACTGGAAGGAGATAAAGCAGGCCTCATATGGCCCGACGGTGTTCTCTTAATGGATATTGGACTGGACATATTCCTGTCAGGACTCCAGGACGGAGTGGAACAAGCGTTAAGAGTGATGGGTGGGGGTCAGAGTCCTGCATACGAGTACGCAGGATCCTTCGTGGCCTGTAAATAGAAAGGACATGTTGGAGAGTTACACTTGTTGACCAACTTGCCATTGTGGAGACCCAGGGCATGCTGCAACAAGCTGAATTATTTTAGAAATAAAATGCCTTTCTAATGGAATGAGTATAAAGAGTTAATAAAGCTGTGACCGATCCTCACCCATCCAGTTGTAAGAGTTACATTATTGTATTGTCAAGGAAAGGGGGGCGGTAGGGGGGCTGAGCGTCTGGGTTTGGTTGGGGGTCCCCACAGTCTGCCTAGGCTAGATGCATTTAAAAATTCTTATTAGATACACAGGCGGTGCAGCTTGCTTCGCAGCTGGGCTACTGTGCCCAAAGTATTGCCAAGGCTAGATGCAGTTAAAAATTCTACGCTGACTAGCTGACACTGAAGCTTTGGAGCAGACCTCTGATTAAACAGCTCTTCAGACTCAACCATCTGTGTTACCCCAAGCCATAGTGTATGTGGTTTCTTACAGTTAAAAGGGGGGGGGGGGGGGCGACCCAACCCACCTGGAATTGACAATGCCAACGTCACGTAAGACACTGCAAGGGGACTCCAAAAAGAGTCTCCATTTTTTCCAAAAATTGTGGCACAGACACCACTTCAGTGGCATCAATTGCCCCAGAGTTGCTTAAAATGGTTGGTGAGGTGATTTTACCAAATCCTCAAGCTTTTAGTCTCCCCAGGATGATACAGGGGTCGAAAAGTCCTTGCGGATCCATGATTTGTTCATCTTTATGAACGTGAGTCTGTCTACATTCTCAGTGGACAGCCGAGTGCGCTTATCTGTCAGCACACCACCAGCAGCGCTGAACACACGTTCAGAGAGAACGCTGGCTGCAGGGCATGACAAGATCTCCAAGGCGTGAGTGGCGAGCTCCGGACATTTTTCAAGATTGGAATCCCAAAATGAGGAAGGGTCCAGTGACACAGTCATGGCTTCGATGTTCACTTGGAGATACTCCTGTACCATCCTCTCTAGGCGTTGACTATGTATCAGACTTCTTGTCTCCTGTGGCCTTGCAAAGGATGGTCTAAAAAATTGGTGAAACGATTCCACAAAATTGCTGTTACCAGCAGATACTGTGTTACTGTTATGGTTTGAGTGATCAAGACTCGACAGTCCCACGGTTGGCAAGTTGGAACTGTGAGATTCACTACGTGCACCACTGGTGTTTTGTGGAAAAGCACATGTATGATTCTGCAACACCCTCTGCTGATACTCCTGCTTGAGTGAATCCCTTTCTATGGCAGGAATTATTTTGGCAAATATACTTTTGTATCGGGGATCTAAGAGTGTGGCAACCCAGTAGTCGGGATTACTTCGAATTCTCACAATCCAAGGGTCATGTTGCAGGTAGTGCAGCAAGAAGGCACTCATGTGTCTTGCGCATCCAGGAGGACCAAGTCCTTGTTGTGTTGGTAGTGAGGTAAGAATCATGCTTCCTTCCTCTGCTCTCTCCCCCCAACCTCACACAACAGAAATGTGATCAAGGTCTCCCTCATCTGATGAGTCTTCCATCGGTTCGTCCTCCACTTCTTCCTGGGCTCCTGCACCTTCCTCACTAGTTTGGCTGCTACCATGCGCCCTGGTAAAACCATCTCCCCCACCCTCACATGCCTGCCGCCTTGGTGCTGCCGACCGTCTGGACCTTGGAGATGTTATCCCTTCCGCATACGACTCCTCCTCTACTTCCTCCACCTCCTCTTGTGCCACCACCTGACTCCGAATTCTGTTTAACGTGTGCTTCAGCATGTAAATCACCGGAATAGTCATGCTGATAATGGCATCGTCAGCACTAAACATCTTCGTCGCCATTTCAAAATTGTGCAGAAGGGTGTGTGGCACCCATGAGGGTTCAGTCGCCACAGACGTACTGCATCTCACCCAGAGGTGTGGTATCTCACCCTCAGTTAAGGAAGAAGTATGGCTCAGGACCCTAACACCTGCATCCACATCCAACACATACCCGCAGTGGGGGTAGGGCGAGATTGCTCCTAAGGGAGAGCACAGTCCCAGGTCCCTAGCTGGCAGGAGGGTCCTATGTAGTGGGTGTGGGTGGAGAAAGCAGCTTAGGGGAGCACATGACAGGGAGAGTATAAATAGGAAGCCATCTTAGAAAGAGCAAGCCATTCAGAGGAGGAGAAGTGACAGGAGCAGAGGCTCTGCATGAGCACTGCTCCGGAGGCAGGCCTAGCCTGGGAGGCCCAGTAATGAGGGAGAGAAGAGAGGAGTGGGAGCAAGAAGGCTCCAGGAACCGAAGTGACCCTAGGGGTACGGGCCGTGCACAAGGCCACCCGTACGCCCGCTGCTACCAGGAGGTAGAGGGGTCAGGCCAGATAAGGGGAACCGGTCCCTCAACTAGCGGAGAAACAGCAAGGCTGAACTAGAAACCGGAGGCTGCAGCATTTCATGTACTGCAGGCCAAAGTCCACACCAGTCTCACTAAGAAGGTAGCCACATAGGACCCAGGGGACGGAACACACGTCGCCCGCCAAGGCCCAAGGATACCGGATAGTAGTGTCACTGGGTGTGAGGTGCAGGGAGAAGGCCAGAGAAAGGACACACAGAAGGGGGTCCTGCTAAGTACTCCGGAGCTATCTGGGGGTGGATTGAGCCCCTCACTGAGTACGCACAACACGACGGGGGAGATTGCTCTGGTACCTGTAATCTGGACTACAACAACTGTGAGTAAAGATCTTGGGACTGCATCACACGGACTCTGTGTTCATTACTGACTCCCTGCACTACAACCACCATCATCCACCCACACTGCCCTGAAGCTATACTCTTCCTGTGGGGAGTAATAATACCATTGCTGCAAAACCACCAGCTTCAGAGGACTGTTCCGCAGCGGCGACCCCTTTAGCCGCACTCCATAGGTGGCATAGTCGGACATTATAAAACCCATATATACAAATTACCCTTGGATTGACCGCCCAGGGTCACGGACTGGGTAACCGCCACAGTGACTACAACCCCCAGCGTCTACCGGCCTGGCTCCGGGTACCCCACGGCCCAGGGGGCGCGTTAACTTCAAAGGTCCCTGATCTGAGACCACTCTTGCAGCTTGATTTGCCCCGCCTCTGGATCTCGTTCGCCCAGGCTATACGTCAGAACGTATTGCACCAGGGCTTGTCGGTGCTGCCACAGTCGCTGCAACATGTGCAGAGTTGAATTCCACCATGTCGGCACATAGCATTTCAGCCGGTGAACTGGCAGACCCAACGACTTCTGTAGAGATGTAAGTTGTTGAGCTGCGGGATGCGAACGGCAGAAGTGAGCACACAGTGACCGTGCCCTCTACAGAAGGATATCTAGTCCAAGATAGTGGGTTAAAAATTGCTGGACTACCAGGTTCAACACGTGAGCCATGCAAGGCACGTGTGTGACATTGCCCCGGCAAAGGGCCGCACCCAGGTTTGCAGCGTTGCTGCACACGGCCTTCCCTGGTTGCAGGTCCAGTGGAGACAACCATTCATGAAACTGGGTCTCCAGAGCTGACCACAAGTCCTCAGCTGTGTGACTCACATTTCCCAGACACTTCAAAGTAAACACCGCCTGATGCCGTTGAGCCCTGTTGCCAGCATAGTAAGGAGGTGTGCAAGATTCCTTCTGCGCAGTTAGAAAGCGGGTGGCATTACCAGACAGGCTTTGGGTGCAGGTGGAGGACCGAGAGGAGGTTGAGGAGGCAGAAGCAGTGGAGGAACTTCTAGATAAAGAGTATTGACGTACAACTCGTGGGGACGGCAAGACTTTGACAGCAGCCCCTTGTCCTGCTGTCACCATAGTTACCCAGTGCCCAGTCAGCGACATGTAACGCCCCTGTCCATGCCTACTCGTCCAAGTGTCTGTGGTGAAATGCACCCTGTCACACACAGTTTCTCAAAGAAGCGGTGATGTTGTGTGCGACATGCTGGTGGAGCGCAGGCACACCTTTCTTTGAGAAGTAGTGCCGACTGGGCATCTGGTACTGGGGCATTGCGACAGACATAAGGTCTCGAAAATCCTCTAAGTCCACCAGGCGGAAAGGCAGCATTTCTGTAGCGAACAGCTTGCAGATGGTGAAATTCAACCTCTTAGCTTTCTCATGGCTAGGAGGAAATGGTCTTTTACTTGTCCACATCTGAGGGACCGAGGGCTGGCAGTTGTGCTTAGACAGGGTTAAGTAGGGCGTCCCCAGCAAACTGCCAGTCTGTGAGGAAGATGCAGGCGGAAAAGTTAGGTTGCCTTGATCCAAAAGGTGGTGCTCTCGATGTCGGAGAGCGCTCAACACCAGCTGGTGTTTCCACTTCCAAATGAAATGATGACCTGCCAATCACACTGGCTGTTGCGGGTAAAGAGGTGGCAGGTCTGCGTCCAAAAACATGTGTGACTGCTGTCCCCCCAGTCACAGAGGATGAAGAGGCCGCGGATGCACAAGATGGGGCACTCGGTGGTTGGTCCAGCCCGCTAGGCCGCATTGTAGCACAGTGAGCTTCCCACTGCAACTTATGCTTCATATCCATGTGACAGTTCATGCATGAAGTACTCAAACTATGGATTTTTTGGCCTCTACTTAGCTTTGGGTGACATATATTACAGATAACACAAGTTGGGTCATCCTTATCGATCTGAAAAAATGCCCAGGCTATGCAAGGCTTAGAGCCCATGTGACCTGAAGAGCCACTACGACTTGTGGTCAGAGGCAGAGTTGTGGTTGAGGATGCAGTTGTTGACGTGCTTCCAGGACTCCGTCTCTGTCCAGGAAGGAGCAACCTAACCTCGTCTTCAATAGCATCTGTGACACCCAGCTGCGCTTGGTATCACAGATCCTAGAAGAGTGTATTGATGGAATCCTCCACAAGAGGCCCCCATAAACATTCACACATCTCCACCTTCCACCTCAGATCAGCAGAGGGAGCCCATTAGGGATATAAATAGGGAAGGTGGAGCTAGGCAGTTCAGTTCCTCTGAAGAGTTCCTGCAGTAGAGAAGCCTAAGAGAGGTCAGTCTGCAGTGGAGCTCAGTCTAGTCTAGAGAACTCAGTTAATAGTTCAGCAGTGGAGCACGAGGCTACTGCTAGCTAGATTCAGGGAGCCCAGATAGAGCTTAAGGTGTGCTGGCGCCATAAGATCGGTGAAGCGCGGCAAGCTGCCGTTAGTGTGTAAAGCCTAGTGAGGGCCCGAGTAGGCCGAAGGCGAGTGGCGAGTTAGTACATAAGGGGCAGAGGAGCTTAACCAGCTCACGCTGAAGCATTTACCGGACACCGGATCCGAGCTTACCGGGATTTCTATGACCCAGTAAGGCATAACCGGAATCCCTGGAGAACTACAAGTCCCAGGATCGCTAAGGTGCTGATACGTAACAGAGCCAGGAGATGCTTAGGCCCTGCATACTGGGAGCGTGAACTCCAAGAGAAGGCCCTACCACAAGGTCAGCCAGCGCAGGACAGAGACAAAGCTAGGCCTAGCTCCCGGCAGGTCAGCCGTGGTCCTCAGAGCCAACCTCTTCCTGCCCTGACCGAAAAGTCAAGTTGTCGCTCCAATCAGGTATTTGAGTCTCATCATCGTCTTCATCATTGTCTCCACCAACAGGAGTTACAGTTTGGGAACGAGGGTCTACATTATGCTCAGAACCTTCTTCATCTGGTCCTGGATCCGACCCATAAAGATTCTGGGCATCAGTGCCGATCATTTCCTCGTCTGGATTAACAGAAGCTCTGGAGCAGACCTCCGTTTCACAGGCTATAGTATGAGTAAATTGCTGTGCAGACTCAACCATCTGTGTTACCCCATACTCAGATGGGCAGCAGGAGACTTGGGAGCTGTGAGGAAGCAAGTGCGATTTGGGTGACACCTCTGAGGACTGGAGTATTTGTGATGTTGAAGTTGAGGTGCAGGAGAGCCCACTTGAAGAAGCACTTGATATCCGTTAAAGCACCTGCTGTTTTTGTGCCTCATCTGGAATTTGTAGCGATGGGCGTCTCCGTAAGAAAGGGATTGTATCACTATATATATGACTGTTGGAAGACCATTTCCGGTGACTACCTCTTGAAGCTCATCAAGAGAATGCCAAGAGTGTGCAAAGCAGTCATCAAAGCAAAAGGTGGCTACTTTGAAGAACCTAGAATATAAGACATATTTTCAGTTGTTTCACACTTTTTTTGTTAAGTATATAATTCCACATGTGTTAATTCATAGTTTTGATGCCTTCAGTGTGAATGTACAATTTTAATAGTGATGAAAATACAGAGAAATCTTTAAATGAGAAGATGTGTCCAAACTTTTGGTCTGCACTAATATATATATATATATATACACACACACATACAGTGCAGACCAAAAGCAACCGCGACCAATCAGCAGAGCGAGGTTTAAATTTGGCACCAATAATGCTGATTTGTCGCAGCCGGCGACTGCAACCAATCAGCAGAGCAATGTTTAAATTTGGCGCCAATAATGCTGATTGGTCGCGTCCACTAATTGTATTAGTGAGGACCGGGGAGCTGCGCTGTCTGTGCGGGTACTTCCACTGCGAGCAGCCGGGAGATGACCGGCTGCTCGCTGCAGAAGTATCCCGACCGGCGGCGCCGCTCCCCGGTGCTCACTTCACACTTGCCGTCGGGAGATCAGCGGCTGTATTTGCTGATCTCCCGACGGTAGCCGCATGGAAGTCAACGGCGGCGCCGGTCGGGGTAATTCTGATGCGAGCAGCCAGGAGTTGACTGGCTTGCGCCGGTCATCTCCCGGCTGCATCGCCGCTGACCTCCATGCGGCAGCCGCTAACGGCCGCCATCTTTTTTCTGAAATCCCGCGTCGCTGATTGGCCGCAGCCGGACCAATCAGCGATGTGGGATTTCCTGGACAGAAGGACAGACAGACAGACAGGATAAGACAATTATATATATATATATATATATATATATATATTGTAAGGCAGCACTTGTCATTATCCTGGGGGATACTCGCTTCGCAGCATCAATTTAAAACACACCAGCCATATTTTCCGGTATTTCTCAACTCAGCAGTTTATTAACTCCATAAACTGCTGATTTCCATGTCCAACTCCGCGGCCCACCGACACACATATAAAGTCCACAAGCCCAAGTGGCAGACCGACCCACTTGGCTCTAGTTACAGCCTCCCGCAAGGTAATAATAAAACAATGTGCATGAAAATGTCCATAACACAAATAGTATTACCTACGTCGGGCTTTAGCTGCTTTGGTCCGTTTGTTTCCCAGATGGGGTCTCTAGCCTCTGGCCCTCCAAGGCTTACTGACATCCACACAGGATCCAGGCTTCACCTGGCCTCACTAGGCTTCAGACAAACAATGTCCCACCCACCCGGGGAACAGGCCTCATGCCTCTCTCACAGGAACACTGCACACCTGCACCACTCACACTGCACAAATCACCAGGGTTTTATATCCTGTAGAAACAGCCACAGGACCTGTGCTTATCTCACAGTCACGTGTCCATACCTTCTGTGAGCAAAAGGACCTGTGTGATGTCAGAGTCATGTGACCAGTCAGCTGAGGGGGGAGGAAATAGCATAAACAGACATACTAGATCATTATAGCAATGCCGCTGCACCACAATATATGTATATATTATATATATATATACACACATGTATACACACACTGGTAAATATGTGTATATTTACAAGTCTGTGCATTTGCGATCCGTGCTCAGACCAATTTGCATAGACATGTGCATGAAACCTATGGGTTCACGTATTACCAGCTGAAAATCCATGTTCAAGGGCCCTATTCAGAAATCACAAATTATAAGGATCTGGATTCATGACCCTTATCTGCAGTAAATAATAACTCAATAGAATGTCTACAGCATTACTCTGGAACATCATTATGTGCCTTATTTGAACAGCCTCTAGATTTTAATGCAAACTGTGTAATTCTCAATTTCTCCTGTGGTAAAGTTACCCATTTGAGTCTTGGTTCTTAAAAAGAGATGATTCCAGTGGTCCACTTTATATGCTTAAATAAGAAAATGTCATAAATTTGAATTTCACAACTGATTACACTTTCTAAATAAGGAAACAATGTTTTTTTTTCTCTTTTTATACTAAAACATACTATTGTTCTCACATTTACTTTTTAAAAGCTATAAATAAAATGAGCAAGTTAGATTGGATTTAAAGTTATTTTATCCTATGAATTTGCATAGATTTTCTTCAAAGTAAAAAAAACTCTAATAATATAAATGTATATTGTTATTCAGTATAGGTTCACCAAAACATACTATACATAGTTTAATTTAATGCCGTATAAGAATTTAGTGTTTTTAATTTGGTTCTTGATGAGTGATATCCAGCAGAACAAATCCAGCACACAATCAGGCTTTGTTAGCATTTTTTTTTTTGGAAGGATAAAATAGAGGACATGGAAACAATTGTAACTAGTGCATTTTTGTGCAGAGAAGACTGATTTTACATCATGTTTATGATTCAATTTCAAATGCTTTGACAATAGCTTTTCTTTGATACCGATCACATATTGTAGATCTCTTGTTGCATAATACTCCAAACTACAAATAGAAATGAACAAATATATTACAGTGTAATTGAATTGTACTCGAATTTTAAAAAAATCCGCATTCGCCAAAATGTTGATTTTTTGGTAATTTTCTTCATGTAGATTCAGCTGGCCACCTCTTTTATGAACTGTAAAGAGCCATCAAAGGGTACAAAAAAAATTCTTACTCTCATCTTACCGCTCACTCCTCCAGCTCTTTGCTCCTCATCATCAATTCTCATCGTCATCTTCTGATCACCGCTCATGCTGAAATGCCCGATCATCTATAGCTAGGCCAGAACTTCCACCTTTAATAATGCCGGGAATGGTTCTGCGCACGTGCACAAGGTCACAGCACACATGTTGAAGTCATGACACCATGACCCTTTGCATGCTTGCACAGGTGATTTTAGCATGATCAGCGGTGATCATAAGATGCGACAAAAACTGGATGGGTTACGTAGAGGAGCAAAGGGACCGGAGAGGTGAGCAGTGAGTATAAAGATGTTTTCATATTTTTCATATCTAACATTTATTATACTCTGGATTCTAAAAAGATCCCAGAAGCATAAAAAGGGACAATAAATTAATAACTTCTCTTTGAATCCAATTTTTTACGAAAAAATCTGTGCAAACAGGCAGATTCCAGTCTTTTAAATCTTACCTGATACGCTTATCTCTAGCAAATATTTTCACATAAATGTTGTTTTATTATAGTTCTCTCTATTATACTTGGAGGCTCAGTCTATTAGTTATTGAAAGGGGGCTCTGGCAATGCTATGGATGTTGTGCTTAAAGTCAACTTCACTTCAGTCTTTTATATGTCTTGAAGTTTGACGTCTACTGAAGGTAAGCATTCACTATAAGTTGGACAGATGTTAAATTTGCAACAAAATGACTTATTAAGTAAGAAGTGATTTTAACATATGGAATCATATCTGGTTTCTTCAGGACTTTGTACACAAAGAACCATTGTTCCTCTGAGTGTCTATAAATTCTAAAACCCAAAAGACTTTTCTTTATGCCAAAAAAGAATCTGCCATTGACTAAAAACATAAAGTGTTTGAAGAATCCTAAAAAAATGCATTTTACTGTACTGTGTGCAGAACTATTGCAGAAATAGTCATCCAAGGTTATTTCCAAAGACAAAATATAAGCAACAGCAGAAAGAATGATTCTGATAAAACCATATTATTTACATTCTATTTGCAGTAATTTTTCTATTCCTCAATTATTTGTTATTGATTAAATTAATTGAAGTAGATGAGGAAAATGTTGCTGTTATGAGTCACAATCCCACTGCTTGCTGCGTCCTAGGGACGCAGTGAGTGACATCTCAGTCATCCTATGGATTGCAGGGGCGTGCCGCGCTGTCAGTATTGTGAGTGACAGCTCGGATGTCCTATAGTATGCAGAGGCATGCTTGGTGTCAGTTTTGTGTATGGGATTTCCCTGCAGCCTAATTAGGCCCGGTCTGCTGGAAGTCCTCCAGATGTCACCCTTTCAGGGTGATTGCCTGGCCTTTTAGCTGACTTGTTATGCTTGAACTATTGCAAGTTGTAGCTTTTGCACCGTGTTATGTGTGTGATTTGTGCGCAGTATTTTCTGACTCTGATCTGTGTTGCCAGACCACGGATTTAGCCTCTTGACCATTCGCTCTTATTGCCCCTTTGTTTTGACATTCTCTGACCCTAAGTGGCTGAGCTCGGACTTGCTCTTGACTAGGCATGGGTGGAATTTATGAATGTTCAGATCCGTCGGGTTCTGTCGTACTTTATAAAAAAGTTTAATTCGGTTACCAGAACGGTACCCGAACTCGATCCCAAACTCGGACCCCATTCAAATGAATGGGTGGCCAGAACATCAGGCAATTCCCACACTGTCATCTGTGTGACAGCGCGGGAAACACCGGCTCTGATTGGCAGTAACCTTACTGACATTTAAAGGTTATTGCCAGTCAGATATCGGCTGATGACTAATACTCTCATCAACCTCACCTGCTCTCACTGATAGCAACGATAGCAGGCATACACTGATGAAAGTATTCACCAGCCGGCACCTGTACATAATAAAAAATATGTCAGTGAGATAATTAGTGCAGTACATGTGCAGCTTACTGTATTTGCCTAATAAATAAATAAAATAAAAAAATGGCATGGTGCCCCCATTAATTTTACTAACCAGCTGAGGGAAAGCAGACAGCGGGGGGCTGATGTTATTATTCTGTGAAGGGGCTAATTTCCATAAAGCTTCCCAGGCTATTAATATCAGCTCACAGCTGTCTGCATAGCCTTTCCTGGCTATTAAAATGGGGGGACCCCAAAAAAAAAGTGACGTCGGGTCCCCTTAAGTTTATTAACCAGCGAAGGCTACACGGACAGCTGCAGGTAGATATTAATAGGCTGGGATGGGGCCATGGATATTGGCCGCCTACCAGACTAAAAACACCAGCCCTCAGCTTCCCCAAAAAAGGTTCATCTATTATATGCGCCAATTCTGGCTCTTAGCCTTGGCTCTTCCTGCTTTCCCTGGTGTGTTGGCAAGCAGGGTAATAGTTTTGGGGTTGATGTCAGCTTTGTAATGTCAGCTGCCATCCAGCCCAGGGGTTAGTAATGGAGAGGAGTCTATCAGACACAACATTACTAGCCCCTTATTCAAAAGTAAGAAAGACACACACAGAAAAAAGCCCTTTAATAGAGCAAAACACTCCCCAACAAATCCCCTCTTTTACTCATTTTTTAACATAAAATTAAAAATAAAAAAATACAGTAATCCTCACCTTTCCACAGATAATCCATAATAATGAGGTCCCACGACAATCCCCGACTCTGAACAGATCTTCATACACTGGATGTAGCAGAGTCGGGGATCTTCGTGGGAACTCATTATTATAGATTAGCTGCGGACAGGTGAGGATTATTTTGATTTTTTATTTCAGAAATTTACACGGAAACCCCGGTGTAATCACTCAGCGCAGAGAGAAGGATAAATGTGACCTGAGCCTTACTGTGATCTTTGGGAGACAGAATGAGCAAATCAACAGCAAGTGAATAATTGGTTTTATTTATTTTTTACGCCGTTCCTCATGCGGTATAAGTGATTAGATTACTTTATTCTTCGGGTCAGTGTGATTACAGCAATACCAGATTTATATTGATGCTTTTTATTGCAAAAACTAGTTTTGCATCGCCATATTTTGAGAGCTATAATTTTTCCATATTTCTGTCAACTGAGTCATGTGATGGCTTGTTTTTTGCAGGACGACTTGATGTTTTTATTGGTTTCATTTTTGGGTATGTGACATTTTTTGATCACTTTCTATTCTGATTTTTGGGAGGCAGAATGAACAAAAAACAGCAACTCAGGAATTGTTTTTTGTTATGCCATTCTGTGTGGTTAAATTGAAAAGACAGCTTTATTCTTCAGGTCAGTACGATTACAGCGATACCATATTTATATAGTTTTTTTTATGTTTTGGCGCTTTTTCACTATAAAAACTATTTTATAGAAAAAATAATTATTTTTGCATCGCTTTTTTCTGAGAGCAACAACTTTTTTATTTTTCCACTGATGGAGCTGTATGGCAGCTTGTTGTTTGCGGGACAAGATGACGTTTTCAGAGATACCATTTTTATTTACATTTGACTTTTTTATCACTTTTATTTACACTTTTTGTTAATCGGTATCATGACAAAGCATCGTTTTTTGCCTGGTTTTATGTTCATTTTTTTACGGTGTTCATTGAAGGGATTAACTAATGAGACAGTTTTATAGGTCAGGTTGTTCCGGAAGCGACGATACCAAATATATGTACTTTTTTTGTTTTTTGTTTTTTCAGAAAAATATTTATTTATGGGCACAATATATATATATATATATATATATATATATATACATATTTTTTATTATTATTTTGTGATTTTTTAAAAAAATATTTTTACATTTTTTTTTTACTTTTTCTTACTTTTTCACTTTGTCCCACTATGGGACTTTCACTTTTTTCAGCCTGATAGCTTATAAAGCATAGGGATGCAGCAGCATTCCTATGCCTCATAAACTGTCAGTGCTGCACTGACAGGCAAACTTGTTAGATCATGCACTGCGCATGATCTAGCAACTTTGCTAGCTCTGGTGACCCGGATGCCCTCATAATGACATTGGGTCACCATGGAAAGGATCGGGCCCCGCGATTATGTCACGGAGTCTCCAATCCAAGGGCAGACGAGCTGTCTCCCCTCAGCCAGCCCCTCTGCCTGCATGCTAAATGCTGCAATCACAGTGATCGCAGCATTTAGAGGGTTAAAATGCCAGGAGCGGCGGTGATTCCTGGGGCACAGCCCCCTGTGTGCGGGTGATCGCCATGATGTACATATACTGCATCGGTCGGGAAGTCCTTCTCGATAATGACGTATATGTACTACAAATGTTGGGAAGGGGTTAAAATTAATTATTTAAATAATTAGAAAAAGCAGCATGGTGCCCCTCTATTTTTGATAACCAGCTAGTATAAAGCTGACAGCTGAGGGCTGCAGCCCACAGCTGTCATCTTTACCTGCGCTTGTTATCAAGAATAGAGGAGACCCCACGTCTTTTTTTTCTCTTTTTTTTTTGCACAGTGTGCCGGCTAATCACATTCATGCCAATACTTGACATGGCTGTGATGGTGCCAGAAATGCCCACACAGATTTCTGTTCTTTAAAGAAGTTAAAGTAAATGTAAAAAATATTTAACGGATGCTCTTAATACTTGGGTAGAATTTAGTTGATAAATAAAGTATTTGTTACAATCTTTCATGTTTTTACAGTTTGTTATTTTCAGTTTCTTTTAAGGTGCCCATACACATAAAAAAATAAATCCTTTTAACTCACCAAGCCAGGACTGTCTGTCTGTCTCTATTGTATTGAGGCTCCCAAATCTTCCTAACCCAATATTTGACTATACATGTTGAACTTTAACATGTACAGTCATTCATACACACAGAAGATAGCTATAGCTAAAGGGCTAGCCAACCCAGAGTTCATAAGTTTGGCTCTTAAATGCAGAATTACTAATAGGAGGAAAGTGACAAACTAGCACTAGAAAAACAAGCAAACTCTAGTATCCTAATACGAACATGTACTCTAAGCTATCTATGCACTAAAATTAAAGGAAGATTCTAGTTATAACCTATTGAGGAGTTTAAGAAAATAAAATGCATTGGGCAGCACGGTGGCTCGGTGGTCAGCATTGTTATTTAGCAGTTTTGGACTTTTGGGTTCAAATCCCACCAAGTTAAACATCTGCAAGGGGTTTTGTATATTCAAATGTTTTCTTTGGTTTCTTTCCACAACGAAAATACATACTTGATAGCAATTTTAGATAGTTAGTCCCAATGGGGACAGTGATGGCAATATCTGTAAAGTGCTGCTGAATATGTTGGTGCAATATAAGTAAGCATACTAAGGCCTTTTCGGGTGTCTTCAGAACAGGCACCATTGAACACACCCCAATTTGGCCATTGTAGGTAGTCTATTTACAGAATATTTTATATTTTGTCAGTATTATGAACAGGAATACTAATTTCCAAATAAATTCTACAGATGTTTTATTGGTTTCCTGTAATAGGAGCAGTTTGATAACTTTAGATTTTAAAATTAAGCTGCTTACAATAGAATTCCATTTGGTTAATATCCTCAGAAAGAAATTAGATGTTAAACAACATCTAGACAAAAAAATAAAGGCATTTCTGTTTGCATGGAAGAAAACAAACATCTGTGTACAAACCAGATGCTGACCCTTTCACATTCTGTAGGTCTACGTTCCCAGACTGTGTACAAACCAGATGCTGACAGTGAATATGAGACATTCAAAACCCAGAAAGACTGGCTAAAACTCCATGGTTGGAAAAAAGCAAACATGAAAAATTTGAAATCTTGGTGAAATATGGAATCATAAAAAGTCAAAGATTTAGGGGAAATCATTTTTGTATTTTGTGTTCCATATCTGTATTTTTACACTTGAATGAAACAGTTTTTGCACTCTGAAGTGCAATTGAAGATATTGTTTGCATTGGACTGTCTTTTCTCATTAAAAAGGTATCTAATAGTAATAATAATCACATGGTGCCTCAGTGCTTGAACCCTAAGCAGACAGTTTGCAAGGGTAAGTAATTTTTTTTTAATTAATCTGCATTGTAAAGGTAGAGATGTTGTCCAAAAACCATCTCTGAAGACTTCACTAATGTTATTGTATGGGTTTTCTTTAATATGGGACATAGTTATGTTATTTTACAGTCTTTAGTCTGTAAGTAGCTTGTTAGTCTAGGATGGAGTTAACAGTTAGTGTCAGCTCAAGTAGGGAGGAGTTACATGGGCATCTTGTACAGCAAGCTACTTCCTGTTAGTCAGTTATGAGAGAGTAATTGAAGTAGCAAGAAGAATTTGAAAGCTACAGGCCACAAGTCAAAGTGTGCTGTGATAAAGAGTAGAAAGGCAAAGTGTAGAACGGTGTGCAGGAAATAGTTACCATCTAACGGCCGAAGTACATAGACAGGAAAAGAAGTCACAGCGACGCACATGGACCCATATAACTAGTATGCAAGATGATTCCCCAATGACAGGAAATACCTGCTGTGGCATTAAATAGAGTTGACGGACGTTTGATTCCCATAGGCAACTAGGGTGGAGTGGGCTACTGATAATGTGCCAAACCGGTCTTGGAGGACTAAGTGAATCTTTATCTGATCAAGACGGATACTGAGCGGGTGAAGACATACTCTATTACTCTGCAATCTGTACTGAACACCATCATTATGTAGTTTACTAAGAAACTAAGTTATGAGTCTCTGCATTATGTGGAAGAAATGGCTAAAGAAAATGTATGCCATTTAGTAGATGTTGTAGAATGTTATCAATAATTTCAGTAATGCTGTTTTAAACTTTTTAACATGGTTGTTGGCCTCACTAATTCATTTTGTGAACGTAAGGTCCCCATTCCATCCACTTGTCACAGGTTCAAGTGTTGCAAATGCCAATCTAGCAAATGCCAATAATTTAAATACACCTTCCCACCTGCTTGTTTTCCCTCAATCTCCCCCCTCCCCATCTTCTTTGATTGACAGCTTTGGCTTCATAAAGCCAGAAAAGGGAGGAGATAGATGAAAAACAAGCAGGTGGGAAGGTGTATATAAATGATTGGTCGCGCCATGAAGCACCGAGCGCCTGTTCTTGGTTTAAACAGTTATTCTGTGCTGGTAGTCCCTATAACATCATTAGTTTCAATACAAACTGTGAACACAGGCCTGATCTTTGACACAGCCAAGTGAAATAATTTATTATATAAAATATGTATCTCATCACAGTAATGACAATGTTAATGTAGAGTGTAAGGATATGAATCTGACTATATACAATGTAACCAGTCCACAATGAATGATTTACAGTGAGTCATTACAGGTGACTCATATCAGACGGACATACACCAGTGATTGGTTTGCAGTGCAAAATAACCAGCCAGCTGCTACTCTTTATAGTCTTTGTAGTCTGTTTATTGTCAGATACAGGTCAGATATTTTTCTCTTTTTGTTAAGTTCATAATGTCTCTGTGCTGTCACTTCTCCTGACTTGACATTGATATACCATATTCACAATAGGAACGGTAATGCCTGGTTGGCAATTGTACGATACATTTGTCAGGAGGAAAAATAGAGTAACAGTCCAATGCAGAGTTCTCCAGCAGCCACATCACTGTACCTGATTAATAGTATGACGTATCCAAACTCAACAGACCCCACTGACTTACAATGAAGTCCATTGGCGACTAATCAAAGTCTAGATCAGTTTTGTGACCAGAATAATGCTGCATGTTTATTGGTATCAGAAGCATTACATGGCAAAGGATCTAAATGCTGATGTGAACAGTTCCTTACATCAAATCGATTTAAAGTGAATAAAACTTACTTTCAATGTCAATTTCAATTTTACCTGAAACTTTTGTGACTTGATTCACTTGAATCGAGCAAAATGGTGGCCTGACGAACATGAGTTTTCTTGATTCTTTTTATGTTCAGGAATGGGATAAAAAAAAAATCTGGACCTAAGTGAGGTTATTCATACATGTTCAAGAGCAATAAAAGCACAATATGGAGCGGTGCCAAAGATTTTCCAGATTTACGATTTAATGGTCAATTCAAGAACTTACTGAAACAGACATACAGTATCAGGAGTTGGGCAAATATTCTGTAAAGAGGGCCAGGTCAAAAGTTGATAGTATATGCTCTTGTTTGATTCCCACTGCTCCCATGAAAATTACTTTTAAATACTTTATACATTTCTAGAGATAGGGACCTTTTTCTTTAGCTCTAGTTTTTATGGTCTTTACCAAGGAGGCATTGCTCACAGGACTCTATAGGGGCATGTCTTTGGGTTGTTCTGAATTATTACTCTGTGAGCCACTCTCCTTTGGTAAAGGCCATATGAACTAGCTCTAAATAAAACAGTCCATAGCTCTGGAACTGGAGATATGTGGATCATTTCACCTGACTCCAGTCTATAGTCCAGGCCTAGTCGTATACCACACAAATGACATCTGGCAGCCTGGCTAATCATAAGCCATGCCTATGAACCTCGAGGGTAAGGAAATTCATGCAGCTCCTGTCCACAGACAAAGACTACTGACCTGGACCATGGAAAAGAGTCACACAAAGTGATCTGCTCATCTCTATCACTATGACAGATTTTAAAAAATACATTACTCAGAGAAACAGCAGGAGCAGAGTAAGATCAAAAACTGGTCCTATTCATATGCAGACTATACATACCATGTAATTCAAATAATAATCCATAATGTATATTATCAAAATGTAGATATGTATCAATTACACCTCAAGAGATCTCAAGAGTTTGTTATTTGTTTCAATTGTGTAGATGTCTGTTTGTGATTTGAATTTCTGTGGATTAAATTATTTCCACTTTTTCCTTATGTAAGGTTGAAATTATGCTGACTTTTAATACAAAGAGCAAAATAAAAATAGGGAAATACATAATCTGTGAAGGAAACCACAGTTCCGAGACAATAAAATGGATCTTAAGCAAAACTTGAATTGAACTGTAGTTGTCCTTTCTTTCTGCTTGAATAACCACATTCTGTCTTGCGCTACAATAAATCTAACAATCTATCGACATTTACCTAATTACATTTTCCAAACTAATTGGTAATAGCAGAGAGTCCCAACTGTCCTAAATTTCTTTGTTTTTTCAAGGACCTGCAGGATCCATACATCAAATATATAACCCTGAACTTGCTAAGAATGTCAGTTCAATTATGTGTTGCATACATTATCCATTCAGTTACGAAGTAGATTAATAGCAATAATACTATATTTACAGACAGATTCAATTCCTTAGAATGTTTTAGAAGACAACCTAGAGTCGGCCACTTGCTGACTGCTTGTAATATATCTACTGATAGATTCATCTCTTCAGCAGAAATTATAAACCAAAAAATGAAAAATGTAATATAATTGTAGATAAAATTGTATTTATTAATATCTACAGTGGCATATAAAAGTTGGGGCACCCCTGGTCAAAATTACTGTTATTGTGAACAGTTAAGCAAGTTGAAGACAAAATGATCTCTAACAGGCCTAAAGTTAAAGATGATACATATCCTTTGTATTTTAGGCAAAAAAAAAATATATATATATACAGTTATATGAAAAAGTTTGGGCACCCCTATTAATCTTAAGCTTAATGTTTTATAAAAATTGGTGTTTTTGCAACAGCTATTTCAGTTTGATATATGTAATAACTGTTGGACACAGTAATGTTTCTGCCTTGAAATGAGGTTTATTGTACTAACAGAAAATGTGCAATCTGCTGTCAAACAAAATTTGACAGGTGCATAAGTATGGGCACCCTTATCATTTTCTTGTTTTAATTACTCCTACCTACTTTTTACTGACTTACTAAAGCACTTTTTTTTGGTTTTGTAACCTCATTGAGCTTTGAACTTCATAGCCAGGTGTATGCAATCATGAGAAAAGCTACTTAAAGTGGCCACTTGCAAGTTGTTCTCCTGTTTGAATCTCCTCTGAAGAGTGGCATCATGGGTTCCTCAAAACAATTGTCAAATGATCTGAAAACAAAGATTATTCAACATAGTTGTTCAGGGGAAGGATATAAAAAGCTGTCTCAGAGATTTAACCTGTCAGTTTCCACTGTGAGAAACATAGTAAGGAAATGGAAGAACACAGGGACAGTTCTTGTTAAGGCTAGAAGTGGCAGGCCAAGAAAAACATCAGAAAGGCAGAGAAGAAGAATGGTGAGATCAGTCAAGGACAATCCTCAGACCACCTCCAGAGAGCTGCAGCATCAACTTGCTGCAGATGGTGTCACTGTGCATTGGTCAACTATACAACACACTTGGCACAAGGAGAAGCTGTATGGGAGAGTGATGCGAAAGAAGCCGTTTCTGCAAGCACGCCTCAAACAGAGTTGGCTGAGGTATGCAAAAGCACATTTGAAGAAGCCAATTTCTTTTTGGAAGAAGGTCCTGTGGACTGATGAAACCAAGATTGAGTTGTTTGGTCATACAAAAAGGCGTTATGCATGGCGGCAAAAAAACACAGCATTCCAAGAAAAACACTTGCTACCCACAGTAAAATTTAGTGGAGGTTCCATCATGCTTTGGGGCTGTGTGGCCAATGCCGGCACCGGGAATCTTGCTAAAGTTGAGGGACGCATGGATTGCACTCAGTATCAGCAGATTCTTGACAATAATGTTCAAGAATCAGTGATAAAGTTGAAGTTACGCAGGGGATGGATCTTTCAGCAAGACAATGATCCAAAACACCGCTCCAAATCTACTCAGGCATTCATGCAGAGGAACAATTACAATGTTCTGGAATGGTCATCCCAGTCCCCAGACCTGAATATCATTGAACATCTGTGGGATCATTTGAAGAGGGCTGTCCATGCTCGGCGACCATCAAACTTAACTGAACTGGAATTGTTTTGTAAAGAGGAATGGTCAAAAATACCTTCATCCAGGATCCAGGAACTCATTAAAAGCTACAGGAAGCGACTAGAGGCTGTTATTTTTGCAAAAGGAGGATCTACTAAATATTAATGTCACTTTTCTGGTGAGGTGCCCATACTTATGCACCTGTCAAATTTTGTTTGAATGCAGATTGCACATTTTCTGTTAGTACAATAAACCTCATTTCAAGGCAGAAACATTACTGTGTCCAACAGTTATTACATATACCAAACTGAAATAGCTGTTGCAAAAACAACAATATTTATAAAACATTAAGCTTAAGAGTAATAGGGGTGCCCAAACTTTTTCATATAACTGTGTATATATATATATATATATATATATTTATATATATATATATATATATATATACTGTATATTGTAATGTTTTACATTTTAAAATTTACAAAAAGGAAAATGGGAGGATGTAAAAGTTTGAGCACACTTGGAGATTTGTGTGCTCATATAACTTTGACCAAGGCTAATCAGAACCCCCACTTGACTGCAAAACACCTTCAGAAAGATTTGGCAGACTCTGCAGTTGTGGTACATTCCTCTACTGTTCAGAGACATCTGCATAAATATGGCCTTCATGGAAGAGTCATCAAAAGAAAACCTCTCCTGCGTCCTCACCGTTAAATTCAGCATCAGAAGTATGGAAAAGAACATCTAAACAAGCCTGATGCATTTTGGAAACAAGTCCTGTGGACTGATGAGGTTAAATTAGAACTCTTTGGCCACAATAATTAAAGGTATGTGTGGGAAAAAATGGAACAGAATTTAAGAAAAGGAACATCTCGCCAATCATTAAGCATGGGGGTGTATCAAGCATGCTTTGGGATTGTGTTGCAGTGAATGGCATGGGGAATATTTCACAGGAAGAGGGAAGAATGGATTCAATTTAATTCAACCAAATTCATGATGCAAGCATAACACCATCTGTAAAAAGAAGCTGAAGTTGAAAAGAGGAAGGCTTCTACAAATGGATAATGATCCTAAACACACGACAAAAGACGCAAGCTGAAGGTTTTACAATGGCCCTCACAGTCCCCTGATCTGAACATCATTGAACATCTGTGGCTAGACCTCAAAATAGCAGTGCATGCAAGACAACCCAGGAATCTCACAGAAGTGGAAGAATTTTCCAAGAAAGAATGGATGAACATCCCTCAAACAAGAAATGAAAGACTCTTTTCTGGCTATTCAAAGCATTTACAAGCTGTGATACTTTCAAAAGAGGGTGGTACTAGGTCAGGGGTCGGGAACCTATGGCTCGCGAGCCAAATATGGCTCTTTTGAATGCTGCATCTGGCTCCCAGACGAGTAACCGCTCTGCCACTGACATTGCCAGTGACAGTTTAAAATGGCGCCGCTGCTTCTGATCCGCACCACAGGAAGCCATCACATGGGATATAAGGTGCCCGCTCTCCTGACAGCTAGAGTGGCGCTTGAGCGATCGGAGCTCAGTTGCTGCTACGCTGGGGGGAGTCATCATTAAGCGCAGACTGGAGGCGAGCTCACCAGCAGGTATAGAGAGTTCCCACACTGTCAGCCATCATTCTCCTCACCCCATCGTAGCAGCAACTGATCTCCGCTTGCTCAAGCACCGCTCTAGCTGTCAGAAGAATGGGCACCTTATAGGGGTGATGGCTTCCTTTGGTGCTGATCAGAAGCGACGGTGCCATTTTAAACTCCACTAGCAAGAATCAGCTGCAGCATCAGTCAGAGAGCACCTGAATACAGGTAATGCCCTTACTTCATACCACCAGTCAATTAAGGGGACGCCAGTTACCTATATACACAGTACTGCGGGGGTTCCAGCATATGGAAGTAAACTTCCCTCCTTTTAATCAAGTAGCCAGCTAACTAATTGCAGAAACCCTTTTATTGAAGAAGATGGCTAAAAGAAAAAAGATGAGGAGTATCGTACTGTACTTGTGGGTGAATAAGTTCAAGTCACTGAATGAAGATTTGGAAAGACTTGCACGACAGCAAGCAGAGTTTGCGAGCAAACACAAGTGGCGAGAAATTAAAAAACTTCAACCCGCGGACCAGCTGATTGTCAAAACTTGGAACGCGCTTCCCATCACATACCACACACTGCAGCGTGTGATTATTGCTGTACTGACAATATTTGGCTCTATGTATGCATGTGAGCAGTCTTTCTCACATCTAAAGAACATTAAGACCATCCTTACGATAACATTTAACAGATGGAAGTCTCAATGCCTGCATGAAGCTCTACCTCACCATGTATCAACCAGACTACAAAGCCATCAGCAAAACCATGCAGCACAAGAAGTCACATTAATGATAAGAAGTACTTTATTCATCTTTGGTTAGCAACAGCATAACAACGTTATTAAAAAGAATTCAGAGACTTATTGTACTTTAAAAGTGTCAGTCGTGCATAAAATGCACACATTTACTTGTATTTAGTTTTAAAAATATTGTATGGCTCTCACGGAATTACATTTTAAAATATGTAGCATTCATGGCTCTCTCAGCCAAAAAGGTTCCTGACACCTGTACTAGGTACTAACCATGCAGGGTACCCAAACTTTTGCATCGGATCATTATCCTTTTTGTATTTTTTAAAATGTAAAAAAAGAAAATATATTTTTTTTTTGCCTAAAATACAAAGGATATGTGTCATCTTTATCTTTAGGCCTTTTAGAGATCATTTTGTCTTCAACTTGCTTAACTGTTCACAATAACAGTCATTTTGACCAGGGGTGCCCAAACTTTTATATGCCACTGTATCTATCTGTTTTCATTGGCTGTAAGCCATAATCATCAACATTAACAGAAATAAACACTTGAAATAGATCAATCTGTTTGTAATGACTCTATATAATATATGAGTTTCACTTTTTGTATTGAAGAACTGAAATAAATTAACTTTTTGATGATATTCTAATTTAGTGAGATGCAACTGTATGTGCCATATCAACAAAAACAAAGGAAACTCCGAGCCAAATGGTGATCTTTCCCATCTATATCAACATGCAGTATTTTAGAGAAATTGTATAGTAAAAGTACCCACTGCAAACAAAATATGCCTTCTTTATCCTTATATGAATAACTTGAGTGGTATATATTCCAAAAATTTTAGGCTCTTCAAAAGTAGCCCCTGACAGCATAAAAAAGTGGGTCTGAAATCACTTTGAGGGTGAATTTACACACTGCAGATTTAGTTGCAGAATAAATGTGGCTGAAAATTCAGATGAATGGGATAGTTGCAGAAATTTTTGGGCCAAAATCTTCAGTATGTGTAGTCTTAGGGTTAATACACATGCTGAATATTTTGTTATGCTAATTAAGCTTTTTCTAGCTACAGTAGCTGTAGCATAAGTTATCTTTGTGATAGGAGATGCAACAAGTCTGACCACTAGTTATACAAGATAAAATTGTTTATATGGTGGTCTATGTAACTTTTCATGCTAGAGTTGTATTATAATTATATATATAAAATAATCTTGAATGTTCATGAAACCAAATAAACACATACACAAAGTAGTATGTATGAGATTAAACAAAGTTATCTAATTAAACCCAGAAGTTTCTGTTTATGGCATGCCAGACTAGAATAAAGTTATCAGCAGCAAGTTGGCACCACAAAATATTACTTTCCCCTGTGAACTCTACTCATCTGTTGAAAGTTTAGCATCTGGAGCCAAGCATCATGTTCTATGCTGCCAAATCAGACTACGTGGCTTACGTTTGCCCAGATCAGTGACATATTACTCCCCTGCTTGTGTCTCAGTCTTTCCAATAGTAGTCTACTGTATGGTGTAAGTACAAAGAGTTTAATTGTTGATTTCAAATAAACTTAGAGTAATTGTGGTTGTTAAATATGATAAGCAAAGCACATCATTTTAGTTTATTAAAGTGGTATTCCCATATCATACATTTTTGGCATATCCCCAAGATATGCCAAAAATGTATTATACAGTAGATGCAAATCCCACCAATGGATCCCGTGTCTGCCTTGAGAACCAGGCTCCCGTGCATGCGGAGAAGATTAGAATTCCCAAACAAATTAATGGGAATTTTGAACACCTGCTCACTCACACCAAAACCTGTAGTGACTATTAGAGATGAGCAAATCTTTTGAAATTCAAATTTGCTGACATTGACAAATTTTTCCCAAAAATGTAATTTGCGGCAAATAAATCTGTGCAATTTTCCATACTGGAAAGCTTTTAATTGCTCATAAAATACACAGGATGAAGAAAGAGACAAAGACCTGCGGAACATACACACTTTACAAGTGAGAAAGAGAGGACCCCGCTGACCACAAGAGCTTACATTTTACAGGAAAGAGAGGGCCCTGCTGATCACAAGAACATATCCTTTACAGGTGATATGGCCAGTAGCATCCTCTCGCTCTAAGAGCTCACACTCTACAGGAGAGAGAGGACCATGCTGACCAATAACTTATACTTTACAGAACAGAGAGACTTACCCATTTACTCTGGAGATGGAAAATTACTATGACGTACAAACTGTGCTCCACTCGGAACTAGAGATGAGCGGTGTTCGACTAGAACTGTTCGCCAATCTCAAATTCGAGCTGTTTTGGGCGGTGTTCGAGTTGTTCGACGAACCCGAACGATTTGCAAAAAATTCGGCTGTTCGAGGTTATGTTCGATAACTGTTCGTGCACCAAAAGCGTGTCCTGCATGTCTGGTGCTATTTAGAGCACCAATCATGCAGGGATTGTCTGCCACTCACTGTAATGCCACAGCCATGGTGGTTGTGGCATTACAGTGATTGCCCAAATCGATGGGAACAGTGCCAACAGTGAAACATGAAAAGCCGGCAATTCAGCAGCGGCATACACCGGTACCCGACAATTTAGAACCGAAAGAATAGAGCTTCACACATAGATTAGATAGATATAAACATGTCAGCCACATATATATGAAGTACAGTGACAGTGTTGCTTACTGTACTTGTCATTTAGCGTAAAGGATTTATCAAAAAAAATAATAGTGTTTTCATGCACCGTCTCTTTAAAAAAGCCGGCCGGCAATTCAGCAGCGGTACCCGACAATTTAGAATAGAAGGAATAGAGAATCACACATAGATTAGATAGATAGAAACATGTCAGTCACATATATATGAAGTACAGTGACAGTGTTGATTACTGTACTTGTCATTTAGTGTAAAGGATTTATTAAAAAAAATAATAGTGTTTTCATGCACCGTCTCTTTAAGAAAGCCGGCCGGCAATTCAGCATCTGTACCCGACAATTTATAACAGACAGAATAGAGCTTCACACATAGATTAGATAGATAGAAACATGTCAGTCACATATATATGAAGTACAGTGATAGTGTTGGTTACTGTACTTGTCATTTAGCATTAAAATAAAGGATTTATTATTAAAAAAATTGGCGTGGGGTTCCCCTTAATTTTAGGCTCTAGCGGAGGTTAAGCAGACAGCTGGGGCAGATGTTTGAAGCCTGGGAAGGGGGTAATACCCACGGAGCTTCCCAGGCTACTAATATCAGCCCACAGCTGAATACATAGCCTTTACTAGCTATTAAAATGGGGGACCCCCCAAAAAAAATGACGTGGGGTCCCCCCTTATTTAATAGCTAGCAAAGGCTAGGCAGACAGCTGGGGGCTGATATTAATAGCCCAGGAAGGGAGCCATGAATATTGGCCCCCTCCCAGGCTAGAAACACCAGCCGTCAGCCGCCCCAGAAATGGCGCATTCATAGGATGCGCCAATTCTGGCACTTAGCCTCGCTCTTCCACGCTGCCCTGGTGCGGTGGCAGGGGGTAATAGGGCTGGGGTTGATGTCAGCTTATAATGCCAGCTGACATCAAGCCCAGGTTAGTAATGGAGAGGCGTCTATAAGACACCCCCATTACTAACCCCATAGTCAAAGTTAAAAAAAACACAAACACCCAGAATAAAGTCCTTTAATTGAAATAAAGACACAATTCTTTATTGTTCTAAATTAAACTATACTTACCATCACGCCCATTCCAGCTGAAGCCAACGATCTCCTGTAATAAAAATAAAATAATAAAGCAACCTCATCCTTACCTTTCCATGGTTCCCACGACAGCTTCAGCTCTGCTACATCGAGATGACAGGCTGGACCACAGCAGAACGCTGCCATCCAGCCTGTCATCCCGCAGACACTGAGAAGAGCAGGCTTGCTTGCGCTCCACATTGTCTCTCTGTGACGGCATAAAGATGAGCCGAGGTCATGTCCAATGAACTCGGCTCACGTCATGCACGTCACTTACAGCGTGGGAGAATTCTCACGCTGAAGCGCTGAGTGCAGGAGAATTTTCCCACGCTGTCAGTGAGGTGCATGAGGTGAGCTGAGTTCATTGGACATGAGCTCACCTCTTGCACGTCACTGACAGCGTGGGAGAATTCTCCTGCACTCAGCACTTCAGCGTGAGAATTTTCCCATTGGACATGACCTCGGCTCATCTGGATGCCGTCACAGCGAGACACTGAGGAGCGCAAGCATGCCTGCTCTTCTCAGTGTCTGCGGCATGACAGGCTGGATGGCAGCGTTCTGCTGCGGTCCAGCCTGTCATCTCGATGTAGCAGAGCTGAAGCTGTCGTGGGAACCATGGAAAGGTAAGGATGAGGTTGGTTTATTATTTTTCTTTTATTGCAGGAGATCGTTGGCTTCAGCTGGAATGGGCGTGATGGTAAGTATAGTTTAATTTAGAACAATAAAGAATTGTGTGTTTATTTCAATTAAAGGACTTTATTCTGGGTGTTGTGTTTTTTTAAAATACTTTACTAGAAATTCATGGCGGTCATGTCTAATACTGGCGTGACCCCATGAATTTTGGGCTTGGGGCCAGCTGATAATACCAAGCTGGCCCTAACCCCTTTATTACCCAGTGAGTCACCGCACCAGGGCCCTGGATGAGTTGGGTACAGCGCCAGAAGATGGCGCTTCTACGAACGCGCCATTTTCCGGGGTGGCTGCGGACTGCAATTTGCAGCGGGGGGGGGGCCCAGAAAGCTTGGGCCTCCCTGCGCTGCAGATTCCAGCCCCCAGCTGCCTAGTTGTACCTGGCTGGACACAAAAATAGGGCGAAGCCCCACGTATTTTTTTTTTAATTATTTCATGAAATTCATGAAATAATTAAGAAAAAAAGGCCTTCCCTATATTGTTGTGTCCGGCCAGGTACAAATAGTCAGCTGGTGGTTGGGGGCAGCCCGTTCCTGCCTGCTGTACCTGGCTGGACACAAATATAGTGCCAAGCCCCACTTCAATTTTTTTTAATTATTTCATGAAATTCATGAAATAATTAAGAAAAAAGGCCTTCCCTATATTGTTGTGTCCGGCCAGGTACAAATAGGCAGCTGGTGGTTGGGGGCAGCCCATTCCTGCCTGCTGTACCTGGCTGGACACAAATATAGTGCGAAGCCCCACTTCAATTTTTTTAAATTATTTCAGGAAATTCATGAAATAATTAAAAAAAAATTGACGTGGGGCTTCGCACTATATTTGTGTCCAGTCAGGTGCAGCAGGCAGGAACGGGCTGCCCCCAACCACCAGCTGCCTATTTGTACCTGGCCGGACACAACAATATAGGGAAGCCCTTTTTTTCTTAATTATTTCATGAAATAATTTAAAGAAAATTGACGTGGGGCTTCGCCCTGTTTTTGTGTCCAGCCAGGTACAACTAGGCAGCTGGGGGCTGGAATCCGCAGCGCAGGGAGGCCCAAGCTTTCTGGGCCACCCCCGCTGCAAATTGCAGTCCGCAGCCACCCCGGAAAATGGCGCGTTCATAGAAGCGCCATCTTCTGGCGCTGTACCCAACTCATCCAGGGCCCTGATGCGGTGGCTCACTGGGTAATAAAGGGGTTAGGGCCAGCTTGGCATTATCAGCTGGCCCTAAGCCCAAAATTCATGGGGTCACGCCAATATTAGACATGACCACCATGAATTTCTAGTAAAGTATTTAAAAAAAACACAACACCCAGAAAAAAGTCCTTTAATTGAAATAAACACACAATTCTTTATTGTTCTAAATTAAACCATACTTACCGTCACGCCCATTCCAGCTGAAGCCAACGATCTCCTGAAATAAAAGAAAAATAATAAAGCAACATCATCCTTACCTTTACATGGTTCCCATGACAGCTTCAACTCTGCTACATCGAGATGACAGACTGGACCGCAGCAGAACGCTGCCATCCAGCCTGTCATCCCGCAGACACTGAGAAGCGCAGGCTTGCTTGCGCTCCACAGTGTCTCTCTGTGAGGGCATCAAGATGAGCCGAGTTAATGTCCAATGAACTCGGCTCACCTCATGCACGTCACTGACAGCGTGGGAAAATTCTCCTGCACTCAGCGCTTCAGCGTGGGAGAATTCTCACACTGAAGCGCTGAGTGCAGGAGAATTCTCCCACGCTGTCAGTGACGTGCAGGAGGTGAGCTGAGTTCATTGGACATGAGCTCACCTTATGCAGGTCACTGACAGCGTGGGAAAATTCTCCTGCACTCAGCGCTTCAGCGTGGGAGAATTCTCACGCTGAAGCGCTGATTGCAGGAGAATTCTCCCACGCTGTCAGTGACGTGCAGGAGGTGAGCTGAGTTCATTGGACATGAACTCGTCTCATCTTTATGCCGTCACAGCCAGACACTGCAGAGCGCAAGCATGCCTGCGCTTCTCAGTGTCTGCGGGATGACAGGCTGGATGGCAGCGTTCTGCTGCGGTCCAGCCTGTCATCTCGATGTAGCAGAGCTGAAGCTGTCGTGGGAACCATGGAAAGGTAAGGATGATGTTGCTTTATTATTTTTCTTTTATTGCAGGAGATCGTTGGCTTCAGCTGGAATGGGCGTGATGGTAAGTATGGTTTAATTTAGAACAATAAAGGATTGTGTCTTTATTTCAATTAAAGGACTTTATTCTGGGTGTTTGTGTTTTCTTTTAACTTTGACTATGGGGTTAGTAATGGGGGTGTCTTATAGACGCCTCTCCATTACTAACCTGGGCTTGATGTCAGCTGGCATTATAAGCTGACATCAACCCCAGCCCTATTACCCCCTGCCACCGCTACAGGGCAGCGTGGAAGAGCGAGGCTAAGTGCCAGAATTGGCGCATCCTATGAATGAGCCATTTCTGGGGCGGCTGACGGCTGGTGTTTCTAGCCTGGGAGGGGGCCAATATTCATGGCTCCCTTCCTGGGCTATTAATATCAGCCCCCAGCTGTCTGCCTAGCCTTTGCTAGCTATTAAATTAGGGGGGACCCCACGTCATTTTTTTGGGGGGGTCCCCCATTTTAATAGCTACTAAAGGCTATGTATTCAGCTGGGGGCTCATATTAGTAGCCTGGGAAGCTCCGTGGGTATTACCCCCTTCCCAGGCTTCAAACATCTGCCGCAGCTGTCTGCTTAACCTCCGCTAGAGACTAAAATTAAGGGGAACCCCACGCCAATTTTTTTTAATAATAAATCCTTTATTTTAATACTAAATGACAAGTACAGTAACCAACACTATCACTGTACTTCATATATATGTGACTGACATGTTTCTATCTATCTAATCTATGTGTGAAGCTCTATTCTGTCTGTTATAAATTGTCGGGTACAGATGCTGAATTGCTGGCCGGCTTTTTTAAAGAGACGGTGCATGAAAACACTATTATTTTTTTTAATAAATCCTTTACACTAAATGACAAGTACAGTAAGCAACATTGTCACTGTACTTCATATATATGTGACTGACATGTTTCTATCTATCTAATCTATGTGTGAAGCTCTATTCTGTCTGTTATAAATTGTCGGGTACAGATGCTGAATTGCCGGCCGGCTTTTTTAAAGAGACTGTGCATGAAAACACTATTATATTTTTTAATAAATCCTTTACACTAAATGACAAGTACAGTAAGCAACACTGTCACTGTACTTCATATATATGTGACTGACATGTTTCTCTCTATCTAATCTATGTGTGAGGCTCTATTCCTTCTTGTCTAAATTGTCGGGTACGGGTGTATGCCGCTGCTGAATTGCCGGCCGGCTTTTTTAAAGAAAGTGTCTTCTGAGCAGTTTGTCAGCTTTTGGACACCTTTGAAGGTGTTTTCTATGTGTTTCTATGTGTTTTTGTTTGCCTGCCATTGGTTTTAACGGTGTTCGACGGTGTTCTAAGGTGTTCGACGAACAGTTCCTCGAACATCCCGGTGTTCGACGAACCGAACCGAACCCGAACACTACGGGGGTGGCTCAACACTACTCGGAACCACTGATATCTGATGGTCCAGGTACAGACCACCAGTGTAGATGGTATGATAATCTGTAAGATGTGACACTGCAGTTCATTATGGGGAGGCCCAATGCAAAATGATGTTTGTCTGCTGTCTTATGATTCAGCTAGAAGTGTGGAAAATGGTGGCAGACAAGTTTTTTTTTGTGAACTGTGAATTGAATCTCAAATTCTTCGAATTCATGTGAAACTTTAGGAAATTCGACTCAAAATGCGATGCTCACTATAAACTTTTATCAACCTTCCATTTTCTTCCAAAATCTTGGAATATTATCAAAATAAAGTATCTCCTTGCCGTTACTTTCTTTGGAAAACATCTTTCTGTTTCTTTGATTCATCTAAACAGACACACTAAAGTTTTAAATGTTCTTATAGTTTCCCAGACTTATGGATAGACGTAACATACTTCATTTAAGACATGTCTTGTCGACTGATTTACAGACTATACTCACTTATGAATTATTGACATGTTTGTATCCAGGTCTGTATCCTGCCTGTCTGACCATTCAATTAATGTCTTTTTTAAAAACAACTCTTAATCTCTCTGTTGTGGTTTATTAGTAATGAAGGCCATACTAATGTATTGTCTCCCTTTACAAATCCTCACAGAGATTTTATCAAATTAACCCCTTAACGACCGAAAATATGCCTTTTAACGGCGGTCATTCACTGCTCTGATGAATAAGTGAATAGTGTAGCCCTGTACCCTTGCTGGCTTTTGAACCAATCTGAGCCAATTAACCTCTTACATACCACTGTCAGTGGTGTCTAAGTGGTTAAAAGGGGGTTAAAAGACCCTCTTTGGCAGGAACAACTCCCAACAATCATAATCCATGCCGATTGTGGCCATGGTACACTGAGGTTATCTGATGACCCCAGGTTTTTGTGGCCGGTAAGATCCTGCTATAAAAAGAGGCTCTGTCAGTGAAGCACTGACAAGGCTCAGGCACTGCGGAACACAACTACTGCAACGCATGAGACCAATGATCAAAATAAAAATATCCATATCCCATAGTGGGACTAAGTGAAAAAGTAAAATAAGATATAAAAAAAAAAAAAAAAAAAAAAAGAAAAGCACACAAATCATGAAAAGCCGCTTCTCCACTAAAACGCAGCTTTTGCATTAAAACAAAAATAAGCAAAATAACATGCACATAATTGGTATTGCTGTGTCCAGAATGGCCCGATCTATAAAACTGGCATGTTATTTATTCCATATGGCGAACACCATAAAAAATAATAACAAACAAGACAAAAATAGTGCTTTTTCATCATACTGACCCACAATAAATGTAATAAAAAGCGATCAAAAAGTCATTAGGTAGAAAAAATTGTATAAAGGATAACACCAAATCGTTCCTCAAAAAAACAAGCCCTAATATGGCTTATTTACAAAAAATAAAAAAGTTACGGCTCTCAGAATATGGCAATGCAAAAACAAATTCATTTTTTTAAAATATTGTTTTAAGTCTGTAAAAGTAATAAAGTATAAAAAAAACGATATAAATCTGGTATCACTGTAATCATACAGACCAATCGATCTTATCACTTTTACCGCATGGTGAACCATATAAAAAATTGAAATTAAAAACAATAAATGAATTGTTGTTTTTTGTTCACTCTGAGTCTGAAAAATCTGATTAAAAAGCGATCAGAAATTGTTATGTCACTGTGTCCAAAAATGGTAACAAAAAAAATCTCCAACTAATCATGCAAAAAATTAACCCTCATTCAACTGTTTGCAAAAAATAAACAGCTCTCAAAACATGGAAGCGAAAAAACTATTTTTTTTATAAAAATGTATTTATACTGTATAGCACCAAAACAAAAATTATATAAATCTGGTTTCACTGTATTTGCACTGATCTGAAGAATATAGCCATCTTATCACTTATACCGCAGACTGGACAGCAAAAATAAAATAACTATTCTTGTACTGCTGTCTATTTGTTTACTGTGCCTCCCAAAAATCAGAACTAGGCTCACATTTATTGTGCACTCTCCATTGAGCTCTTACATCAGGGTTTCCGTGTAAATCCCCTAAAAATGTGATTCAGACGATTCCCCCAATGGAACCACTGACTTATGAGGCACATGGAGTTCCTATGGCCTGGTCTGTATTCCGGCGGTGTCCCATCATTTTGGCGTCTTTTTAGAACACAAGTGTGGTCGACCACAGTTCTGTGCATGCCTAAAAAGATGGATACCACCGGAGCAGACGTCAAACGGAGTCCAATGTGTCTCCATCTGCCTCAATAGAGTAAGTAGTGCCATCAGGGGTTTCGTCTAAATTGCCTTTTTGTGCAATTTATATGGAAACCCTGACGTAAGTGCTTAATGTAGAACACAAGAATGTGATTCCACCTTATACTGAAAGCAGTCATAAAATGTTATGTACCCCAAAATATTACCCATAAAAAAAAAAAAAACAGCCCCCACTTAGGGTTGTCATCACTGGAAATATAGGGGTCCCACGTTACTGGCAGAACAAAGATTATAGAAAAGCAACAAGGCCCCCACCCCCTCAAAAAAAATACAGTGAAATCTGCATTCCCAAATCCAAATGCCTCCCCCCTTCTAAGCCCCACTGTGCCTAAATTGCAATAAGCAGCCACATGTTTGGTATTGTTGTAGCAGGGAGAGCACACTTAATTTACTGGGTGTGTGAAGCACAAGCTGGGCACAATGTATGAGGGCACTACACTGTATGGGCGCACAATGTATCGACATTAAAATAGCATATTTGCAATTCTCAAGAAAAAAAACACGGCGTGAATGTTGCAAAATAGTCGCTTGAGCCGTAGATGCATTCATTGAGAGATGTAATTTCTACAATGGGGTCACTTTTGGGGTTTTACTGCTGATCTGGCACCTTAGGGGCTCCTCAAATGTTTTCCACAAACTATTCTAGCGAAGACTGTGCTGTAAAAGCCAAATAGCACTCATTCCTTCTCAGACCTCAGCATTAGAGAGAAAATGCGCAATAAATTGTGGGTTCAAGTTTCATCTTTTAACCCTTGTGTAAATGGCAAATTTGCAGCAAATAAAATTTTTTTTTACCAGTAAAATATTATATTTCCATGTCCCACTGTAATAAAATTCTGTGAGGCTTCTGAGGTTTCAAAATACTCACTACACCCCTAGATAAATTTCTGCTGTTCTGGCACATCAGTGGTTTGGCCCACAATCTTTTCAAACGGTATTTGCGTTCTAAAAGCCAAGTAGTGCTCGTTTCCATCCGATCCCTGCTGTATGCTCAAACACTAGCGTATAATCACATATGGGGTACTGTCACAGTCGGTAAAAATTGCATAACAAATTATTGGGTCCATTTTCCCCTATTACCCCTCATGTAAATTATAAATTTGGTGCTAAAACATTATATTAGTGGAAAAAATATAATCATTTTTTTTCTTTCACATCTAAATGTTATAAAGTTTTGTGACACACCTGTAAGTTAAAAATGTTCAGTATATGAATAATTGATTTCTTTAAGGGGTCTACTTTCCAAAATTGGGTCACTTGTGTTATTTTTTTGCTGTTTTAGCATGTCAGGGGCTCTGCAAATGCGACATGGCATTCACAATCTATTTCAGACAAATTTACGGTCCGAAAATGAAATAGTGCTCTTTCCTTTCCGAGCCCTGCCATGTTCAGTTTTTGACTACATATGGGGTATCCTCGCATTCAGGAGAAAATGTGTAACAAACTATGGGGTCCGTTTTTTCCTATTATCCATTGTGAAAATTACTAGTTTGGGGCTAAGAAATCACTTTAGCAAAAAAAAAAAATTGTTTTCGCATCCACATTTTAAAAAATTCTGTGAAGCACCTATTGGTTCAACAAGCTCAACACACTCCTACATGAATTCCTTGATGGGTCTAGTTTCCAAAACTAGATGGTGGTTTCTCATAGAGGATTCTGCTGTTTTGGTACTTCAGGGGCTCCGCAAATAAGATATGATGTCTGCAATCTATTCCATTCTATTCAATTTACATTCCAAATACCAAGTGTCGCTTCTTCCCTTCTGAGCCCTGCTGTGTGTCCAAACAGAACTTTTTGACTACATGTGGGTTATCGCCATTCTCAGAAGAAAGTGTGCAACACAAACTGTGGGGTCCACCTTTTTGTGTTACCTCTTGTAAAATTTGAGGCTAAAGCAACATTTTCGTGAAAAAAGTAAGATTTTCAATATGATAACCTAATGTTATCAAATTCTGTGTGCTATTCCTTGTAAAAGTGAAAGATTGGGGCCACAGCAACATTTTAGAAGAACAATTACAATATATATTTTTTTTCATTCCACTTTGCATTAATTCCTGTGTAGCATCTGAAGGGTTAAGAAATTCCAGAGAGCAGTTTTGAAATATTTGGGGGGTGCGGCTTTTAAAATGCTAATAGAGAACTGAGTGTCTAACAAAACCCTTTTGGGATGAGAAATCATAGTAACAAATTACCCAAAGGGAAATTGACCCAACTTAGGGTATAATGTGATTAAACTTGACTTTTATTGTAATTAATTAATATGGTCTAACAAATAAAGATTAAAATAACTCAGGTGGTATTTTTATGTAGTAGCATTTCTTTGGGGCTCCTCTATGGAATATCACTCTTCTAAAGCTAATCTATCTCCTACTTAGATTAATGGGTTTAGTCCACTAGCTAGGATAGCTTTTCTGAGGACAATTATAGATGTCAGTTGCAAGACCACTAGAGCTGATTAAAATTCACTCATAGCGTCCCCGACATGTTTCGCCATGTCTGGCTTCATCAGGGGACTGAGGCTAGACTGAGTTAAAAAACAGAGTACAAGGTCTTTTAAGGCTTCTGTTGTGACATCATCAAATTACGTCACCAGGTCACATGGTGATCACAGCCAAACCGGGATTGTGATAATGTCACAGTCACATGTTAAGATCCTGTAAAACAGAGAAAACATTTAGTCCTATTGTATCATTATTGTGCAGTTCCTATTAAAAAGATCATATTGCATATATCCTTTTACTCTAATCAATTTTCTCATATTGTTACTGTGCATATCAAAAGATCTTAATAAACTTTCACCTAACCACCAATATAATTTTGAATAAACTCATAAACCAACCAAAATCATAACAGATCTGCTCTTTCCTAAATTAGTAGCTTAAGAATAACAATCCTTAAAGGCAATATGTTATTATGTTATTATTACTATTATGCAAGTATGTTCAAGAAAAATAAATTCATTTTGGTTTAGTTTTATTTGAGAGAAATTACATCAACTGTCAGTTTAGTTGTCATTAAGGATCTTCTTCTTAATGCACATCCCAAATCACATATAGGTATATTTCAGTAAAAGTAGATCATGGTTTGAATTAAGTATAGAAACGATGTCCAATACCATATAGATACCTAGCATATACAATGAGCAATCCAATTAAATAAAGTTATAAAATATCAGTGTTTTGAGAGCTCAGGACTCCTAAGAGCAACTCATTGGCTCACTTGATTTTAAAACATTTTGCACTTCATTAATATCCTACAGACTTATAGGTAAATCAATTATAGTCAAAGTATGTAAACAGCATAATCCATTTTAAATATTAAGTTCAAATAAGCCATTGATTGCGATCAGCAAATCATAAACAGTAATGATAAACAGACAGCTGCAGGCTGATATCAATAGCCTAGGAAGGGGCCATTAGGCCAACATGTTCACTGGATATTAATAACAGCTAACAGCTTACAGCTGTTTAATTAGCGTTTACTGCCTAGTATACCCCAGAAAAAAAATTGACATAGGGTCCCCCTATAAAATCTAACCAGCAAAGGCTAAACAGACAGCTGTGGGCTGATATTAATAGCCAGGGAAGGGGCCATGGATCCTGGCCCCCTTTGAGGCTAATAACATCAGCTCTTAGTGGCCCCAGAAATGGCACATCAATAAGATGCGCCAAATCTTCCCACTTACCCTGATGTGGTAGGAAGTGGAGTTATAGGGTTGGGGTTTGTGTCAGCCTCATATTGGCAGCTGACATGAAGTCTAATGGTTAATAAAGGAGAGGTGTCTATAAGACAATGCCATTTCTAACTCAATAGTAAAAATTTGTAAATAAAGACATAGTCTGAAAAAAAATCTTTAGTTAAAATGAAAATTCAAACGGTTTTAAACATTTATTTAGGAATAAAAACACAGTGTCAAGAGGAAGATGAGAGACAACAGACCTAACAATGCAGATGAGCTGAAGGCTGCTATCAAAGCAACCTGGGGTTCCATAACACCTCAGCAGTGCCACAGGCTGATTACCTCCATGTCATGCTGCATTGTAGCAGTAATTGATGCAAAAGGAGCCCCGACCAAGTATTGAGTGCATTTACTGAACATACATTTCAGTAGGCCAACATTTCGGATTTTAAAATCATTTTTCAAGCAGTTGTTAACAAGTATTCTAATTTACTGAGATAATGATGTTTGTGTTTTCATTGGCTGTAAGCCATAATCATCAACATTAACAGAAATAAACACTTGAAATAGATCACTCTGTTTGTAATGACTCTACATAATGTATGAGTTTCACTTTTTGTATTGAAGAACTGAAATAAATTAACTTTTTGATAATATTCTAATTTAGTGAGAAGCACTTGTATATGGATGACTAACTGAATCCCTAAAAAATGTTGTAATTTTTTTAAAAAACTTTCTATACCACCGTAATGTAACAATAACCGCATTAAACTGTATGGATGATTAATTGAATCCATCAAATTTTTTTGGACATAAATATTTTTGAAGTGTACTTTATGTACACCTACACTAATAGAGGCTATGCACAAAGTACAAATCGAGTAAAAAAATTTATAAGGAGGGTAATACAGTAATCCTCTTCAGGTGTCTGCTTCTGCTTCTCCTTCCTAGTGAGGCTGGGGGAACACTCTCCACCTGCTTCCTGGAGCCCGATTCCTAGGTGCCTGGGCTGTAAGTGACCCGGCTTGGGGTACTGCTGGACCCCTCGACATGTAGAAATGTTTGACAGCTTCTTGTTTCACCTGCACCATCGTCTGGGGTGAGGAACCCCAAGGATAGTATGATCTTTTGGGGGTAGTAGTCCCTTCTCGATCCTCCTCGAGGAATCTCTCCCAGGCTCGTTCATTTCTTAAGAAGGGTTCATCCTGCTCCCTTTTTTCTGGCATAACACACCGCATAACAACTATGTTGACCCTCCATTTTGAGGAACGTGACCATGTGTCAGGCCGTTAGCTCTTGCACCCTTCGAGGCAAGTGTTTAGTTTCTACTGGCCGCTGGTTCAATGAGATGTGATGACAGGTCCCAAACTCTTCAATGTACCCTCTTCTCTGCTGCCGGTTGTACGTAATGACCTTCCCATAGGATGCCAACTGTCAGTACCTTGCGGCTAGCAGGCCTGCCTGGTCCCGGCTCTCCTACTTCACTCTTCTAACCAGCCTAGGACCCGCAGTCCACTCACTAGTTGCATGTTCCTGGCTCTCCTGTCTGCAGTCCGCAAAAACCCCAGCGGTGAAGGCTGCAACCTGGGTTCGAGCTTTAGTAGTTCTATGAAGCAGCCTGTTCCAGACCACAGGCTTCTGCCACCTCCACTGTTGCACCAGCTTGGTCTGGTTCCAATATTCCTTGGGTTGCTACCTCGGGAGTCTCATGGGATTCAGACATCTTTGTAGCCTTGGTACCCACTAAGCACGTTACACTGTATGACTTATCAATTTAATCCCGAAAATTTTTGTAACGCTTTTTTGGAGTGTTATCTACCAATGAAACGTACCCCAGAACATGTTATACTGTATGGATGAGCAATATAATATCGAAAACATTTTGACAAGCTTTTTTGACGGTTATATATGTGACGCTGAGTCACTTTTCACAGCCAGGCCATGAGACAGGATAGTCAAGGAGTTCGAAGTCAAAGCCAGGAGGGTAGGTCATAAACATAGGGAAGAGACAAAAGCGTAGTCAGGTACCGTTCCGTAGATCAGAATACCAGGAGGAAAGCAGATAAGAGCAGAAGTGGTTAAACAGATGGATGGGCAGAACAAGGTCCAAGGTCAGGCAACAGAAGATCAATAAACAAAACTCAAGGCACAGAGAACAAACCTCACACTAGCTGAATGTATGTCTGGCAGAGATCTGGGACAAAAAGCTCAGTTAAGTAGCCAGGCTTTCATCTGGGATAATGAACACCTGAAGATAGCCAGTGCCTCCCAGTCTTAGATTGGACAGCTGAGCTGTCAATCACCACACTGACAGCTATTGCACGCCCCTGCACCAGATTGGATGGTCGAGCTGTCAATCACAGTACTGACAGCTCCAGCATGCCCCTGTACAAGATTGGATGGCTGAGCTGTCACTAACTGCATCTCAGACACAGTGAGGGGTGACAATATACCACCGAAATGTACCCAAGATATTACGATACTGGTTTATCACTGCTGGAATCCAGTGGCCGAAGGAGCATGAGCAGGAACAGCAAGCAGGTATAGATATTCTTGGAAATAGCAAAGAATGTAGGAAAACAATTCAGAGATAAATGAGAACAGTCTGGGTAAGAAAGTTCAGGAGCTGGAAACTGGAGCAAGACTAAAAGCTAGACACAATACTCAAGGAATTAGTGAGAGATCCATGTGGCTTTAAGTAGGCCCAAACAGGAAACCAGATGGAATCCACAGGTTCAGAATCTGACATCTTAGTAAAGGGTAATTGCAGAACACAATAGCAGCCTCCAGTGGTAAGGAGTGAAATTGCAGCACAATTATTAAATTGAACAATAGTAGCCACTTGTGGTCAAACTGTGGAAGGACAACAGGAATCCTGACACAAGAACACGTTACACTGTATGGCTGACAAATGTAACCCAGCAACATTTTTAATGTTCTTTTTGTGTCTTATATATCACAAAAATGTACCCCAGAACACTGAATAGTGTATGGGTAAGAAATGTAAAAAAACACTTTTTAAACGCTTTTTTGTAATGTTATATACCACCAAACAGTGATAGAAAGCATGAAATACTCTACGGATGAGTAATCTAATCCACAAATATTTTTCAATGCTTTTTGTAAGTTTTACATACCACTGTAATGTAACAATAACCATGTGGATGAGTCATTGAATCAATAAAAAAAATTGTAGCATAAATATTTTGAAAGTGTACTTTATGTACTAATACAATCATAAATGATTTGCAGAAAGGGCAAAGACAGTAAAAAATTATTAAGAAGGTCATCCATAGACCACTGAAAAGCAATAACTTGCAGGACTCATTGAAAATATTTTTAAAGTGCAGCTGCTCTCTCTACTCCTACACTCAATAAGGCTTTGCAAAAAGTACAAAGCCAGTAAAAAATTCTAAGGAGGGCAATACAGTAATCCTCTCCAGGTGTCCGCTTCTTCTTCTCCTTCCTCTTGAGGCTGGGGGGGACTGCCTCCACAAACATCCTGGAGCCCAATTCTCAGGTTCCTGAGCTGTAAGTGACCTGGCTTGAGATAATGCCAGAGCCCCCAACAAATAGAAATAGGCAACCGACCCCTGTATGACCTGGATCATTGGCTGCTCCGACATACAGTACAGACCAAAAGTTTGGACACACCTTCTCATTTAAAGATTTTTCTGTATTTTCATGAATATGAAAATTGTACATTCATACTGAAGGCATCAAACTATGAATTAACACATGTGGAATTATATACTTAACAAAAAAGTGTGAAACAACTGAAAATATGTCTTATATTCTAGGTTCTTCAAAGTAGCCACCTTTTGCTTTCATGACTGCTTTGCACACTCTTGGCATTCTCTTGATGAGCTTCAAGAGGTAGTCACCATAAATGGTCTTCCAACAATCTTGAAGGAGCTCCCAGAGATGCTTAGCACTTGTTGGCCCTTTTGCCTTCCCTCTGCGGTCCAGCTCACCCTAAACCATCTCGAGGCTTAGCACTCTATCACTCTCCTTCTTGGTCAAATAGCCCTTACACAGCCTGGAGGTGTGTTTGGGGTCATTGTACTGATGAAAAATAAATAATGGTCCAACTAAACGCAAACCGGATGGAATAGCATACCGCTGCATGATGCTGTGGTAGCCATGCTGGTTCAGTATGCCTTCAATTTTGAATAAATCCCTAACAGTCTCACCAGCAAAGCACCCCCACACCATCACACCTCCTCCTCCATGCTTCACGGTGGGAACCAGACATGTAGAGTCCATTCGTTTACATTTTCTGTGTCGCACAAAGACACAGTGGTTGGAGCCAAAGATCTCAAATTTGGACTCATCAGACCAAAGCACAGATTTCCACTGGTCTCATGTCCATTCCTTGTGTTCTTTAGCCCAAACAAGTCTCTTCTGCTTGTTGCCTGTCCTTAGCAGTGGTTTCCTAGCAGCTATTTTACCATGAAGGCCTGCTGCACAAAGTCTCCTCTTAACAGTTGTTGAAGAGATGTGTCTGCTGCTAGAACTCTGTGTGGCATTGACCTGGTCTCTAATCTGAGCTGCTTTTAACCTGCGATTTCTGAGGCTGGTGACTCGGATAAACTTATCCTCAGAAGCAGAGGTGACTCTTGGTCTTCCTTTCCTGGGGCGGTCATCATGTGAGCCAGTTTCTTTATAGCGCTTGATGTTTTTTGCAACTGCACTTGGAGACACTTTCAAAGTTTTCCCAATTTTTCAAACTGACTGACCTTCATTTCTTAAAGTAATGATGGCCACTCATTTTTCTTTACTTAGCTGCTTTTTTCTTGCCATAATACAAATTCTTACAGTCTATTCAGTAGGACTATCAGCTGTGTATCCACCAGACTTTTGCACAACACAACTGATGGTCCCAACCCCATTTATAAGGCAAGAAATCCCACTTATTAAACCTGACAGGGCACACCTGTGAAGTGAAAACCATTTTCAGTGACTACCTCTTGAAGCTCATAAAAAGAATGCCAAGAGTGTGCAAAGCAGTCATGAAAGCAAAAGGTGGCTACTTTGAAGAACCTAGAATATAAAACATATTTTCAGTTGTTTCACACTTTTAAGTATATAATTCCACATGTGTTAATTTATAGTTTTGATGCCTTCAGTGTGAATGTACAATTTTCATAGTCATGAAAATACAGAAAAATCTTTAAATGAGAAGGTGTGTCCAAACATTTGGTCTGTACTGTAGGAGATGGGGAAACCCAAAGACAGTACGATCTCTCAGGGGTGGAAGTAGCCCTGTCTCAAGTCACATCAAGGAGCCTCACCAAGGCCCGTTTATTCCTCAAGAAGGGTTCATTCTGCTCCCTTCCTTTTGGGATCACACCCACTGCATACCAGCGATGTTGCCCTTCCATTTTGAGGAACGTGACCCTAGTTTGAGCCGTCAGCTCTTGCAGCCTTCGAGACAAGTGTTTAGTCTATACTGCCCTATAGTTGAATGAGATTATGGGCCCCAAACTCTTCAATGGACCTCCTTCTTCACTGAAAGTCATAAGTAACTACCACCCCAGGGATGCCAACTCTCTGTACTTTACGGCTAGTGGGCCCAAAAACTTTTGTCCAGACCTGGTCCTGACTCACCAGCTTGTCTTTTCTGACCAGCTTAGGCCTGCTCACTAGTGATGAGCATGCTCGCTACTGCTCGGTGCTCACCAGAGCATCTCACTGCTCGAGATGCTCGGCACTCGCCGAGTATTTCCGGGTTACTTGGGCGGGAACTCGGGTCCCCTCCCTGCATGTTTGGTGCTCTTTAGAGAGCCAATGAACATGCAGGGATTGCCTGCCATGCACTGTAAGGCCGTAGCCATGTTGGTTGTGGGCATTACAGTGATTGGCTGGCCGCACAGTGTCATCAGGTCTATATCAGACCGGGCGCCGCCATGCTCTTCACAGTCACTCTGGATCAGACAGTGTAAGCAGAGCTGCTGCTGTGTCAGGGAGAGATTTGATAGTGTATTAGGTAGTGTAGGGAGAAAAACCGTACATTACACATATCCATCTTAACAAACAGTCCTTCTGAGGACTAATCCATCTGCAGAGATATCAGGCAGGCAGGGTGTAAAGGCAGGCGGTGTATATAGTAGACTGCAGTGCATATAGCACAAGAGGCTCCATTCCAATTCTGCATCTGCTGCTGCTGTTAGATATCTCTATACAAAGGCCCTGGTCTCAGGGGCCAGGAATACTTTTCTTTGGATCTTAATCCTCATTATTTGCTTAGAAAGCAATCCAGAGAACACCATTCTTTCTGCGCCATTTGCATGTTGGCACTGCAGAATACAGCCAGGTCCTTTCCATATTAGAGCGCTAGAAATCCAGCTATTTAAAACTGTTTTCTCCATCAAACGGATCACATATACTTTGTCAGAAAATACTGCCATTTCTGGCCTCCATTAAAAATTTCCTTTAGCGCGTCATTGAAGCAATTCACCGCAGTTTGCTGTTCAAACTACTTACCTAAAGGCCAGGTATTTAAAACTCTGTTTTCTCTATCACACGGATCACTTGTAAGTTTGCTCCAAACTTAGTCATTTAAGTGAGTGTGGAAGATACTGTCCTCCATTTAAAATTGGCAAGGCACATGGCAAGGGACGGGGAACTGGACGTGATATTAATAGTGCATGCAGAGGCCGAGGACAAGGCCATGGGCAAGCCAAAATTGTGCCACAGCAAACACCCACATCTTCTCGCCTAACCTTCCTGTCCCAATTTCTAGGGGACCGCAGAACACCACTATTGAACCCAGAGCAGTGTCAAAAGGCTGTTGGTTGGATAGCGGATAATGCTTCCAGTCACTTAGCCACCAGCACCACCACCACCCTGTCTTCCACACGGTCAAGTATCAGTAGCCGTGAGCCTGGACCGCATATTCCTCACCCTGATCATCCTTCCTCCCACCATGCCGAGTACCCAGAGACAACTGATCCCACACTTGGACACTCTGAAGAGCTGTTCACTTTTCCATTTATAGATTTGGGCCTCTCGCCCGGTCCACTTGAAGCTGGGGAAGAGGAGATCGCGTGTAGCGATGCCCAAATATTTGAGCAGCCACGGTCACATGAAGGCGACGGTGGGAAAGTGTCACAAGAGGTGGACGATGATTAGACACAATTGCCAGAAAGTCAGTAGGAGGACCAGGGTGAGGAAGTGGAAGACGAGGTGGTGGATGATATAGAAACTGACCCAACCTGGCAGGAGGACATGCACAGTGAGGAGAGCAGCACACAGGGGGAGGGAGTCAGAGCACCCCAACAGGCAGGAAGAAGCATTGTAGTGGCCGCAGACAAAAGGCAGGCAATCGTTCCCCGTAACACCAACACGAAGGAAGTTGCCAGTACAACTGTTAGGTCTTCCCGAGTCTGGTTGTTTTTTAAAGACTCTGCCGATAACCCTCAAAAATGCCATTTGTACCACCTGCCAGGCCAGCATCAGCAGGGGTGGCAAAACAACCAGCCTGACCACCACCAGCATGATCAGGCACATGGCAGCAGAGCACCCGACTTTGTGGGCTGAACCCCAGGGTCCAGGAACAGTGTCTGCGGGTGGAACTATTGCTTCTTCCTCTGTTGTGCATGCAAGCCAATCCCCTGTCCATGGTGCATGCGAAGACTCCTCCAGCCCTGCACCTGTCGTTGCACACGCTCAAGTAGCAGCATCAGGAAGCACGTCCATGTCCTTGTCCCAGCGCAGCATTTAGCTGTCCATACCCCAGTCCTTGGAACGCAAGCGCAAATATGCAGCCAACGCCCCACAGGCCACACTACTAAATTCTCACATTTCACGACTGCTCGCGCTCAAAATGTTGCCTTTTAGGCTCGTGGAGACGGAAGCATTCAGCAAAATGATGGCGGCATCCGTCCCTCGGTACTCGGTGCCCAGCCACCAATATTTCTCCTGGTGTGCCGTCCCCGAATTACACAAGCACGTGTCCCAAAACATTAGCCGTGCTCTCAACAACGCAGTTACCGGTAAAGTCCACCAAACCACGGACACGTGAAAAAGTGCTTGTGGGCGGGAACGGTACATCTCGCTGACGGCACACTGGGTTAACATAGTGGAAGCCGGGACCCAGTCAGACCTTGGGACGGAGCACGTCCTCCCGACACCAAGGATTGGGGGGCCCTAGGTCAATCAGGGTTGCCCCTATGTTCTAAAGCTCCTGCACCTCCTCCTCCTCAGCTTCCTCCTCCTCCTCTTCAGCCTCCATCTCCGAAATGACCACATCAGTCACAAGCTGGAAGCACTGCAGCACTGCCTCGGCCAAGCGGCAACAGGTTGTGCTGAAGCTAATATGCTTAGGTGAAAAACCGTACAATGCTGAAGAGTTGTGGACAGCTCTAAAAGAGAAGGCAGATCTGTGGCTCACACCGCTGAACCTACAGCCAGGCATGGTCGTGTCTGACCATGGCCGGAACCTGGTGGTGGCTCTGAGGCGAGGCGAGCTCACAAACGTACCATGCCTGGCCCATGTGCTTATCCTCGTGGTTCAGCGGTTTCTCAAATCCTACCCGGAGCTGCCGGATCTGCTTGTTAAAGTACGCCGCCTCTGTGCCCATTTTAGAAAGTCAGCTACAGCTTCCGCCGCCCTTGTAGTGTTTCAGCAACATTTGCAGCTTCCGGCTCACAGACTGGTGTGTGATGTCCCCACGCGTTGGAACTCTACGCTGCAGATGTTGGGAAGGATTTTTGAGCAGAAGAGGGCAGTTGTTGAGTACCAGCATCAATAAGGCCGTCGGTATTCAGTTCAGACTCCACACATAAGACCTCAGGAGTGGACATGGATGTGAGACATATGCACCATCCTCAAAAACTTTGAGGACTCCACCAAGATGGTGAGCGGCGATGACTTCATAATTAGCATCACCATCCCGCTTCTTTGTCTTCTGAAAAGCTCTCTGCTCACAGTCAAAGAGGATGCATTGCAGGCGGAGTACGATGAGATGGAGCAAGGAACCATACAGGGTGATTACACACAGCCAAGCCTCATCTCATCCCAACGTGGATTGGGTGACAATGAGAAAGAGGAGGAGGAGGAGGAAGGACAGGAGCTAGTTTCATGCACTATAGATGGTACTACCTGCACAGCTGTCATACCGTCTGTTCAGCGTGGATGGTCAGAGGACAGAGAGGAGGAGGAGGAGGAGAGCATGGTCAGTCATCCTCTTGGTGAGGACACGGAAGTCTTGCCTGTTAGTAGTCTGGAACGCATGGCTGAGTTTATGTTACACTGCCTTTCCCATAACCCTCGCGTTCTCAAAATTTTGGGTGACAGTCATTACTAGTTGGTGACGCTTCTAGACCCATGCTACAAGGAGAAATTTATATATCTTATTCCTGAGGTGGACAGGTCTATAAAAATGGGGCAGTACCAGAAGGCCCTTGTTATGGAACTATTAAAAAAATTCACATCTGAAAACGCTGGCGGCAGAGGGCACACTTCGTTGGACAACCAAGGAGTACAGGTGAGAGAGACACAACTTCATTCCAGCAGAGGCAGGGGAACACTGTCAAAGTTCTGGGAGAGTTTTCTCAGACCCTCCCATTGCACAGGCCCTGAGGCGTGGGGTACTCTCACAAGGAGTGCAAAGTTTGGGAAGATGCTGAGGGAGTACCTTGCCGACTGTACCAACATCCTCTGTGATTCTTCTGTACCTTATAATTATTGGGTATCCTAGCTGGATATGTGGAATTAACTGGCCTGGCCTGCCCTGCTGCCAGCGTTTTATCAGAGCGGGTTTTTAGTGCTGCTGGTGGAATTATAACTGATAAGCGCATCCGCCTGTCAACTGAAAATGCTGACAGGCTGACTCTTATAAAAATGAACAAGGGCTGGATTGGGCCAGACTTCTCAACACCACCGAATGATAGCAGCGTAACATAAACTCAAATCCAGTGTCTATTCTTGGGAGCTGTATTCCCATGCACCTTTTCACACCCACACATGGGTATACGCTTCCTGATTTTGGCTATTTGTTCTTGTCCTCCTCCTTCTCCTCATCCTCCACCACCATATCACCAGGGTGACCATGGTCCGTGATGCAACACCCACATAATTTTTTTAAAGGGTGTTTATGATGCCCATAAAAAAAAAATTTTATACAGTATGTTCATGTATACCCCCCAGGGGTAAATGTGTGTCAGGCCATACACTTAGTGCATGGGCATTACACGTATAGGAGGCCTGCTCCTTTCTAATGGGAAAAAATTTTTATGAGGCCCTCCTCCACGTCTCTTCCAAGGGGCATTGAAGTGCCTCCTAATTTTTGGCAGCCCTTGCATTCACTGCATAGGCTAACACTATGGGAGACTCTCCTTTCTAATGGGAATTTGTTGTTACTGTGGCACGGCTCTGTGTGTCTTTAAATTCTTAGTGGGGTTTTTCCTAAAATTTGTCAGCCGTTGGACTCACTGCATACCCTATAACTGTGACAACAAGAGACAAAGGGGAGGTTTTAAGATGCAAGTAGAAAACAGTTTTTATGAAATGTTTAAATACACTTAAAAAGTACATGTGAAATCCATAAAAATATGTTATCCATGATGTGTATAAAGGAGAGCAGATACCCCAAACAAAGTGGTCAGTCCTCAGGTAAGCAGTACAAAGGGAGAGTTGTAATAAAATGCAACAAAGCGTCAGCACTTGACACACCTGGCCACTAGAAGACTTGAAGGACAGGAGAGCAGACAATGCTGCTAAAGTTCCCCACAATATATCAGAGCAAAAAATTATAAGAGGCAACAGTTGGTACATATAATAGTACAGTGTGCTGAAAAATGGAGCATAAGTTGACAGGAGTGTAAAGACACTTACCCAAGGGCTGAGGACCCACCCAGTGGGGATGAAAGAGTGCAGAAACACCTACCCAACTCGCTTTTCGCGTAGACAATGCGTTGCTTTCTCAAGGGATGTATAGCAGACCCTCTCCTTTCTAATGGAAACATGTCGTACTTGTTACTGTGGCCCTGCTCCGTGTGTCTTTAAATTCTTTGTGGGGTTTTTCCTAAAATTGGTCAGCCGTTTGACTCACTGCATACCCTATAACTGTATAGCAGATTCTCTCCTTTCTAATGGGAACATGTCGTACTTGTTACTGTGGCCCTGCTCTGTGTGTCTTTAAATTCTTAGTGTGGTTTTTCCTAAAATTGATCAGCCGTTGAACTCACTGCATACCCTATAACTGTATAACCTACAAAAGACAAAAAATATATCTCATACCCTACCATCATTATATATAAATGTAAAGCAAAGTTGCATATTAAATATAGGGTACTTAGTGAACTATTTTTGATCAAAAAAAGTATACAAGCCGTCCCACCAGCGACAAGGTGACCCTAAATTGGGATGGTACCTACACTGTCTATATTAAAAACCTTACTGTATATCAAAGTTGAAGTAATGCATATAAAAGGGTAGACAAATAGGACCGGGTCCCAACTTCAGACCACCTAGGCCCGTGGTAAGCTACATATAAACTAATCAGCTCACAAAGGGGATGCCACAACCTTAATTTGCACAGAATGCAAACAAGACAAAAAACCAAGCAATGTGAACTGAGGTCTAAGATGGTACACATGCAAGAAATAGGAGCATATTCACACTAGCAAAAAGAAGCAAAACCTACAAAAGACAAAAAATATATCTCATACCCTACCATCATTATATATAAATGCAGTGCAAAGTTGCATATTAAATATAGGGTACTTAGTGAACTATTTTTGATCAAAAAAAGTATACAAGCCGTCCCACCAGCGACAAGGTGACCCTAAATTGGGACGGTACCTACACTGTCCTACACCGGTCCTATTTGTCTACCCTTTTATATGCATTACTTCAACTTTGATATACAGTAAGGTTTTTAATATAGACAGTGTAGGTACCGTCCCAACTTAGGGTCACCTTTTTGCTGGTGGGACGGCTTGTATACTTTTTTTGATCAAAAATAGTTCACTAAGTACCCTATATTTAATATGCAACTTTGCTTTACATTTATATATAATGATGGTAGGGTATGAGATATATCTTTTGTCTTTTCTTGGTTTTGCTTCTTTTTGCTAGTGTGAACATGCTCCTATTTCTTGCATGTGTACCATCTTAGACCTCAGTTCACATTGCTTGGTTTTTTGTCTTGTTTGCATTCTGTGCAAATTAAGGGTGTGGCATCCCCTTTGTTGAGCTGATTAGTATATATGTAGCTTACCATGGGCCTAGGTGGTCTGAAGTTGGGACCCGGTCATATTTGTCTACCCTTTTATATGCATTACTTCAACTTTGATATACAGTAAGGTTTTTAATATAGACAGTGTAGGTACTGTCCCAATTTAGGGTCACCTTGTCGCTGGTGGTACGGCTTGTATACTTTTTTTGATAAAAATAGTTCACTAAGTACCCTATATTTAATATGCAACTTTGCTTTACATTTATATATAATGATGGTAGGGTATGAGATATATTTTTTGTCTTTTGTAGGTTTTGCTTCTTTTTGCTAGTGTGAACATGCTCCTATTTCTTGCATGTGTACCATCTTAGACCTCAGTTCACATTGCTTGGTTTATTGTCTTGTTTGCATTCTGTGCAAATTAAGAGTGTGGGATCCCCTTTGTTGAGCAGATTAGTATATATGTAGCTTACAACGGGCCTAGGTTGTCTTAAGTTGGGACCCGGTCCTATTTGTCTACCCTTTTATATGCATTACTTCAACTTTGATATACAGTAAGGTTTTTAATATAGACAGTGTAGGTACCGTCCCAATTTAGGGTCACCTTGTCGCTGGTGGGACGGCTTGTATACTTTTTTGATCAAAAATAGTTCACTAAGTACCCTATATTTAATATGCAACTTTGCTTTACATTTATATATAATAATGGTAGGGTATGAGATAAATTTTTTTCTTTTGTAGGTTTTGCTTCTTTTTGCTAGTGTGAACATGCTCCTATTTCTTGCATGTGTACTATCTGAGACCTCAGTTCACATTGCTTGGTTTTTTGTTTTGTTTGCATTCTGTGCAAATTAAGGGTGTGGCATCTCCTTTGTTGAGCTGATTAGTATATATGTAGCTTACCACGGGCCTAGGTGGTCTGAAGTTGGGACTCGGTCCTATTTGTCTACCCTTTTATATGCATTACTTCAACTTTGATATACAGTAAGGTTTTTAATATAGACAGTGTAGGACCGTCCCAATTTAGGGTCACCTTGTCCCTGGTGGGACGGCTTGTATACTTTTTTTGATCAAAAATAGTTCACTAAGTACCCTATATTTAATATGCAACTTTGCTTTACATTTATATATAATGATGGTAGGATATGATATATATTTTTTGTCTTTTGTAGGTTTTGCTTCTTTTTGATAGTGTGATCATGCTCCTATTTCTTGCTACTTTTTGCTAGTGTGATCATGCTCCTATTTCTTGCATGTGTACCATCTTAGACCTCAGTTCACATTGCTTGGTTTTTTGTCTTGTTTGCATTCTGTGCAAATTAAGGGTGTGGCATCCCCTTTGTTGAGCTGATTAGTATATATGTAGATTGCCACGGGCCTAGGTGGTCTGAAGTTGGGACCCGCTCCTATTTGTCTACCCTTTTATATGCATTACTTCAACTTTGATATACAGTAAGGTTTTTAATATAGACAGTGTAGGTACCGTCCCAATTTAGGGTCACCTTGTCGCTGGTGGGACGGCTTGTATACTTTTTTTGATCAAAAATAGTTCACTAAGTACCCTATATTTAATATGCAACTTTGCTTTACATTTATAGATAATGATGGTAGGGTATGAGATATATGTTTTGTCTTTTGTAGGTTTTGCTTCTTTTTGCTAGTGTGATCATGCTCCTATTTCTTGTATGAGTACCATCTTAGACCTCAGTTCACATTGCTTGGTTTTTTGTCTTGTTTGAATTCTGTGCAAATTAAGGGTGTCGCATCCCCTTTGTTGAGCTGATTAGTATATATGTAGCTTACCACGGGCCTAGGTGGTCTGAAGTTGGGACCCGGTCCTATTTGTCTACCCTTTTATATGCATTACTTCAACTTTGATATACAGTAAGGTTTTTAATATAGACAGTGTAGGTACCGTCCCAATTTAATGTCACCTTGTCGCTGGTGGGATGGCTTGTATACTTTTTTTGATCAAAACTAGTTCACTAAGTACCCTATATTTAATATGCAACTTTGCTTTACATTTATATATAATGATGGTAGGGTATGAGATATATTTTTTGTCTTTTGTAGGTTTTGCTTCTTTTTGCTAGTGTGAACATGCTCCTATTTCTTGCATGTGTACCATCTTAGACCTCAGTTCACATTGCTTGGCTTCCTATAACAGTATAGCAGACCCTCTCCTTTCAAATGGGAGCATGTCGTACCTTGTTACTGTGGCCCTGCTCTATGTGTCTTTAAATTCTTAGTGGGGTTTTTCCAAAATGAGCCATTGGACTCACTAGATACCCTATAACTTTATAGCAGACCCTCTCCTTTCTAATGGGAACATGTCGTACCTTGCTACTGTCGCTCCGGCTCCAAGGGTCTTTAAATTCTTAGTGGGGGTTTTCCTAAAATTGGTCAGCCGTTGAGCTCACTGCATACCCTATTACTGTATAGTAGACCCTCTCCTTTCTAATGGGAACATGTCATACCTTGTTACTATGGCCCTGCTGCATGTGTCTTTAAATTCTTAGTGGGGTTTTTCCTAAAACTGGTCAGCCGTTGGACTCACTGCATACTCTATAACTGTATAGCAGATCTTCTCTTTTCTAATGGGAACATGTCATACCTTGTTACTATGGCCCTGCTGCATGTGTCTTTAAATTCTTAGTGGGGTTTTTCCTAAAACTGGTCAGCTGTTGGATTCACTGCATACCCTATAACTGTATAGCAGATCCTCTCCTTTCTAATGGGAACATGTCGTACCTTGTTACTGTCACTCCGGCTCCGTGTGTCTTTAAATTTTAGTGAGGTTGTTCCTAAAATTAGTCAGCCGTTGAACTCACTGCATACCCTATTACTGTATAGTAGACTCTCTCCTTTCTAATTCGAACATGTTGTACCTTGTTACTGTGGCCCTGCTCCATGTGTCTCTAAATTCTTAGTGGGGTTTTTCCTAAAATTGGTCAGCCGTTGGACTCACTGCATACCCTATAACTGTATAGCAGATCCTCTCCTTTCTAATGGGAACATGTCGCACCTTGTTACTGTGGCCCTGCTCTATGTGTCTTTAAATTCTTAGTGTGGTTTTTCCTAAAACTGGTCAGCCCTTGGACTCACTGCATACACTATAACTGTGTAGCAGATCCTCTCCTTTCTAATGGGAACATGTCGTATTTGTTACTGTTGCCCTGCTCCGTGAGTCTTTAAATTCTTAGTGAGGTTTTTCCTAAAATTGGTCAGCCGTTGAACTCACTGCATACCCTATAACTGTATAGCAGATCCTCTCCTTTCTAATGGGAACATGTCGTACCTTGTTACTGTGGCCCTGCTGCATGTGTCTTTAAATTCTTAGTGGGGTTTTTCCTAAAACTGGTCAGCCGTTGGACCCACTGCATACCCTATAACTGTATAGCAGATCCTCTCCTTTCTAATGGGAACATGTCGCACCTTGTTATTGTCGCTCCTGCTCCTTGTGTCTTTAAATTCTTAGTGGGGTTTTTCCTAAAATTAGTCAGCCGTTGAACTCACTGCATACCCTATTTCAGTATAGTAGACCCTCTCCTTTCTAATGCGAACATGTCGTACCTTGTTACTATGGCCCTGCTCCATGTGTCTTTAAATACTTAGTGGGGTTTTTCCTAAAATTGGTCAGCCGTTGGACTCACTGCATACCATATAACTGTATAGCAGATCCTCTCCTAATGGGAAAATGTCGTACCTTGTTACTATGGCCCTGATCCATGTGTCTTTAAATTCTTAGTTGGGTTTTTACTAAAATTGGTCAGCCATTGGACTCACTGCATACCCTATAACTGTATAGCAGACCCTCTCCTTTCTAATGGGAACATGTCGTACCTTGTTATTGTGGCCCTGCTCTATGTGTCTTTAAATTCTTAGTGTGGTTTTTCCTAAAACTGGTCAGCCATTGACTCACTGCATGCCCTATAACTGTATAGCAGACCCTCTCCTTTCTAATGGGAACATGTCGTATTTGTTACTGTTGCCCTACTCCGTGTGTCTTTAAATTCTTAGTGAGGTTTTTTACTAAAATTGGTCAGCCGTTGGACTCACTGCATACCCTATAACTGTATAGCAGACCCTCTCCTTTCTAATGGGAACATGTCATACCTTGTGTAACATACCTGGCGGTGTCCTTGCATAGTGGTCCATCTCCCACTGTGCAAGAGCGCGCACTTGATCTCCTGTCCAGAATGTCTCTCTGGCTTCCCTCCATGCTGTCTGTTTGTGTCTGTTTCTGCTGCTTAAGGGCGGCGCCCGATCACTTCCTGCTTTTTGTACCTGCTGTGGGTCACACCCCTTGTGCGTCCTCAGCCTATTGCTGTCTGTCACCTGGTATATAGCTCAGCTGCTTCAATCAATCCCTGCCTGAGCATAGTGTTTCATTCAGTGTGTGCTTGCACTCTGAAGGTGCCAGGTCCCGTTCTGTGTTCTCTTGTCTGCCTATCCTGGAGGCTGTATTTCTAGGCCTGTCTGAACACGCTCCTAGCCTGTTCCTCCTGCCTTCTAGGGGCCGATTACCTAGACCCGCTCCTGTATCTTGTCTGTCCTGTCTGAACATGCTCCTAGCCTGTTCCTCCCGCCTTCTAGGGGCCGATTACCTAGACCCGCTCCTGTATCTTGTCTATCCTGTCTGAACACGCTCCTAGCCTGTTCCTCCTGCCTTCTAGGGGCCGATTACCTAGACCCGCTCCTGTATCTTGTCTGTCCTGTCTGAACATGCTCCTAGCCTGTTCCTCCCGCCTTCTAGGGGCCGATTACCTAGACCCGCTCCTGTATCTTGTCTGTCCTGTCTGAACACGCTCCTTGCCTGTTTGTCCCGCCTCTTTGGGGGCCGTATTCCCAGACCCGCTCCTGTATCCCGCTGCAGTGTCGGTCTCCTCTGTACACTCAGTTCCAGTCTGAACTCTCTCCTATCCTTTACCTGTTTTGCCTCTATGTCCGTTCTTTTCCTTTTTCTGCAGAGTCTGAACTCGCACCTAACTCCTGCTTGTTGTCTCTGTACTCCCGTTTGTGAGTTTGTGGTCCACTCGTTACTTCACTGCAAGTACCCTGTGGGTATCTGGCTCTGCCTTTCTCTTCCTGTCTGTTCCGTGTGAACAGAGCCCAGTCCCCCCTTCTCTGCCTTGCTCACCGCTCCGGCGGTTTTAGCCTGCTCTGACTCCTTTGCTCACCGCTGCGGCGGTTCTAGCCTGCTCTGACTCCTTTGCTCACCGCTGCGGCGGTTCTAGCCTGCTCTGACTCCTTTGCTCACTGCTCCGGCGGTTCTAGCCTGCTCTGACTCCTTTGCTCACCGCTCCGGCAGTTCTAGCCTGGTCTGACTCCTTTGCTCACCGCTCCGGCGGTTCTAGCCTGCTCTGACTCCTTTGCTCACCGCTCCGGCGGTTCTAGCCTGCTCTGACTCCTTTGCTTACCGCTCCGGCGGTTCTAGCCTACTCTGACCCTTTTCCTCGCTGCTCCGGCAGCCTTGCTCCGCTCTGACCCTTTTGCTCACTGCTCCGGCAGTCTCGCTCAGCTCTGACCCTTTGCTCACCGCTCCTGGCGGCCTTGTCCTGCTCTACTCTTGCTCACCGCTCCAGGCGGCCTTGTCCTGCCCTGTTCATGCTCACCTCTCTGGGCGGCCTCACTTTGATGTGTTTGTCCGCCACATCTGTGGTTCTGTTCCTGAGTCCCAGTGTGTACTGGGTCCTATCCCGCCAGTGTCACTACCTGCTAGTGCCTCCCTGTCTGCACTCTAGCTGTGCTTGCCTGTACCCCTCTGCCTGTATTGTTCCTGAGTCCCAGTGTGTACTGGGTCCTATCCCGCCTGTGTTCCTACCTGCTAGTGCCTCCCTGTCTGCACTCTAGCTGTTCTTGCCTGTACCCCTCTGCCTGTATTGTTCCTGAGTCCCAGTGTGTACTGGGTCCTATCCCGCCAGTGTCCCTACCTGCTAGTGCCTCCCTGTCTGCACTCTAGCTGTGCTTGCCTGTACCCCTCTGCCTGTATTGTTCCTGAGTCCCACTGTGTACTGGGTCCTATCCCGCCTGTGTTCCTACCTGCTAGTGCCTCCCTGTCTGCACTCTAGCTGTGCTTGCCTGTACCCCCCTGCCTGCATACCCGCCTGCCTGCATACCAGTCGTGCCTGCCTATACCCACCTGTCTGTGCGCCAGCCTAACCATCCTGTTCCTGTATTCCCCTGTGTGGGTCAACAGCCGTGTCCGGGGTCTGTCCTGGAGTAGCACCTGGTCCCTCTGCTCGGTTCCTCCTTGGTGCACTGGCGTCGTATGCCGTCGTGCGACCCTGGTCGGATCGGGTGAATACCTAGTTACGACCCTCCAGGCATTCACTCTCCGGCACGGTCCAGTGGAATCACACGCACACGCCGCTCAACCCGGGCGTCTGCATTACACCTTGTTACTATGGCCCTGCTGCATGTGTCTTTAAATTCTTAGTGGGGTTTTTCCTAAAACTGGTCAGCCGTTGGATTCACTGCATACCCTATAACTGTATAGCAGATCCACTGCTTTCTAATGGGAACATGTCGTACCTTGTTGCTGTCACTCCGGTTCCGTGTGTCTTTAAATTTTAGTGAGGTTTTTCCTAAAATTAGTCAGCCGTTGAACTCACTGCATACCCTATTACTGTATAGTAGGCCCTCTCCTTTCTAATGCGAACATGTCGTACCTTGTTACTGTGGCCCTGCTCCATGTGTCTTTAAATTCTTAGTGGGGTTTTTCCTAAAATTGGTCAGCCGTTGGACTCACTGCATACCCTATTACTGTATAGCAGATCCTCTCCTTTCTAATGGGAACATGTTGCACCTTGTTATTGTAGCCCTGCTCTATGTGTCTTTAAATTCTTAGTGTGGTTTTTCCTAAAACTGGTCAGCCCTTGGACTCACTGCATACACTATAACTGTGTAGAAGACCCTCTCCTTTCTAATGGGAACATGTCGTATTTGTTACTGTTGCCCTGCTCCGTGAGTCTTTAAATTCTTAGTGAGGTTTTTCCTAAAATTGGTCACCCTTTGGACTCACTGCATACCCTATAACTGTATAGCAGATCCTCTCCTTTCTAATGGGAACATGTCGTACCTTGTTACTGTGGCCCTGTTGCATGTGTCTTTAAATTCTTAGTGGGGTTTTTCCTAAAACTGGTCAGCCGTTGGACCCACTGCATACCCCATAACTGTATAGCAGATCCTCTCCTTTCTAATGGGAACATGTCGCACCTTGTTATTGTCGCTCCTGCTCCTTGTGTCTTTAAATTCTTAGTGGGGTTTTACCTAAAATTAGTCAGCCGTTGAACTCACTGCATAGCCTATTTCAGTATAGTAGACCCTCTCCTTTCTAATGCGAACATGTCGTACCTTGTTACTATGGCCCTGCTCCATGTGTCTTTAAATACTTAGTGGAGTTTTTCCTAAAATTGGTCAGCCGTTGGACTCACTGCATACCATATAACTGTATAGCAGATCCTCTCCTAATGGGAAAATGTCGTACCTTGTTACTATGGCCCTGCTCCATGTGTCTTTAAATTCTTAGTTGGGTTTTAACTAAAATTGGTTAGCCATTGGACTCACTGCATACCCTATAACTGTATAGCAGACCCTCTCCTTTCTAATGGGAACATGTCGTACCTTGTTATTGTGGCCCTGCTCTAGGTGTCTTTAAATTCTTAGTGTGGTTTTTCCTAAAACTGGTCAGCCGTTGACTCACTGCATGCCCTATAACTGTATAGCAGACCCTCTCCTTTCTAATGGGAACATGTCGTATTTGTTACTGTTGCCCTACTCCGTGTGTCTTTAAATTCTTAGTGAGGTTTTTTACTAAAATTGGTCAGCCGTTGGACTCACTGCATACCCTATAACTGTATAGCAGACCCTCTCCTTTCTAATGGTAACATGTCGTGCCTTGTTACTGTGGCCCTGCTCCATGTGTCTTTAAATGCTTAGTGGGGTTTTTCCTAAAATTGGTCAGCCGTTGGACTCACTGCATATCCTATAACTGTATAGCAGAACCTCTCCTAATGGGAAAATGTCGTACCTTGTTACTCTGGTCCTGCTCCATGTGTCTTTAAATTCTTAGTTGGGTTTTTCCCAAATTTTGTCAGCCCTTGCAGTTACAGCATGGGCATTACCACTATAGGAGACCCACTCCTTTATAATGGGAACATTTTTTTTACTGAGATCCTCCTCTATGTCTCTTCAAAGGGGTATTGGATTGAGTCTAAATTTTTAGCAGCCCTTGCAGTCACTGGATATGCAATAACAGTATAGGAGACCCACTTGTTAATAATGGGAACAACAAATCATAGCCGGCTGATGGCTCTCTAACAATAGCTAGGGCCGACTGCTGGCCTTTTAAGAATAGTAAGGGCCATCTGATGTCACTTTAAAAATAGGCTTTATGACTTTCAGAGTCCCTCCATCATAAATAAAAAAGGATGTGTCTGATGTGTCACACACCACATTGCCAGATAAGGTTGTAAAATGTTAAAATGACTTTTCCCGGTGAATGCATTTGTCTTAAAAAATAACGTAAAAAAAACAAAACAATAGGATCTTTCTTTAGTATAAAAAACAGCGTCACCAATTTAACCTCAATGTAATCACATTGTTTAGCTCATGCACCTCCTCCTCCATCTCCGAAATGATCACATCAGTCACAAGCTGACAGCACTGCAGCACTGCCTTGGCCAAGATGCAACAGGCTGTGCTGAAGATAACATGCTTAATTCTTAGGTGACAAACTGCCCAGCGCTGCAGAGTTAAAAGCTGTAACACAGCAGCCTGATCTGGGGCTCTCACCGCTGAACATACAGCCAAGCATGGTCGTGTGTGACAATGGGTGGATCCTGGTGAGGGAGAAATGACAGCCGGAGTAGATACTGTTTCCCTCTATGCCAGTCCTTTCACCAAGCTAAAGAATATGGCTGTGGTGAAATACAACTCCCACTGAGAAGCTGTTCCAGATTGAAAAACATTGTGCCCACCAGAGGATTTGATTCTGAGGGCTAACCTTTCTCACCTGCTCAAGAGCCCCATAGCAGCTGCAAAGTTAGCGCTATCATGAACTCTCCTGAGGTAGAAGCCAAGGCACACCAGAGGATTCTCTGGTGGGAACGTCCAACCCTGTCGAGAAGCAGTCCTGGCTAAGAAAAGTGTGTGGAAAGGTTCCCGGACACTCTATAGATGCTTTTTTACTGAGGAGGAATCAAATGCAAACACAGGGAGAACATACTAAGTCCTTGCAGATGTTGTCCTTGCTGGGATTTGAACCCAGGATCCCAGTGCTGCAAGGCTTCAGTGCTAACCAATGATCCAATGTGCTGACGTTCACCCTCTAATATATAACAGCCTGGAGAAACTTGCACCTACTGCCACTCTATCTTCAGCTCCTTTGTGAGAAAATGTATTTGGGCAGCCACTCAGTCTACCAAATAAAATTCCTGAGTAGGAAATTGGGGATGGCTTCGCTACTGGTACTGGGGGCAGTGCTAATACCATGGCGTCGTACCATAGTTTGCTGGAAATATTCCAGGCTGGTAGGAGGCAAGCAAATTCCCACAGAAAAGTACCAGCAGTAATGTTCAGGCCACATTTCAAGTGCAAACAGCTTTAGAGGACTTCCTGTGAGAAATGACACACAGGGTAGATACGGTTTCAATCTATGCCAGTCCTTTCACCGAGCTAAATACAACTCTCAGCAAAAAAAGTTGTGGACAGGCTCCATTCCGTCCCTGGCCACATTCACCTGTCCACGTGTTTGTGGTTAGGCGGTCCTTCCCAGTAAGTGCACTGGGGAGGGTACGGGTAATGTTGTGGGACCTGTGCTTGTGGAAGGTGGAGACGATACCGTGAAATATAGTGGCGGCTGGGGAACGAGTATGGACACCTGGCCGCCGCCGACATGAGATTGTGAAAAGCTTCCGCCTCCAAGAGCTTAAAAGGCCATATTTCAAGTGCAAAGAGCTGCCCAGAAATCTGGCAGTTTAGTGTTGCGGCCTGTGGGTGGGTGGCTGGCTGTATACTTGCACTGGCATTCCAAATAACAGAAAACTTAGCAGTTGATGGCCTCTATCATCATCATGGCCTCACCTTGGCACTATGAACTCTCCTGAAGGAGAAGCCAGGGCCCGCCGGAGGAGTCTCCTGTTCTCTGATAGGCCTGTCCAACCCTGTCGAAAAGCAGCCCTGGCTAAGAAAAGTGTGGGGGAAGGTTCCCGGACTCTCTGTGGCTGCTTTTTTAATGTGGATCGGCCATGCTTATGCATGTTATTTCTCAAAACACATTACAGATCAGGTCATTGTCCAACTCTGTATTCAAGAAATTAAATGCGCAAAGAAAGATGTGTGTGTGTCAAAGTACCACCAACAAGTGCGAGTTGATGTTGTACGGGCTGCCATTGCTCTTGCAACAAGCTCAATTACAGGACTTCCTGGGAGAAATTACATGCAGGGTGCATACGGTTTCCCTCTATGCCAGTCCTTTCACCGAGCTAAATACAACTCTTAGCAAAAAAAGTTGTGGACTGGCTCCGTACCGTCCCTGGCCACATTCACCTGTCCACGTGTTTGTGGTTAGGCGGTCCTTCCAGTAAGTGCACTGCGGAGGGCATGGGTAATGTTGTGGGACCCGTGCTTGTGGAAGGCGGAGGCGATACTGGGAAATATAGTGGCGGCTGGGGACCGAGTATGGACCCCCGGCTGCCGCCGGTATGAGGTTGTGAAAAGCTTTCGCTTCCACGAGCCTAAAAGGCCACATTTCAAGTGCAAGCAGCTGTCAAAAATTTGGCAGTATAATATTGAAGCCTGTGGGTGGGTGGGTGGGTGGCTGCCCCATGCTGTTCCCATGTCTTTTCAGCACTGTATGCATGTGTCTGATGATGTGTCACACACCACATGGCCAGATAAGGTTGTAAAATGTTAAAATGACATTTCCTGGTGAATGCATTTGTCTTGGTTGAAAGCAATTCAAAAGTGCAAAAACGCATCAAAAACGCTACGTATGCACATAGCCCAAGTTGTGGAGGAGTATTTTTGTTTTTGATTATTTATTTTGCCTTATATACAAGTCATTACCCTGGAAAGGATGTTCCTTAACATATTTCCCAGGAAAATCCATTTAGGTTTCGTTTTTGTATGTTTTATTGTGAGTCCGTAAAAGTAGCATAATACTCTAACCATGTTGCTGACAGTAGTGATTGGGGGTCAGAGATGCTTCCAGGGGTCTTCCCCATACTGTCCCCATGTCATTTGAGCACTGTTCCCATCTATTTGGGCAATTTTTGAGGCCCTCTGCAGACAGCCGGGGGCAGCCGCCTGAAAAATGCTCAAGTTTCTCATAGACTTACATTGGGCTCGTTGCTCGGGTCGAGCACCCAAGTATTCCAATTTGCTCAACCCGAGCAACGAGTACCCGAGCATTTTAGTGCTCTCTCATCACTACTGCTCACCAGTTCCAGGATCCTGATTTTCCAATCTGCAGTCCGCTGGAACTCAGCAGTAAAAGCCTGGGTTCAGGCCTTTGGTGGGTCAAGAATATTGGCTGGATCAGGACCACAGCCTTCTGCCACCTCTGCTGTTGCAACAGCCTCCTCTGGCTCCGATATTCCTCCGGTAATTCCCTCAGGTGTCTTCTGCCATGTTTGGAGCCCACTAAGCACATAACACTACATGACTCAGAAATAGAACCCTACAAAAGTTTTAACAGCTTTTTCTCAGTTTTAGAGATCACAGAAATGTTCACAGACCACATAACACTGTATGGCTGAGAAGTGGAACCCTACAAAATTTTTAAAAGCTTTTTTTCTGTTCTAAAGATCACACAAATGTTCACAGACAACATACCACTGTACTGGCAGAGAAATGGAACCCAATAAAATTTTTAAAAGCTTTTTCTCAGTTTTAGAGGTAACAGAAATGTTCACTGTGTGGCTGAGAAATGAAACCCAGGAAAATGTTTCAACAATTTTGGGAGTGCTATATAACAGAAAAATTACCTCAAAGCACGTAATACTTGATGGATCATACTATATTAAATTTTTTCAGCCAATAACAGTAATGCCACTACAAAGATGGCTGCGGCATTACAGTGACTCACAGGCAATCACTGCAGGCTTATAGGCTGCGTAACAGGTGCAAAGGATGAGGGGCAGGGATTCGAGTTTGAATTCGAGCACCACCAATTGCTCACCGAGTTATGAGCACCTCCGAGCACCCTTATACTCGATGATAACCGAGTATCGCCGAGCAAATACGCATAGCCCTAATAATAACATATTGCCTTCATGGATTGTTATTCTATAGTTACTAATTTATTAAAGAGCAGATCTGTTATGATTATGGTTGGTTTATGAGTTTATCCCAAATGATATTGGTTGTTAGATGAAAGTTTATTGAAATCCCTTGATATGCACAGTAACAATATGGGCAAATTGATTAGAGTCCAATGATATATGCAATAGGACCTTTTTAATAGGACCTGCACAGTAATTATACAATAGGACTGAATATTTTCTCTGTTTCACAAGACCTTAACATGTGACTGTGACACCATCGCAATCCTGGTTTGGTGATTGGCATGTGATCCCATTAAAGATTCAATGGACCTTTACAGTACCGTAGCATGTGATTGTGACATCATTGCAATCCTGGTTTGGTGATTGGCCTGCGATCATCGTAGGACTGAATGTGGTCTCTGTGTTACAGGTCCTTAACATGCGACTGCGACATTATTGCAATTCTGGTTTGGTGATTGGCCTGCGAACACAGTAATGATACAATGGTACTGAATGTGGTCTCTGTCTTACAGGATTTTAGCATGTGACTGTAACATCATAACAATCCTTGTTTGGCCTGTGGTCACCATATGACTGAGTGATGTAATTTGATGATGTCACAGCTGAAGCATTAAAAGACCTTGAACTCTGTTTTTTTTTAAGTGATCCCCCCATGCACCTGTCGTTGCAACAATCACCTTCCACGTCCTTGTCCCAGCGCAGAGTTCAGTTGTCCATACCCCATTCCTTGGAATGCAAGCGCAAGTATGCAGCCAGCCACCCACCCACAGGCTGTAATACTATACTGCCAAATTTTTGACAGCTGCTTGCACTTGAAATGTGGCCTTCTAGGTTCATGGAGGCGGAAGCTGTCCACAACCTCATGGCGGCGGCGACCGGGTGACAATACTCAGTACCCAGCCGCCACTATTTCTCCCGGTGTCGTCTCTGCCTTCCACAAGCACAGGTTCCACAACATTACCCGTCCCCTCCCCAGTGCACTTACTGGGAAGGACCGCCTAACCATAAACACGTGGCCAAGTGAATGTGGCCAGGGCAGTACAGAGCCAGTCCACAGCTTTTTTTCTGAGAGTTGTATATACAGCCATATTCTTTAGCTTGGTGAAAGGACATGGGAAACTGTATCTACTCCAGTTGTTATTTCTCCCAGGAAGTCCTCTAAAACTGCTTGCACTTGAAATGTGGCCTTTTAGGCTCGTGGAGGCAGAAGCTGTCCACAAGCTCATGGCGGTGACGGCCGGGTGTCCATACTCGGTCCCCAGCTGCCACTATTTCTCCCGGTGTCGTCTCCACCTTCCACAAGCACGGGTCCCACAACATTACCCGTGCACTCACTGGGAAGGACCACCTAATCACAAACACTTGGACAATTGAATGTGGCTTGGGACGGTATGGAGACAGTCCACATTTTGTCGATGAGTTGTATTTCACCACAGTCATATGTTTCTTAGCCAGGACTGCTTCTCGACAGGGTTGGACGGTCCCACCAGAGAATCCTCTGGTGTGCCTTGGCTTCTACCTCAGGAGAGTTCATGATAGCTCTAACTTTGCAGCTGCTATGGGGCTCTTGAGCGGGTGAGAAAGGTTAACCCTCAGAATCAAATCCTCTGGTGGGCACAATGTTTTTCAATCTGGAACAGCTTCTCAGTGGGAGTTGTATTTCACCACAGCCATATTCTTTAGCTTGGTGAAAGGACTGACTGTTGGGAAACCGTATCTACTCTGGCTGTCATTTCTTCGTCACCAGGTTAAGCCCATTGTCTCACATGACCATGCCTGACTGTTTGTTCAGCGGTGAGAGTCACAGATCAGGCTGCTGTGTTATAGCTTTCAACAACTCTGCAGCACTGGGCGGCTTGTCACCTAATCATTAAGCATTTTAATTTCAGCACAGCTTGTTGCCGCTTGGACAAGGCAGTGCTTCAGTGCTTTCAGCTTGTGACTGATGTGGTCTTTCGGAGATGGAGGCAGAACTGGAGGGGGAGGTGCATGAGCTGAACAATGTGATTACATTGAGGTTGCATTGGTTTTTATACCAAAGAAAGATCCTACTGTGGTTTTTTTTTTACGTAATTTTTTAAGACAAATACATTCACCAGGAAATGTAATTTTAACATTTTACAACCTTATCTGGCCATGTGGTGTGTGACACATCATAAGACACATCCTGTTTCATATATGATGGAGGGACTCTGAAAGTCTCAAAGCCTATTTTTATAGGGCCATTAGGCGGCCTTCACTATTCTTAAAAGGCCAGCAGTCGGCCCTCGCTATTGTTTGAGAGCCATCAACCGGCTATGCTTTATTGTTCCCATTATTAATGAGTGGGTCTCCTATATTGCTATTGCGTATGTAGTGACTGCAAGGGCTGCCAAAAATTTGGAGGCACTCCAATGCCCCTTGAAAGAGACATAGAGGTCAAAGAGCCTCCTAAAAACAATGTTCCAATTATTAGGAAGTGGGTCTCCAATACTGTTTGCCTATGCAGCGACGCAATGGCTGCCAAAAATTTGGAGGAAATCCACTGTCCATTGCAAGAGACGTAGATATGTTGATATGGTACATATGGTGGTGATATGGTAGTGGAGGATGAGGATGCGGAGAAGGAGGAGGACAAGAGCAAATAGACAAAATGAGGAAGCGTACACCCATGTCTGGGTGTGAAGACAGAGGTGCATGGGAATAGCATTTTTACTTCCCAAAAAAAGACACTGTATTTGAGTTTATGTTATGCTGCTATCATTCGGTGGTGTTGAGGATTGCATTTGTGGCTCTCTCGCCTGTACTCCATGGTTGTCCAACGAACTATGACCTCGCTAGCGTTTTCAGATGGAAATTTTTTCACTAATTCCGCAACAAGGACCTTCTTCTACTGCCCCATTTTATTAGTCCTGTCCTGCAAATGAATAAGAGACATAACGTTCTCCCTGTAGTGTGGGTCTAGAAGCGTCACCAACCAGTAATGACTGTCACCCAAAATTTGGACAACGCGAGGGTCACGGGAAAGGCAGCGTAACATAAACTCAGCCATGTGTGCCAGACTGCAAAGAGGCAAGACTTCCGTGTCCTCACCAAGAGGACGACTGACCATGTTTTCCTCCTCATCCTCATCCTCCTCCTCCTCCCTGTCCTCAGGCCATCCACACTGAACAGACGGTATGGCAGTTGTGCAGGTGGTACCGTCCATAGTGCAGGAAACTAGCTCCTTTTCTTCCTCCACCTCCTCTTCCTCATTGCCACCCAATCCACGTTGGGATGAAATGAGGCTGGGCTGTGTGCAATCACCCTGTATGGTTCCTTGCTCCACCTCATCGTGCTCAGCCTGTGATGCATCCTCTGTAATTGAGAGCAGAGAGAATTTCAGAAAACAGAGAAGTGGGATGTTAACGCTAATTATGGCGTCATCACCGCTCACCATCTTGGTGGTGTCCTCAAAGTTTTGGAGGATGGTACATATGTCTGACATCCATGTCCACTCCTGAGGTTTTATGTGTGGAGTCTGACCTGAATACCGATGGCTTTTTTGATGCAGGTAGTCAACAACTGCCCTCTTCTGCACACAAATACTTCCTAACATCTGCAATGTAGAGTTCCAAAGCATGCAGACATCACACACCAGTCAGTGAGCTAGAAGATACAAACGCTGCTGAAGGACGGCAAGATCGGCGGAAGCTGTAGCTGTCATTTTAAAATGGGCACACAGGCAGCGTACATTAACAAGCAGATCTGACAGATCTGGGTAGGTTTTGAGAAACCACGAGGTTAAGCACATGGGCCAGGCATGGTACGTGTGTGAGCTCGCCTCGCCTCAGAGCCGCCATCAGGTTCCGGCCATTGTCACACACGACCATGCATGGCTGGGGGTTCATTGGTGTCAGCCACAGATCTGCCTGCACTTTCAGAGCTGTCCACAACTCTTCAGCATTGTGTGGTTTGTCTTGCGACTGATGTGGTTATTTCAGACATGGATGCTGAGAGGAGGAGGAGGTGCGGGAGCTGCAGACTGTGGGGGCAACCCTGATTGACCCAGGGCCCTCAATCCTCGGCGTCGGGAGGATGTGTTCCGTCCCAAGATCCGACTTGGTACCGGCTTCCACTAGGTTAACTCAGTGTGCAGTCAGCAAGATGTACCGTCCCTGACCACAAGCACTTGTCCACATGTCGCGGTTAGGTGGACTTTTCCAGTAACTGTGTTGTTGAGGGCACAGCTAATGTAGTGGGACATGTGCTTGTGTAATGCGGGGACGGCACACCTGGAGAAATAGTGGTGGCTGGGGACAGAGTACCGATGGATGGCCGCCGCCATCAGGTTGCGGAAAGCTTCTGTCTCCACAAGCCTAAAAGGTAACATTTCGAGCACAAGCATTCGCAAAATGTGTGAATTTAGTAGTGTGGCATGTGGGGTGTTAGCAGCGTATTTGCGCTTGCATTCCAAGGACTGGGGTAGGGACAACTGAATGCTGTGCTTGGGCAAGGACATAGATGTGCTTGCTAATGGTGCTAGTTGAGAGTATTCATTGACAGGTGCAGGGCGGGAGACATCTTGGCATGCGCCATTGACTTTGGATTGGCATGCATGCAAAACAGCAGAACAAGCAGTGGTGTCACCCACAGACACTGTTGCTGGAACCTGGGGTTTGGCCCATTTAGCCGGGTGCTTTGCTGCCATGTGCCTGATCATGCTGGTGGTGGTCAGGCTGCTAGTTTTGCTACCCTTGCTGATGCTGTCCTGGCAGGTGGTGCAAATGGCCTTTTTGGGGTTATCGGCAGAGTATTTAAAAAAGAACCAGACTCGGGAACACCTAACAGTTGTACTGGCAACTTCTGTCGTGCTGATGTTATGGGGAACGGTTGCCCGCCTTCTGTCTGTGGCCACCACACTGCTTGTTCTTGACTGCTGTGGTGCTACGCCTCCCTCCCCCTGTGTTCTGCTGTCCTCGCTCTGCATGTCACCTTGCCAGGTTGGGTTAGTGACTTCATCGTCCACCACCTCATCTTGCACCTCGGGACCCTGGTCCTCCTCCTGACTTTTTGGCAATTGTGTTTCATCCATCTCTTGTGACAGTTTCCCACCGTTGCCTTCGTGTGACCGTGGCTGCTAAAATATTTGGGCATCGCTACATGCCATCTTCTCTTGCCTCGCTTAAAGTGGACCGAGCGATAGGCCTGAATCTATGAATGGAAAAGTGAACAGCTCTTCGGAGTGTCCAAGTGTGGGATCAGTTGTCTCTGGGCACTCGGCAGGTGGGAGGAAGGAGGACCAGGGTGAGGAATATGCGGTCCAGACTCACGGCTACTGAGACTTGACCGTGTGGAAGACAGGGTGGTGGCGGTGGTGGCTAAGTGACTGGAAGCATCATCTGCTATCCAACCAATAACCTTTTCACACTGCTCTGTGTTCAATAGTGGTGTTCTGCTGTCCCCTATTAATTTTGACACGAAGGTCGAGCGAGAAGATGTGGGTGTTTGTTGTGGCACAATTTCAGCTCGCCCACGGCCTCAGCCTTGTCCTCTGCATGCGCCATCATCACCATCGCGCCCACTTCTCCATCCCTTGCCACGTGCCTTGCCCATTTTAAATGGAGGACAATATTTTCCACGTTCACTACAAATTGCTGGATTTGAACCGCAGTGATATGTGATACTTGTGATGGAAAACCTCAGTTTTAATTAGCTGGACTGTAGGTTACTATTTTTCATAGTGACCTGGTCTCAATAACTTCACTGACACACTGCAACAAAATTTAAATGGAGGCCAAAAATGGCTGAATTTGGAGCGAACTTATATGTGATACGTGTGACGGACAAACCACAGTTTTAAATAGCTGGCTTGTAGGTTACTATTTTTCACAGTGACCTGGTGTCAATAACTTCACTGACACACTGCAACAAAATTTAAATGGAGGCCAGAAATGGCTGAATTTGGAGCAAACTTATATGTGATACGTGTGATGGAGAACCTCAGTTTTAAATAGCTGGACAGTAGGTTACTAATTTTCACAGCAACGTGATATCAATATCTTCACTGACACACTGCAGCAAAATTTAAATGGAGGCCAGAAATGGCTGAATTTAGTGTTGGCTGGGTGAATTGGGGCGTCTGTCCTGTGGGGGTGCACGTATATAGTGCTGGGCAACCCGCCTAATCTAATAGTATAGGCGTCATCAATAGGCTGCAAGCCAGACACTGTGCATCACACATATCTGTGTGACTGGCCCCCTAATCAAACTCTATCGCTGTTCATTATAATACTACACAGTCACCCCCCATGAATTGGTAGTTTAGTGAGTGGCTGTTTGCATCAGTATCCTGCACATGTGCTGCCCCCGCCTTTATCATGGAGGCTTGCTGCATCCTGCAGTGCATTGTTAATCTGACCTGGTGTTGGTAAGGTATTATCTTTCACTGTGATGTTTTTTGAAATGATGTCTAATGTTAACCGTTTTACTGTATTCAGCTGTGGCAACAACAAATGGAGCAGAAAAACGGTGTTCTCTGGATTGCTTTTTAACCAAATAATCAGGATTTAGATAAAAAAAATAATTATCCCTGATACCTGGGGCTATTTGTAGAAATCTTGTGCTTTATTATACACTGCAGTCTGCCACATACACTGCCTGCCTAGCTTTGATATATATACATATATATATGTATGTATATATATATGTATATAAATATATATATATATATATGCACTGTGTGCAGAATTATTAGGCAAGTTGTATTTTAGAGGATTATTTTTATTATTGATCAACAACTATGTTCTCAATCAACCCAAAAGACTCATAAATATCCAAGCTTAATATTTTTGGAAGTTGGAGTGGGCTTTTTTTCGATTTGGCTATCTTAGGAGGATATCTGTTTGTGCAGGTAACTATTACTGTGCAGAATTATTAGGCAACTTAATAAAAACCAAATATAATCCCATCTCACTTGTTTATTTTCACCAGGTAAATCAATATCAGTGCACAAAATTTAGAAATAAACATTTCTGACATACAAAAAAAAATAGTGATCAATATAGCCACCTTTCTTTATGATGACACACAACAGCCTTCCATCTATAGATTCTGTCAGTTGCTTGATCTGTTTTCGATCAACATTGCGTGCAGCAGCCACCACAGCCTCCCAGACTCTGTTCCGAGAGGTGTACTGTTTTCCCTCCCTGTAGATCTCACATTTTATGATGGATCACAGGTTCTCTATGGAGTTCAGATCAGGTGAACAAGGGGGCCATGTCATTATTTTTTCTTCTTTTAGACCTTTACTGGCCAGCCACTCTGTGGAGTAGTTGGATGCATGTGATGGAGCATTGTCCTGCATGAAAATCATGTCTTTGTTGAATGATACCGACTTCTTCCTGTACCACTGCTTGAAGAAGTTGTCTTCCAGAAACTGGCAGTAGGTCTGGGAGTTGATCTTCACTCCATCCTCAACCCGAAAAGGTCCCACAAGTTCATCTTTTATGATACCAGCCCAAAACAGTACCCCACCTCAACCTTGCTGGTGTCTGAGTCGAAGTGGAGCTCTCTGCCCTTTACAGATCCAGCCTCTGGCCCATCCATCTGGCCCATCAAGAGTCAATCTCATTTCATCAGTCCATAAAACCTTTGAAAAATCAGTCTTAAGATATTTCTTGTCCCATTCTTGATGTTTTATCTTATGTTTCTTGTTCAAAGGTGGTCGTTTTTCAGCCTTCCTTACCTTGGCCATGTCCCTGAGTATCGCATACCTTGTGGTTTTTGATACTCCAGTAACGTTGCAGCTCTGAAATACGGCAAAACTGGTGGTGAATGGCATCTTGGCTGCTTCACGCTTGATTTTTCTCAATTCATGGGCAGTTATTTTGCGCCTTTTTTGGCCAACACGCTTCTTGCGACCCTGTTGGCTATTTGCCATGAAACGCTTGATTGTTCGGTGATCACGCTTCAAAAGTTTGGAAATTTCAAGACTGCTGCATCCCTCTGCAAGACATCTCACAATTTTGGACTTTTCAGAGCCTGTCAAATCTCTCTTCTGACCCATTTTGCCAAAGGAAAGGAAGTTGCCTAATAATTAAGCACAACTTATATAGGCTGTTGTTGTCAATAGTCAACACCCCTCCTCATTACAGAGATGCAAATCACCAGATTTACTTAATTGGTAGTTGGCTCTCAAGCCTATAAAAAGTATCAAAGTGATCAAAATACGCATTTTCCTAATAATTCTACACGCGGTGTATATGTTGTGGATTACCTAGACAAACAGGACATTCCTTGGACACTCTTGCTATATGCTCTGCAGTCTGCCACATACACTGCCTGTCTGCCTAATTCCTGCTATCACCACTGATTATATGCAGCTGAATTAGTCCTCAGAAGTAGTGTTGAGCCACCCCCGTAGTGTTCGAGTTCGGTTCGGTTCGTCGAACACTCGTGTGTTCGCCGAACAGTTCGTCGAACTGTTCGTCGAACACCTTCGAACACCGTTAAAACCAATGGCAGGCAAACAAAAACACATAGAAACACATAGAAAACACCTTCAAAGGTGTCCAAAAGCTGACAAACTGCTCAGAAGACACAACTAACACATGGAAAAGTGACAAGTACATACAGTCATGAGAAAAGAAAAGAGGTGGAGGAGTAAAAGGAGGGGGAGACACAGATATAGGCATGTCATGCCCTTCTAAAATCCAAAAAGTGAGAAGCCGACACGTTCAGTCCGCTCCTGCCCGTGCCACCTCCGTGTCGCCGGGTTTGTGCCAGAGCCGCGGTGAACCCTGATGGCCAGCCCCCCTCTCCCAATACTGGTGCCTGTCCGCTGGTGGGTCGAGCGAGCCCCCCTGTGGTGGAGGCAGCTCTAAGCTTTTTAATTTAAATTGTCTCTCTAATTTGAATGAATACACTTTAAATCCATTTACAAGGATCTATTGGAGGGCAAGTCTCATGCCAGCAGCCGCGTAATTCCAGCTCCAGTAGCGTCCACTAAAGCTGCTGCAGTTAAAAAGCTTTTATAAGGATCGAGCTCGGCTGTCCACCGCAAGGCATCCTACTGCCAGTCCCAGCCCCTATGCCTTGGGGTGCCTCCTGATGCTCTTCACTGAGTATCCCGTGGTCCCGAAGCATTTCCTTTGAAAAAATTAAGTGTCCAAACTAAAGGTGGTGTAGCTTGCTTAACAGCCGGGATAATCCGCTGACTAGCAGACACTGCTACAAGGCACAAAGTATTTCCTGGGCTAGATGCAGTTAAAAATTTGTAATTAGATACTCTCGTTGGATGCTGAGAAAGCATTCCATAGAGTCTCCTGGCACGCCTTATATGATTCTCTTAAAAAGCTTGGGGTAGGGGTCTAGGGGACCCTTTTATAGCCAAAATCACGGCCCTGTATCGCAATACGTCACCTAGGCTGAAGATAAATGGAACTGTAGCACCCTGAGGGCTCGGTTGCTACAGAGGTATTGCACCTCACCCAGAGGTGTGATATCTCACTCTCAGGTAAGGATGGAGTGTGGATCAGGACCCGACACCTGCATGCATTACACCACATTTCCGTGGGGCAGGGCGACCAATATGCCCCTGAGATGGGCACGACAGTCCCTGTCCCTGGCTGGAGTGGGGGTGGGAACACTGAGGAAGGGGAACCCTGTAGTGCAGGAGCAGGGAGGAAGCAGTTCCTGGGTGCATTGAGAAGGGAGTATAAAAGGTGGGCACCATCTTAATTCAGTGCAGAGAAGTGTGAGCAGAAGTGGCAGGGAGCAGGGGCTCTGCATTAGCTCTGCTCCGGAGGCGGGCCTAGTAACAGAGGCCCAGGCCTGGAAGAGGGAGAAGGAAGGAAGAGGAGCGGAGAAGGCTCCAGGAACGAGGAACGAAGGGATCCCAGGGATGCGGACGGGCGAGTTGCCACCGCACGCCCGAATCCACCTGCATGGAGGGGTCAGGCCAAAGGGGGAGACCGGTCCCCGAAACTAGTGGAGGCAGGAAACGACCCTCAGCTAGAAACCGGAGGCTGTGACAATTTATGTGGCGCAGCCCCTCGCTACACCCGCTAGGAGGGCAGCACATAGGGTCAGGGAAACTGGCGCCAAGTTTACCAAGAGGAGGCCCGAGGCAGCCGGACAGAAGGGTTGGTAAGAAAGGCCAGACAAAGGACACACAAAGGGGGTCCTGTGAAGCGCTCCAAAGTTATCTGGGAGTTGTCTGAGCCCCTCACCTGGTGAGCACAGTACGACGTGGGCAGCCGTTACCTGCAGACGTGGTCTGGATAATAAGAACTGTGAGTAAAGGCCCTGGACTGCATCACTGACTCCGTGTCGTTACTGCTGCTGCCCTGCACCATCACCCCCATCCTCCGCATACACTGCCCTGAGGCTATACTCCTCCCGTGGGGAGTTATGCTACGCTCTGCTGCACCCACAACACCAGCCTCAGCGGTCTGCCCTGCAGCGGCGGTTCACTCTGACCGCAATCCACGGGTGGCGTAGTCGGACATTTAAACATCAAAACCACATAAATAGTTCCGCCACTGGTTTGACCACCCTGAGCCACGGAATCGGGTCGCCGCCACGAAGACTAGAACCACCAGCATCCACCAAAAAGGGTCCGGCTCCGTGTGTCCCAAGGCCCAGGGGGTGCATCAGAACATTTTCATCACCTTTCACAATCAGCAATGGGACAAGGCAGGGATGTCCTCTGTCCCCTCTCTTATACATCCTAGTGACGGAGCACCTGCTCTCATCAATTCGCCATAACCCCAATATTAGGTGGATTGAGGTGGGAGGCACCGAGTACAAGTGCTCTCTATTTGCTGATGATGTACTAGTATATATCACTCAATCACATATATCCATCCCTGCTGTTATGGCTGAAATAGATCACTTTGTTACATGGTCAAATTTTAAAATCAATGCAGCGAAGTCTGAGGCCCTCGATGTCTCCCTCCCCAAATCCATATAGGATTCCATCCAGTCCAACTTTCCCTTTGCCTGGCCCTCACAGGGTATCAAATACTTAGGAATTCCTATTCATAGAGACCTCTCCCATCTATGTTATCTTAATTTTGGGCCCTTTATTGAACAACTCCATACAGACCACGGTTGGCAAGTTAGAACTGTAAGATTCACTACGTGAACCACTGGTGTTTTGTGGAAAAGCACATGTACACTGTGTTCCAAATTATTATGCAAAAAGTGTTTAGGAGTGATAAGGGAAGAATTTGTTTGTTTGTCAGTTAAACTCATTGATGGTGATGTAAGGCAGGGCTCTTTATATCACTGTAAGCAATTGCAGACACCTGTGCTAATTAGTTTGGCAGGTGTGTCAAATGAAAGGCAAGACTACTTAAGAAGGCTGTCTCACATTATTAAGCAGCCTACATTTTCTGCCAAAATGGGAAAGAAAAAGGATGTGTCGGCTGCTGAGAAGCAACAAATTGTGGAGTGTTTAGGTTAAGGCATGACTACAATCAACATTGTGCGATGATCAGGATGAAGTGTCTTGGCAATCAAGAAGTATGTAGCTGATTCACAGTACACACGTGTGCGTGCTGATAAGGGCAAATTGAGGACTCTTTCCTACAGGCAATTACGTCAGGTTAAAAGAGCAGCGGCAAAAAAGCCTTGTCATAGCAGCAGACAAGTATTTGAAGCTGCTGGTGCCTCCAACGTCCCCCGAACAACAAGATGCAGGGTCCTTCAGAGGTTTGCAGCTGTGCACATGCCATCCTGTCGACCTCCTCTATCCACTTCACACAAGCAGAAACGGCTCCAGTGGGCCAAACATTACATGAAGACTGATCTCAAAACTGTTTTGTTCACGGATGAGTGCCGTGCAGCGTTCGATGGTCCAGATGGATGGCGTGGAGGATGGCTGGTTGATGGACACCCCACGCAAACATGGCTACAGCGCCAACAAGGAGGAGGTGGAGTAATGTTTTGGGCTGGAATCATGGGGAGAGAGATTGTCGGCCCCTTTAGGATCCCTGAAGGCGCTAAAGATGAACTCCATAATGTATGTGGATTTTCTCAAACAGCACTTCCTGCCATGGTTCAAGAAGAAGAACCATGTATTTCACAGCAAGATCATTTTTTTGCATGATAATGCACTATCTCATGCTGCACATAAAACATCTGCATCTCTGGTTGATATGGGCATAAAAGGGGACAAACTTATGGTGTGACCCCCATGCTCCCCTGACCTCTACCCCATTCAGAACCTCTGGAGCATCATCAAAAGGAGTGTCTATGATGGCGGGAGGCAGTTCACATCTAAGCAACAGCTCTGGGAGGGTATTCTGTCCTCATGCAAAACAATTGAAGCAGAAACCATCCAAAACCTGACAAATTCAATGGATGAGAGAGTTCAGAATCTCCTTTCGAACAAGGGGTCCTATGTGAAAATGTAACATCACCTAGAATAAAGTTTTGAGTTGAAAACTGTTTGATTTCAGTTTCTAATAACCTGCTAGTGCTTATAATTTCAAAAATGACCATTTTTTTGGTCTTTATTAAAATGAAAAGGTTGATCGAAAAGTTTGGGGGATCTAAGAGTGTGGCAACCCAGTAGTCATGATTACTTCGAATTCTGACAATATGAGGGTCATGTTGCAGGTAGTGCAGCAAGAAGGCACTTATGTGTCTTGCGCATCTCGGAGCCCCAAAATTATTTTCCGGGCTAGATGCAGCTAAAAATTATTTTTAATTTTAAATCTGGTGGAGCTTAGTATAGATGGGCTAATAGGATCAGTGCTGCACACTGCTACAAAGCCCAAATTATTTTCCAGTCAAGATACAGATAAACATGATTAGTAATTTGAAAGCTTAAAACGGTTGGTAGGGTGATTTTAACCAATCATCAAGCTTTTACTCTCCCCAGGATGACACAGGGGTAGAAAAGTCGTTTCGGATCCATGATTTGGTCATCTTTATGAACGTGAGTCTGTCTACATTATCAGTGGAGAGCCGCGTGCGCTTATCTGTCAGCACACCACCAGCAGCGCTGAACACACGTTCAGACAGAAGGCTGGCTGCGGGGCATGACAAGATCTCCAAGGCGTAAGTGGCTAGCTCCGGCCATTTATCCAGATTGGAAGCCCAAAAAGAGCAAGGGTCCAGTGACACAGTCATGGCTTCAATGTTTACTTGGAGATACTCCTGTACCATCGTCTCTAGGCTTTGACTATGTGTCAGACTTCTTGTCTCCTGTGGCCTTGCAAAGAATGGGCTAAAAAAGTGGTGAAATGATTCCGCAAAATTGATGTTACCAGCAGATACTGTGGTTCTGTTACGGTTTGAGTGCTGAACACTTGACGGTCCCATGGTTGGCAAGTTGGAACTGTGAGATTCACTACGTGCACCACTGGTGTTTTGTGGAAAAGCACATGTAAGATTCTGCAACAGTCTCTGCTGATACTCCTGCATGCGTGCTTCCCTTTCTATGGCAGGAATAATTTCTGCAAATTTACTTTTGTACCGGGGATCTAACAGTGTGGCAACCCAGTAGTCAGGATTATTTCTAATTCTCCCAATTCGAGGGTCATGTTGCAGTTAGTGCAGCAAGAAGGCACTCATGTGTGTTGCGCATCCAGGAGCACCAAGTCCCTGTTGTGTTGGTGGCGAGGTAACAATCATACTTCCTTCCTCTGTCCTCTCCCCCCAACTTCGCACAACAGAAATGTGATCAAGGTCTCCCTCATCTGATGAGTCTTCCATCAGTTCATCCTCCACTTATTCCTGGGCTCCTGCACCTTCCTCACTAGTTTGGCTGCTACCATGCGCCCTGTTAAAACCATCTCCCCCACCCTCACATGCCTGCCGCCTTGGTGCTGCCGACCGTCTGGACCTTGCAGATGTTAGCCCTTCCGCATACAACTCCTCCTCCTCTAATTCCTCCACCTCCTCTTGTGCCACCACCTGACTCCGAATTCTGTTTAACATGTGCTCCAGCATGTAAATCACCGGAATAGTCATGCTGATAATGGCATCGTCAGCACTAAACATCTTCGTCGCCATTTCAAAACTGTGCAGAAGGGTGCATAGGTCCCTGATCTGAGACCACTCCTCCAGCGTGATTTGCCCCACCTCCGGATCTCGTTGGCCCAGGCTATACGTCAGAACGTATTGCACCAGGGCTTGTCGGTGCTGCCACAGTCGCTGCAACATGTGCAGAGTTGAATTCCACCGGGTAGGCACATCGCATTTTAGCCGGTGAAGTGGCAGGCCCAACGACTTCTGTAGAGATGTAAGTCGCTGAGCTGCGGGATGCGAACGGCGGAAGTGAGCACACAGCGACCGTGCCCTCTGCAGAAGGCCATCTAGTCTGGGATAGTGCGCTAAAAATTTCTGGACAACCAGGTTCAACACGTGAGCCATACAAGGCACGTGTGTGACATTGCCCCGGCGAAGGGCCGCACCCAGGTTTGCAGCATTGTCGCACACGGCCTTCCCTGGTTTCAGGTCCAGTGGAGACAACCATTCATGAAATTGGTTCTCCAGAGCTGACCACAACTCCTCAGCTGTGTGACTCACATTTCCCAGACATTTCAAAGTAAAAACCGCCTGATGACGTTGAGCCCTACTGCCAGCATAGTAAGGAGGTGTGCAGGATCCCTTCTGCGCAGTTAGAAAGCTTGTGGCATGACCAGACAGGCTTTGGGTGCAGGTGGAAGACCGAGAGGAGGTTGAGGAGGCAGAAGCAGTGGAGGAAAAATGACATAAAGAGGATTGACGCACAACTCGTGGGGACGGCAAGACTTGGACAGCAGCCCCTTGTCTTGCTGTCACCATAGTTACCCAGTGCCCAGTCAGCGACATGTAACGCCCCTGTCCATGCCTACTCGTCCAAGTGTCTGTGGTGAAATGCACCCTGTCACACACAGAGTTTCTCAAAGAAGCGGTGATGTTGTGTGCGACATGCTGGTGGAGCGCAGGCACACCTTTCTTTGAGAAGTAGTGCCGACTGGGCATCTGGTACTGGGGCACTGCGACGGACATAAGGTCTCGAAAATCCTCTGTGTCCACCAGGCGGAAAGGCAGCATTTCTGTAGCCAAGAGCTTGCAGATGGTGAAATTCAACCTTTTAGCTTTCTCATGGCTAGGAGGAAATGGTCTTTTACTTGTCCACATCTGAGGGACCGAGGGCTGGCTATTGTGCTTAGACGGGGTTGATAAGGGTGTCCCCGGCAAACTGCCGGTCTGTGAGGAAGATGCAGGTGGACATGTTAGGTTGCCTTGATCCAAAGGTGGTGCTATCGATGTCGGACAGCGCTCAACACCAGCTGGTGTTACCACCTCCAAAGAAAATGATGACCTGCCAATCACGCTGGCTGTTGCGGGTAAAGAGGTGGCAGGTCTGCGCCCCAAAACAGGTGTGACTGCTGTCCCCCCAGTCACAGAGGATGAAGAGGCCGCGGATGCACAAGATATGGCAGACGCTGGTTGGCCCGGCCGGCTAGACCGCATTGTAGCACACTGAGCTTCCCACTGCAACTTATGCTTCATGTCCATGTGCCGGTTCATGCATGAAGTACTCAAACTATGTATTTTTTGGCCTCTACTTAGCTTTTGCTGACAAATGTTACAGATAACACGAGTTGGGTCATCTTTATCGATCTGAAAAAATGCCCAGGCTATGCAAGGCTTAGCACCCATGCGACCTGAAGAGCCACCACGACTTGTGGTGAGAGGCAGAGTTGTGTTTGAGGATGCAGTTGTTGACGTGCTTCCAGTACTACGTCTCTGTCCAGGAAGGCGCAACCTGACCTCGTCGTCACTAGCATCTTCCTCCACCTCCTCTGCTGACCTCATCTCTTGGCTGACTGTGGGTTGACAGTAAGTGGGATCTCCAACCTCATCATCATCACCCTGTGCGTTATCACACCCGTCGTCCTCAGAGCCAACCTGTTCCTGCCCTGACAAAAAACTAAAGTTGTCGCTCCAATCAGGTATTTGAGTCTCATCATCGTCTTCCTCATTGTCTCCACCAACAGGAGTTACAGTTTGGGAATGAGGGTCTACATTATGGTCAGAACCTTTTGCGTCTGGTCCTGGATCCGATTCATAAAGATTCTGGGCATCAGTGCAGATCATTTCCTCATCTGGATTCACAGAAGCGCTGGAGTCGACCTCTGATTCCCAGGCTATAGTATGAGTAAACAGCACTGCAGACTCAACCATCTGTTCTACCTCATACTCAGACGGGCAGCTGGAGATTTGGGAGCTGTGAGGAAGCAAGTGCGATTGGGGTGACAACTTTGAGGACTGGAGTATTTGTGATGTAGAAGTTGATGTGGAGGAGAGCCCACTTAAAGGAGCACTTGATATCCGTTGAAGCACCTGCTGTTTTTGTGCCTCATCTGGAATTTGTAGCGATTGGCGTGGCCGTAAGAAAGGGATCTTATCACATTGTCCGCTAAAAGAAGTAGACATTTTAGTTTGGCTGGAAGATGGTCTTTCTTCTGCAGATGTTACTGTTGCTTTAACACCTACCCCACGGACACAACCTTTTTTCCCCTTCCCAACACGCCTATTCCCCTTTCCACCAGCAGCAGGCCTTTTTCCACTCATTTTGGTGGTTAACTAATTCACAACTCTGGAGTTGTTTGCACAAAAAAACAATGGATGGTAACCGAGCAGAGCTGAGTGGCCAAACTGTGGTATTAGGCCAAAACTATTGGCTGGGTTAGATGCAGAAAAAAATTATATTCAATTTGCAACCTGATGGAGGTCAGTATAGATGGACTAATAGAGAAAGTCCCACACACAGCTAGAAGCCCAAATATTTTTTCAGAGGTAGATGCAGAAAAAAAATATATTCAGTTTGCAACCTGATGGAGGTCAGTATAGATGGACTAATAGAGAAAGTCCCACACACTGCTAGAAGGCCAAATATTTTTTCAGAGCTAGATGCAGACAAAAAATTATTTTCAGTTTGCAACCTGATGGAGGTCAGTGTAGATGGACTAATAGAACAAGTCCCACACACAGCTAGAAGCCCAAATATTTTTTCAGAGGTAGATGCAGAAAAAAATTATATTCAGTTTGCAACCTGATGGAGGTCTGTATAGATGGATTAATAGAACAAGTCCCACACACAGCTAGAAGCCCAATATTTTTTCAGAGGTAGATGCAGAAAAAAAATATATTCAGTTTGCAACCTGATGGAGGTCAGTATAGATGGACTAATAGAGAAAGTCCCACACACTGCTAGAAGGCCAAATATTTTTTCAGAGCTAGATGCAGACAAAAAATTATTTTTAATTTGCAACCTGATGGAGGTCAGTATAGATGGACTAATAGAGAAAGTCCCACACACTGCTAGAAGGCCAAATATTTTTTCAGAGCTGGATGCAGATAAAAATTATTTTTAATTTGCAACCTGATGGAGGTCAGTATAAATGGACTAATAGAACAAGTCCCACACACAGCTAGAAGCCCAAATATTTTTTCAGAGCTAGATGCAGATAAAAATTATTTTCAGTTTGCAACCTGATGGAGGTCAGTATAGATGGACTAATAGAACAAGTCCCACACACAGCTAGAAGCCCAAATATTTTTTCAGAGGTAGATGCAGAAAAAAATTATATTCAGTTTGCAACCTGATGGAGGTCTGTATAGATGGATTAATAGAACAAGTCCCACACACAGCTAGAAGCCCAATATTTTTTCAGAGGTAGATGCAGAAAAAAAATATATTCAGTTTGCAACCTGATGGAGGTCAGTATAGATGGACTAATAGAGAAAGTCCCACACACTGCTAGAAGGCCAAATATTTTTTCAGAGCTAGATGCAGACAAAAAATTATTTTTAATTTGCAACCTGATGGAGGTCAGTATAGATGGACTAATAGAGAAAGTCCCACACACTGCTAGAAGGCCAAATATTTTTTCAGAGCTGGATGCAGATAAAAATTATTTTTAATTTGCAACCTGATGGAGGTCAGTATAAATGGACTAATAGAACAAGTCCCACACACAGCTAGAAGCCCAAATATTTTTTCAGAGCTAGATGCAGATAAAAATTATTTTCAGTTTGCAACCTGATGGAGGTCAGTATAGATGGACTAATAGAACAAGTCCCACACACAGCTAGAAGCCCAAATATTTTTTCAGAGGTAGATGCAGAAAAAAATTATATTCAGTTTGCAACCTGATGGAGGTCTGTATAGATGGATTAATAGAACAAGTCCCACACACAGCTATAAGCCCAATATTTTTTCAGAGGTAGATGCAGAAAAAAAATATATTCAGTTTGCAACCTGATGGAGGTCAGTATAGATGGACTAATAGAGAAAGTCCCACACACTGCTAGAAGGCCAAATATTTTTTCAGAGCTGGATGCAGATAAAAATTATTTTAATTTGCAACCTGATGGAGGTCAGTATAGATGGACTAATAGAGAAAGTCCCACACACTGCTAGAAGGCCAAATATTTTTTCAGAGCTGGATGCAGATAAAAATTATTTTTAATTTGCAACTTGATGGAGGTCAGTATAGATGGACTAATAGAGAAAGTCCCACACACTGCTAGAAGGCCAAATATTTTTTCAGAGCTAGATGCAGAAAAAAATTATATTCAGCTTGCAACCTGATGGAGGTCAGTATAGATGGACTAATAGAACAAGTCCCACACACGGCTAGAAGCCCAAATATTTTTTCAGAGGTAGATGCAGATAAAAATTAATTTTAATTTGCAACCTGATGGAGGTCAGTATAGATGGACTAATAGAGAAAGTCCCACACACTGCTAGAAGGCCAAATATTTTTTCAGAGCTAGATGCATACAAAAAATTATTTTCAGTTTGCAACCTGATGGAGGTCAGTATAGATGGACTAATAGAACAAGTCCCACACACAGCTAGAAGCCCAAATATTTTTTCAGAGGTAGATGCAGAAAAAAATTATATTCAGTTTGCAACCTGATGGAGGTCTGTATAGATGGATTAATACAACAAGTCCCACACACAGCTAGAAGCCCAATATTTTTTCAGAGGTAGATGCAGAAAAAAAATATATTCAGTTTGCAACCTGATGGATGTCAGTATAGATGGACTAATAGAACAAGTCCCACACACAGCTAGAAGCCCAAATATTTTTTCAGAGGTAGATGCAGAAAAAAATGATATTCAGTTTGCAACCTGATGGAGGTCTGTATAGATGGATTAATAGAACAAGTCCCACACACAGCTAGAAGCCCAATATTTTTTCAGAGGTAGATGCAGAAAAAAAATATATTCAGTTTGCAACCTGATGGAGGTCAGTATAGATGGACTAATAGAGAAAGTCCCACACACTGCTAGAAGGCCAAATATTTTTTCAGAGCTAGATGCAGAAAAAAATTATATTCAGTTTGCAACCTGATGGAGGTCAGTATAGATGTGTGGGGGTCGTGATGACATTCCACTCGTCCTCCAGTCACTCCAAATTCAAACTATGAGCATGGGTCAACCATTCAAAGAATGAGTCAGACAACAAGCTGGTTCAAACTCAGAGCATGCTCAGAAGGCTACTACAGACAACGTCCTCAGCAATGTTCTGTGTTTATTCCTACATACACAAAACTAAATACACTACATAATGGGGAGGGGGAAGGGGTTGTCCGGGGCGGGGTAAGCCATGAAAGTCCAGTGTCTGGCCACTCCTGATTGGTCCACATCTCCTTATCTCAGTCTCTGGGCAGATATTGCAGCCGTCAGCTTATAATCTTGTTTCGTTTCTCTGAAATAAGTCTTGGCAACACTGGAACTGTCTTAGTTTAAGTTTCGATTTGAGTATTACGTAGCAAGAAAAGCTTATTGTTATATGACACAAAATGGTGATTAGTACATTAGCAAAAAAGCGTATAAAAGTTACAAAAGTATAAAAATTACAAATATATATATTCTCTTTTACCCTGACATTCCCCCCTAAACACTAAGCTTTCCCTTGCTTCGGGGCCTTTGAGACTGTCCATGTGTGGGGAGAGGGGAGGTGGATTTCTTCACCCAATCATCTTAGAAGCTGCCCCCTTATGGGACGCCCCCAGACAATCGAGCCCTATCCTGGATAACACATGGAGTTCTCCCATCTGATCCTAAACTGAATCTTTCAATTGGACTTTGTCATGGGGGGGCTGGTCAGGCTTGTTCAAAAGAGTGTATTTTTCCATATCTTCTCTTGATTCAGAAAGGTCCCGGAGGTTGGGACAGCATTGGTTATATTTTTCCTGTATAAGGGGACTATGCAGCACAGGACCACCAGGCCCAATACTAGTAGACCTCCCATTACTAGACAAACTTGTTGGAGGAATCCCTTGAGCCCTCCCAACCATCCTGAGAAGAAGGAGGTATCTACCCCTGTGTGGTAGCTGTCCACCCTGGGACAGACAGTAAGCATATGGAAAGGATATAGAAGAAGGTAGTCATCTTTTATAGACTCGTTCTGTCTCTCTTGCAGTGGGAGGCGTGAATCCAGGTGCTCTTGCCCTCAAGCTTCAGAGCCGTCGGGGTGGTGAGAAACACAGTGTACGGTCCCTCGAACCGCGGCTGGAGGCAGTCTTTCCGGACAAACTTCTTCACATACACTAGATCGCCTGGGATGAAATCATGTACTGCATCACCTGTAGATTCTGGGAGAGAAGCAGATACTGGAGAGCGGGTGTTAGTCAATTCTCTAGACAAAACAATCACAAATTTTACCACTCTATCATGTGTTTCAGACAACTCTTGGGGCCTAATCTCTCCTATCTTGGGTGGGGTCCCAAACAAAATTTTTATAGGGAGTCAGCCCATGTTTGGCCTGAGGAGTGTGTGTGATATGATACAATACTATGGGGAGTAGGTCGGGCCAGGGGAGGGGATGATCTTAGGTCATTTTCAAGAGCTGGGTCTTGAGTGTGGAATTCATTCTCTCCACTTTGCCTGAACTGGCAGGATGGTATGGAGTGTGGAGGCCCAAATCTGTTCCCAACATGTTCCAGAGTTCTTCGTAGATATTTGCTGTGAAAGCTGGTCCTTGGTCCGATTCTATAACTTGGGGAACTCCAAATCTGCAGGCAATTTCGGTGATCAGTTTCTTGGCTGTGACTTTAGCAGTCATGTTGACAACCGGGTAGGCCTCGGGCCAGGCTGAGAACATATCCACGGCTACCAAAACGTACTCCTATTTTCCTGCTTTAGGCATTTGGATATGGTCGACTTGTATTCTCTGTCAAGGGTAGTCTGGTTTAGCCAGGTGTTTAAGAGGGACCCGTGCCGTACACGTTGGGTTGCAGGTAGCGCAGACAGAGCAGGATTTTGAGTACGCAGTCACAGTGGAAGAGATTCCGGGTGCAAAGTACAGTTTCTTGATACATGCCAAGGCTTGATTCTTTCCTCTGTGTGTAGGCCCGTGAGCCCATGCTGCCACAGCTGAATACATGCGTCTAGGCAAGCAAGGCTTCCCATCCACTTGGTAAAGAGTCGAGTTGACCTTTGAATCTTTGCGACTTGCCAGCACGGCTCCTGCCGCTTTCCATTGCTTGACTTCTTCAGTGGGGGGTCTTCCTTTGTTCCTCACACAATTTTTCTTCAGGCATCTTGACCCCCCTGGATTCCACTCGTGTCTCCGCTGGACTTGTATGGTCTTCCGCCGGCTGTTCTTTGGCTCTTGCTCTAGTGAGCGCCACAGCTACGGTTTGCAGGGTCTCCCCCATCCCTTCTTCCTTTTCCTGCCACTTTGATGACACATTCTCCACTGCTGCAGTCTTGGCTGCTTGGTCAGCTAGGTGGTTGCCCCTGGCTTCTCTGGATTCTAGTCTTCCATGAGCCTTGACCTTGATAACAGCAACCTGAATGGGTAGTTCCAGGGCCTTCATTAGGGCCTTAATCCATGAGGCATGTTTCACTGGTGTACCTGCAGCTGTGATGAATCCTCTAGACTTCCACAAGAGTCCAGAACCATTGCAAATTCCATGTCCATACCTGGAATCGGTATATATATATTCTCCTTTGTTCCTGCTGCCAGGTGGCAGGCCTCTGTGAGAGCCACAAGTTCAGCTTCTTGTGCAGACATGTATGGTGGTAGAGCTTCAGCCTTGAGGACTGTTAGGTCTGTTGTGACAGCATATCCCATGTGGAACTTCCCTTGAGGGTCTGCGAGACGGGATCCATCAGTCCATAGGTGCAAGGCAGGGTCTGCGAGCGGATGTGCCACCATATTCTCTGGAGCAGAAATCTCTTCCTGCAAAATTTTTATACAATCATGAGGTTCCACCAATGGACCTTCACCCTCTTCACCTTCCCCCCTAGAAGGTGGAAACAAAGTGGCAGGATTGATAGTCAGAAATCTGGTAAATGTTATATTGGATGGCAACAATAGGGAACACTGCAGCCGCAGGTGTCTTTGGTTGGTTAGATGTTTCGGAGATGTTTGTTGCAGAACAGCTGAGAGATCATGGCCGGCCTGTATAACTAGATCATATCCAAGGATGATATCAGCTGACTTGTCAAAAAGGATGTGAGCAGCGTGGACCGCCTTAAGGCACGTGGGGGCAGTTCGGGCGACAGGGTCCAGGCGGGCTGAGTAGTAGCCCAAAGGCCGATACTTAAGATCATAGCGTTGTGCTAGAACTCCAGAGGCATGACCCTCCGATTCCGAGACAAAAAGATGAAATGGCTGAGTATAGTCTGGTAAGCCCAAGGCCGGGGCAGAGACAACAGCCTGTTTAAGGCGGTCAAAACATAGTCTGTGTTGATGAGAAACACGTGAATCTTCAGCATGAAGCCAAACTGAGCCTTCATTCTTGAGACAGTCGTACAGAAATTGCATGAGCTTTGAGGCATCAGGGATCCATTGCCTTCAGTAAGTGATGAGGCCAAGGAAAGTCTGCATAGCGGAATAGGTGGTTGGGAAGGTGATATCCATGATGGCTTGTTTTCTTTCTTCAGTCAGATATTTAGTACCTTGTGATAAACAATATCCGAGGAAAATGACCTTGGGCAGACACCATTGGACTTTGCCTTTTGAGACTTTACAGTTAGCTGAGTGAAGAAACCAGAGAAGGGATGCTGACATCTCTGGCAAATTTTCTTCAGTGCCACAGAGTAAAAGATCATCCACATACTGTAGAAGGGTGACCTGAGGGTTCTCTTGAACCCATAGCTCCAGAATAGACTTCATAGAATGAGTGAATTGGTTAGGAGAGTTCTGGGCTCCTTGTGGAGTCCTGGTCCATGTAAACTGTGCTCCTTGAAAGGTGAAGGCAAAAAAAAAACCACGAATCTTCATGTAAGGGTATACTGAAGAAGGTGTTGGCCAGATCTAACACCGTAAACAAAATTGCCATTGGAGGCACCTGAGACAAAAGGGTGTTTGGGTTGGGTACCACTGGAGTTTCTAAAATGGTAGCTGCATTGACGGCTCTGAGATCCTGAACCAACCGGTATCTTGGAGACTCTCCCGGAACGGTTTTCTTTTTTTACAGGAAAGAGGGGTGTATTGTATGGAGATACACATCTGACAAGGACTCCTGATTCCAGGAGGGAAGCGATTTGGGTACCCAAGCTTTGTTCTTGTGCAGCCTTGAGGGGGTATTGTGGCAACCGTGGGTACCTGTGTCCAGGCTTGAGGTGTACTCGGACCGGGGGAACCTGCAGGAGGCCGACGTCCTCTGGCCCACTGGACCACAGAGAGTGAGGGAACTGTGAGGTATCAAGAAGAGTGTGAGGTTGTATGGTCATCATCATGAGAGGGAAGGCTTTAAGAACACAGCGGTCTTCAGTCCCTTGTTTGGAATGAGGGTCCCGCAAAAGAAGCTCCATACCATGGTTTCCGAAGGTAATTGTTGCCTTCATCCGCTCTAAGAGATTGGCTCCCAACAGGTTGACAGGGCAAGTTTCAGAGACCAAGAATCTTGTGAGTACTCCGATGAACGGTCCTGCAGACACAGGGACTGTGAGTGGAGAGGAAATATGTTGGCCTTCCACCCCAACACAGGTGAAGGTATCCGGTGATAGGGATACAGAAGGAGTGAGCTGTGCAGAGAAAATGACAGATGTGGCCGTCCCAGTGTCCACCAGGAACTCCAGTGGTTGATGGTCCACCTGGTTGTGTGGACCATCACGGAACGACCGGTCATGGTACTATCTGCGGGTTGGACAGTCTCTGAGGATGTGGTCAAGGCTACCACACTTCCAACACAGCATACGTCCTCCAGAATCACGAGATTGTCTTCTGTTTCTAGATGGTCTCTTGTCATCTCTTCTGTCTTATTTTCTATATGTGGGAGGAGTATTATCACCTGTGCCTTTAACCATTACCCACTTGATTCCATGTTGGTTGCCAGGGGGTGGGTAGCTTTTATGAGCTTGATATACCATGGCAGGAGTGGCTTTCTTCCTTGGCTTAATATCCTTTTCCATTTTTAGCATTGATTTTTGGAAAGTTTTAACGATGTCCACCGCGTCGTTGAAAGAAAAGGAACGAATCTCGGGCCGTACTCTCAGGACTTCATCTCTGAGAGCGTCTTGTAGGCCATCTACTAGGGCCTGAACCAACAGGACGGCCTGCGTCTTGACGTGAGGACTGTATCCGAGATCCTCAAAATGCATGCTGAGTCTTGCAGCATATCTTTCCACAGATTTATCAGGGTCTTGTTGAACATCTTGTACAGACCCAGATTGATCTGACAAGCGATCCTGAGCCCAGGCCTTTAACTGTTTCATGTATTCTAGGCCAGATTCATACGTACTAAGAGATCCTGCTTTTGTGGAATCCATGGCCTTTTGAAAGCTCTCCGTTTTCGGCTAAGTGAGCCTGGTATTCTGCAGCCAGAGTAGAACCAGCAGCAAGGGAAATTTTGCGAGCCAATCCTCCAACATGGCTCATACAGGTGTTTGCAGGGTTGACTATGGCCCCCACCCGATGTGTAAGGATGTCACCATAGCCTATTGACAGAGTGACAGGGCGTCCTGATGGGTCTACTAGATTACGGGAGCGGCAGGGGTCCGAAACTTCTGTGAGGCTGGGGGGGGGGTATTCTGTCAGCAGTTGCTTGGAGTAAGGGCCGGAGTATGGGTAATGAATGTGGGGTGGAGGATGCCATAGGAGACGTATGGGGTAAAGGAGGGAGGGCTGGAGTATCTTGAGCCCATCCCTCCTCTGGCTCCGTATCGTCTTGAGTAACAGTATGTTGGCGGAGGGAGAGCAGTCTGGCCTGAAATTCTGGGGAGTTGAGGAGGATATCCCCAGGGTTGTGAGTGACTCCCATAGGAAACAGAAGGAGCGCCTCAGCATCGTGGACTGGAGCAGAGGGTGTCACATTAGTTTCAGATGGGTGCTCTGGGACTGCGGGCTTTTTCACCTGTGCTGGTGGCTGGTAATATACACCGGACGGATCTAGTAGTGGATATAGGCCGGATTGGGGCTTTCCGGGCCTCCCACAACAAGTAAGAGGTGTAGCAAGATGGCCGTTGGAGGGAGGAGGTGGGAGTGGGGGTGGGATTATTCTTGGGGGCAGGCTGGGCATCGTGCCATGGGCGGCCCGCCCAGAGTGGGTTTTGCTCTCCACACACCCGACACGTCCACCCTTCCGGTGATTTGGCGTCGGCGCCATTATAGGGTGGTGACTGAGGGCTCAGTGTAGTGACAGGCATCAAAGGTGCAACGGCCATTTTTGGGGGCACATAACAAATCACATTCTGCAGCTTTCATGTATCCGAACAAAGGCTCGGCATTCTCTGTTCCCCCCTGCACCATCTACCTTTTTCCAGCCTTCAGACTTCAAATCACTCGCTACTCTAAAATGTGCTTGAGCCTGGTGCAGAAGTCCTAAATCACTCAACTTTCCCTTTCTCTGTGTAACACATTCTTTCTACACTGAAAACTAAAGCCTGCCTGTACTGGATAAGCTTATCATGTTATACAAATTCCTAACATTCTTCTTGCCTTCTTGCCTTCCCGTAACTCCACTAATTGGCTTAACTCCTACAGCAGCATTCCGCAACTTACGAGATCTTTCAAATTTGAATATACGCAACATTTTCTTATAGAATGCAATGATCTGTCGCGACTCAGATCACTGGTGCAGTCCACAGGTCGCCACTCCTCAGTGTAGAGCACACCTCAATACACTGATGAGATAGAGAGACACCTCAATCTAACTCCTTTCCTAGCCTTGAATGGCGACTTTACAGTGCGACTCACCACGGCACCCTGACTACAGGTCACCACCCGTCAGTGTAGAGACACCTCAATACACTGATGAGATAGAGAGACACCTCAATCTATCTCCTTTCCTACCACAGCACCACCCGACAGTGTAGAGACACCTCAATACACTGTTTCCTAACCTTGACTTTACAGCAGTCTCTGTGTTAGACGAAGAGCACTCCTCAATTCGTCACAGATTCTTTCTCCCTTACACTACAATTCAGGAATGCTTTGAAACTTCGACTATCAGTTACGGGAGGCAGCTATCTAAGAAAAGTACAGTGACCGGGGGAGGAGGAGGTGGTGTTCACACGAGCACGCGCAGGCATGCGACGTCACTCGTTTTAACACTTGCTGGTTCAGGACGTGGTGCGGGACGCCTGAGGTCTCACCACTCGACCGATCACCCACCCAGATCCAACCTGACAACCCAACAGGAACCGCTGCGGCTGACACACAGGCAAGTGAGACATATAAAATACATCTCAACTTACCGTGTTCGATGGAGGTTGATCAGGCCTCAAATTCAGCCACCGCGGTCACCACCAGGGAAGTCAGCAATATGGGTCCCGGAGGGCGGCGTACCGCTAACCACGCCACATGTTGAGCGCCATTTGTGGGGGTCGTGATGACATTCCACTCGTCCTCCAGTCACTCCAAATTCAAACTATGAGCATGGGTCAGCCATTCAAAGAATGAGTCAGACAACAAGCTGGTTCAAACTCAGAGCATGCTCAGAAGGCTACTACAGACAACGTCCTCAGCAATGTTCTGTGTTTATTCCTACATACACAAAACTAAATACACTACATAATGGGGAGGGGAAAGGGGTTGTCCGGGGCGGGGTAAGCCATGAAAGTCCAGTGTCTGGCCACTCCTGATTGGTCCACATCTCCTTATCTCAGTCTCTGGGCAGATATTGCAGCCGTCAGCTTATAATCTTGTTTCGTTTCTCTGAAATAAGTCTTGGCAAACACTGGAACTGTCTTAGTTTAAGTTTCGATTTGAGTATTACGTAGCAAGAAAAGCTTATTGTTATATGACACAAAATGGTGATTAGTACATTAGCAAAAAAGCGTATAAAAGTTACAAAAGTATAAAAGTTACAAATATATATATTCTCTTTTACCCTGACAGATGGACTAATAGAACAAGTCCCACACACTGCTAGAAGCCCAAATATTTTTTCAGAGCTAGATGCAGAAAAAAATTATATTCAATTTGCAACCTGATGGAGGTCAGTATAGATGGACTAATAGAATGATGCTATGCCCAAAAGATTTTACTTCACTAGCTGCAGTAAAAAAATTGGTATTCTATACACAGGTGGTATATCTTGCAACACAGATAGGCTACTCCACTGACTAACACACTCTGCAATAGGCCAAAAAGGATTAGCTTTGCTAGATTCAGCCAAATGCTGTGAAAAAAACTTGCACAGCACTGGCACAGACCTGCCTGGCAAAAACTGTTAGGAACTGATGTAACCTAGTCCTAAAAAGGACTGCAATTACAATTAGTCTTTACTCCCACAATCTATCTATTTAAGAGCACAGACCTGCCTGATAAAAGTCGTAGGAAATGCTGCAACCTAGTCCTTAAAAGGACTGCAATCACAACTATTCCCTACTCCCAAGCTATCTGTAGATTTGTGCGAAAATTGGCTTGAAATTAACAAGGTATAGCGCACACAGCAACAGCGGTGCCGTCTAACACGCAGCTGCAGCAGTGAGAAAATGGTGGCGACGGGGAAAATGGCTTGGTCTTATAGGGCAAGGACATGTGACATACACTGCAAATGACACATGCCCTTGCTTGTGTGAAAAAAGCACTTCGCTCCGTGTGTGCGCTGCTGATAGGCTGACAGATTGCACCTCCCCACTGTAAATGCGGGAAAGAGAAAAAAAAATGGAGATCTTCATTATTCCTGCAGAGATCCATCCCCTGCCCCTCCCCCCACCCCGCTGTACACTCAAACTGCGTATTAACATTAATTTTCATCATTACTGAGAAAAAATCCAGTTATGATTTTGGTGCACGAACAGTTATCGAACATAACCTCGAACAGCCGAATTTTTCTCAAATCGTTCGTGTTCGCCGAACGGCTCGAACACCGCCCAAAACAGCTCGAATTTGAGATTGGCGAACAGTTCGAGTAGAACAACGCTCATCTCTACTCAGAAGGACTGTTAATTCAGATGGATATTATAGATATATGTTGTGGAATACCTATACTAACTCTAAACAAGCAAAACTCTCCCTGACGCAGCAGCACCTCTCCCTACCCTGCCTGATTCTGGGGTAGACTGTGACAAGCATGGTGGCGCTAGGTCTTATATACACCTGATGATGCTGTGCGGCCAACCAATCACTTTAATGCCACAACCAACATGGCTACGACATTACAGTGTGTGGCAGGCAATCCCTGCAAGTTCATTAGCTCTCAAAAGAGCGCCAAACATGCAGGGAGGGAACCCGAGCTCCCGCCGACCAACCAGGACATACTCACAGAGCGCCGAGCATCTCGAGCAGTGAGACGCTCGGGCAAGTACCACTCCTCATGAGCAAACTGCTCCAAAAATGCTCAATAGGATTTAGGTCAGGGCTCATAGAAGGCCACTTCAGAATAGTCCAATGTTTTCCTCTTAGCCATTCTTGGGTGTTTTTAGCTGTGTTTTTTGGGTCATTATTCTGTTGCAAGAACCATGACCTGCGACTGAGACCAAGCTTTCTGACACTGGGCAGCACATTTCTCTCTAGAATCCCATGATAGTCTTGAGATTTCATTGTACCCTGCACTGATTCAAAACACCCTGTGCCAGATGCAGCAAAGCAGCCCCAGAACATAACAAAGCCTCCTCCATGTTTCACAGTAGGGACAGTGATCTTTACTTGATATGCTTAATTTTTCCGTCTGTGAACATAGAGCTCATGTGCCTTGCCAAAAACTTCCATTTTTGTCTCATCTGTCCATAGGACATTCCCCCAGAAGCTTTGTGGCTTGTCAACATGTAGTTTGACAAATTTCAGTCTGGCTTTTTTATGATTTTTTTTTCAACAATGGTGTTCTCCTTGGTCATCTCCCATGAAGTCCACTTTGGATCAAACAACAACGGATGGTGCGATCTGACACTGATGTTCCTTAAGCTTGAAGTTCACCTTTAATCTCTTTAGAAGTCATCCTGGGCACTTTAGTTACGATTCATATTATCTGTCTCTTTGATTTGTCATCAATTTTCCTCCTGCGGCCACATACATGGAGATTGGCTACAGTCCCATGGATCTTAAATTTCTGAATAATATGTACAACTGTAGGCACAGGAATATCAAGCTGCTTGGAGATGGTCTTATAACCTTTACCTTTAACATGCTTGTCTATAATTTTTTTTCTAATCTCCTGAGACAACTCTTTCATTTGCTTCCTCTGGTCCATGTTGAGTGTGGAACACACCATGTCACCAAACAGCACAGTGAGTATCTGTAGCCCTATATACAGGCCCACTGACTGATTACAAGATTGTAGACACCCGTGATGCTAATTAGTGGGCACAACTTGATTTAACATGTCCCTTTTGTCACATTATTTTCAGGGGTACCATCATTTCTCTCCAGGCCTATTTCAAGAGATTATTTTTTTTAAAAAATCTGTGGAAGCAGGGCTGAAAAGCAATGTCTGACTATCATTTGTTCATTTTTATAGATTTTTAATTTATTACTTTTGTCAGATTCAAGTTATTTCTGTGACGATTGTGAGTTTTTCTTTCATTAAACGAGGGGTACCAACAATTTTGACCACGTGTGTGTGTGTGTGTATATACAGTACAGACCAAAAGTTTGGACACACCTTCTCATTTAAAGATTTTTCAGTATTTTCATGACTTTGAAAATTATACATTCACACTGAAGGCATCAAAACTATGAATTAATACATGAAGAATTATATACTTAACAAAAAAGTGTGAAACAACTGAAAATATGTCTTATATTCTAGGTTCTTCAAAGTAGCCACCTTTTGCTTTGATGACTGCTTTGCACACTCTTGGCATTCTCTTGATGAGCTTCAAGAGGTAGTCACCGGAAATGGTTTCCACTTTACAGGTGTGCCCTGTTAGGTTTAATAAGTGGCATTTCTTGCCTTATAAATGGGGTTGGGACCATCAGTTGTGTTGTACAGAAGTCAGGTGGATACGCAGCTGATAGTCCTACTGAATAGACTGTTAGAATATGTATTATGGCAAGAAAAAAGCAGCTAAGAAAAGAAAATCGAGTGGCCATCATTACTTTAAGAAATGAAGGTCAGTCAGTCCGAAAAATTGGGAAAACTTTGAAAGTGTCCCCGAGTGCAGTTGCAAAAACCATCATGCGCTACAAAGAAACTGGCTCACATCAGGACCGCCCTAGGAAAGTAAGACCAAGAGTCACCTCTGCTTCTGAGGATAAGTTTATCTGAGTCACCAGCCTCAGAAATCGCAGGTTAACAGCAGCTCAGATTAGAGACCAGGTCAATGCTACACAGAGTTCTAGCAGCAGACACATGTCTACAACAACTGTTAAGAGGAGACTTTGTGCAGCAGGCCTTCATGGTAAAATAGCTTCTAGGAAACCACTGCTAACGACAGGCAACAAGCAGAAGGGACTTGTTTGGGCTAAAGAACACAAGGAATGGACATGAGACCAGTGGAAATCTGTGCTTTGGTCTGATGAGTCCAAATTTGAGATCTTTGGTTCCAACCATCGTGTCTTTGTGCGACTCAGAATAGGTGAACGGATTGACTCTGCATGCCTGGTTCCCACCATGAAGAATGGAGGAGGAGGTGTGATGGTGTGGGGGTGCTTTGCTGGTGACACTGTTGGGGATTAATTCAAAATTGAAGGCATACTGAACCAGCATGGCTACCACAGCATCTTGCAGCGGCATGCTATTCCATCCGGTTTGCGTTTAGTTGGACCATCATTTATTTTTCAACAGGACAATGACCGCAAACACACCTCCAGGCTGTGCAAGGGCTATTTGACCAAGAGGGAGAGTGATGGGGTGCTACGCCAGATGACCTGGCCTCCACAGACATATTTTCAGTTGTTTCACACTTTTTTGTTAAGAATATAATTCCACATGTGTTAATTCATAGTTTTGATGCCTTCAGTGTGAATGTACAATTTTCATCGTCATGAAAATACAGAAAAATCTTTAGTTGAGAAGGTGTATCCAAACTTTTGGTCTGTACTGTATATATACACACACACACGTGGTCAAAATTGTTGGTACCCCTCGTTTAATGAAAGAAAAACTCACAATCACTTTTGGTCTGTACTCTGTGTGTGTGTGTATATATATATATATATATACAGTACAGACCAAAAGTTTGGACACACCTTCTCATTTAAAGATTTTTCTGTATTTTCATGACTATGAAAATTGTACATTCACACTGAAGGCATCAAAACTATGAATTAACACATGTGGAATTATATACTTAACAAAAAATTGTGAAACAACTGAAAATATGTCTTATATTCTAGGTTGTTCAAAGTAGCCACCTTTGGTTTGATGACTGCTTTGCACACTCTTGGCATTCTCTTGATGAGCTTCAAGAGGTAGTCACTGGAAATGGTTTTCACTTCACAGGTGTGCCCTGTCAGGTTTAGTAAGTGGAATTTCTTGCCTTATAAATGGGGTTGGGGCCATCAGTTGTGTTGTGCAGAAGTCAGGTTGATACACAGCTGATAGTCCTACTGAATACTGTTAGAATTTGTATTATGGCAAGAAAAAAGCAGCTAAGTAAAGAAAAACGAGTGGCCATCATTACTTTAAGAAATGGAGGTCAGTCAGTCTGAAAAATTGGGCAAACTTTGAAAGTGTCCCCAAGTGCAGTTGCAAAAACCATCAAGCACTACAAAGAAACTGGCTCACATGAGGACCGCCCCAGGAAAGGAAGACCAAGAATCACCTCTGCTTCAGAGGATAAGTCACCAGCCTAAAAAATCGCAGGTTAACAGCCGCTCAGATTAGAGACCAGGTCAATGCCACACAGAGTTCTAGCAGCAGACACATCTCTACAACAACTGTTAAGAGGAGACTTTGTGCAGCAGGCCTTCATGGTAAAATAGCTGCTAGGAAACCACTGCTAAGGACAGGCAACAAGCAGAAGAGACTTGTTTTGGCTAAAGAACACAAGGAATGGACAATAGACCAGTGGAAATCTGTGCTTTGGTCTGATGAGTCCAAATTTGAAATCTTTGGTTATAATCACCGTGTCTTTGTGCGATGCAGAAAAGGTGAACGGATGGACTCTACATGCCTGGTTCCCACCGTCAAGCATGGAGGAGGAGGTGTGATGGTGTGGGGGTGCTTTGCTGGTGACACTGTTGGGGATTTATTCAAAATTGAAGGCATACTGAACCAGCATGGCTACCACAGCATCTTGCAGCGGCATGCTATTCCATCCGGTTTGCATTTAGTTTGACCATCATTTATTTTTCAACAGGACAATGACCCCAAACACACCTCCAGGCTGTGTAAGGGCTATTTGACCAAGAGGGAGAGTGATGGGGTGCTACGCCAGATGACCTGGCCTCCAGAGTCACCAGACCTGAACCTAATCGAGATGGTTTGGGGTGAGCTGGACCGCAGAGTGAAGGCAAAAGGGCCAACAAGTGCTAAGCATCTCTGGGAACTCCTTCAAGATTGTTGGAAGACCATTTCCGGTGACTACCTCTTGAAGCTCATCAAGAGAATGCCAAGAGTGTGCAAAGCAGTCATCAAAGCAAAAGGTGGCTACATTGAAGAACCTAGAATATAAGACATATTTTCAGTTGTTTCATACTTTTTTGTTAAGTATATAATTCCACATGTGTTATTTCATAGTTTTGATGCCTTCAGTGTGAATGTACAATTTTCATAGTCATGAAAATACAGAAAAATCTTTAAATGAGAAGGTGTGTCCAAACTTTTGGTCTGTACTGTATATATATATATATATATATATATATATATATATATATATACATATATGTGTATGCATGTAGATAGATACAGGTACATCTCACTAAATTAGAATATCATCAAAAAGTTAATTTATTTCAGTACTTCAATACAAAAAGTGAAACTCATATATTATATAGAGTCATTACAAAAGAGTGATCTATTTCAAGTGTTTATTTCTGTTAATGTTGATGATTATGGCTTACAGCCAATGAAAACACAAAAGTCATTATCTCAATAAATTAGAATACTTTATAACAGCTTGAAAAATGTTTTTAAATTCCGAAATGTTGGCCTACTGAAATGTATGTTCAGCAAATGCCATCAATACTTGGATGGGGCTCCTTTTGCATCAATTACTGCATCAATGCGGCGTGGCATGGAGGTGATCAGCCTGTGGCACTGCCGAGGTGTTATGGAAGCCCAGGTTGCTTTGATAACAGCCTTCAGCTCATCTGCATTGTTGTGTCTGGTGTCTCATCTTCTTCTTGACAATACCGCATAGATTCTCTATGGGGCTAAGGTCAGGTGAGTTTGCTGGCCAATCAAGCACAGTGATACTGTTGTTTTTAAACCAGGTATTGGTACTTATGGCAGTGTGGACCTGCTGGAGAATGAAATTTCCATCTCCAAAAAGCTTGTCGGCAGAGGGAAGCATGAAGTGCTCTAAAATTTCCTGGTAGACGGCTGTGCTGACTTTGGTCTTGATAAAACACAGTGGCCCTACACCAGCAGATGACATGGTTGACCAAACCATCACTGATTGTGGAAACTTCACACTAGACCTCGAGCAGCTTGAATTGTGTGCGTCTCCACTCTTCCTCTAAACTCTGGGACCTTGATTTCCAAATGAAAATTGGAACTCTGGGACCTTGTGGAGTGTGTCAATGACTGCCTTCTGGACATCTGTCAAGTCAGCAGTCTTCCCCATGATTGCGGAGCCTACTGAAACAGACTAAGGTACCTTTTTAAACCCTTAGGAAGCCTTTGCAGGTGTTTTTTGTTAATTATTTTAATTTACTGAGATAATGACTTTTGGGTTTTCATTGGCTGTAAGCAATAATCATTAACATTAACAGAAATAAACACTTGAAATAGATCACTCTGTTTGTAATGATTCTATATAATATATGAAGTTCACTTTTTGTATGGAAGAACATAAATAAATTAACTTTGTGATGATATTCTAATTTAGTGAGATGCACCTGTAGATAGATAGATAGATAGATAGATAGATCTCTAAATCTCATTCATTTTGGACAAGTTTAGTGAATAATTAAGTTTATTGTTAGTAAATAATATGAGTGTAACAGTAAAATAATTACTTGAACACCAATGTACTCTATGCAATGTTAATATAAAACTACAGCAACAAGCTACTTGACACTTAAGTATCTCATGCATTTTCTGGCTTTCTTGATGAAACATCCAGACATTCCTGGATCACTGTCAGGGTCCTTAGCTGTTAACAGGTGGCTTGCATTGCTAAATGTTTTTAAAACATGAACTCATTTTCAACATCTAGTATAAATGCGTGCCTATCTTAAGTATGTTGGCTGTAAATGAAAATTAACACCAGGGAGCATTAGAAAAATCTTATAAAATTGTCTGTACTATGTCCTTTACTCAGCATTTCATTTTACTCTAGTCATTTAATCTGACCTCTCAAGTTCTGGCTGTGATGTCTAAATAAATCTTCCCGTATTTTATATGTACCATGTACTAGTACATTTAAGTGGATTTGTTTATTTGTTCATTTTTTTCCTACTTCGTCAAAAATCTTTTACTATTTAACCTTACAACACATCTTTGAAAAGATCAACTCTGGATTTCTTTCCCCAGAGCCGTAGTGTGAACTAACTGAGCAGACACTTAAATTATTTTTTTTAATTCCCCTGAGTAGGCCTATTTCTATGAAAGAGACCTATAAAACAGAAAAAAATATCTTTCTCTTTAGGATGCTGCCCGGCTCTTTTCTTTTCGAATGATCTTTTTTATATGATCTTTATCTGTACTCCACACAACTTATAAGTATTTATACATAATATGTGATTATCTCATGTTATATTCATTGGATGGTTAATATTAGTTTGGGGATTCACTTGTTAATGAGTCCACAGTTTTGGACATAAAATGGGTGGTTCATTTCCAATTTTTAGCTTTATCATATGCTACAATAGAAATGTCTTGGTTTTCTTTGCTATTTTAAATGTCTTTAAACATATGTTTCTTGTTGTTCAATTTTCTTTGATTCTTTAATAAAAATTAGATTTTTGGATGTGCCCAGATTCTTGTGGGTGTATCTTCTGTCTTTTTCTTCTAAGTATACACTTCTACACCTTTTCCTGTGCTCTTCTTCTATATGCATTATTTTTCATGCAGCCCACAAAAGCCTCTTTGTCTATTGCTTGACTACCTTGTCCAAGTTTACTAGTCCTCTAATGAAAATTACAAAACGTAGCCCAGTAAGTGACACATCACTGGAATCAGTGTCTTTTTCTCTAGCCAATTCTGCTCTCTCAGATTAGGTTGCAAAAATCTGATGACAGATTCCCTTTAAATTATCATAACTGTTCCATTGGCAATATTTTGACCAAGTTATCCCCTGTCCAAAAGATGGATAATGTCTTACTGTTCGCTGTGGGGTGTGGGGAAGCATCACTGTGCCCTGGGAGTGTTAGTGGGAGGGGTGGAAAGGGTTCTTTCAGAGATCACTATTCACATATTCATAGCAGGTCTTTTACCCTAATTGTTTTATAGAAATCATGGAAAGAACAATGATATACATACTAAAGGTTATTTTTTAGGAAACTACTGAAAACTATCAGTTTACGTTTTCTTACAGTCTATGAGGAAACATAGCCTGGATGAAGACCATCGTTACATGATATGAATATGCAATCTCAATGAAGTTTCGAAATTAAACCCATGACCTTAGTGCAGTAAGGCAACAATACTAACCAATGCTGCCCAAAATCAGCTATCAGATCAAGCATTTACAATATATTGTATGTACAATATATGCCATAAATGTGTAACTAGTAAATTTGCCTTTAAGAAGAGCATAAACTTGTAATTTTTCAACCACTTATATTCTAAATCTCCTTCTGTCATATGCAACTTAAAATTTATATGCAAAAACAAGAGTACTCTTTTCCTTATGAGGAAAAAGAAATGCCTCCTCCAAAAAAAAGTCACATTATTAAACAGGAACTGTGACATTTTAACCCAAATGAATCTTACAAGTAGCATCTTCATTATTACAAATGTTTCCTGTCTGAGTTGTGAAGACTTCCATAGACATATGGTTGGTGCTGTTTTATCAGAAACTTCGGGAGGAACCAGTATCAGCTTCCTCTTGTTCCATGACCTGAACACCTGCATCCTGAATGGAAAAGAGCCAGCTTTATTTGAATGATAATTTCGTCAGAAACAGGAGTCATATCAGCATAACTTGAAATGTTGATTACGTACGTGAATAATTGACTTTTCTCCCCTAGTTTCCAGGCATTAAAACTGACATAAGTGAATAGAACAAAATGAACTTGTTTGAAATACAGGATGTTCTCCAAAAAGTGATGTTAGAAATAAAACAGAACATGGGAGATATATTAGTTTCACAAAACAGCAAGTATTTCTTCTAGAGAAATTATTTTAATAAACAACATATCTGATAATTATGGTTTTGGATGAATGAAGGAAACAAAGCATAAAATAACAAGATATTAGTTGTCTTCACTTTTATGTTAAAATTGAAGTATATTACTGGGGATCTTTCACCAAAAGCTGAAGTCAGTATACATTTCCACTAGCTCTGTGTGTGAAATGTTGTAGTAGGTGCCTACCTAATGAATGACCAAGTTAGAACTGTTATTTGTTAACAGCTCTCTGCTAAAGATTCAGTAATTTTATACTAACAGCATCCAGATAGGAGTTGTATTTATTAGATAGCTCTTTTATATTATTATAAAAAAAAACATAATTTTTGCTTTAGCCAAGTCACTATGATTTTGGTTGTCATAGAGAGACTTTGCTGAATTGAAAGAAAATATCTATAAAAAATTTTGCAAACCTAAAAAGGTGATAACAAAAAAAAAAAAATTAATGTCTTGACAGAAATATTTTCAAAGAATAAATCTTGTAAATATGTAACAAATAAATGAATGGAGTTGTGCTAATTTTCACAATAATTGGCCTTCCAATGTAAAAGATGTACACTACAGTGGGGGAAATAAGTATTTGATACACTGTCGATTTTGCAAGTTTTCCCATCTACAAAGAATGGAGAGGTCTGTAATTTTTATCGTAGGTACATGTCGACTCTGTGAGACAGAATCTAAAAAGAAAAAACAGAAAATCACATTGTATGATTTTTAAATAATTAAATTGCATTTTATTGCATGAAATAAGTATTTGATTACTTAGCAACCAGCAAGAATTCTGTCTCTCACAAACCTGTTAGTTTTTCTTTAAGAAGGAAGCCTACTCTGCACTCATTACCTGTATTATTTGCTCTTTTTTGAACTTGTTAACTGTATAAAAGACACCTGTCCACATAATTAATCACACTCCAACCTCTCCAACATGAACAAGACAAAAGAGCTGTCTAAGGACAGCAGGGACAAAATTGTAGACCTGCACAAGGCTGGGATGGGCTACAGGACAATAGGCAAGCAGCTTCGTGAGAAGGCCACAACTGTTGGCACAATTATTGGAAAATGGAAGAAACACAAGATAACTGTCAATCTTCCTTGGTCTGGGGTACCATGCAAGATCTCGTCTCATGGGGTAAGGATGATTCTAAGAAAGGTCAAGAATAAGCTCAGAACAACAAGGGAGGACCTGGTCAATGACCTGAAGAGAGCAGGGACCACAGTCTTAAACATTACCGTTAGTAACACACTATGTCATCATGAATTAAAATCCTGCAGGGCATGCCAGCACATGTCTAGGCCTGTTTGAAGTTCACCAATGACCATCTGGATGATCCAGAGGAGGCATGGGAGAAGGTCATGTGGTCAGATGATACCTAAATAGAACTTTTTGGTATCAACTCCACTCGCCGTATTTTGAGGAAGAAGGATGAATACGATGCCAAGAACACCATCCCAACCGTGAATCGTGGTGGGTGAAACATCATACTTTGGGGGTGCATTTCTGTAAAGGGGACAGGACGACTGCACCGTATTAAAGGGATGATGGGTGGGGTCATGTGATTTTGGCCAACAACCTTCTTCCCTCAGTAAGAGCATTGAAGATGGGTCGCAGCTGGGTCTTCAAGTATGACAATGACCCAAAACACACAGCCAGGGCAACTAAGGATTGGCTACATAAGAAGCATTTCAAAGTCCTGGAGTGGCCTTACAAGTCTCCAGGGCTGAACCCAATAGAAAATCTTTGGAACTCAATGTTTCCCAGCGATATCTCCGAAACCTGAAAGATCTGGAGAAGATCTGTATGGAGGAGTGGGCCAAAATCCCTGTTGCAGTGAGTGCAAACTTGGTTAAGAACTACAGGAAATGTCAAACCTCTGTAATTGCAAGTAAAGGTTTCTGTACCAAATATTAAGTTCTGTTTTTCTATTGTATCAAATGCTTATTTCATGCAATAAAATGCAAATTAGTTATGTAAAAATCATACAATGTGATTTTCTGGATTTTTTTTAAGATTCTGTCTCTCACAGTTGAAGTGTACCTACAATAAAAATTACAGCCCTCTTCATTCTTTGAAGCTGGGAAAACTTGCAAAATTGGCAGTGTATCAAATACTTATTTTCCATACTGTATCTAATGAAAGCACTAATAACTGCCTAAGTGTGGAGTGTAGAAACTATTTGACACTATATAGAGCTGCTAAAGGAGAGGGGCAATAATAATAAGAAGTTGCAGATTTTCCACAATCTCCAAAAGAAGTCTCTATTCCCGTGTAGATCCAGAATTTCCTTAGATTTTGATAGTCCATAATCTTCGGGTATAGAATTTGATAGTGTCCAGAGTATACAGTCCTGCATTGTTCACCATACTCAATCTTGCAGTGTCCTAATTTCCAACTTTAACCATGCTAGAACCTCTGTCCAAAGCAAAAGTGGCTAAAAAATCAGAAGAATATTGTATGTGTTTTAGAGGTAATGTCCTCCTTCCTCTGCTCCTGCATACTTGGCAATTTTATATCTGTAAGTAGAGACTTCTCAGGACCAATTATTGTCCAATCTTCAAGAAATTGATCCTTATAGTGAACTCAATAAGCATGTCACTGTTTAGCAGAGGTTTGTTCTTTCCAGCAGAGCTCTGTTTTTTGGATCTCCTGAGTTCACGTTAGCAAGCGACATCACTCACACCAAAGCGGCAGTTTTTTATCTCATGTCTGAGGAATTGTTAAGGGATGGGGCGATACAGACTTTTGCTTCATACAGAGGTCCCAGACTGATTACCATAGGAAATCCGGAAAGTAATGAGGGACTGCATATTCTGGAAACTTTGAAACTCTATACCCCAAAGATTATGACATGGAGACCTCTTTGCATGCAGGTACTAGTTGGATATTGCAGAACAACTACTATTTCTTACTAATACTGCCACTGTTCTTTAGCGGCTCCACATAGTGTCAGATAGTTCCTACACTTCACATTTACAGAGTTATTAGTATTTTGATTAGATGGTGTACATTCTATACATTAGAAGACCAATCATTGCAAAAATTCATTTATTCGTTGCTCTCCTACTTTTCATGCACATTGGGAGATACTGCAGGGTTGTTTTGCTGCTTTTTTTCTAAATAAAGTGGAAGCCCTAGTGAATTGAAAATTTTGTAAATAAATCACAAAAAGTGTGAACAGATCCCTCCAAATATATATGAAAAAATACCACAACTAAGTGGAGCGAAAAATTGCATTATATTATATCACATTTTAGTGAAGTATATTACAAACAGAATAAAAACATTGCATTCAGATTGAATATAAATAGCAGCCGTGACTCATAAATAGTTATGAGTAAGAAAATGTCAATGTAAGTAAGGGGGCACTATAATAAATAAATCAATAGCATGGCCATAGAATGTAAACAGAAAAGTTGTGGACAAAATGGAAGTTGTCACATAGAACACACAGATCCCTCTGCAGCCCCCAATTTGTCCGTGGAGGCACCTTCGCTGCATCCAATCACCAAGACAATAAGACAATTGAGTGATAAGTGATGGACGAGGCTGCGACTGTTTCCACTGCTAGGTCAATTATTGGGGAACTCACAGTGAGCGTATGGTACATACGCCTCTGATTCCAACGCATGGAATATATATATACCCCAGTATGGTCACAGTCAACTCTACAATAACTAAAAAAATATACAAAGATGTTACAAAATGGGAACAAACCAATACAGTATATGCAATTACATAAAATAACTTGATGTTGCAGGAATGGCTCTTAACTTTATAGAGGAAAACTCCGATAAGAAAAATGGAATACTCTCACAATGAACTATGTCTTCCCGAAATGAACAATGGCAGAAAATTGGAAAAGTCTGATTTTTATTAGCTCATGGTTATGCCCTCATAACTCCCCTTGGTGAGCTGATATGGGGGCTGGTAGTGGGATGTGCTACGTCTGTTAGAATATTATGAGATCCTTAACTTTCAGGATATCTTCTCCCCTGGAGGTTGCAGGCAGTAGATATTGTTGTCATGTTTCCTATAGCTATTTTAACTTTCTGTAGAAACGAAACATGTTATGGATAGCATCATCCATCAGACAAATATTAAGTTTGAGGGTTTAGAATGGTCTTTTGGTGATGTAAATGAATGCATTATGTTTGTCCCTTTGCTACGATGCTGAAAATATATTTCACATAAATATCGGATTGATGCAAACCCCAATATTCATCACTGATTACTGGCTCCAAATTGTCTCAGACAAGCCCTTTAAACAGAGGAAGTTCTTGCCTTGGAAGTGCTTTGGAAGTGCACTTTTCAGCCTCTGGATAAATGAATTCCAGCCTTGGTGGCTGGTTCTCAGAGCCAAGCTCATGTTGTAATTGCCTGACAACTGCAGGCAGTCCTACTTCAATGGAGGTTGAAGTGTCTACTATTTCTCACTTCCCCAGTTGTTTAATCCCATATGTTCAATGTGAGGGTGATATGTCCCCTCTCATGAGATGTCTTTATGGATTTTACAATTTTTCTCTATGACAGAAGAAGTGCAAAAAACAAGCAAAACCCCCTTGTATAGGTATTAAATGCCTTCCACATATGACATCAATGAAATAAAAAAAACAACTGACCCGTAATAATACTGCATGTATAAATGCTGCATGCTACTTTTAAATGTCTTGGCAGAATGCTTGTTAAAGAATAAATCATGGCTTATGTGGAAATTATTTTTATTCCTAAAGTGTTTACTGCTTTCTCCAAAAGCAACTTTCACTGGTAGTTCAGAGGTACAGCTAATTAATAAGTGGCAACATTCACTGTATTTGTGTGATTGGCATGTAATTTTAAAAGGCTAGATTACTCTAATAGTACTCATTAAAGTTTATGTCACCTTTTTACCCATATTACCATCATATCATAGTGTTTGTGTTATGAAATGCCAAGTTTTAATATCATATTATCACAATACACAAAGGTAAAAGTGGATCTGTCATCTGATTTCACAATACAAACAGGTCTCACTCTGACAAGGCTCTCATACTGTTATACTTAACATTTTATGAGTATAGCTACAAATATGTGAAATCAGTCTCCAGCCACCCAGCCTAGCTCACAGCTGCATCTTGTTCTGAGCAATGTGAGATCTCAGCTGCAAGAATGACATAAATGAACTGTCAATCAGACAAGTTGTGCCGAAATTAAGTTAAACTTTAAAGGGAATCTGTCACCAGGGTTTACTACCCCATCTGAGAGTAGCATGATGTAGGGGCAGAAACCTTGATTTCAGCGATGTATCACTTAATCTGCTACTGATAATCTCCTGCTGTTAAAACAATGATATTATCGAAACTACAGCCGAGTGAGTGACACAATGCTGGAATCAATGTCTCTGTCTCTATGTCTCTACATAGTGCTGCTCGCAGATGCAGTGGAAAAACGTTAATGACAGATACCCTTTAAAAATGAATAATACAGCCATTCTGAAATGATCTTAGAAATTAATTACACCAACCTCACGAGGTTTAAAAGATTTACTTAATAATGTACAGTACAGACCAAAAGTTTGGACATACTTTCTCATTTAAAGATTTTTCTGTATTTTCCTGACTATGAAAATTGTACATTCACACTGAAGGCATCAAAACTATGAATTAACACATGTGGAATTATATTCTTAACAAAAAAAGTGTGAAACAACTGAAAATATGTCTTATATTCTTGATTCTTCAAAGCCACCTTTTGCTTTGATGACTGCTTTGCACACTCTTGGCATTCTCTTGATGAGCTTCAAGCGGTAGCCACCGGAAATGGTATTCACTTCACAGGTGTGCCCTGTCAGGTTTAATAAGTGGGATTTCTTGCCTTATAAATGGGGTTGGGACCATCAGTTGTGTTGTGCAGAAGTCTGGTGGATACACAGCTGATAGTCCTACTGAATAGACTGTTAGAATTTGTATTATGGCAAGAAAAAAGCAGCTAAGTAAAGAAAAACAAGTGGCCATCATTACTTTAAGAAATGAAGGTCAGTCAGTCCGAAAAATTGGGCAAACTTTGAATGTGTCCCCAAGTGCAGTTGCAAAAACCATCAAGCGCTTCAAAGAAACTGGCTCACATAAGGACCGCCCTAGGAAAGGAAGACCAAGAGTCACCTCTGCTTCTGAGGATAAGTTTATCTGAGTCACCAGCCTCAGAAATCGCAGGTTAACAGCAGCTCAGATTAGAGACCAGGTCAATGCCACACAGAGTTCTAGCAGCAGACACATCTCTACAACAACTGTTAAGAGGAGATTTTGTGCAGTAGGCCTTCATGGTAAAATATCTGCTAGGAAACCACTGTTAAGTACAGGCAACAAGCAGAAGAGACTTGTTTGGGCTAAAGAACACAAGGAATGGACATTAGACCAGTGGAATTCTGAGCTTTGGTCTAATGAGTCCAAATTTGAGATCGTTGGTTCCAACCACCGTGTCTTTGTGTGATGCAGAAAAGGTGAACGGATGGACTCTACATGCCTGGTTCCCACCGTGAAGCATGGAGGAGGAGGTGTGATGGTGGTGGGGTACTGTGCTGGTTACACTGTTGGGGATTTTATTCAAAACTGAAGGTATACTGAAACAGCATGGCTCTCACAGTATCTTGCAACGGCATGCTATACAATCCAGTTTGCGTTTAGTTGGACCATCATTTATTTTTCAACAGGACAATGACCCCAAACATACCTCCAGGCTGTCTAAGGGCTATTTGACCAAGAAAGAGAGTGATGGAGTGCTACGCCAGATGACCTAGCTTCCACAGTCACCATACCTGAACCCAATCGAGATGGTTTGGGGTGGGCTGGACCACAGGGTGAAGGCAAAAGGGTCAACAAGTGCTAAGCATCTCTGGGAACTCCTTCAAGATTGTTGGAAGACCATTTCTGGTGGCTACCTCTTGAAGCTCATCAAGAGAATGCCAAGAGTGTGCAAAGCAGTCATCAAAGCAAAAGGTGGCTACTTTGAAGAACCTAGAATATAAGACATATTTTCAGTTGTTTTACACTTTTTTTGTAAAGTATATAATTCCACATGTGTTAATTCATAGTTTTGATGCCTTCAGTGTGAATGTACAATTTTCATAGTCATGAAAATACAGAAAAATCTTTAAATGAGAAGGTGTGTCCAAACTTTTGGTCTGTACTGTATGTACTTTGTAAAATCTGATAGCAGATCCGCTTTAAATGTTCACCGTGAAATAAATTTGCCTTGAATTTTCTCCAAAATTATATTTTTCTGAATTTGAATATTTTGTAATTTGTGAATTCAGCAAAATGTTGACCAGCTGTCTGCCATTTATCTACATGGTAGAGGGCTGGAAAAGGGTAAAACCAACAGTTTTTTGTTACAGAATACCTCCCCCCTTTGTGTAAAATCCCTTTTGATCTTCTTTTCGATGCGCCGGAGCTTCCAGCACAGAGTAAGCCTCTGATGTGACGGCAGACTTCATGGGGCATATGATGTCGCAATGTGTGTCTCCTGAGGTGCTGACTAGGCCTAAAATCTGGTGCATAGTGAAAAAGGCTGAAGAGGATGTCTTCACCATAAAATCAAGTGAAGTGTAAAGAAGGATGAAGAGACAGTCACAAAAAGGGGGGAGGAAAAATAGGAGGCTGTATGGTGGGCTTCTATGGGAATCAAATTTCCCAGCCGAATTTGTGCAGTTTTCCAAATGTCAGTAGATTCACTAATCTGTTGTTTTAGCAAACTATGCATAAATCATTAGGACAATCAAATGTTAAAGACTTTCTAATATATATTTTAAGAAAAAATATGCCTTTCTCTATTTACTATACAAGCCACTTGTGCTGCATCTTATACTGATTATCTGTTTTCAAAAATTGCATGTAAAATGTGAGATGAGGCTGTCTTTTCACTCACTCAAGGAACAGGTCATATTCTGTCTATGGAGAGGGAGGGGGACAGAAGATGGAGCTGGGGGACACAGCGGTAGACAGACCAGCACAGACGGCATTGCAACATCAGGTAAATATTTTATCTCACCTCAGTACTGGATTCACAGTTACTTCTTTCAGTGCTGCTGTTGTCCTGACAGTCCTCGTCCAAACCTATCTGCTTCTGTGAATCTAAAAAAAACTACACCCTACCACTACTTAGGCACTGTTTGTAGGGTTGCACCATACACTTCTATGATGATGACCTGGTGCCTGGTGGCACCACACTTGTTTATTAATTCTGAGAAGTCCCTATAAAATAAATTACTGTTTCTTTAAGAGTGCCGGTAACTTTAATTTGTAGCAAAGGCATACAGTCAACTTGAACAGCAATATTTATATGATAGTACGCTGTGTCACGCTAATCTATGTTGAACTTTCTTAGGGTTTCTCTGTTGCTCCAAGAACTGTACACAGTCATTGTCTAGGGCAGGAGTCCCCAACCTGTAGCTCGGGAGCCACATGTGGCTTGCGAATCCATGATGTGTGGCTCACAGCTGCCTGCCAGCTTGGCGCATTAGCACCAGGTCTAGCAAACAACTATGAAGAGCAGGTCTTCAGATGGTGAATTTTGTGAGTAGCTCTGCATAAAGGAGCAGATCTGAATGCTTTGGGAGTTTGGAGATAATTTAAGTATGGTAAACTGGATGATGTAAATGTCAGAGGAAGTGCTTAAAGCTGAATACAACAGTGTGGTGGGGGTGATTCATACGAGAATACTGAATGGAGGTATTTTGGGAACCTCTGGATCTTGGTATACTGCCTCAGTGTGACTTTTGTGGAAAAGCTTTGGCTGTCATTTAATATTGAGAGAGTAGGTTTCATTAATCCTTTCGGCAAACATGCTTGGGTGCTCGCCGAGTATTTTGGTGTGCTCGGCATTTCTTTTAATGTCGCCCCGTCTGCAGAGTGACACATGCAGAGATTGACTGACAAAATTGCTTGCTGAAAGGGTTAATGAAACCTACCCACTCAACACTACTGTCATTACATCAGTAATGGGGGCTCTGTGTCGCTACTGTGATGAGTCAGGAGCTGGATGTGTCTCAGAACTCTCTTTTAGACCTAAATAAGGCTCGCAACCCTCTTTCAAAGCTGAATGTGGCTCTCCAAGTCAGAAAGGTTGGGGACTACTGGTCTAGGGTGTAACTATCACTCAGACTTATCATCTTCTGTGGTTTTCTTGCTCTCATAAATGATTCCTCTGAGGACTTGCTGTTCCATCACCTGTTTCTCTCATTGTTCTCACATGGTGGAAAATTAAGCTTCACTCCTCCTTTGACTTGAGTCACTCTTTCTGCCTCTTTCTCAGACCATAGCGTGTTTCTAAGTGGCACAGATCTGTCTGGACTATTGCAGGTCTCCATGCCTCTTACCTGCTTGCTAAGCACTATTAACCAGAAGCCAAAAATTCTACCTGTTACAGTACAGACCAAAAGTTTGGACACACCTTCTCATTTAAAGATTTTTCTGTATTTTCATGACTATGAAAATTGTACATTCACACTGAAGGCATCAAAACTATGAATTAACACATGTGGAATATATACTTAACAAAAAAGTGTGAAACAACTGAAAATATGTTTTATATTCTAGGTTCTTCAAAGTAGCCACATTATGCTTTGATGACTGCTTTGCACACTCTTGGCATTCTCTTGAGGAGCTTCAAGAGGTAGTCACCGGAAATGGTTTTCACTTCACAGGTGTGCCCTGTCAGGTTTAATAAATGGGATTTCTTGCCTTATAAATTGGGGTGGGACCATCAGTTGTGTTGTGCAGAAGTCAGGTGGATACACAGCTGATAGTCCTACTGAATAGACTGTTAGAATTTGTATTACGGCAAGAAAAAAGCAGCTAAGTAAAGAAAAACGAGTGGCCATCATTACTTTAAGAAATGAAGGTCAGTCAGTGCGAAAAATTGGGAAAACTTTGAAAGTGTCCCCAAGTGCAGTTGCAAAAACCATCAAGCGCTACAAAGAAACTGGCTCACATGAGGACCGCCCCAGGAAAGGAAGACCAAGAGTCACCTCTGCTTCTGAGGATAAGTTTATCCAAGTCACCAGCCTCAGAAATCGCAGGTTAACAGCAGCTCAGATTAGAGACCAGGTCAATGCCACACAGAGTTCTAGCAGCAGACACATCTCTTCAACAACTGTTAAGAGGAGACTTTGTGCAGAAGGCCTTAATGATAAAATAGCTGCTAGGAAACCACTGCTAAGCACAGGCCACAAGCAGAAGAGACTTGTTTGGGCTAAAGAACACAAGGAATGGACATTAGACCAGTGGAAATCTGTGCTTTGGTCTGATGAGTCCAAATTTGAGATCTTTGGTTCCAACCACCGTGTCTTTGTGCGATGCAGAAAAGGTGAACGGATGGACTCTACATGCCTGGTTCCCACCGTGAAGCATGGAGGAGGAGGTGTGATAGTGTGGGGGTGCTTTGCTGGTAACACTGTTGGGGATTTTTTCAAAATTGAAGGCATACTGAACCAGCATGGCTACCACAGCATCTTGCAGCGGTATGCTATTCCATCCGGTTTGCGTTTAGTTGGTCCATAATTTATTTTTCAACAGGACAATGACCCCAAACACACCTCCAGGCTGTGTAAGGGCTATTTGACCAAGTAGGAGAGTGATAGGGTGCTATGCCAGATGACCTGGCCTCCACAGTCACCAGACCTGAACCCAATCGAGATGGTTTGGGGTGAGCTGGACCACAGAGTGAAGGCAAAAGAGTCAACAAGTGCTAAGCATCTCTGGGAACTCCTTCAAGATTGTTGGAAGACCATTTCCGGTGACTACCTCTTGAAGCTCATCAAGAGAATGCCAAGAGTGTGCAAAGCAGTCATCAAAGCAAAAGGTGGCTATTTTGAAGAACCTAGAATATAAGACATATTTTCAGTTGTTTCACTCTTTTTTGTTAAGTATATAATTCCACATGTGTTAATTCATAGTTTTGGTGCCTTCAGTGTGAATGTACAATTTTCATAGTTATGAAAATACGGAAAAATCTTTAAATGAGAAGGTGTGTCCAAACTTTTGGTCTGTACTGTATATATATGCACCTATGAAATGTCTATCCTTTAAACGTGGGCCAGCATTTTTTCGATCTTGGCTTTTTCCTTTTCATTAGCTATTTGGTTTTCTACTGGTATGTTTGCCAACCTGACATCATTTTTACCTTGTCTTTTAACACCTTTTTAAGTCTGTTTTGCTTTTTATTGAGCCCACAGCCTTCAATGTTTTATGCTTGTTTTCTCTCTATATGTACTGTATCCTACTAATATTATAAATGCGAAAGTTTGTGAGTATGTATGTTTGTTACTCTTTCACGAAAAAACTACTGGATGGATTTGCATGAAACTTTACAGTAATATAGATTATACATCGGAATAACATATAGGCTACAATTTGTAATGATTTTATGTAATTTTGGTCGTAATATAACGATACATGTCAATTAAGTCGGAAAAAAATCTGGCCTCTGAGAGCTCGCTTATATACACACATACACAGGTGATATTTAAATGGTTGATTTACAGCAGTCAGAAGAGATTGATAATACAATAATTTGCCCATAGTGGATCATTGTATAGTGAGGTCACAGTTGCCGCCTGTCCACAGTCAGAATACAGGGGTGATCATATACCGTGGCCAGGTACAAGTGTGGCACAGGGGGTTCACACATGACCCCCCGGGACTGACATTTCCTAGAAACTTTGGCAGCTGTCTGTCATGAGCTCACCCTGATACATTACACTCTGGAAACAGCTGAAGGGAGAAGGATAATTTATGACATTTTCTCAGACTTAAAAAATAACAAAACACAGAAAACAGCCCATATGTCAGGAACAGGTTACTAGGGAACTACACGTCCCAGCACGGCCTGCCCGCGCCCACAGCCCGGGGGGAGTGTGAGGCTTCCTCCTGCAGGTTGCCCGGGGGCTCCGGGCTGTCATTGTCCTCACACAGGGGGTCCCCGCCGCCATTGTCCCTCCACATAACACCGTATAATAAAACATGCGCTTACCTGTGCCAGCTGCTGCAGCCGGGAAAGTTCCGAGCACCTCACCTGGGCGGAGGGGAAGTGACTCACACACGGGGAGGGGCAGTAAACTGAGCGCGGCTCCATGGAGGATGCACACACTGCAGCCTGACAGCACCGGCAGCAGCGCTACACAAATGGCGTCCTCCCCTCCTGTGTGCAGCACAGCCCTGTGTGTGTGCAGCGCAGCATGTCACCCACAGCACCAGCAGGCTGCTCTCAGCTCCCACAGAGCACAGGGAATGGTTGCTATAGGTAACCGCGCCACAGCTGGTCCTCATAGACCAGTCATATACAACTGATATCGTCTGTACAGCGATCGTAATATGACTAATTAGATTGTTTTAGTATTTTGTTTGAACTTTACTAAGTACCTATTTTGTAATTAGTACTTATAAAAATGCTGCAAAAGCGTAAGTCTAACATTTCGCAAAGCTCTAATAAAGCCAGAGCTATGAAAATAATTAGACGTGATGAGACGTCTCAACAAGCCGAGCAACAAAGGCTTGAGCAGGCAGTGCGTTGTGCGGCACATAGAGCTGCAGAGACTCCAGAACAATCCCAAGCCCAACGTGAACGGAATGCGGAGTTTTTGGCATCTTAACGGGCTGCTGAAACTCAAGAACAGTCCCAAGCCTGACGTGAACAGCATGCGGAGTATCTGGCGTCTCAACTGGCTGCTGAAACTCCAGAACAGTCCCAAGCTCGACGTCAGCAGCAAGCGACTTACATGGCATCCCAAAGAGCCACTGAAACTTATGAAATGGCCGAATCTCGCAGACGCACTGTTGCTGAAAGGGCAGCACAGCGACATCAAACATTTACAAGAAATACATGGATATTGTTTAATAAAGCTGCATTTGAGTATGACGAGACTCTTGATTATGAAACTCACAAGCTTATAAAAATAGAAGCAATGACCATAGATTGCAAATATTGCGGAGCTCTTAAGTGGAAAGAGGAAGCAGCAGGTATGTGTTGTTTGGCCGGGAAAGTAGCTCTTCCTTATATAGACGAGCCAGTTCAACCTTTAAAAGAGCTTTTCTCTAATGAAACTGATGAATCTCTCCTTTTTCTAAATAATATAAGAAAATACAACATGTGCTTTCATATGACGTCTTTTGGAGCAGATCAAATTGTCTCAATGCCAGGGTTTTGCCCGACTTTTACAATACAAGGACAAGTATACCACCGTATCGGTTCTTTAATTCCTACGTCCATTTCGCAACCACAATTTTTAAAAGTTTATTTCATAGGTGACGAAGAAGAACAAATCAACAGGCGTACTGAGTTCGTGCAAAGCGTAGATAGAAACTTAGTTAAAAAATTGCAACGAGTACTTCACGACCACAACATTTTGGTGCATGAATTTAAAACGGCTAGAGACAGAATGATCAATGACGATCATTTCAAAGCAGTGATTCACCCAGACCGTGTACCACGTGGTCAACATGAGAGACGATTCAATGCCCCTACTACTAATGAATTAGCTGCTGTAATAGTTAGTAGCGAACAAACTATGTCTCGGGACATCGTTGTGCAGCCGCGCGATGGCATGCTCACTAGGGTTCCCGATACACATAGATTCTATGACGCTCTCGAGTACCCAATAATTTTTTGGAAAGGACAAGAGGGGTACAGCATTGATATTCCTCAGATAAATCCAATTACCAAACAAGCAATGCCAAGCAAAAAGGTGTCCTGCAAAGATTTTTAAGCCTTTCACTTCATGGTCCGTCACAGTGATTTTAATTTGATGCTTAAGTGTAGGCTCCTACTTCATCAGTTTCTGGTCGACATGTATGTAAAGATGGAAAGTGAGCGCTTAAGGTTCATTTCTTTAAATCAAAAAAAACTGCGCACAGAAAATTATATTCACTTGCAAGATGCAATAAGAAATTATCCGGATTTGGATCCAAATAACTTAGGTCAGATGGTGATTCTCCCGTCATCATTTGTAAATAGCCCGAGATACCTACACGAATACACACAAGATGCATTCACATACGTACGTAATTATGGGAGGTCTGATTTATTTATTACAATGACTTGCAACCCCGCTTGGCCAGAAATCACCAAAGAGCTTATGGCTGGTCAAAATTCAACGGACAGACATGACTTACAGCTCGAGTATTTAGAATAAAAGTACAGAAGTTGGTAGCTCTACTTACAAAATGTAACATATTTGGTGATATGCAATGCTTCATGTACTCGATCGAGTGGCAAAAGCGAGGTTTGCCTCATGTGCACTTACTGCTGTGGTTAAAGGAAAAATTGCATCCGAACCAAATTGACGAAATCATATGTGCTGAGATACCAAACCCAGAAACCGATCAAAAGCTCTATGATACAGTGACAAAGAATATGATTCTCGGGCCATGTGGTACATTTAATTCTTCATCGCCATGCATGAAGGAAGGAAAATGTACCAAAAAATATCCGAGGAAGCTTTTAAAAGATACTCAAGCCAATGACAAAGGTTATCCTTTGTACAGGCGCAGAGCACCAGAGAATGGTGGACGCACGACGATTATAAAAACCCGTAGAGGAACACAGGAAATATTGGTGGACAATAGCTGGGTTGTCCCATATTCTCCACTCTTATCAAAAAAATTTAATTCTCATTTAAATGTAGAGTTCTGTAATACGGTACAGGCGATAAAATATATTTGTAAATATATTAATAAGGGTTGCGACCAGGCTATTTTTAACATCCGCCAGCAAGGGAATGTTAAATTGACCCAAGAGATGAGGTGCAGACCTTTAGAACCGGCCGATATGTTAGTAGTAACGAAGCAGCGTGGCGGATATTAGGTCTGCCTCTGCACGAGAGACACCCAACCGTCACTCATCTCGCGATTCATTTACCCAATGGCGAGAGGGTTTACTTTACGGAAAATAATTTTAGAGAGAGATTAGAAGCACCACCTAAAACTACACTAACTGCATTTTTCCTGTTGTGCCAAAGTGATACGTTTGCAAAAACATTTCTTTACATTGACGTGCCTCGCTACTATACTTGGAATGTGGCACGGAAGCAATGGAAACGTCGATTAGAGATGAGCGTTGTTCTACTCGAACTGTTCGCCAATCTCAAATTCGAGCTGTTTTGGGCGGTGTTCGAGCCGGTCGGCGAACACGAACAATTTGAGAAAAATTCGGCTGTTCGAGGTTATGTTCGATAACTGTTCGTGCACTGTTCGTGCACCAAAATCATAACTGGATTTTTTCTCAGTAATGATGAAAATTAATGTTAATACGCAGTTTGAGTGTACAGCGGGGCGGGGGGAGGGGCAGGGGATGGATCTCTGCAGGAACAATGAAGATCTCCATTTTTTTTTCTCTTTCCCGCATTTGCAGTGGGGAGGTGCAATCTGTCAGCCTATCAGCAGCGCACACACGGAGCGAAGGGCTTTTTTTCACACAAGCAAGGGCATGTGTGATTGGCAGTGTATGTCACATGTCCTTGCCCTATAAGACCATGCCATTTTCCCCGTCGCCACCATTTTCTCACTGCTGCAGCTGCGTGTTAGATGGCACCGCTGTTGCTGTGTGCGCTATATCTTGTTAATTTCAAGCCAATTTTCGCACAAATATACAGATAGCTTGGGAGTAGGGAATAGTTGTGATTGCAGTCCTTTTAAGGACTAGGTTACAGCTTTTCCTACGACTTTTATCAGGCAGGTCTGTGCTCTTAAATAGATAGATTGTGGGAGTAAAGACTAATTGTAATTGGAGTCCTTTTCAGGACTAGGTTACATCAGTTCCTATCAGTTTTTGCCAGGCAGGTCTGTGCCAGTGCTGTGCAAGTTTTTTTTCACAGCATTTGGCTGAATCTAGCAAAGCTAATCCTTTTTGGCCTATTGCAGAGTGTGTTAGTCAGTGGAGTAGTGTTGCAAGGTATACCACCTGTGTATAGAATACCAATTTTTTTACTGCACCTAGTGAAGTAAAATCTTTTGGGCATAGCATCATTCTATTAGTCCATCTATACTGACCTCCATCAGGTTGCAAACTGAATATAATTTTTTTCTGCATCTAGCTCGGAAAAAATATTTGGGCTTCTAGCAGTGTGTGGGACTTGGTCTATTAGTCCATCTATACTGACCTCCATCAGGTTGCAAATTAAAAATAATTTTTTTCTTCATTTAGCTCTGAAAAAATATTTGGGCTTCTAGCAGTGTGTGGGACTTGTTCTATTAGTCCTTCTATACTGACCTCCAGCAGGTTGCAAATTGAATATAATTTTTTTCTGCATCTAGCTCTGAAAAAATATTTGGGCTTCTAGCGGTGTGTGGGACTTGGTCTATTAGTCCATCTATACTGACCTCCATCAGGTTGCAAATTAAAAATATTTTTTTTCTGCATCTAGCTCTGAAAAAATATTTGGGCTTCTAGCAGTGTGTGGGACTTGGTCTATTAGTCCATCTATACTGACCTCCATCAGGTTGCAAATTAAAAATAATTTTTTTCTTCATTTATCTCTGAAAAAATATTTGGGCTTCTAGCAGCGTGTGGGACTTGTTCTATTAGTCCATCTATACTGACCTCCATCAGGTTGCAAATTAAAAATAATTTTTTTCTGCATCTAGCTCTGAAAAAATATTTGGGCTTCTAGCAGTGTGTGGGACTTGGTCTATTAGTCCATCTATACTGACCTCCATCAGGTTGCAAATTAAAAATAATTTTTTTCTGCATCTAGCTCTGAAAAAATATTTGGGCTTCTAGCAGTGTGTGGGACTTGGTCTATTAGTCCATCTATACTGACCTCCATCAGGTTGCAAATTGAATAAAAAAAATTTCTGCATCTAGCTCTGAAAAAATATTTGGGCTTCTAGCGGTGTGTGGGACTTGGTCTATTAGTCCATCTATACTGACCTCCATCAGGTTGCAAATTAAAAATAATTTTTTTCTGCATCTAGCTCTGAAAAAATATTTGGGCTTCTAGCGGTGTGTGGGACTTGGTCTATTAGTCCATCTATACTGACCTCCATCAGGTTGCAAATTAAAAATAATTTTTTTCTGCATCTAACCCAGCCAATAGTTTTGGCCTAATACCACAGTTTGGCCACTCAGCTCTGCTCGGTTACCATCCATTGTTTTTTTGTGCAAACAACTCCAGAGTTGTGAATTAGTTAACCACCAAAATGAGTGGAAAAAGGCCTGCTGCTGGTGGAAAGGGGAATAGGCGTGTTGGGAAGGGGAAAAAAGGTTGTGTCCGTGGGGTAGGTGCAGAAGAAAGACCATCTTCCAGCCAAACTAAAATGTCTACTTCTTTTAGCGGACAATGTGATAAGATCCCTTTCTTACGGCCACGCCAATCGCTACAAATTCCAGATGAGGCACAAAAACAGCAGGTGCTTCAACGGATATCAAGTGCTCCTTTAAGTGGGCACTCCTCCACATCAACTTCAACATCACAAATACTCCAGTCCTCAAAGGTGTCACCCAAATCGCACTTGCTTCCTCACAGCTCCCAAATCTCCAGCTGCCCGTCTGAGTATGAGGTAGAACAGATGGTTGAGTCTGCAGAGCTGTTTACTCATACTATAGCCTGGGAATCAGAGGTCGACTCCAGCGCTTCTGTGAATCCAGACGAGGAAATGATCTGCACTGATGCCCAGAATCTTTATGAGTCGGATCCAGGACCAGACGCAGAAGGTTCTGACCATAATGTAGACCCTCATTCCCAAACTGTAACTCCTGTTGGTGGAGACAATGAGGAAGACGATGATAAGACTCAAATACCTGATTGGAGCGACAACTTTAGTTTTTTGTCAGGGCAGGAACAGGTTGGCTCTGAGGACGACGGGTGTGATAACGCACAGGGTGATGATGATGAGGTCGGAGATCCCACTTACTGTCAACCCACAGTCAGCCAAGAGATGAGGTCAGCAGAGGAGGTGGAGGAAGATGCTAGTGACGACGAGGTCAGGTTGCGCCTTCCTGGACAGAGACGTAGTACTGGAAGCACGTCAACAACTGCATCCTCAAACACAACTCTGCCTCTCACCACAAGTCGTGGTGGCTCTTCAGGTCGCATGGGTGCTAAGCCTTGCATAGCCTGGGCATTTTTTCAGATCGATAAAGATGACCCAACTCGTGTTATCTGTAACATTTGTCAGCAAAAGCTAAGTAGAGGCCAAAAAATACATAGTTTGAGTACTTCATGCATGAACCGGCACATGGACATGAAGCATAAGTTGCAGTGGGAAGCTCAGTGTGCTACAATGCGGTCTAGCCGGCCGGGCCAACCACCGTCTGCCATATCTTGTGCATCAGCGGCCTCTTCATCCTCTGTGACTGGGGGGACAGCAGTCACACCTGTTTTGGGGCGCAGACCTGCCACCTCTTTACCCGCAACAGCCAGCGTGATTGGCAGGTCATCATTTTCTTTGGAGGTGGTAACACCAGCTGGTCTTGAGCGCTGTCCGACATCGATAGCACCACCTTTGGATCAAGGCAACCTAACATGTCCGCCTGCATCTTCCTCACAGACCGGCAGTTTGCCGGGGACACCCTTATCAACCCCGTGTAAGCACAATAGCCAGCCCTCGGTCCCTCAGATGTGGACAAGTAAAAGACCATTTCCTCCTAGCCATGAGAAAGCTAAGAGGTTGAATTTCACCATCTGCAAGCTCTTGGCTACAGAAATGCTGCCTTTCCGCCTGGTGGACACAGAGGATTTTCGAGACCTTATGTCCGTCGCAGTGCCCCAGTACCAGATGCCCAGTCGGCACTACTTCTCAAAGAAAGGTGTGCCTGCGCTCCACCAGCATGTCGCACACAACATCACCGCTTCTTTGAGAAACTCTGTGTGTGACAGGGTGCATTTCACCACAGACACTTGGACGAGTAGGCATGGACAGGGGCGTTACATGTCGCTGACTGGGCACTGGGTAACTATGGTGACAGCAGGACAAGGGGCTGCTGTACAAGTCTTGCCGTCCCCACGAGTTGTGCGTCAATCCTCTTTATGTCATTTTTCCTCCACTGCTTCTGCCTCCTCAACCTCCTCTCGGTCTTCCACCTGCACCCAAAGCCTGTCTGGTCATGCCACAAGCTTTCTAACTGCGCAGAAGGGATCCTGCACACCTCCTTACTATGCTGGCAGTAGGGCTCAACGTCATCAGGTGGTTTTTACATTGAAATGTCTGGGAAATGTGAGTCACACAGCTGAGGAGTTGTGGTCAGCTCTGGAGAACCAATTTCATGAATGGTTGTCTCCACTGGACCTGAAACCATGGAAGGCCGTGTGCGACAATGCTGCAAACCTGGGTGCGGCCCTTCGCCGGGGCAATGTCACACACGTGCCTTGTATGGCTCACGTGTTGAACCTGGTTGTCCAGCAATTTTTAGCCCACTATCCCAGACTAGATGGCCTTCTGCAGAGGGCACGGTCGCTGTGTGCTCACTTCCGCCGTTCGCATCCCGCAGCTCAGCGACTTACATCTCTACAGAAGTCGTTGGGCCTGCCACTTCACCGGCTAAAATGCGATGTGCCTACCCGGTGGAATTCAACTCTGCACATGTTGCAGCGACTGTGGCAGCACTGACAAGCCCTGGTGCAATACGTTCTGACGTATAGCCTGGGCCAACGAGATTCAGAGGTGGGGCAAATCACGCTGGAGGAGTGGTCTCAGATCAGGGACCTATGCACCCTTCTGCACAGTTTTGAAATGGCGACGAAGATGTTTAGTGCTGACGATGCCATTATCAGCATGACTATTCCGGTGATTTACATGCTGGAGCACATGTTAAACAGAATTCGGAGTCAGGTGGTGGCACAAGAGGAGGTGGAGGAAGTAGAGGAGGAGGAGTTGTATGCGGAAGGGCTAACATCTGCAAGGTCCAGACGGTCGGCAGCACCAAGGCGGCAGGCATGTGAGGGTGGGGGAGATGATTTTACCAGGGCGCATGGTAGCAGCCAAACTAGTGAGGAAGGTGCAGGAGCCCAGGAAGAAGTGGAGGACGAACTGATGGAAGACTCATCAGATGAGGGAGACCTTGATCACATTTCTGTTGTGCGAGGTTGGGGGGAGAGGACAGAGGAAGGAAGCATGATTGCTACCTCGCCACCAACACAACAGGGACTTGGTGCTCCTGGATGCGCAACACACATGAGTGCCTTCTTGCTGCACTACCTGCAACATGACCCTCGAATTGTGAGAATTAGAAATAATCCTGACTACTGGGTTGCCACACTGTTAGATCCCCGGTACAAAAGTAAATTTGCAGAAATTATTCCTGCCATAGAAAGGGATGCACGCATGCAGGAGTATCAGCAGAGACTGTTGCAGAATCTTACATGTGCTTTTCCACAAAATACCAGTGGTGCACGTAGTGAATCTCACAGTTCCAACTTGCCAACCGTGGGACCGTCAAGTGTTCAGCACTCAAACCGTAACAGAACCACAGTATCTGCTGGTAACATCAATTTTGCGGAATCATTTCACCACTTTTTTAGCCCATCCTTTGCAAGGCCACAGGAGACAAGAAGTCTGACACATAGTCAACGCCTAGAGACGATGGTACAGGAGTATCTCCAAGTAAACATTGAAGCCACGACTGTGTCACTGGACCCTTGCTCTTTTTGGGCTTCCAATCTGGATAAATGGCTGGAGCTAGCCACTTACGCCTTGGAGATCTTGTCATGCCCCGCAGCCAGCGTTCTGTCTGAACGTGTGTTCAGCGCTGCTGGTGGTGTGCTGACAGATAAGCGCACGCGGCTCTCCACTGATAATGTAGACAGACTCACGTTCATAAAGATGAACAAATCATGGATCCGAAACGACTTTTCTACCCCTGTGTCATCCTGGGGAGAGTAAAAGCTTGATGATTGGTTAAAATCACCCTACCAACCGTTTTAAGCTTTCAAATTACTAATCATGTTTATCTGTATCTTGACTGGAAAATAATTTGGGCTTTGTAGCAGTGTGCAGCACTGATCCTATTAGGCCATCTATAATAAGCTTCACCAGATTTAAAATTAAAAATAATTTTTAGCTGCATCTAGCCCGGAAAATAATTTTGGGCTCCGAGATGCGCAAGACACATAAGTGCCTTCTTGCTGCACTACCTGCAGCATGACCCTCATATTGTCAGAATTCGAAGTAATCATGACTACTGGGTTGCCACACTCTTAGATCCCCCAAACTTTTCGATCAACCTTTTCATTTTAATAAAGACCAAAAAAATGGTCATTTTTGAAATTATAAGCATTAGCAGGTTGTTAGAAACTGAAATCAAACAGTTTTCAACTCAAAACTTTATTCTAGGTGATGTTACATTTTCACATAGGACCCCTTGTTCGAAAGGAGCTTCTGAACTCTCTCGTCCATTGAATTTGTCAGGTTTTGGATGGTTTCTGCTTCAATTGTTTTGCATGAGGACAGAATACCCTCCCAGAGCTGTTGCTTAGATGTGAACTGCCTCCCGCCATCATAGACACTCCTTTTAATGATGCTCCAAAGGTTCTGAATGGGGTAGAGGTCAGGGGAGCATGGGGGTCACACCATAAGTTTGTCCCCTTTTATGCCCATATCAGCCAGAGATGCAGATGTTTTATGTGCAGCATGAGATGGTGCATTATCATGCAGAAAAATGATCTTGCTGTGAAATACACGGTTCTTCTTCTTGAACCATGGCAGGAAGTGCTGTTTGAGAAAATCCACATACATTATGGAGTTCATCTTTAGCGCCTTCAGGGATCCTAAAGGGGCCGACAATCTCTCTCCCCATGATTCCAGCCCAAAACATTACTCCACCTCCTCCTTGTTGGCGCTGTAGCCGTGTTTGCGTGGGGTGTCCATCAACCAGCCATCCTCCACTCCATTCATCTGGACCATCGAGCGCTGCACGGCACTAATCCGTGAACAAAACAGTTTTGAAATCAGTCTTCATGTAATGTTTGGCCCACTGGAGCCGTTTCTGCTTGTGTGAAGTGGATAGAGGAGGTCGACAGGATGGCATATGCACAGCTGCAAACCTCTGTAGGACCCTGCATCTTGTTGTTCGGGGGACGTTGGAGGCACAAGCAGCTTCAAAAACTTGTCTGCTGCTATGACAAGGCTTTTTTGCCGCTGCTGTTTCAACCTGACGTAATTGCCTGTAGGAAAGAGTCCTCAATTTGCCCTTATCAGCACGCACACATGTGTACTGTGAATCAGCTACATACTTCTTGATTGCCAAGACACTTCATCCTGATCATCGCACAATGTTGATTGTAGTCATGCCTTGACCTAAACACTCCACAATTTGTTGCTTCTCAGCAGCCGACACATCCTTTTTCTTTCCCATTTTGGCAGAAAATGTAGGCTGCTTAATAATGTGAGAGAGCCTTCTTAAGTAGTCTTGCCTTTCATTGGACACACCTGCCAAACTAATTAGCACAGGTGTCTGCAATTGCTTACAGTGATATAAAGAGCCCTGACACACATCACCATCAATGAGTTTAACTGACAAACAAACAAATTCTTCCCTTATCACTCCTAAACACTTTTTGCATAATAATTTGGAACGCGGTGTACATGTGCTTTTCCACAAAACACCAGTGGTTCACGTAGTGAATCTTACAGTTCTAACTTGCCAACCGTGGTCTGTATGGAATTGTTCAATAAAGGGCCCAAAATTAAGATAACATAGATGGGAGAGGTCTCTATGAATAGGAATTCCTAAGTATTTGATACCCTGTGAGGGCCAGGCAAAGGGAAAGTTGGACTGGATGGAATCCTATATGGATTTAGGGAGGGAGACATCGAGGGCCTCAGACTACGCTGCATTGATTTTAAAATTTTACCATGTAACAAAGTGATCTATTTCAGCCATAACAGCAGGGATGGATATATGTGATTGAGTGATATATACTAGGACATCATCAGCAAATAGAGAGCACTTGTACTCGGTGCCTCCCACCTCAATCCACCTAATATTGGGGTTATGGCGAATTGATGAGAGCAGGTGCTCCGTCACTAGGATGTATAAGAGAGGGGACAGAGGACATCCCTGCCTTGTCCCATTGGTGATTGTGAAAGGTGATGAAAATGTTCTGACGCACCCCCTGGGCCTTGGGAAACCCGGAGCCGGACCCTTTTTGGTGGATGCTGGTGGTTGTAGTCTTCGTGGCGGCGATCCGGTTCCGTGGCTCAGGGCGGTCAAACCAGTGGCGGAACTATTTATGTGGTTTTGATGTTTAAATGTCCGACTACGCCACCCGTGGATTGCGGTCAGAGTGAACCGCCGCTACAGGGCAGACCGCTAAGGCTGGTGTTGTGGGTGCAGCAGAGCGTAGCATAACTCCCCACGGGAGGAGTATAGCCTCAGGGCAGTGTATGCGGAGGATGGGGGTGATGGTGCAGGGCAGCAGCAGTAACGACACGGAGTCAGTGATGCAGTTCAGGGCCTTTACTCACAGTTCTTATTATCCAGACCACGTCTGCAGGTAACGGCTGCCCACGTCGTACTGTGCTCACCAGGTGAGGGGCTCAGACAACTCCCAGATAACTTTGGAGCGCTTCACAGGACCCCCTTTGTGTGTCCTTTGTCTGGCCTTTCTTACCAACACTTCTGTCCGGCTGCCTCGGGCCTCCTCTTGGTAAACTTGGCGCCAGTTTCCCTGACCCTATGTGGTGCCTTCCTAGCGGGTGGAGCAAGGGGCTGCGCCACATAAAATGTCAGAGCCTCCGGTTTCTAGCTGAGGGTCGTTTCCTGCCTCCACTAGTTCGGGGACCGGTCTCCCCCTTTGGCCTGACCCCTCCACGCAGGTGGATTCGGGCGTGCGGTGGCGACTCGCCCGTCCGCACCCCTGGGATCCCTTCATTCCTCGTTCCTGGAGCCTTCTCCGCTCCTCTTCCTTCCTTCTCCCTCTTGCAGGCCTGAGCCTCTGTTACTAGGCCCGCCTCCGGAGCAGAGCTCATGCAGAGCCCCTGCTCCCTGCCACTTCTGCTCAGACTTCTCTGCACTGAACTAAGATGGTGCCCACCTTTTATACTCCCTTCTCAATGCACCCAGGAACTGCTTCCTCCCTGCTCCTGCACTGCAGGGTTCCCCTTCCTCAGTGTTCCCTCCCCCCACTCCAGCCAGGGACAGGGACTGTCGTGCCCATCTCAGGGGCATATTGGTCGCCCTGCCCCACGGCAATGTGGTGTAATGCATGCAGGTGTCGGGTCCTGATCCACACTCCATCCTTATCTGAGAGTGAGATATCACACCTCTGGGTGAGGTGCAATACGTCTGTAGCAACCGAGCCCTCGGTGCTACAGTTCCATTTATCTTCAGCCTAGGTGACGTATTGTGATACAGGGCCGTGATTTTGGCTATAAAAGGGTCCCCTAGACCCCTACCCCAAGCTTTTTAAGAGAATCATATATGGCGTGCCAGGAGACTCTATGGAATGCTTTCTCAGCATCCAACGAGAGTATCTACTTACAAATTTTTAACTGCATCTAGCCCAGGAAATACTTTGTGCCTAGTAGCAGTGTCTGCTAGTCAGCGGATTATCCCGGCTGTTAAGCAAGCTACACCACCTGTAGTTTGGACACTTAATTTTTTCAAAGGAAATGCTTCGGGACCACGGGATACTTAGTGAAGAGCATCAGGAGGCACCCCAAGGCATAGGGGCTGGGACTGGCACTAGGATGCCTTGCGGTGGACAGCCGAGCTCGATCCTTATAAAAGCTTTTTAACTGCAGCAGCTTTAGTGGACGCTACTGGAGCTGGAATTACGCGGCTGCTGGCATGAGACTTGCCCTCCAATAGATCCTTGTAAATGGATTTAAAGTGTATTCATTCAAATTAGAGGGACAATTTAAATTAAAAAGCTTAGAGCTGCCTCCACCACAGGGGGGCTCTCTCGACCCACCAGCGGACAGGCACCAGTATTGGGAGAGGGGGGCTGGCCGTCAGGGTTCACCGCGGCTCTGGCACAAACCCGGCGACACGGAGGTGGCACGGGCAGGAGCGGACTGGCCATCTCGGCTTCTCACTTTTTGGATTTTAGAAGGGCATGACATGCCTATATCTGTGTCTCCCCCTCCTTTTACTCCTCCACCTCTTTTCTTTTCGCATGACTATATGTACTTGTCACTTTTCCATGTGTTAGTTGTGTCTTCTGAGCAGTTTGTCAGCTTTTGGACACCTTTGAAGGTGTTTTCTATGTGTTTCTATGTGTTTTTGTTTGCCTGCCATTGGTTTTAACGGTGTTCGAAGGTGTTCGACGAACAGTTCGACGAACAGTTCGGCGAACACACGGGTGTTCGACGAACCGAACCGAACTCGAACACTACGGGGGTGGCTCAACACTAACGTCGATTACAAGGAACATCTGTCGATGGCTGGCCAGGTGTGAAAGCAGGAGACGCTCTAGGTTGCATTTACACAGTGCACGTTAACAATTTTGAATGTTATTGCTTGCCTATGCTGCTGAATGTAATAAGGGGTCCAACCAACCTCTCGGATTTAAAAACATTTGAAGGTCAAGAACTTGCAACTTTTCGGCAGGTGTGTGAGAAGATGCGGTTGTTGGAAGATGATAACCACTGGGATACCACCTTAGAAGAGGCCGTGCTATGTCGCTCCCCGGCGCAAATAAGAGAGCTGTTTGCCATATTGATATGCACTCGCGGTTTATCCAATCCTCTACAACTCTGGCACAAGTATAAAACTGCATTATCAGAGGATATCATGCACAGATTTGAAAGAATGGATCACGTTAACGATGATCTCTGTTTCAATGAGGCGTTGGAGCTTATCGAGGACAAAATATTAATAATTTCTGGAAAGAAATTGTCCGATTTTGGTCTAACCTCACCGCGGCGTAGAAGAGAGCTGTCGAACGAGTTGATAAAAGAGCTAAGTTATGATACCAACCAGTTAGACACTCACGTTTGCGAAACTGAGCCACGTTTGCTACCTGATCAAAGAGAGATTTATCACAAAATAGTAGGACGAGTTGAGAATGGTGAAGGCGGACTTTTTTTCCTTGATGCCCCGGATGGTACAGGAAAAACTTTCTTGCTTAATTTACTTTTAGCAAAAATTCGTAGCGGTCATAACGTTGCATTAGCTGTGGCTTCCTCTGGAATTGCTGCAACATTGCTAAGCGGTGGATGGATGGCACATTCAGTCTTTAAATTACCTCTTAATCTGGTAAACGAAGAAACCCCATCGTGTAATATCAGCAAGAGCAGCGCCCGTGGCCTCCTGTTGCAACAGTGCAAACTAATCATGTGGGACGAGTGCACAATGTCACACAAACGCGCCATCGAAGCTCTTGATCGTTGTCTACAAGACTAACACAGTAAACAAACAATAATGGGTGGTGTGGTTGTTTTATTGGCTGGGGACTTTAGGCAAACTTTGCCTGTCATCGAGCGAGGCACTGCAGCAGACGAAATTAACGCATGTCTGAAATCCTCATATTTATGGACCAAAGTTGAAAAGCTGCACCTCACCACCAACATGCGTGTCCAGTTATTCAGTGATCTAGAGATGGGCGCGTACGCTGAGAAACTGCTCGAGATCGGTGAAGGTCGAATCGAAACTGACGAAGAAGATATGGTTCTATTCACTAACCAATTTTGTCATGTTGTGGATTCGTAAGACGCACTTATTGCTCACGTTTTTCCAAATTTGCAACAAAACATCCACGATGAAAATTGGCTATGTGAAAGAACTATACTAGCACCAAGAAATGAAACAGTTGCGAAAATCAATAAAATTATCTTGGACCAAGTAACCAGCGATACAACAACCTACAACTCCATCGACACAGTCATGTCATCTGAAGACTGTACGAGCTACCCCGTGGAGTTTCTTAACTCTTTGGAGCTATCCGGGGTTCCATCTCATAAGCTCGAATTAAAGGTCGGTATACCCGTTTTGTTAATGTGCAACTTGGACCCCCCGAGATTATGTAATGGCACTAGACTGCGAGTCACTGAACTAGGCAGGCACATTGTAAAGGCTACAATTTTAACTGGAGAAGCTAAGGGTGAAAATATTCTTATACCACGCATCCCAATAATACCCAATAACTTACCCTTTAATTTCAAACGTTTGCAGTTCCCACTTAAAGTTGCATTTTCAATGACCATCAATAAATCGCAAGGGCAAACTTTGAAGGTAGCGGGGATACATTTAGGCACGCCCTGTTTTTCCCACGGTCAGCTATACGTAGCTTGCTCACGTGTTTCTAAATCGCAAAATCTGCATATTTTCGCTGAACGAAAGAAATCAAATAACATAGTTTACAGGAGTATATTGCAGTAAAAACACATAGATAAATTACCTGCAGATGTCCATTATTCCAATTACATACTAATTCTTTACTAACACGAACAATATTAAACACAAGTAACTTCAGTCCGTCCTGTTTATTAATCAGTGTTTAGTAATCCGTTTGTGATGAAATTTGATATGGATAATTTCAAGCCTGGGGAAGGACATAGGGCTACTTTTTATAAACACACCATACAGGCGAAGATTATATAAAACTGTAAACCTGATTGACTGACACACCTAGCGGTCAACGCACAGCCGAAACCACTGAACTTAGCATCTTGAAATTTGCAGATAGGTTCTATTATAGCTTAAATGAGCACTAAGAAAGGAATTTTGATAATTCCACCCTCAAGAGTTTCCCTCTTCATATTATAGGGGTTCAAAGATTGTATGGAATCTGTCAGTTTTGAAGTTAGACATCTGAAATTTTGGATATACGAGTAACTAAATAAGATTATTTTTTTTTACTATTAAGATTATTTTTTTTTACTATTAAAATGATCTGTCACGAAACTTAATGTGGCAGACCAAATTCCACGCGAGCAAAGCCGCGGGTAAAAGCTAGTATAGCTATATAGAGAGTATACTGTATATGCTACTTCTATAATATACATAAATATTCAACCATTTTACCCCAATACTTTTTAATGTACCTATTTTTGCATAACTGGTTGTTTAGAAGAGATCCATACAATATTGATGTTGGAATACACATTTCTTCGTCATCATATTCAAAGTAAAGTGCAAACAATGGATAGAGTACAACCGTGTAATCACTCCTGTACAAAATCTGTTATACGGAGAGCTATTCTGTCATTATAATTTATTACAATATTAATCCATAACGTGTTTCTACCAGGTCAGGCCACTGAAGAAAACCTGTGTCTTATAGAAATCAGGCTGAGAAGTACAAATCATGAATCATAAATAGAGGCCTAAGCACACATCAAACAGTTGACCATATGGACTGTGTTATAGAATGGGAATGATCTTACTTATGTAATAAAGTTAGGAAAGTGGTCCTGCCTAACTCTGCATTTAATGTTACTATGGAAAAATGACACTTGAAAGAAAAAAAAGACTAGAAGATTAAAGTGTAGTGACCCCTTCCCTCTCCATGGCCCTTATTATGAGTAGCATGAATATGATCTGAAAATTTTAACCAGCACTTTGTAAGTTTAATAAAGTCACATGGGACCATAATGAAAAATGGGAAACTAAATTATTACTGATAATCAGCTCTCTGTTGGCAAAACATGTTAAGGAGTTGATTTCCGCATTTAAATGGAATGCAAATGTATCAGGATTCTGGGGTGAGTAGAAAATAACCAATTAGAAAATAGTGAAACTATGCTAAAACTATTTTACCCCTGCAAAAGGGTTGAATTTGGAGTCAATTGATAAATTATATTAAATTGTATTAAGTTAGGGATGTATTTGTGAACCTATATCAAAAAATTTGTGATTCGCTTTGCATGAATCTCCTAAAATGGCTGCTGCCATTTTATAAATTGCAGAGGGCTTCAAGATTGAAGATAAGACTCACTTGACCTCAGGCAAAGTTCAGTAGACTTCCCCATAAAGCTTTGCAGTTATTATAGCCTTTATATAAAGCAGAGGCAGGGAATATAGCAACCATTTTGTGCTAAATGTGGATAGTGAAGAGATGTCACAGCTCTCAAGTTTTTGAGATAGACATACTGTAGGAAGCAAAAGCCATAAAACAGTGAATAAATTCTACAGTGTTTGTTATAGCCCAGCAGAGAAGAAGATTATACTATAGCATTGGAAAAATATATCTTTGTACCGTGTTAGTCAGTAGATAGAATAATCTCAAATTTTAATATATTTCTATAGTATAGCATATGTATAGTGTGTGAAGAAAAGACAATATTATAGAAATTCAAGTTATAGGGAGTGCTGACCATTATTAATCACAGTGATTATAGTGTTGTAGCTGCATTTCAAGTACACATATTTTGCCTATTTGCAAAATCAGTAGAGATGAGTGGATCAGGCAAAATTTGAATTTTGCCTGTTCGCACGTTTGTTTCAAAGAAATGTTTTATCTGTTGGCCTGTTTTTCCCAAGAAGTTATTCTCCATAAATTGAATATCCCATATTATGTTCTTGGGTCTCTCCTGACCCCAGAATGCAATAAACTTAATATGCAAAAATTTAAAAAATCGTTATACTTACCCTCTGCTCACCTTTCCACCCCATCTGCTACCCACCATCACCCATTTGGTCCTCGCCACGTATTTTGATCATCCAACGCTCGTGATGGAATCTTCAGGAATCTTGCTCTGTGCCAGACTTCCGGATATTGTGTCACTTGGGAGGTTTCTGCACATCATCCATCCGGTCCTTGCTGCATCTTCTGATCCCCCATTGCTCGAGTTGGAATTTTTGGTCGCACACACTGTGCTAAACTTCTGGCTTTGCCAAGAAGGGTTATGCACCAGTGTGTTGGGAGGTCAGTGGCATCATGTCATCACGACGTGTGCTGTGATCTTCCATGGACATGGGCATAATCGTAATTTTCATATTCTATATGTCTCTATATGTTTTTGAATGATATTCTACAATTATTTGTGTCCAATTTTTTTCAGAAATAAGATAATAAACCTACTTATTGTTTCCATTTTTATCTATGTCACTATATTCTATGAACTGACATGTTAAATGAGTTTTACCAGAGTTTAAAAGGGTTTCCCAACCTCTACAAAAATATTATCAATGTCAAGGATGGAAGATTGGTAGTACAAAAATTAAATGAGACTTACTCACTGGCCATAACCCCCATGGATCCTGCTCTGGCCACACTGCTGGTCTGGTTTGGGACAGGAAGTGATAACATTCCACTCTTCAGTCACCTTACTGTTTAGTCCTGTGATTGGTTGCAACAGTAAGATGACTGGAACATGAAATCACCAAAAGTGCCTCACATGACATCCTACTCCAGTTACGTGGCCACTGCTGCCAATCACAGGGTATGAACTAGGCATTAACGCTTATTTTAAATGTTTCCATGAGTGATATTTACATGTTAAAAAAAATTTGATTTCATACAGTAGCACAATTGATCGATACCAACAGTAAATGTTGGAATTATTTGTTCCAAGTCTTATAAATACGCTTGCGCCAAGAGAGGAGGATAGGGAATTTGAATCCAAATGCCCAATCCTTTTGTTCTTCAGGCAGAAATATCTCTAACAAAGGCCAAACGTTCATGTGTATGAAGAGAAGCCAGGAGATATGGAAATGTAAATGTCAAAAGTATAAGCTTTTATTCAAGAATTATTTAAAATGTATGGGCATTTTAAAAGATAAACCATTCAAATATAAATAAGTATTAACTGGTAATCATGTCACTTATCAGATAATTGTCAAGTGATTCAATTTGCTATTAGGATATGTGCACACAACCTCTTATTCAGGTGGGCTCCATCTGGAACTCACCTGAAAAAGCACTAAAAAATGCTACAAAGAATGAGCATAATGCACAGCAATGTTAAAATGACTTGTGCATATGTTCAGTCTTTTGTCACTTCTTTTAACTTCTTCAGGTTTCGAAAGCCATGAAGCGGCTAAAAGAAGTGACCTTTTGATTCTTTAGGTGTCTTCCGTTTGGAAGCTGCTAATAATTCATAGCTTAAATCATCAATAAAAGACACCAGCCACAAAAATGACTGAAAAAATGTCCAAAAATACACTTCAGGAAAAACACCACCGACATTTTACTGAAACGTCTTCGTCTTGAAAATCTTGGGTGGTCCACCATCATCTTAAAGACATTGTGTATTGTTACCCTTAGCCAACATGTACATTTTCTTTTTAGATAGTTGCAACTATTTCTCTCCATAATGCAAATTTTCCTCAAACAATACAAATAAGACAATATTTGCCATTGATAGAACATCAAAGGTTCATCAGCCATTGGCTATTTTCTTCACTAGTGTGCTCTATTTTTAATCTTCGGCTGCAAGCAATGAGTGTTACTAAAAATATAATATCTTGTATCAGTCTTGCCTTTATTAGATTTTCCTCTCCAGTTTGATAGAACTTGCAGATTTTATCTAGAAGGTGAAAATGAAATAGTGCATCTGTGGAACATTCCTTCACAGCGCCAGGCTACACTCTTTTCTAATCCTTTAAGCACCAAAGTTCTCTGTGTTGTGGTTTAAATATAGTTGCACCCATCTCCTGTTATTAACAAGCTGTGATATGAAGCCCTACAGCACATAATGTAAGTGTTTTAACAGAATGCCTAACTAGATGTCTGTCACCTCCCAAATGAAAATTAACACCACCGGTAAGGTTTATGCACACTAGTCACTCATAGTCAGTGGATAGGAATCAGATTCTGTAAATATCACCCTGAAAAAAATATGTTTCTTAATAACAGTAGCTAATGTTTTAGTATTCAATTATTCTTATTATTTTGATTTGTGTAAAATATATATCTATTAATTACCATTCAATATAAACTAGCATTTACTTGAAATATTAAAAGAGCTACTCACAAATAAAACATTCATTTTTCGACAAGATGTTTTAATGCTACAACTTACTTGTGTCTTAGCTATAGCATTAACATCTTTATGACCAAGCAATTGACAGTTTTTGAGCTTTCATTGTTTCCTCATCTTCTTCCAAGAGTTATAACTTTTTTATTTTTCCTTCGACACAGCCATAAGAGAGCTTGTTTTTCTTCCTTGTCTTCACAAGAGTCCCATTGCGGCAGGCATGTTGGTCTTCAGCAGGCACCCAAGCTGGCATGGCAGCCCACCAGCATCCACCCGAAGTAGATAGTTGGGTGGAATGATGTGCTCCCAGGACTGCACACTTTAATTATTTATTATGTTGTAAGAGATTGACAGCAGCATTTAAGTGGTTACTTAGTAGCTGCTCATTGCTGTTAGAGGCAGATGTTTACTGTGTACATGTATCGTGCAGGCTCAATTCATGAGCCCACATGATACAAAGAGATTCAACATTGGATTTACTAAAGCTTCCAAAAGTTGGGAAGAGTTTAACGGTATATAAAAAGTAGTATAATAGATATTTACAGTTTATAATGTACATTGTATAAAATATTAACTGCCTTTTCTTCCTCAGAACACCAAACATTGTGGCATTAATTCCTCAACTCCTTTAGAATATTAGGGATAATACACTGCTCAAAAAAATAAAGGGAACACTCAAATAACACATCCTAGATTTGAATGAATGAAATATTCTCATTGAATACTTTGTTCTGTACAAAGTTGAATGTGCTGACAACAAAATCACGCAAAAATCATCAATGGAAATCAAATGTATTAACCAATGGAGGCCTGGATTTGGAGTCACCCCCAAAAGTGGAAAAACACACTACAGGCTGATCCAACTTTGATGTAATGTCCATAAAACAAGTCAAAGTGAGGCTCAGTATTGTGTGTGGCCTCCACGTGCCTGTACGACCACCCTACAATGCCTGGGCATGCTCCTGATGAGGTTGCGGATGGTCTCCTGTGGGATCTCCTCCCAGACCTGGACTAAAGCATCTGCCAACTCCTGGACAGTCTGTGGTGCAACGTGACATAGGTGGATGGAGCTAGACATGATGTCCCAGATGTGCTCAATCAAATTCAGGTCTGGGGAACGGGCGGGCCAGTCCATAGCTTCAATGCCTTTATCTTTCAGGAACTGCTGACACACTCCAACCACATGAGGTCTGGCATTGTCCTGCATTAGGAGGAACCCAGGGCCAACCACACCAACATATGGTCTCACAAGGGGTCTGAGGATCTCATCTCGGTACCTAATAGCAGTCAGGCTGCCTTTGGCGAACACATGGAGGACTGTGCGGCTCACCAAAGAAATGCCACCCCACACCATTACTGACCCACTGCCAAACCGGTCATGCTGAAGGATGTTGCAGGCAGCAGATCGCTCTCCACGGCGTTTCCAGACTCTGTCACGTCTGTCACATGTGCTCAGTGTGAACCTGCTTTCATCTGTAAAAAGCACAGGGAGCCAGTGGCGACTTTGCCAATCCTGGTGTTCTGTGGCAAATCCCAAGCGTCCTGCATGGTGTTGGGCTGTGAGCACAATCCCCATCTGTGGACGTCAGACCCTCATACCACCTTCATGGAGTTGGTTTCTGTTTGTGCAGACACATGCACATTTGTGGCCTGCTGGAGGTCATTTTGCAGGGCTCTGGCAGTGCTCCTCCTGTTCCTCCTTGCACAAAGGCAGAGGTAGCGGTCCTGCTGCTGGGTTGTTGCCCTCCTACGGCCCCCTCCACGTCTCCTGGTGTACTGACCAGTCTCCTAGTAGTGCCTCCAGCCTCTGGACACTACGCTGACAGACACAGCAAAACTTCTTGCCACAGCTCGCATTGATGTGCCATCCTGGATGAACTGCGCTACCTGAGCAACTTTTGTGGGTTGTAGAGTCCGTCTCATGCTACAACGAATGTGAAAGCACAACCAACATTCAAAAGTGACCAAAATATCAGCCAGAAAGCATTGTTACTGAGATGTAGTCTGTGGTCCCCACCTGCAGACCCACTCCTTTATTGAGGGTGTCTTGATAATTGCCAATAATTTCAATCTATTGTCTATTCCGTTTGCACAACAGCATGTGAAATTGATTGTCAATCAGTGTTGCTTCCTAAGTAGACAGTTTGATTTCACAGAAGTGTGATTTACTTGGAGTTATATTCTGTTGTTTAAGTGTTCCCTTTATTTTTTTGAGCTGTATATAATAAGTAGAGATGAGCGTAGTTCGACTCGAACTGTTCGTCAATCTCAAATTCGAGCTGTTTTGGGCGGTGTTCGAGCCGTTCGGCGAACACGAACGATTTGAAAAAAATTCGGCTGTTCGAGGTTATGTTCGATAACTGTTCGTGCACCGAAATCATAACTGGATTTTTTCTCAGTAATGATGAAAATTAATGTCAATACACAGTTTGAGTGTACAGCGGGGCGGGGGGAGGGGCAGGGGATGGATCTCTGCAGGAATAATGAAGATCTCCATTTTTTTTTCTCTTTCCCGCATTTACAGTGGGGATGTGCAATCTGTCAGCCTATCAGCAGCGCACACACGGAGCGAATTGCTTTTTTTCACACAAGCAAGGGCATGTGTCATTGGCAGTGTATGTCACATGTCCTTGCCCTATAAGACCCAGCCATTTTCCCCATCGCCACCATTTTCTCACTGCTGCAACTGCGTGTTAGACGGCACCGCTGTTGCTGTGTGCACTATACCTTGTTAATTTCAAGCCAATTTTCGCACAAATCTACAGATAGCTTGGGAGAAGGGAATAGTTGTGATTGCAGTCCTTTTAAGGACTAGGTTACAGCATTTCCTACGACTTTTATCAGGCAGGTCTGTGCTCTTAAATAGATAGGTTGAGGGAGTAAAGACTAATTGTAATTGCAGTCCTTTTCAGTACTAAGTTACATCAGTTCCAATCAGTTTTTGCCAGGCAGGTCTGTGCCAGTGCTGTGCAAGTTTTTTTCACAGCATTTGGCTAAATCTAGCAAAGCTAATCCTTTTTGGCCTATTGCAGAGTGTGTTAGTCAGTGGAGTAGCCTATCTGTGTTGCAAGCTACACCACCTGTGTATAGAATACCAATTTTTTACTGCACCTAGTGAAGTAAAACCTTTTGTGCATAGCATCATTCTATTAGTCCATCTATACTGACCTCCATAAGGTTGCAAATTGAATATAATTTTTTTCTGCATCTAGCTCTGAAAAAATATTTGGCCTTCTAGCTGTGTGTGGGACCTGTTCTATTAGTCCATCTATACTGACCTCCATCAGGTTGCAAACTGAATATAATTTTTTTCTGCATCTACCTCTGAAAAAATATTTGGGCTTCTAGCTGTGTGTGGGACTTGTTCTATTAGTCCATCTATAAAGACCTCCATCACGTTGCAAATTGATTATAATTTTTATCTGCATCTAGCTCTGAAAAAATATTTGGCCTTCTAGCAGTGTGTGGGACTTGTTCTATTAGTCCATCTATACTGACCTCAATCAGGTTTAAAATTGAATATAATTTTTTTATGAATCTAGCTCTGAAAAAATATTTGGCCTTCTAGCAGTGTGTGGGACTTGTTCTATTAGTCCATCTATACTGACCTCCATCAGGTTGCAAATTGAATATAATATTTTTCTGCATCTAGCTCTGAAAAAATATTTGGCCTACTAGCAGTGTGTGGGACTTGTTCCATTAGTCCATCTATACTGACCTCCATCAGATTGCAAACTGAATATAATTTTTTTCTGCATCTACCTCTGAAAAAATATTTGGGCTTCTAGCAGTGTGTGGGACTTGTTCTATTAGTCCATCTATACTGACCTCCATCAGGTTGCAAATTGAATATAATTTTTTTCTGCATCTAGCTCTGAAAAAATATTTGGCCTTCTAGCAGTGTGTGGGACTTGTTCTATTAGTCCATGTATACTGACCTCCATCAGGTTGCAAACTGAATATAATTTTTTTCTGCGTCTTCCTCTGAAAAAATATTTGGGCTTCTAGCTGTGTGTGGGACTTGTTCTATTAGTCCATCTATACTGACCTCCATCAGGTTGCAAATTGAATATAATTTTTTTCTGCATCTAGCTCTGAAAAAATATTTGGCCTTCTAGCAGTGTGTTGGACTTGTTCCATTAGTCCATCTACACTGACCTCCATCAGATTGCAAACTGAATATAATTTTTTTCTGCATCTAGCCCTGAAAAAATATTTGGCCTTCTAGCAGTGTGTGGGACTTGTTCTATTAGTCCATCTATATTGACCTCCATCAGGTTGCAAACTGAATATAATTTTTTTCTGCATCTACCGCTGAAAAAATATTTGGGCTTCTAGCAGTGTGTGGGACTTGTTCTATTAGTCCATCTATACTGACCTCCATCAGGTAGCAAACTGAATATAATTTTTTTCTGCATCTAGCTCTGAAAAAATATTTGGCCTTCTAGCAGTGTGTGGAACTTGTTCTATTAGTCCATCTATACTGACCTCCATCAGGTTGCAAACTGAATATAATTTTTTTCTGCATCTACCTCTGAAAAAATATTTGGGCTTCTAGCAGTGTGTGGGACTTGTTCTATTAGTCCATCTATACTGACCTCCATCAGGTTGCAAATTGAATATAATTTTTTTCTGCATCTAGCTCTGAAAAAATATTTGGCCTTCTAGCAGTGTGTGGGACTTGTTCTATTAGTCCATGTATACTGACCTCCATCAGGTTGCAAACTGAATATAATTTTTTTCTGCGTCTTCCTCTGAAAAAATATTTGGGCTTCTAGCTGTGTGTGGGACTTGTTCTATTAGTCCATCTATACTGACCTCCATCAGGTTGCAAATTGAATATAATTTTTTTCTGCATCTAGCTCTGAAAAAATATTTGGCCTTCTAGCAGTGTGTTGGACTTGTTCCATTAGTCCATCTACACTGACCTCCATCAGATTGCAAACTGAATATAATTTTTTTCTGCATCGAGCCCTGAAAAAATATTTGGCCTTCTAGCAGTGTGTGGGACTTGTTCTATTAGTCCATCTATACTGACCTCCATCAGGTTGCAAACTGAATATAATTTTTTTCTGCATCTACCGCTGAAAAAATATTTGGGCTTCTAGCAGTGTGTGGGACTTGTTCTATTAGTCCATCTATACTGACGTCCATCAGGCAGCAAACTGAATATAATTTTTTTCTGCATCTAGCTCTGAAAAAATATTTTGCCTTCTAGCAGTGTGTGGAACTTGTTCTATTAGTCCATCTATACTGACCTCCATCAGGTTGCAAACTGAATATAATTTTTTTCTGCATCTACCTCTGAAAAAATATTTGGGCTTCTAGCAGTGTGTGGGACTTGTTCTATTAGTCCATCTATACTGACCTCCATCAGGTTGCAAATTGAATATAATTTTTTCTGCATCTAGCTCTGAAAAAATATTTGGGCTTCTAGCAGTGTGTGGGACTTGTTCTATTAGTCCATCTATACTGACCTCCATCAGGTTGCAAACTGAATATAATTTTTTTTCTGCGTCTTCCTCTGAAAAAATATTTGGGCTTCTAGCTGTGTGTGGGACTTGTTCTATTAGTCCATCTATACTGACCTCCATCAGGTTGCAAACTGAATATAATTTTTTTCTGCATCTACCTCTGAAAAAATATTTGGGCTTGTAGCAGTGTGTGGGACTTGTTCTATTAGTCCATCTATACTGACCTCTATCAGGTTGCAAATTGAATATAATTTTTTTCTGCATCTAGCTCTGAAAAAATATTTGGCCTTTTAGCAGTGTGTGGGACTTGTTCTATTAGCCCATCTATACTGACCTCCATCAGGTTGCAAATTGAATATAATTTATTTCTGCATCTAACCCAGACAATAGTTTTGGCCTTATACCACAGTTTGGCCACTCAGCTCTGCTCGGTTCCCATCCATTGTTTTTTTGTGCAAACAACTCCAGAGTTGTGAATTAGTTAACCTTCAAAATTAGTGTAAAAAGGCCTGCTGCTGGTGGAAAGGGGAATAGGCGTGTTGGGAAGGGGAAAAAAGGTTGTGTCCGTGGAGTAGGTGTTAAAGCAACAGTAACATCTGCAGAAGAAAGACCATCTTCCAGCAAAACTAAAATGTCTACTTCTTTTAGCTGACAATGTGATAAAATCCCTTTCTTACGGCCACGCCAATCGCTACAAATTCCAGATGAGGCACAAAAACAGCAGGTGCTTCAACGGATATCAAGTGCTCCTTTAAGTGGGCTCTCCTCCACATCAACTTCAACATCACAAATACTCCAGTCCTCAGAGGTGTCACCCCAATCGCACTTGCTTCCTCACAGCTCCCAAATCTCCAGCTACCCGTCTGAGTATGAGGTAGAACAGATGGTTGAGTCTGCAGAGCTGTTTACTCATACTATATCCTGGGAATCAGAGGTCGGCTCCAGCGCTTCTGTGAATCCAGACAAGGAAATGATCTGCACTGAAGCCCAGAATCATTGTGAGTCGGATCCAGGACCAGACACAGAAGGTTCTGACCATAATGTAGACCCTCATTCCCAAACTGTAACTCCTGTTGGTGGAGACAATGAGGAAGACGATGATGAGACTCAAATACCTGATTGGAGCGACAACTTTAGTTTTTTGTCAGGGCAGGAACAGGTTGGCTCTGAGGACGACGGGTGTGATAACACACAGGGTGATGCTGATGAGGTTGGAGATCCCACTTACTGTCAACCCACAGTCAGTCAAGAGATGAGGTCAGCAGAGGAGGTGGAGGAGGATGCTAGTGACGACGAGGTCAGGTTGCGCCTTCCTGGACAGAGACGTAGTACTGGAAGCACGTCAACAACTGCATCTTCAAACACAACTCTGCCTCTGACCAGAAGTCATGGTGGCTCTTCAGGTCGCATGGGTGCTAAGCCTTGCATAGCCTGGGCATTTTTTAAGATCGATAAAGAAGACCCAACTCATGTTATCTGTAACATTTGTCAACAAAAGCTAAGTAGAGGCCAAAAAAAATAGTTTGAGTACTTCATGCATGAACCTGCACATGGACATGAAGCATAAGTTGCAGTGGGAAGCTCACTGTGCTACAATGCGGCCTAGCCGGCCGGGCCAACCACCGTCTGCCCCATCTTGTGCATCTGCAGCCTCTTCATCCTCTGTGACTGGGGGGACAGCAGTCACACCTGTTTTGGGACGCAGACCTGCCACCTCCTTACCCGCAACAGCCAGCGTGATTGGCAGGTCATCATTTTCTTTGGAGGTGGTAACACCAGCTGGTTTTGAGCGCTGTCCGACATCGATAGCACCACCTTTGGATTAAGGCAACCTAACATGTCCGCCTGCATCTTCCTCACAGACCAGCAGTTTGCCGGCGACACCCATATCAACCCCGTCTAAGCACAACAGCCAGCCCTCAGTCCCTCAGATGTGGACAAGTAAAAGACCATTTCCTCCTAGCCATGATAAAGCTAAGAGGTTGAATTTCACCATCAGCAAGCTCTTGGCTACAGAAATGCTGCCTTTCCGCCTGGTGGACACAGAGGATTTTCAAGACCTTATGTCCGTCGCAGTGCGCCAGTACCAGATGCCCAGTCGGCACTACTTCTCAAAGAAAGGTGTGCCTGCGCTCCACCAGCATGTCGCACACAACATCACTGCTTCTTTGAGAAACTCTGTGTGTGACAGGGTGCTTTTCACCACAGACACTTGGACCAGTAGGCATGGACAGGGGCGTTACATGTCGCTGACTGGGCACTGGGTAACTATGGTGACAGCAGGACAAGGGGCTGCTGTCCAAGTCTTGCCGTCCCCACGAGTTGTGCGTCAATCCTCTTTATGTCAAAGGTCCTCCACTGCTTCTGCCTCCTCAACCTCCTCTCGGTCCTCTACCTGCACCCAAAGCCTGTCTGGTCATGCCACAAGCTTTCTAACTGCGCAGAAGGGATCCTGCACAACTCCTTACTATGCTGTCAGTAGGGCTCAACGTCATCAGGCGGTTTTTACTTTGAAATGTCTGGGAAATGTGAGTCACACAGCTGAAGAGTTGTGGTCAGCTCTGGAGATCCAATTTCATGAATGGTTGTCTCCACTGGACCTGAAACCAGGCAAGGCCGTGTGCGACAATGCTGCAAACCTGGGAGCGGCCCTTCGCCAGGGCAAAGTCACACACGTGCCTTGTATGGCTCACGTGTTGAACCTGGTTGTCCAGCAATTTTTATCCCACTATCCCAGACTAGATGGCCTTCTGCAGAGGGCACGGTCGCTGTGTGCTCACTTCCGCCGTTCGCATCCCGCAGCTCAGTGACTTACATCTCTACAGAAGTCGTTGGGCCTGCCACTTCACCGGCTAAAATGCGATGTGCCTACCCGGTGGAATTCAACTCTGCACATGTTGCAGCGACTGTGGCTGCACAGACAAGCCCTGGTGCAATACGTTCTGACGTATAGCCTGGGCCAACGGGATCCAGAGGTGGGGCAAATCACGCTGGAGGAGTGGTCTCAGATCAGGGACCTATGCACCCTTCTGCACAGTTTTGAAATGGCGTCGAAGATGTTTAGTGCTGACGATGCCATTATCAGCATGACTATTCCGGTGATTTACATGCTGGAGCACATGTTAAACAGAATTCGGAGTCAGGTGGTGGCACAAGAGGAGGTGGAGGAAGTAGAGGAGGAGGAGTTGCATGCGGAAGGGCTAACATCAGCAAGGTCCAGACGGTCGGCAGCACCAAGGCGGCAGGCATGTGAGGGTGGGGGAGATGGTTTTACCAGGGCGCATGGTAGCAGCCAAACTAGTGAGGTAGGTGCAGGAGCCCAGGAAGAAGTGGAGGATGAACTGATGGAAGACTCATCAGATGAGGGAGACCTTGATCACATTTCTGTTGTGCGAGGTTGGGGGGAGAGGACAGAGGAAGGAAGCATGATTGTTACCTCACCACCAACATAACAGGGACTTGGTGCTCCTGGATGCGCAAGACACATGAGTGCCCTCTTGCTGCACTACCTGCAACATGACCCTCGAATTGGGAGAATTAGAAATAATCCTGACTACTGGGTTGCCACACTGTTAGATCCCCGGTACAAAAGTAAATTTGCAGAAATAATTCCTGCCATAGAAAGGGATGCATGCATGCAGGAGTATCAGCAGAGACTGTTGCAGAATTTTACATGTGCTTTTCCACAAAACACCAGTGGTGCACGTAGTGAATCTCACAGTTCCAACTTGCCAACCGTGGGACCATCGAGTGTTCAGCACTCAAACCCTAACAGAAACACAGTATCTGCTGGTAACATCAATTTTGCGGAATCATTTCACCACTTTTTTAGCTCATCCTTTGCAAGGCCACAGGAGACAAGAAGTCTGACACATAGTCAACGCCTAGAGATGATGGTACAGGAGTATCTCCAGGTAAACATTGAAGCCATGACTGTGTCACTGGACCCTTGCTCTTTTTGGGCTTCCAATCTGGATAAATGGCCGGAGCTCGCCACTTACGCCTTGGAGATATTGTCATGCCCCGCAGCCAGCGTTCTGTCTGAACGTGTGTTCAGCGCTGCTGGTGGTGTGCTGACAGATAAGCGCACGCGGCTCTCCACTGATAATGTAGACAGACTCACGTTCATAAAGATGAACAAATCATGGATCCGAAACGAATTTTCTACCCCTGTGTCATCCTGGGGAGAGTAAAAGCTTGATGATTGGTTAAAATCACCTCACCAACCGTTTTAAGCTTTCAAATTACTAATCATGTTTATCTGTATCTTGGCTGGAAAATTATTTGGGCTTTGTAGCAGTGTGCAGTAATGATTCTATTAGGCCATCTATACTAAGCTCCACCAGATTTAAAATTACTAATCATGTTTATCTGTATCTTGGCTGGAAAATAATTTGGGCTTTGTAGCAGTGTGCGGTACGGATTCTATTAGGCCATCTATTCTAAGCTCCACCAGATTTAAAATTAATAATAATTTTTAGCTGCATCTAGCCCGGAAAATAATTTTGGGGCTCCGAGATGCGCAAGACACAAAAGTGCCTTCTTGCTGCACTACCTGCAACATGACCCTCAGATTGTCAGAATTCGAAGTAATCCTGACTACTGGGTTGCCACACTCTTAGATCCCCCACACTCTTCGATCAACCGTTTCATTTTAATAAAGAACAAAAAAATGGTCATTTTTGAAATTATAAGCATTAACAGGTTATTAGAAACTGAAATCAAACAGTTTTCAACTCAAAACTTTATTCTAGGTGATGTTACATTTGCACATAGGACCCCTTGTTCGAAAGGAGCTTCTGAACTCTCTCGTCCATTGAATTTGTCAGGTTTTGGATGGTTTCTGCTTCAATTGTTTTGCATGAGGACAGAATACCCTCCCAGAGCTGTTGCTTAGATGTGAACTGCCTCCCGCAGAGATGCAGATGTGTTATGTGCAGCATGAGACGGTGCATTATCATGCATGAAAATTATCTTGCTGTGGAATACACGGTTCTTCTTCTTGAACCATGGCAGGAAGTGCTGTTTGAGAAACTCCACATACATTATGGAGTTCATCTTTTCCCCTTCAGGGATCCTAAAGGGGCTGACAATCTCTCCCCCCATGATTCCAGCCCAAAACATTACTCCACCTCCTCCTTGTTGGCGCTGTAGCCGTGTTTGCTTGGGGTGTCCATCAACCAGCCATCCTCCACTCCATCCATCTGGACCATCGAGCGTTGCACGGCACTCATCTGTGAACAAAACAGTTTTGAAATCAGACTTCATGTAATGTTTGGCCCACTGGAGCCGTTTCTGCTTGTGTGCAGTGGATAGAGGAGGTCGACAGGATGGCGTACGCACAGCTGCAAACCTCTGAAGACCCTGCATCTTGTTGTTCGGGGGACATTGGAGCCACCAGCAGCTTCAAAAAATTGTCTGCTGCTATGACAAGGCTTTTTTGCCGCTGCTCTTTTAACCTGACGTAATTGCCTGTAGGAAAGAGTCCTCAATTTGCCCTTATCAGCACGCACACGTGTGTACTGTGAATCAGCTACATACTTCTTGACTTCATCCTGATCATCGCACAATGTTGATTGTAGTCATGCCTTGACCTAAACACTCCACAATTTGTTGCTTCTCAGCAGCCGACACATCCTTTTTCTTTCCCATTTTGGCAGAAAATGTAGGCTGCTTAATAATGTGGGACAGCCTTCTTAAGTAGTCTTGCCGTTCATTGGACATACCTGCCAAACTAATTAGCACAGGTGTCTGCAATTGCTTACAGTGATATAAAGAGCCCTGACACACATCACCATCAATGAGTTTAACTGACAAACAATCAAATTCTTCCCTTATCACTCCTAAACACTTTTTGCATAATAATTTGGAACACAGTGTACATGTGCTTTTCCACAAAACACCAGTGGTTCACATAGTGAATCTTACAGTTCTAACTTGCCAATCGTTGTCTGTATGGAGTTGTTCAATAAAGGGCCCAAAATTAAGATAACATAGACGGGAGAGGCCTCTATGAATAGGAATTCCTAAGAATTTGATACCCTGTGAGGGCAAGGCAAAGGGAAAGTTGGACTGGATGGAATCCTGTATGGATTTGGAGAGGGAGACATCGAGGGCCTCAGACTTCGCTGTATTGATTTTAAAATTTGACCATGTAACAAAGTGATCTATTTCAGCCATAACAGCCTGCTGATGGATATATGTGATTGACATCATCAGCAAATGCAGAGCACTTGTACTCGGTGCATCCAACCTCAATCCACCTAATATTGGGGTTATGGCGAATTGATGAGAGCAGGTGCTCCGTCACTAGGATGTATAAGAGAGGGGAAAGAGGACATCCCTGCCTTGTCCCATTGGTGATTATGAAAGGTGATGAAAATGATCTGACGCGCCCCCTGAGCCTTGGGACATCCGGAGCCGGATCCTTTTTGGTGGATGCTGGTGGTTGTAGTCTCCGTGGCGGCGACCCGGTTCCGTGGCTCAGGGCGGTCAAAGCAGTGGCGGAACTATTTATGTGGTTTTGATGTTTAAATGTCCGACTACGCCACCCGTGGATTGCGGTCAGAGTGAACCGCCGCTGCAGGGCAGACCACTGAGGCTGGTGTTGTGGGTGCAGCAGAGCGTAGCATAACTCCCCACGGGAGGAGTATAGCCTCAGGGTATTGTATGCGGAGGATGGGGGTGATGGTGCAGGGCAGCAGCAGTGACGACACGGAGTCAGTGATGCAGTCCAGGGCCTTTACTCACAGTTCTTATTATCCAGACCACTTCTGCAGGTAACGGCTGCCCACGTCGTACTGTGCTCACCAGGTGAGGGGCTCAGACATCTCCCAGATAACTTTGGAGCGCTTCACAGGACCCCCTTTGTGTGTCCTTTGTCTGGCCTTTCTTACCAACCCTTCTGTCCGGCTGCCTCGGGCCTCCTCTTGGTAAACTTGGCGCCAGTTTCCCTGACCCTATGTGCTGCCCTCCTAGCGGGTGTAGCAAGGGGCTGCGCCACATAAAATGTCACAGCCTCCGGTTTCTAGCTGAGGGTCGTTTCCCGCCTCCACTAGTTTTGGGGACCGGTCTCCCCCTTTGGCCTGACCCCTTCACGCAGGTGGATTCGGGCGTGCGGTGGCGACTCGCCCGTCCACACCCCTGGGATCCCTTCGTTCCTCGTTCCTGGAGCCTTCTCCGCTCCTCTTCCTTCCTTCTCCCTCTTCCAGGCCTGGGCCTCGGTTACTAGGCTCGCCTCTGGAGCAGAGCTCATGCAGAGCCCCTGCTCCCTGTCACTTCTGCTCAGACTTCTCTGCACTGTACTAAGATGGTGCCCACCTTTTATACTCCCTTCCAAATGCACCCAGGAACTGCTTCCTCCCTGCTCCTGCACTACAGGGTTCCCCTTCCTCAGTGTTCCCTCCCACCACTCCAGCCAGGGACAGGGACTGTCGTGCCCATCTCATTGGCATATTGGTCACCCTGCCCCACGGCAATGTGGTGTAATGCATGCAGGTGTCGGGGTCCTGATCCACACTCCATCCTTACCTGAGAGTGAGATATCACACCTCTGGGTGAGGTGCAATACCTCTGCAGCAACCGAGCCCTCGGGGTGCTATAGTTCCATTTATCTTCAGCCTAGGTGACGCATTGCGATACAGGGCCGTGATTTGGGCTATAAAAGGGTCCCCTATACCCCTACCCCAAGCTTTTTAAGAGAATAATATATGACGTGCCAGGAGACTCTATGGAATGCTTTCTCAGCATCCAACGAGCGTATCTAATTACAAATTTTTATCTGCATCTAGCCCAGGAAATACTTTGTGCCTAGTAGCAGTGTCTGCTAGTCAGCGGATTATCCCGGCTGTTAAGCAAGCTACTCCACCTGTAGTTTGGACACTTAATTTTTTCAAAGGAAATGCTTCGGGACCACGGGATACTCAGTGAAGAGCATCAGGAGGCACCCCAAGGCATAGGGGCTGCGACTGGCGGTAGGACGCCTTGCTGTGGACAGCCGAGCTCGATCCTTATAAAAACTTTTTAACTGCAGCAGCTTTAGTGGACGCTACTGGAGCTGGAATTACGCGGCTGCTGGCATGAGACTTGCCCTTCAATAGATCCTTGTAAAAGGACTTAAAGTGTATTCATTCAAATTAGAGAGACAATTTAAATTAAAAAGCTTAGAGCTGCCTCCACCACAGGGGGGCTCGCTCGACCCACAAGCAGACAGGCACCAGTATTGGGAGAGGGGGACTGGCCGTCAGGGTCCACCGCGGCTCTGGCACAAACGGAGGTGGCACGGGCTGGAACGGACTGGCCGTGTCGGCTTCTCACTTTTTGGATTTTAGAAGGGCATGACATGCCTATATCTGTGTCTCCCCCTCCTTTTACTCCTCCACCTCTTTTCTTTTCGCATGACTATATGTACTTGTCACTTTTCCATGTGTTAGTTATGTCTTCTGAGCAGTTTGTCAACTTTTGGACACCTTTGAAGGTGTTTTCTATGTGTTTCTATGTGTTTTTGTTTGCCTGCCATTGGTTTTAACGGTGTTCGAAGGTGTTCGACGAACAGTTTGACGAACAATTCGGCGAACACAAGGGTGTTCGACGAACCGAACTCGAACACTACGGGGGTGGCTCAACACTAATAATAAGTATTCATTTTTTCTCTAGTTTCTGTTGCCTAAATTTGGGTTTCGAAAAGCAAAGGACCTTCAAGCAACAAATTATAAAAATAAATCCCATCACTTCTTTGCATGATAGTATTATTTTTCTAATATCCATTCTTGGCCCCAAAGGATTAAAAGGAGTTCACCACAAATAATAAAGAGAAATGCATTATTCACATTATACTGTAGGAACATTTACCCTAACTATGGAGCTTTTCTTTAAGATCTGAAATATTATATGTATTAAGCATGAAAATGTTGATATTGAGATTCTTGGAAATCTAAAATGACTGTAGTTTATTATAGCAAGTCTAGAGAGCATTAATAAATATATCATATTACATGTATGTGTAGGTGATAACATCAGATGGCTCGGTTTCAATTAATGATGTGCTATAAAAGAAAAAAGGAAGAAAAATATGCTGTCAAAATAATAAAGAGCAAATACTGCTGTGTTATCTTTTGGTTCACGTGGAAGAAAAATCTGTCAGGACTACAGTGTAAGTGAATTTGTAGATTAGACAAATATATGTTTAGACCTTTTGTTGACTTTCCAATTATTTTTTGCAGATATTTCAGTTCTTTTGTTATCACAGACTTTTTGTTCTACATTATATTGGATACAGAAATTCCATTTCCAAATACATAATTTAAGGAAACAAGCTTTCAAAGTTATGTCAAATGTGTATTCATTTTCCAGCCCCACTGACTCATCCAATTATTTCTGCTAAAGCTATCTGATGAAGGAAAGAAAAATAACATGAAATAATTAAAAAGTTGTATCTGTATGCTAGTTTTTCTTTAGTATAGTGCAGTTTGAATCCTTTAGATTCATGCTCAATAACTTTTCAATAGCGTGTAATAAAAAAAAAATAGAATTTTTGCGGTAACAGCACAAAATGAACAAAGATTGTTAAAGCTGTATATGTAATAAAACTTTTTCCATTGTACATTATCATTAACAACATATAATGATCTAGTGAACCAGAAAAAGTCTAATCAATGATATCAGGACTCAACACTTCCTGCACCCAGCATTTTAGGGGATTTAAACAACAAGAAAAAAAGACTATAGTTTATATGTAGCCCTGTTTAAAAATTTCCCTATGCTGCCTTATGTTTATATTCAGCATGTAAACAACACCAGTAGGTTTGCAGCACTTATTTTAACCTCAACTTTTACAAGTTTTCCATGGTTAGTGAGAAGCAAGACATGAATCTGGCATCACCATACTCTATTCTGTGTGGTTAAGCTACTTCATTGCAGTTTTCACTTTGTTTTGGAGTCTTCAACCTGCCTTTTACTAAACTTAAATATGATGTCCCCACAATCTGTAAATAAATAATACATATTAAAATAGATAGCTTTATTCTGTTCAGAGGTGCTGCTCAGTTGTTTGTTTTATTTATTTATATATTTTTCGTAGTTTACTATTGAAGGTTTTGACTGCCTCCTTTTCTGACTCCTTTACTGACTGAGTACTCCTACCATCAATATTAGGCAGTTTTTGATTAGTGTTGGAGTCTATCTGCCCTTTAAATTCATAGGATTTTAGTCCGGAAGAGGCATGTTTGATAAATATTAGGTTAGAGTACCATCAAAGAAAGGTCACCTTGTCGCAACTGATGAGCTCTCATAAATGGGCCAATTTTGTGCGCTAAGTACCTCCATTTTTACAAGTATATTCTATATAGCAGTAATGCTGTCCAAATTTCATATATTCAATGTTTGCATGCATCTTAGCACTAATAGACTACCAATGTATTCTTTTGTTTGTAGATTATGCAGTCAAAGCAGTTTACACCTGTTCACACTTGCTTTCTTCTGTTCGAAGGTGCTGGTCAGTTTTTTGTAGTATACTATTGAAAGTTTTGACTGCCCCCTTTTCTGACTGAGCACTCTTCCCATCAGCCTAAGGCTGTTTTTAATTAGTGCTGGACACTACCTGGCTTTTAACTTTGTAGGCTTTTACCCCAGAAGAGGCAGGCGTGATAAGTATTATGTTAGGGTCCCCTCAAAGAATGGAACGCATTGTATGGCTGATGTGCTCTCATGAATTGGCCAATTTATGTGCTAAGAACATTTATTTTTCTAAGTATATTTTAAATAGCAGTAATGCAGTCCAAACTTCATATGCTCAATGTTTGCATATTTGCATCTTAGTGCTACAGAGAGCTGTTGTATCCTTTTCTGTGTAGATAGATAGATAAATAAATAGATAAATAAAAAGGAGCAAAACCACACAAAAGCAGATCACGTGGGTATAAGCCCAGGTCCTTGACCCACTAGCACACACATCCATGCACTTGGTTTTTCTATTTGTGCCATAGGTTCTACATTCTCTTGTGCAAATTAACTGTACCAGCTATTTTCTGCACTCGTTGACTCCTTTCTTTACTCCAGTGGGTTACCTTCCAAATCTTTATTTCATGGTCGCCATTTGCACAGACTTTTTGCTGCTGTTTCAGTGCACTTTCTAATCATGAATGTTGTATTCTGCGTGCTTGTCCTTTTGTCTTCCTCTCCTACTAATGCTCTATTTGTATTTGTTTGTGCTGATTTTTTATCCTATATAGTTTTATATGTACTGAATATTTCATAAAGTAATTTGGAAGCCCCATATTTACTTCATTTTTGAGGTGGCAAAAAGAGACATAAGTAGATCTCATTTTTACCTGATGAAAGGGTAAACATACCGAAATGTGTTGTTTCTTTAAGACTGACACAGCTTTCTTTCATTGCTTGAAAATTCAGATGTTATCCTTTTCTGTTCCCTGAGAGAGTTTGCACCAGCTCTCCGTGTTTATCTGTCATTATCTTATGTGTCCTTGAAAACAAAAAACACTATGGGGAGGACAGTTGTAACACTCCCTCCCACCACAACTGTCAGGAATGGGAACATTTTTGATCATTATAGTTAACTCATTCAGTGCCATGATGAAATGCTAAACACTGATCTGGCACTGTACACGGTGGGCCATTTATATGGATATGACGCGCCCCCTGGGCCAGTGTTGTTTGGGGGATACCCGGAGCCGGATCAGATGGGGGTTGTAGTCTCCGAGTGGCGGTGACCCGGTCCGTGCCCAGGGTGTCAAACTCAGTGTGTGGCAGTCCTACAGATGTTACTAGATGTTCTTTTGTGTCGACTACGCCACCCGTTGATTTGCGGTCAATACGGCCGCCGCTGCAGCAGAGTCCACTGAGGCTGATGATGTGAGTGCAGCTTAGGTAGTATAACCCCCAACGGGAGGGGTATAGCCTCAGGGGGTCAGCCGTGGAGGATGGTGGTTGTGAAGGTGCAGCAAGGAGACTCAGAGACATAAAATGCAGTTCCAGGGTTTTACTTACTGGTGTTGCTCGGGTCACTGTGTACAGCAGTGACCACCCAAGCCGTGCTGCGTCCACCAGGTCTTGGACTCGGTCAACTCCCAGGCAACTCCGGAGTGTGGTCCTGAGCTTTTTTCTGTCTCTCCCTTCTTCTGGCCGTTCCCACCAGGGATCCACCTAAGTCCGGCTCCCTCGGGCCTCTTGTTGGTCAAGCCTCCTCTGGGCTCCCTGACCCTATTCTTGGTCTGCCTTCCGGGTGGATTTAGTGGGTGATCGTGGCAGATCCTGCCCACGACCTCCGGTTCCTGGCTAAGGTGTGCTGTAGCCTCTGCCAGCTTGGGATCCGGTACCCTGTTGCCGACCCTTCACCCTATTAGCTCTCTTATGGGCTCTTGGGGTCCCCTCTGCGCCTCTGGGTCTCTCTCTCTTCTCCTCTGCTCTGCTTCTCAGGCTCTCAGACTGTCTGACTGGCTGACTGACAACCGACTGACGTCTCACAGACTGACCCTGATCTAAGATGGTGCCCACCTTATATACTCCCTCTATGTGTGAGCTCAGGTGACCAGCACCCAATGAGCTCCTAGCTTTACCCAGGCTGCTCCCCCTATCTGCCCCTACACTACTGGGATGTTCCACCCCCCTCCCACTCCAGCCAGGGACAGACGCTGTCGTACCTGCACATTTCTCTAGTGGGAGTACCATCGGTCTGTTCCCCGGAAATGGGATGTGTGTAGTGCATGCAGCCTACTAGCTCAGTTCCACACTCCATCCTTACCCGGGAGTGGAATATCACACCTCTGGGTTGAGGTGCAATACCCCTGTAGCAGCCGAATCCTCAGGGTGCTACATTCCCCCCTGGTAAATCACAGCACGTCCTCGGGCTGTAAAATATAAACATCCAAAACATACAAATTTTTTTTTTCATAACATAAACATATAAAACATCATATAGATATCATCAGCAATAAACTTTTCATATATAACATTCTTGTTTCTGGTTCCTCCGGTCACGGTGCAACTTGTGACCGGGTAAAGTGCAACAGTCTCTTTTGGAAGAAAACAGTTTCCTATAAAACCGGTAGGGGGCGCTTTAGGAAGCGCAACTATATACAAGGGAACTATGGCCGCTCTCAGTCCTCGGCCAGGTATTAGGGAGAATTGACCGCTCTCAGTCCTCGGTCAGTGGGAATAGGGACACACGGGTTTCAGTTCAATCTGCTGGTCCCAACGGGGACTATATTTTAACTAGAACAGTTCTTATACCCTGACGGGTAACTATGTACAGTCTCTCTCTACCGTACTTCAACGACGGCGTCCTCCTGCTCTTTCTTGTTGGTTGGTTTCAGTTTCAGACCCGTCCGGGTCCTCTTGCTCCTCCTCACACCGCAGCTCCTCCTCCGTCAGGCGATGCACATGGAGGGCGTAGGGTCCTTTGGCACACTTGTGCCGGGTGAAGGTGACCTCGTCCCCTACATACAGGTCACGACCTCTGTGTCCCTCCGGCAGATGGCTTTCTACGTCTCTGCGGGTTACAAAGACGTCGCCGGGGGTCTGATGGTCTCTAATAAAGCCCCATCCGTGCTGCATATTGAATTTTATCACAGTCCCGGTGGCACGGGGACCATGAGCTGCACGGGGATTCCTCCTGGTCCGGCTCTTCTGCTCCGCGCTCCTTATCTGCGCTTGCTGTTCCCGGACCCGCCTCTCTCTCCGCTCCTTCTCGAAGACCTCGAGCTGCTGCCGGCAGCACTCTGCACGCTCCGCTGCGGCCACCCGAGTCTCCTGAGTGAACCCCATGAGGTCTTCTCCAGTGGGGTCCCACTCGAACTGTGCCTCCTCCAGCGGGGGCGAGGTCCTCTTTACGGGCTTCGGAGCCGGAATCAGGGGCTCGCACATGGGCCTTGCTCTCTGGAGTTCCAGCTGAATGTACTCCTGGGGCCATATGAAGGGCTGCCCATCCGGGCACGTATGCTGGGCAAATAGATTTTCACCCAGGTGCGGCACTCTAGATGTTGAGGGCGCGTTGATGGTAGTGGCGCCCGGGTCGACCAGGCCTTGCGACCAGGCCTGGGGCACCTTAAAGGCAAAGGGCACCGTAAGAACGGCGGCGCCCTGGGTTATTCGGCCCTGCGACCAGGCCGGTGGCTCCGCGGAGGTAGGGGGCGCTGTTGGAATAGCGGCGCCCGGGGGTACTAGGCCCTGCGACCAGGCCGATGGTATTTCCTGCTTTGCCGCGCTCAGGGTCGAAGCGCGTGACGTCACAGGGGTCGCGGCCGCGGTTTCCGGTTGAGGCCTAGTCGGCGGCGGTGACGATGCAGCGACGGGCACGGCAGGGGGAATTTCGGGCTCTGCGACGGGGAGCTGGAGCAGGCACGCGGTTTCCCGGCTCGGGGTAGAGACGTCCCCTTTACCTGCCTCCGTCCGTTCAGCTCCCTTCTCGGCGCCGTCTCCTGCCTTCATTCCTCCTGCGCCATCCTCAGAGGCGGTCTGTCTCCTCGTCTCGGGTGGCGTGCTCCGCTGACGGATTTCGGTCTGCTGGGCCATCTCTCGGCTCCACTCCGCCAACGTCTCTCGCTGCACCCGGGCCATCCTCCGTGCGAGGCCCTCCAGCGCGGTCTGTGCACACTCCCGGTCTCGGGGGAGCTGTGCTAGGATCTCCAGCAGGCCTTCTGGAGTGGCGACCTGCAACAGGCTCCTGACCACTGGGTCGGTGCTGCCTGACTCTCCCTCCATCTCCGGGTAGGCTCTCTCTGGACTCTCTTCCAGACGTCTTGTCTCCGGGTGCGCTCTCTCCAGACTGCTCCAGGCGACACCCATCTTTGTTCTCTTCTTCTGTCTCCGCCCATATCGAGGGTGGTCCCGGGGCAACTTCAGTTCCAGGGGCAGTTCTCTTACGCTGATGGACACTTCCAGCATCACAGTCTCTGTTGGTGGGCGCGGTTTCCGCTTTTGGCGCCATTCTTCGACCTGGCCCACGATGGGAGGTGGCCTCTTGCCACCCTCTGGCACGCCCATAATGGCGTCCGCTCTTCCAAGGCGGGAAATCTTTGGAAATGGCGGGAATCGTCTCCCAGTGGCGGGAAACTCCATGGATGGCGGGAGAAAGCTGCAAATGGCGGACAACCGGCGGGAAACGACCTGTGATGGGGTCCGATGGCGGGGACCCTCCGGAACCGGCAGGAGACTTCTTTTTGAGGTAACGGTGAACTTTTCTTCAGGCACGCAGTACCCGGTTGTTGCGGGCACGTAATCCTGCCGACTACGCCAAAGTTGACGCGCCCCCTGGGCCAGTGTTGTTTGGGGGATACCCGGAGCCGGATCAGATGGGGGTTGTAGTCTCCGAGTGGCGGTGACCCGGTCCGTGCCCAGGGTGTCAAACTCAGTGTGTGGCAGTCCTACAGATGTTACTAGATGTTCTTTTGTGTCGACTACGCCACCCGTTGATTTGCGGTCAATACGGCCGCCGCTGCAGCAGAGTCCACTGAGGCTGATGATGTGAGTGCAGCTTAGGTAGTATAACCCCCAACGGGAGGGGTATAGCCTCAGGGGGTCAGCCGTGGAGGATGGTGGTTGTGAAGGTGCAGCAAGGAGACTCAGAGACATAAAATGCAGTTCCAGGGTTTTACTTACTGGTGTTGCTCGGGTCACTGTGTACAGCAGTGACCACCCAAGCCGTGCTGCGTCCACCAGGTCTTGGACTCGGTCAACTCCCAGGCAACTCCGGAGTGTGGTCCTGAGCTCCTTTCTGTCTCTCCCTTCTTCTGGCCGTTCCCACCAGGGATCCACCTAAGTCCGGCTCCCTCGGGCCTCTTGTTGGTCAAGCCTCCTCTGGGCTCCCTGACCCTATTCTTGGTCTGCCTTCCGGGTGGATTTAGTGGGTGATCGTGGCAGATCCTGCCCACGACCTCCGGTTCCTGGCTAAGGTGTGCTGTAGCCTCTGCCAGCTTGGGATCCGGTACCCTGTTGCCGACCCTTCACCCTATTAGCTCTCTTATGGGCTCTTGGGGTCCCCTCTGCGCCTCTGGGTCTCTCTCTCTTCTCCTCTGCTCTGCTTCTCAGGCTCTCAGACTGTCTGACTGGCTGACTGACCCTGATCTAAGATGGTGCCCACCTTATATACTCCCTCTATGTGTGAGCTCAGGTGACCAGCACCCAATGAGCTCCTAGCTTTACCCAGGCTGCTCCCCCTATCTGCCCCTACACTACTGGGATGTTCCACCCCCCTCCCACTCCAGCCAGGGACAGACGCTGTCGTACCTGCACATTTCTCTAGTGGGAGTACCATCGGTCTGTTCCCCGGAAATGGGATGTGTGTAGTGCATGCAGCCTACTAGCTCAGTTCCACACTCCATCCTTACCCGGGAGTGGAATATCACACCTCTGGGTTGAGGTGCAATACCCCTGTAGCAGCCGAATCCTCAGGGTGCTACAGATACACCTAAATTAAATGGGAATGGTTGGTGATATCAACTTCCTGTTTGTGGCACATTAGTATATGGGAGGGGGAAAACTTTTCAAGATAGGTGGTGACCATGGCGGCCATTTTGAAGTTGCCCATTTTGAATCCAACTTTATTTTTTTTAATGGGAAGAGGGTCATGTGACTCATCAAACTTATTGAGAATTTCATAAGAAAAACAATGGTGTGCTTGGTTTTAACGTAATTTTATTCTTTCATGAGTTTTTTACAAGTTTATGACCACTTATAAAATGTATTCAAAGTACTGCCCATTGTGTTGGATTGTCAATGCAACCCTCTTCTCCCACTCTTGACACACTGATAGCAACACCGCAGAAGAAATGCTAGCACAGGCTTCCAGTATCCGTTGTTTCAGATGCTGCACATTTCGTATCTTCACAGCATAGACAATTGCCTTCAGATGACCCCAAAGATAAAAGTCTAAGGGGGTCAGATCGGGAGACCTTGGTGGCCATTCAACTGGCCCATGACTACCAATCCACTTGCCAGGAAACTGTTCATGTTGGAATGCTCAACCTGACACCCATAATGTGGAGGTGCATCATCTTGATGGAAAAACTCAGGGAACATGCCATCTTCAGTGCATAAAGAGGGTAACACATCATCAAGTAGCAATTTCAGATATCCAGTGGCATTGAGGTTTCCACTGATGAAGAATGGCCCCACAATCTTTGTGCCCCATATACCACTGTTCTTGACATTGGTGTCATGGATCACCTGTCATTCAGACCTTTATGACAATATGATGCTTAGCCTGAAAAGAGATCAGACATATAGCATCATACACTACCATAAATCTGTAAAAATCTTTGCTGGTGTGTGCTCCGTTTCCTTTCCTGCATACAGTATTAACTGCAATATAAGTATTACTCTGGCTAAGAAGCCCATTTTCAGTGCCAGTTATTTGTATCTACAGTCATGGCCAAAAGTGTTGGCAACTTTGAAATTGTTCCATAAAATGAAGTATTTCTCCCAGAAAGTTATTGCAATTACATGTTTTGTTATACACATGTTTATTTCCTTTGTGTATGAAAATTGCCTTTTCAGAGAGGAAGAGGACAAGAACTCTAATGCTACTGACGCACCCCCTGGGGTCGTGGGGTACTCGGTGCCGGGTCGGTCAGTTATTTTGAAGTAGTCAAGGTGGCGTGACCCAATCCGTGGCCCTGGGTGGTCACTAAAAAGGGGAAAATAAAATTGGAGAAAAAATATTGTGACGCCGTGTTGTGTACGCGGCTATAGGTGGCCGCCACTGCTGTTCAGGTCCACTGGGGCCGTTGGTGACGCAGCAGAGATGTTTCAGCTCTCCACGGGTCGAGCTAGACCCCAGAGAAGTTAAAGTGATAATTTTAGATGTTGGTGTAGTGCAAGACAGGTGACTCAGCAATTAAGTCAAGGACACAGCAGGGTGCAGTCCTCAGGTTTTTACTCACAGTTCTTATGGTGCTCCAGGTTACTACTGCTAGCCATGTTATAACAGCCCACCGAGTCCTATGTCCTCCGGGGAAGTGATCCAGCCAACTCTCAGATAACTTGGGTTCACCTGATTGGGACCCCTTTCTTGTGTACCTTCCCGTGTCGTCTCTCTGCTCTGGCTCTCACCCTCCAGCCCTGTGCCTCACACACAGTGTCCCGAGCAAGTGGCTGCAGGCCTTGCCATGTAACGACCTCTCCGTCCCCTTGGTCCTATATGGCCACCTTTTCAGCAAATGATGTGTGCTTTTGGCTACGGCACTTGAAGATACCGCAGCCTCCGGGTTGCTAGCTGAGTCTTGCAGTAATCCACTAGTGTGGGGCCGGTCCCCTACAGCAGCCTGGTCCCTCCTCCCGACTCCGGTCAGCGTGAATTCGGGCGCTTGGGTGGACTCCGCACTTCCCGTACCCCTAGGACCCCCTCTATGTCTCAGGAGCCCCTCACTGCTCCAGTCTTCTCTCTTCCTTCCCTGTGACAGACTCCTGTCACCAACTGCTCTGACTAACTGACTGACTAACTGACTAACCGACTTTCTAGATATTTCTACCCGTCTTTTTATACTTTTTGTCATGTGACCCACGTCGCTAACTGTCACTCTACGTGGTCCCCTCAACCTTCAGTGCTTCCTTCTGTGCTCCCCTAAACTACTTTCTCAACCCACCTCCTCTACCTAGTTCCCTCCTCTAGACAGGGACAAGTACTGTGTTTTCCCTCAGGAGCAATCTCACCCTTCCCTATTGGAGCGATGTGGTGTTGGATGTGGGTGTGTGGGCCCCGGGTAGTGCTCCCTCCTTACCCGAGAGTGGGGTACCACACCTCTGGCTGAGATGCAGTACCTCTGTGGCGACTGGAACCGCAGGGGCGCTACATACCCCCCCCGTTAAACACAGCACGTCTGCGGGCTGGAACAGAGTAAAAAAATAAACAAAAAATAAACAAGAATTTAAGACATGCAAAAAAAATATTTTTTTATTTTTTTAGAATGCATTAACAGGTAAAAACAGTAACTAAAAAACTTTTTCTTCCCTTTATGGGAGGCACTTCTTCTTAAATGTTACCTATAGCTACCGGGTATATAAAACATAACATCACTTTATATAGACACTTTTTTTTTTTTTAACTAAGTTCAGAAGGCTCCAGTGAGATCCCTTTCCGGGTGTCCGTCTCACTGTCCCAAGTGCAATTTAGGGGACCCGTCCTAAAACCCCCAATGTAGGCCCTGGGCGTGGCTGTAGGGCATAGCTGGTCAACTCGCTGGACCATGCTTTCAGCCACGCCAGACGGATTTTTTTTCAGTGGCCTATAAAACCAACAAGAAGCACATTAATTGCCAACTTTGTACAATGAAAATTTTGGCTGTTCACTGTCCACAACCATAGCGTCTTTTTCTTACTCAGTACTAATTATTCTTTACAAACACCCATCCCGGTAACTTTCCAACTATTTACATAGGTTCACCCTGCAGTTCGGCAGTTCTATTACTACTGCCGCTTCCGTGGCTGAACTTGTGGTCTCTTCCACAGCAAAACCTGAGGGTGTGCTTCATCTCCCCGTCCAGGGAGTTCATTTACTTGTCCGCCACTAGATGGCAGAACCGGGTTATTTGCTGCAGCCGGGGCAGAAACTGCTGCTTATTGTCGGCAGGGGTCAGAGGCACTGGATGTCAAGGGCATGTCCTCTGCACTCGCTTTCTGCACATTGAGCGCGTACCACCCCCTCTCTCCTCGATACCGGGTGTAGGTGACTCGGTCACGGGGATATAGGTCGCGATCTGGGTTCCCTTTTAGGAGAGCGACTCTACATCCCTCCTGGTCACAAACAAGTCCTATGCTCCATTGGGCTCCCGGATAAAACCCCAACCATTGTCCAGGTTGAATTTGACAACCATTCCCACCACTCTCTGGCCCTGGTCAGCGGGTTTGGCCTTGCGGGCCTAGGCCTTGGCCTTCTTGTTCCTTTCCTCCATGGCCTGCCATCGGGTCTGCCACTATTTTTCCTCTGCCTCCCACTTGCGGATCTGCTGTGGGCAGAATTTCTCTCTTCTCAGGGCTTCCTTCCGGGTCTCTCTTTCTTGGGCCTCCCAGGGAATCCCATCAGGTCTCCTCCCGGGTTCTCCCATCTGCACTCCACCCTTTCTGCACAGACGATCCGGAGCGCTGGCGCAGGTTTTATCAGGATCGCCAGCCTACCCTCCTCTTGTGCTGACCAGTCCCATACAGCGTTGCTATTCACCCATCCGGGTGCAGGGACTGTTGGGGGATCTAGGGGCCCAACTAGGGTGTCCTCAGCTATCGGGGCAGGGGCGTTGTGTCTACCTGCTATAGCTGTTTCTCCGGTGCTGGGCGTCTCCTCCTCCTCCTCATTTTCCTCTGGGGCTGGAGTTGAAGACTCAGGCCGTGACTCTGACCACTGCAGGAGATCTTCTCCAGCAGCACATACTTCCACCTCTCCACCGCATCCTTCTGGGCCTGCTTCATCTGTTGACCCAGATCCTGTATCTCAGCCCGCAGGAACTCCGGGGCCCCTAGGGGTATTTGCTCCAAGGCTCCCTCTGGGCTGCTGGGTGAGTCCTTCACTTCCACCCCATGCACAGGAGCCTTTCTATTTTCTCTCTCCATCATGCGTACCGGATTAGCTGTGACTCCTCCACAGCTACACGTGCATCTGCACTTCTCCCAGTGCCCCTTCCTTCCTCTCCCCTTTCGTGGGTGGATCTTTTTCATTCCGCTGTCGGCCACACCAGGAGGCGGATCTCCCTGGCTGATGGACAAGTCTATTAATATGACAGTCGTTGCAAAGGGCGGGCATGGCTTTTCGTGCCATTTGGCAACCTGGCCCACGATGGGAGGCTGCTTAACTTCCTTGGACATACACATGAAGCCTGTTCTTCTTGGGCGGGCGCTACTACTCAGTCTTAAACACAGTCTCTGGGCGCACGAGACCCGGTGTAACGGGTCGGTACATCCTGTTCGTGACGCTAAAAATGACGCGCCCCCTAGGACCGTGGGGTACTCGCCACCGGGTCGGTCGGTTCATTGAGATAGTCATGGGGGCATGACCCAGTCCGGGGCCCTGGGCAGTCAATAAAAATGACAGCTTATTTAGGGGAAAAGTTTTGTGACACCACCAGTGGTATGCGACTATAGGTGGCCGCCGCTGCTGAAAGAGACCGCTGGGGCCGTTGGTGGCACAGCTGGGATGGATTTGCTCCCCAATGGTAGAGCAGGGCACCAGGGCTACCGGTACAGTTAATGTAGGGGATTGTGGATGTTGGGTTACAGGACTGAGGGTGCAGATAATGACCAGATGACACAGGAATGGCGGTTTCCTCTACCTTTACTTGATGTTTGATGGTGCAGACCGGGGTACTGGTAACAGAAGGTCATGGAGATCCGGGCAGCCTAGAAGCAATTTGGGATACACCTAGCCAGGTGGGGTTGTAGCCCTTCCTCCTGCGCTGTCCTCTTTGATCCTGCTGCCTAAAGCTATGCTGCGACCCTCTTTCCTGAGTGATCGTTAAATCCTAGCCCGTATGGCAGGCAGCTTGAGCCTTTTACAGGTGTTGCTCCGGGCTCTAGTATGCTGCTGAGCCGCCAGGTGTTTGGTGGGGCCAGGAGACCTGCTGTCTCCTGCCCTCCAGATTTAGCTGCCAGGACTTCAGTACCCAAGCAGCCACAGACTCCGATGTCTGGTTTCTGGTGCTTTTGTCTGGGGCAAGCTTGGTCACAGCTCCCCTCCCCAGGTTCTCCCTCATCTTCCACTCGCTCTGCTCCGTCCCCAACAGACTCTTCTCCGTCTCCAACTGACACTCCTCTATCTCCAACTGACTCCCCTAACCCTTGCCTCCAGGCCCTAATTTAAAGGGAAAGCTTCCCTAAAACCGGGTTAGAGCTCCCCCTTCTGGTCTGGAGCTAGAAAAAGTGTTGGATGCTGGTGTTACCTGATAAGGTGACCCCTCCTTGCTTCCAGGCATGGCATCACCCCCTGTGAGGGAGGCAATGCCAATGTGGCAACCGGACTCCTGGGGTGCCACATTACCTATTGGAAGTAGCAATGCCAAAAGTCAATTGACCCTTAACAAGCCTTTCCATATGAGTTAGCATAAAAGCCAAAGCAGAATATCAATTTGCAGACATGGTGTCTTCAAATTGTGATTCTGGTTTGGCTTTTATCCTAAGTCCTATGGCGGAGCTCGTTAAAGGGTCAATATTGACTTTTAGGGTTACTACTTCCAATAGGTAGCACTAGAGTTCTTGTCGTCTTCCTCTCTGAATAGGCAAGTTGCATATTTAATTACCCAGAGTAGCATGCATGGCGTACTTAAGTCTCCTCACTCTGGCATGCCAGGCCTAGCTTGTCACTCTTCACAGAGAGAAACGTTACCCCTTAGCTTCCTTTGTGTGTATTGGAACAACACAACAAAAAAATGGGGAAAAAAAGGCTAAATACTTTTTGACAGTGTGTAACATAATCAAGAAGTTTACAACCCTTGGCACTGAGGCTAATCTTCCTAGACGTTGACTGCAGAGACAAATTGATGAAAAGTTGCAACGCAGGATAGTCTGGACGATGGGTAAGCAGCCCCAATGACATTACAAAGAAATTCAAGCTGTCCTATAGGTTCAGGGTGCATCAGGGGATGAAGTTAGGGTGAAACGTGCATTGGGGCGCCAGGACCACATGTTACATTAGCTTCTTTTTTCATTGCAATGTAAGCAACTGTTTCTATACCTCTTCTGAACACTTGTTCATCCAATTGGTCGTTACCTTAGGTATTAGACTAGCAATCTTAATTTATTATATTCATTTGGTAAGCTTATTCCATATACTGGAAAATAGTAATTATATTATGTATATACATGTGGTCCCCCATTGGGTTACTTACTATGTTTTTATTTATTTTTCATCTTTTTTCAACTTTTATTTTAAATCATCCTAATAAATATTAAGTTTTATAAGATTTACTGCACCATTTGTCCTCTGTTGGTGGTATTAGTAAGGCTGTGTTTGGTTAAGAAGCTCAAAACGAGTTCAATACACTCCTAGGACAACTCAGAGAATTATACATGTATGTTCCAGACAAATTAGAAGCTTTTGAGTTTTGTGATTCACAGCAAGTTTGTTTGCTATAAATAAAACTTTTTAAGAAAACTAAGAATAGCCAGCAATTTTTTTTATTTCAATTGATCCCCTCAATTCTACTTTATACATTTTTCAAATAGTGTGCACTAAAGACACCAGAAGAGCATTTATTGCTGAGTATCGATCATAAAGTTATACTCTTTATTATTATTGTGTTGTGTCTTGTTGCTTTATATTCCACATCTGAAGTTATCATAGGGGGATAACTAATGCTAAGAATAGACACACAATATCCCACTAAACAGAGAATGCATGAAAATACACAGAATAACAACAAAGTACAGAAATGAACGTCATTCTGAATATGTATTTAATTAAGTTTACAAAGTCTAGAAGTACCCACAAAAGTGCACGTAAGTCATATAACAGATGGGGGGGCAGAGAAACACAATAGAAGGCAAAAATGCGATCATGCTGTTCAGCAATTTTGCCTTCCATTAGTCTGGATATTGTACATTGAGTAATACAAATCAGCAATTTCTTAAGCTTAATGAGGCATTGCAAATAGCAAGACTGCATATAGTGATGGTTTAAACTTTCATTACGCTAGCAAGACAGATCATTACTTTTTGACATGGTCTGATGAGCATATTGCTTATCCAATATGCTTCTTTCTTTGAACCCAATCAAAAGGAGAGGACAAAGCAACAAAACAGGCTTGCAGTGCTAGAGCTCAGACATTTCTGGTCTATATTGGTTAACTGTGCATGTTTATGTAATATAAGAGAACAAGAAAATCTGTTCTACTACTATAACAGAAAAGCAATCTGGACCTCGGAACGGGTTTATTCTCATGTTATCAAAATTGCCAATGTCAACATAAGTATGTTATCATAAATTATTAAAGCGTCATACATACATAATTAGAAAATAAAAGCCATCAAATTTCAGTGCACATAAGGGCAGATGTCTCAAGGTAGTTAACATGTTTGATAAGCATGTAAGGTGTCGCATGGAACTAGAAACAGTCCCCAGGGGAGTCATTGCACTGATCAGAATGGCAGGATGCCGAAAATATTAACAAGTCATTTCTACAAATTAGGACACATATTGCAACAAATAAAAACCTGACATGCCTTTCATTTTATTTTAGTGGTTGCAATAACCTTCTTCTAATTGAATTCAGATGCAAATTACTCATCCCAGACTGCGGCAATAAGCAATGAGAATATTATGTATATGCGTGGACAGCTGAGAAATTGAATATATTTTCTTTTTATAGAAACAAATGTGATATCTAATCCAACTCCGTATAATATTTCTTTTTATTTTGCTCCCCTTGTTTTATTATCACTCCATAAATTCATCTGTAGACATAAAAGCTGAACGTATCTGTGCAAAATGGAATAATGTGCAAGCTTGATGTAAAGTACATTAACGCCAGCTAGCAACCATAAAAAGGAAACTTCCTGCTGTTAAATACACACCACATATACCAAAATTTTAATTGAACTTCATTTTTTCTTTTTTTCAATAGCCAGTGTTTCATGTGAACAGGCTTCATGTGAGATATTTAAAGCTGCAAAATAAAAGAAATGCATTCAGCTATAATTTGGAAATGAACCAATTCAAGACCAGGACATTTTGCCTTGTTCTAGACCAGACACATTTTTTTAAACAAATAGCAAAAATGGCCAGCACATCCTAACTAATGAGAACAGGAGCCAACTAAAAAAAAAAATAGGTCAAAGTTGCCTCCTAAATTGCTGAGAGTGATTGCTCTAAGACATTGAAACTGCATTGCTGCTATAGAAACATAAGAAAATGCTACAAAATGTATACATGAAATATTTTTAAAAAACTTTCTGTAATATTAATATGAAAAATTGCAGTAAAGGAAGGTACTTAGCGCATAGATTGGCCAGTATATGTGTGCTCAACAGCCAGCGTCAAGGCGTCCTTCATTGTTGCGTCCCTGTTCTGCATTGTCACCTCTCCTGGGCTGAAAGCCTACAATTTATTGGTCAGGAGTGAACCAGCTAACTACTTAAATCACCTGAGGCTGATGGGGGAGGGAGTGCACATGGTAAAAAGAGAATTAGAAATGCTGGCCATTTTCACTATTCGTTTCTAATTCCCAACAAAAAGGGACGTCTTGACGCTGGCTGTTGGGCACACATACATTGGCCAATCTATGCACTAAGTACCTTCCTTTACTGTAATTTTTCATATTAATATTACAGAAAAAGTTTTTTTATAATATTTCATGTGTACATGTTGTAGCGTTTTCTTATGTTTCTATAGCAGCAGTGCAGTTTAGCGCAATCAATTTTTTTTTTTTTACAGACATATTTTTGTGTTATTTAGTACAAGTGATTTTAACGGCTCCAAAAACTTTACTTGTTCTGATATTCAGAGAATTTTGCCTCCTTAATAATGAGACATGAGCTAATCTGAAAAAAATTGTCTTCTCTTTTCCAAAAAAAATATTTTTATATATTGTAAATATGTGTTTCTTTTTTTTTTTTTTTTTTACAGATCCAGGGATAGAAACAGCGATTCAGACTGGCAGTAGCTTTTTTATTTATTTTTTATTAATTTATTTTTCTTGAATATATATTTTTCATTTATTTCCCATAATATGCACTTCATAATGTCATAAAATACCTCTGAGAACCATTTCAATATATACACAAAAAATGAAGAAAGGATCATGTAGCGTGGATTCAATAAAAAATTATGCCTCTGGCATACTCTACGACTAAGGGCTTAAGCCAGAAACGCGTCAGAGCAAAATGACTACTTTCTTTTAATGGATGGATATACTTACCTGGTTTTTACCATAATGGAATAAAATTTAATTTTTTATTGATTCCATGCTACACGAATCCTTTACTCATTTTTTGTGAATGGGAGCAGGATCCGAACATTCCGAATTGGGAGCTGCCTTGCATTTGGTATACATGGTGAGGTTTTTTCTACTATTTTTCCTTGTCATTTCAATATACAGTACAGACCAAAAGTTTGGACACACCATCTCATTTAAAGATTTTTCTGTATTTTCATGACTTTGAAAATTGTGCATTCACACTGAAGGCATCAAAACTATGAATTAACACATGTGGAATTATATACTTAACAAAAAAGTGTGAAACAACTGAAAATATGTCTTATATTCTAGGTTCTTCAAAGTAGCCACCTTTTGCTTTGATGACTGCTTTGCACACTCTTGGCATTCTCTTGATGAGCTTCAAGAGGTAGTCACCAGAAATGGTCTTCCAACAATCTTGAAGGAGTTCCCAGAAATGCTTAGCACTTGTTGGCCCTTTTGCCTTCACTCTGCGGTCCAGCTCACCCCAAACCATCTCGATTGGGTTCAGGTCTGGTGACTGTGGTCTGTACTGTATGATATATATAAAAATGCATTTCCAGTTAACTCCTTTAACCCAAAGCCTGCTTTTCACCTTTCTGACCAGGCCAATTTTTTTAATTCTGACCAGTGTCACTTTATGGGGTAAAAATTCTGGCATGGTTCAATGGATCCCGGTGATTCTGAGATTGTTTTTACATAACACGTTGTACTTTATGTTAGTGGTAAATTTAGGTTGATAAGTTTTGCATTTATGAAAATTTGCCGAAAAAATGTGAAATCTTGCAATTTTCAAACTTTTGAATTTTTAAGCCCATAAATCAGATATTTATTAACTATTTTGATTATAATATAGCTAACATTTACAATATGTCTACTTCACATCTGCATCATTTTTGAGAAATCATTTTTGTTTGTTAGGAAGTTAAAAGGATTAAAAGTTTATCACCAATTTCACATTTTTCCAACTAAATTTACAAAACCAATTTTTTGGGGGACCACATCCCATTTAAAGTGACTTTGAGGGGCCTATGTTACAAAAAATACCTAAGTGACACTTTTTTAAAGACTACACCCCTCAAAGTGTTCAAACCCACATTTAAGAAGTTTATTAACCCTTTGAGGGTTTTACTGCACTTAAGGCAATGTTCAAGGAAAAAATGAAAATGTTACTTTTTCCCACAAAAATGCCACTTTAGCTCTAAATTTTGCATTTTCAAAAGGGTAACAGGAGAAAATGTACAGTACAATTTGTTGTCCAGTTTCTCCTGAATACACCAATTCCTCATTCTCTGCCAAGTTCAAACCCACAGGATATTTAGTACTGAGGTTAAAAATCCTTTGTGCATCATGTAGTTTTGGAGAAATTTTTAATATTTTCCAAGAAATAAAAAGATTTTTTTTTACCAGGAGCTGGAATATTTTCTACATTTTTCCATTGTTGGCATGATTGGTTGGATTGTGGTTCTGTGCATAGTGGACCCTCTTTATTAGCAATTGGGGTTATGTCACCCTTCTTCCTTTAGACAAGCATCTACCTGTAACAGAAATGGCAGGAGTTAGCTCTTATCACTACTATTCAAACATTTAAATTCCCGTGTCAATCTCTGACAGCGTAATTTTTGCCAGTATGCATGTGTATTATTTCCCATCACCTTTCTTCCCACCGTGTGATTGCGGGTTGTCGATGGGTTGCTATTGCATTTGGAAGCTTCATTGTTGACATTATGGTCCTCCAATGAAGCCCTGCTTGCGATTGGACTTCTTAGAAGAATATAATTTTAAAAGGGTTGTATACTACTGGGCAACATCTATTGAATGCTCCAAATGGGTTTAGTAAAAAAAAAATATTGTTACCTCTTAGACCAGTGCCACTTCTCAGACACCGTCCCCTGCAATCTCCTGCCATTGTGTACATCACTTGAAGACTGCAGTCTATTGGCAACCCACACAGTTCTGTCAGGTGGAACAGTTCTGTCTGATGGGAATTGTGAAGGCTGCAGTCCATCACTGATAGGCTGCAGTGCTCCTGTGACATAAACAATATCATGAGATTGCCAAAGGACACAGTGTTTGGAGCAGCAGAGCAGCACTGTTCCCAGAAGTAGGTGTGCTTTTTTTCTTATTTTATTCACCAAACTAGGGGCAACCAAAACAAGTTGTCCAAGAAAACACCTTTAACTATACAGTGCAATACACTGTTATTGCAGTTTCTGCAAAAAGCAGTCAAATGATCACAGGTTTAATATCTGTATGAGGTCTAAAAAGAAAAGGGAAAAGTAAAAAATACAGTTTTTTAAAAAAATATACATAAAAATAACATAAGTTAGAATCACACACCTTTTCTTTATATAAAAATAAAGAAATAAACCAAAAATAAACATTTAATATTAACACGTCAATTATCAAAATTAAATATTGAATATCTACACTGTAAACAATGTAAACAAAATAATAGAAAATGAAACACCAGAATTAATGTCTTACAGTCATCTTTCTTCCCACAAAAATGCAATTAAATGCAATGAAAACATTTTCTGTACACATAATAGTACCAATAAAAATGTTAGCTTTATACAAAAAAATAAGCCCTCACACAGTTATGTGTGTCATAAAATGGTGAGACATGCCAGTTTTTGTCAAATTTTTGAATTACTTTTTCAACACTTAAAAATTAAAATAAAACTATACAAGCTTAGTATCATTGTAAATATATTTAACTAGATGGAGGATCATGTTGCCAGGGTATTTTTACTGCACAATGAATAATGTAAAAACAAAGCTCAAAATACAATGGCAGAAATGCGGGGTTTTATTCACAATTACTCCACACTTTAATTTTTTTCCCATTGTATGAAAACATTAATGATGTAATTTAAAATTACTGCAAAAAGCAAACCATCATATAGCTATATTGACAGAAAAATAAAAAAATATGATACTTGAAAAAAGGGAGGAAAAAATTAAAGCACAAAAGGGAAAATTAGCTGCAATAAAAAGGGGTTAATGAATAAGGATAAGGTGTAAGAATGTCCAAATCTCAAAGGCATCAGAGATAGATTAAAGCTTTATTTTTTATTCATTCCATTATGTTAAAGGTGGGGGGCCTGGTGTTGGGATTTATTCACTTTTAGGCAGCAGGTAGCATTCACAAAGGCACATAGGTTCTGGGTCAAATAGGGAGGTATATTGATTGGCTTAAACTTCCAGCAGAACGGAAAACAGCCTTTCTCCGGCATAAAGGAACAAAATAAACAGTCCATATACAGGGACATGCGAGCTCACCCGTTCAGATACATGTCCAGCAGTCTCTCAAGTTCTGTCACAGAGACCAGCACCAAGAGGTCTTTTCACCTCTCCTCCCAGACACATCTCATAGTCTCTCACCCACACAGCAATCCTGGTACTTCACCTGGCTCAGTTTAGTTTGCAACAAACGGTACTCTGCAGCTCCCAGCAGAATCTACACACTGTTCAGTTCCCCAGCACACTGCACACGAAGTGAAAATACTTAAAAAGCTATGCAGGTGCCTCTAATCAAACACTGCAGAGCTGGGATTCAACTCTTTCCTACCTGTCTTCACTACAGTGGTTTGCTTGAGGACATGAGCAGCAGCATTTCTACTAAGCTCCCGGCAAATCTCTGAATAAAGCGACTTTTTAAACAATTCCAATTAGACCTTCACAAATTATTTGCCATAGAAGAACTCCTAGACCATGTTTAAGAAGATTACGAAGAAGGAATTTACTGGGAAACAGAAATCATCCTTTTTTTAACCCTTTCACAGCAAAGCATGCTTTCACCTTCCTGAGATCAAATTTTTCCCACAAAAATGATTTTTAGCACCAAATTTAGCATTTTCACAAAGGTAACAGGAGAAATTGCACCATGCAATTTATTGAGCAATTTCTCCTGAGTACATTGATGCCCCATATGGGGGGGGGGACTACTGTTTGGGCGCACGGCAGGGCTCAAAAGGGAAGGAGCGCCATTTGACTTTTTGAATGTAAAATTTTCTGGAATAATTAGCAGATGTCATGTCACGTATGGAGAGCCCCTGATGTGCCTAAACAGTGGAAACCACCACAAGTGACACTGTTTTGAAAATTAAACCCCTCAGGGAACTTATCTAGATGTGTGGTGAGCAGCTTAAACTCCCAGGTGCTTCACAGAAGTTTATAACATTGAGCTGTGAAAATAAAGAAATCACATTTTTCCACAAAAATGTTTTTTCGTGCACCAAATTTTGCATTTTCACTAGAGTGTAACAGGAAAAATTGCACCATACAGTTTATTGTGCAATTTCTCCTGAACATGCAGATACCCAATATGTGGAGAAAAATTACTGCTGTGCCGTGAAAATAAAAAAATCTAATTTTTCCCACAAAAATGTTTTTTATCCCCATATTTTGCATTTTCATAAGGGTAACAGCAGAGATTGCACCATGAAATTTGTTATGCAATTTCTCCTGAGAATGATGATACCCAATATGTGAAGAAAAATTACTGTTTCGGCGCACGGCAGGGCTTGGAAGGGAAGGAGCGCCATTTAACTTTTTGAATAGAAAATTCGCTGGAATAATTAGCGGATGCCATGTCACATTTGGAGAGCCCCTGATGTTCCTAAACAGTGGAAACCCTCCACAGGTGACACTGTTTTGGAAACTAGACCCTTCAGGAACTTATCTAGATGTGTAGTAAGAACCTTGAAACTGCAGGTGCTTCACAGAAGCCATGAAAACAAAAAAAAAATCACATTTTCCCGCAAGAATATTTTTTAAACCCAAATTTTTCATTTTCACAAGGGTATCAGGAGAAAATAGACCCCGCAATTTGTTTTGGAATTTCTCCTGCATATGAAAATACCCCATATGTGGTCAAAAACTATTTTTTGAGGCATAGTGCAAAGCTCAGAAGGGAAGAAGTGCCGTATTGGAGTTCAGATTTTGCTGGACTGGTTTGAGGGTGCAATGACACATTCGTAGAGCCCCTGAGATGCCAGATCAGCCAAAGCCTGCATAACTGACCCCATTTTACAAACTACACCTCTCAATGAATTCATCTAGGGGATCATATAGACACCACAGGTGTGTCACAGCATTTTATGCCACTGGGCATTGAAGAAAAAAATAATTACATTTTTACCACCAAAATTTTGTTTTAGCCCCAGATTTCACATTTTCACACTGGGAAATTGGTAAAATGGCACCAAAATTTGTGCCACAATCTTTTCTGAATTTAGTAATACCCCATATGTGGTTGTGCATTAATGCTTAGCCACACGGCGAGACTTGGGAGAGACAGAGTGCTATTTGCCTCCTGGAGTGCAGATTTTCCTAAAATAGTTTTCAGACTCCATAAACAAAGTCCCTACATGCTGGAAGAGCAGAATCCCATCAAGTGACAACATTTTGGAAATTATACCCCTTTTTGAATTTATCTACAGGTGTAGTGACGATTTTGATTCCATGGGTGTTTTCCAGAAACAAGCAGCAGTGGATTTTGATAAGTGAAGATTGCAAACTGACGTTGCAGTTACCAAAACGTTGCAGTTACATGAACAGTACAGACCAAAAGTTTGGACACACCTTCTCATTTAAAGATTTTTCTTTATTTTCATGACTATGAAAATTGTACATTCACATTGAAGACATCAAAACTATGAATTAACACATGTGGAATTATATACTTAACAAAAAAGTGTGAAACAACTGAAAATATGTCTTATATTCTATGTTCTTCAAAGTAGCCACCTTTTACTTTGATGACTGCTTTGCACACTCTTGGCATTCTCTTGATGAGCTTCAAGAGGTAGTCACCGGAAATGGCCTTCAAACAATCTTGAAGGAGTTCTCACAGATGCTTAGCACATGTTGGCCCTTTTGCCTTCACTCTGCGGTCCAGCTCACCTCAAACCATCTCGATTGGGCTCAGGTCTGGTGACTGGGGAGGCTAGGTCATCTGGCGTAGCACCCCATCACTCTCCTACTTGGTCAAATAGCCCTTACACAGCCTGGAGGTGTGTTTGGGGTCATTGTCCTGTTGAAAAATAAATGATGGTCCAACTAAATGCAAACCGGATGGAATAGCATGCCGCTGCAAGATGCTGTGGTAGCCATGCTGTTTCAGTATGCCTTAAAATTTGAATAAATCCCCAACAGTGTCACCAGCAAAGCACCCCCACACCATCACACCTCCTCCTCCATGCTTCACGGAGGGAACCAGGCATGTAGAGTCCATCCGTTCACCTTTTCTGCGTCGCACAAAGACATGATGGTTGGAACCAAAGATCTCAAATTTGGACTCATCAGACCAAAGCACAGATTTCCACTGGTCCATTCATTGTGTTCTTTAGCATAAACAAGTCTCTTCTGCTTGTTGCCTGTCCTTAGCAGTGGTTTCCTAGCAGCTATTTTACCATAAAGGCCTGCTGCACAAAGTCTCCTCTTAACAGTTGTTGTGTCTGCTGCTAGAACTCTGTGTGGCATTGACTTGGTCTCTAATCTGAGCTGCTGTTAACCTGCGATTTCTGAGGCTGGTGACTCGGATAAACTTATCCTCAGAAGCAGAGGTGACTCTTGGTCTTCCTTTCCTGGGGCGGTCCTCATGTGAGCCAGTTTCTTTGTAGCGCTTGATGGTTTTTTCAACTGCACTTGGGGACACTTTCAAAGTTTTCCCAATTTTTCGCACTGACTGACCTTCATTTCTTAAAGTAATGATGGCCACTCATTTTTCTTTACTTAGCTGCTTTTTTCTTGACATAATACAAATTCTAACAGTCTATTCAGTAGTACTATCAGCTGTGTATCCACCAGACTTCTGCACAACACAACTGATGGTCCCAACTCCATTAATAAGGCAAGAAATCCCACTTATTAAACCTGACAGGACACACCTGTGAAGTGAAAATCATTTCCAGTGACTTCTTCTTGAAGCTCATCAAGAGAATGCCAAGAGTGTGCAAAGCAGTCATCAAAGCAAAAGATGGCTACTTTGAAGAACCTAGAATATAAGACATATTTTCAGTTGTTTCACACTTTTTTGTTAAGTATATAATTTCACATGTGTTAATTCATAGTTTTGATGCCTTCAGTGTGAATGTACAATTTTCATAGTCAGAAAATACAGAAAAATCTTTAAATGAGAAGATGTGTCCAAACTTTTGGTCTGTACTGTACGTTATAGTGACCAGTATGTTGTGTCCAGCTTGTGCTTCTGGAGACGTGCACCTGTAAATTAGGTGGGTTCTCATCGCTACAGGAATGCCAAACATGTGGACGCTAACTGTGGTTTAGGCACACTGTGGAGCTCAGAAGGGAGGCAGACATTTGGATTTGGGAGCGCAGAATTTGCTGGATTTCTTTTGGAAAGCAAGGAGCCATTTTGTTTTTCCAGAGCCTTTGCGTTACCAGTAACATGGAAGCCTCCTACATTTCCGTTAACAGATGACAGACCTGAGTGGAGACTTTCTTTTTTTTGAATGGAGTTAAACTTTTATTGGGAACATTTTACATAACATTTGGGATCACATTTATCCTGCGCTCTACGCTGAGCAATTATATTGGGGTTCCATCTTAATCTCCAAGTGACATGATTCAGCTGAATCCCCCGAAGCATCCAGCTACTATAATGAGACAACAGTTATTCTGGACTCCGTCTGGCCTCTCTCTAGCGTCGTCCTTCTTTTCAGAAGTCTACAAAACTGTGTCCGATGGCACTTTTATGCACACCTAATAAAAAGGCGGACACCGCCGGATCATAGACCAGACGGAATCCACAGTGCCTCCATCTGCGTCACCATAGGGAATCTTCCACCGAGGTTTCCGTCTGAATCACATATTTCAGAGATTTACATGGAAACCCCGTCATAAGCGCTCAGCGCAGAGCGCAGGATAAATGTGAGCTGAACCTTACTGCGATCTTTTGGAGGCAGAATGAACAAATCAACAGAAGGTGAAGAATTAGTGTTATTATTTTTTATGCCGCTCCTCATGTGGTATAAGTGATTAGGCGACTTTATTACTTGGGTCGGGTTCGATTAGAGCTATGCCAGATTTATATCTGGTTTTTATGATTGGCAGCAGTCACACACTAAAAGACCCTTTTTATTATAAAAACAAAGTTTTTGCATTGCCATATTTTGATAGCTATAATCTTCCCATATTTCAGCCAACAGAGTCATGAAATGGCTTGTTTTTTGAGGGACAAGTTAACGTTTTTATTGGTACCATTTTCGGGCAAATTACATCTTTTGTTCACTTTCTATTCCTGTTCTGGGAGGCAGAATGAGCGAAAAACAGCAATTCAGGAATTTTTTTTATGGGATATTTTTATGCTTTATTCTTCTGGTCAGTACGATTACAGTGATAGCACATTTATATCATTTTTTATGTTTTGGCTCTTTTACACAATAAAAACTATTTTATAGAAAAAATAACTATTTTTGCATCACTTTATTTTGAGAGTTGTAACTCTTTTATTTTTCCACTGACGAAGCTGTATGGTGGCTTGTTTTTTGCAAGACAAGATGACATTTTCAGCGATACCATTTTTATTTACATTTGTATTTTTGATCACGTTTTATTGAACACTTCTTGTTCAGCAGTATGATGATAAAGCATCGTTTTTTGCCTTGTTTTTCATTTATTTTTTTATGGTGATCACTGAAGGGGTTAATTAGTGGAACAATTTTATAAGTTGGGTCATTCTGGATGTGGCGATACAAAATATGTATACTTTTTTGTTTCATTTTTTTTTACACAGATAAATGTATTTATTGGATTAATATTTTATCTGTTTTTTGCTCCTTATTTTGAGATTTTTTTATATTTTTATTAACTTTTTTTTTAATTTTATTACATTGTTCCACTCTGGGACATCAACTTTCCCTGCCTTGATTGCTTTATGCTGATGTAAGCACAGGGGGAGTTCACTCCCTCTGTGATGCCCTGCGATATGACTGTTACTATTGACAGCGGCATCACAGGGGTTAAACGCCCGCAATTGGTGCTAGCATCAATCGTGGGCATTGCTGCGAAGTGTCAGCTCTCACATAGAGCTTACACCCGCACTCAATCGTGTCGCCGTATATACGGCGCTTTGCTGGGACGCAGCTCCCGCGGTGCCACATATATATGGCGCATGTTGAGAAGGGGTTAATCCCTCCAGGAGAAGATTGGCTGAAGCAAGTGGCGTGCCTGCTGAGTCATTGTTATTGAAGCCTCCAGAAGATCCTGCCACCAGCATCAAAGAATAGCTCTGTTCCGCTGAAAGGGAAGGAGGAACAGAAGATACTGCCTTGAAGACCCCAAACAATGTCCTCAGGGCACAGTGAGTCATTTACAGGGGATCATAGGAATAATAGTCCTCTCCCCTGCTCCGCATTGAGTTCCGTCGCAGCCGCGATTTCCTCACTGTCAACCCCAGCTGCCACTGTATGGAATTTAACTATAGCCAAAGTAAACAAAGGGGGATACCAGGGAGATACTGATCCTATTTCAGATGAGTCTCTTATAGTGGGATAAACAGGAAAAAGCGATATGCCTAGCTTGTCATGTGCTAATTTAACACCTGTCAACATGGACCTGAGCAGGGAAAGCTCATGGTCAGGCGCTGATCAGGATTCACATGCAGACGCCTCTGACCATTTAGGACATGTGCCAGAATGCCTTCTGCCTCAGGCCCAGCCTCCTCTATATTTACCCAGTGGGCAATTAGGGAGATATATCATCCTCGCATGTGCTTACTGGTTCACGTATTGTGGTTATGGGGACCTAGCCATTGATGGAGTTTCAGTGCACACCTGATTTTTTCCACAACATGTGTGTGCAGGGCAGGGATGGCTCACCTGGAAAAGTAGTGGCGGACTATGGGACAGCTGCTGCCATTAGTTATTTAAAATTGTCCATCTCCAGCAGCAGTAATATCAGCATTTCTAAGGCCAGGAATTTGGAAATGATGTCTTTCAGCACCAGGGTAGTGGGATACTTTCTCTTTCTCTCCAGTGTTTGGGGGATGGACAGCTGAATGTTCCACGATGTGCAGATTCTCAGTGACACTGCTGGTAGTCATGATGCTGTCACATCCTCTTTCTGCAGGGAGCCATTTGGCCCTGTTGATTGGGAGCCGGAGGAAGAGGCCGAAACTGCACCAGAAGAGGGAGGAGGAGGAGCCAAAGATCTTTCCTGGTTTTTCAGGTGTGTACGTCACTGCAGCTTGTGCTTTGAATTCAGATGCCTTGATGCAGGTGGTGCTCTGTTTCAGAACATTTATGCCTCATTTCAGGCTCTGATGGCACAGCGTGCAAACAACCCTTTGTAGCATCGGCGTCTCTGCCTCCAGCTGGGCAGAGACGCCGTTCCCCTCACCGCCGCGGTCCAGGTCCGGTGTCCTCCCGCTCCCCTGCTGTTGTGGCACGCTCTGCACGCAGCTTCCCGGGCTCTGTGCTTAGGGCATGCGCTCCCTCCCTCTTAAAGGGGCCGTGCACGCCATCCTATAGAGTCCCCGGCCAATGGCCGGAGGACTTCCCCTATATTAGGCACCTCCTCCAATATGGAGGTGCCTGTGCAAGGTTGTTGTTCCATGTGCTAAACACTTGCTCCAGCCCTCAGGTCACGCTGCCTGTCAGTCCTGCCTGCCAGTTTTCTGTCCGTCCAGCCTGCCAGCCTGTCTAAGAGTTCTGTTCTCCAGTCTGTCTACAGTTGTGCCCGCCATCCTGCTTTCCTGGAGCATCTGTCTGTAACCTGCCATGCCCGCCAGTCAGCCAACCTGGAGCACCTGCCTGTTACCTGTCATGCCCGCCAGCTAGTCTACCCGAAGCACCTGCCAATTACCTGTCGTGCCCGCCTGCTCACCTACCCGGAGCACCCGTCTGGCTATCTGCCGAATAAGCCTGCTTATCTACCCGGTCCACCCGTCAGCCTTCCTGCCATGCTCATCCGCTGTACCGGTCAGTTCCTGCCATCTGACCCGTGGGAGTCACCTGGTCTCACACAAGGTCGGTTGCAGAGTGGCACCTGGCCCACCTGCCCGGTCCCTCCCTGGTTCACAGAGTCGATTGAGCCGCCGTGTCACCTTGGTCAGGCCGTGTAGGCACTTAGTCATGCCCCTCTGGTCCCTCCTTGCACCGAAGGAGAGAGGTTCCACCACCTGGACTCGTAACAGTTTGCACAGGCCATGGAACCCGGTGGCCCCCAAGCTCCTTCATTCTCTGACCTGTACCTGGAGGTCTCACATCAGAGATCCCAACAGAAGACTATCCTGTCCTATCTGGGGACTGTCAACTCCCACCTGGACACGCTGTCCACCCGGTCTGTGTCTGTCTCTAGCCAAGCGGCACCCGCTCCGGTGGCACCTCAACCTACTGGCGCTATGGCACCCGGCTCTGGACCCCGGCTCTCTGCGCCTCCACGTTTTGGTGGTGGCCCCGTCTTATGTCGGGGCTTCTTAAATCAGTGCACGCTGCACTTTGAACTCCTGGCACATCAGTTCCCCTCCGACTGGGCCAAGGTGGTGTTTGTAATGTCCCACCTCACCGGGGAGGCACTGGCATGGCTAAACCCTCTGTGGGAAAGAGGTGATCCCCTGGTGTCTGATCTTCTGGCTTTCCATGCTGCCTTCTGGAAAGTCTTCGATGAGCCCGGACGAAAATCTTTTACTGCCTCCTCACTTCTCTGTCTCCGCCAAGGAGTCTCTCTATGGGCCAGTATGTCATACATTTCCGAACCCTCACATCTGAACTTGCCTGGAACAATGAGGCCCTAGTGTCTACCTTCTGGGAGGGTCTTTTCGGACGGATCAAGGATGAGCTAGCCGGTCGTGACATCCCTTCCACCCTGGACGACCTGGTGTCATTAGCTACCTGGATTGACATCCTTTTCTGGAACGTGCTAAGGAGACTACCTGGGAGAAAAGATTTCCGCGTCTTGCTCCTGTATTCCAAAAGCCAGCCTCGCAACCAGCAATTCTCCGGGCATGTTTGCCTGAGCCCATGCAAATTGACCAAACCAGGATGGTCAAGTCTCGTCAAGAGATGAGCCGAGCCGAAGGGAGTTGCTTCTACAGAGCATCTGATCCGTTCCTGCCCGGTGAGGCCGGGAAACTCCAGTGTCTAGGACCGCTCGGAGAGGTCGTCCTAGGCAAGAGTAAATCCTCTCCATCCTTGACTCTGTCTGTTTCTATTTCCAGTGGTGAGACCAGCTTTTTCGAGATTGCCCATCTGGATTCCGGAGCCGCTGGGAATCTCATTCAACAGGCTGTTGTGGAGCGGTGTCAGGGATGACACTGGCAGGTTCACACAATATCCCACCGCTGCCACCAATTTGTCAGGGAATCCTATCCACACACAGTCAGGAACGGCACCGGGGAGATCACGCAATATCTCACCGTGTCGTCACGCTGTCCGTATTTCGTCCGGAGTCACGAGCACGCGATCCAGACTACTCTCTACGGAGGTATCGGTAAGCGACCAGCCTGGGTTCTACAGACTGGAATCCGTGTTTAACGCCCTCCGTACGGTCACTGTCAGCTTCACGATAGTCCAATTATTAATACTCTCTGCCACCACCGGCTGAGTTTGAAATATAATGCAGGCCTGGCAGGACGCCTGCGTTTTGGTAGTGTATATGGCTTCGGGGAAGGGAATGATTACAGAACTATTACATTTTATATTTATTCCAAAAGGGAGGCAGTGTTTAGGAAAAATATATACAAGGATGTTCCAAAGGGGACATTAAAATACATAGGCAGTTACATAAAATAAACAGGGTAAAAAGAAGACAACTTACTTTATACAATCGTGGAGACGATTCAATATAGGTGGAGGAGGGGCTCTCCAGATGAAATATGCTGTTATTGAACAGGACCCGTTGCTTATAATTCTTATTCCCCCCTTGCAATGAGTGCTCTTGTCTTCTCCATGGGTTCTCTTATACCTAAGGGGTGATCTGGCCCCACGCCCCCTGTGGTGACATCATGTGGGCCAGTCTCCAGCCTGTACATTTTTATTAAAAACGCTAACTTCTGCGATAACTCATTGCTCGTTGATCGCAGAAGCTCGCAAACTACGCCATTTTTTCCCTTATGTTTTTATCTTTATTTTGATATCACACTTCACATAGCTGCAGTCTGCTATTCTGGTGTTTTTACGCTACAGCTCCCTGATTTTGGTTACAGCCCTGGAAAACTACCTACACATTCCTGGGCTGATTTGGTCACTACACATATGGGTCCCGTTACTGTCGGACCTCTGGAATTCACAAGATTTCATATTTCATATCGGAGTCAGTGCGTCTAGAAATTTACCTTTGAGGCTCGGGAAGCAGCCTCAACAGTTACACACAAATTAGTGCAAGCCTGCGTTCTAATTACCTCCTGCATCTTTCAGAGACACAATGCTTGCTTCCTAACGAAGATATAACACTCCTTGGCTGGCCTCGTTTGCATAAACTATTTACCAGGCGTGTGTTAATTGGGGCTTTTGTGCTGAGGAAAATGGGACAGCTTGGTGCTGATAAGTGGTGATTATTTGCATTAGACACTGTATGATTGTCATCTCTGGACAAACACTACAGCAGAGGGCATGGGAGAAGGGCTAATATTCTGTTAATCTCTCCCTGACATTAATATTTTAGAATATTCCTGACAAGCGGTATCAGATTCCTACTGTATGCCTATCCAATAAAAGCAAAGAGAAGTGGAGAAGTAAGGCCAGTATCCACTGAATAGTGTGTGGAAGGCACCGCTCACACTAATAAAGAACAGAAATACCACTTAAAGTGCAAATAGTATTCATTTTTATTGTACACGATATTCCAGCAATTTAAAATAAGTGCAAATATCAAAAAGCATAATAAAGAATGTATGCCTGGCTGAACCATTGGCGGTTGCCTCTGTGGATGGGAGGCTTCTTCCGGGGACCATCTTACTCGTCACAGAGCCTGTAACCCTTCAGGTGGGAATGCTGCACTCGGAGAAGATCTCCTTTCATGTGCTGTCCGGTCTCTCTCACCCCCTCCTGTTTGGTCTACCCTGGTTACAAAGACATGAGCCCGTCCTGAATTGGAGATCTGGTGAAGTGCTCCGTTGGGGTCAGGAATGCCATGAGTACTGTCTGGTTCCGGTTCATCCAGCTCGACCCCCGTCTACTCTGGCTAACCTACCTGGTCTGCCGGCACCCTACTGGTCCTATGCAGACGTCTTCGACAAAAAGGAAGCAGAGACACTACCACCTCATAGGTCGTATGATTGCCCCATCGACCTGGTACCCGGTGCTTCTCCTTCCCGCGGGCGTATCTACCCCTTGTCGCTGGCTGAGACCCGGGCCATGTCTGAGTACATAGAGGAGAATCTTGCTAGGGGATTTATCCAGAAATCCACCTCTCCGGCTGGTGCAGGATTCTTCTTCATCAAGAAGAAAGACGGCTCCCTATGTCCCTGTATTGATTACAGGGGTCTTAACCAGATTGCCATCAAAAATAAGTACCCCCTGCCTCTCATCTCGGAGCTGTTCGACCGCCTTAAAGGCACGAAGATCTTCACTAAGCTCGATCTTCGTGGGGCGTTTAAGTTGATCCGGATCCGCCAGGGAGATGAGTGGAAGACGGCATTCAACACCCGGGATGGTCACTATGAGTACCGTGTGATGCCATTTGGTCTCTGTAATGCTCCAGCCATCTTCCAGGAGCTGGCTAACGACATCTTCCATGATCGTCTGTATTTTTGCGCAGTGGTATACCTGGACGACATCTCCACGCTCACCTGTAAAGGAGCAAATCCCATGAAATGGACTTCCGAAGTGGAGGAGGCCTTTGTGTCCCTGAAACAAGCCTTCTCTTCCGCCCCTGTGCTACACCGTCCAGATTGCAACAAGCAGTTCTTCCAGGAGGTTGATGCATCCTCCTCCGGAGCCGGAGCAGTGCTCACCCAGAAGTCCTCATCTGGGAGAATGGTAACCTGCGGATTCTTCTCCAAGCTCTTCTCCTCGTCCGAGCGCAATTACTCCATAGGAGATCGTGAGCAGCTGGCCATCAAATTAGCACTGGAGGAGTGGCACTACTTGCTGGAAGGGGCTCTGCACCCAGTGGTCATCTACACTGACCACAAATACCTTGCTTATTTGCAGAACTCCCAAAGATTAAATTCGCGCCAGGCCAAGTGGTCTCTTTTCTTTGCCCGATTCTGCTTCACTCTGCATTACCGCCCGGCAGACAAGAACATTAAAGCTTATGCTCTATCCCGCTCATTCCTGTCTTCCAACCAAGAGGAGGAACCTCTACATATCATCCACCCCTCCAAAGTAATGACTGAGGTCCCGTTTGATCTGTCTCATCTTCCACCCAGTAAGACCTTTGTAGCGGTTCTGGATCGTAAGAAGGTTCTACTCTGGGGCCATTCATCCAAACTAGCCAGTCATGTTGGCCAGAAGAAGACCTTTTTCCTCATCGCCCGACATTACTGGTGGCCTTCCCTGTGTAAGCATGTTGCAGACTTCGTCGCGGCTTGTTCCTCCTGTGCCCGTAACAAGGTTCCCAGGCTCCTACCATCCGGCCGTCTTCTTCCTCTTCCCGTGCCTTCCGCTCCATGGCAACACATTGCAATGGAATTTATTACGGATCTCCCTGTTTCTTCCGGTTGTACTGTTATTTGGGTGGTCGCTGACCGCTTTTCTAAAATGGCCCACTTCATCCTTCTGCCTGGTCTTCCGTCGGCATCTGTGCTGGCTAAGGACTTCATTCATCACATTTTTCGTCTCCACGACCTACCCCTCCACATTGTGTCTGATTGCGGGGGTCAGTTCACTTCGCACTTCTGGAGAGCTATGTGTAAACTGCTGGATGTCTCCTTGGACTTCTCCTCTGCTTATCATCCTCAGTCCAATGGTCAAGTGGAACATATCAACCAGGTTCTTACCAGCTTTCTTCGGCACTTTGTCAACGCTCACCTTAACGATTGAGTTGAGCTCCAGCCCTTGGCCGAGTTCTCCTATAATAACCATGAAAGCGAGTCCTCTTCCAAATCCCCATTCTTTGTGGTCTACGGTCAACACCCCCGGATTCCGTTTCCCGTCTCCTTTTCTGTGGACAATCCTGCCGCAGAGTCTCTGGTCAGCGAATTTTCCGCCATTTGTGAAGACACTAGATCTGCACTTCTTCAGTCCTCCGAGCGGATGAAGAAACATGCTGATAAGAGATGCCTAGATCCGCCTCAATTCCGTCCGGGAGACAAGGTCTGGCTTTCCTCCAAATATGTTTGTCTCAAGATACCTTCCTATAAGTTGGGTCCACGGTTCATCGGTCTGTTCGAGGTTCTGAACTAAATCAATCCCGTGGCTTATAAGATGAAACTCCCGGTCACTTTACGGATTCCCAACTCCTTTCATGTATCTCTCCTCAAACCAGTTGTCCTTAATTCTTTCTCTGGCAATCCCGGTACCGCTCCTGCTCCTGTCTTTGCTGAGGACGTCGTTGAGGTAGAAAACATTTTGGCCACCAAGAGGGTAAGAGGAAAAACTTTCTTTCTTGTGGATTGGAAGGGGTTTGGTGCTGAGGATAGGTCTTGGGAATCCAGGGAGAACATTCATGCCCCTCATCTTCTTAAAAAATTTCTTGCAGGCCTGAATAAGAGGGGGCGTAAAGGGGGGGCAGAGATGCCGTTCCCCTCACCGCCGCGGTCCAGGTCCGGCATCATCCCGCTCCCCTGCTGCTGTGGCATGCTCTGTGCACAGCTTCCTGGGCTCTGTGCTTATGGCTCACACGCGCACGCTCCCTCCCTCTTAAAGGGGCCCCGCGCGCCATCCTATAGAGTCCCCGGCCAATGGCCGGAGGACTTCTCTATATTAGGCACCTCCTCCAATATGGAGGTACCTGTGCAAGGTTGTTGATTCTGTGTGCTAAACACTTGCTCCAGCCCTCAGGTCCCGCTGCCTGTCAGTCCTGCCTACCAGTCTGTCTAACAGTTCTGTTCTTCAGTCTGTCTACAGTTGTGCCTGCCATCCTGCTTTCCTGGAGCACCTGTCAGCAACTTGCCATGCCCACCAGTCTGCCTACCTGGAGCACCTGCCTGTTACCTGTCATGCCCGCCAGTCTACCCAAAGCACCTGCCAGTTACCTGCCATGCCCACCTGCTCACCTTCCCAGAGCACTCATCTGGCTATCTGCTGGAGCAGCTTGCTTATCTACCCGGTCCACCCGTCAGCCTTCCTGCCGTGCTCATTCACTGTACCGGTCAGTTCCTGCCATCTGACCCGTAGGAGTCACCTGCTCTCACACAAGGTCGGTCCCAGAGTGGCACCTGTCCGGTCCCTCCCTGGTTCACAGAGTCAATTGAGCCGCCATGCAACCTTGGTCAGGCCGTGTAGGCACTTAGTCATGCCCCTGTGGTCCCTCCTAGCACCGAAGCACAGAGGTTCCACCACCTGGACTCGTAACACCCTTCTCTTGTCATCAGCACATTGCCTGAAGAAATGCCATGCCAGGGAGCTCCTTTGAGCTGGCTTTGGTGTGCTCAGTTCATTGGTGCAGTAGGTAGTAGCAGTCGACATTCTAGCTAGGTGCTGTGCTTTTGCACCCTTCTCCCTCTTTTGCTGTGTAGCTGGGGCAGCGTGACCCCCACCTCTTCCTCCAAACTGTGTATGTCACACAGATGGTCCTCACTCCATGTAGGGTCTAGGACCTCATCATCCTCTGCATCATATTCCACTACTCCCCACCCTTGCCTTCCTTGCCGCATCAGTTGGCACCTGTGTTTCGTCATCATCATCAGGCTTGTGCTGTTGTGATCCACTGACCGTTTGCACTATCATTCCCACTAACTCATCCTCAAGCTTTACAAGTGGGTGGGCATCAGTGCACTCAATCTCTTCCACTTGTGGGGCTGGGGCAGGTGGATGGCACATGAAACCACAGCCAACGGAGTCATCAAAAAGCAGAAGTGACTGCAGAAGTGACTGTTGCATGACTTGGGGCTCAGACTGCTTGCCTGATTTGAAAGGAAACGAGGTGAAAGACAGATGCCCATGGTCTGCATGTGTTAACTTTGCACTTTCAGCAATGGACTGGCTGGAAGACAATGTGAAGGAAAATGGAAGCGTCCTCAGCCATCCAATCTAAAACCACCTCAGCATGTTCTGGCCTCACCATTACGCAGAACATCTTGTCACCTGCGTGCACCAGAGGAAGGTGTTTAATTTGAGCATGTAGCAGGCACAGAATGACCAAATACTCTGTCTGCAGCAGCTATACCACCACTAGCGGCACCACGGCATGTCCACATCCCCAATTTGATGCTCTGCTCATATACTGCACCACAAAAAAGTGCACAGAAGAGAAGAGAAAGTACCCAGCAGATTATTGCACACTTAGGATACTCTGTGCCAGGCTGTGTTAGGGCACTCTGCACTAGGCTGTTAGGGCACTGTGCACTAGGCTCTGTTACGGTACTCTGCACCAGGCTGTGTTACGGTACTCTGCACCTGTCTCTATTATGGTACTCTTCACCATGCTGTATTAGGGCACTCTGCACCGGGCTCTGTAATGGTACTCTGCACCAGACTCTATTAGGGTACTTTGCACCAGGTTCTGTTATGGTACTCTGCATCAGGCTCTGTTATGGTACTGTGCCCCAGGCTGTATTAGGGCACTCTGCACCGGGCTCTGTTATGGTACTCTACACCAGGCTCTGTTACAAAACTCTGCACCAGGCTTTATTAGGGCACTCTGCACTAGGCTCTGTTACGGTACTCTGCACCAGACCCTGTTATGATACTGTACACCAGGCTGTATTAGGGCACTCTGCATCGGGTTCTGTGGTACTCTGCACTAGTCTGCATTACATACAGTATATGTACTAACTCTAGTATTTAAAGACATAAGTTTTTCCTGGGCATTTTTGTATACCTAATTTTATTATTTTTTATGTGCAGAAATACTTTTAATATGAAAGTATAGAAATGTTTCCTGAATATTTTAAAGAATATAGATCAATGGAAATTGATTGTCTTATTATTTCAGTAATTCAATTATTTTAATTTCAGAATACTTTGTTTATTCCATGGAAATGGAAGAAATGTTTCAAATATGCTTTCAATAATTATCAACAACAATACTCTAATATTTCTTCTTTTAAGACTTTCTCAGCTGATTTATAACCACATGAAAGTTTGCTTGATTTTTGTGATCAGAAACTAGCTGACAGGAGCTCAGAAGACCAAAGTGAAGGCGAATTTCCCACAATGAGTATTGGTTGCATTTTTGATCCTGAAGATTTTCTGAAGCATTTCCACATCAATAAACTAGTTTATGATACTTCATTTTTTTTTTTTTTTAAAGGAAGTTTCTGTTACATATGTATTTATTGCACTTTTTTTTCCATCTGAAGGCTTTATCTCTTTTTAGTATTTCATGTTTTAAATTAAACTAGTTTGCGGAGAAGAGTGGATCATTTTAAATTTAAATTTGCAGGCTCTACAAAATTTTCCAAATTTGCAGAGAATAAATTTGCCACAAATCGTATTATCAAATAGCCTCAAATTTCCCAGAAAATGGTTATATAACCTTCTAAGGTCTCTAAGGTGTGTATTGAACCTGTTTTGAACAGCCTTATTAATGTCAAAATCCCCGCAACGTACCAGGCTAGGGGAAAATAGATGGTAACCAGTGGTAAGTAGAAGCCTATTTCACAAAACACTGCAGTTTTAGTCTTTGTAGGCTACTCAAACTGTATACATGGTCCAAAAATTATTGCTTTATAAACAGGCGGTGCAATTGGATAAAACTCGGGATTGTGTACATGAGAAGACAAAGGGCAGGAAAAATGTTCCTTGCTTGGGGATTATGAAGAGCTTTGATCTTTGATAAAGGAAATAGCAATAGCTTGTTCACAAAAAGTCATTAATTATCCCTTCATTTGACTAAGGGTTAAAAATTTCCCTTTTTTGAGAATAATCACAAAATGATTACACTATTACAAATATTTTTTATCAAGTCATTCAAAAATTATAATTTTTTTAGGGAGGAGGAACAGGCTAACTGTTTTCAAAGTGAAGAAACAACGACTAGTCACCAAGCCTTTCCAATAATTAGCCCTATTTTGAGAGTTGTTTCATGTTTGTGTACCTTCACTAGAGTATGTTTTGCATCAGCATTAAAGTGGCAGCTGCAAAAGGCTCATGCTAGGGAATTAGGATGGAGCATGCAAGGAGATGTCTGGCAGTATAGGGCCAAAAGCAGCAGTCCCGATTGCAGAAGTATTTCAGTATAGATGACATGATGGATGGAGTAAATGCTTGACTTACTACTGGCACTTGCAGCAGCAGATTGGAGAAGTGTAGAAGATAGACAACAGACAGCCAGATAGGCAGATGATATGGCCAATTTAATCACAGGCATTAGCCGTAGGTGAATGAAACTTGGCACTGACCAATACTTGATTCATTTTGACTAATGACAGTTTTTCCTTACTTGTGGTGATAACTTAATATGCTTGGCTATAACAAGCCATCGGACATGTTGGACACTTTTTCTGACATTACTCTGGAAGTTGGATATGACTGTTTTTTCCATTGGCCCAATCTGTTGACCTTGACGTCTGTGGGATCGGGGCTCAGGGTATCTGCTCAAGAAAGGACACAGTCTAGGTACAATTGAACCTGGATGTTCAGCCAGTGCAACTTTGCTGAAATGCATCCATTGTTGCAATTTCAGATAAAACATCAAATATACTTTAGCTGTTGCTGTCCCCTATACCTGTTGGAACCCTAATGCACAGACATTAGAGCATTGTGCCTGTTGTCATCCCAGAAGGATCTGCTGTTCAATCATGTGGGCATTAGACTTCTGCATAGCGAAAGCTTTGCAGACTAGTAACATAGCTTATCTGAGGAGTAAGCCAATTTGCACTCTATTTTCAGAAGCTGGAAGAAATTAACCCATTTTGCTTTCATAGTAAAGGACTAAAAGTGTGGCTATCCAATAGTTACCCCTTTGTTTGATGTGAACAATACACCTGTCAATCCACATTCATTGCAGGATACAGGTTTCAGGGCCAGCAGATTGAGGGCCCTGTTGGTTCATTTTCATCTCCCTGCTGCGATGGGTGGTTGTCATGGCCAGCATTGTTATAATCATCATTTTCACTCTGTTAGCCTAGTTCCTTGCCTGCGCAAAGTGTATATCCACCTCAACATCCACCTGTCGATGCTCATCCTCCAAATCCTGCAGCATTTAAAATAAAAGTCTCCAAAAAACACAGGGTGATGATGAACAGGTGCAAATTGCTGCTCTTCCTCCATCCCCTCTTGCAAGCTGGTGAGTGTTTTTTCCAGGATAAATATTAGCGGGATGACATTGTTGATTCCACACATGTCCATATAGTCAAGGATTGCTGCTTCTTCAAAGGGCTTAAGTAGGTAATGTGCATCACTTCATCAGCTGCTAATGTTGAACTTCAAAGTACCTTACATTCCAGTTTGCCTTTTGCATGATGTAGCCAGTCACCACCTTGTGCTGCTTGTGCAGATATGCAACACATACTGCATCAAATTACAGTGGCTTGCAAATCAGCTGGTGCTCTGGTAGACCATTTTGTTTCTGCAAAGCCAGTAGGGCATCCTTTGAATAATCCAAGAATTCAAGACACTGGGTAGTATCCTTCAAAAAAGTTTTAATGGCACCAGTGTACACATAAATAAAAATCGGACATACAACATTTTGGCCACACAGGGTATTATCAAGTCAAAACAAGGTGCACATATATACATGACACAAAACAACCACTATTTATAGTGAATCAGTTGTGGGCTACTCCTTCTAGTTCCTCCTACTGGTCCAGCCTTCAGTAACCATAGTGACACTACAAAGACAAAACACAGATTAAAAAGCAAGCTTAAAAACAACCATCAGCGTATAATGAATGGAATAGTAAATAATAAAAATGCATTACAAATGCATGGCATGGTTATATATAGTACCTTACAGCTGACGTTCTTTCTGATTAAATTGTTCACTTTTCCCGTCTTTTTCATCTGGCCCAGACTAACACGACAACGTCTCCATCCGGTACTCAGAGTCTCAGGGTCTCAGGTCTGCAGAGATCACAACAAAGACACAATTGACTCCTTACATTTCAGGCATCATCCCCATCTATTCCCAACCTTCACAAACCCCTCATCCTGCTGATACCCCAATACTGAACCTCAGCTGCCGTATGTGTCCCTATTACTGCACCTAATGAGTAAAACAACCCTCTAGAATATAGTAATGCAGTGTGCAAGTGCCCTAGAAATCAGTGCCCACATTTTGTCCCCTAGAAAGTAATAGTGCCCTCTGTGTGCCCCTTTAACAGTCATAATAACCTGAGTTCCCCTATAATGATAAGTGCCCACTTAACATTTAATAATGTCCTGAGTCTCCTTCCATGTGCAGCTCCCATCTACACAGTATGATGCTCTCTTATACACAGTAAAATGCCCCCTCACTGTACAGTACCCCCCACACAGTATGCTGACCCCTTAGTAGCCTCCAAACTCTTGACTCCCACACTGTATGATGTCCCCCACACTATACAAAGACCCCACATTATCTTCCACACTGTATGATGGCCCCCACACTGTGCAAAGACCCCACATTATCTCCCACACTGTATGACCCTAACTGTAATTCTCACACTGTATAAATAGCCTACATATAGTATAATGCACCAGATGGTCCTCTACATAGTATAATGCACCCCCATAGGCAGAGTCTGTAGTATAATCCCCTCATAGGCAGAGTCTGTAGCAAAATCCCCCCCATAGGCAGAGTCTGTAGCTTAATCTCCCCCCCCCAAAGGCAGAGTCTTTAGTATAATACATCCATAGGCAGAGTCTGTAGTATATCCCCCCCCATAGGCAGAGTCTGTAGTATAATCCCCCCATAGGCAGAGTTTGTAGTATAATCCCTCCATAGGCAGAGTGTGTAGTATATTCCCCCGTAGGCAAAGTCTGTAGTATAATCCCTCCACAGGCAGAGTGTGTAGTATATTCCCCCCATAGGCAGAGTCTGTAGTATAATCCCCCCATAGGCAGAGTCTATAGTATAACCCCCCATAGGCAGAGTCTGTAGTATAATCCCCCTGTAGGCAGAGTCTGTAGTATAATCCCCCTGTAGGCAGAGTCTGCAGTATAATCCCCCCCATAGGCCGAGTCTGTAGTATAATCCCCCCATAGGCAGAGCCTGTAGTATAATCCCCCCATAGGCAGAGTCTGTAGCATAATCCCCCCGTAGGCAGAGTCTGTAGTATAATACCCCATAGGCTGAGTCAGTAGTATAATCCCCCTCATAAGCAGAGTCTGTAGCATAATCCCTCTCCCATAAACACAGTCTGTAGCATAATCTCCCCTCCATAGGCAAAATCTGTAGCCTAACCACCCCCCATAGACAGAGTCTGTAGCAGAGTCTGTAGCATACTCCCCCCCATAGGAAAAATAAAAAATAAACACAAACACAATACTCACCTCTCGAGTCTCCCTGCTCTGCCCCAGGGTGTAACTGTATTGGCGTGCGCAGCACGCCGATACAGTTACAATAGCGTAGCTCCAGGTGGGCCCACTCGGAGTGTGGGGCCTGGGGTCACCACCCCCTCTGCCCCCCCAGGAGCTACACTACTGATCAGTACATAATATAGTCATTCAGATGAGACTACACCTACGGCAATAGAGCACAGCCAATGATATGTGGTTGATTAAATCCATCAACTAACTCAACAGTATCAGTAAAAGCTATTGGTGAGTCCCCGGTGATGTCAGGGCACCAAAGGAGGGATTAACCTTTTAAAAATTGTGCCAAGATCACTCATAGAATGCTGCTCCAGGGAGGTTACACAGAGAATCATGTGCTTGATGTAAATTCGGCAGTCATGCATCCCTAAGGACATCCCACACCATATTACCAGGATCCTGATCACCTGACTAGAAAAGGGACAGGATCCGCCCCGAAAAACTAGTCACTACCGATCTGACCAATGAGAAAAAAGATAAGCACTGCATCATCAGCTGTCATTCTCCATGGGCAGAGAAGAAAAGGAAGAATGTGGAGGGGGTCAAATTAACATTTAAAGATGTAAATAGGGTCAAATACAAATTGAAAAGAATAAGCGAACTAAAACCATGGAAGGGGAAGAAAAATAACAAGAATAATAAATATATACAGTATGAGTTATTAACTTCCACAAATGTTATCTCTAATGGTGATATCTTTAAGTAAAATTATCAGAAGATCCCCCTCCTATTTGCCACATAAAATCCTGAAACCAGAAAAAAGAAATAGATAAATGGGAGAACATTGAAATCATTATTTAGCCCCATAGGACTCATAGTGTTTAGCCTCCACATCATCTCCTTTTTCTTTAATAACATTAAACGATATCTGCCTCATCTCAATGGTGGTACATTATAAATGACCTGAAATCTTAGTGACTGATATTGTGTCTATTTTCCAGAAAGTGTCGTGGTATAGGCAAATCTATCTTCTTAGTACGAATATTGGACTTATGTATTGTTTCCCTATTCTATGTTTTACAAGCTGAGTCGTTTGACCCACATATTGGAGTCCACATGAACAAGTGATAAAATAGACAGCAAAATCTGTATTGCAAGTATAGAAATTCCTACTAAAGAACTTTTTATCTGTTTGAGAAAGTCTAAAGCAATTTCCTTTAACGGCATTATTGCAATTGCAACAGGAAAGACAAGGGAACGTGTCCATCTTAGTTTGTGATAGAAAACGTTGCGGTTTTCCAGAACCCAAATCCGTCCTTATTAGTCCATCACAAAGTGATTTAACCCTACGAAAGGCCATAATTGGAGGTTGTCCAAATTCATGTCATTCTATGTGGGAGCCACTCTCCAATGGCCAATATTTTCCTAGAATCTGCCCAATCTTATGACTATGGGGACAACATGTTGAAAAAAAAGGGTAACCGTTTAGTTTTCTCACTCTTATTAAGAGCAGATATATTAAGAGTAGTTTGCTCCAATATAATATTTTTGGATACCCCCTTGCCTGTAAGTTGTTAACCATTTATTTCTTTCGAAAGTTTCTCTTATTAGGGTCGGAAACAATCCTCTCTATCCTTTTTAATTAACTCACCAGTAAGGACTTCACCATCAAGATAAGATGAAAGCTATCATATCTTAGTAGGGAATTTTTGTCAGTACTTTTCGCGAACAGGGCAGTCAAAAGTTGCCCATTAGTGATGTATATCAGTGTGTCCAGAAAACTCAATTCCACGCTGGAGTAGACCATCGTGAATTGATCATGCTGTGTCCTAGAATGATGTTGTTTATGTATTTCAGCCAGACTCTGCAGCAATGTCGAAAGTACTGGCTGCGATACACAAAGGACTCCTCAAATTCCTCAATAAAGAGATTAGCATAGGTGGGGGTCACATTGGCAACCATTGTAATGCCCATTCGCTGCCCAAAAAATTTGTCCTGAAAATAGAAATGATTTTTATGAAATACAATCTTAAGTAAGGACAATATAAAAAGATGCCATCTCTCTAGCATATCTGATCGTGTCAACATGATTTGTATAGCCTGCATTCCACTAACATGATCAATCAATGTATACAGAATGCATATATCAAAGGAGACTAGGAAATTCCCATCAGGTATGTGTAAATTCCCAATCTTAGACAGAAAATCTCCTGTATCCTTAACATAAGATGTGATTATGTATTTTAGGAAGTGTGTATATCACTGATGTAATAAGGTTCTCTTGGATCAAAAATTGGCACAAATCTCCATCGATAATGCCAGAGGCATGAGCCTTCTTGACAACGTTTCGTATATCCTCCTGTATCCTCCATTTTGGATCACTGGGGAGAGGCGTATATACACTAGTATCAGAAAGCTGACTCCTAATCTTATTGATGAATTTAGTTTTATCAAGTATTACAAGGGAACCCCCTTTGTCAGCAAGTTGACAAATAATAGACTTTTCATGTTTAAAGGGGTTGTCCGGTACTTTTAAAAAAATGGCAATGTGTTTTAATGATAAATATAACCTTCTTTCTAATTACCTTGTGCTGCTGATTCTGCCTGTGAGCGGCGCTATCGGTGGCCGCTCACTGGCAGCATGTGACCCCACGCTGGCATCACGACAAGTGAGGCGTGACCTAGCGCTGGGGTCCCACAGGTGGCTGCTGAGTTGTGGGCGAGGTTATTCCCCTGTGTCACACCCAGCATCCACTGCGCGCTTTCCCAGTGAATGAGAACAGGGAGAGCGTGCGGTGGATGCCGGGTGTGACGCAGGGGAATAACCCCGCCCACAACCCAGCAGCCACCGGTGGAACGCGGAAGATGGACCCCAGGCTGCAGCAGCAAACTTGTCGTGACGTTAGCGGATGTCAGTGCCGGCTGCAGCCGGGGTCACGAGCTGCCTGTGAGCGGCCACCGATAGCGCGGCTCACAGGCAGTATCAGCAGCGCAAGGTAATTAGAAAGAAGGTTGTATTTATCATTAAAACACACTGGCACTATTTTAAAAGTACTGGACAACCCCTTTAAGATTATTTAAAGCCTTTTGTTTGCCCATGGTAATATTTTGATGAGTATATGGAGAGGTTCCTCGCACCAATTTCAACACCCCACTAGATACTAGAGAAAATATATGATTCAACCTCCGGGCTAGCAGTGGGTGCAGGCTTTTTACCTCTAACCCCCAGAACGAGGTCCTTGCCCTTATAGATTGAATCAGTCATGCCACTAAGGTTGGGGTCCACTATGAGGGGTATGGCTGGATTTTTACTAAAATTATGTTTCCATCTCAAACTCCTGAAAAAACGGGTAAGATCAACTTCTAATTGGACTATATCAGTAGGGGCTACATGGCAAAAAGACAAACCCTTATTCAGTAACCGAAGTTCATCCCCTTCAAGTGGTTTCTCAGAGATATTTACTACCAATTCTGATAAGTCCTTTACATCCGGGGTGGATTTCTCCTCGTGGTACAATTGTTGTAAACGTTTCTTCTTTGTCCATGTACTATACAAGCTGCCCCGTCTCTGACGTCTGCGTTGACATGATGGCTCTCTAAAAAAGACCACCTTCAGAACAGTATGAGTCAAAGTTAGTGTTGCAACCTACCCTGGCTAAATGAGTAGTCTCTCTCTAGGCAGAATAAGGATTCCTCCTACTGCCATCATTACGTTGAAGCTGCCACTTGTAGACACGGCCAGAAGAATAGTCCTCCAGATCCCTGGTCCACTGAAAGAAATGTTGCACAATTAAATTTATGATATGGGTGTGGTGCCCAGCTGCGCTTGGTACCACAGATCCTAGAGGGGTGCATTAATGGATTTCTCCACAAGAGGCCCCCACAGCATACACACACCTCCACCTTCCACCTCAGACCACCAGAGGGAGCCCGATAGGGATATAAATAGGGAAGGTGGAGCCAGGCAGCTCAGTGATTCAGCAGTTCCTGCTCAGACACAAAAGGAGTCAGTGTCAGTATGCAGAGAGACAGGATGTAGCTGCACGCAGGCTGCTGTGTGAGGCAAGCTAGGCCTCCAGCAGCCCTGAAGCCTAGTGAGGGCCCGAGCGGGGCCAAAGGCAAGTGGAAGAAAGTAACATAGGGGGCTGAGGAGCTTTACAAGCTCACCCCAGAAGCATATACCAGACACCGGGTCCGAGGCTACGTGGATCTTCATGACCAGTAGAAAACAACCAGAACCCCTGGCGAACTACATGTCCCAGGATCACCAAAAGCTGATACGTACCAGGGTCAGGAATCATGGAGACCCCAAGAATAGGGAGAGTGATCTCCAACAGAAGGCCCTATCACCAAGTCAGCAGGTGCAGAACAGAAACCAAGTTAGGCCTAGCTCCAGGCAGGTCAGAAACTTACTACACAGAGGCAAGAAACAGGAAGCCCTACACCCGCTCACTGGGGAAAATCCGGACGTGCACCCCTCACCCTTCAGTGCTCTGGGACGTGCCTGAATTTCCATCAGTAAAAGGTAATGAAGTGACTTTGATGTGTGCTCCTATTCTTGCTCTGACCCGGCTGGGTCCCCTCTGTCCTGCATCCCCCCTCCTACGCTGCCCTGAGGCCCTGGTCCACCTGTGGGCAGCGATACCACCTAAGCTGCCACAACACCGGCCTCAGTGGACTGCTGCAGCGCTGGTGATCCTCGCCAGACACCACAGGTGGCGTCACGAACATTTACAAATGTATCCCAATATACATTCCCCTCTTTTCAGTTGTCCGCCCTGGGCCACGGACCGGGCCAGCCACCGTGATATCCCCCAAGCATCTGAGGGCCCGGCTGCCGAGTACCCCATGGCCCCGGGGGCGCGACAACTTCTGGCGTCACGAGCAGGATTGCGTGCCCGCTGCAACGACGGAGTGTTATGCCCGTTGCCACGGGTACTGTGTGCCTTTAATCAAAAACTGTTTATTAAACTGTGGCGAAGATTGCCGCCATTGTTGGGCCGCCAAGCGGGAAGAAGGGCGTAACCGCGGGAAACCTTGGGGCGTACCTGCTAAAGCGCAAAGCCCCGGACACGCCCCAACGTCAAACCAGGAAGCGCCAGGTCCTGGAAGGAGCGTCGCTGAACGCTCTGACATAGGACGCAAGCGATGCAAGGTCCTGAAGAAGACCGTCACCTGCGGAGCTGCGGCCTACTGAAAGAAAAGAAGGTAGGCCACGGTTCGCTAGGGGGGCGCCAGAATGTCCGAGGGACAGCACGACGCCGGAATACCGGTTAGCAGCCCTGATGTACAACCCGCGCCCGACGCCGACCAGGCCGAGGCGGCCGCGTTACCAGCGGGCCCTGTTACTCCTGTCATCCCCATAACTCTACCGTACATTTCTGGAGCAAAGTGGCTCCCCCAGTACAGCGGCAAACCAGATACCCTGTCTGGATTCAAATGGAAGATATGCGGTATCCTGGACATGTACTCTATGGCAGGCAAGCAGAGGGCCACTGTAGTACTGGGACAAATGACTGGTGCTGCGGAGCGAGAATAGAGAGACTCTGCCTGTGTAAATACACTGTGTTCAGAATTATTAGGCAAATGAGTATTTTGATCACATGATACTTTTTATACATGTTGTCCTACTCCAAGCTGCATAGGCTTGAGAGCCAACTACCAATTAAGTAAATCTGGTGATGTGCATCTCTGTAATGACGAGGGGTGTTGACTAATGACATCAACACCCTATATAAGGTGTGCTTAATTATTAGGCAACTTCTTTTCCTTTGGCAAAATGGGTCAGAAGAGAGTTTTGATGGGTTCTGAAAAGTCCAAAATTGTGAGATGTCTTGCAGAGGGATGCAGCAGTCTTGAAATTTCCAAACTTTTGAAGCGTGATCACCGAACAATCAAGTGTTTCATGGAAAATAGCCAACAAGGTGGCAAGAAGCGTGTTGGCCAAAAAAGGCACAAAATAACTGCCCATGAATTGAGGAAAATCAAGCGTGAAGCTGCCAAGATGCCATTCACCACCAGTTTTTACATATTTCAGAGCAGCAACGTTACTGGATTATCAAAAAGCACAAGGTGTGCAATACTCAGGGACATGTCCAAGGTAAGGAAGGCTGAAAAACGACCACCTTGGAACAAGAAACATAAGATAAAACTTCAAGAATGGTTCAAGAAATATCTTAAGACTGATTTTTCAAAGGTTTTATGGACTGATGAAATGAGAGTGACTCGTGATGGGCCAGAGGCTGGATCAGTAAAGGGCAGAGAGCTCCACTCCGACACAGAAGCCAGCAAGGTGGAGGTGGGGTACTGGTATGAGCTGGTATCAAAGATGAACTTGTGGGACCTTTTCGGGTTGAGGATGGAGTGAAGCTCAACTCCCAGACCTACAGCCAGTTTCTGGAAGATAACTTCTTCAAGCAGTGATACAGGAAGAAGTCAGTATCGTTCAAGAAAAACATGATTTTCATGCAGGACAATGCTCCATCACATGCATCCAACTACTCCACAGCGTGGCTGGCCAGTAAAGGTCTAAAAGAAGAAAAAATAATGACATGGGCCCCTTGTTCACCTGATCTGAACCCCATAGAGAACCTATGGTCCATCATATAATGTGAGATCTACAGGGAGGGAAAACAGTGTCTGGGAGGCTGTGGTGGCTGCTGCACGCAATGTTGATCGAAAACAGATCAAGCAACTGACAGAATCTATGGATGGAAGGCTGTTGAGTGTCATCATAAAGAAAGGTGGCTATATTGATCGCTAATTATTTTGGTTTTTGTTTTTGCATGTCAGAAATGTTTATTTCTAAATTTTGTGCACTGATATTGGTTTTCCTGGTGAAAATAAACAAGTGAGATGGGATTATATTTGTTTTTTAATAAGTTGCCTAATAATTCGGGACAGTAATAGTTACCGGCACAAACAGATATCCTCCTAAGATAGCCAAACCAAAAAAAAACCCACTCCAACTTCCAAAAATATTAAGCTTGGATATTTATGAGTCTTTTGGGTTGATTGAGAACATAGTTGTTGATCAATAATAAAAATAATCCTCTAAAATACAACTTGCCTAATAATTCAGCACACAGTATAGTTGCCCCTGGGGCATATATTGTGCATTTTCATGAATATTTACTTCTTAATTTATGTTTTTGCCTTCCAAATGGACACTTTCTTATTTCCAGTTACCCGTAAGGGTCTATATACATGAACTCTGTGGCTGAGGACTTTGAGCAGCCCAAAGACTTTTCCCTGTAAATATTTGTGCTCCCTGGAGTCCCCCTTTAATTGACCTCACAGGAAGAGACTTGGACTTCTGAGGTTGCTTATTGCCATGTATTATATGATGTATACACTGTAACGTTTAAGAAGGTGCCTCCCATAAAGGGAAGATTGTTACTGTTTATTATTGTTATAAAAATGTACTTCAGCCCGGGAGTGCTGAGCTTTGCTAGGGGGGCGTGTGGTGCCCAGCTGCGCTTGGCACCACAGATCCAAGAGGGGTGCATTAACGGATTTCTCCAAAAGAGGCCCCCACAGCATACACAAACCTCCACCTTCCACCTCAGACCACCAGAGGGAGCCCGATAGGGATATAAATAGGGAAGGTGGAGCCAGGCAGCTCAGTGATTCAGCAGTTCCTGCTCAGACACAGAAAGAATCAGTGTCAGTCTGCAGAGAGACAGGATGTAGCTGCACACAGGCTGCTGTGTGAGGCAAGCTAGGCCTCCAGCAGCCCTGAAGCCTAGTGAGGGCCCGAGCGGGGCTGAAGGCAAGTGGAAGAAAGTAACATAGGGGGCTCAGGAGCTTTATTAGCTCACCCCAGAAGCATATACCGGACACCAGGTCCGAGGCTACATGGATCTTTATGACCAGTAGAAAACAACTGGAACCCCTGGCGAACTACATGTCCCAGGATCACCAAAAGCTGATACGTACCAGGGTCAGGATTCACGGAGACCCCAAGAATAGGGAGAGTGATCTCCAACAGAAGGCCCTATCACCAAGTTAGCATGTGCAGAACAGAAACCAAGTTAGGCCTAGCTCCAGGTAGGTCAGAAACTTACTACAGAGAGGCAAGAAACAGGAGGCCCTACACCCGCTCACTGGGGAGAATCCGGACGTGCACCCCTCACCCTACAGTGCTCTGGGACGTGCCTGAATTTCCATCAGTAAAAGGTACTGAAGTGACTTTGATGTGTGCTCCTATTCTTGCTCTGACCCGGCTTTGTCCCCTCTGTCCTGCATCCTTCCTCCTACGCTGCCCTGAGGCCCTGCTCCACCACTGGGGAGCGATACCATCTAAGCTGCCACAGCACCGGCCTCAGTGGACTGCTGCAGCGCTGGTTATCCTCACCAGGCTCCACAGGTGGCGTCGCGAACATTTACAGACCTATTATCCCAATATACATTCCCCTCTTTTCAGTTGTCCGCCCTGGGCCACGGACCGGGCCAGCCACCGTGATATCCCCAAAGCATCTGAGGGCCCGGCTGCCGAGTACCCCATGGCCCCGGGGGCGCGACATGGGTCATGCATAGAACATGACTGACTGTGCCCGACCATAAGTCAGCCAGACAATTTTGAGTTGAAGTTGTTTTTGAGCCAGCCAATTATTAAGTTGTCACTCGATGCACAGCAGCAACTCGTCTGCCATATCACTTTTCTTCCTGAGACTTTCAAGCTGTAAAATCACTTGGTAGAGCTTTGCCTTGCATGAGTGAAAATAATGAGGCAAATTTATACAATATATGATGTGCCCTATGTCTGTTGGAGATTTGGTGGTGTCAATTTATCAGGATATAGCTGGAGACAGATAGTCACTTCCTTGCAGTGAAAACAGATATTGCTCTCAGTTGCGAAGGTTTCTCCACATGTCCCAGCATTTCACTCAGTGAGTGGTGAAGCTCATGTGTTGTCCTTGGCCCATAGTTGCTGCTCCAGGTATCAACAGTGCAGTGCACTTTGTAGATCAAAGACAAACCGAGTGAGTGGCCTCCATTCTCCCACACGAACATGAGAACAGAGAGCAAGCATTCCTTTCTGCTATAAATATTGGCAGCTCTTCCAGCAAGCCTGAGTGCACTCCATCTTTTCTAGAAAGGCAGCAAACTCTGCAAGGTGTAGCATCGGTGTCTCTGCCCCCTGCCAGGCAGAGATGCCGTCCCCCGTTCTGCCGCGGTCCTGCTCCAGCGTCTTCCGGCCTCCCAGCAGCTGCTGCTGGTGCACACAGCTTCCCTGGCTCTGTGCTTAGGGCGCGCGCGCGCACGCTCCCTCCCTCTTAAAGGGGCCGCACGTGCCATCCTAAAAAGTCCCCGGCTTATCACCGGAGGGCTTTCCCTATAAGAGGCACCTCCTCCAATATGGAGGTGCCCGTGCAAGGTTGTTGCTTTGTGATTCTTACTTTGCTTCAGCCCCCAGGTCCTCTGCAAGTCAGTCCTGTTCGCCAGTCTGATCTTCTGCTCAGTCCGCTAGCCTAACTTCTCTTCTGCCCAACAGTCTGTCTACAGTCCAGTCCGCCAGTCTGTCTATGGGCTCTGCCTGCCTGCTTACCTGGAAGCACCTGCCTGTTACCTGCCGTGCCTGCCAACCCACTTACTTGGAAGCACCTGCCTGTTACCTACCGTGCCTGCCTGCTTACCTGGAAGCACCCGCCTGTTACCTGCCGTGCTTGCCAGCTTGCCTACCTGGAACACTCGCCTGACTATCTGCCTAATCAGCCTGCTTGTCTACCCAGACCACCCGTCAGCCTGCCAGCAGAAGCTCATCCGCTGTACTGGTCAGTTCCTGCCTTCTGACCCGTGGGAGTCACCTGCTCTCATACAAGGTTGGTCCCAGCACCTGGTCCCTCTGCTCGGTTCCTCCCTGGTTCACGGAGTCGACTGAGCTGCCATGCGACCTTGGTCGGACCGAGTTGATACTTAGTCATGCCCCTCTGGCCCCTCCTTGCACCGCAGCACAGAGGTTCCACCACCCGGATCCATAACACAAGGTAGTACGGCAGTGACTGCATCAGCAGCCACTTGACCTGGTGAGATAAGTTGGCAAACCAGCGAATGACTGGGAACATATGCTCTTTTCAGTGACACACAACGAGGCATGAATATTGTCATTGCGATGGAGGAGTAGGAAGCATCATTAGAGTAGGACAAGCAGTAGCAGTGGATGACAATGATTATGGTAGTGATGATGATACCAATCAAATACTACATGAGAATGCACTTGGCTGACAGAAAGATGCGGTGAGATAGGGGAGTAGGACAACTTGAGGCTTGCTCTGAATGCTGGCCGGCCTGACTTTGCCAAAGATGAGATGGAGATGGAGATGGAGAGCTGTAATTCATAGTATATACTAGCTGGGACAACCACAGCTTACAGTATTTACCTCTTGCAAAGCCTGCACACCGTCAAAGAATCATTTGAGGGGAACATGAAAAAGAGCTCCAACAGATGGGAAGCCCACACATATGACTCACTACCACTGTGATCGAACCTTTTTAGGTGCTGTTGAGACTCCATAAGCAAAAGATTATGTACGTCATGACCTGCTTTAAAGCTGACTGTAGAAAATCTGATTTTGCCTCAAAGAATCTTTTAGCCACACGTCGTCTGTACTTTGTTTCACCAAGGCCAACACCTTCCTCCTTTGATTTCCTGACCTCCTCGGCACCCCTGACTGATTCCCAGGTTTTGCCCCCACAGAATCATCAGAATAACTGATTCAGCTTACAGATACTTCTATGTGAGAAATAGCCTGAGCATCTTGTCCCATCACTTAATTCCCACCTTAATATTTTCCTTGGCTCAAGGACCTACTACCACTTTCAGAACCCCTTGCAGCAGTGCCAGCAACACAATTTGGGCCATGATCTCCACATCCCCAAAGTGCTATGAGTTCGTGGACTCTTCAGCAGATCAGAAACATGTATCATTATCAGAATGTGTACAACACTAAGTAATATGGCAGCAGAAGAAGTAGACTGACCTAAAAACTAACTCCAGCTGATGGGGTCACTCTATGTAGGGGTACATATGGGGGTGCAGGCTACATGTGGAGGAACATGGAGGTGCATACTGTAAATGGGGGTACATGAATGTGCAGGCTATATGTGGGTAAAAACATGGGGTTGCATGCTGTATGTGGAGGTAAATGTGGTGCAGGTTGTTTTTGGGGGTAAATGGGAGTGCATACTATATGTGGGGAGTATATGGGGGTGCAGGCTGTATGTGAGGGTACATATGGGAGTGCAGGCTATATGAGGATACTTGGGGGTAAAGGCTGTATGTGGGAGGTACATGGGGGTGCAATCTGTATGTGAGGGATACATGGACATGCAGGCTGTATGTGGAGGTACATGGGGCAGGCTGTATGTGGGGGTACATGGGGCAGGCTGTATGTGGGGGCACATGGGGGTGCAAGAAGTATGTGGGAGGTACATGGTGGGGAGCAAGATGTATGCAGGGGGTAGATGATGGATGCAGGCTGAATATGTGGGGAACATAGGGGTGCAGGCTGAATATGGGTGATACATGGGGGTGCAGGCTGTATGTGTGTGGTACATGGGGTGCAGGCTATATATGATAGAATGCCAAAAAGGAGGGGAAGGTAAGCACTTTTTAGAGAAGCTGAAGATACAAGGAATTTTTACTGTAGACAGTGAGGGGGAGTGGAATTTATTGCAGACATAGTATGGAGGGAGTATAGCATGAACAGGGGGCATTGTGGGGAGGGAAACTGAAGATAGAGACATTTTAGAGGCTACGCAGGTACATTGTGTAGGGCGGATAGTGTCTAGGTCATAGTAGATAGGGGGTGGTATAACTGTTATTGCTCATAAAGAAGGACAGTGTGGCAGACATAGTTCATGGGGGAAGGATGGTGGGATATTATAGCATAAAAGGGGGAATGGTATGTAGGTAATATTTTATAGAAGAGGAGGCCATGTATCCTAAGACGGACATTGTGGGTTTCACTTTTTGGGTAGAGAGCACAGTGAGGAATAATTATTTATTTAGGGCATAACAGCAAAATAAGCTATTTTTATTTAGGGGGAATCATGACACTTTATTTTTAAGGGCACTGTGTAAGTATGTGACGCGCCCCTGGGCCTGTGTCGCGCTGCGTTGCGCACGCGGGAGCTTACCCGGAGCCGGATCTGTTGAGGGTTGTAGTCTCGTGGCGGTGACCCGGTCCGTGCCCAGGGAGTCAAACTGAGCGGCGATGTATCAGCGGTAGATGTTGGACGACTACGCCACCCGTTGAGTACAGCTAAGGAGCTGCTGCTGCAGGGCAGACCGCTGAGGCCGGTGGTAGGATTGTGCAGCGTGATAGTATAACCCCCAACGGGAGAGGTATGGCCTCAGGGCAGCCGACGTGGATGATGGGGGTAGCAGGAACCACTCGGAGACGGTACGGTGTAGTTCAGGGTCTTTACTGGTGACAAAGATAGACCCTCCCGGAGTACTGGCTAGCGATTGGGGCCTGGTCAGTCCTTGAGCAGATGGGATCTCCCCTGGCCAGGCGGAGTTGTAGGCCTCCCAAACTAACTGTACTCTTCTGGCTACCTTGCTAGAGGCGGGTATAAGTAGCCCACGTCCCTGAGTGTACCGTGTGGTGCTCACCCGTATGGCCGGTGACTCGGGGCCTTCTAGTAGCTTCCACTCCACGACGGCGGTGCTGGTCCCATGCGTGTGACCGTGCCTTCGGGTTTCTTGGCCAGAGGACCTGGAATCCCCTGCCTGACGGATTCTGCTGCTGGGTAGGAGTTAGTCCCCACAGCCTCGGACTCCGGGTCCGGTAAGAAATCTTCTCAGTCAGGGCGAGCTCTGCAGCTGCCAGCCCCTGACTCCTTGTAACACTGCTCCCACAGAGCTCCTGATGTTCTGTTCCTATATTTGCTTCTTTTCTCTGTCTCTACTTCTTCTCTACTCACTAACCCTGCCTCAGCCCTAGGTTTATATAGGGGAAGTTCTTCCCTTCCCAGGACTGGGCAGGAGGTGTGGCATGCACAGGATCCCTGACCAAGAGACCTCGCACCTGCTCTCAGACATAACATCTCTATCACTGTGGCAACCAGACCCCTGGGGTGTCACATTCCCCCCTAGTGAAATTTAGTACTCCGGGACTAAACATATTTTAGAAAAACATAACAAGATATAACAATAGCAATACAATAAAGAAACACATAAAGGTGGTCACGGCATGTCCGTAACCGGGTGCAGTCTTTGAAGAAAGCAAGGTGTCCATTTCACCAAAACAGGGAGACGTAACCAGGTAGGGGTCTGTCCTGCCCCGAGTCCTTAACAGTCTTTAGTCCGTCCTGGGTTACGCTCCAACTATGTACACAGGATTCCCGGTAAATCCACCAAGGACTCCTATAAATAACTAGAAACACATAATTATACACAAGCAACAAGAAAAACAGGTAACCACAAATAAAACAATTTATACACTTCAAATCCTCCAACGTGCGGGTAACTGGCCTCTAGTGGCCCTAGTGGACCTACGGAGCTGACTGTCTAGCCCTGAACTACAGGGTGTAGGAGCTGTCAAGGGTAAACTGGGCAGCTGTCTACCGGCTCTTTGGCTCACTAGGGGTACGGCAGGCTCACTATAAGCAGAGGGTTGATCCTCCTGTTCTGCTTGTGTGGAGTCTTCTGCCTCCTGGACCGGCTGCTCTTCCAGCTCTACCTGTTGCTCCGTAGGCACTTGGGATGCTGGTTGGAGGAACGTGAGGACGGGTACCACAACTGCACCATTGACTTGAGTCCAGGACCGAGGGAAGTCTCCGAGCACAGTACTAACCATATCTTCCCTTTCCTCTACGGGTCGATGGTCTTCTTGTTCCTCTTCAGGGTTCCGTAGCTGTTCAGGACACTTCTTCAGGTGATCCCGGGATACAATGGCTATGGTCTCCCCTCCGTCTTTACTGATGGTACAGACTTTCGGGTTCTCGTGGCTTGAGGGCAGTACGGTGTACGGGTCCTTCTCCCACTGGTCGTCCAACTTGTGGAGCCGTCTTTTCCTCTTCAAGACCTGCTCTCCGGGTACCAGGGGAACAGCGGGAGCATACTGGTTGTAAGTTTTCTCTTGTCTTTCCCTAGCCTGACAGAGACTTCGCTCCACGCTCTCCTGTACTTTCCGGTACTGCTGCTGCCTCTCTGTGTCCCAGTCTGCTTCTGGTGAAGTGTCCTCGGGTGTCAGGACTCCCATTTCCAGGTCAACAGGTAACTTACCAGGTCTCGCCCTCATTAGGTAAGCCGGGGTACAGTTGGTGGAACCTACCGGGATGTGGTTGTATAGGTCCACTAGATCGGGCAGCTTCTCAGGCCACAGACTGCGTTCTTCCAGGGGCAATGTTTTTAGAAGATCTATCACCACCTGGTTCATTTTCTCACAAAGTCCATTAGTTTGCGGATGATAGGGTGTCGTCCTTATCTTCCGGCAGCCATACAGAGTGCAGAATTCTTGGAAGACCTCCGCTTCAAAGGCAGGTCCCTGATCCGTCAACACTTGGTCCGGGTACCCGTGTGGACGGCAGAAATGCTGCTGGAAGGCTCTAGCTGCTGTTCGAGCTGTTAAGTCCTTGACGGGGATGACAACCAAGAACCGGGAGTAATGATCCACAATGGTTAACGTGTAGACGTAGCCACTTCTGCTTGGGGTCAGTTTTACATGATCCAAGGCTACCAGTTCCAACGGCTGCCGGGTGACGATGGACTGCAGGGGAGTCTTCTGGCTGGCACGGTCCTTCCTTCTTAGGTTGCACGGGCCACAGTCTCTGCAGCACCTCTCGATGGTTCCCCTCATGCCTACCCAGTGGAACCGCCCACGCAGCAGGAACTCCAGCTTCTTCCATCCGAAGTGTCCAGCCCCGTCGTGGTATGCTTCCATCACCATGGCTGCGTCTCTCCGTGGCACCACTACTTGCCAGATTAGTTCATGCGTCCGGGAGTTAACCATTCTGCGGCACAACTTCCCCTTGTAAAGGAACAGTCGACTCTTCTCAGCCCACAGTTGCTTGGCTTCCTCCGGAGCGTCTGGGTCAAGGCGAGCCTCTGGCCGAGTCAGCATCTCCTTCACCAGCCGGACGGCAGGGTCACTGTCTTGCGTTTCCTCCCAGTTGTAGTGAGGCAAGGGGTTAAACGTAGCGGCTTGCTTACTCCTTACCCGATGGGAATACTGGATAGTCCCATGACGGTGGAACGCGGGGAGTTCGACTTCTTCCAGTCCCTCTGGATCTTCTCCTACGTCCGGTAAGTTTGGCATCCTGGACAGGGCGTCCGCGTTGGTATTGGAGCGTCCTGCCCGGTATTTGATTGTGAACTCGTAGTTGGACAGACGGGCCATCCATCTCTGCTCTAGGGCACCGAGTCTTGCCGTGTCCAGGTGTGTCAACGGGTTGTTATCCGTGTACACGGTGAACCGGGAAGAAGCGAGGTAGTGCTTAAAGCGTTCGGTGACTGCCCACACCACTGCCAGGAACTCTAGCTTAAATGAGCTGTAATTCTCAGGGTTTCTTTCGGTGGGTCGCAGTTTTCGGCTAGCGTAAGCGATTACTCGTTCTTTCCCCTGCTGGATCTGGGACAGTACGGCTCCTAGCCCGATGTTACTTGCGTCGGTGTAGAGGATAAAGGGCTGGCTGTAATCAGGGTACGCCAGGATTTCATCCCCTGTGAGGGCCATCTTCAGCTGGCGGAAGGACTCTTCTTCTAACTTCTCCCATTTGAAGGGCGGCTTCTGGTTCTTGGCCTTCCGGGACTGGCCTATCAGGAGGTCCTGCATAGGAGCTGCCTTTTTGGTGAAACCGGGGATGAATCTGCGGTAATAGCCTACCAACCCGAGGAACTGCCGCACTTCCTTTACACTGGAGGGACTTGGCCATTCCTTAATTGCGGTGATCTTATCAGGGTCGGGAGCCACTCCGTCAGCGCTCACCACGTGTCCCAGGTACTGCACCTTTGGTTTCAAGAGGTGACACTTGGAGGGTTTTACCTTTAAGCCGTAGCTTGCCAGAGCTTCGAACACTTCCGCCAGGTGTTTCAGGTGGTCCTCATAAGTCTTGGAATATACGATGACATCGTCCAGGTACAACAGGACCGTCTCGAAGTTTCTGTGACCCAGACAGCACTCCATTAATCGTTGGAAGGTTCCCGGTGCGTTGCAGAGTCCGAACGGCATACAGGTAAACTCGCTAAGTCCCATCGGGGTGGTGAATGCGGTCTTCTCCCGGTCCGCCTCTGCTACAGGAACCTGCCAGTACCCGCTAGTGAGATCCAAGGTAGAGAAGAAGTTAGCAGATCTTAAAGCAGCCAAAGACTCCTCTATCCTTGGTAAGGGGTACGCATCCTTGTGTGTGATACGGTTAATTTTCCGGTAATCTACACACATCCTCATGGTGTTGTCTTTCTTTTTGACTAAGACTAGTGGAGCTGCCCAGGGGCTACAGCTATCCCTGATCACCCCAGCCTCCTTCATGTCCCTAAGCATCCCCTTGGCGTGTTGGTAGTGTGCAGGGGGTACGGGTCGATACCTCTCTTTTATGGGAAGATGGTCTCCCGTGGGGATATGGTGTTCTACCCCCTTGACTCGCCCGAAGTCTAACGGGTGTTTACTAAACACTCTCTCGTACTCTTGAACCACCCGATAGACTCCCTGTTTCTGGTGTGAGGGAGTGGAGTCAGTACCCAAATGTAGTTGCTGACACCAGTCCTCCATTGTTTCCTTAGAGCCGTTACCTTCCTCCGGGGAAGATGGAGGCAAGGGTTCTACGGACTGTATGGAATTTTGATTGATGGTATACAATTTGGCTAGCGTGGCATACCGGGGCAGGTACACTTCCCTCTTCCCGATATTTATTATGCGAACGGGCACCCTCCCATGGCGTATATTGACCACCCCCCGTGCTGTCAAAATGGTGGGCCTACTGTCTGAGTAAACTGGTTCTACCATTGCCTGGTAATCTCTACCTCTCAGACCAATAGCTGCCCGGCACCAAATCATCATTTCACTTTTTGGGGGCATGGCAATAGGGAAAGGGTCACACATTCTTACGCTACCAATCTCACCACCGGAGAGTTCTATCTGTTGCCGTCGCATCAGTGCCCGGATCTCTTTCTGGAGCACTCGCTGCTGGCCGGAGCTGGCGTTCTTGGCAACCTGTTGTAAAAGGAAAATCACCTCTGCAAGACAATTTTCAATTACATTAGTTCCTAGAGTTATCTTTGGGTGACTCTCGTGTTTGTCAATGTCTACAATGATCAGTCCCTGTGCTGCCAGTTCGACTCTACCGATTTTAATGGTCACCTCTTTAAATCCAATCTGTGGCACGGGCTGACCATTGCTGGCGATGATACTCAAGTCGTCGTCAGGGTAGCGGGTGATATCCGAGTCATTCCAGTACTGCTTGAAGAGCACGTACGGGATAGTGGTGACCTGTGACCCGGTGTCCAATAGGGCACTCATAGGGATGCCATCCAGTACCAGAGGCAAGACTGGACGTCCTCCCACATATCTGTCGCGCCAGTTCGATGGGCCTGATGATCTTTTTCCTGGGGGTTGGCCCTCTACCCCAGGTTGTGCCAGTTTAAAGGACAGTACCTTGCCATATGTCCGGGTTGATTGCAGCGGCGGCAGATGGGTTGTCCGTCCTCGTTGTATCGGTCGCTGGGTCTTCCTCTGGCCGGTGGGGTCCTCCTTGGTCGACGCCACGGGATGTCCTTCGGTCCGGATGCCAGCTGGATCTTCCCTGGAGTGGAAACCTGTAAAGACTGCACAGTTCGGGTTAGCGCAGCAACGCTTTTAGCTAGCTCTTGGACCTGATGGTGCAGGTCTGTAGCCGGGTCACTGTTTAAAGCCTGCGCATCAGCTCCCACAGGCCCTGCCGACAAGGGTGCCGCCTCCTGGTGGTAAGTGGTAGTGGGGCGTCTGTGGGTCACCACGCCACCTGGTGCTGGTTCTCGGAGCACCCGGATGGCTCTGTCCTTGAACTGTGCAAATCCCAGATGAGGGTCCTGTAAGGCCATTGCCCGCAACTGAGTTCGGTGGGCATTGTAATAAAAACCCTCTATAAATTGTTCAGTCAACAGCCTGTCCTCGTCTCCCACGCTGTCAGGGTCGGTCTGCTTAATGGCTCTCAGGGCCTCTTGTAGGTTCAGGGCATAGTCCCTTATACTCTCATGTGCCCGCTGTTTGCACCCGTAGAATCTAAGCTTGATCTCGGCTGAGGTGCGGGTATCAAAGGTGTCCCTCAGCCGGGTTAGTATCTCTGCGACAGTCCTCCTCCCAGGTGGCCAGGACTTTACCTCCCTTTGGGCTGCCCCGGTTAATTGGGACACCAGGATGCTCACTTTTTGCTCCTCTGTGAGGGGATACACCTGGAAGAGGCTATCCAGCTTTTCTCTAAAGTCATGCAGGGTATGTGACTCCCCTGAGTACTGGGGTAGCCAGGCTGCCCCCGGGATATAGGGCATGGTGAAAGGCATGACCGCAACAGCGGTAGCGCTGGCGGGGGTTGAAGCGGTGAAGTTCTCCTCCGTATCCGACATCCTTCTCCCCCCTAGTGGACCGTGGCCTACCTTGCGATGATCCTCTTCCATAGGCCGCGGCTCCGCAGTGGATCGTCAGGGTTGAGGACCTTCCGTCGCGCTCCTGTGACGTCGGCGTCTGCTGGGCTCCTTCCAGGACCTTACGCAACGTCCGGACGTGAGGCGGGGCTTCAGTTCTCGCGCGCTTTCGGAGTCCACGCCCCTCTTCTTCCCGCGCGGCGTCTTCAAGATGGCGTCCAACGGCGGGAAAACTCCACGGATGGCGGGAAGAAGGCAGAAGATGGCGCCGGATGGCGGGAAACCTCCACGGATGGTGGGAATCTTCACCACTGGTAAGTTTGAACAGTCTTTTTCAGGCACGCAGTACCCGGTGGTTGCGGGCACGAGATCCTGCCGACTACGCCAAAAGTTGACGCGCCCCTGGGCCTGTGTCGCGCTGCGTTGCGCACGCGGGAGCTTACCCGGAGCCGGATCTGTTGAGGGTTGTAGTCTCGTGGCGGTGACCCGGTCCGTGCCCAGGGAGTCAAACTGAGCGGCGATGTATCAGCGGTAGATGTTGGACGACTACGCCACCCGTTGAGTACAGCTAAGGAGCTGCTGCTGCAGGGCAGACCGCTGAGGCCGGTGGTAGGATTGTGCAGCGTGATAGTATAACCCCCAACGGGAGGGGTATGGCCTCAGGGCAGCCGACGTGGGTGATGGGGGTAGCAGGAACCACTCGGAGACGGTACGGTGTAGTTCAGGGTCTTTACTGGTGACAAAGATAGACCCTCCCGGAGTACTGGCTAGCGATTGGGGCCTGGTCAGTCCTTGAGCAGATGGGATCTCCCCTGGCCAGGCGGAGTTGTAGGCCTCCCAAACTAATTGTACTCTTCTGGCTACCTTGCTAGAGGCGGGTATAAGTAGCCCACGTCCCTGAGTGTACCGTGTGGTGCTCACCCGTATGGCCGGTGACTCGGGGCCTTCTAGTAGCTTCCGCTCCACGACGGCGGTGCTGGTCCCATGCGTGTGACCGTGCCTTCGGGTTTCTTGGCCAGAGGACCTGGAATCCCCTGCCTGACGGATTCTGCTGCTGGGTAGGAGTTAGTCCCCACAGCCTCGGACTCCGGGTCCGGTAAGAAATCTTCTCAGTCAGGGCGAGCTCTGCAGCTGCCAGCCCCTGACTCCTTGTAACACTGCTCCCACAGAGCTCCTGATGTTCTGTTCCTATATTTGCTTCTTTTCTCTGTCTCTACTTCTTCTCTACTCACTAACCCTGCCTCAGCCCTAGGTTTATATAGGGGAAGTTCTTCCCCTCCCAGGACTGGGCAGGAGGTGTGGCATGCACAGGATCCCTGACCAAGAGACCTCCCACCTGCTCTCAGACATAACATCTCTATCACTGTGGCAACCAGACCCCTGGGGTGTCACATATGTGCTGCAGAACACTGAAATAGAGGGACATCTGTGGAGACAAGCTATAGTGTCTGGACCAGATGAAGAAGAAAAGGATGAGAAGAACTTCAATCAGAGGAGAAGTCACTTATAAGGTACCTGGATCTAAGTTGTGCATTTACACTGGTCAATCGCAGTAATTAAACCGCTGACTGGTTTTATGAAGCTGATCGGCTGTTGTTTATTAGCCTGTTTAAACCGACTGACTGCACCTTCATGTGCACAAAGTGATCATTAATATGATCGCTCTGTGCACATAAAATAAAAATGTTCCCGGCGGCAAATGTTTACAGAGGATGATCTGCTGTCAAGAACAATAATATGTAAGCAAGCTTAAAAATTATTTCACCCGACAAATTAACGTGTTGCTCGCACATCTGGTTATTGGTCGACCATTTAGAAAGACCAATAATCGGTTCCAATTTAAATGCACCTTAAAGAGTATTTAAACTTTTGGGAGTTTTCTTAACGTTTTAAGTTATTTAATTCTGACCATATTGTTGGGGATCCAGGTCCTTAGACCCCCAAGAATTGCTCAAAAGAAGTATTAAAAGTGCGCGGCTCAGTCTACAGGAGCACACACAAAGTGGAGTACAGATGCAGTAACAAGTCATAGACTCCTGTCTCCTAAGCTGCACACTTCAAAAAGGTCTTCTAAGCGAAAGATTGGAGTCTCAGGACCCAAACTTCAACAATCTGCTCAGAATAAAAGAGCCTAAAAGATGCAGAAAAAAAAAAATCTACCAAAATTAAAGTTACTTTGTAAATGTTTAATAGTGGTACTGTACTGCCTGTGTCTCATCAGTACTGTTGATCCTGTATGGCTGCAGTCTGATGATGACTGGTAACAACAACTCCTATCATCTCCTTACCATTTTTAAGGTCATACTGGGAGTTGTAGGTTCATGTGATACAATTGTATATTATGGGGCCTGATCTAACATTGCAATTGATCGCTATTTCACGACATATGACATGTATTTGCATCATATGTTGGGTCCCTGACTTTGATGCGGGCTCCAGCGTTGAGCCTGAGTCTTTCCCTGCACATGACAACTGATTTAATCAGCTGTCATAAGCCTTTAACAGCAGTGGGTGGATCGGAGCTCCACCTGTGGCTTTTAACCAGTTAAATCCCACTGTCAATCTCTGACAGCAGGATTTAACAAGTGCTAGCCAGAAGTGCATCACAAATCCCACCCATTGACGCCTCTGTCACGTGATCGGGGGTGCCAGTGGGTTGTCATGAGAGTCACGCATCAGCCTGTAATTATGTTACTCCTGTGAACGTCGGCTCATCGTAATTTCTGCTATACATAGCAGTGCTGAATCACTGCGATGTATAGCACAGGCAATCATACGATCGTAGCTTCAAGTCTCCGTAGGGGACTATTAAATACTGTAATAAGTGGGGAAAAAAAGTTTTTAACAATATGAAAAAATAAAAAACACGAAAGTTAAAATCAACCCCTTTTGTTCCACAGAAAATAAACCAACAGAAAAAACCCCACACACATATTTGGTTTTGCTGTGTTCAGAAATATCTGATTTATCACAATTTAAAGTAAATTAATCAGATCGGTAAATGGCGTAACAGGAAAAAAATCAAAATGCCAGAATTACGTTTTTTTGGCTGCTGCAACATTGCAATAAAATGCAATCAGGGGTGGTCAAAACATTGTATCTACCCCAAAATGGTACAAATAAAAATGTCAGCTCAGAGTGCAAAAAATAAGCCATCTCCCAGCCCTAGATCCTGAAAAATGAAAATGCTACGGGTCTCGGAAAATGGCGACAAAACTTTTTTTTCATACAAATTTTAGAATTTTTTTTTCACCACATAAATAAAAAATAAAGTAGACAAGTTTGGTATCTGCTTAATCATACTGACCTGGGGAATCATATTGCCTTGTTAGTTTTATCATATAGAGAACATGGTGAATAACCCCTTTACGATATAGGGCTTATTAATACGTATCTGTGCCCTGGGCTTTATGGACCAGATACGTATTAATACGCCCTGGCAATTTCGCCCGCACACAAGCGGTGCGGGCGCGATCGCCGCCGGGTGTCAGCTGAGAGCCCCGGGTGTCAGCTGTGGCAATGTGCTGGGAGCAGTCCCGCACCGCTCCCGGAACATTAACCCCCGCAATGCTGTGATCGAAGTCGATCGAAGTCGATCGCAGCATTGTGGTGGCTAAGGGGAGGTGATCATATACTCACCTCCTCTTCCGGCCACCAGCGCTGTCTGCCGCGGCTTCCAGGATGTTGCCATGACGACCCGATGTCGTCATGACAACATCCGGGTCACAAGACAGCAGGAAGATTTTTTGGACATGCGCAGAGCATTTCCAAACTATCTTCTCCCTGTCCAGCGCTGACAGCCTGCATGGCACAGGGATGGTGCTCCATTCCTGTGCCATGCTGGCGATCAGAGTAAAAAAAGTGAAAGTCCCATAGTGGGACAAAGTAAAAAAGTAAAAAAAACTGTCAGAAAGTGAAAAAAAAAAAAATTGTAAAAATATAAAAAAAAAATTAAAAAAAATAATCCACCAAAAATAAAATATAATGTACCCATCAATAAATATTATTATGAAAAAAAAACAATAAAAGTACACATATTTGGTATTGCCGCGTCCGGAACAATCTGTTAACCCCTTCAGTGAACACGGTAAAAAAAAAAAAAAAAAAAAAAAAAACTAAGCAAAAAACAATGCTTTATCACCATAATGCCAAGCAAAAAATGGAATAACACGCGATCAAAAAGACGAATATAAATAAAAATGGTACCGCTGAAAACATCATCTCGTCCCGCAAAAAACAAGCCACCAAACAGCTCCATCAGCCAAAAAATAAAAAAGTTATAGCTCTCAGAATAAAGCGATGCTAAAAAATATTTTTTTATATAAAATTGTTTTTATTAAGCAAAAGTGCAAAACATAGAAAAACTATATAAATATGGTACCGCTTTAAACGTACTGACCCAAAGAATAAAGCTGCCTTATCAATTTTACCACACACGGAGTACAATAAAAAAACAAAAAAAACAAATCCTGAATTGTTGGTTTTTGTTTATTCTGCCTCCCAAAAATCGGAATAGAAAGCGATCAAAAAATGTCACGTGCCTGAAAATGGCACAAATAAAAACGTCAACTCATCCCGCAAAAAACAAGCCATGACATGACTATGTCTGCCAAAATATGGAAAAATTATAGCTCTCAAAATATGGCGATGCAAAAACTAGATTTTACAATAAATGCGTCTTTTAGTGTGTGACAGCTGTCAATCATAAAAACCCCATATGATTCTGGTATCGCTGTAATCGCACCGACCTGAAGAATAAAGTTGTCTAATCACTTATACCGCATGAGGAACGGCGTAAAAAATAAACTCTTGGGTTAGGGTTGTGCTAGGGTTAGGGTTGTGCTAGGGTTAGGGTTGGGCTAGGGCTAGGGCTGGGCTAGGGCTAGGGCTGGGGTTGGGGTTAGGGTTGGGGTTAGGGTTGTGATGGGGTTGGGATTTTTTTCAAAAGTAAGAAAAAAAGATGACGATATGGCGACTAGTGTTGAGCGCAAGTGCTCGCTACTTGAGTTTGCATCGGGTGCTCTGGTATGCATTGAGTATCATGGGAATTTGAGTGACATGCTCGAGTCTCCGCCCCACATGCTTCACGGCCAAAAAAACTTTGCAGGGATTGCCTGACATGCACGAGCGATCCCCGCATGTATTTTTTGGGGTGTCTAATAACCGTAAAATATGCGGGGCAGGGACTCGAGCATGTCACTCGAGCACACGCAGTACATGGTGCATACCTGAGTACCCAATGCAAACTCAAGTAGCGAGCACTTGAGCTCAAGACTAATGACAACTTATTCAATATGATGACCTAATGTTATCAAATTCTGTGTCGTACCTCTGGGTTCAAAATGTTCACTATACCCATTGATAAAATCCTTGAGGGGTCTAGTTTCCAAAATGGGGTCACTTGTGGGGGGTTTCCACTGTTTAGGCACACAGGGGCTATCCAAACGCGGCATGGTGTCCGCTAACAAATTGAATGGAAAATCGGCTCAAATTGTTAGCGGACACCATGTCGCGTTTGGAGAGCCCCTGTGTGCCTAAACATTGGAGCTCCCCGACAAGTGACCCCATTTTGGAAACTAGACCCCCCAAGGCACCTACCTAGATGCATAGTGAGCACTTGAAACCCCAAGGTGCTTCACAAATTGATTTGTAAAAATGAAAAAGTGGAAAAAAAAACACTTTTTCATTTTTACGGATTAATTTGTGAAGCACCTGGGGGTTTCAAGTGCTCACTATGCATCTAGATAGGTGCCTTGGGGGGTCTAGTTTCCAAAATGGGGTCACTTGTGGGGGAGCTCCAATGTTTAGGCACCCAGGGGCTCTCCAAACACGACATGGTGTCTGCTAACAAATCGGAACCATGTCGCGTTTGGAGAGCCCCTGTGTGCCTAAGCATTAGATCTCCCCCACAAGTGACCACATTTTGGAAACTAGACCCCCCAAGGCACCTATCTAGATGCATAGTGAGCACTTGGAACCCCCAGGTGCTTCACAAATTGATTCTTAAAAATGAAAAAGTGGGAAAAAAAACACTTTTATTTTTACGGATTAATTTGTGAAGCACCTTGGGGTTCCAAGTGCTCACTATGCATCTAGATAAATGCCTTGAGGGGTCTAGTTTCCAAAATGGGGTCACTTGTGGGGGAGCTACAATGTTTAGGCACACAGGGGCTCTCCAAACATGGCGTCCGCTAATTATTCAAGCAAATTTTACAATCAAAAAGTCAAATGGCGCTCCTTCCCTTCCGTGCCCTGCCGTGCGTCCAAACAGTGGTTTTTCCCCACATATGGGGTATCTTCGTGCCCAGGGGAAATTGCACAACAAAGTTTGTGGTCCATTTTTTCTTGTTACCCCTGCGAAAATAAAAAAAATTGGGTCTAAATTAACATTTTTGTGAAAAAAGTTAAATGTTCATTTTTTTCTTCCACCTTACAAAAATTCCTGTGAAGCACCTGAAGGGTTAATAAAGATCTTGAATGTGGTTTTGAGCACCTTGAGGGGTGCAGTTTTTAGAATGGTGTCACTTTTGGGTATTTTCTGTCATAAAGACTTCTCAAAGTGACTTCAAATGTGATGTGGTCCCTAATAAAATGGTTTTGTAAATTTTGTGGGAAAAATGAGAAATCGCTGGTCAACTTTTAACCCTTATAGCTCCCTAATAAAAAGAAATTTTGGTTCCAAAATTGTGCTGTTGTAAAGTAAACATGTGGAAAATGTTATTTATTAACTATTTTGTGTTACATATCTCTCTGATTTAAGGGAATAAAAATTCAAATTTTGAAAATTGCAAAATTTTCTAAATTTTCGCCAACTTTCCATTTTTTTCACAAATAAACGCAAGTAATATCGAAGAAATTTTACCACAATCATGAAGTACAATATGTCACGAAAAAACTTTCTCAGAATCAGGGGATCCGTTGAAGCGTTCCAGAGTAATTACCTCATAAAGTGACAGTGGTCAGAATTGTAAAAATTGGCCTGGTCATTAACGTGCAAACCACCCTCGGGGGTAAAGGGGATAAAAAAAAAAAAAAAAAGCAATTGTGGAATTGCCCTTTTTTTTTGCAATTTCACTGGACGTGGATCAATTGCTCCTCTGTGTTCTTCTGTGTATGGTTGATAAATTGGACATTTAAAACAGGTATCCAAAATCTAAAATATGACCTTTCTTTAAAAGACTAAAAGTAATGAAATAAATAAATAAAAACTCAGCCATGTGCCTGTACAACATAAGACAGGTTAAGCAAAGCTAGACAGATTCACATTCTAAAGAAATGCTAAGTACAAGTCCAAAACACAACAGCAGCAACATGCCTCAGCATTGAGGTGATGTGTACAGTATGACAGTAAGTCGAATAAGACTAATACAATGGGTGTAAAAAAATCAGTAGTTTGTGACACTTGCACAAGGCAGACGTTCACATAGTTAACTGTCAGTATTTTTTAGTTCTCTTTGTTTTAGCACAATTCCCCCTTCCCAAAAATGACCAATTAAGAAATGCAAGGCACATGCCAAAAAAAAAGAAGCAAGGAGCCGCAATATTGGTGCAGCGTGTACATTCCTCAATTTTCACTAATAAAATGAGTGTGCAAACAATTCACACCTCCAAACTGATTAAACTGTAATGTTATCTAAAAAATAATTTTATCCACATATTTACTTTTGCTCTTTATTGATCGCTGACTGAAAAAACTTCTGTTTTAATTAACATGTAAATGAAGCTTAAAGGTATACAGTACTATATTCTTTACTGTGGACCTGTGACGTTGGTCACTAATGACAGACAAGCCGTGAGACAGGGTAGTCAAGAGGTCTGGGGTCAGATACCAAGTGGGCTCATCGTAAATAAATGGGTAAGGCAAAGGTATCGTCAGGTCACAGTCCGAGGTCAGAATTTTGAGGAAGGTAGCAGATTAAGAAAAAAGGGCAAGGCAAATGGATAGTCAAAGGCAAGGTCCAAGTTTGGGCAGCAAAGATCAAATACAGGAATGCAGAGTACAGAGCAAGAGCACACCATTTGAGCAAAGCTACAACTGGCCCTAATTGGAGGCAGGGAGCCAGGTAATCACTCGGCTAGCAGACATATGGAGGATGCCCCAGCATGCCTTGGCCATAATTGGATGGCTAAACTGTCACTCAACACACTGAAAACTCGGCACGCCCCAGCCTTCGATTGGACGGCTGGGCTTTCCATCACCATACTGACAGTTCAGCACACTCCTGTCCTAAATTGGACATCTGAATTGTGACTCGCTGCTTCCAAACACAGGCAGAATTGTGACAGGACCTAAGAACAAACAGATTTTTTATATATGTATGCAGCACACTGGGGCAAATATTAAGGGGTTGTCCATTGGTGTACAACTATTACATGAACTACTATGTTTGAACATTATTGCAAACTTTATCTTGCTTATTTGAAATGTAAAAATAAAAACAAAACAATTGAGGAGTAACAGATTGTTTTTTTTTCTGCTTTTACTTACAATGTTGATATGTAAAATATGAAGTAACCGTAAGAGTTTTCTTTATAAATAGTGGAAGTAATTGAGCAATATCATTCTGCATCTCTGGTTAATTGAGCAGTGCTGCATAGAAATTATTCAAAGACAAGAGGAAAAAGTCAAATAATATTTTGCAAGAGAATTTAAGTAACTTATTTTGCAGTAATAAATGTATTGTCAAATGGCTAAATAATTTGATTATGCCTCTCAATGTCCAATGTAGAGTTTAAAAATAAAATAAAAAATAAGAACACCATACTATTTTATTAGCTTCATTCACTGGCATACCGTAAACACAATTAATTTCAATATGGGGCAGAGGAATAAGTTTGAATTACTCTTGTCTTCCATGTCCTCCTGGCTAGTGATATACACTGACGAGCAAAGAGGTAACAATGTTTTGAACTTTTGACTTTCAGGCTCTATATCTCACGATCCACTGCTGCTTCGAACATGAGATTACCATCATTTTAAAGACAATCATCTTGACTATCTCATACATAAATTTGACTTGCAACTATTCACCATATGATTAGTTATGCAGATTTTTGTCATGTCACTTCATTGTTACTGTTTTGCTCCTGTTGGAAAAAATGTTTTTCTTCCTTTGTTCTACAAAATACATGTTCTCAATGTCCTAATAGCTCAGTGTGCTATTAGGTTGATTCCCAAGCAAAGGGTCACTGGTTTGAATCGAGGCGCAGCCATGAAGAAGTTTTCCCAAGAAAAGAGAAACAGCATCATCCAGTTCATCAATAGCGGTCGCTCAGCCAAAAAAATTGCCAAACTTCATCATGTGAGTGCCATGACAGTTGGAAGAAAACAAAATTATGAATAAGAAGGTTATGAATAAGAAGTAACACTTCGAAACGCATCAACCAATACCCTGAATGTATCTCCCTTGGGACTATTTCCTCAGATGACACACTTTTCTATATGTTTTTGTGGATTTCTTATGGAATTATATATCTTTTATGGATGAAATTTTCTGAATAAAAATATAAGTTTTATTGGAAATGCTGGATCAACCACCTCTGTTATATGGACTGTTCCCTTTGGAACTTGGATCCGTGCACACCTGCATCTGTGAATAGGTGAGCTGATTGCCTACAATTTTTCTTTGCAAGAAAACAAAATGATGTCCGTCCATCCATTCAAAAGCCTAGGCTAGGCCTAGACTACACTTTGATGGGTGCAAATGGGTCTGAATGAAACAAGGGAAAATGGGGCTAATGAATCGAGAAATTGAAGGAACTGTCAAGTTTGATGGAGGAAGCCTGATGATATTGGGTTGTTTCACAACCAAAGACAGTGGATACTTGACCAGGATCGATGGTGTTTTCAATGCTGAGCTATATGTGAGTATTCTACAAGACTAGTTATTTCATATACTCAAATACTATGGGTATGAAGAAGACAACATAATGATCCAGCAGGACAATGACCTGAAGAATATGTCGATATTGGAGAAGAAAGGGTTCAATTACTATAAAGTAGAGGTTTTGCATTGGCCCCCAGAGTTCCCAGACCTCAATCAATTGAACACTTGTTGGTAGAGTTGAAGAAAAAGCTGCATACATACCCAAGTGAGTCGAACAGTATGCACCAAGTTTGGGAATGTGTAGAAGAGACCTGAGATCAGATTTTGGCCGAGACATGCTTGAATTTGATCGAGAGCATGCCCAGAAGGATTCAGAAAGTGTTGAAAGCCAGTGGTGGATTTTCAAATTACTAACAAAATAATAGAAATTAACATTTAGATTTTTAGGAGCAAAACAGTAGCAATGCAGTGACATGACAAAAATCTGCATAACTAATCCTATGCAAAATTGTTGCAAGTCAACTTTATATATGAGATAGCCAAGATGATTTTCTGTAAAATGAGGATAGTTTCACGTTTGAATCAGTAGTGGATTGGGAGATATGGAACCTGAAAGTCAATAGTACAAAACATTGTTACCCTTTTGCTCGTTAGTGTAACAATATATAAGGAAATGATTTGGAGATAAACTGTAACACTCAGCAGTGGCCACCATGCAATGTGCAGAGCTGTGGTATTCTTCTCCATGCATGCAATCTCTTGGTCTATAAATGCTATCACTTTTTCCAATTTGTCCATTTGTTAGTCTTTGCTTGTATTGTGCTCTATGCCAGTCATCTTTTTCCAAATGTTGACCACTAGGTCAATCCTTTGATTTGGGTTCTGACCTATTTTTTTAATAGGATGACTTTTCTTAACTATATTTAGTAAAAGTTGTGTTTTAATATTACCTCTCACATATTGCTGTTTGTAACACTAAATCTGTGGTTTGCATCACCCAAGTGGAGATGTTGCTCCATCTCTCTTTCTTTGCTGTTTCACACATACAAATACTGCAACAGACCACAGCATAGTTATATGGTGTGCCATTGTTAAACTGTACTATTAAAATAGATATGAAACAAGTAAAATGTGTGTAGGTGTTTTATGTATCATTTTTTTCAATTTTTTTTTTAGGAGGGGGTTGTTGGAATAGATATTTCTTTGCTTTAAATTCTCCCACTTAACAAAAGTTTCTTAACTTAAAAAACTAGGTCACTACGCAGGTACAGACACGGAAAATAATTTTCAGCTACAGCCAGTAGTATTGCTGTGGCATCTACTATTGTTAAATTCGACTTGTAGCACATTAATTCTACCTTCTCAAAAAGGACCATGTAAAAACAAATGCCATGATGTAGGAACACTGCCTAAAAAAGCTATGACAGACCACAATAACCACAATATAGTTGTAAGGTGTATCATTACCAATATAATTACCAATGGTGTACCATTACCAATCTGTAATATTCCAATAAGTATGCAAAATTTAAAATGTGTAACTATCGTATACATATTTCTTTTGGGGGGGCTGATAGATATTTTTTGTTATAAATTCTTCCCGCCTTAACAAAATTATTTGACCCTAAAAAACTAAGTTGTTACATGCACAGAAAGTAATTCTTAAATACTAGTAAAACAGTTGTATAATGTATATTCTTAATTTTTTCTGTAATTTTTCTTTTTTTCTATACATTTTATAAAATATTTTTTATTCGTTTTTTAAATTTTGACTATCCCCCCCTCAAGAAAAATGCAACCTAAGTTAAGCAACCTTAAAATGCTAAAATAGATTTACAACTAGAAATAAAAATGCAACAACAGCATTCAGTGTGGTCATGGAGTGTACATTGTACGGTTGACAAATTGCACAATTAAAACAGGTATTCAGAAACTAAAATGTCACCTTCCTGTGAGTTTATGCAAAAGAAACATTGGCCACATCCTTTACAAAATAGAGTGGGATAAAAAAAGCTAGGAAGATTCAAAAGCAAGCATCTACAACTGGCCACTACTATCAGGTGTCATGTGTTAAGGCCTAAGGTTGGACTATTACTGTACAACAATGAAGTGTGCAAAAATATATGTACAGTATTTACAGTGTGCACACTTTGTGAAGCAAACAGTTGTGTTTAAATTTCTAAATTATGGAGATCTTTCTTTAGTGTTTAGAACTTTTTTTTTTTAAAAGTGGTGGGTTTAATACTGCCTTCCTTGTTTGCAATCAATGAAGAATAAAAAAGCTGTTTATAAAGTGCTAATATTTGACTATATCTCTAATGACTGTACAGGTAAAGCAATGTAAAGCAATGTCCTATTTATCACTTCAATCTTTTTAGTATTCATATATTCATAGACTGACACTGGCACTCCCATTACACTGACACTGGCACTCCCATTTTCAGTCTGCTTCAGCACTGAAAGAGTACACCAGAGTACATTTCCTAGATGGATTTAGCAGATATGAAATGAAGGTGGGGGCGTACTCCCAGTTTCAGTGTGCATGGATGGGCACAAGCGTGGGATTAACTGGGTGACTGCCGTGACATCGGTCAATCAATCAGGCTGTGATGGGCGTGAATAATTTAAAGAGGACCATGACTCACAGTGACTCGAAGGATAGAAAGCACCACCCCTTTGACTGAAACAGTTTTTTAGATAAATAGTGGGAAGTTTTGCTTGAGAAGATCCTGTTAGTGAGTTAGTGATGCACATTGCATCACTAGCAAGACATTGGGGACAGTTTAATATTGAAGAAGGACGTGACAGTTTCCCTGTAGGCAATTTTTTCAGGTGTGTCTCGCCACTTCTAAAACCCCATTCTGGTGATATTTCACACTTTTTACAGCATTGAAGAAGTGAGTGAGCCTCCCAGTGGATTGGTCAGGAATTTTATTAGCACCTGAAGCTTTTTGAATTTTATGTATGGTGACCCGTGCCCCTGTTTAAATTATAGAAAAAATATAATATATCACTAGTAATGTATTACATTTCATATAAATTCACAATTTTCTGTGTCTCTTATCCTTTCTTGTCTTTTCTACAATGTTTTATTTGTTTCAGGAATAGACAGAGATGTGCACCTCATTTTGTCATCATTTCCCATGAATGCTATTTAAACATTTATCCCCTTCACCCCAAAGCCTGTTTTCACCTTCCTGACCACCTTTCAGGTGCTTCACAGGAATTAATGCAATATGGAAGGAAAAAAATGAACATTTTACTTTTTGTTTACAAAAGTTTAATTTTAGCCCCTATTTTTTATTTTCTCAAGGGTAACAGGTGAAAATGGACCTCAAATTTTTCTGTGCAATTTCTCCTGAGTACGACAATGCCCAATATGTGGGAGAAAACTACTATTTGGGCGCACGTCAGGGCTTGGAAGGGAAGGAACGCCAGTTGACTTTTGGAACACAAAATTGGCTGAAATAGATAGGGGACTCCATGTCATGTTTGCAGAGCCCCAGATGTGCCTAAACAGTGGAAACCGTCCACCAGTGATCCCATTTTGGAAACTTTGGGTTCACATAATTTTATATCGTTGAGTCGTGGAAATGAAAAAATACATTTTTACCAGTATGATGAAAAAGTATAGTTTTTTGCCACTTTTTTTTTTTTTTACGGTATTCACTGAAGGGGTTAACTAGTGGGACAGTTTTATAGGTCAGGTCGTTCCGGACGCGGCGATAAGAAATATATGTACTTTAATTGTTTATTTTTGTTTTTACATAAATGAATGTATTTATTGGATTCATATTTTTTCAGTTTTTTTGTTCTTTATTTTGTAATATTTTCTTATAATTTTACAATCTTTTAAAACTTTTTTTTACTTTTTTTGACCTTGTCCCAGGATGCGACTTCAACTTTTCCTGCCCTGATCACTGATCACTTTTGCATTGCAGGGCATTAAATCAGCATCTCGCAGGCAGGGAGGAGGCTTGTCAGTTCCTGCTCTGAGCAGGAGCTTCAGGCCACAGTCACTGCGTGACCCTGCAGCCATCTTTCAGTCCGAGGTCACTATCGGCACAATGAGATCGCAATCATGATGTGATGGGAGCAGAGAGGGAACTCCCTCCCTCTTTGATACCCATCATTTGTCACTGTCACTATTGATAGCAGCATCAGAGAGGTTAAAGCCCCTTCATCGGCGCTAGCACCAATAATCGGCTGTGGGGTGTCAGCTCTAATATAGAGCTGATACCTGCATTTGATTGTGGCACCGCTTGGTGTGAGCCCGTGCGATCATCACATAGTATCTGTACAGCGGTATGCAGGAATGCAGCCCGCGCAATGCCGTACATATATGGCGCATGTCGGGAAGGAGTTAAAGGGGTAGTCCCATCTCCAAGATCCTATCCAAATATGTAATAGGTGTAATAATAACAATAATAATAATAATATTAGCAAATACCTCCAATAAGAAATATAGTATAATTTTACTGATTCGCTGTTTCTATTTCCTCATGTGCAGGCATTGCAGGACTTAAGGCATCCATGGTTATGACCACTGATATAGTGACCGTCTTTCATGTTTTCTTGGGCCACAATTGTGAGTACTCGCTAATAGAAGTCCTTTGTACATAGATTTTCACTAAGCGAAAGATTATGGTCAATGAAAAACGTTCTACTATTTTTTTTTTTTTTTTTAAATATCTAGTTGCAAAGGATCCAGTGTCTCCACTTGCAAAGCACACAACCACCCACTAACACAGCTGTTCCTTTTGAAGAAACTGTATGTGAACAGATTAATCCCTCTTTTAAATTTTTTTCAAATAATCAAAAGCTTTACTATTTTTGTTTCAAATATTTAAAAATCGAATTTAATAAAATTGGTATAGATGTTGAATGCAAATGTTTTTTTAAAATATTGCAATTATAATAATATTTAGTATTATTATTAGTAGTAGTGGTAGATTTGAGGTTTAATATTATTGTTATCATTTTTAATATTTTGTATTACTATTTTACCTTTACTATTGCATAGATTGTTATGAGTTTACTCTTATTATTGTTATATTTTACCCCTGCAATAACAGTCCATAAGAAAGAACTGTTATTTTTTTTTAATTGCATGAAAGAAATCCTTGACAGATTTTTTTTTTAATATTCACTTTCATAACAATAGCTATCGCTTGCATGAGTAATCATATATACAATTATTTTTTTAACTTTCTTTGCTCCAAGAGAGGAGACTTTGTAAATTACACAATGCCAATTGAAAGGCTCATTCTTTTGCGAATAAGGTGCAGCTTCAACAGCAAAAATAAAGTCTATTAAAATGAGATTTCACGGACTTCAATTCCCACAGTGTTTTCTGGGCATCAAATTTGATGTCCATTAACAGCCATTAAAAACATTCAATGTAAAAATATCCTTTGCGTTTCAAAAGCAGAAAGAATCAATTTTATGGCGGACATTTTGATGTGATTTGGAGTTGTTTCAAATCAATTTTCCACCCAGCAATGAAACTCATTTCACTTAATTTGCATATTCTGAATTTCACTTTCTACCAAGCCCATCAATTGTGACATTTTCAACATTAACATAAAAGAAATTAAGCTGCCGTTTGAATAGTTTTTATCTTAATAAAAAAGAAAGACCTTTAGAAATACAGGAAGAGGATCGTTGAGCTACAAATTAGCCTGAAAAGAAAGTGTCTTAGAACAAAATCTTTAAAATCTCCTTAAAAAGCCTCAAACACATTTCAAAGTTCCATTTCAGCGTAATCTATGCTTACCATACAACGAATGAGCACAAGTTGAAAATGCACTGGCACTGCAAAGTGTCTTGGAAAGAAGAAGAAATTTACAATAAAAAACAGAAAAAGAAATGTGAAAAAAAATATTATAAAAAGTGTAAAGATGAAGAATTTGATTGATCCAACATTACTTTACAACACATTACAGGAACAAAACGATTTTATTTCTAGAACTGAAATGTCCTTTGCTGGATTTGATAAACCAGAAATTATGTCTTGTAAAAAATCTACACAATTATAGTGTTGCCCACTAATCATTCAGACTTAATCCTGTGTCTCCAAACACAGACAGCCACCTCATGCTCTATACTGCTCCCACCTACTAACACTTTCTCTGCTCCTCCTCACTGCTGGCAATATCTCTAAAAATCCTGGCCCTCCTCACCCCATCCCAACAGTCACTTCTACCTCATATTCACGATCTATCACAAACTCTCTCAACCTTTCTAACCTTATACCCTTCCGCTCAGCCCCACTACCCCAGTCCCTCTAACAGGAGTTTGTTGAAGACAGAGCGAGCGTTCCTGGCTACGTCACTTCCTTCCCGCTGACATCCCCACTATCATCATGGGCGACTTCAACATCCCCATTGACATGTCCCACTCATCTGTCTCTTAGCTTCTATCACTCACTTCCTCCTTTGGCCATGCTCAATGGTCTTCCGCAGCCACTCTTAAAGATGGCCACACTGGACCTCATCTTCACCCACCTCTGGTCCCTATCTAACGTCTCTAACTCTCCTCTCCCTCTGTCTGATCACAATCTACTTACATTCTCTTCCCTCTCCTCTCCTCTCCAATTTCATAATCCCCACTCCACAAACTTGTACACCCTTGCAGAAATCTCAAACACCTTGACCTACACTCACTCTCTGAATCCCTTCTCCCTCTTACATCATTACAGTTCCTTACATGATTCAAATGTTGCTGCCGCTTTATATAATACAACAGCAGCTGCAGCTCTCAATTCGGTTGTCCCTTTCACTTATACAAAAGCTTGCACAATCAATAGGCAACCCTGGCACACCAACCTGACTAAAGAACTGAGACAGGCTTCCAGGGTTGCTGAGCAGAGATGGAAAAGGTCCCACTTCAATGAGCACTTCATCGCATTTAAACAGTCCCTCACTATTTTCTAGTCCAAACTTACTCCAGCAAAACAAACCTACTTCTCATCTCTCATATTCCCTCTGTCTCACAACCCTAAACAGCTATTCACTATTCAACACCTTCAATTCTCTCCTCTGTCCCCCAGAGCCTCCATCCTCTCCTCTTATCTCAGCTGAAGACTTTGCCCCATTCCTCAAGCAGAAGATTGACACCATCAGACAAATCTTTTGCCTAAAGTCCCCACAGCACCTCCTCATATCTACTCAACCTTCCTCCTCCAAAACCAGCTTTTCCAACATTACAGAAGATCAAGTTTCCTCTTAGCTCTCCAAATCACACCTCACCACCTGTGAACTTGACCCAATACCGTCTCATCTCATCCCTAACCTTACCACAGTATTCATCCCTAACCAACCTTTTCAATTTGTCAATAACAACTGATGTCTTGCCCCCATGTTTCAAACATGCCTCAATCACAACCATCCTCAAAAAGCCCTCCCTTGACCCATCCTCTGTGTCCAGCTATCATCCCATATCACTTCTCCCCTATGCCTCAAAACTACTGGAACAACACGTACATTTTGAAATGTCGTCTCACCTTTCCTCTTGCTCCCTCTTGGACTGCTTAGAGTCTGGCTTCCGACTGCATCACTCCACTGAAACTGCCCTGACTAAAGTCACCAAGGAACTACTAACTGCCAAATCGAAGCAACACTACTCTGTCCTCCTCATACTGGACCTGTCATCTGCCTTCGACACAGTGAACCATTCCCTCTTACTACAGACTCTCATTTCTTGGCATCATTGACTTGGCCCTATCTTGGATCTCCTCATAGCTAACAGACCAGACATTCAGCATCTCCCACTCTTACACCACCTCCTCATCTCACCCCCTATCTGTTGGTGTCCCCCAAGGTTTAGTTCTCGGACCCCTGCTCTTCTCCATCTACACCTTTGGCCTGGGACAGCTCATAGAGCCTCACTGCTTTCAGTATGACCTCTGCGCTGATGAAACACATATCTACCTCTCTGAACCTAATATCACCTCCTTACTAACCAGAATCCCACAATGTCTGTCTGCTATTTCATCCTTTTTCACCGCTAGATTTCAAAAACTTAACATGGACAAAACAGAAATCATCATCTTTCCCCCATCTCACTCAACCCCCCCAATTGACCTATCTATCAAAGTCAAAGGCTGCCCACTCTCTCCAGTCCCACAAGCTTGCTGCCTCGGGGTAACCCTGGACTCTGATCTCTCCTTCAAACCACATAGCCAAGCCCGTTCCACTTCCTGAGGACTACCTCTTCTGACAAGCATACAACCTGCAGTAACCCTCACTCCACCATACCACCGCATGAGCAGCTCTACCCTTAGCTTCTGTATCCTTACCCATCCCTTGTAAATTGTGAGCCCTCGTGCACAGGGTCCTCTCTCCTCCTGTACCAGTCGCTGACTTGTATTGTTCAAGATTATTGTAATTGTTGTTGCTATGTATAACCCCTTTTCACATGTAAAGCTCCATGGAATAAATGGCACTATAATAATAAATAATAATAATTTAAACTTTCATTCTCCCCAATAATTTGAGAAAATGATAGAGTTGATGTATATCATTAAATTTGGTAACATATGTAAGGAAAGAATTCTCTTTTTTGGAAACACACACAACCTCTTACATTTCATTTTTATTTCATAACTTAATAGTACACGTGAAATTAAGAAAATATGTATTATATCTTAGCAGAGAAATCTGCTTCCTTCTTCTCACAGATTGATCTTTCACTCTCAATTCAAATCTATAAAATGGGGGAATCTGTAAAATCTGTCTTTAGTGAATACAGATTTTTACATTATTGACATAGGAGATGACAGTTGGTTCTCTTAAGATTTTTTGGAGAGGGTAGAAAAATGGAGGAAGAAAACTCTAGAGACAGACACAAACATTCTGCTGCAAGTTCTCATAAAACGACAAAAACAGTTCTCCATAGAAATGTATGAGTACTATCCTTTTCTTCTATCTCAATAATAGGATAATCTGTATTCACTGAAGAAAATTGTATCCAGTGAATTTAGAATTTTGAGAATGAATGATTATTGTAAGAGGAGAGAGAAACATATCTCTCTAATTAAATTAACTAAATTAATTTAAATGATGGTTATTCTTTAAAGGGGTTTTCCCATGAACAAAAGTTCATTTTAATCAATGGCTGTGTCTGGCTATGTATAGAACACTGTCTGATCATATTACCGGGAAGGAAGCAAAAGAGTATACAGACATTTCAGCATGGGATCGCAGCTGATTCTTTCTTTGAAGTAAAACATTGTTTTAAAACAGGCAGTGAAATGTTTTACCTCACAAAATGAATCCTATGTGATCCCCTGTTATAATGTCTGTACATTCTTTTGCTTCCCCCCCCTGCCCAGGAGCTGTGGTATAATCAGACCGTGTTCCGTACACGGTCAGACACCGCCATTACACAGCCATTACACAGGGGCACATTTATAAGATTATCGCAGCATTATCGGAGCATTTTATTTAAACACATCCAATTGTGAAAGTTAGTATTATTCCAAGATCTAATGATTAAAATCAACTTTTGTTCATGGGAAAACCCCTTTAAGTACTTTAGCTCTGATTTATTATTGCCTTTGCGCATGTTTTTGTGTCTAGCTTTGTGTATTTTGCCCTTTTTTTTGTTTGCATCTAATTCATTATTTTATTTGCCCCTTTTTTTAATCCATTTTGTAAGTGCTTTTCAAATATTTTCCTCTGATTCATCAAAAGTTGCAAAAATGGGGCGCATCTTCACTTGCCCCCTTGTGTGTTTTTGAGTACTCCCGTATTCTTGTGCAATTTTTCTGACTTTTGGAGCCAAAAGTCGCAAAAACAGCTCAGGACTGGAAAAAAGCACTTTCTGACGTTGTGCCACATTCTTGAATCATGTGTGTCATTTTGATGAATTTGGCACCAAAAGCACAAACAAGGAAAGTGACTTAAAGAAAATGCAAATAATGAATAGGGCCCTATGCCTTTTATTATTTTAGCCTATTTACCAACTTGGACAAATGTTGCTTGAACTTAATATAAGTAATTAATATCATAAGACTGGACAACTGTATTAAGTTATAAGAGCCCCTAATACTTTAAAAAGGAATTGATTTTATGATATACCAAAACTGATATATACAACCCCTGGCAAAAATTATGGAATTATGGAATCACCGGGCTCGGAGGATGTTCATTCAGTTGTTTAATGTTGTTGAAAAAAAGCAGCTCACAGACATGGCAAAAAACTAAAGTAATTTCAAATGGCAACTTTAGGGCTTTAAGAAACACTAAAAGAAATCAAAATTAAAAATGTGGTACTCAGTAAGGGAAATTTTTTTCAGACCAAGCCGAGGGAAAAAATTATGGAATCACTCAATTCTGAGGAAAAAAATATGGAATCATGAAAAACAAACACACAAAAGAACACTCGATATATATCACTAGTATTTTGTTGCACCACCTCTGGCTTTAATAACAGCTTGCAATCTCTGAGGCATGGACTTAATGAGTGACAAACAGTACTCCTCATCAATCTGACTCAAGCTTTCTCTGATTGTTGTTGCGAGATCAGCTTTGCAGGTTGGAGCCTTGTCATGTACCATTTTCTTTAACTTCCACCAAAGATTTTCAATTGGATTGAGATCCGGGCTATTTGCAGGCCATGACATTGACCTTATGTGTCTTCTTTCAAGGAATGTTTTCACAGTTTTTGCTCTATGGCAGGATGCATTATCATCTTGAAAAATGATGTCATCATCCCCAAACATCCTTTCAATTGCTGGGATAAGAAAACTGTCCAAAATATCAATGTAAACTTGGGCATTTATTGAAGATGTAATTACAGCCATCTCCCCAGTGCCTTTGCCTGACATGTAGCCCCATATCATCAATGACTGTGGAAATTTGCATGTTCTCTTCATGCAGTCATATTTATAAATCTTATTGGAACGGCACCAAAAAAAAGTTCCAGCATAATCACCTTGCCTAATGCAGATTTGCGATTCATCACTGAATATGACTTTCATCCAGTCATCCACAGTCCACAATTGTTTTTCCTTAGCCCACCGTAAGCTTTTTTTTTTCTGTTTAGGTGTAAATGATGGCTTATATTTAGCTTTTCTGTATGTAAATCACATTTCCTTTAGGTGGTTTCTTACAGTTTGGTCACAGATATTGACTCCAGTTTCCTCCCATTCGTTCCTCATTTGTTTTGTTGTGCATTTCCTGTTTTGGAGACATATTGCTTTAAGTCTCCGGTCTTGCCGCTTTGATGTCTTCCTTCGTCTACCAGTATGTTTGCCTTTTAATAACCTTCCCATGTTGTTTGTATTTGGTCCAGATTTTAGACACAGCTGACTGTGAAGAACCAACACCTTTTGCAACATTGCGTGATGATTTACCTTCTTTTAAGAGCTTGATAATCCTCTCCTTTGTCTCAATTGACATCTCTCCTGTTGGAGCCATGATTCATGTCAGTCCACTTGGTGCAACAGCTCTACAAGGTGTGATCACTCCTTTCTAGATGCAGACTAATGAGCAGATCAAATTTGATGCAGGTGTTAGTTTTGGAAATTAAAATTTACAGGGTGATTCCATCATTTTTTCCTCAGAAATGAGTGAGTCCATAATTTTTTCTCTCTGCTTGGTCTGAAAAAAATTATCATTACTGAGTACCACATTTTTAATCTTTATCTCTTTTAGTGTTTCTTAAAGCCCTAAAGTTGCCGTTTGAAATGACTTTAGTTTTGTGCCATGTCTGTGATCTGCTTTTTTTCAACAACATTAAACAACTGAATGAACATCCTCTGAGCCCAGTGATTCCATAATATTTGCCAGGGGGTATATATATATATATATATATATATATATATATATATATATATATATATATATACAGTACAGACCAAAAGTATATATATATATGTGTATATATATATATATATATATATATATATATATATATATATACACAGTACAGCACAGAAGATTGGACACATCTTTTCATTTAAGGATTTTCCTGTATTTTCATGACTATGAAAATTGTACATTCACACTGAAGGCATCAAAACTATGAATTAACACATGTGGAATTATATACTTAACAAAAAAGTGTGAAACAACTGAAAATATGTCTTATAGTCTAGGTTCTTCAAAGTAGCCACCTTTTGCTATGATGACTGCTTTGCAGACTCTTGGCATTCTCTTGATGAGCTTGAAGCGTAGGTTGTGGAGGGAAACAGGACTTATCTAGCCTAAGTCCAGGATTCACTGCACTGAGCATGCCCGTGACATGGCGGACCGTGATTGGTGGTTTGGGAGTCAGCTGATCCGGTGACCTGGCACCGCCTGATTGTTCGCGGGTGACGTCACCAATAGTGCGACGGTGGGCAGGGCTTAATCTTTAAATAGCCCGCCCACAAACATGGCGGCGCGCTCTGATCATTGAGCTATGATGGTGTTGTTGTGTGGACGCTTGGTCGTTTGGGCTCCACGTGTGCTTTAGCTTCTGTCAAGCAGGTTTAGCGGGGGATAGGCAGCCTTAAATGAAGGGAGGCATGTAGCTTTGTCTGACAGTCTGGCTCCGACAAAGGGGTCGCCATTAGTGTTGAGCCACCCCCGTAGTGTTCGAGTTCGGTTCGTCGAACACTCGTGTGTTCGCCGAACTGTTCGTCGAACTGTTCGTCGAACACCTTCGAACACCGTTAAAACCAATGGCAGGCAAACAAAAACACATAGAAACACATAGAAAACACCTTCAAAGGTGTCCAAAAGCTGACAAACTGCTCAGAAGACATAACTAACACATGGAAAAGTGACAATTACATATAGTCATGCGAAAATAAAAGAGGTGGAGGAGTAAAAGGAGGGGGAGACACAGATATAGGCATGTCATGCCCTTCTAAAATCCAAAAAGTGAGAAGCCGACACGGCCAGTCCGCTCCTGCCCGTGCCACCTCCGTGTCGCCGGGTTTGTGCCAGAGCCGCGGTGAACCCTGACGGCCAGCCCCCCTCTCCCAATACTGGTGCCTGTCCGCTGGTGGGTCGAGCGAGCCCCCCTGTGGTGGAGGCAGCTCTAAGCTTTTTAATTTAAATTGTCTCTCTAATTTGAATGAATACACTTTAAATCCATTTACAAGGATCTATTGGAGGGCAAGTCTCATGCCAGCAGCCGTGGTAATTCCAGCTCCAGTAGCGTCCACTAAAGCTGCTGCAGTTAAAAAGCTTTTATAAGGATCGAGCTCGGCTGTCCACCGCAAGGCATCCTACTGCCAGTCCCAACCCCTATGCCTTGGGGTGCCTCCTGATGCTCTTCACTAAGTATCCCATGGTCCCGAAGCATTTCCTTTGAAAAAATTAAGTGTCTAAACTACAGGTGGTGTAGCTTGCTTAACAGCCGGGATAATCCGCTGACTAGCAGACACTGCTACTAGGCACAAAGTATTTCCTGGGCTAGATGCAGTTAAAAATTTGTAATTAGATACTCTCGTTGGATGCTGAGAAAGCATTCCATAGAGTCTCCTGGCACGCCATATATGATTCTCTTAAAGAGCTTGGGGTAGGGGTCTAGGGGACCCTTTTATAGCCAAAATCACGGCCCTGTATCGCAATACGTCACCTAGGCTGAAGATAAATGGAACTGTAGCACCCTGAGGGCTCGGTTGCTACAGACGTATTGCACCTCACCCAGAGGTGTGATATCTCACTCTCAGGTAAGGATGGAGTGTGGATCAGGACCCGACACCTGCATGCATTACACCACATTGCCGTGGGGCAGGGCGACCAATATGCCCCTGAGATGGGCACGACAGTCCCTGTCCCTGGCTGGAGTGGGGGGAGGGAACACTGAGGAAGGGGAACCCTGTAGTGCAGGAGCAGGGAGGAAGCAGTTCCTGGGTGCATTGAGAAGGGAGTATAAAAGGTGGGCACCATCTTAGTTCAGTGCAGAGAAGTCTGAGCAGAAGTGGCAGGGAGCAGGGGCTCTGCATGAGCTCTGCTCCGGAGGCGGGCCTAGTAACAGAGGCCCAGGCCTGCAAGAGGGAGAAGGAAGGAAGAGGAGCGGAGAAGGCTCCAAGAATGAGGAATGAAGGGATCCCAGGGGTGCGGACGGGCGAGTCGCCACCGCACGCCCGAATCCACCTGCGTGGAGGGGTCAGGCCAAAGGGGGAGACCGGTCCCCGAACTAGTGGAGGCAGGAAACGACCCTCAGCTAGAAACCGGAGGCTCTGACATTTTATGTGGCGCAGCCCCTTGCTCCACCCGCTAGGAAGGCACCACATAGGGTCAGGGAAACTGGCGCCAAGTTTACCAAGAGGAGGCCCGAGGCAGCCGGACAGAAGTGTTGGTAAGAAAGGCCAGACAAAGGACACACAAAGGGGGTTCTGTGAAGCGCTCCAAAGTTATCTGGGAGTTGTCTGAGCCCCTCACCTGGTGAGCACAGTACGACGTGGGCTGCCGTTACCTGCAGACGTGGTCTGGATAATAAGAACTGTGAGTAAAGGCCCTGAACTGCATCACTGACTCCGTGTCATTACTGCTGCTGCCCTGCACCATCACCCCCATCCTCCGCATACTCTGCCCTGAGGCTATACTCCTCCCGAGGGGAGTTATGCTACGCTCTGCTGCACCCACAACACCAGCCTTAGCGGTCTGCCCTGTAGCGGCGGTTCACTCTGACCGCAATCCACGGGTGGCGTAGTCGGACATTTAAACATCAAAACCACATAAATAGTTCTGCCACTGGTTTGACCGCCCTGAGCCACGGAACCGGATCGCCGCCACGAAGACTACAACCACCAGCATCCACCAAAAAGGGTCCGGCTCCGGGTGTCCCAAGGCACAGGGGGTGCGTCAGAACATTTTCATCACCTTTCACAATCACCAATGGGACAAGGCAGGGATGTCCTCTGTCCCTTCTCTTATACATCCTAGTGACGGAGCACCTGCTCTCATCAATTCGCCATAACCCCAATATTAGGTGGATTGAGGTGGGAGGCACCGAGTACAAGTGCTCTCTATTTGCTGATGATGTCCTAGTATATATCACTCAATCACATATATCCATCCCTGCTGTTATGGCTGAAATAGATCACTTTGTTACATGGTAAAATTTTAAAATCAATGCAGCGAAGTCTGAGGCCCTCGATGTCTCCCTCCCTAAATCCATATAGGATTCCATCCAGTCCAACTTTCCCTTTGCCTGGCCCTCACAGGGTATCAAATACTTAGGAATTCCTATTCATAGAGACCTCTCCCATCTATGTTATCTTAATTTTGGGCCCTTTATTGAACAATTCCATACAGACCACGGTTGGCAAGTTAGAACTGTAAGATTCACTACGTGAACCACTGGTGTTTTGTGGAAAAGCACATGTACACCGCGTTCCAAATTATTATGCAAAAAGTGTTTAGGAGTGATAAGGGAAGAATTTGTTTGTTTGTCAGTTAAACTCATTGATGGTGATGTGTGTCAGGGCTCTTTATATCACTGTAAGCAATTGCAGACACCTGTGCTAATTAGTTTGGCAGGTGTGTCCAATGAAAGGCAAGACTACTTAAGAAGGCTCTCTCACATTATTAAGCAGCCTACATTTTCTGCCAAAATGGGAAAGAAAAAGGATGTGTCGGCTGCTGAGAAGCAACAAATTGTGGAGTGTTTAGGTCAAGGCATGACTACAATCAACATTGTGCGATGATCAGGATGAAGTGTCTTGGCAATCAAGAAGTATGTAGCTGATTCACAGTACACACGTGTGCGTGCTGATAAGGGCAAATTGAGGACTCTTTCCTACAGGCAATTACGTCAGGTTGAAAGAGCAGCGGCAAAAAAGCCTTGTCATAGCAGCAGACAAGTTTTTGAAGCTGCTTGTGCCTCCAACGTCCCCCGAACAACAAGATGCAGGGTCCTTCAGAGGTTTGCAGCTGTGCATACGCCATCCTGTCGACCTCCTCTATCCACTTCACACAAGCAGAAACGGCTCCAGTGGGCCAAACATTACATGAAGACTGATTTCAAAACAGTTTTGTTCACGGATGAGTGCCGTGCAGCGCTCGATGGTCCAGATGAATGGAGTGGAGGATGGCTGGTTGATGGACACCCCACGCAAACACGGCTACAGCGCCAACAAGGAGGAGGTGGAGTAATGTTTTGGGCTGGAATCATGGGGAGAGAGATTGTCGGCCCCTTTAGGATCCCTGAAGGCGCTAAAGATGAACTCCATAATGTATGTGGATTTTCTCAAACAGCACTTCCTGCCATGGTTCAAGAAGAAGAACCGTGTATTTCACAGCAAGATCATTTTTCTGCATGATAATGCACCATCTCATGCTGCACATAAAACATCTGCATCTCTGGCTGATATGGGCATAAAAGGGGACAAACTTATGGTGTGACCCCCATGCTCCCCTGACCTCTACCCCATTCAGAACCTTTGGAGCATCATTAAAAGGAGTGTCTATGATGGCGGGAGGCAGTTCACATCTAAGCAACAGCTCTGGGAGGGTATTCTGTCCTCATGCAAAACAATTGAAGCAGAAACCATCCAAAACCTGACAAATTCAATGGACGAGAGAGTTCAGAAGCTCCTTTCGAACAAGGGGTCCTATGTGAAAATGTAACATCACCTAGAATAAAGTTTTGAGTTGAAAACTGTTTGATTTCAGTTTCTAACAACCTGCTAATGCTTATAATTTCAAAAATGACCATTTTTTTGGTCTTTATTAAAATGAAAAGGTTGATCGAAAAGTTTGGGGGATCTAAGAGTGTGGCAACCCAGTAGTCATGATTACTTCGAATTCTGACAATATGAGGGTCATGCTGCAGGTAGTGCAGCAAGAAGGCACTTATGTGTCTTGCGCATCTCGGAGCCCCAAAATTATTTTCCGGGCTAGATGCAGCTAAAAATTATTTTTAATTTTAAATCTGGTGAAGCTTATTATAGATGGCCTAATAGGATCAGTGCTGCACACTGCTACAAAGCCCAAATTATTTTCCAGTCAAGATACAGATAAACATGATTAGTAATTTGAAAGCTTAAAACGGTTGGTAGGGTGATTTTAACCAATCATCAAGCTTTTACTCTCCCCAGGATGACACAGGGGTAGAAAAGTCGTTTCGGATCCATGATTTGTTCATCTTTATGAACGTGAGTCTGTCTACATTATCAGTGGAGAGCCGCGTGCGCTTATCTGTCAGCACACCACCAGCAGCGCTGAACACACGTTCAGACAGAACGCTGGCTGCGGGGCATGACAAGATCTCCAAGGCGTAAGTGGCTAGCTCCGGCCATTTATCCAGATTGGAAGCCCAAAAAGAGCAAGGGTCCAGTGACACAGTCGTGGCTAGAGATGAGCGTTGTTCTACTCGAACTGTTCGCCAATCTCAAATTCGAGCTGTTTTGGGCGGTGTTCGAGCCGGTCGGCGAACACGAACAATTTGAGAAAAATTCGGCTGTTCGAGGTTATGTTCGATAACTGTTCGTGCACCAAAATCATAACTGGATTTTTTCTCACTAATGATGAAAATTAATGTTAATACGCAGTTTGAGTGTACAGCGGGGCGGGGGGAGGGGCAGGGGATGGATCTCTGCAGGAACAATGAAGATCTCCATTTTTTTTTCTCTTTCCCGCATTTGCAGTGGGGAGGTGCAATCTGTCAGCCTATCAGCAGCGCACACACGGAGCGAAGTGCTTTTTTTCACACAAGCAAGGGCATGTGTGATTGGCAGTGTATGTCACATGTCCTTGCCCTATAAGACCAAGCCATTTTCCCCGTCGCCACCATTTTCTCACTGCTGCAGCTGCGTGTTAGACGGCACCGCTGTTGCTGTGTGTGCTATACCTTGTTAATTTCAAGCCAATTTTCGCACAAATATACAGATAGCTTGGGAGTAGGGAATAGTTGTGATTGCAGTCCTTTTAAGGACTAGGTTACAGCATTTCCTACGACTTTTATCAGGGAGGTCTGTGCTCTTAAATAGATAGGTTGTGGGAGTAAAGACTAATTGTAATTGGAGTCCTTTTCAGGACTAGGTTACATGAGTTCCTATCAGTTTTTGCCAGGCAGGTCTGTGCCAGTGCTGTGCAAGTTTTTTTCACAGCATTTGGCTGAATCTAGCAAAGCTAATCCTTTTTGGCCTATTGCAGAGTGTGTTAGTCAGTGGAGTAGCCTATCTGTGTTGCAAGATATAACACCTGTGTATAGAATACCAATTTTTTTACTGCACCTAGTGAAGTAAAATCTTTTGGGCATAGCATCATTCTATTAGTCCATCTATACTGACCTCCATCAGGTTGCAAACTGAATATAATTTTTTTCTGCATCTAGCTCTGAAAAAATATTTGGGCTTCTAGCGGTGTGTGGGACTTGGTCTATTAGTCCATCTATACTGACCTCCATCAGGTTGCAAATTAAAAATAATTTTTTTCTGCATCTACCTCTGAAAAAATATTTGGGCTTCTAGCAGTGTGTGGGACTTGGTCTATTAGTCCATCTATACTGACCTACATCAGGTTGCAAATTAAAAATAATTTTTTTCTGCATCTAGCTCTGAAAAAATATTTGGGCTTCTAGCGGTGTGTGGGACTTGGTCTATTAGTCCATCTATACTGACCTCCATCAGGTTGCAAATTAAAAATATTTTTTTTCTGCATCTAGCTCTGAAAAAATATTTGGGCTTCTAGCAGTGTGTGGGACTTGGTCTATTAGTCCATCTATACTGACCTACATCAGGTTGCAAATTAAAAATAATTTTTTTCTGCATCTAGCTCTGAAAAAATATTTGGGCTTCTAGCGGTGTGTGGGACTTGGTCTATTAGTCCATCTATACTGACCTCCATCAGGTTGCAAATTAAAAATAATTTTTTTCTGCATCTAGCTCTGAAAAAATATTTGGGCTTCTAGCAGTGTGTGGGACTTGGTCTATTAGTCCATCTATACTGACCTCCATCAGGTTGCAAATTAAAAATAATTTTTTTCTGCATCTAGCTCTGAAAAAATATTTGGGCTTCTAGCGGTGTGTGGGACTTGGTCTATTAGTCCATCTATACTGACCTCCATCAGGTTGCAAATTAAAAATAATTTTTTTCTGCATCTAGCTCTGAAAAAATATTTGGGCTTCTAGCAGTGTGTGGGACTTGGTCTATTAGTCCATCTATACTGACCTATATCAGGTTGCAAATTAAAAATAATTTTTTTCTGCATCTAGCTCTGAAAAAATATTTGGGCTTCTAGCGGTGTGTGGGACTTGGTCTATTAGTCCATCTATACTGACCTCCATCAGGTTGCAAATTAAAAATAATTTTTTTCTGCATCTAGCTCTGAAAAAATATTTGGGCTTCTAGCAGTGTGTGGGACTTGGTCTATTAGTCCATCTATACTGACCTACATCAGGTTGCAAATTAAAAATAATTTTTTTCTGCATCTAGCTCTGAAAAAATATTTGGGCTTCTAGCGTTGTGTGGGACTTGGTCTATTAGTCCATCTATACTGACCTCCATCAGGTTGCAAATTAAAAATAATTTTTTTCTGCATCTAGCTCTGAAAAAATATTTGGGCTTCTAGCAGTGTGTGGGACTTGGTCTATTAGTCCATCTATACTGACCTCCATCAGGTTGCAAATTAAAAATAATTTTTTTCTTCATTTATCTCTGAAAAAATATTTGGGCTTCTAGCAGCGTGTGGGACTTGTTCTATTAGTCCATCTATACTGACCTCCATCAGGTTGCAAATTAAAAATAATTTTTTTCTGCATCTAGCTCTGAAAAAATATTTGGGCTTCTAGCAGTGTGTGGGACTTGGTCTATTAGTCCATCTATACTGACCTCCATCAGGTTGCAAATTAAAAATAAATTTTTTCTGCATCTAGCTCTGAAAAAATATTTGGGCTTCTAGCAGTGTGTGGGACTTGGTCTATTAGTCCATCTATACTGACCTCCATCAGGTTGCAAATTGAATAAAAAAATTTTCTGCATCTAGCTCTGAAAAAATATTTGGGCTTCTAGCGGTGTGTGGGACTTGGTCTATTAGTCCATCTATACTGACCTCCATCAGGTTGCAAATTAAAAATAATTTTTTTCTGCATCTAACCCAGCCAATAGTTTTGGCCTAATACCACAGTTTGGCCACTCAGCTCTGCTCGGTTACCATCCATTGTTTTTTTGTGCAAACAACTCCAGAGTTGTGAATTAGTTAACCACCAAAATGAGTGGAAAAAGGCCTGCTGCTGGTGGAAAGGGGAATAGGCGTGTTGGGAAGGGGAAAAAAGGTTGTGTCCGTGGGGTAGGTGCAGAAGAAAGACCATCTTCCAGCCAAACTAAAATGTCTACTTCTTTTAGCGGACAATGTGATAAGATCCCTTTCTTACGGCCACGCCAATCGCTACAAATTCCAGATGAGGCACAAAAACAGCAGGTGCTTCAACGGATATCAAGTGCTCCTTTAAGTGGGCTCTCCTCCACATCAACTTCAACATCACAAATACTCCAGTCCTCAAAGGTGTCACCCAAAATCGCACTTGCTTCCTCACAGCTCCCAAATCTCCAGCTGCCCGTCTGAGTGTGAGGTAGAACAGATGGTTGAGTCTGCAGAGCTGTTTACTCATACTATAGCCTGGGAATCAGAGGTCGACTCCAGCGCTTCTGTGAATCCAGACGAGGAAATGATCTGCACTGATGCCCAGAATCTTTATGAGTCGGATCCAGGACCAGACGCAGAAGGTTCTGACCATAATGTAGACCCTCATTCCCAAACTGTAACTCCTGTTGGTGGAGACAATGAGGAAGACGATGATAAGACTCAAATACCTGATTGGAGAGACAACTTTAGTTTTTTGTCAGGGCAGGAACAGGTTGGCTCTGAGGACGACGGGTGTGATAACGCACAGGGTGATGATGATGAGGTCGGAGATCCCACTTACTGTCAACCCACAGTCAGCCAAGAGATGAGGTCAGCAGAGGAGGTGGAGGAAGATGCTAGTGACGACGAGGTCAGGTTGCGCCTTCCTGGACAGAGACGTAGTACTGGAAGCACGTCAACAACTGCATCCTCAAACACAACTCTGCCTCTCACCACAAGTCGTGGTGGCTCTTCAGGTCGCATGGGTGCTAAGCCTTGCATAGCCTGGGCATTTTTTCAGATCGATAAAGATGACCCAACTCGTGTTATCTGTAACATTTGTCAGCAAAAGCTAAGTAGAGGCCAAAAAATACATAGTTTGAGTACTTCATGCATGAACCGGCACATGGACATGAAGCATAAGTTGCAGTGGGAAGCTCAGTGTGCTACAATGCGGCCTAGCCGGCCGGGCCAATCACCGTCTGCCATATCTTGTGCATCCGCGGCCTCTTCATCCTCTGTGACTGGGGGGACAGCAGTCACACCTGTTTTGGGGCGCAGACCTGCCACCTCTTTACCCGCAACAGCCAGCGTGATTGGCAGGTCATCATTTTCTTTGGAAGTGGTAACACCAGCTGGTGTTGAGCGCTGTCCGACATCGATAGCACCACCTTTGGATCAAGGCAACCTAACATGTCCGCCTGCATCTTCCTCACAGACCGGCAGTTTGCCGGGGACACCCTTATCAACCCCGTCTAAGCACAATAGCCAGCCCTCGGTCCCTCAGATGTGGACAAGTAAAAGACCATTTCCTCCTAGCCATGAGAAAGCTAAGAGGTTGAATTTCACCATCTGCAAGCTCTTGGCTACAGAAATGCTGCCTTTCCGCCTGGTGGACACAGAGGATTTTCGAGACCTTATGTCCGTCGCAGTGCCCCAGTACTAGATGCCCAGTCGGCACTACTTCTCAAAGAAAGGTGTGCCTGCGCTCCACCAGCATGTCGCACACAACATCACCGCTTCTTTGAGAAACTCTGTGTGTGACAGGGTGCATTTCACCACAGACACTTGGACGAGTAGGCATGGACAGGGGCGTTACATGTCGTTGACTGGGCACTGGGTAACTATGGTGACAGCAGGACAAGGGGCTGCTGTCCAAGTCTTGCCGTCCCCACGAGTTGTGCGTCAATCCTCTTTATGTCAAAGTTCCTCCACTGCTTCTGCCTCCTCAACCTCCTCTCGGTCTTCCACCTGCACCCAAAGCCTGTCTGGTCATGCCACAAGCTTTCTAACTGCGCAGAAGGGATCCTGCACACCTCCTTACTATGCTGGCAGTAGGGCTCAACGTCATCAGGCGGTTTTTACATTGAAATGTCTGGGAAATGTGAGTCACACAGCTGAGGAGTTGTGGTCAGCTCTGGAGAACCAATTTCATGAATGGTTGTCTCCACTGGACCTGAAACCAGGGAAGGCCGTGTGCGACAATGCTGCAAACCTGGGTGCGGCCCTTCGCCGGGGCAATGTCACACACGTGCCTTGTATGGCTCACGTGTTGAACCTGGTTGTCCAGCAATTTTTAGCCCACTATCCCAGACTAGATGGCCTTCTGCAGAGGGCACGGTCGCTGTGTGCTCACTTCCGCCGTTCGCATCCCGCAGCTCAGCGACTTACATCTCTACAGAAGTCGTTGGGCCTGCCACTTCACCGGCTAAAATGCGATGTGCCTACCCGGTGGAATTCAACTCTGCACATGTTGCAGCGACTGTGGCAGCACCGACAAGCCCTGGTGCAATACGTTCTGACGTATAGCCTGGGCCAACGAGATTCAGAGGTGGGGCAAATCACGCTGGAGGAGTGGTCTCAGATCAGGGACCTATGCACCCTTCTGCACAGTTTTGAAATGGCGACGAAGCTGTTTAGTGCTGACGATGCCATTATCAGCATGACTATTCCGGTGATTTACATGCTGGAGCACATGTTAAACAGAATTCGGAGTCAGGTGGTGGCACAAGAGGAGGTGGAGGAAGTAGAGGAGGAGGAGTTGTATGCGGAAGGGCTAACATCTGCAAGGTCCAGACGGTCGGCAGCACCAAGGCGGCAGGCATGTGAGGGTGGGGGAGATGGTTTTACCAGGGCGCATGGTAGCAGCCAAACTAGTGAGGAAGGTGCAGGAGCCCAGGAAGAAGTGGAGGACGAACTGATGGAAGACTCATCAGATGAGGGAGACCTTGATCACATTTCTGTTGTGCGAGGTTGGGGGGAGAGGACAGAGGAAGGAAGCATGATTGTTACCTCGCCACCAACACAACAGGGACTTGGTGCTCCTGGATGCGCAACACACATGAGTGCCTTCTTGCTGCACTACCTGCAACATGACCCTCGAATTGTGAGAATTAGAAATAATCCTGACTACTGGGTTGCCACACTGTTAGATCCCCGGTACAAAAGTAAATTTGCAGAAATTATTCCTGCCATAGAAAGGGATGCACGCATGCAGGAGTATCAGCAGAGACTGTTGCAAAGGATGGGCTAAAAAAGTGGTGAAATGATTCCGCAAAATTGATGTTACCAGCAGATACTGTGGTTCTGTTACGGTTTGAGTGCTGAACACTTGACGGTCCCACGGTTGGCAAGTTGGAACTGTGAGATTCACTACGTGCACCACTGGTATTTTGTGGAAAAGCACATGTAAGATTCTGCAACAGTCTCTGCTGATACTCCTGCATGCGTGCATCCCTTTCTATGGCAGGAATAATTTCTGCAAATTTACTTTTGTACCGGGGATCTAACAGTGTGGCAACCCAGTAGTCAGGATTATTTCTAATTCTCACAATTCGAGGGTCATGTTGCAGGTAGTGCAGCAAGAAGGCACTCATGTGTGTTGCGCATCCAGGAGCACCAAGTCCCTGTTGTGTTGGTGGCGAGGTAACAATCATGCTTCCTTCCTCTGTCCTCTCCCCCCAACCTCGCACAACAGAAATGTGATCAAGGTCTCCCTCATCTGATGAGTCTTCCATCAGTTCGTCCTCCACTTCTTCCTGGGCTCCTGCACCTTCCTCACTAGTTTGGCTGCTACCATGCGCCCTGGTAAAATCATCTCCCCCACCCTCACATGCCTGCCGCCTTGGTGCTGCCGACCGTCTGGACCTTGCAGATGTTAGCCCTTCCGCATACAACTCCTCCTCCTCTACTTCCTCCACCTCCTCTTGTGCCACCACCTGACTCCGAATTCTGTTTAACATGTGCTCCAGCATGTAAATCACCGGAATAGTCATGCTGATAATGGCATCGTCAGCACTAAACATCTTCGTCGCCATTTCAAAACTGTGCAGAAGGGTGCATAGGTCCCTGATCTGAGACCACTCCTCCAGCGTGATTTGCCCCACCTCTGAATCTCGTTGGCCCAGGCTATACGTCAGAACGTATTGCACCAGGGCTTGTCGGTGCTGCCACAGTCGCTGCAACATGTGCAGAGTTGAATTCCACCGGGTAGGCACATCGCATTTTAGTCGGTGAAGTGGCAGGCCCAACGACTTCTGTAGAGATGTAAGTCGCTGAGCTGCGGGATGCGAACGGCGGAAGTGAGCACACAGCGACCGTGCCCTCTGCAGAAGGCCATCTAGTCTGGGATAGTGGGCTAAAAATTGCTGGACAACCAGGTTCAACACGTGAGCCATACAAGGCACGTGTGTGACATTGCCCCGGCGAAGGGCCGCACCCAGGTTTGCAGCATTGTCGCACACGGCCTTCCCTGGCTTCAGGTCCAGTGGAGACAACCATTCATGAAATTGGTTCTCCAGAGCTGACCACAACTCCTCAGCTGTGTGACTCACATTTCCCAGACATTTCAATGTAAAAACCGCCTGATGACGTTGAGCCCTACTGCCAGCATAGTAAGGAGGTGTGCAGGATCCCTTCTGCGCAGTTAGAAAGCTTGTGGCATGACCAGACAGGCTTTGGGTGCAGGTGGAAGACCGAGAGGAGGTTGAGGAGGCAGAAGCAGTGGAGGAACTTTGACATAAAGAGGATTGACGCACAACTCGTGGGGACGGCAAGACTTGGACAGCAGCCCCTTGTCCTGCTGTCACCATAGTTACCCAGTGCCCAGTCAGCGACATGTAACGCCCCTGTCCATGCCTACTCGTCCAAGTGTCTGTGGTGAAATGCACCCTGTCACACACAGAGTTTCTCAAAGAAGCGGTGATGTTGTGTGCGACATGCTGGTGGAGCGCAGGCACACCTTTCTTTGAGAAGTAGTGCCGACTGGGCATCTGGTACTGGGGCACTGCGACAGACATAAGGTCTCGAAAATCCTCTGTGTCCACCAGGCGGAAAGGCAGCATTTCTGTAGCCAAGAGCTTGCAGATGGTGAAATTCAACCTCTTAGCTTTCTCATGGCTAGGAGGAAATGGTCTTTTACTTGTCCACATCTGAGGGACCGAGGGCTGGCTATTGTGCTTAGACGGGGTTGATAAGGGTGTCCCCGGCAAACTGCCGGTCTGTGAGGAAGATGCAGGCGGACATGTTAGGTTGCCTTGATCCAAAGGTGGTGCTATCGATGTCGGACAGCGCTCAAGACCAGCTGGTGTTACCACCTCCAAAGAAAATGATGACCTGCCAATCACGCTGGCTGTTGCGGGTAAAGAGGTGGCAGGTCTGCACCCCAAAACAGGTGTGACTGCTGTCCCCCCAGTCACAGAGGATGAAGAGGCCGTGGATGCACAAGATATGGCAGACGGTGGTTGGCCCGGCCGGCTAGGCCGCATTGTAGCACACTGAGCTTCCCACTGCAACTTATGCTTCATGTCCATGTGCCGGTTCATGCATGAAGTACTCAAACTATGTATTTTTTGGCCTCTACTTAGCTTTTGCTGACAAATGTTACAGATAACACGAGTTGGGTCATCTTTATCGATCTTAAAAAAATGCCCAGGCTATGCAAGGCTTAGCACCCATGCGACCTGAAGAGCCACCACGACTTGTGGTGAGAGGCAGAGTTGTGTTTGAGGATGCAGTTGTTGACGTGCTTCCAGTACTACGTCTCTGCCCAGGAAGGCGCAACCTGACCTCGTCGTCACTAGCATCTTCCTCCACCTCCTCTGCTGACCTCATCTCTTGGCTGACTGTGGGTTGACAGTAAGTGGGATCTCCGACCTCATCATCATCACCCTGTGCGTTATCACACCCGTCGTCCTCAGAGCCAACCTATTCCTGCCCTGACAAAAAACTAAAGATGTCGCTCCAATCACGTATTTCAGTCTTATCATCGTCTTCCTCATTGTCTCCACCAACAGGAGTTACAGTTTGGGAATGAGGGTCTACATTATGGTCAGAACCTTCTGCGTCTGGTCCTGGATCCGACTCATAAAGATTCTGGGCATCAGTGCAGATCATTTCCTCGTCTGGATTCACAGAAGCGCTGGAGTCGACCTCTGATTCCCAGGCTATAGTATGAGTAAACAGCTCTGCAGACTCAACCATCTGTTCTACCTCATACTCAGACGGGCAGCTGGAGATTTGGGAGCTGTGAGGAAGCAAATGCGATTTGGGTGACACCTTTGAGGACTGGAGTATTTGTGATGTTGAAGTTGATGTGGAGGAGAGCCCACTTAAAGGAGCACTTGATATCCGTTGAAGCACCTGCTGTTTTTGTGCCTCATCTGGAATTTGTAGCGATTGGCGTGGCCATAAGAAAGGGATCTTATCACATTGTCCGCTAAAAGAAGTAGACATTTTAGTTTGGCTGGAAGATGGTCTTTCTTCTGCACCTTCCCCACGGACACAACCTTTTTTCCCCTTCCCAACACGCCTATTCCCTTTTCCACCAGCAGCAGGCCTTTTTCCACTCATTTTGGCGGTTAACTAATTCACAACTCTGGAGTTGTTTGCACAAAAAAACAATGGATGGTAACCGAGCAGAGCTGAGTGGCCAAACTGTGGTATTAGGCCAAAACTATTGGCTGGGTTAGATGTAGAAAAAAAATATTTTTAATTTGCAACCTGATGGAGGTCAGTATAGATGGACTAATAGACCAAGTCCCACACACCGCTAGAAGCCCAAATATTTTTTCAGAGCTAGATGCAGAAAATTTTTTTATTCAATTTGCAACCTGATGGAGGTCAGTATAGATGGACTAATAGACCAAGTCCCACACACTGCTAGAAGCCCAAATATTTTTTCAGAGCTAGATGCAGAAAAAAATTATTTTTAATTTGCAACCTGATGGAGGTCAGTATAGATGGACTAATAGACCAAGTCCCACACACTGCTAGAAGCCCAAATATTTTTTCAGAGCTAGATGCAGAAAAAAATTATTTTTAATTTGCAACCTGATGGAGGTCAGTATAGATGGACTAATAGAACAAGTCCCACACGCTGCTAGAAGCCCAAATATTTTTTCAGAGATAAATGAAGAAAAAAATTATTTTTAATTTGCAACCTGATGGAGGTCAGTATAGATGGACTAATAGACCAAGTCCCACACACTGCTAGAAGCCCAAATATTTTTTCAGAGCTAGATGCAGAAAAAAATTATTTTAAATTTGCAACCTGATGGAGGTCAGTATAGATGGACTAATAGACCAAGTCCCACACACCGCTAGGAGCCCAAATATTTTTTCAGAGCTAGATGCAGAAAAAAATTATATTCAATTTGCAACCTGCTGGAGGTCAGTATAGAAGGACTAATAGAACAAGTCCCACACACTGCTAGAAGCCCAAATATGTTTTCAGAGCTAAATGAAGAAAAAAATTATTTTTAATTTGCAACCTGATGTAGGTCAGTATAGATGGACTAATAGACCAAGTCCCACACACTGCTAGAAGCCCAAATATTTTTTCAGAGCTAGATGCAGAAAACAATTATATTCAGTTTGCAACCTGATGGAGGTCAGTATAGATGGACTAATAGAATGATGCTATGCCCAAAAGATTTTACTTCACTAGGTGCAGTAAAAAAAATGGTATTCTATACACAGGTGGTATATCTTGCAACACAGATAGGCTACTCCACTGACTAACACACTCTGCAATAGGCCAAAAAGGATTAGCTTTGCTAGATTCAGCCAAATGCTGTGAAAAAAACTTGCACAGCACTGGCACAGACCTGCTGGCAAAAACTGATAGGAACTGATGTAACCTAGTCCTGAAAAGGACTCCAATTACAATTAGTCTTTACTCCCACAATCTATCTATTTAAGAGCACAGACCTGCTTGATAAAAGTCGTAGGAAATGCTGTAACCTAGTCCTTAAAAGGACTGCAATCACAACTATTCCCTACTCCCAAGCTATCTGTATATTTGTGCGAAAATTGGCTTGAAATTAACAAGGTATAGCGCACACAGCAACAGCGATGCCGTCTAACACGCAGCTGCAGCAGTGAGAAAATGGTGGCGACGGGGAAAATGGCTTGGTCTTATAGGGCAAGGACATGTGACATACACTGCCAATCACACATGCCCTTGCTTGTGTGAAAAAAAGCACTTCGCTCCGTGTGTGCGCTGCTGATAGGCTGACAGATTGCACCTCCCCACTGCAAATGCGGGAAAGAGAAAAAAAAATGGAGATCTTCATTGTTCCTGCAGAGATCCATCCCCTGCCCCTCCCCCCGCCCCGCTGTACACTCAAACTGTGTATTAACATTAATTTTCATCATTACTGAGAAAAAATCCAGTTATGATTTTGGTGCACGAACAGTTATCGAACATAACCTCGAACAGCCGAATTTTTCTCAAATTGTTCGTGTTCGCCGACCGGCTCGAACACCGCCCAAAACAGCTCGAATTTGATATTGGCGAACAGTTCGAGTAGAACAACGCTCATCTCTATTCGCCATACACCCCAACCAGTCTGCAGACGCCGTATTCCCGGCACCTATTGTAAGCCACGTGGAGAGATACTCCTCAGTCTGGTAGCACGCCGGGAGGGAGCACGTATACGCTGGCGTGTATCACACATGCATCCTAGCATCTGCTGTGTAGTCCCTGTGCTGTAAACAGGGCTACAAATACATTATTTATCGCACATCTCTCGTTCAGTTAACGGAGATAGTTAAAATCCCTATTCCTGTTCTGGTGTGCAGTAACCCAGAAGGGATTGTTATTTCAGTTTGTTGTTTTACCTTTGTACCCAGAAGGTGTTCGGCCGCAGTCCTCCAGACTGCATCGCGGACCCCGGTTTCGATTGCGTTCCATTATTTAATAAAAATGTTTGCAACCGTCCCCTTAACAGTATCAGAGTGCCAACGCTATATACAGCAACTTGAGGCCAGACTTAGGACTCTGGAACAAGCGCCCCGGTTGCTGATTTCACTGCAGTAGCTACCCAGGCAGCTTTTCAAGCAGCTAATCTGGTTAACTCGGCTGCGGTGAATGCTGCGGCAGCTGCAATCGCCCCATTACCCTGTTTTGCTCTCCCGGAAAAATTTTCTGGTGACAGCAAATCCTGCAGAGGTTTTATTAATCTGTGCTCCATTCAGTTGGAGATGATGGAGGCATGGTTCCCTCCGAAAGGGCCAAAGTGGGTTTTGTCATCTCGTTACTTTCTCACAGGGCCTTGGAGTGGGCTACACCCCTGTGGGAGCGAAGTGACCCGGTAGTGGCTAATGCGGGTCTCTTTCTTACAGCCCTAAAAAATGTCTTCCTGCGTCCTCAGGTCACGCATGATACGGCTCTTAAGCTTCTTGCGTTGGTCCATGGTTCAGTCACCGCCAGCCACTATGCCATCCAGTTCAGAACCTTAGCGGTTGAATTGGATTGGTCTGAGCGGTCTTTAATCCCGGTGTTCTGGAAGGGTCTGGCTGGGCATATTAAAAATGCTCTATCTACCAGAGAGATTCCAACCTCCCTGGAGGAGTTAATCTCTCTCACTAACAGAATAGATTTGCATCTTGCAGAGCACAAGTTTGAGCTGGAGGTCCCCAGACCTCAGTGTCAGTTGGCACCTTCATTCTCTAGACCCATTTCCAAACCCGCGACTCCCGACCCGGAGCCTGAGGCTATGGATGAATCCCGGACGGAGTCTAGCCCCTCTCGTTCCCGACCTGCACATCTCTTGGAGTACTCCATTAATAAGGGTTCCAAGCAGTCAGGAATACGAGTGTGTCTAACCGCCATTGGAGGAGGTGTGTTAGATTCCGGGGCTCCTTCCTCCAAATTATTGTATAAGGTGACATTGTTCTTTGGAACAACCACGGTTACTGCCAAGGCGTGGGTGGAATCTGGTGGTTATCTCCTTTCTTATTATTCCCAGTGGATTAGATGAGGTGCTATTGGGTCTTCCATCATTATGTTGTCACACTCCACTCATTGACTGGAATTTGGGGAGAATTTTTTCCTTGAGTGAGAATTGTGTGTGTCAGTGTATGGTTACAGTCATCCGGAGGGTAGTCTCTAACCCTTCTCCCTACTGGCCGCCCTCCCTGTGCAAAGTCAGACCTTTGCAGATGTCTTTCCCAAAAAGGGTGCAGACACTTTACCTCGCCACCGACCGTATGGCTGTACTATTGATTTGGCCCCTGGCACAGATCCTCTGTCTGTCCCCGAGACCCAGGTCTTGTCAGATTATATCAAAAACAACCCTCGGGTAGACCTTTTGAGCCGGTCCATGCATATGGCTGAGGATGATGACGAGCCCAGGATCACTCTTCCTTATGGGAGGACGTTTGTTCCCCCTAATCTACAAAATGAGGTGCTCTCCTGGGCACATGCCCCTAAGATCGGAGGTCATTTTGGGGTCAAACGTACCACAAAGTTCCTTCAACGGTCGTATTGTTGGCCTCGGTGGCGCCAGGACGTTAAGGAATATTTTCTAGCGTGTGTCTCCTGTGTGAGAGATAAATCATCCCGTCAAAGTTCGGCTGGTCTTCTCCACCCGTTACCCGTGGCGGATTCCACAGATCTGACTCCGCTTCTTCTGATTAATGGCCAACATCCGTGCTTTCCGGTTCCTATGCCAGTTATTTCTGTAGAACCTGGGGTCAGAGATTTGGCTCTGGAAGCGCGGGAGGTTTGGGACCATACCCAGGATGCTATATTGGCCTCCAAGAATCGAATGAGAGAGTCGGCTGACACTCTTCGTCGTCCTGCTCCTGTATTCTATCTGGGCAACAGAGTGTGGCTCACGGCTCGGAATATTAAAGTACATGGGGAATCTGCTACGTTTGCCCCCCTGTTTTATTGGTCCTTTCAAAAGTTTGGCCCAAGTAAACCCAGTAATGTACCGTTTACAGTTACCACGACACTTTTCATGTGTCGCTCCTTAAACCCCTTCGCCTGACAAAACTCGCTGAATTCCAACATGCTACAGACACCAGAGGTGATAATCTCGACTTGCAGGCTATTATGGGGTCTAAGATGGTTCATGGAAAAAAAGGTTACCCAATACACTGGAGGAGCCATGGATCTGAGGATCATCCCTGGGAAATGGTGGACCACATTCATGCTCCCCTGCTCATTGAGGAAGATGAGCATCAAGTGGAGGGGGATAATGTTAGGAGTCAGGTGTTTGCTGGATTTGAAATGGGTTCAGAACCATCAGTGGATTCTGTTGTCTCCCATTCTGGTCCAGCCAAGGCTGATGCTGCTCAAAATTGTCATCAGTCCCAACACCTACCTGGTGCCCGAGATCTACAAGCTGTCTCTTGGGTCTTTGTTCCTAGCAACATGAAGCTTAGGTTGCGGAGGGTAACAGGGCTGCTACAGCCTAAGTCCAGGATTCACTGCACTGAGCATGCCCGTGACATGGCAGACCGTGATTGGTGGTTTGGGAGTCAAAGGATCCGGTGACCTGGCACCGCCTGATTGGTCGCGGGTGACATCACCAATAGTGCGACGGTGGGCAGGGCTTAATCTTTAAATAGCCCGCCCACAAACATGGCGGCATGCTCTGATCATTGAGCTATGATGGTGTTGTTGTGTGGACGCTTGGTCGTTTGGGCTCCATGTGTGCTTTAGCTTCTGTCAAGCAGGTTTAGCGGGGGATAGGCAGCCTTAGATGGAGGGAGGCAGGTAGCTTTGTCTGACAGTCTGGCTCCGACAAAGGGGTCGCCATACACCCCGAGCAGTCTGCAGACGCCGTATTCCCGGCACCACCTGTAAGCCACGTGGAGAGATACTCCTCAGTCCGGTAGCATGCCGGCTGGGAGCACGTATATGCCGGCGTGTATCACACACGCATCCTAGCATCTGCTGTGTAGTCCCTGTGCTGTAAACAGGGCTACAAATACATTATTTATCGCACATCTCTCATTCAGTTAACGGAGATAGTGCGAATCCCTATTCCTGTTCCGGTGTGCAGTAACACGGAAGGGATTGTTATTTCAGTTTGTTGTTTTACCTTCGTACCAGGAAGGTGTTCGGCCGCAGTCCTCCAGACTGCATCGCGGACCCCGGGTTCGGTTGCGTTCCATTATTTAATAAAAATGTTTGCAACCGTCCCCTTAACAGTATCAGAGCGCTATATACAGCAACTTGAGGCCAGACTTAGGACTCTGGAACAAGCTGCCCTGGTTGCTGATTTCACTGCAGTAGCTACCCAGGCAGCTTTTCAAGCAGCTAATCTGGCTGCGGTGAATGCTGCGGCAGCTGCAATCGCCCCATTACCCCGTTTTGCTCTCCCGGAAAAATGTTCTGGTGACAGCAAATCCTGCAGAGGTTTTATTAATCTGTGCTCCATTCAGTTGGAGATGATGGAGGCATGGTTCCCTTCTGAAAGGGCCAAAGTGGGTTTTGTCATCTCGTTACTTTCTCACAGGGCCTTGGAGTGGGCTACACCCCTGTGGGAGCGAAGTGACCCGGTAGTGGCTAATGCGGGTCTCTTTCTTACAGCCCTAAAAAATGTCTTCCTGCGTCCTCAGGTCACGCATGATACGGCTCTTAAGCTTCTTGCGTTGGTCCATGGTTCGGTTACCGCCAGCCACTATGCCATCCAGTTCAGAACCTTAGCAGCTGAATTGGATTGGTCTGAGCGGTCTTTAATCCCAGTGTTCTGGAAGGGTCTGGCTGGGCATATTAAAAATGCTCTATCTACCAGAGAGATTCCAACCTCCCTGGAGGAGTTAATCTCTCTCGCTAACTGAATAGATTTGCATCATGCAGAACACAAGTTAGAGCTGGAGGTTCCCAGACCTCAGTGTCGGTTGGCACCTTCATTCTCTAGACCCATTTCCAAACCCACGACTCCCGACCCGGAGCCTGAGGCTATGGATGTATCCCGGACGGAGTCTAGCCCCTCTCGCTCCCGACCTGCACATCTCTTGGAATACCCCATTAATAAGGGTTCCAAGCAGTCGGGAATATGAGTGTGTCTAACCGCCGTTGGAGGAGGTGTGTTAGATTCCGGGGCTCCTTTCTCCAAATTATTGTATAACGTGACATTGTTCTTTGGAACAACCACGGTTACTGCCAAGGCGTGGGTGGAATCTGGTGCCGATGGCAATTTTTTGTCATCTACGTTTGCCCAGAAGTACGCCATTCCTATGGAGTTACTTCCAAAACCAATGAACATTAGGGTAGTCAACGGTTCACTACTGGACACACAAATCACCCACCAGTCGATTCCCCTCACCATGTCATTTCCTCAGGGTCACCGGGAGGTTATCTCCTTTCTTATTATTCCCGGTGGATTAGATGAGGTGCTATTGGGTCTTCCATGGTTATGTTGTCACACTCCACTCATTGACTGGAATTTGGGGAGAATTTCTTCCTTGAGTGAGAATTGTGGGTCTCAGTGTATGGTTACAGTCACCCGGAGGTTAGTCTCTGAGCCGTCTTCTGACTTGGCCGCTCTCCCTGTGCAAAATCAGACCTTTGCCGATGTCTTTCCCAAAAAGGCTGCAGACACTTTACCTCGCCACCGACAGCATGGCTATCCTATTGATTTGGCCCCCGGCACAGTTTCTCTGTCTGTCCCCGACACCCAGGTCTTGTCAGATTATATCAAAAAGAACCCTCGGGTAGACCTTTTGTCCTGGTCCATGGATACGGCTGAGGATGATGACGAGCCCAGGCTCACTCTTCCTTCTGGGAGGACATTCGTTCCCCCTAATCTACAAAATGAGGTGCTCTCCTGGGCCCATGCCCCTAAGATCAGAGGTCATTTTGGGGTCAAACGTACCACAAAGTTCCTTCAACAGTCGTATTGGTGGCCTCGGTGGCAGCAAGTGGAGGGGGATAATGTTAGGCATCGGGCGTTTGCTGGATTTGAAATGGGTTCAGAACCATCAGTGGATTCTGTAGTCTCCCATTCTGGTCCATCCAGGGCTGATGCTGCTCAACATCGTCATCAGTCCCAACACCTAGCTGGTGCATGAGACATACAAGTTGTCTCTCATGTCTTTGTTCCTAGCAACATGAAGCGTAGGTTGCGGAGGGTAACAGGGCTGCTACAGCCTTAGTCCAGGATTCACTGCACTGAGCATGCCCGTGACATGGCGGACCGTGATTGGTGGTTTGGGAGTCAGCTGTTCTGGTGATCTGGCACCGCCTGATTGGTTGCGGGTGACGTCACCAATACTGCGACGGTGGGCAGGGATTAATCTTTAAATAGCCCGCCCACAAACATGGTGGCACGCTCTGATCATTGAGCTATGATGGTGTTGTTATGTGGATGCTTGGTCGTTTAGGCTCCACGTGCGCTTTAGCTTCTGTCAGGCAGGTTTAGCAGGGGATAGGCAGCCTTAGATGGAGGGAGGCAGGTAGCTTTGTCTGACAGTCTGGCTCCGACAAAGGGGTCGCCATACACCCCGAGCAGTCTGCAGATGCCGTGTTCCCGGCACCGCCTGTAAGGCACGTGGAGAGATACTCCTCAGTCCGGTAGCATGCCGGCTGGGAGCACGTATACGCCGGCGTGTATCACACATGCATCCTAGCGTCTGCTGTGTAGTCCCTGTGCTGTAAACAGGGCTACAGATACATTATTTATCGCACATCTCTCGTGCAGTTAACGGAGATAGTGCGAATCCCTATTCCTGTTCCGGTGTTCAGTAACCCGGAAGGGATTGTTATTTCAGTTGTTATTTCAGTTGGTTGTTTTACCTTCTTACCCGGAAGGTGTTCGGCCGCAGTCCTCCAGGCTGCATCGCGGACCCCGGGTTCGGTTGCGTTCAATTATTTAATAAAGTTGTTTGCAACCGTCCCCTTAACATATGCACTCCTCAAAAAAATAAAGGGAACACTTAAACAACACAATGTAGCTCCAAGTCAATAACACTTCTGTGAAATCTACCTGTCTAGTTATGAAGCAACACTGATTGTGAATCAATTTCTCCTGCTGTTGTGCAAATGGAACAGACAAGTGGTAGAAATGATAGGCAATTAGCAAGATATGCCCAAAAGGAGTGGTTCTGCAGGTGGTGACCACAGACCATTTCTGTGTTCTCATCCTTTTTGGCTGTTGCTTTGGTCACTTTTTCATTTTGCCGTTGCTCTCACCCCTAGAGGTACAGTAGCATGAGGCGGTGTCTACAGTACAACCCACAGAAGTTGCTCAGGTAGTGCCGTTCATCCAGGATGGCACATCAGTGCGAGCTGTGGCAAGAAGGGTAGCTGTGTCTGTCAGCACAGTGTCCAGAATATGGAACAGATACCAGGAGATGTGGAGGGAGCCGTAGGAGGGCAACCACCCAGCAGCAGGACCGTTACCTCCTCCTTTGTGCAAGGAGGAACAGGAGGAGCACTGCCGGAGCCCTGCAAAATGACCTTCAGCAGGCCAAATATGTGCATGTGTCTGCACAAACGGTTAGAAACCGACTCCATGAGGGTGGTATGAGGGCCCAACGTCCACAGATGGGGGTTGTGCTCACAGCCCACAGCCCAACACCGTGCAGGAAGCTGGGCATTTGCCACAGAACACCAGGATTGGCAAAGTCGTCATTGGCGCCCTGTGCTCTTCACAGATGAAAGCAGATTCACACTGAGCACATGTGACAGACGTGACAGAGTCTGGAGACGCGGTGGAGAGTGATCTGCTGCCTGCAACATCCTTCAGCATGACCGGTTTGACAGTGGGTCAGTAATGGTGTGGGGTGCCATTTCTTTGTAGGGTCGCACAGCCCTACATGTGCTCGCCAGAGGTAGCCTGACTGCCATTAGGTACCGAGATGAGATCCTCAGACCCCGTGTGAGACCATATGCTGGTGCAGTTGGCCCTGGGTTTCTCCTAATGCAGGACAATGCCAGACCTCATGAGGCTGGAGTGTGTCAGCAGTTTCTGAAAGATGAAGGCATTGAAACTATGGACTGGCCCGCCCGTTCCCCAGACCTGAATCCGATTGAGCACATCTGGGACATCATGTCTCGCTCCATCCATCAACGTCACGTTGCACCACAGACTGTCCCGGAGTTGGCGGATGCTTTAGTCCAGGTCTGGGAGGAGATCCCACAGGAGACCATCCACAACCTCATCAGGAGCATGCCCAGGCGTTGTAGGGAGGGGAGGTCATACAGGCACGTGGAGGCCACACACAACACTGAGCCTCATTCTGAGTTGTTTTAAGGACATTACATCAAAGTTGGATCAGCCTGTAGTGTGTTTTTCCACTTTAATTTTGGGGATGACTCCAAATCCAGGCCTCCATTGGTTAATAAATTTGATTTCCATTGATGATTTTTGTGTGATTTTGTTGTCAGCACATTCAACTTTGTACAGAACAAAGTATTCAATGAGAATATTTCATTCATTAAGATCTAGGATGTGTTATTTGAGTGTTCCCTTTATTTTTTTGAGCAGTGTATATCATTATTTGGAATTATTTTTTGTTGCTGCAGTCCTATGTAAAAATTTTAAATCCTCCATCCACCACCAAAGAATACTGTATGCATTTAAGATATACACTCCTCAACAATGAAATTGCAACACTCAGAAGGAAAAGTCATCAAATATTAGAAATCACAGGACTGATAGATATGTTAATGAGATACAAATGATGATGTAATGGAAACCAAATTTGAAAAACATCTCAGCATCTAATATGAGCGTCCTGTGCAAAAATGCATGCACCTACACACTTTGGCATGCTATCAATGAGGTTATTAATAGTTGTCTGAGTAATGTTCTACCATGCTGAATGCCAATTGGGAATGCATATAATCAAGATCACTTTGATCTGTGCAATTGCTGACCAATGATGTCCCAGATGTGCTCAATGGGAGACAAGTCATGCCATGGCTGCATGTTAAAGCCAGACTAGTTACTCACAGTAGCACAAACAACATGCGACCTGGCATTTTCGTGCTGAAAAACAGCTCCTGGGACTCTTCGGAGAAGTGGCTGTACCACAGATTCCACGATCAAATCATTATAACATTGAGCTGCTATTGTAGGTCTAGCTACCATAAATAATGACACCCCACTCCATAATGCCGGCAGTAGGACTGATGTGATGTTCCTACTTGAAGGCCTATTCATGGCGTTGCACATGTGGTCTCCAGACCAATTTCCAGTTATTAATGCATCCTAAACAAAAGAAGAATTCATTGTTAAAGAGGATAGACCTCCATTCCAGCTTCCATTGCTGTTTTGCTCTACGACATGATAACCTTTGAGAGTCGTGGTGTGTGGCTCATGGAACACCTGCAGCTGGATGTCTGGCTCATTTACCATCAAGCACATTGAGGATGTCAATTTGGGGTTTGTACTCCAACCCCCCAACACCACAGGTTGTTCCAACTTTCTTTCCTCATTGGTAATTACTCAATGTTCTTTTTTGAAAGTGCATTCATACCATTAGTCATTTTATGGCTCCTGCCAATTGTATCTGGTATTATTATGTTACTAAGTTGTTCTTATTATAGCTGCCACTGCTTGACATTACTTTACACAGTCATATTTTGTGAATTGTTATCAATGTATATTAGTTTTTTGGAACCTAGCATCTACTTCTCTCTTTTTAATTGGCCCCTGAGGGAGTGGTGTTTTTGATCCACACTCCCTTTTTTACTCTGTTGTATCGTATTGGTTTTGATACTTTTCAATAAAACTATTATTATGATTTCAGATTTTTTTGCTTCTATTGCTTCTTGGTTTTTGAACATTGGTTGGAAGGGCTCTTTATAGTATTAGACCATATATAGGTAGTTAGGATGTCAATTGAAAGCAAATGCAAATGTAACTGCCAACAGCGGACCTTGATTGTTTGGGTGTCCAAGTACATTCAGCATGGCAAAATATTCCTCCAGCATAAATAACCTCATTGGTAGCATGCCAAGGCATGTAAGAGCGTGTATTTCTGCATGTGGTGCTCAAACTCCATACTAAATAAATTGAGATATTTAGAAAAAAAAATTCCCATTTTTTAATCAACACCTCTATTAATCCTGTAATTTCCATAATTTCACAACTTTTCAATCTTGATGTTACAATTTCAATGTTGAGGAGTGCAGATACATTTCTTCTTCTGTATTCTCTCCTGGCACCAAAACTGTGCTTATGGCCCACAGCATCCACTTCAATATTCACTTTATAATAGCTATTTAATAAAAATAAACCTTAGCTCTTAGCGGTTCCTGAGGGCAACAAAGACAGTTTTTCTGTTAGACAGAATAGATAAATAAGACTGTGTTGTGTTTAGAAATAGGAGGTGTCCATTCTAACAAATATAGTCATAAATATTCATGCTTTGATGAGAAAAACTTTAGAAGCTTTGTGACTGACACTTCTGCCCATGCTCAGCTGCGTCTATCAGACAGCTGGGCGTCACAGTCAGAGAGGAGGATAGATGATATTCTTTAACTATTTTTTAGATACACTAAAATGTTTAGTATATAAGTTAGAGAAAAGTTGTACAGATGTACAGTATACAGCTACTTACATTTTCATAGAATGTAGAAGTTTGTGTAAGTACCAACATTAATAGTAGAGCTATTGTGCATGTCATGAATAAATATCACACACAAGACCTTTGTTGAAATGGAATGAACATTTTTTGCAATATTTGTATTTACCATATGTTATTTCAATTACTTTTCGAAATGTTCTCTAATAAGTAATTTCGTAAATGTCTATACTTTTCCCTCTGTGCCTTTAAAAAATGATTTTCTGTGTGTCTCTCTGAGTTTTCTTATTCCACTAGGAAATGTTTTGTGTCTGGAATATAAGTATAAAAACAGAGCTATGTACTCCGATATTCTGTACATATAAAGATTCAGTTTGATTTTTAAATTAATATAATTAGTCAATGTTTTTTACCAAAAAGAAATTGTTCTTATTATTTTATTATTGATCCCTTTTGAACTATCCAACACAATAGACAGTATTTTTACATATATTTGTATGACTATAGTTGTTTAAATTTTACAGAAACCATTGAAATTCAAGTGTGGATATTGCACACAGCCCAACTAAAATTTCATTTCATCCATAATCTATTCAATTAAATGCAGATATATGAAATTAAAATCCCATGACTGTGAGAGAGTCATAAGAGATACTGGTATAACCATTAGTCAAGTTATCTGTATGGTCAGCATAAGTTACTGTAACTTTGCCAAAACTTCCCAAAAGCCCTGCAATAAAATACAGCAAAAGAAGAATATTACTGGACTTCATACCAAGCAAGGTACTTTGATAGTTACAGACACTGTAGCAGATACTGTATGCACATAGTCATTTTGTTCAGTATTGAATATGAGCACCATGCACAGAAATACATCATTTATACATCTTAGCATGCTATCAATGATGATACTAATGGTTCTCTGACGAGTGTTCAGCCATGCTGGATACATTTTGACACGCAAATCATTAAGATCTGCTGCTGTCAGCTCCCTTTTCCAGACTAATGACATCTCACATTTGCATGATGGAAGACAAATCCACAGACACTGCAGGCCACGGTAACGGATTTAGGCCACATAGGCTATTCACAGTAGCACCATCAGCATGCATTGTCATGTTGGAAAACATAGCCTTGTGTTGTCATGTTGAAAAACAGCTCCTGTGTTACTTTTATGTTTCCTCGTGAAGGCAATCTTTGGCTATTATTGCATTTAAGACAAAAGTGGGGCTCATTGCTGAGGATAGACCTCCATAGCATCTTCCATTGCTAAATTGCTCCGCACAATGATAGCCTTTGAGAGCAATAGCGTGTAGATGAACTGATCGATCATTGGAAAATCAAAGTCAAGTCTAATTTCCTGAAATATGTCGTTTCACGTGAATGTGAACATTTTAAAATTTGAGCTGCAGTTCAGAAAAAAAAAAACTTGTACGGTACCATTTCCCACACTGCTGAATGTCATTTTACAGTGGCTTGTGTGCCTCCGCATAATGCCCTGCAGCTATGACATTTTATAGATTAACATACCTTGTACAGTGGAAATCAGTACATGAAACATCACAGATCAGCGGATCACTGTGAAGCACAGTTTGCATGCAGAATCATTTTACATCTTCAAAGTCACTAGGTAATTCTCTCTCTTCTATAGTGTGTAAGCTCTTATGGTCAGCAGGGCCCACCTTCTCCTGTAGAATGTAAGCTCTTATGTTCAGCAGGGTACTCTCTCTCCTGTAGAGTGTAATCTCTTTTGGTATGTGGAGTCCTCTCTCTTTCTTTCTATCTCTGTCTCTTTCTCACTTGTAAAGTGTAAGCTCTTATGATCAGCTGGGTTCTCTCTCCCTACTCTCCCCACATGTATTTTCCAAGCAATTACAAGCTTTGCAGTACTGAGATTAAAATGAATTTATTTGCCACAAATCAAATTATTGGCTAATTCAAATTTGAAAAGATCAGCTCATCTCTAGGTGACATAAATGTAACACCTGTAGCTGGACATCTGGCTCATAGCCCAATATAGTGTAAACACCTCATAATGTTTATTGTAGACACTTTTTGATGCCTTGGGCTAGGCATGTGACATCTAATTTCACTTGCAATGAAGAAAATATCACTACGTGCCATTCTTTAAATCTGACAAGGCCGCATGGGATATGCCAACAAGAGACTTTCATGACGGATTGGCACAATGGTCCAACTCCATGGATTATGGTGTGAGATGGCACAATGCATGGTAGCTGGACCCCTCCTATCTGTATTTCGCATACACTAACAGCTCAACATCAAATTGATTTGGTCGTGGAACCAGTGATAGGACCATCTCTCCAAAGTGTCCGAGGAGCAGTTTTTCAACAAGATAACACCAGGCGACATGTTGCTGCTGTTACTATGAGCAGTCTGTGTGGCCAAAACCTGCTACCAAGGCCTGCAGCATTTGCAGACTTGCCTCTCATCCAGCACATCTGGGCTGTCTTTGGTCGGTGTTATAGATATCATTGTAATATCTATGGAGTTTGCATATTAACATTGAAGTATGGATTTAATGGAGTGAAGTCTGACTCCATGAATTCCAGATAATTCTCAACTGCGACTGAGACCCCCTTCCTCCCCATCCTGCAAACAGGTAATTAAAGTTGGTAATCATATAGATAACAGACACAAATTCTACCCCCAATCTTGCCTAAGAATGCAGGAGATGACATATTTATGGCTCTTGCCTCACTTTTGCACAAAACTGCAAACAGACTGATGTGAACTCCTTTGTTTCATTCAAGTTATGAATATTGTTTTTTTTTATGAACACCCGGCATCATACAGTTATGAAAGTCATATTTTCAGAGTTGTAACGAAGTGTTGTACGTAACACATTGTCTTATGTCACTGGGTGGTTACGGTAACACTTTCAAATTAATATCGGGAAGAGGGATGATTATATGTATGCCATGTTTCCTCTCTGTGAATAGATAAAATCATGATAGGAAACATGATAGTTATATCTAGTGTTGAGCCACCACCGTAGTGTTCGAGTTCGGTTCGGTTCGTCGAACACCCGTATGTTCGCCGAACTGTTCGTCGAACACCGTCGAACACCGTTAAAACCAATGGCAGGCAAACAAAAACACATAGAAACACATAGAAAACACATAGAAAACATTTCAAAGGTGTCCACAAGCTGACAAACTGCTCAGAAGACACAACTAACACATGCAAAAGTGACAAGTTCATATAGTCATGCGAAAAGAAAAGAGGTGGAGGAGTAAAAGGAGGGGGAGACACAGATATAGGCATGTCATGCCCTTCTAAAACCAAAAAAGTGCGAAGCCGACACGGCCAGTCCGTTCCTGCCCGTGCGACCTCCGTGTCGCCAGGTTTGTGCCAGAGCCGCGGTGGACCCTGACGGCCAGGCCCCCTCTCCCAATACTGGTGCCTGTCCGCTGGTGGGTCGAGCGAGCCCCCCTGCGGTGGAGGCAGGTCTAATCTTTTTAATTTAAATTGTCTCTCTAATTTGAATGAGTACACTTTAAATCCTTTTACAAGGATCTATTGAAGGGCAAGTCTCATGCCAGGAGCCGCGGTAATTCCAACTCCAGTAGCGTCCACTAAAGCTGCTGCAGTTAAAAAGCTTTAATAAGGATCGAGCTTGGCAGTCCACCGCAAGGCGTCCTACTGCAAATCCCAGCCGCTGTGCCTTGGGGTGCCTCCCCGATGCTCTTCAATGAGTGTCCCGGGGGCCCCAACCATTTCCTTTGAAAAAATTAAGTGTCCAAACTACAGGTGGTGTAGCTTGCTAAACAGCTGGGATAATCCGCTGACTAGCAGACACTGCTCCTAGGCACAAAGTATTTCCTGGGCTAGATGCAGTTAAATATTTGTAATTAGATTCTCTCGTTGGATGCTGAGAAAGCATTCCATAGAGTCTCTTGGCACACCATATATTATTATCTTAAAAAGCTTGGGGTAGGGGTCTAGGGGACCCTTTTATAGGCAAAATCACGGCCCTGTATGGCAATACGTCACCTAGGCTGAAGCTAAATGAAACATTTTCATCACCTTTCATAATCACCAATGGGACAAGGCAGGGATGTCCTCTGTCCCCTCTCTTATACATCCTAGTGATGGAGTACCTGCTCTCATCAATTCGCCATAACCCCAATATTAGGTGGATTGAGGTGGGAGGCACCGAGTACAAGTGCTCTGCATTTACTGATGATGTCCTAGCATATATCACACAATCACATATATCCATCTCTGCTGTTATGGCTGAAATAAATCACTTTGTTACATGGTCAAATTTTAAAATCAATGCAGCGAAGTCTGAGGCCCTCGATGTCTCCCTCCCCAAATCCATACAGGATTCCATCCAGTCCAACTTTCCCTTTGCCTGGCCCTCACAGGGTATCAAATACTTAGGAATTCATATTCATAGAGACCTCTTCCATCTATGTTATCTTAATTTTGTGCCCTTTATTGAACAACTCCATACAGACCACGGTTGGCAAGTTAGAACTGTAAGATTCACTACGTGAACCACTGGTGTTTTGTGGAAAAGCACATGTACACTGTGTTCCAAATTATTATGCAAAAAGTGTTTAGGAGTGATAAGGTAAGAATTTTTTTGTTTTTCAGTTAAACTCATTGATGGTGATGTGTGTCAGGGCTCTTTATATCACTGTAAGCAAATGCAGACACCTGTGCTAATTAGTTTGGCAGGTGTGTCCAATGAAAGGCAAGACTACTTAAGAAGGCTGTCCCACATTATTAGGCAGCCTACATTTTCTGCCAAAATGGGAAAGAAAAAGGATGTGTCAGCTGCTGAGAAGCAACAAATTGTGGAGTGTTTAGGTCAAGGCATGACTACAATCAACATTGCCAGGACACTTCATCCTGATCATCGCACAATCAAGAAGTATGTAGCTGATTCACAGTACACACGTGTGCGTGCTGATAAGGGAAAATTGAGGACTCTTTCCTACAGGCAATTATGTCAGGTTAAAAGAGCAGCGGCAAAAAAGCCTTGTCATAGCAGCAGACAAGTTTTTGCAGCTGCTGGTGCCTCCAACGTCCCCCGAACAACAAGATGCAATGTCCTTCAGAGGTTTGCAGCTGCGCGTAAGCCATCCTGTCGACCGCCTCTATCCACTGTACACAAGCAGAAACGGCTCCAGTGGGCCAAACAATACATGAAGACTGACTTCAAAACTGTTTTGTTCACCGATGAGTGCTGTGCAACGCTCGATGGTCCAGATGGATGGAGTGGAGGATGGTTGATGGACACCCCATACAACCACGGCTACGGCGCCAACAAGGAGGAGGTGGAGTAATGTTTTAGGCTGGAATCATGGGGAGAGAGATGGTCGGCCCCTTTAGGATCCCTGAAGGGGAGAAGATGAACTCCATAAGGTATGTGGAGTTTCTCAAACAGCACTTCCTGCCATAGTTCAAGAAGAAGAAACGTGTATTCCGCAGCAATTTTTTTGCTCTTTATTAAAATGAAAAGGTTTATCGAAGAGTGTGGGGGATCTAAGAGTGTGGCAACCCAGTAGTCAGGATTATTTCGAATTCTGACAATCTGAGGGTCATGTTGCATTTAGTGCACCAAGAATTCACTCATGTGTCTTGCGCATCTAGTAGCCCCAAAATTATTTTCCGGGCTAGATGCAGCTAAAAATTATTATTAATTTGAAAGCTGGTGGAGCTTAGTATAGATGGCCTAATAGAATCAGTACTGAAAACTGCTACAAGGCCCAAATTGTTTTCCAGCCAAGATACAGATAAACATGATTAGTAATTTTAAATCTGGTGGAGTTTAGCATAGATGGCCTAATAGAATCAGTACTGCACACTGCTACAAGGCCCAAATTATTTTCCAGACAAGATACAGATAAACATGATTAGTAATTTTAAATCTGGTGGAGTTTAGTATAGATGGCCTAACAGAATCAGTACTGCACACTGCTACAAGGCCCAAATTATTTTCCAGCCAAGATACAGATAAACATGATTAGTAATTTGAAAGCTTAAAATGGTTGGTGAGGTTATTTTAACAAATCATCAAGCTTTTATTCTCCCCAGGATGACACAGGGGTAGAAAAGTTGTTTTTGATCCATGATTTGTTCATCTTTATGAACGTGAGTCTGTCTATATTATCAGTGGAGAGCTGCGTGCGCTTATCTGTCAGCACACCACCAGCAGTGGTGAACACACGTTCAGACAGAACGCTGGCTGCGGGGCATGACAAGATCTCCAAGGCGTAAGTGGCGAGCTCCAGCCATTTATCCAGATTGGAAGTCCAAAAAGAGCAAGGGTCCAGTGACACAGTCATGGCTTCAATGTTTACTTGGAGATACTCCTGTACCATCGTCTCTAGGCGTTGACTATGTGTCAGACTTCTTGTCTCCTGTGGCATTGCAAAGGATGGGCTTAAAAAGTGGTAAAATTATTCTGCAAAATTGATGTTACCAGCAGATGCTGTGTTTCTGTTATGTTTTGAGGGCTGAACACTAGTGTTGAGCCACCCCCGTAGTGTTCGAGTTCGGTTCGGTTCGTTGAACACCCGTGTGTTCGCCAAACTGTTCGTCGAACTGTTCGTCGAACACCTTCGAACAGCGTTAAAACCAATGGCAGGCAAACAAAAACACATAGAAACACATAGAAAACACCTTCAAAGGTGTCCAAAAGCTGACAAACTGCTCAGAAGACACAACTAACACATGGAAAAGTGACAAGAAAATATAGTCATGCGAAAAGAAAAGAGGTGGAGGAGTAAAAGGAGGGGGAGACACAGATATAGGCATGTCATGCCCTTCTAAAACCCAAAAAGTGAGAAGCCGACACGTTCAGTCCGCTCCTGCCCGTGCCACCTCCGCGTCGCCGGGTTTGTGCCAGAGCCGCCGCGGTGAACCCTGACGGCCTGCCCCCCTCTCCCAATACTGGTGCCTGTCCGCTGGTAGGTCGAGCGAGCCCCCCTGTGGTGGAGGCAGCTCTAAGCTTTTTAATTTAAATTGTCTCTCTAATTTGAATGAATACACTTTAAATCCATTTACAAGGATCTATTGGAGGGCAAGTCTCATGCCAGCAGCCGCGTAATTCCAGCTCCAGTAGCGTTCACTAAAGCTGCTGCAGTTAAAAAGCTTTTATAAGGATCGAGCTCGGCTGTCCACCGCAAGGCATCCTACTGCCAGTCCCAGCCCCTATGCTTTGGGGTGCCTCCTGATGCTCTTCACTGAGTATCCCGTGGTCCCGAAGCATTTCCTTTGAAAAAATTAAGTGTCCAAACTACAGGTGGTGTAGCTTGCTTAACAGCAGGGATAATCCACTGACTACCAGACACTGCTACTAGGCACAAAGTATTTCCTGGGCTAGATGCAGTTAAAAATTTGTAATTAGATACTCTCGTTGGATGCTGAGAAAGCATTCCATAGAGTCTCCTGGCACGCCATATATGATTCTCTTAAAAAGCTTGGGGTAGGGGTCTAGGGGACCCTTTTATAGCCAAAATCACGGCCCTGTATGGCAATACGTCACCTAGGCTGAAGATAAATGGAACTGTAGTACCCTGAGGGCTCGGTTGCTACAGAGGTATTGCACCTCACCCAGAGGTGTGATATCTCACTCTCAGGTAAGGATGTAGTGTGGATCAGGACCCGACACCTGCATGCATTACACCACATTGCCGTGGGGCAGGGCGACCAATATGCCCCTGAGATGGGCACGACAGTCCCTGTCCCTGGCTGGAGTGGGGGGAGGGAACACTGAGGAAGGGGAACCCTGTAGTGCAGGAGCAGGGAGGAAGCAGTTCCTGGGTGCATTGAGAAGGGAGTATAAAAGGTGGGCACCATCTTAGTTCAGTGCAGAGAAGTCTGAGCAGAAGTGGCAGGGAGCAGGGGCTCTGCATGAGCTCTGCTCCGGAGGCGGGCCTAGTAACAGAGGCCCAGGCCTGGAAGAGGGAGAAGGAAGGAAGAGGAGCGGGGAAGGCTCCAGGAACGAGGAACGAAGGGATCCCAGGGGTGCGGACGGGCGAGTCGCCACCGCACGCCCGAATCCACCTGTGTGGAGGGGTCAGGCCAAAGGGGGAGACCGGTCCCCGAAACTAGTGGAGGCAGGAAACGACCCTCAGCTAGAAACAGGAGGCTGTGACATTTTATGTGGCGCAGCCCCTCGCTACACCCGCTAGGAAGGCACCACATAGGGTCAGGGAAACTGGCGCCAAGTTTACCAAGATGAGGCCCGAGGCAGCCGGACAGAAGGGTTGGTAAGAAAGGCCAGACAAAGGACACACAAAGGGGGTCCTGTGAAGCGCTCCAAAGTTATCTGGGAGTTGTCTGAGCCCCTCACCTGGTGAGCACAGTACGACGTGGGCAGCCGTTACCTGCAGACGTGGTCTGGATAATAAGAACTGTGAGTAAAGGCCCTGGACTGCATCACTGACTCCGTGTCGTTACTGCTGCTGCCCTGCACCATCACCCCCATCCTACGCATACACTGCCCTGAGGCTATACTCCTCCCGTGGGGAGTTATGCTACGCTCTGCTGCACCCACAACACCAGCCTCAGCGGTCTGCCCTGGAGCGGCGGTTCACTCTGACCGCAATCCACGGGTGGTGTAGTCGGACATTTAAACATCAAAACCACATAAATAGTTCCGCCACTGGTTTGACCGCCCTGAGCCACGGAACCGGGTCGCCGCCACGGAGACTACAACCACCAGCATCCACCAAAAAGGGTCCGGCTCCGGGTGTCCCAAGGCCCAGGGGGCGCGTCAGAACATTTTCATCACCTTTCACAATCACCAATGGGACAAGGCAGGGATGTCCTCTGTCCCCTCTCTTATACATCCTAGTGACGGAGCACCTGCTCTCATCAATTCGCCATAACCCCAATATTAGGTGGATTGAGGTGGGAGGCACCGAGTACAAGTGCTCTCTATTTGCTGATGATGTCCTAGTATATATCACTCAATCACATATATCCATCCATGCTGTTATGGCTGAAATAGATCACTTTGTTACATGGTCAAATTTTAAAATCAATGCAGCGAAGTCTGAGGCCCTCGATGTCTCCCTCCCCAAATCCATATAGGATTCCATCCAGTCCAACTTTCCCTTTGCCTGGCCCTCACAGGGTATCAAATACTTAGGAATTCCTATTCATAGAGACCTCTCCCATCTATGTTATCTTAATTTTGGGCCCTTTATTGAACAACTCCATACAGACCACGGTTGGCAAGTTAGAACTGTAAGATTCACTACGTGAACCACTGGTGTTTTGTGGAAAAGCACATGTACACTGTGTTCCAAATTATTATGCAAAAAGTGTTTAGGAGTGATAAGGGAAGAATTTGTTTGTTTGTCAGTTAAACTCATTGATGGTGATGTGTGTCAGGGCTCTTTATATCACTGTAAGCAATTGCAGACACCTGTGCTAATTAGTTTGGCAGGTGTGTCCAATGAAAGGCAAGACTACTTAAGAAGGCTGTCTCACATTATTAAGCAGCCTACATTTTCTGCCAAAATGGGAAAGAAAAAGGATGTGCCGGCTGCTGAGAAGCAACAAATTGTGGAGTGTTTAGGTCAAGGCATGACTACAATCAACATTGTGCGATGATCAGGATGAAGTGTCTTGGCAATCAAGAAGTATGTAGCTGATTCACAGTACACACGTGTGCGTGCTGATAAGGGCAAATTGAGGACTCTTTCCTACAGGCAATTACGTCAGGTTGAAAGAGCAGCGGCAAAAAAAGCCTTGTCATAGCAGCAGACAAGTTTTTGAAGCTGCTGGTGCCTCCAACGTCCCCCGAACAACAAGATGCAGGGTCCTTCAGAGGTTTGCAGCTGTGCATACGCCATCCTGTCGACCTCCTCTATCTACTTCACACAAGCAGAAACGGCTCCAGTGGGCCAAACATTACATGAAGACTGATTTCAAAACTGTTTTGTTCACGGATGAGTGCCGTGCAGCGCTCGATGGTCCAGATGGATGGAGTGGAGGATGGCTGGTTGATGGACACCCCACGCAAACACGGCTACAGCGCCAACAAGGAGGAGGTGGAGTAATGTTTTGGGCTGGAATCATGGGGAGAGAGAATGTCGGCCTTTTTAGGATCCCTGAAGGCGCTAAAGATGAACTCCATAATGTATGTGGATTTTCTCAAACAGCACTTCCTGCCATGGTTCAAGAAGAAGAACCGTGTATTTCACAGCAAGATCATTTTTTTGCATGATAATGCACCATCTCATGCTGCACATAAAACATCTGCATCTCTGGCTGATATGGGCATAAAAGGGGACAAACTTATGGTGTGACCCCCATGCTCCCCTGACCTCTACCCCATTCAGAACCTTTGGAGCATCATTAAAAGGAGTGTCTATGATGGCGGGAGGCAGTTCACATCTCAGCAACAGCTCTGGGAGGGTATTCTGTCCTCATGCAAAACAATTGAAGCAGAAACCATCCAAAACCTGACAAATTCAATGGACGAGAGACTTCAGAAGCTCCTTTCGAACAAGGGGTCCTATGTGAAAATGTAACATCACCTAGAATAAAGTTTTGAGTTGAAAACTGTTTGATTTCAGTTTCTAACAACCTGCTAATGCTTATAATTTAAAAAATGACCATTTTTTTGGTCTTTATTAAAATGAAAAGGTTGATCGAAAAGTTTGGGGGCTCTAAGAGTGTGGCAACCCAGTAGTCATGATTACTTCGAATTCTGACAATATGAGGGTCATGCTGCAGGTAGTGCAGCAAGAAGGCACTTATGTGTCTTGCGCATCTCGGAGCCCCAAAATTATTTTCCGGGCTAGATGCAGCTAAAAATTATTATTAATTTTAAATCTGGTGAAGCTTTAGTATAGATGGCCTAATAGGATCAGTGCTGCACACTGCTACAAAGCCCAAATTATTTTCCAGTCAAGATACAGATAAACATGATTAGTAATTTTAAATCTGGTGGAGCTTATTATAGATGGCCTAATAGAATCAGTGCTGCACACTGCTACAAAGCCCAAATTATTTTCCAGCCAAGATACAGATAAACATGATTAGTAATTTGAAAGCTTAAAACGGTTGGTAGGGTGATTTTAACCAATCATCAAGCTTTTGCTCTCCCCAGGATGACACAGGGGTAGAAAAGTCGTTTCGGATCCATGATTTGTTCATGTTTATGAACGTGAGTCTGTCTACATTATCAGTGGAGAGCCGCGTGCGCTTATCTGTCAGCACACCACCAGCAGCGCTGAACACACGTTCAGACAGAACGCTGGTTGCGGGGCATGACAAGATCTCCAAGGCGTAAGTGGCCAGCTCCGGCCATTTATCCAGATTGGAAGCCCAAAAAGAGCAAGGGTCCAGTGACACAGTCATGGCTTCAATGTTTACTTTTAGATACTCCTGTACCATCGTCTCTAGGCGTTGACTATGTGTCAGACTTCTTGTCTCCTGTGGCCTTGCAAAGGATGGGCTAAAAAAGTGGTGAAATGATTCCGCAAAATTGATGTTACCAGCAGATACTGTGGTTCTGTTACGGTTTGAGTGCTGAACACTTGACGGTCCCACGGTTGGCAAGTTGGAACTGTGAGATTCACTACGTGCACCACTGGTATTTTGTGGAAAGCACAGGTAAGATTCTGCAACAGTCTCTGCTGATACTCCTGCATGCGTGCATCCCTTTCTATGGCAGGAATAATTTCTGCAAATTTACTTTTGTACCGGGGATCTAACAGTGTGGCAACCCAGTAGTCAGGATTATTTCTAATTCTCACAATTCGAGGGTCATGTTGCAGGTAGTGCAGCAAGAAGGCACTCATGTGTGTTGCGCATCCAGGAGCACCAAGTCCCTGTTGTGTTGGTGGCGAGGTACAATCATGCTTCCTTCCTCTGTCCTCTCCCCCCAACCTCGCACAACAGAAATGTGATCAAGGTCTCCCTCATCTGATGAGTCTTCCATCAGTCCGTCCTCCACTTCTTCCTGGGCTCCTGCACCTTCCTCACTAGTTTGGCTGCTACCATGCGCCCTGGTAAAACCATCTCCCCCACCCTCACATGCCTGCCGCCTTGGTGCTGCCGACCGTCTGGACCTTGCAGATGTTAGCCCTTCCGCATACAACTCCTCCTCCTCTACTTCCTCCACCTCCTCTTGTGCCACCACCTGACTCCGAATTCTGTTTAACATGTGCTCCAGCATGTAAATCACCGGAATAGTCATGCTGATAATGGCATCGTCAGCACTAAACATCTTCATCGCCATTTCAAAACTGTGCAGAAGGGTGCATAGGTCCCTGATCTGAGACCACTCCTCCAGCGTGATTTGCCCCACCTCTGGATCTCATTGGCCCAGGCTATACGTCAGAACGTATTGCACCAGGGCTTGTCGGTGCTGCCACAGTCGATGCAACATGTGCATAGTTGAATTCCACCGGGTAGGCACATCGCATTTTAGCCGGTGAAGTGGCAGGCCCAACGACTTCTGTAGAGATGTAAGTCGATGAGCTGTGGGATGCGAACGGCGGAAGTGAGCACACAGCGACCGTGCCCTCTGCAGAAGGCCATCTAGTCTGGGATAGTGGGCTAAAAATTGCTGGACAACCAGGTTCAACACGTGAGCCATACAAGGCACGTGTGTGACATTGCACCGGCGAAGGGCCGCACCCAGGTTTGCAGCATTGTCGCACACGGCCTTCCCTGGTTTCAGGTCCAGTGGAGACAACCATTCATGAAATTGGTTCTCCAGAGCTGACCACAACTCCTCAGCTGTGTGACTCACATTTCCCAGACATTTCAATGTTAAAACCGCCTGATGACGTTGTGCCCTACTGCCAGCATAGTAAGGAGGTGTGCAGGATCCCTTCTGCGCAGTTAGAAAGCTTGTGGCATGACCAGACAGGCTTTGGGTGCAGGTGGAAGACCGAGAGGAGGTTGAGGAAGCAGAAGCAGTGGAGGAACTTTGACATAAAGAGGATTGACGCACAACTCGTGGGGACGGCAAGACTTGGACAGCAGCCCCTTGTCCTGCTGTCACCATAGTTACCCAGTGCCCAGTCAGCGACATGTAACGCCCCTGTCCATGCCTACTCGTCCAAGTGTCTGTGGTGAAATGCCCCCTGTCACACACAGAGTTTCTCAAAGAAGCGGTGATGTTGTGTGCGACATGCTGGTGGAGCGCAGGCACACCTTTCTTTGAGAAGTAGTGCCAACTGGGCATCTGGTACTGGGGCACTGCGACGGACATAAGGTCTCGAAAATCCTCTGTGTCCACCAGGCGGAAAGGCAGCATTTCTGTAGCCAAGAGCTTGCAGATGGTGAAATTCAACCTCTTAGCTTTCTCATGGCTAGAAGGAAATGGTATTTTACTTGTCCACATCTGAGGGACCGAGGGCTGGCTATTGTGCTTAGACGGGGTTGATAAGGGTGTCCCCGGCAAACTGCCGGTCTGTGAGGAAGATGCAGGCGGACATGTTAGGTTGCCTTGATCCAAAGGTGGTGCTATCGATGTCGGACAGCGCTCAACACCAGCTGGTGTTACCACCTCCAAGAAAATGATGACCTGCCAATCACGCTGGCTGTTGCAGGTAAAGAGGTGGCAGGTCTGCGCCCCAAAACAGGTGTGACTGCTGTCCCGCCAGTCACAGAGGATGAAGAGGCCGCGGATGCACAAGATATGGCAGACGGTGGTTGGCCCGGCCGGCTAGGCCGCATTGTAGCACACTGAGCTTCCCACTGCAACTTATGCTTCATGTCCATGTGCCGGTTCATGCATGAAGTACTCAAACTATGTATTTTTTGGCCTCTACTTAGCTTTTGCTGACAAATGTTACAGATAACACGAGTTGGGTCATCTTTATCGATCTGAAAAAATGCCCAGGCTATGCAAGGCTTAGCACCCATGCGACCTGAAGAGCCACCACGACTTGTGGTGAGAGGCAGAGTTGTGTTTGAGGATGCAGTTGTTGACGTGCTTCCAGTACTACGTCTCTGTCCAGGAAGGCGCAACCTGACCTCGTCGTCACTACCATCTTCCTCCACCTCCTCTGCTGACCTCATCTCTTGGCTGACTGTGGGTTGACAGTAAGTGGGATCTCCAACCTCATCATCATCACCCTGTGCGTTATCACACCCGTCGTCCTCAGAGCCAACCTGTTCCTACCCTGACAAAAAACTAAAGTTGTTGCTCCAATCAGGTATTTGAGTCTTATCATCGTCTTCCTCATTGTCTCCACCAACAGGAGTTACAGTTTGGGAATGAGGGTCTACATTATGGTCAGAACCTTCTGCGTCTGGTCCTGGATCCGACTCATAAAGATTCTGGGCATCAGTGCAGATCATTTCCTCGTCTGGATTCACAGAAGCGCTGGAGTCGACCTCTGATTCCCAGGCTATAGTATGAGTAAACAGCTCTGCAGACTCAACCATCTGTTCTACCTCATACTCAGACGGGCAGCTGGAGATTTGGGAGCTGTGAGGAAGCAAGTGTGATTGGGGTGACACCTTTGAGGACTGGAGTATTTGTGATGTTGAAGTTGATGTGGAGGAGAGCCCACTTAAAGGAGCACTTGATATCCGTTGAAGCACCTGCTGTTTTTGTGGCTCATCTGGAATTTGTAGCGATTGGCGTGGCCGTAAGAAAGGGATCTTATCACATTGTCCGCTAAAAGAAGTAGACATTTTAGTTTGGCTGGAAGATGGTCTTTCTTCTGCAGATGTTACTGTTGCTTTAACACCTACTCCACGGACACAACCTTTTTTCCCTTTCCCAACACGCCTATTCCACTTTCCACCAGCAGCAGGCCTTTTTCCACTCATTTTGGTGGTTAACTAATTCACAACTCTAGAGTTGTTTGCACAAAAAAACAATGGATGGGAACCGAACAGAGCTGAGTGGCCAAACTGTGGTATTAGGCCAAAACTATTGGCTGGGTTAGATGCAGAAAAAAATTATATTCAATTTGCAACCTGATGGAGGTCAGTATAGATGGACTAATAGAACAAGTCGCACACACAGCTAGAAGCCCAAATATTTTTTCAGAGGTAGATGCAGAAAATATTTTTATTCAGTTTGCAACCTGGTGGAGGTCTGTATAGATGGATTAATAGAACAAGTCCCACACACAGCTACAAGCCCAATATTTTTTCAGAGGTAGATGCAGAAAAAAAATATATTCAGTTTGCAACCTGATGGAGGTCAGTATAGATGGACTAATAGAGAAATTCCCACACACTGCTAGAAGGCCAAATATTTTTTCAGAGCTAGATGCGGACAAAAAATTATTTTGACATTGCAACCTGATGGAGGTCAGTATAGGTGGACTAATAGAACAAGTCCCACACACTGCTAGAAGGCCAAATATTTTTTCAGAGCTTGATGCAGAAAAAAATTATATTCAGTTTGCAACCTGATGGAGGTCTGTATAGATGGATTAATAGAACAAGTCCCACACACAGCTAGAAGCCCAAATATTTTTTCAGAGGTAGATGCAGATAAAAATTATTTTTAATTTGCAACCTGATGGAGGTCAGTATAGATGGACTAATAGAGAAAGTCCCACACACTGCTAGAAGGCCAAATATATTTTCAGAGCTAGAAGCAGATAAAAATTATTTTTAATTTGCAACCTGATGGAGGTCAGTATAGATGGACTAATAGAGAAAGTCCCACACACTGCTAGAAGGCCAAATATTTTTTCAGAGCTAGATGCAGATAAAAATTATATTCAATTTGCAACCTGATGGAGGTCAGTATAGATGGACTAATAGAACAAGTCCCACACAAAGCTAGAAGCCCAAATATTTTTTCAGAGGTACTGTAGATGCAGATAAAAATTATTTTTAATTTGCAACCTGATGGAGGTCAGTATAGATGGACTAATACAACAAGTCCCACACACAGCTAGAAGCCCAATATTTTTTCAGAGGTAGATGCAGAAAAAAATATATTCAGTTTGCAACCTGATGGAGGTCAGTATAGATGGAGTAATAGAACAAGTCCCACACACAGCTAGAAGCCCAAATATTTTTTCAGAGCTAGATGCAGATAAAAATTATATTCAATTTGCAACCTCATATAGGTCAGTATAGATGGACTAATAGAACAAGTCCCACACACAGCTAGAAGCCCAAATATTTTTTCAGAGGTACTGTAGATGCAGATAAAAATTATTTTTAATTTGCAACCTGATGGAGGTCAGTATAGATGGACTAATAGAGAAAGTCCCACACACTGCTAGAAGGCCAAATATTTTTTCAGAGGTAGATGCAGATAAAAATTATTTTTAATTTGCAACCTGATGGAGGTCAGTATAGATGGACTAATAGAGAAAGTCCCACACACTGCTAGAAGGCCAAATAGTTTTTCAGTGCTAGATGCAGATAAAAATTATATTCAATTTGCAACCTGATGGAGGTCAGTATAGATGGACTAATAGAGAAAGTCCCACACACTGCTAGAAGGCCAAATATTTTTTCAGAGCTAGATGCAGATAAAAATTATATTCAATTTGCAACCTGATGGAGGTCAGTATAGATGGACTAATAGAACAAGTCCCACACACAGCTAGAAGCCCAAATATTTTTTCAGAGGTACTGTAGATGCAGATAAAAATTATTTTTAATTTGCAACCTGATGGAGGTCAGTATAGATGGAATAATAGAGAAAGTCCCACACACTGCTAGAAGGCCAAATATTTTTTCAGAGCTAGATGCAGAAAAAAATTATATTCAGTTTGCAACCTGATGGAGGTCAGTATAGATGGACTAATAGAACAAGTCGCACACACAGCTAGAAGCCCAAATATTTTTTCAGAGGTAGATACAGAAAATTTTTTTATTCAGTTTGCAACCTGGTGGAGGTCTGTATAGATGGATTAATAGAACAAGTCCCACACACAGCTAAAAGCCCAATATTTTTTCAGAGGTAGATGCAGAAAAAAAATATATTCAGTTTGCAACCTGATGGAGGTCAGTATAGATGGACTAATAGAGAAAGTCCCACACACTGCTAGAAGGCCAAATATTTTTTCAGAGCTAGATGCGGACAAAAAATTATTTTGAATTTGCAACCTGATGGAGGTCAGTATAGGTGGACTAATAGAACAAGTCCCACACACTGCTAGAAGGCCAAATATTTTTTCAGAGCTTGATGCAGAAAAAAATTATATTCAGTTTGCAACCTGATGGAGGTCTGTATAGATGGATTAATAGAACAAGTCCCACACACAGCTAGAAGCCCAAATATTTTTTCAGAGGTAGATGCAGATAAAAATTATTTTTAATTTGCAACCTGATGGAGGTCAGTATAGATGGACTAATAGAGAAAGTCCCACACACTGCTAGAAGGCCAAATATATTTTCAGAGCTAGAAGCAGATAAAAATTATTTTTAATTTGCAACCTGATGGAGGTCAGTATAGATGGACTAATAGAGAAAGTCCCACACACTGCTAGAAGGCCAAATATTTTTTCAGAGCTAGATGCAGATAAAAATTATATTCAATTTGCAACCTGATGGAGGTCAGTATAGATGGACTAATAGAACAAGTCCCACACACAGCTAGAAGCCCAAATATTTTTTCAGAGGTACTGTAGATGCAGATAAAAATTATTTTTAATTTGCAACCTGATGGAGGTCAGTATAGATGGACTAATACAACAAGTCCCACACACAGCTAGAAGCCCAATATTTTTTCAGAGGTAGATGCAGAAAAAAATATATTCAGTTTGCAAGCTGATGGAGGTCAGTATAGATGGAGTAATAGAACAAGTCCCACACACAGCTAGAAGCCCAAATATTTTTTCAGAGGTAGATGCAGATAAAAATTATTTTTAATTTGCAACCTGATGGAGGTCAGTATAGATGGACTAATAGAGAAAGTCCCACACACTGCTAGAAGGCCAAATATTTTTTCAGAGCTAGATGCAGATAAAAATTATATTCAATTTGCAACCTGATGGAGGTCAGTATAGATGGACTAATAGAGAAAGTCCCACACACTGCTAGAAGGCCAAATATTTTTTCAGAGCTAGATGCAGATAAAAATTATATTCAATTTGCAACCTGATGGAGGTCAGTATAGATGGACTAATAGAACAAGTCCCACACACAGCTAGAAGCCCAAATATTTTTTCAGAGGTACTGTAGATGCAGATAAAAATTATTTTTAATTTGCAACCTGATGGAGGTCAGTATAGATGGACTAATAGAGAAAGTCCCACACACTGCTAGAAGGCCAAATATTTTTTCAGAGGTAGATGCAGATAAAAATTATTTTTAATTTGCAACCTGATGGAGGTCAGTATAGATGGACTAATAGAGAAAGTCCCACACACTGCTAGAAGGCCTAATATTTTTTCAGAGCTAGATGCAGACAAAAATTATATTCAATTTGCAACCTGATGGAGGTCAGTATAGATGGACTAATAGAGAAAGTCCCACACACAGCTAGAAGCCCAAATATTTTTTCAGAGGTACTGTAGATGCAGATAAAAATTATTTTTAATTTGCAACCTGATGGAGGTCAGTATAGATGGAATAATAGAGAAAGTCCCACACACTGCTAGAAGGCCAAATATTTTTTCAGAGCTAGATGCAGAAAAAAATTATATTCAGTTTGCAACCTGATGGAGGTCAGTATAGATGGAATAATAGAGAAAGTCCCACACACTGCTAGAAGGCCACATATTTTTTCAGAGGTAGATGCAGAAAAAAATATATTCAGTTTGCAACCTGATGGAGGTCTGTATAGATGGATTAATAGAACAAGTCCCACACACAGCTAGAAGCCCAATATTTTTTCAGAGGTAGATGCAGAAAAAAATATATTCAGTTTGCAACCTGATGGAGGTCAGTATAGATGGATTAATACAACAAGTCCCACACACAGCTAGAAGCCCAATATTTTTTCAGAGGTAGATGCAGAAAAAAATATATTCAGTTTGCAACCTGATGGAGATCTGTATAGATGGATTAATAGAACAAGTCCCACACACAGCTAGAAGCCCAATATTTTTTCAGAGGTAGATGCAGAAAAAAATATATTACGTTTGCAACCTGATGGAGGTCTGTATAGATGGATTAATAGAACAAGTCCCACACACAGCTAGAAGCCCAATATTTTTTCAGAGGTAGATGCAGAAAAAAATATATTCAGTTTGCAACCTGATGGAGGTCAGTATAGATGGACTAATACAACAAGTCCCACACACAGCTAGAAGCCCAATATTTTTTCAGAGCTAGATGCAGAAAAAAAATATATTCAATTTGCAACCTGATGGAGGTCAGTATAGATGGACTAATAGAATGATGCTATGCCCAAAAGATTTTACTTCACTAGGTGCATTAAAAAAATTGGTATTCTATACACACGTGGTATATCTTGCAACACAGATAGGCTACTCCACTGACTAACACACTCTGCAATAGGCCAAAAAGGATTAGCTTTGCTAGATTCAGCCAAATGCTGTGAAAAAAAACTTGCACAGCACTGGCACAGACCTGCCTAGCAAAAACTGATAGGAACTGATGTAACCTAGTCCTGAAAAGGACTCCAATTACAATTAGTCTTTACTCCCACAATCTATCTATTTAAGAGCACAGACCTGCCTGATAAAAGTCATAGGAAATGCTGTAACCTAGTCCTTAAAAGGACTGCAATCACAACTATTCCCTACTCCCAAGCTATCTGTAGATTTGTGCGAAAATTGGCTTGAAATTAACAAGGTATAGCGCACACAGCAACAGCGGTGCCGTCTAACACGCAGCTGCAGCAGTGAGAAAATGGTGGCGACGGGGAAAATGGCTTGGTCTTATAGGGCAAGGACATGTGACATACACTGCCAATGACACATGCCCTTGCTTGTGTGAAAAAAAGCACTTCGCTCCGTGTGTGCGCTGCTGATAGGCTGACAGATTGCACCTCCCCACTGTAAATGCGGGAAAGAGAAAAAAAAAATGGAGATCTTCATTGTTCCTGCAGAGATCCATCCCCTGCCCCTCCCCCCACACGGCTGTACACTCAAACTGCGTATTAACATTAATTTTCATCATTACTGAGAAAAAATCCAGTTATGATTTTGGTGCACGAACAGTTATCGAACATAACCTCGAACAGCCGAATTTTTCTCAAATTGTTCGTGTTCGCTGAACGGCTCGAACACCGCCCAAAACAGCTCGAATTTGAGATTGGCGAACAGTTCGAGTAGAACAACGCTCATCTCTACTGAACACTCGACGGTCCCACGGTTGACAATTTGGAACTGTGAGATTCACTACGGGCACCACTGGTGTTTTGTGGAAAAGCACATGTAAGATTCTGCAACAGACTCTGCTGATACTCCTGCATGCATGCATCCCTTTCTATGGCAGGAATAATTCCTGCAAATTTACTTTTTTACCGAGGATCTAACAGTGTGGCAACCCAGTAGTCAGGATTATTTCTAATTCTCACAATTCGAGGGTCATGTTGCAGGTAGTGCAGCAAGAAGGCACTCATGTGTGTTGCGCATCCAGGAGCACCAAGTCCCTGTTGTGTTGGTGGCGAGGTAACAATCATGCTTCCTTCCTCTGCCCTCTCCCCCCAACTTCGCACAACAGAAATGTGATCAAGGTCTCCCTCATCTGATGAGTCTTCCATCAGTTCGTCCTCCACTTCTTCCTGGGCTCCTGCACCTTCCTCACTAGTTTGGCTGCTACCATGCGCCCTGGTAAAATCATCTCCCCCACCCTCACATGCCTGCCGCTTTGGTGCTGCCAACCGTCTGGACCTTGCAGATGTTAGCCCTTCCGCATACAACTCCTCCTCCTCTACTTCCTCCACCTCCTCTTGTGCCACCACCTGACTCCGAATTCTGTTTAACATGTGCTCCAGCATGTAAATCACCAGAATAGTCATGCTGATAATGGCATCGTCAGCACTAAACATCTTCGTCGCCATTTCAAAACTGTGCAGAAGGGTGCATAGGTCCATGATCTGAGACCACTCATCCAGCGTGATTTGCCCCACCTCTGGATCTCGTTGGCCCAGGCTATACGTCAGAACATATTGCACCAGGGCTTGTCGGTGCTGCCACGGTCGCTGCAACATGTGCAGAGTTGAATTCCACCGGGTAGGCACATCGCATTTTAGCCGGTGAAGTGGCAGGCCCAACAACTTCTGTAGAGATGTAAGTCGCTGAGCTGCAGGATGCGAATGGCGGAAGTGAGCACACAGCGACCGTGCCCTCTGCAGAAGGCCATTTAGTCCGGGATAGTGGGCTAAAAATTGCTGGACAACCTGGTTCAACACGTGAGCCATACAAGGCACATGTGTGACATTGCCCCGGCGAAGGGCCGCACCCAGGTTTGCAGCACACGGCCTTCCCTGGTTTCAGGTCCAGTGGAGACAACCATTCATGAAACTGGTTCTCCAGAGCTGACCACAACTCCTCAGCTGTGTGACTCACATTTCCCAGACATTTCAAAGTAAAAACCGCCTGATGATGTTGAACCCTGCTGCCATCATAGTAAGGAGGTGTGCAGGATCCCTTCTGCGCAGTTAGAAAGCTTGTGGCATGACCAGACAGGCTTTGGGTGCAGGTGGAGGACCGAGAAGAGGTTGAGGAGGCAGAGTCAGTGGAGGAACTTCGAGATAAAGAGGATTGACGCACAACTCGTGGGGACGGCAAGACTTGGACAGCAGCCCCTTGTCCTGCTGTCACCATAGTTACCCAGTGCCCAGTCAGCGACATGTAACGCCCCTGTCCATGCCTACTCGTCCAAGTGTCTGTGGTGAAATGCACCCTGTCTCACACAGAGTTTCTCAAAGAAGCGGTGATGTTGTGAGCGACATGCTGGTGGAGCGCAGGCACACCTTTCTTTGAGAAGTAGTGCCGACTGGGCATCTGGTACTGGGGCACTGCGATGGACATAAGGTCTCGAAAATTCTCTGTGTCCACCAGGCGGAAAGGCAGCATTTCTGTAGCCAAGAGCTTGCAGATGGTGAAATTCAACCTCTTAGCTTTCTCATGGCTAGGGGGAAATGGTCTTTTACTTGTCCACATCTGAGGGACCAAGGGCTGGCTGTTGTGCTTAGACGGGGTTGAGAAGGGTGTCCCTGGCAAACTGCTGGTCTGTGAGGAAGATGCAGGCGAACATGTTAGGTTGCCTTGATCCAAAGGTGGTGCTATCGATGTCGGACAGCGCTGAACACCAGCTGGTGTTTCCACCTCCAAAGAAAATGATGACCTGCCAATCACGCTGGCTGTTGCGGGTAAAGAGGTGGCAGGTCTGCTCCCAAAACAGGTGTGACTGCTGTCCCCCCAGTCACAGAGGATGAAGAGGCCGTGGATGCACAAGATGTGGCAGACGGCGGATGGCCCGGCCGGCTAGGCCGCATTATAGCACAGTGAGCTTCCCACTGCAACTTATGCTTCATATCCATGTGACGGTTCATGCATGAAGTACTCAAACTATGTATTTTTTGGCCTCTACTTAGCTTTTGCTGACAAATGTTACAGATAACACGAGTTGGGTCATCCTTATCGATCTGAAAAAATGCCCAGGCTATGCAAGGCTTAGCACCCATGCGACCTGAAGAGCCACCACGACTTGTGGTCAGAGGCAGAGTTTTGTTTGAGGATGCAGTTGTTGACATGCTTCCAGTACTACATCTCTGTCCAGGAAGGCGCAACCTGACCTCGTCGTCACTAGCATCCTCCTCCACCTCCTCTGCTGACCTCATCGACTGGCTGACTGTGGGTTGACAGTAAGTGGGATCTCCAACCTCGTCATCATCACCCTGTGTGTTATCACACCCGTCGTCCTCAGAGCCAACCTCTTCCTGCCCTGACAAAAAACTCAAGTCGTCGCTCCAATCAGGTATTTGAGTCTCATCATCGTCTTCCTCATTGTCTCCACCAACAGGAGTTACAGTTTGGGAAAGAGGGTCTACATTATGGTCAGAACCTTCTGTGTCTGGTCCTGGATCAGACTCATAAAGATTCTGGGCATCAGTGCAGATCATTTCCTCATCTGGATTCACAGAAGCTCTGGAGCCGACCTCTGATTCCCAGGTTATAGTATGAGTAAACAGCTCTGCAGACTCAACCATCTGTTCTACCCCATACTCAGACGGGCAGCTGGAGACTTGGGAGCTGTGAGAAAGCAAGTGCGATTGGGGTGACACCTCTGAGGACTGGAGTATTTGTGATGTTGAAGTTGAGGTGGAGGAGAGACCACTTAAAGGAGCACTTGATATCCGTTGAAGCACCTGCTGTTTTTGTGCCTCATCTGGAATTTGTAGCGATTGGCGTGGCCGTAAGAAAGGGATCTTATCACATTGTCCGCTAAAAGAAGTAGACATCTTAGTTTGGCTGGAAAATCGTCTTTCTTCTGCAGATGTTACTGTTGCTTTAACACTTACCCCATGGTCACAACCTTTTTTTCCCTTCCCAACACGCCTATTCCCCTTTCCACCATCAGCAGGCCTTTTAACAGTCATTTTGGTGGTTAACTTATTGACAATTCTGGAATTGTTTACACAAAAAACAATGGATGGGAACCGAGCAGAGCTGAGTGGCCAAACTGTGGTATTAGACCAAAAGTATTGGCTGGGTTAGATGCAGTAAAACAATTTTATTACATACACAGGTGGTGGAGGTTAGTATAGATGGAATAATAGAACAAGTCCCACACACTGCTACAAGCCCAAATATTTTTTCAGAGCTAGATGCAGATAAAAATTATTTTGAATTTGCAACCTGGTGGAGGTTAGTATAGATGGACTAATAGAACAAGTCCCACACACTGCTACAAGCCCAAATATTTTTTCAGAGCTAGATGAAGATAAAAATTATATTGAATTTGAAACCTGGTGGAGGTTAGTATAGATGGACTAATAGAACAAGTCCCACACACTGCTACCAGCCCAAATATTTTTTCAGAGCTAGATGCAGATAAAAATTATTTTGAATTTGCAACCTGGTGAAGGTTAGTATAGATGGACTAATAGAACAAGTGCCACACACTGCTACAAGCCCAAATATTTTTTCAGAGCTAGATGCAGATAAGAATTATTTTGAATTTGAAACCTGGTGGAGGTTAGTATAGATGGACTAATAGAACATGTCCCACACACTGCTACAAGCCCAAATATTTTTTCAGAGCTACATGAAGATAAAAATTATTTTGAATTTGCAACCTCGTGGAGGTTAGTATAAATGGACTAATAGAACAAGTCCCACACACTGCTACAAGCCCAAATATTTTTTCAGAGCTAGATGCAGATAAAAATTATTTTGAATTTGAAACCTGGTGGAGGTTAGTATAGATGGACTAATAGAATGCTGCTATGCCCAAAAGGTTTTACTTGGCTAGGTGCAGTAAAAAAATTTGTATTCTATACACAGGTGGTGTAGCTTGCAACACAGATAGGCTACTCCACTGACTAACACACACTGCAAGAGGGCAAAAAGGATTTGCTTAGCTAGATTTAGCCAAATGCTGTGAAAAAAACTTGCACAGCACTGGCACCGACCTGCCTGGCAAAAAGTGATAGGAACTGATGTAACCTAGCCCTCAAAAGGACTGCAATTACAATTAGTCTTTACTCCCAACCTATCTATTTAAGAGCACAGACCTGCCTGATAAAAGTGATAGGAACTGATTTAACCTAGCCCTCAAAAGGACTGTAATTACAATTAGTCTTTACTCCCAACCTATCTTTTTAAGAGCACAGACCTGCCTGATAAAAGTCGTAGGAAATGATGTAACCTAGTGCTCAAAAGGACTGCATTCACAACTATTCCCTACTCTCAAGCTATCTGTAGATTTGTGCGAAAATTGGCTTGAAATTAACACTCAAAGTATAGCGCACACAACAACAGCGGTGCCGTCTAACACGCAGCTGCAGCAGTGAGAAAATGGTGGCTACGTGGAAAATGGCTGGGTCTTATAGGGCAAGGACATGTGACATACACTGCCAATGACACATGCCCTTGCTTGTGTGAAAAAAAGCAGTTCGCTCAGTGTGTGCGCTGCTGTAAGGCTGACACATTGCACCTCCCCACTGTAAATGTGGGAAAGAGAAAAAAAAATGGAGATCTTCATTATTTATGCAGAGATCCATCCCCTGCCCCTCCCCCCGCCCCGCTGAACTCTCAAACAGCGTATTAACATTAATTTTCAGCATTACTGAGAAAAAAATCCAGTTATGATTTTGGTGCACGAACAGTTATCGAACATAACCTCGAACAGACAAATTTTTTTCAAATTGTTCGTGTTCGCCGAACGGCTCGAGCACCGCCCAAAACAGCTCGAATTTGAGATTGGCGAACAGTTCGAGTCGAACACCGCTCATCTCTAGTTATATCTCCCATCTGGGACCTCAATGGAAAAAGATTTTGTAGAGGTTGGGAATCCCATAATTTTCTAAAAAGATCCAGCCACATCCCTGATCAGCCCTGTTATGAGTCACCGGAGGGGAGGTATGTTGGCTCGACTTGTGTTAATAAAAGCAAATACTAAATTATGATCAGTGTTAGTTCTAGAACATGCAGTTCACTGTAGTTCTGTCCTTTTCTAGAAAAACAAAAAGCTCCCCTTCATAAAAGCGAGTGTCAACCATGCAACATCAAATTTAGAACATTTCTTTTGTTTATCCTTTTTATTTTATGCAATTTTTATACTGTATTGTTTTGTCCATTTTGTAACTTTTTTTATATTTTGATAAACACTGCCTACTTTTTGAATTAAATATATAAAAATGTAATAGCTTTATTTCTCTTGCTCTATGAACCACACCCCTAAAACAATACACTATCTGTAAAGGGAGTCTAATCGGCATATATAAACGATTGGTGGTGGCAGCTAGTTCCTTTTGTTATTGTGGAGTTTGGCAGTGACCGTATCAGGGTATATACAGTGGCATGTAAAAGTTTAGGCACCCCTGGTCAAAATTATTGTTATTGTGAACAGTTAAGCAAGTTAAAGATGAACTGATCTCTAAAAGGCCTAAAGTTAAAGATGACACATTCCTTTGTTTTTAAGGCAAAAAAATAAAATATTTTCATATTTTACATTTTAAAAATTACAAAAAGGGAAATAAGCTGATACAAAAGTTTGGGCACCCTGCATGGTAATTGCCTAGTAGCACCCCCTTTTGAAAGTATGAAAACTTTTTGTAGTCAGTCAACAGTCATTCAATTCTTGTTTGAGGGATTTTCATCCTTTCTTCCAGTTCTGTGAGATTCCTGAGTCGTCTTGCATGCACTGCTATTTTGAGTTCTAGCCATAGATTTTCAATGATGTTCAGATCAGGGGACTGTGAGGGCCATTGTAATACCTTCAGCTTGCGTGTTTGAGGTCGTCTATTGTGAATTTTGACGTGTATTTAGGATCATTATTAGTGATGAGCGAGCACTAAAATGCTCGGGTGCTCGAAGCTTGGGTCGAGCACATTGGAATACTCGGGTGCTCGACCCAAGCAATGAGCCCAATGTAAGTCTATGGGAAACTCGAGCATTTTTCTAGTGGTCCCCCCGGCGGTCTGCAGAAGGTCAAAAATTGCCCAAATCGATTAAAACGGTGCTCAATTAAACGTCAGGCAGGCAGAATATATAGGCACACAGGCAAGCAGGGTATATAGGAGGGTGCATGAAAAACATAGCAGGGCACTTGGAACACACTAGTGCCCTCCGATTTTCATGTACCCGTCTCTTTAAAAAAAACGGCCGGCAATTCATCAGCGACATACATCGGTACCAGACAATTTATAGCAGAAAGAATAGAGCATCACACATAGATTAGATAGATAGAAACATGTCAGTCACATATATAATTAGTACAGTGACAATGTTGGTTACTGTACTTGTTATTTAGTGTTAAAATAAAGGATTTATTAAAAAAAAATAATAGTGTTTTTGTCTCTTTAAAAAAGCCGGCCGGCAGTTCATCAGCAGCATACACCGGTACCCGACAATTTAGAACAGAAAGAATAGAGCATCACACATAGATTAGATAGACAGAAACATGTCAGTCACATATATAATAAGTACAGTGATAGTGTTAATTACTGTACTTGTCATTTAGTGTTAAAATAAAGGATTTATTAGAAAAAAAATTGGCGTAGGGTTCCCCGTAATTTTAGTCTCTAGCAGAGGTCAAGCAGACGGCTGGGGCAGATGTTTGAAGCCTGGGAAGGGGGTAATAACCATGGAGCTTCCCAGGCTACTAATATCAGCCCCCAGCTTAATACCTAGCCTTTACTAGCTATTAAAATGGGTGACCCCCCAAAAAAAATGACGTGGGGTCCCCCCTATTTTAATAGCTAGCAAATGCTAGGCAGACAGCTGGGGGCTGATATTAATAGCCCAGGAAGGGTGCCATGAATATTGGCCGCCTCTCAGGCTAGAAACACCAGCCGTCAGCCGCCCCAGAAATGGCGCATCCATAGGATGCGCCAATTCTGGCACTTGGCCTCGCTCTTCCCACTGCCCTGTAGTGGTGGCAATGGGGTAATAGGGCTGGGGTTGATGTCAGCTTATAATGCCAGCTGACATCAAGCCCAGGTTAGTAATAGAGAGGCGTCTAGAAGACACCCCTATTACTAACCCCACAGACAAAGTTAAAAAAAAAACACAAACACCCAGAATAAAGTCCTTTAATTGAAATAAACACACAATTCTTTAATGTTCTAAATTAAACCATACTTACCATCACGCCCATTCCAGCTGAAGCCAACGATCTCCTGCAATAAACCAACCTCATCCTTACCTTTCCATGGTTCCCACAACGGCTCCAGCTCTGCTACATTCACATGACAGGCGGGATCGCAGCCGAAAGCTGCCATCCAGCTTGCCATGCCGCAGACACTGAGAAGCGCAGGCATGCTTGCGCTCCTCAGTGTCTGGCTGTGACGGCATCAAGATAAGCCGACTTCATGTCCAATGAACTCAGCTCACCTCATGCACGTCACTGACAGCGTGGGAAAATTCTCCTGCGCTTGCAGTGAGCGCAGGAGAATTCTCTCATGCTCATGCATGCCGTGAGCGCAGGAGAATTCTCTCACGCTCACCGCAAGTGCAGGAGAATTTTCCCACGCTGTCAGTGACGTGCATGAGGTGAGCTGAGTTCATTGGACATGAACTCGTCTCATCTGGATGCCATCACAGCCAGACATTGAGGAGCGCAATGTCCAATGAACTCAGCTCACCTCATGCATGTCACTGACAGTGTGGGAGAATTCTCCTGCGCTTGCAGTGAGCGCAGGAGAATCCTCTCACGCTCACCGCATGCGCAGCAGAATTCTCCCACGCTGTCAGTGACGTGCATGAGGTGAGCTGAGTTCATTGGACATGAACTCGGCTCATCTGGATGCCATCACAGCCAGACACTGAGGAGCGCAAGCATGCCTGCGCTTCTCAGTGTCTGCAGCATGTCAAGCTGGATAGCAGCTTTCTGCTGCGATCCAGCCTGTCATGTGAATGTAGCAGAGCTGGAGCCGTCCTGGGAACCATGGAAATGTAAGGATGAGGTTGGTTTATTAGTAGTGTTGAGCCACCCCCGTAGTGTTCGGGTTCGGTTCGGTTCGTCGAACACCGGGATGTTCGAGGAACTGTTCGTCGAACTGTTCGTCGAACACCTTAGAACACCATCGAACACCGTTAAAACCAATGGCAGGCAAACAAAAACACATAGAAACACATAGAAAACACCTTCAAAGGTGTCCAAAAGCTGACAAACTGCTCAGAAGACGCTCTCTTTAAAAAAGCCGGCCGGCAATTCAGCAGCGGCATACACCGGTACCCGACAATTTAGACAAGAAGGAATAGAGCATCACACATAGATTAGATAGATAGAAACATGTCAGTCACATATATATGAAGTACAGTGACAGTGTTGCTTACTGTATTTGTCATTTAGTGTAAAGGATTTATTAAAAAAAATAAGTGTTTTCATGCACCGTCTCTTTAAAAAAGCCGGCCGGCAATTCAGCAGCGGTACCCGACAATTTACAACAGAAAGAATAGAGCTTCACACATAGATTAGATAGATAGAAACATGTCAGTCACATATATATGAAGTACAGTGACAGTGTTGGTGACTGTACTTGTCATTTAGTGTTAAAATAAAGGATTTATTAAAAAAAAATTGGCGTGGGGTTCCCCATAATTTTACTCTCTAGCGGAGGTTAAGCAGACAGCTGGGGCAGATGTTTGAAGCCTGGGAAGGGGGTAATACCCATGGAGTTTCCCAGGCTACTAATATCAGCCCCCAGCTGAATACCTAGCCTTTACTAGCTATTAAAATGGGTGACCCCCCCAAAAAAATGACGTGGGGTCCCCCCTATTTTAATAGCTAGCAAATGCTAGGCAGACAGCTGGGGGCTGATATTAATAGCCCAGGAAGGGTGCCATGAATATTGGCCGCCTCTCAGGCTAGAAACACCAGCCGTCAGCCGCCCCAGAAATGGCGCATCCATAGGATGCGCCAATTCTGGCACTTGGCCTCGCTCTTCCCACTGCCCTGTAGTGGTGGCAATGGGGTAATAGGGCTGGGGTTGATGTCAGCTTATAATGCCAGCTGACATCAAGCCCAGGTTAGTAATAGAGAGGCGTCTAGAAGACACCCCTATTACTAACCCCACAGACAAAGTTAAAAAAAAAACACAAACACCCAGAATAAAGTCCTTTAATTGAAATAAACACACAATTCTTTAATGTTCTAAATTAAACCATACTTACCATCACGCCCATTCCAGCTGAAGCCAACGATCTCCTGCAATAAACCAACCTCATCCTTACCTTTCCATGGTTCCCACAACGGCTCCAGCTCTGCTACATTCACATGACAGGCGGGATCGCAGCCGAAAGCTGCCATCCAGCTTGCCATGCCGCAGACACTGAGAAGCGCAGGCATGCTTGCGCTCCTCAGTGTCTGGCTGTGACGGCATCAAGATAAGCCGACTTCATGTCCAATGAACTCAGCTCACCTCATGCACGTCACTGACAGCGTGGGAAAATTCTCCTGCGCTTGCAGTGAGCGCAGGAGAATTCTCTCATGCTCATGCATGCCGTGAGCGCAGGAGAATTCTCTCACGCTCACCGCAAGTGCAGGAGAATTTTCCCACGCTGTCAGTGACGTGCATGAGGTGAGCTGAGTTCATTGGACATGAACTCGTCTCATCTGGATGCCATCACAGCCAGACATTGAGGAGCGCAATGTCCAATGAACTCAGCTCACCTCATGCATGTCACTGACAGTGTGGGAGAATTCTCCTGCGCTTGCAGTGAGCGCAGGAGAATCCTCTCACGCTCACCGCATGCGCAGCAGAATTCTCCCACGCTGTCAGTGACGTGCATGAGGTGAGCTGAGTTCATTGGACATGAACTCGGCTCATCTGGATGCCATCACAGCCAGACACTGAGGAGCGCAAGCATGCCTGCGCTTCTCAGTGTCTGCGGCATGTCAAGCTGGATAGCAGCTTTCTGCTGCGATCCAGCCTGTCATGTGAATGTAGCAGAGCTGGAGCCGTCCTGGGAACCATGGAAATGTAAGGATGAGGTTGGTTTATTAGTAGTGTTGAGCCACCCCCGTAGTGTTCGGGTTCGGTTCGGTTCGTCGAACACCGGGATGTTCGAGGAACTGTTCGTCGAACTGTTCGTCGAACACCTTAGAACACCATCGAACACCGTTAAAACCAATGGCAGGCAAACAAAAACACATAGAAACACATAGAAAACACCTTCAAAGGTGTCCAAAAGCTGACAAACTGCTCAGAAGACGCTCTCTTTAAAAAAGCCGGCCGGCAATTCAGCAGCGGCATACACCGGTACCCGACAATTTAGACAAGAAGGAATAGAGCATCACACATAGATTAGATAGATAGAAACATGTCAGTCACATATATATGAAGTACAGTGACAGTGTTGCTTACTGTATTTGTCATTTAGTGTAAAGGATTTATTAAAAAAAATAAGTGTTTTCATGCACCGTCTCTTTAAAAAAGCCGGCCGGCAATTCAGCAGCGGTACCCGACAATTTACAACAGAAAGAATAGAGCTTCACACATAGATTAGATAGATAGAAACATGTCAGTCACATATATATGAAGTACAGTGACAGTGTTGGTGACTGTACTTGTCATTTAGTGTTAAAATAAAGGATTTATTAAAAAAAAATTGGCGTGGGGTTCCCCATAATTTTACTCTCTAGCGGAGGTTAAGCAGACAGCTGGGGCAGATGTTTGAAGCCTGGGAAGGGGGTAATACCCATGGAGTTTCCCAGGCTACTAATATCAGCCCCCAGCTGAATACCTAGCCTTTACTAGCTATTAAAATGGGGGACCCCCCCAAAAAAAATGACGTGGGGTCCCCCCTATTTTAATAGCTAGCAAAGGCTAGGTAGACAGCTGAGGGCTGATATTAATAGCCCAGGAAGGGTGCCATGAATATTGGCCCCCTCCCAGGCTAGAAACACCAGCCATCAGCCGCCCCAGAAATGGCGCATCCATAGGATGCGCCAATTCTGGCACTTAGCCTCGCTCTTCCCACTGCCCTGTAGCGGTGGAAGTGGGGTAATAGGGTTGGGGTTGATGTCAGCTTATAATGCCAGCTAACATCAAGCCCAGGTTAGTAATGGAGAGGCGTCTATAAGACACCCCCATTACTAACCCCATAGTCAAAGTTAAAAAAAACACAAACACCCGGAATAAAGTCCTTTAATTGAAATAAACGCACAATTCTTTATTGTTCTAAATTAAACCCTACTTACCGTATCGTCCATTCCAGCTGAAGCCAACGATCTCCTGCAATAAAAGAAAAATAATAAAGCAACATCATCCTTACCTTTCCATGGTTCCCAGGACAGCTTCAGCTCTGCTACATCGAGATGACAGGCTGGACCGCAGCAGAACGCTGCCATCCAGCCTGTCATCCTGCAGACACTGAGAAGCGCAGGCATGCTTGCGCTCCTCAGAGTCTCGCTGTGACGGCATCCAGATGAGCCGAGTTCATGTCCAATGTACTCGGCTCACTTCATGCACGTCACTGACAGCGTGGGAAAATTCTCCTGCACTCAGCGCTTCAGTGTGAGAATTATCCCACGCTGTCAGTGACGTGCATGAGGTGATATATATGATTCTCTTAAAAAGCTTGGGGTAGGGGGTCTGGGGGACCCTTTTATAGCCAAAATCACGGCCCTGTATCGCAATACGTCACCTAGGCTGAAGATAAATGGAACTGTATTACCCTGAGGGCTCGGTTGCTACAGAGGTATTGCACCTCACCCAGAGGTGTGATATCTCACTCTCAGGTAAGGATGGATTGTGGATCAGGACCCGACACCTGCATGCATTACACCACATTGCCGTGGGGCAGGGCGACCAATATGCCCCTGAGATGGGCACGACAGTCCCTGTCCCTGGCTGGAGTGGGGGGAGGGAACACTGAGGAAGGGGAACCCTGTAGTGCAGGAGCAGGGAGGAAGCAGTTCCTGGGTGCATTGAGAAGGGAGTATAAAAGGTGGGCACCATCTTAGTTCAGTGCAGAGAAGTCTGAGCAGAAGTGGCAGGGAGCAGGGGCTCTGCATGAGCTCTGCTCCGGAGGCGGGCCTAGTAACAGAGGCCCAGGCCTGGAAGAGGGAGAAGGAAGGAAGAGGAGCGGAGAAGGCTCCAGGAACGAGGAACGAAGGGATCCCAGGGGTGCGGACGGGCGAGTCGCCACCGCACGCCCGAATCCACCTGCGTGGAGGGGTCAGGCCAAAGGGGGAGACCGGTCCCCGAAACTAGTGGAGGCAGGAAACGACCCTCAGCTAGAAACAGGAGGCTGTGACATTTTATGTGGCGCAGCCCCTCGCTACACCCGCTAGGAAGGCACCACATAGGGTCAGGGAAACTGGCGCCAAGTTTACCAAGAGGAGGCCCGAGGCAGCCGGACAGAAGTGTTGGTAAGAAAGGCCAGACAAAGGACACACAAAGGGGGTCCTGTGAAGCGCTCCAAAGTTATCTGGGAGTTGTCTGAGCCCTTCACCTGGTGAGCACAGTACGACGTGGGCAGCCGTTACCTGCAGACGTGGTCTGGATAATAAGAACTGTGAGTAAAGACCCTGGACTGCCTCACTGACTCCGTGTCGTTACTGCTGCTGCCCTGCACCATCACCCCTATCCTCCGCATACACTGCCCTGAGGCTGTACTCCTCCCGTGGGGAGTTATGCTACGCTCTGTTGCACCCACAACACCAGCCTCAGCGGTCTGCCCTGGTTGCGGCGGTTCACTCTGACCGCAATCCACGGGTGGCGTAGTCGGACATTTAAACATCAAAACCACATAAATAGTTCCGCCACTGGTTTGACAGCCCTGAGCCACGGAACCGGGTCGCCGCCACGGAGACTACAACCACCAGCATCCACCAAAAAGGGTCCGGCTCCGGGTGTCCCAAGGCCCAGGGGGCGCGTCAGAACATTTTCATCATCTTTCACAATCACCAATTGGACAAGGCAGGGATGTTCTCTGTCCCTTCTCTTATACATCCTAGTGACGGAGCACCTGCTCTCATCAATTCGCCATAACCCCAATATTAGGTGGATTGAGGTGGGAGGCACCGAGTACAAGTGCTCTCTATTTGCTGATGATGTCCTAGTATATATCACTCAATCACATATATCCATCCATGCTGTTATGGCTGAAATAGATCACTTTGTTACATGGTCAAATTTTAAAATCAATGCAGCGAAGTCTGAGGCCCTCGATGTCTCCCTCCCCAAATCCATATAGGATTCCATCCAGTCCAACTTTCCCTTTGCCTGGCCCTCACAGGGTATCAAATACTTAGGAATTCCTATTCATAGAGACCTCTCCCATCTATGTTATCTTAATTTTGGGCCCTTTATTGAACAACTCCATACAGACCACGGTTGGCAAGTTAGAACTGTAAGATTCACTACGTGAACCACTGGTGTTTTGTGGAAAAGCACATGTACACTGTGTTCCAAATTATTATGCAAAAAGTGTTTAGGAGTGATAAGGGAAGAATTTGTTTGTTTGTCAGTTAAGCTCATTGATGGTGATGTGTGTCAGGGCTCTTTATATCACTGTAAGCAATTGCAGACACCTGTGCTAATTAGTTTGGCAGGTGTGTCCAATGAAAGGCAAGACTACTTAAGAAGGCTGTCTCACATTATTAAGCAGCCTACATTTTCTGCGAAAATGGGAAAGAAAAAGGATGTGTCGGCTGCTGAGAAGCAACAAATTGTGGAGTGTTTAGGTCAAGGCATGACTACAATCAACATTGTGCGATGATCAGGATGAAGTGTCTTGGCAATCAAGAAGTATGTAGCTGATTCACAGTACACACGTGTGCGTGCTGATAAGGGCAAATTGAGGACTCTTTCCTACAGGCAATTACGTCAGGTTAAAAGAGCAGCGGCAAAAAAGCCTTGTCATAGCAGCAGACAAGTTTTTGAAGCTGCTGGTGCCTCCAACGTCCCCCGAACAACAAGATGCAGGGTCCTTCAGAGGTTTGCAGCTGTGCATACGCCATCCTGTCGACCTCCTCTATCCACTTCACACAAGCAGAAACGGCTCCAGTGGGCCAAACATTACATGAAGACTGATTTCAAAACTGTTTTGTTCACGGATGAGTGCCGTGCAGCGCTCGATGGTCCAGATGGATGAAGTGGAGGATGGCTGGTTGATGGACACCCCATGCAAACACGGCTACAGCGCCAACAAGGAGGAGGTGGAGTAATGTTTTGGGCTGGAATCATGGGGAGAGAGATTGTCGGCCCCTTTAGGATCCCTGAAGGCGCTAAAGATGAACTCCATAATGTATGTGGATTTTCTCAAACAGCACTTCCTGCCATGGTTCAAGAAGAAGAACCGTGTATTTCACAGCAAGATCATTTTTTTGCATGATAATGCACCATCTCATGCTGCACATAAAACATCTGCATCTCTGGCTGATATGGACATAAAAAGGGACAAACTTATGGTGTGACCCCCATGCTCCCCTGACCTCTACCCCATTCAGAACCTCTGGAGCATCATCAAAAGGAGTGTCTATGATGGAGGGAGGCAGTTCACATCTAAGCAACAGCTCTGGGAGGGTATTCTGTCCTCATGCAAAACAATTGAAGCAGAAACCATCCAAAACCTGACAAATTCAATGGACGAGAGAGTTCAGAAGCTCCTTTCGAACAAGGGGTCCTATGTGAAAATGTAACATCACCTAGAATAAAGTTTTGAGTTGAAAACTGTTTGATTTCAGTTTCTAATAACCTGCTAATGCTTATAATTTCAAAAATGACCATTTTTTTGGTCTTTATTAAAATGAAAAGGTTGATCGAAAAGTTTGGCGGATCTAAGAGTGTGGCAACCCAGTAGTCATGATTACTTCGAATTCTGACAATATGAGGGTCATGTTGCAGGTAGTGCAGCAAGAAGGCACTTATGTGTCTTGCGCATCTCGGAGCCCCAAAATTATTTTCCGGGCTAGATGCAGCTAAAAATTATTATTAATTTTAAATCTGGTGGAGCTTAGTATAGATGGCCTAATAGGATCAGTGCTGCACACTGCTACAAAGCCCAAATTATTTTCCAGCCAAGATACAGATAAACATGATTAGTAATTTTAAATCTGGTGGAGCTTATTATTGAAGGCCTAATAGAATCAGTGCTGCACACTGCTACAAAGCCCAAATTATTTTCCAGCCAAGATACAGATAAACATGATTAGTAATTTGAAAGCTTAAAACGGTTGGTAGGGTGATTTTAACCAATCATCCATCTTTTACTCTCCCCAGGATGACACAGGGGTAGAAAAGTCGTTTCGGATCCATGATTTGTTCATCTTTATGAACGTGAGTCTGTCTACATTATCAGTGGAGAGCCGCGTGCGCTTATCTGTCAGCACACCACCAGCAGCGCTGAACACACGTTCAGAGAGAACGCTGGCTGCGGGGCATGACAAGATCTCCAAGGCGTAAGTGGCTAGCTCCGGCCATTTATCCAGATTGGAAGCCCAAAAAGAGCAAGGGTCCAGTGACACAGTCATGGCTTCAATGTTTACTTGGAGATACTCCTGTACCATCGTCTCTAGACGTTGACTATGTGTCAGACTTCTTGTCTCCTGTGGCCTTGCAAAGGATGGGCTAAAAAAGTGGTGAAATGATTGCGCAAACTTGATGTTACCAGCAGATACTGTGGTTCTGTTATGGTTTGAGTGCTGAACACTTGACGGTCCCACGGTTGGCAAGTTGGAACTGTGAGATTCACTACGTGCACCACTGGTGTTTTGTGGAAAAGCACATGTAAGATTCTGCAACAGTCTCTGCTGATACTCCTGCATGCGTGCATCCCTTTCTATGGCAGGAATAATTTCTGCAAATTTACTTTTGTACTGGGGATCTAACAGTGTGGCAACCCAGTAGTCAGGATTATTTCTAATTCTCACAATTCGAGGGTCATGTTGCAGGTGGTGCAGCAAAAAGGCACTCATGTGTGTTGCGCATCCAGGAGCACCAAGTCCCTGTTGTGTTGGTGGCGAGGTAACAATCATGCTTCCTTCCTCTGTCCTCTCCCCCCAACCTCGCACAACAGAAATGTGATCAAGGTCTCCCTCATCTGATGAGTCTTCCATCAGTTCGTCCTCCACTTCTTCCTGGGCTCCTGCACCTTCCTCACTAGTTTGGCTGCTACCATGCGCCCTGGTAAAACCATCTCCCCCACCCTCACATGCCTGCCGCCTTGGTGCTGCCGACCGTCTGGACCTTGCAGATGTTAGCCCTTCCGCATACAACTCCTCCTCCTCTACTTCCTTCACCTCCTCTTGTTCCACCACCTGACTCCGAATTCTGTTTAACATGTGCCCCAGCATGTAAATCACCAGAATAGTCATGCTGATAATGGCATCATCAGCACTAAACATCTTCGTCGCCATTTCAAAACTGTGCAGAAGGGTGCATAGGTCCCTGATCTGAGACCACTCCTCCAGCGTGATTTGCCCCACGTCTGGATCTCGTTGGCCCAGGCTATACGTCAGAACGTATTGCACCAGGGCTTGTCGGTGCAACATGTGCAGAGTTGAATTCCACCGGGTAGGCACATCGCATTTTAGCCGGTGAAGTGGCAAGCCCAACGACTTCTGTAGAGATGTAAGTCGCTGAGCTGCGGGATGCGAACGGCGGAAGTGAGCACACAGCGACCGTGCCCTCTGCAGAAAGCCATCTAGTCTGGGATAGTGGGCTAAAAATTGCTGGACAACCAGGTTCAACACGTGAGCCATACAAGGCACGTGTGTGACATTGCCCCGGCAAAGGGCCGCACCCAGGTTTGCAGCATTGTCGCACACGGCCTTCCCTGGTTTCAGGTCCAGTGGAGACAACCATTCATGAAATTGGTTCTCCAGAGCTGACCACAACTCCTCAGCTGTGTGACTCACATTTCCCAGACATTTCAAAGTAAAATCCGCCTGATGACATTGAGCCCTACTGCCAGCATAGTAAGGAGGTGTGCAGGATCCCTTCTGCGCAGTTAGAAAGCTTGTGGCATGACCAGACAGGCTTTGGGTGCAGGTGGAAGACCGAGAGGAGGTTGAGGAGGCAGAAGCAGTGGAGGAACTTTGACATAAAGAGGATTGACGCACAATTCGTGGGGACGGCAAGACTTGGACAGCAGCCCCTTTTCCTGCTGTCACCATAGTTACCCAGTGCCCAGTCAGCGACATGTAACGCCCCTGTCCATGCCTACTCGTCCAAGTGTCTGTGGTGAAATGCACCCTGTCACACACAGAGTTTCTCAAAGAAGCGGTGATGTTGTGTGCGACATGCTGGTGGAGCGCAGGCACACCTTTCTTTGAGAAGTAGTGCCGACTGGGCATCTGGTACTGGGGCACTGCGACGGACATAAGGTCTCGAAAATCCTCTGTGTCCACCAGGCGGAAAGGCAGCATTTCTGTAGCCAAGAGCTTGCAGATGGTGAAATTCAACCTCTTAGCTTTCTCATGGCTAGGAGGAAATGGTCTTTTACTTGTCCACATCTGAGGGACCGAGGGCTGGCTATTGTGCTTAGACGGGGTTGATAAGGGTGTCCCCGGCAAACTGCCAGTCTGTGAGGAAGATGCAGGCGGACATGTTAGGTTGCCTTCATCCAAAGGTGGTGCTATCGATGTCGGACAGCGCTCAACACCAGCTGGTGTTACCACCTCCAAAGAAAATGATGACCTGCCAATCACGCTGGCTGTTGCGGGTAAAGAGGTGGCAGGTCTGTGTCCCAAAACAGGTGAGACTGCTGTCCCCCCAGTCACAGAGGATGAAGAGGCCGCGGATGCACAAGATATGGCAGACGGTGGTTGGCCCGGCCGGCTAGGCCGCATTGTAGCACACTGAGCTTCCCACTGCAACTTATGCTTCATGTCCATGTGCCGGTTCATGCATGAAGTACTCAAACTATGTATTTTTTGGCCTCTACTTAGCTTTTTCTGACAAATGTTACAGATAACACGAGTTGGGTCATCTTTATCGATCTGAAAAAATGCCCAGGCTATGCAAGGCTTAGCACCCATGCGACCTGAAGAGCCACCACGACTTGTGGTGAGAGGCAGAGTTGTGTTTGAGGATGCAGTTGTTGACGTGCTTCCAGTACTACGTCTCTGTCCAGGAAGGCGCAACCTGACCTCGTCGTCACTAGCATCTTCCTCCACCTCCTCTGCTGACCTCATCTCTTGGCTGACTGTGAGTTGACAGTAAGTGGGATCTCCAACCTCATCATCATCACCCTGTGCGTTATCACACCCGTCGTCCTCAGAGCCAACCTGTTCCTGCCCTGACAAAAAAACTAAAGTTGTCGCTCCAATCAGGTATTTGAGTCTCATCATCGTCTTCCTCATTGTCTCCACCAACAGGAGTTACAGTTTGGGAATGAGGGTCTACATTATGGTCAGAACCTTCTGCGTCTGGTCCTGGATCCGACTCATAAAGATTCTGGGCATCAGTGCAGATCATTTCCTCGTCTTGATTCACAGAAGTGCTGGAGTCGACCTCTGATTCCCAGGCTATAGTATGAGTAAACATCTCTGCAGACTCAACCATCTGTTCTACCTCATACGGGCAGCTGGAGATTTGGGAGCTGTGAGGAAGCAAGTGCGATTGGGGTGACAACTTTGAGGACTGGAGTATTTGTGATGTTGAAGTTGATGTGGAGGAGAGCCCACTTAAAGGAGCACTTGATATCCGTTGAAGCACCTGCTGTTTTTGTGCCTCATCTGGAATTTGTAGCGATTGGCGTGGCCGTAAGAAAGGGATCTTATCACATTGTCCGCTAAAAGAAGTAGACATTTTAATTTGGCTGGAAGATGGTCTTTCTTCTGCAGATGTTACTGTTGCTTTAACACCTACCCCACGGACACAACCTTTTTTCCCCTTCCCAACACGCCTATTCCCCTTTCCACCAGCAGCAGGCCTTTTTCCACTCATTTTGGTGGTTAACTAATTCACAACTCTGGAGTTGTTTGCACAAAAAACAATGGATGGGAACCGAGCAGAGCTGAGTGGCGAAACTGTGGTATTAGGCCAAAACTATTGGCTGGGTTAGATGCAGAAAAAAATTATATTCAATTTGCAACCTGATGGAGGTCAGTATAGATGGAGGAATAGAACAAGTCCCACACACAGCTAGAAGCCCAAATATTTTTTCAGAGCTAGATGCAGATAAAAATTATTTTTAATTTGCAACCTGATGGAGGTCAGTATAGATGGACTAATAGAGAAAGTCCCACACACTGCTAGAAGGCCAAATATTTTTTCAGAGCTAGATGCAGACAAAAAATTATTTTGAATTTGCAGCGTGATGGAGGTCAGTATAGATGGACTTATAGAACAAGTCCCACACACATCTAGAAGCCCAAATATTTTTTCAGAGGTAGATGCAGATAAAAATTATTTTTAATTTGCAACCTGATGGAGGTCAGTATAGATGGACTAATAGAGAAAGTCCCACACACTGCTAGAAGGCCAAACATTTTTTCAGAGCTAGATGCAGAAAAAAAATATATTCAGTTTCCAACCTGATGGAGGTCTGTATAGATGGATTAATAGAACAAGTCCCACACACAGCTAGAAGCCCAATATTTTTTCAGTGCTAGATGCAGAAAAAAATTATATTCAGTTTGCAACCTGATGGAGGTCTGTATAGATGGATTAATAGAACAAGTCCCACACACAGCTAGAAGCCCAATATTTTTTCAGAGGTAGATGCAGAAAAAAATATATTCAGTTTGCAACCTGTTGGAGGTCAGTATAGATGGACTAATACAACAAGTCCCACACACAGCTAGAAGCCCAATATTTTTTCAGAGCTAGATGCAGAAAAAAATTATATTCAGTTTGCAACCTGATGGAGGTCTGTATAGATGGATTAATAGAACAAGTCCCACACACAGCTAGAAGCCCAATATTTTTTCAGAGGTAGATGCAGAAAAAAATATATTCAGTTTGCAACCTGATGGAGGTCAGTATAGATGGACTAATACAACAAGTCCCACACTCAGCTAGAAGCCCAATATGTTTTCAGAGCTAGATGCAGAAAAAAATTATATTCAATTTGCAACCTGATGGAGGTCAGTATAGATGGAGTAATAGAACAAGTCCCACACACAGCTAGAAGCAGAAATATTTTTTCAGAGCTAGTTGCAGATAAAAATTATTTTTAATTTGCAACCTGATGGAGGTCAGTATAGATGGACTAATAGAGAAAGTCCCACACACTGGTAGAAGGCCAAATATTTTTTCAGAGCTAGATGCAGAAAAAAATTATATTCAGTTTGCAACCTGATGGAGGTCTGTATAGATGGATTAATAGAACAAGTCCCACACACAGCTAGAAGCCCAATATTTTTTCAGAGGTAGATGCAGAAAAAAATATATTCAGTTTGCAACCTGATGGAGGTCAGTATCGATGGACTAATACAACAAGTCCCACACACAGCTAGAAGCCCAATATTTTTTCAGAGCTAGATGCAGAAAAAAATTATATTCAATTTGCAACCTGATGGAGGTCAGTATAGATGGAGTAATAGAACAAGTCCCACACACAGCTAGAAGCCCAAATATTTTTTCAGAGCTAGATGCAGATAAAAATTATTTTTAATTTGCAACCTGATGGAGGTCAGTATAGATGGACTAATAGAGAAAGTCCAACACACTGCTAGAAGGCCAAATATTTTTTCAGAGCTAGATGCAGAAAAAAATTATATTCAGTTTGCAACCTGATGGAGGTCTGTATAGATGGATTAATAGAACATGTCCCACACACAGCTAGAAGCCCAATATTTTTTCAGAGGTAGATGCAGAAAAAAATATATTCAGTTTGCAACCTGATGGAGGTCAGTATAGATGGACTAATACAACGAGTCCCACACACAGCTAGAAGCCCAATATTTTTTCAGAGCTAGATGCAGAAAAAAATTATATTCAGTTTGCAACCTGATGGAGGTCTGTATAGATGGATTAATAGAACAAGTCCCACACACAGCTAGAAGCCCAATATTTTTTCAGAGGTAGATGCAGAAAAAAATATATTCAGTTTGCAACCTGATGGAGGTCAGTATAGATGGACGAATACAACAAGTCCCACACACAGCTAGAAGCCCAATATTTTTTCAGAGCTAGATGCAGAAAAAAATGATATTCAATTTGCAACCTGATGGAGGTCAGTATAGATGGAGTAATAGAACAAGTCCCACACACAGCTAGAAGCCCAAATATTTTTTCAGAGCTAGATGCATATAAAAATTATTTTTAATTTGCAACCTGATGGAGGTCAGTATAGATGGACTAATAGAGAAAGTCCCACACACTGATAGAAGGCCAAATATTTTTTCAGAGCTAAATGCAGAAAAAAATTATATTCAGTTTGCAACCTGATGGAGGTCTGTATAGATGGATTAATAGAACAAGTCCCACACACAGCTAGAAGCCGAATATTTTTTCAGAGGTAGATGCAGAAAAAAATATATTCAGTTTGCAACCTGATGGAGGTCAGTATAGATGGACTAATACAACAAGTCCCACACACAGCTAGAAGCCCAATATTTTTTCAGAGCTAGATGCAGAAAAAAATTATATTCAATTTGCAACCTGATGGAGGTCAGTATAGATGGAGTAATAGAACAAGTCCCACACACAGCTAGAAGCCCAAATATTGTTTCAGAGCTAGATGCAGATAAAAATTATTTTTAATTTGCAACCTGATGGAGGTCAGTATAGATGGACTAATAGAGAAAGTCCCACACACTGCTAGAAGGCCAAATATTTTTTCAGAGCTAGATGCAGAAAAAAAGTTATATTCAGTTTGCAACCTGATGGAGGTCTGTATAGATGGATTAATAGAACAAGTCCCACACACAGCTAGAAGCCCAATATTTTTTCAGTGGTAGATGCAGAAAAAAATATATTCAGTTTGCAACCTGATGGAGGTCAGTATAGATGGACTAATACAACAAGTCCCACACACGGCTAGAAGCCTAATATTTTTTCAGAGCTAGATGCAGAAAAAAATTATATTCAATTTGCAACCTGATGGAGGTCAGTATAGATGGAGTAAGAGAACAAGTCCCACACACAGCTAGAAGCCCAAATATTTTTTCAGAGGTAGATGCAGAAAAAAATTATATTCAGTTTGCAACCTGATGGAGGTCAGTATAGATGGAGTAATAGAACAAGTCCCACACACAGCTAGAAGCCCAAATATTTTTTCAGAGCTAGATGCAGATAAAAATTATTTTTAATTTGCAACCTGATGGAGGTCAGTATAGATGGACTAATAGAGAAAGTCCCACACACTGCTAGAAGGCCAAATATTTTTTCAGAGCTAGATGCAGAAAAAAATTATATTCAGTTTCCAACCTGATGGAGGTCTGTATAGATGGATTAATAGAACAAGTCCCACACACAGCTAGAAGCCCAATATTTTTTCAGTGGTAGATGCAGAAAAAAATATATTCAGTTTGCAACCTGATGGAGGTCAGTATAGATGGACTAATACAACAAGTCCCACACACGGCTAGAAGCCCAATATTTTTTCAGAGCTAGATGCAGAAAAAAATTATATTCAATTTGCAACCTGATGGAGGTCAGTATTGATGGAGTAAGAGAACAAGTCCCACACACAGCTAGAAGCCCAAATATTTTTTCAGAGGTAGATGCAGAAAAAAATTATATTCAGTTTGCAACCTGATGGAGGTCAGTATAGATGGAGTAATAGATCAAGTCCCACACACAGCTAGAAGCCCAAATATATTTTCAGAGCTAGATGCAGATAAAAATTATTTTTAATTTGCAACCTGATGGAGGTCAGTATAGATGGACTAATAGAGAAAGTCCCACACACTGCTAGAAGGCCAAATATTTTTTCAGAGCTAGATGCAGACAAAAAATTATTTTGAATTTGCAGCGTGATGGAGGTCAGTATAGATGGACTAATAGAACAAGTCCCACACACAGCTAGAAGCCCAAATATTTTTTCAGAGGTAGATGCAGAAAAAAATTATATTCAGTTTGCAACCTGATGGAGGTCAGTATAGATGGAGTAATAGAACAAGTCCCACACACAGCTAGAAGCCCAAATATTTTTTCAGAGCTAGATGCAGATAAAAATTATTTTTAATTTGCAACCTGATGGAGGTCAGTATAGATGGACTAATAGAGAAAGTCCCACACACTGCTAGAAGGCCAAATATTTTTTCAGAGCTAGATGCAGAAAAAAATTATATTCAGTTTCCAACCTGATGGAGGTCTGTATAGATGGATTAATAGAACAAGTCCCACACACAGCTAGAAGCCCAATATTTTTTCAGTGGTAGATGCAGAAAAAAATATATTCAGTTTGCAACCTGATGGAGGTCAGTATAGATGGACTAATACAACAAGTCCCACACACGGCTAGAAGCCCAATATTTTTTCAGAGCTAGATGCAGAAAAAAATTATATTCAATTTGCAACCTGATGGAGGTCAGTATTGATGGAGTAAGAGAACAAGTCCCACACACAGCTAGAAGCCCAAATATTTTTTCAGAGGTAGATGCAGAAAAAAATTATATTCAGTTTGCAACCTGATGGAGGTCAGTATAGATGGAGTAATAGATCAAGTCCCACACACAGCTAGAAGCCCAAATATATTTTCAGAGCTAGATGCAGATAAAAATTATTTTTAATTTGCAACCTGATGGAGGTCAGTATAGATGGACTAATAGAGAAAGTCCCACACACTGCTAGAAGGCCAAATATTTTTTCAGAGCTAGATGCAGACAAAAAATTATTTTGAATTTGCAGCGTGATGGAGGTCAGTATAGATGGACTAATAGAACAAGTCCCACACACAGCTAGAAGCCCAAATATTTTTTCAGAGGTAGATGCAGATAAAAATTATTTTTAATTTGCAACCTGATGGAGGTCAGTATAGATGGACTAATAGAGAAAGTCTCACACACTGCTAGAAGGCCAAATATTTTTTCAGAGCTAGATGCAGAAAAAAATTATATTCAGTTTGCAACCTGATGGAGGTCTGTATAGATGGATTAATAGAACAAGTCCCACACACAGCTAGAAGCCCAATATTTTTTCAGAGCTAGATGCAGAAAAAAATATATTCAGTTTGCAACCTGATGGAGGTCAGTATAGATGGACTAATACAACAAGTCCCACACACAGCTAGAAGCCCAATATTTTTTCAGAGCTAGATGCAGAAAAAAATTATATTCAATTTGCAACCTGATGAAGGTCAGTATAGATGGAGTAATAGAACAAGTCCCACACACAGCTAGAAGCCCAAATATTTTTTCAGAGGTAGATGCAGAAAAAAATTATATTCAGTTTGCAACCTGATGGAGGTCTGTATAGATGGATTAATAGAACAAGTCCCACACACAGCTACAAGCCCAATATTTTTTCAGAGGTAGATGCAGAAAAAAATATATTCAGTTTGCAACCTGATGGAGGTCAGTATAGATGGACTAATAGAGAAAGTGCCACACAGTGCTAGAAGGCCAAATATTTTTTCAGAGCTAGATGCAGAAAAAAATTATATTCAATTTGCAACCTGATGGAGGTCAGTATAGATGGACTAATAGAATGATGCTATGCCCAAAAGATTTTACTTCACTAGGTGCAGTAAAAAAATTGGTATTCTATACACAGGTGGTATATCTTGCAACACAGATAGGCTACTCCACTGACTAACACACTCTGCAATAGGCCAAAAAGGATTAGCTTTGCTAGATTCAGCCAAATGCTGTGAAAAAAACTTGCACAGCACTGGCACAGACCTGCCTGGGAAAAACTTATAGGAACTGATGTAACCTAGTCCTGAAAAGGACTCCAATTACAATTAGTCTTTACTCCCACAACCTATCTATTTAAGAGCACAGACCTGCCTTATAAAAGTCGTAGGAAATGCTGTAACCTAGTCCTTAAAAGGACTGCAATCACAACTATTCCCTACTCCCAAGCTATCTGTAGATTTGTGCGAAAATTGGCTTGAAATTAACAAGGTATAGCACACACAGCAACAGCGGTGCCGTCTAACACGCAGCTGCAGCAGTGAGAAAATGGTGGCGACGGGGAAAATGGCTTGGTCTTATAGGGCAAGGACATGTGACATACACTGCCAATGACACATGCCCTTGCTTGTGTGAAAAAAAGCACTTCGCTCCGTGTGTGCGCTGCTGATAGGCTGACAGATTGCACCTCCCCACTGTAAATGCGGGAAAGAGAAAAAAAAATGGAGATCTTCATTATTCCTGCAGAGATCCATCCCCTGCCCCTCCCCCCACCACGCTGTACACTCAAACTGCGTATTAACATTAATTTTCATCATTACTGAGAAAAAATCCAGTTATGATTTTGGTGCACGAACAGTTATCGAACATAACCTCGAACAGCCGAATTTTTCTCAAATCGTTCGTGTTCGCCGAACGGCTCGAACACCGCCCAAAACAGCTCGAATTTGAGATTGGCGAACAGTTCGAGTAGAACAATGCTCATCTCTATTTATTAGTTTATATTTATTGCTGGAGATCGTTGGCTTCAGCTGGAATGGGCGTGATGGTAAGTATGGTTTAATTTAGAACATTAAAGAATTGTGTGTTTATTTTAATTAAAGGACTTTATTCTGGGTGTTTGTGTTTTTTTTAACTTTGACTACGGGGTTAGTATTGGGGGTGTCTTATAGACGCCTCTCCATTACTAACCTGGGCTTGATGTCAGCTGGCACTATAAGCTGACATCAACCCCAGCCCTATTACCCCACTGCCACCGCTACAGGGCAGTGGGAAGAGCGAGGCTAAGTGCCAGAATTGGCGCATCCTATGGATGCGCCATTTCTGGGGTGGCTGACGGCTGGTGTTTCTAGCCTGGGAGGGGGCTAATATTCATGGCACCCTTCCTGGACTATTAATATCAGGCCCCAGCTGTCTACCTAGCATTTGCTAGCTATTAAAATAGGGGGGGACCCCACGTCATTTTTTTTGGGGTCCCCCATTTTAATAGCTGGTAAAGGCTAGGTATTCAGCTGGGGGCTGATATTAGTAGCCTGGGAAGCTCCGTGGGTATTACCCCCTTCCCAGGCTTCAAACATCTGCCTCAGCCGTGTGCTTAACCTCCGCTAGAGACTAAAATTACGGGGAACCCTACGCCAATTTTTTTTTTAATAAATCCTTTATTTTAACACTAAATGACAAGTACTGTAACCAATACTGTCACTCTACTTATTATATCTGTGACTGACATGTTTCTATCTATCTAATCTATGTGTGATGCTCTATTCTTTCTGTTCTAAATTGTCGGGTACCGATGCATGCCGCTGAAGAATTGTCGGCCGGCTTTTTTAAAGAGACGGGTGCATGAAAACACTATTAATTTTTTTAATAAATCCTTTCTTTTAAAACTAAATAACAGGTACAGTAACCAACACTGTCACTGTACTTATTATATATGTGACTGACATGTTTCTATCTATCTAATCTATGTGTGATGCTCTATTCTTTCTGTTCTAAATTGTCGGTACCGGTGTATGCCGCTGATGAATTGCCGGCTTTTCATGTTTCACTGTGAGCACTGTTCCCATCGATTTGAGCAATCACTGTAATGCCACAACCACCATGGCTGTGACATTACAGTGAGTGGCAGACAATCCCTGCATGATTGGTGCGCTAAATAGCGCCAAACATGCAGGACGGGGACCTGAGCTCCCGCCCGAGCATCTCGAAAGTACTCGGCGAGCTCCGAGCATCTCAAGTACTGAGATGCTCTTGCGAGTACCGAGCAGTGGTGAGCATGCTCGCTCATCACTAATCATTATCCATTTGTCGATGCCATCCTCTTTTCAACTTCAGCTTTTTTACAGCTGGTGTTATGTTTGCATCAAAAATATGTTGAAATTTCATTGAATCCATTCTTCCCTCTACCCGTGAAATGTTCCCCGTCAGGAGCTTGCATAGAAATCATGGGGCCCAAAAGAGAAGTTCTAATTCCCCCCCCCAAAAGAAAAACAAAAATTAAATATTTTTCGGTTTCACAGAAGTGCATATCTCACAACTTTCCACCCTTTACATAGTAATTTTCCTCCTGCTGAAGTCCTAGATTTTTCTTTCATTGCCCCCATAAAGTATGATGCCAACAAAAGTGCCCCTCAAACACAGTATGATACCCCCATGGTGAATTACTCTACATTAGCCTCCACATGCACAGTATAATGACCCTTCTGTACCCCACCTCAACTTCCGAGGCAAAGTATAGTGACCCCAACACAGTATGATCCCCCAACTGTGACCCCACACAGCCCTCCATGCAGTATAATGGGCCTACATACAGTATAATGGCCCCACACTATATAATGGACCTTACTAGCCCTCCAAACAGTAAGATAGACCCCACACAAACCTTCACATTGTATAATTGCTTGCATACAGTATAATGGCCCCACATAGCCTTCCATACAATATCATGCATCCTCCATGGTCCTCCATACAATATAATGCACCTCCATGGTCCTCCATACAATATAATGCACCCCCATTGTCCTTCATACAATATAATGCAGCTCCTATGGTTCTTCACTCAATATAATGTACTCCCCATAGTCCTCCATACAGTATAATTGTAACATTCCTGGCGGCGTGCTAGCATGGTGCACCACCTCCCACCATGCAAGACCACAATCTTTCCTGTCAGTCCAGGCTTCACATTTTGTTTCAGTATCCGCTGTTTCCATGTCTCTTGTCTGACTGCTTAGGACGTCGGCGCGGCTTATGCCTGTTTCTTATAGTTACTGTGTGCATAGTCCTAATGTGTCCCCAGCCTATTGCTGTGAGTCACTGGATACTTAAACCCCCTCCACCCAGTAGGAGGTGCCTGAGCAACACTTTCACTCAGTTTGTCTTTTGCAACTGATTTGCCAGGTCCTGTCCTGTATCTAGTCTGTTCTGCCACCCTGGGGGCTGAGTACCCAGGCCTGTTACCTGTATCTTTGAATTCTAGTCGGTTTCCGCCACCCTGGGGGCTGAGTTCCCAGGCTCATTCCTGTATCTTGTTCATGGTTCAGATCCTGTCTGAACAGTGTCCTAGTCCGTTACCTGTTTGTCTCTATGTCTGCACCTTCCCCTTTTCCTGCAGTATCTGAACCTGCACCTAACTCCTACTCGTTGTCTCTGTACTTCTGTTTGTGAGTTTTGTGTCCACTTGCTACTTCATTGCAAGAACCTTGTGTGTATCTGGTTCTGCTGGTTCTGTTTCCCTGCCTCCGTCTCTAACTCTTGTGTTAGAGCTATCTTCTTGTGTTTCCAGTCTGTTTCATGTGAACAGAGCCCTGTCCTGTCTACCGCATCTGCGGGTTTTGCTTTGCTCTGCTTGTTTACCACACCTGCGGTTTTGCTCTGCTTTGCTTGTTCACCACATCTGAGGGTTTTGCTCTGCTTTGCTTGTTCACCACATCTGCGGTTTTGCTTTGCTCTGCTTGTTCACTGCATCTGCGGGTTTTTCTTTGCTTTCCTTGTTCACCGCATCTGCGGTTTTGCTTTGCTCTGCTTGTTCACCGCATCTGCGGGTTTTGCTCTGCTCTGCTTGTTTACCGCACCTGCGGTTTTGCTCTGCTTTGCTTGTTCACCGCATCTGTGGGTTTTGCTTTGCTCTGCTTGTTCACCGCACCTGTGGTTTTGCTCTGCTTTGCTTGTTCACTGCATCTGCGGGTTTTGCTCTGCTTTGCTTGTTCACCGCATCTGCGGTTTTGCTTTGCTCTGCTCGTTCATCGCATCTGCGGGTTGTGCTCTGCTTTGCTTGCTTACCGCACCTGCAGTTTTGCTCTGCTTTGCTTGTTCACGGCATTTGTGGGTTTTGCTCTGCTTTGCTTGTTCACCGCATCTGAGGTTTTGCTTTGCTCCGCTTGTTCCCCGCATCTGCGGGTTTTGCTCTGCTCTGCTTGTTTACCGCATCTGCGGTTTTGCTCTGCTTTGCTTGTTCACCGCAACTGCGGTTTTGCTTTGCTCTGCTTGTTCACCTCATCTTGGGGTTTTGCTCTGCTTTGCTTGTTCACCGCATCTGCGGTTTTGCTTTGCTCTGCCATTTCACCGCAGCTGCGGGATTTGCTCTGCTCTGCTTGCTTACCACACCTGCGGTTTTGCTCTGCTTTACTTGTTAACCGCATCTGCGGGTTTTGCTCTGCTTTGCTTGTTCACCGCATCTGCGGTTTTGCTCCGCTCTGCTTGTCTACCGCACCTGCGGCTCCGTTCCTGTATCCCAGTCTGTACTGGTCCCTATCCTGCCTACGTTCCTACCCGCCAGTACACGCCTCTCTGCATGTCAGCCGTGCCTGCCTGTGCCCACCTGTCTGCACGCCAGCCATGCCTGCCAGTGTCCACCTCTCTGCATAGTACCTTGTGTGTATCTGGTTCTGCTCATTCTGTTTCCCTGCCTCCGTATCTAACTCTTGTGTTCCAGCTATCTTCTTGTGTTTCCAGTCTGTTTCATGTGAACAGAGCCCTGTCCTGTCTACCGCATCTGCAGGTTTTGCTTTGCTCTGCTTGTTTACCACACCTGCGGTTTTGCTCTGCTTTGCTTGTTCACCACATCTGAGGGTTTTGCTCTGCTTTGCTTGTTCACCACATCTTCGGTTTTGCTTTGCTCTGCTTGTTCACCGCATCTGCGGGTTTTGCTTTGCTTTGCTTGTTCACCGCATCTGCGGTTTTGCTTTGCTCTGCTTGTTCACTGCATCTGCGGGTTTTGCTCTGCTCTGCTTGTTTACTGCACCTGCGGTTTTGCTCTGCTTTACTTGTTTATCGCATCTGCGGGTTTTGCTCTGCTTTGCTTGTTCACCGCAACTGCAGTTTTGCTCCGCTCTGCTTGTCTATCGCACCTGCGGCTCCGTTCCTGTATCCCAGTTTGCACTGGTCCCTATCCTGCCTACGTTCCTACCCGCCAGTACCCGCCTCTCTGCATGTCAGCCGTGCCTGCCTGTGCCCACCTGTCTTCACGCCAACCATGCCTGCCAGTGTCCACCTCTCTGCATACCAGCTGTGCCTGTCAATATTCACCTGTCTGCATACCAGCCGTGCTTGCCAGTACCCATCTGTCTACATGCCAGTCTAACCTGCCTGTTCCTGCATTCCCCTGTGTGGGTCAACAGCTGTGACCGGGGTCTGACCTGGAGTAGCACCTGGTCCCTCTGCTCGGTTCCTCCCTGGTTCATGGAGTCGACTGAGCCGCCGTGCGACCTTGGTCGGACCGGGTTGATACTTAGTTACGCCCCTCCAGGCACTCCTCGGTTCATGGTCCAGTGGGATCACTAATCACGCTCACGCTAGTCTGCCTGGGCATGTGCGTAACAATAATAAAGCCCCCATATAGTATAATGCATCCCCCATAGGGTATGCTGCAGCCCCCATAGGGCATAGTGCAGCCCCCATAGGGCATAGTGCAGCCACCATAGGGTAAAATGCAGCCACAGTCCTCCAGTAATATGGGCACCACATACTCACTGATTTAAAAGAATAAATACAATACTCATTGCTCCTCGTTCCCCCACTGCTTCGGTCTCAGCAGCGCGTTTCCTCAGCTCCACTACCTGACCCAACATGGCGCGATGAAGTGACATCATTGTGCCTGCTGCGTCAGATGCAGAGGGGGAATGATGAGAAAGGGAGTGTCACATGATGCTCCCTCCTCCATTATTGCTTTCAACTGTATCGGCATCTGCCAATACAGTTGAATGAGGGTCTGGGGGCTGTGCTGACTGTCTGGAGGGGGGTCCAATGCGTGGGGCCCTATGTGCGTGCTGACACCTGGCCCCCTGGCACAAGCGCCCCATAGCAGTGGCGTGGCTTGATGCCATTGGCGGTATGCCACTGTTCCCCATGCCATTGGCTGCAACACAACCCCAAAGCATGATTGATCCACCCCCATGCTTAATGGTTAGCGATATGTTCTTTTCCTGAAATTCTGTGTCCCTTTTAGTCCACACATACCTTTGATCATTGTGGCCAAAGAGTTCTATTTTAACCTCATCGGTCCAGAGGATTTGTTTCCAAAATGCATCAGGCTTTTTCAGATGTTCTTTTGCATACTTCTGATGCTGAATTTTATGGTGAGGACATTGGACAGGTTTTCTTCTGATGACTTTTCCATGGAGGCCATATTTGTGCATGTGTCTCTGAACAGTAGAACAATGTACCACAACTCCAGAGTCTGCTAAATCTTTCTGAAGGTCTTTTGCATAAAGCGGGGGTTCTGATTTGCCTCTCTAGCAATCATACAAGTAGCTTTCACTTAAATTTTGCTTGGTCTTCCAGACCTTATCTTGACCTCCACTGTTTTTGTTAACTGCCATTTCTTAATTACATTTTGAACTGAGGAAAGGGCAACTTGAAAACGCTTTACCTTCTTATTTCCTTCTCTTGCTTTGCGGGCCTCCACCATTTTCATTTTCAGAGTGCTAGGCAGCTGCTTAGAAGAATCCACAGCTGCTGTTTTTTGCACAAGGTTAGAGGAGGCTGGATTTTTATAAAGCTAGGAAATTTGCATCACCTGGCCTTTCCTAACTAGGATAGTGAACAAGCCATAGCCCTAACAGGCTAATTAAGGTCTGAAGCCTTGGTCAGGCAAATCTCCAAGTATGCTCAAACTTTTGCATCAGCCCATTTTCCTTTTTCTAATTTTTAAAATGAAAAAATGACAATACATATACAGCCCCCCGAGGAAGCCCACGTGAAATGCGCGTTGGGGCTGATGACACGCTACTCCGCATTGGGAACATGGGTAAGAGATAAGCCTGGATTTGATATTCAGTTCCACTGCATGAATTTGGTTCTTAATACGAGTTTCATCATTATATTAACTAATTGTTTGCCATTACAACTTACATAGATTACTCTTGCACTTAGGCACTTTATATATTAATTGGCTCTTCTGTTTATATATGAGGTAGGATATATAGCTGGAGCGATACTACTGTCTGTGTTGGCACTTGCTTAAGATTGTGGGTTTTTATCCTGCCTCTTTTTCTTCCCACCCTGGATACTTTATGGAGTAGTATGTCTTCTAACACCTGAGTCTGATCACTGACTTTGTGTTTACTTCTGTCTATTTTTATGTATGCCTTTTGTATATTTTCAATAAATTCTGTTATACTTTACAATGGACTGTTTACTCCTTATTTTCTGGGATAATGCTTTAGTTGAGGAGTGTTCATATGACTACTTGGGCCCATAGATTATATCTCACAGGGTCCTTTCCTTGAATATGATGTACTCTGTTCTGTTGGTATTGGGTTATATATATATATATATATATATATATATATATATATATATGTATTTGTATATTCCATGCGTTGGAATCAGATACCTATATACTATACACTCACTTGGAGTTCCACAATAACTGGCTTAGTAGTTGAAACAGCAGTGGCTTGATCCATCACTCGTCAGTCAATTGTGTAATTATTCTGATGATTGGAGGCAGCAGAGTGTTGCTCCCTGACAATTGGTGGCAACGGTGGGATCTGCATGATCTCTCACCTGTTATCATTGACAGTCAGCAATTGCAAATCAGCAGCAAATCTTGATGATTTGCAAGCCCAAGCGCATTCTGCATTGCTAAGCAATCCTCAGACAACCACTAATAACCAATGATTGCATGCCAAAGTGAATAAATTCCTGTATTTCTGCACACTTTTATATATTAAAGGGAATCTGTCACCATATTTGAACTATATAAACTCTTAATATGGGCATACAGGTTATAGACTGTTGAAAAAAGTCCTACCTGTAAGCCTCATATCAGATGACTTGTTGTTATTGAGAAATCATATTTTATCGCTTTATATAAATGACCTCTTCCAGGCTCTGGGGAGGACGCTGCCTGGATGATAACTCTGCCTCTAGAGCTTGTTTTACATGAAGGCGAGTTAAAAGAGTGATGGCCGCTCTCTCCTCTCCTGATCTCACTGCAGAGCTTTGTGTGCTGACACATCTGCAGGATCCTCTCAGCTTCAGCTTCCATCTCACAGGCAGACAGGGTAATATTGTTGCAATACAGCAGAGCTCAGAGAGAAGCAAAAAATGTGTTTGCAAGAAGACAAATTTCATCTCTCCTGTTCTATGTTAATTACTTGTCTCACACTGGTAACTCCACTTCATGTAAAATAAGCTCTGGAGGCAGAGTTATCTGCCAGGCAGCGTCCTCCCCATAGCCTGGAAGAGGTCATTTATACAGGTGCATCGCACTAAATTAGGATATCATCAAAAAGTTAATTTATTTCAGTTCTTCAATACAAAAAGTGAAATTCAGATATTATATAGAGTCATTACAAACAGAGTGATCTATTTCAAGTGTTTATTTCTGTTAATGTTGATGATTATGGCTTACAGCCAGTGAAAACATAAAAGTCATTATCTCAGTAAATTAGAATACTTTATAACAACAGCTTGAAAAATGTTTTTAAAATCCGAAATGTTGGCCTACTGAAATGTATGTTCAGTAAATGCATTTAGTACTTTGTCGGAACTCTTTTTGCATCAATTACTGCATCAATGTGGTATGGCATGGAGGCGATAAGCCTGTGGCACTGCTGAGGTGTTATGGAAGCCCAGGTTGCTTTGATAGAAGCCTTCAGGTCATCTGCATTGTTGGTTTTGGTGTCTCATCTTCCTCTTGACAATACCCCATAGATTCTCTATGGGCTAAGGTCAGGCGAGTTTGCTGGCCAATCAAGCACAGTGATACTGTTGTTTTTACACCAGGTATTGGTACTTTTGGCAGTGTGGACAGGTGCCAAGTCCTGCTGGAGAATGAAATTTCCATCTCCAAAAAGCTTGTTGGCAGAGGGAAGCCTGAAGTGCTCTAAAATTTCTTGGTAGACAGCTGTGCTGACTTTGGTAAAAGACAGTGGACCTACACCAGCAGATGACATGGCTCCCCACACCATCACTGATTGTGGAAATTTCTCACTAGACCTCAAGCAGCTTGGATTGTGTGCCTCTTTACTCTTCCTTCAGACTCTGGGACCTTGATTTTCAAATGAAAATTGGAACTCTGGGACCTTGTGGAGTGTGTCAATGACTGCCTTCTGGACATCTGTAAAGTCATCAGTCTTCCCATGATTGTGGAGCCTACTGAAACAGACTAAGGTACCTTTTTAAATGCTTAGGAAGCCTTTGTAGGTGTATTTTGTTAATTATTTTAATTTACTGAGATAATGACTTTTGTGTTTTCATTGGCTGTAAGCCATAGTCATCAACAGTAACAGAAAGAAACACTTGAAATAAATCACTCTGTTTGTAATGACTCTATATAATAAATGAGTTTCATTTCTTGTATTGACTGAAATAAATTAAATTTTTGATGATATTCTAATTTAGTGAGATGCACCTGTATAAACTGATAAGAGATGATTTATCAGCAACAAGGCTTCTGATATGAGGCTTACAGGTAGGACTTTTTTCAGCATTCTATAACCTGTATGCCCATATTAATAGTTTTGATAGGTCAAATGTGGTGACACACTCCCTTTAAAGGTTTGATTTTACCTGTATATATGATTGTATAACTGCTGTTCCACAAAAATTATTAACTGCTACTCATAATGGATTAGTCCTACCTCAGCTATGAATAAAAAGATCCTCAATATTAGAAGAAATGGTAGTATATAATCATTAAGTTGAAGCCGCCTTATGCTTTTGATATAAGTCGCCAAATAATTAAGTTTATTGGTCTTATCACAGCGCCCTAGCATTCTGCATATACAATATGCATCCTATTAAAACATTTGCATCAATTCAGGAAATTTTACTATATTATATTTTCTTAAAGCATTTATTTTTATAATATATTTCTTAAGATTTCAACTAAAAATTCTGCCAAGTAGGAAACAAACAGATAGGCAGTGTACCATTATATTACCAAGAATAATTCTATGTATTAGGTATTCGTATATGGTATATTTGATAAGGCTCTTTGAAAGCTGCAGTTGTAATTCTGATATATTGTATATTACAAGATACTACATCCATCCCAGCTACTTTCTTTGTTTGTCAATTAGGTTCACAAAGACATTCAAGCAAATTAATAAAGAACTGCACAAAAGCAGCATATAAACAAGGCAATAGCGCATAGGCTGCAGTAACTCATACTCATAAATTGCCAGAATACACCATAGAATAGACATACTGTAAATTACATCAGCAACACATCCTACCATAACAGTATTTCAAGGTCATGAATAGGTACAATAAATTATTCTTTAATAAAGATGTTGCTGCAAGAGGACTGAGTAATTTTCTACAATACGCTTGATATATGATAAAATAATTTTTCTCTTTTGTACGTAGTGTATATGAAATAAACTTCACATACAGAGCATGTGCCCTAAATTTTAATTTACCTTATTGAATAATACAAAGTAAGAAATATACATTGCTAAATTATAATCTTTAGATATGTGTACACAATCTTAACATCACAGTAACTATCCATTTTTATATCCGGTCTGTTAAATATGTATCAGCCTTTTTTCTGTATTTATTTTTTTTTTTAAATACATAAAGACATTTCAATGTTTTATATGTATATTTATTTTGTGTCATCAGAGCTCATGCACTACATCTATTCAAAAGTTAATGATACACTTTATTTAATTTCTCTTCAAAATAGACTTTTCATTGGCATTTCTTAAAAGTAACACATTCATTTATTAATAGTGATGGGCGAGCACTAAAATGCTCAGGTGCTCGTTGTTCGGGTCGAGCACATTGGAATACTTGGCTGCTCGACCTGAGCAACGAGCCCATTGTAAGTCCATGGGAAACTCGAGCATTTTTCAGGCGGCTCCCCCTGGCGGTCTGCAGAAGGCCTAAAAATTGCCCAAATTGATGGGAACAGTGCTCAAATGACATGGGAAAAGCATGGGGAAGACTCCTGGAAGCATCTCTGACTCCCAGGTCACAGCTGTCAACAACGTTGTCAGAGGTATTATGCCACTTTTACGGACTCACAATAAAGCATACAAAAACTGGAGCAAGTTCAGAGAAGAGCGACCAGAATGGTGACTGGTCTGCAAACCATGTCCTATGAGGAACGGTTGCAGGATTTGGGAATGTTTAGCTTGCAAAAAAGAAGACTGAGAGGAGACTTAATAACTGTCTACAAATATGTCAAGGGCTGTCACATTGTAGAAGGATCATCTTTATTCTCATTTGCACAAGGAAAGACTAGAAGCAATGGGATGAAACTAAATGGGAGGAGACACAGATTAGATATTAGAAAAAACTTTTTGACAGTTAGGGTGATTAATGAGTGGAACAGGCTGCCACGAGAGGTGGTGAGTTCCCCTTCAATGGACGTCTTCAAACAGAGGCTGGACAGACATCTGTCTGAGATGATTTAGTGAATCCTGCTTTGAGCAGGGGGTTGGACCAGATGACCCAGGAGATCCCTTCCAACTCTACCATTCTATGATTCTATGATTCTATGATTCTATGAAAACTAAACCAAAATGGATTTTCCTGGGAAATATGTTAAGGAACATCCTTTCCAGGGTAATGATTTGTATATAAGGCAAAATAAATAACCAAAAACAAAAATGCTCCTCCACACCTTGGGCTATGTTCACACGTAGCGTTTTTGATGCGTTTATGCACTGTTGCATTGCTTTCAACCGTGACAAATGCATTCATCGGGAAATATCATTTTAACATTTCACAACCTTATCTGGCCATGTGGTGTGTGAGACATGATCAGACACATCCTGTTTCATTTATGAAGGAGGGACTCTGAAAGTCACAAAGCCTATTTTTATAGGGCAGTCAGGTGGCCTTTACTATTCTTAAAGGGCCAGTTGTTGGCCCTCACTATTCTTAGAGCGCCATCAGCCGTCTATGCTTTGTTGTTCCCATTACTAAAGAGTGGGTCTCCTATACTGTTATTGCGTATGCAGTGAGTGGCAGGGCTGCCCAAAATTTGGATGCACCCCAATACCCCTTTGAAAATTTGGATGCACCCCAATACCCCTTTGAAGAGAACTAGAGGAGGGCCTCCTGAAAACAATGTTCCCATTATTAGGAATTGGGTCTCCCATAATGTTTGTCTATGCAGTGAATGCAAGGGTTGCCAAAAATTTGGATGCACTCCAATATCCCTTGGAAGAGACGTGGAGGTCAGAGGGCCTCCTGAAAACAATGTTCCCATTATTAGGAAGTGAGTCTCCCATTGTGTTTGCCTATGCAGTGAATGCAAGGGTTGCCAAAAATTTGGATGCGCTCCAATGCCCCTTGGAAGAGACGTGGAGGTCAGAGGGCCTCCTGAAAACAATGTTCCCATTATTAGGAAGTGGGTCTCCCATAGTGTTTGCTTATGCAGTGAATTCAAAGGCTGCCAAAAATTTGGAGGCACTCCAAAGCTCCTTGGAAGAGATGTAGAGGGCCTCCAGAAAAAATGTTCCCATTTTTAGGAAGTGGGTCTCCCATAGTGTTGGCCTATGCAGTGAATGCAATTGCTGCCAAAAATAGGGAGGCACTCCAATGCCCCTTGGAAGAGACGTAGAGGGCCTCATGAAAAAATATTCCCATTATTAGGAAGTGGGTCTCCCATTGTGTTGGCCTATGCAGTGAATGCAAGGGCTGCCAAAATTTGGAGGCACTCCAATGCCCCTTGGAAGAGACATAGAGGGCCTCATGAAAAAATGTTCCCATTATTAGGAAGTGGGTCTCCCATTGTGTTGGCCTATGCAGTGAATGCAAGGGCTGCCAAAATTTGGAGGCACTCCAATGTCCCTTGGAATAGACGTAGAGAGCCTCATGAAAAAATGTTCCCATTATTAGGATGTGGGTCTCCCATAGTGTTGGCCTATGCAATTAATGCACGGGCTGCCAAAAATTGGGAGGCACTCCAATGCACCTTGGAAAAGACGTGGAGGAGGGCCAGGTAAAAAAATGTTCCCATTAGAAAGGAGCGGGTCTCCTATACTTGTAATGCCCATGCACTAAATGTATGAGCTGACAAACATTTACTCCTGGTGGGTATACATGAACATACTGTATAAAAAAATTTTTTTACGTGCATCATAAACACCCTTAAAAAAATTATGTGGGTGTTGCATCACAGGCCACAGTCAACCAGGTGATATGGTGGTGGGGGAGGAGGATGAGGAGAAGGAGGAGAACAAGAGCAAATGGCCAAAATCAGGATGCATATACCCATGTATGGGTGTGAAAAGGTGCATGGGAATACACCTCCCAAAAAAAGACACTGGATTTGAGTTTATGTTATGCTGCTATCATTCGGTGGTGTTGAGAAGTCTGGCCCAATCCAGCCCTTGTTCATTTTTATAAGAGTAAGCCTGTAAGCATTTTCAGTTGAGAGGCGGATGCGCTTATCAGTTATAATTCCACCAGTGGCACTAAAAACAGACTCTGATCAAACGCTAGCGGCAGGGCAGGCCAAGATCTCCAAGGCATAGAGAGCCAGTTCATTCCATATGTCCAGCTTGGATACTCAATAATTATAAGGCACAGAGCAATTATAGAGGACGTTGGTACGGTCGCCAAGGTACTTCCTCAGCATCTTCCCAAACTTTGCACTCCTTGTGAGAGTACCCCGCGCCTCAGGGCCTGTGCGATGGGAGGGTCTGAGAAAACTCTCCAAGAACTTTGACAGTGTTTCCCTGCCTTTGCTGGATTGGAGTTGTGTCTCTCTCGCCTGTACTCCTTGGTTGTCCAACGAACTGTGACCTCTGCCGCCAGCATTTTGAGATGGGAATTTTTTTAATAGTTCTGCAACAAGGGCCTTCTGGTACTGCACCATTTTTGTAGAACTGTCCACATCTGGAATGAGAGATATAAAGTTCTCCTTGTAGCGTGGGTCTAGAAGTGTGACCAACCAGTAATTACTTTTTCCCAAAATGCGTACAGTGCGAAAGTCATGGGAAAGGCAGCCGAACATAGAGTCAGCCATGTGTGCCCGACTGCCAACAGGCAAGACTTCCGTATCCTCACCAAGAGGATGACTGACCATGATCTCTTCCTCCTCCTCCCTGTCCTTAAGCCATCCATGCTGAACAGACAGTATGACAGTTGTGCAGGTAGTACCGTCTATAGCGAATGAAACTATCTCCTGTTCTTCCTCCTCCTCCTGCTGTTCATCATTGACACCCAATCCATGTTGGGATGAGATGAGGCTAGGATGTCTGTAATCACCCTGTATGGTTTCTTGCTCCATCTCATCGTGCACCTCCTGCAATGCATCCTCTTTGATTGTGAGCAGAGAGCATTTCAGAAGACAGAGAAGCGGGATTGTGACGTTAATTATGGCATTATCGCCACTCACCATCTTGGTGGAGTCCTCAATGTTTTGGAGGATGGTACAGATGTCTGACATCCATGCCCACTGATGAGGTCTTATGTGTGGAGTCTGAACAGAATACTGATGACCTTGTTGATGCTGGTAGTCAACAACTGCCCTCTCTGCTTACAAATCCTTCCTAACATCTGCAGTGTAGAGTTCCAATGCATGGGGACATCACACACCAGTCGGTGAGCCGAAAGCAGAAAACACTGCTGAAGTATGGCAAGGGCGGCAGAAGCTGTAACTGACTTTCTAAAATGGGCACACAGGCGGCGTAGTTTGACAAGCAGATCCAGCAGCTCCGGCTAGGTTTTGAAAAACCGCTAAAACACGAGGTTAAGCACATGGGCCAGGCATGGTACATGTGTGAGCTCACCTCATATCAGAGCCAGGTTCTGGCCATTGTCACACATGACCATGCCTGGCTGTAGGTTCAGCGGTGTCAGCCACAGATCTGCCTGCTTGTTCAGAGCTGTCCACAACTCTTCACGATTGTGCGGTTTGTCACCTAAGCATATTAACTTCAACACAGCCTATTGCCGCTTGGCTGAGGCAGTGCTGCAGTACTTCCAGCTTGTGACTGATGTGGTCATTTCGGAGATGGAGGCTGAAGAGTAGGAGGAGGCTGAGGAGGAGGAGGTGCAGGAGTTGTAGACTGTGGGGGCAACCCTTATTGACCTAGGGCCCGCAATCCTAAGCGTCGGGAGTATGTGTTCCGTCCCAAGGTTAGACTGGGTCCCGGCTTCCACTATGTTAATCCAGTGTGCTGTCAGCGAGATGTACTATCCCTACCCACAAGCAATTGTCCACGTGTCCGTGGATAGGTGGACTTTCCCAGTAACTGCATTGTTGAGGGCATGGCTAATGTTGTGGGACACGTGCTTGTGTAATGCGGAGATGTCACACCGGGAGAAATAGTGGCGGCTGGGGACAGAGTACCGAAAGACAGCCGCCGCCATCAGGTTGCGGAAAGCTTCCATCCCCACGAGCCTAAAAGGCAACATTTCGAGTGCAAGCAGTCGCGAAATGTGGGAATTTAGTAGTGTGGCCTGTGGGGCGTTGGCTGCGTATTTGCACTTGCGTTCCAAGGACTGGGGTATGGACAACTGAACCCTGCGCTGAGACAAGGACGTGCTTGCTGATGGTGCTAGTTGAGAGTGTGCAACGACAGGTGCAGGGCAGGAGGCATCTTCACATGCACTATGGATAGGGGATTGGCTTGCATGCACAACAGCGAATGAAGCAGTGGTGTCACTCGCAGACACTGTTTCTGGACCCTGGGGTTCAAACTACAAAGTCGGGTGCTTTGCTGCCATGTGCCTGATCATGCTGGTGGTGGTCAGGCTGGTAGTTTTTCCACCCCTGCTGATGCTGGCCTGGCAGGTGGTGAATATGGCCTTTTTGGGGTTATTGGCAGAGTCTTTAAAAAACAACCAGACTCGGGAAGACCTAACAGTTGTACTGGCAACTTCCGTCATGTTGGTGTTACGGGGAAAGGTTGCCCGCCCTCTGTCTGCGGCCACCACACTGCTTCTTCCTGCCTGTTGGGGTGCTCTGCCTCCCTCCGTGTGCTGCTGTCCTCGCTCTGAATGTCCTCCTTCCAGGTTGGGTCAGTTACTATAACATCCACCACCTCTTCCTCCACTTCCGCACCCTGGTCCTCCTCCTGACTTTCTGGCAATTGTGTCTCATCATCGTCCACCTCTTGTGAAACTTTCCCACCGCCGCCTTCGTATGACTGTGGCTGCTTAAATATTTGGGCATTGCTACATGCGATTTCCTCTTGCCCCGCTTCAAGTGGACCGGGCGAGAGGCCTGAATCTATAAATGGAAAAGTGAACAGCTCTTTGGAGTGTCCAAGTGTGGGATCAGTTGTCCATGGAAACTCGGCATGATGGGAAGAAGGAGGATTAGGGTGAGAAATATGCAGTACAGTCTCAAGGCTACTGAGACTTGACTGTGTGGAAGACAGGGTGGTGGTGGTGGCTAAATGACTGGAAGCATTATCTGCTATCCAACCAATAACCTTTTCACACTGCTCTGTGTTCAATAGTGCTATTCTGTGGTCCCCTATTAATTGCGACAGAAAGATCGAGTGAGAAGATGTGGGTGTTTGTTGTGGCACAATTTCAGCTTGCTCGGCCTCTGCATGCACCATCACCAACACCATCACTTCCAGTTCCCCGTCCTTTGCCACGCGCCTTGCCCATTTTAAATGGAGGACAATATCTTCAATGCTCACTACAATTGGCTGAATTTGGAGCGAACTTATATGTAATCCGTGTGACGGACAAACCACAGTTTTAAATAGCTGGCCTGTAGGTAACTATTTTTAACAACGACCTCGTGTTAATAAGTTCTGTAACACACTGAAACAAAATTTTAATGGAGGCCAGAAATGGGAGAATTTAGAGCGAATTTATATGTGATCCGTGTGACGGCCAAACCATAGTTTTAAATAGCAGGCCTGTAGGTAACTATTTTTAACAGCGACCTCGTGTCAATAAGTTTGCTGACACATGTGAGGCAGTGACGGGGATCGTATATGAGGGACAATATATATCCCCCAGAATATGTACAGAGACCTATTAAAGCCGTTGAAGTGCATTGCATTGACCTGGTCAGGCTCTCTGGCTAAGGCAGATTAGTAAAACCCGGCAGGGCCTTCATTTCTTGGAGGAGGCTACAGGAAGGCAGTGGGGCGGCCTCCTCCCTCCAACCCGGGTTTTCCAGTGGCTCTTGCCACAGGTCCTTTAAAAAACTCTGCATTAAGGATTAGTGTTGTTCAGTGTTGGGACCTGCTAGGAACATAGCAGGAAAGCTTGGCAGGCCTGTGTGTAGCTGAACCTATGCCTGGGAAGGCTCTGCACCCATCAGGCTCTGAGCTGCCCGACGCGGCCGTTGCCCATTGCCACCACACTGCTTCTTCCTGCCTGTTGGGGTGCTCTGCCTCCCTCCCCCCGTGTGCTGCTGTCCTCGCTCTGCATGTCCTCCTTCCAGGTTGGGTCAGTTACCATTCAGTTATATCATCCACCACTCGTCTTCTACTTCCACACCCTGGTCCTCCTCCTGACTTGTTGTTATGGACTTATGTTAACCCAGCTGCGAACCGGAGGACTTTCTGTTTTACCCGTGAGTGCTGAATAAAAGCTGCTTATGTTGGAATTGCTTGGGTCACTGCCTCAGTTACTGCACGGTGTGAACACCGCCGCCTTACAGCTTGGTGGAGAATGCGGGCATTGTGACTGAGGCATACCCCACTGGCAGCTGCATGGCCACAGTCCAGCCTGCCACCTTTCAGCCTAATCCCATGGACAAAATGGAGGAGCTGTTAAGTAGTGTTGAGCCACCCCCGTAGTGTTCGAGTTCGGTTCGGTTCGTCGAACACCCGTGTGTTCGCCGAACTGTTCGTCGAACTGTTCGTCGAACACCTTCGAACACCGTTAAAACCAATGGCAGGCAAACAAAAACACATAGAAACACATAGAAAACACCTTCAAAGGTGTCCAAAAGCTGACAAACTGCTCAGAAGACACAACTAACACATGGAAAAGTGACAAGTACATATAGTACATATAGTCATGCGAAAAGAAAAGAGGTGGAGGAGTAAAAGGAGGGGGAGACACAGATATAGGCATGTCATGCCCTTCTAAAATCCAAAAAGTGAGAAGCCGACACGTTCAGTCCGCTCCTGCCCGTGCCACCTCCGTGTCGCCGGGTTTGTGCCAGAGCCGCGGTGAACCCTGACGGCCAACCCCCCTCTCCCAATACTGGTGCCTATCCGCTGGTGGGTCGAGCGAGCCCCCCTGTGGTGGAGGCAGCTCTAAGCTTTTTAATTTAAATAGTCTCTCTAATTTGAATGAATACACTTTAAATCCATTTACAAGGATCTATTGGAGGGCAAGTCTCATGCCAGCAGCCGCGTAATTCCAGCTCCAGTAGCGTCCACTAAAGCTGCTGCAGTTAAAAAGCTTTTATAAGGATCGAGCTCGGCTGTCCACCACAAGGCATCCTACTGCCAGTCCCAGCCCCTATGCCTTGGGGTGCCTCCTGATGCTCTTCACTGAGTATCCCGTGGTCCCGAAGCATTTCCTTTGAAAAAATTAAGTGTCCAAACTACAGGTGGTGTAGCTTGCTTAACAGCCGGGATAATCCGCTGACTAGCAGACACTGCTACTAGGCACAAAGTATTTCCTGGGATAGATGCAGTTAAAAATTTGTAATTAGATACTCTCGTTGGATGCTGAGAAAGCATTCCATAGAGTCTCCTGGCACGCCATATATGATTCTCTTAAAAAGCTTGGGGTAGGGGTCTAGGGGACCCTTTTATAGCCAAAATCACGGCCCTGTATCGCAATACGTCACCTAGGCTGAAGATAAATGGAACTGTAGCACCCTGAGGGCTCGGTTGCTACAGAGGTATTGCACCTCACCCAGAGGTGTGATATCTCACTCTCAGGTAAGGATGGAGTGTGGATCAGGACCCGACACCTGCATGCATTACACCACATTGCCGTGGGGCAGGGCGACCAATATGCCTCTGAGATGGGCACGACAGTCCCTGTCCCTGGCTGGAGTGGGGGGAGGGAACACTGAGGAAGGGGAACCCTGTAGTGCAGGAGCAGGGAGGAAGCAGTTCCTGGGTGCATTGAGAAGGGAGTATAAAAGGTGGGCACCATCTTAGTTCAGTGCAGAGAAGTCTGAGCAGAAGTGGCAGGGAGCAGGGGCTCTGCATGAGCTCTGCTCCGGAGGCGGGCCTAGTAACAGAGGCCCAGGCCTGGAAGAGGGAGAAGGGAGGAAGAGGAGTGGAGAAGGCTCCAGGAACGAGGAATGAAGGGATCCCAGGGGTGCGGACGGGCGAGTCACCACCGCACGCCCGAATCCACCTGCGTGTAGGGATCAGGCCAAAGGGGGAGACCGGTCCCCGAAACTAGTGGAGGCAGGAAACGACCCTCAGCTAGAAACCGGAGGCTGTGACATTTTATGTGGCGCAGCCCCTCGCTACACCCGCTAGGAAGGCACCACATAGGGTCAGGGAAACTGTCGCCAAGTTTACCAAGAGGAGGCCCGAGGCAGCTGGACAGAAGGGTTGGTAAGAAAGGCCAGACAAAGGACACACAAAGGGGGTCCTGTGAAGCACTCCAAAGTTATCTGGGAGTTGTCTGAGCCCCTCACCTGGTGAGCACAGTACGACGTGGGCAGCCGTTACCTGCAGACGTGATCTGGATAATAAGAACTGTGAGTAAAGGCCCTGGACTGCATCACTGACTCCGTGTCGTTACTGCTGCTGCCCTGCACCATCACCCCCATCTTCCGCATACACTGCCCTGAGGCTATACTCCTCCCGTGGGGAGTTATGCTACGCTCTGCTGCACCCACAACACCAGCCTCAGCGGTCTGCCCTGCAGCGGCGGTTCACTCTGACCGCAATCCAGGGGTGGCGTAGTCGGACATTTAAACATCAAAACCACAAAAATAGTTCCGCCACTGGTTTGACCACCCTGAGCCACGTAACCGGGTCGCCGCCACAAAGACTACAACCACCAGCATCCACCAAAAAGGGTCCGGCTCCGGGTGTCCCAAGGCCCAGGGGTTGCATCAGAACATTTTCATTACCTTTCACAATCACCAATGGGACAAGGCAGGGATGTCCTCTGTCCCCTCTCTTATACATCCTAGTGACGGAGCACCTGCTCTCATCAATTCGCCATAACCCCAATATTAGGTGGATTGAGGTGGGAGGCACCGAGTACAAGTGCTCTCTATTTGCTGATGATGTCCTAGTATATATCACTCAATCACATATATCCATCCATGCTGTTATGGCTGAAATAGATCACTTTGTTACATGGTCAAATTTTAAAATCAATGCAGCGAAGTCTGAGGCCCTCGATGTCTCCCTCCCCAAATCCATATAGGATTCCATCCAGTCCAACTTTCCCTTTGCCTGGCCCTCACAGGGTATCAAATACTTAGGAATTCCTATTCATAGAGACCTCTCCCATCTATGTTATCTTAATTTTGGGCCCTTTATTGGACAACTCCATACAGACCACGGTTGGCAAGTTAGAACTGTAAGATTCACTACGTGAACCACTGGTGTTTTGTGGAAAAGCACATGTACACTGTTTTCCAAATTATTATGCAAAAAGTGTTTAGGAGTGATAAGGGAAGAAATCGTTTGTTTGTCAGTTAAACTCATTGATGGTGATGTGTGTCAGGGCTCTTTATATCACTGTAAGCAATTGCAGACACCTGTGCTAATTAGTTTGGCAGGTGTGTCCAATGAAAGGCAAGACTACTTAAGAAGGCTGTCTCACATTATTAAGCAGCCTACATTTTCTGCCAAAATGGGAAAGTAAAATGATGTGTCGGCTGCTGAGAAGCAAGAAATTGTGGAGTGTTTAGGTCAAGGCATGACTACAATCAACATTGTGCGATGATCAGGATGAAGTGTCTTGGCAATCAAGAAGTATGTAGCTGATTCACAGTACACACGTGTGCGTGCTGATAAGGGCAAATTGAGGACTCTTTCCTACAGGCAATTACGTCAGGTTAAAAGAGCAGCGGCAAAAAAGCCTTGTCATAGCAGCAGACAAGTTTTTGAAGCTGCTGGTGCCTCCAACATCCCCCGAACAACAAGATGCAGGGTCCTTCAGAGGTTTGCAGCTGTGCATACGCCATCCTGTCAACCTCCTCTATCCACTTCACACAAGCAGAAACGGCTCCAGTGGGCCAAACATTACATGAAGACTGATTTCAAAACTGTTTTGTTTACGGATGAGTGCCGTGCAGTGCTTGATGGTCCAGATGGATGGAGTGGAGGATGGCTGGTTGATGGACACCCCACGCAAACACGGCTACAGCGCCAACAAGGAGGAGGTGGAGTAATGTTTTGGGCTGGAATCATGGGGAGAGAGATTGTCGGCCCCTTTAGGATCCCTGAAGGCGCTAAAGATGAACTCCATAATGTATGTGGATTTTCTCAAACAGCACTTCCTGCCATGGTTCAAGAAGAAGAACCGTTTATTTTACAGCAAGATCATTTTTTTGCATGATAATGCACCATCTCATGCTGCACATAAAACATCTGCATCTCTGGCTGATATGGGCATAAAAGGGGACAAACTTATGGTGTGACCCCCATGCTCCCCTGACCTCTACCCCATTCAGAACCTCTGGAGCATCATCAAAAGGAGTGTCTATGATGGCGGGAGGCAGTTCACATCTAAGCAACAGCTCTGGGAGGGTATTCTGTCCTCATGCAAAACAATTGAAGCAGAAACCATCCAAAACCTGACAAATTCAATGGACGAGAGAGTTCAGAAGCTCCTTTCGAACAAGGGGTCCTATGTGAAAATGTAACATCACCTAGAATAAAGTTTTGAGTTGAAAACTGTTTGATTTCAGTTTCTAATAACCTGCTAATGCTTATAATTTCAAAAATGACCATTTTTTTGGTCTTTATTAAAATGAAAAGGTTGATCGAAAAGTTTGGGGGATCTAAGAGTGTGGCAACCGAGTAGTCATGATTACTTCGAATTATGACAATATGAGGGTCATGTTGCAGGTAGTGCAGCAAGAAGGCACTTATGTGTCTTGTGCATCTCGGAGCCCCAAAATTATTTTCCGGGCTAGATGCAGCTAAAAATTATTATTAATTTTAAATCTGGTGGAGCTTAGTATAGATGGCCTAATAGGATCAGTGCTGCACACTGCTACAAAGCCCAAATTATTTTCCAGTCAAGATACAGATAAACATGATTAGTAATTTTAAATCTGGTGGAGCTTATTATAGATGGCCTAATAGAATCAGTGCTGCACACTGCTACAAAGCCCAAATTATTTTCCAGCCAAGATACAGATAAACATGATTAGTAATTTGAAAGCTTAAAACGGTTGGTAGGGTGATTTTAACCAATCATCAAGCTTTTACTCTCCCCCGGATGACACAGGGGTAGTCGTTTCGGATCCATGATTTGTTCATCTTTATGAACGTGAGTCTGTCTACATTATCAGTGGAGAGCCGCGTGCGCTTATCTGTCAGCACACCACCAGCAGCGCTGAACACACGTTCAGACAGAACGCTGGCTGCGGGGCATGACAAGATCTCCAAGGCGTAAGTGGCTAGCTCCGGCCATTTATCCAGATTGGAAGACCAAAAAGAGCAAGGGTCCAGTGACACAGTCATGGCTTCAATGTTTACTTGGAGATACTCCTGTACCATCGTCTCTAGGCGTTGACTATGTGTCAGACTTCTTGTCTCCTGTGGCCTTGCAAAGGATGGGCTAAAAAAGTGGTGAAATGATTCCGCAAAATTGATGTTACCAGCAGATACTGTGGTTCTGTTACGGTTTGAGTGCTGAACACTTGACGGTCCCACGGTTGGCAAGTTGGAACTGTGAGATTCACTACGTGCACCACTGGTGTTTTGTGGAAAAGCACATGTAAGATTCTGCAACAGTCTCTGCTGATACTCCTGCATGCGTGCATCCCTTTCTATGGCAGGAATAATTTCTGCAAATTTACTTTTGTACCGGGGATCTAACAGTGTGGCATCCCAGTAGTCAGGATTATTTCTAATTCTCACAATTCGAGGGTCATGTTGCAGGTAGTGCAGCAAGAAGGCACTCATGTGTGTTGTGCATCCAGGAGCACCAAGTCCCTGTTGTGTTGGTGGCGAGGTAACAATCATGCTTCCTTCCTCTGTCCTCTCCCCCCAACCTCGCACAACAGAAATGTGATCAAGGTCTCCCTCATCTGATGAGTCTTCCATCAGTTCGTCCTCCACTTCTTCCTGGGCTCCTGCACCTTCCTCACTAGTTTGGCTGCTACCATGCGCCCTGGTAAAACCATCTCCCCCACCCTCACATGCCTGCCGCCTTGGTGCTGCCGACCGTCTGGACCTTGCAGATGTTAGCCCTTCCGCATACAACTCCTCCTCCTCTACTTCCTCCACCTCCTCTTGTGCCACCACCTGACTCCGAATTCTGTTTAACATGTGCTCCAGCATGTAAATCACCGGAATAGTCATGCTGATAATGGCATCGTCAGCACTAAACATCTTCGTCGCCATTTCAAAACTGTGCAGAAGGGTGCATAGGTCCCTGATCTGAGACCACTCCTCCAGCGTGATTTGCCCCACCTCTGGATCTCGTTGGCCCAGGCTATACGTCAGAACGTATTGCACCAGGGCTTGTCGGTGCTGCCACAGTCGCTGCAACATGTGCAGAGTTGAATTCCACCGGGTAGGCACATCGCATTTTAGCCGGTGAAGTGGCAGGCCCAACGACTTCTGTAGAGATGTAAGTCGCTGAGCTGCGGGATGCGAACGGCGGAAGTGAGCACACAGCGACCGTGCCCTCTGCAGAAGGCCATCTAGTCTGGGATAGTGGGCTAAAAATTGCTGGACAACCAGGTTCAACACGTGAGCCATACAAGGCACGTGTGTGGCATTACCCCGGCGAAGGGCCGCACCCAGGTTTGCAGCATTGTCGCACACGGCCTTCCCTGGTTTCAGGTCCAGTGGAGACAACCATTCATGAAATTGGTTCTCCAGAGCTGACCACAACTCCTCAGCTGTGTGACTCACATTTCCCAGACATTTCAAAGTAAAAACCGCCTGATGACGTTGAGCCCTACTGCCAGCATAGTAAGGAGGTGTGCAGGATCCCTTCTGCACAGTTAGAAAGCTTGTGGCATGACCAGACAGGCTTTGGGTGCAGGTGGAAGACCGAGAGGAGGTTGAGGAGGCAGAAGCAGTGGAGGAACTTTGACATAAAGAGGATTGACGCACAACTCGTGGGGACGGCAAGACTTGGACAGCAGCCCCTTGTCCTGCTGTCACCATAGTTACCCAGTGCCCAGTCAGCGACATGTAACGCCCCTGTCCATGCCTACTCGTCCAAGTGTCTGTGGTGAAATGCACCCTGTCACATACAGAGTTTCTCAAAGAAGCGGTGATGTTGTGTGCGACATGCTGGTGGAGCGCAGGCACACCTTTCTTTGAGAAGTAGTGCCGACTGGGCATCTGGTACTGGGGCACTGCGATGGACATAAGGTCTCGAAAATCCTCTGTGTCCACCAGGCGGAAAGGCAGCATTTCTGTAGCCAAGAACTTGCAGATGGTGAAATTCAACCTCTTAGCTTTCTCATGGCTAGGAGGAAATGGTCTTTTACTTGTCCACATCTGAGGGACCGAGGGCTGGCTATTGTGCTTAGACGGGGTTGATAAGGGTGTCCCCGGCAAACTGCCGGTCTGTGAGGAAGATGCAGGCGGACATGTTAGGTTGCCTTGATCCAAAGGTGGTGCTATCGATGTCGGACAGCGCTCAACACCAGCTGGTGTTACCACCTCCAAAGAAAATGATGACCTGCCAATCACGCTGGCTGTTGCGGGTAAAGAGGTGGCAGGTCTGGGCCCCAAAACAGGTGTGACTGCTGTCCCCCCAGTCACAGAGGATGAAGAGGCCGCGTATGCACAAGATATGGCAGACGGTGGTTGGCCCGGCCGGCTAGGCCACATTGTAGCATACTGAGCTTCCCACTGCAACTTATGCTTCATGTCCATGTGCCGGTTCATGCATGAAGTACTCAAACTATGTATTTTTTGGCCTCTACTTAGCTTTTGCTGACAAATGTTACAGATAACACGAGTTGGGTCATCTTTATCGATCTGAAAAAATGCCCAGGCTATGCAAGGCTTAGAACCCATGCGACCTGAAGAGCCACCACGACTTGTGGTGAGAGGCAGAGTTGTGTTTGAGGATGCAGTTGTTGACGTGCTTCCAGTACTACGTCTCTGTCCAGGAAGGCGCAACCTGACCTCGTCATCAATAGCATCTTCCTCCACCTCCTCTGCTGACCTCATCTCTTGGCTGACTGTGGGTTGACAGTAAGTGGGATCTCCAACCTCATCATCATCACCCTGTGCGTTATCACACCCGTCGTCCTCAGAGCCAACCTGTTCCTGCCCTGACAAAAAACTAAAGTTGTCGCTCCAATCAGGTATTTGAGTCTCATCGTCGTCTTCCTCATTGTCTCCACCAACAGGAGTTACAGTTTGGGAATGAGGGTCTACATTATGGTCAGAACCTTCTGCGTCTGGTCCTGGATCCGACTCATAAAGATTCTGGGCATCAGTGCAGATCATTTCCTCGTCTGGATTCACAGAAGCGCTGGAGTCGACCTCTGATTCCCGGGCTATAGTATGAGTAAACAGCTCTGCAGACTCAACCATCTGTTCTACCTCATACTCAGACGGGCAGCTGGAGATTTGGGAGCTGTGAGGAAGCAAGTGCGATTGGGGTGACACCTTTGAGGACTGAAGTATTTGTGATGTTGAAGTTGATGTGGAGGAGAGCCCACTTAAAGGAGCACTTGATATCCGTTGAAGCACCTGCTGTTTTTGTGCCTCATCTGGAATTTGTAGCGATTGGCGTGGCCGTAAGAAAGGGATCTTATCACATTGTCCGCTAAAAGAAGTAGACATTTTAGTTTGGCTGGAAGATGGTCTTTCTTCTGCAGATGTTACTGTTGCTTTAACACCTACCCCACTGACACAACCTTTTTTCCCCTTCCCAACACGCCTATTCCCCTTTCCACCAGCAGCAGGCCTTTTTCCACTCATTTTGGTGGTTAACTAATTCACAACTCTGGAGTTGTTTGCACAAAAAAACAATGGATGGGAACCGAGCAGAGCTGAGTGGCCAAACTGTGGTATTAGGCCAAAACTATTGGCTGGATTAGATGCAGAAAAAAATTATATTCAATTTGCAACCTGATGGAGGTCAGTATAGATGGACTAATAGAGCAAGTCCCACACACAGCTAGAAGCCCAAACATTTTTTCAGAGGTAGATGCAGAAAAAAATTGTATTCAGTTTGCAACCTGATGGAGGTCAGTATAGATGGACTAATAGAACAAGTCCTACACACAGCTAGAAGCCCAAATATTTTTTCAGAGGTACAGTGCCTACAAGTAGTATTCAACCCCCTGCAGATTTAGCTGGTTTGATAAGATGCAAATAAGTTAGAGCCTTCAAACTGCAAACGAGAGTAGGTTTTATGTACAGAAGCATAAATCTTACAAACCAAAAAGTTATGTTGCTCAGCTGAATTTTATTAAATTTTAAACATAAAAGTGTGGGTCAATTATTATACAACCCCTATGTTTAATATTTTGTGGAATAACCCTTGTTTGCAATTACAGCTAATAATCGTCTTTTATAAGACCTGATCAGGCCGGCACAGGTCTGTGGAGTTATCTTGGCCCACTCCTCCATGCAGATCTTCTCCAAGTTATCTAGGTTCTTTGGGTGTCTCATGTGGACTTTATTCTTGAGCTCCTTCCACAAGTTTTCAATTGGGTTAAGGTCAGGAGACTGACTAGGCCACTCCAACACCTTGACTTTTTCCCTCTTGAACCAGGCCTTGGTTTTCTTGGCTGTGTGCTTTGGGTCGTTGTCTTGTTGGAAGATGAAATTACGACCCATCTTAAGATCCTTGATGGAGGAGCGGAGGTTCTTGGCCAAAATCTCCAGGTAGGCCGTGCTATCCATCTTCCCATGGATGCGGACCAGATGGCCAGGCCCCTTGGCTGAGAAACAGCACCACAGCATGATGCTGCCACCACCATGCTTGACTGTAGGGATGGTATTCTTGGGGTCGTATGCAGTGCCATCCAGTCTCCAAACGTCACGTGTGTGGTTGGCACCAAAGTTCTCGATCTTGGTCTCATCAGACCATAGAACCTTGAACCAGTCTGTCTCAGAGTCCTCCAAGTGATCATGAGCAAACTGTAGACGAGCCTTGACATGACGCTTTGAAAGTAAAGGTACCATACAGGCTCGTCTGGAACGGAGACCATTGCGGTGGAGTACGTTACTTATGGTATTGACTGAAATCAATGTCCCCACTGCCATGAGATCTTCCCGGAGCTCCTTCCTTGTTGTCCTTGGGTTAGCCTTGACTCTTCGGACAAGCCTGGCCTCGGCACGGGAGGACACTTTCAAAGGCTGTCCAGACCGTGGAAGGCTAACAGTAGTTCCATAAGCCTTCCACTTACGGATGATGCTCCCAACAGTGGAGACAGGTAGGCCCAACTCCTTGGAAAGGGTTTTGTACCCCTTGCCAGCCTTGTGACCCTCCACGATCTTGTCTCTGATGGCCTTGGAATGCTCCTTTGTCTTTCCCATGTTGACCATGTCTGAGTGCTGTTCACAAGTTTGGGGAGGGTCTTAAATAGTCAGAAAAGGCTGGCAAAAGAGATCTTTAATCCACACATGTGAAGCTCATTATTCTTGGTGCCTGAACTACTTCTTAATACTTTAGGGGGACCAAACAGAATTCTTGTGGTTTGAGGGGTTGAATAATAAATGACACTCTGAATTAACTTTTAACGTTTTAAAAAAATAAAAAATAAAAAAATAAAAATTTGCTGCAGTGCATTTCCCACTTCCAGGTTGATCTACAGTACAAATGTCACAATGCCAAGTTAATTCCGCATGTGTCAACCAGCTAAATCTGCAGGGGGTTGAATACTACTTGTAGGCACTGTAGATGCAGAAAAAATATATATTCAGTTTGCAACCTGATGGAGGTCAGTATAGATGGACTAATAGAGAAAGTCCCACATACTGCTAGAAGGCCAAATATTTTTTCAGAGCTAGATGCAGAAAAAAATTATATTCAGTTTGCAACCTGATGGAGGTCAGTATAGATGGACTAATAGAACAAGTCCCATACACAGCTAGAAGGCCAAATATTTTTTAAGAGCTAGATGCAGATAAAAATAATTTTGAATTTGCAACCTGATGGAGGTCAGTATAGATGGACTAATAGAGAAAGTCCCACACACTGCTAGAAGGCCAAATATTTTTTCAGAGCTAGATGCAGAAAAAAATTATATTCAGTTTGCAACTTGATGGAGGTCAGTATAGATGGACTAATAGAACAAGTCCCACACACAGCTAGAAGCCCAAATATTTTTTCAGAGGTAGATGCAGAAAAAAATTATATTCAGTTTGCAACCTGATGGAGGTCTGTAAAGATGGATTAATAGAACAAGTCCCACATAGCTAGAAGCCCAAATATTTTTTCAGAGGTAGATGCAGAAAAAAATTATATTCAGTTTGCAACCTGATGGAGGTCTGTATAGATGGATTAATAGAACAAGTCCCACACACAGCTAGAAGCCCAATATTTTTTCAGAGGTAGATGCAGAAAAAAAATATATTCAGTTTGCAACCTGATGGAGGTCAGTATAGATGGACTAATAGAGAAAGTCCCACACACTGCTAGAAGGCCAAATATTTTTTCACAGCTAGATGCAGACAAAAAATTATTTTTAATTTGCAACCTGATGGAGGTCAGTATAGATGGACTAATAGAGAAAGTCCCACACACTGCTAGAAGGCCAAATATTTTTTCAGAGCTAGATGCATAAAAAAATTATATTCAGTTTGCAACCTGATGGAGGTCAGTATAGATGGACTAATAGAACAAGTCCCACACACTGCTAGAAGGCCAAATATTTTTTCAGAGATAGATGCAGAAAAAAATTATATTCAGTTTGCAACCTGATGGAGGTCAGTATAGATGGACTAATAGAACAAGTCCCACACACAGCTAGAAGGCCAAATATTTTTTCAGAGGTAGATGCAGATAATAATTATTTTTAATTTGCAGCCTGATGGAGGTCAGTATAGATGGACTAATAGAGAAAGTCCCACACACTGCTAGAAGGCCAAATACTTTTTCAGAGCTAGATGCAGACAAAAAATTATTTTGAATTTGCAACCTGATGGAGGTCAGTATAGATGGACTAATAAAGTCCCACACACTGCTAGAAGGCGAAATATTTTTTCAGAGCTAGATGCAGACAAAAAAATATTTTTAATTTGCAACCTGATGGAGGTCAGTATAGATGGACTAATAGAGAAAGTCCCACACACTGCTAGAAGGCCAAATATTTTTTCAGAGCTAGATGCAGAAAAAAATTATATTCAGTTTGCAACCTGATGGAGGTCAGTATAGATGGACTAATAGAACAAGTCCCACACACAGCTAGAAGCCCAAATATTTTTTCAGAGGTAGATGCAGATAAAAATTATTTTTAATTTGCAACCTGATGGAGGTCAGTATAGATGGACTAATAGAGAAAGTCCCACACACTGCTAGAAGGCCAAATATTTTTTCAGAGCTAGATGCAGACAAAAAATTATTTTGAATTTGCAGCGTGATGGAGGTCAGTATAGATGGACTAATAGAACAAGTCCCACACACTGCTAGAAGGCCAAATATTTTTTCAGAGCTAGATGCAGAAAAAAATTATATTCAGTTTGCAACCTGATGGAGGTCAGTATAGATGGACTAATAGAACAAGTCCCACACACTGCTAGAAGGCCAAATATTTTTTCAGAGCTAGATGCAGAAAAAAATTATATTCAATTTGCAACCTGATGGAGGTCAGTATAGATGGACTAATAGAATGATGCTATGCCCAAAAGATTTTACTTCACTAGGTGCAGTAAAAAAATTGGTATTCTATACACAGGTGGTATATCTTGCAACACAGATAGGCTACTCCACTGACTAACACACTCTGCAATAGGCCAAAAAGGATTAGCTTTGCTAGATTCAGCCAAATGCTGTGAAAAAAACTTGCACAGTACTGGCACAGACCTGCCTGGCAAAAACTGATAGGAACTGATGTAACCTAGTCCTGAAAAGGACTGCAATTGCAATTAGTCTTTACTCCCACAATCTATCTATTTAAGAGCACAGACCTGCCTGATAAAAGTCGTAGGAAATGCTGTAACCTAGTCCTTAAAAGGACTGCAATCACAACTATTCCCTACTCCCAAGCTATCTGTAGATTTGTGCGAAAATTGGCTTGAAATTAACAAGGTATAGCGCACACAGCAACAGCGGTGCCGTCTAACACGCAGCTGCAGCAGTGAGAAAATGGTGGCGACGGGGAAAATGGCTTGGTCTTATAGGGCAAGGACATGTGACATACACTGCCAATGACACATGCCCTTGCTTGTGTGAAAAAAAGCACTTCGCTCCGTGTGTGCGCTGCTGATAGGCTGACAGATTGCACCTCCCCACTGTAAATGCGGGAAAGAGAAAAAAAAATGGAGATCTTCATTATTCCTGCAGAGATCCATCCCCTGCCCCTCCCCCCACCCCCTGTACACTCAAACTGCGTATTAACATTAATTTTCATCATTACTGAGAAAAAATCCAGTTATGATTTTGGTGTACGAACAGTTATCGAACATAACCTCGAACAGCCGAATTTTTCTCAAATCGTTCGTGTTCGCCGAACGGCTCGAACACCGCCCAAAACAGCTCGAATTTGAGATTGGCGAACAGTTCGAGTCGAATAACGCTCATCTCTACTGTTAAGGCAATTGGTCCTCACGCAGCGGCAGCAGCAGGAGCAGTTCAAGCAGCAGCAGCACACCAATGAGATAATCGTGCAGCAGCTCACAGCCCTGTGGGAGACGCTGACGGCACCAGCCCCGGAACGTCGAGAGGCCCGGGACAAGGTTCGCTCAGCATTGAGGAAGATGGGACCGGAGGACGACGTGGAATCCTTCCTGTCAATCTATGAACGTACAGCAGATCGGGAAAACCTACCAGCCGGCCAGTGGGCAGAAGTGGTGGTTCCGTTTTTGGTCAGCAATGCCCAGAAGGCCTACTTCGACCTCAGTCGGGAGGACGCCCAGAACTACCAGAGGCTTAAAGGTGAGATCCTTGCCCGACTGGGGGTCAATACATACGTGAGGGCTCAGCGTGTATTTTCATGGGCCTATGTGGAGACCCGACTCGCCCGGTCTCAGGCTTATGACCTTTTGCAGCTGGTCAAGAGGTGGCTTCAGCCTGAGTCTTTGACTTCAGCCCAGATGGTGGAGAGGGTGGCGGTCGACCGGCTGGTGGGGACTCTGCCGGCTGCTATCCAACGTTGGGTGAGGCAAGGGGACCCCGGCACCCTCGACCAGATTGTCAGCCTGATCGAGCGCTACTCGGCCCCTCAGGACTTTATCTGGGACTCTGCCCCCTCGCGACTGTCACGCCAACCCAGGAACCGGGAAAGGGGTCGCGTCCCTCCGCTGAGTACAGTCAGCACCGTACCCGTGCTGAAGGGGTACCCCAGAGTGAGAGTAGCTGGAGACCGATTCCCTCCCAAGCGGTCATAAGAACTAACAGTACCCCCACCATTAGGTGCTGGCGGTGTCAGGGGCCGGGACATGTGGTTGCTAACTGCCCCCTAACTAAGGAGCCCATGGACTGTGGGTATAACTCTGGGTCTCAATGTACGCCCAGACAGTCTGCACTGCGAGTGCGGACCCCTCGGACAGTGAACCCCAACTGTGCCAGGTACTGGTTAATGGGTACCCCACGGAGGCCCTACTAGATTCGGGGAGCCTAGTGACTCTGGTACATGGGTCAATGGTGGCAGGAGACAACCCCAGTGAACGAACAGCCGGGGTTGTGTGTATCTATGGGGTCCGAGAGTACCCAACTGCGGAGGTAGTTTTGTCCACGCCATGTGGAGACATAAAACATGTGGTGGGGGTGGTAAAAACTCTTCCCTATGGGACTGTGTTGGGAAGAGACTTGCTCCTGTTCTGGACTCTGTGGAAATCCACTCTCCCCCGGTAAAAGTTATTACGGGAGCTTTACCGAACAGCCCCGAGTCAGGGGTACCTGCCGTAAGGGTGTCCAACCTAGGGACCCCGATAGGTCTCCCCTAGAGGTGCTGGCAGGAGAGGTCGAGGAAACCCCATCGATCCCCGAGCTGGAAGTGTCCTGGGACATGCTTGGGACATCTCCGCTGCAGGATCTCACCCTGACTCGGGTGCGGGAAAGGGTGTTAGAGGTAAATGGCGTAGCTCAACAGCCCGGTGCAGATGCTGTGTTTCCACACATGGTGGTCAACGGTGAGTTGCTCCATAGGGTAGACAAAATCAGGGACGAGGTCGCGGAACAGTTAGTGGTATCTCAGTTGTACCGTCAGGCGGTTCTGGAGATGGCACACACACACCTTCTGGGTGGACACTTAGGGGTTAAAAAGACGCAAGAACGTATCTTGCAGCAGTTCTTTTGGCCTGGGATTTGCGCGGAGGTCCAGAAGTACTGCGAATCCTGAATGTCAACTGACCACACCCACCGCCAGTTTCCGTAGCCCATTGGTACCTCTGCCAGTGATAGAGGTACCTTTTGAACAGATTGCAATGGACTTGGTAGGGCCCATTGTAAAATCCGCTCATGGCTACCAACATATTCTTGTGGTCTTCAACTATACTAGCCGATACCCGGAGGCTGTACCACTATGCCACACCTCGGCGAAACTGATTGCACGGGAGCTGTTTGCCATGTTCTGTCGCCGTGGGCTACCTAAGGAGATTCTGACGGATCAAGGGACCCCTTTTATGTCCAAGTTGATGAGGGAACTGTGCAAACTGCTAAAAATAAAACAATTGTGCACCTCAGTGTACCACCCTCAAACCGACGGGCTTGTAGAATGGTTCAATAAAACCCTCAAGTCCATGTTAAAAAAGGTGGTTTCTAAGGACAGAAGAGATTGGGACATGTTGCTACCCTATTTGATTTTTGCCGTCCGTGAGGTACCCCAGGCTTCCACTTGGTTCTCTCCCTTTGAGTTATTGTACGGCAGATACCCTAGGGGTCTGTTGGACGTAGCCAAAGGGATGTGGGAACAAGAGCCGACTCAACATACAAGTATAATTGAACACGTGGCTAGCATGCAGGACCGGATCGCGGTGGTCATGCCCATCGTGAAAGAACATCTGTTAGATGCCCAAGCAGCACAGAAACGTACATATAATAAAAGAGCCACAGTCAAGTCTTTTAACAAGGGCGATCGGGTGTTAGTACTGGTACCCACAGCCGAGAGTAAGCTCATGGCCAAGTGGCAAGGGCCATATGAGGTTCGAGAAAAGGTGGGGGAGGTAAATTACCGGGTGTATCAGCCCAGATGGTGGAAACCGGAGCAACTTTATCATGTAAACCTGCTAAAACCTTGGAAAGATCGAGTGTTTAGTTACAGACGTCACTTCGGGCATGCCGCCAGAGAGTTCTCTACCTTCAGCCAGTGATGCATCCTGGGGGAGAGGTCAGGATAAGTGATGCTCTCACTAAACAGCAGCAACGGGAGGCTCGCTCTCTGGTGCAGCAGAATACTGACTTGTTCTCAGAGCTACCAGGTAGGACTACGGTTCTCCAACATGACATTGTCACCGAACCTGGGGTAATGGTGCGAATGAGACCGTACCGGGTACCCGAAACCCAGAGCCAAGCCATCACGGCTGAGGTAAAATAAATGCTCCAGTTAGGCGCCATCGAGGAATCACGGAGTGAGTGAGCTAGCCCCATCGTACTGATTCCGAAACCAGACGGATCGTTACGCTTCTGTAACGATTTCCGGAAATTAAATGAAGTGTCGAAATTTGACCTATATCCAATGCCCAGGGTGCATGAGCTGATTGAGAAACTGGGGGAAGGCCCAGTACTTTACCACGCTCGATCTCACCAAGGGTTACTGGCAGGTAACTCTCAAGGAATCGGCGAAGGAAAAGACCGCCTCCATAACTCCGGAGGGTCTATATTACTATGTGGTCTTACCTTTTGGGCTACATGGGGCCCTGGCTACATTCCAGTGGTTGATGTACCTAGTGCTCAAGCCTCATCAGGAGTACACATCCACGTATCTAGATGATATTATCATCTTTAGCACAGACTGGCATACGCACCTATCTCAGGTACAAGCGGTGCTGGATTCTCTCAGAGCCGCGGGGTTAACGGCAAACTCAAAAAAATGTGCGATAGGGCTAGAGGAAGCTCGATATTTGGGGCATGTGATTGGCCAAGGAGTTATCAAGCCCCAAATCAATAAAGCTGAGGCCATAAAAAACTGGCCTAAACTGTCAAGTACAAAGCAGGTGAGGGCGTTCCTTGGCATCCTTGGGTATTACCACCGGTTTATACCTAATTTTGCTGGGAGAACGGCGGCCCTGACCGATCTTTTGAAAGGAAAAAAATCGGTAATGGTTTGGTGGAACCCTCAGGCAGAAGAAGCCTTTCAGTTCATGAAGTTGGCCCTGCGTGAACCGCCGGTCCTCATCAGCCCCAACTTCAAGGAAACCTTCATTGTACAGACAGATGCCTCGAAGGTAGGCCTAGGGGCGGTATTGTCACAAAAAGTGAATGGTGAAGAGTAGAAAACTACTACTTTTCTACTTGAGTAGAAAACTTATTCCGGCAGAGAAAAACTATAGCGTGGTAGAGAAAGAGTGTTTGGCTATTAAGTGGGTCTTGGAATCGCTACGTTATTATTTACTCAGGTGTCAGTTGTGCTTGGTGACGGACCACTTACCCTTGGTATGGATGAGGAACGTCAAGGAGAGTAATGCGTGAGTCAACAAGTGGTTCCTGTCACTGCAAAATTTCAGTTTCTCTGTAGAATATCGCCCTTGGAAGTCGCGGCAAACGTGGATGCCCTGTCCCGGGCACCCTGTATGGTGACAAATTTTAAACCCCACAAGTTTGAACAGAGGGGGAGATATGTGAGGCAGTGACGGGGATCGTATGCGAGGGACGGTATATATCCCCCAGAATGTGTACAGAGACCTATTAAACCCGTTGAAGTGCATTGCAGTCACAGAAACACCTGCGACTGCAATGCAGGAATGAAAGTGAGCATTGACCTGGTCAGGCTCTCTGGCTAAGGCAGATTAGTAAAACCTGGCAGGGCCTTCATTTCTTGGAGGAGGCTACAGGAAGGCAGTGGTGCGGCCTCCTCCCTCCAACCCGGGTTTTCCAGTGGCTCTTGCCACAGGTCCTTTAAAAAACCCTGCATTAAGGATTAGTGTTGTTCAGTGTTGGGACCTGCTAGGAACATAGCAGGAAAGCTTGGCGGGCCTGTGTGTAGCTGAACCTACACCTGGGAAGGCTCTGCACCTGTCAGGCTCTGAGCGGCCCGGCGCGGCAGTTGCCCACGGCAATCGTTGTAATGGACTTATATTAACTCGGCTACGAACCAGAGGACTTTCTGTTTTACCCATGAGTGCTGAATAAAAGCTGCTTATGTTGGACTTGCTTGGGTCACTGCCTCAGTTACTGCACGGTGTGAACACTGCCGCCTTACACACACTGCAACACAATTTCAATGGAGGCCAGAAATGGCATAATTTTCAGCGCAATTATATGTGATCCGTGTGATGGACTAACCACAGTTTTAAATAGCTGGCCTGTAGGTAACTATTTTTAACAGCGACCTCGTGTCAATAAGTTTGCTGACACACTGCAACAAAATTTCAATGGAGGCCAGAAATGGCAGAATTTTCAGCGCAATTATATGTGATCTGTGTGACGGATAAACCACAGTTTTAAATAGCTGGATTTTTAGCGCTGTAATATGAAAAGGACCTGGCTGTATTCTGCAGTGACAACAAGAAAATGGTGCAGAAAAACAGTGTTCTTTGGATTGCTTTTTAAGCAAATAATCAGGACTAAGATCAAAAAAATAATTATTCCTGGCCCCTGATACCTGGGGCTATTTCTACAAATATAATATTTGTAAAAGTACCAGCAGACAGAACTGGAATGGACCCTCTTGCTATATGCACTTCTGTCTGCTATATACACTGCCTGCCTGCCTAGCACTGATATCTCTGCAGCTGGATTAGTCCTCAGAAGGACTGTTAGTTGAGATGGATATGTGTAGAGAATATTGTGAAATACCTACACTAACTAATAAACAACCAAATCTCTCACTAGCTCAGCAGCACCTCTCCCTAAACTGCCTGATTGCGGAGTAGACTGGAGAGCATAGCGGCGCTAGGTCTGATATAGACCTGATGACGCTGTGTGGCCAGCTAATCATTGTAATGCCCCAACCAACATGGCTGCAGCATTACAGTGTGTGGCAGACAATCCCTGCATGTTGATTGGTGCTCTAAAGAGTGCCAAACATGCATGGAGGGGACCCGAGCATCCGCCCGAGCATCTCGGAAATACTCGGCGAGCTCCGAGCATCTCGAGTACTGAGATGTCCAGGCGAGTACTAAGTAGTTGCGAGTATGCTCGCTCATCACTATTTATTAAGTATTTATACATGTAAAAAAATAGCAGTATTTATTCTAAGTTGCACTGTATCAGGAGTAGGCAGATTTTTTTTTGGAATGTGAGATACTTTTTGCTATGTGAAAGTGACATACCAAATTACAATGAACTGGCCCTGCACTCTAAGGCTGTGTGCCCACGATGTGTTTTTTAAATGTTTCAGCAGTGGCAAGAACGCTGCAGAAACGCTTAAAAAACGCATGGTAGAAGGCCTGCCATGGTCCCCAATGATAATCCGCATGGATTACGCATCACTGTATATTTAGATGCGCATTCCATGCGTCTCAATGTGCGCATGGCACCCGGGTGTAGAGGACAGGAGACTCTCCTCTGGACCCGGGTACCATAGAACCTGTGAAAAAAATAATAAAATAAAAAATAAATATTATATTTACCTTCTGACGGCCCCCGCTGCGCTCGTCCTCCCTTGCCGGCAGATCGCAGTGGACTGAAGGACCTGCGCTGACGTCATACTCATGTGACGGCAGGTCCTTCAGTGCAGTGTGGAAGTGTGGAAGGTAAGTATAGATTAATTTTTTTATTTTTAACCATTCTTTAAGATCACAGTATATAAATCCATGCCGTTCGCATGGATTTATATAGTGTGACCAAGTTGACAAGCACTTTCCAAGTGATGCGAAAATCGCTTGGAAAGCGCTTGTCAACCCGCATGCGGAAATGCATGTGAAGAACGCTTCACATCTGCTTGTCCCTGGCAGGAAAAACGCATGTACAATCCGCATGCGTTTTTTTCTGCCAGGGAGATGCAGAAACGCTCAGGAACAATCCGGACCATTTCTGCATCGTGGGCACATAGCCTAACAAACACCAAGGCTATACATGGTCTTTATTGCCAGAATCCACTGCACTGGCTCTCTAGGCAGGGCTAGCCATAGTGGAGGTGGTGATGGCAATATCACTGGGCAGCGCAATCACCATTTCAAGAAGTTTTAGCAACACTCAGAAAAGCATATAAGTGAAACATCTGTGCCGGTTCTTGTCCCCTCTGTCTCTGCTTTGGCCACTAGGCTATGGCTTAGGGCTCCTCTATGATGACCATGACAGAGTAGCTTTGGCAAAAAGTAAATTAATAGCCCTCCGCCAGGGATGACATCCTGCTGAGGATTATTGTATGGAATTTCAGCACTGGGTTCCTAACTCACAGTGGAATAACTAGGGCCTTTGCTATCAGTTTCGTACTGCCCTTTCTGACTACATAAAAGATATATTAGTGCAGTTCCCATCTACTGATTCCCTTGACTAGGCTATGTCATTGGCAATCTGTCTTGGTAGGTAGTTGCGCAAATGCTGGCAGGAACACACTGCTGACTCCACCTATACTTTGTGCACCTGTTATGCTTACCGCTTAGCCAATGCAGATTGGGATGACCAACTAGGGGCCAAGCACCAAACACAGGATCTTGATGGCAACTGAACAAAGTCTTGATGTCAGATGCATGCCTGCCCAAAACAATCGCTGTCAGGAAATCACCAGCACCTACTTGAGACCAGGGTTGCTCAACTGGGTGCACAGGTATTTCCCTATGATTCTTCAAAAATAAAACTCTCTGTCTGTTTGTTTTATCTTGCAAAATCTGTGTGACCTAAAGGCCTTTATTGATTGTATCCTTGCAGCCAATTTGTTGATGCCAAAGTGGCAAAGGATCTTGTTTACCCTTACTAAAATTATATTTTCCAATGAAAGTTACTGCTATTGATGATACACCTCTCACCTGGGGCGTTGTGAAGTAAATTACTAAGAAAGTTTCCCTGTTTGTTGGAACATTACATTTTGAAACTATGTTAATTTTTTTCCTTGAAAATTTGTCTGCTGCCGTGGTCTTGGGCATGCCTTGGTTACATAAACATATCCTGGTTACTGACTGGCACCAGTGTGATATTGTACGCAGGAGCCATGAGTCTCAGGATAGATGTACTTTATCTCTGAATCTGTCAAAAACCATAACCGATGATTTACTTTATATGTTTAGAAATTTTGTAAGGTATTTTCTGTGTCTGAATCTGGAAAATTACTCCCACATAAGTGTGACACCCCGGAGCGCAGGGGGAACCCAGTACACTGGGCATGGGTCGGATCCTTCCTTACTGTCACATGGGGTTTTGGGTGGCCGTGCCCAGTGCCTGGCGCTCTTGTGTACAGTAAAAATAAATAGTGGACACACGGCTACGGGTGTGTGGGGAATTAATGCTGCGTTTACTGTTTCCTCTTCTTTGTGTGGTGGCAATGGTAGCGTTTCCTGTGATGTTGGTGCGGAGGGTAACAGGAGAGTCAGGAGGCAGATGTTCAGCCTTAACAAAGGATCACAACTAGAAAGATGAATTACAGCCATTAGATGGTACAACATTACATGTGCAGATGACAACGTTCCTCAGATGAGCGTTTAGTGAGAGATGCAGGAAATGGCATATATGAGGCGTGATAAACAGAAAGTGTAAACAGAGTCTATCTTGTTATCCAAGCTGACACAATACAGTCTTCTATCCCACTGGGGTGGCTTTCCCCAGCAGAAACCCATATCCCTGGCTACTCGGACCTTCATTATTTTGCAGGACTCCTGTTACCCATCTTCATCATGGGGGACTACCCTTCAGGCCCGTACTCCTCCTGTCTCCACAGTGTGGTATTCTGGTAAGCTTAGGGTGCTGTGCAGACCAGGGCATTCCATCTGCCTCAAGGGTGCTAGTCCTCAGGCTATCCTTCAAGTTTACTCGGGTCAGTCCATCCCTATTCAGCCCTCTGGGATGCGGGAAAATTAATCCCCTCACATGTTTTCTGGCTGCTTCACTGGCTGGTCCCCAATTGTCCTCTTTGGTGTTCACTGGAACTCTGACTGAAATAACGGTTGCAGCTATTTTTAGTAAACCCAGAGGCTCCACCCGCTAAGCCATCCGCCTAGCAACTCCCTTAATAAGGAGCCTAGCTTCTACCTGGGCTGCTGCAATGAGTGTTGATATACGGTGTCACTTAGACCAATTCTTACATGAAATAATACTAAACTCCAATATTATGAGTAACAATACATAAAATTAAAGTGATACCCATCTCTGGGGTATTACATTCTCCCCCTTCTTCTACATGCCTGTCCCCAGACATGGAACATGGGCAGAAAAGATTAGCAGTGGTAACACATAACAGCCCAGCGGTGCTGGCACTAAAGTGAAAAACAGTAAGAACATTCAATATACATTTTACGAATATTTGGCATACACATCTTCAATTTCCAATCCATGTAAAAGGAAAATTAGTGCAAAACATTCTAGAAAACTTATATTATTGAAACAATGCAAAAGTTCTGGTAAATCTTCTTCTTCAACCTATAAGGAATAAGAACACTTTTAAACAGGAAACATCCATAATCAGTTTCTATGGTAAAAACTTTTGGAGGTAACTCATACAAATGTAGACAAACACAGTTCTTTAGTAGGGATCCTTGGTCCTTCTGGGTAAGGACCCTGGAACAAGGGAAGGGCAGTCCTTAAAACTGGCGACAGAAACACAGTTCATTTCTTGTAACAAGGCAACGTCCACTTAAGATGAAAACAGTTCCTACCGTGCATACGGCACAGTCCAAAGTCGAGGGTACAAGGCACTTCAGCCGCTTCAGGTATCCAATATCCAGCAGAAAAAGGCACAACAGATGCAAATAAAAAATAAAAACAAGGAAAAATAAAAATGCAGCTTGTCTAGCTCTTCAAGTATGAAACAACATAGGCCTACTTCGGTTCTTGAGGGTATTCACAATAATAGTCCCCCGCATAGTGCAACAGCAGAAGAATGGCATTTTTAGCCATCAAAGGAACAAAATAACTTGAGCCAAAGGCCCAACTGGCCCAACAAGAATAGTCACTGGTTGGAGAATGGGGAACGATCCTCCTTAGCACAACTTTCAATGTGCAACCAGCACAACTAGGTGACTTTCTTCTTTTTTTTTTTTTTAGCTCACTTTGGAAGAGACTCTTCTTCCTTATCAGCTCGTGCACTGGGGTCATTTGTGCTCTGACCTGCGGTGCTTCTTCTGATGTGCTGCTATCTCTAGGCTGTGTGGTCTGGTCTGCTGAACCCTCCGCCCCCTTCATAAGCACAGGCACTGGGTCTAGTGTTTTTTCTGTGATGAGTAGCGGTGAAAGGACGACTCCTCTGGCTGAAACAATGTTGCAGCAGGTGTAAGAGGGTGTATAGAGATATGTGTGTTGGTGATGACTGGGAGTGGAGGCCACACCTGTAACGAAGACATCTGACCACTAGATGTCAGTGACACTCACTGTTGATCTAAATTATATTAAGTGTTAACAAAACAATACTTGAATAATTTTATGAATGCTGCGATGCAAATAATAGACGAACTGTGCAGTGAAAATGCAATTTTGCTGCTTGATTTATAAAATACTTTTATTGCATCATTGCTCTGCCACTCAAGCTGAGGATGGATAAAGTTTGTTTGGTGGAGAGGGGTTGGGTTGCCAGGGAGATGGAGCTGAGAAGCGGCGCGCGCGGTCTGGGAGCTCCTGTTGGAATGAGAAAAAAAGGAAGGTCCGGAGTAGGCGAACCTGGTTCCCCCTTGGAGTGCAGCTGTTTTGTGCTCCTGTGATTGGTGACGTCTGGGACAATAATCCTCTATTTCTGTTCGGTGAAGAGCGCAGGGAAGTTCAACAGTGGGATAACATTGAAAAGAGCCGGCCATCTTGTGAAGTGTGGCACGCCGCCCGCGGAGGGTAAAGCACCCTATGTGTGTAAACAAGGATGAGGTACCTCATGTTCTTCTTCTTATTTTAAATTCTCCCTGACCGGTCCAACTAGTTAGTTAGGGTCAGCAAGGTGTTGAGACCAATCTAAATGACTAGTCTCTATGGGATGGTGTCAGTAAGGCACGAACTGTGTTCATCTTGTCAACGACTGTTGATAGCGTGGTGCGAAGTTCAGAAAGGCCACAGTCCATGGTGAAGCTCCCAAGGAGCCCACCTGTCTGGATTGAATTTCCCACAGAGCATGCTAATCAAATGAATTTGCTATCATCTGTGTTCTTGTAAATGGGAATTAAATATGGTTGTTTATTTTATATGCTATTCTTGTTAGGTGAACTTGGGTTGTAATACACTTAGCTGTACAGCTGAGTTTGGTCATATTGGGATCCCAGAAAGTTTATTGATTGGGAATAGTATTAAGATTGTGAACCAGGAGAAAAGACACATATTACAGCTTCCCCTTAGGAACTAGCCCTGTTTAAGTCCGGACACATTTATGGGAGATGGGTGGCATTATTGGCCCAAGGGAGGATATCCCCTTACTGGGACCAGGGATATGTGGCTGTTCTCCTGGTAAGGTACTGTTTATTTTATTCACTTTTCTTCCCCATACAAACAGGGGCAAGATTTTTTACAATAAATCTTGTTATTGTTTCACCACCGTTTTTCTTTTGAAACTCATCTTTCCTGTCAGTGGCATCACTGTATCAAAACGTAATCTTTCCCCCGCCGTTAATAGTCAGGGCCTTTTACACAGGCGTCAATGTGGACACTGAGGCCTTGGGGGTAAGATGGCAGCGGCAATGCTCTGGTCAGAGCAGAGCAGGCACCTGAAGGTAGCGCTGGTACGCTGGGTGTCTCCTCACCACTGGATAGTCGCGGGGCCCGCGATCTCAGGTGCTAGCAAGACGGTAATTGTAACTCCTGTCTTGCAGATGGAGTGTTCTGACATTGTAGAAGCTGCAGAAAAGCTCCTCTTCACATTATTGGCTCCTTCCCTAAGTGCACATTCAGTCTCCTTCTCTGTTGCTCCCTTTAGGAGGCGTGGTCAATGCTCCCATTGGTCCCCTGTCTAGCAGACAGAATTAGTCTTCGATGGGCTGTACTTTGTAATGCTTTTCCATAAAGTGGGAATGGCTAGTTTTGGCGGTCGTTTTAAAAGTACACACCCATGATGAACTGCTTTTGTGTTTTTTTTTTCAAGTGCATCACAATCCTCCATTTTGAAACGCTTGTTCTGCCATTTTAGCTTTTTGAGACAACCATTTTCCATTAACTTTCTGAAGTTAAAAACATCTTCACTAGCTTTCTGAAGCAAATTTCTCTCACTATCTTTCTTCAATAAACACAACATACATTTTCTTTTCCTTCTTAAAGCATAGGGGACGTGGAGATAGGATCCTGTTCGTGATGCCAAAAATTGTACATGTGACACCCTGGAGCGCAGGGGGAACCCAGTACACCGGGCATGGGTCGGATCCTTCCTTACTGTCACATGGGGTTTTGGGTGGCCGTGTCCGGTGCCTGGCGCTCTGGTGTACAGTAAAAATAAATAATAGAGACACGGGTACGAGTGTGTTGGGAATTAACGCTGTGTCCACTGTTCCCTCTTCTTTGTGTGGTGGCCATGGTAGAGTTTCCCGTGATGTTGGTGCGGAGGGTAACAGGAGAGTAATGAGGTAGATGTGCTGTTTAAACAGATGAAACATTTAATGTAGATGTTCAGCCCTAACAAAGGATCACAACCAGAAAGATGAATTACAGCCATAAGATGGTACAACATTACATGTGCAGATGACAACGTTCCTCAGATGAGCGTTTAGTGACAGATGCAGGAAATGGCATATATGAGGTGTGATAAACAGCAAGTGTAAACAGAGTCTATCTTGTTATCCAAGCTGACACGATAGAGTCTTCTTCTATCCCACTGGGGTGGCTTTCCCCAGCAGACCCCCATATCAATAGTCCAATTCTTACATGAAATAATACTAAACTCCAATATTATGAGTAACAATACACAAAATTATATTGATACCCATCTATGATTGCCCCATTGATCTGGTACACAACTCCCATTTCCCAAAGGATAAAATATATAATCTTTCTAGTCCAGAATGTCAGGCCATGAAAGACTACACTGTTCAGCAAGGTTTTTGTTTCCTGCATGATATTGGGTGAATCTTATCGGTATGTCATGCTGAGTTCAGAAATAACTTCAGAATTGCTCTATCATGTTAGATATTTGAGAAAAATGCAATTATATGTATGATCTGAATACTGTCAAATTCGAAGTGGCATGTGATATTCCGAATGCAAAAGTCAGCAACTACGATCAAGTTTAGAAATGTTATGCCATTGATTTTCGTTTATAATCACTGTCCGATGATTCATGGACAGGATTCCAACAATAGTCACCCAGCATCAAGGGACTCCACCTCCCCTGCTACCATTTCTCCATCTGGGAAATGTCTTGATGAAACCTTTCACCATGTTCATCACTTACAGCGCCGAGGTTTGGTGGGAAAAAGTCAATGTGTGAATGAAGAAAATGTATTTTAAGTGACATGTTGCACTTCATTGACTTGTAAGCCTAAAGAAGATTTTCAACCTGTTCTTCAATAGGTATCGAAGGGTAGACATTGCCATTGTGTAGAGGAAAAGACCACTGGAAGTAAACATAAGTGCGTATTGAAGTGAATTCTCCAGCATGAAATCCAAGCAAGGGAAGTCAGCAGAAGAACCACAGAATGGCATACCATTTGGTAAAAATACATGAGAAGAAAAAAAGAGAACAGCCAAACATACGGTCCTTAGATCAAATTGAGGAACAATTGAACAGGTTTTGAAGATTAAATGAGTTACCTTTAATTAGAAAAATGGTACACTATACAAGAAAAATACGTGCGCAGCACACAAGATAAAAAGAATAAATTACATTCTTAATATTTTATTTTTGCATGTCAAACATATCAAATGAATTCAATCCCATTAATATATGAAGTTTATATAAAAAATGTGTAAAACAATTCCACCACCCTTCCACAGTCCAGGATTCTTTTAGGGAAAGAGGTAGTATATATTGTTAATTAAGAATCCGGACCTGTGTGACCAAACGTGGAAGAAAATGAAGGGGGGGGGGCAGATGCTTGCGACACACACAAATAATGAAATATAGAGTTATTTATTCATCACATTATATATATACTATCAAGTGTGTGCAGCACCAAAAAAACCCAATCACATACACATTAGAGCTAACAATCCCTGGTGGGACCAAACACAACTATATATAAGGGATTGAACAAAACCACATCAATTCATAATGCAATGACATACCTAAGGTAGCAAAGGCACCGCACACCGTACACATTGCTATTAATGGGATTGAATTCATTTGATATGTTTGACATGCAAAAATGAAATATTAAGAATGTAATTTATTTTTTTTATCCAATCTTGTGTGCTGCGCACGTATTTTTCTTGTATAGTGTACCATTTTTCTAATTAAAGGTAACTCATTTAATCTTCAAAACCTGTTCAATTGTTCCTCAATTTGATCTAAGGACCGTATGTTTGGCTGTTCTCTTTTTTTGTTCTCATTGCCATTGTGTAGCAAGACAGCCTTCAAACTTAAGACCGATGAATCAATGAACAGTAGCTATTCCTTTGGGTCATGGTCAACTCCAAGGACAGAAAACAATCCAGTAATATCACTGCAAAAAGTGAGACTGTCAGCTTGACTGAAATATTTAATCAAATCTTCATGATGACTGCGAAATACTGAAATTTTTGTACCTGGCTGCAACAGATTCCACCCTTGCAACCTTGATCCAAGAAGTTCTGCCTGACTCTTTGATAAACCCAAATCTCTGACCAGATTGTTGAGTCTTGCTTGAGATATTAAACATGGAGTAGTTGATATTGATGGTTTGAAATATAAATCAGCAGGTTCCATCTCTAATGAATCAACCGTCATTTCATTGTCATCTTCTATTCTCCACACCGGCGGTGGCTTTGGAACTTGTAGACTTTCAATGTGCGCCACTGGTCTAATTGCAGAAGCAAGGTTGGGATATTCAATAGACCTCCTATTCTTAGAAGAAAAACCGGATACATTCGTCATGCAGAAGAAACAATCAGTTATATGGTCCTTCAGCTCCTTCCAGATCATTGGAATGGCAAACGGCATCAATGGTCGCACACCCTTCAGCCATGACCTCAAACTCGTAGCGCAAGATGAGCAGCATATATGAAGAGCCCATGCTCTGTCTTGGTCACCAATTTTGCATCCAATTTTGCATACGCCTTCTTAACAACTGCAGTTATACTCCGTTTCTGGGATTTAAGGGTATAATCTCCACATATATAACAAAAGAGGTCACTGCTACTGCGACATTGACGCGACATTCTGCAACTCGTTACTTATTAAACAGTTTTTCTCCTTATGAAATTTTCTGCAAAACAGACGATACACATGAAGACTAAAGTGTTGTTACTGCTGCTATTATATAATGCTACTTGGAAATAGACCAAAGTCTGACAGTTGTGTCTGGGCATGCCTGAGAGTGCACAGCAAATGCAATGCATGATTGGACAGGGCTTAAGTGCTGTAAATTATAATAAACAGAATCCATATTATGAATTTCATTGGTTATTTCTACCAAAAATACACTTCTGAAATAAAAAGTTTAATATAAGTGCCAATTTATTATGCATTATGTACAGTCCTTATCATTATAATCGTAAAATAAAAATATCTCGGAAATGGTACGTGCTGCAGAAATTCTGATTACAGTTCTGAAATCAGAGCCTCAAAATACATAGGGATAATATATTTTAACCCCTTACTTACCGGGGACGTATTAGTACGCATATTTGCGTACCCCCCGTTCAGTGAGGGCTGCTGCGCTGAGCCCTCACTGAACGGAGCACATGTCAGCTGATTCTTACAGCTGACATGTGCCCGCAATAGCCGCGGGTGGAATCGCGATCCACCTGCGGCTGTTAACCAGTTAAATGCTGCTGTCAATCTCCGACAGCAGCATTTAACGCGCGCTTCCGGGTAGCGCATCATAAGCCCCGCCCACCGGCGACCCCGTCACGTGATCGTGGGTCGCCGATGGGTGTGCATGACAACCCAGGGTCTGCAGCAGACGCCTGTGGTTGTCATGATCTTGTCGCTATGAGCACCACCTAGTGGTCGGCGCTCATAGCACAGGACCATTTCTGCTGCATGCAGGGGACCTGCTCGTCCCCTGTATGTAGCAGAGGCGATCGGACAGTTGCTGCTTCTAGTCTCCTATGGAGACTATAGAAGCATGCAAAAAGTAAAAAAAAAAAGTTTTTAAAAATATAAAAAAAAATAAAAAAATATAAAAGTTTAAATCACCCCCCTTTCGCCCCATTCAAAATAAAATATCTAAAAAAAAACCCACATACACATATTTGGTATCGCCGCGTTCAGAATCGCCCGATCTATCAATATAAAAAAAGAATTATTCCGATCAGTAAACGGCGTAGCGAGAAAAAAATTCTAAACGGCAGAATTACGTTTTTTGGTCGCCGCAAAATTGCAATAAAATGCAATAACGGGCGATCAAAACATCGGATCTACCCCAAATGTTATCAATAAAAACGTCAGCCTGGCACACAAAAAATAAGCCATCAACCAGCCCCAGATCACGAAAAATGGAGACGCTACGGGTCTTAGAAAATGGCGCTATTTTTTTATTTTTTTTTTTACCAAATTTTGGAATTTTTTTTCACCACTTAAATATAAAAGAACCTATACATGTTTGGTGTCTATGAACTCGTAATGACCTGTAGAATAAGAAGGGCAGGTCAGTTTTAGCATTCAGTGAACATGGTAAAAAAAATAAATAAAAAACAACTGTGGTATTGCACTTTTTTTGCAATTTTACCGCACTTGGAATTTTTTTCCCGTTTTCCCGTACAGGATATGATAAAACTAGTAATGGCGTTGAAAAGTACAACTCGTCCCGCAAAAAATAAGCCCTCACATGGCCATATTGACCAAAAAATAAAAACGCTATGGCTTTGGGAACAAGGGGAGCAAAAACGAAAATGCAAAAACGAAAAATGCTCCGGGGCTTAAGGGGTTAAAACAGGAAACAGAAAAAAAAGTAAAAATTTGTTGACCAGTGTTATATATCAGACAGCCTACAAAAAGGGTTCATGACACCATCCACATCACCAGTAGGCACAGGTTTCTGTTTTGTTGGTAAAAAGATGGTCGTCTCAGACCATGTAATTACTATTGGGAAGTTACCAAATAACAATGGAGAATCATTATTAGTGATGAGCCAGCACTAAAATGCTTGAGTGCTCGTTGCTCGGGGCTAGCAAATCGTGATGATCGGGTGCTCGACCAGAGCAATGAACCAAATATAAGTCAATGGGAAACGCGAGCATTTTTCCGGCAGCCCTCCCCCGGAGGTCTGGAGGGGGCCTAAAAATTGGCCAAATCGATGGGAACAGTGCTTAAATGATATGGGAACAGCATTGGGAAGACCACTGTTAGCATCCCTGACTCCCAGGTCACTCTTGTCAACAATGTTGTCAGAGTATTACGCCACTTTTACGGACTCACAATAAAACATACAAGAACAAAGCCAAAATGAATTTTCCTGGAAAAAATGTTAAGGAACACTCTTTCCAGAGTAATGACTTGTATATAAGGTAAAATAAATAACCAAAAACAAAAATACTCCTCCACACCATGGGCTATGTTCACATGAAGCGTTTTTGATGCATTTTTGCACTTTTGCATTGCTTTCAATGGTGAAAAATTAATTCACCGGTAAATGTCATTTTAACATTTTACAACCTTATCTGGCCATGTGGTGTGTGAGACATGATCAGACACATCCTGTTTAATTTATGAAGAAAAGACGGTGAAAGTCACAAAGCCTATTTCTACAAGGCCATCAGGCAGCCCTTACTATTGTTAGAGGGCCAGCTGTCATTCCGCACTATTGTTAGAGGGCCATCAGCAAACTATACTTTGCTGTTCCCATTATTAAGGAGTGGGTGTCATATATTGTTAGTGCGTATGCAGTGACTGCAAGGGCTGCCAAAAATTAGGATGCACGCCAACACCCCTTTGAACACACATAGAGGAGGGCCTCATTAAAAAAAATGTTCCCATTATTAAGGAGTGGGTCTCTTATAGTGGTAATAGCCATGCAGTGACTGCAAGGGCTGCCAAAAAAGTGGACGCACTCCCATACCCCTTTGAAGAGACATAGAGGAGGGCTTCATTAAAAAAAATTGTTCCCATTGTTAATGAGTAGAGATGAGCGTTGTTCTACTCGAACTGTTCGCCAATCTCAAATTCGAGCTGTTTTGGGCGGTGTTCGAGCCGTTCGGCGAACACGAACAATTTGAGAAAAATTCGGCTGTTCGAGGTTATGTTCGATAACTGTTCGTGCACCAAAATCATAACTGGATTTTTTCTCAGTAATGATGAAAATTAATGTTAATACGCAGTTTGAGTGTACAGCGGGGTGGGGGGAGGGGCAGGGGATGGATCTCTGCAGGAACAATGAAGATCTCCATTTTTTTTTTCTCTTTCCCGCATTTACAGTGGGGAGGTGCAATCTGTCAACCTATCAGCAGCGCACACACGGAGCAAAGTGCTTTTTTTCACACAAGCAAGGGCATGTGTCATTGGCAGTGTATGTTGTAATGGGTCTGGGAGGCGGAACCTCTGAGCTACAATACAAGGGGGCAGTCCTTGTAAGGGAGCGGGTGGCGACCAGGGAAGACGGGCAGGAGGTCACAGCAGGTGACCGGGACAGTCTCTGAGTGAACGGGCTGGAGGTCACAGCAGGTGACCGGGACAGTCTCTGAGTGAACGGGCAGGAGGTCACAGCAGGTGACCGGGACAGTCTCTGAGTGAACGGGCTGGAGGTCACGGCAAGTGACCGGGGCAGTGTCTGGATGAACGGGCTGATGGTCACAGCAAGTGACCGGGGCAGTCTCTGAATGAACGGGCAGATGGTCACGGCAAGTGACCGGGGCAGTCTCTGGATAAAGGGTTGGTACGACCTGTGGCGGCTGATGATAGACGTGAGCTCCCAGGTGAGCAGGCGAGAGTCTCTGGAAGAACGGGTGGTCACAGCATGTGACGGCGGAGCCTCCAGGAAGACCAACAGACAGGCGGCAGATGAGCGCTCCCAGGTGAGCGGGCAGAAGTCTCTGGACAGGCGGGTGGTCACAGCACGTGACGGCAGAGCCTCCAGGTAGGCTAGCAGACAGGCAGCAGATGAGCGCTCCCAGGTGAGCGAGCAGGAGTCACTGGACAGGCAGGTGGTCACAGCACGTGACGGCGGAGCCTCCAGGTAGACTAGCAGGCAGGTAGCAGGTGTGTGCTCCCAGGTGAGCGGGCAAGCTGGTCCATAGACAGACTGACAGGAGTTGGAAGGCAGACCGTCGGACCTCGGGCAAGCAGGCAGGTGGCTGATGTGCGCTCCCAGGTGAGCGGGCAGACTGGTCCTTAGACAGACTGACAGGAGTAGTAAGGCAGACCGTCGGACCTCAGACTAGCAGGCAGGTAGCGGATAATCAGGCAGAAATCTGGCAGGTAACTGGCAGGTAACTGGCAGGTAACTGGCAACGGGACCTGAGGGCTGAAGCAGAGTAGTAAACAGTGCAACAACATTGCTCGGGCACCTCCATTTTGGAGGAGGTGCCTTATATATGGTGAAGTCCTTTGGCCATTGGCCGGGGACTCCTTAGGACGGCGTGCGCGGCCCCTTTAAGATGGAGGAAGAGCGCGCGCGCCCTAAGCACAGTGGACGGGAAGGAGCGCGCGCTGCCAGCAGAGCGGGAGGAGGACGCCGGGCACGGAGCAGGGAGGTGAGGGGAACAGCGTCCCTGCCTAGCAGAGGGCAGGGACGCCGGCGCTACAGTACTCCCCCCTTTAGGCCTCCCCTTTTTTAGGCCAGACAAAAATTTAGCTAGGATAAGAGGGGCATGGATGTTCTCCCGGGGCTCCCACGTTCTCTCCTCAGGACCAAACCCCCTCCAATCTACTAGAAAAAAGGTCTTTCCTCTTACCCTTTTGGTGGCAAGAATGTTCTCTACCTCAAACTCGTCCTCAGCAGAAACCGGAGCAGGAGGCGTACCTGTAGACTTGGAAAAAGAGTTAAGTACCACAGGTTTGAGGAGAGATACATGGAAGGAGTTAGGGATCCGTAAGTTGGCCGGGAGTTTTAATTTATAGGCCACCGGGTTGATCTGACTGATGACCTCCAGAGGACCGATGAACCGAGGCCCTAACTTGTAAGAAGGTATCTTGAGTCGGACATATTTAGACGAGAGCCAGACTTTATCTCCAGGACGAAATTGTGGAGGATCCAGGCGTTTTTTGTCAGCGTGTCTTTTCATCCGTTCGGACGACTGGAGGAGTGCGGATCGGATACTCTCCCAAATGGAGGAAAATTTGCTAACGAGAGATTCCGCAGCCGGGTTGTCCACAGAGGTGGAGACAGGAAAAGGAATCCAAGGATGCTGACCGAAGACTACAAAAAACGGGGATTTGGAGGAGGATTCGCTCTCGTGATTGTTATAGGAGAACTCGGCCCATGGTAGGAGATCCACCCAGTCAGAATGATGGGCATTAACGAAGTGCCGGAGGTAACTGGTCAGGTTCTGATTGATCCGCTCCACTTGACCATTGGACTGTGGGTGGTAAGCGGAAGAGAAGTCCAGGGTGACGTCTAGCAGTTTACAAGTGGCTCTCGAGAAACGTGAGGTGAACTGTACCCCACGATCCGACACGATGTGGAGGGGCAGGCCATGAAGACGGAAGATGTGGCGGATAAAGTCTTTAGCCAGCTCGGGTGCAGACGGAAGGCCAGGCAGGGGAATAAAGTGAGCCATCTTGGAAAAGCGGTCAGCGACCACCCAAATGACCGTACAACCGGCAGAGACGGGGAGATCAGTTATGAAGTCCATAGCAATATGCTGCCAGGGGGCAGCAGGCACAGGAAGCGGAAGAAGGCGTCCGGCTGGCAGGTGTCTCGGGACTTTGTTGCGGATGCAGGACACACAGACAGAAACAAAGTCTATTACGTCCTTGTGCAGGGTAGGCCACCAGTAGTGCCGGGCAATAAGCTGGAGGGTCTTTTTCTGACCAGCGTGGCCAGCTAGTTTATACGAGTGACCCCAGTGTAGGATCTTCTCCCGATCAGGTACTGATACGAACGTCTTACCGGGAGGGAGACGATTTAGGCTCACGGGAGTCACCTGCATTACTCTGGCGGGATCGATGATATGTTTAGGTTCTTCCTCGAGATCGGACACCAGAAAAGATCGGGACAAGGCATCTGCTTTGACGTTTTTGTCAGCCGGGCGAAAATGAAGAACAAAATCAAAGCGAGCAAAAAACAAGGACCACCGGGCTTGGCGCGGGTTAAGTCTCTGGGCATGCTGGAGGTAAGCCAAGTTCTTGTGGTCAGTGTAAATTATTACCGGGTGAAGAGCCCCCTCGAGTAGGTAACGCCACTCCTCCAATGCCAGTTTGATAACTCTCGGTCTCCTATGGAATAGTTGCGCTCAGAAGAGGAGAAGAGTTTGGAGAAGAAGCCACAAGTTACCATTCTCCCGGAAGATGATTTTTGAGTAAGTACCGCTCCGGCTCCAGAGGAGGAGGCGTCAACTTCCAGGAACAACTGCTTGTTGCCGTTCGGGCGATGCAGCACCGGGGCGGAAGAGAAGGCCTGTTTTAGGGAAAGAAAGGCCTCCTCTGCTTCGGGCGGCCACTCTTTGGGATTAGTACCCTTACGGGTGAGCGCGGAAATTGGGGCAGTCCGGGAAGAGAAGTGTGGTATGAAGAGGCGGTAGTAGTTGGCGAAGCCCAGGAATCGCTGAATGGCCTTCAACCCCTCCGGTCGAGGCCATTTCTCGATGGCAGACAGTTTCTCTGGATCCATTCGTAGGCCGGTCTGAGAAATAATGTAGCCCAAAAACGGAAGTGAGGTCTGCTCAAAGAGGCACTTCTCGTATTTAGCGAAGAGGTGATTCTGCCTGAGCCTGAGCAGGACCTGACGAACGTCCCTCCGGTGAGTCTGGAGATCCGGAGAGAAGACCAAGATGTCGTCCAGGTACACCACTACGCAGGAGTAGAGAAGGTCCCGGAAGATGTCATTGACCAACTCTTGAAAGATGGCAGGAGTGTTACAGAGACCAAAGGGCATTACCAGATATTCATAGTGGCCGTCCCGGGTGTTGAATGCCGTCTTCCATTCATCCCCCTGACGGATACGAACCAGGTTGTACGCCCCACGGAGGTCCAGTTTGGTGAAGATTCTAGCCCCCCTCAGACGATCAAATAACTCCGAAATGAGCGGAAGGGGGTACTTATTCTTCACCGTGATCTAGTTAAGGCCTCTATAGTCTATACAGGGACGGAGAGAGCCGTCCTTCTTTTTGACGAAAAAGAAGCCTGCTCCCGCCGGGGAGGTAGATTTCCGGATGAATCCCCTGACCAGATTCTCCTCAATATATTCGGACATCGACCGGGTCTCAGCAGCGGATAAAGGATAAATACGCCCACTGGGAGGAGTAGTACCAGGTAACAGGTCGATAGGGCAGTCGTATGGTCTATGAGGAGGTAGTGTCTCTGCTTCCTTTTTATTAAAGACATCAGCATAAGACCAATAAGGAATCGGAAGTCCAGGTAGATTAGCTGGGGTAGGAGAAGGACGGACGGGATGGACGGGAACCAGACAGGTCTTATGGCAGTCCTGTCCCCAGCGAAGGACTTCTCCGGTCTGCCAGTCAAGCACGGGTGCATGTCTCTGGAGCCAAGGTAGGCCTAGCAAGAGGGTGTGAGAGAGTCCAGGCAGAACATGAAAGGAGATACTCTCAGAATGCAGCATTCCCACCTGCAGAGTAATGGATTCGGTGATGAGTTGGATGGGGCGTGGTAAGAGGCCCCCATCCACGGCAGCCACAGACAAGGGTACAGCCAGAGGTTTGGTGGGGATGCGGTATTTCTCTACCAGGGACTGTGAAATAAGATTCCCGGCTGCTCCAGAGTCAAGTTGGGCTAGTTCGAAATAACGGTTCTCCCCGCAGACGATTGAGACAGACAGCAGCAGAGATGGAGAGGATTTATTCTTGTCTAGGTTGACCTCTCTGAGTGAACCTAGACACAGGCGTTTCCCGACCTCTCCGGGCAGGCATGGATCCGGTGCTCCTTACTGCCACAGTAGAAGCAGCTCCCCTCGGCACGGCGTAAGTCCTGACGGGTTTTGACCATCTTGGTCTGGTCGACCTGCATAGACTCAGGAGAGTGTACCTGGGTAGAGACGGAGGGAGTGACGGGTTTCTGAAAAGTAGGAGCTAGACGTGGTAACCTCCTCTCACGGGTGACCTCTTTGGCACGCTCCTGGAACCGTAGGTCAATCCGGGTGGCAAGAGTTATTAGGTCATCGAGAGTGGTAGGAATGTCCCGACCGGCAAGTTCATCTTTAATACGGCCGGACAGACCCTCCCAGAAGACGGATACCAGAGCGTCGTTATCCCAGGCCAGCTCCGAGGCAAGGGCACGGAACCGTATGGCATATTGGCCCACGGTGAGACTTCCCTGACGGAGGCGTAGCAGTGATGATGCGGATGAGGTCTTCCGTCCGGGTTCGTCGAAGACTTTCCGGAAAGCCGTGAGAAAAGCAGGCAAGTTGGACACCAGGGGGTCTCCTCTCTCCCATAGAGGATTTAGCCAGGCCAGGGCCTCCCCGGTGAGATGGGACATGATGAATGCAATTTTGGCCCGGTCGGAGTTAAACTGGTGGGACAATAGTTCAAAGTGCAGGGTGCACTGATTTGTGAAGCCCCGAGCCTGGGCGGAGTCGCCTCCGAAGCGAGGAGGTGCAGAAAGCCGGGGTCCGGGGAAGGATACCATGGTATTAGTGGGCAGCGGAGCTGCCGGATTACGAGACATGGCACTGGCGGAGGTTGCTGGTGGAGCAGTCAGAGTGTCCAGGCGAGTATTGACATTCCGCAGGTGACCCAGGATGGACTCCTGTTGGGACCTTTGACAGGAGAGTTCATGACAGAGGTCAGAGAGCGAGGGAGCTTGGGTGCCACCGGGTTCCATGGCCCGAGCAAACTGTAACGGGTCTGGGAGGCGGAACCTCTGAGCTACTATACAAGGGGGCAGTCCTTGTAAGGGAGCGGGTGGCGACCAGGGAAGACGGGCAGGAGGTCACAGCAGGTGACCGGGACAGTCTCTGAGTGAACGGGCTGGAGGTCACAGCAGGTGACCGGGACAGTCTCTGAGTGAACGGGCAGGAGGTCACAGCAGGTGACCGGGACAGTCTCTGAGTGAACGGGCTGGAGGTCACGGCAAGTGACCGGGGCAGTCTCTGGATGAACGGGCTGATGGTCACGGCAAGTGACCGGGGCAGTCTCTGAATGAACGGGCAGATGGTCACGGCAAGTGACCGGGGCAGTCTCTGGATAAAGGGTTGGTACGACCTGTGGCGGCTGATGATAGATGTGAGCTCCCAGGTGAGCAGGCGAGAGTCTCTGGAAGAACGGGTGGTCACAGCATGTGACGGCGGAGCCTCCAGGAAGACCAACAGACAGGCGGCAGATGAGCGCTCCCAGGTGAGCGGGCAGAAGTCTCTGGACAGGCGGGTGGTCACAGCACGTGACGGCAGAGCCTCCAGGTAGGCTAGCAGACAGGCAGCAGATGAGCGCTCCCAGGTGAGCGAGCAGGAGTCACTGGACAGGCAGGTGGTCACAGCACGTGACGGCGGAGCCTCCAGGTAGACTAGCAGGCAGGTAGCAGGTGTGTGCTCCCAGGTGAGCGGGCAAGCTGGTCCATAGACAGACTGACAGGAGTTGGAAGGCAGACCGTCGGACCTCGGGCAAGCAGGCAGGTGGCTGATGTGCGCTCCCAGGTGAGCGGGCAGACTGGTCCTTAGACAGACTGACAGGAGTAGTAAGGCAGACCGTCGGACCTCAGACTAGCAGGCAGGTAGCGGATAATCAGGCAGGAATCTGGCAGGTAACTGGCAGATAACTGGCAGGTAACTGGCAACGGGACCTGAGGGCTGAAGCAGAGTAGTAAACAGTGCAACAACATTGATCGGGCACCTCCATTTTGGAGGAGGTGCCTTATATATGGTGAAGTCCTCTGGCCATTGGCCGGGGACTCCTTAGGACGGCGCGCGTGGCCCCTTTAAGAGGGAGGAAGAGAGCGCGCGCGCGCGCCCTAAGCACAGTGGACGGGAAGGAGCGCGTGCTGCCAGCAGAGCGGGAGGAGGACGCCGGGCACGGAGCAGGGAGGTGAGGGGAACAGCGTCCCTGCCTAGCAGAGGGCAGGGACGCCGGCGCTACATATGTCACATGTCCTTGCACTATAAGACCAAGCCATTTTCCCCGTCGCCACCATTTTCTCACTGCTGCAGCTGCGTGTTAGACGGCACCGCTGTTGCTGTGTGCGCTATACCTTGTTAATTTCAAGCCAATTTTCGCACAAATCTACAGATAGCTTGGGAGTAGGGAATAGTTGTGATTGCAGTCCTTTTAAGGACTAGGTTACAGCATTTCCTACGACTTTTATCAGGCAGGTCTGTGCTCTTAAATAGATAGATTGTGGGAGTAAAGACTAATTGTAATTGGAGTCCTTTTCAGGACTAGGTTACATCAGTTCCTATCAGTTTTTGCCACGCAGGTCTGTGCCAGTGCTGTGCAAGTTTTTTTCACAGCATTTGGCTGAATCTAGCAAAGCTAATCCTTTTTGGCCTATTGCAGAGTGTGTTAGTCAGTGGAGTAGCCTATCTGTGTTGCAAGATATACCACCTGTGTATAGAATACCAATTTTTTTACTGCACCTAGTGAAGTAAAATCTTTTGGGCATAGCATCATTCTATTAGTCCATCTATACTGACCTCCATCAGGTTGCAAATTGAATATAATTTTTTTCTGCATCTAGCTCTGAAAAAATATTGGGCTTCTAGCTGTGTGTGGGACTTGTTGTATTAGTCCATCTATACTGACCTCCATCAGGTTGCAAACTGCATATATTTTTTTCTTCATCTACCTCTGAAAAAATATTGGGCTTCTAGCTGTGTGTGGGACGTGTTCTATTAATCCATCTATACAGACCTCCATCAGGTTGCAAACTGAATATATTTTTTTCTGCATCTACCTCTGAAAAAATATTGGGCTTCTAGCTGTGTGTGGGACTTGTTCTATTAATCCATCTATACAGACCTCCATCAGGTTGCAAACTGAATATATTTTTTTCTGCATCTACCTCTGAAAAAATATTGGGCTTCTAGCTGTGTGTGGGACTTGTTGTATTAGTCCATCTATACTGACCTCCATCAGGTTGCAAACTGAATATATTTTTTTCTGCATTTACCTCTGAAAAAATATTGGGCTTCTAGCTGTGTGTGGGACTTGTTCTATTAATCCATCTATACAGACCTCCATCAGGTTGCAAACTGAATATATTTTTTTCTCCATCTACCTCTGAAAAAATATTGGGCTTCTAACTGTGTGTGGGACTTGTTGTATTAGTCCATCTATACTGACCTCCATCAGGTTGCAAACTGAATATATTTTTTTCTGCATCTACCTCTGAAAAAATATTGGGCTTCTAGCTGTGTGTGGGACTTGTTCTATTAATCCATCTATACAGACCTCCATCAGGTTGCAAACTGAATATATTTTTTTCTGCATCTACCTCTGAAAAAATATTGGGCTTCTAGCTGTGTGTGGGACTTGTTTTATTAGTCCATCTATACTGACCTCCATTAGGTTGCAAACTGAATATATTTTTTTCTGCATCTACCTCTGAAAAAATATTGGGCTTCTAGCTGTGTGTGGGACTTGTTCTATTAATCCATCTATACAGACCTCCATCAGGTTGCAAACTGAATATATTTTTTTCTGCATCTACCTCTGAAAAAATATTTGGCCTTCTAGCAGTGTGTGGGACTTGTTGTATTAGTCCATCTATACTGACCTCCATCAGGTTGCAAACTGAATATATTTTTTTCTGCATCTAGCTCTGAAAAAATATTTGGCCTTCTAGCAGTGTGTGGGACTTTCTCTATTAGTCCATCTATACTGACCTCCATCAGGTTGCAAATTAAAAATAATTTTTATCTGCATCTACCTCTGAAAAAATATTTGGCCTTCTAGCAGTGTGTGGGACTTTCTCTATTAGTCCATCTATACTGACCTCCATCAGGTTGCAAATTGAATATAATTTTTTTCTGCATCTAACCCAGCCAATAGTTTTGGCCTAATACCACAGTTTGGCCACTCAGCTCTGCTCGGTTCCCATCCATTGTTTTTTTGTGCAAACAACTCCAGAGTTGTTAATTAGTTAACCACCAAAATGAGTGGAAAAAGGCCTGCTGCTGGTGGAAAGGGGAATAGGCGTGTTGGGAAGGGGAAAAAAGGTTGTGTCCTTGGGGTAGGTGTTAAAGCAACAGTAACATCTGCAGAAGAAAGACCATCTTCCAGCCAAACTAAAATGTCTACTTCTTTTAGCGGACAATGTGATAAGATCCCTTTCTTATGGCCACACCAATCGCTACAAATTCCAGATGAGGCACAAAAACAGCAGGTGCAACAACGGATATCAAGTGCTCCTTTAAGTGGGCTCTCCTCCACATCAACTTCAGCATCACAAATACTCCAGTCCTCAAAGGTGTCACCCCAATCGCACTTGCTTCCTCACAGCTCCCAAATCTCCAGCTGCCCGTCTGAGTATGAGGTAGAACAGATGGTTGAGTCTGCAGAGCTGTTTACTCATGCTATAGCCTGGGAATCAGAGGTCGACTCCAGCGCTTCTGTGAATCCAGACGAGGAAATGATCTGCACTGATGCCCAGAATCTTTATGAGTCGGATCCAGGACCAGACGCAGAAGGTTCTGACCATAATGTAGACCCTCATTCCCAAACTGTAACTCCTGTTGGTGGAGACAATGAGGAAGACGATGATAAGACTCAAATACCTGATTGGAGCGACAACTTTAGTTTTTTGTCAGGGCAGAAACAGGTTGGCTCTGAGGACGACTGGTGTGATAACGCACAGGGTGATGATGATGAGGTTGGAGATCCCACTTACTGTCAACCCACAGTCAGCCAAGAGATGAGGTCAGCAGAGGAGGTGGAGGAAGATGCTAGTGACGACGAGGTCAGGTTGCGCCTTCCTGGACAGAGACGTAGTACTGGAAGCACGTCAACAACTGCATCCTCAAACACAACTCTGCCTCTCACCACAAGTCGTGGTGGCTCTTCAGGTCGCATGGGTGCTAAGCCTTGCATAGCCTGGGCATTTTTTCAGATCGATAAAGATGACCCAACTCGTGTTATCTGTAACATTTGTCAGCAAAAGCTAAGTAGAGGCCAAAAAATACATAGTTTGAGTACTTCATGCATGAACCGGCACATGGACATGAAGCATAAGTTGCGGTGGGAAGCTCAGTGTGCTACAATGCGGCCTAGCCGGCCGGGCCAACCACCGTCTGCCATATCTTGTGCATCCGCGGCCTCTTCATCCTCTGTGACTGGGGGGACAGCAGTCACACTGTTTTGGGGCGCAGACCTGCCACCTCTTTACCCGCAACAGCCAGCGTGATTGGCAGGTCATCATTTTCTTTGAAGGTGGTAACACCAGCTGGTGTTGAGCTCTGTCCGACATCGATAGCACCACCTTTGGATCAAGGCAACCTAACATGTCCGCCTGCATCTTCCTCACAGACCGGCAGTTTGCCGGGGACACCCTTATCAACCCCGTCTAAGCACAATAGCCAGCCCTCAGTCCCTCAGATGTGGACAAGTAAAAGACCATTTCCTCCTAGCCATGAGAAAGCTAAGAGGTTGAATTTCACCATCTGCAAGTTCTTGGCTACAGAAATGCTGCCTTTCCGCCTGGTGGACACAGAGGATTTTCGAGACCTTATGTCCGTCGCAGTGCCCCAGTACCAGATGCCCAGTCGGCACTACTTCTCAAAGAAAGGTGTGCCTGCGCTCCACCAGCATGTCGCACACAACATCACCGCTTCTTTGAGAAACTCTGTGTGTGACAGGGTGCATTTCACCACAGACACTTGGACGAGTAGGCATGGACAGGGGCGTTACATGTCGCTGACTGGGCACTGGGTAACTATGGTGACAGCAGGACAAGGGGCTGCTGTCCAAGTCTTGCCGTCCCCATGAGTTGTGCGTCAATCCTCTTTATGTCAAAGTTCCTCCACTGCTTCTGCCTCCTCAACCTCCTCTCGGTCTTCCACCTGCACCCAAAGCCTGTTTGGTCATGCCACAAGCTTTCTAACTGCGCAGAAGGGATCCTGCACACCTCCTTACTATGCTGGCAGTAGGGCTCAACGTCATCAGGCGGTTTTTACATTGAAATGTCTGGGAAATGTGAGTCACACAGCTGAGGAGTTGTGGTCAGCTCTGGAGAACCAATTTCATGAATGGTTGTCTCCACTGGACCTGAAACCAGGGAAGGCCGTGTGCGACAATGCTGCAAACCTGGGTGCGGCCCTTCACCGGGGCAATGTCACACACGTGCCTTGTATGGCTCACGTGTTGAACCTGGTTGTCCAGCAATTTTTAGCCCACTATCCCAGACTAGATGGCCTTCTGCAGAGGGCACGGTCGCTGTGTGCTCACTTTCGCCGTTCGCATCCCGCAGCTCAGCGACTTACATCTCTACAGAAGTCGTTGGGCCTGCCACTTCACCGGCTAAAATGCGATGTGCCTACCCGGTGGAATTCAACTCTGCACATGTTGCAGCGACTGTGGCAGCACCGACAAGCCCTGGTCCAATACGTTCTGATGTATAGCCTGGGCCAACGAGATCCAGAGGTGGGGCAAATCACGCTGGAGGAGTGGTCTCAGATCAGGGACCTATGCACCCTTCTGCACAGTTTTGAAATGGCGACGAAGATGTTTAGTGCTGACGATGCCATTATCAGCATGACTATTCCGGTGATTTACATGCTGGAGCACATGTTAAACAGAATTCGGAGTCAGGTGGTGGCACAAGAGGAGGTGGAGGAAGTAGAGGAGGAGGAGTTGTATGCGGAAGGGCTAACATCTGCAAGGTCCAGACGGTCGGCAGCACCAAGGCGGCAGGCATGTGAGGGTGGGGGAGATGGTTTTACCAGGGCGCATGGTAGCAGCCAAACTAGTGAGGAAGGTGCAGGAGCCCAGGAAGAAGTGGAGGACGAACTGATGGAAGACTCATCAGATGAGGGAGACCTTGATCACATTTCTGTTGTGCGAGGTTGGGGGGAGAGGACAGAGGAAGGAAGCATGATTGTTACCTCGCCACCAACACAACAGGGACTTGGTGCTCCTGGATGCGCAACACACATGAGTGCCTTCTTGCTGCACTACCTGCAACATGACCCTCGAATTGTGAGAATTAGAAATAATCCTGACTACTGGGTTGCCACACTGTTAGATCCCCGGTACAAAAGTAAATTTGCAGAAATTATTCCTGCCATAGAAAGGGATGCACGCATGCAGGAGTATCAGCAGAGACTGTTGCAGAATCTTACATGTGCTTTTCCACAAAATACCAGTGGTGCACGTAGTGAATCTCACAGTTCCAACTTGCCAACCGTGGGACCGTCAAGTGTTCAGCACTCAAACCGTAACAGAACCACAGTATCTGCTGGTAACATCAATTTTGCGGAATCATTTCACCACTTTTTTAGCCCATCCTTTGCAAGGCCACAGGAGACAAGAAGTCTGACACATAGTCAACGCCTAGAGACGATGGTACAGGAGTATCTCGAAGTAAACATTGAAGCCACGACTGTGTCACTGGACCCTTGCTCTTTTTGGGCTTCCAATCTGGATAAATGGCCGGAGCTAGCCACTTACGCCTTGGAGATCTTGTCATGCCCCGCAGCCAGCGTTCTGTCTGAACGTGTGTTCAGCGCTGCTGGTGGTGTGCTGACAGATAAGCGCACGCGGCTCTCCACTGATAATGTAGACAGACTCACGTTCATAAAGATGAACAAATCATGGATCCGAAACGACTTTTCTACCCCTGTGTCATCCTGGGGAGAGTAAAAGCTTGATGATTGGTTAAAATCACCCTACCAACCGTTTTAAGCTTTCAAATTACTAATCATGTTTATCTGTATCTTGGCTGGAAAATAATTTGGGCTTTGTAGCAGTGTGCAGCACTGATTCTATTAGGCCATCTATAATAAGCTCCACCAGATTTAAAATTACTAATCATGTTTATCTGTATCTTGACTGGAAAATAATTTGGGCTTTGTAGCAGTGTGCAGCACTGATCCTATTAGGCCATCTATACTAAAGCTTCACCAGATTTAAAATTAATAATAATTTTTAGCTGCATCTAGCCCGGAAAATAATTTTGGGGCTCCGAGATGCGCAAGACACATAAGTGCCTTCTTGCTGCACTACCTGCAGCATGACCCTCATATTGTCAGAATTCGAAGTAATCATGACTACTGGGTTGCCACACTCTTAGATCCCCCAAACTTTTCGATCAACCTTTTCATTTTAATAAAGACCAAAAAAATGGTCATTTTTGAAATTATAAGCATTAGCAGGTTGTTAGAAACTGAAATCAAACAGTTTTCAACTCAAAACTTTATTCTAGGTGATGTTACATTTTCACATAGGACCCCTTGTTCGAAAGGAGCTTCTGAACTCTCTCGTCCATTGAATTTGTCAGGTTTTGGATGGTTTCTGCTTCAATTGTTTTGCATGAGGACAGAATACCCTCCCAGAGCTGTTGCTTAGATGTGAACTGCCTCCCGCCATCATAGACACTCCTTTTAATGATGCTCCAAAGGTTCTGAATGGGGTAGAGGTCAGGGGAGCATGGGGGTCACACCATAAGTTTGTCCCCTTTTATGCCCATATCAGCCAGAGATGCAGATGTTTTATGTGCAGCATGAGATGGTGCATTATCATGCAGAAAAATGATCTTGCTGTGAAATACACGGTTCTTCTTCTTGAACCATGGCAGGAAGTGCTGTTTGAGAAAATCCACATACATTATGGAGTTCATCTTTAGCGCCTTCAGGGATCCTAAAGGGGCCGACAATCTCTCTCCCCATGATTCCAGCCCAAAACATTACTCCACCTCCTCCTTGTTGGCGCTGTAGCCGTGTTTGCGTGGGGTGTCCATCAACCAGCCATCCTCCACTCCATCCATCTGGACCATCGAGCGCTGCACGGCACTCATCCGTGAACAAAACAGTTTTGAAATCAGTCTTCATGTAATGTTTGGCCCACTGGAGCCGTTTCTGCTTGTGTGAAGTGGATAGAGGAGGTCGACAGGATGGCGTATGCACAGCTGCAAACCTCTGAAGGACCCTGCATCTTGTTGTTCGGGGGACGTTGGAGGCACAAGCAGCTTCAAAAACTTGTCTGCTGCTATGACAAGGCTTTTTTGCCGCTGCTCTTTCAACCTGATGTAATTGCCTGTAGGAAAGAGTCCTGAATTTGCCCTTATCAGCACGCACACGTGTGTACTGTGAATCAGCTACATACTTCTTGATTGCCAAGACACTTCATCCTGATCATCGCACAATGTTGATTGTAGTCATGCCTTGACCTAAACACTCCACAATTTGTTGCTTCTCAGCAGCCGACACATCCTTTTTCTTTCCCATTTTGGCAGAAAATGTAGGCTGCTTAATAATGTGAGACAGCCTTCTTAAGTAGTCTTGCCTTTCATTGGACACACCTGCCAAACTAATTAGCACAGGTGTCTGCAATTGCTTACAGTGATATAAAGAGCCCTGACACACATCACCATCAATGAGTTTAACTGACAAACAAACAAATTCTTCCCTTATCACTCCTAAACACTTTTTGCATAATAATTTGGAACACAGTGTACATGTGCTTTTCCACAAAACACCAGTGGTTCACGTAGTGAATCTTACAGTTTTAACTTGCCAACCGTGGTCTGTATGGAGTTGTTCAATAAAGGGCCCAAAATTAAGATAACATAGATGGGAGAGGTCTCTATGAATAGGAATTCCTAAGTATTTGATACCCTGTGAGGGCCAGGCAAAGGGAAAGTTGGACTGGATGGAATCCTATATGGATTTGGGGAGGGAGACATCGAGGGCCTCAGACTTCGCTGCATTGAATTTAAAATTTGACCATGTAACAAAGTGATCTATTTCAGCCATAACAGCATGGATGGATATATGTGATTGAGTGATATATACTAGGACATCATCAGCAAATAGAGAGCACTTGTACTCGGTGCCTCCCACCTCAATCCACCTAATATTGGGGTTATGGCGAATTGATGAGAGCAGGTGCTCCGTCACTAGGATGTATAAGAGAGGGGACAGAGAACATCCCTGCCTTGTCCCATTGGTGATTGTGAAAGGTGATGAAAATGTTCTGACGCGGCCCCCTGGGCCTTGGGACACCCGGAGCCGGACCCTTTTTGGTGGATGCTGGTGGTTGTAGTCTCCGTGGTGGCAACCCGGTTCCGTGGCTCAGGGCGGTCAAACCAGTGGCGGAACTATTTATGTGGTTTTGATGTTTAAATGTCCGACTACGCCACCCATGGATTGCGGTCAGAGTGAACCGCCGCTCCAGGGCAGACCGCTGAGGCTGGTGTTGTGGGTGCAGCAGAGCGTAGCATAACTCCCCACGGGAGGAGTATAGCCTCAGGGCAGTGTATGCGGAGGATGGGGGTGATGGTGCAGGGCAGCAGCAGTAATGACACGGAGTCAGTGATGCAGTCCAGGGCCTTTACTCACAGTTCTTATTATCCAGACCACGTCTGCAGGTAACGGCTGCCCACGTCGTACTGTGCTCACCAGGTGAGGGGCTCAGACAACTCCCAGATAACTTTGGAGTGCTTCACAGGACCCCCTTTGTGTGTCCTTTGTCTGGCCTTTCTTACCAACCCTTCTGTCTGGCTGCCTCGGGCCTCCTCTTGGTAAACTTGGCGCCAGTTTCCCTGACCCTATGTGGTGCCTTCCTAGCCGGTGTAGCGAGGGGCTGCGCCACATAAAATGTTACAGCCTCCTGTTTCTAGCTGAGGGTCGTTTCCTGCCTCCACTAGTTTCGGGGACCGGTCTCCCCCTTTGGCCTGACCCCTCCACGCAGGTGGATTCGGGCGTGCGGTGGCGACTCGCCCGTCCGCACCCCTGAGATCCCTTCGTTCCTCGTTCCTGGAGCCTTCTCCACTCCTCTTCCTTCCTTCTCCCTCTTCCAGGCCTGGGCCTCTGTTACTAGGCCCACCTCCGGAGCAGAGCTCATGCAGAGCCCCTGCTCCCTGCCACTTCTGCTCAGACTTCTCTGCACTGAACTAAGATGGTGCCCACCTTTTATACTCCCTTCTCAATGCACCCAGGAACTGCTTCCTCCCTGCTCCTGCACTACAGGGTTCCCCTTCCTCAGTGTTCCCTCCCCCCACTCCAGCCAGGGACAGGGACTGTCGTGCCCATCTCAGGGGCATATTGGTCGCCCTGCCCCACGGCAATGTGGTGTAATGCATGCAGGTGTCTGGTCCTGATCCACACTACATCCTTACCTGAGAGTGAGATATCACACCTCTGGGTGAGGTGCAATACCTCTGTAGCAACCGAGCCCTCAGGGTGCTACAGTTCCATTTATCTTCAGCCTAGGTGACGTATTGCGGTACAGGGCCGTGATTTTGGCTATAAAAGGGTCCCCTAGACCCCTACCCCAAGCTTTTTAAGAGAATCATATATGGCGTGCCAGGAGACTCTATGGAATGCTTTCTCAGCATCCAATGAGAGTATCTAATTACAAATTTTTAACTGCATCTAGCCCAGGAAATACTTTGTGCCTAGTAGCAGGGTCTGCTAGTCAGCGGATTATCCCGGCTGTTAAGCAAGCTACACCACCTGTAGTTTGGACATTTCATTTTTTCAAAGGAAATGCTTCGGGACCACGGGATACTCAGTGAAGAGCATCAGGAGGCACCCCAAGGCATAGGGGCTCGGACTGGCAGTAGGATGCCTTGCGGTGAACAGCCGAGCTCGATCCTTATAAAAGCTTTTTAACTGCAGCAGCTTTAGTGGACGCTACTGGAGCTGGAATTACGCGGCTGCTGGCATGAGACTTGCCCTCCAATAGATCCTTGTAAATGGATTTAAAGTGTATTTATTCAAATTAGACAGACAATTTAAATTAAAAAGCTTAGAGCTGCCTCCACCACAGGGGGGCTCGCTCGACCCACCAGCGGACAGGCACCAGTATTGGGAGAGGGGGGCTGGCCGTCAGGGTTCACCGCGGCTCTGGCACAAACCCGGCGACACGGAGGTGGCACGGGCAGGAGTGGACTGAACGTGTCGGCTTCTCACTTTTTGGATTTTAGAAGGGCATGACATGCCTATATCTGTGTCTCCCCCTCCTTTTACTCCTCCACCTCTTTTCTTTTCGCATGACTATATGTACTTGTCACTTTTCCATGTGTTAGTTGTGTCTTCTGAGCAGTTTGTCAGCTTTTGGACACCTTTGAAGGTGTTTTCTATGTGTTTCTATGTGTTTTTGTTTGCCTGCCATTGGTTTTAACGGTGTTCGAAGGTGTTCGACGAACAGTTCGACGTACAGTTCGGCGAACACACGGGTGTTCGACGAACCGAACCGAACTCGAACACTACGGGGGTGGCTCAACACTATTAATGAGTGCGTCACCCATAGTGGTAATGCCCATGCAGTCACTGAAAGGTCTGCCAAAAAATTGGACGCACTTCAATACCCCTTGGAAGAAACGTAGAGGAGGTCCTCTTTTAAAAAAATTGTTCCCATTGGTAAGGAGTGGTTCTCCTATACTGTTAATGCCCAAGTGCATGGGCTGAAAAACATTTACCCCTGGGGGTATACATGAACATACTGTATAACATACGGAATATTAGATGTAGGCCTCTTAAAAAAATTTCCTATGGGCATCATAAACACCCTTAAAAAAATTATGTGGGTTTTGCATCACAGTCACCATGGTGATATGGTGGTGGAAGATGAGGAGGGGGAGAAGGAGGAAAACAGAAAATAGACAAAATCAGAAAGCATTTACCCATGTCTGGGTGTGAAGAGGTGCATGGGAACAGACGCCCCCCCCAAAATAACCACTGGATTTCACTTAATGTTCCGCTGCTATCATCCAGTGGAAGTCTGACTCAATCCAGCCCTTGGTCATTTTTATAAGAGTCAGCCTGTCAGCATTTCCAATTGACAGGCGGATGCGCCTATCAGTTATAATACCCCTGGCGGCACTAAAAACACGCTCTGACAAAACGCTAGCAGAAGGGCTGGCCAGGACATCCAAGGTGTAGAGAGCCAGTTCATGCCACATATCAAGCTTGGATACCCAATACCTTCAACATCTTCCAAAACTTTTCCCTCCATGTCAGAGTACCCCGTGCATCAGGGCCTGTGCACTGGGAGGGTCCGAGAAAACTGTCCCACAACTTTGACAGTGTTTCTCTGCCTCTGCTGCATCATATTTGTGTTTCCTTCACCTGTACTCCTTGGTTGTCTAAGGAACTGTGACCTCTGCCACAAGCGTTTTCAGATGGGATTTTTTTTAAGAATTCCTCAACAAGGGCCTTCTGGTACTGCACCATTTTATTAGACCTCTCCGCCATGGGAAGGAAAAATAGAAAGTTCTCTCTGTAGCGTGGGTCTAGAAGTGTGACCAACCAGTAACGCGAGAGTCATGGGAAAGGCAGCGGAATATAAAGTCAGCCATGTGTGCCCAACAGCCAAGAATTCCCTGTCTGGAACAAGAGGACTACTGTCCATGCTCTCCTCCTCACCCTCCTCCTGGTCCTCCTCCTCATTCTCCCTCTCTTCAGGCCATCCACCCTGAACAAACGGTATGTCTGTTGTGTGGGTAGTGCCATCTATAGTGCAGGAAAAGATCTCCTGTTCCTCCTCCTCTTCCTCCTCCTCCTCATTATCACCCAATCTGGGTTGAGATGAGATGAGGCTGGGCTGTGTGGCATCATCCTGCATAATTCCTTGCTCCATCTCAACTAGTTCCGCCTGCAATGCCTCCTCTTTAATTGTGAGCAGTGAGCGTTTCAGTAGACAGAGAAGCGGGATGGTGATGTTATTTTTGGCGCCGCTCACCATCTTGGTGGAGTATTCAAATTTTTGGAGGACGGCGCAAATGTCAGACAACCATGCCCACTCATCAGCTCTTATGTGCGGAGGCTGACCTCAATTCCAATGGGCGTGTTGAAGCTAGTACTCAACAACTGCCCTCTGCTGCTTACAAATCCTTCCCAACATATGCAAAGTTGAGAAGTTGACATCGCACACCAGTCGATGAGCTGGAACTGCAAACACTGCTGAAGCACGGCGAGGGCGGCGGAAGCTGTAGGTGACTTTTTCTAAAATCGGCATACATGTGGCATACTTTCACAAGCAGCTCAGGTAGATCTGGGTAGGTTTTGAGAAACTTCTGAACCAATCGGTTGAGCTCATGGGCTAGGCATGGTATGTGTGCGAGGTTGCCAAGCTTCACAGCCGCCACCAGGTTCCAGCCATAGTCACACATGACAATGCCTGGTTTTAGGTTCAGCGGTGACAGCCACAGATCTGCCTGCTCTGCTACAGCTGTCAACAACTCTGCAGTGGTGTGCGGTTTGTCTCCTAAGCATATTAGCTTCAGCACATCCTGTTGCCGCCTGGACAAGGCAGTGCTGCTGTGCTTTCAGGTTCCCACTGATGTGGTCATTTCGGAGATGGAGGCTGAGGAGGAGGAGGTGCAGGAGCTGTAGAATGTAGGGGCAACCCTGATTGACCCAGGGCCTGCAATCCTCGGCGTCGGGAGGATGTGTTCCATTCCAGGGTCCGACTGGGTGCCGGCTTCCACTATATTAACCCAGTGGGCCATCAGCGAGATGTACATAGTTACATAGTTACATAGTTTATAAGGCCGAAAAAAGACAAGCGTCCATCCAGTTCAGCCTATTTCTTGTGCACTGCAGCTATTCCGCAGCGTTGATCCAGGGGAACGCAAAAAAAACAAAAAAAAAAAAAAACATGCGGTATAGGCCAATTGACATCATTGAGGAAAAAAATGTACCATCCCTGCCCACAAGCACTTGTCCATGTGTCCGTGGTCAGGTGGACCTTCCCAGTATCTGCGTTGTTGAGGGCACAGGTAATGTTCTGGGACACGTGTTTGTCTAAGGCGGGGACGGCACATCAGGAGAAATAGTGGTGGTTGGTGACTGAGTACCGAGGGATGGCCGACGCCATGAGGTTGCTGAAAGATTTAGTCTCCATGAGCCTAAAAGGCAACATTTCATGTGCAAGCATTCTAGAAATGTGGCAGTTTAGTGCTGTGGCCTGTGGGTGGTTGGCTGCGTATTTGCACTTGCGTTCAAAGGACTGGGTAGGGACAACTGAACGCTGCAAGTGTGCAATGACAGGTGCAGGATGGGAGGCATCTTCACCTGTGCTATTGACAGGAATTTGGCGTGCACGCACAACAGCGTTACAGGCAGTGTTGTCACCCGCAGACACTTTTACTGGCTCATGGCGCTTGGCTAAACTACTCGGGTGCTTTGCTCTCATGTGCCTGAGCATGCTGGTGGTGGTCAGGCTGATAGTTTTGCTGCCCTTGCTGATGCTGGCATGGCAGATGCTGCAAATGACCTTTTTACGGTTAACTGGACAGTCTTTAAAAAAAGAGCCAAACTCTGAAAGAATGAACAGTTGTACTGGCAACTTCCCTCAAGTTGGTGTTCCGGGGAACGGTTGCCCGCCTTGTGTCTGTGGCAACCCCACTGCATGTTCCTGCTTGTTGTGGTGCTACGCCTCCCTTCCCCTCTGTGCTGCTGTCCTCGCTCTGCATGTCACCTTGCCAGGTTGGGTTAGTGATTTCATCGTCCACCATATCATCTTCCACGTATGCACCTTGGGCCTCCTCCTGACTTTCTGGCATTTGAGTCTGATCATCATCATCCACCTCTTGCAACAGTAATTGTACTTTTCCACCATTACCTTCGTGTGACCGTGGCTGCTCAAATATTTGGGCATCTCTACATGCAATCTCCTCTTGCCCCGCTTGAAGTGGGCCGGGCAACAGGCCCAAATCTATATGGGAAAGTGAACAGCTTTTTGGCGTGTCCAAGTGTGAGATCACTTATTTCCGAGCACTCGGCATGGTGTGAGGAAGGAGGATTAGGGTGAGGAATATGTGGTCCATACTTATGGCTACTAAGACTGGACCGTGTGGAAGACAGGGTGGTGGTGGTGGCAAACTGACTGGAAGCATTATCTGCTATCCAATCAATAACCTTTTCACACTGCTCTAGCTTCAATAGTGGTGTTCCACGGCCCCCTACAAAGTGGGACAGGAAGGTAGGGCGACATTATGTGGGTGCTTGTTGTGCTCCCGCAGCAAGCATAATTTCAGCTTGCCCATGGCCGCAGCCTCTGCATGCACCATCACTATCACGTCCACTTCTTCGTCCCTTGCCACACGCCTTGCCCATTTTAAATAGAGGGTAATATTTGGCACGCTGCAAAAAATGTCACGATTATTACGGCAGTAATATCGGATCGCATCTGATGACCACGGTTGTGGACAGTGGCTTTATAGATGTGGTATTGGTCAGCGATCAAGTGTGAATAGGTTGATCAACACACAACTGGCACACTTTAAATGGAGGGTAATATTTGGCACGCTCCAAAAAATGTCACAATTATTACCGCAGTAATATTGGATAACGTCTGATGACCATGGTTTTAAGCAGTGGCCTTTTAGATGTGGTATTGGTCAGTGACCAATTATGAATAGGTTGAATACCCCACAACTGGCAGATTTTAAATGGAGGGTAATATTTGGCACACTACAAAAAATGTCACGATTATTACCCCAGTAATATCGGGTAACTTCTGATGGCCACGGTTTTAGGCAGTGGCCTTTTAGATGTAGCATTGGTCAGAGACCAAGTGTGAATAGGTTGAACAACACACAACTGGCAGTAATATCGGATAACTTCTGATGGCCACGGTTTTAGGCAGTGGCCTTTTAGATGTAGTATTGGTCAGAGACCAAGTGTGAATAGGTTGAACAACACACAACTGGCAGACTTTAAATGGAGGGTAATATTTGGCACGCTCCAAAAAATATCACGATTATTACTGCAGTAATATCGGATCACGTCTGATTATGGACAAGTTTCTCTGCTTCCAATGTGAATAAAATCAACCAAATCTGGTCGTATTCTGCTAACAAGCAAATGAAACAGTTAAAATAGAGTATTATATTGCTTTTTAAGCAAATAATCAGAACTAAGAGCAAAAAATAATTAGCCTGATATCTAGGGCTATGGATAGCTGTAACAGCAGCAGACAGGATGTTCAATGGACCCTATTCTGCTGTATACACTCTCCACAAACTCTGCCTGCCTAACTCCTGCTATCACCACGATTAATAATATGCAGCTGGATTAGTCCTTAGAAGGACTGTTAGTTCAGATGTGTATATATAGCTATAATCAAAAAAATATGTTCGTCCTACCCCAAAACATGGAGTTGCTGACACCACATAATTATAACTTATCATATAGTTTGGTCAAAATCCGATTAAGACACCGAAGAACAAAGCAAACTCAGCAAACACAAAATTTTATTAATGTAAAATTTAAAAAGCACCTCCGCACTGTGAGGGACTATAATGGCTAAAGATCTGGAAATATATGTGCCTATTTAAGATATGCTGTTGTTACAAAATGTGTACAATAGTGCAGACAGAGACTCGTATGTTAAACCATAATGACATGTAGTACAAGTAGAAGTAATCATAAGAGTAAGTAGAAATAACAAACCAAAGAGTCACTGTAAGCAGGCACCAGTGCAATGCGAAGTCCCTCAGTCCCCTACGCACGTTTCATCAATATGTCTGCACTATTGTACATATTTTGTAACAACAGCATATCTTAAATAGGCACATATATTTCCAGATCTTTAGCCATTATAGTCCCTCACAGTGCGGAGGTGCTTTTTAAATAATTGTCATGTGTATGTACATTTTACATTAATAAAATTTTGTGTTTGCTGAGTTTGTTTTGGTCTTCGGTGTCTTAATCGGATTTTGACCAAACTATATGATAAGGTGTATATATAGCTGTGGAATACCTAATACCTCACTAATAAATTGCCAATTCTTTTCCTAGCTCAGCAGCACCTCTCCCTACTCTGCCTATCTGAAGGGTAGACAGTGACGAGCATAGCTTCAACAGGTCTGATATACACCTGATGATACTATGCAGGCAGACAATCACTGTAATGCCACAAACAACATGGCTGCGGTATTACAGTGAGTGGCAGGCAATCCCCACATGTTTATTCGCTGTTAAAACAGAGCCAAACATGCAGTCGGGGACTCGAGCTCCGCCCGAGCATTCCTGAAGTCCTCGCTGAGCGCTGAGCATCTCGAACAGTGAGACACTCGAGCGAATAGTGAGCAGTAGCGATCATGCTCGCATATCACTGCCACTCATCCCTGATCTCTATAACCAACTTTTAGTAGTCCACGGGTTGACCAAGCTTGATCTCAGGGGTGTGCATAACCAAATCCGTATAAGAGAAGGAGATGAGTGAAAGACAGCATTTAACACACCTGAGGGTCACTATGAATATCTTGTGATGCCTTTTGGGCTAAGAAATACATTTTTGGCTGTATTTCAAAATTTTGCTAACATATTCAGAGGTATAACTGGTCAATATGTGGTTGTCTATCTTGATGAAATTTTGGTTTAATTACCTGATATTAAATCACATATTTTACATGTACCTACTGCACTCCAAAGACTCAAAGACAATTTTTTCTTTTGCTAAACTTGAAAAATGTGTGTTCTTGGTTCAAGAAGTAAATTTCCTAGGGTATATCTTGTCCGAGTCTTCTTGCCTTCATCTTGCTCCACCAGTCAGCAGCTACTCTGTAGCCCAACCCCTTGGCCCCTGTGTAAATTCAGATCCCTATTTAAAAGGTGAAGGCCAGGCCAACACCTGGAATCTGGAAAACTGAGTGGCTTGCGCTCCATTAACAGCTGCTAGGCTCCACAGTGCAACCGTGACAATAAGTCAACCATGTAATTTGTGTTTCTGATAACTAGCCTATTTTTGGGCTAGTTTTCTTTTGCAGTCTTACCATACATAAGATTTGCAAACAAATTTATTCTGGGTCTATATGTGGTGAGCTACGGAAGATCACCAGATGTTGCAGAGCGGCCGACTAGGACATGTAGTTCAACCAGCAGCAGATGATAATATTACAGTAGTTGGAGTGGAGTGCTGCTCCCCTAAACACTTCCCATGTGTCCACAACAATTGTCATTAGGGGGAAATTGCACTTATGGAGAAGTGGTCTGATACTCCAGGGGCACTCCTATTAATTTAACGTTTGGGTGCAGGTGTTGAAGGGCCCTTGATGTATGTGCAATAGGAAGCAACCAGACACATGTGTGAATGTAAAATGTTTTTTTACTGAAGGAAAATTCTGTACCAGCAAACCACAGGATACAGTCTCTAGATGTTACTCATTGCATAGGATTCATTTATACCTTTGCATATGAAAGGTGGTTCTTCTTGAGAACTTTAAGCAGGTTTAAAGCCTGTCAGGATGACAAGAGTGCAGTTGTTCATTTCACTTACTTTTTACATAATAATTATCAGAAAACATAGTCCTAGTAATATCTAGCTAAAGGAAGAAAATCCACACACTGTCTCCCTGTGCTGACACACTATGGTGTTATTCATGGTTTTGGGTGCTACTGTTTCTTATTGCAGGGGGTTTGTGGTGTGAAAGTCACATACAGCGTCAGACTGGCCTGCCGGGACACCAACCGGGATATCCCCCAGTGGGCCCGGGGTCCTCGGTGGGCCCCCGTGATGGATATAGCAGGGGTCCGCTGTTAACCGTGATCTTCCTGACCACAGGCCTATCAGAGACTGCCACAAGCTCAGCGCGCGGTGCATACCTTCCTCTTGACATCTGCTATGTCTGCTATGCACTGCGCACAGATGTCACATAGCAGTGACGTTCAAAGGCTTTCGGTAAATCAAAGCCGTGCGTATCAGTATAATACATGGGGGCCCATGATGGGGGGAATGATGAATAGGGGCCCATGATGGGGAAGGAGAGGATGATACATAGGGGCAAATGATTGGGGGGAGGATGATATATAGGGGCCCATGATGGGGGGGATGATACATAGGGGTCCATGATGGGGGGGAGAGGATGATACATAGGGTCCCATGATGTGAGGGAGAGGACGATACATAGGGGCCTATGATGGGGCGGAGATGATGATACATAGGGGCCCATGATTGAGAGGGAGAGGGTGATACATAGGGGCCCATGATAGGGAGGGAGAGGATGACACATAGGGGTCCATGATGGGAGGAGAGGATGATACATAGGAGCCCATGATTGAGGGGGAGAGGATGATACATAGGGGCCCATGATGGGAGGGAGAGAATGATACATATGGGCCCATGATGGGAGGTAGAGGATGAAACATAGGTGCCCATTATGGGGGGGATGATACATAGGGGACCATGATGGGGGGGATAGGATGATACATATGGGCCCATGGTGAAGGGGGGGTGATACATACAGGCCCATGATGGGTGGATGATACATACAGGCCCAGGATGGGTGCATGAGGGATACATACAGGCCCAGGATGGGTGCATGGGGGATAGATACAAGCCCAGAATGGGTGCATGGGGGATACATACAGGCCCAGGATGGGTGGATGATACATACAGGCCCAGGATGGGTGCATGGGGATACATACAGGCCCAGGAAGGGTGCATGGGGGATACATACAGGCCAAGGATGGGTGCGTGAGGGATACATACAGGCCCAGGGTGTGTGCATGGGGGACATATACAGGCCCAGAATGGGTGCATGGGTGATACATACAGGCCCAGGATAGGAGGATGGGGGATACATACAGGTCCAGGATGGGTGCATGGGGGATACATACAGGCCCTGGATGGGTGCATGGGGAATACCTACAGGCCCAGGATGGGTGCATGGGGGATACAAACAGGCCCAGGATTGGAGATACATACAGGCCCAGGATGGGATGATGGGGGATACATACAGGCCCAGGATTGGTGGGGTGATACATGGGAGCCTAGGATAGGGGATATTATTAAATAAAGGCTGCCAAGATGGCTGACAATTACAGTATGGGTGCCAGAATGTGGTATTATTAGCTTATGGTGGCAAGTGGGGACATAATTACTGTAGGGGACATTATTGCTGTAATATCATTTACTTTTGAGGATACTGTTCTCCATGGGGGAGTAACAAAAGGGAGTTCCTGTTACTGTGCAGGGTGGCACTATGTCACTTTTTTCTTCATCTGGTGTAGTGTAGAGATCAGGGAATAAGTGTGGATTGTGCTCTAGAAGTGATCAGCTACTGATAACTGTGTGTTATTTTCTGGAGCGACGAGTCCTGGATGGAAGAAGTGATAGTGGTCTGTACCGGATAAAGAAGAAAAGCGAAGATAAAGGACTTCAACTAGAGACGTCACTGGTGAGTCAGTGTATTACATGTAAATGCACACTATACACTATATAGTATATACAGAGCTCTTGTGTATAATGTCACTGCTGATCCCTGTATTACCTGTACACTGACACTGTATACAGAGCTCCTGTGTATAATGTCACTGGTGATCCCTGCATTACCTGTACACTGACACTATATGCAGAGCTCTTGTGTATAATATCACTGGTGATCACTGTATTACCTGTACACTAACTATATACAGAGCTCTTGTGTATAATATCACTGGTGATCACTGTATTACCTGTGCACTGACACTATATACAGTGCTCCTGTGGATAATGTCACCGGGGATCCCTATATTACCTGTACACTTATACTATACACTATATAGTATATAGAGCGCTCCTGTATATAATGTCACTGGTGATCACTGTATTACCTGTACACTGACACTATATACAGGGCTCCAGTGTATAATATCACTGGTGATCACTGTATTACCTGTGCACTAATACTACATATAGAGCTCCTTTGTATAATGTCACAAGTGGTAATATTTGTGTTATTAGTATTGTGTTTTTTATTCATGATCCTTATTGTAATATTATTCGGTGACTATGTAATGGTAAGGTCACTGAGTGTGATGGTGATATGTGATCTGGTCATGGTGTGGCAGTATTTGTCCCTTGTATGTGGTATTATTTGGTTACTATGTGGTGGTAATATGTGATCTGGTCATGGTGTGGCAGTATTTGTCCCTTGTATGTGGTATTATTTGGTTACTATGTGGTGGTAATATGTGATCTGGTCATGGTGTGGTGGTATTTGTCCCTTCTATGTGGTATTATTCGGTTACTATGTGGTGGTGATATGTGATCTGGCCATTGTGTGATGATATTTGTCCCTTGTATGTGGTGTTATTTGGTCACTATGTGGTGGTAATCTGTGGTATAATCATGGTGTGACAGTATTTATCCCCTTGTTTGTGGTAATATTGGTCTTGATATAGTGGATTGTGTTGTGTATGGAGGTCACTTGTTCTCTCTGATATCAATAAGGGGAAGATTCTTTATTTCCAATAGAGATTAATTACTTTGACGTTTAACCCTTCCCTGTCCTGTGTCTAATACACAGTAGCAAATATGCACTTAGAGAGGTTCTCAGATGAAAACAAGTAATCGTCTATCCTGAGGTCACATTCACACGTTCCGCATTTGGTCAGTATTTTACTTCAGTATTTGTAAGCCAAAACCAGGAGTGGGTGAAAAATGCAGAAGTGGTGACGTGTTTCTATTTTACTTTACCTCTGATTGTTCCACTCCTGATTTTGGCCTACAAATAAGTGATGTAAAATACTGAACGAGTGAACGTGACCTAAGGATAAGTTATTGATTGGTGGGGGTCTGACTGCTGGGACCCGTGCGATCGGCAGACTGTGTAACTTTTATCCCCATTAGACTGGAGCTCATGTGCGACTTGACCATTGGTTCATTCATTCACTCAGTGGCTGCGAGTGATGCTCTTGTTTTTTCTGGAAGCCTCAATGAGGATGAATGAAGCAGCAGTCAGACGTCCCACCTGCCGCTGCATTTTAAAATGGGGATATACTAGTCACCCATTCTTCTTTTCGGTGCTGTTTCCAATGGTCGGATTCCATCGATCAATAAGTTATCACCTACCTAACCTGTGAATCAATGATAACTTGTTTTCATCAAAGAACCCCTGTAATGTAAACTACCATAATTTTACATCCCAGTTATAGTGGTGCACAGTAGATGTGCAGGAGCCTCCTGTGTTTTACAGTCAACGCTCCACTATAACTGGCATAATGGCTAACAGGTATTTTCATATAGCTGTAGGGTGGGCCCCTAGGGTCAATTCCCCCTGTGGGCCCCAGACACCCCAGTCCAACTCTGGTCACATAGCACTGGTTCCTTTTAGTGGTTCATAAAGTAAGTTAATGCAAGAAAGCCCTTGTTCAGCCTTACCTCTCCCGACTAAATTAAGCTTTATGACTTTGTGAAGATAACTATTTGGAGAATCATGTCCCTTCAGCATGGACTGGAAATAGATTCTGGGAGTACTGGTTCTTAAATTCCTCTTTCTGTACTAGACTGGACTGATCTGGTTTATAACAGCGCCCAAGAAGTATGTCAGCACTGAGCTGGGGGGGCTCCTCCCAGCTGTTATTAAGGTAGCTTATTTAAGCAGGTGACCAGACTAAACAGGAGGCAGAAATAACCACTGAAACTATTAATTTCTCTGATATAGTGGGAATTGTGGTAACTATAGCAATGGCAATTAATGCTAAACAGGATAATTACAGCATGAAATATACAATAACAAATATGCAAAGAATCCTCAGGTTCACTCTAACTCCTATAACAGTCTCTTGTTATACATTCTTATAACTTCCGACAAAGGGGATGATACTGGTACTAGAGAAAGTCACTGTATTAACTCTTCTTCTAACACAGGCCCTAGCCGGGGTCTCCGGTTCTTCCCAGTAGGCCGCAAGTCCTCCTGACAACGTCTAACAAGGCTCTCTGGGTCACCTTTGTTTTGATCAGCCCCCACCCTGTTTGTTGCATTAACCCAGACCAACCCCTGGAAGCAACGGCCCGGCTCACTTGTGTCTCCCATGTCTTCTCACGGATCTTCTGTGCTTGACCGACAATGGGTGTCTCTTTTACCCACTGATATGAGGGCTGGGCCTTGGCTCTTGACAGGAGTAATCTGGACTCCAGGTCTTGACCAGCACAGGTCAGGTTTTAGGGCCTTGACCAGCATTGCCTGGATTCCAGTACTTGCCTGGCGTGGATCGGGTCTTTGGGTCTTGACCGGCGTCATCTTGATTCCGGAACACGCTTGACGCTGCCTGGATTCTGCTACCAGGCCTGCCACAGCCCACTGCCTTGGGCCTTTTGCTGTGACCTGCCACCTCGGCATCAGCATCTTCCTTGATGCACGTCCTGCCCGTTCCTTCACTTAGAACCCAATCTTCATCCGTTTTGGCACACTGGCATTTTATATAGGGGAACTGCCTCATTAAGGTCACTTGATCCAGTGCTCCATTTAAACTCTTCCTCCATAAAACTATCCCTCTTCTGGTTGGTTCCACGGCGTCTCATTTGGACAGTAGAGGGCAGTTTTCTTGCACAAATGCCGCACATTGATGGGGATTCTTGTCTCTTCTGTCGCACCTTCTTACATTTATGATGAGTAGATTGAATACCTAACTTCCAAACACATACATCAACCAGTAGATTACAGCAAAGTGTACAGCACATTACACATTAATCAATCCACAGTGTACACACATTACAATGCATTAAACATTTCCTACTCAAAGTGCCTAAAGGAATTCTGCCACACTGGAAAAGATCTACTTCCACTTGATAAACGCTTCACTCATCATCAGTAGAACGGGTACATAGATACCACATGTATTAATAATATTCTATCTATATATATAATCATCTTATCCCGTCTGTCTGTCTGTCTTTCTGTCTGTCTATCTGTCTGTCTGTCCTGGAAATCCCGCGTCGCTCATTGGTCCGGCAGCGGCCAATCAGCGCCGTGGGATTTCTGAAAAAAGATGGCGGCCGTTAGCGGCTCATCTGCGGGACGGAGCTCAGCGGCGATGCAGCCGGGAGATGACCGGCGCGAGGCGCTCATCTCCCGGCCGGTACCAGCAGAAGGACCTCGATCGCCAGACCCATCTGCGGGACGGAGATGCAGCCAGGAGATGAGCGGCGCGAGGCGCTCATCTCCCGGCCAGTAGCAGCGGAAGGACCGCCGGCGTCGCTGACCTCCATGCGGAAGGGAGGACCGGGGAGAGGCGCTGCGGGTCGGGATACTTCTGCTGCGAGCGCCCGCTCATGTCCCGGGTTCTCGCAGCGGAAGTACCCGCACAGGCAGCGCCGCTCCCCGTTCCTCACCAAGACGATTCGATGATTGGTTGCGGTCTTCGGATCCGACCAATCACTGATCTTACTGCAAAAGTTAAACACCGCTGTGCTGATTGATCACGGACGCTGCCCGCGACCAATCACCGATTTGGGCGCCACATTTAAATATCGGCCGCGACCAATCACCAATCTTGGCTCCACATTTAAACACCGCTGTGCTGATTGGTCGCCGACGCCGGGCGCGACCAATCACCGATTTTGGCGCCACATTTAAATAGCGTCCGGTAACCAATCAGCACAGCGGTGTTTAAATGTGGAGCCAAGATCGGTGATTGGTCGCAGCCGATATTTAAATTTGGCGCCCAAATCGGTGATTGGTCGCGGGCAGCGTCCGCGACCAATCAGCACAGTAGTGTTTAACTATTGCGGCAAGATCACTGATTGGTCGCGGGCCAAGACCGCGACCAATCACCGATTTGTGTGGCACATTTAAATAGCGGCCGCGACCAATTGGATGTCAGCGCTGCTCCCCGGTCCTCCCTTCACACCCTAGGCGCATGGATGTCAGCAGCGCTGCCTGTGCGGATACTTCCGCTGCGAGAACCCGGGACATGAGCGGGCGCTCGCAGCAGAAGTATCCCGACCCGCAGCGCCGCTCCCTGGTCCTCCCTTGACACGCTAGCAGCTGATGTCCCCACAGTATCCGCATGGTGTTACAAAGGTCCGGACATTTGTGTTAAAAATCGCTGATTGGTCGCTGGCGCTGCCCGCGACCAATCACCGATCTTGGCGCCACATTTAAATATCGTCCGCGACCAATCACCGATCTTGGCGCCACATTTAAACACCGCTGTGCTGATTGGTCGCGGACGCTATTTAAATGTTGCGCCCAAATCGGTGATTGGTCGCGGTCTTGGCCCGCAACCAATCACTGATCTTGTCGCAAAAGTTAAACACTACTGTGCTGATTGGTCGCAGACGCTGCCCACGACCAATCACCGATTTGGGCGCCAAATTTAAATATCGGCCGCGACCAATCACCAATCTTGGCTCCACATTTAAACACCGCTGTACTGATTGGTCGCGGACGCTATTTAAATGTGGCGCCAAAATCGGTGATTGGTCGCGGCCGATATTTAAATTTGGCGCCCAAATCGGTGATTGGTCGCGGGCAGCGCCCGCGACCAATCAGCGATTTTTAACACAAATGTCCGGACCTTTGTAGCACCATGCGGATACTGTGGGGACATCAGCGACTAGCGTGTCAAGGGAGGACCGGGGAGAGGCGCTGCGGGTCGGGATACTTCTGCTGCGAGCAGTCGCTCATGTCCCGGGTTCTCGCAGCGGAAGTATCCGCACAGGCAGCGGCGCTCCCTGGTCCTCACCAATACGATTCCGCTCCCCGGTCCTCACCAATACAATTCGCTGATTGGTCGCGCTCTCCGCCCACGACCATTCAGTGATCTTGGCGCTAAAGTTAAACACCGCTCTGCTGATTGGTCGAGGCCGCTGCCCGCGACCAATCACCGATTTGGGCGCCACATTTAAATAGCGTCCGCGACCAATCACCGATCTTGCCGCCAAATTTAAACACTGCTGTGCTGATTGGTCGCGGATGCCAGCCGCGACCAATCAGCGAGATTGGCGCCAAATTTAAAAAACGCTCTGCTGATTGGTCGCGGACGCCAGACGCGACTAATCAGCGAGATTGGCGCCAAATTTAAACAACGCTCTGCTGATTGGTCGCGGATGACAGCCGACCGCGACCAATCAGCGAGATTAGCGCAAAAAGTAAACAACGCTCTGCTGATTGGTAGCGGCCTCCAGCCGACCGCGACAAATCAGCGAAATTGGCGCCTAATTTAAACAGCGCTATGATCTCCCGACGGCATTTGTGAACGGAGGACCGAGGAGCGGCGACGCCGGTCGGAATGCTTCTGCTGCGAGCAGCCGCTCATCTCCCAGCTACTCGCAGCGGAAGTACCCGCACAGGCAGCGCCGCTCCCCGGTCCCCACTAATACGACGCTGATTGGTTGCGGCCGCCGGCCCCGACCAATCATCGATATGGGCGGCAAATTTAAACCCCGCTCTGCTGATTGGTCGGGGTGGCTGGCCCTGACCAATCAGCGATTTTGGTGGCAAATTGAAACACCGCTCTGCTGATTGGTCGCTACCGCTAGCGGCGACCAATCAGCGATTTTGGCGTAAAATTTAAGCAACGCTCTGCTGATTGGTCGCGGACGCCAGACGCGACCAATCAGTGAGATTGACGCCAATTTTAAACAACGCTCTGCTGATTGGTCGCGACTGCCGGGCATGGCAAATCAGCGATTTTGGCGCCAAATGTAAACCCCGCTCTGCTGATTGGTCGCGGTGGCCAGCCGTGACCAATCAGCAATTTTGGTGGCAAATTTAAACAACGCTCTGCTGATTGGTTGCGGTCGCCGGCAGCGACCAATCAGCAGTATTGGCGCCAAATTTAAACCTCGCTCTGCTGATTAGTCGCAACCACCGGCCGTGACCAATCAGCGATATTGGTGCCAAATTTAAACACCGCTTCGCTGATTGGTCGCGGTGTCCGGCCGCGACCAATCAGCGATATTGGCGCCATATTTAAACACCGCTCTGCTCATTGGTCGCAGTTACCGGTCACGAATAACCAACATTATTGGCGACAAATTTAAACACCGCTCTGCTGATTGGTCGCGGCCGTGACCAATCACCATTATTGGCGCCAAATTCAAATACCACTCTGCTGATTGGTCGCGACCGCCGGCCGCAAACAATCAGCATTATTGGTGCCAAATTTAAACCCCGCTCTGCTGATTAGTCGCGACCGCCGGCCGTGACCAATCTGCGATATAGACGCCAAATTTTAACACCGCTTTGCTGATTGGTGGCGGTTGCCGGCCTCGACCAATCAGCGATTTTGGCACAAAATGTAAACACCGGTCTGCTGCTTGCGCCCGGTTGGCCGCATACCTATTCTAGAATACCCGATGCGTTAGAATCGGGCCACCATCTAGCGTATTAATAATATTCTATCTATATACTGTATTGTCTATCTATCTACCTACAATACTTGGTCAAAAGTAGTGGGGCACACCTTTGTCATTGAATTTAGGTTTTTCATTTAGTCAAATTGCCATAAGTTTATGAATATCACCCTCGAACCATGCAGACTGTCTTTACTAACATTTTTGGAATAATGGAATGTTATAAAGATCTCACTGAATTCAAGCATGGTCCTGTATTAGGATCTCACTGCTGTAATAAGTTCATGCAAATTGTTCCCTCTTAAATATTTCACAATCAACTGTGACTGTTATTATTGAAATACAAAGTGTTCATGAACCACAACAATTTGGCCATAAAGTGACAGGTCACATAACGGTAAAGTGAGGGTAGTCAAGTGCTGAAGTACACCTAAGTTGCCAGCGTTATGCTGGCTCAATATTAGTTCCAAACCTCCACTGGCATTAATATCAGAATACAACACGAAGCACAATGCCAACTGTCATGTTGAGTGGTGTAAGGCATCCTGCCACTGGACACTGTAGCAATGGAAATGTGTTATTTGGAATGATGAATCATGTTTCTCTACTCAGCAGTCTGATAAACTAGTGTGGGTCCCTTTTTTCCAGTGTAGGAAAATCTTTATTCATCAGTTTATCAGGACATTTGGAACAATTGTTTGCTTCCAATTTTGTGTGAACAGTTTGGTGCAGACCTTTTAATATTCCAGCAAGATTGTGCTCTAGTACACGGTTCCCCAACTCCAGTCCTCAAGGACCACCAACAGGTCATGTTTTCAGGATTTCCTTAGTATTGCACAAGTGATAATTGCATCACCTGCACAGGCAATAATTCCATCACATGTGCAATACTAAGGAAATCCTGAAAACATGACCTGTTGGTGGCTCTTGAGGACCGGAGTTGGGGAACACTTCTCTAGTACATCAAGCAAGGTCCATACAGGCATAGTTTTGTGGGGATATTTTTTTTTGTGTAGAAGAAATTGACTGGCCCACACACAGCTCTGATCTCACTTCCATCGAACATCTTAGGGATGAACTAGAACGGAGATTGCATGCCAGGTTCCAGGGGTGCGATCCTGTGCGGGATGGGGACCCTCTGAAAACTAATGCCTGCTTCAGTTGGATGTGCATTAAGGATGCACATTCAGCTGAAGTGTATTTCAGTGCAGGGACTCTTAGGCCCATTGGACACTATTTACGCCACTGTCAGGTTCTCTTATGCAACATCAGCGTTTGACCTCACAAATCTTGAAGACAGCCTTCCCAGAAGAGTAGAGGCTGTTTTAGCGGCAGAGGCAGGGCTAAGTCTGTACTTATGTCTAAAAATTTAGAAGGGGATGTCATACAAGAACCTATAGGTGTAATATGCAGGTGTCTCAATACTTTTATCCATATAGTGTGTCTGAAAAATACCATAAGGCCAGGCTAATACCTTTCCATTTTAAAACTTAAAAATGTACTTGCTAAACTGAATTCATTTTATAAAGATAGGCAACTATATCAAAATGTGTTGACATTTATATATAACTTTCTGCTAAGAGTGTTCATATTATAGCCCAGAGATCATCATAGCCAGTTCACATTGTGCAAGAGCATATGCTTCTCATATATGCAGGTGTTCATTTTATAACATTCTCCCTATCATTAATCTCTATTAAGCAGCTAACCAAAGAATCCAGCAAGTGTTAAAGTTTTGAAAGACTTTGCTATAACAAAGAAAAAGCTAAGTTTATTCAAAGAATTTGCCAAAATGTCTGGACAGAAGTTTTAAAATGGATTATATTTAACACACAAAGACCAAGCTTGTTCTTAGATGTACCCGCCCAGAAATATGTGCATAAACTGGCATTCACTTTGCATGTGTGATGTGATCGGGCTTTAAATTTCACACAAATATTTTTTTTTCTTTATTCTTTATGGTCTTAAATGTAACTAATAAAAATTACTATGGTGTTAAGCTATCACAGACCGGTGGTGATGTTTTAATATCAGTTGAGTATATCTTGACCTATTAGCAAAAATTTGTTAAGGACTACAGACACCTAGTAAAATGTTCTCCTTTATTTTACATTAGTCCAGCTGAAATATACAAAATACTACAATAAGGGTAGTTTCACACACACACAAACACTGTTTTTAGGAAGCATGGAGGGCCTGATTCAATGAGATCAGCAATGCACATGCCAGTCTTTACCGCTTCGCAACCCTGGGATTTTCCGTTTTTGCATTTTCGTCTTTGCTCCCCTTGTTCCCAGAGCCATAGCGTTTTTATTTTTTGGTCAATATGGCCATGTGACGGCTTATTTTTTGTGGGACGACTTGTACTTTTGAACGATATTACTGGTTTTATCACATCGTGTACGGGAAAACAGGAAAAAAATTCCAAGTCCGGTGAAATTGCAAAAAAAAGTGCAATACCACAGATGTTTTTTTTTTTTTTTACTATGTTCAATAAATGCTAAAACTGACCTGCCATTATTATTCTCCAGGTCATTACGAGTTCGTAGAAACCAAACATGTACAGGTTCTTTTTTATTTAAGCGGTGAAAAAAAATTACAAAGTTTGCTAAAAAAAAAAAGGCCGCCATTTTCCAAGACCTGTAGCATCTCCATTTTTCAGGATCTGGGGCCGGGTGCAGAATTATTTTTTGTGCGCCGAGCTGAAGTTTTTATTGATACCATTTTGGGGTAGATCCGATGTTTTGATCACCCGTTATTGCATTTTATTGCAATGTTGTGGCGACCAAAAAACGTAATTCTGGCGTTTTGAATTTTTTTCTCGTTACGTAGATTACCAATCAGATTTTTTTTTTTTATATTGATATATCGGGCAATTCTGAATGCTGTGATACTAAATATGTATATGTGGGGGTTTTTTATTTTATTTTGAATGGGGCGAAAGGGGGGTGATTTAAACTTTTATATTTTTTTAATTTTTTTAATATATTTAAAAACATTTTTTTTCACTTTTTGCTTGCTTCTATAGTCTCCATAGGAGACTAGAAGCAGCACTTGTCTGATCGCCTCTGCTACATAGAGGTGATGAGCAGATCACCTCTATGTAGCAGAAATGCTCCTGTGCTATGAGCGTCGACCACTAAGTGGCGCTCATAGTGATCTGCTCATGATAACCAATGGAGTCTGCTACAGACCCAGGGTTGTCATGCCCATGCATCGGTGACCCACGATCACGTGATGGGGTCACCGATGGGCGGGGTAAGTGACTCGCTTCCGGCGCGGCGATGTTAAATGCCGCTGTCAGAGATTGACAGCGGCATTTAACATGCTTGACATGTGCCCACGGCTGTTGCGGGCAGATATCAGCTGTAAGAATCAGCTGACATGTGTCCGGTTCAGTGCTGGCTCACCGCCGGAGCCCTCACAGAACCGGGAGTTACAGCCTGGTGCTTACTAATATGTCCCAGGCTGTAAAGGGGTTTTAATGAAGGGGCATTTTGGAGTTATTCATTACGAGGCATAAACCTCTTAATGAATTACACGCATTTCCTCTGTGGTGTGTGCGTCCTAGCTTCTCATCAAATATGCTACTTCAGTCTCTGGAGTAACATCACTGGAGTAAAAACTGCTATTACTGCATCAATAATACTATTGATGAATTTAACTGGTGACAATTACCACGTCCTGTCCCTCCCCGGCTCCTCACCGGCTCCGTCCATTGTGGAGAGGCTGCCCAAAACAGGCATAAAAAGACCAAAAGTCACACAATTTTTTCTCAACTCCATGTCGCGTAACAAATTTGCAACTTTTCAAAGTTTTTTACATCAATTTTATGGTGTAAATACTTAGATAAATCAGTGTCAAATTAAATTTCTTTGTGATCTTGGCAGCTAGATATTAGCTTGAAGTCAATGTAGAAATATAAAATGCACCACAAACTTTGTGGTTTTCTCATTCCTTTCTTTTTAACCCTTTGTATATCTTGCATAAGTTCTACAAAGGTCCCATTTATTTGAACCCAACCTAATTGGAGAAATGTCTGAAACTAAATTTCAGTGCCAGATTAAACCCTGTAGAGGCCCTATACAGTTGAAATGTTGGAGCTTCTCCATAAAACTATTTTCTAATACATTTTTAAATTTAATAACAATAATTTTACTTCACCAATTACATTTTATTAAACAGAACAAAAATTAAGTTAATCAAGCTTAATTATAACCAATAAAAGGTAATTAACTAACATCTACCTCGGGTGTAGACCTATATATACTTCTTTGTGTTCCTGAAGCTTCCACTAATAAATGTTCTATTATGATCTAGAGATGGCAAGAACTTGTGGCCACTTACCTTTTCACCACTCCCACTTCCCGTCCTGACTAATCACACAGCTGTCACACCCAATTATATAGATCCCTTCCTCTACTACTTGTGAATTCTCAAATATGCCCGGCAACAGCTGGAACATCATTTCACTGCTGGTTGTTTTAATCTTAATATCGGCGCTCCATTGCTCCAACTGGCCTCCAACATCAGTCGGCGGGGCCAGCATGCTGATTGTAAATTTCTTTCAATGTCAAATCAATATTTTTTTCATCCATTACTTGTGACCACCCAAAAATGTGGGTGTATAGGCCAGTCCCTACTATGCCTAATTAGTAATCTGGCACTGCAAAACTTGAAAATCCTCCAAAAACTGCGAAAAGACGGTGCAAAAGGAACCTAAAAAATACAAATGTTAATTTAGTCAAATTTAATCTATCATCTAATATAAAATTCAGAAAATCTGATTTAACAATTATTTACAAGATACTTTGAATTCTTAAAAGACATAAATCAGAAAAAGGCCGGGTCAGATGGCCATATGATTAATCGTCACTTTTTCATCCAAGAAAAAAAATCCGAAGTTTTTTCATACGTTTTGTCATGCAGAAGTCATCTTTTAGAGAAGAGCTAATCTATTCTATGCAAATAAATTTTATGTAGAATTTTAAGAAATTTGCAGGTCCTAGAAAATGTAAACAATTTTCTATTAGATTTGATATATAAACGAAAAATGCCTGTCACCATTTTACACATTACAGAAGCTTGCATCAATCACATTGGTTTCCTGTTAATGCTTTACAGCTATCTCATCACATTGTACACTTCAGCCAATTGTGTGGGATATCTTAACTTGTATAAAGTCTGAAGCAGCTAACACAGCAGATATTTTAGGATGATTTAAAACAGTTATAGGACATCAGAGCTCATAGCACAGCAATAGGTAAAGGAAAAGATAGCCCTAAAGGACTGCAAAAGAAAAAGAAAGAAAGAAAAACACACAATGGTCACAGAAATAACTTGAATCTGACAAAAGTAATAATAAATTAAAAATCTATAAAAATGAACAAATGAAAGTCAGACATTGCTTTTCAACCCTGCTTCCACAGAATTAAAAAAAAAATTAACTCATGAAATAGGCCTGGACAGAAATAATGGTACCACTGAAAATAATGTGACAAAAGGGACATGTTAAATTAGGTTGTGTCCACTAATTAGCATCACAGGTGTCTACAATCTTGTAATCAGTCAGTGGGCCTGGATAAAGGGCTACAGATACTCAACTGTGTTGTTTGGTGACATGGTGTGTACCACACTCAACATGGACCAAAGGAAAGAGTTGTCTTAGGAGATTAGAAAGAAAATTATAGACAAGCATGTTAAAGGTAAAGGTTATAAGACCATCTCCAGGCAGCTTGATGTTCCTGTGACTACAGTTGGACATATTATTCAGAAATTTAACATCCGTGGGACTGTAGCCAACCTCCCTGGACATGGCCGCAAGAGGAAAATTGATGACATATCAAAGAGACGGATAATACGAATGGTAGCAAAAGAGCCCAGGATAACTTCTAAAGAGATTAAAGGTGAATTTCAAGCTCAAGGAACAGCAGTGTCAGATCGCACCATCCATTGTTGTTTGATCCAAAGTGGACTTCATGGGAGACGACTAAGGAGAGCACCATTGTTGAAAAAAAATCATAAAAAAGCCAGACTGGAATTTGCCAAACTACATGTTGACAAGCCACAAAGCTTCTGGGAGAATGTACTATGGACAGATGAGACAAAAATGGAAGTTTTTGGCAAGGCACATCAGCTCTATGTTCACAGACGGAAAAATGAAGCATATCAAGAAAAGAACACTGTCCCTACTGTGAAACATGGAGGAGCACTCTGTTATGTTCTGGAGCTGCTTTTCTGCATCTGGCACAAGATGTCTTGAATCTGTGCAGGGTACAAAGAAATCTCAAGACTATCAAGGGATTCTAGAGAGAAATGTGCTGCCCAGTGTCAGAAAGCTTGGTCTCAGTCGCAGGTCATGGGTCTTGCAACAGGATAATGACCCAAAACACACAGCTAAAAACACCCAAGAATGGCTAAAAGGAAAACATTGGACTATTCTGAAGAGGCCTTCTATAAGCACTGAGCTAAATCCTATTGAGCATCTTTGGAAAGAGCTGAAACATGTCGTCTGGAAAAGGCAACCTTCAAACACGAGACAACTGGAGCAGTTTGCTCATGAGAAGTTGGCCAAAATACCTGTTGAGAGGTGCAGAAGTCTCATTGACAGTTACAGGAATCGCTTGATTGCAGTGATTGTCTCAAAAGGTTGTTCAACAAAATATTAAGTTGATTACCATCATTTCTATCCAGGCCTATTTCATGAGTTTAATTTTTTTAAACATTTTTAATTTATTATTACTTTTGTCAGATTCAAGTTATTTCTGTGACCATTGTAGGTTTTTCTTTCATTAAATAAGGGGTACCAACAATTTTGACGACGTGTGTATACTAAGTTTTTGAATTTCTTGTGCAATTTTTTAATGAAGGGGTATAATTGTTTTCTAAAAATACAAGAGAAAATTCTCAAAAATCCAGACACTTAACAAGTGTATATGTCATACACAATTGTCATTTTTTTTTGCTCATCTGTTTTATTGGTCAAAATTTTAATCTCTATGAGCTATGACAATATAACACCCTGTTGAATATGCTGACTCTTTGGGCATGCACCTACAAAGCACTTATTATTACATCATTTTTTGGAAAGGGAATTTAATTTTATTAAACAGGAAAAAGATGGAAAAAAGTAAACATTTAACTGTTTATGACTGTTTTTGCACATCTGTTTTACTAGTCCAATTTGACAATTGTACACGCACACATCTATACTGGGGCCACATTTTGCTTTCTGTATGTGCAGCTACATAACTAGCATTTCTTGTATCTTTCTTTTTTGCAAACGATTAATAATTTTGGTTGTAAAATTGTTAATTGTTAAAGAGTATCTACATTTCACCAGTATGGGACTGCTCTTTTTGTTTAAGCAATCTAAGAATGGTGAATTACTAGCAAAACTTGGATCCAAAATTACAGATTGTGGGATCTAATCTGGTAGCGTGGGATCTAACAACCCTCTTTGGCCTCCTCAATGTAAAAAATGTTGTTGCAAGATCTCACTGTTTGTAGTAACTCTACACTGCCATGTACCTTACTAAGCTATTATTGAAAGGTAACGGCTCTAATGATGTTACTGTGCCGCCCCGGCTGGCTACTGCGGTCACAGTACATTAAACGGCATGTTAAAAAACTTAAAAAGGGTTGGATCCACTCCTAGAAGACCTCGGGGTGTTACACATGTCTTCTCCGCTGACAGCTCTTCAGTGGCTGTTAGTTGCCATGTTGCACTGGTCACGCTGGTAGTAATCAGGCATACAGTAACCCTGCTGCCTGTGACTATACTAGGTGCACAGTGTGCAGACAGCTATAATTCATGGCATGATGTAGCGTGTCTCCTCACTTTTGCGCATAATTATTATGCAGCTTTATTATCGCACACAGCGTCTCCGTAACCAGCAATCAGTAACTGTGTGGTCTATGCTGTGCTAATGGCATTATTTTACGAATATAGCATGTTTTCCAATTTTGTCATCAATTTAAAGCAAAAGTATTACTATTATAGCTTACAGGAAATTAGAATCTATATTAAACAGTGCAATAGAATATCATTACTGGGGATAAATATCAAATTTATAATCCATATATATAATGAAATTGGTATAATTTTCATGTTTATTTATGCTAATATTATTATATAGTATCAATTATACATATGGAATGACAAAATTGTAGCTATCCCTCTATAGTAATTTAATGGCTACTACAATTAAAGGGACTTTGGCTACTGTTTCTTTTTTTGGCACAATTGTTAGCCTTTACATGTCAGGGTAATAAAATCTATTAAATTATTTGAACTGAATAAAATGTCTCAGCAAGCAGATGTACCTTAGTCTTTGCTTTTAACAAGTACAATAAATTTATATTTATTATTAATATAGGTTATATTTTATTCACTATTTTTTCCCTTCCCTCTATTTGAATTATATATTTTCAGAGCAATTGAAATTTTCAGATTCGCCCTAAATCAATTCACTGTGAATCAATTTTTTTTTAAAAGGAATCCAACCTTTCAATTCAAATTTCAATCATTTCTACCATCTGCATGTCCAATTTTCAACATCTGTATGACATTCATTTTATAAATAAACAATTAAAAATATACAAGGCAAAATATAGTTTCCTATGTTAATAAATGCAATACGTCTATTAAAAATGGATATCTTGCGGATGGTGTCCATATGGCATTCATTTTTTTTCATACATCCACTAAGTTTAACCATTTCGCGCCAGAGCCTGTTTTTGCCTTCGTGACCAGACTAATTTTTTCAATTCTGACCACTGTCAATTTATGAAGTAATTACTCTGGAACGCTTCAACGGATTTCCCTGATTCTGAGATTGTTTTTTCGTGACATATTGTACTTCATGATAGTGGTAAAAATACTTTGATATCACTTGCATTTATTTGTGAAAAAATAGGAAATTTGGTGAAAATTTTGAAAATTTTGCAATTTTCAAACTTTGAATTTTCATGCCCTTAAATCGGAGAGATATGTCACACAAAATAGTTAATAAATAACATTTCCCACATGTCTACTTTACATCAGCAAATTTTGGAACCAAAATTTTTTTTTGTTAGGAAGCTATAAGGGTTAAAAGTTGACCAGGGATTTCTCATTTTTCCAACAAAATTTACAAAAACATTTTTTTAGGGACCACATCTTATTTGAAGTGACTTTGAGGGGCCTTTATGGGAGAAAATACCAAAAAGTGACACCATTCTAAAAACTGCACCCCTCAAGGTGCTCAAAACCACATTCAAGAAGTTTATTAACCCTTCAGGTGTTTCACGGGAATTTTTGGAATGTGGAAGAAAACAATGAAAATGTAATTTTTTATTGACAAAAATGTTACTTTAGACCCAATTTTTTATTTTCACAAGGGTAACAGGAAAAAATGGACTATACAATTTGTAGTGCAATTTCTCATGAGCGCGCTGATACCCCATATGTGAGGGAAAACCACTGTTTGGGCGCACTGCAGGGTTCGGAAGGGAAGGAGCGCCATTAGACTTTTTGAATGTAAAATTTGTTTGAATAATTAGCGGACGCCATGTTGGGTTTGGAGAGCTCCTGATGTGCCTAAACAGTGGAAACCCCCCACAAGTGACACCATTTTGGAAACTAGACCCCTTAGGGAACTTATCTAGATGTGTGGTGAGCACCTTGCACCCCCAGGTGCTTCACAGAAGTTTATAATATTGAGCCATAAAAATAAAATTTTCACATTTTTCACAAAAAATGTTTTTCATCCCCTAATTTTGCATTATCATAAGGGTAACCGGAGAAATTGCACCATGAAATTTGCTGTGCAATTTCTCCTGAGTATGCCGATACCCCATATGTGGGGGAAAACCACTATTTGGGTCCACTGCAGGGCTCAGAAGGGAAGGAGCGCCATTTGACTTTTTGAATGTAAAATTTGTTTGAATAATTAGCGGACGCCGTGTCGCATTTGGGGAGCCCCTAATGTGCCTAAACAGTGGAAACCCCCCACAAGTGACACCATTTTGGAAACTAGACCCCATAGGAAACTTATCTAGATGTGTGGTGAGCACCTTGCACCCCCAGGTACTTCACAGAAGTTTATAATATTAAGCCGTAAAAATAACATTTTCACATTTTTCCCACAAAAAATGTTTTTCATCCCCTAATTTTGCATTATCATAAGGATAACAGGAGAAATTGCACCATGAAATTTGCTGTGCAATTTCTCCTGAGTACGCCAATACCCCATATGTGGGGGAAAACCACTGCTTTGGTGTACGACAGGGTTCGGAAGAGAAAGGAGCGCTATGTTGCCTGGGATAGGTTGCAGACACCATGTCACATTTGAAGAGCTGCAGACATGCCGAAACAGTAGAAACCCCCACAAGTCACCCCATTTTGTAAACTAAACCTCTCAAGGAATTCATCTAGGGAAGTAGTGAGTATTTTTTAATTTTTAAATTTATACCATTGGGCAGTGAAGAAAACATAATTATATTTTTACCACAAAAAAATGTTTTACCCTCAGATTTTACATTTTCACACAGGGCAATGGGTAAAAATGGTGCCGAAATGTGTCACACAATTTCTTCTAAAAGTGGCTATACCCCATATGTGGCTGTATCATACTGCTTAGTCATACGGCGAGATCTGGGAGGGGTGGAGCGCTATTTGACAATTGGAGAACAAATTATTGTAGAATAAGCATTTGTATTTGGGAGCACAAAATTGTCTGAATTTCTTTTGGGGGGCAAGGGCAATTTCGCTTTTCCAGAGCCTTTCTGCTACCAGTAACTTGGAAGTCCCTTATATTTTAACAGATAACGGACCTGAGTGGGGACTAGCTTTTTTTGAGGACTGAGTTGAAGCTTTTATGGGGAACATTTTACATATTGTTTATCCGGCGCTCTATGCTGAGCACTTACATCGGGGTTTCCATCTAAATTTCCAAGTGATGTAATTCAGATGAAACCCCTGGGGGATCCATTCACTGTAATGAGCCAGCAGAGTTACTCTGGACTCCGTCTGGCCTCTGTTTAGTGGTATTCTTTATTTCAGAAGTGCACAAAACTGTGGTCAACCGCACTTTTATGCACGCCTAAAAAAACTGACACCATGGGATCACAGGCCAGACGGCATCCACAGTGGCCTATATCATTACAGGGAATCTTCCGTCATGGGTTCCGTCTGAATCACGTATTTTAGAGATTTACACGGAAACTCTGGTGTAAGTGCTCAGCGCAGAGCGCAGGATAAATGTGAGCAGAGCCTTACTGCGATCTTTGGGAGGCATAATAAACAAATCAGTAGCAGGTGAAGAATTGGTTTTATTTATTTATTACGCCGTTCCTTGTGCGGTATATGTCATGAGATTACTTTATTCTTCGGATCGGTGCAATTACAGAGATACCAGGTTTATATCGGGTTTTTATGACTGACAGCTGTCACACACTAAAAGATGCTTTTTTTGCAAAATCTAGTTTTTGCATCGCCATATTTTGAGAGCTATAATTTTTCCATATTTCGGCCGACAGAGTCATGTGACGGCTTGTTTTTTGCGGGACAAGTTAACATTTTATTGGTACCATTTTTGGGTACGTGACATTTTTTGATCGCTTTCTATTCCGTTTTTTGGGAGGTAAAATTAACAAAAAGCAACAATTCAGGAATTGTTTTTTGAGGTTTTTTTTATGTCGTTCTGCGTGTGGTAAAAGTGATAAGGCAGCATTATTGTTCGGGTCAGTACGTTTACAGCGATACTACACTTACCGTATATTTTTTTAATGTTTTTGCGCTTTTACACAATAAAACAATTTTATAGAAAAAATATTTTTTTTGCAAAGCTATAACTTTTTTATTTTTCGGCTGATGGAGCTGTATGGCGTTTTTTTTTTTGTGGAACAAGATTACGTTTTCAGCGGTACCATTTTTATTTCCATTTTGTTTTTGATCGCATTTTTTTCCACTTTTTGCTTGGCGATATGATGAAAAAGCATTGTTTTTTGCTCCACTTTTTATTTATTTTTATTACGGTGTGCACAGAAGGAGTTAATTAGTGTGACAGTTTTATAGATCGGGTTGTTTCGAACGCGGCAATACCAAATATGTGTACTTTTTTTGTTTTTGCCTAAATATACAGATTTATTGGTTTAATTTTTTATTTATTTATTTTTATTTATTTTATGATTTTTTTTTAACAGTTTGAAAACATTTTTTAGACTTTTTTTTTACATTTTTACTTAGTCCTGTATGGGAAATTAATTTTGATTTTTCTAATCACTGTTCTCATGCAATGCAATAGACATGTATTGCATTGCATGAGAGCTTTGCTGACAGTTTCAGACTGTCTGTGTCTCCTGCTAGACTTCAGCTGCAGGCTGAAGTCTAGCAGGACACCGTACATGGCAGACCTGGAGGCGGTCATGTGACCTCCGGCTGCCATGACAACGGCAGGTCCTGTCAGACATCAGGGGGCCGTCGGAGAGGTAAGTGGATGACCCCCTCTCCTCTCACTATCTTCTTAATGCCGTGATCACTATAGATCGTGGCATATAGAAGACAGCAAAGGGTTAACATCATTGGGACCTGATCCAATCAGGTCCCGATGATGTCCCCTGTCAGAGCTGTCGCTCTGCACTGCACCCGCAGCGCTAGCAGGACCCTGGGGGTCCTGAGGGCTGCGGGACCACCGACCGTTTATAAACATCGGCGCTGCACAGAGCCCAGCATGCGCCGACGTTTATGTACAGTGGGCGGTCGGGAAGCGGTTAATGTGTGAGTCACAAAGGAAAAAGATATCCAGCACCAATGATCCAATACAATTTTTGCTTAATATTACTGAAATCTCCATATGTTACATCCAGATGAAGACACAGAGTACCGTTACTGACACATTTCCAATCGATTATTATCCTTAGTCATACTATGTGCTCCATCATGTTTAATTGTGATCCATGCACCTACTAGGTGGGTGAGTAAGCTAGACTTTCTATGACACATATTTATGTGCAAGTCAGATCGACAAAATGGATTAGAGTACTGCATGCAGGGATTTTTTTTTACCAATGGATCATTCAATTGCATTGGATCTTTTTCTGTTTATGTCTGGTCAGTATTAGTGATGAGTAAACCCGTGGATGTTCAGGTTCGGCCAGACTTTTTAAAAAGTGCAGTTGGGGACCCAAGCTTAACCCCAGACACCAAACTCTATATAAGTCAACTTCAGTGCTGTTAAATGGATGTAAAATGATTAGAGTAAGGGCTATGGGTTGCAAAAGGAAGAAAAATGGAGGCAACAGCAGGACAATTGCCCTGCAAACAAATGTGGATAGGCAAATGACTTAAATAGGGTTCTGTCACCATAGATATCATGTTAAAATAGGAAGTAAATGAATAACATTAAAATTTTAACAGTGCCCTCACAGAGACTGAGGCTTGCTATCGCCAGTCCAATTAAAAATTTCACTCACAGAGCATGGGGCACAGTATCCCCACAGCTCCAAAATATCTGCTCCAATAGCGTATGTTACAAATGCCACCGATGAAAAGCTGGTAGTGTGATCTTGAATCGAGCTGGCGGTCCATAGCGAGGCTTGCTACCAGCAGTCCAGTTAAAAATTTCACCCACAGAGCATGTTTCCACATTTCCATCACAGAAGCTGATAACAAACTTCACCCAGAGTGCATGTTTTCACAGTTTCCCCACAGAAGCTGATTAAAAATTTCAACCACAGAGAATGTTTCTACATTTATCCCATAGAAGATAAAACAAATTTCACCCACAGAGCATGGGGCACAGTAACCCTACAGCTCCAAAATGTCTGCTCCAGTAGAGTACGTTACAAATGCTGCCTATGAAAATCTGGTAAATGTAGTGATGAGTGAGCACTAAAATGCTCGGGTACTCATTGCTCGGGTTGAGCTAATTGGAATACTCGGGTGCTCGACCAGAACAATGAGCCCAATGTAAGTCTATGGGAAACTCAAGCATTTTTCAGGCGGCTCCCCCCGACGGTCTGCAGAGGGCCTAAAAATTGCCCAAATCAAAGGGAACAGTGCTCGAATGACATGGAAACAGCATGGGGAAGACCCCTGGAAGCATCTCTGACTCCTATGTCACTGTTGTCAACAACGTTGTCAGAGGTATTAAGCCACTTTTACGGACTCACAATAAAACATACAAAAACTAATCCAAAATGGATTTTCCTGGGAAATATGTTAAGGAACATCCTTTCCAGGGTAATGACTTGTATATAAGGCAAAATAAATAGCCAAAACCAAAAATACTCCTCCACACCTTGGGCTATGTTCACACGTAGCATTTTTTATGCTTTTTTGCACCTTGCATTGCTTTCAACCAAGACAAATGCATTCACTGGGAAATGTAATTTTAACATTTTACAACCTTATCTGGCCATGTGGTGTGTGACAGATCATCAAACACAAGCATACAGTGCTGAAAAGACATGGGAACAGCATGGCGAAGACCTCTGGAAGCATCTCTGACTCCCAGGTCACTGCCTAAAAGTGTGCCCATCATAAGTGATCCTTGGCGCATGCAAAGATGCCTCCCGCCATGCACCTGTCATTGCAGACTTGCAACAATCACCATCCATGTCCTTGTCCCAGTGCATCGTTCTGTTGTCCCTACCCCATTCCTTGGAATGCAAGCCTAAGTATGCAGCCAGCCACCCACCCAACCACAGGCTGCAATACTTTACTGCCAGATTTTTGACAGCTGCTTGAACTTGAAATGTGGTCTTTTAGGCTCATGGAGGCGAAAGCTGTCCACAATGTTATGGCGGCGGCGATCGGGTATCCATACTCGGTCCCCAGCCACCACTATTTGTCCCGGTGTCGTCTCCGCCTTCCACAAGCACGGGTCCCACAACATTACCCGTGCCCTCCCCAGTGCACTTACTGGGAAGGATCACCTACCCACAAACACGTGGTCAAGTGAATGTGGCCAGGGATGGTACGGAGCCAGTCCACAGCTTTTTTTTTGCTGAGTTGTATTTCACCACAGCCATATTGTTTAGCTTGGTAAAAGGACTTGGGAAACCATATCTACTCCAGCTGTCATTCCTCCCAGGAAGTCCTCTAAAGCTGCTTTCACTTGAAATGTGGCCTTTTAGGCTCATGGAGGCGGAAGCTTTTCACAACCTCATGCCTCATGTCCATACTCGGTCTCAAGCCGCCACTATTTCTCCCGGTGTTGTCTCCGTCTTCCACAAGCGCGGGTCCCTGAACATTACTGCTGGTACTTTTCTGTGGGAATCTGCTTGCCTCCTACCAGCCTGGAATATTTCCAGTAAACTATGGTACGACGCCATGGTATTAGCACTGCCCCCTGTAACAATAGCGAATCCATCCCCAATTTCCTTCTCAGGAATTTTATTTGGTAGACTGAGTGGCTGCCCAAATACATTAGTTTCTCACAAAGGAGCTGAAGATAGAGTGGCAGTAGGTGCAAGTTTCTCCAGCCTTTTAGATATCAGAGGATGAACAACAGCACATTGGATCAGTGGTTAGCACTGAAGCCTTGCAGCGCTGGGATCCTGGGTTCAAATCCCAGCAAGGACAACATCTGCAAGGATTTTGTATGTTCTCACTGTGTTTGCGTGGGTTTCCATCTCAGTTGAAAAGGAGCCATAGAGTGTCCGTGAACCTTCCCACACACTTTTCTAAGCCAGGACTGCTTCTCAGCAGGGTTGGATGGTCCCTGGCTTCTACATCAGGAGAGTTCATGATAGCGCTAACTTTGCAGCTGCTATGGGGCTCTAGAGCGGGGGGAGAAAGGTGAGCCCTCAGGATCAAATACTGATGGGACCAAAGTTTTTCAATCTGAAACAGCTTCTCAGTGGGAGTTGTATTTCACCACAGTCATATTCTTTAGCTCGGTGAAAGGACTGGCATAGAGGGAAACAGCTGTCATTTCTCCTTCACCAGGTTCCACCCATTGTCACACACGACCATGCTTGGCTGTATGTTCAGCGGTGAGTGCCCCAGATCAGGCTGCTGTGTTACAGCTTCAAACTCTGCAGCGCTGGGCAGTTTGTCACCTAAGAAATAAGCATGTTATCTTCAGCACAGCCTGTTGCCGCTTGGCCAAGGCAATGCTGCAGTGCTTGCAGCTTGTGAATGATGTGGTAATTTCGGAGATGAAGGCTGAAGAGGAGGAGGAGGCTGAGGAGGATGAGGTGCATGAGCTGTAGACTGTGGAGGCAACCCTGATTAACCTAGGACTTGCGATCCTTGGTGTCGGGAGGACGTGTTCCGTCCCAAGATCCGACTGGGTCCCGGCTTCCACTATGTTAACCCAGTGTGGCATCAGCAAGATGTACTGTCCCTGCCCACAAGCACTTGTCCACGTGTCAGTGGTTAGGTGGACTTTCCCGGTAACTGCATTGTTGAGGGCACGGCAAATGTTTTGGGACACGTGTTTGTGTAATGCGGGGACGGCACACCGGGAGAAATAGTGGCGGCTGGGGACCGAGTACCGAGGAACGGCCAGCGCCATCAGGTTGCGGAATGCTTCCGCCTCCACAAGCCTAAAAGGCAACATTTCGAGTGCAAGCAGTCGCAAACTGTGGGAATTTAGTAGTGTGGCCTGTGAAGCGTTGGCTGCGTATTTGTGCTGGCATTCCAAGGACTGGGGTATAGACAACTGAACGCTGCGCTGGGACAAGGATGTGGACGTGCTTCGTGATGCTGCTACTTGAGAGTGTGCAATGACAGGTGCAGGGCAGGAGGCATCTTCACATGCACCATGGACAGGGGATTGGCTTGCATGCACAACAGCGAATGAAGCAGTGGTGTCACCCGCAGACACTGTTCCTGGACCCTGGGGTTCGGCCCATGGCTTTGCTGCCATGTGCCTGACCATGCTGGTGGTGGTCAGGCTAGTCCTTTTGCCACCCCTGCTGATGTTGGCTTGGCAGGTGGTGCAAATGGCCTTTTTGGGGTTATTGGCAGAGTCGTTAAAAAACAAGCAGACTCGAGAAGACCTAACAGTTGTACTGGCAACTTCCTTCGTGTTGGTGTTACGGGGAACGGTTTCCTGCCTTCTTTCTGTGGCCACCACACTGCTTCTTCCTGCCTGTTGGGGTGTTCTGCCTTCCTCCCCCTGTGTGCTGCTCTCCTCGCTCTGCATGTCCTCCTGCCAGGTTGGGTCAGTTACTATATCATGCACCACCTCATCTTCCACTTCCACACACTGGTCCTCCTCCTGACATTCTGGCAATTGTGTCTAATCATCATCCACCTCTTGTGACACTTTCCCACTGTCGCCTTCATGTGACCGTGGCTGCTCAAATATTTGGGCATCGCTATATGAGATCTCCTCTTGCCCCGCTTCAAGTGGACCGGGCGAGAGGCCCGAATCTATAAATGGAAAAGTGAACAGCTCTTCAGAGTGTCCAAGTGTGGGATCAGTTGTCTCCAGGCACTCGGCATGGTGGGAGGAAGGAGGTTCAGGGTGAGGAATATGCGGTCCAGACTCACAGCTACTGAGACTTGACCGTGTGGAAGACAAGGTGGTGGTAGTGGTGGCGGCTAAGTGACTTGAAGCATTATCTGCTGTCCAACCAATAACCTTTTCACACTGCTCTGTGTTCAATAGTGGTGTTCTGCGGTCCCCTATTAATTGGGACAGGAAGGTTGAGCGAGAAGATGTGGATGTTTGATGTGGCACAATTTCAGCTTGCCCACGGCCTCGGCCTCTGCATGCACCATCACCATCACGTCCAGTTCCCCGTCCTTTGCCACGTGCCTTGCCCATTTTAAATGGAGGACAATATCTTCCACGCTCACTGCAAATGGCTGAATTTGGAGTGAACTTATATGTGATCTGTGTGACGGACAAACCACAGTTTTAAATAGCTGAATTTTTAGCGCTGTAATATGGAAAGGACATGGCTGTATTCTGCAGTGCCAACAAGCAAATGGTGCATTACAACGGTGTTCTCTGGATTGCTTTTTAGCAAATAATGAGGATTAAGATCTAAAAAAAAAAATATTCCTGGCCCCTGAGACCTGGGCCTATTTCTAGAAATATCTAACAGCAGCAGCAGCAGACAAAACTGGAATGGAGCTTCTTGTGCTATGTGTACTGCATTCTGCTATATACCCTGCCTGCCTGCCTATATACACTGCCTGCCTGATATCTCTGCAGATGGATTAGTCCTCAGAAGGACTGATTGTTGAGATGGATATGTGTCTCTAATATAGTTTGGTACACCTACACTAACTAGAAACAAGCAAATCTCTCCCTAGCTCAGCAGCACCTCTCCCTACACTGTCTGATTCCGGAGTGACTGTGACGAGCATGGTGGCACCAGGTCTGATATAGACCTGATGATGCTGTGCGGGCCAGCCAATCACTGTAATGCCACAACCAACATGGCTACGGCATTAGAGTGAGTGGCAGGCAATCCCTGCATGTTCATTGGCTCTGTAAAGAGCACCAAGCATGCAGGGAGGAGACCTGAGCTCCCACCGAGCAACGCCGGAAATACTCGGCAAACGCCGAGCATGATAATCAGTAAGACATTTCCACCACAGAAACTGATAACAAATTTCACAAACACAGCATGTTTTAACAGTTTCCCCAGAGAAACTGATTAAAAATTTCACCCACAGAGCATGTTTCCACATTTCCCCCACAGAAGCTGATAACAAATTTCATCCACAGAGCATGTTTTCACATTTATCCCACAGAAGCTGATAACAAATTTCCCCCACAGAGCATGTTTTCAACATTTTCCCCAAAGAAGTTGATTAAAAATTTCACCCACAGAGCCTGGGACAGAGTATCCCTACAGAAGCAGCTTACAAATTTCACCCACAGAGGCAGACTTTTATCTTCAGTAGGGTACAGTAGAACAGCCGCAGAGAAAAAGCTTGTAGTTTGATTCTGGATACAGCTAGTGTTCCGAAGCAAGGCTTGCTACCGCCGGTCCCAGCCCCTTTGCCTTGGGACACCTCCCCAATGCTGTTGCCTTAGGGTCCCGGGGATCCAAATTGTTTCCCTTAAAAAAAATTGTGTTCAAAGCAGACAACCACACCTGAAGACTTCAACTAGGGATAAAGGGATAATGGAATTGTACTCAGTTTCTATTTTCTTGTTTATTCGAACTGGGGCCATGATTAAGAGGGGACCCGGTGGAACAGAAAGTGAAGGAAATGGAGGCACTCTCAGCCATCCAATCTCAAACAGCCCACAGATGCGGTTGCCGAGTACACACGGGTAGCAGAGAATCAGGGCTCTATTCTGAAGAGGCAGACTGAAAAACATGTACCACATACAAGGAGGGCAACAGTCAAGCAATTTAACCACTTCTTAACTGAGTCAGCAGTTAATGTTGTGAGACAGAATAGCAATCCATGAAAATATGGAGGCTCTGCAATTGGAATGAGTAGTTAAATCCTTTAATGAGCATTAGGCCCAGTCACAAAGGTAGAGAAAAATTATTTTTTAGGCACACTACTCGTACAGACACAGCTGAAGAGTACACAGATGTTTTTGTACACAGCACCCCCACAGAAGCTAATAACAAATTTCACCCACAGAGCATGTTTCCACATTTCCTCCACAGAAGCTGATAACAAATTTTACCCACAGACCGTGTTTCCACATTTTCCCCAGAGAAGTTGATTGAAAAATTCACCCACAGAGCATGTTTTCACATTTCCCTGAAAAAGCTTAATAAAAATTCACACCCAGACAATGTGTCATAGTACCCCCACAGGTATGGATTAAAGAATACACACCTTGGGTTTTGGCACAGTACTATCACAGAGATGGTTGCATAAGAGTAGAAAAATATTTTTAAATGCATATCACTCACACCGACACAGTTGAAGATTCTAAAAACTTTCAGTTATACAGGGTACTATCACAGACATGGGTGCAGAGTACACATAGAGTGTTTTTTGAAAACTGCGCACAGGCAACACCTAATACTGTCCCTCACTACAGCTGCATCCTGTCCCTATGCTAAGCAGAGCAGAAATAAAAAATAAGAATCTTGAACCAAGAGGAACTCCAAGTGCAGGAGTAGGTGGACATGGCAGTATAGGTGGAAGAGGTAAGGCATCACAGTGGCACAGTGGTTAGCACTAGTGATGAACGAGCATGCTCGCAACTGCTCGGTACTCTCCCGAGCATCTCAGTACTCGAGGTGCTCGGAGCTCGCCGAGTACTTTCGAGATGCTCGGGCTGGAGCTCGGGTCCCCGTCCTGCATGTTTGGCGCTATTTAGAGCACCAATCATGCAGGGATTGTCTGCCACTCACTGTAATGTCACAGCCATGGTGGTTGTGGCATTACAGTGATTGCCCAAATCGATGGGAACAGTGCTCAAAGTAAAACATAAAAAAACGGTCAATTCATCTGCGGCAGACAGTGGTACCCGACAATTTAGAACAGAAAGAATAGAGCATCACACATAGATTAGATAGATAGAAACATGTCAGTCACATATATAATAAGTACAGTGACAGTGTTGGCTACTGTACTTGCCATTTAGTGTTAAAATAAAGGCTTTATTAAAAAAAAAAAAATAAGTGTTTTTGTCTCTTTAAAAAAGCTGGCCGGCAATTCATCAGCGGCATACATCGGTACCCGACAATTTAGAACAGAAAGAATAGAGCATCACACATAGATTAGATGGATAGAAACATGTCAGTCACATATATAATAAGTACAGTGACAGTGTTGGTTACTGTACTTGTCATTTAGTGTTAAAATAAAGGCTTTATTAAAAAAAAATTGGCGTGGGGTTCCCTGTAATTTTAGTCTCTAGCAAAGGTTAAGCAGACGGCTGGGGCAGATGTTTGATGCCTGGGAAGGGGGTAATGCCCACGGAGCTTCCCAGGCTACTAATATCAGCCCCCAGCTGAATACCTACCTTTACTAGCTATTAAAATGGGGGACCCAAAAAAAAATGACGTGGTGTCCCCCCTATTTTAATAGCTAGCAAAGGCTAGGCAGACAGCTGAGGGCTGATATTAATAGCCCAGGAAGGGTGCCATGAATATTGGCCCCCTCCCAGGCTAGAAACACCAGCCGTCAGCCGCCCCAGAAATGGCACTTAGCCTCGCTCTTCCCACTGCCCTGTAGCGGTGGCAATGGGGTAATAGAGCTGGGGTTGAAGTCAGCCTATAATGCCAGCTGACATCAAGCCCAGGTTAGTAATGGAGAGGCATCTATAAGACACCCCCATTACTAACCCCATAGTGAAAGTTAAAAAAACACAAACACCCAGAATAAAGTCCTTTAATTGAAATAAAGACACAATTCTTTAATGTTCTAAATTAAACTTTACTTACCATATCGCCCATTCCAGCTGAAGCCAACGATCTCCTGCAATAAAAGTAAAATAATAAACCAACATCATCCTTACCTTTCCATGGTTCCCAGGACTGCTTCAGCTCTGCTACATTGACATGACAGGCTGGATCACAGCAGAACGCTGCCATCCACCTTGCCAAGCCGCAGACACTGAGAAGCTCCTCAGTGAAGCTCCTCAGTGTCTGGCTGTGACGGCATCCAGATGAGCCGAGTTCACGTCCAATGAACTCAGCCCACCTCATGCACGTCACTGACAGCGTGGGAGAATTCTCCTGCGCATGCGGTGCCGGCAAATGATGTCACCGCTTGAGCAGGAGAATTCTCCCACGCTGGGACGGCATTGAGATGGCAGGCTGAATGGTAGCAGAACGCTGCCATTCAGCTTGTCATCCTTCAGAGACACTGAGGAGCGCAGGCACCTGAGTATTCCAATGTGCTTGACCCAAGCTTCGAGCACCCGAGCATTTTAATGTGCGCTCATCACTAGTTAGCACTGCATCTTTGCAGCGCTTGGGTTCAAATCCCACCAAGGACAACATCTGCAAGGAGTTTATATCTTTTCCCCATGTTTGCGTGGGTTTCCTCCCACACTCCAAAGACATACCGATTGGGAAATTAGATTGTGAGTCCCAATGGGGAAAGTGCCGATAATGTTTGTAAAGCACTGTGGAATTAATGGGGTTATATAACTGAGTAAAATAAATAAATAAAATAAATAAAGATTCAACAAAGGAATAATCCATCACTGTTATTTTGGTTTTATTTGTAGTTTTGTTTTGTTTTTTCATGTTTTTTTTCTTTTTTTTTTCTTTTTTTTGTAACTCACTTAAAGCAACCTAGAATTTACAAAACTAAAACTAGCTATCTAGAACCATGAGGCATAGGTCCAAGTGGATGATGAGATGAATATGGTGGTATGGAAGGGTGGAAGAGGCAAGGGAAGAGTAATCCAACACTTTTTTTTTTTTGCATTGTTTGTATCTTTTTTCTTTTTTCACTTTTTTTTATCTGTTTTTCTTTTTTTTATGTAACTCACTAAAAAAACCTAGAATTTACAAAACTAAAACTTGCTATCTAGAACCATGAGGCGTAGGTTCAAATGGAGGAAGCAGTGGACGTAGCGGTATAGGTAAAGAGGGAAGGGAGCTTTAATCCAACAATCTTTTTTTTAATTTTTTTAGGGAATTGACTTCAAAGAACATAGATTGAACGCAACATAAGCTAACAAGCTACAACCACGAGATGGAGGTCCAACTGGAGGAGGAGGTGAAAGATATGGAGGAGGTGGACGTGGCTGTGTAAGTGGAAGAGGCAGATGAGGAGGTAGTCAACACAGTTTTTGGGGTTTTTTATTTGGGGAGGACGCACCCAAATGAAACAAATGGCAAATAGAACTGAGTGTGGCTATTATTGTTGTCTAGTCATCCAAAGGCATGGACAAGTCCTGTGGGATCCACGCCTAGTTAATTTTAAGGAATGTTAGCTTCCCCACATGGGCTGTGGATAGGCAGATGCGCCAGTTTGTGATGACACCCCCTGCCGTGCTAAACACACGTTTCAACTGTACACTTGCCACAGGACAGACCAGCACCTCCAAGGCATAAAAGGCAAGCCAGGCCATGTATCCAATTTGGAGACTCAGAAGTTAAATTGGGCATACCCATTAGTTAGTACGTGGAGACGTGTGGACACGTACTCTTCCACCATGTTGTTGTAACGCTGCCCCCTGCTAATATGGACCGGATGAGATGATGGTGCCAGATGTTGTGGCGGGTTCATAAATTTTTGCCACATTTCAGCCATGCTAACCCTGCCTTCCAAGGTGCTGGCGGTGCCCCAGCTGTATTGGTGTCTTCCTCCTCCGCCTTTGCCTTGTTGTTCAACTTAAACCCCACTGTCAGGTGGGAAAGCCATTAGTAGTTTTTCTACCAGTATGTGCTTGTATTCATGCATTTTGTGATCCCTCTCCAGTGAGAAAAATAATGATGGTATGTTGTCTTTGTAGCGGGGAACCAGCAGTGTGGTCAACCAGTAATCTGCGCTGGTGAAAATACAGGCAACTCAGCTGTTGTTGCGCAGACACTGCAGAAAGTATTGGTTCATGTGTGCCAGGCTGCCCAGAGGCAACAAAAAGCTGTCTTCGGTGGGAGGTAAATCATCTGTGTACTCTGTATCCCCCCAGCCATGCTCCAGTGATGCCAATGAGCTGATCTGGGTGCCACCCAGCTGCTGTTACTCCTCCTCCTCATCATCATCATCCGCCTCCCAAACTGTCCCCTGGCTGTACAGTTGGGTACCTGGCCGATGTTGGGAAAGTAATTAACCCTTCAAGCCATGTGTGGATGACAGGCACACATGTAGCAGGTACCGAATGACCAAGTCCTCTCCCTGCAATAGCTACACCATCATCAACATCAGCAGCTACACCAGCAGCACCATGGCCATGTTCATGTCCTCTATTTGATGCTCTCCTCATTTTTGGAAGTGTTTTTTCTAAACACTACTCACAAAAAGATGGTGGAACAGTAGATTTATTTATTTGCAACACTACTAGAAAACACACAGCAGTCCTGAAAAATTAATTCTTTGTCCTAGGAATGGCAACTAGACAGCTGATGGCAATTATTTATTTCCCAGACTACTTAAGAAACACACAGTCAATAAAAAAACATTTTTGGGCCTAAAAATGGCAACGAGACAGCTGATGCAATTTATTTATTTGCAAAACTACTAGAAAACACACAGCGGTCCTGAAAATTTATTTCTTTGGCCTAGAAATAGCAACGAGACGGCTGATGGTAATCATTTATTTCCCAGACTACTGAAAAAACACACATCAGTCAAGAAAAAAACATTTTGGGGCCTAGAAATGGCAACGGGGCAGCTGATGCAATTTATTTATTTGCAAAACTACTAGAAAACACACAGCAGCTTATAAAAATTATTTCTTTGGCCAATGAATGGCATCTAGATGGCTGATGCCAATTATTTATTTCTCAGACTTCTAGAAAACACACAGAGGCTTAAAGGAACATTACTCCCACAAGCAGGGGGAAGCAGAGTACACACAGAGGCTTAAAAGAACAGTACTACCATAGGTGGGGGAGGGAATGTTCGGATTACACACAGTGGCTTAAAGGAACAGTACTCCCATAGACTAGAGGGTGCAGTGTACACCACAGTGTCTTAAAGGAACAGTACTCCCATAGGAGATGGGTGCAGAATACACACAGTGGCTTTTAGCACAGTACTAGCACAGTACTACCACAGATATGGGTTGCAGAGTACACAGAGCATTTTTTGCAGAATGCGCAGTCAGAATCTGTCCCTCACTCCTACTGCATTCTATCGCTACACTAATAAAAGCAGAATGGTGGCAGCACTCGTTATACGGTCTTTATACAGGCCAGGTCACGTGCTGCGCCAGCCAGTCACAGCAATGCCTATACTTGGCATAGCTGTGATGGCTCTGGAAGTGCTCACATTCTAAAAACATGTTGATTGCCTGCACGGCAGCTTTTCAACAAGCTTTATTAGACTGGAGAACCTGAACAGGATACTGAACGTACAGTAAAAAGTCTGGGTTTGGTACCGGACACTAGGTGACTGGTACGGACCACAAATGTTCGGGTTTGCTCATCCCTAGTCAGTATGAAACATAGACAGCATGCAAACCAAAATTATACATGTCTAAGCAAGCCCCATCAAAAATATGTGTACTCTGCTGAAACTCATGTGATTCATGTATGTAAGTTATGTAACTGCCTTTCTGAAATTGCCTACATAGACTACCTGTATTTAAATGCATAGTTAGGTACAGTATATCAACTGTGCACTGTTATCAATGTGCATCAGCAAAGAGGGCACATTTTTGCCATGCGTCTGACAAATAGAAACCAATGCACATCTTGAACATATGGACCAATCGTGTACTTATAGTGAACCTGTCACAATGAAAGAACCATGTTATAGAACAGGAGGATCTGAGTATATGAATATATAGTTTTGTGAGCAAATATTCAGTATAACCTGTATTTTCATCATTTAATCCACTGCTCTTTCTGACATTTTTTGTCCAATGGGCGGAGCTATCAGTGATTGACAGCTTTCTCTGTATAAATATGCATATAGAGATAGCTATCAATCACTTTTAGGACCACCCAACAAGACTGAAAATCCCCCCTGCCGAATCTTGTTTTCAGTCTTGTTTTCTATGTGACCCATTAACTGGATATTATTTGACCATCACATAAGTATATGTATAAGTATTTGTTAGATAGGAATTACCAAGTTTATTTCCTTTTTCTTGTAATAGTTTTAATGAAGGTATAATTTTTAATAATAGGGATTTATTCAAGTTGTTAGAAATTAATCTGAAAATTAATAGCGTTTTGAAGTCGTGCGGCCGAGGCGCTGAAAGCCTAGTTACCAGGGGGAATAGAGTTCAAAGCCTCGGACTTAAGACATTGAGGTGCGGCCAGCTGACACTACACCCCCGCACTGACCGACAGCCGGCTCAGCAGTGCATCAGTACAGAGCCAGCTGTCAGTCAGTACCGGGACGTGGTTACAACCACTGCTCACCATGTACTGAGCAGAGACTGAAGCCACGCCGGCCGCACCTCTATGGCTGAAAACCCAAGGCTGCCAGTAGGAATAAAGGTAATTTCCTTCTGACAGCCGGGCTTTTAATGTGGTGGCAGCACAGCTTCAGAAAGCTATTACATTGCAGACTAACTCCATATCTGCATGTTAAAAGCGTTTTTTCACAAGTCACGTTTCCTTTAATCGGCAATGAGCTCTACTTACAACTGTGTATTAAAGCAAAGGTTATGATATCATTAGCTGTTGAGGCAAAGCTAATTTTTCACATGTCTATCATTGCGTTAAAATAATACATTTTTTATTGCGGTTATTATGACAAACACCACTAGAGGGTGATATAATACCAAATAATATACCATACCTAGCATTTACATGGAGACGCGAAATCAACAACTGAAGTTAACCCCAAACACGTGAACAACATGCTAAAATATTTTTGTATCAATTTTAAAATGCAAATTCGCAGCATAGTATATATGCAGATGATCAATTGTAGATTTTCCTAGTCTAATAAATCACTCTCCATCACACTTCACCTTTCACTTCACAGAAAGGAAGGTTCATGCCTATTAGCATTGAATAGTGGCACATAGCTATGGAAAACCAAATGAAACCAGTAACATTTCTCAAATGATTCATTTAAACAACATCACATTTTATATAGTTTTATATGGTTGTAGCTCTGCCAGCTCCACCCAGTCAGCATTTGGTTCTCATATTGGGCACAGTGACAAGGATTTTTTTTCTGGAAACTTCTATGATAAGGAATTTAAAATATAGTATAGAATACAGAATGTTATTTGTTTTTCCCTAAATTTAACCGAAAGGGCCCAGTATTGCCCTATGTGAACCTATCCAGGGATCAAACGACAAACAAGAACGCAATTTTCTCCCTTATTAAATGTTGTAAAAAATGTCTAATCCTTTCCATTTCAGTTTCTCACCATTTCCAAGATGAGAATAAATGGAAAGCTTTCAGTGAATGGAATATTTCTTGTTTACAATCAGCAGCTGAAGATTTTGCTTCAAGTGTATCCAGTCTAGACAATCCTGTAAGCTACACTAAATAGCCTGAACTCTAGGCTGATACATATTCCTATGCTGATACATTGTAACAGATTATCAGGACTGGAAAGGAGATCCCTTGTAGTGACTGCTGTATTCAAAAATGACCTAGCATGAGAAATTACATATCAATTATCTTTAAATAATCCATAGCCGATCTCAAAATAATTCTTTTTTAAAAATAGGTTTTCCTTAAAAAAAAAATCAACTGAAAATACCATTTTGTGAAACATAAAGAAGGACCAAATTTTTAAGTTGTTTGCTCTGGGCATGCTGAGCAGCTGTCCACAGTTCTGCTTGCCAGCACTTGAAGTCGGAATATGAGATGTCACAAGCAGTGGTGTAACTAGAGTCTCATGGGGCCAGATGAGAAGGGCCTTTGTAGCGTTCTAGATCCTATCAAGACATACATATAATAGTGTCCCCATCATGACACCTTTCTGTAATAGTGTACCCTATCCTGACCCCTTCCTGTAATAATGTTCCCGGTCCTGGCACCTTCCTATAATAATGTCCCCTGCCCTAGCCCATTTTCTTTAATATTGTCTCATATCCTGGGCCCCATCCTCTAATAATGTTTCTCAACCTAAGTCCCTTCCTGTTTCAATATCCTCTGTCCGGTGCCTCTTCCTGTTATAATGTCCACAATCCTGGGCCCCTGCCTGGTATAATGTCTCCCTTCTTGGTATAATGTCCCCGACATGGGCCACTTCTTGGTATAGTGTCCCTCATCCCGAGCCTCTTCCAGGAATAATGTCCCTCATCCTGGATCCCTTGGTATAATATCCCCTGTCCTGGGCCCTCTTACTGTAATAATGTCACACATCCTGACCAGCCCCTTCCTGTAACAATGTACCCCATCCTGGTATAATGTCCCCCATCCTGGGCACCTTCCTGGTGTAATGACATCTACACTGCTATAATCACCACCATCCTGGGCCCCTTCCTTGTATAATGACCTCCATCCTGGACCCCATTCTTGCATAATGACCCTCATCCTGGGCCCCTTCCTGGTATAATGACCTCTATCCTGGGCCTCTTCCTGGTATAATGACCCCTATTATGGCCCTCTTACTGGTTCAATGACCCCCATTCTGGGCCTCATCCTGGTGGAATGTCTGTTCTGTTTCCAAAACATAAAAAAATCTAGTCTTCTTACCTTCCTCAGCTTCCATGACGTGTCATCCTATTCTGTGGCCGGCATCTGACTTCAGCGAGAAAACATCAGGCATTGCATGTCATCACTACCATGTGCCGCTCGTGACTGGCTCACTAATGTCAGCTGCCACTCTCTGATTGGCCCGCAGTGGGTATTGCAGCACAGGGAAACAGAGGGACTCTGTGTTGCAGTATACTTCAGCTAGTTGTGGACGCACATCCAAGTGAAGTAGGCGTTGGCGGGCCCCTCTCCTGCACGGGCTTGGTCACGATTGCACTTGCTGCAACTGTGATCATCGTTAAGCCCCTGCTCACAGGTTACTGTATCATGAAATATTAAAGGTTTTAGTAAAGGAATGTTGCCATCATCACTAAAGGGGTTGACTGGTCTTAAAGAACGAGTGGATCCAGTTGAAGTTTCTGCTGGCATTGGCGGGCCCCTGACCCTCTTTGCTCGGTCGCATCGGCGACCACTGCAAACGCGGTCGTTACACCCCTGTCTAGTGCAGTGCATGCATGGCATGCACTGTGTGCTGTAAGGATTCACAAGTTTGCAGTCACCTAGAGCTATTGCGAACTTGTAGTCTAAGACAGAACAACCCCTTTAAAATTGATTAACAACTACTGTAATAATGTTATAGATTCGTAACTGTTGTTTTATTGCTCCAGGTTGTACTCTTTTATTCAAAGCTGCAAGATGTCTCAATTTCCTGCAAAATCTTGTGTTTTGACTGCCATATACGGCCATCATGTTGCTCAGATCTCAACTAATGATAGTGAATGTAGTTGTGTACAAAAATCAAGTGATTTTGAGTTCTGCTGACTGTTGTATGGTTGTGACTTGCAGATTGCAATACAACCACATTCACTGTCATTAGTTGCGATATGGCAATGTAACATTGTGCTCGTATGTTGAATGGCCACATGCTGTGTAGCCGTAGCCTACATTTTGAAAAACTGACAGTCTCTCCATGATCCTATCGAACCAAACTTATTATTGTAGAACATCATGAAGTCCTATGTTGCAGCTGTAAAACTGACCTTAAAATAAAGTCATTTTAGGGCAATCTGAAACAGGCCTGACTAAGGATGTGTCCACACAATACGTTCTTGAAGCATTTTTTGCCTGAAAATATGGTAAAATAGCTGAGTTTGTACTGCATTTTTGGAATATTGCAGCAAAACGCATCGAAACATGTATGAACACAATCTAATATGACAAAAATATTTGTTTTTGTTTGTTAATTTCTGACAGCTCACAAAAGAGACCACATCTTTGGAACACACATATTTCTTATGATACTCACTGTAAAGGGTGAAAAGTGCGGTAAGGGCTTTTCTTAGAAAGGCAACCCCTGTCCACCCTGTCTGCTGCCCGGTCCCCATTAGGGGGTAGAGGTGTAAAGGAAGGAGATTGGTCTCATTTAGATGTCCACTTTCATATTAGTGTTCTATCTGTGTTTTTCACAGATATAACACAATTATCCATTGTTTTCTATGGTGATGTTCACATGCTCGAAATAAAAAAATCACAGAAACATTTCCATTTTTGATGCGTGTCATCAATCAAAATCCCCCATACAAGTCCATGGATCAGAGAAAATAATGGACAGCATACAATGCCATCCATGTGCAATCCATGTGATTTTTAATATTGCAATGGAAAGAAGAACCTTTGCATCGTGGGATTTTTTGGGGGAGAGAGGGGGCCTGGCATACAAGAAAATCACTCATGATAAAAACTGAAGCACTGGCTAAAGACTGATGGAAATCTGATTCAAAACCCTGATGAAAATCAGTCTGTTTTGTTTCAGAAAAGAAATAGACTTCTGAATGAAGCCTCAACTTGTTAGGATACTCCCTGATCCTGAACATGGAGCGTAAAATGTTTTTGGTGGACCTGCTCATCCATACTTCACTTGAATGACCTGCTATATCTATATGTGTTGCCTTAGCTGCCCCTCGCAGTAAAGTATGATTATCTGTGGTTAGTGAAGCCAGTCATCCGGCTTCTCTGGCTTCCATTAGAAAAGGAGTAGTCCTCATGAGGCAGTCAATTTAATATTTCTATGCCTGCTTCAATAACTATTGTTCATTTCATTTTTTTGGACTACTATGTAATATTTAGTCTTTTCCTATGTTCATAAATACAACTCCATTTTACTTCTGCCTCTAGAACGTCTGATGGAGACTTGATACGTTAGAATATACCAGCGAGTACATTTCATACTTGGAACTAAATAGTTGTGAGTGTTCTTTATATATTTTTCCCCTCTCTAATGTAAAGCTGAGCAACTGGAAGTGTACAGCAGTTTATATCTAACCTGTAATTGTGACACATAAAAAATTGTGAACTAATGTTTAATCCTCTACGTAACATTACAGTGCTGACTTGCTCTGATAGCAGGATTGCTGGTTGCACTGTGCAACATGTGCGTTCTCCTCCTGGGATCACACAACAAGCCAGTCTACTCTTAACATATGTCCTTTGTTCAGCTCTCAATGATGGGTTAAGCAGTCGAGTGTTTCCATTTGCCTTTTCACTTTCAGTTATGAAAACCAAACGGTGAACTGTCATGTGACAATCGGCAGCGACTGAGGCGTTTTTCATTATGTCAAAACTTGTCCACGACACCAGCCTTTGTAAAGCAACATATAATGTATAGAGACATTTCTCATTACCATCACACATATTTAATAATGCTTTTCATAATGTAAGAATGGCATGAATAATACAATTTTATTGTAAGCCTCCTTGATGTTCATTTCCCAGCAGTTTTATAGGATATACGACCTTATGTAATGTTTCAGGTATGTTACAGTATGTTTCTGCATCAGATACTTTTGTATGTTCACAATCAAATAGACCTCAATTTTATCATGACTATTAAAATGTTCTGATGGATCACTTCATCTATATCAGTTTTATCCAGCAGGTATCCCTGGTTTGGGATTTGAGCCATTAGGTGCAGCACCCAAGAGGAGAAATCATATGGTAAGGCTTTGTGTTCCACAAAGATAACAATTAAGTATAAGTGCTCCTCCTGTTGAGTGTTCTGCATAACCCCTAAGAATGGCTATTCCTTTTCCTCTTCTGTTATGCAGAGCACTGTGATATATTTCCCACCCCAGGGTTGTGTTGTGTGCATGTTTATTTATATATTTATGTATATAAGTTTTTCAACCTTGTTTTCAAATGTTTCTATTTCTTCCAAATGTGTTTAGCTACATCATATACATATTTTCTATATGTATCCTATGAAATGTATATGTATAGAACATGTTGGCCACAGATACAGCTGTGTGAAATGGTTTATGTGTGTTCTTTCCTAGTTGAATGTGAAATCCAGCCCTTTGTTTAAAAGCAGGAATTATGGTCTACACAAAATGTTAGGTTGACCACCACTGATACTCCTTTTATCAATAATATAAATTATCATACAATGAATAACTATTCCTAAGATATGCCACCACTTTATGATATGTAGGGCTCCAAACTCTGGGATCACAACTGATCCTGAAAAGGAAGGAGCCACAATGATATTTTACTGTAGTGCTGTAGGCCTTCCATGGCCAGCCACACCACCCTGAGCAATTAAATTACAACACACCTTTATTCAAGTGAATTGGGCAGACTGCTGGCATAACAAGTGGCTCTAAGGAAAGGTAGGCTGGGCATTTTCCCCAGCAGAGGGGTATATTACCCCCGGGGCGGTCCCCAAACAGCTGTTCAGTGCCACCAGGGGACCGGCACTGTATCTTTAAATGTGGCTTATCCCGGTCCGGCCACATCTCAGTGATACTGACATGCCCACAGAGCATGTTGTATGGGCTTCGTCTGCTGAAGAAATGTCACACAGTGCGCCTGAGTATGAGGAGATCATAGTTACGAGGCAGGGGGTCTTCAGTGAGGAGGTAGGAGGATGCTGCTCACTCACCTCCTAATTCCAGACAGGATTCTATATTGTCCGGCGGCAGCCCAGCATCACCCAATCTGCAAGAAAATTCAGACTCCTGTAATAATCACACTGCGCCCCAGCAGAGCAACCACAGACATCACTACACAGAATCTTGCAATGACTGATCAACCATGATGTACAGGACTTCACAGATTATACTATATGGCTCCATATAAAGTGGTGGCCAAAAGTATTGGCACCCCTGCAATTCTGTCAGATAATACTCAGTTTCTTCCTGAAAATGATTGCAATCACAAATTCTTTGGTATTATTATATTCATTTAATTTGTCTTCAATGAAAAAACACAAAAAGAATTGTCCTAAAGCCAAATTGGATACAATTCCACACCAAACCTAAAAAAGGGGGTGGACAAAAGTATTGGCACTGTTTGAAAAATCATGTGATGCTTCTCTAATTCGTGTAATTAACAGCACCTGTAACTTACCTGTGGCACCTAACAGGTGTTGGCAATAACTAAATCACACTTGCAGACAGTTAACATGGATTAAAGTTGACTCAACCTCTGTCCTGTGTCCTTGTGTGTACCACATTGAGCATGGAGAAAAGAAAGAAGACTAAAGAACTGTCTGAGGACTTGAGAAACCAAATTGTGAGGAAGCATGAGCAATCTCAAGGCTACAAGTCCATATCCAAAGACCTGAATGTTCCTGTGTCTTCCGTGCGCAGTGTCATCAAGAAGTTTAAAGCCCATGGCACTGTGACTAACCTCCCTAGATGTGGACGGAAAAGAAAAATTGACGAGAGATTTCAACGCAAGATTGTGCGGAGGGTGGATAAAGAACCTCGACTAACATCCAAACAAGTTCAAGCTGCCCTGCAGTCCGAGGGTACGACAGTGTCAACCCATACTATCCGTCGGTGTCTGAATGAAAAGGGACTGTATGGTAGGATACCCAAGAAGACCCCACTTCTTACCCCGGGACATAAAAAAGCCAGGCTGAAGTTTGCCAAAACTTACCTGAGAAAGCCTAAAACGTTTTGGAAGACTGTTCTCTGGTCAGATGAGACAAAAGTAGAGCTTTTTGGTAAAAAGCATCAACATAGAGTGTACAGGAAAAAAAAGAGGCATTCAAAGAAAAGAACACGGTCCCTACAGTCAAACATGGCGGAGGTTCCCTGATGTTTTGGGGTTGCTTTGCTGCCTCTGGCACTGGACTGCTTGACCATGTGCATGGCATTATGAAGTCTGAAGACTACCAACAAATTTTGCAGCATAATGTAGGGCCCAGTGTGAGAAAGCTGGGTCTCCCTCAGAGGTCATGGGTCTTCCAGCAGGACAATGACCCAAAACACACTTCCAAAAGCACTATAAAATGGTTTTAGAGAAAGCACTGGAGACTTCTAAAGTGGCCAGCAATGAGTCCAGACCTGAATCCCATAGAACACCTGTGGAGAGATCTCAAAATGGAAGTTTGGAGAAGGCACCCTTCAAATATCAGGGACCTGGAGCAGTTTGCCAAAGAAGAATGGTCTACAATTTCAGCAGAGCATTGTAAGAAACTCATTGATGGTTACCGGAAGCGGTTGTTCGCAGTTATTTTGGCTAAAGGTTGTGCAACCAAGTATTAGGCTGAGGGTGCCAATACTTTTGTCTGGCCCATTTTTGGAGTTTTGTGTGAAATGAACAATGATTTGATTTTTGCTTCATTCTCTTTTGTGTTTTTTCCTTGCAAGCAAATTAAATGAAGATAATAATACCGAAAAATTTGTGATTGCAATCATTTTCAGGAAGAAACTGAGTATTATCTGACAGAATTGCAGGGGTGCCAATACTTTTGGCCACCACTGTATAATATGTGAGGTCCTATAGTCAGGTGCAGGATTGATTGGTACAGTGCATATAACACTGTATATCGATGTACACAATATGCCACATTCAGTATACAGATTAGCCTATGCAGACATCAGATGTTTTACAAAATACACATTGTTAAATACCATCAGATGTCTGTAGTCACATTATATCATATACCAGTCACATATTCTCCTATACCGTATGTGGTATACTGGTTAAAGTGGTTGTTCACTACTCAGACAACCTCTTCTCAATCAGCATGTTTGCCCCGTAAAATAGCAACACTCATACTCACATCCGGTGCTGGTGCTGTTACAGCAATGTCAGCTCTGGCTCTCCCGGAGATTACGTCACATTATGTCACACAAGCCCTGCATCCAATCAGCGCTGACTCCTCGCCTTTGGGCGTACCACACATCAATAGGAAGTGAGAACTGCAGTTGACCACTCACTTCCTCTGATACAGTTGTGCTCAAAAGTTGACATACCCCGGCAGAATTTTTCCTTTCTTGGCCTTGTTTCAGAGAATATGAATGATAACAAAAAACTTTTTCTCCACTCATGGTTATTGGTTGGGTGAAGCCATTTATTGTCAAACTACTGTGTTTTCTCTTTTTAAATCTTAATGACAAACAAAAATATCCAAATGACCCTGATCAAAAGTTCACATACCCCATTTCTTAATACCGTGTATTCCCCCGTCTAACATCAATGACAGCTTGAAGTCATTTGAGGTAGTGGTGGATGAGGTTCTTTAATTTTTCAGATGGTAAAGCTGCCCATTCTTTTTGGCAAAAAGCGTCCAGTTCCTGTAAATTCCTGGGCTGTCTAGCATGAATTGCGTGCTTGAGATCTCCCCAGAGTGGCTCAATGATATTGAGGTCAGGAGACTGAGATGGCCACTCCAGAAACTTCACTTTGCTCTGCTGTAGCCAATGACAGGTCGACTTGGCCTTGTGATTTGGATAGTTGTCATGTTGGAACGTCTTCCGGGCAGATGAGTGCAAATTTTCTTCCAGTATTTGCTGAAAACATGCTGCATTCATCTGTCCTTCAACTTTTACCAAGTTTCCTGTGCCTTTGTAGTGCACACATCCCCAAAACTTCAGCGATCCCCCTCCGTGCTTTACTGGAGGAATGGTGTTCCTTTGATCATAGTCCTAGTTGACCTCTCTCCAAATGTAACGTTTATGATTGTGGCCAAAAAGTTACATTTTGGTCTTGTCACTCCAAATTACCGTGTTCCTGAAGTTTTGAGGCTTGTCTCTATGCAATTTGGCGAATCATAGGCGAGATACTGTGTGGAATTTGCGCAGTAATGGTTTTCTTCTGGCGACTAGACCATGCAGCCCATTTTTCTTCAAGTGCCTCTTTATTGTGCATCTTGAAACAGCCACACCACTAGTTTTCAGAGAGTCCTGAATTTCAGCTGATGTTATTTGTGGGTTTTTCTTTACATCCCAAACAATTTTCCTGGCAGTTGGGGCCAAAATTTTTTTGGTCTACCTGACCGTGCTTTGGTTTTTACAGAGCCCCTGATTTTCCATTTGTTAATCACAGTTTGAACGCTGCTGACTGGCATTATCAATTCCTTGGATATTTTTTTGTATCCCTTTCCTGTGCTATACAGTTCAACTATCTTTTCCCGTAGATCCGTTGACAATTCTTTCGCTTTCCCCACGACTCACAAAGCAGAAACATCAGTGGCTGGATGAAAGATGCAAGAGTCTGTCTGGATCCCAGAAACTCACTCAGCTTTTATGCACACACACTGATTACAAGCAAAGAGGTAACAGGTGAGGATGTTACCTTTAGTAGCCATTCAAACCCACTTATGTCAAATTCTGCGCATGCTATCAGGCCAAAATCAACAGGATATGTGAACTTTTGATGAGGGTCATTTGGATGTTTTTGGTTGTCATTAAGATTTAAAAAGAGAAAACACAGTAGTTTGACAATAAAACAGCTTCACCCAACCAATAACCATGAATGGAGAAAAAGTTTTTTTATTATAATTCATATTCTCTGAAACAAGGCCAAGAAATGAAAAATTCTGCTGGGGTATGTAAACTTTTGAGCACAACTGTATATTCAAAGGCAAGGAGAGTGAAGTCAGCACTGATTGGCCACAGAGATTGCGTGACATAACAATGTAACATGAGACCCCGAAGAGACTGTGCCGACATCGCTGGAATGGCAGCAGCACAAGAACTGAGTATAAGTGTTATCATTTTACTATGGCAAACATGCTAATTGAGAAGGGGTTGTCTGAGTAGTGAACAACCCCTTTAATCTGTGACTAGTATATTATCTGATGTCTTTAGTCACAGTACAATATATACAATCACATATTCTTCTGTATACTGGAGGTAATTTACTATGTGAACAGACAAACAAGGTTATATACAAGATAATATGTGACTGGTGTAATATCTGATGTCTCTAGTCATAGTGTAATATATACTAGTGACATATTATCCTGTCGACTGAATTTAGTAAATTATATGCACAAATATCACGAGAAAAGCAACAGGGACTGGAATGGAGGATTATCCTTTTCATCAGTTGTCCCACTTTTGTTTTGGATGCAAATCCAGACGTGCTGCAAGCCATGGTAGCTTGTTTAGTCTGCTCACAGTAGCATACTGGTTGCTCACAGTAGCACAAGCAACATGTGGTTGGGTGTTGTTGTGTTGAAAAATGGCTCTTAAGACACTTTGGAGAAATGGCCATACCACTGGTTCTATTTCCAAATCAATGTAACGCCATGCTGTTAGTGTACCTGGAATGAAGACTTTAGGGGTTTAGCTACTGCACATTATGCCACCCCACACCATAATCCTGAAATTTCACCACTGTGACATTCCCATGAAAGGCCTGTTAAAGGTATTGCCCACGTGGTTTCCAGATGGAGACTGGGGGATAGAATGGAGATCTATCCTTTTCAACGATGAGTCCTGCTTTTGTCTTGGATGCAATGACAGCTGGATAATGGTCAAAAGACCATGTGGGTAATGCCATGAAGAGGCCTTCACAAGGGAACATCACATTAATCCTATTCCCAGGATTATTGTATGGGGTGGTATAATTCACTCCAGCCATACCTTTTTAGTCTTCATTCCAAGTAAACTAAAATCTCAATGTTAAATTGATTTGGTGGTTGAACCATTTCTATGGCCATTTCTCCAAAGTGTCCCAAGAGCTGTTTTTCAACACTACAACATCAGGCGGCATGTTGCTCATGCTACAATGAGCAGCCTACATGGTCTAAGCATGCTAGCATAACTGGCAGCATCTCCGAACTTGTCTCACTTTGAGCAGGTCTGGGACATCAACATTACTGACCTCATTGGTAGCATGTCAAGTCGTGTATGCGCATGTACTTCTGTGCATAGCGCTCATATGTGATACTGAGTAAATTGAGATGATTTGATTTTTTTCTATTTTATCTTCATTTGCATACCGTTACATGTCTATCAATCCTGTGATTTCCATAATTCCATGGCTTTTTCTTCTTGGTGTTGCAATATCAATGTTGAGGAGTGTATATTCAAACAATCTTGATGCAATGCTGATTTTGAAATATGGAAAAAATGGCAACATAAACTCTGATTAGTTCAACAAGTATCTTTATTGTATTGTGCATATTTTCCTGACATATGAGAGCTAAATGGAGTCTCAAAACCTTATTTATACTACTTATAAAAAACGAACGTTATCAAAAAGAAGTCCATGGAATTACCAAACACTAATGTTAAACCATTAGTGGAATACCGGGGCACTGTGTTTGCCTTGCTTTGCACTCTTTCATTAATTTGTACACTTTTTGCACCACTGTCAACATACAACTGTAAAACAAAAGTCTCGTAATCAGGTTGTCTTAAAAAATACCATATTCAATAGTAGAATAAAAACTAAACATTAAAAAAGTAAACAGTTACATTAAACGTCCCAATATTAACTTATAACTTACAAAAAGGAAGAGAATGGAACACCTTAATAATATAGTTTAATAAATAAAAGCCGGAACGACCAGTCATTATTAACTTAACCCAGTAGATGAAGCTACGTACAAACAATACAACACAAAGAAGTCTATACCCCCTTAACCCATTCTATTCTCTGAAAGCTGTAATACAAAATGTGAAGTGGCTTCACTTTTCTAGGATATTCTTGGCACTACATTGTCTTGTATGCATTGTTTCTTCCCATTTTAAAAAGGAATATTAATACAAGAAATGTACACAATGGAATAATACGAAAATGTTCATGGATCACCGAGCTCAGTCTATGCAGATAAGATTCTAGCATGCTTCTCCCTTTGCTCATGATGTCTCCTGTTCCTGCTCTTTTTGATCTCTTGGACATGTTTCCACTTAGCTCCACCTTTATTGCGTTGCCTCTTTTTCTCCTTGTGCCACATCTGCTCGCAGTATTCGTCCATACTGAAGGTAGGGCTGCTGAGAAGTTGCAAATAATCCTTGTACCTCAGTCTTGACTCTGTGATTAACTCTCGGCCTTTAGCCTCATCCTCTTCCATCTTCTGTGTTTGTTCCATCTGCTCATTCTCTATTACTTTTACGTTGAGCTTAACCAGGGTGTGAATGAAAGTATTTTCTTGCGCATTACAATAATACATTCCTGAATCCTTCTTCTGTAGGCTGCGGATCAAAAGCCCATATTCAGTTTTAATGACTCTTTCGTCAGGTATTATCTGTGAAAAAAAATATACATTATTTTAATATAGATGCACTATTTTCAAAGTAAAGAATGTTTCATAAGATATTATACTTTATGGTACTACATTTTTTTTATAAGGCAGAAGATCTAAAAACAATATATTATTGAGGATTTTGAAAAATATTGTAACGTAGTGCATTGAAAATCTACTGCATAGCTGATTACTATCCTACCTCATTAACAATGGGCTTCAAACAAGATGCTGATCATGTATTATACTTGCTTATATACTTATATACAGTAGCTTCATCATTAATAAGATGTTTATTAGAGGGGCTAAAAAGACACTAAATATGAGAAAGACTAATTTCCATTGGTTAAGAGTTGATGGGAATAAACAAATTAGAAATAGTTGAAAGCCAATATGGTTAAATAGAGCTGTAAGGGCAAAAAGAAAGCATTTAGGGAAATAAAGCAAGAGGGTAATAATGAAGGTAATAAGGAGGCATTAATATAAAACAAATCAAGGCAGCGTAGATTGAGACAGAGAGACTCATTGACAAAGAAAATAAAAATAATCCAAAAATATTCTTCAACCACATAAACAGTAAAAGACTCAGAAATTACAGTGTTGGCCCTCTTAAAACTAATCTGGGTGGAATGGTGGAGGAGGGTGAGAGAAAGGCCAATCTATTAAACACCTTCTTCTCTACAGTAGTTTCACAAGAAATCTCATGACATATGACATGATTAGGGATATGTCACGCTGTCTCTGTATACTGGAGGTAGGGGGCCTAAGCTGACCCTAAGCTGGGGCCCTGACTAATCCCTCAACTTGGAGGTACTGTTAAAGGTACAGAGGTCCAGGCCGCCAGCGTAACCCCTACCTCCTGAGGATCCCTGCACCTAAGTAATCTAGTCCTGAGAAGGACCCCGATCACAACAAAAGGGGACAAGTAATAATATGCCCACACACAGTACTTAGACGAACGAGACAGTACAAGGGAAAAACCAAAACCACCTTGCACACAAAAACTACACAACTACAACAGAGGGAACACCAACGGGAAAGGAGATAAATGATAAAGCGAGGAAGGGAAAAAACACTCCAAATACACTTATCTCAGAAACTCCAAATACCACGATCCGCTCTGTTAGTCTGTATGAAATGCTTTCACCGACACTTCCCAAACAGACCAGCAGGCATTTGAAGGAGTCTCACTACAGCAGCATTGATTGCAGCTGGGCGAGGCTGGACCTCGTCTAGCACAGAGAGAGAGAGAATTAACTCCCTCACTGCCGAAAAACACAAAGCACCAAAAAGTCAGCTGCGAGAAGTCAGGCTGTGTAATCGTGACGATCTTCGTGGCGACACACCCGTGACAGTACCCCCCCTTCTACGAGGGGCCTCCGGACCCTCAGGGCCAGGTTTATCCGGGTGAGTCGTGTGGAAGGCCCGAACTAATCGGTCTGCGTTAATATCCGACGCAGGAACCCACATCCTCTCCATACCCTTTCCAATGAACCAGGTACTGAAGGGACCGGCGATTAAAGAGTGAATCGATGACCCTCGATACCTGGAACTCCAAGTTACCATTGACCACCACTGGAGGGGGAGGTAAAGGTGACGGTACCACAGGCGCCACATACCTCTTAAGCAACGATCTGTGGAACACGTTGTGAATTTTAAACGTAGGGGGGAGGTCAAGACGGAATGCCACCGGATTAATAATAGAACTGATTCTGTACGGCCCGATGAACCTGGGACCCAGTTTCCAGGAGGAAACCTTAAGTTTAATATTCCTGGTAGACAACCATACCCGATCGTTCACACTTAGGTCCGGACCAGACACTCTCCTCCTATCAGCCATACGTTTGTATCGGTTCCCCATAGTATTCAGATTCTTCAGCACCCCTCTCCATACTGAAGCGAGTGATGAGGAAAATCGTTCCTCCTCAGGAACCCCCGAAGAGCCCCCCCTACTGAAAGTACAAAACTGGGGGTGAAAACCATATGCCCCAAAAAACGGGGACTTACCAGTGGACTCGCTCCACCTATTATTAAGAGCAAACTCTGCCAGAGGTAAGAAAGAAGCCCAGTCCTCCTGGTTCTCTGACACAAAACACCGGAGATATGTCTCCAAGCTCTGGTTCATACGTTCCGTCTGACCATTGGTCTGAGGATGAAAAGCCGATGAGAATGACAAATGCATCCCCCGCCGTGCACAAAACGCCTTCCAGAACTTGGACACAAACTGAGACCCCCGATCAGACACCACCTCGGAGGGTACCCCGTGAAGCCTCACAATCTCCCCAATGAACACCTGCGCAAGAGTTTTAGCATTAGGGAGAGCCGGAAGAGCGATAAAATGTGCCATCTTGCTGAACCTGTCCACTACAACGAGTATGACCGTTTTACCCGAAGACGGAGGGAGGTCCGTAATAAAGTCCATAGACAGATGAGTCCAAGGACGCTCCGGGATCTTCAAAGGTAAGAGGGCCCCAGACGGACGGGTATGTGAGGTCTTAGAGCGCGCACAAACCCCACAGGACGCGACAAAAGTTACCACCTCCTTATGTAAGTTAGGCCACCAAAACCGACGCGAGAGGAGATCCACAGTTGCTTTACTCCCCGGGTGTCCTGCAAAAACTGAGTTATGGTGTGCCTCGATCACCTTTTGTCGCAACTGATCTGGAACAAACAGTCTCCCCGGAGGTCCAACAGGGGCGTCCCCCTGAGCCTCCAATACCTCCTCCTCCAGCTCAGAGCATACTGCCGAAACCACCACCCCCTCCTGAAGGATAGGAATCGGGTCGTCCGTATTCCCGGCCCCAGGGAAACTACGAGATAAGGCATCCGCCTTTACATTTTTTGACCCAGGACGATATGTAACGACAAAATTAAACCTGGTAAAAAACAATGACCACCTAGCTTGTCTGGGATTCAGACGTTTCGCGGACTCCAGATATAGCAGGTTCTTGTGATCGGTGATGACGGTGACCAGATGGACTGCCCCCTCCAAAAAATGGCGCCACTCCTCAAAAGCTAACTTAATGGCCAAGAGTTCCCTATTGCCGACATCGTAATTCCTCTCAGCGGACGACAATTTTTTAGAGAAAAAGGCGCACGGATGCCACTTACCAGGGGACGAACCCTGTGACAATACTGCTCCCACCCCTACCTCGGAAGCGTCTACCTCTACAATGAATGGCTGTGACGCATCAGGTTGAATGAGTATGGGTGCCGAGGCAAAACATTTTTTCAAGGAGGAGAATGCTTGACAAGCCTTGTCAGACCACCTAGAAAAATCCGTCCCCTTTTTAGTCATGTCTGTGAGAGGCTTAACCATGGAAGAGAAATTACGAATGAACTTCCGGTAATAATTAGCAAACCCCAGGAAACGTTGTAGTGCCTTAAGATTCTCTGGCCGATCCCACTCAAGAACAGCCCGCACTTTCCCAGGGTCCATACGAAAACCGGACGCTGAAACCAGGAAGCCTAAAAACTGGAGTTCCTGTACGGCGAATACACACTTTTCCCATTTGGCATACAGTTTATTATCCCGCAAGATCTGTAACACCTGCCTAACGTGCTCCTGATGAGACACCAGATCCGGCGAGTAAATTAAGATATCATCCAGATATATGACAACAAACTGTCCCACCAGGCGGTGAAAAATGTCATTAACAAAGTGTTGGAACACCGCCGGGGCATTAGTCAGACCGAATGGCATGACAAGGTTCTCAAACTGCCCCTCCGGAGTGTTAAACGCCGTCTTCCACTCATCCCCCTCCCTCATCCTAATCAGATTGTACGCCCCCCTGAGATCCAACTTAGAGAACCATTTGGCGCCCACGATCTGATTAAAGAGATCGGGAATAAGTGGGAGCGGATACGGATCTCGGACCGTAATCCGATTAAGTTCACGGAAATCCAGGCAAGGGCGTAGGCCTCCATCTTTCTTCTTAACAAAGAAGAACCCCGCAGCCACCGGTGAAGATGAAGGTCTAATATGCCCCTTAGCCAGACTTTCTGAAATATAATCCTTCATGGCCTGCCTCTCAGGACCAGAAAGGTTATACAACCTAGCTTTAGGTAACTTGGCCTCAGGGAGCAGTTTTACAGAACAGTCATACTCGCGATGAGGAGGTAGTTCCTGACACCCTTTCTCCGAGAATACATCCTCAAAGTCCGCCAGAAATGGAGGTAAGACCCAAGGAGTAACCGCACCGATGACCGTGTTCATGCAGTTTTTATTACAGAATTTACTCCATTGGCTTATCTCTCTGGTTTGCCAATTAATAACCGGGTTATGCTTAGTTAACCAAGGAAGGCCCAACACTATAGGAGTGGGAAGACCCTCCAACACGTAGCAAGACAACAGTTCTTTATGTATCGCCCCCACTGGAAGTTTTACGTCATGCACAGCTTGCAAAAAACTTCCCTGACCGAGAGGCCTGGCATCGATTGAGAATATGGGGATGGGTTTAGCCAACTCACTCAATCGCATACCTTGAACCCGGGCAAACCGAGCATCAACCAGATTAGCCCCGGCCCCACTATCCAGAAGAACAGATATCCTCTCAGTTCTCGTACCCACCACCACCTCCGCCGGTACGAGAAACTGAGACGAACCTAGGGACGAAATACCTACTCCCAGATTGCCGTCCACCACACAACCTGGGATCAACAGTTTTCCGACGACTCTTCACTCTGCAAGGGACGGGATTGACACCCCCCAATAAAATGTCCCTTTCTCCCGCAGAAGAAACACCTTCCTGTCTTATGGCGCACCACCGGTCCCCTCCCCCGAAATGATGTCCCTCCTAATTGCATAGGCTCCTCTGGACTGACCAGGGGAACTACCATATGAGGGGACCTTGTAGGAGGTGGAGTCATCACAGGGGGTAGAGTTATCCCGCACCTCTCCCGAAGCCGTCTGTCAACGCGAATAGCAAGGGCCATAGCGGCTTCCAGTGACGCGGGAGAGTCATACTGTGCCAACACATCCTGTAATTTGTCGGATAAACCTTGACAAAACTGGCTCCTAAGAGCCGGGTCATTCCACTGGGTGTCCGTGGCCCACCTACGGAACTCCGAACAGAATTCCTCCGCCGGACGATCTCCCTGCTGGATCCTACGTAACTTAGACTCAGCAAGGGAGATCCGATCTGGGTCATCATATACGAGTCCCAGAGCAGCGAAAAACCTATCCACTGACTGGAGAGCCGGGGAGCCCGGGGGAAGAGAGAACGCCCAAGATTGTGGGTCCCCTTGTAGGAGCGAGATGACAATTCCCACCCTTTGTTCTTCACTCCCCGATGACCAAGGCCGCAGCCGAAAGTACAACTTGCATGCCTCCCGGAAAACAAAAAACTTGTCCCGCCCCCCAGTGAACCTGTCAGGGAGAGCTACTTTAGGTTCTGGTCCGGCTTGCTCCTGAGGATGCAAAACCTTGGACCTAACGTCCGCCAGCTCCATGGACAAACTCTGCAACTGCCGAGCTAGACCGGCTACTGGATCCATGGTAGCTGGAGAAAAACTAAGTGGGTCGGTGAAAATGTCACGCTGTCTCTGTATACTGGAGGTAGGGGGCCTAAGCTGACCCTAAGCTGGGGCCCTGACTAATCCCTCAACCTGGAGGTACTGTTAAAGGTACAGAGGTCCAGGCCGCCAGCGTAACCCCTACCTCCTGAGGATCCCTGCACCTAAGTAATCTAGTCCTGAGAAGGACCCCGATCACAACAAAAGGGGACAAGTAATAATATGCCCACACACAGTACTTAGACGAACGAGACAGTACAAGGGAAAAACCAAAACCACCTTGCACACAAAAACTACACAACTACAACAGAGGGAACACCAACGGGAAAGGAGATAAATGATAAAGCGAGGAAGGGAAAAAACACTCCAAATACACTTATCTCAGAAACTCCAAATACCACGATCCGCTCTGTTAGTCTGTATGAAATGCTTTCACCGACACTTCCCAAACAGACCAGCAGGCATTTGAAGGAGTCTCACTACAGCAGCATTGATTGCAGCTGGGCGAGGCTGGACCTCGTCTAGCACAGAGAGAGAGAGAATTAACTCCCTCACTGCCGAAAAACACAAAGCACCAAAAAGTCAGCTGCGAGAAGTCAGGCTGTGTAATCATGACGATCTTCGTGGCGACACACCCGTGACAGGATAGCAGAAATTCTCCAATAAATGTCACTTGCTTAATCCAGGAGGAAGTGCAGTGTCGCCTCAAAAACACTAAGGTAATGGAATACCCCCCTGAGTAGTGCAGGAATTAAGTACCATGATTGACTGACCATTATTTATATATAATAACATAATAATATTCAAGAATTCCATAATATGGCCTCATTCAGACGTCTGTGATTTTTCACATACACAAAAAGCAGCCCGAGTGCCATTAGTATTTTTGATCCATTTTTTATCAGTGTTTGTTCATGGTTTCAGTCTCTACCATAAGATTTTCATCAGTGATTTTCATGTATGAAAACAAATAAATTAGACTTTAAAAAAAAATTCTCGACCATCAGAGACTGGTCTTGGCTTGATCTACTTTCTAAGCTTCCTTTTCCTGTTCCTAAAGGGATTTAAAAAATATACAACCATTTAATCTCACCGACGAAATTTTTATAAAGCAATGTCCCTCCTCTCTTGGGAAAAGGAATTAAACATTAACCTATCTGATCTTGACGCAAAATCCATTTAATCTATCTCACACGTTTTTTACAGGTGCATTCTTCTGTAAGAAAATACCTGCAAAATACTGTCCCACTGGTATAGGACTCCCGAATTCGTACACGACTTAGGCCTATCAGAATCCAATATATGTTGGAGATGTGGAACCCACAAAGGCACCACTTTTGGATTCTGACCTGAAATTTACTTTGCTGTCCATTTCTTCCTCCTCTATCACCTTCTCCCCATCAGATGGTCCTTTACTCCTACTGTATCTCCATCACACCCCACCTTATGCATATCTGCAACAACTTTGCTCCACTACAGCCCTTTCAATTGTCATTAACATTCCAATAATTTCTATGTAATTGTCTCTTATAATGTACTCCTAGGTGATATGTTGTTTATGTTTGTCCCGTGACCTTCTTTGTAATATTAGAAATTGCAACCCTATGTATCTAGGTCATTTTCTCTGTTTGTTGTATATTGTTCAATCAATAAAGAATTATTAAAAGAAAACAAATAAATTAGAAAACTTCCCTTATCCACCACAATTTTAATCACAAACTGCTCCCAGACTGCACACTGATGAAATACCTTATTTTTCGGACCGTAAGACTCACTTTTTTTCCTACACATTTGGGAGGAAAATGTCTGGAAACCGGCAGCTGCAGAAGCTGTGCGATGCTGTGGGCTCAGTATCGGTGGTCAGGCAGAGCTTTCCCGGTGACCGCATGCGCAGATTGGGATCTCGGCCCAGCCGAGATATCAACTGCACATGCGCTGTCTCCTGTGGCCATCTTCCAAAAGCCGTGGGCCTCAGGGAAATGGCTGCCGAGATCCCAGTCTGTGCATGCACCGGCTATTTTCCTCTAGACCACGGCTTCTGGAAGATGGCCGCTCTGTTTCACCGCCGACACCGGGCCCACAGCATCTGCCCGCTCCTGCCGCCGGGTTCCTGAGGGACCCTGCTTTCTACTATGCCGCTCCACCACCACCGCAACCCCCTGCAGCTGGGGCACCGTCTTCTCCCACCTAGGGCCCTTTGCAATGCTCTACTTTTGCCGGCTCCCTGAGGCACCCTGCCTACTGTGACTCCCGCTCCACTACCCCCCAGGTAAGAGACCTATTTGAACTATAAGATGGACCCCCATCTCATAAACATTTTTTTTCCCATTTTCCACCCCGAAATATGGGGAGCGTCTTATAGTCCGGTGCGTCTTATAGTCCGAAAAGTACGGTATGTGAGTTGTCTGTGATTTTCATGGACTCATAGAATTATATGGGTTATTTTCATCCATGACGCTGCTAAAAATGGATATGACTCTTTGGAAATTTTTAGCAGACACATGGTCCACAAAAAAATTTACATGTGAACATCCTCATACTCTGTAAAAAAAAATAGGGATAGAATATATAAGTGAGAAACGAACGTCTGAATGAGGCCTAACAGTGTTTGTACCACACTAATGGCGCATGGCAAATGTGGTACCTATATTCAAAAAGGAGTCTGTAAATTATGGGCATGTAATTTTATCCTCTAGTGTAGGCAAAATCTACGAGGATTTTCTAAGAGATACTATCCTGGAATATCTCAATAAAAAAGTCTCATGACCCAGCATCAACATGGCTTTATGAGAGATCAGCTGTGTCAAACTAATCTAATAAACTTAACTGAGGAAGTTAAATCCTGACTGGACCATGGTAATGCCGTGAATGTTGTATATCTGGACTTTTCAAAGATAGTCGATACGCCACATAAAAAGTTGGTAGATAAAATAAGAACGATGGGACTATGGGAAAATATGTGTAATTAGGTAAATGACTAGCTCAGTGATAGGAAACAAAAAGGTGGTTGTTAACTTTACCCAATCAGATTGTGTTATAATAACAGTGCGTACCCCAGGGGTCAGTGTGGGACCCTCTTCTTTTTAATATATTTATTAATGACCCTGGGCATAGAGGGCATAGAGAGTAAAATTTCAATATTAACAGATGATACAAAACTCTGCAAGTTAATAAACACAGAGGAAGATAATTTAATATTATAATGGGATTTATACAAAGCTGGAGGCTTGGGCTGAGAAATGACAATTGAAATGTAATGTAAATGTTATGTCATGCACTTTGGCCAAAGTAATACAATTTACAGGAAGGCCTGGATGCCGTTCTTGAGAAATATAATTTTACAGGTTATGGGTACCAGATTTTGTGATGGGACATTGATCCAGAAAACAAGTCTAATTGCCATATGTGAGGTTGGGAAGGAATTTTTCCCTACTAGGGTATATGCACACAATGTCTTTCAGGCTAATTCCACCTGGATCCCACCTGAAAAACATTAAAAGACTGCTTCAAAGAATGAACCTAATGCATAGCAATATAAAAACAACTTGCTGTGCATATGTTCCATCATTTGTCACTTCTTTTAACCATTTTGATGAGCCTTTGCCTTGGAAAAGATGCAACATGCATATACCCTTATACAGCATGGGATTTTTACGTTCATCTGGATCACCATATTAACTTACACTGTAGGTTCAAATTAATGGACTTGAGTGTTCTTTCAAATTTTTCAAACTTTAAACTATGAAACTATCAAAGATATATCCTATAGTGCCTTACAGTCATTGTCACCATTGGAGTTTATAATCCTTAATTCCTATTCACTATCAGTATGTCTCTGGAGTGTCGGAAGAAACCCACACAATTATGAATTGGAGAAATTTGCTCAATCGCTCAGTCCTCCTATCAGCTCCTCTTCACCTACACCTAAGTAGGTTAAATATGGTGCAATGCAAATAATTTATGTTAATGACATACATTACATCCCACATGCTTATGTGGTGACTAGTGATGAGTGAGCGTGCTGGGTTAACCCTTTCACCGAGAATGCTCGGGTTCTGACCAAGCATTTTTGCCGTGTTCGACAACTATGTTCGAGTCACCGCAGCTGCATGTGTCGCGGCTGTTAGCTGCAAAACATGCAGGGATTGCCTGTTTGTTATGCAATTCCTGCACGTGTCGCGGCTGTCTAACAGCCGCGACACATGCAGCCGTGGTGACTCGATCATAGTTGTCGAGCACGGCAAAAATGCTCGGGCAGCACCCGAGCGTGCTCGGTGAAAGGGTTAACTGAGCATGCTCGCTCATCACTAGTGATGACTAATCAGCGGTGCCTGTTAGAAGACCCTAATGCAGAAAATTATTACAAATGGACCGATCAGGGAACAGTGGTGGCAAGACATATATGAGGATGTAAGTATGAGTATTGTTTATCTATGTATCTATCTAACTACCTAATACCTATCTGTCAATCAATCAATTCTGATTGACACTATTAGATTTCAGTGTTATTTCTCTGAATCATCCTTGCATAAATACAAAACTTCAATAATATTCACCAAAAAATCACTGTGATTATGAATACTTGGTTTAATTTTAGACTATCAATACAAAAAAACACTCCACATATTACAATGACTAATATCTTAGCAGCGCTTATTACTGCAAATTTTACCTTAAATAACCTATTGTTTGTTTCATGTGAATCACATTCTCTTTACTAATTCATAAACCAAGACTGGTTAAAATGTCACCACATCTAAAGGAGCAAGTAATTTGGGAAGCCAGAATAAAGTTCATGAGAAAACCACTATAATAAAACTGGTATAACTGCATCAAGAGTCATATGAGGTAAAGTGATGATTGGTATTTACCTTGTGACATCTTAAAAAAGACCTCCCATCAAAGTTTTCATGCTCGTAATACATTGAAGTCATCATATTATACAGCACTGTGTACTTAAAATTGCTCATTTTGCCTTTCTGACCATCTAATTCTTCTCTTTTCCATTTGGTCTATGACATCACGTGATTAAAAACTGACAAGCTGAATCCTTCTAAGCTCTATTTCGAAACAGGATTGTCTCTTTTCCTTGCATGAGTCATCACCCTCTTCAACGCCTGCTCCAGCTCTTCCACTTCTCCCCCGTGCCAAGGACTTTGCAGTGATGGGGAAAAGAGACTTCCTGTTTCTACATAGAGCTTATAAGGATTCAGCTAGTCTGCTTTTAATCACGTGATGTCATAGACCTAATGGAAAAGTGAAGAATTAACTGGGTAGAAAGGCAAAATGAGCAATTGTACATACACAGTGCCATATAATATGATGATTGCAATATATGAAGATAAAAAATTTGATGGGAGTGCTTCTTAAATTAACAATTTTTCCTTAAAAAGAGATATAGAATTGCTTATTCTGTTCAGACAATTTAATTTTTAGTTCATTAATACAGTATACTAAGTTCTTAAAGTCAAAGATAGGTATGTATAATTCATACTCTCATGAGTACATAGTATGTAGAAACAACCAAAAAGCGTACTTGAGTTAAAAATGGTTCTATATTTTGTACTCATTCAGTTAGTAGACCTCTCCAAGCAGTTATTTGGTTTCCAAAACCAGAACTCAGGGACTTCAGCTACTGACACTAATGTGCTTTTAGGTCTATCTATCTCGACCTATTTATTTTCGTAAAGGGGTTTGCCACTTACTATTCAAACTTGCAAGGCCAAAAAATTTGGAAATAACACAACATACTAATTTTTTGCACATATAGCTCTGCACAGAGTGGCACAGTCTGATGCAGCGGATGAAACAGTAAAGTGGCCACCACCATATCAAAACAGATGAAGAAGACTGTGGCTCTCAATTGTTTATATGTTAGAAGCACAACCAGAAGTTTGAAACTAGAGGCAGATGGAACATAAAAATTAAATTAAAAGTTGTATAAATTCATATATTTTACAGTTTTAAAGACTCAGCAGTTTATTAACGGAAGTATGTTACTCACTCTGTATATACTTAAGTAAACTGAAGTTTATCAAATGATGTTTTTCATTGAAACCAGAAGCTCATATACCCATAACACATGTTTATATTTTGCAAAACGTTTCTTTCATGTGGTCCCTTTATTTATATATAGTATGAATATAATATATACATGAACATTTCCTTTAAAATAATGTCTGAAAATATAAATACTGCTAAGTTATGTTATTTAGTGATGGCAATTTCCTGCATTGTATATGCTATTATATTTGCGTGTCCTTTGAGCTACGGTATGTGTCAATATTGTAGGCATATAAAATTTCTCACAACTTTGTTGACAGTATACTATGTAAAATCATACTAGTATGTAAATCATAAGGGTCTAGAAAGTATAATAAAACAAGAAAAGGAAATTGGCAACATATTTGTTATTGGTCACTGCAAATGGGGTCATCTCCTTTGTTGGGTAAACAGTCTTACTATAACTAGAGCACATGTGAAACATCTCAGAAAAGACAGCTGCTTTTGGGTGGTAGCATCTTCAAAGCATACCTTTCCTCACGATTCAGTAATGAGAGTGGACGTTACAATGACAGATTGCTTTCTGAATTAAAAAAAAGCCACAGATGGACATGTCACTAATGTGTTAGAAGATATGTTATGTGTTTCTTGCTTTCTTAAGGGACCCAAAAGTAAGTAAAAATGAAGCAAAACGATTGTGTCAAATCAATAGTCTGTGTAATGCATGGACATGCTGGGAAGTTTTCATAGATACCCTCAGTTCTGGTAAATTTTTGAGGTTCGGGATTTACCTCTATTAACTCAAAATCCCCTAATAGAGCATCTACACCTTAAATGTTTTTTTTTACATTGGGAGCATTGATTCCCAGTGTTAGGTATGAGCCTCTGTTTTACAGGATGGACGATGAAAAGATGTGATCTAATATAGTGAGTGGAAATTAATTCTACAGAATTTTTTTTAAAAATCCGCATTCGCCAAATTTCAGATTTTTTGTCACTTGATTCCAGGCAGACTCAACAAAGTGGCTGGTTCCCACTTTTTAACCATAAAGTGCCATCAAAAGGTTAAAAAATATAAAAAATCATTATACTCACCTAACTACTCACTAGTGTTGAGCCACCCCCGTAGTGTTCGAGTTCGGTTCGGTTCGTCGAACACCCGTGTGTTCGCCGAACTGTTCGTCGAACTGTTCGTCGAACACCTTCGAACACCGTTAAAACCAATGGCAGGCAAACAAAAACACATAGAAACACATAGAAAACACCTTCAAAGGTGTCCAAAAGCTGACAAACTGCTCAGAAGACAGAACTAACACATGGAAAAGTGACAAGTACATATAGTCATGCGAAAATAAAAGAGGTGGAGGAGTAAAAGGAGGGGGAGACACAGATATAGGCATGTCATGCCCTTCTAAAATCCAAAAAGTGAGAAGTCGACACGGCCAGTCCGCTCCTGCCCGTGCCACCTCCGTGTCGCCGGGTTTGTGCCAGAGCCGCGGTGAACCCTGACGGCCAGCCCCCCTCTCCCAATACTGGTGCCTGTCCGCTGGTGGGTCGAGCGAGCCCCCCTGTGGTGGAGGCAGCTCTAAGCTTTTTAATTTAAATTGTCTCTCTAATTTGAATGAATACACTTTAAATCCATTTACAAGGATCTATTGGAGGGCAAGTCTCATGCCAGCAGCCGCAGTAATTCCAGCTCCAGTAGCGTCCACTAAAGCTGCTGCAGTTAAAAAGCTTTTATAAGGATCGAGCTCGGCTGTCCACCGCAAGGCATCCTACTGCCAGTCCCAGCCCCTATGCCTTGGGGTGCCTCCTGATGCTCTTCACTAAGTATCCCATGGTCCCGAAGCATTTCCTTTGAAAAAATTAAGTGTCTAAACTACAGGTGGTGTAGCTTGCTTAACAGCCGGGATAATCCGCTCACTAGCAGACACTGCTACTAGGCACAAAGTATTTCCTGGGCTAGATGCAGTTAAAAATTTGTAATTAGATACTCTCGTTGGATGCTGAGAAAGCATTCCATAGAGTCTCCTGGCACGCCATATATGATTCTCTTAAAAAGCTTGGGGTAGGGGTCTAGGGGACCCTTTTATAGCCAAAATCACGGCCCTGTATCGCAATACGTCACCTAGGCTGAAGATAAATGGAACTGTAGCACCCTGAGGGCTCGGTTGCTACAGACGTATTGCACCTCACCCAGAGGTGTGATATCTCACTCTCAGGTAAGGATGGAGTGTGGATCAGGACCCGACACCTGCATGCATTACACCACATTGCCGTGGGGCAGGGCGACCAATATGCCCCTGAGATGGGCACGACAGTCCCTGTCCCTGGCTGGAGTGGGGGGAGGGAACACTGAGGAAGGGGAACCCTGTAGTGCAGGAGCAGGGAGGAAGCAGTTCCTGGGTGCATTGAGAAGGGAGTATAAAAGGTGGGCACCATCTTAGTTCAGTGCAGAGAAGTCTGAGAAGAAGTGGCAGGGAGCAGGGGCTCTGCATGAGCTCTGCTCCGGAGGCGGGCCTAGTAACAGAGGCCCAGGCCTGGAAGAGGGAGAAGGAAGGAAGAGGAGCAGAGAAGGCTCCAGGAACGAGGAATGAAGGGATCCCAGGGGTGCGGACGGGCGAGTCGCCACCACACGCCCGAATCCACCTGCGTGGAGGGGTCAGGCCAAAGGGGGAGACCGGTCCCCGAACTAGTGGAGGCAGGAAACGACCCTCAGCTAGAAACCGGAGGCTCTGACATTTTATGTGGCGCAGCCCCTCGCTACACCCGCTAGGAAGGCACCACATAGGGTCAGGGAAACTGGCGCCAAGTTTACCAAGAGGAGGCCCGAGGCAGCCGGACAGAAGTGTTGGTAAGAAAGGCCAGACAAAGGACACACAAAGGGGGTCCTGTGAAGTGCTCCAAAGTTATCTGGGAGTTGTCTGAGCCCCTCACCTGGTGAGCACAGTACGACGTGGGCAGCCGTTACCTGCAGACGTGGTCTGGATAATAAGAACTGTGAGTAAAGGCCCTGAACTGCATCCCTGACTCCGTGTCGTTACTGCTGCTGCCCTGCACCATCACCATCATCCTCCGCATACACTGCCCTGAGGCTATACTCCTCCCGTGGGGAGTTATGCTACGCTCTGCTGCACCCACAACACCAGCCTCAGTGGTCTGCCCTGTAGCGGCGGTTCACTCTGACCGCAATCCACGGGTGGCATAGTCGGACATTTAAACATGAAAACCACATAAATAGTTCCGCCACTGGTTTGACCGCCCTGAGCCACGGAACCGGGTCGCCGCCACGAAGACTACAACCACCAGCATCCACCAAAAAGGGTCCGGCTCCGGGTGTCCCAAGGCCCAGGGGGTGCGTCAGAACATTTTCATCACCTTTCACAATCACCAATGGGACAAGGCAGTGATGTCCTCTGTCCCCTCTCTTATACATCCTAGTGATGGAGCACCTGCTCTCATCAATTCGCCATAACCCCAATATTAGGTGGATTGAGGTGGGAGGCACCGAGTACAAGTGCTCTCTATTTGCTGATGATGTCCTAGTATATATCACTCAATCACATATATCCATCCATGCTGTTATGGCTGAAATAGATCACTTTGTTACATGGTAAAATTTTAAAATCAATGCAGCGAAGTCTGAGGCCCTCGATGTCTCCCTCCCCAAATCCATATAGGATTCCATCCAGTCCAACTTTCCCTTTGCCTGGCCCTCACAGGGTATCAAATACTTAGGAATTCCTATTCATAGAGACCTCTCCCATCTATGTTATCTTAATTTTGGGCCCTTTATTGAACAACTCCATACAGACCACGGTTGGCAAGTTAGAACTGTAAGATTCACTACGTGAACCACTGGTGTTTTGTGGAAAAGCACATGTACACTGCGTTCCAAATTATTATACAAAAAGTGTTTAGGAGTGATAAGGGAAGAATTTGTTTGTTTGTCAGTTAAACTCATTGATGGTGATGTGTGTCAGGGCTCTTTATATCACTGTAAGCAATTGCAGACACCTGTGCTAATTAGTTTGGCAGGTGTGTCCAATGAAAGGCAAGACTACTTAAGAAGGCTCTCTCACATTATTAAGCAGCCTACATTTTCTGCCAAAATGGGAAAGAAAAAGGATGTGTCGGCTGCTGAGAAGCAACAAATTGTGGAGTGTTTAGGTCAAGGCATGACTACAATCAACATTGTGCGATGATCAGGATGAAGTGTCTTGGCAATCAAGAAGTATGTAGCTGATTCACAGTACACACGTGTGCGTGCTGATAAGGGCAAATTGAGGACTCTTTCCTACAGGCAATTACGTCAGGTTGAAAGAGCAGCGGCAAAAAAGCCTTGTCATAGCAGCAGACAAGTTTTTGAAGCTGCTTGTGCCTCCAACGTCCCCCGAACAACAAGATGCAGGGTCCTTCAGAGGTTTGCAGCTGTGCATGCGCCATCCTGTCGACCTCCTCTATCCACTTCACACAAGCAGAAACGGCTCCAGTGGGCCAAACATTACATGAAGACTGATTTCAAAACTGTTTTGTTCACGTATGAGTGCCGTGCAGCGCTCGATGGTCCAGATGGATGGAGTGGAGGATGGCTGGTTGATGGACACCCCACGCAAACACGGCTACAGCGCCAACAAGGAGGAGGTGGAGTAATGTTTTGGGCTGGAATCATGGGGAGAGAGATTGTCGGCCCCTTTAGGATCCCTGAAGGCGCTAAAGATGAACTCCATAATGTATGTGGATTTTCTCAAACAGCAATTATTTTTAATTTGCAACCTGATGGAGGTCAGTATAGATGGACTAATAGACCAAGTCCCACACAACGCTTGAAGCCCAACTATTTTTTCAGAGCTAGATGCAGAAAAAAATTATATTCAATTTGCAACCTGCTGGAGGTCAGTATAGAAGGACTAATAGAACAAGTCCCACACACTGCTAGAAGCCCAAATATTTTTTCAGAGCTAAATGAAGAAAAAAATTATTTTTAATTTGCAACCTGATGGAGGTCAGTATAGATGGACTAATAGACCAAGTCCCACACACTGCTAGAAGCCCAAATATTTTTTCAGAGTTAGATGCAGAAAAAAATTATTTTTAATTTGCAACCTGATGGAGGTCAGTATAGATGGACTAATAGACCAAGTCCCACACACCGCTAGAAGCCCAAATATTTTTTCAGAGCTAGATGCAGAAAAAAATTATTTTTAATTTGCAACCTGATGGAGGTCAGTATAGATGGACTAATAGACCAAGTCCCACACACCGCTAGAAGCCCAAATATTTTTTCAGAGCTAGATGCAGAAAAAAATTATTTTTAATTTGCAACCTGATGGAGGTCAGTATAGATGGACTAATAGACCAAGTCCCACACACCGCTAGAAGCCCAAATATTTTTTCAGAGCTAGATGCAGAAAAAAAATATTTTTAATTTGCAACCTGATGGAGGTCAGTATAGATGGACTAATAGACCTAGTCCCACACACCGCTAGAAGCCCAAATATTTTTTCAGAGCTAGATGCAGAAAAAAATTATTTTTAATTTGCAACCTGATGGAGGTCAGTATAGATGGACTAATAGACCAAGTCCCACACACCGCTAGAAGCCCAACTATTTTTTCAGAGCTAGATGCAGAAAAAAATTATATTCAATTTGCAACCTGCTGGAGGTCAGTATAGAAGGACTAATAGAACAAGTCCCACACACTGCTAGAAGCCCAAATATTTTTTCAGAGCTAAATGAAGAAAAAAATTATTTTTAATTTGCAACCTGATGGAGGTCAGTATAGATGGACTAATAGACCAAGTCCCACACACTGCTAGAAGCCCAAATATTTTTTCAGAGCTAGATGCAGAAAAAAATTATTTTTAATTTGCAACCTGATGGAGGTCAGTATAGATGGACTAATAGACCAAGTCCCACACACTGCTAGAAGCCCAAATATTTTTTCAGAGCTAGATGCAGATAAAAATTATTTTTAATTTGCAACCTGATGGAGGTCAGTATAGATGGACTAATAGACCAAGTCCCACACACTGCTAGAAGCCCAAATATTTTTTCAGAGCTAGATGCAGAAAAAAATTATTTTTAATTTGCAACCTGATGGAGGTCAGTATAGATGGACTAATAGACCAAGTCCCACACACCGCTAGAAGCCCAACTATTTTTTCAGAGCTAGATGGAGAAAAAAATTATATTCAATTCGCAACCTGCTGGAGGTCAGTATAGAAGGACTAATAGAACAAGTCCCACACACTGCTAGAAGCCCAAATATTTTTTCAGAGCTAAATGAAGAAAAAAATTATTTTTAATTTGCAACCTGATGGAGGTCAGTATAGATGGACTAATAGACCAAGTCCCACACACTGCTAGAAGCCCAAATATTTTTTCAGAGCTAGATGCAGAAAAAAATTATATTCAGTTTGCAACCTGATGGAGGTCAGTATAGATGGACTAATAGAATGATGCTATGCCCAAAAGATTTTACTTCACTAGGTGCAGTAAAAAAATTGGTATTCTATACACAGGTGTTATATCTTGCAACACAGATAGGCTACTCCACTGACTAACACACTCTGCAATAGGCCAAAAAGGATTAGCTTTGCTAGATTCAGCCAAATGCTGTGAAAAAAACTTGCACAGCACTGGCACAGACCTGCCTGGCAAAAACTGATGGGAACTCATGTAACCTAGTCCTGAAAAGGACTCCAATTACAATTAGTCTTTACTCCCACAACCTATCTATTTAAGAGCACAGACCTCCCTTATAAAAGTCGTAGGAAATGCTGTAACCTAGTCCTTAAAAGGACTGCAATCACAACTATTCCCTACTCCCAAGCTATCTGTATATTTGTGCGAAAATTGGCTTGAAATTAACAAGGTATAGCGCACACAGCAACAGCGGTGCCGTCTAACACGCAGCTGCAGCAGTGAGAAAATGGTGGCGATGGGGAAAATGGCTTGGTCTTATAGGGCAAGGACATGTGACATACACTGCCAATGACACATGCCCTTGCTTGTGTGAAAAAAAGCACTTCGCTCCGTGTGTGCGCTGCTGATAGGCTGACAGATTGCACCTCCCCACTGCAAATGCGGGAAAGAGAAAAAAAAATGGAGATCTTCATTGTTCCTGCAGAGATCCATCCCCTGCCCCTCCTCCCACCCCGCTGTACACTCAAACTGCGTATTAACATTAATTTTCATCATTACTGAGAAAAAATCCAGTTATGATTTTGGTGCACGAACAGTTATCGAACATAACCTCGAACAGCCGAATTTTTCTCAAATTGTTCGTGTTCGCCGAACGGCTCGAACACCGCCCAAAACAGCTCGAATTTGAGATTGGCGAACAGTTCGAGTAGAACAACGCTCATCTCTACTACTCATCTCTCTGGCCCCTCTGCTTCTCACCAGTCCTTGATGCATCTTCTGACCGTCCCTGTGGTCATTGAAATCTTTGTGCAAGGTCACGGCACACATTGTGAGGTAATTACAGTGTTACTATTCGCAAATATGGCCGTGAGCAGAAGATACGATGAGGACCAGAGAGGTGATGGTGAGGAGCAATGGGGCTAGAGAGGTGAGTGTTATGGTAAGTTTTATTGGTTTTTACATATTACATTTATTATCTTCTGGGGTCTGGAGAGACTTGAAAAGATAATAATTGATATTAATTTTGTCAAGAATAACTTATCTGTAAATCAAATTGCCTGGGAGAATTCGCTTGAACAGGCGATTTTGAATTTTGCCTGATCCACTCATCTCTAGTAGGATCCATTATGAGCTATTATGATACAGTGATTATAAGTTTTATAGATCTTCCCCACTGTCTTATAATGTGTCCTTCGGCAACCAAAGCATGATAAAAAAAACTAGCCTGAGTAAAGGCTACAAAGGAATTTAAAAATTCTCTCTATGTCAGATTTCAGGAGAAAAAAATTGTCAAATTTTTGCATAAGTCACATCTGTTCAAACATGAAGCCACTTCTTTGCAGTGGTCTCGAAGTCTAAAATATAGTCTAAAGTGGGTGCAGTTTAGCAAAAGAGGCCATGGTCAACCAAGTTACAACAAATTTGCCTTATTATTTGTCAGAAAACTGGCAGAAATTGTACTTAAAGTCTATGCAGGGCCAAGAATTATGAAGATTCCATTTGTGACAGCCCATAAGATACACTAATTTTTCAAAGAGGCCTGTGCCAGTGGGCATTTTGTTCCAAGACTGTTATGTGAAATCCCTGTTCTGATAAATTCCCTCACAAGTGTTAAAGCAAAAAGACGCCGTGTCCACATAACCTTAATGTGCTATGAAAACCCCACAACAGAATGGATGCCTCTTGAAAAAGATCTTTTTAGGATTAGTGAATAAATGGCCATGTACCACAGAGAATGGGGATGATTTTAACCCCCTCACGATGGGGCCAATTTCCTTTTTGCGTTTCCGTCTTTTCCTCCCCTTTTTCCCAGAGCCATAACTCTTTTATTTTTCTGTCCAAGTAGTCATGTGAGGACTTGTTTTTGGTGGAACCATTCATTATACCAGATTATATGCCGGAAAGTGGGAAAAAATTCCAAGTGCAGTGAAATTGTGAAAAAAATGCAATTTTGACAGTTTTTTGGGGAATTTTTTTTAAGGTGTACATTATGTTGTAAAAATTACCTGGAAATATGATTCCCCACATCAATACAATTACGGCGATGTTAAGTTTTTTTATTATCTTAGTGGTGAAAAAAATCAAAAGTTTGTAAAAAAATTGTTTAGAGATTTGTGTCGCCATATTCCAAGACCTGCAACATTTTTATTTTTTGGCTGATGGAGCTGTGTGATGGCTTATTTTGACATTTTTCTTTATACCTTGTTGGGATAGATCTGACTTTTTAATCGATTCTTACAGCCTTTTTGTGTGGAATTGCGGCGAAGAAAAAACTTAATTTTGGTGCTCTTGATTTATTTTTCGCTTATGGTGTTTACAGAAATGGGTCAATTGTTTTTATATTTTCATAGACCGGACTTTTATGAATGCAGCGATACCACATATGTGTATTTTTTTATTTTTGTAATATCTTTATTTTCAATGGGGAAAAAGGGGTTGATTTGAACGTTAAAGGGGTGTTACCATCTCCAAGATCCTATCCCAATATGTATTGGTGTAATAATCATAATATTAGCAAATACCTCCAATTAGAAATGCAGTATAGTTTTTTTGATTCGCTATGTCTCTTTCCTCGTCTACAGGCATTGCAGGACCTTAGGTATTCATGGTTACGACCACTAGCAGCTAGCTGTCACTTTATCAGTGGACGTAACCATGGATGCCTAAGGTCCTGCAATGCCTGTACATGAGGAAAGAGACTACATTTCTAGTTGGAGGTATTTGCTAATATTATTATTACACCTACTACATATTGGGATAGGATCTTGGAGATGGGAATACCCCTTTAAGGGTTTTTTATTTCTTTCATATTTTTTAAAACATTTTTTTTTTACTTTTCACTGTTATTGTTAGCCCCCTTGAAGATGTGATCATCCGATCATTTGTGCTATATGCAGCAATGCCACAGCATCAATGCATATAGCAAAAATCACGGTCTCCTTCGAAGCCCGGCCACAGGCAGGTTTTCAAAGAAGCTCCATAATGACAGCCACATGGGTCATCAACTGACCTCCGGCAGTCATGACAATCCAACGGCAACCGACAATTATGTCACGGGCGCGCTGATGGGTGGAGAGATTGACACGCATGCCGATGCATGTTAAATGCCACTGTCAGAGATTGCCAACGGCATTTAACAGGTTAAAAATTGGGGGTGGAGCTCTGCCCCACCTTCTATTGTTAGCGGCAGGTCGTGGCTGTGTATACAGCCATCACCTCAGGGGTATGAGGTGGGCTCACCACGTGAGCCCGCTCCATACATCCGCTTCCAACTTGAGCCATACATGTACGGCTGATGTCGTGAAGGGCCTAAAGAGAAACAGAAGGTCAATAAATTCTTGTGCACTTGTGTCAGTGTGGATTTAGCTCTGTTGTTTTTGTCCAAATTTCTAGAAATCAGCACTTAGGCTCTCTAAGTAAAAGGAAGTGTGCACCATTTTTGTAAAATATTAGTAATAGAATTCAGTTAGCACTTTCCTTATGTGAAGTTGTTTGTCTTATTGTATTTGCTTTCACATAGAGAAGGAACTTCTCTGAGGCTTTTAATAATCTTACAGCAGAAGGGCATACACTGTCCTAGTAAATGTCTTGTGAGAAATAAGAAGTAGTGGCTTTGACATGGATAAAATTGCCGACTGAAGGTGAGCGTGTCGGAATGACACCTAATATAATTCTTTCCAAATGCCTAATTAATGTTACTGCAGCTTTGCCCTTAGCGAGTCGCATGTTTGCACAGAGAATATTTTTAGTAACGTAAAGCCTCTAATAATTAAAGCAGGTCTGTGTATTTCATTTTTTAGTAATACAATTACACTTACTTATTTTCATTTACAGTCTACAGAAAAATAAAGCCTAACAGATGGCTTAGATAGCTGGAAGGACTGTGGGAAATGTAATGTGCTTGCAAATATAAATATTATGAACTGCAGCAACATGTATTATAAGCAATTCGCTCGCAACGTGTCTGAGCTATGCCGGGTTAACATGCAATGCTTCCCTTCTGGAGTGCTAAAAAAATGGATCAAGATTTATCAATTCAGCTCCCCCCAAATATTTAAAATCTCAGATCACCTTTGGTGAACTTCTACTAATATATGGGATATGCACAAACAGGAACCCACCACATAGACTGTTATTTTACTGCTTCATGACAAGCGACTCAATACTGTAGTGAAGAAGTCATGAGAAGTTCAAATTACCCCAGCTGTCCAGCATCAGCAAGCATGGGCAGACAGAATAACTGCAAAGAATTTTATTAAAAGGGTCGTCCAGGACTTTAACATTGATGGCCTATCCATAGCATAGGTCTTTAATGCCTGATCGGTGGGGGCAAAACACCTGGCACCCCTACCGATCAGTTGTTCCTGATGTCAGCAGCGGCTGGAACTGCTTAGCTGCAAAGTTGCACAGCACAACTCCGTCGACAGAATAGTGGCTGCAGCCGGGTACTGCAGCTCCACCCCCTATTGATTTGAATAGGGGGCAGTTGTGCAGTACCAGGCAGCGGCCACTATTCTGTCAACAGGGTTGTGCCGCGCAGCTCTGCAACTAAGCTGTTCCGGCCACCGTAGACACCAGGAGCTGCTGATCGGCAGGGGTGCCGGGTGTCGCATTCCCACCGATCAGGCATTGATGACCTATCCTACAGATTGGCCATTAATGTTAAAGTCCCGGACAACCCGCTTAATCCATAGTATTGCTTATATATTATTTATGTAAACCTACCATTGATACTTTGGGGGGCATGTATGAGATATAGGGAATGTCAGACATAGACAATTCCTTCTTATGTAAAAGGGGGATCTGACTGTATTGACTGCTGCTGCTAAAAGAGGGTAGTTCTGATAGCGAGACCCCCAAATATATCATCCAAATGAACTAATAGAGCATTTGTCTAAAGTCATTTTTTTATTTTTGTTATGGGTGTAGAAAGTAATCAGAAGCCCGTAAAAGAACCATGGAATTGAGCCCACCCCAAGAAGCTAAGCCCTAAATTATACATTAACAATATAATAATAAAATCCTAAATTTTGGTTTTAATTCTCAACTTGTTTGCCATCTTCTAACAACAGGCCCAAGGCTTTCTTCACCTCCTCTACTTCTGCGTGAGAGAAATGAACTTCTGGGAAACACTTATGGCGCCATGTATAAATGATTAAGTGAAAGACAACTGTACAAAATACCATCTGCTTAGCAGCAACTGTTTGATTATACGCATACATGTATGATATGACTGGTGATAATGGATAGTTAGTAAATCCTATGGGACAAAATTACAGTAATTTGGCCACGATAACTGTAAGTCCAGCAAAGACTATCAGCTTTCATGTTTACTGCTAAGTGATACGTTGTTAATTTATTAGTGAAGTCCGCCAGCTTTTCACCATAAACTTTTCTGTTAGGAATGAGATGTGTATTATTCTTTTACTGCCCCTTCAATGTTTAATATAAAAATCCTAAAATAATAATAATTTATAGTTCTTTATTTAATCAAATCCCTTCATGCAGCATGATTTATTCTGCTAACCTGACCTTAAGAACTTGGCAAAGAAAAATCATTTATCAGAAAAGGTTTTCCTACATGTCATAAAAAAAAAATGAAATGGAAAATCATACAGGATTGGGAGTGCTTTCCTCTGATAGAGATAAATTGTTTCCAATAAAACATAAAACACATTTACAAAGGGAAGGACACACAATTTTCGGTCTTATAAAATCTGATAATATTTCCATTGTAGACGTACAACCAGGATGACTTACCTCTTCCTGCCGCTCCTCCCCTGTGTGCTGAATAAACCATCTAATAGATGCTTGCTGGGACTTAGGAACACATTCAAGAAAAGTAGAATTCAGCTCAACACCAAAAATGACTTTTTCCTCGGGAGCCTCGTTTGAAGGCTCTGAAAGAGATATTGATGTAAAGTCAAGAAAATTCAATCTGATCTTAATCTTCTTGTAAAGAGGTGAAAAAACAATACAATGGGCTAAAGGTTTTGTAGCTATAGACAAGTGGGTTTTGTGACCCTGTAGACCCATACGAGCAAGCATGACATCTTCCATAGACAAGTAGGAACATATTAACGTAGGCCTTGCCAGTTTTTTCTACCACGGCCTTACCTTAAAGTTACTCATGAACATCACTTACACATGTCATCAGAACACAATGTCATATTATACAGATGCAGGTGTAGAGACCTTACCCTGAGAAATATGCTTTAGCATTAACAAAGCGCAACAACACAGTTTGCCTTGTGCAGCCACATTACACAAATTGCTAGTGAATGCTTTGCAAGCCAAATTAGCATTATTTGAAAAAAATGCTAATGTGAGCAAAAAAGGAGAAAAATGTGGTAAACCAGCCTGCTCTTACTTATCACCAACTAGGGTGGGCCTAGCCAGTGATACCTATCTTACAGTATGAGAGCAAATGCTCTGCATAAACAAGATATGATTTGGGGGCCGTCATTTTAATTCTTATTTCATAAATCAATAGTACACATGAAAATAAGAAACTTTGTAATATATTTTATCAGAGAAATCTGCTTCTTTGTCCTCCAGTACTGATCATTCACTCTCAAAATTTTCAATTCAAGGGTAAAATCTGTATTCAATGTAGATAGATTTTCCCATTACTGAGATAGGAGATGGCAGTTACTGCTGATGAGATTCTATGTACATGGGAGGAGGAGGAGGAGTTAGAGTCAGAGCTACCCCTTCCTTTCTTATAAAAAACAGCTGCCATCTCCTATCTCAGTAATGTAACAATCTGTCTTCACTGAATACAGATTTTACCCATGAATTGAGAATTTTGAAAATCAGTCCTGGTGGTAAAAAAGCAGATTTCTCTGATAAGATACAATACAACGTTTTTTAAATTTTCATGTGTACTATTGATTTATTTAATAAATATTAAATGAAGGTTACTCTTTAACTCACCCACTATAATCTGTACAACTTTGAGAACATTTTTAGATGGATTTACACTTTAGCTTAAAAAAGGTTTGAGGTACTTGACATTTTGTCTTTCAAATTATCCCCTATGCCGGACCACCAGTTATCCAAAGATTGGAGCTCTGGATCCAGAGACCCAGGTTCTGCAGAGCCCAGTCTGGAATGGAGCAGAGGTACACATGCTTGACTCAATCAGCTTTTTAATCAAAGGGGTGATATGTAAGGTTCTTGTCCATTAATGTAAATGGATGAGATGAATGGATGATGACGTTAACCAGTATATTTTACAAGACGTAATTATGTTACTATGCGACAAAAATGGAGCCTTCAGAAACAACATGCAACATTAGCTTGGTGGACCTTCACCAGTCTTTACTTGATACAAATATAACCCTACTGGTATAGGAATTGTCTAAGTATTACATATCTCTGTTAAAGTCAAAGTACTTTGCATGCTATACTTACTGTCATCCACATCCCAGCACTGTGTAAGAGGATCTCCATTTTTCACATCTTGTCTTCTTGAACGCCTTGGAATGAGGAAACATTTGCAGTCAGTGATATCTCACGGGCCATACTGTATCTTGTGAATTATACTGTTGCACTTTTAGTACTGTTGTTAATGATGCAGATTTGCATATATAATATGCTTCTAGTGAAAAATTCTTTACAATTTACCTTTTTAATGTAGGTATGTATCTTGAACAAGAATTTCCATCCCAAGCACAATATGGGTCTCTAGCAAGGCAGCAGTCTGTGCAAGCTTTTCCATATGTATCACATCTGTGTAGTGACAGCTGAACCAGACCATCCTTGGATGTAATGTAAAGCTGGTGCTACAGTGACAAAAATAGAAATCTGGTCAAAATAATCTAATAAATATCTATTTTGCAGGTGGCAATGTACAGTGGAGCAAGAGAAATGTAATAAAATTGGACAATACATTAAAGGAGTTATATGAAATTCGAAATTTACATGAAATTCACTTGAATGGGGCTGAGCTGCAATGCTATTCAAAGACTCTGGACAACTGAGGCACTATTTCTGGAAAAATGTAGCTTTGTGTCTCTAATATGAGCCCTATAGACTGGTTCACGCTTCTTACATGCACATCCGAGAATGGACTCTGATGGCGGAATTGACTGTGGGCCTCCTGACCTGAACAATTTTTATTTTTTACTTAGATGCATGTAATTGGGTCTAAAAATATTTTTTTTCAAATGGGTTTAATTAAACATTTGCCTTTCTATAGCCTCAGTGTTGCACTATTTATTGCTGGCTGCAGAAGGAGTAAACTGAGAATCTCAGTCAGCCAGCCATGAGGGTGCAGTGGAAAATGTGTAACTCTTTGATCTGCCTTTTTCTGTTCTTCCCTTAGTGGTTTATGACCAGAGACTATATCAAAGTTGAATGTGCAGGGAAACAAAGATTCTGTAAAAACCAAATCGTACAAAATTTTAAATGGAATTAATTTGCAAATTTGATTTTTAGCATAAATATATGCATTTAAGTTAAAAAAAAATGTCTCTGAAGGTGGACAACCCCTGTGACATTGTACACAATTCTATTTAGGCTTTACGTAATTATATACGTCTCTGGAAAAGCTAAGTGATAAGTTAGATATTAGCACAATTCCATCTATCACAGTAGTGGACACAGTAGTTTCTTTATGTTACACATTTTTGGTTTATCCATAGGGAATGTCCAACCTCTGGGATGCACACTTCAGAAGGGAGCTTGCTCAATTAACGTCCTGGCTGTTGGAATAATTACTGTGAATGGAGAGTTGGCGTGCTAAGCAAGCATGGGCTTTAAAGGGAATCTGTCAGCAGGTTTTTGTTATGTAATCTGGGGACAGCATGAGGTAGAGGCTGAGATACAGATTTCAGCTATATGTCACTTATTAGGCTGTGTGTTGCTGTTTCCATATAATGAATGTTTTATCACCAGCAGATTATCCCTGCCCAGACTAGCTCCTTCGTGCCAAGTTGTCTGACTCCGCCCCTCCTGTGATAAGCAGCTCACTATCAATATACAACGTACACAGAAAGCCTGGTGTGGCCGGGGTTAGCTTTCTCGGCTCTGAAACAAGCTACATTTAAAAACTCTGCGTCAGAACAGTTGCACCCAGTAAACTAAATGACACATCGTTGGAATGAGGGTCTCTTTCTCTACAATATGCTGTTCTCAGATGAGGTAGAAAAAAAATGGTGACAGATTCTTTTTAACATGCAGCACTGAAACCCCATTCTGCAGATTGGTGCTGGTTTCCAGAGGTGAGACCTACTGTAGATCTTTTAGAGATTTATGCCATCTACGGCCTCAACAGGCCTGAGATTAGGATATATCACTGCAAGACCAGATAGATTTATTATTCAAAAGTATTGAAAAGTTGGGAGCCAATTTGGCAGTAATGCAAGTCACTTCCAAACAAATATATCATATAGGAAAAAAATATTTAGAAAGGATATGTGACCAACAATGGCCAGTTTTTGGACTTATGGTATTCCCAATGCTCCCCTGATTATACTGTTTTTTTTTTTTTTTTAATCCGCTAAATTGTTCTAGAGACATGACCCTTACTATTTAGAATTGATTTTGAAGGCTTTTACAATGGAGCACTGTCATGGTCATAATGCAGAGGAGTCTAAAGACTTGTCCTCGTGAGCCACGCCCCCTTTGAAAAATAATATCTCTGGAACCATATGACAGATTTAAAAGACAAAACAAAACAAAAAAAAAAGAAAGAAATATTCAGGGAGACAGTGAAAATAAAATAAGAGCAAGCACTGGCCACTTTTGACCTGGCAGGTTCTTGTTATAGAAAACATAATTGATGAAGTTGTTTTATATTTAAGGTAGAATATTATTAATAAAGTGTTTGAAAATGAATATTAAGTTGAGACATTTTGTAACAATGTTCCTGGCTTATCCAAGTAGTCATCTTCTCAATACTAAGCCCAAGTTAAGCCATTACATAGGGAGAATACTTTACTAAATGAAAGCACCAGTTTAACTAAACTACTGAAATATAATAGCAGAATAACAATCACAAGGTGTAATACTGCCACCTGCTGACAATTCTGTAGCATTGCACATCAGGGCTGTAAAGTAAATCAGTGCAGGATGAAACATTGAAACATATTTTTGTTTTTTTGCTCATGTTCAATGTGCCTCATTAATATTATGTAAATATCCATATCCATGTGTTATATTGTCAACCACCATCTTTTTTATCAGTGATATGCCTTCTTTCCTACCTTTCTGTGAATGGATCACATAGCTATTGCTGACAATTCCTGAGCTTCTAGTTTCAGTCAAATTATTTGGCTACATAATAATCATTATTGGTCTGACAAAAGCCCAGCTTCCCTATGTATGCCAATAGCATGCATACTGCAGGCCAAGCAATGCTGTACAAGAGGGGAAGGGCTTGATAATGGAAGCTGACCATAGGAACTTGTCAGGTCCCTGCTTTCATTTACAGATCTGCCTTGGATAAATGCCAGATGCAATCTTATAGATTATTATGGATAGCAATTATTTCTACATAAACATTTGACCAGCAGATTACACAGATAGAGATTTACAATTCTCTCTTACCTGCTTAATGGATAGTTCAATGTTTGTAATTGGTGATGGTTTCTGGAAAAGAAGTAACACTGGGTATCAGAACTGTCACTAAATACAGTCATGGCCGAAAGTGTTGGCACCCTTGAAATTGTTCCAGAAAATGAAGTATTTCTCCCAGAAAATTATTGAAATTACACATGTTTTGTTATATGCATGTTTATTTCCTTTCTGTGTATTGGAACAACACAAAAAACAGAGGGAGAAAAGGCAAATTGGACATAATTTCACACAAAACCCCAAAAATGTGTTCTCCTGTGTTTTTGTTTTTTCTTCATTTTTTTGGGTGGAGTTAAGAGATTTCAGATGTTTTTGGTTGATTCATTAATTGCGACTTTTTGAAAAGTTGCAAAATTTGGTGCAACTCTACTCCAGTCACCGCTAGCATTGTTTTATTCATATCTTTTTTTAAAAGTCGCATGATCGGTGACAATTATTATTATTCTTTTTTTTTTTAAAAAGTTACAAAAATGGATAATGACAGGAAATAAGGCTATTTTTGACTTTGTGCCAAATTCATGAGCCAAGCATGCCATTTTAATGAATTTAACGCAATAAACGTCAGTGAAGATCACAAGACAAAAAAAGAAAAGTGACTTAAAAAAAACGAAATGAGGTACGGGGCCTAAATGTCAATCAAATTGGAATTCAAGTAAATAAATGTTTCACTGTCAAATCAAAGTCTTTTCTATGTTTGATCTTTTGTTTACACTAAATAAACAATGAACATTTTGGGACTTCACTCCTGTTCTGCTTCCTTCATTTACAGAGTTAGCCCTTGTCACTCTCAGCGTCACAACTTCTGCTTCTTCCATAACAAAGCTGCTCCTCACAGTGTGTTGTGACCACAGAAATCTACCTGCCCATATAATGGCCTTCAAAGCCTTGTTTATTACTGTCCACATCTCCTAAAGTAGAATGGACTTTCTATTGACAGACGATTCTAGCCTGAAGTGGATAATTTGTTTTCAATACCTTAAATATCTGCAGCTCTTCCAGCAGAACCTCTTCCATATTCCAGATACCTTTGGCAACACTAATGACTTTGAGAATTGTCCCAACATCTAAAAGACAGAAGAGTCAATCATTTCATTTCAATAGTTTCAGTTCTATGTTATTGTAATAACTTCACAGATTACTCACTGGCAATTGTTTTTTCCTCCCTTCCTTTCGAAGAGTCATGACTTGTTTTTTCCCCCATACGAGTTGTAATCTTGAATGACACCACTAATTTTACCATATAATGTACGGAAAGATGTGAGCTATGTTGCCATTTTCTGAGACCCATAACTTTTTTATTTTTCAGATGATCTGTATTAGGGCTTGCTTTTTTGGTGGTGAGCTGATCTTTAGATTAATACCATTTTGGGATACATATTCGATTGCTTTTTACTCCATTTTTGGGGGAAGATGTGGAAACCAAAACACAGGATTTTTTTTTATCTTTTTTTATTGCGTTATGCTTTTAACGGATGAGTTGAATAATTTTATTTTTTGATCAGTCTGATTTTTATTGCATCAGTTATGAATATGGCAACCCATCGGCATCCTATGATCGCCTCACAATGAGGTCAATTGCCACTCGAAACAGTGCACCCATAATACTGCGCACCTTAAATGTCACTGTCATAATTTAAGGGGTTAAACAGCAAGCTCTACTCTCTGCTGTTAGCAGTGAATGCCATCTATATAACTCAGCTGGAATTTGCTAGTTATGGCACGGGCTCAGTTCCTGATCCTGCTCCATACACTCACATGTATTAGGAACTGTTTAGAGTAAAATGTAGCACAATGTACTATGCCGTTTCTGTATCTCCAGAGTTAAGACAATTCAAAAAAGGTTAGGGGTAGACAGAACTGAGTATGACTAAACAATATATACGGTATTATATCAATGACAATTTTAATTTAAAGGCCTATTATTAGCATGTGATGCTTATATAAATATTACTGTCAGAATCTGACAATTTAACGAAGAATGGGAAGTGATACATAGATATTTCATAACTCTTACCCAATTTGTCATAGATCTCTTCTGACATGTTAACCAATTTTTCCCTGACAGTATTGAAGGGGTTGTCCGGTCAAAAGTGATAAGTCTGCAGTGACTTTGTGTGACTGCAGACTTATGAATTCCCCCAGAGCACGAACTGTGGGGGATTCGCCGGTTTCAGACCCGGCACCGGAGGGTATGTATAAGTTATACACACACCTGGCCTCGTTCTCCATACACTTGTATTGAACAAGGTTGCGCCTTTTAGTCGGACGCCCCCACTGGTAGTCCATGTCACTACACGGGGCATGGCCTCACTCTATACAAGTGTATGGAGCGAGGCAGCGGCGACTGGCCGGAGGTATGTATAACTCATACACACTCTTTGGTCCCAGGTCTAAACCAGTGAATCCCCGCAGCTCACAGTGCCTGCGCTGGGGGGATACATAAGCGCAGTCACACAAAGTGACTGCAGACTTATCATTTTTGACTGGATAACTCTTTCAATACTCCCTTTGTCTGTAAAAAAAAAAATGGGTTATTTAGTAGCGCCAGTATAAATTATACAATTCAGGAATCTCCCCCTACTGCAAAAAGGGTTATTCTCATTTTCATAAATGGGTATTGTCAGAGAGTGACTGTAAAGTCATTTTGCAATTTACTGCTTTTTAACATTTTCAGGCGTTCTTGAGATATTAACAGTTTTCTTTTCTTTACAGCTCACTGCATTGGAGACCGACCACTACTGCTAGACAGCAGAACACGAGCAGCCCTTACAAGCTCTTTTCTCTTGAACTAGTAAGCACTATTTTGAAGCTGGCCAGGATCCCTGGAGGGCATCATTACTATATAATCCTGGCCAGCCTCAATGCATTACTCACAAGCTAGATAGCAGTGGTGGTTGATTTCCTAGGCAACGAGCTGTAAACAAAAGAAAAGGGTTACAATATCAAGAACAGCTTCAAATTTTAATAAACAGTAAAATTAGTCAGCACAGTGGCTCAGTAGTTAGTACTGGTGTCCTTGGTTTCAATCCTATCAAGGACAGCATCTGCAAGGAGTTTGTATGTTCTCCCCGTGTTTGTGTGGGTTTCCTCCAGCTTCTCCGGTTTCCTCTCACACTCCAAAGACATACTGATAGGGAATCTAGATTGAGCGTAGTGATCAGTGCAAGTGCTCGTTACTCGAGTTTGCCTAGGGTGCTCGGGTATGTACCGAGTATCGCGGGTGCTCAAGTGACATGTTCGAGTCCCCGCTGCCACATGTTTTGTGGCTGTTATCCACAAAACATGCGGGGGTTGCCCGTATTTGTCAGGCAATCCCGCATGTTTTGTGGCTGTCTAACAGACGCAAAACATGCAGCAGCGGGGACTCGAACATGTCACTTGAGCACCCGCGATACTCGGTACATACCCGAGCACCCTAGGCAAAGTCGAGTAACAAGCACTTGCGCTCATCACTAATTGTGAGCTCCATTTGTGAAGAGCTGTGGAATATGATGGCGCTATATAAGTAGGCATAATAAAAAATTGGAAAAGTACTTTTTACAAGCACTATCTGACAATATTCCTCTATGAAGATGGGAATTATCATTTAATAAGAGTCTGGCAGCACTTAAAGTTTTCATCAAAAAGAGTACCCCGCACAATAAATGATAAACAGTATTACAAGTCACCTATGAGTTCCATGATCTGCAAAAGTGCATACACTTTTGAATTGCATGCTTGTAATTGGTATATTATACATAACAAATTAAGCAACATATAATACATATATTCAGCTTCTAAGAAATTTGACAATATTAACCAAGGCAATGGGCAATGATGCAATGATACAAAAATGATATAAAATAATATATTAAATAATTTTGACATATGCAATTTACCTGTCCCGAGAAACATGACATCATACTGGCCGTCTTCTGCTATCACATGGTCAACCGCGATCTGAGTTAACTTGTAGTCCACATTCAGTCTGGTGAACACAGGTTTACCATGCAGAGGGTACACCGACTTGTACATAAGCGGGTGGTTCTTTACAAAACTAATCACATCATCTGGGAAGTCTTTGGTAGATTTTATCATTGGGTCATAAGTGTTGCTTGGACACTGAAACAAAAAATACAAATTTATAAAAAAAAATTGATTTCTGGCAGAAAAATCAGTATATATTACTAAGATTGAACATATTTTACTTCTAGAGCATACAGTCTACAAAGCAGCACCCCTACTGTATATACTAAGATAAATGAAAATCAAAGCAAAATAGAAAACAAGCATTTATCTAGATCATAGCCCCATCTAGTGGTCACTGAACATATTGCTGACATTAAACATGTAAAGACTACACACTTCAAAGCTAGAAGAGATCAACCTTTCCTCACTTACTCAAATATCCTGATACAGGACACATTTATTAATTACTTCCATAATATATTTATAAGGGTGACATTCCTGCTTTCTAAGTAAAAGACATGCAGCTTACTGTACATTAATTACATACTGATATGATTTATTTAAAAGTTACAGAATTCTTAATTCTAGCTGTTTTTTGAATTAGTCAGGTCTTTTTTGACTGATCCAGATCTTTCAATCTGACATGCCATAATACACTGCACTCTGTTGCATTACATTCATTTCTTCTATAAACATCACTTATCGCCATGCACTATGTATTCTGATATGGTAGATGCTGGGTGATATAAGATCAGCACATTGTGAATAGCGCATGGAATCACTATGGCCTATCAGTCATGATGAAACAGCTGAAAATCTGGACATGTAAAGTAATCCAATGTGCAATATTTACAGTTATTTTAAAGTGATATATGAATATGCTGTAACCACTGTAGATATATTGTCTAACATATCTTCTGAGTTATTTTTTGTTGCTGTTTTAGGACACACACATAAAACTACTGTGTAATTTCTATACTTATTTTTTGTAAGTATATTTTTAAGCATCATATTTTATATCACAAAACTTGTTGAATGATTTATTTAGGTTATTGATGCCGTGCACATACTTATACTGTATGTGTTGATATATATCTTTTTTTCGTTATATTTATGCAATAAATTGTATTTTATATTTTTTTAAAAATCAGATTTTTGTTATATTTTTCGCAGCAAAAACTTTTCTTTTTACTATTATTTTCTTCATTTTTCCAGATATTATAATTATACATTATTTTTATTATGTTTTCCCAGATTATATATACAGTATGTACACTGCTCAAAAAAATAAAGGGAACACTCAAATAACACATCCTAGATCTGAATGAATGAATGAAATATTCTTATTGAATACTTTGTTCTGTACAAAGTTGAATGTGCTGACAACAAAATCACACAAAAATCATCAATGGAAATCAAATTTATTAACCAATGGAGGCCTGGATTTGGAGTCACCCCCAAAATTAAAGTGGAAAAACACACTACAGGCTGATCCAACTTTGATGTAATGTCCTTAAAACAAGTCAAAATGAGGCTCAGTATTGTGTGTGTGGCCTCCACGTGCCTGTTTGACCTACCTACAATGCCTGGGCATGCTCCTGATGATGTTGCGGATGGCCACCTGTGGGATCTCCTCCCAGACCTGGACTAAAGCATCCGCAAACCCCTGGACAGTCTGTGGTGCAACGTGACGTTGGTGGATGGAGCAAGACATGATGTCCCAGATGTGCTCAATCGGATTCAGGTCTGGGGAACGGGCGGGCCAGTCCATAGCTTCAATGCCTTCATCTTGCAGGAACTGCTGACACACTCCAGCTACATGAGGTCTGGCACTGTCCTGCATTAGGAGAAACCCAGGGTTAACCGCACCAGAATATGGTCTCACAAGGGGTCTGAGGATCTCATCTTGGTACCTAATGGCAGTCAGGCTACCTCTGGCGAGCACATGGAGGGCTGTGCAGCCCTCCAAAGAAATGCCACCCCACACCATTACTGACCCATTGCCAAACCGGTCATGCTGAAGGGTGTTGCAGGCAGCAGATCGCTCTCCAAGGCGTTTCCAGACTCTGTCACATCTGTCACATGTGCTCAGTGTGAACCTGCTTTCATCTGTGAAGCGCACAGGGCGCTAGTGGCGACTTTGCCAATCCTGGTGTTTTGTGGCAAATGCAAAGCGTCCTGCACAGTGTTGGGCTGTGAGCACAACCCCCATCTGTGGACTTCGGGCCCTCATACCACCCTCATGGAGTCGGTTTCTAACCGTTTGTGCAGACACATACACATTTGTGGCCTGCTGGAGGTCATTTTGTAGGGCTCTGGCAGTGCTCCTCCTGTTCTCTTTGCACAAAGGCGGAGGTCCTGCTGCTGGGTTGTTACCCTCCTACGGCCCCCTCCATGCCTCCTGGTGTACTGGCCTGTCTCCTGGTAGCACCTCCAGCCTCTGGACACTACGTTTAAAGACACAGCAAACATTCTTGCCACATCTCGCATTCATGTGCCATCCTGGAGGAGATCCCACAGGACACCATCCGCAACCTCACCAGGAGCATGCCCAGGCATTGTAGTGAGGTCATACAGGCACGTATACTGAGCCTCATTTTGACTTGTTTTAAGGACATTACATCAAAGTTGGATCAGCCTGTAGTGTGTTTTTCCACTTTAGTTTTGGGGGTGGCTCCAAATCCAGGCCTCCATTGGTTAATAAATTGGATTTCCATTGATGATTTTTGTGTGATTTTGTTGTCAGCACATTCAACTTTGTACAGAACAAAGTATTCAATGAGAATATTTCATTCATTCAGATCTAGGATGTGTTATTTCAGTGTTCCCTTTATTTTTTTGAGCAGTGTATATACAGGGTGGGCCACAGTATATATGCATATATATGTATATATATATATATATATATATATATATATATATATACAGGGTGGGCCATTTATATGGATACACCTAAATTAAATGGAAATGGTTGGTGATATCAACTTTTTGTTTGTGGCACATTAGTATATGGGAGGGGGAAAACTTTTCCAGATGGGTGGTGACCATGGCGGCCATTTTTAAGTCAGCCATTTTGGATCCAACTTTATTTTTTTCAATGGGAAGAGGGTCATGTGACACATCAAACTTATTGAGAATTTCATAAGAAAAACAATGGTTTGCTTGATTTTAATGTAACTTTATTTTTTCATGAGTTTTCTACAAGTTTATGACCACTTATAAAAGGTGTTCAAAGTGCTGCCCATTGTGTTGGATTGTCAATGCAACACTCTTCTCCCACTCTTGACACACTGATAGCAACACCGCAGAAGAAATGCTAGCACAGGCTTCCAGTATCCGTTGTTTCAGATGCGGCACATCTGGGAGAAGAGGGTTGCATTGACAATCTAACACAATGGGCAGCACTTTGAACACATTTTATAAGTGGTCTTAAACTTGTAAAAACTCACGAAATAATAAAGTTATGTTAAAACCAAGCACACCATTGTTTTTCTTATGAAATTCTCAATAAGTTTGATGTGTCACATGACCCTCTTCCCATTGAAAAAAATAAAGTTGGATCCAAAATGGCCGACTTCAAAATGGCCGCCATGGTCACCACCCATCTGGAAAAGTTTTTCCCCTCCCATATACTAATGTGCCACAAAAAGGAAGTTGATATCACCAACCATTCCCATTTAATTTAGGTGTATCCATATTAATGGCCCACCCTGTATATATATATATATATACATATATATGCATATATACTGTGTGTATATATGTATATATACAGTACAGACCAAAAGTTTGGACACACCTTCTCATTTAAATATTTTTCTGTATTTTCATGATTATGAAAATTGTACATTCACACTGAAGGCATCAAAACTATGAATTAACACGTGGAATTATATACTTAACAAAAAAGTGTGAAACAACTGAACATATGTCTTATATTCTAGGTTCTTCAAAGTAGCCACCTTTTGCATAGTCATGAAAATACAGAAAAATCTTTAAATGAGAAGGTGTGTCCAAACTTTTGGTCTGTACTGTATATATATATATATATATATATATATATATATATATATAAAAGCAAGGAAACAGTACAGATGATAGGTGCCTATAAATGCAAAAAAAGCAGGTAGCACACTGTAGGAAAATAAAAAAGTGAAGAAACTTTTAATTTGCCATGTGTGCAAAGAAAAGCAGCGTTTCAGCTCCAAGGCGCCTTTGTTCAGCAGTTAGTAGAGTGCAGTAGTGTTGAGCCACCCCCGTAGTGTTCGAGTTCGGTTCGTCGAACACCCGTGTGTTCGCCGAACTGTTCGTCGAACTGTTCGTCGAACACCTTCGAACACCGTTAAAACCAATGGCAGGCAAACAAAAACACATAGAAACACATAGAAAACACCTTCAAAGGTGTCCAAAAGCTGACAAACTGCTCAGAAGACATAACTAACACATGGAAAAGTGACAAGTACATATAGTCATGCGAAAAGAAAAGAGGTGGAGGAGTAAAAGGAGGGGGAGACACAGATATAGGCATGTCATGCCCTTCTAAAATCCAAAAAGTGAGAAGCCGACACGGCCAGTCCGCTCCTGCCCGTGCCACCTCTGTGTCGCCGGGTTTGTGCCAGAGCCGCGGTGAACCCTGACGGCCAGCCCCCCTCTCCCAATACTGGTGCCTGTCCGCTAGTGGGTCGAGCGAGCCCCCCTGTGGTGGAGGCAGCTCTAAGCTTTTTAATTTAAATTGTCTCTCTAATTTGAATGAATACACTTTAAATCCATTTACAAGGATCTATTGGAGGGCAAGTCTCATGCCAGCAGCCGCGTAATTCCAGCTCCAGTAGCGTCCACTAAAGCTGCTGCAGTTAAAAAGCTTTTATAAGGATCGAGCTCGGCTGTCCACCGCAAGGCATCCTAATGCCAGTCCCAGCCCCTATGCCTTGGGGTGCCTCCTGATGCTCTTCACTAAGTATCCCATGGTCCCGAATCATTTCCTTTGAAAAAATTAAGTGTCTAAACTACAGGTGGTGTAGCTTGCTTAACAGCCGGGATAATCCGCTGACTAGCAGACACTGCTACTAGGCACAAAGTATTTCCTGGGCTAGATGCAGTTAAAAATTTGTAATTAGATACTCTCGTTGGATGCTGAGAAAGCATTCCATAGAGTCTCCTGGCACGCCATATATGATTCTCTTAAAAAGCTTGGGGTAGGGGTCTAGGGGACCCTTTTATAGCCAAAATCACGGCCCTGTATCGCAATACGTCACCTAGGCTGAAGATAAATGGAACTGTAGCACCCTGAGGGCTCGGTTGCTACAGACGTATTGCACCTCACCCAGAGGTGTGATATCTCACTCTCAGGAAAGGATGGAGTGTGGATCAGGACCCGACACCTGCATGCATTACACCACATTGCCGTGGGGCAGGGCGACCAATATGCCCCTGAGATGGGCACGACAGTCCCTGTCCCTGGCTGGAGTGGGGGGAGGGAACACTGAGGAAGGGGAACCCTGTAGTGCAGGAGCAGGGAGGAAGCAGTTCCTGGGTGCATTGAGAAGGGAGTATAAAAGGTGGGCACCATCTTAGTTCAGTGCAGAGAAGTCTGAGCAGAAGTGGCAGGGTGCAGGGGCTCTGCATGAGCTCTGCTCCGGAGGCGGGCCTAGTAACAGAGGCCCAGGCCTGGAAGAGGGAGAAGGAAGGAAGAGGAGCGGAGAAGGCCTCAGGAACGAGGAATGAAGGGATCCCAGGGGTGCGGACGGGCGAGTCGCCACCGCACGCCCGAATCCACCTGCGTGGAGGGGTCAGGCCAAAGGGGGAGACCGGTCCCCGAACTAGTGGAGGCAGGAAACGACCCTCAGCTAGAAACCGGAGGCTCTGACATTTTATGTGGCGCAGCCCCTCGCTACACCCGCTAGGAAGGCCCCACATAGGGTCAGGGAAACTGGCGCCAAGTTTACCAAGAGGAGGCCCGAGGCAGCCGGACAGAAGTGTTGGTAAGAAAGGCCAGACAAAGGACACACAAAGGGGGTCCTGTGAAGTGCTCCAAAGTTATCTGGGAGTTGTCTGAGCCCCTCACCTGGTGAGCACAGTACGACGTGGGCAGCCGTTACCTGCAGACGTGGTCTGGATAATAAGAACTGTGAGTAAAGGCCCTGGACTGCATCACTGACTCCGTGTCATTACTGCTGCTGCCCTGCACCATCACCCCCATCCTCCGCATACACTGCCCTGAGGCTATACTCCTCCCGTGGGGAGTTATGCTACGGTCTGCTGCACCCACAACACCAGCCTCAGCGGTCTGCCCTGGAGCGGCGGTTCACTCTGACCGCAATCCACGGGTGGCGTAGTCGGACATTTAAACATCAAAACCACATAAATAGTTCCGCCACTGGTTTGACCGCCCTGAGCCACGGAACCGGGTTGCCGCCACGGAGACTACAACCACCAGCATCCACCAAAAAGGGTCCGGCTCCGGGTGTCCCAAGGCCCAGGGGGCGCGTCAGAACATTTTCATCACCTTTCACAATCACCAATGGGACAAGGCAGGGATGTTCTCTGTCCCCTCTCTTATACATCCTAGTGACGGAGCACCTGCTCTCATCAATTCGCCATAACCCCAATATTAGGTGGATTGAGGTGGGAGGCACTGAGTACAAGTGCTCTCTATTTGCTGATGATGTCCTAGTATATATCACTCAATCACATATATCCATCCCTGCTGTTATGGCTGAAATAGATCACTTTGTTACATGGTCAAATTTTAAAATCAATGCAGCGAAGTCTGAGGCCCTCGATGTCTCCCTCCCCAAATCCATATAGGATTCCATCCAGTCCAACTTTCCCTTTGCCTGTCCCTCACAGGGTATCAAATACTTAGGAATTCCTATTCATAGAGACCTCTCCCATCTATGTTATCTTAATTTTGGGCCCTTTATTGAACAACTCCATACAGACCACGGTTGGCAAGTTAGAACTGTAAGATTCACTACGTGAACCGCTGGTGTTTTGTGGAAAAGCACATGTACACTGCGTTCCAAATTATTATGCAAAAAGTGTTTAGGAGTGATAAGGGAAGAATTTGTTTGTTTGTCAGTTAAACTCATTGATGGTGATGTGTGTCAGGGCTCTTTATATCACTGTAAGCAATTGCAGACACCTGTGCTAATTAGTTTGGCAGGTGTGTCCAATGAAAGGCAAGACTACTTAAGAAGGCTCTCTCACATTATTAAGCAGCCTACATTTTCTGCCAAAATGGGAAAGAAAAAGGATGTGTCGGCTGCTGAGAAGCAACAAATTGTGGAGTGTTTAGGTCAAGGCATGACTACAATCAACATTGTGCGATGATCAGGATGAAGTGTCTTGGCAATCAAGAAGTATGTAGCTGATTCACAGTACACACGTGTGCGTGCTGATAAGGGCAAATTGAGGACTCTTTCCTACAGGCAGTTACGTCAGGTTGAAAGAGCAGCGGCCAAAAAGCCTTGTCATAGCAGCAGACAAGTTTTTGAAGCTGCTTGTGCCTCCAACGTCCCCCGAACAACAAGATGCAGGGTCCTTCAGAGGTTTGCAGCTGTGCATACGCCATCCTGTCGACCTCCTCTATCCACTTCACACAAGCAGAAACGGCTCCAGTGGGCCAAACATTACATGAAGACTGATTTCAAAACAGTTTTGTTCACGGATGAGTGCCGTGCAGCGCTCGATGGTCCAGATGGATGGAGTGGAGGATGGCTGGTTGATGGACACCCCACACAAACACGGCTACAGCGCCAACAAGGAGGAGGTGGAGTAATGTTTTGGGCTGGAATCTTGGGGAGAGAGATTGTCGGCCCCTTTAGGATCCCTGAAGGCGCTAAAGATGAACTCCATAATGTATGTGGATTTTCTCAAACAGCACTTCCTGCCATGGTTCAAGAAGAAGAACCGTGTATTTCACAGCAAGATCATTTTTCTGCATGATAATGCACCATCTCATGCTGCACATAAAACATCTGCATCTCTGGCTGATATGGGCATAAAAGGGGACAAACTTATGGTGTGACCCCCATGCTCCCCTGACCTCTACCCCATTCAGAACCTTTGGAGCATCATTAAAAGGAGTGTCTATGATGGCGGGAGGCAGTTCACATCTAAGCAACAGCTCTGGGAGGGTATTCTGTCCTCATGCAAAACAATTGAAGCAGAAACCATCCAAAACCTGACAAATTCAATGGACGAGAGAGTTCAGAAGCTCCTTTCGAACAAGGGGTCCTATGTGAAAATGTAACATCACCTAGAATAAAGTTTTGAGTTGAAAACTGTTTGATTTCAGTTTCTAACAACCTGCTAATGCTTATAATTTCAAAAATGACCATTTTTTTGGTCTTTATTAAAATGAAAAGGTTGATCGAAAAGTTTGGGGGATCTAAGAGTGTGGCAACCCAGTAGTCATGATTACTTCGAATTCTGACAATATGAGGGTCATGCTGCAGGTAGTGCAGCAAGAAGGCACTTATGTGTCTTGCGCATCTCGGAGCCCCAAAATTATTTTCCGGGCTAGATGCAGCTAAAAATTATTTTAAATTTTAAATCTGGTGAAGCTTTAGTATAGATGGCCTAATAGGATCAGTGCTGCACACTGCTACAAAGCCCAAATTATTTTCCAGTCAAGATACAGATAAACATGATTAGTAATTTGAAAGCTTAAAACGGTTGGTAGGGTGATTTTAACCAATCATCAAGCTTTTACTCTCCCCAGGATGACACAGGGGTAGAAAAGTCGTTTCGGATCCATGATTTGTTCATCTTTATGAACGTGAGTCTGTCTACATTATCAGTGGAGAGCCGCGTGCGCTTATCTGTCAGCACACCACCAGCAGCGCTGAACACACGTTCAGACAGAACGCTGGCTGCGGGGCATGACAAGATCTCCAAGGCGTAAGTGGCTAGCTCCGGCCATTTATCCAGATTGGAAGCCCAAAAAGAGCAAGGGTCCAGTGACACAGTCGTGGCTTCAATGTTTACTTGGAGATACTCCTGTACCATCGTCTCTAGGCGTTGACTATGTGTCAGACTTCTTGTCTCCTGTGGCCTTGCAAAGGATGGGCTAAAAAAGTGGTGAAATGATTCCGCAAAATTGATGTTACCAGCAGATACTGTGGTTCTGTTACGGTTTGAGTGCTGAACACTTGACGGTCCCACGGTTGGCAAGTTGGAACTGTGAGATTCACTACGTGCACCACTGGTATTTTGTGGAAAAGCACATGTAAGATTCTGCAACAGTCTCTGCTGATACTCCTGCATGCGTGCATCCCTTTCTATGGCAGGAATAATTTCTGCAAATTTACTTTTGTACCGGGGATCTAACAGTGTGGCAACCCAGTAGTCAGGATTATTTCTAATTCTCACAATTCGAGGGTCATGTTGCAGGTAGTGCAGCAAGAAGGCACTCATGTGTGTTGCGCATCCAGGAGCACCAAGTCCCTGTTGTGTTGGTGGCGAGGTAACAATCATGCTTCCTTCCTCTGTCCTCTCCCCCCAACCTCGCACAACAGAAATGTGATCAAGGTCTCCCTCATCTGATGAGTCTTCCATCAGTTCGTCCTCCACTTCTTCCTGGGCTCCTGCACCTTCCTCACTAGTTTGGCTGCTACCATGCGCCCTGGTAAAACCATCTCCCCCACCCTCACATGCCTGCCGCCTTGGTGCTGCCGACCGTCTGGACCTTGCAGATGTTAGCCCTTCCGCATACAACTCCTCCTCCTCTACTTCCTCCACCTCCTCTTGTGCCACCACCTGACTCCGAATTCTGTTTAACATGTGCTCCAGCATGTAAATCACCGGAATAGTCATGCTGATAATGGCATCGTCAGCACTAAACATCTTCGTCGCCATTTCAAAACTGTGCAGAAGGGTGCATAGGTCCCTGATCTGAGACCACTCCTCCAGCGTGATTTGCCCCACCTCTGAATCTCGTTGGCCCAGGCTATACGTCAGAACGTATTGCACCAGGGCTTGTCGGTGCTGCCACAGTCGCTGCAACATGTGCAGAGTTGAATTCCATCGGGTAGGCACATCGCATTTTAGCCGGTGAAGTGGCAGGCCCAACGACTTCTGTAGAGATGTAAGTTGCTGAGCTGCGGGATGCAAATGGCGGAAGTGAGCACACAGCGACCGTGCCCTCTGCAGAAGGCCATCTAGTCTGGGATAGTGGGCTAAAAATTGCTGGACAACCAGGTTCAATACGTGAGCCATACAAGGCACGTGTGTGACATTGCCCCGGCGAAGGGCCGCACCCAGGATTGCAGCATTGTCGCACACGGCTTTCCCTGGTTTCAGGTCCAGTGGAGACAACCATTCATGAAATTGGTTCTCCAGAGCTGACCACAACTCCTCAGCTGTGTGACTCACATTTCCCAGACATTTCAATGTAAAAACCGCCTGATGACGTTGAGCCCTACTGCCAGCATAGTAAGGAGGTGTGCAGGATCCCTTCTGCGCAGTTAGAAAGCTTGTGGCATGACCAGACAGGCTTTGGGTGCAGGTGGAAGACCAAGAGGAGGTTGAGGAGGCAGAAGCAGTGGAGGAACTTTGACATAAAGAGGATTGACGCACAACTCGTGGGGACGGCAAGACTTGGACAGCAGCCCCTTGTCCTGCTGTCACCATAGTTACCCAGTGCCCAGTCAGCGACATGTAACGCCCCTGTCCATGCCTACTCGTCCAAGTGTCTGTGGTGAAATGCACCCTGTCACACACAGAGTTTCTCAAAGAAGCGGTGATGTTGTGTGCGACATGCTGGTGGAGCGCAGGCACACCTTTCTTTGAGAAGTAGTGCCGACTAGGCATCTGGTACTGGGGCACTGCGACGGACATAAGGTCTCGAAAATCCTCTGTGTCCACCAGGCGGAAAGGCAGCATTTCTGTAGCCAAGAGCTTGCAGATGGTGAAATTCAACCTCTTAGCTTTCTCATGGCTAGGAGGAAATGGTCTTTTACTTGTCCACATCTGAGGGACCGAGGGCTGGCTATTGTGCTTAGACGGGGTTGATAAGGGTGTCCCCGGCAAACTGCCGGTCTGTGAGAAAGATGCAGGCGGACATGTTAGGTTGCCTTGATCCAAAGGTGGTGCTATCGATGTCGGACAGCGCTCAACACCAGCTGGTGTTCCCACCTCCAAAGAAAATGATGACCTGTCAATCACGCTGGCTGTTGTGGGTAAAGACGTGGCAGGTCTGCGCCCCAAAACAGGTGTGACTGCTGTCCCCCCAGTCACAGAGGATGAAGAGGCCGCGGATGCACAAGATATGGCAGACGGTGGTTGGCCCGGCCGGCTAGGCCGCATTGTAGCACACTGAGCTTCCCACTGCAACTTATGCTTCATGTCCATGTGCCGGTTCATGCATGAAGTACTCAAACTATGTATTTTTTGGCCTCTACTTAGCTTTTGCTGACAAATGTTACAGATAACACGAGTTGGGTCATCTTTATCGATCTGAAAAAATGCCCAGGCTATGCAAGGCTTAGCACCCATGCGACCTGAAGAGCCACCACGACTTGTGGTGAGAGGCAGAGTTGTGTTTGAGGATGCAGTTGTTGACGTGCTTCCAGTACTACGTCTCTGTCCAGGAAGGCGCAACCTGACCTCGTCGTCACTAGCATCTTCCTCCACCTCCTCTGCTGACCTCATCTCTTGGCTGACTGTGGGTTGACAGTAAGTGGGATCTCCAACCTCATCATCATCACCCTGTGCGTTATCACACCCGTCGTCCTCAGAGCCAACCTGTTCCTGCCCTGACAAAAAAATAAAGTTGTCGCTCCAATCAGGTATTTGAGTCTTATCATCGTCTTCCTCATTGTCTCCACCAACAGGAGTTACGGTTTGAGAATGAGGGTCTACATTATGGTCAGAACCTTCTGCGTCTGGTCCTGGATCCGACTCATAAAGATTCTGGGCATCAGTGCAGATCATTTCCTCGTCTGGATTCACAGAAGCGCTGGAGTCGACCTCTGATTCCCAGGCTATAGTATGAGTAAACAGCTCTGCAGACTCAACCATCTGTTCTACCTCATACTCAGACGGGCAGCTGGAGATTTGGGAGCTGTGAGGAAGCAAGTGCGATTTGGGTGACACCTTTGAGGACTGGAGTATTTGTGATGTTGAAGTTGATGTGGAGGAGAGCCCACTTAAAGGAGCACTTGATATCCGTTGAAGCACCTGCTGTTTTTGTGCCTCATCTGGAATTTGTAGCGATTGGCGTGGCCGTAAGAAAGGGATCTTATCACATTGTCCGCTAAAAGAAGTAGACATTTTAGTTTGGCTGGAAGATGGTCTTTCTTCTGCAGATGTTACTGTTGCTTTAACACCTACCCCACGGACACAACCTTTTTTCCCCTTCCCAACATGCCTATTCCCCTTTCCACCAGCAGCAGGCCTTTTTCCACTCATTTTGGTGGTTAACTAATTCACAACTCTGGAGTTGTTTGCACAAAAAAACAATGGATGGTAACCGAGCAGAGCTGAGTGGCCAAACTGTGGTATTAGGCCAAAACTATTGGCTGGGTTAGATGCAGAAAAAAATTATATTCAATTTGCAACCTGATGGAGGTCAGTATAGATGGACTAATACAACAAGTCCCACACACAGCTAGAAGCCCAATATTTTTTCAGAGGTAGATGCAGAAAAAAATATATTCAGTTTGCAACCTGATGGAGGTCAGTATAGATGGACTAATACAACAAGTCCCACACACAGCTAGAAGCCCAATATTTTTTCAGAGGTAGATGCAGAAAAAAATATATTCAGTTTGCAACCTGATGGAGGTCAGTATAGGTGGACTAATAGAACAAGTCCCACACACAGCTAGAAGCCCAATATTTTTTCAGAGGTAGATGCAGAAAAAAATATATTCCGTTTGCAACCTGATGGAGGTCAGTATAGGTGGACTAATAGAACAAGTCCCACACACTGCTAGAAGGCCAAATATTTTTTCAGAGCTAGATGCAGAAAAAAATTATATTCAGTTTGCAACCTGATGGAGGTCAGTATAGATGGATTAATAGAACAAGACCCACACACAGCTAGAAGCCCAATATTTTTCAGAGGTAGATGCAGAAAAAAATATATTCAGTTTGCAACCTGATGGAGGTCAGTATAGATGGACTAATACAACAAGTCCCACACACAGCTAGAAGCCCAATATTTTTTCAGAGGTAGATGCAGAAAAAAATATATTCAGTTTGCAACCTGATGGAGGTCAGTATAGGTGGACTAATAGAACAAGTCCCACACACTGCTAGAAGGCCAAATATTTTTTCAGAGCTAGATGCAGAAAAAAATTATATTCAGTTTGCAACCTGATGGAGTTCAGTATAGATGGATTAATAGAACAAGACCCACACACAGCTAGAAGCCCAATATTTTTTCAGAGCTAGATGCAGAAAAAAATTATATTCAGTTTGCAACCTGATGGAGGTCAGTATAGATGGATTAATAGAACAAGACGCACACACAGCTAGAAGCCCAATATTTTTTCAGAGGTAGATGCAGAAAAAAATATATTCAGTTTGCAACCTGATGGAGGTCAGTATAGATGGACTAATACAACAAGTCCCACACACAGCTAGAAGCCCAATATTTTTTCAGAGCTAGATGCAGAAAAAAATTATATTCAGTTTGCAACCTGATGGAGGTCAGTATAGATGGATTAATAGAACAAGACCCACACACAGCTAGAAGCCCAATATTTTTTCAGAGCTAGATGCAGAAAAAAATTATATTCAGTTTGCAACCTGATAGAGGTCAGTATAGATGGATTAATAGAACAAGATGCACACACAGCTAGAAGCCCAATATTTTTTCAGAGGTAGATGCAGAAAAAAATATATTCAGTTTGCAACCTGATGGAGGTCAGTATAGATGGGCTAATACAACAAGTCCCACACACATCTAGAAGCCCAATATTTTTTCAGAGGTAGATGCAGGAAAAAAATATATTCAGTTTGCAACCTGATGGAGGTCAGTATAGATGGACTAATACAACAAGTCCCACACACAGGTAGAAGCCCAAATATTTTTTCAGAGGTACTGTAGATGCAGATAAAAATTAGTTTTAATTTGCAACCTGATGGAGGTCAGTATAGATGGACTAATAGAATGATGCTATGCCCAAAAGATTTTACTTCACTAGGTGCAGTAAAAAAATTGGTATTCTATACACAGGTGGTATATCTTGCAACACAGATAGGCTACTCCACTGACTAACACACTCTGCAATAGGCCAAAAAGGATTAGTTTTGCTAGATTCAGCCAAATGCTGTGAAAAAAACTTGCACAGCACTGGCACAGACCTGCCTGGCAAAAACTGATAGGAACTGATGTAACCTAGTCCTGAAAAGGACTCCAATTACAATTAGTCTTTACTCCCACAACCTATCTATTTAAGAGCACAGACCTCCCTGATAAAAGTCGTAGGAAATGCTGTAACCTAGTCCTTAAAAGGACTGCAATCACAACTATTCCCTACTCCCAAGCTATCTGTATATTTGTGCGAAAATTGGCTTGAAATTAACAAGGTATAGCGCACACAGCAACAGCGGTGCCGTCCAACACGCAGCTGCAGCAGTGAGAAAATGGTGGCGACGGGGAAAATGGCTTGGTCTTATAGGGCAAGGACATGTGACATACACTGCCAATGACACATGCCCTTGCTTGTGTGAAAAAAAGCACTTCGCTCCGTGTGTGCGCTGCTGATAGGCTGACAGATTGCACCTCCCCACTGCAAAGGCGGGAAAGAGAAAAAAAAATGGAGATCTTCATTGTTCCTGCAGAGATCCATCCCCTGCCCCTCCCCCCACCCCGCTGTACACTCAAACTGCGTATTAACATTAATTTTCATCATTACTGAGAAAAAATCCAGTTATGATTTTGGTGCACGAACAGTTATCGAACATAACCTCGAACAGCCGAATTTTTCTCAAATTGTTCGTGTTCGCCGAACGGCTCGAACACCGCCCAAAACAGCTCGAATTTGAGATTGGCGAACAGTTCGAGTAGAACAACGCTCATCTCTAGAGTGCAGCAGACACTCCTGCTAGATTTTGAGAACTTTATTCCAACAAATTATTGCCATAAATTTACTGTGGTATTGGATTAAAACCCATGATCAAGTGTTATAAATTTATGGTTCTTAGTTTTTATCAATTTAAATAATGTCTTATCAATCTTTTTTTTCTAGGGTCTCCCAAGCTGCAGTAACTCATTGTGATGCCTAACCAGTGGTCAACATCTATGCTAAAAAAACAAAACATGTAGAGTACAGTCAATGGCAGTGACACCACCGGTATAAGCCATTGTAATACCAGTCCCATCACCTTCTTTTGCAGTAGTCTCTCATGTACAAGATGAAGTTACCTTGTAACTTGCTGCTCAGTTTGCATAGGAAAATCTTACTCTGTGAGGTGACCTATAAAAGCCCATCACTTCTGTCAAGTGCTGGTACAATTAGGCCGGTACCGAAGACTCAAGGACGTTTGGAAGTGTGCCGTGGATCATCGAGATCTGGGGGCAGTTCAAAGGTTGGGAAGCCCCTTTTTAAACTATTTCATCTAGTTTAGTACACATATGTATAACATAACTTTATTACAAAGCCTATGTTTTAATATATTCATAGACGGTATAGACAGTTCAAACAATGACCACCTGTGTATACACTTTTTCACATTAACGTAAGTTGTGTTATTTAAAGTCAAACATCTGCAGGTTTTTTCCGTTTTAGAAATAGCAAATGGCTGCCTCATAAACTCATTTTACAGCGCAGAATGCGAGGTGTGTATTCGCTTTCGGAGCTGTCAGAACAAGTCTCCTGACGGGTGCTGCACGTGACTCATTTACACCATTATGTAATCTGCTTCAGATCTGAGAAGCATGGCTTTAACCTTAGAATCAAATACGCATTCCCTATTCTTATTTTATACTGTTTTTTGGGGGGTGGAAATGTGCCCAGATGTTTTGGTTTACCTCTAACATTTTTCCCAATTAAGCTGTGTTTACATTGACTGTATGTGGTGGATCAAACACACAGTAGATCATAAAGTTTCCATACACCAGTGGTCTGGCTACGACGACATTAAACAGTAACCGTACTGGCATGAGACAAAAGCACATCAAAAATATGAAATTTTCCTGAAAAATCAGTGCCAAGCTCAGATGCAGTTTACGGGCAGACTAGATGGGCAAGTCTCTTTTCCATCTGTACTGCTTCAAACCAATCTTTTTTTTTTTTCTAGTGCCCTTTTATTTTATTTTTTTTATGGTTCAAATTTAAGTTCCTAACTACTACTGAGAACAACAAATGCAAAAATAAGATGAAAGATCACTCCACATAATTTTGTGAGAAAAACACTATGGATAGAGAAGAGTAAATCATATATTCTGATTTTAAATTCCTATTATTTGGAAAAGAAATACACGTTGGTACAAAATGGCAGATATATACAGTATTCTATAGGGTGAGAATGTAAAGAAATCACAAGACTGGCCCTTTAAAAAGAATCTGTCTGCAGGATTTCACTCCTCCCCCATACTATTTATAAGCGCATTTAGCTCTTTCAAAGACATATCCTGCTATAACTTCCTCCATTACCGAGCCTCTATAAATGAACCTCTATGTAGTGTAACTTCAGGCAAGAAGCCATCAGTCAAGACGGAGGAGGAGGAGGTGCTGGGTGGGGAATAGAGCTGGAGTGACAGAGACTTCAGATCTACAATTTGACTCATTTGCATATCAACTCAAACACTGATTTCTCAGGAATCGAGTAGACTTGTCATGTAAAGGTATCACTGTACTTGTCTTTGAAAGAGCTAAATGCACTTACTCACATTTTCATATCCAGCTAACAGTTTAAAAAACAGAAGCATCGTGCAATCCTTTTTTGTTTGGAGGTAGTGAACAAATGCTGCCCATTGTTTGCATTGTCTAATTGCAGAATAATTATAAGGGTATGTTCACACTGCCATATATTCTCTCATGCAAGAGAATTGGGCAGATTATGTTAATAACACTCAGCTCAAACTTTGGCAGAGAGAATCGCAACAGAGGTGCGGAGAAGATGGAGAACTTAATTTCTCCTTCTCCATTGTCTCTGTGAGCGTACATCGAACTGCACTGGGATGATATCCGAGTGCAGTCCGATGTGTCACACGCACCCATAGACTTGTATGGGTGCACGTGATCCGAATATCTGAGCAACTCGCAGCATGCTGTGATTGTTTTCTCATGCCGGATCAGCATGAGAAAATAATAGGAGATCTGAGCTTCCCCACAGAATAACAATGGGCCGAGTGCTTGATGAGCCTGGCTGCATCCTCCATAGAAATATAAAAATGTGCAGTAAATTAGATATAATATGTATGAGGTACTGGTCGATATTTGGGCCAAAATACGCAAGAATGCAACCCACGTCAAGGGTCCTCGTTATCTTGTCCTCACACCAAAATCAAAATAAAAAACACAGCAATAGGAGAAAAAGAATTCCAAAAACATAGCAGAAAAAATGCAGCAATATATACCAGCAAAGGTCACAAAATAAATGCACTTACAGAATGCAGCAGCCCCACTTCATACCCAAATACGTTGCAATCTTGTGAATAGTAATTGAGGAAATTTTTCCCCAGAAAAATGTAACACTTGGAACCTAAGTTAGGCAATCAAATAACATGCCGATCAATGTATGACCATATTAAAAGAGTTGTCCACTGCTTGGACAACCCCTTCTTGAATTAAATGTTTGGCCCCGATAAAATAAAAAAGCTTATATTCACCTCCCGTGCCAGTGCCGTCGGCACTTGCAGTCCCGGGGCTCCCGTGCTATTATTGTGACTCGTGACGCCGGCACCCAATCAGCGCTGGTGCCACTTTCCTCACCTTCAGACAAATTGAACATGAAGAGGAAGTCCAGGCAGCGGCTGCTGTCTCACTTTCTCTTCATGTTCATTTCGACAGGAGGCAGAAACAGTAATGCAAGCTTGGGTGCCGGCATCACGTGTCACAACAACAGCACGTGAATTCGAAGGCAGAACGAGTGCCGATACTGCAGGAACGACGCCAGCATGGAAGGTAAGTATAAGGTTTTTTATTTTATCGGGGCCAAGCGTAAGGGAAGACAAGCACTTGTCCAAGTAGTGGACAACTTCTTTAAGTGACTCACCAAAGTTCAAGGCGACCATCATTCAGAGGAGAAGTCTATAGAATTTCTAGAGAAATTCAGCAGTATTTACTTCCATTGTGCATCTGATGGATAAGATGTTACACTCACTTTACAAAACAAGCAAAAAAAAGACAAATAAATGTTCCAACAGAAATAGCTCGTGGGTACAGTTTGGAAAACTAATATTTGCTCAGGAGAATCTCTTATAATATATAATTATAGACTCAACACTTATGTTCTCTATTATATGAGATTAATTTCAGCTGCTCAACTCAAAGCACTGTTCACAAAGGCGTCTAATAAATGGTCCTCATGTCTCCATTTGTAAAATGAAGAGTTTGTAGCAGAACAAGTTTATTTATCAATGACGCATATAGTAACAATGAATATTCAACTGTGGCGTCTGCTGATATTTAAACAAGATATTAATCTCTTCTTTTTCCAAAGAATCAAGTTCCTCCAATTAATAAATGCCAGAATATAGACTGATCCACAAAGATGAAGTTAAACAAAACAGAGAATAAATCTTGTACCTTCACACTATTGCAGATCACTGCACCTGCTCTTTCACATCGTCATACAAAAGGCAGGATAATGAAAAAAGACGGTATGAGACAGAGGCGTAACGATCATGGTTGCAGAGTGCGTGACCACGACTGGGCCCATGTGGGTGTGGGGCCCACTGACACCAGCACAACTGGATGGCCTTCCTCAGACTTAAATTGCAGCACAGTGGTCTGTGCGCTGCAATACACTCTGCCAGTCAATCAGAGACCAGGAGCTGAAGTCCGCGTACACGTGACTGGGGCATATAGCAGTGATGTCATGCTCTCCCATTGCTTGCACTCTGAAGTAAGTTGCCGGCTTCAGAAGAGGACGTCGTGCAGCGGGGAACAGGGGGAGGGTGAAGAGAATAATTTATTTTTTATCTATGCATAAAAGAACAGCAACAGAATGGGGGACATATACCAGGATGGAAATATATATACCAGGAAAGGGCCCAGAATAAAGGACATATATATCAGGATGGGGGCCAGGATAAGGTGCATATATACCAGGATGGGGGATATGTATATCAGGATGTGCCCAGGAAGGGGGACATATATACCAAGATGGGGGATGTATATACTGTACCAGGATGTAGTCCAGGATAAGAGACATATGTACAAGGATTGGGGACATATAAACCAGGATAAGGCCAGGATGGGGGACAAATATACCAAGACTAGATGGTGGCCCGATTCTAACGCATCGGGTACTCTAGAATATGTATGCGGCCGACCGGGCGCGACTAATCAGCGAAGCAGTGTTTAAATGGGTTGTGCACTACTTTAAATTAACACCCCAATGTATCCCCCCGGGGCCCCTAATGAATTTTGTAATTACGTCATGTTGTCAATACTGCTTGTGACAACATCGCTGACCACGCACATGGCCGCTGATCTCCCGATGGCAAGTGTGAAGGGAGGACCGGGGAGTGAGGCCGCCGTTCGGGGTACTTCTGCTGCGAGCAGCCGGGAGATGACCGGCTAGCACCGGTCATCTCCCAGCTGCGTCGCCGCTGATCTCCCGACGGTGGCCTGCGTGTTTCAAATCCGGCGTCGCTGATTGGCCGCAGCCGGACCAATCAGCGACGCGGGATTTCCTGGACAGACAGACAGACGGGATAAGCCGATTATATAGTAGATAGGGGATATACAGTGGTGTGAAAAAGTGTTTGCCCCCTTCCTGATTTCTTTTTCTTTTGCATGTTTTTCACACTTAAATGTTTCAGATCACGAAACAAATTTAAATATTAGACAAAGATAACACAAGTAAACACAAAATGCAGTTTTTAAATGAAGGTCTTTATTTTTAAGGGAAAAATAAATCCAAACCTACAGGGTGCTGTGTGAAAAAGTGATTGCCCCTAAACCTAATAACTGGTTGGTCCACCCTTAGCAGGAACAACTGCAATCAAGCGCTTGCGATAACTGGTAGAGATGAGCGAGTATACTCATTACTGTTCGGTACTCGCCGAATAGTACGGTACTCGGGCTACTCGTTACTCCCCGAGTTTCCTTGTGACTACTCGCTAGGAGTACAGAGTACAATGTAGCAGGGAGCGTACAAAATTGCCCAAATCGATGGGAACAGTGCACAATTAAACATCAGGCAGGCAGAATATATAGGCAGACAGGCAGGCAAGGTATATAGGATGCATGAAAAACATAGCAGGGCACTTGGAACACACTAGTGCCCTCCGGGTTTTCATGCACCCGTCTCTTTAAAAAAGCCAGCCGGAAATTCATCAGCGCCATACACCGATACCCGACAATTTAGAACAGAAAGAATAGACCATCACTCATAGATTAGATAGATAGAAACATGTCAGTCTCATATATAATAAGTACAGTGACAGTGTTGGTTCCTGTACTTGTCATTTAGTGTTAAAATAAAGGATTTATTTAAAAAAAAAATTGGCATGGGATCCCATGTAATTTTAGTCTCTAGCGGAGGTCAAGCAGACGGCTGTGGCAGATGTTTGAAGCCTGGGAAGGGGGTAATACCCACGGAGCTTCCCAGGCTACTAATATCAGCTCCCAGCTGAATACCTAGCCTTTACTAGCTATTAAAATGGGGGACCCAAAAAAAAATGATGTGGGGTCCCCCCTATTTTAATAGCTAGCAAAGGCTAGGCAGACAGATGGGGGCTGATATTAATAGCCCAGGAAGGGTGCCATGAATATTGGCCCACTCCCAGGCTAGAAACACCAGCCCTCAGCCGCCCCAGAAATGGTGCATCCATAGGATGTGCCAATTCTGGCACTTAGCCTCGCTCTTCGTACTGCCCTGTAGCGGTGGCAGTGGGGTAATAGGGCTGGGGTTGATGTCAGCTTATAATACCAGCTGACATCAAGCCCAGGTTAGTAATGGAGAGGCGTCTATAAGACACCCCCATTACTAACCCCATAGTGTAAGGCAAATGTAAAATAAAAACACCACCAACACCCAGAATAAAATCCTTTAATTGAAATAAACACACATTCCTTTAATGTTCTAAATTAAACTCTACTTACTGTATTGCCCATTCCAGCTGAAGCCAATGTCTTCTGCAATAAAAGTAAAATAATAAACCAACCTCATCCTTACCTTTCCATGGTTCCCAGGACGGCTTCAGCTCTGCTACATTCACATGATAGGCTGGATCGCAACAGAACGCTGCCATCCAGCTTGCCTCAGTGAAGCTCCTCAGTGTCTGGCTGTGACGGTATCCAGATGAGCCAAGTTCATGTCCAATAAACTCAGCTCACCTCATGCACGTCACTGACAGCGTGGGGGAAATCTCCTGCGCATTTGGTGCTGGCAAATGACGTCACCGCTTGAGCAGGAGAATTCTCCCACGCTGGGATGGCATTGAGATGGCAGGCTGGATGGTAGCAGAACGCTGCCATCCAGCTTGTCATCCTTCAGAAACACTGCGGTTATGCCACTGTATAGAAGTATTAGATTTATTCATATTTTTCAGTGTAGTCTATCGGCACATCAATGGTGGACAAAAAGGCCTTGAATAATCATTGCTTTTGCATCTGTTTTTTGTCTACTTTTGTGTGTCAATTTTACATGCTCACATTTTTTTAAATTGTTTCCACTATGTGGACGGAGTCTAGCGATTCTATATATCTTCCCCTCATTCATCAGTTGCAACTTTTTAAAAAATCGCAAAATTTGGCACAACTTCACTCAAGCCCTCTCTGAGGTTTTTTTGAGCATGCTAGTTTTTTTGGCATAATTTTGCAATCTTTAGTGCCACAATTCGTAAGACAGTTCAAGACAGGAAAAAAGGCAATTTTTTACTTTGCAGCAAATTCATAAAGCACATGCGCCATTTTGATGAATTTGGCGGCAAAGACTAAAGTCTAGCCCATCAATGACCTTACTGGAGGGTTTAACTACATTATTTGCATACTGTTAACACAACCATGTTATAATAGAGCAGAAACTCAAGCAAAACTTAATTTACACAGGGTGAAACTGGAGCATCTTGTTATTCTTTTTACATGATTTATTGGTCAGAAGTTGCATATGAGTGACTGAGAATTTGTCAAAGGCAGCATCTATCTATCTATCTATCTATCTATCTATCTATCTATCTATCAGTTTAATTTCATTTGATGAAATGTTTAGACATTAAATAGGGAAGTAATCGCATTCGCATCTATTGCCTAACAATAATAAAACTGAAAACAGTGAACGCATTTGTGATCTTCCTCAGAATTTTTAGATTCTGATGTTCGTTCAGATAAAAACTATATAAATATAACTGTATTTACACTAAAGCCTTCTCAATGTGTCCCACAAGACACCAGCGAGGGCATTCAAAGGTTACTGTCTACTTTTCGAGCAATTAAGAAAACAATAATATTCCCAATTAAACATTATATTTTCTTTAGCTGCAGGATAAACAGCATCACTAAAAACACTTCGCCTATACTGCCGAGGAATAAATTTTACGGTTGTCCACTTTGCTAATTAGTGGTTTGATGGGAAGTTATACAGAAACTTTCCAGCTACATAATGGTTCTACATAATGACTAGTGATGAGAAACAATGCCATGACACTGCGTGTTTCTTGGGAGAAATAAAACATAACATTTTGTAGTGCCAGCGTTAACATATTTGATAATGATTACATTCGTACACTGTAACATGTTGCTAAAAGTTTACAATGAAATGTACGGAATGGGAATGTTGATACAATTTTATTCAGATCTGTCTGCATGTAGATAAAAATTTGAAATAAAAATCTATCTGAAGTCAGTCATTTAGGTCTAGAGCTTGACAGGTAGTATGTGCTTCTTTTGTTACCAAATTGTAATTATCCTTGCTGGGCATGGCACAAACATATATGTTTAGGAATTTTGTGCCCTGACAACATATCTGTCAATCACAGAGGTGATTGTGCATTGTCACGTGCGCATTCTAATAAGCAGGAAACAACTGAGTACAAGTCAAAACAAGTACCAAACACTAGACACCGTGGGGATAGAGGCCAAATTACCTTTTGACCGAAGGGTCAGCCGTTAGGCATGCAATTTGTAACCTATGATAAAGTACACATTAAGGATAGATGCCAGTATGGTGCAAGTAAAACAATTAAAGTCAATGTTTGAGTAGTTGTGAGAGTTTAAAGAAGATCTGCACCAACATTGTAGAAAATCTTTCTTTTCAACTATATTTGCTGACATGGATATCCCATTAGAGGCAACCCTCCGTTGGAAAAAAAAGGATGGTTTAGTATAGCTAAACCTTGATTTTCCTAAATGCTCTTATAGTAACTACAATCATAATATTTCTGCTGAATGGGATATCACACCAACAGTGGTTATTACTAGTGATGGGTGAACTCATGACTGTTCGGGTTCAGCTAATTGAGCCAAATGCCGAATAGTTTTTTAAAAGTTTGGGTACCAGAACAGTACCCGTACCCCGAACCCTAACATGGACCCCATTCATGTGAATGGGGGAGCCGAATATACCTTCTTTCCCGCACTGTCATTTGTCACTTGACCTCATTTGTTGGCACTGAGCGTCAGTGTATTGCCGGAAAATGAACAGAGCGGTCACATTTTACAATGTGGCCATTCTGTTCATGGGATCATCCTGGGACCCTCGATATTTGGACTGTGGCGGACAGGTGAGGATGAGGTTGGTTTATTATTTTACCTTTATTACAGGTGATCATGGGCTTTGGGGATTAGCTGTAAGGTGAGTATACAGTGTTTTTTTATTTTTTATTTTTTGCAGGGGCGGAGAACATCGGAGACAAGGTGTAGATGAGTATAATGTGTTTTATTTTTATTTGAATTTATTTTTTTTTACTTTGAGCACAGGCACCGCTGGTGAGAGACTACTGCTCCCATCCAGCGGCGCCTGTGCTCGCTGTTTCCTATGTCAGTAGGCGCCAGCTGATGGTGGTAGTAGTACCATCAGTCGGCGCCTATTATCCGCAATAAGCAATTTACCGAGGGTCACTGTCACAGCGCTCTGACCACGGTAATGCTATTACTGCCAATCAGAGCCTGTGTTTCCTGCGCTATCACGCAAGTGACAGCGTGGGAAACACCCAAACCTGAACATTAACATGGACTTCCTGAGGAAGTCCGCATTCAGGATCCGTACCCAAACAATAGGTGTTCGGTAGGGACCCCGAAATTTAGTGTTCAGGTTCGCCCATCACTAGTTATCACCTATACACAAGATAGGTGATAAATATATTATCAGTGTGCCCCTACTATTTTTGAGACCAGGCTTTCTGTGTCCCACCTACAGTATGAATGGAGCAGTAGTGTGCATGTGCCAACACCAGGGGCGTAACTGTATGGGTAGGGGTCCCACCAATGCCAGAGCAAACTTCAACTAGATGTGCCTCCTTGGATGCACATTCCGCTGAAGTGTATTGCGGCGTAGAGACCCGTCGAGTCCATGAGCAGCAATACATGCTGCCAGCCAATCAGAAACCAGCAGCTGATGTCGACATGCATGTGATTTGGGGTGCACAGCAGTGATATCATGCGCTCCTGTCGCTTTCACGCTGAAGTCAGCAGCCAGCTTCAGTACAGAACTCCGCACGGTGGGGAAAGGAGGGAAGATGAGTATAATTGTTTATTTTTTTTCTATGTATTAGAAAACAGCGGCAGAATAGGGGACATATACCAGGATGGGGAACATATATACCAGGTATGAAGAATGGAGGGATGTAATGGCAGCTTACATTTGTCCTAGGACATTGTGTAGCTGTAACAAGACACTTGGCTCTGCAGGTGGTCCTGACTTCTCAGCTGCAAAGTCAGACCTTACATCCCCACCTGCTTAGCTAGTATCCACAGGGAATATTCTTGTGTAACTACTTTGTTAAGTCAGATAGGATTTCATAAGAAGAATATAGAGTTATTGTACATCCTGGCCACACACCGATGACATTTTCACCCAGGGGTAGGGAGATACATGGAAGAGCTAGTTGGAGCCAGGTAGTGTAGCTGTGTTTGATCTCAACGTGAACGTGGTGCATATCTGACCATTGTATACGTATAACAATTGTGCATATAGTGTATTGTCTAGTGTGCCCTTAAAAAGATTAAATATATAATTTAACCTTCAGCTGCTCTTTTATCTTGATCCACGAATCCACACATACATGATTTTGGTTTAACTTTTCATACTACTGGGGCTGGTCTCTGGCCCTAAATAATCCCATTAACGGACCGGGCTTATATCTAACGGGGAAATGGTGGCAGTCATACCGGGCTGATAAGGTTCTGATTCGCTGGTGCTAGTAAAAGGTGCCTTTCAGCCTGTCTGGGTTGTGAGCGAGTGGAGTGCCACATCAGCGACTGCGTGAGCCACATCCTCTTACTCGCTGTTCCTCCCTGGTCCTGTGTGGACAGGGGATGTCTGTGTAAAACTGTGCCAAACTGACCTTACGTGTCCACAGGGGGTGCTAAATGTCATGTTGGTGTAAATGAGGAGACCATACAACGTGATCCCGCTGATGTAATAGTAACGTCAGGTGGGATGGCAAGGTCTGAGTTTATCACACCAGGATGGGAGATATATATACTAGAATGGGGCACAGGATGAGGGACATATATACCAGGATGGGACCCAGGATAAGAGATATATACAGTCATATGAAAAAGTTTGGGCACCCCTATTAATCTTAAGCTTAATGTTTTATAAAAATTTGTGTTTTTGCAACAGCTATTTCAGTTTCATATATGTAATAACTGTTGGACACAGTAATGTTTCTGCCTTGAAATGAGGTTTATTGTGCTAACAGAAAATGTGCAATCTGCATTCAAACAAAATTTGACCGGTGCATAAGTATGGGCACCCTTATCATTTTCTTGTTTTAAATACTCCTGCCTACTTTTTACTGACTTACTAAAGCACTTTTTTTGGTTTTGTAACCTCATTGAGCTTTGAACTTTATAGCCAGGTGTATGCAATCATGAGAAAAGCTACTTAAAGTGGCCACTTGCAAGTTGTTCTCCTGTTTGAATCTCCTCTGAAGAGTGGCATCATGGGCTCCTCAAAACAACTGTCAAATGATCTGAAAACAAAGATTATTCAACATAGTTGTTCAGGGGAAGGATACAAAAAGCTGTCTCAGAGATTTAACCTGTCAGTTTCCACTGTGAGGAACATAGTAAGGAAATGGAAGAACATAGGGACAGTTCTTGTTAAGGCCAGAAGTGTCAGGACAAGAAAAACATCAGAAAGGCAGAGAAGAAGAATGGTGAGATCAGTCAAGGACAATCCTCAGACCACCTCCAGAGAGCTGCAGCATCAACTTGCTGCAGATGGTGTCACTGTGCATCGGTCAACTATACAACGCACTTTGCACAAGGAGAAGCTGTATGGGAGAGTGATGCGAAAGAAGCCGTTTCTGCAAGTACGCACAAACAGAGTCGGCTGAGGTATGCAAAAGCACATTTGAAGAAGCCTATTTCTTTTTGGAAGAAGGTCCTGTGGACTGATGAAACCAAGATTGAGTTGTTTGGTCATACAAAAAGGCGTTATGCATGGTGGCAAAAAAACACAGCATTCCAAGAAAAACACTTGCTACCCACAGTAAAATTTGGTGGAGGTTCCATCATGCTTTGGGGCTGTGTGGTCAATGCCGGCACTGGGAATCTTGTTAAAGTTGAGGGACGCATGGATTCCACTCAGTATCAGCAGATTCTTGGCAATAGTGTTCAAGAATCAGTGATAAAGTTGAAGTTACGCAGTGGATGGATCTTTCAGCAAGACAATGATCCAAAACACCGCTCCAAATCTACTCAGGCATTCATGCAGAGGAACAATTACAATGTTCTGGAATGGCCATCCCAGTCCCCAGACCTGAATATCATTGAACATCTGTGGGATCATTTGAAGAGGCTGTCCATGCTCGGCGACCATCAAACTTAACTGAACTGGAATTGTTTTGTAAAGAGGAATGGTCAAAAATACCTTCATCCAGGATCCAGGAACTCATTAAAAGCTACAGGAAGCGACTAGAGGCTGTTATTTTTGCAAAAGGAGGATCTACTAAATATTAATGTCACTTTTCTGGTGAGGTGCCCATACTTATGCACCTGTCAAATTTTGTTTGAATGCAGATTGCACATTTTCTGTTAGTACAATAAACCTCATTTCAAGGCAGAAACATTACTGTATCCAACAGTTATTACATATATCAAACTGAAATAGCTGTTGCAAAAACACCAATTTTTATAAAACATTAAGCTTAAGATTAATAGGGGTGCCCAAACTTTTTCATATGACTGTATATACCAGGATGGGGCACAGGATAAAGGACATATAAACGAGGATGGGGAAAATATAAACCAGGATGGGATCATATATACCAGAATGTGGATCATTTATACCAGGATGGAGAACATATATACCAGGATCGGGAACATTTGTATACCAGGATGGTGGACATATAAACCAGGATGGGGAACATATATATCAGAATGGAGCCAGGATAGGGAACATATGTACCAGGCTGGAGGACATATATACTTAGATGGGCACAGGATGGGGGACATATACAGTATACCAGGAAGGAGCCCAAGATGGGGGACATTACTATATAATGGGAGAGTCTGGGCAACTCATATGTCCTTATAGGATTTAGAATGCTACATCAGCAGGGGTGTGTGTGTGTGGGGGAGGCAGGTCCAAATTTTGCACCGGCTCCCATTGGACTCTATTGTAGTTACGTCACTGTATAGAGATAATAAATTTATTCATATTTTGCAGTATAGTGTATCTGCACATCAGTGGTAGACACAAATGCCTTGATTTATCATTGCATTTGTGCCTGTTTTTTGTCCACTTTTGTGTGTTTTATACCTTTTTTTTTCTTTGCTCCCAGTTGATTAGCCTAGTTGTGCCTTTTTTAAAGTCTATTTTATATGTGATCACATTTTTTTTTATTTTTTCCACTATGTGGATGGAGTTTAGAGATTCTACATAACTTCACCTGATTCATCAGTTCCATCTTTTGTCCAAATTTTGCACCGGGCACATCGGACTCTAGTTACGCCACTGGGCTCCACTAATTCATTCAATGTCTATTGGGGAAGTGGCTATGAATATTCCCTACTGCTCCATTGCCAAAGGACTTCAGTAACTCCATTATCTGAATCAACAAGAGCCTCAAAGGTTGGAACATCAGCAATTTGTGGAATAACTGCTTTAATCATCTATATGATAGTTGCTGTCTTGACTTCTGATTTCCGTTATTGCAGGTGACCATATTAATTAATATATGGGATGGGACCTTGTATATTCATGAAGAACAATCATGGAAGATTTTCACCCAGTAAATTTCTCCAGTGCTGACTAGTGATGAGCGAGCACTAAAATGCTCAGGTACTCATTGCTCGGGTCGAGCAAATTGGAATACTCGGGTGCTCGACCCGAGCAACGAGCCCAATGTAAGTCTATTGGAAACTCGACCACTTTTCAGGCGGCTCCCCCCGGTGGTCTGCAGAGGGCCTAAAAATTGCCCAAATCGATGGGAACAGTGCTCAAATGATATGGGAACAGCATGGGGAAGACCTGTGGAAGCATTTCTGACTCCCAGGTCACTGCTGTCAACAACGCTGTCAGAGTATTGCGCCACTTTTACGGACTCACAATAAAACATACAAAAACAAAACCAAAATGGATTTTCCTGGGAAATATATTAAGGAACATCCTTTCCAGGTTAATGACTCATAGATAAGGCAAAATAAATAACCAAAACCAAAAATACTCCTCCACACCTTGGGCTATGTTCTTACGTAGCGTTTTTGATGCGTTTTTGCACTTTTGCCTTCCTTTCAACAAAGACAAATGCATTCACTGGGAAATGTAATTTTAACATTTTACAACCTTATCTGGCATTTGGTGTGTAACACATCATCAGACACATACATACAGTGCTGAAAAGACATGGGAACAGCATGGAGAAGACCTCTGGAAGCATTTCTGACTCCCTGGTCACTGCCTAAAAGTGTGCCCATCATAAGTGATAATTGGCGCATGCAAAGATGCCTCCCGCCATGCACCTGTCATTGCAGACTTGCAACAATCACCGTTCACATCCTTGTCCCAGTGCAGCGTTCAGTTGTCCCTACCCCATTCCTTGGAATGCAAGTGCAAGAATGCAGGCAGCCACCCACCCACCCACAGGCTGCAATACTATATTGCCAAATTTTTGACAGCTGCTTGCACTTGAAATGTGGCCTTTCAGGCTCGTGGAGGCGGAAGCTTTTCATAACCTCATGCCAGCGACGGCCGGGTGTCCATACTCGGTCCCCAGCCACCACTGTTTCTCCCAGTGTCGTCTCCGCCTTCCACAAGCACAGGTCCCACAACATTACCCGTGCCCTCCCCAGTGCACTTACTGGGAAGGACCGCCTAACCACAAAACGTGGACAGGAAAATGTGACCAGGGACGGTATGGAGCCAGTCCACAGCTTTTTTTGCTGAGTTGTATTTCACCACAGCCATATTCTTTAGCTTGGTCAAAGGACTTGGGAAACCATATCTACCCAGCTGTTATTTCTCCCAGGAAGTCCTCTAAAGCTGCTTTCACTTGAAATGTGGCCTTTTAGACTCGTGGAGGCGGAAGCTTTTAATAACCTCATGTCGGCGGCGGCTGGGTGTCCATACTTGATCCCCAGCCGCCACTATTTCTCCCGGTATCGTCTCCGCCTTCCACAAGCACGGGTCCCACAACATTACCTGTGCCCTCCTCAGTGCACTTACTGGGAAGGACCGCCTACCCACAAACATGTGGACAGGTGAATGTGGCCAGGGATGGTACGGAGCCAGTCCACAGCTTTTTTTGCTGAGAGTTGTATTTAGCTCGGTGAAAGGACTGGCATAGAGGGAAACCATATCTACTCCGGGTGTCATTTCTTCGTCACCTGATTCTGCCCATTGTCACTCACAACTATGTCTGGCTGTATGTTCAGCGGCCACAGATCAGGCTGCTGTGTTACAGCTTTCAACAACTCTGCAGCGCTGGGCAGTTTGTCAATTAAGCATGTTATCTTCAGCACAGCCTGTTGCCGCTTGGCCAAGGCAGTGCTGCAGTGCTGTCAGCTTGTGACTGATGTGGTCATTTCGGAGATGGAGGAGGAGGTGCAGGAGCTGAACAATATGATTACATTGAGGTTAAATTGGTGACACTGTTTTTTATACTAAAGAAAGATCCTATTGTTTTCTTTTTTTTACGTTATTTTTTAAGACAAATGCATTCACCGGGAAATATCATTTTTACATTTTACAACCTTATCTGGCAATGTGGCGTGTGACACATCATCAGAAACATCCTGTTTTATTTATGATTGAGGGACTCTGAAAGTCATAAAGCCTATTTTTATAGGGCCATCAGATCGCCCTTACTATTCTTAAAAGGCCAGCAGTCGGCCCTCACTATTGCTAGAGAGCTATCAGCCGGCTATGCTTTGTTGTTCCCATTATTAACAAGTGGGTCTCCTTTACTTTTACTGCGTATCCAGTGACAGCAAGGGCTGCCAAAAATTTGGACGCAACCCAATACCCCTTTAAAGAGACATAGAGGAAGGTAAAAAAAATGTTACCATTATAAAGGAGCGGGTCTCCTATAGTGGTAATGCCCATGCTGTGACTGCAAAGGCTGCCAAAATTTGGGAAAAACCCCACTAAGAATTTAAAGACACATAGAACAGGGCCACAATAAAGACAAATTCCCATTAGAAAGGAGAGAATCTGCTATACAGTTATAGGGTATGCAGTGAGTCCAACGGCTGACCAATTTTAGGAAAAACCCCACTAAGAATTTAAAGCACATAGAGCAGGGCCACAGTAACAACAAATTCCCTTTAGAAAGGAGAGGGTCTGCTATACAGTTATAGGGTATGCACTGAGTCCAATGGCTGACCAATTTTTAGGAAAAACCCCACTAAGAATTTAAAGACACATAGAGCAGGACCACAGTAACGACAAATTCCCATTAGAAAGGAAAGAGTCTGCTTTACAGTTATAGGGTATGCAGTGAGTCCAAAGGCTGACCAATTTTACGAAAAACCCCACTAAGAATTTAAAGACACATAGAGCAGGGCCACAGCAATGACAAATTCCCTTTAGAAAGGAGAGGGTCTGCTATACAGTTATAGGGTATGCACTGAGTCCAACGGCTGACCAACTTTTATGAAAAACCCCACTAAGAATTTAAAGACACATAGAGCAGGACCACAGTAACGACAAATTCCCATTAGAAAGGAGAGAGTCTACCATAGTGTTGGCCTATGCAGTGAATGCAAGGGCTGCAAAAAATTTGGAGGCACTTCAATGCCCCTCGGAAGAGACGTGGAGGAGGGCCTCATAAAAAAATGTTCCCATTAGAAAGGAGAGGGCCTCCTATACTTGTAATGCCCATGCACTAAGTGTATGGGCTGACAAACATTTACCCCTGGGGGTATACATGAACATACTGTATAAAAAATTTTTTTTACTGGTATCATAAACACCCTTTAAAAAAATTATGTGGGTGTTGCATCACGGACCACGGTCACCCTGGTGATAAGGTGGTGGAGGATGAGGAGATGGAGGAGGACAAGAGCAAATAGCCAAAATCAGGAACCGTATACCTATGTCTGGGTGTGAAAAGGTGCATGGGAATACACGTCCCAAGAAAAGACACTGAATTTGAGTTTATGTTAGGCTGCTATCATTCAGAGGTGTTGAGAAATCTGGCCCAATAAAGCCCTTTTTCATTTTTATAAGAGTCAGCCTGTCAGCATTTTCAGTTGACAGGCGGATGCGCTTATCAGTTATAATTCCACCAGCGGCACTAAAAACCCGCTCTGATAAAACGCTGGAAGCAGGGCAGGCCAGGAGCTCCAAGGCATAGAGAGCCAGTTCATTCCACGTATCCAGCTTGGATACCCAATAATTATAAGGCACAGAGGAATCATGGAGGACGTTCGTATGGTCGGCAAGGTATTCCCTCAGCATCTTCCAAAACTTTGCACTACTTGTGAGAGTACCCCACGCCTCAGGACTGGTGCAATGGGAGGGTCTTAGAAAACTCTCCTAGAACTTTGACAGTGTTCCCCTGCCACTGCTGGATTGGAGTTGTGTCTCTCTCGCCTGTACTCCTTGGTTGTCCAATGAAGTGTGCAATCTGCCGCCAGCGTTTTCAGATGGGAATTTTTTTAATAGTTCCGCAACAAGGGCCTTCTGGTACAGCCCCATTTTTATAGACCTGTCCGCCTCAGGAATAAGAGAAATAAAGTTCTCCTTGTAGTGTGGGTCTAGAAGTGTCACCAACCAGTTATGACTGTCACCCAAAATTTTGAGAATGCGAGAGTGATGGGAAAGGCAGTGTAACATAAACTCAGCCATGCGTGCCAGACTACTAACAGGCAAGCCTTCCGTGTCCTCACAAAGAGGATGACTGACCATGCTCTCCTCCTCCTCCTCCTCTCTGTCCTCTGGCCATCCATGCTGAACAGACGGTATGACAGCTGTGCAGGTAGTACCGTCTATAATGCATGAAACTAGCTCCTGTCATTCCTCCTCCTCTTCCTCATTGTCACCCAATCCACGTTGGGATGAGATGAGGCTTGGCTGTGTGTAATCACCCTGTATGGTTCCTTGCTCCATCTCATGGAGCTCCGCCTGCAATGCATCCTCTTTGATTGTGAGCAGAGAGCGTTTCAGAAGACAGAGAAGCGTGATGGTGACGCTAATTATGGCGTCATCACCACTCACCATTTTGGTGGAGTACTCAAAGATTTGGAGGATGATACATATGTTTGACATCCATGTCCACTCCTGAGGTCTTATGTGTAGAGTCAGAACTGAATATCGACGGCTTTGTTAATGCTGGTACTCAACAACTGCCCTCTTCTGCTCACAAATCCTTCCCAACATCTGCAGTGTAGAGTTCCAACGCGTGGGGACATCACACACCATTCTGTGAGCCAGAAGCTGCAAACGACGCTGAAACACAGCAAGGGCTGCGGAAGCTGTAGCTGACTTTCTAAAATGGACACACAGGCAGCGTACTTTAACAAGCAGATCCGGCAGCTCCGGGTAGGATTTGAGAAACCGCTAAACCACGAGGTTAAGCACATGGGTCAGGCATGGTACGTGTGTGAGCTTGCCTCGCCTGAGAGCCGCCGCCAGGTTCCGGCCATTGTCACACATGACCATGCCTGGCTGTAGGTTTAGCGGTTTGAGCCACAGATCTGCCTGCTCTTTCAGAGCTGTCCACAACTCTTCAGCATTGTGCGGTTTGTCACCTAAGCATATTAGCTTCAGCACAGCCTGTTGCCGCTTGGCTGAGGCAGTGCTGCAGTGCTTCCAGCTTGTGACTGATGTAGTCATTTCGGAGATGGGGGCTGAAGAGGAGGAGGAGGCTGAGGAGGATGATGTGGAGAAGCTGTAGAAAGTGGAGGCAACCCTGATTGACCTAGGGCCCACAATCCTTGGTGTCGGGAGGACGTGTTCAATTCCAAGGTCCGACTGGGTCCCGACTTCCACTATGTTAACCCAGTGTGCCGTCAGCGAGATGTACCGTCCCTGCCCACAAGCACTTGTCCACATATCCGTGGTTAGGTGGACTTTCTCGGTAACTGCATTGTTGAGGGCACGGCTAATGTTTTGGGACACGTGCTTGTGTAATGCGGGGACGGCACACCGGGAGAAATAGTGGCGGCTGGGGACCGAGTACCGAGGGACGGCCGCCGCCATCAGGTTGCAGAATGCTTCTGTCTCCACTAGCCTAAAAGGCAACACTTCGAGCACAAGCAGTCGTGAAATGTGAGAATTTAGTAGTGTGGCCTGTGGGGCCTTGGCTGCATATTTGCGCTTGCGTTCCAAGGACTAGGGTATGGACAACTGAACGCTGCACTGGGACAAGGACATTGACGTGCTTCCTGATGCTGGTACTTGAGAGTGCACAACGACAGGTGCAGGGCAGGAGGCATCTTCGCATGCACCATGGACAGGGGATTGGCTTGCATGCACAAAAGCGGAAGAAGCAATGGTGCCACCTGCAGACACTGTTCCTGGACCTTGGGGTTCAGCACACAAAGTCAGGTGCTTTGCTGCCATGTGCCTGATCATGCTGGTGGTGGTCAGGATGGTTGTTTTGCCACCCCTGCTGATGCTAGCCTGGCAGGTGGTGCAAATGGCCTTTTTGGGGTTATTGACAGAGTCTTTAAAAAACAATCAGACTCGAGAAAACCTAACAGTTGTACTGGCAACTTCCTTCGTGCTGGTGTTACGGGGAACGGTTGCCTGCCTTCTATCTGCGGCCACCATACTGCTTCTTCCTGCCTGTTGGGGTGCTCTGTGACCGTGGCGGTCAAATATTTGGGCATCGCTACACGCGATCTCCTCTTGCCCCACTTCAAGTGGACCGGGCGAGAGGCCCGAATCTATAAATGGAAAAGTGAACAGCTCTTCAGAGTGTCCAAGTGTGGGATCAGTTGTCTCTGGGCACTCGGCATGGTGGGAGGAAGGAGGATCAGGGTGAGGAATATGCGGTCCAGACTCACGGCTCCTGAGACTTGACCGTGTGGAAGACAGGGTGGTGGTGGCTAAGTGACTGGAAGCATTATCCGATATCCAACCAACAACCTTTTGACACTGCTCTGGGTTCAATAGTGGTGTGCTGCGGTCCCCTAGAAATTGGGACAGGAAGGTCAGGCAAAAAGATGTGGGTGTTTGTTGTGGCACAATTTCAGATTGCCCACGGCTTTGTCCTCGGCCTCTGCATGCACCATTACCATGACGTCCAGTTCCCCATCCCTTGCCACGTACCTTGCCCATTTTAAATGGAGGACAGTATCTTCCATGCTCACTACAAATGACTGAGTTTGGAGTGAACTTAAATGTGATCCGTGTGACGGAGAAAACAGAGTTTTAAATACCTGGCCTGTAGGTAAGTAGTTTGAACAGCAAACGGCAGTGAATTGCTTCACTGACAAACTGAAAGAAATTTTTAATGGAGGCCAGAAATGGCAGTATTTTCTGACAACGTATATGTGATCCGTTTGATGGAGAAAACACAGTTTTAAATAGCTGGATTTCTAGCTCTGTAATATGGAAAGGACCTGGCTGTATTCTGCAGTGCCAACAAGCATATGGTGCAGAAAAACGGTGTTCTCTGGATTGCTTTTTAAGCAAATAATTCCAAAGAAAAGTATTCCTGGCCCCTGAGACCTGGGCCTTTGTATAGAAATATCTAATAGCAGCAGAAGGCAGTATTGGAATGGAGCCTCTTGTGCTATATGCACTGCAGTCTGCTATATACCCTGGCAGCCTGGCTATATACACTACCTGCCTGATATCTCTGCAGATGGATTAGTTAGTCCTCAAAAGGACTGTTTGTTAAGATGGATATGTGTAATGTACGTTTTTTCTCCCTACACTACCTAATACACAAGCAAATCTCTCCCTGACGCAGCAGCACCTCTCCCTACACTGTCTAATTCTGGAGTGACTGTGACAAACATGGCGGCACCAGGTCTGATATAGACCCAATGACGCTATGCGGCCAGCCAATCACTGTAATGCCACAACCAACATGACTACGGCATTACAGTGAGTGGCAGGCAATCCCTGCATGTTGATTGGCGCTCTAAAGAACGCCAAACATGCAGGGAGGGGACCCGAGCTCCCGCCGAGCAACCCCGGAAATACTCGGCGAGCGCCGAGCATCTCGAGTAGTGAGATGCTCGGGCGAGCACCGAGCAGTAGCGAGTATGCTCGCTCATCACTAGTGCTGACATCTGGCTACAAAACTATTACAGGAAGAGAAAGTTATATTCAAATTTCTGCTGATTGCCTGCTGCTATTTAACTTCCTGTTAGAGGTGTATATGGTAAGTATGGTATATAATAGAAGCAATTACATGGCACAATTAAATCGGCACTAAAAATGATTATTTATTGTCCCTGCTATGTAGCTGATCCAATTTGATGGATTGTTCTGTATGGTGGGAATATTGTTTTGGAATTATTATTGTGGATGTTATTACTGGACTGGCACAGCTCTTTGAACAGCAATAATGTATGGGCACAGATGTGTAAAATATCAAAGACAGTATCAATGTGTAGGAGGAGAGACCCTGATTCCAGGGATGTGTCGCTTGCTCAGCAGCTAGTTGTAGTTTCAATATAATCAGACTGTAGACTAGGTGTCACATGCAAGCCAGTCCAGATAATCTGGGTAACCCCGCCCCCACCTCTAATTGGCAGCTTACTGACAATGAATAGTTTATACAGGAAGCAGCCAATCAGGGTGTGGGCAGATTATACACAGTTCAACATTCTGACTGCTGCTACATATACATCAAAGAAAATAGGGATTTTATTAAAGCTGAAGCAAGCAGCCCAGTAAATAATACATCACTAGAATCAGGCTCTCTGCCCCTACATCATGCTGCTCTCAAATTCCATATCAAAAACTGCTGAAAGATTCAATTTAATGTGAAGACAATCTTCTGTGAACACTATTATTTGAAACAAATTTCAAGAACAACAATACACATTTGTATTGTGCTTTTCTCACAATGGACTCAAAGCGCATTTATAGAGTAAATTAGTCAATTTCTAGTGTCATTTGTGTCATTGGATCTGGGCCATCAGAAAACAAAGTATTGTCTTTAATTTATAATCAACGTTCTTTTTGTCAATAACCCTTTTAAAGATTTTGTTGATCTTTTAAATGATTATCTTTCAAAATGCCAATTTTTTTAATGAAATATATGCTACTCAATAAAACCTGGGTGACAGGTTCAATTGCATAAATCCTAAATATCTTAACGTGACCTCTGGAAGGATCAACGTTATTTGAAATAACACTTCCTATGTCAAATTCATTTTGAGGTTGACATACATTACTAACAAGTGAAAATCAATATTTGGATGGCATCCTAGGTAAAGTGACTAAGAAAACCAGAGGAAGTTTAAAAATTAAATTCACTGAATAATACAGGCTTTCTATGTTTCAGTTGCCAAACTCAACTTCATCAAGTTGCAAAGTGCCATGCTGTCTGCCAATTCCTAAATATTAAATATTAATCAGCTACTTCAGGTGAAAAACAAAACCAAGGAAAGAAAATGCTGAAGTCACTGTTTTCAAATAGAACATAAACATTGTTTTAGAGATTCCATTACCACAAGCTGAAGCATGTTATTAGACTACCGGAGAAAGATTAGTCATGACCATAAAGTATTGTAAAAGGTGTCTCCCAAAGATGTATTGCAACACAGGTTACAACTGTCATAAAAAAAGAAGCAGTTAGTCAGTTAGCAATAAAATGTAATTGTGATAAGCCTTAATACAATCTAGAAAAACAGATACATAGTGTTTGACAACACAAGATTGTCTTAGTACAGTGGCATGTTAGGCTATGTGCGAACATTCAGTATTTGATTGCAGAAATTTCTGCAAGATTTCTGCATCTCTTGGTAGCAAAAATGCAGCATTTTGCTGCGATTTTGGTATGTTTTTGGTTTAGCAATGAATACTTTTTGGAGTTAAATAAAAATATTTGAAAAAAGAAACGTGGGACATCGCTTTAAGGACCGCAGCATGTCAAATTCTCTTGCAGAGTCAATAGTCTCCGCAACAGAAATTTGACCACTAGAATGTATTGAATGTGGTAAATCTGCATGGTTCAGTGAACACATGCCAATTTATCTGCGTTCAACAGAACACAGCAAAAATATGCTGCGTCCAAAGCGCTGCTACGTACAGATCTTGGGCACATACCCTTAAATTAAAAAAATGGCGTGGACTCCTGCATCATATTTATAACCAGCAGAGGGAAAACCGACTGCTAGAGGCTGATATTACTAGCCGGGGAAGGGGCCATTAGCCAAAAATGTTCCCTGGCTATTAATAACAGACCACAGCTGTTTGCTTAGCCTTTAATGGCTAGATTACAGGGGGAACCCAGATAAAAATTGACTTAGGGTCCCCCTATAAAATCTAGCCAGCAAAAGCTAGGCAGACAGCTGCAGGCTGATATTAATAGCCAGGGAAGGGGCCATGGATCCTGGCCCCCTCAATGCTAATAATACCAGCCTTCAGTCGCCCCAGAAATGGTGCATCCTTAAGATGTGCCAAATCCGGGGCTTAGCCTCCGCTCTTCCCACTTGCCCTGGTGCGGTGGCAAGTGGGGTAATAGGGTTGGGGTTCATGTCAGCCTTGTATTGGCAGCTGACATGAAGCCCAGGTTAGTAATGGGGGCATCTATAAGACGCCCCATTACTAACCCCATAGTAATGTGTTTTAAATAAAGGCTAGAATAAAGTCTTTTACTTTAAATAAAATTCCACATGGTTTTAATCATTTATTTACAAATAAAAAACATTGTATACTCACCTAACACCCATTTTTCTGAAGCCATTGTCACCAGTAAAAAAACAAATTAAAAAACAACCATATCCCTTACCTGTCCACCGTGATGACATGATCCACAGTGCCCCACGAAGATCTGGGGCACTTCTGATGTGACTGCTCTAGAGGAGAGCACTCTATATACTGACATGAGTCAGTGTATAGCGCTGAGCTGCCGGAAGTGAGGTTACTGGAGTTCAATCAGCTGATGATCAGCTGATAAGCTCCGGTGACCTCACTTACTGCACCAGTGTTGCGTGAGAAAATTCTCACACAGCACCAGTGCCATAAGTGAGGTCACTGGAGCTCTCAGCTGATTATCAGCTGATTGAACTCCAGTGATCTCACTCCCGGCAGCTCAGTGCTAAACACTGCCAGGAGTGATCGCACTCCCGTCAGTGTATAGAGTGCTGCCGGGTGATCGGATCACCGTGGGACACTTGGGGTATGGCGGTAGGTGTTTTTTATTTTAATAGCAATTTATTTTAACTTTTTCTTTTGTACACTGTGAACAGACGCCGGCTGAAGAGACTACTTCTCTCCTCAGCATCGCCAGCTCCCACTATTATCAGTGGGAGCGGCCGTAGGATGATGGGAGGAGTAGTATCCCATGGGCAATCCTTTGTGCATTTTTGCAGCGTTTTTGACTCATTGACTTGAAATGAGTCAGGCAAATATGCAGCAAACATCAGCAGCAGATCAGCGCTGCAGATTTGACTGTCTCAATTGAAGTCAATGGGTGAAAAACCCAGCAAAAACGCACAAAAAATTGACATGCTGCAGATTTAAACGCAATGACAATCCTGAGAAGGAAATTCCTGATCATGTGCACAGCACTTCAGGATTGTCACTGCATTTGCTGGCACTAGGATTTCCTAGTATTTTTGGCCCATTTCTGAGGGAAAAAAACACAGCGAAAAGCACCAAAAACGCACAGTGTGCAGATAGCCTAAAAGTTTGGGCACCCCTGGTCAAAATTACTGCTATTGTGAACAGTTAAGCAAGTTGAAGATGAAATGATCTCTAAAAGGCCTAAAGTTAAAGATAACACATTTCCTTTGTATTTTAGCCAAAATAAATATATATATTTTCTCATCGTTTAGATTTAAAAAATTACAAAAAGGAAAATGTGCCGATGCAAAAGTGTGGGCAGTCTGCATTGTTAGTATCTAGTAGAACCCCCTTTTGAAAGTATCACAGCTTACAAACGCTTTTTGTAGCCAGCCAAGAGTCTTTCAATTCTTTTGAAAGTACTTTTCATCCATTCTTCCTTGGAAAATTTCTCCAGCTCTGTGAGATTCCAGGGTCATCATGCATGCACTGCTATTTTGAGATCTAGCCATAGATTTTCAATGATGTTCAGATCAGGAGACTGTGAGGGCCATTGTAAAACCTTCAGCTTGCGCCTTTTGAGGTAGTCTATTGTGAATTTTGATGTATGTTTAGGATCATTATCATTTGTAGAAGCCATCTTATTTTCAACTTCAGCTTTTTAACAGATCTTGTTATGTTTGAATCAAGAATTTGTTGAAATTTCATTGAATCTATTCTTCTCTCTACCCATGAAATGTTCCCTGTGTCATTGACTCCAACACAATCTGAAAGCATGATTCCTCCACCCCCATGCTTAATGGTTGGAGAGGTGTTCTTTTTCCTGAAATTCTGTGCTTTTTTTTCTCCACACATACCTTTGATCATTGTGGACAAAGAGTTCCATTTTAAACTCATCGGTCTAAAGGACTTGTTTCCAAAATGTATCGGGTTTGTTTAGATGTTCTTTTAAAAACTTCTGAAGCAAAATTATTATGGTGAGGACACTGGACAGGTTTTCTTCTGTTGACTCTTCCATGAAGGCCATATTTATGCAGGTGTCTCTGAACAGAAGAATAATGTACCACAACTCTAGAGTCTGCTAAATCTTTCTGAAGGTCTTTTGCAGTCAAACGAGGATTCTGATTGGCCTCTCTGGCAAACCTATGAGCAGCTCTCACAGAAGTTTTGCTTGGTCTTCCAGACCTTGCCTTGACCTCCACTGTTCTTGTTAACTGCTAAACAGCTGCTTAGAAGAACCCATGGCTGCTGTTTTGTGGCACAAGGTTAAAGAAGGCTGGGATTTTATAAATCTGGGAAATTTGCATCACCTGACCTTTCCTAACGATGATAGTGAACAAGCCATAACCTTAACAGGCTAATTAAGGTCTGAAACCTTGGTCAAAGTTATCTGAGCACACCAATCTCTGATGACCAAACTTTTACATTGGCCCATTTACCTTTTTGTAATTTTTAAAATGTAAAAAATAGATATACAGTACAGACCAAAAGTTTGGACACACCTTCTCATTTAAAGATTTTTCTGTATTTTCATGACTATGAAAATTGTACATTCACACTGAAGGCATCAAAACTATGAATTAACACATGTGGAATTATATACTTAACAAAAAAGTATGAAAAATCTGAAAATATGCTTATATTCTAGGGTCTTCAAAGGAGCCACCTTTTGCTTTGATGACTGCTTTGCACACTCTTGGCATTCTCTTGATGAGCTTCAAGAGGTAGTCACTGGAAAAAGTTTTCACTTCACAGGTGTGCGCTGTCCGGTTTAATAAGTGGGATTTCTTGCCTTATAAATGGGGTTGGGACCATCAGTTGTGTTGTGCAGAAGTCTGGTGGATACACAGCTGATAGTCCTACTGAATAGACTGTTAGAATTTGTATTATGGCAAGAAAAAAGCAGCTAAGTAAAGAAAAATGAGTGGCCATCATTACTTTAAGAAATGAAGGTCAGTCAGTCCAAAAAATTGGGAAAACTTTGAAAGTGTCCCCAAGTGCAGTTGCAAAAGCCATCAAGCGCTACAAAGAAACTGGCTCACATGAGGACCGCCCAAGGAAAGGAAGACCAAGAGTCACCTCTGCTTCTGAGGATAAGTTTATCCGAGTCACCAGCCTCAGAAATCGCAGGTTAACAGTAGTGTTGAGCCACCCGGGTAGTGTTCGGGTTCGGTTCGGTTTGTCGAACACCGGGATGTTCGAGGAACTGTTCGTCGAACTGTTCGTCGAACACCTTAGAACACCGTCGAACACCGTTAAAACCAATGGCAGGCAAACAAAAACACATAGAAACACATAGAAAACACCTTCAAAGGTGTCCAAAAGCTGACAAACTGCTCAGAAGACGCTCTCTTTAAAAAAGCCGGCCGGCAATTCAGCAGCGGCATACACCGGTACCCGACAATTTAGACAAGAAGGAATAGAGCATCACACATAGATTAGATAGATAAAAACATGTCAGTCACACATATAAGAAGCACAGTGACAGTGTTGCTTACTGTACTTGTCATTTAGTGTAAAGGATTTATTAAAAAAAATAATAGTGTTTTCGTGCACCGTCTCTTTAAAAAAGCCGGCCGGCAATTCAGCCTCGGTACCCGACAATTTAGAACAGAAAGATAGAGCATCACACATAGATTAGATAGATAGAAACATGTCAGTCACATATATAAGAAGTACAGTGATAGTGTTGATCACTGTACTTGTCATTTAGTGTTAAAATAAAGGATTTATTAAAAAAAAAATTGGCGTGGGGTTCCCCGTAATTTTAGTCTGTAGCGGAAGTTAAGCAGACGGCTGGGGCAGATGTTTGAAGCCTGGGAAGGGGGTAATACCCACGGAGCTTCTCAGGCTACTAATATCAGCCCCCAGCTGAATATCTAGCCTTTACTAGCTATTAAAATGGGGGACCCCCCCAAAAAAATGACGTGGGGTCCCCCCTATTTAAATAGCTAGCAAAGGCTAAGCAGACAGCTGGGGGCTGATATTAATAGCCCAGGAAGGGTGCCATGAATATTGGCCCCCTCCCAGGCTAGAAACACCAGCCGTCAGCTGTCCCAGAAATGGCGCATCCGTAGGATGCGCCAATTCTGGCACTTAGCTTCGCTCTTCCCACTGCCCTGTAGTGGTGGCAGTGGGGTAATAGGGCTGGGGTTGATGTCAGCTTATAATGCCAGCTGACATCAAGCCCAGGTTAGTAATGGAGAGGCGTCTATAAGACACCCCCATTACTAACCCCATAGTGAAAGTTACAAAAAAAACACAAACACCCAGAATAAAGTCCTTTAATTGAAATAAACACACAATTCTTTATTGTTCTAAATTAAACCATACTTACCATCACGCCCATTCCAGCTGAAGCCAACGATCTCCTGCAATAAAAGAGAAATAATAAAGCAACATCATCCTTACCTTCCCATGGTTCCCAGGACAGCTTCAGCTCTGCTACATCGAGATGACAGGCTGGACCGCAGCAGAACGCTGCCATCCAGCCTGTCATCCCGCAGACACTGAGAAGCGCAGGCTTGCTTGCGCTCCTCAGTGTCTGGCTGTGACGGCATAAAGATGAGCCGAGTTCATGTCCAATGAGCTCGGCTCACCTCATGCACGTCACTGACAGCGTGGGAGAATTCTCACGCTGAAGCGCTGAGTGCAGGAGAATTTTCCCACGCTGTCAGTGACGTGCATGAGGCTGATATTTAAATTTGGCGCACAAATCGGTGATTGGTCGCGGGCAGCGTCCGCGACCAATCAGCACAGTAGTGTTTAACTTTGGCAGCAAGATCAGTGATTGGTCGCGGTCAAGACGGCGACCAATCACCGATTTGTGCGGCACATTTAAATAGCGGCCGCGACCAATTGGATGTCAGCGCCGCTCCCCGGTCCTCCCTTCACGCCCTAGCCGCATGGATGTCAGCGGTGCTGCCTGTGCGGATACTTCCGCTGCGAGAACCCGGGACATGAGCGAGCGCTCGGAGCAGAAGTATCCCGACCCGCAGCACCGCTCCCCGGTCCTCCCTTCACACCCTAGCCGCTGATGTCCCCACAGTATCCGCATGGTGTTACAAAGGTCCGGACATTTGTGTTAAAAATCGCTGATTGGTCGCTGGCGCTGCCTGCGACCAATCACCGATTTGGACGCCAAATTTAAATATCGGCCGCGACCAATCACCCATCTTGGCTCCACATTTAAACACCGCTGTACTGATTGGTCGCGGACGCTATTTAAATGTGGCGCCAAAATCGGTGATTGGTCGCGCCCAGCGTCGGCGACCAATCAGCACAGCGGTGTTTAAATGTGGAGCCAAGATCGGTGATTGGTTGCGGCCGATATTTAAATTAGGCGCCCAAATCGGTGATTTGTCGCGGGCAGCGCCAGCGACCAATCAGCGATTTTTAACACAAATGTCCGGATCTTTGTAACACCATGCGGATACTGTGGGGAGATCAGCGTCTAGGGTGTCAAGGGAGGACCGGGGAGCGGAGCTGCGGGTCGGGATACATCTGCTGCGAGCAGTCGCTCATCTCCCGGCTTCTCGCAGCGGAAGTATCCGACCAGGCAGCGGCGTTCCCCGGTCCTCACCAATACGATTCGCTGATTGGTCGCGCTCTCCGCACGCGACCAATCAGTGATCTTGGCGCTAAAGTTAAACACCGCTCTGCTGATTGGTCGCGGAAACTGCCCGCGACCAATCACCGATTTGGGCGCCACATTTAAATAGCGGCCGCGACCAATCAGTGAGATTGGCGCCAAATTTAAACAACGCTCTGCTGATTGGTCGCGGACTCCAGCCGCGACCAATCAGAGAGATTGGCGCCAAATTTAAACCCCGCTCTGCTAATTGGTCGCGGATGCCGGCCGCGACTAATCAGCATTATTGGCGCCAAATTTAAACACCGCTCTGCTGATTGATCGCGGTCGCCGTCCGCAACCAATCAGCAGTATTGGCGCCAAATTTAAACCCTGCTCGGCTGATTGGTCACGGTTGCCGGCCGCGACCAATCAGAAGTATTGGCGCCAAATTTAAACCCCGCTCTGCTGATGGGTCACGGTTGCCGGCCGCGATCAATCAGCGATTTTGGCGCCAAATTGAATCACCGCTCTGCTGATTGGTCGCGGCCGGCGATTGCGACCAATCAGCATTATTGGCGCCAAATTTAAACACCGCTCTGCTGATTGGTCGCGACCGCCGGCCGCGACTAATCAACATTGTTGCCGCCAAATTTAAACACCGCCCTGCTGAATGGTCGCGGTCGTGACCAATCACCGTTATTGGCGCCAAATTTAAACACCGCTTTGCTGATTGGTCGCAACCGCGACCAATCAGCATTATTGGCGCAAAATTTAAACCCCGCTCTGCTGATTAGTCGCAACCGCCGGCCGTGACCAATCAGCGATATAGTCGCCAAATTTCAACACCGCTTTGCTGATTGGTCGCGGTTGCTGGCCGCGACCAGTCAGCGATTTTGGCGCCAAATTTAAACACCGCTCTGCTGATTGCGCCGGGTCTACCGCATACATATTCTAGAATACCCGATGCATTAGAATCGGGCCACCATCTAGTTTCATGAAATAATTTAAAAAAAATTGACGTGGGGCTTCGCACTATATTTGTGTCCAGCCAGGTACAGCAGGCAGGAACGGGCTGCCCCCAACCACCAGCTGCCTATTTGTACCTGGTTGGACACAACAATATAGGGAAGCCCTTTTTTTCTTAATTATTTCATGAATTTCATGAAATAATTTAAAAAAAAAATACGTGGGGCTTCGCCCTATTTTTGTGTCCAGCCAGGTACAACTAGGCAGCTGGTTGCTGGAATCTGCAGCGCAGGGAGGCCCAAGCTTTCTGGGTCCCCCCCGCTGCAAATTGCAGTCCGCAGCCACCCCGGAAAATGGCGCGTTCATAGAAGCGCCATCTTCTGGCGCTGTACCCAACTCATCCAGGGCCCTGGTGCGGTGGCTCACTGGGTAATAAAGGGGTTAGGGCAAGCTTGGCATTATCAGCTGGCCCTAAGCCCGAAATTCATGGGGTCACGCCAATATTAGACATGACTGCCATGAATTTCTAGTAAAGTATTTAAAAAAAACACAATACGCAGAATAAAGTCCTTTATTGTTCTAAATTAAACCATACCAGCTGAAGCCAATGTCTTCTGCAATAAAAGTAAAATAATAAAGCAACCTCATCCTTACCTTTCCATGGTTCCCACGACAGCTTCAATTCTGCTATATCGAGATGACAGGCTGGACCGCAGCAGAACGCTGCCATCCAGCCTATCATCCCGCAGACACTGAGAAGGGCAGGCATGCTTGCGCTCCTCAGTGTCTCGCTGTGACGGCATAAAGATGAGACGAGTTCATGTTCAATGATCTCAGCTCACCTCATGCACATCACTGACAGCGTGGGAAAATTCTCCTGCACTCAGCGCTACAGCGTGAGAATTCTCCCACGCTGTCAGTGACGTGCAAGAGGTGAGCTGAGATCATTGGACATGAATGAGCTCACCTCATGCACGTCACTGACAGCGTGGGAAAATTCTCACGCTGTAGCGCTGAGTGCAGGAGAATTCTCCCACGCTGTCAGTGACGTGCATGAGGTGAGCTGAGTTCATTGGACATGAACTCGTCTCATCTTTATGCCGTCACAGCGAGACACTGAGGAGCGCAAGCATGCCTGCGCTTCTCAGTGTCCGCGGCATGGCAAGCTGGATGGCAGCGTTCTGCTGCGGTCCAGCCTGTCATCTCGATGTAGCAGAGCTGAAGCTGTCGTGGGAACCATGGAAAGGTAAGGATGATGATGCTTTATTATTTTACTTTTATTGCAGGAGATCGTTGGCTTCAGCTGGAATGGGCGTGGTAGTAAGTATGGTTTAATTTAGAACAATAAAGGAATGTGTCTTTATTTCAATTAAAGGAGTTTATTCTGGGTGTTTGTGTTTTCTTTTAACTTTGACTATGGGATTAGTAATGGGGGTGTCTTATAGACGCCTCTCCATTACTAACCTGGGCTTGATGTCAGCTGGCATTATAAGCTGACATCAACCCCAGCCCTATTACCCCACTGCCACCGCTACAGGGCAGTGGGAAGAGCGAGGCTAAGTGCCAGAATTAGCGCATCCTATGGATGCGCCAGTTCTGGGGCGGCTGACGGCTGGTGTTTCTAGCCTGGGAGGGGGCCAATATTCATGGCACCCTTCCTGGGCTATTAATATCAGCCCCCAGCTGTCTGCCTAGCCTTTGCTAGCTATTAAAATAGGGGGGACCCCACGTCATATTTTTTGGGGGGGTCCCCCATTTTAATAGCTAGTAAAGGCTAGTTATTCAGCTGGGGGCTGATATTAGTAGCCTGGGAAGCTCCATGGGTATTACCCCCCTCCCAGGCTTCAAACATCTGCCCCAGCCATGCTTAACCTCCGCTAGAGCTTAAAATTATGGGGACCCCCACGCCAATTTTTTTTTAAATAAATCCTTTATTTTAACACTAAATGACAAGTACAGTAAGCAACACTGTCACTGTACTTCATATATATGTGACTGACATGTTTCTATCTATCTAATCTATGTGTGATTCTCTATTCCTTCTATTCTAAATTGTCGGGTACCGCTGCTGAATTGCCGGCCGGCTTTTTTAAAGAGACAGTGCATGAAAACACTATTATTTTTTTTAATAAATCCTTTACACTAAATGACAAGTACAGTAAGCAACACTGTCACTGTACTTCATATATGTGACTGACATGTTTCTATCTATCTAATCTATGTGTGATTCTCTATTCTTTCTATTCTAAATTGTCGAGTACCGCTGCTGAATTGCCGGCCGGCTTTTTTAAAGAGACGGTGCATGAAAACACTATTATTTTTTTTGATAAATCCTGTACACTAAATTACAAGTACAGTAAGCAACACTGTCACTGTACTTCGTATATATGTGGCTGACTTGTTTCTTTCTATCTAATCTATGTGTGATGCTCTATTCTTTCTGTTCTAAATTGTCGGGTACCGGTCTATGCCGCTGCTGAATTGCCGCTTTTCATGCTTCACTGTTGCCACTGTTCCCATCGATTTGGGCAATCACTGTAATGCCACAACCACCATGGCTGTGGCATTACAGTGAGTGGCAGGCAATCCCTGCATGATTGGTGTTCAAAATAGCGCCAGACATGCAGGACACGCTTTTGGTGCACGAACAGTTATCGAACATAACCTCGAACAGCCGAATTTTTTGCAAATCGTTCGGGTTCGTCGAACAACTCGAACACCGCCCAAAACAGCTCGAATTTGAGATTGGCGAACAGTTCTAGTCGAACACCGCTCATCTCTAGTAAACAGCAGCTCAGATTAGAGACCAGGTCAATGCCACACAGAGTTCTAGCAGCAGACACATCTCTTCAACAACTGTTAAGAGGAGACTTTGTGCAGCAGGCCTTCATGCTAAAATAGCTGCTAGGAAACCACTGCTAAGGACAGGCAACAAGCAGAAGAGACTTATTTGGGCTAAAGAACACAAGTAATAGACATTAGACCAGTGGAAATCTGTGCTTTGGTCTGATGAGTCCAAATTTGAGATCTTTGGTTCCAACCACCGTGTCTTTGTGTGACGCAGAAAAGGTGAACGGATGGACTCTACATGCCTGGTTCCCACCGTGAAGCATGGAGGAGGAGGTGTGATGGTGTGGGGGTGCGTTGCTGGTGACACTGTTGGGGATATATTCAAAATTTAAGGCATACTGAACCAGCATGGCTACCACAGCATCTTGCAGCGGCACGCTATTCCATCCGGTTTGCGTCCTGTTATTTTTCAACAGGACAATGACCCCAAACACACCTCCAGGCTGTGTAAGGGCTATTTGATCAAGAAAGAGAGTGATGGGGTGCTACGCCAGATGATCTGGCCTCCACAGTCACCAGACCTGAACCCAATCGAGATGGTTTGGGGTGAGCTGGACCGCAGAGTGAAGGCAAAATGGCCAACAAGTGCTAAACATCTCTGGGAACTCCTTCAAGATTGTTAGAAGACCATTTCCGGTGACTACCTCTTGAAGCTTATCAAGAGAATGCCAAGAGTGTGCAAAGCAGTCATCAAAGCAAAAGGTGGCTACTTTGAAGAACATAGAATATAAGACATATTCTCAGTTGTTTCACACTTTTTGTTAACTATATAATTTCACATGTGTTAATTCATAGTTTTGATGCCTTCAGTGTGAATGTACAATTTTCATAGTCATGAAAATACAGAAAAATCTTTAAATGAGAAGGTGTGTCCAAACTTTTGGTCTGTACTGTATATTTTTTGCCTAAAATACAGAGAAAATGTATCATCTTTAACTTTAGGCCTTTTGAGATCATTACATCTTCAACTTGCTTAACTGTTTACAAAAAAAATAATTTTGACCAGGAGAGCCCCAACTTTTACATGCCACTGTATACCAATAGTGGAATTCCCTTAAGGTGAAAAGGCAAGTCGAGGTTCTTTCTGAGCGTAGTAAGTTTAAAAAAGATTACAATCAAAACCAAGGAATGTGATCACCTGATGGGATTTGTGCATATTTGGACTTAACTTCTAAAAATGCTTGAAATGAATCCAATAGGTGCAGTCAACCTGGTGTGCTGATGGAAATTCCTCCATGGGAGTTCTGGCAGTGTGTAATGGGAGTGGAGAAACCAGGTGAAGGGTACTCCCACAATAGCAGATGAAATCATATGGAAAAGTTACCCAAAAAAGTACCCTAAGAATAAAATAAAATAAAAATGTATTTAAGAAACACAACACATTGAGGAAGGCTGGATACAGCCGAAATGCATTTTGTTTTTTTAAATACATTTTTATTTTATTTTATTCTTATGGTACTTTTTTGGGTAATTTTGCCATTTGATTACATCTGCTATTGGAAGAGTATCCTTCACCTGGTATCTCCACCCTTAAGATTGTCTTAGTGTGAGGAAGCGCAAGAGAGGTTGAAAGAAAAAGTAGCACATAGATTTGCAACTAAGTTTGACTAATACAGAAAGGAATCAGTTTTACAAATAGAAACTACAATATAAAAAAAAAGATACATACTGTTCCTGGGCGCGGGTAAGGGATTCTTCCATCATATTGTACCCACTTGTGATCTGGACTTTCTTTATGAGCATAGGGACCATTGAACACTCCTCTTATATCAGCCATGCTATAGACACATACAGCAGATGCTTTAAATATAGAGCTAAAAGAAATAGAAAATAATTTTCAGATGTTAAGATGAGCAATTAATAAGGATCATCCAAAATATTGTAAAATACTGTAACCACTTTTTTGACTTTAAAAACGACTCCATCTCAGTATGGTTATTCCACCACTAATAATTTATTTTCATTGCTTGCAGAAAAAAATATATCAAATTCTTTTAGTATAAATGTAAATCTGGTATTGTGTGAACTGGAGATAAAATCAATACAATGCTGACAGCCCTGCTATCCATCATATTAAAACAACATGAAGGAATAATGAGATCACTCAGTGAGGGGCTACTTCAAGTTCAAGAATGGTAGACATGGAAGAAACATTTTCTCTGATTTTGGTGGCATACCTTAATTACTCAACTTATGCCTAGTACAAGTTTACTATGAAAGGTTCTATATGACATCATCCCAGAGCTTATGGCTCATAGATCACATAGATTTAATGGACCATATGTTAAAGCCATAATGATTCGTATTATTAAAAGGTCAGGTGAAATAATAAGAAGCAGTTATTACCATTAACTACATCTATCTTCGGACTACTTTGCTGGTCTGGATGTAATTTTTTATATTTAAGGACTCGATGATTTGAATGGACTGCGTTTAATCCTAATTCAAGGTGTATTCTTCAGAGGTTTAAAGAAACGGTCATGATTTATTTGAAAAATAGGAAAATCAAAAACTTTGAGATTGTCTCCTTATTTCCCGTATGAAATGCAAATGTCTCATGCATACAACAGGAAGGGTAAAAGGTTTTAAATTAATCATGTTTAACCTCAGATTTACTGATGAATGATGATTAAAGATACTGCTGCTTTCTGTAAAGTTGACCTGGACTATCATTTATAATTGAATTAATTTTTTGATCTTTTTTGCTAAGCCCTAGAGTAACATTACTTGACGAGCTATTGCGCTTACTGAAAATTAGAGATGTAGTCATCCCATCTGACATAAGTCTAGCCTCTTTTGACTTCCTCTTGAGTATCACGAGAACAAGGTCAATCTAAAATCAACATACTTGGAATGTTCCACAAACCTCTCCAAATAGATCATACAGAATAATTAGTCTGCTATGTCAACGATCATGATCCATCGCTCCGGTGAGGAGAGACTAGGTTCATGCCAATATCAAGCAGGTGGATACTTGTAGAAGATTTTACTTATATTTTCATGTAATCAGACAAATGTTTATATTACTCATTCCTGTCCTTGGTGATTTGATGTTTCGCTAATGAAATAATAATAAACTGTGAAAGTGCTTCCATCTGAACAAATTCACAGAGGATAGTGCAACCCACAGCTAGAACAGAAGCAATACCTTGTAGTAGTGAAGATCCCATACACAACGGGGTTCCGATCATCCTTGGTTGGGAGTAAAAATACATCTTCTATAAAGTAAGAAGTGAAAACATTTAAGTTACCAACAATATAAGACAAGAAACAGAATAGAATTTTTTTTTAACACATTTCAGTATACTTGCAGAAAATTATTGGTCTAAAAACATACTGTATACTAATCATTGGCAATATTTCCATTTAGAGTCAATACTGACTAAAAAATATATACTTTTACATAAAAGCTATGGGGGATATTTACTTAAAAAAAGTAGTTTTTACTGCTGCCTTAATAAAAAGCTCTCTGAAGTAAAGGGACAGTCAAGGGCAGGAGTAAGATTTCTGACTTAAGGTAAGCCATAGCTTGTCATGAATTAAACAAGCTGTGGTATCATGCCTCTGTCCCATCCCAGATCCACCCCTTTTGGCATAACTTGTTGAAATGCCAAAAGTCGCACATTTTTTTTGCATAACCTTAAAGGGGTATTCCCATCTCTACGAATCTATCCAAATATTTAAGCGAGTAAAATAAATAAATACTACATTTCTAATTGGAGGTCATATTATTATTATTACACCTACTACATATTAGGATAGGATATTAAGGTTGGGAATACCCCTTTAAGTTGTGCAAAAATTTTGAGACTTATCAAAGTATTTTACAACAGAATTCTGACAAAAACAGTTTTGAGACCCTAGCCTTTTTTCTTTCTCGTTGTTTGCTGTCAGTGAATGGCAACTGTAGCGTCGGCGTCCCTGCCTCCTGCTAGGCAGGGACGCTGTTCCCCTCACCTCTCCGCTCCGTGCCCGGCGTCTTCCTCCCACTCTGCTGGCAGCGTGCGCTGCTTCCCGGCCACTGTGCTTAGGGCGCACGCGCTCCCCCTCTCTTAAAGGGGCCGCGCGCGCCGTCCTAAGGAGTCCCCGGCCAATGGCCGGAGGACCTCACCATATATAAGGCACCTCCTCCAAAATGGAGGTGCCCAAGCAATGTTGTTGCATAGCCTATCACTCTGCTTCAGCCCTCAGGTACCGTTACCAGATACCTGCCAGTTACCTGCCAGATTCCTGCTTGATACCTGCCTGATACTTGTCTATCAGCTTACATTCCTGCGGTCCGACAGTCTGCCTACCAGCCCTGCCAGTCTGTCTATGGATCTGACTGCCCGCTCACCTGGGAGTGCTCATCTGCTACCTGCCTGCTAGCCTACCTGGAGGCTCTGCTGTCACGTGCTGTGACCACCTGCCTGTCCAGAGACTCTTACCCGCTCACCTGGGAGCGTCCGCCAGCTACCTGCCTGCTAGCCTACCTGGAGGCTCTGCCGTCACGTGCTGTGACCACCTGCCTGTCCAAAGACTCTTACCCGCTCACCTGGGAGCGTCCGCCTGCTACCTGCCTGCTAGCCTACCTGGAGGCTCTGCCGTCACCTGCTGTGACCACCTGCCTGTCCAGAGACTCTTGCCCGCTCACCTGGGAGCGTTCACCTGCTACCTGCCTGCTAGTCTACCTGGATGCTCAGCCGTCACTTGCTGTGACCACCTGCCTGTCTAGAGACTCTTGCCCGCTCACCTGGGAGCGTCCACCTGCTACCCGCCTGCTAGCCTATCTGGAGGCTTAGCCGTCACTTGCCGTGACCACCCGCCTGTCAAGAGACTGTCCCCGTCACTTGCCGTGATCTCCTGCCCTTCTACCCAGAGACTGTCCCCATCACGTGCCGTGACCTCCTGCCCTTCTACCCAGAGACTGTCCCCGTCACTTGCCGTGACCTCCTGCTCTTCTACCCAGAGACTGTCCCCGTCACTTGCCATGACTACCTGCCCGCCTACCCTGGGAGCCACCCGCTTCCTTACAAGGACTGCCCCTTAGTATCGTTGCTCAGAGGTTCCACCTCCCAGACCCATTACAGTTTGCTCGGGCCATGGAACCCGGTGGCACCCAAGCTCCCTCGCTCTCTGACTTGTGTCATGAACTTTCCCGTCAGAGGTCCCAACAGGAGTCCATCCTGAGTCATCTGCGTAGTGTTAACTCCCACCTGGACACATTGTCTACCTCTTCGGGAGCTGCCTCCACACGCACACTTACTACCCCGGCACTGCCGCAGCCCATCAACACCATGGCATCTCTTCCCGGTCCCCGCCTCTCCGCTCCTCCTCGTTTTGGCAGAGATCGCAGCCAGGCACGGAGCTTCATTAACCAGTGCACTCTGCACTTCGAACTGTTGGCACACCAGTTTTCCACCGACCGAGCCAAAGTAGCCTTCATCATGTCCCATCTCACGGGAGAGACACTGGCTTGGCTAAATCCTCTATGGGAGAGAGGAGACCCCCTGGTGTCCAACCTGCCAGCCTTTCTCACGGCTTTCCGGAAAGTCTTCAACGAACCAGGACGGAAGACCTCATCCGCATCATCTCTGCTACGCCTCCATCAAGGAAATCTCACCGTGGGCCAATATGCCATACGGTTCCGTACCCCTGCTTCGGAGCTTTCCTGGGATAACGACGCCCTGGTGTCTGTCTTTTGGGAAGGTCTGTCCAGCCGTATTAAAGATGAAATCGCCGGTCGGGACATTCCTACCACTCTCGACGACTTAATAACTCTTGCCACCCGGATTGACATCCGCTTCCAGGAGCGCGCCAAAGAGGTCACCCGTGAGAGGAGGTTTCCACGTCTAGCCCCTACCTTCCAGAAACCCGTCACTTCTCCCGTTATTCCCCAGGCGCACTCACCCGAGCCTATGCAGGTCGACCAGACCAAGATGGTCAAGACCCGTCAAGAGTTACGCCGAGCCGAGGGGAGCTGCTTCTACTGTGGCAGTAAGGAGCACCGGATCTGTTCCTGCCTGGAGAGGTCGGGAAACGCCTGTGTCTAGGATCGCTCAGAGAGGTCGTCCTAGATAAGAGTAAACCCTCTCCATCTCTGTTGCTGTCGGTCTCTATCATCTGCGGGGAGAACCGTTATTTTGAACTAGCCCAACTTGACTCTGGAGCTGCCGGAAATCTCATTTCTCAGTCCCTGGTAGAGAAATTCCGCATTCCCACCAAACCTCTAGCTGTACCCTTATCTGTTGCTGCCGTAGATGGGGGCCTCTTACCACATCCCATCCAACTCATCACCGAATCTATAACCCTGCAGGTGGGAATGCTGCACTCAGAGAGCATCTTCTTTCATGTTGTGCCTGGACTCTCTCACGCCCTCTTGCTAGGCCTACCTTGGCTTCAGAAACATGCACCCGTGCTTGATTGGCAGACCGGAGAAGTCCTTCGCTGGGGACAGGACTGCCATAAGACTTGTTTAGTTCCCGTCCATCCTGTCCATCCTTCTCCTACCCCAGCCAATCTACCTGGTCTTCCAGTTCCCTATTGGTCTTATGCGGACGTCTTTAATAAAAAGGAGGCAGAGACATTACCCCCTCATAGACCATACGACTGCCCAATCTGCTGAGACCCGGTCCATGTCTGAATATATTGAGGAGAATCTGGCCCGGGGATTTATCCGAAAATCGACCTCCCTGGCGGGAGCAGGCTTCTTCTTCGTCAAAAAGAAGGACGGCTCACTCCGTCCCTGTATAGACTATAGAGGCCTTAACCAGATCACGGTGAAGAATAAATACCCCCTTCCGCTCATTCCGGAATTATTTGACCGTCTGAGGGGGGCTAGAATCTTCACCAAGCTGGACCTCTATGGGGCATATAACCTGGTCCGTATCCGTCAGCGGGATGAATGGAAGACGGCATTCAACACCCGGGACGGCCACTATGAATACCTGGTAATGCCCTTCGGTCTCTGTAATGCTCCCGCCGTCTTTCAAGAGTTGGTCAATGACATCTTCCGGGACCTTCTCTACTCCTGCGTAGTGGTGTACCTGAACAACATCTTGGTCTTCTCTCCGGATCTTCTCACTCACCGGAGGGATGTTCGTCAGGTCCTGCTCAGGCTCAGGCAGAACCACCTCTACGCTAAATATGATAAGTGCCTCTTTGAGCAGACCTCGCTTCCGTTTTTGGGCTACATAATCTCTCAGACTGGCCTACGAATGGATCCTGAGAAACTGTCTGCCATCCAGAAGTGGCCCCGACCAGAGGGGTTGAAGGCTATTCAGCGGTTCCTGGGCTTCCCCAACTACTACCGCCTCTTCATACCGCACTTCTCTTCCCGGACAGCCCCAATCTCTGCGCTCACCCGTAAGGGCACTAATCCCAGAGAATGGCTGCCCGAAGCAGAGGAAGCCTTTCTTTCCTTAAAACAGGCTTTCTCTTCCGCCCCGGTGCTGCATCGTCCGGACGGCGTCAAACAATTCTTCCTGGAAGTGGACACCTCCTCCTCTGGAGCCGGAGCGGTACTTACCCAAAAGTCGTCTTCCGGAAGAATGGTAACTTGCGGCTTCTTCTCCAAACTCTTCTCCCCTTCTGAGCGCAATTATTCTATAGGAGACCGAGAGTTATTGGCCATTAAGCTGGCACTGGAGGAGTGGCGTTACCTGCTCGAGGGGGCTCTTCACCCGGTAATTATTTACACGGACCACAAGAACTTGGCTTACCTCCAAAGCGCCCAGAGACTTAACCCGCGCCAAGCCCGGTGGTCCTTGTTTTTGCCCGCTTTGATTTCGTTCTTCATTTTCGCCCGGCAGACAAAAACATCAAAGCTGACGCCTTGTCCCGATCTTTTCCTGGTGTCTGATCTAGAGGAGGAGCCTAAGCACATCATTGATCCCGCCAGAGTAATGCAGGTGGCCCCCGTGAATCTAAATCGTCTCCCTCCCGGTAGGACGATCGTAGCAGTACCTGATCGGAAGAAGGTCCTACAGTGGGGTCACTCGTCTAAGCTAGCTGGCCACGCCGGTCTGAAAAAGACCCTCCAGCTTATTACCCGGCATTACTGGTGGCCTACCCTGCACAAGGACGTAATAGACTTTGTTTCAGCCTGTGTGTCCTGCGCCCGCAACAAGGTTCCGAGACATCTGCCAGCCGGTCGCCTCCTTCCTCTTCCAGTACCTGCTGCCCCGTGGCAGCATATAGCTATGGACTTTATAACGGATCTCCCTGTCTCTGCCGGTTGTACGGTCATTTGGGTGGTCGCTGACCGCTTCTCCAAGATGGCTCACTTCATTCCCCTGCCGGGCCTCCCGTCTGCACCCAAGCTGGCTAAAGACTTTATCCGCCACATCTTCCGTCTCCATGGCCTGCCCCTCCACATCGTGTCGGATCATGGGGTTCAGTTCACCTCACGCTTCTGGAGAGCCAAATGTAAGCTGCTTGGCGTCACCCTGGACTTCTCCTCCGCTTACCACCCACAGTCCAATGGTCAAGTGGAGCGGATCAATCAGATCCTGACTAGAGATGAGCGTTGTTCTACTCGAACTGTTCGCCAATCTCAAATTCGAGCTGTTTTGGGCGGTGTTCGAGCCGTTCGGCGAACACGAACAATTTGAGAAAAATTCGGCTGTTCGAGGTTATGTTCGATAACTGTTCGTGCACCAAAATCATAACTGGATTTTTTCTCAGTAATGATGAAAATTAATGTTAATACGCAGTTTGAGTGTACAGCGGGGTGGGGGGAGGGGCAGGGGATGGATCTCTGCAGGAACAATGAAGATCTCCATTTTTTTTTTCTCTTTCCCGCATTTACAGTGGGGAGGTGCAATCTGTCAGCCTATCAGCAGCGCACACACGGAGCGAAGTGCTTTTTTTCACACAAGCAAGGGCATGTGTCATTGGCAGTGTATGTCACATGTCCTTGCCCTATAAGACCAAGCCATTTTCCCCGTCGCCACCATTTTGTCACTGCTGCAGCTGCGTGTTAGACGGCACCGCTGTTGCTGTGTGCGCTATACCTTGTTAATTTCAAGCCAATTTTCGCACAAATCTACAGATAGCTTGGGAGTAGGGAATAGTTGTGATTGCAGTCCTTTTAAGGACTAGGTTACAGCATTTCCTACGACTTTTATCAGGCAGGTCTGTGCTCTTAAATAGATAGATTGTGGGAGTAAAGACTAATTGTAATTGGAGTCCTTTTCAGGACTAGGTTACATCAGTTCCTATCAGTTTTTGCCAGGCAGGTCTGTGCCAGTGCTGTGCAAGTTTTTTTCACAGCATTTGGCTGAATCTAGCAAAGCTAATCCTTTTTGGCCTATTGCAGAGTGTGTTAGTCAGTGGAGTAGCCTATCTGTGTTGCAAGATATACCACCTGTGTATAGAATACCAATTTTTTTACTGCACCTAGTGAAGTAAAATCTTTTGGGCATAGCATCATTCTATTAGTCCATCTATACTGACCTCCATCAGGTTGCAAATTGAATATAATTTTTTTCTGCATCTAGCTCTGAAAAAATATTGGGCTTCTAGCTGTGTGTGGGACTTGTTGTATTAGTCCATGTATACTGACCTCCATCAGGTTGCAAACTGCATATATTTTTTTCTGCATCTACCTCTGAAAAAATATTGGGCTTCTAGCTGTGTGTGGGACTTGTTCTATTAATCCATCTATACAGACCTCCATCAGGTTGCAAACTGAATATATTTTTTTCTGCATCTACCTCTGAAAAAATATTGGGCTTCTAGCTGTGTGTGGGACTTGTTGTATTAGTCCATCTATACTGACCTCCATCAGGTTGTAAACTGAATATATTTTTTTCTGCATCTACCTCTGAAAAAATATTGGGCTTCTAGCTGTGTGGGATTTGTTGTATTAGTCCATCTATACAGACCTCCATCAGGTTGCAAACTGAATATATTTTTTTCTGCATCTACCTCTGAAAAAATATTGGGCTTCTAGCTGTGTGTGGGACTTGTTGTATTAGTCCATCTATACTGACCTCCATCAGGTTGCAAACTGAATATATTTTTTTCTGCATCTACCTCTGAAAAAATATTGGGCTTCTAGCTGTGTGTGGGACTTGTTCTATTAATCCATCTATACAGACCTCCATCAGGTTGCAAACTGAATATATTTTTTTCTGCATCTAGCTCTGAAAAAATATTTGGCCTTCTAGCAGTGTGTGGGACTTTCTCTATTAGTCCATCTATACTGACCTCCATCAGGTTGCAAATTGAATATAATTTTTTTCTGCATCTAACCCAGCCAATAGTTTTGGCCTAGTACCACAGTTTGGCCACTCAGCTCTGCTCGGTTCCCATCCATTGTTTTTTTGTGCAAACAACTCCAGAGTTGTTAATTAGTTAACCACCAAAATGAGTGGAAAAAGGCCTGCTGCTGGTGGAAAGGGGAATAGGCGTGTTGGGAAGGGGAAAAAAGGCTGTGTCCGTGGGGTAGGTGTTAAAGCAACAGTAACATCTGCAGAAGAAAGACCATCTTCCAGCCAAACTAAAATGTCTACTTCTTTTAGCGGACAATGTGATAAGATCCCTTTCTTACGGCCACGCCAATCGCTACAAATTCCAGATGAGGCACAAAAACAGCAGGTGCTTTAACGGATATCAAGTGCTCCTTTAAGTGGGCTCTCCTCCACATCAACTTCAACATCACAAATACTCCAGTCCTCAAAGGTGTCACCCCAATCGCACTTGCTTCCTCACAGCTCCCAAATCTCCAGCTGCCCGTCTGAGTATGAGGTAGAACAGATGGTTGAGTCTGCAGAGCTGTTTACTCATACTATAGCCTGGGAATCAGAGGTCGACTCCAGCGCTTCTGTGAATCCAGACGAGGAAATGATCTGCACTGATGCCCAGAATCTTTATGAGTCGGATCCAGGACCAGACGCAGAAGGTTCTGACCATAATGTAGACCCTCATTCCCAAACTGTAACTCCTGTTGGTGGAGACAATGAGGAAGACGATCATAAGACTCAAATACCTGATTGGAGCGACAACTTTAGTTTTTTGTCAGGGCAGGAACAGGTTGGCTCTGAGGACGACAGGTGTGATAACGCACAGGGTGATGATGATGAGGTTGGAGATCCCACTTACTGTCAACCCACAGTCAGCCAAGAGATGAGGTCAGCAGAGGAGGTGGAGGAAGATGCTAGTGACGACGAGGTCAGGTTGCGCCTTCCTGGACAGAGACGTAGTACTGGAAGCACGTCAACAACTGCATCCTCAAACACAACTCTGCCTCTCACCACAAGTCGTGGTGGCTCTTCAGGTCGCATGGGTGCTAAGCCTTGCATAGCCTGGGCATTTTTTCAGATCGATAAAGATGACCCAACTCGTGTTATCTGTAACATTTGTCAGCAAAAGCTAAGTAGAGGCCAAAAAATACATAGTTTGAGTACTTCATGCATGAACCGGCACATGGACATGAAGCATAAGTTGCAGTGGGAAGCTCAGTGTGCTACAATGCGGCCTAGCCGGCCGGGCCAACCACCGTCTGCCATATCTTGTGCATCCGCGGCCTCTTCATCCTCTGTGACTGGGGGGACAGCAGTCACACCTGTTTTGGGGCGCAGACCTGCCACCTCTTTACCCGCAACAGCCAGCGTGATTGGCAGGTCATCATTTTCTTTGGAGGTGGTAACACCAGCTGGTGTTGAGCGCTGTCCGACATCGATAGCACCACCTTTGGATCAAGGCAACCTAACATGTCCGCCTGCATCTTCCTCACAGACCGGCAGTTTGCCGGGGACACCCTTATCAACCCCGTCTAAGCACAACAGCCAGCCCTCAGTCCCACAGATGTGGACAAGTAAAAGACCATTTCCTCCTAGCCATGAGAAAGCTAAGAGGTTGAATTTCACCATCTGCAAGTTCTTGGCTACAGAAATGCTGCCTTTCCGCCTGGTGGACACAGAGGATTTTCGAGACCTTATGTCCGTCGCAGTGCCCCAGTACCAGATGCCCAGTCGGCACTACTTCTCAAAGAAAGGTGTGCCTGCGCTCCACCAGCATGTCGCACACAACATCACCGCTTCTTTGAGAAACTCTGTGTGTGACAGGGTGCATTTCACCACAGACACTTGGACGAGTAGGCATGGACAGGGGCGTTACATGTCGCTGACTGGGCACTGGGTAACTATGGTGACAGCAGGACAAGGGGCTGCTGTCCAAGTCTTGCCGTCCCCACGAGTTGTGCGTCAATCCTCTTTATGTCAAAGTTCCTCCACTGCTTCTGCCTCCTCAACCTCCTCTCGGTCTTCCACCTGCACCCAAAGCCTGTCTGGTCATGCCACAAGCTTTCTAACTGCGCAGAAGGGATCCTGCACACCTCCTTACTATGCTGGCAGTAGGGCTCAACGTCATCAGGCGGTTTTTACATTGAAATATCTGTGAAATGTGAGTCACACAGCTGAGTAGTTGTGGTCAGCTCTGGAGAACCAATTTCATGAATGGTTGTCTCCACTGGACCTGAAACCAGGGAAGGCCGTGTGCGACAATGCTGCAAACCTGGGTGCGGCCCTTCGCCGGTGCAATGTCACACACGTGCCTTGTATGGCTCACGTGTTGAACCTGGTTGTCCAGCAATTTTTAGCCCACTATCCCAGACTAGATGGCCTTCTACAGAGGGCATGGTCGCTGTGTGCTCACTTCCGCCGTTCGCATCCCGCAGCTCAGCGACTTACATCTCTACAGAAGTCGTTGGGCCTGCCACTTCACCGGCTAAAATGCGATGTGCCTACCCAGTGGAATTCAACTCTGCACATGTTGCAGCGACTGTGGCAGCACCGACAAGCCCTGGTGCAATACGTTCTGACGTATAACCTGGGCCAACGAGATCCGGAGGTGGGGAAAATCACGCTGGAGGAGTGGTCTCAGATCAGGGACCTATGCACCCTTCTGCACAGTTTTGAAATGGCGACGAAGATGTTTAGTGCTGACGATGACATTATCAGCATGACTATTCCGGTGATTTACATGCTGGAGCACATGTTAAACAGAATTCGGAGTCAGGTGGTGGCACAAGAGGAGGTGGAGGAAGTAGAGGAGGAGGAGTTGTATGCGGAAGGGCTAACATCTGCAAGGTCCAGACGGTCGGCAGCACCAAGGCGGCAGGCATGTGAGGGTGGGGGAGATGGTTTTACCAGGGCGCATGGTAGCAGCCAAACTAGTGAGGAAGGTGCAGGAGCCCAGGAAGAAGTGGAGGACGAACTGATGGAAGACTCATCAGATGAGGGAGAGCTTGATCACATTTCTGTTGTGCGAGGTTGGGGGGAGAGGACAGAGGAAGGAAGCATGATTGTTACCTCGCCACCAACACAACAGGGACTTGGTGCTCCTGGATGCGCAACACACATGAGTGCCTTCTTGCTGCACTACCTGCAACATGACCCTCGAATTGTGAGAATTAGAAATAATCCTGACTACTGGATTGCCACACTGTTAGATCCCCGGTACAAAAGTCAATTTGCAGAAATTATTCCTGCCATAGAAAGGGATGCACGCATGCAGGAATATCAGCAGAGACTGTTGCAGAATCTTACATGTGCTTTTCCACAAAACACCAGTGGTGCACGTAGTGAATCTCACAGTTCCAACTTGCCAACCGTGGGACCGTCAAGTGTTCAGCACTCAAACCGTAACAGAACCACAGTATCTGCTGGTAACATCAATTTTGCGCAATCATTTCACCACTTTTTTAGCCCATCCTTTGCAAGGCCACAGGAGACAAGAAGTCTGACACATAGTCAACGCCTAGAGACGATGGTACAGGAGTATCTCCAAGTAAACATTGAAGCCATGACTGTGTCACTGGACCCTTGCTCTTTTTGGGCTTCCAATCTGGATAAATGGCCGGAGCTAGCCACTTACGCCTTGGAGATCTTGTCATGCCCCGCAGCCAGCGTTCTGTCTGAACGTGTGTTCAGCGCTGCTGGTGGTGTGCTGACAGATAAGCGCACGCGGCTCTCCACTGATAATGTAGACAGACTCACGTTCATAAAGATGAACAAATCATGGATCCGAAACGACTTTTCTACCCCTGTGTCACCCTGGGGAGAGTAAAAGCTTGATGATTGGTTAAAATCACCCTACCAACCGTTTTAAGCTTTCAAATTACTAATCATGTTTATCTGTATCTTGACTGGAAAATAATTTGGGCTTTGTAGCAGTGTGCAGCACTGATCCTATTAGCCCATCTATACTAAGCTCCACCAGATTTAAAATTAAAAATAATTTTTAGCTGCATCTAGCCCGGAAAATAATTTTGGGGCTCCGAGAAGCGCAAGACACATAAGTGCCTTCTTGCTGCACTACCTGCAACATGACCCTCATATTGTCAGAATTCGAAGTAATCATGACTACTGGGTTGCCACACTCTTAGATCCCCCAAACTTTTCGATCAACCTTTTCATTTTAATAAAGACCAAAAAAATGGTCATTTTTGAAATTATAAGCATTAGCAGGTTATTAGAAACTGAAATCAAACAGTTTTCAACTCAAAACTTTATTCTAGGTGATGTTACATTTTCACATAGGACCCCTTGTTCGAAAGGAGCTTCTGAACTCTCTCGTCCATTGAATTTGTCAGGTTTTGGATGGTTTCTGCTTCAATTGTTTTGCATGAGGACAGAATACCCTCCCAGAGCTGTTGCTTAGATGTGAACTGCCTCCCGCCATCATAGACACTCCTTTTGATGATGCTCCAGAGGTTCTGAATGGGGTAGAGGTCAGGGGAGCATGGGGGTCACACCATAAGTTTGTCCCCTTTTATGCCCATATCAGCCAGAGATGCAGATGTTTTATGTGCAGCATGAGATGGTGCATTATCATGCAAAAAAATGATCTTGCTGTGAAATACATGGTTCTTCTTCTTGAACCATGGCAGGAAGTGCTGTTTGAGAAAATCCACATACATTATGGAGTTCATCTTTAGCGCCTTAAGGGATCCTAAAGGGGCCGACAATCTCTCTCCCCATGATTCCAGCCCAAAACATTACTCCACCTCCTCCTTGTTGGCGCTGTAGCCGTGTTTGCGTGGGGTGTCCATCAACCAGCCATCCTCCACTCCATCCATCTGGACCATCGAGCGCTGCACGGCACTCATCCGTGAACAAAACAGTTTTGAAATCAGTCTTCTTGTAATGTTTGGCCCACTGGAGCCATTTCTGCTAGTGTGAAGTGGATAGAGGAGGTCGACAGGATGGCATATGCACAGCTGCAAACCTCTGAAGGACCCTGCATCTTGTTGTTCGGGGGACGTTGGAGGCACCTGCAGCTTCAAAAACTTGTCTGCTGCTATGACAAGGCTTTTTTGCCGCTGCTCTTTTAAACTGACGTAATTGCCTGTAGGAAAGAGTCCTCAATTTGCCCTTATTAGCACGCACACGTGTGTACTGTGAATCAGCTACATACTTCTTGATTGCCAAGACACTTCATCCTGATCATCGCACAATGTTGATTGTAGTCATGCCTTGACCTAAACACTCCACAATTTGTTGCTTCTCAGCAGCCGACACATCCTTTTTCTTTCCCATTTTGGCAGAAAATGTAGGCTGCTTAATAATGTGAGACAGCCTTCTTAAGTAGTCTTGCCTTTCATTGGACACACCTGCCAAACTAATTAGCACAGGTGTCTGCAATTGCTTACAGTGATATAAAGAGCCCTGACACACATCACCATCAATGAGTTTAACTGACAAACAAACAAATTCTTCCCTTATCACTCCTAAACACTTTTTGCATAATAATTTGGAACACAGTGTACATGTGCTTTTCCACAAAACACCAGTGGTTCACGTAGTGAATCTTACAGTTCTAACTTGCCAACCGTGGTCTGTATGGAGTTGTTCAATAAAGGGCCCAAAATTAAGATAACATAGATGGGAGAGGTCTCTATGAATAGGAATTCCTAAGTATTTGATACCCTGTGAGGGCCAGGCAAAGGGAAAGTTGGACTGGATGGAATCCTATATGGATCTGGGGAGGGAGACATCGAGGGCCTCAGACTTCGCTGCATTGATTTTAAAATTTGACCATGTAACAAAGTGATCTATTTCAGCCATAACAGCATGGATGGATATATGTGATTGAGTGATATATACTAGTACATCATCAGCAAATAGAGAGCACTTGTACTCGGTGCCTCCCACCTCAATCCACCTAATATTGGGGTTATGGCGAATTGATGAGAGCAGGTGCTCCGTCACTAGGATGTATAAGAGAGGGGGCAGAGGACATCCCTGCCTTGTCCCATTGGTGATTGTGAAAAGTGATGAAAATGTTCTGATGAACCCCCTGGGCCTTGGGACACCCGGAGCCGGACCCTTTTTGGTGGATGCTGGTGGTTGTAGTCTTCGTGGCGGCGACCCGGTTCCGTGGCTCAGGGTGGTCAAACCAGTGGCGGAACTATTTATGTGGTTTTGATGTTTAAATGTCCGACTACGCCACCCGTGGATTGCGGTCAGAGTGAACCGCCGCTGCAGGGCAGACCGCTGAGGCTGGTGTTGTGGGTGCAGCAGAGCGTAGCATAACTCCCCACGGGAGGAGTATAGCCTCAGGGCAGTGTATGCGGAGGATGGAGGTGATGGTGCAGGGCAGCAGCAGTAACGACACGGAGTCAGTGATGCAGTCCAGGGCCTTTACTCACAGTTCTTATTATCCAGACCACGTCTGCAGGTAACGGCTGCCCACGTCGTACTGTGCTCACCAGGTGAGGAGCTCAGACAACTCCCAGATAACTTTGGAGTGCTTCACAGGACCCCCTTTGTGTGTTCTTTGTCTGGCCTTTCTTACCAACCCTTCTGTCCGGCTGCCTCTGCCTCCTCTTGGTAAACTTGGCGCCAGTTTCCCTGACCCTATGTGCTGCCCTTCTAGCGGGTGTAGCGAGGGGCTGCGCCACATAAAATGTCACAACCTCCGGTTTCTAGCTGAGGGTCGTTTCCTGCCTCCACTAGTTTCGGGGACCGGTCTCCCCCTTTGGCCTGACCCCTCCATGCAGGTGGATTCGGGCGTGCGGTGGCGACTCGCCCGTCCGCACCCCTGGGATCCCTTCGTTCCTCGTTCCTGGAGCCTTCTCTGCTCCTCTTCCTTCCTTCTCCCTCTTCCAGGCCTGGGCCTCTGTTACTAGGCCCGCCTCCGGAGCAGAGCTCATGCGGAGCCCCTGCTCCCTGCCACTTCTGCTCAGACTTCTCTGCACTGAACTAAGATGGTGCCCACCTTTTATACTCCCTTCTCAATGCACCCAGGAACTGCTTCCTCCCTGCTCCTGCACTACAGGGTTGCCCTTCCTCAGTGTTCCCTCCCCCCACTCCAGCCAGGGACAGGGACTGTCGTGCCCATCTCAGGGGCATATTGGTCGCCCTGCCCCACGGCAATGTGGTGTAATGCATGCAGGTGTCGGGTCCTGATCCACACTCCATCCTTACCTGAGAGTGAGATATCACACCTCTGGGTGAGGTGCAATACCTCTGTAGCAACCGAGCCCTCAGGGTGCTACAGTTCCATTTATCTTCAGCCTAGGTGACGTATTGCGATACAGGGCCGTGATTTTGGCTATAAAAGGGTCCCCTAGACCCCTACCCCAAGCTTTTTAAGAGAATCATATATGGCGTGCCAGGAGACTCTATGGAATGCTTTCTCAGCATCCAACGAGAGTATCTAATTACAAATTTTTAACTGCATCTAGACCAGGAAATACTTTGTGCCTAGTAGCAGTGTCTGCTAGTCAGCGGATTATCCCGGCTGTTAAGCAAGCTACACCACCTGTAGTTTGGACACTTAATTTTTTCAAAGGAAATGCTTCGGGACCGCGGGATACTCAGTGAAGAGCATCAGGAGGCACCCCAAGGCATAGGGGCTGGGACTGGCAGTAGGATGCCTTGCGGTGGACAGCCGAGCTCGATCCTTATAAAAGCTTTTTAACTGCAGCAGCTTTAGTGGACGCTACTGGAGCTGGAATTACGCGGCTGCTGGCATGAGACTCGCCCTCCAATAGATCCTTGTAAATGGATTTAAAGTGTATTCATTCAAATTAGAGAGACAATTTAAATTAAAAAGCTTAGAGCTGCCTCCACCACAGGGGGGCTCGCTCGACCCACCAGCGGACAGGCACCAGTATTGGGAGAGGGGGGCTGGCCGTCAGGGTTCACTGCGGCTCTGGCACAAACCCGGCGACACGGAGGTGGCACGGGCAGGAGCGGACTGAACGTGTCGGCTTCTGACTTTTTGGATTTTAGAAGGGCATGACAAGCCTATATCTATGTCTCCCCCTCCTTTTACTCCTCCACCTCTTTTCTTTTCGCATGACTATATGTACTTGTCACTTTTCCATGTGTTAGTTGTGTCTTCTGAGCAGTTTGTCAGCTTTTGGACACCTTTGAAGGTGTTTTTTATGTGTTTCTATGTGTTTTTGTTTGCCTGCCATTGGTTTTAACGGTGTTCGAAGGTGTTCGACGAACAGTTCGACGAACAGTTCGGCGAACACACGGGTGTTCGACGAACCGAACCGAACTCGAACACTACGGGGGTGGCTCAACACTAATCCTGACCAGTTACCTCCGGCACTTCGTTAATGCCCACCATTCGGACTGGGTGGATCTCTTACCATGGGCCGAGTTCTCTTACAATAATCACGAGAGCGAATCTTCCTCCAAATCCCCGTTTTTTGTAGTCTTCGGTCAGCATCCTCGGATCCCATTTCCCGTCTCCACCTCGGTGGACAATCCGGCTGCGGAATCTCTCGTTAGCGAATTCTCCTCCATTTGGGAGAGTACCCGATCCGCACTCCTTTAGTCGTCCGAGCGGATGAAAAAACACGCTGACAAAAAACGCCTGGATCCTCCACAATTCTGTCCTGGAGATAAAGTCTGGCTCTCGTCCAATATATCCGGCTCAAGATTCCTTCCTACAAGTTAGGGCCTCGGTTCATCGGCCCACTGGAAGTCATCAAACAAATCAACCCAGTGGCCTATAAATTGAAACTCCCGGCCAACTTGCGGATCCCAAACTCCTTCCATGTATCTCTCCTCAAACCCGTGGTATCAACTCTTTTTCCAAGTCTACAGGTACGCCCCCTGCTCCGGTTTCCGCTGAAAACGAGTTTGAGGTAGAGAACATTCTGGCCACCAAAAGGGTAAGAGGAAAGACCTTTTTTCTAGTGGATTGGAAGGGGTTTGGTCCTGAGGAGAGAACGTGGGAGCCCCAGGAGAACATCCATGCCCCTCTCATCCTTGATAAATTTCTGTCTGGCCTAAAAAAGGGGGGGGCCTAAAGGGGGGGGTACTGTAGCGTCGGCGTCCCTGTCTCCTGCTAGGCAGGGACGCTGTTCCCCTCACCTCTCCGCTCCGTGCCCGGCGTCTTCCTCCCACTCTGCCGGCAGTGCGCGCTGCTTCCCGGCCACTGTGCTTAGCGCGCGCGCTCCCCCTCTCTTAAAGGGACCGCGCGCGCCATCCTAAGGAGTCCCCGGCCAATGGCCGGAGGACCTCACCATATATAAGGCACCTCCTCCAAAATGGAGGTGCCCGAGCAATGTTGTTGCATAGCCTATCACTCAGCTTCAGCCCTCAGGACCCATTACCAGATACCTGCCAGTTACCTGCCAGTTACCTGCCAGATTCCTGCTTGATACCTGCCTGATACTTGTCTATCTGCTTACATTCCTGCGGTCCGACAGTTTGCCTACCAGCCCTGCCAGTCTGTCTATGGATCTGATTGCCCGCTCACCTGGGAGCGCTCATCTGCTACCTGCCTGCTAGCCTACCTGGAGGCTCTGCCGTCACGTCCTGTGACCACCTGCCTGTCCAGAGACTCTTACCCGCTCACCTGGGAGCGTCCGCCTGCTACCTGCCTGCTAGCCTACCTGGAGGCTCTGCCGTCACCTGCTGTGACCACCTGCCTGTCCAGAGACTCTTGCCCGCTCACCTGGGAGCGTTCACCTGCTACCTGCCTGCTAGTCTACCTGGAGGCTCAGCCGTCACTTGCTGTGACCACCTGCCTGTCCAGAGACTCTTGCCCGCTCACCTGGGAGCGTCCACCTGCTACCTGCCTGCTAGCCTATCTGGAGGCTTAGCCGTCACTTGCTGTGACCACCTGCCTGTCCAAAGACTCTTGCCCGCTTACCTGGTAGCGTCCACCTGCTGCCCGCCTGCTAGCCTATCTGGAGGCTTAGCCGTCACTTGCCGTGACCACCCGCCTGTCAAGAGACTATCCCCGTCACTTGCCGTGATCTCCTGCCCTTCTACCCAGAGACTGTCCCCGTCACGTGCCGTGACCTCCTGCCCTTCTACCCAGAGACTGTCCCCGTCACTTGCCGTGACCTCCTGCTCTTCTACCCAGAGACTGTCCCCGTCACTTGCCGTGACTACCTGCCCGCCTACCCTGGGAGCCACCCGCTTCCTTACAAGGACTGCCCCTTAGTATCGTTGCTCAGAGGTTCCTCCTCCCAGACCCGTTACAGCAACCATGTCTATTACATCCAAAGGTGAAAAAATCTAAGGGCTTGCAACAGTATTATCTAGGTCAGGGGTGGGGAACCTCAGGCCCACAGACCATTTACAGCCAGCGATGACCTTTTTTACACCCACCCCCGGCAGATTCTTGGGGACCGCAATGCTTGAGCAAGCAGCAGCATTTTGCCGGCTGCTGGCCCTTTAATTTCTTCTTGCTCTGCGAGAATGTGCACACAGCATTCACTACACTGTGGCCTGAGCAATGAAAGATTACATCCTTATGAAAATGTCCTAGACTGGGTACATCTGAAGTAAATTCACAATTGATAATTATAAGTATTGTTTTTTTAGTCTCTGGATGTAAAAAAAACCTGTTTCAATTCACAACTGTGACAAATTTAAATGTTTTTAAAACATTTTTATAATACTATCCCTATGCTATAAGTACACAAAAAATAACACAAAACATAAAAATGACAACAACAAAATTGATCATTTTATACCAAAAATCCAATTTTTAGAATTGTTACCCATAAGTTGCAATATTTGTCTACATATACCTGACTACCTGAGTTATCACTCATCTTCGAAATAAATCATGATAAAGTAGTTCTTAGCAGGAAGTGACCTGGGTGAGATTGTGCAGCACTTATGTAGAAATCAGTTTTTCTGAGGTCAATAATACATCTGCCAATTATATTTTCATCAAAAGCTGTTATCAAGATAAGACATGTCATGAGATATAAAACTGTACACATCATATAATATACAAACTGCACTGAGAGGCAAAATCAGACAGGTGAACAAATCCATCCTAATTTATCATACTTTGTGATCTAAGAATCTGGAATGAATGTTGTATATGAAGCCAGATTTACTGTCTATGACTGTTCATGTGACAGCGCTGTATATCTGGAAGGTCAACTTACAAGACACTCTCCTGAAGCAATGAAAAGTATTCTATCATTCATGGCTGAATATCAAACTTATGATATATATACTGTAGTTCTCAAAAAAATGAGTGATAAGTGAGATTCCAAACAACTTACGTAGTTCATCAAAGAATGTGTCTCCTCCATCTGGTCCAGGTATGGAGCACACCAAACGTGCCTTCAGAAATGTAGTCCATTTATTTATCAAACTGCGCTGGCCTCCAATGTCATTCTGGAAGGAAAGCAAAGATTATATCAGTCTAGTCTAATTTTTGAGAAAATTAAAATATATGTTCTGCTAAAGGCAAACAAGAGAATAATCTAATTAGGCTAGGTCTATGCTTGTAAACAACATGAACTGAATCAAATTTGGGAGAAACATAATTATCACCACTAGGAATGTTGATTAATTACGTAACACTACATGTTAAGACATACGGATGAAATAGCACTTTCAAGAGGAGAAATGTGCATAATATCACAAAAAGTCATATTTCTTATTAAGACTTCACACAACAACACAAGCAGCCACTTAGATGCTCATGTAAATAATGATACCTGCTCATTAGCACAATATTATAATAATTCATTTTTACTTCACATTCCCTATTTAAACATGTTTAATGATAAGTAATTTGAGCGTTTGATTAATGATTTATGGATCGGATTAACAACTGAAATCCCCCAGCAGTCCTGAAAATGGAACTCTAAAGAGTGAAAGTCGACCATGCACAGTTCTGCTCCATCTATTGTCTATGGGACTGCCAGAGATAGCAGAGCGCTGTACTCTCCTACAGTATTTCATGAAGTCCCATAAAGAATGCAGCGTGCATGCTCAACCTCGGCTCCATTTAATTCCCCATTCTCAGGATCGCTGAGGGTTCCAGCGGTCGGACAACCTGCAGGAGATAAATTATTAACTTGAACCTATCCTTTAAGGGTATGTGCCTACAATGTATTTTAGACACCGTTTTTCGAAGTGTTGTTTGATGCATTTTGAGTAACTTTTCTAAGCTGCTTTGCCGCCTGTGTTTTTTTTTCGTTCACTATGTAGATAGTTGTGAGCGGAAGCCGCTTGAAGAATGGTCAGGCCACTTCACTTGAAACGGTTAAAAGAAGCTCAAAGAGATAGACTACATGCACAGCAAGTCATTTTCACATTGCAGCACATATGTAAGTTATTTTTATTATTTTGCAGGCAGGTTTCAGAGTGGACTCACCAGAAAAAAAAAACGTGGTAAGTACATACCTTAAAGGGGTCGTCCCATAAAAAAACATGTATCACCTATCCACAAAAGAGATGACAAATGTATGATCACTTGGGGGCAGGCTGCTGAGACCACCAAGTATCCTGAGAATGGGGGACCCTAAGTCACCTACAGTGGTGGCCAAAAGTATTGGCACCCCTGCAATTCTGTCAGATAATACTCAGTTTCTTCCTGAAAATGATTGCAATCACAAATTCTTTGGTATTATTATCTTCATTTAATTTGCTTGCAAGGAAAAAACACAAAAGAGAATGAAGCAAAAATCAAATCATTGATCATTTCACACAAAACTCCAAAAATGGGCCAGACAAAAGTATTGGCACCCTCAGCCTAATACTTGGTTGCACAACCTTTAGCCAAAATAACTGCGAACAACCGCTTCCGGTAACGATCAATGAGTTTCTTACAATGCTCTGCTGGAATTGTAGACCATTCTTCTTTGGCAAACTGCTCCAGGTCCCTGATATTTGAAGGGTGCCTTCTCCAAACTGCCATTTTGAGATCTCTCCACAGGTGTTCTATGGGATTCAGGTCTGGACTCATTGCTGGCCACCTTAGAAGTCTCCAGTGCTTTCTCTCAAACCATTTTATAGTGCTTTTGGAAGTGTGTTTTGGGTCACTGTCCTGCTGGAAGACCCATGACCCCTGAGGGAGACCCAGCTTTCTCACACTGGGCCCTATATTATGCTGCAAAATTTGTTGGTAGTCTTCAGACTTCATAATGCCATGCACACGGTCAAGCAGTCCAGTGCCAGAGGCAGCAAAGCAACCCCAAAACATCAGGGAACCTCCGCCATGTTTGACTGTAGGGACCGTGTTCTTTTCTTTGAATGACTCTTTTTTTTTCCTGTACACTCTATGTTGATGCTTTTTCCCAAAAAACTCTACTTTTGTCTCATCTGACCAGAGAACATTCTTCCAAAATGTTTTAGGCTTTCTCAGGTAAGTTTCGGCAAACTCCAGCCTGGCTTTTTCATGTCTCGGGGTAAGAAGTGGGGTCTTCCTGGGTATCCTACCATACAGTCCCTTTTCATTCAGACGCCGACGGATTGTACGGGTTGACACTGTTGTACCCTCGGACTGCAGGGCAGCTTGAACTTGTTTGGATGTTAGTCGAGGTTCTTTATCCACCATCCGCACAATCTTGCGTTGAAATCTCTCGTCAATTTTTCTTTTCCGTCCACATCTAGGGAGGTTAGCCACAGTGCCATGAGCTTTAAACTTCTTAATGACACTGCGCACGGAAGACACAGGAACATTCAGGTCTTTGGATATGGACTTGTAGCCTTGAAATTGCTCATGCTTCCTCACAATTTGGTTTCTCAAGTCCTCAGACAGTTCTTTGGTCTTCGTTCTTTTCTCCATGCTCAATTTGGTACACACAAGGACACAGGACAGAGGTTGAGTCAACTTTAATCCATGTTAACTGTCTGCAAGTGTGATTTAGTTATTGCCAACACCTGTTAGGTGCCACAGGTAAGTTACAGGTGCTGTTAATTACACGAATTAGAGAAGCATCACATGATTTTTCAAACAGTGCCAATATTTTGGCCACCCCCTTTTTTAGGTTTGGTGTGGAATTATATCCAATTTGGCTTTAGGACAATTCTTTTGTGTTTTTTCAATGAAGACAAATTAAATGAAGATAATAATACCAAAGAATTTGTGATTGCAATCATTTTCAGGAAGAAACTGAGTATTATCTGACAGAATTGCAGGGGTGCCAATACTTTTGGCCACCACTGTATGTGAACAGAGCTGTAGTAAGCATGTACAAACTCCACGGCTATAGACAGTGAAGGAAGCAGTGGTTGAACTTGCTCACTACTGTCCTATCCACACAGGAAACTATAAGTCCCTCATTCTTGTGTTTGGTGAAGTTCCCAGTTGTCAGACCTCCTTTGTCCTCACAATTATCTTCTATCTTGTGGATAGGTAATATGTGTTATTCATGGAACAATACCTTTAAGACTAGCTAAAAAGATGGGATATTAGCACATTTCTACACCAGGTCATCTTATGATTTGCTGTGCTGGTGCGTTATCACATGTGCGTTGCAGGGTACACAGATGACATCACACCAGGCCAGCTAATCAAACACTGCAATGAGGAACCCGCAAGGTCAGGAGATTTGTGCAGCTCATGTTCACGGACAAGGACCACTGACCTGGATCGTGGGCCTATATTGTGCAAAGCAATCAGCTCATCTCTAGTATATTGTCGGTCCAGCTGATATTCTATATGTAGTAGTTGTGATAGCCATAACATAGTACATTGTACAAACACAATGGATATTATATTATTGTGCATTTGCATTTAAATATCCATTTAAAATAACATTATTCTTTTTCATCAGACAAGCCCTTTGACATTCAATTGCTATATCTTGTCCTTGGTTTTTAATTCAGGGTGAAAGGGAGAAATGTAATATATCCCAGCCAACACAAAGATAAACTACTATGGATTGTTTGGACTTTGGAGCTTATTTTTACAAACTATTCATGATCACTTCTGACTTTATCAACTTATAGTCCCTGAAATGCTTTCTTGAATTAAAGCTGCAATAGGTTTTTAAAGGGGCCATTCAAGAATACATTACATCTGAAGCATGGCAAAAGTTGTCATCAGCTCCTAAAGCAAGAATCTTATATGTAGTACGTGACAATTGATATGGTTACAGTGTTGCACAAACCTGCACATTTCAGAGCAGATAAGACAATTCTTGCGTGTGGCTGAACAGATAAAGTTGAAAAAGAGGGCTGATAAGGAATATAAAGATCCGAAAGCAGAATTCTGGTTACCCATACACAGACACATAGTAGATATATTGCATCAGATAACTGCTGAGCACAAACGTAAATTGTACAGCTGAACAGAATATATTTTCATCCAAATGTGGCTCTTCAGATTATCATGAAAACGCTCCTACCATAGACTGGGGCCGTTGTTTCTTCGTAGAGAGGTAGGAACTGAAATAATGAATTTCTATAGCAAACAGATGTGACTATGCACTGACCACATTGTGAATACATGATGGTCTTTGAACAGTGCTCGGTGCCTTCATGATCTGTCAAGTGTTAGAAAGATCGTCACTCCGCCATGACATCATGTCTACCTTGATGACAAATTATCTCTATTTTCACAGATGTTAAAGCTTCTATAGCCAGAACAGAACAAAACTTGGCAAGAAGCGTTATTCTTCATCTGTGCTTAGGTAAAAAGGAGAAGGAGAAAATATGGAAATGTAAACTTTTGATTCTTGGTTTAGATAGTTGACATTTAAAAAGACAGCAGATTGTAGATTAAATTCTTCTGAAAAAGAGTCTCAGGATATTTATCAGGTTAAAGTGCTACTCTGAATTGAATTTGAAGGTTTAAGGATAGGATTTACATACAGTAAAGGAATAGTATGACCCTAAATTTTGTATATGATCATGTATTGGGAGGTACTGCACTTGTAAGATAATATACATATATACATAGCTTGTGAAAAATTAAATTCAGCTCAACCCCATCTGCAGTAATGAAAACGTCTCATCATACAGTGCAGTTTGTGTCTTTGTGCAACTATAAAATATGTAGAGGTTATACAGATGTAGTAAAGGTTACCATGACTCACAACTTACCATTTTCCTAATGTGTCACAGAGGGATATTGCAATTAAAGGGGTTGTCTTGGCAAAATTTAAATTGTACTGTTGGCTTGGTAAATTAAAAAGCAACAAACCTAGCTGGCACATACCAAGATCCAACGCAGGCCGCTTCTTGGAAGTAGCCACTGTTCAAAGCGGCAGTAGAACCTCAGGGAACTGTGATTTGCTGAGGTGTTCAAGTGACTTCTGCAGTGCATCATTAATGAATTCACTGATAATGCACTATGGAAGTCATCAGACCACGATGACCAATCACTGGCTGCAGTGGTACTGTTGCTGTCTGAACTGTGGAAACTTTCTTCTGGTGTAAACACAGACCAAGGAGCGGCCTGCATTGGATCCCGGGAAGTATTGAGAGTTGAGTTTAGCTTTGCTTGTTTTTTAATTTACCAAGGCAACAGTAAAATTACAATTTTGACCAGTCAACCCCTTCAGCCTCTTGAAAAATAAACTTACATGTGTCCGGTCACCATATGCAAATGACCCTGGGTAGTTTAGTGAGGCATCAATACCCCAAGTCTGGTCCAGGCTCATCAGCTGCACTCACTTTTCTCTGGGCGAGATTGACATTCTCTGCACTGTCCAAAAATTCTTCTCAGTCAGGCAGCAAGGACACACACATAATGGGGTGAGTTTAATAGCATTGGGGGACCTGACATGTTAATTTTAATACTGCACAAACTATTGATTGATGTCAAGGTTGGGTGTTGAATTACGCTTTTTTGAGCTGTTTTATCCCAGTGGTACTAAATTAGTAAGCTCTAACATGGGTGATATTACGGTATTATGTAATGGTATTATACAGTAGCATGCAAAAGTTTGGGCACGCCTGGTCAACATTACTGTTATTGTGAACAGTTAAGCAAGTTGAAGATGAAATGATCTCTAAAAGGCCTGAAGTTAAAAATGGCACATTTCCTTTGTATTTTAGGCAAAAAAATATATATATATTGTCTTTTTTTTTCATTTTAAAAATTATAAAAAGGAAAAAGATCATTTAATCTTCAACTTGCTTACTGTTCACAATAACAGTAATTTTGACCAGGGGTGCCCAAACTTTTACATGCCACTGTATAGACACATGGTGGTATAACACTGGAAAGAATTTTGATCTGAGAAATGAATAGCAGAAATATGTGTTCATTATATGGCAATGCTATATTTTCTGTTATTTGCTACTATTTCTATTAATAGCTTATTAAGAAGTTTGTATGTTCTCCCCGTGTTTGTGTGGGTTTCCTCCGGGTTCTCCGGTTTCCTCCCACACTTTAAAGACATACTGATAGGGAAACTAGATTGTGAGCCCCAATGGGGACAGTTCCGATAATGTCTGTAAATTGGCTGAATTGTAAAGCTCTGCGGAATATGTTGGCGCTATACAAATAAAAAGATTATTATTTTATTATTAATAATATTATTATAGCAGATTAGCATTTTGAACTGCCATGAACGCATACAAATATTTAGCTATGGGGGCCACTTGCAGTAAGTAGCATGCTATCTACAGTATGTCCTCAGAAAAATGTTCAAATGAATGTGAGTAGGTTATGAAAACTCTCCATTCACATGCATGAGATGTGGATTGTGGTTGGATTTCTAGTTTGTTTTGTGGCAGAATCCAGTGTATTCTGCATGAACTCTACCCCGAATCCTACTTCCTTGTGATTCATACTCATAAAGCTGAGTTAATTAACGTGCTTCCTTCAAACACACATAGGTAAACATGGCCCTCACACTAATTGCATCTTATTAGCCATGCAATCTGTTTGTTAGCCAGTTTTGAATGATAGTTTGTTTAGTAGATTGTATAATAGGACTTACTATGACCTGCACCCTCCCTGGACTAATTACTATGACTTGTTTAGCAGATCTTATATCACAAAATTTCTGGGTAATTAATTTATTATCATTAGGTGAGGTGTCTGTGACTTAGAGTGTTCATTGTAATTATTTCCAGAGCTGAAGAATAATAAATAGACAAAAATTGACATTTATTCCACATCGAGATCTCACTCCCTCTCCTTAAATAACACTGACAGAACTGTGGCGGTGATGGAAGCCGATCCGTATACATGAGACGCGGTACCAGTTCCAGGCAGGGATTGTAGACCATGGACATTTTAGAATAAGGTTCCATAGAAATAATAAGCATGTCATTAACTTGAATACTAAGAAAATATTACCAAATTCTAAAAGCAACACGCTGAAGCCGACTGTATAACATTGGATGTGGAAAGTTAAATCCAGGGCAGAATATTTAAACTGTGGCAGCATGTACCTGGCAGCATGGAAATCCCAGATTCTAAACAATGAACATGTTTGGCAGTGCTAATATTACGACTCCCTAGCCAGTGGCGCTATCACATGCACTTATTAAAACAACAATAAACTGTAGAGCGGTGCGGTGCCAACTGATTTTATAATCATGGAAAGGACACATTAAAGATACAATCCACATAGGTGTCTGTTACGCCTCGATATAACTGCGCCCACGTTATGCAAACAGAATGGATGTGGTTAGGAGCAGGAGATTGCTTTTTTTCTTGTAAAGTGAGTTTACAGCCTGAAACGTGCAAGCTTCTGCCAAAAATATGTCTACATATAATAAAAGTACACCAACTGTAAGAACGAAATGGGGCACAACAAGGTGTCTTGGAAAAATCCAGGATGCAAGTGAAAGTATTCTGGAAGGACCTCAGAGAAGAACACGGCTACACAGTTAAAATAATGGCTACGATAGATAGCTCTGGGGGAAAAGTGCACTTTGTGATATGTCACTGATAAATACTGAAGAAAACTGCAATCATTGTGTCAAATACTCCCGGGAATTTATTCCAGACAGAGACAGATCATTACAAGTGCTCTAAGCCCTGGGTGACATACAAATAAACTGCTTGAGCATTTAATTATAATCATCTGAAAGGTTTCCAGATTTATACAATACGGTTCATCCCACAAAGGCTTAAAAGTTCAGTCTGTTACCAGTGTAAATCATATTGGATAGTAGAAGCCAAGTTACCACCTGTACTTCAATAATTCCATAATCATTGTGGTTCCCAGTCACTTGTACTGAGGAGTAACTCCAGAATTCAATCTTATTTATTTTACTCACTTATATAGCGCCATTAATTCCACAGCACTTTACAGACATCATCATCACTGTCCCCATTGGGGCTCATAATCTAAATTCCCTATCAGTATGTCTTTGGAATCTTATGGGTACTGATTTTATGTAAATTCAAAAGTGGCACAAAACATGTGTCCACCATCTTCATATTATATGGCTGCCAGCACCTACAAAGAAAGTGGCCTTGCTTCTTCTTCCTCATATGATGTGCTTGTTTTATGTTATGTAATTTATAATCCAGGAATGCAGAAGGGTAAAATAACATTGCTGCCTTTCTTTTCAGTGCACAATTCTCATGCTTTTGCATCCTAGGGATTGGAATTATATTAAAGTCTAGTCTGGGTTCTGATCTTAGGTCTGAGTAAATTGAGGGACCTTTGGTCTGAATATTCGGGACTGGAGTTTAAATTTATTTACAGGTCTGGTTTGGAATAACATTAAAGGGAATCATTCACCAGTTTTTTTGCTACCCCATCTGACAGCAGCATGTAGGGTAGATACCCTGATTCCTGCAATATATCACTTAGTTTACTGGAAGCAGCAGGTGTGATAAAATCACTGTTTTCTCTGCTGTACATCTAACAGTCCTCTGAATGCTGAGCCCTGTATGACCTCACCCAGATCACTGATTGACAACTTTCTGTCTACAATGTGTATTGAGAGAAAGCTGCTAATCAATGGTGGAGGCAGGATTACACAGAGCAGTTGACTAGGAAGCATGAGACACCTAGTCCTCTATTGTTAATTTCCTGCTAAAAAAGCATTGATTTTATTGATACAACAGCACACTGCACAATAAGTGACACATCACTTGTATCATGGTCTCAAAAGCCTGCTGATAGGTTCCCTTTAATATCTTGTCTTGGCAATTCATTTTTTTGCGGTCTAAATTGTTTAGTCTGGGGTTTGATTTAAAGCACCTCTCCAGTATTTTTTATTGCACCTCTGGAGTGGTGCTTTAAATGTAACTCCCCTGTCCCCTGTACCATACTCACCTGCTGCCGCCTTCATCCTTTCCAGATGGTCTCCGGTGAAAAGTGACCTGCTCGCAGCTGCAATGTTTCATGGAGCAACGCTGAGGTCTCTTTTCAATACAAGTCTATGAGAGCCTCGTTCTGGCCTCATTCTTGCTGTCATAGACTTGCATTGAGAGCTTGTGACGTAGCTTCCGACTTCCGGCCAGTCAGAAGCTGCGCTTACAAGATGGCGTTGCGGGACCAGAACGGTGCCCAAAAACGGTGAAGACGCCTGAGGGTGAGTATATGACCTCAGGCTTACATTTAAAGCGCCACTCTAGTGCTTAAAAAAATGCACTGGAGTGGTGCTTTAAAGAGGGGATTCAATAGGAAGAAGGATAGGAGATAACTCCTAGATTGGTGGAGACCGCACCGATCATCTGAATGGCGCAAATTAAAATGGAGCAGTGGTGAATATACTTGACCTCCACTCCAATCATTCCCTATAGGCCTGCCATCCAAAAACAAGTACAGAATTCTGGCAGTCCTATAGAAAATAAATGAAGTTGTAGCTAAGCATGTCCATTGTAACAATATTTATCACCTTTCCCATGGATAGATAGGTGATAACTTCTTCCTACCAGAAGACTTTTTCTATGTCAGTGTATGATCTGTGTTTAAGGCTATGTTCCCACAATGCAGAAATGCTGCATATTTTTTCCGCTTCTCCCTGGCAGGAAAAACGCATGCGGTTTTTACATGCGTTTTTCCCACCAGGTAGAAGCGTTTGTCAAGCGTTTTTGCATGCATTTCTGCATGCGGGTTGTAAAGCGCCTTTCAAAGCGATTTTAGCATCACTTGGAAAAGTGCTTGACAACTTGTTCACACTATATAAATCCATGCAACCGGCATGGATTTATAGTAGTGTGACCAAGTTAGTTAAAAAAAAAAGAATAAGAATGGTAAAAAATAAAAAAATAAAGATTATACTCACCTACCGATGTCCTCCCGGTGTTTTCTCTGCTGCGTCCGGTGTTTTGGGCGGCTCGCGGTGTTGTGAAGGACCTGCTGTGACGTCATTCAGTCATGTGACAGGTCACATGACTCAATGGCGTCATGGCAGGTCCTTCACAACACCGCGACCCATACAGCAGACCAGACGGAGGGGAGAAAACACCGGGAGGACATCGGGAGGTAAGTATAATCTTTATTTTTTATTTTAAATTCTTTTTTTACAGGTTCTATGGTACCTGGGTCTGGATGAGAGTCTCCTCTTCTCCAAACCCGGGTACCATCCGCACATTGAACCGTGTGATATCCGCTTGTGCAGATGCAGTGATGCGGATGTCACGCGGTCCAATGCAAGTCAATGGCGGCGATTATGCTGCGTGTCCGCAAAATTAATGGACATGCTGCATATTTTTCCGCAATGATAATCCTCAGCGGAAATTTCCGCATGTGCACAGCATTGGGGACCATGGGGCACGTATTTCCAAGCGTTTTTTAAGCGTTTTTGCTGCGGAAATTCCGCGGCAAAAATGCTTGAAAAACGCATAGTGGGCACGCAGCCTTAGTGTTTGATACCAAAACATGAGAAAATAATTACTAGTTTGTGCTCTACCATTGCCTTTAATAACAAATTAAATTATAATGGGTTCCAAACCAGAATTCAGCCAGAATAGACAAATCAGACTTTTTTGCTACAACTATGTATACATATTCCTGAAAAAGGCATTTTGACAGCCATTAAGAGGTTAATTCAGTGATAGCAATGCATTTTCCATCAGCGGTAAAGTATACACTAAATTGTGGGCATTTCTATGCCCTCATATAAACTGAAACAACGCAAAACAATGCAGTTTCTGTTCTTGCTAAGTACTGAATCAAATATTGGCTTTCAATGCCTATTTAATTACATTGGCTCACAAGTCAGATTTTAATAGAGCTAACCCTTCACTATGGAAATAAGGCCAAAGAGGCAAATCATTGTATAAATGTATGTTTGTGGTTTATAGAACATATCCATATCTTCCGAAGCCATGGGAAAATGTTTACTTTAAGGCACAGTATTTTCTCTGTAATGATGACTTTGTTATAACACAGGGCCTCTAACCATCGGAAATTCTGCACAACAGGACACTCACCCGGAGCTTATCTGGAACATCCCAACCCATGAAGAGATGTATTTTACTGATTAGGAGGTGAAAAGAGCATTGCTTCAAGATATATCATAGAGTAGACCACAAGGCCATCCAGGAAAACTCAGACAATGCCTTATTGCAAACAGCACATATGTAACACATCACACTCCATGTTTAGAAGTTTTCCTGATAAGTTAGGAGCAGCATGAATGGGATCGAATGACTACGTGTCATTAGTGATATTTCATATCTTTAAGCCTGTCAGCTGCAATGAGCATAGATTCTCTGCCACATCTGTAGATGGTTCTGATTTAGTTTGTCTTTTTTGTGTTTACAGTTTCCCTGGTTATAAACAGTTCAATATGCAGATGATAGTTAATTCAGTCTGGAATAATTATCAATAATTGTTTGCGATAATTATCAAAATTATCGATAATTATCGAAATTAATAACATTTTTAATCATCTCAAATGATTAAAATTACAAAGTACTTGTAAAACTAAGTAACTTTGCCGTTAACTTGTTACTAAAAGTCCTTTTTGATTTCTAGATTGGAGGGATTTTTAATTTGATTGTTTAACGCTCTTTGCATAGGTTACTTGCCACCTGTTTAGTTTTGCAGCAGTGGTCGGTCTCCTAGGCAAAGAGTGCAGCGCTTACAAGCTCTTTTCTATGAGGCTTGTAAGCAATGATCTAAAGCTGGCTTGCAGGATCTGGCTAGAATCAGTGCTATTGCACTCCTCTAATGCTACAGAGGGAAAGGTTTTGCTTGTAATATTGGGGAATACACAATTCGGGTCAGAGGCACAATGATACCCCTTGTCTGAATTGTCCATCATTATGAAGTACACCACAGAAAGTTAGGAGACAAGGGGAGCAGTGTACTCTTGAACACCTCATTTAATAGACTTCCCAGCACATCAAAGTTTATAAACCATGTGGATAGATATTAGTCATTATATTATACTTGGTTCACAAAGGTATCAATGTCTGCTGCAGACAAGAATATATTTGCATAAAAATGTCAGCATGCATAATATATGAAGGTTTCAGCCATTTTTCTGGAACAAAACTAGAATATACTATACCGTGCAAAGGTTTTATGCAGCAGTGGAAAAAATGCTGCAGAGCAAGAATGATTTAAAAAAATAGAAGTTTAAAAAATGTATTGTTACCAGATAACAAAATGCAAAGTGAATGAATAAAAGAGAATTCAAAATCACAACAATATTTGGTGTGACCGCTCTTTGCCTTAAAAACAGCCTCAAAGCATGAATTCTTCTAGGTACATATGCACAGCTTTTATAGGAACTCGGCAGCGAGGAGGGAGGTTGTTCCAAACATGTTGGAGAACTAACCACAGATCTTCTATGGACAAATCAATCTGCCTCTTCATGAAGTTCCAAACAGATAATGAGATTGAGATCTAAGGGCCATATTATTACTTCCAGGACAGCTTATTCTTCTTTATGCTGAAGATAGTCCTTAATGACATTGGTTTTATATTTGGAGTTGTCATCCTACTCTAGATTAAATTTGGAGTCAATCAGCAACCTCCCTGATCGTTTTGCAAGATGGATAAGTATCTGCCTATATTTCTCAGCAAAGACCATAGGGATGAGCGGACCGGTGGAAGTTCGGGTTTTGGTACCTGAATCGAACTTCATTCCACAGTTCAGGTACCAGAACTGTACGCGAACTTGAACCAGAACCCAAAAACCACTGAAAACAATGGGGACCTGGATTTTAGAGCTGGAAAATCTCTCTCTGCAATGGACTTTCCCTGAAACTCCAAACGTTGCAACGGAGTTCCGGGAGAAGTGCGTGTTTGGCGTCCAGCACAAGGCACTAATGGTCAGGTACGAACCCAGAACTTTTACGTTCAGGTTCGTTCGTCTCTAGCAAAAAGGACATCAATTAAGCTGATTAAATCCCCAACTTCATTTACAGAAATGCAGCCATAAATTTGCAAGGAACCTCCATCATGCTTCACAGGTACCTGCAGACACTCACTATTATACTGCCCATGAAGACCAGTTCTGATTAAACTTCTCCGAACATTAGATGGGTGTACTGTACATGTTTCCCACTTGTTACTGCCAGCTCTGAGTTGATAGCACTGCATGATGTGTTTTTCATCTGCTGCCCTAATTTCCTTGGCCAACCAATTTATATAGGTCCTCAATGTTGCCCATTTTTGGTGTCCTCAATGCAGAGAAATACAGGTAGATACTTTTCCACCTAGCACTACAATCAGGGAGCCATTTGGTTCCAAATGTATTTTATTGCTGGTGAATTGTCCCAAATATGCAGTCCATGTCATTAAGAACTATCTCCAGTGTAAAGTAAACCAAGGAGTCTTGAAAGTGATATATCCCCCAAAGAGCCCTGAACTCAACATCATCAAGTCTGTCTCAGATTACATGAAGAGACAGAAGGATTTGCAGAAGCCTACATTTACAGAAACGCTGTAGTTATTTCTCCAAGATCTTTGAAACAACTTCCCCTCCAAATTCTTGGAAAAACTGAGTGCAAAAGTACCTAAAAGAATTGATGTTTTAGATTTCTCCTTTGTTCATTTATCGTAGGTACATTTCACCTATGAGAGCAGACTCTAAAAAAAAATCCAGAAAATCACATTCTATGATTTTTACATAATTAATTGTCATTTTATTGCATGAAATAAATACTTGATACAATAGAAAAACAGAACTTGATATTTGGTACAGAAATCTTTGTTTGCAACTACAGAGGTCAGATGTTTCCTGTAGTTCATTACCATTTGCACACACTGCAGCAGGGATTTTGGCCCACTCCTCCATAAAGATATCCAGATCTTTCAGGTTTCAGGGCTATTGCTGGGCAACATTGAGTTTCAGCTCCCTCCAAAGATTTTCTATTGGGTTCAGGTCTAGAGACTGGCTAGACCACTAGAGGACCTTTAAAATGCTGCTTATGGAGCCACTCCTTAGCTGCCCTGGCTGTGTGTTTCAGGTCATTGTCATGCTGGAAGACCCAGCCACAACGCATCTTCAATGCTCTTACTGAGGGAAGGAGGTTGTTGCCCAAAATCTCGCGATACATGACCCCATCCATCCTCCCTTCAATACTTTTCAGTTATCTTTTCCCCTTTACAGAAAAGCACCTCCAAAGTATGATGTTTCCCCCCACCATGCTTCACAGTTGGGACAATGTTCTTGAGGTTGTACTCATCCTTCTTCTTCTTCCAAACACGGCGAGTGGAGTTGATAATAAAAAGATCTATTTTGATCTCATATGACCACATGACCTTCTCCCATGCCTCCTCTGGAACATCCAGATGATCATTGATGAACTTCAAATGGGCCTGGACATGTGCTGGCATGAGCAGGGGTACCTTGCATACCCTACAGGATTTTAATCCATGATGACATAGTGTGTTACTAATGGTAATGTTTGAGACTGTGGTTCCAGATCTCTTCAGGTCATTGACCAGGTCCTCCTGTGTAGTTCTGTGATGATTCCTGACCTTTCTCAGAATTATCCTTACTCCACGAGGTGAGATTTTGCATGGAGCCCCAGACCGAGGAAAATTAACAGTCATCTTGTGTTTCTTCCATTTTCTAATAACTGCACCAACAGTTGTTGATTTCTTAAGAAGCTGCTTCCCTATTGCCCTGTAGCCCATCCCAGCCTTATGCAGGTCTACAATTTTGTACCTGGTGTCCTTAGACAGCTCTTTGGTCTTGGCCATAGTAGAGAGGTTGGAGTGTGATTGATTGTATAGACAGGTGTCTTTTATACAGGTAATGAGTTCAAACAGGTGCAATTAATACAAGTAATGAGTGCAGAGTAGGAGGGCTTCTTAAAGAAAAACTAACAGGTCTGTGAGAGCCAGAATTCTTGGTGGTTGGTAGATGATCAAATACTTATTTCATGCAATAAAATGCAATTTCATTATTTAAAAGTCATACAATGTGATTTTCTGTTTTTTATTTTTAGACTCTGTCTCTCACAGTTGAAGTGTACCTAAGATAAAAAAAAAGTACAGCTCTCAGAATATGACGATGCAAAAACAAATACATTTTTATAAAATATCATTTTCAGTGTGTAAAAGTAGCAAAGCTTAAAAAAATAAATAAATCTGGTATCGCAGTAATCGTACTGACCCGGTGAACAAATCGGTCTTATCACTTTTACCGCCTGGTGAACGGCGCAAAAAATAAAAAACAATAATTGAATTGCTGGTTATTGTTAATTCTGCATCTAAAAAATCTGAAAAAAGTCATCGAAAAAACATTATGTACCCCAGAATAACAGCAAAAAATAACCAAAATAAGCCCTCATACAGCTGTTTGCCAAAAAAGAAAAAAGTGACAGCTCTCAGAATATGGCAACAAAAAAATTATTTTTTATAAAAAAGCATTTTTACTGTGTGATTAAGTAAAACAAAAAATAAATAAATATGGTATCGCTGTAATCCAAACCGACCCGAAGAATAAAGCCGCCTTATAACTTATACCGCACGATGATCTGCGCAAAAACAAAAAACAGAAACTTTTCTTGTACTGCTGTCTATATGTTCATTCTGCTTCCCAAAAATCGGAACAAGGCCCTTCTCACATTTATCCTGTGCTCCATGCTGAGCAATGACGTCGGGGTTTCTGTGTAAATCCCAAAAAACGTGATTTAGACAAAACCCCCTACAGAACCACTCACTATAATGAGGCAGATGGAGTCACTTTGCACTCCATGTGGTCTCTGTTTCGTCGGTGTCACATCATATTAAGTATCTGTGACACCCCAGGGGTCTGGTTGCCACAGTAACGTAATGTTATGTCTGAGAGCAGGTGGGAGGTCCTTTAGTCAGGGATCCTGTGCATGCCACACCTCCTGCCCAGTCTTGGGAGGGGAAGAACTTCCCCTATATAAACCTGGGGCTGAGGCAGGGTGAGTGAGTAGAAGAAGAGAAGAAGTAGAGACAGCATAGGAGGAAACAGCAGAGTTACAAGGAGTCAGGGGCTGGCAGCTGCAGAGCTTGCCCTGACTAAGAAGATTCTTTACCGGACCCGGAGTCCGAGGCTGTGGGGACTAACTCCTACCCAGCAGCAGAATCCGTCAGGCAGGGGATTTCAGGTCCCCTGGCCCAGAAGCCCGAAGGCACGGTCACTTGCGTGGGACCAGCACCGCCATCGTGGAGCGGAAGCCATTAGAAGGCCCCGAGTCACCGGCCATACGGGTGAGCACCACACGGTACACTCAGGGACGTGGGCTACTTACATCAGCTTCTAGCAAGGTAGCCAGAAAAGTACAGTCAGTTTGGGAGGCCTACAACTACGCCTGGCCAGGGGAGATCCCATCTGCTCAAGGACTGACCAGGCCCCGTTCACTAGCAAGTACTCCGGGAGGGTCTATCGTTGTTACCAGTAAAGACCCTGAATTACACCGCACCGTCTCTGAGTGGTTCCTGCTACCCCCATCATCCACATCTGCTGCCCTGAGGCCATACCCCTCCCGTTGGGGGTTATACCATCTAGCTGCACAATCCTACCACCGGCCTCAGCGGTCTGCCCTGCAGCAGCAGCTCCCTGGCTGCTCTCAACGGGTGGCGTAGTCATCAACTATTTACTACTAATAGACTGCCGTCTAGTTTGACTCCCTGGGCACGGACCGGGTCACCGCCACGAGACTACAACCCTCCACTGATCCGGCTCCGGGTAGGCTCCCGCGTGCGCAGCGCAGCGCGACACAGGCCCAGGGGCGCGTCAACTTTGGCGTAGTCGGCAGGATTTCGTGCCCGCAACCACCGGGTACTGCGTGCCTGAAAAGCAAAGACTGTTCAAACTTACCAGTGGTGAAGATTCCCGCTATCCGTGGAGGTTTCCCGCCATCCGGCGCCATCTTCTACCTTCTTCCCGCCATCCGCGAAGTTTTCCCGCCATCCGGCGCCATCTTCGACCTTCTTCCCGCCATCCGTGGAGTTTTCCCGCCATTGGACGCCATCTTGAGGACGCCGCGCGGGAAGAAGAGGGGCGTGGACTCCGAAAGCGCGCGAGAACTGAAGCCCCGCCTCACGTCCGGACGTTGCGTAAGGTCCTGGAAGGAGCCCAGCAGACGCCGACGTCACAGGAGCGCGACGGAAGGTCCTCAACCCTGACGATCCACTGCGGAGCCGCGGCCTACGGAAGAGGATCATCGCAAGGTAGGCCACGGTCCACTAGGGGGGAGGAAGATGTCGGATACGGAGGAGAGCTTCACTGCCTCAACCCCCGCCAGCGCTACCGCTGCTGCAGTTATGCCCTTCACCATGCCCTATATCCCGGGAGCAGCTTGGCTACCCCAGTACTCAGGGGAGTCACATACCCTGCATGACTTTAGAGAAAAGCTGGATAGCCTCTTCCAGGTGTACCCCCTCACAGAAGAGCAAAAAGTGAGCATCCTGGTGGCCCAACTAACCGGGGCAGCCAAAAGAGAAGTAAAATCTTGGCCACCTGGGAGGAGGACTGTCGCAGAGATACTAACCCGGCTGAGGGACACCTTCGATACCCGCACCTCAGCCGAGATCAAGCTTAGATTCTACGGGTGCAAGCAGCGAGCGCATGAGAGTATAAGGGACTATGCACTAAACCTACAAGAGGCCCTGAGGGCCATAAAGCACACCGACCCTGATGGGGTGGGAAACGAGGACAGGCTGTTGACTGAACAATTTATAGAGGGTTTATATTGCAATGCCCACCGAACCCAGTTGCGGGCAATGGCCTTACAGGATCCCCATCTGGACTTTGCACAGTTCAAGGATAGAGCTATCCGGGTGCTCCGAGAACCAGCACCGGGTGGCGTTGTGACCCACAGGCGCCCAGCTATCACTTACCACCAGGAGGCGGCGCCCTTGTCGACAGGGCCTGTGGGAGCTCATGCGCAGGCTTTGGACAATGACCCGGCTCCAGACCTACACCATCAGGTCCAAGAGCTAGTTAAGAGCGTTGCTGCGCTAACCCGAACTGTGCAGTCTTTACAGGTTTCCACCCCAGGGAAGATCCAGCTGGCATCCGGACCGGAGGACATCCCGTGGCGTCGACCAAGGAGGACCCCACCGGCCAGAGGAAGACCCAGTGACCGATACAGCGAGGACGGACGACCCATCTGCCGCCGCTGCAATCAACCCGGACATATGGAAAGGTACTGTTCTTTAAACGGGCACAACCTGGGGTAGAGGGCCAACCCCCAGGAAAAAGATCACCAGGCCCATCGAACTGGCGCGACAGATATGTGGGAGGACGTCCAGTCTTGCCTGTGGTACTGGATGGCATTCCCATGAGTGCCCTACTGGATACCGGGTCACAGGTCACCACCATCCCGTACGTGCTCTTCAAGCAGTACTGGAATGACTCGGATATTACCCGCTACCCTGACGACGACTTGAGTATCATCGCCAGCAATGGCCAGCCCGTGCCACAGATCGGATTTAAAGAGGTGACCCTCAAAATCGGTAGAGTCGAACTGGCCGCACAGGGACTGATCATTGTAGATATTGATAAACATGAGAGTCACCCAAAAATAACTCTAGGAACTAACGTAATTGAAAATTGTCTTGCAGAGGTGATTTTCCTTTTACAGCAGGTTGCCAAGAACGCCAGCTCCGGCGAGCAGCGGGTGCTCCAGAAAGAGATCCGGGCACTGATGCAACGGCAACGAGTGGAACTCTCCGGCGGTGAGATTGGTAGCGTAAGAATGTGTGACCCTTTTCCTATTGCCATGCCCCCAAAAAGTGAAATGATGATTTGGTGCCGGGCAGCTATTGGTCTGAGAGGTAGAGATTACCAGGCAATGGTAGAACCAGTTTACTCAGACAGTAGGCCCACCATTTTGACAGCACGGGGGGTGGTCAATGTACGCCATGGGAGGGTGCCCGTTCGCATAATAAATATCGGGGAGAGGGAAGTGTACCTGCCCCGGTATGCCACGCTAGCCAAATTATATACCACTAATCAAAATTCTATACAATCTGTGGAACCCTTGCCTCCATCTCACCCGGAGGAAGGTAACGGCTCTAAGAAAGACATGGAGGACTGGTGTCAGCAACTACATCTGGGTACTGACTCCACTCCCTCACATCAGAAACAAGGAGTCTATCGGGTGGTTCAAGAGTATGAGAGAGTGTTTAGTAAACACCCGTTAGACTTCGGGCGAGTCAAGGGGGTAGAACACCGCATCCCCACGGGAGATCATCCTCCCATAAAAGAGAGGTATCGACCCGTACCCCCTGCACATTACCAACACGCCAAGGGGATGCTTAGAGACATGAAGGAGGCTGGGGTAATCCGGGATAGCTGTAGCCCCTGGGCAGCCCCATTAGTTTTAGTCAAAAAGAAAGACAACACCATGAGGATGTGTGTAGATTACCGGAAAATCAACCGTATCACACACAAGGATGCGTACCCCTTACCAAGGATAGAGGAGTCATTGGCTGCTTTAAGATCTGCTAACTTCTTCTCTACCTTGGATCTCACTAGCGGGTACTGGCAGGTTCCTGTAGCAGAGGCGGACCGGGAGAAGACCGCATTCACCACCCCGATGGGACTTAGCGAGTTCACCTGCATGCCGTTCGGACTCTGCAACGCCCCAGGAACCTTCCAACGATTAATGGAGTGCTGTCTGGGCCACAGAAACTTCGAGACGGTCCTGTTGTACCTGGACGATGTCATCGTATACTCCAAAACTTATGAGGACCACCTGAAACACCTGGCGGAGGTGTTCGAAGCTCTGGCGAGTTACGGCCTAAAGGTGAAACCCTCCAAGTGTCACCTCCTGAAACCAAAGGTGCAATACCTGGGACACGTGGTGAGCGCTGACGGAGTGGCTCCCGACCCCGATAAGATCACCGCAATTAAGGGATGGCCAAGCCCCTCCAGCGTAAAAGAAGTGCGGCAGTTCCTAGGGTTGGTAGGCTACTACCGAAGGTTTATTCCCGGTTTCACCAAAAAGGCAGCACCTATGCAGGACCTCCTGATAGGCCAGTCCCGGAAGGCCAAGAACCAGAAGCCGCCCTTCAAATGGGAAAAGCTAGAAGAAGAGTCCTTCCGCCAGCTGAAGATGGCCCTCACGGGGGATGAAATCTTGGCGTACCCGGACTATAGCCAGCCCTTCATCCTCTACACCGACGCCAGTAACATCGGGCTAGGAGCCGTACTGTCCCAGATTCAGCAGGGGAGAGAACGAGTAATCTCCTATGCCAGCCGAAAACTGCGACCCACCGAAAGGAACCCCGAAAATTACAGCTCATTTAAGCTAGAGTTCCTGGCCGTGGTATGGGCAGTCACCGAGCGCTTTAGGCATTACCTCGCTTCTTCCCGGTTCACCGTATACACGGATAACAACCCGTTGACACACCTGGACACGGCAAGACTCGGTGCCCTGGAGCAGAGGTGGATGGCCCGTCTGTCCAACTACGAGTTCACAATCAAATACCGGGCAGGACGCTCCAATACTAACGCGGACGCCCTGTCCAGGATGCCCAACCTGCCGGACGAAGGAGAAGATCCGGAGGGACTGGAAGAAGTTGAACTCCCTGCGTTCCACCGTCATGGGACTATCCAGTATTCCCACCGGGTAAGGGGTAAGCAGGCTGCTACGTTGAACCCCTTACCCCACTACAACTGGGCGGAAACGCAAGACAGCGACCCTGCCGTCCGACTGGTGAAGGAGATGCTGACTCGGCCGGAGGCTCGCCTTGAACCAGACGCTCCGGAGGAAGCCAAACAACTATGGGCGGAGAAGAGTCGACTATTCCTTTACAAGGGGAAGTTGTGCCGCAGAATGGTCAACTCCCGGACGCATGAACTACTCTGGCAAGTAGTGGTGCCCCGAAGAGACGCAGCCATGGTGATGGAGGCATACCACGACGGAGCTGGACACTTCGGGTGGAAAAAGCTGGAGTTCCTGCTGCGCGAGCGGTTCCACTGGGTAGGCATGAGGGGAACCATCGAGAAGTGGTGCAGAGACTGTGGCCCGTGCAATCTGAGAAGGAAGGACCGGGCCAGCCAGAAGACTCCCCTGCAGTCCATCGTCACCCGGCAACCGTTGGAACTGGTAGCCTTGGATCATGTAAAACTGACCCCAAGCAGAAGTGGCTACGTCTACGCGTTAACCATCGTGGATCATTACTCCCGGTTCTTGGTTGTCGTCCCCGTCAAGGACTTAACGGCTCAAACAGCAGCTAGGGCCTTCCAGCAGCACTTCTGCCGTCCACACGGGTACCCGGACCAAGTGCTGACGGACCAGGGACCTGCCTTTGAAGCGGAGGTCTTCCAGGAATTCTGCAATCTGTATGGCTGCCGGAAGATAAGGACGACACCCTACCATCCGCAAACTAATGGACTTTGTGAAAAAATGAACCAGGTGGTAATGGATCTTCTAAAAACATTGCCCCTGGAAGAACGCAGTCTGTGGCCTGAGAAGTTGCCCGATCTGGTGGACCTATACAACCACATCCCGGTAGGTTCCACCAACTGTACCCCGGCTTACCTAATGAGGGCGAGACCTGGTAAGTTACCTGTTGACCTGGAAATGGGAGTCCTGACACCTGAGGAGACTTCACCAGAAACAGACTGGGACACAGAGAGGCAGCAGCAGTACCGGAGAGTACAGGAGAGCGTGGAGCGAAGTCTCTGTCAGGCTAGGGAAAGACAAGAGAAGACTTACAACCAGTATGCTCCCGCTGTTCCCCTGGTACCCGGAGAGCAGGTCTTGAAGAGGAAAAGACGGCTCCACAAGTTGGATGACCAGTGGGAGAAGGACCCGTACACCGTACTGCCCTCAAGCCACGAGAACCCGAAGGTCTGTACCATCAGTAAAGACGGAGGGGAAACCACAGCCATTGTATCCCGGGACCACCTGAAGAAGTGTCCCGAACAACTGAGGAACCCTGAAGAGGAACAAGAAGACCATCGACCCGTGGGAGAAAGGGAAGATATGGTTAGTACCGTGCTCGGGGACTTCCCTCGGTCTTGGACTCAAGTCAATGGTGCAGTTGTGGTACCCGTACTCACCTTCCTCCAACCATCATCCCAAGAACCTACGGAGCAACGGGTAGAGCTGGAAGAACAGCCGGTCCAGGAGGCAGAAGACTCCACACAAGTAGAACAGGAGAATCAACCCTCTGCTTATAGTGAGCCTGCCGTACCCCTAGTGAGACAAAGAGCCGGTAGACAGCTGCCCAGTTTACCCTTGACAGCTCCTACACCCTGTAGTTCAGGGCCAGACAGTCAGCTCCGTAGGTCCACTAGGGCCACTAGAGGCCAGTTACCCGCACGTTGGAGGATCTAAATGTTTAAGCTATTTTATAATGTTTACCTGTCTATAGTTGCTTGTGTGTAATTTTGTATTTCTAGTTGTTTTTAGGAATCCTTGGTGGATTTACCGGGAATCCTTGTATATAGTTGGAGCGTAACCCAGGATGGACTAAAGACTGTCAAGGACTCGGGGTAGAACAGACCCCTACCTGGTTACGTCTCCCTGTGTTGGTGAAATGGACACCTTGCTTTCTTCAGAGACTGCACCCGGTTGCGGACACGCCGTAACCATCTTTGTGTGTTTTCTTATTGTATTATTAATGTTTTGCCTTGTTATGTTTTCTAAATGTGTTTAGTCCCGGAGTACTAAATTTTACTAGGGGGGAATGTGACACCCCAGGGGTCTGGTTGCCACAGTAACGTAATGTTATGTCTGAGAGCAGGTGGGAGGTCCTTTAGTCAGGGATCCTGTGCATGCCACACCTCCTGCCCAGTCTTGGGAGGGGAAGAACTTCCCCTATATAAACCTGGGGCTGAGGCAGGGTGAGTGAGTAGAAGAAGAGAAGAAGTAGAGACAGCATAGGAGGAAACAGCAGAGTTACAAGGAGTCAGGGGCTGGCAGCTGCAGAGCTTGCCCTGACTAAGAAGATTCTTTACCGGACCCGGAGTCCGAGGCTGTGGGGACTAACTCCTACCCAGCAGCAGAATCCGTCAGGCAGGGGATTTCAGGTCCCCTGGCCCAGAAGCCCGAAGGCACGGTCACACGCGTGGGACCAGCACCGCCATCGTGGAGCGGAAGCCATTAGAAGGCCCCGAGTCACCGGCCATACGGGTGAGCACCACACGGTACACTCAGGGACGTGGGCTACTTACATCAGCTTCTAGCAAGGTAGCCAGAAGAGTACAGTCAGTTTGGGAGGCCTACAACTACGCCTGGCCAGGGGAGATCCCATCTGCTCAAGGACTGACCAGGCCCCGTTCACTAGCAAGTACTCCGGGAGGGTCTATCGTTGTTACCAGTAAAGACCCTGAATTACACCGCACCGTCTCTGAGTGGTTCCTGCTACCCCCATCATCCACATCTGCTGCCCTGAGGCCATACCCCTCCCGTTGGGGGTTATACCATCTAGCTGCACAATCCTACCACCGGCCTCAGCGGTCTGCCCTGCAGCAGCAGCTCCCTGGCTGCTCTCAACGGGTGGCGTAGTCATCAACTATTTACTACTAATAGACTGCCGTCTAGTTTGACTCCCTGGGCACGGACCGGGTCACCGCCACGAGACTACAACCCTCCACTGATCCGGCTCCGGGTAGGCTCCCGCGTGCGCAGCGCAGCGCGACACAGGCCCAGGGGCGCGTCATATCTTTTTAGCGCACAAGTGTGGTCGATCAACGTTCTGTGAATGCCTAAAAAGATGGACGGCAAAAAAAGTCCAAAATGTCTCCATCTGCCTCATTATACTGTAGTTAGCGGTTCCATCAGCAGTTTGTCTGAATCGCATTTTTGTGGGATTTACACAAAAAGCCTGACGTAAATGCTAGGTGTAGAACACAAATATGTGATCCCGACCTTATATGGAAAGTGATCAAAAAATGTTATGTACCCCAAAGTGTTACCAGCAAAAACCCTAACTTATTACACAAAAAAACAGCCCCCACTCATGTCCATCATCTGTCACTGGAAATATAGGAGGTTCTCACATTACTGGTAGAACAAAGACTCTGGAAAAGTGACACAGCTAAAACCCAAATAAGATCCAGGGAAATGTGCATTCCCAAATCCAAATCCCCCCTCCTTCAGAGCCCCACTGTGCCTAAACCGTAGTAAGCGGCCACATGTTTGGCATTATTGTAGCGAGGAAAGCGCACTTAACAATTTACTAGGCGCAAGTCTCCAGAAGCATAAGCAGTGTACAATAAATGGGGGAGCTAAAATATATGGGGCACTGCACTATGGGGGGGCATGATGTACGGGCACTAAACTGGCATATTTGCAATTCTCCAGAAAAAAAGCCTGGTGTGGATATTACAAAATAGTCACTGCAGCCGTAAACAAATTCATTGAGAGGTACAATTTCTACAATAGAGTCACTTTTGGGGGTTTTCTACTGTTCTGGCACATTAGGGACTCCCCAAACTTCGCCCACCCACAAACAATTCAAGGCTCTAAAGGCCAAATAGCACTCCTTCCTTTTCAGCCCTGACGTGTGGCCAAATAGTAGTTTTTGACAACATATGGGGCATCAATGCGTTCAGGAGAAATTGTGCAATAAATTTTGAGGTCCAATTTCACCTATTATCCCATGTGTAAGTAAAAAATTAGCAAAAAATAAAAAACTAACTTTTTACCAGAAAATTGTTATATTTCCACTTCCCAATGGTATAAAATTATGTGAGACACCTGTGAGTTCAAAATACTTACTACACCCTTGGATGAAATACTAAAGCAGTGGACATTTCCAATATGGGGTCACCTTGGGGGTTTCTACTGTTTTGTCACCTTAGGGTCTCTGCTAATGGAGCCCACAATTTGTTTAAACACAATTTACGTTCTAAAAGCCAAGTAGCGCTCTTTCCCATTTGATCCCTGTCGTGTGCTCAAACGGTAGTGTATAACCACATATGGGGTATTTCCACATTCAGTAAAAATTGCACAACAAATTATGGGGTCCATTTTCTCCTATTACCCCTTTTGAAATTATAAATTTGGTGCTATCATATTTTAGTGGGAAAAAAATATTTTTTCTTTATACAACTAAATGTAATAAAGTTTTATGAATCACAAGTAGGTTAAAAATGCTCAGTACACCCTTAGATGAATTCCTTGAGGGGTCTAGTTACCAAAATGGGGTCACTTGTTGGAGATTTCTGCTGTTTTGGCATGTCAGAGGCTCTGAAAATGCAACATGGCATTCACAATCTATTGACAAATTTACTCTGTTCCAAAAATCAAATGGCGCTCTTTCTTTTCCAAGCCCTGCCATGTGCTCAAGCAGCAATTTTTGACCACATATGGGGTATCTTTGTGTTCGGAAGAAATTGCATAACAAATTATTGGGTCCATTTTTTCCTATTATTCATTGTGAAAATTTTGAATTTAAAACTTAATTTTAGCAGAAAAAGCTTCTGGTTCTGTTCAGCACCTATGGTTCAAAAAGCTTAACACACCCCTAGATGAATTCTTTTTAGGGTCTAGTTTCCAAAATGGGGTTACTTGTGGGAGTTTCTGCTGTTTTGGTACCTCCAGCCAAATATACATTCCAAATACCAAATGTTGCTGCTTCCCTTCCAAACCCTGCCGTGTGTCCAAACAGAACTTTTTAAGTACATGTGGGATATCGCCACGCTCAGAATAAAGTGGGTTAGAAACTTTGCAGTACACTTTTTTATGTTACCTCTTGCAAAAGTGAAAAATTTGGGACTAAAGCAACATTTTCATGAAAAAAAAAAGAAAATTTTCAATATGACTATCTAATATTATCAAATTCTATGTAGTACCTGTGAATTCAAAATGCTCACTAGACCCCTGGATAAAATACCTGGGCAGTGTAGTTTCCAAAATGGGGTCACTTGTCGGGGTTTTCTGCTGTTTGAATGCCTTAGGGGCAAAAGCGACACGGTGCCCACAATCTATTTCAACCAAAATGGTGCTCCTTCCCTTCCAAGCCCTGCCATTTGTCGAAACAGAGGTTTCTGACAACATGTGGGGTATTAGCTCACTCAGAAAAAAACAGGTAAAAATTATTTGTGTCCATTTTCTTGTGCTATTCCTTGTAAAAGTTAAAAAAATGGGGCTAAAGCAACATTTTAGAGTAAAAACTACAATTTTTTTTTCATTTGACCTTGTATTAATTCCTGTGTAGCTCCTGAAGCATTAAAACATTTCTTGACAGCAGTTTTAAAGTCTTTGACAGGTGTGTGTGGTTTTTAAAATGGTATCACATTTTGGGAGTTTCCAATATATAAGCCCCTCAAAGTCCATTGAAATCTGAATTGGTCCCTAAAAAAAGGTTTTGTAAATTTCTTGCAAAAATGAGAAATTGCTACAAAACTTTTATCCCTTCTAACATCCTAACAAAATAAAAAGTTTGAAAAACGATGCAGATGTAAAGTAGACTTATAGAAAAGGTTATTTATTAATTATTTTGTACAGCGTGACTAATTTGTTTAAGGATATAAAGATGAAGATTTTGACAATTGGAAATTTCTCTAAATTTTTGACAAATTTCCGATTTTTTCACAAATAAATGCAAATCAGATCGACCTAATTTTACTAATAGCATAGAGTAAAATGTGTCGCAAAAAACTGTCTTTGAATCCCTGGGAAACATTGAAGCGTTCAAGAGTTACCACATGAAGTGACACTGGTCAGATTTAAAAAATTTGGCATGGTCATTAATGTTAAAATCGGCTCAGTCACTGAGCAGTTAAGGTCATAAGCAACAACCTACACATTATTCATAAAGTGCAGAAAAATGTTTACCAAGCCTATTGATAAGAGGTCCAGTGTCCAGGGTCCAGAGTCAAATACTTCTGTATCTCATGTTAGTTTAGCATTTTCTCCATATATTGCATTTAACAGAATAGGTCTTGTTAGCCGTGTTTCTTAAGAGCCCGTTGTTACCCTGACTGTCACCCAGAAGCTACAGACTTTAATCTGCAGATGTACTGTACTATTTGAGATTGCCACTGGTACTAATAGGGTTAACTCCATTAGTATCTTGACATTAGGAAATTTCTGTTTATTTTCTGTAATATGCCTCTATACTAGAGTTGTCAGAATGCTTTCTCTCGGCTTTCTTTGCAGGAAGTCATAGATGGATGGAATTTTTATGACAATGCACTTACGTTGCCTCATTTTGTCATGCTTTGCTTACTCTGTGTTTATTAATTCAATATGTTTAAGTTCACTTAAAATATTCTCTTCCATAGAGAACGTGCTAAATACACAAAACTCTATGAAAGTGTCTTGGATTCTAACTAGATCAAAATTAGTACCGTTTTCTACCCTGTAATAATTCTTTCAAGCGTTACTTCAATATACAGCAGCACATATTTTCACGCTGTACTGGAGACATATATGAAGATTTCCTGCAATCTACTGTACAGGGTTTCAGTAGGTAAAGCACCAGATGTTTGTCCCTAGGCAAATTATTCTAAGATTTCTATAATTTTCTAGGCCTTAAACCAAATAGGAAGCAGACTGTTTTATGTAACCGCTGTCCCCTTAGGGTAAAGCATCAGAAGAATGGAAATTGGGCCAGTACTTACTGGTACAGGAATCACTGTACTATAATATTATAGGTAATTCCAAAAGCCAGAGATGTTTCAGCCATTTCTGTCTAAAGCTTTAAGTCACAACTGGCATAATATTAGAGAAGACAAGCAGAGAATATTTCTATTTATGGGTAAACTTTTTTCGCTATTTAATGTTTCACTTGCAAAGTGATTCCTATTAAAATATTTGCCCAGATTAAGGGACTTAAATTTTGGACAATTTACTGAAACGCTTTTCTGCTAAATTAAATGCTCAATATTTGTGATGGATCATTTTCAATTATTAAACAGTGTACTGTATAGGTTGCCACTGAATTTTTCCTTTAATATAAAGTTAAAAGGTAATATTAATGAAAGTATGGCATAAGATCTTTTATGTATACGTGTGAAGACGACAAATCATATCAATAACGTCTCAGACGGTTTTGTACATATACTTGCGCTTCCTAACCATATAGAAACCCTGGTAGTATGAAGTACGGTACTTATTTAATAAACCAGATGATGTGTGTGGAAATAGAGGAGCATGTGCAAAGAGAAGAAGACCACTGCCTTTCATGAAACTCTTTTTGTCCCATTTACGGATTCACAACAATAGGTGAATTGCAGAATGTCCATTTGCTTGTTCCTAGCAATTAGCGGTAATGTGTGGGGCAATCCAGTAGCAAATATACAATTTCCCTAAAGCACCAGCCCAGGAGAAATTAAGTATTATATAATTCTCAAGAATTTGACTTTCCATACAATGTACAGACAGTCTTAGGCTTCCGGAGTCACAAGTTCCTTGTAGCCACAGTGCATCCATGAAAACAAGGGATGTGCTGCAGAAAATTTGCATACTGTATGGGGACAAAATGATCATATAACAATTGTTTTGTCCCCAGTTTGTATCAGCCCTTTTGATCACCTATTGAGTTTTATATAGTCAACTGGCTGTCAGTTATATGAAGAAATCTGCCCATCTAAACGGACCTTAAAGGAAACATGTATCTGCAGGCTAATAGCGTTCTGAAGCTGCTGCTGGGAGGAAATTAACTTTATTCCTCCTGACAACCACGGGCTTTCCGTCGTAGGGGTGGACTGATGCGGCTTCAGTCATGGCTCATTACATAGTGAGCACTGAGCGTTGACTGAAGCCACCCTGAACCAACCCTATGACTGAAAGTATGAGGCTGGTGGAAGCAATAGAGTTCATGTAGTCCCGGTAGCGGGGCTCTCAATGTGGGTGTCAGGCAGTTGCAGAACGCTATTAACCTACAGATTAACCTCAAATCTGCAGGCTAATAGTGTTTTTTTACATGACAAGTCCACTTTACCTTAGAATCATAGCAGATTATTTGAAAATGGCTTAATATACCAGAAATCCACTATAAAATGCAACCTCTTACTTTGGTGTTGATTCATGCCACCAACCACACTCAGGAGAAATGCTGGTTGCCTTTAAAGGTTTATTTCTAAATAAACCGCTGAGATCCCCAGGGATCTTGAGATTGGAGCTCTGGAACCTCAAAAGTGAGTCACTGCAGCCCCATCCTGAATGGAGCAAAGGTGTGCATGCTTGGCTCCACTCCATGCATGTCTCTGGAACTGCTGGAATTAGTCGAATGCTGAAATCGGCAGTCCCATTGACCCCTAGACAAAGAATGGAGCAGAGACTGAGCCGTTACACCTCTGCTCCATTCAGAATGGGGCTGGAGAGTTCCATTGTTGGGGTTCAGATCCCCAATTGCAGGATTGCTGACAGACTGCTGGGATTGGGGCTCTAGAACTCCAGAACAGGGGGAAGGAACCCAAGTGATCAGAAAGCTATTTTATAAATTGCGGATAACTTGTTTTTTGGAGAATAACCCTTTATGGAAGAGCAATCTAAGGGTCCGTTCACACAGGCTAATGAACTGCTCATAAATAAGGGTCTATCAACAATATAGGCCATTGATATGAGCTTATATTTCTCATTTTACATGATGCAATAATCAGGTGGGGCAGTATGCACGAATGATTACACAAACGCATTAGATTGTCGTCCCTACACATCACCTGTTAACACAGATGAATGTACTAGCATGCAAGAATGATTTTTAAGTCAGAGTAAAAGATACGATCAATAATAATTAAGCTAATTATTGCTAATCGTTTGCTCACTGACCGTGTTTACATGTGATGATGATCAAAAGCGATCGCCTTTATATCAATTGTATGGGTGACTGTCACCCTCTGTAAATGGCCCTCAAACTAAATGATTCCTTCTTCATTGTTCAAATTTTTTGTAATTTACAGTAGGTGTAAAATTGGTGCAATGCACCATAAAGAATGTCTTACATAGGAGCTGATAAAAACAATCATGGTGGGGAAGCATGCTATAAATGAGAGTTAAAATTTGTCCTACGTTTCTCTACTTGTGTTATTACATTTTTTTTATTTGTACGTCCCATGGTTGCACTGCCACTTTAATATCTCTAAACAGACACTCCAGTGATGGAGTTGTATAATGTGGAGATTAGAGAAGGGCAAACCCGACCAGAACTGTTTGGCGTTTGTGCCGGACATTAATTGTTTGGGTTAGAACACCGAACACAGACTTTTTCTGGAAGTCCGTCGCAGTGTTCGGAGTCCGTGGTGAAAAGAGACAGAGTGAGTTCATAGTTCGGGCAACCTTTATTTTAAATGGGGTTCGGGTTCCGGTTGAAGTTCGGTTACTGTTTCGGTACCCAAACCGAACTTTGAAATAACGTTCGGGTCTGGTACCAGAACCTGAACTGCCACCGGTCCGCCCATCCCTAGTGGAGATGTATCGCTTCAGTGTGGCATCTGCAGATATAACTTCAATAAAATACAAACAATGCATTTGAGCAAGCTGTGAAAGCATTAAAACCATATTTTGTTTGTCAATTAGTAAATATATTTATACTTTATTTTATTACAGACAAGACTTGGCCAAATTTCCACTGTCATTTTAATGACGCACAAATAAATCAGCAAAATTGTTATAGCCTGTGATTATTTCACGTTATAACATGAGGAAATTTGCAAAACAAGACCTGCTTCAGGTATTCTATGTTTTATAGTATAACATAAAGCTGTCCTAATTTATTCATTCTCACCTTACATACTCTTCCAACCCGAGAGAATATTGTTTTTTCAGAGGCGCTGCCTTCTGGGGATGCTTCCCGAAAGAAAAAGTAAATCTTATCATCATCTGGATTATATGTGTCCGGTATGGAATAAGCACCAAAAAACTTTGCACCTATAATTTGAAGACATAGAAATCAGATTATACTGGAAGTTGTGTTTTGCTTTGCTTCTTTTGTACAGAAATAGATTTATTTGCTCTTAAATAACATCACTACCTTTCCTTTTATCGTGTCTACTACTATTCATTTTATTCAATTGGATCTAGTTTATTAATCCCATCCAGTCGCAACTAGCTTTGGCGTTCCCAAGCATGCCAGATTTTTCAAATATGACATGTCACTTTATGTGGTAGTAACTCTGGAATTCTTCTTTGCATCCTATTGATTCTGGAAAAGTTTTTACATGACACATGGTACTTTATGTTTAAAATATATATACTCGGCACTTAAAAAAGAAAATAATTTTTCGAGAATTTTGTGTATATTTATTATTTGTAAGGCAATCCCAAAATAAATGTGTGACGTAAGGCAATCCAAAAATAAATGTGGTGTACATAGGTCACTGAAATTACCTAAAACTGAAGGCAGGTATACATTAGAGGCAGATATGCAAAAAACAGATATGCGTTAGAAATAGTCCCTTGACCAGCAGTTTGGGTCTATAAGCTGGCAATACTACCCAGTGTAACGCCTGCTGAAAGTCATTCATGAACGGTATTGTTGGTACATCCTCCCCATATTAGGTAATTTCAGAGACCTATGTACACCACATTGGTTAGTCTGTTTATATGAATATATTTTTCAATTACAGACACAGATATACTGTATGTGTATTTTATGCACTAGTTTGTTGTTTAGTGGTACAACCAGTCTAGTATGAGAGTTTAGAGGTATTTGGTACTTTTAACAGCTACTTTGTTTGTGGCTAAAAATTAACAGCTGTTCTCTCCCGTTTCAGCTGGTTTTGTACTAGAAATGGTAATACTAGTGGGACAAACCTTAAGGGAATCACTGCAACATATATCAGTATTTCACTTTTTATTAAATAGTTTTTTTTGGTTGCGGACCCCTTGAGTTTGGCCCTATAGATGTATACCACCATAGCATTTTAGAACAGTGGTTTATCTGTTTATATTCTGAGAGATATAACTGTTTTATTTTTCCAAGGACAGAGGTAAGTGAGGTTTTTTTTTTATCTTTGAGATGAGTTGACGTTTTCAGTGATACCATATATTTTTCCATATGACTTTATGACCATGTTTTATTCCACAGTTTGATGGCATGATGAAAAAAATGGGATTGTTGTCGATTTTTTAATTCTTATTATGTTATCACTGTAAGAGTTAAATACTGTGACAGTTTTATAGTTTAGTTTGTCCCAGATGCAACAATATCAAATATGTGTATTTTGGGGGGTTTATTTTTGTTTTTACATGAAAAACATTTTTCAGATTTTTTATTATTCTTTATTTTGTGGGATTATTTTAACACAATATGTTTCTACTTTTTTTTCTTATTCCCACTAAGGGACTTGAACACTGAATATCTGATTCCTGATCTAATATACTACAATACTCATGTATTACATAAACATTAGACCTGTCACTTTTATTCATATAGGAGCCCGGCAAGGCCAAAAAAGCTCCCATACCTGGCAGATCCAGAGGTAATTGTTTCACCATCGTAACCCAGCAAATGCTGCCCAGGTTTGCCAATAAGGTTAAAGAGAGTGCTCCCTCTCACAACTATCTACAACTATCTAGAAGCAGCAGTTACTATTGACTGTGACATTTATTGTGATAAACAGCCAGAAGTAGTCCTGGCATTGACTGTGGTAGTTGCAGTAGGATCATAGCTGTCAATTTTGTCAAGCTCATGTGGTCATCGCATAGTTCCTTTGCTCACACATACTGGTATGTCCATTTATGAGAACACCTTCCCAAACAGGAAGTACCAATACTAGAGATGACACAGATTTTCACAGGAAATTTGATTCCCGGAGAAGTTATTCTACATAAATATAATATTACTTGTGCTCTAGGTTCTCTCCAGAACCCAGTGAATACTAAACTTAAGATGTAAGATGTAAAAAATAAAATAAATCCATATATTCACCTTAATGCTTACCATCTGCAGACTACTGGCGCTCGCACTGTAATCCCACATGCAAAATGATTCTGCTTATGGACGTGCAAGGTCGCTACTCACACTGTGATGTCATGATTAGGGATGAGCAGACCCATGGATGTTCGGGTTTGTCGGGTTCAAAGTTCGGTTTGGATACCAGAACTCTACCCAAACTTGAACCCAAACCTGAACCCAACAGAAGTCAATGGGACCTAAACTTTGGTGCTATAAAATGGACATAGTGAGGGCTAAGGGGCTGCAAAAGTCTCTCTCTCTAACTCTTTCATGAACACCAAACACTAAAACGGCCTTCCGGGGAAAGTCTGTGTTCGGAGTTCAGCACCGGACACTAGGTGTCCGGTACGAACCCCGAACTTTACAGTTCGGTTTCCCTCATCTCTAGTCATGACATCATGACCTTTTGCAGCGGTGACCTGAAGATCCAGCGAGGACAGGATAGGTGATGTGGAGGGGCCGAAGAGATGAGTGGTATTGTGAGTATAAAGATTTTTTCACATTTTATTGGCCTTTTACAGTTCATAAAAATAATAACCAGCAACCACCACTTTGCTGAATCTGTGCGAAGGTGAACTATACATTTTGGTGAAGGTGGATTTTTGTAAAATTCAAAGAGAATTCAATTCCACTATAATTTATTCGCTCATCTTTAACCAGTATGTCCAATTTTGGAAAGGGGATTAAATTGTCATCCATGTGATATAATTATTTTAAGAACAAAACTATAGCATTTTAGACACATACGAGTGTCAATTTCATAGGATGGCAAATAATATTTAAGAATATATTTGGTATATTGGAGAAAACCTGAAGGAAACCCATAAGGGTATAACATATCAGCTCCATTCAGATGTACTTGGTCAGATTCGAAGCCAGGACTCCATCACTGCAAGTCAACTTTGCAAACCACTGTGCTACCATGCTGCACGGACACAGATAAAATGGGTGGTCTCGTGAAAGTCCTTGATGGGATATCACTAGAATACTTTAATTTAGTAAGTGGCTGAGGTCATAGCTGTTGTACCAGAGAATTAAGAAATAACTGCAACATGCTATCAAATTCTGTCTTGCATCAATCCCATTAATGCCGAAGCTATAGTAGAAGGGTAATTTAAGGTTGTTCAATCAGTGCGTTTGGGACTTATGTATATGTAATGAACCTGCTATATTAGCAGTGATGTGGATGATCATACTATCACAAAGAGCAAGAATAGCTTATTGTCCTAAAGTTAGCTTATAGTCCTATATTGTCCTATTGTCCTAGTATTTCCATATAAATGGCAGTATTTTTTCTTGGCCCTATTCTGTACAATGTTCAATACTGAAGGTACTCTAAAAAAGGGATAAATGGAGAATTTTTAACAACTTTGTTATTTTTTTTACTTTTAACTCACTTAAAAACAGTTATAAAAAAAGTTACTGCTTTTTCAATTGCCTTATCTTTGTGAACGTTTATTAATATTGTGCTGTTTCTAAAAAAGAAAATGTTACCATTAAGCCAGTAATGATCAGAGTTATCTGTTCTGATGAAATGATGTTCATTGGGTGGTCCAAGCGAACGAGTAAATGTTGTTTCTTTTCCAAGGAAATCTGAAGCCGTCCCAGCAAAAAGATACTTATCTGAAAACAATAACAGCAATACATTAAATAATGCATATTATTAATATTGCTCATAACTTAATCCTATAAAATCTGTATATTAAACAAACACAGAGTTGCAGAAACTTTTCCCCTAGAATAAATGAGTTGAAGAAACACGCCTGGAAAAACAAATACCCTATGTTCAATCAGCATAGTACTGTGTCTGAAGTCTGAATGCTCCTTGAAAGAGGGTCTCCATTTTTCACATTTTTTTCTGGCTAAATGTAATACAATAGGTATACCACAAAAAAGTGTCTTAATGCCGTGCTTCCATGGATCAGATGTAATCTGTGATTAAGCCTGGCAATAAGTATATGTGCACACAATATTTTTTTCAAATGGGCAAACCCAACGAGATTTTCAATAGGAAGATGCTTCAGGAAACAATGGTATTATCTGGCATTTTGTAATCCTGATTTTGTGAGTAATTTCCCAACTAATTTTGGTTGTCTTCTTTACTGGAGTTTTCCGTACAGTATTTTAAAACTCTATTCAACTATGAAGAAACGACTAGCGTTTTTTGAAGCAAAATCACTGGCAAAACGCTCAAAAAGATGCTGGGGGGGTCTTTCTTTTCTGCATATTTTGAGCCTTCCCATTGACTTGTATGGTAAAATATAGAGCGACAGACAGTCAAAAGATTGAATATATGAGCAGCAAACCATTTTACCTAGAAATGCATACATATACTCATTGCTTTGAGCATTTAGTTTGAGCTTTTTTTGGGTGGGTTTCACGGCAGACCGTCCTGAAAAAAAAGCTGTGTGCACATATCCGAAGGGTGCATTTACATTTACCGATTTTTTGCTGTTAAATGGGTGCTGATCGGTAAACGTGGATGTGTAAGAGCCTGTTTGCATGGGCAGACCACACTTTAGATGTGCACTGAACAATCAGCAGTAGATGGTTCTGGGTTTATAGACGGCTATTGTTCTCAGCAGAGCAGGTCCTCTTTACACTGGATGATTTGCTGCCGAGAACGATGACCTTTTGGGCAATCACAAAAATCATTTCACCTGGCAAAAAAGCATTTTACTTGTTTGTCAGCTATTCGTGAGCCATTTTAGACTGTTCGATTATCGTGAAGCAAGTGTTCCTAGGAACACTCATTTCACGATAATCATGCATGTAAATACACTGAAAGTATTTGATTTACATGCAGAGTTACCAAATGGGTAATAAGACATCTGTGTGATGAAAGCAGGACAGGTACTCCAAGGTGAGAGACATTTTTTTTGTTACTTTTCTCCACTATATGGCCAAGACTGAGGACTGCCCTTTATTAATGTAGAATTTTCTAATAACATATATGAAAATAAGTTGAATTTCTTGTGGCTTGGTGCACAGAACTGCAATATTATATAACCACAGATAGGGGAAATTATTATAGCTATTTTCATTGTCTATATTACTAAATACTTTTGCGTCATTAAACTGTAATTTAAAACAAATTGCCTTTGTTCATGTTAATGCCATAGGCAAACACACATTTCCTTCCTAAGAAAACTTCCCCCTCGTTTTTTTTTCCTTAATGTTATATCCTTTAGACAACATCAGTTGGCTTTAAGGTATCAATTGTCAACCTATGAAAAGTGAACATCACAATGAATAATTGATGATGTTTTCATTAGCCACATTACAGAGCGAGGATAGCCCCAGATTTGTCACTGACAAGCCTTTGTTGACATGATGATACATATGTATCTGTTCAGGGAAGTTCCTTGTGCAGACAGTGGTGTCTGCGAATTCTTTCATCTCCCTCTGTCAGATACGCGTATAGTATAACATAAGTGGTTTAATATTTCACACATGTACGGTGAATTGAAATAAATGGAGATTACAAGCTTTTCACTGTATGCTGAGATCCATCACAAATACGGGATGTCTGTATCTTTCATCAATATTCAATAAAACATTTTTACGCATGCTAAGAGATAAAGGCTTCTTTCAGGACAATAGTTTTCTTTATGAATTAGACCTCCACATAATTATCTCCATAATTCCTAAGCATGTATTTTTTCAGGAAAACTCAATTCCAGCTTGGTAAAAATCTGCATATTTATGTATAATTTTATATACATATTTATATATATATATATATATATATATATTTATATATATATATATACATATATATATATATATATATATATATATATGCACACACACATATAGTATGTACGGAAAGTATTCAGACACCTTTAAATTTTGCACTCTTTGTTTCATTGCAGCCATTTGGTAAATTGTAAAAAGTTCATTTTTTTTCTCATTAAAGTACACTCTGCACCCCATCTTGACATGCACAGATGTAGATATCGGCTCAATGACGAGATGAGGTCTCAATCTGCGCTTGCACCGCCACTGGGACCATTTTACTGAAGACTGCCGGGAGATGAATTTGTGCAATCGCCGCCACTTGCGCCATTTTCCTGAAGACTGCCAGGAGATCAATGTGTGCTAGGGCCGCCCGCAGCTGGGATGGTGCCAGCACTAAGTTTAAACCAGAAGGATGATAAAGACAACATGAGCAGTGGAGAGGCTGTGGCAGAGCCGAAGATCCTACCCACCGTCCCGCCCTCATGCAGGAAGCTATGATTATAAGAAAACTTCAAACCCTGATTACACAAAATCCACAAAACAGATTTCTTCACCACAGATAGCGCTTTACTCAGTATCACAGCATTAATATGACCATGAGTGTATTTTACTTAGCAAAATCCTGCTGACTAGATCCCTTTAAGACTTAAAACATTTTTTTTACAGCAGCGCTTAGTCTCATACTTACTAGCTGCCGTCTTCATCTTTTATCAGTGCTACTCCAGTCAGTCTTCTGCAGCTTGTGACCTGCCGGATCGCTCCAGTGTTTGCTTGGCGATCCGGAATTCACAATTCAATGTAAGTCTACAAGAGCCAGAACGAGACAATAATGAGGTTCCCATAGACTTACACTGAGAGCTTGTGACTGTTACCTCTGACTTCTGGTCAGTCAGAAGTTGCGGTCACAAAATGGTGCCACGAGACTTGAGTGGCAATGGAAATGGCTGAAGACGGCAGCTGGTAAGTATAATACTAGGCTCAGAGAACATAGATTAGTAGCATCACTCCATCACTGGAGTAACAAAAAAATGCTGGAGTGGTGCTTTAATAATGTTTTCAGCCATTAATGCTATAATTGTTCTACAAATCTGTCTTTCTTATATCTATCCAACATAGATGCTTGTATTTATTGATTGTCTAATTAAAAAAAAAGGGAGCAGTACTCTTCTTGGAGACTGGGTTCAAATCTCATTACCGACACAGCATTTTTCCAAAAAATTGCAGCACTCCAAATTGCATTGTAAAAAAAATGGAGCACTTTATTTACACATATCAAATGCAACATATTTGTAGCATATTTGCTCCATCGTGGAGCTTGAATCTTGGGAAGGCTCTATCTGGTAGAATAAAGATTAATGTTTAATATGGATAATAAAGTACCTCATTTTTTTTTAACTTGTAACTTGGTGTGTTGTTATTTTTGTATCTATTTATCTCATACTCTATATGGGCAAAAGTATTGTAACACAACTCTTAATCAGTGCCATGTAGTCTGACTTTGTAAACATTTGTGCATGATTGGGTCATTCTATAGCGCTGGAGGCCATCATACTGTGAGGCGGAAGGGTGTCTTCATACTTGTATGGGGGGCTATGGAGGCCATCATACTGTGTGGGGGCTGTGTTAGTGTTAGGCCATTATAGAATGAGTGGAACAACTGTGTGGACATCACACAGTTTTTGGGAGCTTTGGAGGTATACCATGTGTAGAGGGCAGTGGTTGTAACATACTGAGTGGGTGTGTGGGGGCATCATACTGTGGGCTCATCATACTGTTGATTGGGGTACATCTATACTTATATATACTAAAGGCTGACTAACAGGAGCAGTATGATTTGTTGCTTTTTAATTAACTATATAAAAAGTAAATTATATGGTTTTGTTTAGCTGCTAAATGTAAGAATACAAGTTACAATAAGGCTATGTGCCCACGATGCAGAAATGAAGCAGAAATTTTCCTGAGCATTTCTGCATCTCCTTGGCAGAAAAACGCATTTGCATTTTACATGCGTTTTTGACGCGATTAGGATGCGTTTTTGATGCGTTTTTCATGCTCATTTTACATGTGTTTTTGATGTGATTAGGATGCGTTTTTGATGCGTTTTTCATGAGCATTTTACATGTGTTTTTGACGTGATTGGGATGCGTTTTTGACGCGTTTTTCATGCGCATTTTACATGCGTTTTTGTAAGCGTTTTTGAACACAAATAAAGATAGGTGAAAAAAAAGGAACTTCTGATGTAATTTCCTAGTCCAACCCCTCTTCACCATTTTGCTTTTTGCAAGATACAGAATGCCACATGAACAGCAGCCTCTGCCTCTCAGCACACCATACATGAACCTTTTGCCAATGACTGCGGTAATCTCCTGCATCACCACTGCGAGCAGGTAAGATAAAAGATGTTTTTTTATGCTTGTTACTTTTATGTAGTGTGTACTAACCAATTATTCTTCCATAGGAGCGGTGTAGGAGTAGAAGAAGACCGAAAAAGCTGTGGTTGCACCCTATCGTGCAGGATCGGTCGGACAAGGGGCACTTCAATGTGCTGTACCAGGATTTAAGCAGGTAAGTTATTATCATATGTGAAATAATGCCGCGAAAAAGCTTAAAAAACGCATTGTGGGCACGCAGCCTAATGCTGCTCAATATAAAGTTTTAAATGTTTTCTAAAATAATAATAATCAGAATTAAATTTGGCCTGTAATTTTGGCCCTATTTTAAAGGTATAGTGTCTTACGTAATACCTTGGGAAAATTAATTGCCTACCTTTTACATAGTCCATATAGAGGAGCTATATATGCCATTAGTGTCAAATACCAGACAAGCTTATTTGGCTGGTTTGTATGTATGTGATATGTAACATGTCTGATTAATGATATTTTTCTATAATAGTTACGATACGATTATTCTAAAGATAGGTTCATCTATCACTTCGAGGAATTGTAACAATGTACATTCCAATAATGCTCTACAAGTTACTTCAAGTAGATTATTTTTATTTATGATCTGATGGACTACACAACATGAGGTCAAACACATGAATGAAAGTGCAGCATGACTTTAGCCATTTCTGAAATGTATTGTCCCAAGCATTGATATACATAGTCAGTCTGGTGCACAATTAGGCTCTGACAGACCTTTCCTATAATCAAATGTGTCTATATGTCTAGCTTTAATCTAATCATTGTATATTTTTAGGAAACCTTAATGCTGATTACTCAAATCCGAAAAAACAGAAGCGAGCAAACTTCAGCGACAAAAGAGTCTTTCAGCAAGTATTGGATGTGGAGGTCAAACAGATACTGAATGTCACCAGATGTTAGACCACACAGGTCTGCTGCTGTCATCTCACCAGACGTTTCACCAGGTAAGTGAGAAATATACACACAACTTTACTACAAGTTTAACTTTCATCATGTAAACAGCAGATTAAGAGAAAACAAATGTTTTATTCTATCTATCTATCTATCTATCTATCTATCTATCTATCTATCTATCTATCCATATCTTTCTATCCATCTATTTATCTATCTATTATCTATCTCTCCCATATCTATCTATCTATCTATCTATCTATCTATCTCTCTATCCATATCTATCTATCTATCTATCTCTCTATCCATATTTATCTATCCATCTATTTATCTATCTATTTATCTATCTATTATCTATCTCTCCCATATCTATCTATCTATCTATCATCTATCTGTCCATCTATTAATCTATCTATTATCTATCTCTCCTATATCTATCTATCTATCATCTATCCATTTATTATCTATCTATCGCTCCCATATTTATCTATCTATTATCTATCTATCTATCTCTCCTATATCTATCTATTATCTATCTGTATATGACGCGCCCCTGGGCCTGTGTCGCACTGCGGTGCGCACGCGGGAACTTACCCGGAGCCGGATCCGTGGAGGGTTGTAGTCTCGTGGCGGTGACCCGGTCCGTGCCCAGGGAGTCAAACTGGACGGCAGTCTATTAGTAGTAAATAGTTGATGACTACGCCACCCGTTGAGTGCAGCCAGGGAGCTGCTGCTGCGGGGCAGACCGCTGAGGCCGATGGTAGGATTATGCAGCGTGATAGTATAACCCCCAACGGGAGGGGTATGGCCTCAGGGCAGCCGACGTGGATGATGGGGGTAGCAGGAACCACTCAGAGACGGTACGGTGTAGTTCAGGGTCTTTACTGGTAACAACGATAGACCCTCCCGGAGTACTTGCTAGCGAACGGGCCTGGTCAGTCCTTGAGCAGATGGGATCTCCCCTGGCCAGGCGTAGTTGTAGGCCTCCCAAACTGACTGTACTCTTCTGGCTACCTTGCTAAAAGCTGATGTAAGTAGCCCACGTCCCTGAGTGTACCGTGTGGTGCTCACCCGTATGGCCGGTGACTCGGGGCCTTCTAATGGCTTCCGCTCCACGATGGCGGTGCTGGTCCCACGCGTGTGACCGTGCCTTCGGGCTTCTGGGCCAGAGGACCTGAAATCCCCTGCCTGACGGATTCTGCTGCTGGGTAGGAGTTAGTCCCCACAGCCTCGGACTCCGGGTCCGGAAAGAAGTCTTCTTAGTCAGGGCGAGCTCTGCAGTTGCCAGCCCCTGACTCCTTGTGACTCTGCTGTTTCCTATGCTGCTTCTTCTTGTCTCTACTCCCCTTGTCTGACTCACCCTGCCTCAGCCCCGGGTTTATACAGGGGAAGTTCTTCCCCTCCCAAGACTGGGCAGGAGGTGTGGCATGCACAGGATCCCTGACCAAAGGACCTCCCACCTGCTCTCAGACATAACATTACATTACTGTGGAAAACCAGACCCCTGGGGTGCCACATTCCCCCCTAGTGAAATTTAGTACTCCGGGACTAAACACATTTAGAAAAACATAACAAGGCAAAAACATTAATAATACAATAAGAAAACATATAAAGATGGTTACGGCAAGGTGTCCATTTCACCAACACAGGGAGACGTAACCAGGTAGGGGTCTGTCCTACCCCGAGTCCTTAACAGTCTCTAGTCCATCCTGGGTTACGCTCCAACTATGTACAAGGATTCCCGGTAAATCCACCAAGGATCCCTAAAAATAACTAGAAACACAAAATTATACACAAGCAACAAGACACAGAAAAACATAAATAAAACAATTTATACACTTCAAATTCTCCAGCGTGCGGGTAACTGGCCTCTAGTGGCCCGAGTGGACCTACGGAGCTGACTGTCTGGCCCTGAACTACAGGGTGTAGGAACTGTCAAGGGTAAACTGGGCAGCTGTCTACCGGCTCTTTGTCTCACTAGGGGTACGGCAGGCTCACTATAAGCAGAGGGTTGATTCTCCTGTTCTGCTTGTGTGGAGTCTTCTGCCTCCTGGACCGGCTGTTCTTCCAGCTCTACCCGTTGCTCCGTAGGTTCTTGGGATGATGGTTGGAGGAAGGTGAGTACGGGTACCACAACTGCACCATTGACTTGAGTCCAAGACTGAGGGAAGTCCCCGAGCACGGTACTAACCATATCTTCCCTTTCTTCCACGGGTCGATGGTCTTCTTGTTCCTCTTCAGGGTTCCTCAGTTGTTCGGGACACTTCTTCAGGTGGTCCCGGGATACAATGGCTGTGGTTTCCCCTCCGTCTTTACTGATGGTACAGACCTTCGGGTTCTCGTGGCTTGAGGGCAGTACGGTGTACGGGTCCTTCTCCCACTGGTCGTCCAACTTGTGGAGCCGTCTCTTCCTCTTCAAGACCTGCTCTCCGGGTACCAGGGGAACAGCGGGAGCATACTGGTTGTAAGTTTTCTCTTGTCTTTCCCTAGCCTGACAGAGACTTCGCTCCACGCTCTCCTGTACTCTCCGGTACTGCTGCTGCCTCTCTGTGTCCCAGTCTGTTTCTGGTGAAGTGTCCTCAGGTGTCAGGACTCCCATTTCCAGGTCAACAGGTAACTTACCAGGTCTTGCCCTCATTAGGTAAGCCGGGGTACAGTTGGTGGAACCTACCGGGATGTGGTTGTATAGGTCCACCAGGTCGGGCAACTTTTCAGGCCACAGACTGCGTTCTTCCAGGGGCAACGTTTTTAGAAGATCCATTACCACCTGGTTCATTTTTTCACAAAGTCCATTAGTCTGCGGATGGTAGGGTGTCGTCCTTATCTTCCGGCAGCCATACAGATTGCAGAATTCCTGAAAGACCTCCGCTTCAAAGGCAGGTCCTGGTCCGTCAGCACTTGGTCCGGGTACCCGTGTGGACGGCAGAAGTGCTGCTGGAAGGCTCTAGCTGCTGTTTGAGCCGTTAAGTCCTTGACGGGGACGACAACCAAGAACCGGGAGTAATGATCCACGATGGTTAACGCGTAGACGTAGCCACTTCTGCTTGGGGTCAGTTTTACATGATCCAAGGCTACCAGTTCCAACGGTTGCCGGGTGACGATGGACTGCAGGGGAGTCTTCTGGCTGGCTCGGTCCTTCCTTCTCAGGTTGCACGGGCCACAATCTCTGCACCACTTCTCGATGGTTCCCCTCTTGCCTACCCAGTGGAACCGCTCACGCAGCAGGAACTCCAACTTTTTCCACCCAAAGTGTCCAGCTCCGTCGTGGTATGCCTCCATCACCATGGCTGCGTCTCTTCGTGGCACCACTACTTGCCAGAGTAATTCATGCGTCCGGGAGTTAACCATTCTGCGGCACAACTTCCCTTTGTAAAGGAACAGTCGACTCTTCTCTGCCCATAGTTGTTTGGCTTCCTCCGGAGCGTCTGGTTCAAGGCGAGCCTCCGGCCGAGTCAGCATCTCCTTCACCAGTCGGACGGCAGGGTCGCTGTCTTGCGTTTCCGCCCAGTTGTAGTGGGGTAAGGGGTTCAACGTAGCAGCCTGCTTACTCCTTACCCGGTGGGAATACTGAATAGTCCCATGACGGTGGAACGCAGGGAGTTCAACTTCTTCCAGTCCCTCCGGATCTTCTCCTCCGTCCGGCAGGTTGGGCATCCTGGACAGGGCGTCCGCATTGGTATTGGAGCGTCCTGCCCGGTATTTAATTGTGAACTCGTAGTTGGACAGACGGGCCATCCACCTCTGCTCCAGGGCACCGAGTCTTGCCGTGTCCAGGTGTGTCAGCGGGTTGTTATCCGTGTACACGGTGAACCGGGAAGAAGCGAGGTAATGCTTAAAGCGCTCAGTGATTGCCCATACTACGGCCAGGAACTCTAACTTAAATGAGCTGTAATTCTCGGGGTTCCTTTCGGTGGGTCGCAGTTTTCGGCTGGCGTAGGCGATTACTCGTTCCTTCCCCTGCTGGATCTGGGACAGTACGGCTCCTAGCCCGATGTTACTGGCGTCGGTGTAGAGGATAAAGGGCTGGCTATAATCCGGGTACGCCAGGATTTCGTCCCCCGTGAGGGCCATCTTCAGCTGGCGGAAGGACTCTTCTTCCAGCTCTTCCCATTTGAAGGGCGGCTTCTGGTTCTTGGCCTTCCGGGACTGGCCTATCAGGAGGTCCTGCATAGGTGCTGCCTTTTTGGTGAAACCGGGAATAAACCTTCGGTAGTAGCCTACCAACCCGAGGAACTGCCGCACTTCTTTTACGCTGGAGGGGCTTGGCCATTCCTTAATTGCGTTGATTTTATCAGGGTCGGGAGCCACTCCGTCAGCGCTCACTACGTGTCCCAGGTACTGCACCTTTGGTTTCAGGAGGTGACACTTGGAGGGTTTCACCTTTAGGCCGTAACTCGCCAGAGCCTCGAACACTTCCGCCAGGTGTTTCAGGTGGTCCTCATACGTCTTGGAATATACGATGACATCGTCCAGGTACAACAGGACCGTCTCGAAGTTTCTGTGGCCCAGACAACACTCCATTAGGCGTTGGAAGGTTCCTGGTGCGTTGCAGAGTCCGAACGGCATGCAGGTGAACTCGCTAAGTCCCATCGGGGTGGTGAATGCGGTCTTCTCCCGGTCTGCCTCTGCTACAGGAACCTGCCAGTACCCGCTAGTGAGATCCAAGGTAGAGAAGAAGTTAGCAGATCTTAACGCAGCCAATGACTCCTCTATCCTTGGTAAGGGGTACGCATCCTTGTGTGTGATACGGTTGATTTTCCGGTAATCTACACACATCCTCATGGTGTTGTCTTTCTTTTTGACTAAAACTAATGGGGCTGCCCAGGGGCTACAACTATCCCGGATTACCCCAGCCTCCTTCATGTCTCTAAGCATCCCCTTGGCGTGTTGGTAATGTGCAGGGGGTACGGGTCGATACCTCTCTTTTATGGGAGGATGATCTCCCGTGGGGATGCGATGTTCTACCCCCTTGACTCGCCCGAAGTCTAACGGGTGTTTACTAAACACTCTCTCATACTCTTGAACCACCCGATAGACTCCTTGTTTCTGATGTGAGGGAGTGGAGTCAGTACCCAGATGTAGTTGCTGACACCAGTCCTCCATGTCTTTCTTAGAGCCGTTACCTTCCTCCGGGTGAGATGGAGGCAAGGGTTCCACAGATTGTATAGAATTTTGAATAGTGATATATAATTTGGCTAGCGTGGCATACCGGGGCAGGTACACTTCCCTCTCCCCGATATTTATTATGCGAACGGGCACCCTCCCATGGCGTACATTGACGACCCCCCGTGCTGTCAAAATGGTGGGCCTACTGTCTGAGTAAACTGGTTCTACCATTGCCTGGTAATCTCTACCTCTCAGACCAATAGCTGCCCGGCACCAAATCATCATTTCACTTTTTGGGGGCATGGCAATAGGAAAAGGGTCACACATTCTTACGCTACCAATCTCACCGCCGGAGAGTTCCACTTGTTGCCGTTGCATCAGTGCCCGGATCTCTTTCTGGAGCACCCGCTGCTCGCCGGAGCTGGCATTCTTGGCAACCTGCTGTAAAAGGAAAATCACCTCTGCAAGACAATTTTCAATTACATTAGTTCCTAGAGTTATTTTTGGGTGACTCTCATGTTTATCAATATCTACAATGATCAGTCCCTGTGCGACCAGTTCGACTCTACCAATTTTGATGGTCACCTCTTTAAATCCGATCTGTGGCACGGGCTGACCATTGCTGGCGATGATACTCAAGTCGTCGTCGGGGTAGCGGGTAATATCCGAGTCATTCCAGTACTGCTTGAAGAGCACGTACGGGATGGTGGTGACCTGTGACCCGGTGTCCAGTAGGGCACTCATGGGAATGCCATCCAGTACCACAGGCAAGACGACGTCCTCCCACATATCTGTCGCGCCAGTTCGATGGGCCTGGTGATCTTTTTCCTGGGGGTTGGCCCTCTACCCCAGGTTGTGCCCGTTTAAAGAACAGTACCTTGCCATATGTCCGGGTTGATTGCAGCGGCGGCAGATGGGTCGTCCGTCCTCACTGTATCGGTCACTGGGTCTTCCTCTGGCCGGTGGGGTCCTCCTTGGTCGACGCCACGGGATGTCCTCCGGTCCGGATGCCAGCTGGATCTTCCCTGGGGTGGAAACCTGTAAAGACTGCACAGTTCGGGTTAGCGCAGCAACGCTCTTAGCTAGCTCTTGGACCTGATGGTGTAGGTCTGGAGCCGGGTCATTGTCCAGAGCCTGCGCATCAGCTCCCACAGGCCCTGCTGACAAGGGCGCCGCCTCCTGGTAGTAAGTGGTAGTGGGGCGTCTGTGGGTCACAACGCCACCTGGTGCCGGTTCTCGGAGCACCCGGATGGCTCTGTCCTTGAACTGTGCAAAGTCCAGATGGGGATCCTGTAAGGCCATTGCCCGCAACTGGGTTCGGTGGGCATTGCAATATAAACCCTCTATAAATTGTTCAGTCAACAGCCTGTCCTCGTTTCCCACCCCATCAGGGTCGGTCTGCTTAATGGCCCTCAGGGCCTCTTGTAGGTTTAGTGCATAGTCCCTTATACTCTCATGCGCTCGCTGCTTGCACCCGTAGAATCTAAGCTTAATCTCGGCTGAGGTGCGGGTATCAAAGGTGTCCTTCAGCCGGGTTAGTATCCCTGCGACAGTCTTCCTCCCAGGTGGCCAGGATTTTACTTCCCTTTTGGCTGCCCCGGTTAGTTGGGCCACCAGGATGCTCACTTTTTGCTCTTCTGTGAGGGGGTACACCTGGAAGAGGCTATCCAGCTTTTCTCTAAAGTCATGCAGGGTATGTGACTCCCCTGAGTACTGGGGTAGCCAAGCTGCTCCCGGGATATAGGGCATGGTGAAGGGCATAACTGCAGCAGCGTTGGCGCTGGCGGGGGTTGAGGCAGTGAAGCTCTCCTCCGTATCCGACATCTTCCTCCCCCCTAGTGGACCGTGGCCTACCTTGCGATGATCCTGTTCCGTAGGCCGCGGCTCCGCAGTGGATCGTCAGGGTTGAGGACCTTCCGTCGCGCTCCGGTGACGTCGGCGTCTGCTGGGCTCCTTCCAGGACCTTACGCAACGTCCGGACGTGAGGCGGGGCTTCAGTTCTCGCGCGCTTTCGGAGTCCACGCCCCTCTTCTTCCCGCGCGGCGTCCTCAAGATGGCGTCCAATGGCGGGAAAACTCCACGGATGGCGGGAAGAAGGTCGAAGATGGCGCCGGATGGCGGGAAAACTTCGCGGATGGCGGGAAGAAGGTAGAAGATGGCGCCGGATGGCGGGAAACCTCCACGGATAGCGGGAATCTTCACCACTGGTAAGTTTGAACAGTCTTTGCTTTTCAGGCACGCAGTACCCGGTGGTTGCGGGCACGAAATCCTGCCGACTACGCCAATGTTGACGCGCCCCTGGGCCTGTGTCGCACTGCGGTGCGCACGCGGGAACTTACCCGGAGCCGGATCCGTGGAGGGTTGTAGTCTCGTGGCGGTGACCCGGTCCGTGCCCAGGGAGTCAAACTGGACGGCAGTCTATTAGTAGTAAATAGTTGATGACTACGCCACCCGTTGAGTGCAGCCAGGGAGCTGCTGCTGCGGGGCAGACCGCTGAGGCCGATGGTAGGATTATGCAGCGTGATAGTATAACCCCCAACGGGAGGGTTATGGCCTCAGGGCAGCCGACGTGGATGATGGGGGTAGCAGGAACCACTCAGAGACGGTACGGTGTAGTTCAGGGTCTTTACTGGTAACAACGATAGACCCTCCCGGAGTACTTGCTAGCGAACGGGCCTGGTCAGTCCTTGAGCAGATGGGATCTCCCCTGGCCAGGCGTAGTTGTAGGCCTCCCAAACTGACTGTACTCTTCTGGCTACCTTGCTAGAAGCTGATGTAAGTAGCCCACGTCCCTGAGTGTACCGTGTGGTGCTCACCCGTATGGCCGGTGACTCGGGGCCTTCTAATGGCTTCCGCTCCACGATGGCGGTGCTGGTCCCACGCGTGTGACCGTGCCTTCGGGCTTCTGGGCCAGAGGACCTGAAATCCCCTGCCTGACGGATTCTGCTGCTGGGTAGGAGTTAGTCCCCACAGCCTCGGACTCCGGGTCCGGAAAGAAGTCTTCTTAGTCAGGGCGAGCTCTGCAGTTGCCAGCCCCTGACTCCTTGTGACTCTGCTGTTTCCTATGCTGCTTCTTCTTGTCTCTACTCCCCTTGTCTGACTCACCCTGCCTCAGCCCCGGGTTTATACAGGGGAAGTTCTTCCCCTCCCAAGACTGGGCAGGAGGTGTGGCATGCACAGGATCCCTGACCAAAGGACCTCCCACCTGCTCTCAGACATAACATTACATTACTGTGGAAAACCAGACCCCTGGGGTGCCACATATATCTGTTATCTAACTGTCTATCTATCTATCCATATCTATCCATCTATTATCTATCTATCTATCTATCTATCTATCTATCTATCCCATAGGTATCACTCTCTCCCATATCTATCTATCTATCCCTCCCATATCTATTTATCTATCTATCTAATATAAAAAACTGGAACTCTACCGTTAAATGAAAAAATGAAAAAAAATAAATGTAATATATAACTGAATGTTATGTTGCTGTGTAAGGACATTGCATTACAGCTATCCAACTCCAACCTAGAATATAATTATAATAGTTAAATGAGTTATAAAGTTTTAAATAAACAGCATACTTCGATTGACCACTTTTCTGGTGATCAAAGGGGGGTCTTATCAGTTGGACTCCCATTGATCCAAAAGTTATCACCTATCTTGTGCACAGTTGATAACTTATTGTTACGCAAATACCCTTTAACTTGTCTCTAAACCCGACATATCCTGAGATGAACACGACTGTGCAAAAGTTTCAGGCAGGTATGGGGGAAATCCTGAAAAGTGAGAATGCTTTAAAAAATCTAAGTGTTAATAGCTTATTCTTAGCAATTAACAAAATGCAGAGTGAATAAAAGAAGAAACCAAAATCAATATTTTGTGGGACCACATTTTGAGTTAAACACCATCAATCAAGGTAAACTTGAATAAAGTCTGGGATTTATAATCATCTGAATGAGTAACCATTTATACCAAACAGGCAATAATGATCTTTTTCATATGTAGGTTGAAACAAAGTCATTACCTGAAATGTAAAAAGCTGTGTAAGAGGTTTAAAACTGGGTGAGAAGAGAAGAGCCAAAAACTGCTACAAGGGTGAGGTTGTGGAAGATAGTTTCATGCACCATGGCAAGCCTGAGCACAGCAACAAGACACAAGGTAGTCATACTGCATTAGCAAGGTCTCTCTCAGGCAAAGATTTCAAAGCAGACAGATTTTTCGAGATGTACTGTTCAAGCTGTTTTGAAGATGCATCAAGAAGTAGACACAGTAGTTGGCCAAGGAAACTTAATCAGAAAACAAAAGACACATTATTCTTACTTCCCCTCGAAATCAGAGGATGTCCAGTAGTGCCATAAGTTTAGCACTGATGGCAACCAGTGAGACCCAGTACACCCATCTATAGTTTGGAAAAGTCTAGGAAGAAGTGGTCATCATGGAATAATTGCAACCAAAAACCATGCCTTCCATATGGAAACAAGGGCAAGCAACTCAACTATGCATGAAACATAGGAACTGCAGTACAGAAAAATGGCAGCAGAAGCTCTGGACTAATGAGTCAAAATGTAAAATATATGGCTATAACAAAAGGCAGTTTGTACAATATAGGGCTGTAGAGCAGTACAATAATAAGGGTCTGCAGTCAACAGTGTAGCATGGTGGACTTTCTATCCAATTTTATAGCTGCATTTCAGCAAATGGAGTTGGGGATTTGATCAGGATTAATGGTGTCCTCAATGCTAAGAAACACAGACAGATACTTATCCATCAAGCAATACTATCAGGGAGGCATCTGATTGGCTTCACATTTATTCTACAACAGAATAACCAACCCAAACATACAATGTCTTTGAGAACTATTATCAACATGAAAAAGAATAAGGAGTTCTGAAAGTGGATGATATGGCTCCCACAGAGCTCTGAACTAAACATATTTGAGTCTGTCTGGGATTACATAAATATACAGAAGGATTTTCACAAACCACATCCACAAACAATCATTGGTTAGTCATTCTCCAAATTATGTTTGTAACCTCAGGTTCTCTAAAAACTGTGTGCAAGTGTATCTAGAAGAGGTGATACTCTATTGATGGCAAAGAGTGGTCCCACGAAATAATGATTTGATGTATATTTCTCTTTTGACAAAATAAACTATGAACACTTCTATTTTTTAAAGCATTCCCACTTTCCACGCCTGCCTACAACGTTTGCAAAGTACTTTATATAGGGATGGGTATAAAATAAAAAGTGAATATTTCTCGTTTTCACAATTTTTACAAAGTTTGTTCAGCTACTTAAACCACAGAAAAATTTGAGCAAACATACTGTCAATTGCATTTAATGGAAAAATTGTTCTTTAAGTGTCCCAAATCCTAAGTTTATAGTTAGATTTTTCTTGGAACTTGCATAACATTTATAGTACTTTCTAAAGTTATGCATTATCTGCAGTTCCAAAACAAATGGAAAGCTATATAAATATAATATTCTTTCTATTAAAAACTCTCTATTAAAAGCAGGTTAAAATTTTGGCTTCGTTTTCGCTATTTTTTTGACTGAAGAGGTTGGATCCTCTGAGAATTAAGAAATGTTTACTCTTTCCTTGTTCTTTTCAGGTTTATGTTGACATGAAATATGAATTCCTTGACTTTATACTAATAGCGGTTGTTTTACAAGTGAGATGTCATTTCAGCATTGTACATTTATTCATGACTGAACTCTAGGTCTGACTGAGCCAAATCATTTGACCGTAAATCAGACACTGTGTTTGTGAATATGTCTAAATTTGCTTACAAATCTCAATGAATTACTATGAAACTAGCATGTGCAGTCAACGTTACTACAAAGTTATTTTACTTGGTGTTTTCAATTGACTAACCACTACATTATATCATTTCTTTTAAAAGAGGCCGCTAACATTTCATGCAGAAATCTACATAAAAAAAGTTCAAGAGTCACATATCTGTGGCTTGTTCACTTTAATCACCTGTAAGTAAAATACATTTTTAATTCTTGCAGCTTATATAGTGCCTACCTATACAGCAACACTGTATCGAGACTTCTTTCCTCACATCAACATACTGTAATCTCAAATTCTCCAATATTTTTGGATTAGAGCTGAGTGGATCTTTGACATTTGAATTTGTAGGATTTGCCAAACTTTCTCCAAAAATTTTATTTAAAGCCAATAAATTAAAAAAAATAAATAAAAAAAGAAACTAAAAAAAATCAAATGAAAAATTGTGCTTTTATGACTATTTTGCCACTTTTTGAATTTCTTTCCCACTTTTAGGACATCAGGATAAAATGGATGGCGTCTTTCAAAAATACAACTCTTGCTTCATAAACAAGTCCTCAAACAACTACATCGCTGGAAAAATGAGAAAGTTATGGCTCTTGGAAAAGGATTAAAAATTGAAAATGCAAAAACGTAAATAAAGGATTAAACTAACTTTTATTGTATTTTTTTACTCGTTTGTATCTAAGACACAAGTATATTGTATTCGCAACTAATTTTGGTTTTGAATTATGAACAAAATATGTTAAAAGTACTCCACACAAGATTTTTGGCAAAATGAATCATCTTTTCTGTCAATTTAAATTAGCAAATTCTATAAAGATGTTATTAATATACATTTTGCACTCTATTTTTAATTGAGAAAAAGATTAAATTGCTAAATGTTATTTTTTATTACTTTTTCTATCTTCTTCATTCATAATAAGATAAAGAGGCAGAAAATTGTAAAGAAAAACTTGTACATTCAACACCTGCATGTCATTTACACAGGGCCAAAATGTCTCCAGGATTAGCCAATTTTTAAGGAAAAGAATGAGATACATTTTACCCATGACACTACCATCCATCATCTCTTTCATATCTTTCTATTAGAGGCACATTCTTTGTCTTGTCATTAGTGAAAACTACGTCTGAATGTGAATGAAACTGTTGTCTTTAGGTTTCTGAACAAAGTAGTTGTCTCAATGATTCTGGCCTCCCTGCGTCTTACCTGTCATTATGGAAGCAAAAGGCGGATGAGGATCAAAGGGACATTTCAACCTTCCCGACTCTAGGTTTTGTGTGTCAAGCTTAAATACTATTTCCTGCAAGGAAAAAATCATGTTACCATATGAGAAAAATCTCTGTACATATGATGGCCCCTGCCAAAAGCATTTAACATAGAGGAGTAAAACAAATGTTTGATTAACAATGATAAGGGCTACTGGCAATTTGTACTATTTAACAATTCTTTTTAAGGAATTGCAAAAAAGCAAAAAAAGTTCCATGTGTGAACCTCATTTCAAAACTGTTGTGACTGTGACTGTGTTGTGTTCTGTCATTGCACTTCCACTCTTTGTGTCCAAGGTGTTTTATGCATACAGATATCTCAGGGGCAGAGCCAAACAGAGGAGGGCCCCTGCGCAAGAACGTATACCGGCCCTTTCCAGTCCAGTATTTCATCATAATACACACATACTGTATATGTATCTGTGATAGAAGCTGCTTGCTTCTTTGGAGGTGGAAGATGACCCCCTTATCTTTTGTGCATGGGTTGGACCAATGGTAAGATCAGCCCAATGGAACAGAGGTCTGTATGTATAAACCCAATTTAGGAGACTATATATATCCTGTTGATAAACCAAATCTGATTATGGATAGAAAATTAGGACAGCTGAGTGAAATATATACATATGCTGTATATACTGTATATATATAGATATATATATATATATATATATATCTATATATATATAGTATATACAGCATATGTATACTGTATTTACATATTAACGGTCGGAGTGTCTGAGATCACTATATAGTGACTTAATTATAACCTTTTGATACGAACATTAGTAAGTCTGAATCCCACTTATGCCAGTTGAATGTGATCTAATGAAATAATATCAGTAATATATATTCAATTTGTAATGTAAGTCTGTTTTTGGATGGTTGCTATATTTGTTTCTATGTCCCCACAGGATATATTTTTTCTAGTAATCTCCCCATGATTGAGTTACTTGGCTTTAAAAAATCAAAGAAATTGAAGGTAACCCAAGAAAAAAAATATACAGGGAGTGCATGACTTAAAGTGAACCTGTTATGTAAAATAACGCTATTAACCTGCAGATAGTTAATAGCTTTCTAAAACTGTACGGCGCTCGCACTGAGAGCCCCGCTGTCGTGAGGAAATGAACTTTATCCCCTCTCCCCAGCAGCCCGACTCTTTCAGTCATAGGGGTGGTGCGGTTTCAGTCACTGCTCTGTATATAGTTACTGACTGACAGCAGGCTCAGCATTAGAGCCAAGGGTCGAGGTTAGAGTCGAAGCTCTCTATGTGCAGAGCAGTGACTGAACAGATGTGGGCGCCACCCCAATGACTGAAACACCAGGGGAGGTAAGATTCATTGCCTCCCAGCAGCGGGGCTTTAAGTGTGGATGCTGCACGGTGTTAGAACGGTATTAAGCTGCAGATTACCCTCTTATCTGCAGGTTAATAGTCTTATTTTACATTGTAGGTTCCCTTTAAAAGTTATAGCACTATTTATATGTTTTTAATTTTTTTCTATAATCTTTAAGGGCAAAAATAAAGATTTTGAAAGGTGTGAACAAATTCCTTGGATTCTTTTTAGAACCTTTGACTTTATAACATATTTCTCCTTTTGTACGAATTACTTTTTTCTTGAAATATATTACTGATTAAAGTCTTGCATAATGAAGGTCAATGTTATTGCATGATACAATACATAGGAAAGTACCTCTTTGTTGCTTCCAAGCTCAATGTATCCACACAGAGGGTGAAAGGCTCCGGTTCCGCAAGTATATATGTGGGTTTTGTTATAGTGATGAAGAACTTTAATAAAATTTGCACATTCTTCCTAAAATTAAAGAAGAAATATACATTTCAATAGTAGAAGTAGAAGCATTGCAATATGCTACATGAAAATTAATGTCCAGAAATGAACAGGAACAATAACCTTGTGTTAACCGTCATCTCTAAAAAGTGAATGTGTCTATCCATGATGAAAAATTAACAGGTGATAGATGTTGTCCATGTCAGTAAAACTGTGAAGGATCTGCAAGTGGACAATGTTTTTATTTATTTATTTTACTCCCTTATATAACTCCATCATATTCCACAGCGCTTTACAGACATCATCATCACTGTCCCCTTTGGGGACATTATATGTTTGGGGTATCCTATCCACCAATATCCACCTAATTCCTACCTGAATGTATATGTGAGTAAAAATGAATGGAGACCCTTCCGTACTGCAAATAATTATCAGCAGTCCTTACTAATGAAACATATTTGGGAGGCCAGACAGCATTGCATTTAGCACTACACGTGTAGAGGGAAAGAAAGTGAATTGGTATGTAAATAGTTAGAGTCTTGAATAACAACACTCAGGGTTGATGGTTTGGTGGTACAATGGGCAATTAAGTGATGGATTGCACAACTGATGGAAGTGCATTCTAAAACTCCTGCCTTGGGCACCAATAGTGCTTGTTCTTCCCTGGGTACAACCAAGTTCTAGCTTTAAATGACTAAATATATAACAGAGATGAGTGGATCTTTTAAAATTCAAATTGGGTAACTTTGCCAAATTCTCCCAAAAAAATAGATTTACAGTGAATAAATTTGTGCAAGTCCTTTTACCAGAAAGTTGTAATTGCTCAGAAAATTCACTTGGGAGAGAGGAAATAGATAAAATCCCATTAATCATAAGAGCTAACACTATACAGAAGAAAGAAATTGAGAGAACCACGCTGACCATAAGAGCTCGCATACTACTGGAGAGAGAGAGAGAACCCCAATGATCATAAAAGTTTACATACTACAGGAGAGCGAGAGGGTGGACCTCGCTGACCATAAGAGCTTTCATACTACAGAAGAGAAAGAGAAATAGAGGACCCCACTGATAATAAGAGCTTAAACTATGCAGAAGAGAGATAGAGTACCCTCTATTCATAAGAGCTTACACTCTAGAGAAGAAAGAGAGAGAGGACTCTACTGACTACAAGAGAAAGAGGGAAAGAGAGGACTCTACTAACCGTAAGAGCTTACACACTACACAACAGAGAGCTTTACTCAGTGACTCTGGAGAAGAAAACAATTCTGCTGCACAAACTGTGCTCTACTGGAACCGCTGACCTCAGATGTCCCAGGTACTGACCACAACTGTACAAGTTATAATAATCCATAAGATGTCTTAGCTGCAAGGCATTATGGGGAAGCCTGCACAGCCACGCAAAAAGACATTAGCCCCATCTCTGATCCTTCTGCAGTGTGATAAATGGAGCTTTTTTCTTTTGTGAACCACGAATTGGATCTCAGAGTGTTTGAATTTTCTTCAAACGATGAATTTCAGGAAATACAACTCAAACGCAATCCTCTGTGGGTTGATCCGCTCATTTATAATAGTAGTAGTTGAGCTGAAGCAGTTATTTACCTAAATCGAACATACATATGCATAAGGTTTTTTAGAGGATTTAAAGCAAAATGTTCTAAAATGGCTAGATTCAAACTTGTTTCAGAACCTCCATTGGGCTCCTTTATCTGTGCAATCAGTACAGGTCTGGTCTCAGATTTCTATTACCAAACAGTACATAAGTAGCAAAGATTGAAACCTTCAAGTTCTCATGGGTAAAACATAAATGTTCAATTTGCATAATTATGCTATAGTTTAAATTTTGACATACCAAATTTTTCAGACTAAAAGACACACTTTTTTACTCCAAAATTTTGGAGGTAAGTGGGGGGGTGCAACTTATAGTCCAGATGTACGGGGCGGTACACCTGTCAAACCGTAACGAAGGTGTCCTAAGGTGAGCTCAGGGAGGCAAGAAACCTCCCGTGGAGCAGAAGGGCTGTGGATGGTAGTGAATGTGGGGGAAGCGGCAGAAGAGCGGATCACAGGAGAAAGGAGGCGCTTGCTGCAGCTAACATCGTGCCCACTGTTAAAGAAAATGAATATTCACTGCTTCCCACGCCCATGGGAGTGGAGAGCAATGAATATTCATTCTCTTTAATAGCGTGCACAGTGTTAGCCGCAGCCGCCGGCTCCTGTAGCTGCTCAACGATCACATGTGCCCACTATTAAAGAGAATAAATATTCATTGGTCTCTACTCCCATGGGCGTGGGAAGCAGTGAATATTCATTTTCTTTAACAGCAGGCAAAAGTGATTGCCTAGAAGCTTCCAGAGCCGACAATTGCGGCTGACACTGTGCGCGCTATTAAAGAGAATGAATATTCACTGCTCCTCACAACCATAGTCCCGGGCATGGGGAGCAGTGAATATTCCGGCAGCTGATCTTGGCATGTGGGAGCACATGGCAGTGACGTCATGCGCTGCTCACACGCTGCTCTTTTTTATAGCCCAAACTAGCAACATCCATAGGGCCTTAAAAGTTGAGCCTTAAATATTAATGACAATATTCTAAATGAATATTAGATTATGATGTCTCTCTTTTTGCATAACAACATCATTCAGATATCAGTGTAAGAGAAATATATACTGTATGTATATTTCTGTGTTATCCGCTGCAAATATTGTTTTTTCCTTAAGCAATTTAGCAAGTAAAGTACTATGCAAACATTTTACACCTTAGCTTATTGGAAAGAAATTGCCTGTAATTCATCACTAACCAGAAGGTTTGTTGGATGCAATCCATGTGTTACAGACAAACAGATAACTACACAATACTCATGATTTGTACTGAGCATGACTGTGGTTAAATACACATTCATGTTACAAAGAAAACTAGTGTTTTATGTTAGTTGCCTATTTCTTGAAAAGTTGGGTGTCAACCATGATAACCAGTGTTATAGATATCACTGAGGTTATCACTGAACTCACAGGGAATTTCAACTAGTAATTCTACATGTAGAAATAGTTTCCACAAGAGAATGAGATTTTGAAAACTACATCCTCATGCACAGTTACCTCTATGCTGTGAGCGCTTCAAAAATAGAGTTAACCCCTTAACGACCTTGGGTTTTTCTGTTTTTGAGTTTTCATTTTTCGCTCCCCTTCTTCCCAGAGCCATAGCATTTTTATTTTTTGGTCAATATGGCCATGTGAGTGCTTATTTTTTGCGGGATGAGTTGTACTTTTGAACGACATTACTGGTTTTACTATATCGTGTGCTGGAAAACGGGAAAAAAATTCCAAGTGCGGTGAAATTGCAAAAAAATGCAATGCCACAGATGTTTTTTGGGTCCTTTTTTACCACATTCACTGATTGCTAAAAATTACCCATCATTATTATTTTCCAGGTCATTCTGAGTTCGTAGATACCAAACATGTATACGTTCTTTTTTATTTAAGTGGTGAAAAAAAAATCCAAAGTTTGCTGAAAAAAATAAAAAAAAAATGACGCCATTTTCCGAGACCTGTAGCGTCTCCATTTTACGGGATCTGGGGACGGGTGGGGGCTTATTTTTTGTGCGTCAAGCTGACTTATTGATTGATACTATTTTGGGGTAGATGCGATGTTTTGATCGCCCGTTATTGCATTTTATTGCAATGTTGCTGCGACCAAAAAAATGTAATTCTGGCATTTAGAATTTTTTTCTCATTACGCCGTTTACCGATTAGATTAATTATTTTTTTATATTGATAGATCGGGCGATTCTGAATGCGGCGATACCAAATATGTGTGGGCGGGGTTTAATTATTTTGTTTTGAATGGGGCAAAAGGGGGGTGATTTAAACTTTTATTTATTTATTTTTTTTTTATATTTTTAAAAACATTTTTTTTACACTTACTGCATGCTTCAATAGTCTCCATAGGAGACTAGAATCAGCAGTTGTCTGATTGCTTCTACTGCATACAGGAGATGAGAAGATCTCCTGTATGCAGGAGAAATGCTCCTGTGCTATGAGGCCGACCACTAGGTGGCGTTCATAGCTAGCGAGACATGACAACCACAGGGGTCTGCTGCAGACCCTGGGTTGTCATGCCAACCCATTGGTGACCTGCGATCGCGTGACGGGGTCACCGATGGGCGGGGCCTAGGACGCGCTTCCCGGAAGCGCGAGTTAAATGCCACTGTCAGAGATTGACAGCGGCATTAAACTAGTTAACAGCCGTGGGTGGATCGCGATTCCACCCGCAGCTGTTGCGGGCAAATGTCAGCTGTAAGAATCAGCTGACATGTGCCCGGTTCAGTGCGGGCTCAGTGTTGGAGCCCCCGCTCAGCGTTGGAGCCTTTCCGACCTGGTGCGTACTATTACTGACCAGGTCGGAAAAGATATGAAAACTATGCAGCCAGGTAAAGGCAATATAGAGCTTGGTAATCCTTAAAGGGAATCTGTCACCCCCTGGAATGTTTTTACCTATTAATATGGGCATACAGGTAATAGAATGGTTAAACATATCTTACCCGTATGCCCATACCTGTGGTGTTGATATGTAGAAATGGTCTTTTATTCTGTCATGCTAAGTGTTCTTCCAGGCTCCAGGGTGTGAGATGCCTGGAAGAAATCTCCGCCTCCGGTCTTCACACTGGCTGGTGACCTGCATTTCAGGCCCTGGAATCCCACGCCTGTGCCCTGCAATTGTGCGATTTTCCTTACCTATTCCTCCCTTCTTTGGGCAGTGGCTTCATCGTTTTTCTGCGCAGGTGCCGGGGCATCACGGCTATTGAAGCAAGTGACGCCCTGGCGCCTGCGCAGAAGAACAATAATGCCACTGCCCATAGAAGGGAGGAATAGGTAAGTAAAATCTCATGACTGCAGGATGCAGGCGTGGGATTCCGGGGGCCAGAAATGAACGTCACAGGCCAGTGTGACACTGATGGGAGGGGGTGATATTTAAATGAAGACAGGAGGTGGAGATTTCTTCCAGGCACCTCACGCCCAGGATCATGTAAGAAATCATTATCATAACAAAATAAAAAATGTTTTCTGCACATCAAGACCGCAGATATGGGCATAAAGGTAAGACTAGTCTAACCATTCTATTACCTATAAGCCCATATTAATAGGTAAAAATGTCCCAGGGGATGACAAATTCCCTTTAAACTGCCCATACACATTAAATGAAAACTAGTTGAACCATATCATTGGTGGAACCTGTGTGACTGCGCAGGAGCCCAAGAGGTAAGAGGACCCACTTCTACCTCCAAAGCAGTGCAATTTTGCATTTTTAGGAGCTCTTGGGCTGCAAAGGGCCCATACACTGTTCTTTCACAGGGGTCCTTCTCTATCTGTGTCCGCCAGTGGGTTGAACCCTTCAATTTTGGTGGGAGTGGGTGATAATTTTATATGTATTCGTGCCTTCCAAAAGTCACAATATTCAGGAGACTAAAGTCAGCCAAACTCCTTGATATCAGCAGGACCAGGTTGACAATTTAATGGGTATGTAAACCATGCAATTCGACCCCTATATATGATGTTAAGAGAGATAAGGGTTGAGCAATTTGAATTCCAACACATGACCCTTTTTATCTAGGGGAGATAATTCAATGCCAGAGCTCTCAGGCAGTGGCTTTCTTAGTGGTCCCCTATATAAAAAAGCATGAATGTTTAGCTGAGCAGAGTGTTCCTGTCTGTGGGGTAGTTGGGAGCAATAAAGGTTTGGCTAACAGCAATTTAATGTGTATAGGCACCTTTATTCTCCCTCAATCACAAATGGCTGAAGAGGTAAGAATCAGGTAGTTGGATTTCAACTGCCTGATGATTTTGTTCTTGAGCAGATAAACTATTACTAAAGCGGTTTACTTACCTCTTCCTACTAAGGACATACTGTATGTGTGATTGGCAAAGCATGCACATGTATAGGGTAGTCAGTAGATATAGAGGCCAGATAAATGAGCGATCAGCTGACAGCTGTCTAATGGGTATGGTAAGCCTTACATTAGGGCTACAGCTAGATTTTTATCATTCACTGCAAAAAAATAGTGTCCATGCAAATGCCCTAGACTAAGACATGTTTTGAGATAGTGCCATCTGAGTGTTAAAAGGCCATGGACTGACTGTTTGTATTTGTATTGTATTCCCTGCCCTGCTGATGTGTCTTCATATCCAAACATGTTATGGGCTGGCTTTCCAACGTTCGGCGAGTATATTCTTTTCTTCTTTGATGGAACTTTTCAATACACTTTGAGCTGCAGCAGGAAAGTTCACTCTTGTCTTGCTCACTGTTTGTTTTTACGAATGAATACTATTTTACTACTTTTAAACTTTGCATTTGACTAAGACGATATATTGCTGTGATATTGTAGCTATAATGCTGTAATATTGCTGCCCATAGGAATGTGTAAAGGATGAAAAAAGCCCTCGTATCAGCTCTCTAAACCCAGCCCCCATTTCATGAGCAATAATGCTTGCTAGTGTGATCGTGCAACTAAATTCATGCTTCCTAAACCAAAGACCGCATGAATCAGAACCTGGCTCCACGAGTGCAGTCAGATGTGTTTTACTCTAAAACACAATAGCATTTCAGATAAAACATAGCTTGAGAAGTCGGCCTGGGACTACCTAATGCTACTTGGCTCTCCACCAATGGAATGAAGTAATGCAAAGGGCCTGCTGGACTCTCTAATCTCTTCTTAATGAGAACCTGACACTCGATTCATACTGCCTGAACTATTGGTAACATTAATCAGAGACTGGCTACTCAACTGCAGTCAGGTATGTTTTAAAAACATGTTTTGAAGAGCTATCCTAGGACTATAGGGGGAGACCTGACTAGACAAGTGAGACCCCCTGCCTGCTTCTCCTCATCCCGTTCATGTTAATTGACAGGTCTCCTCCTATGTTCATACATACATGGGAGAAGCTGGCCCTGGGATCGTGCTGGACTAATCAAGTCTCTCCCTACAGTTCCCATCCAGCTCTATAAGTCATGTTTTCTCTGAAATGTTGCAGTGGTTCAGAGTAAAATATATCTGGTTGCAATTGCGCAGCCAGGCTCTATTTCATGCTGCCCATACTTAAGGTAGCAATGAATCTAGTGACAAGTTTCTTTTATGATGAGATTAGAGAGTGTTTAGCAGGCCCATTGTATGACAAGAAGTGATGCATATAATTCCTCATGCCATCGGTGGGGAGCCAACTGGTGTTATCTTGGGAAGAGTTGTAACAGACTGTTGGTATACTTCACCCCTCTCACTAGGGGAGGGAAAAGGTCTAGCAACTGAGTGTGGCACATAAGTGCCTTGAATGCTGCACTCTCCCCAGTTGGGAGTATGGAAGAAAAAGTAGGAAGAGTGACTATAGAGTTAAAGGTTGCTAGGTGGCAAAAAAGAGCTAGAGAAAACCATGAGCCTAAGTTGAAACAAAGGGGTTTCCCTCACCTGTTACCTAATGATCCAATGAAGAGCAAAGAAAATCCCTATTGTGTGCAGGTGTTAATTGGAGCCTCCTCACCTGACATCATGGTGAGCCGTGCTGGTGAGAGAAGGATTCTCTCCAGCAGAGACCCCTTGATAAAGTGGCAAAGGGGAACCAGAATGATAGTCACAGTGGTGACTCAGGACATGATTACGACGTCAGCGAAAAGTACATCATGTTAAATGAAAGGTAATCTCCTTCCCTGTAGGAGTTGGCCAGCCCAGCAGAGGTGGCTGACGTGGACATTGCCACTCCGAAAAGTGAAAGTACAGTAAAATGTCATATGAGATTATATTGAGTATTCCTCCCCACATGAGTACCATTGTCCCTAGGAGGTGACCCATAAGGCTGTTAGACATGGATATACTGTAAATAGTTGAGATAGTCGTAATTAGTTTTCGAACCAAAATATTTGGGATGTATTAGGCTGTGCATATATTGTATGTTTTTGTAACAGTGAGATACTCTTTCTCCATTCTTAACTAACTTGCAGTCTGTATGCAAACTCATAGGGGGAGGAAGTACAACCTTATTAATTATTGATGCAGAAATTAACATTTTCTGCTATGCTACAGAAGTGTCACTTCCAGGGTGTTAGGCTTAGTGCCCATGATGCAGAAATTTTCCTGAGCATTATTGCATCTCCTTGGCAGAAAAACGAATGCGGTTTTTACATGCATTTTTGACGCGTATTTGACACGTTTTTGCATGCGTATTTGCCATGCATTTTTCCAATGCATTGTGTAGGCAAATACGCATGCAGAAACGCACAAGAATTGGTCATGTCCGTATTTTTTACTGCGAGTAAAATCTGCGCAGAAAAAATCCTGACCATGTGCAAAGAACTTGCAGAATGTCATAGGAAGTCATGGGATAAGGTATGCAATGCATTTCTGGACCGTTTATGCGCTGCAAATACGCACCAAAAAAAGCACCAAAAACGCATCATGGGCACACAGCCTTACAGCTTGATCTCGATCTCCCTGGGGAAGCAATGACCCTAAGCCAGTAGAGTATGGCTATAGCCCCTCCCTCTGATTGTATAGATGTATAGCCCTTGCCTTACAAGTCCATTGTTTTATCTCTTTCCTTTTCAGAGCTCACAGCTTGGAGTGAACACTGTCCACTTGTATTTTATTGTAAATCAGAGACAAAGCTCCATGTTTGAAGTCCCCCTAATCGTAATCTACATCTGAAGACAATACACGATGTTTACAAGAAGATAAATACATTGAAGTACTTACATTTTCATCTTTCCCTGCAAGCTTACAGAAGTCTTCTCTGTCTTGAGTTGCTGGCAAGTGAATCTAAAAATGGCAACATTGTACATGTTATAGTCAAAGTATTATCATTTTTACATTACGTTTGATAACAAATATATTGTGAAGATTTTGTTTGCATGTGACACTGAGCTTATAACTTCCATATAGTTTACAACTGAGCAGAGCAGATGACGTGTTTCAACTAAAGCATGAATGTAGTGTTCATGTTAGGATACAAGAGTCTTACCGATGACACCATCACTGAAGTATATGTTTATCATACACCACAAAGCTTTAGGAGAGTCGTTCCCACCACTAGCCTTAAGTGGGTCTGTCCAGAACAGACAGAGTTTACAATATCCCTCTCACAAAATGTCACAGTGAACATAACCAACAACAGAACTGTGTAACTATCATAAATTAAAACTACAGTTACAATGGTCTGGGAGACAGATCCATTACTATTTATAGTTTTGAGATTTTAAGGATTTGGAGGAAATTATTATTAATCTGAAAATTTATGTGGACAGTTAACTATGTAATCTGCATGGAAAGATGTTTCCATTGTTTTATTTTAGAACTGGAATATTTATTATATGTGACAATCAATAATATGGAAAGTTTTGAACTATTTGTGAACAAACAATAGCTTTGTGATGCAATATAATACTGTAATATATTGCAATGATACTGTATAATATGTATATCACTAAACATGGTTTTCAGGGATTTGCCAAAAGGATGCCAAAGGTAGTGGTAGTAAATGGTATAAAATAACAAAAGTACAATTATTTACCTGATCATGGGCAGACACAGGCAGAATAGGGCCCTTGGGAAAGAACAATATATGGGCCCTTTGCAGTCCAATATCTCATCATAATGCACAAATCCATCTGCTTTGTAGGTGGAAGTGGCCTCCTTACCTCTTGGGTCCCTGTGTGGCTGCACAGATTGTACCAATGGTATGTTCGCCCCAGTACATGATGAATTCCTCATTACCTCTGTACTTCTGCAGGTCTCTGCCTACTTCCCTGCAGAGGTTGTGGCTTTTATAGTAAATCATCAATGGACAGCACAAGACCCTTCTGCATATGGAGCAAGCTCAGCTCTGAAGCCCACGCCATATAGCATCTGAGACGTTTTTCTTATTTGTTAGGGATGCATTCAGAACTTTGTAAAACAAAAAAAAATTGGATTTTGTCTCAATTCTCTGAGAACCATATTTTTATTTTTATTTTACTATCAATAGAGATGTATCAGCATAAGCAGATTATAACAAGGGCAATTTGGGATACTGCTCAGGGCCCAAGGCTCCAATCAGGCCCAAGGCTGGATTGCCCTCACCCACAGGGGTATATAAAGTGTGGCCAAGGCCCCAGTCAGTTTAGACAGCTTGGGCCCCCCCAAGTAGCTGACAGGTCACATGTTTCCCTTGAGAGGTCAGATGATTAACATGGAGGTGCTCTGGACTGATTGTTTTTTCATGCCGAGATGTAGCTTTCATTGATACTATCTTGGGGTACTTACAACATTTTAGCAAGAGGTGCGGCAGCCAAAAAACAGCAGTGCGGGAGTTTTGATCTTTTTTTTCTTTGCAGCATTTACTGTACTGATTAACCAACTTATATTTTGATAGATCAGACTTTTATAAATGCTGTGATATCAAATATGTTTTTTTAATTAAGTACTTAAATTTTAAACTGGGAAATGGAGGGGGGCGATTCACGCTTTTATATTTTTTTTAATATATTAAAAATATCAGGTTTTTTAGTTTTTTGTTTTTATTACATTTAATTTAGTAGGGGACTTGAAGCTCTGATAGTTTGATATGATGTACCAAGATGGCAGCATCTGGATCACACATGCAGACCCCAGTGCGGGGGTACAGTTACATCTATATGCGCAAAGGAATTGAAGTCACTTTATATTTTCCAAAATGTAAAGAAAATGGAAGAAATTACCATATGTGCTTTATTATAAAAATAATGGTAGGAAATTGTCAAGGTGTACAAGAGCAATCTTCTCATGTTTACTGGTCTTGTACAAAATCTTGGTTTTCTAGGAAAGCTGCATGAAAGAGGAGCTAGGAGATCACTTGCACCAAATGTGACTGATTTTTGATGTTTTTCTCATATAACATGGCATTTATAAGAGATACCATATTCCCCAACAAGAGTGGGAGATACAGAATACATTGCATGTTTATATCTATGTTATAATGGTTCCCTTATACTTAAACAATTAATTTTGAATACAATTTACAAATCTAATTATAGCATAACTGCATAAGAAATTAAGAAGGACCATCATCATACATAGCATTATGGATGAGAAACCTGTGGTTTTTGATAATAATAGATATTGGTGTATATGTAATAGATTCTGTATATATATGTAATAATGCCGTATTACACATATACAAGTTCTCCATTATACAAAAGAAAAGAAACAACAGTAACTAATGGCAAGTGCAGTATGCTATTCAGGGATATTGTCCCGACAGGTGTGTGTTTCGCTCAGAATTAGGGTACCTGCCAAGCTGAACACTTCAACATTGCTCTTGCAATTCTGTTCGGTCTTTGGACTATCTATTCTGAGATATTTACATTGAGCCATAAATAAACCATCCATTTTATATAGTGGGATATTATACGCTAACGGCTGAGCGCAAATCAGTAAGAAAACTATTTTGAAACTTGACAATAATAGCGACAATCTTCAAACCTGAGATGATCTTGTCCTAACAAGTGGTGGATTATCAAACAAGAATCAGACAGACATAAAGCAGTAAATGAAAAATAACCTGGAGATCTATTCCATAATATCATATGGGAATTTCCAAGGACACCCATTGTGTCCATATGTTGCCAGGAACATAGACACTTGTACAGCATATTTTCCCAAGTAAAACTTGCTGATGGGTCGACTTCTCTATTTAGTGGCCTGTGTAGCCCTACAATGCCATTTCATGCTGGAAGCTTTGAAGCCCCATTTGCTTTCTCAGTAGTTTAGAACTTTGATGAGGAACATCTGTTTCCTGAATTATCTGTGCCAATGTCTGCTTATCAGTCCGTGCACAAGCACACTCAGACTTATACCGCTTTTAGGATTTTTTTTAAGACTGGTTGAATTTTTAGTAAGAAACATTATTTGTAATATGGCATACAGCTAAAAAATAAACAACTACTAGGGAAGGGTTTGGGGGTGAGGTGCCAGTGATGATCTACAAACTGGGCACAACGAGCTCAATGGAACAATGCATACTGAGAGCAAAAAACAGTCCTAGGCTACAAATCAGATTATTGTGAATTGGTGCATGTGTCCAGCATTATTAGTACAATCCAGAGCATGTGCAATGTCTGCGGACCATTACTGTTTTATTATATACAGGTGTAGACAGCTAAGTGTGAACAGCCATTAGGAAAAACAAACCAGAAGCCAGACCACTGGTGCCTTAAAGCACACCTGCTCTTCCAACCGACTGTCAGACTAACTACATTTCCAGCCTAGGACCAATACGTTTTATAGATGACAGTTGGCATACTGAAAAAGGTTGTTGGTTATTTTACAACTGCAATCAAAGCAGAGAAGAAATATAGTGCATGGCTTTTTTCCTGGATTAATAGATAATTCCCATTAGGCTTTCCATTGCCTCATCCAAATGTTCATGATTTCAAAGGCTACCAATTAGATAATATACTGGAACCCATATATTAAAGGGAATCTGTGAACAGGCTTTTGCCATCTAATCTAAGAGCAACATAATGTAGAGGCAGAGAACCTGATTTCACTTACTGGGTTGCTTCCTATAGTTTTGATAAAATCACTGTTTTATCAGTAGTAGATTATAAATAGAAGACTAGTAAACCTGCTGCCATATAGTAGTCTATGTTTATGAGCTCTGTACAACCCTGCCGTCATCATAGATTGGCAGCTTTCTGCCTATGCACAGTGTACATAGAAAACTGTCAATCAGTGGTGCTGGTGGAATTATACAAAACTGAGTACTCAGAGAACTAGTAGATTTGCAGCAGATAAATACAACACAAAGCCTAGTGTCAGATTGCTAGAATCAGGGTCTCTGCATCTACATCATGTTGCTCTCAGATGGGATATCAAAAACCCAGTGACAGATTCCCTTTAAAGAAGAAGTTTCAGCTATTTTTTTCCCTAAATCATCTTAATTACATATGTGATGTAGTGGAAGTGTTATAAAAATGTACCTATTGTGATCTTTCCCAATTTCCAGCTTTGCTCTGGTCCTCTTCTGGCCCATGTGACCTGATTATCTGGCTCACACATGCATTTATGTGTGGAGCAGAAGTTGCTTTCTCAGTGTAAGTCTATGGAGCCTTGTTTTGGTTCTCATAGACTTACATTGGAAAAGAAGCGCTGCCCCACACAGTGTGAGCCACTAAAGCTAAAGAGCAGTCACGTGGGCCAAAAGAGGACCAGTGCAGGATTAGAAACCAGGAAAGATCACAATTTATAAATATTTTAATACACTCACACAATATAACAAACATAATAAGGAGGGGTAAGGTAAAAAAAAATACTGAGACTTCTTTAAAGTGAACTTGACAGGCCCCAAATTGCTATTAACTTGCAGATATGGAGTTAATCTGCAGGTTAATAGCACTATAAAGTTGTGTGGATGCCGCACTGAAAGCCCGGCTGCAGAGAAGAAATTAACTTTATTCCTCCCGGCAGCCTCCAGCTTTCTGTTATAGGGGAGCAGCCAGGATGACTTCAGTCACCATTCCATACATAGTGAGTGGCAGCTGTAACCACCGACCGGCACTGACTGACAGCCGGCTGAGCATTGCATCAGGTTCACTTCAAGGCACCGTTTTTTTATGTAATACCCTAGTGCATAATGGTTACATTGATCATGATTTGCTTAGTTTTCACAGCATTACTGTAATAAAAAAAACAACAATTTGCTTATACAATAGACTAGTATGTCCATAAAGACAAATATTTTAACCTTAAGCTGTAAAAAAAATGTAATAAACAGACTTAAACCTGATACCAGAGAATATTACATTTTGATTAGAAGTGCTTCTTAAAGTCCTTTCATTATAGTCCTTTAATTTGCATTTTCTTAGTCAGGCACAAGTTACCTAGATACTCAGTTAAATGCAATATGTAGTTGGCAATGAAATGATATAATAACATGCAGAAGCCATTGCTGGTAGATGAGATAATAGTCATTTTTATAAAGTCCCAGACTATTTTCATTATAAGCAAACTTTTATAACAAAGAAGTATTAACTTTTATGAACATCAAAGATTAAGGAAAAAGGCTCTGACGTACAGTAAAAGATGGCTAGAGCAAGCAGTAAATCAGTTCAGTGCAGAGCTGAAAAGCCACTGTGGTGCATATAGGAAAAATTCATGTCTGCAAGTTGATGCTACTATAAATATTTCACTACCAAAAATTGGCAAGTGAGTTATTTTTCCTGTTTGAAATTTTTATTTCTTTCCTCTTCCCACAGATTATTTAACTTGACGTTTCAGGGAATTTTAGGCAATTTTCAGTGCAATGAATTTGCATTTGATTTTAATTGTATCTGTTTGATGCATTATAGAGGATTCTTACGCTATTCTTACTTTTAGCTGAAATATTAAACTTGGGATTATGTTAAACTTCACTGAAGCACATTTGATTCTAGATGGGTGACTGAACTGTGTGGTCTATTGTAGCGACTCTCCGGTCAGATTCCTTACGCTACATTTAATTTAATTGAAATCAGTCACCAGTGATTAGACAGGTATGGGTTTGTTTTAGCAATTTTGTACCTTTCGCTTATCCTTGGGTATTTCTGATGCTATCTAGCGACTGGATTGTATTCATCTACTCCTTCTTTTACTACAGCATATTTTTCCAAGTTTGTGTTTTTCTCATTATCGGTGTGTTAGATGGAGACTCTTAACTGCTGGGAAATAGATATGTAACATTTTATGGGATGGCTAGACATGGAAAATACCTAGTTGTAAAACCTTGTTCTATTATTAAATACTAAGTGTTACAAAGAAAATATGTTAGACATTTTCAATAATGTTGCAGCAGACCAACCTGATCGTGATGCTTAAAATTTATTTTTTCTGACATGAAAAGGTGGCAGATTGTTGTGCACGCCATAGTCACACCGCCACTATCAACTTTTTTTTTGCTTTTTATTTTTCCACCATTCACAACACTTTTTAGGAATGGGTGAAGATTTGCAGAAGAGGACATAACACATACAGTACGCTACGGGAAGTTTGCTATACTTTACATCAGCAAGTGGCGCGAATTCTAGTGTAAGTCTATGCCAGCCATGGCATAGAGGCATGTACCTCTTAATTATTAGATGCACCTTAATCCAGACCAGGATACAGAACATCAGTCTTAATAAATTCCCCCTAGTACATTAATGAGTGCACTGTTCTTTTTTTGAGACCAATATAACAACTACTGCATAGCAATTTGAATGTTCAATATAATTGATATTTTGATATTTGCAGCATTAAAGTTATGCTCACACATTGCATTTTTTATGCGTTAATTATGCACATTTTCAGCAGCTTTTTACAGTACTATAGAATTCTATGAGATTCCAGAAATCTAACGCACACACCTTGGTTTTTGTTTGATTGGTATTTTGTTCTTTGCTTGTTTTTATTGCAGAATAGAGCATGTCACTTCTTTCAGCATTTTTCACCCATTGAAAGTAATGGGTGGTGAAACAACGCTGAAAAAATGCCTAGTGTGAACATTGCTATCAGGCTGTGCTGTGTTTTAAATGAAAAAAAGCAAGTACAGAAGTATGTGAAACTCAATTATTTTTGTGATTTTACCTTCTTGTCTTGGTCACCTGTGATGACAGCTTGGATTACAATAGCTTATTTAAATTAGTGATGTGTAAATAGTAAACATTGGCTCAACTAGGTGTGAGATTGAACAATACCTGTGGCCAGGGTGGTGTGAAATTGAACAATGTCTTGAGCAACTGAATGGCAGACCATAGTGTGAAAATAAATAGTGTCCTACAAACTCAATGCACTGCTAGTGAAAAACTATTCCTGAACACCTCCCCCCACTGTTACTTTTAAAATTCTGGTCAATATGCTTTCACATATGTCTTGCATTGGGGACCTGTGTTCATGCTTCTGTGGTGGAAGCAAAGCTGAACTTTGGCATCTTGAAAAATGCACCAAAAAACACAACAAAACCTGCGTTTTTTACTCTGTTTTTTCCCTGCCAAGAGATCAGATTTTGCTGCAGAAAAAAAATGCTGAATAAACGCAATGTGTGAACACAGTCTAAATGTATTATTATGTATCTATCAATCTATCTATATTTAATTATTGTAATAAAGTTACATTATTCCAATAATTTGAGTATTTCAAGAATAAACTAAAAGCAGCTACTAGAGCATTGCATACTCTAGCTGTCCATAATTCAGGCTTTTAGGCTGGAAATGAGAATGTGCTACATTACTAATGAGTAAAGCTTTTTATCTTCTTTTACGTATTAACTGTAACTTGTAGGACTGATATTTGAAGCCGTTTGTGATGTTATCAGCATTCATAGTGCTTCCAAGGAAAATGAGCCATGAATGAATGAATTGTCCCATGATATGTTGTACCATTTATGGTATTTAAAGCAGATTAACTTCTTCAAAAGCATCTGTTGTCTATATGCAAACCATTTTGTGGCATCAGCAAATCCTTCATTCTTTATAGGTTGGCATTTAATAATAAAGTAATATCTCATGAATACCTGACATGAGGTGCCCTACTTATCATTTTAACCAAGGTGTGGTATTCTGGCTGGGACAGGAAAACAATATTCCACCATGTAGTATTATATAACATACATGCAGGAAAACAGCATGGCGATATTTGCACATAACACAATAAGATGTTAAGAGGATATTGAATTTGTATATTTGGACCTCGTAAAATTCTTCATGGTGCTAAATATATTTCAAGCCTTCAAGAATGGCTATAGATGTTGAAATGCTTCAAAATGAAATTAGCAATTGTATAAAATAGCAGTTTATCTAGCAGACTTTATGAAGCTCAATGTGCAGTATAAGTGATGCCTACTGACTCCCCCCAACAGAAGGCTTTGAGGGAAAAATGGATCTGGTATGTTGAGTTTTGTTTTTTGATCCTTTTGTTCTCCCAGAAGATAAGGCATGGCCATACTCATGGAAGATGCTGGAGAACCAGGCCCCACTCAGCTTGAGAGTTCATAGGTTGTCAGTACAGGGTCAGGAAAGAAAGCAGTCCGCCAACAGTTTCTATCTAAGGTGTATAGAAATCTTAACATACATCTCTGCACCACTTATTGGAAAATTATAGCAATTATATCTTTAAGATTTCCAAAAAATCATCAAAATCTATAAAGAAACTATTTACAAAATGCAAAAATATATATCTAACTGAATCGCACCAAAGAACCTACATTTAATATTTTTCAGATTTTAAAATATATTAAAAGAATGTGGAATACTGCCAATACAAGCACCTGTAAATTCGTATAATGAGCAAAGCTACCTTTTTGCTGCGGCAATAAAAATACCATATTGCCATTGGCATCTTTTAACTACATATGATTACTTATATTACTCTGCTAAGATATGATGCATGATGACAAATCACACCATGCTATGAAACAATCCAGACTAATGTAATTATTGGTCAAAATGAAAAATACCATTTAGAAAAGTTCTCTTTCTCTCCATTCCCTCTTCTGCTACAAAACTCCTATATGATGATACAGTGCCTACAAGTAGTATTCAACTCCCTGCAGATTTAGCTGGTTTGATAAGATGCAAATAAGTTAGAGCCTTCAAATTGCAAACGAGAGTAGGTTTTATGAACAGAAGCATAAATCTGACAAACCAAAAAGTTATGTTGCTCAGTTGAATTTTATTAAATTTTAAACATAAAAGTGTGGGTCAATTATTATACAACCCCTATGTTTAATATTTTGTGGAATAACCCTTGTTTGCAATTACAGCTAATAATCGTCTTTTATAAGACCTGATCAGGCCGGCACAGGTCTGTGGAGTTATCTTGGCCCACTCCTCCATGCAGATCTTCTCCAAATTATCTAGGTTCTTTGGGTGTCTCATGTGGACTTTATTCTTGAGCTCCTTCCACAAGTTTTCAATTGGGTTAAGGTCAGGAGACTGACTAGGCCACTCCAACACCTTGACTTTTTCCCTCTTGAACCAGGCCTTGGTTTTCTTGGCTGTGTGCTTTGGGTCGTTGTCTTGTTGGAAGATGAAATTACGACCCATCTTAAGATCCTTGATGGAGGAGCGGAGGTTCTTGGCCAAAATCTCCAGGGAGGCCGTGCTATCCATCTTCCCATGGATGCGGACCAGATGGCCAGGCCCCTTGGCTGAGAAACAGCCCCACAGCATGATGCTGCCACCACCATGCTTGACTGTAGGGATGGTATTCTTGGGGTGGTATGCAGTGCCATCCTGTCTCCAAACGTCACGTGTGTGGTTGGCACCAAAGATCTCGATCTTGGTCTCATCAGACCATAGAACCTTGAACCAGTCTGTCTCAGAGTCCTCCAAGTGATCATGAGCAAACTGTAGACGAGCCTTGACATGACGCTTTGAAAGTAAAGGTACCATACAGGCTCGTCTGGAGCGGAGACCATTGCGGTGGAGTACGTTACTTATGGTATTGACTGAAACCAATGTCCCCACTGCCATGAGATCTTCCCGGAGCTCCTTCCTTGTTGTCCTTGGGTTAGCCTTGACTCTTCGGACAAGCCTGGCCTCGGCATGGGAGGACACTTTCAAAGGCTGTCCAGGCCGTGGAAGGCTAACAGTAGTTCCATAAGCCTTCCACTTACGGATGATGCTCCCAACAGTGGAGACAGGTAGGCCCAACTCCTTGGAAAGGGTTTTGTACCCCTTGCCAGCCTTGTGACCCTCCACGATCTTGTCTCTGATGGCCTTGGAATGCTCCTTTGTCTTTCCCATGTTGACCATGTCTGAGTGCTGTTCACAAGTTTGGGGAGGGTCTTAAATAGTCAGAAAAGGCTGGCAAAAGAGATCTTTAATCCACACATGTGAAGCTCATTATTCTTGGTGCCTGAACTACTTCTTAATACTTTAGGGGGACCAAACAGAATTCTTGTGGTTTGAGGGGTTGAATAATAAATGACACTCTGAATTAACTTTTAAAGTTTTAAAAAAAAATAAATAAAAAATAAAAAAATTTGCTGCAGTGCATTTCCCACTTCCAGGCTGATCTACAGTACAAATGTCACAATGCCAAGTTAATTCCGCATGTGTCAACCAGCTAAATCTGCAGGGGGTTGAATACTACTTGTAGGCACTGTATATAGCGCTTTTCAATATGTGTAAGCTGCTACTTTTTGGAGATATGTTGCTGCCATCAATTTCTAAATGAGTTGTTTTTTTTTCAAATGAGATGGAAAAATGTCTAACTTTCAATTTTTAAAATGTGTTCTATTTTCTGTTGTAAATAAAATTTGACTTCCAAAAAATGCATTTTTGTTTTCTTTATGTTTTACACAGTGTCTCAAATTTTTTTTTTGGGGGGGGGGATTGGGATTGGTTTTTGAACTCGGCACCGATAATAATTTGGATGGTCCCTCTCCTGTTGAGTCTGCACAACATGGTTTCCATAAAGAATTTCAAATTTTGAGTCATCTTACCAGAGAAGAGTTTTCCACTTTTCCACAGTCCATTTAAAATGAGTTCTGTGCTGTGCAAACGATATATGCTGCAAAGTAAGAATACTTTTGAAAATAGAAATACGAATAGTTTAATTTTATAAAGTAACAAAATGCAAAGTGGATGAGCAAAAGAGCATCAAATCATTAATTCTTCTTTGCACATTTGCACACAATCTCCCTGTGGAGTTCCTTCAAAAACTGTGTGCAAATGTGCCTAGAAAAGTTGATGCTTTGATGCTGTTTTGCATGCAAAGGACGGTCACAACAGATATTGATTTGATTTAGATTTCTCTCCTGCTCATTTACTTTGCATTTTGTTAATTAATAAAAATGAACTATTACACTTTTATTTTTTTAAAGAAATCTTAGTTTGCAGCATCTTTTCCATAATTGCCTAATCTTGCACAGAACTGTATATATAAATATCATGTTGGGGGTATCATGTTGTTAGATTTTAATAATAGAAGATATATATGTATATATATATATATATACACCGCAGTTTGCAGACCATAAGACGCACCGGACCATAAGAAGCACCCGAAATTTGGGGGAGGAAAATAGAAAAAAATTTTTTCTCATAAAGTGCTGTTGCGTTTTATAGTCCGCTTTTATGGTAGCTTACCAGGGGGGAAGGCAGCTGCGGTGGAGTAGGGTCACAGAAGGCAGTGTCGCTGATGCAGGAAGCTGGTGGCGGCGGCAGGAGTGGGTCAATGCAGCGGCGGAACCCGGGCTTTTACAATATGTCAGAAGTCCTCACGCTTTCCATCCTTTTCACTGCAGTGGACTTCCCAGAGTCAACTTCCTGCAGCAGTGACCCTGCCTCCTGGGACCCTACATTCGGATTATGAAACGCACCCACATTATAATCCAAAAAATACATATATTATAATTTGCAGACTATAAGGTGCACTTTTTTCCCCAAAATTTTGAGGACAGTGGGGGGGTGCCTCTTATAGTCCAGATGTACCTTACTGTGGCTGTGGGGGCGGCTGGCAGCGGAGGAGCGGGTCACAAGAGGCAGAAGCCAGCACTGGGGCTAACAGGTGTGTCCACTATTAAAGGTAATGAATATGCACTGCTCCCCATGCCCATAATCCCGCCCACCTCTCTAAATTGATTCCAGCACTGAGAAGTGGGCGAGGCTATGGGAGTGAGGAGCAGTGTAAGTGGGCACATGTGTCAGCCACAGTCGCCGGCTCCCTGCAGTGGCTAGGCGATTACTTGTGACCGCTATTAAGGAAAATTCATATTCACTGCTCCCCACGCCCATAGTCCTGGATGTTGGAAGCAGTCAATATTCTGGCAGTGCAATTTCACTGCACTTTGAATTTTCTTCCCGTTTTCCAGGACACTATAAGGTAAAATCAATAGTGTCAGTCAAAAAGTAAAACTCGTCCTGCAAAAAAAGAAGCCCTCATATGGCTATATGGCTGGGAAAATAAAAAAGGTATGGCTTTTGGAAGAAGGGGAGGAAAAAACGAAAATGAAAAATGGAAAATTGCCTGGCGTGATGGAATATGTTTAAATTTAGAGATGAAGTAAATTGATAACAATCTTAAATAACATCAACAGTCAATGCTTAATCTCCCTCAAAATGTCATTGTTTGAGAATAATCTATATAAGTACACATTATGCAGGAGGGTCTTATCTATATTTAATATAGTACATGGAACACAAGACTGGATTTACAAAGGTCCCGATTTAGTATATCTGAAAATAGCTGGCAGCAGATGTCCTACTAGTGCTGCATACTGACGACACTGGCTCTTCCCATTGGTTAGCTTCATTATATTTCTGAATAGTATTTCACAGCAAACTGAGCATGATGAACTAAATTGACAGACTGGTATTTACCACAGGGCTGGAGATGAAGGAAACTGTTCACATGCTTCTGTCTTACTACTAGATCTGTCTTATTAAGAGGATTCTAACGCCCCATTTAAGAAGTATCTAGTTATGGTTGGTTTTATAGCAGAAGTAAGGAAGAAAATAAAAATCTAATGTAAAAAAAACACACAGGGGGTTCTTCAATTTCTTAGCTTAAAAGCTGATAAATCATATTGTATTGAATAATTTGGTTCAATATCATATATAAAAGTGCATAAGTAAATAGTGAAGGAAACTAATCCATTTTTTTTTAAATACATTGGAGAACACATTAAGTGACATTTATTATGGCTAACATACATGCTCAGTGGACCACTAGTCTGGGAAGCAGGGATGTCACGGTTATATTCACTATAGCCCTCACCCAGGTCTTATCATTTGTACTTTTGTAAGGCTTCATACCAAGTCATGATGCACAAGTTGTGCCACTAATATTAATAGGTCATGTGAAAGATCAGAGTAATCATATATGCATACATGTGAGTCTTAATAATTCACAAGGCTGCATTATTACTGGGTTAAAGAGATTTTCACTACTAAGATATAGATGACTTATACTTACCCTCACTGATCAATTGTTATCATCTCTAGGGGTAAGTGGATGCAAACAGTGTACGGAGCGGAGCATCACAGTTCTCTACACTGTTTACTGCCTTTCATACATCAGCTCCTATTCATTTGAATAGACTGATCTTCTGTACCTGGTAGATGCAACTAAACAGTGTGATGAAGCGACAGTGTCCTGCTCTGCACACTGTTCACATATGGACACTCCTGGAGTTGACATCAGCTGATGGGTAGGTTGCGGGTAGAGATGAGCAGAATTTTTGAAATTCAAATTCAACAGCTTTGCCAAATTTTCTGTAAAATTTGACTAGCAGTTAACGAGCTTGTGCCAATTTTGGTACTGGACAGGAAGAGGGGGAGGTGACAGAATAAGGAGAGAGATTTTGTTTCAATATGATCTGTCTACTCCGCTTACCCAGTAAATCTGGAGATGGAATCCAACTGCTGATCTCCGATGACCCGGTGTTGTACCAACCACAATTGTACAAGGTATGAGTATCCAATTTATAAACTGGTATTTGGTGTTATAGCTGTTGGGTATTACGGGGAAGCCGGCTTGACCTTGCTAACTGAAATTAGATTGCTCACTTATGCTGTGTAGAAGTGGTACCTTGCAATTTTTTTTTCTTTTATGGATCACTTATCGAAACTCACAGAGTTCAAATTCGCAAAAAACTGTCAATTTAAGGAAATTTGACTCAAAATCAGTGCTATGCTAATCAAAAAGCTAATCTCTAGAGCCAGATGTCAGACCCCCAAGGACCTGATATTGATGCTGATGATCTAGCATAAGGGCTCATGCACATGGCCATATTTCCAGCCTGAGTGCGATCCGTCAAAACATCGGATCACACTAGGACCAAAGTTATTCTATGGGGCCGTGCACATGTCAGGTATTTTCCTTGGACCGAGCCAGCCCGAGGAAAAATTCACAGCATGCCGACGTTGGATCCGATATTTGGACTGTACTCGGCCATGCAAGTCAATGAGCTCGTTGAGAACATCCGATTGCACTTAGATGATATCTGAGTGCAGTCCGATTTTCATGGACTGACAGAAGGGAGAAGATGGAGAAATTGTTTTCTCTTTCTTCTCATCATCTGAGAGAATAGAATCACACAATGATCACACTCTGCTAAAACTGATCAGAGTTTGATCAGAGTGTGATTGGCATAATCAACCAGATTTTCTCGCATGAGAGAATATTCACTTGTGTGACTCTAGCCTAAGAAAAGATCATCAGTATCCTAACAGTGGAAAACTCCTTTACGAATCAGTTCTATTTCTTGGAAATAAGGAGTGTCTTTGATAATGAATAACTTCATAAAACGCAGAGGCCAGAATTTGATCACGTCCTTGGCATTACATATTTGTCCCCGCAATGGACAAAAGTTTCTATAATTTGCAGTTCTGTAGACAAATCTACAGTACAGACCAAAAGATTGGACACACCTTCTCATTTAAAGATTTTTCTGTATTTTCATGACTTTGAAAATTGTACATTCACACTGAAGGCATCAAAACTATGAATTAACACATGTGGAATTATATACTTAACAAAAAAAGTGTGAAACAGCTGAAAATATGTCTTATATTCTAGGTTCTTCAAAGTAGCCACCTTTTGCTTTGATGACTGCTTTGCACACTCTTGGCATTCTCTTGATGAGCTTCAAGAGGTAGTCACCGAAAATGGTTTTCACTTCACAGGTGTGCCCTGTCATGTTTAATAAGTGGGATTTCTTGGCTTATAAATGGGGTTGGGACCATCAGTTGTGTTGTGCAGAAGTCAGGTGGATACACAGCTGATAGTCCTACTGAATAGACTGTTAAAATTTGTGTTATGGCAAGAAAAAAGCAGCTAAGAAAAAAGAGTGGCCATCATTACTTTTAGAAATGAAGGTCAGTCAGTCCGAAAAATTTGGAATACTTTGAAAGTGTCCCCAAGTGCAGTTGCAAAAACCATCAAGCGCTACAAAGAAACTGGCTGACATGAGGACCGCCCCAGGAAAGGAAGACCAAGAGTCACCTCTGCTTCTGAGGATAAGTTTATCCGAGTCACCAGCCTCAGAAATCGCAGGTTAACAGCAGCTCAGATTAGACACCAGGTCAATGCCACACAGAGACCTAGCAGCAGACACATCTCTTCAACAACTGTTAAGAGGAGACTTTGTGCAGCTGGCCTTCATGGTAAAATAGCTGCAAGGAAACCACTGCTAAGGACAGGCAACAAGCAGAAGAGACTTGTTTGGGCTAAAGAACACAAGGAATGGACATTAAACCAGTGGAAATCTGTGCTTTGGTCTGATGAGTCCAAATTTGAGATCTTTGGTTCCAACCACCGTGTCTTTGTGCGACGCAGAAAAGGTGAACGGATGGACTCTACATGCCTGGTTCCCACCGTGAAGCATGGAGGAGGAGGTGTGATGGTGCGGGGGTGCTTTGCTGGTGACAATGTTGGGGATTTATTCAAAATTGAAGGCATACTGAACCAGCATGGCTACCACAGCATCTTGCAGCGGCATGCTATTCCATCCGGTTTGCGTTTAGTTGGACCATCATTTATTTTTCAACAGGACAATGATCCCAAACACACCTCCAGGCTGTGTAAGGGCTATTTCACCAAGAAAGAGAGTGATGGGGTACTACACCAGATGACCTGGCCTCCACAGTCACCAGACCTGAACCCAATCAAGATGGTTTGGGGTGAGCTGGACCGCAGAGTGAAGGCAAAAGGGCCAACAAGTGCTAAGCATCTCTGGGAACTCATTCAAGATTGTTGGAAGAACATTTCCGGTGACTACCTCTTGAAGCTCATCAAGAGAATGCCAAGAGTGTGCAAAGCAGTCATCAAAGCAAAAGGTGGCTACTTTGAAGAACCTAGAATATAAGACATATTTTCAGTTGTTTCACACTTTTTTGTTAAGTATATAATTCCACATGTGTTAATTCATAGTTTTGATGCCTTCAGTGTGAATGTACAATTTTCATAGTCATGAAAATACAGAAAAATCTTTAAATGAGAAGGTGTGTCCAAACTTTTGGTCTATACTGTATGTAATTCTTGATGCATGTCTGAACAGTTTTCACATATATGTGTTTATAGCTTTGGTGTTTTGTGTTTATATCTAGCTGAAATACTCAGTGTCAGTCTGTGTACATAAAGTTCATATAACCCAGCTCAGCATCCACTGGAGGTACTCCCCAGGAAGTATCTGCATTGGAAGAAATGTTTGAAAAGACATTTATCAAAAGAACATTGTTTTAAACACACCAACCTTTCTTATATTTTTGTTTACATCAACCAGATTGAGCATATAGATGTAATCTTTAGCTCCAAGGAACAGTCGGCTCCTCTCTTCATCAAGCAACAGGGTCTGAAAACTCAGGCTTTCAGACGATGACTCCAGAAACGGGATACAGCTGTTTGAAAGAAGCAGGTCTGTGGGAAAAGCAAAGAAATTTTAGGAATAAAAATGTTTACTTATCAAGATTTTTCAAGATTTTTTTTTTTAAATATATGTGAACCTTTTAGAGGGAGAGATATTGTAAAACTCATGCATATTTTCATCAGCTGTCAAATTGATCTCAGTGTGACCTCATGAGAATATGGACTATACAAGTGATGCCACAATTGTATCATTTCTGCAATCCCAGGTACATAAAACCCTAAGGCTATGTTCACACATGTTGTGTTTTTCAGCGTTTTTTTGTTGCAGATTTTTATGGAAATTTTTAGCCTGGTTTTGCAGTACCAGCAAAGTCTATGAGAAACCACAATTCTCTGTTCACACATCTTGTTTTTATTTTGCTGTTGCGTATTTTGTGCCTTGGTTGGGTTTTTGGAAAATAGAGCATGTCACTTCTTTCCTAATTTTTTCACCCATAGGAAGTAATGGGTGGTGAAAAAAATGAAAAAAAAAAAAAAATGCAGCAAAATTTTCATCAGTGTTTTTTCAGCGTCTTTGATGGCAAAATAGAATGGGGTTATTTTTTTTCACAGAATGTTATGTATATGCATAAGCAGAGACAGAAGGACAGTGAAAAAACGCTGAAAAAATGCACAAACAACACATAAAAAATGCATCAAAACCTGCATTTTTGACGCAGCTTATTTCCGGCTAGAGATCAGTTTTGCTGCAGATTTGTGATGTAAAAAAACCCAACATGTGTGAACATAGCCTAACTTTACATGTTTAAGAATAGATACTAGTGTGGTTTTCTCTTTTATGTAACGTCACACTGAAAGTTGAAATTCTAACAACTGAGAAACGGATGAAAATGCAGTAAAAAATTCTACTTCTCGAATATTCATGTTTATTCAGCAAGCAGTGACTTCAATACCTAGAATTGAGTAGGTAGAGTATGGTTAAGAATGTTGCTTTGGAAATAGCAGAGCATCTCAGACACGTAGCAGAAAGCAGTGCTAGCTAGTCTCAATCCCTTATTATTTAGTAAAGGAGATTGTTCAGAAGTACAATGCAAGTCAATGGGGATTGGCAAAATCCCTTTCATACCCAGTGGAGTATCTCAGCATGATTTTAGGACATTTTACCCATTGCAATGTAAAGTTTCAAATCCACAGCGAAATCCAGCTTTTCATAAACACTGAATAGCATATAAATCTTCTCTGGTTCTCCTACTGTTTTGTTTGCTTCATTATACTGTTAGCTGCTATGTCACCATGAAATCATAGTCATGAATCTTGAATGGTGCCTGAGTAGTTCCTTAACAGACACAAAAAACATGGGATTGAGGCTAATTTTTGCATTCAAATGGGAGCATTATTAGTGGCAATAAGTCATAATAAATATTTTATTATATTTTATGTAATATATATAAAGCACAATAAAATATTTGTTTAACTACTGGGCAATACAAGAGATTTCCATTAGAGCCTGTACTAGCATCTAAATGAAGAAAAAGTAAATAGAAAATAATTGCACTTCTGTTCTTCTTGGATTCAAGTCAGCTAAAAACTTACATTTACATTTCTATATGTATATCTGGAATTAAGATAAAATGTTATTTTCCTGTCCAATTTGGACTCAAATTTGTATATTGCTTTGGTAATGTGGCACCCCAGGGGTCTGGTTACCACAGTAATAGAAATATTATGTCTGAGAGCAAGTGGGAGGTTTCTCTGGTCAGGAGCCCTAAGCATGCAACACGGCCCACCCAGACCTGGGAGGGGAGGAATCTGCCCTTATAAACTGGGTCTGGGGCGGGATTAGAGAGTGAAGTCCCAGACAGAGACGCAGTCTGGTCTGGAGGACAGCAGACACAGGGAAAGGAAGACCTAGGAGCTCTGTAGGAACAGTAGCTGAATACCAGGGGCTGGAGCTGAGCAGAGTTCGCCCTGGTTGAAGACACTAATACCGGACACGGAGTCCGAGGCTGTGGGGACATCCAGGTCCAGCAGCAGAATCCAACCGGCAGGGGATTCCATGTCCTCTGGCCTTAGAAGCCCGGAGGCACGGTCACAAGCAAGGGACCAGCACCGCCATCGTGAAGCGGAGGCTAATGGAAGGCCCCAAGTCACCGGCCATACGGGTGAGCACCACACGGTATACTCAGGGACGTGGGCTACTTCTACCCGCATAGAGCAAGGTAGCCAGGAAAGAGTGCAGATAGTCGGGGAGGCCTACAACTCCACCTGGCCAGGGGAGATCCTGCTTGCTCACAGACTGACCAGGCCCCTACTGCTAACCAGTACTCCTGGGAGGGTCTGCTTTATACCACCAGTAAAGACCCTGAACTGCAGCACACGTCTCTGTGTTTCATCGCCGCACCAGCACCATTACTACCGGGACGCTCACACCATCACTCCCATCATCTCACATTAGCTGCCCTGAGGCAATACTTCTCCCGTGGGGAGTTATTCCATACTCGGCTACGCAAATTACATCAGCCTCAGCGGTCTGCAGCGCAGCGGCGGTCCCCACTGACCGCAATCCACGGGTGGCGTAGTCGGACATTGTTATTACCTAAGACTGCCACTGGTTTGACCGCCCTGGGCACGGACCGGGTCACCGCCACGGAGGACTACAACCCCCAGCGATCCGGCTCCGGGTAACCCCTTGCACAGCACAGGCCCAGGGGGCGCATCAACTTTGGCGTAGTCGGCAGGATTTCTTGCCCGCAACCACCGGGTAAAATACTGAAAAATACTTTTATACTTACCTGTGGTGAAGTTTCCCGCCATCCGGAGTCGTTTCCCGCCATCGGACGCCATCTTGGACCGTTTCCCGTCGTCTTCTGCCGTCTTCCCGCCATCCGCAGCTGCTTCCCGCCATCGGACGCCATCTTCAGGACGCCGCGCGGGAAGAAGAGGGGCGTGAATGCCGAAAGCGCGTGAGATCCGAAGCTCCGCCCCACGCTCCGACGCTGCATAAGGTCCTGGAAGGGAGGAAGAGCGACGCTGACGTCATCGGAGCGCGACGCCAGGTCCTCAACCCCGACGATAGTCTACGGAGCCGCGGCCTACGGAAGAAGAGCATCGCAAGGTAGGCCACGGTCCACTAGGGGGGAAGGAGGATGTCGGACACCGAGGGGAGCTCCACTGCCACAGCCACCGCCAGCGCAACCGCTGCAGCAGTCATGCCATTCACCATGCCCTATATCCCGGGGGCAACCTGGCTACCCCAGTACTCAGGGGAGTCACATACTCTAAGTGACTTTAGGGAAAGACTGGATAGCCTCTTCCAGGCATACCACCTCACAGATGAGCAAAAAGTGAGCATTCTGGTGGCCCAGTTAATCGGGGCAGCCCAAAGGGAGGTAAAGTCCTGGTCACCTGGGAAGAAGAGGACTGTCAGAGAAATACTAGCCCTGCTGAAAGACACATTTGACACCCGCACCTCAGCCGAGATAAAACTAAGATTTTACGGGTGCAAACAACGGCCACACGAAAGTATAAGAGACTATGCTCTAAACCTACAAGAGGCCCTGAGAGCCATTAAGCAGGCAGACCCTGACAGCGTGGGAAATGAAGACAAGCTGTTGACCGAACAATTTATTGAGGGTCTACTGTGCAATGCCCACCGAACCCAGTTGCGAGCAATGGCCTTACAGGACCCTGACCTGGACTTTGCACAGTTCAAGGACAGAGCCATCCGGGTGCTCCGAGAACCGGCACCAGGTGGCGCTGTGACCCACAGGCGCCCTGATATCACTTATCACCAGGACGCGGCACCCTTGTCTGCAGGGCCTGTGGGAGCTGATGCGCAGGCTTTGAACAATGACCCGGCAACAGACCTGCACCATCAGGTCCAAGAGCTGACTAAGAGTGTTGCCGCGCTAACCAGAACTGTGCAGTCTTTACAGGTCTCTTCTCCAGGAAAGATCCAGCTGGCATCCAGACCGGAGGACGTCCCGTGGCGCCGACTGAGGAGGACCTCACCGGCCAGAGGAAGACCCAGCGACCGGTACAACGAGGACGGACGACCCATCTGCCGCCGCTGCAATCAACCCGGACATATGGCAAGGTACTGTCATTTAAACGGGCACAACCTGGGGTAGAGGGCCAACCCCCAGGCATAAGATCATCAGGCCCATCAAACTGGCGTGACAAATACGTAGGGGGACGTCCGGTCTTGCCTGTGGTACTGGATGGCATTCCTATGAGTGCCCTACTAGACACCGGGTCACAGGTCACCACCATCCCATACGTGCTCTTCAAGCGGTACTGGAATGACTCGGACATAACCCGCTACCCAGATGACGACCTGAGCATTATAGCCAGCAATGCTCAGCCCGTGCCCCAGATAGGATTTAAAGAGGTGACCATCAAGGTTGGTAAAGTTGAACTGCCGGCACAAGGACTTATCATTGTGGACATTGACCGTCGCGAGAGTCACCCAAAAATAACCCTAGGTACTAACGTAATTGAAAACTGTCTTGCAGAGGTGATTCTTATTTTGCAACAGGTTGCCAAGAACGCCAGTTCCAGCCAGCAGCGTGTCCTCCAAAAAGAAATCCGGGCACTGATGAAGCGGCAACTAGTGGAACTATCTGGTGGTGAGATAGGTAGCGTGAGAATGTGTGACCCGTTCCCTATTGCCATGCCCCCAAAAAGTGAGATGATGATTTGGTGCAGGGAAGCTATTGGTCTAAGAGGTAGAGACTACCAAGCAATGGTAGAACCCGTCTACTCAGACAGTAGGCCCTCCATTTTGACAGCACGGGGGGTGGTCGATGTACGCCATGGGAGGGTGCCCGCATCATAAATATCGGGGAGAGAGAAGTATACCTGCCCCGGTATGCCACGCTAGCGAAATTGTTCACCATCAACCAGAACTCTGTACAGGCGGTGGAACCCTTGCCTCCATCTCAACCAGAGGAAGGTAACGGCTCTAAGAAACCAATGGAGGACTGGTGTCAGCAACTGCATTTGGGTACTGACTCCACTCCCTCACACCAAAAACAGGGAGTCTATCGGGTGGTTCAAGAGTACGAGAGAGTGTTTAGTAAACACCCGCTGGACTTCGGGCGAGTAAAGGGGGTAGAACATCACATCCCCACAGGAGACCATCCTCCCATAAAGGAGAGATACCAACCCGTACACCGTACTGCCCTCAAGCCACAATAATCCAAAGGTGTACGTCATCAGCAAGGATGAAGGAGAGACCACAGCCACTGTCTCCAGAGACCACCTGAAAAAGTGCCCCGAGAAGTTGCAAAGCACGGATGAAGATCAGGAAGACCCTCAACCCGTAGAGGAAAAGGAGGAAATGATCAGCACCGTACTCGGAGACTTTCCCAGGTCCTGGACACAAGTAAATAACGCTATCGTGGTGCCCGTCCTCACCTTTCTCCAGCCAGCCCCTCAAGTGCCTACAGAAGACCAGGTAGAGCTGGAAGAGCAGTCGGCCCAGGAGGCAGAAGAATCCATACCAGCAGACCAGGAGAATCAACCCTCTGCTAGTAGAGAGCCTGCCGTGCCCCTAGTGAGCCAAAGAGTGCGCAGACAGCTGCCCAGCTTGCCCATAACACCTCCTACACCCTGTAGTGCAGGACCAGTTAGTGAGCTCCGTAGGTCCACTAGAGTCACTAGAGGTCAGATGCCCGCTCGCTGGAAAATCTAAACTAATGCACTGTGAATTTATCTGTTTAAATGTTTATGGTTTATGTTTGTTGCCTGTTATTAATTATGTTTCTCAGTTACCCTGCAGATTTCTATGGACTAACAGGTTATGGACACTGGATAACCGGAACAATGCTTGAAGATAGTTGCACCTTGGTGCCCCTTGCGAAGACGGCCGCGGAAGAGAAAACCTGTCTGGCGTGGCCTACTTGCGGCCCAAAGTAGCTAGCTCCAGCCTTGCAGCTACGCCCAAGGCCAATGCAAGGGGTTTGCTTTGGACAGGTCCCCTACTTCGCTTAAAGCTTCACCTTGGGTGACATGGACACCCTCTTGTTTCACAAACTTCACCTTGGGTGATATGGACACCCGGTTGCGGACATGCCGTGACCTTTAAAGAACTAAAGCTTCTTGTAAATATGTTATTGTATTATTGCTATACCCTGCATTTATGTTTCTTTAAAAATGTGTTTAGTCCCGGAGTACTAAAATTTACTAGGGGGGAATGTAGCACCCCAGGGGTCTGGTTACCACAGTAATAGAAATATTATGTCTGAGAGCAAGTGGGAGGTTTCTCTGGTCAGGAGCCCTAAGCATGCAACACGGCCCACCCAGACCTGGGAGGGGAGGAATCTGCCCTTATAAACTGGGTCTGGGGCAGGATTAGAGAGTGAAGTCCCAGACAGAGACGCAGTCTGGTCTGGAGGACAGCAGACACAGGGAAAGGAAGACCTAGGAGCTCTGTAGGAACAGTAGCTGAATACCAGGGGCTGGAGCAGAGCAGAGTTCACCCTGGTTGAAGACACTAATACCGGACACGGAGTCCGAGGCTGTGGGGACATCCAGGTCCAGCAGCAGAATCCAACCGGCAGGGGATTCCATGTCCTCTGGCCTTAGAAGCCCGGAGGCACGGTCACAAGCAAGGGACCAGCACCGCCATCGTGAAGCGGAGGCTAACGGAAGGCCCCAAGTCACCGGCCATACGGGTGAGCACCACACAGTATACTCAGGGACGTGGGCTACTTCTACCCGCATAGAGCAAGGTAGCCAGGAAAGAGTGCAGATAGTCGGGGAGGCCTACAACTCCACCTGGCCAGGGGAGATCCTGCTTGCTCACAGACTGACCAGGCCCCTACTGCTAGCCAGTACTCCCGGGAGGGTCTGCTTTATACCACCAGTAAAGACCCTGAACTGCACCACACGTCTCTGTGTTTCATCGCCGCACCAGCACCATTACTACCGGGACGCTCACACCATCACTCCCATCATCTCACATTAGCTGCCCTGAGGCAATACTTCTCCCGTGGGGAGTTATTCCATACTCGGCTGCGCAAATTACATCAGCCTCAGCGGTCTGCAGCGCAGCGGCGGTCCCCACTGACCGCAATCCACGGGTGGCGTAGACGGACATTGTTATTACATAAGACTGCCACTGGTTTGACCGCCCTGGGCACGGACTGGGTCACCGCCATGGAGGACTACAACCCCCAGCGATCCGGCTCCGGGTATCCCCCTGCACAGCACAGGCCCAGGGGCGCGTCAGTAACATAAAATCACATTGTAACAATATCGGCAAAAAAATGTCATGAAAGAAAGCAGTGAACACATCCCGCACTCCACCACATACTTTTACAGCCTGTCCCCTAGTACTACAACAGCAAAATACATAATGATGCTTGTTCTGTGCATGCAAAGTCTGAACAGGTCATAGTATTTTGTGAAAATGAGAACGTTCTGTAACTTTGATGAGTTCCTAGAACAACAAGATCCTATTAGCTGACTGCTGAGCTCAGAAACACACAATAGTCTGTGCAAGGCCAGAAACAGCCATTGTTGTCATTAAAGGCTGTTGAGCAATCTTGGGTTTATAAGTTTGTTTCCAATAAATACTTCCAACGTCAACTGTGTAGAAGAGAACAGGAGGGGTCAGCCAGTATTACTTCACAAATGTAAAAAAACAAAACAAATAAATACGTATTTGTGCGTATGTACTCTAGATGACATGTGCAACATTATGAGTGCTAGGATCAGTGTTTTTCTTATTATCCAAACATCTGTTGCTGATGGATATTATATTCTGTAATTGTGATTAAGAGTCACATTATAAATCAACTAAATGTTTATTATTTTATCTTTATTTTTTTTTCACTCTTGAAGGAGTCCAGACACTAGTAGTTGGTATACACTTGTAGTTGGTACAACCCCAAGAAATAGCATCACTACCCATTGATACAGGTGCAAAAGAAATCATGCCAAAGATTGAATATGATAAAGTGACTTTATTCATTGACATCTTCAGTGAATAAACTCATTTTTTTCACCTTCAGCTTTTGGAGTGCTTCCTATTCTATTTTGCTTTTTATCCTAGTAAATGGTACTGTAGCTATAAGGGACTTTCATCTTGATGACCTATTCCTTGGGGGTCCAAGTTCTGGGCCCCCATTGATCGGTTGACTGACGGGGCTGCCAATCACTGGCCGTATTGATGACCAACAAGACTTCTCTGCGTCTAGGTATTGACTGCAGTAGCATAATGTTGGGTGCATAACGATTAGTACATTTATATACAGTCCAGAAAAAGCAATGTTTTTTCCTACTGTTTGTAAAGTCAAGCAGAAGAAAATGCTGTCCTTGATTTATATTTATTTCCTAAGTTTGTACTGTATATGTGCCAAAACTGACATTCACAATGCAAATTAGTCCAGAGCCAGCCAGTGCATGAAAGGGGAGGATGGAGCTCTAATCAGTGAGGAAGTGGAAGACCTAAACACCATGATGTAATAAGCACTTCTGTGGTCTGTTGGTGGCAAGGGGGTGAGGAGTCAACTCACTCAATCCATGCTGAGCCTGTTCATTTTGAAAATATCTATCTCTGATAGCTGGGTCGCAGATGCCACAGGACACAGACTCAGATAATTGGAAAGCTCACTGCCTCTATTTCACTAGGTCTGTCTGAAAATGAGAGGAGCCGGACCCAGGTGAGGATCAGAGCCAGGACGAGATGGCTCTGAATAAGCTTCAAGATATGTGTGACACAAGCACAGGGGAAACAAGCAGAGGGCAGAAAATTAAAGCACTAAGAATGACATGCAGATAACAAGATGCTAACAACAGATATCAGAGAACCCAAGCATAGAAAATTGAGATTCAGGTAACAAAATCACAAGCAGAAGAGGTTGAGAAACCTATAACAGCAGACAATAGCTCACATAAAGAGAATACGATTACAAAGGATGCTAGTATAGAAGTAGAGAAGATCATTGGAAGTGGAAATAATCATACAACAGGGGACAGAAAAAAGGAAATGACTACCTGGTAACAGAGGGCACTGGTTTAGAAAACTGAGGAAAGTCTTAGCCCACAGCCAAGATTTAGTAGTCATGGGTGTTTTGCCACAGTTTGTATCTGGCACTGCTAGTATCGGACCCCACACTCTATATTCTGGATCTCTGCTGCTGGTGGTGAATTCTCAGTTTTATACTAGTGGTGGACTACGGTACAACAGGTTTGGCTTATACTCTGGCAAGTGGCAACTGCTGCAATGTGGGTAGTGCTGCTACTTAGCTGGCTATATGTACGAGGGGCGATCCAAAAGTAATGATAATCGGTTATTTCTATTGCACACAGAAATTAAAATAAAATGTTTTCTTCTCTCTTAGGTACCCACTAGTCCAGGAAAAAAATAATCACTTAAATAGGCCACGATTCCCGGGAGCTACATTCATTTGAATAGGAACTGCTGAGGAGTGAACATTAAAATGGAAAAAAATGAGCTCAGAGCTGTCATCAAATACCTCTGCTTGAAAAAAATGACTACCAAAGACATACACAGCAACTTGGTGGAAACATTGGGGGACTCTTCTCCTCCATATTCCACAGTTGCACGCTGGGCCAAGGAATTTAAGCTGGGAAGAACATTGACAGAATATGAACATCGTGAAGGACGCCCATCCACGTCCCTCAATGAAGAAAACGTGAAAAAAGTTGAAGAAGTTGTATTGGCCGATCGAAGAGTGACTACCAGGCATGTAGCTGAGGTCACAGGGATCTCATATGGCAGTATTCAAAGAATCCTTGAAAAAGAATTGCATATGAGAAAGGTCTCAGCGCGTTGGGTGCCAAAAATGTTAACCGACGAGCAAAAGAAGAAACGAGTTGACATTTCAATAGCAAATCTCGAAAAGTTCCAAGCAGACAAGGAGAATTTTTTGTCACATTTTTTGACCATGAACAAGACCTGGATCTACCACTTTGATCCCGAAACGAAACAACAATCGATGTCATGGAAACGAGCCAACGAACCGACGCCGAAGAAATTCAAAGTGTCAAGCTCAGCAGGGAAGGTTATGGCGTCCGTTTTTTGGGACGCTGAAGGAATTATTATGGTGGACTATTTGGAGAAGGGAGCCACTATTATGGGCTCCTACTATGCAGAACAAATAAGAAGATTGCGGGAGGCTATCAAGGAGAAAAGGCGTGGCAAACTGCGGGCTGGAGTGCTGTTTCACCAAGATAACGCGCCGGCTCACAAAGCTGCAGTTGCCATGGCTACCATTCAAGAAGCGGGCTTTGAACTGGTGGAACACCCCCCCTATTTGCCAGATCTAGCCCCCAGTGACTTCTTTCTCTTTCCTCGGCTCAAGGAACACCTCCAGGGCAAGAAATTTGACGACAATAGCGACGTGATAACCGCTGTTGGGGATTTTTTTGAGGGTCAAGAATAAGAATTTTTTTCGAAGGGAATTCTAAGTTTAGAAAAGAGATGGACTAAATGTATAGACTTGTTGGGAGACTATGTAGAAAAATAATTTTTTTTTTGACTATATTCATTGTGTTTAGTATTGATTATCATTACTTTTGGATCGCCCCTCGTATTTAGAGAGTTTTGATGTGCTTGTCATAAACTGCACCTTCACCTTTGAGGAACTTCACATGAAAATTATTGAATAGCATTATGAGCAAATCCTAATATATTGTTGAACAGATGTAATCTACTAGTATCTGGAATCATGATACATATATTAAAGGACTGTTCTAAAAAAAGTTTAAAGAGTAACTAAACTTTTTTTATTTTTTTATATAATTATTGATCTGTCTTTGTAAAGTTATGAATTTTTCTAATACACTCCATTTTCTTATCTTTCTTAGTTCTATCTTTAACACCATGCTGAAAATGTTGACTTTGAACTACAGGTTTAGTAAAATTTGTAATAAATAGTGTCTGAAAAAGGGAGATGGACAGTAGAAAAACTCAGACAAGAGAACGGATTTTGCGAGCTCTCCAGCTAAAATCAGCAACTAAGAACTAGGAAAACAAGCCAGCACTCTCAGCAAGACGTTAAAGATAGCCTAGGAAAAGATGGGTATTTTTTTACTATTTTCTCTGCATTCTAAAAGTATATTTTCATTTCACAGTTGTTGGACATGCCCTATAAAGTCTCAAAAAAACACTTTGTGTGCTATAACATACTGGCAAGTTTTAAGAGCCAGAAAAATATTAAAATGTTTCACTTTGTAGAGCAATTACATTGTTAATAACTAAAAGAAATTCATTATTGACCAGCTATCTGCTGTCATGACAGTTCTTCAAGAAAGGCTAAAGTGAGAAGCCAGGCTAGATGTCAGGTTACCAAGCTATTAAAGTAAAAATAATGCAATCTAATCTGATCTATACTGTAATAAAGAGGTTTTCCGGGCTAGGCAGCAACTTCGGCAATGACTATATCAGGCCAAATCCTAACAGTGTATACTCTATTTGCTGGTTTGAGCAGCACTGAACAGAACAGTGAGAAGCATAGGAAGTGAAACTTGTCGGCACACGACTGCAAGAATGCAAATCAATTATGACCATTCATGTGACAACTGCTCGAACCGTCAAGCAGAGCAGAATCTTAACAGTGTGTACATTATACAGTGTTAGACTTTAACTAAACCGAAAAAAAATGAACTGGAGTTAAAACCTTACCATTCATCATAGTGATTTCTATGTGACACATGGTAAGGTTTTAATACTATAGGCTAGGACCATCCCAATTTTGGGTATAACTTGATACTGGTGTGATGGCTTTAACCCTTTTTTTTAATCATAAAACGTGTTTACTAAGTACTACTACTATCATTATCACCAGTCAAATTTAGACAGCCCATTATGGTTTGAATAATCATGTTAATTGTGTACATTTCTGTATGTTGAATTTTTGTTTTATTACTAAAAGGTATTGCATGGGTTAAAAATTGGAACTAGCACCTAATATTAATAAGACATTGGGTTTATCCAAATTCAGTTCAAGTTTAATTTGATTACTAAGCAACAAATTTACCACTCCATAAACTTCACCTAATTAACGCTTCATTTTATATTTTACCTACATATTGATCACAGTTCTTCAAATACACCATCGAAAATTCATTAATGAAGTTCATGTTAGTCCAGATCTATCCATTATCCTTGAATTGCTGATTAATATTTAATAAGGAATGTGTTAGCTCCGGTTTCCATTTATCTAATGACAGATGTTCTAAAGGGAGCCAAAGCCCATAAGGTATTTATTAGGTCAAAAGAAAGCTGTCCTTAGATTTTCAGACACAGCTAATGAAGCTCAGATTAATGGCAAATCAATAAGTGTCTATGTAAAATAGGAAGATTGGCAGAGTCTATAAAGTCTTTTTTTTCATCTGGGTTTCATCTGTTAAGTACTATCAAAGATTAGAAGATGATCAAAGTTATCTGAGAAAACAGCAATACATTAAACAGTTATTTTAGATGGAATACTTAAAATGAATATTTGTTTGGAACTTTGAAGTTTAAAAATGAAAAAGTTTGAATCCAGATTTAAATCTAACTTTCACCCGTACACAAAATTAATTTATTTATATTGTCTCATCTGTAAATGTAATGCTTTATGTTTATGTATTACAACCTTTGTGAAAATGATATTACAGCATATATAATTGAAATGCCATGATGTATGTGCCAAAACCAAATATTAAATACAGGTTTCCTCTTTTCAGACAAATGGAAGACATTTGCTTTTTCACTCTAATACAGGTGGATTATTCTTAGTTTCTTTATTTTTGGCCAAAGAATAGGAAATAGGGTAAATTTACAGTACTGTGAAATGGTAGAAAGGCACAAACAGGGATACCTGCTCATTTAAAATTATGATTCATCAGTGCTATTAAAAAAGGTGACGGTACGAGTCAAAAGGTGATCAAAATGGATGATTTCTTGTAAAATTTAACAATGTATAATAATTTCAACAGACAGTCTACAACTGTAAAGAAAAAAAAGTCAGTTGTGTACTGTATATAATTTCCATTGAGAAGAAAGTTTACCAGAATGTCTATTAAAAGATTGTTCCGAATAACTATTACTCTAACCCTAGAGTGCAGTATATAATAGTTAAATGAAAATAGACACAAATGTGTAAAATTAAGTTTTAAGTATTTGTATTATTTCATTGACTGAACCATCTATTTTCACTTTCATATACGTAAAGTGTAACATCTCTCCTTGTGGAGAGTAACATGCCTGTGTGAGGAGACTTATAGGCCATGCAAAGCTATTCTGAAAACTAAATATGCAAATTGCCCTTTCAGAGAGGAAGAGGACTTGATCTCTAAGGCCACCTATTTGCACTAGCGATCTTCAAAGTCAAAATCGACCCTTTAACCAGTCTTGCCTCATGTCTTAGAACAAAAGCTAAGCCAGACACTATCTGCAGACTCATGGATGTTTTGGGGTGCTTTCCCCTCATCACTGCAAAGCAAGAGGTAATAATTTGGCTGTATGGGCATTACATGGCCTATATGACTCCTCAGACCCGTATGTAGGTGACGCGCCCCTGGGCCTGCTGTGTCGCGCAGCGTCTCGCGCACGGGGCTTACCCGGAACCCGATCAGATGAGGGTTGTAGTCTCCGAGTGGCGGGGACCCGGTCCGTGCCCAGGGAGTCAAACTCAGTGTGTGGCAGTCTTGATAGATGTTATTTGAGGGTCAACTACGCCACCCGTTGATTTGCAGCTATGGAGCTGCCGCTGCAGGGCAGACCGCTGAGGCCGGTGTAGAATTGTGCAGCGTGATAGTATAACCCCCAACGGGAGGGGTATGGCCTCAGGGCAGCCGACGTGGAAGATGGGGGTAGCAGGAACCACTCAGAGACGGTGCGGTGTAATTCAGGGTCTTTACTGGTAACAACGATAGACCCTCCCGGAGTACTTGCTAGCGAACGGGGCCTGGTCAGTCCTTGAGCAGATGGGATCTCCCCTGGCCAGGCGGAGTTGTAGGCCTCCCAAACTGACTGTACTCTTCTGGCTACCTTGCTAGAAGCGGATATAAGTAGCCCACGTCCCTGAGTGTACCGTGTGGTGCTCACCCGTATGGCCGGTGACTCGGGGCCTTCTAATGGCTTCCGCTCCACGATGGCGGTGCTGGTCCCACGCGTGTGACCGTGCCTTCGGGTTTCTGGGCCTGAGGACCTGAAATCCCCTGCCGGTCGGCTTCTGCTGCTGGGTAAGAGTTAGTCCCCACAGCCTCGGACGCCGGGTCCGGTAAGAAAGCTTCTCAGTCAGGGCGAGCTCTGCAGCTGCCAGCCCCTGACTCGTAGTAGTATTGCTCCCACTGAGCTTCTGCTGTTTCTTCCTATGACTGTTTCTCGTCTCTACTTCTTCTCTACTCACTAACCCTGCCTCAGCCCTAGGTTTTTATAGGGGAAGTTCTTCCCCTCCCAAGACTGGGCAGGAGGTGTGGCATGCACAGGATCCCTGACCAAAGGACCTCCCACCTGCTCTCAGACATAACACTACATTACTGTGGAAACCAGACCCCTGGGGTGCCACATTCCCCCCTAGTGAAATTTAGTACTCCGGGACTAAACATATTTTAGAAAAACATAACAAGGTAAAAACAATAATAATACAATAAGAAAAACATATAAGGATGGTTACGGCATGTCCGTAACCGGGTGTAGTCTTTGAAGAAAAGCAAGGTGTCCATTTCACCAAAACAGGGAGACGTAACCAGGTAGGGGTTTGTCCTGCCCCGAGTCCTTAACAGTCTTTAGTCCGTCTTGGGTTACGCTCCAACTATGTACAAGGATTCCCGGTAAATCCACCAAGGACTCCTACAAAGAACTAGAAACACAAAATTATACACAAGCAACAATACACAGGTAAACATAAATAAAACAATTTATACACTTCAAATCCTCCAACGTGCGGGTAACTGGCCCCTAGTGGCCCTAGTGGACCTACGGAGCTGACTGTCTAGTCCTGAACTACAGGGTGTAGGAGCTGTCAAGGGTAAACTGGGCAGCTGTCTACCGGCTCTTTGGCTCACTAGGGATATGGCAGGCTCACTGCAAGCAGAGGGTTGATCCTCCTGGTCTGCTGGTGTGGGGTCTTCTGCCTCCTGGACCGGCTGTTCTTCCAACTCTACCTGTTGCTCCGTAGGTACTTGGGATGCTGGTTGGAGGAAGGTGAGTACGGGTACCACAACTGCACCATTGACTTGAGTCCAAGACCGAGGGAAGTCCCCGAGCACAGTACTAACCATATCTTCCCTTTCCTCTACGGGTCGATGGTGTTCTTGTTCCTCTTCAGGGTTCCTCAGTTGTTCGGGACACTTCTTCAGGTGGTCCCGGGATACAATGGCTGTGGTTTCCCCTCCGTCTTTACTGATGGTACAAACCTTCGGGTTCTCGTGGCTTGAGGGCAGTACGGTGTACGGGTCCTTCTCCCACTGGTCGTCCAACTTGTGGAGCCGTCTCTTCCTCTTCAAGACCTGCTCTCCGGGTACCAGGGGAACAGCGGGAGCATACTGGTTGTAAGTTTTCTCTTGTCTTTCCCTAGCCTGACAGAGACTTTGCTCCACGCTCTCCTGTACTCTCCGGTACTGCTGCTGCCTCTCTGTGTCCCAGTCTGCTTCTGGTGAAGTGTCCTCGGGTGTCAGGACTCCCATTTCCAGGTCAACAGGTAACTTACCAGGTCTTGCCCTCATTAGGTAAGCCGGGGTACAGTTGGTGGAACCTACCGGGATGTGGTTGTATAGGTCCACCAGATCGGGCAACTTCTCAGGCCACAGACTGCGTTCTTCCAGGGGCAACGTTTTTAGAAGATCCATTACCACCTGGTTCATTTTCTCACAAAGTCCATTAGTTTGCGGATGGTAGGGTGTCGTCCTTATCTTCCGGCAGCCATACAGATTGCAGAATTCCTGGAAGACCTCCGCTTCAAAGGCAGGTCCCTGGTCCGTCAGCACTTGGTCCGGGTACCCGTGTGGACGGCAGAAGTGCTGCTGGAAGGCTCTAGCTGCTGTTTGAGCCGTTAAGTCCTTGACGGGGACGACAACCAAGAACCGGGAGTAATGATCCACGATGGTTAACGCGTAGACGTAGCCACTTCTGCTTGGGGTCAGTTTTACATGATCCAAGGCTACCAGTTCCAACGGTTGCTGGGTGACGATGGACTGCAGGGGAGTCTTCTGGCTGGCACGGTCCTTCCTTCTCAGGTTGCACGGGCCACAGTCTCTGCATCACTTCTCAATGGTTCCCCTCATGCCTACCCAGTGGAATCGCTCGCGCAGCAGGAACTCCAGCTTCTTCCACCCGAAGTGTCCAGCTCCGTCGTGGTATGCCTCCATCACCATGGCTGCGTCTGTTCGTGGCACCACTACTTGCCAGAGTAGTTCATGCGTCCGGGAGTTAACCATTCTGCGGCACAACTTCCCCTTGTAAAGGAACAGTCGACTCTTCTCTGCCCATAGTTGTTTGGCTTCCTCCGGAGCGTCTGGTTCAAGGCAAGCCTCCGGGCGAGTCAGCATCTCCTTCACCAGTCGGACGGCAGGGTCGCTGTCTTGCGTTTCCGCCCATTTGTAGTGAGGTAAGGGGTTCAACGTAGCAGCCTGTTTACTCCTTACCCGGTGGGAATACTGGATAGTCCCATGACGGTGGAACGCAGGGAGTTCAACTTCTTCCAGTCCCTCCGGATCTTCTCCTTCGTCCGGCAGGTTGGGCATCCTGGACAGGGCGTCCGCGTTGGTATTGGAGCGTCCGGCCCGGTATTTGATTGTGAACTCGTAGTTGGACAGACGGGCCATCCACCTCTGCTCCAGGGCACCGAGTCTTGCCGTGTCCAGGTGTGTCAACGGGTTGTTATCCGTGTACACGGTGAACCGGGAAGAAGCGAGGTAATGCTTAAAGCGCTCGGTGACTGCCCATACTACGGCCAGGAACTCTAGCTTAAATGAGCTGTAATTCTCGGGGTTCCTTTCGGTGGGTCGCAGTTTTCGGCTGGCGTAGGCGATTACTCGTTCCTTCCCCTGCTGGATCTGGGACAGTACGGCTCCTAGCCCGATGTTACTGGCGTCGGTGTAGAGGATAAAGGGCTGGCTATAATCCGGGTACGCCAGGATTTCGTCCCCCGTGAGGGCCATCTTCAGCTGGCGGAAGGACTCTTCTTCCAGCTCCTCCCATTTGAAGGGCGGCTTCTGGTTCTTGGCCTTCCGGGACTGGCCTATCAGGAGGTCCTGCATAGGTGCTGCCTTTTTGGTGAAACCGGGAATAAACCTTCGGTAGTAGCCTACCAACCCGAGGAACTGCCGCACTTCTTTTACGCTGGAGGGGCTTGGCCATTCCTTAATTGCGGTGATCTTATCTGGGTCGGGAGCCACTCCGTCAGCGCTCACCACGTGTCCCAGGTACTGCACCTTTGGTTTCAGGAGGTGACACTTGGAGGGTTTCACCTTTAGGCTGTAACTCGCCAGAGCTTCGAACACTTCCGCCAGGTGTTTCAGGTGGTCCTCATACGTCTTGGAATATACGATGACATCGTCCAGGTACAACAGGACCGTCTCGAAGTTTCTGTGGCCCAGACAACACTCCATTAGTCGTTGGAAGGTTCCTGGTGCGTTGCAGAGTCCGAACGGCATGCAGGTGAACTCGCTAAGTCCCATCGGGGTGGTGAATGCGGTCTTCTCCCGGTCCGCCTCTGCTACAGGAACCTGCCAGTACCCGCTAGTGAGATCCAAGGTAGAGAAGAAGTTAGCAGATCTTAAAGCAGCCAATGACTCCTCTATCCTTGGTAAGGGGTACGCATCCTTGTGTGTGATACGGTTGATTTTCCGGTAATCTACACACATCCTCATGGTGTTGTCTTTTTTTCTGACTAAGACTAGTGGAGCTGCCCAGGGGCTACAGCTATCCCTGATCACCCCAGCCTCCTTCATGTCTCTAAGCATCCCCTTGGCGTGCTGGTAGTGGGCAGGGGGTACGGGTCGATACCTCTCTTTTATAGGAGGATGGTCTCCCGTGGGGATGTGGTGTTCTACCCCCTTGACTCGCCCGAAGTCTAACGGGTGTTTACTGAACACTCTCTCGTACTCTTGAACCACCCGATAGACTCCTTGTTTCTGGTGTGCGGGAGTGGAGTCAGTACCCAGATGTAGTTGCTGACACCAGTCCTCCATGTTTTTCTTAGAGCCGTTACCTTCCTCCGGGTGAGATGGAGGCAAGGGTTCCACAGATTGTATAGAATTTTGGTTAATGGTATATAATTTGGCTAGCGTGGCATACCGGGGCAGGTACACTTCCCTCTCCCCGATATTTATTATGCGAACGGGCATCCTCCCATGGCGTACATCAACCACCCCCCGTGCTGTCAAAATGGTGGGCCTACTGTCCGAGTAAACTGGTTCTACCATTGCCTGGTAATCCCTACCTCTCAGACCAATAGCTGCCCGGCACCAAATCATCATTTCACTTTTTGGGGGCATGGCAATAGGAAAAGGGTCACACATTCTTACGCTACCAATCTCACCGCCGGAGAGTTCCACCTGTTGCCGTCGCATCAGTGCCCGGATCTCTTTCTGGAGCACCCGCTGCTCGCCGGAGCTGGCGTTCTTGGCAACCTGTTGTAAAAGGAAAATCACCTCTGCAAGACAATTTTCAATTACATTAGTTCCTAGCGTTATCTTTGGGTGACTCTCGTGTTTGTCAATGTCTACAATAATCAGTCCCTGTGCTGCTAGTTCGACTCTACCAATTTTAATGGTCGCCTCTTTAAATCCGATCTGTGGCACGGGCTGACCATTGCTGGCGATGATACTCAAGTCGTCGTCAGGGTAGCGGGTTATATCCGAGTCATTCCAGTACTGCTTGAAGAGTACGTACGGGATGGTGGTGACCTGTGACCCGGTGTCTAGTAGGGCACTCATAGGGATGCCATCCAGTACCACAGGCAAGACTGGACGTCCTCCGACATATTTGTCGCGCCAGTTCGATGGGCCTGGTGATCTTTTTCCTGGGGGTTGGCCCTCTACCCCCAGGTTGTGCCAGTTTAAAGGACAGTACCTTGCCATATGTCCGGGTTGATTGCAGCGGCGGCAGATGGGTCGTCCGTCCTCGTTGTACCGGTCACTGGGTCTTCCTCTGGCCGGTGGGGTCCTCCTTGGTCGACGCCACGGGATGTTCTCCAGTCCGGATGCCAGCTGGATCTTCCCTGGAGTGGAAGCCTGTAAAGACTGCACAGTTCGGGTTAACGCAGCAACGCTTTTAGCTAGCTCTTGGACCTGATGGTGCAGGTCTGGAGCCGGGTCATTGTTCAAAGCCTGCGCATCAGCCCCTACAGGCCCTGCCGACAAGGGCGCCGCCTCCTGGTGGTAAGTGATAGCTGGGCGCCTGTGGGTCACAACGCCATTCGGTGCCGGTTCTCGGAGCACCCGGATGGCTCTGTCCTTGAACTGTGCAAATCCCAGATGAGGGTCCTGTAGGGCCATTGCCCGCAACTGGGTTCGGTGGGCATTGCAATATAAACCCTCTATAAATTGTTCAGTCCAAGCCTGTCCTCGTCTCCCACGCCGTCAGGGTCGGTCTGCTTAACGGCTCTCAGGGCCTCTTGTAGGTTCAGGGCATAGTCCCTTATACTCTCATGGGACCGCTGTTTGCACCCGTAGAATCTAAGCTTGATCTCGGCTGAGGTGCGGGTATCAAAGGTGTCCCTCAGCCGGGTTAGTATCCCTGCGACAGTCCTCCCCCCAGGTGGCCAGGACTTTACCTCCCTTCGGGCTGCTCCGGTTAATTGGGCCACCAGGATGCTCACTTTTTGCTCCTCTGTGAGGGGGTACACCTGGAAGAGGCTATCCAGCCTTTCTCTAAAGTCCTGCAGGGTATGTGACTCCCCTGAGTACTGGGGTAGCCAGGCTGCCCCCGGGATATAGGGCATGGTGAAAGGCATGACCGCGACAGCGGTGGCGCTGGCGGGGGTTGAAGCGGTGAAGCTCTCCTCCGTATCCGACATCCTTCCCCCCCCTAGTGGACCGTGGCCTACCTTGCGATGATCCTCTTCCGTAGGCTGCGGCTCCGCAGTGGATCGTCAGGGTTGAGGACCTTCCGTTGCGCTCCGGTGACGTCGGCGTCTGCTGGGCTCCTTCCAGGACCTTACGCCACGTCCGGACGTGAGGCGGGGCTTCAGTTCTCGCGGGCTTTTCGGAGTCCACGCCCCCCTTCTTCCCGTGCGGCGTCCTCAAGATGGTGTCCAACGGCGGGAAAACTCCACGGATGGCGGGAAGAAGGCTGAAGATGGCGCCGGATGGCGGGAATCTTCACAGATGGCGGGAAGAAGGCTGAAAATGGCGCCGGATGGCGGGAATCTTCACCGATGGCGGGAAAACTTCACGGATGGTAAGTTTTAAAAGTCTCTTTTTCAGGCACGCAGTACCCGGTGGTTGCGGGCACGAGATCCTGCCGACTACGCCAAAAGTTGACGCGCCCCTGGGCCTGCTGTGTCACGCAGCGTCTCGCGCACGGGGCTTACCCGGAACCGGATCAGATGAGGGTTGTAGTCTCCGAGTGGCGGGGACCCGGTCCGTGCCCAGGGAGTCAAACTCAGTGTGTGGCAGTCTTGATAGATGTTATTTGAGGGTCGACTACGCCACCCGTTGATTTGCAGCTATGGAGCTGCCGCTGCAGGGCAGACCGCTGAGGCCGGTGTAGAATTGTACAGCGTGATAGTATAACCCCCAACGGGAGGGGTATGGCCTCAGGGCAGCCGACGTGGAAGATGGGGGTAGCAGGAACCACTCAGAGACGGTGCGGTGTAATTCACGGTCTTTACTGGTAACAACGATAGACCCTCCCAGAGTACTTGCTAGCGAACGGGGCCTGGTCAGTCCTTGAGCAGATGGGATCTCCCCTGGCCAGGTGGAGTTGTAGGCCTCCCAAACTGACTGTACTCTTCTGGCTACCTTGCTAGAAGCGGATATAAGTAGCCCACGTCCCTGAGTGTACCGTGTGGTGCTCACCCGTATGGCCGGTGACTCGGGGCCTTCTAATGGCTTCCGCTCCACGATGGCGGTGCTGGTCCCACGCGTGTGACCGTGCCTTCGGGTTTCTGGGCCTGAGGACCTGAAATCCCCTGCCGGTCGGCTTCTGCTGCTGGGTAAGAGTTAGTCCCCACAGCCTCGGACGCCGGGTCCGGTAAGAAAGCTTCTCAGTCAGGGCGAGCTCTGCAGCTGCCAGCCCCTGACTCGTAGTAGTATTGCTCCCACTGAGCTTCTGCTGTTTCTTCCTATGACTGTTTCTCGTCTCTACTTCTTCTCTACTCACTAACCCTGCCTCAGCCCTAGGTTTTTATAGGGGAAGTTCTTCCCCTCCCAAGACTGGGCAGGAGGTGTGGCATGCACAGGATCCCTGACCAAAGGACCTCCCACCTGCTCTCAGACATAACACTACATTACTGTGGAAACCAGACCCCTGGGGTGCCACATAGGCATTTCACTCTCTACAAGAACAGGCCTCTCACCCAGCTAAATCAGGCCTCTTACTTTGCACTGATGAGTGGAAAACATCCTAAAGCACACGTCTGAAAATAAAGTGTCTGGTTTGGTTTTTATCCTAAGTCATGTGGCAAAGCTCAGTAAAGGGTCGATATTGATTTGTAGAATTGCAGCTTACAATAGATGACTCTAGAGTTCAAGTCATATTCCTCTCTGAAGAGACAATAGGAACTTTCATGTACATAATGGGAAAGAGCAATATATTTTTCCAAATGCAGGAACAAGGAAACCAAAGCAGGACTATTTATTTTATAGCAACATGTATAAACACTGTAATAATTTTACAAAACAGACACATTTTTCAAAAAATGTCTTAATGAAGGTACAATCTTTCAAAATGTAGCATGTAAACTGATCCAATTCCAAGTAGTTCTATAAGCCTCTTTGGAGTTTACTAATGACTATGGCTGTTAAACCAATATCATCTGAGAAAATATTCCATCATTTTGTATTTCCTGTGCTTTGTAATCTGTAATTATTTGCATGGTTGAAAAATGAAACCCAACAATTTAGTCCTTCCATATGTGATATTATCCCTGATAAACAAAGCACTAATTGTAAGCAGAAATACCATTTTCTACTTGCATAATGTACAGCATTTTATAAATCCTAATAAAGGATAAAGGATTAACTAGAACTGCTCAAGTTTTAAAAGATAACAAAGGATTATGTGCAATCAGATCCAAATGTGGCGAGGTCACATTGTAGTGGGCACCAGGTATCACAAGTACATGTTTATGGAATATTAAACATAATTATATAATTACTGATTCAGCAAATGTTCCTTGACAAGTACACCATGTTAAAAGTATACAGCAACTAACATCTAGAGCTGAGCAAATTTATTTCAGCATAATTGAATTCCCCTTAAATTTTACAAAAATGTATATTCTCTGTAATACAGATTCTTGAATTTATGCCATGTAAATTGAGCAAAATGACAGCCAGCTGGCCACATCTGCATGGTGGACAGGGAAAATAGTGGTGCAGTTGGCCAAAAAATCGCAACCTGAAGAGAAGTAGGCTGGAGAAGATGGGAGAAGGGGAAAAGAGAAGGTGCAGAAGACTGGATGGTGGGCTAGAAGAGGGGTGACAGGACAAGTGAGTGGGGTGGTAAGTATTAATTGTGTTTGCTTTTTTACCCTATATTTATTATGATCTGGGGACTAGATAGACATGACAGCATAATAAGGAATATTATTTTATGCAACATAACTTTGATGCAAATTGAATTTCGCTGATAAATTCGAGTGATTTGCCAAATTTGAATCTCTGTAGATTCAGTCAGGTCTACTAACAACTCAGCTCACTTTTATACAATACAGTTTTATACAATTCAGCAATAATACAAGGAGCAAAGGGGCCAATTCAGTAAAGTGTTTATGCCAGTTCTGGCATAAAACTCTTTGACGAGTCACAAACTTTTTGTGCAACGTGGAGCTGTGCAAAAAGTTTCAGACTTTTGGACTTTTTACGACAGTTTCAAGTAACTTTGCCAAAGTGAGCTGAGCTGAGGAGAAGCTGAGGTGGGACGGAATTGTTCCAACACCCACAAGTTAAATTCTTCTAAAGTGGCCACGTTTCTTATGTCAGAATTGTTACTCTAGTCACTGGCATCACTTTGAAGAATCAACAAATTCATTAAATGGCATGTGCCTCTCAATGAATTCAGCACATCTTATTCCTGCACACCCCTCATTAAGATTGGTGCATGAAATGCCAATATTAATGAATCAGGGCCATAAAGTTTACTCCTCTTTAGTTCCAGTAAAATTCACTGCTAGTTATTAATGTATTCAACACTTTTCTGTCAGTGCTTGCTTGGGAATCTGTAGAGCTATTGTAAAGAGTACAAAGACAAGAAGATTTGCCCAGGTATTGACAGAAAAAAAAAATCCTGTTCTCGAATGGGAGTAGTGGTGAAATCAGATGAAAAATTGGTGACATCTATGATAATCCCACCTTTTCCCCTAATAAAATGCTTTATCTATACATCTAACTCTGGTTGCTTTTTAACTACTGGCCTATTTAATTGCAAGATTGGCTACTTACATACTTCATAACAAAACATTACAGAATCCTCTTCAGCACCCTATCTGGAGGATGCCATACAATTTACCCTGAGCAGGATCTCTCGGGATCATTAGTGGTCAGTGCCCTATATACACTGCTCAAAATAATAAAGGGAACACTCAAATAACACATCCTAGACCTGAATGAATGAAATATTCTCATTGAATACTTTGTTCTGTACAAAGTTGAATGTGCTGACAACAAAATCACACAAAATCATCAATGGAAATCAAATTTATTAACCAATGGAGGCCTGGATTTGGAGTCACCCCCAAAATTAAAGTGGAAAAACACACTACAGGCTGATCCAACTTTGATGTAATGTCCTTAAAACAAGTCAAAATGAGGCTCAGTATTGTGTGTGGCCTCCACGTGCCTGTTTGACCTCCCTACAATGCCTGGGCATGCTCCTGATGAGGTTATGGATGGTCTCCTGTGGGATCTCCTCCCAGACCTGGACTAAAGCATCCGCCAACTCCTGGACAGTCTGTGGTTTAATGTGACGTTGGTGGATGGAACGAGACATGATGTCCCAGATGTGCTCAATCGGATTCAGGTATGGGGAACGGGCAGGCCAGTCCATAGCTCCAATGCCTTCATCTTGCAGGAACTGCTGACACACTTCAGCCACATGAGGTCTGGCATTGTCCTTCCTTAGGAGGAACCCAGGGCCAACCGCACCAGCATATGGTCTCACAAGGGGTCTGAGGATCTCATCTTGGTACCTAATGGCAGTCAGGCTACCTTTCGTGAGCACATGAAGGGCTGTACGGCCCTCCAAAGAAATGCCACCCCACACCATTACTGTCCCACTGCCAAACCGGTCATGCTGAAGGATGTTGCAGGCAGCAGATTGCTCTCCACGGCGTCTCCAGACTCTGTCACGTCTGTCACATGTGCTCAGTGTGAACCTGCTTTCATCTGTGAAGAGAACAGGGCACCAGTGGCGACTTTGCCAATCCTGGTGTTCTGTGGCAAATGCAAAGCTTCCTGCACGATGTTGGGCTGTGAGCACAACCCCCATCTGTGGATGTCAGGCCCTTATACCACCCTCATGGAGTCGGTTTCTAAGCGTTTGTGCAGACATATGCACATTTGTGGCCTGCTGGAGGTCATTTTGCAGGGCTCTGACAGTGCTCCTCCTGTTCCTCCTTGCACAAATGCAGAGGTAGCGGTCCTGCTGCTGGGTTGTTGCCCTCCTACGGCCCCCTCCACGTCTCCTGGTGTACTGGCCTGTCTCCTGGTAGCGCCTCCAGCCTCTGGACACTACGCTGACAGACACAGCAAACCTTTTTGCCAGAGCTCGCATTGATGTGCCATCCTGGATGAGCAACACTACCTGAGCAACTTCTGTGGGTTGTAGAGTCCGTCTCATGCTACCACAAGTGTGAAAGCACAACCAACATTCAAAAGTGACCAAAACATCAGCCAGAAAGCATTGGTACTGAGATGTGGTCTGTGGTCCCCAAATGCAGAACCCCTCCTTAATTGTGTGTGTCTTGATAATTGCCAATAATTTCCATCTTTTGTCTATTGCATTTTCACAACAGCATGTGAAATTGATTGTCAATCAGTGTTGCTTCCTAAGTGGACAGTTTGATTTCACAGAAGTTTGATTTACTTGGAGTTATATTCTGTTGTTTAAGTGTTCCCTTTATTTTTTTGAGCAGTGTTCTAATGCTACACTGGTTTTGGTGAATCATCAGTAAGGCCGGGGTCCATTTAGCGTATGGCATAGGATGCGAGATGCTAATGACCCTCAGCTCCTGCTCTGCTATGAGTGGGAGCCGAATGTCAGTGCTCTGTGCTCCGATCCTATCGCACAGAGAGGAGCACAGCAGCGGAGGGGACAGAGAAATCATTTTCTCAATCTCCTCTGTTGCTGGTGTCGGCGGGAATCACAATGCACTCTGGTGTTATCCGATTGCAGAGCGATGTTTCACACGCACCCATTGGCTTATATGGGTGCGTACGATCTGAATCCAGAATGCAATCGCAGCATGCTGGGATTTTTTTTCAGCCCGATCACAATCCGATCGTAGCTGGAAAAAAATGCCACTGAGCACACCATCATAGGGTTAAATTGGTCCGAATGCCATCCAATTTTTTATCGGATTGCATGCATCCGATTTAATCGCAAGTGAAAGTGAGCCCTTACACTGGTAATGCTACACTGTTTTTGGCGATTTATCAGTTGATTTCTCTGCTGTTTCTCACATACATGCATATATGTATATAAGGTTGACAATGCGTTCTATAGAAAAAATAAAAATTAGTTTTGTTCAAAGATTCTCCCCCTATAATTGTTACACATAATGATCTGCAATATCCTTTAAAAAAATTGTTTCTTTGGGTTAAGATTAAAAGGTAGTTCAATGTCCTCAATGTCAGCCCTTGAACACTTAATAGCCGTTAAAATAGGTTTTGGGTAATTTTGATTAGTGTTGAGCAAATTTGTTCGGCACTTCAAATTCGGGTTCGTGTTTGGGGTTCCGGCTTGTTCGTGCCAAAAAATCGTCTCCGCCCACGAACATCGCTGATTTGCCACGCTGTCATGCAGATAACATCAGGGATGTTCGTGGGCGGAGCCGACTTTTTGGCGCAAATAGGCCGGAACCCCGAACACGAACCCAAATTTGAAATGACGAACAAATTCGCTCAACACTAGTTTTGATATATAGCATCAATAAGGGCCCCACCGCTCCTTGAAATTCTCTACAATTTGCTTACTTGTAATTTGTAAAGAATATTTAATATTATTAATATTAGTTTATGTTTCAAAGTAAACTTGTCAGATTACAGACAACATTCAGTATTATTCACTGTTTTAGGTAAATCTAATCTCTAATTATGTACACAGCATCCTACACCACTCTCATTGTGTCTTTTATTGTCTAATTACATTTTTGACTGAAATTCACTTACTTTAAGTTGTAATAGTAATTTGCAAGGGTTGAGAAGCGATATTAGCGTGATTTGCAGCAACAAGGGTAAAGTGAAGTTTATGTCATTCGACACGACCAGTAGTAACACTGGTACAAAGGCCGGTGCGTGCGTCCTCCTGCAACAGAAACTGCAGAAAGAATTACTGAGTTTTCTGTGTAGGCACCGCATCACCAGCTAATTATTGCAAGCGTGTTTGATAAATTGTGGCCGGCGTCAACAGGTCCAAATATAAAGTTGTTCGAGAGATTTTTGGCTGTCAATAATCAGCTTGATAAAACCAAGTTTTTTGCTGGAATGGAAGATGATATAGTTTCAACTGGGCTAGATCCACTTAAGGAGAGTCTAGTAAAATTTTGCACCAACCAGCCTGCACAATACCATCCAAGAGATGATTACAAGGAATTGTTAGCACTGGCACTCCTGTTCTTTGGTTCGCCAACAAACTCAGATATACACTCCAGGCACCTACCATCGGGCTCGATGGATGGCCAAAGTGATATACGCTCTGAAGACTTTCATGTTTCGCTACCAATTTTGTTTAACTTTGACAGAGTTAAAAAATCGAAGTCAATTTTGCACTTTTACTGTTACAACTCTCCTGTTAGGTTTTTTTTAGTTTGCTGGTCACATGACCATTTTGCCTATTTAATCCGGCTCCGCCCTCCTGGCTTTGCTGGACTTCATTTGTATTTACTACTGTTGAGCTAGCTTGTTGCTCTATTGCCGTACTCTGTAAGTTTTGCTAGGTCTTCGGACCTCTATGCTTTTTGTTGTGTGTTTGTCTTTGACTGCTACTATTTCTGCTAGGAGGTGTCCAACTTGTCCCAGTCCCTAGATCTTGTAGGGATCCCTCCCCCACATCTATAGGTCTGCGTTCAGACTAGCCGAGGACTTTAGCGGGTCTGATCGCAGGATCAGGTTCCCCGTTACATCATAGGGATCTAGTTTAGTTCTATTGTAGGGACAGATCTCCTGCCTTTCCTTAGTCTTTGTAGCAGATCATAACAGTAAGTCCAGCCATAAAAAAAAAAAATAAAAAGGAAAGGATTTTCTCTGTGGAAAGACCTCCAGTTTTCCATCATGATCTCGGTGCAAGATTTGGCTCAACGCTTGCAGGGACTCTCTCTGGAGGTGACCAAGCTCCAACAACACGTGAGTAGCTGTTCTGGAGCGCATTTTGTGGAACCAAAGGTACGTCTGCCTGATCTATTTTTTGGCGAACAACAAGATTTTTTTTCTTTTAAAAATGCTTGTCTATTATATTTTCGTTTGAGACCCGGATCCTCTGGTGATGAATCACAGCGCATAGGGTTCATAATGTCACTTTTGCGCAAAGATCCTCAGGGATGGGCCTTCTCTCTCCAACCTAGTGATCCGTGCTTTAGATCAGTGGATAGTTTTTTTTCTGCTTTGGGTTTGTTGTACGATGATCCTGATCGTGTCTCATCTGCTGAGTCTGAATTGAGACGTTTGAGGCAGGGATCAGGTAATGTGGAAAAATATTGTTCTCACTTCCGTCGGTGGTCTGCCCAGGTAGGGTGGAACGATTCAGCTTTGAAAAGCTTGTTTCTGGCAGGGCTAGGTGAAAGGGTTAAGGATTTACTGATTGCTTATCCCACACCTGGAAACTTGCAGGAGGCAATGCAATTAGCTATACGGGTGGACAGGAGACTGCGTGCAAGGGTTAATGAGAGCAAATCCTCTGCTATGTCAGCTTCGAGTCCTGAGAGGTTCTGTGCTGACAATGGAGAGCCGATGGAAATTGGGGCGATGGCACCCCGCTCTCAGGAAAAAGACCGCCGACTTTCTGAAGGCTTGTGTTTCTATTGCGGAAGCTCTGGTCATTTTATTAAGAGCTGTGTGCTTCGTAAGAAGAAAGAAAAAAAAATGGTCAGTCATGCTCGTATTGCCTGTTTAAATTCTAAGGGGGTATTCCTATCTGCCACTACTGCTGCTCAGGATGAATTAATTGAATTTCAGGTATTTGTGGATTGTGGATCTACTCTGAATGTGATTGATGGGGGATTCTTGGAAAAACTTAGATTAGAACCTAAAACTTTGTCATCCCCTATTGCTGTGGTTTCTGTCGATGGCTCTCCCTTGAAGAGTGTTACTCACAAGGTCTGTGAATTTCCCCTCACTATTAATGGTATTCACCAAGAAAAGTTGGATTTGGTGGTATTGGATAATTTGCCTTCTCCAATAATATTGGGGTTACCCTGGTTAAAATTGCGCAATCCTGTACTGGATTGGTCTACCAATGAAATTAAGTCCTGGAGCCCTAAGTGTTATGACAAGCGTTGTAACGGACGCATTGCTGCTGTGGATAGAGGGGAATTGCCTGTACCTATTCAGGATTTTTGGAGAGTTTTTTCTGAGGAGGAGTCGCAGGTTTTGCCTCCCCATAGAGACTATGATTGTACCATTGAATTTGTCCCTGGAGTGACTCTTCCTAAGAGTCGTTTATTTAATCTTACTATTCCTGAGAGAAAGGCTTTGGAGGAATACATACAGACAAGCTTGGCCGCTGGTCACATTAGGCCTTCCAAGTCTCCTGTGGCTGTTGGTTTTTTTTTTGTGAAAAAAAAAGATGGCGGTTTACGTCCTTGTCTGGACTTTCGTGAGATTAATAAAATTACTGTACGCAATCCTTACCCACTGCCATTGATTCCCGATTTATTTAACCAGTTAGTGGGGGCCAAGTGGTTCTCTAACATTGATCTCCGGGGGGCATACAATTTATTGCGCATGAAGGAGGGTGATGAATGGAAGACTGCTTTTAACACTCCTGTGGGTCATTTTGAGAATCTGGTTATGCCTTTTGGTCTCACCAATGCTCCAGCATTTTTTCAGAATCTTATTAATGATATCCTTAGACCTTTAATCGGCAAAGATGTGGTGGTGTATTTGGATGACATTTTGATTTATTCGCCGGATCTGGAGTCTCATTGGCGGAGCGTACGTGAGGTATTACAGTTATTAATGGACAATTCGCTTTTTGCTAAGCTGGAGAAATGTGAGTTCGCTGTACGGAGAATTAGTTTTTTGGGCTACATTATCTCCAGTGAAGGTTTTGAGATGTACCCGGTTAAAGTTCAAGCTGTGCAGGAATGGCCTAGGCCTATTGGTTTGAAATCGATACAGAGGTTTTTGGGTTTCGCCAATTATTACAGAAAATTCATAAAAAATGTTTCTATTATTGTCAAACCGCTGACCGATCTCACCAGGAAAGGTGCTAATGCGGTTCAGTGGACTTCTGAGGCCATTGAAGCTTTTGTGTTTTAAAAGGAGAGGTTCACCTCTGCTCCCATCCTTATGCAGCCTGATGTGACTAAGCCGTTTTTGGTTGAGGTTGATGCTTCTTCGGTGGGGGTTGGTGCTGTGTTGTCTCAGGAAAACAAGGATGGAGTAAATCCCTGTGTCTTTTTTTCAAAAAAATTTTCCGAGACTGAACTTAATTACGATATTGGTAATCGGGAATTGCTGGCAATTAAACTCGCATTTGAACACTGGCGTCATCTCTTGGAAGGTGCTGAATTTCCCGTTCAGGTTTTCACTGATCATAAAAATCTGATCTATCTTGATGCTGCCAAGCGCTTGAATGCCCGTCAGGCTAGGTGGGCACTTTTTTTCTCGCGGTTTAATTTTTCCGTTACTTACATCACGGGTACCAAGAATGTTAAAGCGGATGCTTTGTCTCGCAGATTTTCTCCCATGGTCGGTGTTGAGGAGGAAGAGGAGACCATTTTACAAGAAGGTGTTGTGATTGCTGCTTTGGACTCCGTTTTGGAGGATGAGATTCTTAAAGCACAGCAGAATGCCCCATCTAACACTCCCCATAGGAGGTTGTTTGTGCCTAGGACCTTTAGGAGAGATTTGTTTGTTGAGTGTCATGAGTCTCGGTTAGCAGGTCATCCAGGAATTTCTGAGACCAAGAGACTTGTGGGTCGCAGTTTTTGGTGGCCTGGATGGCAGAAGGAAGTCATTAAGTGGGTGCGCCAATGTACTGTGTGTGCTAGATCCAAGTCTTCGCATGCTCCTGCTGCGGGGTTGCTTTGCCCTCTGGAGGTTCCTAGTGCACCTTGGACACATCTGGCTATGGACTTTATTACTGACCTTCCTCCCTCTGAAGGTTTCACGGTCATCTGGGTGGTCGTGGACCGTTTTAGCAAGATGTGTCACTTGGTTCCCTTCATCAAACTACCTTGCGCTAAGACACTCGCCAAGGCCTTTGTCAAGGAAATTGTCAGACTACATGGTGTTCCTACTGACATTGTTTCTGATAGGGGACCTCAGTTCGTGGCTCGTTTTTGGTGTGCCTTTTGTGACAGGTTGGGAGTTCATTTGTCGTTTTCATCCGGATATCATCCTGAGTCTAATGGCCAGACAGAAAGGAAGAACCAGGATGTTGAGCAGTTCTTGCGTTGTTTTGTGGCAGACAATCAAGAGGGGTGGTCTGAGTTTCTGCCACTTGCTGAATTTGCTCTTAACAACCATACATCCTCTTCTGCTGGGTGTTCGCCTTTTTTTTGTTGTTCTGGGAGACATCCATCTTTTGGGTCATTCTTCAAATTGGTTTCGGCTGTGCCTGAGGAGGAGAGTTTTTCCGGTGATTTGGAGAGAGTTTGGACGGATGTGCGTGGTAATCTTCAGGAGGCTAACAAAAAATCTAAGAGGTACTTTGATAGGAAACGGCAAGAGGTTTTGTTTGCTGTTGGTGACATGGTTTGGTTGTCCTCTAAGAATCTGCGATTGAGGATTCCTTCTAAAAAATTGGGTCCCAAGTTCGTAGGGCCCTTTAAGGTACTTCAGATAGTTAACCAATCTGCTGTTAGGCTGGAGGTTCCTACGTCCTGGAGGATTAATCCGGTGTTTCATGTTTCTCTGTTGAAAAAAGCTGATGTGTCGGATGGTGACGCCTCTGCCACTGTTCCTCCGGTGGTGGAGGACTGGGAATATGAAATTTCCCGCATCCTAAATTCTAGACGGTATAGAGGGAGTTTGCAGTATCTCGTCGCTTGGAAGGGTTTCGGACCTGAGGATAACTCATGGGTGAGGGCGGATGATGTTTCTGCCCCCAGACTTGTCCGAGCGTTTCACAGGAGGTTTCCTGGTAAGCCTGGGCCTAGGGGATCCGGAGGATCCTCTTAGAAGAGGGGGTACTGTTACAACTCTCCTGTTAGGTTTTTTTTAGTTTGCTGGTCACATGACCATTTTGCCTATTTAATCCAGCTCCGCCCTCCTGGCTTTGCTGGACTTCATTTGTATTTACTACTGTTGAGCTAGCTTGTTGCTCTTTTGCCGTTCTCTGTTAGTTTTGCTAGGTCTTCGGACCTCTATGCTTTTTGTTGTGTGTTTGTCTTTGACTGCTACTATTTCTGCTAGGAGGTGTCCAACTTGTCCCAGTCCCTAGATCTTGTAGGGATCCCTCCCCCACATCTATAGGTCTGCGTTCAGACTAGCCGAGGACTTTAGCGGGTCTGATCGCAGGATCAGGTTCCCCGTTACATCGTAGGGATCTAGTTTAGTTCTATTGTAGGGACAGATCTCCTGCCTTTCCTTAGTCTTTGTAGCAGATCATAACATTTACTGTCCTCTTTTACATGAAGGCTTGGTACCTCTGTCAGATACCAGCCACATTGCTGCGAAATGACTTGACATTACTGCAAGGACTTATAGCCAAAAAAGGAATCACAGAATCACCTACAATACCTCAGTGAGATTATTGTGGGTCTGGCTTTTTTTTGTCAGTGAGGTTCCAACCACAGAAAAGGTTGAAATGGAACTTGCTCTGCAGAAGGAAGGCAACAATGTCTGCTCAACTCGCATGCAGCTTGCCAAAGACATTGTGTGACACAAGAAGCTTCATCACTTCATATCGTTCAACACAAAAAACTGTTTGTTGCACTGAAAAAAAAACAAGATTTTCTTCATCAAGATCCTTCTCTGTGGCATACTAATGCAAGCCACATCGGTGCATCATCAAGTCGCCGGACTGAAAATCGTGAATGATGCCACCGAAGGCTCCATTGCACTCATGAGTACATTCAATTCATCACTGAGCACTCAAGAAGACCAGAAACAATTTATTCTCCAGTGTGTGGAGAAGCATCGCCATGACTATCCTGAACCAAATAAAGTGTGTTTCATTAAAAAAAGTGAAACCGTGAATCTACTGTCAAATTGTATATTTACTTTGCTGCAAAACATTTTTTACAAATAATTGTTAGTTTTGTGATGATTGAGCCACCGGTAAACAATGTTGCAATTTAACAAAACTTTGTGTACGTTACAATAACACCAAAGGGAATTGTTCCCAGGGGTGAGACCTACAATTTTTTTGACTGTCACCCTTCAGTATATATTTCTCCTGAATATAATTTGCCTCTGAATACTATGATGTCAGTTTTTCTTATGTTCTGTTTGTCTTCAGTAGTTTTTATGCAACTTTTTCTAAATTTGACTTTTTTCGTTTACGTTACTTGTACAGGTATGTTTGAAAAAGGTCTATGTAAGACCAAAATGTCACATATTGTATACACAGTTTGGACCACATAATACATTTTCCATCTGATTTCACCATAACCCCCATTTGATTGCAGCATTCTTTCTATTTATGGCTTCACGTGTCTGTCATTTATGGTCTGAATATGGACTCTGATGTCTGGACTGGCCATAGGTTTTCAGACCCAGACTCAAAAGCTGTGCCTAACATGTGCCTATGAGTTGTATCCTTACCAGTCAAGTAATCCCATTGATGCTCATCATGGTCACTTTATTCAATTGATAATATAGTACAGGGTACAATATAGCAAGTCTTACATAGTATGGAACCATTCATCTATGTATTTGTATAATATTATATATAGTTCCCACAAGTTCCTTTTAATGGCAACTGTGATAAAATAGCATCTAATGCAGATTTAATTAGTTCTTTGAAAGAATCAAGCAGCTGAACAAATAAATTCTTTAAGGATACAATGTTTATTTCTGTTGAATTCACATTTATTAAAATCTAACATGTGACTTCATTTTGTGGCAGAGAACAGGTTCACAAAGAATTAATAAAATAAACAATTAGTCAGAGACAAATACACTACTACATGGTGTAATGATTTTATTTCTTTACCACTTCTATCTAATAAACTCTCATGAGTCTTTGCTAAACAGGATACATTTCACTTGTGCTATTAATACCAGCTTTCATTTGACCAAGCTGAGAATCCTCCATGTCATGACCAAAAGGAAGACAATCCATTGCAACTACTTATGAAGGAATGTCTTATTAACAACTTGGCAATCTTCCATAGAAGATATCATTGTCTCTATATGCTCTGTTCACGGCTCCCATGTGCAAGGCTTTAATTAGAGAGATGGAGTTTATATAGTCATAATTGTGCTTTTGTTAGTAGATTGCTGTGTTTTTCCTCAGATATAATTAAATAAACATTGGAGTATTCTGAGATGTGACACTCAAAATATTAAAACAATTAAGAGACATCTAATCCAGACAGATGAGTCTCCATTGTTGGAAGTAGGAGCATAAGCACAGCCTATGCCACTGTATAGTGCCTCCATGAAGTACTAGTCATACCTTGAAGCAAATGTCCTGGAGAAGAATATTCTGCTTGCAATAGAATATGCCATCATATTTTATGCAGATTCCCATGGAATTTCCATAAGCCTTCAGGGTAAACCCAGATGCACACAAAGATATAATAAAGGCCTATGGGCACTTTATTACGGACCTACTGTATACTTAAGGAACCTTTATATGGTCATATATATGAGCCATAGTGTTTCCATTTCTTTAAATTGTCATTTTTCTATTCTTAGCACCAAAGTAGTTACAATTTGCAATTTGTTTAAATATTGTGCATTTGAGCAACATTCAATAAAAAAAAAAATTAAAAACTGATAAATAACTAAAATAGTAATCAAAGCCTTGGATGTCTTAGCACTAAAATAGTTCACTAAAATTCCCAAAAGGATTTTTTTTCAAAGCAAAGTGATACTATATGGTCGCATATTAAAAGTGTATTGAAACGATTGATGATGTATTAATTGAAAACTAATGAAAATTTTAAAAGCAGGTAAGATAATATTTTTATTTCAATTTCAAGACCGATATATGTGCATAGAGGTCTATTTAAATGCAAAAATGTTCCCCTTCAATTAATAAGACCACCTAGACAGAAAATAAGCAAAGAATTTAATCCAGCTGAGAAAACGGATAACTACTCAAAATTAGTCTGTACTTAAAAGTCGAATGTAAACGATTAGCTCTTCAATTGATTGCAGAGCTGTCTACTGATCACCACTTAGCATTCAACCTAATATATATACAATGGGGAAAATAAGTATTTGATACACTGCCAATTTTGCAAGTTTTCCCACCTACAAAGAATGGGGAGGTCTGTAATTTTTATCGCAGGTACACTTCACCTGTGAGAGACAGAATCTAAAAATAAAAACCAGAAAATCACATTGTATGATTTTTACATAATTAAATTGCATTTTATTGCATGAAATAAGTATTTAATCACCTACCAACGACCAAGAATTCTGTCGCAGACCTGTTAGTTTTTCTTTAAGAAGCCCTCCTACTCTGCACTCATTACCTGTATTAATTGCACCTGTTTGAATTCATTACCTGTATAAAAGACACCTGTCCACACACTCAATCACACTCCAACCTCTCCACCATGGCCAAGACCAAAGAACTGTCTAAGGACACCTGGGGCAAAATTGTAGACCTGCACAAGGCTGGGATGGGCTACAAGATGATAGGCAAGCAGCTTGGTGAGAAGGCAACTGTTGGCACAATTATTAGAAAATGGAAGAAACACAAGATGACTGTCAATCTTCCTCGGTCGGGCTCCATGCAAGATCTCATCTCATGGGGTAAGAATGATTCTGAGAAAAGTCAGGAATCAGCCCAGAACTACACGGGAGGACCTGGTCAATGACCTGAAGAGAACTGGGACCACAGTCTCAAACATTACCGTTAGTAACACACTATGCCGTCATGGATTAAAATCCATATACTTATTTCACACAATAAAATGCAAATTAATTATGTAAAAATCATACAATGTGACTTTCTGGATTTTGTCTCTCACAGTTGAAGTGTAAACTACGATAAAAATTACAGACCTCCCCATTCTTTGTAGGTGGGAAAACTTGCAAAATTGGCAGTGTATCAAATACTTATTTTCCCACTTATATACACGTGCTTCTCACTAGATTAGAATATCATCAAAAAGTTCATTTATTTCAGTTCTTCAATACAAAAAGTGAAACTAATATATTATGTAGAGTCATTACAAACAGTGATCTATTTCAAGTGTTTATTTCTGTTAATGTTGATGATTATGGCTGACAGCCAATGAAAACACAAAAGTCATCATCTCAGTAAGTTAAAATAATTAACAAAAAACACCTGCTAAGGTTCCCTTAATGTTTAAAAAGGTCCACTTAGTCTGTTTCAGTAGTCTCCACAATCATAGGGAAGACTGCTGACTTGACAGATGTCCAGAAGGCAGTCATTAACACACTCCACAACGTCCCAGTGTTCCAATTTTCATTTAGAAATCAAGGTCCCAGAGTTTGGAGGAAGAGTGGAGAGGCACACAATCCAAGCTGCTTGAGGTCTAGTGTGACGTTTCCACAATCAGTGATGGTTTGGGGAGCCATGTCATCTGCTGGTGTAGGTCCACTGTGTTTTAGTAAGACCAAAGTCAGCGCAGCCGTCTACCAGGAAATTTTAGAGCACTTCATGCTTCCGTCTGCCGACAAGCTTTATGGAGATGGAAATTTCATTCTCCAGCAGGACTTGGCACCTGTCCACACTGCCAAAAGTGCCAGTACCTGGTTTAAAAACAATAGTATCACTGTGCTTGATTGGCCAGCAAACTCGCCTTAGCCCCATACAGAATCTATGGGGTATTGTCAAGAGGAAGATGAGACACCAGACCCAACAATGCAGACGAGCTGAAGGCAGCTATCAAAGCAACCTGGGCTTCCATAACACCTCAGCAGTGCCACAGGCTGATCGTCGCTATGCCACGCCGCATTGATGCAGTAATTGATGCAAAAGGAGCCCCGACCAAGTATTGAGTGCATTTACTGAATATACATTTTAGTAGGCCAACATTTCGGATTTTAAAACCATTTTTCAAGCTGTTGTTATAAAGTATTCTAATTTACTGAGATAATGACTTTTGTGTTTTCACTGGCTGTAAGCCATAATCATCAACATTAAGAGAAATAAACACTTGAAATAGATCACTTTGTTTGTAATGACTCTATATAATATGAGTTTCACTTTTTGTATTGAAGAACTGAAATAAATTAACTTTTTGAAGATATTCTAATTTAGTGAGATGCACATGTTATGCATAGTGATAAGTGGTTCTTGTTCCCAATATGCAGTGGTTGTTAAAAAAAAAATAACAACTGGCAAATCAGCCACAAAGTCATGGACTTTATTGCTTATTAATGAGAATGCATGTTACTAAAGAGTTACTGAAAAACAAAGTGCTTATAAAGTAAAGTCTGTGTCCATCACCTTAAGTTTGGCCATTGCTGAAGTGTGAGAAATATGAATTAATCCTGAATAATATGATGCATGCAGACTGTACCTTACCTGCCACCACCACACTCTAATCAGCATCTCTGTTTATCCATTCCTCTTACAGGTACGTGACTCAGCTTTCCCATCCTGACTTCCATGCAGACTTCTCTATATCTCGCTGCTCCTATTTACTAATGGTACGTGACTCAGCTTTCCCATCCTGACTTCCATGCAGACTTCTCTATACCTCTCTGCTCCTATTTACTAATGGTACGTGACTCAGCTTTCCCATCCTGACTTCCATGCAGACTTCTCTATACCTCTCTGCTCCTATTTACTAATGGTATGTTCTTAAAGTTACACCAGCTACCCCCCACCTTCATTCATGACCTTGTTTACTTAGCCTTTGACTATCCAGCATCTGGTTCAGCCTTAATCAGCTGATCAAGATGAACACAGACGACTCTCCTCTGGCTCACAGCTGAATGCATTCTGTTACAAATCTATTGTGGGCCAGGAGTCTGTTAGACTTTAGTCTGTGTCTATCACCTTAAGTGTGGCCATTGCTGAAATGTGAGAAATATGACTTAATCCTGAATTGAACCTGAAGGGAACTGAAGGTAACTGGATACTAAATCACAGTAAACAATGTTTGTGTTTGTTTTCACTCTCACCCTCTTAATCCTTCACCTTTTCCAACCACCCCTAATCCCTACACCTAGTAATGAACTCTTCATCTCTCCCTCCATTCTCCCCAACCATCTCACCTCCTCCTCAGAGCTATTCTTCAACATACAATCCTTTGTCTCCAAACACAGACAGCCACCTCATGACCTCTCCTGCTCCCACCTACTAAAGCTTTCTTTGCTCCTCCTCACTGCCGGCGACATCTCTCCACATCCCGGTCCTCCTCACCACATCCCTACAATCACTTCCACCTCCTACCCACGATCTATCCCAAACTCTCGTAACCCTTCTAACCTTATACCCATCTGCCCAGCCCCCACTTCCCCAGTCCCTCTAACAGGAGCTCTATGGAACGCTCGCTCGTCTGCAACAAACTTTCCTACATTCACGACCTCTTCATCACTAACAAGCTTTCCTTCCTCGGCATCACTGAAATCTGGCTCACCCCCTCTGACACGGCCTCTCCTGCTGCACTTTCGTACGGCGGATTCCACCTCTCCCATACCCCCCGCCCCACTGGCAACCATGGTGGAGGAATAGGTTTCCTCCTCTCATATAACTGCTCCTTCACCCATATTCCACTGCTGCCCTCCATTACTCTCCCCTCTTTGGAAGTGCACTGCGTGCGCATCTACTCCCCCTCCAACCTCCAACTGGCTGTCATTTTCCGCCCCCCAGGATCAACCACCACTTTCTTTGACCACTTCACCACTTGGCTACTTCATTTCCTCTCCACTGACATCCCCACTATCCTCATGGGTGACTTTAACATCTCCATTGACACTTCCCTCTCAGCTGCCTCTAAGCTTCTATCCATCACTTCCTCCTTCGGTCTTACTCAGTGGTTTTCCACACCCACCCACAAAGATGGCCACACACTGGACCTCATCTTCACCCGCCTCTGTTCCCTATCTAACCTCTCCAACTCACCTCTCCCTCTCTCTGACCACAACCTACTTACATTCTCTACCCTCTCCTCTCCAGGGCAACAATCCCCACTCCACAAACTTTCATACCCTCGCAGAAATCTCAAACACCTTGACCTACACTCACTCTCTGAATCCCTTCTCCCTCTTACAGACATTAGTTCCTTACATGATGCAGATGTTGCTGCCACTTTATACAACACCACAACAGCTGCAGCTCTCGATTCGGTCACCCCCCTCACACATACCAAAGCTCGCACAATCAACAGACAACCCTGGCACACCAGCCTAACTAAAGAACTGCGACGGGCCTCCAGGGTTGCTGAGCGTAGATGGAAAAGGTCCCACTCCAATGAGCACATCATCACATTCAAACAGTCCCTCGCTACCTTCAAGTCCACAGTCAAGGCAGCAAAACAAACATACTTCGCATCTCTCATATCCTCCCTGTCTCACAACCCCAAACAACTATTCAACACCTTCAATTCTCTCCTCCATCCCCCAGTGCCTCCTCCTTCTCCTCTTATTTCAGCCGAAGACTTTTCCTCATTCTTCAAGCAGAAGATTGACACAGTCAGACAAAGCTTTTGCCTAAAGTCCCCACAGCCCCTCCCCACACCTACTCAACCCTCCTCCTCCAAAACCACCTTTTCCACCATTACGGAAGATCAACTTTCCTCTTTAATCTCCAAATCACACCTCACCACCTGTAAACTTGACCCAATCCCATCCCACCTCATCCCAAACCTTACCACTATCTTCATCACAGCCCTAGCCCACCTCTTCAACCTGTCATTAACATCTGGTGTCTTCCCCTCATGCTTCAAACATGCCTCAATCACACCCATCCTCAAAAAGCCCTCCCTTGACCCATCCTCTCTGACTAGCTATCGCCCCATATCACTTCTCCCCTATGTTTCAAAACTATTGGAACAACAAGTCCATTCAGAGCTGTCCTCCCACCTCTCCTCCTGCTCCCTCTTCGACCACCTACAATCTGGTTTCCGACCGCACCATTCTACTGAAACTGCACTGACTAAAGTCACCAACGACCTACTAACCACCAAATCTAAGCAACACTACTCTGTCCTCCTCCTCCTAGACCTGTCATCTGCCTTCGACACAGTGGACGATTCCCTCTTACTACAAACTCTCTCATCTCTCGGCATCACAGACTTGGCCCTATCCGGGATCTCCTCATACCTAACAGACAGGAAATTCAGTGTCTTCCACTCACACACTACCTCCTCATCTCGCCCCCTATCTGTCGGTGTCCACCAAGGTTCAGTTCTAGGACCCCTGCTCTCCTCCATCTACACCTTCGGCCTGGGACAGCTCATAGAGTCTCATGGCTTTCATTATCACCTCTATGCTGATGACACACAGATCTACCTCTCTGGACCCGATATCACCTCCTTACTAACCAAAATCCCACAATGTCTGTCTGCTATTTCATCCTTCTTCTCTGCTAGATTTCTAAAACTTAACATGGACAAAACAGAATTCATCATCTTTCCGCCATCTCATTCACCCATACCAACTGACCTATCTATCAACGTCAATGGCTGTCCACTCTCCCCAGTCCATCAAGCTTGCTGCCTTGGGGTAACGCTGGACTCTGAACTCTCCTTCAAACCACATATCCAAGCCCTTTCCACTTCCTGCTGACTCCAACTCAAAAATATCTCCGGGATCCGCACATTCCTCAACCATGAATCTGCAAAAACACTAGTGCACGCCCTCATCATCTCCCACCTTGACTACTGCAACCTCCTGCTCTGTGGCCTCCCTTCCAACACTCTTGCACCCTTCCAATCCATCCTAAACTCTGCTGCCCGACTAATCCACCTGTCCCCCCACTATTCCCCGGCCTCTCCTCTCTGTCAATCTCTTCACTGGCTCCCCATTGCTCAGAGAGTCCAGTTCAAAACCCTAACCATGACATACAAAGCCATTCACAACCTATCTCCTCCATATATCTCTGACCTAGTCTCCCGTTACATACCCGCATGCAACCTCCGATTCTCACAAGATCTCCGTCTCTACTCCTCTCTTATCTCCTCCTCCCACAATTGCATACAAGATTTCTCCCGTGCTTCCCCCCTACTCTAGAACTCTCTACCTCAACACGTCAGACTCTCGCCTACCGTGGAAACTTTCAAAAGGAGACTGAAGACCCACCTCTTCCGACAAGCCTACAACCTGCAGTAACCACTGATCCACCACACCGCTGCACGACCAGCTCTACCCTCACCTACTGTATCCTCACCCATCCCTTGTAGATTGTGAGCCCTCGCGGGCAGGGACCTCGCTCCTCCTGTACCAGTCGATGTCACATTGTGTTCAAGATTATTGTAATTGTTCTTGTACGTATATCCATTTTTCACATGTAAAGTGCCATGGAATAAATGGCGCTATTATAATAAATAATAATAATAATAATAATAATAATAATAATAAATGCTGCCTATAATAAAAGGGTGTCAAAAGACAGAGTGCATGGCAGCTCGTTGTGTATGAACCCACCTAGCTCCAGACTGGTCAGTGAGCCATTGCATTATTCACTGCTCAAAAGGTTTATAAATTGAATTATTGGTCTGTTTATCTTTACTTTCTGCCTTTAGTAATATACCGGTAATATTTATTTGCACACAATAAACTATGATTGGATTAAATGGTTATTCCCATTATATTGCATTGGTAAAACTGCAAAATGCTTGTAAAAATTCGCAACCTTGCAATTTACTCGTTATTAAAAATCCTTTCTGTTATCAATAATGGAGGGATTTATATTTTTTATTCATTTACTTTTTCCTTACATCTCATTGCCTAGGTTATCAGACACCTCGGCAGTTTATGGGTATGTGCACACAACATTTTTTTCAGGCAGACTGTGCCTGGAACAGGCTTGAAAAACAGCCTCAAAACCACCGCAAAATGAATATAATGCACATCAATATAAAAATGACATTGCTATGCACATGTTCCGTTTTTTCTTTATTTCTTTCTAACGTCTTGATGATTTGGGAACTGTGAATCGGTTAAAAGAAGTAGCATGCTCATCCTACGGAAAGGCAGAAGCTGCTCACTAGCTATAGTTTAAAGAGGTTGTGCACTACTTTATATTACCCCCCCCCAATGTATTCCCCCGGGGCACCTAAGACTTTTTGTGAATACCTTCCGTTGCATATAATAATGCCTGTGAGCGGTGCTATCGGTGGCCACTCACAGGCATCACATGACCCCGCGCTGATGTCACGACATGTGAGGCGTGACTCAGCGCTGGGGTCCCCGCGGTAGCTGCTGGGTTGTGGGCAGGGGTACCCCCCGCGTCACACCCAGCATCCATTGTGCACCTTCCCAATGAATCGGGAGAGGCAGAGCACGCGGTGGATGCCGGGTGTGACGCGGGGGGTAACCCCGCCCACAGCCTGGCATCCCCTGGTGGAACTAGGAAGATCGTGACCCCGGCTGTTGCAAGCACTTGTCGTGACATCAGCGGATGTCTGAGACGGCTGCAGCTGGGGGTCACATGATGCCTGTGAGCGGCCAGTGATAGATGTTGAGAAAACCCCTTTAATGGTTAATTAACTATAAAAATCTAATCTATAATCAGTTTTACTTGTTCTTTTTCTTTATACGTCAATATTTAGGGATGTATTGTGGACACTTAATCCATATTTCTTCTAACCTGGTTAAGCCTTCCACTAAAGCTACACAAAGCATAGTTGGAAGTTCAAGCTATACTTCAGTCTGCCACATAACCACTGAAGAGTTGAGTACATGCTGTCTATGTAATTTCATTATGCTATAGAAAATGTGATAGCTCAAGTTATCACAGTGTCATATCTAACATAGGCAAAGATTCAGTTTACTGCGCTAACGTAGTATCGTACTATCCTGACTAAGGCAAAGAGGCCTATTGTCACCCCGTGCCAACCCCTGTTCACTTTCATGGTTGAGAAACTTGTGGGTTTCTCTGGCAAAGTCAACTGTAAAGTTAATAAAAGTCATGAAAATTCAGTTCTTCCTCAATAAATTGTTGAATGTTAAATGTTAGAAGACATCAGCCTGGGGAACATTCCTATACTAATTTACGATGTACTCACTCAGACAGCCTTGGGCATTACAGATTGAAGAAAACATCAAGATAAAAAAGTCTGAACATTTACATCTAGCAGTTATTGCAGAATACACACACACACATACAGTTATATGAAAATGTGTGGGCACCCCTATTAATCTTAAGCTTAATGTTTTTTAAAAATTGGTGTTTTTGCAACAGCTATTTCAGTTTGATATATGTAATAACTGTTGGGCACAGTAATGTTTCTGCCTTGAAATGAGGTTTATTGTACTAATAGAAAATGTGCAATCTGCATTCAAACAAAATTTGACAGGTCCATAAGTATGGGCACCTCACCAGAAAAGTGACATTAATATTTAGTAGACCCTCCTTTTGCAAAAATAACAGCCTCTAGTCGCTTCCTGTAGCTTTTAATGATTTCCTGGATCCTGGATGAAGGTATTTTTGACCATTCCTCTTTACAAAACAATTCCAGTTCAGTTAAGTTTGATGGTCGCCGAGCATGGACAGCCCTCTTCAAATGATCCCACAGATGTTCAATGATATTCAGGTCTGGGGACTGGGATGGCCATTCCAGAACATTGTAATTGTTCCTCTGCATGAATGCCTGAGTAGATTTGGAGCGGTGTTTTGGATCATTGTCTTGCTGAAAGATCCATCCCCTGCGTAACTTCAACTTTGTCACTGATCCTTGAATATTATTGTCAAGAATCTGCTGATACTGAGTGGTATCCATGCGTCCCTCAACTTTAACAAGATTCCCGGTGCCGGCATTGGCCACACAGCCCCAAAGCATGATGGAACCTCCACAAAATTTTACTGTGGGTAGCAAGTGTTTTTGTTGCAATGCTGTGTTTTTTTTGCCGCCATGCATAACGCCTTTTTGTATGACCAAGCAACTCAATCTTGGTTTCATCAGTCCACAGGACCTTCTTCCAAACAGAAATTGGCTTCTCCAAATGTGCTTTTGCATACCTCAGCCGACTCTGTTTGTGGCGTGCTTGCAGAAACGGCTTCTTTCGCATCACTCTCCCATACAGCTTCTCCTTGTGCAAAGTGCGTTGTATAGTTGACCGATGCACAGTGACACCATCTGCAGCAAGTTGATGCTGCAGCTCTCTGGAGGTGGTCTGAGGATTGTCCTTGACTGATCTCACCATTCTTCTTCGCTGCCTTTCTGATGTTTTTCTTGGCATGCCACTTCTGGCCTTAACAAGAACTGTCCCTGTGTTCTTCCATTTCCTTACTATGTTACTCACAGTGGAAACTGACAGGTTAAATCTCTGAGACAGCTTTTTGCATCCTTCCCCTGAACAACTATGTTGAATAATCTTTGTTTTCAGATCATTTGACAGTTGTTTTGAGGAGCCCACGATGCCACTCTTCAGAGGAGATTCAAACAGGAGAACAACTTGCAAGTGGCCACTTTAAGTAGCTTTTCTCATGATTGCATACACCTGGCTAAGAAGTTCAAAGCTCAATCAGGTTACAAAACCAAAAAAAGTGCTTTAGTAAGTCAGTAAAAAGTAGGTAGGAGTATTTAAAACAAGAAAATGATAAGGGTGCCCATACTTATGCACCTGTCAAATTTTGTTTGAATGCAGATTGCACATTTTCTGTTAGTACAATAAACCTCATTTCAAGGCAGAAACATTACTGTGTCCAACAGTTATTACATATATCAAACTGAAATAGCTGTTGCAAAAACACCAATTTTTATAAAACATTAAGCTTAAGATTAATAGGGGTGCCCAAACTTTTTCATATAACTGTATATATACATACAGTGCCTACAAGTAGTATTCAACCCCCTGCAGATTTAGCTGGTTTGATAAGATGCAAATAAGTTAGAGCCTTCAAACTGCAAACGAGAGTAGGTTTTATGAACAGAAGCATAAATCTTACAAACCAAAAAGTTATGTTGCTCTCTTGAATCTTATTAAATTTTAAACATAAAAGTGTGGGTCAATTATTATACAACCCCTATGTTTAATATTTTGTGGAATAACCCTTGTTTGCAATTACAGCTAATAATCATCTTTTATAAGACCTGATCAGGCCAGCACAGGTCTGTGGAGTTATCTTGGCCCACTCCTCCATGCAGATCTTCTCCAAGTTATCTAGGTTCTTTGGATGTCTCATGTGGACTTTATTCTTGAGCTCCTTCCACAAGTTTTTAATTGGGTTAAGGTCAGGAGACTGACTAGGCCACTCCAACACCTTGACTTTTTCCCTCTTGGACCAGGCCTTGGTTTTCTTGGCTGTGTGCTTTGGGTCGTTGTCTTGTTGGAAGATGAAATTACGACCCATCTTAAGATCCTTGATGGAGGAGCGGAGGTTCTTGGCCAAAATCTCCAGGTAGGCTGTGCTATCCATCTTCCCATGGATGCGGACCAGATGGCCAGGCCCCTTGGCAGAGAAACAGCCCCACAGCATGATGCTGCCACCACCATGCTTGACTGTAGGGATGGTATTCTTGGGGTCGTATGCAGTGCCATCCAGTCTCCAAACGTCACGTGTGTGGTTGGCACCAAAGATCTCGATCTTGGTCTCATCAGACCATAGAACCTTGAACCAGTCTGTCTCAGAGTCCTCCAAGTGATCATGAGCAAACTGTAGACGAGCCTTGACATGACGCTTTGAAAGTAAAGGTACCTTACGGGCTCGTCTGGAACGGAGACCATTGCGGTGGAGTACGTTACTTATGGTATTGACTGAAACCAATGTCCCCACTGTCATGAGATCTTCCCGGAGCTCCTTCCTTGTTGTCCTTGGGTTAGCCTTGACTCTTCGGACAAGCCTGGCCTCGGCACGGGAGGACACTTTCAAAGGCTGTCCTGGCCGTGGAAGGCTAACAGTAGTTCCATAAGCCTTACGGATGATGCTCCCAACAGTGGAGACAGGTAGGCCCAACTCCTTGGAAAGAGTTTTGTACCCCTTGCCAGCCTTGTGACCCTCCACGATCTTGTCTCTGATGGCCTTGGAATGCTCCTTTGTCTTTCCCATGTTGACCATGTCTGAGTGCTGTTCACAAGTTTGGGGAGGGTCTTAAATAGTCAGAAAAGGCTGGCAAAAGAGATCTTTAATCCACACATGTGAAGCTCATTATTCTTGGTGCCTGAACTACTTCTTAATACTTTTGGGGGACCAAACAGAATTCTTGTGGTTTGAGGGGTTGAATAATAAATGACACTCTGAATTAACTTTTAACGCTTTTAAAAAAAAAAAAAAAAATCAAAACCAAAATTTGCTGCAGTGCATTTCCCACTTCCAGGCTGATCTACAGTACAAATGTCACAATGCCAAGTTAATTCCGCATGTGTCAACCAGCTAAATCTGCAGGGGGTTGAATACTACTTGTAGGCACTGTATATATACATATATATACATATATATACAATGACCCCAAACACACCTCCAGGCTGTGTAAGGGCTATTTGACAAAGAAGGAGAGTGATGGGGTGCTACGCCAGACCTGAACCCAATCGAGATGGTTTGGGGTGAGCTGGACCACAGAGTGAAGGCAAAAGGGCCAACAAGTGCTAAGCATCTCTGGGAACTCCTTCAAGATTGTTGGAAGACCATTTCCGGTGACTACCTCTTGAAGCTCATCAAGAGAATGCCAAGAGTGTGCAAAGCAGTCATCAAAGCAAAAGGTGGCTACTTTGAAGAACCTAGAATATAAGACATATTTTCAGTTGTTTCACACTTTTTTGTTAAGTATATAATTCCACTTGTGTTAATTCATAGTTTTGATGCCTTCAGTGTGAATGTACAATTTTCATAGTAATGAAAATACTGAAAAATCTTTCAATGAGAAGGTGTGTCCAAGGTGTGTCCAAACTTTTGGTCTGTACTGTATACAGGGTGGTCCAAAAGTAGGTGGCCAGAAAATAATAACATTTATTTTGAGTTATATATAAAATTCTATTTACTAACACAAGCATAACATTGACAATTACATTTTATTCTGAACAATGTTACAAAACCCCTTACATTTTATCAACGCAGGTGCTCAAACTGTTTTCCATTACAATTTGCACAGCTTTGAAGTCTGCCTCTTACGCTTCGAGAAACTTTTTTGTACAAGTCTCTTTGGGTATTAATTTCTTGAAATGCATCTCTTATGTAATTTTTCAAATCACTGACACTTTTTGGTTTTCAACTATAAACTTTGTCCTTGAGTACTCCCCAAAAGAAAAAATCCATTGGGGTCAAGTCTGGTGAACGTGCCGGCCAATCAAGTGGGCCTCTTCAGCCAATCCATTTATTAGGAAATGTTTCATCAAGATACTCGCGGACTACTCTTGAATAATGTGGAGGGGCCCCATCTTGTTGGAAAAAAATGTCATTTGAATTAGGCTGTTGCTGTAACTGGAGAACAACTTGATTCATTAGAATTTCGAGATACTTATCTCCTGTGACTGTTCCATAACCTTCATAACCTTATTACACTTTCTGTCCACCTACTTTTGGACCACCCTGTATATACTTTCAGTGCAGCACTATATACCCAGAATTTGAAAACAAAGAGGAGAATGTGAGAGAGTGGTTGGTTAGGACACATGATCATCTGAAGAACATATGGAAGATAACATACACCGTATATTAATTCTAATACTTTTCAAGCATTTGGACATATGCTGGCCAGAAGCAGCTGGTGCATGTCATGGTTTTCTGTAAAATGGTTACGTAAGTACACATAAACATGGGATGTGGTATGCAATGAACTCACTCTAACTGTTTAACCCTCTAAATAACAACTTGATATATGTATAAGGGTAGGAGGAAGCATATATCCTTATTTTGTGCAATATAAACTTTGGTAGTACAAAGGGTCTAATGGTAAGAAAAAATATACAATTCTGTGTAAACGTTTAAGCCAGGTTTGGAAAAAATTATTTAAAAAATAGACAATAAATTATTTTTATCAACTAACATAGTGTAAAGTGAATGAACAAAAGAGAAAAGTAAAACAAATTAATATTTGGTGTGATTGCCCTTTGCCTTCAAAAGAGCATCAATTCTCCTGTGAACAGTTGCACACAGTTTTTGAAGGAACTCGGCAAGGAGATTGTTCCAAACACCTTCGAATGACAGATCCTCAGTGGATATAGACTTGTGTAAATCTTTGTTTCTTCATGCAATCCCTGACAGATTTGATGATGTTTCGTCAGTCCAGTGGATATTTCACATGCACCAATTGCCACTCTGTGCAGACTTGGGGTGACCCCCCACAAGAACAAAGGCAACACAAATTCCAGAAAGGTCCGAGGCACCAGAGAATTCTCATAGGGATAAGACATAACTTTTATTCCATCTTTAAAACATACGGCAAAAGTATATAAAATGAGGTAGATGATGCAATGTTTCGGCCATAATAGGCCTTTTTCAAGTCAGAAATACAGGTAATAAAAATTCAGCCAGACTTGATGATGTTTACATCAGGGCTTTGTTAAGGCCATATTTCTTTGTTTTTCTTTATGTTGAATATAGTTATTAATGTCATTGCCTGTATGTTTGGGGTAGTTGTCTTCTTGTAGAATAAATCTGAAGTCAATCAGATGCCTCCCTGATTGTACTGCATGACGGATAAATATCTTCCTATATTTAGCAAAATTAATTCTTACCAATTCCCCCAACTCCTTTTTCTGAAATGCAGCCTAAACTTGCAAGGAACCTCCATCATGCTTCCCTGTTTCCTGCAGACATTCATAACTGTACTGCTCTCCAGTCTTTTGGTGAACAAACTGCCTTTTGTTACAGCCAAATTTTTCACATTTTGACTCATTCAGTCTAGACCCCCTTCTGTCATTTTTCTGCACCTCAGTTCCTTTGTTTTTGTGCATAGCTGAATCACTTGGCCTTGCTTCTATGTCTAAGGTAAGGCTTTTTTAGCTACGTTTAGGCCATAAAGACCACCTGGTCAGACTTCTTCGAACACTAGATTACAGTAGTTAATTCCCACTAATACCAGTTTTGAGCTGATGGAAGATGTCCACTACTGACATCTTCGGATTTCAAAGGTAAGTAAACATGATTTGTGTTTCAGCTGCTCAATTAAAGGGAATTTGTCAGCATGTTTTTGCTATGTTATCTGAGAGAAGAATAATGTAGGGACAGACACTTTGATTCCAGTGATGTATCACTTACTGGGCTGCTTACTGTAGTTTTGCTATAATCCTTGTTTTCTTTGTTGTATATGTAGAAGTGCTCAGAAAGCTGATCTGTTTATAACCCTGCCCACACCCCTGACTGGCAGCTTCCTGAGTACACTGTGCACTGTGAGCAAGCTGCTAAACAGTGATGGGGGTGGAGTTACTCAGATTACCGGGACTGCAGTGCACGTGAGATGTAGTTCTCTAGTAATAATCTCCTGATGATAAAACACTAACTGTATTGAAGCTACAACATACTGCCAAGTGAGTGACACATCCTTGAAATCCATCTCACTTGCCATATATTATGCTGCTCTCATTAAATAGCAAAAACCTGCTGACAGATTCCCTTTAAATTTCCTTGGCCAACCACTGAGTCTACAGTTCTCAATGTATATCATATATCTTACTATAATCCTATAAAATCCCTGACTACACTTGTTGAAGAATTGATGCTTTTTCTATAGCAAAGGCTGGTAACACCAAATATTCATTAGATTTAGGTTTCATTTTTAATTCACTTTACATTTATCTTTTGCAAAGTAATAAAAGTAAACTATTATCAAAGTACGCATGCTGTCCAGCAAAGAATTTATGTTGATGAAACTTGGGGCCGCCTAGTCAGGGAGAGTGTGTGTGATCTCTCCAGCTCCTCAGTAGGTGTAATAACCTCCATCTTCTTGCTTACTGGGCATTACAATATCTAATTTAAACTCTGAGCAGGCTGCTTGGAGTTGCCAGTTATTACTTAGTTTATTCCTTGATTTCTGGTGCTATACTTGTTTTGTTCTAATCTTGATCCTTGTCATGCCAGCAACTCTTATGCCTTCTCAGCGCCACCCTACTCTGTTCTTCTCCTCCCTGTGTAAGGCAGCTGCACTGAGTCTTCATGCAGCACTTCCAAAGTCTGCTGCACATCACTACTGTCTCCACCTGGCTATAGGGAGAAGCAGCCAGATCCTGAAGGAATTTAACCCTGCTGTGTCCTGCAAGGTGTGTCTTCCCCAGCCTATAGTCTACCAGGAAAGGAATATGTTAAGCAGCTGAGCTGAGGTTTCTAGTTCATTGTCTCTAGATCCTGTTGGTGCATATTTTTTCTGTCTTTCCTGCTGTTGACCCTGCTCTTTTATCATCTATCTTCATCTCTCCACTTCTGACCTCGGCGATATTGAACCTATGCTGCCTGCCCAGACCTTGGACAGTCTCACTATGCTTCTGTCTTGTCCTCCTGTACTTTGCATACCTGCTCTGACTTGTGGGTCCTGGGGACTGCTCTGGAGTGGTACCTTGTGACTAGCCAAGCCTATCCTCACCTTCTGAGGCTCTAGTGAATACCAGGTAGTCACTTAGCTACGCCCCTCCAGGGTAAGCCTAGCCAGTGGCGCAGTAGGTCCACATCCACCCGTCACAATCCTGATCTGTCTTGTGACATTGTCTGTCTGTGTCCAGTTCTATCCTTCAGTTACTGACAGGGTTAGTTTGACTACTCTTGCCTCAGTCTCACTCATTTTAGTCTGCAGCTATTCCATGGAAGCCACTCATGTGCTCTTTCTATTTTATATCTCAAAGCATTATCAATGATGACTGTTTCATTCATTACATTAAAGAGGTTATTCACTACTTTAAAATGAATGGCCTATCCATAGGATGGGTCATCAATGTCTGATTGGTGGGGTGCGACACCGGACATTCCTGTCAATCAGCTGATCCCGGTGTCAGCGGTCAGGCCTGACTAGTTACAGAGCTGCAAAGCGCAGCTCCATCAACAATATAGTGGCCGTGGTCGAGTACTGCAATCCACCTTCTATTCAAATCAATAGGGGGTAGATGTGCAGTACCTGGCCATGACCACTATACAACAGACGAAGCTGCGCTGTGCAGCTCAATAATTGAGCAGTTTGGGCCGCCGACACTGAGAATAGCTGATTGGTGGAGGTGCCGAACACTGCACCCTCACCAATCAGACATGGATGACCTATCCTAATTTTGACCTTTCCAATATTGATATTATTTCACATTTGGAAAGGTTTTTATTTTACAGTGTTACGTTTATAGCCTGAAAAAATTAACTATTCTTTCCCTTGAAAAAATAGATGCCTTAGATACCTTCATGGTACAAGTAAATGAAATTGGTAATATATTGATTTATTTTAATATTTTGAAGTACAGCGATTTGAAAACGATTCTACTTAGACAGTTTACTCTGAACTTTTATAAATTCATGAAGCACACTGAGTTGTCGGGTCTTACAGTGGAGAGACGTCATTTTGTTTGGCTTTTTGAGTTATAAAAACACACTTAATGTAAATCTTCCTTGTTAAAAAGGTTAACTGACCTTTTCATGCTTTATTTATTGTTGCATCTTTGAACATTTCTTAGTGACCTCTTTTTTTAATTCCAGGAAGTGCAACCAAAAAAAAAGACATTCTAGGACTTTCAACATAATTAATATTTTGGAAATGCAATCAGTTCAGACTGTTTTTTGGGGAGTCAAACATCTACTGACTTATTCAACTTAAGTTTATTGACATTTCAGATAATTATTTCAACTGTGTAAATAATTTTCTACAAAATATTTTGATACAAAATGTTTACCAGGGGAGTGGCTTCATGTTCGAAGGTGTTGCTGCAAACTCTGTAGTAGTGTTCACTAGAGATGGTGTGAATTGATTAGCAGGACCAGGTCAATCAGCCATGTCCATAATCTGTGGTCACTGGGTAGGTGCTCTGAAAACTGCCTCCAACCTGATGCAGTTCTGCTTTTGATTAGCATTTGATGCATTTAAAAATAGAGCAGCGGATGCCTGCATAGTAATATATTTGTATGATATAGTGCTTTTATATTATCAACTATCAGATCTATACCATTCATCCTGTGAATCTATATAAATAAAAATGTAAATGTTTGCTTGTTCAAAATCTTAAATCTCCGAAAGTTCTTCACCGATTGCTTCAAAATTTTGACACAACATTGCATTCGAATACATGCATGTTTTTATATACCTATGTTTTAATATACCAGCTGTTGGACGTAAAAGCAAGAGCGGGAGGGGGGTGGTGTTACGAGCTCAGTCCCAGGCTGACTCTCCCCAGCCGCCCGGCATTCTCACCCCCTCATTCATAAACCCTTCTCCCTCTCCTTAATTTGCCTCAGAAGCTGCCTATGCTCTACTCCTTTCGTGTCCCCCGTGGAGGTTGGGGGGGAAGGGGAATGACAAGACCGTCTGTCCAAGGCCGAAAGACACTGCTGCTCATCACCACCACCGCCTGAGAGGTGGCCACCTCTGCTCTCCGGCACCGCTGCAGCTTCTTCTCCTCCGGCAGGTGAGTCTTATTTCCGACTGCGCAACAAAAAGCAGGAGAGAAAGGGAAGGAGAGAGGGAGGCTGCATGGAGAGGCACGGGCCGTGGCCTCTGCTCTGGGTGCTGAGCTGGGCCCGAGCCTCGCAGCAGTGGGTGGATAGTGAGCAAGTGCAAATCCCACTACGCCACCGGCGGGAGACGCTCTGTGGTCTGCCCGGTACCGGCCCGGGACATGTCAAGTGGATCACCCTTTCCTCCTCTGCCGCCGCCTGCCCTCATCTCTGCGCCCCCTCCTGTCACATTCCCTCTGTACTAGGGAATTGCATAACTAGCAATCCCTGACATGACCGGCTCCATTGTGACACCAGACAGCAAGTATCGACCTCTTTAGTGACCTGTGCAGAGTACAGGCCTGCAGGGGTCACAGGGTACAGGCTGCCACCATGCCTGCCTGATGGGCACAACTATCAACAGCGCCAGCATTGCTCCATTTGATAAATATATATCTATATAAATAAAAATGTAAGGATATATATATTATATATATAATATATAATCTATATAAATAAAAATGAACGTTGCAGTCGAATACACACATGTTTTTATATACCTACTATGTTCTTATATAACAGCTGTTGGACGTAAAAGCAAGACAAGCTATACCCATCTGTTGGACGTAAAAGAAACACACTATATACCCATCTACAACGTTAACTGCTCTCTTCACGTTATGTCAAAATGACACATTTGCGAAACACTACTGTATTGAAGAGGTTAGTAATCCAACAGAATTTTTGAATTTTTGATGTCACCGCACGTACTGCAACTGAAAATCAGTGTGCCAATTATTATGTTGCGAAATATCAACCAGCCAAAGCTTTGCAATGGCACGTGGCTTGCAGTAAAACAATTAATAAGCAACATCGTTGAAGCAACAATCTTGACAGGACCTTTCAAAGGTGAAGATGTCCTCATTCTTCGCATTCCTATGATTCCAATGGACATGCCATTTCAATTTAAGAGATAGCAACGTGTGGCCGGGTACAGCTTGTAGATAATAAAAAGCCTTCAGAGATCAGACACTATAAGACTCTGTAGGTACATGACCCATTAGCAAGGGGCAGAGAAACACTCACTGTCAATTTCAGATAGGATTGCAATACAGAATAGACCACATACAATATATATATATATATATATATATATATATATATATATATATATATATATATGTTATGGGGTAGCGCTATCGATCATGTTGAGGGGCACTCACTTCACCGGGTCAATTAAAGCACACATGCAACGCTTTCCGGTAATCTACAGTCCAGCAGTTTATTAAACATCATAAACTGCTTATAACATAGTCCATCTCGGTAACACGCAGGAATGTTACACATGTAATATCCTAGAGCCTTTTCAGTGGCAGATATGCCCACTTGGCTCCAGATACAAACTTCAGCAAGGTAACACATCAATGTCCATATAAAGAACCGCTTTTACCTTTGCCGGGTCTAGCGGCTTCTATCAGCTCTGTTCTGCCACAGCTGTGGTTTAAGGCTCCCCAGACGTGGTCTCCAGGCCACGTGCCCTCCAGGGCCAACGATGTCCCAGACACAGGGACCAGGCCTCTAGCCTTCCATGGCTAACGGTGTCCCAGACACAGGGACCAGGCCTCTTGCCTTCCAAGGCTAACGGTGTCCCAGACTCAGGGACCAGGCCTCTTGCCTCCCACTGTTTCAAAACCACCAGGGTTTATACAGTACAGACCAAAAGTTTGGACACAGCTTCTCATTTAAAGATTTTTCTGTATTTTCATGACTATGAAAATTGTACATTCACACTGAAGGCATCAAAACTATGAATTAAAACATGTGGAATTATATACTTAACAAAAAAAGTGTGAAACAACTGAAAATATGTCTTATATTCTAGGTTCTTCAAAGTAGCGACCTTTTGCTTTGATGACTCCTTTGCACACTCTTGGCATTCTCTTGATGAGCTTCAAGAGGTAGTCACCGGAAATGGTTTTCACTTCACAGGTGTGCCCTGTCAGGTTTAATAAGTGGGATTTCTTGCCTTATAAATGGGGTTGGGACCATCAGTTGTGTTATGCAGAATTCTGATGAATACACAGCTGATAGTCCTACTGAATAGACTGTTAGAATTTGTATTATGGCAAGAAAAAAGCAACTAAGTAAAGAAAAACGAGTGGCCATCATTACTTTAAGAAATTAAGGTCAGTCAGTCCGAAAAATTGGGAAAACTTTGAAAGTGTCCCCAAGTGCAGTTGCAAAAACCATCAAGCGCTATAAAGAAACTGGCTCACATGAGAACCGCCCCCAGAAAGGATGACCAGTCACCTCTGCTTCTGAGGATAAGTTTATCCGAGTCACCAGCCTCAGAAATCGCAGGTTAACAGCAGCTCAGATTAGAGACCAGGTCAATGCCACACAGAGTTCTAGCAGCAGACACATCTCTACAACAACTGTTAAGAGGAGACTTTGTGCAGCAGGCCTTCATAGTAAAATAGCTGCTAGGAAACCACTGCTAAGGACAGGCAACAAGCAGAAGAGACTTGTTTGGGCCAAAATACACAAGGAATGGACATTAGACCAGTGGAAATTTGTGCTTTGGTCTGATGAGTCCAAATTTGAGATCTTTGGTTCCAACCCGAGTGTCTTCGTGCGACGCAGAAAAGGTGAACAGATGGACTCTACATGCCTGGTTCCCACCGTGAAGCATGGAGGAGGAGGTGTGATGGTGTGGGGGTGCTTTGCTGGTGACAATGTTGGGGATTTATTCAAAATTGAAGGCATACTGAACCAGCATGACTACCACAGCATCTTGCAGCGGCATGCTATTCCATCCAGTTTGCGTTTAGTTTGACCATCATTTATTTTTCAGCAGGAAAATGACCCCAAACACACCTCCAGGCTGTGTAAGGGCTATTTGACCAAGAAGGAGAGTGATGGGGTGCTACGCCAGATGAACTGGCCTCCACAGTCACCAGACCTGAACCCAATCGAGATGATTTGGGGTGAGCTGGACCACAGAGTGAAGGCAAAAGGGCCAACAAGTGCTAAGCATCTCTGGGAACTCCTTCAAGATTGTTGGAAGACCATTTCCGGTGACTACCTCTTGAAGCTCATCAAGAGAATGCCAAGAGTGTGCAAAGCAGTCATCAAAGCAAAAGGTGACTACTTTGAAGAACCTAGAATATAAGACATATTTTCAGTTGTTTCACACTTTTTTGTTAAGTATATAATTCCACATGTTTTAATTCATAGTTTTGATGCCTTCAGTGTGAATGTACAATTTTCAAAGTCATGAAAATACAGAAAAATCTTTAAATGAGAAGGTGTGTCCAAACTTTTGGTCTGTACTGTATATCCTTCTGTGCGCACAGGACCTGTGATGATGTCACAGTCATGTGATCAGTCACCTGAAGGGGAGGTACGTGGTCAGCCAGAACACACCCCCTGGACATTTTAGTAATGCAGCAATGTATATATATATATATATATATAAATATATATATATATATATATATATATATAAATAAATATATATATACATATATACACTGCTCAAAAAAATAAAGGGAACACTCAAATAACACATCCTAAATCTGAATGGATGAAATATTCTCATTGAATACTTTGTTCTGTACAAAGTTGAATGTGCTGACAACAAAATCACACAAAAGTCATCAATGGAAATCAAATTTATTAACCAATGGAGGCCTGGATTTGGAGTCACCCCCAAAATTAAAGTGGAAAAACACACTACAGGCTGATCCAACTTTGATGTAATGTCCTTAAAACAAGTCAAAATGAGGCTCAGTATTGTGTGTGGCCTCCATGTGCCTGTATGACCTCCCTACAACGCCTGAGCATGCTCCTGATGAGGTTGCGGATGGTCACCTGTGAGATCTCCTCCCAGACCTGGACTAAAGCATCCGCCAACTCCTGGACAGTCTGTGGTGTGATGTTGGTGGATGGAGCGAGACATGATGTCCCAGATGTGCTCAATCGGATTCAGGTCTGGGGAACAGGCGGGCCAGTCCATAGCTTCAATTCCTTCATCTTGCAGGAACTGCTGACACACTCCAGCCACATGAGGTCTGGCATTGTCCTGCATTAGGAGGAACCCAGGGCCAACCACACCAGCACATGGTCTCACAAGGGGTCTGAGGATCTCATCTCGGTACCTAATGGCAATCAGGTTACCTCTGGAGAGCAAATGGAGGGCTGTGCGGCCCTCCAAAGAAATGCCACCCCACACCATTTCTGACCCACTGCCACACCGGTTATGCTGAAGGATGTTGCAGGCAGCAGATCACTCTCCAAGGCGTCTCCAGACTGTCACGTCTGTCACATGTGCTCAGTATGAACCTGCTTTCATCTGTGAAGAGCACAGGGCGCCAGTGGCAAATTTGCCAATCCTGGTGTTCTGTGGCAAATGCCAAGCGTCCTGCACGGTGTTGGGCTGTGAGCACAACCCCCATCTGTGGACGTCGGGCCCTCATACCACCCTCATGGAGTCGGTTTCTAACCGTTTGTGCAGACACATGCACATTTGCGGCCTGCTGGAGGTCATTTTGCAGGGCTCTGGCAGTGCTCCTCCTGTTCCTCCTTGCACAAAGGAGGAGGTAACGGTCCTGCTGCTGGGTTGTTTCCCTCCTATGGCTCTCTCCACATCTCCTGGTATCTGCTCCATGCTCTGGACACTGTGCTGACAGTCACTGCTACCCTTCTTGCCACAGCTCGCACTGATGTGCCATCCTGGATGAACCGCACTACCTGAGCAACTTCTGTGGGTTGTACTGTAGACACCGCCTCATGCTACTGTACCTCTAGGGGTGAGAGCAATGGCAAAATTAAAAAGTGACCAAAACAACAGCCAAAAAGGATGAGAACAGAGAAATGGTCTGTGATCACCACTTGCAGAACCACTCCTTTATAGAGGGTATCTTGCTAATTGCCTATCATTTCTACCAGTTGTCTGTTCCATTTGCACAACAGCAGGAGAAATTAATTCATAATCAGTGTTGCTTCATAACTGGACAGGAGTGTTATTGACTTGGAGTTACATTGTGTTGTTTAAGGGTTCCCTTTATTTTTTTGAGCAGTGTATATATAATAGAAGTATCCGGGTGATCACCCTATTTTTCAAGGGAATACAGAAAGTATTAGGAAATATGAAGACAGTATACATTTGGAATCTACCTCCAAAAACACTGGTGCACCAGGATTATCCTAAATATAATGCACGTACTACTTAGACATTTCAGGAGAACTGACAGGTTCTAATAAAGTACTGCATAAAACTGCTAAGGGACAATATTTCGTGCGTCATGTCTGGACATGTATGTTTTTTTATTTTTGCTGATATAGCACCTGCATATTCCCACTGCTACACAAATATTCTCATCAGCTACATCAGTCCCTCCCCACAATTGGACTGAACTGCACTGCTGATATGCAGGGCTCTGTCTGCCACTGTGCAAACACAGCTGAGCATTTGTCACCATTTTTTGAGTTCCCCAGTCAATGTTTAATTACAAGAGATACAGAGAGGAGAGGGATGTCTTGTGCTTTTTTAGTGTCCCATTGCACTAGTTTCCGGAAATTTAACTAGGATGGATTACTGGAAGTGAATAATATTGCATATTTTATCTTTTTAATTTAACCACACCCAAAAATAGATACTTAATATTGGGTGAACTTCTTAGTTTCAAGTTTTCCCTTAGGAAACACAATCCCTTGTTGACCTCTGCTCAAACATCAGACTCTATAACCCTAAGTAAATATTTCCTGTACCAAACAAGCACTAGTGAAATTCATTTTAGTGACCATCATACAGTATATTTATATTGTATTTGCTTAAACACAAAGGCCATTAAAAGGTTAAAAATAATAAAAATACTCACTGGCTGCTCACCTCACTGGCTGCTGTCTGTTCCTCGTTGCATCTTCTATCGCCGCAACCGCTGAAATCCAGGGATTCTTCATGTAATCTAGGACTAGGGATGAGCGGACCCACGGAGGTTCGGGTTCTGGTACCCAACCAAACTTTATCTTCAAAGTTCGTTTCAGGTACCAGAACTTTACCTGAAGTTGAACATGAACCTGAACCCCATCAAAATGAATAGGGACCCGAACTTCGGAGCTGAAAAATTCACTCTCTTTCCTTTTCCTGGAACTCCGAACATTAAGATGGACGTTTGGAAAAAGTCAGTATTCGGAGATAGTGTCCAGCATGAACCCCAGAATTTTAAAGTTCTGGTTCGCTCACCTTTAGCCAAGACTTCCTGCATTGATGAGGTCTGAGATGGTTCTGCACATGTGTGTGTAATGTTAAGACATGTACAGGACCCTCCTGGGCCCCATCAGAGCCGGATGTCCTGACTTAGCGTCTCTTTGTACTCGCAGTGCTTATAAGAAGATGTTAAGAGGATTGGATAGGGGACGATGAGCAGAGAGGATGGAGAAATGGGTGGTGAGGTGAGTTTAAGCATTTTTCTATCTTTTACTTATTACATTTATTATGCTCTGGCGTCTTGAGAGACCGCAGATCATAATCAGGGACATTCAATTTGCAGAAAATAACTTTGCTGCAAATCGAATATCCTGGGAGAAATCGTCTCGATCTGGTGAATTAGAATTTTTTCCAGATCAGCTCATCTCTCATTACTGTTTATCATATTTATATTACATGTCCATGTCAATGGAAAAGTATTTCAAAGCATAAGTACTATTTGCCTTCCACATTTTTTATAACATATCCTTCTGAATTATTAATAAAAATTTGCCACACTTTGTTACTAGTATGTGCTGACAAAGGTATCGGATTGTGTGCGAATATCCTGTGCATTCTCCTGTATGCATGATACAATAGGGAATAGAGCGAGCTCAGGATATTCAGGCATGACCTAACATCTATATATTTTCAATGCTTTGAAAGAAGAAGACAGGGTGTTTTCAAAGAAGAACGTTAATAGTAATTGACAATTTCCTGACCAGGAGGCATTTGCAGTGATTTTAAACTTTTTTTGGTAGGAGGGTGGGATGTGAGAGAAGGCATCATTATGAAACCATATGTAGCGTAATTTTCCCCTTCTCTTTCATTCCACAGTACATTTAAAAAAAAAAAAGCAAAAATGACATCCAATTTTAAGTCACTGTAAACAGGGCTACACCTAATAATCTTTTTTTTCTGCATTTTTTATCTATGACTTAATAGCTGTGCTGTTAAATAATCACTTCACAGTTCTATGGGTGGAACAGTTTTTTGAGTTTACTCACCTACACATAAAAGCTTGACTTGACGTTAGAGAAGATTCAAGCTATTTCACCAGCGAGCAACTAACTATATAATAGGAAATATATTTACATATTTGTTAAGTAGTTTAATGTAGTAATATAATTGTTTGATGATTTAACATCTTATTTGCTATGAATGCTGCGGTTTATGGAACACTGATACACACAGCAGACTAGAAATGTTTGCCTACGTAATACAGGAAAATGTGACGTCCAGGGTTGAAACCTAATGGTGACCTGATTCTTTTGGTATTTGTAACCTTTTACTTCCACATTTACACCTGGAAATTCTGGACCACCCAGATGTATGTGTGTTTGTACCAGACTAACAGGAAATCTGAACTACTGGTGACAGATTAAAGGAATTTTACTCAAGAAAATCTATGTACATTTACAAAACTATACATCATAACCAAACGTGTGATGCAAGCAAGGGTGTTATACATTTTTGTGCAAATGTAATAATTATAGAAGTTATGTTTATTACTAATATAGCTAACCACAGAGCCATCATTCTCCTGTAAACATGTACTGATGTACAGCATCAAAATCTGAATTTTCTAGTCACTGTGCAAATCTTAGTACTTAAATTCATGGCAATATTCTTAGGCTTTGGCATTGACCATGGGATTGGGGTTGACAGTGAAGTTTCGGCAGCCATAATCATCCTTGCATGGCTGTTTTCCTCCTGTAAACACTCACCCAGGTCATTGTCTGATGGTCCCTCAGCTAAATCAGGAGCCTCCTAGAAGATTCTAATAAGATCTGTCACATTTGTGGTCCTAAGTTTAAAGATTGCTGAAATCTAACATAATATTGTGCTAATATACTGCATTTACAATTAAATCATTATCTCTTTCTTTCTCTATTTTAAATGAACACATGATACAAAAATCATCCTTTCTATTGAAGTTGATTTTTATGGATACCAATTTCAGTAAAATTGAATGTCACAAGCACACCAGGCACTTTCATGTACTAGGTTTGCAGGGTTTGCTAATCTTGCTATTTTCAGAATATAACTCAGCAAACCCACAAATAAATATGTAAAACAGAACACATCTTAAATTCTGTTATTCACTCTTATGCCTATAAAGACAAAGCCAAGCGAATTGAGAATATGAAAATCACGCGGATTTTACAGGAAGATTTGATTTCAGTTAAGTTATTCAATGCAAATTGAATGTTCCTAACTTTGTTCTGTGGTCTCTGTACACCCCATAGCATAACAAAAGCAGCATGTAAAAAAAAATATTATATACCTCACCGCTTATCTGTCCTGCCATCCATGCAGCCTATTGTCTTGTCCTCTGCTCTTTTTTGCCCGTCAGCCATCACACCCATTCTCTCTGGTGTCCTCACTCCAGGACGGGTCTTCCGGGTCGACTAGGACTCAGAGATCACAGTTCACCATGCTGTCACCCAGGTGTCTAACATCGTAATTTTATTATTTATATGTGTGCTGCAATGTCATGGCGAGCAGCAACCTTGAAGACCTAATCAACTCTGTAGACTCGTACTGAAGCGAAGACATTGGAGAGAATGGGCTTGACAGCTAAAGTAGAAAAGAAGGGGACCTGAGGACCAGACAGGCAAGGCAGGACAAGGAATCAGGTGAGTATTATTATTTTTCTTTTTAACCATTTTCAATATCCTCTATGCTTCAGCAAAATGGCGGTCATCATTCGCACAGAGTAAATCACAAAAAAAACTTTAGTTTGAAGAATACAGATTTATGTAAAATTTGATTAGAATAGCACTCAAATTCACTTATCTCTACAAATGAATCAATATCTTTGGAGCAGGGGATATCAAGGGGACATTACAGTTCAATAAAAATGCATATAAGTGTAATCCACTCATAGCACAGAAAAGAGGTACCTTACAAATTACAGTCAAAGACATTAAAAATATCAAGCCACTGTTATAGACTTACCTTTGTAAGAAAGTTTGAGCCGGGGAATATTTTGTCTCATGCTGTTAGTTGTTGGCAGAAATGTCAGAAAAAACAGTGATAGCATTGTAGAGATATTCTGTGGTGCTAGCCATCTGCTGTGACATTTGTGACACTTCTTTTTCATGGTGTTGTATCTGGCACCTCTTCTAGGGAATGGCCTGTCTGAAAGAAGTAACAGGTTTTTATGACTTGTTATTGGAAGATGATACTGCGTTACCAGTAAATGTTACAAATCTTCCCCATTTTATTAGATCATGTTAACTGACACAAGAAATGAATTACAGGTGGCAGAATCACTGGGTACTTGTCTACGTAATGTAAGATTTTAATATAAAACCATGATTTTATAAATGACATAAAATGATTATATAAACAATATAAAATACAAGTCAAATGTCTTATAAGCGTCCAAGGAAATACTTTACAAACAAAACCTAGGACCATTTATAAGCACTTACTTTATAGATGCAGTAATATTCCATATAATACATTTATTTTTCCTTTAACCAATGAGAAGGAAAAGGTCCTGTCTTCATGTGCTACATGAATACTCTTTTTTTGGTGCAAGAATGTACTGAGATGCTACATATGTTGCAAGATTGTAACTGTCTATTCCTTTTCCATTAAACACCATAGCCACTGGTACTTAAGCAATGCTTGTTAACCACAGTGCATGTATTTACATGACAGTTTCTTCATCTAATTTATACAATGTGATTTTCTTGATTTTTTTGGGGATATTCTATCTCTCAATGTTAAAATTAACCTACCCTTAAAATTATAGACTGTTCATGTCTTTGTCAGTGGGCAAACTTACAAAAACAGCAAGGAATCAAATACTTATTTCCTCCACTGTATATATATATATTTATTTATTTCATTTTTTTAAATTAAAGACTGCCACTGCCTCTTTATTGTGGGGATCTGCAGGGATCAGAATGTCATGAGACAGCCTCATTAAGGTGAGGTTCCCATATGTCAGTTATTTTATGCATGAACTTCAGTCACAACTGATGATAAAATTGTGCACTTTGTGCACCGGTTCATCTTCCATAGAAGTATCAAAGTAGGATCTAAGAATGTAACAAATTTTACACTTATGTAGTTCTAGGACCGGTCCATAGCAACAAGTAATGCACTATATGCTGGGAACAAGTCCACAGAAAATATTGTCATCAGTTCTGGCATTAATTTCCCTTTTGGGTCTCACTACCATGCCAGGCGAAACACAAACAATAGATTTCTTCATTATTTTTACATTATCTTATACATTACTTCTGAGCATTTTGTTGTATTTATACCCTCAATACTTATTTGTCCCATAGAGGCCAATAAATGGTAAACCTACGGTGGGTTACTTGTGGTGGTCCTCTGTATAGGAAAGTTTAGTCTGGTGAGCTTTTCTACAGAGATGAAAAGCCAGTGTGCCATCAGACAACAGTCAGATGGAGGCTAAATGGACACTTTTTTGTTACCTCTGTCTACTTAACGGGGTCCTATGGAAATATTAATGTATGTATGGAAAGATTTTGTCAGATGTATATATTCAGTTAAATGCACACAGTGCTCATAGCCTTACTCAAATATTTTGCTTGCCAAGAATGCCATGGAGTAAATGTATTTCTCTTTTGCCAAAAACACACCCTAAAAAAACACATCCATTGTGTTGTACAAAATATAACTTTTTTTTTAATATGCCTAAATTGACTTTAATGTTTACATTGAGTTTACAGCTTTAAGGTGCCTCTGGTAATTGCCTCATTCAATGCCGAATATTGTTCTGATGACAATTAGCTATTCGTACAGGGCAGTCCGGTTCATTATGTCCCCTTATAAATGTCCCAACCACAAACAGCCCAAGGCATCAATTAACTCACATAGTGCATCGTGTTATTTTCAGAGCCGTAAATATATCTGTTGACAATGGGACAGTATGCAGCATGTTGTATTTGTTTACTTTTACTATTCTCTTGTGTGATGTTGCACATGGAAATAGTAATAAAACAGGACGCAATTGCCCAAAATTCCCAAGAAAGGCTTTTATTATTGGATGCATGAAATCCTCTGGCATCTAATGCAGCTAAGTAATATAATTACAGGTTACGGAGTAGCATAGAGTTTCAGTTTTTAGGTGGGATCTTTTGAAGTAAAAACAAACTTAATGCTACAACATTTCCCAACAATCCCTCCCAGCTGCTGTTATCTCCAGCTGCAGCTAACCAGCCTGTGTCATCAGTATAATTTACATTCCCATAAGAATTTAATGTTTCTGAACATACTTTCAAAGGAGCTTTGTCAATTAGGTTTATGTTGTTGAAAAAAAAATTTGCTTTGTGGATGCAGAAGAGCGATAATTCTAGCTTTTACAGTTTATAGTATTCATCCTCTTGGGGCAATGAATTCAGTTCTTCCTTCAGTCTATTAACACCCGGATCTTCCCTACGAATGTCCCCAGGATATTGTCCTGAAGCCAGTTGTGAAACAGCGATATTATTACAGCAAATGTCTCTAATTAGATACACTTTTTTGTTATTCAGATGCTAAGTAAAAATAATTTCTAATCAGTACCATAAGTTCTAGTATAACTAAAAAGTTCATTGTAACATGGCAATAAATAATGTCCCAAACTTAATAAACAAGCTAAGTAAGTAGCAGATGAAATTCAATCCTCAAATACATTTTGTTACAAAAATGGAAACATAAATTATAAATATGTTTAACCATCTTGGGTAAGTTTTGAGTTTGTCTACAATGAGGTGGGATTTTAATGCAATCATAACCACTAAACATAACCACAGCCCCCTGAGGAAGTACGGAAACATGTGTTGGGGCTCCTCCCCGACACGGCTGGTGCCGCCACACAATCTATTGGGTAAGATTGCAATACTTACCTGCCTGATTCACAACTGTTATTCAGAACATTTTTATAAAGTGTCTCTTTTTGGTTTTCTGGTACGGCCCACATACCTGCAAATATTACTATTGCATCCTGTTTAGAACTGGAAGTCTATTTACGTGGGTTATGCACTATTAATAATGTTACATCATTTTATCATATGAGACTTGTGACATCTTGTTCTTGTCTAAAACAATTAAATATTGTGAAGTGTGTTACCATTATAGGTTAAACCCATGGATTGTGATGGCTTACAATCATACCATCTGTGTCGTATCCCCCCTATTTGCCTTATCTGTCCTATGTAACTCTGTATGTATTATGGTCTGGATCTTGTGTTGTTCTTTATATTATTAACTATTAAACATTTTGTAATTTGTATACTAACACATGGTCCTTTTCTATATTTACCTTGGGTACGTTAAACACTTTGTGTCCTTTCAAGTCTAATAACTGTAGTCCTTTGTTTCATAGGCATGGCTTCTGAGGAATAAAGTGTCTTAAAGTGAATAAGCAAATTACCTCTTCGCAGAAGAGAGTAGGGTTTCTAGTGTCACCACCTATTGGAAGTAGCAATCCTAATAGTCAATATCAACCCTTTAAAGGGAATCTGTCACCAGGTTTTTGCTATGTAATCTGAGGACAGCATAAGGTAGGGGTTAAAACACAGAATTCAACTATGTGTCATTTATTAGGCTGTGTGCTGTTGTTTACTTACAATGAATGTTATATCACCTGGTGATTATCAGTAGTGTTGAGCAAATTTGTTCGGCATTTCAAATTTGTGTTCGGGGTTACGACTTATTCACGCCAAAAAATCGTCTCCACACATGAACATCCCTGATTTGCCAAGCTGACATCTGCGTGACAGAGTGGCAAATCAGGGATGTTCATGGGTGGAGAAATTTTTTTGGCGCAAACAAGTCAGAACCCCGAACACGAGCATGAATTTGAAATGCCGAACAAATTTGCTCAACACTAATTATCAGTGCCCAGACTACCTGGCCTATGATTGCTACACTGACCATGCTCCCTCCTCTGATAAGTAGCTTACTGTTAATAGACACTGAACATGGAGAGCTTGGTGTGGGTGGGGTTAGCTTTCTGAGCTCTGCTTAATGCTGCATCTAAGAACTCTGATTGTGTCACAACTGCTGCACCCAGTAAACTTTGCCTACATCATACACACGATGGAAAGGTAGAAGAAAGGTGGCACTCACCATAAGCTTGCAGAGACAACGATCTTTATTGTGATAAAGACATACAGGAACGGCGGTGAGAGGAAGAGTGCAAGGGAGAGCGATGCAGGACATCCCCCGCACCCTCCTCTCACTGCTGCTCCAGTACATCTTTTTCCCAATAAACATCATTGTTCCTGCAAGCTTATGGTGAATGGCACCTTTCTTCTACATTTTCATTGTATGTACATGGACTCTTGGTGAAGCACTGTGGACCATAGGCTGCTCATTTGCTATTTTAGTCTGAGGACGTCTTAACCCTGGATTGGGGAGGTCAAGTGCCAGCTTCACTATACTATAAACTATTCAGTTATTTGCCTACATCATGTTGCTGTCATATGAGGAAGCAAAAACCGGGTGGCAGATTCCCTTTAAAAAGCCTTACCATAAGACATATGATAAGATGTCAAATCAAAAACTCCATTTGCAGACACATGTTGGCCTTTCACCCAACCAAATAGATCTCATGCTTAGCACTGATGAGGGGCAAAAAGACCAATACACTTGTTTCCAGATTGAAGTTCTGGCTTGGCTGAATATCCTGAATCACGTGGTAAGGCTATTTAAAGAACTAATATTGACTTTTAGGATTGCAATTTGAATACTTAATTTTGCAGAGAAGCAGTGCATGGCCCTACACTAACTTGGCACTCTGCACATGAAGAAACTTTACCCCTTAGACCTTAAGTAAATAAGAAACTGGTGCAACCTCATTTTACTTACCTCTGTTCACTTTAAGCTCTGTCATATTGTTACATTATACCAGACTTTTCAGGTTTATCTGTAATTGGGCTTGTTGACCTCATTAGTATGTTGTTTTAGCTCTTTACTTTCAGACTGCTATCCACAGGATATCTTATAAATATTTCATAGATCTGCGTCCCACTGCCAGTAGACACATCTATCTCAGGAATAGTGCCCTGTCACTCTCCATACATATCACGTTATTGTGCCATAAATTTGAAAGACTGGAATGTTCATGTAAGGAAGACAATGATGTCTAACAAAACTGCTGAATAGTCAAGTGGATTTGTTGCCTGAAGAAACCAATATGATCTATTTTTCATAACTCTTTTTCTAAAACTGAAAGCTATATGTAGCCTAATTGGTTGCTTTAATGACTATTCCATTGAAATTCCACTACACCATGTAACATTTGGTAATTTAATCCCTTGTAACACCATGCTCTACATGTATGTCATGGAATGCTTTGTATTAAGGCACCATGCCATTTATGAGCTGTACCCAGGAGATCATCAGTAGTAGCCCAGCAGTGATTGACAGCAGTATACTGAGCTGACAATATAAGAGTCAGGATCAGGGAAACCATTGGATTCAGCTATTTCACCCTTTAGATGCTGTGGTCAATAGGTGAGGTCTTTCAAGAAGAAACAGGGCTTCTTCTGTCAGCCCATTGGCACCCCATGACATGATTATGAAATTCCAAAGGATTCTCATGACAGCTGAGTCCTAACAAAGACTTAAGTTTTTGATATGTTTTTGCCAAAGGTATAGCCTATAGTTTGCTTGGTCAAATTTTTCCAATCCCCTTATTTCACATGTATACTGGGCTTGGCCAATTGTGCATAGGTGCTCAATGGGAAGACAGGAAGAACCAGTCCTTAAATGAAACTCACGATTCCTGATCTTCTTTCCTTTCAAATCTACCACGGAGTAAAATTAGATAGTCACTGGCAGGTAATGATTCTTTTGAATACCATATATGTGCGAATACTAGTTCAAAATCCATAGTGATAAAAATGTGTAAAATTAATTAAAATAAAAATTTAAGTCCCACAAAATATTAATAAAGATTCATCAGCAAATTGTATACACTCAAATTGAGCAAGCAAAATTTATTCAACCCTAAATAAGATAAAAGGTTGTCCTCCTCCATCTATTTTCGCCCACAAGCTTAGTAATGTAAAAAATAACCAAATGAACTCTACTAACCCTTCCTGGATCAAGCACTGCTTTTCTGCCACTTTTACGGTCTTTGTTGACTGGTTACAATGGTGACGTCACATTGAAAGAGCTGCAGCCAATCACTGAGCTCAGTACTTGTGCCACTTACATCAACTAATTAGCCACTGAACTCAGTGATTAGCTGCAGCGCTGTCTATGTGATGTCACTACTGCAGCCAATCAATAAAGACTTGAACAATGGTTGAGAGGCCATGCTAGAGCTGGGGAGGGAAAGTAGAGATCAGTTTGTTATTTTTTTGTATCATTTAGCTTATGGGATAAGAACAGTTGAAAGCAAGCAACCCTTTAAGGTAGAAATGAAAGAAAACAATCAACTATTTTGTATTTAAAAAAAATAAAGCTAATGAATATTTAGGCCAAATAGTGACATTGAAATATACAACTTAAGAAAAATAGTCCCATATACAGCTATATCAATGGAATATACTGTAGCTATATCAATGGAAAAATAAAATTTTAAAAAAAACTTTTTTTCATAAAACATTTTATTGTACAAAGGTACTAAAACGTAAAAGAAATCATATAGAATTTGGTTTCACTGAATTTATACTGCTATAAAGAATAAAGTTAACTGAAACAGCAAAAAATAAGCACAAAAAAACTATAAAACAACTATATCAAGAGAAAACAAAAAAAAAGTTTGGGCTCTTGGAATAAAATAAAAATAAGTCAGGAAGACTTTATACCTTAAAAAAATTGTTGCCCATTTTAATTGTTCAAAAGAGAGTCTTTCAGGATTCTGAAAATTACGCTTGATAAAATGAGTCTGAATACAATTTCAGATGTGGTGCTTAATGTTCAGTATATGACAGATGCTTGAACTCTTATGTTTCAGCACATATTAGTCAGCGTAAACCCAACAGTCATATGTGGAAGCTGCATATCTTAAATAGTTACAATTTCAGTCCAATTTTTTTGGAATGTGTTTTTAAAGTCAAATCAAAATACTTGGCAGCAACTGGAGCACTGAAAACATTTAATTGGAATATTATTGTAATTAATATTTCACTTCACAGAGAGTAAGAGATTTCCTGCACCAACTATCCATTAAAAACTCTTGCTTGGCTTTAACAAAATATCCACAATTTACGTCCTGACACAGACACAAAGTACAGTTACTGACACGTTTCGGACTGATTATGAGCCTTAGTCAGAGCACACACTATGCCTATGACTAATGGCATATTGTATGACTTAAGTCATAGTCGATCCGACCGTAACGCATCAGTAGCTGTACTTTGTGTAAATTTTGGCTACTCTAATATAGTAAAGCAAGAATTTAATGCTGGAAATCTCTTCTTTCTTTGCCTGCTTACTTTGCCTCAGGATCCGTACATCTGCCAGCCTAGTGAGTGAGCTGGACTTTTACTGCAATATCACTCATATATATAATATTTCACTTCAATACAGAATAAAATGGTCTTCATCCAACTTTACTGTTGATGGTTACTTTATTTGGGTGTATTTTTCTTACTGTATGGTCATTATTATGAGAGCATTATGGCTAGTATTAGTGGTCTTTCTGGCTGTTTGTATCATGACAGGTATTATTTAAAAAATGATTAACATTATTTGGATATTATTATTATTACTATTAGAGCATGGGTGGTTGGTAATATATGGACAACCATGGAGTAATTATTACATATAAAAGAGCTTGTTCATTTATACAATTATATGCCTATGCCTGGCACTATTATATGCTGAATATTGTTACTACTATTATAATTGGCTCAAAAGGTCATATGTATAAAATATCTGATACTAGAATGTTACTCCTTTTTAGAATTACATCCTATTTAAAGCTTACACTATTATATACTGTATATACACGTCAGAAAAATGTTAAAATCTCCAGCATAAAATATAGCAGAAAATCCTATATGTTCGTAAGGGATACGCATTAAGGACAGTGCTTTATGGTGAATTTTGCACATCCTAATATGTAATAATTCTGATAATATGAATATATATTTATTTATTTATCTATCTATATCTGTCTATCTACATGTCTAGCATATATATATATATATATATGTTCATCTACAGTATTAATACAGTATGTATATACATACTTTCTCCTCTACCTACAAATTTTCAGTTGCACATTGACTACCGTATACATATGGGATTAGCTTTATAATATTGCAGAAGGATTATGGTTGTCACAATGATACTGAATAGTTCAGTTTCTTTTTTCTTTCATCTAAATTTTGGTGTGTATTATTTTTATTCAAGATATAAGAAGTATCTATGGAGCCCAACGACAAAGCTTAAAATGTAACTCCATACCACCATGTTCTATTTTCAATGGCCTAACTGCTTCCTAGTTATCATTATTCAGTGTCTCTCTTCTCCTACAAACATCATTTCTCTCTTCCCTTGAATCGAACAATGGTGAGTAGGCCTTTGCCTGTTACTCTATTTGTACATCCATGATTTAGTAGACCTTTAAATCAAAAAGAATAAAAAAATAAGATTTCTGCTATGGTGCACCATAATTTCTACCACTGCTTCAGGATAAACTTAGTATTGCCTACCAGTAAGCACAGATATCTGACAAACATCCGTCCAATTATATGGACATTAATCTAAGCAGATATGTGTAAATAGGAAATTGATCTGACTGAAATCTGTCCTCACTGCCAGAAAACTGATCTAAAGCCCTCCATACGCATTAGACTAATGCTGGCCAAACCCGCCAATATCAACAGTTTTGGTCAATAGCCTAATGTGTATAGGGGCCTCGGACAGATGATTGTCGGCGAGTTAAAGGATCCATTATGTCCAATTTTAGACTGCCGATCCATTTGTTTTTCCTGAAATAAGCTGCCATCAGATAAATCAAATGGGTCAAAAAGTAAAAATTAACCTACTTATACAACAATTTTATAAGGGACTTCACCTCTATAAAAAAATCACACCTGCTGTATAGATTTCATTGTTTTAGTGGCTGAGAAAAATGTTTTATTTCATATGCAAATGGCGTGGCCAAGGACTTAGAGATCCATTATGCCCCCTCAATGAGCACTTCCCCTTGACACTTCATGATTGACAGTGCTCGCTTGCCAAGAGCAAGTAATGTCTGAACTCAGGCCAGGGTCCTGCATGTGCGCTCTGACCATTCATGAGCCCAGTTGGGCACACAGTTTTGGTGTGGATGCACTTTCATCCATGGCTCCAATATATGGCTGACACTTCCAGGTGTATCGGTGGTTTCTCAGCCACTAATTTTTTTTTTTTTTTAATTATTATTATTATTATTTATTTATATAGCACAATTCATTCCATGATGCTGTACATGAGAAGGGGCTACATACCAAATACAGATATCACTTACAGTAAACAAACTAACAATGATAGACTGGTACAGAGGGAAGTGGACCCCGCCCTCGTGGGCTTACATTCTACAGGAATGTGGAAGGAGACAGTAGGTTGAGGGGTTGCAATAGCTCCGGTGGTGTTGAGGTGGCCACAAGCAAGGTCATGGCAGGCTGTAAGCTTGTTTGAAGAGATGGGGTTTCAGGTTTCGTCTGAAGGATCCAAGTGTGGCGGATAATCGGACGTGTTGAGGTACAGAATTCCATAGGACGAGGAATATTCGGGAGAAATCTTGGAGGCGATTGCGTGAGAAACGAATAAGTGTGGAGGAGAGAAGGGGGTCTTGGGATACGTGAGGGAATATAATGGGAGATTAGTTCAGAGATGTAAGGAGGAGAGAGGCTAATACACTGAAATCTATATTATAGGTGTGATTTTTATAGGGATTAAGTCCCCTATAAAGAATGTGCAGTATAATACTTTAATTTGTGTTTTTGGAAGGACACACTCCCATTAAATCAAAGCAGTTTAACAAATTTTTGTGTTGCTAGAAAATTCTAGTAGGTGTACGACACTTCTTTTATAAGATTTTTTAAAAGTATGGTTGGTAAAATTATCAGTAAATCTAAACAATGAAAGAGATGTCTATCGCAGAATGTATTACACAGAATAAACAACTGATAAGAAAATGTAAGTAAATCATAAATGGAACATAAATCATTATATATAGCAAAATACAACAGAGCTATTTCTCGATTACATTAAACAGCTGGACCTCCGCATGGTTTTCTAATTTCATTACTATGGAAAGAAGCCAACGCATGGTAGAGAGTGGCGAGTAAAGGATTCTATCTACACATACCATTTGTTCACACCATAAAATGTAAAACGACACACTTTGTCACATAAGCACCACACACTAACATACACTAATATAATCCTCTTATTTCAGAAGCATGTAACTTGTGACAGGTGTGTGTATCGATGTCACAGCTGTGTCCTTTAACCAAACCTCTATGGAGATCATATATTTAGAGCTTCTTTTTTTTTTACAGTCTTCATTATTTTCTCTGTTGTAAGATATTGTATATAGGACTATATACAATGTACTGTGACATAGTCCTTCTCTAAAGGGAATGATTCCCTTTAAATGCTATACAGTTAATAAGAAAAAACAATATGGTGTAACACTTAGCTAAACCCTACACAATATACTATCCTAATTATTTATTTTGGTTGCTTACAGTGGTGGTCTCTCCACAGACAGTGGTCTCTCCACAGACAGGAGGCTACTGTCACGCCAGGTGTGATTTCAATACAGGGGGGGAAAGGTAAAGGGAGCCCAGACACTAGGGAAAGGGGAAGTGGTGACCTCCTAAACTGGACTAGCATCACCCTGTCTTCCCCTACCATCCCTATACAGCCTCCACAGCTGTCGCTGATCACGTGCCTCGCCCTATTGTCCCTGGCGTAAGGCTACAACTGGGGGTGGAAGGAGATGAGCACTAGTCAACCTCCGCTAGTACTCTAAAGACAAAAGCGGAAGACAACACAGGGGAATACAACTTAGCTTTAGAAGAAACTCCAACAGGGCACACGGCATCAAGACTCCAAAGAGGACGTGATGCTACTTCAGCCAAGCTCCAAGAAGGAATGAGTATAACCGGTGACGCCCACCTAGAGAGACCAGGTATATATACACCCAGGCCAGAGGGTGGTAGTCGCTGGGTCCTAAAGACAACCTCCTATCTAGGAAGCTGTCTGCAATGCCAAACGTGGAGATCTCTTACAGGCCACTGCAGGGTGACTGTCACCTCCGACACACCCGTGACTGCGACTTAACGCCTAATAGAGTTGCTCTTGCTTGGCTACATTCTAAACTCCCCATGGCAATGAATAGAGAGTGCAAAGGGAACAAATGGAGCAGGTGTTATTATTCAAATGGGAAAAGTCAGAAGGCCTCAATACACATTAGATGGTTGGACAGTACCAAGTTCGGCAGGTGTGTATGACACTTGAAATGTCATAGGAGATCATGCAGAGTTTACTCTATTCTACTATTAGGCCACAAATGATTTTGATAAGATATTCCCTTTAAAATGATTTAGTTTTGGCAAAGATCTAATATCTTTACATTTCTATAATTCCAAATACATTTTTCCCTCTGTATATATTCCCTATTTGGCTCTAAGAGCAGATTAGCAGAAAGATACCTGATATTTTTTACAATAAAATGTAATCATTTAATTTTAATTGATCTTTATTTGATGTTACTTTTAGTGTTTTATGATGAATTGGTAAAATAAGAGGATTGCATTGCGAATGTTTCTGGCTGAAAGCTAAGTCAACAACAAATATAATTTACAAGAGATAATGCCCCCATACACATTATACTAATGTTAGCCAAACCTGCTGATATAGATTGGTTTGGCTAACACTCTAAGGGCTCGTGCACATGACGGTATTTTCGGTTCGAGTGTGATCTGACAAAATATTGTATCGCACTTGGACCAATGTTATTCTAAGGGGTTGTTCACATGTCTGATTTTTTTTCTCAGAACGAAAAAAATTTGCATCTGAAAAATTTGCATCTGTAAATCGGAAGGCACGCACCCATCCAAGTCAGTGAGTCTGTGGAAATGGAGAAGCTGGAGAAATTTTGTTCCCATCTTCTCCACATCCAATAAAATTGGATCACACCATGATTAAACCCTGATCAAACTCTGATCAGAGTTTGATCAGAGCGTGACTAGCATATTTGGCAGATTCTCTCGTATGAGAGAAAATACGGTGGTGTGATGCTAGCCTAATGTGTATTAGGGTGCTGGCCAACTGGTCGTTAGGGAAGTTATCAGTCGGACATTTCAGATTTCCTACTGCTGATCACTTTTTTCAGCCAACAGACATCTCTGCCAGTGACTTTTTGACAGAGGACACAGGAGTGTTTGGCTAAGAGACAGCACTCCTGTGTATTAGAGATGAGCGGTGTTCGTCTAGAACTGTTCGCCAATCTCAAATTCGAGCTGTTTTGGGCGGTGTTCGAGTCGTTCGACGAACTCGAACGATTTGCAAAAAATTCGGCTGTTCGAGGTTATGTTCGATAACGGTTCGTGCACCAAAAACGTGTCCTGCATGTCTGACGCTATTTAGAGCACCAATCATGCAGGGATTGTCTGCCACACACTGTAATGCCACAGCCATGGTGGTTGTGGCATTACAGTGGTTGCCCAAATCGATGGGAACAGTGCTCACAGTGAAACATGAAAAGCCGGCAATTCAGCAGCGGCATACACAGGTACCCGACAATTTAGAACAGAAAGAATAGAGCATCACACATAGATTAGATAGATAGAAACATGTCAGTCACATATATAAGAAGTACAGTGACAGTGTTGCTTACTGTACTTGTCATTTAGTGTTAAAGGATTTATTAAAAAAAAATAATAGTGTTTTCATGCACCGTCTCTTTAAAAAAGCCGGCCGGCAATTCAGCATCAGTACCCGACAATTTAGAATAGAAAGAATAGAGCATCACACATAGATTAGATAGATAGAAACATGACAGTCACATATATAAGAAATACAGTGATAGTGTTGATTACTGTACTTGTCATTTAGTGTTAAAATAAAGGATTTGTTAAAAAAAAAATTGGCGCGGGGTTCCCCGTAATTTTAGTCTCTAGCGGAGGTTAAGCAGACGGCTGGGGCAGATGTTTGAAGCCTGGGAAGGGGGTAATACCCACGGAGCTTCCCAGGCTACTAATATCAGCCCCCAGCTGAATACCTAGCCTTTACTAGCTATTAAAATGGGGGACCCCAAAAAAATTACGTCGGGTCCCCCTTATTTTAATAGCTAGCAAAGGCTAGGCAGACAGCTGGGGCTGATATTAATAGCCCAGGAAGTGTGCCATGAATATTGGCCCCCTCCCAAGCTAGAAACACCAGCTGTCAGCCGCCCCAGAAATGGCGCATCCACAGGATGCGCCAATTCTGGCACTTAGCCTTGCTCTTCCCACTGCCCTGTAGTGGTGGCAGTGGGGTAATAGGGCTGGGGTTGATGTCAGCTTATAATGCCAGCTGACATGAAGCCCAGGTTAGTAATGGAGAGGCGTCTATAAGACACTCCCATTACTAACCCCATAGTCAAAGTTAAAAAAAAAGTGTTTTTTTAAATACTTTACTAGAAATTCATGGCGGTCATGTCTAATATTGGCGTGACCCCATGAATTTCAGGCTTAGGGCCAACTGATAATGCCAAGCTGGCCCTAACCCCTTTATTACCCAGTGAGCCACCGCACCAGGGCCCTGGATGAGTTGGGTACAGCGCCAGAAGATGGCGCTTCTATGAACGCACCATTTTCTGGGGTGGCTGCGGACTACAATTTGCAGCGAGGGGGGGCCCAGAAAGCTTGGGCCTCCCTGCGCTGCGGATTCCAGCCCCCAGCTGCCTAGTTGTACCTGGCTGGACACAAAAATAGGGAGAAGCCCCACATATTTTTTTTTTTAATTATTTCATGAAATTCATGAAATAATTTAAAAAAAGAGGGCTTCCCTATATTGTTGTGTCCGGCCAGGTACAAATAGCTATGGATGCGCCATTTCTGGGGCGGCTGATGGCTGGTGTTTCTAGCCTGGGAGGGGGCCAATATTCATGGCACCCTTCCTGGGCTATTAATATCAGCCCCCAGCTGTCTGCCTAGCCTTTGCTAGCTATTAAAATAGGGGGGACCCCACGTCATTTTTTGGGGGGTTTCCCACTTTAATAGCTAGTAAAGGCTAGGTATTCAGCTGGGGGCTGATATTAGTAGCCTGGGAAGCTCCGTGGGTATTACCTCCTTCCCAGGCTTCAAACATCTGCCCCAGCCGTCTGCTTAATCTCCACGAGAGACTAAAATTATGGGGAACCCCACGCCAATTTTTTTTTTAATAAATCCTTTATTTTAACACTAAATGACAAGTACAGTAATCAACACTATCACTGTACTTCTTATATATGTGACTGACATGTTTCTATGTATCTAATCTATGTGTGATGCTCTATTCTTTCTATTCTAAATTGTCGGGTACCGATGCTGAATTGCCGGCCGGCTTTTTTAAAGAGACGGTGCATGAAAACACTATTATTTTTTTTAATAAATCCTTTAACACTAAATGACAAGTACAGTAAGCAACACTGTCACTGTACTTCTTATATATGTGACTGACATGTTTCTATCTATCTAATCTATGTGTGATGCTCTATTCTTTCTGTTCTAAATTGTCGGGTACCGGTGTATGCCGCTGCTGAATTGCGGCTGGCTTTTTTAAAGACAGTGTCTTCTGAGCAGTTTGTAAGCTTTTGGACACCTTTGAATGTGTTTTCTATGTGTTTTCTATGTGTTTTTGTTTGCCTGCCATTGGTTTTAACCGTGTTCGACAGTGTTCGACGGTGTTCTAAGGTGTTTGACGAACAGTTCCACAAACATCCCGGTGTTCGACGAACCGAACCAAACCAGAACAGTACGGGGGTGGCTGAACACTACTGTGTATCATAGAATCATAGAATCATAGAATGGTAGAGTTGGAGGGGACCTCCTGGGTCATCTGGTCCAACCCCCTGCTCAAAGCAGGATTCACTATGTGAATATATGTGAGATATGGCCAAGATGGCTGCTGGCAACACGATCAGCTAAAGCATTGTTCGGCTGAAAGTCCTCTAATGTGTATGACCGGCTGTAATATTGTAAAGAATAAGATCAGAGATCGTTTCTTGGACACTCATTGCTATCTGCTGACTACAGTTGGCCTCATGTGCATTCCAGACTTCTATACATGTCATGTTTTCATCTTTATCTACTGGGACCCTTCAGATCTTCCTTGTTAGTAAGGCTATGTGCCCACGATGTAGAAATGCTCCGGATTTTTTCCTGAGCATTTCTGCATCTCCCTGGCAGAAAAAACGAATGCGGATTGCACATGCGTTTTTCCTGCCAGGGACATGCGGATGTGAAGCGTTCTTCACATGCATTTCCGCATGCGGGTTGACAAGCGCTTTCCAAGCGATTTTAGCATCACTTGGAAAGTGCTTGACAACTTGGTCACACTATATAAATCCATGCAAACGGCATGGATTTATATAGTGTGACCAAAAGAATGTTAAAAAATAAGAAAATAAATATATACTTACCTTCTGATGGCCCCCGCAGTCTTGATACGCTCCGTCCTGGCTTCCCTGCTGCTTGCGGTACACTGAAGGACCTGCCGACATCAGCGTCGCGTGACCTGTCACATGACTAAATGACGTCAGGGCAGGTCCTTCAGTCCACCGCGATCTGCCCGCAAGCGAAGACAAGCACACTGCGGGCCATCAGAAGGTGAATATAATATTTATATTTTATTTTATTCTTTTTTTTACAGGTTCTATGGTACCCGGGTCTGGAGGAGAGTCTCCTCTCCTCCAGACCCGGGTACCATCCGCACATTGAAACGCTTGGATTCCGCATGTACAGATGCAGTGATGCGGAATCCAAGCGATTCAATGCAAGTCAATGGCGGCGAAAACGCAGCGCTTCCGCAAAAATAATTGGTAGTGCTGCGTTTTTTTCCGCAATGATAACCCGCAGCAGAAATTTCCGCAGCATGTGCACAGCACATGCGGATTATCATTGGGGAACATGGCAGGCCTTCTACCATGCGTTTTCTAAGCGTTTCTGCAGCGTTTTTGCCGCTGCGGAAACGCTTAAAAATCGCATCGTGGGCACACAGCCTAGTAGTAGAGCATGTGTGTACAAGATAAAAATCACTATATGTAGTACATGGTCATCCAATCGGGCTGCTGCAAAAAGCTTCTAAAAGCCTTTCACATAATCATGTCTGCTTGGATTATTCAGGATATCATGTCTACATCTAATGAGGTTGGAAAGGGTTGCATTGCTACATTAGATACCATTTGTGGAAAGAGCTCTAGAAAAAGCCTAATAAACTTTTTAAAGATACCTTAGAACTGATTCATTTGACTTCTTCATTATTATATTGATATAGACATGCGGGATTCAGATGATAGTTTGCTCCCTGCATAGGGCTATCCTTTAATGTACAAGAGCTCCATATACAACACCAGAGCTAAATAACCACAGCTAAGATTTCTAGTGCAATTTATCACTGTCATTATCACCCAAATTCCCAGAATATAGAAACTACTGGGCTTTATTTGTCCCCTGTACCAAACAAAATTTACTCAATGTCTTGCAGCATTTAAGTGGTTTCTGGCTGGTCTTGAATAATTTAACACAAGGGGATAAGAATATAGTATTCTTCACAGACTAATGAGAAAAACAGAGACCTTTATATATTTTTTCCTATTACAAATTCATTTTTCCTTTTCTACATACGCAGAGTCATAGCATATGGATGACTAATACTGAATTTTCATTTCTATTCACTATTTTGACTTTCATGGACTTAGCAATACAGTTGTATTGCTGCAAAATAATAAAGGAAATAAACGTAAAACATAATCAGTAGCATATAATATACAGAAGCCTTTTATTTAATAAAGTAGCAAAGGTTTCAATTAACCATTTATTAAAGTGGACTCTTGATTCAGCAAAAGAACATTTTTATGCTTTCACATTATCACTTTTTTATTCTTAATTTTGATAAAGCTTGCTTTTTATAATAATGTCATATAGGAGAGGCATAGGAACTTCAAGGTAAAACTCTGTTTCCATTTATTCAACTTCATGATGGGCAGCATGGTAGCTCAGTGATTAGCACAATTCCTTTGCTATGGTGGGTCCTGGGATCAAATACCCCCAAGGACAACATCTGCAAGAAATTTGTATGTTTCTACCCAAACACCAAAGACATACTGAAGTAGGTGTGGAGGTGCACTTAATTGTTTAGCCACGCCAAGGGTTCACCGAGCACCTATACTTGGTTTGAACACTCGTTCTGTGCTGATAGAATCCCTTTAAATCTGCCAGGCAAAAGGGAAGGAATCAAGATCAACTATGTTCTCTTCAAGAGAGCATAGTACAGGCATTTTATTTTTTTTTCATTCATTTCTAATCATAGTGTACTTTTAAAGAAAATATTATAGTATCAATTGCCCTGAAGGGAAGTAAACCGGTCGTCATCTTAAATTCTTCCCATAATTGTATACTATTAAATTCATCTACAAATCGAGCCTAAAGAGTAAGAACAATTATGGAAAATATAGTTGTTACATGTTATAATGAACGTGGAATAATGATCTTCCTTGAGATGTAATATATATATATATAAATAAATACTGATCTTCATTGAGATGTAATAAACATATATATAAATTACATTTCAATGAAGATCAGTATTTATATATATATATATATATATATATACACACAGTATATATATATATATATATATATATATATAAATAAAAATGTAAATGTTCGTATGTTCAAAATCTTAAATCTCCGAAAGTTCCTCATCGAAGGCTTTGAAACTTTGACACAACGTTGCATTTGAATACATGCATGTTTTTATATACCTATTATGTTTTAATATACCAGCTGTTTGACTTATAAGCAACAGCGAGAGGGGGGTGTTACGAGCTCAGTCCCAGGCTGACTCTCCCCGGCCGCCCGGCATTGTCCCCCCCCTTAGTGACATCTCATTCATAAACCCTTCTCCCTCTCCTTCATTCACCCCAGCCGCTGCCTGTGCTCTTCTCCTTTCATGTCCCCCATGGGGGTTGGGGAGAAGGGGAATGACAAGACCGTCTGTTCAAGGCCGAAAGACGCTGCTGCTCATCACCACCACCACCTGAGAGGCGGCCGCCTCTGCTCTCTGGCACCGCTGTTGCTGCGACTTCATCTTCTCCAGCAGGTGAGTCTTATTTCCGACTGTGCAACAACAATTGGGGGAGGGAGGGAAGGAGAGAGGGAGGCAGCATGGAGAGACGCTGGCCGAGGCCTCTGCTCTGGGCGGATAGCGAGTGAGTGCAAATACGACTGCGCCACCGGCAGGAGCGGCTCTGTAATCTGACCAGTACCGGCCCGGGATATATCAAGCGTATCACCCCTTCCTCCTCTGCCGCCGCCTGCCTTCATCTCTGTCCTCCCTTCTGTCACATTCCCTCTTTACTAGGGAATTGCATAACTAGCAATCCCTGACATGACCATCTCTATTGTGACACCTGACAGCAAGTACCGACCTCTTTAGTGACCTGTGCAGAGTACAGGCCTGCAGGGGTCACAGGGTACAGGATGCCACCATGCCTGCCTGATGGGCACAACTAGCAACAGCACCAGCATTGCCCCATCTGATATATATATATATATATATATATATATATATATATATACTACCGCTCAAAAGTTTGGGGTCATTTAGAAATGTCGACATTTTTGAAAGAAAAGCACATTTTTTTTCAATGAAACTAACATTAAATGAATCAGAAATACACTCTATACATTGTTAATGTGGTAAATGACTATTCTAGCTGCAAATGTCTTGTTTTTATTGCAATATCTACATAGGTGTATAGAGGCCCATTTCCAACAATCACCACTCCAGTGTTTTAATGGTACATTGTGTTTGCTAACTGTGTAAGAAGGCTAATGGATGTTTAGAAAACCCTAGAAAACCCTTGCACAAGTGTGTTAGCCCAGATGAAAATGGTTTGGCTGATTTGAAGCCTATTCCATGTGAGAAATTGCCAAAAACTGAAGATTTCCAACAATGGTGTGTACTACTCCCTTCAGAAGAGAGCACAAACAGGCTCTAACCAGAGTAGAAAGAGAAGTGGGAGGCCCCGCTGCACAACTGAGCAACAAGACAAGTATATTAGAGTTTCTAGTTTGAGAAATTGACTCCTCACAGCTCCTCAACTGGCAGCTTCATTAACTAGTACACTCAAAACGCCAGTGTCAAAGCCTACAGTGAAGAGGCGACTCCGGGATGCTGGCCTTCAGGGCAAAGTGGCAAAGATAAAGCCATATCTGAGACTGGCTAATAAAAGGAAAAGATTAATATGGGCAAAAGAATACAGACATTGGACAGAGGAAGATTGGAAAAAAGTTTTATGGACAGACGAATTGAGGTGTTTGGATCACACAGAAGAACATTTGTGAGACGCAGAACAACTGAAAAGATGCTGGAAGAGTGTCTGATGCCATCTGTCAAGCATGGTGGAGGTAATGTGATGGTCTGGGGTTGCTTTGGTGCTGGTAAAGTGGGAGATTTGTACAAGGTAAATTGAATTTTGAATAAGGAAGGCTATCACTCCATTTTGCAACGCCATGCCATACCCTGTGGACAGGGCTTAATTGGAGCCAATTTCATCCCACAACAGGACAATGACCCAAATCACACCTCCAAATTATGCATGAACTATTTAGGGAAGAAGCAAGCAGCTGGTATTCTATCTGTAATGGAGTCGCCAGCGAAGTCACCAGATCTCAACCCCATTGAACTGTTGTGGGAGAAGCTTGACCGTATGGTACGCAAAAAGTGCCCATCAATCCAATCCAACTTGTGTGAGGGGCTTCAGGAAGCATGGGGTGAAATTTCTCAAGATTACCTCAGCAAATTAACAACTAGAATGCCAAAGGTCTGCAATGTAGTAATTGCTGCAAAGGGAGCATTCTTTGATGAAAGCAAAGTTTGAAGGAGAAAATTATTCTTTCAAATAAAAATCATTATTTCTAACCTTGTCAATGTCTGGACTATATTTTCTAATCATTTTGCAACTCATTTGATAAATAAAAGTATGAGTTTTCATGGAAAACACAAAATTGTCTGGGTGACCCCAAACTTTTGAACGGTAGTGTATATATAAAAATAAAAATGCAAGTATATCTGTTGGACATAAAAGCAACATACCCTATACTAAATATTTTATAATTCCATTTCAATGTTTCCGATTTATGATCCATTTACGGTTTACAAATTTCCATTTTTACGATTCCATTTCAACCAGACTGAGCCGCAGCAAAGCGTGGCCAGGTACAGCTAGCATATATTTAAAAGATATAAGATCAGTATATACCGTATATATATATATATATATATATATATATATATATATATATATATATATATAACATATATATATCCTCAGTGGGATTGTTTTACATACACGTGTGTGTGTGTGTGTGCGTGTGTGAAACAATCTCACTGAGGATATTACATTTAAAAACTTGCTGTAATAAAACATTCACACTGGCCAACATAGTGAAGATTAGGGTGTAAGTTAGATTGCATCGTTTTCTCTAAAGTACCTGAATAGAAGGCAAGAAGCCAATTTTTGGTCTCATATGTTTTTGACAGATGTGAATAAAAGAGCTATAAAGAAGGCAATATTGAAGTGAGGAAGAAGTGATGTGGGGAACACCCTTACAAAGCTTCCCATTGTAATATATTGTAAAGGCGCCCAGCCTACATTTAAAAGGTCTATTTTCAAGAATGCTTATTCTATATTACAACAACATATATTTGTAAAACAAGATTAAACTGAAGAGTCCTTGGATTGCAACATAAATCTGTGATTTAATGGGATAGCCAAAACATTTCTGTCATGACAGTAATGCCGCTTTCAACATGATGGGGCAAAAGGTAATAAAAAGCCTACATCTAAAACAAGAAAATATATTTCATGTAGGAACAAATCCCAAGTTCAAAAGTGACAAAATATTTTATATAGTAAGAATTTTTATGATGAGACCTGCCATTCCAGAGGAAAATCTGTCAAACAGTCTATCTGTAATTGAGGGTAAGAGTTAGTCATCCATTAGCAGAATTGCCTGAAAACTCTTGATCACTATAATCTGTCAGTGTCGATCACATCAGCTTATACAAAAACATGAAATGACTCAACATATAGTGTTGTCAATTGAGGGAGAACAACAACTAAGCTCACCTGGTCTCTTTCACTGAAATGAAAAATGATTTTGTTTTATCCAAACAAAAATCTATTATATTCATTAAATATATATATATATATATATATATATAAATATATATATATATATATATATATATATATATATATATATAAAATGAAAAATAGTAAAAAAAATTGTCCATACACTCAAAAATATTGCCTGAATACAGTGGGTAGAGGAACTATAAGAAGATGCTTAGAGGAAGTTCTAAACCTATGTTGTAACTGTTTTTGACCCTAAAATAGATTGCACAGTTCACTGATAGGACACCCTTTTCCCATCATTTGATTTAAAGAGGTTGTCCACTACTTTTTATTGATAGCCCATCCCTAGGATAGGTCATCAATATTGGATGAGTGGGCATGCAATACCCAGCACCCCTGTTGATCAGCTGTTATCCTAAAAGAAGATGCAGACATGCTCTCATCTGAGAAAATCGGGACGATTATTCAAACGACATTCGGATCCAACTCTGATCTGAGTGTGATCAGAGTATCAGCATAGTGTGATCCAATTTTCTCAGATGAGGTAAAGATGGAACAAAAAAATTTTCTCCACTGTGCCAGTGAGCGACGAACAGACTGCACTCAGATGTCATTCACTGACTTGCATGGCCGACTGCGATCTGAATATTGGATCAAACTCGGATATGCTCCAATTTTTCCTTGCACCACCTCGGCCGGAGGAAAAAATTGGACATATGCACGGTCTCATAGAATAACATTGGTATGAATGCAATCCAATGTTATGTTGAATCCCACTTGGATTGAAAATGCGGTGGTGTGCACCTGCCCTTAGGATAAGCCATTAATAAAAAAGCAGAAAAGACCCCTTAAGTCCTTGAACTCTATATTAGGTATAGGACTTTGTTATGAATTGGTAGCTAATGAGTTGAGAACTGAGGCAAAGTAACAGTCACAGAATTAAGTGACGGCAATGGGTAAAATGAAGTAACGTAGGTGTAAATAATGACCTCTGTTAAGCCACAGCAGGAAATATAGAATGCTAGTTAGACAAAATGATTTGCTATAAAATATTAAGACAGGGCTAAATAAAGTTACTGGTATGCATACTGGCAGCAGTCATCAGGCAACAGTGTTCCAAAGGGCTTGAGAGCAGAATTATCAGAAACAATCTATGTCAGAAATCACACGTCAATAATCAAGGCTCAACTCTAAGATTGACACAGGAAATAATATCAACAGTCAGATGATAGTTACAAATAATTTAAGTTCACTTTCACACTGCTGTGTTACTACTCCAGAGCATTGGCCAAGGCTACAGGACAATGTAGTAACAGAGGTAAGTTATCTACATATAGTATGTTCTACACTGTTTCTTTGGTGGACAATGATAATTCACAAAGCTAATTTAATAGTTTATCTGGAAATCACATGGAGAACCACATCCAATTTTTGTGATATACCAAACAGCTTTGAAACTGAAAAACACAGCTAAGGGGTGGTAGGGTTTACGGTATATCTGGTTACTAGCACTTGCCTATAGTTATAGTTAACTATTACTTCAGAGATTAGAGATAACTAAAACCAAATCCTTATGTTGTGTGCCTTGTCTATTGAACTTTGATGTGACCCAAATTATTATTTGACAAAAACCTGTCTAGTAATCCTACCTTATATGAACCCTCTTCATTCACTCATGTTGCTAACTCAGATGTTGATGACCATGTTTCTGTCCCTGATGTTATTGGTGGCCACCTTCTCCTGACACTGAATATGGTATGTCACAATATATTGTAGAAATTAGTGTAAGGCTGGTGGGTGTGGACCCACTGCACCACAGGCCGGGCTAACCCTGGAGGGGCATGACTAAGCAACTACCTGGTATTCACTAGAGTGTTTGGTGGTGAAATTGGGCTTGGCCACAGGTAGTTGCCAGGTACTACTCCAGGGCAGTCCCCAGGACAGCAGCAGCTGACTGGAGGGTCAGAGGCTCGGGTATGCACTACAGAGAGGAAAAGACAAAACATAGACAGACGGCAGGCAGCACAGGGTCAATAAATATAGCTGAGGTCAGGATTAGTGAGGTCATGCAGAACGGGGAAACAAGCCAGGTCTTCATGGGAAGTGGAATACAAAGATAGGCATGCACGATAACAAACGGGTAGGAACCAAATGTTCAAGCAAGGGGTATAGGGAGGAGCTGCCTTATATGGATCCTGCTTGCATGGGAAAGGCCAAATCTCTGCAGGACACAGCAGGGTTAAATTACTACAGAGACCGGCCTCTCTCCCCCTAAGACTAGATGGAAACACCATTATGTAGCAGCCATGAGGAGGAGTGCTGCATGAAATAGCCTCAGCAAACAGACCTGATGCGAGTAGATGCCACGCAGTGACCACAGTGAGTAGAGCGGCTCTGAGGAGGTCCGCGAGTTGCCACGGTGACAATAAGTCAGTAAACTAGGCAAGAAAAAATACAGTAAATAATATGTCTCAGTCTTATGAGAAAATATAATACAATCATGTCATAACACTTACACCTAGTTTACAATGAATAGCTTATTCTGTAAAGTCATGTTTTGATCTGTTTGATTCAAAATGTTGATTTTAAATACCTCAACAAAATAAACCCAATTTAATTGAAATTAGCTTAAATGTCGGTTAATAGAGGATTAAACTTCAAATCTTTCAACCAGTTGCATCAAAGTTCAGCCTGAATATATTAATCTTTCAGATGTGGAAAGCTCATTCCTTTAGGTCTATTCATATGAACTCCTTTGGGTTTTTTCTTAGTTAAGTGCAAGGTTGAGTTTGACAAAGAACCTATTAATACTTGAATTAAGAGTCACCTTTTGTGAACAGTTGCTTATTTGTTGAAAGTTTGCACTTACACCAACTGTCTGATACATAGCTATTGCCTGAATCAATTTTTTTATAAGCATGAGCAATCTAGATAATATGGGTGGGTCTGTTCTTATCAACTGAAGAGAGGAGAGGGGCTATTGAGAAATTATGTCTGACTCCTCAACATCCCCTTTACTGCTTTTTTTAGAATAGGGCTATACAGTAATAACTGCACATAAATTTATTTACAGTCCCTCTTTCTTCACACACTGCCAGCATTTGGTCACTGACTGTCAGGTCACTCTTGCCGGATTGACTAGCCTCTCCCACTCGAAACCTTATGCAGCCATCATCATTCCCTGGGGTATTGCATGCACAGATAGTCCGGCTCTTGCAGCTTCATCAGGACCCCAGGAAATGAAGCCACCTGCACGAGATATCAGATGAGGGAGGCAGGTCACTTTGACAACAGTGACTAGTTAGTCAATGACTAAAGGTGGGTAGAGATAGAGGGAGAAAAGCAGGGAAATTGTAAGTGCAGTGCCACCACCACTCCACTTACAGCTCATTTCCATAAAAGTTATGCAAAGGATTTCTAAAAAATAAGATACTGATTTTCTACCACATAGGAATTAATTTAATGTCCTTTACAGTGACTTTGCTTAAATGGCATTAGTTTGGGATAGAGAACTGACAGGTTCCCTTTAACATTATAAAATGAGAATAATCTGCTGGATATGTTATTTAGTAAATAGCTAAAAAAACAATGGTGATGTATATGTTTAATCCAGGATCACATGTAGGTTCATACACTATAGGTAGAACTCTCTTCTGTTCACTTTTATCAACTAGCAATTATCGCGATCACTGACACCAGTTCATGTGATTACTGACATCAGCATGAATGAACTCATAGCTGTGATAGCCAATTGGATGAAACACCAATTAATTTATGCTAATGTCAGTAATTACATGCATTGATGTCAGAGGTCACATACTAGTTTAGGATTTAATAAAATTGGCTGGCACAATTGTCAATCAATTCAATGCACAAAGACTTATGACAGTGATCATGTGCCTGTTCAGGATGCCAATCGGCTGCCACAATTGCCAATGTATATAAGTGGATGTCAACAATTACATTTTTTTTTTAAAAATGTTACTCAATTGTCTGTTATGACTGCATTTGTGTCAGTATGAATAAAGTTTATTGTGAACCATGTGATTGCCTATGCTGATGTCAGAGATCACATGTCTGTTTGGAATGCCATTCAATTGGTTGTCACAGCTGTAAATCTATTTATGCTGATTTCATTGATCATGTTTGTTTAAAAATTCACAACTGCCAATCAATCTATGCACAAGAACAAGACATCTAATGTATGCGTATTGAACTAAATAGATGGGGAGCACTTTATTAGTTGACAAAAGGCACAAACAAATAGTGTGCCCATACAATAAGCCATAGTACTCCTGATGAAGCTAGATTAATGGTGAAACATGGTAAGAGGCATTGTGTGATAGGTTATAACAATTGTGGTCCCTATCCCTGGTACAAGTAAAAGGTGGTGTGTACTACAGACACACAATCAATTCAACTATTGCAGAAATAGGAGGGTTTTGAGGAACAGTGGATATTAGAGATTTAACCCAGCAGTTGTGCTTTAATAATTTAAGTTAGTGTTGGGCATATCACATTAGTGATTTTTGAATAATGCCAGTGCATATGATGGTAGATGGTAAAATGTTTCTGTCCATATGAACAATTGTATATACATCTAGTTTATGCTATCCCAATTTCAGCATCAGAACCATGAGAATGTCATGAGAAGTCACATTTTACGTTATTTTAAATTGTAATATGCAATTGCCTACTTAATATCTATCACACATTTACCTTACCCAGATCATTTGGGTTTTAGAAATATTGTAAAAAACCATACTGCTTAGTGAAGACAAAATTCACAACAGGGAATTCAGCTATTTACCAAGACATACTTTTCATCCCATGAAAGGGTTACACTATTTCCTGTGACCGTGGATTTTCTGCTGTGGTGATAGAACAGATCCTCAACTGGAAGTTTAGTTAATAGATGAGGAGCAAATGTCATGTTGCCATTTTCCATAGACTGCTTGTATGTTATAATAAAGTTAGGATGGAAAGTGATGTCTTTTCAATGTTGGTGGTAAATCTATACATGGCTGTCAGATTTCAATAGAAAATGAAGTTCTCACATAGAGAAACCTAAAATAACAAAAACAGTAAGTGCCAGGACACAAATCTATCATAATTAGGTGGTCCCACCTGTATTAAAATAATGACTATGTTCCATCTGGCCTGAGACATATGGGAAAATAAGAATTTCATAAATGTTGGGTCAATAGACTGTGAATGGTGTTGATCTTGGCATAAGAGCTTAGATTCTAAAATTAAAAAGACAATACGTTTTTGTCATTAGATCTGCTTGTAGCAATTTGGACACAAGTATAGTAGTTACTAATAAACAAAACTACAGTAGATCATAATAAAGTCAAAATAATGTATATAACGCAATACATGTATTTATCATATGATATGTGGATGGACATAAACAGCAGTGTATGTGGCCTATTTATTTTCTATGAACTAATTCTATAAAAATCATGCACTTGAGGTACTCGCCTTAGTGACCTTCCCTGATCGTTTTCTGGCAAATCCCTCTCCAGTGGACTTCAAGGCTGGACCAAAAACTACCAGTGACAGTGGACTATTTACTACTATCGTTAGCACTTTCTCTTACATGTCGATCACTAGGGAGTAATGTTATTTTAACCCATTCACAGATAAATGACTCATGGGCGGGTGCTATGAGATACCTGTCAGGAAGATCTTGCGTGTTCTGCCCACTTTTCTCACGAGATTGCAGCTGAAGTTTCGGTTGTAATACACAGCCAGGTTGTGGCTGCAACTTCCAGCACCAGATCTAACGCTAAAGTTAGCAGTCTAAATCCTGCAGTCTAGCAGTCTTAAATGCCATTGTCATGGTGTCTGACAGAGGCAACAGGCTCCCTCTGTCAGCACATCAGACCTTCTGCAATTGGAATATTGAAAGATTACCATGGCAATTGGGTTTCTGACAATGGCACAAGATCTGCCATCAGTATCAGTCTATTTGATATTGCCACAGACAAATTTGCCTGTCAGCATAATGACCCCACACACTGTACCTGTCAATATCAGTGGGATTATCAGACAGTCTGTGTATGCCGGCATCCCGTCTCTTATCCCCCTACAGATGATGTTGCGAAAAAGAAGGAATTGGCCTTACTGAATTTCCAATGGCTAATTGTTTTGTTTTCCTGTAGATAAGTTGATACCAGAGGAGTATGACGGCGTCTCTTAGAGAATAAAGGAATGCTCAGCCAAGCAGAGCATTCATATGAATGGGAGAGTCGTAGGAGGTAGCTGGCAGCCAAATGGTAGTTCATCTGGCAGCTCTCTAAAATATATGGAGGCCTTTACACTGATAGCATTCAAAACCATTTTAGCCTATGTATTTCAAATATTTATATAATTGATAAAATGATCGCTGGTTCAAGTCCTATCCCCCAAAAAAAAATTGGTAAAAATCGTTTTCCATTTAAATTATTTTATTTTGTTTCAGAATGAACAGTCTGAACATATTTGGTGCTGATGTAATCAAGTAGATTAGTTTACATGAGCACTTCACACCTAGATTTTTTTCCCAGAAGGGAGCTGATAGTTCCAAGACTAAACATGTACAGCTCTCCATTGAGAACAATGTAGAGGTAATGATTATCATAAAACTTCCTACAGCAGACCACAAAGATGAGAGATTTTCTATTTAAACCATAATGATATTCCTACAATCCAAGTTATGTATTTAAAGAAGAACAATTCTAGTATAAGTGAAAATTTATCTGGCCTGCCAACAAGAACATTTTTCATAGTGTGATTATTTAGACTGAGATAATTAAAGGAGAGATAAGAAAGCCTGCCAAGAAGGATATACTTATCACACCCCACATAGCTCAAATTGTACAAGTGAGTAGAGAAACTTTATACTTGCTATGTGTTGCGTGGCTGTTACTCATTGTAGAATTGCAGTGGTGAATTAGTAAATAGCTTGAAATTGTAAAAAGTATTAAGAAACATATGCTAGTGGATCTGATGAAACTATGGAAACAGTTTCATCAGAGGGTTAAAAAACTGTAAGTCAAAATTAATACGATGGATAAGCCCTAATGGTATAGTCAACCCTATTGTTTTGCACCATACACAGTGTATTCATTCAAACCTTAGATTTTATTGGTTTTAGGCCAATAAGTGCTCATATCTTACCCCTTTACAGCCTTCATGTACCCTACTTCTTTATCCCCAATGAAAGCCACTACATTAAAAACAATGCAAAAAGATTGAAATGAAAACAGAACAATTTCCCTGCTTTTGTGTCATCTGTAGCCTTATGTACCTTTGATATTTGTCAAGTTCTGTCCATACCACAGTTGCCATTACATCCAACGTACAGTATATGTCTGTATACAAACAGATGAACTTGTAATATGTCGCGGTACAGTCATAGCTCAAAGAAATCCTTATGGCATATGTTCAACAAGATATTATCCTATACAGAAAAGTATAAACTGCTGCATAACTATGCAATTCAATACCATAAAAGAATATATTTTAATATTTTTTGCATTATAAGTAAGATTGGAGAACTGATTTACAGAACTCCAGTCCATTGGCCTGGTCAGTAATCTGTCACCGCTGGACAGGAGGCCAACAAAACCACTTACCTCAGACATTCCAACTCTACTTTTGATTAAATGATTTGGCAAACACACAAAACCATATCAGCCAGGCTAATCAAAAGAAGAGTTGGTAATGCTGGGAGTTATGGAGATTATCAGGCCATCCAACTAGCAATCACAGATTACTGACCTGGCTGATGAATCAGAGTCCTGCAAAACGATTCTCACATCTCTAGTTATAAGTCTATATATCTCATTATGGTCCCCATTATTCACTATAATATTCCACATGAGAAGCAGAGTACATGTATAATCATGTCCTTAAACGGCAATAATGTGGTCCTGAAAATTTCATGCAGAAAGTTTCATTGAACTTTGATGTTGCCCTCCAAATTAACTAAGCTTGTAATGTGGGTATAATGTGCCAGATATCCTTGGGGCAATAATTGATTATAAGCATCAGAATGCACAAGTCTATTTGTTTTTCCTTTGATGAATATATCTGTATGTAAAATCATATCAATGATGATACTTTTACAGTGGGTACGGAAAGTATTCAGACCCCTTTACATTTTTCACTCTTTGTTTCATTGCAGCCATTTGGTAAATTCTAAAAAGTTAATTTTTTTTCTCATTAAAGTACACTCTGCACCCCATCTTAACTGAAAAAAACAGAAATGTAGACATTTTTGCAAATTTATTAAAAAAGAAAAACTGAAATATCACATGGTCATAAGTATTTAGACCCTTTGCTCAGACACTCATATTTAAGTCACATGCTGTCCATTTCCTTGTGATCCTCCTTGAGATGGTTCTACTCCTTCATTGGAGTCCAGCTGTGTTTAATTAAACTGATAGGACTTGATTTGGAAAGGCACACACCTGCCTATATAAGACCTCACAGCTCACAGTGCATGTCAGATCAAATGAGAATCATGAGCTCAAAGGAACTGCCCAAGGAGCTCAGAGACAGAATTGTGGCAAGGCACAGATCTGGCCAAGGTTACAAAAGAATTTCTGCATTACTCAAGGCTACTAAGATCACAGTGGCCTACATAATCCTTAAATGGAAGAAGTTTGGGATCGCCAGAAGTCGTCCTAGACCTGGCCGTCCAGCCAAACTGAGCAATCGTGGGAGAAGAGCCTTGGTGAGAGAGGTAAAGAGGAACCCCAAGATCACTGTGACTGAGCTCCAGAGATGCAGTATGAAGATGGGAGAAAGCTCCACAAAGTCAACTATCACTGCAGCCCTCCACCAGTCGGGCCTTTATGGCAGAGTGGCCCGACGGAAGGCTCTCCTCAGTGCAAGACATATGAAAGCCCGAATAGAGTTTGCTCAAAAACACATGAAGGACTCCTAGTTTCAGTTTTTCTTTTTTAATAAATTTGCAAAAATTTCTACATTTCTGTTTTTTTTCAGTCAAGATGGGGTGCAGAGTGTACTTTAATGAGAAAAAAATTAACTTTTTAGATTTTACCAAATGGCTGCAATGAAACAAAGAGTGAAACATTTAAAGGGGTCTGAATACTTTCCATACCCACTGTATATAGTTGATATACACACCACTATTGAAGTGTCAGGTTTTTGTCATGTATAAAAAATAATACCAATAAAAATAATTTCAGAACTTTGTCCACCTTTAATGTCACCCATAACATGTACAATTCCATTAATATCCAAAGTGTAATCATTTTGAGGAGGGAAATAAAAATAACAAAACTGAAATGCGATTACATGAATATGAACATCCTCTTAGGCCCCCTTTACACGGTCCCTCGTTCACCAATTTATTATAAAAAAAAGTTCCCACGCAGAGTCGATGTAGTCCTATTTATCTATCTACAGTATCTATCTATCTCTTTGCACATCTTTAACAGCTAAAAATCTGTAATTTCTATTCTGCATTCTGTTCCCTTACGTTACATACGGACAGCACATGGATGACACACAAATACACATGGACAGTACACAAATACACATGGACAGTACACACATACACATGGATGGTACAAACGTACACATGGATGGCCAAAAGAAAGCCACACGGATAGTAAAAATGGACCATCTCATGAGTATGTTATTTCAAGTAGATGTGTGAAGGGGGCCTATTGATTGGGGAAGTGGTTGTGCAGAATTAGCCAATTACATTTAAACTTATGTTAAATAGTAGTCAGTACACAACTGCCATCATTTAAAGTAATTTTGATTAGTCCCATATGAAGTTTAGCTGTTTTAGTAGGATTTTCCTGACATTTATTTGTTACATTCTACAGCAAATACCATGGTCCGTAAACAGCTTACAACACAGCAAAGGGATCTCATTGTTTAAAGCTATCAGTTGGGAGAAGGGTACAAAAATGTTTCTGAGACATTAGATATTCCATGGAACACTGCAAAGATGGTCATTATGAAGTGGTTTATATTGGTACAACAGTGACATTACCTAGAACTGGACGTCCCTTAAAAATTGATGGAAAAAACAAGAAAATTGGACTGAGAAGTTGTCAAGAGGCCTACATCAACATTAAAGGAGCAACAGTAAGTTCTGGTAAGTGCTGGTTGTGTAATGCATGTGACAACAATCTCCCGCAGTCTTCATATATCTAGCTTGAAGGTTGAGTTACAAGATGGAAGCATTTTTTAGAAAGAAAAATATCCAAGCCTGGCTTTGTTTTGCAAAAGCTGTATAAAGTTTTCCAACAGCAAATGAGAAAATGTGTTATGGTCTGAGAAAACCAAGGTTGAACTTTTTGGCCATAATTCCAAAAGGCATGTTTGGTGAACAGTCAACACTGTGCTCACCAAAATAACACCATACCCACAGTGAAGCATGGTGAAGGCAGCATTATTTTTTGGGGCTGTTTTTGAGTAACTGGGGATTTTGTTAAGGTGGAGAGAATTATGAACAGGTCGAAATATCAGACAATTCTGAATTGCAACTTTCATACCCTTTGCTAAAAAGCTGAAGATGAAGAAGAGTTTCATGTTTCAGCATGGCAATGATTCTAAGCACAGCTCCAAATTAACAAAAGAATGGATTCACCAGAAAAAGATCAAAGTTTTGGAATGGTCCAGCAAGAGCTCAGACATGAATCCAAATTAAATTCTGTGGGTTGACAAAAAGAAGGATTGTACACAGGAAATGCCCTCCCCTTCTGACAGATTTGGAGAACTACTACAAGGAAGAGTGGGCAATTATAGACATTTTTAGACAAGCATGCTGATATACTCCTACCCAAAAAGACTAAATGCTGTCATAAATTCAAAGGGTAATACAACAAAGTATTAGTTTAAGGGTGTGCATGATTATCAAACCCCATTATTTTAGATCTTTAGACTGTGTGTCTACGATGCAGATTTAATGCTTGTCAAGCCCTTTTCCAAGTGATGCTCATAATCGCTTAGAAAAGCGCTTGAAAAAGCGCATGCATAAATGCATGTAAAAACGCTTAGAAAACGCTTCTCTCTGGCAGAAAAAAGCGCATGCAAAATCTGCATGCGTTTTTTTCTGCCAGGGAGAGGAAAAAACGCTCAGGAAATTTCTGCTTGCAATCTGCATCGTGGGCATATAGCCTTATTTTCATTTTTCCACCCAAATAGATTTCAGTTTATTTTTCAATTGAATTGTATAGATTATGGGTGATATTAAATATGGAAAAGTTCTGAAATTATTTTTTTTGGTATGATTTTGTTACATTCTAAAAATCTGCCATTTTAACAGGGGTGTGTAGACCAGCTAATAATGCACTAAATGCACAGTGTTACTGATTTTAAAAGCAGACACAATTCATTACAATGCCGATGTGATGTGTTTAACAAATCAACACTTTGCTTGTAAAAATCAATACAGTAATAGAGAACACATGAGTAGACTTAAACAATAGGCGGTAAGTTTTATAGCTTTACACTCTGAGAAACAGCAAATATGTATCTTTGCACACAATCATAAAACAATAAATGAATGAAATGCCATACTTGTTTTGTTGAAGCTTTAAGACATTAGTAAGGTATTACATAAGCTGCCTTTTGCTGGTCTGTGATGACTAAGATTGAGGACCACCATTACTAAACCTTACACCATTGTTGACTTAAATGTCTTTTGAAGTCTTAATGGCCCTCACATGGTGTCATCACTTTCGCTCAGTGAAAATGTTTATATACTTATGTATACTGCATTTTGGCCCGGTGCACAACATTGAAAGTCTGTACTTTGTTCAGATGGAGACACACAAAATAAATTATAATGGTCACCTTCTCGGTGTATTATATTCCAGCAAGACTGGCGTAGCATGAGCGTGTGCTACATCAGTCTTTATAAATCGGCCCCTATGTCATTCCAAGTGATATGGAGGTCCATGAAAAACATAAAATGGTGTCATGTATACTGGAACTTAAACTTGCTACCCATAATTTATCCATTCTTACTAATGATTGGACAATGTGCATAGACAATGTATAGGCAAAGTGCTATTTAAAATTCAATGTTCTTAGTCTTGTGAAATAGTATAGTAAGAATATTACATTTTATCAACAATATTTCTTATCATGTAGCTTCCCTGATACATCTATGGTATCCTGCATTTTCAGATCTAACAGAATTTAAATGGACACCTTGAACTATGGTGAATATTGTGATGGACTTAAAGTACAGTAATAATTTGGGACAGCGCATTTTGAGTTTTCTTTCAGTTTTGAAAAAAATACTGTTATCATTGGGAGGTTTGTCCAATAAAATCTAATTTATACTCAAACGGTTGATGATTTGAACATTATGCTGACTCCTTTACATAGGCCATTTAGAAAAATCAGACAAAAATAGCATTTGTATAATAATTTGGAATGCGGTATACATTTCATTGCCATTGAAAATGGAGTTCATGCTGAATTAATCTATAAGATAAGTGAGTATTGAAGGTATTTTGTGTGCTGCAGGTGTGGATGCCTCTGTTTCATCTAAGACACACATGTCAAACTCTGACCGGTGGGCCAAATCTGGCCCGCAGTGTGATTAGATTTTTCTTGCGATGCCGGCACTGCTCCCCCATTATACTGTATGGAGGCCTATGTGGGGCCTATTACTCTGTATGGAGGACAATGTGGGGCCCATTATACTGTATGGACGACTATGTGGGGCCCATTATTCTGTATGGAGGACTATGTGGGGCCCATTATTCTGTATGGAGGACTATATAAGGCCATTATAATATATAGAGGACTATGTGGGGCCCATTATTCTATATGGAGGACTATGTGGGGCCCATTATTCCAATTGGAGGACTATGTGGGGCCCATTATTCTGTATGAAGGACTATGTGGGGCCCATTATTCTGTATGAAGGACTATGTGGGGCCCATTATTCTGTATGGAGGACTATTTTGAGCTCATTATTCTGTATGAAGCACTATGTGAGTCCCACTATATTGTATGCAGGACTATGTGGGGCCCATTATATTGTATGCAGGACTATGTGGGGCCCATTACACTGTATGGAGGACTATGTGGGGCCCATTATACTGTGTGGAGGGTTGTTGAAAGATACCAAGGTTGGCCTGAGACTTTGTCCAAGTTTTCTATTTTGGTCCTATCTGTATTTGAGTTTGATATCTCTGATCTAAGACATCCCTGCACTTTCTGACCTAATAGGATCTAAAGGGATACCTTGAACTTGGACAAATCCCACTCTGGTATATAAGGAGAAGGAGTTACTGCATGTCGCACTAGCACTTCAGAAATAATATATTCTAAATGCAGGGCTGGCGTCAGCACCCGACGCACCCGGGCAAGTGCCGGGGCCCTGAGCAGGCGGCTGCTGCACAGTGATGTCTCAGGTCAAAGGACGTGGTGACGTCTTTCCACCGTGCTCTCTCCTGGGCAGTCACAGCGCAGAGCGGGAAGATGCCGGTGATGCTGAGGAGTCCAGAGCAGCGGCAGCAGGTGAGAAGTGAGGTGAGTATTTGATTTTTTATTTTTATTGTATGGAGGCAAGGGGAATTATATGGTGGAGTGGGGGCATGTGACATCCTGCACGGGGCATTATAAGCGAGGGGGAGTGTGACATCCTGCATGGGGCATTATAAGGGGGGGTGACATCCTGCATGGGACATTATAAGGGGGGTGTGACATCCTGCATGGGGCATTATAAGGGAGGGGGGATGTGTGACATCCTGCATGGGGCATTATAAGGGAGGGGGGGCATGTGACATCCTGCATGGGGCATTATAAGGGGGGGGTGTGTGACATCCTGTATGGGGCATTATAAGGGAGGAGGGGTGACATCCTGCATGGGGCATTATAAGGGGGTGTGTGTGTGACATCCTGCATGGGGCATTATAAGGGAGGGGGGGTGTGTGACATCCTGCATGGGGCATTATAAGGGGGGGGTGACATCCTGCATGGGGCATTATAAGGGAGGGGGGTGTGACATCCTGCATGGGGCATTATAAGGGGGGTGACATCCTGCATGGGGCATTATAAGGGAGGGGGGGTGACATCCTGCATGGGGTATTATAAGGCAGGGGGGGTGACATCCTGCATGGGGCATTATAAAGGAGGGGGGGGTGACATCTTGCGTGGGGCATTATGTGGGGGGAACAACCTGCATGGGGCATTATGTGGGGGGAACAGCCTGCATAAGGCATTATGTGGGGGGGGGAACAGCCTGCATGGAGCATTATGTGGGGGCCAGTATTCTGTATGGAGCATTATATGGGGGCCAGTATTCGGTAAGGAGCATTATATGGGGGCCAGTATCCTGGATGGAGCGTTATATGGGGGCCAGTATCCTGTATGGAGCGTTATATGGGGGGCCAGCATACTGTGTGGAGCGATTCACCGGTTTCTGAGCTATTGTAGAATTTACAATAGATATCACTCATGTAATGTAAGAAGTGAAATCTTTGGCCTTGTACTATATATATATTTCTCTGCGGTATCTGTGCATCATGAATAGTGGTATGTGTTAAAGGGGCCCACTAAGACTCTTTCGCCCAGGGCCCACAAAAACCTGGAGCCGGCCCTGTCTAAATGAATCTACTGTATAATAAAAGCCAGCATTGAAGATATTCTTGTGTGCTGCAGGTGCGGATATCATAGTTTCATACAAGAAGTCTCTGCATTTTCTGATGTAATAGAATCTATATGGATACCACTGACCTGAATAATCCCGCTATGGTGAATATGGAGATGAGTTTACTACATATTGCATTGGCACTGAATAAGTAATATGTGCTGGATGAATCTATAATATCAATGAACATTGGAGATATTCTTGTATGGCTCTACTTGTTTGAAGCTTAATCATGGCTAGGAGGTGGTGGCAGTGTTGATTGTGGCACCCTTGATGAGAGGTCTTCTAGTACAGATGAGTCTATACTTGTGTGTACAGTGCTTCACTGTATTCTCACGGCAAATCAGAAGTACATTAGTTTGTAATAATAAGCTTTGTTTACAACAATTACGTCATATTATATGATGAAGCAATGATGCGGTTTAGGAAATCGCTTTAAACGTTTGAACTGCATACAAGACACACGTTATGGTCACATATCTAGTAATTAAAGCTCTCTTGTCTCCACACTAATTGGAATACTATCTAGATCTAGATTTTGAACTACGGGTCTTCCTTTTTAAGCCAAATACATTAAGTCATTCCCTTCTTGTAGACCCAGTCATTTAAAGTCTTATCTGTCTTCCACGGACATCTTGCTGTCTCCATTGCCTTTGTTTCATCTCGCTATGGAATGAACCCCTCTGGCTACTCTATCTTGTTTTCAAAGCTATTCCATTGTGATTTGAATCCTAAAGTCAGATGAATCTTTTATGATCTCCACATGTTCTCTCAAAATCATTCGATAGGTTTAATCATTTTATAGCATGCAGTGACAATTATACATGGCTTAATAAAAATAGATATTCATTCTTTACAAGCATCTCCACTGTGCCTCCTGGACACAAGTCAGTTTTGTAGTTGAGTTTGCTCTCATGCATAACGTAGCTGCCAAACTTTATAATGTGGCAACCAAGTTAAGCAATTCGGCACCCGAGCAAACGCAGCTTCATATGCACAGAATGAATTGCAGATGAATGTCCTCTGGCATCATATGATTCTACTTTGACAATGATTACAATGTTGCAAATGATTATCCATCCCTGTTTTTGCTGCATACCACCTTTAATGAAAAGTGACACAATCATCCGCTAAGGATATGTAGGAGAAAAGTGTGGAGCAAGCACAAAATTGTGGAACATACTTATGTTAATGAACTTTCACAGATGTCAACATGATTTATACAATATGAAATATATAGCCACCTCAACATTTTACTGATGCTAGCAAAACAGTACCATTTAAAAGGTGACTATCATTTAATAAAATGTTTCATATATTGTAGGGTTTGACAAGAGCTGCTGATCATTGTGGGTTCAGGTCCTGAGAATGCTACTGATCGGTCCAAAGACCACTCTGAAGTGCACAACTTCTGCATGAGCCGCCCGCTCACAGCTGAGTACAGGTCAATTAGAAAGTTTATGGGTCAGTACACCACTCTCACCAGAGAGAGGTCTAATAATGATCCCATACAAGAGCTGTGCATTTACCATTAGAGTCGCCACTATAATATATACAAATCTTTACCAAATGATAATTACCCATTGATCCTTATGCATTGAAGCCTGTTTTCACCTTCCTGACCTGGCCAAATTATACAATTCTGACCAGTGTAATTTTATGTGGTGATAACTCTGGAATGCTTCAACAAATCCCAGTGATTCTGAGACTGTTTCCTCAAGACAGATTGTACTTTATGTTAGTAAGAAATTTAGGTCAAATTTTTTTGTGTTCATTTGAGCAAATATCATAATTTTGGTAAAAATTGTGAAAATTTTGCAATTTTCAAACTTTTAAATTTTTATATCCTTAAACCAGTTAGTTATTCTGTAAATAATTTATAAATAACATTTCCCATATATCTACTTTACATCATCATATTTGAAACATAACTTATTTTTGTTACAAAATTAGAAGGGTTGAAAGTATATCAGCAATTTCTCATTTTTCAAACAAAATTTACAAAACCTTTTCTAAGGACCACAACATGTTTGCAGTGACTTTGAGGGGCCTATATGACAGAAAATACCCAAAAGGTGACACCATTTTAAAAAATGCATCCCTCAAAGTGCTCAAAATTACATTCAAGAAGTTTATTACCTCTTTAAGTGCTTCACAGGAATTAAAGCAACATGGAAAGAATAAATTAATATTCTAACTTTTATAACAAAAATGTTCATTTAGCCCCAAATTTAGCATTTTTTCAAGGGTAACAGGAAAAAATGAACTGTGCAATTTGTTGTGCATTTTCTCCAGAGTACACCGATACCTCAGATGTGGCGAAAAGCTGTTTTGGTGCACAGCAGATGAGTGTCATTTGACTTTTGGAGCGCAAAATTGGTTGTGATAGTGGACAACATGTAACGTTTGCACAGTCCCTGATGTACCTAAGCAGTGGAAACCCCTCACAAGTAAACTCATTTTGGAAACTACACCCCCCAATGAATTTAGCTAGAGGTGTGGTGAGCATCTCGAACCCACAGGTGCTTCACAGGATTTTATAACATTGAGCTGTTAAAATGAAAAAATAAATTTTTCCCACAAAAATGTTGCTTTAGAATAGTTTACCCTTAAAGGAGTTTTCCCACGAACAAAAGTTCATTTTAAAAATTGGCTGTGTGATCGTGTACGGAACATACCACATCTCCTGGGCAGGGGAGGAAGCAAAAGACAATACAGACATTACAGCAGGGGATCGCAGAGGATTCATTTTGTGAGGTAAAATATTGTTTAAAAACAGGCAGTGAAATATTTTACCTCACAAAATGGATCCTTTGTGTTCCTCTGCTGTAATGTCTGTATTGTCTTTTGCTTCCTCCCCTGCCCAGGAGATGTGGTATGTTCCGTACAAGGTCAGACACAGACAATTTTTAAAATGAACTTTTGTTCATGGGAAAACCCCTTTAGGAGGCGGAAGAGCACAATACCCTCTCAAGTGACCCCATTTTGGAAATTACACCCCTCTGAGAATTTATCTACAGGTGTTGTGATGTTTTTGACTCCGTGGGTGTTTGCCAGAAACAAGCAGCAGTGAAAATTGCAAGTCTGCCACTATAGTGCCCATACGTTGCAATGCTCATTCATAGCAGTGCCCGTACATTGTAGTGCCCATATATTGTGCCCAACTCATGCTTCTGGAGACATGGACCCCGTAAATTAAGCTGGCTCTCATCGATACAGAAATGACAAATGTGGATGCTAACTGTGATTTAGGCACACTGTGAGCTTCAGAAGGGAGGAGGGGCATTTGGATTTGGGAGCACAAAATTTGCTGGATTTCTTTTGGAGGGCAAGGAACCATTTAGCTTTTCCAGAGCCTTTGTGCTACCACTAATGTGGAAGCCCCCATGTGCACAAAACGGTGGTCGACCGCACTTTTATGCACGCTAAAAAAGAAGGACACCGCTGGATCATAGGCCAAACTGCATCTAAAATGTCTCCCATATGCCTCATAATAGGGAATCTTCCGTCAGGGGGTTCTGTCTGAAACAATTATTTCAGAGCTTTACATGGAAACCCTGGGGTAAGCGCTCTGCGTAGAGAGCAAGATAAATGTGAGCTGAGCCTTACTGTGATCTTTGGGAGGCAGAATGAACAAATTAACAGAAGGTGAAGAATTGATTTTTTTATTATTATGTGGGTCCTTGTACGGTATAAGTGATAAGGTGGCCTTATTTTTTGCGTCAGTGCCATTAAAGCGATGCCAAATTTATATAGTTTTTTTATGTTTGACAGCTGTCACACTAAAAGACGTTTTTTTGTGCCATATTTTGAGAGCTATAATTTTTCTATATTTCTGCTGACAGTCATTTGAGCGCTTGTTTTTTGCAAGACAAGTTGACGTTTTTGGTCACATAACTTTTTATGATCACTTTCTATTCCGATTTTTGGGAGGCAGAATAAGAAAAAACCATTGAGTCAGGAATTTTATTTTATGCCATTCATCATGTGGTAAAAGTGATGAGAAAATTTTTTTCTTCGGGTCAGTACGATTACAGCGATACCACATTTATTTCATTTTTTAATGTTTTGGCGCTTTTACACAATACAAACAATTTTATAGAAAAAAGAATTGTTTTTGCATCGCTTTATTCTGAGAGCTATAGCTCTTTTATTTAACTAGTACAGTACTAGTTTTATAGGTCAGGTCTTTCCGGATGCAGCGTTAACAAATATGTGTACTTTATGTGTTTATTTCTCTTTTTACAAAACTATATGTATTTATTGGATTAATATTTGTTCATTGTTTTTTGTTCTTTAATTTTGAATTTTTGTTAATATTTTTTAAAAAATGTAAAACTTTTGTTTTACTTTTTTATTTTCTCCCAGGGTGGGACATCAACTTTCCCTGCCCTGATCGCTGATATAATACTCAGCAATACTATTGCATTGCAGGGCATTAGCTCTGTGAATCACAGACAGGGAGGAGGCGTGTCAGCTCTTGCTCTAAGCAGGAGCTTCAAGGCCACTGAACCTGGGTGACCCTGTGGCCATCTTTTAGCCCGGGGTCACCATGGAGGTCATCGGTAAAATGCGACCGAAGCAGAGAGGGAGCTCCCTCCTTCTGCTATGCCAATCGATGTCGCTATCACTATTGACAGTGGCATTAGTGGGTTTAAACCCCCACGATCGGCACTAGCACCAATTGTGGGCATTGCCCCCGGATGTTAGCTCTCATATAGCGCTGACATCAGCTTTTGATCACGCCAGCACAATCTTCACATTTATGGTGGTTTGCAGGAAGACACTTGAACAACGGATCTTGTGAAGGGGTTAAAATCAAATTCAAACATCCATGAACATCAAAGTACAGACCACAACTTGAGGACTGACTTCAGGTCTCCTGACTTGAACTCAACAGCCTCATACAGTATATGCCTATGAGACTGTTGAGTTTGGGTCAGGAGACCTGTAGTCATTCCAAAAATCAAAGTTCATACTCAGACGGTGAAATACAGATGTCTGTATTCGACCTTAGGTGAATGATGTTTATATGTTTTCCATTATGATATCAAAGCTACACAATGATGGTGATAAAAGTAATGTGCAATAAAGCTTTACATGAATCTAATGATGTGTTACTCTCTCTCGCACACACACAGATATCATTGCTTTAATTTTTTATCTTCTAAAATATTACATCCCTAAACTTGAGTGGATTGTGAAGTTAACAAGTCTCATCTTTCTTAAATTAGCTTTTAGATATATGTTCCATGATCTGTTGCTCAAAGTAATCAGAATACTATCAGATGACCTAGACGGTTTCAGTAGGATCAGGTGACAGTGTAACAGCTATGGCCACCATCAGAAATGCTCTAAGTGACTGATCACACAGAAAATCAGTTGAGACAGGATTTTGTTTTGTTCTTTCACCATTGCTACCACTCACATGAACCCGGACCAGAGCCTGCTGCTATTGCTCCTCTCTCTTGCCGGCGTTAGTAATAACATGCACAATTGAGTGATATGGACATCCATGTCTATGGGAAAATGTTCACAAGGAAGCATTTTCTTAACAGTCAGTATATCTGTCATGTTAATTTTAAGGTTAGATTCATTCATCTTTTAGTAGTATGTAAAGCTGCTAGATACAAATAAATAATTTGTTACTACAAAGCAAAGTGATATATATATGTATACATATATGTATTTTTGATCCAGTAGAATAAATGTTGGCATGTATTGGGTAATCTATTTTCAAATAAATATTCCTTATAATCAGGCAGACAAAAATAGTGAGGGCGCCTTTTGTGCACAGCTTAATGTCTACATATGAGAAAAACTAGATGTAAGGCCCCCATACATAATAGAGTAAAAAAAAGTCACCAAACTTGGCAGAACTTACCAGTCATTTGCTGTGTATTTGGGCCCTTTGACTCTTTTCCAACAAATGATGGTGGATGAAAGAATGATTAGGTATGTTAAATTTAAATGGCGATCCTTTTGTTCTTCTGGGAGAAAAGACACTTCAAGAGATTTCTGGTGTTGGCTTACTTCCCTCTTGAAACTGAAAACGCATTCATACCATGCTACGCTATCTATGGTGTATGGATATGGTTATTCAATTTTGTGGTGATGAATGAATACCCTAAGGGTGAGTGTACTGAGGGAATTCCCTGCTGTCCATGGCTGCCTCACATTTGTGAACCCAGAAAAAACTATAAAACATACATGGAAGAACTCAAGAACAATTTACAGTACTTGTTATGAACAACAATTAAATAAGTCAAAATAAAATATATACTGATTTTTCAGTCAATTTTGTAATAATAGAATATGGAATTCTTTAAATATTGCCAATAACAACAACTGAAGTTACATTTGCATTTCCTTCTTTTTGGCTTCATTTTATGGACGTAGGACAGAATAAAAGACAAGCAGGGAATTGTACACATGCATATACCCATGACTTTAGCGAGGCCCTGGAATTCTTGTTACACCACAGGCAATTTTTTTTAATTGTAGACAATTTTCTAATCTGAAGTAAATAATTGCATATGGTTATTCACTTCTGGCTTATATTTTGAAAGTTACATGTAACACATGAACAAGAATAATAACTTGCTTACACAAATAGGTGTTTTTGGTATGCCATTTTTAATATCATCGGATTTAAGAAAGAAACAAGAATCATGACGAGTTTTCTTCATTAAATCGATCAAGGTAATATGAAGGATTTTAGCATAAAAACCGATTGTGAGTCAGAGGGGCCTTTCATTCTAGCCAGCCCTATAATGTAAGAGACCTCTTTTTCATACACGAGGTCATGTCCTTTAACACAGATACTGTTCATAAAGAGGAGTTCAGTGGAAAGCTTTTCGGTTCACCACAAGTAAACTCATCGTGGCAAGTAGCAATTTTAAGATTGCTACTAAAACATGTTTTTTTTAAAGCTAAGGAGCCCATTAGTGAAGAAAACAACCCACAAAGCAAAACATGTTATAAACATACAATTTACACAGAAATACTGAGAATTACCAGATTTCCATGAGTGTGCTACTAATATATATACACAACAGTAAAATATCAGCATCCTGAGGATCTACAGAAATGGGCCTTTATTTTATGAAAGACTTTTTCACATAACATACTGTATATTTACAGTCTTTAGTCTCTTATGTGAGAAGACGGCTCCCACATTCTTTTCAAGGTCATAAATGTGCCACATTATTAATCTACGGCCAGTAGGTTAAGAAATTAGATATGGCTGACCATGAGTGAAGAAATAAATAATTACAAGCTGCTATTTCAAAAAGCTGTAGGAAGATCCACTAACATTTTCTTGCACTTGTAAAAGATGATAAAATATGATTTATCAGTATCAAGGCTCTCAAAAGAGATTGGTTTGGATAATTTTTAGACAGCTTTGCCAAAATACATATTTCATATTGGATTTCTACAAATATTTATCATAGGAATCAGAGGAACTAGTAGGTGACTATAAGGTATTTTTTATCTTAGCACATTCTCTGCTTCTGGTACATTTTGATGCATCCTAGACAACCTTTTTTATCTTCCCGTTGACTTTGTGGTGCATCTGTGCGTATATACTACAGCTAATCATATAAAAAAAATCTTTGTTTTCATGGCAAGTTATCATCCAAAAAATTACCTATTATTTAAATCAGGTGTAAATTGTATTATTTTTAATTTTTGCCGATGTTATTTATTGTTTGCAAATCCCAATCTGTATTAAAAAAAATAAAAAACATCAATATTGCAATTCTCACACATGCTACTGGGGCTTTCTTAGACTTTAACACCCTCTTGTTTCAGGAACAACACATGTACATAGCAATAATGCTCAGACCCAGACTGTAACTTTTGTATTCAAAATCTTTTGAGCCTGTACAAAGGTCATCATTAAGGGAGGTGGTTCAAAGTCAGCTGTGACATTGTCTATTGTGAATGGTGGATCCTGTGCAGAGGTGTAGCTAAGGGTTCAGCATGGGTAGAGCTAGGATGGGCCCCCAATTTAGGTGACCAAGTATACAACTACGGTGATGCACCCTAATCATAGTGGGTAAAGTGAAAAATAATCAGTATACAAACACTAAGACCAATATTACCACCTTACAGTGGCCGTATATTGGTAGATACAAGTTCTGCGGAACATATTAAGAGATTACAGGACAGATATAGATAGTAACTAAAGGTGACATTTTTCTGATTGAGTTTGCTCACTTTTCCTGGGCCCAGTCTACCATGATGACTTTTTCCAGCCACGACTATTCTGAATAGTTTACAACAAAAACACATTTGACTTCTCACATTTTCAGTGCCATCCTTATCTACAGTATTCCCAATCTGCGCAAACTTCTCATCCTACTGCCTCCCAAATGCTGAGCTTGCCGCTGCCATATTTGTCCCTATTACTGGACCTGCTGTGTAGCATGGTAACAGTACTTCTATTAGTTCACCAAATGATTATGCCCACTGTCGTGCCCCTTACATAGTAAGATTCCCCTTTGGGTATTAATATTGCCCCCTAAAAAATATTAATGTCCTCAATGATCCCCTTTGACAGTTCCAATACTGTGAGTGCCCCTATAATATAATAATGCCTCTTAAATACCAACTTAACATTTAAGATTGGCCCAAGTGCCTGTAAAAAGTGATTATGTCCCCTGATGCCCCCACTACTCACCACGAACAGTATGATGCCTGCCACAGCCCCCCCCCCCCACACACACAGTATGATGTCGCCACATCCACCCACACAGCAGGAAGGATGTCACAGCTCCTTACAGAGTAAGATGGTCCCCAATACCCCCTCCCCCACAACTTGATGAATTTCACTGTTCTCCTTACACAGTATGATGGGCCACACAGCCCCCAGTATAGCATGACGGCCCCCACAGTCCCCTATGCAGTCTCATGGCCCCCAAAGGCCTACACACAAAGTATGATGTTCTCATAGCCCCATGACACAGTATGATACCCCCACACAGTATGATGGCTCCACAGTAGTCCCCTCCACATGGCATAATTGCCCCATAGAGCACCACACAGTCAACATCTCGGCATAGGTGACGAGACACGGTGACATCGTCACACCACTTGTGCCGAGACTGTGGGGCAGTGTGTGCTCTTGCCATTCTCTAGGTTGTGGGTATAAAGTGACTACAAAATGATGAAGTTAAAACTGGTGGTCACTCTGGTTGGGCCCCACAATGTGAGAGAGCTTGGGGCAATCACCACCTCTACCCCACCAGTGGCTATAGTACTGATCCTGTGTTATCAGCTATGTATGGAGGTGTTACCTGTTATTGTAACCCTGTCTGTGATAATATGGAACTGTAGCACCCCGAGGGCTCGGCTGCTACAGGGGTATTGCACCTCAAACCAGAGGTGTGATATTCCACTCCCGGGTAAGGATGGAGTGTGGACCAGGACTCGGTAGGCTGCATGCACCACACACACCCCATTTCCGAGGGACAGCTCAACGGTGCTCCCACGAGACAGAAGAGCAGGCACGACAGCATCTGTCCCTGGCTGGAGTGGGGAGGGGAAAGTACACCCAGTGGTGTAGGAGCAAATAGGGGTGGGTCTCTGGGCATAGGTAGGAGCCCATTGGTTGCTAGTCACCTGGGCTCGGGTGTTAGAAGGAGGTATATAAGGTGGGCACCATCTTAGAACAGAGTTCAGTCTGAGAGAGGAAGTGACAGAGCAGGGCCTCTGTGGAGCTCTGCTCCGGAGGCGGGCCTAGCCTGTGAGGCCAGCCAGCACTGAAAGAAGAGAAGTTCAGCTGAGTCAGAGGAGAAGACAGGAAGCAGAGCCTCTGCATGGGCTCTGCTCTGCAGGCAGGCCTTGTCAGGAGGCTGGAGCCTAAGAGAGAGAGAAAGGAGAAGGAACAGAAAGGACAGTAAGAAAGGAAGCAAGGAACAGGAACACAGAGAAAGGCCCAGAGACACGAGTGAAGAAGGAACCCTAAGAACCCACGAGATAACGGGTGAAGGGTTGGCAGAGCAGGGTACCGGAACACAAATTGGTGGAGGCGACTAATCCTCAGCCAAAACCGGAGGTTGTGACCACATCTTGGTGCGACCCCTCACTACATCCACCAGGAAAGCATACCACATAGGGTCAGGGAAACCGGAGAGAGGTTTCGCCAACAGAAGGCCCGAGGAAGCTGGACAAAGGTGGGTCACTGGTGGGGACGGCCAGAGAAGGGAAGAGAAGGGAGCCCTGTGCCACACTCTGGAATTGCCTGGGAGTTGACCGAGTCCCTCACCTGGTGGACGCAGCACGGCTTGGGCAGTCACCGCCTGCAGCATTGACACGAATAACAACTGTGAGTAAAGCATTGGAAACTGCAATTACAAGTCTCTGTGTTTCATCGCCGCACCAGCACCATTAGTACTGGGACGCTCACACCATCACTACCATCTTCTACTCTAGCTGCCCTGAGGCAATACTTCTCCCGTGGGGATTTATCCCATACTCGGCTGCGCAAACAACATCAGCCTCAGCGGTCTGCAGCGCAGCGGCGGTCCCCACTGACTGCAATCCACGGGTGGCGTAGTCGGACAATTACAATACCAATAGACTGCCACTGGTTTGACCGCCCTGGGCACGGACCGGGTCAACGCCATGGAGACTACAACCCCCAGCGATCCGGCTCCGGGTATCCCATGTACAACGCAGGCCCAGGGGGCGAGTCAGAACCATACTGAAAACTCTACCTGAATAGACAGTAAGTATGAATCTAAAAAAGCCCTTATGGCCAATGCGAAAATTGCAAGCTTGCTAAATTTTTTTTTTTTTAATCATGACATGAAAAAAAACTTTGCTAAACATCTTTAAAATTAGCTGGAGCAGAAAAATTTGTTAAACAATAGGTCAGTTTGATGATAGCTTTTATTTAAAGCATTTGGGAAAGACAAAGCGACAATCTGTGGATTGAATATGTTCTTTACATGACTTCATGCTCTAGTATACCTGAGTTCAACCATTTTTCAGCTGTGACAATCTGATTTCAAATAAAACAGTAATGGATGGTTGAACCAAAATGAATGTTTGGAGAAAATCTACGTGACCAAGTAATAAGATTCCTACCCTTGTGATAAAGGTCAGTGATATGACCCTTTTGACCCTAGCAGCAAGTTTATAGGCGCCCTGGCCTCTTGTTAAGGAACGTTGCAGTAGACATTGCAGTTGAACTGTGTTCATAGATAAGACCCTTAAGAAAAGCATCACATGATCGATTTCTTCAAATCAAAGAAAAACGGTCCGATTAATCTGATCGGACTTTGATCAGAGTTTGATCAGAGCTTGATCAGAGTGGCATCAGTTTTTCTCGAATATGGAGAGAAAAAATAAAGTTCTCTACCGTCTCCATTCTGTCATCCGATTTTTTTCATGGAGCCATAGACTTGCATGTCCGATTTTGATCTAACACTCAGATCTAAACCAGACATGTCTGATATTTTCCCACAGAACACTTGGTCCAAGGAAAATATCGGACATGTACACAACCCCATAGAATATGAGTATGAAGACCATGGATAACAATTTTACAAGAAAATTGGTCTTGGGCACAAACGAGTACTCTAATTTTGCAAACATACCAATCAACCAACCCTATATAAATAAAACAGGTAATAATTTATATAAAATAGCATTGCTAACTTACAATTAAGTTAAATCCTTAAGCAGACATCTATCTCTGTTTTTCATTATGGTCTAATAGAGCATCGCTTTATTGCTAGTATACTGTAATGTCAGTGTAAATTCAAAATGATGAATAACTACAAATACAAAGTGTAGCCCCAATACAGTTTACATAAAACCCATCAGTGGCATAAAACCAATTCTGGAGGATCCTCTGCAACAAATCTACCAAATGCTATATTGAAAAATGCCCTCCCCCAAAAAAACAACAACTTTACCCCACAGTATTTCCATTCATATTGAGTAATATACCCAGTGGCTAAAAAACACAGTGATGCACAGTCTGTTCATTTGCTGATTCTAACTAATGCACAACTGTGTCCGTTCCTTATAAATATACAGTGTCCAGAGCTCCGTGACAGTTAGTTTCAGCATTGTATGAGCACTCTAATCTATTCAGATCACAAAAAAAGTAGGACTGGGTAACATGAAATCCCCTTCAGAAGAGACAGCCATGCCCTAAGGCAGCTGTTTCCTATGTACTGGCGTTCTGGCCTGATTCTGAACCCAACGACATTGACCTATTATGAAATACAAAGCACGGCTACCTCACTGCTAACTACAGCTAAGTTCTCAAGTGTGGGAAGATTTGCTAAGAGAATAATAAAAGTTGCTAAATCTTTTAATGTTATAAAAAAGGGGTAGGTGAAGTACAGATGGGATCTGTGAGTTGGTCTGTAGAGATACGAGTGAATACAGTGTAAGGGTAAAGTCAGACAGCCATATAACTTGAATGATGATCGCAACGCAATGCTCGGACTGGCTGCCGCCTCTCCTGACCCAAGCATGAAATCTGCATGGAATACATGTGGTCACGCTCCTGTCGGGAGAACCAACGGCCAGTCCGAGCATTGTGTTGCGATCCTCATCCGTGTATTACTCATGCCTGACTCAATCCCAAGTTTAAAGATAAAGTGAGACATTCTTAATGCTGGATTTATACTAGACGCAGATCAGTGTTAAACAACTGCTGATCACTAAACATTTATGGCCATATAGTAGCTTGTTTAAACAGGCAGGAGACGCTTCAGATGTGTACTTAACGCATCATTCTGTGCACATAGGCTGCCAATGTTCTCGGCAGCACAGGTCCTTTTTAAATAAGATAATGTGCAAACCAAAAAATAACTTCACTCGAACAACAAGTGCTTTACATGATTGTCGGATGATCAGCAGCCTGTTTAGACTGAATGATTATTGTGAGCACTTGTTCATGATAATTCTGGAGTATAAATGTACCTTAAGGCTCACCACTGGAATTGACCATGGGAGCCCACCCTACAAATATATGCTAATATTACACCTTCACTTTTTGTCTAACAGAATGCAGTGATTTTTTTTCATTGAAGTATTCCAAAGGTAATTATTTTTTTCGTTTCTTCGACAGTCATGTAAATACCGTATTTTTCGGACTATACGACGCACTTTTTTCCTCCAAAATTTTGGAGGAAAGCGGGGGGTGTGTCTTATAGTCCCTACTATATACTGTGGCTGTGGGTGGCGGGGGGTGTGGGAGGAGAGGCAGCGGTGGATTAGCGGGACACAAGAGGCAGCAGCCACCTCCTGCAGCCTACGCTGTGCCCGCTGCTAAACAAAATGAATATTCACTGCTTCCCACGCCCATGGGCATGGAGAGCAATGAATATTAATTTTCCTTAATAGCGCACACACTGTAGCCGCAGCATGGCTCCTGCTGTGGCCGCGGTCTGTGTGCCTGCTATTAAAGACCATGAATATTCACTACAATCCACTCCCATAGGTTGTAGTGAATATTCATGGTCTTTAATAGCGGGCACACAGACCGCCGGCCTCAGCAGCCGCGCTGCGGGTACAGTGTGCGCACTACTGAAGAGAGTGAATGGTCACTGCTCCCCACGCACACAGTCCCGGCGCGGGGAGCAGTGACTATTCCGGCACAGCATATCACTTTGTGAGGGCACATGGCAGTGATGCCATGCGCAGCTCACACAGTGAGAGTGTCGGCAGCAGAGCGGGACGCAGCGCTGGAGGAGAGAGGAGGTGAGTATAATTGTTTGTTTTTTTGTGGGCAGCCTGATGGGGATTAGAGGATGCCAAGCATATCAGGATGGAGAGGTGCCAAGCATACCAGAATCAAGGGATCAGAGGGTGCCAAGCATGCCAGGATCAAGGGATCAGAGGGTGCCAAGCAGGCCAGGATCAAGGGATCAGAGGGTGCCAAGCATACCAGGATCAAGGGATCTGAGGGTGCCAAGCATACCAGGATCAAGGGGTGCCATACATAGCAGGATCAAGGTGCGCCATGCATACCAGGATGGGGGATCAAGGGGTGCCATGCATACCAGGATGGGGGATCAAGGGGTGCCCTGTATACCAGGATGGGGATGAGGGCCATGTATACCAGGATGGGGATGAGGGCCACGTATACCAGGATGGGGATGAGGGCCACGTATACCAGGATGGGGATGAGGGCCACGTATACTAGGATGGGGATGAGGGCCATGTATACCAGGAAGGAGGGGCCATACATACCAGGATGGAGGATATTAACAGAATTGTCAGCAGCAGACCCTCTCCCCCATAACAGTGCAACATGACCACATTTTTTGCTTACATTTTTTTTCTATTTTCCTCCTCTAAAACCTAGGTGCGTCTTATGGTCCGGTGCTTCTTATAGTCTGAAAAATATGGTTGTTGTTTTTATCAGTGTCCCTAATTGTTGATACATATTATTTATTGATAAAGTTATATTAATTTTTTTGAAAGGGAATTGAAAAAAAAAGTAAGTCTGCTATCATGTTTTGCCTTTTTTTTGCTTTCTGCAAAAAATCCACTCGATCAATGCTACATAATTTTGAAGTTATTTGCAGGGACGATTGCAAACTATAACAAATTGATAAGTCAAGGGCAGTAAAGAGGAAATGCAATCTGTGTCTCAACAGCTGTAATTAAAAGTACAACTCCGAGTAGGGTCTGTAGATATGCACGCACCTGTCAGGATGTACTTGGAGTTGTACCTTTCTTTACAGCTGGGAAGAAGCCAACGTTCCTGAATACATGTAGGAAAAGGGAAAGAAATTAATTGGAAGAGTAATGGATGTGATTTTTTTTTACCTTTTTGTTGTTTTTGTTTCTTGACAGCTTGCGATCAGCAATACTTTCTCACTCTTATGTCACTCACGACTCCACTATCAGTATTCGGTCAGTATTTTTCTCAGGAGTGGGAGCCAAAACCAGATGAGGAACAATCAGAGAAAAGGTATAAGAGAAACAAGTCCCCAATTCTGCATTTATCACCCACTCCTGGAATTGGCTCCCTCTCCTGAGAAAAAATACTGACCAAATACTGATAGCGGAGCCATGGCCTTATTCAGACTTTGGGTGGAATTCCAGGATGCAATCATAGTGCATTGTTGCCAAAATTGTCCAAAATTGTGTTAAAATATTTTTTTACGCTTGATTGAAGCAAAAATGTATCACCATACCATCTCTGTATGCTGACTGCAACAAGAGCAGCATGCAATACAGAATATATAGTGTCAGTGGTGTGAGGTGATAAGGTGAGGCAAGATGTTATCTTAGTTGCTACATATAGTTTATTAAAGGGGTTTAAAGGGACTACTTCAGTTTTTTTCCTATTGGGCTAAGAACTGACAGACAAGTAGTTCCTATCTACCTGCCTGTTGTACTCGATGCTGTCTCAAAGCAGTCACACATTGTTCCTGCCAGCGATTTTGCTGCTTCACGTCAGCAGAACAGCTCTTCTGGGCTACCACAGGTGTGACTGCTGACATCTCGCTGATTGACAGTCGGCTCCCTGCAGTTACGCATCAGCTATCATAGTTGTCAGCATGACATCACAGTCACGCCTCGTCAACAAAACAGAGCAAAAGAGAAGCAGCTGCTCTGTCAACGTTCGTTCACCTGCAGAACTCATAGAATTGCTGGCAAAAGTGGTCCATGACTGCTTTAAGGAGGCAGAATTGGGCGCCGGGCACAATAGGCAGGTAGATAGCAAATATCGGCAGGTAAATTCTTAGGTCAATAAGTAAAGAAATGAAATAGTCCTGGATAACCCCTTTAAATAAACCAGGTAGATTACAATGTGGATGTAGTGAATGAGATGATAATAGCAAAATAAATAGTGCATCATTTTATGGGGAGAGGACACAGAGGAGGGCATCACCAGTGGGGGGAAATGACTGTAGGGAGACTCACTTGTTGGTTGAGAGGGTCATTGGATGATTACCCGGCTCCCCAGTGGGACAATCCAGGCCTGAATGAAAACTAGTATTACAGCAGCCTCCCTTAGTACATTGTTTTAGTAGTAGGATGATAAATTAACCTTGTACCAAAGGCTATATATTAGGCCACGTTCACATGTTCAGTATCTGGTCAGTATTTTACCTCAGGAGTGGAACAATCAGAGGAAAAGTATAATAGAGACAGGTCACCACTTCTGTATTTATCACCCACTCCATGTTTTGGCTTACAAATACTGATGTAAAATACTGAACATGTGAACGTGGCCTTAATCCGGTAATTTACTGGAGGAAAAAAAATAGGAAAGACTGCAGCATATGTGATAATATAACAAAAGTACACTACTCACCTTTTCTCTCTCCTAATGATTCAGTGCAGAAGCTCTGACAGAGCCCTATCTACAACTAGTGGACAAATGGCTCTGTAGTCATTTGGTGGCCTCAGCAGTCACAAGCCGTGTTACAAGCATCACCACTCAGCAATGGGAGTCATGTTGCTGGTACAGTACTAGAACACATTAGTGTTAAGGCCACTTGGTGACTACAGTGATCAAGAGTGAACAAGGAGGTAAGTGATAAGTGATAAGTAGCTCATTTTCTATAGACTAAGTATGTAGAGACCCCGGTGTGGGCGTGGTTAGCTTTCTCAGCTCTGCTACATGTCACATCTAAAAATTCTGATTATGTCACAACTGTTGCACCCAGTAAAGTAAGTGACACATCGTTGGAATCAGGGTCTCTTTTCCTACATTATGCTGCTCTCAGATGAGGTAGCAAAAAACTGGTGACAGATTCCCTTTAATTTGCAGTTGACAAAGTAACCAAGTAACCAAAGATTTATGCTTACAGTAAGCATTTTTGCAATGCTGACAACAATAGGTACACGTTAGAGAGCTCTTCAGGAGTCTGATCAGAAGATCCTGTGGTCCTGTATTATGGAGTTATAGGTACATATTGAGCAATCATATTATAATTCATGAAGTGTTAGATTATAATCCAAAGCTTCTAAAGAGTAAACATATCTCTGTACATGGCATATGGTCATTGGATACATACATAGTGCACAATGGTAGTTTATACCATAATACACCATTGTTCATGAGCCCATGTATTAAGTACAAATATCCTTCTTCTAGTGAGGCAGGAACATATGTTGTATCTTATATAAGTTGCATCACAGTCACAGTCCACCAATTATATTATTTAAAAAATAATTTAATAATTATAACTGTACGCAAGGAAGTACCAAAGTTGTACTTCAGTGTTAGGACAGAGTACAATAATTGCAATGCCATGATGAACATTAGCTTAACACTCAGTAGGAAATAACTGAAGATACAATATAGCAGTGCCAATATTCACCATGATGTTTACTTGAGGCCCATTCACATAGAAATGGAAAGCTGGCATCACTTCCCATACTTAATTTGCAACAAAAGGATTACCAGATGTATCTTTATACAATACTGGAAGCCATCTATGCTACATTTGAACATATCAATGCGGCTTCTTGTTGTTTTCTTGCTTATGTCATTCCTATCCTAAGTCATTTTGATCCCCACATTAAATAATAAATCCCAGTAATGACCCGTTCCAAATAGCAAAGCCACTGCAGCTAATTTGTGCGGAAATCTTTCGTAATACCATATATACTGGAGATTTTCTGAATACCAACTCAACATGAAAAACAACGGTGAAAAACATGCTATTCAGCACATCATGCCCTGACAGATTTTACAATCGTTTAGGTTTTATATAGTTATGCATATTTCTAACCGTTCCTACTATGCTTCCAAGTACCTATAGGGCTTGGTGAAATAACCTCCAGATCATTTTCCATATTCTCATTTAAATGGTTATCATGATGGTCAGTGACCACACGTGTCCATTTTGAACATTGGCACTGTCCTATATTCTGTAATTAAAGTGTAATTATGTTTTTCTTTCAGAAATCAATAGTACTCATGGAATTAAGACATTTTGTAATATTTCTTATTAGATAAATCTGCTTCTTTCTGCTCCTGGACTGATCTTTCACTTTGTAAATTCAATATTCAATGAAAGCCGATTTTTATGTTATTTAGATAGTATTACTGTCGTTCCAGGAGAACTTGCAGCAGAATGTTTGTACCCGCCTCTAGCACCTCCCTCCTCCTCACTTCTCCCTCTCCATAGAATATTACAAGTACCAACTGTCATCTCCTGTCTCAGTAATTGGAACATTTGTCTTCACTGCATATATATTTAATAGATTTTACCCATGAATTTAAAGTGAATGAGTCTAGGAGGAGAAAGAAGCAGATTTCTCCTATAAGATATATTACAAAGTTTCTTATTTTCAGGTGTTCTATTGATTTATTAACTAAAAATTAAAATGATAACCACTATTTAATAGAGATCAGCAAACCCGAATTATAAAGTTCAGGGTTCGTACTGGACACCTAGTGTCTGGTGCTGAACGCTGAGCAGGGACTTCTCCTGGAAGTCCGTTTTACAGTTCTGGAGAGAGATTTTCCTGCTCCAAAGTTTGGGTCACCATTGCTTTTTATGGGTTCAGGTTCAAGTTTGGGGTTCAGGTTCAAGTTCGGGTGCAGTTCTGGTGCCAGAATAGAACTTTGGACTAGAGTTCGGTTGAACCAGACGAACCCGAACTTTCACTGGTCCGCTCATGCCTACTCTTTCACCTATCACCATGGATTCTACCTCTTCACTTTACATATTTGTCTTCAATAATATCCTGGGCACTACTGTGGGTCAGACAACTTACAATCTAATTGACAGTGACATAGGACATAGTGACTTTACAGGTTGTTTACTATCTGGTTTCTGTTCTAGTTCCAACAATGGTTTTGAATGTAGAAATCATATAAAATTAATGGATGGAAATAATTATGTACTATTAATCCAAGATGCCAACGTTACCATAAACGCATAATATTAATCCAAATATCAATAAGACACACAAAATAATATCTGAAAAAGCCAATGTGAAGGCATCCAGTACATAACACCTCTGGTCTAGCTGGATGGAGAGCCAAGTAACAAACTGGACAAAGTATTGTACATACCATGAGTGGTGCACCAAGAGCAATCTTACATAGGGCGTTATAATATATGGCATGATATAGTGGCTGCCATGAAAAAGCACCTGGAATATTGAGTGTATGTTTTAATCACATTTTTTTTGTTTTTTTTAGCATATTGGCGTTAAGTGCCAGCTGTTATGTTCTGCTACCAGAGCTAAGGAAAGAGAGGAGATCTGTCCCTACGATAGAACTCAGCTGAATCCCTACGATGTAACAGGGAACCTGATCCTGCGATCAGACCTGCTAAAGTCCTAAGCTAGTCTGTACGGAGACCTATAGATGTGGGGAAGGAATCCCTACAAGTACTAAGGACTGGGAGGAAAATGGGACACCTCCTAACAGAAATAGTAGCAGACAGACGAACAAACAAAATATATAGAACATAGAGGTCCGTAGACCAAGCAAACTAACAGAGTTAGATACAGAGCACAGGCTAGCTAGAAAGTAGTTATACAATGAAGTCCAGCAAAGCCAGAAGGGCGGAGCAGGATTAAATAGGCCAACAAGGTCATGTGACCAGCAAAGGAAAAAACCTAAGAGCAAGGTTCTAACAGTACACCCCCTTCTAAGAGGATCCTCCGGATCCCCTAGGACCAGGCTTATCAGGAAATCTCCTGTGAAACGCTCTGATAAGTCTGGACGCGGAAACATCATCTGACCTCACCCAAGAGTTATCCTCGGGTCCGAAACCTTTCCAGGCCACAAGATACTGCAAACTACCTCTATACCGTCTAGAGTTAAGGATGCGAGAAATTTCATATTCCTCGTCCTCCACCACCGGAGGAACAGAGGCAGAGGCGTCACCATCCGACACAACAGCTTTTTTTAACAGAGAGACATGAAATACCGGATTAATTCTCCAGGAGGTAGGAACCTCCAACCTAACAGCAGATTGGTTGACAACCTGAAGCACCTTAAAGGGCCCTACAAACTTGGGACCCAATTTCTTAGAAGGAATCCTCAACCGCAGATTCCTAGAGGACAACCAGACCATGTCACCAACAGCGAACAAAACCTCCTGTCGTTTCCTATCAAAGTAGTCTTTAGATTTTCTGTTGGCCTCCTGAAGATTACCACGCACATCCGTCCAAACTCTCTCCAAATCACCGGAAAAATTCTCCTCCTCAGGCACGGCAGATCCCAACTTGGAGAACGACCCAAACGACGGATGTCTCCCAGAACAACAAAAAAAAGGCGAACAACCAGCAGAAGAAGATGTATGATTGTTCAGAGCAAATTCAGCAAGTGGCAGAAACTCAGACCACCCCTCTTGATTGTCTGCCACAAAACAACGCAAGAACTGCTCAACATCCTGGTTTTTCCTTTCTGTCTGGCCATTAGATTCAGGATGATATCCGGACGAGAACGACAAATGAACTCCCAACCTGTCACAAAAGGCACGCCAAAAACGAGCCACGAACTGAGGACCCCTATCAGAAACAATGTCAGTAGGAACGCCATGAAGTCTGACAATTTCCTTGACAAAGGCCTTAGCGAGAGTTTTAGCACAGGGCAGTTTGACGAAGGGAACCAAGTGACACATCTTGCTAAAACGGTCCACGACCACCCAGATGACAGTAAAACCCTCAGAGGGGGGAAGGTCAGTTATAAAGTCCATAGCCAAATGTGTCCAAGGAGCACTGGGAACCTCCAAAGGACAAAGCAACCCCGCAGCAGGAGTATGTGAGGACTTAGATCTAGCACATATAGTACATTGACGCACCCACTTAATGACTTCCTTCTGCCATCCAGGCCACCAAAAACTGCGACCCACCAGTCTCTTGGTCTCAGAGATTCCGGGATGACCTGCCAACCGAGATTCGTGACACTCAACAAACAAATCTCTCCTAAAGGTCCCAGGCACAAACAACCTCCCATGAGGAGTGTTAGATGGGGCATTCTCCTGTGCTTTAAGAATCTCATCTTCCAAAACGGAGTCCAAAGCAGCTATCACAACACCTTCTTGTAAAATGTTCTCCTCTTTCTCAGCACCGACTATGGGAGAAAAACTGCGAGACAAGGCATCCGCCTTAACATTCTTAGTACCAGGGATGTAAGTAACGGAGAAATTAAACCGCGAGAAAAACAGTGCCCACCTAGCCTGACGGGCATTCAGGCGCTTGGCAGCATCAAGATATATCAGATTTTTATGATCCATAAGAACCTGAACGGGAAATTCCGCACCTTCCAAGAAGTGGCGCCAGTGTTCAAATGCGAGTTTAATAGCCAATAATTCCCGATTACCAATATCGTAATTCAGTTCAGTCTCCGAAATTTTTTTTGAAAAAAAAGGCACATGGATGTAATCCATCCCCGTTATCCTGAGACAATACTGCGCCAACCCCCACAGAGGAAGCATCAACCTCAACCAAAAACGGCTTAGTCACATCAGGCTGCATAAGGATGGGAGCAGAGGTGAACCTCTCCTTGAGATACACAAAAGCTTCAATGGCCTCAGAAGACCACTGAACCGCATCAGCACCTTTCCTGGTGAGATCGGTCAGAGGTTTGACAATACTAGAAAAAATTTTTATGAATTTTCTGTAATAATTGGCGAAACCCAAAAACCTCTGTATCGATTTCAAACCAATAGGCCTAGGCCATTCCTGTACAGCTTGAACTTTAACCGGGTCCATCTCAAAACCTTCGCTGGAGATAATGTAACCCAAAAAACTAATTCTCTGTACAGCGAACTCACATTTCTCCAGCTTAGCAAAAAGCGAATTGTCCATTAATAACTGTAATACCTCACGTACGCTCCGCCAATGAGACTCCAGATCCGGCAAATAAATCAAAATGTCATCCAAATACACAACCACATTTTTGCCGATCAAAGGTCTAAGGATGTCATTAATAAGATTCTGAAAAAATGCAGGAGCATTAGTAAGACCAAAAGGCATAACCAGGTTCTCAAAATGACCCACAGGAGTGTTAAAAGCAGTCTTCCATTCATCACCCTCCTTCATGCGCAACAGATTGTATGCCCCCTTAAGGTCAATTTTAGAGAACCACTTGGCCCCCATTAACTGGTTAAACAGATCAGGAATCAATGGCAGTGGGTAAGGATTGCGTACAGTAATTTTGTTAATCTCACGAAGATCCAGACAAGGACGTAAACCGCCGTCCTTTTTTTTTTACAAAAAAAAATCCAACCGCCACAGGAGACTTAGAGGGCCTAATGTGACCGGCGGCCAAACTTGTCTGTATGTATTCCTCCAAAGCCTTCCTCTCAGGAATAGTAAGGTTAAATAAACGACTTTTAGGAAGAGTCGCTCCAGGGACAAATTCAATAGAACAATCATAGTCTCTATGGGGAGGCAAAACCTGCGATTCCTTCTCAGAAAAAACTCTCCAAAAATCCTGAATAGGAACAGGCAATTCTCCCCTATCCAAAGCTGCAATACGCCCGTTACAACACTTGTCATAACATTTATGGCTCCAGGATTTAATTTCACTGGTAGACCAATCCAGTACAGGATTGTGAAATTTTAACCAGGGCAATCCCAATATTACTGGAGAAGGCAAGTTATTCAAAACTACCAAATCCAATTTCTCATGGTGAACACCATTAATAGTGAGAGGAAATTCACAGACCTTGAGAGTAATATTCTTCAAAGGGGAACCATCCACAGAAACCACAGCAATGGGGGATGATAAAGGTTCGGGTTTTAAATTGAGTCTTTCCAAGAATCCCCCATCAATTACATTCAGAGTAGACCCACAATCAACAAACACCCGAAATTCCATTAATTTTTCCTGAGCAATCGTGGAAGCAGCTAAAAATACACCCTTGGAATTTAAACAGGCAATACGGGCATGACTGACCATTTTTTTTTCTTTCTTCATACGAAGCTCACAGCCTTTAATCAAATGACCAGACTTTCCGCAATAGAAACACAAGCCTTCAGAAAATCGACGGTCTTTTTCTTGAGAGCGAGGTGCCACCGATCCAATCTCCATCGGTTCACCACTGTTAGTACACACATTCTCATAACCAGAAACTGACATAGCAGAGGATTTGCTCTCATTAACCCTTGCACGCAGTCTTCTATCCACCCGTATAGCTAATTGCATAGCCTGTTGCAAATCTTCAGGTGTAGGATAAGCAATTAGCAGGTCTTTAACCCTTTCATTGAGCCCAGCAAGAAATAGACTTTTCAGAGCAGAATCGTTCCACCCTGTTTGAGTAGACCATCGACGGAAATGAGTACAATATTTTTCCACATTACCTGATCCCTGTTTCAAACGTCTCAACTCAGTCTCAGCTGATGCGACACGGTCAGGATCATCATATAATAGTCCCAAAGCAGAAAAAAAACTATCCACTGATCTGAAGCATGTATCACTAGGTTGCAAAGAAAAGGCCCACTCCTGAGGCTCTTTGCGCAAAAGTGACATTATGAACCCTATGCGCTGGGATTCATCCCCAGAGGACTTGGGTCTCAAACGAAAATACAATAAGCAAGCATTTTTAAATGAAAAAAATTCTCGGTGTTCACCAAAAAATAAATCCGGCAAACATACCTTAGGCTCCAAGAAATGTGCTCCAGGACAGTTACTCACGTGCTGACGGAGCTCGGCCACCTCCAGAGAGAGTCCCTGCAGGCGATGAGCCAAATCCTGAACCGACACCATGATGGAACAGAAAAATCTTTCCTTAGAGAATTTGCAGGCTGGACTTACTGTTATGTTCTGCTACCAGAGCTAAGGAAAGAGAGGAGATCTGTCCCTACGATAGAACTCAGCTGAATCCCTACGATGTAACAGGGAACCTGATCCTGCGATCAGACCTGCTAAAGTCCTAAGCTAGTCTGTACGGAGACCTATAGATGTGGGGAAGGAATCCCTACAAGTACTAAGGACTGGGAGGAAAATGGGACACCTCCTAACAGAAATAGTAGCAGACAGACGAACAAACAAAATATATAGAACATAGAGGTCCGTAGACCAAGCATACTAACAGAGTTAGATACAGAGCACAGGCTAGCTAGAAAGTAGTTATACAATGAAGTCCAGCAAAGCCAGAAGGGCGGAGCAGGATTAAATAGGCCAACAAGGTCATGTGACCAGCAAAGGAAAAAACCTAAGAGCAAGGTTCTAACACCAGCAAGTTTGGACATTGTAGTGTTATAGATTAAGTATGCCGTCAAAGCTAACATGTTGAATAATGATACAATGAACATTTCACCTAAATAGTAAAATTATTGATAGGGAATTTAGATTGTGAGCCCCAGTGGGGACGGTGATGATGATCTCTGTAAAGTGCTGCGGAATTAATGGCGCTATATAAGTGAGTAAAAAAGTAATAAATGAAAAAAAAGTTGACTGGTTCAACAGAATTTGTTTTGAGAAGTTTGAAGAATCAGACAATGAAAGACTAATATGAGAAAATGTCCTCTAGGTTATTGCTAAATTCCAAACCACCAAACAATTGTTGTTTGTTAAGACCTGGGTGAGAGCTGCACCAAGAAGATAAGGGACTATTATTGAGGCAGGGGTCGTAAAAGTGCCAATTCAAAGGAGTGGAGTGAAAATAGCTCTCATTGTGACTGGGGAGAGAGAATGCTGTTCCATCAATAAGTTTTTGGGTTTAACTTATTTTAATATTAAAGCACGGTTAAACGCTGGCAGGCGGACAGGTGGGAAACATTGTGTCACCGAGATCCTAACAAGACAGCTTAAACAAAACATCACTCACGTTTTGGTGAAGGGAATCGACTCTGTTAAACTTCAAATACAAGGAATGGTTTTGTCAGCTCTATGGCCATGATCTTCTTCCCATTACTGCAGGGATAAATCATTGCGTTGTGCTCTGGTCTAATTACTTTGGATAAGCAACAGAGATGGATCTGGAGTAGGAATGAGGATTGGAAGTTTAGGGTGTCAGCCTGTTAGTGTGAAGCTGAAGCAGAGGTCACACGTCTTATTAAAGACATGTACTGTAACAAGTAAGTGACACAGAATCACACTGATCATGAAATTACTGCTAAAAATAGTATATTGATGCACTATGGCACGTAATCTGGTGACTTCCCTTTAAAAAAGGGAATTTCCTATAAATAAAGCATAGATCTAGAGGCACGCCTCTGCTGCTGCTGTGTTATCCTCCACCATAGAAGTAAGAAGAGTTGATGCAACACAGAAATGGAGAATCCCACCACTAAAATAGCAATATCCTGTTTGGACAATATCTTACTTCCAGTATACATTAGGCTAGAAAGAGCAACACAATCTCACAGTAATTGCCACTGACTTCATGAAAGGAAATAGCATTTATGCATTTATTTCAAAGGGAGCCACTGAACTTGAGGCTGGGGGCTCCTTTTCTACATATGTATAGTGAAACTTCTTTATGGCAACCACCTAAAATTGCAATGAGGGTGCACATGAGGGGGATTATATTACTGGCATTCACAATATAGCAGGCATCAGACTGAGGGCTTGGCATGGGAATTACACTGCACTGTATAACAAAAGGATAAGACACCAGACAAGCTGAAAACAAGCTCAGTCACAACCATTATTAGGGATTTCAGAAAGCATGCTTCCAGAGGATATCATTAAAAATCCATTCTGGCAAAGATGTATAGACTGGTAACGTCTGTGCCTCAATCAGGAGCATGTAGACTTCCCTGTAAATGTTGGCAGACTTTCTCCAACTTGGAAATGACTGCCAATGTTTAAGAAAGAAGCATGCTGAGTATTTACTAAGACTTAGTAAGTCCAAAATACTCATCTAAGGGATTCAGGCACATGGTGTACTTTCACCAGTGTTCATTTCATCCTAAATGATCTTAATAATCATTATTGGACAATATTACATAAACAGATACTATAATTATATGTCAACGAGCTAAATGTAATTATAGTCATGTTTGTAATACTGTAAGGGCAGGGTAGTTGGACATTGCAAGATACTTTAAAGATAGATAGACATAAAGATAGATAGATAGATAAAAGATAGATAGATAGACAGTGATAGATAGATAAGATAGATAGATAAATAGATGATAAATAGATAGAATAGATACATAATAGATATGTAATAGACAGATGATAGATAGCTAGATAAATATATAGATAATACAGATAGATAGATAATAAATAGATAACAGATAGATAATAGAATAGATAGATGATAGACACACAGATATATAGATGATAGATATCACAGAAAGATAGATACATAGATATAGGATAGATAGATGATAGATAGATGATAGATAGATAGATAGATAGATGCTCTGTGTAGGTTTACATGGAAACATAACTATCCTGAGCACATTTCATATGAAGCAAAGTATAAAATCTCTAGTCTTCTTCACTTATCCTGGAACAGGTGTCTCCAGTACCAGACCTAGTCACCGTCACACTTTGTGAATTACTAACCATTCGCTAGCCATTCCTACTTTTGACTCCTTTCATGCTTTGCTATCTATGCACTGAATGAAAATTTCAAAAAGCAACTTACCTGTGATCTCAGAGGTGACAGAAGTGAGAGTCCTGCAGATACAAGCTGCCTGCAGATGGGTGTAGAGGCAGCAGCAGTGGCAGACAGCAGCAGTGGCAGACAGCAGCCGTCCACCTCCAGGAGATGATGCGCAGGACAGTGCGTGCTATGTGTTACACTGAGCTGTCACGCCTAATAGATCCACTGCCAGGATGGAGGCGTCAGGGTGCTACTTAATGACTGGACCGGAGCTGGGCTAGTGCTGCAGTGGGTGTCCTGCTCTCCGGGGTGCTGCCATAGCCGGGGCTGGAGCTCGTCCACTCATTCATCCACTCTGTCAACAAACCAATGCCTCGCTTGCGTGTGTGGCTCCGGGTGCAGCAGGGGGAGGAGGCGCAGCCCGTCAGCACCGTCCTCAGTCAGGCAGCACTTCTGGTCTGGCAGCGCTGGTGCTCAGTGCTCGGCGGGCGCCCTGTACACGGGCAGAGCACGGGCAGAGCACTCAGGCAGAGCACAGGACGAGCGCTACACGTGAGCTACTACAGTGATTCATTGTTCAGCCAGCCACGACCTCTCCAGCATGAATGACATAATTGCCGCGGCACTCACACGGCGTGCCAAGAGTTAATGCAGTACTTAACCCTTCTGGAGAATGTCCCGGAATATGTATAGATATATTTATAGGGACAGGATCCAGCTCCATACAGTATAAGCCTGCACATTCCTGTTACTTATAGAGGTTACCTGGATGGATTGGCTTTAATGTGACAATCAGATTTACAGCTCAAATATCTACTTTATAAAGTTGTCACTACTCTTTCCCCTCTGTAGGGGGCGACAATGAGGGCAACGAAAGAACTAACCTGTTTCATAAACTCCGATACACAGCGCTGCTCCTATAAATGCCGCAGATTCTCCGTCCCAGAGATCCTTCAACTTTTTTTTCCATATTCATTGTGGCCATATTAAAAATAATGTCAACAGCTCTGCAGTCAATCACTAGGCTCAGCGGCTCATGTCATCTAAGGCCACGTTCACACGTTCAGTATTTGATCAGTATTTTACACCAGTATTTGTAAGTTAAAATCAGGTGAGAAACAATCAGAGGAAAAGTATAATAGAAACACGTCACCACTTCTCTATTTATCACCCACTCCTGGTTTTGGCTGACAAATACTGAGGTAAAATTATGATCATGGCCTAACACTGAGTCCAGTGATTGGCTGCAGCGCTGTTTACTTTATGTCACCCCTATAGCCTGTACACAAACATCAGAACAGCAGCGAAAACACATCACTGGATCCAGAGTGGGCAATACCAGCTGCCTATATAATTTCTATCTTCGCCACAATGAATTTGTTCAAAAGTTGAAAACGGAATGCCCTTCTTAATTATATACAGAGCTATTCTCCCATATGATGTTTATATTTTCATGTCTTCCTATTAAATCTGATAGTTAAAGGGATTGTCTACTTTTGGAAAACTGCAGATTGTTTTTAACAAAATAAACGTCCCTTTACTCACCCTCCCCGGGTCTAGTGCTGAGTCTCTGCCGCTGCTCCCGTTGTCCATTATTGTTTGCAGCACTTACATCATGCTGACAGTGCTGTAGCCAATCAGGTTCCGAGTGTCTTGTGCTCTTTACTCTGGCAGAGCTGCCAATCTCAATTATTGGCTGAAGAGCTGTCAATGTGACATCAGAGCTGCAGACAATAACAATAACAGCGTGGAGACTCAGCATTGGACCAGTGGAGGGTGAGTAAGACCCAGTTTGTTTTTTCCAACAGGTAACAGAGGCTTTCTGAAAACTGAAACCATTAAAGAGGTTGTCCACTACTAGGATGTCTCTTTCTCACTTTGAATGTGTGCCCCATAAAAATAAAAACACCTATACTCACCTATGCACCCCAGCCCTACCCAGTAATGTCTATGCCCCCTAGACCTCCCCAGTGATGTCTATGCCCCCCAGACCTCCCCAGTAATGTATATGCCCCTTAGATCTCCTCAGTGATGTCTATGCCCCCTGTCCTCCTCAGTGATGTCTGTGCCTGCCAGACCTCCACAGTAATGTATATGCCCCCAGCCCACTCCAGTGATGTCTATGCCCTCAGCCCTCCTCAGTGATGTCTCTGCCCCCCAGCCCACTCCAGTGATGTCTATGCCCTCAGCCCTCCTCAGTGATGTCTCTGCCCCCCAACCCTCCCCAGTGATGCCTATGCCCCGCAGACCTCCCCAGTGATGTCTCTGCCCCCCAGCCCTCCCCAGTGATGCCTATGCCCCGCAGACCTCCCCAGTGATGTCTATGCCCTCCAACCTCCTCTGTAATGTATATGCCCCCTAGACCTCCTCAGTGATGTCTATACCCCCAGGCTTCCCCAGTAATATATATGCCCCCTAGATCTCCTCAGTGATGTCTATGCCCCCAGTTATCCCCAGTGGTGTCTATGCCCCTAACCCTCCCCAGTGATGTCTATGCCCCAAGCCCTCCCCAGTGTTGTCTATGCCCCCAGCCCTCCCCAGTGATGTCTATGCCCCCAGCCCTCCCCAGTGATGTCTATGCCTCCCAGCCCTCCCCAGTAATATATATGCCCCCCAGCCCACTCCTTTGATGTCTATTCCCCCCATCCCACCTCAGTGATGTATATGACACCAGCGTTTCCTATGTGATGTATATACAACAGTCCCAGCATCTCCTATGTGATGTATATACAGCAGTCCCAGCATCTCCCATGTGATGTATATACAACAGTCCCAGCGTCTCCATTGTAATGTATATACAGCAGTCCCAGCATCTCCCATGTGATGTATATAAAGCAGTCAAAGCGTCTCCAATGTGATGTATGTACAGCAGTTCCAGTTTTTCCTATGTGATGTATATGCTTTACAAAATTTATCACCACAGAGTTGACTGCGCTCCAGACCGATGCAAACCTGGAAAAGCAGTTGTTGCCCGGACTGACTGGCGTGAGCGTGGTTAGTGGTCCCACTGGGCCACGAACTGGGGAGTGCCTGGAGGGGTGTGACTAGGGTCTCGCTAGATCTGACCACGAACACACGGCGGCTTAATCGACTCCGTGGTCTGAGGAGGGACGTGGGAGGTGGCCCAGGTGCTACTCCAGGTCAGACCCCGGTCACAGCTGTTGACCCACATCGGGGAAAGCAGGAATGGGCAGGCACGGCTTTTATGCAGACAGGCGGGTACTGGCAGGTAGGAAAGCAGGCTGGATAGGGACCAGTACAGACTGGGATACAGGGCTAAGAAGCAGGTGCGTGGAGGGCAAGCAGGGCAGGGCAAAGCCGCAGGTGCGTGGAGGGCAAGCAGTTCAGGGCGAAGCCGCAGGTGCGCGGAGGGCAAGCAGGTCAGGGAGAAGCCGCAGGCGCGCGGAGGGCAAGCAGGGCAGGGCGAAGCCGCAGGTGCACGAAGGGCAAGCAGGGCAGGGCGAACCCACAGGTGCGCGGAGGGCAAGCAGGTCAGGGCGTATCCGCAGGTACGCGGAGGGCAAGCAGGGCAGAGCGAAGCCGCCGGTGCGGAGGGAAAGCAGGGCAGAGCGAAGCCGCAGGTGCGGAGGGCAAGCAGGGCAGAGCGAAGCCGCAGATGCGGAGGGCAAGCAGGGCAGAGTGAAGCAGAGCGAAACCGCAGGTGCGGAGGACAAGCGAGGCAGAGCGAAACCGCAGAGCAGAAGGTGCAGGCAGACAGGACAGGGCACTGTTCACATGGAACAGACAGGGAAACACAGGAAGATAGTTAGAACACAGAAGGTAGATATGGAGGCAGGGAAACGGGACAAGCAGAACCAGATACACACAATGTACTTACAATGAAGTAGCGAGTGGACACAAAACTCAAATAGAAGTACAGAGACAACAAGTTGGAGTTAGGTGCAAGTTCAGACACTGCAGAAAAAGGGAAGGTACGGACATAGAGACAAACAGGTAATGGGCTAGGACACAGTTCAGACAGGAAGTGAACCAGGAACAAGATACAGGAACGAGCCTGGGAACTCAGCCCCCAGGGTGGTGGAAACAGACTAGATGTCACAGATACTGGTAACGGGCCTGGGTATACAGCCCCCAGGGTGGCGCAAACAGACTAGATACAGGACAGGACCTGGCAGCTCAGTTACACTGAAAGAAAGTGTTGCTGAGGCACCTCCTACTGGGTGGAGGGGGTTTAAGTATCCAGTGACTCACAGCAACAGGCTTGGGACGCATTTGGACTGCGCACGCTGTAACTTTAAGAAACAGGAAGCAACAGTGCCGCCGCCCTAAGCAATCAGACAAGAGACATGCACACAGCAAGTAATGGAGCAAAGTGTGCAGCCTGGACTGATAGGTAAGTTGGCGGTCTTGCATGGTGGGAGATGGTAAGCCATGCCAGCACGCCGCCAGGGATGTTACAGCGGTTGTGAGAAGCAACATGCTCAATATCACCTAACATCACAGCCGCACAAAAGAGAAGCAGTTCCAGAAGTCACATTAGGGGTGAGCTATTTAATTGTTTGATCTAATATAGCAGGGCAATTTTCAAGTAGATAATTTAGTGCGGGCTCCGAATGATGGGAGAAATTTCCAAATGGCCCTTGGCAGAAAAAAGGTTCCACACCCCTGCTGTATATAGTGGTGCTGTGGGACCACCATACTGTGTATATGGGAGTTGTACATCTGGGGACTCGGTGTCCATTATTAAATGTTAAGTGGTCACTTAAGAAGCATTTTTATTATAGGGGCACTCAGAGTATTGTGGCTGTCAAAGGTGCAAAATGTTGACACTGTTTTAAAGGACATTTGCAGAGAGCATTAATATTTACTAGGGGTTAATTTTAACATCTAGAGACACAAATGAGGCATGATCATGTAAGAGGCACAGTGGTGGACATTCTTATGTGGGGCAGTAAGAGGAGTGCTGTTATTGTGCCAAACAGCAGGTGCAGTAATAGGGGCACATATGGCAGCAGCTCAGCATTAGGGTATCAGTAGGATGAGGCGTTTGTGCTATATGGGAATAGATGGGGACTTTGCTGGAAATGTGAGAAGTCAAAAGTGTCTTTGCTGTAATCTCTGCAGACAAGTCGTGGCTGGAAGAAGTTGTCATGTTGGTCTGGGCCAACTGGAAAAGATGAGAAAAGTGAAAGACTCAGAAAGAGCATCAGAAAGGGCATCATATGTAAGGTACTATATATAACTGTACTTTAAGCTCTTGTATGTTCTGCGGGACTGATATCTATCACTATATGTCACCATATGGCAGTAATATCAACGTGCCACCATAGTTGCAATCATGGTTACTGCTTAGGGGCCTACTCAGTTGTTTCCCCCTGAGCTGAACCCCTAGCTACGCCTCTGCGTCTGAAGGCGGGAGCAGTGACATCAGCACTGATTAGACGCAGAGTTAAGATGAAGTAACGTCTTCACATGAGCCCTGGGAACACGAGTGCCGACTCCGCTGGAACAGCGCCGGCACGGGAGGTGAGTATAAGTGTTTTATTTTCGCAAAGGCATACATTCAGTGGGAGAAGGATTTGTCCTCGTAGTGGACAACCTCTTTAAACTCGCTGTATGCCTCCATATGAAATCAATGGATGGAGTAGAGAGCTCTCATTCCCCCCAATCACAGCCCTATTACAAATGGATAAAAAAATTTAAGCATAATATAGCTGTGTAATTGAGAAATTTTCCACCAACTATAGTATAAGAATTACTTTTTTTGTATTAAAACAACTAAACAAATATAATTATTCTGTCGGGTTTTTTAAGAGTTTTATTTGCTATTCGTGTACAGTGTCAGGCACTACTAGCTAACAAATGGTTAATGCTATGTGCTATATTTTCTTTCTATATAATCTCTAGGGGAACACTTGACATGGCTCTAGTGTTACCATAGGGATTGATTGACTCTTGTCTGTTTATACATCATTAGCAGCGCTCCTATCCGAGCGAAAAGGTTGCTGTTTTAATACAAAGTAAAACATACAAATGAGTCCATGTAAATGTCAAATATGCCATGTTATGTTATAAAGATCATTACAACACATCAATAGAACCTGAAAAATCATATTCTAAAATATAGATTTTATATCTGATTTATTGATTGGAGGGAGGAGAGGTATTTGTCCATTAAAGGTAAATGTCAAATGGTGGGGTCACAGATTGTGAAGAATAGCTTCAATAAATACTGACCTCTTTTCATATTGGGTGTGTGATGTTCTTTACAGTCTGTTTAGACTATAAGGTCACCATAATCGCATGACTGCACCAGTCATAAGCCCTCAGTCCATACACGCATCTGACCATGAATGCACATACAGAACAAAGGATCATGAATGGTCAGGTCTTATGATTATGGATTGCAAGGTCGTAAGGTCATTAGGACTTATTTTACTGTTATAGTGTACGTATGGCTGAGGTGGTATAGTGAGTATTTGTATTATGGTAATAAGATCATTCCTAGAAAATCTCTTCAAAGGGATATTTCATTTTAAAGGAGTAGGGTCATCACAAGTACATGTAGTGAAGATTACTTCAATATCTCTGTATTACACATCCATATCTACATTGTTTTGCAATCTATCAGCAAATTCTTATCTAAATGAGCTTGCAAGTCCAGGAGCTTGTTCTGTACTTATAGCTTTCCAGCGTCTTTCTCCTCTCAGTACCACCCTCCTGCCAGTGATTGACAAGTCACTCTTTTATGTGACCTGTTCCCTTGGTCATCATTCCAGGGGTGTCACATGCACATTAATGTCCTGATCACGACACAAGATAATGGAGACATGGATTTGTAATATAAAGGTATGGAATTAATCATCATTACAGGCACTTTACTGTGATAATGTTGGTTAGGGGTCTAAAAACCTGCTGACCGGTTCCCTTTAAGAGAAATATTAATTTCTAAAAAAAGTTCCAACCTTGGCTATGGGCTGTCCCTGTTATTGCAATTCAGGTTCATTCATGTAAATGTGTTCATCTGCTTTACGTGACACAGCCATGAACAAAATTGGTGCTGTTTCTGAGAAGAAAAGCAAAACCTTTTTTTAATACCTCAAAAATATTATTGTCACACAGTAAAAATAGCTAAGTTCACAAATTGCATATGTGATAGGAATTTTATGCAAGTAAAATCGACAGCAAATTATGGCTGCAGCAAAGTGAGTTTTAACTTAAATTGGTGCTCCGGCACATAAAATATATTTTCTAACTATCTATCTTTACATCCTAACCACTTTTCTAATTTATTTTATTACACAACACCCTACACTTCTCCCTATCTGTCTAATCTCTAATTGCATTTTTTTACTGACCTTCCTGTGACATTAATTTTGAGTCTGAGAGTAGTCACAGGAGGCTGGGGCTGCACTCACTCCCCCCAGCGTCCATCGCCTTCCCTAGAACAGGACATCATCAGGAGACAGCACTAGTTTCTTGCATCGCTGCCCCCTCTGGGACGTCCTGGATCCTGGCTGATGGACACTGTGGGAGATGTGAGTGCAGCGCCAGCACTCTGCTTCTATCTCTGCTGCCATAGCTTCTCTGAAAGAAGATGTAACCAGGGGATGGAGATTGAAGCAGTGAGTGACACCATCCCCTTTTTGAGTCACTCACTGCTTCTAACTCACTGAAGCTATGGGAGCCAGAGATAGAAGCAGTGTGTTGGCACTGCACTCACATCTGCCACAGCGTCCATCACACAGGATCCAGGATGCCTTCAGAGTAGGCAGCAATGCAAGAAACCAGTGAGTAACTTCAGCACTGCACTGCCTCCTGATGATGTCCTGTTCCAGGGAAGGTGATGAATGCTGCGCGGAGTGAGTGCAGCCCCAGCCTCCTGTGACGTCACGTTTGAGACTCCTCTCAAATGAAAAATCACAGGAAGTGCAGTAAAAAACATATTTAGGGATTAGGTAGATAGGGAAAAGTATAGAGTATTGTGTAAAAAGGCAAATTACAAAAGTGGTTAGGGACGGATGTAAGGATAGATGGTTAGAAAATAAATTTTAATCTCATCTGCATACTGCATTTTTTTCTCAATGTGTGTGGAATTTGGCTATTTTGTGTTTTTAAAAATAGAAGCCTTCATTGCAAAAGTGCATGTTTTTGGTGTGGATTTTATCTATTTCATTTTAGTGGGGACCCTAAAGAGTCTACGGTGAGTTTTTGATGTTGCGTATTTTACAGTTCCAGCAAAGTGGATGGGATTTATAGAAATCTCGTGCGCACTGTGCTTTATTTATTTACGCAGTGTGAAATGACCTGTGGTGTGTGTTTAAAATCCGCTAATGATTATTTCTCTTGCTGGCACGCTGAGTTTTATTTGTGGATTTTCCCCAAAGAATTGCATCAGATTCGGACAGTCCGCTGGTAAAAGAATGCAAATACATTTTTACTGCTTTTTCGTTGTGGAAATACCTGGCCAAATAAAAGGAAGTATCATACACAAAGTAGCTTTATTTAAAGCTTGACATACTAAAAAGAGACAAAAAATGCAGCATCAAGGACTCAAAAACACACTCAAAAACACAATGAAAAAAATACAAGTAACCTAATTTATCTAATAGGTGCAGAAAATCCGCACCATCAAAAACTCTCCAAATATTTATTGTGGGAACGTAGCCAAATCTGTAAGTTAAAATGCTGGTTTAGTATTGTTCTATTGGTGCATTTCCACAAAAAAAAGATGAATAAGTGTAGAGAGGATGAATAAGTGTAGAGAGTATGCATAGACTTAAGATGCAGAAATCCTGAAGATTTCAGTTTTGAAAGCTGCATGTAAAATCCACACCAAAAATGCAATATGTGAACCAAGCCTAACAGCACAGAGGAAACTACCGTACAGGCTGTAGCTGAGTTATGACAGTGTCACATAGTTGGACTTTACTTCCAGACTGCAGGGAAAAATTACTGGAAATCTGTTATAAGTACAAGACAGTATGATTGTAGCCTGATAATATCACTTTCCTCAGTTTAAAGGCTTTTGTGGTGAAGTCTGACATTTTGCTTGAAGACCAGCAGGAGTGCTGTGTGACCTTGCCAAGTCGCTCTACGTCTCAGTGCAGGTCCAAATTACACAGTAAGCTCCAAGGGAAAGGGATTGTTATTGCTTTGCTCTGGTGTCATAGCTGAGTGCAGATACTGTAACTCGCTGGTTTGATCATATATTTTCTAGTATATAATTTGTCTCTTCAAGCTTCAAGTGGTAACAGAAACACTTTGATTTATTGTGCAGCGTTTCACCAGAAACATTCTTCTGTACACCAGGCAGTTCTTCTTTTTTTTTTGGGCTGAAACTGACTAGAAGAATGCAAGGGGTTGCTCATCATAAAATGACTTGGTGCCATTCACTGGAATCTCTGTTATCTTTAAAAGAAGCTTGACTGCACATTGTTTCAGACAAGTACTAGTGTGCCCCAGCCAGCAAAATAAAATATACCTGTATTATACCGCCCTTGGACTGTAAACTCCTCTAATCAGCAATCTCCCACCTGCTTGGAATTGCTCTATGTTATTGTTTTTGAGCGTTGACTCAAAACATGATTTCATCACATAAATAAAAGTATTACAGAAACATGGATATGATGTAGAAGCATTTATTTTAATATCGATACTTAAAAAGTAACTGTCATTTTATTTTTTATTGCATAAATTAATAGTACACGTGCAATAAGAAACTTTGTAATATATCTTATCAGAAAAATCTGCTTCTTTCTCTGACAAGACTGATCATTAATTTTCAAAATTCTCAATTCTTGGGTAAAATTTGATTTCAGTGATGACGAGTGATGACCGATTTTTAAATTATTGAGGTAGAATCCTATCAGTAGCAATTTTCATATTCTATTTAAAGGGGAGAGGTGGACAGAGGAGCTAGCAGCAGAGCTCCTGTCCCTTCATCACTTCGTCCATCTGTATAAAAACTTATCAGTAGCAACAGTCATTTCCTATCTCAGTAATGTAAAAATCTGTCTTCGTTGAATATAGATTTTACCAGAGAATTGAGAATTTTGAAAATGAAAGGTCAGTCCAGGAGGAGAAAGAAGTAAATTTCTCAGATAAGATATATTACAAAGTTGCTTATTTTCATGTGAAATATTGATTTCTGAAATAAAAATTAAAATGACGGTTTCTCTCTAAAGGTTAGTCATAAAAATGATAGTAGTAAAATGGGTTACATATAGGGATGGGCGAACCCAAACGGTAAAGTTCAGTGTTCGTACTGAACACCTAGCGTCCGTGTTACTGTCCGGGTTCAGCAGCTTAAACAAAGCTCATTGAAAGGCTGGCTCACACGCTGTCAGCTGTGTGACAGTGTGGAAAGCGCAGTGCTTTGACTGGCGGTAACAAACTTACCGCCGATCAGAGCTGGTGTTTCACGTGCTGTCACACAGATGACAACATGGGAAACGCTGAATGTTTGGGCCCCCGTGCATTTGAATGGTGTCCAGGTTCAGGTTCAGGCTCAGGTTCAAGTACAATTCTGGTACCTGAACCAAACTTTTTTCTGAAGTTCGGCCCAACCCGACGGACCCGAACATTCAAGGATTCCGCCCATTCCTAGTTACATACACTATATTGGCAAACTATTGGGACATCTACACATTACATCTACAGAAGCTTTTATTACATCCCCCAATTCTAAATCCATAGTGGTTTACATAAAGTTGGTCCCCTCCCTTTGAAGCTAAAACAACCACCACTCTTCTGGGAAGACTTTCTAAAATATTTTGGAGTTTGTCTATGGGAAATTTTGGCCATACATAAATAATAGCATTTGTGAAATCAGACACTCATGTTGGACGAGAGCGCCTGGCTCGCAATCTCTGTTCTAGTTCATCCCAATGGTTGTTGATGGCGTTGAAGTCAGGACTCAGTGCAGGCCAGTCAAGTTCTTTCTGGACCTTGCTTTGTACACGGGAACAGCTATGCAGGTAAAGAATAGGGTCTTCACACTGTTCCTACAAAGTTTGAACCAAAGAATTGTCCAAAATGTCTTTCAGTGGCACTAAAGGGCCTAGGCAATTTCCTGCAAAACAGGAAGACCAAACTCTACAGTTAGCACAACCCAGTCAGGCAGGAAACATTATCCTATAATTCGCCAAACTAGAGTACAGTGTCGGCATGCTTTACATTATTCCAGCTGACATTTGGAATCAAGCTTGGTGATGTGACGCTTTCATGAAGTTTCTTGGCCATGGAAATCTATGTCATGAAGAAAACTTTTTTGTTCTAATGTTAATAATAGAAGAGGTTTTGATCTCTGGAGTTATTGAGTCAGCCGAGCTTTGGTGACTTTTATGCACGCTCGGTGACCTTGGTCCGTAACTTTACGTGGTCTGAGACTTTGTGACAGAGTAACTGAGGTTTTTAAACATTTCTACTTTTCAATAGTACCACTCACAGTTTATTGTGGAATAGTTATGAGGAAGAAATTTCATAAACTGACTTTTTGCAACAGTGGCTCCTATCACAGTACCACACTTGAACTCACAGAATGCTTAAAATGACCCATTCTTTCAGAGACGTTTGTTAAGGTAGACTGTATTATTATTTTTATTTATTATTATAACGCTATTAATTCCATGGTGCTTTGCATGTGAGTATGGCTAGGTGCTGGATTTTATACACCTGTGATAATGGGACTGAATGAAAAACCTGTGTATTTTAAATCTAGAAAAAGGGGGAAACATGCATTACGCAATTAAATCTAGGTACGTTTATGTGAGGATTGGGAACTGACATGATTTTATTAAGAGGAACAGATATTAGTTTTCTTAATAAGTGGCAAGATGTGCACTATTTGTTACCTTTCCATTATACTATCTCAGTGAGCATACTGGTAAAGTAAAGAAGCAATATGATTGTATGTCATGGCCTAATTCTACATATACTGTGACCTCATGCATTGTTAAAGCAGACCTCTATGCCCCCTATGCCCCCATCTCTTGAGAATTATTTGCCTAAGATGTCCACATTTCCATGTTAAAATTAATGGAGCATGATGACGGATAGGAGTGTAAGGTACTTGTTTCTAAAAGGAGTTTATGCATTTTAATCTATTATTACCAAACATATAGAAGGATTGCAAACCCAAATCATCATCTCATATTTTTTATACTGCCATCTAGGGCAAAAATCCAAGCAAAGAAGCAACGAATTCTAAATCTAAAAATTGCTCAGACAATATAAGTTTATATTGTGCAATGAAGTCATTAAATTTTATTGAGTAATCAAAACACCCAAAAAAAACACAAATCATAATACACGACATATACATATGTATACATAAACACAGAACAGTTTAAAAAGCAACAAGGTGTATGCAGCATAAGATATAAATAGTATGCAGGACACAGGTGAGGAACATCAGGTCAGTGATCTTAATCAAAAGTATATAGCACTGAGCCACTTCAATAGATTCAAAAAGCACAGCAGTAAAATTATGTCACTATAAAGTGCAAGTGCAAATTTAGAAAAAAAAAATAGTTAGAAGTGACCCAATGCCTTAAATGTCACTATAAAGTGCAAATGCAAATTCAGGATATAAACAATTTAAAGTGACTCAGTGCTTAAACAAATATTAGGTCTCTGGTCAAATAAAATGCAAATAATGCAAATACGAATTTATTCAGGTCAGGGTGTCTTTAGTGTTTTGGCAAATATTGATTCTATGGCCAGGCAACAAAATAGATGAGTAGTCATATCAAAGTGGCATGATGTTAGTGTCCGCTTAACAGGTAATCAAATCTCAATAGAGATATACATGGTCACAGCATGAATTTGTCTATACATATAAAGTGATCACTCCCTGAGGAAGCATACTTGTGAAACGTGCGTTGGAGTGTGGATTTTCATTACAATCATCAACATGGCCCAAGTGCCATAAGTATTAGTTGATATTGATCAATCAGAGCACTACTATGGTTTTCGTACAAGGACAATATGAATGGTATAAATTATTGATGCCCCCTAGTGGTTCATAATGTCCGTAGACAACCACAGAAATGAAATGCAGAACCATATCCATCCCAAATTTAATATAATGTGTCTGAAGTTCAATCCTGATACATTGGTCCATCAATTCTATACTCTTTATAGGAAAGAGCAACACCATTTAGTGATCATAAACACCAGTCAAGCTCCCGTGCTTCCCGGAATCCTGCCATCTAATATAGAAGAATTTGCTATTATGTACAGTACTAGTGAGATTATCAAGATTAAAAGAAATGCAGAATTCCAGGAAGGAATGATCGGCATTATTACATTCATTAGTATACAGTAATGTATAAATGTTTTTCTTACTCAGCCAACTGTACATTTTATATTCAATTACACGCTGCCTAATGTACTCTATTTTATTGAGAATTAAGATAACAGATTTACATTCTATTTTCATAAATCAGTCATGTTTTTATCACTGTTTATGTTGGTTGAGTATTTAACCAGGTCAATAAACTTTGAATATATAAACTTTACAGAACCTCTCCCCACCTACAAATCATCTCCTGCAAGCTTGATACTCTTTGTTTGTGATGCCATGTCAACAGTAAGTTCCCTATGGCAGAAGGGCTACTGGCTAACCAGTGATGTGACGTGGCACATGATGAAACAATCTTAAATATACTACTTGGGATGACTTTGGACAATATGAAGCTCAAAGGGGTTTTCCCACGAACAAAAGTTGATTTTAATCAATAGATCTTGGAATAATAACTTCCACAATGGAAAGTATTTAAATAAAATGTTCCTGTGCTGAGATAATCTTATAAATGTTCTCCTGCTGTGTACTGTGTAAGGCTGTGTGCCCACGATGCGTTTTTTAAGCTTTTCCGCATCGGCAAAAATGCTGCAGAAACGCTTAAAAAAGCGCATGGTAGAAGGCCTGCCATGTTCCCCAATGATAATCCGCATGTGCTGTGCACATGCTGCGGAAATTTCCGCTGCGGATTATCATTGCGGAAAAAAACGCAGCACTACCAATTATTTTGCGGAAGTGCTGCGTTTTCGCCGCCATTGACTTGCATTGAATCGCTTGTATTCCGCATCACTGCATCTGTACATGCGGAATCCAAGCTTTTCAATGTGTGGATGGTACCCGGGTGTGGAGGAGAGGAGACTCTCCTCCGGACCCGGGTACCATAGAACCTGTAAAAAAAAGAATAAAATAAAAAATAAATATTATACTTACCTTCTGATGGCCCCCGTTGCGCTTGTCCTCCCATGCCGGCAGATCGCGGTGGATTGAAGGACCTGCGCTGACGTCATAGTCATGTGATGGCAGGTCCCTCAGTGCAGTGTACCGCGAGCTGCCGGCACGCCAGGACGGAGCGAAGCAAGACTGCGGGGGCCATCAGAAGGTAAGTATAGATTTATTTTTTTATTTTTAAACATTCTTTAAGGTCACAGTATATAAATCCATGCCAGTTGCATGGATTTAAATAGTGTGACCAAGTTGTCAAGCACTTTCCAAGTGATGCTAAAATCGCTTGGAAAGCGCTTGTCAACCCGCATGCGGAAATGCATGTGAAGAACGCTTCAAATCCGCATGTCCCTGGCAGGAAAACGCATGTACAATCCGCATGTACAATCCGCATGCGTTTTTTCTGCCAGGGAGATGCAGAAACGCTCAGGAAAAATCCTGAGCATTTCTGCATCGTGGGCACATCGCATAATGGCTGTGTCTGAACATACAGGGACAAGGTCTGATCAGACCACAGCTCCTGGGCTGGGGAGGACACAAAAAACTATACAGACATTACAGCAGGGGATCACAACTGATTTTTTGTTTGAAGTAAAACATTGTTTAAATACAAGAAGTGAAATGTTTTACCTCAGAAAGAATCAGCTGTAATCCCCTGCTGTAATGTCTGCATATTCTTTTGCCTCCCCCCCTGCCCAGGAGATGTGGTATGATCAGACCATGTTCCTGTAGGTCAGACACAGCCATTACACAGTACACAGCAGGGCCACATTTATAAGATTATCTCAGCACAGGAACATTTTATTTAAACACATCCAATTGTGGAAGTTATTACTGTTCTAAGATCTATTGATTAAAATCAACTTTCGTTCGTGGAAAAATCCCTTTACGATGAGCTTTTGGAGCATTTTTGATGCTTAAGAATTTCTGTACCACTTTTGCACCTATTATTTACATTAGGTTAGTTGCAGTTTTTCCATTGCCTTTTTGTGTTCGTTTTTTAAACATGCGTTTTTATCATGTTTTTTATGCTGCATTTTTTGTCTCTTTTTTGTCTCTCTTGTCATGCTTTAAAAAAAGCTGCTTTGTTTGTGATACTTCCTGGTATTTGACTTTGACAAAACTTTATTGATATTTTTAGGTGTGGATTACATGCGTTTTTGATACATTTACAGTGGGTACGGAAAGTATTCAGACCCCTTTAAATTTTTCACTCTTTGTTTCATTGCAGCCATTTGGTAAATTCTAAAAAGTTCATTTTTTTTCTCATTAACGTACACTCTGCACCCCATCTTGACTGAAAAAAATCAATCCGAAATATTGACAATTTTGCAAATTTATTAAAAATGAAAAACTGAAATATCACATGGTCATAAGTATTCAGACCCTTTGCTCAGTATTGAGTAGAAGCACCCTTTTGAGCTAGTACAGCCATGAGTCCTCTTGAGAATGATGCAACAAGTTTTTCACACCTGATTTAGGGACTTCTGATGGTCCCATACTTCTTCCATTTAAGGATTATGGAGGCTACTGTGCTCTTAGGAATCTTGAGTACTGCATAAATTCTTTTGTAACCTTGGCCAGATCTGTGCCTTACCACAATTCTGTCTCTGAGCTCCTTGGGCAGTTCCTTTGAGCTCATGATTCTCATTTGGTCTGACATGCACTGTGAGCTGTGAGGTCTTATATAGACAGGTGTGTGCCTTTCCAAATCAAGTCCTATCAGTTTAATTAAACACAGCTGGACTTTAATGAAGGTGTAGAACCATCTCAAGAGGCTCACAAGGAAATGGACAGCATGTGATTTAAATATCAGTGTCTGAGCAAAGGGTCTGAATACTTATGACCATGTAAAATTTCAGTTTTTCTTTTTTAATAAATTTGCAAAAATTTCTACATTTCTGTTTTTTTCAGTCAAGATGGGGTGCAGAGTGTACATTAATGAGAAAAAAAATGAACTTTTTAGAATTTACCAAATGGCTGCAATGAAACAAAGAGCGAAAAATGTAAAGGGGTCTGAATACTTTCCGTACCCACTGTATGCTGCGGAATAGCACTAAAGACACATGTGCGATTTTTACTTGCGGTTTTCCGCATCTAATGCATTTGGAAAATCCGCACAGAAAACTTAGTGTACTCACAAGAGGAATTGACATGTTGTGGATTTGTATCACACTCCGCAGCTCAGTTTACGCTGAGTAAAAAGGAAGCACATTGGGCATGAGAATTCTATAAATCCCATTCACTTTGCTGGAACTATAAGACACTGCGATTTGACACAGCAAAAATATGCAGCATCACAAACGCACGAAAAGCTCATCGTGAGAGCGTAGTCTTATAATGGAAATTAAATGATCTTAAATAAGATGTAAATACATGTGAGAAGATCAATCCGCAATATCAAACTGTCACTTATTTTCAGAATGAACGTTGACACTGATAAGAGATATCTTTTCCAGTAAATTTGCTACATTTTAACAAAGGACCCTTTAGGTCAATAATAATATGCTTAGGCTCTGTTCACATTTGTATATACTAGCAAGCACCAAAGATATAGCAAAAAAAGGATACCCACAGTCATAGTTTTATAGACAACATACAGTGCATCAAATAGAAAATTATAAGAGGCAAACTTACTTAGTAATAATGTAGAGCTCTGTTAGGTTTGTAGCCCTGCACCCCAATGCACGTTTCACCCAGCTTCAACAAGGGGCGTGTCCTGGAGGTTTGTTCTTAGCCCTTCATTGAGCAACTCAGTTTTTTAACAAAATCCATTATGATATTTTATACTAAACAAAGTTGATATATGTGAGATAATTTGTAGCACCATTTTTCTTTTGGTTTATCATATATATACTGTATGTATATTCAGCTCTTCCCTCATCCATAATCCCACCCATCCCTCTGCGCCGGCGTCAGTGATTCAGTCTGACTGCCATATTACTCACCCAAGGATCGCATTACAGTCCTCGGACTGGCCGTCTGCTCTCCTGACCAGAGCAAGACATCATGTAATTCTATGCAGATGTCATGCTTAGGTCAGGTGAGCAGGCAGCAAGTCCGAGGATTGTGATGCGATCGTAGGCGGATTTTAATGAGGGCAATCTGGTCTACCGACTGGGGCCCGAGGCTCCCGGAGAGCCCATAGCCAGATTGTAGTCATAATGTTTTGTGCGCCACCACTGTGATGCACATACCCCGGCATGCAGGCATAGGCTGGGCCTCTCCCCGAGCAGCTGTGTAGAGCCACCTGATTCTTCTTTAGCCTGGCCAGCACTATACCTTTAACCGGTTCAGGACCGCCCACTGTACATAAACGTCGGCGCTGCCTGGGCTCTGTGCAGCGCCGACGTTTAAAAACGGTGGGTGGTCCCGCAGCGCTCAGGACCCCCAGGGTCCTGCTAGCGCTGCGGTACCGGTTCAGAGCGATAGCTCTGACATGTGGCATCATGGGGACCTGATTGGATCAGGTCCCCATGATGTTAACCTGTTCCTATCTTCTAGATGCCGCGATCCATAGCGATCGCGGCATTTAAAAGATAGGGACAGCCAGTGGTCGGCGATCGGGAACCCCCACATACCTGTCAGCGGCGGGGATCCCGGTGCTGTGACCTCTGACATCATCGAGACCTGATTGGCTCAGGTCTCGATGATGTCAGCGTCACACCAGCCAATCAGAGAGATCACCAGGGAAGTTTGTTTTAGCAACAAACTTTCCCGGGCGATCTGCCTGATAAATGCAGTTTCTCCTCCGATCTCAGTGAGAGAGCAGAGGAGAAACAGTGTGACAAGAGCTGTCAGCCTTGCCACTGTGAAAGTAAAAAAAAAATAAAATAAAAAAGAAAGTAAGAATTAGGGTTAGTGAGTCTGTCAGATCAGTCAGTCCTGTCAGATCAGTCCTGTCAGATCTGTCAGTCAGTCAGTCCTGTCAGATCTGACAGTCAGTCCTGTCAGATCTGTCAGTCCTGTCAGATCTGTCAGTCAGTCAGTCCTGTCAGATCTGTCAGTCAGTCCTGTCAGATCTGTCAGTCAGTCAGTCCTGTCAGATCTGTCAGTCAGTCAGTCCTGTCAGATCTGTCAGTCAGTCAGTCCTGTCAGATCTGTCAGTCAGTCAGATCTGTCAGTCAGTCAGTCCTGTCAGATCTGTCAGTCCTGTCAGATCTGTCAGTCAGTCAGTCCTGTCAGATCTGTCAGTCAGTCAGATCTGTCAGTCAGTCAGTCCTGTCAGATCTGTCAGTAAGTCAGTCCTGTCAGATCAGTCAGTCAGTCCTGTCACATCAGTCAGTCAGTCCTGTCAGATCAGTCCGGTCAGTCCAGTCCGGTCCCGTCCTTTCAGTCCGGTCCGTTCAGTCCAGTCAAAAAATATAAAAATAAAATGGCCCGTCAGACTTATACCGCAGAGGAGGTGTATGCCCTGCTGTGTTCTGACACTGATGACAGCGCAATCTCAGATGGAGATACGGATTTTGAGGGCTTTAGTAGCGGCGACACTGAGAGCCCAGAAATGAGCAGTGATTCTGTTCCATCCTCAAGCCCAAGGACCAGTACAGCAATAGGGGCAAATAGCGCTACTGGAGAAATGTCTCCAAATCAGGGAACACTGCCCAGTACAAGCGCTGTCCCTGCTACTAGTGAATTGGCGCACGCCAGTGTACAAGGGGCGTTGCCACATGATCTAGCATTTCCCAGATGGGAGGCTTCAGATTCGGCTGCTCCATTCAGCCCTGATTTCAACGCCATTCCTGGTATAAATGTGGAGGTGGAAGATTTTGGACCAATTCATTTTTTTAATTTGTTTTTTACAGACAGCTTGCTAGAGCATATTGTCGTGCAAACAAATTTATACGCGTCCCAATTCATAAGCCAGAATCCCCGATCTTACTATGCTAGGGCAAATTTATGGACACCAACTAATGTCCCGGAAATAAAAAATTTTTTAAGACTTACATTTGCCATGGGGCTTGTTAAAAAACCGAGCATTCGATCCTACTGGTCCAACCACCCTGTTCAAGCCACCCCTATGTTTTCAGTCATTCTGCCTAGGACCCGTTATGAAATGCTCATGCGGTTTTGGCATTTTAACGACAATAGTCAATGCCTGCCCAGAAATGCCCCAGAACATGACAGGTTATATAAAATTAGACCCATCATTGAAAATTTGTCAGAAAAATTCTTAAGCCTCTACACCCCAACACAAAATATTTCTATAGACGAGTCCCTTGTAAAATTCAAAGGAAGACTGCACCTCAAGCAATTTATCCCATCTAAAAGGGCAAGGTTTGGAATAAAGCTCTATAAAATGTGCGAAAGTTCAACCGGATACACATCCGCTTTTCGCATATATGAGAGGAAAGATAGCCAACTAAACCCACCAGGATGCCCTACTTATCTGGGGACATCTGGAAAAATTGTTTGGGAGCTGATAAGTCCATTTTTTCAAAACGGCTACAATCTATATGTGGACAATTATTACACCAGCATACCCCTATTTAAAAGTCTGGTTGAACACAACATCGGGGCTTGTGGGACCATCCGTAAAAACCGTCAGGGGTTTCCACAACCATTGGTCAACCAAAAGTTTCAAAAGGGGCAGTCAGGGGCTGTACGCAACAGAGAGCTGCTTGCCCTGAAATATAGGGATAAGAGGGATATTTTTGTCCTCAGCTCGATCCACACAGATGCCACAAGGGCCACTGTAGAACTAGGATCCACCACTCCGAAGCAAAAACCTGTGTCAGTCATTGACTACAACAAACACATGGGGGGTGTGGACCTTGCAGACCAGGTTCTACAGCCATACCAGGTATCAAGAAAGTCCTATACCTGGTATAAAAAGTTGGTTATTTATTTGTTTCAGGTGGCCACATACAATTCTTTTGTGTTGTACAAAAAAGCAGGAAATTCAGATCCTTTTCTTGATTATCAAGAAAAGGTAATTGAAAATCTTGTCTTTCAAAGTGTTAGCCCCGCTCATCCATTAGAATCTGAGGATGTGAAAAGACTCACTGAGCGACATTTTATTGCACTTATTCCAGCAACGGAAACAAGAAGGAACCCCCAGAAAAGATGTCGTGTATGTACTAAGAGAGGAATGAGGCGTGATACCCGCTACTATTGCCCACAATGCCCATCATTGCCAGCCTTATGCGTCACTGACTGCTTTAAAATCTTCCACACAGAACCACGTTTTTAAACTGTAAAAATGTATCCCAATTTGTCATTCAAACATTTGGTTCATTTAGTGAATGACACATTCGAGTAGAGCTCACTTAATTTCCAGGGGGGGTTCTCCAGAATCTAAACCTTCCATTGCGTGCTTGTTTCTGGAAATCATCCATTGAGTTAAAATGGTCACTAAACCCATAGATGAATTCCCAGAGGGGTTTCATTTCCAAAATGGGGTCACTTCAGGGGGGATTCTTTAGCTCTGGTACTCTGAAAAGTGCCAGAACAGCATAATCCCCCCTGAAGTGACCCCATTATAGAAATGACACCTCTGTGGGAATTCATCTATGGGTTTAGTGACCATTTACCTATCTACTTATTTTCCCACCACTAGATTAATTTATACAGAGGAGTAGATTGTAAAATTCGGTCACTTGTTGTGGGTTTCCTCTGTTTAGGCACCTCAGGGGCTCTCCAAATGCAACATGGCGTCCGCTATCAATTCCAGTCAAATTTCCATTCCAAAAGTCAAATGGCGCTCCTTACCTTCCAAGCCATGCCGTGCGCCCAAACAGTGGCTTTGCACCACATATGGGGTATCAGCGTGCTCAGGAGAAATTGCACAACACATTTTGGGGTCCATTTTTTCTGGCTGCCCTTGTGAAAATTAAAAATTTGAGGCTAAAGTAGCAGTTTTGTGTTAAAAATGTGTTTTTTTATTTTCACACTTCAACATTATAAAATTCTGTGAAGCCCCTGGGGGTTCAAGGTGCTCACCACACATCTAGATAAGTTCCTTGAGGGGTCTAGTTTCCAAAATGGGGTCACTTGTTGGGGGTTTCCTCTGTTTAGGCACCTCAGGGACTCTCCAAATGCAACATGGCGTCCGCTATCCATTCCAGTCAAATTTCCATTCCAAAAGTCAAATGGCGCTCCTTACCTTCCAAGCCATGCCGTGCGCCCAAACAGTGGCTTTGCACCACATATGGGGTATCAGCATGCTCAGGAGAAATTGCACAACACATTTTGGGGTCCATTTTTTCTGGCTGCCCTTGTGAAAATTAAAAATTTGAGGCTAAAGTAGCAGTTTTGTGTTAAAAATGTGTTTTTTTATTTTCACACTTCAACATTATAAAATTCTGTGAAGCCCCTAGGGGTTCAAGGTGCTCACCACACATCTAGATAAGTTCCTTGAGGGGTCTAGTTTCCAAAATGGAGTCACTTGTTGGGGGTTTCCTCTGTTTAGACACCTCTGGGGCTCTCCAAATGCAACATGGCGTCCGCTATCCATTCCAGTCAAATTTCCATTCCAAAAGTCAAATGGCGCTCCTTACCTTCCAAGCCATGCCGTGCGCCCAAACAGTGGCTTTGCACCACATATGGGGTATCAGCGTGCTCAGGAGAAATTGCACAACACATTTTGGGGTCCATTTTTTCTGGCTGCCCTTGTGAAAATTAAAAATTTGAGGCTAAAGTAGCAGTTTTGTGTTAAAAATATGTTTTTTTATTTTCACACTTCAACATTATAAAATTCTGTGAAGCCCCTGGGGGTTCAAGGTGCTCACCACAAATCTAGATAAGTTCCTTGAGGGGTCTAGTTTCCAAAATGGGGTCACTTGTTGGGGGTTTCCTCTGTTTAGACACCTCTGGGGCTCTCCAAATGCAACATGGCGTCCGCTATCCATTCCAGTCAAATTTCCATTCCAAAAGTCAAATGGCGCTCCTTACCTTCCAAGCCATGCCGTGCACCCAAACAGTGGCTTTGCACCACATATGGGGTATCAGCGTGCTCAGGAGAAATTACACAACACATTTTGGGGTCCATTTTTTCTGGCTGCCCTTGTGAAAATTAAAAATTTGAGGTTAAAGTAGCAGTTTTGTGAAAAAAAGTTAAATGTTCATTGTTTTCTTCCACATTCCAAAAATTCCTGTGAAGCACCTGAAGGGTTAATAAACTTCTTGAATGTGGTTTTGAGCACCTTGAGGGGTGCAGTTTTTAGAATGGTATCACTTTTGGGTATTTTCTGTCATAAAGGCTCCTCAAAGTCACTTCAAATAAGATGTGGTCCCTAAAAAAAATGTTTTTGTAAATTTTGTTGTAAAAATGAGAAATCGCTGGTCAACTTTTAACCCTTATAGCTTCCTAACAAAAAAAAATTTTGGTTCCAAAATTGTGCTGATGTGAAGTAGACATGTGGGCAATGTTATTTATTAACTATTTTGTGTGATATATCTCTCTGATTAAAGGGCATGAAAATTCAAAGTTTGAAAATTGCAAAATTTTCAAAATTTTCGCCAAATTTCCGATTTTTTCACAATCAAACGCAAGTGATATCAAAGAAATTTTACCACTATCATGAAGTACAATATGTCACAAAAAAACAATCTCAGAATCAGGGGGATCCGTTGAAGCGTTCCAGAGTAATTACCTCATAAAGTGACAGTGGTCAGAATCGAAAAAATTGGCCCGGTCACGAAGGCAAAAACAGGCTCTGGCGCGAAGTGGTTAAACTTGCTTGTGTGCTGGCCTGGCCATGTCACAGATAGCAGACACAGCCCTGTGTGCAGCCGTGTCTGCTAAAGTGACGTAATGCAGTGCGCTCGGCCTGCACTGCTGCTTACCATCGGAGAGGAGCTGGACGGAAGACATGCCTTGGGATGGTGAGTGATTGCTTCCCAATGTACCCCCTGAGTGTCTGTGTGCATGTATGATTGTGTTTATCTATGTATGTGTGATTTGTCTGTTTATATATATTTTTCTGTATGTCTTCAAATATGTTTATGTCTGTATGTGTCTTTGTATATGTCTTTATATGTTTGTGTGTGCACATTTCTTCAACCCTTATATGTGCAAGTCTGCATGTGTATATATGACTGCGTGTGAGAATGCATGTGCATGGTTGTGTGTGCATACCTGCTGGTGTCTGACTGCATGTGTGCTTGACTGCGTGTGTGTGACTGCGTGTGCGGTTGCATGTGTATGATTGTGTGTGCGTGCCTGCTGGTGTCTGACTGCATGTGTGTGTGACTGCATGCATGACTGCGTATGTGTGACTGCATGTGTGTACTATTTCTAGAAAGCTACATGTGGCCTCATACTGGATCTAGGGAGCTACATACAGCCTTATACTGGATATAGGCAGCTACGTGCAGCCTCATACTGGATCTAGGAAGTTACATGCAGCCTCATACTGGATATAGGGAGCTATGTGCGGCCTCATACTTGTACCTAGGGAGCTACGTGCAGTCTCATACTTATACCTAGGGAGGTAAATGCGGCCTCATACTGTACCTGGGGAGCTACGTGCGGCCTCATTCTGTACTTAGGGAACTACATGCGGCCTCATACTGTATCTAGGGAGCTATGTTTGGTCTCATACTGTATCTAGGGAGCTACGTGCGGCCTCATACTGTATTTAGGGAGCTATGTGCGGCATCCTACTGGATATAGGGAGTTACGTGCGGCCACATACTGTATATAATGGCTATGTGCGGCCTCATATTGTATCTAAGGATCTCTATGGGGGCGCATACTGTATCTAGGAGGCTATATGGAGGCTCATACTGTATATAGGAAGCTCTTTGGGGCTTATACTGTATATAGGAAGCTATATGGGGACTCATACTGAATATAGGGGGATTATGTGCAGGCTCATACTGTATGTAGAGGGCTATGTGAGGATCATATTGTATGTAGGGGGCTATGTGGGAGCTCATATTGCATGTAGGGGTTTTTTTGGGGGTCTCATACTGTATATAGAGGATGTCATCATATTTAATTGTGCTCAATATTAAGTCATATAATTAATGTAAACAAATAATTAGAATTAAAGTATTAATATTGAGCAGAATTAATTTCAGCATGTTGGTGCGGCCTCCACAACAGTCACGGTCTCTCGTGTTGCCCCTTGTCTAAATTGATCTTCCACTCCTGCTCTATTACGTATAGCGCTATGTTATGTAAGGTACAGTACACAAGGGAAAAATTTGCCATGAGCGCCGCTGTCTCTGTCTACAGATGTGCACCAAAGCACCTGTGTGTTGCTCACATGACCTATCACATGATTTATCAAAGGGGATCATGTGACATCTCACGTGATGCATCAGGTTCCAGGAGGAGGAAGGGGCCCATGTCTTCTAAACTGCCCGGGGCCCTGGCTACTCTTAATCCACCCATGGATGTGATGCTCGGGCGAGTGATATGACAGTCTGACTGAATCACTGATGCCGGTGCAGAGGGGTGGGCAGGAATATGAGTGGGGGAAGGGGTGAATATTTATTTTGCATTTACATACGCTTGACTACTAACTGAATCACTGACACCGGCTAAGAGGACTGGGCAGGATTATGGGCGGGGAAAGGGGTGAATATTAATTTTGCATTTACATATGCTTGACTAGCCGGTGCGCGATTATACATTTTCCGGGGCTTACAGCAACACAACGAGCCAACACGGCCATACAAAGAAATTGGAGTAAATTGTCCATAAAAAATATATCTCAATTCTGATTAGACTAACAACAATACATAGGCAAAACCATATATACTACATAATTAAACATGATCAATAGCTTGGATCAGATGTTAAAGAGTATGACACCCACAAATCGTTTTAAACTGGGATGGGAAGAGCTTGTATCAAAATATATTATACTTAAAGTGCTAGTGCCCAAAGTATCCACTCACAGTGACTGCTGCGTCTGCAACCCGTTAAGTACATTTAACCAGACACTATCAGTAAGTATAAATCTCATAGACTACAACAGTCATAGGGGCAACATTTTTTATGGACAATTTACTCCAATTTCTTTGTATGGCTTCTCATGTTTGGGAGTGTTCATAGTTTACATTATTATTGACTCTGATACTGATAGGCATTGGGCCTTATTCACATGGAGGTATTACTATGTAATCTATTGTATGGATATTGTTTCAAACAACGAGGCAATGTACAGCAATTAAAGTTACATATCCTGAAAGGACTGCCCAAGCCCTATTTCAGGATAGTATTAGTATGGTGAGCAAAAATTACCTGATTAATTCCCTTTAATTGGAAAGAATGTGTTTTCCTATTTTCTGCTTTTTAAATCTGGAGAGCATCTTACAGTAAGGTTCATCCGAAAGTCAGAAAAAAAGGCTACAATGCAGCTAACGATACAACTGACACCATTTTTGTATTGGTGCGCACTTTCCCAAGTTTCAGACTATTGATTGTCTTGTTTTGTTTGTTTCTGCTTAATTGAGTTCCCGTTGTAGTCTGCTGTATAAAAGTGTCTTTAGACTAACGTGTTTTAGCTTCTCTCACTTTTAAGATCTGTCACCCTCTCATCCTCCTGAACCGTACTATCCTCATTTTTTTTCTTTTCGCTTCACTAGTATCAGGTGACCCAGTCACATTTTCAGTGGCCTGCAGCCTTTCAACCTTCCTGCCTGTAAAAATATCAAACTTCCAGCTACTCAAGAGGTAACACTTCCCAGAGCCAGAAATGCTGTTGTTTATATTTTCCTGTGGATATCTACTACTGACTAATATTGTGTTAACATAGAGTTCCTGAGAGAACAAAAACATTTCCTCAGATCTCCAAAAAAGAGCAGAAACCGGTAATCCCTTAATTGCAGTAAGTGTTTCACGTGCCTTATGACTCCCCAATATCCCATTTAGTAAATCCTTTCAAGAGTTAGCAACTTTTGAATGTTATTACCAAACTGAGTTTTGTTACTTGTCAAGTATGTACATCTGGGAACCTCAAGTATTGGAATATCACACGTGATACAATGAAGAACTTATAGTAAATCTTAATTTACAACTTATAGAGTCCATGAACATCACATCCCTGAAATACAACATTTTTAATCAGAATACAAAAAATACTAAAATGTACATAACAAGCAGAAGCTATCGTTTTTGCTATTTTCATGATCACTATTTGGTTCAGCTTTTATTTTTCATTTACAAACTGAGAAAAGATTTCAAATAAGAGGAAAATATTAAACTAAAAAAACTTCTTTTTGGTTCAAATCAGATTTATTACGAAACCTATTAGGTGCTTCCCCACCTGGAAGACTGCCAACTAGATTTGAGAGAAACTATTCCAAGCATCTCTGACTCTTTAGTAGCTGGCATGGTATGGCACATTAGTTTACCCATTGGCTCTAAAAGGAACTGGGTGATGTTACCTTTCTCCAGTAATGGCTTTGCAGGTGAAATAAATACTTTTTGATGATTTGTAGCTGTAGCTGGTACCCAAAAGTTCCCAAAGGGCACCATGATAATTTTATCATCAGGCAACTTTTGTAGCAAACAAGGAATGCCTAACATGATCAAATCCTTTACGGTGGCACAAACTGTAATACCTTCCTGTAAAGACTATTATTTTATGCAATATAGTAATACTGTATGTATGAAAAAGATAAAGGAAAATATAAAGATTACTGTTAAAACAATTATAAAAAACCCACCACAATGAAACAATAAAACAATAATATAATAAAAACTATCAAACTTATTGTGGCAAGGTGTGCTAGCATGTATGTATCATCTGCAATTGAGGGATCACAAGGCACATTTACTATGGTTCATTAATGATGTGTCTCTAGTGTGATATATACATATATATATATATATATATATATATATATATATATATATATATATATATATATATATAATGTACACTGCTCAAAAAATAAAGGGAACACTTAAGCAACACAATGTAACTCCAAGATCAATCAAACTTTTGTGAAATCAACCTGTCCAGTTATGAAGCAACACTGATTGTGAATCAATTTCTCCTGCTGTTGTGCAAATGGAACAGACAACTGGTAGAAATGAGAGGCCATTAGCAAAACAACCCATATAAAAGAGTGGTTCTGATCATGTCTCTGTTCTCACCAAGCAGGGCGATTGACATTTGCCAGAGAACACAAACATTGGCAGATTTGACATTGACGCTCTGTGCTCTTCATGAATGAGAGCAGGTTCACACTGAGCACATGTGACAAAGTCTGGAGACGTTGTGGAGAACGTTTCGCTGCCTGAAACATCCTCCAGCATGACAAGTTTGGCAGTGGGTCAGTAATGGTGTAGGGAGGCATTTCTTTGGAAAGCCGCACAGCCCTCCATGTGCTAGCCAGAGGTACCCTGACTGCCATTAGGTACCAGGATGAGATCCTCAGAACCATTGTGAAATCATATGCAGGTGCAGTGGGCCCTGGGTTCTTTCTGATGCATGACGATGCTAGGCCTCATGTGGCTGAAGTGTGTCAGCAGTTCCTGCATGATGAAGGCATTGGTGCTCTGGACTGGCCTGCCTGTTTTCCAGACCTGAATCCAATTGAGAACATCTGGGACATGTCTCGTTCAATCCATCAATACCTCTTTGCACCACAGACTGTCCAGGAGTTGACTGATACTTTAATCCAGTAGGTGAACAGTCGTTGTAGGGAGGTCATACAGGCACATGGAGGCCTCACACACTACTGAGCATCATTTCCTTGTCTTGAGGCATTTCCACTGAAGTTGGATCAGCCTGTAATTTGATTTTTCACTTCGATTTTGAGTATCATTCCAAATCCAGACCTCCATGGGATATTAATTTTGATTTATATTGATCATGAATAAAGATTTACACCTGTAATATTTGAAACATTTCATTCAGTGGTATCTAGAATGAGGTATTTTAGTGTTACCTTTATTTTTTTGAGCAGTGTATATATATATATATATATATATATATATATACAGTACAGACCAAAAGTATGGACACACCTTCTCATTTAAAGATTTTTCTGTATTTTCATGACTATGAAAATTGTACATTCACACTGAAGGCATCAAAACTATGAATTAACACATGTGGAATTATATACTTAACTAAAAAGTGTGAAACAACTGAAAATATGTCTTATATTCTAGGTTCTTCAAAGTAGCCACTTTTTGCTTTGATGACTGCTTTGCACACTCTTGGCATTCTCTTGATGAGCTTCAAGAGGTAGTCACCAGAAATGGTCTTCCAACAATCTTGAAGGAGTTCCCAGAGATGCTTAACACTTGTTGGCCCTTTTGCCTTCACTCTGGGGGTTTGGGCACCTTCCGATACCAGACAGGGAATTCTAGAAAGGGCATCAGCGTTCCTGTGTAACTTCCCTGGTCTATTCTCTACGTGAAAGTTGAAGTCCTGAAGAGCTAGGAACCATCTAGTTACCCTGGCATTTTTACCCCTCTGTTCCCTCAACCATCTCAACAGGGCATGGTCTGACACCAACTTAAACTTCCGGCCTAGCAGGCAGTATCTTAATGTATCTACGGCCCACTTTATGGCTAAACACTCTTTTTCTACTATTGCATAGTTTTTTTTCACCCATAGGTGTCCCCCCAGAATATGTGAGTGTGCCATATCAAGTACCCTCCGTCAGTATGGCCCCGGCACTAACAGCTGTTCCACTGTCTCAACGCCCCATAATTTAGCTACCTGATATAGCAACTCCCCTGAACTGCAAAGTGGGGGAACCTGGTATTGCCCCCCGGCTCTTGGGCAACCCCATTACATACAGTAACCTGGTCAAACGCCCCCTTTAAGGTCAGGTCCCGAACTTGAGCAGTCCCAAAGTTTTCTCCAGACACATCTAACTCAGGGAGGTCGGCCTCCTTGGTCACCGTCTCGCCCTCATCGCCAACAAGGACGCACATTGGGAAGTCATCCACTTGAGACTTCGTCGGGGGTTCTTCTCCGGGGACCTGGCTTTTCCTCATGCTACTTAGTCCGGTTCTCTTCCCCCACAAGTCCCAAAATAAAGAAAAATCCCCGCCCAGTATGACAGGATGTATCAGGTCATTAAACACCCCAACCTCGTGGGACTGGGCACCACAGTCTGTTCCCCCTGTCACTGTGGCCACAGGGTAGTCCTTGAAGTCACCATGGATGCACCGAACGCCCACAGTTTTGGAAGGGATCAACTGGTGGGGAAGGGTAGCTCTGAATAAGGTCACCAGACTCCCAGAGTCCAATAGTCCAAGTACCTTTGCTCCATTAATGGATACGGCCAATGCCTGCGGCCCCTGGCCGGGTCGACTGTCCGCACTGCAGGCCGGATAAGCATAATAGGAACCCCGTCTTCCAAGGCTGCAGTCCATGGGCTTAGGGGACATATAACACTGGGCGGCTACGTGTCAAGGGTTGTGACACTGCCAACAGACCATATTTTTAACAACAGTCCTTGTGGCACCTTCAGTGGGAGTGAGACACCCCCCAGTGGTGGCTCTAGACCCCTTCTGTGGTGAACACGCCCCCTTTTGGGTATCCCAGTACGGAGAAGTGACTATATCCGGTTTCCCAAGGGATTTCTCAACCACCTGATACCTCTACCAGGCCGATGAAGTCATCTGCATTCTGGGGATCGCCCTGGGCAACCCAAGTCTGTACCGACTTGGGAAGGGAGTGCCCAAATCTATCAATCACCACCCGCTCAACCATCTTGGCCAGAGTGGAGGACTCTGGCTGCAACCACTTCTGAATGAGATGCAGTAGGTCAAACATCTGCGAGTGAGGGGGTTTGTCGCTGGCATATGCCCAGTAGTGGACTCGTTGGGCTCTCTCTGCCATATTCACTCCCACTGCCTTTTGGGGTTCACCCGAAAAATCTGGCGCCAGAACCTCTGCCCACTGTTCTGGTGGAAGTCTCTCTCGATCAGCCACCCTCTCAAAGACTGTCAGAAAGGCTTCTACATCATCCCCGGGGGTCATCTTCTGCATGGCCCGTCTTACCGCCTTCCTGATGTGGGAGTCATCATTCGGCCCTGGGGGTGGGGCGGTTGCTCTGCCCTGGATGGCGTCCGCCAGAAACTTTATCTGCTGTTGCTGCTCCTGCTGGTGCTGCTTCTGTGACTTTTGCTGCAACTGGATCTGTTGCAGCAACAGTTTTGTTGTCTCCTGGTGCTGCTCGTGCATCTGTTGTTGGCTCTGCACTAAGTGCTTAATGAGCTCCACCATGCTGCCAAACTTCTATGGCTGGCTGGCGGCCTTCATCCAGGACATCCACCGGTCTCTGTGGCAGGTACATGTGCTCCTGGAATCTTGCCAGCACTCTCACACCAACTGTGGTAGGACGACTCGCTCGGCCACTTCCGCAAGTAGACTCAGGAACCCGGGTTTTCTTTGCAGGCTTTATTAACAGCATAAAGCTCTGCACTCCAGCAAAATAAGTACAGCCTTACTTGGCTAAACAACAAAACAAAAGATAAACTATAACACAGTCCATATATGTGTGTGGGTTCCACACACAAGTTATGTCCAGCCTTCAGCTCCCTCTTGAGCTATGGCTGTCCAGTCTGGAGACCTTGCCTCTCCAAACAAAACTCAGAAAAAAAACAGGACTGAACATTTAAATGTTGCTCAGCCACACCCGGAGGTGGAGGTATGGGGAATGACGTCCCTCCTATCTCTATGTCATTCCCCTAAAACCACACCCTTTAAGTGAGTTAACCCACCAGTATAAAACATTCTGGCAGAAAGTCCATTGGTTTCATTTCACACAGGCTAGCAACCTGTGCGACACATACCTCCCCTTATAGATCATACCAGTGACTCTGTCACAATATATATATACGCAGCTCAAAAAAATAAAGGGAACTCTCAAATAACACATCCTAGATCTGAATGAATGAAATATTCTCATTGAATACTTTGTTCTGTACAAAGTTGAATGTGCTGACAACAAAATCACAAAAAATCATCAATGGAAATCAAATTGATTAACCAATGGAGGCCGGGATTTGAAGTCACCCCAAAAATTAAAGTGGAAAAACACACTACAGGCTGATCCAACTTTGATCTAATGTCCTTAAAACAAGTCAAAATGAGGCTCAGTATTGTGTGCGGCCTCCACATGCCTGTATGACCTCCCTACAATGCCTTGGCATGATACTGATGAGGTTGCGGATGGTCTCCTGTGGGATCTCCTCCCAGACCTGGACTAAAGCATCTGCCAACTCCTGGACAGTCTGTGGTGCAGCGTGACGTTGGTGGATGGAGCGAGACATGATGTCCCAGATGTGCTCAATCGGATTCAGGTCTGGGGAACGGGCGGGCCAGTCCATAGCTTCAATGCCTTCATCTTGCAGGAACTGCTGACACACTCCAGCCACATGAGATCTGGCATTGTCCTGCATTAGGAGGAACCCAGGGCCAACCGCACCAGCATATGGTCTCACAAGGGGTCTGAGGATCTTCTCTCGGTACCTAATGGCAGTCAGGCTACCTCTAAAGAAATGCCACCCCACACCATTACTGACCCACTGCCAAACCGGTCATGCTGAAGTATGTTGCAGGCAGAAGATCGCTCTCCACGGCGTCTCCAGACTCTGTCACGTCTGTCACATGTGCTCCGTGTGAACCTGCTTTCATCTGTGAAGAGCACAGGGCGCCAGTGGCGACTTTGCCAATCCTGGTGTTCTGTGGCAAATGCCAAGCGTCCTGCACGGTGTTGGACTGTGAGCACAACCCCCATCTGTGGATGTCGGGCCCTCATACCACCCTCATGGAGTCGGTTTCTAACCGTTTGTGCAGACATATGCACATTTGTGGCCTGCTGGAGGTTATTTTTCAGGGCTCTAGCAGTGCTCCTACTGTTCCTCCTTGCACAAAAGCAGAGGTAGCTGTCCTGCTGCTGGGTTGTTGCCCTCCTATGGCCACCTTCATGTCTCTTGGTGTACTGGCCTGTCTCCTGGTAGCGCCTCCAGCCTCTGGACACTATACTGACAGACACAGCAAACCTTCTTGCCACAGCCCGCATTGATGTGCCATCCTGGATGAGCTGCACTACCTGAGCAACTTCTGTGGGTTGTAGAGTCCGTCTCATGCTACCACGAGTGTAAAAGCACAACCAACATTCAAAAGTGACCAAAACATCAGCCAGAAAGCATTGGTACTGAGTTGTGGTCTGTGGTCCCCACCTGCAGAACCACTCCTTTATTGATTGTGTCTTGATAATTGCCAATAATTTCCATCTATTGTCTATTCCATTTGCACAACATCTTGTGAAATTGATTGTCAATCAGTGTTGCTTCCTAAGTGGACAGTTTGATTTCACAGAAGTTTGATTTACTTGGAGTTATATTCTGTTGTTTAAGTGTTCCCTTTATTTTTTTGAGCAGTGTATATGAAATGGGCAGGTTTTTAACACATCCCACCATACTAACAAATTAGAGGGGCTGTCCACTATTTTAAGACTTATACTTAAAGGGAATGTTTCACCGCCCCCGGGGAGATATCAGACCTCTTCTATGGGCATGCAGGTGATAGAAAAGTAAATCTATACTTACCTGTATGGCCCATAGCAGAGGTCTGATTGCAGAGAAATCTGGTTTTTATAAAGTCTGTTTTCCAGAGGGTTGGCATCCAGGGAATGCCAAGCAAACTCCTCCTATCTGCTTACTATTCCCCTAAATCGCCGCCTCTGTGCTAAATGACCATATTCCCCCCTCCCCTGCACGTCACAGGGCCTTCCCTGCTCTGCCTCCTTTCCCGCGGTGCGCAAAGTGCCGCTCCCATGGAGCGCACTTTGTTACCCTCCGGCCCTGTTTGGCTGTGTACTGCCAGCGGAGGGGAAGTCTCAGTGATTCACCGTCGCTTGCGCAATACAAGGCTGCAGTGCAATACTTTGCCAAACGGGTCCCAGGGGGTGACACATTCCCTTTAATGGGCCAAGGGTGGTTTAAGAGAAAAAAAAAACATACCCACCTCCAAGACCAGAGCTTCTCCTCTGCACTCACTGCTTCATCCTCTACCGGTCTGCTCCCATCAACACACAGAAGATAGAAACTGATTGGATAGGCTGAAAAGGCTGAAGTTGCCCATCTGCTAAGTTACACTCCACTGCAGATGTTCATTCTAGTAGACTGGTACTATTGCAATGGCGAGCATTAAGGAGCAAATTTGGTACAGTAGGTATAGTTTTTTTTTCTTTTTTAACCACCCTGACCCATTAAGTATAAATTGAATGGTATGGAATAAAGTAATCCAGAATGTCTGTTGGTGAAAATATGTGAAGTACAAAAGCCATGAAATCATTTCATGAAATCACACAGGCAGTGGGAGTAAACACATGACATTTTATGGATTTTGTACTGCTACACATGTGAAATAAAGAGGATCCACACCTCTTCAACAACAGACATGCTGGATTACATTATTCCATGCTTGAGGGGTGATCAGAAATCACGGTGCACCCGAAGGAACGTGTAAATGCAGGCATGGTGAGCTGAGTACATTCTACTACATTTCATAAGTAGAAAATTTGGGACAAGTTCTTTAAGATCTTAAGTAGTTTAACAAAGAGTCTCGGCAGTTTGATTAATATGCATGTCACTTGAGACTAGTGTTGAGCCACCCCCGTAGTGTTCGAGTTCGGTTCGGTTCGTCGAACACCCGTGTGTTCGCCGAACTGTTCGTCGAACTGTTCGTCGAACACCTTCGAACACCGTTAAAAACAATGGCAGGCAAACAAAAACACATAGAAACACATAGAAAACACCTTCAAAGGTGTCCAAAAGCTGACAAACTGCTCAGAAGACATAACTAACACATGGAAAAGTGACAAGTACATATAGTCATGCGAAAATAAAAGAGGTGGAGGAGTAAAAGGAGTGGGAGAAACAGATATAGGCATGTCATGCCCTTCTAAAATCCAAAAAGTGAGAAGCCGACACGGCCAGTCCACTCCTGCCCGTGCCACCTCCGTGTCGCCGGGTTTGTGCCAGAGCCGCGGTGAACCCTGACGGCCAGCCCCCCTCTCCCAATACTGGTGCCTGTCCGCTGGTGGGTCGAGCGAGCCCCCCTGTGGTGGAGGCAGCTCTAAGCTTTTTAATTTAAATTGTCTCTCTAATTTGAATGAATACACTTTAAATCCATTTACAAGGATCTATTGGAGGGCAAGTCTCATGCCAGCAGCCGCGGTAATTCCAGCTCCAGTAGCGTCCACTAAAGCTGCTGCAGTTAAAAAGCTTTTATAAGGATCGAGCTCGGCTGTCCACCGCAAGGCATCCTACTGCCAGTCCCAGCCCCTATGCCTTGTGGTGCCTCCTGATGCTCTTCACTAAGTATCCCATGGTCCCGAAGCATTTCCTTTGAAAAAATTAAGTGTCTAAACTACAGGTGGTGCAGCTTGCTTAACAGCCGGGATAATCCGCTGACTAGCAGACACTGCTACTAGGCACAAAGTATTTCCTGGGCTAGATGCAGTTAAAAATTTGTAATTAGATACTCTCGTTGGATGCTGAGAAAGCATTCCATAGAGTCTCCTGGCACGCCATATATGATTCTCTTAAAAAGCTTGGGGTAGGGGTCTAGGGGACCCTTTTATAGCCAAAATCACGGCCCTGTATCGCAATACGTCACCTAGGCTGAAGATAAATGGAACTGTAGCACCCTGAGGGCTCGGTTGCTACAGACGTATTGCACCTCACCCAGAGGTGTGATATCTCACTCTCAGGTAAGGATGGAGTGTGGATCAGGACCCGACACCTGCATGCATTACACCACATTGCCGTGGGGCAGGGCGACCAATATGCCCCTGAGATGGGCACGACAGTCCCTGTCCCTGGCTGGAGTGGGGGGAGGGAACACTGAGGAAGGGGAACCCTGTAGTGCAGGAGCAGGGAGGAAGCAGTTCCTGGGTGCATTGAGAAGGGAGTATAAAAGGTGGGCACCATCTTAGTTCAGTGCAGAGAAGTCTGAGCAGAAGTGGCAGGGAGCAGGGGCTCTGCATGAGCTCTGCTCCGGAGGCGGGCCTAGTAACAGAGGCCCAGGCCTGGAAGAGGGAGAAGGAAGGAAGAGGAGCGGAGAAGGCTCCAGGAACGAGGAATGAAGGGATCCCAGGGGTGCGGACGGGCGAGTCGCCACCGCACGCCCGAATCCACCTGCGTGGAGGGGTCAGGCCAAAGGGGGAGACCGGTCCCCGAACTAGTGGAGGCAGGAAACGACCCTCAGCTAGAAACCGGAGGCTCTGACATTTTATGTGGCGCAGCCCCTCGCTACACCCGCTAGGAAGGCACCACATAGGGTCAGGGAAACTGGCGCCAAGTTTACCAAGAGGAGGCCCGAGGCAGCCGGACAGAAGTGTTGGTAAGAAAGGCCAGACAAAGGACACACAAAGGGGGTCCTGTGAAGTGCTCCAAAGTTATCTGGGAGTTGTCTGAGCCCCTCACCTGGTGAGCACAGTACGACGTGGGCAGCCGTTACCTGCAGACGTGGTCTGGATAATAAGAACTGTGAGTAAAGGCCCTGGACTGCATCACTGACTCCGTGTCGTTACTGCTGCTGCCCTGCACCATCACCCCCATCCTCCGCATACACTGCCCTGAGGCTATACTCCTCCCGTGGGGAGTTATGCTACGCTCTGCTGCACCCACAACACCAGCCTCAGCGGTCTGCCCTGTAGCGGCGGTTCACTCTGACCGCAATCCACGGGTGGCGTAGTCGGACATTTAAACATCAAAACCACATAAATAGTTCCGCCACTGGTTTGACCGCCCTGAGCCACGGAACCGGGTCGCCGCCACGAAGACTACAACCACCAGCATCTACCAAAAAGGGTCCGGCTCCGGGTGTCCCAAGGCCCAGGGGGTGCGTCAGAACATTTTCATCACCTTTCACAATCACCAATGGGACAAGGCAGGGATGTCCTCTGTCCCCTCTCTTATACATCCTAGTGACGGAGCACCTGCTCTCATCAATTCGCCATAACCCCAATATTAGGTGGATTGAGGTGGGAGGCACCGAGTACAAGTGCTCTCTATTTGCTGATGATGTCCTAGTATATATCACTCAATCACATATATCCATCCCTGCTGTTATGGCTGAAATAGATCACTTTGTTACATGGTAAAATTTTAAAATCAATGCAGCGAAGTCTGAGGCCCTCGATGTCTCCCTCCCCAAATCCATATAGGATTCCATCCAGTCCAACTTTCCCTTTGCCTGGCCCTCACAGGGTATCAAATACTTAGGAATTCCTATTCATAGAGACCTCTCCCATCTATGTTATCTTAATTTTGGGCCCTTTATTGAACAATTCCATACAGACCACGGTTGGCAAGTTAGAACTGTAAGATTCACTACGTGAACCACTGGTGTTTTGTGGAAAAGCACATGTACACTGCGTTCCAAATTATTATGCAAAAAGTGTTTAGGAGTGATAAGGGAAGAATTTGTTTGTTTGTCAGTTAAACTCATTGATGGTGATGTGTGTCAGGGCTCTTTATATCACTGTAAGCAATTGCAGACACCTGTGCTAATTAGTTTGGCAGGTGTGTCCAATGAAAGGCAAGACTACTTAAGAAGGCTCTCTCACATTATTAAGCAGCCTACATTTTCTGCCAAAATGGGAAAGAAAAAGGAGGTGTCGGCTGCTGAGAAGCAACAAATTGTGGAGTGTTTAGGTCAAGGCATGACTACAATCAACATTGTGCGATGATCAGGATGAAGTGTCTTGGCAATCAAGAAGTATGTAGCTGATTCACAGTACACACGTGTGCGTGCTGATAAGGGCAAATTGAGGACTCTTTCCTACAGGCAATTACGTCAGGTTGAAAGAGCAGCGGCCAAAAAGCCTTGTCATAGCAGCAGACAAGTTTTTGAAGCTGCTTGTGCCTCCAACGTCCCCCCAACAACAAGATGCAGGGTCCTTCAGAGGTTTGCAGCTGTGCATACGCCATCCTGTCGACCTCCTCTATCCACTTCACACAAGCAGAAACGGCTCCAGTGGGCCAAACATTACATGAAGACTGATTTCAAAACAGTTTTGTTCACGGATGAGTGCCGTGCAGCGCTCGATGGTCCAGATGGATGGAGTGGAGGATGGCTGGTTGATGGACACCCCACGCAAACACGGCTACAGCGCCAACAAGGAGGAGGTGGAGTAATGTTTTGGGCTGGAATCATGGGGAGAGAGATTGTCGGCCCCTATAGGATCCCTGAAGGTGCTAAAGATGAACTCCATAATGTATGTGGATTTTCTCAAACAGCACTTCCTGCCATGGTTCAAGAAGAAGAACCGTGTATTTCACAGCAAGATCATTTTTCTGCATGATAATGCACCATCTCATGCTGCACATAAAACATCTGCATCTCTGGCTGATATGGGCATAAAAGGGGACAAACTTATGGTGTGACCCCCATGCTCCCCTGACCTCTACCCCATTCAGAACCTTTGAAGCATCATTAAAAGGAGTGTCTATGATGGCGGGAGGCAGTTCACATCTAAGCAACAGCTCTGGGAGGGTATTCTGTCCTCATGCAAAACAATTGAAGCAGAAACCATCCAAAACCTGACAAATTCAATGGACGAGAGAGTTCAGAAGCTCCTTTCGAACAAGGGGTCCTATGTGAAAATGTAACATCACCTAGAATAAAGTTTTGAGTTGAAAACTGTTTGATTTCAGTTTCTAACAACCTGCTAATGCTTATAATTTCAAAAATGACCATTTTTTTGGTCTTTATTAAAATGAAAAGGTTGATCGAAAAGTTTGGGGGATCTAAGAGTGTGGCAACCCAGTAGTCATGATTACTTCGAATTCTGACAATATGAGGGTCATGCTGCAGGTAGTGCAGCAAGAAGGCACTTATGTGTCTTGCGCATCTCGGAGCCCCAAAATTATTTTCCGGGCTAGATGCAGCTAAAAATTATTTTTAATTTTAAATCTGGTGAAGCTTTAGTATAGATGGCCTAATAGGATCAGTGCTGCACACTGCTACAAAGCCCAAATTATTTTCCAGTCAAGATACAGATAAACATGATTAGTAATTTGAAAGCTTAAAACGGTTGGTAGGGTGATTTTAACCAATCATCAAGCTTTTACTCTCCCCAGGATGACACAGGGGTAGAAAAGTCGTTTCGGATCCATGATTTGTTCATCTTTATGAACGTGAGTCTGACTACATTATCAGTGGAGAGCCGCGTGCGCTTATCTGTCAGCACACCACCAGCAGCGCTGAACACACGTTCAGACAGAACGCTGGCTGCGGGGCATGACAAGATCTCCAAGGCGTAAGTGGCTAGCTCCGGCCATTTATCCAGATTGGAAGCCCAAAAAGAGCAAGGGTCCAGTGACACAGTCGTGGCTTCAATGTTTACTTGGAGATACTCCTGTACCATCGTCTCTAGGCGTTGACTATGTGTCAGACTTCTTGTCTCCTGTGGCCTTGCAAAGGATGGGCTAAAAAAGTGGTGAAATGATTCCGCAAAATTGATGTTACCAGCAGATACTGTGGTTCTGTTACGGTTTGAGTGCTGAACACTTGACGGTCCCACGGTTGGCAAGTTGGAACTGTGAGATTCACTACGTGCACCACTGGTATTTTGTGGAAAAGCACATGTAAGATTCTGCAACAGTCTCTGCTGATACTCCTGCATGCGTGCATCCCTTTCTATGGCAGGAATAATTTCTGCAAATTTACTTTTGTACCGGGGATCTAACAGTGTGGCAACCCAGTAGTCAGGATTATTTCTAATTCTCACAATTCGAGGGTCATGTTGCAGGTAGTGCAGCAAGAAGGCACTCATGTGTGTTGCGCATCCAGAAGCACCAAGTCCCTGTTGTGTTGGTGGCGAGGTAACAATCATGCTTCCTTCCTCTGTCCTCTCCCCCCAACCTCGCACAACAGAAATGTGATCAAGGTCTCCCTCATCTGATGAGTCTTCCATCAGTTCGTCCTCCACTTCTTCCTGGGCTCCTGCACCTTCCTCACTAGTTTGACTGCTACCATGCGCCCTGGTAAAACCATCTCCCCCACCCTCACATGCCTGCCGCCTTGGTGCTGCCGACCGTCTGGACCTTGCAGATGTTAGCCCTTCCGCATACAACTCCTCCTCCTCTACTTCCTCCACCTCCTCTTGTGCCACCACCTGACTCCGAATTCTGTTTAACATGTGCTCCAGCATGTAAATCACCGGAATAGTCATGCTGATAATGGCATCGTCAGCACTAAACATCTTCGTCGCCATTTCAAAACTGTGCAGAAGGGTGCATAGGTCCCTGATCTGAGACCACTCCTCCAGCGTGATTTGCCCCACCTCTGAATCTCGTTGGCCCAGGCTATACGTCAGAACGTATTGCACCAGGGCTTGTCGGTGCTGCCACAGTCGCTGCAACATGTGCAGAGTTGAATTCCACCGGGTAGGCACATCGCATTTTAGCCGGTGAAGTGGCAGGCCCAACGACTTCTGTAGAGATGTAAGTCGCTGAGCTGCGGGATGCGAACGGCGGAAGTGAGCACACAGAGACCGTGCCCTCTGCAGAAGGCCATCTAGTCTGGGATTGTGGGCTAAAAATTGCTGGACAACCAGGTTCAACACGTGAGCCATACAAGGCACGTGTGTGACATTGCCCCGGCGAAGGGCCGCACCCAGGTTTGCAGCATTGTCGCACACGGCCTTCCCTGGTTTCAGGTCCAGTGGAGACAACCATTCATGAAATTGGTTCTCCAGAGCTGACCACAACTCCTCAGCTGTGTGACTCACTTTTCCCAGACATTTCAATGTAAAAACCGCCTGATGACGTTGAGCCCTACTGCCAGCATAGTAAGGAGTTGTGCAGGATCCCTTCTGCGCAGTTAGAAAGCTTGTGGCATGACCAGACAGGCTTTGGGTGCAGGTGGAAGACCGAGAGGAGGTTGAGGAGGCAGAAGCAGTGGAGGAACTTTGACATAAAGAGGATTGACGCACAACTCGTGGGGACGGCAAGACTTGGACAGCAGCCCCTTGTCCTGCTGTCACCATAGTTACCCAGTGCCCAGTCAGCGACATGTAACGCCCCTGTCCATGCCTACTCGTCCAAGTGTCTGTGGTGAAATGCACCCTGTCACACACAGAGTTTCTCAAAGAAGCGGTGATGTTGTGTGCGACATGCTGGTGGAGCGCAGGCACACCTTTCTTTGAGAAGTAGTGCCGACTGGGCATCTGGTACTGGGGCACTGCGACGGACATAAGGTCTCGAAAATCCTCTGTGTCCACCAGGCGGAAAGGCAGCATTTCTGTAGCCAAGAGCTTGCAGATGGTGAAATTCAACCTCTTAGCTTTCTCATGGCTAGGAGGAAATGGTCTTTTACTTGTCCACATCTGAGGGACCGTGGGCTGGCTATTGTGCTTAGACGGGGTTGATAAGGGTGTCCCCGGCAAACTGCCGGGCTGTGAGGAAGATGCAGGCGGACATGTTAGGTTGCCTTGATCCAAAGGTGGTGCTATCGATGTCGGACAGCGCTCAACACCAGCTGGTGTTACCACCTCCAAAGAAAATGATGAGCTGCCAATCACGCTGGCTGTTGCGGGTAAAGAGGTGGCAGGTCTGCGCCCCAAAACAGGTGTGACTGCTGTCCCCCCAGTCACAGAGGATGAAGAGGCCGTGGATGCACAAGATATGGCAGACGGTGGTTGGCCCGGCCGGCTAGGCCGCATTGTAGCACACTGAGCTTCCCACTGCAACTTATGCTTCATGTCCATGTGCCGGTTCATGCATGAAGTACTCAAACTCTGTATTTTTTGGCCTCTACTTAGCTTTTGCTGACAAATGTTACAGATAACACGAGTTGGGTCATCTTTATCGATCTGAAAAAATGCCCAGGCTATGCAAGGCTTAGCACCCATGCGACCTGAAGAGCCACCACGACTTGTGGTGAGAGGCAGAGTTGTGTTTGAGGATGCAGTTGTTGACGTGCTTCCAGTACTACGTCTCTGTCCAGGAAGGCGAAACCTGACCTCGTCGTCACTAGCATCTCCCTCCACCTCCTCTGCTGACCTCATCTCTTGGCTGACTGTGGGTTGACAGTAAGTGGGATCTCCAACGTCATCATCATCACCCTGTGTGTTATCACACCCGTCGTCCTCAGAGCCAACCTGTTCCTGCCCTGACAAAAAGCTAAAGTTGTCGCTCCAATCAGGTATTTGAGTCTTATCATCGTCTTCCTCATTGTCTCCACCAACAGGAGTTACAGTTTGGGAATGAGGGTCTACATTATGGTCAGAACCTTCTGCGTCTGGTCCTGGATCCGACTCATAAAGATTCTGGGCATCAGTGCAGATCATTTCCTCGTCTGGATTCACAGAAGCGCCGGAGTCGACCTCTGATTCCCAGGCTATAGTATGAGTAAACAGCTCTGCAGACTCAACCATCTGTTCTACCTCATACTCAGACGGGCAGCTGGAGATTTGGGAGCTGTGAGGAAGCAAGTGCGATTTGGGTGACACCTTTGAGGACTGGAGTATTTGTGATGTTGAAGTTGATGTGGAGGAGAGCACACTTAAAGGAGCACTTGATATCCGTTGAAGCACCTGCTGCTTTTGTGCCTCATCTGGAATTTGTAGCGATTGGCGTGGCCGTAAGAAAGGGATCTTATCACATTGTCCGCTAAAAGAAGTAGACATTTTAGTTTGGCTGGAAGATGGTCTTTCTTCTGCAGATGTTACTGTTGCTTTAACACCTACCCCACGGACACAACCTTTTTTCCCCTTCCCAACACGCCTATTCCCCTTTCCACCAGCAGCAGGCCTTTTTCCACTCATTTTGGTGGTTAACTAATTCACAACTCTGGAGTTGTTTGCACAAAAAAACAATGGATGGTAACCGAGCAGAGCTAAGTGGCCAAACTGTGGTATTAGGCCAAAACTATTGGCTGGGTTAGATGCAGAAAAAAATTATATTCAATTTGCAACCTGATGGAGGTCAGTATAGATGGATTAATAGAACAAGACCCAAACACAGCTAGAAGCCCAATATTTTTTCAGAGCTAGATGCAGAAAAAAATTATATTCAGTTTGCAACCTGATGGAGGTCAGTATAGATGGATTCATAGAACAAGACCCACACACAGCTAGAAGCCCAATATTTTTTCAGAGCTAGATGCAGAAAAAAATTAGATTCAGTTTGCAACCTGATGGAGGTCAGTATAGATGGACTAATACAACAAGTCCCACACACAGCTAGAAGCCCAATATTTTTTCAGAGGTAGATGCAGAAAAAAATATATTCAGTTTGCTACCTGATGGAGGTCAGTATAGGTGGACTAATAGAACAAGTCCCACACACTGCTAGAAGGCCCAATATTTTTTCAGAGCTAGATGCAGAAAAAAATTATATTCAGTTTGCAACCTGATGGAGGTCAGTATAGATGGATTAATAGAACAAGACCCACACACAGCTAGAAGCCCAATATTTTTTCAGAGCTAGATGCAGAAAAAAATTAGATTCAGTTTGCAACCTGATGGAGGTCAGTATAGATGGACTAATACAACAAGTCCCACACACAGCTAGAAGCCCAATATTTTTTCAGAGGTAGATGCAGAAAAAAATATATTCAGTTTGCTACCTGATGGAGGTCAGTATAGGTGGACTAATAGAACAAGTCCCACACACTGCTAGAAGGCCCAATATTTTTTCAGAGCTAGATGCAGAAAAAAATTATATTCAGTTTGCAACCTGATGGAGGTCAGTATAGATGGATTAATAGAACAAGATCCACACACAGCTAGAAGCCCAATATTTTTTCAGAGCTAGATGCAGAAAAAAATTATATTCAGTTTGCAACCTGATGGAGGTCAGTATAGATGGATTAATAGAACAAGACCCACACACAGCTAGAAGCCCAATATTTTTTCAGAGCTAGATGCAGAAAAAAATTAGATTCAGTTTGCAACCTGATGGAGGTCAGTATAGATGGACTAATACAACAAGTCCCACACACAGCTAGAAGCCCAATATTTTTTCAGAGCTAGATGCAGAAAAAAATTAGATTCAGTTTGCAACCTGATGGAGGTCAGTATAGATGGACTAATAGAATGATGCTATGCTCAAAAGATTTTACTTCACTAGGTGCAGTAAAAAAATTGGTATTCTATACACAGGTGGTATATCTTGCAACACAGATAGGCTACTCCACTGACTAACACACTCTGCAATAGGCCAAAAAGGATTAGCTTTGCTAGATTCAGCCAAATGCTGTGAAAAAAACTTGCACAGCACTGGCACAGACCTGCCTGGCAAAAACTGATAGGAACTGATGTAACCTAGTCCTGAAAAGGACTCCAATTACAATTAGTCTTTACTCCCACAACCTATCTATTTAAGAGCACAGACCTGCCTGATAAAAGTCGTAGGAAATGCTGTAACCTAGTCCTTAAAAGGACTGCAATCACAACTATTCCCTACTCCCAAGCTATCTGTATATTTGTGCGAAAATTGGCTTGAAATTAACAAGGTATAGCGCACACAGCAACAGCGGTGCCGTCTAACACGCAGCTGCAGCAGTGAGAAAATGGTGGCGACGGGGAAAATGGCTTGGTCTTATAGGGCAAGGACATGTGACATACACTGCCAATGACACATGCCCTTGCTTGTGTGAAAAATAGCACTTCGCTCCGTGTGTGCGCTGCTGATAGGCTGACAGATTGCACCTCCCCACTGTAAATGCGGGAAAGAGAAAAAAAAATGGAGATCTTCATTGTTCCTGCAGAGATCCATCCCCTGCCCCTCCCCCCACCCCGCTGTACACTCAAACTGTGTATTAACATTAATTTTCATCATTACTGAGAAAAAATCCAGTTATGATTTTGGTGCACGAACAGTTATCGAACATAACCTCGAACTGCCGAATTTTTCTCAAATTGTTCGTGTTCGCCGAACGGCTCGAACACCGCCCAAAACAGCTCGAATTTGAGATTGGCGAACAGTTCGAGTAGAACAACGCTCATCTCTACTTGAGACCTCAGGACTAAACTCCAGTTTTACACCTTTGACAGACTGATAAACCTGTCATGATCTGGTCCCATACTGCACCTCAGTAATATTAAAAAAGTATGAAGCATATTTTCTAGTACAGTTATATAACATTGAAGTAATGATTTAGATTTGCTTGCTCATTTACATTAGCCATGTATAGCGAACATTTCTAGCACTATTTTAACTATTGCTCTAAAATTACTTAGATGTTCCTCTTACTTATTATGCTGTTCCTGTTCCAGGCAAATAAGGAATGCCCAAAGTGATCAAATCCTTTACAGTGGCACAAAATGTAATACCATCCTGTAAAGACCATTATTTTATACAATATATGCAAATTGTCTCTTCAGAGAGGAAGAGGACTTGAACTCTAGTGCCACCTATTGGAAGTAGTAATCATAAAAGTCATTATCGACCCTTTAACAAGCCTTAAAATAGTCTACTTCCAATAGGTGGCACTAGAGTTCAAGACCTCTTCCTCCCTGAAGAGACAATTTGCATATTTAATTTCCCAGAGGAGCATGCAAAGTGTTTAAGGCTCCTCATACTGGCATGCCAGACCTGGCTTGTCACTCTCCACAAGGAGAAACCTTACACCTTAGATCCCTTTATACAATATAGTAATATATTTGAAAGAGATAACGGAAAATATAAAGATTACTGTTATGATAATTCTAAAAAAAATAAAATAAGATAAAACAATAATATAATAAAAACTATTTTAACTATTGCTCTAAAATGACTTAAATATACCTCTTATTATGCTGTTCCTATATAACGTGGTGCATAGCAGTAGCCGTGGGTGAGGTACTCATCTACCACGCCCTGGTACGCTACATGAAGATGGGGATCCTGGCTGGGTGTGTGAGCTTCGTCCACGGGGGTGTTACGCCCTTGCAGGCCACCTGATGCCGGTGACTTCAGCTGGCCAGGACCAGATGTTGAACAGTTCAATGAGTGAGACCACCATTCAAAAATAAATAGTCTTTTACTAAACAGCAACTTGGTGGGAAATATGTACAGTAGATAGTGAGTGCAATACTTCAGGAATGTTTCCACTAACACACAAAGCTTCTTCGCCATCTTCACATCTCCACATACATGAGCAGTATGTCCATCTCCTTGCACCTAAATAATAATTCAGTACTCAGATAATACTAGCATTAGATTCCCCAACAATACTGCCAGATATTGCTCCCAAAATACTTCCACAATCCTCCCATTTAATGTCCACATACAACTGCACTATAATGTTCAAATAAAATGCCATGTATCATCCACCTAATAATTCATATGAAAACCAAATTATGCCACCATATAGATTAGAGCAGGAAGAAGAACTGTTCAACTGTGCTACATAAAAATTGTGGAGCACTATGGTGCACTTGGATATTAGCTCACCTGCTGACATGTTCATGACTTCAACATTTGTTGGACCCATAGAATTTGCTTGTGTTGGACACATTTTTTAGAGTAACTGGAACTGACAGCTGAATTTCTTTTGCCCATCCATTTTTTTCCCCCTGAAGTTTCCAGGCTACAAATTAAGATCATAACCAGTTGCCTGCTCTGGGTGTATAATTTCTTTTTGCACTGGTGAAAAGCATCAAAGTTCTCAAGGAAAGAAGATTTTAAATTTACATTTTCTTCATAAAACCATTTAAATATATGCACAAATTACAATTCTGCATAAAGTGTATAACTTTAATGTGTAGAAATAATTATCCATAGACCTTTGAGTTTGATTTTGTCTTATGACACAATTGTTGGCTTTAGATTAGGCCTGACAGGTGTTTGCTTTGTTTAGGGTGATCAAACAACTACAGAGATCTTCAAAGAGACAGGATCATGTATTGTTATTATCAGAATTACATTCTCATAACATCATTCTTTTCTACACACATTAACAGCACACTAAAACACAGGCTTGAACACATTGCTGAATTGCTAAGCATTTTGTTTCTTTGTCAGCCAAAATCAGGAATGCATAAAAAGGTCTTTCTACTTTTCTTTGTTTGAAGTTTTGCTTCTCTTTTTGACATAAAAATATAGATGCAAAAAGCTAACTGAAATATACTTTCTAGTGAAATTGCTCTTGTGCCTACTACAGTAATCAGAGGAGGTGCTCGGGATGTTGCCAGGTAGGCGGGGGTTATATGGCCTCTGCTCTGACAGATATGGACTACCGATGAGGCTGCTGAACTCTTAGCTCATGGGATCGCCATCTTCTCTAGATGAGTGCTTTAGGCACTCCAAGGCACAGTTCATGCTAGGCAGGTTTAGTACAACTGGTCGCAACGAGCACAGAACAGCAAAGCAAAAATACAAAGGATACAAAATAAATTCTAGGCTAGCTGGCCGCTACCTAAACAGTCAAAGTCCTAACCAAACAATTGCTTTACTCACAGCAGTTTTTCCAGGAGCCCTTGTGGAGTCTCTGCCATTGTATACAATGCCTGAGCGTTGCAGATGTTTAGCTAGGGTCTTCACGAACACCTAAAGTGGCTCAAAAGAGCAGGGAAAATACACAATTCCCTGCTACCAAACTGTCTGACTGGTTTATTTCCCCATTATACGACAGGAACCTAAGGTTAAATGCACTCACTATCAACCACTTTTTCCCTGTTCCTGTTACAATATATATACTGTGCTCAGCATAAATGAGCACACCCCCTTTGAAAAGTAAGATTTCAATCAGTATCTCACTACACAAGAACAAATTCTAAAATTATGACAAGAGTTTCATTGAACATTTTTTTTAACTCAAAAAAAGGAAAGTAAGGTTAATAATATAACTTTCATTACAAAATCCTCAGTTTTATTCTAATTAGTTGATTTAAAATTTTATACATCCCAGATCAAAAAACAAGTATATCTAGTGTTCTGTATGACCTCCATGAATTTTAAGGACAGCACCAAGTCTTCAAGGCATTGAATGAACAAGTTGGCGACATATCGCAGCATCTATTTTTTTGCCATTCTTCAAGAATGACCTCTTTTAGAGCCTAGATACTAGATGGTGAATGATGCTCAACTTGGTGGAAGCAAGGTAATATTTGTCCAATAGTAAAATTTGTAAATAATGTTCTTTATATGTTGAACCAGGTCCAAATTCTTTTCTTTTATATATGATGTTCAACCTATATCTTTAGAATTCCCCATATATGTTCAATTGGGTTCAGATCAATAGACAAATGTGTCCACTGAATCATTTTCACCTTGTTCTTCTTCAGAAATGCAACAGTGGCCTTAGATGTGTGTTTTGGATCATTGTCATGTTGAAAAAGTGCACATGTACCATGGGCATAAAGTGATGGTAGGATTTTCTCTTTGAATACAGAGCAGCACATCGGTGAATTCATATATTTTTGATTTATTTTGATTCACATGATTCATATATGTGAATCAATAAAATGTAACTCTCCAACCCCAGAAACACCCATGCAGCTCCACATGAGGGCACTGCTACCGCCAAGTTTCACTGTGGGCAACATGCATTTTCCTTTGTATACTTTGCCATGCCATGTAGTTTTGAAGTCATCAGTTCCAAAAAACATTTATCTTGGTCTCTTCACCCCAGAACATAAAGTTCCATTAGTTTTCATATTTTTTGGCAAGGTACCTGGAAAATTGTAAGAACACTGTTTTAAGCATGGGCTTTAGGAGAAGCTTTCTCCGTGGATGACATCCATACATGCCATTCCTCTGCAGTGTACACCGTATTGTGTGACAGGAATCACTCACCTCAGTTTGGCTTTTCACTTCTTTAGCTAGCTGTAGGGCACTTACACATAAATTTTTTTCAATTCTTCTCATCAGAAGATGCTCCTGTTTAAGTGTTAACTTCCTTGGTCGGCCTGGACGTCTGTGATATGGTTGCAGTTCCATCTTTATTAAATTTTTGTATCACTTTTGCTAAAGTATTGTGACTGATAAGTAAAGCTTTGCTGATCAGCTTGTAGCCTTCACCTTTCTTGTGTAAATAAATTATTTTCTTTCTCTTGTGACATTTCTCTTCCATGTGGTGCCACTGCTGACAACATAAAATGGGATGGATTTCCTTTGTTAAGTAACACCCTTTTATAGTTAACTGTCTGCTGGAACTTGTTAAATGAATAATTAGACTTACCTGTTGTTGAATTCTTGTTAATTAGAATTTTGTAGTCTTTAGCTTTGCTCTTAAAGCTTTCATTGGGGTGTGCCCATTTTTGCAGCATGGTCTTGAATGAATTTGATAGAAAAAATACTTTTTTGGGTGTGTAAAATAACAAATCTTGTTTGAAATCATTGGTCACATTCGTGGGAGTATTTTCTACTGTGGTAACCATATAATATGTTGATTCTGAAAGGAAGCAAAGTTTTATGACAAAGCTGTTGTTGTGTACTCATTTATGCAAAGCATTTTATATATATATAGCTGAGATTAGAGACCAGGTCAATACCACACAGAGTTCTAGCAGCAGACACATCTCTTCAACAACTGTTAAGAGGAGACTTTGTGCAGCAGGCCTTCATGGTAAAATAGCTGCTAGGAAACCACTGCTAAGGACAGGCAACAAGCAGAAGAGACTTGTTTGGGCTAAAGAACACAAGGAATGGACATTAGACCAGTGGAAATCTGTGCTTTGGTCTGATGAGTCCAAATTTGAGATCTTTGGTTCCAACCACCGTGTCTTTGTGCGATGCAGAAAAGGTGAACGGATGGACTCTACATGCCTGGTTCCCACCGTGAAGCATGGAGGAGGAGGTGTGATGGTGTGGGGGTGCTTTGCTGGTGACACTGTTGGGGATTTATTCAAAATTGAAGGCATACTGAACAAGCATGACTACCACAGCATCTTGCAGCGGCATGCTATTCCATCTGGTTTGCGTTTAGTTGGACCATCATTTATTTTTCAACAGGACAATGACCCCAAACACACCTCCAGGCTGTGTAAGGGCTACTTGACCAAGAAAGAGAGTGATGGGCTGCTACGCCAGATGACCTGGCCTCCACAGTCACCAGACCTGAACCCAATCGAGATGGTTTGGGGTGAGCTGGACCGCAGAGTGAAGGCAATAGGGCCAACAAGTGCTAAGCATCTCTGGGAACTCCTTCAAGATTGTTGGAAGACCATTTCAGGTGACTACCTCTTGAAGCTCATCAAGAGAATGCCAAGAGTGTGCAAAGCAGTCATCAAAGCAAAAGGTGGCTACATTGAAGAACCTAGAATATAAGACATATTTTCAGTTGCTTCACACTTTTTTGTTAAGTATATAATTCCACATGTGTTAATTCATAGTTTTGATGCCTTCAGTGTGAATGTACAATTTTCATAGTCATGAATATACAGAAAAATCTTTAAATGAGAAGGTGTGTCCAAACTTTTTGTCTGTACTGTATATATACAGCCCTGATTCCACAAAATTATGATGCTGTATAAAATATAAAGAAAACAAGAATGTAATGAAATATCAGAAATTGAAATTTAGATATTATTCCTATTCATCTGTAAGAAAATTGTTTATGTACAATACAGACTCTTTCCATTAATCGTGATGTGATGAAGAGCGATCCTTCAAACAATTTGATGCTGCGGTTGCTAGTCCTGGCAGTTAATCACAGCCCAGCTTCCATAATAATTGCACAGCTCCTGGGTCTGTGCAATCAGAATCACTTACATGTAGGTCATTTTGTGTTAAGCGGTTATTGTTTAATTTGTGGGGTATTACTCAAAGAATTATTTACTTGGCATAGTATGGTGACTTGTTAAACCATTGGATTACAGAGGTGATTCTAGGTGATAATATCTCTATAATTGTGCCTCCAATGGAACGTTACCAATTTTACTTTGGTCCAGTGCCTTATGACTCAGGAAACAAACATTTCCAATAAAAAGTCCAATTAAAATATGAACGCTTTCCCAAACCCCCCTACTAAATAAGTCTCTGTAATTAGCATATAAAAGTTTATAGATGAGCAACCTTGACAGTGTTACAATGTTACGATTGCTGGATTTGTTGCCTTTAATTTGTTATATGTTTTAAAGCTGAGGTTGTAAATGTTGTTTTACCTTTGACAAGTAAATCCTTCCGTATATATACACACAGGGCTTAAGCTCCTCTTGCCGACAGGATACTTCATGTAGGTAATGTACTGTAACTTCAAGTATTACACATTCTGTGTAGTATAGTGCAAGTATTACACTATAAAAGAAAACCACGTATTCAATATATGTCGAAATGCATTATAAAGTTATTAGTAAGAAATACTTGGAATTTTTCAGGGGATTCTCCAATCCCATCTGTTTTTTTAATATTGACAGGTGATTTTAGCTACATGTAAATGTTAGTCTATACATTTCACTTTAGACACGAAAATGCAATGGATCAACATTTCCCTGTCTAAAGGCATGACTGATTTTCGGATGTAAATGTAGATTTAACCTTAACTTCAAAATAAATTCAGCACTCCACCCACAGCATAATTTTCAAGTTAACATATGTGATAGGTTTAACCTCCTAGAGAGCCTAACTTGAAACATAAGGTCACGTTAGGCTGTTTGACTTATATTGCACATGCTTTCCATTTCTAAAAGTTCAGGTAGAAAATAAAACCTGCGTGGCCCTAGTTCTCTGTCTCTCTTTACAATTTATGTAACAAACAAAATAAAATCTCTTTTTTCACTCGTACATAGTAACATAGTAACATAGTTTGTAAAGCCGAATAAAGACTTGCGTCCATCAAGTTCGACCTGTTAGTTCTGTAATTAGTAAAGTTGATCCAGAGGAGGGCAAAAACCCCAAATGATTTAGCCAATCTTCACCTGAGGAAAAATTCCCTCCCGACTCTGAAACCAGCAGTCAGAATAAATCCCTGTATCAACCTACTATTTTATTTTATTTTTAAATATATGCTGAAATCTGCCTGGTATCTAGAAATGCATCCAGTCCCCGCTTGAACTGGTGTAGTGAATCCGACATTACCGTCTCCTCACTCAGTGAATTCCATATTCTCACTGCTCTTACCGTAAAGAACCCCTTCCTATGCTGGTGCTGAAACCTTTTCTCTTCCAGTCTTAGTGAATGCCCTCTTATTACCGTAATATCCCTCCTTTTGAACAAATCCCGGGCAAGATCTCTATACTGTCCCCTAACATATTTGTACACATTTATTATGTCCCCCCTCAACCTTCTCTTTTCCAGGCTGAATAGTCCTAGTTTTGCCAACCTCTCTGGGTATTGCAGTCCCTCCATTCCCTTTATTAATTTTGTTGCCCTCCTTTGTACCTTTTCAAGCTCATTTATATCCTTTCTATATATTGGGGCCCATAACTGAGCACAGTATTCCAAGTGTGGTCTGACCAGTGCTTTGTTCAGTGGAAGAACAATGTTCTCATCCTTTGCAGCTATACCTCTTCTGATACATCCCATTACCCTGTTTGCCCTTACAGCAGCGGCCTGACTTTGGGCACTCCAATTTAGTTTGCTATCAATCAAGATGCCCAAGTCCTTCTCCATCTCTGAATTCCCCAATGATTTCCCATTCAGTGAGTACTGGTGACTTCCATTTTTCCTTCCCATATGTATGACCTTACATTTCTCCTCGTTAAACCTCATTTGCCATTTAATGCTCCACCTACCCAGCTTATCCAAATCCCTCTGTAGGTCTGCACTGTCCTCTTTTGTATTAATTGTTTTACATAACTTTGTGTCATCTGCAAATATTGATATTTTACTATATATCCCGTTTACTATGTCGTTAATAAAGATATTAAATAACATTGGGCCTAGTACAGACCCCTGTGGTACCCCACTAGTGACGCTTACCCAATCTGAGAATATTCCATTTATAACCACCCTCTGCCTTCTATCATTTAGCCAGTTAGCTACCCACTTGCAGACATTTTCCCCCAGCCCCATCATTCTCATTTTGTATACCAACCTATTATGTGGCACGCTATCGAATGCTTTTGAGAAGTCGAGATACACGACATCCACTGGTTCCCCCTGATCAAATCGAGAGCTAACCTCCTCGTAGAAGTCAATCAGGTTTGTTTGGCAGGAGCGATTCCTCATGAATCCATGTTGGTTCGGGATTAAAAGATTATTAGCATCAAGATGCTCCGTAATTGCCTCTTTAATGAAGCTTTCAAAAATTTTGCCCACAACGGACGTCAGACTCACCGGCCGATAGTTTCCGGCGTCACTTTTCGCTCCCTTTTTGAATATTGGCACTACATTCGCCTGTCGCCAATCAAGTGGTACAGACCCAGTCTCAACAGAGTCCTTAAATATAAGATATAACGGTCTGTCTATCACATTACTTAGTTCCCTTAGTACCCGTGGGTGTATGCCATCAGGTCCTGGTGATTTGTTTATTTTAATGTTACTGAGGCGTTTCTGTACCTCAACTTGGGTTAGATTAGTCATACTTAGTGGAGGATTAAGCTTGTCACTTCTCATTTCTCCTGTTAGTTCTATTTCCTTTGTGAAAGTTGTCGAAAAAAAAATATTTAATAGATTAGCTTTATCCTCATCTTTCTCTATGATTTTGCCTTCCTCACTTTTTATCGGTCCAATATTATCCGATTTAATCCTTTTACTATTTATATACGTAAAGAACAGTTTGGGATTTGATCTACTTTCCCTAGCAATACGTTTCTCTGTTTCCTCCTTCGCTATTTTTATTTGTTTTTTACAGGTTCTCATTTTTTCCTTGTAACACATTAGTGCCTCCTTACTGTTTTCCTGTTTTAATCTCTTGAATGCCTCATTTTTGCTATTTAACGCCCCTTTTACTTCTTGTTCAACCATATTGGTTTCCTCTTATTTCTGGCCCTTTTATTCCCATACGGTATATACCTCTCGCACTGAGTATTCAGAATTCTTTTGAAGGTTTCCCATTTACTATTCGTATTCCATTGATTAAGTACTTTGTCCCAGTCAATAAGTTGAAGGTTTTCTATCAGCTGATCAAACTTCGCCCTCCTAAAGTTTAATGTTTTTGTTGTTCCCTTATTGATAACCCTACTGAAGGGCATTTTGAAGTCGATAATATTATGGTCGCTATTACCTAGGTGCCCCCCTATATGTACCTCAGTTATTCTATCAGGCCTATTAGTCAATATTAAGTCCAACACGGCCTTCCCTCTTGTTGGTTCCTGCACTAGTTGGGAGAGATAATTATCCTTAATATTTGTCAAGAACCTTTTTCCTTTCTGAGATCTACAGGTTTCTGTTTCCCAGTCAATATCCGGGTAGTTGAAATCCCCCATTACAATCACTTCATTATGTTTTGCTACTTTGTCTATTTGTCCTAATAGCAGATTCTCATTCTCCTCTGTTATATTTGGTGGCTTATAGCAGACTCCCAGTAATATTTTAATATTATTGTTTGCCCCCTCTATCTCTACCCACATGGACTCGACCCCCTCTTCTCCCTCTCCTATATCTTCCCTTAGTCTGGGTTTTAGACATGACTTTACATATAAGCAGACTCCTCCGCCTTTCCCCTGTTTCCGGTCCGTTCTAAATAAACTATAATCTAATAAATTTACTGCCCAGTCGTAGCTATCGTCTAGCCAAGTCTCTGTTATACCTACGATGTCATACCTCTCCTCCGATATAAGCGCCCGCAGCTCATCCGCCTTATTAGTCAGGCTTCTTGCATTGGTCAGCATGCAAGTTAAAACTTTGGGGTTATTTAGCATCCTATTCTTCTCTAACGATCTAACTGTACTATCCCCACCCCCCTCTCCACCCTCATTATATTCACTTCTCCCCTTCCCCCTTGCTTGCCTCACATCCCACCTATTTCCTTGGTTTCCCCCCCTGTCTCTAGTTTAAAAACTCCTCCAACCTATTAGCCATCTTCTTCCCCAGCACCGCTGCACCCTTCCCATTGAGGTGCAGCCCGTCCCTATGGTAGAGCCTGTAGCCGACCGCGAAGTCGGCCCAGTTCTCCATGAACCCAAACCCTTCTGCCTTGCACCAACTCTTTAGCCACTTATTCACCTCCCTAACTTCCCGTTGGTGCTCCTGTGTGGCTCGCGGGATTGGTAGTATTTCTGAGAAAACTACCTTGGAGGTCCTTGCCCTAAGCTTCCTACCTAGGTCCCTGAAATCATTTTTAAGGACCCTCCATCTACCACTCACTTTGTCATTGGTGCCGATGTGGACCATGACCGCTGGGTCTTCGTCAGCCCCACCCAGTAACCTGTCAACCCGATCCGCGATGTGCCGGACTCGAGCGCCAGGGAGGCAGCACACCGTTCGGCGATCCCGGTCTTTGTGACAGATTGCCCTGTCTGTCCCCCTAATAATAGAGTCACCCACTACCAGAACCTCTCTTGCCTGCCCTACACTTCCCCCCTCCCCCTCATTACTGGAGCATACACTCCCCCGGCGGTCAGAGGATCTGTCGTGCTCCAATAATGCCGGTTCTGAACAAGCCTTCCTATACTTCTTCCCTCTATCCCTCCTAACTGTTATCCAGCTCCCTGCCTGTTCAGCCTGCACTTCCCCTCTATGCTCCACCCCCAGTATTGACCCATTGAGTGTCTGCTCGGTGAGCAGCAAACTCCGTTCCATGTTGTCGATGCTCCTCAGTATCGCTATCTGAGCACTTAGATCCAGAATTTGGGCTTCAAAGTGCACGATATGCTCACATCTCTCGCAGCAGTATGGATCCTCGAGCGGTTGCTCACGGAATGCATACATTGCGCAAGATGTACACTGCACGGCTCCGGCCAACATGGACGTCATTCTAAATATGGGGATACAGTCAGTATATATATACAAGTACAAAACACAATTATTTATATATAGGTGTATGGACGGGGATCAATTAGGGATGTGCAAGTGTATCAATTAGATATCGGCGGGGGATCAGTTAAGTATGGACAAGGTATCAATTAAGTATCAAGTATGGACGGGGGAATCAGATAAGTAGGTCAGGTGGATTAATTAAGTAAAAAGTAAAGTAAAGAAAGAATGAAATACAGTCAGCAATTCAGTCCTAAGTCCTCCCTTCCAAACTCCCTGAATCCAAAGTCACTGAAAAACAAGTCACACACTTACTTTCGTTCGCGCTTATGCTCCGGACACACACAGCTCGTTCACACTCGCAAACTAAGAGATTTAAAGAGTTTTTTTTTTTTTTCCTTTTCCAGCAATGTACCCTTCACCTCAATGCACTTCCAAAGTACTTGATGCCCAACCAGCTGCCCCTTATAAACCCTTAATTATGACCCCTTCCCCTTAATTAACCCCTTGTGAGTAAATCTACACCTCAGGATTTTAGTGCAATGTAGTTAACCTTTAAATACACAGGTAGTAAACTAAGAAACTAAAACTGTAGTGAGAAAATAGGTTTTAAAAAGCCCAATAAATCTAAACAGGTAGAAAAGCACTCAGCAGGTCACAATGCAGCACTCACCGCAATTCACACAGGTATTTTCTGCAGGATTCCCAATACCTCTTCACTGAAAAACAAGTCACACACTTACTTTCGTTCGCATTTACGCTCCGGACACACGCAGCTCGTTCACACTCGCAAACTAAGAGATTTAAAGAGGTTTTTTTTTTTTTTTTTTTCCTTTTCCAGCAATGTACCCTTCACCTCAATGCACTTCCAAAGGAAGGCAGTATATAGTTTTTAACGTACAGACAATTATTAGTAATGTCGCATGGATGTATTTGAGGCTATGTAAGGATTAGTATTCATTACATACAGTATGTTTGTCTGCAATAATGTATTAACATTTCTTCAGCTCAATAGAAACATATCCACTACCATGCTCTTCTGATTGGTCTAAGCTCTATTACAGGGTCAACCTAATGTACAGATTCTATCCTAGTGTACAGATCTATCTTTATTCATGGAACATTATACAACTGCAACTAAATATATTTTTTTCTGAAAAACTCAGATTTTCTTTTCAATTCTCATTAATGTACATATACACATAGGCATTAAGGGGTTTCTCTGGTACCTAAAATAGAATAAAATTGTAGTAAGTAACTTCAGCTCTGCCCCCTTATGACATGCTGTTCCAGGAGGGGCAATAGAAGGGAAGTGAGTGCAGCCCCAGCTTCCTGTTACATCCTGTTTGAGACCACTCTTAAACAAAATGACGCAGAAAGTGCAGTTAAAATACATTTGGGGATTAGCTAGATAGGGAGAAATGTAGGGTATTTTATAATAAAGCTAATTACATAAGGAGTTATGGTGTAAAGATAAATATTTAGAAAGGACATTTTAGGTGCCAGAATTGGTGTCCCTTTGCAGCTGTAATATCTTTCACTCTTCTGGGAAGGTTTTCTACAAGGTTTTGGAGTGTATTGGAATGTTTTCCCTTTTAAGCAGACTGAAAAAATTCACCATAGAGGTCATGTATTAAAGTACGCACCTTATTAACAAAAATTCACAGTATTTGCTGTACTATTTGCCCAAATTTAATAAAATACAACTTTTAATAAATAATTCATAAAATACAGAAAAACTTTTGTGGGGTCACACACTGATTTTGGGTGAAACAGTCTGGCTTACAATCTGTGTTCTTTGTAATCCCAAAATTGTTTGATGGAGTTCAAGTCAGGTCTCTGTGTGGGCCAGTCCAGTTCTACCACACCAAACTAACCCAACCATGCTTTACAGTTACCACAATGCAGTCAGGCAGGGAACATTCTTCTGGCATTTGTCAAATCTAGACTAGCCTATATAAAGAAGTGTGAGTCACTCCAAAAAATGTGTTATATTGTTCCAAAGTCCAGTGGTAGCATGCTTTACATGACTCCATCCGATTCTTGTCATTCTGCTTGGTGATATAAGGCTTAAATGCAGCTATTAATCCATGGAAATCCATGTCATGAAGCTCCTGGCACAGACTTTTTGTGCTGATGCTAATGCTAGAGGAGGTTTGGAGCTCTGCTGTTAAGTCAGCAGAGCATTGGTAACCTTTATGTATTAAGTGCTCTGTAATGTTATGTGGTCTGCCACTTTGTGATTGAATTGCTGTACTTTCTAAATGCTTCCACTTTTCATTAAGAGGACTCACTGGTAGTGATGATCGAGCATGCTCGTTGCTCGAGATTTACGAGCATGCTCGGGCGAGCACCTATTATCTTCAGGGTGCTCGGGCTTTAAGTTTTCGTCGCTCCGTGAACATGATTTGCGACTGTTTGACAGCTTTAATACATGTGAGGAATGCCTGTTTTTCCAGTCGCAAATCATGTTTACGGAGCGACGAAAACTTAAAGCCCGAGCACGCTGAAGATAATAGGTGCTCACCTGAGCATGCTCGTAAATCTCGAGCAACGAGCATGCTCGATCATCACTACTCACAGGCGATCACGGAATCTTTATGAGGAAAGAAATTTAATGAACTGGCATCCAATACAGGAACATGTTTCAATTCAGTGAGCTAGTGAGAAAAATCTATTATTTTACACATGCGTATGAAGGCAGATTGCCTGACTAAGAGCTTGATTTCATACATACATGGCAATGGGACTGAATAAAATGCCTGATTCAATGATTAATGGAGAGTGTCTAAATACTTTTGTCCAGATGGTGTGTATATAACCTATAAGGGCAGTATGGTGGCTCAGTTCAGTGGTTAGCATCTTAGCGCTGGTGTCCTGGGTTCAAATCTCTCCAAGGACAACATCTGCAAAGAGTTAGTATGTTCTCTCCATATTTGTGTGGGTTTCCTCCCACACTCCAAAGATATAGTGACAGGGAATTTAGAATGTGAGTGTCAATGGAGACAGAGATGATTATGTCTGTGAATCACTGTGAAAATTAATAGTAATAAATAAATAAATAGATGCTTTGACAAAGGAATTTTCTTAAAAATGAATTTGGTCCACATGGCAATAGTTTAATGCCAGTTTACCAATGATTCATAAATTTACAGACAGTACAAAAAATTAGAGACTATTGGCCAGTTTACGAAATATATATATATACATTTGACTTTTTTGAAAATGGAGGTATTTGGTCAGGTTATTTATTATGATTGTAGATATCATCAATTTTCAGGTTCAGGTACAGTAAAATGTAGTTAATAGAACATTACAGATATGTTTTTGATGTTTATTCCCAAAGATGTTATATGTATATAGCAAAAGTAGAGTCGTAATGTAGTGTGAAAAAAGCTTATAATTTTTACTTTGCATTTCAGGCTATGTGCCCACGTTGCATTTATGAAGCAGAAAATTTCTGCTGCATAAATGCAAGTCCTCTCCCGGAAAAACGCATGCGGAATTCCGCACGCGTTTATCGCGCATTTTTCGCACGTTTATCACGCGTTTTCCACATGCGGAATTGCCTTGCGTTTTTTATGCATTGGACAAAGGCAATTCCGCTTGCGGAAACGCAAAATTAAATGACATGCTGCGGATTTTTGAACGCGGCATAAACGCTGCGGAAAAATCCGCAGCATGTGCATAGAACTTGCGGAATCCCATTGGGGAACATGGGGTGCGGATATACATGCGTTTTTCAAGCGTTTACGCTGCGGAAAATCCGCAGCATATACGCTTGAAAAATGCTACGTGGGCACACAGCCTAAATCTTTACAGTTGTTCATGCATTTTTTTACCTTTACTGATTTTTTGTCAAATTGTTTATAAAAAGCATAAAGTATTTGACAACTCTGAACATAATCCCAACAATTGTAGACACTTTGTATGTCCCCCTATAAAACTTCTAAACAGTAATTTACGGTAGATAATTGAGGAAAGTGGCTAATGCCTCAGCCAAAGTAGAGTTTTCATTTTTGTCTGGACTTCCGCTTTAAAACTTTTTATGCAAACTAAAAGATTCAGTTTTAGAATTATCATACTAATGATGCGTGACAGTAAAGACAAATGTGCTATGATTATAGTGACAATGCAAACTAAAGTGTTACTTAAAATCAAACATGCAAGAAAATTATTGAGATTGTGCAGTGGAGATGTAATAACCTGAAGTGGAGAAAGCCTGGAGGGTTCACACTACAAACTCTATACACGCCGCTTCTATAACCTTGAATTTTAGCAAAAAGGTAGTCATGTAGAAATGTAAGAGAATTGTAGGTGCTTTATCCTGATAGGTATTAAAGATGATCACTCCTTCAGGCATCTTTACTTTGATGATAACACAAGCTTTGCTAGGTAAAGTAATTATTTAACAGACATTTTTGTGTAACTAATAGTGTTGAGCGAGCACTAAAATGCTCGGGTGCTCGAAGCTCGGGCCGAGCTCGCCGTGATACTCGGGTGCTCGACCCGAGCAACAAGCCCAATGTTAGTCTATGGGAGACCCGAGCATTTTTGCGGCGGCACCCCCGGCAGTCTTTTAAAAGCTTAACAAGTGCCCAAACCGATAGTGACAGTGCTCAATTGACATGGGGACAGCATGGGGATCGCCCCAGGAAGCATTTCTGACCCCCAGGTCACTGCTGTCAACAACGTGGTCAGAGGTATTAAGCCACATTTAAGGGCTCACAATAAAACGTTCAAAAACTAAACTGAAACTGCTTTCCTGTGAAATATGTTAAGGAAGTTCCTTTCCAGGGTAAAGACTTGTGTATAAGGTAAAATAAATAACCCCCCAAAAAACAAACTCCTCCACACCTTGGGCTATGTTCACAAGTAGCATTTTTTATGCGTTTTTTCACTTTTGTATTGCTTTCAACCGTGACAAATGCATTCACCGGGAAATGTCATTTTAACATTTTACAACCTTATCTGGCCATGTGCTATGTGACACATGCATACAGTGCTGAAAAGACATGGGAACAGCATGGGGAAGACTGCTGGAAGCATCTCTGACACCCAGGTCACTGGCTAAAAGTGTGCCCATCAGAAGTCATCCTTGCCGCATCAGAAGATGCAGACTTGTAACTATCCCTGTGCAAGCTCTTGTCCCAGGGCAGTGTTCAATTGTACCACCCCCATTCCTTGCAATGCAAGTGCAAATATGCTGCCAACCACACACCCACCCCCAGGCTGCAATACCATACTGCTTTCTTGCACTTGAAATTGGGCCTTTTAGCCATGTGGAGATGGGATCTGGACACCACGTCATGGCTGCGTTGGCGGCCTGGTATCCATACTCAGTCCCCAGCCGCCCGGCGGCCGGGTGTCCACACTCGGTCCCCAGCCGCCCCTATTTCTCCTTGGAACATCCCTCCCCACACTTTTCTTAGCCCGGCCTTCTTTAGGGCAACATTGGACGAGCCCACCAGAGAGCCAGACTCCTCCGGTGGACCCTGGCTTCTCCATCAGGGGAGTTGAGAGTGCCAAGGTGAGGACCATGATGATGATGATACAAGTTAGCATCTGCTTTGTTTTCTTGGAATGCAAGCGTAAGTGTGCAGCCTGCCACCCACCCACCCCCAGGCTACAATACCATACTGCTTGCTTGCTTGCACTTGAAATTGGGCCTTTTAGGCATGAGGAGGCGGAATCTGGCCACCACGTCATGGCTGCGTTGGCGGCCTGGAATCCATACTCAGTCCCCAGCCGCTCGGCGGCCGAGTGTCCACACTCAGTCCCCAGCTGCTTGGGGTGGCCGGGTGTCCATACTCGGCCCCCAGCCGCCCTGCGGCCGGGTGTCCACACACGGTTCCCAGCCGCCTGGGGGCAGCCGGGTGTCCATAAGCGGTCCCCAGCCGGCCCTATTTCTCCTTGGAACATCCCCACACACACTTTTCTTAGCCCGGCCTGCTTTAGGGCAGCATTGGACGAGCCCACCAGAGAACCAGACTCCTCCGGTGGGCCCTGGCTTCTCCACCAGGGGAGTTGAGAGTGCCAAGGTGAGGAGCATGATGATGATACAAGTTAGCATCTGCTTTGTTTTCTTTTACTGCAAGCGTAAGTGTGCAGCCTGCCACCCACCCACCCCCAGGCTGCAATGCCATACTGCTAGCTTGCACTTGAAATGGGGCCTTTTAGGCATGTGGAGGTTGAATCTGGCCACCACGTCATGGCTGCGTTCACGGCCTGGAATCCATACTCAGTCCCCAGCCGCCAGGCGGCTGGGTGTCCACACTCGGTCCCCAGCTGCCAGGGGGCGGCTGGGTATCCATACTCGGTCCCCAGCCGCCTGGGGGCAGCCAGGTGTCCATAAAGGGTCCCCAGCTGCCCCTATTTCTCCTTGGAACATCCCCCCACACACTTTTCTTAGCCCGCCTGCTTTAGGGCAGCATTGGACGAGCCCACCAGAGAACCAGACTCCTCCGGTGGGCCCTGGCTTCTCCATCAGGGGAGTTGAGAGTGCCAAGGTGAGGACAATGATGATGATGATACAAGTTATCATCTGCTTTGTTTTCTTGGAATGCAAGCGCATGTATGTAGTAGCGGCTAGGCCTGAGGTGGTCAGCGTTTTGGTGCATATCCTACCTCCTCCGAGGATTGCTGGATGTTTTCCTGCTACTATTCCAGTTCTATGACTCACGTTAAAACAAATCTTCAGGTGATAAATGATGGATGAGGTAGTGGCAAAAGAGAAAGAGCAGGAGGAACAGGGACCATTCACATCAATATCAGGCCAGTCAACCACATATGTCTTGTAGGATATGTTTCTGTAACAAAAGGAGCGGTTTGGCTACACAGTTATAGGGCATACAGTGAGTGCAATGCCTACCAAAAATTTTGAGGCATTCCAATGCCCCTTGGAAATGACATGGAGGTCAGAGGGCCTTAACTAAACCGTTTTTTCCATTTATAGCAACTGGGTCTCCTGTACAATGTTGGCCTAAGCAGTGAATGGAAGGCTTTCCTAAAATTATGAGGAACTTCAATGCCCCTTGAAACAGACGTGGATTACAGTGTACTAAAAACCTTCTACCCATTATTAGGGAGTGGGTGTCCCTTAGTTTTCGCTTTTGCATTGAAAAGCAAAAGCTGACTAAAATTAGGAGGAAATGCAATGCCCGTTGGAAGAGTCGTGGAGGTTAGAGGTAAATAAAAACAACATTTCAATGCCCCTTGGAAGAGCTGTGGAGTTCAGAGTGGCTTAAGAAGACGCTTTTAATGCCCCTTTGAGGAGACATGGAGGTCACAGTAGCTTAACAAGACGGTTTTAATGCCCCTCGGAAAAGACGTGGAGGTTGCAGTAGCTTAACAAGACAGTTTGAATGCCCCTTGGAAGAGACGTGGAGGTCACAGTAGCTTAACAAGACGGTTTTAATGCCCCTCGGAAAAGTGGTGGAGGTCGCAGTTGCTTAAGAAGATGCTTTTAATGCCCCTTCCAAGAGCCATACAGTACAGCATATTACAAATATTATTCCCATTATTGGGGAGTGGGTCTCCCATAGTATTTGCTTATGCCTTCCAAGCAAAAGCTGCCAAAAATTAGGACGGAGGAACTTGCAATGCCCCTTCCAAGAGCCATACAGTACAGCATATTACAAACATTATTCCCATTATTGGGGAGTGTGTCTCCCATAGTCTTTGATTATGCCTTCCAAGCAAAAGCTGCCAAAAATTAGGATGGAGGAACTTGCAATGCCCCTTACAAGAGCCATGCAGTACAGCATATTACAAACATTATTCCCATTATTGAGGAGTGTGTCTCCCATAGTCTTTGCTTATGCCTTCCAAGCAAAAGCTGCCAAAAATTAGGACGGAGGAACTTGCAATGCCCTTTACTAGAGTTGAGCCACCCCCGTCGTGTTCGGGTTCGGTTCGTCGAACACCGGTGTGTTCGTCGAACACCGTTAAAACCAATGGCAGGCAAACAAAAACACATAGAAACACATAGAAAACACCTTCAAAGGTGTCCAAAAGCTGACAAACTGCTCAGAAGACACAACTAACACATGGAAAAGTGACAAGTACATATAGTCATGCGAAAAGAAAGGAGGTGGAGGAGTAAAAGGAGGGGGAGACACAGATATAGGCATGTCATGCCCTTCTAAAATAAAGAAAGGCTGGAGTAAAAATCTAAAATCAGCCTACCAACACCCAGACGTCGTGACAAGAAAATTAAAAAAAGAAATATCTTTAGGTAGAATGGAGGTTCCATTCAGAACACTTTCCATACAAGACGTAGTGGTATCCCCATTGTGAGTTGTGCCAAAAACGGAGCCCAATACATTCGGACTAATCCACCATTTGTCATATCCAAGGGGCAGGTCAGTAAACGACAACATCGACGCGGAACCAAGTACAGTAGTATATACTGTACATCCTTTGACAAGGCAATCAGGCGGATCAAGAAGTTGGGAAGGGTCACCCTGATGGCCAAAACAGACATTGATGCGGCGTTCCGGTTACTTACTACCTGTGCCTCCGAATAGTGTCCACCTATTGGGCTGCTTCTGGGAAGGAGCATACTATATAGATCGCTGTTTGCCCATGGGGTGGTCCAGATCCTGCTCACTATTTGAGGCATTTAGTTGCTTCCTCGAATGGGTTGTAATGGACGTTTTTAAGGGGGCACATATTATCCATTACCTCGACAACTTCTTATGCCTGGGCCCAAAAGATTCACCACATTCTGAATACATGCGGTAGTCCACCTGTGAGAAGGAAAGAGCTGGAGGGAGAGTGGACACCACAGAGCCGAGGGGTTAGATGGAGAACGGATGAAGGAAAGAGGGCGAGGGAGGTAAGGGAGTACAGTGGAAGGCCGACCTGAGCTCCCCCACGTTCCTGCTGGGCGGGGAACAGTCCTGGGAAGAAAAGCCGCTTGCGCATCCCTTTGAGGTTACGGGTGCGAGCGGGCAGAGGGACTAAGCTGGAGTGCGAAGCCGACACAGCCAGTCCGTTCCTGCCCGTGCGACCTCCATGTCGCCGGGTTTGTGACAGAGCCGCGGTGGACCCTGACGGCTAGCCCCCCTCTCCCAATACTGGTGCCTGTCCGCTGGTGGGTCAAGCCCCCCCGCGGTGGAGGCAGGTCTAAGCCCTGTAATTTAAATTGGCTCTGTAATTTGAATGAGTACACTTTAAATCCTTTTACAAGGATCTATTGGCGGGCAAGTCTGATGCCAGCACCCGTGGTAATTCCAGCTCCAGTAGCGTCCACTAAAGCTGCTGCAGTTAAAAAGCTTTTATAAGGATCGAGCTTGGCGGTCCACCGCAAGGCATGTTACCACCAGTCCCAGCCCCTTTGCCTTGGGGCGCCTCCCCGATGCTCTTCACTGGGTGTCCCGGGGGCCCGAAGCATTTCCTTTGAAAAAATTAAGTGTCCAAACCACAGGTGGTGTAGCTTGCTTAACAGCTGGGATACTTTGCTGACTAGCAGACACTGCTACTAGGCCCAAAGTAGCCTAGATGCAGTTAAAAATTTGTAATTAGATCTACAGACGGTGGCTACTCCGCTGACTAGCAGACACTGAAGCTGTGGAGCCGACCTCTGATTCCCAGGCTATAGTATGAGTAAACAGCTCTTCAGACTCAACCATCTGTGTTACCCCAAGCCATAGTGTATGTAGTTTCTTATGGTTAAAAGGGGAGGGAGAGACCCGACCCACCTGGAATTGACGATGGCAACGTCATGTAAAACATAGCAAGGGGACTCCCAAAAGAGTCTCCATTTTTTCAAAAAATTGTTGCACAGACACCACTTAAGTGGCATCACTTGTCCCAGAGTTGCTTAAAATGGTTGGTGAGGTGATTTTCCAAAATCCTCAAGCTTTTAGTCTCCCCAGGATGACACCGGTGGGGCAGATGGTAGTTGGCCCGGCCTGCTAGGTCGCATTGTAGCACAGTGAGCTTCGCACTGCAACTTATGCTTCATATCCATGTGACGGTTCAAGCATAAAGTACTCAAACTATTGTTTTTTTGGCCTATACTTAGCTTTTGGTGACAAATGTTACAGATAACATAAGTTGGGTCATCCTTAGCGATCTCAAAAAATTCCCAGGCTATGCAAGGTTTAGAGCCCATGCGACACAGCTATTAGCAATACTAGCAAATGATTGGCTGGGTTAGATGCAGTAAAAAATTGTTATTAGATACCCAGGCGGTGCAGCTTGCTTCACAGCTGGGCTACTATGCCCAAAGTATTGCCTGGGCTAGATTCAGTTAAAAATTCTTATTAGAAACACAGGCGGTGTAGCTTGCTTCAGAGCTGGGCTACTACGCTGACTAGCAGACACAGAAGCTTTGGATCAGACCTCTGAGTAAACAGCTCTTCAGACTCAACCATCTGTATTACCCCAAGCCATAGTGTATGTAGTTTCTTACGGTTAAAAGGGGGGGGGGAGACCCAACCCACCTGGAATTGATGATGCCAACATCACGTAAAACACATCAAGGAGACTCCAAAAAGAGTCTCAATTTTTTCCAAAAATTGTGACACAGACACCACTTAAGTGGCATCAATTGCCCCAGAGTTGCTTAAAATGGTTGATGAGGTGATTTTACCAAATCCTCAAGCTTTTAGTCTCCCCAGGATGACACAGGGGTAGAAAAGTTCTTGTGGATCCATGATTTGTTCATCTTTATGAACGTCAGTCTGTCTACATTGTCAGTGGACAGCCGCGTGTGCTTATCTGTCAGCACACCACCAGCAGCGCTGAACACACATTCAGAGAGAACGCTGGCTGCAGGGCATGACAAGGCGTGAGTGGCGAGCTCAGGCCATTTTTCCAGTTTGGAAGCCCAAAATGAGCAAGGGTCCAGTGACACAGTCATGGCTTCAATGTTTACTTGGAGATACTCCTGTACCATCCTCTCTAGGCGTTGACTATGTGTCAGACTTCTTGTCTCCTGTGGCCTTGCAAAGGATGGTTTAAAAAAGTGGTGAAACAATTCCACAAAATTGCTGTTACCAGCGCATACTGTGTTACTGTTACGGTTTGAGTGATGAAGACTCGACAGTCCCACAGTTGGCAAGTTAGAACTGTGAGATTCACTAAGTGCACCACTGGTGTTTGGTGGAAAAGCACATGTAAGATTCTGCAACAGCCTCTGCTGATACTCCTGCATGCGTGCATCCCTTTCTATGGCAGTAATAATTTCGGCAAATTTACTTTTGTACCGGGGATCTAAGAGTGTGACAACCCAGTAGTCTGGATTACTTCGAATTCTGACAATCCGAGGGTCATGTTGCAGGTAGTGCAGCAAGAAGGCACTCATGTGTCTTGCACATCCAGGAGGACCAAGTCCTTGTTGTGTTGGTAGTGAGGTAAGAATCATGCTTCCTTCCTCTGCCCTCTCCCCCCAACCTCGCACAACAGAAATGTGATCAAGGTCTCCCTCATCTGATGAGACTTCCATGCCCATCGCCAATTCGTCCTCCACTTCTTCCTCGGCTCCTGCACCTTCCTCAACAGTTTGGCTGCTACCATGCACCCTGGTTAATCCCTCTCCCCCACCCTCCCATGCCTGCCGCCTTGGTGCTGCCGACCATCTGGACCTTGGAGATTTTATCCCTTCCGCATACGACTCCTCCTCTACTTCCTCCACCTCCTCTTGTCCCACCACCTGACTCCGAATTCTGTTTAACGTGTGCTCCAGCATGTAAATCACTGGAATAGTCATGCTGATAATGGCATCGTCAGCACTAAACATCTTCATCGCCATTTCAAAACTGTGCAGAAGGGTGCATAGGTCCCTGATCTGAGACCACTCCTGCAGTGTGATTTGCCCCACCTCTGGATCTCGTTGGCCCTGGCTATACGTCAGAACGTATTGCACCAGGGCTTGTCGGTGCTGCCACAGTCGCTGCAACATGTGCAGAGTTGAATTCCACCGTGTCGGCACATCGCATTTCAGCCAGTGAACTGGCAGGCCCAATGACTTCTGTAGAGATGTAAGTCGTTGAGCTGCGGGATGCGAACTGCGGAAGTGAGCACACAGTGACCGTGCCCTCTGCAGAAGGCCATCTAGTCCGGGATAGTGGGCTAAAAATTGCTGGACAACCAGGTTCAACACGTGAGCCATACAAGGCACATCTGTGACATTGCCCCGGCGAAGGGCCGCACCTAGGTTTGCAGCATTGTCGCACACAGCCTTCCCTGGTAGCAGGTCCAGTGGAGACAACAATTCATGAATCTGGGTCTCCAGAGCTGACCACAACTCCTCAGCTGTGTGACTTACATTTCCCAGACATTTCAAAGTAAACACCGCCTGATGCCGTTGAGCCCTGCTGCCAGCATAGTAAGGAGGTGTGCCGGATTCCTTCTGCGCAGTTAGAAAGCGGGTGGCATTAACAGACAGGCTTTGGGTGCAGGTGGAGGACCAAGAGGAGGTTGAGGAGGCAGAAGTAGTGGAGGAACTTAGAGATAAAGAGGATTGACGCACAACTCGTGGGGACGGCAAGACTTGGACAGCAGTCCCTTGTCCTGCTGTCACCATAGTTACTCAGAGCCCAGTCAGCGACATGTAATGCCCCTGTCCATGTCTACTCGTCCAAGTGTCTGTGGTGAAATGCACCCTGTCACACACAGAGTTTCTCAAAGAAGCGGTGATGTTGTGTGCGACATGCTGGTGGAGCGCAGGCACACCTTTCTTTGAGAAGCAGTGCCGACTGGGCATCTGGTACTGGGGCACTGCGACGGACATAAGGTCTCGAAAATCCTCTGTGTCCACCAGGCGGAAAGGCAGCATTTCTGTAGCCAACAGCTTGCAGATGGTGAAATTCAACCTCTTAGCTTTGTCATGGCTAGGAGGAAATGGTCTTTTACGTGTCCACATCTGAGGGACCGAGGGCAGTCTGTTGTGCTTAGACGGGATTGAGTAGGGTGTCCCCGGCAAACTGCCGGTCTGTGAGGAAGATGCAGGCAGAAAAGTTAGGTTGCCTTGATCCAAAGGTATTGCTCTCGATGTCGGAGAGCGCTCAACACCAGCTGGTGTTTCCACTTCCAAATGAAATGATGACCTGCCAATCACACTGGCTGTGGCGGGTAAAGAGGTGGCAGGTCTGCGTCCAAAAACATGTGTGACTGCTGTCCCCCCAGTCACAGAGAATGAAGAAGCCGTGGATGCACAAGATGGGGCAGTCGGTGGTTGGCCCGGCCCTCTAGGCCGCATTGTAGCACAGTGAGGTTTCCACTGCAACTTAAGCTTCATATCCATGTGCCGGTTCATGCATGAAGTACTCAAACTATGGATTTTTTGGCCTCTACTTAGCTTTTGGTGACAAATATTACAGATAACCCGAGTTGGGTCATCCTTATCGATCTGAAAAAATGCTCAGGCTATGCAAGGCTTAGAGTCCATGCGACCTGAAGAGCCACCACGACTTGTGGTCAGAGGCAGAGTTGTGGTTGAGGATGCAGTTGTTGACATGCTTCCAGTACTCGGTCTCTGTCCAGGAAGGCGTAACCTAAATTCATCGTCAAAAGCATCCTCCTCCACCTCCTCTGCTGACCTCATCGACTGGCTGACTGTGGGTTGACAGTAAGTGGGATCTCCAACCTCGTAATCATCACCCGGTGTGTTCTCACACCCGTCGTCCTCAGAGCCAACCTCTTCCTGCCCTGACTGAAAAGTCAAGTTGTCGCTCCAATCAGGTATTTGAGTCTCATCATCGTCTTCATCATTGTCTCCACCAACAGGAGTTACAGTTTGGAAACGAGGGTCTTCATTATGCTCAGAACCTTCTTCATCTGGTCCTGGATCCGACTCATAAAGATTCTGGGCATCAGTGCAGATCATTTCCTCGTCTGGATTCACAGAAGCTCTGGAGCAGACCTTCATTTCCCAGGTTATAGTATGAGTAAACAGCTCTGCAGACTCAACCATCTGTGTTACCCTATACTCAGACGGGCAGCTGGAGACTTGGGAGCTGTGAGGAAGCAAGTGCGATTGGGGTGACACCTATGAGGACTAGAGTATTTGTGATGTTGAAGTTGAGGTGTAGGAGAGCCCACTTGAAGGAGCACTTGATATCCATTCAAGCACCTGCTGTTTTTGTGCCTCATCTGGAATTTGAAGCGATGGTCATGTTCGTAAGAAAGGTATCGTATCACATTGTCCACGAAAAGAAGTAGACATCTTAGTTTGGCTGGAAGATGGTCTTTCTTCTGCAGATGTTACTGTTGCTTTAACACCTATCCCACCGACACAACCTTTTTTTCCCTTTCCACCAGCAGCAGGCCTTTTTCCACTCATTTTGGTGGTTAACTAATTGACAACTCTGTAGTTGTTTGCACAAAAAACAATGGATGGAAACCGAGCAGAGCTGAGTGGCCAAACTGTGGTACTAGCTCAAAACGATTGGCTGGGTTAGATGCAGTAAAACAATTTTATTAGATACACTGGTGGTGTAGCTTGGTACAGATGGGCTACTACAATGAGTAACAGACACTGCTACAGGCCCAAAAGTATTTACTGGGCTATATGCAGTAAAAAATTGTTATTAAATAGAAAGGTGGTGTAGCTTGGCACAGATGGGCTACTACAATGAGTAACAGACACTGCTACAGGCCCAAACTTATTTACTGGGCTAGATGCAGTAAAATATTGTTATTAAATACAAAGGTGGTGTAGCTTGGTACAGATGGGCTACTACAATGAGTAACATACTGCTACTGGCCCAAAAGTATTTACTGGGCTAGATGCAGTAAAAAATTGTTATTAAATACAAAGGTGGTGTAGCTTGGTACAGATGGGCTACTACAATGAGTAACAGACACTGCTACAGGCCCAAAAGTATTTACTGGGCTAGATGCAGTGAAAATTTTTTATTAAATACAAAGGTGGTGTAGCTTGGTACAGATGGGCTTCTCCAATGAGTAACAGACACTGCTACAGGCCCAAAAGGTTTTACTTGGCTAGATGCAGTAAAAAATTGTTATTAAAAACAAAGGTGGTGTAGCTTGGTACTGATGGGCTATTAAAATGAGTAACAGACACTGCTAGAGGCCCAAAAGTATTTACTGGGCTACATGCAGTAAAAAATTGTTATTAAATACAAAGGTGTTGTAGCTTGGTACAGATGGGCTGCTACAATGAGTAACAGACACTGCTACAGGCCCAAAAGTATTTACTGGTCTAGATGCAGTAAAAAATTGTTATTAAATACAAAGGTGGTGTAGCTTGGTACAGATGGGCTACTGCAATGAGTAACAGACACTGCTACTATGCCCAAAAGGTTTTACTTGGCTAGATGTAGTAAAAAATTGTTATTAAATACAAAGGTGGTGTAGCTTGGTACATATGGGCTTCTCCAATGAGTAACAGACACTGCTACAGACCCAAAAGTATTTACTGGGCTAGATGCAGTAAAAAATTGTTATTAAATACAAAGGTGGTGTAGCTTGGTACAGATGGGCTACTACAATGAGTAGCAGACACTGCTACAGGCCCAAAAGTTTTTACTGGGCTAGATGCAGTAAAAAATTGTTATTAAATACAAAGGTGGTGTAGCTTGGTACAGATGGGCTGCTACAATGAGTAACAGACACTGCTACTATGCCCAAAATGTTTTACTTGACTAGATGCAGTAAAAAATTGTTATTAAATACAAAGGTGGTGTAGCTTGGTACAGATGGGCTACTACACTGAGTAACAGACACTGCTACCGGCCCAAAAGTATTTACTGGGCTAGATGCAGTAAAAAATTGTTATTAAATACAAAGGTGGTGTAGCTTGGTACAGATGGTCTTCTACAATGAGTAACAGACACTGCTACAGGCCTAAAATATTTACTGGGCTAGATTCAGTAAAAAATTGTTATTAAATACAAAGGTGGTGTAGCTTGGTACAGATGGGCTTCTCCAATGAGTAACAGACACTGCTACTATGCCCAAAAGGTTTTACTTGGCTAGGTGCAGTAAAAAAATGGTATTAGATACACAGGTGGTGTAGCTTTCAACACAGATAGGCTACTCCACTGACTAACACACACTGCTAGAGGCCCAAAAGGATTGGCTTAGCTAGATTTAGCCAAATGCTGTGAAAAACACTTGCACAGCACTGGCACAGACCAGTGATAGGAACTGCTGTAACTTAGCCCACAAAAAGGCTGCAATTACATCTAGTCCCTACTCCCTAAACCTATCTGTCTATTTAAGAGCAAATTTGCTTGCAATTCACACAGTTGCAAAGTATAGCGCCCACAGCAGCAGCGGTGCCATCTAACACTCTGCTGCAGCAGTGAGAAAATGGTGGCGACAGGGAAAATGGGTCTTATAGGGCAAGGACATGTGACATACACAGCCAATGACACATGCCCTTGCTTGTGTGAAAAAAAGCACTTCGCTGTGTGTGTGCGCTGCTGATAGGCTGACAGACTGCACCTCCCCACTCTAAATGCGGGAAAGAAAAAAGAAATGGAGATCGGCATTATTTCTGCAGAGATCCATCACCTGCCCCTCCCCCCACCCACTGTACACTGAAACTGTCTATTAACATTGATTAACAGTATTACTGTGAAAAAATCCAGTAATGATTTTGGTGCACGAACAGTTATGGAACATAACCTCGAACAGCCGGATTTTTTTCAAATCGTTCAGGTTTGTCGAACTGCTCGAACACCGCCCAATACAGCTCGAATTTGAGAGTGGCGAACAGTTCAAGTCGAACACCGCTCATCTCTACCACTTACAAGAGCCATGCAGTGCAGCATATTACAAACATTATTCTCATTATTGGGGAGTGGGTCTCCCATAGCATTTGCTTATGCCTTCCAAGCAAAAGCTGCCAACAATTAGGACGGAGGAACTTGCAATGCCCCTTACAAGAGCCACGCAGTACAGCATATTACAAACATTATTCCCATTATTGGGGAGTGGGTCTCCCATAGTCTTTGCTTATGCCTTCCAAGCAAAAGCTGCCAAAAATTAGGATGAAGGAAGTTGCAATGCCCCTTCCATGAGCCATGCAGTACAGCATATTACAAACATTATTCCCATTATTGGGGAGTGTGTCTCCCATAGTCTTTGCTTATACCTTCCAATGCAATGCCCGTTCGAAGAGTCGTGGAGGTTAGAGTTAATTAAAAACAAGATTTTAATGCCCCTTGGAAGAGCTGTGGAGTTCAGAGTGGTTTAACAAGACGCTTTTAATGCCCCTTGGAAAAGTGGTGGAGGTCGCAGTAGCTTAACAAGACGGTTTGAATGCCCCTCGGAAAAGTGGTGGATGTCGCAGTAGCTTAACAAGATGCTTTTATTGCCCCTTCCAAGAGCCATACAATACAGCATCTTAAAAATATTATTCCCATTATTGGGGAGTGGGTCTCCCATGGTCTTTGCTTATGCCTTCCAAGCAAAAGCTGACAAAAATAAAGATGGAGGAATTTTCAATAATGGCAACACGGACCACGGTCACCCTGGTGGTATAGTGGTGGTGGAGGCTGAGGATAAGGAGAAGAACATAACACAGCCGAAATGAGGAAGCGTATACCCATGTGTGGGTGTGAAGCGGTGCATGTAAATACACCTACCGAAATAACACAGTGGATTTGACTTTATGTTACTCTGCTTTCATTTGGTGGTGATGAGAAGTCTGGCCCAATCAAGCTCTTGTTCATTTTGATAAGGGTCAGCTTGTCAGCATTGTCAGTTGACAGGCGAGTCCGCTTATCAGTTATAATTCCCCCAGCGGCACTAAAACCACGCTCCGATAACACACTAGCGGCAGGGCAGGCCAGGACCTCCAAGGCATACACAGCGAGTTCATTCCAAGTGTCCAGCTTGGATACCCAATAATTAAAAGGCACAGAGGAATCACGGAGGACGCTGGTACGGTCGGCAATGTACTCCCTCACCATCTTTTGAAACTTTCCACTCCTTGTGAGAGTACTCCGCGCCTCAGGGCCTGTAAGCTGGGCTGGTCTAAGAAAACTGTCCCAGAACGTTGACAGTGTTTCCCTGCCTCTGCTGGATTGGAGTTGCCTCTCTCTCGCTTGTACGCCTTGGTTGGTCAACGAACTGTGACCTCTGCCGCTAGCGTGTTCAGATGGGAATTTTTTAAACAGTTCTGCGGCAAGGGCCTTCTGGTACTGCCCCATTTTTGTAGACCTCTCCACCTCAGGAATAAGAGAGTGAAAGTTCTCCTTGTAGCGGGGGTCTAAAAGTGTCTCCAACCAGTAATGACTGTCACCCAACATTTTGACAGCGCGAGGGTCACGGTTAAGGCAGCGTAACATAAAGTCAGCCATGCGTGCCAGACTGGTAACGGACAAGACTTCCATGTCCTCCTCCTCCTCCCCCCTGTCCTCAGGCCACCCACGCTGAACCAACGGTATGACAGTTGTACAGGTACTACCATCTACAGCGCATGATACAAGCTCCTGTTCTTCCTCCTCCTCCTCTCCTTCATTGTCCCCCAATGCACATTGGGATGAGATGAGGCTGGGCTGTGTGTAATCGACTGCTACAGCTTCTTCATATATCTCATCATACTCTGGCTGCAATGCCTCCTCTTTAATTCTCTGCAGAGAGCGTTGCAAAAGACAGACAAGTGGAATGCTGACGCTAATGATGGCATCATCGCCACTCACCATCTTGGTGGACTCCTCAAAGTTTGTCAAGATGTCAGACATCCAGGTCCACTCCTGAGGTCTTATGTGTGGAGTCTGACCTGAATATCAATGGCCTTGTTGCAGCTGGTACTCCACAACTGCTCTCTTCTGCTCACAAATCCTTTGCAACATGTGGAGGGTAGAGTTCCAACGTGTGGGGACATCACACACCAATCGGTGTGATGAAAGCTGCAAACGCTGCTGCAACACAGCAAGGGCGGCGGAAGCTGTAGCCGACTTGCGAAAATGAGCTGACAGGCGGCATACTGTGACGAGCAGATCTGGCAACTCGGGGTACGATTTAAGAAACCGCTGAACCACGAGGTTAAGCACATGAGCCAGGCATGGTATGTGTGTGATCTCGCCTCGCCTCAGAGCCGCCACCAGGTTACGGCCATTGTCACACATGACCATGCCTGGATGTAGGTTCAGCGGTGTCAGCCACAGATCTGCCTGCTCTTTCACAGCTGTCCACAACTCACAAGCAGTGTGAGGTTTCTCACCTAAGCTTATGAGTTTCAGCACAACCTGTTGCCGCTTGGCGGAGGCAGTACTGCAGTGCTTCCAGCTTGTAACTGATGTGGTGATATCTGAGATGGAGGCTGAACATGAGGAGGAGGAGGATGATGCACAGGAGCTGTACACTGTGGGGGCAACTCTGACTGACATAGGGCCCGCAATCCTCGGTGTGGGGAGGATGTGTTCCGTCCCAAGGTCCGACTGGGTCCCGGCTTCCACTATGTTTACCCAGTGTGCCATCAGGGAGATGTACCGTTCCTGGCTACATGCACTTGTCCACGTATCCGTTGTCAGGTGGACTCTCCTAGTGACTGCGTTGTTGAGGGCACGGCATATGTTTTGGGACACATGCTTGTGTAGTGCGGGGATGGCACACAGGGCAAAATAGGGTCGGCTGGGGACCGAGTACCGAGGGACGGCCACCGCCATAAGGTTGCGGAAGGATTCCGTCTCCACCAGCATAAAAGGCAGCATTTCCAACGCAAGCAGTCGTGAAATGTGCGAATTTAGGACTGTGGCCTGTGGGGCTTTAGCTGCGAATTTTCGCTTTCGTTCAAAGGTCTGGGATATGGACAATTGAACGCTGCGGTGGGACGTGGACGTTGATGCTGTTTTTTGAGAAATTGCTATAACAAGTGAAGACTGAGAGGAAGGGGCATCTTACATGCAGTATGGAGAGGGGATTGCCTTGCACACACAACAGGGGGTTCTATTGCACGCACAACAGCGGAAGAAGCAGTGGTGACAACTGCTGACACTGGTCGTGTTCCCTGGGGTTCGCCCCACAAAGTCGGGTGATTTGCTGCCATGTGCCTGATCATGCTGGTGGTGGTCAGGCTGGTAGTTTTGTCACCCCTGCTGATGCTGGCATGGCAGGTGGTACAAATGGCCTTTTTGGGGTTATCAGCAGAGTCTTTAAAAAAATTCCAGACTCTGGAAGACCTACAGGTTGTACTGGCAACGTCCCTCGTGTTGGTGTTATGGGGAACTGTTGTCCACCTTCTGTGTGCGGCCACCACACTGCTTCTTCCTGCCTGTTGGGGTACTCTGCTTCCCTCATCCTGTGTGCTGCTGGTCCCGCTCTGCATGTCCTCCTTCCATGTTGGGTCAGTTACTAGATCATCCACCACCTCCTCCTCTTCCACTTGCGCACCACGATCCTCCTCCTCACTTCCTGGCAATTGTGTCTCGTCATCGTCCACCTCTTGTGACAAATTGCCAGCGTCGACTTCCTGTGGCCGTGGATGTTCAAATATTTGGGCATCGCTACATGGGATCTCCTCTTCCTCCACTTCAAGCGGAGCAGGCGATTGGCACAAATCTGGAAATTGACCAGTGAACAGCTCTTCAGAGTGTTCAAGTGTGGGATCAGTTGCTGTCTGACGACACTCGGCATGGTGGCAAGAAGGAGCATCAGGGTGAGGAGGAGTATGCGGTCAAGACTCACGGCTACTAAGAGTTGACCATGTGGAAGACAGACCGGAGGTGGTGGTGCCCAGGTAACTGGAAGTATTATCTGCTATCCAATTAATAACCTGTTCACACTGATCAGTTCGCAATATTGATGTTGTTCTGTGCTTCTCTAGTAATTCGGTCAAGAAGTGGGAGCGAGAAGATGTGGCTGTTGGTTGTGGCACATTTTTACCTTGGCCAGGGCCCCATCCTCTGCACGCACCATCACCAGAACGTCCAGTTCCACGTCCCTTGCCACGCGCCTTGCCCATTGTAAAGGAAGTAAAATAGCTTGCACTATCAATGGAAAAAGGGTAATAAAAAGTAGATTAGAACCGTGGAAGAGGAAAACCACAGTTCTATTTCTCTGGCCTACAGCCGACTCTTTTAAACAATCTGAACAATCAGGGAGAAACTATTACTGTTTTTCTTTACGGAAAAAATACCAAAAGCTGAATAATAGAGATTTTTTACCGTGGAATGGCAAAACCACAGTTATTGTTTACTGGGGTATACCAGAAAATTTTAAATAGATATATTTATTAGGTAAAAATGGCCCAAAAGTGGATAATACAAAGATTTGACCTGTGGAACTGCAAAACCACACTTGTATTTCTCAGGCCTACACCATACTATTTTCAACAGATATATTTGTGTCTGAACAATCAGGAGACACTACTACTGGTTTTCTTTACGGCAAAAAATGCCAAAAGCACAATAATAGAGATTTTTTACCGTGGAACAGCAAAACCACAGTTATAATTTACTGGTGTATACCAGACATTTTTAAATATATATATTTGCGGCTGAACAGTGAGCGACACACTCAAACTGTTTTCTTTTAGATACAAATGGCCCAAAAGTAGATAATACCGAGGTTTGAACCGTGGAACTGCAAAACCACACTTCTGTTTCTCTAGCCTACACCAGACTATTTTCAACAGATATATTTGTGTCTGAACAATCAGGAGACACTACTGTTTTTCTTTACAGCAAAAAAGCAAAAAAAGCAGGGTAATACAGAGAGATTTGACCCGTGGAACTGCAAAACCACACTTGTATTTCTCGGGCCTACACCAGACTATTTTCAACAGATATATTTGTGTCTGAACAATCAGAAGACACTACTGTTTTTCTTTACTGCAAAAAATGCAAAAAAGCAGGATAATACAGAGATTTGACCCATGGAACTGCAAAACCACACTTGTATTTCTCGGGCCTACACCAGGCTATTTTCAACAGATATATTTGTGTCTGTAAAATCAGGGAGACATTATTAGTTGTTTTTTTATAGCAAAAAATGCTAAAACAGGATAATAGAGATTTTTTACCGTGGAACAGCAAAACCACAGTTATAATTTACTGGTGTATTCCAGACTATTTTCAACAGATATATTTGTGTCTCAACAATCAGGGAGACACTATTAGTTTTTTTTTTACGGCAAAAAATGGCAAAAGCAGGATAATACCGAGATTTGACCCGTGAAACTGCAAAACCACACTTCTATTTCTCGGGCCTACACTAGACTATTTTCAACAGATATATTTGTGTCTGAAAAATCAGGGAGACACTATTAGTTTTTTTTTTTTACGGCAAAAAATGCCAAAAGCAGGATAATAGAGATTTTTTACCGTGGAACAGCAAAACCACAGTTATAATTTACTGGTGTATACCAGACTTTTTTTAATATATATATTTGCGGCTGAACAGTGAGCGACACACTCAAACTGTTTTTTTTAGGTACAAATGGCCCAAAACTGGATAATACAGAGGTTTGAACCGTGGAACTGCAAAACCACACTTCTATTTCTCTAGCCTACACCAGTGTAGCATCGGCGTCTCTGCCCCGTACTAGGCAGAGACGTCATCCCTCTCACCTCCCAGCTCCTGGCGCGGCGTCCTCCAGCGCTTCTCTCCCCGCTGCTTCCGGCACGTGCTCCTTCCCCGGCAGTGTGCTTAGGGTGCGCGCGCTCCCTCTCTCTTAAAGGGACCACGCGCGCCGTCCTAAAGAGTCCCCGGCCAATTGCCGGAGGACCTCCCATATATAAGGCACCTCCTCCAAAATGGAGGTGCCCGAGCAATGTTGTGGCAAAGCCTTCACTCTGCTTCAGCCCTCAGGTCCCGTTACCAGTTACCTGCCAGTCACCTGCCAGATTCCTGCTTGTTACCTGCCAGTCACCTGCCATATTCCTGCTTGTTACCTGCCAGTCACCTGCCAGATTCACCTACTACCTGTCTGCTAGCCTACATGGAGGCTCCGCCGTCACGTGCTGTGACCACCTGCCTGTCCAGAGACTCTTGCCCACTCACCTGGGAGCGCTCACCTGCTACCTGCCTGCTATCCTACCTGGAGGCTCCGCCGTCACGTGCTGTGACCACCTGCCTGTCCAGAGACTCTTGCCCGCTCACCTGGGAGCGCTCACCTGCTACCTGCCTGCTAGCCTACCTGGAGGCTCCGCCGTCACGTGCTGTGACCACCTGCCTGTCCAGAGACTCTTGCCCGCTCACCTGGGAGCGTCCACCTGCTACCTGCCTGCTCGCCTACCTGGAGGCTCTGCCGTCACTTGCCGTGACCACCCGCCTGTCAAGAGACTGTCCCCGTCACTTGCCGTGACCTCCTGCCCTTCTACCCAGAGACTGTCCCCGTCACTAGCCGTGACTACCTGCCCACCTTCCCTGGGAGCCACCCGCTTCCTTACAAGGACTGCCCCCTTGTATAGTTGCTCAGAGGTTCCACCTCCCAGACCCGTTACAGTTTGCTCGGGCCATGGAACCCGGTGGTCCCCAGATCTCCGATCTGCATCAGGAAGTCTTACATCACAAAACTCAGCAGGAGGTGGTACTGTCCTTTCTACGGTCCGTTAACTCTCGTCTAGGCGCATTGTGTGACTCGTCTTTGTCTACCTCGGGTCCAGCCGTGCCCATTCCTGCGGTACCGCAATCCAGTCCCTTCATGGTACCCGACTATGGACCTCGGCTTCTGGCACCTCCACCCTTTACCGGCGAACCTACTTTAGCTCGGGGTTTCATAAACCAGTGCACCCTGCACTTTGAGCTATTGGCATACCAGTTCATCTCCAACTGGGCCAAGGTGGCCTTCATCATGTCCCATCTCACTGGGGAGGCACTGGCATGGCTAAATCCCCTGTGGGAGAGAGGGTATCCCCTGGTGTCCGACCTGCCGTCTTTCCTCGCTGCTTTCCGGAAAGTCTTCGATGAACCTGGACGGAAAACCTCTTCTGCCTCCTCTCTGCTACGTCTCCGCCAAGGGAGTCTCACCGTGGGCCAATATGCCATACGGTTCCGCACCCTCTCTTCTGAGCTTGCCTGGGAAAATGAGGCTCTGGTGTCCATCTTCTGGGAGGGTCTTTCCGGTCAGATTAAGGACGAGTTAGCTGGTCGGGACATTCCTACCACTCTGAATGACCTGGTGTCACTAGCTACCCGGATTGGCATCCGGTTCCAAGAACATGCCAAAGAGACTGCCTGGGAGAAAAACTTTTCTTGCTCTGCTCCTACTTCCCTGAGACCTGCCTCTCAACCAGTCACTCCGCGGGCTCTCTCGCCTGAACCTATGCAGATCGACCAGACCAAGATGGTCAGATCTCGCCAAGAATCTCGCCGAGCCGAGGGAAGCTGTTTCTATTGTGGCAGTATGGAGCACTTCATCCGTTCCTGCCCAGAAAAGCCGGGAAACGCCAGTGTCTAGGACCGCTCGGAGAGGTCGTCCTAGACAAAAGTAAGCCCTCTCCGTCTCTGACTTTACCGGTCTTTATTGCTTGGGGAGAAAACCGTCACTTTGAACTCGCCCACCTGGATTCTGAAGCTGCTGGAAACTTCATCTCCCAGTCTCTGGTAGAGAGATACCATATTCCCACCAAGTCCCTGGCTGAACCATTGTCAGTCGCCTCCGTGGATGGAAGACTTCTCTCGGAGACCATCCTGCTCGTCACTGAACCCATAACCCTGCAGGTGGGAATGCTGCACTCTGAGGAAATCTCATTCCATGTGCTGTCCGGACTTTCTCACTCCCTGTTGCTAGGTCTACCTTGGCTCCAGACACACGAACCCGTATTGAACTGGCGATCCGGTGAAGTACTCCGATGGGGTCCAGACTGCCATAGGACCTGCCTGGTTCCGGTCCGCCCAGCTCGCCCTCCGCCTACTCCAGCTAATTTACCAGGTCTCCCGGCTCCTTACTGGCCCTATGCGGACGTCTTCGGTAAGAAGGAAGCAGAGACGTTGCCACCCCATAGGCCATATGACTGCCCGATCGACCTGGTACCTGGCACCACTCCTCCCCGTGGGCATATCTACCCGTTGTCTGCAGCCGAGACCCGGTCAATGTCTGAGTACATTGAAGAGAATCTGGCTAGGGGATTTATCCAAAAATCTACCTCCCCGACTGGAGACGGATTCTTCTTTGTCAAAAAGAAAGACGGCTCGCTATGTCCCTGTATTGACTACAGAGGACTCAATCTCATCACAGTAAAAAACAAATACCCCCTGCCGCTCATCTCCGAATTGTTTGACCGTCTCAAGGGCGCCAGGATCTTCTCCAAGCTGGATCTACGAGGAGCATATAACCTGGTCCGTATCCGTCAAGGAGACGAGTGGAAGACGGCATTCAATACCCGGGACGGTCACTATGAGTACCTTGTGATGCCCTTCGGTCTCTGTAATGCTCCCGCTGTCTTTCAAGAACTAGTCAACGACATCTTCCGTGACCTCCTGTACTCCTGCGTAGTGGTATACCTGGACGATATCTTGGTCTTCTCTCCGGATCTCCCCACACACCGAAGGGATGTTCATCAGGTCCTGCTTAGGCTTCGGCAGAACCACCTCTATGCCAAATACGAGAAGTGCCTCTTCGACCAGACCTCCCTACCGTTCTTGGGCTATGTCATCTCCCAGACAGGTCTGCAAATGGATCCCGAGAAGCTCTCTTCTGTTCTAAAATGGCCTCGTCCTGAAGGTTTGAAGGCGATACAGCGATTCCTGGGCTTCGCTAATTACTATCGTCTTTTCATCCCACACTTCTCGTCTCGGACTGCTCCCATATCTGCACTTACCCGTAAGGGGGCTAATCCCAGGACATGGTCGCCTGAAGCCGAGGAGGCCTTCCTTTCCTTAAAGAAAGCCTTCGCCTCTGCTCCCGTCCGGCACCGTCCGGACTGTAATAAACAATTCTACCTGGAGGTTGATGCCTCCTCCTCCGGAGCCGGAGCGGTACTCACCCAAAAATCTTCTACCGGGAGAATGGTAACCTGCGGCTTCTTCTCCAAAATCTTCTCCTCATCTGAGCGCAACTACTCCATAGGAGACCGTGAATTGCTAGCCATCAAATTGGCACTGGGGGAGTGGCGCTATCTGCTTGAAGGGGCTCTCTACCCGGTAATTATCTACATGGATCACAAAAACCTGGCATATCTCCAAAATGCCCAGAGACTCAATCCTCGCCAGGCCCGGTGGTCGTTGTTTTTTGCCCGCTTCGACTTCATTCTTCATTTCCGTCCGGCGGACAAGAACGTCAAAGCTGATGCCTTGTCCCGGTCCTTCCTGTCCTCCGATCAAGAGGAGGAGCCTACGCACATCATCGACTCCTCCAAGGTGATGAATGTGGCCCCCTTAGATCTGACCCGTCTCCCACCTGGTAAGACGTTTGTAGCTGTACCAGATCGGGAGAGGGTTCGTCGAACACCTTAGAACACCGTCGAACACCGTTAAAACCAATGGCAGGCAAACAAAAACACATAGAAACACATAGAAAACACCTTCAAAGGTGTCCAAAAGCTGACAAACTGCTCAGAAGACGCTCTCTTTAAAAAAGCCGGCCGGCAATTCAGCAGCGGCATACACCGGTACCCGACAATTTAGACAAGAAGGAATAGAGCATCACACATAGATTAGATAGATAGAAACATGTCAGTCACACATATAAGAAGCACAGTGACAGTGTTGCTTACTGTACTTGTCATTTAGTGTAAAGGATTTATTAAAAAAAATAATAGTGTTTTCGTGCACCGTCTCTTTAAAAAAGCCGGCCGGCAATTCAGCAGCGGTACCCGACAATTTATAACAGAAAGAATAGAGCATCACACATAGATAGATATAAACATGCCAATCACATATATAATAAGTACAGTGACAGTGTTGGTTACTGTACTTGTCATTTAGTGTAAAGGATTTATTTAAAAAAATAATAGTGTTTTCATGCACCGTCTCTTTAAAAAAGCCGGCCGGCAATTCAGCCTCGGTACCCGACAATTTAGAACAGAAAGATAGAGCATCACACATAGATTAGATAGATAGAAACATGTCAGTCACATATATAAGAAGTACAGTGATAGTGTTGATCACTGTACTTGTCATTTAGTGTTAAAATAAAGGATTTATTAAAAAAAAAATTGGCGTGGGGTTCCCCGTAATTTTAGTCTCTAGCGGAGGTTAAGCAGACGGCTGGGGCAGATGTTTGAAGCCTGGGAAGGGGGTAATACCCATGGAGCTTCCCAGGCTACTAATATCAGCCCCCAGCTGAATACCTAGTCTTTACTAACTATTAAAATAGGGGACCCCTCCAAAAAAATGACGTGGGGTCCCCCCTATTTAAATAGCTAGCAAAGGCTAAGCAGACAGCTGGGGGCTGATATTAATAGCCCAGGAAGGGTGCCATGAATATTGGCCCCCTCCCAGGCTAGAAACACCAGCCATCAGCTGTCCCAGAAATGGCGCATCCGTAGGATGCGCCAAATCTGGAACTTAGCCTCGCTCTTCCCACTGCCCTGTAGCGGTGGCAGTGGGGTAATAGGGCTGGGGTTGATGTCAGCTTATAATGCCAGCTGACATCAAGCCCAGGTTAGTAATGGAGAGGCGTCTATAAGACACCCCCATTACTAACCCCATAGTCAAAGTTAAAAGAAAACACAAACACCCAGAATAAAGTCCTTTAATTGAAATAAACACACAATTCTTTATTGTTCTAAATTAAACCATACTTACCATCACGCCCATCCCAGCTGAAGCCAACGATCCCCTGCAATAAAAGTAAAATAATAAACCAACATCATCCTTACCTTTCCATGGTTCCCAGGACAGCTTCAGCTCAGCTACATCGAGATGACAGGCTGGACCGCAGCAGAACGCTGCCATTCAGCCTGTCATCCCGCAGACACTGAGAAGCGCAGGCTTGCTTGCGCTCCTCAGTGTCTGGCTGTGACGGCATCCAGATGAGCCGAGTTCATGTCCAATGAGCTCGGCTCACCTCATGCACGTCACTGACAGCGTGGGAGAATTCTCACGCTGAAGCGCTGAGTGCAGGAGAATTTTCCCACGCTGTCAGTGACGTGCATGAGGCTGATATTTAAATTTGGTGCACAAATCGGTGATTGGTCGCGGTCAGCGTCCGCGACCAATCAGCACAGTAGTGTTTAACTTTGGCGGCAAGATCAGTGATTGGTCGCGGTCAAGACGGTGACCAATCACCGATTTGTGCGGCACATTTAAATAGTGGCCGCGACCAATTGGATGTCAGCGCCGCTCCCCGGTCCTCCCTTCACGCCCTAGCCGCATGGATGTCAGCGGCGCTGCCTGTGCGGATACTTCCGCTGCGAGAACCCGGGACATGAGCGGGCGCTCGGAGCAGAAGTATCCCGACCCGCAGCGCCGCTCCCCGGTCCTCCCTTCACGCCCTAGCCGCATGGATGTCAGTGGCGCTGCCTGTGCGGATACTTCCGCTGCGAGAACCCGGGACATGAGCGGGCGCTCAGAGCAGAAGTATCCCGACCCGCAGCGCCGCTCCCCGGTCCTCCCTTGACACCCTAGCCGCTGATGTCCCCACAGTATCCGCATGGTGTTGCAAAGGTCCGGACATTTGTGTTAAAAATCGCTGATTGGTCGCTGGCGCTGCCCGCGACCAATCACCGATTTGGGTGCCAAATTTAAATATCGGCCGCGACCAATCACCCATCTTGGCTCCACATTTAAACACCGCTGTACTGATTGGTCGCGGACGCTATTTAAATGTGGCACCAAAATCGGTGATTGGTCGCGCCCAGCGTCGGCGACCAATCAGCACAGCGGTGTTTAAATGTGGAGCCAAGATCGGTGATTGGTTGCGGCCGATATTTAAATTTGGCGCCCAAATCGGTGATTGGTCGCGGGCAGCGCCAGCGACCAATCAGCGATTTTTAACACAAATGTCCGGATCTTTGTAACACCATGCGGATACTGTGGGGAGATCAGCGGCTAGGGTGTCAAGGGAGGACCGGGGAGCGGAGCTGCGGGTCGGGATACATCTGCTGCGAGCAGTCGCTCATCTCCCGGCTTCTCGCAGCGGAAGTATCCGACCAGGCAGCGGCGCTCCCCGGTCCTCACCAATACGATTCGCTGATTGGTCGCGCTCTCCGCACGCGACCAATCAGTGATCTTGGCGCTAAAGTTAAACACCGCTCTGCTGATTGGTCGCGGAAACTGCCCGCGACCAATCACCGATTTGGGCGCCACATTTAAATAACGGCCGCGACCAATCAGTGAGATTGGCGCCAAATTTAAACAACGCTCTGCTGATTGGTCGCGGACTCCAGCCGCGACCAATCAGCGAGATTGGCGCCAAATTTAAACCCCGCTCTGCTAATTGGTCGCGGATGCCGGCCGCGACTAATCAGCATTATTGGCGCCAAATTTAAACACCGCTCTGCTGATTGATCGCGGTCGCCGTCCGCAACCAATCAGCATTATTGGCGCCAAATTTAAACCCTGCTCGGCTGATTGGTCACGGTTGCCGGCCGCGACCAATCAGCAGTATTGGCGCCAAATTTAAACCCCGCTCTGCTGATGGGTCACGGTTGCCGGCCGCGACCAATTAGAGATTTTGGCGCCAAATTGAAACACCGCTCTGCTGATTGGTCGCGGCCGGCGATTGCGACCAATCAGCATTATTGGCTCCAAATTTAAACCCCGCTCTGCTAATTGGTCGCGACCGCCGGCCGCGACTAATCAACATTGTTGCCGCCAAATTTAAACACCGCCCTGCTGAATGGTCGCGGTCATGACCAATCACCGTTATTGGCGCCAAATTTAAACACCGCTTTGCTGATTGGTCGCAACCGCAACCAATCAGCATTATTGGCGCAAAATTTAAACCCCGCTCTGCTGATTAGTCGCAACCGCCGGCCGTGACCAATCAGCGATATAGTCGCCAAATTTCAACACCGCTTTGCTGATTGGTCGCGGTTGCTGGCCGCGACCAGTCAGCGATTTTGGCGCCAAATTTAAACACCGCTCTGCTGATTGCGCCGGGTCTGCCGCATACATATTCTAGAATACCCGATGCGTTAGAATCGGGCCACCATCTAGTTTCATGAAATAATTTTAAAAAAATTGACGTGGGGCTTCGCACTATATTTGTGTCCAGCCAGGTACAGCAGGCAGGAACGGGCTGCCCCCAACCACCAGCTGCCTATTTGTACCTGGTTGGACACAACAATATAGGGAAGCCCTTTTTTTCTTAATTATGTCATGAATTTCATGAAATAATTAAAAAAAAAAATACGTGGGGCTTCGCCCTATTTTTGTGTCCAGCCAGGCACAACTAGGCAGCTGGGGGCTGGAATCTGCAGTGCAGGGAGGCCCAAGCTTTCTGGGCCCCCCCGCTGCAAATTGCAGTCCGCAGCCACCCCGGAAAATGGTGCGTTCAAAGAAGCGCCATCTTCTGGCGCTGTACCCAACTCATACAGGGCCCTGGTGCGGTGGCTCACTGGGTAATAAAGGGGTTAGGGCCAGCTTGGCATTATCAGCTGGCCCTAAGCCCGAAATTCATGGGGTCACGCCAATATTAGACATGACCGCCATGAATTTCTAGTAAAGTATTTAATAAAAACACAACACCCACAATAAAGTCCTTTAATTGAAATAAACACACAATTCTTTATTGTTCTAAATTAAACCATACTTACCGTCACGCCCATTCCAGCTGAAGCCAATGTCTTCTGCAATAAAAGTAAAATAATAAAGCAACCTCATCCTTACCTTTCCATGGTTCCCACGACAGCTTCAGCTCTGCTACATCGAGATGACAGGCTGGACCGCAGCAGAACGCTGCCATCCAGCCTGTCATCCCGCAGACACTGAGAAGGGCAGGCATGCTTGCGCTCTTCAGTGTCTCGCTGTGACGGCATAAAGATGAGACGAGTTCATGTCCAATGAACTCAGCTCACCTCATGCACGTCACTGACAGCGTGGGAAAATTCTCACGCCGTAGCGCTGAGTGCAGGAGAATTCTCCCACGCTGTCAGTGACGTGCATGAGGTGAACTGAGTTCATTGGACATGAACTCGTCTCATCTTTATGCCGTCACAGCGAGACACTGAGGAGCGCAAGCATGCCTGCCCTTCTCAGTGTCTGCGGGATGACAGGCTGGATGGCAGCGTTCTGCTGCGGTCCAGCCTGTCATCTCGATGTAGCAGAGCTGAAGCTGTCGTGGGAACCATGGAAAGGTAAGGATGATGTTGCTTTATTATTTTACTTTTATTGCAGGAGATCGTTGGCTTCAGCTGGAATGGGTGTGATGGTAAGTATGGTTTAATTTAGAACAATAAAGGAATGTGTCTTTATTTCAATTAAAGGAGTTTATTCTGGGTGTTTGTGTTTTCTTTTATCTTTGACTATGGGATTAGTAATGGGGGTGTCTTATAGACGCCTCTGCATTACTAACCTGGGCTTGATGTCAGCTTGCATTATAAGCTGACATCAACCCCAGCCCTATTACCCCACTGCCACCGCTACAGGGCAGTGGGAAGAGCGAGGCTAAGTGCCAGAATTAGCGCATCCTATGGATGCGCCATTTCTGGGGCAGCTGACGGCTGGTGTTTCTAGCCTGGGAGGGGGCCAATATTCATGGCACCCTTCCTGGGCTATTAATATCAGCCCCCAGCTGTCTGCCTAGCCTTTGCTAGCTATTAAAATAGGGGGGACCCCACGTCATTTTTTTGGGGGGGGTCCCCCATTTTAATAGCTAGTAAAGGCTAGGTATTCAGCTGGGGGCTGATATTAGTAGCCTGGGAAGCTCCATGGGTATTACCCCCCTCCCAGGCTTCAAACATCTGCCCCAGCCGTCTGCTTAACCTCCGCTAGAGCCTAAAATTATGGGGACCCCCACGCCAATTTTTTTTTAAATAAATCCTTTATTTTAACACTAAATGACAAGTACAGTAAGCAACACTGTCACTGTACTTCATATATATGTGACTGACATGTTTCTATCTATCTAATCTATGTGTGAAGCTCTATTCTGTCTGTTATAAATTGTCGGGTACCGCTGCTGAATTGCCGGCCGGCTTTTTTAAAGAGACAGTGCATGAAAACACTATTATTTTTTTTAATAAATCCTTTACACTAAATGACAAGTACAGTAAGCAACACTGTCACTGTACTTCATATATGTGACTGACATGTTTCTATCTATCTAATCTATGTGTGATTCTCTATTCTTTCTATTCTAAAATGTCGGGTACCGCTGCTGAATTGCCGGCCGGCTTTTTTAAAGAGACGGTGCATGAAAACACTATTATTTTTTTTGATAAATCCTTTACACTAAATAACAAGTACAGTAAGCAACACTGTCACTGTACTTCGTATATATGTGGCTGACTTGTTTCTATCTATCTAATCTATGTGTGATGCTCTATTCTTTCTGTTCTAAATTGTCGGGTACCGGTCTATGCCGCTGCTGAATTGCCGCTTTTCATGTTTCACTGTTGGCACTGTTCCCATCGATTTGGGCAATCACTGTAATGCCACAACCACCATGGCTGTGGCATTACAGTGAGTGGCAGGCAATCCCTGCATGATTGGTGCTCAAAATAGCGCCAGACATGCAGGACACGCTTTTGGTGCATGAACAGTTATCGAACATAACCTCGAACAGCCGAATTTTTTGCAAATCATTCGGGTTCGTCGAACAACTTGAACACCACCCAAAACAGCTCGAATTTGAGATTGGCGAACAGTTCTAGTCGAACAGCGCTCATCTCTACTCATTACCCGGCATTACTGGTGGCCTACCCTGTGTAAGGACGTGGTAGACTTCGTCACGGCCTGCTCATCCTGTGCCCGTAACAAAGTTCCCAGACATCTTCCAGCCGGCCATCTCCTGCCCCTTCCCGTACCTGCTGCTCCTTGGCAGCACATTGCTATGGACTTTATCACCGATCTTCCTATTTCTGCCGGTTGTACAGTCATTTGGGTTGTCGCTGACCGCTTTTCTAGGATGGCCCACTTCATTCCCCTGCCTGGTCTCCCATCTGCACCCGAGCTGGCTAAAGACTTTATCCGCCACATCTTCCATCTCCATGGCCTGCCCCTCCACATCGTGTCGGATCGTGGGGTTCAGTTCACCTCACGCTTCTGGAGAGCCACATGTAAGCTGCTTGACATCACCCTGGACTTCTGCTCCGCTTACCACCCACAGTCCAATGGTCAAGTGGAGCAGATCAATCAGATCCTGACCAGTTACCTCCGGCACTTCGTTAATGCACACCATTCGGACTGGGTGGATCTACTACCATGGGCCGAGTTCTCTTACAATAACCATGAGAGCGAATCCTCTTCCAAATCCCCGTTCTTTATAGTCGGTGGCCAACATCCCCGGATTCCACTTCCTGTCTCCGTTTCTGTGGACAACCCTGCTGCGGAGTCTCTTGTCAGTGAATTTTCTACTATTTGGGAGAGTACCAGGTCCGCTCTTCTTCTGTCCTCTGAGCGGATGAAGAGATATGCTGATAAGAGACGTCTGGATCCGCCTCAATTCGGTCCAGGAGACAAGGTTTGGCTCTCGTCCAAACATGTGCGGATCAAAGTACCCTCCTTCAAGTTGGGCTCTCGATTCATCGGTCCCTTCGAAGTCCTCAGGCAAATTAACCCTGTGGCCTACAAATTAAAACTCCCGGCCACCCTACGGATTCCCAACTCCTTCCACGTATCTCTCCTCAAACCCGTTGTCTTTAACTCTTTTTCCAATAATCCAGGTGCCCCTCCTGCTCCGGTTTCCGCTGATGACATCTTTGAGGTAGAGAGTATTCTGGCCTCCAAGAGGGTAAGAGGAAAAATCTTTTTTTCTGGTGGATTGGAAGGGGTTTGGTCCTGAGGAGAGAACTTGGGAATAGAGATGAGCGTTGTTCTACTCGAACTGTTCGCCAATCTCAAATTCGAGCTGTTTTGGGCGGTGTTCGAGCCGGTCGGCGAACACGAACAATTTGAGAAAAATTCGGCTGTTCGAGGTTATGTTCGATAACTGTTCGTGCACCAAAATCATAACTGGATTTTTTCTCAGTAATGATGAAAATTAATGTTAATACGCAGTTTGAGTGTACAGCGGGGCGGGGGGAGGGGCAGGGGATGGATCTCTGCAGGAACAATGAAGATCTCCATTTTTTTTTCTCTTTCCCGCATTTGCAGTGGGGAGGTGCAATCTGTCAGCCTATCAGCAGCGCACACACGGAGCGAAGTGCTTTTTTTCACACAAGCAAGGGCATGTGTGATTGGCAGTGTATGTCACATGTCCTTGCCCTATAAGACCAAGCCATTTTCCCCGTCGCCACCATTTTCTCACTGCTGCAGCTGCGTGTTAGACGGCACCGCTGTTGCTGTGTGCGCTATACCTTGTTAATTTCAAGCCAATTTTCGCACAAATATACAGATAGCTTGGGAGTAGGGAATAGTTGTGATTGCAGTCCTTTTAAGGACTAGGTTACAGCATTTCCTTCGACTTTTATCAGGCAGGTCTGTGCTCTTAAATAGATAGATTGTGGGAGTAAAGACTAATTGTAATTGGAGTCCTTTTCAGGACTAGGTTACATCAGTTCCTATCAGTTTTTGCCAGGCAGGTCTGTGCCAGTGCTGTGCAAGTTTTTTTCACAGCATTTGGCTGAATCTAGCAAAGCTAATCCTTTTTGGCCTATTGCAGAGTGTGTTAGTCAGTGGAGTAGCCTATCTGTGTTGCAAGATATACCACCTGTGTATAGAATACCAATTTTTTTACTGCACCTAGTGAAGTAAAATGTTTTGGGCATAGCATCATTCTATTAGTCCATCTATACTGACCTCCATCAGGTTGCAAACTGAATATAATTTTTTTCTGCATCTAGCTCTGAAAAAATATTTGGGCTTCTAGCAGTGTGTGGGACTTGGTCTATTAGTCCATCTATACTGACCTCCATCAGGTTGCAAATTAAAAATAATTTTTTTCTGCATCTAGCTCTGAAAAAATATTTGGGCTTCTAGCAGTGTGTGGGACTTGGTCTATTAGTCCATCTATACTGACCTCCATCAGGTTGCAAATTAAAAATAATTTTTTTCTTCATTTAGCTCTGAAAAAATATTTGGGCTTCTAGCAGTGTGTGGGACTTGTTCTATTAGTCCTTCTATACTGACGTCCAGCAGGTTGCAAATTGAATATAATTTTTTTCTGCATCTAGCTCTGAAAAAATATTTGGGCTGCTAGCGGTGTGTGGGACTTGGTCTATTAGTCCATCTATACTGACCTCCATCAGGTTGCAAATTAAAAATAATTTTTTTCTGCATCTAGCTCTGAAAAAATATTTGGGCTTCTAGCAGTGTGTGGGACTTGGTCTATTAGTCCATCTATACTGACCTCCATCAGGTTGCAAATTAAAAATAATTTTTTTCTTCATTTAGCTCTGAAAAAATATTTGGGCTTCTAGCAGTGTGTGGGACTTGTTCTATTAGTCCTTCTATACTGACGTCCAGCAGGTTGCAAATTGAATATAATTTTTTTCTGCATCTAGCTCTGAAAAAATATTTGGGCTTCTAGCGGTGTGTGGGACTTGGTCTATTAGTCCATCTATACAGACCTCCATCAGGTTGCAAATTAAAAATAATTTTTTTCTGCATCTAGCTCTGAAAAAATATTTGGGCTTCTAGCAGTGTGTGGGACTTGGTCTATTAGTCCATCTATACTGACCTCCATCAGGTTGCAAATTAAAAATAATTTTTTTCTGCATCTAGCTCTGAAAAAATATTTGGGCTTCTAGCAGTGTGTGGGACTTGGTCTATTAGTCCATCTATACTGACCTCCATCAGGTTGCAAATTAAAAATAATTTTTTTCTTCATTTAGCTCTGAAAAAATATTTGGGCTTCTAGCAGTGTGTGGGACTTGTTCTATTAGTCCTTCTATACTGACCTCCAGCAGGTTGCAAATTGAATATAATTTTTTTCTGCATCTAGCTCTGAAAAAATATTTGGGCTTCTAGCGGTGTGTGGGACTTGGTCTATTAGTCCATCTATACTGACCTCCATCAGGTTGCAAATTAAAAATAATTTTTTTCTGCATCTAGCTCTGAAAAAATATTTGGGCTTCTAGCGGTGTGTGGGACTTGGTCTATTAGTCCATCTATACTGACCTCCATCAGGTTGCAAATTAAAAATAATTTTTTTCTGCATCTAGCTCTGAAAAAATATTTGGGCTTCTAGCAGTGTGTGGGACTTGGTCTATTAGTCCATCTATACTGACCTCCATCAGGTTGCAAAGTGAATAAAAAAATTTTCTGCATCTAGCTCTGAAAAAATATTTGGGCTTCTAGCGGTGTGTGGGACTTGGTCTATTAGTCCATCTATACTGACCTCCATCAGGTTGCAAATTAAAAATAATTTTTTTCTGCATCTAACCCAGCCAATAGTTTTGGCCTAATACCACAGTTTGGCCACTCAGCTCTGCTCGGTTACCATCCATTGTTTTTTTGTGCAAACAACTCCAGAGTTGTGAATTAGTTAACCACCAAAATGAGTGGAAAAAGGCCTGCTGCTGGTGGAAAGGGGAATAGGCGTGTTGGGAAGGGGAAAAAAGGTTGTGTCCGTGGGGTAGGTGCAGAAGAAAGACCATCTTCCAGCCAAACTAAAATGTCTACTTCTTTTAGCGGACAATGTGATAAGATCCCTTTCTTACGGCCACGCCAATCGCTACAAATTCCAGATGAGGCACAAAAACAGCAGGTGCTTCAACGGATATCAAGTGCTCCTTTAAGTGGGCTCTCCTCCACATCAACTTCAACATCACAAATACTCCAGTCCTCAAAGGTGTCACCCAAATCGCACTTGCTTCCTCACAGCTCCCAAATCTCCAGCTGCCCGTCTGAGTATGAGGTAGAACAGATGGTTGAGTCTGCAGAGCTGTTTACTCATACTATAGCCTGGGAATCAGAGGTCGACTCCAGCGCTTCTGTGAATCCAGACGAGGAAATGATCTGCACTGATGCCCAGAATCTTTATGAGTCGGATCCAGGACCAGACGCAGAAGGTTCTGACCATAATGTAGACCCTCATTCCCAAACTGTAACTCCTGTTGGTGGAGACAATGAGGAAGACGATGATAAGACTCAAATACCTGATTGGAGCGACAACTTTAGTTTTTTGTCAGGGCAGGAACAGGTTGGCTCTGAGGACGACGGGTGTGATAACGCACAGGGTGATGATGATGAGGTCGGAGATCCCACTTACTGTCAACCCACAGTCAGCCAAGAGATGAGGTCAGCAGAAGAGGTGGAGGAAGATGCTAGTGACGACGAGGTCAGGTTGCGCCTTCCTGGACAGAGACGTAGTACTGGAAGCATGTCAACAACTGCATCCTCAAACACAACTCTGCCTCTCACCACAAGTCGTGGTGGCTCTTCAGGTCGCATGGGTGCTAAGCCTTGCATAGCCTGGGCATTTTTTCAGATCGATAAAGATGACCCAACTCGTGTTATCTGTAACATTTGTCAGCAAAAGCTAAGTAGAGGCCAAAAAATACATAGTTTGAGTACTTCATGCATGAACCGGCACATGGACATGAAGCATAAGTTGCAGTGGGAAGCTCAGTGTGCTACAATGTGGTCTAGCCGGCCGGGCCAACCACCGTCTGCCATATCTTGTGCATCCGCGGCCTCTTCATCCTCTGTGACTGGGGGGACAGCAGTCACACCTGTTTTGGGGCGCAGACCTGCCACCTCTTTACCCGCAACAGCCAGCGTGATTGGCAGGTCATCATTTTCTTTGGAGGTGGTAACACCAGCTGGTCTTGAGCGCTGTCCGACATCGATAGCACCACCTTTGGATCAAGGCAACCTAACATGTCCGCCTGCATCTTCCTCACAGACCGGCAGTTTGCCGGGGACACCCTTATCAACCCGTCTAAGCACAATAGCCAGCCCTCGGTCCCTCAGATGTGGACAAGTAAAAGACCATTTCCTCCTAGCCATGAGAAAGCTAAGAGGTTGAATTTCACCATCTGCAAGCTCTTGGCTACAGAAATGCTGCCTTTCCGCCTGGTGGACACAGAGGATTTTCGAGACCTTATGTCCGTCGCAGTGCCCCAGTACCAGATGCCCAGTCGGCACTACTTCTCAAAGAAAGGTGTGCCTGCGCTCCACCAGCATGTCGCACACAACATCACCGCTTCTTTGAGAAACTCTGTGTGTGACAGGGTGCATTTCACCACAGACACTTGGACGAGTAGGCATGGACAGGGGCGTTACATGTCGCTGACTGGGCACTGGGTAACTATGGTGACAGCAGGACAAGGGGCTGCTGTCCAAGTCTTGCCGTCCCCACGAGTTGTGCGTCAATCCTCTTTATGTCATTTTTCCTCCACTGCTTCTGCCTCCTCAACCTCCTCTCGGTCTTCCACCTGCACCCAAAGCCTGTCTGGTCATGCCACAAGCTTTCTAACTGCGCAGAAGGGATCCTGCACACCTCCTTACTATGCTGGCAGTAGGGCTCAACGTCATCAGGCGGTTTTTACATTGAAATGTCTGGGAAATGTGAGTCACACAGCTGAGGAGTTGTGGTCAGCTCTGGAGAACCAATTTCATGAATGGTTGTCTCCACTGGACCTGAAACCAGGGAAGGCCGTGTGCGACAATGCTGCAAACCTGGGTGCGGCCCTTCGCCGGGGCAATGTCACACACGTGCCTTGTATGGCTCACGTGTTGAACCTGGTTGTCCAGCAATTTTTAGCCCACTATCCCAGACTAGATGGCCTTCTGCAGAGGGCACGGTCGCTGTGTGCTCACTTCCGCCGTTCGCATCCCGCAGCTCAGCGACTTACATCTCTACAGAAGTCGTTGGGCCTGCCACTTCACCGGCTAAAATGCGATGTGCCTACCCGGTGGAATTCAACTCTGCACATGTTGCAGCGACTGTGGCAGCACCGACAAGCCCTGGTGCAATACGTTCTGACGTATAGCCTGGGCCAACGAGATTCAGAGGTGGGGCAAATCACGCTGGAGGAGTGGTCTCAGATCAGGGACCTATGCACCCTTCTGCACAGTTTTGAAATGGCGACGAAGATGTTTAGTGCTGACGATGCCATTATCAGCATGACTATTCCGGTGATTTACATGCTGGAGCACATGTTAAACAGAATTCGGAGTCAGGTGGTGGCACAAGAGGAGGTGGAGGAAGTAGAGGAGGAGGAGTTGTATGCGGAAGGGCTAACATCTGCAAGGTCCAGACGGTCGGCAGCACCAAGGCGGCAGGCATGTGAGGGTGGGGGAGATGATTTTACCAGGGCGCATGGTAGCAGCCAAACTAGTGAGGAAGGTGCAGGAGCCCAGGAAGAAGTGGAGGACGAACTGATGGAAGACTCATCAGATGAGGGAGACCTTGATCACATTTCTGTTGTGCGAGGTTGGGGGGAGAGGACAGAGGAAGGAAGCATGATTGCTACCTCGCCACCAACACAACAGGGACTTGGTGCTCCTGGATGCGCAACACACATGAGTGCCTTCTTGCTGCACTACCTGCAACATGACCCTCGAATTGTGAGAATTAGAAATAATCCTGACTACTGGGTTGCCACACTGTTAGATCCCCGGTACAAAAGTAAATTTGCAGAAATTATTCCTGCCATAGAAAGGGATGCACGCATGCAGGAGTATCAGCAGAGACTGTTGCAGAATCTTACATGTGCTTTTCCACAAAATACCAGTGGTGCACGTAGTGAATCTCACAGTTCCAACTTGCCAACCGTGGGACCGTCAAGTGTTCAGCACTCAAACCATAACAGAACCACAGTATCTGCTGGTAACATCAATTTTGCGGAATCATTTCACCACTTTTTTAGCCCATCCTTTGCAAGGCCACAGGAGACAAGAAGTCTGACACATAGTCAACGCCTAGAGACGATGGTACAGGAGTATCTCCAAGTAAACATTGAAGCCACGACTGTGTCACTGGACCCTTGCTCTTTTTGGGCTTCCAATCTGGATAAATGGCCGGAGCTAGCCACTTACGCCTTGGAGATCTTGTCATGCCCCGCAGCCAGCGTTCTGTCTTAACGTGTGTTCAGCGCTGCTGGTGGTGTGCTGACAGATAAGCGCACGCGGCTCTCCACTGATAATGTAGACAGACTCACGTTCATAAAGATGAACAAATCATGGATCCGAAACGACTTTTCTACCCCTGTGTCATCCTGGGGAGAGTAAAAGCTTGATGATTGGTTAAAATCACCCTACCAACCGTTTTAAGCTTTCAAATTACTAATCATGTTTATCTGTATCTTGACTGGAAAATAATTTGGGCTTTGTAGCAGTGTGCAGCACTGATCCTATTAGGCCATCTATAATAAGCTTCACCAGATTTAAAATTAAAAATAATTTTTAGCTGCATCTAGCCCGGAAAATAATTTTGGGGCTCCGAGATGCGCAAGACACATAAGTGCCTTCTTGCTGCACTACCTGCAGCATGACCCTCATATTGTGAGAATTCGAAGTAATCATGACTACTGGGTTGCCACACTCTTAGATCCCCCAAACTTTTCGATCAACCTTTTCATTTTAATAAAGACCAAAAAAATGGTCATTTTTGAAATTATAAGCATTAGCAGGTTGTTAGAAACTGAAATCAAACAGTTTTCAACTCAAAACTTTATTCTAGGTGATGTTACATTTTCACATAGGACCCCTTGTTCGAAAGGAGCTTCTGAACTCTCTCGTCCATTGAATTTGTCAGGTTTTGGATGGTTTCTGCTTCAATTGTTTTGCATGAGGACAGAATACCCTCCCAGAGCTGTTGCTTAGATGTGAACTGCCTCCCGCCATCATAGACACTCCTTTTAATGATGCTCCAAAGGTTCTGAATGGGGTAGAGGTCAGGGGAGCATGGGGGTCACACCATAAGTTTGTCCCCTTTTATGCCCATATCAGCCAGAGATGCAGATGTTTTATGTGCAGCATGAGATGGTGCATTATCATGCAGAAAAATGATCTTGCTGTGAAATACACGGTTCTTCTTCTTGAACCATGGCAGGAAGTGCTGTTTGAGAAAATCCACATACATTATGGAGTTCATCTTTAGCGCCTTCAGGGATCCTAAAGGGGCCGACAATCTCTCTCCCCATGATTCCAGCCCAAAACATTACTCCACCTCCTCCTTGTTGGCGCTGTAGCCGTGTTTGCGTGGGGTGTCCATCAACCAGCCATCCTCCACTCCATTCATCTGGACCATCGAGCGCTGCACGGCACTCATCCGTGAACAAAACAGTTTTGAAATCAGTCTTCATGTAATGTTTGGCCCACTGGAGCCGTTTCTGCTTGTGTGAAGTGGATAGTGGAGGTCGACAGGATGGCATATGCACAGCTGCAAACCTCTGAAGGACCCTGCATCTTGTTGTTCGGGGGACGTTGGAGGCACAAGCAGCTTCAAAAACTTGTCTGCTGCTATGACAAGGCTTTTTTGCCGCTGCTGTTTCAACCTGACGTAATTGCCTGTAGGAAAGAGTCCTCAATTTGCCTTTATCAGCACGCACACGTGTGTACTGTGAATCAGCTACATACTTCTTGATTGCCAAGACACTTCATCCTGATCATCGCACAATGTTGATTGTAGTCATGCCTTGACCTAAACACTCCACAATTTGTTGCTTCTCAGCAGCCGACACATCCTTTTTCTTTCCCATTTTGGCAGAAAATGTAGGCTGCTTAATAATGTGAGAGAGCCTTCTTAAGTAGTCTTGCCTTTCATTGGACACACCTGCCAAACTAATTAGCACAGGTGTCTGCAATTGCTTAAAGTGATATAAAGAGTCCTGACACACATCACCATCAATGAGTTTAACTGACAAACAAACAAATTCTTCCCTTATCACTCCTAAACACTTTTTGCATAATAATTTGGAACGCGGTGTACATGTGCTTTTCCACAAAACACCAGTGGTTCACGTAGTGAATCTTACAGTTCTAACTTGCCAACCGTGGTCTGTATGGAATTGTTCAATAAAGGGCCCAAAATTAAGATAACATAGATGGGAGAGGTCTCTATGAATAGGAATTCCTAAGTATTTGATACCCTGTGAGGGCCAGGCAAAGGGAAAGTTGGACTGGATGGAATCCTATATGGATTTAGGGAGGGAGACATCGAGGGCCTCAGACTTCGCTGCATTGATTTTAAAATTTTACCATGTAACAAAGTGATCTATTTCAGCCATAACAGCAGGGATGGATATATGTGATTGAGTGATATATACTAGGACATCATCAGCAAATAGAGAGCACTTGTACTCGGTGCCTCCCACCTCAATCCACCTAATATTGGGGTTATGGCGAATTGATGAGAGCAGGTGCTCCGTCACTAGGATGTATAAGAGAGGGGACAGAGGACATCCCTGCCTTGTCCCATTGGTGATTGTGAAAGGTGATGAAAATGTTCTGACGCACCCCCTGGGCCTTGGGACACCCGGAGCCGGACCCTTTTTGGTGGATGCTGGTGGTTGTAGTCTTCGTGGCGGCGATCCGGTTCCGTGGCTCAGGGCGGTCAAACCAGTGGCGGAACTATTTATGTGGTTTTGATGTTTAAATGTCCGACTACGCCACCCGTGGATTGCGGTCAGAGTGAACCGCCGCTACAGGGCAGACCGCTAAGGCTGGTGTTGTGGGTGCAGCAGAGCGTAGCATAACTCCCCACGGGAGGAGTATAGCCTCAGGGCAGTGTATGCGGAGGATGGGGGTGATGGTGCAGGGCAGCAGCAGTAACGACACGGAGTCAGTGATGCAGTTCAGGGCCTTTACTCACAGTTCTTATTATCCAGACCACGTCTGCAGGTAACGGCTGCCCACGTCGTACTGTGCTCACCAGGTGAGGGGCTCAGACAACTCCCAGATAACTTTGGAGCGCTTCACAGGACCCCCTTTGTGTGTCCTTTGTCTGGCCTTTCTTACCAACACTTCTGTCCGGCTGCCTCGGGCCTCCTCTTGGTAAACTTGGCGCCAGTTTCCCTGACCCTATGTGGTGCCTTCCTAGCGGGTGGAGCAAGGGGCTGCGCCACATAAAATGTCAGAGCCTCCGGTTTCTAGCTGAGGGTCGTTTCCTGCCTCCACTAGTTCGGGGACCGGTCTCCCCCTTTGGCCTGACGCCTCCACGCAGGTGGATTCGGGCGTGCGGTGGCGACTCGCCCGTCCGCACCCCTGGGATCCCTTCATTCCTCGTTCCTGGAGCCTTCTCCGCTCCTCTTCCTTCCTTCTCCCTCTTGCAGGCCTGGGCCTCTGTTACTAGGCCCGCCTCCGGAGCAGAGCTCATGCAGAGCCCCTGCTCCCTGCCACTTCTGCTCAGACTTCTCTGCACTGAACTAAGATGGTGCCCACCTTTTATACTCCCTTCTCAATGCACCCAGGAACTGCTTCCTCCCTGCTCCTGCACTGCAGGGTTCCCCTTCCTCAGTGTTCCCTCCCCCCACTCCAGCCAGGGACAGGGACTGTCGTGCCCATCTCAGGGGCATATTGGTCGCCCTGCCCCACGGCAATGTGGTGTAATGCATGCAGGTGTCGGGTCCTGATCCACACTCCATCCTTATCTGAGAGTGAGATATCACACCTCTGGGTGAGGTGCAATACGTCTGTAGCAACCGAGCCCTCGGTGCTACAGTTCCATTTATCTTCAGCCTAGGTGACGTATTGTGATACAGGGCCGTGATTTTGGCTATAAAAGGGTCCCCTAGACCCCTACCCCAAGCTTTTTAAGAGAATCATATATGGCGTGCCAGGAGACTCTATGGAATGCTTTCTCAGCATCCAACGAGAGTATCTACTTACAAATTTTTAACTGCATCTAGCCCAGGAAATACTTTGTGCCTAGTAGCAGTGTCTGCTAGTCAGCGAATTATCCCGGCTGTTAAGCAAGCTACACCACCTGTAGTTTGGACACTTAATTTTTTCAAAGGAAATGCTTCGGGACCACGGGATACTTAGTGAAAAGCATCAGGAGGCACCCCAAGGCATAGGGGCTGGGACTGGCACTAGGATGCCTTGCGGTGGACAGCCGAGCTCGATCCTTATAAAAGCTTTTTAACTGCAGCAGCTTTAGTGGACGCTACTGGAGCTGGAATTACGCGGCTGCTGGCATGAGACTTGCCCTCCAATAGATCCTTGTAAATGGATTTAAAGTGTATTCATTCAAATTAGAGGGACAATTTAAATTAAAAAGCTTAGAGCTGCCTCCACCACAGGGGGGCTCTCTCGACCCACCAGCGGACAGGCACCAGTATTGGGAGAGGGGGGCTGGCCGTCAGGGTTCACCGCGGCTCTGGCACAAACCCGGCGACACGGAGGTGGCACGGGCAGGAGCGGACTGGCCGTCTCGGCTTCTCACTTTTTGGATTTTAGAAGGGCATGACATGCCTATATCTGTGTCTCCCCCTCCTTTTACTCCTCCACCTCTTTTCTTTTCGCATGACTATATGTACTTGTCACTTTTCCATGTGTTAGTTGTGTCTTCTGAGCAGTTTGTCAGCTTTTGGACACCTTTGAAGGTGTTTTCTATGTGTTTCTATGTGTTTTTGTTTGCCTGCCATTGGTTTTAACGGTGTTCGAAGGTGTTCGACGAACAGTTCGACGAACAGTTCGGCGAACACACGGGTGTTCGACGAACCGAACCGAACTCGAACACTACGGGGGTGGCTCAACACTACTTGGGAACCCAGGGAGAACATCAACGCCCCGCTTCTCCTTGAAAAATTTCTTTCTGGCCAAAAAAAGAGGGGGCCTAAGGGGGGGGGTACTGTAGCATTGGCGTCTCTGCCCCGTACTAGGCAGAGACGCCGTCCCTCTCACCTCCCCGCTCCTGGCGCGGCGTCCTCCAGCGCTTCTCTCCCCGCTGCTTCCGGCACGCGCTCCTTCCCCGGCAGTGTGCTTAGGGCGCGCGCTCTCCCCCTCTCTTAAAGGGACCGCGCGCGCCGTCCTAAGGAGTCCCCGGCCAATTGCCGGAGGACCTCCCATATATAAGGCACCTCCTCCAAAATAGAGTTGCCCGAGCAATGTTGTTGCAAAGCCTTCACTCTGCTTCAGCCCTCAGGTCCCGTTACCAGTTACCTGCCAGTCACCTGCCAGATTCCTGCTTGTTACCTGCCAGTCACCTGCCAGATTCCTGCTTGTTACCTGTCAGTCACCTGCCAGATTCCTGCTTGATACCTGCCTAATATCCGCTTACCTGCTTGCAAGCCTGCGGTCCGACGGTCTGCCTTCCGACACCTGTAAGTCTGTCTATGGACCAGCCTGCCCGCTCACCTGGGAGCGCTCACCTACTACCTGTCTGCTAGCCTACCTGGAGGCTCCGCCATCACGTGCTGTGACCACCTGCCTGTCCAGAGACTCTTGCCCGCTCACCTGGGAGCGCTCACCTGCTACCTGCCTGCTATCCTACCTGGAGGCTCCGCCGTCACGTGCTGTGACCACCTGCCTGTCCAGAGACTCTTGCCCGCTCACCTGGGAGCGCTCACCTGCTACCTGCCTGCTAGCCTAACTGGAGGCTCCGCCGTCACGTGCTGTGACCACCTGCCTGTCCAGAGACTCTTGCCCACTCACCTGGGAGCGTCCACCTGCTACCTGCCTGCTAGCCTACCTGGAGGCTCTGCCGTCACTTGCCGTGACCACCCGCCTGTCAAGAGACTGTCCCCGTCACTTGCCGTGACCTCCTGCCCTTCTACCCAGAGACTGTCCCCGTCACTAGCCGTGACTACCTGCTCGCCTTCCCTGGGAGCCACCTGCTTCCTTACAAGGACTGCCCCCTTGTATAGTTGCTCAGAGGTTCCACCTCCCAGACCCGTTACAACCAGACTATTTTCAACATATATATTTGTGTCTAAAAAATCAGAGACACTTTTTTTTTTTGGGGGGGGGGACGGACACCAAAGGGTTGATAAGACGGGTATACGTACAGTGTGAAGGAGGAAAAAAAAAGAGGATTTAGATGAAAACAAAGGATTTTTCCTGGCCCCTGAGACCTGGAGCTAAGTCCAGCAATTTCAGCAACAGGAGCACACAGGACTGTAATGCAGCGTTTGCTGGTATAACCACTGCGTCTCCTATACAGCCTGCCTGATATCTGGGATGGATATTATTCCTGAGAAGGACTGTTTGTTTGATCTGGCAGCCTTTACAGACCCTACACTAACTATTTTGCAGGATATATCTCTCCCTAAATCAGCAGCACTGTCCCTACACTGTCTGATCCGGAGCGACTGTGTCCAAGTTGGCGGCGCCTGGTTTTAAATACTCAAGGTGACGCTGTGCGGCCAACCAATCACTGTAATGCCCACAAACAATAGTGACTGGCTGGCAATCCCTGCATGTTCATTGGCTCTGTAAAGAGCACCAAACATGCAGGGCGGAGACCCAAGCTCCCGCCTGAGTAACCGGTGCTCGCCGAACATCCCGAGTAGCGTGATGCTCGGGTGAGTACCGAGCAGTGTCAAGCATGCTCACTCAACACTAGTAACTAATTGATATTGGATGTGATTACACTAAATGTATACGTTTTAAAGATGATTGAACCTTTTGAAACAAGAAAGAGCTCGAAAGAGACAGAGAAAAAGCGACATGCAGAAGTCTGTGACATGTACAATCTACTACAATGTGTGAAATGGTGAAGGCCGTTTCAGGGCAATTCGCTTGAATCAAAATGCACATTGTATGAATTTGACAGGACCTATGTATTTTAGTATAATTTGATTCAAATTTGATTTGCATTTAATTGATTTGATCATGTCTAATAATTTTTATATGTGAAATTCTTCTAGTTCTGTATACTGTATATAGACTTCACTCTGTGACAATGTACATTATTGCCAAAGAATTTGACTTTATGCAATGAAAACCTGCACCCTAATAATGTGCTATGCACTTTACAACTAGCATCACAATTAAGGGTATCCCCTCAAAATAGAAGGCATTAGCGATATGATATTGAAGTACGGCCTTAAAGTCATATGGACATAGTATAGCTTCATTCAAGCTCCGAGGATTTGAGAGCTGTAATAATAGTGTCCATAGTGCATATGCATCTTTTTTTCACATGGTGAATATAGGGGTTGTTTCATCTCGTTCATGCCGATGGCATATTCAGTTGGGTATACCAAGTAAAACTAGCAATGTTAGCATTCCAAAATTAAGAACTCTAATTATGATACATTGTGTTATTTCTGTGGTGCTATATTTGTATATTCTATATTAAGCAATTTGATGCAATTCAATGCCAAAGGATTAAAATCTTAGCAGGGCACGCCATTGTTGGAATCCAAGTGGCCTACTACATGCTCATAACTGCTGTCAGTGGCCAATAGGGACTAGGCAGCTAAACGCTAAATTCTGAACTTCCAGTTTTGCTCAGGTTAGGTCAAAAGAGATTCGTTTTTTGATAGTGGATGCTAATAATTTAAATAGGATTTGTTAACATCTTGAAGGACAAGTTAAGCTCTATTACCTTGTCGCATCCTATATTTTTCTTGTAAATGCGCATTTCCTTAGGTATCTGCCAACCCTTATTTGCGTCTTATGTATTGGGTTTGGCCAAGTGACAGCTAGGTCATTTCTTTAGCAAGTCTAAACACTGCAGTATAAGCCAACAGTATAAACTGTAATTTATAGGAAAAAATCATACTGTATATGATAAAATCTGACGATCAACTGCTGAAATACTGACAAAAAGGGAGTGTAAGAAAAACATAGAAAACACAAACTTAGTAACTTTATTGAAGCTGCCAGTCCTCATTTCCCCTTTATACTGTAATTCTATACATATTAAAAAGGGTAAATGAAGAACAACTTTTACACTCTGTTGACTTGCTTTACGCAATCAACTAAATACAAGGATCATTCATATATGTAGAATTTCCATTTTAAGCAGACAATGAGACATGAAAGCTAAAGATTTTCCACCAATTTCTTTTACATATGTACAGATAGATACCCCCTTATTCATGTATCATTCCTTGATAGTTAGCAAATTGTAGCGGAAGACGCTCCAGGGCATAACATCAGCCTTGCCTCTTGTTTTTTTACATTGGAGCAGTTTCAGACTTCTTCTGGAAGCAATTAGATATCTGAGTTGTCTGTGTGTACTATCACTATATACATTTGAACTTCTGGTTTTGATTCCCAGTCTGCATTGAGCATTAGAAAAGCTTTAAAGCTATATATGATTGTGTATTGTATCAAAAGCAATAGACGCCTCCAAAGGATACCTTTAGTATGGCTTTAGTTTATGTGTAATGTATAATTCCTCATAAAGTAATACAACATATTAAAATGGCATTACTGGATTTATGCATGTGCTACTATGAGTTAGAAACTAGAAGTTTCCACCCAAAGCGCTCAACTTAAGAATGAAATAGTGTAGGGAATAAATAGTAAATGGTGGGTTACTGAGTATTAAAGTGTCTAATGCTAATTTTATGGGTTGACAAATAACCTTTCAAAGTAACCTAATCTCACTGTACAATACCTACCACATAGAAAATGTAAGGCTAAACATTACAAACAAATTGGTTACCATTGTTCCATTAGTATCTGTAAGTACTATGAATCAATGTGGTCCACCACAAGCTATTATTATGTGGTTAGACAAACTCTCTAAGTAAGGTCAACATAGGTTATTGGTGTAAAAGGCAATGGGTAAATAATTGAAGCCAGGAAAAATAGCCATGGTTTACAGAAACCATCAAGGAACATGAGAGGAAGGAAGAGAATGTGTTTCCTTCTGTGTTATTTAGTCTTCTATATAAAAGATGAATTGAAAAAGTATTGAATGTGAATTTATTGAAAAAGAAACCTTTCTCTAGTATGATTGCTCACATTTAACTACTACTACTATTATTTTGTTAACAGTGAATTTCCACTGCAGTGATGAGGGGCAAACACTCCAAAACACGTGTCTTCAAATGGTGTTTCTAAATTGGCTTCTTATCCTGTGGCAAAGCTCGTTAAAGGGTCAATATTGGCTTTTAGAATTGCTACATCCAATAGATGGCACTAGTGTTCAAGTCCTTTTCCTCTCTAAAAAGACTATTTGCATATTTGAATTCTCTGAAGAGAATTGCGTGGTCTATAAGGTTGTTTTCACAAAGTTGATGCTCTGCACAAGGAGAAATAGTCCCCCTTAGATGGTGCACAATTTGTTTCTCCAATAAGAAATTCCAAGAGTAGTTATCTTTTTGAGAATTAAATCAAAATCTATGGAACCTAAGCATGCAAGAGAACCCAGTAAAAAATAAAAAGTCTTACTTATCTACAATTATGTGGCTCAAACACTAAATTTTGGTGAAAAATTCAAATCTTTACAAAAAAGAAGTTCACATAGCAAGTTTTCTTACACTGTTTGCACAATTATTGTACAATTTGTATTATTGATGATTACTTTTATTATTGAACAACTACAGTGTTGTCAGTGAATGCAAAAAGTTAATAAACCTAAAATCTGAATATTTAAGAAAAGTGAAAGTGTATATGTGAGAACTTTCTCACACAGCGAGCGATGCATTAAGTGAGATCACCGGGGTTCATCCCCTTTAAACTCTGGTGAACTTTCTCATGGCAGCTCAGCACTACTCACTGCAGGAGCAATTACCCGTCTGTGTCAGTGTGAGCAGGCTGTCGGGGAGGGCAGTCATATCAGTAACTGCTGATGTGACTGCTCTCTAAGTCATCATGATTGTCGTGGAACAGTTTGGATTATCTTCATGGCGGACAGGTGAGAATTATGGTGGTTTATTCATTTTTCTCTTTTACAGGTAACAAAGGCATTGGGGTGTAGGAGTTAAGATGAGTATTATGGTGTTTTTTTCTTTTTTTCCTTTTACAGGTGACAAGGGCATCAGGGATTAGGCGTTAAGGTGCGTATAATGCTTTTTTATTTTTATTTAAATATTTATTTAAATGTTTTATTTCTTTATTTGGAGAACAGGTGCAGGCTGATGAATACTCCCATCAGCGGCTCCTGCTCTCGCTGTTATCAGCAGCAACAGGTGTACTCGCTCATCAGCCGACGCTTGTGACCAGCGGTAACTAAGCTTTTTACCGCCGGATACAGCTGCGGGCTAATGCTGTCATCTGACAGCGTGGAAACCATAGCACTCTGACCAGCGGTAATGATCTTACCGCCGATTAGAGCCGCTGGTGTTTCTCACGTCACACTGATGACAGAGTGGGAAACACCCGATATTTGGGGTGCCAAACCCAAACAGTAACACAAACTTCCTGAGGAAGTCCATATTCGGAGTCTGGTCCGGCCCCGAACTTTACTGTAGTATCATCAGCCGACACCTATAACCCGTGGTAAGCATTTTACCACGGGTCACTGTCACAGCTGTGGCATCATGCTGACACCTGTTTTTTCATCTTTGCGCTGTAGAAGTGCGGCAGCTTGTGATAAACCAGTAGCTAAAGGAGCTCCAATGTCCTAATATCTTAGCAATTTTAAGCTGGCTGCTCTGTAGGAATTTTAACAATTTTTGAGTTCTAATGTCAGTTAAATCTCTTTTTTGACCTCTTGTGCCTCAGGAAAACAAGCTTCCTAATTTTTCTGCACGCTTTGGTAAAGGGTATTGATATCCTTAGTAGAGATGAGCGTTGTTCTACTCGAACTGTTCGCCAATCTCAAATTCGAGCTGTTTTGGGCGGTGTTCGAGCCGTTCGGCGAACACGAACGATTTGAGAAAAATTCGGCTGTTCGAGGTTATGTTCGATAACTGTTCATGCACCAAAATCATAACTGGATTTTTTCTCAGTAATGATGAAAATTAATGTTAATACGCAGTTTGAGTGTACAGCGGGGTGGGGTGAGGGGCAGGGGAAGGATCTCTGCAGGAATAATGAAGATCTCCATTTTTTTTTCTCTTTCCCGCATTTACAGTGGGGAAGTGCAATCTGTCAGCCTATCAGCAGCGCACACACGGAGCGAAGTGCTTTTTTCACACAAGCAAGGGCATGTGTCATTGGCAGTGTATGTCACATGTCCTTGCCCTATAAGACAAAGCCATTTTCCCCGTCGCCACCATTTTCTCACTGCTGCAGCTGCGTGTTAGACGGCACCGCTGTTGCTGTGTGCGCTATACCTTGATAACTTCAAGCCAATTTTCGCACAAATCTACAGATAGCTTGGGAGTAGGGAATAGTTGTGATTGCATTCCTTTTAAGGACTAGGTTACAGCATTTCCTACGACTTTTATCAGGCAGGTCTGTGCTCTTAAATAGATTGTGGGAGTAAAGACTAATTGTAATTGCAGTCCTTTTCAGGACTAGGTTACATCAGTTCCTATCAGTTTTTGCCAGGCAGGTCTGTGCCAGTGCTGTGCAAGTTTTTTTCACAGCATTTGGCTGAATCTAGCAAAGCTAATCCTTTTTGGCCTATTGCAGAGTGTGTTAGTCAGTGGAGTAGCCTATCTGTGTTGCAAGATATACCACCTGTGTATAGAATACCAATTTTTTTACTGCACCTAGTGAAGTAAAATTTTTTGGGCATAGCATCATTCTATTAGTCCATCTATACTGACCTCCAACAGGTTGCAAATTGAATATAATTTTTTTCTGCATCTAGCTCTGAAAAAATATTTGGGCTTCTAGCAGTGTGTGGGACTGGTTCTATTAGTCCATCTATACTGACCTCCATCAGGTTGCAAACTGAATATAATTTTTTTCTGCATCTAGCTCTGAAAAAATATTTGGCCTTCTAGCAGTGTGTGGGACTTTCTCTATTAGTCCATCTATACTGACCTCCATCAGGTTGCAAACTGAATATATTTTTTTTCTGCATCTACCTCTGAAAAAATATTGGGCTTCTAGCTGTGTGTGGGACTTGTTCTATTAATCCATCTATACAGACCTTTATCAGGTTGCAAACTGAATATAATTTTTTTCTGCATCTACCTCTGAAAAAATATTTGGGCTTCTAGCTGTGTGTGGGACTTGTTCTATTAGTCCATCTATACTGACCTCCATCAGGTTGCAAATTAAAAATAATTTTTATCTGCACCTACCTCTGAAAAAATATTTGGGCTTCTAGCTGTGTGTGGGACTTGTTCTATTAGTCCATCTATACTGACCTCCATCAGGTTGCAAACTGAATATAATTTTTTTCTGCATCTAGCTCTGAAAAAATATTTGGCCTTCTAGCAGTGTGTGGGACTTTCTCTATTAGTCCATCTATACTGACCTCCATCAGGTTGCAAATTAAAAATAATTTTTATCTGCATCCAGCTCTGAAAAAATATTTGGCCTTCTAGCAGTGTGTGGGACATTCTCTATTAGTCCATCTATACTGACCTCCATCAGGTTGCAAATTAAAAATAATTTTTTGTCTGCATCTAGCTCTGAAAAAATATTTGGCCTTCTAGCAGTGTGTGGGACTTTCTCGATTAGTCCATCTATACTGACCTCCATCAGGTTGCAAACTGAAAATATTTTATTTCTGCATCAACCTCTGAAAAAATATTGGGCTTCTAGCTGTGTGTGGGACTTGTTCTATTAATACATCTATACAGATCTCCATCAGGTTGCAAACTGAATATAATTTTTTTCTGCATCTACCTCTGAAAAAATATTTGGGCTTCTAGCTGTGTGTGGGACTTGTTCTATTAGTCCATCTATACTGACCTCCATCAGGTTGCAAACTGAATATAATTTTTTTCTGCATCTAGCTCTGAAAAAATATTTGGGCTTCTAGCTGTGTGTGGGACTTTCTCTATTAGTCCATCTATACTGACCTCCATCAGGTGGCAAATTGAATATAATTTTTTTCTGCATCTAACCCAGCCAATAGTTTTAGCCTAATACCACAGTTTGGCCACTCAGCTCTGCTCGGTTCCCATCCATTGTTTTTTTGTGCAAACAACTCCAGAGTTGTGAATTAGTTAACAACCAAAATGAGTGGAAAAAGGCCTGCTGCTGGTGGAAAGGGGAATAGGCGTGTTGGGAAGGGGAAAAAAGGTTGTGTCCGTGGGGTAGGTGTTAAAGCAACAGTAACATCTGCAGAAGAAAGACCATCTTCCAGCCAAACTAAAATGTCTACTTCTTTTAGCGGACAATGTGATAAGATCCCTTTCTTACGGCCACGCCAATCGCTACAAATTCCAGATGAGGCACAAAAACAGCAGGTGCTTCAACGGATATCAAGTGCTCCTTTAAGTGGGCTCTCCTCCACATCAACTTCAACATCACAATTACTCCAGTCCTCAAAGGTGTCACCCCAATCGCACTTGCTTCCTCACAGCTCCCAAATCTCCAGCTGCCCGTCTGAGTATGAGGTAGAACAGATGGTTGAGTCTGCAGAGCTGTTTACTCATACTATAGCCTGGGAATCAGAGGTCGACTCCAGCGCTTCTGTGAATCCAGACGAGGAAATGATCTGCACTGATGCCCAGAATCTTTATGAATCGGATCCAGGACCAGACGCAGAAGGTTCTGACCATAATGTAGACCCTCATTCCCAAACTGTAACTCCTGTTGGTGGAGACAATGAGGAAGACGATGATGAGACTCAAATACCTGATTTGAGCGACAACTTTAGTTTTTTGTCAGGGCAGGAACAGGTTGGCTCTGAGGACGACGGGTGTGATAACGCACAGGGTGATGATGATGAGGTTGGAGATCCCAATTACTGTCAACCCACAGTCATCCAAGAGATGAGGTCAGCAGAGGAGGTGGAGGAAGATGCTAGTGACGATGAGGTCAGGTGGGAAGCTCAGTGTGCTACAATGCGGCCTAGCCGGCCGGGCCAACCACCGTCTGCCATATCTTGTGCATCCGCGGCCTCTTCATCCTCTGTGACTGGGGGGACAGCAGTCACACCTGTTTTTGGGGCGCAGACCTGCCACCTCTTTACCCGCAACAGCCAGCGTGATTGGCAGGTCATCATTTTCTTTGGAGGTGGTAACACCAGCTGGTGTTGAGCGCTGTCCGACATCGATAGCACCACCTTTGGATCAAGGCAACCTAACATGTCCGCCTGAATCTTCCTCACAGACCGGCAGTTTGCCGGGGACACCCTTAACAACCCCGTCTAAGCAAAATAGCCAGCCCTCGGTCCCTCAGATGTGGACAAGTAAAAGACCATTTCCTCCTAGCCATGAGAAAGCTAAGAGGTTGAATTTCACCATCTGCAAGCTCTTGGCTACAGAAATGCTGCCTTTCCGCCTGGTGGACACAGAGGATTTTCGAGACCTTATGTCCGTCGCAGTGCCCCAGTACCAGATGCCCAGTCGGCACTACTTCTCAAAGAAAGGTGTGCCTGCGCTCCACCAGCATGTCGCACACAACATCACCGCTTCTTTGAGAAACTCTGTGTGTGACAGGGTGCATTTCACCACAGACACTTGGACGAGTAGGCATGGACAGGGGCGTTACATGTCGCTGACTGGGCACTGGGTAACTATGGTGACAGCAGGACAAGGGGCTGCTGTCCAAGTCTTGCCGTCCCCACGATTTGTGCGTCAATCATCTTTATGTCAAAGTTCCTCCACTGCTTCTGCCTCCTCAACCTCCTCTCGGTCTTCCACCTGCACCCAAAGCCTGTCTGGTCATGCCACAAGCTTTCTATCTGCGCAGAAGGGATCCTGCACACCTCCTTACTATGCTGGCAGTAGGGCTCAACGTCATCAGGCGGTTTTTACTTTGAAATGTCTGGGAAATGTGAGTCACACAGCTGAGGAGTTGTGGTCAGCTCTGGAGAACCAATTTCATGAATGGTTGTCTCCACTGGACCTGAAACCAGGGAAGGCCGTGTGCGACAATGCTGCAAACCTGGGTGCGGCCCTTCGCCGGGGCAATGTCACACACGTGCCTTGTATGGCTCACGTGTTGAACCTGGTTGTCCAGCAATTTTTAGCCCACTATCCCAGACTAGATGGCCTTCTGCAGAGGGCACGGTCGCTGTGTGCTCACTTCCGCCGTTTGCATCCCGCAGCTCAGCGACTTACATCTCTACAGAAGTCGTTGGGCCTGCCACTTCACCGGCTAATATGCGATGTGCCTACCCGGTGGAATTCAACTCTGCACATGTTGCAGCGACTGTGGCAGCACCAACAAGCCCTGGTGCAATACGTTCTGACGTATAGCCTGGGCCAACGAGATCCGGAGGTGGGGCAAATCACGCTGGAGGAGTGGTCTCAGATCAGGGACCTATGCACCCTTCTGCACAGTTTTGAAATGGCGACGAAGATGTTTAGTGCTGACGATGCCATTATCAGCATGACTATTCCGGTGATTTACATGCTGGAGCACATGTTAAACAGAATTCGGAGTCAGGTGGTGGCACAAGAGGAGGTGGAGGAAGTAGAGGAGGAGGAGTTGTATGCGGAAGGGCTAACATCTGCAAGGTCCAGACGGTCGGCAGCACCAAGGCGGCAGGCATGTGAGGGTGGGGGAGATGGTTTTACCAGGGCGCATGGTAGCAGCGAAACTAGTGAGGAAGGTGCAGGAGCCCAGGAAGAAGTGGAGGAGAACTGATGGAAGACTCATCAGATGAGGGAGACCTTGATCACATTTCTGTTGTGCGAGGTTGGGGGGAGAGGACAGAGGAAGGACGCATGATTGTTACCTCGCCACCCACACAACAGGGACTTGGTGCTCCTGGATGCGCACCACACATGAGTGCCTTCTTGCTGCACTACCTGCAACATGACCCTCGAATTGTGAGAATTAGAAATAATCCTGACTACTGGGTTGCCACACTGTTAGATCCCCGGTACAAAAGTAAATTTGCAGAAATTATTCCTGCCATAAAAAGGGATGCACGCATGCAGGAGTATCAGCAGAGACTGTTGCAGAATCTTACATGTGCTTTTCCACAAAACACCAGTGGTGCACGTAGTGAATCTCACAGTTCCAAGTTGCCAACCGTGGGACCGTCGAGTGTTCAGCACTCAAACCGTAACAGAACCACAGTATCTGGTGGTAACATCAATTTTGCGGAATCATTTCACCACTTTTTTAGCCCATCCTTTGCAAGGCCACAGGAGACAAGAAGTCTGACACATAGTCAACGCCTAGAGACGATGGTACAGGAGTATCTCCAAGTAAACATTGAAGCCATGACTGTGTCACTGGACCCTTGCTCTTATTGGGCTTCCGGAGCTAGCCACTTACACCTTGGAGATCTTGTCATGCCCCGCAGCCAGCGTTCTGTCTGAACGTGTGTTCAGCGCTGCTGGTGGTGTGCTGACAGATAAGCGCACGCGGCTCTCCACTGATAATGTAGACAGACTCACGTTCATAAAGATGAACAAATCATGGATCCGAAACGACTTTTCTACCCCTGTGTCATCCTGGGGAGAGTAAAAGCTTGATGATTGGTTAAAATCACCCTACCAACCGTTTTAAGCTTTCAAATTACTAATCATGTTTATCTGTATCTTGACTGGAAAATAATTTGGGCTTTGTAGCAGTGTGCAGCACTGATCCTATTAGCCCATCTATACTAAGCTCCACCAGATTTAAAATTAATAATAATTTGTAGCTGCATCTAGCCCGGAAAATAATTTTGGGGCTCCGAGATGCGCAAGACACATAAGTGCCTTCTTGCTGCACTACCTGCAACATGACCTTCATATTGTCAGAATTCGAAGTAATCATGACTACTGGGTTGCCACACTCTTAGATCCCCCAAACTTTTCGATCAACCTTTTCATTTTAATAAAGACCAAAAAAATGGTCATTTTTGAAATTATAAGCATTAGCAGGTTATTAGAAACTGAAATCAAACAGTTTTCAACTCAAAACTTTATTCTAGGTGATGTTACATTTTCACATAGGACCCCTTGTTTGAAAGGAGCTTCTGAACTCTCTCGTCCATTGAATTTGTCAGGTTTTGGATGGTTTCTGCTTCAATTGTTTTGCATGAGGACAGAATACCCTCCCAGAGCTGTTGCTTAGATGTGAACTGCCTCCCGCCATCATAGACACTCCTTTTGATGATGCTCCAGAGGTTCTGAATGGGGTAGAGGTCAGGGGAGCATGGGGGTCACACCATAAGTTTGTCCCCTTTTATGCCCATATCAGACAGAGATGCAGATGTTTTATGTGCAGCATGAGATGGTGCATTATCATGCAAAAAAATGATCTTGCTGTGAAATACATGGTTCTTCTTCTTGAACCATGGCAGGAAGTGCTGTTTGAGAAAATCCACATACATTATGGAGTTCATCTTTAGCGCCTTCAGGGATCCTAAAGGGGCCGACAATCTCTCTCCCCATGATTCCAGCCCAAAACATTACTCCACCTCCTCCTTGTTGGCGCTGTAGCCGTGTTTGCGTGGGGTGTCCATCAACCAGCCATCCTCCACTCCATCCATCTGGACCATCGAGCGCTGCACGGCACTCATCCGTGAACAAAACAGTTTTGAAATCAGTCTTCATGTAATGTTTGGCCCACTGGAGCCGTTTCTGCTTGTGTGAAGTGGATAGAGGAGGTCGACAGGATGGCATATGCACAGCTGCAAACCTCTGAAGGACCCTGCATCTTGTTGTTCGGGGGACGTTGGAGGCACCAGCAGCTTCAAAAACTTGTCTGCTGCTATGACAAGGCTTTTTTGCCGCTGTTCTTTTAACCTGACGTAATTGCCTGTAGGAAAGAGTCCTCAATTTGCCCTTATCAGCACGCACACGTGTGTACTGTGAATCAGCTACATACTTCTTGATTGCCAAGACACTTCATCCTGATCATCGCACAATGTTGATTGTAGTCATGCCTTGACCTAAACACTCCACAATTTGTTGCTTCTCAGCAGCCGACACATCCTTTTTCTTTCCCATTTTGGCAGAAAATGTAGGCTGCTTAATAATGTGAGACAGCCTTCTTAAGTAGTCTTGCATTTCATTGGACACACCTGCCAAACTAATTAGCACAGGTGTCTGCAATTGCTTACAGTGATATAAAGAGCCCTGACACACATCACCATCAATGAGTTTAACTGACAAACAAACAAATTCTTCCCTTATCACTCCTAAACACTTTTTGCATAATAATTTGGAACACAGTGTACATGTGCTTTTCCACAAAACACCAGTGGTTCACGTAGTGAATCTTACAGTTCTAACTTGCCAACCGTGGTCTGTATGGAGTTGTTCAATAAAGGGCCCAAAATTAAGATAACATAGATGGGAGAGGTCTCTATGAATAGGAATTCCTAAGTATTTGATACCCTGTGAGGGCCAGGCAAAGGGAAAGTTGGACTGGATGGAATCCTATATGGATTTGGGGAGGGAGACATCGAGGGCCTCAGACTTCGCTGCATTGATTTTAAAATTTGACCATGTAACAAAGTGATCTATTTCAGCCATAACAGCATGGATGGATATATGTGATTGAGTGATATATACTAGTACATCATAAGCAAATAGAGAGCACTTGTACTCGGTGCCTCCCACCTCAATCCACCTAATATTGGGGTTATGGCGAATTGATGAGAGCAGGTGCTCCGTCACTAGGATGTATAAGAGAGGGGACAGAGGACATCCCTGCCTTGTCCCATTGGTGATTGTGAAAGGTGATGAAAATGTTCTGATGCACCCCCTGGGCCTTGGGACTCCCGGAGCCGGACCCTTTTTGGTGGATGCTGGTGGTTGTAGTCTTCGTGGCGGCGACCCGGTTCCGTGGCTCAGGGTGGTCAAACCAGTGTCGGAACTATTTATGTGGTTTTGATGTTTAAATGTCCGACTACGCCACCCGTGGATTGCGGTCAGAGTGAACCGCCGCTGCAGGGCAGACCGCTGAGGTTGGTGTTGTGGGTGCAGCAGAGCGTAGCATAACTCCCCACAGGAGGAGTATAGCCTCAGGGCAGTGTATGCGGAGGATGGGGGTGATGGTGCAGGGCAGCAGCAGTAACGACACGGAGTCAGTAATGCAGTCCAGGGCCTTTACTCACAGTTCTTATTATCCAGACCACGTCTGCAGGTAACGGCTGCCCACGTCGTACTGTGCTCACCAGGTGAGGGGCTCAGACAACTCCCAGATAACTTTGGAGCGCTTCACAGGACCCCCTTTGTGTGTCCTTTGTCTGGCCTTTCTTACCAACCCTTCTGTCCGGCTGCCTCGGGCCTCCTCTTGGTAAACTTGGCGCCAGTTTCCCTGACCCTATGTGCTGCCCTCCTAGCGGGTGTAGCGAGGGGCTGCGCAACATAAAATGTCACTGCCTCCAGTTTCTAGCTGAGGGTCGTTTCCTGCCTCCACTTGATTCGGGGACCGGTCTCCCCCTTTGGCCTGACCCCTCCATGCAGGTGGATTCGGGCGTGCGGTGGCGACTCGCCCGTCCGCACCCCTGGGATCCCTTCGTTCCTCGTTCCTGGAGCCTTCTCCGCTCCTCTTCCTTCCTTCTCCCTCTTCCAGGCCTGGGCCTCTGTTACTAGGCCCACCTCCGGAACAGAGCTCATGCAGAGCCCCTGCTCCCTGCCACTTCTGCTCAGACTTCTCTGCACTGAACTAAGATGGTGCCCACCTTTTATACTCCCTTCTCAATGCACCCAGGAACTGCTTCCTCCCTGCTCCTGCACTACAGGGTTCCCCTTCCTCAGTGTTCCCTCCCCCCACTCCAGCCAGGGACAGGGACTGTCGTGCCCATCTCAGGGGCATATTGGTCGAACTGCCCCACGGCAATGTGGTGTAATGCATGCAGGGGTCGGGTCATGATCCACACTCCATCCTTACCTGAGAGTGAGATATCACACCTCTGGGTGAGGTGCAATACCTCTGTAGCAACCGAGCCCTCAGGGTGCTACAGTTCCATTTATCTTCAGCCTAGGTGACGTATTGCGATACAGGGCCGTGATTTTGGCTATAAAAGGGTCCCCTAGACCCCTACCCCAAGCTTTTTAAGAGAATCATATATGGCGTGCCAGGAGACTCTATGGAATGCTTTCTCAGCATCCAACGAGAGTATCTAATTACAAATTTTTAACTGCATCTAGCCCAGGAAATACTTTGTGCCTAGTAGCAGTGTCTGCTAGTCAACGGATTATCCCGGCTGTTAAGCAAGCTACACCACCTGTAGTTTGGACACTTAATTTTTTCAAAGGAAATGCTTCGGGACCACGGGATACTCAGTGAAGAGCATCAGGAGGCACCCCAAGGCATAGGGGCTGGGACTGGCAGTAGGATGCCTTGCGTTGGACAGCCGAGCTCGATCCTTATAAAAGCTTTTTAACTGCAGCAGCTTTAGTGGACGCTACTGGAACTGGAATTACGCGGCTGCTGGCATGAGACTTGCCCTCCAATAGATCCTTGTAAATGGATTTAAAGTGTATTCATTCAAATTAGAGGGACAATTTAAATTAAAAAGCTTAGAGCTGCCTCCACCACAGGGGGGCTCTCTCGACCCACCAGCGGACAGGCACCAGTATTGGGAGAGGGGGGCTGGCCGTCAGGGTTCACCGCGGCTCTGGCACAAACCCGGCGACACGGAGGTGGCACGGGCAGGAGCGGACTGAATGTGTCGGCTTCTAACTTTTTGGATTTTAGAAGGGCATGACATGCCTATATCTGTGTCTCCCCCTCCGTTTATTCCTCCACCTCTTTTCTTTTCTCATGACTATATGTACTTGTCACTTTTCCATGTGTTAGTTGTGTCTTCTAAGCAGTTTGTCAGCTTTTAGACACCTTTGAAGGTGTTTTCTATGTGTTTCTATGTGTTTTTGTTTGCCTGCCATTGGTTTTAATGGTGTTCGAAGGTGTTCGACGAACTGTTCGACGAACAGTTCGGCAAACACACGGGTGTTCGACGAACCGAACCGAACTCGAACACTACGGGGGTGGCTCAACACTAATCCTTAGTCCACACCCTCCTTTATTACACAAAAACACTTCGCCTGCTATGCTTCAAACCAAATAGTATTCAAGTGAATAAAACTTAGAGTTGGAAAATATGCATAAGAATTAAGCCATGGTTGAAACACTCACTTATCTAATAATTGTGCATACAGTGTATAGTTTACATATTTACAGAACAAAGATGAGAAGCTGTCAATTTGAAGTTGTAGACGACAAGTTTTAGTAATGACTAGCTGTGACCATTTTATCATCTTCAGGAAATTAATGTTGACTGTCATAGCTCTCATCATATATGGGTCGGGGCGTGCTGAACTTCCTGCCGGTGTCTCCTGTTCGGAATGATTCCCAGGTTATTTAGCTGGCTGTCTGCCTCTTGTCTCTGCCTGTTACAGCTCTGCTCTGCTTGGTGTGAGTTTGCCTCTGTGCTGTGAGTTCTGTATTTTGATCTTTTGCTGGTAGACCTTGGATTTTGACTTTGACCATCAGTTTGCCTAACCCCTTTGTCTTGATCCGCTACCTTCTTGGAATTCTGACCCAGGACTGTGACCTAAATATGCCTTAGCCTCTCTCCTCTGCTTATGATGTACCTTCCTGGCTTTTGACCTCGGACTCATTGACTTCCCCACCTCATAGTGTGTCCATAAGTAGTGACCAGCGTCACAATTAACACACAATAATGTAGTTATATTTATATTCTGCTCCTCCCCAAATTGATGATACCCCCAAACCACTGTAGAAATTAGGAGCAGGAAACTTGCTGAACTATTTAAGAATTAGTTTATAATAGGGTGTGCTGAGAATAGACTATGAACCATGAACAATAATAGTCATGGATTCTTTACAAACCACTGCACTAAAAATGCACTTCAGAGGTTTTATTATACCATGTTGTACAGAATATTTAATCCTTTTAAACTACTTAATCAAACATCACAGAAAAAGGCAGCCATATTTACAAAAACCACAATACTAATGCTCTACAGCAGACCTGGGCAAAGTGCGGCCACATCCAGCCCTCTGGCTGTTCCCGTCCTTAACTTTTAGTTTGAGTGAGACAGCTGACACAATGATGTTATCTCATTGTGTCAGTTGTGTACTGTGGAGAATCAGTGCACCGGAGACAGGAACAAAGGCAGAGCATTGGGAGAACAGGAGCGAGGTGAATATGTGCTGTTCTTTTTTTCATGAGTATAGGATGTTTGGCTGGACCTGGGGAGGCTATGAGGGTCTTGTGCTGGACATGGGGAAGATATGGGAGTCTCATGCTGGATATGGGGAGGCTATGAGGGTCTTATGCTGGACATAGGGAGGCCATGGGTGTCTCATGCTGGACATGGGGAGGCTATGGGGGTCTCATGCTAGACATGGAGAGGTTATGGATATCTCGTGCGGGACATGGGTGGGCTATGGGGGTCTCGTTCTGGACATGGGTAGGCTATGGGGGGTCTTGTGCTGGACATGGAAAGGCTATGGGGGTCTCGTTCTGGACATGGGGAGGCTATAGGATTCTCGTGTTGGACATGATGAGGCTATGGGGTTCTCGTGTTGGACATGATGAGACTATGGGGATCTCATGCTGGATATGGGGAGGCTATGGGGGTATCATGCTGGACATGGGGAGGCTATGGGGGTCTCATGCTGGACATGTGGAGGCTATGGAGGTCTCATGCTGGACATGGGAGGCTATGGGGATCTCATGCTGGACATGGGGAGTCTATGAGGGTCTCATGCTGGACATAGGAAGGCTATGAGGGTCTCATGCTGGACATGAGAAGGCTATGTGGGGCTTATGCAGTATATAGGAAGGCTATGTGGGGCTCTTGCTGTGTATAGGGAGACTATGCGGGGGCTCATGCTGTATATGGGAGGCTATGTGAGGCTCATTCTATATATAGGGAGGCTATGTGGGGCTCATGCTGCATAAAGGGAGGCTATCTGGGGCTCATGTTGTATATAGGGAGGCTCTGTGGGGCTCATGCTGTATATAGGAAGGCTATGTGGAGCTCATGCTGTATATAGGGAGGCTAAGTGGGGCTCATGTATTATATAGGGAGGTTATGTGGGGCTCATGTTGTATATATGGAGGCTAGGTGGGGCTCATGCTCTATATAGGGAGGCTATGTGCGGGGTTCTTACGGTATATAGAGGCTGTGTGAGGCTCAGACGATATATAGGGGGGCTGTGTTGGGGGCTCATACCAAATATCGGGGGGCTGTGTGCGGACTCAAATGGTATATAGGGGGATGTCAGCATACTTAATTCTGCTCAATATTAAGTGATACAATTAATATTAATATAAAATTATTATAATGAATATGTTAATATTAATATTGAGCAGAAATTATTTCAGCCTATTGATTAAGCCCTACACAACAGTCATGGTCTCTCATGTGGTCCCTCGGGAAAATAAATTGCCCACCCCTGCTCTACAGGATGCAGCAAGCCACAATGATAAAGGTGGAGGGAGCACAAGTGCAAAATACTGATGAAACAATCACTCACATCTACCATTCACGAAGGGGGAAGTTGCCCAGCATTACAAATGAACACGGAGAAAGTCTTGTTTTTATCGTACGGCCTGCTACATTCTACATCAAATGGCGATGCGATTATCGATAATGACTTTTATGAAAATCTTATGACTGATAATCAAATATCGTTAGTATTATATCCACTACCTAAAATTTATACGCAATTAATTGATCCTCCTGGATGTCCAATAATCTCAGGGAGTAGTTCAGTGTTTAATCATATTGGAATTTTCCAAGATAAAATTCTCAGTCCACTTGCTAGAAATGCATCTTCTTAAATACAGGACACCATTGATTTTTTATGTACGTTACAAAAATTACAATTGGAATGTAACGTGATCTTGGTTTCATTTAATGTAGTGTCATTGTATACCTCAAAATGATTGACAGATGTGTGGAACAGGCTATGTAAGACAGAATATATAACTAAAATTATTGATTTTATCATGGATTTACTTTAACCCCTTAAGGACGGAGCCAATTGTGTACTTAATGACCAAGCAAATTTTACAATTCTGACCACTGTCACTTTATGAGGTAATAACTCTGGAACGCTTAAATGGATCCCACTGATTCTGAGATTGTTTTTTAGTGTCATATTATAATTCACGATAGTGGTAACATTTCTTGGATATGACTTGCGTTTATTTGTAAAAAAAAAACAGAAATTTGACGAAAATGTTGCAATTTTCAAACTTTGAATTTTTATGACCTTAAATCAGAGAGATACAGTATGGACCAAAAGTTTGGACACACCTTCTCATTTAAAGATTTTTCTGTATTTTCATGACTTTGAAAAAATTGTACTTTCACACTGAAGGCATCAAAACTATGAATTAACACATGTGGAATTATATACTTAACAAAAAAGTGTGAAACAACTGAAAATATGTCATATTCTAGGTTCATCAAAGTAGCCACCTTTTGCTTTGATGACTGCTTTGCACACTCTTGGCATTCTCTTGATGAGCTTCAAGAGATAGTCACCAGAAATGGTTTTCACTTCACAGGTGTGCCCTGTCAGGTTTAATAAGTGGGATTTCTTGCCTTATAAATGGGGTTGGGACCATCATTTTTTTTATGCAGAAGTCAGGTGGATACACAGCTGATAGTCCTACTGAATAGACTTTTAGAATTTGTATTATGGCAAGAAAAAAGCAGCTAAGAAAAGAAAAACGAGTGTCCATCATAACTTTAAGAAACGAAGGTCAGTCAGTCCGAAAAATTGGGCAAACTTTGAAATTGTCCCCAAGTGCAGTTGCAAAAACCATCAAGAGCTACAAAGAAACTGGCTCACATGAGGACCGCCCCAGGAAAGGAAGACCAAGGGTCACCTCTGCTTCAGAGGATAAGTTTATCCGAGTCACCAGCCTGAGAAATCGCAGGTTAACAGCAGCTCAGATTAGAGACCAGGTCAATGCCACACAGACTTCTAACAGCAAACACATCTCTACAACAACTGTTAAGAGGAGACTTTGTGCAGCAGGCCTTCATGGCAAAATAGCTGCTAGGAAACCACTGCTAAGGACAGGCAACAAGCAGAAGAGGCTTGTTTGGGCTAAAGTACACAAGGAATGAACATTAGACCAGTGGAAACTGTGCTTTGGTCTGATGAGTCCAAATTTGAGATCTCTGGTTCCAACCACCGTGTCTTTGTGCGATGCAGAAAAGGTGAACGGATGGACTCTACATGCCTGGTTCCCACCGTGAAGCATGGAGGAGGAGGTGTGATGGTGTGCGGGTGCTTTGCTGGTGACACTGTTGGCGATTTATTCAAAATTGAAGGCATACTGAACCAGCATGGCTACCACAGCATCTTGCAGCGGCATGCTATTCCACCCGGTTTGCGTTTAGTTGGACCATCATTTATTTTTCAACAGGACAATGACCCCAAACACACCTCCAGGCTGTGTAAGGGCTATTTGACCAAGAAAGAGAGTGATTGGGTGCTACGCCGGATGACCTGGCCTCCACAGTCACCAGACCTGAACCCAATCGAGATGGTTTGGGGTGAGCTGGACCGCAAAGTGAAGGCAAAAGGGCCAACAAGTGCTAATCATCTCTGGGAACTCCTTCAAGATTGTTGGAAGACCATTTCCGGTGACTACCTCTTGAACCTCATTAAGAGAATGCCAAGAGTGTGCAAAGCAGTCATCAAAGCAAAAGGTGGCTACTTTGAAGAACCTAGAATATAAGACATATTTTCAGTTGTTTCACACTTTTTTGTTAAGTATATAATTCCACATGTGTTAATTCATAGTTTTGATGCCTTCAGTGTGAATGTACAATTTTCATAGTCATGAAAATACAGAAAAATCTGTAAATGAGAAGGTGTGTCCAAACTTTTGGTTTGTACTGTATGTCACACAAAATAGTTAATAAATAACATTTCCCACATGTCTACTTTACATTAGCACAATTTTGGAACCAATTTTTTTTTTTTGTTAGGAAGTTATAAGGGTTAATAATTGACCAGCGATTTCTTATTTTTCCAACAAAATTAATAAAACCATTTTTTAGGGGCCACATCACATTTGAAGTGACTTTGAGGGGTCTACATGACAGATTATACGCAAAAGTGACACCATTCTAAAAACTGCACCCCTCACGGTGCTCAAAACCACATTCAAGAAGTTTATTTACACTTGACGTGTTTCACAGGAACTGAAGAAACGTGGAAGGAAAAAATGAACATTTAACTTTTTTTCACACAAATTTTACTTCAGGCCCCAAATTTAACATTTTTTCAAGTGTAACAAGAGAAGATGGGCCACAAAATATGTTGTGCAATTTCTTCTGAGTAAGCCAATACCCCATATGTGGGGGAAAACCACTGTTTGGGTGCACGGCAGGGTTTGGGGATTTGACTTTTTGAATGTAAAATTTACTTGAATAATTAGCGGACGCCATGTTGCGTTTGGGGAACTCCTGATGTGTCTAAACTGTGTAAACCCCCCAAAAGTGACACCATTTTTGAAACTAGACCCCTCAGGGAACTTATCTAGATGTGTGGTGAGTACCTTGAACCCCCAGGTGCTTCAGAGAAGTTTATAACATTGAGCCATAAAAATAAAATTTTCACATTTTTCCCACAAAAATATTTTTCAGCCCCCAATTTTGTGTTTTCATAAGGGTAACAGGATAAATTGCATGATAAAATTTGTTGTGCAATTTCTCCTGAGTAAGCGGATACCCCATATGTGGGGGAAAACCACTGCTTGGGCGCACGGCAGGGCTCTGAAGGGAAGGAGCGCCATTTCACTTTTTGAATGTAAAATTTGCTTGAATAATTAGCGGACGCCATGTTGCGTTTGGGGAGCTTCTGATGTGCCTAAACAGTGGAAACCCCCCACAAGTGACCCCATTTTGGAAACTACACCCCTTAAGGATTTATCAAGGGGTATAGTGAACATTTTGAACCCAGAGGTATGACACAGAATTTGATAACATTAGGTCATCATTTTGAATAAGTTATCACTAGTCTTGAGCGCAAGTGCTCGCTTCTTGAGTTTGCATCGGGTACTCGGGTATACACCAAGTATCACGGGTGCTTGAGTGACATGCTCGACTCCCTGACACATGTTTCACGGTTGTTAGACACCCAAAACAAACATACGGGAACGCTCGTGTATGGCAGGCAATCCCTGTGTGTTTTTTTGGCTGTGTAACAACCGCAAACCATGTGGGGCAAGAAATCGAGCATGTCACTCGAGCACTCGCGATACTCGGTGCATACCCGAGCACCCAATGCAAACTCAAGTAGCAAGCATTTGCTCTCAACACTAGTCACCATATCGTCATCATTTTTTTTCTTTACTTTTGAAAAAATCCCAACCCTAACCCTATCCCTAATCCTAACCGTAACCCTAACCCTGGGCTAACCCTAACCCTGGGCTAAACCTAACCATGGGCAAACCCTAACCATAACCCTGGGCTAACGCTAACCCTAACCCTGGGCTAATCCTAACCCTAACCCTGGGCTTACCCTAACCCTGGGCTAACCCTAACCCTAACCCTTGGCTAACCCAACCCTAACCCTGGGCTAACCCTAACCCTGGGCTAACCCTAACCTTGGGCTAACCCTCACCCTGGGCTTATCCTAACCCTAACCCTGGGCTAACCCTAACCCTGGGCTAATCCTAACCTTAACCCTAACCCTAACCCTGGGCTAACCCTAACCCTGACAAAAAATATATATATTTTTTTTATAATTTTTATTTACCTAAGGGGGGTACAAGAGGGACTTTTATTTTTCTTTTATGTTGATCACTATGATATGGTTTATCACAGTGATCAAAATGAACCAATAGGGAAAATTCCCTGTTGTTGCCGGGAAGATCTCAGCGGGTGCACAGCGCATGCGCCCGCCATTTTTTTTTACCGGAAGATGCTGGGGAGCCGGGGGACCATCAGGAGGAGATCGGAGGACGGCGTAGGTACCGATGGGCTTGGGGGGCTTCATTTTTCCTTCCTCTGACATGTATATCATGTCAGAGGAGGGAGAAATGAATGTAAACCGTGCGCACACTTTTTTTTTGTGATCACTGCTATTCAGTGAATAGCGGTGATCACGTGACAGGGGACCGGAAAAACTGGCCCAGATCATATTCTCCAGGGTCTCAGCTACCCCCTGGTAGCTGAGACCCCTGAAAATTTCTGACTCTGAGGGGCGCTACAGCCTTTTTCCTCAGCGTCGCAGTTTTACGGCGCTGAGGAATAAGTACCCTTAACTGCCGCCGTGATAATGCGTTATAGCTGTCATTAAGTGGTTAAATCAGGCTAAGAAACAATTATTTTCTCCTTGGTGAAGACTATTGTATTCAGCAATGCGGTACCACCATGGGAGTCAACATGGCACTTATGTATGCAAATTTGGTCATGAATTCCATAGAGGATGACCTTATCTGTATGTCTCACCACTTTATTCATGTTTTGAAGTAGAGGAGATACATAGATGACATCTTCCTCCTTTGGTCCGGTACTTTAGAGGATAGAGGCTATGTTGTAGTATTGTTAAATAAGTGGAAGAAAAAAGCCATAAGCATTTATCGCACTACCCTTCTTAATGTTAAATGTAACAAAAAGCCATTGAAAAGAATTACATTTATCTCAACTTATAGTAAAGATAATAATGAAATAGCTAAAATCTTCATTGGCATATGTTAGGCAGAGTCTACCTGATATTGATGAATTCAAAGTCCCACCCTCTTCTCATATAGACTGACTAGGAAATTAGAGACAGACTGGTCCAATCGGACATTGGATCCTTTAAATCCAACACTCAATCTACCCGAGGTGGACAACGTAGAGGTTGTTTTCCAAGTTTAAGTTGTGTTAACTGTATCAACATGATTAAAGGCAATAAATTCCCACATCTGACTACAGAATAAACTTTCTTTATTATTTATTAATTTGAAATTCTGAATATGTTATCTATTTACTCGAAAGTCCCTGTAACCTGTGGTATGTTGGTAAGACGACTTGGGTTTTTAAAACCCGTATGAATCATCACTGATACACTATTAGGAATAAGAGACTTGACATACCTGTACCCAAACACTTTTCAGAGCATTGACATAATGAAAAGAATTTGAAGTTCCATGTAATTGACCATACCCCCTTCCTTAGAAAAAGTGGTATTAGAATACCAAAAAAAAATTGATTGGACACATAAACTAAACACTTTAGACACAGTGGTTTGAATGCAGAATTCAAATTTAGGAATGTTGTTTGTCCAGTGTCCTAATAGGACCCTCTTCATGTCTCCTTATGGAGTTTTTAAGGTAAATAGTAACCTAAATAGTAACCTATTTCCCCTTTTATTTTGCAGATTATGCATGCTACACTTGACACCATTGATAAATAATGACTCATCTTATCCTGAGAGTTTTCCAAAATTATTTCCACTGATGGAAGATTTTCATTAATATTTTCTTTTTTTTCAATGATTATTTTTGAAGAATAAAATATGTTTTTATATTATTATTATTATTATTATTATTATTTGGGGGTTGGATTTGTCTCATGTATTATTGTGGGCCCTTTAAAGATCTCTTTGATGTGGGTTTATGTTTATTGGATTCATTATTGTTCCAGCCATTTGGTTGGCCAATACCCTCTACATGAGATTCCGAGTTGAGGACTGTACTATTAATTGGATATGGACCTCCCTAGATGTCTTGGTACCTTTGGTGAACCAGCCCCAGCTCATGGGATCCCTTAGGACAATTGGGTTAGTGCCATACCTATTAGAAAGAATGTGGATCCTTCCACTAATCTGTATGCCCACACATTTACTGTATCATTATAATACTCTTATTTGTATTGATGGTCACCATTTTACACTTTCCAAGATGGTGCTGATGCCTTTATTTACTTTTGAGCAAACGTGGGCTCTTCGCTCTCCAATACCTTCATTAAAAGGGCACTGGTTACCACATTTGCCATATATGTGGTGCTCACTACACTCGTTGCCTTTTCGAAAATGGCGCAAGTGACGTCAATTGTTTCTACTAATGCATGGATTCACACATTACACCTGGGACTATTCCTTCACTTTTAGTCCACTGATTTTGTTAGACATGCACAGTAGCTTCATTAGAACACTGGATACGGCGGTTTCTAATCTAATATGAGCGGGTGAAGCATCTAACTAATTTGTAATAATTATACTCACATATGCAGTATATTTGATCAATTAATTATTCAATTTCTATTGTACACTATGATATTTTTTAACTGGACATTGTATTTATTATGATGTATGTATATCTTGACAAACTTTTGTATGCTTTGTAATATCATGGCACATAAAATTCATATGTAATTTACTACTGATGTATAACTATGATCATGATTACTTCACTTTTAAATATATGGCATTTGCACATTGTTAACTGCTGGAGAAAAGTTCACACTTTGGACCGAAATGTCACCACAATAGGCTATTAAAATTCACAATTTTTTTTTGGTGTGATGTCTACAATTCCTTTTTTGTATCTATCCGTAATTATTTCTGTAATATGTCTCTATTTTATTTAAGCAAAGAAGTGAACGTTGAATATTGATTCTGTATATTTCTTGCATTTTAACACTACATAATTTGGAATTGGTACAGGACACCAGGAGAATGAGAAAAATGTCAGATATACATATCCTGATGACATCAATGACATATTTTGTTTCCTATTCAGAGATTTTTTTTGACATTCATTTCCTTTGTTTCATTGCATTGCATTATCTGTACTGAATACACGCTATTTAAAGGTAAACGATCAGCTGCTCTGAACAATGCCTAAAAAGGTCTGTTTCTTATAACTTCCATTGTTGTTTTGCTGTACTTCTTTTAGCACATAGATATTTCCATCTTTTCATGTTTTTTATACACAAAAGAACAACACAAAATCTGCTCTTTAATATTGGAATTTTGGCAAAAATTTAGAAATTTTTTCAATTTTCAAATTTTAAATTTTGATGCCCTTAAACCAGATAGTTATATCACACAAAATAGTTAATACATAACATTTACTACATGTTTACTTTACAAAGGCATCATTTCTGAAACTTTTTTTTTGTCAGAAAATTAGAAGGTTTAAAAATTGATCAGCAATTTCTCAATTTTGCAACAAAATTTACAAAAACAACTTTTGTAGGGACCACATCACATATGAAATGACTTTGAGGAACTTATGTGACAAAAAATTCCCAAAAGTGACACCATTTAAAAACTCTGCACCCCTCAAAGTGCTCAAAACACCAGTAAATAAGTTGATAAAACCTTCATGTGCTTCACAGGAATTAAAGCAATGTGCAAGGAAAAAATGAAAATGTTACTTTTTCCCACAAAATGTTTATTTAAGCCCTAATTTTTCATTTTCACAAGGGTAACAGGAAAAATAGGACCATAAAATTTGTTGTGCAATTTCTCCTGAGTATACCGATACCCCAAATCTGGTGGTCAACTACTGTTTGGGCGCACAGCATGGCTCGAAAGGGAAGGAGCGCCATTTGACTTTTGGAGTGCAAAAATTGTCTGGAATTGATAGGGGACACCATGTCGCATTTGCAGAGCCCATGTGCATAAACAGTGGAAACTCCCCACAAATAACCCCATTTTGGAAACTATGCCCCTCAAGGAATTAATCTAGAGGTGTGGTGAGCACTTTGAACTCACAGGTGCTTCACAGAATTTTATAACATTTAGATCTGAAAGTGAAAAAATACATTTTCCCACGAAAATGTTGCTTTAGCCCCAAATATTTAATTTTAACAAGGGTAACAGGAGAAAATGGACCATCCAATTTGTTGTGAATTTTCTCCTGAGTATGCCAATACCCCAAATGTGGTGGAAAACTACTGTTTGGGTGCACAGCAAGGCTCAGAAGAGCAGGAGCAGATTTGACTTTTGGAGCACAAAATTGGCTGGAATAGATACCGAGTGCCATGTCGCATTTGCAGAGCCCCTGTTGACCATTCATTACCTCATATGTGGTCGAAAACTACTTTTGAGGCACAGTGGAAAGGTCAGAAGGGAAGGAGCGCCATATTGGAGCTCAGATTTTGCTAGAATGGTTTGAAGGTGCCATGTCACAGTGGCAAAGACCCTGAGGTGCCAGAACAGCAGAACCTCACATAAATGTCCCCATTTTACAAACTACACCTCTCAATTAATTTATAATGGGTGTGGTGAGCCTATTGATACCACATATGCCTCACAGAATTTTATACTATTGTGCGGTGAAGAAAGAATAATTACATTTTAATCACTAACATATTGTTTTAGTCTAAGTTTTTAATTTTTATAATGGCTAAAAGGAAAAATTAATCTTACAGTTTGTTGTGCAATTTCTCCTGAGTGCTCCAATACTCTACATGTAATCGGGAACTATTTTTCATGCACAGTGGAAAGCTTAGAAGGGAACAAATGCCATATTGCAGTGCAGATTTGGTTGTCATAGTTTGCGGCCACTATGACCCACTGAAAGAGCCCCTGAGATGCCAGAACCACAGAAGCCCCCATAAGTGATCCCATTTTACAAACTACACCTCTCCATGAATTCATTTAAGTGTGCAGTGATCATATTGACACTACGGGTGTGTCACAGAATTTTATACCATTGAGCAGTGAAGAAAAAATGATTACATTGACAGCACAAAAAAATTGTTTTAGCCCCAGATTTTAAATTTTCACATGGGGAAATTAGTAAAACTGGCAACAAATTTTGTCATACAATTTCTGCTGAAATACCCCATATGGAAGGAATGCTATTTGACTTAGAGAACAAATTATGATTGAAAAATTTACGGATTCCATATATAAAGCTCTTAAGTGCCAGAAAAGCAGATTTCCCTCCATAAGTGGCCCCATTTTTGAAATTACACCCCTCTGAAATTTTGTCTACAGGTGTAGTGACGATTTTGACTGCATTTGTGCTTTCCAGAAACAAGCAGTATAGGATGTTGCTGAGTGAAAATTACAAATCTGCCATTATAGTGTCCATACGTTGTAGTGCCCAGTACATACAGTACAGACCAAAAGTTTGGATACACCTTCTCATTTAAAGATTTTTCTGCATTTTCATGACTATGAAAATTGTACATTCACACTGAAGGCATCAAAACTATGAATTAACACATGTGGAATTATATACTTAACAAAAAAGTGTGAAATAACTGAAAATACATATGTCTTATATTCTAGGTTCTTCAAAGTAGCCACCTTTTGCTTTCATGACTGCTTTGCACACTCTTGGCATTCTCTTGATGAGCTTCAAGAGGTAGTTACCGGAAATGGTCTTCCAACAATCTTGAAGGAGTTCCCAGAGATGCTTAGCACTTGTTGGCCCTTTTGCCTTCATTCTGCAGTCCAGCTCACCCCAAACCATTTCGATTGGGTTCAGGTATGGTGACTGTGGAGGCCAGGTCATCTGGTGTAGCACCCCATCACTCTCCTTCTTGGTCAAATAGCCCTTACACAGCCTGGAGGTGTGTTTGGGGTCATTGTCCTGTTGAAAAAAAAATGATGGTCCAACTAAACGCAAACCAGATGGAATAGCATGCCGCTGCAAGATGCTGTGGTAGCCATGCTGGTTCAGTATGCCTTCAATTTTGAATAAATCACCAACAGTGTCACCAGCAAAGCACACCCACACCATCACACCTCCTCCTCCATGCTTCACGGTGGGAACCAGGCATGTAGGGTCCATCCGTTCACCTTTTCTGCGCCGCACAGAGACACGGTGGTTGGAACTAAAGATCTCAAATTTGGACTCATCAGACCAAAGCACAGATTTCCACTGGTCTAATGTCCATTCCTTGTGTTCTTTAGCCCAAACAAGTCTCTTCTGCTTGTTGCCTGTCCTTAGCAGTGGTTTACTAGCAGCTACTTTACCATGAAGGCCTGCTGCACAAAGTCTCCTCTTAACAGTTGTTGAAGAGATGTGTCTTCTGCTAGAACTCTGTGTGGAATTGAGCTGGTCTCTAATCTGAGCTGCTGTTAACTAGAGATGAGCGGTGTTCGACTCGAATTGTTCGCCAATCTCAAATTCGAGCTGTTTTGGGCGGTGTTCGAGCCGTTTGGCGAGCACGAACGATTTGAAAAAAATTCGGCTGCTCGAGGTTATGTTCGATAACTGTTCGTGCACCAAAATCATAACTGGATTTTTTCTCAGTAATGCTGAAAATTAATGTTAATACGCAGTTTGAGTATACAGCGGGGTGGGGGGAGGGGCAAGGGATGGATCTCTACAGGAATAATGAAGATCTCCATTTTTTTTTCTCTTTCCCGCATTTACAGGTGGGGAGGTGCAGTCTGTCAATCTATCAGCAGCGCACACATGGAGCGAACTGCTTTTTTTCACACAAGCAAGGGCATGTGTCATTGGCAGTGTATGTCACATGTCCTTGCCCTATAAGACCCAGCCATTTTCCCCGTCGCCACCATTTTCTCACTGCTGCAGCTGCGTTTTAGACGGCACCGCTGTTGCTGTGTGCGCTATACTTTGTTAATTTCAAGCCAATTTTCGCACAAATCTACAGATATCTTGGGAGTAGGGAAGAGTTGTGATTGCAGTCCTTTTAAGGACTAGGTTACATCATTTCATACGACTTTTATCAGGCAGGTCTGTGCTCTTAAATAGATAGGTTGGGAGTAAAGAATAATTGTAATTGCAGTCCTTTTCAGGGCTAGGTTACATCAGTTCCTAGCACTTTTTGCCAGGCTGGTCTGTGCCAGTGCTGTGCAAGTTTTTTTCACAGCATTTGGCTAAATCTAGCAAAGCAAATCCTTTTTCACCTATTGCAGAGTGTGTTAGTCAGTGGAGTAGCCTATCTGTGTTGCAAGCTACACCACCTGTGTATAGAATACAATTTTTTTTACTGCACCTAGTGAAGTAAAACCTTTTGGGCATAGCATCATTCTATTAGTCCATCTATACTAATCTCCATCAGGTTGCAAATTCAATATAATTTTTTTCTGCATCGAGCTCTGAAAAAATATTGGGCTTCTAGCAATGTGTGGGACTTGTTCTATTAGTCCATCTATACTAACCTCCATCAGGTTGCAAATTCAATATAATTTTTTTCTGCATCTAGCTCTGAAAAAATATTTCAGCTTGTCGCAGTGTGTGGGACTTGTTCTATTAGTCCATCTATACTAACCTCCATCAGGTTGCAAATTCAATATAATTTTTTTCTGCATCTAGCTCTGAAAAAATATATCGGCTTCTAGCAGTGTGTGGGACTTGTTCTATTAGTCCATCTATACTAACCTCCATCAGGTTGCAAATTCAATATAATTTTTTTCTGCATCTAGCTCTGAAAAAATATTTCAGCTTGTCGCAGTGTGTGGGACTTGTTCTATTAGTCCATCTATACTGACCTCCATCAGGTTGCAAATTCAATATAATTTTTTTCTGCATCTAGCTCTTAAAAAATATTTCAGCTTCTAGCAGTGTGTGGGACTTGTTCTATTAGTCCATCTATACTGACCTCCATCAGGTTGCAAATTCAATATAATTTTTATCTGCATCTAACCCAGCCAATACTTTTGGCCTAATACCACAGTTTGGCCACTCAGCTCTGCTCGGTTCCCATCCATTGTTTTTTTGTGCAAACAACTCCAGAGTTGTGAATTAGTTAACCACCAAATTGAGTGGAAAAAGGCCTGCTGCTGGTGGAAAGGGGAATAGGCGTGTTGGGAAGGGGAAAAAAGGTTGTGTCCGTGGGGTAGGTGTTAAAGCAACAGTAACATCTGCAGAAGAAAGACCATCTTCCAGCCAAATTAAAATGTTTACTTCTTTTAGCGGACAATGTGATAAGATCCCTTTCTTACAGCTACACCAATCGCTACAAATTCCAGATGAGGCACAAAAACAGCAGGTGCTTCAATGGATGTCAAGTGCTCCTTTAAGTGGGCTCTCCTCCACCTCAACTTCAACATCACAAATACTCCAGTCCTCAGAGGTGTCACCCCAATCGCACTTGCTTCCTCACAGCTCCCAAGTCTCCAGCTGCCCGTCTGAGTATGGGGTAGAACAGATGGTTGAGTCTGCAGAGCTGTTTACTCATACTATAGCCTGGGAATCAGAGGTCGGCTCCAGAGCTTCTGTGAATCCAGACGAGGAAATGATCTGCACTGATGCCCAGAATCTTTATGAGTCAGATCCAGGACCAGACGCAGAAGGTTCTGACCATAATGTAGACCCTCGTTACCAAACTGTAACTCCTGTTGGTGGAGACAATGAGGAAGACGATGATGAGACTCAAATACCTGATTGGAGCGACAACTTTAGTTTTTTGTCAGGGCAGGAACAGGTTGGCTCTGAGGACGACAGGTGTGATAACACACAGGGTGATGATGATGAGGTTGGAGATCCCACTTACTGTCAACCCACAGTCAGCCAAGAGATGAGGTGAGCAGAGGAGGTGGAGGAGGATGCTAGTGACGACGAGGTCAGGTTGCGCCTTCCTGGACAGAGACGTAGTACTGGAAGCTCGTCAACAACTGCATCCTCAAACACAACTCTGCCTCTGACCACAAGTCGTGGTGGCTCTTCAGGTCGCATGGGTGCTAAGCCTTGCATAGCCTGGGCATTTTTTCAGATTGATAAAGATGACGCAACTCGTGTTATCTGTAACATTTGTCAGCAAAAGCTAAGTAGAGGCCAAAAAATACATAGTTTGAGTACTTCATGCCTGAACCGGCACATGGACATGAAGCATAAGTTGCAGAGGGAAGCTAACTGTGCTACAATGCGGCCTAGCCAGCCGGGCCAACCACCGTCTGCCACATCTTGTGCATCTGCGGCCTCTTCATCCTCTGTGACTGGGGGGACAGCAGTCACACCTGTTTTGGGACGCAGACCTGCCACCTCTTTACCCGCAACAGCCAGCGTGATTGGCAGATCATCATTTTCTTTGGAGGTGGTAACACCAGCTGGTGTTGAGCGCTGTCCGACATCGATAGCACCACCTTTGGATCAAGGCAACCTAACATGTCCACCTGCATCTTCCTCACAGACCAGCAGTTTGCCGGGGACACCCTTCTCAACCCCATCTAAGTACAACAGCCAGCCCTCGGTCCCTCAGATGTGGACAAGTAAAAGACCATTTACTCCTAGCCATGACAAAGCTAAGAGGTTGAATTTCACCATCTGCAAACTCTTGGCTACAGAAATGCTGCCTTTCCGCCTGGTGGACACAGAGGATTTTCAAGACCTTATGTCCGTCGCAGTGCCCCAGTACCAGATGCCCAGTCGGCACTACTTCTCAAAGAAAGGTGTGCCTGCGCTCCACCAGCATGTCGCACACAACATCACCGCTTCTTTGAGAAACTCTGTGTGTGACAGGGTGCATTTCACCACAGACACTTGGACGAATAGGCATGGACAGGGGCGTTACATGTCGCTGACTTGGCACTGGGTAACTATGGTGACAGCAGGACAAGGGGCTGCTGTCCAAGTCTTGCCGTCCCCACGAGTTGTGCGTCAATCCTCTTTATCTCAAAGTTCCTCCACTGCTTCTGCCTCCTCAACCTCCTCTCGGTCCTCCACCTGCACCCAAAGCCTGTCTGGTAATGCCACGAGCTTTCTAACTGCGCAGAAGGGATCCTGCACACCTCCTTACTATGCTGGCAGCAGGGCTCAACGTCATCAGGCTGTTTTTACTTTGAAATATCAGGGAAATGTGAGTCACACAGCTGAGGAGTTGTGGTCAGCTCTGGAGAACCAGTTTCATGAATGGTTGTCTCCACTTGACCTGAAACCAGGGAAGGCCGTGTGCGACAATGCTGCAAACCTGGGTGCGGCCCTTCGCCGGGCAATGTCACACACGTGCCTTGTATGGCTCACGTGTTGAACCTGGTTGTCCAGCAATTTTTAGCCCACTATCCCGGACTAGATGGCCTTCTGCAGAGGGCACGGTCGCTGTGTGCTCACTTCCGCCATTCGCATCCCGCAGCTCAGCGACTTACATCTCTACAGAAGTCGTTGGGCCTGCCACTTCACCGGCTAAAATGCGATGTGCCTACCCGGTGGAATTCAACTCTGCACATGTTGCAGTGACTGTGGCAGCACCGAAAAGCCCTGGTGCAATACGTTCTGACAAATAGCCTGGGCCAACGAGATCCAGAGGTGGGGCAAATCACGCTGGAGGAGTGGTCTCAGATCAGGGACCTATGCACCCTTCTGCACAGTTTTGAAATGGCGACGAAGATGTTTAGTGCTGACGATGCCATTATCAGCATGACTATTCCGGTGATTTACATGCTGGAGCACATGTTAAACAGAATTCGGAGTCAGGTGGTGGCACAAGAGGAGGTGGAGGAAGTAGAGGAGGAGGAGTTGTATGTGGAAGGGCTAACATCTGCAAGGTCCAGATGGTCGGCAGCACCAAGGCGGCAGTCATGTGAGGGTGGGGGAGATGGTTTTACCAGGGCACATGGTAGCAGCCAAACTAGTGAGGAAGGTGCAGGAGCCCAGGAAGAAGTGGAGGACGAACTGATGGAAGACTCATTAGATGAGGGAGACCTTGATCACATTTCTGTTGTGCGAGGTTGGGGGGAGAGGACAGATGAAGGAAGCATGATTGTTACCTCGCCACCAACACAACAGGAACTTGGTGCTCCTGGATGCGCAAGACACATGAGTGCCTTTTTGCTGCACTACCTGCAACATGACCCTCTAATTGTGAGAATTAGAAATAATCCTGACTACTGGGTTGCCACACTGTTAGATCCCCGGTACAAAAGTAAATTTGCAGAAATTATTCCTGCCATAGAAAGGAATGCACGCATGCAGGAGTATCAGCAGAGACTGTTGCAGAATCTTACATGTGCTTTTCCACAAAACACCAGTGGTGCACGTAGTGAATCTCACAGTTCCAACTTGCCAACCGTGGTACCGTCGAGTGTTCAGCACTCAAACCGTAACAGAAACACAGTATCTGCTGGTAACATCAATTTTGCGGAATAATTTCACCGCTTTTTTAGCCCATCCTTTGCAAGGCCACAGGAGACAAGAAGTCTGACACATAGTCAATGCCTAGAGACGATGGTACAGGAGTATCTCCAAGTAAACATTGAAGCCATGACTGTGTCACTAGACCCTTGCTCTTTTTGGGCTTCCAATCTGGATAAATGGCCGGAGCTCGCCACTTACGCCTTGGAGATCTTGTCATGCCCCGCAGCCAGTGTTCTGTCTGAACGTGTGTTCAGCTCTGCTGGTGGTGTGCTGACAGATAAGCGCACGCTTCTCTCCAATGATAATGTAGACAGACTCACGTTCATAAAGATGAACAAATCATGGATCCGAAACGACTTTTCTACCCCTCTGTCATCCTGGGGAGAGTAAAACCTTGATGATTTGTTAAAATCACCTCACCAACCGTTTTAAGCTTTAAAATTACTAATCATGTTTATCTGTATCTTGGCTGGAAAATAATTTGGGCTTTGTAGCAGTGTGCAGTACTGATTCTATTAGGCCATCTATACTAAGGTCCACCAGATTTAAAAGTACTAATCATGTTTAGCTGTATCTTGGCTGGAAAATAATTTGGGCTTTGTAGCAGTGTGCAGTACTGATTCTATTAGGCCATCTATACTAAGCTCCACCAGCTTTCAAATTACTAATAATTTTTAGCTGCATCTAGCCCGAAAAATAATTTTGGGTCCTGACTACTGGGTTGCCACACTCTTAGATCCCCCACACTCTTCGATCAACCTTTTCATTTTAATAAAGAACAAAAAAATTGTCATTTTTGAAATTATAAGCATTAGCAGGTTATTAGAAACTGAAATCAAACAGTTTTCAACTCAAAACTTTATTCTAGGTGATGTTACATTTGCACATAGGACCCCTTGTTCGAAAGGAGCTTCTGAACTGTCTCGTCCATTGAATTTGTTAGGTTTTGGATGGTTTCTGCTTCAATTGTTTTGCATGAGGACAGAATACCCTCGCAGAGCTGTTGCTTAGATGTGAACTGCCTCCCGCCATCATAGACACTCCTTTTGATGATGCTCCAGAGGTTCTGAATGGGGTTGAGGTCATTGGAGCATGGGGGTCACACCATAAGTTTGTCCCCTTTTATGCCCATATCAGCCAGAGATGCAGATGTGTTATGTGCAGCATGAGACGGTGCATTATCATGCATGAAAATGATCTTGCTGTGGAATACATGGTTCTTCTTCTTGAACCATGGCAGGAAGTGCTGTTTGAGAAACTCCACATATATTATGGAGTTCATCTTTACCCCTTCAGGGATCCTAAAGGGGCCGACAATCTCTCTCCCCATGATTCCAGCCAAAACATTACTCCACCTCCTCTTTGTTGGCGCTGTAGCCGTGTTTGCGTGGGGTGTCCATCAACCAGCCATCCTCCACTCCATCCATCTGGGCCATCGAGCGTTGCACGGCACTCATCGGTGAACAAAACAGTTTTGAAGTCAGTCTTCATGTATTGTTTGGCCCACTGGAGCCGTTTCTGCTTGTGTGCAGTGGATAGAGGAGGTCGACAGGATGGCTACGCACAGCTGCAAACCTCTGAAGGACTCTGCATCTTGTTGTTCGGGGGACGTTGGAGGCACCAGCAGCTTCAAAAACTTGTCTGCTGCTATGACAAGGCTTTTTTGCCACTGCTCTTTTAACCTGACGTAATTGCCTGTAGGAAAGAGTCCTCAATTTTACCTTATCAGAACGCACACGTGTATACTGTGAATCAGATACATACTTCTTGATTGTGCGATGATCAGGATGAAGTGTCTTGGCAATGTTGATTGTAGTCATGCCTTGACCTAAACACTCCACAATTTGTTGCTTCTCAGCAGCCGACACATCCCTTTTCTTTCCCATTTTGGCAGAAAATGTAGGCTGCTTAATAATGTGGGACAGCCTTCTTAAGTAGTCTTGCCTTTCATTGGACACACCTGCCAAACTAATTAGCACAGGTGTCTGCAATTGCTTACAGTGATATAAAGAGCCCTGACACACATCACCATCAATGAGTTTAACTGACAAACAAACAAATTCTTCCCTTATCACTCATAAACACTTTTTGCATAATAATTTGGAACACAGTGTACATGTGCTTTTCCACAAAACACCAGTGGTTCATGTAGTAAATCTAACAGTTCTAACTTGCCAACCGTGGTCTGTATGGAGTTGTTCAATTAAGGGCCCAAAATTAAGATAACATAGACGGGAGAGGTCTCTATGAATAGGAATTCCTAAGTATTTGATACCCTGTGAGGGCCAGGCAAAGGGAAAGTTGAACTGGATGGAATCCTGTATGGATTTGGGGAGGGAGACATCGAGGGCCTCAGACTTTGCTGCATTGATTTTAAAATTTGACCATGTATCAAAGTGATCTATTTCAGCCATAACAGCAGGGATGGATATATGTGATTGAGTGATATATACTAGGACATCATCAGCAAATGCAGAGCACTTGTACTCGGTGCCTCCCACCTCAATCCACCTAATATTGGGGTTATGGCGAATTGATGAGAGCAGGTGCTCCGTCACTAGGATGTATAAGAGAGGGGACAGAGGACATCCTTGCCTTGTCCCATTGGTGATTATGAAAGGTGATGAAAATGTTCTGACGCGCCACCTGGGCCTTGGGACACCCGGAGCCGAACCCTTTTTTGGTGGATGCTGGTGGTTGTAGTCTCCGTGGCAGCGACCCGGTTCCATGGCTCAGGGCAGTCAAACCAGTGGCGGAACTATTTATGTGGTTTTGATGTTTAAATGTCCGACTATGCCACCCGTGGATTGCTGTCAGAGTGAATCGCCGCTGCAGGGCAGACCGCTGAGGCTGGTGTTGTGGGTGCAGCAGAGCGTAGTATAACTCTCCATGGTAGGAGTATAGCCTCAGGGCAGTGTATGTGGAGGATGGGGGTGATGGTGCCAGGCAGCAGCAGTAACGACACGGAGTCAGTGATGCAGTCCAGGGCCTTTACTCACAGTTCTTATTATCCAGACCACTTCTGCAGGTAACGGCTGCCCACGTCGTACTGTGCTCACCAGGTGAGGGGCTCAGACAACTCCCAGATAACTTTGGAGTGCTTCACAGGACCCCTTTGTGTGTCCTTTGTCTGGCCTTTCTTACCAACGCTTCAGTCCGGCTGCCTCAGGCCTTCTCTTGGTAAACTTGGCGCCTGTTTCTCTGACCCTATGTGGTGCCTTCCTAGCGGGTGTAGCGAGGGGCTGCGCCACATAAAATGTCACAGCCTCCGGTTTCTAGCTGAGGGTCGTTTCCCGCCTCCACTAGTTTCGGGGACCGGTCTCCCCCTTTGGCCTGACCCATCCACGCAGGTGGATTCGGGCGTGCGGTGGCGACTCGCCCGTCCGTACCCCTGGGATCCCTTCGTTCCTCGTTCCTGGAGCCTTCTCCGCTCCTCTTCCTTCCTTCTCCCTCTTCCAGGCCTGGGCCTCTGTTACTAGGCCCGCCTCCGGAGCAGAGCTCATGAGGAGCCCCTGCTCCCTGTCAGTTTTGCTCAGACTTCTCTGCACTGAACTAAGATGGTGCCCACCTTTTATACTCCCTTCTCAATGCACCCAGGAACTGCTTCCTCCCTGCTCCTGCTGTTAGAACCTTGCTCTTAGGTTTTTTTTCCTTTGCTGGTCACATGACCTTGTTGGCCTATTTAATCCTGCTCCGCCCTTCTGGCTTTGCTGCACTTCATTGTATATCTACTTTCTAGCTAGCCTGTGCTCTGTGTCTTGCTCTGTTAGTTTGCTTGGTCTTCTGACCTCTATGTTCTATATATTTTGTTTGTTCGTGTGTCTGCTACTATTTCTGTTAGGAGGTGTCCCATATTCCTCCCAGTCCTTAGTACTTGTAGGGATTCCTTCCCCACATCTATAGGTCTCCGTACAGACTAGCTTAGGACTTTAGCAGGTCTGATCGCAGGATCAGGTCCCCTGTTACATCGTAGGGATTAAGCTGAGTTCTATCGTAGGGACAGATCTCCTCTCTTTCCTTAGCTCTGGTAGCAGAACATAACAGTAAGTCCAGCCAGCAAATTCTCTAAGGAAAGATTTTTCTGTTCCATCATGGTGTCGGTTCAGGATTTGGTTCATCGCCTGCAGGGACTCTCTCTGGAGGTGGCCGAGCTCCGTCAGCACGTGAGTAACTGTCCTGGAGCACATTTCTTGGAGCCTAAGGTATGTTTGCCGGATTTATTTTTTGGTGAACACCGAGAATTTTTTTCATTTAAAAATGCTTGCTTATTGTATTTTCGTTTGAGACCTAAGTCCACTGGGGATGAATCCCAGCGTGTAGGGTTCATAATGTCACTTTTGCGCAAAGAGCCTCAGGAGTGGGCCTTTTCTTTGCAACCTAGTGATACATGCTTCAGATCAGTGGATAGTTTTTTTTCTGCTTTGGGACTATTATATGATGATCCTGACCGTGTCGCATCAGCTGAGACTGAGTTGAGACGTTTAAAACAGGGATCAGGTAATGTGGAAAAATATTGTACTCATTTCCGTCGCTGGTCTACTCAAACAGGGTGGAACGATTCTGCTCTGAAAAGTCTATTTCTTGCTGGGCTCAGTGAAAGGGTTAAAGACCTGCTAATTGCTTATCCTACACCTGAAGATTTGCAACAGGCTATGCAATTAGCTATACGGGTGGATAGAAGACTGCGTGCAAGGGTTAATGAGAGCAAATCCTCTGCTATGTCAGTTTCTGGTTATGAGAATGTGTGTACTAACAATGGTGTTCACCATGAGAAATTGGATTTGGTAGTGTTGAATAACTTGCCTTCTCCAGTAATATTGGGATTGCCCTGGTTAAAATTTTACAATCCTGTACTGGATTGGTCTACCAGTGAAATTAAATCCTGGAGCCATAAATGTTATGACAAGTGTTGTAACGGGCGTATTGCAGCTTTGGATAGGGGAGAATTGCCTGTTCCTATTCAGGATTTTTGGAGAGTTTTTTCTGAGAAGGATTCGCAGGTTTTGCCTCCCCATAGAGACTATGATTGTTCTATTGAATTTGTCCCTGGAGCGACTCTTCCTAAAAGTCGTTTATTTAACCTTACTATTCCTGAGAGGAAGGCTTTGGAGGAATACATACAGACAAGTTTGGCCGCCGGTCACATTAGGCCCTCTAAGTCTCCTGTGGCGGTTGGATTTTTTTTTGTAAAAAAAAAGGACGGCGGTTTACGTCCTTGTCTGGATTTTCGTGAGATTAACAAAATTACTGTACGCAATCCTTACCCACTGCCATTGATTCCTGATCTGTTTAACCAGTTAATGGGGGCCAAGTGGTTCTCTAAAATTGACCTTAAGGGGGCATACAATCTGTTGCGCATGAAGGAGGGTGACGAATGGAAGACTGCTTTTAACACTCCTGTGGGTCATTTTGAGAATCTGGTTATGCCTTTTGGTCTTACTAATGCTCCTGCATTTTTTCAGAATCTGATTAATGACATCCTTAGACCTTTGATCGGCAAAAATGTGGTTGTGTATTTGGATGACATTTTGATTTATTCGCCGGATCTGGAGTCTCATTGGCGGAGCGTGCGTGAGGTATTACAGTTATTAATGGACAATTTGCTTTTTGCTAAGCTGGAGAAATATGAGTTCGCTGTACAGAGAATTAGTTTTCTGGGCTACATTATCTCCAGCAAAGGTTTTGAGATGGATCCGGTTAAGGTTCAGGCTGTGCAGGAATGGCCTAGGCCTATTGGTTTGAAATCGATACAGAGGTTTTTGGGTTTCGCCAATTACTACAGAAAATTCATAAAAAAATTTTCTAGTATTGTCAAGCCTCTGACTGATCTCACCAGGGAAGGTGCTGATGCGGTTCAGTGGTCTTCTGAGGCCATTGAAGCTTTTGTGTATCTCAAGGAGAGGTTCACCTCTGCTCCCATCCTTATGCAGCCTGATGTTACTAGGCCGTTTTTGGTTGAGGTTGATGCTTCCTCTGTGGGGGTTGGCGCAGTATTGTCTCAGGATAACGGGGATGGATTACATCCCTGTGCCTTTTTTTCAAAAAATTTTTCGGAGACTGAACTGAATTACGATATTGGTAATCGGGAATTATTGGCTATTAAACTCGCATTTGAACACTGGCGCCACTTCTTGGAAGGTGCGGAATTTCCCGTTCAGGTTCTTACGGATCATAAAAATCTGATATATCTTGATGCTGCCAAGCGCCTGAGTGCCCGTCAGGCTAGGTGGGCACTGTTTTTCTCGCGGTTTAATTTCTCCGTTACTTACATCCCTGGTACTAAGAATGTTAAGGCGGATGCCTTGTCTCGCAGTTTTTCTCCCATAGTCGGTGCTGAGAAAGAGGAGAACATTTTACAAGAAGGTGTTGTGATAGCTGCTTTGGACTCCGTTTTGGAAAATGAGATTCTTAAAGCACAGGAGAATGCCCCTTCTAACACTCCTCATGGGAGGTTGTTTGTGCCTGGGACCTTTAGGAGAGATTTGTTTGTTGAGTGTCACGAATCTCGGTTGGCAGGTCATCCCGGAATCTCTGAGACCAAGAGACTGGTGGGTCGCAGTTTTTGGTGGCCTGGATGGCAGAAGGAAGTCATTAAGTGGGTGCGTCAATGTACTATATGTGCTAGATCTAAGTCCTCACATACTCCTGCTGCGGGGTTGCTTTGTCCTTTGGAGGTTTCCAGTGCTCTTTGGACACATTTGGCTATGGACTTTATAACTGACCTTCCCCCCTCTGAGGGTTTTACTGTCATCTGGGTGGTCGTGGACCGTTTTAGCAAGATGTGTCACTTGATTCCTTTCGTCAAACTGCCCTGCGCTAAAACTCTCGCTAAGGCCTTTGTCAAGGAAATTGTCAGACTTCATGGCGTTCCTACTGACATTGTTTCTGATAGGGGTCCTCAGTTCGTGGCTCGTTTTTGGCGTGCCTTTTGTGATAGGTTGGGAGTTCATTTGTCGTTCTCGTCCGGATATCATCCTGAATCTAATGGCCAGACAGAAAGGAAAAAACAGGATGTTGAGCAGTTCTTGCGTTGTTTTGTGGCAGACATTCAAGAGGGGTGGTCTGAGTTTCTGCCACTTGCTGAATTTGCTCTGAACAATCATACATCTTCTTCTGCTGGTTGTTCGCCTTTTTTTTGTTGTTCTGGGAGACATCCGTCGTTTGGGTCGTTCTCCAAGTTGGGATCTGCCGTGCCTGAGGAGGAGAATTTTTCCGGTGATTTGGAGAGAGTTTTGACGGATGTGCGTGGTAATCTTCAGGAGGCCAACAGAAAATCTAAAGACTACTTTGATAGGAAACGACAGGAGGTTTTGTTCGCTGTTGGTGACATGGTTTGGTTGTCCTCTAGGAATCTGCGGTTGAGGATTCCTTCAAAGAAATTGGGTCCCAAGTTTGTAGGGCCCTTTAAGGTGCTTCAGGTTGTCAACCAATCTGCTGTTAGGTTGGAGGTTCCTACCTCCTGGAGAATTAATCCGGTATTTCATGTCTCTCTGTTGAAAAAAGCTGTTGTATCGGATTGTGACGCCTCTGCCTCTGTTCCTCCGGTGGTGGAGGACGGGGAATATGAAATTTCTCGCATCCTTAACTCTAGACGGTATAGAGGTAGTTTGCAGTATCTTGTGGCCTGGAAAGGTTTCGGTCCCGAGGATAACTCTTGGGTGAGGTCGGATGATGTTTCCGCGTCCAGACTTATCAGAGCGTTTCACAGGAGATTTCCTGATAAGCCTGGTCCTAGGGGATCCGGAGGATCCTCTTAGAAGGGGGGGTACTGTTAGAACCTTGCTCTTAGGTTTTTTTTCCTTTGCTGGTCACATGACCTTGTTGGCCTATTTAATCCTGCTCCGCCCTTCTGGCTTTGCTGGACTTCATTGTATATCTACTTTCTAGCTAGCCTGTGCTCTGTGTCTTGCTCTGTTAGTTTGCTTGGTCTTCTGACCTCTATGTTCTATATATTTTGTTTGTTCATCTGTCTGCTACTATTTCTGTTAGGAGGTGTCCCATATTCATCCCAGTCCTTAGTACTTGTAGGGATTCCTTCCCCACATCTATAGGTCTCCGTACAGACTAGCTTAGGACTTTAGCAGGTCTGATCGCAGGATCAGGTCCCCTGTTACATCGTAGGGATTAAGCTGAGTTCTATCGTAGGGACAGATCTCCTCTCTTTCCTTAGCTCTGGTAGCAGAACATAACACCTGCACTACAGGGTTCCCCTTCCTCGGTGTTCCCTCCCCCCACTCCAGCCAGGGACAGGGACTGTCGTGCCCATCTCAGGGGCATATTGGTCGAACTGCCCCACGGCAATGTGGTGTAATGCATGCAGGTGTCGGGGTCCTGATTCACACTCCATCCTTACCTGAGAGTGAGATATCACACCTCTGGGTGAGGTGCAATACCTCTGTAGCAACCGAGCCCTCGGGGTGCTACAGTTCCATTTATCTTCAGCCTAGGTGACGTATTGCGATACAGGGCCGTGATTTTGGCTATAAAAGGGTCCCCTAGACTCCTACCCCAAGCTTTTTAAGAGAATAATATATGGCGTGCCAGGAGACTCTATGGAATGCTTTCTCAGCATCCAACGAGAGTATCTAATTACAAATTTTTAACTGCATCTAGCCCAGGAAATACTTTGTGCCTAGTAGCAGTGTCTGCTAGTTAGCGGATTATCCCAGCTGTTAAGCAAGCTACACCACCTGTAGTTTGGACACTTAATTTTTTCAAAGGAAATGCTTCGGGACCCTGTGATACTCAGTGAAGAGCATCAGGAGGCACCCCAAGGCATAGGGGCTGGGACTGGCGGTAGGACGCCTTGCGGTGGACCGCCGAGCTCGATCCTTATAAAAGCTTTTTAACTGCAGCAGCTTTAGTGGACGCTACTGCAGCTGGAATTACGCGGCTGCTGGCATGAGACTTGCCCTCCAATAGATCCTTGTAAAAGGATTTAATGTGTATTCATTCAAATTAGAGAGACAATTTAAATTAAAAAGCTTAGACCTGCCTCCACCACAGGGGGGCTCGCTCGACCCACCAGCGGACAGGCACCAGTATTAGGAGAGGGGGGCTGGGCATCAGGGTCCACCACAGCTCTGGCACAAAGCCGGCGACACGGAGGTCGCACGGGCAGGAACAGACTGGCCGTGTCGGCTTCGCACTTTTTTGGTTTTAGAAGGGCATGACATGCCTATATCTGTGTCTCCCCCTCCATTTACTCCTCCACCTCTTTTCTTTTCGCATGACTATATGTACTTGTCACTTTTCCATGTGTTAGTTGTGTCTTCTGAGCAGTTTGTCAGCTTTTGGACACCTTTGAAGGTGTTTTCTATGTGTTTCTATGTGTTTTTGTTTGCCTGCCATTGGTTTTAATGGTGTTCGAAGGTGTTCGACGAACAGTTCGACGAACAGTTCGGCGAACATACGGGTGTTCGACGAACCGAACTCGAACACTACGGGGGTGGCTCAACACTACTGTTAACCTGCGATTTCTGAGGCTGGTGACTGGGATAAACTTATCCTCAGAAGCAGAGGTGACTATTGGTCTTCCTTTCCTGGGGCCGTCTTCATGTGAGCCAGTTTCTTTGTAGCACTTGATGGTTTTTGCAACTGCACTTGGGGACACTTTCGAAGTTTTCCCAATTTTTCACACTGACTGACCTTCATTTCTTAAAGTAGTGATGGCCACTCGTTTTTCTTTACTTAGCTGCTTTTTTCTTGCCATAATACAAATTCTAACAGTTTATTCAGTAGGACTATCAGCTGTGTATCCACCTGACTTCAGCACAACACAACTGATGGTCCCAACCCCATTTATAAGGCAAGAAATCCCACTTATTAAACCCACTTATTTTCGGTGACTACCTCTTGAAGCTTATCAAGAGAATGCCAAGAGTGTGCAAAGCAGTCATCAAAGCAAAAGGTGGCTACTTTGAAGAGCCTATAATATAAGACATATTTTCAGTTGTTTCACACTTTTTTGTTAAGTATTTAATTCCACATGTGTTAATTCATAGTTTTGATGCCTTCAGTGTGAATGTACAATTTTCATAGTCATGAAAATACAGAAAAATCTTTAAATGAGAAGGTGTGTCCAAACTTTTAGTCTGTACTGTATGTAGTGCCCATCTTGTGCTTTTGGAGACATAGACTCTGTAAATTAGGTAGGCTCTCATTGCTACAGAAATGCCAAACATGTGGAAAGAAGGGAGGGGGATATTTGGATTTTGGAGTGCAGAATTCGCTGAATTTCTTTTGGGAGGACAGGAGCCATAACACTCTTCCAGATCCTTTGTGCTACCAATAATGTGGCAGCCTCCTGTATTTCCATTAACAGATAACGGACCTGAGTGGTAACTTTCTTGTGTATTGAGTTGAACCTCTTGTTGGGAACATTTTACATAACTTTTGGAACACGTTTATTCTGTGCTCTTCTCTCAGCACTTATATTGAGGTTTCCATCTAAATCTCCTAATGACGTGACTCAGATTAAACCTGTGAGGGATCCAGTCACTATAATGAGGCAGCAGAGTTACTCTGGACTCTGTCTGGCCTCTGTTTAGCGGTGCTCTTCTTTTCAGAGGTGCACAAAACTGTGTCCGACCGCACTTTTATGTATGCTTAAAGAGATAGACACTGCTGGATCATAGGCCAGACAGAGTCCACAGTGTCTCCATCTACCTCTTCATAGGGAATCTTCCACTGTTGGTTCTGTCTGAATCATGTATTTCAGAGATTTACACGGAAACCCCGGTGAAGTGTTCAGCGCAGAGCGCAGAATAAATGTGTGCCAAGCCTTACTTTAATCTTTGGGAAGCAGAATGAACAAATTAACAGCAGGTTAAGAATTGGTTTTATTTTTTTTTATGACATTCCTCATGTGATATAAGTGATTAGACCACTTTACTCTTATGTCTGTGTGATTACAGCGATACCAGATTTTTATCTTTTCTTATGTTTGGCTGGTATCACACACTAGAAAACGCTTTTAATTGCAAAACCAAGTTTTCTCATTGCCATATTTTTTTATATTTTCTGCCAACAGAATCATATGAGGGCTTGTTTCTTGTGGGACGAGTTGATGTTTTTATTGGTACTATGTTTGGGCACATAACATTTTTTGATTGCTTTCTATTCCGATTTTTGTGAGGCAGACTGAACAAAATACAGCAATTCGGGAACTGTTATTTGTTTTTTTTTATGCTGAGCACCTTGTTGTATAAGGCATAAGGCAGCTTTATTCTTTGGGTCAGTACGATTACAGTGATACCACATTTATATCTTTTTTCTATGTTTTGGCGCTTTTACACAATAAAAACTATTTTATAGAAAAAAGAATTGTTTTGGCATTGCTATATCATGGGAGCTATAGCTTTTTTATTTCTCCACTGACGGAGCTGTATATCAGCTTGTTTTTTTGTGGGACAAGATGATGTTTTCATTGATACCATTTTTATTTCCATTTTACTTTTTGATCACGTTTTATTCCACTTTTTGTTCAGTGCTATGATGAAAAAGCATAGTTTTTTGCCAAATTTGTAAAACTTTTTTTTATGATGCTCACTGAGGGGTTAACCAGTGTGACAGTTTTATAGGCCGGGTTTTTCCGCATGCGGCAATACCAAATATGTGTACTTTTTTTTTTTTACATAAATGTGCATTTTTTTTGTTCTTCATGTTGTGATTTTTTAAAAATATTTTTACCATTATTTTTAAAACTTTTTTTTACTTAGTTCTTCTGTGGGACTTTTTTCACTTTGATCAATGGTATGATGCATTCCAGTGCATCATACTACAATGCATTATAGCTGTCAGTGCTGCATTGACAGAAGCCTCTTAGACCATGTTTTTAGGATGGTCTAGCAGGCTTGCCATTGCTGCGATCAATATCAATTGTGGCATTTAGGGGGTTAAAATGCCTGTGGAACTCCTTGCAGTGACAGCTGGGTCTCAGCTTTAACCTGTGCCCCGCACGATCGCCATGACGTACCCATACTTCAAGAGTTGAAAACCCCTCCTCTTCTATGAAGTATGGGTACGTCAAAGGTCATGAAGGGCTTAAGATGTTGGACAATTATTTTGATTAGGGTTGTTATTTCACAATTTTTTTTTATTTCCTGGGCCTGTAGTGTCCCTTTAACCTGTGTAAAATAGATAAGAATCTGAAGGGTTTCAGATTATTCCTTCTGAATACTAATGCATAAACTCTTCAACATTGAAATTACAAGACCAATAATGTAAAGTCATCTAATGATGGAAATCACAGGATTGAAAGGCATGTTCATGATGTGTAAATAATGAAAAAATGAGAACAAAATTTTCAAACCATCTCAAATTATTCAATATCGAGTACGAGTGTCATGCCACCAATGATGTCCCAGATGTACTTGATGAGAGACAGTTCAGGAGATGCTACAAGCCATGGTTTAATGTTTAAGTCAAGCAGGCTGCTCTCAGTAGTATTACCAATATGTGGCCTGGAGCTGTTGTGTTGTAAAATGGCTCCTGGTAGAAACTTTGAAGAAATGGCCATAAAACTGGTTCTACAATTGATCCATTCTGTATTGCAAGTGAAAAGGGACATCACATGTCAAGCCTAAGGCATCAAATGGTATCTATGGAAACCATCAGCCTCCATTTTTTAAGAACACTTTAATGGAAGGGAGTCGAAATGAGCAGCTCCATGGGAAATTAGTACAAACAGCACTCAAAGTGAAAATTGTGCTTATTACTGGGACCCAAATGCGGGAGGCAAGGTTGTTGCCATGGAAACATCATGGGCTTCTTACTTTAGCTTGCAGTTGAAGAGTATGTGGGGCAGGGTTGCCAACTGTCCAAAAATTCCAGGACAGTCCGTAAATATAGGACACTTTTTTGCCCTGTCCATAAGAAAAAATAAGATTTTCTTAAAGCTGAAGAAACTTATACAGATTATTTTGCCTGTAATCATCACCATTTTACAGTTTACTGTGAATGCAGCTGATGTCTCCATATCAGAATTTTGGGCACTAAACATGTTTCACTTATAATCATAATAAAAAATCTGTAAAAAATATTGTCGGTCCATGATTTTTTGATAAGCTGTCCAGAAAGCAAAAAAAATCAAATTGGCAACCCTGGTGCTCGGAAGACAAGATCTTGTCCTCATATCAATCCTCTGTTTACAGATTACTTTTAATGGTGACCTAATGTCCTTCTTTATCTATGATTTGCAATACATCAAGAGAAAAGCTGTTCTGATGCTTTACTCTTATGCTGATGTGTTGCCCCTGAGGGTTCAGTCGCCACAGAGGTACTGCACCTCACCCAGAGGTGTGGTGTCTCCTTCTCTCAGGTAAGGAGGGAGTGCTGCCCGGAACCCCAACACCTGCATCCAACACTACACTGCTCCAGGCCAGCTGGAAGGGCAAGATGCAATGTGTTTCCTGCTGAGCCCTGTCCTTGGTTGGAGTTGGGGGGGACCCAAAGGTAGGGGGAACCAGTAGTGGGTGTGGGTGGAGGAAGCTGTTTAGGGGACCACCATAGAGGAGGTATATAAAGGGAAGCCATCTTAGGGTGGCAGTTCAGTTCAGTCAGTGGAGAAGTGAGTGAGAAGTAAGGAGGGGAGCAGAGTCTCTTTAGGAGCTCTGCTCCACAAGCAGGGCCCAGTCCTAGAGGCCCAGGAGGGGAGCAGAGGAGCAGGCTCCGTTCTAGTAAAGGGATCCCAGTGGGGTACGGCGAGTGCGCAATGGCACCCGTACGCCCCGAATCTGTCAGAAGACAGAGGGATCGTAGGCCGCAAGAAGGGGACCGGCCCCTGGGCCAGCCGTGTTACTTCAAGTCTCGGCTGGGAAAAACGGAGGCTTCTGGCTTTCATAGTCCAGTTGCCGAAGCCTTATTCTAATCTCCGTGAGGGTCAAGCAGGTCTGGGAACTCCAGTAAGACAGGAGGGACTTCAGAGCACCCGAGCGGGATTGAGAGTGGGGAAGCGCAGGGCAGGATGGAGAAGACCCAGCGCGAAGACGGTCTAGCAAGGAAGCGGGGTTCCGTCAGGTGCTCCCAATCTGCCTGAGGAAGAGCTGAACCCCTGCCTGGTGAACGCAGCGCGACGTGGGAGGCTGGCACCCGTACAGTGCACCAGTGGAACTGTCATAAGAACTGTGAGTAAAGACTCGGATGACTGCACCGTACTGCCTCCGTCCATTATTTCAGCTGCGCCATCTTTCTCCCCCTTGCACTATAATGCCCAGCGCAACCCACGCTATCTACACTGCCCTGGAGATAGCTCTTCCTGTGGAGAGCCACACCATCCCTGCTGCAGTAACATCAGCTTCAGAGGACTGCTCTGCAGCGGCAGCTCCCTTTGGCCGCATTCCACAGGTGGCGTCACGAACACTTTACAAATCCCCTATAAATAATTCCCCTTTCTGTTGACCGCCCTGGGCCACGGACCGGGCCAGCCACCGTGATATCCCCCACCAGCATCCATAGGCAAGGCTGCCGAGTACCCCACGGCCCTGTTGGCGCGTCACTGACACACAGCTGTACAGTGAGATTAGAACTAACATAGCATAGCTAACACTGTAATGACAAGAGTTCACTTCTGTTGTACTAACACATTTGCACTGCAGTCCTCTCACAGTGCTTTAGCTTCCCTCTGACAGGCAGCCAGTGTGGGGGGTAGGGGCAGTACAGAAGAGCTGACATCACTCCATATGTGTTTGCAATGAGACATGGCTGCATTTAGTTAGTATTTCTTTAGTTCCTCCTACTTTGTACATATAGGAGCGTCGCTTCCCCTTTTTGGGTTGTACATCTTGTCTATATAGCTTCCCATGAGCTGGAGTGAAATAGTAAGGTCTCACTTTGACCCTGTCTCTTTTGAGGCCTGCTGGCTTCAAAATATACGTGAAATACTGGCGTTATGGACCATCCTGATTGGTTACACCTTGTCGCGGTGGTATGGCTTTTACGATTTTTTAATGAAATTAGTGTCAACTAAGTACCCTATGTTATTCATACTGTATGTACTATTATTATATATTTATAAACTTGCAGGGTATTTGCTCATTGTTTTTAACCTAGGTTTTGTCTTCCTTTTAAAGTATTAGGCCGATTTAACAAATCCATAAAACACTGACTGTTCTCGCATTGGAGGACCCAGCCCTACTGCAAGGTTTCCCAACCTATGCTAACTGCTTCCTTCTTAGCTCAGGTCTAGTGGTCAGTCCAGGTCTTCCCATCTGAGCATAGTCCATTTACACAGACCATACAAATCAGTCCTTACAAATGTTTCTGTGTGAGATTATCTGATAAACAATTTATGTGTCCTTTAAATTCACCACAATCTTTACAAACAAACAAAAAAAGTTTATATGTACACATATAACAGTGCCAGCCTTACAATATCCCATCTACACATTGCAAAAAATGCACAAAACAGATTGATTTTAAATCCACAGTATGTCAATTTATGTTGCACATTTTTACTGGGGATTTCACCATTTGTAATGCAAGATTGAAATGTGCAATTAAGTTGCTGGATTTTGACAACTAAATGTGTACAAATTGCTGCAGACTTTGCACCTACAGATTTTGCTGTGGAATGTTTCATATGCGTGGATGTGCTCCAGCTCTAGTCACTACATTAAAGGGGTTGTGCGGTCAAAATCGATAACTGTGTGCTGCGGGGATTCGCCGGTTTCTGAACCGTGACCGAAGGGTATATGTGAGTTATACATACTCCAGGGCAGTGGGCGTGGCCTCTCTTCCATGCACTTTTATGGAGCGAGGCCACGCCCTCTAGTTGGCCACATCCACTGGATGACCACATCACTAGACTTGTCACGGCCTCGCTCCATACAAGTGATACAAGTAATACAACTATGGAGCAAGGACACCCTCACTTAACGGGCCCTTGTCAGGAGTAGGAAGGTAATTATTATGCTGACATGCTGATATCATGATTATCCACTGTGACTATATTACGTTATGCATGTTTTCTAAGGTGGGACCTGTGACTTGGGCACATGCTCCCCGGATCATAGGTGGAGTTCTAGTGCTGTGACTTTTTTATATATCTAGGTTGATATTCAACCCTATATGGGAATGTCTTAGATCCCATGCATGACTCCACCTACGACTCTGGAATGTAGTCATATATAGATCTGTGATCTGTGTCCCCTTTCCCATATGTAATTTGCATCGCATTGATTGTGAGCCTTTAATCTGGACATATGTTTCATTACTGATGAGGAATTTTACTCCTGTGCTGTCGATAATGAGCACAGTTCTTTTATTGATATGCATGTATGTCTAGTGCTTAATAAAATAATGGTTATTTCTATCATGATTAATGGTTTAGATCTTTCTATGACTCCATAATAGTGCTTTGTAAGTAATATAATTATATGAGTCTTGATCTATAATGAATTTTCTTGTCCAGATTTTCTTTTGTTCCTGGCCAGCAGTATGTATAACGCATACGTACCCTCTAATTCAGGATTAGAAGCTGACGAATCCCCACGAGTGCACAGTGCATGTGCTGGGGGGATTCATAAGTCTGCAGTCACACAGAAGGACTGCAGACTTATCGATTTGGACCGGACAACCCCTTTAACCCATATTTGAAGGAGAAGAAGAAATGATGTTACTACTATAGCTCACATTTTAGAGTATGGGATCGAAACTAAATTTCCTTTTGTTTTCTAGATATTCCAAACCAGCAATGTTCTAGGTCATATTCTAACATTTGTTTTCTTTTTTTCTTTCCTTTTTTTGTGTATGAGAAAAAAGGATAGGTTTTCTTAAGTTTATGCGTCCATTTTTACCATCAATGTGACATCTGTTTTTCTATTATTCCCAAAAAAGTTTCCATGCTTATCCTACCCACTAGACAGTAAAATACGAACAAGACTAGGATATAACATGGAAGGCTGTCTTCTTTCTTCATGGACCCATTTGCTTAATTGGGCAGTTTTGATCCTTAAATCGGATTAAAATCAGACTGCTTATTGTACAGGCTAAAAGGATTAAGAAGCTTCCTAGTATGTAAGTAATGTGATTTATTTATTTTTTGCAGATTTGTTGTTTTGAGTAATGCATTTATTTATTTTGTATATGGGTTCCTTTACATTTTATGTTTCATTTTAATGCATTGTAATTAAACTGTGTAAACTGTATGTGTGTGTCTACAGCTTGATCTGGCACTGGATGATTGTGTTGACTTTTGATGGAGTTAAGGTCTGTAATTAGAGCCCCTACAATATGTTTGGGTGGATTACAATTGATTTGGATAATAAACATCTGAACTGGATGATATTCTGTTATGGGAGTAAAATTATTATTTGCTTTCAGTTTTTTTTCCTGACGATTGGCAGGAATCTCTCTATGTTCATTTGTTCAGTACATGGATTAGAAAGTCTTCACAGATGTGCACACACAGCAAGTTCATTTGATTTAAACGCAGAACAGTAAATTCCAGGAGATGAATCAGTTCTGCTGACATAAAAATCTGTCTTTTTTCCCAGTAAAATGTCATTATCCCTTCTCTGTAATTACGAGGGTCAGTCAATAAGTAATGCCTCCTATTTTTTTTCTCCTTTTAATTGGCAAGAAATTCAAATGCAATTACATAGGTTGAAAACCACAACATTAACGATTAATTTGTCACTTTTCAATATAATCTCCATCCATTTCCACAGTCTTGGTCCACTGTTTAACAAGGGCATGTATTCCAGCATGGTAAAAAGCATTATTGGGACCCACCATACACAAACTTTTCTGTATCCCAGTTGTCCAATAATTTTCATCACACTGCCTTTACTGAGGCAGATAATGCCACACAATTCATCTGCAGTCACCCGGCGGTCACCACGAATGATGTCATCGACTCGCTGAATGTTGCTTGGAGTCACTGCGGTTTCTGGCCTGCCACTCCGCATTTTGTCAGCCAACGGTGATGGCCCTTCAGCTGTGTTACAGCGACGAACCCATCGTCTTACAGTACTGACATCCACTGTTGCATCACCGTACACATTTTTCAGTCTCTCATGAATTCGAATGGGCGTTTCACCTTCTGCATGCAAGAATTCAATCACAGAACGTTGTCTAATACGAACATCGATGTCAGCTATTTTGCAAACAGATACAGTCCTGCCACCTGTTGGTGCAGGAAGTTGCAATTGCTGTGGGTTGGAGAAGAAGGTTTGAGGAATTGTGCCAAATTCGAATATTTAACATAACTACCTTATTTAAGGAGAAAACACAGTAGTTTGACAATAAATGGCTTCACCCAACCCATAACCATGAGTGGAGAAAAAGTTTTTTTGTTATCATTCATATTCTCTGAAACAAGGCCAAGAAAGGAAAAATTCTGCTGGGGTATGTAAACGTTTGAGCACAACTGTATTCTTCTTATGTATTTCTCTCTCTGTTTTTTCCCTGCAATTGTACCTTTTTTTACTTAGTGCCTTCAGGGCCTTATATTTGTACATATCATTTTAACATGTGTGTGTGCTCCTCTTCTTTGCCACCACGTACCCATTTGTATAAACAATAAAGTTTTTTTTTTAACTAAAATTTACACCCTGACCTAATCTATTTATCAGACTTATTTCATTGGTTTTTGCTTCTTTCTGATTGGTCTATCCAATTTATCTAGCAGATATACATGCATCACTATGTGGGTAATTCCTATTACAAATATTTCACATAAGCTGAAATGTATAGCATCTGTTCATCCTTTGCATCATTTGTTTCACAAAGCTCATCTGAGATCAGCATCATGTAGGCAAAGAAAAACTGAATTCAATGATATTTCACTTAGATTACTGGATGCAGCCGTTCTGACACAGAGTTTTCTGATTTAGCAATGAAGTAGAGCTGAGAAAGCTGCCCCTGCCCACACCAGGCCCTGCATATAGAATGTCCATAGACAGTAAGCTGCCTATCACAGGAGGGCGTGTTGGACCAAAGTTCACACAACTAGCTAGTCACAGCAATGATAAGCTACTGGTACTAAAACCATTATTGTAAGAAACCAAAACCTCGGAGCATCGTGCTTGATAAAAGAGGCATTGCTGAAATCTGTGTTTTAACCCCTTTAAACCCTACAGCATGCTGTCTTCAGATTACGTAGCAAAAAATGCTGACAGATTCCCTTTGAATGGTTAGATTATATGGACTCCATCTGTCAACCAATCTGCATCAGTTAGACCTTATTGATGGCCCTGGCCTGGCATCTCAGTTCTTCTGTTAAGCCTTTCCGTAAACCATATTGTCATTTATTGTATTTTTAATTGTTGAGGCAGGAATGCAACAAACAAAATCATAAGTAGTGATGTAAGCTAGTAAAAATGCCTAGTGGTGAAATCTGAGGTGCATCTCTTATAAATGCAAATAAGACTTCACCACTAGGCATTTTTTATATTTTTGATATTTTGGTGGTAGATAAGTTTGTTCACTATGTTGCTTGTGACTGGTTGAGTGGTGATTAGCACTAGTGTTGAGCGAGCACTGAAATGCTCGGGTGCTCGAAGCTCGGGCCGAGCTCACCATGATACTCGGGTGCTCGACCCGAGCAACGAGCCCAATGTTAGTCTATGGGAGACCCGAGCATTGTTGCGGCGGCACCCCCGGCAGTCTGTAGAAAGCCTAAAAAGTGCCCAAAACGATAGTGACAGTGCTCAAAAGACATGGCGAAAGCATGGGCATCGCCCCAGGAAGCATTTCTGACCCCCTGGTCACTGCTGTCAACAACGTGGTCAGAGGTATTAAGCCACTTTTACGGGCTCACAATAAAACGTTCAAAAACGAAACTGAAACGATTTTCCTGTGAAATATGTTAAGGAACTTCCTTTCCAGGGTAAAGACTTGTGTATAAGGTAAAATAAATAACCAAAAACAAAAATACTCCACCACACCTTGGGCTATGTTCACAAGTAGCATTTTTTTATGCGTTTTTGCACTTTTGTATTGCTTTCAACCGTTACAAATGCATTCACCGGGAAATGTCATTTTAACATTTTACAATCTTATCTGGCCATGTGCTGTGTGACACATGCATACAGTGCTGAAAAGACATGGGAACTGCACAGGGAAGACCCCTGGAAGCATCTCTGACACCCAGGTCACTGCCTAAAAGTGTGCCCATCAGAAGTAATCCTTTCCGCAGACTTGCAACTATAACCGTGCAAGTCCTTGTCCCAGGGCAGTGTTCAATTGTACCTTCACCATTCCTTGCAATGCAAGCGTAAGTATGCAGCCTGCCACCCACCCACCCCCAGGCTGCAATACCATACTGCTAGCTTGCTTGCACTTGAAATGGGGCCTTTTAGTTTGGAGGAGGCCGAAGCTGGCCACTACCTCATGGCTGCTTTGGCAGCGAGGTATCCATACTCAGTCCCGAGCCGCCCAGCGGCCGGGTGTCCACGCTCGGTCCCCAGTCGCCAGCGGGCAGCCGGGTGTCCATACTCTGTCCCAGCCGCCCCGCGGCTGGGTGTCCACAAACGCTCCCCAGCCGGCTGGGGGCAGCCGGGTGTCCATAAACGGTCCCCAGCCGCCCCCATTTCTCCTTGGAACATCTCCCCACACACTTTTCTTAGCCCGGCCTGCTTTAGGGCAGCATTGGACTAGCCCACCAGAGAACCAGACTCCTCCGGTGGGCCCTGGCTTCTCCATCAGGGGAGTTGAGAGTGCCAAGGTGAGGAGCATGATGATGATGGTAGAAGTTAGCGTCTGCTTTGGTTTCTTGGAATGCAAGCGCATGTATGTAGTAGCGGCTAGGCCTGAGGTGATCAGTGTTTTGGCACATATCCTACCTCCTCCAAGGATTTCTGAATGTTTTCCTGCTTCTATCCCAGTTCTATGACTATCGTTAAAACAAAGCTTCAGGTGATGAATGATGGATGAGGTGGTGGCAAAGGAGAAAGAGCAGGAGGAACAGCGACCATTCACATCAATATCAGGCCAGTCAACCACACATGTCTTGCAGGATATGTTTCCATACCAAAAGGAGCAGTTCGGCTACACAGTTAAGGGGCATGCAGTGAGTGCAATGCCTACCAAAAATTTTGAGGCACTCCAATGCCCCTTGGAAGTGACATGGAGGTCAGAGGGCATTAACTAAACCATTTTTCCCATTTATAGCAACTGGGTCTCCTGTTCACTGTTGGCCTAAGCAGTGAATGAAAGACTTTCCAAAAATTATGAGGAACTGCAATGCCCCTTGAAACAGACGTGGATTACAGCATACTACAAACCTTCTACCCTTTATTAGGGAGTGGGTCTCCCTTAGTGTTCGCATATGCATTAAAAAGCAAAAGCTGACTAAAATTAGGAGGAAATGCAATGCCCGTTGGAAGAATGGTGGAGGTCGCAGTGGAGTAAAAAGACAATATCAATGCCGCTTAGAAAAGTGGTGGAGGTCACAGTAGCTTAACAAGACGGTTTTAATGCCCATTGGAACAGATATGGAGGTCGCAGTGGAATAAAAAGACAATATCAATGCCTCTTGAAAATGTGGTGGAGGTCGCATTAGCTTAACAAGACAGTTTTAATGCCCCTGGGAATAGTGGTGGAGGTCGCAGTAGCTTAACAAGATGGTTTTAATGCCCCTTGGGAGAATGGTGGAGGTCGCAGTAGCTTAACAAGATGCTTTTAATGCCCCTTGGAAGAGACGTGGAGGTTGCAGTGGAATAAAAAGACAATATCAATGCCACTTGAAAATGTGGTGGAGGTAGCAGTAGCTTAACAAGACGGTTTTAATGCCCCTGGGAAAAGTGGAGGAGGTCGCAGTAGCTTAACAAGACGGTTTTAATACCCCTTGGAAGAATGGTGGAGGTTGCAGTAGCTTAAAAGACGGTTTTAATGCCCCTTGGAAGAGCGGAGGAGGTTACAGTAGCTTAACAAGATGGTTTTAATGCCCCTTGGAATAGTGGTGGAGGTCACAGTAGCTTAAAAAGACGGTTTAAATGCCCCTTGGAAAAGAGGTGGAGGTCGCAGTAGCTTAACAAGATGGTTTTAATGCCCCTGGGAAAAGTGGTTGAGGTCACAGTAGCTTAACAAGACGGTTTTAATGCCCCCTGGAAGTGACGTGGAGGTCGCAGTGGAATAAAAAGACAATTTCAATGCCCCTTGAAAATGTGGTGGAGGTCGCAGTAGCTTAACAAGACAGTTTTAATGCCCCTGGGAAAAGTGGTGGAGGTCGCAGTAGCTTAAAAAGACGGTTTTAATTCCCCTTGGAAGAATGGTGGAGGTCGCAGTAGCTTAACAAGATGGTTTTAATGCCCCTTGGAAGAGACGTGGAGGTAGCAGTGGAATAAAAAGACAATTTCAATGCCACTTGAAAATGTGGTGGAGGTCGCAGTAGCTTAACAAGATGGTTTTAATGCCCCTTGGAAAAGTAGTGGAGGTCGCAGTACCTTAACAAGACAGTTTTAATGCCCCTTGGAGAAGTGGTGGAGGTCGCAATAGCTTAACAAGATGGTTTTAATGCCCCTTGGAAGAGACGTGGAGGTCGCAGTGGAATAAAAAGACAATATCAATGCCCCTTGAAAATGTGTTGGAGGTCGCATTAGCTTTACAAGACGGTTTTAATGCCCCTGGGAAAAGTGGTGGAGGTCGCAGTAGCTTAACAAGACGGTTTTAATGCCCCTTGGAAGAGCAGTGGAGGTCGAAGTAGCTTAACAAGATGGTTTTAATGCCCCTTGGAGAACTGGTGGAGGTCGCAGTAGTTTAAAAAGACGGTTTTAATGCCCCTTGGAAGAGACATGGAGGTTGCAGTGGAATAAAAAGACAATATCAATGCACCTTGAAAATGTGGTGGATGTCGCAGTAGCTTAACATGACGGTTTTAATGCCCCTGGGAAAAGTGGTGGAGGTCGCAGTAGCTTAACAAGACAGTTTTAATGCCCCTTGGAAGAGACGTGGAGGTCGCAGTGGAATAAAAAGACAATATCAATGCCCCTTGAAAATGAGTTGGAGGTCGCATTAGCTTAATAAGACGGTTTTATTGCCCCTGGGAAAAGTGGTGGAGGGCGCAGTAGCTTAACAAGACGGTTTTAATGCCCCTTGGAAGAGAAGTGGAGGTCGCAGTAGCTTAACAAGATGGTTTTAATGCCCCTTGGAGAACAGGTGGAGGTCGCAGTAGTTTAAAAAGACAGTTTTAATGCCCCTTGGAAGAGACGTGGAGGTTGCAGTGGAATAAAAAGACAATATCAATGCCCCTTGAAAATGTGGTGGAGGTCGCAGTAGCTTAACAAGACGGTTTTAATGCCCCTGGGAAAAGTGGTGGAGGTCGCAGTAACTTAACAAGACGGTTTTAATGCCCCTTGGAAGAATGGTGGGGGTCGCATTAGTTTAACAAGACGGTTTTAATGCCGCTTGGAAGAGACGTGGAGGTCACAGTGGAATAAAAAGACAATATCAATGCCCCTTGAAAATGTGGTGGAGGTCGCAGTAGCTTAACAAGACAGTTTTAATGCCCCTTGGAAGAGCGGTGGAGGTCGCAGAAGCTCAACAAGACGGTTTTAATGCCCCTTGGAAGAGTGGTGGAGGTCACAGTAGCTTAAAAAGACGGTTTAAATGCCCCTGGGAAAAGTGGTTGAGGTCGCAGTAGCTTAACAAGATGGTTTTATTGCCCCTTGGAAAAGTAGTGGAGGTTGCAATACCTTAAAAAGACGGTTTTAATGCCCCTTGGAAGAGACGTGGAGGTTGCAGTAGAATAAAAAGACAATATCAATGCACCTTGAAAATGTGGTGGAGGTCGCAGTAGCTTAACAAGACGGTTTTATTGCCCCTGGGAAAAGTGGTGGAGGTAGCAGTAGCTTAACAAGACGGTTCTAATGCCCCTTGGAAGAATGGTGGGGGTCGCATTAGCTTAACAAGACGGTTTTAATGCCCCTTGGAAGAGACGTGGAGGACACAGTGGAATAAAAAGACAATAACAATGCCCCTTGAAAATGTGGTGGAGGTCGCAGTAGCTTAACAAGACGGTTTTAATGCCCCTTGGAAGAGTGGTGGAGGTCACAGTAGCTTAAAAAGACGGATTAAATGCCCCTTGGAAAAGTGGTGGAGGTCTCAGTAGCTTAACAAGATGGTTTTAATGCCCATGGGAAAAGTGGTTGAGATCGCAGTATCTTTACAAGACAGTTTTAATGCCCCTTGGAAGAGACGTGGAGGTTGCAGTGGAATAAAAAGACAATATCAATGCACCTTGAAAATGTGGTGGATGTCGCAGTAGCTTAACATGACGGTTTTAATACCCCTGGGAAAAGTGGTGGAGGTCGCAGTAGCTTAACAAGACAGTTTAATGCCCCTTGGAAGAATGGTGGAGGTCGCAGTAGCTTAACAAGATGGATTTAATGCCCTTTGGAAGAGCGGTGGAGGTCGCAGTAGCTTAACAAGACGGTTTTAATGCCTCTTGGAAGAGTTGTGGAGGTCACAGTATCTTAAAAAGACGGTTTAAATGCCCCTTGGAAAAGTGGTGGAGGTCTCAGTAGCTTAACAAGATGGTTTTAATGCCCCTGGGAATAGTGGTGGAGGTCGCAGTAGCTTAACAAGACGGTTTCAATGCCCCTTGCAAGAGACGTGGAGGTCGCAGTGGAATAAAAAGACAATATCAATGCTCCTTGAAAATGTGGTGGGGGTGGCAGTAGCTTAACAAGACGGTTTTAATGCCCCTGGGAAAAGTGGTGGAGGTCGCAGCAGCTTAACAAGACGGTTTTAATGCCCCTTGGAAGAGACGTGGAGGTCGCAGTGGAATAAAAAGACAATATCAATGCCACTTGTAAATGTGGTGGAGGTCGCAGTAGTTTAACAAGACTGTTTTAATGCCCCTGGGAAAAGTGGTGGAGGTCCCAGTTGCTTAAAAAGACGGTTTTAATGCCTCTTGGAAGAATGGTGGAGGTTGCAGTAGCTTAAAAAGACAGTTTTAATGCCCCTGGAAGAGCGGGGAAGGTCGCAGTAGTTTAACAAAACTTTTTTAATGCCCCTTGGAAGAGTGGTGGAGGTCACAGTAGCTTAAAAAGACTGCTTAAATGCCCCTTGGAAAAGAGGTGGAGGTCGCAGTAGCTTAACAAGATGGTTTTAATGCCCCTGAGAAAGGTGGTGGAGGTCACAGTAGCTTAAAAAGACGGTTTTAATGCCCCTTGGAAGTGACGTGGAGGTCGCAGTGGAATAAAAAGACAATATCAGTGCCCTTTGAAAAAGTGGTGGAGGTCGCACTAGCTTAACAAGACAGTTTTAATGCCCTTGGGAAAAGTGGAGGAGGTCACAGTAGATTAACAATACGGTTTTAATGCCCCTTGGAAGAATGGTGGAGGTCGCAGTAGCTTAACAAGATGGTTTTAATGCCCCTTGGAAGAGAGGTGGAGGTCGCAGTGGAATAAAAAGACAATTTCAATGCCACTTGAAAATGTGGTGGATGTCGCAGTAGCTTAACAAGACAGGTTTAATGCCCCTTGGAGAAGTGGTGGAGGTCGCAGTAGCTTAACAAGACAGTTTTAATGCCCCTTGGAAGAGACGTGGAGGTCGCAGTGGAATAAAAAGACAATATCAATGCCCCTTGAAAATGAGTTGGAGGTCGCATTAGCTTAATAAGACGGTTTTATTGCCCCTGGGAAAAGTGGTGGAGGTCGCAGTAGCTTAACAAGACGGTTTTAATGCCCCTTGTTAGAATGGTGGAGGTCGCAGTAGATAAACAAGACGGTTTTAATGCCCCTTGGAAGAGAAGTGGAGTTCGCAGTAGCTTAACAAGATGGTTTTAATGCCCCTTGGAGAACAGGTGGAGGTCGCAGTAGTTTAAAAAGACGGTTTTAATGCCTCTTGGAAGAGACGTGGAGGTTGCAGTGGAATAAAAAGACAATATCAATGCCCCTTGAAAATGTGGTGGAGGTCGCAGTAGCTTAATAAGACGGTTTTATTGCCCCTGGGAAAAGTGGTGGAGGTCGCAGTAGCTTAACAAGACGGTTTTAATGCCCCTTGTTAGAATGGTGGAGGTCGCAGTAGCTAAACAAGACGGTTTTAATGCCCCTTGGAAGAGAAGTGGAGGTCGCAGTAGCTTAACAAGATGGTTTTAATGCCCCTTGGAGAACAGGTGGAGGTCGCAGTAGTTTAAAAAGACGGTTTTAATGCCTCTTGGAAGAGACGTGGAGGTTGCAGTGGAATAAAAAGACAATATCAATGCCCCTTGAAAATGTGGTGGAGGTCGCAGTAGCTTAACAAGACGGTTTTAATGCCCCTGGGAAAAGTGGTGGAGGTCGCAGTAACTTAACAAGACGGTTTTAATGCCCCTTGGAAGAATGGTGGGGGTCGCATTAGCTTAACAAGACGGTTTTAATGCCCCTTGGAAGAGACGTGGAGGTCACAGTGGAATAAAAAGACAATATCAATACCCCTTGAAAATGTGGTGGAGGTCGCAGTAGCTTAACAAGACGGTTTTAATGCCCCTTGGAAGAGCGGTGGAGGTCGCAGAAGCTTAACAAGACGGTTTTAATGCCCCTTGGAAGAGTGGTGGAGGTCACAGTAGCTTAAAAAGACGGTTTAAATGCCCCTGGGGAAAGTGGTTGTGGTCACAGTAGCTTAACAAGATGGCTTTAATGCCCCTTGGAAAAGTAGTGGAGGTTGCAATACCCTAAAAAGACGGTTTTAATGCCCCTTGGAAGAGACGTGGAGGTTGCAGTGGAATAAAAAGACAATATCAATGCACCTTGAAAATGTGGTGGAGGTCGCAGTAGCTTAACAAGACGGTTTTATTGCCCCTGGGAAAAGTGGTGGAGGTAGCAGTAGCTTAACAAGACGGTTTTAATGCCCCTTGGAAGAATTGTGGGGGTCGCATTAGCTTAACAAGACGGTTTTAATGCCCCTTGGAAGAGACGTGGAGGACACAGTGGAATAAAAAGACAATATCAATGCCCCTTGAAAATGTGGTGGAGGTCGCAGTAGCTTAACAAGACGGTTTTAATGCCCCTTGGAAGAGTGGTGGAGGTCACAGTAGCTTAAAAAGACGGATTAAATGCCCCTTGGAAAAGTGGTGGAGGTCTCAGTAGCTTAACAAGATGGTTTTAATGCCCATGGGAAAAGTGGTGGAGATCGCAGTATCTTTACAAGACAGTTTTAATGCCCCTTGGAAGAGACGTGGAGGTTGCAGTGGAATAAAAAGACAATATCAATGCACCTTGAAAATGTGGTGGATGTCGCAGTAGCTTAAAATGACGGTTTTAATACCCCTGGGAAAAGTGGTGGAGGTCGCAGTAGCTTAACAAGACAGTTTAATGCCCCTTGGAAGAATGGTGGAGGTCGCAGTAGCTTAACAAGATGGATTTAATGCCCTTTGGAAGAGCGGTGGAGGTCGCAGTAGCTTAACAAGACGGTTTTAATGCCTCTTGGAAGAGTTGTGGAGGTCACAGTATCTTAAAAAGACGGTTTAAATGCCCCTTGGAAAAGTGGTGGAGGTCTCAGTAGCTTAACAAGATGGTTTTAATGCCCCTGGGAATAGTGGTGGAGGTCGCAGTAGCTTAACAAGACGGTTTCAATGCCCCTTGGAAGAGACGTGGAGGTCGCAGTGGAATAAAAAGACAATATCAATGCTCCTTGAAAATGTGGTGGGGGTGGCAGTAGCCTAACAAGACGGTTTTAATGCCCCTGGGAAAAGTGGTGGAGGTCGCAGCAGCTTAACAAGACGGTTTTAATGCCCCTTGGAAGAGACGTGGAGGTCGCAATGGAATAAAAAGACAATATCAATGCCACTTGTAAATGTGGTGGAGGTCGCAGTAGTTTAACAAGACTGTTTTAATGCCCCTGGGAAAAGTGGTGGAGGTCCCAGTTGCTTAAAAAGACGGTTTTAATGCCTCTTGGAAGAATGGTGGAGGTTGCAGTAGCTTAAAAAGACAGTTTTAATGCCCCTTGGAAGAGCGGAGAAGGTCGCAGTAGTTTAACAAGACTTTTTTAATGCCCCTTGGAAGAGTGGTGGAGGTCACAGTAGCTTAAAAAGACTGCTTAAATGCCCCTTGGAAAAGAGGTGGAGGTCGCAGTAGCTTAACAAGATGGTTTTAATGCCCCTGAGAAAGGTGGTGGAGGTCACAGTAGCTTAAAAAGACGGTTTTAATGCCCCTTGGAAGTGACGTGGAGGTCGCATTGGAATAAAAAGACAATATCAGTGCCCCTTGAAAAAGTGGTGGAGGTCGCAGTAGCTTAACAAGACAGTTTTAATGCCCTTGGGAAAAGTGGAGGAGGTCGCAGTAGCTTAACAAGATGGTTTTAATGCCCCTTGGAAAAGTAGTGGAGGTTGCAATACCCTAAAAAGACGGTTTTAATGCCCCTTGGAAGAGACGTGGAGGTTGCAGTGGAATAAAAAGACAATATCAATGCACCTTGAAAATGTGGTGGAGGTCGCAGTAGCTTAACAAGACGGTTTTATTGCCCCTGGGAAAAGTGGTGGAGGTAGCAGTAGCTTAACAAGACGGTTTTAATGCCCCTTGGAAGAATGGTGGGGGTCGCATTAGCTTAACAAGACGGTTTTAATGCCCCTTGGAAGAGACGTGGAGGACACAGTGGAATAAAAAGACAATATCAATGCCCCTTGAAAATGTGGTGGAGGTCGCAGTAGCTTAACAAGACGGTTTTAATGCCCCTTGGAAGAGTGGTGGAGGTCACAGTAGCTTAAAAAGACAGTTTAAATGCCCCTTGGAAAAGTGGTGGAGGTCTCAGTAGCTTAACAAGATGGTTTTAATGCCCATGGGAAAAGTGGTGGAGATCGCAGTATCTTTACAAGACTGTTTTAATGCCCCTTGGAAGAGACGTGGAGGTCGCAGTGGAAAAAAAAGACAATATCTATGCCCCTTGAAAATGTGGTGGAGGTCCCAGTATCTTAAAAAGACGGTTTTAATGCCCCTGGGAAAAGTGGTGGAGGTCGCAGTAGCTTAACAAGACGGTTTTAATGCCCCTTGTAAGAGCAGTGGAGGTCGAAGTAGCTTAACAAGATGGTTTTAATGCCCCTTGGAGAACTGGTGGAGGTCGCAGTAGTTTAAAAAGACAGTTTTAATGCCCCTTGGAAGAGACGTGGAGGTCGCAGTGGAATAAAAAGACAATATCAATGCCCCTTGAAAATGTGGTGGAGGTCGCAGTAGCTTAACAAGACGGTTTTAATGCCCCTTGGAAGAGTGGTGGAGGTCACAGTAGCTTAAAAAGACGGATTAAATGCCCCTTGGAAAAGTGGTGGAGGTCTCAGTAGCTTAACAAGATGGTTTTAATGCCCATGGGAAAAGTGGTTGAGATCGCAGTATCTTTACAAGACAGTTTTAATGCCCCTTGGAAGAGACGTGGAGGTTGCAGTGGAATAAAAAGACAATATCAATGCACCTTGAAAATGTGGTGGATGTCGCAGTAGCTTAACATGACGGTTTTAATACCCCTGGGAAAAGTGGTGGAGGTCGCAGTAGCTTAACAAGACAGTTTAATGCCCCTTGGAAGAATGGTGGAGGTCGCAGTAGCTTAACAAGATGGATTTAATGCCCCTTGGAAGAGCGGTGGAGGTCGCAGTAGCTTAACAAGACGGTTTTAATGCCTCTTGGAAGAGTGGTGGAGGTCACAGTATCTTAAAAAGACGGTTTAAATGCCCCTTGGAAAAGTGGTGGAGGTCTCAGTAGCTTAACAAGATGGTTTTAATGCCCCTGGGAATAGTGGTGGAGGTCGCAGTAGCTTAACAAGACGGTTTCAATGCCCTTGGAAGAGACGTGGAGGTCGCAGTGGAATAAAAAGACAATATCAATCCTCCTTGAAAATGTGGTGGGGGTGGCAGTAGCTTAACAAGACGGTTTTAATGCCCCTGTGAAAAGTGGTGGAGGTCGCAGCAGCTTAACAAGACGGTTTTAATGCCCCTTGGAAGAGACGTGGAGGTCGCAGTGGAATAAAAAGACAATATCAATGCCACTTGTAAATGTGGTGGAGGTCGCAGTAGTTTAACAAGACTGTTTTAATGCCCTTGGGAAAAGTGGTGGAGGTCCCAGTTGCTTAAAAAGACGGTTTTAATGCCTCTTGGTAGAATGGTGGAGGTTGCAGTAGCTTAAAAAGACAGTTTTAATGCCCCTTGGAAGAGCGGGGAAGGTCGCAGTAGTTTAACAAAACTTTTTTAATGCCCCTAGGAAGAGTGGTGGAGGTCACAGTAGCTTAAAAAGACTGCTTAAATGCCCCTTGGAAAAGAGGTGGAGGTCGCAGTAGCTTAACAAGATGGTTTTAATGCCCCTGAGAAAGGTGGTGGAGGTCACAGTAGCTTTAAAAGACGGTTTTAATGCCCCTTGGAAGTGACGTGGAGGTCGCAGTGGAATAAAAAGACAATATCAGTGCCCTTTGAAAAAGTGGTGGAGGTCGCACTAGCTTAACAAGACAGTTTTAATGCCCTTGGGAAAAGTGGAGGAGGTCACAGTAGATTAACAATACGGTTTTAATGCCCCTTGGAAGAATGGTGGAGGTCGCAGTAGCTTAACAAGATGGTTTTAATGCCCCTTGGAAGAGAGGTGGAGGTCGCAGTGGAATAAAAAGACAATTTCAATGCCACTTGAAAATGTGGTGGATGTCGCAGTTGCTTAACAAGACAGGTTTAATGCCCCTTGGAGAAGTGGTGGAGGTCGCAGTAGCTTAACAAGACAGTTTTAATGCCCCTTGGAAGAGACGTGGAGGTCGCAGTGGAATAAAAAGACAATATCAATGCCCCTTGAAAATGAGTTGGAGTTCGCATTAGCTTAATAAGACGGTTTTATTGCCCCTGGGAAAAGTGGTGGAGGTCGCAGTAGCTTAACAAGACGGTTTTAATGCCCATTGTTAGAATGGTGGAGGTCGCAGTAGATAAACAAGACGGTTTTAATGCCCCTTGGAAGAGAAGTGGAGTTCGCAGTAGCTTAACAAGATGGTTTTAATGCCCCTTGGAGAACAGGTGGAGGTCGCAGTAGTTTAAAAAGACGGTTTTAATGCCTCTTGGAAGAGACGTGGAGGTTGCAGTGGAATAAAAAGACAATATCAATGCCCCTTGAAAATGTGGTGGAGGTCGCAGTAGCTTAATAAGACGGTTTTATTGCCCCTGGGAAAAGTGGTGGAGGTCGCAGTAGCTTAACAAGACGGTTTTAATGCCCCTTGTTAGAATGGTGGAGGTCGCAGTAGCTAAACAAGACGGTTTTAATGCCCCTTGGAAGAGAAGTGGAGGTCGCAGTAGCTTAACAAGATGGTTTTAATGCCCCTTGGAGAACAGGTGGAGGTCGCAGTAGTTTAAAAAGACGGTTTTAATGCCTCTTGGAAATGACGTGGAGGTTGCAGTGGAATAAAAAGACAATATCAATGCCCCTTGAAAATGTGGTGGAGGTCGCAGTAGCTTAACAAGACGGTTTTAATGCCCCTGGGAAAAGTGGTGGAGGTCGCAGTAACTTAACAAGACGGTTTTAATGCCCCTTGGAAGAATGGTGGGGGTCGCATTAGCTTAACAAGACGGTTTTAATGCCCCTTGGAAGAGACGTGGAGGTCACAGTGGAATAAAAAGACAATATCAATGCCCCTTGAAAATGTGGTGGAGGTCGCAGTAGCTTAACAAGACGGTTTTAATGCCCCTTGGAAGAGCGGTGGAGGTCGCAGAAGCTTAACAAGACGGTTTTAATGCCCCTTGGAAGAGTGGTGGAGGTCACAGTAGCTTAAAAAGACGGTTTAAATGCCCCTGGGGAAAGTGGTTGTGGTCACAGTAGCTTAACAAGATGGTTTTAATGCCCCTTGGAAAAGTAGTGGAGGTTGCAATACCCTAAAAAGACGGTTTTAATGCCCCTTGGAAGAGACGTGGAGGTTGCAGTGGAATAAAAAGACAATATCAATGCACCTTGAAAATGTGGTGGAGGTCGCAGTAGCTTAACAAGACGGTTTTATTGCCCCTGGGAAAAGTGGTGGAGGTAGCAGTAGCTTAACAAGACGGTTTTAATGCCCCTTGGAAGAATTGTGGGGGTCGCATTAGCTTAACAAGACGGTTTTAATGCCCCTTGGAAGAGACGTGGAGGACACAGTGGAATAAAAAGACAATATCAATGCCCCTTGAAAATGTGGTGGAGGTCGCAGTAGCTTAACAAGACGGTTTTAATGCCCCTTGGAAGAGTGGTGGAGGTCACAGTAGCTTAACAAGATGGTTTTAATGCCCATGGGAAAAGTGGTGGAGATCGCAGTATCTTTACAAGACTGTTTTAATGCCCCTTGGAAGAGACGTGGAGGTCGCAGTGGAAAAAAAAGACAATATCAATGCACCTTGAAAATGTGGTGGATGTCGCAGTAGCTTAACATGACGGTTTTAATACCCCTGGGAAAAGTGGTGGAGGTCGCAGTAGCTTAACAAGACAGTTTAATGCCCCTTAGAAGAATGGTGGAGGTCGCAGTAGCTTAACAAGATGGATTTAATGCCCCTTGGAAGAGCGGTGGAGGTCGCAGTAGCTTAACAAGACGGTTTTAATGCCTCTTGGAAGAGTGGTGGAGGTCACAGTATCTTAAAAAGACGGTTTAAATGCCCCTTGGAAAAGTGATGGAGGTCTCAGTAGCTTAACAAGATGGTTTTAATGCCCCTGGGAATAGTGGTGGAGGTCGCAGTAGCTTAACAAGACGGTTTCAATGCCCCTTGGAAGAGACGTGGAGGTCGCAGTGGAATAAAAAGACAATATTAATGCTCCTTGAAAATGTGGTGGGGGTGGCAGTAGCTTAACAAGACGGTTTTAATGCCCCTGGGAAAAGTGGTGGAGGTCGCAGCAGCTTAACAAGACGGTTTTAATGCCCCTTGGAAGAGACGTGGAGGTCGCAGTGGAATAAAAAGACAATATCAATGCCACTTGTAAATGTGGTGGAGGTCGCAGTAGTTTAACAAGACTGTTTTAATGCCCCTGGGAAAAGTGGTGGAGGTCCCAGTTGCTTAAAAAGACGGTTTTAATGCCTCTTGGAAGAATGGTGGAGGTTGCAGTAGCTTAAAAAGACAGTTTTAATGCCCCTTGGAAGAGCGGAGAAGGTCGCAGTAGTTTAACAGGACTTTTTTAATGCCCCTTGGAAGAGTGGTGGAGGTCATAGTAGCTAAAAAAGACTGCTTAAATGCCCCTTGGAAAAGAGGTGGAGGTCGCAGTAGCTTAACAAGATGGTTTTAATGCCCCTGAGAAAGGTGGTGGAGGTCACAGTAGCTTAAAAAGACGATTTTAATGCCCCTTGGAAGTGACGTGGAGGTCGCAGTGGAATAAAAAGACAATATCAGTGCCCCTTGAAAAAGTGGTGGAGGTCGCACTAGCTTAACAAGACAGTTTTAATGCCCTTGGGAAAAGTGGAGGAGGTCGCAGTAGATTAACAATACGGTTTTAATGCCCCTTGGAAGAATGGTGGAGGTCGCAGTAGCTTAACAAGATGGTTTTAATGCCCCTTGGAAGAGAGGTGGAGGTCGCAGTGGAATAAAAAGACAATTTCAATGCCACTTGAAAATGTGGTGGATGTCGCAGTAGCTTAACAAGACAGTTTTAATGCCCCTTGGAGAAGTGGTGGAGGTCGCAGTAGCTTAACAAGACAGTTTTAATGCCCCTTGGAAGAGACGTGGAGGTCGCAGTGGAATAAAAAGACAATATCAATGCCCCTTGAAAATGAGTTGGAGGTCGCATTAGCTTAATAAGACGGTTTTATTGCCCCTGGGAAAAGTGGTGTAGGTCGCAGTAGCTTAACAAGACGGTTTTAATGCCTCTTGTTAGAATGGTGGAGGTCGCAGTAGCTTAACAAGACGGTTTTAAAGCCCCTGGGAAAAGTGGAGGAGGTCGCAGTAACTTAACAAGACGGTTTTAATGCCCCTTGGAAGAATGGTGGGGGTCGCATTAGCTTAACAAGACGGTTTTAATGCCCCTTGCAAGAGACGTGGAGGTCACAGTGGAATAAAAAGACAATATCAATGCCCCTTGAAAATGTGGTGGAGGTCGCAGTAGCTTAACAAGACGGTTTTAATGCCCCTTGGAAGAGCGGTGGAGGTCGCAGAAGCTTAACAAGACGGTTTTAATGCCCCATGGAAGAGTGGTGGAGGTCACAGTAGCTTAAAAAGACGGTTTAAATGCCCCTGGGGAAAGTGGTTGAGGTTGCAGTAGCTTAACAAGATGGTTTTAATGCCCCTTGGAAAAGTAGTGGAGGTCGCAATACCTTAAAAAGACGGTTTTAATGCCCCTTGGAAGAGACGTGGAGGTTGCAGTGGAATAAAAAGACAATATCAATGCCCCTTGAAAATGTGGTGGAGGTCGCAGTAGCTTAACAAGACGGTTTTAATGCCCCTGGAAAAAGTGGTGGAGGTAGCAGTAGCTTAAAAAGACGGTTTTAATGCCCCTTGGAAGAATGGTGGGGGTCGCATTAGCTTAACAAGACGGTTTTAATGCCCCTTGGAAGAGTGGTGGAGGTCACAGTAGCTTAAAAAGACGGTTTAAATGCCCCTTGGAAAAGTGGTGGAGGTCTCAGTAGCTTAACAAGATAGTTTTAATGCCCCTGGGAAAAGTGGTGGAGATCGCAGTATCTTTACAAGACTGTTTTAATGCCCCTTGGAAGAGACGTGGAGGTCGCAGTGGAAAAAAAAGACAATATCAATGCCCCTTGAAAATGTGGTGGAGGTCGCAGTATCTTAAAAAGACGGTTTTAATGCCCCTGGGAAAAGTGGTGGAGGTCGCAGTAGCTTAAAAAGACGGTTTATATGCCCCTTGGAAAAGTGGTGGAGGTCTCAGTAGCTTAACAAGATAGTTTTAATGCCCCTGGGAAAAGTGGTGGAGATCGCAGTATCTTTACAAGACTGTTTTAATGCCCCTTGGAAGAGACGTGGAGGTCGCAGTGGAAAAAAAAGACAATATCAATGCCCCTTGAAAATGTGGTGGAGGTCGCAGTATCTTAAAAAGACGGTTTTAATGCCCCTGGGAAAAGTGGTGGAGGTCGCAGTAGCTTATCTAGATGGTTTTAATGCCCCTTGGTGGAATGGTGGATGTCGCAGTAGCTTAAGAAGACGGTTTTAATGCCCCTTGGAAGAGCGGTGGAGGTCGCAGTAGCTTAACGAGATGGTTTTAATGCCTCTTGGATGAGTGGTGGAAGTCACAGTAGCTTAAAAAGATGGTTTAAATGCCCCTTGGAAAAGTGGTGGAGGTCGCAGTAGCTTAACAAGACAGTTTTAATGCCCCTTGGAGAAGTGGTGGAGGTCGCAGTAGCTTAACAAGACGGTTTTAATGCCCCTTGGAAAAGTGGTGGAGGTCGCAGTAGCATAACAAGACTGTTTTAATGCCCCTGGGAAGAATGGTTTAGGTCGCAGTAGCTTAAAAAGATGGTTTTAGTGCCCCTTGGAAGAGCGGTGGAGGTCGCAGTAGCATAGCAATACGGTTTTAATGCCCCTTGGAAAAGTGGTGGAGGTCGAAGTAGCTTAACAAAACGGTTTTAATGCCCCTTGGAGGAGTGGTGGAGATCGCAGTAGCTTAACAAGACTGTTTTAATGCCCCTTGGAGAAGAGGTGGTGGTCGCAGTAGCTTAACAAGACGGTTTTAATGCCCCTTGGAAGAGACATGGAGGTCGCAGTGGAATAGAAAGACAATATCAGTGCCCCTTGAAAATGTGGTGGAGGTCGCAGTAGCTTAACAAGACAGTTTTACTGCCCCTGGGAAAAGTGGTGGAAGTCGCAGTAGCTTAACAATACGGTTTTAATGCCCCTTGGAAGAATGGTGGAGGTCGCAGTAGCTTAACAAGATGGTTTTAATGCCCCTTGGAAGAGACATTGAGGTCGCAGTGGAATAAAAAGACAATTTCAATGCCACTTGAAAATGTGGTGGATGTCGCAGTAGCTTAACAAGATGGTTTTAATGCCCCTGGGAAAAGTGGTTGAGGTCACAGTAGCTTAACAAGACGGTTTTAATGCCCCTTGGAAAAGTAGTTTAGGTCGCAGTACCTTAACAAGACAGTTTTAATGCCCCTTGGAGAAGTGGTGGAGGTCGCAGTAGCTTAACAAGCCAGTTTTAATGCCCCTTGGAAGAGACGTGGAGGTCGCAGTGGAATAAAAAGACAATATCAATGCCCCTTGAAAATGTGTTGGAGGTCGCATTAGCTTAACAAGACGGTTTTATTGCCCCTGGGAGAAGTGGTGGAGGTCGCAGCAGCTTAACAAGACGGTTTTAATGCCCCTTGTTAGAATGGTGGAGGTCGCAGTAGCTAAACAAGACTGTTTTAATGCCCCTTGGAAAAGAAGTGGAGGTCGCAGTAGCTTAACAAGATGGTTTTAATGCCCGTTGGAGAACTGGTGGAGGTCACAGAAGTTTAAAAAGACGGTTTTAATGCCCCTTGGACGAGACGTGGAGGTTGCAGTGGAATAAAAAGAAAATATCAATGCCCCTTGAAAATGTGGTGGAGGTCGCAGTAGCTTAACAAGACGGTTTTAATGCCCCTGGGAAAAGTGGTGCAGGTCGCAGTAGCTTAACAAGTGGTTTTAATGCCCCTTGGAAAATTGGTGGGTGTCGCATTAGCTTAACAAGACGGTTTTAATGCCCCTTGGAAGAGCGGTGGAGGTCGCAGTAGCTTAACAAGACAGTTTTAATGCCCCTGGGAAAAGTGGTTGAGGTCGCAGTAGCTTAACAAGATGGTTTTAATGCCCCTTGGTAAAGTAGTGGAGGTCGCAATACCTTAACAAGACAGTTTTAATGCCCCTTGGAGAAGTGGTGGAGGTCGCAGTAGCTTAACAAGACGGTTTTAATGCCCCTTGTTAGAATGGTGGAGGTCGCAGTAGCTGAGCAAGATGGTTTTAATGCCCCTTGGAAGAGAAGTGGAAGTCGCAGTAGCTTAACAAGATGGTTTTAATGCCCCTTGGAGAACTGGTGGAGGACGCAGTAGTTTAAAAAGACGGTTTTAATGCCCCTTGGAAGAGACGTGGAGGTTGCAGTGGAATAAAAAGACAATATCAATGCACCTTGAAAATGTGGTGGAGGTCGCAGTAGCTTAACAAGACGGTTTTATTGCCCCTGGTAAAAGTGGTGGAGGTAGCAGTAGCTTAACAAGACGGTTTTAATGCCCCTTGGAAGAATGGTGGGGGTCGCATTAGCTTAACAAGACGGTTTTAATGCCCCTTGGAAGAGACGTGGAGGACACAGTGGAATAAAAAGACAATATCAATGCCCCTTGAAAATGTGGTGGAGGTCGCAGTAGCTTAACAAGACGGTTTTAATGCCCCTTGGAAGAGTGGTGGAGGTCACAGTAGCTTAAAAAGACAGTTTAAATGCCCCTTGGAAAAGTGGTGGAGGTCTCAGTAGCTTAACAAGATGGTTTTAATGCCCATGGGAAAAGTGGTGGAGATCGCAGTATCTTTACAAGACTGTTTTAATGCCCCTTGGAAGAGACGTGGAGGTCGCAGTGGAAAAAAAAGACAATATCTATGCCCCTTGAAAATGTGGTGGAGGTCCCAGTATCTTAAAAAGACGGTTTTAATGCCCCTGGGAAAAGTGGTGGAGGTCGCAGTAGCTTAACAAGACGGTTTTAATGCCCCTTGTAAGAGCAGTGGAGGTCGAAGTAGCTTAACAAGATGGTTTTAATGCCCCTTGGAGAACTGGTGGAGGTCGCAGTAGTTTAAAAAGACAGTTTTAATGCCCCTTGGAAGAGACGTGGAGGTTGCAGTGGAATAAAAAGACAATATCAATGCACCTTGAAAATGTGGTGGATGTCGCAGTAGCTTAACATGACGGTTTTAATACCCCTGGGAAAAGTGGTGGAGGTCGCAGTAGCTTAACAAGACAGTTTAATGCCCCTTGGAAGAATGGTGGAGGTCGCAGTAGCTTAACAAGATGGATTTAATGCCCCTTGGAAGAGCGGTGGAGGTCGCAGTAGCTTAACAAGACGGTTTTAATGCCTCTTGGAAGAGTGGTGGAGGTCACAGTATCTTAAAAAGACGGTTTAAATGCCCCTTGGAAAAGTGGTGGAGGTCTCAGTAGCTTAACAAGATGGTTTTAATGCCCCTGGGAATAGTGGTGGAGGTCGCAGTAGCTTAACAAGACGGTTTCAATGCCCTTGGAAGAGACGTGGAGGTCGCAGTGGAATAAAAAGACAATATCAATCCTCCTTGAAAATGTGGTGGGGGTGGCAGTAGCTTAACAAGACGGTTTTAATGCCCCTGTGAAAAGTGGTGGAGGTCGCAGCAGCTTAACAAGACGGTTTTAATGCCCCTTGGAAGAGTGGTGGAGGTCACAGTAGCTTAAAAAGACAGTTTAAATGCCCCTTGGAAAAGTGGTGGAGGTCTCAGTAGCTTAACAAGATGGTTTTAATGCCCATGGGAAAAGTGGTGGAGATCGCAGTATCTTTACAAGACTGTTTTAATGCCCCTTGGAAGAGACGTGGAGGTCGCAGTGGAAAAAAAAGACAATATCTATGCCCCTTGAAAATGTGGTGGAGGTCCCAGTATCTTAAAAAGACGGTTTTAATGCCCCTGGGAAAAGTGGTGGAGGTCGCAGTAGCTTAACAAGACGGTTTTAATGCCCCTTGTAAGAGCAGTGGAGGTCGAAGTAGCTTAACAAGATGGTTTTAATGCCCCTTGGAGAACTGGTGGAGGTCGCAGTAGTTTAAAAAGACAGTTTTAATGCCCCTTGGAAGAGACGTGGAGGTTGCAGTGGAATAAAAAGACAATATCAATGCACCTTGAAAATGTGGTGGATATCGCAGTAGCTTAACATGACGGTTTTAATACCCCTGGGAAAAGTGGTGGAGGTCGCAGTAGCTTAACAAGACAGTTTAATGCCCCTTGGAAGAATGGTGGAGGTCGCAGTAGCTTAACAAGATGGATTTAATGCCCCTTGGAAGAGCGGTGGAGGTCGCAGTAGCTTAACAAGACGGTTTTAATGCCTCTTGGAAGAGTGGTGGAGGTCACAGTATCTTAAAAAGACGGTTTAAATGCCCCTTGGAAAAGTGGTGGAGGTCTCAGTAGCTTAACAAGATGGTTTTAATGCCCCTGGGAATAGTGGTGGAGGTCGCAGTAGCTTAACAAGACGGTTTCAATGCCCTTGGAAGAGACGTGGAGGTCGCAGTGGAATAAAAAGACAATATCAATCCTCCTTGAAAATGTGGTGGGGGTGGCAGTAGCTTAACAAGACGGTTTTAATGCCCCTGTGAAAAGTGGTGGAGGTCGCAGCAGCTTAACAAGACGGTTTTAATGCCCCTTGGAAGAGACGTGGAGGTCGCAGTGGAATAAAAAGACAATATCAATGCCACTTGTAAATGTGGTGGAGGTCGCAGTAGTTTAACAAGACTGTTTTAATGCCCTTGGGAAAAGTGGTGGAGGTCCCAGTTGCTTAAAAAGACGGTTTTAATGCCTCTTGGTAGAATGGTGGAGGTTGCAGTAGCTTAAAAAGACAGTTTTAATGCCCCTTGGAAGAGCGGGGAAGGTCGCAGTAGTTTAACAAAACTTTTTTAATGCCCCTTGGAAGAGTGGTGGAGGTCACAGTAGCTTAAAAAGACTGCTTAAATGCCCCTTGGAAAAGAGGTGGAGGTCGCAGTAGCTTAACAAGATGGTTTTAATGCCCCTGAGAAAGGTGGTGGAGGTCACAGTAGCTTAAAAAGACGGTTTTAATGCCCCTTGGAAGTGACGTGGAGGTCGCAGTGGAATAAAAAGACAATATCAGTGCCCTTTGAAAAAGTGGTGGAGGTCGCACTAGCTTAACAAGACAGTTTTAATGCCCTTGGGAAAAGTGGAGGAGGTCACAGTAGATTAACAATACGGTTTTAATGCCCCTTGGAAGAATGGTGGAGGTCGCAGTAGCTTAACAAGATGGTTTTAATGCCCCTTGGAAGAGAGGTGGAGGTCGCAGTGGAATAAAAAGACAATTTCAATGCCACTTGAAAATGTGGTGGATGTCGCAGTAGCTTAACAAGACAGGTTTAATGCCCCTTGGAGAAGTGGTGGAGGTCGCAGTAGCTTAACAAGACAGTTTTAATGCCCCTTGGAAGAGACGTGGAGGTCGCAGTGGAATAAAAAGACAATATCAATGCCCCTTGAAAATGAGTTGGAGGTCGCATTAGCTTAATAAGACGGTTTTATTGCCCCTGGGAAAAGTGGTGGAGGTCGCAGTAGCTTAACAAGACGGTTTTAATGCCCCTTGTTAGAATGGTGGAGTTCGCAGTAGATAAACAAGACGGTTTTAATGCCCCTTGGAAGAGAAGTGGAGTTCGCAGTAGCTTAACAAGATGGTTTTAATGCCCCTTGGAGAACAGGTGGAGGTCGCAGTAGTTTAAAAAGACGGTTTTAATGCCTCTTGGAAGAGACGTGGAGGTTGCAGTGGAATAAAAAGACAATATCAATGCCCCTTGAAAATGTGGTGGAGGTCGCAGTAGCTTAATAAGACGGTTTTATTGCCCCTGGGAAAAGTGGTGGAGGTCGCAGTAGCTTAACAAGACGGTTTTAATGCCCCTTGTTAGAATGGTGGAGGTCGCAGTAGCTAAACAAGACGGTTTTAATGCCCCTTGGAAGAGAAGTGGAGGTCGCAGTAGCTTAACAAGATGGTTTTAATGCCCCTTGGAGAACAGGTGGAGGTCGCAGTAGTTTAAAAAGACGGTTTTAATGCCTCTTGGAAGAGACGTGGAGGTTGCAGTGGAATAAAAAGACAATATCAATGCCCCTTGAAAATGTGGTGGAGGTCGCAGTAGCTTAACAAGACGGTTTTAATGCCCCTGGGAAAAGTGGTGGAGGTCGCAGTAACTTAACAAGACGGTTTTAATGCCCCTTGGAAGAATGGTGGGGGTCGCATTAGCTTAACAAGACGGTTTTAATGCCCCTTGGAAGAGACGTGGAGGTCACAGTGGAATAAAAAGACAATATCAATGCCCCTTGAAAATGTGGTGGAGGTCGCAGTAGCTTAACAAGACGGTTTTAATGCCCCTTGGAAGAGCGGTGGAGGTCGCAGAAGCTTAACAAGACGGTTTTAATGCCCCTTGGAAGAGTGGTGGAGGTCACAGTAGCTTAAAAAGACGGTTTAAATGCCCCTGGGGAAAGTGGTTGTGGTCACAGTAGCTTAACAAGATGGTTTTAATGCCCCTTGGAAAAGTAGTGGAGGTTGCAATACCCTAAAAAGACAGTTTTGATGCCCCTTGGAAGAGACGTGGAGGTTGCAGTGGAATAAAAAGACAATATCAATGCACCTTGAAAATGTGGTGGAGGTCGCAGTAGCTTAACAAGACGGTTTTATTGCCCCTGGGAAAAGTGGTGGAGGTAGCAGTAGCTTAACAAGACGGTTTTAATGCCCCTTGGAAGAATTGTGGGGGTCGCATTAGCTTAACAAGACGGTTTTAATGCCCCTTGGAAGAGACGTGGAGGACACAGTGGAATAAAAAGACAATATCAATGCCCCTTGAAAATGTGGTGGAGGTCGCAGTAGCTTAACAAGACGGTTTTAATGCCCCTTGGAAGAGTGGTGGAGGTCACAGTAGCTTAAAAAGACAGTTTAAATGCCCCTTGGAAAAGTGGTGGAGGTCTCAGTAGCTTAACAAGATGGTTTTAATGCCCATGGGAAAAGTGGTGGATATCGCAGTATCTTTACAAGACTGTTTTAATGCCCCTTGGAAGAGACGTGGAGGTCGCAGTGGAAAAAAAAGACAATATCAATGCACTTTGAAAATGTGGTGGATGTCGCAGTAGCTTAACATGACGGTTTTAATACCCCTGGGAAAAGTGGTGGAGGTCGCAGTAGCTTAACAAGACAGTTTAATGCCCCTTGGAAGAATGGTGGAGGTCGCAGTAGCTTAACAAGATGGATTTAATGCCCCTTGGAAGAGCGGTGGAGGTCGCAGTAGCTTAACAAGACGGTTTTAATGCCTCTTGGAAGAGTGGTGGAGGTCACAGTATCTTAAAAAGACGGTTTAAATGCCCCTTGGAAAAGTGATGGAGGTCTCAGTAGCTTAACAAGATGGTTTTAATGCCCCTGGGAATAGTGGTGGAGGTCGCAGTAGCTTAACAAGACGGTTTCAATGCCCCTTGGAAGAGACTTGGAGGTCGCAGTGGAATAAAAAGACAATATTAATGCTCCTTGAAAATGTGGTGGGGGTGGCAGTAGCTTAACAAGACGGTTTTAATGCCCCTGGGAAAAGTGGTGGAGGTCGCAGCAGCTTAACAAGACGGTTTTAATGCCCCTTGGAAGAGACGTGGAGGTCGCAGTGGAATAAAAAGACAATATCAATGCCACTTGTAAATGTGGTGGAGGTCGCAGTAGTTTAACAAGACTGTTTTAATGCCCCTGGGAAAAGTGGTGGAGGTCCCAGTTGCTTAAAAAGACGGTTTTAATGCCTCTTGGAAGAATGGTGGAGGTTGCAGTAGCTTAAAAAGACAGTTTTAATGCCCCTTGGAAGAGCGGAGAAGGTCGCAGTAGTTTAACAGGACTTTTTTAATGCCCCTTGGAAGAGTGGTGGAGGTCATAGTAGCTTAAAAAGACTGCTTAAATGCCCCTTGGAAAAGAGGTGGAGGTCGCAGTAGCTTAACAAGATGGTTTTAATGCCCCTGAGAAAGGTGGTGGAGGTCACAGTAGCTTAAAAAGACGATTTTAATGCCCCTTGGAAGTGACGTGGAGGTCGCAGTGGAATAAAAAGACAATATCAGTGGCCCTTGAAAAAGTGGTGGAGGTCGCACTAGCTTAACAAGACAGTTTTAATGCCCTTGGGAAAAGTGGAGGAGGTCGCAGTAGATTAACAATACGGTTTTAATGCCCCTTGGAAGAATGGTGGAGGTCGCAGTAGCTTAACAAGATGGTTTTAATGCCCCTTGGAAGAGAGGTGGAGGTCGCAGTGGAATAAAAAGACAATTTCAATGCCACTTGAAAATGTGGTGGATGTCGCAGTAGCTTAACAAGACAGTTTTAATGCCCCTTGGAGAAGTGGTGGAGGTCGCAGTAGCTTAACAAGCCAGTTTTAATGCCCCTTGGAAGAGACGTGGAGGTCGCAGTGGAATAAAAAGACAATATCAATGCCCCTTGAAAATGTGTTGGAGGTCGCATTAGCTTAACAAGACGGTTTTATTGCCCCTGGGAGAAGTGGTGGAGGTCGCAGCAGCTTAACAAGACGGTTTTAATGCCCCTTGTTAGAATGGTGGAGGTCGCAGTAGCTAAACAAGACTGTTTTAATGCCCCTTGGAAAAGAAGTGCAGGTCGCAGTAGCTTAACAAGATGGTTTTAATGCCCGTTGGAGAACTGGTGGAGGTCACAGAAGTTTAAAAAGACGGTTTTAATGCCCCTTGGACGAGACGTGGAGGTTGCAGTGGAATAAAAAGACAATATCAATGCCCCTTGAAAATGTGGTGGAGGTCGCAGTAGCTTAACAAGACGGTTTTAATGCCCCTGGGAAAAGTGGTGCAGGTCGCAGTAGCTTAACAAGTGGTTTTAATGCCCCTTGGAAGAATGGTGGGTGTCGCATTAGCTTAACAAGACGGTTTTAATGCCCCTTGGAAGAGCGGTGGAGGTCGCAGTAGCTTAACAAGACAGTTTTAATGCCCCTGGGAAAAGTGGTTGAGGTCGCAGTAGCTTAACAAGACGGTTTTAATGCCCCTTGGTAAAGTAGTGGAGGTCGCAATACCTTAACAAGACAGTTTTAATGCCCCTTGGAGAAGTGGTGGAGGTCGCAGTAGCTTAACAAGACGGTTTTAATGCCCCTTGTTAGAATGGTGGAGGTCGCAGTAGCTGAGCAAGATGGTTTTAATGCCCCTTGGAAGAGAAGTGGAAGTCGCAGTAGCTTAACAAGATGGTTTTAATGCCCCTTGGAGAACTGATGGAGGACGCAGTAGTTTAAAAAGACGGTTTTAATGCCCCTTGGAAGAGACGTGGAGGTTGCAGTGGAATAAAAAGACAATATCAATGCCCCTTGAAAATGTGGTGGATGTCGCAGTAGCTTAACAAGACGGTTTTAATGCCCCTGGGAAAAGTGGTGGAGGTAGCAGTAGCTTAACAAGACGGTTTTAATGCCCCTTGGAAGAATGGTGGGGGTCGCATTAGCTTAACAAGACGGTTTTAATGCCCCTTGGAAGAGACGTGGAGGTCACAGTGGAATAAAAAGACAATATCAATGCCCCTTGAAAATGTGGTGGAGGTCGCAGTAGCTTAACAAGACGGTTTTAATGCCCCTTGGAAGAGCGGTGGAGGTCGCAGTAGCTTAACAAGACGGTTTTACTGCCCTTGGGAAAAGTGGTGGAGATCGCAGTATCTTTACAAGACTGTTTTAATGCCCCTGATAAAAGTGGTGGAGGTCGCAGTAGTTTAACAAGACGGTTTTAATGCCCCTTGGAAGAGAAGTGGAGGTCGCAGTGGAATAAAAAGACAATATCAATGCCCCTTGAAAATGTGGTGGAGGTCGCAGTAGCTTAACAAGACGGTTTTAATGCCCCTGGAAAAAGTGGTGGAGGTCGCAGCAGCTTAACAAGACGGTTTTGATGCCCCTTGAAAGAATGGTGGAGGTCGCAGTAGCTTAACAAGATTTTTTTAATGCACCTTGGAAGAGCAGTGGAGGTCGCAGTATCTTAACAAGACGGTTTTAATGCCCCTTGGAAGAGTGGTGGAGGTAACAGTAGCTTAAAAATATGGTTTTAATGCCCCTTGGAAGAATGGTGGAGGTCGCAGTAGCTTAACAAGATGGTTTTAATGCCCCTTGGAAGAGACGTGGAGGTCGCAGTGGAATAAAAAGACAATTTCAATGCCCCTTGAAAATGTGTTGGATGTCGCAGTAGCTTAACAAGATGGTTTTAATGCCCCTGGGAAAAGTGGTGGAGGTCGCAGTAGTTTAACAAGACGGTTTTAATGCCACTTGGAGGAGCGGTGGAGGCTGCAGTAGCTTAACAAGATGGTTTTAATGCCCCTTGGAAGAGACGTGGAGGTCGCAGTGGAATGAAAAGACAATATCAATGCCCCTTGAAAATGTGATGGAGGTCGCAGTATCTTAAAAAGACGGTTTTAATGCCCCTGGGAAAAGTGGTGGAGGTCGCAGTAGCTTAACTAGATGGTTTTAATGCCCCTTGGTAGAATGGTGGATGTCGCAGAAGCTTAAGAAGACGGTTTTAATGCCCCTTGGAAGAGCGGTGGAGGTCGCAGTAGCTTAACAAGATGGTTTTAATGCCTCTTGGATGAGTGGTGGAAGTCACAGTAGCTTAAAAAGATGGTTTAAATGTCCCTTGGAAAAGTGGTGGAGGTCGCAGTAGCTTATCAAGACAGTTTTAATGCCCCTTGGAGAAGTGGTGGAGGTCGCAGGAGCTTAACAAAACAGTTTTAATGCCCCTTGGAGAAGTGGTGGAGGTCGCAGTAGCTTAACAAGACGGTTTTAATGCCCCTTTGAAAAGTGGTGGAGGTCGCAGTAGCATAACAAGACTGTTTTAATGCCCCTTGGAAGAATGGTTTAGGTCGCAGTAGCTTAACAAGATGGTTTTAATGCCCCTTGGAAGAGCGGTGGAGTTCGCAGTAGCTTAGCAAGACGGTTTTAATGCCCCTTGGGAAAGTGGTGGAGGTCGAAGTAGCATAACAAAACGGTTTTAATGCCCCTCGGAGGAGTGGTGGAGGTCGCAGTAGATTAACAAGACGGTTTTAATGCCCCTTGGAGAAGTGGTGGAGGTCGCAGTAGCTTAACAAGACGGTTTTTATGCCCCTTGGAAGAGACGTTTAGGTCGCAGTGGAATTAAAAAGACAATATCAATGCCCCTTGAACATATGGTGGAGGTCGCAGTAGCTTAACAAGATGGTTTTAATGTCCCTTGAAAAAGTGGTGGAGGTCGTAGTAGTTTACCAAGACGGTTTTAATGTCCATTGTAGAAGTGGTGGAGGTCGCAGTAGCTTATCAAGACGGTTTTAAAGCCCCTTGGAAGAGACGTGGAGGTTGCAGTGTAATAAAAAGACAATATCAATGCCCCTTGTAAATGAGGTGGAGGTCGCAGTAGCTTAAGAAGATGGTTTTAATGCCCCTGGGAAAAGTGGTGGAGGTCGCAGTAGCTTAACAAGACGATTTTAATGCCCCTTGGAAGAATGGTGGAGGTCGCAGTAGCTTAACAGGACGGTTTTAATGCTCCTTGGAAGAGCGGTGGAGGTTGCAGTAGCTTAACAAGACGGTTTAATGCCCCTTGTAAGAGTGGTAGAGGTCACAGTAGCTTAAAAAGACGGTGTAAATGCCCCTTGGAAAAGTGGTGGTGGTCGCTGTAGCTTATCAAGATGGTTTTAATGCCCCAGGGAAAAGTGGTGGAGGTCGCAGTAGCTTAACAAGACGGTTTTAATGCCCCTTGGAAGAGACGTGGAGGTCACAGTGGAATGAAAAGACAATATCAATGCCCCTTGAAAATGTGGTGAAGGCCGCAGTAGCTTAACAAGACGGTTTTAATGCCCCTGGGAGAAGTGGTGGAGGTCGCAGTAGGTTAACTAGATGGTTTTAATGCCCCTTGGTAGAATGGTGGATGTCGCAGAAGCTTAAGAAGACGGTTTTAATCCCCCTTGGAAGAGACGTGGAGGTCGCAGTAGCTTAACAAGATGGTTTTAATGCCCCTTGGAAAAGCCGTGGAGGTCGCAGTAGCTTAACAAGACTGTTTTAATGCTCCTTGGAAAAGTGGTGGAGGTCGCAGTAGCTTAACAAGACAGTTTTAATGCGCCTTGGAAAAGTGGTGGAGGTCGCAGTAGCTTAACGATACTGTTTTATTGCCCCTTGGAGAAGTGGTGGAGGTCGCAGTGGCTTAACAAGATGGTTTTAATGCACCTTGGAAGAGACATGGAGGTCGCAGTGGAATAAAAAGACAATATCAATGCCCCTTGAAAATGTGGTGGAGGTCGCAGTAGCTTAACAAGACAGTTTTAATGCCGCTGGTAAAAGTGGTGGAGGTCACAGTAGCTTTAAAAGATGGTTTAAATGCCCCTTGGAAAAGTGGTGGAGGTCGCAGTAGCTTAACTATACGGTTTTAATGTCCCTTGGAGAAGTGGTGGAGCCATATATTGAGAACTAGGAGTCTGTGTCAGACTGAAGTCTGTGTCCCTCAGCTTAAGTGTCCATGAGCTGAAGTGTCTGAAATTTGAATTAATCCTGAATTGAACCTGAAGTGAACTGAAGGTACCTGGATACTAAGTCACAGTAAACAATGTTTGTTTTTGTTTTCACTCTCACCCCCTTAATCCTTCACTTCTTTCAACCACCCCTAATCCCTACACCTGGAAAGGAACTCTTCATCTCTCCCTCCATTCTCCCCACCCATCTCACCTCTTCCTCAGAGCTATTCCACAACATACAATCCTTTGTCTCCAAACACAGACAGCCACCTCATGCCCTCTCCTGCTCCCACCTAATAACGCTTTCTCTGCTCCTCCTTACTGCCGGCGACATCTCTCCAAATCCTGGCCCTCCTCACCACGTCCCTACATTCACTTCCACCTCCTACCCCCGATCTATCCCAAACTCTCGTAACCCTTCTAACCTTAAACCCATCCGCCCAGCCCCCACTTCCCCAGTTCCACTAACAGGAGCTCTATGGAACGCTCGCTCTGTCTGCAATAAACTTTCCTACATTCACGATCTCTTCATCACTAACAAGCTTACCTTCCTCGGAATCACTGAAACCTGGCTCACCCCCTCCGACACAACCTCTCCTGCTGCACTTTCGTATGGCGGATTCCACCTCTCCCATACCCCCCGCCCCAACGGCAAGCACGGTGGAGGAATAGGTTTCCTCCTCTCAGAAAACTGCTCCTTCACCCAGATCCCACTGCCGCCCGCAATTACTCTCCCATCTTTTGAAGTGCACTGTGTGCGCATCTACTCCCCCTCCAACCTCCAACTGGCTGTCATCTACCACCCCCCAGGATCAGCCACCACTTTCTTTGACCACTTCACCACCTGGCTACTTAATTTCCTCTCTGTTGACATCCCCACTATCCTCATGGGCGACTTTAACATCCCCATTGATACTTCCCTCTCAGCTGCCTCTAAGCTTCTATCCCTCACTTCCTCCTTTGGTCTTACCCAGTGGTCTTCCACACCCACCCACAAAGACGGCCACACGCTGGACCTCATCTTCACCCGCCTCTGTTCCCTATCTAACCTCTCTAACTCACCTCTCCCTCTCTCTGACCACAACCTACTCACATTCTCTTCTCTCTCCTCCCCGGGGCAACAATCCCCACTCCACAAACTTGAATACCCTCGTAGAAATCTCAAACACCTTGACCTACACTCTCTCTCTGAATCCCTCCTCCCTCTTACAGACATTAGTTCCTTACATGATGCAGATGCTGCTGCCACTTTATACAACACCACAACAGCTGCAGCTCTCGATTCGGTCGCCCCCCTCATGCATACCAAGACTCGCACAATCAACAGACAACCCTGGCACACCAGCCTAACTAAAGAACTGCGACGGGCCTCCAGGGCTGCTGAACGTAGATGGAAAAGGTCCCACTCCCATGAGCACTTCATCGCATTCAAACAGTCCCTCACTACCTTCAAGTCCACACTTACTGCAGCAAAACAATCATACTTCACATCTCTCATATCCTCCCTGTCCCACAACCCCAAACAACTATTCAACACCTTCAATTCTCTCCTCCGTCCCCCAGTGCCTCCTCCCTCTCCTCTTATTTCAGCCGAAGACTTTGCCTCATTCTTCAAGCAGAAGATTGACACCATCAGACAAAGCTTTTGCCTAAAGCCCCCACAGCCCCTCCCCACACCTACTCAACCCTCCTCCTCCAAAACTACATTCTCCACCATTTCTGAAGATCAACTTTCCTCCTTACTCTCCAAATCACACCTCACCACCTGTAAACTTGACCCAATCCCATCCCACCTCATCCCAATCCTTACCACTATCTTCATCCCAGCCCTAGCCCACCTCTTCAACCTGTCACTAACAACTGGTGTCTTCCCCTCATGTTTCAAACATGCCTCAATCACACCCATCCTCAAAAAGCCCTCCCTTGACCCATCCTCTGTGTCTAGCTATCGCCCCATATCACTTCTCCCCTATGCCTCAAAACTACTGGAACAACATGTCCATTCTGAACTGTCCTCCCACCTCTCCTCCTGCTCCCTCTTTGACCGCCTACAATCTGGTTTCCGACCGCACCATTCTACTGAAACTGCACTGACTAAAGTCACAAACGACCTACTAACCGCCAAATCTAAGCGACACTACTCTGTCCTCCTCCTCCTAGACCTGTCATCTGCCTTTGACACAGTGGACCATTCCCTCTTACTACAGACTATCTCATCTCTCGGCATCACAGACTTGGCCCTATCCTGGATCTCCTCATACCTAACAGACCGGACATTCAGTGTCTCCCACTCACACACCACCTCTTCATCTCGCCCCCTATCTGTCGGTGTCCCCCAAGGTTCAGTTCTAGGACCCCTGCTCTTCTCCATCTACACCTTAGGCCTGGGACAGCTCATAGAGTCTCATGGCTTTCATTATCACCTCTATGCTGATGACACACAGATCTACCTCTCTGGACCCGATATCACCTCCGTATTAACCAAAATCCCACAATGTCTGTCTGCTATTTCATCCTTCTTCTCTGCTAGATTTCTAAAACTTAACATGGACAAAACAGAATTCATCATCTTTCCGCCATCTCATTCAACCCTCCCAACTGACCTATCCATCATAGTCAATGGCTGCCCACTCTCCCCAGTCCCTCAAACTCGCTGCCTCGGGGTAACCCTGGACTCGGAACTCTCCTTCAAACCACATATCCAAGCCCTTTCCACTTCCTGCCGACTCCAACTTAAAAATATCTCCCGGATCCGCACATTCCTAAACCATGAATCTGCAAAAACACTAGTGCACGCCCTCATCATCTCCCGCCTTGACTACTGCAACCTCCTGCTCTGTGGCCTCCCCTCTAACCCTCTCGCACCCCTCCAATCTATCATAAACTCTGCTGCTCGACTAATCAACCTGTCCCCCCGCTATTCCCCGGCCTCTCCTCTCTGTCAATCTCTTCACTGGCTCCCCATTGCTCAGAGACTCCAGTTCAAAACCCTAACCATGACATACAAAGCCACTCACAACCTGTCTCCTTCATATATCTCCGACCTAGTCTCCCGTTACATACCTGCACGCAACCTCCGATCCTCACAAGATCTCCTGCTCTACTCCCCTCTTATCTCCTCCTCCCACAACCGTATACAAGATTTCTCCCGTGCTTCCGCCCTACTCTGGAACTCTCTACCCCAACGTATCAGACTCTCGCCTACCGTGGAAACCTTCAAAAGGAACCTGAAGACCCACCTCTTCCGACAAGCCTGCAACCTGCAGTAACCACCGCTCCACCATACCGCTGCACGACCAGCTCTACCCTCACCTACTGTATCCTCACCCATCCCTCGTAGATTGTGAGCCCTCGCGGGCAGGGTCCTCGCTCCGCCTGTACCAGTCGCTGTCACATTGTGTTCAAGATTGTTGAAATTGTTCTTGTATTATACCCCCTTTTTCACATGTAAAGCGCCATGGAATAAATGGCGCTATAATAATAAATAATAATAATAATAATAATAATAATAATAGCTTGCAGTATCTTAAAAAGACTGTTTTAATGCCCCTTGGAGAAGTGGTGGAGGTCGCAGTAGCTTAACAAGACGGTTTTAATGCCCCTGGGAAAAGTGGTGGAGGTCGCCGTAGCTTGACAAGACGGTTTTAATGCCCCTTGAAAGAGACGTGGAGGTTGCAGTAGCTTAACAAGACAGTTTAAATGCCCTTTGGAAGAGCCATGCAGTACAGCATCTTAGAAACATTATTCCCATTATTGGGGAGTGGGTCTCCCATAGTCTTTGCCTATGCCTTCCAAGCAAAAGTTGCCAAAAATTAGGACGGAGGAACTTGCTGGCAACACGGACCAAGGTCACCCTGGTGGCATAGTGGTGGTGAATGCTGAGGAGAAGGAGAAGAGCAAAATACAGCCGAAATTAGGAAGCGTATACCCATGTGTGGGTGTGAAGTGGTGCATGGGAATACACCTCCAGAAATAACACAGTGAATTTGACTTTATATTACTCTGCTGTCATTTGGTGGTGATGAGAAGTCTGGCCCAATCCAGCCCTTGTTCATTTTGATAAGGGTCAGCTTGTCAGCATTGTCAGTTGACAGGCGAGTGCGCTTATCTGTTATAATTCCCCCAGCGGCACTAAAAACATGCTCCGATAACACGCTAGCGGCAGGGCAGGTCAGGACCTCCAAGGCGTACAGAGCGAGTTCATTCCAAGTGTCCAGCTTGGATACCCAATAATTAAAAGGCACAGAGGAATCACGGAGGATGCTGGTACGGTCGGCAAGGTACTCCCTCACCATCTTTTGAAACTTTCCACTCCTTGTGAGAGTACCCCGGCCTCAGGGCCTGTAAGCTGGGCGGGTCTCAGAAAACTGTCCCAGAATGTTGACAGTGTACTCCTGCCTCTGCTGGATTGGAGTTGCATCTCTCTCGCCTGTACGCCTTGGTTGGGCAACGAACTGTGACCTCTGCCACTAGCGTGTTTAGATGGGAATTTTTTTAACAGTTCTGCTGCACGTCCTTCTGGTACTGCCCCATTTTTGTACACCTCTCCACCTCAGGGATAAGAGAGTGAAAGTTCTCCTTGTAGCAGGGGTCTAAAAGTGTCACCAACCAGTAATGACTGTCACCCAACATTTTTACAACGCGAGGGTCACGGTTAAGGCAGCATAACATAAAGTCAGCCATGCGTGCCAGACTGGTAACGGGCAAGACTTCCGTGTCCTCACCAAGATGACGACTGACCATGCTCTCCTCCTCCTCCTCCTCCTACCCCCTGTCCTCAGGCCACCCACACTGAACTGACGGTATGACAGTTGTACAGGTACTACCGTCTACAGCGCGTGATACCAGCTCTTGTTCTTCCTCCTCCTCCTCCTCTCCCTCATTGTCCCCCAATGCACGTTGGGATGAGATGAGGCTGGGCTGTGTGTAATCACCCGCTACGGCTTCTTGATCCATCTCATCATACTCTGGCTGCAATGCCTCCTCTTTAATTCTCTGCAGAGAACGTTGCAAAAAACAGACAAGTGGGATGCTGACGCTAATGATGGCGTCATCGCCACTCACCATCTTGGTGGACTCCTCAAAGTTTGTAAGGATGGTACATATGTCAGACATCCAGGTCCACTCCTGAGGTCTTATGTGTGTAGTCTGACCTGAATATCGACGGCCTTATGGCAGCTGGTGCTCCACAACTGCTCTCTTCTGCTCACAAATCCTTTGCAACATGTGGAGGGTAGAGTTCCAACGTGTGGGGACATCACACACCAGTCGGTGTGCCGGAAGCTGCAAACGTTGCTGCAACACAGCACGGGTGGCGGAAGCTGTAGCCGACTTGCGAAAATGAGCTGACAGGCGGCGTACTTTGACGAGCAGATCTGGCAACTCGGGGTATGATTTAAGAAACCACTGAACCACGAGGTTAAGCACATGAGCCAGGCATGGTACGTGTGTGATCTCGCCTCGCCTCAGAGCCGCCACCAGGTTACAACCATTGTCACACACGACCATGCCTGGATGTAGGTTTAGCAGTCTCAGCCACAGATCTGCCTGCTCTTTCACAGCTGTCCACAACTCACAAGCAGTGTGAGGTTTATCACCTAAGCTTATGAGTTTCAGCACAGCCTGTTGCCGCTTGGCTGAGGCAGTACTGCAGTGCATCCAACTTGTAACCGATGTGGTGATATCTGAGATGGAGGCTGAACATGAGGAGGGGGAGGAGGATGAGGTGCAGGAGCTGTATACTGTGAGGGCAACTCTGACTGACATAGGCCCACAATCCTTGGTGTGGGGAGGATGTGTTCCGTCCCAAGGTCCGACTGGGTCCCGGCTTCCCCTATGTTTACCCAGTGTGCCGTCAGGGAGATGTACCGTGCCAGGCCACAAGCACTTGTCCACGTGTCCGTTGTCAGGTGGACTCTCCCAGTAACTGCGTTGTTGAGGGCACGGCAGATGTTTTGGGACACGTGATTGTGTAGTGCGTGGATGGCACACCGGGCAAAATAGTGTCAGCTGGGGACCGAGTACCGAGGGACGGCCACCGCCATAAGGTTGCGGAAGGATTCCGTCTCCACCAGCCTAAAAGGCAGCATTTCCAACGCAAGCAGACGTGAAATGTGCGAATTTAGGACTGTGGCCTGGGGGGCGTTGACTGCGAATTTGCGCTTTCGTTCAAAGCTCTGGGATATGGACAATTGAACGCTGCGGTGGGGCGTGGAGGTTGATGCTGTTTCTTGAAAAACTGCCATAACAAGTGAAGACTGAGAGGAGGGGGCATCTTTTCAGGCAGTTTGGACAGGGGATTGCCTTGAAAGCACAACATGGGGTTCTATTACACGCACAACAGCGGAAGAAGCAGTGGTGAGACCCGCTGACACTGGTCGTGGACCCTGGATTTCGCCCCACAAAGTCGGGTGCTTTGCTGCCATGTGCCTGATCATGCTGGTGGTGGTCAGGCTGGTAGTTTTGTCACCCCTGCTGATGCTGGCATGGCAGGTGGTACAAAAGGCCTTTTTGGGGTTATCAGCAGAGTCTTTAAAAAAATTCCAGACTCTGGAAGACCTACCTGTTGTACTGGCAACGTCCCTCGTGTTGGTGTTACGGGGAACTGTTGCCCGCCTTCTGTGTGCGGCCACCACAGTGCTTCTTCCTGCCTGTTGGGGTACTCTGCCTCCCTCCCCCTGTGTGCTGCTGGCCTCACTCTGCGTGTCCTCCTGCCACATTGGGTCAGTTACTAGATCATCCACCACCTCCTCCTCTTCCACTTCTGCACCATGATCCTCCTCCTCACTTCCTGGCAATTGTGTCTCGTCATCGTCCACCTCTTGTGACAAATTGCCAGCGTTCAGTTCCTGTGGCCGTGGCTGTTCAAATATTTGGGCATCGCTACATGGGATCTCCTCTTCCACCACTTCAAGCGGAGCAGGCGAGGGGCACAAATATGGAAATGGACCAGTGAACAGCTCTTCAGAGTGTCCAAGTGTGGGATCAGTTGCTGTCTGACGACACTCGGCATGGTGGGAAGAAGGAGCATCAGAATGAGGAGGAGTATGCGGTCGAGACTCACGGCTACTAAAACTTGACCGTGTGGAAGACAGACCAGAGGTGGTGGTGCCCAGGTAACTGGAAGTATTATCTGCTATCCAATTACTAACCTGTTCACACTGATCAGTTCGCAATACTGGTGTTGTAGTGTGCTTCCCTAGTAATTCGGTCAAGAAGTGGGAGCGAGAAGATGTGGCTGTTGGTTGTGGCACATTTTCACCTTGGCCACGGCCCCGTCCTCTACACGCACCATCACCAGAACGTCTAGTTCCACGTCCCTTGCCACGCGCCTTGCCCATTGTAAATTAAGTAAAGTAGCTTACATTCGCACTATCAATGGAAAAAGGGTAACAAAAAGGAGATTAGAACCGTGGAAGAGGAAAACCACAGTTCTATTTCTCTGGCTTACACCAGAATCTTTTAAACAGATTTATTTGTGACTGAACAGCCAGGGAGACACTATTTTTTTCTTTTTTTACGTAAAACAGGCCAAAAGCTGGATAATACAGAGATTTGAACCGTGGAACTGCAAAACCACAGTTCTAATTTACTGGCGTATACCAGACTTTTTTTAATAGATATATTTGGGGCTGAACAGTCAGCGACACAGTCAAACTGTTTTTTTTAGGTAAAAAAGGCCCAAAAGTGGATAATACAGAGATTTGAACCGTGGAACTGTAAAACCACAGTTATGTTTTTTTGGCCTACACCAGAATCTTTCAAACAGATATATTTGTGTCTGACAAGTCAGGGAGACACTATTACATTTTTTTTTTCATGGCAAAAAATGCCAAAATCAGAATAATACAAATATTTGACCCATGGAACTGCAAAACCACAGTTATATTTTTCTGGCCTACACCAGACTCTTTTAAACAGATATATTGGTGTCTGACCAGTCAGGGAGACACTATTACTGTTTTCTTTTATGGCAAAAAATGCCAAAAACAGGATAATACAGAGATTTGACCCGTGGAACTGCAAAACCACAGTTATATTTTTCTGGTCTACACCAGACTCTTTTAAACAGATATATTGGTGTCTGACCAGTCAGGGAGACACTATTACAGTTTTTTTTACGGCAAAAAATGCCAAAAACACAATAATACAGAGATTTGACCCGTGGAACTGCAAAACCACAGTTATATTTTTCTTGCCTACACCAGACTCTTTTAAACAGATATATTGGTGTCTGACCAGTCAGGGAGACACTATCACAGTTTTTTTTAACGGCAAAAAATGCCAAAAAAAGGATAATACAGAGATTTGACCCGTGGAACTGCAAAACCACAGTTATATTTTTCTGGCCCACACCATACTCTTTTAAACAGATATATTGGTGTCTGACCAGTCAGGGAGACACTATTACTGTTTTTTTTACGGCAAAAAATGCCAAAAACAGGATAATACAGAGATTTGACCCATGGAACTGCAAAACCACAGTTATATTTTTCTGGCCTACACTAGACTCTTTTAAACAGATATATTTGTGTCTGACCAGTCAGGGAGACACTATTATATTTTTTTTTTATGGCAAAAAATGCCAAAAACAGGATAATACAGAGATTTGACCCGTGGAACTGCAAAACCACAGTTATATTTTTCTGGCCTCCTACACCAGACTCTTTTAAACAGATATATTGGTGTCTGAACAGTCACAGACACACTCATTTTTTTTATTGGGGGTGTGGAAATACCAAAAGGTTAATAAGACCCCTATTTGGACAGTCTGACTGAGGAAAAAAAAAATACAGGATTTAGATGAAAAAATAAATAATTTTTCCTGGCCCCTGAGACCGGCGTGATAAGTCTAGCAATTTGACCAACAGGAGCACACAGGACTGTAATATAGCGTTTGCTGGTATAACCACTGCGTCTCCTTTACAGCCTGCCTGCCTGAAATCTGGGATGGATATTAGTCCTGAGAAGGACTGTTTGTTTGATTTGGCAGGCTTTAGAGACCCTACACTAACTATTTCGGAGTATAAATCTCTCCCTAGCTCAGCAGCACTGACCCTACACTTGCTGATCTGGAGCGACTGTGTCCAAGATGGCGGCGCCCGGTTTTAAATACTCAAGGTGACGCTGTGCAGCCAGCCAATCACTGTAATGCCCACAAGCAACATGGCTGCGGCATTACAGTGACTGGCTGGCAATCCCTGCATGTTCATTGGCTCTGAAAAGAGCGCCAAACATGCAGGGCGGAGACCCGAGCTCCCGCCCGAGTAACCCGGAAATTCTCGGTGTTCGCCGAACATCCCGAGTAGTGAGATGCTCGGGCGAGTACCGAGCAGTGTCGAGCATGCTCGCTCAACACTAATTAGCACCGTAAGTGATGCCATGCCCCTGGCAACAATTCCTGTCTCGCGACACTTTACTTTTTGGTCCTCCTAAAAGTGTGTTCTCTGCAAAAAAAACAAAGGTGGTGTGCTGTTTTCTATAAAGACATTGTGCTGGCAAAAAAAGCTCTCCAGAAGCTTTGATCTGTAAAAAATAAACTAATTGATACTCACTTACCGACACCCACCTTGATCTAGAGCAGGAAGAGGAGATGTCACCATTCCACAAGCTGTAAAACCACTGTGTCCTGTGATAGGCTGCTGTGGTCAAGTGACTTTGAACATTGCATTATCAGAAAAACATCCAGTGACATACTGCAGCCAATCACAGATCCCAGTGGTCCAGAAGCTGGTGAAACATTGACATCTCCGCTTCGTATAGGTAGACAATTTGGAGGTTGGTAGCTTAATATCTGTTAGTTTATTATTCTTTTACAGATCCAAGTCCTGAAAAATGTAAATTTTTTTTCCAAGTGCAACCCCTTTATGCTTGTGCTCTAAGTTGCTGGTGACTAGGTCAGAGAGTAGTGTGAGGTCAGCATGATAAATCCTTTAAAGCCCTCTGGTAGTATGCAAATGGAGCAGACAGGCAGAAGAAGGAGAACTTTTGCAGCAGAGAAATGCCTGGACCATAGATAAATGACGAACTCGGCTGGCTAGTAAGCTCCCACTATTGTAACATCTGTGCCTGTTCCCTCTAATTTTACTTCGACCACTAGGCTGTTCCGCATGTTTTCGAGTGATATGTGACTGCATCAGTCCTGTTTTATTCCTGGTATTCCTAAGACATTTTTTTCAACTGAATCAAGAAGCAATGGGGTTAATTGTCTTGTATTGATTACTCCTTTTTGAGAGCCCTGATAGGGCTGTCTGCTATTTAAACCCTTGTGTCTCTGACTTCCACTGCCAGTCAATAAGTTCTGATTACTTGGTCTGTAGCTCTAGTCCTTGCTCTTGTGTTGTCTTCCTGATTTTGCTCACTTTCTGATCTCAGCTTGTATTTTGACTATCTGCTTGCTTTATGATTTATCCCTGAATGAGTAAGCTGAAAGAGTATGCAGATTTCCAGACAAGCTATTGTAGTGCAATGCTACAAGGGGTACAGTCAGAAAGGCTTTGACAAGCACTGAAAGTGTGTGCTCAGTTGCATAGAGAAGAGGAGCTGCTGAAGACTGGTGCAAGTTTCAGTAACCTGTTGCCAAGGACACTTAAGTGTTGCAAGTGTCAGCCCATCATTGTTTATGCTAATTTTCTGCCTCTGTTGAAGTCTATCAGTTGCCTCTTAAGGAAAACCAGGCTTTGCTTGATTCCACCATGATGTCTTTAGTATACTAATAACAGGTTTGTTAGAAGTCACTTTTGTGTCAACTTACAAACATTAACCCCTTAAAGACATATGCCTTTGGTGCAGGCTCCAGCGATGAGCCCGCACCTTTCCGGGACATGACAGCTGATCTGATCAGCTGTCATGTGCCCCCAACAGCCGGAGGTGGAATCGCAATCCACTTACGGCTGTTATAATGTTAAGTGCCGCTGTCAATCTCTAACAGTTGCAATTACTATGGCAGCTTTGGAAAGATGTCACTAGTCCTGCCTATCGGCACCCATGTCACATGACAGTGGGTCGCCGATGGGTTGTCATGACAACCCGGGGTCTGCAAGAGACCCCTGAGGTTGTCATTTCCAGAATGCTATGAACGCCGCCCATCGGTCGGCTCTCATAGCAAGTGAGAATTTCTGCTACACATAAGTGATATGATGATCACCTGTGTGTAGCACAGGCAATCAGACAATCGCGGCTTCTAGTTTCCCATGGAGACTATTGAAGCATGTAAAAAGTAAAAAAAAATGTTTTTAAAGATATTTCAAAAATGTAAAAAAAATAAAAGTTTAAATCATCCCCCTTTCACCCCATTCAAAATAAAACAATGAAAAAAATCAAATATACACATATTTGGTATCGCTGCATTCAGAATCGCCCAATATATCAATATAAGAAAAGAATTAATCCGATCAGTAACGAGAAAAAAAGTCAAAACACCAGAATTACGTTTTTTTGGTCGCTGCAACTTTGCAATAAAATGCAATAACGGGCGATGAAAACATCATATCTACCCCAAAATGATATCAATAAAATTATCAGCTCGGCACGCAGAAAATAAGCCCTCACCCAGCCCCAGATCCTGAAAAATGAAGACGCTATGGGTCTCGGAAAATAGTGAAAATTTCTTTCTAACAAACTTTGGATTTTTTTTTCATCACTTAAATAAATAAAAAAGAACCTATACATGTTTGGAACCTTACACCCTAAGGGCTTGAATGAAAACAATACTTTTGCCCCATTTTTGTAAATCTGTCTTGTTATTACATCGTAGTGTCCCATACAACCTGTATATGTAATAATGGTTTTATGGTATTTTTTTGTATGTGTTTTTAATTATGATATTTTTTCAGCAGGCTTAATATATTTTTTGGCACGGATGAGCATGGTCCTTTGTGCGTCCATGGATGGGGTCGTCCTTACAACATTGCTATATCCCATGCTTGTGATCATACCTCAAGACATCTCGTCTCAGATGCAATATGAATACAGAGTACTTTAAAAAAGAAATAATATACATATTTAATATCGCATAGCTGTTATGCTTATACTCTATCTATGGTATATGATTAAAATGATGCATACATAGAATGTGAGACGATATATATATATGGGTGGTGTGGGATAGATGCATATATCTCTCTATTTTTTTTTTTTTTTACATCCTCAATATTTATCCATGATATATAATAACAATGTGAGTGCTTCTATTGTTAATTTTTGTGCTTAGTATCTATGATTAGTCGACAAGGATGTTACTCACAATATTAACATGAAGGGGGAATAATTATGGTGATGTATATGTATCTATATAATTACATATGTACTTTGTTGTTTTGAACAATAGTTGTGGTAATAACATACTGTGCATTTAGGGACAATGTTGGGCGTAACTAAAAGCTAAAAAGTGATATTAGTAGCCGTGTAAAAATAGGGCACAAATAGTGGTGTTCCAATGCGATATGGGGCTGTAATTTACCATTGACTCTGTACGCAGGTGCACCGCTGTCCCCTCACGCCTGGTCCCTTCGGCATCCTGGGCAGCTTTCTTTGCTGCGATGCCGGAGGGGCCTGTTGTCTGGGTTACGGCGACGCATCCTGCGTCACTTCCGGGTCACGGGGAATAATCAGCAGCGGCTATACTACTATGACAATGTCCATGTGATCGTTCAATCTTTTTGGTCACGAGATGTATTATAGCGGCCGTGTTCCTATGACGACTCCCATGTGATTGCCCATTTCCGGGTTGCGGGACATATTGAATGGCGGCTATGGTTGCCATGACAATACTCATGTGATCGTCTCTTTCCGGTATGGGCGTGATCACTATTGTGATTGGTTAGAAAAGCGGACGACGATATATTTAAAGTGTCCCGTGCTCATCCAAAGCCATCCCCTTGAGAAAGGCAATAGCGCCGAAACGCGCGTCGGGGAATCACACTGTGTACCGGTGCCACGTTACGAAGGTAATTAGATCCCACTCTTTATTTACCTATAGAGAGGAGAGGGAGATTATGATGTATAGTAGTCATTGCATATGACAATTGTTTATAGATTGGGATGATTTCTCCTCTTCCATTCGTATGTATTTACTCCTTGTGGTAATGAGTGGTGTAATGGGGATATTAGGGTGGTATATATACCGGTAACCTGTGGTGATCTGCTGCTACAATTTTAGTATATTTTTAATTCATTCATGTATTGGTTGCACAGTTTGTGTCACTCCGGATACTGTTTAAATAATAATGTTCAATAAAATATTTTCTACTTTTTCATATAATGGGCCTTTGACTCGTTGTTTCTGCTTCGGCATCCCCTGCAATAATATTGATTTAAATGAGTGGTCAGAGATATATATCCATGAGTAGGTTGCAATATGTATATTAGATATTTAACTATATTTAGCAACTCAGTACTTTGTTCTAATTTTCTCTCTTATATTCTATTTACTGTGTTCAGCACAGGCTGTGATATTAGAAATATGGATTACAAAGCCAAGGAAAAGGCATGGCTTAATCAAGTTGAACAGGTGTTTGGGGTGGATGGTGACACTCCCCAGCAAGATGGGAGTCACAAATGGGAGGAGGATTTCTCCAGAATACAAGATATGATGGTGAAACGTACTCGGCTATGGTGGAATAGGGCGTTTCTGGACACATATGTCAATAGAAAAATGATACCAAGGGGTCTACGTGTGCGAATTGTTCCTATCTTCCCTGTAGACGATGTAATATTTATTTCAAAATGGGAAGCAACGTGTGATGAATGTTCCACCAATCTTATGAAACAGTTGATTGAGCTAAATACGGGTAAAATTATGGATTTAGATACATCTATTGATATTGCTCAGGCAGCCTTAAAGACAAGTTGCCCTCCGGATAAATTACCTGTATTGGATGCAAAATTGGAGAAATCTTTGGACGGCATTGCCAAAAAAATACAAGAGGTTCAATTTAAAAAAATTAATAGAGACATGCGGGACTACCAGTCTAAAAGAGTATACTTGTGGCGTAAAGTAGCTACTCATCAAACTCGACTATCCCGCACATCATCATTTACATCTGGATCATCCATTAGTGGAATTGGTGAAGATGCATCTACATCAAGGGTGACTAGATCTAGTTCACAGAAAAGAAAAGATCGTGACATTAATTACCATCCTTATAAGCGTCAAAATTTTAGATCACCTGAAATAAAGAAAAAAGACAATAAGGTAATTAATTTGAGTCAACATATATTATCCGAGTCCGATCTCTCTTTACTTAGCAGGGGATTGTCCTTTTCCCCCTCAGCGGGATTTGATGAATTTACATTAATCAAGGACCTGCATATTTTTGCTAGATCCTTGATTTTTAAACATCAATTTCATGATTCCAATTTGAGGAATCTATTTCCCACTGAAGAGGAACAACGAGCATTGAGAACGTTAGAGGAATTAGCGGTGGAACATAATTCTGTGGAAGGTGATAAGGTACCTCCATCTATTAGAAAGGGCTCCAAGCGGTTCCCCCCTCTATCTGGTAATACTAATGTGGAGATGTTTGTTCAGATTGTGTCTAACGAGTTATATAAGATTCCAAGAAATATATCTTGTGACAATCTAAATAGGGAGGAGAGAGAACGGCTTAAAATTTTGAAGAGTCTACCAGATGTAGTGATTAAACCAGCTGATAAGGGTGGGAATTTGGTGGTTTGGCCTCGACATATGTATGAAATGGAAGCGTTTCGCCAATTACGAGATGGGACATGCTACAAGACACTTACATATAATCCACTCCTCAGTTTTCAGGCGAAACTGAGGGGGATTTTGGATAGGGCGGTGAGTGGAGGTGTCATTACGGACGAATTGGCATCAGCATTAATAGTGGCTGAACCAACAATTCCCACCCTATATCTCCTTCCTAAACTGCATAAAAATCTGAATAAACCTCCCGGAAGGCCTATTATATCGGGCAGGGGGAACTACTTGGAGTCCATCAATAGATGGATAGATTCTAAACTGAATCCACTGGTGGAGAATCTCCCTTCGTTCTTAAAGGACACGAGTGACCTGCTTAGAAGAGTAGACGGACTTTTCCTAGAGACTGATTCTCTACTGGTTACAGCTGACGTGGAGTCGCTATATACCAGTATTAGACATGATGATGGCCTATGTGCCACACATTACTTTTTGAGAGGGTCATCTCTAGCTATAGATATACAAGCTCTAATTATGGAGCTATTGGAATTTACACTTAAGCACAACTTTTTTGTATTTAAGGGGTCCTTCTACCTACAGCTCCAGGGGACTGCTATGGGGGCGGCCTTTGCCCCCTCATATGCTAACCTGTTTCTGGGGCTGTGGGAGAAGGACCTCTCCCTGCCCGATCGGGAGTCGCCAATGGGCCGCGTCCTTTCTTGGACGCGGTACATTGATGACATTTTTCTGATCTGGCAGGGTCCATGTGAAAATCTTGTCACATTTATGGATGCTCTTAACACCAACACAATGAACATACGTATCACGTTCGCATATGATCCGTATAAAATTGAGTTTTTGGACGTATGTTTGACACGTGATAAGGACAATGCCGTTCAAACTAATATCTTTAGGAAACCGACTGCATCCAATACTCTTCTTCACGCCTCCTCTTCCCATCCATCACATATGGTTCAAGCTGTTCCGGTGGGGCAGTTTCTGCGCCTTCGCAGGATCTGCTCCACCGAGCAGGAGTTCGAGAAACAATCATTGGAATTGAGGGAGCGGTTTTATGAGCGCGGGTACAGTCGGAGAATGATTAAGAAAGCCTATAATCGGGCCAAATATTCTTCACGAAATGATTTGTTATACAAATCTCGTGATAAAAAAGAGAATGATAAGGCTAGGTTCATAACTACATTCCACACTCAAATACCCGCTGTTAGAGATGCTCTCAACAAAGCTTGGCCAGTCCTGAGAGCTGATCCTGTATTATCCCAATACGTTTCAGAAACACCGTCAATTGTATTTCGTCGTGCAAAAAATCTCCGTGACCATTTGGTCCGGAGCCATTATGAGGGCGGTAAAGTACAGACGTTTATGGATAATATTAGGGTTAGTTCTGGTTGCATACCATGTGGGCGGTGTGTGGCCTGTCCCAATGTGGCTAGAAGTACCTCATTTGTTGATTCCACGGGAAAACAGATATATAAGATTAAAAAATATATCACATGTACAACCCGTTATGTGATATATTATGCCACATGTCCATGTGGCCTTATCTACATTGGGATGACCACGCGCTGCCTAAAAATACGGATTAGAGAACATGTTCTTGGGATAATAGCCGCCTCTGAACAGAAAGACATATCAACCCTTAAGACAATACCTAGACACTTTAAAATCCACCACGATTGCAATGCTAAATTGTTGGTCGTGAAAGGTATTGATATGGTGGATAGGGGGATAAGGGGGGGGCCTATTTCCCAGAAACTTGCCCGTATGGAGACAAGGTGGATCTGGACCCTCGGAACCTTACACCCTAAGGGCTTGAATGAAAACAATACTTTTGCCCCATTTTTGTAAATCTGTCTTGTTATTACATCGTAGTGTCCCATACAACCTGTATATGTAATAATGGTTTTATGGTATTTTTTTGTATGTGTTTTTAATTATGATATTTTTTCAGCAGGCTTAATATATTTTTTGGCACGGATGAGCATGGTCCTTTGTGCGTCCATGGATGGGGTCGTCCTTACAACATTGCTATATCCCATGCTTGTGATCATACCTCAAGACATCTCGTCTCAGATGCAATATGAATACAGAGTACTTTAAAAAAGAAATAATATACATATTTAATATCGCATAGCTGTTATGCTTATACTCTATCTATGGTATATGATTAAAATGATGCATACATAGAATGTGAGACGATATATATATATGGGTGGTGTGGGATAGATGCATATATCTCTCTATTTTTTTTTTTTTTTTTACATCCTCAATATTTATCCATGATATATAATAACAATGTGAGTGCTTCTATTGTTAATTTTTGTGCTTAGTATCTATGATTAGTCGACAAGGATGTTACTCACAATATTAACATGAAGGGGGAATAATTATGGTGATGTATATGTATCTATATAATTACATATGTACTTTGTTGTTTTGAACAATAGTTGTGGTAATAACATACTGTGCATTTAGGGACAATGTTGGGCGTAACTAAAAGCTAAAAAGTGATATTAGTAGCCGTGTAAAAATAGGGCACAAATAGTGGTGTTCCAATGCGATATGGGGCTGTAATTTACCATTGACTCTGTACGCAGGTGCACCGCTGTCCCCTCACGCCTGGTCCCTTCGGCATCCTGGGCAGCTTTCTTTGCTGCGATGCCGGAGGGGCCTGTTGTCTGGGTTACGGCGACGCATCCTGCGTCACTTCCGGGTCACGGGGAATAATCAGCAGCGGCTATACTACTATGACAATGTCCATGTGATCGTTCAATCTTTTTGGTCACGAGATGTATTATAGCGGCCGTGTTCCTATGACGACTCCCATGTGATTGCCCACTTCCGGGTTGCGGGACATATTGAATGGCGGCTATGGTTGCCATGACAATACTCATGTGATCGTCTCTTTCCGGTATGGGCGTGATCACTATTGTGATTGGTTAGAAAAGCGGACGACGATATATTTAAAGTGTCCCGTGCTCATCCAAAGCCATCCCCTTGAGAAAGGCAATAGCGCCGAAACGCGCGTCGGGGAATCACACTGTGTACCGGTGCCACGTTACGAAGGTAATTAGATCCCACTCTTTATTTACCTATAGAGAGGAGAGGGAGATTATGATGTATAGTAGTCATTGCATATGACAATTGTTTATAGATTGGGATGATTTCTCCTCTTCCATTCGTATGTATTTACTCCTTGTGGTAATGAGTGGTGTAATGGGGATATTAGGGTGGTATATATACCGGTAACCTGTGGTGATCTGCTGCTACAATTTTAGTATATTTTTAATTCATTCATGTATTGGTTGCACAGTTTGTGTCACTCCGGATACTGTTTAAATAATAATGTTCAATAAAATATTTTCTACTTTTTCATATAATGGGCCTTTGACTCGTTGTTTCTGCTTCGGCATCCCCTGCAACAATGTTTGGTATCTATGAACTCGTAGTTACCTGGAGAATCATAATGGCAGGACAGTTTGAGCATTTAGTGAAGATGGTAAAAAAAAAAAACTGTGTAATTGCACTTTTCTTGCAATTTCACTGCACTTGGATTTTTTTTCTTGTTTTCCAGTACACGATATGGTAAAACCAATGGTGTTGTTCAACAATACAACTTGTCCCACAAAAAATAAGGCCTCACATGGCCATATTTACAGAAAAATAAATAAGTTATGGCTCTGGGAAGAAGAGGAGCAAAAAAGGAAATCGCAAAACCGGAAAATGGCTCGAGGGTGAAGGCATTAATTTGTATTTGTTTTATAGTTATATGGTATTGTGATAGTATTTATTTTTTTCTAACCTCTGACTTATCAGAGACCCCTGTTATGAGATTTCTTGAAATCACTAAGCTTGTAGCCTCATGTGAGGCTCTGTAACCATCAAGTTTGCTTCCCTTGAGTAAATTTGTTAAATTGCCTTTTGTGTATGCTCTCATTCCTTATGTTATGCTTGAGAATCACTCAACCGACAAGTACCGCTACATCCTACACTTTACTTAAAGGGGCATACCACCACCTAATTACCCCTTACAAAAACAACAAGCATTTTGTAGTGCCGGCGTCCCTGCCCTCTGCTAGGCAGGGACGCTGCTCCCCTCACCGCTCTGCCCCGTGCCCGGCGTCCCTCTCCCGCTCTGCTGTCAGCGCGCGCTCCTTCCCGGCGTCCTCCTCCCGCTTTGCTCTCAGCGCGTGCTCCTTCCCGGCCCCTGTGCTTAGGGCGCGCGCGCGCTCCCCTCCTCTTAAAGGGGCCGCGCGCGCCGTCCTAAGGAGTCCCCGGCCAATGGCCGGAGGACTTCATCATATATAAGGCACCTCCTCCAAAATGGAGGTGCCCGAGCATTGTAGTTTGCACCTGTGTCTCACCTGTGCTTCAGCCCTCAGGTCCCGTTGCCAGTTACCTGCCAGTTACCTGTCAGATTCCTGCCTGATTACTTGCTACCTGTCTGCTAGTCTGAGGTCCGACGGTCTGCCTTACTACTCCTGTCAGTCTGTCTAAGGACCAGCCTGCCCGCTCACCTGGGAGCGCACCTCAGCTACCTGCCTGCTTGCCTGAGGTCCGACGGTCTGCCTTACAACTCCGGTCAGTCTGTCTATGGACCAGCTTGCCCGCTCACCTGGGAGCGATTCTCCGCTACCTGCCTGCTTGCCAGCCCGGAGGCTCCGCTGTCACGTGCTGTGACCACCAGCTACTCCAGACTCTTGCCCGCTCACCTGGGAGCGCTTCTCCGCTACCTGCCTGCTTGCCTGCCCGGAGGCTCCGCTGTCACGTGCTGTGACCACCAGCTACTCCAGACTCTTGCCCGCTCACCTGGGAGCGCTTCTCCGCTACCTGCCTGCTTGCCTGCCCGGAGGCTCCGCTGTCACGTGCTGTGACCACCAGCTATTCCTGAGACTCTTGCCCGCTCACCTGGGAGCGCTTCTCCGTTACCTGCCTGCTTGCCTACCTGGAGGTTCAGCCATCACAGGTCGTACCTACCCTTTATCCAGAGACTGCCCCGATCACTTGCCGTGTCCTCCTGCCCGTACACCCAGAGACTGTCCTGGTCACCTCCTGTGACTACCTGCCTGGTCGCCACCCGCTCCCTTACAAGGACCGCCCCCTTGTATTGTAGCCCAGAGGTTCCGCCTCCCAGACCCGTTACAGTTTGCTCGGGCCATGGAACCCGGTGGCACCCAAGCTCCCTCGCTCTCGGACCTCTGTCTTGAACTGTCCCGTCAGAGGTCCCAACAGGAGTCCATCCTGGGTCACCTGCGGGATGTCAATACTCGCCTGAACACTCTGTCTGATCCACCAACAACCTCCGCCAGTGCCATATCTTGCAATCCGGCAGCTCCGCTGCCCACTAATACCATGGTATCCTACCCCGGACCCCGGCTTTCTGCACCTCCTCGCTTCGGAGGCGACTCCGTCCAGGCTCGGGGCTTCTTAAATCAGTGCACCCTGCACTTTGAACTTTTGTCCCACCAGTTTAACTCCGACTGGGCCAAAATTGCCTTCATCATGTCCCATCTCACCGGGGAGGCCCTGGCCTGGCTAAATCCTCTATGGGAGAGAGGAGACCCCCTGGTGTCCAACTTGCCTGCTTTTCTCACGGCTTTCCGGAAAGTCTTCGACGAACCCGGACGGAAGACCTCATCTGCATCATCGTTGCTACGCCTCCGTCAGGAGAGTCTCACCGTGGGCCAATATGCCATACGGTTCCGTACCCTTGCCTCGGAGCTGGCCTGGGATAACGACGCTCTGGTTTCCGTCTTCTGGGAGGGTCTGTCCGGCCGTATTAAAGATGAACTTGCCGGTCGGGACATTCCTACCACTCTCGATGACTTAATAACTCTTGCCACCCGGATTGACCTACGGTTCCAGGAGCGTGCCAGAGAGGTCACCCGTGAGAGGAGGTTACCTCGTCTAGCTCCTACTTTTCAGAAACCCGTCACTCCTTCTGTCTCTAACCAGGTACACCCTCCTGAGCCTATGCAGGTCGACCAGACCAAGATGGTCAAGACCCGTCAGGACTTACGCCGTGCCGAGGGGACCTGCTTCTACTGTGGCAGTAAGGAGCATCGGATCCGTGCCTGCCCGGAGAGGTCGGGAAACGCCTGTGTCTAGGTTCGCTCAGAGAGGTCCACCTAGACAAGAATAAATCCTCTCCATCCCTGCTGTTGTCAGTTTCAATCGTCTACGGGGAGAACCGTTATTTCGAACTAGCCCAACTGGACTCTGGAGCAGCCGGGAATCTTATTTCACAGTCCCTGGTAGAGAAATACCGCATCCCCACCAAACCTCTGGCTGTACCCTTGTCTGTGGCTGCCGTGGATGGGGGGCTCTTACCACGCCCCATCCAACTCATCACCGAATCCATTACTCTGCAGGTGGGAATGCTGCATTCTGAAAGTATCTCCTTTCATGTTCTGCCTGGACTCTCTCACGCCCTCTTGCTAGGTCTGCCTTGGCTCCAGAAACATGCACCCGTGCTTGACTGGCAAACCGGAGAAGTCCTTCGCTGGGGACAAGACTGTCATAAGACCTGCCTGGTTCCCGTCCATCCCGTCCGTCCCTCTCCTACCCCAGCTAATCTACCTGGACTTCCAATTCCTTATTGGTCTTATGCTGATGTCTTTAATAAAAAGGAGGCAGAGACATTACCCCCTCATAGACCATACGACTGTCCCATCGACCTGTTACCCGGTACTACTCCTCCCCGTGGGCGTATTTATCCTTTATCCGCTGCTGAGACCCGGTCGATGTCCGAATATATTGAGGAGAATCTGGCCAGGGGATTCATCCGGAAATCTACCTCCCCGGCGGGAGCAGGCTTCTTTTTCGTCAAAAAGAAGGACGGCTCTCTCCGTCCCTGTATAGACTATAGAGGCCTAAACCAGATCACGGTGAAGAATAAGTACCCCCTTCCGCTCATTCCAGAATTATTTGATCGTCTGAGGGGGGCTAGAATCTTCACCAAACTAGACCTCCGTGGGGGGTACAACCTGGTTCGTATCCGTCAAGGGGATGAATGGAAGACGGCATTCAACACCCGGGACGGCCACTATGAATACCTGGTAATGCCCTTTGGTCTCTGTAACGCTCCTGCCGTCTTTCAAGAGTTGGTCAATGACATCTTCCGGGACCTTCTCTACTCCTGCGTAGTGGTGTACCTGGACGACATCTTGGTCTTCTCTCCGGATCTCCAGACTCACCGGAGGGACGTTCGTCAGGTCCTGCTCAGGCTCAGGCAGAATCACCTCTTCGCTAAATACGAGAAGTGCCTCTTTGAGCAGACCTCGCTTCCGTTTTTGGGCTACATTATTTCTCAGACCGGCCTACGAATGGATCCAGAGAAACTGTCTGCCATCGAGAAATGGCCCCGACCGGAGGGGTTGAAGGCCATTCAGCGGTTCCTGGGCTTCGCCAACTACTACCGCCTCTTCATACCACACTTCTCTTCCCGGACTGCCCCAATTTCCGCGCTCACCCGTAAGGGTACTAATCCCAAAGAGTGGCCGCCCGAAGCAGAAGAAGCCTTTCTTTCCTTAAAACAGGCCTTCTCTTCCGCCCCGGTGCTGCATCGCCCGGACGGCAACAAGCAGTTCTTCCTGGAAGTGGACGCCTCCTCCTCTGGAGCTGGAGCGGTACTTACTCAAAAATCTTCTTCCGGGAGGATGGTAACTTGCGGCTTCTTCTCTAAACTCTTCTCCTCCTCAGAGCGCAATTATTCCATAGGAGATCGAGAGTTATTGGCCATCAAACTGGCATTGGAGGAGTGGCGTTACCTGCTTGAGGGGGCTCTTCACCCGGTAATAATTTACACTGACCACAAGAACTTGGCTTACCTCCAGCATGCCCAGAGACTTAACCCGCGCCAAGCCCGGTGGTCCTTGTTTTTTGCTCGTTTTGATTTTGTCCTTCATTTTCGCCCGGCTGACAAAAACGTCAAGGCGGACGCCTTGTCTCGATCCTTTCTGGTATCTGATCTCGAGGAAGATCCGAAACACATCATCGATCCCGCCAGAGTAATGCAGGTGGCTCCCGTGAGTCTAAATCGTCTCCCTCCCGGAAAGACGTTCGTATCAGTACCTGATCGGGAGAAGATCCTTCACTGGGGTCACTCGTCTAAACTGGCTGGCCACGCTGGTCAGAAGAAGACCCTCCAGCTTATTTCCCGGCACTACTGGTGGCCTACCCTGCACAAGGATGTAATAGACTTTGTTTCTGCCTGTGTGTCCTGCGCCCGCAACAAGGTTCCGAGACATCTGCCAGCCGGTCGCCTCCTTCCGCTCCCAGTACCTGCTGCCCCCTGGCAGCATATTGCAATGGACTTCATAACTGACCTCCCACTCTCTGCCGGTTGTACGGTCATTTGGGTGGTCGCTGACCGCTTCTCCAAGATGGCTCATTTCGTTCCCCTGCCAGGCCTCCCGTCTGCACCCGAGCTAGCTAGAGACTTTATTCGTCACATCTTCCGTCTTCATGGCCTGCCCCTCCACATCGTGTCGGATCGTGGGGTACAGTTCACCTCACGCTTCTGGAGAGCCACTTGTAAACTACTAGACGTCACCCTGGACTTCTCTTCCGCTTACCACCCACAGTCCAATGGTCAAGTGGAGCGGATCAATCAGAACCTGACCAGTTACCTCCGGCACTTCGTTAATGCCCACCATTCTGACTGGGTGGATCTCCTACCATGGGCCGAGTTCTCTTACAATAATCACGAGAGCGAATCCTCCTCCAAATCCCCGTTTTTTGTATTCTTTGGTCAGCATCCTCGGATTCCTTTTCCTGTCTCCACCTCGGTGGACAACCCGGCTGCGGAATCTCTCGTTAGCAAATTTTCCTCCATTTGGGAGAGTACCCGATCCGCACTCCTTCAGTCGTCCGAGCGGATGAAAAGACACGCTGACAAAAAACGCCTGGATCCTCCTCAATTTCGTCCAGGAGATAAGGTCTGGCTCTCATCTAGATATGTTCCACTCAAGATACCCTCTTACAAGTTAGGGCCTCGGTTCAGAGGACCTCTGGAGGTCACCAGTCAGATCAACCCGGTGGCCTATAAATTGAAACTCCCGGCCAACTTACGGATCCCTAACTCCTTCCATGTATCTCTCCTCAAACCTGTGGTACTTAACTCTTTTTCCAAGTCTACAGGTACGCCTCCTGCTCCGGTTTCTGCTGAGGACGAGTTTGAGGTAGAGAACATTCTTGCCACCAAAAGGGTAAGAGGAAAGACCTTTTTTCTGGTAGATTGGAAGGGGTTTGGTCCTGAGGAGAGAACGTGGGAGCCCCGGGAGAACATCCATGCCCCTCTCATCCTAGCTAAATTTCTGTCTGGCCTAAAAAAGGGGGGGCCTAAAGGGGGGGGTACTGTAGTGCCGGCGTCCCTGCCCTCTGCTAGGCAGGGACGCTGCTCCCCTCACCGCTCTGCCCCGTGCCCGGCGTCCCTCTCCCGCTCTGCTGTCAGCGCGCGCTCCTTCCCGGCGTCCTCCTCCCGCTCTGCTCTTAGCGCGCGCTCCTTCCCGGCCCCTGTGCTTAGGGCGCGCGCTCCCCTCCTCTTAAAGGGGCCGCGCGCGCCGTCCTAAGGAGTCCCCGGCCAATGGCCGGAGGACTTCATCATATATAAGGCACCTCCTCCAAAATGGAGGTGCCCGAGCATTGTTGTTTGCACCTGTGTCTCACCTGTGCTTCAGCCCTCAGGTCCCGTTGCCAGTTACCTGCCAGTTACCTGTCAGATTCCTGCCTGATTACTTGCTACCTGTCTGCTAGTCTGAGGTCCGACGGTCTGCCTTACTACTCCTGTCAGTCTGTCTAAGGACCAGCCTGCCCGCTCACCTGGGAGCGCACCTCAGCTACCTGCCTGCTTGCCTGAGGTCCGACGGTCTGCCTTACAACTCCGGTCAGTCTGTCTATGGACCAGCTTGCCCGCTCACCTGGGAGCGCTTCTCCGCTACCTGCCTGCTTGCCAGCCCGGAGGCTCCGCTGTCACGTTCTGTGACCACCAGCTACTCCAGACTCTTGCCCGCTCACCTGGGAGCGCTTCTCCGCTACCTGCCTGCTTGCCTGCCCGGAGGCTCCGCTGTCACGTGCTGTGACCACCAGCTACTCCAGACTCTTGCCCGCTCACCTGGGAGTGCTTCTCCGCTACCTGCCTGCTTGCCTGCCCGGAGGCTCCGCTGTCACGTGCTGTGACCACCAGCTATTCCTGAGACTCTTGCCCGCTCACCTGGGAGCGCTTCTCCGTTACCTGCCTGCTTGCCTACCTGGAGGTTCAGCCATCACAGGTCGTACCTACCCTTTATCCAGAGACTGCCCCGATCACTTGCCGTGTCCTCCTGCCCGTACACCCAGAGACTGTCCTGGTCACCTCCTGTGACTACCTGCCTGGTCGCCACCCGCTCCCTTACAAGGACCGCCCCCTTGTATTGTAGCCCAGAGGTTCCGCCTCCCAGACCCGTTACACATTTCTGTACAGATTACTTATAGTAAAAAAAAGGTATATCATATTCCAGTTTCTATAGGGACTGGTCTGTAATGGAATGCATTTGTTTTCTACCTAACAATAGAATGAATGTACCCTACATTATTTTGTTCATTTCGAGACTTAGAATTTTTTGAGCTTTTGTCAGTTTTAAAAACAATTAAGGGAGGTCTCTTTATTTTTTTTGTCCATGGACCTCCACCATGCTTAATACTCTGGTATTCAATCAGGAGACCTAGACTGCATACAAAGTTGTGGGAATGTGGCCAATTTAATTGCTGCAGTTATTCACTGTGATTTCTAAAGTAGACTTTCTCTAACAGAAATGTGAACAGCACCCAGCTCTACTGTACAACACATTTTCCTAATTGCTCCATTGCAGGAGGGAAACTTCCTATTTTTCCACAACTCCCCCCACCACCCTGCCACTTGTAGGGCACCACTTCCAGCAAGGAGTATGTACTATGCTCAGTTTGCACCACACAACCTGCAACTAAGATGGCATCATTGATTAACCATTATCATGTCCATCTCTGACACCCCACATTAAGCAGGATTGCTGCACAGATACTCCAAGGAGTAGGGAAACTAGAACTTGCCAGTCATGGGACTCAATATCAGAGTGGCAGTGGGGCTTATCTACTTATAGGGCTTCAGCCTCACCTTACAAAACCTATTTGCCCTATGCTGCTACATCACATGGGGATAGGTCTGCTTTCCTATTAGTCAAAATGGTTTAAAAAATACTGTACGTATTAATTCATGCAGAGAGTTCTGTACCTGTCTTTCCTGACTACTAGAAGAGCAGACCTGTCCCCATACTATACTTACATTGGGTATCCTAGTCATTAATAGATAGTGTGACATATTTGTATGTAAATCACACATGCAATTTTTCACACTTTTTTTTGGCAAAGCCATAAGTAAATCTAGGAATAACTAAAATTAAAAATAAAAATGTATACATCTACACACTTCTCTATGTTGTACATGTGAATCCTTAAGAATCCTTAAGATTATGGTACACTGGACAAAAGGTATAGCTGGCTTATATATAATTTCACACACATGCATATAATATATTAGGCTACTATGTGTTCATATTATTGTTCTTCATCCTCACTTCTTTATGTAGTATAACAGTATGTTTTTCCAGTTGTCTGAATGTAAATTCTTACTTACGTAAATGGGATTAATTCTGCCAGCTTTAGATCAATGGCCTGGAAATTGTTACAGCTGGAACTCATACTTAACTTACAGTATCCTAACCTTCCTTATTAATCTAACATGTTAGTTTAGTGACCTCTTGATCTATATTCGTCTTTAATACTGTATGGCTAGGATGTGGATTCTTATGTAAAATACTGAACATTAAATACAAATTATAAATGTATAGCTCTACTGTTTGGCTTTAGTTTCTCTCTCCTTTTTATGCTTAAATTTTACTATAATCCTGATCATTCAATGGATTAATTTGCAGAAACTAGAATTGAACGGTTTGCATTTGGAAATTTCCTTTGAGCAGCAAGTTTAACAAATCCATCGAAAATATGGTTGATAGAAAAGCATTGTTGTGGTAGAACGTCATATTTAAGGGCACTCTACTATTACAGAAGAAAAGGTCCTACTGTAAGTCAAAATGTCACATTTAAGAAAAAAGAGCTTTAATCTTGTGGGTACTTTAAACCCTTGACCTTTGCCTTCAGATATCAACCTAAGACTATCACAGTGAGAGTAGAACTTAGGGCAATGCTAGCTCAACTTTCAAAAGTTGGACTTGCAAATTAACCTAAAAATTGTCAAGTATGTGGGACTGGTTCTTTAACTATAGCCACATGTCATTCCTGCCTTTTGTAATGAGCAACTTGCCTAGCTTAATCTAAGAATATATTGCAGATGAGTCACATTGTGGTGGATGTGAAAGGGGAAAAAAACGTCCAACATGTCTGGTGTTTGCCAACAAGTGAATATGTTTTCCATTTATGAAGATTCTTTTAATTTACAACATACCAAAAATGGTCCAATTTTCATATCTTTGAATGAAGTGTGGAGATAATTTTGCAGGTGCAGACTGTCATAACAGAGAGATGGATCACTTATCACTGCAGAATGCATTCAAGATTAATATTTACTGAGTTCCTGTACATGGTATGTTCTTACTTTTAAATTTTGTAGTAATCCCTGAATATTAATATACATTTTACTTTTATGGTTTAACACCGCAGTTGTGAAACGATATGAGAGGGATCATTTTAGAGTCACAGAAAAGTTCTAACAGATTTGTTCTTTTCTTCCAGTGGAACAGTCCAATAAAATAATAAATGGGACATATGGATATTTTAGAGGTAAGAAAGTGTTTAAAGATATTGGCACATTTCATTGGTTCTTATAAAGAAGTCTATTGATAGAGCTGGAATAAAGCAGTATTTCCAGATTTCATTATTTAAACACGAAAAAAAGAGAAAAAGGAGAAAAACAAAATATACTAAATTGTGTGTTTCCTGTGATCACATGGAGGCAGGATAAAAATTAGCACCAGTGACTCATTGACTATATTTGGATGCTGAGCACTTATAAGTAATAGGAATTATCTCTGTTTTCCATTGCTAAAACTAAAACAGTCTGAAAAAAAAAATTGTACAAGCAGCAGCTGGAAAATATGGAATCATGTTGTTAGGTAAAAGAAGATGGAAAAAGAAACATAAGTGAAAGTTCTGTAATGAATCATGCAAATTTATATAGGTTTCAGGTATCACAAAATACTCTATCGTAAGTACATGTAGCCCCTCTACCTGTATTACTACATATATATTTTTTCGTTTTGCTTTGCAGGGATTAACCATGTGCTATTTAAAATTGTTCCGGTTGCTCTTTAGCAACATACAACAATCTCACACATTAGTTAAAATTTTGCCAAATCCACCAATATCAGTGGCATCTTTTGACCATCTATTATGTATAAGGGTTTCTTAACTCACCCCCAACATTATCTGTAATAAAGATTGAGCTGCTTAAATTTAAATGCTTAACCCTTTTGTTCTTCTGAGATAAGTTACAGAAAAAACTCTCAGGAAGCAGTGATCTCTGCTTTATCTATTGTAAATACATGAACATTCGGCAAAGCAAAACGTTAATGTGTATGAAGGCGTTGAGAGAGGAAGAGTATCTGTAGACCGACAACTTATTTTGCATATGTATTTGTAATAAAAATCTAAGATTGGAATAAACACAGTATGAAAGATTGATCCTCTATGTTTTCTATGTTGGACCCACTCCTGGTTTTGGGTTACAAATACTGATCAAAGTATTGCTGTTCGAAAGTGGCACAAAGACCAAGTGAAAAGCCTTTATTAGAATTTGAAATATAATGGAGCAAATTCTCAGGAAGACTGACCCCATTCTGTTATTCAGTTTCTAATGACAAATTGTATCTTTTTTAGCAGTATGTCCTGGAGCCCTCCAGAGCACCATGGAGAATGTGGTTGTGACTGACAGATGGACTCTCATTCTTTATTTTGAAAACTCCAATCTCAGCTATGTATCCCCAAAGGACTCCCTCAAACACAATCTTTTGCAGTATTTTTTTTAACATGCATGCAAAAAAAATTATATGTACTGTCTTTTTTAACAGTTTTTTAAAGGTAATTTTTAACTTTTTACTTTTCAGACTTGGATTTTTTCTTGCGTTTCTGCTGAAGTGTAAGAGAAAAATATCAGAACACTACAGTTAAACAATTTGTTTTTATTTTATTTAGCATTCAGCAATTACCTACTCATGTAAACATGTTTTTTTCTTAAAGTCAACAGCTTGTCCCCTACCGGACAACCCCTTTTTAACAGCTAAAGTAGCCATAATAATTGTTATGTCATGTGACTACTGAAAACTAACTGTTGATCGGCTTCAGTTTTCACTATTCTATCAGAGCGTCTGACCAGGAGGTAATTATGTATGTGATTTTTTATTTTATTAATGCTACTTTAGCTGTTAAGAAGATGCTGTAAAGTGGACAACCCCTTTAATTTATCTGACCCCCCCCAAAAAAGAAAGGATAAAAAATGTACTATATGAAAATCATCATCAATGAACTGATTGTTCCAGGGATCATTCAACAAAGCAAAAATCAAAGTTCACCACCTGATATAACTAGTTTAACACAAAAAAAGTACACCTTCATCTGAGAAAATTAAACATTGACAAACCCCCTGGCAAAGATGGCATTCATCCACGGATACTGAGGGAATTGAGCTCATTAATTGACAGACTGCTGTATCTCACATTCTTAGACTCTCTTGTAACAGGGGTAGTCCACAGAATTGAAGGAATGATGATGTGGTACCGATATTTATGAAAGGTAAGAAGGTGGATCCAGGCAACTACCGTCCAGTAAGTTTGACATCAGTAGTGCGCAGAGTTTTTGAGGGCATTATAAGAAATGGCCTGCAGAAATATATTGCAGAGAATAAAATATTAACTGTCAACCAGCACGGATTCATACTTTTTAACCTCTTTATTAATGACCTTGGGGATGAGATTGAGAGTAAAGTGTCTGTCTTTGCTGACGATATCAAACTATGTAGGATATTAAAAATTTACCTTGATAGTACAACATTACAAATCGATCTGGAAAATATGTCTGAATTGGCAAACACTTGATAAATAAGATTTAATGTAAATAAATGTAGAGTAATGCACCTAGGACGGGGTAATCCTACTGCTGCATACACATTAAATGGGAGTATACTCGGGACTACAGAACAGGAGAAGGACTTGGAAATTCTGGTTACAAGTAGGCAGAGCAGCAGCACTCAATGTCAAGCAGCAGCTGCAAAAGCAAACAATATTTGATGATGTATAAGAAGATAGATAAAATCCTGTGATCCCAAGATATTTTTACCCCTCTATAAATCATATTTTGGTGAAGAACACTGGGACATGAATGTGCACAAGTGCCACCCACGACAAAGGGCAGTGCTAGCACAAAATTTAAAAAAGGAGGCTCATACAAATCGTGATGACAGGTTATCCTTTTTTAAATTCTACTGCTGGGCCACATGTCAATGTGGCGCTGCTACAAAGCTACAACTCCCATCATGATTGGACAGGTTGGGATGATGGGCACTGTATTTTGGCAACAGCTGCAGTGCCACTCAGGTTTTACAAAACTGCTGCCCCCATACAAGAGTGTTGCACTATCTGTGGCCCTCCAGCAGCAGATTTCCCCCATACCAGTGTCAGTAGCCATTTATTAAATATATTACCTGATTTTTTTCTTCAAATTTTTTTTCCTTATTTTCCTACTCTAAAACCTAGGTGCGTCTTATAGTCCAAAAAAAAATTGGTAATTATGTGATTTTTTAATTTTATTATGGCTACTTCAGCTGTTAAAATTATGTTGTACAGTGGCTCAAGTTATCAGAAAATGTATTGTTGGTAAAAGCTCATGTATGTGGAAAAATGCATAATATAGCTATTTCCTAGACAAACCATTGAAAGTGCAGCCACTCACTTAGCAAAGGAAAGAAGTTCTGATTTGGATTATTTTATTAAACATAGAGGAAAGATGGCTAAGTACCATGTATACTCGAGTATAAGCCGACTTTTTCAGCCCATCTTTTAGGCTGAAAAAGCCCCCCTCGGCTTATACTCGGGTATATACTTTATTGTATATACATTCCGGTGGTGGATAGTGGTGGGGGGGTTGCAGCGGCGGCTTAGGAGCGGGGCACACACATGTGCCCGCTGCTAAAGGAAAATGAATATTTACCCTTCTCCACGCCTATGGGAGTGGAGAGGAGTCAATATTCATTTCTTTAATAGCGTGCGCACAGTGTCAGCTACCGCTGCGGCTCAGTGATCCTCTGTGCCTGCTACTAAAGAGAATGCATTCTCTTTAGTAGTGGGCACGGAGGATCACAGAGCCGCAGAGGTAGCTGCGGCACTGCTGACACTCTGCGCACTCTATTAAAGAACAGGGATATTCACTCCTCTCCATTACCATAGTCCCGGCGTGGAGAGGAGTGAATATTCCCGCAGCTCACCTCGGCATCTAAGGGCTCATGGTAGTGACGTCACGCGCTGCTCAGATGCGGAGGTGAGATGCTGCTGGCAGAACAGGAGTAGCGCTGAAGTAGAGGAAAGAAAGGTAAGTACAAGTGTTTATTTGTTTTTAATCAGTGCAGTGATGGGGGGCCATGCATACCAGGATAAGTGGGCCATGCATACCAGGATTTGGATGAGGGGTGCCATGCATACCAGGATTGGGATGAGGGGTGCCATGCATACCAGGATTGGGATGAGGGGTGCCATGCATACCAGGATTGGGATGAGGGTGCCATGCATACCATGATTGGGATGAGGGGTGCCATGCATACCAGGATTGGGGCTGATGGGGCCATGCATGCCCGGAATGGGGATGAGGTGGCCATGCATAGCAGGATTGGGATGAGGGGTGCCATGCGTAACAGGATAGGGATGAGGGGTGCCATGCATACCAGGATTGGGATGAGGGGTGCCATGCATACCAGGATTGGGGATGAGGGGGCCATGAATACCAGGATTGGGGATGAGGGAACCATGCATACCAGAATTAGTGATGAGTGGGCAATACTTACCAGGATGGGGAAATTTACAAGTATTTGCTGCATTTCCCACCCTAGTGCTTATACTCGAGTCAATAAGTTTTCCCAGTTTTTTGTGGTAAAATTAGGTGCCTCGGCTTATATTCGGGTCGGCTTATACTCGATTATATACGGTAATCATTTTATTATTGAGAAGAAAAATGCATTTATTGAAGCATTTCTACTCAAGCTATTTAATATTATTCACTGAGTGCTATTATATTTGCACTATTATGATATAATGTACTACTTTAGCCATATATAGTGAATGTTGTCTTTAACTTCATTTAAAGAGGTTGTCCACTACAATAAATAATGCCCCCACAGATTTAAACAGTAGAAAGAACTCTTTTTGTCAATACCTTTCATTGCAATTTTTGCCTGTGAGCGGCGCTATCACTGACTGCTCACTGGGCTTCACATGACCCCAACTGCAGCCTGCTCTGCCATCCTCTGATATCATGTCCAGTTCCGGGAACCAAGAGACGTGACCCAGTGACACGCACCCCCCTGATTGACTAGGCAGTGGGCGGGCTTTCACTGCATGTCACAGCCAGCATCCAGTGCATTCTTTCCCTCTCTTTCTCTTCTGCTTTCATTGGCCGTAAGCACATGCTGGATGCTAGACTGTGACATGCGGTGAAACCCCGTCCACAACCCATCAATCAGGGGGGTGCATGTTACTGGGTCACGCCTCTGGCTTCCCAAAACTTAACATGACATCAGCGGATGTCAGAGCAGGTAAGGTATTGACAAAAAGACTTCTTTCTATTGTTTAAATCAATGGCGGCATTATTTATTGTAGTAGACAACCTCTTTAATCTCTCTATGTTCTGTAGTATATGCATTAGTTGAAAGTGACTAAAAGTTTTGAAGCATTCAATTTGTTTGTTAAAGGTCACTGATGGCACTGGCTGAGCAAAAGTTGTCAATGTGAACAGTCCAAAGATTGCACTGTAGTATGCACAGCTGTCCACTTAACTTTTATTTTTTATCTGGGTAGCTTGTCAAAAAATTACGGATCGCCATTAAGACTATATGTAATATATGTCTACAGGCCATAATTCTGATATAAAGATATCAGCTGCTTTCAGTTCTGTGAAATAATGATATTTATAGTCATAATAATTTGCACAAGATTTTCAGGTTTAAAAAAGTCATGGATGCATCAGGTTTTCTTTACAGACTAGGAAGCAAACTACCTTTTTTATGTATTGTCCATGAATTTATAGATGGATGGCAACCTTGATGGTATGTTGATAGGTGACACAATTAAGACAATTCATCAACTGTTATTAATTGCAAAAATAAGTATTTTTTTTCCCAAACAATACATTTTGAATTAATACAAAGACGCAATTTATACATTCAACCACATAATATGCATAGAGTGTATCTGATGAGATTTGAATCTGCTAAATTCCACAAATTTTATAAGAAAAATGATATTTGCAGCAAATTTATTTTCTGTGAATTGAATGTCCTTTATTATGCTTGGCAATTTGGAGAGACGCACAAGTATAATAAATGTTAGATGTAGAGAAAAAATAACTAACACTCACCTCACTGCTCAATTCTTCGGCCACCCCTGCTGCTTGCTGTCTGACGCACATGTGCAGGAATGTTCCAGACTTCGTCGCAGTCAGAAGCCCTAGTGCATCATAAAGTTGTGGTGCACCTCATGACTTCATGATTTTGCAAGCTTACGATGTTCATGTGAAGAGACATCCTGGGCTAGGTCTTCTTTGAAAGTCTTAGCCTAGCATGGGGAGGTCCAGAGTTTCTGTGCACAGCAGCAGTAGGAAGAGGCAGCATGGACCGTACAGGGGAAGTAAGCAGCAGAGATGGCCGAAGACGTAAATGGTGAGGTGAGTGTTCATTTTATTTCTTTATTTTTAACCATTTGCCAGTCTTCTATGTTTCAGCAAAATTGCAGCCAGCTAGTTGTCATTTGTCATCCAGCTTGCTGCCTATAGCCATGTTCATGGCAGCACCAGTTGATAGCACTGGCGGGGCTTGCGCGCATCAGTGATGTTGAAGGCTATATGGCCAACAGTGTATTTTGTCAGCAGGGACATCCCAGGTTGACAGATTTCATCTGAGGTACCAAACTAAATGTACTGCCTAGCATTGCCACTAGGATGCTGAGTGATGAGGCGAATTGTATTGACAACATACAACGCTGATTTAGTGTGGTTCCTTAATGGGTGTCACATTACTGTGTGGAAGAAAGGCCTGGCAATCTACTGCCATATTATGCCAAGAAAACTTGATGGATATACAACTAAAGGAATTATAGTGCTGGAAGATATGCCCCTAGGTCAGAAGACACTCAACAAGCCACTGGAGAAGAGCCTATGGTTGACCTGAGTATGATCTATGCTGATGACGGGTTCAGGATCACAGCCGCAAGGTTGTCTAGGTGCTGATGTCACTTAGCCAAAAGAGAAGAGCAAAAGCTGAAGAGATATCGGATTTCGAACTAGGAATGTACAAACCATGAACCAAGGCAAACTCGACATTGTAAAAGCCGAAATGGAAAGAACAGGACTCAACTTACTCGAAATTGGAGAAGCAAGATGAACTCAATCTGGACATTTCCAGTTAAGTGGACATTGGGTCTATAACAACCAATGACGAAATGGTGTAGTTTTTATTCTAAATCAAAGATTGTAGGCAATGTCCTAAAGTACAATGCAGTCAGCTTTGTTACATCTACAGTGAGCTGAGGAGGAGGGCATTGAACTATTCTACGGTCAAGATCAAGAGGAAATTGACAAGACACCAGAACAAGATTTTATTATCATGGAAATGAAATGATACATGTTTTTCTAATTATTAGAAAAATACAAATCTGAAAATTGTAACATGCATTTGTATTCAGCTCTCTTTTGTCTGATACCCCTAAATAAAATCCTGAATTTCCAATTGCCTCCAAAAGTCAGATATCTAGTAAATTGAGTCCACCTGTGTATAATTTATTCTCAGTATAATGACAGTTGTCTTGTGAAGGCCTCAGAGGTTTGTTTGAGAACATTTGTGATCAATCAGCATCAGAGAGAAGAGTAAAGCAGGGTTAGTTAATAAAAAAATAGCCCATGCTCTGATTATCTCATGGAGCACTGATCAATCCATCATCCAAACCGGAAGGAGTATGGCACAACTGCAAACCTACCAAGGCATGGTCGCCCCCTAACTGAAATCCCAAGCATGGAGAACACTACTGTATTAGAGAAGCAGCCAAGAGTCCCTTAGTTACTCTGCAGGAGCTGCAGAGATCCACAGCTCAAGTGGTAGAATCTGTCCACAGGACAATTAGTAGTCATATACTCAACAAATCTAGCCTTGATGGAAGAGTGTCAAGAAAAAAGCCATTTCTAAAAGCAAGTCAGAAGAAGTCCGTTTGCAGTTTTCCAAAAGCCATGAAGGGGACACAGTTAGCATGTGGAAGAAGGTGCACTGGTCTGCTGAGACCAAAGCTAAATGCTAAACACAGTGTGTGGCGGAAAACTAAAACTGCACTTCACCCTGAAAACACCATCCCCACCATCATACATGGTGGAGGCAGCATCATGCTGTAGCGATGTTTTCCTTTAGCAGGGACAGGGAAGCTGATCAGAGTTCATGGAAAGATAGTTGAAGTTAAATACAGGGCAGTCCTGGAGAAAAAACAGATGCTACAAAAGATTTGAGACTGGGCCATAGGTTCGCCTTCCAGCATGACAATTACCCTAAACAAACTGCCAGAGCTACACTGTAATGGTTTAGATCAAATCATATTTATATGTGTGAATGGCCAAGTCACAATCCAGACCTAAATACGATTGTGAATCCGTGGCAAGACTTGAAAATTGCTGTTCACAAACATTCTCCATCCAATCTCTCTATCTCACTGAGCTAGAGCTAATTTGCAAAGAATAATAGTAAAACATTTCAGCCTCTAGATGTGCGAAGCTGGTAGAGACATACCCCAAAAGAGTTACAGCAGGAATTGTAGCGAAATGTGGTCCTACAAAGTATTGACTCAGGGGAGCTAAATACAAATGCACATCACAATTTTCAGATTTGTATTTTGAAAATAATTAGAAAACCAAGTATCCTTTCCCATACACTTGCTATTTTGTGCTGGTATATCATATAAAATGCAAATAAAAAACAATAAAGTTTGCAGGTGTACCGTGAAAATATGTGGAAAAGTTCACGGTGTATGAATATGATATAGGAATATTTTCTAGTTTACAATCTCATATGTTCAATGATGATCTAAAGTATATACTAATATATAATTTTAATTATTAAAGGGTGGGTAGATGATCTGCTTGTGACATACAATGGGCTAGTATAGCAAAACACAGCTGTTGAATCTGCCAGTTTGGAGGAATGCATACTACCTTAGAGGTTGGAAAAATAAAACATGATCCTTTTACTCTGATATCAGTTAATATGTGATTTTCATGCCCTAGTTGTTAGGGGTAAGGTCCATGAACTTGAGTTTAGAAATCTCACATAGCTAAAAAGATTCTTAAAATGCCTTTAGAAGATGGAATTGTTTATTTCTATCTGTACATTCTCTCAGCATGAGTTCTGATGGGGGTTATATGTAATATGGTCTGTAGGCAACTCCCAGAAGTATAACTGAAAACTACTGCAGAGCGTTTTTGTGCTCTGTCAACAATTGAAGACACTCATCTAAAAGGGATCTGTACAATGACTGGCAGGTGGGTGAATCTACTCACAGAGCAGTGCTGTAGGTCAAAAACACATCTCTTTGTTAATCCTTCACAATTTATAACTCCTATTCTAATCTACTTTAGGGGTAAGCATGTAGTGCGATGGCATTTCACATAATCCTTGCATAAAAGATCTTTTGAAAATATTGTAACTTTGTTGTGTTTTGATATACAGCTCTCTCTAAATGAAATGAATGCGAGGAGTCTAGGGAATATATCTCAAAGGACATGTCTGCTTCACAATTTATTAGAATCTGGGGTCTTATACGTTACTTACTATAAAGGACATTATATTGTGTCAAATATCTGTGAAGGCTTTGAAGGGGCTTAAAAAAACTCTTTCTTAAAGTAAAATTTCAACACATACATAATCGTGAAAAATATAAAGAGAATATGGTTAAATTAATTATTCTCAAACTAAATCTTGTCAAAAACTGTTCTTTCAAAAATATGCAACAAGTTTTATAAAAAAATTGTGTAATTTTATGTTTTTATTTGTTAATACAAACAAGAATTTCTTCATGTGCCTTTTTCTCTAGAAGAACCTTTGGCTTTTTCAGTGTTTGACATACGTGCACGTTACTTTTTTTTCATGCATGGCTCAGACACATTATATTCTATGGGTTATTCAAGTGTCTGTATTTTTGTTTGCAGACCAAAGATCAGTATAAAAAATACTAGATCATGTTTTACTTATTCATTAGACAGTACTCATCCATTCAAGTGAACAAGTGTATGCAAAAATGGACAGTGTGCAGATGGCATCTGTAGAAGGCGATAAACCATCTATAATATAACACTACAAGCGTCCCTCTGTCTGAAGCCTTTATAGACTGCAGAAGCGCAACACGCCTGTGCAGTCTGCCTCCAGGCAGAAGAACGCATGGAGCCGTTACAGGTAAGAGGAGTGTGTATGGCACCGGAGATCACCGTATGCATAGACACTGAACGCATACCGCGATCTCCGGCGCCATACTTACATACTTACCTGACCGGGAGGAGCGTTGCTGCGGCGCCTCTCTTCTCGCCGGAGACCGGGGCAGGAGTGAAGGCATCGGAATCGGCGCATGCCCATAGCGCTATCCGGCGCCATTTTACTTAAGACACATTTGCAGTGTGTCTTCAGCAAAATGGCACCGGACAGTGCGGTATGGGCATGCGTGTACTCCGGCGCTACAATCCTCCCCCGCCTCTGGCAAATCAGGACACAGCAGCCCTGGAGCACAGGGAAGAAAGGTGAGTATGAGTGTTTTTTTTTGTGTGTGTGCAGCGTGAAAGGGATGAGGGGTGCCATACATACCAGAATTGGGGGGTTAGGGGGCCACACATACCAGTATTGGGGGATGAGGGGTACCATGCATACCAGGATTGGGGGGTGAGGGGACCATGCATACCATGATTGGGGGTGAGGGGACCATGCATACAAGGATTGGGGGATGAGGGGTACCATGCATACCAGGATTGGGGGATGAAGGGTACCATGCATACCAGGATTGGGGAGTGAGGGGACCATGCATACCAGGAGTGGGGGCTGAGGGGACCATGTATACCAGGATTGGGGATGAGGGATGCCATAGATACCTGGATTGGGGGTTGAGGGGTGCCATGCATACCAGCATTGTGAATGAGGGGTGCCATGCATACCAGCATTGGACATGAGGGGTACCATGCATACCGGAATAGGGATGAGGGGTACCATGCATACTAGGATAGGAATGCGGAATACCATGCATACCAGGATTGGGGATGGGGTGCCATACATACCAGGATGAGGGGTACCATGCATACCAGAATAGGGATGAGGGGTACCATACATACCAGAATAGGGATGAGGGGTACCATGCATACCAGGATTGGGGGATAAGGGTACCATGCATACCAGAATAGGGATGAGGGGTACCATGCATACTAGGATTGGGGGGTGAGGGGACCATGCATACCAGGATTGGGGGTGAGGTGACCATACATACAAGTATTGGGGGGTGAGGGGTGCCACGCAAACCAGCATTGGGGATGAGGGGTGCCATGCATACCAGCATTGGGGATGAGGGGTACCATGCATACTAGATTAGGGATGAGGGGTACCATGCATACCAGAATAGGTATGAGGGGTACCATGCATACCAGGATAAGGGATGGGGTGCCATGCATACCAGGATAAGGGATGGGGTGCCATGCATACCAGGATAAGGGATGGGGTGCCATGCATACCAGGATAGGGATGAGGGAGCCATGCATAACAGTATGAAGGACTGGGTGCCATGTATACCAGGATTGAGGGATGAGGAGGCCATACATACCAGAATTAGGATGAGGGGTGCCATGTATACCCGGATGAGGGGTACCATACATACCAGGATAAGGGATGAGGAGTGCCATCCATGCCAGGATAGGGATGAGGAGGCCATGCATACCAGGATAGGGATGAGGATGCCATGTATACCAGGATGAGGGGTACCATGCATACCAGGATAAGGGATGAGGAGTTGCCATCCATACCAGGATAGGGATGAGGGGGCCTTGCATACCAGGATTGGGGATGAGGGAGACATGCATAACAGGATTAGGGACTGGGTGCCATGTATACCAGGATTGGGGGATGAGGCCATACATACCAGAATTAGGATGAGGGGTGCCATGTATACCAGGATGAGGGGTATCATACATACCGGAATAGGGATGCGGGGTACTATGCATACCAGGATGAGGGATGGGGTGCCATGCATACCAGGATGAGGGGTACTATACATGTCAGGGTAGGGATGTGGGGTACCATACATACCAGAATAGGGATGAGGGGTGCCATGCATACCAGGATGAGGGATGGGGTGCCATGCATACCAGGATTGGGGGATGAGGAGGCCATACATACCAGGATTGGGGGATGAGGGGTGCCATACATACCATTATTAGGATGAGGGGTGCCATGTATACCAGGATGAGGGGTACCATGCAAACCAGAATAGGGATGAGGGGTACCATGCATACCAGGATGAGGGATTGAGTACCATACATACCAGGATTGGGGGATGTGGGGTGTCATACATACCAGGAAGAGAGATGGGGTGCCATGCATACCAGGATTCTGATGAGGGACCATGCATACCAGGATAGGGATGAGCGGTACCATGCATACCAAGATGAGGGGTGGGGTGCCATGCATACCAGGATAGGGATGAGGGGTACCATCCATGCCAGGATAGGGATGTGGGGGTGCCATGCATACCAGGATAGAGATAAGGGGTACCATGCATACCAAGATAGGGATGTGGGGGTGCCATGCATACCAGGATATGGATGAGGGACCATGCATACCAGGATAGGGATGAGGGGTACCATACATACCAAGATGAGGGGTGGGGTGCCATGCATACCAGGATAGGGATGAGGGGTACCATCCATGCCAGGATAGGGATGTGGGGGTGCCATGCATAACAGGATTCCAATAAGGGGCCACGCATACCAGGATAGGGATGTGGGGGTACCATGCATACCAAGATGAGGGGTGGGGTACCATACATACCAGTATAGGGATGAGGGATGGGGTACCATGCACACCAGGATGGGGGTGAGGGGCCATGCATGCCAGGATAAGGCTGAGGTGGCCATGCATACCAGGATTGGGTTTGAGGGAGCCATGCATACCGGGATGAGGGATGAGGATCACCATGCATGCCAGGATTGGGATGAGGGCTGCCATGCAAACCAGGATTGGGGGTGAAGGGTGCCCATGCATACCACAATTGGGGGTGAGGGGTGCCATGCATACCAGGATTGGGGGTGAGCGGTGCCATGCATACAGAATTGGGGGTGAAGGGTGCCATGCATACCAGGATGGAAATGAGGGGTGCCATGCATGCCAGGATAGAGATGAAGGATGCCATGCATACCAGGATAGGTATGAGAGGTGCCATGCATACCAGGATAGGGATGAGGGGTGCCATGCATAGCAGGATAGGATGGGGGGACAGGATGGGAGCAGCACGAATACCAGGATGGGGGGCAGCACATACCAGCATGGGAGACCATATACCAATAAAAATGCTCACCACCCGGGTTCAATAGCTAGTGACGATATAACAACACATGATGCCAATGTGCGCATAGTCTTGAGCAGAATTTTCCATCTAACAGATAACGATTTCCTATTTGCAATGCAGTAGGGTTAGATCGGTTGACCCGTTTCTTGAATACCTCGGTGTAGAGACAAAATTCTTCTTTGACAGTTATTGTTTTAGTTTGTTGGTTTTCAAGATCTTCAATATGCAGTAGGATAATAGAGTAACAAGGAGACTTTGCTCTGGAACGCGCTCACAGTATGTCCACTTTTGATCCCCACTGAGTGTGTTATAAATTTTTCATATGGATAACAGCCAACTTCTCCTTCCCTATAAAACCCACCTGTTGTTTTTTTGACAGTGAGAAGCTTCCTTCCTTTGCATGATATTTTCTGGCTGAAATCCACGTATATTTTGCTCATTTGCACCTAATATATCACTGTCGTAAATATTCCTTAGATAAGGAAAATGTCAGAACCTGCATAATTTGTCCTTTAAAGATGTAATAAAAATTATATTTAGAATAATACTGTATATTCATGTAATAAGATACTTTTTTGAAAAATGTCATAAATAAGAACAGAAAGTTTAGGTATGTTTTGAAACCAAAAATAAACCTAATACTTTATTTTATTGAACCAATTATCTATTCCAAGATACGGCTAAATTTTACCAGTAACCTATAATAGTTATTTATGAGTTAGGAGTTACAATTTTACCCTTTTGCCTTTTTAGTTGGCTCAAAAAATTTTAAACTACAGATGAATAAAAAGAATCCTATCATACTTACCTATCCATATATTTTCCATTACTAGAGACATGGTACAATGAAAATCGAACTCAGTGTTATATACATTTGAGCACCTGAAATTTTGTCCTGGTATTATACCTGGTCTTTACATTAACTCTTGTGCTTTTGGTATCACAGGGTGACATGAGTCACTTTAGGTTTAATTTGTAAAGATTAGTGTTGAGCAAGCACTAAAATGCTCGGGTGCTCGAAACTCGGGCCGAGCTTGCCGTGATACTCGGGTGCTTGACCCGAGCAATGAGCCCAATGTTAGTCTATGGGAGACCCGAGCATTTTTGCGGCGGCACCACCGGCAGTCTGTAGAAAGCCTAAAAAGTGCCCAAAACGATAGTGATAGTGCTCAAAAGACATGAGGGCAGCATGGGGATCGCCCCTGGAAGCATTTCTGACCCCAGGTCACTGCTGTCAACAACGTGGTCAGAGGTATTAAGCCAATTTTATGGGCTCACAATAATACGTTCAAAAACTAAACTGAAACAGTTTTCCTGTGAAATATGTTAAGGAACTTCCTTTCCAGGGTAAAGACTTGTGTATAAGGTAAAATAAATAACCAAAAACAAAAATACTCCTCCACACCTTGGGCTATGTTCGCAAGTAGCATTTTTTATGCGTTTTTGCACTTTTGTATTGCTTTCAACCATGACAAATGCATTCACTGGGAAATGTCATTTTAACATTTTACAATTTTATCTGGCCATGTGCTGTGTGACACATGCATACAGTGCTGAAAAGACATGGGAAAAGCATGGGGAAGACACCTGGAAGCATCTCTGACACCCAGGTCACTGCCTAAAAGTGTGCCCATCAGAAGTAATCCTTGTCGCATCAGAAGATGCAGACTTGTAACTATCCCCGTGCAAGTCCTTGTCCCAGGGCAGTGTTCAATTGTACCTCCCCCATTCCTTGCAATGCAAGCGCAACTATGCAGCCTGCAACTCACCCACACCCAGGCTGCAATACCATACTGCAGGCTTACTTGCACTTGAAATTGAGCCTTTTAGTTTGGAGGAGGCCGAAGCTGGCCACTACCTCATGGCTGCTTCGGCAGCGAGGTATCCATACTCAGTCCACAGCCACCCGGCGACCGGGTGTCCACGCTTGGTCCCCAGCCTCCAGGGGGCGGCCGGGTGTCCATAAACGGTCCCCAGCCGCCCCCATTTCTCCTTGGAACATCCCCCCACACACTTTTCTTAGCCCGGCCAGCTTTAGGGCATCATTGGACGAGCCCACCAGAGAACCAGACTCCTCCGGTGGGCCCTGGCTTCTCCATCAGGGGAGTTGAGAGTGCCAAGGTGAGGAGCATGACGATGATGATAGAAGTTAGCATTTGCTTTGTTTTCTTGGAATGCAAGCGTAAGTGTGCAACCAAACACCCACCCACCCCCAGGCTGCAATACCATACTGCTAGCTTGCACTTGAAATGGGGCCTTTTAGTTTGGAGGAGGCCGAAGCTGGCCACTACCTCATGGCTGCTTCGGCAGCGAGGAATCCATACTCAGTCCCCAGCCGCCCGGCGTCCGGGTGTCCACACTCGGTCCCCAGCCGCCCAGCTTCTCCATCAGGGGAGTTGAGAGTGCCAAGATGAGGAGCATGATGATAATGATAGAAGTTAGCGTCTGTTTGTTTTCTTGGAATGCAAGCGCATGTATGTAGTAGCGGCTAGGCCTGAGGTTGTCAGCGTTTTGGCGCATATCCTACCTCCTCTGAGGATTGCTGGATGTTTTCCTGCTACTATCCCAGTTCTATGACTACCGTTAAAACAAAGCTTCAGGTGATGAATGATGGATGAGGTGGTGGCAAAGGAGAAAGAGCAGGATAAATAGGGACCATTCACATCAATATCAGGCCAGTCAGCCACACATGTCTTGTAGGATATGTTTCTGTACAAAAAGGAGCGGTTCGGCTACACAGTTAAAGGGCATGCAGTGAGTGCAATACCTACTAAAAATTTCGAGGCACTCCAATGCCCCTTGGAAGTGACATGGAGGTTGGAGGGCCTTAATTAAACCGTTTTTTCCATTTATAGCAACTGGGTCTCCTGTGCACTGTTGGCCTATGCAGTGAATGGAAGGCTTTCCAAAAATTATGAGGAACTGCAATGCCCCTTGAAACAGACGTGGATTACAGCATACTAAAAACCTTCTACCCATTATTAGGGTTTGGGTCTCTCTTAGTGTTCGCCTATGCATTGAAAAGCAAAAGCTGACTAAAATTAGGAGAAAATGCAATGCCCCTTGGAAGAGTGGTGGAGGTCGCAGTAGCTTAACAAGACGGTTTTAATGCCCCTTGGAGAAGTGGTGGAGGTCGCTGTAGCTTAACAAGACGGCTTTAATGCCCCTTGGAGAAGTGGTGGAGGTCGCAGTAGCTTAACAAGACGGTTTTAATGCCCCTTGGAAGAATGGTGGAGGTCGCAGTAGCTTAACAAGACGGTTTTAATGCCCCTTGGAAGAGCGGTGGAGGTCGCAGTAGCTTGAAAAGATGGTTTAAAAGCCCCTTGGAAGAGACGTGGAGGTCACAATGGAATAAAAAGACAATATCAATACCCCTTGAAAATGTGGTGGAGGTCGCAGTAGCTTAACAAGACGGTTTTAATGCCCCTGGGAAAAGTGGTGGAGGTCGCAGTAGCTTAACAAGACGGTTTTAATGCCCCTGGGGAGAGCCGTGGAGGTCGCAGTAGCTTAACAAGTCGGTTTTAATGCCCATTGGAAGAGTGGTGGAGGTCGCAGTAGCTTAACAAGATGGTTTTAATGCCCCTTGGAGAAGTGGTGGAGGTCACAGTAGCTTAGCAAGACGGTTTTAATGCCCTTTGGAGAAGTGGTGGAGGTCGCAGTAGCTTAACAAGATGGTTTTAATGCCCCTGGGAAAAGTGGTGGAGGTTGCAGTAGCTTAACAAAACAATTTAATGCCCCTTGGAAGAGTGGTGGAGGTCGCAGTAGCTTAACAAGACGGTTTAAACGCTGCTTGGAGTAATGGTGGACATCGCAGTAGCTTAACAAGACAGTTTTAATGCCCCTTGGAGAAGTGGTGGAGGTCGCAGTAGCTTAACAAGACGATTTTAATGCCCCTTGGAAGAATGGTGGAGGTCGCAGTAGCTTAACAAGACGGTTTTAATGCCCCTTGGAAGAGCGGTGGAGGTCACAGTAGCTTAAAAAGATGGTTTAAATGCCCCTTTGAAGAGACGTGGAGGTCACAATGGAATAAAAAGACAATATCAATACACCTTGAAAATGTTGTGGAGGTCGCAGTAGCTTAACAAGACGGTTTTAATGCCCCTGGGAAAAGTGGTGGAGGTCGCAGTAGCTTAACAAGACGGTTTTAATGCCCCTTGGGAGAGCGGTGCAGGTCGCAGTAGCTTAACAAGTTGGTTTTAATGCCCCTTGGAAGAGTGGTGGAGGTCGCAGTAGCTTAACAAGATGGTTTTAATGCCCCTTGGAGAAGTGGTGGAGGTCGCAGTAGCTTAACAAGATGGTTTTAATGCCCTTTGGAGAAGTGGTGGAGGTCGCAGTAGCTTAACAAGATGGTTTTAATGCCCCTGGGAAAAGTGGTGGAGGTTGCAGTAGCTTAACAAAACGGTTTTAATGCCCATTGGAAAAGTGGTGGAGGTCGCAGTAGCTTAACAAGACTGTTTTAACGCCCCTTGTAGTAATGGTGGACATCACAGTAGCTTAACAAGATGGTTTTAATGCCCCTTGGAGAAGTGGTGGAGGTCGCAGTAGCTTAACAAGACGGTTTTAATGCCCCTTGGAAGAGTGGTGGAGGTCACAGTAGCTTAACAAGACGGTTTTAATGCCCCTTAGAAGAGTGGTGGAGGTCGCAGTAGCTTAACAAGACGGTTTTAACGCCCCTTGCAGTAATGGTGGACATCGCAGTAGCTTAACAAGACGGTTTTAATGCCCCTTGGAGAAGTGGTGGAGGTTGCAGTAGCTTAACAAGACTGTTTTAATGCCCCTTGGAAGAGTGGTGGAGGTCACAGTAGCTTAACAAGACGGTTTTAATGCTCCTTAGAAGAATGGTGGAGGTCACAGTAGCTTAACAAGACAGTTTTAATGCCCCTTGGAAGAGCCATGCAGTACAGCATCTTTAAAAACATCATTCCCATTATTGTGGAGTGGGTCTCCCATAGTCTTTTCCTATGCCTTCCAAGCAAAAGCTGCCAAAAATTAGGAGGGAGGAACTTACAACGCTGGCAACATGGTCCAAGGTCACCCTGGTGGTATAGTGGTGGTGGAGGCTAAGGATAAAGAGAAGATCAAAATACAGCCGAAATGAGGAAGCATATACCCATGTGTGGGTGTGAAGCGGCGCATGTGAATACACCTCCCAAAATAACACAGTGGATTTGACTTTATGTTACTCTGCTGTCATTTGGTGGTGATGAGATTTCTGGCCCAATCCAGCCCTTGTTCATTTTGATAAGGGTCAGCTTGTCAGCATTGTCAGTTGACAGGCGAGTGCGCTTATCAGTTATAATTCCCCCAGCGGCACTAAAAACACACTCCGATAACACGCTAGCAGCAGGGCAGGCCAGGACCTCCAAGGCGTACAGAGCGAGTTCATTCCAAGTGTCCAGCTTGGATACCCAATAATTAAAAGGCACAGAGGAATCACGGAGGATGCTGGTACAGTCGGCAAGGTACTCCCTCATCATCTTTTGAAACTTTCCACTCCTTGTGAGAGTACCCCGCGCCTCAGGGCCTGTAAGCTGGGCGGGTCTCAAGAAACTGTCCCAGAATGTTGACAGTGTTTCCCTGCCTCTGCTGGATTGGAGTTGCGTCTCTCTCGCCTGTACGCCTTGGTTTGTCAACGAACTGTGACCTCTGCCGCTAGCGTGTTCAGATGGGAATTTTTTTAACAGTTCTGCAGCAAGGTCCTTCTGGTACTGACCCATTTTTGTAGACCTCTCCACCTCAGGAATAAGAGAGTGAAAGTTCTCCTTGTAGCAGGGGTCTAAAAGTGTCACCAACCAGTAATGACAGTCATCAAATATTTTTACAACACGAGGGTCACGGTTAAGGCAGCGCAACATAAAGTTAGCCATGCGTGCCAGACTGGTAACGGGCAAGCCTTCCGTGTCCTCACCAAGATGACGACTGACCATGGTCTCCTCCTCCTTCCCCCTGTCCTCAGGCCACCCACGCTGAACCGACGGTATGAGAGTTGTACAGGTACTACCGTCTACAGCGCATGATACCAGCTCCTGTTCTTCCCCCTCCTCCTCCTCTCCCTCATTGTCCCTCAATGCATGTTGGGATGAGATGAGGCTGGGCTGTGTGTAATCGACCGCTACGGCTTCTTGATCCATCTCATCATACTCTGGCTGCAATGCCTCCTCTTTAATTCTCTGCAGAGAACGTTGCAAGAGACAGACAAGTGGGATGCTGACGCTAATGATGGCATCATCGCCACTCACCATCTTGGTGGACTCCTCAAAGTTTGTCAGGATGGTACATATGTCAGACATCCAGGTCCACTCCTGAGGTCTTATGTGTGGAGTCAGAAATGAATATCAATGGCCTTGTTGCAGCTGGTACTCCACAACTGCTCTCTTCTGCTCACAAATCCTTTGCAACATGTGGAGGGTAGAGTACCAACATGTGGGGACATCACACACCAGTCGGTGTGCCGGAAGCTGCAAACGCTGCTGCAACACAGCAAGGGCGGCGGAAGCTGTAGCCGACTTGCGAAAATGAGCTGACAGGCGGCGTACTTTGACGAGCAGATCTGGCAGCTCGGGGTACGATTTAAGAAACCACTGAACCACGAGGTTAAGCACTTGAGCCAGACATGGTACGTGTGTGATCTCGCCTCAGAGCCGCCACCAGGTTATGGCCATTGTCACACACAACCATGCCTGGATGTAGGTTCAGCGATCTCAGCCACAGATATGCCTGCTCTTTCACAGCTGTCCACAACTCACAAGCAGTGTGAGGTTTATCACCTAAGCTTATGAGTTTCAGCACAGCCTGTTGCCGCTCGGCTGAGGCAGTACTGCAGTGCTTCCAGCTTGTAACTGATGTGGTGATATCTGAGATGGAGGCTGAACATGAGGAGGAGGAGGATGAGGTGCAGGAGCTGTACACTGTGGGGGCAACTCTGACTGACATAGAGCCCGCAATCCTCGGTGTGGGGAGGATGTGTTCCGTCCCAAGGTCCGACTGGGTCCCAGCTTCCACTATGTTTACCCAGTGTGCCGTCAGGGAGATGTACAGTCCCTGGCCAAAAGCACTTGTCCACGTGTCCGTTATCAGGTGGACTCTCCCAGTAACTGCGTTCTTGAGGGCACGGCCTTTTGGAACACATGCTTGTGTAGTGCGGGGATGGCACACCGGGCAAAATACTGTCGGCTGGGGACTGAGTACCAGGGATGGCCACCGCCTTAAGGTTGCGGAAGGATTCCGTCTCCACCAGCCTAAAAGGCAGCATTTCCAACGCAAGCAGTCGTGAAATGTGCAAATTTAGGACTGTGGCCTGTGAGGCGTTGGCTGTGAATTTGCGCTTTCGTTCAAAGCTCTGGGATAGGGACAATTGAACGCTGCGGTGGGACGTAGACGTGGACGTTGATGCTGTTTCTTGAGAAACTGCCATAACAAGTGAAGACTGAGAGGAGGGGGCATCTTTGCATGCAGTATGGACAGGGGATTGCCTTGCACGCACAACAGGGGGTTCTATTACATGCACAACAGCGGAAGAAGCAGTGGTGACACCTGCTGACACTGGTCGTGGACCATGGGGTTCGCCCCACAAAGTTGGGTGCTTTGCTGCCATGTGCCTGATCATGCTGGTGGTTGTCAGGCTGGTAGTTTTGTCACCCCTGCTGAAGCTGTCATGGCAGGTGGTACAAATGGCCTTTCTGGGGTTACCAGCAGAGTCTTTAAAAAAATTGCAGACTCTGGAAGACCTTCCGGTTGTACTGGCAATGTCCCTCATGTTGGTGTTACGGGGAACTGTTGCCCGCCTTCTGTGTGCGGCCACCACAGTGCTTCTTCCTGCCTGTTGGGGTACTCTGCCTCCCTCCCCCTGTGTGCTGCTGGCCTCGCTCTGCGTGTCCTCCTGCCACGTTGGGTCAGTTACTAGATCATCCACCACCTCCTCCTCTTCCACTTGCGCACCACGATCCTCCTCCTCACTTCGTCGCAATTGTGTCTCGTCATCGTCTACCTCTTGTGACAAATTGCCAGCGTCGACTTCCTCTGGCCGTGGCTGTTCAAATATTTGGGCATCACTACATGGGATCTCCTCTTTCACAACTTCAAGCGGCGCAGGCGAGGGGCACAAATCTGGAAATGGACCAGTGAACAGCTCTCCAGAGTGTCCAAGTGTGGGATCATTTGCTGTCTGACGACACTCGGCATGGTGGGAGGAAGGAGCATCATGGTGAGGAGGAGTATGCGGTCAAGACTCACGGCTATTAAAACTTGACTGTGTGGAAGACAGACCGGAGGTGGTGGTGCCCAGGTAACTGGAAGTATTATCTGCTATCCAATTAATAACCTGTTCACACTGATCAGTTCGCATTACTGGTGTTGTAGTGTGGTTCCCTAGTAATTCAGTCAAGAAGTGGGAGCGAGAAGATGTGGCTGTTGGTTTTAGCACATTTTCACCTTGGCCACGGCCCCGTCCTCTACACGCACCATAACCAGAACTAGAGATGAGCGTTGTTCTACTCGAACTGTTCGCCAATCTCAAATTCGAGCTGTTTTGGGCGGTGTTCGAGCCGTTCGGCGAACACAAACAATTTGAGAAAAATTCGGCTGTTCGAGGTTATGTTCGATAACTGTTCGTGCACCAAAATCATAACTGGATTTTTTCTCAGTAATGATGAAAATTAATGTTAATACGCAGTTTGAGTGTACAGCGGGGTGGGGGGAGGGGCAGGGGATGGATCTCTGCAGGAACAATGAAGATCTCCATTTTTTTTTCTCTTTCCCGCTTTTGCAGTGGGGAGGTGCAATCTGTCAGCCTATCAGCAGCGCACACACGGAGCGAAGTGCTTTTTTTCACACAAGCAAGGGCATGTGTCATTGGCAGTGTATGTCACATGTCCTTGCCCTATAAGACCAAGCCATTTTCCCTGTCGCCACCATTTTCTCACTGCTGCAGCTGCGTGTTAGACGGCACCGCTGTTGCTGTGTGCGCTATACCTTGTTAATTTCAAGCCAATTTTCGCACAAATATACAGATAGCTTGGGAGTAGGGAATAGTTGTGATTGCAGTCCTTTTAAGGACTAGGTTACAGCATTTCCTACGACTTTTATCAGGGAGGCCTGTGCTCTTAAATAGATAGGTTGTGGGAGTAAAGACTAATTGTAATTGGAGTCCTTTTCAGGACTAGGTTACATGAGTTCCTATCAGTTTTTGCCAGGCAGGTCTGTGCCAGTGCTGTGCAAGTTTTTTTCACAGCATTTGGCTAATCCTTTTTGGCCTATTGCAGAGTGTGTTAGTCAGTGGAGTAGCCTATCTGTGTTGCAAGATATAACACCTGTGTATAGAATACCAATTTTTTTACTGCACCTAGTGAAGTAAAATCTTTTGGGCATAGCATCATTCTATTAGTCCATCTATACTGACCTCCATCAGGTTGCAAACTGAATATAATTTTTTTCTGCATCTAGCTCTGAAAAAATATTTGGGCTTCTAGCAGTGTGTGGGACTTGGTCTATTAGTCCATCTATACTGACCTCCATCAGGTTGCAAATTAAAAATAATTTTTTTCTTCATTTAGCTCTGAAAAAATATTTGGGCTTCTAGCAGTGTGTGGGACTTGTTCTATTAGTCCTTCTATACTGACCTCCAGCAGGTTGCAAATTGAATATAATTTTTTTCTGCATCTAGCTCTGAAAAAATAGTTGGGCTTCTAGCGGTGTGTGGGACTTGGTCTATTAGTCCATCTATACTGACCTCCATCAGGTTGCAAATTAAAAATATTTTTTTTCTGCATCTAGCTCTGAAAAAATATTTGGGCTTCTAGCAGTGTGTGGGACTTGGTCTATTAGTCCATCTATACTGACCTCCATCAGGTTGCAAATTAAAAATAATTTTTTTCTGCATCTAGCTCTGAAAAAATATTTGGGCTTCTAGCAGTGTGTGGGACTTGGTCTATTAGTCCATCTATACTGACCTCCATCAGGTTGCAAATTAAAAATAATTTTTTTCTGCATCTAGCTCTGAAAAAATATTTGGGCTTCTAGCAGTGTGTGGGACTTGGTCTATTAGTCCATCTATACTGACCTCCATCAGGTTGCAAATTAAAAATAATTTTTTTCTTCATTTAGCTCTGAAAAAATATTTGGGCTTCTAGCAGTGTGTGGGACTTGTTCTATTAGTCCTTCTATACTGACCTCCAGCAGGTTGCAAATTGAATATAATTTTTTTCTGCATCTAGCTCTGAAAAAATAGTTGGGCTTCTAGCGGTGTGTGGGACTTGGTCTATTAGTCCATCTATACTGACCTCCATCAGGTTGCAAATTAAAAATAATTTTTTTCTGCATCTAGCTCTGAAAAAATATTTGGGCTTCTAGCAGTGTGTGGGACTTGGTCTATTAGTCCATCTATACTGACCTCCATCAGGTTGCAAATTAAAAATAATTTTTTTCTGCATCTAGCTCTGAAAAAATATTTGGGCTTCTAGCGGTGTGTGGGACTTGGTCTATTAGTCCATCTATACTGACCTCCATCAGGTTGCAAATTAAAAATAATTTTTTTCTGCATCTAGCTCTGAAAAAATATTTGGGCTTCTAGCAGTGTGTGGGACTTGGTCTATTAGTCCATCTATACTGACCTCCATCAGGTTGCAAACTAAAAATAATTTTTTTCTTCATTTAGCTCTGAAAAAATATTTGGGCTTCTAGCAGTGTGTGGGACTTGTTCTATTAGTCCTTCTATACTGACCTCCAGCAGGTTGCAAATTGAATATAATTTTTTTCTGCATCTAGCTCTGAAAAAATAGTTGGGCTTCTAGCGGTGTGTGGGACTTGGTCTATTAGTCCATCTATACTGACCTCCATCAGGTTGCAAATTAAAAATAATTTTTTTCTGCATCTAGCTCTGAAAAAATATTTGGGCTTCTAGCAGTGTGTGGGACTTGGTCTATTAGTCCATCTATACTGACCTCCATCAGGTTGCAAATTAAAAATAATTTTTTTCTGCATCTAGCTCTGAAAAAATATTTGGGCTTCTAGCGGTGTGTGGGACTTGGTCTATTAGTCCATCTATACTGACCTCCATCAGGTTGCAAATTAAAAATAATTTTTTTCTGCATCTAGCTCTGAAAAAATATTTGGGCTTCTAGCAGTGTGTGGGACTTGGTCTATTAGTCCATCTATACTGACCTCCATCAGGTTGCAAACTAAAAATAATTTTTTTCTTCATTTAGCTCTGAAAAAATATTTGGGCTTCTAGCAGTGTGTGGGACTTGTTCTATTAGTCCTTCTATACTGACCTCCAGCAGGTTGCAAATTGAATATAATTTTTTTCTGCATCTAGCTCTGAAAAAATAGTTGGGCTTCTAGCGGTGTGTGGGACTTGGTCTATTAGTCCATCTATACTGACCTCCATCAGGTTGCAAATTAAAAATAATTTTTTTCTGCATCTAGCTCTGAAAAAATATTTGGGCTTCTAGCAGTGTGTGGGACTTGGTCTATTAGTCCATCTATACTGACCTCCATCAGGTTGCAAATTAAAAATAATTTTTATCTGCATCTACAGTACCTCTGAAAAAATATTTGGGCTTCTAGCTGTGTGTGGGACTATTTGTATTAGTCCATCTATACTGACCTCCATCAGGTTGCAAACTGAATATATTTTTTTCTGCATCTACCTCTGAAAAAATATTTGGCCTTCTAGTAGTGTGTCGGACTTTCTCTATTAGTCCATCTATACTGACCTCCATCAGGTTGCAAATTAAAACTAATTTTTATCTGCATCTACAGTACCTCTGAAAAAATATTTGGGCTTCTAGCTGTGTGTGGGACTATTTGTATTAGTCCATCTATACTGACCTCCATCAGGTTGCAAATTCAAAATAATTTTTTTCTGCATCTAACCCAGCCAATAGTTTTGGCCTAATACCACAGTTTGGCCACTCAGCTCTGCTCGGTTACCATCCATTGTTTTTTTGTGCAAACAACTCCAGAGTTGTGAATTAGTTAACCACCAAAATGAGTGGAAAAAGGCCTGCTGCTGGTGGAAAGGGGAATAGGCGTGTTGGGAAGGGGAAAAAAGGTTGTGTCCGTGGGGTAGGTGTTAAAGCAACAGTAACATCTGCAGAAGAAAGACCATCTTCCAGCCAAACTAAAATGTCTACTTCTTTTAGCGGACAATGTGATAAGATCCCTTTCTTACGGCCACGCCAATCGCTACAAATTCCAGATGAGGCACAAAAACAGCAGGTGCTTCAATGGATATCAAGTGCTCCTTTAAGTGGGCTCTCCTCCACATCAACTTCAACATCACAAATACTCCAGTCCTCAAAGGTGTCACCCAAATCGCACTTGCTTCCTCACAGCTCCCAAATCTCCAGCTGCCCGTCTGAGTATGAGGTAGAACAGATGGTTGAGTCTGCAGAGCTGTTTACTCATACTATAGCCTGGGAATCAGAGGTCGACTCCAGCGCTTCTGTGAATCCAGACGAGGAAATGATCTGCACTGATGCCCAGAATCTTTATGAGTCGGATCCAGGACCAGACGCAGAAGGTTCTGACCATAATGTAGACCCTCATTCCCAAACTGTAACTCCTGTTGGTGGAGACAATGAGGAAGACGATGATAAGACTCAAATACCTGATTGGAGCGACAACTTTAGTTTTTTGTCAGGGCAGGAACAGGTTGGCTCTGAGGACGACGGGTGTGATAACGCACAGGGTGATGATGATGAGGTCGGAGATCCCACTTACTGTCAACCCACAGTCAGCCAAGAGATGAGGTCAGCAGAGGAGGTGGAGGAAGATGCTAGTGACGACGAGGTCAGGTTGCGCCTTCCTGGACAGAGACGTAGTACTGGAAGCACGTCAACAACTGCATCCTCAAACACAACTCTGCCTCTCACCACAAGTCGTGGTGGCTCTTCAGGTCGCATGGGTGCTAAGCCTTGCATAGCCTGGGCATTTTTTCAGATCGATAAAGATGACCCAACTCGTGTTATCTGTAACATTTGTCAGCAAAAGCTAAGTAGAGGCCAAAAAATACATAGTTTGAGTACTTCATGCATGAACCGGCACATGGACATGAAGCATAAGTTGCAGTGGGAAGCTCAGTGTGCTACAATGCGGCCTAGCCGGCCGGGCCAATCACCGTCTGCCATATCTTGTGCATCCGCGGCCTCTTCATCCTCTGTGACTGGGGGAACAGCAGTCACACCTGTTTTGGGGCGCAGACCTGCCACCTCTTTACCCGCAACAGCCAGCGTGATTGGCAGGTCATCATTTTCTTTGGAGGTGTTAACACCAGCTGGTGTTGAGCGCTGTCCGACATCGATAGCACCACCTTTGGATCAAGGCAACCTAACATGTCCGCCTGCATCTTCCTCACAGACCGGCAGTTTGCCGGGGACACCCTTATCAACCCCGTCTAAGCACAATAGCCAGCCCTCGGTCCCTCAGATGTGGACAAGTAAAAGACCATTTCCTCCTAGCCATGAGAAAGCTAAGAGGTTGAATTTCACCATCTGCAAGCTCTTGGCTACAGAAATGCTGCCTTTCCGCCTGGTGGACACAGAGGATTTTCGAGACCTTATGTCCGTCGCAGTGCCCCAGTACCAGATGCCCAGTCGGCACTACTTCTCAAAGAAAGGTGTGCCTGCGCTCCACCAGCATGTCACACACAACATCACCGCTTCTTTGAGAAACTCTGTGTGTGACAGGGTGCATTTCACCACAGACACTTGGACGAGTAGGCATGGACAGGGGCGTTACATGTCGCTGACTGGGCACTGGGTAACTATGGTGACAGCAGGACAAGGGGCTGCTGTCCAAGTCTTGCCATCCCCACGAGTTGTGCGTCAATCCTCTTTATGTCAAAGTTCCTCCACTGCTTCTGCCTCCTCAACCTCCTCTCGGTCTTCCACCTGCACCCAAAGCCTGTCTGGTCATGCCACAAGCTTTCTAACTGCGCAGAAGGGATCCTGCACACCTCCTTACTATGCTGGCAGTAGGGCTCAACGTCATCAGGCGGTTTTTACATTGAAATGTCTGGGAAATGTGAGTCACACAGCTGAGGAGTTGTGGTCAGCTCTGGAGAACCAATTTCATGAATGGTTGTCTCCACTGGACCTGAAACCAGGGAAGGCCGTGTGCGACAATGCTGCAAACCTGGGTGCGGCCCTTCGCCGGGGCAATGTCACACACGTGCCTTGTATGGCTCACGTGTTGAACCTGGTTGTCCAGCAATTTTTAGCCCACTATCCCAGACTAGATGGCCTTCTGCAGAGGGCACGGTCGCTGTGTGCTCACTTCCGCCGTTCGCATCCCGCAGCTCAGCGACTTACATCTCTACAGAAGTCGTTGGGCCTGCCACTTCACCGGCTAAAATGCGATGTGCCTACCCGGTGGAATTCAACTCTGCACATGTTGCAGCGACTGTGGCAGCACCGACAAGCCCTGGTGCAATACGTTCTGACGTATAGCCTGGGCCAACGAGATTCAGAGGTGGGGCAAATCACGCTGGAGGAGTGGTCTCAGATCAGGGACCTATGCACCCTTCTGCACAGTTTTGAAATGGCGACGAAGATGTTTAGTGCTGACGATGCCATTATCAGCATGACTATTCCGGTGATTTACATGCTGGAGCACATGTTAAACAGAATTCGGAGTCAGGTGGTGGCACAAGAGGAGGTGGAGGAAGTAGAGGAGGAGGAGTTGTATGCGGAAGGGCTAACATCTGCAAGGTCCAGACGGTCGGCAGCACCAAGGCGGCAGGCATGTGAGGGTGGGGGAGATGGTTTTACCAGATCGCATGGTAGCAGCCAAACTAGTGAGGAAGGTGCAGGAGCCCAGGAAGAAGTGGAGGACGAACTGATGGAAGACTCATCAGATGAGGGAGACCTTGATCACATTTCTGTTGTGCGAGGTTGGGGGGAGAGGACAGAGGAAGGAAGCATGATTGTTACCTCGCCACCAACACAACAGGGACTTGGTGCTCCTGGATGCGCAACACACATGAGTGCCTTCTTGCTGCACTACCTGCAACATGACCCTCGAATTGTGAGAATTAGAAATAATCCTGACTACTGGGTTGCCACACTGTTAGATCCCCGGTACAAAAGTAAATTTGCAGAAATTATTCCTGCCATAGAAAGGGATGCACGCATGCAGGAGTATCAGCAGAGACTGTTGCAGAATCTTACATGTGCTTTTCCACAAAATACCAGTGGTGCACGTAGTGAATCTCACAGTTCCAACTTGCCAACCGTGGGACCGTCAAGTGTTCAGCACTCAAACCGTAACAGAACCACAGTATCTGCTGGTAACATCAATTTTGCGGAATCATTTCACCACTTTTTTAGCCCATCCTTTGCAAGGCCACAGGAGACAAGAAGTCTGACACATAGTCAACGCCTAGAGACGATGGTACAGGAGTATCTCCAAGTAAACATTGAAGCCACGACTGTGTCACTGGACCCTTGCTCTTTTTGGGCTTCCAATCTGGATAAATGGCCGGAGCTAGCCACTTACGCCTTGGAGATCTTGTCATGCCCCGCAGCCAGCGTTCTGTCTGAACGTGTGTTCAGCGCTGCTGGTGGTGTGCTGACAGATAAGCGCACGCGGCTCTCCACTGATAATGTAGACAGACTCACGTTCATAAAGATGAACAAATCATGGATCCGAAACGACTTTTCTACCCCTGTGTCATCCTGGGGAGAGTAAAAGCTTTATGATTGGTTAAAATCACCCTACCAACCGTTTTAAGCTTTCAAATTACTAATCATGTTTATCTGTATCTTGACTGGAAAATAATTTGGGCTTTGTAGCAGTGTGCAGCACTGATCCTATTAGGCCATCTATACTAAAGCTTCACCAGATTTAAAATTAAAAATAATTTTTAGCTGCATCTAGCCCGGAAAATAATTTGGGGGCTCCGAGATGCGCAAGGCACATAAGTGCCTTCTTGCTGCACTACCTGCAGCATGACCCTCATATTGTCAGAATTCGAAGTAATCATGACTACTGGGTTGCCACACTCTTAGATCCCCCAAACTTTTCGATCAACCTTTTCATTTTAATAAAGACCAAAAAAATGGTCATTTTTGAAATTATAAGCATTAGCAGGTTGTTAGAAACTGAAATCAAACAGTTTTCAACTCAAAACTTTATTCTAGGTGATGTTACATTTTCACATAGGACCCCTTGTTCGAAAGGAGCTTCTGAACTCTCTCGTCCATTGAATTTGTCAGGTTTTGGATGGTTTCTGCTTCAATTGTTTTGCATGAGGACAGAATACCCTCCCAGAGCTGTTGCTTAGATGTGAACTGCCTCCCGCCATCATAGACACTCCTTTTAATGATGCTCCAAAGGTTCTGAATGGGGTAGAGGTCAGGGGAGCATGGGGGTCACACCATAAGTTTGTCCCCTTTTATGCCCATATCAGCCAGAGATGCAGATGTTTTATGTGCAGCATGAGATGGTGCATTATCATGCAGAAAAATGATCTTGCTGTGAAATACACGGTTCTTCTTCTTGAACCATGGCAGGAAGTGCTGTTTGAGAAAATCCACATACATTATGGAGTTCATCTTTAGCGCCTTCAGGGATCCTAAAGGGGCCGACAATCTCTCTCCCCATGATTCCAGCCCAAAACATTACTCCACCTCCTCCTTGTTGGCGCTGTAGCCGTGTTTGCGTGGGGTGTCCATCAACCAGCCATCCTCCACTCCATCCATCTGGACCATCGAGCGCTGCATGGCACTCATCCGTGAACAAAACAGTTTTGAAATCAGTCTTCATGTAATGTTTGGCCCACTGGAGCCGTTTCTGCTTGTGTGAAGTGGATAGAGGAGGTCGACAGGATGGCGCATGCACAGCTGCAAACCTCTGAAGGACCCTGCATCTTGTTGTTCGGGGGACGTTGGAGGCACAAGCAGCTTCAAAAACTTGTCTGCTGCTATGACAAGGCTTTTTTGCCGCTGCTCTTTCAACCTGACATAATTGCCTGTAGGAAAGAGTCCTCAATTTGCCCTTATCAGCACGCACACGTGTGTACTGTGAATCAGCTACATACTTCTTGATTGCCAAGACACTTCATCCTGATCATCGCACAATGTTGATTGTAGTCATGCCTTGACCTAAACACTCCACAATTTGTTGCTTCTCAGCAGCCGACACATCCTTTTTCTTTCCCATTTTGGCAGAAAATGTAGGCTGCTTAATAATGTGAGAGAGACTTCTTAAGTAGTCTTGCCTTTCATTGGACACACCTGCCAAACTAATTAGCACAGGTGTCTGCAATTGCTTACAGTGATATAAAGAGCCCTGACACACATCACCATCAATGAGTTTAACTGACAAACAAACAAATTCTTCCCTTATCACTCCTAAACACTTTTTGTATAATAATTTGGAACGCAGTGTACATGTGCTTTTCCACAAAACACCAGTGGTTCACGTAGTGAATCTTACAGTTCTAACTTGCCAACCGTGGTCTGTATGGAGTTGTTCAATAAAGGGCCCAAAATTAAGATAACATAGATGGGAGAGGTCTCTATGAATAGAAATTCCTAAGTATTTGATACCCTGTGAGGGCCAGGCAAAGGGAAAGTTGGACTGGATGGAATCCTATATGGATTTGGGGAGGGAGACATCGAGGGCCTCAGACTTCGCTGCATTGATTTTAAAATTTTACCATGTAACAAAGTGATCTATTTCAGCCATAACAGCATGGATGGATATATGTGATTGAGTGATATATACTAGGACATCATCAGCAAATAGAGAGCACTTGTACTCGGTGCCTCCCACCTCAATCCACCTAATATTGGGGTTATGGCGAATTGATGAGAGCAGGTGCTCCGTCACTAGGATGTATAAGAGAGGGGACAGAGGACATCACTGCCTTGTCCCATTGGTGATTGTGAAAGGTGATGAAAATGTTCTGACGCACCCCCTGGGCCTTGGGACACCCGGAGCCGGACCCTTTTTGGTGGATGCTGGTGGTTGTAGTCTTCATGGCGGCGACCCGGTTCCGTGGCTCAGGGCGGTCAAACCAGTGGCGGAACTATTTATGTGGTTTTCATGTTTAAATGTCCGACTATGCCACCCGTGGATTGCGGTCAGAGTGAACCGCCGCTACAGGGCAGACCACTGAGGCTGGTGTTGTGGGTGCAGCAGAGCGTAGCATAACTCCCCACGGGAGGAGTATAGCCTCAGGGCAGTGTATGCGGAGGATGGGGGTGATGGTGCAGGGCAGCAGCAGTAACGACACGGAGTCAGTGATGCAGTTCAGGGCCTTTACTCACAGTTCTTATTATCCAGACCATGTCTGCAGGTAACGGCTGCCCACGTCGTACTGTGCTCACCATTTGAGGGGCTCAGACAACTCCCAGATAACTTTGGAGCACTTCACAGGACCCCCTTTGTGTGTCCTTTGTCTGGCCTTTCTTACCAACACTTCTGTCCGGCTGCCTCGGGCCTCCTCTTGGTAAACTTGGCGCCAGTTTCCCTGACCCTATGTGGTACCTTCCTAGCGGGTGTAGCGAGGGGCTGCGCCACATAAAATGTCAGAACCTCCGGTTTCTAGCTGAGGGTCGTTTCCTGCCTCCACTAGTTCAGAGACCGGTCTCCCCCTTTGGCCTGACCCCTCCACGCAGGTGGATTCGGGCGTGCGGTGGCGACTCGCCCGTCCGCACCCCTGGGATCCCTTCATTCCTCGTTCCTGGAGCCTTCTCCGCTCCTCTTCCTTCCTTCTCCCTCTTCCAGGCCTGGGCCTCTGTTACTAGGCCCGCCTCCGGAGCAGAGCTCATGCAGAGCCCCTGCTCCCTGCCACTTCTGCTCAGACTTCTCTGCACTGAACTAAGATGGTGCCCACCTTTTATACTCCCTTCTCAATGCACCCAGGAACTGCTTCCTCCCTGCTCCTGCACTACAGGGTTCCCCTTCCTCAGTGTTCCCTCCCCCCACTCCAGCCAGGGACAGGGACTGTCGTGCCCATCTCAGGGGCATATTGGTCGCCCTGCCCCACGGCAATGTGGTGTAATGCATGCAGGTGTCGGGTCCTGATCCACACTCCATCCTTACCTGAGAGTGAGATATCACACCTCTGGGTGAGGTGCAATACGTCTGTAGCAACCGAGCCCTCAGGGTGCTACAGTTCCATTTATCTTCAGCCTAGGTGACGTATTGCGATACAGGGCCGTGATTTTGGCTATAAAAGGGTCCCCTAGACCCCTACCCCAAGCTTTTTAAGAGAATCATATATGGCGTGCCAGGAGACTCTATGGAATGCTTTCTCAGCATCCAACAAGAGTATCTAATTACAAATTTTTAACTGCATCTAGCCCAGGAAATACTTTGTGCCTAGTAGCAGTGTCTGCTAGTGAGCGGATTATCCCGGCTGTTAAGCAAGCTGCACCACCTGTAGTTTAGACACTTAATTTTTTCAAAGGAAATGCTTCGGGACCATGGGATACTTAGTGAAGAGCATCAGGAGGCACCCCAAGGCATAGGGGCTGGGACTGGCAGTAGGATGCCTTGCGGTGGACAGCCGAGCTCGATCCTTATAAAAGCTTTTTAACTGCAGCAGCTTTAGTGGACGCTACTGGAGCTGGAATTACCGCGGCTGCTGGCATGAGACTTGCCCTCCAATAGATCCTTGTAAATGGATTTAAAGTGTATTCATTCAAATTAGAGAGACAATTTAAATTAAAAAGCTTAGAGCTGCCTCCACCACAGGGGGGCTCGCTCGACCCACCAGCGGACAGGCACCAGTATTGGGAGAGGGGGGCTGGCCGTCAGGGTTCACCGCGGCTCTGGCACAAACCCGGCGACACGGAGGTGGCACGGGCAGGAGCGGACTGGCCGTGTCGGCTTCTCACTTTTTGGATTTTAGAAGGGCATGACATGCCTATATCTGTGTCTCCCCCTCCTTTTACTCCTCCACCTCTTTTATTTTCGCATGACTATATGTACTTGTCACTTTTCCATGTGTTAGTTATGTCTTCTGAGCAGTTTGTCAGCTTTTGGACACCTTTGAAGGTGTTTTCTATGTGTTTCTATGTGTTTTTGTTTGCCTGCCATTGGTTTTAACGGTGTTCGAAGGTGTTCGACGAACAGTTCGACGAACAGTTCGGCGAACACACGGGTGTTCGACGAACCGAACCGAACTCGAACACTACGGGGGTGGCTCAACACTAACCAGAACTTCCAGTTCCACGTTCCTTGCCACGCACCCTGCTCATTGTAAATTAAGTAAAATAGCTTACACTCGCACTATCAATGGAAAAAGGGTAATAAAAAGGAGATTATAACTGTGGAAGAGGAAAACCACAGTTCTATTTCTCTGGCTTACACCATTATCTTTTAAAGAGATATATTTGTGACTGAACAAACAGGGAGACACTATTTTTTTTTTTTTTTTTTATGTAAAACAGGCCAAAAGCTGGATAATACAGAGATTTGAACCGTGGAACTGTAAAACCACAGTTTGAATTTACTGGCGTATATCAGATTTTTTTTAATAGATATATTTGGGGCTGAACAGTCAGCGACACACTCAAAAAGGATTTTTTATGTAAAAAAGGCCCAAAAGTGGATAATACAGAGATTTGAACCGTGGAACTGCAAAACCACAGTTATATTTTTCTGGCCTACACCAGAATCTTTCAAACAGATATATTTGTGTCAGAACAATCAGAGAGACACTATTACTGTTTTTCTTTACGAAAAAAATACCAACTGCTGGATAATACAGAGATTTGAACCGTGGAACCACAAAACCACAGTTATATTTTTCTGGCCAAAACCAGACTCTTTTAAATAGATATATTGGTGTCTGACCAGTCAGGGAGACACTACTACTGTTTTTTTACGGCAAAAAATGCCAAAAACAGGATAATACAGAGATTTGACCCGTGGATCTGCAAAACCACAGTTATATTTTTCTGGCCTACACCAGAATCTTTGAAACAGATATATTTGTGTAGGAACAATCAGGGAGACACTATTACTGTTTTTCTTTACGGAAAAAATACCAAAAGCTGTTTAATACAGAGATTTGAACCGTGGAACTGCAAGACCACAGTTATATTTTTCTGGCCTGCACCAGAATCTTTCAAACAGATATATTTGTGTCTGAACAATCAAGGAGACACCATTACTCTTTTCCTTTTTAAGGGAAAAATGCCAAAAGCTGGATAACACAGACATTTGACCCGTGGAACTGCAAAACCACAGTAATATTTTTCTGGCCTACTCCAGAATCTTTCAAACAGATATATTTGTGTCTGAACAACCAGGGAGACACTATTAGTGTTTTCTTTACGGAAAAAATACCAAAAGCTGGATAATACAGAGATTTGAACCGTGGAACTGGAAAACCACAGTTATATTTTTCTGGCCTACACCAGAATCTTTCAAACAGATATTTTGGTGTCTGAACAATCAGGGAGACACTATTACTGTTTTTTTTTACGGAAAAAACACCAAAAGCTTGATAATACAGAGATTTGAACCGTGGAACTGCAAAACCACAGTTATATTTTTCTGGCCTACACCAGAATCTTTCAAACAGATATATTTGTGTCAGAGCAATCAGAGAGAATCTATTACTCTTTTTCTTTACGGAAAAAATACCAAAAGCTGGATAATACAGAGATTTGAACCGTGGAAATGCAAAACCAGAGTTATATTTTTCTGGTCTACACCAGACTCTTTTAAGCAGATATATTGGTGTCTGACCAGTCAGGGATACACTATTACTTTATTTTTTTTTAACGACAAAAAATGCCAAAAGCAGCATAGTACAGAGATTTGACCCGTGAAACTGCAAAACCACAGTTATATTTTTCTGGCCTACACCAGAATCTTTCAAACAAATATATTTGTGTCTGAACAATCAGGGAGACACTATTACTGTTTTTCTTTATGGAAAAAATACCAAAATCTGGATAATACAGAGATTTGAACAGTGGAACTGCAAAACCACAGTTATATTTTTCTGGCCTACACCAGAATCTTTCAACCAGATATATTTGTGTCGAAGCAATCAGGGAGACGCTATTACTGTTTTTCTTTACGGAAAAAATACCAAAAGCTGGATAATACAGAGATTTGAACAGTGGAACTGCAAAACCACAGTTATATTTTTCTGGCCTACACCAGACTCTTTTAAGCAGATATATTGGTGTCTGAGCAGTCAGGGAGACACTAATACTGTTTTTTTTTACGGCAAAAAATGCCAAAAACAGGATAATACAGAGATTTGACCCGTGGATCTGCAAAACCACAGTTATATTTTTCTGGCCTACACCAGAATCTTTGAAACAGATATATTTGTGTAAGAACAATCAGGGATATACTATTACTGTTTTTCTTTACGGAAAAAATACCAAAAGCTGTTTAATTACAGAGATTTGAACCGTGGAACTGCAAGACCACAGTTATATTTTTCTGGCCTGCACCAGAATCTTTCAAACGATATATTTGTGTCTGAACAATCAAGGAGACACCATTACTCTTTTCTTTTTTAAGGGAAAAATACCAAAAGCTGGATAATACAGACTTTTGACCCGTGGAACTGCAAAACCACAGTAATATTTTTCTGGCCTACTCCAGAATCTTTCAAACAGATATATTTGTGTCTGAACAACCAGGGAGACACTATTAGTGTTTTTCTTTACGGAAAAAATACCAAAAGCTGGATAATACAGAGATTTGAACCGTGGAACTGGAAAACCAAAGTTATATTTTTCTGGCCTACACCAGAATCTTTCAAACAGATATATTTGTGTCTGAACAATCAGGTAGACACTATTACTGTTTTTCTTTATGGAAAAAATAACAAAAGCTGGATAATACAGAGATTTGAACCGTGGAATTGCAAAACAACAGTTATTTTTTTCTGGCCTACACCAGAATCTTTCAAACAGACATTTTGTGTCTGAACAACCAGGGAGACACTATTACTGTTTTTCTTTATGAAAAAAATACCAAAAGCTGCATAATACAGAGATTTGAACCGTGTAACTGCAAAACCACAGTTATATTTTTCTGGCCTACACCAGAATCTTTCAAACAGATATATTGGTGTCTGAACAATCAGGGAGACACTATTACTGTTTTTTTTTACGGAAAAAACACCAAAAGCTTGGTAATACAGAGATTTGAACCGTGGAACTGCAAAACCACAGTTATATTTTTCTGGCCTACACCAGAATCTTTCAAACAGATATATTTGTGTCAGAGCAATCAGGGAGAAGCTATTACTGTTTTTCTTTACGGAAAAAATACCAAAAGCTGGATAATACAGAGATTTGAACCGTGGAACTGCAAAACCAGAGTTATATTTTTCTGGTCTACACCAGACTCTTTTAAGCAGATATATTGGTGTCTGACCAGTCAGGGAAACACTATTACTTTATTTTTTTTGTACGACAAAAAATGCCAAAAGCAGGATAGTACAGAGATTTGACCCGTGAAACTGCAAAACCACAGTTATATTTTTCTGGCCTACACCAGAATCTTTCAAACAAATATATTTGTGTCTGAACAATCAGGGAGACACTATTACTGTTTTTCTTTATGGAAAAAATACCAAAATCTGGATAATACAGAGATCTGAACCGTGGATCTGCAAAACAACAGTTATATTTTTCTGGCTTACACCAGACTCTTTCAAACAGATATATTTGTGTCTGAACAATCAGGGAGACACTATTACTGTTTTTCTTTACGGAAAAAATACCAAAAGCTGGATAATACAGAGATGTGAACCATGGAACTGCAAAACCACAGTTATATTTTTCTTGCCTACACCAGAATCTTTCAAACAGATATATTTGTGTCTGAACAATCAGGTAGACACTATTACTGTATTTCTTAACGGAAAAAATACCAAAAGCTGGATAATACAGACATTTGAACCGTGGAACTACAAAACCACAGTTATATTTTTCTGGCCTACACCAGAATCTTTCAAGCAGATATATTTGTGTCGGAACAATCAGGGAGACACTATTACTGTTTTTCTTTACGGAAAAAATACCAACAGTAGGATAATACAGAGATTTGAACCGTGGAAAGGCAAAACCACAATTATATTTTTCGGGCCTACAACAGAATCTTTCAAACAGATATATTTTTGTCTGAACAATCAGGGAGACACTATTACTGTTTTTCTTTACGGAAAAAATACCAAAAGCTGGATAATACAGACATTTGAACCGTGGAACTGCAAAACCACAGTTATATTTTTCTGGCCAAAACCAGACTCTTTTAAATAGATATATTGGTGTCTGACCAGTCTGGGAGACACTATTACTGTTTTTTTACGGAAAAAAATGCCAAAAACAGGATAATACAGAGATTTGACCCGTGGATCTGCAAAACCACAGTTATATTTTTCTGGCCTACACCAGAATCTTTGAAACAGATATATTTGTGTAGGAACAATCAGGGAGACACTATTACTGTTTTTCTTTACAGAAAAAATACTAAAAGCTGTTTAATTACAGAGATTTGAACCGTGGAACTGCAAGACCACAGTTATATTTTTCTGGCCTGCACCAGAATCTTTCAAACAGATATATTTGTGTCTGAACAATCAAGGAGACACCATTACTGTTTTCTTTTTTAAGGGAAAAATACCAAAAGCTGGATAATACAGACATTTGACCCGTGGAGCTGCAAAACCACAGTAATATTTTTCTGGCCTACTCCACAATCTTTCAAACAGATATATTTGTGTCTGAACAACCAGGGAGACACTATTAGTGTTTTTCTTTACAGAAAAAATACCAAAAGCTGGATAATACAGAGATTTGAACCGTGGAACTGCAAAACCACAGTTATATTTTTCTGGCCTACACCAGAATCTTTCAAACAGATATATTGGAGTCTGAACAATCAGGGAGACACTATTACTGTTTTTTTTTACGGAAAAAACACCAAAAGCTTGATAATACAGAGATTTGAACCGTGAAACTACAAAACCACAGTTATATTTTTCTGGCCTACACCAGAATCTTTCAAACAGACATTTTGTGTCTGAACAACCAGGGAGACACTATTACTGTTTTTCTTTGTGAAAAAAATACCAAAAGCTGGATAATACAGAGATTTGAACCGTGTAACTGCAAAACCACAGTTATATTTTTCTGGCCTACACCAGAATCTTTCAAACAGATATATTGGTGTCTGAACAATCAGGGAGACACTATTAATGTTTTTTTTTACGGAAAAAACACCAAAAGCTTGATAATACAGAGATTTGAACCGTGGAACTGCAAAACCACAGTTATATTTTTCTGGCCTACACCAGAATCTTTCAAACAGATATATTTGTGTCAGAGCAATCAGGGAGAAGCTATTACTGTTTTTCTTTACGGAAAAAATACCAAAAGCTGGATAATACAGAGATTTGAACCGTGGAACTGCAAAACCAGAGTTATATTTTTCTGGTCTACACCAGAATCTTTCAAACAGATATATTTGTGTCGGAACAATCAGGGAGACACTATTACTGTTTTTCTTTACGGAAAAAATACCAACAGCAGGATAATACAGAGATTTGAACCGTGGAACAGCAAAACCACAATTATATTTTTCTGGCCTACAACAGAATCTTTCAAACAGATATATTTTTGTCTGAACAATCAGGGAGACACTATTACTGTTTTTCTTTACGGAAAAAATACCAAAAGCTGGATAATACAGACATTTGAACCGTTGAACTGCAAAACCACAGTTATATTTTTCTGGCCAAAACCAGACTCTTTTAAATAGATATATTGGTGTCTGACCAGTCTGGGAGACACTATTACTGTTTTTTTACGGAAAAAAAAGCCAAAAACAGGATAATACAGAGATTTGACCCGTGGATCTGCAAAACCACAGTTATATTTTTCTGGCCTACACCAGAATCTTTGAAACAGATATATTTGTGTAGGAACAATCAGGGAGACACTATTACTGTTTTTCTTTACAGAAAAAATACTAAAAGCTGGATAATACAGAGATTTGACCCGTGGAGCTGCAAAACCACAGTAATATTTTTCTGGCCTACTCCACAATCTTTCAAACAGATATATTTGTGTCTGAACAACCAGGGAGACACTATTAGTGTTTTTCTTTCCAGAAAAAATACCAAAAGCTGGATAATACAGAGATTTGAACCGTGGAACTGCAAAACCACAGTTATATTTTTCTGGCCTACACCAGAATCTTTCAAACAGATATATTGGAGTCTGAACAATCAGGGAGACACTATTACTGTTTTTTTTTACGGAAAAAACACCAAAAGCTTGATAATACAGAGATTTGAACCGTGGAACTGCAAAACCACAGTTATATTTTTCTGGCCTACACCAGAATCATTCAAACAGATATATTTGTGTCGGAGCAATCAGGGAGACGCTATTACTGTTTTTCTTTACGGAAAAAATACCAAAAGCTGGATAATACAGAGATTTGAACAGTGGAACTGCAAAACCACAGTTATATTTTTCTGGCCTACACCAGACTCTTTTAAGCAGATATATTGGTGTCTGACCAGTCAGGGATACACTATTACTTTATTTTTTTTCTACGACAAAAAATGCCAAAAGCAGCGTAGTACAGAGATTTGAACCGTGGAACTGCAAAACCACAGTTATATTTTTCTGGCCTACACCAGAATCATTCAAACAGATATATTTGTGTCGGAGCAATCAGGGAGACGCTATTACTGTTTTTCTTTACGGAAAAAATACCAAAAGCTGGATAATACAGAGATTTGAACAGTGGAACTGCAAAACCACAGTTATATTTTTCTGGCCTACACCAGACTCTTTTAAGCAGATATATTTGTGTCTGAACAATCAGGGAGACACTATTACTGTTTTTCTTTAAGGAAAAAATACAAACAGATGGATAATACAGGGATTTTAACCTTGGAACTGCAAAACCACAGTTATACTTTTGTGGCCTACACCAGAATCTTTCAAACAAATATATTTGTGTCTGAACAATCAGGGAGACACTATTACTGTTTTTCTTTATGGAAAAAATACCAAAAGCTGGATAATACAGAGATTTGAACCGTGGAACTGCAAAACCACAGTTATATTTTTCTGGCCTACACCAGAATCTTTCAAACAGATATATTTGTGTCTGAACAATCAGGGAGACACTATTACTTTTTTTTTTATGGCAAAAAATGCCAAAAGCAGGATAATACGGAGATTTGACCCGTGGAACTGCGAAACCACAGTTATATATTTCTGGCCTACACCAGACTCTTTTAAATAGATATATTGGAGTCTGACCAGTCAGGGAGACACTATTACAGCTTTTTTATGGCAAAAAATGCCAAAAAAAGGATAATATAGAGATTTGACCCATGGAACTGCAAAACCACAGTTATAGTTATGTGGCTTACACCAGACTCTTTTAAACAGATATATTGGTGTCTGACCAGTCAGGGAGACACTATTACAGTTTTTTTTTTTTACGCCAAAAAATGCCAAAAACAGGATAATACAGAGATTTGACCCATGGAACTGCAAAACCACAGTTATATTTTTCTGGCCTACACCAGGCTCTTTTAAACAGATATATTGGTGTCTGAACCAACAGGAGCACACAGGACTGTAATGCAGCATTTGCTGGTATAACCACTGTGTCTCCTATACAGCCTGCCTGCCTGATATCTGGGATGGATATTAGTCCTGAGAAGGACTGTTTGTTTGATTTGTCAGGCTTTAGAGACCCTACACTAACTATTTCACAGTATAAATCTCTCCCTAGCTCAGCAGCACTGACCCTACACTGTCTGATCCGGAGCGACTGTGTCCAAGATGGTGGCGCCCGGTTTTAAATACTAGAGGTGATGCTGTGCGGCCAGCCAGTCAGTGTAATGCCCACAAACAACATGGCTGCGGCATTACAGTTACTGGCTAGCAATCCCTGCATGTTCATTGGCTCTGTAAAGAGCGGCAAACGTGCAGGGCGGAGACCCGAGCTCCCACCCGAGTAACCCGGAAATGCTCGGTTCTCGCCGAACATCCCGAGTAGTGAGATGCTCGGGCGAGTACCGAGCAGTGTTGAGCATGCTCGCTCAACACTAGTAAAGATGTAGAAAAAAGTGAAGACCAGAAGAAGGGAGCCAGCCAGTGGTGGACTAGAAAGGGAGCAAGATGGGTAGAAGGTTTATTTTAACCCTTCTGTTTTCTGTTTATTGTTTTGAAGTTTGGATAGACCTTGGAGCATAATAAATATCTTTTACCAGCAATTCGATTTGCATCATATATATTTCATGCAAATTTAATTTCCTGGCCAAAGTCAATCAGAATCTCTCATCCTTAAGGAATACGGAAATATGTCAGAAATATTCACTTCACAGATCGATAAATTATCTGATAAGATACAGATTGCTCCCTTACATAGACATAAAACTAAGACATAATGGTTTTAATTCTGCACCCTGATTTCAAATGACTGCTGTGAATTGCCACAGAAGCCTCCACACTGTATAATGGCCTCCGCTTTAGGTCTTACACTGTATAATTGCCTCCACACTAGTCCACAGACCATATGATGGCCCTCACAGTAGGCCCCAAATTTTACCCACATTAGCTTCATGCTACATAATTGCTTCCACACTTCATGGAGGCTTCCCACAGTAGTCGCTACAATGTATGAGGGGCCCCCACAGTAGCTCCAACACTGTATTAAGTGCCCTATAATAGCCCCCATGCTGTATGAGGTCTCTCCACAGCCACTCCTATACTGTATGAGGCCCCCACAGTAGGTCCCAAATTTTATAATGGCAACCACATTAGCTCCATGCCATAGTAGCCCCCACACCGTAAGAGGGCCCCCCACAGTAGTCACTACAACATATGAGAGGCTCCCATACTTTATGATGCCGCCACACTTTATGATGCCTCCACATATTATGATGCCCCCATACTTTACGATGCCCTCACACTTTGATGAACCCATACATTATGATGCCGTCACACTCTGATGCCCCCATATTTTATGTTGCCCATTCACTTTGATGCCCCCATACTTTATGATGCCCCGATAGTCACATGATGCCCCCATATTTTTTGATGCCCCCAAACTTTGCTGCCCCCGTATGTTTTAATTAAAACAAAAAATATGTATCACCAAATCCAGGATCCTAACTAGTCGTTCTGCAAAGCTCCGGAGCGCGCACTAAACATCTGGGTCTCAGCACAGAGTAATAACATCACCACGCCGGAATGCTGGCGTACTGTGCATGCGCTGGTGCTTCTATTGTTTTGTACAATATATAAAGTCCAGGCTCAACCAATGGAGTGAAGGTGCCAGGAACTAAACAAGACTGAATAATATCAACTAAGGTTCTGGCACTCGAATAATGATGGAGAGTCAATTGATGTGTTTCAAACAGGTGGATGCTTTATTAGATTCTCCAAGTTAGAGGTAGCTCAAACAGGTGCCCAACGTTTCAACCCCACCGGGGTTTTCATCAGGGGCTTCAAAGGAGCTTGAAATTGGAGCATAGACATAAATACATACATGAGTATTAGTAAAACAAAAAATATACACATGAAAACATATCAAAAAGTAGTATGTCCCTGTCGGGAAAAAAGGAAACAACGAAGGAACAAAAGGGAGAAATATGTACCGTAATATCAGGTTGGACCCTACTTAATCAACAAAGGGAAAGAGCTGGAGGGGAACCGGGACTAAGATAGTGATGGCAGTACCTATGTGGTAGAATCCACAGCGTTTCCGTGGGATCCTGGAAAATAGCGTGGTGTAAACTGTCCTCTTAGGTGCACTTTGCTAGAACAGAAGGGGAATGTTAGAATCCACTTCATACCCCAAGGACAGCCATAAGATGGAGACAATTGAAATAATGGGAGTAATAGCGGCTAACCTTACAGCAATACGATATGGGAGAATTCCCGAGGTTTGGAGAGATGGGGTTAATGTCCTAACTTTATGTGATCCGTGCACCTGTGAAGCATATACATGTACATATATACATATACACACATGTAAAAAAATACACATATACATATCCCTACGTCCACACAAATATGTACTAAAAAGTGGTACTGGAAATACATGGGTAAATAAGTTTTAGGGAGCTGTATGGATAGAGTCTAGGAGGAAGAGGAAAGTGGACTATCAAAGAGAGCGGCACATACCTGCGGGCAAAAAAAGGTTATCCCTTCAAATGGGGGTACACAGTAAAGTGGTGTATACCTAATATGGTACTTGGTCCTATTGAAGGAGGTAAGTATTAGTGTCAGGCTAAACATTCTAGTTGGTGCCCTACTAGAAGGGTGTACCGACCTGGGGATGGCTGTATACCAGGGGACCAGTGGATAGTAGTCGGGGTAAAGGTAAGCGTACCTGTAAAGGGGAAAAAAAGAGACCAAAGGATAGGTCTTATGTGGGTAGTGGTAGCGGATGTAGAGACTAATCCAAGGGACATTGGTGAGTCAGTGTCCAGGGCACATACCTGGATAAGGTCTACTGGTCTTCTGGGTCCTGTAGCGGTGGTGGTGTAGTGTTGTGTGCAGTGATATCGCTTAAATAGCGATGTGACATAGTACACTTCCTGTTTCCGGTTATCGGGGGTACAGCATCCGGTCCGTGGAACGCAACTTCCGGTTGCGTGGAACGCACCAACGCGCATGCGCATTGTGCGTTATGGTGTGTTGGAACGTAAAATGCGTTCCACCACCGATAATAATGAATAGAGGGCAAATGTGGGGGTCAAAATGCCCGCAGGTAGAATCATTATTATGTAGATGTACATAGGGAGAAAAAAAAGGGGGAATATAATGGACAAAGGAAGAAGGAGAAAGGGGGAAAAAAGGGACAAAAAAGACAATACTTAAAGAAGGGGAAAAAGGATAATACATACAGAAGGGGAAAAAGGAAGAAAGAAAGAAGAAGAGAGAGGACAAGTGAAATCCATATTGCGGATAATGAAAAAGGGGGAAGAGGACTATAAATAAGTGTCTCCAGAATGGAAGAAGGGAGAAGACAATGTGGGTGAGAGAGTAAACATGTATCAAATATATAATGAACGTTTGTCACAAGGTCATGAGACCTTGGATACATACAGACCATATAATAAATACAATAGGTTCAATGGGAAGGATACATCAATCAGATGTGAAGAGTCTGAAACAAGATAATATCAACAAAGTGTAAGATATAGCACATTGAAATGATCGACATAATATCCCACAGATCAGGGCACAGACAGTAATCATAGTATACAACACAATATTAGGCCTGAATCTCATATTCCCTATTCAACCCATGGGGTTCTAATGTTTTTAGGGTAAAGATCCAGTAGGCCTCTCTTTCTTTGAGTTTCTTGATCCTATCACCTCCCCTTCTGCCGGGTGGGACATGGTCAATGACCTGGAAGCGGAGTTGCGCAATAGAGTGTTGATGAGTAAGAAAATGATTGGGAACTGGTAACAGATTGTATTTACACCGAATCGTAGATTTTTGTTTACTGATGCGGTCCCGGATATGCTGGGTGGTCTCTCCAACATATCCCAGACTGCACGGGCACTTAATCAAGTACACCACAAAGGATGAGTCACATGTAAAATATCCTCTAATCGGGAACCTTCTGCCTGACAAGGGATGAGTGAATGAACTGCCTCGAGAAATGTTAGAACATTGTCTACATCCCAAGCATGGGAAATTGCCCAAGCGAGGCGTCGTCAATGTTGTTTGGCGCATTGTGGTTTGAAGGCTGCCAATGTCGGCCCGTACCAACCTGTCTCTTAAGTTGGGAGGTCGTTTGTTGCATATCATGACCGGCTGTTGGAAGTCCGTTATGCCTGGGTATGATCTGCTCAATAGCGGCCAGTGGACCCTGAGGATATCCCGAATAAGGGTCTGGTACGGATGATAAGTGTTGACAAATACCATGCGGTTGGTTATAGGTGTGCGTGGTCGTGGATCAAGTGATGGGAAAGCTGTGGAAAAAGGATATCCCCTATTAACAAATTTGTGTCCCATTTCTATGTGGCGCCTAGTCCGTAGTCGGGGATCAGACACTATACGCTTGACCCTGCATTGTTGTGAAATGGGAAGGGAGTTCTTAACATGTCGGGGATGGCAACTGGTGTAATGTAAGAGGCTATTGCCATCTGTGGGTTTGATGAAAAGATCAGTGGAGAAAGGTCCACTGCTATCCAAAATGACAGTGACATCGAGGAAATGGATTCGATGTATATCATGGTTCATTGTGAACGAGATTTGGGGTGTGCAATTGTTGAGATAAATAACAAATTCTTCCAGTTCATGGTCATTACCGTTCCAGATTGTAAAGACGTCGTCTATGTAACGTTTCCATGTTATGATCTTTGGAAATTTGTCCAAAGGTACATATTGTTCCTCGAAATGGGCCATAAAGATGTTGGCATATGGAGGGGCCATGTTGGACCCCATGGCCGTTCCCCGTTTCTGTAAGTAGAATTTGGCTCCAAAAAGAAAAAAGTTATTGTGTAAAATGGTATGTGAAAGATCTACACAGAGATCTCTACGTGATTGAGGATAGTTACTGTATCTATCAAGGAACCATTTCAGTGCCTCAAGGCAGAGATCGTGATCGATGGATGTATACAAACTGTTTACATCTAAAGTGACCAGAATGCATCCAGGGGAAATGGCACTCAGATGTTGAAGATGTGACAAAAAATCAGATGTATCCTTAATGTATGATGGAATGGCTGGTAGAAGGGGTGTGAGGATTTTTTCTACTGTTTTGGCAAGGGGAGATAGAAGTGAATCAGTGGATGCTACTATCGGCCGACCTGGGGGAAAATGTAAATTTTTATGGATCTTGGGTAGTGTGTAGAATACTGGTACCACAGGATTTGTGTTCATCAGATATTCAGATAGCTTTTGATCGATGGAACCCCGGCTCAATAGTGTATCTATCTTATTACGAATGAGTTGACTAATACGGGGAGTAGGGTTATTAGTGACTCTGGTATATACCTCTGGATCGTTAAGTTGTCTCTCAATCTCTTCAACATAGTAAGTGCGGTCCATGACCACTATAGCTCCCCCTTTATCTGCTGGTTTAATCGTGATTCGACTGTTGTTGGCCAGTGAGTTGAGGCATTGTTTCTCTTCACTTGTCAAGTTTGTTCTTATGGGAAATTTATTGGCAGTTATATCGTTCATGAGGTTCCCAATATCCCTGTTGACCAGTGTGATGTATGTCTCAACTGGGTGGTACGTTTTAGGGGGATTGAATCGTGAGGGTAACCTGACTCCTAGCTCTGTTAGTGATAGTTGTTCCGTATGTAACTGGGTGGAGGGTTGATGTGAGGTGTTGCCCTCATTAGAGAAATGCACTCTAAGTCGTAGATTACGGAAGAAGCGTCTCAATTCCAGATCTAGGGTGAGGGGGTCGAACAACGGGGTGGGGCAGAATGATAATCCCCTCTGTAATAATCCGATCTCTGTTGGGGTGAGAACCTGTGAGGAAATGTTATAGACGAGGGTATCGGGCCTACCTGTGATCGGAGGGTCATTCTCTCTGGCTGCGCCTGTGAGGGAAGAGGAGGTGGTACAGTAGTTAGGAACCTGTTGGATTCTATGGGTGGATCTCCTATTGCCCCGCCGCGTTTGACGCGTTGGGGTTGACGTGCCCCAAAAAAACGTCTGGGGCGAGATGGCATATATTCGCCGTCGCTGCCAGAGGATGAGTAGAAACGAGATCTGTAGGTTTTTTGGCCTGATCGCCATCTATATACCTGACCTGATAAATAATCTTCCTCGTCCCTTTTGAATTTGTCTATTTTTCGGTCTTGTAGTATTTTTTTGTAAGAAACTAGAACGTCCGTGGTTTTCCTTTTCAGACTCTCAAACTGGTCGGTAGGTGTACTGTTAGCCAACTGATCTTCAAGGGAGAGGATCTTCCCTTCAAGGTCAGTGATCTCTTTCTGTATAGACTCAATTGTAAGTAAAATAAGGTCCATAGAGCATTTATTGAGAATGCTTTCAAATTTGTTGCAGAAATCGATGTTGTCAGAAAACAAAGTGGGCTGAAGATTCACTCGAAGTCCTCTGGGAATACGTTTAACGCGTGATATTCCGCAATGGTGGAAAGATGTAGGTCAAGCGCAACCAATTTCTTCCTTTCTTTTTCATAGTCTCTAGTTTTATTGTCTTCAGTGGAAGAACGAAGGAAGGTATTCCTGTCAATCTTAGACAAAATGGCTGCTGTATCTTCGTCGTTGTAGGCAAACGTGTTGAACGACATAGGGATAAATGGGAGCCTTGATACCAACAAAACTTAAAGCACAATATATAAAGTCCAGGCTCAACCAATGGAGTGAAGGTGCCAGGAACTAAACAAGACTGAATAATATCAACTAAGGTTCTGGCACTCGAATAATGATGGAGAGTCAATTGATGTGTTTCAAACAGGTGGATGCTTTATTAGATTCTCCAAGTTAGAGGTAGCTCAAACAGGTGCCCAACGTTTCAACCCCACCGGGGTTTTCATCAGGAGCTTCAGAGGAGCTTGAAATTGGAGCATAGACATAAATACATACATGAGTATTAGTAAAACAAAAAATATACACATGAAAACATATCAAAAAGTAGTATGTCCCTGTCGGGAAAAAAGGAAACAACGAAGGAACAAAAGGGAGAAATATGTACCGTAATATCAGGTTGGACCCTACTTAATCAACAAAGGGAAAGAGCTGGAGGGGAACCGGGACTAAGATAGTGATGGCAGTACCTATGTGGTAGAATCCACAGCGTTTCCGTGGGATCCTGGAAAATAGCGTGGTGTAAACCGGCCTCTTAGGTGCACTTTGCTAGAACAGAAGGGGAATGTTAGAATCCACTTCATACCCCAAGGACAGCCATAAGATGGAGACAATTGAAATAATGGGAGTAATAGCGGCTAACCTTACAGCAATACGATATAGGAGAATTCCCGAGGTTTGGAGAGATGGGGTTAATGTCCTAACTTTATGTGATCCGTGCACCTGTGAAGCATATACATGTACATATATACATATACACACATGTAAAAAAATACACATATACATATCCCTACGTCCACACACATATGTACTAAAAAGTGGTACTGGAAATACATGGGTAAATAAGTTTTAGGGAGCTGTATGGATAGAGTCTAGGAGGAAGAGGAAAGTGGACTATCAAAGAGAGCGGCACATACCTGCGGGCAAAAAAAGGTTATCCCTTCAAATGGGGGTACACAGTAAAGTGGTGTATACCTAATATGGTACTTGGTCCTATTGAAGGAGGTAAGTATTAGTGTCAGGCTAAACATTCTAGTTGGTGCCCTACTAGAAGGGTGTACCGACCTGGGGATGGCTGTATACCAGGGGACCAGTGGATAGTAGTCGGGGTAAAGGTAAGCGTACCTGTAAAGGGGAAAAAAAGAGACCAAAGGATAGGTCTTATGTGGGTAGTGGTAGCGGATGTAGAGACTAATCCAAGGGACATTGGTGAGTCAGTGTCCAGGGCACATACCTGGATAAGGTCTACTGGTCTTCTGGGTCCTGTAGCGGTGGTGGTGTAGTGTTGTGTGCAGTGATATCGCTTAAATAGCGATGTGACATAGTACACTTCCTGTTTCCGGTTATCGGGGGTACAGCATCCGGTCCGTGGAACGCAACTTCAGGTTGCGTGGAACACACCAACGCGCATGCGCATTGTGCGTTATGGTGTGTTGGAACGCAAAATGCGTTCCACCGCCGATAATAATGAATAGAGGGCAAATGTGGGGGTCAAAATGCCCGCAGGTAGAATCATTATTATGTAGATGTACATAGGGAGAAAAAAAAGGGGGAATATAATGGACAAAGGAAGAAGGAGAAAGGGGGAAAAAAGGGACAAAAAAGACAATACTTAAAGAAGGGGAAAAAGGATAATACATACAGAAGGGGAAAAAGGAAGAAAGAAAGAAGAAGAGAGAGGACAAGTGAAATCCATATTGCGGATAATGAAAAAGGGGGAAGAGGACTATAAATAAGTGTCTCCAGAATGGAAGAAGGGAGAAGACAATGTGGGTGAGAGAGTAAACATGTATCAAATATATAATGAACGTTTGTCACAAGGTCATGAGACCTTGGATACATACAGACCATATAATAAATACAATAGGTTCAATGGGAAGGATACATCAATCAGATGTGAAGAGTCTGAAACAAGATAATATCAACAAAGTGTAAGATATAGCACATTGAAATGATCGACATAATATCCCACAGATCAGGGCACAGACAGTAATCATAGTATACAACACAATATTAGGCCTGAATCTCATATTCCCTATTCAACCCATGGGGTTCTAATGTTTTTAGGGTAAAGATCCAGTAGGCCTCTCTTTCTTTGAGTTTCTTGATCCTATCACCTCCCCTTCTGCCGGGTGGGACATGGTCAATGACCTGGAAGCGGAGTTGCGCAATAGAGTGTTGATGAGTAAGAAAATGATTGGGAACTGGTAACAGATTGTATTTACACCGAATTGTAGATTTATGTTTACTGATGTGGTCCCGGATATGCTGGGTGGTCTCTCCAACATATCCCAGACCGCATGGGCACTTAATCAAGTACACCACAAAGGATGAGTCACATGTAAAATATCCTCTAATCGGGAACCTTCTGCCTGACAAGGGATGAGTGAATGAACTGCCTCGAGTAATGTTAGAACATTGTCTACATCCCAAGCATGGGAAATTGCCCAAGCGAGGCGTCGTCAATGTTGTTTGGCGCATTGTGGTTTGAAGGCTGCCAATGTCGGCCCGTACCAACCTGTCTCTTAAGTTGGGAGGTCGTTTGTTGCATATCATGACCGGCTGTTGGAAGTCCGTTATGCCTGGGTATGATCTGCTCAATAGCGGCCAGTGGACCCTGAGGATATCCCGAATAAGGGTCTGGTACGGATGATAAGTGTTGACAAATACCATGCGGTTGGTTATAGGTGTGCGTGGTCGTGGATCAAGTGATGGGAAAGCTGTGGAAAAAGGATATCCCCTATTAACAAATTTGTGTCCCATTTCTATGTGGCGCCTAGTCCGTAGTCGGGGATCAGACACTATACGCTTGACCCTGCATTGTTGTGAAATGGGAAGGGAGTTCTTAACATGTCGGGGATGGCAACTGGTGTAATGTAAGAGGTTATTGCGATCTGTGGGTTTGACGAAAAGATCAGTGGAGAAATGTCCACTGCTATCCAAAATGACAGTGACATCGAGGAAATGGATTCGATGTATATCATGGTTCATTGTGAACGAGATTTGGGGTGTGCAATTGTTGAGATAAATAACAAATTCTTCCAGTTCATGGTCATTACCGTTCCAGATTGTAAAGACGTCGTCTATGTAACGTTTCCATGTTATGATCTTTGGAAATTTGTCCAAAGGTACATATTGTTCCTCGAAATGGGCCATAAAGATGTTGGCATATGGAGGGGCCATGTTGGACCCCATGGCCGTTCCCCGTTTCTGTAAGTAGAATTTGTCTCCAAAAAGAAAAAAGTTATTGTGTAAAATGGTATGTGAAAGATCTACACAGAGATCTCTACGTGATTGAGGATAGTTACTGTATCTATCAAGGAACCATTTCAGTGCCTCAAGGCCGAGATCTGCAACAAATTTGAAAGCATTCTCAATAAATGCTCTATGGACCTTATTTTACTTACAATTGAGTCTATACAGAAAGAGATCACTGACCTTGAAGGGAAGATCCTCTCCCTTGAAGATCAGTTGGCTAACAGTACACCTACCGACCAGTTTGAGAGTCTGAAAAGGAAAACCACGGACGTTCTAGTTTCTTACAAAAAAATACTACAAGACCGAAAAATAGCCAAATTCAAAAGGGACGAGGAAGATTATTTATCAGGCCAGGTATATAGATGGCGATCAGGCCAAAAAACCTACAGATCTCGTTTCTACTCATCCTCTGGCAGCGACGGCGAATATATGCCATCTCGCCCCAGACGATTTTTTGGGGCACGTCAACCCCGACGCGTCAAACGCGGCGGGGCAATAGGAGATCCACCCATAGAATCCAACAGGTTCCTAACTACTGTACCACCTCCTCTTCCCTCACAGGCGCAGCCAGAGAGAATGACCCTCCGATCACAGGTAGGCCCGATACCCTCGTCTATAACATTTCCTCACAGGTTCTCACCCCAACAGAGATCGGATTATTACAGAGGGGATTATCATTCTGCCCCACCCCATTGTTCGACCCCTTCATCCTAGATCTGGAATTGAGACGCTTCTTCCGTAATCTACGACTTAGAGTGCATTTCTCTAATGAGGGCAACACCTCACATCAACCCTCCACCCAGTTACATACGGAACAACTATCACTAACAGAGCTAGGAGTCAGGTTACCCTCACGATTCAATCCCCCTAAAACGTACCACCCAGTTGAGACATACATCACACTGGTCAACAGGGATATTGGGAACCTCATGAACGATATAACTGCCAATAAATTTCCCATAAGAACAAACTTGACAAGTGAAGAGAAACAATGCCTCAACTCACTGGCCAACAACAGTCGAATCACGATTAAACCAGCAGATAAAGGGGGAGCTATAGTGGTCATGGACCGCACTTACTATGTTGAAGAGATTGAGAGACAACTTAACGATCCAGAGGTATATACCAGAGTCACTAATAACCCTACTCCCCGTATTAGTCAACTCATTCGTAGTAAGATAGATACACTATTGAGCCGGGGTTCCATCGATCAAAAGCTATCTGAATATCTGATGAACACAAATCCTGTGGTACCAGTATTCTACACACTACCCAAGATCCATAAAAATTTACATTTTCCCCCAGGTCGGCCGATAGTAGCATCCACTGATTCACTTCTATCTCCCCTTGCCAAAACAGTAGAAAAAATCCTCACACCCCTTCTACCAGCCATTCCATCATACATTAAGGATACATCTGATTTTTTGTCACATCTTCAACATCTGAGTGCCATTTTCCCCGGATGCATTCTGGTCACTTTAGATGTAAACAGTTTGTATACATCCATCGATCACGATCTCGGCCTTGAGGCACTGAAATGGTTCCTTGATAGATACAGTAACTATCCTCAATCACGTAGAGATCTCTGTGTAGATCTTTCACATACCATTTTACACAATAACTTTTTTCTTTTTGGAGACAAATTCTACTTACAGAAACGGGGAATGGCCATGGGGTCCAACATGGCCCCTCCATATGCCAACATCTTTATGGCCCATTTCGAGGAACAATATGTACCTTTGGACAAATTTCCAAAGATCATAACATGGAAACGTTACATAGACGACGTCTTTACAATCTGGAACGGTAATGACCATGAACTGGAAGAATTTGTTATTTATCTCAACAATTGCACACCCCAAATCTCGTTCACAATGAACCATGATATACATCGAATCCATTTCCTCGATGTCACTGTCATTTTGGATAGCAGTGGACATTTCTCCACTGATCTTTTCGTCAAACCCACAGATCGCAATAGCCTCTTACATTACACCAGTTGCCATCCCCGACATGTTAAGAACTCCCTTCCCATTTCACAACAATGCAGGGTCAAGCGTATAGTGTCTGATCCTCGACTACGGACTAGGCGCCACATAGAAATGGGACACAAATTTGTTAATAGGGGATATCCTTTTTCCACAGCTTTTCCATCACTTGATCCACGACCACGCACACCTATAACCAACCGCATGGTATTTGTCAACACTTATCATCCGTACCAGACCCTTATTCGGGATATCCTCAGGGTCCACTGGCCGCTATTGAGCAGATCATACCCAGGCATAACGAACTTCCAACAGCCGGTCATGATATGCAACAAACGACCTCCCAACTTAAGAGACAGGTTGGTACGGGCCGACATTGGCAGCCTTCAAACCACAATGCGCCAAACAACATTGACGACGCCTCGCTTGGGCAATTTCCCATGCTTGGGATGTAGACAATGTTCTAACATTACTCAAGGCAGTTCATTCACTCATCCCTTGTCAGGCAGAAGGTTCCCGATAAGAGGATATTTTACATGTGACTCATCCTTTGTGGTGTACTTGATTAAGTGCCCGTGCGGTCTGGGATATGTTGGAGAGACCACCCAGCATATCCGGGACCGCATCAGTAAACATAAATCTACGATTCGGTGTAAATACAATCTGTTACCAGTTCCCAATCATTTTCTTACTCATCAACACTCTATTGCGCAACTCCGCTTCCAGGTCATTGACCATGTCCCACCCGGCAGAAGGGGAGGTGATAGGATCAAGAAACTCAAAGAAAGAGAGGCCTACTGGATCTTTACCCTAAAAACATTAGAACCCCATGGGTTCAATAGGGAATATGAGATTCAGGCCTAATATTGTGTTGTATACTATGATTACTGTCTGTGCCCTGATCTGTGGGATATTATGTCGATCATTTCAATGTGCTATATCTTACACTTTGTTGATATTATCTTGTTTCAGACTCTTCACATCTGATTGATGTATCTTTCCCATTGAACCTATTGTATTTATTATATGGTCTGTATGTATCCGAGGTCTCATGACCTTGTGACAAACGTTCATTATATATTTGATACATGTTTACTCTCTCACCCACATTGTCTTCTCCCTTCTTCCATTCTGGAGACACTTATTTATAGTCCTCTTCCCCCTTTTTCATTATCCGCAATATGGATTTCACTTGTCCTCTCTCTTCTTCTTTCTTTCTTCCTTTTTCCCCTTCTGTATGTATTATCCTTTTTCCCCTTCTTTAAGTATTGTCTTTTTTGTCCCTTTTTTCCCCCTTTCTCCTTCTTCCTTTGTCCATTATATTCCCCCTTTTTTTTCTCCCTATGTACATCTACATAATAATGATTCTACCTGCGGGCATTTTGACCCCCACATTTGCCCTCTATTCATTATTATCGGCGGTGGAACGCATTTTGCGTTCCAACACACCATAACGCACAATGCGCATGCGCGTTGGTGCGTTCCACGCAACCGGAAGTTGCGTTCCACGGACCGGATGCTGTACCCCCGATAACCGGAAACAGGAAGTGTACTATGTCACATCGCTATTTAAGCGATATCACTGCACACAACACTACACCACCACCGCTACAGGACCCAGAAGACCAGTAGACCTTATCCAGGTATGTGCCCTGGACACTGACTCACCAATGTCCCTTGGATTAGTCTCTACATCCGCTACCACTACCCACATAAGACCTATCCTTTGGTCTCTTTTTTTCCCCTTTACAGGTACGCTTACTTTTACCCCGACTACTATCCACTGGTCCCCTGGTATACAGACATCCCCAGGTCGGTACACCCTTCTAGTAGGGCACCAACTAGAATGTTTAGCCTGACACTAATACTTACCTCCTTCAATAGGACCAAGTACCATATTAGGTATACACCACCTTACTGTGTACCCCCATTTGAAGGGATAACCTTTTTTTGCCCGCAGGTATGTGCCACTCTCTTTGATAGTCCACTTTCCTCTTCCTCCTAGACTCTATCCATACAGCTCCCTAAAACTTATTTACCCATGTATTTCCAGTACCACTTTTTAGTACATATGTGTGTGGACGTAGTGATATGTATATGTGTATTATTTTACATGTGTGTATATGTATATATGTACATGTATATGCTTCACAGGTGCACGGATCACATAAAGTAAGGACATTAACCCCATCTCTCCAAACCTCGGGAATTCTCCCATATCGTATTGCTGTAAGGTTAGCCGCTATTACTCCCATTATTTCAATTGTCTCCATCTTATGGCTGTCCTTGGGGTATGAAGTGGATTCTAACATTCCCCTTCTGTTCTAGCAAAGTGCACCTAAGAGGCCGGTTTACACCACGCTATTTTCCAGGATCCCACGGAAACGCTGTGGATTCTACCACATAGGTACTGCCATCACTATCTTAGTCCCGGTTCCCCTCCAGCTCTTTCCCTTTGTTGATTAAGTAGGGTCCAACCTGATATTACGGTACATATTTCTCCCTTTTGTTCCTTCGTTGTTTCCTTTTTTCCCGACAGGGACATACTACTTTTTGATATGTTTTCATGTGTATATTTTTTGTTTTACTAATACTCATGTATGTATTTATGTCTATGCTCCAATTTCAAGCTCCTTTGAAGCCCCTGATGAAAACCCCGGTGGGGTTGAAACGTTGGGCACCTGTTTGAGCTACCTCTAACTTGGAGAATCTAATAAAGCATCCACCTGTTTGAAACACATCAATTGACTCTCCATCATTACTCAAGTGCCAGAACCTTAGTTGATATTATCTATTGTTTTGTAGACCACATGCTTAAAGTGACCTGTAGTCTAGAGGAAGGAGAGCGGTAGTGCAGGGAGATTGTGTCTTCCTTCTGTTCAACCATATCGATACGCTGTGCATGTTGATGTAGTTGCCGGTAGCGTGGGGCTTATGGCGACTGCACCCTCTGCCCCCCCCCCCGGTAGCTATGTTACTGCATGTAGAGTTTTGAACCTAGTAAGTTTTGAACCTAGTAAGATGATGGTCTTTCATACTACAGTATTTAAGCTCCAATAACTACAGTCTAAGCCCTAATGCTCCTAGTTATGTCAAGTGTTTAAAGTCAAGCAGACAAGTAAATATTTAGGTTAATGGGGACATGATATTTCAAATATAAATGTACATGTACAGCTATTACAGGTGGTTGCTTATTAACCCCTTCACAACATATGACGTATAGATACGTCATATGTCGTGTCTCCCCCTTTGATGCAGGCTCCGGTGCTAAGCTAGCAATGTTTCAGGCACATGACAGCTTATTTGATCCGCTGACATGTGCCCCTAACAGCTGCTGGTGGAATTGCGATCCACCCGCGGCTGTTAACTAGTTAAATGCCGCTGTCAATCTCTGACAGTGGCATTTTACTTGCGCAAACCGGATGCGCATCACTAGCTCCATTGACCGGCACCCCTGTCACATGATTGTGGGGCATCGATGGGTTGGCATGATAACCTAAGATCTGCAGGAGCATCCTGTGGTTGTCATTTCTGATCTGTTATGATCGCCACCCTGTGGCGGGCGTTCATAGCAGATTATCAATTCTGCTACACATAGCAGGACTGCAGCCCTGCTGTGTGTAGCACAAGCGATCAGATGACCATAGTGTCAAGTTTCCTAAAGAGACTATTGAAGCATTTAAAAATAAAAAATGTTTTTAAAAATATAAAAAAAAATTAAAAAGTTAAAATTATCCACCATTTGCCCCATTCAAAATAAAACAGTAAAAAAATACACATATTTGGCATCGCTGCTTTCTGAAATGCCCGATGTATCAAAATATAAAAAGAATTAATCCAATAGGTAAACGGCGTAACGAGAAAAAAAACAAAACACCAGTTATGTTTTTTTATTTGCCGCAACATTGCATTTTTAACTGGCAATCAAAACACCGTATCTACCCCAATATGTTATCAATAAAAACGTCAGCTCGGTGCGCAAAAATTGATCCCTTACCCAGCCCCATATCCCAAAAAACGGAGATGCTATGGGTGTCAGAAAATGGTGACATTTTTTTTTTTACAAACTTTGGATTTTTTTTCACCACTTAAATAAAAAAGAACCTATATATGTTTGGTATCTACAAACTCGTAATGACCAGAAGAATCATAATGGCATGTTAGTTTTAGCATTTAGTGAACATGGTAAATAAAAAACCCAAAAAACAATTGTGGAATTGCACTTTTTTTTGCAATTTCACCTCACTTGGAATTTTTTTTCAGGTTTTCCAGTACATAATATGGTAAAATCAATGGTGTTGTTCAAAAGTACAACTCGTCTCGCAAAAAACAAGCCCTCACACGGCAATATTGACTGAAAAATAAAAAGTTATGGCTCTGGGAAGAAGGGGAGCAAAAAACGAAAATGCAAAAACCAAAAATGGCCCGGGGAGAATAGGTTAATCATAAAATTGAGGTGGTAGGTGGGGCTCCCAACAATAGGATGTACACTCATCAGGAAGTGATGTGTATCACATCTTGTGATGGAAAAATACTAAAATAATCACATTTTGTAAAATTAAATGTTGCCAGGTTCAACACATTTTTTCTTTAAATTTGATTTGACAGTATTGATTAGATGATAATCACAATTATGCACTGCTTGTTATTGCCCTAAAAGATGTGTGTAACACTCTGAGGTCGTCTTGGGGGCTTCCTAACTTTTACTCGACAGATGATGTTGTGGAAGATATGGATCCTGCATGTCCAACTTCGGACTGCCTATCCTTTTTTTCCTTGTGAGATAAGATGCTGCCAGACGAGTTTAGCAACGGCTCTCTCATAGAGAACACAGGAGCAATCGATATAGTGAGCGCTCCTATGTATGAAGGAGGTGGGAGACATAGCTGCTGGTCAGATAATCTGTTCATCGTTCGACCAACAGCTGTCTATTGTGTATGGTGCCCCTTACTCTTATTCTAAAAATACAGTTGCTCATTTTTATCTTTTTTTCTGAAATGAACAGATAAAAGCTTAATTGTAATCCTAGGAATGGTATGAATCATAAATGCATTTTGCCAATAATTTCCTATCTGCAAAAATAGTACAATTGCTACTAGATTCTGTATGTGTTGAACATTATAACAATGATACTGCAATATGTTAAAGTAGTTCTCTTATCAATAGAAGTCTGAAAGCTTAAACCCGTTCTGATTCCATGAATAGGGGTGACCTGGTCCTGTCCGATGCACTGAAAAAAATTGGCTAGCCAACTCATTTCTTTCTCCTAATATTCTGAATGCGAGGAGGTGCCAGCAGTTGGCTATCTGCCAATGGCATTACTGATGGACATGACATAGAACATTTGCTCAGTAGAAAATATGCAGTTCTTTATTTATGTATTGATACAAAACTTGAATGACATAATATTTCAATATTTTCAATAGTATTGTAAAAAAATTTTAGTTGTCACTATAAAACAATGAAAATTATATAGCCAAACACAGTATAATGCAAATATAAGCTAAGACATCAAAAGTAGAGGTATAGATATATGACTTTAAACCAAATTTTGTAGCACAAAGCATAACACATGATAACATGAGGGAAAGGGGGTGCTGGAATAATGGAGGGGGCTATGCAACGGAAGGGGAAATAAGTCCATAGAGCTGTAGAGTGTGGTGGAATCAGAGCATTCATATGTAAGACTGAGTCTAAGGATGTTGAAGGATTTAAATCTGTAACCAAGTAGTAGCAAACTAGATACCCTATAAGCTCTGATCTCTGGCGTTTGGCTTTAAGGGAATTAATTTGTTTTTATCTATATCATATTAGAATGGTTTTATCTTGCTTCATGATGTACAGTATGCTCTAAAAAAATTTCTTTAACTGTCAGAGTGACAATTTTGATTTAATATTTATAGTAATATTGTAACATTAATAAATAGAGGGCTAGACAAAAGTATTGTATAAAAACAAAGTTCCCCACTAACAGGACATCGTTTATTTTTATCTCTCAAAACCTTCACCATACTGGACCTGAAACTGTAAGGAAAATATAATTTGCTGAGAAACTATTTCCTCCTACAGTATTTTGCAGATCCCTTCTGAATCTTGCTGTGCATAATAAAATTAGATGATTTGTAAAGCTGGTTACAGATTACTTTAAATTATATCTTATTAATTATGTCATACATAATGTACAAACTGTTTCACTAATAACTAAAATTGAATACGAAGAATTTTAAACTCTATCTTATACTTTCTATTTATTTATTTTTATTATACTTATATTGTACCAATATATTCCACAGCACTTTAGAGATATTATCATTATGGGCAGCATGGTGGCTCAGTGGTTACTACTGTAACCTTATAGCACTGGTGTCCTGGGTTCAAATCTGACCAAAGCAAGGAGTTTGTATGATCTCCCCGTGTTTGCGTGCTTTTTCTCCGGGTTCTATTGTTTCATCCCACACTACAGACATACTGATAGGGAATGTAGATTGTGAGCCCTAATGGGGACAGTGCCGATAATGTCTGTAAACGCTGTGGGAATAATGGAGCTATATAAGTTAGTAAAATAAACATAAAATAAATAAATCACTGTCCTCATTGGGGCTCACAATCTAATTCCCTAACACAGTCTATGATATCTATGTTTTATGCTACATGGTTTGTGCAATTTGTCTCTTCCCAGAGAAAAAGAACAAGGTCTTCTAGAGCCATTTTAGGATTACTACTTCTAAGTGCCACAAGAAATCATGTTTTCTTCCTCTTTGTAAAGGCTATTTGTATATATATTTCCCAAGGAGCATTATATGGACTATCCATACGTCATCTTGGCCAGAATCTTTATCCCTCATACTACATCTGATTCTTTACAAATCAATAGGGCACAGATATGAATATAGCTATCAAATGGGCCTTCCACATGGTTTGCATGGCTTATTTAATTGTTAAATGCAAAAGAATGCAAGAAAGGATGAGCTGAGAAGTCCTGTTTCAAGTTCTGTCATGGGTCAATGATTTTAGTAGTTACAAGTTACAGTATGCCTCTTGCACAGTGGAGTATGTAAAAGTAGGTATTTAAGCAATAATTTAACCTAATGATATGTGAATCGGAATAAATGATTCCTGTGTAATTTACTGCACAGTTCTAAAGTTGTGACATTTCAATAGTCCATAAATAAATAGAAAAAAATAATATTTTCAGTCTTTCCAATATGTTAATCGTTAACATTAGTCCTTAAAACTTTGAATTCTGACAATTTATTTGTAAACTTTACTTTGCTGGATTTAATGCATCCTTATCACTGTGATAGCCTCTTCAATTAGAAAAATAAACACTGCATAAACATTAATACAATCCTATGAAATTAGAACAATGTGATGATACTGGTTGAATCTAACTGGTAAAGAGTGTTAAGCGTTATCTCCTAATTACATCTTCTATTTCTAGTTAATGGTGAAGTTCATACTGGTTAGAAAAACAAAACGTAAATGGACTGACACAATGTTTGTTTCAAAGTGTCTAAATGTCTTGTATCACTTTATACTGCAATATTATACTCTGAGGTGTTTACAGAGCTGTGACATTTCTGTAGATAGAGGTGATCCAGGTGTGTACAACTACATATATTTTCCATTATTTAAAGCAAACACGTATAAATTTATTTTTCTTGTCTTGTAAAAACTGTGGGAATGCCTTTCCAGAACACATACTTACCAAGGTTATCTCAATTTCCCAACCAACAGAAAAGGTCAGACTAACAGGCTAAACTCTGGTGAAACCGGTTGAATGGTCTTGATTGATTTGGTTATTGTTTGCTTTACTTATTCTGCCCTGATTTTTTTCTCTAGGTAATACTTGTATCAAATGCAGTGCATAAGATTTAAGATCAGGTATTCTACTTGCTATTTCACTTTTACATCTTTACACACTAAAGTCTCCAGTGTTACAATATCCTGAACATTTTGCAAATAAATGTGATAGAATACATATATATAATGCAATTTATATACAATTGAATCATCACTATTTTACATATATGACTGATATCTACATGAGGGGCCTACATCTAGGACCATCATTCATCAGAATTGTGGTTTTGCACTGATTTTTGCTTTGTAGCGTGGACAGTCAGTCAAGTATCAGGAGGAGTTACAATACAGAAGTAATGACTGGACCATGGTTTGATGGGTAACTGAGCAGACCAGGGACCGCTCATTTCTCCTGTGTATATTCCTGTCATATAAAGTACAACTAACCACTCCTATGTGCTCCTACAGCACTGCAGCATCTGTGGAAGAAAATCTCTAAATCTCTCCAAGCTGTCGGCCTCCTGAAACTATTGCTTTGTAAGGCCATCCATCCCTGATTGGTTCCCACAAAGTGGTGTTACGGAGCAGCCAGGAATACCAAACTCACCTAGTCAGAAGAAGAGAGAACAAGATGGTACATATGTAGAAATGCGCACACCTCAATACAATAATAAATAAAAATTACAAGCTTTATTGAACTCATTTAAAAGCACTAAAAAACAGCAACACACATGATTTCCAACACCCAAGATCCACAATACATGATTGGCCATGTTCAAAATACAACTCTAATAAATAGCTTAGGTTGATATAATTATCATATACAATTTATTCCAAGGTAGATACATAAAAGATTGCAGTAATGAATATATTCTCTGGCATACCCCAGGATAATATCAACAATACATGATTGTTGTGTTAAAGCCTCATTTCATATGCTAAATCTCAAAATATATTATGCACTCCTAATTAATGTCAATACATGATTATTCTATCAAAACCTCCATGCATTCCATATGCTAATGCCCAGCTGAATCTCAATATATACTGTGCACTCCCTGTCAATAGCCTCTATTGTATACCAGCCTATGCCAGGAACAAAACCTTGTATATGAAAAAATATCCTACATAACAATGCTGCAGTCAAATCATTGCATACAAATAGCCATATCACCCCCTAAAGGTCATGTGTGGATCAGGTGGCAAACCCCACGCGTATCGCTGTGAAAACACAGCTTCATCAGGGAAGGTATGTGTGTAATAAGAGATATACCAGTGTATATAAGCCCATGTAATTAGAAAAGATTAATTACCTGTGGTTGCGCCGACATACTGCAAGTACGGGAGAACTCATCTAAAGTAATATTTTTCATCCAGCGCCATGATGAATGGCTGGGCATGTGCGCTTCTCATAGAAAGTGATGTCACAGCAAACTCTGGCCGTAACCAGGAATGCTAGATCCCCAGCCCTGTATCTCATACAATGAAGCGCCATCCGCAGTGCGCTGGCGCACTGTGAATAGTACACTGACATCCCGCGAAAGAAATATATACAATGGATGCTAGTCTATGCTAGTGAGGTAACTATACAGGGAACATGCGATCTCATCATGCTTATGAACAACAATTCTTATATAAGCCATAGCTCAAAAGTTTATCAAAGGAAGCCAGATAATTGTTCCAATAGAGCAAATATATTTAGATTCAACTCTTTGACTTAATATTCTAATAGATGACCAGTAGTTACACCTACACAGCATTATAATAAATGCAAGGGAAGAAGATTAATATCCTCTGCCTGGATAAGGATATACATTACAGACCAAAAGTTTGGACACACCTTCTCATTTAAAGATTTTTCTGTATTTTCATGACTTTGAAAATTGTACATTCACACTGAAGGCATCAAAACTATGAATTAACTCATGTGGAATTACATACTTAACAAAAAAGTGTGAAACAACTGAAAATATGTCTTATATTCTAGGTTCTTCAAAGTAGCCACCTTTTGCTTTGATGACTGCTTTGCACACTCTTGGCATGCTCTTGATGAACTTCAAGAGGTAGTCACCGGAAAGGGTTTTCACTTCACAGGTGTGCCCTGTCAGGTTTAATAAGTGGGATTTATTGCCTTATAAATGGGGTTGGGACCATCAGTTGTGTTGTGCAGAAGTCAGGTGGATACACAGCTGATAGTCCTTCTAAATAGACTGTTAGAATTTGTATTATGGCAAGAAAAAAGCAGCTAAGTAAAGAAAAACGAGTGGCCATCATTACTTTAAGAAATGAAGGTCAGTCAGTCCGAAAAATTGGACAAACTTTGAAAGTGTCCCCAAGTGCAGTGGCAAAAACCATCAAGCGCTACAAAGAAACTGGCTCACATGAGGACCGCCCCAGGAAAGGAAGACCAAGAGTCACCTCTGCTTCTGAGGATAAGTTTATCCGAGTCACCAGCCTCAGAAATCGTAGATTAACAGCAGCTCAGATTAGAGACCAGGTCAATGCCACACAGAGTTCTAGCAGCAGACACATCTCTACAACAACTGTTAAGAGGAGACTTTGTGCAGCAGGCCTTCATGGTAAAATAGCTGCTAGGAAACCACTGCTAAGGACAGGCAACAAGCTGAAGAGACTTGTTCGGGCTAAAGAACACAAGGAATGGACATTAGACCAGTTGAAATCTGTGCTTTGGTCTGATGAGTCCAAATTTGAGATCTTTAGTTCCAACCACTGTGTCTTTGTGCGACGCAGAAAAGGTGAATGGATGGACTCTACATTCCTGGTTCCCACCGTGAAGCATGGAGGAGGAGGTGTGATGGTGTGGGGGTGCTTTTCTGGTGACACTTGGGGATTTATACAAAATTGAAGGCATACTGAACCAGCATGGCTACCACATCATCTTGCAGCGGCATGCTATTCCATCCGGTTTGCATTTAATCGGACTATAATTTATTTTTCAACAGGACAATGACCCCAAATACACCTCCAGGCTGTGTAAGGGCTATTTGACCAAGAAGTAGAGTGATGGGGTGCTACACCAGATGACCTGGCCTCCACAGTCACCAGACCTGAACCCAATCGAGATGGTTTGGGGTGAGCTGGACCGCAGAGTGAAGGCAAAAGGGCCAGCAAGTACTAATCATCTCTGGGAACTCCTTCAAGATTGTTGGAAGACCATTTCCAGTGACTACCTCTTGAAGCTCATCAAGAGAATGTCAAGAGTGTGCAAAGCAGTCATCAAAGCAAAAGGTGGCTACTTTGAAGAACCTAGAATTTAAGACATATTTTCAGTTGTTTCACACTTTTTTGTTAAGTATATAATTCTACATGTGTTAATTCATAGTTTTGATGCCTTCAGTGTAAATGTAAAATTTTCATAGACATGAAAATACAGAAAAATCTTTAAATGAGAAGGTGTGTTCAAACTTTTGGTCTGTACTGTACATCATTAAGTATTTTTATATACCTATAACATATGTCATCATAAGGTGCTATGCATATATGTAACATTCTATCCCCAAGAGACTTATATATAAATCTCTGAGTATAAAATATACATCCAAATTTAATTATTCTTTATGTTGCAACATAAATCTAAATGCATGCGCTTGTATGGTGTATAGCCAATTCTCCCAGATACTTCACACAAATTAGCAAACACTATCATCACACATCGTCTGTTACTATTATTCTAAGAAAGTGGGAAATAACTCATGCATATATTGCTGATCGGAAACGAAAAACATCCCAAGTACTATTATCATAAAACACCAAATCCCTTATTTCCCAAAAGGCAGATAAAGAGTCCATATATCCAAAATAGAGACTGTTACGGATCCGGGTGGTGGAACCTCTGTGCTGCGGTGCAAGGAGGTACCCAGAGGGGCGTAACTAAGTATCAACTCGGACCGACATAGGTCGTACGGCGGCTAACGACTCCGTGACCAGGGAGGGACTGAGCAGAGGGACCAGGTGCTACTCTGGGGACGACCTTGTAAGAGAGCAGGTGACTCCCATGGGTCAGATGGCTGGGACTGACCCGTATAGCAGATGGGCACAGCAGGCAGGCAGACGAGTGGTCCTAGTGGATGGACAGGCAGACACGGCAGGCGACAGTCGGGAGCCTCTAGGTAGGTAGTCAGGTGGTCACGGCAGGTGACAGGGAGGAGCATCTAGGTAGGCTGTCAGGTGGTCATGGCAAGAGACGGGCTGGAGCCTCCGGGTAGGCTGACAGGTGGTCACAGCAAGTGACAGCAGCAGTCTGCAGGTAGGCATGGCAGGTAGCAAGCAGGAGCCTCCAGGTAGGCACGGTAGGTAGCAAGCAGGAGCTTCCAGGTAAGCAGGCGGGCAAAGCCCATAGACAGATTGGCGGAAGACAGACTGTCGGGCTGGAGAGTAGTCAAGTTGGCGGACTGGACTGGTAGTCAGGCTGGCGGGCAGGACTAGTAGCCAGGCTAGCAGCGGGACCTGAGGGCTGAAGCACAGGTAAGTATACTGTGCATCAACTTTTGCTCGGGCACCTCCATTTTGGAGGAGGTGCCTTATATATGGGAGGGCCTCCGGCAATTGGCCAGGGACTCCTTAGGGCGGCACGCACGGCCCTTTAAGAGGGAGGGAGCGCGCGCGTGCCCTAAGCACAGTGCCCGGGAAGCTGCGCGCACCGGCAGCAGAAGCAGGAAGAGGAGCGCTGGAGGACGCTGGGCAGGGAGCGCGGCGGTGAGAGGGATGGCGTCTCTGCCTGGCAAGGGGCAGAGACACCGATGCTACAGAGACAATATCAAAGTCCATTTTATCGGGTTTTGCCCATTCTCTTGTTCCTGTCTCTTCCAAATTTAATGTGATCCTATTGGTCCACAAGCCTTCCAATCCATACTGGTAGATTTATACTCCCAAAAAAGTCTCCAAGGAACAGTCGATTTACATAAATCTGTAGTGGATGATGAGCCTTAATGACAGCATGCCTCCTCAGAAGTGCCAAAAACTCCTAGGTGTGAAAAAACAAACTTCATGGTCTTATTTCTCAATTAAACATACAAGGCATAACAAAGACTTATTCCACTCAACCCAGGAAGCCAGTATATAATAATTCTTCATTTAATCCTTCTGGTGACATTGATTTCAGAGTGAAAATCCATCTTGACTCTGTCTGCAATAAGCCAAACTCACCAACTTTTCCTACACCTTCTGAGTGGCATATGGTGAGGCTGTGTGTCTTTTATCTGCCACTATTATGTCCACTATGTGCAAAATCAAAGGACACTCAAAAACCATCTACTGTTTGACTAAAGGAATAAGAATTTAGTGGTCCAAAGTAATACAACAATAAAACATTGTTCTTTAACTTCCATTTTGCAATTTCAAAAACAAAATAGAATAAACAGCATGTGCAGCAATAAAGGCACCCCTAATTATTACTTGGTTGCACACCCTTTGGCATTGCTGACAGCCTCCAAACATTTCTTGTAGCCATCTATAAGCTTCTTGCACTTCTAACCTGGAATTTTCTCCCACTCTTCCTTTGCAGTTTGTTCAAGCTCTTGAATGTTTGCATGGTTCTGTTTCCCAATGGCAGATTGCAGCTCATCCCACAGATTTTCAATGGGATTGAGGTCAGGACTCATTGCTGGCCATTTTAAAACAGTCCATTTTTTCTTTTTCAACCATTTCTGTGTACTTTTGGATGTGTGCTTTGGGTCATTATCTAGCTGGAGGACCCATAATCTTCGGCTCAAATCAAGTTTTCTTTAACTGGGTAGGATATTTTGCTATAAAATCTCTTCATAATTCTCTGATTTCATGATTCCTGTGAAATGGTCCTCCCGTACCAGACACAGCAAAGCAACCCCACAGCATTATGGATCCTCCACCATGCTTAACTGTTGGTAAGGTGTTCTTTTCCTTATTAGCTTCATTGCGCCGTCTGTAAACAAACTGTTGCTTTGCATTGCCAAAAAGCTCAATTTTTGTTTCATCTTTCCACAGAATATTTTCCCAGAAGGATTGTGGTTTGTCAAGGTGCTATTTGACAAAGATCAGTTGTTTCTTTTTATGTCTTTTCTTGAGCAATGCTTTCTTCCTTGGCCTTTGCTCATAAGGCCATGTGCCCACGTAGCGTTTTTGCGGCATTTTTACGGCTGCGAAAATGCTTGTAAAACAGTCTGCCATGCAAAGCAATGTGAATTAGAATGTGCTGTACACATGATGCACTAATTTGCGTGCCGAATTCGCATTGTGTTGCAAAATGCAGCATGACCATTTCTACGGCGATTACGCTGCAAATTCGCGGCCATTGAGGAACATTGAAATGCAGCAAACCCGCAGGTATATGTGGATTTGCTGCGCTTCAATTAAATTCAATGGCCGCGAATTTGCAGCGTAATCGCGGTGCGTGTGGTACCCGGGATGAAGAGGAGACTAGGACTCCTCTTCATCCCGGCTACCACACAGTGAAAAAAAGAAATTAAAAAGTTAAAAATAAACAAAACTTGTATATTCACCTCTCCGGCACCCCCCCCGGTCTACTCCCGGCCACGTCCTCTCTCCTTGGCGTCCCGCGGTGTACTGTCAGGACCTGCGGTGACGTCATTTAGTCACCTGATGGTCATGCGACCGCTGACGTCGGCGGTCAGGTGATGGTCGCGTGACCATCAGCTGAATAAATGACGTCACCGCAGGTCCTGACAGTACACTGCGGGACGCCGAAGAGAGAGGACGCGGCTGGGAGCAGACTGGAGGAGACCGGAGAGGTGAATAAACAGTTTTTTTTTTATTTTTAACGTTTTAATTCTCTTTTTTTTTTTTACTATAGATGCTGCATTTAAAGCATCAGTTGTTCACACATTATAAATCTATGCCGGTTGCGTGGATTTATATTGTGTGACCTACTTGTCAAGCACTTTTCCAAGTGATGCTCAAAATCGCTTGGAAAACTGCTTGAAAAAATGCATGCAAAAACGCATGTAAAAACGCCGAAAAAACGCTTCTCTCTGGCAGAAAAAACGCATGTAAATCTGCATGCATTTTTTTCTGCCAGAGAGAGGCAAAAACGCTTTGCATCAAATCTGCTACGTGGGCACATAGCCTCAAGCTCTACTTGGTTTCATGTGCGGCATATGTACTTGTAAAAAACATGACCCTAGACTGTTCCAGGTTGGCCTTCAGGTCTTTGGATGTTTGACATTGTGTTTTTTCCATCATCCGCACCAACCTTCGAAGACATCTCTTGTCAATTTTGCACTTTCCCCCACGTTGAGGGAGGTTCTTGACGGTTCCATGCTTGGCAAACTTCTTAATAACATTGTGCACTGTTTAAACTGGGATACCAAGGTCTTTTGAGATGTCCTTATATCCTTTAGTAGTCTTGTGTTTGCTAATAATAGCAGTTCTGATGTCCTGAGACAGCTCCTTTGTCTTCATCATTGTGACAATGGAACAGGGTCTACCATCTGGCTTTTTAAAACACTGAAGTCATCATTCATTAGTTAATTCACTTCAAATGGGCACCGACAGTTAATTATAGGAGAATCTCTTTTGTGATTTACCACAGGAGAGTCAAAATGTCTTTCCATACTAAATTAATGTAAAGGGTGTTACAGCAAGCTTTTCCCTCCAATTGTTTTTGGTTTTAAATTATTGTTTATCATTTGCTCTTTTGTATTTAACATGAGTGCGCTATACAAAAAAATGGTTTCACTTCATTTTTTTCGGGAGGTATTCCACATTATGTACTTAAACTTCATGGGTGTCAATAATGCCAATAATGATGAGCAGGACTGTAGGTGTTAAATATGGCTGCTTATGGTTCGTTTGATTTTTATTCGTTTTTGTTTTTTTTCCATTTATTTGTGATTTTTGTGAGTTCTCAGCTGCATGTCATTTCTATTCTATGGCTGCAGCCATTACAGGGTTAATCTCAAACAGAGAAGTTATCATTTGTACACAGTATTCCCCAGAAAGGGATCATAGAAAGCCTTGTTAACAGATCACGTGACTGTGAGAATGTACAGTAGTAAGTTTTGCCTCTCGTCATCAGTACTGTAGTAAGATGTGATATTCTAATCTAACACTGGTGATACAAGGAGTATTGATGCTAGGAAAAAAAACACTCACATTGTTGTCCGCTCTATCTTTAATTGTTAAGTGGACCTGGGGCTGTGACTCAGAGATAACTTCGCTCTTTACGGACATATTACATACTTTAACATCATATTTTGATGGGGCTTAGGAACTGAGCCTGTATCTTTTTGGCAGATGATGGCCATAATATTCAGCCATCATGTGCCACTAGCAACCAATGTGCAATAAATTAGCCCTCACACAGAATCGTCACCCGAAAATTTAAACCTTTAAGGCTCCCAGAAAATGACAACATGAGAAAAAATTACAATTTTTTTTAAAAAAATGCTTATTTGGTATAACCATAATTGTACTGACCTGAAGAATCATATTTTCAGGTCACTTTTACCGTATAATAAACACTGTAAATAAAAAAATATAATAATTGCAGAATTGTTCTTTTTCTGCAATTTTGATGCACTTGGAATTTTTTCCCACTTTGCAGTACTTTACATGATAATAAGGATGGTATCATTCAAAATTACAACTTCTCCCACAAAAAACAAACCGTCATACAGCTGTGTTGACAGAAAAACAAAAAAAAATTGCTCTTGAAAGAAAGGGAGGAAAAAACAAAAGTGCGAAAACAGAAAATCGCTATGTCAGGAAGGGGTTAACAATATTCGTTGTTAGTTCTCTTCGGTTACAGGAGTGAAGCTTCATACTGCACATGCGCACAGGCACAGTCTACTTTTGCTAAGATGCTGAGTTTAGTGCTTGACTGCAGCAATCATGCGTGCTGTCAACATAAAGTCACTGCTGCAACCAAAATTCCAAGAACTGAGCTGATGCTGGACTCTGAAACAGCTTTGTTTGTTATTTTAGGTGTATAGGGCCATTTGGGGTCTGCTTTTATTAAAGTGGAAAACCCCTTTAATAGATAAAGAGAAATTGTTCAGGATCCCCTTATCCACACTCCCCAAAATAGAGTTATAGGGAAATAACTCAAGGAGATGGGGCAAATAAATTCCCAGACCTTAAGTACAGGCGGTGTGTGTTAATGGAAATTAGCAATAGAAGACTGCTTAGTTATGTTATTTTTTATGAGTCAAAAGTATGCAAAAGAATTTACTTTCCCAAAAAGTCCCTATCAACCCTTTAACGTGCCTTGCAATATGACTTAGAATAAAAGCCAAATCAGAATCTCAATTTGTAGTCACAGTGTTTCGGGGTATTGCCCCTCCTCAGTGCAAAGTATGAGAACTGATTTGGCTAGGTGAGAGGCTCTGGACTGAGGTCTAAGGGGTAAGGTTTCCCCTTGTGGAGAGTAACATGCCGGCTCTGGCATGCCAATATAAGAGGCTTATTTGCTGTGCAATGCTCCTCTGGGAAATTAAAAATGCAAATTACCTCTTCAGAGAGAAAAATAGACTAGAGGTCTATAGCACCACCTCTTGGAAGCAGCGATCCTACAAGTCACTATTGACCTTTTAACGAGCCTTGCAATATGACTAAATGAAGCCAATGAAAACAACAGTATGTATCATTTGGGTTATAGACATTTTATGTCTTCACTGTTATTTTAAGTTAGATGTTTTGTGTGAGGACAGTAAGACTGTAATTTCTTGCCCTCCCTCCAAAGTTTACTCACTAATTAGCAGAATGTAAATACAGACATTTCTTGTGAATCTTAGATTGCTGAAAGCACTGAGCGAAACCAATGCTAACTAACCTACTTAAAAACGAATACAAACATTGCCCCTAAGTTTGGTCAGGCTAATCCCCATGTTTGCCGTCACAACAAATAAAGTAAATTCTAAAGTCTATTTTAAATTTGACTTTGAAAGATGTTTCTGGTCAGACATATATCCTGAAGGTGTCCTTTAATTGGCTAGACATTGCTCTAAAATTCCAAATGACTTGCTGTGCTCCAACAAATGCATAGATAAAACCACTTAAAAGCTCCAGAATTCTTCCAAGGGCTTAAAATGTTTAGACAAACTGTGATTTTAAAAGTAACAGTAATTTCAGAAAAGAATGTTTGCCTACTTTGAAACAGATTGCAGACTATGGATTTCAATCCCAATTAATGAATGACAATTTAAGCCATCTTCATTTACGATAAACAAAAGTGGGAAAAATAGTCTGAACACAGACTAAAATTTAGATGTGCTGAATGCTATCAACGTGTGGGTGCCAATGCTAACCAAGAATGTATAGCATTCATAAAATGTAATTATAGCCAATCCAGACTCATTACTCCCACTCTTCTGGAAATGTCTGACTGCTACTAAATTCATATTACATTGTATATAATTTAACACAACTCTTACCAATCTATTGTAGCTTTTAAAAACTGTACCCCAGCGTGAGAAATATTCCCATATATGTTTATTTTGTTTTTGGGCACTTTAATGATAAAAGTATTTCCCATATTAGTAAATAATATTGCTCTACATCTCTACATATAGCACCTAATTATACTGAAAATGTTAATAATCATGTATAACTAATAGGCCTTTTAGATTGGCTGATAATCTGTGAACAGGCAGTCATAAGAGCACTACTTCATGGTCATTGGCTAGTGTAAACATGCCAAATGCACATTTATCAGATGATTGGATCAGTTATGTGGGAGATTAAATCAATATTGGTGACAGCACATCTCTTCCTGTAAACAGGGAATGCGCTGCTGACAATATGCATGCAGGGACAGAGCGATCGTATTAAAGGGAACCTAACAAGTATGGACCGTGATGCACAGCCTGAGCCTGACCATGGGTCTCCAGACTCAAACCTGGCAGCATCATAGGCTTGTATATGGCTGTTAAGTTCAGATCAGTGAACCCGCTAACAGTTCATGCATCATGATCTTCCGTGGACCGTGACACATGGATGTGTGAATGCAGCATTATTCTGAATTGCTGCAGTGTTTCAAGGAGAACATACTGAGCCAACATCATGTATCTGCTCTTAGATAACTAGTCCTAGGCAGGTCCCCAACAGCTTATCCTCACACTACTCCGTTACACTGACATGTTCATCTCTATACACACTCGCAGGGTTAGGTCTGTCAGTCTGGAGGAGCAAGGTGAGAAGATGACATCATTGACTACCCTCAGTTTCGTCATTCAAGATGCTGCAACATTTCTGAGAAAAATATACACAGCTGCAATAATGCAGCCACTGTAAGATTCATGCTGCCCGTGACACACAGATGTTTAAATGTGTCATTAAACATGAATGGCTGCAACATTGCCGCCTATGATAATTCATACTGCACTTGTTTCAGGCAGAATTAATTTTCCTTTCAAATTCCCTTTAAGAATGGTATTATACCAATTGGCTTGTATAGTTCTATATTTATGTAAATAAGTACAAGTTGTCAGCATGTCAAATACTAACACCTTGTGAACTACTGTATATTCTGTTAAATTCCACTTCCACAAACTGCTATATACTGGGGGCAGGGAAATGTCAAAGCAGCTTCAAGTAGCTCTTTGTGAGCTGCTACATGGGCAGGCTACAATGCATGGCTGTATTTTACACTAGTTCTCGGCAGCACATTGAGACTAAATGCAGAGTATAATGATATTTAAGCAAGTGTAAAAATCATTTCACCCAACAAATGTTTTGCTTCTGCATCAAGTGATTGACAGCCTGTATAGGAATGCTGATATTTAGTTTCTGATTACCATGTATTCATATATAGGTTATGTTCATGTATTCATATATTGATGATGGTTCTGTAGTCATGTAATGATGGTGGTTCTGGTATTGTAGTCATAGACAAACCGTGGTTCTGGTGATGTAGTCATGCTGATGTAGTAATATTTAATTTATAGACTTGATACTTGTTGATACCAAGCCCCAGATCTCGAAAAAATGGAAACCGTTAGGGGTCTTGGAAATTGGGGATAAAAGGAAAAAAAAAATTTTAGTACAAATTTCGGAATTTTTTTTCACCGCTTAAATAAAAAATAAACTATACATGTTTGGTATCTGTGTACTCATACTGACCTGGAGAATCATATTGCCTGGTCAGTTTTACCATATAGTGAACATGATAAATAAAAAAAAAAAAATTTTAGAATTGCATCTTTTTTTGCAATTTCACCGCACTTGGAATTTTTTTCCCATTTTCCATTACACTATATGGTAAAATCAATGGTGCTATTCAAAAGTCCAACTCGTCCTGCAGAAAAAAAGCCCTCATACAGCGATATTGATAGAAATATAAAAACTTTATGGCTCTTGAATGAAGGGGAGGAAAAATGAAAACGAAAAAAGCGGAAAATGGCTCGAGTGTGAAGGGGTTACAGTGCCTAGGACAGCACGAGTGCCAAATACGGCCCCGCTACAATGCACTGTCAGTTGGGCACACATCCACATCCAGCTCTTCCTTGGTCCATTCAGTGCTGGCACCTGTGTGAAGTAATGAAAACAGAAACTATGCTACTTACTGCATAATTGTGATATACCCGACCTGTTTTCCATTCCTGCTTCTATTAGGGTTACATACATGGACTTACAATGTTACATATGAACTGCAAAAAAAATCTTCTATTTTCTATATATGAAGACCCATGGAGTGGAGAAGACATTCTACATGGGGGCCCAAGAGGTCAGGGGGCCCATTTCCACCTCAAAAGAAGATGAAATTGTGCATTATGATGAGCTAATAGACTTCAAAGGGTCCTTATGCTGTCCTAACAATAGGCATTTTTTCTGTCTATTTGCCAGTGGTCTTAGGAGTCATTTTTCAATATCATAGTGCTAGGCTGCTTTTTTCTTGTGCTACCTCAAGCAGCCTGTGTAGCTTAATGTTTTACAGTGGCCTGCAGCACCTCTTGACTTGTCTCCCATTGAACACATATGTCAGGTCATTATTGCCAAGGGAGGTGCCAGCAGTGGATCTTGATGATTTGCATTCCAAATTGCATTCAGCGTGGCATAATATTTCTCAGACAACCATTAATAACTGCATAGATAGCATGCCAACGTGTGTCAGAGTGTGTATTTCCACGCTTAGCACTCATACTCAATACTGAATGAATTGAGATGTTTTGGAAATGTTGTTGCACATACTTACATATAACTAATATGTCTATTGATCCTTTGATTTCCATAATTTTATAACTTTTCCTTTTTGCTGTTGCAATTTCAATGTTGCATAGAGTATGTACAGAGTCCTCCGCTGGTGTCTTGCATTTTTAGATACTGCTTTGTAATTACAAATACTTTATAAATTTGCTTGCCATCCTTGCATGCTAATCTTCTCTGTATAGTTAACATTTTTAGTATATGTGCTGATAAAATGAGGAATAAATTGTCATTTTTAACTACAAAATCTTATCTACTCAATGTACATTGACAGCACTGGTATATTACCTAACAATGAATAATAAAAATAATTAAATATGTCTCACATTAACCCCTTTAAAGCCCATGACGTACTAATACGGGTCTGTGCCCTGGGACATAAGAGCCTGACCCGTATTAGTACGTCATCGCGATCGCGCGCGCACACAGGCTGTGCGGGCACGATCGCCGCCGGGTGTCAGCTGATTGTCACAGCTGACACCCGGTACTATGTGCAGGGAGTGGTCCCGCACCACTCCCGACATATTAACCCCTGCAATGCTGCGATCGAAGTCGATCGCAGCATTGCGGTGGCTAAGGGGAGGTGATCGCAATACTCACCTCCTCTTCCGGCCTCCAGCGCTGTCTGCTGCGGCTTCCCGGGTGTTGCCATGATGACCCGATGTCGTCATGACAACATCCGGGTCACCAGACAGCAGGAAGATTTTTTGGTCATGCGCAGTGCATGACCAAACAATCTTCTCACTGTGCAGCGCTGACTGCAGGCGATCAGAATAAATAAAGTTAAAGTCCCAGAGTGTGACAAATTAAAAAAGTAAAAAAAGTCTCAGAAAGTGAAAAAAAAAAAAAAAAAATTGTGAAAATATAAAAAAAAAATAAAAAAAATAATCCACCAAAAATAAAAATATAATGTACCTATCAATAAATATTATTATGAAAAAAAAAAAAACAATAAAAGTACACATATTTGGTATCACCGCGTCCGGAACGACCTGACCTATAAAATTTTCCTACTAGTTAACCCCTTCAGTGAACACGGTAAAAAAAAAATAAAAAAACGAAGCAAAAAACAATGCTTTATCATCATACCGCCAAACAAAAAATGGAATAACACGCGATCAAAAAGACAAATATAAATAAAAATGGTACAGCTGAAAACGTCATCTTGTCCCGCAGAAAACAGGCCACCATACTGCTCCATCATCCAAAAAATCTAAAAGTTATAGCTCTCAGAATAAAGCGATGCAAAAAATTTTTTTTTCTATAAAATAGCTTTTATTGTGTAAAAGCGCCAAAACATAGAAAAATGTGGTACTGCTGTAAACGTACTGACCCGAAGAATAAAGCTACTTTATCAATTTTACCACACGCAGAGTAGAATAAAAACATTTTTAAAAAAACAATTCCTGAATTGTTTATTTTTGTTTATTCTGCCTCCCAAAAGCTGGAATAGAAAGCAATCAAAAAATGTCACATGCCTGAAAATGTGCAAAATGAAGTGGTCAGTGGGGCGCCAGACACTAGATAAGGCGCTCATGCCACCAATAAAAACGTCAACTCATCCCGCAAAAAACAAGCCATCACATGACTCTGTCGGCTAAAATATTGAAAAATTATAGCTCTCAAAATATGGCGATGCAAAAACTAGATTTTACAAAATATGTGTCTTTTAGTGTGTGACAGCTGTCAATCATAAAAACCCGATATCATTCTGGTATCTCTGTAGTCGCACCGAGCCGAAGAATAAGGTCGTCTAATCACTTATACCTCACTAGGAACGGCATAAAAAATAAACGCTAGGGCTGGGGTTGGGGTTTGGGTTGTGCTAATGTTAGGGTTGGGATCAGGGTTGGGCTAGGGTAGGGTTAGGATTGGGGTTAGAGTTGTTTTTTTTTCAAAAGTAAAAAAAAAAGAAAAGATGACGATAAAGCAACTAGTGTTGAACACAAGTGCTCGCTACTTGAGTTTTCATCGGGTGCTCGGGTATGCATTGAGTATTGCGGGTGCTCGAGTCTCCGCCCCATATGCTTCGCGGCCAAAAAAACCTTGCGGGGATTGCCTGCCATGCACGAGCGATCCCCGCATGTTTTTTTTGGGGTGTCTAATAACCGTGAAACATGTGGGCGGGGACTCAAGCATTTCACTTGAGCACCCGTGATACATGGTGCATACCTGAGTACCTGATGCAAACTCAAGTAGCGAGCACTTGCACTCAAGACTAATGACAACTTATTCAATATGATGACCTAATGTCATCAAATTCTGTGTCGTACCTCTGGGTTCAAAATGTTCACTATACCCCTTGATAAAATCCTTGAGGGGTGTAGTTTCCAAAATGGGGTCACTTGTGGGGGGTTTCAACTATTTAGGCACATCAGGGGCTCTCCAAACGCGACATGGCATCTGCTCTCGATTCCAGCCGATTTTGCGTTCAAAAAGTCACACAGTGCTCCTTCCCTTCTGAACTCTGCTGTGTGCCCAAACACTGTATTTTTCCCACATATGGGGTATTGGCATACTCAGGAGAAATTGCACAAAAGTTTTTGGGGTCCATTTTCTCCTCTTACCCTTGTGAAAATAAAAAATTGGGGCTAAAACATCATTTTTGTGGAAAAAGTTTGATTTTTTTATTTTCACGGCTCCATGTTATAAACTTCTGTAAAGGACTTGGGGGTTCAAGGTGCTCACCACACATCTAGATAAGTTCCCTGAGGGGTCTAGTTTCCAAAATGGTGTCACTTGTGGGGGGTTTCCACTGTTTAGGCACATCAGGGGCTCCCCAAATCCAACATGGCGTCCGCTAATTATTCATGCAAATTTTATATTTAAAAAGTCAAATGGCGCTTCTACCCTTCTGAACCCTGCCGTGCGCCCAAACAGTGGTTTCTCCTCACATATGGGGTATCTGCTTACTCAGGAGAAATTGCAAAACAAATTTTGGGGTCCATTTTTTCCTGTTACCCCTGCGAAAATAAAAAAAAAAATGGGTCTAAAGTAACATTTTTTGTGAAAAAAAGTTAAATGTTAATTTTTTTCTTCCACATTCCAAAAATTCCTGTGAAGCACCTGAAGGGTTAATAAAGTTATTGAATGTGGTTTTGAGCACCTTGAGGGGTGCAGTTTTTAGAATGGTGTCACTTTTGGGTATTTTCTGTCATAAAGACCCCTCAAAGTGACTTTAAATATGATGTGGTCCCTAAAAAAATGGTTTTGCAAATTTTGTTGGAAAAATTAGAAATCGCTGGTCCACTTTTAACCCTTATAGCTCCCCAACAAAAAAAATTTTGGTTCCAAAATTGTGCTGATGTAAAGTAGACATGTGGGAAATGTTATTTATTAACTATTTTGTGTGACATAGCTCTCTGATTTAAGGGCATAAAAATTCAAATTTTGAAAATTGCTAAATTTTCAAAATTTTTGCCAAATTTCCATTTTTTTCACAAATAAACGGAAGTGATATTGAAGAAATTTTACCACAATCATGAAGTACAATATGTCATGAAAAAACATTCTCAGAATCAGGGGGATCCGTTGAAACATTCCAGAGTAATTACCTCATCAAGTGACAGTGGTCAGAATTGTAAAAATTGGACTGGTCATTAACGTGCAAACAATCTTGGGTTGTTAAGGGGTTAATTTACAATATCATGGTATTAAGTTTCTAACGTTAATTTTTTGTTTGTGAATTACCGTATTTTTCAGACTATAAGATGCACTGGACCATAAGACGTACCTAGGTTTTAGAGGAGGAAAATAGGAAAAAAAATGTAAGCAAAAAATGTGATCATGATGCCCTGTTAAGGGGGAGGGGGTCTGCATGCTGACACTGTTATAGGGGTAAAGTCCCACAATTCTGTTAATATCCCCTTCCTGGTATATATGGCCCTCTCCTTCCTGTTATACGTGGCCCTCATCCCCATCCTGATATGCATGGCACCCCAATCCACCATCCTGGTATGCATGGCATCCCAATCCCCCATACTGGTATGCATGGCCCCCTCATCCCTCTTCCTGGTATGTATGTCACCCATCATCCTGTTATGTATGGCCCCCCTCACACCCATCTTGGTATGTATGGCACCTTCATCCCTCTTCCTGGTATGTATGGCACTCTTCATTCCTGTATGTATGGCCCCCCTCATCCTGGTATGTATGACCCCTTTCACCCCAATATATATGGCCCCCTCATCCTGGTAGGTATGACCCCCTTCATCCCTGTATGTATGGCCCCCCTCATGCCTCATCCCTGTATGTATGGCCCCCCTCATGCCTCATCCCTGTATGTATGGCCTTCCTCATCCTTGTATGTATGCCCACCCTCATCCTTGTATGTATGGCCCCCTCATCCTGGTATGCACAGAAAAAAAATAAACAATCATACTCACCTCCTCTCTCCACCACTCCCCCTTGGGAGGGGTGAATATTCATGGCCTTTAATAGCCGGCACACTGACAGCCAAGTGCAGCAGGAGCCACGCTGCGGCTACAGCGTGCGCGCTATTAGGGAGAATGTATGGTCACTGCTCCCCAGACACGCAGTCCTGGCGTGGGGAGCAGTCACTATTCCTGCACAGAGCAGGACACAGCATTGGAGGAGAGAGGAGGTGAGTATGACTGTTTATTTCTTATGTGTGCAACATGAAGGGGATCAGGGAGTGCCAAGCATATCAGGATGAGGGGGGGGTCATACATACAGGGATGAAGGGTGCCATACATACCGGGATGAAGGATGAGGGGGGCCATACATTCCAGCAGGCACAATGTGCCTGTTATTAAGGAAAATTAATATTCACTGCTCCCCACGCCCATGGAAGTGGGGAGCAGTGCATATTTATTTGCTTTAGTAGCGGGCACAGTGTAGGCTGCAGCAGGTGGCTGCTGCCTCCTGTTCACTTCCCCTACATCCCCCACCACCCACAGCCACAGTATTTATGTATATCAGACTATAAGACGCACCCTCCACATTCCTCCAAAATTTTGGAGGAAAAAAGTGTGTCTTAAAGTCAAAAAAATACGGTACCATTCAAGAACAACACATTGTATCAATCTCCTGTTTTGGACAAACATGTTCAAATTGAAATGTCCCATTTTAAAAGGCAAACTAATTTTCAATGACTTACACTTGTTGAAATGATTGATAAGATGTTATATGACTCAGATTGAAGATTGTCCATGGAACATCTTTGCTGATATGGCAGCGTAGCAACATCTGCAATAATAAATTATTCCTATTCAGTTGTACAACAAACTCCAAGAAATGTATAAACCCTGGGGAACAATTGTGCATCAATTATATTAGTTAATTTTCCTTATTCAAGCTCATAAATATAAAGGGATATATAACTGAGAACAAATCTTATTTGTTAAACTCATAAATCAGACTCTGTTATGATTTATGAATATTTTAAATAGAAACAAAGTCGGCACATTTATTGAAACTCTAATCTTTCATTATGTCGAAGAATTATTTTTTCCTATGGGTTTTGTCTTTTGTCAAAATTTGGTAGAATATATGGGAACAGGTTTGTGTTTGAGAGAAAAGGTCAGAAAAGTAGAGGAAATTATTAGTGATTCATTTATTTTGGCGCAATAATGTTTAAACAAAATAATAATAATTTACCAGATTTTAGGTGGATTAGATTGAAAAAGACTACACTGATGACAGATCACTTAAATGGTTTACAGCACATTGCAACTGATGACAATTTCTTTGTTCAAGGAAACCTTAGAAGATAATGTTTATCAAAATAGTTATTTGCATGCCATAGGTAAAGTGTTAACTATTTTATGGCCAAATCCACATGAATAAAAGAAAAGTACTCAGTCTTCAGTTTTACTCAAACTAGTTGATGCAAAAATGAATACACCCCACACCAATTCAACTTGATCTAGTATTTTGTATGACCTCCATGATTTTTAAGGGCATCACCAAGTCTTTTAGGCATGGAATAAACAAGTTGGTGGCATATTGCAACATTTATCCTTTTACATTCTTCGAGAATAACCTGTTTAAGAGCCTGAATGATGGATAGAGAATGATGCTCAACTTGTCGCTTCAGAATTCCCCATGGGTATTCAATTACGTTCAGATCAGGAGACATACATGGCCACCAAGCTACTTTCACCCTGCACTTCTTCAGAAATACAACAGTGGCTTTAGATGTGTGTTTTGGATCATTGTCATATTGGAAAAGTGCACGTCTACCATGGGCACGGAGTGATGGTAACATCTTCTCGTTCAATTTAGAGCAGTGCATCTGTGAATTCATGACACCAATGAAATGTAGTTTCATGACACAAGCAGAACTCATGCACCCCCACATAAGGACACTGCCACTACTTTTTTCAATGTATCTACCATGTATTTTTCTTTTTACTCCTTACCTTTGCAATGCCATATATTTTTGAAGTCATCAGTTGCAGAAACATTTATTTTGATGTCATCACTCCCGTGTGTCCCAGTAGTCTTTATATTTTTCAGCATGGTCACTGGGAAATTGTAGGAAGGCTTTTTTTGAGCATGGGCTTTAGGAGAGGCTTCCATGGTGGATAACACCCATGCATGCAATTCCTCTCCAGTGTACGTCAAATTGTGTCACAGGAAATTACACTGTCATTGCCTTTCTACTTCTTTAGCTAACTGCAGTGAACTTACATGTCAATTTTCTTCAACTCTTCTTATCAGAAGATGCTCATGTTTAAGGGTTAGCGTGGTCGGTCTGAACGTCTCTCTGAGATGACTGAAATTCCATCTTTGCTAAATTTCTTTATCACTTTTTGTGGAGACAGGAGAGTCAGTAGGCGCTCTTGTCCACTATCCTGGCTCTCTTTAGAAAGACTGCATCGGCCAGGGTTCATATGAAAAAATGGCTATTACGACATTTATTCTTAATTATGCAAACATATTTTCCAGTAAGTCAAGAGACATAAGCCATTGTTCATATGAATAAACCTACAAAGAACTGCTCGAAAGTGCAAATAAATAAATCATGATAGAATTTTTATTAACGACACCAAAGGACAATTAAAATCACACAAAAAGACAAAGACATGGACTAAACAGAATAAAATGAGGGAAAAAAAAGCACACACAGCATGGTAATATTAGTAAATATATAAATCAAGCACATTCATGATAAGATATATAATATATATATAAAGAGCTGTGCACAATCACCTAAAGTGATGAAGTGCAAAATATAAATAAATTCATTGAAAAGCTTCACATAAAGAATAAAAGAAATCACTATTCCAAGTCAGTATATAAAGTGCAGTGCACAAATAAGGTAAAGCCCAAAGTGCAATAAATAGCAGGTAATACATGAAGCTCCACAATAAGGGCAAGATGACTAACCCAAATTCATGCAGTGCACTCTGTCCGCAAAGTCCTTGTCCTCATTTTATTCCTCCTAGTCCATGTCTTTGTCTTTTTGTGAGATTTGTACTTTGGAGCAGTTCTTTGTAGGTTTATTTGTCTTATTTATCTGCTTGATTTAGGCGCTTGATGGCATTTTTCTATATTATATGATTCTCTTGGGACTGTAATCCTTCCTTATATTTGGTAAATAGCATTGTACATATGAGCCTGAATGTTGACTCTTGAATTGATGTTTGTTGATTTTTTGAATGCTTGTTGACTACCTATTGTAGTCAAATCGATGTTTGGTAATATGTTTATTACCAATTGTATCAGTCCATGCAGCTTGATGTCCTGCAAATATTAAAGGACAAAATATGCACTAGAACAATGAGAGATGAACTCTTTCCATATTCTCCCAATCCGGTGGAGAAATGCCTGAATTAGAGCCGTGAACTATAAAAGGGGGATCTGCCTCTGTTTCCAGGGAGCCCCTACAGAAAAAAGCCAGGGAACTATGGCACCAACTGAAGAAATACAGATCTGCTTCATTGACCATCACTGAACTCTCAAAGACTTTTGGAGAACCCAGGTTGGGACAATCAAGTCACCTACATCAATGTACTCTGTCAAGTTCTTAAGCTTGCCACTACCTCCTCTCTGTGGGTGCCCACCAAAAGCGAAGTGCTACTGGTTGGGATAGACGGCTCTGGAAGCCCTGAAGTCACAGATGTTCTAATTTCTGGCTAGCCAGCGGAAGGGTGAGACTCTGTAATTTTCATAATCTTGTGTGTTTGCTGGGTCTGTACTATATGTTATTGACTGTTGGTGATTCAATAAATTATTACTGTAGTGTGTTCCCCTTACCTTGTGTTGTCTGAGTAGTATTCTGCCCATGCGAAAGGAGTACGGGCTTTCAGTGGCATGAGCCTAGGTCCATCCTCTGGTCCTTGCGGATGAGAGCACCTACTGACCCTCGTGTCTCCACACTTGGTGGCAGCGGTGAGATACTACTCTGCCCAGCGGATCTGGGGTAACTGCAGGGGACAGGTGTTCGTAGACACCTTCCAAGGGCTCCACAACCAGGGAGGCAGATAGCCCATCCCAGCAGACAATAGGTGAGGCATACACAGCAGGTTTCGGACGCCACCATGTCCAACTCCACTAGCTCAGCCTTGGGACTAGGACCGGGGTGGATATGCAGCTGCAACAAAAAACGGCAACTACAAGAGCTGTGTCAGCTTCATTGGATCGAATACCATGCCACTGACACCCGATCGGATTTGATACAGGAATTTGTCTTTTGGGATGCCCAGAATGTTGTGGAGCACAATGAAAACTCCACTGAGGTGGACCCAGAGGAATTAAACTGCTTGAAAAATTTGAGGATCCAGTGGTAGTCTGGAATCAAATACCTCGTCCCAAGCAGCCCGTACAGGAATTATTGATTGCATTGGGACCCAAAGCCTCAAGCAGGGAGAGAGTTTGTGTTATGGAATCAGTTTAGGGAGTTCCAGAACCCTACCTCTATGATGACCCACCACCATGGAAATCATCTTCACTAAAGAGACGTGCCAGTGTTTAATTAGTCCAACACAGAGGTTAATGAACATCTGCAAAGGTTTGAGACCCTAATGATGATGCATCAGGTGCCCACAGGTGATTTGGCCAAATACCTGTGGACTAGTTTGACTGGTCGCTTGGTCCTCAGGACTGCCTGGCTATAGGACTATTAAGGACACACTGTTGTCCCTTTTTACCATCACCCCCAAGAGATATCGCACCAAGTTCCATACTTTGTCTCGCCAGGGTGCCTCCTATGTAGGATTTGGCAGTCAACTCCGATGGCACTGCAAATGCTCACTCAATAGTCGGGATGACCACTCTGCTGATGCACTCCGGGACATGATCATGTTCAAGCAACTTATAGAGAAAATGGCCCCAGAAATAAGAGTGGGTAGCTGATCGGAAGCCTGACACCCCAGAGCAGGCAGCCCGATTAGCCATCGAGTTTACCACCAATTGACCTCGCTGGATACCCGATATGTTCACCGATCCCAGGAGACCCCTCAACCAAGGGTTTGATTGGCCACCAGCCATTCGAGCATGATTATCCAGCTGGGCAGCAGAAACCTCACTAAGACAAAGGTTTACAAACAGGATTTGTGATTTGTCCAACCTACGGCGTTGTTATACTTGTGAGCCCCTTGGACACATGGCCAACGATTGTCTAGAGGGCTTGGCTCGGAACCCGTCTGCTGGTCCAGCCAGTCAACATCAGCCAAGAAAAACTATCAGGGTTTGAGAGATGCTACCATTAGGATTCATCAGCAGCAGATCAAGTGATATACCCTGTCCACAGTTTATGGCAGATTGACCACCCTACACCAGCCAACTTCCATCGCCACAGCCAGCCAGTCAAGGTGAGTATAACCAGTCTCAAGGACCTCAAAACACTGGGTCTTCCATCACCCTGATCTGCCCAGATATTGTCCCCACAGAACACAATTTACCAGGCCGCCAAATGCCCAACTCCCAGGCTGGGGGTCAGCGCTCGGGGAATGGGTGCATTTACGTGGGTAATTTACCAGTCCATGTACAGGAGAAGGAAGTGGAGGAGTTTTTCCATTGGTACTGGCAGATCCAAACTATTAAGCTGAAGAATCAAGGGGAAAGTGGTGGCACACCTTTTGCCTTCGTCAGCTTCCAAAATCCACGGGATGCGGAGTATGCAGTGTGTGTATTCAATGGATACAAGTTTGTTTCCCGTTGGTTACATGTGGAGTTACCCAGCTCAAGCCCGGGACCAGGGGGAAGATAGGGATCACCCCGCAGGAGGAAAGACCCCCGTCATGGCGAAATGAATACAGAGTCCTCATCTCAGAGCTTCTCCCATCATGGAGTTGGCAGTATCTGAAAGATTGTATCAGAGAAGCTAGAGATGTCTACTATGCTGATGTGCACAAGGACGAAATGGGGATCGTGGATTTTTTTTTTACAAGGAAGACAAGGAATATACTTTGAGGAAACTAGATGATACAAAGTTTTGTTCTCATGAAGGTGAAACCTCTTACATTTGTGTCTGTGCTGAAAGAAATGCTGATAGACTGTCCCCGACAAGTGGAGAAGGATGATCGGAAGCCTATCATGTCTGGCTAATTAAGAAGGGGGAGGAATGTGACAGCGCAGCATTTTTTCTTAATTTTGCCAGACGTATTTTCCAGTAAGTCAAGAGACATAAGCCATTGTTCATATGAACCTGAACGTTGACTCTTGAATTGATGTTTGTTGATTCTTTGAATGCTTGTTGACTACCTATTGTATCCGTCCCTGCAGCTTATTGTTCTGCTATCCTTGGGGAAAAAAGGCGTAGGTTAACCCCTTTAACTTCCCAAGGCTGTTTGCACATAAGTGACCAGGCCAATTTTTACAATTCTGACCAATGGATCCCACTGATTCTGAGACTGTTTTTTCATGACATATTGTACTTCATGACGATAACATTTCTTCCATATGACTTGCGTTTATTTGTGAAAAGAATGGAAATTTGACGAAAATTTAGATAATTTAGCAATTTTCATTCTTTGAATTCTTATGCCCTTAAATTAGAGAGATATGTCACACAAAATAGTTAATAATTAACATTTCCAACATGTCTTCTTTACATTAGCATAATTTTTAAAAAAAAAAAAAATTTTTTTGTTAGGTGTCGCATTGATAAGTTGTGCCCTTGCGTATCCTCCTTCTGTAATACACTCGGCACCTCTTTTGCGACGTTCATTTTTTTTGTAGTTGAGGAATCTCCCCTGGGAAATGTTGGCCTGTTATGATACGAGCATCTTCAGTTTCGGAAGTACTGGGACCCGCTCCTTCCTGATCTCCAAAGATTAGGGCCTTGATCACTACCTCCTGGAACTGAAGGTACGACATAACGATCTGGCCTGCACTTCGTGAGAACACAAAAGCGTTGCGCATTGCCATCTGTACCTCCCATGTTCTTGTTGTACCCCAGTACGCAGTGTGGTTTGTGGACCTGTGTAGAGGAGGTACCTTGTACAGTGGTGGGGTCAAGAAAAGGACACCCCTCTTGCTTAGTACTTGACAACTAGCATGTTGTAGCTACAGTGGTCTATGCTCTCACTCCTGAAGATTATGTTCAGAATTGAACAGCCAATCATCATAGTTGCGGGGGGGGTAGGGGCGTCACTGCTCCTGGGATGACTATGCCATGTACCCTGAGGTAAGGTGGTGCTGGAAATTTAATGCAATCACCGCGACTTCGGTCGCAGTGCCGCATTAAAGATATGACGTATCCATACATCCAAGGTCATTAACTACCAGGCAACCTGGACGTATGGATACATCTAAGGTTGTAAAGGGGTTTATTGAACAATTGATGTTTGTTAATATTTTGATTACCCATTGTATCAGTCCATGCAGCTTGTTGTTCTGCAAACACTAAAGGACAAAATATGCACTCGAACAATGAGAGATGACCTCCTTCCATATTTCCCAATCCAGTTGAAAAATGCCTGAATAAGAACTGTGAACTATAAAAAGGTGATCTGCTTCTGCCTCTGTTTCCGGGGAGACTCTACAGAATTGCCCCATTGACCATCACTGAACTCTCAAAGACATTTGGAGAACCTAGGTTAGGACAATCAAGTCACCTGGCCACATACATCAATGTACTCTGTCAGCTTCCTAAGCTTGCTGCTACCTCCTCTCTATGGGTGCCTGAAAAAAAATGGGGTGCTACTGGTTGGGGTAGATGGCCCTGGAAGCCACAAAGTCACAAATGTTCTAATTCCCAGTGAGCCAGTGGAAGGGTGAGACTCTGTAATTTTCATCATCTTGTGTATTTGCTGAAACTGTACTGTATGTTATTGACTGTTGGTGATTCAATAAATTATTACTGTATTATGTTCCCCTTACCATGTGTTGTCTGAGTAGTATTCCACCCACAGGAAAGGAGTACAGGCATTCAGTGGGATGAGCCTAGGTCCATGTGGTCTTTCTACAGAAAGCAAGGCCAAAAGACAAGAGCATCCACTGACCCTCATGTCTCCACAATGGTTCATGTCTCTTGACCTACTGAACAAAGGAACAGTATTTCTGGTATAATTAAAAATAATTCACCCCCCACTCCAGTGGCCACGGTGATGCTGTAACGTCACACTTTTGCTACAGTATTCTGACTGATAAGTGAAACCTTGCCAATCCTATTATAGCATTCACCTTCTGTAAAGACATCTTTTTTCTCAGATCTTGTGACATTTCTCTTCCATGTGGTACCATTGCTGACAGTATGAAATGTGAAGGGGTTTTCTTTGCTAAGTAACACCTTTTTATAGCAGTTCACTTGTCTGCAGTACACTTGTTTAGATTTACTGGTGGTTGAATTCTTTTTAATTAGAATTTTGGCGTCTAATGGGATCTTTGGGGTCTGCAACTTGGTCTTGAATGAATTTAAGAAAATGTATTTTTTGAATGTGCTAGAATAACAAATTTTTGCAATTAATGGCTGACATTTGTGTTACTATGTTGTAGTATGGGATACCAAAGAAAATGTTGATTCTACAAGGAAAATTAACATTTTGTGACAAATCTGTTGGGCTGTAATCATTTAAGCCGAGCACTGTATGTCAATGTCACATAAGATGATCCAACTATTAATAATCAATTTGATTCTAACCAATTGAAACCACCAATCAAATGAATATATGAGGATTAGAGATTAATATATTGATTCAATGGGAATTTAATGTTTTTTGAATTTTAGGAAATTAATTGGACCAAGCATATTCGAACAGTTTGCAATCTGATTTGTGCAGATCATCAAAAAAAGTCCAGTCACTTTACACAAAGCAGATTGAATTATCCAGAGAAAACTTGCTTGTCCTCAGGGTATGGCTGTTCAGGCTTCCCTATAATGTCTTGCAGCTCAGCTAATCAAAAGGAACAATCAAAGCCTGAATAAAAGCCAAGGCAGGAAATGCAGCAGTCATTTTACGCTGATTTTCAATAGTAAGATGATGTCAGGGCTCACAGCACAGCAATATAGATAGTGAGAGAAAGCCATTAAACAATGGACAAATACTACAGACGGTGTATGTTGTATAACTGCCGCAGTGAGTAAAATGGGTGTAGTAGTCTGTCGCTGCCAATAGACAGTCATATATCTCCTGTAAGTCCATTGTGCTTATAGCTATACTGTACTGCTGCTGATGGTGCTGCAAGTGCTATCCCTACACAGACATCTCCTTGCCAGTCCCATCATATTTTGCAGTGTGTAGTTGCTGTCTCTTCCACTGCCAGTACTGAGCACATCTCCTGCTTATCCATTGTATTTTATAACTGTATTGCCACTTGGAACCCTAGGGTTAATTGACCTGAAACTGATCTAAATAAGGAAAACTTTTCTTTCCATCCAGCAAAGCTATTACTGCTCCAAAAAAACAATATTTTTAGGAAGGTCTGTTAAGAAGCTATAGCTTATTCATTTATCAAGCAACAAACCTGTTGCTATTCCCGAAACAGAGATATTTTTTTGGCCACCATTGTGAAAAATAAAGGCTTCTTATGTTTATACTGCCTGTGCATAAATACTAACACAGCAGTCAGCTGTCCCCCAAAATGGATAATTTTTAAATAATTTTAAGATTTTAAACACCATAAAAAATCTGTCAGTGAGTGTATTGTTAATCGGGCTAAACATTACTAATGCTGCTTTTGAATTAAATAATTTGAAAGGGGTTCAATACCATGCTAAGAGACCTCAGAGTGTTATACATGACTTGTCTTTTCCACACAATTGGAGGCTTGGCAGTATTTGATGTGTGATGCATTGATTCATTTCAAATATTTTTTTTTTATCAGATATAGCTGGCTAATACAAAATTTCAAAAGATTTACTCATCATATCTAGTGAAAACAAATATTGGATGTTAAAAGTGAAAATTATTTAAATAAATCATTATATATATGGATTCACAGCTCTGATTAAATTCTAGCATACACAAACCATTATTGCAGATTGAAGGAAAAGTTCTAAGAAGGTTTGTAATTAAATGAATGTTTGCAAGACAGTACTGCCCTTGAAGAACTACTAATTATATTGCAAAGAACAGACTTCAGAGGATACTGTGCTAACCAAAATGTACAAGTTCTTAACTGTATACTAAACTTCAATGACATTAGCACCTAGAGGTAATTGCTTTTACTGTAATTTCATTTTGATGATACAATATGTTGAACAAACAAGTAGCTAAGTCAAGCTAAGTCAAAATATTTTTTTTTGCTTTAATAGCAAAGTTTCACATCAATGCTGTCATAACCATGAGAAAAACAGATGAAAAATGATGCAATTATTGTATATGTCACTTGGCCTATAAACTTTTCTACATAGAATGCACATAGTAGAAAACATTTCAGAGTTTTACCATCTCAGTAATATTTTGCTCTTGAAGTCTCAAAATGTTTTGTTGTGCATTTCAGACATCTATAATATTTAGTGTCATGGGACATATGCAGATGTTGCAAGCTTTAAGGAACACTTTTTGTCACTCTTATCAATTGATAGATAGATAGGATAGATAGATTATTATTAATTTTTCTAGTGGCATTTATTCCATGGCGCTTTGCATGTGAAAAAGGGCGTTTACATAGCAAAAACAATTACAATAATCTTGAACTAAAACGAGTCACGACTGGTACAAGGGGAGAGAGGTCCCTGCCCGCGAGAGCTCACAATCTACAAGGGATGGATCAGGATATAAAATGTGAGGGTAGAGGTGGTCTTGCAGCTGTATGGTAGAGCGAGGGTTACTGCAGGTTGTACGCTTGTCGGAAGAGGTAGGTCTTCAGGTTCCTTTTGAAGGTTTCCACGGTAGGCGAGAGTCTGACATGTTGGGGTAGAGAGTTCCAGAGTAGGGGGGATACACGGGAGAAATACAGTATGCGATTGTGGAAAGAAGAGATAAGAGGGGAGTAGAGAAGGTCTTGTGAGGATCGAAGGTTGTGTGCAGATAAGTACTGGGAGACTAGGTCACAGATGTATGGAGGAGACAGGTTGCTGATGCCTTTGTATGCCAAGGGTAGGTTTTGAACTGGAGTCTCTGGGCAATGGGGTGCCAGTGAAGGGATTGACAGAGAGGAGAGGCCAGAGAATAGCGAGGGGACAGGTGGATTAGTCGGGCAGCAGAGTTTAGGATAGATTGGAGTGGTGCAAGAGTGTTAGGAAGGAGGACACAAAGCAGGAGGTTGCAGTAGCCGAGGCATGAGATGATGAAGGCGTGCACTAGTGTTTTTGCAGATTTTTGGTTGAGGAATGTGCGGATCCAGGAGATATATTGGATTTTGAGTCAGCAGCAAGTGGAAAGGGCTTGGGATCTCAGGTTTGCCTCAAAACTACTGGAACAACATATCCATTTTGAACTGTTCTCCCATCTCTCCTTCTGTTCCCTTTTTGACTGCTTACAATCTGGCTTCCTACCACACCATTTCACTGAAACTGCACTGACTAAAGTTACCAATGACCTACTAACAGCCAAAATTAACGTGTTGTTCCAGTAGTTTTGAGGCATAGGGGAGAAGTGATATGGAGCATTGCCTAGTCAGAGAGGGTGGGTCAAGGGAGGGCTTTTTGAGGATGGGTGTGATTGAGGCGTGTTTAAAACATGAGGGGAAGACACCAGTTGTTAGCGACTGGTCGAAGAGGTGGGTTAGGGTTGGGATTGGGTCAAGTTCACAGGTGGTGAGGTGTGATTTGGAGAGTAAAGAGGAAATTTGATCTTTTGTAATGGTGGAGAAGCTGGTTTTGGAGGAGGAGGGTAGAGTAGATAAGAAGAGGGGCTGTGGGGATTTTAGACAAAAGCTTTGTCTGATTGTTTCAATCTTCTGCTTGAAGAATGAGGCAGAGTCTCCAGCTGAGATGAGAGGAGAGGGAGGAGGCGCTGGGGAACAGAGGAGAGAATTGAAAGTGTTGAATAGCTGTTTAGGGTTGTGAGACAGGGAGGATATGAGAGATGAGAAGTAGGCTTGTTTTTGCTGCAGTCAATGTGGACTTGAAAATAGTGAGGGACTGTTTGAATGAGATGAAGTGCTCGTTGGAGTGGGACTTTTTCCATCTCCGTTCAGCAACCCTGGAACCCCTCTCAGTTCTTTAGTAAGGTTGGTGTGCCAGGGTTGCCTTTTTATTGTGCAAGCTTTGGTATGTGTGAGGGGGGCAACCGAATCGAGAGCTGCAGTTGTTGTAGTGTTATATAAAGCGACAGCAGCATCTGCATTGTGTAAGTAACTTATTTCTGTAAGAGAGAGAAGGGATTCAAAGAGTGAGGGTAGGTCAAGGTGTTTGAGATTTCTGCAAGGGTGTGCAAGCTTGTGTAGTGGGGATTATGGACCTGGAGAGGAGAGGGCTGAAAATGTAAGTAGTCTGTGGTCAGAAAGAGGGAGAATTGAGTTAGAGAGTTAGACAGGAAATAGAGGCGGGTGAAGATGAGGTCCAGTGTTTGGCCATCTTTGTGAGTGGCTGTGGAAGACCGTTGAGCAAGGCTGAAGGAGAAAGTGAGAGATAGAAGCTTAGAGACAGATGAATGGGAAGTGTCAATGGGGATATTGAAGCCGTCCATGATGATAGTGGGGAAGTCAGCAGAAAAGAAGTGTAGTAGCCAGGTGATGAAATGGTCAAGGAAAATGGTGGCTGGCCCTGGGGGTGATAAATGACAGTCAGTTGGAGGTTGGAGGGGATGTAGATGTGCACACAGTGCACCTCAAATGTGGGGAGAGTAACTGAGGGAGGCAGTAGGATTTTGGTGAAGGAGAAGTTATCTGACAAGAGAAAACCAACTCCTCCGCCATGTTTTCCGCTGGGGCGGGGTGTATGAGAAAGGTGGAATCCACCGTACGAAAGTGCAGCTGGAGAGGCTGTGTCAGAGGGGGTGAGCCAGGTTTCGGTGATGCCGAAGATGGAAAGTTTGATAACAATGAAAAGATCATGGATGTAGGAAAGTTTGTTGCAGATGGAGCGAGTGTTCCAAAGAGCTCCTGTTAGTGGAACTGGGGAAGTGGGGGCTGAGCGAATGGATATAAGGTTAGAAAGGTTGTGAGAGTTTGTGATAGAACGTGGATGAGAGGTAGAAGTGACTGTAGGGATGTGGTGAGGAGGACTAGGATTTGGAGAGATATCACCAACAGTGAGGAGAATCAGGGAAAGGGATAAAGGGATAAAACAGACTTTAACAGTGGGAAAACCTTTAGGTGGAACCACAGAGGAAACAGGCGCCAAGGTATGGTTGAAACAAGGATCCCAGCGGAAGGCAATATGCGCCATGAGTTATCCTCGAGTGATTTTTTGTCATCAGACCCAAGCGACACTGAAGGGGCAGTCGGAGGACAAGAAAATGCTGTAACCATAAAGGGAAAGAGAAACAGGGGATACAGAGTGTGGTCCCCATCATACAAGAGGGAAACTCGGAACAACAAGAAGTATTAGGTGAGAATATTGATGCCATAACAGCTGATCAAAGAGATGATTTACAGATCATCAATTTATCGGATTATGAATTATCTGAAACAGAGACAAAAGTGTTGAGACGGGGCTACCTTTTTCACCTATGAATCCCTTAAACAAATTTGAAGTTATTAAAGATGTGTATCTTTTCTGTCGTCAATTGACTTTTAAGCTTTTATACTATCAGCCATCCCTTATTGATGATTTACCAGCAGATGAGAGACAGACGTTTCAGGACCTACTAGACCTTCTACAAGAAAATGAAGACCCAAAAATGAAGACGGAAAAGATTCTCAGGCAGACTACCATCACAGGCTACACCTTTGTTCTCCATGTTCCCAGTGGTACAGATATTCTTTGAAAATGTGAGCAGGGAGATTAAAAATTTGCACATAGATAAACACAATGGGGACAGCCTGAGTAAGGGGGAGAGAAGAGCTCTAATCCAACTAACGACAAACCAGGACTTTATTATCAGAGAAGCAGACAAGGGGGGCAATATAGTCTTGTGGCCACATGCCCTCTTTATCAAGGAGGCCAAGAAACAGCTATTAAACACTGCATGCTATCTAGAGCTGCCCTCTGATCCTACTTACTTTTTCAAAAATAAAGTGGATTTATTGATCCGTATGGCTAAACTAAACAATATCATAAATAAAAAAGAAATGGACTTCCTCATTACGCCGCACCCAGTAATTCCAACATTCTATCTGGTGCCTAAGGTACACAAGTCAATAGTAGAGCCACCAGGAAGACCCATCGTTTCAGGAATAGGAGGGCTTTTTGAACGCCCATATATATATATGGACTCTTACTTACAACCATTTGCAACTGCTTTAAAATCCTATGTTAGGGATTTCACTCACCTTATTCAACAACTGAAGGGTTATACCATCTCGGAGGACACCATATTGGTGTCTTTAGACGTGGAATCCCTGTACACCAGCAATTCACATAATTTGGGAATAAAAGCAGTCACATACTTTTTGGATCAATATACAACAGGAGACCGTAAACACGACTCCTTCATCCTAGAATTATTGCATTTCGTCTTGGACAAAAATTATTTTGTCATCGACAGAAAATTTTATAGACAGATAGCGAGGACAGCGATGGGTGCACGGTGTGCACCTTCGTGCGCCAATTTGTATCTAGGGTGGTGGGAGGAATTGTGGGTGTACAAACATCAGGCCTTTAAAAAGTCAGTATCTATGTGGTTCAGATTCATAGACGATGTCTTCTTCCTTTGGGAGGGGACACAAAGTGACTGTGAAACCTTCATTGGTGATTTAAACAGGAACGAGTTGAATATCAAACTAACCCATAGCATTTCAACAACAGAAATTCACTATCTAGACCTTAAATTATTAAGAACTGGAAATAGGATTGACACCACTCTGTATAGGAAAATAACTGCGACTAACAACTTGTTGCATTTCAGCAGTTTCCACCCAACACATCTATGCCGGGGAATCCCAAAAGGGCAATTCCTCCGTTTGAAAAGGAACTGCATTACAACGGAGGAATTTAAATGGCAGTCAGATGACCTAACTCAACGATTTATCAAGAGAGGCTATCCTCGAGGCATAATTTCCAAAGCTTATCAAGGCACGAAAGGTAGGAACCGAGATGAATTATTACAAACTAAATCACAGAAACCCAGTAGACCACTGAGCGTAATTACTACATTTAACAACCAGTGGCAGGATATCCGAGAAATTTTTCGCAAAAAATTGGGAAATATTTTTGAGTGAACTAAAACTAACTAAACATCTACCGATAACCCCGAGTATGGTGGCACGTAGAACAAAAAATCTTAAAGACAATTTATGTCGGAGCCATTATATGCGCCCCATAACTAGGACTATGAGGGGAGAACAACTGGTTGGAACCTATCCATGTGGTGGGTGTAACATCTGCCAGTATGTGGTAGCTAGAAAAGAAGTATTGCTCCCAATGGATGCATATCGGATTCAATCAAAATCCTATTTTAACTGCAGGTCACGAAATGTGGTGTCTGCTATCATCTGCGGGTGCCCAAGGATATATACCGGACAGACAACACAAGAACTGAGGAAGAGGGTTCAGCAGCATCCTTCAAATATATCAACCCCAAAGCGCGACCGTGATAAGAACAAAGCAATTACAACAGTGGCTGCACATTTTTTGGAGTTCTATGGAGGAAAAGCGTCAGGCCTACAGGTAATGGGACTAGAAGAGGTGCGGACAAATATCAGAGGTGGCAACATAACAAATGCTCTCCTGAGATGTGAATCAAAGTGGATATATAATCTACATAGTCTAGCTCCCCATGGATTAAATGGAGAATTACAATTTACGGGTTTTTACAAACAGCTATGACATTATTTTCTGCAACTCATTGACATCTATTTTACCATAGGAGATGGACCCAACGGAATTTCATCCATTGAAGGTTGGACAACAGTTGAAATAGACCTCATTGAAGGTGGATGTGTGGACATGATCTGCACCAACTATGCAAATATGGCCATACAGGTACATCAGGAGCAATATATAACTTGGGTGGACTGCTGCAAAAAAGGTGTGAAGGATTGAAAGACTGCAACCAATTTGACAGGGAACCCCATGGACTAATGGAAGAACAAAACTGAGTACTTCAATATTCCTTATTATGGGGGACATAGGACTAGGGTCTAGATGAACTGAGAATAAATAAATAAATTTATCCCCTAAAAATCAGACTTTAAAACTCACCCTTTGGAATGAGCGGCCGGAGGGGTGGATCTGCCGAGATGGAGAGATGTACCGGGTGGTCCCCCGGAGGATCGGATGGAGCGACAATAATCCTGTCCTGAAATTGGACAGAACAACATGGAGCCACTCTATTCAAACCAGAGGACTTATGATACAAATCTTAACTACCAACTCTAACCAGGGGAATTTTATCATGTAAATTAATATGTCATTACAATAATATAGAATTATTCACAAAATCAACATGTCTCTGATGGTCAATGACAGAAGGATAGGACTATCGTGGGTCTCAGATTTGACATATGATACGAGTATTTCCCTTTCGCCCCGTAACAAATATTGATGTGTGAGGTGATATAATTCTTGTAATATATACATATGTCTATATTTCTCCTTTTTTTGAAAAACAACTGAAAACACAAAAAAAAGGAAAAAGATAGGATATTGTATGTTGCACTGTTGTATTTTCCACCTTAATGATACAAAGTGGTGGGAGTGGTGTTTAGGCTACAACTCTAAGACGAATATTTGCTACCTTAAGATAACTAAGCTGTGCGCTAGGTACGGAGCCACAGCTCTGAGTCATGGGCGGTGGAGAATGTAGCATGTGCTTCAATACCACCAAGGGAGTGGGTGGTTGTCATGGAGAGAGGAAGCACATAGCTTCCCCCAGCGCATGCGTAGGTCCAATAGCCATGGACAGGGTGACGCGCACTTGGAGGCGTGGCCTCCGGATACAGCAGAAGGCTGGGGGGCAAAGTGAGCACTTCCGGTGCAGAGACCGCATTTCCGGTGTGAGAGCGCAGCATCCACGATCAGTGGCACAGCTGTTTCCAGGGTAATTATTATTATTTTTTAACTCAGTATATACATCACAGAGTGTTGCTAATGAGCCCATAGCCCCTAATGAAGCCACTGCGGGTGGTGACACGCGTTGTGCAAGAATAGCCCATTCACTGGACTTTTTTCTTGGCAAAAAATGGGTTACTAACCCTTATGCAGCAAGCCAAGGTTTTTCCTCCCTAGATATTGATGCATGGGTTCTTATGGCACGAGCAACGATGGCAGACTGGAGGTCTGTGCAATAGATAACAGACAGGTCCAAGGGATCTCAGGTTAATATACAAATAGGGGGTTTAAACAAATGAGATATTGAACTGTGGGCATGTTTGATAGACGTTGATCCTTTTATAATAACAATATTGCTGTTAATTGCAACGATTGCAAGAGATTGCAAGAGACAATGGGTGGTCTAAACAAACTACATATTGTATTGAGGGCATGTGCAATAGAGATTAAGGTAGTCTAAATTAAGTATGTATTGTGTTCAGGGGAAGTGCAATAGATGTTAACTCTTATATAATCATGATATTTTTTTCAACATTGTACAGTGATTATAATGCATTGACCATCAGAGACTACCCTTGAGTATAAATGATCATGTTCTTTATGAAATAGGAGGAAATGTACAGTGAAAGGGTTATTACTCAGTGGGACGCATGCCACTGAGTTTTTTACTTGTGTTTTAGGTTTGTTTTGGGTGTTCAAGCAATTGAGGATATGAAATAAATATATATTTATAACGAATCTTTAGAATTTTGGGTGATCACTGCGAACATAGTGTACCTCTTTTTTTCTTTTTGTTTATATACAGTGTCTTTAGGGCAAATAAACAAAAAAGACAGCCTCACTGTGTCCTCTTAGTATAGCTCAGTCCGTTTTGCAATGCTGTGGGTCTCCAACCAATAGCCGTGACTTAAGGCTTCACATAAGAAAAATAAATTTGGTGAGTCCCAATAATAATTAAAATCCTCAATTTATTAGAAAATAATTAAAAGATCATACAGGTTGGGGATACATCTCAACGCGTTTCTGGCAAAAGCCCTTATTCACTGATATACAGATTCCTTATGATACATGGTATAAAAACAAATGGTGACCAACCATTGATCAATAAACACATATGTTAGAAATCAATCACATTTGAGAATAATCAGCATAATCACAAGACTAAATCCAAGAAAGCCAGAGAAAAAGAAAGAGAGAAAAAAACAAACAAAAAAAAACGACATTCAATTCTCTGAGATCTAATATAGATAAAGGGTATCATTCCTACAGTTCATGCCATTGGGGTATTTTGTATCCAGTTTAATAATCCAAAATAACTCTCTTAGGAGGAGTTTTTTCCTCCAATCCCCTCCTCTAATAGGAATATCCACTTTTTCTAACCCATAGAAAGAAAAATTATTTAATTCCCCTTTTTGTCTCTCTACAAAATGTTTGCAAGCTCCTGAATAGGATGCATTTTTATTTTTGATGTTGGTGACATGTTCTGCCATCCTTTTCTTTAATTTGCGTATTGTGCAGCCAATGTATTTAATTTTACATTCTTTGCAAAATATGCAATACACAACATAGTTAGTATTGCAATTAATAAATCTTTTTATATCATTGGCTGCATCAATTTTTTGAGTTTGCAATGTATATTGGCACATCATACATTTGGAACATGCACATTTAAAAAAACCTTTACAACTGAGCCAGATTTTTTTATCACTTTTTTGTGGCATGTATAGACTTGGGGAAAGATTAGCACCTAATGATCTCCCTTTTCTTGGCACACATACTAATTAGTGTTGAGCGAACATGCTCGACACTGCTCGGTACTCACCCGAGCATCACGCTACTCGGGATGTTCGGCGAGCACCGAGCATTTCCGGGTTACTCGGGCGGGAGCTCGGGTCTCCGCCCTGCATGTTTGGCGCTCTTTACAGAGCCAATGAACATGCAGGGATTGCCAGCCAGTCACTGTAATGCCGCAGCCATGTTGTTTGTGGGCATTACAGTGATTGGCTGGCCGCACAGCGTCACCTCGAGTATTTAAAACCGGGCGCCGCCATCTTGGACACAGTCGCTCCGGATCAGACAGTGTAGGGACAGCGCTGCTGATTTAGGGAGAGATATATCCTGCAAAATAGTTAGTGTAGGGTCTGTAAAGGCTGCCAGATCAAACAAACAGTCCTTCTCAGGACTAATATCCATCCCAGGTATATCAGGCAGGCAGGCAGGCAGGCTGTATAGGAGACGCAGTGGTTATACCAGCAAACGCTGCATTACAGTCCTGTGTGCTGCTCCTGTTGTTGAAATTGCTGGACTTAGCTCCAGGTCCCGGGGGCCAGGAAAAATCCTTTTTTTTCATCTAAATCCTCTTTTTTTTTTCCTCCTTCACAATGTACAAATACCCATCTTATTAACCTTTTGGTGCCCCCCCCCCAAAAAAAAGTGTGCCTCTGATTTTTCAGACACCAATATATCTGTTGAAAATAGTCTGGTGTAGGCCAGAGAAATAGAAGTGTGGTTTTGCAGTTCTATGAGCCATTTGCATCTAAAAAAAAACAGTTTGAGTGTGTCGCTCACTGTTCAGCCGTAAATATATATATATTTTAAAAAGCCTGGTATACACCAGTAAATTATTACTGTGGTTTTGATGTTCCACGGTAAAACATCTCTATTATCCTGTTTTTGGCATTTTTTGCTGTATAAAAATAATAATAGTGTCTCCCTGATTTTTCAGACACAACTATATCTGTTGAAAATAGTCTGGTGTAGGCCAGAGAGACAGAAGTGTGCTTTTGCTGTTCCACGGTAAAAAATCTCTATTATCCTGCTTTTTGCATTTTTTGCTGTAAAAAAAAAAAAAATAGTGTCTCCCTGATTTTTCAGACACAAATATATCTGTTGAAAATAGTCTGGTGTAGGCCCGAGAAATACAAGTGTGGTTTTGCAGTTCCACGGTACAAACCTCTGTATTATCCACTTTTGGGCCATGTGTATCTAAAAAAAACAGTTTGAGTGTGTCGCTCACTGTTCAGCCACAAATATACATATATTTTAAAAAGCCTGGTATACACCAGTAAATTATTACTGTGGTTTTGCTGTTCCACGGTAAAAAATCTCTATCATTCAGGTTTTGGTAGTTTTTTTTTTTCCGTAAAGAAAAACAGTAGTGTCTCCTGACTGTTGTGACACAAAAATATATCTGTTGAAAATAGTCTTGTGTAGGCCCGACATCCCAGTGTGGTTTTGCAGTTCCACAGGTCAAATCGCTGTACTATCCAGTTTTGGGCCTTTGGTATCTAAAAAAAAAGCAGTTTGAGTGTGTCGCTCACTGTTCAGCCGCAAATATCTCTATTTAAAAAAGTGTGGTATACCCCAGTAAACAATAACTGTGGTTTTCCTCTTCCACGGTTCTAATCTACTCTTTATTACCCTTTTTCCATTGATAGTGCAAGTGTAAGCTATTTTACTTCATTTACAATGGGCAAGGCGCGTGGCAAGGGACGTGGAAGTGGACGTTCTGGTGATGGTTCGTGCAGAGGACGGGGCCGTGGCCAAGGTGAAAATGTGCCACAACCAACAGCCACATCTTCTCGCTCCCACTTCTTGACCGAATTACTAGGGAAGCACAGAACACCAGTATTGAGAACTGATCAGTGTGAACAGGTTATTAATTGGATAGCAGACAATACTTCCAGTTACCTGGACACCACCACCTCCGGTCTGTCTTCCACACGGTCAACTCTTAGTAGCCGTGAGTCTCGACCGCATACTCCTCCTCACCTTGATGCTCCTTCCTCCCACCATGCCGAGTGTCGTCAGACAGCAAATGATCCCACACTTGGACACTCTGAAGAGCTGTTCACTGGTCCATTTCCATATTTGGGCCCCTCGCCTGATACGCTTGAAGTGGTGGAAGAGGAGATCCCATGTTGCGATGCCCAAATATTTGAACAGCCACGGCCACAGGAAGTCGACGTTGGCAATCTGTCACAAGAGGTGGACGATGACGAGACACAATTGCCAGGAAGTGAGGAGGATCGTGGTGCGCAAGTGGAAGAGGAGGAGGTGGTGGATGATCTGGTAACTGACCCAACGTGGAAGGAGGACATGCAGAGTGAGGCCAGCAGCACACAGGGGGAGGGAGGCAGAGTACCCCAACAGGCAGGAAGAAGCAGTGTGGTGGCCACAGAGAGAAGGCAGGTAACCATTCCCCGTAACACCAACACGAGGGACGTTGCCTGTACAAGCGGTAGGTCTTCCAGAGTCTGGAATTTTTTTAAAGACTCTGCTGATAACCCCAAAAAGGCCATATGTTCCACCTGCCATGCCAGCATCAGCAGGGGTGACAAAACTACCAGCCTGACCACTAGTGTTGAGCCACCCCCATAGTGTTCGGGTTCGGTTCGGTTCGTCGAACACCGGGATGTTCGAGGAACTGTTCGTCGAACTGTTCGTCGAACACCTTAGAACACCGTCGAACACCGTTAAAACCAATGGCAGGCAAACAAAAACACATAGAAAACATCTTCAAAGGTGTCCAAAAGCTGACAAACTGCTCAGAAGACACTCTCTTTAAAAAAGCCGGCCGGCAATTCAGCAGCGGCATACACCGGTACCCGACAATTTAGACAAGAAGGAATAGAGCATCACACATAGATTAGATAGATAGAAACATGTCAGTCACACATATAAGAAGCACAGTGACAGTGTTGGTTACTGCACTTGTCATTTAGTGTAAAGGATTTATTAAAAAAAATATTAGTGTTTTCATGCACCGTCTCTTTAAAAAAGCCGGCCGGCAATTCAGCAGCGGTACCCGACAATTTAGAACAGAAAGAATAGAGCTTCACACATAGATTAGATAGATAGAAACATGTCAGTCACATATATAATAAGTACAGGGACAGTGTTGCTTACTGTACTTGTCATTTAGTGTAAAGGATTTATTTAAAAAAATAATAGTGTTTTCATGCACCGTCTCTTTAAAAAAGCCGGCCGGCAATTCAGCATCTGTACTCGACAATTAAGAACAGAAAGAATAGAGAATCACACATAGATTAGATAGATAGAAACATGTCAGTCAGATATATAATAAGTACAGTGATAGTGTTGGTTACTGTACTTGTCATTTAGTGTTAAAATAAAGGATTTATTAAAAAAAAAATAGCGTGGGGTTCCCCGTAATTTTAGTCTCTAGCGGAGGTTAAGCAGACGGCTGGGGCAGATGTTTGAAGCCTGGGAAGGGGGTAATACCCACGGAGCTTCCCAGGCTACTAATATCAGCCCCCAGCTGAATACCTAGCCTTTACTAGCTATTAAAATGGGGGACCCCCCAAAAAAATGACGTGGGGTCCCCCCTAATTTAATAGCTAGCAAAGGCTAGGCAGACAGCTGGGGGCTGATATTAATAGCCCAGGAAGGGTGCCATGAATATTGGCCCCCTCCCAGGCTAGAAACACCAGCCGTCAGCCGCCCCAGAAATGGCGCATCCATAGGATGCGCCAATTCTGGCACTTAGCCTCGCTCTTCCCACTGCCCTGTAGTGGTGGCAGTGGGGTAATAGGGTTGGGGTTGATGTCAGCTTATAATGCCAGCTGACATCAAGCCCAGGTTAGTAATGGAGAGGCGTCTATAGGACACCCCCATTACTAACCCCATAGTGAAAGTTAAAAGAAAACACAACACCCAGAATAAAGTCCTTTAATTGAAATAAACACACAATTCTTTATTGTTCTAAATTAAACCATACTTACCATCACGCCCATTCCAGCTGAAGCCAACGATCTCCTGCAATAAAAGAAAAATAATAAAGCAACCTCATCCTTACCTTTCGATGGTTCCCAGGACGGCTCCAGCTCTGCTACATCGAGATGACAGGCTGGACCGCAGCAGAACGCTGCCATCCAGCCTGTCAACCCGCAGACACTGAGAAGAGCAGGCTTGCTTCGCTCCTCAGTGTCTCGCTGTGACGGCATCCAGATGAGCCGAGGTCATGTCCAATGAACTCGGCTCACCTCATGCACGTCACTGACAGCGTGGGAAAATTCTCCTGCACTCAGCACTTCAGCGTGAGAATTTTCCCACGCTGTCAGTGACGTGCATGAGGTGAGCCGAGTTCATTGGACATGAACTCACCTTATGCACGTCACTGACAGCGTGGGAAAATTCTCACGCTGAAGCGCTGAGTGCAGGAGAATTTTCCCACGCTGTCAGTGACGTGCATGAGGTGAGCTGAGTTCATTGGACATGACCTCGGCTCATCTTTATGCCATCACAGCGAGACACTGAGGAGCGCAAGCATGCCTACGCTTCTCAGTGTCTGCGGGATGACAGGCTGGATGGCAGCGTTCTGCTGCGGTCCAGCCAGTCATCTCGATGTAGCAGAGCTGAAGCTGTCATGGGAACCATGGAAAGGTAAGGATGATGTTGGTTTATTATTTTTCTTTTATTTCAGGAGATCGTTGGCTTCAGCTGGAATGGGCGTGATGGTAAGTATGGTTTAATTTAGAACAATAAAGAATTGTGTGTTTATTTCAATTAAAGGACTTTATTCTGGGTGTTGTGTTTTTTTTAAATACTTTACTAGAAATTCATGGCGGTCATGTCTAATACTGGCGTGACCCCATGAATTTTGGGCTTAGGGCCAGCTGATAATACCAAGCTGGCCCTAACCCCTTTATTACCCAGTGAGCCACCGCACCAGGGCCCTGGATGAGTTGGGTACAGCGCCAGAAGATGGCGATTCTATGAACGCGCCATTTTCCAGGGTGGCTGCGGACTGCAATTTGCAGCGGGGGGGGCCCAGAAAGCTTGGGCCTCCCTGCGCTGCAGATTCCAGCCCCCAGCTGCCTAGTTGTACCTGGCTGGACACAAAAATAGGGCGAAGCCCCACGTATTTTTTTTTTAATTATTTCATGAAATTCATGAAATAATTAAGAAAAAAAGGCCTTCTCTATATTGTTGTGTCCGGCCAGGTACAAATAGGCAGCTGGTGGTTGGGGGCAGCCCGTTCCTGCCTGCTGTACCTGGCTGGACACAAATATAGTGCGAAGCCCCACGTCAATTTTTTTTAATTATTTAAGGAAATTCATGAAATAATTAAGAAAAAAAGGCCTTCCCTATATTGTTGTGTCCGGCCAGGTACAAATAGGCAGCTGGTGGTTGGGGGCAGCCCGTTCCTGCCTGCTGTACCTGGCTGGACACAAATATAGTGCGAAGCCCCACTTCAATTTTTTTTAATTATTTAAGGAAATTCATGAAATAATTAAGAAAAAAAGGCCTTCCCTATATTGTTGTGTCCGGCCAGGTACAAATAGGCAGCTGGTGGTTGGGGGCAGCCCGTTCCTGCCTGCTGTACCTGGCTGGACACAAATATAGTGCGAAGCCCCACTTCAATTTTTTTAAATTACTTCAGGAAATTCATGAAATAATTAAAAAAAAATTGACGTGGGGCTTCGCACTATACTTGTGTCCAGTCAGGTGCAGCAGCCAGGAACGGGCTGCCCCCAACCACCGGCTGCCTATTTGTACCTGGCCGGACACAACAATATAGGGAAGACCTTTTTTTTTTAATTATTTCATGAAATAATTAAAAAAAAATTGAGGTGGGGCTTCGCACTATATTTGGGTCCAGCCAGGTACAGCAGGCAGGACCGGGTTGCCCCCAACCAACAGCTGCCTATTTGTACCTGGCCGGACACAACAATGTAGGGAAGCCCTTTTTTTCTTAATTATTTCATGAAATAATTTAAAGAAAATTGACGTGGGGCTTCGCCCTGTTTTTGTGTCCAGCCAGGTACAACTAGGCAGCTGGGGGCTGGAATCCGCAGCTCAGGGAGGCCCAAGCTTTCTGGGCCACCCCCGCTGCAAATTGCAGTCCGCAGCCACCCCGGAAAATGGCGCGTTCATAGAAGCGCCATCTTCTGGCGCTGTACCCAACTCATCCAGGGCCCTGGTGCGGTGGCTCACTGGGTAATAAAGGGGTTAGGGCCAGCTTGGCATTATCAGCTGGCCCTAAGCCCGAAATTCATGGGGTCACGCCAATATTAGACATGACCACCATGAATTTCTAGTAAAGTATTTAAAAAAAACACAACACCCAGAATAAAGTCCTTTAATTGAAATAAACACACAATTCTTTATTGTTCTAAATTAAACCATACTTACCGTCACGCCCATTCCAGCTGAAGCCAACGATCTCCTGAAATAAAAGAAAAATAATAAACCAACATCATCCTTACCTTTCCATGGTTCCCATGACAGCTTCAGCTCTGCTACATCGAGATGACAGGCTGTACCGCAGCAGAACGCTGCCATCCAGCCTGTCATCCCGAAGACACTGAGAAGCGCAGGCTTGCTTGCGCTCCACAGTGTCTCTCTGTGAGGGCATCCAGATGAGCCGAGTTAATGTCCAATGAACTCGGCTCACCTCATGCACGTCACTGACAGCGTGGGAAAATTCTCCTGCACTCAGCGCTTCAGCGTGGGAGAATTCTCACGCTGAAGCGCTGAGTGCAGGAGAATTTTCCCACGCTGTCAGTGATGTGCATGAGGTGAACTGAGTTCATTGGACATGAGCTCACCTCATGCACGTCACTGACAGCGTGGGAGAATTCGCCTGCACTCTGCGCTTCAGCGTGAGAATTTTCCCACGCTGTCAGTGACGTGCATGAGGTGTGCCGAGTTCATTGGACATGAACTCGGCTCATCTGGATGCCGTCACAGAGAGACGCTGAGGAGCGCAAGCAAGCCTGCGCTTCTCAGTGTCTGCGGGATGACAGGCTGGATGGCAGCTTTCTGCTGTGGTCCAGCCTGTCATCTCGATGTAGCAGAGCTGAAGCTGTCGTGGGAACCATGGAAAGGTAAGGATTATGTTGCTTTATTATTTTTCTTTTATTACAGGGGATCGTTGGCTTCAGCTGGAATGGGCGTGATTGTAAGTATGGTTTAATTTAGAACAATAAAGAATTGTGTCTTTATTTCAATTAAAGGACTTTATTCTGGGTGTTTGTGGTTTTTTTTAACTTTGACTACGGGGTTAGTAATGGGGGTGTCTTATAGACGCCTCTACATTACTAACCTGGGCTTGATGTCAGCTGGCATTATAAGCTGACATCAACCCCAGCCCTATTACCCCACTGCCACCGCTACAGGGCAGTGGGAAGAGCGAGGCTAAGTGCCAGAATTGGCGCATCCTATGGATGCGCCATTTCTGGGGCGGCTGACGGCTGGTGTTTCTAGCCTGGGAGGGGGCCAATATTCATGGCACCCTTCCTGGGCTATTAATATCAGCCCCCAGCTGTCTGCCTAGCCTTTGCTGGCTAATAAAATAGGGGGGACCCCACGTCATTTTTTTGGGGGGTCCCCCATTTTAATAGCTAGTAAAGGCTAGGTATTCAGCTGGGGGCTGATATTAGTAGCCTGGGAAGCTCTGTGGGTTTTACCCCCTTCCCAGGCTTCAAACATCTGCCCCAGCCGTCTGCTTAACCTCCGCTAGAGCCTAAAATTAAGGGGAACCCCACGCCAATTTTTTTTTAAATAAATCCTTTATTTTAACACTAAATGACAAGTACAGTAATCAACACTATCACTGTACTTATTATATATGTGACTGACATGTTTCTATCTATCTAATCTATGTGTGATGCTCTATTCCTTCCATTCTAAATTGTCGGGTACCGCTGCTGAATTGCCGGCCGGCTTTTTTAAAGAGACAGTGCATGAAAACACTATTATTTTTTTAAATAAATCCTTTACACTAAATGACAAGTACAGTAAGCAACACTGTCACTGTACTTCATATATATGTGACTGACATGTTTCTATCTATCTAATCTATGTGTGAAGCTCTATTCTTTCGGTTCTAAATTGTCGGGTACCGGTGTATGGGCTGATGAATTGCCGGCTTTTCATGTTTCACTGTTGGCACTCTTCCCATCGATTTGGGCAATCACTCTAATGCCACAACCACCATGGCTGTGGCATTACAGTGAGTGGCAGACAATCCCTGCATGATTGGTGCTCTAAATAGCGCCAGACATGCAGGACACGCTTTTGGTGCACGAACCGTTATCGAACATAACCTCGAACAGCCGAATTTTTTGCAAATCGTTCGGGTTCGTCGAACAACTCGAACAACGCCCAAAACAGCTCGAATTTGAGATTGGCGAACAGTTCTAGTCAAACACCGCTCATCTCTACTGACCACCACCAGCATGATCAGGCACATGGCAGCAAAGCACCCGACTTTATGGGGCGAAACCCAGGGTCCACGACCAGTGTCAGCGGGTGTCACCACTGCTTCTTCCACTGTTGTGCGTGCAATAGAACCCCCTGTTGTGTGTGCAAGGCAATCCCCTGTCCATACTGCATGTAAAGATGCCCCCTCCTCTCAGTCTTCACTTGTTATGGCAGTTTCTCAAGAAACAGCATCAACGTCCACGTCCACGTCCCACCGCAGCGTTCAATTGTCCATATCCCAGACCTTTGAACGAAAGCGGAAATTCGCAGCTAACGCCCCACAGGCCACAGTCCTAAATTCGCACATTTCACGACTGCTTGCATTGGAAATGCTGCCTTTTAGGCTGGTGGAGACGGAATCCTTCCGCAATCTTATGGCGGTGACCGTCCCTCGATACTCGGTCCCCAGCCGACACTATTTTTCCTAGTGTGCCATCCCCACACTACAAAAGCACGTGTCCCAAAGCATCTGCCGTGCCCTCAACAACGCAGTTACTGGGAGAGTCCACCTAACAACGGACACGTGGACAAGTGCTTGTGGCCAGGGACGGTACATCTCTCTGACGGCACACTGGGTAAACATAGTGGAAGCCGGGACCCAGTCGGACCTTGGGACGGAACACATCCTCCCCACACCGAGGATTGCGGGCCCTATGTCAGTCAGAGTTGCCCCCACAGTGTACAGCTCCTGCGCATCCTCCTCCTCATGTTCAGCCTCCGTCTCAGATATCACCACATCAGTTACAAGCTGGAAGCATTGCAGTACTGCCTCCGCCAAGCGGCAACAGGCTGTGCTGAAACTCATAAGCTTAGGTGATAAACCTCACACTGCTTGTGAGTTGTGGACAGCTGTGAAAGAGCAGGCAGATCTGTGGCTGAGACCGCTGAACCTACATCCCGGCATGGTCATGTGTGACAATGGCCGTAACCTGGTGGCGTCTCTGAGGCGAGGTGAGATCACACACGTACCATGCCTGGCTCATGTGCTTAACCTCGTGGTTCAGTGGTTTCTTAAATCGTACCCCGAGTTGCCAGATCTGCTCATGAAAGTACGCCGCCTGTCAGCTCATTTTCACAAGTCGGCTACAGCTTCCGCCGCCCTTGCTGTGTTGCAGCAGCGTTCGCAGCTTCCGGCACACCGACTGGTGTGTGATGTCCCCACATGTTGGAACTCTAACCTCCACATGTTGCAAAGGATTTGTGAGCAGAAGAGAGCAGTTGTGGAGTACCAGCTGCAACAAGGCCGTCGATATTCAGGTCAGACTCCACACATAAGACCTCAGGAGTGGACCTGGATGTCTGACATATGTACCATCCTGACAAACTTTGAGGAGGCCACCAAGATGGCGAGTGGCGATGACGCCATCATTAGTGTCAGCATCCCTCTTGTCTGTCTTTTGCAATGCTCTCTGCAGAGAATTAAAGAGGAGGCATTGCAGCCAGAGTATGATGAGATGGATCAAGAAGCCATAGCGGGCGATTACACACAGCCCAGCCTCATCACATCCCAACATGCATTGGGGGACAATGAGGGAGAGGAGGAGGAGGAGGAGGAAGAACAAGAGCTGCTATCATGCGTTGTAGACGGTAGTACCTGTACAAGTGTCATACCGTCGGTTCAGCGTGGGTGGCCTGAGGACAGGGGGGAGGAGGAAGAGGAGGAAGAGGAGGAGGAGGAGAGCATGGTCAGTCGTCATCTTGGTGAGGACACGAAAATCTTGCCCGTTACCAGTCTGGCACGCATGGCTGACTTTATGTTACGCTGCCTTAACCGTGACCCTCGCGTTGTCAAAATGTTGGGTGACAGTCATTACTGGTTGGTGACACTTGTAGACCCCCGCTACAAGGAGAACTTTCACTCTCTTATTCCTGAGGTGGAGAGGTCTACAAAAATGGGGCAGTACCAGAAGGCCCTTGCTGCAGAACTATTAAAAAAATTCCCATCTGAAAACTCTAGCGGCAGAGGTCACAGTTCGTTGCCCAACCAAGGCTTACAGGCGAGAGAGATGCAACTCCAATCCAGCAGAGGCAGGGGAACACTGTCAACGTTCTGGGACAGTTTTCTGACACCCGCCCAGATTACAGGCCCTGAGGTGCAGGGTACTCTCACAAGGAGTGGAAAGTTTCAAAAGATGGTGAGGGAGTACCTTGCCGATCGTACCAGCGTCCTCCGTGAGTCCTTTGTGCCTTTTAATTATTGGGTATCCAAGCTGGACACATGGAATGAACTCGCTCTGTACGCCTTGGAAGTCCTGGCCTGCCCTGCCGCTAGTGTGATATCGGAGCGTGTTTTTAGTGCCGCTGGGGGAGTTATAACTGATAAGCGCACTCGCCTGTCAACTGACAATGCTGACAAGCTGACCCTTATCAAAATGAACAAGGGCTGGATTGGGCCAGACTTCTCATCACCACCAAATGACAGCAGAGTAACATAAAGTCAAATCCAATGTGTTATTTCGGGAGGTGTATTCACATGCACCACTTCACACCCACACATGGGTATATGCTTCCTCGTTTCGGCTGTTTAATCTTCTTCTCCTTATCCTCAGCCTCCACCACCACTATACCACCAGGGTGCCAGCATTGCAAGTTCCTCCGTCCTAATTTTTGGCAGCTTTTGCTGGGAAAGCATAAGCAAATACCATGGGACACCCACTCCCCAATAATGGGACTTATGTTTGTAATATGCTGTACTGCATGGCTCTTGTAAGGGGCATTGCAAGTTGCTCTGTCCTAATTTTTGGCAGCTTTTGCTGGGAAAGCATAAGCAAATACTATGGGAGACCCACTCCCCAATAATGGGACTTATGTTTGTAATATGCTGTACTGCATGGCTCTTGTAAGGGGCATTGCAAGTTGCTCCGTCCTAATTTTTGGCAGCTTTTGCTGGGAAAGCATAAGCAAATACTATGGGAGACCCACTCACCAATAATGGGACTTATGTTTGTAATATGCTGTACTGCATGGCTCTTGTAAGGGGCATTGCAAGTTGCTCCGTCCTAATTTTTGGCAGCTTTTGCTGGGAAAGCATAAGCAAATACTATGGGAGACCCACTCCCCAATAATGGGACTTATGTTTGTAATATGCTCTACTGCATGGCTCTTGTAAGGGGCATTGCAAGTTGCTCCGTCCTAATTTTTGGCAGCTTTTGCTTGCAAGGCTTAAGCAAATACTATGGGACACCCACTCCCCAATAATGGGACTTATGTTTGTAATATGCTGTACTGCATGTGATGCGCCCCCTGGGCCATGTGTACACGTGTGTGGGATACCCGGTGCCGGGTCTCTGGGGTCTGTAGTCTCTGTGGCGGTGACCCGGTCCCGTGGCTCAGGCTGGTCAAACCAGTGGCAATCTTTCTTAGGTTTTGAGGTTAATTGTCCGACTTCGCCACCCGTGGATTGCGGTCAGGGAGTACCACCGCTGCGAGGCTGACCGCTGAGGCTGGTGTTGTGTGCGCAGCATAAAATGGGATAACTCCCCTCGGGAGGAGTATAGCCTCAGGGCAGTGAGTGTGGATGATGGGGGTGATGGTGCACGAGCGCAGCAGGAATGACTCAGAGTCTTTGCAGTGCAGTTCAGGGTCTTTACTGATGATTATAAGGTAGACCCTCCCGGGAGTACTGGCTAGCATAAGAGGCCTGGTCAGTCTGTGAGCAAGCAGGAGTTCCCCTGGCCAGGTGGAGTTGTAGGCCTCCCCGTCTGTCTGCACTCTTCCTGGCTACCTTGCTGTAAGCGGGTAGAAGTAGCCCACGTCCCTGAGTGTACCGTGTAGTGCTCACCCGTATGGCTGGTGACTTGGGGCCTTCTGTTAGCCTCCGCTCCACGACGGCGGTGCTGGTCCCTTACTTGTGACTGAGCCTCCGTGCTTCTATGGCTAGAGGACCTGAAATCCCCTGCCGGCTGGTTTCTGCTGCTGGATATATAAGTCGTCACAGCTTCGGACTCCTGTGTCCGGTTCCTATTGTCTTCTGCCAGGGCGAGCTCTGCTCAGCTTCCAGCCCCTCGTCTTTAGCTCCTAGCTAGTACAGAGCTCCTTGCTGTTACTTTCCCTTGCTCTCACTCTGACTCTGACTGTTCTCTGTTCTCTGACTCACTCAACCCCACCCCAGATCCAGTTTATAAGGGCATAATTCTCCCCTCCCAGGACTGGGGCAGGAGGATGTTGCATGTTTAAGGGATCCAGACCAGGAAACCTCCCACTTGCTCTCCGACGTAATCTCTATTACTGTAGTGACCAGACCCCTGGGGTGCCACACATGGCTCTTGTAAGGGGCATTGCAGTACCTCATAATTTTTGAAAAGCATTCCATTCACTGCTTAGGCCAACAGTGCACAGGAGACCCAGTTGCTATAAATGGAAAGAAAGGTTTAGTTAACGCCCTCTGACCTCCATGTCATTTCCAAGGGGCATTGGAGTGCCTCGAAATTTTTGGTAGGCATTGCACTCACTGCATGCCCTATAACTGTGAAGCCGAACCGCTCCTTTTGTTACAGAAACATATCCTACAAGACATATCTGGTTGACTGGCCTGATATTGATGTGAATGGTCCCTGTTACTCCTGCTCTTTCTCCTTTGCCACTACCTCATCCATCATTTATCACCTGAAGCTTTGTTTTAACAGGAGTCATAGAATTTGGATAGTAGCAGGAAAACATCCAGCAATCCTCGGAGGAGGTAGGGTATGGGCCAAAACGCTGACCTCCTCAGGCCTAGCCGCTACTACATACATGCGCTTGCATTACAACAAAACAAAGCAGATGCTAACTTCTATCATCCTCATCATGCTCCTCACCTTGGCACTCTCAACTCCCCTGATGGAGAAGCCAGGGCCCACCGGAGGAGTCTGATAGTCCGGTGGGCTCGGCCAATGCTGCCCTAAAGCAGGCCAGGCTAAGAAAAGTGTGGGAAAGGTTACCGGTACAAATAGGGGTGGCTGGGGACCGAGTATGGACACCCGGCCACCCCCTGGAGGCTGGGGAGCAAGCGGGGACACCTGGCCACCGGGCGGCTGGGGACTGAGTATGGATACCAGGCCGCTGACACAGCCATGGCGTGGTGGCCAGATTCCGCCTCCACATGCCTAAAAGGCCCAATTTAAAGTGCAAGCAAGCAGTATGGTATTGCAGCCTCGGGGTGGGTGGGTGTCAGGCTGCATACTTGCGCTTGCATTGCAAGGAATGGGAGAGGTACAATTGAACACTGCCCTGGGACAAGGACTTGAATGGGGATAGTTGCAAGTCTGCAACGACAGGTGCTAGGTGGGAGGCATCTTCGCATGTACCATGAACAGGGGTTTGGCATGCACACACTACAGCGAAATAGGCTAGCCTTCCCACTAAATGCACTGGGGAGGGCACAGGTAATGTTTTGGTATACGCGCTTAATCTTATGTATAAGGCACACCAGGACAAATAGGGGCGGCTGGGGACTGAGTATGAATACCTCGCTGCCGAAGCAGCCATGAGGTAGTGGCCAGCTTTGGCCTCCTCTAAGCTAAAAGGCCCCATTTCAAGTGCAAGCTAGCAGTATGAATTGCAGTCTGGGGGTGGGTGGGTGGCAGGCTGCACACTTACACTTGCATTAAAAGAAAACATAGCAGATGCTAACTTCTGTCATCATCATCATGCTCCTCACCTTGGCACTCTCAACTCCACCGATGGAGAAGTCAGGGCCCACCGGAGGAGTCTGGTTCTCTGGTGGGCTCGTCCAATGCTGGCTAAAGCAGGCTGGGCTAAGAAAAGTGTGTGGGAGGGATGTTCCAAGGAGAAATGGGGGCGGCTGGGGACCGTTTATGGACACCCGACTGCCCCCAGGCGGCTGGGGACCGTGTGGACACTCGGCCGCGGGGCGGCTGGGGACTGAGTATGGACACCCGGCCGCCGGGCGGCTGGGGACTGAGTATGGATTCCAGGCCGCCAACATAGCCATGACGTGGTGGCCAGATTCCGCCTCCACATGCCTAAAAGGCCCAATTTCAAGTTCAAGCAAGCAAGCAGTATGGTATTGCAGCCTGGGGGTGGGTGGGTGGTAGGCTGCATACTTGCGCTTGTATTGCAAGGAATGGGGGAGGTACAATTGAACACTGCCCTGGGACTAGAACTTGCATGGGGATAGTTGCAAGTCTGCATCTTCTGATGCGGCAAGGATCACTTATGATGGGCACACTTTTAGACAGTGACCTGGGAGTCAGAGATGCTTCCAGGGGTCTTCCCCATGCTGTTCCCGTGTCTTTTCAGCACTTTATGCATGTGTCACACAGCACATGGCCAGATAAGGTTGTAAAATGTTAAAATGACATTTCCCGGTGAATGCATTTGTCATAATTGAAAGCAATACAAAAGTGCAAAAACGCATAAAAAATGCTACTTGTGAACATAGCCGACGGTGTGGAGGAGTATTTTTGTTTTTGGTCATTTATTTTAACTTATACACAAGTCTTTTCCCTGGAAAGGATGTTCCTTAACATATTTCACAGGAAAAAAGTTTCACTTTCGTTTTATTGTGAGCCTGTAAAAGTGGCTTAATACCTCTGACCATGTTGTTGACAGCAGTGACCTGGGGGTCAGAAATGCTTCCTGGGGCGATCCCCATGCTGTCCCCATGTCATTTGAGCACTGTCACTATCGTTTTGGGCACTTGTTAGGCTTTTAAAAGACTGCCGGGGGTGCCACCGCAAAAATGCTCGAGTCTCCCATAGACTAACATTGGGCTCGTTGCTCGGGTCGAGCACCCGAGTATCACGGCGAGCTCGGCCCGAGCTTCGAGCACCCGAGCATTTTAGTGCTCGCTCAACACTAATACTAATCCATTTTCCAGGATTTTGTTTAAATCTCGATCCTGAAATAATATAAGGACATATCTGTTTACAATATTTTTTATTTCCTGAAATTGGCAGCTATATGGGGTACTGAAGATGGTTTTTTTGTCCATATTGTTTGTTTTTTTTGTTATTAGTTTCTGGCTGTTATTAATACCATCATCTCTGTTATTTAAATGAGTGTTTCTTGCAAGAACTTTTTTTAATGCTGAATCAATATGTTTTTTCTTATACCCCCTTTCCATTAATCTAGATGTTGCTACCTTTGCTTGTTCATTAAATAGTGTGATATCAGAGCTATATCTATATCTTTAGGGCACACTGCATGTAGATCCCCATTAGAAAGGGTGGTGCCCTCCATAAAACGTTTTGGATGATCAGGGAAAGTGTTAGCAGGTGGGAGCAGGACAGGGCATGAGGTGGCTGCCTGCATTTGGAGACACAGGATTGAATGTTGAGGAACAGTTCTGAGGAGGAGGTGAGATGGATGGGGAGAATGGAGGGAGAAATGACCAGTTCCTTACTAGGCATTCAGATTAGGGGGGTTAGTAGAAAGGGAAAGACTATAGGAGAGAGTCCAGTTTCCTTCAGTTCCCTTTGGGTTCAATTCAGGTCTAATTCATGCATCACACTTGTCTGACACACTTGCGTGATACACTGCGCAGACTACGTCGGCAGACCCACTACTCACAATATATGTGCTAACAAATGCATTCAGGTGTGAAGAAGAGGGGAGAGGCCTCTAACCCATCTATTATAAGATAATTACAAATTGAGCCAGATGCAGGATATAAACGCAGGAAACGTAAAACAGGCTGGTCATAAAGAAAAGAAAAGTGGTGAACGGGGGTCATGTAGGGTCAACTTACAAACATACTGGAATTAGTGCAGATAGGAACGGTAATGTTTATCACACAGGTGGAAAGTTTAGTGCCATACCTGTTAGAAGAATTGATAAATGGACATGTTGATTAGAGTGCTATGGTTATAGATGACAAGATGCAGTCTATATACATAGTATTAAATTCAGGCCTAATCTATGCATCACACTTGTCTGACACACATGCGTGATACACTGCACAGACTACCAGATAGATATATAGATAATAAATAGATAGGATAGATGGATAGATAGATAGATCAAGTAGATAGATAGATAGATAGATAGATAGATAGATAGATAGATAGATAGATAGATAGATAGATAGATAGATCGGATAAGCATGGGCGCAGCTGCTCTAATTTATGTCGACTATTGTGGCACGTGATGTGACAGGACGTATATATACCACCAGTTCCTTCCAGGAACGTATATATACCTCCGTCCAGCCACCCTCAAACCACAATATCACATAAATACTGGTACACTGCCACCACCGATCGCTCAACAGGCGGATCAGGCACCCGTTAGGTAACGTGAATCAGCGGGCGAGGAACGTGTCTGCTCGACATAGGACAAGAAGAACGAAACTGGTAAATAATAATGATTTACTCCCGAAAGTGGGAAGTGTTTACAAAAGATATACAAGATATTATAAAAGAGACAATTTACATATATGCATAAACAGTTATTAAAATAAAAGGGATAAGTACTAGCAAAACCTGTGCCACGTGGTGATGGTCTCAGATTCTGTGGGGGGGGGGCGGCTCCCCGGAAAGTACATGTGATTCCTCCACGCAGCGTGTAGGGCATGTGTCTGACGTCCCTGGTTGGCAAATGGCCGTTCTGGTTTTTAGCAAAGGGCCAAAACCTTAGGAGACACCCATGGTGTTTACCTCACATGGGGGCTCGGTTTTGTGAACCCACCCAGCTGCAGAAGACCTAAAACTCCTTCAGATTTCATATCTTGGTGTGGGGGGGTCCCACATCCAAGAAGGAGACATCATGTTTGCCGTCACCACTATTCATGAAGATGGATATCAAATATGAAATCTCTATGATGCTTAGAAGCTCAGAATCCATTTCCCCAGTTCCCGGTCGTTTCTCAGTTATGCAAGATATACTATTATAATGGGAAAAAGGTGAGCATTCCAAAAATGTGGTCCCTGTGTTTGTGAGCATCATGTGCATTATTAAAATCGACATTAAACGTTTGTAAAGCTAAACAATAGAATTGGAGGGAAAAATCCAGGGTATACCAGTATACTTGCTCTGGGCTGAGGTTTTATGGCGTTATAAAAATTCCTGGGTTGGGGGAAGCTACAGTGAGTCCTATGTCTTACAAATGGACAGGGCGGTGGAAATTTAGGGCATCTCTCATTTTTAAAACTCAGACAAAAATACATTTTGCCTGACACCTCCCCATTTTAGACTGCGCTATGGAGGTAGGACCTTCTGGTACTCCTCCAAGCGTATCTCTGGATGCTCCCCTCGCCAGGACAACCCATCGGCATTGCCATGCTCGCTGCCTTTGCGGTGTTGAATGGTAAAGTCGTACTGCTGGAGGGTGAGGCTCCAGCGTAACAACCTTCCGTTGGCACTGGACATGGTGTGCAGCCAACTCAGGGGGTTGTGGTCAGTCACGACAGTGAAGGGGCGCCCGTACAAATAAGGCTGTAAACGGTTGAGGGTCCATACAATGGCCAGGCACTCCTTCTCTATGGTGGAATAGGCCACTTCCCTCGGCAGCAGTTTCTGACTTAGGTACAACAAGGGGTGTTCTTGGTTCCCGGAGTCGACCTGGCTGAGTACAGCACCAATGCCAAACTCACTGGCGTCGGTCTGTACGAAGAGGGGCCGTGTGCCATCGACCGCCTTTAGCACAGGAGATCTGCTCAAGGCAGTCTTCAAAGCCCGAAAGGCCACCTCGCATTCATCTGTCCATTTGACTGAATGGGGTAGGCTCCTCCTGGTGAGGTCTTTCAAGGGCTTTGCAAGGCTACTATAGTCTTGTACAAAGCGTCTATAGTAGCCTGCGGTGCCCAAGAAGGACTACACCTGCTTCTTGGTCCTGGGGGTGGGCCAGGACACGATAGCGTCCTCTTTCCCAGGCTCTGACTTCAAAGTACCCCCACCTACCCGGTGGCCCAGGTAGTGGACCTCGTTCATGCCCATCTGGCACTTTCCTGGCTTAATGGTCAAGCCCGCCTGGTGAATGTGCCCGAGCACCTGCTGCAGATGCTCGAGGTGATCCTCCCAGGTGGGACTGAAGACGGCAATATCATCCAGGCATGCCACTGCGTCCCTCTCCAGTCCCTGGAGCAGGTGGTTGACCATTCGCTGGAACGTGGCAGGGGCATTTTTCATGCCAAAAGGCATGACCGTGGATTCATACAATCCAAAGGGGGTGATAAAGGCGAACTTCTCCTGGGCCCCGGGGCTCAATGGAATCTGCCAATATCCCCGACTCAAATCCATAATGGAGAGATAGTTCGCACTGGCTAACCGCTCCAGCAGCTCCTCAATGCGTGGCATTGATTGTGCATCAGAGGCTGTGATAGCGTTGAGCCCCCTGTAGTCCACACAGAACCGGGTGGTCTGGTCCTTCTTTGGCACCAGGACTACAGGTGAGGCCCACGCGCTCTTGGACCACTTAATCACCCCCAACTTCAGCATCTCCTCAACCTCCTGGCGCATGACATGCTGCACCTCGTCGGAGATTCGATAGGCTGTCCGCCGGAGTGGGGCATGATTCCCGGTGTCCACTTCATTGACCGCCGCCTCAGTCCTGCCAGGCATGTTGGTGAACACTGCTTGGAAGTGTTTCAGCACTGCTCGCAGCTGAGACCTCTGGTCTGCGGATAGCAAGGCGCTTATCTCTACATCCTCTAGGGACCGGCTGGCCTTCGCTTGGGCTAGCATGTCCAAGAGGGGGTCATCCTCCCCATCCTCGGGCAGGTTGCAGACCGGTAGGATGCAGGTTCCACGTTCATGATGAGCCTTCATCATATTAACGTGAAACGCCTTCCGCCTACCCCGCTCGTGGTGACCGGGTTGAGCTGTTGGTGAATGACATACGGGTCTTCCCAGGCCGCCTGAAGCTTGTCCTTTGGTACGGGGTCCAGCACCCACACCTTCTGACCCACCTGGTAGGTCCGTTATCGGGCGTTCTGGTCATACCAATGCATCTGGTCAGCCTGGGCTTGCGCCATGTTGTCATGCACCAACTGCATCAAGGTCTGCATCTTGTCACGGAAGCGCATGACATACTCCACGATGGACACTCCTGGGGAGCTCGGCTCTTCTTCCCAGAATTCCCTTATCAACCCAAGGGGTCCTTGGACACGCCTGCCATACAGGAGCTCAAAGGGGGAGAACCCCGTTGAGGCCTGTGGAACCTCTCTGTAAGCAAATAGCAGGTGTGGGAGGTAAAGCTCCCAGTCGCATCCCTGGGTCTCAACCAGCAGTTTTAACATCTGTTTGAGGGTACCTTTGAATTGCTCACACAAACCATTGGTTTGGGGATGATACGCGCTCGATACCAGATGCTGCACCTGCATCTTCTTACATAGAGCCTCCATTAAGCGTGACATGAACTGGGTCCCCTGGTCGGTAAGCATCTCCCTGGGAAAGCCTACTCGCGAAAAGATGGCCAAAAGGGCGTCCGCCACCTTATCCGCCCTAATTGAGGACAGGGCTACTGCCTCCGGATACTGGGTAGCATATTCTACCACGGTAAGGATGAAACGTTTTCCAGAGCTGCTGGGTATGGCCAGTGGTCCCACAATGTCCACAGCAATCCTCTGGAAAGGCTCCTCTATCACTGGCAAAGAGATCAGGGGGGCTTTGGGGGCTGGCCCTGACTTTCCCACTCTTTGACACGTGGTACAGGAGCGACAGTAGTTCACCACATATGTCCTCATTTTGGGCCAATAAAAGTGGTGAGACAGCCAGGCCTTGGTTTTGCTGACCCCCAAGTGTCCAGCGAGTGGAATTTCATGGGCGATCCGCAACAACTCATCCCTGAATTGGTAGGGGACGACCAGCTGTCTTTCCCTCAGCCACTCCTGTTGGGGTGTACAGGGAACTGTCTCCCGGTACAACCTCCCTTGGTCCCAGAATACCCTCTCCTTATCCGACTCGGAGGTGGGTTTCTCAGCGAGGCTCCTTAACGTCTCCAGGCTAGCATCTGAGTGCAGAGCTGCCTGAAACTCCTGGCTGGAGGAAGCCAGAAGTGAGGTTAAGGCCACGTCCTCACTGGAACCCTCTGGGACCGGCTCTGGGTCCATGGATCCTGTTATTCCTCTGTCCAAGGAGGGTCCAGAAGGCAGGGCGTTACTTGCGTTCTGGGCACTCTGATTGCGGGTAACAGTGGCTATATAGGCCAACTCCCCGGGGAATAACACCGTCTCATTAGCCTGCGAGGCCATGAGAACTACTTCTCCATCATCCTCCATTACCTCAGGCACAGTGCTACGCATGGGGCAGCGACTATCAGCCAGGTCACCTTCTGTTGTGACACTGGTCTCTGGCACAGCACCACCTGCTTCATGGTCCTCGTGCCTCTCCCCATTACCCTTGGCACTGACATTGGCTCCTGCTAGGGGATCCTCAGCAACATCACCCCACAGAGTGACATGGCTGAGTTCTCCTTCACCTTCCAATACAACATCATCATCATCATCATCATCATGTAAAGCATTGACATTCCCATTATCAGCATTAACCTTACCAACCGTATCAGATCGGGGAGGGGTGTAAGGGACATAATAAGCAAACATCCTCCCCAAATCAGTTCCCAACAAAACATTTTCAGGTAAGTTGTCAGATACTCCCACTTCCTTCACCCCACTCCCCGCACCCCAATCAAAAAAACCCGGGCCATGGGCAAGGGGCATCTGTTGCCCCCAATCCCGGTGACAGTCAGGGTCTTTCCTGGAATAAGTTCTTCAGTGGACATCAGTTCGGGTCGGATGAGGGTTTGTTTGGCCCCAGTGTCCTTGAGGCCTATAGTGAGAGTGCTCCCCACCCTGACAGACTGCAAGTTTTCTCAGGCCCTCCCAACTGGTCCACCCACCAAAAGAACTGATGCCTTAGGCCCTGGGGCCTTGGATGGGGGGTTCTTCCTCTGCTTCTCTGGGCAAGTGGCGCTGAGATGACCAGTCCGGATGCAGAAATAACACCTGCGGGCATCAGATGCAGGCAGGGCCTTGGTAACGGGGAAAAGGCCTCCAGAAGGTCAGCTGGCAGGGGCAGGGATGGTGGTTGACGGCTTACCCCCTTTCCAGCTGGTGACGACCGGCTTCCGCATCTCCGGTCTCCGGTTAGCCTTGTAGGTGTCTGCGATCTACGCTGCTTTATTGGCATCTGGTGGCTCCCGATCCATTACGAACTGCCGTACTTCAGTCGGACACAGATGCAGGAACTGGTCTTTCACCATCAGGTCCTTTAGCTGCTCAAAGGTGGTCGCTGACAGTCCTTGGATCCACTGCTCAAAGTTGGTTCGGAGCCCGTCTACCACATCGCTGTAGGTGTCATGTGGTCCACGTTGGAGGGCTCTGAACTTTTTCCGGTAAATCTCCGGAGTCAGCTGATACTTTTTTATCAGGGCCTGCTTGACGGCCTCATAGTCTCCATCTTGCTCTCGAGGGAGGCAAGCAAACAGTTCCAAATCTTTTCCTCGGAGTCCTGGGGTTAAATATTTTGCCCACTCGTCTGTTGGCAGCTGATACTGCCTGCAGGCCTTTTCAAAGCCTCGCAGAAATGTGTCCAAGTCCCCATCCTTTTCCATCACAGGGAAGTGCTCAGGACGAGATTTAAAGCAGGTGGCACTGTTGGACTCACGGGTCTGACGTCCCTGGTTGGAAAATGGCCGTTCTGGTTTTTAGCAAAGGGCCAAAACCTTAGGAGACACCCATGGTGTTTACCTCACACGGGGGCTCGGTTTTGTGAACCCACCCAGCTGCAGAAGACCTAAAACTCCTTCAGATTTCATATCTTGGTGTGGGGGGGTCCCACATCCAAGAAGGAGACATCATGTTTGCCGTCACCACTATTCATGAAGATGGATATCAAATATGAAATCTCTATGATGCTCAGAAGCTCAGAATCCATTTCCCCAGTTCCCGGTCGTTTCTCAGTTATGCAAGATATACTATCATAATGGGAAAAAGGTGAGCATTCCAAAAATGTGGTCCCTGTGTTTGTGACCGTCATGTGCATTATTAAAATCGACATTAAACGTTTGTAAAGCTAAACAATAGAATTGGGGGCAAAAATCCAGGGTATACCAGTATACCTGCTCTGGGCTGAGGTTTTATGGTGTTATAAAAATTCCTGGGTTGGGGGAAGCTACAGTGAGTCCTATGTCTTACAAATGAACAGGGGGTGGAAATTTAGGGCATCTCTCATTTTTAAAACTCGGACAAAAATACATTTTGCCTGACAGATAGATAGATAGATAGATAGATAGATAGATAGATAGATAGATGGATCAAGTAGATATTGTAGCTAGAAGTGTTTTAGGTGAGCCACTATCCTGTGTGGTTTTTAACCACTAGTGTTAAATGTGAAATCTGAAGCAAACATAAACAGCAATCATGGTGGTGTTACTCAGCTGACTAGCAAAATAATCTCAACTGACACTAAAGAAAAGTAATGTGATCCTGAACATACGGATCAATGGAAAGTAACAGTCAATGAAAAGGAAAAAACTCATCCAAACTTCCAGATTGTCAATCAAACTTGAAAACCAAACACATTTTTGTGTTTTCCTTTTTGCAGTTATGCTATTTGCATTATTTATCATTTTGATGGTTCATTTCAACCATGATGTTATCATTATTTTATGCTTCTGAATGTTTAATGTCAAATAACACCTCAGACTAAATGTTCAAAATCCAACAAACCTTACCAAAACTACAATAGAACAGATACAAATGTATTTATTCTAATTGTTAAAAGCTAATTTTGTGCTAGGAGCTTTCTTGGGCAACACTTAAGTAGAACTATGTAGACCTTTGTGGGACAATGGCCACAACAGAAGTAAAACACTATCCATTTACAATAACACAAGCATTATAATAAGCCCTATTTAGAAGGGTAAATTAGCTTTAGCTCAAATTTCCATCACTATGCAAATGTCCGGACCCAAATGTTAGCTTATTCATAGTTGCCTTCTGCACAAATCTAAATACTGACATACAAATCTATCAAAAACAATGTACTTGCACTACATTCAAAACATCATTGCTAAATCCATAGATTTATATGGGCTATGTTTTCCACAATATTTTTAAAGCCAGCATTTGTAAGAAAATGCAATAAATTAACATGGACTGGAATATCTTATGAATATTAAAAATAGTGATGATTGTGAATTACACATCCACAGGGCAAGGGTTAGGGGGGGCATTATTCCACAGGGCTCAGGTCTCATTGTTTGTGCATTTAATTAATTTAATCAATTTACATAGTTGGTATAGCAGAGGGACTCTTTAAACATCTAGCTGGCTTTATTATAATATGCAATTAGCATGGTAACAAACATCATTATTTCAGAACCAAGAGGAGACAAAAATCAAGGTTATACAAATAGTATGACCTTCTTGACCAGCAACAGAAATACACATGCATTCACAAGTCAACATAAACACAATAGTGTATTTCTCTTGGCTTAACAAATCTAATCATTTGGCTGATTAAGATTATAAACTGTATAGTGATAATGATAATAATAACAACAATAATAATAAAAAAAATCATTATTTTTATTATTATTGTTATTATTTAACCCTTTAGCGACCAAGCCAATATGTCCTTAATGTCCAAACCAAATTTTACAATTTTGGCCTGTGTCACTTTACTAGGTAATAAGTAATAACTCTAGAACGATTCAATAAATGCCACTGATTATGACATCATCTTTTCGTGACATATTGTACTTCATGATAGTGGTAAAATTTATTTGATATGACTTGCATTTATTTGTGAAAAATATGGAAATTTGGCAAAAATTTAGAAAATGTCTTATGCCTTTAAATCAGAGAGTTATGTCACACAAAATAGTTAATAAATAACATTTCCCACATGTCTACTTTACAATAGTACAATCTGTGAAACAATTTTTTTTTTGTTAGGAAGTTATAAGTTGACCATTGATTTCTCATTTTTCCAACAAAATTTACAAAACCATTTTTTAGAGACCACATCACATTTGAAGTGACTTTGAGGTATCTATATGACAGAAAACACTCAAAAGGGACACCATCCTAAAAACTTCACCCCTCGGGTGCTCACAACCACATTCAAGAAGCTTATTAACCCTCCACATGCTTCACAGGAACTGAAGCAACGTGGAAGGAAAAATGAACATTTAACTTTTTTTCACAAAATGTTTACTTCAGACCAAATTTATTTTATTTTTACAAGGGTAACGAGAGAAAATGGAGTAAAAAATTTGCTCTGCAATTTTTCCTGAGCATGCCGATATTCCATATGTGGGGGAAAACCACTGTTTGGGCACACAACGTAACTTGGAAAGGAAGGAGCACCCTTTGAATTTTTGAATGCAAAATTAGCTGGAATTGAGAGCGGACGCCATGTTGAGTTTGGGGAGCCCCCAGTGTGCCTAAACAGTGGAAACCCCCTACCAGTAACCCCATTTTGAAAATTTGACCCCTCAACCAATGTATCTAGATATCTAGATATCTGGTGAGCACCTTGAACCGCCAGGTGCTTCACAGAAGTTTATAAAGTAGAGCCGTGAAAATAAAAAAATCTAATTTTTCCCACAAAAATGTACTTTTAGTCTTAATTTTTTTATTTTCACAAGGGCAACAGGAAAAAATGGAACCCAAAATGTGTTGTGCAATTGCTCCTGAGTATGGATACCCCATATGTAGGGGAAAACTATTGTTTTGGTGCATGGCAGGGCTTGGAAAGAAAGGAGTGACATTTGGAACGCAGACTTGATGGAATGGTCTGCGAGCGTCATGTCGCGTTTGGAGAGCCCCTGATGTGCCTAAACAGTGGAAAGCCATGACAAATTACCCCATTTTGGAAACTACAACCCTCAAGGATTTTATTCAGGGGTATAGTGAGCATTTTGAACCCACAGGCACTACACAGAATTTGATGACATTAGGTCGTCATATTGAAAATTGTCATTTTTTTCATGAAAATGTAGATTTAGCCCAAAAATTTAAATTTTTGCAATGGATAATAGGAGAAATAATTTGTTATGCTATTTCTCTCGAATGCGATAATGCCCCATATGTCATCAGAAATTACTGTTAGGCCACTCGTCAGGGCTGAGAAGGAAGGAGCACTATTTGGCTTTTGGAGCAAACATTTTCGTTGAATAGTTTGTTGGCAACATTTTCGGAGCCCCAACAGTGCCAGAACAGCAGAAAAACCCCAAAAGTGACTCCATTGTAGAAATTACACATCTCAATGAATTCATCTACTGCTGCACTGACTGTTATGTAACATCCACGCCAGGCTTTATTCTGGAGAATTGCAAATATGCCAGTTTAGTGCCCTAATAATTTGTAGCTCTCCCATATATTATAGCACCCCCTTACATTTCTCCGGGTGACACACCCTGTAGATTGTTAAGTGCTCTCCCTGCTACAATAATGACAAACATGTGGCCGCTTACTGCGGTTTAGGCGCAGTGGGGCTCAAACGGAGGGGGGCATTAGGATTTGGGAGTGCAGAATTCACTGGATCTTATTTGAGGGGGTGGAAGCTGTCGCTTTTCCAGAGTCTTTATTCTACCAGTAACGTGGGACCCCCTATAGTTCCACTGACAGATGACGGACCTGAGAGTGGGCTGGTTTTGTGTGGGATAAATTAGGGGTTTAATTGCTAACATTTTGGGTTACATAATATTTGATTGCTTCCAAAATAAGACTGGATCACCAGTCTACGCTGAGCACTTATGTAAGGGTTTCTGTGTAAATCCCACAAAAATATGATTCACACAAAACCGCCGATGGATCTACCCACCATAATGAGGCAGATGAAGACCCTTTGAAGTCCATTTTATGTCTGCTCCAGTGGTCTCCATCTTTTTAGGCATGCACAGATCTGTGGTTGCTCACACTAGTGTGCTAAAAAAAGCCTAAAATGATGGGATGCTGCCAAAACAGAGACCCGTCCAAAGGGACTCCATCAGTCTCATAAGTGGCTCCATGTGGGGTTTTGTCTGAATTGCCGTTTTAGGGAATTTACATGGAAACCCCAACATAAGCGCTCAGCAGAGAGCACAGAATAAATGTGAGCCGAACCTTATTCCAATTTTTTTTGGAGGCAGAATGAAGAAATAGACAGTAGTGATAGGCGAGCACTAAAATGCTCGGGTGCTCGATGCTCGGGTTGAGCACATTGGAATACTCAGGTGCTCTACCCGAGCAACTAGCCCAATGTAAGTCTATGGGAAACTCGAGCATTTTTCAGGCGGCTCAACCCGGAGGACTGCAGAGGGCCTAAAAATTGCCCAAATCGATGGGAACAGTGTTCAAATAATGTGGGAACAGCATGGGGAAGACCCGTGGAAGCATTCCTGACTCCCAGGTCACTTCTGTCAACAACATTGTCAGAGGTATTACGCCACTTTCACCGACTCACAATAAAACATACAAAAGCAAAACCAAAATGGATTTTCCTGGGAAATGTGTTAAGGAACATCCTTTCCAGGGTAATGACTTGTATATAAAGCAAAATAAATAACCAAAAACAAAAATACTCCTCCATACCTTGGGCTATGTTCACACTTTGCGTTTTTGATGCGTTTTTCCACTTTTGCTTTGCTTTCAACCAAGATAAATGCATTCACCAGGAAATGTCATTTTAACATTTCACAACCTTATCTGGCCATGTGGTGTGTGAGATAACATCAGACACATCGTGTTTCATTTATGAAGGAGGGACTCTGAAAGTCACAAAGCCTATTTTTATAGGGCCATCAGGCGGCCTTTACTATTCTTAAAGGGCCAGCAGTCGTCCCTCACTATTCTTCGAGAGCCATCAGCCGGCTATGTTTTATCATTCCCATTACTAAAGAGTGGGTCTCCAATACTGTTATTGCATATGCAGTGAGTGGCAGGGCTGCCCAAAATTTGGTCGCACCCCAATACCACTTTGAAAATTTGGACGTACCCCAATACCCCTTTGAAGAGACTTAGAGGAGGGCCTCCTGAAAACAATGTTCCCATTATTGGGAAGTAGATCTTTCATTGTGTTTGCCTATGCAGTGAATGCAAGGGGTGCCAAAAATTCGGAGGCACTCCAATGCCCCTTGGAAGAGACGTAGAGGAGGGCCTCCTGAAAAGAAATGTTCCCATTATTAGGAAGTGGGTCTCCCAATGTGTTTGCCTATGCAGTGAATGCAAAGGCTGCCAAAAATTGGGAGGCACTCCAATGCCCCTTGGAAGAGATGTGGAGGAGGGCCTCATAAAAATGTTCTCATTAGAAAGGAGCGTGTTACGATATGCGTTATGGCGGCCGTTAAGGGGTTAATTATATTGTGCATCCCTTGTAAGAAATTTGATACATTCTAAAATGATATAAAGTAAAGCAACAAATTGTACGACTGCTGAGAGCAGCATAGCATTACCCTGAAGGTGGTAACTAGAGACGAGCGTTTCATTCCTCAAATTAATGTTTTTTAGTTAAATCTCCTGAAATTTGTGGTTTCTCGTGAATTTGAAAGTTTTGAGATTCGATTTGCAATTGAAAAAAAATCCCTGCCCAGCACTATTTCTCACAATGCTGAAGCATCACATAGTGGGCTAATGTTATTTTGTGTGGCCGTACAGGTTTCCTCATATGGCTTTGCAGTTATAACATATTATAGATTATCATACCTTGCACATTCATGGTCAGTATCTTGGCCAGCACAGATCAGTGGTTCCCATTGGAGCATATTTTGTACAGCACAGTCGATTTCCATCTCCAGAGTCACTAGATAACCCTCTTTCTCCTGTACAGTGTAAGCTTTTATGGTCAGTAGAGTCCTCTCTCTCTCTAGTGTAAGCTATGATCAGTGGAGCTCTCTCTCTCGTAGAGTGTAAACTTTTATGATCAGCCGGGTTCTGTCTCTCCCCTCTTCCCCAAGTGTAAATTAGCAGCAATTGTAAACTTTCTAATAATGAAATTCATGCGAGTTTATTTGTCCTGAATCCAATTTTGGGGGGAAATTTGGGGAGATCGAATTGTAAAAGATCCACTGATTTATAGTTTGGGACATTTTCTGTCTTTAGGCAGAAATGGAACCTGTAACCATGAAGATTCAGTTCAGTCTGCAGGCATCATGTTATAGAGCAGGAGGAGCTGAAAAGATTGATATATAATTTTGTGAGAAAAGATTCTGTGCAACCTGTAATTTAACCCTTTAAACCTCTGCTCTTTCTGGGATTTTTGGTTCAATGAGCGGTCTTATCCATAATTGACAGCTGTTTCTGTCTGTACACTTATACAAACAAAGCTGTCAATATACTGTTTGCAAGACTATGTGTGTGTGGGGTTGGGGAACTGTTCAGATGTTTTTTGTCAAATTCATCATTTGCTACTTTTAGAAAAGTCGCAAAATTTGTCTCACATAGAGTGATGTTATTTGTGCCAGATATTTTTGCTCAATTTTTCAACATTTTGCGAAATGTATTACTTTTTGAGCTAAAAGGTTACAAAGGTAGTTAAAAATCAAAAGGACAATTTTTGCTTTTATGCAAAATTAATGAACAACGTGCACTATTTTGCTGAATTTGGCACAAAATAAATTCAGAGGATACAAGACAAAAAAAGAAAATAGACTTTTAAAAGTCCTCAAACGATGGATTGGGCCTCAAATTTCCCTTTCTACTACTGTTATGTAGCATTTTTTACTGTTATAAAAAAAGTGTATGTTGGACTTCAATTGCATTCTATTTTCCTGTAGGCTAGTTAAGTTAAGAATCCATGTGTTGGTTCACTGTGGATAGTGTTTTGCTTATTTCCAAGTAAGGAGATTTTGGTATATTTGAAGCCCTGGCAAGTTATAACTTTCAATTATGAATTGGCATTTATGTGGTTGTCTTGATTGCACTTTATTCTTTTACTCTTTAGATGTTTACTGTGAACATGATGTGTCTTGTAAATGCTCTCATGTTTCTACTTAGAAAGTTATTCATATCTGCTTCTTATTTGTACCTATTCTGCGTTTCAGTATTTTATTTAGATAATTCTGGCCTTCTGCACATGTATAGTCAGTAGTAAAAAGCAATCTGATTTTGGTAGGGCTTTTTTGTTTCAGCTACTTGCATTGCTACAGATAACGGAATCTTCCAAAATTCACTTTATTCAAATACATTTGTTCTTAATCAAAAGTATTGTTTCCCAAAAAGATATTTATTATGCTCTAAAGTTTCTCCAGACTCAAAAGCCTAATAAACAGAGGGGAGTGAACAGAGCTATTTTTGCTATTAAGCAAAGATGGTTCAGTGGTTAGGGCGGCATGATGCATGGGGTGTTGATAGCTGCTAAACATCACATATTTTCATCTGTTAATTTTTATTTATTCACCTCAGTCTGTAGAAAGAGAATACATTATTGAATATGCAATAAATATAATGTCGGACCGCTCAAAACACAAGATAATTCCTATTTCTGTATCCACTTACGGCCAGAGTCAAGTGTTCTTTTAGTCTGTTCAGGGTTCTCATAGGATAGATATCACCATTTATACCGCCATTTATTGACTTATGCTCTTTCATAATTCACGATATTGACTGGAATAATCCTCTGAGGGTACTTCTTTAGGACCAGTAGACATAAAACAGTAAGTACTGATAAATTAGGTCCAATGTTCACACAGATCATCTAAAAAGTTCATAAAACAGCATTTTCATATATCTTGCCCAACCCAGGGAATGTCCGCTTTCAGTTTTGCACAGGACATCCTAGACAAAGTCGAAACAATGGGTTGGGCAAGTTGCATGAGGTTTGCTGTTTTATTGACTTTTCAATGATTTTAAAGAGCTGTTTATTAGTGATGAGAGAGCACTAAAATGCTCGGGTACTTGTTGCTCGGGTCAAGCAAATTGGAATGCTAGAATGCTCGGTTCGAGCAACGGGCCCAATGTAAGTCTATGGGAAGCTCAAGCATTTTTCCAGCGGCCCCCCCAGCGGTCTGCATAGGGCCTAAAAATTGCCCAGATCGATGAGAACAGAGCTCAAATTACATGGGCACAACATGTGGAAGACCCCTGGAACCATCTCTGACTCCCAGGTCACTGATGTCAACAATGTTGTCAGAGTATTACGCACCTTTTACGGACTCACAATAATACATACAAAAACGAAACTAAAATGGATTTTCCTGGTAAAAATGTCAAGGAACAACCTTTCCATGTTAATGTCTTATATATAAGGCAAAATAAATAAATAAAAACAAAAATGCTCCTCCACACCTTGGGCTATGTTCACACATTTGATGTGTTTTTGCACTTTTGCATTACTTTCATCAGTGAAAAATACAATTACCGTAAAATGTCATTTTAATATTTTACAACCTTATCTGGCCATGTAGTGTGTGAGACATGATCAGACACATCCTGTTTCATTTATGAAGGAGAGACTCTGAAAGTCACAAACATTATTTTTATAGGGCCATCAGGTGGCCCTTACTATTCTTAAAGGGCCAGCAGTTGTCCATCACTATTGTTAGAGGGCCATCAGCCAGCTATGCATTGTTGTTCTCATTATTAAAGAGTGGGTCTCCAATACTGTTATTGCATATGCAGTGATTGCAAGGGCTGCCAAAAATTTGGGCGCAGCCCAATACCCCTTTGAAGAGGCATAGAGGAGGGCTTCAGTAAAAAAAATGTTGCCATTATAAAGTAGTGGGTTTACTATAGAGGTAATGCCCATGCAGTGACTGCAAGGGCTGCCAAAATTTGGGAAAATCCCTAATAACAATTTAAAGACACATAGAGGTAGGCCACAGTATCGACATGTTCCCATTAGAAAGGAGCGGTTCTGCTATCCAGTTATAGGGTATGCAGTGAGTACAACAGCTACCAAAATTTAAGGAAAACCCCAATAACAATTTAAAGACACATAGAGGTGGGCCTCAGTAACGACATGTTCCCAATAGAAATGAGTGGGTCTGCTATCCAGTTTTAGGGTATGCAGTGAGTACATGGGCTGCCAAAATTTAAGAAAAACACCAACAACAATTTAAAGACACATATAGGTGGGCCTCAGTAATGACATGTTCCTAGAGAGGAGCAGTTCTACTATCCAGTTATAGGGTATGCAGTGAGTACAAGGACTGCCAAAAATTAGGAAAAACCCCAATAACAATTTAAAGACACATAGTGGTTGGCTTCAGTAACGAAATGTTCCTAGAAAGGAGTGGTTCTGCTATCCAGTTATAGGGTATGCAGTGAGTACAAGGGCTGCCAAAATTTAGGAAAAACCCCAATAACAATTTAAAGACACATAGAGGTGGGCCTCAATAACGACATGTTCCTATTAGAAAGGAGCGGGTCTGCTATCCAGTTTTAGGGTATGCAGTGAGTACATGGGCTGTCAAAATTTAGGAAAAACACCAACAACAATTTAAAGACACATATAGGTGGGCCTCAGTAACGACATGTTCCTAGAAAGGAGCGGTTCTGCTATCCAGTTATAGGGTATGCAGTGAGTACAAGGGCTGCCAAAATTTAGGAAAAACTCCAATAACAATTTAAAGACACATAGAGGTGGGCCTCAGTAACGACACGTTCCTAGAATGGAGTGGTTCTGCTATCCAGTTATAGGGTATGCAGTGAGTGCAAGGGCTGCCAAAATGTAGGAAAAACCTCAATAATAATTTAAAGACACTTTCAGATGGACCTCAGTAACGACTAGTGATGAGCGAGCATGCTCGCTACTGCTCGGTGCTCGTCCGAGTATTTCCATGTTGGTTGTGGCATTACAGTGATTGGTTGGCCGCACAGCGTCATCAGGTCTATATCAGACCAGGCGCCGCCGTGCTCGTCAGTCTACTCTGTATTCAGGCAGTGTAGAGAGAGGTGCTGCTGAGCTAGGGAGAGATTTGGTTGTTTATTAGTTAGTGTAGGTATTCAACAATATTCTTTACATATCCATCACAACTAACAGTCCTTCTGAGGACTAATCCATCAGAGATATCAGTGCTAGTCAGGCAGGCAGGGTATATAGCAGACTGCAGTGCACATAGAAAGAGGGTCCATTGCAGTTCTGTCTGCTGGTGCTTTTACAGATATTTGTAGAAATAACCCCAGGTATCAGGGGCCAGGAATATTTTTTTTTTATCTTAATCCTGATTATTTGCTTAAAAAGCAATCCAGAGAACACCGTTTTTTAGCGCCATTTGCTTGTTGGCACTGCAGAATACAGCCAGGTCCTTTCCATATTACAGGGCTGAAAATCCAGCTATTTAAAACTGGTTTGTCCGTTACACAGATCACATATAATTGCGCTGAAAATATTGCCATTTCTAGCCTCCATAGAAATTTTGTTGCAGTGTGTCAGTGAACTTATTGACATGAGGTCGGCGCTGTTTAAAATAGTTACCTACAGGCCAGCTATTTAAAACTGTGGCTTGTCCATCATCCGGATCACATATAATTGGGCTGAAAATACTGCAATTTCTGGCCTCCATTAAAATTTTGCTTCAGTGTGTCAATGAAGTTATTGACATGAGTTCGCTGTTAAAAATAGTTACCTACAGGCCAGCTATTTAAAACTGTGGTTTTTCCGTTACATGGATCACATATAAGTTCACTCAAAATTCTGCCATTTCTGGCCTCCATTAAAATTTTGTTTCAGTGTGTCAGTGAAGTTATTGACACCAGTTTGCTGTTAATAATAGTTACCCACAGGCCAGCTATTAAAAACTGTGGTTTGTCCGTCACACGGATCACATATCATTGCGCTGAAAATTCTGCCATTTCTGGCATCCATTAAAATTTTGTTTCAGTGTGTCAGCGAAGTTATTGACACCAGTTTGCTGATAAAAATAGTTAGCTACAGGCCAGCTATTTAAAACTGTGGTTTGTCCATCACACGGATCACATATAAGTTCGCTCCAAATTCTGCCATTTGTAGTGAACGTGGAAAATATTGTCCTCCATTTAAAATGGGCAAAGCACGTGGCAAGGGATGGGGAACTGGACGTGATGGTGATGGTGATGGTGCATGCAGAGGCTGAGGCCGTGGCCAAGCTGAAATTGTGCCACAACAAACACCCACATCTTCTCGCTCGACCTTCCTGTCCCAATTAATAGGGGACCACAGAACACCACTATTGAACACAGAGCAGTGTGAAAAGGTTATTGGTTGGATAGCAGATAATGCTTCCAGTCACTTAGTCACCATCACCATCCTGTCTTCCACATGGTCAAGTCTCAGTAGCCGTGAGTCTGGACCGCATATTCCTCACCCTGATCCTCCTTCCTCCCACCATGCCGAGTGCCTGGAGACAACTGATCCCACACTTGGACACACCGAAGAGCTGTTCACTTTTCCATTTATAGATTCGGGCCTCTCGCCTGGTCCACTTGAGGCGGGGCAAGAGGAGATCGCATGTAGCGATGCCCAAATATTTGAGCCAGCCACGGTTATTATGAAGGCGACAGTTGGAAAGTGTCACAAGAGGTGGACGATGATGAGACACAATTGCCAGAAAGTCAGGAGGAGGACCAGGGTGCGGAAGTGGAAGACCAGGTGGTGGACGATATAGTAAGTGACCCAACCTGGCAGTAGGACATGCAGAGTGAGGACAGCAGCACACAGGGAGAGGGAAGCAGATCACCCCAACAGGCAAGAAGAAGCAGTGTGGTGGCCGAAGACAGAAGGCAGGCAACCGTTCCCCGTAACACCAACACGACGGAAGTTGCCAGTACAACTGTTAGGTCTTCCCGAGTCTGGTTGTTTTTTAAAGACTCTGCTGATAACATTTGCATCAACTGCCAGGCCAGCATCAGCAGGGGTAGCAAAAATACCAGCCTGACCATCACCAGCATGATCAGTCACATGGCAGCAAAGTACCCAAATTTGTGGGCTCCCCAGGGTCCAGGAACAGTGTCTGCGGGTGACACCACTGCTTCTTCCACTGTTGTGCGTCCAAGCCAATCCCCTGTCCATAGTGCATGTTAAGATGCCTCCTGCCCTGCACCTGTCGTTGCACACTCTCAACTAGCATCATCAGCAAGCATGTCCTTGTCCCAGTGCAGTGTTCAGTTATCCATACTCCAGTCCTTGGAACGCAAGCGCAAATACGCAGCCAATGCCCCACAGTCCACAGTACTAAATTCCCACATTTCACGACTGTTTGCGCTGGCAATGTTGCCTTTTAGGCTCGTGGAGACGGAAGCTTTCCGCAACCTGATGGCGGCATCCATCCCTCAGTACTCGGTCCCCAGCCGCCACTATTACTCCCGGTGTGCCGTCCCCGCATTACATAAGCACGTGTCCCACATTAGCCATGCCCTCAACAATGCAGTTACTGGGAAAGTCCACCTAACCACGGACACGTGGACAAGTGCTTGTGTGCAGGGATGGTACATCTCGCTGATGGCACACTGGGTTAACATAGCTGGGACCCAGTCGGACCTTGGGACGGAACACATCCTCCCGACGCCGTGGATTGCGGGCTCTAGGTCAATCAGGGTTTCCCCCACAGACGACAGCTCCTGCACCTCATCCTCCTCAGCCCCTTCCTCGTCTTCAGCCTCCATCTCCGAAATGACCACATCAGTCACACGTTTGAAGCACTGCAGCACTGCTTCAGCCAAGAGACAACAGGCTGTGCTGAAGCTAATATGCTTAGGTGACAAACTTCACACTGCTGAAGAGTTGTGGACATCTGTGGCTGAGACCGCTGAACCTCCAGCCAGGCATGGTCGTGTGTGACAATGGCCGGAACCTGGAGGCGGCTCTGAGGCGAGGTGAGCTCACACACATACCATAGCTGGCCCATGTGCTTATCCTCGTGGTTCAGCGGTTTCTCAAAACCTACCCTGAGCTGCCAGATTTGCTTGTCAAAGTACGCTGCCTGTGTGCCCATTTTAGAAAGTCAGTTACAGCGTCCTCAGCCCTTGCCATGCTTCAGCAGCATTTGCAGCTTCCAGCTTACCGACTGGTGTGTGATGTCCCCATGCATTGGACCTCTACACTGCAGATGTTGGGAAGGATTTCTAAGCAGAAGAGGGCAGTTGTTGACTACCAGCATCAACAAGGCCATCGGTATTCAGTTCAGACTCCACACATAAGACCTCAGGAGTGGACATGGAAGTCAGACATATGTACCATCTTCCAAAACTTTGAGGATTCCACCAAGATGGTGAGCGGCGATGACACCATAATTAGCGTCACCATCCCGCTTCTCTGTCTCCTGAAACGCTCTCTGCTCACAATCAAAGAGGATGCCTTGCGGGAGGAGCATGATGACATGGAGCAAGGATTTATACCGGGTGATTACACACTGCCCAGCCTCATCTCATCCCAACGTGGATTGGGTGACAATGAGGAAGAGGAGGAGGAGGAAGAACAGGAGCTAGTTTCATGCGCTATAGATGGTACTACCTGCACAATTGTCATACCGTCTGTTCAGCGTGGACTGCCTGAGGATAAGGAGGAGAAGGAGGAGGAGGAGGAGAGCATGGTCAGTCATCCTCTTGGTGAGGACACGGAAGTCTTGCCTGTTAGCAGTCTGGCACGCATGGCTAAGAATATGTTACGCTGCCATTCCCGTGATCCTCGCGTTCTCAAAATTTTGGGTGACAGTTATTACAGCTTGGTGACACTTCTAGACCCACGCTACAAGTAGAACTTTATATCTCTTATTCATGAGGTGGACAGGTCTACAAAAATGGGGCAGTACCAGAAGGCCCTTGTTGTGAAACTATTAAAAATATTCCCATTTGAAAACGCTGGCGGCAGAGGTCACAGTTCGTTGGACAACTAAGGAGTACAGGCGAGAGAGACACAACTCCAGTCAAGCAGAGGCAGGGGAATACTGTCAAAGTTTTGAGAGCGTTTTCTCAGCCCCTCCCATCGCATCAGGCCCTGAGGCACGGGGTGCTCTCACAAGGAGTGCAAAGTTTGGGAAGATGCTGAGGGAGTACCTTGATGACTGTACCAATGTCCTCCGTGATTCCTCTGTGCCTTATAATTATTGGGTATCCAAGCTGGACACGTGGAATGAACTGGCCTGCCCTGTGGCTAGCATTTTATCAGAGCGGGTTTTTAGTGCCGCTGGTGGAATTATAACTGATAAGTGCATCCGCATGTCAACTGAAAATGCTGACAGGCTGACTCTTATAAATATGGGCTGAAACGGGCCAGACTTCTCAACACCACCGAATGATAGCAGCGTAACATAAACTCAAATCCAGTGTCTTTTCTTGGGAGGTGTATTCTCATGCACCTTTTCACACCCACACATGGATATACGCTTCCTGATTTTGGCTTTTTGCTCTTGTCCTCCTCCTTCCTCATCCTCATCCTCTACCACCATATCATCAGGGTGACCGTGGTCCGTGATGCAACACCCACATAATTTTTTTAAAGGGTGTTTATGATGACCTTAAAAAAAAAATTTTTTTATACAGTATGTTCATGTATACCCCCCAGGGATAATTGTTTGTCAGCCCATACACTTAGTGCATGGGCGTTACAAGTATAGGAGTCTCGCTCCTTTCTAATGGGAACATTTTTTTATGAGGCCCTCCTCCATGTCTTTTCCAAGGTGCATTGGAGTGCCTCCCAATTTTTGGAAGCCCTTGCATTCACTACATAAACCAACACTATGGGAGACCCACTTCCTAATAATGGGAACATTTTTTCATGAGGCCCTCTAGGTCTCTTCCAAGGGACATTGGAGTAGGTCCAAATTTTTGCCAGCCCTTGCATTTACTTCACATCTTCTGCAATGTAGAGTTCCAATGCGTGGGGACATTACACACCAGTTGGTGAGCTGGAAGCTGCAAGGGAAGGGTGGCGGAAGCTGTAGCTGACTTTCTAAAATGGGCACACACGCAGCATACTCTGACAAGCAGATCAGGCAGGTCTGGGTAGGTTTTGAGAAACCGCTGAACCACGAGGTTAAGCACATGGGCCAGGCATGGTATGTGTGTGAGCTCGCCTCTTTTCAGAACTGCCACCAAGTTCCAGCCATTGTCACACACGACAATGCCTGGCTGTAGGGTTAGCGGTGTGAGCCACAGATCTGCCTGCTCTTTCAGAGCTGTCCATAACTCTTCGGCATTGAGCTATTTGTCACCTAAGCATATTAGCTTCAGCACAGCCTGTTGCCGCTTGACCGAGGCAGTGTTGAAGTGCTTCTAGCTTGTGACTGATGTGGTCATTTCGGAGGTGGAGGCTGAAGAGGAGGAGGAGCTGTAGAATGTGGGGGCAACCCTTATTGACCCAGGGCCCACAATCCTCGGTGTGGGGAGGACGTGTTCCGTCCCAAGGTCCGACTGGGTCCCAGTTTCTACTATGTTAACCCAGTGTGCCATAAGCAAGATGTACCGTCCCTGCCCAGGTGAAATTTCCAAGTAATTGTGTTGTTGAGGCCACTGCTAATGTGTTGGGACACATGCTCGTGTAATGTGGGGACGGCACACCGGGAGAAATAGTGGCGGCTGGGGACCGAGTACCGAGGGATGGCTGCCTCCATCAGGTTGCTGAAAGCTTCAATCTCCACGAGCCTAAAAGGCAACATTTCAAGTACAAGCATTCGCAAAATGTGTGAATTTAGTAGTGTGGCCAGTGGGGCGTTGGCTGCGTATTTGTGCTTGCGTTCCAACAACTGGGATAGGGACAACTGAACGCTGCGCTGGAACAAGAACGTGGACATGCTTGCTAATGGTGCTAGTTGAGAGTGTGAAATAACAGGGCAGGAGGCATCTTCTCATGTACCATGGACAGGGGATTGGCATGCATGCACATAAGCGGCAGAAGTAGTGGTGTCACCCGCAGACACTTTTTCTGTACCCTGGGGTTTGGCCCACTTAGTATGGTGCTTTGCTGCCATGTGCCTGATCATGCTGGTGGTAGTCAGGCTGCTAGTTTTGCTACCCCTGCTGATGCTGGCCTGGCAGGTGGTGCAAATGGCCTTTTTGGGGTTATCTGCAGAGACTTTAAAAAACAACCAGACTCAGGAAGACCTCACAGTTGTTCTGGCAACTTCCGTCGTGTTGGCGTTATGAGGAACGCTTTCCCGCCTTGTGTCTGCGGCCACCACATTGCTTCTTCCTGCCTGTTGTGGTGCTATGCCTCCCTTCCCCTGTGTGCGCTACTGTCCTTGCTCTGCATGTCCCCCTGCCAGGTTGGGTCAGTTACTATATCATCCACCACCTCGTCTTCCACTTCCGCACCCTGGTCCTCCTCCTGACTTTCAAGAAATTGTGTCTCATCATCATCCACCTCTAGCAACAGTAATTGCACTTTCCCTCCATTGCCTTCGTGTGACTGTGGCTGCTCAAATATTTGGGAATTGCTACACGCGTTCTCCTCTTCACCCGCTTGAAGCTGACCAGGCAAGAAGCCTAAATCTATAAATGGAAAAGTGAACAGCCCTTCGGAGTGTAAAATTGTGGGATCAGTTGTCTCTGGGCACTCGGCATGGTGGGAGGAAGGCGGTTCCGGGTGAGGAATACGTGGTCCAGACTCTCAGCTACTGAGACTTGACCGTGTCGAAGACAGAGTGGTGGTGGTGGTGGCAAAGTGACTGGAAGAATTATCTGCTATCCAACCAACAACCTTTTGACACTGCTCTGTGTTCAATAGTGGTGTTCTTCTGTCCTCCAGTAATTGGGACAGGAACGTCGAGCAACAAGATGTGGGTGTTTGTTGTGGCACAATTTCAGCTTGCTCATGGCCATGGCCTCTGCAAGCACCATCACCATTACTTCCACTTCCCCGTCCCTTGCCGCGCACCTTGCCAATTTTAAATGGAGGACAATATTTTCCACGTTCACTACAAATGGCTAGATTTGAACCACAGTTACATGTAATACGTCTGACGGAGAACTACGGTTTTAAAAAGAGGGCCTGTAGTTTAGTAATACTATTCATCACAGCGACCTCGTTTGAATATCTTGACCGAAATTGCAACAAAATGTAAATGGAAGCCAGAAATGGCTGATTTTGAAACGCAGATATATGTGATAAGTCTGACGGAAAACCATGGTTTTAAATAGCGGGCCTGTAGTTTACTAATACTATTCTTCACAGCGACCTCGTGTAAATAGCTTTGCTGAAAGCCTGCAACAAAATGTAAATGGGGGCCAGAAATGGCTGAGTTTGGAATGCAGATATATGTGATACGTCTGACGGAGAACCACGGTTTTAATAAGCAGGCCTGTAGTTTACTAATGCTATTCTTCACAGCGACCTCGTGTGAACAGCTTCACCAACACACTACAACAAAATGTAAGTGGAAGCCAGAAATGGCTGATTTTGGGATGTAGTAATATGTGATACGTCTGACGGAGAACCACGGTTTTAAAAACGGGCCTGTAGTTTACTAATACTATTCTTCACAGTGACCTTGTGTGAATAGATTGACTGACACACTGCAACAAAATGTAAATGGAAGCCAGAAATGGCTAGTTTTGGAACGCAGTTATATGTGATACATCTGACGGAGAACCACGGTTTTAAATAGCTTTACTAATACTATTCCTTACAGCGACCTCATGTGAATAGCTTCGCTGACACACTGCAACAAAAAGTTAATGGAAGCCAGAAATGGCTGAATTTGTAACGCAGTTATATGTGATATGTCTGATGGAGAACCACGGTTTTAAAAAGCGGGCCTGTAGTTTTTTTTAAGCAAATAATCAGGATTAAGATAAAAAATAAATTAGCCCTGGCCCCTGATACCTGGGGCTATGTCTACAAATATCAGTAACAGCAGCAGTCAGAACGTGCAATGGACCATCTTGTGCTGTATGCTCTGCCACATACCCTGCCTCCCTGCCTAACCTCCTGCTATCACCACTGAATATATGCAGCTGGATTAGTCCTCAGAAGGACTTTTAGTTCAGATGGATATATAGATATGCTGTGGAATACTTTCACTAACTATAAACAAGCAAATCTCTGCCTGACTCAGCAGTAGCTCTCCCTACTCTGCCTATTTCTGGGGTAGACTGTGATGAACATAGCGCTACCAGGTCTTATATAGACCTGATGACGCTGTGCAGCCACCCAGTCACTGTAATGCCCACAACTAATATGGCTACGGCATTACAGTGCGTGGCAAGCAATCACTGCATGTTCATTGGTTCTCTAAAGAGCGCCAAACATGCAGGGCAGGGACCCGAGCTCCCTCCCAAACAACCCGGAAATACTCGCCGAGCACTGTGATGCTTGGGCAAGTACCGAGTAGTGGCGAGCACATTCGCTCATCACTACTGTTTATCTATCTTTTTGAGTAAAATACATTGAACATAAAAAAATCAATTTGAATATTTTAGGATTGTCCGTAGGGCAGTGTGAGTTATAAATTAAACCATGGGAGTGAAAGGTAAAAGATTATACACACCTGTTTAAACCCATCCCATCTATTCTGCCACTGCAGCTCCCCGCTTGCTACTTCGGTCACTTCCTGTGATCTTTGAATCTTCGTTGCTTTAATTCCTTTAATTCCAGTGCTTTATTTAGAGCTATCGCTGCCCTAGGAATGAGCCTAATTACACCCCCCCATTGAAGGCACATTTCCATTCACCACATACTGTATAATGAATCACTTTTTTATGTTAAGAGTCAATTTGCTGATCTCTAATTAAAGCCTTTTTAAAAAATATATATATATAAATTAGTAATATCAGTTGTAATAAAAAGCAATAAGCATTCAACATATGTTATTTATGAAACATGCAAATGGTGGGATGAAGAAGTCAAACAAGTTACAGGGGCAAGAAAGCTGGCACTTTTATTAGGGCATTATGGCATGCATTATTGGCAACATTACGGTTTATACTATTATGTATTTTTTTTAGGAACTGGTAATGCTATTTTTTATATGGTTACCAGTAGAGATGAGCAGATCGTTCTGCGGGGGAATGAGTTTGAGTAGAATTCACTGAAGTCTGTGTTTTACTCAAATTCAAAGAATCTGCAACAGGATTCTTGGTTTGCAATTTAGAAAAAAATATCCAACACCATTTCACACATGCTACACACTCACTGAGTGTGCTAATGGAAGCTCGAATGGCAGTGCGGACTTCCCTATAATGCCCTGCAACAATCCGATCACATGGTGTAGCAGAACCAATAAAGGAGGCTATCACAGTCAGTATAAGACATAGGATGACCAAAAAACACCAATTTATTCCTGTACTGTGCAGGGATAGGAGTTCTCAGGGCACACAGGATAGGGATAGATAAAGACCTAATGTGATTATGATGTACTACTTCAGTGCAGATGTACCAGATTGAAAATGAGAGTGATATTCTGAAATAGAAATTCAAGAGTGATATTCTCAGATAAAAATCAAAGATACAAGTGATAAACAGTGATCTTTTGTAGCACTCACATCATCACCACTCAGAGTGTGACCACGAACTATTACATCTGTGATATGCGGCAGCCACAGGACCTTAATAGCTGTTTTTTTTTTTGTTTTCACACAGTGACAGCAATTAATGGTGGTATTAAACCACTCACTGCAGATTTTGCAACTAAATCTGAATTCAAGGGTAGCCTCATTTGTAAATGAAAGTGATATCAATGTTTTTTGAGATCCACCATTTTTTTTAAAAAAAAAGATAAATATCTCATATCCTGATACTTAAACACAAGTGTTTACTTCCCAAAGTCTGTACATTGCTCAAAATAATTTTTTTTGAGTCTGCTTCATTTCTGCAATAGTCTAATACTAGATGCATACACATGTCACCTGAGTACACTGGCCATTTACGTATGCTTGCTAGTAGGACGTGATTGTACCTATTTTTTTACTGGTCGTGAACCTACGTGTAGCAACTTCGCAACATAGCATTTTAGGCTTCATTAATTTACTTTTCAACATAGGCTGAGGTTTGGAAACTGTTTGGCTAGTTGTATTTAACAATCGTAGATGCAACAAAAATACTTTTGGCTGTTTCTGCAAATTACTTTCCATGAGTGTACTTATGTAGAGATCTCTTTATTTAGGGTTAATCTTTTTCTGATGAATGAATTAACCAAGAATTGGTTAAGTTTGTTAACAAAAGTTAAAAACAAATGAAATGATGTACTTTTGTATATACTGTACTGTATGCTCGACCCAAACACAGCATAGGTGATGCACGTGGCAGGGCGATAGAAAAAAAGCTAATATCATGGAAAGAATGTGATTGCTGCTAGCAGCATTTCTAATACCAAAGTTAGTGTTGGCAGCCTCCATCTGAGCAGTAATAGTGCCAAATGCAAGTCACATTTGGTCTCCTTTAAAAACTCTGGCAAGTGTATTTGTGAGGAGGAAGTGAAGGCTTAATGGAGTATATGTCCCAACACTCATCTCAATCACAGCAGGATGATGTAGCTTCTGACAGTGAATCCATCATTTGGAGTCAGCGTTCTGCTCAGTCCACCTCTTCCACTGCTATAACGGTTAATGGTATGCAGTGTAAAATTTCTAATCTGTCAATGACACCTGTTTATATTTTGCCCCAAAACTCCCTAAGCCACAGCATCTTGGGGGCTAAAGTACATATTACATCAGAAAAATTTCTTTCAGTTGATATTTTGGAAAACAAACAGTCAGCCTTTGTTCTCAGGAGACATGGCGCCGTGTAGATGGACAACATGATTCTAATGCCAAGTTGTGTTGCAGACTCAGTAGGATAAGGTGGTAGGCACACTGTCTGTGGTAGTAGTCCTCTGAACCAGGGCAAACTTTGGAGTGGGAATCAGGCAGTTGGGTTGGGGGAGGCAAGAAGTGTTGGCAATTTCTCACACAGTGGTACCTGTCAGCCGAATAATGGATGACGATGAAGAAGGTGATGATTCTGCATTGGACAAAATCCAGGAACCAGAAAGGGATAATCAGGAGCTGAGGTCATCAGAGAAGGATGTTGCTGTCAGGTGTTGAGGTCATCAGAGAAGGTACCATGCATTAAGGACTGTCTTGGGGGTCAAATCAGTTTTTCCTACTGACAGCCCTGAGCAGGTATTGCCACGCATGCTGTTGATGGAGGAGGCTCTACAGCACCTGAAATGCCTGGTCGCAGTGGTGGTGAGTCTAACGTGCAGGCTTCTCAAGTCTGTGTGTTCTTTTGCATGTTACCTCCATATGATTCTTTGGCACTCTACTGGCTCTGCAAGAGGAAAATAAGCCGTGGACATCTCGGTTCTGGTAGACTAGGAAATATGGCTCTCCATCATCACATGGAGCAATGTTATCTGCTCATTTGGACAATTCAATCTGGTCAGAAATTAGACTAAGCATTAACTTCTCCTGCTTCTCACCATGCTAGTGCTTCTGTCTACCAAGCCACACTCTTGGGTAGTACCTGTTGGGTGTCCTCCTTGCCACCATCATCATTTTTATCCTCCTCTACTGCTTGTGATACTCCAATACACCTCTTCTTTCTTCATCGAAACAGCACATTGCCAATTGTATGGCGAGGAAACAACTGTACGCTCCCAGTCATCTGATGGTTTGCCAACTAAACTTTCATCTTGTCAAGTTGCTTTACCAGCTTGTGAATTTGTTGCTGTTCGAGAAAAGATGGCGTGCGTTCAGATTCACTGTAAAATACTAAGCCACAATTATTTCTTGCAGAAAGAGGTACTTGCTTTCTGTTTTCAAGTTTCACACTCTCTGGTCTTTTTGAGTTCGAAAGTTTACTGCACTATAAATACTTGTACCTAAAAGAATCATAGGAAACATATGCATACTTATAGTATTACTGTAGACAAAAAATTATTATGCTCAATATATATGCACTAAATAGGCCCAAATCAATAGAGAATAGATCGCTGAAGGGCAATGACAACGAAGAAGAAACAAAAGAAATGATCAAGGAAATCCTAAATAATAATCCATATACAAAACTTTATTCAACAAATTAGGGATACAGACAAAAAGAGGGGAGGGACAGATAAATGACATGCATGTAAAAAATGAAGGGCGCATGCCCCACACAGGAATCAATCAAAAAATACTATATATGTCAAAGTATAGGCACCATAGTGTACCATAGAAATAATTTCTATATTGCAACACCCCATTTGGCCTCAGTAAATAGACACAAAATTGGCATAATGCCACACATTACAGGCATAACTTAATCACACATGGAGGAATAGACATAGTGACTGGAGGACACCGCGATGCACAACTGGAGCCTACGTATGCTCCTCTAAGGCAGCCCGATTGGGACCCTACCTCTCTTACTACACCAGCAGTTCTTTTTGCCAACTGAAGAAGGTCATTATGACCGAAACGTTTTGTTGTTATATTGCTGTGTGTTTATCATGCTAAAATAAATTTTCACATATAAAGGACATTTTGAGTGCCGAGGTTTCTTGAACTGTGCCCTAAAGGGTTCGGCCCCTGCTCGAGCACCTACAAAGGGAGTGCAGTGATATTTATTTTCACACATTACAGGCATAACTTAATCACACATGGAGGACTAAGTGTATCAATTATGTTCCTAAAAAGATCACAGCCAATGGGGCAGAAGAATCTCTGGATGGGTGCACACCCACCCCAAGGCGCGTTTCTGCAGAGCTTGCTTTAAAAAGGGAGCATACACCAATGGCACTGCAGTGTAGGCCAGAAATTACGCATGCAGTGCCATTCTAACCGGAGTACACAGCGGTGGCGTCATCATGTGGTGAGCGAATCAGAATCACATGACTTGCAGGTTACAAGGAAGTATAGCAATTATGTCTATGGTACATTATGGTGCCTATACTTTGAGATATACAGTATTTTTTGATTGATTCCTGTGTGTGACATGCGCCCTTCATTTTTTACATGTATGTCATTTATCTGTCCCTTCCCTCTTTTTGTCTATATTCTTATTTTTTTAATAAAGTTTTGTATATGGATTATTATTTGGGATTTCCTTGATCGTTTCTGTGATGATACAGAGTAAAATCTTAATAAGCCGGATGATTAGATTTGGTAAGTCAAAAGAAATACACTATTGTGTTTAAATTGACTTGTATATGTTTGTGTATTTCTAAAGGTCAGACCAGTATTTGTCTAACCATGATTGTTATCTCCTCTTGGGGTTGGAAACAATGTTATTTGCTAATATGCTAATTGTAGTAAAAGCCAGCTATTTACAACAGCCCCTGTAATACCAACTATGTAAATAGATTAGCGCAATAATAGGTGAGCCCTACACCTTTACCTCTGACATGTGATATGCACACTTAGCTTTGGAGGAGGAGGGTGAGAGCAGTTCTGTCATTCAGGGGGCTGAGCCCAGAGAAGAAGGAGTTGGAGGCGAAGTTAGTGTTTGGAGTAGGCATTTGGAGTGTTGTTCGGGAGATTGTTGCGTGGAGTTTGTTTGTGTGTTCATCCTCATCCTCTCCTATTTGGTTTCACCTTCTTATTCCTTCCATGTGTTCCACTCTGTTGTTTGGTGAGAGTATTTTGTATGATTGTAGTTTTCTTTATCCTTTTAACTAAGAAAAAAGAAAGACAATATACTCAAATTCATTAAGTATAGTGCTTGTCACAGCACATTTTAAGCAGACAAACAATAGTATGAACCTAGCAAAAACTGCTTAAACTAAAAAGATCAAAGATACAATTATCTTGAATTATCAGCATAATTGTATTAGAGACACAAAAAACACATGAGACATATAAAGTGCATAAATACACAAGACAACAATATTTAAAAGCTTAATTAATTTAAAAAGGGAGCAGGGCAGTAAACACAGCATAGGTCATATAAATGAAGATAAAGTTCAAGTTCATGAAAACCCAAATTCACACAAGGTGGTGTTAACTAGCATAAAAATGCAGAGGGAGAATATATGAAAATATATGAAAAAAGTTTGTACTTGTTTGTCCTCAGTGTTATACACAAACCGTATGGATATCTATATTCAATTGCAGGATGGGTAAGGTTGTACAGTGCAAAATGTGAAGTCAAAGAAAAAGACACGTGTATGAAACAAATTTACACATTTAATGCTTAATAAGCAACAATATGCACAGTTGCAAGGTAGGTGTCTAATTTTGAATGTGAACAAAGAATATAAGATCCTGCAGTTGAATATAGCTATGTAAACATATCCTTATGCTAATTTGAGGTAAGAATTGCAAAGTGTGAATATTGGAGTAAAGAAGTATACCAAACTACTGACCAGTGTTCATGCTGAGTGCTGCTCCAATGCACGTTTCACACGTTGCTTCCTCAGGGAGTGATGAGGTGTGAGAGCTAGAGAGAGTTTAAATACCTTAGTAATAATCAAAGAGCCAATCGTGTGTGTTTACCCAGGTGCTTCATATTGGGCGCATGATAGCCTACTGTCGGCGAGGCCCCACATCTGACGCCAACCTCGCGGCAACATCACAACAAGGCGCGGTTGCGCCGTCCATGACATCACAGGCGAGTTGCGGTACAGAAGGAGGACATTCGCACACACCAGTGAGGCCATATTGCTAAAAGGCAGTAGTATGGGCAAACATCAGATGGAATTAGACAGCAATATAAGAGGCTAATAGGAGGCATAAAAAGAGTGATAATATACTGTATATAAATATGGACTGGTATTTACCAGATAGTATTATGAGAAGCTAGTGAGAATCATATAATAATAAACATATTTATATGTATATTAATACATCACATGGAGGATCAAAAGGAATAAACATGACAAGAGAGAGTGATAGTGTACTATGTGAGGACATGTGAATGAAAAGTGAAAACAAAAATAAACAAAGTGAATGCAGTTATCTGATAAATGGTAAATGAATACAAATAAAAATAAATAAAATTTATGTGAATGAGACTTCCCTTGTTTGTATGGTTAGTGCTATCCTATACACTTTGGCCACACCACCATGGGTGGGGGAGCGAACAAATAAGGCAGTGTAGCAAGGCACGTCTCCACCTTCAGGAGTAATCAGGGGGACAGGGATTAAACTAGGTTGCCCCTAGTTCGAGGGATTGGTAGATAATATACATAATTATGTCCAGCAATCAATTCTGTAACTATAACTATAGCATATGTTGAACTCTTGATTATTTTGCAGAATATAACAATCCAGATTGGAAAAGGCTTCTTTATTAGCAATATTTTCAAATGTTGATGATAGTAATTCAGAATCAATAATGAAAAACATACCTTATTAGAAGGAAAAAGTAGAATAAATCTTAGACCACAGTAGGTGTTTATTTGCTTGCAGGATTGTTTGTGCTAGAAATTACGGTATGTTTTAGTGATGAATTGAGAGCCTAGCTAATGCATATGGTCTTTGGTTGGTGCATGACACAATCTATGAACAGAGAGAAAGCTGACACAAGCGAGAGCTATTACTGCTATACATTATTCAGAACATGTTGGTGTTCCTTAGAAACTTTGATCAGTTCTTGTTAGACATTACCATAGTGCCTAATATTTGCCTTGTACAGTGTAAAATATGCCAGCTCATTTGGCATTTACTATCTAGACAATTTATCACAGAAATAATCCATGCTGCATGTTCGATGAAGTCTCTGGATCCTTTACCCACTTATTTTGAAACCTGAGAAGAATTTGAAAATGAATGTTATAAATCATTCTGTGCTACCTCTTGTGGTGCAAATAATGTACATCTGTCTCAATGTTTGAACTACAAATGTATCATACAATTCATTGTCAGGACTTGACTTGGACCATCTCAGAGAGGATTCATTCCATGTTTTTCTAAATTATCTAATTTAAAACAGTTGTATTTTTAAAATCCTGATTTCTGGGCATATTCCATCTAAATAGTCTATGCAGAGGAGGGTGAATCAATAGCAGATACTCATAAAATGTTTATAGCTTGAAATCTTCCAGTTTCTCATATTTGTCTGTTTCACATTATAATCGTGGTCGCACATACCTCTCTTAATGGGTGCTAAGTTAGTCATGCTCTGTCCATTCTAATAAAATACTCAAGTCATTCCTGGGTCACAGTATATGTACCCTAGGACAGTTTTAATTAATAATATGGTAAAAATATCTATATTTACATATTTGCTAAATGAATATGCAAAAAATAGTTTTATGTACTATACAAGTCTTCTTATTATAGTATAGCAAAGTACAGTATAACATACATAATGTCTGTGAGAGGTTTATTTAATATAGTTGTATATTATGACAAGAGATGAGCGGATCAGGCAAAATTCAAATTCGCCTGTTTATGCAGATTTTCCAGGGAACTTTGATTTGCAAATAAATTTCTTTCCAAATCAGAAAATGTGATTTTCAGGATTTGTTCTCTCATTTTGTCTCTCATAGTTGAGGTCTACCTATGAAATCAATTACAGGCCTCTTTCATCTTTTTAAATGGTAGAACTTGCACAATTGGTGGCTGACTAAATACTTTTTCTCCCCACTGTACATGTACAGAACTGTCTCATGCCTCATTAGAGCTGAAAGTCCCAGTCTTTTGTGAGAAGGCCCAGAGATTTCCTCACTCATGGCAGTGATAAGAAGATATGATGGGGAATGGATGGGGAAGTTGAGGAGCAAAGGGCCCGGGGATGTAAACAGTAAGCTTATTCTAAGTATTTTTTTTTCTTTCTGACTTTTTGATGGCCTCTAACTGTCCAGAAAAATGTAGTCCAGTGGCTGCCATTTTTTGTAAATCCATGCGGAGTGCCTTCCAAAAAGCCTCATTTTTCTGAAGACAGATTTTTTAAATTATTGAGTAAAATTCAATTCCACTTGAATTTAATTGTTAATCTCCAATTATGAAACTTCATGTCTCAATACTTCTAAATTAGGGTTTTTACTCCTAGACAGGAGAAAACTTCACGTGTTGACATATGACCAGTGCTGTGTATAGGGGCTGGTTGACTAAAACATTTCAGTAGCTAAACCAACCCTCAGCTGATGATGTTTATATATTACATCTAATATCACACTGGGTATGGTGGGTTCCTGAATCCTGGTCATACATGCTGCAGGTAATGTTGCTGTACACACTGTACTACTATTAAATCAGATGGGATATCAATACTACATGGCCTAATGCACAGATGAATAGTTTACATGGCCCCTTATAGTGATAAAGACGTATATATGTGACTTTCCATATTGTTGCCATACCTCTTACACTATGTCTGTATATGTATATATATACAGTACAGACCAAAAGTTTGGACACACCTTCTCATTTAAAGATTTTTCTGTATTTTCATGACTTTGAAAATTGTACATTCACACTGAAGGCATCAAAACTATGAATTAACTCATGTGGAATTATATACTTAACAAAAAAGTGTGAAACAACTGAAAATATGTCTTATATTCTAGGTTCTTCAAAGTAGCCACCTTTTGCTTTGATGACTGCTTTGCACACTCTTGGCATGCTCTTGATGAACTTCAAGAGGTAGTCACCGGAAATAGTTTTCACTTCACAGGTGTGCCCTGTCAGGTTTAATAAGTGGGATTTATTGCCTTATAAATGGGGTTGGGACCATCAGTTGTGTTGTGCAGAAGTCAGGTGGATACACAGCTGATAGTCCTACTAAATAGACTGTTAGAATTTGTATTATGGCAAGAAAAAAGCAGCTAAGTAAAGAAAAACGAGTGGCCATCATTACTTTAAGAAATGAAGGTCAGTCAGTCTGAAAAATTGGACAAACTTTGAAAGTGTCCCCAAGTGCAGTGGCAAAAACCATCAAGCGCTACAAAGAAACTGGCTCACATGAGGACCGCCCCAGGAAAGGAAGACCAAGAGTCACCTCTGCTTCTGAGGATAAGTTTATCCGAGTCACCAGCCTCAGAAATCGCAGGTTAACAGCAGCTCAGATTAGAGACCAGGTCAATGCCACACAGAGTTCTAGCAGCAGACACATCTCTACAACAACTGTTAAGAGAAGACTTTGTGCAGCAGGCCTTCATGGTAAAAGAGCTGCTAGGAAAACACTGCTAAGGACAGGCAACAAGAAGAAGAGACTTGTTTGGGCGAAAGAACACAAGGAATGGACATTAGACCAGTGGAAATCTGTGCTTTGGTCTGATGAGTCCAAATTTGAGATCTTTGGTTCCAACTACCATGTCTTTGTGTGACACAGAAAAGGTGAATGGATGGACTCTAAATGCCTGGTTCCCACCGTGAAGCATGGAGGAGGAGGTGTGATGGTGTGGGGGTGCTTTGCTGGTGACACTGTTGGGGATTTATTCAAAATTGAAGGCATACTGAACGAGCATGGCTACCACAGCATCTTGCAGCGGCATGCTATTCCATCCAGTTTGCGTTTAGTTGGACCATCATTTATTTTTCAACAGGACAATGACCCCAAACACACCTCCAGGCTGTGCAAGAGCTATTTCACCAAGAAGGAGAGTGATGGGGTGCTACGCCAGATGACCTGGCCTCCACAGTCACCAGACCTGAACCCAATCGAGATGGTTTGGGGTGAGCTGGACCGCAGTGTGAAGGCAAAAGGGCCAACAAGTGCTAAGCATCTCTGGGAACTCCTTCAAGATTTTTGGAAGATCATTTCTGGTGACTACCTCTTGAAGCTCATCAAGAGAATGCCAAGAGTGTGCAAAGCAGTCATCAAAGCAAAAGGTGGCTACTTTGAAGAGCCTAGTATATAAGACATATTTTCAGTTGTTTCACACTTTTTTGTTAAGTATATAATTCCACATGTGTTAATTCATAGTTTTGATGCCTTCAGTGTGAATGTACAATTTTCAAAGTCATGAAAATACAGAAAAATCTTTAAATGAGAATGTGTGTCCAAACTTTTGGTCTGTACTGTATATATATATATATATATATATATATATATATGCACACATATATTGTAAGTTGGCTGCATGTCCTTGAGTGGAGATATATATCGCTGAGATTGGTGGGTTCAGTGATGTAAAACCGGGAAAGCATGCTCCAACACATATTGGTGCTGAGAGGGTTAATTAGGCATATCCGAGCAGGTTTTTACGAGCAGTCATAAGAGACGGGTGGGATTGGTTGCTTTACATATCCCCACCTCAGGGCGTGTGTATAAAATGGAGACCAAGTGTCTCATTCAGTGTCTGTGGCAGGAGGGGTGGAGATCTCCAGAGTGCTTGTGCTAAAGGACACTGAGTGTGAGCGGGTGAATCCATCATATTGTATGGACTGTTTATTTTCTGTTTTGTTACACTGTGCCGGACAAGGCTGTCTTTTGTTTACTTCTAAAAGTGCGGTTTATGCAGGCATAATAAACCTGCCTTGGACGTTTTTAAAGAAACAGTATCCTGTGTCTACCTCTAACGTGGCTGAGTGAGTACCAAACCCTACAATCTTATAGACGCCTCTCCATTACTAACCTGGGCTTGATGTCAGCTGGCATTATAAGCTGATATCAACCCCAGCCCTATTACCCCACTGCCACTGCTACAGGGCAGTGGGAAGAGCGAGGTTAAGTGTAAAAATTTCTGGGGAGGCTGACGGCTGGTGTTTCTAGCCTGGGAAGGGGCCAATATTCATGGCACCCTTCCTGGGCTATTAATATCAGCCCCCAGCTGTCTGCCTAGCCTTTGCTAGCTATTAAAATAGGGGGAACCCACATCATTTTTTTGGGGGTCCCCCATTTTAATAGCTAGTAAAGGCTAGGTATTCAGCTGGGGGCTGATATTAGTAGCCTAGGATGCTTCGTGGGTATTACCCCCTTCCCAGGCTTCAAACATCTGCCCCAGCCATCTGCTTAACCTCCGCTAGAGACTAAAATTACGGGGAACCCCACACCAATTTTTTTTAAATAAATCCTTTATTTTAACACTAAATGACAAGTAGAGTAATCAACACTATCACTGTACTTATTATATATGTGACTGACATGTTTCTATCTATCTAATCTATGTGTGATGCTCTATTCTTTCTGTTCTAAATTGTCGGTACCGGTGTATGCCGTTGCTGAATTGCCGGCTTTTCATGTTTCACTGTGAGCACTGTTCCAATCGATTTTGGAAACCACTGTAATGCCACAACCACCATGGCTGTGGCATTACAGTGAGTGGCAGACAATCCCTCCATGATTGGTGCTCTAAATAGCGCCAGACATGCAGGACGGGGACCCGAGCTCCCTCCCGAGCATCTCGAAAGTACTCGGCGAGCTCCGAGCATCTCGAGTACTGAGATGCTCGGGCGAGTACCGAGCAGTGGCGAGCATGCTCGCTCATCACTAATTAACAGTATTACTGTGAAAAAATACAGTTACGCTTTGGGTGCACGAACAGTTATCAAACAAAACCTCGAACAGCCGAAAATTTTGCAAATTGTTCGTGTTCGTCGAACGACTTGAACACCGCCCAAAACAGCTCGAATTTGAGATTGGCTAACAGTTCGAGTCGAACACCACTCATCTCTACTGTCAAGGCGCAATGGGTGCACCACTGGGCCTATTGCAATGACAAACCTCCCCAGTCCCAAATGTCTGACCTCCTACACCTGGTCCAAAAGTGGTTGCAACTTGAGTCTTCCTCCCCAGAACAAATGGTTGAGAAAGTTGTCATGAACAGGTACATACACTCCCTTCCGAGGTCGGTGCAATCCTGGGTTGCCCAGGGAGATCCCCGTAATGCCTATGACTTTCTGGTTTTGGTGGAAAGGTACCAGACAGTTGAGAGTCCCTTGGGGAAACAAGGGGTCGTAGCGTATCCATACTAAGGTTCCCAAAAGGGGGCGGATACAAAAAAGAGGGGAGCTAGAGCCACATCTGGGGGGTGTCCTAGAGCCCATGAGGGGTCTCAGTTGCTGCCAAAGGTTCCGCTTCATAATATAGTGTGTTGGAGATGTCACACCCCAGGTCACATAACTGCCCGTTTCCCCATGACAACAGAGCCAATGGACTGCAGCGCAGGACGGTGTTGCTCATATTTTGCATATCCTGCTTGCAGTCCTGTCCCTCAACCAGGTGAGGGACTGCAGGCATGCCTCATGTCAGTGTATGGCGTGCAAGTGACTGTTCTGTTAGACTCGGGGAGTTTGGTAACCCTAGTGAGGGCCACAATTCCTCATTGGCTAGTTCCGTGGGAAAAAGGTCGGCATCCGTTGTATCCATGGGGACGCTAATGACTACCCTGTGGCCTGAGTGGTCATAGACACAAACTGTGGCGCCGAGTCCCATGAGGTGGGCGTACTCAAGGACCTGTTTCACCTTGTTATAATCGGTCGGGACTTTGCCTTGTTTTGTGACTTGTGGGAGAAAGAGAGGAAGCCAGGTTGTCCGGACAACAACCAGGTCGCTCCTGAAGAAACTTCATCGCAGCCTGCTGCCGACGGGTTTCCTTTTTGTGTGCTGGTTGGGGATGAGGATGAGGCAGAATCCACAGAGGCCTGAACTGGAAGTGTCCAAAGGAAACTTTGGAACTGCCCATCTCAGGGACTTAACTCTAAAAGGGGCGTTTGATAATGTGACTGTTCTTAAAGGTGTTGGTCAAGAGCCGGGGTCTGACACCCGATATCCACACTTTGCAGTAAATGGGGAGCTGTTATATCGGGTCACCAAGCTCAGAGGGGAGGTTCTCGAGCAGTTACTAGTGCCAGGGCCGTACAGACGCAAGGTGTTAGATATTGCCCATGCACATGTTTTAGGTGGTCATCTAGGGGTAGAAAAAACCCAAGAAAGGATCCTTCAGAGGTTCTACTGGCCCGGGTGTCACTGAGAGATAGTGAATTATAGTAGGTCCTGTCCCACCTGTCAACTGACCTCCCTGGTGGCTCACTTCCGTAGCCCTTTAGTGCTTCTGCCTATCATTGAGGTCCTGTTCTATCGCATCGCCATGGATTTAGTGGGACCCATGGTCAAGTCTGCCAGAGGACATCAGTACATCCTGGTGGTACAGAACTATGCTACACAGTATCCGGAGGCTGTACCACTCCAAAACTCCTCCTCCATGTGTACTGTATAGCCCGAGAGTTGGTCCATATCTTTTCCAGGACAGGGTTGCCTAAAGAGATCCTAACGGACCAAGGGATTCCATTTATGTCAAAGGTAATGAGGGAGCTGTGCAAGATCCTACAGATCACACAACTCAGAACCTCAAACTACCACCCACAGACATGGTGACGAAGGTTGTAGAGAAAGACGGTTGGGACTGGGACTGTCTACTGCCATACCTTCTATTTTCCATCAGAGAAGTTCACAGGCCTCTACTGGATTCTCCTCTTTCGAGTAGTTGTATGGCCAACTCCTGGACGTGGCAAAGGAGACCTGGGAGGCAGAATCTACACCCTACAGGAGTGTAATCGAACATGTGGCTCAGATGTAAGACAGGATTGCAGAGGTGATGCCCATTGTGAAAGAACACCTTCTCAATGCACAAGAGGCGCAGTCGACAGTGTATAATAGGTCGGCGAGGGTGAGACACTTCAACCCTGAGGATCGGGTACTGGTGCTGGTACCTACGGTGGAGAGCAAATTCCTGGCCAAGTGGCAGGGCCCCTATGCAGTAGTTGAAAAGGTTGGCGAGGTCCACTATAGGGTCCACCAACCTGGGAAAAGGGAGCCCTACCAGGTGTACCACGTTAATCTGATAAAGCCATGGCAAGATAAGGAGCCCGTGGAAGCTGCATGTTTGGTGGCGAAGTCAGAAGCCGACGTGGGAGACGTCAAGGTGGCAGAATCGCTGTCACGTGCCCAGAAGCAACAATGCCAAGAGTTGCTGCAATGGAACAAGGACCTGTTCTCGGATCTACTGGGGTGTACTCAGATTGTAGAACATGAGGGGCTTATGGAGCCTCATGTCCGGGTGAACCTAAAGCCATATAGGATTCCTGAATCCCGCCAAGAGGTAATCTCGAAGGAGGTGAAGCGCGTGCTGAGTCTAGGTGTCATTGAAGAGTCCAAGAGTGGCTGGTCTAGTCCCATAGTCTTGGTGCCGAAACTAAATGGAGAATTGGTGCTTCTGCAATGACTATAGGAAACTAAATAAGGTCTCTAAGTTTGATGCGTACCCAATGCCAAGGGTAGATGAACTAATTTAAAGGCTAGGGCCAGCCAGTTACATTACCACCCTTGACCTTACAAAAGGGTATTGGCAAATTCCTATGTCCCAAGAGGCCAAGCAGAAGATGGCCTTTGCAACACCGGATGGGTGTTTCCAATACTTCAGAATGCTGTTTGGATTGCAAGGAACTCCAGATACCTTCCAGAGAGCCATGGACCGGATCTTAGCTCCCCACAAGAAGTATGCAGTGGCTTACCTGGATGATATTGTGATCTACAACCAGGATTGGGGGAAGCCATCTGAGCAAAGTCCAGGCGATATTCAATTCTCTACGGAAGGCAGGGTTTTCCATCAACCCGAAGAAATGTGCCATGGGCATGGAGGAAGCCAGATATTTTGGCTATGTCGTAGGAAGAGACATGATAAAGCCCCAAATAAATAAAATTGAAGCGATCGAGAGTTGGCCGCAACCTCTCTCAAAAATACAGGTCAGAACCTTCCTGTTCATCGTGGGCTACTACGGCCGATTCATCCCTTACTTCACAAAGTCGGCTATGGCTAAGTTGTCTCCAGAGGCTGAGATGGCTTTCCAGGAGCTAAAGCAGGCTCTGTGTAAACAGCCAGTGCTGGTGGTACCGGATTTTTCAAAGGAGTTTGTGGTCCAGACAGACGGGCCAGATGTCGGACTGGGGGCTGTCCTATCACAAGAGGTGAACGGGGAGGAGCACGCCATAATGTATTTAAGCCAGAAGCTGACATCTTGTGAGAAGAATTACTCCATAGTAGAGATGGAATGTTTGGCCATCACGTGGGCATTGGACACTCTAAAATACTACCTCTTAGGCAGAAAGTTCAGGTTGGTATCAGACCATGCCCCAGTAAGGTGGATGAGAGAGAAGAAGGGGAACAATGCCCGAGTGACCAGATGGTGCCTAGCCCTCCATGACTTTAGCTTCCATGTAGAGCATAGGCCTGGGAAACTGCATGGCAATGCTGACTCTTTGTCGAGAGTCCACTGTATGTTAGCAGAAGGTGCCCAAAAAGCTTTTCTTACTATGTTATATTTATTTTTGCATTGATTGCTGTCTAATGTAATATTATTCATATCATATTATTTTACTTGCTACTTTTCAACATTTATCTCCGTACTACCTATCAGTGTATTATTATCTTTATCTATACTGTCCCATTTTTTATTTTTATCTCTATATACTTTTATGTATATGTATATTTTTAATATTTGATATTAATAAAAATGTTTTTAGCTATAAATCAAAGCCTAATTTCTTTGGAGATTTGTTTAATAATTTGCTTTTTACCTTAAAGTACATGTCCACAGTTGTGCTGTGAGCTACAATTTTCCCCTGTCGTCGTTTACAGTGTTCAGTGGCGAGTGGTGAGCAGAGCATGAGGTCAGTGGCGAGTGGTGAGCAGAGCATGAGGTCAGTAGCGAGTGGTGAGCAGAGCATGAGGTCAGTGAGCGAGTGGTGAGCAGAGCATGAGATCAGTGAGTGAGTGGTGAGCAGAGCATGAGGTCAGTGAGCGAGTGGTGAGCAGTGGTCGGCAGTCTGACATTCTACTGTTAGGCAACCAAGCTGATTCCACTGGTGAAAGAATTCACTGTTGCAAGGCTACTCTGAGCGATGAGAACAGAACTGTAGAGGTCACTCACGTCTAGTGTTGAGCCACCCCCAAAGTGTTCGGGTTCGGTTCGGTTCGTCGAACACCGGGATGTTCGAGGAACTGTTCGTCGAACTGTTCGTCGAACACCTTAGAACACCGTCGAACACCGTTAAAACCAATGGCAGGCAAACAAAAACACATAGGAACACATAGAAAACACCTTCAAAGGTGTCCAAAAGCTGACAAACTGCTCAGAAGACGCTTTCTTTAAAAAAGCCGGCCGGCAATTCAGCAGCGGCATACACCGGTACCCGACAATTTAGACATGAAGGAATAGAGCATCACACATAGATTAGATCGATAGAAACATGTCAGTCACATATATATGAAGTACAGTGACAGTGTTGCTTACTGTACTTGTCATTTAGTGTAAAGGATTTATTAAAAAATATAATAGTGTTTTCGTGCACCGTCTCTTTAAAAAAGCCGGCCGGCAATTCAGCAGCGGTACCCGACAATTTATAACAGACAGAATAGAGCTTCACACATAGATTAGATAGATAGAAACATGTCAGTCACATATATATGAAGTACTGTGACAGTGTTGCTTACTGTACTTGTCATTTACTGCAAAGGATTTATTAAAAAAAATAATAGTGTTTTCATGCACCGTCTCTTTAAAAAAGCCGGCCGGCAATTCAGCATCTGTACCTGACAATTTATAACAGACAGAATAGAGCTTCACACATAGATTAGATAGATAGAAACATGTCAGTCACATATATAATAAGTACAGTGACAGTGTTGGTTACTGTACTTGTCATTTAGTATTAAAATAAAGGATTTATTATTAAAAAAAATTGGCGTGGGGTTCCCCGTAATTTTAGTCTCTAGCGGAGGTTAAGCAGACAGCTGGGGCAGATGTTTGAAGTCTGGGAAGGGGGTAATACCCACGGAGCTTCCCAGGCTACTAATATCAGCCCCCAGCTGAATACCTAGCCTTTACTAGCTATTAAAATGGAGGACCCCCCCAAAAAAAATGACGTGGAGTCCCCCCTAATTTAATAGCTAGCAAAGGCTAGGCAGACAGCTGGGGGCTGATATTAATAGCCCAGGAAGGGAGCCATGAATATTGGCCCCCTCCCAGGCTAGAAACACCAGCCGTCAGCCGCCCCAGAAATGGCGCATCCATAGGATGCGCCAATTCTGGCACTTAGCCTCGCTCTTCCACGCTGCCCTGGTGCGGTGGCAGGGGGTAATAGGGTTGGGGTTGATGTCAGCTTATAATGCCAGCTGACATGAAGCCCAGGTTAGTAATGGAGAGGCGTCTATAAGACACCCCCATTACTAACCCCATAGTCAAAGTTAAAAAAAAAACACAAACACCCAGAATAAAGTCCTTTAATTGAAGTAAAGACACAATTCTTTATTGTTCTAAATTAAACCATACTTACCATCACGCCCATTCCAGCTGAAGCCAACGATCTCCTGCAATAAAAGAAAAATAATAAAGCAACCTCATCCTTACCTTTCCATGGTTCCCAGGACAGCTTCAGCTCTGCTACATCGAGATGACAGGCTGGACCGCAGCAGAACGCTGCCATCCAGCCTGTCATCCCGCAGACACTGAGAAGCGCAGGCATGCTTGCGCTCCTCAGTGTCTGACTGTGACGGCATCCAGATGAGCCGACAATGAACTCGGCTCACCTCATGTACGTCACTGACAGCGTGGGAAAATTCTCCTGCACTCAGCGCTTCAGCGTGAGAATTTTCCCACGCTGTCAGTGACGTGCATGAGGTGAGCCGAGTTCATTGGACATGACCTCGGCTCATCTGGATGCCGTCACAGCCAGACACTGAGTAGCGCAAGCAAGCCTGCGCTTCTCAGTGTCTGCGGGATGACAGGCTGGATGGCAGCGTTCTGCTGCGGTCCAGCCTGTCATCTCGATGTAGCAGAGCTGAAGCTGTCGTGGGAGCCATGGAAAGGTAAGGATGATGTTGCTTTATTATTTTACTTTTATTGCAGGAGATCATTGGCTTCAGCTGGAATGGGCGTGGCGGTAAGTATGGTTTAATTTAGAACAATAAAGAATTGTGTGTTTATTTCAATTAAAGGACTTTTTTCTGGATGTTTGTGTTTTTTTTAAATACTTTACTAGAAATTCATGGTGGTCATGTCTAATATTGGCGTGACCCCATGAATTTCGGGCTTAGGGCCAGCTGATAATGCCAAGCTGGCCTTAACCCCTTTATTACCCAGTGAGCCACCGCACCAGGGCCCTGGATGAGTTGGGTACAGCGCCAGAAGATGGCGCTTCTATGAACGCGCCATTTTCCGGGGCGGCTGCGGACTGCAATTTGCAGCGGGTGGGGCCCAGAAAGCTTGGGCCTCCCTGCGCTGCAGATTCCAGCCCCCAGCTGCCTAGTTGTACCTGGCTGGACACAAAAATAGGGCGAAGCTCCACGTATTTTTTTTTTAAATTCATGAAATTCATGGAATAATTAAGAAAAAAAGGGCTTCCCTATATTGTTGTGTCCAACCAGGTACAAATAGGCAGCTGGTGGTTGGGAGCAGCCCGTTCCTGCCTGCTGTACCTGACTGGACACAAATATAGGGCGAAGCCCCACATCAATTTTTTTTTCATTATTTCATGAATTTCCTGAAATAATTAAAAAAAAATTGACGTGGGGCTTCGCCCTATATCTGTGTCCAGTCAGGTACAGCAGGCAGGAACGGGCTGCCCCCAACCACCAGCTGCCTATTTGTACCTGGCCAGACACAACAATATAGGGAAGCCCTTTTTTAAAAAAAATATTTCATGAAATAATTAAAAAAAAATTGACGTGGGGCTTCGCACTATATTTGTGTCCAGCCAGGTACAGCAGGCAGGGACGGGCTGCCCCCAACCACCAGCTGCCTATTTGTACCTGGTTGGACACAACAATATAGGGAAGCCCTTTTTTCTTAATTATTCCATGAATTTCATGAAATAATTTTAAAAAAAAATGCGTGGGGCTTCGCCCTATTTTTGTGCCCAGCCAGGTACAACAAGGCAGCTGGGAGCTGGAATCCGCAGCGCAGGGAGGCCCAAGCTTTCTGGACCCCACCTGCTGCAAATTGCAGTCTGCAGCCGCCCCAGAAAATGGCGCGTTCATAGAAGCGCCATCTTCTGGCGCTGTACCCAACTCATCCAGGGCCCTGGTGCGGTGGCTCACTGGGTAATAAAGGGGTTAAGGCCAGCTTGGCATTATCAGCTGGCCCTAAGCCCGAAATTCATGGGGTCACGCCAATATTAGACATGACCACCATGAATTTCTAGTAAAGTATTTAAAAAAACACAACACCCAGAATAAAGTCCTTTAATTGAAATAAACACACAATTCTTTATTGTTCTAAATTAAACCATACTTACCGTCACGCCCATTCCAGCTGAAGCCAATGTCTTCTGAAATAAAAGAAAAATAATTAAGCAACCTCATCCTTACCTTTCCATGGTTCCCACGACAGCTTCAGCTCTGCTACATCGAGATGACAGGCTGGACCGCAGCAGAAAGCTGCCATCCAGCCTGTCATCCCGCAGACACTGAGAAGGGCAGGCATGCTTGCGCTCCTCAGTGTCTCGCTGTGACGGCATAAAGATGAGACAAGCTCATGTCCAATGAACTCAGCTCACCTCATGCACGTCACTGACAGCGTGGGAAAATTCTCCTGCACTCAGCACTTCAGCGTGAAAATTCTCCCACGCTGTCAGTGACGTACATGAGGTCAGCTGAGTTCATTGGACATGAATGAGCTCACCTCATGCACGTCACTGACAGCGTGGGAAAATTCTCACGCTGAAGCGCTGAGTGCAGGAGAATTTTCCCACGCTGTCAGTGACGTGCATGAGGTGAGCTCATTCATGTCCAATGATCTCAGCTCACCTCATGCACGTCACTGACAGCGTGGGAAAATTCTCCTGCACTCAGCGCTACAGCGTGAGAATTCTCCCACGCTGTCAGTGACGTGCATGAGGTGAGCTCATTCATGTCCAATGAACTCAGCTGACCTCATGCACGTCACTGACAGCGTGGGAGAATTCTCACGCTGAAGTGCTGAGTGCAGGAGAATTCTCCCACGCTGTCAGTGACGTGCATGAGGTGCGCCGAGTTCATTGGACATGACCTCGGCTCATCTTTATGCCGTCACAGCCAGACACTGCAGAGCGCAAGCATGCCTGCGCTTCTCAGTGTCTGCGGGATGACAGGCTGGATGGCAACGTTCTGCTGCGGTCCAGCCTGTCATCTCGATGTAGCAGAGCTGAAGCTGTCGTGGGAACCATGGAAAGGTAAGGATGAGGTTGCTTTATTATTTTTCTTTTATTGCAGGAGATCGTTGGCTTCAGCTGGAATGGGCTTGATGGTAAGTATGGTTTAATTTAGAACAATAAAGAATTGTGTCTTTTCTTTCAATTAAAGGACTTTATTCTGGGTGTTTGTGTTTTCTTTTAACTTTGACTATGGGGTTAGTAATGGGGGTGTCTTATAGACGCCTCTCCATTACTAACCTGGGCTTGATGTCAGCTGGCATTATAAGCTGACATCAACCCCAACCCTATTACCCCCTGCCACCGCACCAGGGCAGCGTGGAAGAGCGAGGCTAAGTGCCAGAATTGGCGCATCCTATGGATGCGCCATTTCTGGGGCGGCTGATGGCTGGTGTTTCTAGCCTGGGAGGGGGCCAATATTCATGGCTCCCTTCCTGGGCTATTAATATCAGCCCCCAGCTGTCTGCCTAGCCTTTGCTAGCTATTAAATTAGGGGGGACCCCACGTCATTTTTTTTTGGGGGGTCCTCCATTTTAATAGCTAGTAAAGGCTAGGTATTCAGCTGGGGGCTGATATTAGTAGCCTGGGAAGCTCCGTGGGTATTACCCCCTTCCCAGGCTTCAAACATCTGCCCCAGCTGTCTGCTTAACCTCCGCTAGAGACTAAAATTACGGGGAACCACACGCCAATTTTTTTTAATAATAAATCCTTTATTTTAATACTAAATGACAAGTACAGTAACCAACACTGTCACTGTACTTATTATATATGTGACTGACATGTTTCTATCTATCTAATCTATGTGTGAAGCTCTATTCTTTCGGTTCTAAATTGTCGGGTACCGGTGTATGCCGCTGCTGAATTGCCGGCTTTTCATGTTTCACTGTGAGCACTGTTCCCATCGATTTGGGCAATCACTGTAATGCCACAACCACCATGGCTGTGGCATTACAGTGAGTGGCAGACAATCCCTGCATGATTGGTGCTCTAAATAGCGCCAGACATGCAGGACACGCTTTTGGTGCACGAACAGTTATCGAACATAACCTCGAACAGCCGAATTTTTTGCAAATCGTTCGGGTTCGTCGAACAACTCGAACACCACCCAAAACAGCTCGAATTTGAGATTGGCGAACAGTTCTAGTCGAACACCGCTCATCTCTACTCACGTCTTCTAACAGCAAGAACAGCTTGTAGCCTGACAGTAGTACTGTACCAGGCTGCCGACTTGTACTCACCGCCACTGATAGTGCTGCACTGTTCAGCTCACAGCAGTGTAATCATCATGCAGCTGTGCGCTGATCACTGTCTGAGCTCTGCCTTATCAATTTAAGCACCATTCAAACATCCCTACATTACATTCATCTTTAGGAGGATGTACGCTGACATAACAGAGCTGCATATCTAATCTCATCCTGTATCATGCTGCCCCCAGTGTTACATTTTTAATCCATTATGTGTTATACAGCCCATAGAGCCGCTTATCTATCCAACCATGTGTGATACAGACAACAAAACCATGTATTTAATCCAGTCATGTGTGATATGGAACACAGAGCCGCATATCTAATCCAATCATGTGTGATACAGACAACAAAACCATGTATCTAATCCAATCATGTGTGATATGGAACACAGAGCCGCATATCTAATCCCATCATATTTGACACAACTGACAGAGCCACGTATTTCAGCCCATCACATGATACAACCTGCATAGTCATGTATCTAATCCTATGATGTAATACAGCCCTCAAAGCCACGTATTTAATCCCACCGTGTGATACAGCCTGCAGAGCTGCATATCTAATCCTATCGTGTGATACAGCCCTCACATCTAATCACATTGCATAATTTACTCTGAGCCTCTAGTTCCAGCCCCTAATGCCCTGCGCATATCTAATCCCAGTGCATGATACACGTCACATATCAAATCCCAGTATGTGGTACACTTAGTGTACCTAATCCCAGTGCGTGATAAAAGAGCGTATATAATCTCAGTGTATGATAAACCCCTGCATGTGATACACTCCACGTATATATAACCCCAGCACATGATATACTCCGCGTATACATGATTAGTGATGAGCAGTGTTCGACTCGAACTGTTCGCCAATCTTAAATTCGAGCTATTTTGGGCGGTGTTCGAGCCGTTCGGCGAACACGAACGATTTTTAAAAAAACGGCTGTTCGAGGTTATGTTCGATAACTGTTCATGCACCAAAATCATAACTGGATATTTTCTCAGTAATGCTGAAAATTAATGTTAATAGGCAGTTTGAGTGTACAGCGGGGCGGGGTGTACTGCATAAATAATGAAGATTTCCATTTTTTTTTATCTTTCCCGCATTTACGGTGGGGAGGTGCAGTCTGTCAGCCTATAACAGCGCACACACGCAGCGAAGTGCTTTTTTTCACACAAGCAAGGGCATGTGTCATTGGCTGTGTATGTCACATGTCCTTGCCCTATAAGACCCAGCCATTTTCCCCTTCACCACCATTTTCTTACTGCTGCAGCTGCGTGTTAGACGGCACCGCTGTTGCTGTGTGCGCTCTACTTTCAGTGTTAATTTCAAGCCAATTTTATCAGAAATATACAGATAGCTTGGAAGTAGGGAATAGTTGTGATTGCATTACTTTTGAGGAATAGGTTACAGCATTTCCTAGGACTTTTTGCCAGGCAGGTCTGTGCCAGTGCTGTACAAGTGTTTTTCACAGCATTTGGCTAAATCTAGCTAAGCAAATCCATTTTGGCATCTTGCAGTGTGTGTTAGTCAGTGGAGTAGCGTAGCTGTGTTGCAAGCTACACCACCTGTGTATAGAATACAATTTTTTTTACTGCACCTAGCCAAGTAAAACCTTTTGAGCATAGCATCATTCTATTTGGCCATCTATACTAAGCTCCACCAGCTTGCAAATTACTAATAATTTTTATCTGCATCTAGCTCGGAAAATAATTTTGGGCTTGTAGCAGTGTGTGGGACTTATTCTTAGTCCATCTATACTAAGCTCCTCCAACTTGCAAATTACTAATAATTTTTATCTGCATCTTGCTCGGAAAATCATTTTGGGCTTGTAGCAGTGTGTGGGACTTATTCTTAGTCCATCTATACTAAGCTCCTCCAACTTGCAAATTACAAATAATTTTTAGCTGCATCTAGCTCGGAAAATAATTTTGAGCTTGTAGCAGTGTGTGGGACTTATTCTTAGTCCATCTATACTAAGCTCCTCCAGCTTGTAAATTACAAATAATTTTTATCTGCATCCAGCTCGGAAAATAATTTTGGGCTTGTAGCAGTGTGTGGGACTTATTCTTAGTCCATCTGTACTAAGCTCCACCAGCTTGCAAATTACAAATAATTTTTAGCTGCATCTAGCTCTGAAAATAATTTTGGGCTTGTAGCAGTGTGTGGGACTCATTCTATTAGTCCATCTATACTAAGCTCCACCACCTGTGTATGTAATAAAATAGTTTTACTGCATCTAACCCAGCCAATCCTTTTGGGCTAATACCACAGTTTGGCCACTCAGCTCTGCTCGGTTCCCATCCATCGATTTATGTGCAAACAACTCCAGAGTTGTCAATTAGTTAACCACCAAAATGAGTGGAAAGAGGCCTGCTGCTGGTGGAAAGGGGAAAAAATGTTGTGTCCGTGGGGTAGGTGTTAAAGCAACAGTAACATCTGCAGAAGAAAGACCATCTTCCAGCCAAACTAAGATGTCTACTTCTTTTCGTGGACAATGTGATACGATCCCTTTCTTATGGCCACGCCAATCGCTACAAATTCCAGATGAGGCACAAAAATAGCAGGTGCTTCAATGGATATCAAGTGCTCCTTTACGTGGGATCTCCTCCACCTCAACTTCAACATCACAAATACTCCAGTCCTCAGAGGTGTCACCCCAAACACACTTGCTTCCTCACAACTCCCAAGTCTCCAGCTGCCCGTTTGAGTATAGGGTAGAACAGATGGTTGAGTTTGCAGAACTGTTTACTCATACTATAGCCTGGGAATTAGAGGTCGGCTCCAGAGCTTCTGTGAATCCAGACGAGGAAACGATCTGCACTGATGCCCAGAATCTTTGAGTTGGATCCAGGACCAGACGCAGAAGGTTCTGACCATAATGTAGACCCTCTTTCTCAAACTGTAACTCCTGTTGGTGGAGACAATGAGGAAGACGATGATGAGACTCAAATATCTGATTGGAGCGACAACTTGAGTTTTTTGTCAGGGCAGGAAGAGGTTGGCTCTGAGGTCGACGGGTGTGATAACACACAGGGTGATGATGATGAGGTTGGAGATCCCACTTACTGTCAACCCACAGTCAGCCAGTCAATGAGGTCAGTAGAGGAGGTGGAGGAGGATGCTAGTGACGACGAGGTCAGGTTGTGCCTTCCTGGACAGAGACATAGTACTGGAAGCACGTCAACAACTGCATCCTCAAACACAACTCTGCCTCTGACCATAAGTCGTGGTGGCTCTTCAAGTCGCATGGGTGCTATGCCTTGCATAGCCTGTGAATTTTTTCAGATCGCTAAGGATGACCCAACTCGTGTTATCTGTAACATTTGTCACCTAAAGCTAAGTAGAGGCCAAAAAATACATAGTTTGAGTACTTCATGCATGAACCGTCACATGGATATGAAGCATAAGCAGCAGTGCGAAGCTCACTGTGCTACAATGCGGCCTAGCGGGCCGAGACAACCACCATCTGCCCTACCTGTGTCATCCTGGAGAGACTAAAAGCTACTGCGTAGTCTTTTCCAAAAATTTGAGGGAATTACCACAGGAATGGTTTGGAAGAGGTTTTAAGAGTTTAGGTAGGACGTTCATTTTTAGTATACTTATTCTGCCGAACCAGGAAAAATCCTTCACCGTCCAAGAAGTAAGATCTTTATCGAGTTGTTCAATAAAGGGCCCAAAATTAAGATAAAATAGATGGGAGAGGTCTCTATGAATACAAATTCCTAAGTATTTGATACCCTGTGAGGGCCAGACAAAGGGAAAGTTGGACTGGATGGAATACTGTATGAATTTGGGGAGGGAGACATCGAGGGCCTCAGACTTCGCTGCATTGATTTTAAAATTTGACCATGTAACAAAGTGATCTATTTCAGCCATAACAGCAGGGATGGATATATGTGATTGAGTGATATATACTAGGACATCATCAGCAAATGCAGAGCACTTGTACTCAGTGCCTCCCACCTCAATCCACCTAATATTGGAGTTATCGCAAATTTATGAGAGCAGATGCTCCATCACTAGGATGTATAAGAGAGGGGACAGAGGACATCCCTGCCTTGTCCCATTGGTGATTACGAAAGGTGATGAAAATGTTCCATTTATCTTCAGCCTAGCTGACGGATTGCGATACAGGGCCATGATTTTGGCTATAAAAGGGTCCCCTAGACCCCTACCCCAAGCTTTTTAAGAGAATAATATATGGCATGCCAGGAGACTCTATGGAATGCTTTCTCAGCATCCAACGAGAGTATCTAATTACAAATTTTTAACTGCATCTAGCCCAGGAAATACTTTGGACCTAGTAGCAGTGTCTGCTAGTCAGCGGATAATCCCACCTGTTAAGCAAGCTACACCACCTGTAGTCTGGACACTTAATTTTTTCAAAGAAAATGCTTTGGGCCCCCTGGACACTCAGTGAAGAGCATCAGGGAGGCACCCCAAGGCACAGGGGCTGGGACTGGCGGTAGGACGCCTTGCGGTAGACCGCCAAGCTCGATCCTTATAAAAGCTTTTTAACTGCAGCAGCTTTAGTGGACGCTAATGGAGCTGCAATTCCCGTGGCTGATGGCATCAGACTTGCCCTCCAATAGATCCTTGTAAAAGGATTTAAAGTGTACTCATTCAAATTACAGAGACAATTTTAAATTAAAAAGCTTAGACCTGCCTCCACTGCAGGGGGGCTCGCTCGACCCACCAGCGGACAGGCACCAGTATTGGGAGAGGGGGGCTGGCCGTCAGGGTCCAATGCAGCTCTGGCACAAACCCGGCGACACGGAGGTCGCACGGGCAGAAACGGACTGGCCGTGTCAGCTTCACACTTTTTTGGTTTTAGAAGGGCATGACATGCCTATATCTGTGTCTCCCCCTCCTTTTACTCCTCCACCTCTTTTCTTTTCGCTTGACTATATGTACTTGTCACTTTTCCATGTGTTAGTTGTGTCTTCTGAGCAGTTTGTCAGGTTTTGGACACCTTTGAAGGTGTTTTCTATGTGCTTCAATGTGTTTTTGTTTGCCTGCCATTGGTTTTAACGGTGTTCGAAGGTGTTCGACGAACAGTTCGACAAACATACGGGTGTTCGAGGAGCCAAACCGAACTCGAACACTACGGGGGTGGCTCAACTCTATACATGATACATGCCGTTTATCTAACCATAGTGTGTGATACATGCCACGGATCTAACCCCAGCATGGGATACAGCGAGTAACACCAACTAACAGAATTGATGCTGCCAGTTGTCCTCAGTGATGGTGTTTACATCTCAGTATCACTTTACAGTCAAAAACAGAATGTCTCTGCACTGTGATCCTAAAATTCATCCTCATTTATCCTTTTACAAACGCCCAGAAAGGGAGAAGAGGAGTGACATTACACACAAGTAAGCAGATCCGTCCCACATTTACTGCAGTCCGCATGCGAGCTTGCAGTATACTATGTTTTTATGGCAAACATCAGCAACTGCTCCCCCTAGTGTTTAAAATGGAAAATATAAAAACTTTAAGTTATTTTTCATATTTTATATTAAAAAATGTTTATATATATATATTTTTTAATAAAACATTAATACTTTAGATTTCTTTAATTGTTGAAAAAAATTCCTTTAAAATGATTTTTATTACCCCCCATATAAAGTTTAGCTGTCCTAGTAGGATTTTCCTGACATTTTCTTAGCTGCATTTTACAACAAAAGCCAAAGTCTGTACACAGCTTACAATGTAACAAAGGGATTCAATTGTTGATAGTTATGAATCAGGAGAAGGGCTAGTATTAGTTATTAAATTAATTGGCTGTTTTGAGCTCCAAAATAAGTTTAACAATAGAACAAAATAACAATTCTTTAAAATTGCTAATGCTGTATTCAGTTTAAGAATTGTTAAAAAAGGAATCTCTCACGAGAAGCTTAAAAACTGGAATATTTAAAAAGGTACGCAGAAGGGAAGAGGCATGTGTAATAATTACTTAAGAGACAGTTACTAACAGCTATCGTCAAGCATGGCTCTGTTCAAATAAAGTCCCCTTGTTGTATACTGTAGGAATATCTCAGTTCAGTGTTTATTGACATGAGCAAGAGATTTTTTGCAGCAAGTACACAGTAAAGTAATTCTTGAACTTTGTAGACCCACCATGGGGATGTAATCTTTGGAATTTAAGTACATCGGCAATGACAGTCTGAAGACAGTTCATTTAGCTATACTAACCTATGGTGACCAGATGTTCATTTTTTATTTCTAATATTCATTGCTTTAGAAATCCATTAATTTAGGAATGCTAAGATTAAATAATATCTATCTATATTATATATAAATATATAGAGAGAAGGAAAGAAAGAAAGAGAAAAAAAGCAAGCAAGAAAGAAAAAAAGATCTAGATACCTGTCTATTGTCTATGTGTCAATCAATGTTGCATTGGTTGATATAATTTTCCTTTATTTTTGAAAATATTGAAAATTTCCCAAAAAATGAAAACATTTTGCAATTTTTAAACTTTTAATTTTATGCTCTTAAACCAGATAGTTACACTACTCAAAATAGATAATAAATAACATTTACCACATGTCTACTTTACATTAGCATAATTTTTGAAAAATATTATTTTTGTTATGAAGTTAGAAGGGTTAAAAATGTACCAACAATTTTTCATTATTCCAACAAAATTTACAAAGCCGGATTTTAGGGACCACAGCACAATTGAAGTGACTTTAAGGGGTCTATGTGACAGAAAACACCCAAGAGAGACACCTTTTTAAATACTGCACCGCTCATAGTTCTCAAAACCACATTTAAGAAGTTTAATAACCCTTTAAGTATTTCACAAGAATTAAAGCAATGTGGAAGGGAAAAAAATAACATTTTAATTTTTCCAACAAAAATGTTGCTTTTGTCCCAATTTTTCATTTTCACAAGGATAACAGGAGAAGTGGACTATAAAATTTGTTAAGCAATTTCCCCTGCGTACGCCGATACTCCATATGTACACAAAAATCCCCATATAAGTTACCCCACTTTGGAAACTACAGCCCACAAAAAACTTATCTAGAAGTGTAGTGAGCACCTTCAAACTACAGGTGCTTCACAGAATTTTATAACGTTGAGCGTGAAAATGAAAAAATATATTTTTTACACAAAAATGTTGGCTTTGCCCAAAATTTTGCATTTCCACAAGGCTAACAGGAGAAAATGGAAAGAAAAATTTGTTGTGCAATTTCTCCTCAGCACACTGATATTCCATATGTGGTAGAAAACTAAGCCTTGTCGCACTTGCATAGTCCCTAATGTGCTTTAACAGTAGAAAACCCCCACACATGACCCATTTTTGGAAGCTATTGGAACTACTGTTTGGGCGTACGGCAAGGCTTAGAAGGGAAGGAGCGCCAATTGAATTCTGGAGCGCAATTTTGACTGGACTAGATTGCGGATGCCATGTCACATTTGAAGAGATCCTGACATGCCAAAAAAGCAAAAAAAACAAAAGTGACCCCATTTTGGTAACCACACCTCTTGACAAATTTATCTAGGGGTGTAGTAAGCATCTTTAATCTTTAGGCAATTCACAGAATTATAAAACATTTGGCTGAGTAAAGGGAAAATGACTTTTTTTTCCACTAGAATGTTGCTTTGGCCCTAAGTTTTTAATTTTCAAAAGAAATAATAGTAGAGAATGAAAAGTAAAAATTGTTACACAATTTCTCCTGGGTATGCAAATTCCTTCTATGTGATCAAAAATGACTTTTCAGACACCGTGCAAAGCTCAGAAGGGAAGAAGTGCCATATTGGAGTTCAGATTTTTCTGAAATTATTTGAGGGTGCCATGTCACATTGGCAGAACAAATGAGGTGCCAGGGCAGCAGAAGCCCTCTGTAAGTGACCACATTTTACAAGCTACACCCCCGGTGATTAAATTGACACCACAGGTGTTTCACAGAATTTTATATCATTGGGCAGTGTAGAAAAAATAATGACATTTTTACCACAAAAAATTAGTTTAAGCCCAAATTTTACATTTTCACATGAGGAAATGGGTAAAAATGGTTCCAAAAATTGTCACACAATTTCTGCTGAATATGGCAATTACCCATATGTCATTGTACAGTACTGCTTATCCACACAGCGAGACTTGGTAGGAAAGGAGCGCTATTTGACTCTTAAAAAACAAATTATAGTAGATTGGTTTGCGGACTCCATATTACAGAGCCCCTAAGTGCCAGAAGAGCAGAATCCTCCTCAAGTGATCCCAGTTTGGAAATTACACCCCTCTGGGAATTTATCAGTAGGTGTTGTGACGATTTTGATTCCATGGGTGTTTTCCAGAAACAAGCAGCTGAGAAATTTGCAAATCTGCCATTGTTGTACCCAGTACATTTGAGTACCCATTCAATATGCCCAGCTCGTACTTTTGGAGACATGCAACGAAAAATTAAGCGGGCTCTCATCGCTATGGAAATGTCAAACATGTGAGTGCTTAATGTGGTTTAGGCACACTGTGAGGCTCAGAAAAGAGATGATCATTTGGATTTGGAAGCACAGAATTAGCTTGATTTCTTTTGGGGGGTCAATCGGCCATAACACTTTTCCATAGCATTTGTACTATCAGTAACGTGGAAGCCCCTTACATTTCCATTGACAGGTGACAGGCCTGAGTGGGGACTCGCTGAGCACTTACATCTGTGTGTCCATCTAAATCTCCAAATGATGTGATTCAGATGAAACTCCTGAGGGAGCAGAGTTTCACTGGCCTCTGGCTGGTCTCTGTTCAGCAGTGTCCTTCTTTTCAGAGGTGCACAATACTATGTCTGACCAAACCTTTATGCACGCTTAAAAAGGACACCACTGGATTTTAGGCCAGAGTCCACAGTGACTCCATCTGCCTTATTATAGGGAATCTTTTGCTGGAGGTTCCGTCTTAATAGCGAATTTAAGAGATTTACACAGAAACCTCAGTGTAAGCACTCTGCGTAGTGCGCAGGATAAATGTGAACCGAACCTTACTGCGATGTTTAGGAGGCAGAATGAACAAATCAACAGTAGGTCGAGAATTGCTTGTATTTAGATTTTTACGCTGTTCACTGTGCGTTATAACTGATAAGACGACTTTATTCTTTGTGTCAATGCGATTACAGCTATACCCTATTTATATAGTTTTTTATGTTTGGCTACTAACACATACTAAAAAATGCTTTTTTTTGCAAAAAAAAGTTTTTGCATTGCCATATTTTGAGAGCTATCATTTTTCTATATTTCTGCAGATAGTCATGTGAGGGCTTGTGTTTTGTGGGACGAGTTGTCGGTTTTATCGGCACCATTATTGGGCACATAATATTTTTTGATCACATTGTATTCCAAATTTTGGGAAGCAGAACAAAAATCAGCAATTCAGTAATATTTTTTGGGATTTACTTTTTTATGCGGTTCACCATGGGGTAAAAATTATAAGACAACTTTTATTCTTTGGGTCAGTACGATAACTTTGCTTGTGTCACCATATTTTGAGGCCCGTCACACTTTTATTTTTTGAGATATAGTGCTGTGTGATGGCTTATTTTTTGAGCCCTGAGCTGACGTTTTACTGATAAAATTTTGGGGTGGATATAATGTTTTGACCGCCTCTTATTGCATTTTATTACAATGTTGCGGTGGTCCAAAAAAATCATAATTCTGGCTTTGATTTTTTTTCTTGCTATGCCATTTACCGATCAGATTAATTTACATTATGTTTAGATCAGACTTTTACGAATACGGCAATACCAAATATGTGCATTTATTTTTTAAATTGTTTTATTTTTAATGGTCAAAAGCGTGGTGATTTGAACTTGTTTTTTTTCATATTTTTTAATTTTTGGTACTTTTTACTATATTTAATAGTCCTTTTAGGGGACTTGAACCTACTATGTATATCTCCTATGAACGCCAACTAAAGGCTGGATTCCACAGGAGAATAGTTATGACAAGCATGGGGGTCTTCAGCAGACCTCCGGCTGTCATGACAACCCAGTGGCACCCCGCAATCACGTCACAGGTGGGCTGATGATTGCGGGCATGACATGTCCACCTGGCAGCTTGTTTTAAATGCTGCTGTCTGAGTTTGACAGCGGCATTAAACAGGTTAACAGCTGCACATAGAGCTCCGCTCCTCCTGCAGGTGTTAGAGAGATATAAAATCAACCATCATCTGCCAGCAAAGATGTGGGCTTGGTGTGTCATCCAGCATCAAAGTCAGAGACACGACATGTGACGTACATGTACGTCATATGTCTTGAAGGGGTTAACAGAGTATTGGTCATCCTGAGCAAATCTTTTCATGATTGATTTGTGAAAAATATTTGGCAAAATAACACCTATACTTCAACTTTTCACTATATTATATTCATCTTTTAAATTAACCAAGAAACACACTTCCACTGTGTTTGGAATTCTTAAAGGGAACATATCTATGAACGTATCTGTGAAAAATAAGTTTTTTGTTAAACATACTTAAATAATTTTTGATGTGTTTTGGTGACTTTTTTTATAATACTATTCATAGTTGAAACAAATATAATCCTGAAATTCTGCAATATTCAGCTTGACGACTAATCCTAATAATAAGCATATAGTTCTTGTTTAGTAGAGATCACTTTTCAGTAGTCTATCAGTCACTGGTATATTTTTTTCACTGCTTGTGTGATCTATCCTGAAAACTGCCTTGTATCTCCATGCAATGCTCTGCAGCCTATCAATCACTGGTATATATTTTTCACTGCTTGTGTGATCTATCCTGAAAACTGCCTTGTATCTCCATGTAATGCTCTGCAGCCTATCAATCACTGGTATATATTTTTCACTCCTCTATGTTTTTTAATCCATGATACTTTAAGGTCATCACACTTACTTTAAGAGTTTATGATCCATGTTGAGCTTGCCAGTCTTTTTTTTCCCTGCACTTTATGATCTCCTGTTGTCTTTTAAGCTAGTGATTGATTGCTAACGAGTTAAATCTGTGTAGATCTAAGCAGATACGTCCCTATATATTGAGACATAGTCAAGGGGCAGCATTTATGTGGGGGCATTTATGCATATAGCATTTATGCATACCTTATCGAAGTGCCATAATTTATCAAAGTGCCCTGGCAGTTAGAAAATGGCAGTTGGAGAGGGCAGGAGACAGGTAAGACATGCAAGACAATTAAACAAACTTGCTTCCAGGTCATGTTTTTGGCAAACAGTATTCACCATTTGTATTTGTGCCATTTATATTCTGGCTGCTACAGTCATCCACATTCACTGTTCTCCCACAAATGCGGCACACTTCATCCATATTAATCCCTCACTCCTCTCTTCTCCTATGTACAGTTGTCATGCTCTCTTCACAATGTTATACCACGCAGATCCATTCATTCCCACCATACAACACAGGAAACGCTCTCACAAATCATTCAATCATCTGCTCACTCTCTGTATCTTCCTTCTATTAGTCGCAGGTGATATTTCTCCCAACCAAGGACCCTCCAGTAATAATAACACTAACTCTTTCCCTGTTACATTCAGAAACCCTGCTAATCTCATTAATATTCCCTGCATATCTTCTGTCTCATTCAACTGTGCCCTTTGGAATGCGCGCTCAGCTTGTAATAAACTCTCTTACATTCATGACTTTTTCCTCTCTACTTCTCTCAACCTTCTTGCTCTATCTGAAACCTGGATCCCGCAGTCGGACACCACCGCCGCTGCAGATCTCTCCTATGGTGGCCTACATTTCTCTCATACCCCGCGACCTGACAACAGATCAGGGGGAGGTGTTGGTCTGCTTCTTTCAACAAAATGTACTTTTCAGGTTATCCCCCCTGTACCCTCCCTTATCTTCCCGTCTTTTGAGGCCCACGCAGTCAGACTCTACCGGCCCTTCTCCCTGTGAGTGATGGTTGTCTATCGCCCTCCGGGTCCCCCCCATCAATTCCTGGATCACTTTGCTGCCTGGCTTCCAAATTTTCTATCCTGCGACATCCCCACGATAATCATAGGAAATTTTAACATCCCAATTGGCGATCCTCTTTCCCCATGTGCCACGCATCTTTTATCACTAACCTCCTCCTTCGGCCTTTCACAGCTTGCTAATTCTCCTACACATGAGGACGGGAACACGTTTGACCTGATCTTCTCCCGGCTTTGCTCAGTACATGACTTTACTAACTCTCCCCTTCCACTCTCTGACCATAATCTTCTTTCATTCTCTGTCAAGAACTGTGACTCTACTCAAGACATTCCCACCGTCCACACTTATAGAAATTTACGCGCCATTAACACCCAGAAATTTATAAAAAGGTTGCAATCATCATTGGCCCCAATCTCCTCCCTCTCATGTCCCGACTCTGCATTGAAGCATTATAACAAAATAATGCTATGCGCCCTGGATGAAGCCGCACCTCCTACACAAAGAAAAATTCGGCATAGACGGCGACAACCCTGGCACACGCCTCAAACGCGTCTTCTCCAGAGGTACTCCAGGTGCGCTGAACGGCTGTGGAGAAAATCAAATCTGCCCGAAGATTTCCTCCATTATAAATTTATGCTGAAAACATATAACTCTGCCTTTCACCTCTCCAAACAAACCTACTTTAACAACCTCATAATCTCACTTTCCAATAATCCTAAATGACTCTATGACACGTTTCATTATCTCCTCAATCAAACACAGGCCCCGACCACCGACCTCAGAGCTGACGATCTGGCCAATTATTTCAAAGAAAAAATTGACCATATCCGACAGGAAATTTTCTCCCAATCCCCAAATGTTATGCATGCTCTCCCCCGCCAGATTGTATCTTGTTCATTTTCTGACTTCGAACCAGTCATGGAAGATGAAGTGATCAGGCTCCTTGCATCTTGTCGCCCTACCACCTGCACCAGTGACCCTATTCCCTCACATCTCCTTCAGTCCCTTGCTCCAGCTGTCACCACTCACCTAACTAATATTTTCAACCTTTCCCTCTCATCTGGTATCTTTCCCTCTTCTTTTAAACATGCCAGCATACAACCATTACTTAAAAAACCATCCCTTGACCAGAACTGCACGGTCAACTACAGACCTGTTTCCAATCTTCCCTTTATCTCTAAACTCCTGGAATGCCTGGTCCACTCCCGTCTCATCCGCTATCTCTCAGACAACTCTCTTCTTGACCCTTTACAATCTGGTTTCCGCTCTTTACATTCTACTGAAACTGCCCTCACTAAAGTCTCTAATGATTTACTAACAGCTAAATCTAATGGTCACTACTCCCTGCTGATTCTCCTGGATCTCTCTGCAGCATTCGACACTGTGGATCACCAGCTCCTCCTCACTATGCTCCACACTATTGGCCTCAAGGACACTGTTCTCTCCTGGTTCTCCTCCTATCTCTCTGACCACTCCTTCTCTGTGTCTTTTGCCGGCTCCTTCTCCTCCCTACTTCCCCTTACTGTCGGGGTTCCTCAAGGATCAGTCCTAGGCCCCCTTCTTTTCTCCTTATACACTGCTCCTATTGGACAAACAATCAGTAGATTGGGTTTTCAGTACCATTTGTATGCTGATGACACCCAATTATACACCTCTGCTCCAGACATCACCCCGGAATTACTACAAAAGACCAGTGATTGTCTTTCTGCTGTGTCTAACATTATGTCCTCCCTCTACCTAAAACTGAATCTGTCAAAAACTGAACTACTCGTCTTTCCTCCCTCCACTAACCTACCTGTGCCCGATATTGCCATTTCCGTTTGTGGCTCAACCATTACTCCCCAGCAACAAGCCCGCTGTCTTGGGGTCATTTTTGATTCAGATCTTTCTTTCACTCCTCACATCAAATCACTCGCTCGTTCATGTCATTTACACCTCAAAAACATCTAAAGAATCAGGACTTTTCTCACCTTTGACTCAGCAAAAACTCTTACTGTAGCTCTTATTCATTCTCGTCTTGACTATTGCAATGCTCTACTAATCGGTCTCCCTCTTACTAAACTCTCCCCTCTCCAATCCGTCCTTAACGCAGCAGCCAGGATCATATTCCTCGCCAACCGCTACACCGATACCTCTTCCCTGTGCCAGTCATTGCATGGGTTGCCCATCCAATATAGAGTTCATTTTAAACTTATCACGCTTACCCACAAAGCGCTCCATGCTTCAGTACCCCCCTACATCTCCTCCCTTGTATCAGTCTACCACCCTACATGTGCCTTCCATTCTGCAAATGACTTAAAACTAAAATCCTCCATAATCCGAACTTCCCACTCCCGTCTCCAAGATTTCTCACGTGCTGCGCCAATTCTTTGGAATGCACTACCCAGGACAGTTCGATTAATTCCCAATACCCACAGTTTCAAGCGAACCCTAAAAACACATTTCTTTAGACTGGCGTATCGCCTAAACACACTCTGTCCATCCCAATTTTCCCCCATATTAAAATCTTCTTCAACTTCAGGTTCATATCAACCATGCACTTAATACCCTCTGTCAGGTCGGTACACATACTGCCAGGACACCAGTCCATTTATTATTATTTATCCTATTCAGTATATCAAGGCTGCATTATACAATATATGTACTTTTTACCTTTTGTGTCTCCCCATTTCCTCATAGACTGTAAGCTTGCGAGCATGGCCCTCACTCCTTTCGATATGAGATATGCTTATTCAGTATTGTCTGTATATGTCCCCCATAAAATTTGTAAAGTGCTGCGAAATATGTTGGCGCTATAAAAATAAAAGCTATTATTATTATAGTAGTCAGTCTTATGATTTTCACAAGTAAATTTACAATGAAAGGAAGCAAATAGATATATCTAACATAACATCAAACCATTTACAACAAATGATGGTCAAAGCTTATTTCTTCCTCTCCATGCACAATAACCTATGCAAAAGATCACAGAGCATGCCTAGAGTAGAACACTCCCTTCGAAATCAATGAATATCTCCAGACTATTGCTTCATAAAGCATACATAGCTTCTATAAAGCATATCTCTTAATTCTGCTAAGGGAAGTTCCGACAAGATGCCTTCCCCAAAACGATGTTCAGAGAATAAAATTAACAAAGCTATAACCAGTAATTAAACACTTATTAGAAAAGGAGAATAAAGTCATGGTCTTGTTTTAAATGGAATCTGACAGTTGATACTTTCTGCAGCATGATTCAAAGCTGCCAGGGTTCGAGCCGTGGTGGAGACTAGTTGGAAAGTTGGGTCGCCGACTGCTTCTCCCCCGCCTGCTGCCCTGGATTGACAGGTCTCTGGATTGACAGGGCAGTGGGCTGGGAAAAGCTGCAGGGGACCGAGCCGCGCTGTACTCTAGTTAAACAGATGACTTCCCCCTTCCCGCTGCCCTGGATTGAAAAGTTTTTTCTTATACACGCACATAGGCAAAGACCTGTCAATCCATGGATTTAGCAGAATGTATCAGCAGTCAAGTTCACTTTAACTGTCAGAAAATAATATATGTGATTCATTGCCTTTAAATTAATATTTCAAGAAAACAAGGGATTGTAGACCTGTATTGGGCCACTGAAATTTTAGCCTTCACTTACCATAATGAATGCACCTTCAAGGTGTGGTCAATCTTGATATTCTTGGAACAGTTACAACTTCAACAAATCTTGAGTGCAATATGTATAATACTCATGGAGATGAATCAATGCCTGTTTAACATATCATACATTAGTCGTAGCTGTAAGGTTTACTTTGGCAAAACCTTATTAATGTACCTGCAAAGCAATTTGAGCCATGCTATTGAATGAATTAAACAACCAGCAAGTTTTGCAAAATGAACTTGTAAATTCTGCTTTTGTATGGAAAACATCATACACTATATATCTCTCTCTTGGTAATGATTAAGAATGTAAGTCAGTAAATAAGTCCACATTATACCACACATCAAGTGCATTTATGTATCATGCAGATATCTTATTACGGAGAGGTATTAAATCATTTTAGGGTGAAAGACATATATGCTCCTCATGCTCTACATTGAAATTCCATCACCAAGATGGAAAATTCATGAATTACAGAAACCATAGGATTGTTACACATGTTAACGATATGCAAATAAAAAAAATAACATTTTTAAAACATCTCAATTTATTCCGTATTGAATACGAGTGTCGTTCACAGAAATACACGCACTTGTACGCCTTGGCATGCTACCAATTACATCACTAATGGATGGCTGAGGAATATTCTGCCATGCTAAATGCATTTAAGCATGCAAATCATTGAAATATGCTTTTAGCAACTCCATTTGCAATTGTCGACGAATGATATCCCTGATTTGCTTTATGGGAGACAAGTCCAGAGATGCTGCAGGCGATGGTAGCATGTCCAGATCGAAAAATGGCTCCTGGGACAATTTGGAGAAATGGCTAATCCAGTGGTTCCATAATCAAATCAATGAAACACTGAGCTGTTAGTGTACCTGGAATCAAGTCAAAAGGAGTCTGGCTACCATACATTATGCCACCCCACACCATAATCTCGGAAGTCAGACCAGTGTTATGTCCTCTTGTGAAGGCCTATTTATTGCATTGCCCATGTGGTCTCAAGACCAATCTCCGGCTATCAGTGTGTCCATGATAAAAGCAGGAATCAACACTGAAGAGGATAGACCTCCATTCCAGCCTCCATTGCTGTCTTGCCCTGCTGCTTGATAGCCTTTAAGAGCAGTGCAATGACACGAGGTCATTGGAATATCTGTAACTGGACACCTGGCTCATTAAACATTGTTGTGCAAATGCATTCTGATGGTTTGTGTAGACACTGCTTGATGCTTTAGGCTTTTTATATGCAGTCCAATTTCACTTTAATTACAGTGTGGATCAGCTGTAAAACCAGTGGTATGGCCATTTCTCCAAAGTGTCCCAGGAGCCATTTTTCAACATAATAATGCTAGGCTTGTGTTACCTTGGTCAGCCTGTGTGGCTTAAATGTGGTTCAATTGCCTGCAGCATTTCTAGAATTGTCTCCTATTGAGCAACTGTAAGATGTCATTGACCAACAATTGCAAAGGGAGCTGCCAGCAGTGAATCTTAATATTTTGCGTACGCAAGTGCATTTAGCATGGCAGAACCCTATACTGTTTGTGCTTTTTTGACTTTACTACATGTGACATTCCATTTGAGGGCATTCTCAAATATCAATATCAGTGATGAAAGCTGTGGGAGAAGTGACTGCAGTGCCAGCACACTTCTTTAGTCAGAGCTGCCTTCAGCTTGTATCTCTGCAACAGGATCCCCTTATAACATTCTGTTTCAGAGGAACAAACTGCGGGATGACGGTGATAGAAGAAGTGCGCCGGGCCTGTGGTCACCTCTTCCATGGCTTCTATCAGCGCTATTCTGGATGTCATCGTAGTCTGTTGATGAAAGAAGCTGTGGTAGAAGACTGCACAGCTGCCGTCTAATGATGTCCTGTTCCAGGAGTGGTGATAGAAAAGAGAAATGAGTACAGGGCCTCCTCCTGATGAAGTTTGAGACTCTTCTAATGCGAAATGTCACATGAAATAATGTAAAATAATCACATATAGGGATTAGCTGTAAAGGCAGCAGGAAGGCTCAGTGGTTAGCACTGTTGCTTAGGAGCTCAGGGTGTCTGGGTTTAAAACCCACCAAGAATAACAACTGCAAGGAGTTTTGTATGTTCATGTCATGTCTGAGTGGGTTTTCTCCGGGTTCTCTGGTTTTCTCCCACACTCCAAAGACATATTGAGAGGGAATTTAGATTGTGAACCCCAATGGGGACAGTAATGATAATGTGTGTAAAGCACTAAGGAATATGATGGCGCTATATAAGCAAAGCATAATAAATAATAGTAAATAATAGGGAGAAAAGTAGGGTATATTAAAGTAAAGCAAATGTTTCGCTGTTAAAAATATAGATTTATAAAAGGCACTTAAGGTATTGGAAAACCCCTTTAACATGTCTTACAATCCTGTGATTTCCATAATTAAATGGCTTTTCCTTCTTGGTATTGTAAAACAATGATGAGAAGTATAATAACTTCCAGCATTGTGTGGAATCCAGGACAAGTCATATGGGAGAACAAGTAAAGCGAATGGAACATACTTCAACATTGTTGTATCAGAAAGTGTGTCCTCACTACAGATTTATATTTTGATGCAACTTGATCTAAAGCTTACATGAACTTATGCTACCATTATACATCATATGTAAGTGCCAATATAAAGACACATATGAAAGAAATCACATGTTCATTGAGTTTCGTTTGGAAACATTTTCTTGTTCACACCAAAATGATCACCACATCACAGAGGAAAATTAACAGATTTTTTTTTACTTATTTTATGGCATGTAAGGGGCAGCTTGAAAAATGAAAAAACAATCTTTTCATTCCTCTGGAATTTTGAAAAAAAGAGCACTGAGCGCCGTGCATAGAAAGTGTACATGACAACTTTATCTATTACCAGAATTCAGATTCCAGCTTTAATATACTTTGAAATAAGCAGAGGAAGTGAACACAATCTAAACAGTTAAATATTATTATTTGCTGTAGAAAGCTTTGACTCATTTTTATTAGATTTTATATATAAGTGCACCAGTGTGATCTCAGAAATTTGGATATGTGGATCAAAATTATCCAAATTAAAATACAAAATGATTACAAAATGAAAGTATTACAGGGCTTTGAATAGTCCCTTTATTTTGTGATCTAGGTCTGCAGGGAACAGTTGTTAATGGATATTTGTTTAGCTATTCACACAGTATCCGATCATATTCTGTTGTGAGACCACCATTGGCTTAGGATCAAGAAATCAAAGATTCGTTACCCAGGATCAGCCATCCTGGAGGCCTGCCACCTTATAAACTATTTTAATGATGCTACATGGTTTTCTAGGAATTACCTCCTTTTAAGAAGGGAGAGCATGTACATTCAGCACTGTAGTAGGTAATCCACAGCCTGCTCAGAGACTATTCCATCTTGAACAATCCAGATATCGATGAAGATGATGATTATAAGCCCTTTCCTTCCCCTTTACCACTTCTTATGTGTTGTCCTTCAACAAAACTTTGTGCCTTTGAGCCACCTTTTCTATGCCCTTGTTCTCATTCCCTTACACTTTCACAATCTATATTGCTTATTAATTGACTTAACTGAGTATGTGGGAATGCTAGTGTAGCTTGGGGCATGGTGTATATTGTAGGGTAACCTGTACTGTAAGCTGTATCACCTGCTATGAATGCTTTATAACCTGCGCTGTGTCAAAATACATTGTATGTGAATAAAATAATTTCAATAGTAATCATAATAATATTTGATATTCCCATCAGGCCAATCATCTGGGATGAGTTTTTTCTTCACAGTGGGCAGTACCATTGTTTTCTAGCAATTTCTCTACCAAGAGTCAAGACATATGTTATGTAAAGTGTAACTCAGAACAGCTTTAAAATCATCAACCGTAAGCCCATAGCTGCTATATGTAAGAGGGGGATTTGCATAAGAATTTTAGAAACACACATATATAATATATATATAGCAATAGATAAAGATAGATATATGTATATATATATATATATATATATATATATATATATATAATCTCAATATCGGTGTTTCCCAAACTACAGTCTACACGGCCCCCAACAGATCATGATTGCAGGATTTCCTAAGTATTGCACAGACGATTGAATTATAATTAAGGCATCATAAATTGCTACAGGTTCGTTGGGGGCCATGCAGACTGGAGCTCGGGAAACACTGATATTTTATGCTTTTTGCCTCCGAACAAGCCTATTTTTACCAACCACGGTACATTGGTATAAATACATCTATAATATATCAGAAAATAAATATTAGTCACTTTTTTTGCTTGTTTTATTTTCAATGCAATTGATTGTAAACATCATAATTGTAAAAAAAATCAATTAAATAATATAAGAATTAAAGATGTTATGCTGTTCGTGAAGGCTAGAAAGAATGTAACTGCTTCACAAATTACATGTCTGTCGGTAAGCCAACGGCAACACAGACATATTCCTGTTCTTTGAAATACTGTATCATTATATTATAAAATATAACCTACAAGAGAAATGTGATACATTTGAACTATCCTGTCCTCTAAATAATTAGGTACTAAAACCGCAAGGTTCATTTACTGGCTACACTATAGCTAATATAAAAATAACCCTGACACAGCATGACTCCTTTGTTGAGAAGTTATACAGTTCATTCATATCTGTTGGGTCTTTTACGAATGCCTGAAACATTTCAGATTTTTCATGGCAATTACATTCAGTGATTGACCTATGATTTATGGCAAGTAGAATCACTTTTTATGTGACAATGTTACGGATTGCCTTAGAATACTTTAAATACCAACTTTAATTCTTTCTCACATTGATGAAGCACGCATTCACGAGTTGTGAGGCATCCTAGCTGTGATGCACTCGATGATTCTTGTTCACCTGGGTATTTTTCAATTTAAGTAGATGCTCATCTGGCTGTCCTAATGAGTAATTCTTTCTTTCTGCTTTCATCTAATCAGTTGGGTTACATTTTAAGAAAGGATAATGTCATTTTGAAACATTACACAGAAAAACTCCACACTACTGGCTGGATTTATCATGCATGTTTCCTTAAATCTTTGTTGTATTGACTCAATTTTCATAATTTATGAAAATCAATGACACTGGCTTGAATACCATTTGCGGATTTTTCAATGTTTTCCTTTTCTTCTACAAACAACTACTATTTTCTTACCTTTTCTATAAAAAACACTCAAATGGATTATATTTCTTTACAATTTTTTTTTTTGTAAAAATTCTATAATCATCATTTGTTTTGCACAAGTGTTTCTTATATGGCATTATTAATTCGAACATTTTTCCAAATGTTGTATGCATGCCTTAAGCCTACACCAAGAGTTTAACTGAAAAAATGCCACTAATTCCCCCAAAATTCAGCAATGTCAGTTCAAACACCAACACCACCCCCCCAAAAAAAATCCCTTTCAATTATGTGGTTTAGATGTCCCTATATGACTGTATGGTATAAATATAGAAAAATAAAAAAACAAAAAAACTCCATGAAAAGCACAATGAAAAAAATTGCAGTTTTTCCAAAAAATGCTTTGTGTGATAATAAAAAGAATTCTACATATATTTTAGAATTTGCCAGAGTTAAAGGCAAAGTTTAATAATTCGATTTTTTTGTTTTGTTTTATGCAGCTACTTTTGCAAAAGTAACTAACAAAGTTAAAGTCATATAAACTGATACCTTTAGTTATTTCCTTGTCAAGGATGTATCTCATACATTATTACAGAGTGGCACTTCAATAACGAAAAATATATTCGATAGGTCTTGCTTAATATTGGGCATATCTCAGCCTGGACCGCAGCTACATTTATCTGCGTGACAGAGTGGCAAATCAGGGATGTTCATAGGCGGAGCTTATTTTTTTGCGCGAACAAGCTGGAACCCCGAACACGAACAGGAATTGGAAATGCCAAATAAATTCGCTCTACACTAGTTGTAACCATGGGTACCTAAGCTACTGCAATCCCTACAATTACGGTAAGCGACTGAGCTTATCAGGAAAACTATACTACATTTCTAATTGGAGGTATTTGCTATTAATAATAATAAGATTATTATTACATTTACTACGTATTTTAATAGGATCTTGGAGATGAGAATGCCCCTTTAAACTTAATCAATCATGTCTTAGTATGAAAGATATAGCTTTGAAATGCATAATGTACACTAAAGTGACCTTTCCAAATTCTGTCTTGTAGGTCAGCTTTTAATTATACTTCAATGTATTGTAAACTATTTTCTGGGGAAATTCAGACAGAAGTTCTAGGTTTGCGGGTCTGCATGAGATACTGAGGCTGCAATAGGAAAGTAGTTTAAGCCCTTCCAATGTGGCCAATTTCCATTATTTCATTTGTATTTTTTCCTCCCCTTCTTACAAGAGCCATAACTTTTTTAGTTTTCTGTCCACATAGAAATATGAGGGGTTGTGTTTTGTGGGACCAGTTGTACTTTTCAATGACACCATTATTTTTACCACAAAGTGTACTGGAAAACAAGAAGATTAATCCAAATGTGATGCAATTACAAAAAAAACATAATTCAGACATGGTTTTTAGAAATAGTTTTTACGGCATATATTGTGTGGTAAGTAGTGTTGAGCGAACATGCTCGAAACTGCTCAGTACTCGCCCGAGCATCACGCTACTCGGAATGTTCGGCGAGCACCGAGCATTTCCGGGTTACTCGTGCGGGAGCTCGGGTCTCCGCCCTGCATGTTTGGCGCTTTTTACATAGCCAATGAACATGCAGGGATTGCCAGCCAGCGTCACCTCTAGTATTTAAAACCGGGCGCCGCCATCTTGGACACAGTCGCTCCGGATCAGACAGTGTAGGGACAGCGCTGCTGATTTAGGGAGAGATATAAACTGCAAAATAGTTAGTGTAGGGTCTGTAAAGGCTGCCAGATCAAACAAACAGTCCTTCTCAGGACTAATATCCATCCCAGATATCGGGCAGGCAGGCTGTATAGGAGACGCAGTGGTTATACCAGCATACGCTACATTACAGTCCTGTGTGCTGCTCCTGTTGCTGAAATTTCTGGACTTAGCTCCTGGTCTCAGGGGACAGGAAAAATCCTTTTTTTCATCTAAATCCTCTTTTTTTTTTCCTCCTTCACACTGTACAAATACCCATCTTATTAACCTTTTGGTGTCCCCCCCCCCCGAAAAAAAAGCATGTCTCTGATTTTTCAGACACAAATATATCTGTTGAAAATAGTCAGGTGTAGGCTAGAGAAACAGAAGTGTTGTTTTGCACTTCCACGGTTCAAACCTCTGTATTATCCACTTTTGGGCCATTTGTATCTAAAAAAAAACAGTTTGAGTGTGTCGCTCACTGTTCAGCCGCAAATATATCTATTTAAAAAAGTCTGGTATACCCCAGTAAACAATAACGGTAAAAAATCTCTATTATTCAGGTTTTGGTATATTTTCCGTAAAGAAAAACAGTAGTGTCTCCTGACTGTTGTGACACAAAAATATATCTGTTGAAAATAGTCTGGTGTAGGCCCGACAAATCCCAGTGTGATTTTGCCATCCCACGGTAAAAAATCTCTATTATTCAGGTTTTGTTATTTTTTACATAAAGAAAAACAGTAATAGTTTCTCCCTGATTGTTCAGATTGTTTAAAAGAGTCGGGTGTAGGCCAGAGAAATAGAACTGTGGTTTTCCTCTTCCACGGTTCTAATCTACTTTTTATTACCCTTTTTCCATTGATAGTGCAAGTTTAAGCTATTTTACTTCCTTTACAATGGGCAAGGCGCGTGGCAAGGGACGTGGAAGTGGACGTTCTGGTGATGGTTCGTGCAGAGGACGGGGCCGTGGTCAAGGTGAAAATGTGCCACAACCAACAGCCACATCTTCTCGCTCCCACTTCTTGACCGAATTACTAGGGAAGCACAGAACAACACCAGTATTGAGAACTGATCAGTGTGAACAGGTTATTAATTGGATAGCAGATAATACTTCCAGTTACCTGGGCACCACCACCTCCGGTCTGTCTTCCACACGGTCAACTCTTAGTAGCCGTGAGTCTCGACCGCATACTCCTCCTCACCCTGATGCTCCTTCCTCCCACCATGCCGAGTGTCATCAGACAGCAATTGATCCCACACTTGGACACTCTGAAGAGCTGTTCACTGGTCCATTTCCATATTTGTGCCCCTCGCCTGATACGCTTGAAGTGGTGGAAGAGGAGATCCCATGTAGCGATGCCCAAATATTGGAACAGCCACGGCCACAGGAAGTCGACGCTGGCAATTTGTCACAAGAAGTGGACGATGACGAGACACAATTGCCAGGAAGTGAGGAAGAGCATCGTGGTGCGGAAGTGGAAGAGGAGGAGGTGGTGGATGATCTAGTAACTGACCCAATGTGGCAGGAGGACATGCAGAGTGAGGCCAGCAGCACACAGGGGTAGGGAGGCAGAGTACCCCAACAGGCAGGAAGAAGCAGTGTGGTGGCCGCAGACAGAAGGCGGGCAACCGTTCCCCGTAACACCAACACGAGGGACGTTGCCAGTACAAGCGGTAGGTCTTCCAGAGTCTGGAAATTTTTAAAGACTCTGCCGATAACCCCAAAAAGGCAATATGTTCCACCTGCCATGCCAGCATCAGCAGGGGTGACAAAACTACCAGCCTGACCACCACCAGCTTGATCAGGCACATGGCAGCAAAGCACCCGACTTTGTGGGGCGAAACCCAGGGTCCACGACCAGTGTCAGCGGGTGTCACCACTGCTTCTTCCACTGTTGTGCGTGCAATAGAACCCCCTGTTGTGTGTGAAAGGCAATCCCCTGTCCATACTGCATGTAAAGATGCCCCCTCCTCTCAGTCTTCACTTGTTATGGCAGTTTCTCAAGAAACAGCATCAACGTCCACGTCCAAGTCCCACCGCAGCGTTCAATTGTCCATATCCCAGACCTTTGAACGAAAGCGGAAATTCGCAGCTAGCGCCCCACAGGCCACAGTCCTAAATTCGCACATTTCACGACTGCTTGCGTTGGAAATGCTGCCTTTTAGGCTGGTGGAGACGGAATCCTTCCGCAATCTTATGGCGGTGGCCATCCCTCGGTACTTGGTCCCCAGCCGACACTATTTTGCCTGGTGTGCCATCCCCGCACTACACAAGCACGTGTCCCAAAGCATCTGCCGTGCCCTCAACAACGCAGTTACTGGGAGAGTCCACCTGACAATGGACACGTGGACAAGTGCTTGTGGCCAGAGACGGTACATCTCTCTGACGGCACACTGGGTAAACATAGTGGAAGCCGGGACCCAGTCGGACCTTGGGACAGAACACGTCCTCCCCACACCGAGGATTGCGGGCCCTATGTCAGTCATAGTTGCCCCCACAGTGTATAGCTACTGTGCATCATCCTCCTCCTCCTCCTCCTCATGTTCAGCCTCCATCTCAGATATCACCACATCAGTTACAAGCTGGAAGCACTGCAGTACTGCCTCCGCCAAGTGGCAACAGGCTGTGCTGAAACTCATAAGCTTAGGTGATAAACCTCACACTGCTTGTGAGTTGTGGACAGCTGTGAAAGAGCAGGCAGATCTGTGGCTGAGACTGCTGAACCTACATTCCGGCATGGTCGTGTGTGACAATGGCCGTAACCTGGTGGCGGCTCTGAGGCGAGGTGAGATCACACACGTACCATGCCTGGCTCATGTGCTTAACCTCGTGGTTCAGCGGTTTCTTAAATCGTACCCTGAGTTGCCAGATCTGCTCGTGAAAGTACGCCGCCTGTCAGCTCATTTTCGCAAGTCGGCTACAGCTTCCGCCGCCCTTGCTGTGTTGCAGCAGCGTTTGCAGCTTCTGGTACACACGTTGGAACTCTACCCTCCACATGTTGCAAAGGATTTGTGAGCAGAAGAGAGCAGTTGTGGAGTACCAGATGCAACAAGGCCGTTGATATTCAGGTCAGACTCCACACATAAGACCTCAGGAGTGGACCTGGATGTCTGACATATATACCATCCTGACAAACTTTGAGGAGGCCACCAAGATGGTGAGTGGCGATGACGCCATCATTAGTGTCAGCATCCCACTTGTCTGTCTTTTGCAACACTCTCTGCAGAGAATTAAAGAGGAGGCATTGCAGCCAGAGTATGATGAGATGGATCAAGAAGCCATAGTGGGCGATTACACACAGCCCAGCCTCTTCTCATCCCAATGTGCATTGGGGGACAATGAGGAAGAGGAGGAGGAGGAGGAGGAGGAGGAAGAACAGGAGTTGCTATCATGCGCTGTAGACGGTAGTACCTGTACAAGTGTCAGACCGTCGGTTCAGCGTGGGTGGCCTGAGGACAGGGGGAAGGAGGAGGAGAGCATGGTCAGTCGTCATCTTGGTGAGGACATGGAAATCTTGCCCGTTACCAGTCTGGCACGCATGGCTGACTTTATGTTACACTGTCTTAACCGTGACCCCCGCGTTGTCAAAATGTTGGGTGACAGTCATTACTGGTTGGTGACACTTTTAGACCCCCGCTACAAGGAGATCTTTCACTCTCTTATTCCTGAGGTGGAGAGGTCTATAAAAATGGGGCAGTACCAGAAGGCCCTTGCTGCAGATCTCTTAAAAAAATTCCCATCTGAACACGCTAACGGCAGAGGTCACAGTTCGTTGCCCAACCAAGGCGTACAGGCGAGAGAGATGCAACTCCAATCCAGCAGAGGCAGGGGAACACTGTCAACGTTCTGGGACAGATTTCTGACACCCGCCCAGCTTACAGGCCCTGAGGCACGGGGTACTCTCACAAGGAGTGGAAAGTTTCAAAAGATGGTGAGGGAGTACCTTGCCGACCGTACCAGCATCCTCCGTGATTCCTCTGTGCCTTTTAATTCTTGGGTATCCAAGCTGGACACTTGGAATGAACTCGCTCTGTACGCCTTGGAGGTCCTGGCCTGCCCTGCCGCTAGCGTGTTATCGGAGCGTGTTTTTAGTGCCGCTGGGGGAATTATAACTGATAAGCGCACTAGCCTGTCAACTGACAATGCTGACAAGCTGACCCTTATCAAAATGAACAATCGCTGGATTGGGCCAGACTTCTCATCACCACCAAATGACAGCAGAGTAACATAAAGTCAAATCCACTGTGTTATTTCGGGAGGTGTATTCACATGCACCGCTTCACACCCACACATGGGTATGCGCTTCCTCATTTCGGCTGTTTTATGTTCTTCTCCTTATCCTCAGCCTCCACCACCACTATACCACCAGGGTGCCAACATTGCAAGTTCCTCCGCCCTTATTTTTGTCAGCTTTTGCTTGGAAGGCATAAGTAAAGACTGTGGGAGACCCACTCCCCAATAATGGGACTTATGTTTGTAATATGCTGTACTGCATGGCTCTTGTAAGGGGCATTGCAAGTTGCTCCGTCCTAATTTTCGGAAGCTTTTGCTTGGAAGGCATAAGCAAATCCTATGGGAGACCCACTCCCTAATAATGGGACTTATGTTTGTAATATGCTGTACTGCATGGTTCTTGTAAGGGGCATTGCAAGCTGCTCCGCCCTAGTTTTTGGAAGCTTTTGCTTGGAAGGCATAAGCAAATACTATGGGAGACCCACTCCCCAATAATGGGACTTATGTTTGTAATATGCTGCACTGCATGGCTCTTGTAAGGGGCATTGCAAGTTCCTCCGTCCTAATTTTTGGAAGCTTTTGCTTGGAAGGCATAAGCAAATCCTATGGGAGACCCACTCCCCAATAATGGGACTTATGTTTGTAATATGCTGTACTGCATGTCTCTTTTAAGGGGCATTGCAAGTTGCTCCGTCCTAATTTTTGGATGCTTTTGATTGGAAGGCATAAGCAAATCCTATGGGAGACTCACTCCCCAATAATGGGACTTATGTTTGTAATATGCTGTACTGCATGGCTCTTGTAAGGGGCATTGCAAGTTGCTCCATCCTAATTTTTGGATGCTTTTGCTTGGAAGGCATAAGCAAATCCTATGGGAGACCCACTCCCCAATAATGGGACTTATGTTTGTAATATGCTGTACTGCACGGTTCTTGTAAGGGGCATTGCAAGTTGCTCTGTCCTAATTTTTGGAAGCTTTGCTTGGAAGGCATAAACAAATACTATGGGAGACCCACTCCCAATAATGGGACTTATGTTTGTAATATGCTGTACTGCATGGCTCTTGTAAGGGGCATTGCAAGTTGCTCCGTCCTAATTTTTGGAATCTTTTGCTTGGAAGGCATAAGCAAATCCTATGGGAGACCCACTCCCCAATAATGGGACTTATGTTTGTAATATGCTGTACTGCATGGCTCTTGTAAGGGGCATTGCAAGTTGCTCCGTCCTAATTTTTGGAATCTTTTGCTTGGAAGGCATAAGCAAATCCTATGGGAGACCCACTCCCCAATAATGGGACTTATGTTTGTAATATGCTGTACTGCATGGCTCTTGTAAGGGGCATTGCAAGTTGCTCCATCCTAATTTTTGGAAGCTTTTGCATGGAAGGCATAAGCAAATCCTATGGGAGACCCACTCCCCAATAATGGGACTTATGTTTGTAATATGCTGTACTGCACGGTTCTTGTAAGGGGCATTGCAAGTTGCTCTGTCCTAATTTTTGGAAGCTTTGCTTGGAAGGCATAAACAAATACTATGGGAGACCCACTCCCAATAATGGGACTTATGTTTGTAATATGCTGTACTGCATGGCTCTTGTAAGGGGCATTGAAAGTTGCTCCGTCCTAATTTTTGGAATCTTTTGCTTGGAAGGCATAAGGAAATCCTATGGGAGACCCACTCCCCAATAATGGGACTTATGTTTGTAATATGCTGTACTGCATGGCTGTTGTAAGGGGCATTGCAGTTCCTCATCATTTTTGGAAAGCCTTCCATTCACTGCTTAGGCCCACAGTGCACAGGAGACCCAGTTGCTATAAATGGAAAAAAAGGTTTAGTTAAGGCCCTCTGACCTCCATGTCATTTCCAAGGGGCATTGGAGTGCCTCGAAATTTTTGGTAGGCATTGCACTCACTGTATGCCCTATAACTGTGTAGCCGAACCGCTCCTTTTGTTACAGAAACATATCCTACAAGACATATCTGGTTGACTGGCCTGATATTGATGTGAATGGTCCCTGTTCCTCCTGCTCTTTCTCCTTTGCCACTACCTCATCCATCATTTATCACCTGAAGCTTTGTTTTAACGGGAGTCATAGAACTTGGATAGTAGCAGGAAAACATCCAGCAATCCTCGGAGGAGGTAGGATATGCGCCAAAACGCTGACCACCTCTGGACTAGCCGCTACTACATACATGCGCTTGCATTCCAACAAAACAAAGCAGATGCTAACGTCTATCATCCTCATCATGCTCCTCACCTTGGCACTCTCAACTCCCCTGATGGAGAAGCCAGGGCCCACCGGAGGAGTCTGGTTCTCTGGTGGGCTCGTCCAATGCTGCCCTAAAGCAGGCCGGGCTAAGAAAAGTGTATGAAAGGTTACCGGGACAAATAGGGGTGGCTGGGGACCGAGTATGGACACCCGGCCGCCCCCTGGAGGCTGGGGAGCAAGCGGGGACATCCCGCCACCGGGCGGCTGGGGACTGAGTATGGATACCAGGCCGCCGACGCAGCCATGGCGTGGTGGCCAGATACCGCCTCCACATGCCTAAAAGGCCCAATTTAAAATGCAAGCAAGAAAGCAGTATGGTATTGCAGCCTGGGGGTGGGTGGGTGGCAGGCTGCATACTTGCGCTTGCATTGCAAGGAATGGGAGAGGTACAATTTAGCCTGCCCTGGGACAAGGTCTTGAACGGGGATAGCTGCAAGTCTGCAATGACAGGTGCAGGGTGGGAGGCATCTTCGCATGTACCATGAACAGGGGTTCGGCATGCATGCACTACAGCGGAATAGGCTCTCCTTCCCACGAAATGCACTGGGGAGGGCACAGGTAATGTTTTGGTATACGCGCTTAATCTTATGTATAAGGCACACCAAGACAAATAGGGGCGGCTGGGGACTGAGTATGGATACCTCGCTGCCGAAGCAGCCATGAGGTAGTGGCCAGCTTTGGCCTCCTCCAAACTAAAAGGCCCCAATTCAAGTGCAAGCTAGCAGTATGGCATTGCAGTCTGGGGGTGGGTGGGTGGCAGGCTGCACACTTACACTTGCATTAAAAGAAAACAAAGCAGATGCTAACTTCTGTCATCATCATCATGCTCCTCACCTTGGCACTCTCAACTCCCCTGATGGAGAAGCCAGGGCCCACCGGAGGAGTCTGGTTCTCTGGTGGGCTCGTCCAATGCTGCTCTAAAGCAAGCCGTGCTAAGAAAAGTGTGTGGGGGGATGTTCCAAGGAGAAATAGGGGCGTCTGGGGACCGTTTATGGACACCCGGCTGCCTCCAGGTGGCTGGGAACCATGTGTGGACACCCGGCCACGGGGCGGCTGGGGACCGAGCATGGACACCCGGCCGCCGGGCAGCTGGGGACAGTGTATGGATTCCAGGCCGCCAACGCAGCCATGACGTGGTGGCCAGATTCCGCCTCCACATGCCTAAAAGGCCCAATTTCAAGTGCAAGCAAGCAAGCAGTATACTATTGCAGCCTGGGGGTGGGTGGGTGGCAGGCTGCATACTTGCGCTTGCATTGCAAGGAATGGGGGAGGTACAATTGAACACTGCCCTGGGACTAGAACTTGCACGGTGATAGTTGCAAGTCTGCATCTTCTGATGTGGCAAGGATCACTTATGATGGGCACACTTTTAGACAGTGACCTGGGTGTCATAGATGCTTCCAGGGGTCTTCCCCATGCTGTTCCCATGTCTTTTCAGCACTTTATGCATGTGTCACACAACACATGGCCAGATAAGGTTGTAAAATGTTAAAATGACATTTCCCGGTGAATGCATTTGTCACAGTTGAAAGCAATACAAAAGTGCAAAAACGCATAAAAAATGCTACTTGTGAACATAGCCCAAGGTGTGGAGGAGTATTTTTGTTTTTGGTTATTTATTTTACCTTATACACAAGTCTTTACCCTGGAAAATAAATTCCTTAACATATTTCACAGGAAAAAAGTTTCAGTTTAGTTTTTTAACGTTTTATTGTGAGCCCGTAAAATTGGCTTAATACCTCTGACCACGTTGTTGACAGCAGTGACCTGGGGGGCAGAAATGCTTCCTGGGGCGATCCCCATGCTGTCCCCATGTCAATTGAGCACTGTCACTATCGTTTTGGGCACTTGTTAGGCTTTTAAAAGACTGCCGGGGGTGCCACCGCAAAAATGCTCGGGTCTCCCATAGACTAACATTGGGCTCGTTGCTCGGGTCGAGCACCCGAGTATCACGGCGAGCTCGACCCGAGCTTCGAGCACCCGAGCATTTTAGTGCTCGATCAACACTAGTGGTAAGATGACATGTCAATATGATTCTTTTCATCAGTACATTTAAGACAATACAAAACTTGTCCAGTTTTTTTTTTATTTAATTGGTGAAAAAAAATCTAAATTCTAGCAAAAAAATCAGTCTCAATCAGTGGTCTTCAATAGAGCCCTGGCTGTCATAGCAACCCATTGGCGCCCATCGATAGTGTTGTGGGCAAGTCGATGGGTGCATAGAATGATGTGCCAGTTTATAGGTAGTTTGTGATAAAGCTGTATAAACAAATTTACATTTACAAAGCACAAATGCTTTTCAGTTTGACAGCAGCATTTAACTGGTTAACAGTTGTGGGTGGAGCTGCGTTCCATTACTGTTTGAGTCAGGTCCTTGATGTAACACAAAGCCATTTTCTGCTGGGTATGGGGCAAGCTCATCCTGTGATCCCACTTCATACACCTGCTACCGACTGGTGCCTTCAATGTATGGCGGATGTTGGTAAGTGGTTAAAAGCGCTTACAAAAGTTGTTTAATGACTTATAGAGGAAAAATACAAATCACCCTGAATTTTACCCATAAAAACTTTTCACTGCTTCATTGATTTCAATAATTCTAGAAATAGAGATTTTTGGTATATATAAAGATATATTAATTAGAAAAGCATTTGTGCTTAGTAAATGTAAATGTGATTATACAGCTTTATCACAAACTACCTATAAATGTTCATGTTAAGTGTTGTTTAAACATAACATATTTGTCAACCCTCCACAACCTTCTGGGAATGACCATTGATGAATACTGCCAATGTGTTTTAGCGTGCAGAATTTAAATATAATTTCAAGTTCATGAACTATATTTAATCTCTGAATCCAACTGAATTTTAGGACATTTCTGTGGGAGATTTCTGTGAAAATGCAAATTAAGCTTTTTAAGGTAAAGTATGTTGACAGAAACCACTGATACTCTGAGTTATCCAGATACTAGGAATAGCCCATAGAACAGTAATTGCTTATTGGACATGTTTGAGGATAACCACACAGCTAGTCGATTATTTCAGGAACTGGATCATTTTCAAATTCTCATTTCGGCTTGCGTCTACAACACTGATAAATTGCACATACAAGGCACGTCTCTAAAACACAGAGAACTGTGTCTGCATGGTTTGTTTTGAGCAAGAATTAATTTGTAAAATAAATTCATGGCCGGTGTGTGGACATGGAGCCGCTCATTTGTTGTGTCTGCTTTATTTAGTGTGCTAGAACAAAAGCATGGCGAATAGAAATCCAAACTAAACTGTACTTTGAATACAGGCATTTAACTCCTCTGTTCCAGATGATCTGACATCAAAGGCATTTGCTGCCATTTCATGGGACCCATCTGATTTAAAAATCTATGGGTATCCATTTGTGCAGGCACATAAAAAAGCACATGAAACAAATACATTATAGCCAAATAGATTTATGCCCAAAACAGATTTGCTTTTTAAGGAGTAGTTTCAATTGAAACAGATTTGCTTTTTAAGGAGTAGTTTCAATTGAAAAAGTTTTATCTTTTTGTTCTGCTTGAAATAACTTGATTTACTATGGCGAGTTCAGTTTATTAAACATTGCTGGGTGAGATGAGAAGCTTCCATATAAAATTAGCAATCCGAGTGCAAAGCAGGAAAATAAAATGTAACTTAGAACAATCATCTATAAACAATGCACATCTGCCATTTTTCAGCTCTATGTGTTTAGTTTTATATTACATAAAAATAATAAAATATGCTGTAATTGAAATGTTACATTATAGTGGTGTTACCCTAACTTTCTGCAGAAATAAGATAATTTTTTACAAATTAGAATGTAAAAGAACCCTAATCTGTTGCAACCAACAATATTACCCTGCCAACCCACATGTGTATTTGATGGTAACAAGTTCTAGGTGTTCTGTTGTCATGTTCTGTTTTTTAAAGGGAATGTGTCTGCAGGATTTCACACCCCAAACTATTTATATGCTCATGCAGCTCTTTCAAACACAAGTCCAGCAATACATTTACTTAGCCTGTCCATCTATCAGCATTTTTATTAACCCGTTCACGCAGCGGCCATTTTCCATTTTTGTGCTTTCATTTCTTGCTCCCCTTCTTTCCAGAGACATAACTTTTTTTAATTTTTTGGGTAATATGGCTAAATAAGGGCTGTTTTTTGCGGGACGAGTTGTATTTTTAAACATCACCATTGGTTTTACCATATCATTGCGCTGGAAAACGGGAAACAAATTCAAAGTGCGGGGGAAATTGTAAAACAATTTCAATGCCACAATAGTTTTTTTTTTTTTACCATAAATGCTAAAAATGACCTACCATTATGATTCTCCAGGTCATTACAAGTTCGCCAAACATACCAAACATGTATAGGTTCTTTTTTATTTTTTATTTATGTGGTGACAAAAAATCCAAAGTTTGTTAAAAAAAAAAAGTCGCCATTTTCCGAGAGCCATAGCGTTTCCGTTTTTCGGGAGCTAGGGCTCGGTGAGGGCTTATTTTTTTGCACACCGAGCTGACGTTATTATTAACACCATTTTAATTATTATTAACACCATTTTGGGGTAGATACAATATTTTGATCGCCTGTTATTGCATTTTATTGCAATGTTGTGGCGGCCAAAAAAATTAAATTTAGGCCTTTTTCTTTTGTTACGTCGTTTACCGATCAGATTAATTTTTTTTTTTTTGATAGATCGGGTGTTTCTGAATACAGCTATATCAAAAAAGTGTGTTTGTGATTTTTTTAAATAGTTTTATTTTGAATGGGGCAAAAAGGGAGGTTATCTGAACTTTTATATTTTTACATTTTTTTACATTTTTAAAAACATTTCTTTTTTTAAATTTTACATACTTCAATAGTCTCCACGGGAGACTAGAAGCTGTGATAATTTGATCACTTGTGATACACATAGGGCTACAGCCCTGATATGTGTAACTAAAATGCTCATCTGCTTTGAACGCTGACCGCTGGGTGCCACTCATAGCAGATCGGTTATTACAACCACAAGTGTCTCCTGCAGACCCCATTTTTTCATGCCAACCCATCAGCGGCTCACGATCATGTCGTGGGTGCACCAATGGGTGGGATTAGTGATGCGCTTCCGGCGCAGCCATGTTAAATACCACTGTCGGAGTTTGACAGCGACATTTAACATCCATGAGTGGATCTCGATTCCACTCGCAGCTGTTAGAGGCACATGACATGTGCCGGGCAAGATGTGGGCTCAGCGCAGGGAGCACGCATCAAAGGGGGAGACATGACATGTGCCGTACATGTATGGCACATGCCATGAAGGGGTTAATATGCAAGAAAAGCTGTAGATCTGGAGCACTCCAATGCCCCTTGGAAGAGACGTGGAGGTCAGAGGGCCTCCCAAAAACAATGTTCCCATTATTAGGAAGTGGGTCTCCCATAGTGTTGACCTATGCAGTGAATGCAAGGGCTGCCAAAAATTGGGATGCACTCCAATGCTCCTTGGAAGAGACGTGGAGGAGGGCCTCATAAAAAAATGTTCCCCTTAGAATGGAGCGGGCCTCCTATACATATAATGCCCATGCACTAAGTGTATGGGCTGACGAACATTTACCCCTGGGGATTATACATGAGCATACTGTATAAATTTTTTTTTTATGGGCATCATAAACACCCTTTAAAAAAATTATGTGGGTGTTGCATCAAGGACCACGGTCACCCTGGTGATATGGTGGTGGAGGATGCGGAGAAGGAGGAGGACAAGAGCAAATAGCCAAAATCAGGAAGCGTATACCCATGTCTGGGTGTGAAAAGGTGCATGGGAATACACTTCCCATGAAAAGACAATGGATTTTAGTTTATGTTGCAGTACTATCATTTGGTGGTGTTGAGAAGTCTGGCCCAATCCAGCCCTTGTTCATTTTTATAAGAGTCAGCCTGTCAGCATTTTCAGTTGACAGGCGGATGCGCTTATCAGTTATAATTAGTGTTGAGCCACCCCCGTAGTGTTCGAATTCGGTTCGGTTCATCGAACACCCGTATGTTCGCCAAGCTGTTCGTCGAACTGTTCGTCGAACACCATTAAAACCAATGGCAGGCAAACAAAAACAAATAGAAACACATAGAAAACACCTTCAAAGGTGTCCAAAAGCTGACAAACTGCTCAGAAGCCACAACTAACACATGGAAACGTGACAAGTACATATAGTCATGCGAAAACAAAAGAGGTGGAGGAGTAAAAGGAGGGGGAGACACAGATATAAGCATGTCATGCCCTTCTAAACCCAAAAAAGTGCGAAGCGACACGGCCAGTCCGTTCCTGCCCGTGCGACCTCCGTGTCGCCGAATTTGTGCCAGAGCTGCGGTGGACCCTGACGGCCAGCCCCCCTCTCTCAATACTGGTGCCTGTCCGCTGGTGGGTCGAGCCCCCCCGCGGTGGGGGGGAGTAACATCTGCAGAAGAAAGACCATCTTCCAGCCAAACTAAGATGTCTACTTCTTTTCGTGGACAATGTGATACGATCCCTTTCTTACGGACACGCCCATCTCTACAAATTCCAGATGAGGCACAAAAATAGCAGGCGCTTCAACGTATATCAAGTGCTCCTTCAAGTGGGCTCTCCTCCACCTCAACTTCAACATCAAAAATACTCCAGTCCTCAGAGGTGTCACCCAAATCGCACTTGCTTCCTCGCAGCTCCCAAGTCTCCAGCTGCCCGTCTGAGTATGGGGTAACACAGATGGTTGAGTCTGCACAGCCGTTTACTCATACTATAGCCTGGGAAATGGAGGTCTGCTCCAGAGCTTCTGTTAATCCAGACGAGGAAATGATCTGCACTGATGCCCAGAATCTTTATGAGTTGGATCCAGGACCAGATAAAGAAGGTTCTGAGCATAATGTAGACCCTCGTTCCCAAACTGTAACTCCTGTTGGTGGAGACAATGATGAAGAAGATGATGAGACTCAAATACCTGATTGGAGCGACAACTTGACTTTTCGGTCAGGGCAGGAAGAGATTGGCTCTGAGGACGACGGGTGTGAGAACACACAGGGTGATGATGACGAGGTTGGAGATCCCACTTACTGTCAACCCACAGTCAGCCAGTCGATAAGGTCAGCAGAGGAGGTGGAGGAGGATGTGACTAGCTCAGGGGATGGGGATGACTCGGTACCCGGGCCTTTGCCTGGCCTTTGGGATGTCGCGGTGGTCGGTTCCCGGGGCCGTACCTTTGGGTCAGTCTTTAAAAGGGTGGATAATTGTTAATTTTATAAGAGTTCGTGACGCCATCTGTGGTATCTGGTGAGAAGCACCAGCGCTGCAGTAGTCCACTGAGGCAGGTGATAAGGCAGCTCGATGGTATACCTCCCCACAGGTGGAGCTAGGCCTCAGAAAAGCGTATGCAGGGGAATGCAGGACAGGCGAGACCCAGCTGGGTCAGAGCAAGAACGGGAACGGACACGGTAGTCACTTCAGTACCTTTTACTGGTGGAAATTCAGGCACATCCCGAAGCACTGTAGGGTGAAGGGTGCATATCAGGATCCTCCCCAATGAGCGGGTGTAGGGCCTCCTGTTTCTTGCCTCTGCGTAGTAAGTTTCTGACCTGCCTGGAGCTAGGCCTAACTTTGTCTCTGTCCTGCGCTGGCTGACCTTGTGCTAGGACCTTGTCTTGGAGTTCACGCTCCCAGTATGCGGGGTCTAAGCGTCTCCTGGCTCTGTTACGTGTCAGCACCTTAGCGATCCTGGGACTTCTCTACGGATTCCGATTATGCCTTACGTCATAGAGATCCCGGTAAGCTCGGATCCGGTGTCCGGTAAATGCTTCGGGGTGATCTGGTTAAGCTCCTCTGCCCCCTATGTACTAACTCTCCACTCGCCTTCGGCCTACTCGGGCCCTCACTAGGCTATACACACTAAAGGCAACTTGCCGCGCTTCACCGATCTTATGGCGCCGGCACACCTTAAGCTCTAACTGGGCTTCCTGAATCTAGCTAACAGGAGCCTCGTGCTCCACTGCTGAACTATTAACTGAGTTCTCTAGACTAGACTGAGCTCCACTGCAGACTGACCTCTCTTAGGCTTCTCTACTGCAGGAACTCTTCAGAGGAACTGAACTGCCTAGCTCCACCTTCCCTATTTATATCCCTAACAGGCTCCCTCTGCTACTCTGAGGTGGAAGGGGGAGATGTGTGAATATTTATAGGGGCCTCTTGTGGAGGATTCCATCAATGCACACTTCTAGGATCTGTGATACCAAGCGAATCTGGGTGTCACAGATGCTATTGACGACGAGGTTAGGTTGCGCCTTTCTGGACAGAGACGGAGTACTGGAAGCACATCAACAACTGCATCCTCAACCGCAACTCTGCCTCTGACCACAAGTCGTGGTGGCTCTTCAGGTCGCATGGGCTCTAAGTCTTGCATAGCCTGGGTATTTTTTCAGATCTATAAGGATGACCCAACTCGTGTTATCTGTAATATTTGTCACCAAAAGCTAAGCAGAGGCCAAAAAATACATACATAGTTTGAGTACTTCATGCATGAACCGTCACATGGATATGAAGCATAAGTTGCAGTGGGAAGCTCACTGTGCTACAATGCGGCCTAGCGGACCGTGCCAACCACCGTCTGCCCCATCTTGTGCATCCGCGGCCTCTTCATCCTCTGTGACTGGGGGGACAGCAGTCACACATGTTTTTGGACACTGACCTGCCACCTCTTTACCCGCAACAGCCAGTGTGATTGGCAGGTCATCATTTCATTCGGAAGTGGAAACACCAGATGGTGTTGAGCACTCTCCGACATCGAGAGCACCACCTTTGGATCAAGGCAACCTAACTTTTCCACCTGCATCTTCCTCACAGACCGGCAAGTTTGCCGGGGACACCCTACTCAACCGCGTCTAAGCACAACAGCCAGCCCTCGGTCCCTCAGATGTGGACAAGTAAAAGACCATTTCCTCCTAGCCATGAGAAAGCTAAGAGGTTGAATTTCACCATCTGCAAGCTGTTGGCTACAGAAATGCTGCCTTTCCGCCTGGTGGACACAGAGGAATTTTGAGACCTTATGTCTGTCGCAGTGCCCCAGTGCCAGATGCCCATTCGGCACTATTTCTCAAAGAAAGGTGTGCCTGCGCTCCACCAGCATGTTGCACACAACATCACCGCTTCTTTGAGAAATTCTGTGTGTGACACGGTGCGTTTCACCACAGACACTTGGGCGAGTAGGCATGGACAGGGGCATTACTTGTCACTGACTGGGCACTGGGTAACTATGGTGACAGCAGGACAAGGGGCTGCTGTCCAAGTCTTGCCGTCCCCACGAGTTGTACATCAATCCTCTTTATCTAGAATTTCCTCCACTGCTTCTGCCTCCTCAACCTCCTCTCGGTCCTCCACCTGCACCCAAAGCCTGTCTGGTAATGCCACCCGCTTTCTAACTGCGCAGAAGGAATCCTGCACACCTCCTTACTATGCTGGCAGCAGGGCTCAACGTCATCAGGCGGTGTTTACTTTGAAATGTCTGGGAAATGTGAGTCACACAGCTGAGAAGTTGTGGTCAGCTCTGGAGACCCAGTTTCATGAATGGTTGTCTCCACTGGACCTGCAACCAGGGAAGGCCGTGTGCGACAATGCTGCAAACCTCGGTGCGGCCCTTCGCCGGGGCAATGTCACACACGTGCCTTGTATGGCTCACGTGTTGAATCTGGTTGTCCAGCAATTTTTAGCCCACTATCCCGGACTAGATGGCCTTCTGCAGAGGGCACGGTCGCTGTGTGCTCACTTCCGCCATTCGCAACCCGCAGCTCAACGACTTACATCTCTACAGAAGTCATTGGGCCTGCCAGTTCACCGGCTGAAATGCGATGTGCCGACACGGTGTAATTCAACTCTGCACATGTTGCAGCGACTGTGGCAGCACCGACAAGCCCTGGTGCAATACTTTCTGACGTATAGCCTGGGCCAACGAGATCCAGAGGTGGGGCAAATCACACTGCAGGAGTGGTCTCAAATCAGGGACCTATGAAGTTGACACGCCCCCTGGGCCTCTGGGGTTACCTGGAGTCGGGGCGGTAGACGCTGGGGGTTGTAGTCACTGTGGAGGTGACCCGGTCCGTGACTCAGGGCGGTCAATCCAAGGGTAATTTGTATATATGGGTTTTATAATGTCCGAATACGCCATATGTGGAGTGCGGCCATAGGGGCCGCCGCTGCGGAACAGTTCTCTGAAGCTGGTGGTTTTGCAGCAATGGTATTATTACTCCCCACAGGAAGAGTGTAGCTTCAGGGTAGTGTGGGTGGATGATGGTGGTTGTAGTGCAGGGAGTCAGTAATGAACACAGAGTCCGTGTGATGCAGTCCCAAGATCTTTACTCACAGTTGTTGCAGTCCAGATTACAGGTACCAGAGCAATCTCTCCCGTCGTGCTGTGCGTACTCAGTGAAGGGCTCAGTACACCCCCAGATAGCTCCGAAGTACTTAGCAGGACCCCCTTCTGTGTGTACTTTCTCTGGCATTCTCCCTGCACCTCACACCCAGTGACACTTCTATCCGGTATCCTCGGACCTTGGCGGGCGACGTGTGTACCGTCCCCTGGGTGCTATGTGGCTACCTTCTTAGTGAGACTGGTGTGGACTTTGGCCTGCAGTACATGAAATTCTGCAGCCTCCGGTTTCTAGTTGAGCTTTGCTGTTTCTCCGCTAGTTGAGGGACCGGTTGCCCTTATCTGGCCTCCTGGTAGCAGCGGGCGTACGGGTGGGCTTCTGCACGGCCCGTACCCCTAGGGTCCCTTCGGTTCCTGGAGCCTTCCTGCTCCCACTCCTCTCTTCTCTCCTTCAGTCCTGGGCCTCCCATGCTAGGCCCGCCTCCAGAGCAGAGCTCATGCAGAGCCTCTGCTCCTGTCACTTCTCCTCTGACTGGCTTGCTCTTTCTAAGATGGCTTCCTATTTATACTCTCCCTGTCATGTGCTCCCCTAAGCTGATTTCTCCACCCACACCCACTACATAGGACCCTCCCGCCAGCCAGGGACCTGGGACTGTGCTCTCCCTTAGGAGCAATCTCGCCCTACCCCCACTGCGGGTATGTGTTGGATGCAGGTGTTAGGGTCCCGAGCCATACTCCTTCCTTACCTGAGGGTGAGATACCACACCTCTGGGTGAGATGCAGTACCTCTGTGGCGACTGAATCCTCAGGGGTGCCACACACCCTTCTGCACAGTCAGTTTTGAAATGGCGACGAAGATGTTTAGTGCTGACGACGATGCCATTATCAGCATGACTATTCCGGTGATTTACATGCTGGAGCACACGTTAAACAGAATTCAGGGTCATGTGGTGGGACAAGAGGAGGTGGAGGAAGTAGAGGAGGAGTCGTATGTGGAAGGGATAATATCTCCAAGGTCCAGACGGTCGGCAGCACCAAGGCGGCAGGCATGGAAGGGTGGGGGAGAGGGATTAACCAGGGTGCATGGTAGCAGCCAAACTGTTGAGGAAAGTGCAGGAGCCGAGAAAGAAGTGGAGGATGAACTGGCGATGGGCATGCAAGACTCATCAGATGAGGGAGACCATGATCACATTTCTGTTGTGTGAGGTTGGGGGGAGAGAGCAGAGGAAGGAAGCATGATTCTTACCTCGCTACCAACACAACAAGGACTTGGTCCTCCTGGATGCGCAAGACACATGAGTGCCTTCTTGCTGCACTACCTGCAACATGACCCTCGGATTGTCAGAATTCGAAGTAATCCCGACTACTGGGTTGCCACACTCTTAGATCCCCGGTACAAAAGTAAATTTGCCAAAATAATTCCTGCCATAGAAAGGGATTCAGCATGCAGGAGTATCAGCAGAGGCTGTTGCAGAATCTTACATGTGCTTTTCCACAAAACACCAGTGGTGCACGTAGTTAATCTCACAGTTCTAACTTGCCAACTGTGGGACTGTCGAGTCTTCATCACTCAAACCGTAACAGTAACACAGTATCTGCTGGTAACAGCAATTTTGTGGAATCGTTTCACTACTTTTTTAGACCATCCTTTGCAAGGCCACAGGAGACAAGAAGTCTGACACATAGTCAACGTCTAGAGAGGATGGTACAGAAGTATCTCCAAGTGAACATCGAAGCCATGAATGTGTCACTGGACCCTTGCTCATTTTGGGATTCCAATCTGGAAAAATGTCCGGAGCTCGCCACTCACGCCTTGGAGATCTTGTCATGCCCTGCAACAAGCGTTCTCTCTGAGCGTGTGTTCAGCGCTGCTGGTGGTGTGCTGACAGATAAGCGCACGTGGCTGTCCACTGAGAATGTAGAGACTCACGTTCATAAAGATGAACAAATCATGGATCCGCAAGGACTTTTCTACCCCTGTATCATCCTGGGGAGACTAAAAGCTTGAGGATTTGGTAAAATCACCTCACCAACCGTTTTAAGCAACTCTGGGGCAATTGATGTCACTTAAGTGGTGTCTGTGCCACAATTTTTGGAAAAAATGGAGACTCTTTTTGGAGTCCCCTTGCTGTGTTGTACGTGACGTTGGCATCGTCAATTCCAGGTGGGTTGGGTCGCCCCCCCCTTTAACTGTAAGAAACTACATATACTATGGCTTGGGGTAACACAGATGGTTGAGTCTGAAGAGCTGTTTACTCAGAGGTCTGCTCAAAGCTTCAGTTTCTGCTAGTCAGCGTAGAATTTTTAACTGCATCTAGCCTAGGCAATACTTTGGGCATAGTAGCCCAGCTGCGAAGCAAGCTGCACCGCCTGTGTATCTAATAAGAATTTTTAAATGCATCTAGCCTAGGCAGACTGTGGGGACCCCCAACCAAACCCAGACGCTCAGCCCCCCTGCCGCCCCCCTTTCCTTGACAATACAATAATGTAACTCTTACAACTGGATGGGTGAGGATCGGTCACAGCTTTATTAACTCTTTATACTCATTCCATTAGAAAGGCATTTTATTTCTAAAATAATTCAGCCTGTTGCAGCATGCCCTGGGTCTCCACACTGTCAAGTTGGCCAACAAGTGTAACTCTCCAACATGTCCTTTCTATTTCCAGGCCACGGAGGATCCTGCGTACTCGTATGCAGGACTCTGACCCCCATCCATCACTCTTAACGCTTGTTCCACTCCGTCCTGGAGTCCTGACAGGAATATGTCCAGTCCAATATCCATTAAGTGAACACCGTCAGGCCGTATGAGGCCTGCTTTATCTCCTTCCAGTTGTCAGTGTTGTATCACTACTCGGCCTCTGTCTCTTCTAAATTTTGCCATCCGAATATTTATTACCCGCCTTGTCCGTTCGATGGCCGTGATATCTCGCGCACCTTGCCATACCGCTATCGGCACAATCTCTGACCATACTATAGTTAGTTTTGCGAAAAATTCTCTGAAGCGCTCAGTGTCTAGATTCATTATTGCCAAAGCTATGCGCTCTTGTGATGACCTAGGTCATTTCCCCGGGCCTGTATAACTAAGATGACCAGACCTCTTGCCTCTCTCCCTACCTTGATTACCTCCATTAGTACCTGTGGCCATAGCAGGCCTCTAATACCTCTCCAGTTGAAATATGTGTTATGAAACTCTAATTTCCTCCCGCCTGGGCGGACTTTTGCCCTTTTTTCTGCCCAATATATATACGAGTGGCCTATCACCCACACTGTTGGCTTAGCGTCACCTGTAAAAGAAACAAACCACGTTAGGATAACAAGTCCGGTCTTATGTGTCTCACCAAACACATGGATCGCCATCTCCCTATCCTCTGAACTTCCTTTTCTGACAGTCCTGCTCTTGCTGCTTCCGTGGCCGCGCCTATGCGGAATGAGTGTGTCCCGTAATCTTTGGGGTGGTTCATTGCCGATGTTATGCATTTATTAAATATAACATGGAACTGGTATCTTGATAATGGCGTTCCATCAATGTGTGATAGGAAGAAATTACTTTGTGATCTGATGGTTATATATGTTTTTACTATTGTTACCCGACGCAGTGTACCGTTTGTGGGTTGTAGAAGTACCCAAGTGCCCCTGCCGCTGGAACCATTTTCGATTGGCATATGCGTAGACGTATTGCATTATTGGCTATGACTATGTCCTGGTGTAATAAGCCTCCACTGGTGGTAATTTTTTATTGAGGGACTAATTCACTTATGCATAGCGCCCCGAAGAAGGTGATCGCAAATGCAGTAGACAGTTTTAGTGACATGGGACGGGACGTCTACACTCCTGACTTGGCTGACCCCTTTTCCACCCTTTTATGGATTGTCTGATGATGAATCTCTTTGTCACATCTCCCCAATTCAGTAGTTGGAAGTGAAATGCTACTCCAGTCAGACACCACTGTGCTGACGCCCCTGATATGCCCCTCATCATTAGCTGGTGGAGAAATTCTATGGTGACTTGTAATCTGGCTTGTTCACATTGGTCAACCCGTCTGCCCGCTACTAGTCATGTCCACTTTTCCCATGCCTTACCGTATGCTTGCCACGTCGACGGGGCAACTGACGCTCTGATTAATGGCATCAACTATTCGCCACTAGATCCCATAGGGAGGGTGGGCAACGGTTGCCCGATGGGTTGGCGTTGGGGAGGAGCTCTGTGAAAATCTGACAATTGAATTGTGATAAAGCGTTAGCAGCAGCTATAGACCCCTAGGCATCGTGGCTAGCGTGGACCCATACATTGTGTTTTAGGCACAGGAATGCTAGCCGGCATAGTACGCCTAGCACTGGGAGAGAAGATGATGCCATCTTATTAATGCAGTGCGCTAGGCTGATGTTTTTTGTTATGAAGCGTATATTTTTGTTAGACAGGCGCGTGCCCCATATTTCTATTGCTACCACTATTGGGAAGAAAAACTATTTTCCAGGCTAGATGCAGCTAAAAATTATTATTAATTTCAAAGCTGATGGAGGTTGTTATAGATGGCCTCATACAATGAGTACCACACACTGCTACTATGCTCAAAATTATTTTCCAGGCAAGATGCAGCTAAAAATTATTAGTAATTTGAAAGCTGGTGGAGATTAGAATAGATGGCGTAATAGAATGAGTACCACACACTGCTAATATGCCCAAAATTATTTTACAGGCAATATGCAGCTAAAAATTATTATTAATTTCAAAGCTGGTGGAGCTTGGTATAGATGGCCTAATACTATGAGTACCACACACTGCTACTAAGCCCAAAATTATTTTCTGGCCGAGAAACAGCTAAAAATTATTTTTAATTTCAAATCTGGTGGAGCTTGGTATAGATGGCCTAATGCAATGAGTACCACACACTACTACTATGCCCAAAATTATTTTCCAGGCAAGATGCAGCTAAAAATTATTAGTTAATTGAAAGCTGGTGGAGCTTAGTATAGATGGCCTAATAGAATGAGTACCACACACTGCTAATATGCCCAAAATTATTTTCCAGGCAAGATGCTGCTAAAAATGATTATTAATTTCAAAGCTGGTGGAGCTTGGTATAGATGGCCTAATACAATGAGTACCACACACTGCTACTATGCCCAAAATTATTTTAGAGGCAAGATGCAGCTAAATATTTTTACTAATTTGAAAGCTGGTGGAGCTTAGTATAGATGGCCTAATATAATGAGTACCTCACACTGCTATTATGCCCAAAATTATTTTACAGGCAAGATGCAGCTAAAAATAATTATTAATTTCAAAGCTGGTGGAGCTTGGTATAGATGGCCTAATACAATGAGTACCACACACTGCTAATATGCCCAAAATTATTTTCCAGGCAAGATGCAGCTAAAAATTATTAGTAATTTGAAAGCTGGTGGAGCTTAGTATAGATGGCCTAATAGAATGAGTACCACACACTGCTAATATGCCCAAAATTATTTTCCAGGCAAGTTGCAGCTAAAAATTATTATTAATTTCAAAGCTGGTGGAGCTTGGTATAGATGGCCTAATACAATGAGTACCACACACTACTACTATGCCCAAAATTATTTTACAGGCCAGATGCAGCTCAAAATTATTATTAATTTCAAAGCTGGTGGAGCTTGGTATAGATGGCCTAATACAATGAGTACCACACACTACTACTATGCCCAAAATTATTTTCCAGGCAAGATGTAGCTAAAAAGTATTAGTAATTTGAAAGCTGGTGGAGCTTAGTATAGATGGCCTAATAGAATGAGTACCACACACAGCTAACATGCCAAAAATTATTTTCCAGGCAAGATGCAGCTAAAAATTATTAGTATTTTGAAAGTTGGTGGAGCTTAGTATAGATGGCCTAATAGAATGAGCACCACACACTGCTAATATGCCCAAAATTATTTAACAGGCAAGATGCAGCTAAAAATTATTATTAATTTCAAAGCTGGTGGATCTTGGTATAGATGGCCTAATACAATGAGTACCACACACTGCTACTATGCCCAAAATTATTTTCCAGGCAAGATGCAGCTAAAAATTATTAGTAATTTGAAAGCTGGTGGACCTTAGTATAGATGGCCTAATAGAATGAGTACCACACACTGCTAATATGCCCAAAATTATTTTACAGGCAAGATGCAGCTAAAAATTATTATTAATTTCAAAGCTGGTGGAGCTTGGTATAGATGGCCTAATACAATGAGTACCACACACTACTACTATGCCCAAAATAATTTTCCAGGCAAGATGCAGCTAAATATTATTAGCAATTTGAAAGCTGGTGGAGCTTAGTATAGATGGCCTAATAGAATGAGTACCACACACTGCTAATATTCCCAAAATTATTTTACAGGCAAGATGCAGCTAAAAATTATTAGTTATTTGAAAGCTGGTGGAGCTTAGTATAGATGGCCTAATAGAATGAGTACCACACACTGCTAATATGCCCAAAATTATTTTCCAGGCAAGATGCAGCTAAAAATTATTATTAATTTCAAAGCTGGTGGAGCTTGGTATAGATGGCCTAATACAATTAGTACCACACACTGCTACTATGCCCAAAATTATGTTAGAGGCAAGATGCAGCTAAAAATTCTTAGTAATTTGAAAGCTGGTGGAGCTTAGTATAGATGGCCTAATAGAATGAGTACCACACACTGCTAATATGCCCAAAATTTTTTTACAGGCAAGATGCAGCTAAAAATAATTATTAATTTCAAAGCTGGTGGAGCTTGGTATAGATGGCGTAATACAATGAGTACCACACACTGCTACTATGCCCAAAATTATTTTCCAGGCAAGATGCAGCTAAAAATTATTAGTAACTTGAAATCTGGTGGAGCTTAGTATAGATGGCCTAATAGAATGAGTACCACACACTGCTAATATGCCCAAAATTATTTTACAGGCAAGATGCAGCTAAAAATTATTATTAATTTCAAAGCTGGTGGAGCTTGGTATAGATGGCCTAATACAATGAGTACCACACACTACTACTATGCCCAAAATTATTTTCCAGGCAAGATGCAGCTAAATATTATTAGTAATTTGAAAGCTGGTGGAGCTTAGTATAGATGGCCTAATAGAATGAGTACCACACACTGCTAATATGCCCAAAATTATTTTACAGGCAAGATGCAGCTAAAAATTATTATTAATTTCAAAGCTGGTGGAGCTTGGTATAGATGGCCTAATACAATGAGTACCACACACTGCTACTAAGCCCAAAATTATTTTCCTTGCTAGATGCAGCTAAAAATTATTATTAATTTCAAAGCTGGTGGAGCTTGGTATAGATGGCCTAATACAATGAGTACCACACACTACTACTATGCCCAAAATTATTTTCCAGGCAAAATGCAGCTAAAAATTATTAGTAATTTGAAAGCTGGTGGAGCTTAGTATAGATGGCCTAACACAATGAGTACCACACACTGCTAATATGCCCAAAATCATTTTACAGGCAAGATGCAGCTAAAAATTATTATTAATTTCAAAGCTGGTGGAGCTTGGTATAGATGGCCTAATACAATGAGTACCACACATTATTACTGTGCCCAAAATTATTTTCCAGGCAAGATGCAACTAAAAATTATTAGTAATTTGAAAGCTGGTGGAGCTTAGTATAGATGGCCTAATAGAATGAGTGTTAGAACCTTGCTCTTAGGTTTTTTCCTTTGCTGGTCACATGACCTTGTTGGCCTATTTAATCCTGCTCCGCCCTTCTGGCTTTGCTGGACTTCATTGTATAACTACTTTCTAGCTAGCCTGTGCTCTGTATCTAACTCTGTTAGTTTGCTTGGTCTACGGACCTCAGTGTTCTATATATTTTGTTTGTTTGTCTGTCTGCTACTATTTCTGTTAGGAGGTGTCCCATTTTCCTCCCAGTCCTTAGTACTTGTAGGGATTCCTTCCCCACATCTATAGGTCTCCGTACAGACTAGCTTAGGACTTTAGCAGGTCTGATCGCAGGATCAGGTCCCCTGTTACATCGTAGGGATAAAGCTGAGTTCTATCGTAGGGACAGATCTCCTCTCTTTCCTTAGCTCTGGTAGCAGAACATAACAGTAAGTTCAGCCTGCAAATTCTCTAAGGAAAGATTTTTCTGTTCCATCATGGTGTCGGTTCAGGATTTGGCTCATCGCCTGCAGGGACTCTCTCTGGAGGTGGCAGAGCTCCGTCAGCACGTGAGTAACTGTCCTGGAGCACATTTCTTGGAGCCTAAGGTATGTTTGCTGGATTTATTTTTTGGTGAACACCGAGAATTTTTTTCATTTAAAAATGCTTGCTTATTGTATTTTTGTTTGAGACCCAAGTCCTCTGGGGATGAATCCCAGCGCATAGGGTTCATAATGTCACTTTTGCGCAAAGAGCCTCAGGAGTGGGCCTTTTCTTTGCAACCTAGTGATACATGCTTCAGATCAGTGGATAGTTTTTTTTCTGCTTTGGGGCTATTATATGATGATCCTGACCGTGTCGCATGAGCTGAGACTGAGTTAAGACGTTTGAGACAGGGATCAGGTAATGTGGAAAAATATTGTACTCATTTCCATCGATGGTCTACTCAAACAGGGTGGAACGATTCTGCTCTGAAAAGTCTATTTCTTGCTGGGCTCAATTAAAGGGTTAAAGACCTGCTAATTGCTTATCCTACACCTGAAGATTTGCAACAGGCTATGCAATTAGCTATACGGGTGGATAGGAGACTGCGTGCAAGGGTTAATGAGAGCAAATCCTCTGCTATTTCAGTTTCTGGTTATGAGAATGTGTGTACTAACAGTGGTGAACCGATGGAGATTGGATCGGTGGCACCTCGCTCTCAAGAAAAAGACCGTAGATTTTTTGAAGGCTTGTGTTTCTATTGCGGAAAATCTGGTCATTTGATTAAAGGCTGTGAGCTTCGTATGAAGAAAGAAAAAAAAATGGTCAGTCATGCCCGTATTGCCTGTTTAAATTCCAAGGGTGTATTTTTAGCTGCTTCCATGATTGCTCAGGAAAAATTAATGGAATTTCGGGTGTTTGTCGATTGTGGGTCTACTCTGAATGTAATTGATGGGGGATTCTTGGAAAGACTCAATTTAAAACCCGAACCTTTATCATCCCCCATTGCTGTGGTTTCTGTGGATGGTTCCCCTTTGAAGAATATTACTCTCAAGGTCTGTGAATTTCCTCTCACTATTAATGGTGTTCACCATGAGAAATTGGATTTGGTAGTTTTGAATAACTTGCCTTCTCCAGTAATATTGGGATTGCCCTGGTTAAAATTTCACAATCCTGTACTGGATTGGTCTACCAGTGAAATTAAATCCTGGAGCCATAAATGTTATGACAAGTGTTGTAACGGGCGTATTGCAGCTTTGGATAGGGGAGAATTGCCTGTTCCTATTCAGGATTTTTGGAGAGTTTTTTCTGAGAAGGAATCGCAGGTTTTGCCTCCCCATAGAGACTATGATTGTTCTATTGAATTTGTCCCTGGAGCGACTCTTCCTAAAAGTCGTTTATTTAACCTTACTATTCCTGAGAGGAAGGCTTTGGAGGAATACATACAGACAAGTTTGGCCGCCGGTCACATTAAGCCTTCTAAGTCTCCTGTGGCGGTTGGATTTTTTTTTGTAAATAAAAAGGACGGCGGTTTACGTCCTTGTCTGGATTTTCGTGAGATTAACAAAATTACTGTACGCAATCCTTACCCACTGCCATTGATTCCTGATTTATTTAACCAGTTAATGGGGGCCAAGTGGTTCTCTAAAATTGATCTTAAGGGGGCATACAATCTGTTGCGCATGAAGGAGGGTGACGAATGGAAGACTGCTTTTAACACTCCTGTGGGTCATTTTGAGAATCTGGTTATGCCTTTTGGTCTTACTAATGCTCCTGCATTTTTTCAGAATCTTATTAATGACATCCTTAGACCTTTGATCGGCAAAAATGTGGTTGTGTATTTGGATGACATTTTGATTTATTCGCCGGATCTGGAGTCTCATTGGCGGAGCGTACATGAGGTATTACAGTTGTTAATGGACAATTTGCTTTTTGCTAAGCTGGAGAAATGTGAGTTCGCTGTACAGAGAATTAGTTTTTTGGGTTACATTATCTCCAGCGAAGGTTTTGAGATGGACCCGGTTAAAGTTCAAGCTGTACAGGAATGGCCTAGGCCTATTGGTTTGAAATCGATACAGAGGTTTTTAGGTTTCGCCAATTATTACAGAAAATTCATAAAAAATTTTTCTAGTATTGTCAAACCTCTGACCGATCTCACCAGGAAAGGTGCTAATGCGGTTCAGTGGTCTTCTGAGGCTATTGAAGCTTTTGTGTATCTCAAGGAGAGGTTCACCTCTGCTCCCATCCTTATGCAGCCTGATGTGACTTAGCCGTTTTTGGTTGAGGTTGATGCTTCCTCTGTGGGGGTTGGCGCAGTATTGTCTCAGGATAACGGGGATGGATTACATCCCTGTGCCTTTTTTTCAAAAAATTTTTCGGAGACTGAACTGAATTACGATATTGGTAATCGGGAATTTTTGGCTATTAAACTCGCATTTGAACACTGGCGCCACTTCTTGGAAGGTGCGGAATTTCCCATTCAGGTTCTTACAGATCATAAAAATCTGATATATCTTGATGCTGCCAAGCGCCTGAATGCCCGTCAGGCTAGGTGGGCACTGTTTTTCTCGCGGTTTAATTTCTCCGTTACTTACATCCCTGGTACTAAGAATGTTAAGGCGGATGCCTTGTCTCGCAGTTTTTCTCCCATAGTCGGTGCTGAGAAAGAGGAGAACATTTTACAAGAAGGTGTTGTGATAGCTGCTTTGGACTCCGTTTTGGAAGATGAGATTCTTAAAGCACAGGAGAATGCCCCATCTAACACTCCTCATGGGAGGTTGTTTGTGCCTGGGACCTTTAGGAGAGATTTGTTTGTTGAGTGTCACGAATTTCGGTTGGCAGGTCATCCCGGAATCTCTGAGACCAAGAGACTGGTGGGTCGCAGTTTTTGGTGGCCTGGATGGCAGAAGGAAGTCATTAAGTGGGTGCGTCAATGTACTATATGTGCTAGATCTAAGTCCTCACATACTCCTGCTGCGGGGTTGCTTTGTCCTTTGGAGGTTCCCAGTGCTCCTTGGACACATTTGGCTATGGACTTTATAATAACTGACCTTCCCCCCTCTGAGGGTTTTACTGTCATCTGGGTGGTCGTGGACCGTTTTAGCAAGATGTGTCACTTGGTTCCCTTCGTCAAACTGCCCTGCGCTAAAACTCTCGCTAAGGCCTTTGTCAAGGAAATTGTCGGACTTCATGGCGTTTCTTCTGACATTGTTTCTGATAGGGGTCCTCAGTTCGTGGCTCGTTTTTGGCGTGCCTTTTGTGACAGGTTGGGAGTTCATTTATCGTTCTCGTCCGGATATCATCCTGAATCTAATGGCCAGACAGAAAGGAAAAACCAGGATGTTGAGCAGTTCTTGCGTTGTTTTGTGGCAGACAATCAAGAGGGGTGGTCTGAGTTCCTGCCACTTGCTGAATTTGCTCTGAACAATCATACATCTTCTTCTGCTGGTTGTTCGCCTTTTTTTTTGTTGTTCTGGGAGACATCCATCGTTTGGGTCGTTCTCCAAGTTGGGATCTGCCGTGCCTGAGGAGGAGAATTTTTCCGGTGATTTGGAGAGAGTTTGGACGGATGTGCGTGGTAATCTTCAGGAGGCCAACAGAAAATCTAAAGACTACTTTGATAGGAAACGACAGGAGGTTTTGTTCGCTGTTGGTGACATGGTTTGGTTGTCCTCTAGGAATCTGCGGTTGAGGATTCCTTCTAAGAAATTGGGTCCCAAGTTTGTAGGGCCCTTTAAGGTGCTTCAGGTTGTCAACCAATCTGCTGTTAGGTTGGAGGTTCCTACCTCCTGGAGAATTAATCCGGTATTTCATGTCTCTCTGTTAAAAAAAGCTGTTGTGTCGGATGGTGACGCCTCTGCCTCTGTTCCTCTGGTGGTGGAGGACGGGGAATATGAAATTTCTCACATCCTTAACTCTAGACGGTATAGAGGTAGTTTGCAGTATCTTGTGGCCTGGAAAGGTTTCGGACCCGAGGATAACTCTTGGGTGAGGTCAGATGATGTTTCCGCGTCCAGACTTATCAGAGCGTTTCACAGGAGATTTCCTGATAAGTCTGGTCCTAGGGGATCCGGAGGATCCTGTTAGAAGGGGGGGGTACTGTTAGAACCTTGCTCTTAGGTTTTTTCCTTTGCTGGTCACATGACCTTGGTGGCCTATTTAATCCTGCTCCGCCCTTCTGGCTTTGCTGGACTTCATTGTATAACTATTTTCTAGCTAGCCTGTGCTCTGTATCTAACTCTGTTAGTTTGCTTGGTCTACGGACCTCAGTGTTCTATATATTTTGTTTGTTTGTCTGTCTGCTACTATTTCTGTTAGGAGGTGTCCCATTTTCCTCCCAGTCCTTAGTACTTGTAGGAATTCCTTCCCCACATCTATAGGTCTCCGTACAGACTAGCTTAGGACTTTAGCAGGTCTGATCGCACGATCAGGTCCCCTGTTACATCGTAGGGATAAAGCTGAGTTCTATCGTAGGGACAGATCTCCTCTCTTTCCTTAGCTCTGGTAGCAGAACATAACAATGAGTACCACACACTGCTAATATGCCCAAAATTATTTTCCAGGCAAGTTGCAGCTAAAAATTATTATTAATTTCAAAGCTGGTGGAGCTTGGTATAGATGGCGTAATACAATGAGTACCACACACTGCTACTATGCCCAAAATTATTGTCCAGGCAAGATGTAGCAAAAAATTATTAGTAACTTGAAAGCTGGTGGAGCTTAGTATAGATGGCCTAATAGAATGAGTACCACACACTGCTAATATGCCCAAAATTATTTTACAGGCAAGATGCAGCTTAAAATTATTATTAATTTCAAAGCTGTGGAGCTTGGTATACATGGCCTAATACTATGGGTATCACACACTGCTATTTGCCCAAAATTATTGTACAGGCAAGATGCTGCTAAAAATTATTATTCATTTCAAAGCTGGTGGAGCTTGGTATAAATGGCCTAATACAATGAGTACCACACATTATTACTGTGCCCAAAATTATTTTCCATTGAAGAGGCAGCTAAAAATTATTAGTAATTTGAAAGCTGGTGGAGCTTAGTATAGATGGCCTAATAGAATGAGTGCCACACACTGTTAATATGCCCAAAATTATTTTACAGGCAAGATGCAGCTAAAAATTATTATTAATTTCAAAGCTGGTGGAGCTTGGTATAGATGGCCTAATAGAATGAGTACCACACACTACTACTATGCCCAAAATTATTTTCCAGGCAAGATGCAGCTAAAAATTATTAGTAATTTGAAAGCTGGTGGAGCTTAGTATTGATGGCCTAATAGAATGAGTACCACACACTGCTAATATGCCCAAAATTATTTTCCAGGCAAGATGCAGCTAAAAATTATTATTAATTTCAAAGCTGGTGGAGCTTGGTATAGATGGCCTAATACAATGAGTACCACCCACTACTACTATGCCCAAAATTATTTTCCAGGCAAGATGCAGCAAAAAATTATTAGTAATTTGAAAGCTGGTGGAGCTTAGTATAGATGTCCTAATAGAATGAGTACCACACACTGCTAATATGCCCAAAATTATTTTACAGGCAAGATGCAGCTAAAAATTATTATTAATTTCAAAGCTGGTGGAGCTTGGTATAGATGGCCTAATACAATGAGTACCACACACTGCTACTATGCCCAAAATTATTTTCCAGGCAAGATGTAGCTAAAAAGTATTAGTAATTTGAAAGCTGGTGGAGCTTAGTGTAGATGGCCTAATAGAATGAGTACCACACACAGCTAATATGCCCAAAATTATTTTCCAGGCAAGATGCAGCTAAAAATTATTAGTAATTTGAAAGCTGGTGGAGCTTAGTATAGATGGCCTAATACAATGAGTACCACACACTACTACTATGCCCAAAATCATTTTACAGGCAAGATGCAGCTAAAAATTATTATTAATTTCAAAGCTGGTGGAGCTTGGTATAGATGGCCTAATACAATGAGTACCACACATTATTACTGTGCATAAAATTATTTTCCAGGCAAGATGCAACTAAAAATTATTAGTAATTTGAAAGCTGGTGGAGCTTAGTATAGATGGCCTAATAGAATGAGTACCACACACTGCTAATATGCCCAAAATTATTTTCCAGGCAAGTTGCAGCTAATAATTATTATTAATTTCAAAGCTGGTGGAGCTTGGTATAGATGGCGTAATACAATGAGTACCACACACTGCTACTATGCCCAAAATTATTTTCCAGGCAAGATGCAGCTAAAAATTTTTAGTAACTTGAAAGCTGGTGGAGCTTAGTATAGATGGCCTAATAGAATAAGTACCACACACTGCTAATATGCCCAAAATTATTTTACAGGCAAGATGCAGCTAAAAATTATTATTAATTTCAAAGCTGGTGGAGCTTGGTATAGATGGCCTAATACAATGAGTACCGCACACTACTACTATACTCAAAATTATTTTCGAGGCAAGATGCAGCTAAATATTATTAGTAATTTGAAAGCTGGTGGAGCTTAGTATAGATGGCCTAATAGAATGAGTACCACACACTGCTAATATGCCCAAAATTATTTTACAGACAAGATGCAGCTAAAAATTATTATTAATTTCAAAGCTGGTGGAGCTTGGTATAGATGGCCTAATAGAATGAGTTCCATACACTGCTACTAAGCCCAAAATTATTTTCCTTGCTAGATGCAGCTAAAAATTATTATTAATTTCAAAACTGGTGGAGCTTGGTATAGATGGCCTAATACAATGAGTACCACACACTACTACTATGCCCAAAATTATTTTCCAGGCAAGATGCAGCTAAAAATTATTAGTAACTTGAAAGCTGGTGGAGCTTAGTATAGATTGCCTAATAGAATGAGTACCACACACTGCTAATATGCCCAAAATTATTTTACAGGCAAGATGCAGCTAAAAATTATTATTAATTTCAAAGCTGGTGGAGCTTGGTATAGATGGCCCAATACAATGAGTACCGCACACTACTACTATGCTCAAAATTATCTTCCAGGCAAGATGCAGCTAAATATTATTAGTAATTTGAAAGCTGGTGGAGCTTAGTATAGATGGCCTAATAGAATGAGTACCACACACTGCTAATATGCCCAAAATTATTTTACAGACAAGATGCAGCTAAAAATTATTATTAATTTCAAAGCTGGTGGAGCTTGGTATAGATGGCCTAATACAGTGAGCACCACACACTGCTACTAAGCCCAAAATTTTTTTCCTTGCTAGATGCAGCTAAAAATTATTATTAATTTCAAAGCTGGTGGAGCTTGGTATAGATGGCCTAATACAATGAGTACCACACACTACTACTATGCCCAAAATTATTTTCCAGGCAAGATGCAGCTAAAAATTATAAGTAATTTGAAAGCTGGTGGAGCTTAGTATAGATGGCCTAATACAATGAGTACCACACACTGCTAATATGCCCAAAATCATTTTACAGGCAAGATGCAGCTAAAAATTATTATTAATTTCAAAGCTGGTGGAGCTTGGTATAGATGGCCTAATACAATGAGTACCGCACATTATTACTGTGCCCAAAATTATTTTCCAGGCAAGATGCAACTAAAAATTATTAGTAATTTGAAAGCTGGTGGAGCTTAGTATAGATGGCCTAATAGAATGAGTACCACACACTGCTAATATGCCCAAAATTATTTTCCAGGCAAGTTGCAGCTAAAAATTATTATTAATTTCAAAGCTGGTGGAGCTTGGTATAGATGGCGTAATACAATGAGTACCACACACTGCTACTATGCCCAAAATTATTTTCCAGGCAAGATGCAGCTAAAAATTATTAGTAACTTGAAAGCTGGTGGAGCTTAGTATAGATGGCGTAATAGAATGAGTACCACACACTGCTAATATGCCCAAAATTATTTTACAGGCAAGATGCAGCTTAAAATTATTATTAATTTCAAAGCTGGTGGAGCTTGGTATAGATGGCCTAATACTATGAGTATCACACACTGCTAATATGCCCAAAACTATTTTACAAGCAAGATGCTGCTAAAAATTATTATTAATTTCAAAGCTGGTGGAGCTTGGTATAGATGGCCTAATACAATGAGTACCACACATTATTACTGTGCCCAAAATTATTTTCCAGGCAAGAGGCAGCTAAAAATTATTAGTAATTTGAAAGCTGGTGGAGATTAGTATAGATGGCCTAATAGAATGAGTACCACACACTGCTAATATGCCCAAAATTATTTTACTGGCAAGATGCAGCTAAAAATTATTATTAATTTAAAAGCTGGTGGAGCTTGGTATAGATCGCCTAATACAATGATTACCACACACTGCTAATATGCCCAAAATTATTTTCCAGGCAAGATGCAGCTAAAAATTATTAGTAATTTGAAAGCTGGTGGAGCTTAGTATAGATGGCCTAATAGAATGAGTACCACACACTGCTAATATGCCCAAAATTATTTTCCAGGAAAGATGCAGCTAAAAATTATTAGTAATTTGAATGCTGGTGGAGCTTAGTATAGATGGCCTAATACAGTGAGTACCACACACTACTACTATGCCCAAAATCATTTTACAGGCAAGATGCAGCTAAAAATTATTATTAATTTCAAAGCTGGTGGAGCTTGGTATAGATGGCCTAATACAATGAGTACCACACATTATTACTGTGCCCAAAATTATTTTACAGGCAAGATGCAACTAAAAATTATTAGTAATTTGAAAGCTGGTGGAGCTTAGTATAGATGGCCTAATAGAATGCGTACCACACACTGCTAATATGCCCAAAATTATTTTACAGGCAAGATGCAGCTAAAAATTATTATTAATTTCAAAGCTGGTGGAGCTTGGCATACATGGCCTAATACAATGAGTACCACAAACTGCTACTAAGCCCAAAAGTATTTTCCTTGCTAGATACAGCTAAAAATTATTATTAATTTCAAAGCTGGTGGAGCTTGGTATAGATGGCCTAATACAATGAGAACCACATACTACTACTATGCCCAAAATTATTTTCCAGGCAAGATGCAGCTAAAAATTATTAGTAATTTGAAAGCTGGTGGAGCTTAGTATAGATGGCCTAATACAATGAGTACCACACACTGCTAATATGCCCAAAATCATTTTACAGGCAAGATGCAGCTAAAAATTATTATTAATTTCAAAGCTGGTGGAGCTTGGTATAGATGGCCTAATACAATGAGTACCACACATTATTACTGTGCCCAAAATTATTTTCCAGGCAAGATGCAGCTAAAAATTATTAGTAATTTGAAAGCTGATGGAGCTTAGTATAGATGGCCTAATAGAATCAGTACAACACACTGCTAATATGCCCAAAATTATTTTACAGGCAAGATGCAGCTTAAATTTATTATTAATTTCAAAGCTGGTGGAGCTTGGTATAGATGGCCTAATACTATGAGTATCACACACTGCTAATATGCCCAAAAATATTTTACAGGCAAGATGCTGCTAAAAATTATTATTAATTTCAAAGCTGGTGGAGCTTGGTATAGATGGCCTAATACAATGAGTACCACACATTATTACTGTGCCCGAAATTATTTTCCAGGCAAGAGGCAGCTAAAAATTATTAGTAATTTGAAAGCTGGTGGAGATTAGTATAGATGGCCTAATAGAATGTGTGCCACGCACTGTTAATATGCCCAAAATTATTTTACGGGCAAGATGCAGTTAAAAAGTATTATTAATTTCAAAGCTGGTGGAGCTTGGTATAGATGGCCTAATAGAATGAGTACAACACACTACTACTATGCCCAAAATTATTTTCCAGGCAAGATGCAGCTAAAAATTACTAGTAATTTGAAAGCTGGTGGAGCTTAGCATAGATGGCCTAATAGAATGAGTACCACACACTGCTAATATGCCCAAAATTATTTTACAGGCAAGATGCAGCTAAAAATTATTATTAATTTCAAAGCTGGTGGAGCTTGGTATAGATGGCCTAATACAATGAGTACCACACACTGCTACTAAGCCCAAAATTATTTTCCGGGCTAGATGCAGCTAAAAATTATTATTAACTTCAAAGCTAGTGGAGCTTGGTATAGATGGCCTAATGCAATGAATTCCACACATTACTACTATGCCCAAAATTATTTTCCAGGCAAGATGCAGCTAAAAATTATTAGTAATTTCAAAGCTGGTGGAGCTTAGTATAGATGGCCTCATAGAATGAGTACCACACACTGCTCATATGCCCAAAATTATTTTACAGGCAAGATGCAGCTAGAAATTGTTATTAATTTCAAAGCTGGTGGAGCTTTGTATAGATGGCCTAATACAATGAGTACCACACACTGCTAATATGCCCAAAATTATTTTCCAGGCAAGATGCAGCTTAAAATTATTATTAATTTCAAAGCTGGTGGAGCTTGGTATAGATGGCCTAATACTATGAGTATCACACACTGCTATTTGCGCAAAATTATTGTACAGGCAAGATGCTGCTACAAATTATTATTCATTTCAAAGCTGGTGGAGCTTCGTATAGATGGCCTAATACAATGAGTACCACACATTATTACTGTGCCCAAAATTATTTTCCATTGAAGAGGCAGCTAAAAATTATTAGTAATTTGAAAGCTGGTGGAGCTTAGTATAGATGGCCTAATAGAATGAGTACCACACACTGTTAATATGCCCAAAATTACTTTACAGGCAAGATGCAGCTAAAAATTATTATTAATTTCAAAGCTGGTGGAGCTTGGTATAGATGGCCTAATACAATGAGTACCAAACTCTACTACTATGCCCAAAATTATTTTCCAGGCAAGATGCAGCTAAAAATTATTAGTAATTTGAAAGCTGGTGGAGCTTAGTATTGATGGCCTAATAGAATGAGTACCACACACTGCTAATATGCCCAAAATTATTTTCCAGGCAAGATGCAGCTAAAAATTATTATTAATTTCAAAGCTGGTGGAGCTTGGTATAGATGGCCTAATACAATGAGTACCACGCACTACTACTATGCCCAAAATTATTTTCCAGCCAAGATGCAGCAAAAAATTATTAGTAATTTGAAAGCTGGTGGAGCTTAGTATAGATGTCCTAATAGAATGAGTACCACACACTGCTAATATGCCCAAAATTATTTTACAGGCAAGATGCAGCTAAAAATTATTATTAATTTCAAAGCTGGTGGAGCTTGGTATAGATGGCCTAATACAATGAGTACCACACACTGCTACTATGCCCAAAATTATTTTCCAGGCAAGATGAAGCTAAAAAGTATTAGTAATTTGAAAGCTGGTGGAGCTTAGTATAGATGGCCTAATAGAATGAGTACCACACACAGCTAATATGCCCAAAATTATTTTCCAGGCAAGATGCAGCTAAAAATTATTAGTAATTTGAAAGCTGGTGGAGCTTAGTATAGATGGCCTAATACAATGAGTACCACACACTACTACTATGCCCAAAATTATTTTACAGGCAAGATGCAGCTAAAAATTATTATTAATTTCAAAGCTGGTGTAGCTTGGTATAGATGGCCTAATACAATGAGTACCACACATTATTACTGTGCCCAAAATTATTTTCCAGGCAAGATGCAACTAAAAATTATTAGTAATTTGAAAGCTGGTGGAGCTTAGTATAGATGGCCTAATAGAATGAGTACCACACACTGCTAATATGCCCAAAATTATTTTCCAGGCAAGTTGCAGCTAAAAATTATTATTAATTTCAAAGCTGGTGGAGCTTGGTATAGATGGCGTAATACAATGAGTACCACACACTGCTACTACGCCAAAATTATTTTCCAGGCAAGATGCAGCTAAAAATTATTAGTAACTTGAAAGCTGGTGGAGCTTAGTATAGATGGCCTAATAGAATGAGTACCACACACTGCTAATATGTCCAAAATTATTTTACAGGCAAGATGCAGCTAAAAATTATTATTAATTTCAAAGCTGGTGGAGCTTGGTATAGATGGCCTAATACAATGAGTACCGCACACTACTACTATACTCAAAATTATTTTCCAGGCAAGATGCAGCTAAAAATTATTATTAATTTCAAAGCTGGTGGAGCTTGGTATAGATGGCCTAATACTATGAGTATCACACACTGCTAATATGCCCAAAATTATTTTACAGGCAAGATGCTGCTAAAAATTATTATTAATTTCAAAGCTGGTAGAGCTTGGTATAGATGGCCTAATACAATGAGTACCACACATTATTACTGTGCCCAAAATTATTTTCCAGGTAAGAGGCAGCTAAAAATTATTAGTAATTTGAAAGCTGGTGGAGATTAGTATAGATGGCCTAATAGAATGAGTGCCACACACTGTTAATATGCCCAAAATAATTTTACAGGCAAGATGCAGCTAAAAATTAATATTAATTTCAAAGCTGGTGGAGCTTGGTATAGATGGCCTAATACAATGAGTGCCGCACATTATTACTGTGCCCAAAATTATTTTCCAGGCAAGATGCAACTAAAAATTATTAGTAATTTGAAAGCTGGTGGAGCTTAGTATAGATGGCCTAATAGAATGAGTACCACACACTGCTAATATGCCCAAAATTATTTTCCAGGCAAGTTGCAGCTAAAAATTATTATTAATTTCAAAGCTGGTGGAGCTTGGTATAGATGGCGTAATACAATGAGTACCACACACTGCTACTATGCCCAAAATTATTTTCCAGGCAAATGCAGCTAAAAATTATTAGTAACTTGAAAGCTGGTGGAGCTTAGTATAGATGGCGTAATAGAATGAGTACGACACACTGCTAATATGCCCAAAATTATTTTACAGGCAAGATGCAGCTTAAAATTATTATTAATTTCAAAGCTGGTGGAGCTTGGTATAGATAGCCTAATACAATGAGTACCGCACACTACTACTATGCTCAAAATTATTTTCCAGGCAAGATGCAGCTAAATATTATTAGTAATTTGAAAGCTGGTGGAGCTTAGTATAGATGGCCTAATAGAATGAGTACCACACACTGCTAATATGCCCAAAATTATTTTACAGACAAGATGCAGCTAAAAATTATTATTAATTTCAAAGCTGGTGGAGCTTGGTATAGATGGCCTAATACAATGAGTACCACACACTGCTACTAAGCCCAAAATTTTTTTCCTTGCTAGATGCAGCTAAAAATTATTATTAATTTCAAAGCTGGTGGAGCTTGGTATAGATGGCCTAATACAATGAGTACCACACACTACTACTATGCCCAAAATTATTTTCCAGGCAAGATGCAGCTAAAAATTAATAGTAATTTGAAAGCTGGTGGAGCTTAGTATAGATGGCCTAATACAATGAGTACCACACACTGCTAATATGCCCAAAATCATTTTCCAGGCAAGATGCAGCTAAAAATTATTATTAATTTCAAAGCTGGTGGAGCTTGGTATAGATGGCCTAATACAATGAGTACCGCACATTATTACTGTGTCCAAAATTATTTTCCAGGCAAGATGCAACTAAAAATTATTAGTAATTTGAAAGCTGGTGGAGCTTAGTATAGACGGCCTAATAGAATGAGTACCACACACTGCTAATATGCCCAAAATTATTTTCCAGGCAAGTTGCAGCTAAAAATTATTATTAATTTCAAAGCTGGTGGAGCTTGGTATAGATGGCGTAATACAATGAGTACCACACACTGCTACTATGCCCAAAATTATTTTCCAGGCAAGATGCTGCTAAAAATTATTAGTAACTTGAAAGCTGGTGGAGCTTAGTATAGATGGCGTAATAGAATGAGTACCACACACTGCTAATATGCCCAAAATTATTTTACAGGCAAGATGCAGCTTAAAATTATTATTAATTTCAAAGCTGGTGGAGCTTGGTATAGATGGCCTAATACTATGAGTATCACACACTGCTAATATGCCCAAAATTATTTTACAGGCAAGATGCTGCTAAAAATTATTGTTAATTTCAAAGCTGGTGGAGCTTGGTATAGATGGCCTAATACAATGAGTACCACACATTATTACTGTGCCCAAAATTATTTTCCAGGTAAGAGGCAGCTAAAAATTATTAGTAATTTGAAAGCTGGTGGAGATTAGTATAGATGGCCTAATAGAATGAGTGCCACACACTGTTAATATGCCCAAAATAATTTTACAGGCAAGATGCAGCTAAAAATTAATATTAATTTCAAAGCTGGTGGAGCTTGGTATAGATGGCCTAATACAATGAGTGCCGCACATTATTACTGTGCCCAAAATTATTTTCCAGGCAAGATGCAACTAAAAATTATTAGTAATTTGAAAGCTGGTGGAGCTTAGTATAGATGGCCTAATAGAATGAGTACCACACACTGCTAATATGCCCAAAATTATTTTCCAGGCAAGTTGCAGCTAAAAATTATTATTAATTTCAAAGCTGGTGGAGCTTGGTATAGATGGCGTAATACAATGAGTACCACACACTGCTACTATGCCCAAAATTATTTTCCAGGCAAATGCAGCTAAAAATTATTAGTAACTTGAAAGCTGGTGGAGCTTAGTATAGATGGCGTAATAGAATGAGTACCACACACTGCTAATATGCCCAAAATTATTTTACAGGCAAGATGCAGCTTAAAATTATTATTAATTTCAAAGCTGGTGGAGCTTGGTATAGATGGCCTAATACTATGAGTATCACACACTGCTAATATGCCCAAAATTATTTTACAGGCAAGATGCTGCTAAAAATTATTAGTAATTTGAAAGCTGGTGGAGCTTAGTATAGATGGCCTAATAGAATGAGTACCACACACTGCTAATATGCCCAAAATTATTTTCCAGCAAAGATGCAGCTAAAAATTATTAGTAATTTGAATGCTGGTGGAGCTTAGTATAGATGGCCTAATACAATGAGTACCACACACTACTACTATGCCCAAAATCATTTTACAGGCAAGATGCAGCTAAAAATTATTATTAATTTCTAAGCTGGTGGAGCTTTGTATAGATGGCCTAATGCAATGAGTACCACACATTATTACTGTGCCCAAAATTATTTTCCAGGCAAGATGCAACTAAAAATTATTAGTAATATGAAAGCTGGTGGAGCTTAGTATAGATGGCCTAATAGAATGAGTACCACACACTGCTAATATGCCCAAAATTATTTTACAGGCAAGATGCAGCTAAAAATTATTATTAATTTCAAAGCTGGTGGAGCTTGGTATACATGGCCTAATACAATGAGTACCACAAACTGCTACTAAGCCCAAATTTATTTTCCTTGCTAGATGCAGCTAAAAATTATTATTAATTTCAAAGCTGGTGGAGCTTGGTATAGATGGCCTAATACAATGAGTACCACATACTACTACTATGCCCAAAATTATTTTCCAGGCAAGATGCAGCTAAAAATTATTAGTAATTTGAAAGTTGGTGGAGCTTAGTATAGATGGCCTAATAGAATGAGTACCACACACTGCTAATATGCCCAAAATTATTTTCCAGGCAAGATGCAGCTGAAAATTATTAGTAATTTGAAAGCTGGTGGAGCTTAGTATAGATGGCCTAATACAATGAGTACCACACACTACTACTATGCCCAAATTCATTTTACAGGCAAGATGCAGCTAAAAATTATTATTTATTTCAAAGCTGGTGGAGCTTGGTATAGATGGCCTAATACAAAGAGTACCACACATTATTACTGTGCCCAAAATTATTTTCCAGGCAAGATGCAACTAAAAATTATTAGTAATTTGAAAGCTGGTGGAGCTTAGTATAGATGGCCTAATAGAATGAGTACCACACACTGCTAATATGCCCAAAATTATTTTCCAGGCAAGATGCAGCTAAAAATTATTATTAATTTCAAAGCTGGTGGAGCTTGGTATAGATGGCCTAATACAATGAGTACCACGCACTACTACTATGCCCAAAATTATTTTCCAGGCAAGATGCAGCAAAAAATTATTAGTAATTTGAAAGCTGGTGGAGCTTAGTATAGATGTCCTAATAGAATGAGTACCACACACTGCTAATATGCCCAAAATTATTTTACAGACAAGATGCAGCTAAAAATTATTATTAATTTCAAAGCTGGTGGAGCTTGGTATAGATGGCCTAATACAATGAGTACCACACACTGCTACTATGCCCAAAATTATTTTCCAGGCAAGATGAAGCTAAAAAGTATTAGTAATTTGAAAGCTGGTGGAGCTTAGTATAGATGGCCTAATAGAATGAGTACCACACACAGCTAATATGCCCAAAATTATTTTCCAGGCAAGATGCAGCTAAAAATTATTAGTAATTTGAAAGCTGGTCGAGCTTAGTATAGATGGCCTAATACAATGAGTACCACACACTACTACTATGCCCAAAATCATTTTACAGGCAAGATGAAGCTAAAAATTATTATTAATTTCAAAACTGGTGGAGCTTGGTATAGATGGCCTAATACAATGAGTACCACACACTACTACTATGCCCAAAATTATTTTACAGGCAAGATGCTGCTAAAAATTATTATTAATTTCAAAGCTGGTGGAGCTTGGTATAGATGGCCTAATACAATGAGTACCACATATTATTACTGTGCCCAAAATTATTTTCCAGGTAAGAGGCAGCTAAAAATTATTAGTAATTTCAAAGCTGGTGGAGATTAGTATAGATGGCCTAATAGAATGATTGCCACACACTGTTAATATGCCCAAAATAATTTTACAGGCAAGATGCAGCTAAAAATTAATATTAATTTCAAAGCTGGTGGAGCTTGGTATAGATGGCCTAATAGAATGAGTACCACACACTACTACTATGCCCAAAATTATTTTCCAGGCAAGATGCAGCTCAAAATTATTAGTAATTTGAAAGCTGGTGGAGCTTAGTATAGATGGCTTAATACAATGAGTACCACACACTGCTAATATGCCCAAAATCATTTTACAGGCAAGATGCAGCTAAAAATTATTATTAATTTCAAAGCTGGTGGAGCTTGGTATAGATGGCCTAACACAATGAGTGCCGCACATTATTACTGTGCCCAAAATTATTTTCCAGGCAAGATGCAACTAAAAATTATTAGTAATTTGAAAGCTGGTGGAGCTTAGTATAGATGGCCTAATAGAATGAGTACCACACACTGCTAATATGCCCAAAATTATTTTCCAGGCAAGTTGCAGCTAAAAATTATTATTAATTTCAAAGCTGGTGGAGCTTGGTATAGATGGCGTAATACAATGAGTACCACACACTGCTACTATGCCCAAAATTATTTTCCAGGCAAATGCAGTTAAAAATTATTAGTAACTTGAAAGCTGGTGGAGCTTAGTATAGATGGCGTAATAGAATGAGTACCACACACTGCTAATATGCCCAAAATTATTTTACAGGCAAGATGCAGCTTAAAATTATTATTAATTTCAAAGCTGGTGGAGCTTGGTATAGATGGCCTAATACTATGAGTATCACACACTGCTAATATGCCCAAAATTATTTTACAGGCAAGATGCTGCTAAAAATTATTAGTAATTTGAAAGCTGGTGGAGCTTAGTATAGATGGCCTAATAGAATGAGTACCACACACTGCTAATATGCCCAAAATTATTTTCCAGCAAAGATGCAGCTAAAAATTATTAGTAATTTGAATGCTGGTGGAGCTTAGTATAGATGGCCTAATACAATGAGTACCACACACTACTACTATGCCCAAAATCATTTTACAGGCAAGATGCAGCTAAAAATTATTATTAATTTCTAAGCTGGTGGAGCTTTGTATAGATGGCCTAATGCAATGAGTACCACACATTATTACTGTGCCCAAAATTATTTTCCAGGCAAGATGCAACTAAAAATTATTAGTAATATGAAAGCTGGTGGAGCTTAGTATAGATGGCCTAATAGAATGAGTACCACACACTGCTAATATGCCCAAAATTATTTTACAGGCAAGATGCAGCTAAAAATTATTATTAATTTCAAAGCTGGTGGAGCTTGGTATACATGGCCTAATACAATGAGTACCACAAACTGCTACTAAGCCCAAATTTATTTTCCTTGCTAGATGCAGCTAAAAATTATTATTAATTTCAAAGCTGGTGGAGCTTGGTATAGATGGCCTAATACAATGAGTACCACATACTACTACTATGCCCAAAATTATTTTCCAGGCAAGATGCAGCTAAAAATTATTAGTAATTTGAAAGTTGGTGGAGCTTAGTATAGATGGCCTAATAGAATGAGTACCACACACTGCTAATATGCCCAAAATTATTTTCCAGGCAAGATGCAGCTGAAAATTATTAGTAATTTGAAAGCTGGTGGAGCTTAGTATAGATGGCCTAATACAATGAGTACCACACACTACTACTATGCCCAAATTCATTTTACAGGCAAGATGCAGCTAAAAATTATTATTTATTTCAAAGCTGGTGGAGCTTGGTATAGATGGCCTAATACAAAGAGTACCACACATTATTACTGTGCCCAAAATTATTTTCCAGGCAAGATGCAACTAAAAATTATTAGTAATTTGAAAGCTGGTGGAGCTTAGTATAGATGGCCTAATAGAATGAGTACCACACACTGCTAATATGCCCAAAATTATTTTCCAGGCAAGATGCAGCTAAAAATTATTATTAATTTCAAAGCTGGTGGAGCTTGGTATAGATGGCCTAATACAATGAGTACCACGCACTACTACTATGCCCAAAATTATTTTCCAGGCAAGATGCAGCAAAAAATTATTAGTAATTTGAAAGCTGGTGGAGCTTAGTATAGATGTCCTAATAGAATGAGTACCACACACTGCTAATATGCCCAAAATTATTTTACAGACAAGATGCAGCTAAAAATTATTATTAATTTCAAAGCTGGTGGAGCTTGGTATAGATGGCCTAATACAATGAGTACCACACACTGCTACTATGCCCAAAATTATTTTCCAGGCAAGATGAAGCTAAAAAGTATTAGTAATTTGAAAGCTGGTGGAGCTTAGTATAGATGGCCTAATAGAATGAGTACCACACACAGCTAATATGCCCAAAATTATTTTCCAGGCAAGATGCAGCTAAAAATTATTAGTAATTTGAAAGCTGGTCGAGCTTAGTATAGATGGCCTAATACAATGAGTACCACACACTACTACTATGCCCAAAATCATTTTACAGGCAAGATGAAGCTAAAAATTATTATTAATTTCAAAACTGGTGGAGCTTGGTATAGATGGCCTAATACAATGAGTACCACACACTACTACTATGCCCAAAATTATTTTACAGGCAAGATGCTGCTAAAAATTATTATTAATTTCAAAGCTGGTGGAGCTTGGTATAGATGGCCTAATACAATGAGTACCACATATTATTACTGTGCCCAAAATTATTTTCCAGGTAAGAGGCAGCTAAAAATTATTAGTAATTTCAAAGCTGGTGGAGATTAGTATAGATGGCCTAATAGAATGATTGCCACACACTGTTAATATGCCCAAAATAATTTTACAGGCAAGATGCAGCTAAAAATTAATATTAATTTCAAAGCTGGTGGAGCTTGGTATAGATGGCCTAATAGAATGAGTACCACACACTACTACTATGCCCAAAATTATTTTCCAGGCAAGATGCAGCTCAAAATTATTAGTAATTTGAAAGCTGGTGGAGCTTAGTATAGATGGCCTAATACAATGAGTACCACACACTGCTAATATGCCCAAAATCATTTTACAGGCAAGATGCAGCTAAAAATTATTATTAATTTCAAAGCTGGTGGAGCTTGGTATAGATGGCCTAACACAATGAGTGCCGCACATTATTACTGTGCCCAAAATTATTTTCCAGGCAAGATGCAACTAAAAATTATTAGTAATTTGAAAGCTGGTGGAGCTTAGTATAGATGGCCTAATAGAATGAGTACCACACACTGCTAATATGCCCAAAATTATTTTCCAGGCAAGTTGCAGCTAAAAATTATTATTAATTTCAAAGCTGGTGGAGCTTGGTATAGATGGCGTAATACAATGAGTACCACACACTGCTACTATGCCCAAAATTATTTTCCAGGCAAATGCAGTTAAAAATTATTAGTAACTTGAAAGCTGGTGGAGCTTAGTATAGATGGCGTAATAGAATGAGTACCACACACTGCTAATATGCCCAAAATTATTTTACAGGCAAGATGCAGCTTAAAATTATTATTAATTTCAAAGCTGGTGGAGCTTGGTATAGATGGCCTAATACTATGAGTATCACACACTGCTAATATGCCCAAAATTATTTTACAGGCAAGATGCTGCTAAAAATTATTAGTAATTTGAAAGCTGGTGGAGCTTAGTATAGATGGCCTAATAGAATGAGTACCACACACTGCTAATATGCCCAAAATTATTTTCCAGGAAAGATGCAGCTAAAAATTATTAGTAATTTGAATGCTGGTGGAGCTTAGTATAGATGGCCTAATACAATGAGTACCATACACTACTACTATGCCCAAAATCATTTTACAGGCAAGATGCAGCTAAAAATTATTATTAATTTCAAAGCTGGTGGAGCTTGGTATAGATGGCCTAATACAATGAGTACCACACATTATTACTGTGCCCAAAATTATTTTCCAGGCAAGATGCAACTAAAAATTATTAGTAATATGAAAGCTGGTGGAGCTTAGTATAGATGGCCTAATAGAATGAGTACCACACACTGCTAATATGCCCAAAATTATTTTACAGGCAAGATGCAGCTAAAAATTATTATTAATTTCAAAGCTGGTAGAGCTTGGTATACATGGCCTAATACAATGAGTACCACAAACTGCTACTAAGCCCAAAATTATTTTCCTTGCTAGATGCAGCTAAAAATTATTATTAATTTCAAAGCTGGTGGAGCTTGGTATAGATGGCCTAATACAATGAGTACCACATACTACTACTATGCCCAAAATTATTTTCCAGGCAAGATGCAGCTAAAAATTATTAGTAATTTGAAAGTTGGTGGAGCTTAGTATAGATGGCCTAATAGAATGAGTACCACACACTGCTAATATGCCCAAAATTATTTTCCAGGCAAGATGCAGCTGAAAATTATTAGTAATTTGAAAGCTGGTGGAGCTTAGTATAGATGGCCAATACAATGAGTACCACACACTACTACTATGCCCAAAATCATTTTACAGGCAAGATGCAGCTAAAAATTATTATTTATTTCAAAGCTGGTGGAGCTTGGTATAGATGGCCTAATACAATGAGTACCACACATTATTACTGTGCCCAAAATTATTTTCCAGGCAAGATGCAACTAAAAATTATTAGTAATTTGAAAGCTGGTGGAGCTTAGTATAGATGGCCTAATAGAATGAGTACCACACACTGCTAATATGCCCAAAATTATTTTCCAGGCAAGTTGCAGCTAAAAATTATTATTAATTTCAAAGCTGGTGGAGCTTGGTATAGATGGCCTAATACAATGAGTACCACACACTACTACTATGCCCAAAATTATTTTCCAGGCAAGATGCAGCTAAAAATTATTAGTAACTTGAAAGCTGGTGGAGCTTAGTATAGATGGCCTAATAGAATGAGTACCACACACTGCTAATATGCCCAAAATTATTTTACAGGCAAGATGCAGCTAAAAATTATTATTAATTTCAAAGCTGGTGGAGCTTGGTATAGATGGCCTAATACAATGAGTACCACACACTACTACTATGCCCAAAATTATTTTCCAGGCAAGATGCAGCTAAATATTATTAGTAATTTGAAAGCTGGTGGAGCTTAGTATAGATGGCCGAATAGAATGAGTACCACACACTGCTAATATGCCCAAAATTATTTTCCAGGCAAGATGCAGCTAAAAATTATTATTAATTTCAAAGCTGGTGGAGCTTGGTATAGTTGGCCTAATACAATGAGTACCACACACTGCTACTAAGCCCAAAATTATTTTCCTTGCTAGATGCAGCTAAAAATTATTATTAATTTCAAAGCTGGTGGAGCTTGGTATAGATGGCCTAATACAATGAGTACCACACACTACTACTATGCCCAAAATTATTTTCCAGGCAAGATGCAGCTAAATATTATTAGTAATTTGAAAGCTGGTGGAGCTTAGTATAGATGGCCTAATACAATGAGTACCACACACTGCTAGTATGCCCAAAATCATTTTACAGGCAAGATGCAGCTAAAAATTATTATTAATTTCAAAGCTGGTGGAGCTTGGTATAGATGGCCTAATACAATGAGTACCACACATTATTACTGTGCCCAAAATTATTTTCCAGGCAAGATGCAACTAAAAATTATTAGTGATTTGAAAGCTGGTGGAGCTTAGTATAGATGGCCTAATAGAATGAGAACCACACACTGCTAATATGCCCAAAATTATTTTCCAGGCAAGTTGCAGCTAAAAATTATTATTAGTTTCAAAGCTGGTGGAGCTTGGTATAGATGGCGTAATACAATGAGTACCACACATTACTACTATGCCCAAAATTATTTTCCAGGCAAGATGCAGCTAAAAACTATTAGTAATTTGAAAGTTGGTATAGCTTAGTATAGATGGCCTAATAGAATGAGTACCACACACTGCTAATATGCCCAAAATTATTTTACATGCAAGATGCAGCTAAAAATTATTATTAATTTCAAAGCTGGTGGAGCTTGGTATAGATAGCCTAATACAATGAGTACCACACACTGCTACTAAGCCCAAAATTATTTTCCTTGCTAGATGCAGCTAAAATTATTATTAATTTCAAAGCTGGTGGAGCTTGGTATAGATGGGCTAATAGAATGAGTACCACACACTGCTAATATGCCCAAAATTATTTTCCAGGCAAGTTGCAGCTAAAAATTATTATTAGTTTCAAAGCTGGTGGAGCTTGGTATAGATGGCGTTATACAATGAGTACCACACACTGCTACTATGCCCAAAATTATTTTCCAGGTAAGATGCAGCTAAAAATTTTTAGTAACTTGAAAGCTGGTGGAGCTTAGTATAGATGGCCTAATAGAATGAGTACCACACACTACTAATATGCCCAAAATTATTTTACAGACAAGATGCAGCTTAAAATTATTATTAATTTCAAAGCTGGTGGAGCTTGGTATAGATGGCCTAATACTATGAGTATCACATACCGCTAATATGCCCAAAATTATTTTACAGGCAAGATGCTGCTAAAAATTATTATTAATTTCAAAGCTGGTGGAGCTTGGTATAGATGGCCTAATACAATGAGTACCACACATTATTACTGTGCCCAAAATTATTTTCCAGGCAAGAGGCAGCTAAAAATTATTAGTAATTTGAAAGCTGGTGGAGATTAGTATAGATGGCCTAATAGAATGAGTGCCACACACTGTTAATATGCCCAAAATTATTTTACAGGCAAGATGCAGCTAAAAATTATTATTAATTTCAAAGCTGGTGGAGCTTGGTATAGATGGCCTAATAGAATGAGCACCACACACTACTACTATGCCCAAAATTATTTTCCAGGCAAGATGCAGCTAAAAATTATTAGTAATTTGAAAGCTGGTGGAGCTTAGTATAGATGGCCTAATAGAAAGAGTACCACACACTGCTAATATGCCCAAAATTATTTTACAGGCAAGATGCAGCTAAAAATTATTATTAATTTCAAAGCTGGTGGAGCTTGGTATAGATGGCCTAATACAATGAGTACCGCACACTACTACTATACTCAAAATTATTTTCCAGGCAAGATGCAGCTAAATATTATTAGTAATTTGAAAGCTGGTGGAGCTTAGCATAGATGGCCTAATAGAATGAGTACCACACACTGCTAATATGCCCAAAATTATTTTACAGACAAGATGCAGCTAAAAATTATTATTAATTTCAAAGCTGGTGGAGCTTGGTATAGATGGCCTAATACAATGAGTACCACACACTGCTACTAAGCCCAAAATTATTTTCCTTGCTAGATGCAGCTAAAAATTATTATTAATTTCAAAACTGGTGGAGCTTGGTATAGATGGCCTAATACAATGAGTACCACACACTACTACTATGCCCAAAATTATTTTCCAGGCAAGATGCAGCTAAAAATTATTAGTAACTTGAAAGCTGGTGGAGCTTAGTATAGATGGCCTAATAGAATGAGTACCACACACTGCTAATATGCCCAAAATTATTTTGCAGGCAAGATGAGGCTAAAAATTATTATTAATTTCAAAGCTGGTGGAGCTTGGTATAGATAGCCTAATACAATGACTACCGCACACTACTACTATGCTCAAAATTATTTTCCAGGCAAGATGCAGCTAAATATTATTAGTAATTTGAAAGCTGGTGGAGCTTAGTATAGATGGCCTAATAGAATGAGTACCACACACTGCTAATATGCCCAAAATTATTTTATAGACAAGATGCAGCTAAAAATTATTATTAATTTCAAAGCTGGTGGAGCTTGGTATAGATGGCCTAATACAATGAGTACCACACACTGCTACTAAGCCCAAAATTTTTTTCCTTGCTAGATGCAGCTAAAAATTATTATTAATTTCAAAGCTGGTGGAGCTTGGTATAGATAGCCTAATACAATGAGTACCACACACTGCTAATATGCCCAAAATTATTTTACAGGCAAGATGCAGCTTAAAATTATTATTAATTTCAAAGCTGGTGGAGCTTGGTATAGATGGCCTAATACTATGAGTATCACACACTGCTAATATGCCCAAAATTATTTTACAGGCAAGATGCTGCTAAAAATTATTATTAATTTCAAAGCTGGTGGAGCTTGGTATAGATGGCCTAATACAATGAGTACCACATACTACTACTATGCCCAAAATTATTTTCCAGGCAAGATGCAGCTAAAAATTATTAGTAATTTGAAAGTTGGTGGAGCTTAGTATAGATGGCCTAATAGAATGAGTACCACACACTGCTAATATGCCCAAAATTATTTTCCAGGCAAGATGCAGCTGAAAATTATTAGTAATTTGAAAGCTGGTGGAGCTTAGTATAGATGGCCTAATACAATGAGTACCACACACTACTACTATGCCCAAAATCATTTTACAGGCAAGATGCAGCTAAAAATTATTATTTATTTCAAAGCTGGTGGAGCTTGGTATAGATGGCCTAATACAATGAGTACCACACATTATTACTGTGCCCAAAATTATTTTCCAGGCAAGATGCAACTAAAAATTATTAGTAATTTGAAAGCTGGTGGAGCTTAGTATAGATGGCCTAATAGAATGAGTACCACACACTGCTAATATGCCCAAAATTATTTTCCAGGCAAGTTGCAGCTAAAAATTATTATTAATTTCAAAGCTGGTGGAGCTTGGTATAGATGGCCTAATACAATGAGTACCACACACTACTACTATGCCCAAAATTATTTTCCAGGCAAGATGCAGCTAAAAATTATTAGTAACTTGAAAGCTGGTGGAGCTTAGTATAGATGGCCTAATAGAATGAGTACCACACACTGCTAATATGCCCAAAATTATTTTACAGGCAAGATGCAGCTAAAAATTATTATTAATTTCAAAGCTGGTGGAGCTTGGTATAGATGGCCTAATACAATGAGTACCACACACTACTACTATGCCCAAAATTATTTTCCAGGCAAGATGCAGCTAAATATTATTAGTAATTTGAAAGCTGGTGGAGCTTAGTATAGATGGCCGAATAGAATGAGTACCACACACTGCTAATATGCCCAAAATTATTTTCCAGGCAAGATGCAGCTAAAAATTATTATTAATTTCAAAGCTGGTGGAGCTTGGTATAGTTGGCCTAATACAATGAGTACCACACACTGCTACTAAGCCCAAAATTATTTTCCTTGCTAGATGCAGCTAAAAATTATTATTAATTTCAAAGCTGGTGGAGCTTGGTATAGATGGCCTAATACAATGAGTACCACACACTACTACTATGCCCAAAATTATTTTCCAGGCAAGATGCAGCTAAATATTATTAGTAATTTGAAAGCTGGTGGAGCTTAGTATAGATGGCCTAATACAATGAGTACCACACACTGCTAGTATGCCCAAAATCATTTTACAGGCAAGATGCAGCTAAAAATTATTATTAATTTCAAAGCTGGTGGAGCTTGGTATAGATGGCCTAATACAATGAGTACCACACATTATTACTGTGCCCAAAATTATTTTCCAGGCAAGATGCAACTAAAAATTATTAGTGATTTGAAAGCTGGTGGAGCTTAGTATAGATGGCCTAATAGAATGAGAACCACACACTGCTAATATGCCCAAAATTATTTTCCAGGCAAGTTGCAGCTAAAAATTATTATTAGTTTCAAAGCTGGTGGAGCTTGGTATAGATGGCGTAATACAATGAGTACCACACATTACTACTATGCCCAAAATTATTTTCCAGGCAAGATGCAGCTAAAAACTATTAGTAATTTGAAAGTTGGTATAGCTTAGTATAGATGGCCTAATAGAATGAGTACCACACACTGCTAATATGCCCAAAATTATTTTACATGCAAGATGCAGCTAAAAATTATTATTAATTTCAAAGCTGGTGGAGCTTGGTATAGATAGCCTAATACAATGAGTACCACACACTGCTACTAAGCCCAAAATTATTTTCCTTGCTAGATGCAGCTAAAATTATTATTAATTTCAAAGCTGGTGGAGCTTGGTATAGATGGGCTAATAGAATGAGTACCACACACTGCTAATATGCCCAAAATTATTTTCCAGGCAAGTTGCAGCTAAAAATTATTATTAGTTTCAAAGCTGGTGGAGCTTGGTATAGATGGCGTTATACAATGAGTACCACACACTGCTACTATGCCCAAAATTATTTTCCAGGTAAGATGCAGCTAAAAATTTTTAGTAACTTGAAAGCTGGTGGAGCTTAGTATAGATGGCCTAATAGAATGAGTACCACACACTACTAATATGCCCAAAATTATTTTACAGACAAGATGCAGCTTAAAATTATTATTAATTTCAAAGCTGGTGGAGCTTGGTATAGATGGCCTAATACTATGAGTATCACATACCGCTAATATGCCCAAAATTATTTTACAGGCAAGATGCTGCTAAAAATTATTATTAATTTCAAAGCTGGTGGAGCTTGGTATAGATGGCCTAATACAATGAGTACCACACATTATTACTGTGCCCAAAATTATTTTCCAGGCAAGAGGCAGCTAAAAATTATTAGTAATTTGAAAGCTGGTGGAGATTAGTATAGATGGCCTAATAGAATGAGTGCCACACACTGTTAATATGCCCAAAATTATTTTACAGGCAAGATGCAGCTAAAAATTATTATTAATTTCAAAGCTGGTGGAGCTTGGTATAGATGGCCTAATAGAATGAGCACCACACACTACTACTATGCCCAAAATTATTTTCCAGGCAAGATGCAGCTAAAAATTATTAGTAATTTGAAAGCTGGTGGAGCTTAGTATAGATGGCCTAATAGAAAGAGTACCACACACTGCTAATATGCCCAAAATTATTTTACAGGCAAGATGCAGCTAAAAATTATTATTAATTTCAAAGCTGGTGGAGCTTGGTATAGATGGCCTAATACAATGAGTACCGCACACTACTACTATACTCAAAATTATTTTCCAGGCAAGATGCAGCTAAATATTATTAGTAATTTGAAAGCTGGTGGAGCTTAGCATAGATGGCCTAATAGAATGAGTACCACACACTGCTAATATGCCCAAAATTATTTTACAGACAAGATGCAGCTAAAAATTATTATTAATTTCAAAGCTGGTGGAGCTTGGTATAGATGGCCTAATACAATGAGTACCACACACTGCTACTAAGCCCAAAATTATTTTCCTTGCTAGATGCAGCTAAAAATTATTATTAATTTCAAAACTGGTGGAGCTTGGTATAGATGGCCTAATACAATGAGTACCACACACTACTACTATGCCCAAAATTATTTTCCAGGCAAGATGCAGCTAAAAATTATTAGTAACTTGAAAGCTGGTGGAGCTTAGTATAGATGGCCTAATAGAATGAGTACCACACACTGCTAATATGCCCAAAATTATTTTGCAGGCAAGATGAGGCTAAAAATTATTATTAATTTCAAAGCTGGTGGAGCTTGGTATAGATAGCCTAATACAATGACTACCGCACACTACTACTATGCTCAAAATTATTTTCCAGGCAAGATGCAGCTAAATATTATTAGTAATTTGAAAGCTGGTGGAGCTTAGTATAGATGGCCTAATAGAATGAGTACCACACACTGCTAATATGCCCAAAATTATTTTATAGACAAGATGCAGCTAAAAATTATTATTAATTTCAAAGCTGGTGGAGCTTGGTATAGATGGCCTAATACAATGAGTACCACACACTGCTACTAAGCCCAAAATTTTTTTCCTTGCTAGATGCAGCTAAAAATTATTATTAATTTCAAAGCTGGTGGAGCTTGGTATAGATAGCCTAATACAATGAGTACCACACACTGCTAATATGCCCAAAATTATTTTACAGGCAAGATGCAGCTTAAAATTATTATTAATTTCAAAGCTGGTGGAGCTTGGTATAGATGGCCTAATACTATGAGTATCACACACTGCTAATATGCCCAAAATTATTTTACAGGCAAGATGCTGCTAAAAATTATTATTAATTTCAAAGCTGGTGGAGCTTGGTATAGATGGCCTAATACAATGAGTACCACATATTATTACTGTGCCCAAAATTATTTTCCAGGTAAGAGGCAGCTAAAAATTATTAGTAATTTCAAAGCTGGTGGAGATTAGTATAGATGGCCTAATAGAATGATTGCCACACACTGCTAATATGCCCAAAATAATTTTACAGGCAAGATGCAGCTAAAAATTAATATTAATTTCAAAGCTGGTGGAGCTTGGTATAGATGGCCTAATAGAATGAGTACCACACACTACTACTATGCCCAAAATTATTTTCCAGGCAAGATGCAGCTCAAAATTATTAGTAATTTGAAAGCTGGTGGAGCTTAGTATAGATGGCCTAATACAATGAGTACCACACACTGCTAATATGCCCAAAATCATTTTACAGGCAAGATGCAGCTAAAAATTATTATTAATTTCAAAGCTGGTGGAGCTTGGTATAGATGGCCTAATACAATGAGTGCCGCACATTATTACTGTGCCCAAAATTATTTTCCAGGCAAGATGCAACTAAAAATTATTAGTAATTTGAAAGCTGGTGGAGCTTAGTATAGATGGCCTAATAGAATGAGTACCACACACTGCTAATATGCCCAAAATTATTTTCCAGGCAAGTTGCAGCTAAAAATTATTATTAATTTCAAAGCTGGTGGAGCTTGGTATAGATGGCGTAATACAATGAGTACCACACACTGCTACTATCCCCAAAATTATTTTCCAGGCAAATGCAGCTAAAAATTATTAGTAACTTGAAAGCTGGTGGAGCTTAGTATAGATGGCGTAATAGAATGAGTACCACACACTGCTAATATGCCCAAAATTATTTTACAGGCAAGATGCAGCTTAAAATTATTATTAATTTCAAAGCTGGTGGAGCTTGGTATAGATGGCCTAATACTATGAGTATCACACACTGCTAATATGCCCAAAATTATTTTCCAGGAAAGATGCAGCTAAAAATTATTAGTAATTTGAATGCTGGTGGAGCTTAGTATAGATGGCCTAATACAATGAGTACCACACACTACTACTATGCCCAAAATCATTTTACAGGCAAGATGCAGCTAAAAATTATTATTAATTTCAAAGCTGGTGGAGCTTGGTATAGATGGCCTAATACAATGAGTACCACACATTATTACTGTGCCCAAAATTATTTTCCAGGCAAGATGCAACTAAAAATTATTAGTAATATGAAAGCTGGTGGAGCTTAGTATAGATGGCCTAATAGAATGAGTACCACACACTGCTAATGTGCCCAAAATTATTTTACAGGCAAGATGCAGCTAAAAATTATTATTAATTTCAAAGCTGGTAGAGCTTGGTATACATGGCCTAATACAATGAGTACCACAAACTGCTACTAAGCCCAAAATTATTTTCCTTGCTAGATGCAGCTAAAAATTATTATTAATTTCAAAGCTGGTGGAGCTTGGTATAGATGGCCTAATACAATGAGTACCACATACTACTACTATGCCCAAAATTATTTTCCAGGCAAGATGCAGCTAAAAATTATTAGTAATTTGAAAGTTGGTGGAGCTTAGTATAGATGGCCTAATAGAATGAGTACCACACACTGCTAATATGCCCAAAATTATTTTCCAGGCAAGATGCAGCTGAAAATTATTAGTAATTTGAAAGCTGGTGGAGCTTAGTATAGATGGCCTAATAGAATGAGTACCACACACTGCTAATATGCCCAAAATTATTTTCCAGGCAAGTTGCAGCTAAAAATTATTATTAATTTCAAAGCTGGTGGAGCTTGGTATAGATGGCCTAATACAATGAGTACCACACACTACTACTATGCCCAAAATTATTTTCCAGGCAAGATGCAGCTAAAAATTATTAGTAACTTGAAAGCTGGTGGAGCTTAGTATAGATGGCCTAATAGAATGAGTACCACACACTGCTAATATGCCCAAAATTATTTTACAGGCAAGATGCAGCTAAAAATTATTATTAATTTCAAAGCTGGTGGAGCTTGGTATAGATGGCCTAATACAATGAGTACCACACACTACTACTATGCCCAAAATTATTTTCCAGGCAAGATGCAGCTAAATATTATTAGTAATTTGAAAGCTGGTGGAGCTTAGTATAGATGGCCTAATAGAATGAGTACCACACACTGCTAATATGCCCAAAATTATTTTCCAGGCAAGATGCAGCTAAAAATTATTATTAATTTCAAAGCTGGTGGAGCTTGGTATAGTTGGCCTAATACAATGAGTACCACACACTGCTACTAAGCCCAAAATTATTTTCCTTGCTAGATGCAGCTAAAAATTATTATTAATTTCAAAGCTGGTGGAGCTTGGTATAGATGGCCTAATACAATGAGTACCACACACTACTACTATGCCCAAAATTATTTTCCAGGCAAGATGCAGCTAAATATTATTAGTAATTTGAAAGCTGGTGGAGCTTAGTATAGATGGCCTAATACAATGAGTACCACACACTGCTAGTATGCCCAAAATCATTTTACAGGCAAGATGCAGCTAAAAATTATTATTAATTTCAAAGCTGGTGGAGCTTGGTATAGATGGCCTAATACAATGAGTACCACACATTATTACTGTGCCCAAAATTATTTTCCAGGCAAGATGCAACTAAAAATTATTAGTAATTTGAAAGCTGGTGGAGCTTAGTATAGATGGCCTAATAGAATGAGAACCACACACTTCTAATATGCCCAAAATTATTTTCCAGGCAAGTTGCAGCTAAAAATTATTATTAGTTTCAAAGCTGGTGGAGCTTGGTATAGATGGCGTAATACAATGAGTAGCACACATTACTACTATGCCCAAAATTATTTTCCAGGCAAGATGCAGCTAAAAACTATTAGTAATTTGAAAGTTGGTATAGCTTAGTATAGATGGCCTAATAGAATGAGTACCACACACTGCTAATATGCCCAAAATTATTTTACATGCAAGATGCAGCTAAAAATTATTATTAATTTCAAAGCTGGTGGAGCTTGGTATAGATAGCCTAATACAATGAGTACCACACACTGCTACTAAGCCCAAAATTATTTTCCTTGTTAGATGCAGCTAAAATTATTATTAATTTCAAAGCTGGTGGAGCTTGGTATAGATGGGCTAATAGAATGAGTACCACACACTGCTAATATGCCCAAAATTATTTTCCAGGCAAGTTGCAGCTAAAAATTATTATTAGTTTCAAAGCTGGTGGAGCTTGGTATAGATGGCGTTATACAATGAGTACCACACACTGCTACTATGCCCAAAATTATTTTCCAGGCAAGATGCAGCTAAAAATTTTTAGTAACTTGAAAGCTGGTGGAGCTTAGTATAGATGGCCTAATAGAATGAGTACCACACACTACTAATATGCCCAAAATTATTTTACAGACAAGATGCAGCTTAAAATTATTATTAATTTCAAAGCTGGTGGAGCTTGGTATAGATGGCCTAATACTATGAGTATCACACACCGCTAATATGCCCAAAATTATTTTACAGGCAAGATGCTGCTAAAAATTATTATTAATTTGAAAGCTGGTGGAGCTTGGTATAGATGGCCTAATACAATGAGTACCACACATTATTACTGTGCCCAAAATTATTTTCCAGGCAAGAGGCAGCTAAAAATTATTAGTAATTTGAAAGCTGGTGGAGATTAGTATAGATGGCCTAATAGAATGAGTGCCACACACTGTTAATATGCCCAAAATTATTTTACAGGCAAGATGCAGCTAAAAATTATTATTAATTTCAAAGCTGGTGGAGCTTGGTATAGATGGCCTAATAGAATGAGCACCACACACTACTACTATGCCCAAAATTATTTTCCAGGCAAGATGCAGCTAAAAATTATTAGTAATTTGAAAGCTGGTGGAGCTTAGTATAGATGGCCTAATAGAAAGAGTACCACACACTGCTAATATGCCCAAAATTATTTTACAGGCAAGATGCAGCTAAAAATTATTATTAATTTCAAAGCTGGTGGAGCTTGGTATAGATGGCCTAATACAATGAGTACCGCACACTACTACTATACTCAAATTTATTTTCCAGGCAAGATGCAGCTAAATATTATTAGTAATTTGAAAGCTGGTGTAGCTTAGCATAGATGGCCTAATAGAATGAGTACCACACACTGCTAATATGCCCAAAATTATTTTACAGACAAGATGCAGCTAAAAATTATTATTAATTTCAAAGCTGGTGGAGCTTGGTATAGATGGCCTAATACAATGAGTACCACACACTGCTACTAAGCCCAAAATTATTTTCCTTGTTAGATGCAGCTAAAAATTATTATTAATTTCAAAGCTGGTGGAGCTTGGTATAGATGGCCTAATACAATGAGTACCACACACTACTACTATGCCCAAAATTATTTTCCAGGCAAAATGCAGCTAAATATTATTAGTAATTTGAAAGCTGGTGGAGCTTAGTATAGATTGCCTAATAGAATGAGTACCACACACTGCTAATATGCCCAAAATTATTTTCCAGGCAAGATGCAGCTAAAAATTATTATTAATTTCAAAGCTGGTGGAGCTTGGTATAGTTGGCCTAATACAATGAGTACCACACACTGCTACTAAGCCCAAAATTATTTTCCTTGCTAGATGCAGCTAAAAATTATTATTAATTTCAAAGCTGGTGGAGCTTGGTATAGATGGCCTAATACAATGAGTACCACACACTGCTACTATGCCCAAAATTATTTTCCAGGCAAGATGCAGCTAAATATTATTAGTAATTTGAAAGCTGGTGGAGCTTAGTATAGAAGGCCTAATACAATGAGTACCACACACTGCTAGTATGCCCAAAATCATTTTACAGGCAAGATGCAGCTAAAAATTATTATTAATTTCAAAGCTGGTGGAGCTTGGTATAGATGGCCTAATACAATGAGTACCACACATTATTACTGTGCCCAAAATTATTTTCCAGGCAAGATGCAACTAAAAATTATTAGTAATTTGAAAGCTGGTGGAGCTTAGTATAGATGGCCTAATAGAATGAGAACCACACACTGCTAATATGCCCAAAATTATTTTCCAGGCAAGTTGCAGCTAAAAATTATTATTAGTTTCAAAGCTGGTGGAGCTTGGTATAGATGGCGTAATACAATGAGTACCACACATTACTACTATGCCCAAAATTATTTTCCAGGCAAGATGCAGCTAAAAACTATTAGTAATTTGAAAGTTGGTATAGCTTAGTATAGATGGCCTAATAGAATGAGTACCACACACTGCTAATATGCCCAAAATTATTTTACATGCAAGATGCAGCTAAAAATTATTATTAATTTCAAAGCTGGTGGAGCTTGGTATAGATAGCCTAATACAAAGAGTACCACACACTGCTACTAAGCCCAAAATTATTTTCCTTGCTAGATGCAGCTAAAATTATTATTAATTTCAAAGCTGGTGGAGCTTGGTATAGATGGGCTAATAGAATGAGTACCACACACTGCTAATATGCCCAAAATTATTTTCCAGGCAAGTTGCAGCTAAAAATTATTATTAGTTTCAAAGCTGGTGGAGCTTGGTATAGATGGTGTTATACAATGAGTACCACACACTGCTACTATGCCCAAAATTATTTTCCAGGCAAGATGCAGCTAAAAATTTTTAGTAACTTGAAAGCTGGTGGAGCTTAGTATAGATGGCCTAATAGAATGAGTACCACACACTACTAATATGCCCAAAATTATTTTACAGACAAGATGCAGCTTAAAATTATTATTAATTTCAAAGCTGGTGGAGCTTGGTATAGATGGCCTAATACTATGAGTATCACACACCGCTAATATGCCCAAAATTATTTTACAGGCAAGATGCTGCTAAAAATTATTATTAATTTCAAAGCTGGTGGAGCTTGGTATAGATGGCCTAATACAATGAGTACCACACATTATTACTGTGCCCAAAATTATTTTCCAGGCAAGAGGCAGCTAAAAATTATTAGTAATTTGAAAGCTGGTGGAGATTAGTATAGATGGCCTAATAGAATGAGTGCCACACACTGTTAATATGCCCAAAATTATTTTACAGGCAAGATGCAGCTAAAAATTATTATTAATTTCAAAGCTGGTGGAGCTTGGTATAGATGGCCTAATAGAATGAGCACCACACACTACTACTATGCCCAAAATTATTTTCCAGGCAAGATGCAGCTAAAAATTATTAGTAATTTGAAAGCTGGTGGAGCTTAGTATAGATGGCCTAATAGAAAGAGTACCACACACTGCTAATATGCCCAAAATTATTTTACAGGCAAGATGCAGCTAAAAATTATTATTAATTTCAAAGCTGGTGGAGCTTGGTATAGATGGCCTAATACAATGAGTACCGCACACTACTACTATACTCAAAATTATTTTCCAGGCAAGATGCAGCTAAATATTATTAGTAATTTGAAAGCTGGTGGAGCTTAGCATAGATGGCCTAATAGAATGAGTACCACACACTGCTAATATGCCCAAAATTATTTTACAGACAAGATGCAGCTAAAAATTATTATTAATTTCAAAGCTGGTGGAGCTTGGTATAGATGGCCTAATACAATGAGTACCACACACTGCTACTAAGCCCAAAATTATTTTCCTTGCTAGATGCAGCTAAAAATTATTATTAATTTCAAAACTGGTGGAGCTTGGTATAGATGGCCTAATACAATGAGTACCACACACTACTACTATGCCCAAAATTATTTTCCAGGCAAGATGCAGCTAAAAATTATTAGTAACTTGAAAGCTGGTGGAGCTTAGTATAGATGGCCTAATAGAATGAGTACCACACACTGCTAATATGCCCAAAATTATTTTGCAGGCAAGATGAGGCTAAAAATTATTATTAATTTCAAAGCTGGTGGAGCTTGGTATAGATAGCCTAATACAATGAGTACCGCACACTACTACTATGCTCAAAATTATTTTCCAGGCAAGATGCAGCTAAATATTATTAGTAATTTGAAAGCTGGTGGAGCTTAGTATAGATGGCCTAATAGAATGAGTACCACACACTGCTAATATGCCCAAAATTATTTTACAGACAAGATGCAGCTAAAAATTATTATTAATTTCAAAGCTGGTGGAGCTTGGTATAGATGGCCTAATACAATGAGTACCACACACTGCTACTAAGCCCAAAATTTTTTTCCTTGCTAGATGCAGCTAAAAATTATTATTAATTTCAAAGCTGGTGGAGCTTGGTATAGATAGCCTAATACAATGAGTACCACACACTGCTAATATGCCCAAAATAATTTTACAGGCAAGATGCAGCTTAAAATTATTATTAATTTCAAAGCTGGTGGAGCTTGGTATAGATGGCCTAATACAATGAGTACCACACACTGCTACTAAGCCCAAAATTATTTTCCTTGCTAGATGCAGCTAAAAATTATTATTAATTTCAAAGCTGGTGGAGCTTGGTATAGATGGCCTAATACAATGAGTACCACACACTACTACTATGCCCAAAATTATTTTCCAGGCAAAATGCAGCTAAATATTATTAGTAATTTGAAAGCTGGTGGAGCTTAGTATAGATGGCCTAATAGAATGAGTACCACACACTGCTAATATGCCCAAAATTATTTTCCAGGCAAGATGCAGCTAAAAATTATTATTAATTTCAAAGCTGGTGGAGCTTGGTATAGTTTGCCTAATACAATGAGTACCACACACTGCTACTAAGCCCAAAATTATTTTCCTTGCTAGATGCAGCTAAAAATTATTATTAATTTCAAAGCTGGTGGAGCTTGGTATAGATGGCCTAATACAATGAGTACCACACACTGCTACTATGCCCAAAATTATTTTCCAGGCAAGATGCAGCTAAATATTATTAGTAATTTGAAAGCTGGTGGAGCTTAGTATAGAAGGCCTAATACAATGAGTACCACACACTGCTAGTATGCCCAAAATCATTTTACAGGCAAGATGCAGCTAAAAATTATTATTAATTTCAAAGCTGGTGGAGCTTGGTATAGATGGCCTAATACAATGAGTACCACACATTATTACTGTGCCCAAAATTATTTTCCAGGCAAGATGCAGCTAAAAATTATTAGTAATTTGAAAGCTGGTGGAGCTTAGTATAGATGGCCTAATAGAATGAGAACCACACACTGCTAATATGCCCAAAATTATTTTCCAGGCAAGTTGCAGCTAAAAATTATTATTAGTTTCAAAGCTGGTGGAGCTTTGTATAGATGGCGTAATACAATGAGTACCACACATTACTACTATGCCCAAAATTATTTTCCAGGCAAGATGCAGCTAAAAACTATTAGTAATTTGAAAGTTGGTATAGCTTAGTATAGATGGCCTAATAGAATGAGTACCACACACTGCTAATATGCCCAAAATTATTTTACATGCAAGATGCAGCTAAAAATTATTATTAATTTCAAAGCTGGTGGAGCTTGGTATAGATAGCCTAATACAAAGAGTACCACACACTGCTACTAAGCCCAAAATTATTTTCCTTGCTAGATGCAGCTAAAATTATTATTAATTTCAAAGCTGGTGGAGCTTGGTATAGATGGGCTAATAGAATGAGTACCACACACTGCTAATATGCCCAAAATTATTTTCCAGGCAAGTTGCAGCTAAAAATTATTATTAGTTTCAAAGCTGGTGGAGCTTGGTATAGATGGCGTTATACAATGAGTACCACACACTGCTACTATGCCCAAAATTATTTTCCAGGCAAGATGCAGCTAAAAATTTTTAGTAACTTGAAAGCTGGTGGAGCTTAGTATAGATGGCCTAATAGAATGAGTACCACACACTACTAATATGCCCAAAATTATTTTACAGACAAGATGCAGCTTAAAATTATTATTAATTTCAAAGCTGGTGGAGCTTGGTATAGATGGCCTAATACTATGAGTATCACACACCGCTAATATGCCCAAAATTATTTTACAGGCAAGATGCTGCTAAAAATTATTATTAATTTCAAAGCTGGTGGAGCTTGGTATAGATGGCCTAATACAATGAGTACCACACATTATTACTGTGCCCAAAATTATTTTCCAGGCAAGAGGCAGCTAAAAATTATTAGTAATTTGAAAGCTGGTGGAGATTAGTATAGATGGCCTAATAGAATGAGTGCCACACACTGTTAATATGCCCAAAATTATTTTACAGGCAAGATGCAGCTAAAAATTATTATTAATTTCAAAGCTGGTGGAGCTTGGTATAGATGGCCTAATAGAATGAGCACCACACACTACTACTATGCCCAAAATTATTTTCCAGGCAAGATGCAGCTAAAAATTATTAGTAATTTGAAAGCTGGTGGAGCTTAGTATAGATGGCCTAATAGAAAGAGTACCACACACTGCTAATATGCCCAAAATTATTTTACAGGCAAGATGCAGCTAAAAATTATTATTAATTTCAAAGCTGGTGGAGCTTGGTATAGATGGCCTAATACAATGAGTACCGCACACTACTACTATACTCAAAATTATTTTCCAGGCAAGATGCAGCTAAATATTATTAGTAATTTGAAAGCTGGTGGAGCTTAGCATAGATGGCCTAATAGAATGAGTACCACACACTGCTAATATGCCCAAAATTATTTTACAGACAAGATGCAGCTAAAAATTATTATTAATTTCAAAGCTGGTGGAGCTTGGTATAGATGGCCTAATACAATGAGTACCACACACTGCTACTAAGCCCAAAATTATTTTCCTTGCTAGATGCAGCTAAAAATTATTATTAATTTCAAAACTGGTGGAGCTTGGTATAGATGGCCTAATACAATGAGTACCACACACTACTACTATGCCCAAAATTATTTTCCAGGCAAGATGCAGCTAAAAATTATTAGTAACTTGAAAGCTGGTGGAGCTTAGTATAGATGGCCTAATAGAATGAGTACCACACACTGCTAATATGCCCAAAATTATTTTGAAGGCAAGATGAGGCTAAAAATTATTATTAATTTCAAAGCTGGTGGAGCTTGGTATAGATAGCCTAATACAATGAGTACCGCACACTACTACTATGCTCAAAATTATTTTCCAGGCAAGATGCAGCTAAATATTATTAGTAATTTGAAAGCTGGTGGAGCTTAGTATAGATGGCCTAATAGAATGAGTACCACACACTGCTAATATGCCCAAAATTATTTTACAGACAAGATGCAGCTAAAAATTATTATTAATTTCAAAGCTGGTGGAGCTTGGTATAGATGGCCTAATACAATGAGTACCACACACTGCTACTAAGCCCAAAATTTTTTTCCTTGCTAGATGCAGCTAAAAATTATTATTAATTTCAAAGCTGGTGGAGCTTGGTATAGATAGCCTAATACAATGAGTACCACACACTGCTAATATGCCCAAAATAATTTTACAGGCAAGATGCAGCTTAAAATTATTATTAATTTCAAAGCTGGTGGAGCTTGGTATAGATGGCCTAATACTATGAGTATCACACACTGCTAATATGCCCAAAATTATTTTACAGGCAAGATGCTGCTAAAAATTATTATTAATTTCAAAGCTGGTGGAGCTTGGTATAGATGGCCTAATACAATGAGTACCACACACTGCTAATATGCCCAAAATCATTTTACAGGCAAGATGCAGCTAAAAATTATTATTAATTTCAAAGCTGGTGGAGCTTGGTATAGATGGCCTAATACAATGAGTGCCGCACATTATTACTGTGCCCAAAATTATTTTCCAGGCAAGATGCAACTAAAAATTATTAGTAATTTGAAAGCTGGTGGAGCTTAGTATAGATGGCCTAATAGAATGAGTACCACACACTGCTAATATGCCCAAAATTATTTTCCAGGCAAGTTGCAGCTAAAAATTATTATTAATTTCAAAGCTGGTGGAGGTTGGTATAGATGGCGTAATACAATGAGTACCACACACTGCTACTATGCCCAAAATTATTTTCCAGGCAAATGCAGCTAAAAATTATTAGTAACTTGAAAGCTGGTGGAGCTTAGTATAGATGGCGTAATAGAATGAGTACCACACACTGCTAATATGCCCAAAATTATTTTACAGGCAAGATGCAGCTTAAAATTATTATTAATTTCAAAGCTGGTGGAGCTTGGTATAGATGGCCTAATACTATGAGTATCACACACTGCTAATATGCCCAAAATTATTTTACAGGCAAGATGCTGCTAAAAATTATTAGTAATTTGAAAGCTGGTGGAGCTTAGTATAGATGGCCTAATAGAATGAGTACCACACACTGCTAATATGCCCAAAATTATTTTCCAGGAAAGATGCAGCTAAAAATTATTAGTAATTTGAATGCTGGTGGAGCTTAGTATAGATGGCCTAATACAATGAGTACCACACACTACTACTATGCCCAAAATCATTTTACAGGCAAGATGCAGCTAAAAATTATTATTAATTTCAAAGCTGGTGGAGCTTGGTATAGATGGCCTAATACAATGAGTACCACACATTATTACTGTGCCCAAAATTATTTTCCAGGCAAGATGCAACTAAAAATTATTAGTAATATGAAAGCTGGTGGAGCTTAGTATAGATGGCCTAATAGAATGAGTACCACACACTGCTAATATGCCCAAAATTATTTTACAGGCAAGATGCAGCTAAAAATTATTATTAATTTCAAAGCTGGTAGAGCTTGGTATACATGGCCTAATACAATGAGTACCACAAACTGCTACTAAGCCCAAAATTATTTTCCTTGCTAGATGCAGCTAAAAATTATTATTAATTTCAAAGCTGGTGGAGCTTGGTATAGATGGCCTAATACAATGAGTACCACATACTACTACTATGCCCAAAATTATTTTCCAGGCAAGATGCAGCTAAAAATTATTAGTAATTTGAAAGTTGGTGGAGCTTAGTATAGATGGCCTAATAGAATGAGTACCACACACTGCTAATATGCCCAAAATTATTTTCCAGGCAAGATGCAGCTGAAAATTATTAGTAATTTGAAAGCTGGTGGAGCTTAGTATAGATGGCCTAATACAATGAGTACCACACACTACTACTATGCCCAAAACCATTTTACAGGCAAGATGCAGCTAAAAATTATTATTTATTTCAAAGCTGGTGGAGCTTGGTATAGATGGCCTAATACAATGAGTACCACACATTATTACTGTGCCCAAAATTATTTTCCAGGCAAGATGCAACTAAAAATTATTAGTAATTTGAAAGCTGGTGGAGCTTAGTATAGATGGCCTAATAGAATGAGTACCACACACTGCTAATATGCCCAAAATTATTTTCCAGGCAAGTTGCAGCTAAAAATTATTATTAATTTCAAAGCTGGTGGAGCTTGGTATAGATAGCCTAATACAATGAGTACCACACACTACTACTATGCCCAAAATTATTTTCCAGGCAAGATGCAGCTAAAAATTATTAGTAACTTGAAAGCTGGTGGAGCTTAGTATAGATGGCCTAATAGAATGAGTACCACACACTGCTAATATGCCCAAAATTATTTTACAGGCAAGATGCAGCTAAAAATTATTATTAATTTCAAAGCTGGTGGAGCTTGGTATAGATGGCCTAATACAATGAGTACCACACACTACTACTATGCCCAAAATTATTTTCCAGGCAAGATGCAGCTAAATATTATTAGTAATTTGAAAGTTGGTGGAGCTTAGTATAGATGGCCTAATAGAATGAGTACCACACACTGCTAATATGCCCAAAATTATTTTCCAGGCAAGATGCAGCTAAAAATTATTATTAATTTCAAAGCTGGTGGAGCTTGGTATAGTTGGCCTAATACAATGAGTACCACACACTGCTACTAAGCCCAAAATTATTTTCCTTGCTAGATGCAGCTAAAAATTATTATTAATTTCAAAGCTGGTGGAGCTTGGTATAGATGGCCTAATACAATGAGTACCACACACTACTACTATGCCCAAAATTATTTTCCAGGCAAGATGCAGCTAAATATTATTAGTAATTTGAAAGCTGGTGGAGCTTAGTATAGATGGCCTAATACAATGAGTACCACACACTGCTAGTATGCCCAAAATCATTTTACAGGCAAGATGCAGCTAAAAATTATTATTAATTTCAAAGCTGGTGGAGCTTGGTATAGATGGCCTAATACAATGAGTACCACACACTACTACTATGCCCAAAATTATTTTCCAGGCAAGATGCAGCTAAATATTATTAGTAATTTGAAATCTGGTGGAGCTTAGTATAGATGGCCTAATAGAATGAGTACCACACACTGCTAATATGCCCAAAATTATTTTCCAGGCAAGATGCAGCTAAAAATTATTATTAATTTCAAAGCTGGTGGAGCTTGGTATAGTTGGCCTAATACAATGAGTACCACACACTGCTACTAAGCCCAAAATTATTTTCCTTGCTAGATGCAGCTAAAAATTATTATTAATTTCAAAGCTGGTGGAGCTTGGTATAGATGGCCTAATACAATGAGTACCACACACTACTACTATGCCCAAAATTATTTTCCAGGCAAGATGCAGCTAAATATTATTAGTAATTTGAAAGCTGGTGGAGCTTAGTATAGATGGCCTAATACAATGAGTACCACACACTGCTAATTTGCCCAAAATCATTTTACAGGCAAGATGCAGCTAAAAATTATTATTAATTTCAAAGCTGGTGGAGCTTGGTATAGATGGCCTAATACAATGAGTACCACACATTATTACTGTGCCCAAAATTATTTTCCAGTCAAGATGCAACTAAAAATTATTAGTAATTTGAAAGCTGGTGGAGCTTAGTATAGATGGCCTAATAGAATGAGAACCACACACTGCTAATATGCCCAAAATTATTTTACAGGCAAGATGCAGCTAAAAATTATTATTAATTTCAAAGCTGGTGGAGCTTGGTATAGATGGCCTAATAGAATGAGCACCACACACTACTACTATGCCCAAAATTATTTTCCAGGCAAGATGCAGCTAAAAATTATTAGTAATTTGAAAGCTGGTGGAGCTTAGTATAGATGGCCTAATAGAAAGAGTACCACACACTGCTAATATGCCCAAAATTATTTTACAGGCAAGATGCAGCTAAAAATTATTATTAATTTCAAAGCTGGTGGAGCTTGGTATAGATGGCCTAATACAATGAGTACCACACACTGCTAATATGCCCAAAATTATTTTCCAGGCAAGATGCAGCTAAAAATTAGTAGAAATTTGAAAGCTGGTGGAGCTTAGTATAGATGACCTAATAGAATGAGTACCACACACTGCTAATATGCCCAAAATTATTTTACAGGCAAGATGCAGCTTAAAATTTTTATTAATTTCAAAGCTGGTGGAGCTTGGTATAGATGGCCTAATACAATGAGTACCACACACTGCTAATATGCCCAAAATTATTTTACAGGCAAGATGCAGCTAAAAATTATTATTAATTTCAAAGCTGGTGGAGCTTGGTATAGATGGCCTAATACAATGAGTACTACACACTGCTACTGAGCCCAAAATTATTTTCCGGGCAAGATGCAGCTAAAAATTATTATTAATTTCAAAGCTGGTGGAGCTTGGTATGGATGGCCTAATGCAATGAGTTCCACACATTACTACTATGCCCAAAATTATTTTCCAGGCAATATGCAGCTAAAAAATATTAGTAATTTGAAAGTTGGTGGAGCTTAGTATAGATGGCCTAATAGAATGAGTACCACACACTGCTAATATGCCAAAAATTATTTTACATGCAAGATGCAGCTAAAAATTATTATTAATTTCAAAGCTGGTGGAGCTTGGTATAGATGGCCTAATACAATGCGTACCACACACTGCTACTAAGCCCAAAATTATTTTCCTTGCTAGATGCAGCTAAAATTATTATTAATTTCAAAGCTGGTGGAGCTTGGTATAGATGGCCTAATAGAATTAGTACCACACACTACTACTATGCCCAAAATTATTTTCCAGGCAAGATGAAGCTAAAAATTATTAGTAATTTGAAAACTGGTGGAGCTTAGTATAGATGGCCTCATAGAATGAGTACCACACACTGCTCATATGCCCAAAATTATTTTACAGGCAAGATGCAGCTAGAAATTGTTTATAATTTCAAAGCTGGTGGAGCTTTGTATAGATGGCCTAATACAATGAGTACCACACACTGCTAATATTCCCAAAATTATTCTCCAGGCAAGATGCAGCTTAAAATTATTATTAATTTCAAAGCTGGTGGAGCTTGGTATAGATGGCCTAATACTATGAGTATCACACACTGCTATATGCCCAAAATTATTGTACAGGCAAGATGCTGCTAAAAATTATTTTTAATTTCAAAGCTGGTGGAGCTTGGTATAGATGGCCTAATACAATGAGTACCACACACTGCTACTAAGCCCAAAATTATTTTCCAGGCTAGATGCAGCTAAAAATTATTATTAATTTCAAAGCTGGTGGAGCTTGGTATAGATGGCCTAATACAATGAGTTCCACACATTACTACTATGCCCAAAATTATTTTCCAGGCAAGATGCAGCTAAAAACTTTTGGTAATTTGAAAGTTGGTGGAGCTTAGTATAGATGGCCTCGTAGAATGAGTACCACACACTGCTAATATGCCCAAAATTATTTTACAGGCAAGATGCAGCTTAAAATTATTATTAATTTCAAAGCTGGGGAAGCTTTGTATAGATGGCCTAATACTATGAGTATCACACACTGCTAATATGCCCAAAATTATTTTACAGGCAAGATGCTGCTAAAAATTATTATTAATTTCAAAGCTGGTGGAGCTTGGTATAGATGGCCTAATAGAATGAGTACCACACACTACTACTATGCCCAAAATTATTTTCCAGGCAAGATGCAGCTAAAAATTATTAGTAATTTGAAAGCTGGTGGAGCTTAGTATAGATGGCCTAATAGAATGAGTACCACACACTGCTAATATGCCCAAAATTATTTTACAGGCAAGATGCAGCTAAAAATTATTATTAATTTCAAAGCTGGTGGAGCTTGGTATAGATGGCCTAATACAATGAGTACCACACACTGCTAATATGCCCAAAATTATTTTCCAGGCAAGATGCAGCTAAAAATTATTAGTAATTTGAAAGCTGGTGGAGCTTAGTATAGATGGCCTAATAGAATGAGTACCACACACTGCTAATATGCCCAAAATTATTTTACAGGCAAGATGCAGCTTAAAATTATTATTAATTTCAAAGCTGGTGGAGCTTGGTATAGATGGCCTAATACTATGAGTATCACACACTGCTAATATGCCCAAAATTATTTTACAGGCAAGATGCTGCTAAAAATTATTATTAATTTCAAAGCTGGTGGAGCTTGGTATAGATGGCCTAATACAATGAGTACCACACATTATTACTGTGCCCAAAATTATTTTCCAGGCAAGAGGCAGCTAAAAATTATTAGCAATTTGAAAGCTGGTGGAGATTAGTTTGGATGGCCTAATAGAATGAGTGCCACACACTGTTAATATGCCCAAAATTATTTTACAGGCAAGATGCAGCTAAAATTTTTTATTAATTTCAAAGCTGGTGGAGCTTGGTATAGATGGCCTAATAGAATCAGTACCACACACAACTACTATGCCCAAAATTATTTTCCAGGCAAGATGCAGCTAAAAATTATTAGAAATTTGAAAGCTGGTGGAGCTTAGTATAGATGACCTAATAGAATGAGTACCACACACTGCTAATATGCCCAAAATTATTTTACAGGCAAGATGCAGCTTAAAATTTTTATTAATTTCAAAGCTGGTGGAGCTTGGTATAGATGGCCTAATACAATGAGTACCACACACTGCTAATATGCCCAAAATTATTTTACAGGCAAGATGCAGCTAAAAATTATTATTAATTTCAAAGCTGGTGGAGCTTGGTATAGATGGCCTAATACAATGAGTACCACACACTGCTACTGAGCCCAAAATTATTTTCCGGGCTAGATGCAGCTAAAAATTATTATTAATTTCAAAGCTGGTGGAGCTTGGTATGGATGGCCTAATGCAATGAGTTCCACACATTACTACTATGCCCAAAATTATTTTCCAGGCAAGATGCAGCTAAAAAATATTAGTAATTTGAAAGTTGGTGGAGCTTAGTATAGATGGCCTAATAGAATGAGTACCACACACTGCTAATATGCCAAAAATTATTTTACATGCAAGATGCAGCTAAAAATTATTATTAATTTCAAAGCTGGTGGAGCTTGGTATAGATGGCCTAATACAATGCGTACCACACACTGCTACTAAGCCCAAAATTATTTTCCTTGCTAGATGCAGCTAAAATTATTATTAATTTCAAAGCTGGTGGAGCTTGGTATAGATGGCCTAATAGAATTAGTACCACACACTACTACTATGCCCAAAATTATTTTCCAGGCAAGATGAAGCTAAAAATTATTAGTAATTTGAAAACTGGTGGAGCTTAGTATAGATGGCCTCATAGAATGAGTACCACACACTGCTCATATGCCCAAAATTATTTTACAGGCAAGATGCAGCTAGAAATTGTTATTAATTTCAAAGCTGGTGGAGCTTTGTATAGATGGCCTAATACAATGAGTACCACACACTGCTAATATTCCCAAAATTATTCTCCAGGCAAGATGCAGCTTAAAATTATTATTAATTTCAAAGCTGGTGGAGCTTGGTATAGATGGCCTAATACTATGAGTATCACACACTGCTATATGCCCAAAATTATTGTACAGGCAAGATGCTGCTAAAAATTATTATTAATTTCAAAGCTGGTGGAGCTTGGTATAGATGGCCTAATACAATGAGTACCACACACTGCTAATATTCCCAAAATTATTCTCCAGGCAAGATGCAGCTTAAAATTATTATTAATTTCAAAGCTGGTGGAGCTTGGTATAGATGGCCTAATACTATGAGTATCACACACTGCTATATGCCCAAAATTATTGTACAGGCAAGATGCTGCTAAAAATTATTTTTAATTTCAAAGCTGGTGGAGCTTGGTATAGATGGCCTAATACAATGAGTACCACACACTGCTACTAAGCCCAAAATTATTTTCCAGGCTAGATGCAGCTAAAAATTATTATTAATTTCAAAGCTGGTGGAGCTTGGTATAGATGGCCTAATACAATGAGTTCCACACATTACTACTATGCCCAAAATTATTTTCCAGGCAAGATGCAGCTAAAAACTTTTGGTAATTTGAAAGTTGGTGGAGCTTAGTATAGATGGCCTCGTAGAATGAGTACCACACACTGCTAATATGCCCAAAATTATTTTACAGGCAAGATGCAGCTTAAAATTATTATTAATTTCAAAGCTGGGGAAGCTTTGTATAGATGGCCTAATACTATGAGTATCACACACTGCTAATATGCCCAAAATTATTTTACAGGCAAGATGCTGCTAAAAATTATTATTAATTTCAAAGCTGGTGGAGCTTGGTATAGATGGCCTAATAGAATGAGTACCACACACTACTACTATGCCCAAAATTATTTTCCAGGCAAGATGCAGCTAAAAATTATTAGTAATTTGAAAGCTGGTGGAGCTTAGTATAGATGGCCTAATAGAATGAGTACCACACACTGCTAATATGCCCAAAATTATTTTACAGGCAAGATGCAGCTAAAAATTATTATTAATTTCAAAGCTGGTGGAGCTTGGTATAGATGGCCTAATACAATGAGTACCACACACTGCTAATATGCCCAAAATTATTTTCCAGGCAAGATGCAGCTAAAAATTATTAGTAATTTGAAAGCTGGTGGAGCTTAGTATAGATGGCCTAATAGAATGAGTACCACACACTGCTAATATGCCCAAAATTATTTTACAGGCAAGATGCAGCTTAAAATTATTATTAATTTCAAAGCTGGTGGAGCTTGGTATAGATGGCCTAATACTATGAGTATCACACACTGCTAATATGCCCAAAATTATTTTACAGGCAAGATGCTGCTAAAAATTATTATTAATTTCAAAGCTGGTGGAGCTTGGTATAGATGGCCTAATACAATGAGTACCACACATTATTACTGTGCCCAAAATTATTTTCCAGGCAAGAGGCAGCTAAAAATTATTAGCAATTTGAAAGCTGGTGGAGATTAGTTTGGATGGCCTAATAGAATGAGTGCCACACACTGTTAATATGCCCAAAATTATTTTACAGGCAAGATGCAGCTAAAATTTTTTATTAATTTCAAAGCTGGTGGAGCTTGGTATAGATGGCCTAATAGAATCAGTACCACACACAACTACTATGCCCAAAATTATTTTCCAGGCAAGATGCAGCTAAAAATTATTAGAAATTTGAAAGCTGGTGGAGCTTAGTATAGATGACCTAATAGAATGAGTACCACACACTGCTAATATGCCCAAAATTATTTTACAGGCAAGATGCAGCTTAAAATTTTTATTAATTTCAAAGCTGGTGGAGCTTGGTATAGATGGCCTAATACAATGAGTACCACACACTGCTAATATGCCCAAAATTATTTTACAGGCAAGATGCAGCTAAAAATTATTATTAATTTCAAAGCTGGTGGAGCTTGGTATAGATGGCCTAATACAATGAGTACCACACACTGCTACTGAGCCCAAAATTATTTTCCGGGCTAGATGCAGCTAAAAATTATTATTAATTTCAAAGCTGGTGGAGCTTGGTATGGATGGCCTAATGCAATGAGTTCCACACATTACTACTATGCCCAAAATTATTTTCCAGGCAAGATGCAGCTAAAAAATATTAGTAATTTGAAAGTTGGTGGAGCTTAGTATAGATGGCCTAATAGAATGAGTACCACACACTGCTAATATGCCAAAAATTATTTTACATGCAAGATGCAGCTAAAAATTATTATTAATTTCAAAGCTGGTGGAGCTTGGTATAGATGGCCTAATACAATGCGTACCACACACTGCTACTAAGCCCAAAATTATTTTCCTTGCTAGATGCAGCTAAAATTATTATTAATTTCAAAGCTGGTGGAGCTTGGTATAGATGGCCTAATAGAATTAGTACCACACACTACTACTATGCCCAAAATTATTTTCCAGGCAAGATGAAGCTAAAAATTATTAGTAATTTGAAAACTGGTGGAGCTTAGTATAGATGGCCTCATAGAATGAGTACCACACACTGCTCATATGCCCAAAATTATTTTACAGGCAAGATGCAGCTAGAAATTGTTATTAATTTCAAAGCTGGTGGAGCTTTGTATAGATGGCCTAATACAATGAGTACCACACACTGCTAATATTCCCAAAATTATTCTCCAGGCAAGATGCAGCTTAAAATTATTATTAATTTCAAAGCTGGTGGAGCTTGGTATAGATGGCCTAATACTATGAGTATCACACACTGCTATATGCCCAAAATTATTGTACAGGCAAGATGCTGCTAAAAATTATTATTAATTTCAAAGCTGGTGGAGCTTGGTATAGATGGCCTAATACAATGAGTACCACACACTGCTACTAAGCCCAAAATTATTTTCCAGGCTAGATGCAGCTAAAAATTATTATTAATTTCAAAGCTGGTGGAGCTTGGTATAGATGGCCTAATACAATGAGTTCCACACATTACTACTATGCCCAAAATTATTTTCCAGGCAAGATGCAGCTAAAAACTTTTGGTAATTTGAAAGTTGGTGGAGCTTAGTATAGATGGCCTAGTAGAATGAGTACCACACACTGCTAATATGCCCAAAATTATTTTACAGGCAAGATGCAGCTTAAAATTATTATTAATTTCAAAGCTGGGGAAGCTTGGTATAGATGGCCTAATACAATGAGTATCACACACTGCTAATAGGCCCAAAATTATTTTACAGGCAAGATGCTGCTAAAAATTATTATTAATTTCAAAGCTGGTGGAGCTTGGTATAGATGGCCTAATAGAATGAGTACCACACACTACTACTATGCCCAAAATAATTTTCCAGGCAAGATGCAGCTAAAAATTATTAGTAATTTGAAAGCTGGTGGAGCTTAGTATAGATGGCCTAATAGAATGAGTACCACACACTGCTAATATGCCCAAAATTATTTTACAGGCAAGATGCAGCTAAAAATTATTATTAATTTCAAAGCTGGTGGAGCTTGGTATAGATGGCCTAATACAATGAGTACCACACACTGCTAATATGCCCAAAATTATTTTCCAGGCAAGATGCAGCTAAAAATTATTAGTAATTTGAAAGCTGGTGGAGCTTAGTATAGATGGCCTAATAGAATGAGTACCACACACTGCTAATATGCCCAAAATTATTTTACAGGCAAGATGCAGCTTAAAATTATTATTAATTTCAAAGCTGGTGGAGCTTGGTATAGATGGCCTAATACTATGAGTATCACACACTGCTAATATGCCCAAAATTATTTTACAGGCAAGATGCTGCTAAAAATTATTATTAATTTCAAAGCTGGTGGAGCTTGGTATAGATGGCCTAATACAATGAGTACCACATATTATTACTGTGCCCAAAATTATTTTCCAGGCAAGAGGCAGCTAAAAATTATTAGCAATTTGAAAGCTGGTGGAGATTAGTTTGGATGGCCTAATAGAATGAGTGCCACACACTGTTAATATGCCCAAAATTATTTTACAGGCAAGATGCAGCTAAAATTTTTTATTAATTTCAAAGCTGGTGGAGCTTGGTATAGATGGCCTAATAGAATCAGTACCACACACAACTACTATGCCCAAAATTATTTTCCAGGCAAGATGCAGCTAAAAATTATTAGTAATTTGAAAGCTGGTGGAGCTTAGTATAGATGGCCTAATAGAATGAGTACCACACACTGCTAATATGCCCAAAATTATTTTACAGGCAAGATGCAGCTAAAAATTATTAGTAATTTGAAAGCTGGTGGAGCTTAGTATAGATGGCCTAATAGAATGAGTACCACACACTGCTAATATGCCCAAAATTATTTTACAGGCAAGATGCAGCTAAAAATTATTATTAATTTCAAAGCTGGTGGAGCTTGGTATAGATGGCCTAATACAATGAGTACCACACACTGCTAATATGCCCAAAATTATTTTCCAGGCAAGATGCAGCTAAAAATTATTAGTAATTTGAAAGCTGGTGGAGCTTAGTATAGATGGCCTAATAGAATGAGTACCACACACTGCTAATATGCCCAAAATTATTTTACAGGCAAGATGCAGCTTAAAATTATTATTAATTTCAAAGCTGGTGGAGCTTGGTATAGATGGCCTAATACTATGAGTATCACACACTGCTAATATGCCCAAAATTATTTTACAGGCAAGATGCTGCTAAAAATTATTATTAATTTCAAAGCTGGTGGAGCTTGGTATAGATGGACTAATACAATGAGTACCACACATTATTACTGTGCCCAAAATTATTTTCCAGGCAAGAGGCAGCTAAAAATTATTAGCAATTTGAAAGCTGGTGGAGATTAGTTTGGATGGCCTAATAGAATGAGTGCCACACACTGTTAATATGCCCAAAATTATTTTACAGGCAAGATGTAGCTAAAAATTTTTATTAATTTCAAAGCTGGTGGAGCTTGGTATAGATGGCCTAATAGAATGAGTACCACACACAACTACTATGCCCAAAATTATTTTCCAGGCAAGATGCAGCTAAAAATTATTAGTAATTTGAAAGCTGGTGGAGCTTAGTATAGATGGCCTAATAGAATGAGTACCACACACTGCTAATATGCCCAAAATTATTTTACAGGCAAGATGCAGCTAAAAATTATTATTAATTTCAAAGCTGGTGGAGCTTGGTATGGATGGCCTAATACAATGAGTACCACACACTGCTAATATGCCCAAAATTATTTTCCAGGCAAGATGCAGCTAAAAATTATTATTAATTTCAAAGCTGGTGGAGCTTGGTATAGATGGCCTAATACAATGAGTACCACACACTGCTAATATGCCCAAAATTATTTTCCAGGCAAGATGCAGCTAAAAATTATTAGTAATTTGAAAGCTGGTGGAGCTTAGTATAGATGACCTAATAGAATGAGTACCACACACTGCTAATATGCCCAAAATTATTTTACAGGCAAGATGCAGTTTAAAATTATTATTAATTTCAAAGCTGGTGGAGCTTGGTATAGATGGCCTAATACAATGAGTATCAAACACTGCTAATATGCCCAAAATTATTTTCCAGGCAAGATGCAGCTAAAAATTATTAGTAATTTGAAAGCTGGTGGAGCTTAGTATAGATGGTCTAATAGAATGAGTACCACACACTGCTAATATGCCCAAAATTATTTTACAGGCAAGATGCAGCTTAAAATTATTATTAATTTCAAAGCTGGTGGAGCTTGGTATAGATGGCCTAATACTATGAGTATCACACACTGCTAATATGCCCAAAATTATTTTACAGGCAAGATGCTGCTAAAAATTATTATTAATTTCAAAGCTGGTGGAGCTTGGTATAGATGGCCTAATACAATGAGTACCACACATTATTACTGTGCCCAAAATTATTTTCCAGGCAAGAGGCAGCTAAAAATTATTAGCAATTTGAAAGCTGGTGGAGATTAGTTTGGATGGCCTAATAGAATGAGTGCCACACACTGTTAATATGCCCAAAATTATTTTACAGGCAAGATGCAGCTAAAATTTTTTATTAATTTCAAATCTGGTGGAGCTTGGTATAGATGGCCTAATAGAATGAGTACCACACACAACTACTATGCCCAAAATTATTTTCCAGGCAAGATGTAGCTAAAAATTATTAGTAATTTGAAAGCTGGTGGAGCTTAGTATAGATGGCCTAATAGAATGAGTACCACACACTGCTAATATGCCCAAAATTATTTTACAGGCAAGATGCAGCTAAAAATTATTATTAATTTCAAAGCTGGTGGAGCTTGGTATAGATGGCCTAATACAATGAGTACCACACACTGCTAATATGCCCAAAATTATTTTCCAGGCAAGATGCAGCTAAAAATTATTATTAATTTCAAAGCTGGTGGAGCTTGGTATAGATGGCCTAATACAATGAGTACCACACACTGCTAATATGCCCAAAATTATTTTCCAGGCAAGATGCAGCTAAAAATTATTAGTAATTTGAAAGCTGGTGGAGCTTAGTATAGGTGACCTAATAGAATGAGTACCACACACTGCTAATATGCCCAAAATTATTTTACAGGCAAGATGCAGTTTAAAATTATTATTAATTTCAAAGCTGGTGGAGCTTGGTATAGATGGCCTAATACAATGAGTATCACACACTGCTAATATGCCCAAAATTATTTTACAGGCAAGATGCTGCTAAAAATTATTATTAATTTCAAAGCTGGTGGAGCTTGGTATAGATGGCCTAATACAATGAGTACCACACACTGCTACTAAGCCCAAAATTATTTTCTGCGCTAGATGCAGCTAAAAATTATTATTAATTTCAAAGCTGGTGGAGCGTGGTATGGATGGCCTAATGCAATGAGTTCCACACATTACTACTATGCCCAAAATTATTTTCCAGGCAAGATGCAGCTAAAAACTATTAGTAATTTGAAAGTTGGTGGAGCTTAGTATAGATGGCCTAATAGAATGAGTACCACACACTGCTAATATGCCCAAAATTATTTTACATGCAAGATGCAGCTAAAAATTATTATTAATTTCAAAGCTGGTGGAGCTTGGTATAGATGACCTAATACAATGAGTACCACACACTGCTACTAAGCCCAAAATTATTTTCCTTGCTAGATGCAGCTAAAATTATTATTAATTTCAAAGCTGGTGGAGCTTGGTATAGATGGCCTAATAGAATGAGTACCACACACTACTACTATGCCCAAAATTATTTTCCAGGCAAGATGCAGCTAAAAATTATTTGTAATTTGAAAGCTGGTGGAACTTAGTATAGATGGCCTCATAGAATGAGTACCACACACTGCTCATAGGCCCAAAATTATTTTACAGGCAAGATGCAGCTAGAAATTGTGATTAATTTCAAAGCTGGTGGAGCTTTGTATAGATGGCCTAATACAATGAGTACCACACACTGCTAATATGCCCAAAAATATTTTCCAGGCAAGATGCAGCTTAAAATTATTATTAATTTCAAAGCTGGTGGAGCTTGGTATAGATGGCCTAATACTATGAGTATCACACACTGCTATATGCCCAAAATTATTGTACAGGCAAGATGCTGCTAAAAATTATTATTCATTTCAAAGCTGGTGGAGCTTGGTATAGATGGCCTAATACAATGAGTACCACACATTATTACTGTGCCCAAAATTATTTTCCATTCAAGAGGCAGCTAAAAATTATTAGTAATTTGAAAGCTGGTGGAGCTTAGTATAGATGGCCTAATAGAATGAGTGCCACACACTGTTAATATGCCCAAAATTATTTTACAGGCAAGATGCAGCTAAAAATTATTATTAGTTTCAAAGCTGGTGGAGCTTTGGTATAGATGGCCTAATAGAATGAGTACCACACACTACTACTATGCCCAAAATTATTTTCCAGGCAAGATGCAGCTAAAAGTTATTAGTAATTTGAAAGCTGGTGGAGCTTAGTATAGATGGCCTAATAGAATGAGTACCACACACTGCTAATATGCCCAAAATTATTTTACAGGCAAGATGCAGCTAAAAATTATTATTAATTTCAAAGCTGGTGGAGCTTGGTATAGATGGCCTAATACAATGAGTATCACACACTGCTAATATGCCCAAAATTATTTTACAGGCAAGATGCTGCTAAAAATTATTATTAATTTCAAAGCTGGTGGAGCTTTGTATAGATGGCCTAATAGAATGAGTACCACACACTACTACTATGCCCAAAATTATTTTCCAGGCAAGATGCAGCTAAAAATTATTAGTAATTTGAAAGCTGGTGGAGCTTGGTATAGATGGCCTAATAGAATGAGTACCACACACTACTACTATGCCCAAAATTATTTTCCAGGCAAGATGCAGCTAAAAATTATTAGTAATTTGAAAGCTGGTGGAGCTTAGTATAGATGACCTAATAGAATGAGTACCACACACTGCTAATATGCCCAAAATTATTTTACAGGCAAGATGCAGTTTAAAATTATTATTAATTTCAAAGCTGGTGGAGCTTGGTATAGATGGCCTAATAGAATGAGTATCACACACTGTTAATATGCCCAAAATTATTTTACAGGCAAGATGCTGCTAAAAATTATTATTAATTTCAAAGCTGGTGGAGCTTGGTATAGATGGCCTAATACAATGAGTACCACATACTGCTACTAAGCCCAAAATTATTTTCTGCGCTAGATGCAGCTAAAAATTATTATTAATTTCAAAGCTGGTGGAGCGTGGTATAGATGGCCTAATGCAATGAGTTCCACACATTACTACTATGCCCACAATTATTTTCCAGGCAAGATGCAGCTAAAAACTATGAGTAATTTGAAAGTTGGTGGAGCTTAGTATAGATGGCCTAATAGAATGAGTACCACACACTGCTAATATGCCCAAAATTATTTTACATGCAAGATGCAGCCAAAAATTATTATTAATTTCAAAGCTGGTGGAGCTTGGTATAGATTGCCTAATACAATGAGTACCACACACTGCTACTAAGCCCAAAATTATTTTCCTTGCTAGATGCAGCTAAAATTATTATTAATTTCAAAGCTGGTGGAGCTTGGTATAGATGGCCTAATAGAATGAGTACCACACACTACTACTATGCCCAAAATTATTTTCCAGGAAGATGCAGCTAAAAATTATTAGTAATTTGAAAGCTGGTGGAACTTAGTATAGATGGCCTCATAGAATGAGTACCACACACTGCTCATAGGCCCAAAATTATTTTAGAGGCAAGATGCAGCTAGAAATTGTGATTAATTTCAAAGCTGGTGGAGCTTGGTATAGATGGCCTAATACTATGAGAATCACACACTGCTATATGCCCAAAATTATTGTACAGGCAAGATGCTGCTAAAAATTATTATTCATTTCAAAGCTGGTGGAGCTTGGTATAGATGGCCTAATACAATGAGTACCACACATTATTACTGTGCCCAAAATTATTTTCCATTCAAGAGGCAGCTAAAAATTATTAGTAATTTGAAAGCTGGTGGAGCTTAGTATAGATGGCCTAATAGAATGAGTGCCACACACTGTTAATATGCCCAAAATTATTTTACAGGCAAGATGCAGCTAAAAATTATTATTAGTTTCAAAGCTGGTGGAGCTTGGTATAGATGGCCTAATAGAGTGAGTACCACACACTACTACTATGCCCAAAATTATTTTCCAGGCAAGATGCAGCTAAAAATTATTAGTAATTTGAAAGCTGGTGGAGCTTAGTATAGATGGCCTAGTAGAATAAGTACCACACACTGCTAATATGCCCAAAATAATTTTACAGGCAAGATGCAGCTAAAAATTATTATTAATTTCAAAGCTGGTGGAGCTTGGTATAGATGGCCTAATACAATGAGTACCACACACTGCTAATATGCCCAAAATTATTTTCCAGGCAAGATGCAGCTAAAAATTATTAGTAATTTGAAAGCTGGTGGAGCTTAGTATAGATGGCCTAATAGAATGAGTACCACACACTGCTAATATGCCCAAAATTATTTTACAGGCAAGATGCAGCTTAAAATTATTATTAATTTTAAAGCTGGTGGAGCTTGGTATAGATGGCCTAATACAATGAGTATCACACACTGCTAATATGCCCAAAATTATTTTACAGGCAAGATGCTGCTAAAAATTATTATTAATTTCAAAGCTGGTGGAGCTTTATATAGATGGCCTAATACAATGAGTACCACACACTGCTACTAAGCCCAAAATTATTTTCCGGGCTAGATGCAGCTAAAAATTATTATTAATTTCAAAGCTGGTGGAGCTTGGTATAGATGGCCTAATACAATGCGTTCCACACATTACTACTATGCCCAAAATTATTTTCCAGGCAAGATGCAGCTAAAAACTATTAGTAATTTGAAAGTTGGTGGAGCTTAGTATAGATGGCCTAATAGAATGAGTACCACACACTGCTAATATGCCCAAAATTATTTTACAGGCAAGATGCAGCTAAATATTATTATTAATTTCTAAGCTGGTGGAGCTTGGTATAGATGGCCTAATACAATGAGTACCACAGACTGCTAATATGCCCAAAATTATTTTCCAGGCAAGATGCAGCTAAAAATTATTAGTAATTTGAAAGGTGGTGGAGCTTAGTATAGATGGCCAAATAGAATGAGTACCACACACTGCTAATATGCCCAAAATTATTTTACAGGCAAGATGCAGCTTAAAATTATTATTTATTTCAAAGCTGGTGGAGCTTGGTATAGATGGCCTAATACAATGAGTATCACACACCGCTAATATGCCCAAAATTATTTTACAGGCAAGATGCTGCTAAAAATTATTATTAATTTCAAAGCTGGTGGAGCTTTGTATAGATGGCCTAATAGAATGAGTACCACACACTACTACTATGCCCAAAATTATTTTCCAGGCAAGATGCAGCTAAAAATTATTAGTAATTTGAAAGCTGGTGGAGCTTAGTATAGATGGCCTAATAGAATGAGTACCACACACTGCTAATATGCCTAAAATTATTTTACAGGCAAGATGCAGCTAAAAATTATTATTAATTTCAAAGCTGGTGGAGCTTGGTATAGATGGCCTAATACAATGAGTACCACACACTGCTAATATGCCCAAAATTATTTTCCATGCAAGATGCAGCTAAAAATTATTAGTAATTTGAAAGCTGGTGGAGCTTAGTATAGATGGCCTAATAGAATGAGTGCCACACACTGTTAATATGCCCAAAATTATTTTACAGGCAAGATGCAGCTAAAAATTATTATTAGTTTCAAAGCTGGTGGAGCTTTGGTATAGATGGCCTAATAGAATGAGTACCACACACTACTACTATGCCCAAAATTATTTTCCAGGCAAGATGCAGCTAAAAATTATTAGTAATTTGAAAGCTGGTGGAGCTTAGTATAGATGGCCTAATAGAATGAGTACCACACACTGCTAATATGCCCAAAATCATTTTACAGGCAAGATGCAGCTTAAAATTATTATTAATTTCAAAGCTGGTGGAGCTTGGTATAGATGGCCTAATAGAATGAGTATCACACACTGCTAATATGCCCAAAATTATTTTACAGGCAAGATGCTGCTAAAAATTATTATTAATTTCAAAGCTGGTGGAGCTTGGTATAGATCGCCTAATACAATGAGTACCACACACTGCTACTAAGCCCAAAATTATTTTCCGGGCTAGATGCAGCTAAAAATTATTATTAATTTCAAAGCTGGTGGAGCTTGGTATAGATGGCCTAATACAAGGAGTTCCACACATTACTACTATGCCCAAAATTATTTTCCAGGCAAGATGCAGCTAAAACTATTAGTAATTTGAAAGTTGGTGGAGCTTAGTATAGATGGCCTAATAGAATGAGTACCACACACTGCTAATATGCCCAAAATTATTTTACATGCAAGATGCAGCTAAAAATTATTATTAATTTCAAAGCTGGTGGAGCTTGGTATAGATGGCCAAATACAATGAGTACCACACACTGCTACTAAGCCCAAAATTATTTTCCTTGCTAGATGCAGCTAAAATTATTATTAATTTCAAAGCTGGTGGAGCTTGGTATAGATGGCCTAATACAATGAGTACCACACACTACTACTATGCCCAAAATTATTTTCCAGGCAAGATGCAGCTAAAAATTATTAGTAATTTGAAAGCTGGTGGAACTTAGTATAGATGGCCTCATAGAATGAGTACCACACACTGCTCATAGGCCCAAAATTATTTTACAGGCAAGATGCAGCTAGAAATTGTGATTAATTTCAAAACTGGTGGAGCTTTGTATAGATGGCCTAATACAATGAGTACCACACACTGCTAATATGCCCAAAATTATTTTCCAGGCAAGATGCAGCTTAAAATTATTATTATTTTCAAAGCTGGTGGAGCTTGGTATAGATGGCCTAATACTATGAGTATCACACACTGCTATATGCCCAAAATTATTGTACAGGCAAGATGCTGCTAAAAATTATTATTCATTTCAAAGCTGGTGGAGCTTGGTATAGATAGCCTAATACAATGAGTACCACACATTATTACTGTGCCCAAAATTATTTTCCATTCAAGAGGCAGCTAAAAATTATTAGTAATTTGAAAGCTGGTGGAGCTTAGTATAGATGGCCTAATAGAATGAGTGCCACACACTGTTAATATGCCCAAAATTATTTTACAGGCAAGATGCAGCTAAAAATTATTATTAGTTTCAAAGCTGGTGGAGCTTGGTATAGATGGCCTAATAGAATGAGTACCACACACTACTACTATGCCCAAAATTATTTTCCAGGCAAGATGCAGCTAAAAATTATTAGTAATTTGAAAGCTGGTGGAGCTTAGTATAGATGGCCTAATAGAATGAGTACCACACACTGCTAATATGCCCAAAATTATTTTACAGGCAAGATGCCGCTAAAAATTATTATTAATTTCAAAGCTGGTGGAGCTTGGTATAGATGGCCTAATACAATGAGTACCACACACTGCTAATATGCCCAAAATTATTTTCCAGGCAAGATGCAGCTAAAAATTATTAGTAATTTGAAAGCTGGTGGAGCTTAGTATAGATGGCCTAATAGAATGAGTACCACACACTGCTAATATGCCCAAAATTATTTTACAGGCAAGATGCAGCTTAAAATTATTATTAATTTCAAAGCTGGTGGAGCTTGGTATAGATGGCCTAATACAATGAGTATCACACACTGCTAATATGCCCAAAATTATTTTACAGGCAAGATGCTGCTAAAAATAATTATTAATTTCAAAGCTGGTGGAGCTTGGTATAGATGGCCTAATACAGTGAGTACCACACACTGCTACTAAGCCCAAAATTATTTTCCAGGCAAGATGCAGCTAAATATTATTAGTAATTTGAAAGCTGGTGGAGCTTAGTATAGAAGGCCTAATACAATGAGTACCACACACTGCTAGTATGCCCAAAATCATTTTACAGGCAAGATGCAGCTAAAAATTATTATTAATTTCAAAGCTGGTGGAGCTTGGTATAGATGGCCTAATACAATGAGTACCACACATTATTACTGTGCCCAAAATTATTTTCCAGGCAAGATGCAACTAAAAATTATTAGTAATTTGAAAGCTGGTGGAGCTTAGTATAGATGGCCTAATAGAATGAGAACCACACACTGCTAATATGCCCAAAATTATTTTCCAGGCAAGTTGCAGCTAAAAATTATTATTAGTTTCAAAGCTGGTGGAGCTTGGTATAGATGGCGTAATACAATGAGTACCACACATTACTACTATGCCCAAAATTATTTTCCAGGCAAGATGCAGCTAAAAACTATTAGTAATTTGAAAGTTGGTATAGCTTAGTATAGATGGCCTAATAGAATGAGTACCACACACTGCTAATATGCCCAAAATTATTTTACATGCAAGATGCAGCTAAAAATTATTATTAATTTCAAAGCTGGTGGAGCTTGGTATAGATAGCCTAATACAATGAGTACCACACACTGCTACTAAGCCCAAAATTATTTTCCTTGCTAGATGCAGCTAAAATTATTATTAATTTCAAAGCTGGTGGAGCTTGGTATAGATGGGCTAATAGAATGAGTACCACACACTGCTAATATGCCCAAAATTATTTTCCAGGCAAGTTGCAGCTAAAAATTATTATTAGTTTCAAAGCTGGTGGAGCTTGGTATAGATGGCGTTATACAATGAGTACCACACACTGCTACTATGCCCAAAATTATTTTCCAGGCAAGATGCAGCTAAAAATTTTTAGTAACTTGAAAGCTGGTGGAGCTTAGTATAGATGGCCTAATAGAATGAGTACCACACACTACTAATATGCCCAAAATTATTTTACAGGCAAGATGCAGCTTAAAATTATTATTAATTTCAAAGCTGGTGGAGCTTGGTATAGATGGCCTAATACTATGAGTATCACACACCGCTAATATGCCCAAAATTATTTTACAGGCAAGATGCTGCTAAAAATTATTATTAATTTCAAAGCTGGTGGAGCTTGGTATAGATGGCCTAATACAATGAGTACCACACATTATTACTGTGCCCAAAATTATTTTCCAGGCAAGAGGCAGCTAAATATTATTAGTAATTTGAAAGCTGGTGGAGATTAGTATAGATGGCCTAATAGAATGAGTGCCACACACTGTTAATATGCCCAAAATTATTTTACAGGCAAGATGCAGCTAAAAATTATTATTAATTTCAAAGCTGGTGGAGCTTGGTATAGATGGCCTAATAGAATGAGCACCACACACTACTACTATGCCCAAAATTATTTTCCAGGCAAGATGCAGCTAAAAATTATTAGTAATTTGAAAGCTGGTGGAGCTTAGTATAGATGGCCTAATAGAAAGAGTACCACACACTGCTAATATGCCCAAAATTATTTTACAGGCAAGATGCAGCTAAAAATTATTATTAATTTCAAAGCTGGTGGAGCTTGGTATAGATGGCCTAATACAATGAGTACCGCACACTACTACTATACTCAAAATTATTTTCCAGGCAAGATGCAGCTAAATATTATTAGTAATTTGAAAGCTGGTGGAGCTTAGCATAGATGGCCTAATAGAATGAGTACCACACACTGCTAATATGCCCAAAATTATTTTACAGACAAGATGCAGCTAAAAATTATTATTAATTTCAAAGCTGGTGGAGCTTGGTATAGATGGCCTAATACAATGAGTACCACACACTGCTACTAAGCCCAAAATTATTTTCCTTGCTAGATGCAGCTAAAAATTATTATTAATTTCAAAACTGGTGGAGCTTGGTATAGATGGCCTAATACAATGAGTACCACACACTACTACTATGCCCAAAATTATTTTCCAGGCAAGATGCAGCTAAAAATTATTAGTAACTTGAAAGCTGGTGGAGCTTAGTATAGATGGCCTAATAGAATGAGTACCACACACTGCTAATATGCCCAAAATTATTTTGCAGGCAAGATGAGGCTAAAAATTATTATTAATTTCAAAGCTGGTGGAGCTTGGTATAGATGGCCTAATACAATGAGTACCACACACTGCTACTAAGCCCAAAATTTTTTTCCTTGCTAGATGCAGCTAAAAATTATTATTAATTTCAAAGCTGGTGGAGCTTGGTATAGATAGCCTAATACAATGAGTACCACACACTGCTAATATGCCCAAAATTATTTTACAGGCAAGATGCTGCTTAAAATTATTATTAATTTCAAAGCTGGTGGAGCTTGGTATAGATGGCCTAATACTATGAGTATCACACACTGCTAATATGCCCAAAATTATTTTACAGGCAAGATGCTGCTAAAAATTATTATTAATTTCAAAGCTGGTGGAGCTTGGTATAGATGGCCTAATACAATGAGTACCACATATTATTACTGTGCCCAAAATTATTTTCCAGGTAAGAGGCAGCTAAAAATTATTAGTAATTTCAAAGCTGGTGGAGATTAGTATAGATGGCCTAATAGAATGATTGCCACACACTGTTAATATGCCCAAAATAATTTTACAGGCAAGATGCAGCTAAAAATTAATATTAATTTCAAAGCTGGTGGAGCTTGGTATAGATGGCCTAATAGAATGAGTACCACACACTACTACTATGCCCAAAATTATTTTCCAGGCAAGATGCAGCTCAAAATTATTAGTAATTTGAAAGCTGGTGGAGCTTAGTATAGATGGCCTAATACAATGAGTACCACACACTGCTAATATGCCCAAAATCATTTTACAGGCAAGATGCAGCTAAAAATTATTATTAATTTCAAAGCTGGTGGAGCTTGGTATAGATGGCCTAATACAATGAGTGCCGCACATTATTACTGTGCCCAAAATTATTTTCCAGGCAAGATGCAACTAAAAATTATGAGTAATTTGAAAGCTGGTGGAGCTTAGTATAGATGGCCTAATAGAATGAGTACCACACACTGCTAATATGCCCAAAATTATTTTCCAGGCAAGTTGCAGCTAAAAATTATTATTAATTTCAAAGCTGGTGGAGCTTGGTATAGATGGCGTAATACAATGAGTACCACACACTGCTACTATGCCCAAAATTATTTTCCAGGCAAATGCAGCTAAAAATTATTAGTAACTTGAAAGCTGGTGGAGCTTAGTATAGATGGCGTAATAGAATGAGTACCACACACTGCTAATATGCCCAAAATTATTTTACAGGCAAGATGCAGCTTAAAATTATTATTAATTTCAAAGCTGGTGGAGCTTGGTATAGATGGCCTAATACTATGAGTATCACACACTGCTAATATGCCCAAAATTATTTTACAGGCAAGATGCTGCTAAAAATTATTAGTAATTTGAAAGCTGGTGGAGCTTAGTATAGATGGCCTAATAGAATGAGTACCACACACTGCTAATATGCCCAAAATTATTTTCCAGGAAAGATGCAGCTAAAAATTATTAGTAATTTGAATGCTGGTGGAGCTTAGTATAGATGGCCTAATACAATGAGTACCACACACTACTACTATGCCCAAAATCATTTTACAGGCAAGATGCAGCTAAAAATTATTATTAATTTCAAAGCTGGTGGAGCTTGGTATAGATGGCCTAATACAATGAGTACCACACATTATTACTGTGCCCAAAATTATTTTCCAGGCAAGATGCAACTAAAAATTATTAGTAATATGAAAGCTGGTGGAGCTTAGTATAGATGGCCTAATAGAATGAGTACCACACACTGCTAATATGCCCAAAATTATTTTACAGGCAAGATGCAGCTAAAAATTATTATTAATTTCAAAGCTGGTAGAGCTTGGTATACATGGCCTAATACAATGAGTACCACAAACTGCTACTAAGCCCAAAATTATTTTCCTTGCTAGATGCAGCTAAAAATTATTATTAATTTCAAAGCTGGTGGAGCTTGGTATAGATGGCCTAATACAATGAGTACCACATACTACTACTATGCCCAAAATTATTTTCCAGGCAAGATGCAGCTAAAAATTATTAGTAATTTGAAAGTTGGTGGAGCTTAGTATAGATGGCCTAATAGAATGAGTACCACACACTGCTAATATGCCCAAAATTATTTTCCAGGCAAGATGCAGCTGAAAATTATTAGTAATTTGAAAGCTGGTGGAGCTTAGTATAGATGGCCTAATACAATGAGTACCACACACTACTACTATGCCCAAAATCATTTTACAGGCAAGATGCAGCTAAAAATTATTATTTATTTCAAAGCTGGTGGAGCTTGGTATAGATGGCCTAATACAATGAGTACCACACATTATTACTGTGCCCAAAATTATTTTCCAGGCAAGATGCAACTAAAAATTATTAGTAATTTGAAAGCTGGTGGAGCTTAGTATAGATGGCCTAATAGAATGAGTACCACACACTGCTAATATGCCCAAAATTATTTTCCAGGCAAGTTGCAGCTAAAAATTATTATTAATTTCAAAGCTGGTGGAGCTTGGTATAGATGGCCTAATACAATGAGTACCACACACTACTACTATGCCCAAAATTATTTTCCAGGCAAGATGCAGCTAAAAATTATTAGTAACTTGAAAGCTGGTGGAGCTTAGTATAGATGGCCTAATAGAATGAGTACCACACACTGCTAATATGCCCAAAATTATTTTACAGGCAAGATGCAGCTAAAAATTATTATTAATTTCAAAGCTGGTGGAGCTTGGTATAGATGGCCTAATACAATGAGTACCACACACTACTACTATGCCCAAAATTATTTTCCAGGCAAGATGCAGCTAAATATTATTAGTAATTTGAAAGCTGGTGGAGCTTAGTATAGATGGCCTAATAGAATGAGTACCACACACTGCTAATATGCCCAAAATTATTTTCCAGGCAAGATGCAGCTAAAAATTATTATTAATTTCAAAGCTGGTGGAGCTTGGTATAGTTGGCCTAATACAATGAGTACCACACACTGCTACTAAGCCCAAAATTATTTTCCTTGCTAGATGCAGCTAAAAATTATTATTAATTTCAAAGCTGGTGGAGCTTGGTATAGATGGCCTAATACAATGAGTACCACACACTACTACTATGCCCAAAATTATTTTCCAGGCAAGATGCAGCTAAATATTATTAGTAATTTGAAAGCTGGTGGAGCTTAGTATAGATGGCCTAATACAATGAGTACCACACACTGCTAGTATGCCCAAAATCATTTTACAGGCAAGATGCAGCTAAAAATTATTATTAATTTCAAAGCTGGTGGAGATTGGTATAGATGGCCTAATACAATGAGTACCACACATTATTACTGTGCCCAAAATTATTTTCCAGGCAAGATGCAACTAAAAATTATTAGTAATTTGAAAGCTGGTGGAGCTTAGTATAGATGGCCTAATAGAATGAGAAGCACACACTGCTAATATGCCCAAAATTATTTTCCAGGCAAGTTGCAGCTAAAAATTATTATTAGTTTCAAAGCTGGTGGAGCTTGGTATAGATGGCGTTATACAATGAGTACCACACACTGCTACTATGCCCAAAATTATTTTCCAGGCAAGATGCAGCTAAAAATTTTTAGTAACTTGAAAGCTGGTGGAGCTTAGTATAGATGGCCTAATAGAATGAGTACCACACACTACTAATATGCCCAAAATTATTTTACAGACAAGATGCAGCTTAAAATTATTATTAATTTCAAAGCTGGTGGAGCTTGGTATAGATGGCCTAATACTATGAGTATCACACACCGCTAATATGCCCAAAATTATTTTACAGGCAAGATGCTGCTAAAAATTATTATTAATTTCAAAGCTGGTGGAGCTTGGTATAGATGGCCTAATACAATGAGTACCACACATTATTACTGTGCCCAAAATTATTTTCCAGGCAAGAGGCAGCTAAAAATTATTAGTAATTTGAAAGCTGGTGGAGATTAGTATAGATGGCCTAATAGAATGAGTGCCACACACTGTTAATATGCCCAAAATTATTTTACAGGCAAGATGCAGCTAAAAATTATTATTAATTTCAAAGCTGGTGGAGCTTGATATAGATGGCCTAATAGAATGAGCACCACACACTACTACTATGCCCAAAATTATTTTCCAGGCAAGATGCAGCTAAAAATTATTAGTAATTTGAAAGCTGGTGGAGCTTAGTATAGATGGCCTAATAGAAAGAGTACCACACACTGCTAATATGCCCAAAATTATTTTACAGGCAAGATGCAGCTAAAAATTATTATTAATTTCAAAGCTGGTGGAGCTTGGTATAGATGGCCTAATACAATGAGTACCGCACACTACTACTATACTCAAAATTATTTTCCAGGCAAGATGCAGCTAAATATTATTAGTAATTTGAAAGCTGGTGGAGCTTAGCATAGATGGCCTAATAGAATGAGTACCACACACTGCTAATATGCCCAAAATTATTTTACAGACAAGATGCAGCTAAAAATTATTATTAATTTCAAAGCTGGTGGAGCTTGGTATAGATGGCCTAATACAATGAGTACCACACACTGCTACTAAGCCCAAAATTATTTTCCTTGCTAGATGCAGCTAAAAATTATTATTAATTTCAAAACTGGTGGAGCTTGGTATAGATGGCCTAATACAATGAGTACCACACACTACTACTATGCCCAAAATTATTTTCCAGGCAAGATGCAGCTAAAAATTATTAGTAACTTGAAAGCTGGTGGAGCTTAGTATAGATGGCCTAATAGAATGAGTACCACACACTGCTAATATGCCCAAAATTATTTTGCAGGCAAGATGAGGCTAAAAATTATTATTAATTTCAAAGCTGGTGGAGCTTGGTATAGATAGCCTAATACAATGAGTACCGCACACTACTACTATGCTCAAAATTATTTTCCAGGCAAGATGCAGCTAAATATTATTAGTAATTTGAAAGCTGGTGGAGCTTAGTATAGATGGCCTAATAGAATGAGTACCACACACTGCTAATATGCCCAAAATTATTTTACAGACAAGATGCAGCTAAAAATTATTATTAATTTCAAAGCTGGTGGAGCTTGGTATAGATGGCCTAATACAATGAGTACCACACACTACTACTATGCCCAAAATCATTTTACAGGCAAGATGCAGCTAAAAATTATTAGTAATATGAAAGCTGGTGGAGCTTAGTATAGATGGCCTAATAGAATGAGTACCACACACTGCTAATATGCCCAAAATTATTTTACAGGCAAGATGCAGCTAAAAATTATTATTAATTTCAAAGCTGGTAGAGCTTGGTATACATGGCCTAATACAATGAGTACCACAAACTGCTACTAAGCCCAAAATTATTTTCCTTGCTAGATGCAGCTAAAAATTATTATTAATTTCAAAGCTGGTGGAGCTTGGTATAGATGGCCTAATACAATGAGTACCACATACTACTACTATGCCCAAAATTATTTTCCAGGCAAGATGCAGCTAAAAATTATTAGTAATTTGAAAGTTGGTGGAGCTTAGTATAGATGGCCTAATAGAATGAGTACCACACACTGCTAATATGCCCAAAATTATTTTCCAGGCAAGATGCAGCTGAAAATTATTAGTAATTTGAAAGCTGGTGGAGCTTAGTATAGATGGCCTAATACAATGAGTACCACACACTACTACTATGCCCAAAATCATTTTACAGGCAAGATGCAGCTAAAAATTATTATTTATTTCAAAGCTGGTGGAGCTTGGTATAGATGGCCTAATACAATGAGTACCACACATTATTACTGTGCCCAAAATTATTTTCCAGGCAAGATGCAACTAAAAATTATTAGTAATTTGAAAGCTGGTGGAGCTTAGTATAGATGGCCTAATAGAATGAGTACCACACACTGCTAATATGCCCAAAATTATTTTCCAGGCAAGTTGCAGCTAAAAATTATTATTAATTTCAAAGCTGGTGGAGCTTGGTATAGATGGCCTAATACAATGAGTACCACACACTACTACTATGCCCAAAATTATTTTCCAGGCAAGATGCAGCTAAATATTATTAGTAATTTGAAAGCTGGTGGAGCTTAGTATAGATGGCCTAATAGAATGAGTACCACACACTGCTAATATGCCCATAATTATTTTACAGGCAAGATGCAGCTAAAAATTATTATTAATTTCAAAGCTGGTGGAGCTTGGTATAGATGGCCTAATACAATGAGTACCACACACTACTACTATGCCCAAAATTATTTTCCAGGCAAGATGCAGCTAAATATTATTAGTAATTTGAAATCTGGTGGAGCTTAGTATAGATGGCCTAATAGAATGAGTACCACACACTGCTAATATGCCCAAAATTATTTTCCAGGCAAGATGCAGCTAAAAATTATTATTAATTTCAAAGCTGGTGGAGCTTGGTATAGTTGGCCTAATACAATGAGTACCACACACTGCTACTAAGCCCAAAATTATTTTCCTTGCTAGATGCAGCTAAAAATTATTATTAATTTCAAAGCTGGTGGAGCTTGGTATAGATGGCCTAATACAATGAGTACCACACACTACTACTATGCCCAAAATTATTTTCCAGGCAAGATGCAGCTAAATATTATTAGTAATTTGAAAGCTGGTGGAGCTTAGTATAGATGGCCTAATACAATGAGTACCACACACTGCTAATTTGCCCAAAATCATTTTACAGGCAAGATGCAGCTAAAAATTATTATTAATTTCAAAGCTGGTGGAGCTTGGTATAGATGGCCTAATACAATGAGTACCACACATTATTACTGTGCCCAAAATTATTTTCCAGTCAAGATGCAACTAAAAATTATTAGTAATTTGAAAGCTGGTGGAGCTTAGTATAGATGGCCTAATAGAATGAGAACCACACACTGCTAATATGCCCAAAATTATTTTACAGGCAAGATGCAGCTAAAAATTATTATTAATTTCAAAGCTGGTGGAGCTTGGTATAGATGGCCTAATAGAATGAGCACCACACACTACTACTATGCCCAAAATTATTTTCCAGGCAAGATGCAGCTAAAAATTATTAGTAATTTGAAAGCTGGTGGAGCTTAGTATAGATGGCCTAATAGAAAGAGTACCACACACTGCTAATATGCCCAAAATTATTTTACAGGCAAGATGCAGCTAAAAATTATTATTAATTTCAAAGCTGGTGGAGCTTGGTATAGATGGCCTAATACAATGAGTACCACACACTGCTAATATGCCCAAAATTATTTTCCAGGCAAGATGCAGCTAAAAATTATTAGAAATTTGAAAGCTGGTGGAGCTTAGTATAGATGACCTAATAGAATGAGTACCACACACTGCTAATATGCCCAAAATTATTTTACAGGCAAGATGCAGCTTAAAATTTTTATTAATTTCAAAGCTGGTGGAGCTTGGTATAGATGGCCTAATACAATGAGTACCACACACTGCTAATATGCCCAAAATTATTTTACAGGCAAGATGCAGCTAAAAATTATTATTAATTTCAAAGCTGGTGGAGCTTGGTATAGATGGCCTAATACAATGAGTACTACACACTGCTACTGAGCCCAAAATTATTTTCCGGGCAAGATGCAGCTAAAAATTATTATTAATTTCAAAGCTGGTGGAGCTTGGTATGGATGGCCTAATGCAATGAGTTCCACACATTACTACTATGCCCAAAATTATTTTCCAGGCAAGATGCAGCTAAAAAATATTAGTAATTTGAAAGTTGGTGGAGCTTAGTATAGATGGCCTAATAGAATGAGTACCACACACTGCTAATATGCCAAAAATTATTTTACATGCAAGATGCAGCTAAAAATTATTATTAATTTCAAAGCTGGTGGAGCTTGGTATAGATGGCCTAATACAATGCGTACCACACACTGCTACTAAGCCCAAAATTATTTTCCTTGCTAGATGCAGCTAAAATTATTATTAATTTCAAAGCTGGTGGAGCTTGGTATAGATGGCCTAATAGAATTAGTACCACACACTACTACTATGCCCAAAATTATTTTCCAGGCAAGATGAAGCTAAAAATTATTAGTAATTTGAAAACTGGTGGAGCTTAGTATAGATGGCCTCATAGAATGAGTACCACACACTGCTCATATGCCCAAAATTATTTTACAGGCAAGATGCAGCTAGAAATTGTTATTAATTTCAAAGCTGGTGGAGCTTTGTATAGATGGCCTAATACAATGAGTACCACACACTGCTAATATTCCCAAAATTATTCCCCAGGCAAGATGCAGCTTAAAATTATTATTAATTTCAAAGCTGGTGGAGCTTGGTATAGATGGCCTAATACTATGAGTATCACACACTGCTATATGCCCAAAATTATTGTACAGGCAAGATGCTGCTAAAAATTATTATTAATTTCAAAGCTGGTGGAGCTTGGTATAGATGGCCTAATACAATGAGTACCACACACTGCTACTAAGCCCAAAATTATTTTCCAGGCTAGATGCAGCTAAAAATTATTATTAATTTCAAAGCTGGTGGAGCTTGGTATAGATGGCCTAATACAATGAGTTCCACACATTACTACTATGCCCAAAATTATTTTCCAGGCAAGATGCAGCTAAAAACTTTTGGTAATTTGAAAGTTGGTGGAGCTTAGTATAGATGGCCTAGTAGAATGAGTACCACACACTGCTAATATGCCCAAAATTATTTTACAGGCAAGATGCAGCTTAAAATTATTATTAATTTCAAAGCTGGGGAAGCTTGGTATAGATGGCCTAATACAATGAGTATCACACACTGCTAATATGCCCAAAATTATTTTACAGGCAAGATGCTGCTAAAAATTATTATTAATTTCAAAGCTGGTGGAGCTTGGTATAGATGGCCTAATAGAATGAGTACCACACACTACTACTATGCCCAAAATTATTTTCCAGGCAAGATGCAGCTAAAAATTATTAGTAATTTGAAAGCTGGTGGAGCTTAGTATAGATGGCCTAATAGAATGAGTACCACACACTGCTAATATGCCCAAAATTATTTTACAGGCAAGATGCAGTTAAAAATTATTATTAATTTCAAAGCTGGTGGAGCTTGGTATAGATGGCCTAATACAATGAGTACCACACACTGCTAATATGCCCAAAATTATTTTCCAGGCAAGATGCAGCTAAAAATTATTAGTAATTTGAAAGCTGGTGGAGCTTAGTATAGATGGCCTAATAGAATGAGTACCACACACTGCTAATATGCCCAAAATTATTTTACAGGCAAGATGCAGCTTAAAATTATTATTAATTTCAAAGCTGGTGGAGCTTGGTATAGATGGCCTAATACTATGAGTATCACACACTGCTAATATGCCCAAAATTATTTTACAGGCAAGATGCTGCTAAAAATTATTATTAATTTCAAAGCTGGTGGAGCTTGGTATAGATGGCCTAATACAATGAGTACCACACATTATTACTGTGCCCAAAATTATTTTCCAGGCAAGAGGCAGCTAAAAATTATTAGCAATTTGAAAGCTGGTGGAGATTAGTTTGGATGGCCTAATAGAATGAGTGCCACACACTGTTAATATGCCCAAAATTATTTTACAGGCAAGATGCAGCTAAAAATTTTTATTAATTTCAAAGCTGGTGGAGCTTGGTATAGATGGCCTAATAGAATCAGTACCACACACAACTACTATGCCCAAAATTATTTTCCAGGCAAGATGCAGCTAAAAATTATTAGAAATTTGAAAGCTGGTGGAGCTTAGTATAGATGACCTAATAGAATGAGTACCACACACTGCTAATATGCCCAAAATTATTTTACAGGCAAGATGCAGCTTAAAATTTTTATTAATTTCAAAGCTGGTGGAGCTTGGTATAGATGGCCTAATACAATGAGTACCACACACTGCTAATATGCCCAAAATTATTTTACAGGCAAGATGCAGCTAAAAATTATTATTAATTTCAAAGCTGGTGGAGCTTGGTATAGATGGCCTAATACAATGAGTACTACACACTGCTACTGAGCCCAAAATTATTTTCCGGGCAAGATGCAGCTAAAAATTATTATTAATTTCAAAGCTGGTGGAGCTTGGTATGGATGGCCTAATGCAATGAGTTCCACACATTACTACTATGCCCAAAATTATTTTCCAGGCAAGATGCAGCTAAAAAATATTAGTAATTTGAAAGTTGGTGGAGCTTAGTATAGATGGAATAATAGAATGAGTACCACACACTGCTAATATGCCAAAAATTATTTTACATGCAAGATGCAGCTAAAAATTATTATTAATTTCAAAGCTGGTGGAGCTTGGTATAGATGGCCTAATACAATGCGTACCACACACTGCTACTAAGCCCAAAATTATTTTCCTTGCTAGGTGCTGCTAAAATTATTATTAATTTCAAAGCTGGTGGAGCTTGGTATAGATGGCCTAATAGAATTAGTACCACACACTACTACTATGCCCAAAATTATTTTCCAGGCAAGATGAAGCTAAAAATTATTAGTAATTTGAAAACTGGTGGAGCTTAGTATAGATGGCCTCATAGAATGAGTACCACACACTGCTCATATGCCCAAAATTATTTTACAGGCAAGATGCAGCTAGAAATTGTTATTAATTTCAAAGCTGGTGGAGCTTTGTATAGATGGCCTAATACAATGAGTACCACACACTGCTAATATTCCCAAAATTATTCCCCAGGCAAGATGCAGCTTAAAATTATTATTAATTTCAAAGCTGGTGGAGCTTGGTATAGATGGCCTAATACTATGAGTATCACACACTGCTATATGCCCAAAATTATTGTACAGGCAAGATGCTGCTAAAAATTATTATTAATTTCAAAGCTGGTGGAGCTTGGTATAGATGGCCTAATACAATGAGTACCACACACTGCTACTGAGCCCAAAATTATTTTCCAGGCTAGATGCAGCTAAAAATTATTATTAATTTCAAAGCTGGTGGAGCTTGGTATAGATCGCCTAATACAATGAGTTCCACACATTACTACTATGCCCAAAATTATTTTCCAGGCAAGATGCAGCTAAAAACTTTTGGTAATTTGAAAGTTGGTGGAGCTTAGTATAGATGGCCTAGTAGAATGAGTACCACACACTGCTAATATGCCCAAAATTATTTTACAGGCAAGATGCAGCTTAAAATTATTATTAATTTCAAAGCTGGGGAAGCTTGGTATAGATGGCCTAATACAATGAGTATCACACACTGCTAATATGCCCAAAATTATTTTACAGGCAAGATGCTGCTAAAAATTATTATTAATTTCAAAGCTGGTGGAGCTTGGTATAGATGGCCTAATAGAATGAGTACCACACACTACTACTATGCCCAAAATTATTTTCCAGGCAAGATGCAGCTAAAAATTATTAGTAATTTGAAAGCTGGTGGAGCTTAGTATAGATGGCCTAATAGAATGAGTACCACACACTGCTAATATGCCCAAAATTATTTTACAGGCAAGATGCAGCTAAAAATTATTATTAATTTCAAAGCTGGTGGAGCTTGGTATAGATGGCCTAATACAATGAGTACCACACACTGCTAATATGCCCAAAATTATTTTCCAGGCAAGATGCAGCTAAAAATTATTAGTAATTTGAAAGCTGGTGGAGCTTAGTATAGATGGCCTAATAGAATGAGTACCACACACTGCTAATATGCCCAAAATTATTTTACAGGCAAGATGCAGCTTAAAATTATTATTAATTTCAAAGCTGGTGGAGCTTGGTATAGATGGCCTAATACTATGAGTATCACACACTGCTAATATGCCCAAAATTATTTTACAGGCAAGATGCTGCTAAAAATTATTATTAATTTCAAAGCTGGTGGAGCTTGGTATAGATGGCCTAATACAATGAGTACCACACATTATTACTGTGCCCAAAATTATTTTCCAGGCAAGAGGCAGCTAAAAATTATTAGCAATTTGAAAGCTGGTGGAGATTAGTTTGGATGGCCTAATAGAATGAGTGCCACACACTGTTAATATGCCCAAAATTATTTTACAGGCAAGATGCAGCTAAAAATTTTTATTAATTTCAAAGCTGGTGGAGCTTGGTATAGATGGCCTAATAGAATCAGTACCACACACAACTACTATGCCCAAAATTATTTTCCAGGCAAGATGCAGCTAAAAATTATTAGAAATTTGAAAGCTGGTGGAGCTTAGTATAGATGACCTAATAGAATGAGTACCACACACTGCTAATATGCCCAAAATTATTTTACAGGCAAGATGCAGCTTAAAATTTTTATTAATTTCAAAGCTGGTGGAGCTTGGTATAGATGGCCTAATACAATGAGTACCACACACTGCTAATATGCCCAAAATTATTTTACAGGCAAGATGCAGCTAAAAATTATTATTAATTTCAAAGCTGGTGGAGCTTGGTATAGATGGCCTAATACAATGAGTACCACACACTGCTACTGAGCCCAAAATTATTTTCCGGGCTAGATGCAGCTAAAAATTATTATTAATTTCAAAGCTGGTGGAGCTTGGTATGGATGGCCTAATGCAATGAGTTCCACACATTACTACTATGCCCAAAATTATTTTCCAGGCAAGATGCAGCTAAAAAATATTAGTAATTTGAAAATTGGTGGAGCTTAGTATAGATGGCCTAATAGAATGAGTACCACACACTGCTAATATGCCAAAAATTATTTTACATGCAAGATGCAGCTAAAAATTATTATTAATTTCAAAGCTGGTGGAGCTTGGTATAGATGGCCTAATACAATGCGTACCACACACTGCTACTAAGCCCAAAATTATTTTCCTTGCTAGATGCAGCTAAAATTATTATTAATTTCAAAGCTGGTGGAGCTTGGTATAGATGGCCTAATAGAATTAGTACCACACACTACTACTATGCCCAAAATTATTTTCCAGGCAAGATGAAGCTAAAAATTATTAGTAATTTGAAAACTGGTGGAGCTTAGTATAGATGGCCTCATAGAATGAGTACCACACACTGCTCATATGCCCAAAATTATTTTACAGGCAAGATGCAGCTAGAAATTGTTATTAATTTCAAAGCTGGTGGAGCTTTGTATAGATGGCCTAATACAATGAGTACCACACACTGCTAATATTCCCAAAATTATTCTCCAGGCAAGATGCAGCTTAAAATTATTATTAATTTCAAAGCTGGTGGAGCTTGGTATAGATGGCCTAATACTATGAGTTTCACACACTGCTATATGCCCAAAATTATTGTACAGGCAAGATGCTGCTAAAAATTATTATTAATTTCAAAGCTGGTGGAGCTTGGTATAGATGGCCTAATACAATGAGTACCACACACTGCTACTAAGCCCAAAATTATTTTCCAGGCTAGATGCAGCTAAAAATTATTATTAATTTCAAGGCTGGTGGAGCTTGGTATAGATGGCCTAATACAATGAGTTCCACACATTACTACTATGCCCAAAATTATTTTGCAGGCAAGATGCAGCTAAAAACTTTTGGTAATTTGAAAGTTGGTGGAGCTTAGTATAGATGGCCTAGTAGAATGAGTACCACACACTGCTAATATGCCCAAAATTATTTTACAGGCAAGATGCAGCTTAAAATTATTATTAATTTCAAAGCTGGGGAAGCTTGGTATAGATGGCCTAATACAATGAGTATCACACACTGCTAATATGCCCAAAATTATTTTACAGGCAAGATGCTGCTAAAAATTATTATTAATTTCAAAGCTGGTGGAGCTTGGTATAGATGGCCTAATAGAATGAGTACCACACACTACTACTATGCCCAAAATAATTTTCCAGGCAAGATGCAGCTAAAAATTATTAGTAATTTGAAAGCTGGTGGAGCTTAGTATAGATGGCCTAATAGAATGAGTACCACACACTGCTAATATGCCCAAAATTATTTTACAGGCAAGATGCAGCTAAAAATTATTATTAATTTCAAAGCTGGTGGAGCTTGGTATAGATGGCCTAATACAATGAGTACCACACACTGCTAATATGCCCAAAATTATTTTCCAGGCAAGATGCAGCTAAAAATTATTAGTAATTTGAAAGCTGGTGGAGCTTAGTATAGATGGCCTAATAGAATGAGTACCACACACTGCTAATATGCCCAAAATTATTTTACAGGCAAGATGCAGCTTAAAATTATTATTAATTTCAAAGCTGGTGGAGCTTGGTATAGATGGCCTAATACTATGAGTATCACACACTGCTAATATGCCCAAAATTATTTTACAGGCAAGATGCTGCTAAAAATTATTATTAATTTCAAAGCTGGTGGAGCTTGGTATAGATGGCCTAATACAATGAGTACCACATATTATTACTGTGCCCAAAATTATTTTCCAGGCAAGAGGCAGCTAAAAATTATTAGCAATTTGAAAGCTGGTGGAGATTAGTTTGGATGGCCTAATAGAATGAGTGCCACACACTGTTAATATGCCCAAAATTATTTTACAGGCAAGATGCAGCTAAAATTTTTTATTAATTTCAAAGCTGGTGGAGCTTGGTATAGATGGCCTAATAGAATCAGTACCACACACAACTACTATGCCCAAAATTATTTTCCAGGCAAGATGCAGCTAAAAATTATTAGTAATTTGAAAGCTGGTGGAGCTTAGTATAGATGGCCTAATAGAATGAGTACCACACACTACTAATATGCCCAAAATTATTTTACAGGCAAGATGCAGCTAAAAATTATTAGTAATTTGAAAGCTGGTGGAGCTTAGTATAGATGGCCTAATAGAATGAGTACCACACACTGCTAATATGCCCAAAATTATTTTACAGGCAAGATGCAGCTAAAAATTATTATTAATTTCAAAGCTGGTGGAGCTTGGTATAGATGGCCTAATACAATGAGTACCACACACTGCTAATATGCCCAAAATTATTTTCCAGGCAAGATGCAGCTAAAAATTATTAGTAATTTGAAAGCTGGTGGAGCTTAGTATAGATGGCCTAATAGAATGAGTACCACACACTGCTAATATGCCCAAAATTATTTTACAGGCAAGATGCAGCTTAAAATTATTATTAATTTCAAAGCTGGTGGAGCTTGGTATAGATGGCCTAATACTATGAGTATCACACACTGCTAATATGCCCAAAATTATTTTACAGGCAAGATGCTGCTAAAAATTATTATTAATTTCAAAGCTGGTGGAGCTTGGTATAGATGGCCTAATACAATGAGTACCACACATTATTACTGTGCCCAAAATTATTTTCCAGGCAAGAGGCAGCTAAAAATTATTAGCAATTTGAAAGCTGGTGGAGATTAGTTTGGATGGCCTAATAGAATGAGTGCCACACACTGTTAATATGCCCAAAATTATTTTACAGGCAAGATGTAGCTAAAAATTTTTATTAATTTCAAAGCTGGTGGAGCTTGGTATAGATGGCCTAATAGAATGAGTACCACACACAACTACTATGCCCAAAATTATTTTACAGGCAAGATGCAGCTAAAAATTATTAGTAATTTGAAAGCTGGTGGAGCTTAGTATAGATGGCCTAATAGAATGAGTACCACACACTGCTAATATGCCCAAAATTATTTTACAGGCAAGATGCAGCTAAAAATTATTATTAATTTCAAAGCTGGTGGAGCTTGGTATGGATGGCCTAATACAATGAGTACCACACACTGCTAATATGCCCAAAATTATTTTCAGGCAAGATGCAGCTAAAAATTATTAGTAATTTCAAAGCTGGTGGAGCTTGGTATAGATGGCCTAATACAATGAGTACCACACACTGCTAATATGCCCAAAATTATTTTCCAGGCAAGATGCAGCTAAAAATTATTAGTAATTTGAAAGCTGGTGGAGCTTAGTATAGATGACCTAATAGAATGAGTACCACACACTGCTAATATGCCCAAAATTATTTTACAGGCAAGATGCAGTTTAAAATTATTATTAATTTCAAAGCTGGTGGAGCTTGGTATAGATGGCCTAATACAATGAGTATCAAACACTGCTAATATGCCCAAAATTATTTTCCAGGCAAGATGCAGCTAAAAATTATTAGTAATTTGAAAGCTGGTGGAGCTTAGTATAGATGGCCTAATAGAATGAGTACCACACACTGCTAATATGCCCAAAATTATTTTACAGGCAAGATGCAGCTTAAAATTATTATTAATTTCAAAGCTGGTGGAGCTTGGTATAGATGGCCTAATACTATGAGTATCACACACTGCTAATATGCCCAAAATTATTTTACAGGCAAGATGCTGCTAAAAATTATTATTAATTTCAAAGCTGGTGGAGCTTGGTATAGATGGCCTAATACAATGAGTACCACACATTATTACTGTGCCCAAAATTATTTTCCAGGCAAGAGGCAGCTAAAAATTATTAGCAATTTGAAAGCTGGTGGAGATTAGTTTGGATGGCCTAATAGAATGAGTGCCACACACTGTTAATATGCCCAAAATTATTTTACAGGCAAGATGCAGCTAAAATTTTTTATTAATTTCAAATCTGGTGGAGCTTGGTATAGATGGCCTAATAGAATGAGTACCACACACAACTACTATGCCCAAAATTATTTTCCAGGCAAGATGTAGCTAAAAATTATTAGTAATTTGAAAGCTGGTGGAGCTTAGTATAGATGGCCTAATAGAATGAGTACCACACACTGCTAATATGCCCAAAATTATTTTACAGGCAAGATGCAGCTAAAAATTATTATTAATTTCAAAGCTGGTGGAGCTTGGTATAGATGGCCTAATACAATGAGTACCACACACTGCTAATATGCCCAAAATTATTTTCCAGGCAAGATGCAGCTAAAAATTATTATTAATTTCAAAGCTGGTGGAGCTTGGTATAGATGGCCTAATACAATGAGTACCACACACTGCTAATATGCCCAAAATTATTTTCCAGGCAAGATGCAGCTAAAAATTATTAGTAATTTGAAAGCTGGTGGAGCTTAGTATAGATGACCTAATAGAATGAGTACCACACACTGCTAATATGCCCAAAATTATTTTACAGGCAAGATGCAGTTTAAAATTATTATTAATTTCAAAGCTGGTGGAGCTTGGTATAGATGGCCTAATACAATGAGTATCACACACTGCTAATATGCCCAAAATTATTTTACAGGCAAGATGCTGCTAAAAATTATTATTAATTTCAAAGCTGGTGGAGCTTGGTATAGATGGCCTAATACAATGAGTACCACACACTGCTACTAAGCCCAAAATTATTTTCTGCGCTAGATGCAGCTAAAAATTATTATTAATTTCAAAGCTGGTGGAGCGTGGTATGGATGGCCTAATGCAATGAGTTCCACACATTACTACTATGCCCAAAATTATTTTCCAGGCAAGATGCAGCTAAAAACTATTAGTAATTTGAAAGCTGGTGGAGCTTAGTATAGATGGCCTAATAGAATGAGTACCACACACTGCTAATATGCCCAAAATTATTTTACATGCAAGATGCAGCTAAAAATTATTATTAATTTCAAAGCTGGTGGAGCTTGGTATAGATGGCCTAATACAATGAGTACCACACACTGCTACTAAGCCCAAAATTATTTTCCTTGCTAGATGCAGCTAAAATTATTATTAATTTCAAAGCTGGTGGAGCTTGGTATAGATGGCCTAATAGAATGAGTACCACACACTACTACTATGCCCAAAATTATTTTCCAGGCAAGATGCAGCTAAAAATTATTTGTAATTTGAAAGCTGGTGGAACTTAGTATAGATGGCCTCATAGAATGAGTACCACACACTGCTCATAGGCCCAAAATTATTTTACAGGCAAGATGCAGCTAGAAATTGTGATTAATTTCAAAGCTGGTGGAGCTTTGTATAGATGGCCTAATACAATGAGTACCACACACTGCTAATATGCCCAAAAATATTTTCCAGGCAAGATGCAGCTTAAAATTATTATTAATTTCAAAGCTGGTGGAGCTTGGTATAGATGGCCTAATACTATGAGTATCACACACTGCTATATGCCCAAAATTATTGTACAGGCAAGATGCTGCTAAAAATTATTATTCATTTCAAAGCTGGTGGAGCTTGGTATAGATGGCCTAATACAATGAGTACCACACATTATTACTGTGCCCAAAATTATTTTCCATTCAAGAGGCAGCTAAAAATTATTAGTAATTTGAAAGCTGGTGGAGCTTAGTATAGATGGCCTAATAGAATGAGTGCCACACACTGTTAATATGCCCAAAATTATTTTACAGGCAAGATGCAGCTAAAAATTATTATTAGTTTCAAAGCTGGTGGAGCTTTGGTATAGATGGCCTAATAGAATGAGTACCACACACTACTACTATGCCCAAAATTATTTTCCAGGCAAGATGCAGCTAAAAGTTATTAGTAATTTGAAAGCTGGTGGAGCTTAGTATAGATGGCCTAATAGAATGAGTACCACACACTGCTAATATGCCCAAAATTATTTTACAGGCAAGATGCAGCTAAAAATTATTATTAATTTCAAAGCTGGTGGAGCTTGGTATAGATGGCCTAATACAATGAGTATCACACACTGCTAATATGCCCAAAATTATTTTACAGGCAAGATGCTGCTAAAAATTATTATTAATTTCAAAGCTGGTGGAGCTTTGTATAGATGGCCTAATAGAATGAGTACCACACACTACTACTATGCCCAAAATTATTTTCCAGGCAAGATGCAGCTAAAAATTATTAGTAATTTGAAAGCTGGTGGAGCTTGGTATAGATGGCCTAATAGAATGAGTACCACACACTACTACTATGCCCAAAATTATTTTCCAGGCAAGATGCAGCTAAAAATTATTAGTAATTTGAAAGCTGGTGGAGCTTAGTATAGATGACCTAATAGAATGAGTACCACACACTGCTAATATGCCCAAAATTATTTTACAGGCAAGATGCAGTTTAAAATTATTATTAATTTCAAAGCTGGTGGAGCTTCGTATAGATGGCCTAATAGAATGAGTATCACACACTGTTAATATGCCCAAAATTATTTTACAGGCAAGATGCTGCTAAAAATTATTATTAATTTCAAAGCTGGTGGAGCTTGGTATAGATGGCCTAATACAATGAGTACCACATACTGCTACTAAGCCCAAAATTATTTTCTGCGCTAGATGCAGCTAAAAATTATTATTAATTTCAAAGCTGGTGGAGCGTGGTATAGATGGCCTAATGCAATGAGTTCCACACATTACTACTATGCCCACAATTATTTTCCAGGCAAGATGCAGCTAAAAACTATGAGTAATTTGAAAGTTGGTGGAGCTTAGTATAGATGGCCTAATAGAATGAGTACCACACACTGCTAATATGCCCAAAATTATTTTACATGCAAGATGCAGCCAAAAATTATTATTAATTTCAAAGCTGGTGGAGCTTGGTATAGATGGCCTAATACAATGAGTACCACACACTGCTACTAAGCCCAAAATTATTTTCCTTGCTAGATGCAGCTAAAATTATTATTAATTTCAAAGCTGGTGGAGCTTGGTATAGATGGCCTAATAGAATGAGTACCACACACTACTACTATGCCCAAAATTATTTTCCAGGAAGATGCAGCTAAAAATTATTAGTAATTTGAAAGCTGGTGGAACTTAGTATAGATGGCCTCATAGAATGAGTACCACACACTGCTCATAGGCCCAAAATTATTTTAGAGGCAAGATGCAGCTAGAAATTGTGATTAATTTCAAAGCTGGTGGAGCTTGGTATAGATGGCCTAATACTATGAGAATCACACACTGCTATATGCCCAAAATTATTGTACAGGCAAGATGCTGCTAAAAATTATTATTCATTTCAAAGCTGGTGGAGCTTGGTATAGATGGCCTAATACAATGAGTACCACACATTATTACTGTGCCCAAAATTATTTTCCATTCAAGAGGCAGCTAAAAATTATTAGTAATTTGAAAGCTGGTGGAGCTTAGTATAGATGGCCTAATAGAATGAGTGCCACACACTGTTAATATGCCCAAAATTATTTTACAGGCAAGATGCAGCTAAAAATTATTATTAGTTTCAAAGCTGGTGGAGCTTGGTATAGATGGCCTAATAGAGTGAGTACCACACACTACTACTATGCCCAAAATTATTTTCCAGGCAAGATGCAGCTAAAAATTATTAGTAATTTGAAAGCTGGTGGAGCTTAGTATAGATGGCCTAGTAGAATAAGTACCACACACTGCTAATATGCCCAAAATAATTTTACAGGCAAGATGCAGCTAAAAATTATTATTAATTTCAAAGCTGGTGGAGCTTGGTATAGATGGCCTAATACAATGAGTACCACACACTGCTAATATGCCCAAAATTATTTTCCAGGCAAGATGCAGCTAAAAATTATTAGTAATTTGAAAGCTGGTGGAGCTTAGTATAGATGGCCTAATAGAATGAGTACCACACACTGGTAATATGCCCAAAATTATTTTACAGGCAAGATGCAGCTTAAAATTATTATTAATTTTAAAGCTGGTGGAGCTTGGTATAGATGGCCTAATACAATGAGTATCACACACTGCTAATATGCCCAAAATTATTTTACAGGCAAGATGCTGCTAAAAATTATTATTAATTTCAAAGCTGGTGGAGCTTGATATAGATGGCCTAATACAATGAGTACCACACACTGCTACTAAGCCCAAAATTATTTTCCGGGCTAGATGCAGCTAAAAATTATTATTAATTTCAAAGCTGGTGGAGCTTGGTATAGATGGCCTAATACAATGCGTTCCACACATTACTACTATGCCCAAAATTATTTTCCAGGCAAGATGCAGCTAAAAACTATTAGTAATTTGAAAGTTGGTGGAGCTTAGTATAGATGGCCTAATAGAATGAGTACCACACACTGCTAATATGCCCAAAATTATTTTACAGGCAAGATGCAGCTAAATATTATTATTAATTTCTAAGCTGGTGGAGCTTGGTATAGATGGCCTAATACAATGAGTACCACAGACTGCTAATATGCCCAAAATTATTTTCCAGGCAAGATGCAGCTAAAAATTATTAGTAATTTGAAAGGTGGTGGAGCTTAGTATAGATGGCCAAATAGAATGAGTACCACACACTGCTAATATGCCCAAAATTATTTTACAGGCAAGATGCAGCTTAAAATTATTATTAATTTCAAAGCTGGTGGAGCTTGGTATAGATGGCCTAATACAATGAGTATCACACACCGCTAATATGCCCAAAATTATTTTACAGGCAAGATGCTGCTAAAAATTATTATTAATTTCAAAGCTGGTGGAGCTTTGTATAGATGGCCTAATAGAATGAGTACCACACACTACTACTATGCCCAAAATTATTTTCCAGGCAAGATGCAGCTAAAAATTATTAGTAATTTGAAAGCTGGTGGAGCTTAGTATAGATGGCCTAATAGAATGAGTACCACACACTGCTAATATGCCTAAAATTATTTTACAGGCAAGATGCAGCTAAAAATTATTATTAATTTCAAAGCTGGTGGAGCTTGGTATAGATGGCCTAATACAATGAGTACCACACACTGCTAATATGCCCAAAATCATTTTCCATGCAAGATGCAGCTAAAAATTATTAGTAATTTGAAAGCTGGTGGAGCTTAGTATAGATGGCCTAATAAAATGAGTGCCACACACTGTTAATATGCCCAAAATTATTTTACAGGCAAGATGCAGCTAAAAATTATTATTAGTTTCAAAGCTGGTGGAGCTTTGGTATAGATGGCCTAATAGAATGAGTACCACACACTACTACTATGCCCAAAATTATTTTCCAGGCAAGATGCAGCTAAAAATTATTAGTAATTTGAAAGCTGGTGGAGCTTAGTATAGATGGCCTAATAGAATGAGTACCACACACTGCTAATATGCCCAAAATCATTTTACAGGCAAGATGCAGCCTAAAATTATTATTAATTTCAAAGCTGGTGGAGCTTGGTATAGATGGCCTAATAGAATGAGTATCACACACTGCTAATATGCCCAAAATTATTTTACAGGCAAGATGCTGCTAAAAATTATTATTAATTTCAAAGCTGGTGGAGCTTGGTATAGATCGCCTAATACAATGAGTACCACACACTGCTACTAAGCCCAAAATTATTTTCCGGGCTAGATGCAGCTAAAAATTATTATTAATTTCAAAGCTGGTGGAGCTTGGTATAGATGGCCTAATACAAGGAGTTCCACACATTACTACTATGCCCAAAATTATTTTCCAGGCAAGATGCAGCTAAAACTATTAGTAATTTGAAAGTTGGTGGAGCTTAGTATAGATGGCCTAATAGAATGAGTACCACACACTGCTAATATGCCCAAAATTATTTTACATGCAAGATGCAGCTAAAAATTATTATTAATTTCAAAGCTGGTGGAGCTTGGTATAGATGGCCAAATACAATGAGTACCACACACTGCTACTAAGCCCAAAATTATTTTCCTTGCTAGATGCAGCTAAAATTATTATTAATTTCAAAGCTGGTGGAGCTTGGTATAGATGGCCTAATACAATGAGTACCACACACTACTACTATGCCCAAAATTATTTTCCAGGCAAGATGCAGCTAAAAATTATTAGTAATTTGAAAGCTGGTGGAACTTAGTATAGATGGCCTCATAGAATGAGTACCACACACTGCTCATAGGCCCAAAATTATTTTACAGGCAAGATGCAGCTAGAAATTGTGATTAATTTCAAAGCTGGTGGAGCTTTGTATAGATGGCCTAATACAATGAGTACCACACACTGCTAATATGCCCAAAATTATTTTCCAGGCAAGATGCAGCTTAAAATTATTATTATTTTCAAAGCTGGTGGAGCTTGGTATAGATGGCCTAATACTATGAGTATCACACACTGCTATATGCCCAAAATTATTGTACAGGCAAGATGCTGCTAAAAATTATTATTCATTTCAAAGCTGGTGGAGCTTGGTATAGATAGCCTAATACAATGAGTACCACACATTATTACTGTGCCCAAAATTATTTTCCATTCAAGAGGCAGCTAAAAATTATTAGTAATTTGAAAGCTGGTGGAGCTTAGTATAGATGGCCTAATAGAATGAGTGCCACACACTGTTAATATGCCCAAAATTATTTTACAGGCAAGATGCAGCTAAAAATTATTATTAGTTTCAAAGCTGGTGGAGCTTGGTATAGATGGCCTAATAGAATGAGTATCACACACTACTACTATGCCCAAAATTATTTTCCAGGCAAGATGCAGCTAAAAATTATTAGTAATTTGAAAGCTGGTGGAGCTTAGTATAGATGGCCTAATAGAATGAGTACCACACACTGCTAATATGCCCAAAATTATTTTACAGGCAAGATGCCGCTAAAAATTATTATTAATTTCAAAGCTGGTGGAGCTTGGTATAGATGGCCTAATACAATGAGTACCACACACTGCTAATATGCCCAAAATTATTTTCCAGGCAAGATGCAGCTAAAAATTATTAGTAATTTGAAAGCTGGTGGAGCTTAGTATAGATGGCCTAATAGAATGAGTACCACACACTGCTAATATGCCCAAAATTATTTTACAGGCAAGATGCAGCTTAAAATTATTATTAATTTCAAAGCTGGTGGAGCTTGGTATAGATGGCCTAATACAATGAGTATCACACACTGCTAATATGCCCAAAATTATTTTACAGGCAAGATGCTGCTAAAAATAATTATTAATTTCAAAGCTGGTGGAGCTTGGTATAGATGGCCTAATACAGTGAGTACCACACACTGCTACTAAGCCCAAAATTATTTTCCGGGCTAGATGCAGCTGAAAATTATTATTAATTTCAAAGCTGGTGGAGCTTGGTATAGATGGCCTAATACAATGAGTTCCACACATTACTACTATGCCCAAAATTATTTTCCAGGCAAGATGCAGCTAAAAACTATTAGTAATTTGAAAGTTGGTGGAGCTTAGTATAGATGGCCTAATAGAATGAGTACCACACACTGCTAATATGCCCAAAATTATTTTACAGGCACGATGCTGCTAAAAATTATTATTAATTTCAAAGCTGGTGGAGCTTTGTATAGATGGCCTGATAGAATGAGTACCACACACTACTACTATGCCCAAAATTATTTTCCAGGCAAGATGCAGCTAAAAATTATTAGTAATTTGAAAGCTGGTGGAGCTTAGTATAGATGGCCTAATAGAATGAGTACCACACACTTCTAACATGCCTAAAATTAGTTTACTGGCAAGATGCAGCTAAAAATTATTATTAATTTCAAAGCTGGTGGAGCTTGGTATAGATGGCCTAATACAATGAGTACCACACACTGCTAATATGCCCAAAATTATTTTCCAGGCAAGATGCAGCTAAAAATTATTAGTAATTTGAAAGCTGGTGGAGCTTAGTATAGATGGCCTAATAGAATGAGTACCACACACTGCTAATATGCCCAAAATTATTTTACAGGCAAGATGCAGCTTAAAATTATTATTAATTTCAAAGCTGGTGGAGCTTGGTATAGATCGCCTAATACAATGAGTACCACACACTGCTACTAAGCCCAAAATTATTTTCCGGGCTAGATGCAGCTAAAAATTATTATTAATTTCAAAGCTGGTGGAGCTTTGTATAGATGGCCTAATACAAGGAGTTCCACACATTACTACTATGCCCAAAATTATTTTCCAGGCAAGATGCAGCTAAAACTATTAGTAATTTGAAAGTTGGTGGAGCTTAGTATAGATGGCCTAATAGAATGAGTACCACACACTGCTAATATGCCCAAAATTATTTTACATGCAAGATGCAGCTAAAAATTATTATTAATTTCAAAGCTGGTGGAGCTTGGTATAGATGGCCAAATACAATGAGTACCACACACTGCTACTAAGCCCAAAATTATTTTCCTTGCTAGATGCAGCTAAAATTATTATTAATTTCAAAGCTGGTGGAGCTTGGTATAGATGGCCTAATACAATGAGTACCACACACTACTACTATGCCCAAAATTATTTTACAGGCAAGATGCAGCTAGAAATTGTGATTAATTTCAAAGCTGGTGGAGCTTTGTATAGATGGCCTAATACAATGAGTACCACACACTGCTAATATGCCCAAAATTATTTTCCAGGCAAGATGCAGCTTAAAATTATTATTATTTTCAAAGCTGGTGGAGCTTGGTATAGATGGCCTAATACTATGAGTATCACACACTGCTATATGCCCAAAATTATTGTACAGGCAAGATGCTGCTAAAAATTATTATTCATTTCAAAGCTGGTGGAGCTTGGTATAGATAGCCTAATACAATGAGTACCACACATTATTACTGTGCCCAAAATTATTTTCCATTCAAGAGGCAGCTAAAAATTATTAGTAATTTGAAAGCTGGTGGAGCTTAGTATAGATGGCCTAATAGAATGAGTGCCACACACTGTTAATATGCCCAAAATTATTTTACAGGCAAGATGCAGCTAAAAATTATTATTAGTTTCAAAGCTGGTGGAGCTTGGTATAGATGGCCCAATAGAATGAGTACCACACACTACTACTATGCCCAAAATTATTTTCCAGGCAAGATGCAGCTAAAAATTATTAGTAATTTGAAAGCTGGTGGAGCTTAGTATAGATGGCCTAATAGAATGAGTACCACACACTGCTAATATGCCCAAAATTATTTTACAGGCAAGATGCCGCTAAAAATTATTATTAATTTCAAAGCTGGTGGAGCTTGGTATAGATGGCCTAATACAATGAGTACCACACACTGCTAATATGCCCAAAATTATTTTCCAGGCAAGATGCAGCTAAAAATTATTAGTAATTTGAAAGCTGGTGGAGCTTATTATAGATGGCCTAATAGAATGAGTACCACACACTGCTAATATGCCCAAAATTATTTTACAGGCAAGATGCAGCTTAAAATTATTATTAATTTCAAAGCTGGTGGAGCTTGGTATAGATGGCCTAATACAATGAGTATCACACACTGCTAATATGCCCAAAATTATTTTACAGGCAAGATGCTGCTAAAAATAATTATTAATTTCAAAGCTGGTGGAGCTTGGTATAGATGGCCTAATACAGTGAGTACCACACACTGCTACTAAGCCCAAAATTATTTTCCGGGCTAGATGCAGCTGAAAATTATTATTAATTTCAAAGCTGGTGGAGCTTGGTATAGATGGCCTAATACAATGAGTTCCACACATTACTACTATGCCCAAAATTATTTTCCAGGCAAGATGCAGCTAAAAACTATTAGTAATTTGAAAGTTGGTGGAGCTTAGTATAGATGGCCTAATAGAATGAGTACCACACACTGCTAATATGCCCAAAATTATTTTACAGGCAAGATGCAGCTAAAAATTATTATTAATTTCAAAGCTGGTGGAGCTTGGTATAGATGGCCTAATACAATGAGTACCACAGACTGCTAATATGCACAAAATTATTTTCCAGGCAAGATGCAGCTAAAAATTATTAGTAATTTGAAAGCTGGTGGAGCTTAGTATAGATGGCCTAATAGAATGAGTACCACACACTGCTAATATGCCCAAAATTATTTTACAGGCAAGATGCAGCTTAAAATTATTATTAATTTAAAAAGCTGGTGGAGCTTGGTATAGATGGCCTAATACAATGAGTATCACACACTGCTAATATGCCCAAAATTATTTTACAGGCAAGATGCTGCTAAAAATTATTATTAATTTCAAAGCTGGTGGAGCTTTGTATAGATGGCCTGATAGAATGAGTACCACACACTACTACTATGCCCAAAATTATTTTCCAGGCAAGATGCAGCTAAAAATTATTAGTAATTTGAAAGCTGGTGGAGCTTAGTATAGATGGCCTAATAGAATGAGTACCACACACTTCTAACATGCCTAAAATTAGTTTACTGGCAAGATGCAGCTAAAAATTATTATTAATTTCAAAGCTGGTGGAGCTTGGTATAGATGGCCTAATACAATGAGTACCACACACTGCTAATATGCCCAAAATTATTTTCCAGGCAAGATGCAGCTAAAAATTATTAGTAATTTGAAAGCTGGTGGAGCTTAGTATAGATGGCCTAATAGAATGAGTACCACACACTGCTAATATGCCCAAAATTATTTTACAGGCAAGATGCAGCTTAAAATTATTATTAATTTCAAAGCTGGTGGAGCTTGGTATAGATGGCCTAATACAATGAGTATCACACACTGCTAATATGCCCAAAATTATTTTACAAGCAAGATGCTGCTAAAAATTATTATTAATTTCAAAGCTGGTGGATCTTGGTATAGATGGCCTAATACAATGAGTACCACACACTGCTACTAAGCCCAAAATTATTTTCCGGGCTAGATGCAGCTAAAAATTATTATTAATTTCAAAGCTGGTGGAGCTTGGTATAGATGGCCTAATATAATGAGTTCCACACATTACTACTATGCCCAAAATTATTTTCCAGGCAAGATGCAGCTAAAACTATTAGTAATTTGAAAGTTGGTGGAGCTTAGTATAGATGGCCTAATAGAATGAGTACCACACACTGCTAATATGCCCAAAATTATTTTACATGCAAGATGCAGCTAAAAATTATTATTAATTTCAAAGCTGGTGGAGCTTGGTATAGATGGCCAAATACAATGAGTACCACACACTGCTACTAAGCCCAAAATTATTTTCCTTGCTAGATGCAGCTAAAGTTATTATTAATTTCAAAGCTGGTGGAGCTTGGTATAGATGGCCTAATACAATGAGTACCACACACTACTACTATGCCCAAAATTATTTTCCAGGCAAGACGCAGCTAAAAATTATTAGTAATTTGAAAGCTGGTGGAGCTTAGTATAGATGGACTAATAGAATGAGTACCACACTCTGCTAATATGCCCAAAATTATTTTAGAGGCAAGATGCAGCTGAAAATTATTATCAATTTCAAAGCTGGTGGAGCTTGACATAGATGGCCTAATACAATGAGTACCACACTCTGCTACTATGCCCAAAATTATTTTCCAGGCAAGATGCTGCTAAAAATTATTAGTAATTTGAAAGCTGGTGGAGCTTAGTATAGATGGTCTAATTGAATGAGTACCACACATTGCTAATATGCCCAAAATTATTTTACAGGCAAGATGCAGCTAAAAATTATTATTAATTTCAAAGCTGGTCGAGCTTGGTATAGATGGCCTAATACAATGAGTACCACACATTACTACTATGCCCAAAATTATTTTCCAGGCAAGATGCAGCTAAAAATTATTATTAATTTTTAAGCTGGTGGAGCTTGGTATAGATGGCCTAATACAATGAGTACCACACACTGCTACTAAGCCCAAAATTATTTTCCGGGCTAGATTCAGCTAAAAATTATCATTAATTTCAAAGCTGGTGGAGCTTGGTATAGATGGCCTAATAGATTGAGTACCACAAACTGCTACAGGCCCAAAAGGTTTTACTTGGCTAGGTGCAGTAAAAAAATTGTATTACATACACAGGTGGTATAGCTTGCAACACAGATAGGCTACTCCACTGACTAACACACACTGCAAGAGGCCCAAAAGGATTTGCTTAGCTAGATTTAGCCAAATGCTGTGAAAAACACTTGCACAGCACTAAAACAGACCTGCCTGGCACAAAGTGATAGGAACTGATGTAACCTAGCCCTCAAAAGTGCTGGAATTTTAACTAGTCACTACTCCCAACCTATCTGTCGATTTAAGAGCACAGACCTGCCTGCTAAAAGTGCTAGGAACTGCTATAACCTAGCCTTCAAAAGGGCTGTAATTACAAACTCGTCCCTACTCCCTAAACCTTTCTGTCTATTTAAGAGAAAATTCGCTTGCAATTCAGTTACACAATATAGAGCTAACAGCAGCAGCAGTGCCGTCTAACACTCAGCTGCAGCTGTGAGAAAATGGTGGCGACGGGGAAAATGGCTGGGTCTTATAGGGCAAGGACATGTGACATACACAGCCAATGACACATGCCCTTGCTTGTGTGAAAAAAAGCACTTCGCTCCGTGTGTGCGCTGTAAATGCGGGAAAGAGAAAAAAAAATGGAGATCTTCATTATTTCTGCAGAGATCCACCCCATGCCCCTCCCCCCGCCCCGCTGTACACTCAAACTGTGTATTAACATTGATTATCATCATTACTGTGAAAAAATCCAGTTACAATTTGGGTGCACGAACAGTTATCGAACATAACCTCGAACAGCCGGATTTTTTTCAAATCGTTCGGGTTCGTCGAATGGCTCGAACACCGCCCAAAACAGCTCGAATTTGAGATTGGCGAACAGTTCATTACGAACACTGCTCATCTCTACTCAATTGGCTTTAATTGCAATTAGTTAGCAATATGTATAATTAAGAAATTGATCCATGTTCATGAAAGTTATAAAAATAGCAAAACATTTTTTTTAAATGTGTCTGGTAATTTTCTTTCAGTATATGAGATGCTTTATCTAACAAGTTAGCTGTCTTAAACTTTAAATATAACCCCTTAAAGTGAAACTTAGAAGTAATTTTCCGAAAGGAATTAGTAACTAAAACATGCAGGTATATATTTCTGTTGAGATATTATAAGTCTGTGTAATTGCGGTATTTCTTTGCGTATCATCTGTCACGCAAGGTGTGGGAAAGACAACACATAGGGAAGAGGGAAAGGGAGCCAGGACACTAGGGAAAGGGGGAAGTGGAGACCTCTTAGTCTGGTCTAGTTTCACCCTGTATTAACTATTGTCCCTACATTGGTTCTTCACCAATCGCTGCACGCGTGCCTTGTCCTGACTTTACCTGGCATATGGTTAAGGCTAGGGAAGGAAGGAGATGAGCAGTAGTCGATCTCCACTAACTCTATAGACAACAAGGGTAGATAAACAGGGCGTAAATGCTTAGCTTTAGACGACTCCAAACAAATGCGCACATGGCCTCAAGCTCCAGAGAGGACAAAGTACTGCTCTTGCTAAAGCCTCACAAGTAGTAATGAATATCGCCGGCACCTCCCTCTCAGACACACCAGGTATTTATACACCCAGGCCATGGAGCTAATTAGCCAGAGGGAGGTAGCCACTGGGTCCTAGAGACAGCCAACCTCTAAGAAGATGTCTGTAATGCCAAACATAGAGATCTCCTGCAACCAACTGCAGGGCGACTGTCACCTCTGACACACCTGTGACAGTACCCCCCCTCTACAAATGGCCTCCAGACACTCAGGACTGGGTTTCTCAGGAAAAGTGATGTGAAATGAGCGAACCAATCTGGGAGCGTTCACCTCTGACGCTGAAACCCACATCCTCTCCTCTGGACCATAGCCTTTCCAGTGCACCAAGTATTGAAGAGAACGACGTTAGAAATGAGAATCTACAATCCTCGAAATCTGGAACTCCAGATTACCATCAACCATTACTGGGGGCGGTGGTAGAGACGAGGGCTCAAGAGGTTCCACATATCTTTTAAGTAAGGACCTATGGAACACTTTGTGAACTTTAAGGGCCCGAGGAAGTTCAAGACGAAACGCTAGTGGGTTAATGACGGCGGTTATTCTATAGGGACCAATAAACCTAGGTCCCAGCTTCCAAGAAGGAACTTTCAATCTTATATTCCTGGTAGAAAACCGCACAAAGTCATTCACATTCAGATCCGGACCTGGCAAGTGTTTTCTGTCAGCCATATGTTTATACCTGTCTCCCATGATCTTTAAATTACTCAGCACACCCTGCCATACCAAGGAGAGCGACGGAGCAAACCGTACCTCCTCATGAACTCCTAAAGCTCCTCCCCCATTAAAGGTACCAAACTGTGGGTGATAACCGCATGCACCGAAGAATTGTGACCTACCAGTGGATTATTGACGATGATTATTAATTGCAAATTCTGCCAGCAGTAGGTAGGATGTCCAATCCTCCTGATTTTCAGAAACGAAACACCTGAGGTAGGCCTCCAAATTCTGACTGACACACTCGGTCTGTCCATTCAAGTGAGGGTGGAAGGCAGAGGAAAAGGACAGCTGCACCCCTAGTCGAGAACAGAATGCCATCCAGAACTTGGAAACAAACTGGGTCCTCCGATCTGACACCACATCCGAGGGGACCCCACGAAGCTCATTTATAAACACCTGAGCAAGTGTCTTGGCATTTGGAAGCGCAGGCAATGTGACAAAATGAACCATTTTACTGAACCTATCTACTACCACCAAAACCATCGTTTTGCCTGCAGAAACCGGTAGGTCAGTAACAAAATCCATGGACAAGTGTGTTCATGGCCTACTAGTAATAGGTAGCGGAAGAATAGTACCAGACAGACGGGTATGTGAAACCTTACAACGCGCACAAATACTCCAAGCAGCTACGTGTTCAATTACATCCCGATGCAACCCCAGCCACCAAAAACGACAAAAGAGGAGGTCTGCGATATCCTTACCACCTGGATGCCCAGCAAGCACAAAGTTATGATGTTCCTTAATTACTTTGCGGCGCTGATTAGATGGTACAAATAACTTTCCTGAAGGGCAGGAGACAGGGGCGTCCCCCTGTGCCTCCAACACCTCACCCTCCAGTGCAGAATAAAGTGCCGAAATGACTACCCCTTTCTGTAATATCGGGGCAGGGTTCTCATGGGTACCACCACCAGGGAAGCTCTGGTACAAAGCATCAGCCTTGACATTTTTGACCCTTGGACGAAAAGTGACAACAAAATTTAAATGACTACCCCTTTCTGTAATATCGGGGCAGGGTTCTCATGGCCACCACCACCAGGGAAGCTCTGGTACAAAGCATCAGCCTTGACATTTTTGACCCCTGGATGAAAAGTGACAACAAAATTGAACCTAGTAAAAATCAGGGGCCATCTGGCTTGGATAGGGTTGAGACGTTTAGCTGACTGGAGATATGACAGGTTCTGATGGTCAGTAATAACAGTAATAGGATGGACAGCCCCCTCCAACCAATGTCACCATTCATTGAACGCCAATTTGATCGCCAAAAGTTCCCTATTACCCACGTCATAATTTCTCTCAACCGAAGACAATTTTTTAGAAAAGAAGGCGCATGGACGCCATTTACCAGGGGAGGAACCCTGAGACAACACAGCCCCAACCCTGACATCTAATGCATCAACCTCCACAATAAAGGGTTGAGAAACATCGGGTTGACTGAGTATAGGTGCAGTGGCAAAATTATTCTTTAAGGAAGAAAAAGCCTGGATGGAAGCATCCGACCATTTGGAAAAATCAGACCCTTTCTTAGTCATGTCAGTAAGGAGTTTCACTATAACAGATTAATTTTGGATAAATTTACGGTAAAAATTATTAAACCCCAAAAAACGATGTAGAGCCTTCAGGCTCTCGGGACGTTCCCAGTCAAGGACTGCACAAATCTTCCCCAGATCCATCCGAAAACCCGAAGATGACAACAAGTATCCCAAAAAATGCACCTCCTGAACAGCGAAAACACATTTTTCTAGTTTGGCATAAAGTTTGTTATCCCTTAATATCTGGAGCGCCAGCTTAACATGCCCCCGATGAGTCTCAAAATCAAGTGAGTAAACCAAAATATCATCCAGATAGACCACCACAAACCTCCCCACCAAATGATGGAAAATGTCATTTATGAAATGCTGGAATACTGCAGATGCATTGGTCAAACCAAAAGGCATAACCAGACTCTCGAAATGTCCTTCTGGGGTATTGAACGCTGTTTTGAATTCGTCTCCTTCTCTGATTCTAACCAGGTTGTAGGCTCCCCTTAAATCCAACTTGCAGAATACCTTAGTGCCCACAACCTGGCTGAACAAATCAGGAATCAGAGGAAGAGGGTATGGATCACAGATGGTAATTTGATTTAATTCCTGGAAAGCTAAACAGGGACGTAGACCGTCATCTTTTTTCTTCACAAAGAAGAACCCTGCCACCACAGGCGAAGATGAGGGTCTGATATGTCCCTTCTCCAGACTTTCCGCAATGAAATCTTTCAAGGCTTGTCTCTCAGGGCCAGAAAGATTATACAGTCTGATCTTCAGTAGTTTAGCTTCGGGAGTCAGGGTCAGGTTAATAGGACAGTCATAAGCATTATGAGGAGGCAAATCCTGACATCCCCTCTCAGAAAAAACATCCTGAAAACCAGACAGAAAAGCAGGTAATATTTCCATAGGTACAGTAGCAAGGGAAATATCTAAACAGTTCTCATGGCAGTAATCTCCCCATTCAATAATCTCCCCGGCTTGCCAATCCACCAACGGATTATGTTTAACAATCAAGGGATACCCAAGACAATCAGTGTGGGAAGATTGTCCAGAACATAGGAGGGATTATTTCACATTGAACTGACCCCACCCTCAGTTTTACATTATGTACAATCTGAGTAAATGCTTTCTGTGGAAGTGGCTCCGAGTCGATGGCGAAAATGGAAATAGGTTTATCTAAAGTACAGCAAGCAAGACCATGAGTTTTCACAAACTCGCATCCACCATGCTTACTCCAGCTCCACTGTCAACAAACACAGAAACTTTCTTGGTTTTGCTCTCTAGCACCACCTCTGTTGTCAGGACAAAGTGGGAACTGCAGTTTGGCCACAAATTCACCCCTTGTTTATCCAACTCCAGACTACCAAGAGTTAATTGAAGAACAGGTCCCAACAAAATGTCCCTTTTTCCCACAAAAAAAACATACGCCTTTTTTCTTGCGAATCTCCGAGGAGATCTATGATGCAGAGACAGCCCTCAACTGCATTGGTTCCTCCACCTCCCCCAGTACTGGTTCACACCGAGACCACTCCCCTGGCAGAGGTACACAACCCTGACAAATAGGCCACGGAGAAGGTGGTCTCACCGATCTATCCTGAAGGCGTCTATCAAAACATATGGCCGAAGACATGGCAGCCTCCAAAGACTGAGGAGTTTCATATACTGCCAAGGCAACTTTTAACCTTTCAGTAAGCCCCTCACAAAATTGACTTCTAAGGGCTGAGTCATTCTACTTGGAATCCGTTGCCCATTTATGGAATTCCAAACTGTATGTCTCCACTGACCAATTCCCCTGCTGAAGGCGACATAGCCTAGACTCAGCCAAGGCGACTCGGTCAGGGTCATCATAGATAAGGGCCAGAGCCCCAAAAAACCCCTCCACAGACTGGAGACAAACCGAGTCCTGCGGCAAAGAAAACACCCAGGATTGAGGATTGCCCTGCATTAGAGAGATCACAATTAGTGTTGAGCCACCCCCGTAGTGTTCGGGTTCGGTTCGGTTCGTCGAACACCGGGATGTTCGAGGAACTGTTCGTCGAACTGTTCGTCGAACACCTTAGAACACCGTCGAACACCGTTAAAACCAATGGCAGGCAAACAAAAACACATAGAAACACATAGAAAACACCTGCAAAGGTGTCCAAAAGCTGACAAACTGCTCAGAAGACACTCTCTTTAAAAAAGCCGGCCGGCAAATTCAGCAGCGGCATACACCGGTACCCGACAATTTAGACAAGAAGTAATAGAGCATCACACATAGATTAGATAGATAGAAACATGTCAGTCACACATATAAGAAACACAGTGACAGTGTTGGTTACTGCACTTGTCATTTAGTGTAAAGGATTTATTAAAAAAAATATTAGTGTTTTCATGCACCGTCTCTTTAAAAAAGCCGGCCGGCAATTCAGCATCTGTACCCGACAATTTAGAACAGAAAGAATAGAGATTCACACATAGATTAGATAGATAGAAACATGTCAGTCACATATATAATAAGTACAGTGATAGTGTTGCTTACTGTACTTGTCATTTAGTGTAAAGGATTTATTTAAAAAAATAATAGTGTTTTCATGCACTGTCTCTTTAAAAAAGCCGGCCGGCAATTCAGCAGCGGTACCCGACAATTTAGAACAGAAAGATAGAGCATCACACATAGATTAGATAGATAGAAACATGTCAGTCACATATATATGAAGTACAGTGATAGTGTTGGTTACTGTACTTGTCATTTAGTATTAAAATAAAGGATTTATTATTAAAAAAATTGGCGTGGGGTTCCCCTTAATTTTAGGCTCTAGCGGAGGTTAAGCAGACGGCTGGGGCAGATGTTTGAAGCCTGGGAAGGGGGTAATACCCACGGAGCTTCCCAGGCTACTAATATCAGCCCCCAGCTGAATACATAGCCTTTACTAGCTATTAAAATGGGGGACCCCCCAAAAAAAAAATGACGTGGGGTCCCCCCTAATTTAATAGCTAGCAAAGGCTAGGCAGACAGCTGGGGGCTGATATTAATAGCCCAGGAAGGGAGCCATGAATATTGGCCCCCTCCCAGGCTAGAAACACCAGCCGTCAGCCGCCCCTCTTTTTGTGTCCAGCCAGGTACAACTAGGCAGCTGGGGGCTGGAATCCGCAGCGCAGGGAGGCCCAAGCTTTCTGGGCCACCCCCGCTGCAAATTGCAGTCCGCAGCCACCCCGGAAAGTGGCGCGTTCATAGAAGCGCCATCTTCTGGCGCTGTACCCAACTCTCCAGGGCCCTGATGCGGTGGCTCACTGGGTAATAAAGGGGTTAGGGCCAGCTTGGCATTATCAGCTGGCCCTAAGCCCGAAATTCATGGGGTCACGCCAATATTAGACATGACCACCATGAATTTCTAGTAAAGTATTTAAAAAAAACACAACACCCAGAAAAAAGTCCTTTAATTGAAATAAACACACAATTCTTTATTGTTCTAAATTAAACCATACTTACCATCACGCCCATTCCAGCTGAAGCCAACGATCTCCTGAAATAAAAGAAAAATAATAAAGCAACATCATCCTTACCTTTCCATAGTTCCCATGACAGCTTCAGCTCTGCTACATCGAGATGACAGGCTGGACCGCAGCAGAACGCTGCCATCCAGCCTGTCATCCCGCAGACACTGAGAAGCGCAGGCTTGCTTGCGCTCCACAGTGTCTCTCTGTGAGGGCATCCAGATGAGCCGAGTTAATGTCCAATGAACTCGGCTCACCTCATGCACGTCACTGACAGCGTGGGAAAATTCTCCTGCACTCAGCGCTTCAGCGTGGGAGAATTCTCACACTGAAGCGCTGAGTGCAGGAGAATTCTCCCACGCTGTCAGTGACGTGCAGGAGGTGAGCTGAGTTCATTGGACATGAGCTCACCTTATGCACGTCACTGACAGCGTGGGAAAATTCTCCTGCACTCAGCGCTTCAGCGGGAGAATTCTCACGCTGAAGCGCTGAGTGCAGGAGAATTCTCCCACGCTGTCAGTGACGTGCAGGAGGTGAGCTGAGTTCATTGTACATGAGCTCACCTTATGCACGTCACTGACAGCGTGGGAGAATTCTCCTGCACTCACCGCTTCAGCTTGAGAATTTTCCCACGCTGTCAGTGACGTGCATGAGGTGAGCCGAGTTCATTGGACATGAACTCGGCTCATCTGGATGTCGTCACAGAGAGACGCTGAGCAGCGCAAGCAAGCCTGCGCTTCTCAGTGTCTGCGGGATGAGAGGCTGGATGGCAGCGTTCTGCTGCGGTCCAGCCTGTCATCTCGATGTAGCAGAGCTGAAGCTGTCGTGGGAACCATGGAAAGGTAAGGATGAGGTTGCTTTATTATTTTTCTTTTATTGCAGGAGATCGTTGGCTTCAGCTGGAATGGGCGTGACGGTAAGTATGGTTTAATTTAGAACAATAAAGGATTGTGTCTTTATTTCAATTAAAGGACTTTATTCTGGGTGTTTGTGTTTTTTTTAACTTTGACTATGGGGTTAGTAATGGGGGTGTCTTATAGACGCCTCTCCATTACTAACCTGGGCTTGATGTCAGCTGGCATTATAAGCTGACATCAACCCCAACCCTATTACCCCCTGCCACCGCACCAGGGCAGCGTGGAAGAGCGAGGCTAAGTGCCAGAATTGGCGCATCCTATGAATGCGCCATTTCTGGGGCGGCTGACGGCTGGTGTTTCTAGCCTGGGAGGGGGCCAATATTCATGGCTCCCTTCCTGGGCTATTAATATCAGCCCCCAGCTGTCTGCCTAGCCTTTGCTAGCTATTAAATTAGGGGGGACCCCACGTCATTTTTTTGGGGGGGTCCCCCATTTTAATAGCTAGTAAAGGCTATGTATTCAGCTGGGGGCTGATATTAGTAGCCTGGGAAGCTCCGTGGGTATTACCCCCTTCCCAGGCTTCAAACATCTGCCCCAGCCATCTGCTTAACCTCCGCTAGAGCCTAAAATTAAGGGGAACCCCACGCCAATTTTTTTAATAATAAATCCTTTATTTTAATACTAAATGACAAGTACAGTAACCAACACTATCACTGTACTTCATATATATGTGACTGACATGTTTCTATCTATCTAATCTATGTGTGAAGCTCTATTCTGTCTGTTATAAATTGTCGGGTACCGCTGCTGAATTGCCGGCCGGCTTTTTAAAGAGACAGTGCATGAAAACACTATTATTTTTTTAAATAAATCCTTTACACTAAATGACAAGTACAGTAATCAACACTGTCACTGCACTTCTTATATATGTGACTGACATGTTTCTATCTATCTAATCTATGTGTGATGCTCTATTCCTTCTATTCTAAATTGTCGGGTACAGATGCTGAATTGCCGGCCGGCTTTTTTAAAGAGACGGTGCATGAAAACACTATTATTTTTTTTGACAAATCCTTTACGCTAAATGACAAGTACAGTAAGCAGCACTTTCACTGTACTTCGTATATATGTGGCTGACATGTTTATATCTATCTAATCTATGTGTGAAGCTCTATTCTTTCGGTTCTAAATTGTCGGGTACAGGTGTATGCCGCTGCTGAATTGCCGGCTTTTCATGTTTCACTGTTGGCACTGTTCCCATCGATTTGGGCAATCACTGTAATGCCACAACCACCATGGCTGTGGCATTACAGTGAGTGGCAGACAATCCCTGCATGATTGGTGCTCTAAATAGCGCCAGACATGCAGGACACGCTTTTGGTGCACGAACAGTTATCGAACATAACCTCGAACAGCCGAATTTTTTGCAAATCGTTCGAGTTTGTCGAACAACTCGAACACCGCCCAAAACAGCTCGAATTTGAGATTGGCGAACAGTTCTAGTCGAACACCTCTCATCTCTAATCACAATTCCAACCCTTTGCTCCTAATTTCCAGAGGAATAGGGACGAAGATTAAAATACAATTTGCAGTCCTCATTGAATACAAAAAACTTGCCCCTACCTCCAGAAAACCTGTCCGGGAGGGCAACTTGGGGTTCAGTCTGGGCAGGCCTACCTGCAGTGACCCCCACATTAGCTGATGTAGCTGCAGTAACTCACCATGGAGGTCATTCACCTCCAGAGACAGCCTGTGCAGCCTTTCTGCAAGCTCTGAAACTGAACCCATACCAAAGGAGAAAGGAAAAAAAAAGGTCCACGCCCAAAAACACATAGAAAAAAAGTCTTTTTTTTTTCCTTTTCAAAACGTACTTGGCCGTCGATAATGTCACGCAAGGTGTGGGAAAGACTTAACGCAAACAGAGGGAAGAGGGAAAGGGAGCCCAGACACTAGGGAAAGGGAGGAGTGGAGACCTCCTAGTCTGGTCTAGTTTCACCCTGTCTCAATTACTGTCCCTATATTGGTTCTTCACCAATCGCTGCACGCGTGCCTTGCCCTGACTTTCCCTGCCGTATGGCTAAGGCTAGGGAAGGAAAGAGATGAGCAGTAGTCAATCTCCACTAAACTTTATAGACAACAAGGGTAGACCAACAGGGGGGAAATGCTTAGCTTTAGATGACTCCAAACAAATGCGCACACGGTCTCAAGATCCAGAGAGGACAAAGTACTGATCTTGCTAAAGTCTCACAAGTAGTAATGAATATCGCTGGCACCTCCCTCTCAGACACACCAGGTGTTTATACACCCAGGCCAGGGGGCTAATTAGCCAGAGGGAGGTAGCCGCTGGGTCCTAGAAACAGCCAGCCTCTAAGAAGATGTCTGTAATGCCAAACGTAGAGATCTCCTGCAACCAACTGCAGGGCGACTGTCTGTCACCTCTGGCACACCCGTGACATCATTCTATAATTGTGCTATATCCTTGAAGTAAATGTCTACATGTCTTTTTAATGGAAAAGGTCCAAATTTCTGTGTTGAATGAGTTCACAACAGTGTCGTAGCTTGAGTCCTATGGTCCCCAGGCACTTTGCTCAGATGTGGCATTGCCAAAGCCTATAAAAATATGTGTTCATCTTCTTTAAATAAAAAAAGTACAGATAAGATATGAATCTCTCATAAAACAATGCAATCTGATCATTTTCTAAGTAATACTTCTTAATAATAGATATAACATTTACCAAATAATAAATATAATCACTATACTGATACTGAGAAAAGTTCACTATACCAAGACCAATATCACTACACAAAGGCAAAATAATACTGCCACACCATGAATATATTTTGTCACCACTTTTTTGTCTTATGGTATTAATTGCATTTTTTTAGTGACAAATTCATAAAAATGGCGCAAGTGTTTCATGAATTTGGCACAAAAAATGACTTAAATGGTCTTTCTTCCTGTCTTAAAGTTTTCTTTGTAACTTTTAGCACCAAAAGTAGCAAAAATGTTGGTATACTAGAAAATACATCAACTGGAGTAAAATTGGTCTAAAGTTTGCAACTTTTTAAAAAGTCACAATTGATGAATCAGGCAAAAACATCTTGAATTTCTAGATTCCACCTACACAGCGGAAAATAAAACAACCAGAAAAAAACAGCCGAGTGCATTAAATAGACTGATGAATGTACTAATAATACCACATAGAAGGGAAAATATGGCCACATAACACCATGACCACATATTACCAACACATACAATGGTAACCATACTGATCATTAACAAAAACCTTAGAAAACATAATAAACACTGATATTGCCACCAGTGACAGTTATACACAGGAGCTCTGTATATAGTATATTACAGGTAATACAATGATCACCAGTGACATTGTATGCAGCAGCTGTCTAGATAGTGCAAAATGTAAACACTTCTGGTAAATCTAGTGAGTCACCGAAGAAGTCTCCAATTAAATAATTTTCTTCATCATTGGGCGCAGATCGCTATGACTTCTTCCAGTCACTATTAATCTCTGCAAAATGTAACACACAGTCATCTATGGCTGATCACTTCTAAAGCATCCTCCCCACTTTTCCACCCAACTTCTACACAGTGCTGGAGGAAGTATATAAGTGACATAGTGCTGCCCTGGTTCCCTACCCAGTAACATTACCTATATTTCCACTCCCTCCACAGTAAACATTGTCATCAAAAATAAAATATATTCCAGTGAAAATGTCTCCCCTTTAGCCCTCGTAAATTATTTATCCTTATGTCCCCTTTTATAGAGCGGAACAATAGTAAAATTCCCCTTTGTGCTACCCTATAGTAGTAATGTCTGTCTTTGTGTCCACACACAGCTGTAATGTGATTTTGGCTTTTTCACACCAATATCCTCTTGCTCCACCAAAGTGGGCGAAGTTTGGTCTGGACTAGGCATGATGGCATCCACTTGCCGAATTCATCAAAAGTTAAGCCACTTTAGAACAATACCAAAATACAATGGGAGAACCTTCACTACCTTCATATTAGGAAGAGCCACAAAATCATGTCCGCAATACATTTGTTAGAATAATGCCACAAAATGACATCCTCAATACATTTGGTAAAATAAGCATATAGGCCTTGATTCATAAAGTAGTTTTTGCTATTTTTCTGATATAAAACTGCTTGAAATGTTGCAAAGTTTTTTAATCAAAGGAAATTTGCTAAAAAAAAAAAGGTGCAACTTTTGGCATTTTTATTCCAGTCCCAAGCAGTTCCATTAGCTTTTCGTTAAGTGGACAAGGCACAGGTGGTACACGACTTGGCCAGGAGCTCTTAGTGACATTGACACCCAGTTCATCAAGACTGGCGTTTTGTACACCAGTCTTAATAAATTGGGGCTAAAATGTTAAAGCATCTATTCCGTTTCCTCTTAAAAATGAGTTTAGGAGATATTTTTCCTTTATAATTATTATTATAATAATAATAATCCACATACTAATACTAATTGTAATAATAATGTGTTATTGCACGTGCATATGTTTGTAAAAATTTCTACCAGAGTCGTAATTTTTCCATTTTACCTTGATTTCTATGAATAGACTAAGGTGAAAATCCCTATATGAGGTTGCAGTAAACCCACATACATAGACATAAAGTAATGTTTATTCAGAACCCTAGACTCGGCATGTTGTATGCAAAAGAAAAGCTCATAAAATATCATTACACTACCCAAGCAATGACTTGTATAGGTTATTTGTTCACTGCTCAGAAGCAAAAGTGTTCTTTAAATATGTTAAGACCTGCACAAAACACTTTTTAACACACTTGTCATTAAACTTCTATGCTTTCCTCAGTTATTTTTCTTTCTATAGGCAATGAAAAAATATACATAAAGCCATATGAAGAGAAATGCGCAATATAGATGTTTAACTAAGAACTATTAAGTGTTCATTATGTTTTATTACCAAAAAAATTCTCCAAAGGGGCTGAACTGAAACTGTGAAAATGGAGCAGACTCAAGTGCGTTTAACTAACACCTATTAACTAGAATTTTCCTGGCATTTTGGAGAAACCACTCGGAAAAGTAATAACGTATATCTCCTGTTAGTGAAACCAAATACAAGTTTTAATACTTCTTGTCTTCATTGCAGATGACTTGGAATAATGATTTTTGTATCAGGAGGAGTCAATTCTATTTTAATATACAGAGGACACGATGAGGAAGAAGCGGTTGTTTAGATTTACTTCAGGCTGTAATTGAGGGGATAAATTAATGGGTGCCGATGTGGATGGTATTTTTACATATTACTTATTCAAAACTCAACCACATTACTTTCAATTTTGGAGATTTTCCACTGTAATGTTAAAAATATCTTAGGAAATTGCAAATGACATCTCAAACCCACAAAGTATATTCACAGTGGAAGCCATTGAAAAGTGAATGGCAATATAAAGCATTGCGACAATCAATTCATTGTTAGTAAGATTTAGCACTACGTTGGTTATGGTAAGATCTGCTGTACATATAATACTTCTACAAATATGGAAGAAATCATATTACATTGAAAGAATAATGATCAAAATACCAATTTAACATATTGATGACAGATCTGACATCAAAGCAGAAAAACCTTTAAAGAAACAAAACCCTTAAGTGTGCTCAGTATTTACCATCTTGTCAGTCTGTAGAAAATGTTCTATTCTCTGGAGAGACTAATTATTTCTGGCAGCAGTTATCAAGTTTAGCAAAATGTTCGTGAAACACAGATGAAACATCCCTGAAATAGCATTACGATATAGTCTAAAAATCTTGATTTTAGATATTAGGAAATCAGAAAAAGAGTAGACAACAGTCATATTAACTAAAGTTCATGCTCTAAATTGAAATATAATGGGTAATGTCTCTCCTTTTGGAGAGTGACATTCCTGACATGCCATTGTAAAGAAACTTATAGACCATGCAATGCTCTTCTGGGAAATTAAATATGCAAATTGCCTCTTCAGAGAGAAAGAGGAGTTCAAAGCTAGCACCACCTACAGGAAGTAGTAATCTTAAAAGTCAATATTGACCCTTTAATGATCCTTGGTACATGACTTAATATATAAGCCAAACCAGAATCTCTATTTTCAGACATGTGTTTTGGGGTGTTGCCCCTCCTCAGTGCAAAACAAGAGATCTAATTTGACTGAATCAGAGGCCTCTGACTGGGGTCCAAGGGGTAACGTCTCTCCTTTTCTCTCCTGACTTACTTGTGCAAGGAGACTTATAGGCCATGCAATACTCCTTTGAGAAATTAAATATACAAGTTGCCTCTTCAATTTAAAAATCAGGATTTTATACCTCAAACTAATGACATGTACATAATGGCTCTTTAAGGTACAGTATGTGCACACAGAGTTTTTTCAGATGGACTTCTCTGAATCAATATAGTGGCTCAGTAAAGGCTCCTTTCATATTATTTGGAGCCTCCTCTGTGGGGGGTGGGTCCATCATAAGTTCTGTCACTCTAAACCACATGAATAGCTCTACATGTGGTCAAAATGATGGAAACTTGGGCTACCTTCAATTTGACTTATATTGTGATCTGTTGGAGGTTCGAAGTTTTTTTAATAAGTGCATTTTAAGATTATTAGTCAAACTGTGATCAGTGTAACATAGGTAATGCAATATACTTAAACTGTTCACCAGGGCTGCATTATACAAAAAGGAAAGTGAAAACTTTGCCCAAGGTAAAATTCTTTGACTGCAAGAGGGTCAGATATACAATGTATTCTTGAATTTCCAACCTCCAAATCCGGTAGGGAATACCATTTACATTTTTGCTAGACGCATCCCTGCTGATAGGTATAGTATTTGTAGCAATCGGTCATTCCTAAATATCTCAGCTGTTCAGTTCAAAGCCAGCTTAGTATGTGATTGATATCGATGACCTGGGGTGCCCTGGGGGGATAACAGCTGAGGAGTGCTACTTGCTAAAGATTCCACATTATTGGCTACTTTATGCAAAAATTATTGGAATCTGCCATACACAGCATTTCAAACCATTTAAAAATATATATTTTACTGTAAATAGAATGGTAACATAATCTGTAATAAATAATCAGTGGAAACTCATTTTTAGTGACTCTCATAGGAGTATTTCTAGGCTTTGTATTTAGAGTTTCTTTATTTACTACCGGATGGAGTAATAGTTATCAGAGACTAAGAACACTACGTAATATATTATGTTCAGCATGAAGATTTTTTTCTCTAACGTGTTTGTAATGAAACCTTTGAATGATATTTTGTAGCATATCTTTTTACTTTTTCCTCTCTTTAGAAGTGCATGTAAGTCATTTGTTACCCAGGATTCCCATATGTGCATGTGCTTGATACTTTTGCTGGGTGATAATGTGATCTGAAGGATATTATTATTTCTTAAACAGTCCTAATTCTGGTAGCTGAAAAAATGTTATTGCTTCATAGTTCTGTTGCAAAATTCATGTATATTTTCTCTTGATTGTAATTAATGAATTTGGAACTTGTTACCTTATATTTTCATATTTTTTACAGCTAGGACAAATTCGGAATCATTTCATTAAAATTATAGTAAAATCCAGATTCTAAAATGATTTAATTGAACACTTTGTGTGTCATATATCAGAACATCAGATTTAGTGATGAGTGAATCTGCCTAATTTGGAAATTCGATTTGCTTCGGATTTATTGGATGCCTTAGCATGCTCATGAGACTTTTTAGACCCCACAACTTATTTTCATATCTTGGATATGATACTACTGTAAGTCTGATATAAGTCTTCGTAATTTCTCTTTTTCTGTATTGTGTTCTGGTATAGACTCTGGCTATTTTGAAACAAATTTTACGCTTTTTTCTATGTGGAAAAAAGTTGTGAACTAACCTTCAGCCATGAAAAATAATCTTATAATATTGGATTGGAAAGTTGTTTGGGAATTTTCATCCATATGGAGAATTAAAGGGAACCTGTCAACCGACATTTTTTAGCCAATCGGAGAGGAGAATGATGCATGGGCAGAGACATTGATTCCAATGACGTATCATTTACTTGACTTCTTGTTGAAGTTTTGATAAAATCACTGTTCTATCTGTTGTAGACCTACCAGTTCTCTGCATGCTAGGCTCCATGGTACCCCACTGATTGGCAGCTTTCTGTGTGTACTGTGCATAGGTAGAAAATTGTCAATCATTGAGGTAGCTGCCAATCAATGGTTGAGGCAGAGTTATATAGAGCTCAAGCATCTAAATGATTAAAATGCCAGCAGGTTTACTAGTTCTCTAGTGATAACCTCCTGTTGATAAAACAGTGTTTTTTTTCAAAACTGCAGCAAGCAGTCTAATAAGTGACACATTACTGGAATCAGGGTCTATGCCTCTACATTATTCTGCTTTCAGACTAGAAACAGATAAAAAAAGTGACATATTCCCTTTAGAATTCTTTTGAGATAAGATAGAGATTTCTCTGTGACTTGTTGGTGACTCAAAGTTTCCCCAAAGCAGTAAAGAGAGGATTGTCCAGAAGCTGCCCTTAATTATTTAAAAGCTTTTTTGCTTCTCTATTTCAATATGGAAAGGAAATTACCATGCTTTTTCCTGACACCAGGTGCGGAGTCTTTTTCCTGGATAGAGGAATAAAAGCAGTGACTTGTTCCCTGGGAAAACAAATGGATCAAGTGTTGAAATTCAAGTCTCTCATCATCTGTGGGGAAGAGAAAAGGAAGTCCCCGAAGACCTAGATGGTCATTTAGCCCCATCAAATTCAGAGGGTTGGCCGACATTTCTCTAATGTTTATGGAGACCTTAGGAATTTTAAAACTCTGATTATTATGTCTGTGGTGGGAGGCAGGAATTATAATACTTTTATTAATGTCTGGCAAGTTTTAAATATCTAGGAAATATATATGCATGTTGCAGATCACAGTCTTTTCCATCCAATTAAATCGCATCTTTGGTGACAGAGGTAGTAAATTAATTATAATAACAATTATAATAAAAGTTAAGGTCCCAGGTCATCAAAGTGTTTATGTCAGATTGGCATAAAACACTTTTATAAAGTTGCAAAATTTTGTGGAAAGTAAAGTTGTGACTTTTGGCCTTTTCATGCCAGTTTCTACCAAAATCGGTTGAGATGTGGGGAGATGGGCCGAACATTGCGATGCCTGCTCATCTAATTCTTAGTGACTTGTGGAGTATGTTATGCCACAATTCTGATTTCAGTCCTTGACTGGAGTAAGATTTCTGGTGAGGTGCACAAGGATACATGCCACTTTTAATACAACTTTTAACGAATCAAGTGTCTCTGATTTTATCTTGCCCCCTGATCAAGACCATGAACAATGCTAGTATTGATGAATCAGGGCCAGAGTTTTGTAAAATGCATGAAAATCTTTAAGTATTCATTTCATCTTTTAAGAGCAAGTTGTTAACATAAGTTTTATATATGAAACCACCTAATGGGTCTTTTTTTGTGTAAATCTATTTCATAACAGAGCCCACAAATGAATGATCCTTCTTCATTCCTCCTGTAAATGAGATGCATATGTATGCTAAACTAAAGTCTTATTGAAACTGGTGAATAATGTACAGGCAAAGCAGTTGTCAAACATGTGAAGTATTGCAAAATAGATCAATGACAAAACAAAGCAAAATATTGTACCCTAGCAACAATGCCATAACAATTATATTCTCTGTGAATCAAGGAATCGCTAAGCATTGCAATATACAAATATATGAAAATACCACGAAGAAAAATTTTTTCCAATGAAGTTATACTTTGGAAACATATTCCATGGCAAGAAGTCCACTGTAACAACAAGTATAAGTCATTGCCACATAAGAAACAAATTACTAATTCTATGTTTATGTATCTATGAAATATTGGCTGTGAATATTTTGTGTAATGTGAAATGTGCTTTGGACTCATCGGCTTAAAATAAATTACAGTTTTATGAAAAGGAAACTGTCTTTCATTCCATAGTTTTAGAACCAACTTTGTGGTTGATCTTAACACATGTTTACTGACAAACCAAGGGATCAAGACAAGCAAATCCACATTTAGCAATTCAATTATAATGCCAGTATTATGTACTCTATGTAAACATTCACTTTTCCTGCACATTTCCACTATTTTACCACTTTGTGGCTGGTGAGTAAAATTTTTCCTATCATCAAACCTATGTGATTAACCAATGATATAGCACTTGTAGTTACTTCTTACCACCCACACTTGGTACATTTGCTTTACTTTATACTAATCTCGAGTAGGTGTGAGAGAACAGCATGTAGCTATTCAGATTGTCTAAATGTTCTCTGAGCTGATCTTGTGGGAGTCCATTACCTCATCAATTTTTGATTTATGTTAGTGAATAAAGGATGCATGGGGATTATGATGCAAAGTGAACAGCTGAAGCCACTTATATGTCATAAGCAAAAAAATGGAAGTTCTGCAGGTCAAAATAGTAATGATGTGAAGAACATGTCAAAGTTTTTCCGGAAGATTGAGATATACCAGATGTAACTTAAAGAAGTTCCAATATTAATGATTGCATTACTGCAGTAACCAAAAAAGATAGTACATAACAGTGGTATTGCTTGTACCAAAGGCCTTGAATCTCACCTGCATCAACGTCATAAACCCACCAGCATGTACTTATTGACTCAATATCACTCCTATTGGTTGTTTGTCTGAGAAGTATTATATTTACACCAGACACCAGTAATGTGAAGTAATAAAATGTAACTCAGCCAATACATTATATACATTATTCTTCCTATTGTGTCCCCCCCATTTCCATATAAATTGTAAGTTTGCATGCAGGGCCCTCAATCCTCCTGTAATTGTTGAAATATGATACATTGTATTGTTTATATTATCTGTATATGTCCCTACTTAATTGTAAAGTGCTGCAGAATATGTTGGCGCTATATAAATAAAAATTATTATTATTATTTATATAGCAAAAGATTAACTGAGGATGTGTTTCACAACCAGATTCTTTTACAATGGTAACCAGAAGAGTTAAGAGTGGCGTTCTGGATTACAATACAAGCAAAATTCTGGATCAGTACAAGTATATTTTCATACTTTTTTATAGCTATTGTAGGAAAGCCAGGTAGGACGGGGTTAATTCCATGCACTGCAGGTCTTGATTAGATGTACCTAGCGAGCTTTGACTTAGAACTAGGACATGTGTTCACTTTGCTCTCTCTGTCAGCTGGGGAAGCTGAGAACAGTGGGATGTATTAGAGCTTGGGGAGAAAGGAGTCTGCACAGGCCCATGTGTACCTAACTTCAAGTATCAGTGGTTGCTATGGACAATAACCATTTTGTTTGACCAAACTGGGACTAGCTCAGCCATGTCTGAGTAGCCAAGGTCTGTTTTATATGGTAATGCATGGACAAGGTTAGGGATTTTGTGTTTATGGTTTTGTTTTCAGTGCTTTGCAACCTGTAGAAATAAATGTCACATTGTTTTGACATAAGATTCCAATGCTTGTGTGTATGTTGCCTAGTGCTGAGCATTATGTAAATGTAAAAAGTCATGAAAGATTAACATAGTCTTTAATTAAAAAGCTTAGTAAGTTCTTATTACTACCATCTTCATAGCCTAATATTTAAAATATTGACTCTAAAGTACATTGCTTGTCTTTATTACAGCATTCTCTCTATATTGCTGTTTTAACCCCTTAGTGACTTTGCAATTTTCCATTTTTGCACTTTATTTGTTTCCCTCCACTTTTCCAAAAGCCATAACTTTTTATTTTTCTGCCAACAAACATATGCAGGCTTGATTTTTGTAAATTGAGTAGTAGTTTTCAATGACACCATTCATTTTACCATATAATATATATGTAAAAAGAAAATACAAGTGGGTGAAATAAATGGCAATGGTAACCCACCGGCACCTTGTGATCTTGTTATGGGGGAGGGGAGGTGGAGGGCGATGGATGCTTGGATTGGATGCCTGGACAGGATCTCATAGATTAAATGTGACTGAGGTTGATTGACAGCAACATTTAAGGGGTTAACAGCAGAAATCAGAAGTAGCTTCAGTCTTCAGTTAGAGGCAGATGCTGGCTGTTTAACAGGCTCAGCCCCTGGTCCCTCTCCAAACACCAAAATCTGCTCCATGCCATCATGAGTCACTAAGGGTTTAAGGTGTTTTTGACAAATTTACTTTGATGGTAAAAATATATTTGCATACAAAAAGAAAACATTGACAACGCTCTCTATCTTCAAATAATTGCTCTAGGTAAGAGTGCAGACATTCATATCATCCATTGTCATTTCAAGACTTTGCATACTCATGAAAATAGCAAAGCTGTGTGCATGAAAAATGTGGAGTCCTCACATAGTCATTAAAGAAGCAGTTCCATAAAAGTTTTTATTCTCTTATCCCCTTCGCGACCTTGGGATTTTTCGTTTTTGCATTTTTGTTTTTTGCTCCCCTTGTTCCCAGAGCCATAGCGTTTTTATTTTTTGGTCAATATAGCCGTGTGAGAGCTTATTTTTTGCAGGACGAGTTGTACTTTTGAACAACATTACTGGTTTTACCATATTATGTACTGTAAAACGGGAAAAAAAATCCAAGTGCAATGAAATTGCAAAAAAAGTGCAATACCACAGATGTTGTTTTTAATTTTTTTTTACCATGTTCACTGAATGCTAAAACTGACCTGCCATTCTTATTCTCAAGGTCATTACGAGTTCGTAGACACCTAACATGTATAGGTTCTTTTTTATTTAAGTAGTGAAAAAAAAATCCAAAGTTTGCTAAAAAAATGGCCCATTTTCCGAGACCCGTAGCGTCTTCATTTTTCGGGTTCTGGGGCTGGGTTAGTGCTTATTTTTTGCGCGATGAGATGATGTTTTTATTAGTACTATTATGGGGTAGATCTGATGTTTTAATCGGCCGTTATTGCATTTTATTTCAATGTTGTGGTGACCAAAAAAACGTAATTCTGGCGTTTAGAATTTTTTTCTCATTACACCGTTTACCGTTCGGATTAATTTTTTTTTATACTGATAGATCTGGCGATTATGAATGCGGCGATACCAAATATGTGTATGTTGGGTTTATTTTTTATTATTTTATTTTGAATGGGGCAAAAGGAAGGTGATTTAAACTTTTATTTTATTTTTTATTTTTTTAATATTTTTAGAAACATTTTTTTAAACTTTTTGTTGCTTCTATAGTCTCCATAGGAGACTAGAAGCAGCAGCTGTCCGATCGCCTCTGCTACATACAGATGATCAACAAATCACCTCTGTGTAGCAGAAATGCTCCTGTACTATGAGCGCCGACCACTAGGTGGCGCTCATAGTAATCTTTACATGACAACCACTGGTGTCTGCTGCAGACCCAGGGTTGTCATGACCACCCATCGGTGACCCGCGATCACATGACGGGGTCACCGATGGGCGGGGCTAATGCCGCGCTTCCGGCGCGGCGATGTTAAATGCCACTGTCGGAGACTGACAGCGGCATTTAACATGTTAACAGCCACGGGTAGATCACGATTACACCCGCGACTGTTGCGGGCACATGTCAGCTGTAAGAATCAGCTGACCTGTGCCCGGTTCAGTATGGGCTCAGCGGCGGAGCCCTCACTGAACCGGGGGTGCTGGCTTGGGGCATACTAATACACTCTGGGCCAGTAAGGGGTTAATTTATTGCAATAATCATATTATATATCACTGTGTACTCACAATTGCTCATTTTGACTTTCTATCCAGTTAATTCTTCTGTTTTCTATTAGGTCTATGACATCATGTGATTAAAAACTGACTAGCTGAATCCTTCTAAGCTCTATGTAGAAACAGTTGGTCCATTTTCCCTGTATGAGTCATCAGTCACTGTAAAAGTCCATGGCAGGGGAAGGAGGGAGCAACTGGGTCAGGACTTAAAGAGGGGAATGATTTATGTAAGGATAAGAGACTTACTGTTTCTACATAGAGCAGAGAAAAGAGAAGAATTTACTGGGTAGAAAGGCAAAATGAGTAATTGTAAGTACACAGTGCTATGATTGCACATATTAAGAGGATAAAAACTTTGATGGGAGTGCTTCTTTAAGGTTTTAGAGCTGTAAGCATTCTGCCTGCTGTCATATTGTGCCACATGCTGTACCATATTCTTACTTAGAAGCAATATGTATATAGGGAACTACCTCCATAATGTGAACATGAAACATTGGTAAAACCTCAGGCATACTGACACTGTCGGACTGGGGTGCCAAGGGCCCACCAGTAACCAACTCCAGGGCCCCACTTTTCAGCTATATGCAAATATGACATTATCCTCAATCACAATTTTATATAGCAATGAACAGATAGATTGTTAAATGAATATGACGCTGCCTTTGTCAGTACATAGTGATTCAAATATATTATGCCAAATACTGCTCATATAATAGGGTGGTGCCCACTCCTGTACAGGGGCCCACCGGAGGATTTTTCTATTCTCCTGTGGGCCAGTCCAAGCCTGCATACTAAGGAACAGAATGAGCATAGTTTCTGTGTGACTATGTTACAAACATTTTGAAACAACTATATTTGTGTTTTTTGCAGCACAAGCATACTGTAAATCTTCAGAGAGAAATGTGTGATTTTTTTACACTTTAGATCTATGAACCTTACCCTTTGCTTGTTTCATGCAGTATTTATAAAATGTACTCATTTGAAATAATTTTTGTTGTCATAATGTGCCGTCTTATAACTTCCTTTCATCTGTAATTTAGAGCATAATTTTTCAATTGTTTCCCCAGGACCAGCAGTAATTATCATTGGGGTCATGATGGGTTCATTTTCGTAGGCATACTATAATGCCTCATTTATACTCTGCAATCTTGGATCTTGGAGTTTGAACTTATATTTGTTTGATGTGATGTTCTTGTTTATTTTTGTATTGGTCTTAGACTTTGACGTTTATTTTTTCTGTACATTGCTTGTGTAACAGTTCACTAAAATATGATTAAATAATGCTCTCATTAGATGTCCAGTGACCGAAGCTTTTATTTTCTCTTTTGGAAAATATACTTTTTATGTTATACCAGAATTTAAAACTTTTGAATCATTGTCAAAACTTATTCTAAACATTATCTATTCTAAACTTAAAGTGAATCTGTCAGCAGGTTTTTGCTACTCCACCTGAGTATAGAAAGTAGATGCAGAGGCCTTGATTCTGGTGATGTATTTTGGCTGCTTGTTGTCTTTTTGATAAAATCACTGTTTCATCTGCTGCTGATCTACCAGTTATCTGAATGCTGATGTCTGTATAACCCTGCCGACGCCACTCATTTTGAAAGTTTCTACCGATGTACAGTGTGCACAGAAAGCTGTCATAAGTTCATATATATGGTTGACTACATGGCAGCAGGTTTACTAGTCCTCTAGTGATAATCTTCTGCTGATAAAACAGTGATTTTATCAAAACTACAGCAAGCAGCACAGTAAGTGACACGTTGCTGGAATCAGGGTCTCCTGGTGACAGTGACAGTAAAGGGAACGCTATTATCCTGCAGATATGGGGTTAATCTGCAGGTTAATAGTAGAGATGAGCAGTGTTCGACTAGAACTGTTTGCCAATCTCAAATTCGAGCTGTTTTGGGCGGTGTTCGAGTCGTTCGACGAACGCGAACGATTTGCAAAAAATTCGGCTGTTCGAGGTTATGTTCGATAACTGTTCGTGCACCAAAAGCGTAACTGGATTGTCATGAAAGTCAGCCGCCATCTTAGGTATGATACGTCATACCTGAGGATATTCCCTATTGCCATTTCTAAACATCCCTCACACAGCTGCTGCCATGTCACATTTCTGCAGCCTCTGGTAAACAGAGCAATTCGCCCCCACCTCTGGAGATCAGTCTCCAGAAACTTCTTTGATATGGTAAATAGATGGGCCAGTTTTGCTGTGTCCAAGCAGGACAGAGTCAGCTAGGCCCCAGGGGGGTAATTAACACCTGGCTGTCACTGGAAACCAGAAGCAACCCATTTGGGCAAGCCTGCAAACCTCTCCATTGTCTCCAAGGAACCATGTGCTTTCTTTGTGGAAAATGGCCACCAAAAGCTACAAGATACAGTATCAATTCATAACCACACGATACAAGTTAGGGAACCCAAATAAAATGTATCATGTGGGGAAGGTGCCCACAGACACAATCATGGGACTTATAAATCCATGAGTGGCCTGGAAAGCTGGATATTTAGAATAACCATATGCAAGGTCCCATGGGAGGCATGTTTAGAGTCAATGGCTTCCCCAGAAGAGTAGGATCACGACAAGACCTCTGGTAATACGATGAGATCACCCCAGGGAAAGTTATGGGTACTTTTTTAGAATGGAGCTAAAATGAGCATTGGTAGGGGGGGCGGGGCTTAGTAAACTGACATCACCAAGAGTGGGCGTGACAGGACTTTAGTATAGCCGACAGCCAGAAACCCCCTCAGTTTTGACCCAGGAGATGCTGTGAACACCTCCTGTCGTCAGGTCTCCGTCTCTGAGTGGGAGAAGCACCTTTGCCATGAGCTACTGAGGCCTGGACGACGGCAACTAAGCTTGGACTTGTGGGATAGCAAATCCTCCCTTGCACCACAAGAACGGTAACTGATTTATCGTGGTTATAACTATGTTTTGTATGTCTAATTGTTATATCTCTTATTCTGACCAAATACCGTTGTATATTTAATTGTATAGCCTTGTAATCTAGTGTATTCTTATAATCGATTAAATCATAAATTAATCGTGGGCTGTACCCTTTACTCTGCATATGCGAATCCATTGGTCCAGAAACGCTTGGCTGAAACGCTACCGGGTTGGTTCCTGACCCGATACAAGTCTATTAACGGACCGGGCTTGTATCAAACGAGAACTGGTGGCAGCATACCATCTGGGGGATTTGAGGAAAGCTGGCAGTGATGGACGGAGGTGTGGATATATATTACTGGCGCAGCCAGGGAAATATATATACTGCCCTCACTGCAGAGGGCCTCAAATACCCAGAGGGCTACAGGACGGCCTCTCCGGCGACCACTCACTCTAGGTGCAGTACCTTGACTGACCTGAGAGGCAAGGGGGCGCCAGAGAGTTGTGCCTGTATCGTGGCGTCACGGATTGGTGACGTGTAAGGGACAACACACCACCGTGTTTTCCCCCGCTGGTAGCTGCTTCCTGGCACTACTTACTCTAGGTGCAGTACCTTGACTCACCTGAGAGGAAAGGGGGCGCCAGAGAGCTGCACCCACCAGCCAGCATTCATCACATTGGTGGCAGAGCAGTGGGATTGCAGAGTATAGTGTACGTGGGATCCCTACTCACAAACACTAAAGACTGCCAGTGGTAATTTCCACTGCTGGAGTCTTAAGGTCAGCCCAACACTAGACGGTCAGAGTAAAATTATAACAAGGTGTGTCCAAACTCAGGGTTGCAGCGGTGTCAGTGACTAAAGGTTACCAAGATGGCGGAAGGCACCAGGAGCAAGGTGAAGGAGAAGACCAATGCTTTGGTCGGTGAGCAGGCAGGGGAGGACAATGTTACTCATGGCGGGGAGGAGCTCAGCTCGGGCACCTCAAGGAGCCAGACCTCAGTACTCGGTCCCACAGTGGACTGCCCACCACCTGCCCACCACAACCTGTCCAGCATGGATGCCCTCCTGCAATCGGCCCTGGCCAGTCAGCGGTCTGGGGACACCGCCACTTTTCGGCTCCTCATGGATGAACGCCGGCGAACAGAAGAGGCGTAGCGTGCAGAACGAGATGCGGAGCGCAAGCATCAACTGGACCTGGCTCAGCATGGATTCCTTCCAGCACAGCAGGAGGCGAAGACCTGTAAAGTCCGAGCCGAGGACTTCCCCCTGCTTGAGAAAGATGGAGACCTGGACTCCTTTCTGGTAGCATTCGAAAGGACCTGCCTTTAGCACCATCTGGCCCGGGATCAGTGGGCAAGATACCTGACCCCCCATTTGAGGGGTAAGTCCCTCGATGCCTTGGGGAACTTACCTGCCGGGGAGGTACAGGACTACGACAGCATCAAGCGGGCCCAGATCCTGCAGTACAACCTCACTCCGGAGTCGTACCGCCAGAAGTTCCGGAGCCTGCTGCGTGGCCCCAAGGACACCTGGACCAATCATATTCGGGCACTGTTGAGAGCCGCAGAGTACTGGACCTTGGGTCTAGCGCTTACTACCCGCCAGGAGGTCCAGGAACTATTCGTCATGGAGCAGTTCTTGTAGAACTGCCCAGAGGACCTCTGACAGTTCCTCCGTGACTGCAAACCAATGGGGGCTTCTGCTACAGCCACCCTGGCAGATGAGTATGCCAATAACAGGGCGCCTGAGCCGAAGAAGTCTGCCAGCAGCACTTGGAGAGGGGGTAAGGCCAATCCTGTCCCTGTTTCCCCAGCCCCCAGAACACAAGGGGTGTATCCCCCTGTTGCCCTCTCCAGGCAAGGAACAGACGTAAGACGTTGTCATCATTGCAACAAACCAGGACACTTTAGGGCTGAGTGTCCCCAGCGCCAAAAGGCCCCATCCCAGTCCCAGAGAGCACCCAATGTCCTGTGTTTGGGAGGGGGTGGTGGTAGGTCCCTGGACAATATCCAACCCGTCACCATAGGCCGTTCTGCGGTCATGGGACTGCGGGACACTGGCACCGAACGAACCCTGCTACGGCCTGAGGTGGTGTCCCCTCAAGACTTTGTACCGGGAAAGACCCTTTCCGTCTCTGGGATTGGAGGCATGGAGCCGGCACTTCCCGTTGCCATGGTGTATTTGGATTGGGGTGCCGGGAGGGGGATGCGGGAGGTGGGAGTAACACCAAATATTCCCGCAAACGTTTTATTAGGGACCGACTTGGGGTGGCTAGTGTCGCAGTATGTACCCACTGAACCCCCAAGTTCGGCCCCCCCAAAATGTCTTGATTTATCTGCTTCTAACACCAATAATGTTGTATGGAGTGTGTCTCTTGCGGAGGAGGAGGGAGTGGAACCTGAGCGTAACCCACACACAGACACAACACAAACAGGGTTGTTAGTGAGAGCAGGTGAGGAAGGTGAGGATGCCCCCAGAGGTGCTCAGCCAGCGCACAGGGACCTCTTGTTCTCCGGTGAGGGAGGAGGGGGGCAGGATCCTGTAGAGGGAGGCTCAGGGATGGAGAGGAAGGTTGCTTCCGGCAGTGTAGGGATTCCAGGAGAATCCAGGCCGCTGAGTCTAGGGCCTCTGCAGGGGGGGAGCGAGCCATGGGGGGTGGGGGTGTCCCAGGAGAGGAACCGCCAGGTAAGACCCCAGAGCAGGAGTTCCCCACGTCCGGGATGTCGACAGGCCTAGGAAGCCTGCCTGATGTGGCGGCTTGGTCAGAAACCGAGGGGAAGCGGGCACTACCCACGGTCACAGCGGTCATAGCCGCTGTCACCAGGATTGGGAGCGCCGGAGCCCAAGGAGCCTCGCTAAGGTCCGAAGGCTTCCCCATTTCTGACCAAGTGGCAGCTGGGTCAGACAGCGGCCAGGAGACATGTCCGGAGGTGTTGACGGAAGATGTGGCAGTTTCTTCGATTCTTGCCCCATCGAGTCAGGAGTTTCGGGCTGCGTTGGAAGCCGACGACAGCCAGAAAGCACTCAAGGAGCGGGCGGCGCAGCCTCCCCAGGACTCAGACGGTGAGCATGTGGTCTGGGACCAGGGACGGCTGTACCGGATGACTGTCCAGCAGGGTTCACCGGAGGCGTGGCCCAGGGACCGACAGTTAGTGGTACCCTATCCATTCAGGGCGGAATTGTAGCGGCTCGCACGCGAGATTCCGATGGCCGGACACCTGGGGATCGCTAAATCCATGGCCAGGATAGCTCAGCATTTCTACTGGCCTGGGATGGGAGCCGAGGCGACGGCCTACTGCAAGTCGTGTGTCACCTGTCAGAGGGTGGGTAAGTCGGGGCGGCACTCCAAAGCCCCACTGATACCTCTGCCAATCATTGGAGAGCCTTTCTCGAGGGTGGCTGTGGATCTCGTGGGACCCCTGCCCACTAGCCCCCGTGGGAAACGCTTCATACTGACTGTAGTAGACTATGCCACCCGGTACCCGGAAGCGGTAGTTTTGCCATCCACTAAGGCCGACAAAGTGGCAACCGCCTTATTGGAGATTTTCTCCAGAGTAGGATTTCCCCAGGAAATGCTCACCGATCAGGGGACCCAGTTCATGTCAGAGCTGATGGAGTCCCTATGTAAGCAAATACAGATGCAACACCTGGTGGCCAGCCCGTATCACCCACAGACTAATGGCCTGTGTGAACGGTTCAATCGCACCTTGAAACAGATGCTTAAGATGTTCGCCGACTCCTATGGGAGGGACTGGGAATGTCTTCTCCCGCACCTGCTATTTGCTTACCGGGAGGCTCTGCAGGCCTCAATGGGGTCCTCCCCCTTTGAGCTCCTGTATGGGCGACGTGTACGGGGACCCCTGGCTCTGGTGAAGGAGCATGGGAAGAGGATTTAGCCACCTCGGAGGTGTCGGTCAACGAGTATGCCGCGCGCCACCGGGACAGGATGATGGCCTTGGCAAAGCTGGTGCAGGACAATATGGCCCAGGCCCAGACCTACCAGGTCGGTCAAAAAGTGTGGGTACTGGTCCCCTTACCACAGAACAAGCTTCAAGCAGCCTGGGAAGGTCCATACCTCGTGCACCAGAAACTCAACGCCGTCACATATCTGGTCACCCTGGACCACGCCCGTGGAAGGAGGAAGGCTTTCCATGTGAACATGATGAAGGCTCATCATGAGCGGGAAGCGTATGCCCACCCAGTTTGCAACCTTCCCGAGGAGGGAGAAGTAGAAACCCTCCAGGATCGGCTCGCCCAAGACAAGGCGGGTGGATCCATCGAGGATGTGAGGGTTGGCCACCAGATCACGGAGGACAAACGGTCCCAGCTGGAGGCCACCCTGCACTCCTTCCGGGAGCTGTTCAGCAGCTTGCCCGGAAGGATTGAGATGGCTGTCCACGATGTGGTCACCGGCGACCACCCCTGATCCGGCGTTCAGCATATCGGGTCTCTTTCGTGGTGCAGGAAAACCTGCGCCAAGAGATAGACGAGATGCTGAAGCTGGGGGTGATCCAGGCATCCAACAGCGCGTGGGCCTCACTTGTAGTCCTCGTTCCTAAAAAGGACCGAACTACGCGGTTCTGCGTGGACTACCGGGGGCTCAACGCGGTGACGGTCCCCGATGCGTTTCCCATACTACGCATCGATGACCTGCTCGATTGTATGGCCGGGGCCAAGTACCTGACCATCATGGATCTGAGCCGGGGATACTGGCAGATTCCCCTGACCCTCGCGGCAAGGGAACGCTCTGCCTTTATCACCCCTTTTGGACTATACGAATCCACGGTAATGCCATTCGGCATGAGGAATGCCCCTGCCACTTTTCAGCGGATGGTCAATACACTGCTTGAGGGACTTGGAGGGTACGCGGCTGCATACTCGGACGATATTGCAGTCTTCAGTCCCACCTGGGAGGATCACCTAGAGCACCTGCGGCAGGTGGTCGGTCGGATCCACCGGGCAGGCGTGACCATCAAGCTGGAAAAGTGCCAGCTGGGCACGAGTGAGGTCCTCTACCTGGGTCACCGGGTAGGCGGGGGAGTTCTGAAGCCAGAACCTGGAAAAGTGGATGCCATCGCATCCTAGCCCACCCCCAGGACCAAAAAGCAGGTGCTGTCCTTCTTGGGGACTGCCGGGTACTACAGGAGGTCCGTTCCACACTATAGCACCTTGGCCAAGCCCCTGACGGACCTCACCAAGAAGAAGCTGCCTGTCACAGTCGACTGGACTGTCGCCTGCGAGACCGCCTTCAAGGCACTCAAGACCGCCCTAAGTAGCTCCCCTGTACTTCAAGCTGCCGACTTCGACCGGCCGTTTGTGGTACAGACCGACGCCAGTGACTTTGGCCTCGGTGCTGTGCTAAGTCAGGTCAACATGACCGGCCAGGAACATCCTGTCTTGTACCTGAGCAGGAAGCTACTGCCACGGGAGGTGGCCTACACCACGGTGGAAAAGGAATGTCTGGCAATTGTATGGGCCGAGCAGCGTCTGCAGCCCTACTTATACGGGAGCCATTTCACCGTGGAGACGTACCACAACCCCCTTAGCTGGTTACACACGGTCTCTGGGTCGAATGGAAGGTTGCTACGCTGGAGCCTCGCTCTCCAGCAGTATCACTTCTCCATTCGCCACAGAAGAGGCCGTGACCACGGTAATGCTGACGGGTTATGCCGGCAAGGGGAGGGTGCAGAAGGACGCATGGGAGAACACAGGAGTGTGTTACCCCCTCGTGCCATCTGATAGGGGGAGGTGTCATGAAAGTCAGCCGCCATCTTAGGTAGGATACGTCATACCTGAGAATATTTCCTATTGCCATTTCTAAACATCCCTCACACAGCTCTTACCATATCACATTTCTGCAGCCCCTGGTAAACAGAGCAATTCGCCCCCACCTCTGGAGATCAGTCTCCAGAAACTTCTTTGATATTGTAAATAGATGGGCCAGTTTTGCTGTGTCCAAGCAGGACAGTCAGCTAGGCCCCAGGGGGGTAATTAACACCTGGCTGTCACTGGAAACCAGAAGCAACCCATTTGTGCAAGCCTGCAAACCTCTCCATTGTCTCCAAGGAACCATGTGCTTTCTTTGTGGAAAATGGCCACCAAAAGCTACAAGATACACTTTCAATTCATAACCACACGATACAAGTTAGGGAACCCAAATAAAATGTATCATGTGGGGAAGGTGCCCACGGACACAATCATGGGACTTATAAATCCATGAGTGGCCTGGAAAGCTGGATATTTAGAATAACCATATGCAAGGTCCCAGGGGAGGCATGTTTAGAGTCAATGGCTTCCCCAGAAGAGTAGGATCATGACGAGACCTCTGGTGATACGATGAGATCACCCCAGGGAAAGTTATGGGTACTTTTCTAAAATGGAGCAAAAACAAGCATTGGTAGGGGGGTGGGGCTTAGTAAACTGACATCACCAAGAGTGGGTGTGACAGGACTTTAGTATAGCCGACAGCCAGAAACTCCCTCAGTTTTGACCCAGGAGATGCTGTGAACACCTCCTGTCGTCTGGTCCCAGTCTCTGAGTGGGAGGAGCACCTTTGCCATGTGCTACTGAGGCCTGGACGACAGCAACTAAGCTTGGACCTGTGGGATAGCAAATCCTCCCTTGCACCACAAGAACGGTAACTGCTTTATCATGGTTATCCCTGTGTTATGCATGTCTAATTGTTATATCTCTTATTTTGGCCAAATACCGTTGTATAGTTAATTGTATAGCCTTGTAATCTAGTGTATTCTTATAATCGATTAAATCATAAATTAATCGTGGGCTGTACCCTTTACTCTGCATATACGAATCCATTGGTCCGGAAACGCTTGGCTGAAACGCTACCGGGTTGGTTCCTGACCCAATACAAGTCTATTAACGGACCGGGCTTGTATCAAACGAGAACTGGTGGCAGCATACCATCTGGGGGATTTGAGGAAGGCTGTCAGTGACGGTCGGAGGCGTGGATATATATTACTGGCGCAGCCAGGGAAATATATATACCGCCCTCACTGCAGAGGGCCTCAAATACCCAGAGGGCTACAGGATGGCCTCTCCGGTGACCACTCACTCTAGGTGCAGTACCTTGACTGACCTGAGAGGCAAGGGGGCGCCAGAGAGTTGTGCCTGTGACGCGGCGTCACGGATTGGTGACGTGTAAGGGACAACACACCACCGTGTTTTCCCCCGCTGGTAGCAACTTCCTGGCACTACTTACTCTAGGTGCAGTACCTTGACTCACCTGAGAGGTAAGGGCGGCCAGAGAGCTGCACCCACCGGCCAGCATTCATCACATGGATTTTTTCACATCATGCAGGGATTGTCTGCCACTCACTGTAATGTCACAGCCATGGTGGTTGTGGCATTACAGTGGTTGCCCAAATCGATGGGAACAGTGCTCACAGTGAAACATGAAAAGCTGGCAATTCAGCAGCGGCATACACCGGTACCCGACAATTTAGATCAGTAAGAATAGACCATCAGATATAGATTAGATAGATAGAAACATCTCAGTCACATATATAAGAAGTACAGTGACAGTGTTGGTTACTGTACTTGTCATTTAGTGTTAAAGGTTTAATTTAAAAAAATAATAGTGTTTTCATGCACCATCGCTTTAAAAAAGCCGGCCGGCAATTCAGCATCGGTAACCGACAATTTAGAACAGAAAGAATGGAGCATCACACATAGATTAGATAGATAGAAACATGTCAGTCGCATATAAAAGAAGTACAGTGATAGTGTTGATTACTGTACTTGTCATTTAGTGTTAAAATAAAGGATTTATAAAAAAATAAAATTGGCGTGGGGTTCCCCGTAATTTTAGTCTCTAGCGGAGGTTAAGCAGATGGCTGGGGTAGATTTTTGAAGCCTGGGAAGGGGGTAATACCCAAGGAGCTTCCCAGGGTACTAATATCAGTCCCCAGCTGAATACCTAGCCTTTACTAGCTATTAAAATGTGGGACCCCCAAAAGAATGACGTGGGGTCCCCCCTATTTTAATAGCTAGCAAATGCTAGGCAGACAGCCGGGTGCTGATATTAATAGCCCAGGAAGGGTGCCATGAATATTGGCCACCTCCCAGGCTAGAAACACCAGCCGTCAGCCGCCCCAGAAATTGCGCATACATAGGATGCGCCAATTCTGGCACTTAGCCTCGCTCTTCCCACTGCCCTGTAGCGGTGTCAGTGGGGTAATAGGGCTGGGGTTGATGTCAGCTTATAATGCAAGCTGACATCAAGCCCAGGTTAGTAATGGAGAGGCGTCTATAAGACACCCCCATTACTAACCCCATAGTCAAAGTTAAAAAAAAAACACAAACACCCAGAATAAAGTCCTTTAATTGAAATAAACACACAATTCTTTATTGTTCTAAATTAAACCATACTTACCATCACGCACATTCTAGCTGAAGCCAATGTCTTCTGCAATAAAAGTAAAATAATAAACCAATCTCATTCTTACCTTTCCAAGGTTCCCAGGTCGGCTCCAGCTCTGCTACATTCACATGACAGGCTGGATCGCAGCCGAAAGCTGCCATCCAGCTTGTCATGCCGCAGACACTGGAAAGCGCAGGCATGCTTGCGCTCCTCAGTGTCTGGCTGTGACGGAATCCAGATGAGCCGAGTTCATGTCCAATGAACTCAGCTCACCTCATGCACGTCTCTGACAGCGTGGGAGAATTCTCCTGCGCTGTCAGTGACGCGCATGAGGTGAGCTGAGTTCATTGGACATGAACTCGGCTCATCTGGATGCCGTCACAGCCAGACACTGAGGAGCGCAAGCATGCCTGCGCTTCTCAGTGTCTGCGGCATGACAAGCTGGATGGCAGCTTTCGGCTGCGATCCAGCCTGTCATGTGAATGTAGCAGAGCTGGAGCCGTCCTGGGAACCATGGAAAAGTAAGGATGAGGTTGCTTTATTATTTTACTTTTATTGCAGAAGACATTGGCTTCAGGTGGAATGGGCGTGATGGTAAGTATGGTTTAATTTAGAACAATAAAGAATTGTGTGTTTATTTCAATTAAAGGACTTTATTCTGGGTGTTTGTGTTTTTTTTAACTTTGACTATGGGGTTAGTAATGGGGGTGTCTTATAGACGCCTCTCCATTACTAACCTGGGCTTGATGTCAGCTGGCATTATAAGCCGACATCAACCCCACCCTATTACCCCACTGGCACCGCTACAGGGCAGTGGGAAGAGCGAGGCTGAGTGCCAGAATTGGCGCATCCTATGGATGCGCCATTTCTGGGGCGGCTGACGGCTGGTGTTTCTAGCCTGGGAGGGGGTCAATATTCATGGCACCCTTCGTGGGCTATTAATATCAGCCCCCAGCTGTCTGCCTAGCCTTTGCTAGCTATTAAAATAGGGGGGACCCCACATCATTTTTTTGGGGAGTCCCCCATTTTAATAGCTAGTAAAGGCTAGGTATTCAGCTGGGAGCTGATATTAGTAGCCTGGGAAGCTTCGTGGGTATTACCCCCTTCCCAGGCTTCAAACATCTGCCCCAGCCGTCTGCTTAACCTCCGCTAGAGACTAAAATTACGGGGAACCCCACGCCAATTTTTTTTTTAATAAATCCTTTATTTTAGCACTAAATGACAAGTACAGTAATCAACACTATCACTGTACTTCTTATATATGTGACTGACATGTTTCTATCTATCTAATCTATGTGTGATGCTTTATTCTTTCTGTTCTAAATTGTTGGGTACCGATGCCGAATTGCCGGCCGGCTTTTTTAAAGCGACGGTGCATGAAAACACTATTATTTTTTTAAATAAATCCTTTAACACTAAATGACAAGTACAGTAACCAACACTGTCACTTTACTTCTTATATATGTGACTGACATGTTTCTATCTATCTAATCTATGTGTGATGCTCTATTCTTTCTGTTCTAAATTGTCGGATACCGATGCTGAATTGCCGGTCGGATTTTTTAAAGAGAGTGTCTTCTGAGCAGTTTGTCAGCTTTTGGACACCTTTGAACGTGTTTTCTATGTGTTTTTAGTGTCCTGCCATTGGTTTTAACCCCTTACTTACCGGGGACGTATTAGTACGCATATTTGCGTACTGCCCGTTCAGTGAGGGCTGCTACCCTGAGCCCTCACTGAACGGAGCACATGTCAGCTGATTCTTACAGGTGACATGTGCCCGCAACAGCCGTGGGTGGAATCGTGATCCACCCGCTGCTGTTAACATGTTAAATGCCGCTGTCAAACTCCGACATCAGCATTTAACGCGCGCTTCCGGGTAGCGCGTCATAAGCCCCGCCCACCGGCGACCCCGTCACGTGATCGCGGGTCGCCGATGGGCGTGCATGACAACCCAGGGTCTGCAGCAGACGCCTGTGGTTGTCATGATCCGGTCGCTATGAGCGCCACCTAGTGGTCGGCGCTCATAGAACAGGACCATTTCTGCTGCATGCAGGGGACCTGCTCGTCCCCTGTATGTAGCAGAGGTGATTGGATAGTTGCTGCTTCTAGTCTCCTATGAAGACTATAGAAGCATGCAAAAAGTAAAAAAAAAGAAGTTTTTAAAAATATAAAAAAAAAAAAAAATATATAAAAGTTTAAATCACCCCCCTTTCGCCCCATTCAAAATAAAATATATAAAAAAAAACCCCACATACACATATTTGGTATTGCCGCGTTCAGAATCGCCCAATCTATCAATATAAAAAAAGAATTAATCTGATCGGTAAACGGCGTAACGAGAAAAAAATTCTAAACGCCAGAATTACGTTTTTTGGTCGCCGCAAAATTGCAATAAAATGCAATAACGGGCGATCAAAACATCGGATCTACCCCAAATGCTATCAATAAAATCGTCAGCCCGGCACGCAAAAAATAAGCCATCAACCAGCCGCAGATCACGAAAAATGGAGACACTACGGGTCTAAGAATATGGCGCTATTTTTTTATTTATTTTTTTTACCAAATTTTGGAATTTTTTTTCACCACTTAAATATAAAAGAACCTATACATGTTTGGTGTCTATGAACTCGTAATGACCTGTAGAATGAGAAGGGTAGGTCAGTTTTAGCATTCAGTGAACGTGGTAAAAAAAATAAATAAAAAACAACTGTGGTATTGCACTTTTTTTGCAATTTTACCACACTTGGAATTTTTTTCCCATTTTCCCGTACAGGATATGATAAAACTAGTAAAGGTGTTGAAAAGTACAACTCGTCCCGCAAAAAATAAGCCCTCACATGGCCATATTGACCAAAAAATAAAAACGCTATGGCTCTGGGAACAAGGGGAGCAAAAACGAAAATGCAAAAACGAAAAATGCTCCGGGGCTTATTTATCGGTGTTTGACGGAGCTCGACAGTGTTCTAAGGTGTTCGACGAACAGTTCCACGAACATCCCGGTGTTCGACGAACCGAGCCCGAACACTACGGGGGTGACTCAACACTAGTTAATAGCGCTCTTGACCTGCCTAGTGCCGGAACTTAGACCTCCACTGCCGGAAGGAAATTAACTATATTCCTCCTGGTTATAGTCATGAGGGTGGCACCGGAGCAGGTTGAGTCACTGCTCTGTGCATAGAGAGCTGCATCTGTAACTGAGCCTCCTGCACTAACTGACAGATGGATCTAATGCTGAGCAGCTGTCAGTCAGTTCGGGGGGTGGGGTAACAGCCGCCGCTCTCTTTACACAGAGCAGTGACTGAACCTGCCCCAGAGCCCACCTCCACTCCCGTAACTGAAACCTGAATACTATCGGGAGGAATAAAGTTCATATCCTCCCAGGAGTGGGGGGCTAAGTGCCAGGCAGGCTCAGAATGCTACTAACTTGCAGATTAATCCCATATCTGCAAGTTTATTTTTTCACTTTAACTGGTTCCCTTTAAGGCTTCAATCAGATGGCTGTAGGTTCTCTCAACCAAAAGAATTAGGCCGATTATGCAGATGGCACTCGGATCAAACTCTGATTAGAGTTTGATCCAAGTGTCAGCATAGTATGATCTGATTCGCTCAGATGTGGAAACTAGAGCACAAAGTGAGGATAAGATTGAGAACAAAATTTCTCTATCTTATCCATTCTGTCAGTCATAGAAACTCGGATAGTACTCGTTCAATGTATACGCTGGTAACAACAAGCCCTAATAGATATATTAAAAACAGATGTTAATTACTAACAGAACAATTAGTTCTAATATTGTACTGTTGATGTAATGTTGTTTTTTGATCCTTGATTTAGCATGATATTAGCCATTTGACTAAAATGGGGACTTCTCTACAGCTGGTAATGAAACTGATGACTGTGATATATTCATGTTACTCTATCAGACACAAGACTACACTCATTCTTTTCTTAGTTATATATGTTTCAATTAATTATGAATTACCCTTCAATAGTGAAAGCATTTTTTTGTTTCAGACTTTCTAATATAAACAATGTTAAAGTGTTTCCTGTTTTGGTAAAAATGTCTAAAAATAAAAAAGTTTTACTATTAACCCTGTTACCTAGTGCTTACATTCTATAATTTTTTTTATTCTATTTCCATATAGCCCCTTTCAATCTGCAGCTCTGCTAGTTTCTATCCTGATGCAGCAGGGATAGAAGGTGCCACTAATTTAGCAATCTGCTCCCCCACCCCATGCACTTCTCTCATTACTTCTTGGTTTCTTATTTTTCTGTAGGCTCTATATCTCTCTTGAATGTCTTGCTTCATCTGAAAAGTGGCAAAAATAATGCTTACTATGCAATTTTTTATTGCATCCCATAGTTTTAAACAAGTTGAACATTCTATTCTTCTCTGTATGTGTTTGTTCTCCCTCTTTACAACTCAATATGCCACCCTGCCAATGATTATGGTGTTAGGCAGACCTAGATACACATACACAACCCTGCTACACACAGCTCAGCTAGAACAGATACACACAGTTTAGCTACAACGGTCGCACACATACATCTTAATTCTTCACGCACAGAAGAAGCAGCTGCTTCTTGGTCTGTGTATGCAATGTAGACATAGAGCCCGCCCTGAACCTGATGATGTCATTTCAATGGGGAGAGACAGTATATTTCAGAAAGCAAGAGACTCATGTTACTGGATGTTGACATGTAATCACAGCCAATCACAACAGGAGAGTTCAGGTCATGTGACAGGACTCTAGAAGACCAAGAAGGTGACACTGAAACAAATGTAAGTGCATTAAACAGTTGAAGTGGGGGATGAAAAGGAAACAATAGAGAGGAGAATTCTGAAAGTGGAAAACCCCTGCACTGCAGCCTTTCAACAAGCTTTAGTAGGCTGCCGAACCCGAACAGTAAAATGGACATAAAGTAAGAAGTTCGTGTTTGTGGATCGGCACTGGACACTAGGTTTATATACAGTCATAGGAGACCTCAAAGTATAACATATGTCTTTTTAGGGCAATTGGAGACTTTGCAGTACTGCAATTTGCAGCAAATCGATTTGCTGGCAATCAAATTCTTGTGAAAATGTGTTGAACCTGGAAAATTTTAATTTGAAAAAGCTTCAATCATTTCTAGTTTGTCTGATTTTATTTTTACATTTGAACTTCATGGAAAGTGTTGGTGTTATAAAAATTAAGATACAGTGATGAACAAAAGGGTAACAATGTTTTGAATGTTGACTTTCAGGCTCCATATCTCACCATACACTCCTGCTTTGAACGTGAGACTGCCATCATTTTGGCTGTCTCATACATAAATTTGACTTGCAACGATTTAGCATATGATTATGAAATTCTTGTCATGTCTCTGCATTGTTACTGTTTTGCTCCTGGGCGTGGAAAAATCTTTTCCTTCCAGTATACTACAAAATACAACCTGTTCTCACATTCTCTAATAGCTCAGTGTGTTATTAGGTTGATTCACAAGCGAAAGGTCATCGAATCTATGAGCAGCCAGTAACGAAATGTGAGACTTTTGTACCCATAAAAATAGGTCATTGGTTCGAATTGAGGAATAGCCATTAATAAAATTTCCCAAGAAAAGAGAAACAGCATCATCCAGCTCTTTGATAGCAGTCTCTCGGACAAGAAAATTGCCAAATTGCATCATGTGAGTGCCATGACAGTTGGAAGAATCTGATATAAAGTCCATCCATCCATTCAAAAGCCAAGAGGTGGATGTCCAGGCAAAATATCAGAGTCAACAAGTCAGCTCAACAAAAGGTCTATTAGTTCTGGCGCGACAAACACGGTAGTGGAGATGTCTCATATGCTTCGTAATAGAAAGATCACAGACATCCATGCAAGCACCATATGATTACACAAGTCTGGAATGGTGGCTCGGAAAAAAGGTGAAGAAGCCTCAACTTCAATTTCCTCATAAGAAGCGCTGACTTGAGTTTGCAAAAAAGTACAAAAAGTGGACAGTAGGAGATTGGAAACCGGTGATTTGCAGCTATGAAAGTCAACAGACTAGGCTTGGCAAATGGGTCTGGAAGAAACAAGCAAAAAAGGGGCTAATGGATCGAGAAATTGAAGGAACTGTTAAGTTCGGTGGAGGTAGCCTGATGATAAGGAGTTGTTTTGCAGCCAAAGACATTGTATATCTGACCAGGATCGATGGTGATCTCAGTGCTGAGCTATCTGTGAGTATCCTAAAAGATGAATTACTTCATACACTCATGTACTATAGGTATGAAAAGGATGACATAGTGTTTCAGCAAGAAAACGACACAAAGCATTCGTCGAGATTAGCAAAGAAATCGTTCAATGATAATGAAGGAGAAGTGCTGAGTTGACCCCCACAGTCCCCAGACCTCAACATAATCGGACACTTGTGGGTAGAGTATACATTTGCAAGTGAGCTGACCAGTATGCACCAACTTTGGGAATGCGTAGAGACGAGGTATCAGATTTCAGTTGAGACATGTTTGAATCTGATCTAGAGCATGCCCAGAAGGATTCAGGTAGTGTTGAAAGCCAAAGGAGGATTTACAAAATACTAACAAAATAATACAAATTAACATTTAGATATTTAGGAGCAAAACAGTAACAATGCAGTGACACGACAAGAATCTGCATAACTAATCATATGCTAAATAGTTGTAAGTCAAATTTATGTATGAAATAGTCAAGATGATTGTCTATAAAATTATGGTAGTCTCACATTTAAAGCAGCAATGGATGGTGAGTTAAGCAGCCTGAAAGTCAAAAGTTCAAAACATTGTTACCCTTTTGCTCGACACTGTAAGTAATTACTTTGAAGGGACAGAAAGCATTCTGCATGTATGCCACTTTAGAAGTGATTTGTTTGATAATGGATTTGTTTATTGTGTTTGCTTAAATAGTGGCTTCATATTTTATAATGCTTCACAGACAACCACATTGCTGTCCTATCAGTATGTCTTTAAAGTATGGGAGGAAACCAGTAAAATCATAGGGAGAACATACAAACTTTTTGCAGATGTTGCCCTTGGTGGGATTTTAAACCAGGACAATGGCATGGCAAAGAAACAGTGCTACCAATAAACCACTATGCTACCATGCCAATATGTACACTAAAGAAATAACATGCTTTAACATTACAAAAATATTTTTATGACGTGTCACATTTTTGTAATTTTAAAATACAATTTATAATCATCCAACCATAACTGAACAAAATACTTTTAATTGATCTTCTTAAAGTTGCACATTGTTGTTGTTTTATTTAGCTAATAATAAGGATCATTGGTTAGTTTTGAAGAATTTCAGCAATCCATCTATGTCTTACAATTCTCATATTTCAAAGAAGTCCATTATAAAGGAGTTCTCCCAGCCGTCTGCCATGCTCCACTTGCCCTCCCATCCCTGCCACCTTCTAGTACTAATGAAGATGCATAACCTTGCAAAATTGATACATATCCACTTACAAAGTTGCTTTTTAAAGATTTTTGGTGTCTATTTTACATTCTGTTCAGAGTGTTTCACACTTAAGTCTGAACAAAGAAAGACTTATGAGCCATCCATTGCTGGAGTTATAGTTCATAGCACTACTCTTACAAAAAAGTCTTTTATAAAGACAAATGAAGCCAGGCATAGGACCTTTTCCCCTCTGGCCAGAATTTTTTTTCTTACTTTTGAGTAACAATTTAGCTTCTGTGAACATTCCTTAACATGATTGCTCACACAAAAGGTAAGCTAGGAAATTGATACAGACTTACTATGAAACTGGATATTCTAGATTATGAAATTGATATTAAATTTATTAACGCCCAGAATATGTAATATTCCATCAATTCTGCAATTATTTTTTGAAAAGATGAGTGATATCTGACTAATTACATGAATTTTGCCAAAACTACATATAGCGCATATGAGTTGATTTTAATTTGGGACATCCCCTTTAATTAATATATTTTCAGCCTTTCATTGATTTACCTGTATGTTTGTGCCCCCCCCCACTCCATACCCAGCCAAAAATTGACATAAACCCCCCCCTCTTGAAACACAATAGCATAAAACTACCAATATCACAGGTCGTGACTTTTGCCAAATATGTACAGTACAGACCAAAAGTTTGGACACACCTTCTCATTTAAAGATTTTTCTGCATTTTCATGACTATGAAAATTGTACATTCACACTGAAGGCATCAAAACTATGAATTAACACATGTGGAATTATATACTTAACAAAAAAGTGTGAAACAACTGAAAATATGTGTAGCATCGGCGTCCCTGCCTCCTGCTAGGCAGGGACGCCGTTCCCCTCACCTCTCCGCTCCGTGCCCGGCATCCTCCTCCCGCTCTGCTGGCAGCGTGCGCTGCTTCCCGGTCACTGTGCTTAGGGCGCTCGCGCGCGTGCTCCCTCTCTCTTAAAGGGGCCGCGCGCGCCGTCCTAAGGAGTCCCCGGCCAATGGCCGCAGGATCTCACCATATATAAGGCACCTCCTCCAAAATGGAGGTGCCCGAGCAATGTTGTTGCAAAGCCTTTCAACTCTGCTTCAGCCCTCAGGTCCCGTTGCCAGCTTGTTTTCCAGTGCTGTCTACCTGCTTGCAATCCTGCGGTCCGACAGTCTGCCTACCAGCATCTGCCAGTCTGTATATGGATCAGTCCGCCTGCGGACCAGGAAGTACCTGCCAAATACCTGCCTGATACCTGCCTGATACCTGTCTACCTGCTTGCAATCCTGCGGTCCGACAGTCTGCCTACCAGCATCTGCCAGTCTGTATATGGATCAGTCCGCCTGCGGACCAGGAAGTACCTGCCAAATACCTGCCTGATACCTGCCTGATACCTGTCTACCTGCTTGCAATCCTGCGGTCCGACAGTCTGCCTACCAGCATCTGCCAGTCTGTCTATGGATCAGTCCGCCTGCGGACCAGGAAGCACCTGCCAGATACCTGCCTGATACCTGCCTGTTACCTGCCTGCCTATATGCCTGTCCAGAGACTCTTACCCACTCACCTGGGAGCGCTCACCTGCTACCCACCTGCTAGCCTACCTGAAGGCTTAGCCGTCACTTGATGTGACCACCAGCCTGTCCAGAGACTCTTACCCTGCTGTCTCTTGCTGTGACCACCTGCCTGTCCAGAGATTCTTATCCTGCTGTCACTTGCCGTGACCATCTGCCTGTCGAGAGACTCTTATCCTGCTGTCACTTGCCGTGACCCCCCGCCTGTCAAGAGACTGTCCCCGTTACTTGCCATGACTTCCTGCCCTTCTACCCAGAGACTGTCCCTGTCACTTGACGTGACTGCCTGCCTGCTTTCCCTGGGAGCCACACGCTTCCTTACAAGGACTGCCCCTTTGTATAGTAGCTCAGAGGTTCCACCTCCCAGACCCATTACAGTTTGCTCGGGCCATGGAACCCGGTGGCACCCAAACTCTCTCGCTCTCGGATTTATGCCATGAACTGTCCCGTCAGAGGTCACAACAGGAGTCCATTCTGAGCCACCTGCGTAGTGTTAACTCCCGCCTGGACACACTGACTACCTCTTCGGGACCTGCTTCCAGTCGCACGACTCCTACCCCGGCAGCATCGCTGCCCATCAATACCATGGCATCCCTTCCCGGTCCCCGCCTTTCCGCCCCGCCTCGTTTAAGTGGAGATCCCGGTCAGGCACGGGGCTTCATTAACCAGTGCACCCTGCACTTCGAACTTTTGGGATACCAGTTCACCACTGACCGAGCCAAGGTGTCCCTCATCATGTCCCATCTCACTGGGGAGGCACTGGCTTGGCTAAATCCTCTATGGGAGAGAGGAGACCCCCTGGTATCCAACCTGCCAGCCTTTCTCACGGCCTTCCGGAAAGTCTTCGACGAACCAGAACGAAAGACCTCATCCGCCTCATCTCTGCTACGCCTCCGTCAAGGGAGTCTCACCGTGGACCAATATGCCATACGGTTCCGTACCCTTGCTTCCGAGCTTGCCTGGGATAATTAGGCACTGGTTTCCGTCTTCTGGGAGGGCCTGTCCGGCCGGATTAAAGATGAACTTGCCGGTCGGGACATTCCTACCACTCTCGATGACTTAGTGACACTTGCCACCCGGATTGACATCCGGTTTCAGGAGCGCACCAAAGAGGTCACCCGTGAGAGGAGGTTTCCACGCCTTGCTCCTACTTTTCTGAATCCCGTCTCTTCCTATGTAACTCCCCGTGCGCACTCGCCAGAGCCCATGCAGGTCGACCAAACCAAGATGGTCAAAACCCGTCAAGAGTCTCGCCGTGCCGAGGGGAGCTGTTTCTACTGCGGTAGTAAGGAGCACCGGATCCTTTCCTGCCCGGAGAGGTCGGGAAAACGCTTGTGTCTAGGATTGCTCAGAGAGGTCATCCTAGACAAAAATAAATCCTCTCCTTCTCTGATGCTGTAGGTCTCTATCATCTGCGGGGAGAACCGCTACTTTGAACTTGCTCAACTTGATTCTGGAGCTGCCGGAAATCTCATCTCTCAGTCCCTGGTAGAGAAATACCGCATTCCCACCAAACCTCTGGCTGTACCCTTATCTGTCGCCTCCGTGGATGGGGGTCTCTTACTGCATCCCATCCAACTCATCACCGAATCCATAACTCTGCAGGTGGGAATGCTGCACTCTGAGAGCATCTTCTTCCATGTTCTGCCTGGACTCTCTCACACCCTCTGGCTAGGCCTACCTTGGCTCCAGAGACATGCACCCATGCTTGATTGGCAGACCGGAGAAGTCCTTCGCTGGGGGCAGGACTGCCATAAGACTTGTTTAGTTCCCGTTCGTCTTGCCCGTCCTTATCCTACCCCAGCCAATCTACCCGGCCTACCGGTTCCCTATTGGTCTTATACGGACGTCTTTAACAAAAGAGAAGCAGAGACATTACCCCCTCATAGACCATACGATTGCCCAATCGACCTGATACCCGGCGCTACTCCTCCCCGTGGGCGTATTTACCCTTTGTCCGCTGCTGAAACCCGGTCCATGTCTGAATATATCGAGGAGAATCTGGCCCGGGGATTTTTCCGGAAATCTACCTCCCCGGCGGGAGCAGGCTTCTTCTTCGTCAAAAAGAAAGACGGCTCCCTCCGTCCCTGTATAGACTATAGAGGACTTAACCAGATCACGGTGAATAATAAATACCCCCTTCCGCTCATTCCTGAATTATTTGACCGTCTGAGGGGTGTTAGAATCTTCACCAAGCTGGATCTCCGTGGGGCGTATAGCCTGGTCCGTATCCATCAGGGGGATGAATGGAAGATGGCATTCAACACCCGGGACGACCACTATGAATACCTCGTAATGCCCTTCGGTCTCTGTAATACTCCCGCCGTCTTTCAAGAGTTGGTCAATGACATCTTCCGTGACCTTCTCTACTCCTGCGTGGTGGTGTACCTGGACGACATCTTGGTCTTCTCTCCGGATCTTCCCACACACCGGAGGGACGTTCGTCAGGTCCTGCTCAGGCTCAGGCAGAACCACCTCTACGCAAAATATGAGAAGTGCCTCTTTGAGCCGACCTCGCTTCCGTTTCTGGGCTACATAATCTCTCAGACCGGCCTACGAATGGATCCTGAGAAACTGTCTGCCATCCAGAAGTGGCCCCGACCGGAGGGGTTGAAGGCTATTCAGCGGTTCCTGGGCTTCGCTAACTACTACTGCCTCTTCATTCCGCACTTCTCTTCCCGGACTGCCCCTATCTCTGCGCTCACCCGTAAGGGCGCTAATCCCAAAGAATGGCCGCCCGAAGCAGAGGAGGCCTTCCTTTCCTTGAAACAAGCTTTCTCCTCCGCCCCTGTGCTGCATTGTCCGGACGGCAACAAACAATTCTTCCTAGAAGTAGACTCTTCCTCCTCCGGAGCCGGAGCGGTACTTACCCAAAAGTCGTCTTGCGGAAGAATGGTAACCTGCGGCTTCTTCTCCAAACTCTTCTCCTCTTCTGAGCGCAATTATTCTATAGGAGACCGAGAATTATTAGCCATTAAGCTGGCACTGGAGGAGTGGCGTTACCTGCTCGAGGGGGCTCTTCACCCGGTAATAATTTACACGGACCACAAGAACTTGGCTTATATCCAGAGTGCCGAGAGACTTAACCTGCGCCAAGCCCGGTGGTCCTTGTTCTTCGCCCGCTTTGATTTAATTCTTCATTTTCACCTGGCAGACAAAAACATCAAAGCTGATGCCTTGTCCCGATCCTTTTTGGTCTCTGATCTAGAGATCTGATCTGATCGACCCCGCCAAAGTAATGCAGGTGGCCCCCGTGAATCTAAATAGTCTTCCACCCGGTAAGACGTTCGTAACAGTACCCGATTGTGAGAAGGTCCTACACTGGGGACATTCATCTAAGCTAGCTGGCCATGCTGGTCAGAAAAAGACCCTCCAGCTTTTTACCCGGCATTACTGGTGGCCTACCCTGCACAAGGACGTAATAGACTTTGTTTCAGCGTGTGCGTTCTGCGCCCGCAACAAGGTTCCTAGACACCTGCCAGCCGGCCGCCTCCTGCCTCTTCCTGTACCTGCTGCCCCATGGCAGCATATAGCCATGGACTTTATAACGGACCTCCCTGTCTCTGCCGGTTGTACGGTCATTTGGGTGGTCGCTGACCGCTTTTCTAAGATGGCTCACTTCATTTCCCTGCCGGGCCTTCCGTCTGCATCTGAGTTGGCTAAAGACTTTATCCATCATATTTTCCGTCTTCATGGTCTTCCTCTCCACATCGTATCCGATCGAGGAGTTCAGTTCACCTCTCGCTTCTGGCGAGCCATGTGTAAATTGCTGGTGGTCACCTTGGACTTCTCTTCTGCTTATCACCCACAGTCCAATGGTCAAGTAGAGTGGATCAACCAAATTTTAACCAGTTACCTCCGGCACTTTGTTAATGCTCACTATTCCGACTGGGTGGATCTTTTACCGTGGGCCGAATTTTCCTACAATAATCACGAGAGCGAATCTTCCTCCAAATCCCCGTTTTTTGTAGTCTACGGTCAGCATCCTCGGATCCCATTTCCCGTCTCCACCTCGGTGGACAATCTGGCTGCGGAATCTCTTGTTAGCGAATTTTCCTCCATTTGGGAAAGTACTAGATCCGCACTTCTTCAGTCATCCGAGCGGATGAAAAAACAGGCTGACAACAGACGTCTGGATCCGCCACAATTCCGTGCTAGAGAAAAAGTCTGGCTCTCGTCCAAATATGTCCGGCTCAAGATTCCTTCCTACAAGTAAGGGCCTCGGTTCATCGGCCCACTGGAAGTTATCAAACAAATCAACCCGGTGGCCTATAAATTGAAACTCCCGGCCAACTTACGGATCCCTAACTCCTTCCATGTATCTCTACTCAAGCCCGTTGTGCTTAACTCTTTTTCCAAGGCTACAGGTACGCCTCCTGCTCCGGTTTCCGCTGAAAATGAGTTTGAGGTAGAGAACATTCTGGCCACCAAAAGGGTAAGAGGAAAGACCTTTTTTCTAGTGGATTGGAAGGGGTTTGGTCCTGAGGAGAGAACGTGGGAGCCCCTGGAGAACATCCATGCCCCTCTCATCCTTGATAAATTTCTCTCTGGCCTAAAAAAGGGGGGGCCTAAAGGGGGGTACTGTAGCGTCGGCGTCCCTGCCTCCTGCTAGGCAGGGATGCCGTTCCCCTCACCTCTCCTCTCCGTGCCCGGCATCCTCCTCCCGCTCTGCTGGCAGCGCGCGCTGCTTCCCGGTCACTGTGCTTAGGGCGCGCGCGCGCTCCCTCTCTCTTAAAGGGGCCGCGCGTGCCGTCCTAAGGCGTCCCCGGCCAATGGCCGGAGGATCTCACCATATATAAGGCACCTCCTCCAAAATGGAGGTGCCTGAGCAATGTTGTTGCAAAGCCTTTCAACTCTGCTTCAGCCCTCAGGTCCCGCTGCCAGCTTGTTTTCCATTGCTGTCTACCTGCTTGCAATCCTGCGGTCCGACAGTCTGCCTACCAGCATCTGCCAGTCTGTCTATGGATCAGTCCGCCTGCGGACGAGGAAGTACCTGCCAGATACCTGCCTGATACCTGTCTACCTGCTTGCAATCCTGCGGTCCGACAGTCTGCCTACCAGCATCTGCCAGTCTGTCTATGGATCAGTCCGCCCGCGGAACAGGAAGCACCAGCCAGATACCTGCCTGATACCTGCCTGTTACCTGCCTGCCTGCCAGCCTGTCCAGAGACTCTTACCCGCTCACCTGGGAGCGCTCACCTGCTACCCGCCTGCTAGCCTACCTGGAGGCTTAGCCGTCACTTGCTGTGACCACCAGCCTGTCCAGAGACTCTTACCCTGCTGTCTCTTGCTGTGACCACCTGCCTGTCCAGAGACTCTTATCCTGCTGTCACTTGCCGTGACCACCTGCCTGTCGAGAGACTCTAATCCTGCTGTCACTTGCCGTGACCCCCCGCCTGTCAAGAGACTGTCCCCGTTACTTGCCGTGACCTCCTGCCCTTCTACCCAGAGACTGTCCCTGTCACTTGATGTGACTGCCTGCCCGCTTTCCCTGGGAGCCACCCGCTTCCTTACAAGGACTGCCCCTTTGTATAGTAGCTCAGAGGTTCCACCTCCCAGACCCGTTACAATATGTCTTATATTCTAGGTTCTTCAAAGTAGCCACCTTTTTCTTTGATGACTGCTTTGCACACACTTGGAATTCTCTTGATGAGCTTCAAGAGGTAGTCACCAGAAATGGTTTTCACTTCACAGGTGTGCCCTGTCAGGTTTAATAAGTGGGATTTGTTGCCTTAATGGGTTTGGGACCATCAGTTGTGTTGTGCAGAAGTCAGGTGGATACACAGCTGATAATCCTACTGAATAGACTGTTAGAATTTGTATTATGGCAAGAAAAAAGCAGCTAAATAAAGAAAAACGAGTGGCCATCATTACTTTAAGAAATGAAGGTCAGTCAGACAGAAAAATTGGGCAAACTTTGAAAGTGTCCCCAAGTGCAGTTACAAAAACCATCAAGTGCTACAAAGAAACTGGCTCACATGAGGACCGCCCCAGGAAAGAAAGACCAAGAGTCACCTCTGCTTCTGAGGATAAGTTTATCCGAGTCACCAGCCTCAGAAATCTCAGGTTAACAGCAGCTCAGATTAGAGACCAGGTCAATGCCACACAGAGTTCTAGCATCTCTTCAACAACTGTTAAGAGGAGACTTTGTGCAGCAGGCCTTCATGGTAAAATAGCTGCTAGGAAACCACTGCTAAGGACAGGCAACAAGCAGAAGAGACATGTTTGGGCTAAAGAACACAAGGAATGGACATTAGACCAGTGGAAATCTGTGCTTTGGTCTGATGAGTCCAAATTTGAGATCTTTGGTTCCAACCACCGTGTCTTTGTGCGACGCAGAAAAGGTGAACGGATGGACTCTACATGCCTGGTTCCCACCGTGAAGCATGGAGGAGGAGGTGTGATGGTGTGGGGGTGCTTTGCTGGTATCACTGTTGGGGATTTATTCAAAATTGAAGGCATACTGAACCAGCATGGCTACCACAGCATCTTGCAGCGGCATGCTATTCCATCCGGTTTGCGTTTCGTTGGACCATCATTTATTTTTCAACAGGGCAATGACCCCAAACACACCTCCAGGCTGTGTAAGGGCTATTTGACCAAGAAGGTGAGTGATGGGGTGCTACGCCAGATAACCTGGCCTCCACAGTCACCAGACCTGATCCCAATCGAGATGGTTTGGGGTGAGCTAGACCACAGAGTGAAGGCAAAAGGGCCAACTAGTGCTAAGCACCTCTGGGAACTCCTTCAAGATTGTTGGAAGACCATTTCCGATGACTACCTCTTGAAGCTCATCAAGAGAATGCCAAGAGTGTGCAAAGCAGTCATCAAAGCAAAACGTGGCTACTTTGAAGAACCTAGAATATAAGACATATTTTCAGTTGCTTCACACTTTTTTGTTAAGTATATAATTCCACATGTGTTAATTCATAGTTTTGATGCCTTCAGTGTGAATGTACAATTTTCATAGTCATGAAAATACAGAAAAATCTTTAAATGAGAAGGTGTGTCCAAACTTTTGGTCTGTACTGTATGTCTTAGGTGCAATGTGTGGACATGTGTTCCTGAGGAACTGCATGCAGCATCTGGGGTGGAAGCATTGCGTGATGCAGGTAAAAATGGGCGAAAAACTGAAGATTCGCATTGTGGAAAATGTTTTTAAGGATGGGACTATATGGGAAAAAATTTTATACTACTTTAGATTTTATTGATATATCTTACTGTGTGTGTATAGATAGAAATCACATATGATATGGGATACTTACCCTAGAGTCTCTGTAATCTTATATAATATTTATTTTTCACTTTAATACACTTAATTGTTATATGTTGGATTTTTTATTAATCCTCGTTCTTGACAAATCAGTTTTGAACCCTTACTGATCACCAATACTAACAAAATAAAACATTTTACAAATGGTGCTAATTTAAAGCAGACATAAAGGAAAGGTTATTTATTAATTATTTTGTGTGGTATGGATTATTACTATTTGAATTAAACAAGATAATCATTCAAAGTTAGAATATTGCTAATTTTTAGATTTTTTTTTGGGCAAGTTTCTGATATTTTTATAAATAAACAGAAATCATATAGATCTAATTTACCATTATCACAAAATATAATGTGTCACGAAAAAACAATTTCAAAATCACTGGGATATGTGACCTGGTCTCTAAGGGGTTAATTTATGTATATACTTTGTTACACTAATTGAACTTTATGTTGTGTCGCACCTACCGTATTTTTCGGTCTATAAGACGCACGTAAGGTTTTAGTGGAGGAAAAAAAAAAATGTAATAAAAAAATGTGGTCATGATTCCCTGTTATTGGGGAGGGGGGTTTGCTGCTGACACTGATATTGGGGTAATGTCCCCCAATTCTGTCAATATCCTCCATCCTGGTATGCATGGCCCCTCCTTCCAGGTTTACGTGGCCCTCATCCCCATTCTGGTATGCATCGCACCTTTTGATCCCCCATCCTGGTATGCATGGCACCTCTTGATCCCCCATCCTGGTATCCATGGCATCCCTTGATCCCCCATCCTGGTATGCATGGCACCCCTTGATCACCCATCCTGGTATGCATGGCACCCCTTGAACCCCCATCACGCTGCCCACAAAAAATAAACAATCATACTCACCTCCTCTCTCCTCCAGCGCTGTCCCACTCTGATGCCGACAATCTCACTGTGTGAGCAGCGCATGGCAGGTCACATGGCAGGGACGCCATGCGTGCCCTGTCATGCGCTCCTCACACAGTGTGTGATGCTGTGCTGGAATAATCACTGCTCCTCACGCCACGAGCGTGGGGAGCAGTGACCATTCAGTCTCTTTAATAGCCGGCAAACTGTAGCCGCAGCGGGACTCCTGCTGCCGCTCTGCGGTCAGTGTGCCTGCTATTAAAGACCATGAATATACAGTACAACGCATGGGAGTGGGTTGTAGCGAATATTCATGAGCTTTAATAGCAGGCACACTGACTGCAGAGCAGAAGAAGGAGCCGCGCTGTGGCTACACTGTGTCAGCTGTTACGCATACGCCCGGACTGACTGGCGTGAGCATGGTTAGTGATTCCACTGGACCATGAACTGAGGAGTGCCTGGAGGGGCGTGACTAAGTATCAATTCGGTCCGACCAAGGTCGCACGGCGGCTCAGTCGACTCCGTGAACCAGGGAGGATCCGAGCAGAGGGACCAGGTGCTACTCCAGGTCAGACCTGTTGACACAGCTGTTGACCCACACCGGGGAATGCAGAAACAGGAAGGTTAGGCTGGCATACAGATAGGTGGGTACTGGCAGGCATGGCTGGTATGCAGACAGGTGGGTACTGGCAGGCACGGCTGGTATGCAGACAGGTGGGTACTGGCAGGCACGACTGGTATGCAGACAGGTGGGTACTGGCAGGCACGGCTGGTATGCAGACAGGTGGATACTGGCAGGCACGACTGGTGTGCAGACAGGTGGGTACTGGCTGGCACGGCTGGTGTGCGGACAGGTGGGTACTGGAAGGTAGGAACACAGGCAGGATAGGGACCAGTACAGACTGGGATAAAGGAACAGAGCCACAGGTGTGGTAGACAAGCAGAGCAGAGCAAAACCCGCAGGTGCGGTAGACAAGCAGAGCAGAGCAAAACCAGCAGGTGTGGTAGACAAGCAGAGCAGAGCAAAACCCGCAGGTGCGGTAGACAAGCATAGCAGAGCAAAATCCGCAGGTGCAGTAGACAAGCAGAGCAGAGCAAAACCCGCAGGTGCGGTAGACAAGCAGAGCAGAGCAAATACACACAAGTTACTTACAATGAAGTAGCGAGTGGACACTAAACTCACAAACAGAAGTACAGAGACAATGAGTTAGAGTTAGGTGCAGGTTCAGACACTGCAGGAAAACGGAAGATATGGAAATAGAGACAAACAAGTAATTGGCTAGGACACTGTTCAGACAGGAACTGAACCAGGAACAAAGTACAGGAAAGAGCCTGGGAACTCAGCCCCCAGGGTGGTGGAAACAGACTAGAAGTCACAGATACAGGTAACGGGCCTGGGTATACAGCCCTCAGGGTGGCGGAACAGACTAGAAGTCACAGATACAGGTAACAGGCCTGGGTATACAGCCCCCATGGTGGCGGAAACAGACAAGATACAGGACAAGACCTGGCAACTCAGAGGCAAGGAGCACACTGATAGTTAGTGTTGCTCAGGCACCTCCTTCTGGGTGGAGGGGGTTTAAATATCCAGTGACTCACAGCAATAGGCTGGAGACGCATTAGGAGTGCGCCCACAGTAGCTATAAGAATCAGGAAGTAACCGGGCCGCCGCCGTAAGCAGTCAGACAAGAGACATACACACAGCATGAACTGGAGCAAAGTTTGCAGGCTGGAAAGATGGGTAAGATTGCGGTCTTGCATAGTGGGAGGTGGTGCTCTATGCAAGCACGCCGCCAGGGATGTTACAGTACAGGACCTGGCAACTCAGTTGCACAGAACATACTGAAAGAAAGTGTTGCTCAGGCACCTCCTACTGGGTGGAGAGGGTTTAAGTATCCAGTGACTCACAGCAATAGGCTGGGGACGCATTACGACTGTGCACACAGTAACTATAAGAAACAGGTAGTAACCGCGCCGCCGCCCTAAGCAATCAGACAAGAGACATGCACCCAGCAGGTACTGGAGCAAAGTGTGCAGCCTGGACTGATAGGTAAGATGGCGGTCTTGCATGGTGGGAGGTGGTAAGCCATGCCAGCACGCCACCAGGGATTTTACATCAGCTACTAAGGAAAATGAATATTCATTGCTCTCCACGCCCATGGGAGTGGGGAGCAGGGAATATTCATTTTCTTTAGTAGCGGGCACAGCGTAGGCTGAAGCAGGCGGCTGCTGCCTCCTGTGCCACGCTGATCCCCAGCTGCCGCTCCCCCACACCTCCTAGCACGCAGAGCCACAGGTATATAGTATTCGGACTGTATGACGCTCCCCCCACTTTCCTCCAAAATTTTAGTCCGAAAAATACGGTAAGTATTTTTTTTGTATTGGCCAGGGACCTTTGTATATAAGAGACAGTGGGTAATTATGGCCGCTTTTTATGGCGAGCAAGTTTGATTTCTATGTTTTTAGCCATTTGTGTTGCTTACTTGTATTTGGCATTGATGATTTAATTAAATTGTATTTTTTCTGATACCCACAATTGTGCACCGCAATTATTTTGGTAGAGGGAAGAAGGAATAACACTTTTCCATTCAAAAGATAGAAGAATATGAAAGTCCCAATGCAAAGATTATCAGTGTGCTAGAAGGTCCTGCCACTGTTAACCTGTACAACTTCACATTTCATAAATTTTTTAAGCAAATACTGCATATATATTATATTAATATTCATTTAATATTTTCAACAATGTTTTCTTAAGTATTTTATAAACACTTTTCACTTAAGAGAAGGGCACATCTGACAGCATGGGATTAATAATTTTGATTGCTTAATTACATTTATAGATTATATATTTGTTTATTTTGTGTGAAGATCTATGTTTCTTTATAGCTAATGTTGCATACACGTTAGTACAGTAGTTTTATTAAAGAAAACAGAAAAGTGGAAAGGAAGAAACACTTTTGATAGTTACATTTATGTTTTGTTTTTAATAATGTTTGCTAAAACATAGAATTTTACAAGGATTTTTACCAAAGTGTAATCCTTTATTATTTATGGGTTTTTTTTATGTAGAAAAAAACACTACTTTAGAAAAAAAAGCCTGCTCTGCTTTCCTAACCTTTATATATAATATATTCAACAATCCTACTGTGACTTTTTAAAATGCATAATAACAGAGTGTGCTTTCAAAATGTCCCAATTTACATACTTGAACTGCAAAGTTTTGCGCCATACCATCATATCTTCAGCATACGTCCAAAATAAATATTTGAAGTTCTATGAAAAAAAAACTGCATGATTCTGATTAACATATTTTACAACAGTTACAAACCATTTTAAATAATGTCTAATGTCTGTTACGGCTTATTAACTATTGTGTATATCACTTACAAAGTCCTGCCAATATTCTACTTAAAGGGTCTCCTTAACTCATTAAACTATAGCACAGCAGCCCACTTTAGGATCCTACATTCATCTTCATGATTTAGTGAAGAAACATTTAAAAAAAACGCCTCTTTTATTGGGAGCTCTTCTGTAACAGGATTTAAGATTTAATTTCTTTCTCTAATATAGAAGAAGATGTTTTAGTTATTCTAATTTCAACAGCATGAGTATGTGCCTTTTAATAGAAATTGAAGAATACTGGGATAGTTAAAAATTAGATCAATATGTGCTGATTTATAGCTTTAATTCTTGCATCATATGTCTTCATAAAACACTTTATTATTCAGAGTAAAGCCACGTTTGTAATTTTACAGTTTTAGCACTTTGCAGCTACATATTTCTGATATACTTTAATATAAAAGAAAATTAGAACCAACTACATAATATTTAGAAACATTTCATTCTACAGTAAGGTCAGCTATAGACCAATGTAAATGCTGCCTATGATTATGCTCATATTTTAAATTATTTTTACTTATATAATATGCATTGAAAATTATTTTAGCGATTTTTAATATTAGACTGGACATACTATAAGTAACCATAACCCTTTTCAATATGAAACAATAATAACGAGGCAGTATGTACTTATTTTAACAAATGAGTTTTCTTAAAGACTCCTGAGACATTTGCAGGTGAAAATGTCAAGAAGATTATTCAGCAAAATAGCTGACTGGCATATTTTGAAAAAGACTCGATCCATTAAATATCATTCCATGAATCCCGTACTGGAAGTTTATCAGCCACCTTTCAGTTGGATTTTGAAGGTCGTAAAGGATTTTTTAAAAATGCAAAAAAACAATAATCTTTTAAACTCACCTCTCAGCCCTCCCCATTCCTGTCCCACCACAGCCACTCCGTGCAAGGTCTCCAGATCAGTTCCTCTTCTTATCTCTCCAAGTAAATTAAATTTGTCATACGTCATCAGACAGAATGGGGCCTATATGACCTACAAGAAGAAATGCCACACTTGGATAGAAAATTAAAAATGTATAGTTTATTAAATATCTTGAAATCCATATTTTTATACTATATCACAGTATATGTACACAAATTCCAAGAAGGAAGTGAGAACAATAAGTGTGTATCAATGGGAAGGGGGTTTACTGTATATTGATAATATTAATTTACAATGGCAAACAGGTATTCAAAATAAAATCAATGAATACAAAAATAAATATAAAGATTGTAGGCCATGAGGATAATCAATAAATAACCATGGTTAATATGAAACATTCACATAGTTAAAATTACAAGTGCAGGAATACTGTTATACTAACATTCTGAACAATGAAGAGTTAAAAGTATAGGATATATATATTAAGTTATTTGTAACATCAATTTGGTAAGTAGTTACCCCAAATCAATCACCGAATACCAGTGCCCTGACGGGCGTTTCACACTTTTGCTTCCTCAGGCGAACCATGGGCAACAAGCTTCCTCAGAATGGTGCTAATTCTGCAGCAACAATTTACTCAGAAGACATGAAAGAGAATTACATGGAAGAGGAGTGTAGTAGAAGACTGGTTGACGAGTGGCGGGGAGCAACGGTGGCTGAAAGACAGAGCTGGATGAGGGCAGATAGTTTAAGAGTTTATCGTATTTTTAGACTTTTCTTGGCAGATTAATTTCAAAATTTGATGCAAATCAAATTCCCCTTTGAATTGAGTGAATCTACATGAATTAAATTATTTATGCCAGTAATTCAAACAACACAATGATGACATAATGAGAAAGTATCACAGGATATACATAGAATTATAGGCTAGGACTAGGAGAATTAGGTTGAAGAGGAGTGTATTGGAGGACTGGGTGACGAGTGGCGGAGAACAACGGTGGCTGTAAGACAGAGCTGGGTGAGGGCAGAGGAGAGGTAAGTTTAAGAGTTTATTGCTATTTAGTCTTTTCTTGGCAGATTCATTTCACATCAAAATTATTTCATGCAAATCAAACTCCCCTTGATTGAATGAATCCAAAGGAAACAAATCTTTTATGCCATTTATTCATACAGCATGAGGACAACATACTGAGAAAGTACGACAGATTCTACAGAAGTATAGGCTAGCACCTAGCACTAAACAGCTTGGAAATTTAGCTCACAACCTGAGCAAGAAAGAAGACGAAAGAATCCAGAAAAATAGGATTACCACACTCAATTGATTATCAAGAGGTAGTTGCATATTTGATCAGTGTATAAATCACACTATGCATGGGTGCAATATAAACCAAATCATTGCACACAAATGTCAAAGTAGAATGATCTCTTAACTATGGAAACTTGATCTCTATTATTCCTGACAGGAGAATGCACATTAGCTCAACCATGCTACCAGCTATTGTTTTTAACAAATTCCAATGACTGAGCCCAACAGGAGGAATGATCGCTGCTGGTTGAGGAAAGCTCTGCCCTGATCATCATGGTGACAATATATACATGGTGATTCTATATATACATGCCAATTATATGGCACAGCACAAAGACCTCCTGTATATATCCTATTACTGGCCAGTCGTTATTCAGATCTTACACATCCATATTCAGGGAAGGAATATCGACTAAAGAATAGGTTTACTGTATGCTCAACTGTAGCTATGTATTAAACTAGAGTTGGAAAACAACTCTAAAAGTCAAAGGGACTGATTGATTAAAGCTTTTATGCTACAAAAGTGGCAGAAATGCTTTGAAAAGTCACAATTTTTGGTGCAATGCTGTTACTTTTGGTGTTTTCATGCCACTGTACATCAGCTCGGTCAAAATGGGAGGAGCTGGGGTAGGATTGGGCATGGCCATGCCCATTTGTCCAATTCATGAAAAGTCACAGCGTTTTTGTGCTAGAGATGCTACTCCAGTCCTTGATTGGAGTGCCATTTGTGCCGCAGTGCACGGAGGCATCCCATTCATTAAGTGGAGTGCACCGCTTAATGAATTCAGTACCTCCTTTTCTCCATCAAGAAAGGTGTAGTGCAAGCATGCGCTATGCCACTCTTGATGAATCGACCACAAAATATTTGTGAGTGAACATAAAAATTTGATTTAAAGTAAAATGCAGGAATTTCCAGTTGCACTAATTATGTTCCAGGGTCATTGATCATATACCAGTAATGAGACATATGGGATAACAAGGAATGGGTATTAAAATAAAAAGAGGAGATGGTCTTCAACTGGAATACCTTGTTTACACATGGTATGATTTTCAATAATTATCTGAATATTTCCCTGTTGGTTCTCTCCATTTATAACATACCTGACAGATTGCTGAAAAACATAGACAGATGTGTTTTTATAATTTAGTAACTGGGAAAATATGCTACAGACAGGACCCCAGTCCAAGCAGTTAGGATGCCTTCTGTCTTATATGATTGACTAATATCGGAGAGGAAGCTATGTGAGATCAAACATGTTGGGGGAATCCATACGCTATAATGTACAGGGTGGGCCATTTATATGGATACACCTAAATAAAATTGGAATGGTTGGTGATATCAACTTCCTGTTTGTGTCACATTAGTATATGGGAAGGGGAAAACTTTTCCAGATGGGTGGTGACCGTGGCAGTCATTTTGAAGTCCGACATTTTGGATCCAACTTTATCTTTTTCAATGGGAAGAGGGTCATGTGACACATCAGACCTATTGAGAATGTCATAAGAAAAGCAATGGTGTGCTTGGTTTTAACGTAACATTATTCTTTCATGAGTTATTTACAAGTTTCTCTTTGTTTACAGCCATTGACATGCCTCAGAGGTTAACACGTGAGGAGCGAATAGAAATTGTGTTGATGTTTGGTGAACGCAGTACCCGGGTCATTGCAGAACATTTCAATGCAAGACACCCTACGAGTCCACCTATCTCCCATGCTACAGTTAGCAAACTGCTTGCCAAATTTCGTGAAGCAGGTTCAGTGTTGGATTTGCCAAAATGTGGACGCAAGAAAACTGTCACTAATGAAGAAACATCAGTGGCTGTCCTAGCTTTATTCAGCAAGAGCCCACAGCGTAGCAAAACACCCGAGAATGCTGAAGATACTTGGCAAGCACCCGAACATGCTCGCCGAAAGGGTTAACAGAACATACTCGCTCATCACTAGCCACTACCTTTATATTGATGACCTATCCTAAGAGGCAAGTGTATCTTTTATAACTCATATATTTATTACCTTTGAAAATGCACACAGCGATGTCACTGAACATGAGTATTTTTAGTTATGTCATTGAACAAGGACATGGACAACGTCCACAATGTTATGTCACCACCATAGGCGGATTATAATGAGGACGATCTGGGCTACGGCCCGGGGCCCGAAGCTCCATAAGGGGCCATGGCCAGATCGCCCTCATTATAATGTTTTCTGCAGAGGCAGGGGCAGAGGGACCGCACTGTACCATTAGACGCTGGCCGGCCACATCAGGGAGACAGACTCGCCCCCTGCATACTGTGGCTGCATCTCCAGGACTGACGTCACACAGCGGTGCCTGGCGCTGCTTCTCTTCAGCCATCCGGAGAGGAGCTCTTGCATCAGTGGATGGCGGTAAATAGTAAATACGAGGTCTGGAGTCACAGTGAGGAGGGGGCTGCAGGACGCTGTTCCCCTCCTGATCAGTTCACAGGGATCCCTCATTGTGAGGTCGGCGGCTGCTCTTCTGGGGCTCTGTGTGACTGACTGATCAACCCTTAACCTGCAGGACATCACATACTATACTGCTGCATATATAATATGTGAGGTCCTGTGTGCAGGTCCAGGTGTGATCAGTACAGTGCATATCCCTGTACAAAAAATGTCATCCAGTATACAGATTAATGTACGGTATACTGTGGTACAGACATCAGCTGGGATATAACAATGTGTATAGTATATAACATCTGATATCTGTATCACAGTATTTCGTACTAGCTATTGAACCTGTTCTACACCCAGGTGGCGAGCTTTTTTATTGGTATATGCTCTCCCATCCTGGCCCCATGTCCAGGTACATGCGCCCTTGTCCTGGTATATGCGCCCTTGTCCTGGTATATGCTCCCCCATCCTGGTATATGCTTCCCCATCCTGATCCTCCATCCTGGTATATGCTCCCACATCCTGGTCCCCCATCCTGGTATATGCTTCCACATCCTGGTCCATGCCCCCCCCCATCCTGGTATATGCTTCCCCATCCTGGTCCATGCTTTCCCCCCCATCCTGGAATATGCTCCCCTATCCTGGTATATGCTCCCCCATCCTGGTCCCCTATCCTGGTATATGCTCCCCCCTCACCCTGGTCCATTCTCCCCATGTCCGCATAGCGCGATATCCAGTTTCATTTGAATGAATACAAATGTGCAGAGTGTATTCAACAAAATGGTGCCAAAGTACGCGCATGCGCATACCACGCTGTTCATTTTGTTGAAGACACTGTTCATATGTCTTCACTAAAATAGCGCCGGAAATCGCAGTATGCTCAGGCGCCGATTTCGGCACCCCACTCCTCCCCCGGCCTCTCTCCAGAGATGACAGGACCGTACAGGTATGTGTTTATGGTGCCGGAGATCGCGGTATGCGCTCAGTGCTTATGCATACCGCGATCTCCGGCGCCACACTCCTCATCCCTGTCTGGGATGTGGATGTGTCTTTCTGTCTGCGGACAGACTGTGCAGGTATTGTGCTTGCGCAGTCTGTAGAGGCTTTGGACAGAAGGACACATCCCTGATTATACCATGTATTGTCATATAGACTGTACAGTGCCATACCTAGGGGAATGAGGGGGGGGGGCATGTGACCTGGGTACAGCCGTCAGGGGGGTGCCTTCAGGCCACCTCATGCGGTGGTCAGAAGTGTCTCCCAGGTAGCTGCATTTTGCATTCGACCATTCTCTGAACTGGCTGTGGAACCGACAGTCAATCAGAGAAGGGAGCTATGTACAGGCTCATATTGTATATAGGGAGCTATTTGGGTGCTCATACCGTATATAGGGAGCTATGTGGGGCTCATACTGTATATAGGGAGCTATGTGGGGCTCATACTGTATATAGGGAGCTATGTACGAGCTCATACTGTATATAGCAAGATATGTACGGGCTCATACTGTATATAGGGAGCTATGTTGGAGCTCATACTGTATGTAGGGAGCTATGTATGGGCTCATAATGTATATAGGGAGCTATGTGGGTGCTCATACTGTATATAGGGAGCTATGTGGGTGCTCATACTGTATATAGGGAGCTACGGGCTCATATTGTATATAGGGAGCTATGTGGGTGCTCATACTGTGTATGAGGCTCATACTATATATAGGGAGCTATGTGGGGCTCATACTGTATATAGGGTTCTATGTATGGGCTCATACTGTATATAGGGAACTATGTGGGTGCTCATACTGTATATAGGGAGCTATGTGGGTGCTCATACAGTATATAGGGAGCTATGTGGGGCTCATACTGTATATAGGGAGCTATGTGGGGCTTATACTGTATATAGGGAGCTATGTGGGGCTCATACTGTATATAGGGAGCTATGTACGGGCTCATACTGTATATAGGGAGCTATGTGGGTGCTCATACTGTATATAGGGAGCTACGGGCTCATATTGTATATAGGGAGCTATGTGGGTGCTCATACTGTATATAGGGAGCTATATGGGTGCTCATACTGTGTATGAGGCTCATACTGTATATAGGGAGCTATGTGGGGCTCATACTGTATATAGGGTTCTATGTATGGGCTCATACTGTATATAGGGAGCTATGTGGGTGCTCATACTGTACATAGAGAGCTATGTGGGTGCTCATACTGTATATAGGGAGCTATGTGGGGCTCATACTGTATCTAGGGAGCTATGTGGGGCTCATACTGTACATAGGGAGCGATGTACGGGCTCATACTGTATATAGGAAGCTATGTACAGGCTCATACTGTATATTGGGAGCTATGTGGGTGCTCATACTGTATATCATAGAATCATAGAATCATAGAATCATAGAATGGTAGAGTTGGAAGGGACCTCCTGGGTCATCTGGTCCAACCCCCTGCTCAAAGCAGGATTCACTAGATCATCTCAGACAGATGTCTGTCCAGCCTCTGTTTGAAGACGTCCATTGAAGGGGAACTCACCACCTCTCGTGGCAGCCTGTTCCACTCATTAATCACCCTAACTGTCAAAAAGTTTTTTCTAATATCTAATCTGTGTCTCCTCCCATTTAGTTTCATCCCATTGCTTCTAGTCTTTCCTTGTGCAAATGAGAATAAAGATGATCCTTCTACAATGTGACAGCCCTTGACATATTTGTAGACAGCTATTAAGTCTCCTCTCAGTCTTCTTTTTTGCAAGCTAAACATTCCCAAATCCTGCAACCGTTCCTCATAGGACATGGTTTGCAGACCAGTCACCATTCTGGTCGCTCTTCTCTGAACTTGCTCCAGTTTGTCTATGTCTTTTTTAAAATGTGGTGCCCAAAACTGTACACAGTATTCCAGATGAGGTCTGACCAAAGAGGAGTAAAGACCGATAATGACTTCACGTGATCTAGACTGTATGCTTCTGTTAATACATCCCAGAATTGTATTTGCCTTTTTTGCTGCTGCATCACACTGTTGACTCATGTTCAGTCTATGATCTATTAGTATACCTAAGTCTTTTTCACATGTACTGTTGCTTAGCTCTATTCCTCCCATTCTGTATATGCTTTTTTCATTTTTATTGCCCAGATGTAGTACTTTGCATTTTTCCCTGTTAAAAACCATTCTGTTGGTTGCTGCCCACTGCTCCAGTTTATTTAGGTCTTTTTGAATCCTCTCTCTCTCTTCTCTAGTATTAGCTATCCCTCCTAGCTTTGTGTCATCAGCAAATTTAATCAGTTTACCCTCAATTCCTTCATCTAAATCATTGATAAAGATGTTGAACAATACAGGTCCCAGGACGGAGCCCTGTGGTACCCCACTTGAGACATTCATCCAGCTGGATGTGAAGCCATTTACAACCACCCTTTGAGTCCGATCACTAAGCCAGTTATGAATCCACCTAACAGTTGCCTGGTCCATTGCATACTTGGTCATTTTTTCAATAAGGATGATGTGAGATACTTTGTCAAATGCTTTGCTGAAGTCAAGGTATACTATATCTACAGCATTTCCCTGATCCACCCAGTCAGTGATTCTGTCATAGAAGGAAATTAAGTTAGTCTGACATGACTTGTTAGTTACAAACCCATGCTGACTCTGGTTAATCACTTCATTCTTATCCATGTACTTACATACATGTTGTTTAATAATTTGTTCAAAGATCTTTCCTGGTATAGAAGTCAGACTCACCGGCCTATAGTTCCCTGGGTCCACCTTCTTCCCCTTTTTGAAGATAGGAACAACATTTGCTCTTCTCCAGTCTTCTGGGACTTCTCCTGTTCTCCAAGAATTTTCAAAGATTATGGAGAGTGGTTCTAAAATTTCTTCCACAATCTCCTTCAGTACTCTGGGGTGTAATTCATCTGGACCTGGAGACTTGAACTCATTTATGTTAGCTAAATATTCCCTCACAATCTTTCTGTTTACTGATAACTTGGATTCCTCTATTCCTTTAAAAGGACAGTGAAGATCAGTTGATGTTACATTTTCTTTCTGAGAGAAAACAGATGCAAAATAGGAATTAAAAAGTTCGGCCTTCTCAACATCCTCTCTTACCATTTCTCCATTTTCATCCTGTAAAAATCCTATAGCATCTTTGACTTTTCTTTTACTTTTGACATACCCCCAAAATCCTTTTTTATTGCTTTTGACATCTCTTGCAAGCCTTAATTCATTGTCAGCTTTAGCTAACCTGATACGTGCCCTGCAGGATCTGCAGACTGCATTATAATCTTCTTTAGATATGCCTCCCTCTTTCCATTTAATAAACATTTCTTTCTTTCTTTTTAGCATGTGTTTAAGTTCTGTGTTCATCCATCCTGGTTTCCTTAAATGCTTCCCATTCTTCCTACTTTTCGGGATTGTTAACGATTGTGCTTTGAGAATCTCATTTTTAAAAATTTCCCATCCTTCCTGGACATTTTTGTCCTTAAGGACATCCAGCCATTGGATCCCTCCTATTCTCTTTCTGAGTCTCTTAAAATCTGCCTTTCTAAAATCTAACCTTGAAGTTTGAGTCTTCACATTTCTTCCTCCTCTAGTTATCCAAAATTCTATAATAGCATGATCGCTGCCTCCTAGGGTCCCAGCCACCTTTACCTCCTCAACCATTTCCTCCCTGTTTATAAGAATTAGATCCAAAGTAGCAGATCCCCTTGTTTTCTCCCCTACCTTTTGGAAGATAAAGTCGTCAGCAAGAGAGGATAAGAATTTGCTTGACCTGTTAGTTTTACTTGAGAGAGATTCCCAACAAATGTCTGGATAGTTGAAATCTCCCATGACCACTACGTCATATTTTTTGGAGAACTTGGTCATTTGATACATAAAGAGTTCATCCATATCTTCAGCTTGCCCAGGTGGCCTGTAGTAAATGCCTACAATGGTGTCCTTTCCGTTGTTCTCTCCTTGTATTCTTACCCAAACAGTTTCCACAGAACTCCCAGTCTCTGAAGCTTCAATCTCTGTGCAGATATACGCTTTTCTAACATACAATGCAACACCTCCTCCTCGTTTATCAAGTCTGTTTCTTGCAAATAAGTTGTATCCTTTTAGCCTTTTATTCCAATCATGTGTATCGTCCCACCAAGTTTCAGTGATTCCAATGACATCATATTCCTTTTCCTGCATTAGTAGTTCCAATTCTCCTTGTTTGTTGCCCATGCTTTGTGCATTTGTATAAAAACATTTTAGTTTGTGATTGGTTTCTCTTCCTCCCATATTTTTATTATTTAGATTTTTTTGTCTTTGTTCTTCTTTTCCACTTCCAGTAGCAGAGATCTCAATAGTATTTGTCAGCTGTATGGCTTTTTCTGACCTTTTGCTTCCCTTCCCACATTGTTCTAGTTTAAAGCTCTTCTGATGAGTGTAGCAAGGCGACTTCCAAATACATGTTTTGCAGTCTTCGTAAGGTGCACCCCATCTCTAGCAAGTAGTCCATCGTATAGGTAATTCATTCCGTGATCCAGAAATCCAAATCCTTGTTGATGGCACCATCGACGTAGCCAGTTGTTCACCTGTAGAATCTTATTCCACCTCATTGTTCCATGGCCATCCACTGGGAGGATGGATGAGAAGACCACCTGCGCTCCCAATTCTTTCACTTTCTTGCCTAAGTCTTCAAAGTCACTGCAGATGGTTTCCAGGTCCTTTCTTGCGGTGTCATTTGTCCCCACATGTATTAGCAGGAATGGGTAGTGATCTGTAGGTCTGAAGAGTCTTGATATCCTGTCAGACACATCTTTAATTTTTGCTCCTGGAAGACAGCACATTTCTCTTGAGGTTATGTCTGGTCTGCAGATAGCGGCCTCTGTTCCTCTTAACAGGGAATCCCCCATGACCACCACTCTCCGTTTTTTCTTCACAACATTCTTCTTTCTCCATCCAGGAGGATTCTGAGGGCTTACAAGGTTATTCATTGCTGGCAAAGTCTTATCTTGCTGTATTTCTTCATGGTTCTCCTGTGTGAGAGCCTGGTACTGGTTCCTGAGCAGTATGGGTGCTGACTGCCTCTCGATCCTCCTGCTTCTGTGGGTCACATGCTTCCATTCCTCTATTTCGTCAGGTGCAGTTCGAATTTCTTCTCTTTCTGAATCATGAAGAGATAATTCTGCTCTGTCTAAGAACTCTTCACCTTCCTTAATGATTTTCAAGGTAGTTAACCTCTCTTCTAGATTTCGCAACTTTTCCTCCAACAGGGACACAAGCTTGCATTTCTGGCATGTGAAGTCTGGCTTTTCCACTGGCAAGTCTGTGAACATGTAGCAGGATATGCAGCTCACCAAATGGCTCCTGGACTCTATGTAAAGGCTCATATTGTATATAGGGAGCTATGTGGATGCTCATACTGTATATAGAGAGCTATGTGGGTGCTCATACTGTGTATGGGGCTCATACTGTATATAGGGAGCTATGTGGGGCTCATACTGTATATCGGGTTCTATGTATGGGCTCATACTGTATATAGGGAGCTATGTATGGGCTCATACTGTATCTCGGGAGCTATGTACGGGCTCATACTGTATCTGGGGAGCTATGCGGGGGCTCATACTGTATCTAGGGAGCTATGCGGGGGCTCATACTGTATCTAGGGATCTATGTGTGGGGTTCATACTATATCTAGGGAGTTATGTGGGGGCTCATACTGTATATAGGGAGATGTCAGTGATGCGCCCCCTGGGCAGTGGGGTACCCGGAGCCAGGCCTTGTAGATGCTGGGGGTTGTAGTCACCGTGGCGGCGACCCGGTCCGTGACCCAGGGCGGTCAAATCAGGGTAGTTTATGTATAGTCCAACTACGCCACCTGAGGAATGTGGTTATTGGGAACCGCCGCTGCAGAGCAGCCCACTGAAGCTGGTGGTATGTGCAGCAAGGTGATGTAACTCCCCACAGGAAGAGTGGAGCTTCAGGGCAGCGTGTATGGATGATGGTGGTGATGATGCAAGGTGTCGCGGTGCAAGAATAATCACAGAGTCCAGATGATGCAGTCCCAGATCCTTTACTCACGGTTTAAGCAGTTCCAGTTACTGGGCCAGTGTAAAAGCCCACGGTGTCCTGTGCTCATGCATTAAGGGGCTCGGTCGAACCTCAGGTATCTCTGGAGCATTTAGCAGGACCCCCTTCTGTGTGTCCTCTCTGGCCTCTCTCCCTGTACCTCACACCTAGTGGCACCTCTGTCCAGTGTCCTCGGGCCTTGGCGGGCGACGTGTGTTCCGTCCCCTGGCCCTATGTGGTTACTTTCCTAGTGGCTGGTGTGGGCGGCCAGCTGTACTTGAAGTGCTGCAGCCTCCGGTTCCCAGTTGAGTCTTGTAGCCTCTGCTGGCTGGGGGACCCGGCTCCCCTTTTTTGGCCTGACCCCCCTACCTCCTTGCAGCGGCGGGCGTATGGGTGGCTTGCTGCACGGCCCGCACCCCTAGGGTCCCTTCTCTCCTTGTCCTGGAGCCTCTCCTGCTCCCCTTTTCTCTCTCCTTTCTCCTTCAGGCTCAGGCCTCCTGACTAGGCCCGCCTCTGGAGGAGAGCTCGTGCAGAGCCTCTGCTCCTGTCACTTCTCCTCACAACTCCAACTCCTCACTCTCCTTGAACCAAGATGGTTCCTTCCTTTTATACCTCCTACTCCAGTGCACCCAGGATCTACATCCTCCACCCATCCACTACTTAGTTCCCCCTCTCTAAGTGGTTCCTCCCCACTCCAGCCAGGGATCAGGGACTGTGCTCTCCTGTAGGAGCAATCTCGCCCTGTCCCCCGGAAATGTGGTGTAGTGGATGTAGTGTTAGGGTCCTGAGCCATACTCCTTCCTTACCTGAGAGTGAGATACCACACCTTTGGATGAGATGCAATACCTCTGTGGCGACCGAACCCTCAGGGGCGCCACATCAGCATACTTAATTCTGCTCAGTATTAAGTCATACAATTAATATTTTTTTTTATTATTTTGTTAATATTTTTAATATTGAGCAGAATTAATTTCAGCCTATTGGTTCGGCTTCCACAACAGTCACGGTCTCTCATGTGGCCCCTCAAGGAAATTAATCTCCCACCGCTGCTCTACTATATATAGCGCTATGTTATGTATAGGGCTGTGTACATAAAAAAAAAAAAATTCCATCATTTTCCGTCTACAGATGTGACCAAAGCATCTGTGTGTTAGTTACATGACCAGTCACATGATCTATCAAAGGGGATCATGTGACATGTCAAGTGATACATCGGGTACCTGTGGGGGGGGCCCACACCTTCTAAACTGCCCGGGGCCCTGACTACTCTTAATCCACCCCTGGTCACCACAGAGATAATTAACACAGTTTAGTGACAGGAAACATATAATAAATACAATGATGTTACAATACAGAGAATATATTTGTATACTGTATATACTGACAATGATGTCACAGCATGAAAGAAAGATCTAAATTAAGTAATAGCATAGGAATAATAGCGACAGCAAAGCCATAGTAATGTAATCATGGATAGCTTGAATCCACAATATAAAGAAAATGCACAAGGAGAAATAATAAACCTTACCTTGGCCCCCACTGGCTATGAGCCTAGTGGTAAATCTGCAGTTTTCTCATTCTGTTTTAATGCTGTATCGCACTGCCTTTTGCTTTTTCAAGAATTTATTTTCTAATATCATTCAACCCCTTTGATTATCATTATGTTCCCAATGATTTAATCTACATTAGATTTTGGTATGCGAATTAGATCAAAGAGTTGGTTTTGACAAATTAAGAACAAAGCAGATCTTGACATTTCTGCTTTCTTGCATGTAAGTACAGTCAGTGCTCAGTATCAAATAAAGTCATTTCAATGAAGTACAACAGAACAGCTGCTTTAGGGGTTAATCATTGATGTCTATTGATTTAAAATATTGTTGAGTGATTAAGATTTTATTATAGGAATAATAAAGTCTGTACTATTGTATTCATCCCAAATATCTTAAACACAAATAGACAAGCTCAAACATACCGATAACACGCTATATTTTTAATAAAGAGATACAAAAAATGTGAACTTACTTAGGAAAACAGTGATCTTTGAAACAGTGCAGTTCAATGCCCGACCAATGAATAAAATCAAGGGAGATGTCCACACAACTCATCTGGAATTGTATATTCCGTCATATGGATAAGAGAAGTAAATTTAGAAGCAATTAAATTATCAACATCTTCCAGGCTAATTCATTCTTTATTTTGGAATCTGAAATTTATTTTTTTATTCTTAAACCAATCGCTATACAAATGTTCAGGGAGTTTGACAATATTAATCTGACTCTTTTGTAATTCACCGTGAGCGAATTATGCAAAATGGCGGGCAGCTGCAGTTGTCATCTTGCTGAACACTAAAGGGCAGGCAAAGGTTAAAAAGAAAAACATTCTCCCCTCACAGTTCACCTCACTGGCCACCCCACTGATCCCTGATAAATATCTTATCTTCCACACCTCAATGTTCCCTCAAGCTGTGGCAGTCTGCAGATCTTGGAGTTCACTGTGTATGAGCCAGGATCTATTAGAAGGTGGAAGTCCAAGACTAGTGTGAACACTGTGCCGCATCTTCTGGTCGCAGGTCCAGAAAGTATCTGCACATGCATACTGATCTCTGGGGCTTGCTTCTGCCCTTTTGCCAGCTACTCACTGCCCGCTTTTAGGTTCTCACGTCACATTTCTGACCCAATGTTTGCTCTAGGCTGGGGCTTTCAGCTGCCATCAGGTGCCAGAGCTCACTGGGCGTGCTCCTGGGCCTACTAGTGGCTGAAAGCGTCTCAGCCTTGTGTTCCAACCACAGGTCCTGGAGGTCGTTCTGCATGCATAGTTAACTCTGGGTCCTTTTTGTAGATGGAAGTCCCAGCCTAGAGTGAACAACAGGCTAGTGAAGTGGTGCAATGGAGGCATGGAGGACCAAACAGCAGGCAGGGATTAGCGGGTATGGCTGGAAAGGTAAGCATTCCCAATCATTGGTGGGCATTCTCAATTACTATTGAAAAATATAACACATTCACCCAATGATTTTTCATGACCACATGAAAACATGAAACAACACATGCAAATAAAAAAAATCAAAGTAAGAAACAAAAATAAATTGAATAAAAATTTATTTAAATTGCCCTCCCTAAAAATAGACCAATTAATGTTGTAAAGCTAACCCCTACCCAATTACCATAAAATAGATGTGTAATAAATATGGAACCTATAGCATAATTTAGCCTAGAATTTAAAAACTGTGAAAATTATATGTGTAATAGACTAAGTTCACATGAGCGTATTTTCATCCAGAAAAAACGGATGATTTTTCATTTGTATTGTCATCCATACAGTATATCCATCCGAATGGCATCCTTATGACATTCATTTTTATACATCAAAATAGTTGATAAAATTTACAAGACCAAATAGAGTTTCCTCTGTTAATAATTGTAATGTATCCCTACAAATTGGATGCTATACAGATGATCCTTATGGGATCCAATTTATATTTTAACACAGATTCCACTGATTCATTGACCCCAGAATTCAGTATTAAATCAACAAAATTTTGGCTCCACATTGACTTGCACAAAGCTTTTGTGACTTTTGCCATTTTAATATCAGTTTTTGTCTGCAATACCAAAATGTACGGAGCTAGGTTTGGAAGGGAGCATAACAGGATGACGAGCTGCTGCGTACTTTACTTCAGAAACCTTATTCCAGTCATGGAGGCGCACGCTACTGTCAGACGTACAAGGATTCATTAAGAGGTGGTTGGATTTCAGCGTCCTTACCTCTGTCATGTCTCTGAGCACTAAACACCTTGTTCTTCTGGGCACATCAGGGAGGGTGGATAAAGGGTTCCTGGTCACTTCACGTTTGATTCTCTGCAAAGTTTTTGACAGCTAATGTTCATTTTTTTCCTGAACACATTTTTTGAGACCTTTTGGACCTTCTGTGATCTCACCCCAATATCTTAACAATTTCAAAAGTGCTGCATCCTTCTGTAAGACTTGTAACAATTTTTGGCTTTTCAGAGTCAGTTAAAAAAAATTTTTTGCCCCATTTTACCTGAAGAAAAGAAGCTGCCTAATAATTCTGCACACCTCGATAAAGGCTGCGGACAGCCTTAGGCCTCCCTCATTACACAAATACACATCACCTGGTATGTTTGAAGCCATTTCAAGTACAGTACAGACCAAAAGTTTGGGCACACCTTCTCATTTAAAGAATTTTCTGTATTGTCATGACTATGAAAATTGTACATTCACACTGAAGGCATCAAAACTATGAATTAACACATGTGGAATTATATACTTAACAAAAAAGTGTAAAACAACTGAAAATATGTCTTATATTCTAGGTTCTTCACAGTAGCCACCTTTTGCTTTGATGACTGCTTTGCACACTCTTGGCATTCTCTTGATGAGCTTCAAGAGGTAATCACCGGAAATGGTTTTCACTTCACAGGTGTGCCCTGTCAGGTTTAATAAGTGGGATTTATTGCCTTATAAATGGGGTTGGGACCATCAGTTGTGTTGTGCAGAAATCTGGTGGATACACAGCTGATAGTCCTACTGAATAGACTATTAGAATTTGTATTATGGCAAGAAAAAAGCAGCTAAGTAAAGAAAAACGAGTGGCCATCATTACTTTAAGAAATGAAGGTCAGTCAGTGCGAAAAATTGGGCAAACTTTGAAAGTGTCCCCAAGTGCAGTTGCAAAAATCATCAAGCGCTACAAAGAAACTGGCTCACATGAGGACTGCCCCAGGAAAGGAAGACCAAGAGTCACCTCTGCTTCTGAGGATAAGTTTATCCGAGTCAACAGCCTCAGAAATCGCAGGTTAACAGCAGCTCAGATTAGAGACCAGGTCAATGCCACACAGAGTTCTAGCAGCAGACACTTCTCTTCAACAACTGTTAAGAGGAGACTTTGTGCAGCAGGCCTTCATGGTAAAATAGCTTCTAGGAAACCACTGCTAAGGACAGGCAACAAGCAGAAGAGACTTGTTTGGACTAAAGAACACAAGGAATGGACATTAGACCAGTGGAAATCTATGCTTTGGTCTGATGAGTCCAAATTTGAGATCTTTGGTTCCAACCACCGTGTCTTTGTGCGATGCAGAAAAGGTGAACGGATGGACTCTACATGCCTGGTTCCCACCGTGAAGCATGGAGGAGGAGGTGTGATGGTGTGGGGGTGCTTTGCTGGTGACACTGTTGGGGATTTATTCAAAATTGAAGGCATACTGAACCAGCATGGCTACCACAGCATCTTGCAGCGACATGCTATTCCATCCGGTTTTCGTTTAGTTGGACCATCATTTATTTTTCAACAGGACAATGACCCCAAACACACCTCCAGGCTGTGTAAGGGCTATTTGACCAAGGCTGAGAGTCATGGGGTGCTACGCCAGATGACCTGGCCTCCACAGTCACCAGACCTGAACCCAATCAAGATGGCTTGGGGTGAGCTGGACCGCAGAGTGAAGGCAAAAGGGCCAACAAGTGCTAAGCATCTCTGGGAACTCCTTCAAGATTGTTGGAAGACCATTTATGGTGACTACCTCTTGAAGCTCATCAAGAGAATGCCAAGAGTGTGCAAAGCAGTCATCAAAGCAAAAGGTAACAAAGAAAATGACGGCACTTCCACTATAAGAAATAGGTGTGAACAGGTGCTTACTAAGAGCAGCTACCTCCATATATAATGAACAAATAAAGTAGCACACTGTAACACTGAGTATATAGATATGAAATATGAAATATGAAGAGCATAACTGCTGTAAAAAATAGAAATAAATGAAAAATTTTTTGAAAAAAAGTTTTTTTAGCGCATGTAAATATGAAGTATGGAAAATGAATAGCATTACTGCTGTAAATAAATGAGAAATCTTAGCGCATAAATTGGCCAATTCATGTGTACCTGACAGCCGCGGTAAGGCGTTTCTCGATGTCAGGACCTATCAATGTGAATATCTCTCTAAGAGACCTCCGTCTGCTTATGTGTGGAAAAGACATCCTGATGCATTTAGAGAGGTATTCACATTGATAGGTCCTGACATCGAGAAACGCCTTACCGCGGCTGTCAGGTACACATGAATTGGCCAATTTATGCGCTAAGATTTCTCATTTATTTACAGCAGTAATGCTATTCATTTTCCATACTTCATATTTACATGCGCTAAAAAAACTTTTTTTCAAAAAATGTTTCATTTATTTCTATTTTTTACAGCAGTTATGCTATTCATATTTCATATCTATATACTCAGTGTTACAGTGTGCTACTTTATTTGTTCATTATATATGGAGGTAGCTGCTCTTAGTAAGCACCTGTTCACACCTATTTCTTATAGTGGAAGTGCCGTCATTTTCTTTGTTACTAGATTTAGCATTGACTGAGCACTCCACCCCCACCCCCGTGCCGCAGGTGGTTTTAAATGCATCAGGATCTGTCTTTCCCACACATAAGCAGACGGAGGTCTCTTAGAGAGGTATTCACATTGATAGGTCCTGACATCGAGAAACGCCTTACCGCGGCTGTCAGGTACACATGAATTGGCCAATTTATGCGCTAAGATTTCTCATTTATTTACAGCAGTAATGCTATTCATTTTCCATACTTCATATTTACATGCGCTAAAAAAACTTTTTTTCAAAAAATTTTTCATTTATTTCTATTTTTTACAGCAGTTATGCTATTCATATTTCATATCTATATACTCAGTGTTACAGTGTGCTACTTTATTTGTTCATTATATATGGAGGTAGCTGCTCTTAGTAAGCACCTGGTCACACCTATTTCTTATAGTGGAAGTGCCGTCATTTTCTTTGTTACTAGATTTAGCATTGACTGAGCACTCCACCCCCACTCCCGTGCCGCAGGTGGTTTTAAATGCATCAGGATCTGTCTTTCCCACACATAAGCAGACGGAGGTCTCTTAGAGAGGTATTCACATTGATAGGTCCTGACATCGAGAAACGCCTTACCGCGGCTGTCAGGTACACATGAATTGGCCAATTTATGCGCTAAGATTTCTCATTTATTTACAGCAGTAATGCTATTCATTTTCCATACTTCATATTTACATGCGCTAAAAAAACTCTTTTTCAAAAAATTTTTCATTTATTTCTATTTTTTACAGCAGTTATGCTATTCATATTTCATATCTATATACTCAGTGTTACAGTGTGCTACTTTATTTGTTCATTATATATGGAGGTAGCTGCTCTTAGTAAGCACCTGTTCACACCTATTTCTTATAGTGGAAGTGCCGTCATTTTCTTTGTTACTAGATTTAGCATTGACTGAGCACTCCACCCCCACCCCCGTGCCGCAGGTGGTTTTAAATGCATCAGGATCTGTCTTTCCCACACATAAGCAGACGGAGGTCTCTTAGAGAGGTATTCACATTGATAGGTCCTGACATCGAGAAACGCCTTACCGCGGCTGTCAGGTACACATGAATTGGCCAATTTATGCGCTAAGATTTCTCATTTATTTACAGCAGTAATGCTATTCATTTTCCATACTTCATATTTACATGCGCTAAAAAACTTTTTTTCAAAAAATGTTTCATTTATTTCTATCTTTTACAGCAGTTATGCTATTTATATTTCATATTTCATATCTATATACTCAGTGTTACAGTGTGCTACTTTATTTGTTCATCAAAGCAAAAGGTGGCTACTTTGAAGAACCTAGAATATAAGACATATTTTCAGTTGTTTCACACTTTTTTGTTAAGTATATAATTCCACATGTGTTAATTCATAGTTTTGATGCCTTCAGTGTGAATGTACAATTTTCATAATCATGACAATACAGAAAAATCTTTAACTGAGAAGGTGTGTCCAAACTTTTGGTCTGTACTGTATATACAGCTTGGAATTTGGAAATCTATATAAAAATGCTGAAATGGTCAAAATACTCACTTGCCTAATAGTTGTGCACACATTGTACTGTTGAGAGATGATAAGTAGTGATGAGCGAGCACTAAAATGCATGGGTACTCGTTGATCGGGTCGAGCAAATTGGAATGCACGGGTGCTCGACACGAGCAACGAGCCCAATATAAGTCTATGGGAAACTCGAGCATTTTTCAGGCGGCTCCCCCCGGCAGTCTGCAGAGGGCCTAAATATTGCCCAAATCGATGGGAACAGTGCTCAAATGACATGGGAACAGCAAGGGGAAGACCCCTGGAAGCATTTATGACTCCCAGGTCACTTCTGTCAACAACGTTGTCAGAGGTATTACGCCACGTTTACGGACTCACAATAAAACATACAAAAATGAAACCAAAATGGATTTTCCTGGGAAATATGTTAAGGAACATCCTTTCCAGGGTAATGACTTATATAAAGCAAAATAAATAACCAAAAACAAAAATATTCCTCCACATCTTGGGCTATGTTCACAATTAGCGTTTTTGATGCGTTTTTGCACTTTTGCATTGCTTTCAACAAAAACAAATGCATTCACTGGGAAATGTCATTTTAACATTTTACAACCTTATCTGGCCATGTGGTGTGTGACACATTATCAGACATATGCATACAGTGCTAAAAAGACATGTGAACAGCATGGGGAAGACCTCTGGAAGCATTTCTGACTCCCAGGTCACTGCCTAAAAGTGTGCCCATCATAAGTGATCCTTGGCGCATGCGAAGATGCCTCCCGCCATGCACCTGTCATTGCAGACTTGCAACAATCACCGTCCACGTCCTTGTCCCACTGCAGCGTTCAGTTTTCCCTATCCCATTCCTTGGAATGCGAGCGCAAGTATGCAGCCAGCCACCCACCCACAGGCTGCAGTACTATACTGCCAAATTTTTGACAGCTGCTTGCACTTGAAGTGTGGCCTTTTATGCTTGTGGAGGCTGTAGCTTTTCATAATCTCATGCCGGCGGCGGCCGGGTGTCCATACTTGGTCCCCAGCCGCCACTATTTCTCCCTATATCGTCTCCGTCTTCCCAAGCACGGGTCCCACAACTTTACCCGTGCCCTCCCCAGTGTACTTACTGGGAAGGACCGCCTAACCACAAACACGTGGACAGGTGAATGTGGCCAGGGACGGTACGGAGCAAGTCCACAGCTTTTTTTGCTGAGAGTTGTATTTAGCTCAGTGAAAGGACTGGCATAGAGGGAAACCGTATCTACCCTGGGTGTCATTTCTCCCAGGAAGTCCTCTAATGCAGCTTGTTGCAAAAGCAATGGCAGTCCGTCCAACATCAACTCGCACTTGTCGGTGGTGCTTTGACACACAAACATCTTTCTTTGCGCATTTAATTTCATGAATATAGAGTTGGACAATGGCCTGATCGCAATGCGGTTTAAGAAATAACATACATAAGCATGTCCGATCCACATTAAAAAAGCAGCCATAGAATGTCCGGGAACCTTACCCCACACTTTTCTTAGCCAGGGCTGCTGCTCGGCAGGGTTGGACGGGCCCACCAGAGAACTGAAGACTCCTCCGGTAGGCCCTGGCTTTTCCTTCAGGAGAGTTCATAGTGCCGAGGTGAGGCCATGATGATGATAGAGGCCACCATCTGCTTAGTTTTCTGTCACTTGGAACGCAAGCGCAAGTATGCCGACAGCCACCCACCCACCCAGAGGCCGCAACATTAAACTGCCAGATTTCTGGGCAGCTGCTTGCACTTAAAATATGGCCTTTTAGGCTCGTGGAGGCGGAAGCTTTTCACAACCTCATGCCGGCGGCAGCCGGGTGTCCATACCACTATTTCTCCCGGTATTGTCTCTGCCTTCCACAAGCACGGGCCCCACAACGTTACCCGTGCCCTCCCCAGTGCATTTACTTGGAAGGACCTCCTAACCACAAACACATGGACAAGTGAATGTGGCCAGGGAGGGTACGGAGCCAGTCCACAGCTTTTTTTGCTGAGAGTTGTATTTAGCTCGGTGAAAGGACTGGCATAGAGGGAAACCATATCTACTCCGGCTGTCATTTCTCTGTCACCAGGTTCCGCCCATTGTCACACACGACCATGCCTGACTGTATATTCAGCGGTGAGAGCCACAGATCAGGCTGCTGTGTTACAGCTTTCAACAACTCTGCAGCGATGGGCGGTTTGTTACCTAAGCATTAAGCATGTTATCTTCAGCACAGCCTGTGACGCTTGGCTAAGGCAGTGCTGTAGTGCTGTCAGCTTGTGACTGATGTGGTCATTTTGGAGATGGAGGAGGAGGTGCAGGAGCTGAACAATATGATTACATTGAGGTTAAATTGGCGACGCTGTTTTTAATACTAAAGAAAGATCCTACTGTTTTTTCTTTTCACGTTATTTTTTAAGGCAAATGCATTCACCGGGAAATGTAATTTTAACATTTTACACCCTTATCTGGCAATGTGGGGTGTGACACATCATCAGACGCATTCTGTTTTATTTATGACGGAGGGACTCTGAAAGTCATAAAGCCTATTTTTATAGGGCCATCAGATGGCCCTTACTATTCTTAAATGGCTAGCAGTCGGCCCTCACTATTGTTAGAGAGCCATCAGCCGGCTATGCTTTGTTGTTCCCATTATTAACAAATGGGCCTCCTATACTGTTATTGCGTATACAGTGACTGCAGGGGCTGCCAACAATTTGGACACAACCCAATACCCCTTTGAAGAGACATAGAGGATGGTCTCAGTAAAAAAAATGTTCCCATTATAAAGGAGCAGGTCTCCTATAGTGGTAATGCCCATGCCGTGTCTGCAAGGGCTGCCAAAATTTGGGAAAAACCCCACTAAGAATTTAAAGACACATAGAGCAGGGCCACAGTAACGACAAATTCCATTTAGAAAGGAGAGAGTCTGCTATACAGTTATAGGATATGCAGTGAGTCCAACGGCTGACCAATTTTAGGAAAAACCCCATTAAAAATGTAAAGACACATAGAGCAGGGCCACAGTAACGACAAATTCCTATTAGAAAGAAGAGAGTCTCCCATAGTGTTGGCCTATGCAGTGAATGCAAGGGCTGCCAAAAATTTGGAGGCACTTCAATGCCCCTTGGAAGAGACGTGGAGGAAGGCCTCAAAAAAAAAGTTCCCATTAGAAAGGAGCGGGCCTCCTATACTTGTAATGCCCATGCACTAAGTGTATGGGCTGACAAACATTTACCCCTGGGGGGTATACATGAACATACTGTATAAAATTTTTTTTTACGGGCATCATAAACACCCTTTAAAAAATTATGTGGGTGTTGCATCACGGACCACGGTCACCCTGGTGATAAGGTGGTGTAGGATGAGGAGAAGGAGGAGGACAAGAGCAAATAGCCAAAATCAGGAAGCGCCTCAGGGCCTGTGCGATGGGAGGGTCTGAAAAAACTCCCTGAACTTTGACAGTGTTCCTCTGCTTCTGCTGGATTGAAGTAGTGTCTCTCTCACCTGGACTCCTTGGTTGTTCAACGAAGTGTGCCCTCTGCCGCCAGCGTTGTCAGATGGGAATTTTTCTAATAGTTCCGCAACAAGGGCCTTCTGGTACAGCCCCATTTTTGTAGACCTGTCCGCCTCAGGAATAAGAGATATAAAGTTCTCCTTGTAGCGTGGATCTAGAAGTGTCAATAACCAGTAATGACTGTCACTCCAAATTTTGAGAACGCAAGGGTCATGGGAAAAACAGCGTAACATAAACTCAGCCATGTGTGCCAGACTACTAACAGGCAAGACTTCCGTGTCCTCACCAAGAGGATGACTGACCATGTTCTCCTCCTCTCTGTCCTCTGGCCATCCACGCTGAACAGACGGTATGACAGCTGTGCAGGTAGTACCGTCTATAGTGCATGAAACTAGCTCCTGTCATTCCTCCTCCTCCTCCTCTTCCTCATTGTCACCCAATCCACGTTGGGATGAGATGAGGCTTGGCTGTTTGTAATCACCCTGTATGGTTCCTTGCTCCATCTCATCGTGCTCCGCCTGCAATGCATCCTCTTTGATTGTGAGCATAGAGCATTTCAGAAGACAGAGAAGTGGGATGGTGACGCTAATTATGGCGTCATCGCCGCTCACCATCTTGGTGGAGTCCTCAAAGTTTTGGAGGATGGTACATATGTCTGACATCCATGTCAACTCCTGAGGTCTTATATGTGGAGTATGAACTGAATACCGATGGCCTTGTTTTGATGCTGACCTCTTCTGCTCAGAAATCCTTCCCAACATCTGCAGTGTAGAGTTACAACACGTGGGGACATCACACACCAGTCTGTGAGCCGGAAGCTACAAATGCTGCTGAAACACGGTAAGGGCGGCGAAAGCTGTAGCTGACTTTCTAAAATGGGCACACAGGCGGCGTACTTTAACAAGCAGATCCAGCAGCTCTGGGTAGGATTTGAGAAACCGCTGAACCACGAGGTTAAGCACATGGGCCAGGCATGGTACGTGTGTGAGCTCACTTCGCCTTAAAGCCGCCACCAGGTTCCGGCCATTGTCACACATGACCATGCCTGGCTGTAGGTTCAGCAGTGTGAGCCACAGATCTGCCTGCTCTTTCAGAGCTGTCCACAACTCTTCAGCATTGTGCGGTTTGTCACCTAAGCATATTAGCTTCAGCACAGCCTGTTGCCGCTTGGCCGAGGGAGTGCTGCAGTGCTTCCAGCTTGTGACTGATGTGGTCATTTCGGAGGCTGAAGAGGAGGAGAAGGCTGAGGAGGATGAGGTGCAGTAGCTGTAGACCGTGGGGGAAACCCTGATTGACCTAGGGCCCGCAATCCTTGGCGTCGGGAGGACGTGTTCTGTCCCAAGGTCCGACTGGGACCAGGCTTCCACTATGTTAACCCAGTGTGCCGTCAGCGAGATGTACCCTCCCTGCCCACAAGCACTTGTCCAAGTGTCCGTGTTTAGGTGGACTTCCCGGTAACTGCGTTGTTGAGGGCACGGCTAATGTTTTGGAACACGTGCTTGTGTAATGCGGGGACGGCACACCGGGAGAAATTGTGGCGGTTGGGGACCGAGTAACGAGGGATGGCCGCCGCCATCAGGTTGCGAAATGCTTCCGTCTTCACGAGCCTAAAAGGCAACATTTAGATCACAAGCAGTCGTGAAATGTGAGAATTTAGTAGTGTGGCCTGTAGGGCGTTGGCTGCATATTTGCGCTTGGGTTCCAAGGACTGGGGTATGGACAACTGAATGCTGCTCTGGGACAAGGACATGGACGTGCTTTCTGATGCTGCTACTTGAGAGTGCGCAATGACAGGTGCAGGGCAGGAGACATCTTCGCATGCACCATAGACAGGGGATTGGCTTGCATGCACAACAGTTGAAGAAGCAATGGTGCCACCTGCAGACACTGTTCCTGGACCCTGGGATTCGGCCCACAAAGTCGGGTGCTTTGCTGCCATGTGCCTGATCATGCTAGTGGTGGTCAGGCTGGTCGTTTTGCCACTCCTGCTGATGCTGGCCTGGCAGGTGGTGCAAATGGCCATTTGGGGTTATTGGCAGAGTCTTTAAAAAACAACCAGACTCGGGAAGACCTAACAGTTGTTCTGGCAACTTCCTTCGTGTTGGTGTTACAGGGAACGGTTGCCCTACTCCTGTCTGCGGCCACCACACTGCTTCTTCCTGCCTGTTGGGGTGCTCTGCCTCCATCCCCCTGTGTGCTGATGTCCTCGCTCTGCAAGTCCTCCTGTCAGGTTGGGTCAGTTACTATATCATCCACCAACTCATCTTCCACTTCTGCACCCTGGTCCTCCTCATGACTTTCTGGCAATTGTGTCTCATTATCGTCCACCTCTTGTGACACTTTCCCACCGTCGCCTTCGTGTCACCATGGCTGCTTAAATATTTAGGCATCGCTAGACGCGATCTCCTCTTGCCCCGCTTCAAGTGGACTGGGCGAGAGGCCTGAATCTATCAATAGAAAAGTGAACAGCTCTTCAGAGTGTCCAAGTGTGGGATCAGTTGTCTCTGGGCACTCGGCATGTTGGGAGGAAGGAAGATCAGGGTGAGGAATAAGCGGTCCAAACGCACAGCTACTGAGACTTGACCGTGTGGAAGACAGGGTGGTGGTGGTGGTGACTAAGTGACTGGAAGTATTATCCGCTATCCAACCAACAACTTTTTGACACTGCTCTGGGTTCAATAGTGGTGTGCTGCGGTCCCCTAGAAATTGGGACAGGAAGGTCAGGCGAGAAGATGTGGGTGTTTGCTGTGGCACAATTTCAGCTTGCCCACGGCCTTGTCCTCGGCATCTGCATACACCATTACCATCACGTCCAGTTCCCCGTCCCTTGCCACGTGCTTTGCCCATTTTTAATGGAGGACAGTATTTTCCACGCTCACTACAAATGACTGAGTTTGGAACGAACTTATATGTGATCCGTGTGACGGAGGTAAGTAGTTTGAACTGCAAACTGCTGTGAATTGCTTCACTGACACATTAAAGGAAATTTTTAATGGAGGCCAGAAATGGCAGTATTTTCTGACAACGTATATGTGATCCATATGACAGAGAAAACAGAGTTTTAAATACCTGGCCTATAGGTAAGTAGTGTGAACAGCAAACTGGTGTGAATTGCTTCACTGACACACTAAAGGAAATTTTTAATGGAGGCCAGAAATGGCAGAATTTTCTGACAACGTATCTGTGATCCATGTGACGGAGAATACAGAGTTTTAAATGCCTGGCCTGTAGGTTAGTAGTTTGAACAGCAAACTGCTGTGAATTGCTTCACTGACACACTGAAACAAATTTTTAATGTAGGCCCGAAATGGCAGTATTTTCTGACAACGTATATGTGATCCGTGTGATGGAGAAAACAGAGTTTTAAATACCTGGCCTGTAGGTAAGTAATTTGAACAGCAAACTGCTTTGAATTGCTTCACTGACTCACTGAAAGAAATTTTTGATGGAGGCCAGAAATGGCAGCATTTTCTGACAACGTATATGTGATCCGTGTGACGGAGAAAACAGAGTTTTAAATATCTGGATTTCTAGCGCTGTAATATGGAAAGGACCTGGCTGTATTCTGCAGTACCAACAAGCAAAGAGTGCAGAAAAAAGGTGTACTCTGGATAAGTGTTGAGCCACCCCCGCAGTGTTCGAGTTCGGTTCGGTTCGTCGAACACCCGAACTGTTCGTCGAACTTCGAACACCGTTAAAACCAATGGCAGGCAAACGAAAACTCATAGAAACACATAGAAAACACCTTGAAAGGTGTCCAAAAGCTGACAAACTGCTCAGAAGACACAACTAACACATGGAAAAGTGACAAGTACATATAGTCATGCGAAAAGAAAAGAGGTGGAGGAGTAAAAGGAGGGGGAGACACAGATATAGGCATGTCATGCCCTTCTAAAATCCAAAAAGTGAGAAGCCGACACGTTCAGTCCGCTCCTGCCCGTGCCACCTCCGTGACGCCGGGTTTGTGCCAGAGCCGCGGTGAACCCTGACGGCCAGCCCCCCTCTCCCAATACTGGTGCCTGTCCGCTGGTGGGTCGAGCGAGCCCCCCTGTGGTGGAGGCAGCTCTAAGCTTTTTAATTTAAATTGTCTCTCTAATTTGAATAAATACACTTTAAATCCATTTACAAGGATCTATTGGAGGGCCGCGTAATTCCAGCTCCAGTAGCGTCCACTAAAGCTGCTGCAGTTAAAAAGCTTTTATAAGGATCGGGCTCGGCTGTCCACCGCAAGGCATCCTACTGCCAGTCCGAGCCCCTATGCCTTGGGGTGCCTCCTGATGCTCTTCACTGAGTATCCCGTGGTCCCGAAGCATTTCCTTTGAAAAAATGAAGTGTCCAAACTACAGGTGGTGTAGCTTGCTTAACAGCCGGGATAATCCGCTGACTAGCAGACACTGCTACTAGGCACAAAGTATTTCCTGGGCTAGATGCAGTTAAAAATTTGTAATTAGATACTCTCGTTGGATGCTGAGAAAGCATTCCATAGAGTCTCCTGGCACGCCATATATGATTCTCTTAAAAAGCTTGGGGTAGGGGTCTAGTGGACCCTTTTATAGCCAAAATCACGGCCCTGTATCGCAATACGTCACCTAGGCTGAAGATAAATGGAACTGTAGCACCCTGAGGGCTCGGTTGCTACAGAGGTATTGCACCTCACCCAGAGGTGTGATATCTCACTCTCAGGTAAGGATGGAGTGTGGATCAGGACCCGACACCTGCATGCATTACACCACATTGCCGTGGGGCAGGGCGACCAATATGCCCCTGAGATGGGCACGACAGTCCCTGTCCCTGGCTGGAGTGGGGGGAGGGAACACTGAGGAAGGGGAACCCTGTAGTGCAGGAGCAGGGAGGAAGCAGTTCCTGGGTGCATTGAGAAGGGAGTATAAAAGGTGGGCACCATCTTAGTTCAGTGCAGAGAAGTCTGAGCAGAAGTGGCAGGGAGCAGGGGCTCTGCATGAGCTCTGCTCCGGAGGCGGGCCTAGTAACAGAGGCCCAGGCCTGGAAGAGGGAGAAGGAAGGAAGAGGAGCGGAGAAGGCTCCAGGAACGAGGAACGAAGGGATCTCAGGGGTGCGGACGGGCGAGTCGCCACCGAACGCCCGAATCCACCTGCGTGGAGGGGTCAGGCCAAAGGGGGAGACCGGTCCCCGAAACTAGTGGAGGAAGGAAACGACCCTCAGCTAGAGACAGGAGGCTGTGACATTTTATGTGGCGCAGCCCCTTGCTACACCCGCTAGGAAGGCACCACATAGGGTCAGGGAAACTGGCGCCAAGTTTACCAAGAGGAGGCCCAAGGCAGCCGGACAGAAGGGTTGGTAAGAAAGGCCAGACAAAGGACACACAAAGGGGGTCCTGTGAAGCACTAAAAAGTTATCTGGGAGTTGTCTGAGCCCATCACCTGGTGAGCACAGTACGACGTGGGCAGCCGTTACCTGCAGACGTGGTCTGGATAATAAGAACTGTGAGTAAAGGCCCTGGACTGCATCACTGACTCCGTGTCATTACTGCTGCTGCCCTGAACCATCACCCCCATCCTCCGCATACACTGCCCTGAGGCTATACTCCTCCCGTGGGGAGTTATGCTACGCTCTGCTGCACCCACAACACCAGCCTCAGCGGTCTGCCCTGGAGCGGCGGTTCACTCTGACCGCAATCCACGGGTGGCGTAGTCGGACATTTAAACATCAAAACCACATAAATAGTTCCGCCACTGGTTTGACCGCCCTGAGCCACGGAACTGGGTTGCCGCCACGGAGACTACAACCACCAGCATCCACCAAAAAGGGTCCGGCTCCGGGTGTCCCAAGGCCCAGGGGGCGCGTCAGAACATTTTCATCACATTTCACAATCACCAATGGGACAAGGCAGGGATGTTCTCTGTCCCCTCTCTTATACATCCTAGTGACGGAGCACCTGCTCTCATCAATTCGCCATAACCCCAATATTAGGTGGATTGAGGTGGGAGGCACCGAGTACAAGTGCTCTCTATTTGCTGATGATGTCCTAGTATATATCACTCAATCACATATATCCATCCATGCTGTTATGGCTGAAATAGATCACTTTGTTACATGGTCAAATTTTAAAATCAATGCAGCGAAGTCTGAGGCCCTCGATGTCTCCCTCCCCAAATCCATATAGGATTCCATCCAGTCCAACTTTCCCTTTGCCTGGCCCTCACAGGGTATCAAATACTTAGGAATTCCTATTCATAGAGACCTCTCCCATCTATGTTATCTTAATTTTGGGCCCTTTATTGAACAACTCCATACAGACCACGGTTGGCAAGTTAGAACTGTAAGATTCACTATGTGAACCACTGGTGTTTTGTGGAAAAGCACATGTACACTGTGTTTCAAATTATTATGCAAAAAGTGTTTAGGAGTGATAATGGAAGAATTTGTTTGTTTGGCAGTTAAACTCATTGATGGTGATGTGTGTCAGGGCTCTTTATATCACTGTAAGCAATTGCAGACACCTGTGCTAATTAGTTTGGCAGGTGTGTCCAATGAAAGGCAAGACTACTTAAGAAGGCTGTCTCACATTATTAAGCAGCCTACATTTTCTGCCAAAATGGGAAAGAAAAAGGATGTGTCGGCTGCTGAGAAGCAACAAATTGTGGAGTGTTTAGGTCAAGGCATGACTACAATCAACATTGTGCGATGATCAGGATGAAGTGTCTTGGCAATCAAGAAGTATGTAGCTGATTCACAGTACACACATGTGCGTGCTGATAAGGGCAAATTGAGGACTCTTTCCTACAGGCAATTACGTCAGGTTGAAAGAGCAGCGGCAAAAAAGCTTTGTCATAGCAGCAGACAAGTTTTTGAAGCTGCTTGTGCCTCCAACGTCCCCCGAACAACAAGATGCAGGGTCCTTCAGAGGTTTGCAGCTGTGCATACGCCATCCTGTCGACCTCCTCTATCCACTTCACACAAGCAGAAACGGCTCCAGTGGGCCAAACATTACATGAAGACTGATTTCAAAACTGTTTTGTTCACGGATGAGTGCCGTGCAGCGCTCGATGGTCCAGATGGATGGAGTGGAGGATGGCTGGTTGATGGACACCCCACGCAAACACGGCTACAGCGCCAACAAGGAGGAGGTGGAGTAATGTTTTGGGCTGGAATCATGGGGAGAGAGATTGTCGGCCCCTTTAGGATCCCTGAAAGCGCTAAAGATGAACTCCATAATGTATGTGGATTTTCTCAAACAGCACTTCCTGCCATGGTTAAAGAAGAAGAACCGTGTATTTCACAGCAAGATCATTTTTCTGCATGATAATGCACCATCTCATGCTGCACATAAAACATCTGCATCTCTGGCTGATATGGGCATAAAAGGGGACAAACTTATGGTGTGACCCCCATGCTCCCCTGACCTCTACCCCATTCAGAACCTTTGAAGCATCATTAAAAGGAGTGTCTATGATGGCGGGAGGCAGTTCACATCTAAGCAACAGCTCTGGGAGGGTATTCTGTCCTCATGCAAAACAATTAAAGCAGAAACCATCCAAAACCTGACAAATTCAATGGACGAGAGAGTTCAGAAGCTCCTTTCGAACAAGGGGTCCTATGTGAAAATGTAACATCACCTAGAATAAAGTTTTGAGTTGAAAACTGTTTGATTTCAGTTTCTAACAACCTGCTAATGCCATTTTTTTGGTCTTTATTAAAATGAAAAGGTTGATCGAAAAGTTTGGGGGATCTAAGAGTGTGGCAACCCAGTAGTCATGATTACTTCGAATTCTGACAATATGAGGGTCATGCTGCAGGTAGTGCAGCAAGAAGGCACTTATGTGTCTTGCGCATCTCGGAGCCCCAAAATTATTTTCCGGGCTAGATGCAGCTAAAAATTATTATTAATTTTAAATCTGGTGAAGCTTTAGTATAGATGGCCTAATAGGATCAGTGCTGCACACTGCTACAAAGCCCAAATTATTTTCCAGTCAAGATACAGATAAACATGATTAGTAATTTTAAATCTGGTGGAGCTTATTATAGATGGCCTAATAGAATCAGTGCTGCACACTGCTACAAAGCCCAAATTATTTTCCAGCCAAGATACAGATAAACATGATTAGTAATTTGAAAGCTTAAAACGGTTGGTAGGGTGATTTTAACCAATCATCAAGCTTTTACTCTCCCCAGGTTGACACAGGGGTAGAAAAGTCGTTTCGGATCCATGATTTGTTCATCTTTATGAACGTGAGTCTGTCTACATTATCAGTGGAGAGCCGCGTGCGCTTATCTGTCAGCACACCACCAGCAGCGCTGAACACACGTTCAGACAGAACGCTGGCTGCGGGGCATGACAAGATCTCCAAGGCGTAAGTGGCTAGCTCCGGCCATTTATCCAGATTGGAAGCCCAAAAAGAGCAAGGGTCCAGTGACACAGTCGTGGCTTCAATGTTTGCTTGGAGATACTCCTGTACCATCGTCTCTAGGCGTTGACTATGTGTCAGACTTCTTGTCTCCTGTGGCCTTGCAAAGGATGGGCTAAAAAAGTGGTGAAATGATTCCGCAAAATTGATGTTACCAGCAGATACTGTGGTTCTGTTACGGTTTGAGTGCTGAACACTTGACGGTCCCACGGTTGGCAAGTTGGAACTGTGAGATTCACTACGTGCACCACTGGTATTTTGTGGAAAAGCACATGTAAGATTCTGCAACAGTCTCTGCTGATACTCCTGCATGCGTGCATCCCTTTCTATGGCAGGAATAATTTCTGCAAATTTACTTTTGTACCGGGGATCTAACAGTGTGGCAACCCAGTAGTCAGGATTATTTCTAATTCTCACAATTCGAGGGTCATGTTGCAGGTAGTGCAGCAAGAATGCACTCATGTGTGTTGCGCATCCAGGAGCACCAAGTCCCTGTTGTGTTGGTGGCGAGGTAACAATCATGCTTCCTTCCTCTGTCCTCTCCCCCCAACCTCGCACAACAGAAATGTGATCAAGGTCTCCCTCATCTGATGAGTCTTCCATCAGTTCGTCCTCCACTTCTTCCTGGGCTCCTGCACCTTCCTCACTAGTTTGGCTGCTACCATGCGCCCTGGTAAAACCATCTCCCCCACCCTCACATGCCTGCCGCCTTGGTGCTGCCGACCGTCTGGACCTTGCAGATGTTAGCCCTTCCGCATACAACTCCTCCTCCTCTACTTCCTCCACCTCCTCTTGTGCCACCACCTGACTCCGAATTCTGTTTAACATGTGCTCCAGCATGTAAATCACCGGAATAGTCATGCTGATAATGGCATCGTCAGCAGTAAACATCTTCGTCGCCATTTCAAAACTGTGCAGAAGGGTGCATAGGTCCCTGATCTGAGACCACTCCTCCAGCGTGATTTGCCCCACCTCTGGATCTCGTTGGCCCAGGCTATACGTCAGAACGTATTGCACCAGGGCTTGTCGGTGCTGCCACAGTCCCTGCAACATGTGCAGAGTTGAATTCCAACGGGTAGGCACATCGCATTTTAGCCGGTGAAGTGACAGGCCCAACGACTTCTGTAGAGATGTAAGTCGCTGAGCTGCGGGATGCGAACGGCGGAAGTGAGCAAACAGCGACCGTGCCCTCTGCAGAAGGCCATCTAGTCTGGGATAGTGGGCTAAAAATTGCTGGACAACCAGGTTCAACACGTGAGCCATACAAGGCACGTGTGTGACATTGCCCCGGCGAAGGGCCGCACCCAGGTTTGCAGCATTGTCGCACACGGCCTTCCCTGGTTTCAGGTCCAGTGGAGACAACCATTCATGAAATTGGTTCTCCAGAGCTGACCACAACTCCTCAGCTGGGTGACTCACATTTCCCAGACATTTCAATGTAAAAACCGCCTGATGACGTTGAGCCCTACTGCCAGCATAGTAAGGAGGTGTGCAGGATCCCTTCTGCGCAGTTAGAAAGCTTGTGGCATGACCAGACAGGCTTTGGGTGCAGGTGGAAGACCGAGAGGAGGTTGAGGAGGCAGAAGCAGTGGAGGAACTTTGACATAAAGAGGATTGACGCACAACTCGTGGGGACGGCAAGACTTGGACAGCAGCCCCTTGTCCTGCTGTCACCATAGTTACCCAGTGCCCAGTCAGCGACATGTAACGCCCCTGTCCATGCCTACTCGTCCAAGTGTCTGTGGTGAAATGCACCCTGTCACACACAGAGTTTCTCAAAGAAGCGGTGATGTTGTGTGCGACATGCTGGTGGAGCGCAGGCACACCTTTCTTTGAGAAGTAGTGCCGACTGGGCATCTGGTACTGGGGCACTGCGACGGACATAAGGTCTCGAAAATCCTCAGTGTCCACCAGGCGGAAAGGCAGCATTTCTGTAGCCAAGAACTTGCAGATGGTGAAATTCAACCTCTTAGCTTTCTCATGGCTAGGAGGAAATGGTCTTTTACTTGTCCACATCTGAGGGACCGAGGGCTGGCTATTGTGCTTAGACGGGGTTGATAAGGGTGTCCCCGGCAAACTGCCGGTCTGTGAGGAAGATGCATGCGGACATGTTAGGTTGCCTTGATCCAAAGGTGGTGCTATCGATGTCGGACAGCGCTCAACACCAGCTGGTGTTACCACCTCCAAAGAAAATGATGACCTGCCAATCACGCTGGCTGTTGCGGGTAAAGAGGTGGCAGGTCTGCGCCCCAAAACAGGTGTGACTGCTGTCCCCCCAGTCACAGAGGATGAAGAGGCCGCGGATGCACAAGATATGGCAGACGGTGGTTGGCCCGGCCGGCTAGGCCGCATTGTAGCACACTGAGCTTCCCACTGCAACTTATGCTTCATGTCCATGTGCCGGTTCATGCATGAAGTACTCAAACTATGTATTTTTTGGCCTCTACTTAGCTTTTGCTGACAAATGTTACAGATAACACGAGTTGGGTCATCTTTATCGATCTGAAAAAATGCCCAGGCTATGCAAGGCTTAGCACCCATGCGACCTGAAGAGCCACCACGACTTGTGGTAAGAGGCAGAGTTGTGTTTGAGGATGCAGTTGTTGACGTGCTTACAATACTACGTCTCTGTCCAGGAAGGCGCAACCTGACCTCGTCGTCACTAGCATCTTCCTCCACCTCCTCTGCTGACCTCATCTCTTGGCTGACTGTGGGTTGACAGTAAGTGGGATCTCCAACCTCATCATCATCACCCTGTGCTTTATCACACCCGTCGTCCTCAGAGCCAACCTGTTCCTGCCCTGACAAAAAACTAAAGTTGTCGCTCCAATCAGGTATTTGAGTCTTATCATCGTCTTCCTCATTGTCTCCACCAACAGGAGTTACAGTTTGGGAATGAGGGTCTACATTATGGTCAGAACCTTCTGCGTCTGGTCCTGGATCCGACTCATAAAGATTCTGGGCATCAGTGCAGATCATTTCCTCGTCTGGATTCACAGAAGCGCTGGAGTCGACCTCTGATTCCCAGGCTATAGTATGAGTAAACAGCTCTGCAGACTCAACCATCTGTTCTACCTCATACTCAGACGGGCAGCTGGAGATTTGGGAGCTGTGAGGAAGCAAGTGCGATTGGGGTGACACCTTTGAGGACTGGAGTATTTGTGATGTTGAAGTTAATGTGGAGGAGAGCCCACTTAAAGGAGCACTTGATATCCGTTGAAGCACCTGCTGTTTTTGTGCCTCATCTGGAATTTGTAGCGATTGGCGTGGCCGTAAGAAAGGGATCTTATCACATTGTTCGCTAAAAGAAGTAGACATTTTAGTTTGGCTGGAAGATGGTCTTTCTTCTGCAGATGTTACTGTTGCTTTAACACCTACCCCACGGACACAACCTTTTTTCCCCTTCCCAACACGCCTATTCCCCTTTCCACCAGCAGCAGGCCTTTTTCCACTCATTTTGGTGGTTAACTAATTAACAACTCTGGAGTTGTTTGCACAAAAAAACAATGGATGGGAACCGAGCAGAGCTGAGAGGCCAAACTGTGGTATTAGGCCAAAACTATTGGCTGGGTTAGATGCAGAAAAAAATTATATTCAATTTGCAACCTGATGGAGGTCAGTATAGATGGACTAATAGAGAAAGTCCCACACACTGCTAGAAGGCCAAATATTTTTTCAGAGCTAGATGCAGAAAAAAATATATTCAGTTTGCAACCTGATGGAGGTCTGTATAGATGGATTAATAGAACAAGTCCCACACACAGCTAGAAGCCCAATATTTTTTCAGAGGTAGATGCAGAAAAAAATATATTCAGTTTGCAACCTGATGGAGGTCAGTATAGATGGACTAATACAACAAGTCCCACACACAGGTAGAAGCCCAATATTTTTTCAGAGGTAGATGCAGAAAAAAATATATTCAGTTTGCAACCTGATGGAGGTCTGTATAGATGGATTAATAGAACAAGTCCCACACACAGCTAGAAGCCCAATATTTTTTCAGAGGTAGATGAAGAAAAAAATATATGCAGTTTGCAACCTGATGGAGGTCAGTATAGATGGACTAATACAACAAGTCCCACACACAGCTAGAAGCCCAATATTTTTTCAGAGGTAGATGCAGAAAAAAATATATTCAGTTTGCAACCTGATGGAGGTCTGTATAGATGGATTAATAGAACAAGTCCCACACACAGCTAGAAGCCCAATATTTTTTCAGAGGTAGATGAAGAAAAAAATATATGCAGTTTGCAACCTGATGGAGGTCAGTATAGATGGACTAATACAACAAGTCCCACACACAGCTAGAAGCCCAATATTTTTTCAGAGGTAGATGCAGAAAAAAATATATTCAGTTTGCAACCTGATGGAGGTCTGTATAGATGGATTAATAGAACAAGTCCCACACACAGCTAGAAGCCCAATATTTTTTCAGAGGTAGATGCAGAAAAAAATATATTCAGTTTGCAACCTGATGGAGGTCAGTATAGATGGACTAATACAACAAGTCCCACACACAGCTAGAAGCCCAATATTTTTTCAGAGGTAGATGCAGAAAAAAATATATTCAGTCTGCAACCTGATGGAGGTCTGTATAGATGGATTAATAGAACAAGTCCCACACACAGCTAGAAGCCCAATATTTTTTCAGAGGTAGATGCAGAAAAAAATATATTCAGTTTGCAACCTGATGGAGGTCAGTATAGATTGACTAATACAACAAGTCCCACACACAGCTAGAAGCCCAATATTTTTTCAGAGGTAGATGCAGAAAAAAATATATTCAGTTTGCAACCTGATGGAGGTCTGTATAGATGGATTAATAGAACAAGTCCCACACACAGCTAGAAGCCCAATATTTTTTCAGAGGTAGATGCAGAAAAAAATATATTCAGTTTGCAACCTGATGGAGGTCAATATAGATGGACTAATACAACAAGTCCCACACACAGCTAGAAGCCCAATATTTTTTCAGAGGTAGATGCAGAAAAAAATATATTCAGTTTGCAACCTGATGGAGGTCTGTATACATGGATTAATAGAACAAGTCCCACACACAGCTAGAAGCCCAATATTTTTTCAGAGGTAGATGAAGAAAAAAATATATGCAGTTTGCAACCTGATGGAGGTCAGTATAGATGGACTAATACAACAAGTCCCACACACAGCTAGAAGCCCAATATTTTTTCAGAGCTAGATGCAGAAAAAAATTATATTCAATTTGCAACCTGATGGAGGTCAGTATAGATGGACTAATAGAATGATGCTATGCCCAAAAGATTTTACTTCACTAGGTGCAGTAAAAAAATTGGTATTCTATACACAGGTGGTATATCTTGCCACACAGATAGGCTACTCCACTGACTAACACACTCTGCAATAGGCCAAAAAGGATTAGCTTTGCTAGATTCAGCCAAATGCTGTGAAAAAAACTTGCACAGACCTGCCTGGCAAAAACTGATAGGAACTGATGTAACCTAGTCCTGAAAAGGACTCCAATTACAATTAGTCTTTACTCCCACAATCTATCTATTTAAGAGCACAGACCTGCCTGATAAAAGTCGTAGGAAATGCTGTAACCTAGTCCTTAAAAGGACTGCAATCACAACTATTCCCTACTCCCAAGCTATCTGTAGATTTGTGCGAAAATTGGCTTGAAATTAACAAGGTATAGCGCACACAGCAACAGCGGTGCCGTCTAACACGCAGCTGCAGCAGTGAGAAAATGGTGGCGACGGGGAAAATGGCTTGGTCTTATAGGGCAAGGACATGTGACATACACTGCCAATGACACATGCCCTTGCCTGTGTGAAAAAAAGCACTTCGCTCCGTGTGTGCGCTGCTGATAGGCTGACAGATTGCACCTCCCCACTGTAAATGCGGGAAAGAGAAAACAAAAATGGAGATCTTCATTGTTCCTGCAGAGATCCATCCCCTGCCCCTCCCCCCACCCCGCTGTACACTCAAACTGCGTATTAACTTTAATTTTCATCATTACTGAGAAAAAATCCAGTTATGATTTTGGTGCACGAACAGTTATCGAACATAACCTCGAACAGCTGAATTTTTCTCAAATTGTTCGTGTTCGCCGAACGGCTCGAACACCGCACAAAACAGCTCGAATTTGAGATTGGCGAACAGTTCGAGTAGAACAACGCTCATCTCTACTCTGGATTGCTTTTTATGCAAATAATGACGATTAAGATCCAAAGAAAAGTATTCCTGGCCCATGATACCTGGGCCTTTGTATAGAAATATCTAACAGCGCCAGAAGGCAGTATTGGAATGGAGCCTCTTGTGCTATATGCACTGCAGTGTGCTATATACCCTGCCTGCCAGCCTAAATACACTGCCTGCCTGATATCTCTGCAGATGGATTAGTTAGTCCTCAAAAGCACTGTTTGTTAAGATGGATATGTGTAATGTACGATTTTTCTCCCTACACTACCTAATACACAAGAAAATCTCTCCCTAGCTCAGCAGCACCTCTCCCTACACTGTCTGATTCCGGAGTGACTGTGACGAACATGGCGACGCCAGGTCTGACATAGACCTGATGACGCTGTGCGGCCAGCCAATCACTATAATGCCACAACCAACATGGTTACGGCATTACAGTGAGTGGCAGGCAATCCCTGCATGTTGATTGGCGCTCTAAAGATTGCCAAACATGTAGGGAGGGGATCCGAGCTCCCTCCGAGCAACCCCGGAAATACTCGGCGTGCGCCGAGCATCTCAAGCAGTGAGATGCTCGGGCAAGCACAGAGCAGTAGCGAGCATGCTCGCTCATCACTAATGATAAGTAAATCTGACAGAATTCAAATTTGTTTTGCTGCACTGTTATTTCCAACTAATTGAATGTTTCTGAATGTTGTGGGGTCTCTGTAAACCCCAGAGCATAATAAATGCAAGATATAAAAACAAAGCATCCTAATAATCACCTCACCATTCACTTGTGCTATCGCCCTCACTGCTCACTACATTCTGTCTGGGTCTCCATGCTTCTTTTTTCCACCATCGTGTGCAGCATCTCCAGTGTCTTCACACTATGGCTTGACTTCCACTCACGACCAAGCCTCGGATGTCCCTGCGCACTGTGCTGATGTGTTGCACATCGTGATGTCACAACTTTATGATGTAGGTGTTGATCTTATGTCACACAGTGATATCCAAGGCCTAGACAAGGTCAGAATGGGGTATCCTGGTACCGGATCTTTTGCTGCTAAATGAGACAGTTGTAGTGTGGTAGTAGATTTGTTCCATTTTGTGCACTGAATAAGGGGATATAATACATTGCATTGTAAATTGTACTTTCCTGCCATCTACTAGCCAATGTGTGTATATGAAAGGTAAGTGATTTATTTTCCACACAACAAGCTGCCATAGCAATGGCTGGGAGGAGTCTCCCAGCTCAGGGTTCTCACTCTGACTGAACGCTGGTACAAACCAGTTGTGGGTGGTTCCTGCTACCTCAGGAAGATTGAGGAGAGACTTTATTCTCACAGAGAAGTGTTTTCAATGCCAGTCTATGCTGAGGGGACATTTTTCCTCAAATAATCTCCTTCACAAAAAGAGTGAAGTATCTTCCAGTCAGAAGAGAGAATGCTGTACATGGACTCTCCTGCTCTCTGGTTATCCTGATCACTTCTAGCCAGGACCAGATCCACATGGCTGCCACACCACTGACTTTGCTTAAACCTACCCCCTGAGAGAGGGAACGGTGGGATAAAAACTGTGAGTACATCCACACTTTAGTGTGTTTCCACAGAGAGCCAATCTATGAAGGTCCCTCCATCAGTTTAATATTTCTTGTACTGTGCATAGCATTTCCTGTACTATCAAGTTTAGAGAACTCTGCTCCAGCCGCACTGAGAGGCCATAACCTCGCTTGTCTCATGCAGAGAAAACCATTACTTTCATATGCACAATATACTGTGAATTTTGCCTGTAAGAGAGACTGTACCCCGTTACCTCCTTCAGTAAAATTGTTATGGTTACAAGTTCACCTGCGTGTCTGGCTGCTTGAGATTGCACAAACATCACGGGCACTCCCAAACCTGCACCCAGACACCACCGCTACAGGAGTGTCCCCGGGGGGTCCTATACCATCCACAAGTACCACCTCCCGCTTTTGAAATTGTTGTGGACACGAGGGAAGCGTTGTGGGGTCAGGCGAACCACATCAGCTACCGTGACATCATTATCTGCTGCCAGCGAGACTACGCACCCCAGCTGGCCCTTCTGCAACACCTGGCGCCTCTCCAGTGGCCCACCACAAGAAGTCCTGGCCTAAAATGAAGACACTGAAAATGCAGCACACAATGCCAAAAAAGAGGCACATAGGACCAGATGGTATATGTGAGCAGTAGGGACAGCAGCACAGGTGAATGGTGAGGTATCAGGCTTCCATTTTGTTGAAATAATGCAAAGCAAAATTAAAAAAATCCAAACTCTGGGAGATTCAAGTTTTTGCTAAATTCAAGTAGAATTCAGTTCCACTTGGATAAATACAGCCATATCTATGGTTGAGCATAAAAATGCAGAGAAAAAAAGCTAGAACAATGGCAAAGAAAAGTTAATGGGTTTTGGTGAAAAAGTTCAGTTATGGTATTGCTGGGTTTCTAAAAGGGAATGTGAAATCAGAAAATGACCTATTTTTAATCAGGTTTTTTCCAGATCAGAAATCCAGCATTATGCTGCTAATCCAGTTCTCTAGAGACACTTTTCAGCAGTTTAGAGTATATCTTAACAGGCAGGATTATACTGATAGGTATAGTATCACTTTTATTATAGAGTTAATAACATTGGATTCACCAGTCACACAAGGTGATGGTCACAATTCAACTCTGCCTTCTCCCTTCTTAAAGTCCTTGGCCAGATAAGAGGATGCCTAGAAAAATCTCCTATACAAAACAATGAGTCAGAGACAGAGGTATAGCTAGGGTTTTGGTTCAGGGGGGGGGGCGAAACTTCTGAGTGGGCCCCTAACCAGGTAACCCTGATTACAAAAATAGTGGCGCACCCAGATAGTGGATGTAGGAGAACCTCAGCAGATGACAGCAAGGTTACTGAAAATAATCTCTATACAAAGACCAGCACTGCTATTACTGCCATATGGTGACATATTGCTAGATACCAGTCCTGCAGAACATATAAGAGATCACAGCACAGTTATATATAGTAACTTACAGCTGACGTTATTTCTGATTAAATTGTTCACTTTTCCCATCTTTTCCATTTGGCCCAGGCCGACACGACGACTTTTCCATCCAGGACTCAGAGTCTCAGGTCTGCAGAGATCACAACAAAGACACATTTGACTCCTTACATTTCAGGCCCCGTCTTCATCTATTCCCCACGTGCACAAACACCTCTTCCTGCTGATACCCCAGTACTGAGCCTCTGTTGCTGTACGTGTCCATATTACTGCACCTTCTGTGTGCTCTCAAGATGGTAAAACAGCCCTCCAGAATATAGTAATGCAGTGTGCAAGTGCCCTAGAAAACAGTGACCACATTTTGCCCCCGAGAAAGTAATAATGCCCTCTGTGTGCCCCTCTGACAGTCACAATAACCTGAGTTCCCCTATAACGATAAGAGCCCATTTAACATTTAATAATGTCCTGAGTCTCCCCCCATGTACAGCTCCCCTACACACAGTATGATACTCTCCTATACACAGTATAATGCCCCCTCACTGTATTGTACCCATCACACAGTATACTGACCCCTTTGTAGCCTCCAAACTGATGTCTCCAACACTGTATGATGGACCCCACACTGTGCAAAGACCCCACATTATCTCCCACACTGTATGATGGACCTCACACTGTGCAAAGACTCCACATTATATCCCACACTGAATGATGGCCCCCACATTGTGCAAAGACCCACATTATCTACCACACTGTACGATGGCCCCCACACTGTGAAAAGACCCCACATTATCTCCCACATTGTATGATGGCCCCCACACTGTGAAAAGACCCCACATTATCTCCCACGTTTTATGATGGCCCCCACACTATACAAAGACCCCAGATTATCTCCCACACTGTATGATGGCCTCCACAATATACAAAGACCCCACATTATCTCCCACACTGTATGGTGGCCCCTACACTGTGCAAAGACCCCACATAATCTCCCACACTGTATGACCCTAACTGTAATCCACACACTGTATAAATAACCTCCATATAGTATAATGTGGCAGATAGTCCTCAATATAGTATAATGCACTCCCTATAGGCAGAGTCTGTAGGATAATCCCCCCCATAGGCAGTCAATAATATAATTCCCCCACCCCCCATAGACAGTCTGTAGCATTATCCTCCCATCCCCTATAGGCAGTCTGTAGCATAATCCCCCCACAGGCAGTCTGTAGCACAATCCCCCCACCCCCCATAGGAAGTCTGTAGCATAATTTCCCCACCCCCCCATAAGCAGTCTGTAGCATAATCCTCCTCACCCCCCATAGGCAGTATGTAGCATAATCCCCCCCACCCCCCATAGGCAGTCTGCAGAATAATCCCCCCACCCCCCTATAGGCAGTCTGTAGCATAATCCCCTCCACCCCCCATAGGCAGTCTGTAGCATAATCACCCCATAAGAAAAAATAAATAAATAAGCACAATACTCACCTCTCTCTCCTCCTGGTTCCCCCACTGCTCTGAGTGCCTGGCCCGCACACATCTTCAGCACAGCGGGCCGGGCACCAAGTGATGATGTCAGCGTCGCTCCCTCTCCCATCACTGAGCTCACGGTTGCGGTGAATGGTGGGAGGGTCGATGCTGGCACCAGGGGCCCCCTCCCCCTCAAGGGCCCCATAGCGGCCGCCAGGCAGTGCAGGGACATCGAGTCTCCCTCCTCTGCCCGGAGTGTAACTGTAATGGCGTGCTGCTCATGCCGCTACAGTTACAATAGTGTAGCTCTGGGTGGGCCCCTCAGAGCGCGGGATGACCGCCCTCTCTGCCCCCCGGTAGCTACGCTACTGGTCAGAGACAGTCTATTGCTGCCTAAATGCATGTGAATGCTGAAAAGAACAGAAAGTATCAACATAATATTAGGCTAATGGCCAGTGCGTGAAAATTGAAAGATTTCTGTAATTTGTTAATAGAGGAAGTAATATTTTCTTTTCTATTTGGCTATAGTCAAAAACACATAATAATAATAATTTTTATTTTTATAGCGCCAACATATTCCGCAGCACTTTACAATTTTAAGGGGGACTTGTACAGACAATAAAGACATTGCAGAATAAGCATAACTCAGATATCAAAAGGAGTGAGGGCCCAGTATGGTCACATTAACCAAACTGCATCAAGTAGTAAAGAAAAGCACTGTATTCTAACATGTAACACTTAGATGTTACTTAACATCATCATTAGAGATGAGAGGATCAGAAAACATTAGAATTTTCCTTTTCTTGTGGATTTTACCAGGAAATTAAATTTGAAGAAGTTATTCTCTCGAATTTAATGTACCTTAGTATACTCAAAGGGCTCTGCAGACTCCAGAGCATAATAAACGAACGATGAAAAAAAAAAATTCACTGTCATCCATCCCGTGATTGCGGAATTTTCTTTTCACCATTGATATCATGCGCTGATTTCTCTGACTTCTGGCTTTGATGAAGTCTGGGAGGGTTTTGTCCGAGCATGTAAAGGGTCATGACGTCATGACCTTGCACTTGCATGCACAGAACTGTCCTGGGCCCTATTAGAGCCAGAAGTTCCGACATAGTTTGAGGTTAAGAAGATGCACCTAGTACCGGAAGGGTGATGGTGAGGGGAAATGAGGTTGGAGAGGTGGGCAGTATAGAGGTGGAGAGTGGTGGCATAACAGTGGAATTTATGAGTATAAAATTTTATTTTTACTTTTTGATGACCGTTTACACTTCAGAAAAATGGCAGCCACTTTATTAATTAGATACTTTGACCTTTTAAAGGCGATAGACATTTTTGCTTGAAAAAATATATATATTTACATATTTTATTGGGTTATATTTAATTGCATATCAGCAATCTTCATTACTTCATTTATTTTCAGACCTCCTAATATGCAATTTTATTCTTTTTCAGTCATTCATTAAAACATAGTCTGCCACATTTTTGTGCTTGTCCGAGAAATGCAAATACTACAAAGACAGATGATGCCAAACAGTATCTAAACTGACTCAAATGAATTCATTGAAATGAATTACTCTGTTCTGGTTCCAATAGATATCCCAAAGGACCAAGAACAAAAGCTTTGTGGATTTGTATCAGTTTTGAAGTACTTAGCGGACTCTGCAGCCGCAAAGGTGGAACATTATTAAAGAAGACAATTTAGGAAGTTGCTTAGCTTTACTTTTAGGGAAAAAAGCTTTACTTTTAGGTGTATCAAACAAGATTTTAGGGTGTATAAAAAGGGAGATAAAATCCTGTGATCCCAATGTACTGTTACCCCTTTATAAATCACTGGTGAGGCCACATCTAGAGTATGGGATCCAGTTTCGGGCTCCACATTTTAAAACGGATATCCAAAAGTTAGAGACAGTTCAAAGCCGGGCAACTAGATTATTACAAGGGATGGAAGGCCTCTCATATGATGAGAGGTTGGAAAAGTTTAGCTTGTTTAGCTTAGAAAAAAGTCGCTTCAGAGGAGATCTCATTTACATGTATAAATATATGTGTGGTCAGTACAAAGGACTAGCACATGACTTATTCCTTCCAAAGACCATACTAAGGACCAGGGGCCACTCACTATGGGTGGAAGAAAGGAGATTCCAGCAGCTAAACAGGAAAAGGTTCTTTACAGTTAGAGCAGTCAGACTGTGGAATGCCGACCATAAGAGGTAGTAATGGCCGACACTATAACAGCTTTTAAAAAGAGTTGAATTGTTTCCTCAGCACTAATGGCATTGAAAGTTATAGATAACTTAGTGACAAAGAATTTATAATTGGTGGAAAAAGGTTGAACTTGATGGACCTGAGTCTTTTTTCAGCCTGAGTAACTATGTAACTTTGAACAGTAAAAAAAAAATCTGTGTGAGAGTGCACATTGCCTTTAGGATAGGACATATTTTTGTATTTCAGGTCCTAGTATGCTTTTGCGTAATCCCATTCTGAGAATCATTATGATGTGTTTTGTCCTTTTGCATGGCCAAAAAGACACATACACATGAAAAGTCTATGTTGAGCCCCTAGCTGCTGTGACTTCGGTTGTGGACAGGACCACCAGCTGTTTAGCTTTTGAGGTCCAGTACACCTTACAGGCTCCCATGGCCTTCTTAAACTCTTCATGTACTGACTCTCTGGTGCATTCTTCTCTAAAATCTTCGGGTACATCTATGAGGCACTTGTACCGAGAAGTTTCTGTCTCACCAGTGGTCTCCAAATGATCATCTGACTCAGGTTTCAGGGACAACTGACTTTCAGCTTCTTCACCCTTTATGCTTCCCCTGAGCTGACTCACAGCTATGAACTCAAGAATTCTCCTCTTGACACTTGACATCTTATAACTCATACTGATCTTATTTTAACACTTCCTCAGCTTTCCTCAGGTCCACCTTCTTATGGTATAAAGGATTAAGCGCAACTTGTTTGCTCTTTTCCTTTCCAAGGCGGCCTCGTTCACTGATTGGTACTTTGCCAGGCGACCTTTGAGCTCGAAAACTTCTTCCTCTAGCACAGCTACTCGCCTCTCAGCAGCCCATCTCTGAAGCTTTTCCTGCTTCAACTGCTCCTTTATCAGCAGAATTCTCTCAGCCCTCTCTGTCTCCAATGCGCCCACTTGGCTCTAGACAGCCAGTCTCTCAAGCTTCTCTTGCTTCAAATGGGCTTGTAGCATTTCCTTGAGCTCCTTGATCTCGGCTCTTACATCCACCGAATCATCCAAGCTCGCATTATTCGAGGAGGTATTTGCTTCATACCTCCCTTTTCCAGAGGCAAACTCCTGACCCTGGTCTGTGGCTTCTCCTCCATCCTTTTCCGCTCAGCGTCCATCCTGCCGATTCTATCCTTAAGGCACGTCTCTGCCCTCTGGAGATCATAACAGAACGTCTTCAGCTCCTTCACCTGAGCGTCCAGTCCTAGGATCTTTCTGCGGAGATCATCATTCTCATCACGGTTGCCTTCAGAGTGGACTCAATCACTTGGCGCATGTGCTCTGCATCAGCCTTATCCTCTAGTTTTTTCTTAACCTTGAGGAGATCCTCATAGTCTCTCTTGGTTTGTTGCAGTTCCCTATTGAATTTTTCACGCATCTTTTCTGCCTCACAGTCGTGACTAGACACTTCACCTTTTAATGCCCCTTTCAGGGCTGATAGCTCCCGGTCTCGCTGGTAAAGACCCTCATCCAGCCTTTGCTTCTCCTGCATCAGCTGCTTCACCTGCTCTTAAAATCTCTGCATTTCCTTTCTTGTGACCTCTATATATATATTGTGTAATAAACTGCTGGACTTTAGTTTACTGGAAACCGTTGCTTGTGTGCTTTAATTGACCCGATGAAGTGTGTGCCCTTCAACATGATCAATAGCACTACCTCACAATTGGTTAGAGAATGCGGGCAACTGCAGCCTGGTTGCAAGGGGTAACGGCACAGGACGACGAACATGGATGCAAGCATCTGGCTGTGGCTCGGCGGGGTCACAAAGATTAATGCATCTCGCTGTAACTCGATGGGGTTACGAAAATTGTCATCACACTTAAACCATGTTTGCTGTGGCTTGGTGGGGCAATGAAAATTTTTCCGGGGAGAGCGGTGTGAAGAGTCTGGTGTGAACAGTGTACCGCGATGGCTATGAATGGAGCAGAATCCCCAGACGGAATGGAGAAGGGGTTAGATGACCGGCTGCAAATTCTCTACAACAAAATAGAGTATCCTGAAGAAATGCAGGAGCTGATAAAGATGGCTGTGAAGGGAGCAGCAAATGAGACTGAAGCTATTGAGCGATTAAAGTGCCTGTTAAAATCGCAGCAGCAGGTATTTGAGAAACGACAACAGGACATGGTACAGGAATGGCAGGAGCTGTTGGCACCTTACAGAATGGTGGCAGCGGACCATTCCTTGAGTTCTCCTGTGGTGCTGGTACTATCTCAGAGTGCCCAGGGAAGTAGTAAGATATGTTGTGAACTGGGTCCTAAGACTATTGCAGGATTTTTTTTTAAAGTGCCCCCTACAGGTGTGGTTGTCCAAAAGGGGGTGGAGTCTCAAAAGGCAGTGGAGCATACAAAACCAGAATTGGTGACTGGTCGTGTGTTGGTACCGCCTAAAAATGACAATTCGACCGTTGATATCTGGCTAGCTCCAGTAGAAGGGGTTGACATCAAAGTGGGAGGTGACTTGTTGGTCCACAACACCATGGGGAGTGACACAGACCCCACAGCTGACGATGACATAACGAAAGTAGAAAGAGAGTTCAGTCAGTAGGAGTTAAACGAGGTGATAAAGTCCCACTCTCGTCGTCAAAGGTGCAAGGGCCACAAAAAAGTTGCTCCTGTAGCCTTTGCTGAAAGGGTAAGTAAAGAAAATGCAATGCTGTGTGCCTTTATTCCGAGTGTGGACCCTCCTTTAGAAGCAGAGGAGATCAGGATGAAAGAGGAGGTGGCCAATCATGACCAAGAGCTGGAGCTTGTCAGGCAGCAGTATCAGAGTGATGTGCAGCAACTAAGGAAAAATATGGAGAATGTGTCCAAGGACCAGCTAAGCCTGGAGTCTGAACAGCAGAAAATAAACCAGGTTGTGAGGAACTTGCAGCGAGAACTGGAGGAAAGCAGTGAGGAAATCAACCAATGGAAGGAAATGTTCCAGAAAAATAAAGAGGACCTGCTCAAAACCAAAGAGGAGGTTTTGCAGTTGAAGCATGAGGAAGAGGAATCTGAAGATGAGATGAACGAGATGAAAAATCGTTTCTCCCTGGTGCAGTCAGAGCTGAACCAAGTGAAGAAAGGCTCTGTGGATGCGGAGGAAGCAGAGGTCACAAGAAAGGAAATGCAGAGATTTTAAGAGCAGGTGAAGCAGCTGATGCAGGAGAAGCAAAGGCTGGATGAGGGTCTTTACCAGCAAGACCGGGAGCTATCAGCCCTGAAAGGGGCATTCAAAGATGAAGTGTCTAGTCACGACCGTGAGGCAGAAAAGATGCGTGAAAAATTCAATAGGGAACTGCAACAAACCAAGAGAGACTATGAGGATCTCCTCAAGGTTAAGAATATAAGACATATTTTCAGTTGTTTCACACTTGTTAAGTATATAATTCCATATGTGTTAATTCATAGTTTTGATGCTTTCAGTGTGAATGTACAATTTTCATAGTTATGAAAATACAGAAAAATCTTTAAATGAGAAGGTGTGTCCAAACTTTTGGTCTGTACTGTATATATGATCCAGTTGGGTGAACACGTAGGTGGGCTGTGCTGAATTTGATTCTTGTACAAGGTTTATAGCATATGTTGCCTAGTGCTGCTTCTGAATTACAAGGGAATAACTGAATAAACCAGTGTGAGATGCTAGTATAGACTAAGCAGATGCACCCTACACCGTTGCAGAAGGTCCTTCAGGAACAGGGCGAGATGAGCCTGCTTACTACCAGTATTGCTTACCTCCCAGTATTGTCAGTGTAGGCTGGTAACTCATAGCCTAGCTGTTGCTTACATTGATACAGGTTGTTGGTTTGATTTCAGGGGAGACCAGATCACAAGAAAAGAAGAAATTTGTCTATTTAATTTATGTAAATGTGTTTAGAGTACAGATGCCGGCCCCGCCTCCTGAGGAGGAGATACTGATCAATAAAGCCGCAGAGAGAATACTTTGTCCTGACTTCAGCTCACTTTCTCAGTGCAACGCCCTGACTCAGCTGGACAGTCCCCCTGAATCCGGGATGGTTGATAGCTGTCATCTGACCATTGTTGACAATTTTTCCTAATTTTTCTATATAATACTACACTGGGTAGATTGTTAAATGAATAAGATGCTGCCTTTGTCTGTACATAGTGAATCAAGTGTATTGTTCCAAATACTCCTCTTATAAGTGGGTAGGGCCAACTCCTGCACTGAGACACACCACAGGATTTTGATGCCTCCCTGTGGGCCAGTCCATGCCTGAGTGTGTATGTAAATGTCAGATTAGAATACATTTGTTTTTTTTAAACAAAATTTACAATTCATAAATATGTTTAGTGGGAAAAATGGAAATTCAGGAAAGGAAGAAGGTTAATATTTTCAAAACGGTCAATACTTGCGGAATATAGTTGTTAGAGCTAATAGTGAGACTATAAACTTAAACTCTTATTACGGAGGAAGGTATTTAATTTTTAACCTATGTTATGTTTGTGTAGCTCATCACTAGCATGTCTTATGTTTTATGTTTACTATAAGATTCAAACTACACCTGAAGGAAACAGTGTGGAGGTAAAATATTTGCTGTGCCATCTTGTGGTCATTTGTAGAATTGCCCTATGTCCAACCTGCTTTCCTCAAGATAAAAAAAGATAAAAAATATATTTGGTCTATATTGAAAGCATGTGGCATAGAGATAACCCCTTCACTCTATACAGCCTTCACTCCTCTCCTTTTTTAATTAACCATTAGCCATAACGTTTTTTTGGTTTTTACACTGAGAGACATATGAGGGATTATTTGCTTGAGAAAAGATACCATTCATTTCATCATATATGATAAGGGAAAATGGCAAAAAAAATCCAAGTGTGGTGAAATTATTTAAAAAAACACAATTTTGACATTTTTTTTTTTATTTTATTTTTACCGTGTTCAGTGTAGAGTAAAAATGAACTGGAAGCATCATTCTCCAGGTCATTATGGTTCTGGATATACCATGTATTATTTTATTGGCTTAGAGAAAGTTTTTAAATTTATTAAAATAAAAAAATTGAATTGCTTCCCAATTTTCTTAGACTATTTTTGCATGGTGAGGTGGTGTCCTTATTCATATAATTTTGTGGTACAGAAGACTATATTTTGATTGCTTCTCATTTCATTATTTTGCATTCTTGTGGTGACCAAAAGACCACAATTGAGGTATTTACATTTTTTTTTATCATTACTCCATTATTTTCATAGATCAAACTTTTTGTTATTTTCATCTGTGGAAAATGGGGTTATTTGAATTTATATATTTTTTTTTTGTATTTTTAAAACTTTTATTTTCTATTTTTTCACTTTATTTGTTAGTTATTTTAGGGAATTTGAACCTGCAATCGTTTGATCAGTTGTACTACAAACAACAATATCACAGTATTGCTGTATGTAGTGAAAATCACAGCCTTCTATAATGCCCAGCCACTGGCTGGATATAACAGGAGAGATCATATAACAGGCACATGTCTCTTCAGCTGGCCCGTAGAGGTTATGCCAAGCTATCATCAATCTGCTGGATTGCTGCGCTTAAATGCCACTCTCAGTGATTGACAGCGGTAAATAAGAGTGTCAGGGAGATATTAAGAAGATATTAACCATTTTTTCCCAAACCCCTCTTTCTGCTTTAATCATTATTTTGTGTAACTGCCTATGTATTGTAATGTCTCCTTTGTATTTTTTTCCTAAACTCTGCCTTCCTTTTGGATTAAATATAAAATTCAATAGTCCTGTTTCTTTTGTCCTGTAATCATTCCCTCCCCCGAAGCCATACACTACCAGAATGCAGGGGTCCGACCAGGCCTGTATTATATCTCAAACTGGACGGTGGTGGCAGCGAATAATATTAATAATTGGGCTATCCTGAAGCTGACAGTGAACGTATGGGGGGTGTATACACATATTCCATGCGTTGAAATCTGAAGGTGTGACGCCATACGCTCACTGATTGCTTTTAGGGTGTAGTCGGGATCGTGTGTTAGTATATTCCTGACGAAATCCTGACAGAGTGACGGCAACGGCGAGATATTGCGTGATCTCCCCGGTGTCGTCACTGTGGAATCCCTGACAAATTAGTGGCAAGCGGTGGGATATTACAGAATATCAGTGGCTGGATTGAGCAACTTGCATGATTCTTGTGAGAATTCTGTGCAAATTTTTAAGAAATCAGACTCAGTGTTTTAATATATTTTATCTGGGACATTACTGTGTAGCAGTTGCACCCCCTTTTCTCTTGTTTTTCTGTCCTATCTTTTATTTGGCAACGATGGCTACACGTGGAGAGCCCTGGTATACCTAGCAGTCGAAGGTCACTCTCACTGCCCTCTGTGAGCTGAGACAGATTGACCCCATGGGCAAAAACAAGGCCCAAATGATTGCTGAACTGTTGCAAGGTGCTGCAGAGACCATCCGACAGCAGAGCCCTGATGATGGGGCGGCTAGGCCCAGATGGCGCTGCTGCAGATGTCCCACCTGTGATTGCCAGCCAGACCCGCAGCCAGGGTGGTGTGGCCTTGGAGCAGCTCGCTGCAGGCGATCATGACAGATGACTGCAGCTGATCCTTAAATTCCAGGAGCGAGAGGCTGAGAGAGCCAAGCGACAGGCCCAAGCTGACTGAGAGGAGCGTCAGGCCCAAGCTGACTGACAGGCTGCTGAGCAGGCTCGACAGTACCAGCTGGAGATAGCCCGGATTCAGAAGGAGTCATCCTACACACAGACCCGTGAATCCAACAGTGCCAACTGTTTTAAACTCAGTCCTGAGCATTTCCCGGTAATGAAAAAGGACAGAGACTTGGACATATTTTGTCAGGGATTTGAAAAAGCTTGCAGGCAGTATCAGCTGCCTGAAGCCCAGTGGGCCTGGTATTTAACCTCAGGGCTCAGAGGAAAAGCTCTAGAGGTGTTTGCTTCTCTCTCTCAAGAGCAATATGGAGACTATGAGGCAGTCAAGCAGGCCCTGATAAAAAAAGTACCAGCTGACTCCGGAGGTGTACTGGAAAAAGTTCAGAGCCCTCCAACGTGGACCACATGATAGCTACAGTGATGTGGTGGATGGGCTCAGAACCAACTTTGAGCAGTGGATCCGAGGACTTTCAGTCACCACCTTCGAGGACCTGAAGGATCTGATGGTGAAGGACCAGTTTCTTCATTTTTACCCAGTGGAAGTATGACAGTTTGTGCTTGACCGGGAGCCAAAGGAAGCCGCCAAAGCATCCCGGATCACTGATGCCTATGGGGCCAACCACATACCAGAGATTCAGAAGTCAGCCACCACTAGCTGAAAAGGGGGTAAGCCTACAACCTTCCCCAGTGTTCCAGCCAGCCGGCCCTCAACGGGTTCTGCCCCATCTTCCGGCACCTGGACTGTATTTGACTCCTATAAATGTTATATTTGTGACCAAACGGGTTATGTCAGCCTTGTCTGCCTGGAGAGGCAGAAGATGGACCCCACACCTGAGGCCTCAGGGCCTACTGCAGCCATTCTTTTTGTGGGTGGGGGGGTTGGCCAGTCCCGGGAGAACTTACAACCGGTTACTATGGGCAATGTAGCATCGGCGTCTCTGCCTCCAGCTGGGCAGAAATGCCGTTCCCCTCACCGCCGCGGTCCAGGTCCGGCGTTCCTCCAATATGGAGGTGCCTGAGCAAGATGGTTGTTCTGTGTGCTAAGCACTTGCTCCAGCCCTCAGGTCTCGCTGCCTGTCAGTCCTGCCTGCCAGCCTTCTGTCAGTCTAGCCCACCAGCCTGTCTAACAGTTCTGTTCTCCAGTCTGACTACAGTTGTTCCCGCCAGCCTGCTTACCTGGAGCACCTGTCTGTAACCTGCCATGCCCGCCAGTTTGCCTACCTGGAGCACCTTCCTGTTACCTGTCGTGCCCACCAGCCAGTCCACCCGAAGTGCCTGCCAGTTACCTGCCGTGCTCGTCTGCTTGCCTACCAGTCTGGCTATCTGCCGAACCAGCCTGCTTATCTACCCGGTCCACCCATCAGCCTTCCTTCCGTGCTCATCTGCTGTACTGGTCAGTTCCTGCCATCTGACCTGTGGGAGTCACCTGCTCTCACAAAAGGTCGGTCCCAGAGTGGCACCGGGTCCACCTGCCCGGTTCCTCCCTTGTTCACAGAGTCGACTAAGCCGCCGTGTGACCTTGGTCGGGCCGTGTAGGCACTTAGTCACGCCCAACTGGTCCCTCCTTGCACCGAAGCACAGAGGTTCCACCACCTGGACCCGTAACAGGCAACACCGTTACTGTTGGCCTTAAGGACACTGGTGCAGAACGTACCGTCATTCGTCCTGAGTTTGTGTTACCAGAGGAACTCATTCCTGGGAAGACCCTGACTGTCACTGGGTTTGGGGGTGTTCGCCGTCCCATACCGATAGTCCGAGTTTTCCTGAACTGAGGTGCGGGGAGGGGGTTGCTGGAAGTGGGGGTGTCGGAGAACCTCCCCACTAATGTGCTATTAGGGACTGATCTTGCATGGTTGATTGCCCCATTCATGCCTGACAACCCTCCCAGATTTGATATGTCATGTAATACCACTGTCAATGTCAATTTAATGCATAACAAAAGTGTGTGTTGTGGTAAAGGGGAACTCAGCCACCTCACTCCACGGGATGATGCTGCTGAGGATCCCCTAAAATGAGCCAGAATAAGTGCTATCGACGAGTGGGGCCGGCACAGACACCAGGAAGCAGGTTTTCCCGTGCAGGTGACCAGAGTCACGCCAGATGGTGAAGTGGTCAATGCTAGCTGCCCCATGACTGGCACGGATCTAGGGGCAATGGGAAAGGCCGGGGAGAAACCCAGGGATCATAGGGAAAGTGGTCCCGTGTCACCGACCAGTGTCACGATAGACTGTGACCTGGCCGGCATAGCTCCCCCCTAGTGAGCACGGCTTCCAAGGTAACCATGAGGGATGGAAGGGTAGGCCTTGCAACTAGGCAAGGTAAAAGAAACGTGTGTCCCCCTGTCTGTCATGAGCATTGGAGGAAGGTACCCATAGCCTGTCAGAGGTGTGAGGAAAATGTGTCCCGAACCGGTCAGGGTGATTCGAAAGCTGGATCCCCAATTGGTCAGGGTACTGGGTCCACGTCTTGTCGGATCAGTAGGAAGAGTGGGTCAGGGAGTGGGCTTAAGGGGTGATCTGTAAATCAGCCCCTGCCCCACCTCAAAGAGGGGGAGATGTCAGGGAGATATTAAGAAGATATTAACCATTTTTTCCCAAACCCCTCCCTTACCTACCATTTGTCACAAGAGGAGAGCTGACAGTCCATCATCTGTCTCTCTGCAAATTATCACCTACAGCAGAAGGGACTTGGACACAAATGCTGGCCCAGAAGTTGCTAGAACCTAATTTAAATGCAAGGGTTTTTCTCCCCTAGCAGAGGCCGGGGGTGATTAGACACCGGTTTGCATCGATTTACACATAGCTGTTGAAGTCTCATTCCCAGGACTTCAAAGGGAATTTAACCGAAGTCTCCAGACTTTTGAGCACTGATACAAAATATGGAATATTGGAAATTCCATGATGGGACCCATATTTTTAGTGGCAGGATCAGCCAAGGAACAAGATGCTTATTTTTTTTGTAGCCGTAAGCCCCTCCAGGGGGCTGTGACGCAAAAGTAACAAAATAGTAGGTCTCAACTACGCCATGAGTGGTCTCTAAATGAAGGTAAAATCATAGTAGAAAATATGGTATCACTTTTTGGCTTTGCGAGCAACCAAGTTCTCCCGGAAGTTAGATAGTTTAATAAAAACATGAAAGGTGTCCTGTAATTGTTCCCTCCTCCAAAGCCATACGCTCCCAGAATGCAGGCATCCGACCAGGCCTGTATTATATTTCAAATTGGACGGTGGTGGCAGCGAATAATATTAATAATTGGGCTATTGTGAAGCTGACAGTGACCGTACGGGGGGTGTATACACATATTTCATGCATTGGAATCCGAAGGTGTGATGCCATACGCTCACTGGTCGCTTGCCGATACCTATGTAGGGAGTAGTTGAGATCGTATGCTCACTAATCCCTGACAAAATCCTGACAGAGTGACGGCAACGGCGAGATATTGCGTGATCTCCCCGGTGTTGTCACTGTGGAATCCCTGATAAAGAGATTAACAGCAACAATTGGTTGGCAGGCCAATTGTAAACACCGGCTATATAATATACACAGAATCTGCCTAATCCCTGACACTCTCCTTGACGTAATGGTACGCCATCCAGTGTGAAGTGGTTAAAGAAATGCTTATTGTCTATATATAGAGTAGAAGTCCAGACCAGTGCCTAAGGGGGCAATATTTGGCACTGAATTTGCCTCCTTTGAATATTAGTGTCATGTACTGGCCCCTCAGCCCCTTCACCAAAACATTTCACAGTGTATCCGTTCTCCAGAATGTTGCATTAAAAAGAACATCTCTAATATGCTCCGCACATCTGCTCAGTGTTCTAAATGTCTAATTGAATTTATCAAATGCAATTGAGAAACTTTTTCAAAACTAATCATAGGTTTCAACATAAGAATGGAATTATTCATTAAGCTATTCGGGATAAGATAAACACGACACATTGGCCAACCCTAGACCCATTAAAATAGAAATGGGCTGATTTTTATTTAATACAGCCTTCCAAAGCAGTCTGATATTACATGTACGTTGCAAATTGGCTGCTTCATAAAAAAGATTTTAATACTTCATCTGCCAAACTATTTCACCGTGAAAAATTATAATTGCTGTTCTAACTGTTTTCTTTGGTATGTTCACATTTTTACCGAATAGAAGACTTGGACTGGATACTTTGAAATATGATTTGCTTTATATCAAAATACAGGTTGGATGTTTCACAAAGCCAAACTTAGCAGCATGAAATCAGTTTCTCCATGTGTAAAAACCATACAAAAACTGTAGAATAAAATGGTTACAAAAATGCTTTATATGGCTGAACATTTTCAATATGTGCTCAGAATTTGCATCTCATTCAATAAAATCCTGATATTTCTTATTGAATTAACAATCAACAGTTCAACACTTTAACAAGGGTGGCCCTTAAATAGTATATATATGGTACTGCAAAATTACTAAAGGAGATATAAGAAAACTCCACAAGTTTCCTTGGCGGGTTTTCTGAAATCAATTTATTTTGTGGGTACACCGAGTATTATGTGCAGATTTACCCCATAGAATCGCTTCTGAAGCGGAAAATCCGCACGTAAAAATTGATTGTAATCCTAATATAACTCTATTAATAGAGTTTTGTCCAAACCAAATTCCAGGTAGCATAAAATACAAAGCACAATGGTGAGAAGTCCATCTATGGGCAAAACTATTTGTTCAGTTTTTGTTCAGAATTATTGAGATCAGTTCACTTGGTTTTGGTGCTGTATGGTGACCATGTGGTGCTGTGTCCATGGAATGGTGTGCCCCAGAGCGGTGGGGGTTATGCTTGGCAACATAGATGCTGTTAGGGATCTGGGTCGCGCTTTCTATGCAGTCAGTGTCACGGCGGTGGTGGTCACCATGAAGTGCTGCATCGAATAGACTATTGAGTTAAGACCTATTTAAAAGAGAAGACTGTGATGTGGCAGTGGGGTAATACTCTATGATCAAAATTTTAATTAAGAACCTAATTCAGTATTGGAAATATTGTTAATTTGCAGTAGATCTATGTATAATACTTGGATGTGTGGGCCAGGTTCCCCTTTTCTTTGGGGATTTTTTGTGGATTTGTGACCAAATTCACAAAGTAACATGACTGCAACTTGTGAACATTGTTTTAGTTTACTCCTAGCAGTACACTAGACTAGCAGTTGAGATTAAGGACTAGCAATAAGATGTATATTATAATAAAGGAATACAAATAACATGGAGTAGAAAATTAAAAAAGGGAGCATTACTTTTTCTTTGTTAAAAGCTGCAAAATTGTGAGAGTACTTTAGGCATTCTGTCAGGTTGGACCTTTCATTAGAATTGAAGCTGAATCACAATTTTAATGTTGCTCACTCTCTATTGAGCACATTCATATACAGTCATGGCTGAAAGTGTTGGCACCCTTGAAAATATTCCAGAAAATGAAGTTTTTCTCCCAGAAAATTATTGCAATTTCACATATGTTGTTATACACATGTTTATTTCCCTTGTGCATATTGGAAAAACACACAAAAAACGAAGACAAATGGCAAATTGTACATCATTTTACACAAAACCCAAAATGGTCTGGACAAAATTGTTTGCACCCTCAACTTAATATTTGGTTGTACACCCTTTGGAAAAATAAATTGCAATCAATTGCTTCCTATAACCATCAACCAAGTTTCTTACACCACTCAACTGGAATTTTGGACCACTTTTCTTTTGCAGACTGCTTCAGGTCTTTCATATTTGAAGAGTGCCTTCTGCCAACAGCAATTTTTCCTTGCCCAGAAGGAGGTTATATTGGAGAAATGATGCAAAAACTGCAAACGAGAATGAATTTACACAGACACACAATTAAGAATGAACTGGACACACCTGTGGGAAAACATTTCTCTGACCGGGGATACTATATGAAAGATCTAAAAGTTTTAATACTAAAAGGTAACTTCAAGGGCAACAGAGAAAGAAAAATTTGGGAATTCAAATTGATAAGTATGTTCAATTCACTGTCAACAGGACTACATATAACACCTGGGTTTATGACTCACTACATGGACACAATTCTCACCTCCAGATTATTAAACATTCCTAATGCCTCTTATTTTGCAACAAAAAAACCTAATTTGATCTCCCTGACTTATCAGTAGGAGATCTGCCGAAAGATCGCTGCTGCCAGAAGCTTTTGCCTTCCGGCAGAGGCAGGAGTCGGAAGATGGCTGCGGGCCCCATGCTTGTAGTAGATGTTTGGAGGTGCGGGGGCTCCGCCGACATTTTGTAAAAGCCAGAGCCCCGCACCTTCCATACTTTCCTATGTGGCGGTCCAGAGCCCCCCCACCACCAAACACCTACTACAAGCATGGGGAACGCAGCATGGGGCCCGCAGCCATCTTTTGACTCCTGCCAGAAGGCAGAAGCTTTAGGCAGCAGTGATCTCCCAGCAGCAGCAATCTCCCGACAGCAGCGACCCTGGGATCCTGCTCCACCAACGCCGGTAAGCGCGTTCGGATTATGCAGTTTGAATTATAAGATGCACCCCCATTTTCCCCAAAAATTTTTTGGGGAAAAAAGAGAGTTTTATAATCTGAAAAATACGGTACACTACTCACAAAAATTTAGGGATATTTCGCCCTCAGGTGAAATTTCAGAATGATCCTAAAATGCATGTTAACTAGTGTTGAGCGAGCATGCTCGACACTGCTCGGTACTCGCCCGAGCATCACACTACTTGGGATGTTCGGCGAGCACCGAGCATTTCCGGGTTACTCGGGCGGGAGCTCGGGTCTCCGCCCTGCACGTTTGGCGCTCTTTACAGAGCCAATTAACATGCAGGGATTGCCAGCCAGTCACTGTAATGCCGCAGCCATGTTGGTTGTGGGCATTACAGTGATTGGCTGGCCGCACAGCGTCACCTCGAGTATTTAAAACCGGGCGCTGCCATCTTGGACACAGTTACCAGGGATCAGACAGGGTAGGGTCAGTGCTGCTGAGTTAGGGAGAGATACATAGTGTGAAATAGGTAGTGTAGGGTCTCTAAAACCTGCCAAATCAAACAAACAGTCCTTCTCAGGACTAATATCCATCCCAGATATCAGGCAGGCAGGCAAGCAGGCTGTATAGGAGACGCAGTGGTTATACCAACAAACACTGCATTACAGTCCTGTGTACTACCACTGCTCAAATTGCTAGACTTAGCCCCTGGTCTAAGGGGCCAGGAAAAATCAGTTTTTTTTTCATCTAAATCCTCTTTTTTTTTTTTTCCTCAGTCAGACTGTCTTATTAACCTTTTGGTATTCCACCCCCCAAAAAAGAAAATTGAGTGTGCCTGTGAGAGTTCAGACACAAATATATCTGTTTAAAAGAGTCTGGTGTAGGCCAGATAACTAGAACTGTGGTTTTGCAGATCCACGGTTCAAATCTCTTTATTATCCACTCTTTTGCCTTTTTTCAATAGAAAAAAACATTTTGAGTGTCTTGCTGATTGTTCTGACACAAATATATCTGTTTAAAAGAGTCTGGTGTAGGCCAGATAACTAGAACTGTGGTTTTGCAGTTCCACGGTTCAAATCTCAGTATTATCCACTTTTTTTGCATAAAAAAAAACATTTTAAGTGTCTTGCTGACTGTTCAGACACAAATATATCTGTTTAAATGAGTCTGCTGTAGGCCAGATAACTAGAACTGTGGTTTTGCGGTTCCACGGTTCAAATCTCTGTATTATCCACTTTTTTGCATAAAAAAAACATTTTGAGTGTCTCGCTGACTGTTCAGACACAAATATATCTGTTTAAAAGAGTCTGCTGTAGGCCAGATATCTAGAACTGTGGTTTTGCAGATCCACGGTTCAAATCTCTGTATTATCCACTTTTTTGCTTTTTTTCAATAGAAAAAAACATTTTGAGTGTCTCGCTGATTGTTCAGACACAAATATATCTGTTTAAAAGAGTCTGGTGTAGGCCAGATAACTAGAAATGTGGGTTTCCTCTTCCATGGTTCAAATCTCTGTATTATCCACTTTTTTGCCTTTTTTGCATAAAAAAAACATTTTGAGTGTCTCGCTGACTGTTCAGACACAAATATATCTGTTTAAAAGAATCTGGAGGTGTAGGCCAGATAACTAGAACTGTGGTTTTGCAGTTCCACGGTTCAAATCTCTGTATTATCCACTTTTTTGAATTTTTTGCATAAAAAAAAAGCATTTTGAGTGTCTCACTGACTGTTCAGACACAAATATATCTGTTTAAAAGAGTCTGGTGTAGGCCAGATAACTAGAACTGTGGTTTTGCAGTTCCACGGTTCAAATCTCTGTATTATCCATTTTTTTGCATAAAAAAAACATTTTGAGTGTCTCGCTGATTGTTCAGACACAAATACATCTGTTTAAAAGAGTCTGGTGTAGGCCAGATAACTAGAACTGTGGTTTTCCTCTTCCATGATTCAAATGTCTGTATTATCCACTTTTTTGCCTTTTTTCAATAGAAAAAAACATTTTGAGTGTCTCGCTGATTGTTCAGACACAAGTATATCTGTTTAAAAGAGTCTGGTGTAGGCCAGATAACTAGAACTGTGGTTTTGCAGATCCATGGTTCAAATCTCTGTATTATCCACTGTTTTGCATTTTTTGCATAAAAAAAAACATTTTGAGTGTCTCGCTGACTGTTCAGACACAAATATATCTGTTTAAAAGAGTCTGGTGTAGGCCAGATAACTAGAACTGTGGTTTTGCAGTTCAACGGTTCAAATCTCTGTATTATCCACTTTTTTTGCATAAAAAAAAAACATTTTGAGTGTCTCACTGACTGTTCAGACACAAATATATCTTTTTAAATGAGTCTGGTGTAGGTCAGATAACTAGAACTCTAGTTTTCCTCTTCCACGGTTCAAATCTCCTTTTATTACCCTTTATCCATTGATAGTGCGAGTGTAAGTTATTTTACTTCATTTTCAATGGGCAAGGCGCGTGGCAAGGGACGTGGAACTGGACGTTCTGGTGATGGTGCGTGCAGAGGATGGGGCCGTGGCCAAGGTGAAAATGTGCCACAACCAACAGCCACATCTTCTCGCTCCCAGTTCTTGACCGAATTACTAGGGAAGCACACAACAGCACCAATATTGTGAACTGATCAGTGTGAACAGATTATTAATTGGATAGCAGATAATACTTCCAGTCACCTGGGCACCACCACCTCCGGTCTGTCTTCAACACGGTCAAGTGTTAGTAGCCGTAAGTCTCGACTGCATACTCCTCCTCACCCTGATGCTCCTTCCTCCCACCATGCCGAGTGTCGTCAGACAGCAACTGATCCCACAGTTGGACACTCTGAAGAGCTGTTCACTGGTCCATTTCCATATTTGTGCCCCTCGTCTGCTCCACTTGAAGTGGTGGAAGAGGAGATCCCATGTAGCGATGGCAAAATATTTGAACAGCCACGGCCACAGGAAGGCGACGCTGGCAATTTGTCACAAGAGTTGGACGATGACGAGACACAATTGCCACGAAGTGAGGAGGAGGACTGTGGTGTGGAAGTGGAAGAGGAGGAGGTGGTGGATGATCTAGTAACTGACCCAACGTGGCAGGAGGACACGCAGAGCAAGGCCAGCAGCACACAGAGGGAGGGAGGCAGAGTACCCCAACAGGCAGGAAGAAGCAGTGTGGTGGCCGCACACAGAAGGCGGGTAACCGTTCCCTGTAACACCAACACGAGGGGAGTTACCCAGTACAACTGGTAGGTCTTCCAGAATCTGGAATTTTTTTAAAAACTCTACTGATAACCCCAAAAAGGCCATTTGTACCATCTGCCAGGCCAGCATCAGCAGGGGTGACAAAACTACCAGCCTGACCACCACCAGCATGATCAGGCACATGTCAGCAAAGCACCCGACTTTGTGGGGCGAACCCCAGGGTCCACGACCAGTGTCAGCGGGTGTCACCACTGCTTCTTCCGCTGTTGTGCATGTAAGAGAACCCCCTGTTGAGCATGCAAGGCTATCCCCTGTCCATACTGCATGCAAAGATGCCCCCTCCTCTCAGTCTTCACTTGTTATGGCAGTTTCTCAAGAAACAGCATCAACCTCCAAGTCCCACCGCAGCGTTCAGTTGTCCATATCCCAGACCTTTGAACGAAAGCACAAATTCGCAGCCAACGCCCCACAGGCCACAGTCCTAAATTCGCACATTTCACGACTGCTTGTGTTGGAAATGCTGCCTTTTTGGCTGGTGGAGACAGAATCCTTCCGCAACCTTATGGCGGTGGCCATCCCTCGGTACTCTGTCCCCAGTCGACACTATTTTACCCGGTGTGCCATCCCCGCACTACACAAGCATGTGTCCCAAAACATCTGCCGTGCCCTCAACAACGCAGTTACTGGGAGAGTCCACCTGACAACGGAAACGTGGATAAGTGCTTGTGGCCAGAGACAGTACATCTCCCTGATGGCACACTGGGTAAACATAGTGGAAGCCGGGACCCAGTCGGCCCTTGGGATGGAACACATCCTCCCCACACCAAGGATTGCGGGCCCTATGTCAGTCAGAGTTGCCCCCACAGTGTACAGCTCCTGCGCATCATCCTCCTCCTCCTCATGTTCAGCCTCCATCTCAGATGTCACCACATCAGTTACAAGCTGGAAGCACTGCAGTACTGCCTCAGCCAAGCAGCATGAGGCTGTGCTGAAACTCATAAGCTTAGGTGAAAAACCTCACACTGCTTGTGAGTTGTGGACAGCTGTGAAGGAGCAGGCAGATCTGTGGCTAAGACCGCTGAACCTACATCTAGGCATGGTCGTGTGTGACAATGGCCTTAATCTGGTGGCGGCTCTGAGGCGAGGCGAGATCACACACGTCCCATGCCTGGCTCATGTGCTTAACCTCGTGGTTCAGCGGTTTCTTAAATCATACCCCGAGTTGCCAGATCTGCTTGTCAAAGTACGCCGCCTGTCAGCTCATTTTCAGAAGTCGGCTAAAGCTTCCGCCGCCCTTGCTGTGTTGCAGCAGCGTTTGCAGCTTCCGGCACACCGACTGGTGTGTGATGTCCCCACACGTTGGAACTCTACCCTCCACATGTTGCAAAGGATTTGTGAGCAGAAGAGAGCAGTTGTGGAGTACCAGCTGCAACATAGCCGTCGATATTCAGTCAGACTCCACACATAAGACCTCAGGAGTGGACCTGGATGTCTTACATATGTACCATCCTGACAAACTTTGAGGAGTCCACCAAGATGGTGAGTGGCGATGACGCCATCATTAGAGTCAGCATCCTACTTGAGAATTAAAGAGCAGGCATTGCAGCCAGAGTATGATGAGATGGATCAAGAAGCCATAGCGGGCGATTACACACAGCCCAGCCTCATCTCATCCAAACGTGCAATGGGGGACAATGAGGGAGAGGAGGAGGAGGAGGAGGAAGAACAGGGGCTGGTATCATGCGGTGTAGACGGTAGTACCTGTACAGCTGTCATACCGTCTGTTCAGCGTGGGTGGCCTGAGGACAGGGGGAGGAGGAGGAGGAGAGCATAGTCAGTCGTCATCTTGGTGAGGACACGGAAGTCTTGCCCGTTACCAGTCTGGCACGCATGGCTGACTTTATGTTATGCTGCCTTAACGGTGACCCTCACGTTGTTAATAATTAAAAAAAAGAATACGTGGGGCTTCGCCCTATTTTTGTGTCCGGCCAGGTTCAACTAGGCAGCTGGGGGCTGGAATTTGCAGCGCAGGGAGGCCCAAGCTTTCAGGGCCCCCCCCGCTGCAAATTGCAGTCCGCAGCCACCCCGGAAAATGGCACGTTCATAGAAGCGCCATCTTCTGGCGCTGTACCCAACTCATCCAGGGTCCTGGTGCGGTGGCTCACTGGGTAATAAAGGGGTTAGGGCCAGCTTGGTATTATCAGCTGGCCCTAAGCCCGAAATTCATGGGGTCACGCCAATATTTGACATGACCGCCATGAATTTCTAGTAAAGTATTTAAAAAAACCACAACACTCAGAATAAAGTCCTTTAATTGAAATAAACACACAATTCTTTATTGTTCTAAATTAAACCATGCTTACCATCACGCCCATTCCAGCTGAAGCCAACGATCTCCTGCAGCTCCATCTCTGCTACATCGAGATGACAGGCTGGATCGCAGTAGAAAGCTGCCATCCAGCCTGTCATGCCGCAGGCAGACACTGAGAAGCGCAGGCATGCTTGCGCTCCTCAGTGTCAGGCTGTAATGGCATCCAGATGAGCCGAGTCTCTCACGCTCACCGCATGCGCAGGAGAATTCTACCACGCTGTCAGTGACGTGCATGAGGTGAGCTGAGTTCATTGTCGGCTCATCTGGATGAAGTCACAGCCTGACACTGAGGAGCGCAAGCATGCCTGCGCTTCTCAGTGTCTGCCTGCGGCATGACAGGCTGGATGGCAGCTTTCTGCTGCGATCCAGACTGTCATGTGAATGTAGCAGGGCTGAAGCCGTCCTTGGAACCATGGAAAGTTAAGGATGATGTTGCTTTATTATTTCCCTTTTATTGCATTAGATCGTTGGCTTCAGCTGGAATGGGCGTGACGGTAGGCATGGTTTAATTTAGAACAATAAAGAATTATGTGTTTATTTCAATTAAAGGACTTTATTCTGGGTGTTTGTGTTTTTTTTTAACTTTGGCTATTGGGTTAGTAATGGGGGTGTCTTATAGACGCCTCTCCATTACTAACCTGGGCTTGATGTCAGCTGGCATTGTAAGCTGACATCAGCCCCAGCCCTATTACCCCTCTGCCACCGCTACAGGGCAGAGGGAAGAGCGAGGCTAAGTGCCAGAATTGGCGCATCCTATGGATGCGCCATTTCTGGGGAGGCTGACGGCTGGTGTTTCTAGCCTGGGAGGGGGCCAATATTCATGGCACCCTTCCTGGGCTATAAATATCAGCCCCCAGCTGTCTGCCTAGCCTTTGCTAGCTATTAAAATAGGGGGGACCCCACATCATTTTTTTGGGGGTCCCCCATTTTAATAGCTAGTAAAGAATAGGTATTCAGCTGGGGGCTGATATTAGTAGCCTGGGAAGCTCCATGGGTATTACCCCCTTCCCAGGCTTCAAACATCTGGCCCAGCTGTCTGCTTAACCTCCGCTAGAGACTAAAATTACGGGGAACCCCACGCCAATTTTTTATTTTAACACTAAATGACAAGTACAGTAACCAAAACTGTCACTGTACTTCTTATATATGTGACTGACATGTTTCTATCTATCTAACATATGTGTGATGCTCTATCTTTCTGTTCTAAATTGTCGGGTACCGATGCTGAATTGCCGGCCGGCTTTTTTAAAGAGACGGTGCATGAAAACACTATTATTTTTATAAATAAATCCTTTAACACTAAATGACAAGTACAGTAACCAACACTGTCACTGTACTTCTTATATATGTGACTGACATATTTCTATCGATCTAATCTATGTATGAAGCTCTATTCTTTCTGTTCTAAATTGTCGGGTACCGGTATATGCCGCTGATGAATTGCCAGCTTTTCATGTTTCACTGTGAGCACTGTTCCCATCAATTTGGGCAACCACTGTAATGCCACAACCACCATGGCTGTGGCATTAACGTTTTAAAAAAATATTAATTCCTGCTCTTCCATTTAATTGTAATGTAAGGGAGATAATGTAATGTCAGCGCTTGAGCAGGAGAATTCTCCCACGCTGGGATGGCATTCTGATGACAGGCTGGATCGCAGCTGAGCGCTGCCATCCAGCTTGTCATCCTTCAGAGACACTGCAGAGCGCAGGCATTATGTGAACTTCCGATTCCGGAATTCAATATTGTAAAAGCATCGGAACTCAGTATTGGAACTCCGATACAGCGAATATCGGTCGATACCCGATATTTCAGTATCGGAATGCTCAACACTAGTGACAGTCATTACTGGTTGGTGACACTTTTAGACCCCCGCTACTAGGAGAACTTTCACTCTCTTATTCCTGTGGTGGAGAGGTCTACAAAAATGGGGCAGTACCAGAAGGCCCTTGCTGCAGAACTGTTATAAAAATTACCATCTGAACACGCTAGCGGCAGAGGTCACAGTTCGTTGCCCAACCAAGGCGTACAGGCGAGAGAGACGCAACTCCAATCCAGCAGAGGCAGGGGAACACTGTCAACATTCTGGGACAGTTTTCTGAGACCCGCCCAGCTTACAGGCCCTGAGGCGTTGGGTACTCTCACAAGGAGTGGAAAGTTTCAAAAGATGGTGAGGGAGTACCTTGCCGACCGTACCAGCATCCTCCGTGATTCCTCTGTGCCTTTTAATTATTGGGTATCCAAGCTGGACACTTGGAATGAACTCGCTCTATACGCCTTGGAGGTCCTGGCCTGCCCTGCCGCTAGCGTGTTATCGGAGCGTGTTTTTAGTGCCGCTGGGGGAATTATAACTGATAAGCGCACTCGCCTGTCAACTGACAATGCTGACAATCTGACCCTAATCAAAATGAACAAGGGCTGGATTGGGCCAGACTTCTCATCACCACCAAATGACAGCAGAGTGACATAAAGTCAAATCCACTGTGTTATTTCGGGAGGTGTATTCCCATGCACTGCTTCACACCCACTCATGTGTATACGCTTCCTCATTTTGGCTGTTTTTTGCTCTTGTCCTTATCCTCAGCCTCCACCACCACTATACCACCAGGGTGACCATGGTCCGTGTTGCCAGCATTGCAAGTTCCTCCGTCCTAATTTTTGGCAGCTTTTGCTTGGAAGGCATAGGCAAAGACTATGGGAGACCCACTCCCCAATAATGGGAATAATGTTTTTAATATGCTGTACTGCATGGCTCTTGTAAGGGGCATTGCAAGTTCCTCCATTCTAATTTTTGGCAGCTTTTGCTTGGAAGGCATAGGCAAAGACTATGGGAGACCCACTCCCCAATAATGAGAATAATGTTTTTAATATGCTGTACTGCATGGCTCTTATAAGGGACATTAAAATAATCTTGTTAAGCTATTGTGTCCTCCACGTCTCTTCCAAGGGGCATTAAAACCGTCTTGTTAAGCTACTGTGACCTCCACGTCTCTTCCAAGGGGCATTAAAACCTTCTTTTCAAACCACTCTGACCTCCACGTCTCTTCCAAGGGGCATTAAAACCATCTTGTCAAACCACTCTTACCTCCACGTCTTTTCCAAGGCACATTATAACAGTCTTGTTAAACCACTCTGACCTCCACGTCTCTTCCAAGGGGCATTAAAACCGTCTTTTTAAACCACTCTGACCTCCACATCTCTTCCAAGGGGCATTAAAACAGTCTTATTAAACCACTCTGACCTCCACATCTCTTCCAAGGGGCATTAAAACCGTCTTGGTAAGCTACTGTGACCTCCATGTCTCTTCCAAGGGGCATTAAAACCGTCTTGTTAAGCTACTGTGACCTCCACGTCTCTTCCAAGGCGCATTAAAACCATCTTGTTAAACCACTCTGACCTCCACGTCTGTTCCAAGGGGCATTAAAACCGTCTTGTTAAACCACTCTGAACTCCATGTCTATTCCAAGGGGCATTAAAACCGTCTTGTTAAGCTACTGTGACCTCCACGTCCCTTCCAAGGGGCATTAAAACCATCTTGCTAAAACACTCTGACCTCCACTTCTCTTGCAAGGGGCATTAAAACCGTCTTGTTAAGCTACTGTGACCTCCACATCTCTTCCAAGGGGCATTAAAACCGTCTTGTTAAACCACTCTGATCTCTTCCAAGGGGCATAAAAACCGTCTTGTTAAACCACTCTGACCTCCACGTCTCTTCCAAGGGGCATAAAAACCGTCTTGTTAAACCACTCTGACCTCCACGTCTCTTCCAAGGGGCATTAAAACCGTCTTGTTAAGCTACTGTGACCTCCACGTCTCTTCCAAGGGGCATTAAAACCATCTTGTTAAACCACTCTGACCTCCACGTCTCTTTCAATGGGCATTAAAACCATCTTGGTAAACCACTCTGACCTCCACTTCTCTTGCAATTGGCATTAAAACCGTCTTGTTAAGCTACTGTGACCTCCACATGTCTTCCAAGGGGCATTAAAACCGTCTTGTTAAACCACTCTGATCTCTTCCAAGGGGCATTAAAACCATCTTGTTAAACCACTCTGACCTCCACGTCTCTTCCAAGGGGCATAAAAACCGTCTTGTTAAACCACTCTGACCTCCACGTCTCCTCCAAGGGACATTAAAACCGTCTTGTTAAGCTACTGTGACCTCCACGTCTCTTCCAAGGGGCATTAAAACTGTCTTGTTAAACCACTCTGAACTCCACGTCTCTTCCAAGGGGCATTGAAATGTTGTTTTTAATTAACGGGCATTGCATTTCCTCCTAATTTTAGTCAGCTTTTGCTTTTCAATGCATAGGCGAATAGTAAGGGAGACCCACTCCCGAATAATGGGTAGAAGGTTTTCAGCACGCTGTAATCCACATCTGTTTCAAGGGGCATTGCAATTCCTCATCATTTTTGGAAAGCCTTCCATTCACTGCTTAGGCCATCAGTGTACAGGAGACCCAGTTGCTATAAATGGAAAAAATGGTTTAGTTAAGGCCTTCTGACCTCCATGTCACTTCCAAGGGGCATTGGAGTGCCTCGAAATTTTTGGCAGGCATTGCACTCACTGTATGCCCTATAACTGTGTAGCCGAACTGCTCCTTTTGGTACAGAGACCTGATATTGATGTGAATGGTCCTGTTCCTCCTGCTCTTTCTCCTTTGCCACCACCTCATCCATCATTCATCACCTGAAGCTTTGTTTTAATGGGAGTCATAGAACTGGGATAGTAGCAGGAAAACATCCAGCAATCCTCGGAGGAGGTAGAATATGCGCCAAAACGCTGACCACCTCAGGCCTAGCTGCTACTACATACATGCGCTTGCATTCCAAGGAACAGAAAGCTAAGGAGATGGATGGCCTCATGATCATGAATAATTTACTCGTTGTGTAGGAGGCTGACCACTGCTGCTGTCTACCTTCTGAACTTTTTGTTGAAGCCTGATTGACCCAGGACCCGCAATCCTCTATGTCTGGAGGACGTGTTGCATCCCAGTGTCCAACTGTGTCCCGGCTTCCACAATATTAACCCAGTGTGAAGGCGTCAGTGAGATGGACCATTCCTGGCCACATTCACTTGTCCACGTGTTTGTGTTTAGGCTGTCCTTCCCATTAAATGCACTGGGGAGGGCACAGGTAATGTTTTGGTATGCATGCTTGTGTATAAGGCGCACAGGGACAAATAGGGGCGGCTGGGGTCTGTTTATGGACACCCGGCCGCCCACAGGCAGCTGGGGACCGTCTGTGGGCACCCGGCCGTGGGGCGGCTCAGAACCGAGTATGGATACCAGGCTGCAGACGCAGCCATGACATGGTGGCCAGATTCTGCCTCCATGTGCCTAAAAGGCCCAATTTCAAGTGCAAGCAAGCAAGCAGTATGGTATTGCTGCCTGGGGGTGGGTGGGTGGCAGGCTGCATAGGATCACTTCTGATGGGCACACTTTTAGGCAGTGACCTGGGTGTCAGAGATGCTTCCAGGGGTCTTCCCCATGCTGTTCCCATGTCTTTTCAGCACTGTATGGATGTGTCACACAGCACATGGCCAGATAAGGTTGTAAAATGCTAAAATGACATTTCCCGTGAATGCATTTGTCATGCTTGAAAGCAATACATAAGTGCAGAAACGCATAAAAAATGCTACTTGTGAACATAGCCCAAGGTGTGGAGGAGTATTTTTGTTTTTGGTTATTTATTTTACCTTATACCGAAGTCTTTATCCTGGAAAGGATGTTCCTTAACATATTTCACAGGAAGACAGTTTCAGTTTCGTTTTTGAACGTTTTATTGTGAGCCCATAAAAGTGGCTTAATACCTCTGACCACATTGTTGACAGCAGTGACCTGGGGCTCAGAAATGCTTCCTCGGGTGACCCCCATGCTGCCCCCATGTCATTTGAGCACTGTCACTATCGTTTTGGGCACTTTTTAGGCTTTCTACAGACTGCCGGGGGTGCCGCCGCAAAAATGCTCGGGTCTCCCATAGACTAACATTGGGCTCGTTGCTCGGGTCGAGCACCCGAGTATCACGGTGAGCTCGGCCCGATCTTAGATCACCCGAGCATTTTAGTGCTCGCTCAACACTAATGTTAACCTTTTCAAGTGAACTTAATGTCACCATCTCTAACCTTTTGAAAACACATTTCCAACTATTCTATGTTTCAGTACATTTTGCACAACTTGCTGTTCCTTAACAAGGAGCTTAATGACATTATTCACAACAGGTGTTTGATCCATGAATTGCCCAATAAATTTCGGGGTTGTGACGATACAGCTTAAAATCTTAATTAGCCAGACAATTCGATTTGTTAAGTGAAGAGAAATACAAAATTATCTTTGTGTTTCTGTTGACTTGTAAATGTATGCATATTTCAAGAAGGACAGACCGGTGTTTGTATAACCTTGATTGTTATCTCCTCTTTGGTTTGGAAACAATAATGTTTGCTAATATGCTAATTACATATTGTACTAGATGCCAGCTTAATGTTGTTTTAAAGAGCCCATTGTTTACCAACTATGTAAATTGATTAGCTCAAACAATGAGACCTGAGTGAGCTCTGCACTTTTGCCTCTGACCTGTGACTGTGACTGATGACCTTCATATGTAAATAGGAAAAAGGTTTTTCTATCCTGCTGCTAAGAGACATGAGACAGAGATTGAAAAGAGACTTTACAAGGCGAATCAAAGATCAGACTCTCTTCACACCATCAGCTTGGTAGTCTGGCTTTACCCAAAGAGATACAGATTTGGATTCTACATGATTCCAGCATAATGGGATGGCCCTGACTAGAAAGATACAGATCTGCTCCATTGACCATCAGAGAGCCCATGGATACGTTTGGGGAGACCAGGTTGGGACGATGAAGTCACCTGGCCCTATGGATATGTTGTTTGGGGTTGCCAGTAGGTACCTTCCGGTCACCTGGAACCCATGGAGACATTCGGAGAAGCCAGATTGGGACCAGTCGGTCATCCGGCCCCATGGAAACTCTCGGAGAAGCAAGGGTGGGACCCTCGGGTCTCCTAGCCTTGTACCTGCTAGCTTCCTAAGCTTGCTGATACCTTCTCTCTGTAGATGCAGCAATCTCAATGCTCAATGCAGCAGCAATGTGGAAGTTGGGGACCACTGTTTGAGGTACTTGACCCTGGAAGTCCCAAAGTCACAGCTGTTCTATCCCAGGCGGGTTTAGTGAAAGGGTAAGACTGTGTAATGTTGTACTATCTTGGGAATTTGCTGGGACTGTTCTATATGTTTATCGTCTGTTTGGTGGTTCAATAAAGTATTGCCAGACTGTTTTACCCTCACCCTGTGTTGTTTGAGTAGTATTATGCCACTCCTACGGAAGACCCCGTGTCTTCACATTTGGTGACAGCGGTGGGATACTACTCAGCCCAGCTGATCTGGGGGAGCTGCAGGGGGACTGGTGTTAGCACACACCATCCAAAGGGTTCCACAACCAGGGAGACATATAGACAGACCCAGCAGACCATAGGTGAGGCATAGACAGAAGGTTTTGGACACTACCATGTTCAACCCCATCAGCCCGGCCTTAGGAGGAGGACTGGAGAGAATATACAGCTGCAACAATAATTGGAGACTACAGGAGCTGTGCCAGCTTCGACGGATCGAATACCAGACCACCAACACTCATTCGGATTTCATACAGGAATTGATCTGTTTGATGTCCTGGTGAGACAAAGTCTGGAACTTAGTGCACTATCTCTTGGGGGTATAGTAAAAACTACCAACAGGGTATCCTTAACAGTCCAATAGTCCAGGCAGTCCTGAGGCCCAAGAGACACTAGAGCATCCAGTGCTCAGTCAGTCAAACAAGTCCACAAGTATTTGGGCCAATCAGCTGTGGGTACCTGGTGCATCAGCATCAGGGTCTCAAAATCTTGCAGATATTCATCAATCTCTGTGTTGGACTCATTAAACACTGACACATCTCTGTAGCGAAGATGATTTCTTTGGTTGCGGGTCATCAATGAAGTAAGGTCTGGAGCTGGCGGTAGGAGTACTGGAACTCCCAAAACCAATTCTATAATACAAGCCATCTCCTCGCTTGAGGCTCTGTGTCCCATTGTGATCAACAATACCTGAATTCGGGCTTCTTGGGACTGAGTAGTTTATTCCAGACTACTAGTGTTGAGTGAGCATGCTCGACACTGCTCGGTACTCGCCTGAGCATCTCACTACTTGGGATGTTCGGCAAGCACCGAGCATTTTCAGGTTACTCAGGCGGGAGCTTGGGTCTCCGCCTTACATGTTTGGTGCTCCTTACAGAGCCAATGAACATGCAGGGATTGCCAGCCAGTCACTGTAATGCCGCAGCCATGTTGGTTGTGGGCATTACAGTGATTGGCTGGCCGCACAGCGTCACCTCGAGTATTTAAAACTGGGCGCCGCCATCTTGGACACAGTCGCTTCGGATGAGACAGTGTAGGGAGAGTGCTGCTGAGCTAGGGAGAAATTTATACTGCTAAATAGGTAGTGTAGGGTCTCTAAAGCCTGTAAAATCAAACAAACAGTCCTTCTGAGGACTAATATCAATCCCAGATATCAGGAAGGCAGGCAGGCTGTATAGGAGACGCAGTGGTTATAACAGCAAACACTGCATTACAGTCCTGTGTGCTGCTGCTCAAATTGCTCGATTTAGCCCCAGGTCTCAGAGGCCAGGAAAAATCCTTTTTTTTCATCTAAATCCTCTTTTTTTTTTTTTCCCTCAGTCAGACTGTACAAATACCCATCTTATTAACCTTTTGGTATTTCCCCCCCCCAAAAAAAAAAAAATTGAGTGTGTCTGTGAGTGTTCAGACACAAATATATCTGTTTAAAAGAGTCTGGTTTCGGCCAGATAACTAAAACTGTGGTTTTCCTCTTCCACGGTTCAAATCTGGGTGTTATCCACCTTTTTGCCTTTTTTCCATAAAAAAAGCAGTTTGAGTGTCTTGGTGACTGTTCAGATACAAATATATCTATTTAAAAAAGTCTGGTATATGCCATGAAATTAGTACTGTGGTTTTCCTCTTCCACGGTTCAAATCTGGGTGTTATCCACATTCTTGCCTTTTTTCCATAAAAAAAAACAGTTTGAGTGTCTCGCTGACTGTTCAGACACAAATATATCTGTTTAAGGCTATGTGCCCACGATGCAGAAATGCTCAGGATTTTTTCCTGAGCGATTCTGCATCTCCCTGGCAGAAAAAAACGCATGTGGATTGTACATGCGTTTTCCAGCCAGGGACATGTGGAAATGGAGCGTTATTCACTGACATTTCCGCATGTGGATTGACAAGCGCTTTCCAAGCGATTAGCATCACTTGGAAAGTGCTTGTGACAACTAGGTCACACTATATAAATTCATGCAAACTGCATGGATTTTATAGTGTGACCCGAGAGAGTGGTTAAAAATAAAAAAATAAATATATACTTACCCTCCGATAGCCCGCGCTGGCTAGCTTCGCTCGGTGCCGGCAGCCATGGATTGAAAGACCTGCCGACGTCAGCGTCGCGTGACCCGTCACATGACTCTGACGTCAGTGCAGGTCCTTCAATCCACTGCAAAGTGCCGGGAAGCAAGGAACAAATATACATTTGTTTTTTAATTTATTCTTTTTTTACAGATTTTTTAATGGTGCCTGGGAGTGGATGAGACTCTCCTCTCCTCTACACCCGGGTACCATCCGCACATTAGAACGCGCCAATTATGCAAGTACAGATGCAGTCTTGCGGAATTGGCACGTTCTAATGCAAGTCAATGGCGGCGAAAAAGCAGCATTTCCGCAAAATAATTGGTAGTGCTGCCATTTTTTCCGCAATGATAATCCGCAGCGGAAATTTCCACAGCATGTGCACAGCACATGCGGATTATCATTGGGGAACATTGCTGCCTTTCTACCATACGTTTTTAATGCGTTTCCGCAGCGTTTCCGCAGCTGCAAAAACGCTGCAGAAACGCATTAAAAACGCATCTTGGGCACACAGCCTAAAAGATTCTGGTGTAGGCTAGAGAACTAGAACTGTGGTTTTCCTCTTCCACGGTTCAAATCTGGGTGTAATCTACCTTTTTGCCTTTTTTACATTAAAAAAAACCAGTTTGAGTGTCTCGCTGACTGTTCAGACACAAATATATCTGTTTAAAAAATCTGGTGTAGGCCAGAGAACTAGAACTGTGGTTTTCCTCTTCCACGGTTCAAATCTCCTTCTTCTTACCCTTTTGCCATTGATAGTGCGAGTGTAAGCTATTTTACTTCATTTACAATGGGCAAGGCGCGTGGCAAGGGACGTGGAACTGGACGTTCTGGTGATGGTGCGTGCAGAGGAAGGGGCCGGGGCAAAGGTGAAAATGTGCCACAACCAACAGCCACATCTTCTCGCTCCCAGTTCTTGACCAAATTACTATGGAAGCACATAACAACACCACTATTGCGAACTGATAAGTGTGAACAGGTTATTAATTGGATAGCAGATAATACTTCCAGTCACCTGGGCACCACCACCTCCGGTCTGTCTTCCACAAGGTCTAGTTATAGTAGCCGTGAGTCTCGACCGCATACTCCTCCTCACCCTGATGCTCCTTCCTCCCACCATGCCGAGTGTCGTCAGACAGCAACTGATCCCACAGTTAGACACTCTGAAGAGCTGTTCACTGGTCCATTTCCATATTTGGGCCCCTCGCCTGCTCCGCTGGAAGTGGTGGAAGAAGAGAGCCCATGTAGCGATGGCCAAATATTTGAACAGCCACGGCCACAGGAAGGCGACGCTGGCAATTTGTCACAAGAGGTGGACCATGACGAGACACAATTTCCATGAAGTGAGGAGGAGGACTGTGGTGCGGAAGTGGAAGAGGAGGAGGTGGTGGATGATCTAGTAACTGACCCAACGTGGCAGGAGGACACACAGAGCAAGGCCAGCAGCACACAGGGGGAGGGAGGCAGAGTACCCCAACAGGCAGGAAGAAGCAGTGTGGTGGCCGCAGACAGAAGGCGGGCAACAGATCCCTGTAACACCAACACGAGGCACGTTGCCAGTACAACCGGTATGTCTTCCAGAGTCTGGAATTTTTTTAAAAACTCTACTGATAACCCCAAAAAGGCCATGTGTACCACCTGCCAGGCCAGCATCAGCAGGGGTGACAAAACTACCAGACTGACCACCACCAGCATGATCAGGCACATGTCGGCAAAGCACCCGACTTTGTGGGGCGAACCCCATGGTCCACGACCAGTGTCAGCGGGTGTCACCACTGCTTCTTCCGCTGTTGTGCATGTAAGAGAACCCCCTGTTGTGCGTGCAAGGCAATCCCCTGTCCATACTGCATGCAAAGATGCCCCCTCCTCTCAGTCTTCACTTGTTATGGAAATTTCTCAAGAAACAGCATCAACGTCCACGTCCCACCAGAGCGTTCAATTGTCCATATTCCAGACCTTTGAACGAAAGCACAAATTCGCAGCCAATGCCCCACAGGCCACAGTCCTAAATTCGCACATTTCACGACTGCTTGTGTTAGAAATGCTGCCTTTTAGGCTGGTGGAGACAGAATCCTTTCGCAACCTTATGGTGGTGGCCGTCCCTCGGTACTCTGTCCCCAGCCGACACTGTTTTGCCCCGTGTGCCTTCCCCGCACTACACAAGCACGTGTCCCAAAACATCTGCAGTGCCCTCAACAACGCAGTTACAGGTAGTGTCCACCTGACAATGGACACATGGACAAGTGCTTGTGGCCAGGGACGGTACATCTCCCTGATGGCACACTGGGTAAACATAGTGGAAGCCGGGACCCAGTCGGACCTTGGTATGGAACACATCCTCCCCACACCGAGGATTGCGGGCCCTATGTCAGTCAGAGTTGCCCCCACAGTGTACAGCTCCTGTGCATCATCCTTCTCCTCCTCCTCCTCATGTTCAGCCTTCTGATATCTAGCCCCTTTTCTCTTTGCATATCTGCATTTTTGAAGGTGGTAACAGTACTCTGTACCACAGAAATGGACACTCACTATTGTGAGGTCCATTAGACGATATTTTTTGAACCACATAGCACTTTATAGCACTTAGTCACTTAGTCAAAGTTAAAAAAAATCACAAACACCCAGAATAAAGTCCTTAAATTGAAATAAACACACAATTCTTTAATGTTCTAAATTAAACCATACTTACCATCACGCCCATTCCCGCTGAAGTCAATGTCTTCTGCAATAAAAGTAAAATAATAAACCAACCTCATCCTTACCTTTCCATGGTTCCCAGGACGGCTCCAGCTCTGCTACATTCACATGACAGGCTGGAATTACTAACTTTGACTATGGGGTTAGTAATGGGGGTGTCTTATAGATGCCTCTCCATTACTAACCTGGGCTTGATGTCAGCTGGCATGATAAGCTGACATCAACCCCAGCCCTATTACCCCATTGCCACCGCTACAGGGCAGTGGGAAGAGCGAGGCTAAGTGCCAGAATTGGCGCATCCTATGGATGCGCCATTTCTGGGGCGGCTGACGGCTGGTGTTTCTAGCCTGGGAGGGGGCCAATATTCATGGTACCCTTCCTGGGCTATTAATATCAGCCCCCAGCTGTCTGCCTAGCCTTTGCTAGCTATTAAAATAGGGGGGACTCCACGTCATTTTTTTTTTGTGTCCCCCATTTTAATAGCTAGTAAAGGCTAGGTATTCATCTGGGGGTTGATATTAGTAGCCTGGGAAGCTCCGTGGGTATTACCCCCTTCCCAGGCTTCAAACATCTGCCCCAGCCGTCTGCTTAAGCTCCGCTAGAGACTAAAATTACGGGGAACCCCATGCCAATTTTTTTTTTAATAAATCCTTTATTTTAACACTAAATGACAAGTACAATAATCAACACTATCACTGTACTTATTATATATGTGACGGACATGTTTCTATCTATCTAATCTATGCGTGATGCTCTATTCTTTCTGTTCAAAATTGTCGGGTACGGATGCTGAATTGCCGGCCGGCTTTTTTAAAGAGAGTGTCTTCTGAGCAGTTTGGCAGCTTTTGGACACCTTTGAAAGTGTATTCTATGTGTTTTTGTTTGCCTGCCATTGGTTTTAACGGTGTTCGACGGTGTTCGACAGTGTTCTAAGGTGTTCGACTAACCGAACCGAACCCGAACACTACGGGGGTGGCTAAACACTAATTGATATTGTCTTTTTATTCCACTGCAACCTCCACCACTCTTCCAAGGGGCATTGAAACCATCTTGTTAAGCTACTGTGACCTCCTCGTCTCTTCCACGGATCATTGATATTGTCTTTTTATTCCACTGTAACCTCCACCACTCTTCCAAGGGGCATTAAAACCATCTTGTTAAGCTACTGTGACCTCCACCTCTCTTCCAAGGGGCATTAAAACCGTCTGGTTAAACCACGCTGACATCCACGTCTCTTCCAAGGTTCATTAAAACCACCTTGCTAAACCACTCTGACCTCCATGTCTCTTCCAATGGGCATTAAAACCTTCTTTTTAAACCACTCTGACATCCACGTCTCTTCCAAAGGGCATTAAAACCGTCTTCTTAAGCTACTGTGACCTCCACGTCTCTTACAAGGGGCATTAAAACCGTCTTGTTAAGCTACTGTGACCTCCACGTCTCTTCCAAGGGGCATTAAAACCATCTTGTTAAACCACTCTGACCTTCTCGTCTTTTCCAAGGGGCATTAAAACTGTCTTGTTAAACCACTCTGAACTCCTCGTCTCTTCCAATGGGCATTAAAACCGTCTTGTTAAGCTGCTGTGACCTGCATGTCTCTTCCAAGGGGCATTAAAACCGTCTTGTTAAACCACTCTAACCCCACGTCATTTCCAAGGGGCATAAAACCCATCTTGTTAATCTTCTGTGACCTCCACGTCTTTTCCAAGGGGCATTAAAACCGCCTTGTTAAACCACTCTGACCTCCACGTCTCTTCCAAGGGGCATTAAAACCATCTTGTTAAACCACTCTGACGTCCACGTCTCTTCCAAGGGGCATTAAAACCGTCATGTTAAACCACTCTGACCTCCACGTCTCTACCAAGGGACATTAAAACCATCTTGTTAAATAACTCTGACCTACACGTCTCTTCCAAGGTACATTAAAACTGTCTTGTTAAGCTACTGTGACCTTCACGTCTCTTCCAAGGTGCATTAAAACCGTCTTGTTAAACCACACTGACCTCCACGTCTCTTCCAAGAGGCAATAAAACTATCTTGTTAAACCACTCTGACCTCCACGTCTCTTCCAAGGGGCATTAAAACTGTCTTGTTAAACCACTTTGACCTCCACGTCTCTTCCAAGGGGCATTAAAACCATCTTGTTAAACCACTCTGACCTCCACGTCTCTTCCAAGGGTCATTAAAACCGTCTTGTTAAACCACTCTGACCTCCACGTCTCTTCTAAAGGGCATTAAAACCATCTTGTTAAGCTACTGTGACCTCCATGTCTCTTCCAAGGGGCATTAAAACCGCCTTGTTAAGCTACTGTGACCTCCACGTCTCTTCCAAAGGGCATTAAAACCATCTTGTTAAACCACTCTGACCTCCACGTCTCTTCCAAGGGGCATTAAAACTGTCTTGTTAAACCACTCTGCACTCCACGTCTCTTGCAAGGGGCATTAAAACCATCTTGTTAAGCTACTGTGACCTCCACGTCTCTTCCAAGGGGCATTAAAACCGTCTTGTTATACCACTCTGACCTCCACGTCTCTTCCAAGGGGCATTAAAACCATCTTGTTAAACCACTCAGACCTCCATGTCCCCTCCAAGGGTCATTAAAACCATCTTGTTAAACCACTCTGACCTCCACGTCTCTTTCAAGGGGCATTAAAACCATCTTGCTAAACCATTCTGACCTCCACGTCTCTTCCAATGGGCATTAAAACCTCCTTTTTAAACCACTCTGACATCCACGTGTCTTCCAAAGTGCATTAAAACCGTCTTCTTAAGCTACTGTGACCTCCACGTCTCTTCCAAAGGGCATTAAAACCATCTTGTTAAGCTGCTGTGACCTCCATGTCTCTTCCAAGGGGCATTAAAACCGTCTTGTTAAACCGCTCTAACCCCACGTCATTTCCAAGGGGCATAAAACCCATCTTGTTATGCTACTGTGACCTCCACGTCTCTTCCAAGGTGCATTAAAACCGCCTTGTTAAACCACTCAGACCTCCACGTCTCTTCCAAGGGGCATTAAAACCATCTTGTTAAACCACTCTGACCTCCACGTCTCTTCCAAGGGGCATTAAAACCATCTTGTTAAACCACTCTGACGTCCACGTCTCTTCCAAGGGGCATTAAAACCGTCATGTTAAACCACTCTGACCTCCACGTCTCTACCAAGGGACATTAAAACCATCTTGTTAAATAACTCTGACCTACACGCCTCTTCCAAGGGGCATTAAAACTGTCTTGTTAAGCTACTGTGACCTTCACGTCTCTTCCAAGGTGCATTAAAACCGTCTTGTTAAACAACGCTGACCTCCACGTCTCTTCCAATAGGCAATAAAACCATCTTGTTAAAGCACTCTGACCTCCACGTCTCTTCCAAGGGGCATTAAAACTGTCTTGCTAAAACACTTTGACCTCCACGTCTCTTCCAAGGGGCATTAAAACCATCTTATTAAACCACTCTGACCTCCACGTCTCTTCCAAGGGGCATTAAAACTGTCTTGTTAAACCACTCTGAACTCCACGTCTCTTCCAATGGGCATTAAAACCGTCTTGTTAAGCTGCTGTGACCTCCATGTCTCTTCCAAGGGGCATTAAAACAGCCTTGTTAAACCACTCTGACCTTCACGTCTCTTCCAAGGGGCATTAAAACCATCTTGTTAAGCTACTGTGACCTCCACATCTCTTCCAAGGGGCATTAAAACCGTCTTGTTATACCACTCGGACCTCCACGTCTCTTCCAAGGGGCATTAAAACCATCTTGTTAAACCACTCATACCTCCATGTCTCTTCCAAGGGGCATTAAAACCATCTTGCTAAACCACTCTGACCTCCACGTCTCTTTCAAGGGGCATTAAAACCATCTTGTTAAACCACTCTGACCTCCAAGTCTCTTCCAAGAGGCATTAAAACCATCTTGTTAAACCACTCTGACCCCCACGTCTCTTCCAAGGGGCATTAAAACCGTCTTGTTAATCCACTCTGACCTCCACGTCTCTTTCAAAGGGCATTTAAACTGTCTTGTTAAGCTACTGTGACCTCCACGTCTCTTCCAAGGGGCATTAAAATCATCTTGTTAAGCTACTGTGACCTCCACGTCTCTTCCAAGGCGCATTAAAACCATCTTGTTAAACCACTCTGACCTCCACGTCTCTTCTAAGGGGCATTAAAACTGTCTTGTTAAACCACTCTGAACTTCACGTCTCTTCCAATGGGCATTAAAACTGTCTTGTTAAGCTGCTGTGACCTCCATGTCTCTTCCAAGGGGCATTAAAACCGTCTTGTTAAACCACTCTGACCTCCACGTCTCTTCCAAGGGGCATTAAAACCACCTTGTTAAACCACTCAGACCTTCACGTCTCTTCCAAGGGGCATTAAAACCATCTTGTTAAACCACTCTGACCTCCATGTCTCTTACAAGGGGCATTAAAACCATCTTGTTAAACCACTCCGACCTCCACGTCTCTTCCAAGGGGCATTAAAACCGTCTTCTTAAGCTACTGTGACCTTCACGTCTCTTCCAAGGGGCATTAAAACCGTCTTGCTAAACCACTCTGATCTCCACGTGTCTTCCAAGGGGCATTAAAACCATCTTGTTAAACCACTCTGACCTCCACGTCTCTTCCAAGGGGCATTAAAACCGTCTTGTTAAGCTGCTGTGACCTTCACATCTCTTCCAACGGGCATTAAAACCGGCTTGTTAAACCACTCTGACCTCCAAGTCTCTTCCAACAGGCATTAAAACCATCTTGTTAAGCCACTCTGACCTCCACGTCTCTTCCAAGGGGCATTAAAACTGTCTTGTTAAACCACTTTGACCTCCATGTCTCTTCCAAGGGGCATTAAAACCGTCTTTTTAAGCTACTGTGATCTCCACGTCTCTTCCAAGGGGCATTAAAACCATCTTGTTAAACCACTCTGAACTCCACGTCTCTTCCAAAGGGCATTGAAATATTGTTTTTAATTAACTCTAACCTCCACGACTCTTCCAATGGGCTTTGCATTTCCTCCTAATTTTAGTCAGCTTTTGCTTTTCAATGCATTGGCGAACACTAACGGAGACCCACTCCCCAAAAATGGGTAGAAGGTTTTTAGTATGCTGTAATCCACGTCTGTTTCAAGGGGCATTGCAATTCCTCATAATTTTTGGAAAGCCTTCCATTCACTGCTTAGGCCAACAGTGTACAGGAGACCCAGTTGCTATAAATGGAAAAAACTGTTTAGCTAAGGCCCTCTGACCTCCATGTCACTTCCAAGGGGCATTGGAGTGCCTCTAAATTTTTGGTAGGCATTGCTCTCACTGTATGCCCTATACCTGTGTAGTGGAACTGCTCCTTTTGGTACAGAAACATATCCTACAAGACATGTGTGGTTGACTGGCCTGATATTGATGTGAATGGTCCCTGTTACTCCTGCTCTTTCTCCTTTGCCACCACCTCATCCATCATTCATCACCTGAAGCTTTGTTTTAACGGGAGTCATAGAACTGGGATAGTAGCAGGAAAACATCCAGCAATCCTTGGAGGAGTTAGGATATGCGCCTAAACGCTGACCACCTCAGGCCTAGCCGCTACTACATACATGCGCTTGCATTCTGTAGCATCGGCGTCTCCACCCCCTGCCAGGCAAATTCTCCGTCCCTCTCACCTTCTCGCTACCCGCACGGCGTCCTCCAGCGCTCCTCTTCCTGCTGCTGCTGTCAGTGCATGCTGCTTCAAGGGCACTGTGCTTAGGGCGCGCTCCCTCTCTCTTAATTGGGCCGCGCACCATCCTAAGGAGTCCCCGGACAATGGCCGGAGGACCTCCCATATATAAGGCACCTCCTCCAAAATGGAGGTGCCCAAGCAATAGTTGTTGCACAGTATACTTACCTCTGCTTTAGCCCTCAGGTCCAGTTGCCAGCCTGACTACTCTCCAGCCCGACAGTCTGTCTTCCATTCAACCCGCCAGTCTGTCTATGGGTAAGTCCGCCTGCTTACCAGGAAGCACCTTCCAGTGACCTGCCTGCTACCTGCCGTGCCTGCTAGCCCACTCACCAGGGAGCACCCGCCTGTTACCTGCCTGCTGCCTGCCATGCCTGATAGCCCGCTCACCTGGGTGCACTCGCCTGTTACCTGCTTGTTACCTGCTAGCCTACCCGGAGGCTTGGCCGTCACTTGCCGTGATCACCTGATAGCCTACCTGGAGGCACCTGCTGTCACTTGCCGTGACCACCTGTCTGCTAACCTAGAGACTTCAGCCTGCCCTGCTGTCACTTGCCGTGACCACCTGTCAGCTAACCTAGAGACTTCAGCCTGCTCTGCCGTCACGTGCCGTGATCACCTGTCAGCTAACCCAGAGACTTCTGCCTGCTTGTTGTGCCCATCTGCTATACCGGTCAGTCCCAGTCATCTGACTCGTGGGAGCCACCTGCTCTCTTACAATGTCATCCCCAGAGTAGCACCTGGTCCCTCTGCTCGGTCCCTCCCTGGTCACGGAGTCGTTAGCCGCCGTACGACCAGGGTCGTTCTGATTTGATACTTAGTTACGCCCCTCTGGGTCCCTCCTTGCACCGCGGCACAGAGGTTCCACCCCCCGGACCCGTAACAGTTTGATCGGGCCATGGAACCCGGTGGCCACCAGACCCCCGGAATCTTTGACCTGTACCAAGAAGTCTTACGTCAGAGAACTCAATAGGAATCGGTCCTGTCCTTTCTACGGTCTGTTAACTCTCGCCTAGGGGCATTGTCTGACTCGTCTGTGTCTACCTCCGGTCCAGTTTTGCCTGTTCCTGCGGTACCGCAATCCAGTCCCATTATGGCACCCGGCTATGGACCTCGGCACCAGGCACCTCCACGTTTTGCTGGCGACCCCGCTTTAGCCCGAGTTTCATAAACCAGTGCATCCTGCACTTTGAACTCTTGGCATACCAGTTCATCTCCGACCGGGCCAAGGTGGCCTTCATCATGTCCCATCTCACTGGGGAGGCACTGGCATGGCTAAATCCCCTGTGGGAGAGAGGGGATCCCCTGGTGTCCGACCTGTCGTCTTTCCTCGCTGCTTTCCGGAAAGTCTTCGATGAACCAGGACCGAAAACCTCTTCTGCCTCCTCTCTGCTACTTCTCCGCCAAGAGAGTCTCACCGTGGGCCAATATACCATACGGTTCCGTACCCTCGCTTCTGAGCTTGCCTGGGAGAGCGAGGCTCTGGTGTCTGTCTTCTGGGAGGGTCTTTTCAGTCGGATTAAGGACAAGTTAGCAGGTCGGGACATTCCTACCACCCTGGATGACCTGGTGTCACTAGCTACCCGGATCGACATCCGGTTCCAAGAACGTACCAAAGGGACTACCCAGGAGAGAAAGTTTCCTCGCCTTGCTCCTACTTTCCAGAGACCTGCCTCTCAACCAGTCACACCCCGGTCGTACTCGCCCGAACCTATGCAGATCGACCAGACCAAGATGGTCAAATATCGCCAAGAGTCACGCCGAGCCGAGGGAAGCTGTTTCTATTGTGGCTGTAAGGAGCACTTCATCCGTTCCTGCCCAGAGAAGCTGGGAAATGCCAGTGTCAAGGACTGCTTGGAGAGGTCGTCCTAGGCAAAAGCAAGCCCTCTCCAACCCTGACTTTGTCCGTCTCTATCTCCTGGGGTGAAAACCGTCACTTTGAAATTGCTCACCTGGATTCTGGAGCTGCTGGAAACCTCAATTCCCAGTCCCTGGTAGAGAGATACCGGATTCCCACCAAACCTCTGGCTGAACTATTGTCTGTCGCCTCCGTGGATGGAAGACTCCTTTCGATGACCATCCTGCTCGTCACTGAACCCATAACCCTGCAGGTGGGAATACTGCACTCTGAGAAAATCTCCTTCCATGTGCTACCCGGACTCTCCCACTCCCTATTGCTAGGTCTACCCTCACTCCAGACACATGAACCCGTGCTGAACTGGCAATCTGGTGAAGTACTCCGATGGGGTCAGGACTGCCACAAGACCTGCCTGGTTCCGGTTCGCCCGGCTCGTCCACCACCTACCCCAGCTAATTTACCCGGTCTTCCCGCTCCTTAATGGTCCTATGCGGATGTCTTCGGTAAAAAGGAAGCAGAGACACTGCCACCCCATAGGCCATATGATTGCCCGATCGACCTGGTACCTGGCGCCACTCCACCCCGTGGGCGTATTTATCCGTTGTCGGCGGCCGAAACCCGGGCCATTTCCGAATACATTGAGGAGAATCTAGCTAGGGGATTCATCTGGAAATCTACCTCCTCGGCTGGAGCTGGATTCTTCTTTGTCAAGAAGAAGGATGGCTCACTACGCCCCTGTATTGATTATAGAGAACTCAATCAGATCACGGTAAAAAACAAATGCCCCCTGCCGCTCATCTCCGAGTTGTTTGATCGCCCTAAGGGCGCCAGGATCTTTTCCAAGTTGGATCTACATGGAGAGTATAACCTGGTCCGTATCCGTCAAGGAGACGAGTGGAAGACGGCACTCAATACCCGGGACGGTCACTATGAATACCGTGTGATGCCCTTCGGTCTCTGCAATTCTCCCGCCATCTTCCAAGAATTGGTCAATGACATCTTCCGTGATCTTCTCTACTCCTGCGTGGTGGTATACCTGGACGATATCTTGGTCTTCTCTCTGGATCTTCCCACGCACCGGAGGGATGTTCGTCAGGTTCTGCTTAGGCTCAGGCAGAACCACCTCTATGCAAAATACGAGACGTGCTTCTTTGAGCAGACCTCTCTTCCATTTCTGGGCTATGTCATCTCCCAGACAGGCTTACGAATGGATCCTGAGAAGCTCTCTGCTGTCCTAAAATGGCCCCGTCCGGAGGGGTTGAAGGCGAATCAGCGATTCCTTCGCCAACTACTATCGTCTCTTCATTCCGCACTTCTCTTCCCGGACTGCTCCCATATCTGCGCTCACCTGTAAGGGAACAAATCCCAAGGTATGGCCCCCCGAAGCTGAGGAGGCCTTCCTTTCCTTAAAGCAAGCCTTCTCCTGTGCCCCAGTACTGCACCGTCCAGACTGCAACAAACAGTTCTTCCTGGAGGTTGATGCTTCCTCCTCCGGAGCCGGAGCGGTGCTCACCCAAAAATCTTCATCCGGGAGAATGGTAACCTGCGGCTTCTTCTCCAAACTCTTCTCCTCGTCTGAGCGCAACTACTCCATTGGAGACTGAGAATTGTTAGCCATCAAGTTGGCATTGGAGGAGTGGCGTTACCTGCTTGAAGGGGCTCTATGCCCGGTGATCATCTATACAGATCACAAAAATCTGGCATATCTCCAAAATGCCCAAAGACTCAATCCTCGTCAGGCCTGGTGGTCTTTGTTCTTTGCCCGCTTCGACTTCGTCCTACATTTCCGCCCGGCGGACAAAAATGTCAAAGCCGACGCCTTGTCCCGATCCTTCCTGTCCTCCGACCAAGAGGAGGAGCCTATGCACATCATTGATCCCTCCAAGGTTATGAATGTGGCCCCCTTGGATCTGACTCATCTTCCACCCGGTAAGAAGTTTGTAGCAGTACCAGATCGGAAGAAGGTTCTTCACTGGGGTCATTCATCTAAACTAGCCGGCCATGCTGGCCAGAAAAAGACCTTCCTGCTCATTACCAGACATTACTGGTGGCCTACCCTGCGCAAGGATGTGGTAGACTTCGTCTCAGCCTGTTCGTCTTGTGCCCGCAACAAAGTTCCCAGACATCTACCAGCCGGTCAACTTCTACATCTTCCCGTACCTGATGCCCCATGGCAACACATTGCTATGGACTTTATTACAGATCTCCCTGTCTCTGCCGGTTGTACAGTCATTTGGGTGGTCGCCGACCGCTTTTCTAAAATGGCCCACTACATTCCTCTGCCTGGTCTCCCGTCGGCATCAGAGCTAGCTAAGGACTTTTTCCTTCATATCTTCCGTCTCCATGGTCTACCCCTCCACATCGTGTCGGATCGAGGGGTTCAGTTCACCTCAAGTTTCAGGAGAGCTACGTGTAAGCTGCTGGATGTCACCCTGGATTTCTCCTCCGCTTACCATCCACAGTCCAATGGTCAAGTGGAGCAGATCAACCAGATCCTTTCCGGCTACCTCCGGCACTTTGTTAATGCTCACCATACTGATTGGGTGGACCTCCTACCATGGGCCGAATTCTCCTACAACAACCATGAGGGCGAATCGACTTCCAAGTCCCCATTCTTTATAGTCTATGGTCAACATCCCCGGATTCCGTTTCCCGTCTCCGCTTCTGTGGACAACCCTGCCGCGCAGTCTCTGGTCAGCGAATTTTCCACCATTTGGGCGAATACTAGGTCCGCACTTCTTCAGTCCTCCGAGCGGATGAAGAGATTTGCTGACAAAAGACGTCTGGATCCGCCTCAACTCCGTCCGGAAGACAAGGTTTGGCTCTCCTCCAAACAGGTTTGGCTCAAAATACACTCCTACAAGTTGGGCCCTCGGTTCTTCGGTCCATTTGAAGTCCTTAAACAAAACAATCCAGTGGCCTATAAGTTAAAGCTTCTAGCCACCTTACGGATTCCCAGCTCCTTCCACCTATCTCTCCTCAAACCAGTTGTCTTTAATTCTTTTTCCAACAATTCAGGTACTCCCCCTGCTCCGGTTTCCGCTGAGGACGTTTTTGAGGTAGAGAATATTCAGGCCACCAAGAGGGTAAGAGGAAAAACCTTTTTTCTGGAGGATTGGAAGGGGTTTGGCCCAGAGGAGAGAACTTGGGAACCCAAGGAGAACATCCACGCCCCGCTTCTCCTTGAAAGATTTCTTTCTGGCCTAAAAAAAGAGGGGGCGTAAAGGGGGGGGTACTGTAGCATCGGCGTCTCTGCCCCCTGCCAGGCAGAGACGCCGTCCCTCTCCTCCTGTGCTCCTCTTCCTGCTGCTGCTGTCGGCGCGCGCTGCTTCCCGGGCACTGTGCTTAGGGCGCGCGCGCGCTCCCTCTCTCTTAATGGGGCCACGTGCGCCGTCCTAAGGAGTCCCTGGCCAATGACCGGAGGACCTCCCATATATAAGGCACCTCCTCCAAAATGGAGGTGCCCGAGCAATAGTTGCTGCACAGTATACTTACCTCTGCTTCAGCCCTCAGGTCCCGTTGCCAGCCTGACTACTCTCCAGCCCGACAGTCTGTCTTCCATTCAACCCGCCAGTCTGTCTATGGGAAAGTCCGCCTGCTTACCAGGAAGCACCTGACAGATACCTGCCTGCTACCTGCCGTGCCTGCTAGCCCACTCACCTGGGAGCATTCGCCTGTTACCTGCTTTTTACCTGCTAGCCTACCCAGAGGCTCGGCTGTCACTTGCCGTGATCACCTGATAGCCTACCTGGAGGCTCCTGCTGTCACTTGCCGTGACCACCTGTCTGCTAACCTAGAGACTTCAACCTGCCCTGCTGTCACTTGCCGTGACCACCGGTCAGCTAACCTAGAGACTTCAGCCTGCTCTGCCATCACGTGCCGTGACCACCTGTCAGCTAACCCAGAGACTTCTGCCTGCTTGTTGTGCCCATCCGCTATACCGGTCAGTCCCAGTCATGTGAACCGTGGGAGCCACCTGTTCTCTTACAAGGTCGTCCCCAGAGTAGCACCTGGTCCCTCTGCTTGGTCCCTCCCTGGTCACGGAGTCGTTAGCCGCCGTACAACCAGGGTCAGTCTGAGTTGATACTTAGTTACGCCCCTCTGGTTCCCTCCTTGCACCGCGGTACAGAGGTTCCACCCCCCGGACCCATAACACATTCCAAAGAACAGAAAGCTAAGGAGATGGATGGCCTCATGGTCATGAATAGGAGGAGGCCGACCACTGCTGCTGTCTACCTTCTGAACTTTGTGTTGAAGCCTGATTGACCCAGGACCTGCAATCCTCTATGTCTGGAGGACGTGTTGCATCCCAGTGTCCAACTGTGTCCCGGCTTCCACAATATTAACCCAGTGTGAAGGAGTCAGTGAGATGGACAATCCCTGGCCACATTCACTTGTCCACGTGTTTGTGTTTAGGCTGTCCTTCCCACTAAATGCACTGGGGAGGGCACAGGTAATGTTTTGGTATGCGCGCTTGTGTATAAGGCGCACCGGGACAAATAGGGGTGGCTGGGGACCGTTTATGGACACCCGGCTGCCCCCAGGCGGCTGGGGACCGTGTGTGGGCACCCGGCCGCGGGGTGGCTGGGGACCGAATATGGACACCCGGCCACCCCCTGGCAGCTCGGGACCAAGCATGGACACCCGGCCGCCGGGCGGCTGGGGACTGAGTATGGATACCAGGCCGCCGACGCAGCCATGACGTGGTCGCTAGATTCTGCCTCCACATGCCTTAAAGGCCCAATTTCTAGTGGAAGCAAGCAGGGTGGTATTGAAGCCTGCAGGTGGGTGGGTGGTTGGCTGCATATTTGTGCTTGCATTGCAAGGAATGGGGGAGGTACAATTGAACACTGCCCTGGGACAAGGACTTGCACGGGGATAGTTGCAAGTCTGCAACTTCTGATGCAGCAAGGATCACTTCTGATGGGCACACTTTTACGCAGTGATCTGGGTGTCAGAGATGCTTCCAGGGGTCTTCCCCATGCTGTTCCCATGTCTTTTCAGCACTGTATGGATGTGTCACACAGCACATGGCCAGATAAGGTTGTAAAATGTTAAAATGACATTTCCCGGTGAATGCATTTGTCACGGTTGACAGCAATACAAAAGTGCAAAAACGCATAAAAAATGATACTTGTGAATATAGCCCAAGGTGTGGAGGAGTATTTTTGTTTTTGGTTATTTATATTACCTTATACACAAGTCTTTACCCTGGAAAGTATGTTCCTTAACATATTTCACAGGAAAACAGTTTCAGTTTAGTTTTTGAACGTTTTATTGTGAGTCCGTAAAAGTGGCTTAATACCTCTGACCACGTTGTTGAGAGCAGTGATCTGGAGGTCATAAATGCTTCCTGAGGCGATCCCCATGCTGTCCCCATGTCATTTGAGCACTGTTACTATCGTTTTGGGCACTTTTTAGGCTTTCTACAGACTGCCGGGGATGCCGCCGCAAAAATGCTCGGGTCTCCCATAGACTAACATTGGGCTCGTTGCTCGAGTGAATGTGGCCAGGGACAGTTCTTCTCACTGATGCATTCCACTGGGTTAATATTGTGGAAGCCGGGACCCAGTGGGACCCTGGGATGGAACACGTCCTCCTGACGCAGAGGATTGAGGGCACTGGGTCAATCAAGTTCAGCACAATATTCAGAAGGCAAACAGCAGCAGTGGTCGGTCTTCTAGACAGCGAGCAAATTATTCATGATGGCTCATCCCTCTCCTTTGCTTTGTGATACTTGAAATGCAACCAACCACCCACAGGCCGCAATAGTAAACTGGCACATTTATGGACTGCTTGCTTGCACTTGAAATGTTGGCTCTTAGGCTCGTGGAGGCAGAAGCTTTCCACATCCTCTTTGCGGCTGTGGCCGGGTGTCCATATTTGGTCCCCAATCGCCACTATCTCTCCTGTTTTCGTCTCTGCCTTTCACAAGTGCTGGTCCCAGAATGTTACCGGTGCCCTCCCCAGTGCACTTAGTGGGAAGGACCGCCTAACCACAAACACGTGGACAATTGAATGTGGCCAGGGACGGTTCATCTCACTGACGGATTCCACTGGGTTAATATTGTGGAAGCCAGGACTCAGTGGGACCTTGGGGCGGAACACGTCCTCTTGAAGCAGAGGATTGTAGGCCGCAGGTCAATCAGGGTTGCCCCTACATTCTACAGCTCCCCCACCACCTCCTCCTCCTTCTCTTCAGCCTCCATCTCCATCACTTGATTAATTTTTTCAGGACATATTCCAGATTATGTACTTAAACTTCGTGTGTGCCTATAATAATAAGCAGGACTGTTCGCTTAGGCGACAAATCGCACACCGTTGCAAAGTTTTTGAAAGCTGTATCAGAGAACCTGGTGTCGGCTCTGAAGCTAGGCAAGCTCGCACACTTACCATGCCTGGCCCATGTGCTCAAGTTAGTGGTTTTGCAGTTTCTCAAAACCTACCCAGATCTGCCAGAGCGGCTTGTGAAAGTGTGCCACATGTGTGCCCATTTCAGAAAGTCAGCTACAGCTTCTGCCGCCCTGGCAGGGCTTCAGCAGCATTTGCAGCTTCCAGCTCACCGACTGGTGTGCGATGTGACCACACTTTGGAAATCAACGTTGCAGATGTTTGGAATGATTTTGAGTAGCAGAAAGCAGTTGTTGAGTACCAGCTTCAACACGCCCATCGGAATTCAGGTCAGCCTCTGCACATAAAAGCTGATGAGTGGGGATGGATGTCTGACATCTGTGCCATCACCCAAAGCTTTGAGGACTCCACCAAGATGGTGAGCGGTGATGTCGCCATAATTAGCATTACCATCCCGCTTCTCTGTCTACTGAAATGTTCGCTGCTCACAATTAAAGAGGAGGCATTGCAGGCGGAGCAAGGAACTATACAGGGTGATGTCACTCAGCCCAGCCTCATCTCATCTAAAGGCAGATTGGGTAATAATGAGGAGGCATAGAAGGAAGATAACAGGGACAGTCCTCCTCTTGGTGAGAACAGGGAAGTCTTGACTGTTGTTAGTCTGGCACACATGGCCGACTCTATGTTCCCCTGACTTTACCGTGACCATCGCGTTGTACGCATTTTGGGCATTACAGGAAACTGGCACGGCAAGAGATAAATCTTGGAGACGGAGGTGTGAGGTTCTGATTAAGGAGGTTGTCAGTCTTAGGTCAGTTGCAGAATGGAGGGCCCGGGAGGGGTGATACACAGAAATGAGGGATGAGATACAGTACAGACCAAAAGTTTGGACACACCTTCTCATTTAAAGATTTTTCTGTATTTTCATGACTATGAAAATTGTACATTCACACTGAAGGGATCAAAACTATGAATTAACACATGTGGAATTATATACTTAACAAAAAAGTGTGAAACAACTGAAAATATGTCTTATATTCTAGGTTCTTCAAAGTAGCCACCTTTTGCTCTGATGACTTCAAGAGGTAGTCACCGGAAATGGTTTTCACTTCACAGGTGTGCCCTGTCAGGTTTAATAAGTGGGATTTCTTGCCTTAGAAATGGGGTTGGGACCATCAGTTGTGTTGTGCAGATGTCTGGTGGATACACAGCTGATAGCCCTACTGAATAGACTGTTAGAATTTGTATTATGGCAAGAAAAAAGCAGCTAAGTAAAGAAAAACGAGTGGCCATCATTACTTTAAGAAATGAAGGTCAGTCAGTGCGAAAAATTGGGAAAACTTTGAAAGTGTCCCCAAGTGCAGTTGCAAAAACCATCAAGTGCTACAAAGAAACTGGCTCATATGAGGAAAGGAAGGCCAAGAGTCTCCTCTGCTTCTGAGGTTAAGTTTATCCGAGTCACCAGCCTCCGAAATTGCAGGTTAACAGCAGCTCAGATTAGAGACCAGGTCAATGCCACACAGAGTTCTAGCAGCAGACGCATCTCTTCAACAACTGTTAAGAGGAGACTTTGTGCAGCAGGCCATCATGGTAAAATAGCTGCTAGGAAACCACTGCTAAGGACAGGCAACAAGCAGAAGAGACTTGTTTGGGCTAAAGAACACAAGGAATGGACATTAGTCCAGTGGAAATCTGTGCTTTGGTCTGATGAGTCCAAATTTGAGATCTTTGGTTCCAACCACCGTGTCTTTGTGCGACGCAGAAAACTTGAACGGATGGACTCTACATGCCTGGTTCCCACCGTGAAGCATGGAGGAGGAGGTGTGATAGTGTGGGGTTGCTTTGCTGGTGACACTGTTGGGGATTTATTCAAAATTGAAGGCATACTGAACCAGCATGGCTACCACAGCATCTTGCAGCGGCATGCTATTCCATCCGGTTTGCGTTTAGTTGGACCATCATTTATTTTTCAACAGGACAATGACCCCAAACACACCTCCAGGCTGTGTAAGGGCTATTTGACCAAGAAGGAGAGTGATGGGGTGCTATGCCAGATGACCTGGCCTCCACAGTCACAAGACCTGAACCCAATCGAGATGGTTTGGGGTGAGCTGGACCGCAGAGTGAAGGCAAAAGGGCCAACAAGTGCTAAGCATCTCTGGGAACTCCTTCAAGTTTGTTGGAAGACCATTTCCAGTGACTACCACTAGAAGCTCATCAAGAGAATGCCAAGAGTGCGCAAAGCAGTCATCAAAGCAAAAGGTGGCTTCTTTGAAGAACCTAGAATATAAGACATATTTTCAGTTGTTTCACACTTTTTTGTTAAGTATATAATTCCACATGTGTTAATTCATAGTTTTGATGCCTTCAGTGTGAATGTACAATTATCATAGTCATGAAAATACAGAAAAATCTTTAAATGTGAAGGTGAGTCCAAACTTTTGGTCTGTACTGTATAGGGCAGTGCAGAACTGTGGAGAGCTTAGTGGGTGAGAGAGATGAGTTTGTATTGTATTCTGTAGTGATTGATTGTTTAACCTAACCAGTGCATTGGCTCAGGGTAGAGGCGTTGGTGAAGCGGCTTGCTAGAAATATGACCCTGGCTGCTACATTCAGAAAGGATTGGAGAGGAGACAGTTTGTTTATAGGGAGACTGATTAGAAGAGAGCTGCAGTAGTGAATAAGAGCGACAGTAACAGTTTTTGCAGTATCAAAGGTGAAAAAAGTTTGAATTCTGGAGATGTTTTTAAGGTGCAGGTAATGTGAGTGAGTGATTTTCCACGTTGAATAAAGGAAAATTGTTTGTCAAATATTACTCCAAGACAGCAGGCGTGCCGAGTAGGAGTTATGGTGGTATCACCTAAAGGAAATTTCAAAGTCAGGTATAGGTAGGTTAGTAAAGGGAGGAAAACAAAGAAGTTAAGTTCAGGCTCTTGTTGAATAATTATAACAAAACAAAAATTCCCATCTAACAACGCTGGCGGCAGACGTCACAGTCGGACAGTTCATTGGACAACCAAGGAGTACATGCAAAGGAGACAGAAACCAGATGCGGCAAAGGCAGGATAATGCTGTCAAAGGTCTGGGACAGTTTTCTCAGGCCCTGATACACGGGGTACTCTGACAAGGAGGGAAAAGTTTTGGAAGATGCTGAAGGACTACTTTGGCAACCATACCAGTGTCCTCCATGATTCCTCTCTGTCTCTGTGCCTTACAACTGTTGGGTATCCAAGCTGGACACATGACATGAACTGTCTCTCTATGCCTTGGAGGTTCTGGCCGCTCGTGTTTTGTCAGAGATGGTTTTTAGTGCCACCGGGGGCATTATAACTGATAAAACTGATAGGAGCATCAGCCTGTCACCTGAAAATGCTGACAGGCTGACTCTTATAAAAATGAACAAGGGCTGGATTGGGCCAGACTTCTCAACACCACCAGATGATAGCATCAAACAAACTCAAATCCAGTGGTTATTTTTTGGGGGGTCTATTTCCATGCACCCCTTTACATCCAGACATGGGTATACACTCCATGTCTCCAAGGTGACCATGATGAAACACCCACAGAATTTTTTTAATGGTGTTTCTGATTAGAGACTAGCGAATATTTCAATATTCGTTTCGGATTGCAATCGCCATTCTTGCAATCCTCGCCAATGTAATTGTCGAATATTCATCAAACATTGCCGAACGCTGTTGGATTCAATGGGTGCCAAAACCAAAAGCATACACAACACCTTCAAACGGAACCAAAAGCTGCCAAAACACATCAATTTAGGGGCAGACACCAGGAAAGTGCCATCAATTGACCCAAAGTACAAGCAGTATAATTATTATTTATTATTATAGCACCATTTATCCCATTGCTATTTACCTGTGAAAATAGGTCACTGACTGGTACAAGAGCAGAGAGGACCCTGCCAGTGAGGGCACACAAACAGTCTATAATGGATGGGTGAGGATACAGTAGCTGAGGGTACAGCTGGTCGTACAGCGTTATGGTGGAGTGAGGGTTACTGCAGGTTGTAGGCTTGTCGGAAGAGGTGGGTCTTCAGCTTCCTTTTAAAGGTTTCAACAGTAGGCGATAGTCTGATATGTTGGGGTACACAGTTGAAGACTAGAAGGGATGCACGGAAAAAATCCTGTATGCGATTGTGGGAAGAGGAGATAAGAGGGGAGTAGAGAAGGAGATCTTGTGAGGATCAGAGGTTATGTGCAGGTATGTACTGGGAGACTAGGTCACAGATATGTGAAGGAGACAAATTGTAGATGGCTTTGCATGTCATGGTTATGGTTTTGAACTGAAGTCTCTGGCCAATGGGGAGCCAGTGAAGGGATCGTCTATATTGCAATCTTATAGATTGCTGGAGGCAGTCCACAGTAAAAAAGCAGCCATAGAGTGTCCGGGAACCTTCCTACAGACTTTTCTTAGCCAGCGCTGCTTCTCGGCAGGGTTGGACAGGCCCTGGCTTCTCCTTCAGGAGAGTTCATAGCGCAAACTTTGCAGGTCGTGAAGATGATAGTTACATAGTTACATAGTTTATAAGGCCGAAAAAAGACAAGCGACCATCCAGTTCAGCCTATTTCTTGTGCACTGCAGCTATTCCGCAGCGTTGATCCAGGGGAAGGCAACAAAAAAACATGCAGTATAGGCCAATTTACATCATTGAGGAAAAATTCACTTCCCAACTCCAATCTGGCAGTCAGATTAAATCCCTGGATTAATTAACCATCACTAAGCATAAGATGTAATTTTATTGTTCTCAAGAAAGGCGTCCAGTCCTCTGTTGAACTCATTAAGTGAGTTGGACATCACCACTTGCTCTCCCAGAGAGTTCCAGAGTCTCACGGCTCTGACCGTAAAAAATCCCCTTCTGTGCTGGTGCAGGAACCTCCTTTCCTCCAGATGCATAGTGTGCCCCCTCGTCTTTGTCACCATCCTTGGTATAAACAGGTCATGGGAGAGATCTCTGTACTGCCCCCTGATGTATTTATACATGTTTATGAGGTCTCCCCTAAGCCTTCTCTTTTCCAACGTAAATAGGCCTAATTTTGACAACCTCTCTGGGTATTCTAGTCCCTCCATTCCCTTTAGCTTTCTAGTCCCTCCATTCCCTTTAGGCCACCATCTCCTTAGCTTTCTGCTGGTACTTTCTGTGGAAATCAGCTTGCCTCTAACCAGCCTGGAATATTTCCAGTGGTTTGGTATTGGCACCCAGTACCAGAAGCGAAGCCATCCACAATTTCCTTCTCAGGAATTTTATTTGGTAGACTGAGTGGCTGCCCAAATACATTATTTTCTCACAAAGGAGCTGACGATACTGAGTTGCAGTAGGTGCAAGTTTCTCCAGCATGTTAGATATCAGGGTGATAACAGAGAGGGCAGCAAAGTGGCTCAGTGGTTAGCACTGAAGTCTTGCAGTGCTGGGGTCCTGGGTTCAAATCCCACCAAGGACAACATCTGCAAGGATATTGTATGTTCTCCCCATGTTTACATGGGTTTCCCCATCAGTAAAAAATCAGCCATAGAGTGTCCAGGAACCTTTACACAGACTTTTCTTAGCCAGGGCTGCTTCTCAGCAGGGTTGGATGGGCCCACCAGAGAATCCTCGGGTGGGCCCTGGCTTCTCCATCAAGAAAGTTCATGATAGCGCAAACTTTGCAGCTGCTACGGGGTTCTTGAGCAGGGGAAAACGGTGGGCCTTCAGAATCAAATCCTCTCGTGGGCCCAATGTTTTTCAGTCTGACACTGCTTCTCGGAGAGAATTGTATTTCACCACAGCCATATTCTTTAGCTCGGTGAAAGGACTGGCATAGAGGGAAACCGTATCTTCTCCGGCTGTCATTTCTCCACCACCAGGTTCCGTCCATTGTCACACACGACCATGCCTGGCTGTATGTTCATCGGTGAAACCCCCAGATCAAGCTGCTGTGTTACAGCTTTCAACAACTCTGCAGCGGTGGGCGGTTTGTCACCTAAGCATTAAGCATATTATCTTCAACACAGCCTGTTGTGCTTGGCCAAGGCAGTGCTGCAGTGCTTCCAGCTTGTGACTGATGTGGTCTTTTCGGAGATGGAGGCCGAACAGGAGGAGGAGGAGGAGGTGCAGGAGCTGAACAATGTGATTACATTGAGGTTACATTGGTGAGTCTGTTTTTTATACTAAAGAAAGATCCTACTGTGTTTTTATTTATTTATTTTTATTTTTTTACATCTCTTCAAATGTGTATTGGTGTGTGTCCTAAGTTTTGGCAGCCCTTGAAATTGCTGCATATGCAATAACAGTATAGGAGATACACTCCTTAATAATGGGAAGGAAAATTCAAATATATTCTCTATTCTAGAATATTACGGTGAGGTATCGCAGTATGGATAGCGTATTACACCGATCCAGCCAGGTATTATTGCCTTATACTGCGTGCTGCTGGTGCTGCCGAAACAAATTTAAAATCTAATCTATTCCCTATCGATAACGCTGTTAGATGCATTTACATTAGGGACAGGTGCTGCTTGGTGGTATCATCACCAGCTACAGATGAGTGTTCATTATGGTCGCATCAATGTCTTCCACAGTCCATAACTTTTTTTTTTATTTCTTTGGCCTTATATGCAAGTCATTACCCTGGAAAGAATGTTTCCTAACATTTTTTACATTTTAACTTGGGTTTTTTTTATGTTTTTTTTTGTCAGTCCTTAAACGTGGCATAATACTCTGACAACATTGTTCACAGATATGCTATTTGTCAGCGACCAACAGTGAATAGGTTTGAACCCACAGCTGCAGTACTTTAAATGGAGTGTAATATTTGACATGCTCACAAAAATTGCCGGATTATTAGGGTAGTCATATGGGATAATGTCTGATGGCCACGGAATCAGGCAGTCACCTAATAGTATGGTATTTGTCAGCAACCAAGTGTCTATTATTTCAACAAAACACAGGTTGCTGACTTTAAATGGAGTGGAATATTTGGCATGCTCCACAAAATTTCTGTATAATTACGCAGTCATATGGATCTCACATGCTCCTGATCATTGAAAAAAGTTCCTCTGCTTCCACAATACAGTAATGTGAATAAAAGTAAAAAGATTTGGCTGTATTCTGTGAACAAGCAAATGGAGCAGTAAAATGGTGTACACTGACACACTGCTACAAACTGTAAATGGAGGACAATGTTTTCCATGTTCTCTACAAATGGCTGGATTTGCCATTTAGCGGGCCTGTAGTTTAATAATACTATTTTTCACAGCAACCTCATGTGAATAGCTTCACTGACACACTGCAACAAAATGTAAATGGAGGCCAGAAAAGGCTGAATTTGAACCACAGTTATATGTGATACGCCTGACGGACAACCATGATTTTAAATAGTGGGCCTGTAGTTTACTAATACTATTCTTCACAGCGACCTCATGTGAATAGTTTCACTGACACACTGCAACAATATATAAATGGAGGCCAGAAATGGCTGAATTTTGACCGCAGTTTTATGTGATACGTCTGATGTACAACCACGGTTTTAAATAGCAGTCCTGTAGGTTACTATTCTTCACAGCGACCATGTGTGAATAGCTTCATTGACACACTGCAACAAACTGTAAATGGAGGCCAATATTTTCCATGTTCACTACAAATTTCTGGATTTTTATCGCTGTAATATGGAAAAGATCTGGCTGTATTCTGTAGTGCTAACAAGCAAATGGAGCAGAAAAATGGTGCACTCTGGATTGCTTATTAAGCAAATAATCAGAATTAAGATTAAAAAAAATTAGCCCTGGTCCCTGATACCTGGGGCTATGTCTACAAATATCTGTAACAGCAGGATTAGTCAGAACGTGCAATGGGCCCTCTTGTGCTGTGTGCACTTCAGTCTGCTACAAACCCTGCCTGCCTAACTCCTGCTACCACCACTGAATATATGCAGCTGGATTAGTTCTCAGAATGACTGTTAGTTCAGATGGATATATAGATATGCTGTGGAATACTTTTACTAACTCTAAACAAGCATATCTCTCCCTGACTCAGCAGCAGCTCTCTCTATTCTGCATGTTTCCAGGGTAGACTATGATGAGCCTAGCGTCACCGGGTATTAAATGGACCCGATGACGCCATGCGGCCAGCCAATCACTGTAATGCTCGAGCGAGTACCGAGTAGTGGCGAGCATGTTTGCTCATCACTACTGGCCACATATCTCTCTGCTCAATTCTCGGTGTGCCAGCGGAAGGGTGAGACTGTGTAATTTTTCACCTTCTTGGGTATTTGCTGGGGCTGTTCTATATGTTTATTGATTGTTTGGTGGTTCAATAAAGTATTGCCACACTGTTTTACCCTCACCTCTGTGTTGCCTGAGTAGTATTATGCCCACAGAAGACCCCGTTTCTTCACATATGTTTGGGGTCATTGTCCGGAGGGTAGACCCATAACCTAGGATGCAAACCTAGCTTACTGACACTGGGCACATTGCAACCCAAAATCCTTTGGCAGTCTTCAGATTTCAAGATACGTTGCACACAGTCAAGGCACCCAATGCCAGAGGCAGCAAAACAACCCCAAAACAAATTTGAACCTCCACCATATTTGACTGTAGGTACTATGTTCTTTTCTTTGTAGGCTTCACTCCACTTTCGGTAAACAGTAGAATGATGTGCTTTACAGAATAGCTCTCTCTTGGTCTCATTTGTTCACAAGACGCTTTCCCAGAAGGATTTTGGCTTACTGACGTACAGTACAGACGAAAAGTTTGGACACACCTTCTCATTTAAAGATTTTTCTGTATTTTCATGACTATGAAAATTGTACATTCACACTGAAGGCATCAAAACTATGAATTAACACATGTGGAATTATATACTTAACAAAAAAGTGTGAAACAACTGAAAATATGTCTTATATTCTAGGTTCTTCAAAGTAGCCACCTTTTTCTTTGATGACTGCTTTGCACACTCTTGGCATTCTTTTGATGAGCTTCAAGAGGTAGTCACCGGAAATAGTTTTCACTTCACAGGTGTGCCCTGTCAGGTTTAATAAGTGGGATTTCTTGCCTTGTAAATGGGGTTGGGACAATCAGTTGTGTTGTGCAGAAGTCAGGTGGATACACAGCTGATAGTCCTACTGAATAGACTGTTTGAATTTGTATTATGCAAGAAAAAAGCAACTAAGTAAAGAAAAACGAGCGGCCATCATTACTTAAAGAAATTAAGGTCAGGAAGTCCGAAAAATTGGGCAAACTTTGAAAGTGTCCGCAAGTGCAGTTGCAAAAACCATCAAGCGCTACAAAGAAACTGGCTCACATGAGGACCGCCCCAGGAAAGGAAGACCAAGAGTCACCTCTGCTTCTGAGGATAAGTTTATCCGAGTCACCAGCCTCAGAAATCGCAGGTTAACAGCAGCTCAGATTAGAGACCAGGTCAATGCCACACAGAGTTCTAGCAGCAGACACATCTCTTCAACAACTGTTAATAGGAGACTTTATGCAGCAGGCCTTCATGGTAAAATAGCTGCTAGGAAACCATTGCTCAGGACAGGCAACAATCAGAAAAGACTTGTTTGGGCAAAAGAACACAAGGAATGGACATTAGACCAGTGGAAATCTGTGCTTTGGTCTGATGAGTCCAAATTTGAGATCTTTGGTTCCAACCACCGTGTCTTTGTGCGACACAGAAAAGGTGAACGGATGGACTCTACATGCCTAGTTCCACCATGAAGCATGGAGGAGGAGGTGTGATGGTGTGGGGGTGCTTTGCTGGTGACACTGTTGGGGATTTATTCAATATTGAAGGCATACTGAACCAGCATGTCTACCACAGCATCTTGCAGCGGCATGCTATTCCATCCGGTTTGCGTTTAGTTGGACCATCATTTATTTTTCAACAGGACAATGACCCCAAACACACCTCCAGGCTGTGTAAGTGCTATTTGACCAAGAAGGAGAGTGATGGGTGCTACGCCAGATGACCTGGTCTCCACAGTCACCAGACCTGAACCCAATCGAAATGGTTTGCGGTGAGCTGGACCGCAGAGTGAAGGCAAAAGGGCCAACAAGTGCTAAGCATCGCTGGGAACTCCTTCAAGATTGTTGGAAGACCATTTCCGGTGACTACCTCTTGAAGCTCATCAAGACAATGCCAAGAGTGTACAAAGCAGTCATCAGAGCAAAAGGTGGCTACTTTGAAGAGCCTAGAATATAAGACATATTTTCAGTTGTTTCACTCTTTTTTGTTAAGTATATAATTCCACATGTGTTAATTCATAGTTTTGATGCCTTCAGTGTGAATGTACAATTTTCATAGTCATGAAAATTCAGAAAAATCTTTAAATGAGAAGGTGTGTCCAAACTTTTGGTCTGCGCTGTACATTCAGTGGATATAAAAAAGTCTCCATTGTCATGTAAAAAAAAATCATACCAAGAAGAATCAGCAGAACATTTTCCAACTTTAATGTCACTCATAATCTGTACCATTCAATTGACAGTATAAACTGAAATTTCTTCAGTATTTAATCTGTTCTGCTGATTCTGCTTTATCCTCCACTGAACACTTCCGTGAATAAAGAACAGTTTATTCACAAGTTCGTTGAGCTGGATCTTCTCCTGTTTATGTCACTATCCCACGTTTTGATGCAGCATCTCTCATGCAACAAATGCCTAAGGATGTCTACAACAGTGAGCTGGATCTTTATTTGGAAAAAGATAATATTTAAACAATGTGCTTGCATAAATATACACACTGTGAAGTCAGTGACCATTGTCGGAATTCAGTACAGTAGTCCTAAGTTGTGCCACTCCCCTGTGTCAGGTTCATGATCCTAATCTCAGCTACCTGGATTCTGTCAGGTTTGTCATAGTTAACGCCTTTTTTGATGCCTTAGGGGTTAACAGAATACCATTCTCGGGCTTGTGGGGACAAAGAAATTGTCCAAGTCTGAGGGCTCCCTCGCAATAGGGAAATGACTATTCCTACACGGTGACTCATCCCCTGAAGACCATAGTCATAGGGTAAAGAATAGCTTATAGCTCTCCTTGTACACCCTTAACTGTTTTTTCTCTCCCACAAATGTATCAAGGAGGGCCACTATTGGTTCAGGTGAGATCAACTGAACGTCATAAGGTGCAGCCATCGCAATTTCCACTGGCAGCAAACAACTATGGGGAGTTTTCATAAAGCTAGGCATCTGTCCCTGCAATTGAAACGGTAAAGATTCAAGACTTTGGTGCTTTTCAGCCAGATCTTGAATCACTAGAGAGTAGAGACAGGTTCGCCACATGATCACCAATCTTGTGAATGGGATCCATGCTGGCAAAAAAGTTAAGGTCAGCTGTAATGTGATGCGAGTCACCACTCACGGACAAGTCATGACACAGGGTAGTCAGGAGGTCCGAGGTCAGATACCAGGAGGGTATATAGTACAGAGGAGCAAGACAAAGGCATGTCCAGGTAACAGTCCGGTGTCAAATGCCAGGAGGGTACATCAAGACAAGGGATTGAGACAAAGGGGTAGTCAGGGGCGAAGTCCGGGCTCAGGTACTTGAAGGTAGAAAGCATCCTGAGCAGAAGGTATAATCCACATGAATAGTCACTAGTCACCACAATTCCTAAGTCCTGCAACAAAATCAAAGAAGCAGACACAATGCCAAGCACACACACCAAACAAAGCTAAGCCACAGCTGACACTGGACTGCTCATAGTTAGCCACCTAATGTGAAATAGCCCTTCTTGAATTATCGTCAAAAAGTTGAACCTTGATCTCATGAGACCAGAAAACGTTTTCTCACAAGCTTACTGGATGTAGGTTTTCTTAAAACATAGCCAGCTTAGATGTTTTTCTTTGTAAGAAAAGGTTTTTGTCTTACCTCCCTACCCCATAAGGACAAGCAAAGGAATAATATGGGAAATTGTTGCTACATACAGTACACATATAGTACTGACCAGAAATTCCTGCAGCTCCTTTAATGTTGATTTAAGCCTCTCTGCAGCGTCCCAGACTAATTTTCTTCTTGTCTTTTCATCAATTATTGAGGGACATCCAGTTGCAGGTAGTGTCACTTAGGGCCATTTCTTGATGACTGACTTCACTGATCCATGGTATAGTTAATGACTTGGAAACATTTGTACCCTTCTCTTGACTCATTGCTTTCAACAATGAGATTATTTTGATATGTTATAAGCTGTTTAAGGACCATGGCTTTTGCTATAAAATGTAACTAAGAAAATATCAATAAAATCCTACTAGATAAGTTAAATTTTACATGGAGGTACTCAGAATCATTTTAAATGATGACAGCTGTATACTGACTACTATTTAACTATTTATGATTTTAAATATCATTAACTAATTCTGAACTCAACTACATCCCCAATTATGAGAGGACATTGCCACTTAAACAAGCACATTATTTTTGTTCTCCTATATTTATTTCCCCTCTCAAAATATTTTTTTTTTTCCTGCATGGATTTGTACAGATTATGGGTGAAATTAAAGGTGTAAAGAGTTCTAAAATAAGTCTTCTTGGTATGATTTATTACAGGATAAAAACCTGGCATTTTAAAAGGGGTTTGTAGACTTTTTATACCCACTGTATATGTGTTCCTGGATCGGGAGCCAAGTCTTGTAAATACATTTCTGCAAAATATTTAATAACACCCTGGGATTACTTGCATTCATCAGGACACATAATTTCCTCATTTTTCATCTGCATCTTTTTTGTGTAGTATTGTTTATCCTTCTTTTAGCTTTTCAAACTTGTGTTTCCTATTCAGAAGTGAATTTTATTAAGAACATCTGCATTTTTTCATTTTTTAACCTGCTTTGCTTATTTTATTCTGGATCAATACTAACCTAAGTTGGCAAGAATTGCATTTGGTAGCATGCCATGCTATGATTACAGCTATGATTTACATGTGATTGACATGGCAGAGGAAAACACATGAAACAAGCTATAATTATGTCCTTGTTCAATGATATTTTTGAGAAAGTCCAGATTCATCGGTGACAAGTTTCTCTTGGATAGTGATAGAGTGCAACAGAAAATTAACAAAGATATCTTGTGTACCATAATGTGTGCACTTCAGCTTGACTCAATTATTGAAGACTTCCACAAAGAAAGAAAACTCTGATACTACAGACATAATTGTGCCTGATTTAAAGAGGTCAGGGGTTAATTTGGTGGCATGGTTCATTTAAGTATAGTGTTACAATCACTTGCATGAACACTGATCTTGCAGAAAAAAATGTCAGGTTAATTTTAAAATATTATTGAGAAATAGTTTAGACAAGGGTCATTATGACTAAACTCCCTTATGAGGTTAAGTTTCTATTTTTAGAGCTACAAACAATATCTTTAGCTTCAACTGACAGAAAATGTTTCCATATTAAATTTCATTACAATTATGTATAAAACTTGGCTATGCTTGATACATACCGTCTAATATAAGATTCTGGGAGGAATCCACATTATATACTGTATACAATGGGTCAAATAAGTACTGAATACGTTACCAATTTTCCAAAACACAAAACCAAGAAAACTCTCAATTGGTTTCAGAGGTAGAAAATAAGGCTGCTGGAATGGCCAATCATCTGACCTGAATCCAATAGAAAATGTATGGAAGGAATTAAAGCTCAGAGTTCATAGAAGGAGCCAATGGAACCTTCAGGATTTGTGGAGTGTTTCTTTGGAAGAATGGGCCAAAATCACACCTGAGCAAGGCATGTGACTTGTTTATCCACACAGGAGGCGTCTTGGAGCTGTCATCACTAGGGTTGAGTGGACCCATAGATATTCGGGTTCGTGGGGTTTGGCTGAACTGTAGTTCAAAGTTCATTTCGGCATCTTAACTTGACCCCAAACCCAATAGAAGTCAATGGGGACCCAATGTTCGGTGCTTTAAAATGGCTGTAAAATGGTCAAAGTAAGGGCTAGTGGACTGCAAGAGAAAGCAAAATGGGGGTATGAGCAGGATAATTGCCCGGGAAACAAATGTGGGTAGGAAAATGACTAAAATAACAGAATAAAACAAACAAACAAATAATAATCTTGAACCAGAAGTCAGAAGTCCAAGTAGAGGATGTGGAGGTGGACGTGGCGGTGTAGGTGGAAGAAGCAGGGGAGGGGGAAGCCTGTTTTTTTTTTGTTGTTGTTTTTTTTTAGATAAATGACTTAAAATAATATAGAAAAAAAACAAAACAATCTGGAGCCAGGAAGCAGAGATCCAAGTGGAGATGGAGGTGAATTATGAGGTGTAGGTGGAAAAGGCAAAGGAGAAGGTATCCAACACTGTTTTTGTATATTTTTGGGGTGGTTTGGGGTAATTTTTGGGTTATTTATTATTTTTTTTTTTTTAGGGAGCTGACTTAAAAGAACATAGAATTAAAAACAATGTAGAAACAGGGGGTGGAGGTCCAAGTGTAGGTGGAGGTGGATGTGCTGCACAATTTTTGTATTTTTTAGGGCTTTTTTTGTTTTTTTTAGGGAACTGACTTAAAAAAACATATAATTAAAAAAAATATCAATTTAAATCAAGAATGCGGAGGTGAAAGTGGAGGAGGAGGTAGAGTAGGTGGAGGAAGGAGAGGTGGGTGTGGCAGTGTAGGTGGAAGAGGCAGAGGAGGAGGTAGCTCACACTGTCTTTTTATTTGGGGAGGCCCCAAAATGAAACAAATGGCAAATAGAGTTGAAAAATGGCTGGTTGCGGCTTATATTTGTCTAGTTAGCCAAAGGAATGGACAAATCCTGAGGGATCCACACCTGGTTCATTTTAATGAATTTTAGCTTTCTCGCATTGGCTGTGGACAGGTGGATGCGCCTATCTGTGATCACAGTCCCTGTTATGCTAAAAACATGTTCCGATAGTACACTTGCCGCAGGGCAGGCCAGCACCTCCAAGACATAAAGGGCAAGCTCAGGCCATGTGTCCAATTTGGAGACTCAGAAGTTAAATGGGACAGACCCATCAGTAAGTACGTGGAGACGTGTGGACACTATTTTGTTATAACGCTGCTTTCTGTTAATTCAGACCATATCAGATGATGGTGCCGGATGTTGTGGTGTGCTGAGAAAGTTTTGCCACATTTCAGCCATGCTAACCCTGCTGTCCGAGGTGCTGGTGGTGCCCCACCTGCATTGGCAACTACCTCATCCTCTGCCTTGTTCTTCCACTGAGCCCCCACTGTCAGTAGTGGCTCTACCAACATGCGCTTGTATTCACGTATTTTGCGATCCCGTTCCAGTGACGGAAGTAATGATGGTACATTGTCCTTGTAGCAGAAATCCAGGACGGTGGCTACCCAGTAATCAGCACTGGTAACAAAATGGGCAACTGGGCGGCTGTTGAACAGGCACAGCAGCATGTATTGGCTCGTGTGCCAGATTGCCCAGTGGCAACAACAAGCTGTCCTCAGAGGGAGATGTATGATCTGGGTCCTCTGTATCCTCACAGCCATATTCCAGTGATTCCCATGAAATGCTTTGAGTGCCATGCTGCTATGAAGATGGCTCCTCCTCCTCCTCCTCATCCTCCAAAACTGTCCCCTGGCTGGACAGTTGGGTACCTGGCTGCTGTTGGTATAGGAACAGACCCTCCGATGACAGGCCTGATAACTAGTGTTGAGCCACCCCCGTAGTGTTCGAGTTCGGTTCGGTTCGTCGAACACCCGTGTGTTCGCCGAACTGTTCGTCGAACTGTTCGTCGAACACCTTCGAACACCGTTAAAACCAATGGCAGGCAAACAAAAACACATAGAAACACATAGAAAACACCTTCAAAGGTGTCCAAAAGCTGACAAACTGCTCAGAAGACATAACTAACACATGGAAAAGTGACAAGTACATATAGTCATGCGAAAATAAAAGAGGTGGAGGAGTAAAAGGAGGGGGGACACAGATATAGGCATGTCATGCCCTTCTAAAATCCAAAAAGTGAGAAGCCGACACGGCCAGTCCGCTCCTGCCCGTGCCACCTCCGTGTCGCCGGGTTTGTGCCAGAGCCGCGGTGAACCCTGACGGCCAGCCCCCCTCTCCCAATACTGGTGCCTGTCCGCTGGTGGGTCGAGCAAGCCCCCCTGTGGTGGAGGCAGCTCTAAGCTTTTTAATTTAAATTGTCTCTCTAATTTGAATGAATACACTTTAAATCCATTTACAAGGATCTATTGGAGGGCAAGTCTCATGCCAGCAGCCGCGGTAATTCCAGCTCCAGTAGCGTCCACTAAAGCTGCTGCAGTTAAAAAGCTTTTATAAGGATCGAGCTCGGCTGTCCACCGCAAGGCATCCTACTGCCAGTCCCAGCCCCTATGCCTTGGGGTGCCTCCTGATGCTCTTCACTAAGTATCCCATGGTCCCGAAGCATTTCCTTTGAAAAAATTAAGTGTCTAAACTACAGGTGGTGCAGCTTGCTTAACAGCCGGGATAATCCGCTCACTAGCAGACACTGCTACTAGGCACAAAGTATTTCCTGGGCTAGATGCAGTTAAAAATTTGTAATTAGATACTCTCGTTGGATGCTGAGAAAGCATTCCATAGAGTCTCCTGGCAAGCCATATATGATTCTCTTAAAAAGCTTGGGGTAGGGGTCTAGGGGCCCCTTTTATAGCCAAAATCACGGCCCTGTATCGCAATACGTCACCTAGGCTGAAGATAAATGGAACTGTAGCACCCTGAGGGCTCGGTTGCTACAGACGTATTGCACCTCACCCAGAGGTGTGATATCTCACTCTCAGGTAAGGATGGAGTGTGGATCAGGACCCGACACCTGCATGCATTACACCACATTGCCGTGGGGCAGGGCGACCAATATGCCCCTGAGATGGGCACGACAGTCCCTGTCCCTGGCTGGAGTGGGGGGAGGGAACACTGAGGAAGGGGAACAATGTAGTGCAGGAGCAGGGAGGAAGCAGTTCCTGGGTGCATTGAGAAGGGAGTATAAAAGGTGGGCACCATCTTAGTTCAGTGCAGAGAAGTCTGAGCAGAAGTGGCAGGGAGCAGGGGCTCTGCATGAGCTCTGCTCCGGAGGCGGGCCTAGTAACAGAGGCCCAGGCCTGGAAGAGGGAGAAGGAAGGAAGAGGAGCGGAGAAGGCTCCAGGAACGAGGAATGAAGGGATCCCAGGGGTGCGGACGGGCGAGTCGCCACCGCACGCCCGAATCCACCTGCGTGGAGGGGTCAGGCCAAAGGGGGAGACCGGTCCCCGAACTAGTGGAGGCAGGAAACGACCCTCAGCTAGAAACCGGAGGCTCTGACCTTTTATGTGGCGCAGCCCCTCGCTACACCCGCTAGGAAGGCACCACATAGGGTCAGGGAAACTGGCGCCAAGTTTACCAAGAGGAGGCCCGAGGCAGCCGGACAGAAGTGTTGGTAAGAAAGGCCAGACAAAGGACACACAAAGGGGGTCCTGTGAAGTGCTCCAAAGTTATCTGGGAGTTGTCTGAGCCCCTCACCTGGTGAGCACAGTACGACGTGGGCAGCCGTTACCTGCAGACGTGGTCTGGATAATAAGAACTGTGAGTAAATGCCCTGAACTGCATCACTGACTCCGTGTCGTTACTGCTGCTGCCCTGCACCATCACCCCCATCCTCCGCATACACTGCCCTGAGGCTATACTCCTCCCGTGGGGAGTTATGCTACGCTCTGCTGCACCCACAACACCAGCCTCAGTGGTCTGCCCTGTAGCGGCGGTTCACTCTGACCGCAATCCACGGGTGGCGTAGTCGGACATTTAAACATGAAAACCACATAAATAGTTCCGCCACTGGTTTGACCGCCCTGAGCCACGGAACCGGGTCGCCGCCACGAAGACTACAACCACCAGCATCCACCATAAAAAGGGTCCGGCTCCGGGTGTCCCAAGGCCCAGGGGTTGCGTCAGAACATTTTCATCACCTTTCACAATCACCAATGGGACAAGGCAGTGATGTCCTCTGTCCCCTCTCTTATACATCCTAGTGACGGAGCACCTGCTCTCATCAATTCGCCATAACCCCAATATTAGGTGGATTGAGGTGGGAGGCACCGAGTACAAGTGCTCTCTATTTGCTGATGATGTCCTAGTATATATCACTCAATCACATATATCCATCCATGCTGTTATGGCTGAAATAGATCACTTTGTTACATGGTAAAATTTTAAAATCAATGCAGTGAAGTCTGAGGCCCTCGATGTCTCCCTCCCCAAATCCATATAGGATTCCATCCAGTCCAACTTTCCCTTTGCCTGGCCCTCACAGGGTATCAAATACTTAGGAATTCCTATTCATAGAGACCTCTCCCATCTATGTTATCTTAATTTTGGGCCCTTTATTGAACAACTCCATACAGACCACGGTTGGCAAGTTAGAACTGTAAGATTCACTATGTGAACCACTGGTGTTTTGTGGAAAAGCACATGTACACTGCGTTCCAAATTATTATACAAAAAGTGTTTAGGAGTGATAAGGGAAGAATTTGTTTGTTTGTCAGTTAAACTCATTGATGGTGATGTGTGTCAGGGCTCTTTATATCACTGTAAGCAATTGCAGACACCTGTGCTAATTAGTTTGGCAGGTGTGTCCAATGAAAGGCAAGACTACTTAAGAAGGCTCTCTCACATTATTAAGCAGCCTACATTTTCTGCCAAAATGGGAAAGAAAAAGGATGTGTCGGCTGCTGAGAAGCAACAAATTGTGGAGTGTTTAGGTCAAGGCATGACTACAATCAACATTGTGCGATGATCAGGATGAAGTGTCTTGGCAATCAAGAAGTATGTAGCTGATTCACAGTACACACGTGTGCGTGCTGATAAGGGCAAATTGAGGACTCTTTCCTACAGGCAATTACGTCAGGTTGAAAGAGCAGCGGCAAAAAAGCCTTGTCATAGCAGCAGACAAGTTTTTGAAGCTGCTTGTGCCTCCAACGTCCCCCGAACAACAAGATGCAGGGTCCTTCAGAGGTTTGCAGCTGTGCATGCGCCATCCTGTCGACCTCCTCTATCCACTTCACACAAGCAGAAACGGCTCCAGTGGGCCAAACATTACATGAAGACTGATTTCAAAACTGTTTTGTTCACGGATGAGTGCCGTGCAGCGCTCGATGGTCCAGATGAATGGAGTGGAGCATGGCTGGTTGATGGACACCCCACGCAAACACGGCTACAGCGCCAACAAGGAGGAGGTGGAGTAATGTTTTGGGCTGGAATCATGGGGAGAGAGATTGTCGGCCCCTTTAGGATCCCTGAAGGCGCTAAAGATGAACTCCATAATGTATGTGGATTTTCTCAAACAGCACTTCCTGCCATGGTTCAAGAAGAAGAACCGTGTATTTCACAGCAAGATCATTTTTCTGCATGATAATGCACCATCTCATGCTGCACATAAAACATCTGCATCTCTGGCTGATATGGGCATAAAAGGGGACAAACTTATGGTGTGACCCCCATGCTCCCCTGACCTCTACCCCATTCAGAACCTTTGGAGCATCATTAAAAGGAGTGTCTATGATGGCGGGAGGCAGTTCACATCTAAGCAACAGCTCTGGGAGGGTATTCTGTCCTCATGCAAAACAATTGAAGCAGAAACCATCCAAAACCTGACAAATTCAATGGACGAGAGAGTTCAGAAGCTCCTTTCGAACAAGGGGTCCTATGTGAAAATGTAACATCACCTAGAATAAAGTTTTGAGTTGAAAACTGTTTGATTTCAGTTTCTAACAACCTGCTAATGCTTATAATTTCAAAAATGACCATTTTTTTGGTCTTTATTAAAATGAAAAGGTTGATCGAAAAGTTTGGGGGATCTAAGAGTGTGGCAACCCAGTAGTCATGATTACTTCGAATTCTGACAATATGAGGGTCATGCTGCAGGTAGTGCAGCAAGAAGGCACTTATGTGCCTTGCGCATCTCGGAGCCCCAAAATGATTTTCCGGGCTAGATGCAGCTAAAAATTATTTTTAATTTTAAATCTGGTGAAACTTTAGTATAGATGGCCTAATAGGATCAGTGCTGCACACTGCTACAAAGCCCAAATTATTTTCCAGTCAAGATACAGATAAACATGATTAGTAATTTGAAAGCTTAAAACGGTTGGTAGGGTGATTTTAACCAATCATCAAGCTTTTACTCTCCCCAGGATGACACAGGGGTAGAAAAGTCGTTTCGGATCCATGATTTGTTCATCTTTATGAACGTGAGTCTGTCTACATTATCAGTGGAGAGCCGCGTGCGCTTATCTGTCAGCACACCACCAGCAGCGCTGAACACACGTTCAGACAGAATGCTGGCTGCGGGGCATGACAAGATCTCCAAGGCGTAAGTGGCTAGCTCCGGCCATTTATCCAGATTGGAAGCCCAAAAAGAGCAAGGGTCCAGTGACACAGTCGTGGCTTCAATGTTTACTTGGAGATACTCCTGTACCATCGTCTCTAGGCGTTGACTATGTGTCAGACTTCTTGTCTCCTGTGGCCTTGCAAAGGATGGGCTAAAAAAGTGGTGAAATGATTCCGCAAAATTGATGTTACCAGCAGATACTGTGGTTCTGTTACGGTTTGAGTGCTGAACACTTGACGGTCCCACGGTTGGCAAGTTGGAACTGTGAGATTCACTACGTGCACCACTGGTATTTTGTGGAAAAGCACATGTAAGATTCTGCAACAGTCTCTGCTGATACTCCTGCATGCGTGCATCCCTTTCTATGGCAGGAATAATTTCTGCAAATTTACTTTTGTACCGGGGATCTAACAGTGTGGCAACCCAGTAGTCAGGATTATTTCTAATTCTCACAATTCGAGGGTCATGTTGCAGGTAGTGCAGCAAGAAGGCACTCATGTGTGTTGCGCATCCAGGAGCACCAAGTCCCTGTTGTGTTGGTGGCGAGGTAACAATCATGCTTCCTTCCTCTGTCCTCTCCCCCCAACCTCGCACAACAGAAATGTGATCAAGGTCTCCCTCATCTGATGAGTCTTCCATCAGTTCGTCCTCCACTTCTTCCTGGGCTCCTGCACCTTCCTCACTAGTTTGGCTGCTACCATGCGCCCTGGTAAAACCATCTCCCCCACCCTCACATGCCTGCCGCCTTGGTGCTGCCGACCGTCTGGACCTTGCAGATGTTAGCCCTTCCGCATACAACTCCTCCTCCTCTACTTCCTCCACCTCCTCTTGTGCCACCACCTGACTCCGAATTCTGTTTAACATGTGCTCCAGCATGTAAATCACTGGAATAGTCATGCTGATAATGGCATCGTCAGCACTAAACATCTTCGTCGCCATTTCAAAACTGTGCAGAAGGGTGCATAGGTCCCTGATCTGAGACCACTCCTCCAGCGTGATTTGCCCCACCTCTGAATCTCGTTGGCCCAGGCTATACGTCAGAACGTATTGCACCAGGGCTTGTCGGTGCTGCCACAGTCGCTGCAACATGTGCAGAGCTGAATTCCACCGGGTAGGCACATCGCATTTTAGCCGGTGAAGTGGCAGGCCCAACGACTTCTGTAGAGATGTAAGTCGCTGAGCTGCGGGATGCGAACGGCGGAAGTGAGCACACAGCGACCGTGCCCTCTGCAGAAGGCCATCTAGTCTGGGATAGTGGGCTAAAAATTGCTGGACAACCAGGTTCAACACGTGAGCCATACAAGGCACGTGTGTGACATTGCCCCGGCGAAGGGCCGCACCCAGGTTTGCAGCATTGTCGCACACGGCCTTCCCTGGTTTCAGGTCCAGTGGAGACAACCATTCATGAAATTGGTTCTCCAGAGCTGACCACAGCTCCTCAGCTGTGTGACTCACATTTCCCAGACATTTCAATGTAAAAACCGCCTGATGATGTTGAGCCCTACTGCCAGCATAGTAAGGAGGTGTGCAGGATCCCTTCTGCGCAGTTAGAAAGCTTGTGGCATGACCAGACAGGCTTTGGGTGCAGGTGGAAGACCGAGAGGAGGTTGAGGAGGCAGAAGCAGTGGAGGAACTTTGACATAAAGAGGATTGACGCACAACTCGTGGGGACGGCAAGACTTGGACAGCAGCCCCTTGTCCTGCTGTCACCATAGTTACCCAGTGCCCAGTCAGCGACATGTAACGCCCCTGTCCATGCCTACTCGTCCAAGTGTCTGTGGTGAAATGCACCCTGTCACACACAGAGTTTCTCAAAGAAGCGGTGATGTTGTGTGCGACATGCTGGTGGAGCGCAGGCACACCTTTCTTTGAGAAGTAGTGCCGACTGGGCATCTGGTACTGGGGCACTGCGACGGACATAAGGTCTCGAAAATCCTCTGTGTCCACCAGGCGGAAAGGCAGCATTTCTGTAGCCAAGAGCTTGCAGATGGTGAAATTCAACCTCTTAGCTTTCTCATGGCTAGGAGGAAATGGTCTTTTACTTGTCCACATCTGAGGGACCGAGGGCTGGCTATTGTGCTTAGACGGGGTTGATAAGGGTGTCCCCAGCAAACTGCCGGTCTGTGAGGAAGATGCAGGCGGACATGTTAGGTTGCCTTGATCCAAAGGTGGTGCTATCGATGTCGGACAGCGCTCAACACCAGCTGGTGTTACCACCTCCAAAGAAAATGATGACCTGCCAATCACGCTGGCTGTTGCGGGTAAAGAGGTGGCAGGTCTGCGCCCCAAAACAGGTGTGACTGCTGTCCCCCCAGTCACAGAGGATGAAGAGGCCGCGGATGCACAAGATATGGCAGACGGTGATTGGCCCAGCCGGCTAGGCCGCATTGTAGCACACTGAGCTTCCCACTGCAACTTATGCTTCATGTTCATGTGTCGGTTCATGCATGAAGTACTCAAACTATGTATTTTTTGGCCTCTACTTAGCTTTTGCTGACAAATGTTACAGATAACACGAGTTGGGTCATCTTTATCGATCTGAAAAAATGCCCAGGCTATGCAAGGCTTAGCACCCATGCGACCTGAAGAGCCACCACGACTTGTGGTGAGAGGCAGAGTTGTGTTTGAGGATGCAGTTGTTGACGTGCTTCCAGTACTACGTCTCTGTCCAGGAAGGCGCAACCTGACCTCGTCGTCACTAGCATCTTCCTCCACCTCCTCTGCTGACCTCATCTCTTGGCTGACTGTGGGTTGACAGTAAGTGGGATCTCCGACCTCATCATCATCACCCTGTGCGTTATCACACCCGTCGTCCTCAGAGCCAACCTGTTCCTGCCCTGACAAAAAACTAAAGTTGTCGCTCCAATCAGGTATTTGAGTCTTATTATCGTCTTCCTCATTGTCTCCACCAACAGGAGTTACAGTTTGGGAATGAGGGTCTACATTATGGTCAGAACCTTCTGCGTCTGGTCCTGGATCCGACTCATAAAGATTCTGGGCATCAGTGCAGATCATTTCCTCGTCTGGATTCACAGAAGCGCTGGAGTCGACCTCTGATTCCCAGGCTATAGTATGAGTAAACAGCTCTGCAGACTCAACCATCTGTTCTACCTCATACTCAGACGGGCAGCTGGAGATTTGGGAGCTGTGAGGAAGCAAGTGCGATTTGGGTGACACCTTTGAGGACTGGAGTATTTGTGATGTTGAAGTTGATGTGGAGGAGAGCCCACTTAAAGGAGCACTTGATATCCGTTGAAGCACCTGCTGTTTTTGTGCCTCATCTGGAATTTGTAGCGATTGGCGTGGCCGTAAGAAAGGGAACTTATCACATTGTCCGCTAAAAGAAGTAGACATTTTAGTTTGGCTGGAAGATGGTCTTTCTTCTGCAGATGTTACTGTTGCTTTAACACCTACCCCACGGAGACAACCTTTTTTCCCCTTCCCAACACGCCTATTCCCCTTTCCACCAGCAGCAGGCCTTTTTCCACTCATTTTGGTGGTTAACTAATTCACAACTCTGGAGTTGTTTGCAGAAAAAAACAATGGATGGTAACCGAGCAGAGCTGAGTGGCCAAACTGTGGTATTAGGCCAAAACTATTGGCTGGGTTAGATGCAGAAAAAAATTATTTTGAATTTGCAACCTGATGGAGGTCAGTATAGATGGACTAATACAAATAGTCCCACACACAGCTAGAAGCCCAAATATTTTTTCAGAGGTACTGTAGATGCAGATAAAAATTAGTTTTAATTTGCAACCTGATGGAGGTCAGTATAGATGGACTAATAGAGAAAGTCCGACACACTACTAGAAGGCCAAATATTTTTTCAGAGGTAGATGCAGAAAAAAATATATTCAGTTTGCAACCTGATAGAGGTCAGTATAGATGGACTAATACAAATAGTCCCACACACAGCTAGAAGCCCAAATATTTTTTCAGAGGTACTGTAGATGCAGATAAAAATTATTTTTAATTTGCAACCTGATGGAGGTCAGTATAGATGGACTAATAGACCAAGTCCCACACACTGCTAGAAGCCCAAATATTTTTTCAGAGCTAGATGCAGAAAAAAATTATTTTTAATTTGCAACCTGATGGAGGTCAGTATAGATGGACTAATAGACCAAGTCCCACACACCGCTAGAAGCCCAACTATTTTTTCAGAGCTAGATGCAGAAAAAAATTATATTCAATTTGCAACCTGCTGGAGGTCAGTATAGAAGGACTAATAGAACAAGTCCCACACACTGCTAGAAGCCCAAATATTTTTTCAGAGCTAGATGCAGAAAAAAATTATTTTTAATTTGCAACCTGATGGAGGTCAGTATAGATGGACTAATAGACCAAGTCCCACACACCGCTAGAAGCCCAAATATTTTTTCAGAGCTAGATGCAGAAAAAAATTATTTTTAATTTGCAACCTGATGGAGGTCAGTATAGATGGACTAATAGACCAAGTCCCACACACTGCTAGAAGCCCAAATATTTTTTCAGAGCTAGATGCAGAAAAAAATTATTTTTAATTTGCAACCTGATGGAGGTCAGTATAGATGGACTAATAGACCAAGTCCCACACACCGCTAGAAGCCCAAATATTTTTTCAGAGCTAGATGCAGAAAAAAATTATTTTTAATTTGCAACCTGATGGAGGTCAGTATAGATGGACTAATAGACCAAGTCCCACACACTGCTAGAAGCCCAAATATTTTTTCAGAGCTAGATGCAGAAAAAAATTATTTTTAATTTGCAACCTGATGGAGGTCAGTATAGATGGAATAATAGACCAAGTCCCACACACCGCTAGAAGCCCAACTATTTTTTCAGAGCTAGATGCAGAAAAAAATTATATTCAATTTGCAACCTGCTGGAGGTCAGTATAGAAGGACTAATAGAACAAGTCCCACACACTGCTAGAAGCCCAAATATTTTTTCAGAGCTAAATGAAGAAAAAAATTATTTTTAATTTGCAACCTGATGGAGGTCAGTATAGATGGACTAATAGACCAAGTCCCACACACTGCTAGAAGCCCAAATATTTTTTCAGAGCTAGATGCAGAAAAAAATTATTTTTAATTTGCAACCTGATGGAGGTCAGTATAGATGGACTAATAGACCAAGTCCCACACACTGCTAGAAGCCCAAATATTTTTTCAGAGCTAGATGCAGAAAAAAATTATTTTTAATTTGCAACCTGATGGAGGTCAGTATAGATGGACTAATAGACCAAGTCCCACACACTGCTAGAAGCCCAAATATTTTTTCAGAGCTAGATGCAGAAAAAAATTATTTTTAATTTGCAACCTGATGGAGGTCAGTATAGATGGACTAATAGACCAAGTCCCACACACCGCTAGAAGCCCAACTATTTTTTCAGAGCTAGATGCAGAAAAAAATTATATTCAATTTGCAACCTGCTGGAGGTCAGTATAGAAGGACTAATAGAACAAGTCCCACACACTGCTAGAAGCCCAAATATTTTTTCAGAGCTAAATGAAGAAAAAAATTATTTTTAATTTGCAACCTGATGGAGGTCAGTATAGATGGACTAATAGACCAAGTCCCACACACTGCTAGAAGCCCAAATATTTTTTCAGAGCTAGATGCAGAAAAAAATTATATTCAGTTTGCAACCTGATGGAGGTCAGTATAGATGGACTAATAGAATGATGCTATGCCCAAAAGATTTTACTTCACTAGGTGCAGTAAAAAAATTGGTATTCTATACACAGGTGTTATATCTTGCAACACAGATAGGCTACTCCACTGACTAACACACTCTGCAATAGGCCAAAAAGGATTAGCTTTGCTAGATTCAGCCAAATGCTGTGAAAAAAACTTGCACAGCACTGGCACAGACCTGCCTGGCAAAAACTGATAGGAACTCATGTAACCTAGTCCTGAAAAGGACTCCAAATACAATTAGTCTTTACTCCCACAACCTATCTATTTAAGAGCACAGACCTCCCTGATAAAAGTCGTAGGAAATGCTGTAACCTAGTCCTTAAAAGGACTGCAATCACAACTATTCCCTACTCCCAAGCTATCTGTATATTTGTGCGAAAATTGGCTTGAAATTAACAAGGTATAGCGCACACAGCAACAGCGGTGCCGTCTAACACGCAGCTGCAGCAGTGAGAAAATGGTGGCGATGGGGAAAATGGCTTGGTCTTATAGGGCAAGGACATGTGACATACACTGCCAATGACACATGCCCTTGCTTGTGTGAAAAAAAGCACTTCGCTCCGTGTGTGCGCTGCTGATAGGCTGACAGATTGCACCTCCCCACTGCAAATGCGGGAAAGAGAAAAAAAAATGGAGATCTTCATTGTTCCTGCAGAGATCCATCCCCTGCCCCTCCCCCCACCCCGCTGTACACTCAAACTGCGTATTAACATTAATTTTCATCATTACTGAGAAAAAATCCAGTTATGATTTTGGTGCACGAACAGTTATCGAACATAACCTCGAACAGCCGAATTTTTCTCAAATTGTTCGTGTTCGCCGAACGGCTCGAACACCGCCCAAAACAGCTCGAATTTGAGATTGGCGAACAGTTCGAGTAGAACAACGCTCATCTCTACTGATAACGGTGTGAATGGTCCCTGTTCCTCTTGCTCTTCTTCTTCCCGTGCCACCACTTCATCCATCATCGCCTGAAGTGTTCTTTCCACCAGGCATACAAGTGGCATAGTAATGTTGTTGATGGTGTAATCAGCGCTTGGCATATTGATGGAGTATTCCAAGCAGCACAACACAGCACACATTCCTCATGTTCCTCATGGAGACCCATTAATTGGTGGTGAAGTGGTGTTGTTCAGCAGAGCGACTCGCCCGTGCATGCTGCAGCTGAAACGCCACTATTACCTGCTGCTGCTCGCAGAGTCTCCCCAGCATATGCAAGGTGGAGTTCCACCTTGGTGGTACGTCGCATACAGTACAGACCAAAAGTTTGGACACACCTTCTCATTTAAAGATTTTTCTGTATTTTCATGACTATGAAAATTGTACATTCACACTGAAGGCATCAAAAATGTGGAATTATATACTTAACAAAAAAGTGTGAAACAACTGAAAATATGTCTTATATTCTAGGTTCTTCAAAGTATCCACCTTTTGCTTTGATGACTTCTTTGCACACTCTTGGCATTCTCTTGATGAGCTTCAAGAGGTAGTCACCAGAAATGGTCTTCCAACAATCTTGAAGGAGTTCCCAGAGATGCTTAGCACTTGTTGGCCCTTTTGCCTTCACTTTGCGGTCCAGCTCACCCCAAACCATCTCGATTGGGTTCAGGTCTGGTGACTGTGGAGGCAAGGTCATATGTCGTAGCACCCCATCACTCTCCTTCTTGGTCAAATAGCACTTACACAGCCTGGAGGTGTGTTTGGGGTCATTGTCCTGTTGAAAAATAAATGATGGTCCAACTAAACGCAAACCAGATGGAATAGCATGCCGCTGCAAGATGCTGTGGTAGCCATGCTGGTTCAGTATGCTTTCAATTTTGAATAAATCCCCAACAGTGTCACCAGCAAAGCACCCCCACACCATCACACCTCCTCCTTCATGCTTCACGGTGGGAACCAGGCATGTAGAGTCCATCCGTTCACCTTTTCTGCGTCGCACAAAGACACGGTGGTTGGAACCAAAGATTTCAAATTTGGACTCATCAGACCAAAGCACAGATTTCCACTGGTCTAATGTCCATTCCTTGAGTTCTTTAGCCCAAACAAGTCTCTTCTGCTTGTTGCCTGTCCTTAGCAGTGGTTTCCTAGCAGCTATTTTACCATGAAGGCCTGCTGCACAAAGTCTCCTCTTAACAGTTGTTGAAGAGATGTGTCTGCTGCTAGAACTCTGTGTGGCATTGACCTGGTCTCTAATCTGAGCTGCTGTTAACCTGAGATTTCTGAGGCTGGTGACTCGGATAAACTTATCCTCAGAAGCAGAGGTTACTCTTGGTCTTCCTTTCCTGGGGCGGTCCTCATGTGAGCCAGTTTCTTTGCAGCGCTTGATGGTTTTTGCAACTTCACTTGGTGACACTTTCAAAGCTTGCCCAATTTTTCGGATTAACTGACCTTTATTTTTTAAAGTAATAATGGCCACTCGTTTTTCTTTACTTAGCTGCTTTTTTCTTGCCATAATACAAATTCTAACAGACTATTCAATAGGACTATCAGCTGTGTATCCACCAGACTTCTGCACAACACAACTGATGGTCCCAACCCCATTTATAAGGCAAGAAATCCCACTTATTAAACCTGACAGGGCACACCTGTGAAGTGAAAACCATTTCCGGTGACTACCTCTTGAAGCTCATCAAGAGAATGCCAAGAGTATGCAAAGCAGTCATCAAAGCAAAAGGTGGCTACTTTGAAGAACCTAGAATATAAGACATATTTTCAGTTGTTTCACACTTTTTGTTAAGTATATAATTCCACATGTGTTAATTCATAGTTTTGATGCCTTCAGTGTGAATCTACAATTTTCATAGTCATGAAAATGCAGAAAAATCTTTAAATGAGAAGGTGTGTCCAAACTTTTGGTCTGTACTGTATGAGGCAGTGAGCAGGAAGGCATAAGTGGCAGCACAGACAGGCCAGAATCAGGATGATATCTCCGAAAGCACACACACTCCCCACACTTTCAGTAGCAGCTCTAAAATATGTGGGTAATTTTTAAGGAAGCTCTGCACCACCAAATTCAGCACATGTGCCAGGCAAGGGATGTGCATCAAACAGGTTAGGCCCAGAGTTGCTAAAAGATTTTGCTTGTTATTCCGCACAGTCAGTCTGGGCTTGAAGTTCACCGGCACCAACTACTCATCTGTCTGCTATTTGATCCCCATACACAGCTCCTGCGCAGTGTTGGATTTGTCCCCCAAACAGATAAGTTTCATAACAGCTGGTGTTTCTCCCTGGTTGTGCTGAATTTGGTGACGCATGTCTTACTGTGGCGAGATGAATAGATGGTGGAGGAAGCTGAGTAAGAGGAGGAGGCAACCTGGACAGAGAAACATCCCGCAATCCTCATGGGTGGTAGGAGATGTGCTAGAATGCTTTCTGTCTCTGTCCCAGCCATCACTACATTTACCCAGAGGGCAGTTAGGGAGATGTAACGTCCCTGGTCATGCTTACTGGTCAACGTTTTGGTGGTAATGTGGACCTTGCCACTGATGGCATTGCGCAGTGCACACCTGATTTGGTCCACAATATGTGTGTGCAGAGCAGGGATGGCATGCCTGGTAAAGTAGTAGCGGATAAGAACAACGTACTGCGGCACAGCCACCGCCATCGGTTTTTTAAAACTGTCCATCTCCATTAGCCAGAATGTCATCATTTCAAAGGCCAGGAATTTGGAAATGCTGTTATTCAGAACCACGGCTCGTGGGTGGGTAGAGGAGTACTTCCTCTTTCTCTTGAGGGTTGCGGGGATGGAGGGTTGAACACTTCCATGAGATGGTGTCGAGATGCTCGGTGGTGCTGTCACATCCTCTCTTTGTGGCAAGGCAGGTGGCCCTGTTGATTGTGAGTGGGACTGCAGCAGAAGAGGGAGCAGGAGGAAGCTTAGATCTGTTGATGCTTTTTAAGGTATCTACTCCAGTGCACCTCGTGCTTGGAATTAAGAATTCTTGTCATGCAGGTGGTGGTCAGGTTCAGAAGATTTATGCCTCACTTCAGGCTCTGACGACACAGTGTGCGAAGCACCCATCTCTTGTCATCAGTACATTGGCTGAAGAAATGCCACGCTAGGGTGGTCTTTTGAGCTGGCATTGGTATTCTCATTAATTCAGTGTGGTGGGCAGTAGCAGCTGACATAATAGCTAGGGGCCGCCGCTGTGATTTTGCACCTTGTTCCCTCTTTTGCTGTGCTGCTGGGGCAGCAAGAACACCTCCCCTTTCTCCAAACTGCGCACATCACTAGGATGGCCTTTGCTCCATGTGGTGTTTAGGACCTCATCATCCTTCGCATCATCTTCCAACCAATCCTCACCCTTGCCCTTCCTGCACACTGCAGATAGATGCTGCAGTTGGCAACTGTGTTTCGTCATCCTCTGAGATGTGCTGCGGTTGTCCACTGACGTGTACGCTAGTCCTCCCACGTACTAATCCTCCAACATAACAAGTGGTTGGGCATCAGTGCACTCTGTCTCTTCCACTTGTGGGGCAGAACCAGGTGGATGAGCCATAAACCCCAGCCAATGGACTCATCAAAAAGAAGAAGAGACTGCTACATGACTTGGGGCTCAGACTGCTTGGCTGATTTGCAAGGGGGTGAGGTGGAAGCCAGATTACTGTTGTCTTTATGTGCCAAGTCTGCGATTTCTGCAGGGGACCAGGTGGAAGATAATGCAAAGGAACTGGAGGCATTCTCAGACATCTAACACGGCCTCAACATGTTCTGGCCTCACCATTCATTTGATGGTACTGGTCCTTACAAAATTAAATAGAACTTCCTGTTGTCTGCATGCACCAGAGGAATATGCTTCATTTGGGCACATAGCAGGCACAAAAAGACACAAACGTCCTCTCCCTGCAGAAGCTACACCACCATCACCAGCAGCAGCTACACCAGCACCACCATGGCCACATCCACATCCCCTATTTGATGCTCTCCTCATCTTTTGAAGTGTTTTTTAGGCACACTATTCCCACAGACTCCGGTGGAGAGTAAAACAATTTGTCTTTACGCACATTACTCCCACAGACACGGGTGCAGAGTAGAACTATTTTTTTTAGCACACCACTCACACAGACACAGGTGTAGAGAAGAGCAATTTTTTTCATATAGTTTTCACACAAAAAATGTTAGGCATGCTACTCCCACAGACCCGTGTTCAGAGTACAAAAAATTGGTTAGACACCCTACTCCCACAGACATGGGTGCAGAGTACAAAAAATTGATTAAGCATACTATTCCCACAAACATGGGTGCAGAGTACAAAAAATTGGTCAGGCACACCTGACAAAGGTTTGATCCGAAATGTGCATCGGAGTTTTGGCGCAACGCCGCACAGCAGGTCACCTACACTGGTATGCTTTCTGATATCATGCTACTCTTGTAAATAGAGTTGTGATCCATTGGGCCTAATGACTATACATGCAGCGTTAATTCCAGTTTGTAAATATATCTGGGTGACAGGTGTAAGTTTTATAGTGTCTATTTTACTTCCATTTTATTTTGATTTATGACCTGCACTACCATTGGTCTTATATATATATATACAGTAGTGTTCAAAATAAAAGCAGTCCAATATGACTAACCAGATTAATTACCATTTTGGGTATAAATGATATTAAAATGTCAAACAATTTACCCGTTGGTGAAGCAGAGTCTAAGAAAACCAACAAATTCAGCATTCATGATCTGTATGTTTTTGAGTCTGTGTATTTGAATAATTAATTGAAAGGTGGTGTGTTCAAAATAATAGCAGTGTGAAGTTCAATTAGTGAGGTCAATCATTCTGTGAAGAAACAGGTGTGAATCAGGAGACCCTTATTTAAGGGTGAAGCCAGCACATGTTGTACATGCATTTCTCCTTGAAAGACTGAGAAATATGGGTCGTTCGAGACATTGTTGAGAAGAACAGTGTACTTTGATTAAAAAGTTGATTGGAGAGGGTAAAACTTATAAAGAAGTGAAGACAATGATAGGCTGTTCAGCTAAAATGATCTCCAATGCTTTAAAATGGAAAGCAAAACCAGAGAGAAGTGGAAGAAAACGGAATACTACCATTCTAATGGATCGAAGAATAGCCAGAATGGCAAAGGCTCAGCCAATGATAAGCTCCAGGATTATCAAAGACAGTCTCAAGTTACCTGTGAGTACTGTGACTGTTAGAAGATGCCTGTGTGAAGCTAATCTCTTAGCGAGACGTCCCCGCAAAGCCACACTGTTAAAAAAAGCACATGTACTAAAGCAGATACAATTTGCCAAAGAACACATCAACTGGCCTAAAGAGAAATGGAGAAATATTTTGCGGACTGATGAAATTAAAATTGTTCTTTTTGGGTCCAAGGGCCTCAGATAGTTCATCAGACGACTGCCAAACTCTGCATTCAAGCCACAGTACACTCTGAAGACAATGAAGCATGGTGGTGCTAGCATCATAATATTGGCATGTTTCTCTTACTATGGTGCTGGACCTATAAACCTCATACAAGGGTTCGTGGACCAGTTTGCATATATTAAAATACTTGAAGAGGTCATGTTGCCTTATGCTGAAGAGGATATGCCCTTGAAAAGGGTGTTTCAACAAGACAACGACCCTAAACACACCAGTAAACGAGTAAAATCTTGGTTTCAGTCCAACAAAATTGAGGTTATGGAGTGGCCAGCCAAATCCTCGGACTTTAACCCGATAGAACACTTGTGGGGTGACATCAAAAATGCCATTTCTGAGACAAAGCCAGCAAATGCCAAAAAATTGTGGGATGTAGCCAAAGCATCCTGGGCTGAAATAACAGTTGACAGGTGCCAGAAGTTGGTTGACATTATGCAACATAGATGTGAAGCAGTTCTAAAAAAAACCTTTGAGTATACAGCTAAATATTAGGTTAGTGATTCACAGGAATGCTAAATCCTCAAAAAAAGAGTACATATTGTGCATTTGAAAAGACAAATGCAGACACTGCTATTTTTTAGAACAGCACAATGTTAATTTTTTTTGTTATATTCTGTAAAGTAGTTAAAATTATATACATTTCTCTTCATGTTTTGAATTAGAAAACAATGTGCAATGTTCCCAATGCATGGAAATAAAAACTAGTAAAAAGATTTTGTGCTTAACTCATGTTTTTGAACACACTGTTATTATTTTGAACACTACTGTACATCGATAGTCCTATGATATGTTGCCCTTTAGCAATTGTTACTCAAGTATCTATAGACATCCTTTCCATGGGTTTTGTCCGTCAATACCTTCAAATTTATACACTATTTACAGGATGTGACAATTAACCTTTAATGTAAAGTTTCTAATGTGCCATTTGAGTTTACATTTTAAGACATTGAGCTTTCTATAATTACTGTATTTTTCGGACTATAAGACACACAGGACCATAAGACGCACTCCAAATTTTGGGGTGGAAAATAGGAAAAAAAAATTCTTGATAAGATGGTGGTTCATCTTATAGTCTGAATAGGTATCTTACCTGGAGGGGCAGTGTAGCGGGAGTTACAGGAGGCAGGGTCCTTCAGGAAGCTGGACCTGGCACTGGTGGCTTGCTCTGGGCCCCTGGTGGCCTGGGTGCCTGGGGCTGGTGGCCTGATGCTGGGCGCCTGGTGCTGGTTGGGCTGGGGGCCTGGTGGCTGCGCTGGGCGCCTGCTGGCTGGCGTGGTTGGGTGCCTGGATGAGTGATGGCTGATGCTGGGGTCTTGAGGCATGGGTGTCTGGGTGAGTGGTGGATAGCGCTAGGGGCTTGGGGCCTGGGTGCCAGGGTGAGTGGTGGCTGGTGCTGGGGGCTTGGGTGAGTGTTGGCTGGGACCCTGGGGCCTGGTACCTGGGCCAGTGTCTTGCTGTGAGTAGCGTGGCAGAGCGGCATGAGCGGCTTCTGGTGCACGTGGCCATCTTTCTGAATCTGTGATCTGCAGGAAAATGGCCGTCGGCGTGGCAGAGCACATGCGCCAGCTCTGGCAGCCATTTTCCTCTAGATCAGCTTCAGAAAGACGTCTGTGCGCACTGGAAGCAGCTCATGTCACTCACAGCAAGACCCAGGCCCCGGAACCCGGCAAGGCCCTGGCTCCCAGGCAGATATCTCTTCTCCTGCCGCCACCGCTGCCACCTGCTGCCACTACCGCCGCTACCTGCTGCCGCTGCCGCTGATCCCACTCCACCACCACCGGTAACTTACTTTAGGACGATGAGACGCACATCCCATTTTACTCCCAAATTTTGGGGAAAAAAAATGTGTCTTATGGTCTGAAAAATACAGTAAATATGTAGCTCTCATTTAGACTTTTCTCTGCTAGCACTTTGCACCTTATTGGGATCACACTTTGTTCATAATATACGTATATATTTATATACAAAACAAGTGCTAGTAATAGGCCAAAAGTAATTTGAATGAAAAAATAACTTTTACCATGCCAAAGGAGTTGAAAAGAAAAGTATTGAGTGAGGAAAAGAAGGGCTCAATTCTGGCTTTACTAACAGAGGGATACAGAGGGCGTCATGTTGCCTCCATCCTTAAAATTTCAAAGACGGTAGTCCATTACAACAAGGTCAAGCAGCAGACATTGGGGACATCAAAGCTACAGACCGGCAGAGGGCGAAAGCGACCCTCCACTGGCCGGGATGACCGTCATCTTATTCGAATGTTACTCAGCAACCACAGGATGACATCAAGTGACCTACAAAAGAAATAGCAAATGGCAGCTGGGGTGAAGTGCACGGCAAGAACAGTTCGTAACAAGCTCCTAGAGACAGGCCTCAAGTCATGTAAAGCTAGAAAAAAGCCTTTAATCCATGAGAGGCAAAGGAGAGCCAGGCTGAAGTTTGCCAAAGACCATAAGGATTGGACCATAGAGGACTGGAGTAAGGTAATCTTCTCTGATGAGTCTAATTTTCAGCTTTGCCCAACACCTGGTCATCTAATGGTTAGACAGAGACCTGGAGAGGCATACAAGCCACAGTATCTTGCATCCACTGTGAAATTTGGTGGAGGATCGGTGATGATCTGGGGATGCTTCAGCAAGGCTGGAATTGGGCAGGTTAATCTTTGCGAAGGACGTATGAATCAAGCCACATACATGGTTATCCTTGAAAAACACTTGCTTCCTTCTGCTCAGGCAATGTTCCCCAAGTCTGAGAACTGTTTTTTGCAGCAGGATAATACCCCATGTCACACAGCTAGGTCAATCAATGTGTGTATGAAGTAGCACCACATCAAGACCCTGTCATCGCCAGCCCAATCTCCAGACCTGAACTCCATTGAAAACCTCGGAATGCAATCAAGAGGAAGATGGATAGTCAAAAGCCATCAAACAAAGAAGAACTGCTTACATTTTTGTGCCAGGAGTGGCATAAGGTCACCCAAAAGCTGTGTGAAAGACTGGTGGAAAGCATGCCAAGACACATGAAAGCTGTGATTAAAAATCATGGTTATTCCACAAAATATTGATTTCTGAACTCTTCCTGAGTTAAATGAATAAGAACTTGTTTTCTTTGCATTATTTGAGGTCTGAAAGCACTGTTTCTTTTTTATTATTTTGACGATTTCTCATTTGCTGCAAATAAATACAACATTTTTAGCTTTGAATTTCGGAGACATGTTGTCAGTAGTTTATAGAGTAAAACAACATTGTACATTTTAGTCAAAAATATACCTATAAAGAGAAAAATCAGAGAAAATGAAAATTTTGCAGTGATCTCTTAATTTTTGCCAGAGCTGTATATGTATAAATATATCTATCTATATATTGTAGGAGTTTGGTACTCACTCAGCCGCGGTTCAGGTAGGAAGAGGAAACGTTTTCATAAAAATGTTCATGCAGGTTTAGTCGGACTTCATAAACCGCTTAGCATAGGCAAACAAAAAGACAGTCTTTTCTGGTACAAAGGGAAAACACAAAGCAAAATGTCCATGCAATGGTGCAGGTTCGACCGCTACAGGTCAGTGTCCAGTTTTCAATGCCTTAGCACAGGCCAACACACTGGAGATCCACACGTCTCCAGACACAGAAACCAAATGAGACACTTGGCCTCCATTTTATTTACAACAAACCACGCTCAGGGGTGGGAATATGTGCGCAGCCACTCCCACCCATCTCTTATGACAGCTCGCATAAACCGGCCCTGATACACCCTATTAACCCTCTCAGCACTATACGTGCTGGAGCATACTTTTCCAGTTTCACATCACGAAGCTACCAACCTTGGTGATACATATCTCCCGTTAAGGATCTGTCCGGCGGCCGTCTTACTATATATATATATATATATATATATATATATATATATATATATGTGTGTGTGTGTGTATGTGTTTTTGGTGATTATTTGCTGCTTTTTACTTATCATAATTAGTGAGGAGCGAGCACTAAAATGCTTGGGTATTCGTTGTTCGAGTCGAGCAAATTGGAATACTCGAGTGCCTGGTCCGAGTAACGAGCCCAATGTAAGTCTATGGGAAACTTGAGCATTTTTCTGGCGGCTCCTCCCAGCGGTCTGCAGAGGGCCTAAAAATTGCCCAAATTGATGGGAACAGTGCTCAAATGACATGGGAACAGCATGGGGAAGACCCTTGGAAACATTTCTGACTCCCAGGTCAATGCTGTCAACAATGTTGTCAGAGGTATTACGCCACTTTTACAAACTCACAATAAAACATACAAAAGCGAAACCAAAATGGATTTTCCTGGGAAATATGTTAAGGAACATCCTTTCCAGGGTAATGACTTGTATATAAGGCAAAATAAATAACCAAAAACAAAAATGCTCCTCCACACCTTGGACTATGTTCACACGTAGTGTTTTTGATGAGTTTTTGTACTTTTGCATTGCTTTCAACGGTGAAAAATGCATTCACCAGGAAATGTAATTTTAACATTTTACTGCCTTATCTGGTCATGTGGTGTGTGACACATCATCAGACATATCCTCTTTTATTTAAGATGGAGTAGCTCTGAATGTCACAAAGCCTATTTTTATAGGGCCATCAGGCGGCCTTTACTATTCTTAAAGGGCCATCAGCCGGCTATGCTTTGTTGTTACCATTATTAACGAGTAGAGATGAGCGTTGTTCTACTCGAACTGTTCGCCAATCTCAAATTCGAGCTGTTTTGGGCGGTGTTCGAGCCGTTCGGCGAACACGAACGATTTGAGAAAAATTCAGCTGTTCGAGGTTATGTTCGATAACTGTTCGTGCACCAAAATCATAACTGGATTTTTTCTCAGTAATGATGAAAATTAATGTTAATACGCAGTTTGAGTGTACAGCGGGGTGGCGGGAGGGGCAGGGGATGGATCTCTGCAGGAATAATGAAGATCTCCATTTTTTTTTCTCTTTCCCGCATTTACAGTGGGGAGGTGCAATCTGTCAGCCTATCAGCAGCGCACACACGGAGCGAAGTGCTTTTTTCACACAAGCAAGGGCATGTGTCATTGGCAGTGTATGTCACATGTCCTTGCCCTATAAGACCAAGCCATTTTCCCCGTCGCCACCATTTTCTCACTGCTGCAGCTGCGTGTTAGACGGCACCACTGTTGCTGTGTGCGCTATACCTTGTTAATTTCAAGCCAATTTTCGCACAAATCTACAGATAGCTTGGGAGTAGGGAATAGTTGTTATTGCAGTCCTTTTAAGGACTAGGTTACAGCATTTCCTACGACTTTTATCAGGCAGGTCTGTGCTCTTAAATAGATTGCGGGAGTAAAGACTAATTGTAATTGCAGTCCTTTTCAGGACTAGGTTACATCAGTTCCTATCAGTTTTTGCCAGGCAGGTCTGTGCCAGTGCTGTGCAAGTTTTTTTCACAGCATTTGGCTGAACCTAGCAAAGCTAATCCATTTTGGCCTATTGCAGAGTGTGTTAGTCAGTGGAGTAGCCTATCTGTGTTGCAAGATATACCACCTGTGTATAGAATACCAATTTTTTTACTGCACCTAGTGAAGTAAAGTCTTTTGGGCATAGCATCATTCTATTAGTCCATCTATACTGACCTCCATCAGGTTGCAAATTGAATATAATTTTTTTCTGCATCTAGCTCTGAAAAAATATTTGGGCTTCTAGCAGTGTGTGGGACTTGTTCTATTAGTCCATCTATACTGACCTCCATCAGGTTGCAAACTGAATATAATTTTTTTCGGCATCTAGCTCTGAAAAAATATTTGGCCTTCTAGCAGTGTGTGGGACTTTCTCTATTAGTCCATCTATACTGACCTCCATCAGGTTGCAAACTGAATATATTTTTTTTCTGTATCTACCTCTGAAAAAATATTTGGGCTTCTAGCAGTGTGTGGGACTTGTTCTATTAGTCCATCTATTCTGACCTCCATCAGGTTGCAAACTGAATATATTTTTTTCTGCATCTACCTCTGAAAAAATATAGGGCTTCTAGCTGTGTGTGGGACTTGTTCTATCAATCCATCTATACAGACCTCCATCAGGTTGCAAACTGAAAATAATTTTTTGTCTGTATCTAGCTCTGAAAAAATATTTGGCCTTCTAGCAGTGTGTGGGAATTTCTCTGTTAGTCCATCTATACTGACCTCCATCAGGTTGCAAATTAAAAATAATTTTTATCTGCATCTACCTCTGAAAAAATATTTGGGCTTCTAGCTGTGTGTGGGACTTGTTCTATTAGTCCATCTATACTGACCTCCATCAGGTTGCAAACTGAATATAATTTTTTTCTGCATCTAGCTCTGAAAAAATATTTGGCCTTCTAGCAGTGTGTGGGACTTTCTCTATTAGTCCATCTATACTGACCTCCATCAGGTTGCAAATTAAAAATAATTTTTATCTGCATCCAGCTCTGAAAAAATATTTGGCCTTCTAGCAGTGTGTGCGACTTTCTCTATTAGTCCATTTATACTGACCTCCATCAGGTTGCAAATTAAAAATAATTTTTATCTGCATCCAGCTCTGAAAAAATATTTCGCCTTCTAGCAGTGTGTGGGACTTTCTCTATTAGTCCATCTATACTGACCTCCATCAGGTTGCAAATTAAAAATAATTTTTTGTCTGCATCTAGCTCTGAAAAAATATTTGGCCTTCTAGCAGTGTGTGGGACTTTCTCTATTAGTCTATCTATACTGACCTCCATCAGGTTGCAAACTGAATATATTTTTTTTCTGCATCTACCTCTGAAAAAATATTGGGCTTCTAGCTGTGTGTGGGACTTGTTCTATTAATCCATCTATACAGACCTCCATCAGGTTGCAAACTGAATAAAAAATTTTTCTGCATCTACCTCTGAAAAAATATTTGGGCTTCTAGCTGTGTGTGGGACTTGTTCTATTAGTCCATCTATACTGACCTACATCAGGTTGCAAACTGAAAATAATTTTTTGTCTGCATCTAGCTCTGAAAAAATATTTGGCCTTCTAGCAGTGTGTGGGACTTTCTCTATTAGTCCATCTATACTGACCTCCATCAGGTTGCAAATTAAAAATAATTTTTATCTGCATCCAGCTCTGAAAAAATATTTGGCCTTCTAGCAGTGTGTGGGACTTTCTCTATTAGTCCATCTATACTGACCTCCATCAGGTTGCAAATTAAAAATAATTTTTTGTCTGCATCTAGCTCTGAAAAAATATTTGGCCTTCTAGCAGTGTGTGGGACTTTCTCTATTAGTCCATCTATACTGACCTCCATCAGGTTGCAAACTGAATATATTTTTTTTCTGCATCTACCTCTGAAAAAATATTGGGCTTCTAGCTGTGTGTGGGACTTGTTCTATTAATCCATCTATACTGACCTACATCAGGTTGCAAACTGAAAATAATTTTTTGTCTGCATCTAGCTCTGAAAAAATATTTGGCCTTCTAGCAGTGTGTGGGACTTTCTCTATTAGTCCATCTATACTGACCTCCATCAGGTTGCAAATTAAAAATAATTTTTATCTGCATCCAGCTCTGAAAAAATATTTGGCCTTCTAGCAGTGTGTGGGACTTTCTCTATTAGTCTATCTATACTGACCTCCATCAGGTTGCAAATTAAAAATAATTTTTTGTCTGCATCTAGCTCTGAAAAAATATTTGGCCTTCTAGCAGTGTGTGGGACTTTCTCTATTAGTCCATCTATACTGACCTCCATCAGGTTGCAAACTGAATATATTTTTTTTCTGCATCTACCTCTGAAAAAATATTGGGCTTCTAGCTGTGTGTGGGACTTGTTCTATTAATCCATCTATACAGACCTCCATCAGGTTGCAAACTGAATATAATTTTTTTCTGCATCTACCTCTGAAAAAATATTTGGGCTTCTAGCTGTGTGTGGGACTTGTTCTATTAGTCCATCTATACTGACCTACATCATGTTGCAAACTGAAAATAATTTTTTGTCTGCATCTAGCTATGAAAAAATATTTGGCCTTCTAGCAGTGTGTGGGACTTTCTCTATTAGTCCATCTATACTGACCTCCATCAGGTTGCAAATTAAAAATAATTTTTATCTGCATCCAGCTCTGAAAAAATATTTGGCCTTCTAGCAGTGTGTGGGACTTTCTCTATTAGTCCATCTATACTGACCTCCATCAGGTTGCAAATTAAAAATAATTTTTTGTCTGCATCTAGCTCTGAAAAAATATTTGGCCTTCTAGCAGTGTGTGGGACTTTCTCTATTAGTCCATCTATACTGACCTCCATCAGGTTGCAAACTGAATATATTTTTTTTCTGCATCTACCTCTGAAAAAATATTGGGCTTCTAGCTGTGTGTGGGACTTGTTCTATTAATCCATCTATACAGACCTCCATCAGGTTGCAAACTGAATATAATTTTTTTCTGCATCTACCTCTGAAAAAATATTTGGGCTTCTAGCTGTCTGTGGGACTTGTTCTATTAGTCCATCTATACTGACCTACATCATGTTGCAAACTGAAAATAATTTTTTGTCTGCATCTAGCTCTGAAAAAATATTTGGCCTTCTAGCAGTGTGTGGGACTTTCTCTATTAGTCCATCTATACTGACCTCCATCAGGTTGCAAATTAAAAATAATTTTTATCTGCATCCAGCTCTGAAAAAATATTTGGCCTTCTAGCAGTGTGTGGGACTTTCTCTATTAGTCCATCTATACTGACCTCCATCAGGTTGCAAATTAAAAATAATTTTTATCTGCAACCAGCTCTGAAAAAATATTTGGGCTTCTAGCTGTGTGTGGGACTTTCTCTATTAGTCCATCTATACTGACCTCCATCAGGTTGCAAATTGAATATAATTTTTTTCTGCATCTAACCCAGCCAATAGTTTTGGCCTAATACCACAGTTTGGCCACTCAGCTCTGCTCGGTTCCCATACATTGTTTTTTTGTGCAAACAACTCCAGAGTTGTGAATTAGTTAACCACCAAAATGAGTGGAAAAATGCCTGCTGCTGGTGGAAAGGGGAATAGGCGTGTTGGGAAGGGGTAAAAAGGTTGTGTCCGTGGGGTAGGTGTTAAAGCAACAGTAACATCTGCAGAAGAAAGACCATCTTCCAGCCAAACTAAAATGTCTACTTCTTTTAGCGGACAATGTGATAAGATCCCTTTCTTACGGCCACGCCAATCGCTACAAATTCCAGATGAGGCACAAAAACAGCAGGTGCTTCAACGGATATCAAGTGCTAGTTTAAGTGGGCTCTCCTCCACATCAACTTCAACATCACAAATACTCCAGTCCTCAAAGGTGTCACCCCAATCGCACTTGCTTCCTCACAGCTCCCAAATCTCCAGCTGCCCGTCTGAGTATGAGGTAGAACAGATGGTTGAGTCTGCAGAGCTGTTTACTCATACTATAGCCTGGGAATCAGAGGTCGACTCCAGTGCTTCTGTGAATCCAGACGAGGAAATGATCTGCACTGATGCCCAGAATCTTTATGAATCGGATCCAGGAACAGGTTGTCTCTGAGGACGACGGGTGTGATAACGCACAGGGTGATGATGATGAGGTTGGAGATCCCACTTACTGTCAACCCACAGTCAGCCAAGAGATGAGGTCAGCAGAGGAGGTGGAGGAAGATGCTAGTGACGACGAGGTCAGGTTGCGCCTTCCTGGACAGAGACGTTGTACTGGAAGCACGTCAACAACTTCATCCTCAAACACAACTCTGCCTCTCACCACAAGTCGTGGTGGCTCTTCAGGTCGCATGGGTGCTAAGCCTTGCATAGCCTGGGCATTTTTTCAGATCGATAAAGATGACTCAACTCGTGTTATCTGTAACATTTGTCAGCAAAAGCTAAGTAGAGGCCAAAAAATACATAGTTTGAGTACTTCATGCATGAACCGGCACATAGACATGAAGCATAAGTTGCAGTGGGAAGCTCAGTGTGCTACAATGCGGCCTAGCTGGCCGGGCCAACCACCGTCTGCCATATCTTGTGCATCCGCGGCCTCTTCATCCTCTGTGACTGGGGGGACAGCAGTCACACCTGTTTTGGGACGCAGGCCTGCCACCTCTTTACCCGCAACAGCCAGCTTGATTGGCAGGTCATCATTTTCTTTGGAGGTGGTAACACCAGCTGGTGTTGAGCACTGTCCGACATCGATAGCACCACCTTTGGATCAAGGCAACCTAACATGTCCGCCTGCATCTTCCTCACAGACCGGCAGTTTGCCGGGGACACCCTTATCAACCTCGTCTAAGCACAATAGCCAGCCCTCGGTCCCTCAGATGTGGACAAGTAAAAGACCATTTCCTCCTAGCCATGAGAAAGCTAAGAGGTTGAATTTCACCATCTGCAAGCTCTTGGCTACAGAAATGCTGCCTTTCCGCCTGGTGGACACAGAGGATTTTCGAGACCTTATGTCCGTCGCAGTGCCCCAGTACCAGATGCCCAGTCGGCACTACTTCTCAAAGAAAGGTGTGCCTGCGCTCCACCAGCATGTCACACACAACATCACCGCTTCTTTGAGAAACTCTGTGTGTGACAGGGTGCATTTCACTACAGACACTTGGACGAGTAGGCATGGACAGGGGCGTTACATGTCGCTGACTGGGCACTGGGTAACTATGGTGACAGCAGGACAAGGGGCTGCTGTCCAAGTCTTGCCGTCCCCACGAGTTGTGCGTCAATCCTCTTTATGTCAAAGTTCCTCCACTTCTTCTGCCTCCTCAACCACCTCTCGGTCTTACACCTGCACCCAAAGCCTGTCTGGTCATGCCACAAGCTTTCTAACTGCGCAGAAGGGATCCTGCACACCTCCTTACTATGCTGGCAGTAGGGCTCAACGTCATCAGGCGGTTTTTACTTTGAAATGTCTGGGAAATGTGAGTCACACAGCTGAGGAGTTGTGGTCAGCTCTGGAGAACCAATTTCATGAATGGTTGTCTCCACTGGACCTGAAACCAGGGAAGGCCGTGTGCGACAATGCTTCAAACCTGGGTGCGGCCCTTCGCTGGGGCAATGTCACACACTTGCCTTGTATGGCTCACGTGTTGAACCTGGTTGTCCAGCAATTTTTAGCCCACTATCCCAGACTAGATGGCCTTCTGCAGAGGGCACGGTCGCTGTGTGCTCACTTCCGCCGTTCGCATCCCGCAGCTCAGCGACTTACATCTCTACAGAAGTCGTTGGGCCTGCCACTTCACCGGCTAAAATGCGATGTGCCTACCCGGTGGAATTCAACTCTGCACATGTTGCAGCGACTGTGGCAGCACCGACAAGCCCTGGTGCAATACGTTCTGACGTATAGCCTGGGCCAACGAGATCCGGAGGTGGGGCAAATCACGCTGGAGGAGTGGTCTCAGATCAGGGACCTATGCACCCTTCTGCACAGTTTTGAAATGGCGACGAAGATGTTTAGTGCTGACGATGCCATTATCAGCATGACTATTCCGGTGATTTACATGCTGGAGCACATGTTAAACAGAATTCGGAGTCAGGTGGTGGCACAAGAGGAGGTGGAGGAAGTAGAGGAGGAGGAGTTGTATGCGCAAGGGCTAACATCTGCAAGGTCCAGACGGTCGGCAGCACCAAGGCGGCATGCATGTGAGGGTGGGGGAGATGGTTTTACCAGGGTGCATGGTAGCAGCCAAACTAGTGAGGAAGGTGCAGGAGCCCAGGAAGAAGTGGAGGACGAACTGATGGAAGACTCATCAGATGAGGGAGACCTTGATCACATTTCTGTTGTGCGAGGTTGGGGGGAGAGGACAGAGGAAGGAAGCATGATTGTTACCTCGCCACCAACACAACAGGGACTTGGTGCTCCTGGATGCGCAACACACATGAGTGCCTTCTTGCTGCACTACCTGCAACATGACCCTCGAATTGTGAGAATTAGAAATAATCCTGACTACTGGTTTGCCACACTGTTAGATCCCCGGTACAAAAGTAAATTTGCAGAAATTATTCCTGCCATAGAAAGGGATGCACGCATGCAGGAGTATCAGCAGAGACTGTTGCAGAATCTTACATGTGCTTTTCCACAAAACACCAGTGGTGCACGTAGTGAATCTCACAGTTCCAACTTGCCAACCGTGGGACCGTCAAGTGTTCAGCACTCAAACCGTAACAGAACCACAGTATCTGCTGGTAACATCAATTTTGCGGAATCATTTCACCACTTTTTTAGCCCATCCTTTGCAAGGCCACAGGAGACAAGAAGTCTGACACATAGTCAACGCCTAGAGACGATGGTACAGGAGTATCTCCAAGTAAACATTGAAGCCATGACTGTGTCACTGGACCCTTGCTCTTTTTGGGCTTCCAATCTGGATAAATGGCCGGAGCTAGCCACTTACGCCTTGGAGATCTTGTCATGCCCCGCAGCCAGCGTTCTGTCTGAACGTGTGTTCAGCGCTGCTGGTGGTGTGCTGACAGATAAGCGCACGCGGCTCTCCACTGATAATGTAGACAGACTCACGTTCATAAAGATGAACAAATCATGGATCCGAAACGACTTTTCTACCCCAGTGTCATCCTGGGGAGAGTAAAAGCTTGATGATTGGTTAAAATCACCCTACCAACCGTTTTAAGCTTTCAAATTACTAATCATGTTTATCTGTATCTTGACTGGAAAATAATTTGGGCTTTGTAGCAGTGTGCAGCACTGATCCTATTAGCCCATCTATACTAAGCTCCACCAGATTTAAAATTAATAATAATTTTTAGCTGCATCTAGCCCGGAAAATAATTTTGGGGCTCCGAGATGCGCAAGGCACATAAGTGCCTTCTTGCTGCACTACCTGCAACATGACCCTCATATTGTCAGAATTCGAAGTAATCATGACTACTGGGTTGCCACACTCTTAGATTCCCCAAACTTTTCGATCAACCTTTTCATTTTAATAAAGACCAAAAAAATGGTCATTTTTGAAATTATAAACATTAGCAGGTTATTAGAAACTGAAATCAAACAGTTTTCAACTCAAAACTTTATTCTAGGTGATGTTACATTTTCACATAGGACCCCTTGTTCGAAAGGAGCTTCTGAACTCTCTCGTCCATTGAATTTGTCAGGTTTTGGATGGTTTCTGCTTCAATTGTTTTGCATGAGGACAGAATACCCTCCCAGAGCTGTTGCTTAGATGTGAACTGCCTCCCGCCATCATAGACACTCCTTTTGATGATGCTCCAGAGGTTCTGAATGGGGTAGAGGTCAGGGGAGCATGGGGGTCACACCATAAGTTTGTCCCCTTTTATGCCCATATCAGCCAGAGATGCAGATGTTTTATGTGCAGCATGAGATGGTGCATTATCATGCAAAAAAATGATCTTGCTGTGAAATACATGGTTCTTCTTCTTGAACCATGGCAGGAAGTGCTGTTTGAGAAAATCCACGTACATTATGGAGTTCATCTTTAGCGCCTTCAGGGATCCTAAAGGGGCCGACAATCTCTCTCCCCATGATTCCAGCCCAAAACATTACTCCACCTCCTCCTTGTTGGCGCTGTAGCCGTGTTTGCGTGGGGTGTCCATCAACCAGCCGTCCTCCACTCCATCCATCTGGACCATCGAGCGCTGCACGGCACTCATCCGTGAACAAAACAGTTTTGAAATCAGTCTTCAAGTAATGTTTGGCCCACTGGAGCCGTTTCTGCTTGTGTGAAGTGGATAGAGGAGGTCGACAGGATGGCATATGCACAGCTGCAAACCTCTGAAGGACCGTGCATCTTGTTGTTCGGGGGACGTTGGAGACAACAGGAGCTTCAAAAACTTGTCTGCTGCTATGACAAGGCTTTTTTGCCGCTGCTCTTTTAACCTGACGTAATTGCCTGTAGGAAAGAGTCCTCAATTTGCCCTTATCAGCACACACACGTGTGTACTGTGAATCAGCTACATACTTCTTGATTGCCAAGACACTTCATCCTGATCATCGCACAATGTTGATTGTAGTCATGCCTTGACCTAAACACTCCACAATTTGTTGCTTCTCAGCAGCCGACACATCCTTTTTCTTTCCCATTTTGGCAGAAAATGTAGGCTGCTTAATAATGTGAGACAGCCTTCTTAAGTAGTCTTGCCTTTCATTGGACACACCTGCCAAACTAATTAGCACAGGTGTCTGCAATTGCTTACAGTGATATAAAGAGCCCTGACACACATCACCATCAATGAGTTTAACTGACAAACAAACAAATTCTTCCCTTATCACTCCTAAACACTTTTTGCATAATAATTTGGAAGACAGTGTACATGTGCTTTTCCACAAAACACCAGTGGTTCACGTAGTGAATCTTACAGTTCTAACTTGCCAACCGTGGTCTGTATGGAGTTGTTCAATAAAGGGCCCAAAATTAAGATAACATAGATGGGAGAGGTCTCTATGAATAGGAATTCCTAAGTATTTGATACCCTGTGAGGGCCAGGCAAAGGGAAAGTTGGACTGGATGGAATCCTATATGGATTTGGGGAGGGAGACATCGAGGGCCTCAGACTTCGCTGCAGTGATTTTAAAATTTGACCATGTAACAAAGTGATCTATTTCAGCCATAACAGCATGGATGGATATATGTCATTGAGTGATATATACTAGTACATCATCAGCAAATAGAGAGCACTTGTACTCGGTGCCTCCCACCTCAATCCACCTAATATTGGGGTTATGGCGAATTGATGAGAGCAGGTGCTCCGTCACTAGGATGTATAAGAGATGGGACAGAGGACATCCCTGCCTTGTCCCATTGGTGATTGTGAAAGGTGATGAAAATGTTCTGATGCACCCCTTGGGCCTTGGGACACCCGGAGCCGGACCCTTTTTGGTGGATGCTGGTGGTTGTAGTCTTCGTGGCAGCGACCCGGTTCCGTGGCTCAGGGTGGTCAAACCAGTGGCGGAACTATTTATGTGGTTTTGATGTTTAAATGTCCGACTACGCCACCCGTGGATTGCGGTCAGAGTGAACCGCCGCTGCAGGGCAGACCGCTGAGGCTGGTGTTGTGGGTGCAGCAGAGCGTACCATAACTCCCCACGGGAGGAGTATAGCCTCAGGGCAGTGTATGCGGAGGATGGGGGTGATGGTGCAGGGCAGCAGCAGTAACGACACGGAGTCAGTGATGCAGTCCAGGGCCTTTACTCACAGTTCTTATTATCCAGACCACGTCTGCAGGTAACGGCTGCCCACGTCGTACTGTGCTCACCAGGTGAGGGGCTCAGACAACTCCCAGATAACTTTGGAGCGCTTCACAGGACCCCCTTTGTGTGTCCTTTGTTTGGCCTTTCTTACCAACCCTTCTGTCCGGCTGCCTCGGGCCTCCTCTTGGTAAACTTGGCGCCAGTTTCCCTGACCCTATGTGCTGCCCTCCTAGCGTGTGTAGCGAGGGGCTGCGCCACATAAAATGTCACAGCCTCCGGTTTCTAGCTGAGGGTCGTTTCCTGCCTCCACTAGTTTCGGGGACCGGTCTCCCCCTTTGGCCTGACCCCTCCATGCAGGTGGATTCGGGCGTGCGGTGGCGACTCGCCCGTCCGCACCCCTGGGATCCCTTCGTTCCTCGTTCCTGGAGCCTTCTCCGCTCCTCTTCCTTCCTTCTCCCTCTTCCAGGCCTGGGCCTCTGTTACTAGGCCCGCCTCCGGAGCAGAGCTCATGCAGAGCCCCTGCTCCCTGCCACTTCTGCTCAGACTTCTCTGCACTGAACTAAGATGGTGCCCACCTTTTATACTCCCTTCTCAATGCACCCAGGAACTGCTTCCTCCCTGCTCCTGCACTACAGGGTTCCCCTTCCTCAGTGTTCCCTCCCCCCACTCCAGCCAGGGACAGGGACTGTCGTGCCCATCTCAGGGGCATATTGGTCGCCCTGCCCCACGGCAATGTGGTGTAATGCATGCAGGTGTCGGGTCCTGATCCACACTCCATCCTTATCTGAGAGTGAGATATCACACCTCTGGGTGAGGTGCAATACCTCTGTAGCAACCGAGCCCTCAGGGTGCTACAGTTCCATTTATCTTCAGCCTAGGTGACGTATTGCGATACAGGGCCGTGATTTTGGCTATAAAAGGGTCGCCTAGACCCCTACCCCAAGCTTTTTAAGAGAATCATATATGGCGTGCCAGGAGACTCTATGGAATTGACTCGCCCCCTGGGCCGTGTGGCACGCGGATCCGGGCGATAGGGAGACGCTGGGGGTAGTAGTGGCGGCCCGGTCCCGCGGCTCAGGGTGGTCAGACCAATGGTAGTCTGCTACTGTACTTTAGATAATGTCCGACTACGCCACCCGTGGATTGCGGTTATTATTAACCGCCGCTGCAAGGCAGTCCGCTGGGGCTGATGATGGGTGCAGCTGAGGTGATGTGACTCCCCACGGGAAGAGTGCAGCCCCAGGGCAGTGTAGTGAATGGTGGGAGTGATGGTAGTGCGAGTCCCGGTGCTGATAGTGCTGGAGGCGCGAAGGAGCACACAGACAACAAGTTACAGTCCAGGGTCTTTACTCACAGTTCATTTGTTCCGGGTCACTTCTGTCAGCAGTGACCGCCCGAGCCGTGCTGCGTCCACCAGGTGTGGGGCTCGGTCAACTCCCAAGCAGTTCAGGAGCATGGCACAGGACCCCCTTTAATTCTTTCTCTGGCCTGCCTCACCAGTGACCCACTTTTGTCCAGCTGCCGCGGACTTGTGCGGTTAAACGTGGGCCCCGTCCTCCGCTGTCCTATATGGTGCCTTCCTAGCAGGTTTGATGAGGTGTCGCACCAATAGATGATCACGACAACCGGTCTTTGGCCGAGGGTTGTTTCTCCTCCACCAACTTGGGATCCGGTACCCTTAATCTGCCTGACCCTGCACCCTGGATTCTCGTGGGTTCTTAGGGTCCCTTCCACCTTCTTGTTCCTGAGCCCTTCTGTTTCTCTGTCTCTCCTTCTTTACAGTTCCTGTTCTGTCCCTTTCTCTTGGAGCTGAGATGAGCCAGAATCTCAGCTCCCCTTCACCTCCTCCTCGGCCTCTCACTAGGCCCTCCTGGAGTAGAGCTCCTACAGTGCCTCTACTCCCTGTCTTCTCCTCTGGCTGAACTGACCCAGAACTAAGATGGTGCCCACCTTTTATACCTCCCTCTAGCCATGAGCCCAGGTGACCAGCAACCAATGGGCTCCTACCTACACTCAGAAACCACCCCCTATCTGCCCCTACAGCACTGGGTGTTCCACCCCTCCCTCCCCACTCCAGCAGGGACATGGTCGGTCGTGCCTGCACTTATGTCTAGTGGGAGCACCGTTGAGCTGTCCCTCGGAAATGGGGTGTGTGTGCTGCATGCAGCTAACTGAGCCCTGGTCCATACTCCATGCTTACCTGGGAGTGGAATATCACACCTCTGGCAGAGGTGCAATACCCCTGTAGCGGCCGAACCCTCGGGGCGCTACAGAATGCTTTCTCAGCATCCAACGAGAGTATCTAATTACAAATTTTTAACTGCATCTAGCCCAGGAAATACTTTGTGCCTAGTAGCAGTGTCTGCTAGTCAGCGGATTAAGCAAGCTACACCACCTGTAGTTTGGACACTTAATTTTTTCAAAGGAAATGCTTCGGGACCACGGGATACTCAGTGAAGAGCATCAGGAGGCACCCCAAGGCATAGGGGCTGAGACTGGCAGTAGGATGCCTTGCAGTGGACAGCCGAGCTCGATCCTTATAAAAGCTTTTTAACTGCAGCAGCTTTAGTGGACGCTACTGGAGCTGGAATTACGCGGCTGCTGGCATGAGACTTGCACTCCAATAGATCCTTGTAAATGGATTTAAAGTGTATTCATTCAAATTAGAGAGACAATTTAAATTAAAAAGCTTAGAGCTGCCTCCACCACAGGGGGGATCGCTCGACCCACCAGCGGACAGGCACCAGTATTGGGAGAGGGGGGCTGGCCGTCAGGGTTCACCGCGGCTCTGGCACAAACCCGGCGACACGGAGGTGGCACGGGCAGGAGCGGACTGAACGTGTCGGCTTCTCACTTTTTGGATTTTAGAAGGGCATGACATGCCTATATCTGTGTCTCCCCCTCCTTTTACTCCTCCACCTCTTTTCTTTTCTCATGACTATATGTACTTGTCACTTTTCCATGTGTTAGTTGTGTCTTCTGAGCAGTTTGTCAGCTTTTGGACACCTTTGAAGGTGTTTTCTATGTGTTTCTATGTGTTTTTGTTTGCCTGCCATTGGTTTTAACGGTGTTCGAAGGTGTTCAACGAACAGTTCGACGAACAGTTCGGCGAACACACGGGTGTTCGACGAACCGAACCGAACTCGAACACTACGGGGGTGGCTCAACACTATTAACGAGTGGGTCTCCTATACTGTTATTGTGCATGCAGTGACTGCAAGGGCTGCCAAAAATTTAGACCCAACCCAATAACACTTTGAAGAAACATAGAGGAGGTTCTCAGTAAAAAAATGTTCCCCTTATAAAGGAGCGGGTCTGCTATAGTGGTAATGCCCATGCTGTGTCTGCAACTGCTGCCAAAATTTGGGAAAAACCCTAATAAGAATTTAAAGACACATAGAGCTGGGCAACAGTGACGACATGTTCCCATCAGAAAGGAAGTGGTCTGCAATTCAGTTATAGGGTTATGCAGTGAGTGCAATGGCTGCCAACATTTAGGAAAAACCCCACTAACAATTTAAAGACACATACAGCTGGGCCACAGTAACGAGTACGACATGTTCCCATTAGAAAGGAGAGGGTCTACTATTCAGTTATACAGTATGAAGTGAGTCCAATGGCTGCCAAAATTTAGGAAAAAACCCACTAGCAATTTAAAAACACATAGAGGTGGGCCTCAGTAACAACATATTACCATTAGAAAGGAGAGGGTCTCCCATACTGTCTGCCTATGCAGTGACTGCAATGGCTGTCAAAAATTTGGAGGCGCTCCAATTCTCCTTGGAAGAGATGTAGAGGTCAGAGGGCCTTCTGAAAACAATGTTCCCAATATTAGGAAGTGGGTCTCCCATACTGATTACCTATGCAGTGAAGCAACGGCTGCCAAAAATTTGGAGGAACTCCAATGTCCCTTGCAAGAGACGTAGATATGTTGATATGGTAGATATGGTGGTGATATGGTGGTGGAGGATGAGGATGCGGATAAGGAGGAGGACAAGAGTAAATAGTCAAAATCAGGAAGGGTAAACCAATGTCTGGGTGTGAAGACAGAGGTGCATGGGAATAGAGTTAGATCTCCCAAAAAAAAGACATTGTATTTGAGTTTATGTTACGCTGCTATCATTCGGTGGTGTTGAGAAGTCTGGCCCAATCCAGCCCTTGTTCATTTTTATAAGAGTCAGCCTATCAGCATTTTCAGTTGACAGGCGGATGTGCCTATTGGTTATCATTTCACCAGCGGCACTAAACCACAGGCCAGAAACTCCAAGGTGTAGAGAGCCAGTTCATGCCACGTGTCCAGCTAAGATACCCAATAATTAAAAGGCACAGAGGAATCACGGAGGACGTTGGTAAGGTCTGCGAGGTACTCCCTCAGCATCTTTTACAACTTTTCCCTCCTTGGGACACTACCCTGCGCATCAGGGCTTGAGCGATGGGAGAGTCTGAGAAAACTGTCCGAGAACTTTGACAGTGTTCCTCTGTCTCCGCTCGATTGCATTTGTGTCTCTCTCGCCTGTATTCCTTGGTTGCCCAACGAACTGTGACCTCTGCCGCCAGTGTTTTCAGATGGGAATTTTTTAAATAATTCAGCAACAAGGGCCTTCTCGCACTGCACCATTTTATTAAGCTTGTCCAGCATAGGAATAGACACAGAAAGTTCTCCTTGTAGAGTGGGTCTAGAAGTGACACCAATAATGACTGTCACCCAAAATTTGGACAACGCGAGAGTCACAGGAAAGGCAGCGTAACATAAACTCAGACATGTGTGCCAGATTGCTAACAGGCAAGACTTCCGTGTGTCCTCACCAAGAGGACGACTGACCATGCTCTCCTTCTCATCCTCCTCTTCCTCCTCCTCCTCCCTGTTCTCAGGCCATCCACGCAGGAAACTAGCTCCTCTTCTTCCTCCCCCTCCTCTTCCTCATTTTCTCCCAATCCACATTGGGATGAGATGAGGCTGGGCTGCGTGGAATCACCCGGTATGGTTCCTTGCTCTATCTCATCGTGCCTGCAATGCATCCTCTTTAATTGTGAGCAGAGAGCGTTTCAGAAGACAGAAAAGCGGGATGGTGATGCTAATTATGGCGTCATCACTGATCACCATCTTGGTGGATTCCTCAAAGTTTTGGAGGATGGTACATATGTCTGACATCCATGTCCACTTTTGAGGTCTTATGCGTGGAGTCTAAACTGAATACCGACGGCCTTGTTGGTGCTGGTAGTCAACAACGGCCCTCTTCTGCTAACAAATCCTTTCCAACATCTGCAATGTACATTTCCAATGGGTGGGGACATCGCAGATCAGTCAGTGAGCAGGAAGCTGCAAATACTGCTGAAGCACGGCAAGGGTGGCGGAAGCTTTAGCTGACTTTCTAAAAGCTGTCCACAACTCTTCAGCGTTGTGCGGTTTGTCACCTAAGCATATAAGTTTCAGTACAGCCTGTTGCTGCTTGGCCAAGGCAGTGCTGCAGTGCTTCCAGCTTGCAACTGATGTGGTCATTTCAGAGATGGAGGCTGAAGAGGAGGAGGAGGTGCAGGAGCTGTAGAATGTGGGGGCAACCCTGATTGACCTAGGGCCCGCAGTCCTCAGCGTCGGGAGGACGTGTTCCGGTCCAAGGTCCGACTGGGTCCCGGCATCCACTATATACTATAGTGACCCAGTGTGCAGTCAGCGAGATGTACTGTCCTTACCCACAAGCACCTGTCCACGTGTCCTTGGTTAGGTGGACTTTCCCAGTAGCTGCATTGCTGAGGGCACCGCTAATGTTGTGAGACAACTGCTCGTGTAATGCAGGGACGGTACACCAGGAGAAATAATGGTGACTGAGGACCAAGTATCGAGGGACGGCCGCGGCCATCAGGTTGCGGAAAGCTTCCATCTCTACAAGCCTAAAAGGCAACATTTTGAGTGCAAGCATTCGCGAAATGTTGAAATTTAGTAGTGTGGCTTGTGGTTCGTTGGCTGTGTATTTGCTCTTGCATTCCAAGGATTAGGGTAGGGACAACTGAATGCTGTGCTGGGACAAGGACGTGGACGTGCTTGTTGATGGTGCTAGTGGAGAGTGTTCAACAACAAGTGCAGGGCGGGAGTCATCTTGGCATGCGCCATGGACAGGGGATTGGCGTGCACGCACAACAGCGGAACAAGCAGTGGTGTCACGGGCAGACAGTGTTGTTGGACCCTGGGGTTCGGCCCACTTAGTCGGGTGCTTTGCTGCCATGTGTCTGATCATTATGGTGGTGGTCAGGCTGCTAGTTTTGCTACCCCTGCTGATGCTGGCCTGGCAGGTGGTGCACTTGGCCTTTTTGGGGTTAGCTGCCGAGTCTTTAAAACATAACCAGACTCAGGAAGACCTAATAGTTGTACTGGCAACTTCCGTCGTGTTGGCGTTACAAGGAACGTTTTCCCGCCTTGTGTCTCCGGCCACCACACTGCTCCTTCCTGCCTGTTGTGGTGCTACGCCTCCCTTCCCCTGTGTGCTGCTGTCCTCACTCTGTATGTCCCCATGCCAGGTTGGGTCAGTTACTATATCATCCACCACCTCATCTTCCACTTCCGCACCCTGGTCCTCCTCCTGACTTTCTGGTAATTGTGTCTCATAATAATAATAATCTTTATTTTTTATATAGCGCTAACATATTCCGCAGCGCTTTACATACATTATCGTCGCTGTCCCCATCGGGGCTCACAATCTAGATTCCCTATTAGTATGTCTTTGGAGTGTGGGAGGAAACTCAAGGACCCGGAGGAAACCCACGCAAACACGGGGAGAGCATACAAACTCCTTGCAGATGTTGTCCTTGGTGGGATTTGAACCCAGGACCCCAGCGCTGCAAGGCTGCAGTGCTAACCACTGCACCACCGTGTCTCATCATCATCGTCATCAAGTAATTGCACTTTCCCACAGTCGCCACGATTGTAAATAACAGGCCTGTAATTTACTAATATTTTTCTACACAGAGACCTCGTGTGAATAGCTTGACCGACACACTGCAACGAAATGAAAATGGAAGAAATGTCTGATTTTGAAACAGTCTCATAGATGATATGTCTGAGAGAGAACAACAGTTTTAAATAGCAGGCCTGCAATTTACTAATACTATTTTTAACAGACACCTAGTGTGAATAACTTGACCAACACACTGCAACAAAATGGAAGGCGGAAATGACTGATTTTGGAATGCTGTTATATATGTGATATGTCTGATAGAGAACCACGGTTTTAAATAGCAGGCCTCTAATTTACTAATACTATTCTTCACAGATACCTAGTGTGAATAGCTTGACCGACACACTGCAACAGAATGGAAAAGGAGGCCAATATTTTCCACGTTCATTTCATTTCATTTCAAATTTCTGGATTTTTTTTGCTGAAATGTGGAACAGATCTGGCTTTATTCTGCAGTGAGAACAAGCAAGTGGAGCAGAAAAATGGTGTACTCTGGACTGCTTTTTAAGCAAATAACCAGGATTAAGATAAAAAAAAAATTTGTCCTGGCCCCTGATATCTGGGGCTATGTGTACAAATATCTGTAATTATTACAGCAGCAGACAGGATGTTCAATGGACCCTCCTGTGCAGTATCATACACTGCAGCCTGCCACACACACTACCTGCCTGCCTAGCACTGATTATATGCAGCTGGATTAGTCCTCAGAAGGACTGTTAGTTCAGTTGGATATATATACTGTATATTTTGTGGAATATTTATACTAACTATAAACAAGCAAATCTCTCCCTGACGCAGCCGTACCTCTCCCTACTCTGCCTGATTACTGGGGTACACTATGATGAGCATAGCGGCACCAGGTCTTATATACACCTGATGATGCTGTGCGGCCAGCCAATCACTGTAATGCCCACAACTAACATGGCTACGGCATTACAGAGCGTGGCAGGCAATCGCTGCATGGTAATTTTTCCTCTAAAGAGCGCCAAACATCCAGGGAGGGGACCCGAGTTCCCGCCTGAGCAGCCCAGAAATACTCGGCGAACACCAAACTTGTCGTGCACAGTGAGGCTCGGGCAAGTTCCGAGCAGTGGCGAGCACATTCGCTCCTCGCTAATCATAATGTATGTATTACAATTAATTATGTGCGCCTTAGTGCCATCACATGCCCTATATTTTGTAATAAAGGTGATTTTTTTTATCCAAATAATGTCCAGCTATTCTAATCTATGTCCCTTGACCTCATTTTGGTTAAAAAAAAATTTTTTTCACACTGCTCCCACAGACACGGGCGCAGAGTACAACAAATTGGTTAGCCACACTACTCCAACAATCAAAGGTGCACTTCAGTGTAGAAAAATTTGGTTAGGCAAACCACTCCCACAGACACAGGTGCAGAGTAGAAAAATTGGTTGTAGGCACACTACTAGCACAGACACAGTACACGTAGAGAGGCTTTTCGTAAAAAATTGCCCACCAGGGCCAGCATCAGCACCTGGGCAAGTGCCAGGGCCCTGGACCATCAGGGGGGCCCACTCACCATCGGGGCCTAGCTGCTCCCCCAGCATCTGAGCAGGGCCACTGGCGGTGTCTGATTGCCGGCACTTCACCAGACATGGCCGAGTGCAGTGCGCTGTGCGGCTGTGTCTCGTACTAATGCACAACAGGGGCGACACGGCGACTTTAATTGTGCTTGTGTGCCGCCTCTGCCATGTCTTTACTACCAGACACAGCCGCACAGCGCACTGTGCTCTGCCATGTCTGGTGAAGTGCCGCCGCCCTGCACAGATGCTGGTTTAGCGGCCAAAGCCAGACGGTAAGTGGGCCCCCGTGATGTTCCAGGGCCATGTCTGTGACACACACGCTGGTGGCCCTGCACTGCGACATATCTGAGGAGCTGGACGGGAGACAGGCCGGGGCAGGTGAGCGAGGCTTGTTGCCGGCTTCCCCAACCCCCATATTAAAAATATTTCTAGTGTGTGTGTGTGTGTGTGTGTGTGCGCATGTATGTATGATGTGAATGTCTGTCTATGTCAGTGTGTATGACTGCATGTGTGTGCATATATTGTATATATATAATATCTCTGTTTTATATGTATTTTTAAGAATTTGTGTTCAAATATGTATGTATGCCTGTATGTACACATATCTGCGTATATGTTTGTGTATGTGCGTATCTGCGTATTGTATGTGTGCATATCTGTGCACCATGTGCATGTGTATGTGCATGCATGTCTGCGTACTGTGCATGTGTGCATGTCTGTGTACTGTACGTGTGTGCGTGTCTCCGTACCGTGTTTGCATGCATGTCTGAGTACCGTGTGTGCATGTATTGCACCTCCACGAGGAAAAAACTGCCTCAGAGGAGAAGCACAGCTCAGCACTAAGTCAAGAGTATTGAGAGAGGATTAGCTGGGGGACAGCCTGAGAATAAATTAATTGAATTGATAAGACAAGTATCTCACAGAGATCTGCCTGTCCATATATATGGGTCAACCTTCAACTGTGAGTGTGAATTTGACCACCAATTGCCTACTATTTGTATATGATCATTTACCCCATAATCATTAGTAAAGAAACTTTTTTTTCCCAAGTTAACACTGCTTCATCATGATTGGGAATTAGCTGCCCAAACAACCACCTCCACCATAATACTCTACTTAAAGAAGCAGCTACTGTGCAAATGATCATTCATCACAATATCCTCTCTGAGGTATGCAGATTTGGGATTTGTTATCAGCCATGTGCTCAGAGGCCATTCTCCAACTGTCAGATACGCACCTGGCGTTGCGACAGACTATTTCCCACTGTTACATTTTTTTAATATTTTCATTGGGGGAACTTTGTGTTTGTGTAGCTGGTGAGGGAGAATAAGCTCGGCCACCATGATGTAGATTATAGGCCAACAGGATCACAAACTGTCTCCCTGCCATACACCAAATGAGGTTACTGCACTTCCAGCAAATTCAAGCAATTTGCTATTCACTTTGCTTGAATCGCAAAAAAATCCCACAATCCACCGTTTTACACAAAGCAGACGATTGCATCAGCCAGAGGGAGTTCATATGACCTCAAGTGTGGCCATGCAGGCTTCCCTATTATATCTTGAAACTATCAAATCACTTGTGCAGCCAATCAGGAAAAACTATCATAGCCATTATGAATACCAAGGCAGAGAATCCACTAGACATTTTAGGGTGATTCTCCATAGTGAAAGTATGTCAAAACTCACCGCTCAGCAGGGGCGTTACCAGGGTCAGAAAAGCAGGGTCAGCTCAAGATGCAAAACAAGTTTGATGTCACCATCCCCCTCCTCCCACCCCAAGAAAAAATTAACACCACAGATAAAATAGCAATAGCTCTATGTGTATAGATAATGTAACAGATGTATAGCTGTTACCTGCAGTCCTATGTAAAACAACATTTAAACGTGATAGCTCTCCGAGAACAGGTAATGTAGTAGATGGTATCTGCAGTTTTTTGCAACACAACAGCTAACACAGAGAAAGCACTCTGAGTACAGATTATGTAGCAGATGTTAAATGCAGTCCTGGGTAAGGCTATGTGCCCACGATGCAGAAATAAAGCAGAAAATTTCTGCAGCGTTTCTGCATCTCCCTTGCCAGAAAAACGCATGCGTTTCTTGACGCGTTTTTGACGCGTTTTTGATGCTTTTTTTCATGCGGATTTTACTTGCGTTTTTGTTGCATATCTAAAGTGTTTTTGAGACCAAATAAAGTTTATTTAAAAAAAAAAAAAAAAGGGAGAAATTCTGATGTCATTTCCTAGTTCAACCCCTCTTCACCATTTTGCTTTTTGTAAGAGAAAAAGATGCCAGAGGAATTACAGCCCCTGCGGCGCAGCAGACAGTGCCTTTTGCTGCTGACTTGCTTAAATCTCATGCACTACTACGTTGAGCAGGTAATATAAAGTAGATCTTTTTTTGTGTTACATTATTTGTATGTAGTGTGTGTACTAACCTATATTGTTATATAGGAGCGGTTAAGGAGGAAAAGACGACCCAAAAAGATGTGGGTGCACCCTATCTGGCTTGAGCGTGCTGACAAGGGCCACTTCAATCTTCTTTACCAGGATTTTAAGGAGGTAAGATATATGTTCATAAAGTCTAAGGTCACACGTGTATACCTTTTTTTTTAACGTTTTTGCTTGTATACTCTGTTACAAAATTATATTTTAATCCGATTTTTTTTTTTTCTACAAAGTTTTCCGGAAAAATTTCAACAATTTTGCCGTCTGAACATTACCGCGTTTGATCGTCTGCTAAGCATTATTTCTACTGACCTGGACTACCAAGACACCGTAATGCGAAGGGCCATCTCTGCTGAGGAAAGGCTGCTCATCACCTTGCGGTAAGTTGAATGTTATATGTTTTTTATTATTTTTTAGATCTAAGCAACATATGCTGCCATGGCAGAAAAATTATTGATTCAGTATTTTCACATTATGTTGTTCAGCTTTTATTTTTTTCTCCGATTTAGGACAATAGTACATTTTTATAATAGAAACACCTCACCAATTCTGCATTTATCAACCATAGCCAGTTTCACATGTACACATCTACAGCACCTTCCCAAAAAATGTTCTAGAGATCCGTTCCCCGTGTGTCGTTTGTGTTTTCCGTGTTGTACTTGTGTGCATTACGTGTGCTGCACCTGGATCACATGGACGGACTTCTGCGAGTCAGCACTACAATCGATAATCCCAGGAGTCGGTGCTGAACGCTGCCCTCATCATGGTTCTCTACTGGCACTGTGCTCAGCACCAGCAGGGCCATGATGGGGGGGGTTAGTATTGTGTCCCCAACTGTAAGAATTAAGAATAAAGTAATAGCAATCATTATGTCTCTTGTCTCCGGTATGTCTGGAAACTGTCATCACTCTTACCAGAGAAACTGATTAGTTAGTTAGTCACCCTGTGGTGATGGCTCCCCTGTGTCTGTGTACCTAATTTTGGCTTTACCATGAGATCAGCATGCACACAGATCAGATTGAAAAGGTCACTGATGTGTGAACTCTAGAGCAGACATCGTAGGCAAACACAGACACAAAATGAAAACAGAATAGAATTGATGTGTGAACTCAAGAGCAAACAAAATCTGAAAAAACAAATACTAAAATGTGTGTCCAAACCCATCCACCCCCAAAAAAAGAAGCCGATTGCTGGAATAGTATTTTGTAATAGTCAGTCATTTTTAACAGAGTAATCAGAATTACTGTTGGCTTGTATTTCTTTCTATGGCTTTTCTAATTATCTATTTTTCCTTTTCAGGTTTTTGGCCACAGGAGAGAGCTATACATCACTGCACCTCCAATTTCGGGTTGGTAAGTCCACCATTTCCAGAATTGTGAGGTGCACATGTAGCGTCATCTGGCAAAAGTTGCAGCCCATTGTGATGCCTTCCCCAACCGAGGAGACTTGGCTGCAGGTCGCAGCAGGCTTTCAAACTGTGGCCAATTTCCCCAACTGCATAGGTGCTGTTGATGGCAAACATGTCAGAGTTCAGCAGCCACCACGATCAGGATCACGCTTCTTTAATTATAAGAAGTATTTTTCTGTGGTCCTGATGGCAGTGGCTGATGCACATTACAAATTTGTTGCCATCGACGTTGGTGCTTATGGCAGTACAGGGGACTCTCGGGTGTTTAGATCATCACAGATTGGGCTGCAAATTCTTCAAGATGGCGGAACGCTCCCAGCCCCAAGACCCTTGCCGGGTTCCACACATCCAGTTCCTTTTGTGATGGTATCGGATGAGGCATTTCCCTTACAGACCAACCTGCTGCGCCCATACCCACGAAGGGCACTGGATGACCGGCGGAGGATTTTTAATTATCGGCTGAGTCGTGCACGCAGATATGTGGAATGCACCTTCTGAATCATGTGTAGTCAGTGGAGGATCTTTCACACTGCCATACAGTTGGATACGGAGACCGTTGACACTGTAATTAAGGCATGCTGTGTACTCCACAACTATGCTCGTGAATACAGCACTGAACAAGATGAGGAGTCACAGCTGTGTGAATTAATTACAGTTGTCAACTCTGGTCAGGGAAGGACATCCAACTCTGGTGCCAGGGTGAGAGAAACCTTCGCTGACTACTTCATGAGTGCTGAAGGTGCCGTGCAATGGCAATACTCCTATGCTGGTGTTGAGCAGCCTGACCAGCAGAGAAGATCTGATCATCAGTAAAGAAGAACTTCCTGTCTTCAATTTTATTGGAAAAATGTTTAAAAAAGTTTTCATAAAATAAAAAATAAATGTTGTTTAAATTGTAATTTGTCACCAATATATTTTTAATTCCCACCTTTTAACTATTGTTTTAGGACCATACATCCACGCAAAAGTGAACAACCCACAAGTATCAGTGCCTGGAAATTAGCGTTACTACCTAGAGCGCTGTTCCCAAGTACTGTCTGCTAAAGTCATCCCTCACCATTGTTATTTGCTTGCGCAAAGAGCAGAACTAGCAAAAAACAGTGTTGAGAGTAGTATCCATCCAAAACTTTGTTGTGGTCAAAAATATCAAAGTATATTTCGAATTTTAAAATGACTGTAGACAGTCGACCACACACGTAGAGTAGGTGAAAAAAAATAAACATTAAGAGTTCCTCTGACCTGCGCTATTGTGAGCACAGATCGGGGGACCACTTTTTCAGTTAAACCAAATCAAACCACATATACACTTGAAAAGTAAAATGAACACATAGATTAACAATTTTTTTTTTAATAAACAATATAGAAGAAATTTAAATATTTTTAAAACACAAAATAAAAAACTTAAGTGAACATTTATTTGGACAAACATTGCCCATAACTTGTTAATAACACATTGGGTACAGCAGAGCTGTCCTGTCATCAGTTTAGGACCATAAAATACGGGCAGAACCTGTAGGCTGTTTAATTATATAAAACTAAACACCTACATTCCCCTACGCCTGAAGCCTGGTATAGGAGACAGTAGAAAAGGTGTTTGCTAACTTTTTAACAAAAAAAATGAGTATCTACCAACCTACAGGTGCTGCCTGTATTTGCTTGGGTCCAAAAATGAGGACAGGGAGGGGTAAATGATTTACCTATAAGTTATGAAATTGGTGCTCAAAGTCGTACCCAGAGAAAATTTCTTGGCTAAAACTAGCATTTGGGGATGGTCCTCTGAGAAAAGAGGAGCCACCAGGGGCCATTTGTCAACCATAAGTTGCTTCGGATTGTTCTGGCCGGTATGCTTCAACCTGAACAAAACGCTGTGATGCTGCTGCTTGTGGTGGTGGAGTCACACTGGGATTAAATAAATTATGAATGACATTAACTATGGCTGGGGATGATGGCATAACTGATGCCCCATCAATCGCCGTTAACAGAGCATTTGCTGCTGTAAGGTAAATGTTCTGCTTCTCTCGTGGCATGGATCGGAGGCGGCCAGCTATGGATAAGCCAAAAAAATCGAGGGGATCCTCCTGGCATGTCCTTTCCACAAGACTGAGGGTACGTTTTGTCAGGGCTTCAAACAGACAACTCGCACCCTCGTGGCTTTTAGACTTTTTTTTGGTCACCCTTCTCGATGCCACAGGACGAGCAGAAGCAGACCCCGTCCCAGTGGGCCTCGACACATCACTAGTAGAGCTACCGGTAGCGCTTGGACCAGGAGCAGCAGTCCCCAAAACTGTGTCGATGTCCACTTGAGTGACGGAATAACTTGCGGGACAACCAGCATTGGCAGAAGCAGATGTCTCAGGCGATGCAAGATGGACAATTGGATGTAATTCCTCCTCTTCTTCTTCCGTTATTGGGTTGGTAAGTGTAGATGGGGCACTGATGTTGCCTTCAGTTCTTAAAGAAAAGGATAAAAATCCTGTTAATAAAAATTTTTTGTAAACATTGCAATCAATATTTATTGCGAAATTACCTCCACAAACTCCTGCTGGTTAGCATGAATGCAAGCTCATCTGCATACGGTAATTTTCTTTTACGTGGCGATGCGCCACTTTTCACCGACTGGTAATACTTCACCAGCTGGTCGGTGACCGATCGCCATCGACTCTTCACATCACATACTGCAATAACAAAACCAAAACAATTTATTAACTTCTTTAACAACAAAAATTAAATTAAAAATAGATCTAACAAAAAGGTAAAAATCAATACTTACTAATTTCCTCTTGGGCATCACGATCCTCATTGATCCACTGGGGATAGATTTCCCGCAAGACAGAGGTCCAGGTGTCCTTTTTTCTCTGCTTTCTCTGTCTTTATACAAGTCGCTAGCTCTGTCCCATATTTCAGGATATTTTTCAATCTATAGTGAATAACATGAATATTTTTATTAAAATAAAAGAGTGGAATAAAAGAGTAATAAAGAAAAAAAAAAAAAACATTCTAACAAACAAACGAAAAACATATGACTATATCTCCACACACAACAACACCAACCCCTCACCTATATTGTACAGTTCTTTCACACGTCAATCTCCCTGCTGACACCAGCGCACACAGACCCGACACAGACACGACACAGACCCCACACAGACCCCACACAGACCCCGCACAGACCCCGCACAGACCCCGCACAGACCCCGCACAGACCCCGCACAGACACATACAGACACATTCAGACACTTACCACACTTATCATGAATCCCACGTTGAGATTCATGCACTTGTACCACCCCACATTAGCAGCCATGATCCTGGTAGACGGGAATACTATGGGATTCTCGTCTTCCTGGATTATGGGATGCTCATGGGATGCTCATGGGATGGCTGGAACGCCCAGACATGAGGTCACTTCCTATTTGATGAGGTTTTGTGCTACAAGACCGCATCAAATGCGCTTCAATTCCGCAAGTCTTTTTACATATTTGCGGATTTGAAGCGTCCCAATGCAAGTCAATGGCGGCCATTCTGCTGCGTTTCTGCAAAATTAATGAACATGCTGCGGATTTTTGTGCGCTGCATAAACGCTGCGGAAAAATCCGCAGCATGTGCATTGACATTGCGGAATGCCATTGGGGACCATGGGGTGCGGATTACCAAGCGTTTTTGATGCATTTCCGCTGCGGAAATTCCGCGGCAAAAACGCATTAAAAACGCATCGTGGGCACACAGCCTAACACCACATATAGCACAGTGGTAACTCTCCAAGTACAAATAATAGTAAAGATAATAAAGGTAAGTTGCAGACAGCATGGGTGGCTCTTCTGGGGTGACTGATGGTGCCATTTAGGAGAGGTCACTAGGGAGCTGAGAGGAGGAGCTGCACATCACAGGAACGTAAATTCTCATGCGAGAGAATCGTATCTCACTAAGCTGACACTCAAACTCGGCGCAGAGTTTGAGCAGAGTATCATTAACATAATAGATCCGATTCTCTTGCAGAATGAGAGCTGTGGCTACGTGGCAACTTTGCTGCTACAAGTCATGCAGCCAAATATCGCAGTGATGCTGCTACATTGCAACATAAGTGAATGAGGTCACATTGTGACTCCTAAGGTGCCTCATCAAACAAGTCACAAAAATTTGGAATGCGTAGCATCCGATTTTTCTGCGCATCCATAGACTTGAATGGATGAGTCTCATCCAACACACGGAAGAATCTAGTGCATGCTGAGATTTTTTTTCACACGCAGATTCATTCAATGAAAAAAGATTGCTCATCTACAATGCCGCATTGTATAGCATTGATCCTAATGCTGTCCATTAGGCTAAGTTCACCCGACCGTATTTTCAAACCAAATGCTGTGTGTGAAAAAACAGACAGCACATAGACAATACTAGGGCCAATGTTATTCAATAGGGCAGTGCAAATTAGTGATTTCTTTCACTGGCCGAGTCTGCGTATAAAAAATTTTGCAGCACGTACATTTTTTCATGTGTGCCAAATGAGACTCACCCATTCAAGTCTATGGTTGCACAGAAAAAATCAGATTCCATACAGAACAGAATTATTGCACCTGATAGCATTTGATTTTTAATGGATACATTGCTATTCTGCAATGGAGGAAACAGAAAATGGTCTTGTAAATGATTAATAGTTGCTGCTGTACACAAACAAATATTATGCAGATTGCATATGGATTGAACATGCATGACAAGGGAGAAAAAAAATCATCTGAGTATTCTGGATGAAACACTGATTACTTTTTATACACTCATCTGAACTTAACCTAAGGGCTCATGCAGTTGAGCATATAAATCAGATATGTGTTATCCGATTTTTGATTGGACAGCACACTTACCCATGTTATTCAATAGAGCTCAATCGATTTTTCTCTCATTTCGCCTGTCAGTGAGAAAAAAATAACAGCATGAATTGCTTTCTTGCATATATTGGATGAGACTCACTCATACAAGTCTATTGGAGTGTAAAAAAAAATTTGGATCCTATACTGCTATCATTAGTGTTCCCTCATCTTTCTCTTTGCATCATCATTCAGCCAATGTGTGCCCAAGAAACATGCATCCAGTCATCCATTTATGTAGAAACTCAACACCCATATGTCCAATTCAACCACAATCGCTTCTGTACCACATGTTTTGTACTGCTTTTTGCAAAATTATGGTTTTTAGTGGAAAATTTCAGAGGAAATTTTTTCTTTATCTGATCAGCATGAAGAGAATTTTTGAGTTTATGCATCAGCATTCCAATCAGTATTCCAATTCATCTCAGAGATGTTTGATGATATTGAGATCAGGATTATGTGTGGACCACAACAAACTCAATAAACTATGTCCTCGATTAACAAGATGGGCATTGTCCATGTCGGTCTCTATTCATTAAGAGGCACACGCTTCTTAACCCCTTCAAACCCCAGCCTGTTTTCACCTTCCTGACCAGGCCAATTTTTTCAATTCTGACCAATGTCACTTTATGTGGTTATAACTCTGAAAGCTTCAACATATTCCAGTGATTATTATTATTGTTATTATTTATGATTCAGAGATTGTTTTTTGATGACATGTTATACATCATGTTAGTGGTAAATTTTGGTTCATATGACTTGCATTCATTTATGAAAATATCAAAAATTTTACAAATAATTAAAAATGTTGAAATTATCAAACTATGATTTTGTTTGCCCTTAAACCGGATAGTTATACCAAACAAAATAGTTAATAAATAATATTTACCACATTTCTACTTTACATCAGCATCATTTTTGAAACATATTTTTTTAGTTAGGAAGTTAGAAGAGTTAAAATGTTATCAGTATATTTTAATTTTTCCAACAAAATTTACAAAACCTATTTTTTTAGGGACCAAATCTCATTTGAGGTGACTTTGTGGGGCCTATGTGACAAAAAATGCATAAAAGTGACACCATTTTAAAAACAACACCCCTCAAGGAATGTATCTAGAGGTGTGGTGAACACCTTGAACCCACAGGTTCCCAGAATTTTAGAACGTTGAGCTGTGAAAAGGTAAAAGTATATTTTTCTTGCAAATCTATTGCTTTAGCCCCCAATTTTTCCTTTTCACAAGGTTAAAAGGAGAAAATGAACCCCAAAATTTGTTACGAGATTTTTTCTAAGTATGCTAATACCCGATATGTGGTGGAAATCTACTGTTTGGGTGCACGACAGGGCTTGGAAGTGAAGGAGAGCCAATTTAATTCTGGAGTGCAATTTTGGCTGGAATAAATTGCGGATGCCATGTCACATTTGAAGAGCCCCTGACATGCCAAAAGAGCAGAAACCTCAAAAGTGATGCCATTTTGGAAACTACACTTCTTGAGGAATTCATCGAGGGGTGTAGTGAGCATTTTTAACCCTCAGGCGATTCACAGAATTGTATAACATTAGTCAATGGAAAATTATAATTTTTCCTCTAAAACATTGCTTTGGCTTCTAGTTTTCAATTCTCAAATGGGATAATAAGAGAAAATGAATCATACAATTTGTTGTGCAATTTCCTCAAAGTACGGCAATACCCCATATGTGGTTTAAAACTAGGGCTAATAGAAAAAAATAGAAGAAGTTTAGAAGCGCCATATTATGGTTCAGATTTTGCACTTATGGTGCCATGAGCCACTAGAAGAGCACTTGAGGTACCAGAACAGCAGAACTTTCCCATAAGTGACCCCATTTTACAAACTACACCTCTCAATGAATTCATCTAAGGATGCAGTGATCATATTGACACCACGGGTGTGTCACAGAATTTTATAATATTGAGCAGTAAAAAAAAAAATTACATTTTTGCCACAAAAAATGTTGTTTTAGCCCCAGATATTACATTTTCTACATTTTTACTCCAGATATTACATATGTTTGCGGACTCCATATACAGAGCCCCTTAGTGCCAGAAGAGCAGAACCTCCCCTCCTCAAGTGACCTCATTTTACAAACTAGATGACTGGAGTAAGGTTTGTTGCTAAGACACGCCACAGCTCATCATGAATTATATAAGTTAATGTTGTTATGCCCCATGCTGCCCCAGTTTTACTCATTTTAGATAAAGTATGCAAAAGTGCAATAGGGTCTTATCCAAGTAAAAGAGTTGGAACTATGGGTAATTATGCTCACCTTATAGGGTTATGTGAGACACAACCACTACACATGTATAGATTCCAGCTGCTGCAGCTTCCAGAGTCTTGTAAATGAAATTTGCCACAGGCAACAGAAGTATCCTGGGCTGCTGGAAAAATGACAGGCATATGTCAAAGTGACGTCAATGTGAATAAGGGAAGGGCAGGACCGGGTCATGAAATGTTATGGTTAGGTTAGGTGATTATGCCTGTGCTGCCCCACTTTTATCCATTTTGACAGAGCTTGTCAAAACTGGCATGAAAACACCAAAAGTCAGAAAAATTTGGGGCAACTTTGTGTTGTGCAAAAAGTTTTCAATTTATGAAAGTGTTTTATACCATGACATAAATAAAACATGAAGGGGGCTTTCGCAAACTCTTGCCACAATGTGCAAAGCATGGTATTGTATAAAATGCTTATGCTGCTGAAGCATTATTTATCAACATAAAGAGCTTATCCCAAGCCCTAAAAAACAGCCCCACCCATATTTAACCTTTCTACACCAAATGTTTCAGTAGGCACTATGCATTTTGTTAGATAGAATACCAGATAGTAAATTCAACATCCCAGGGAACATGTTTTCATTGCTATAGGCTTCATAGGAGGCTCCCCTTACACCACTTCAGCCAACGCTTGGTCTTGCATCAAATCATCTTTGACAAATGGATAGAGGCAAAGCTAGAAAAACCATCATGAAGCTCCTGATGCACAGTTATATGCTGATGTCTTTTTTCAGGGGAGTTTGAATTTATGTGGTGAGTTTTGTCGCAGGGGATATGTACTTGTTTGTGCCACCAACTTCAGATGTCGGAGGCCTTGCTCTGTGTGTTTGTCTTATTACCATTTTGTAGCTGAATAACCTCACTTTTTTTTTTTAGCTTTTTCATGCATTTATGTAACAATTGTGACATTTGGATATAAACTTGTCATCCTTGTTGATAGTTGATTAGGAATAATCCACAGATGTGTCAGAAAGATAGGAAGGAAGACCAAAAATCTGTCAACATTACATGCGCATTGCTTGTTTTCCTTAGGCACATGGGATGTTATCACTAGAGATGAGCGGTGTTCGACTAGAACTGTTCGCCAATCTCAAATTCGAGCTGTTTTGGGCGGTGTTCGAGTTGTTCGACGAACCCGAACGATTTGCAATAAATTCGGCTGTTCGAGGTAATGTTCGATAACTGTTCGTGCACCAAAAGCGTGTCCTGCATGTCTGGCGCTATTTAGAGCACCAATCATGCAGGGATTGTCTGCCACTCACTGTAATGCCACAGCCATGGAGGTTGTGGCATTACAGTGATTGCCCAAATCGATGGGAACAGTGCCAACAGTGAAACATGAAAAGCCGGCAATTCAGCAGCGGCATACACCGGTACCCGACAATTTAGAACCGAAAGAATAGAGCTTCACACATAGATTAGATAGATATAAACATGTCAGCCACATATATACGAAGTACAGTGAAAGTGCTCCTTACTGTACTTGTCATTTAGCGTAAAGGATTTATCAAAAAAAATAATAGTGTTTTCATGCACCGTCTCTTTAAAAAAGCCGGCCGGCAATTCAGCAGCGGTACCCGACAATTTAGAATAGAAGGAATAGAGAATCACACATAGATTAGATAGATAGAAACATGTCAGTCACATATATATGAAGTACAGTGACAGTGTTGCTTGCTGTACTTGTCATTTAGTGTAAAGGATTTATTAAAAAAAATAATAGTGTTTTCATGCACCGTCTCTTTAAGAAAGCCGGCCGGCAATTCAGCATCTGTACCCGACAATTTATAACAGACAGAATAGAGCTTCACACATAGATTAGATAGATAGAAACATGTCAGTCACATATATATGAAGTACAGTGATAGTGTTGGTTACTGTACTTGTCATTTAGTATTAAAATAAAGGATTTATTATTAAAAAATTGGCGTGGGGTTCCCCTTAATTTTAGGCTCTAGCGGAGGTTAAGCAGACGGCTGGGGCAGATGTTTGAAGCCTGGGAAGGGGGTAATACCCACGGAGCTTCCCAGGCTACTAATATCAGCCCCCAGCTGAATACATAGCCTTTACTAGCTATTAAAATGGGGTACCCCCCCAAAAAAAATGACGTGGGGTCCCCCCTAATTTAATAGCTAGCAAAGGCTAGGCAGACAGCTGGGGGCTGATATTAATAGCCCAGGAAGGGAGCCATGAATATTGGCCCCCTCCCAGGCTAGAAACACCAGCCGTCAGCCGCTCCAGAAATGGCGCATTCATAGGATGCGCCAATTCTGGCACTTAGCCTCTCTCTTCCACGCTGCCCTGTAGCAGTGGCAGGGGGTAATAGGGCTGGGGTTGATGTCAGCTTATAATGCCAGCTGACATCAAGCCCAGGTTAGTAATGGAGAGGCGTCTATAAGACACCCCCATTACTAACCCCATAGTCAAAGTTAAAAAAAAAACACAAACACCCAAAATAAAGTCCTTTAATTGAAATAAAGACACAATTCTTTATTGTTCTAAATTAAACCATACTTACCGTCACGCCCATTCCAGCTGAAGCCAACGATCTCCTGTAATAAAAATAAAATAATAAAGCAACCTCATCCTTACCTTTCCATGGTTCCCACGACAGCTTCAGCTCTGCTACATCGAGATGACAGGCTGGACCGCAGCAGAACGCCGCCATCCAGTCTGTCATCCCGCAGACACTGAGAAGAGCAGGCTTGCTTGCGCTCCACATTGTCTCTCTGTGACGGCATAAAGATGAGCCGAGGTCATGTCCAATGAACTCGGCTCACCTCATGCACGTCACTTACAGCGTGGGAGAATTCTCACGCTGAAGCGCTGAGTGCAGGAGAATTTTCCCACGCTGTCAGTGAGGTGCATGAGGTGAGCTGAGTTCATTGGACATGAGCTCACCTCATGCACGTCACTGACAGCGTGGGAGAATTCTCCTGCACTCAGCGCTTCAGCGTGAGAATTCTCCCACGCTGTCAGTGACGTGCATGAGGTGAGCCGAGTTCATTGGACATGACCTCGGCTCATCTGGATGCCGTCACAGCGAGACACTGAGGAGCGCAAGCATGCCTGCTCTTCTCAGTGTCTGCGGGATGACAGGCTGGATGGCAGCGTTCTGCTGCGGTCCAGCCTGTCATCTCGATGTAGCAGAGCTGAAGCTGTCGTGGGAACCATGGAAAGGTAAGGATGAGGTTGGTTTATTATTTTTCTTTTATTGCAGGAGATCGTTGGCTTCAGCTGGAATGGGCGTGATGGTAAGTATGGTTTAATTTAGAACAATAAAGAATTGTGTGTTTATTTCAATTAAAGGACTTTATTCTGGGTGTTGTGTTTTTTTTAAATACTTTACTAGAAATTCATGGCGGTCATGTCTAATACTGGCGTGACCCCATAAATTTTGGGCTTGGGGCCAGCTGATAATACCAAGCTGGCCCTAACCCCTTTATTACCCAGTGAGCCACCGCACCAGGGCCCTGGATGAGTTGGGTACAGCGCCAGAAGATGGCGCTTCTATGAACGCGCCATTTTCCGGGGTGGCTGCGGACTGCAATTTGCAGCGGGGGGGGGGCCCAGAAAGCTTGGGCCTCCCTGCGCTGCAGATTCCAGCCCCCAGCTGCCTAGTTGTACCTGGATGGACACAAAAATAGGGCGAAGCCCCACGTATTTTTTTTTTAATTATTTCATGAAATTCATGAAATAATTAAGAAAAAAAGGCCTTCCCTATATTGTTGTGTCCGGCCAGGTACAAATAGTCAGCTGGTGGTTGGGGGCAGCCCGTTCCTGCCTGCTGTACCTGGCTGGACACAAATATAGTGCGAAGCCCCACTTCAATTTTTTTTAATTATTTCATGAAATTCATGAAATAATTAAGAAAAAAAGGCCTTCCCTATATTGTTGTGTCCGGCCAGGTACAAATAGTCAGCTGGTGGTTGGGGGCAGCCCGTTCCTGCCTGCTGTACCTGGCTGGACACAAATATAGTGCGAAGCCCCACTTCAATTTTTTTAAATTATTTCAGGAAATTCATGAAATAATTTTAAAAAAATTGACGTGGGGCTTCGCACTATATTTGTGTCCAGTCAGGTGCCGCAGGCAGGAACGCGCTGCCCCCAACCACCAGCTGCCTATTTGTACCTGGCCGGACACAACAATATAGGGAAGCCCTTTTTTCTTAATTATTTCATGAAATAATTTAAAGAAAATTGACGTGGGGCTTCGCCCTGTTTTTGTGTCCAGCCAGGTACAACTAGGCAGCTGGGGGCTGGAATCCGCAGCGCAGGGAGGCCCAAGCTTTCTGGGCCACCCCCGCTGCAAATTGCAGTCCGCAGCCACCCCGGAAAATGGCGCGTTCATAGAAGCGCCATCTTCTGGCGCTGTACCCAACTCATCCAGGGCCCTGATGCGGTGGCTCACTGGGTAATAAAGGGCTTAGGGCCAGCTTGGCATTATCAGCTGGCCCTAAGCCCAAAATTCATGGGGTCACGCTAATATTAGACATGACCACCATGAATTTCTAGTAAAGTATTTAAAAAAAACACAACACCCAGAAAAAAGTCCTTTAATTGAAATAAACACACAATTCTTTATTGTTCTAAATTAAACCATACTTACTGTCACGCCCATTCCAGCTGAAGCCAACGATCTCCTGAAATAAAAGAAAAATAATAAAGCAACATCATCCTTACCTTTCCATGGTTCCCATGACAGCTTCAGCTCTGCTACATCGAGATGACAGGCTGGACCGCAGCAGAACGCTGCCATCCAGCCTGTCATCCCGCAGACACTGAGAAGCGCAGGCTTGCTTGCGCTCCACAGTGTCTCTCTGTGAGGGCATCCAGATGAGCCGAGTTAATGTCCAATGAACTCGTCTCACCTCATGCACGTCACTGACAGCGTGGGAAAATTCTCCTGCACTCAGCGCTTCAGCGTGGGAGAATTCTCACACTGAAGCGCTGAGTGCAGGAGAATTCTCCCACGCTGTCAGTGACGTGCAGGAGGTGAGCTGAGTTCATTGGACATGAGCTCACCTTATGCACGTCACTGACAGCGTGGGAAAATTCTCCTGCACTCAGCGCTTCAGCGTGGGAGAATTCTCACGCTGAAGCGCTGAGTGCAGGAGAATTCTCCCACGCTGTCAGTGACGTGCAGGAGGTGAGCTGAGTTCATTGGACATGAGCTCACCTTATGCACGTCACTGACAGCGTGGGAGAATTCTCCTGCACTCAGCGCTTCAGCGTGAGAATTTTCCCACGCTGTCAGTGACGTGTATGAGGTGCGCCGAGTTCATTGGACATTAACTCGGCTCATCTGGATGCCCTCACAGAGAGACACTGTGGAGCGCAAGCAAGCCTGCGCTTCTCAGTGTCTGCGGGATGACAGGCTGGATGGCAACGTTCTGCTGCTGTCCAGCCTGTCATCTCGATGTAGCAGAGCTGAAGCTGTCGTGGGAACCATGGAAAGGTAAGGATGAGGTTGCTTTATTATTTTTCTTTTATTGCAGGAGATCGTTGGCTTCAGCTGGAATGGGCGTGATGGTAAGTATGGTTTAATTTAGAACAATAAAGGATTGTGTCTTTATTTCAATTAAAGGACTTTATTCTGGGTGTTTGTGTTTTCTTTTAACTTTGACTATGGGGTTAGTAATGGGGGTGTCTTATAGATGCCTCTTCATTACTAACCTGGGCTTGATGTCAGCTGGCATTATAAGCTGACATCAACCCCAGCCCTATTACCCCCTGCCACCGCTACAGGGCAGCGTGGAAGAGCGAGGCTAAGTGCCAGAATTGGCGCATCCTATGAATGCGCCATTTCTGGGGCGGCTGACGGCTGGTGTTTCTAGCCTGGGAGGGGGCCAATATTCAAGGCTCCCTTCCTGGGCTATTAATATCAGCCCCGAGCTGTCTGCCTAGCCTTTGCTAGCTATTAAATTAGGGGGGACCCCACGTCATTTTTTTTGGGGGTCCCCCATTTTAATAGCTAGTAAAGGCTATGTATTCAGCTGGGGGCTCATATTAGTAGCCTGGGAAGCTCCGTGGGTATTACCCCCTTCCCAGGCTTCAAACATCTGCCCCAGCTGTCTGCTTAACCTCCGCTAGAGACTAAAATTAAGGGGAATCCCACGCCTATTTTTTTTAATAATAAATCCTTTATTTTAATACTAAATGACAAGTACAGTAACCAACACTATCACTGTACTTCATATATATGTGACTGACATGTTTCTATCTATCTAATCTATGTGTGAAGCTCTATTCTGTCTGTTATAAATTGTCGGGTACAGATGCTGAATTGCCGGCCGGCTTTTTTAAAGAGACAGTGCATGAAAACACTATTATATTTTTTAATAAATCCTTTACACTAAATGACAAGTACAGTAAACAACACTGTCACTGTACTTCATATATATGTGACTGACATGTTTCTATCTATCTAATCTATGTGTGAGGCTCTATTCCTTCTTGTCTAAATTGTCGGGTACCGGTGTATGCCGCTGCTGAATTGCCGGCCGGCTTTTTTAAAGAAAGCGTCTTCTGAGCAGTTTGTCAGCTTTTGGACACCTTTGAAGGTGTTTTCTATGTGTTTCTATGTGTTTTTGTTTGCCTGCCATTGGTTTTAACGGTGTTCGACGGTGTTCTAAGGTGTTCGACGAACAGTTCGACGAACAGTTCCTCAAACATCCCGGTGTTCGACGAACCGAACCGAACCCGAACACTACGGGGGTGGCTCAACACTAGTTATCACCTTGCCAGCCTGCCAAATTCTGTCAGTTTCCTCAGTGCTCAAGCTATAGCAGTGAATTTACTGGAATAACGTTACATTTAGTCTTTCTTTTCCTTTCCAGTGAAATGAAAAGAAAATGGAAATTCCCCTCTATTATGTGATTTAGAAATTATACTCTTTCATTGTACCATAAAATAGTGCTACATATTTGTTACATCTAATGATTTTTTATGTTAAACCCCCTATTAAGGGATGAATCTTGGAAGTTAAAGGGGCTATCTACTTCTGAAAACTATTTTTGTATACATAAATACATGTATTTCGAGATAAAAATAATTTTTTTGCTATTGGGTTTCTATAAAAATTGTGTGTTATTTGGATTTACAGGCTGTTTCTCAGGACATTCAATTTTGATATAGGCGGCTGAGAAGAGCTTAAAAAAAGACAGATAAGGGTATGTGACCATGACATCTTTTAAACTCAAGTAGAAAATGCTTAAAGGGAACCTGTCAGCTGATACATACTGCCCAAATCATGGGCATCATGTATCAGCCACTGGCTCTAGTATCCCAGCCATATATGTCATGCATGCCTGCGTACGCGTATAGGCATAAAGATATAGTATATATAATAGACAGAATAAACATTCTTCAAGAAAAAAAATCAGGAGGACATTAATATAAAATATCATGTAACCTGCCTTTTTCACAACATTTAGTCCGCAATTTATGCAAATTACACAAAAAATATAAATATAAATATCCTGATTTTACATTATGTACACAACTATTAGGCAATTTATATTTTTGATTATTAATTTTATTGTTGAGCTACTAAAGTGTTGAAGGTCAATCCAAAAGGATAATAGATCTGAAATCTGAACATTTAAGTAAAAGTGAGGGTTTGTCTTTTTTTAGGAGAATATCTGTGTGCATAATTATTAGGCAACAATTATGGCTCGTGCACATGACCATATACCGTATTTTTCCTATTATAGACGCACCGGACCATAAGACGCACCTAGGTTTTAGAGGAGGAAAATAGAAAAAATAAGTAAGCAAAAAATGTAGTCATGATGCTCTGTTAAGGGGGAGGGGGTCTGCTGGTGACACTGTTATAGGGGTAGTATCCCCCAATTCTATTAATGTACCCCATCCTGGTATAATGTATATGGCCCCCATCGCAATATGCATGGCACCCCTCATCCCCATCCTTGTATAAATGGCACCCCAATCACCCATCCTGGTATGCATGGCACCCCAATCACCCATCTTGGAATGCATGGCACCCCTTGATTCCATCCTGGCATGCATGGCACCCCTCATCCTGGAATGCATGGCACCCCTCATCCTGTTATGCTAGGCATTCCTCATCCTGGTATGCATGGCACCCCTCATCCCTCTTCCTGGTATGCATGGCACCCCTCATCCCTCTTCCTATTATGCATGGAACCCCTTATGCCTCATCCTGGTATGCATGGCACCCCTGATCCCCATCCTGGTATGTATGGTACCCCTGATCTCCATCCTGGTATGCATGGCACCCTGATCCCCATCCTGGTATGCATGGCAACCTGATCCCCATCCTGGTATGCATGGCACCCCCTGATCCCCATCCTGGTATGCTTGGCATTCCTCATCCTAGTGTGCATGGCACCCCCTGATTCCCATCACGCTGCACACACAAAAATAAATAATTAAACTCACCTCCTCTCTCCTCTAGCGCTGCGTCCTGTCCTGCTGCAGACACTCTCACTGTGTGAGCCGCGCATGGCGTCCCTGCCATGCGCCCTCACACAGTGGAGTGCTGTGCCGGAATAGTCACTTCTCCCCATGCCGGGACTATGTGCGTGGGGAGAAGTGACCATTCATTCTCCCTAATAACACGCACACTGTAACCGCAGCACGGCTCCTGCTGCGGCCGGCGGTCTTTATGCCCGCTATTAAAGACTATGAATATTCACTACAACCCATGGGAGTGGATTGTAGTGAATATTCATGGGCTTTAATAGCGGGCACACAGACCGCACAGCGGCAGCAGGAGCCATGCTGCGGGTACAGTGTGCGCGCTATTAAGGAAAATGAATATTCATTGCTCTCTACGCCCATGGAGCCATGTTATATTCGGACTATAAGACGCATGCTCTACTTTCCTCCAACATTTTGGAGGAAAAAAGTGCGTCTTATAGCCCGAAAAATACGGTAAATCGGTTTCGATGGATAGCACTCGTACCAGTGTTATTGTATGGGGCTGTGCAGATGTCTGAAAAAAATCTCAGCATGCACGATTTGCCTTCAAGAATTGGATCGAACTTACCCATTCATGTCTATAGGTTAGTGAAAAAAACTGGACCGCACTTAGATGACATCCAAGATTTTCACGTACCGACATGATGAAGAAGGTGAAGAAATTGCTTTTCTCCACCCCCAAGAAAATCAGATCTAACTCAGATCAAATTCTGATAAGAGTCTGATTAGCATAATTGGATCGTTTTTCTCGGATGGAGAGAAAACGGTCATCTGCACCTGCTCTGAATGTAAATTTTTATGTAATTAAATGAATAAATGGAAAATTTAAATTTGCCCATCTCTATTGTTTATTTTCATCTTTTAAAGTGAGAATAATAACCAAACAACTCAAAATGTACAAAAGTACATTTCTGACATTTGTAAAAAAAAAATGTCAATATGACCAATATTGCCACCCTTCTTTTCCATGAAGCGTGTCAATTTCTTAAATTGACAATCAACTTTTTGGCCACCACCAACTAGAGCCTCCCAGACACTGTTCAGAGAGGTGTGCTAATTTCTTGAATCATAAAAATCCCATTTAAGACGGGCACACAAATTCTCATTAGGGTATAGGTCAGATGAGAAAGACAGACATACAGGGCTGGGACAAAGTGTTTTTGGTGACTTAGGCAGATGAGGCCAATAACGCCCCCCTCTCCTGTCCCAAGCAAAGAAATGAGTCAGAGAGTAAGGTAACAGGACCTCTAACAAATCATTCTCCTTAATGTGGATGATATAAAAAGCACTGATGGTCACAAGGTCTTGACCAAATATGAGCAAAAGTTAAAAAAATGGTGTATTTTAGGCATGAGGCTGAACAGGGAGTGTAATTTCACAGATATAGACTCACTCATTGTATGCAGTCAGTTCACACAACACCAATAGGGATATTCATCCCTGACATCCTATATTTTAAATGTCAAGCTGAAAGATAGTCATGGTAACTAATGTAGCTTATACATGATTAGGGCTATTTGGTTTCAATTAGGGTCATTTGGTGGATGCCCTAATGAAAACATAACAGACATCATTATAGATAAAGGAATATGTTTGATGATGTCTTCGTCCATCATGCAACAAATACAGCTTGTAACAAAATTGATAGCTATTCTGGTGCCGTATTCCTGCACTAATAGTGGATCTTGTGATGTATTCATGTAGTGATGGTTGTTCTGGTGAGGTATTCAAAAAATGGCTGTGATGGTGTATTAATGTAGTAATAATGGTTCTGGTGATGTTTTCATCACCAAAACCATCATTAGTTTATGAATACATAATGAAAATCATCATCAGTACATAAACAGACCATCAAAGCTGTCAATAGTACATGAATAGAGCACCAGAACCATCATCAGTAAATAAATAGGTAACTAGAACCATCATAGTACATGAATGTGTCACTAGAACCATCATCAGTAAATAAATACAACACCAGAACTATCATTAGTATATAACTACATCACCAGAACTGCCATCAGTACATGAATACAGGACTAGAACCATCACCAGTAAATAAATACAACACCAGAACCACCATCAATACATGACCAAGTCACCAGAACTGCCATCAGTACATGATTACCATGACTACATCACCAGAACCAATATAAGTACTTGAATATTAGAAGAGAGCTTACTGCAGAAATCATTTGTATTTTCAGGTCAGCCCTATATACAATGGGATCGGTTGACCCTATAATTTCCAGTATATTCTTACTGTTGATAAGGAGATACTGGGAGTTGATGTTACCAGTCATCATCAGACTGCAGACCATACAGGAACCACAGTACTGATGAGACATAGTTAGTATCACAAATAAACATTTATATGCAGGTACCTTATAGGGGAAAACTTCTCTGATTTGATCTCTTTCTTTTCATCTTATGAATTTTCACAGCCACAGCTAATCTCTGCAGACTTCCATCTTCTCCGGCCTTCTGCAGCAAATCTCAATACAGTGCCCTTGAAAATAAGAGTATTATTATAATGCCATCTGCATAAAAATATTTGTCCATACTATGTCGTAAGTAAGCATCCTATGGTATATGGCTGCCACACTGTCTTCCATTATGAGCTATAACCACCACACTGTCTGCCATTATGAACCACGCCTATATCATGGCTGTCCCCTCTCCACTGTTTTTGCTAACACTCTCTAAATCTTCTCACTATTCCCCCTCCATGCTAATCTATATAGATTCTGTATGTCTTTTTTTCTCAACATGTTTTTTTGCGAGCCTATTGACTATTTGCAACAAATCTTTTGATAGTTCTGCTATCATGACCAAATATCTTGGTAATTTCAAGAGTGATGTACTCTTTGTAAGACTTTTAACAATTTTTGACTTTTCAGAGACAGCTAAATCACTTTTTTGATCCAATTTGTCTGAGGAAAGCAAACTTCTTAATAATTATGTATGCCTTTATAAAGGGTGTGGACATCGTTAGGCCACAGCCTCCATTATTACACAAAGGCACATCACCTTATCTTCTTCATGCAATAAACATTCAAGTTTATAGAGCATGCGGTTGGAAAGTATGCATAAAAGTGATGATATATCAAAATATTCACTTGCCTAATAATTTGGCACACAATGTATATCATGCATCAGCCAAACTGGAACCTAGGTTACTTTGAGATCTGCCTCCAGCAGCTGATGAGGGTTGCGTGTCGCCTACTGAAATTCTTTGAAGAAGCTATTAAATTTGTCAGAAGGGACAACTCAAGAGTTAAAAATTTAATCTCCCTCAGATTTATTCTGGAAAATACACTCACCATGATGCAAAAAAAGTATGGAGAAAGAAAACAAACTTGTTCATGTTCAACACTGCCCTGGTGCTTTTGGGGACCTTGTAGGTCCATGTTACATGCAGCAGGAAGTGGAAGGGGGGGTGGGAGAGGAGCAGCAGTAGATGTACAGTACAGACCAAAAGTTTGGACACACTTTCTCATTTAAAGATTTTTCTGTATTTTCATGACTATGAAAATTGTACATTCACACTGAAGGCATCAAAACTATGAATTAACACATGTGGAATTATATACTTATCAAAAAAGTGTGAAACAACTGAAAATATGTCTTATATTCTAGGTTCATCAAAGTAGTCACCTTTTGCTTTGAGGACTGCTTTACACACTCTTGGCATTCTCTTGATGAGCTTCAAGAGAATGTCACCGGAAAAAGTCTTCCAACAATCTTGAAGGAGTTCCCAGAGATGCTTAGCACTTGTTGGCCCTTTTGCCTTCACTCTGCGGTCCAGCTCACTCCAAACCATCTCGATTGGGTTTAGGTCTGGTGACTGTGGATGCCAGGTCATCTGGCGTAGCACCCCATCACTCTCCTGCTTGGTCAAATAGCCCTTACAGAGCCTGGAGGTGTGTTTGGGGTCATTGTTCTGTTGAAAAATAAATGATGGTCCAACTAAACGCAAACCGGATGGAATAGCATGCCGCTGCAAGATGCTGTGGTAGCCATGCTGGTTCAGTATGCCTTCTATTTTGAATAAATCCCCAAAAGTGACACCAGCAAAGCACACCATTACACCTCCTTCTCCATGCTACACGGTGGGAACCAGGCATGTAGAGTCCATCCGTTCACCTTTTCTGCATCGCACATAGACACGGTGGTTGGAACCAAAGATCTCTAATTTGGACTCATCAGACCAAAGAACAGATTTCCACTGGTCTAATGTCCATTCCTTGTGTTCTTTAGCCCAAACAAGTCTCTTCTGCTTGTTGCCTGTCCTTAGCAGTGGTTTCCTAGCAGCTATTTTACCATGAAGTCCTGCTGCACAAAGACTCCTCTTAACAGTTGTTGAAGAGATGTGTCTGCTGCTAGAACTCTGTGTGGCTTTGACCTGGTCTCTAATCTGAGCTGCTGTTAACCTGTGATTTCTGAGGCTAAAGTAATGATGGCCACTCGTTTTTCTTTACTTAGCTGCGTTTTTCTTGCCATAATACAAATTCTAACAGTCTATTCAGTAGGACTATGATGCCTTCAGTGTGAATGTACAATTTTCATAGTCATGAAAATACAGAAAAATCTTTAAATGAGAAGGTATGTCCAAACTTTTGGTCTTTACTATATGTGGAGGAGGACAATTGAGTTACACTGCATTCCAAGGACAGGCAAGGTACAATATTGATGGTCAGGGTGAAAATGACGACAACGACACTGGCCAACCAGCTATCACAGAGGGGTGCAGAAAGTGAACTAGTGTGGCTCTTGATTGTGCTGGTGAGCATGGCAGGCTGTATGTACATATATGTGGGATAACAGCCATATCAAAATTTGCCATCAAGCAAAGGTATGACTTTTGTATAGATATGCTTTGCTTTTGGACACTTGCTATAAAAGCAAAATGAAGGAATTTTTAGCAGCTTTTGAAAGGGAGTCCAAATTGACGTATTACCATGTTAAACTGTGTTCCATGCTCAGCAAAGTTCCCATCAAGCAGGTGTCTGCTGAATGCTTTGTTGACCTGAAGACCCCTCTTCTCACCTATGCCAGCACTAGTGCTAAAATAGCCAAGGGAGAAGCAGCTATTAAAATGTTCTTGACATGATTTGCCAAATGTTTTATCTGCTACTGTACTTCAGCAAACAGAGACGCAGCGGTTGAAGAGCCAAGTTCAGTCATACTGTACCTTGACTCTGTCCTTTCTTCGGCAGATACCCTGAGAATCAATCCCATGAACTTCTGGCTCTGAGGATTGGACCAGATTGAACTAAGCAAGAACTAGTCCACTTTACTATGAGCATATCGTCATATCCATCCAGCAGTGTAATATCAGAGAGGGTATGCTGTGAAGGCTGGTGGCTTTGTCACACCCAAGCAGACCAAGCTTATCCTCCCAAGCATGTAAACCCTAACATTTGTCCCACTGAATAAGGCTTGAATCAACTTCCATTGGTATACAGTATAGCATTTGCCAATGACTAAATTAACCATTGCATCTGCCTGTCTGTTTGTTGTCTAATACACTATTCTGCTACCACCAGTGCTAATGACTAACATCCATTCAGAAATTTGTTCCCTTTCCATCATGTCATACATACTAGGCTGTTTGGCCTGCCAGTACTGGCAGTATACTGCCGGACATCTCCTTGCCCGCCCCATCATATGTCTATATGCTGTATCTATCTTCTGATAAAGCCACTACTGCTAGATATACGAGTCACACATATGATGACTCTCTGCTATGTTTTATAGTGCTATACTGTACTGCAATTGCAGGAACTGCCAGAGCTGTACATTACATTAGCATACATCTCCTTGCCTGCACCATGATGTACTACATTTTGTGGATGCTATCATTTCACTTCCATTGCCACTGGTTGGAGATTACTCTATTGTTTCTTCATTTTGCAAATAGCAAACCTCTGGTGAATCCCAAAATAGAAATAATTTCTGTACAGCTTATCATGAACTTACTATCAATTCTTCTGTATCTAAACAGAGAATGTGTTACTGTCAGCCGATCCCAAAACAGAGTTAAGTTTTGGATGGCTTGTAAAAAAAGCTATAGCTTCTTCATTAAGCAAAGAACAAATCTCTCAATTCTCCGCAAACAGGGATCATTTTTGCAGCCTCCTTTTTTTTAAACCTTGGCTTCTTCTGTGTGCAATGCCTGTGTATAAACACCTGTTAAGTCAGGCATTTGATCTAAAATAAGGAGATGATGTGGTCATTTTGACTTTAAGGATGTATTTAAGTTAAAGACCTCTAAAGGGTTCAATACAGTCCTTAAAGAGCTCAGAGTGTTATATATCTTTTCTTGGCAATGCAGTTCTGGTGATTCAAGGGGAAAGCATTTGATGCAAATCTAATTTTTGTGAAAAATTTGTCAAATTCGAAATTAAAAAAAATTCAATCATCTCATACCACTGCCTTACACATCACTATGTCAGTGGTGGACAACTCCTACACTGGTAAGCGCCTCAGATTTAGTGCAGGCAGTGTTAGAATGTTATTATAGGCCACGTCATTGATTTTTTCAATAATGGGGAAAGGTCCAATAAACCTGGGTGCCAGCTTGTGTGAAGGCACCTTAATATTATGGTTCTTGGTCGACACCCAAACCCTATCTCCAAACCCGAGCTCGAGCTCTTGTTGACTACGTTTATTGGCCTGCTTTCCAAGGACCATGCGACACTTAAGGCCCATGTCCGCAGTATTCTGAAAAGATTAGAGGATCATCAGTTGAAAGTCAAACTAGAGAATTGTGTATTTAAAGTGCAAGAGTTGGGGTTCCTGGAGGTTATCTGCTCTCCCATCGGGTTCTGGATGGCCCCGCAAAGGTAGAGTCGGTGCTCAATTCGTTCCAGCCATGCAATCTCAAAGCTTTATAGCATTTCTTGGGTTTTGATAATTATTGCAGGAGGTTTATCAGTGGGTTCTCCACGGTGGTGAAACCCCTTTCTCATCTTACTCATAAAGGTAAGTGATGTCTCTAACTGGGATCCTGATGATATCAAGGCATGTAATACTCTCAAGAAGGCCTTTTCCTCTGCTCCCGTTCTGGCTCAGACAGATGTTAATAGGCCTTTTGTGGTGGAGGTGAATGCCTCTGAGGTAGGGGTTGGGCAGTGCTCTCCCAGGGATCCCCTACCCTATCTAATTTGAGGCCTTGTGCCTTTTTCTCTTTAAATTTTCTCCCCCACAGCTGAACTAAAATGGCGGTAAACAAATGTTTAGCCCCCTCAAGAAAATGTCTCCACGCCTCCTAACTCTGTCATTGCCGGTCACCCAGGCATCAAGGGTACATGTCGTCTTGTAGAAAAAGGGTATTGGTGGCTGAACTTGGGTAAGGATGTCGAAGCCTATGTTAAGGCATTTGCACCAGTAAAAAATTCCCTTGCACCGTTCTGGCAGGGAAGCTCTTACCCTTGCCTATCCCTGTATGTCCTTGGTCTCACATAGATATGGATTTCATAAATGATTTCTGAAGGTCCAAGGGTATTACCACTGTTTAAGTAATTGTTGACCACTTTTCTAAACAATGTCATTATTTTTCTCTTTGACAAGCTGCACAATGCTCAGGAGATGGTAGATCCGTTTCTCACTCAGGTGGTACAACTGCATGGTGTTCCTATGAATATTGCCTCCGATCAGTGCTCTCAATTTATTTCCAGATTTTGGAGAGCATTCTGTAAGCGCCTCAAGACGGAGCTGTCATTTTCATCCCCATAACACCCTCAGACTAACATGCAGGCTCTGAGAACCAACCAGTGTTTTGGAGTCATATTTAAGGTGTTTTTGCTCCCATAGCAAGTGAGAATGGGGGGCTTACCTGGCATTAGCTGAACTTGCTTTAAACATTAGTCACCATGAGGTTCTTGGTATGTCCTCTTTCTTCTGTATTCTAGATTTCCATCCTAGGTCCCCATGGTTAGAAGGAGGGAGCGAGGGAGGGTGTGGGACACTTCTGGCATTCTCTTATACACTCCATCTCAGAAGGTCTGGGGGGAGGCTCAGCGGCATCTTCGGAAAGCAGAGGAGGGCATGAAGAGGAAGGCCAATAAACGTCATCAACAATAGCTCAAGCTCAGAGTTGGGGATAGATTCTGTGTGTTGACTATTAACCTTAAGATTAAGGTGCCTTCCCACATGCTGGCACCCAGGTTTATTGGACCTTTCCCCATTATCAAAAGAATCAATGATGTGGCCTGTAGGGTCAATCTTTCTACCTCCATGCGTATTCCCAATGTGTTTCATAAGGGGTTGCTTAACAAAGTAGTAATTCCATTGGTGACTCAAGACCCTCCTCCTCCTGTTGTGGTAGATAACACCGAAAAGCATGAGGTAGAGAGTACTGAAGACTCTTGGAAGATTCATAACTCTGTCCAATATTTAATCCACTGGAAGGGTTATCGTCAGGAGGAGATGTCATAGGTCCCAAGAAACAGAATTCATGCCAATTTATCACTGAATTTAATAAGAAGTTTCCGAATAAGGTGGGTGGTGGGAGTCCAGATGTTTCTATTAGACAGGGAGGTACTGTTAGGAATAATACACCATGCCTCCCACTTGTTTCGTGGCCCGGGAGACATGGGATGCTTTGTCTCCTGGTTGCCAGGCAACACAGGATGCTAACTTGCTTGGTGTTAACCATTGGTGGGAATTTGTGCACCCTGTTGTACAGGTGAGCAGGGAGTGACTCCCTGGACAAGACTAGGAGGAATGGATCACCTGATTGTTTTCCTTAGATTGGGCTGGCTATGTAAGGCCTGTTTCTAATTCTGTTCAGTGCTATTTATTCAGTTCCTTGAATACTGGTATGGTGAGTGCTTCCTGGTTAGGTTCTGGTTTCTTCTCAGTAGTTGCTAATGGTCATTAATGGTTCTTCTTTATTAGCGATTGTCCAGGGGTTTCCCTTTGGTTTTCATTTGGGTTTTATGCTGCTAGCTTTGGATCTACTCATGGACCTGATTCTACATCATCCGCGTCGCCAGACGCCAGTTATGCAACCGCAGTCTAGAAAGGGCTCTGTAAAGCCTCCCTCTCCTTTGGGAGTGGGTGGAGAATATCCAGGCCCTTAATGACTTTCCTAGCAGTGGTGGCTTACGCAAAGTGCATCTGTGACTGCGTTTTTGCTTGTCCGATGCAAGTCGCTAAAGAGTAGTTATTCTTGCGCAAAACACATGGACTATATTTGAAATGCACTTTAGAAAATATTGTTAAATGTTGTTGAATATTGTTTGCATGAGATAATATATATAGCTTGGAAGAAAAGTAAAAGCTATTGTTATGTCTCATCTGATTAGACAGATTTATTAAAATATACAGTAGTTATGGCGAGCAGAAAGTACTGCAGGCATAGATGGAGCTGAGTTAGGCTGGATGGTATGTATAAAAGCAAGAATCAGTAGAGGACTTGGAACAGCAGGGAAAGAAATTTGGGTAGGCACCTTAGAATAGCTGGGCAATGTATGTAATCAGCCACCCTGGAGTAGCAGATCTGAGTGTGTGGGCAGCACATCAGAGCAGTAGAGTTGGATAGACAGACAAGTATCTTGATGTCAAAGAACAGAGTGTGCAGACACTGGAAAGCAAAGTTGAGTTCACTGACAGCTAACTTGATGTAACAGAACCAAGTGTTGAGAAAGCAACTTTATGAAGCAGAGCCAAGCTGGCAGACTGACACCTTGACGTAGCAGAGCCAAGTGTGCAGCCAGCACTTTGATACAGCAAAGTTGAGTTGGCAGAAAAACACCTTGAATTGTCAGAGGATTCAATTTAGACTTGTGGCTAGGCTTGACTGCTGGTATTCGATAACAGTGTGAGATAACTACAATACCTGAATACAGAGATATTAAAAGACCAAGGGTGATGATATCAGAAGTGTGTGTGAGGAGAGAGCTGTTTGCAGTGGAAGGAAGGCACGTAGACTGGCACTGGAGGCAGGACATGTGAGTAACAGCTATATTGCATGTTTGTTATTAATATTAACTGCCATTTTCCCCAGGTCAGTGTCAGTACACCAGGTTAAACGTAATAAACACTACTGGACAAACCCATCTGAATCACCCCAAATTGCAGCATAAAATAAAAAAAATGCTATACTTACCTCCCGAAGAAGCACTATTCCTGCAATGTCTACTCAGTCTTCCAGTGATCACATGACATTGTTATATCACATGATCACTGCAGCCAAGCAGCGTCCATTGATTGATTGCAGCCGTTCAGTATTTTGCCAGAGCGTTGGAGTGGTTAAGCATAACATTCTTTTATTTGATGCTACAGCTTTGGTTAATCATCTGAATGGGGTTGTTTCAGATGAATAAGACAATTGTCGAACTTTTGGCTACAAAATCCACAAACATATATGGCTCATGTGAACCTAGCCCTACTGTGTTTTAATATGACTCATGAGAAAGTACATTTTTATTTTGGATCCTCTCCCATTTCCATGGCATGTCCCCTTTCCTCCTTGTGATTGGAGTCTGGGATATCTTACACCGTGCATGTCTGTAGTACATGCAGATTGCAAACTCTTGAAAATAAGTAAAAAATTATAGACAGGGCTTTATTGGATGGCCATTAGGGTTGGCAGAAAAAGCACCTGTTTTATGTGGACTGTCCATAAATTTACAGGCGGTTGACAATGTTTGTATGAATGATAGTGAGGCTATGCCAGGAAGAAACTGCCAATGTTAAGACTCAACTCAGGCAGGCCAAAAGAAGAATTTTCTAGACCTTTTAGAGACAATTTTTATATTGATTTTACATGCTGTTTTGTAAGGACATTCACTTCTGAAGATAATAAATCTGTGTTTGTAAAGGATTAATTAGACCACCCATGAAGCTTGACTATCAAAGGGCAGTCATTCTTTTTTGTTTTTCATGCTCTTTATCCAGGCATCAGAGAAAAGTCTAAAGATATTTTCAAACTCTGGAATGACTGTGTCTAAAGTTAAGTCCCCCTTACTGTGCCATAAGTTATTTTTTATACTGAATTTAAAATGACTGTTAAAAAGGTGTTCTAAAAAAAAATTGGGGACATGAGATTGGGCTGTAAATGTTATGCTGGTACAGAAGAGGAAAGTTAAACAAAACTTTTTCTTGTGCTGCAATGAAGCTATAAAATGATAATTAACCCACTTAAGGTATTGGAGCAGTCTATCTTCTTTTTTCTTTTTATATAGCGCTAACATATTCCAAAGTGCTTTACATACATAATCATTGCTGTCCCCATCGAGGCTCACAATCTAAATTCCCTATCAGTATGTCTTTGGAGTGTGGGAGGAAACCCACGCAAACACGAGGAGAACGTACAAACTCCTTGCAGATGTTGTCCTTGGTGTGATTTGAACTCAGGACCCCAGTACTGCAAGGCTGCAGTGCTAACCACTGAGCCACTGTGCTGCCCTATATAAACTTCTTGAAAGTGTCCTTAAACTGAGATACTAAAAACTGTTATTTAATAAATAAATAAAAATAGTTTCATCAATGGGTCCAGTGCTCTGTTTAAGACGCTCTCTAGAAATGGATAATACACTTTCTATGACTCCCATAAAAATTGCCAAGGTTTAGCATATTTATGTGAACTAAGTTTAAAAATGGTACATTTGGAATCTTTTCTATCATTATTGACTTTAAAGAAATCATAAGTTCAAATTATTTACAAGCAATGATATCATAAGAAAAAAAATATAGAAAACATGTGGAATCACTTGGTACATATAATCAATTGCATATCTAAACATTTTTCTGTTATTTATGTCCAGTCTTTCAATATTTAACGGAAATAAAATATAAGTCAACAAATAGGAACTTCTCTAATCCCATCTCATTGTAAATGAAAACAAATGGCTAGCCTCTAGTGCACTCAAAGGAAATTACACAAAAATAGACAATTTCAGAGCAATAGTGCCTAAATACTTTCTTACTAATCCAGATTTTCATGTAACATTTTTAGACAATTTCACCCTTTGAATTATAGTAGGTTAAAATCCAGAAGAACATAACCTAGAACATACTGCATAGGCATACTGCAGTAAGAAAATAAATAGTAACATGTGTTAAAAACATAGGGTACATAATTTGAATTTCTTTTTTATCAAAAAAACATAAAAGCCTTCCTCTTACAGTTATAGTAACAGGAATTGGCCTTTGTTTTTGCTAAAATCGAGTAGAAACAAGATAAAACGTATGCCATAATTTTAATATTCTGCTGTTTGGCCTCAAATTCTCTTTCTTAACAAAGAATAAATGACATTAAATCTATGGCACTGTGCTATTGACTGCATGTGTTGTTACAATTAACCCTTTCCCATGTGGTGTAATGATAATTCACATCAGGTGCTAATGTATGGAGTGAGTTACACATGGAATAACACACCTGGTCAATCAAGGGTGTGTTATATAGTATTCTATATGCTGTACAACAAGAGATGATCAATTCAATTCCCCTAAGAGGACTAAAGTAGAAAGCAAAAAATGAAAAAAAAAAGTTTTAAAAATTATGAAAATAATCTAAAAATTTTAAACACTCCCTATTTTCCCTATCAGTAATAAAGATCTAAAAAAATAAGCATATTTGGAATCACGTCTATTAAAGTCTGATCAACTAAAATACAAAATTTAATTAACCCAAAAGTTAATACCTTCACCACCTTGCGATTTTCTTTTTTTCGTTTTTTGCTCCACTTTTCCCAGAGCCATAACTTTTTTATTTTTCCGTCAATATGGCCATATGATGGCTTATTTTTTGCAGGATGAGTTTTACTTTTGAATTACACCATTTATGGAACCACATAGTGTACTGGAAAATGGGAAAAAAAAATCCAAGTGCGGTGAAATTGCAAAAAAAGTGCAATACCGCAACTGCTTTTTATTTACCATGTTCACTAAATGCCAATCTGATTCTCCAGGTCAGTATGAATACTAAGAAACCAAACATGTAAATTCTGTTTTATTTTACTGAAAATCCAAAATTTATAAGGAAAAAATTTTTTTGCCATATCCAAGACCCGTAGTATCTCCATTTTTCGTGATCTGGGGCAGGGTGAGAGCTTATTTTTGTGTGCTGAGCTCATGTTTTTTTCATTCATTAATACCATTTTGGGGTAAATACAATGTTTTGATCACCTGTTATTGCATTTTATTGCATACTTCTAGCGTTTTGATTTTTTCTCTCGCTATGCCGTTTACCGTTCGGATTAATTTACTTTATATTTTGATAGATTGGACATTTCTGAACGCAGTGATGCCAAATATATGTATTTTTATTTGTTTTATTGTTTTATTTTGAATGGGGTAATAGTTTTTTTTTTAAATGTATGTTTTTTATATATTTTTTAAAACATTTTTTTTTTACTTTTTACTTGCTTCAATAGTCTCCTTAGGAGACTTAAAGCTGTGATCATTCGATCTCCTGTGCTACACATAGCAGAGCTTCAGCCCTGCTATGTGTGGCATAAGGGCTCATACTCTTCTGTATTTAAAATGGATGAGTGCTCTCCAATAAAAAATTGGATTGCTTGCTGACTAAAGTTAGTCAATGTTTCTATGTTCATCTGCAATTGTTTTCTCAGCTCGGATCAGACTGAGAAGAAAATCGCAGCATTCTGCAAGTGGCCGCGCATGTCAGGCGAGACTCACAATGCTATTAATATCATATTATTACTATTACACGCCTTTTTTTGGACTCCCTTTTTAATAACCAATAAAGGGTAAGTAGACAGCTGTGAGCTGATATTAATAGCCTGGGAAGCTCCATGTTTATTCCCCCTTCAAAGACTATAAACATCAGCCCCCAGTTGTCGGCTTTCCCTCAGCTGGTTAAGAATAATATGGGGGGACACCATGCAATTTTTTTCATTTTATATATTTATACAATACAAGTACAGAAAACTATACATGCTAAACACTGATTGTATATATGTCACTGAAATTTCTTTACTATCATAAGATTGTCTTATCAGTTAGTAAACTAGCTTTAAATTACATAGAGAATTACTGTATGTAAAAGATAATGTTAAAATCGCATTGCATATGAATTGCATACACATGTCATATGGATGGTAGGTGATAAAAATCACATTGTACTCACATGACACTCGCATGAAACTCGAATGTCACACGTCCTACTTTACAGGAAAAACATCAGACTGATTTTATTTACAAAAAAAAATTTAAAAAAAACATCTGTGATATTGCACTTTTTTTTGTAATTTCACCACACTTAGAATTTTTTTCCCATTTTCCGCATACAATATGGTAAAATCAGTAATGTCGTTCAAAAATACAACTCATCCCGCAAAAAATAAGCCCTCACATGGCCATATTGACCAAAAAATAAAAATGTTATGGTGTGAACCCTTAATCATGATCTCCACGGGCTGGTGTTCATAGGAGATTTACAATGACACCCATGGGGGTCTTCTGCAGACCCCAGGCTGTCAGGAAAACCGATTGGCGCCTTGTGATCACGTGACAGGGGAGCTGATGGGCGTGTCTTTTGACACACTTCCAGTGGGCACATGTTAAATGCCGCTGTCTCACTCTCTCCGGACTTCTCCCAGAACTCTGAAAACTAAAATGGCCTTCCGGGTTACAGTTCGAGTTCGCTTATCTCTACTTTTCAACAACAGGTAAACACACAGAGATGTAAAATCTTAAAAAATATACCTGTTAGAGATGAGTGAATATGTTCTAAAAATGATCGCCAGTTTCACACATTCGGATTCATGATCTGACACACGAGCATTTTTTCTTAAAATCTACAAAATTCGGAAAAAAGTCGGTAAAAGTGCAGGAAATTATTGTATTACCACTAGAGATGAGCGTTGTTCTACTCGAACTGTTCGCCAATCTCAAATTCGAGCTGTTTTGGGCGGTGTTCGAGCCGGTCGGCGAACACGAACAATTTGAGAAAAATTCGGCTGTTCGAGGTTATGTTCGATAACTGTTCGTGCACCAAAATCATAACTGGATTTTTTCTCAGTAATGATGAAAATTAATGTTAATACGCAGTTTGAGTGTACAGCGGGGCGGGGGGAGGGGCAGGGGATGGATCTCTGCAGGAACAATGAAGATCTCCATTTTTTTTTCTCTTTCCCGCATTTGCAGTGGGGAGGTGCAATCTGTCAGCCTATCAGCAGCGCACACACGGAGCGAAGTGCTTTTTTTCACACAAGCAAGGGCATGTGTGATTGGCAGTGTATGTCACATGTCCTTGCCCTATAAGACCAAGCCATTTTCCCCGTCGCCACCATTTTCTCACTGCTGCAGCTGCGTGTTAGACGGCACCGCTGTTGCTGTGTGCGCTATACCTTGTTAATTTCAAGCCAATTTTCGCACAAATATACAGATAGCTTGGGAGTAGGGAATAGTTGTGATTGCAGTCCTTTTAAGGACTAGGCTACAGCATTTCCTACGACTTTTATCAGGCAGGTCTGTGCTCTTAAATAGATAGATTGTGGGAGTAAAGACTAATTGTAATTGGAGTCCTTTTCAGGACTAGGTTACATCAGTTCCTATCAGTTTTTGCCAGGCAGGTCTGTGCCAGTGCTGTGCAAGTTTTTTTCACAGCATTTGGCTGAATCTAGCAAAGCTAATCCTTTTTGGTCTATTGCAGAGTGTGTTAGTCAGTGGAGTAGACTATCTGTGTTGCAAGATATACCACCTGTGTATAGAATACCAATTTTTTTACTGCACCTAGTGAAGTAAAATCTTTTGGGCATAGCATCATTCTATTAGTCCATCTATACTGACCTCCATCAGGTTGCAAACTGAATATAATTTTTTTCTGCATCTAGCTCTGAAAAAATATTTGGGCTTCTAGCAGCGTGTGGGACTTGTTCTATTAGTCCATCTATACTGACCTCCATCAGGTTGCAAATTAAAAATAATTTTTTTCTGCATCTAGCTCTGAAAAAATATTTGGGCTTCTAGCAGTGTGTGGGACTTGGTCTATTAGTCCATCTATACTGACCTCCATCAGGTTGCAAATTAAAAATAATTTTTTTCTGCATCTAGCTCTGAAAAAATATTTGGGCTTCTAGCAGTGTGTGGGACTTGGTCTATTAGTCCATCTATACTGACCTCCATCAGGTTGCAAATTGAATAAAAAAAATTTCTGCATCTAGCTCTGAAAAAATATTTGGGCTTCTAGCGGTGTGTGGGACTTGGTCTATTAGTCCATTTATACTGACCTTCATCAGGTTGCAAATTAAAAATAATTTTTTTCTGCATCTAGCTCTGAAAAAATATTTGGGCTTCTAGCAGTGTGTGGGACTTGGTCTATTAGTCCATCTATACTGACCTCCATCAGGTTGCAAATTAAAAATAATTTTTTTCTTCATTTAGCTCTGAAAAAATATTTGGGCTTCTAGCAATGTGTGGGACTTGTTCTATTAGTCCTTCTATACTGACGTCCAGCAGGTTGCAAATTGAATATAATTTTTTCTGCATCTAGCTCTGAAAAAATATTTGGGCTTCTAGCGGTGTGTGGGACTTGGTCTATTAGTCCATCTATACTGACCTCCATCAGGTTGCAAATTAAAAATAATTTTTTTCTGCATCTAGCTCTGAAAAAATATTTGGGCTTCTAGCAGTGTGTGGGACTTGGTCTATTAGTCCATCTATACTGACCTCCATCAGGTTGCAAATTAAAAATAATTTTTTTCTGCATCTAGCTCTGAAAAAATATTTGGGCTTCTAGCAGTGTGTGGGACTTGGTCTATTAGTCCATCTATACTGACCTCCATCAGGTTGCAAATTAAAAATAATTTTTTTCTTCATTTAGCTCTGAAAAAATATTTGGGCTTCTAGCAGTGTGTGGGACTTGTTCTATTAGTCCTTCTATACTGACCTCCAGCAGGTTGCAAATTGAATATAATTTTTTTCTGCATCTAGCTCTGAAAAAATATTTGGGCTTCTAGCGGTGTGTGGGACTTGGTCTATTAGTCCATCTATACTGACCTCCATCAGGTTGCAAATTAAAAATAATTTTTTTCTGCATCTAGCTCTGAAAAAATATTTGGGCTTCTAGCGGTGTGTGGGACTTGGTCTATTAGTCCATCTATACTGACCTCCATCAGGTTGCAAATTAAAAATAATTTTTTTCTGCATCTAGCTCTGAAAAAATATTTGGGCTTCTAGCAGTGTGTGGGACTTGGTCTATTAGTCCATCTATACTGACCTCCATCAGGTTGCAAATTGAATAAAAAAAATTTCTGCATCTAGCTCTGAAAAAATATTTGGGCTTCTAGCGGTGTGTGGGACTTGGTCTATTAGTCCATCTATACTGACCTCCATCAGGTTGCAAATTAAAAATAATTTTTTTCTGCATCTAACCCAGCCAATAGTTTTGGCCTAATACCACAGTTTGGCCACTCAGCTCTGCTCGGTTACCATCCATTGTTTTTTTGTGCAAACAACTCCAGAGTTGTGAATTAGTTAACCACCAAAATGAGTGGAAAAAGGCCTGCTGCTGGTGGAAAGGGGAATAGGCGTGTTGGGAAGGGGAAAAAAGGTTGTGTCCGTGGGGTAGGTGCAGAAGAAAGACCATCTTCCAGCCAAACTAAAATGTCTACTTCTTTTAGCGGACAATGTGATAAGATCCCTTTCTTACGGCCACGCCAATCGCTACAAATTCCAGATGAGGCACAAAAACAGCAGGTGCTTCAACGGATATCAAGTGCTCCTTTAAGTGGGCTCTCCTCCACATCAACTTCAACATCACAAATACTCCAGTCCTCAAAGGTGTCACCCAAATCGCACTTGCTTCCTCACAGCTCCCAAATCTCCAGCTGCCCGTCTGAGTATGAGGTAGAACAGATGGTTGAGTCTGCAGAGCTGTTTACTCATACTATAGCCTGGGAATCAGAGGTCGACTCCAGCGCTTCTGTGAATCCAGACGAGGAAATGATCTGCACTGATGCCCAGAATCTTTATGAGTCGGATCCAGGACCAGACGCAGAAGGTTCTGACCATAATGTAGACCCTCATTCCCAAACTGTAACTCCTGTTGGTGGAGACAATGAGGAAGACGATGATAAGACTCAAATACCTGATTGGAGCGACAACTTTAGTTTTTTGTCAGGGCAGGAACAGGTTGGCTCTGAGGACGACGGGTGTGATAACGCACAGGGTGATGATGATAAGGTCGGAGATCCCACTTACTGTCAACCCACAGTCAGCCAAGAGATGAGGTCAGCAGAGGAGGTGGAGGAAGATGCTAGTGACGACGAGGTCAGGTTGCGCCTTCCTGGACAGAGACGTAGTACTGGAAGCACGTCAACAACTGCATCCTCAAACACAACTCTGCCTCTCACCACAAGTCGTGGTGGCTCTTCAGGTCGCATGGGTGCTAAGCCTTGCATAGCCTGGGCATTTTTTCAGATCGATAAAGATGACCCAACTCGTGTTATCTGTAACATTTGTCAGCAAAAGCTAAGTAGAGGCCAAAAAATACATAGTTTGAGTACTTCATGCATGAACCGGCACATGGACATGAAGCATAAGTTGCAGTGGGAAGCTCAGTGTGCTACAATGCGGTCTAGCCGGCCGGGCCAACCACCGTCTGCCATATCTTGTGCATCCGCGGCCTCTTCATCCTCTGTGACTGGGGGGACAGCAGTCACACCTGTTTTGGGGCGCAGACCTGCCACCTCTTTACCCGCAACAGCCAGCGTGATTGGCAGGTCATCATTTTCTTTGGAGGTGGTAACACCAGCTGGTCTTGAGCGCTGTCCGACATCGATAGCACCACCTTTGGATCAAGGCAACCTAACATGTCCGCCTGCATCTTCCTCACAGACCGGCAGTTTGCCGGGGACACCCTTATCAACCCCGTCTAAGCACAATAGCCAGCCATCGGTCCCTCAGATGTGGACAAGTAAAAGACCATTTCCTCCTAGCCATGAGAAAGCTAAGAGGTTGAATTTCACCATCTGCAAGCTCTTGGCTACAGAAATGCTGCCTTTCCGCCTGGTGGACACAGAGGATTTTCGAGACCTTATGTCCGTCGCAGTGCCCCAGTACCAGATGCCCAGTCGGCACTACTTCTCAAAGAAAGGTGTGCCTGCGCTCCACCAGCATGTCGCACACAACATCACCGCTTCTTTGAGAAACTCTGTGTGTGACAGGGTGCATTTCACCACAGACACTTGGACGAGTAGGCATGGACAGGGGCGTTACATGTCGCTGACTGGGCACTGGGTAACTATGGTGACAGCAGGACAAGGGGCTGCTGTCCAAGTCTTGCCGTCCCCACGAGTTGTGCGTCAATCCTCTTTATGTCATTTTTCCTCCACTGCTTCTGCCTCCTCAACCTCCTCTCGGTCTTCCACCTGCACCCAAAGCCTGTCTGGTCATGCCACAAGCTTTCTAACTGCGCAGAAGGGATCCTGCACACCTCCTTACTATGCTGGCAGTAGGGCTCAACGTCATCAGGCGGTTTTTACATTGAAATGTCTGGGAAATGTGAGTCACACAGCTGAGGAGTTGTGGTCAGCTCTGGAGAACCAATTTCATGAATGGTTGTCTCCACTGGACCTGAAACCAGGGAAGGCCGTGTGCGACAATGCTGCAAACCTGGGTGCGGCCCTTCGCCGGGGCAATGTCACACACGTGCCTTGTATGGCTCACGTGTTGAACCTGGTTGTCCAGCAATTTTTAGCCCACTATCCCAGACTAGATGGCCTTCTGCAGAGGGCACGGTCGCTGTGTGCTCACTTCCGCCGTTTGCATCCCGCAGCTCAGCGACTTACATCTCTACAGAAGTCGTTGGGCCTGCCACTTCACCGGCTAAAATGCGATGTGCCTACCCGGTGGAATTCAACTCTGCACATGTTGCAGCGACTGTGGCAGCACCGACAAGCCCTGGTGCAATACGTTCTGACGTATAGCCTGGGCCAACGAGATTCAGAGGTGGGGCAAATCACGCTGGAGGAGTGGTCTCAGATCAGGGACCTATGCACCCTTCTGCACAGTTTTGAAATGGCGACGAAGATGTTTAGTGCTGATGATGCCATTATCAGCATGACTATTCCGGTGATTTACATGCTGGAGCACATGTTAAACAGAATTCGGAGTCAGGTGGTGGCACAAGAGGAGGTGGAGGAAGTAGAGGAGGAGGAGTTGTATGCGGAAGGGCTAACATCTGCAAGGTCCAGACGGTCGGCAGCACCAGGGCGGCAGGCATGTGAGGGTGGGGGAGATGATTTTACCAGGGCGCATGGTAGCAGCCAAACTAGTGAGGAAGGTGCAGGAGCCCAGGAAGAAGTGGAGGACGAACTGATGGAAGACTCATCAGATGAGGGAGACCTTGATCACATTTCTGTTGTGCGAGGTTGGGGGGAGAGGACAGAGGAAGGAAGCATGATTGTTACCTCGCCACCAACACAACAGGGACTTGGTGCTCCTGGATGCGCAACACACATGAGTGCCTTCTTGCTGCACTACCTGCAACATGACCCTCGAATTGTGAGAATTAGAAATAATCCTGACTACTGGGTTGCCACACTGTTAGATCCCCGGTACAAAAGTAAATTTGCAGAAATTATTCCTGCCATAGAAAGGGATGCACGCATGCAGGAGTATCAGCAGAGACTGTTGCAGAATCTTACATGTGCTTTTCCACAAAATACCAGTGGTGCACGTAGTGAATCTCACAGTTCCAACTTGCCAACCGTGGTCTGTATGGAATTGTTCAATAAAGAGCCCAAAATTAAGATAACATAGATGGGAGAGGTCTCTATGAATAGGAATTCCTAAGTATTTGATACCCTGTGAGGGCCAGGCAAAGGGAAAGTTGGACTGGATGGAATCCTATATGGATTTAGGGAGGGAGACATCGAGGGCCTCAGACTTCGCTGCATTGATTTTAAAATTTTACCATGTAACAAAGTGATCTATTTCAGCCATAACAGCAGGGATGGATATATGTGATATATACTAGGACATCATCAGCAAATAGAGAGCACTTGTACTCGGTGCCTCCCACCTCAATCCACCTAATATTGGGGTTATGGCGAATTGATGAGAGCAGGTGCTCCGTCACTAGGATGTATAAGAGAGGGGACAGAGGACATCCCTGCCTTGTCCCATTGGTGATTGTGAAAGGTGATGAAAATGTTCTGACGCACCCCCTGGGCCTTGGGACACCCGGAGCCGGACCCTTTTTGGTGGATGCTGGTGGTTGTAGTCTTCGTGGCGGCGATCCGGTTCCGTGGCTCAGGGCGGTCAAACCAGTGGCGGAACTATTTATGTGGTTTTGATGTTTAAATGTCCGACTACGCCACCCGTGGATTGCGGTCAGAGTGAACCGCCGCTACAGGGCAGACCGCTAAGGCTGGTGTTGTGGGTGCAGCAGAGCGTAGCATAACTCCCCACGGGAGGAGTATAGCCTCAGGGCAGTGTATGCGGAGGATGGGGGTGATGGTGCAGGGCAGCAGCAGTAACGACACGGAGTCAGTGATGCAGTTCAGGGCCTTTACTCACAGTTCTTATTATCCAGACCACGTCTGCAGGTAACGGCTGCCCACGTCGTACTGTGCTCACCAGGTGAGGGGCTCAGACAACTCCCAGATAACTTTGGAGCGCTTCACAGGACCCCCTTTGTGTGTCCTTTGTCTGGCCTTTCTTACCAACACTTCTGTCCGGCTGCCTCGGGCCTCCTCTTGGTAAACTTGGCGCCAGTTTCCCTGACCCTATGTGGTGCCTTCCTAGCGGGTGGAGCAAGGGGCTGCGCCACATAAAATGTCAGAGCCTCCGGTTTCTAGCTGAGGGTCGTTTCCTGCCTCCACTAGTTCGGGGACCGGTCTCCCCCTTTGGCCTGACCCCTCCACGCAGGTGGATTCGGGCGTGCGGTGGCGACTCGCCCGTCCGCACCCCTGGGATCCCTTCATTCCTCGTTCCTGGAGCCTTCTCCGCTCCTCTTCCTTCCTTCTCCCTCTTGCAGGCCTGGGCCTCTGTTACTAGGCCCGCCTCCGGAGCAGAGCTCATGCAGAGCCCCTGCTCCCTGCCACTTCTGCTCAGACTTCTCTGCACTGAACTAAGATGGTGCCCACCTTTTATACTCCCTTCTCAATGCACCCAGGAACTGCTTCCTCCCTGCTCCTGCACTGCAGGGTTCCCCTTCCTCAGTGTTCCCTCCCCCCACTCCAGCCAGGGACAGGGACTGTCGTGCCCATCTCAGGGGCATATTGGTCGCCCAGCCCCACGGCAATGTGGTGTAATGCATGCAGGTGTCGGGTCCTGATCCACACTCCATCCTTATCTGAGAGTGAGATATCACACCTCTGGGTGAGGTGCAATACGTCTGTAGCAACCGAGCCCTCGGTGCTACAGTTCCATTTATCTTCAGCCTAGGTGACGTATTGTGATACAGGGCCGTGATTTTGGCTATAAAAGGGTCCCCTAGACCCCTACCCCAAGCTTTTTAAGAGAATCATATATGGCGTGCCAGGAGACTCTATGGAATGCTTTCTCAGCATCCAACGAGAGTATCTACTTACAAATTTTTAACTGCATCTAGCCCAGGAAATACTTTGTGCCTAGTAGCAGTGTTTGCTAGTCAGCGGATTATCCCGGCTGTTAAGCAAGCTACACCACCTGTAGTTTGGACACTTAATTTTTTCAAAGGAAATGCTTCGGGACCACGGGATACTTAGTGAAGAGCATCAGGAGGCACCCCAAGGCATAGGGGCTGGGACTGGCACTAGGATGCCTTGCGGTGGACAGCCGAGCTCGATCCTTATAAAAGCTTTTTAACTGCAGCAGCTTTAGTGGACGCTACTGGAGCTGGAATTACGCGGCTGCTGGCATGAGACTTGCCCTCCAATAGATCCTTGTAAATGGATTTAAAGTGTATTCATTCAAATTAGAGGGACAATTTAAATTAAAAAGCTTAGAGCTGCCTCCACCACAGGGGGGCTCTCTCGACCCACCAGCGGACAGGCACCAGTATTGGGAGAGGGGGGCTGGCCGTCAGGGTTCACCGCGGCTCTGGCACAAACCCGGCGACACGGAGGTGGCACGGGCAGGAGCGGACTGGCCGTCTCGGCTTCTCACTTTTTGGATTTTAGAAGGGCATGACATGCCTATATCTGTGTCTCCCCCTCCTTTTACTCCTCCACCTCTTTTCTTTTCGCATGACTATATGTACTTGTCACTTTTCCATGTGTTAGTTGTGTCTTCTGAGCAGTTTGTCAGCTTTTGGACACCTTTGAAGGTGTTTTCTATGTGTTTCTATGTGTTTTTGTTTGCCTGCCATTGGTTTTAACGGTGTTCGAAGGTGTTCGACGAACAGTTCGACGAACAGTTCGGCGAACACACGGGTGTTCGACGAACCGAACCGAACTCGAACACTACGGGGGTGGCTCAACACTAATTACCACTAAAGTATTTTTACCACTTTGGATAGGATAATGGTGGTGTATGATGAGCGGGGAGGACGTGTTTGATGAGATGAGGGGGTGGGGAGAGCTCAGAGGAGCAGCGAGTTTGTAATCTTTTTTTCCCCCTAACTTTATGTTTACAAATTGCTGCTAGCCAATCAGGGCGCAGGAACCATCCACAATGTCCAGATACAAGAGCTTGTGCAGCTCGCTGCTGAAATCACATGTCACTCTCTATATAAGAAGCAGACAAGTTGTTTTAGCGCCATTTTGTCAGTGTGACAACACAGAGAGGATGCTCCTGGATTCATTAGAGATTTTAGCTAGTTAGCTAGACGGTTGCTTCTAAGTCAGATAGGTTAGATAGCTAGTGTCCTCTGTGGCTGTGAAATTGACCTTCCAGCAGATTTTTTTCTTGTGCCATTAGTGAGGTCAAGACAAAAACAGCAGGGCACATTTCAGCACAGAATTCTGTTGTGCACTGCTTCTATTGTACTCCATGCATGAATACACCTTTAAAAATATTTTTTTTTCTGTTACTAAGGTGATACAGCGTGCCATATCTTAGCTTGTCATTTTGTGGTGATGAAATTCAGCTGTGTGCAGAGCTTGTGCAGAGTAAAAAATCTATTTTTTCAGTTACTAACGTGATACAGCATGCCAAATCTCAGTTTGAAATTGTTTGGAGCATATATTCTATGTTATACAGGCCTCATCCACAGTAAAAAAAATATATTTTTTTCTGTTACTAATGTGATACAGCATGCCAGATCTCAGTTTGACATTTCTTGGGGCATATATTATATTGTATACAGGCCTCATCTACAGAAAAAAAAAATACTTTCTTCTGCTACTAAGGTGGTACAGCAGACTAGATCTGAGTTTGAAATTTCTTGGAGCATATATTCTATTGTATACAGGCCTCATCCACAGTAAAAAAATACTTTTTTCTGTTACTAATGGGATAAGGCAGGCTTGATCTCAGTGTGAAATTTATTGGAGCATATATTCTATTGTATACAGGCCTCATCCACAATAAAAAAAAAATATTCTGTTACTAACGTGATACAGTAGGCCAGATCTCAGTTTGAAATTATTTGGAGCATATATTCTATTGTATACAGGCCTCATCCACAGTTAAAAAAAAAATCTCTTCAGTTAGTAATGCCATACAGAAGGCCAGATGTCTGTTTGAAATTTTTGGGTGCTGATATTGTTCTCCACACAGGGATACACATGATAAAAATCAAAATAGTTTTTCTTACAACCGTGGTATATAAAGCAGGCTACATTTCATTTTTTAAATTCTTTGGTGCAGATATTGTTCTCCATAAAGGGGTACACATGATAAAATCAAAATTGGTTTTCTTACTATCGTGCTACCTAAAGCAGGCTACATGTCATCTTTAAATTCTTTGGTGCTGATATTCTTCTCCATAAAGGGGTTGACATGATAAGATATAAATTTGTTTTGTTACTACCGTGCTACAAAAACAAGGCCACATCTGAAGTTGTACTTCTTTTGTGCTGAGATTCTGCTGTATCCAAGGCTCATCCACAGTAAAAAATCTATTTTTTTCTGTTACTACCATGCTACATAAAGCAGGCCACATTTTATCTTTTAACTATTTTGTGCTAGTATTGTGCTCCAGCCAGGAGTCCACTTTTCACAATATAAATTCTTTGTGCTGATAGTGTGGGCCTGAAACCATGCCACATTTAAGCTTTGGACAGGGCTTGGAGCAGTATTTCGAGCTTAAACTTTGATCAGGAACTGGTGGATGAGTGACAGGTGTAGGCCTGGTGCTTTGAGAGCTCTGCCAAATTCAGGCAACACAAATGAAGGATACCAAACTTGGAGACCAAACATTTTCAAAAATTATGGGCAGATACCACTAAAGTGGCATTAATTTCTATTTATTTATTTTACATAGCGCCAATAATTCCACAGCGCTTTATAGACATGTACAGATATTAGTGGCATTATCCCCATTGGGTCTCACAATCTAAATTTCTTATCAGTATGTCCTTGGAGTGTGGGAAGAAAAAGGAGTACACAGAGGAAACCCTCGCAAACATGGGGAGAACATATGAACTCTTTGCAGATATTGTCCTTGGTGGGATTGGAACCCAGGACCCCAGCACTGCAAGGCTGCTAATGTTTTTGTGTTGACTAATTTTGTGTTGACTTCCTGGAGTTGGAAGTCTATCACTGTGATGCACACTGTGTCTCACTGCTGTCTTGGGGAAAACCACTCTCAAGATTGTCTTCAAGCATGTTTTGATACTGTAGCATTGGCGCGTTCCTTTCTAGGGGATGAAACAACTGGCAAAATTTACTTTTGTACCATGGATCGAACAGACTGGCAACCCAGTAGTCAGCACTATTTCAAATCCTAACAATATCATGTTGCAGATAGTGCTGCAAGAAGGTGCTCATTCTGTTGGTGGCAGGATAACAGTCAAGCTTGCTTCCTCCATCCCCTCATGTCAACCATGGACAACAGAGAGGGAATCATTATCCTCTTAATCTCCTAACTGTTGCACGTCCATCACCTCTTCGTTCTCATCCTTCTCCATTTGTTCCTCCAATGGCGCCTGTGAGACGACAGACCGGAAGATAGAGATATTGTTAACCCTTCTGCATCCTCCTCTGCCTCCTCCTCTTCCTCCTCTTCCCCTGGGACCACCACCACCTCCTCCCCCAGACTATTCAAAGTGTGCTCCAGCATGTAGATGACCGGAATAGTGATGCTGATGATGGCATCGTCAGCACTGATCATCTTAGCAGCCATTTAGAAAATGTGCAGAAGGATGTAGAGGTCCTTCATCTGTGTCCTCTCCGCAAGTGTGATTTGCATCACGTCCAAACTGCAATTGCCCAGGCTATACGACATGAGATACTGCGTCAGGGCTCGTTGCTGCTGCCACAGTCGCTGCAACATGTGCAGAGTTGAATTACACCATGTCGGCACATCGCATATCAACTGGTTAACCTGTAGGCTGAAAGATCTCTGCAAGTTGATGACCCGCGGGTTTTGAATGGCATAAGTGAGCACACAGAAACCGTGGTTTCTGAAGCAGCGCATCCAGGCTGGGAAAGTGGTGGAGAAATTTCTGTACCATCAGGTTGAGGATGTGAGCCATGCAAGGCATGTGTGTGAGGCTGCCTTGGCGTAGAGCCGCCACCAGGTTTGCACCATTATCTCGCACGGCCTTCCCTGGCTCTAGGTTCACTGGAGACAGTCATTGATCAAACTCAGCATGGACAGCTGTCCACAACTCTTGATCTGTATGACTGCGATATTATTGTTATTATTTATTTATATAGCACCATTGATTCCATGGTGCTGCACATAAGAAGGGGTTACATACAAAATACAGATATCACTTACAGTAAATGAACTAGCAATGATAGACTGGTACAGAGGGAAGAGGACCCTGCCCTTGAGGGTTTACATTCTACAGGATGATGGGGAAGGAGACAGCAGGTTGGGGGGTTGCAGCAGCTCTGGTGTTGTCTATGCAGCAGCGTTGTCATTGTAGGTTGTAAGCTTTCTTCAAGAGATGGGTTTTCAGGTTCTGTCTGAAGGATCCAAATGTGGCGCATGATCGGACGTGTTGAGGAACAGAATTCCAGAGGATGGGGAATATTCGGTAGAAGTCTTGGAGGCGATTGGGTGAGGAACGAATAAGTGTGGAGAAGAGAAGGAGGTCTTGGGAGGACCGAAGATTACATAAGGGAATATATCAGTAGATTAGTTCAGAGCTGTATGAAGGAGAAAGGTTATGGATTGCTTTATAGGTCAGTGTTAGTAGTTTGAACGGGATATGGTGGGCAATTGGGAGCCAGTGAAGGGATTTGCCAAGGGGGGTAGCAGAGGAGTAGCGAGGAGAGAGATGAACTAGTCGGGCTGCAGAGTTAAGGACAGACTGCAGAGGTACAAGAGTGTTAGCAGGTAGGCCACAGAGGAGGATGTTGCAGTAGTCGAGGCGGGAGATGATGAGGGCATGCACAAGCTGTTTAGTAGATTGAAGGTTGAGGAAAGGATGGATTCTGGAAATATTTTTGAGCTGGAGGCGACAGGAGGTGGTGAGGGCTTGGATGTGTGGTTTAAAAGACAGAGCAGAGTCAAGGGTTACACCGAGGCAGCGTATTTCTGGTACAGGGGAAAGAGTGATGTCATTTATTGTGATAGATCAAATGGGAAAGTTATGCTAGATGGGGGAAAGATGATGAGTTCAGATTTGTCCACATTGAGTTTGAGGAAGCGAGAGGAGAAGAAGCAAGATACGGCTGATAGACACGCTGGGATTCTGGACGACAGAGAGGGGACATCTGGGCCAGAGAGGTAGATCTGAGTGTCATCAGCATATAGGTGGTACTGGAAACCATGGGACTTTATGAGCTGTCACATCCAAGGGTATAGATGGAGAAGAGTAGGGGTCCTAGGACGGAGCCTTGAAAGACTCCAACAGAGAGAGGGCGGGATGAGGAGGTAGTGTGGGAGTGGGAGATGCTAAATGTGTGGTTGGAAAGGTATGAGGAGATCCAGGATAGGGCAAGGTCTTTAACACCAAAGGAAGAGAGAATCTGTAGTAGGAGGCAGTGGTCAACTGTGTCAAAGGCAGAGGACAGGTCTAGAAGTAGGAGTATGGAGAATTGTCGGTTAGCTTTGGCGGTAAGTAAGTCATTAGTAATTTTGGTAAGGGCAGTCTCAGTGGAATGGTAGGGACGAAAGCTAGATTATTGGTTGTCGAAGAAAGAGTTAGATGAGAGGTGAGAGGAAGGTTCAGCTTGAACATGTTGCTCAAGGAGTTTGAAGGCGAATGGGGGAAGCAATATGGGGCTATACCTGGACAAAGCGGTTGGGTCGAGGGATGGCTTTTTGAGGATGGGCGTGATTGTGGCAAGTTTGAAAGCAGAGGGGAAGGTACCAGAAGTTAGTGATAGGTTGAAGAGATAGGTTAGGGATGGGATGAGTGTGAGGGTGAGGTTGTGGAGGAGGTGGGATGGGGGTCAAGTGCACAAGTGGTGAGGTGTGATTTGGAGAGAAGGCAAATAAGCTCTCCTTCAGTGATGTTGGAGAGGGAGGTTATGGGGGAAGGGCAATTGTCTGGAAAACAAAGGGGTTGTGGTGGTTGGACAATGAGGGCTTGCCTTGTTTGGTCAATCTTGTTTTTGAAGTGTGTGGCAAAGTCCTCAGCAGAGATGAGGGAGGTCGGAGGGGGCAGTGGAGGGCGGAGGAGGGAGTTAAAAGTGTTGAATAGTTGTTTGGGGTTGTAGGATAAGGATGATATGAGTGTTGTGAAGTAGGCCTATTTAACGGAGGTGAGGGCTGATTTTAATGCGAGTGTTGCTTATGTGAATGCAGTGAAGTCATCTTGTGAATATGTTTTCTTCCAAAGCCGCTCTGCAACCCTGGACACTTGACGAAGCTTTTTAGTGAGCTTATTGTGCCAGGGTTGTCTATTGATATGTCGCACTCTGCTATGATGCACAAGAGGGTTGACGGAGTCAAAAGTTGATGTGAGAGTGGCATTGTAGAAGTAGTGGCACTGTCTGTGTCGTGGAGTGAAGATATGGATGTCAGTGGTAGAATAGAGTCGGAGAGTGTGTAAGTGTCTAGATGTGCAAGGTTTCTGCGGGGGTGTGCTAGTTGCTAGACATAGGTGACAGGTGAGGAGGACAGGGATGAGAACGTGAGTAGATAGTGGTCAGATAGGAGGAGGGGGGAGATTGAGAGGTTAGATACGGAGCAGAGTTGGGTCAAGATAAGATCTAGTGTATGTCCATCTGTGTGGGTGGCTGAGGAGGACCACTGAGTAAGTCCAAAAGATGAAGCGAGCGACAGTTGTTTGGAGGCTGCTGACTGGTGTGTGTCAGTGGAGTTGTTGAAATCGCCCATTATGATGGTGGGAATGTCAGCCAAGAGAAAGTGAAGAAGCCAGGTGGGGAATTGGTCAATAAAGGGAGTGACCAGGCCCGGAGGTCTGTATATGACAGCCACTTGGATGTTGGAAAGAAAGTAGATGCGGACCGAGTGGACTTCAAAAGATAGTGAAGAAGAGATGATTAGTGGAGCAAAAACTGTAAGGGCATATGTAAGCATAATGAAAGTTTGAGGGAGAATAGAGAAGCTAAGTACACTTAATAGATAGTTACTCGTACCTTCTGGTTACTTCTGGCCCATTTCTGGAATATTTCTGCTGGTTATTTAAGAGACATACTTATGAGACAGACCTCGGTCATTGACAGACCTCTATCTCTCAATTTATAAAGCTTTCAATGCACATGGAGTAGGCCAGGTGTAAACAGGAGGGAGGAGCCACAAGGAAACGATTCACAAATACAGGAGGGGAAAATTAGGAGACATAAGCGGCATAAACAGTTTTGAATGGGGATCAATGAATATGCAGAGTATTGCACATTGGAACATACCTGCAGATGAAACAGATGGTTGTCAGAACAGGGGTGATGGCAATATTGAAGAATATAAATCGTGAGATTACATTTCTGTATTTCTGGCATATATTATCCAAGGCATATTAATCTAAACACTGCCTGATTGCGGCGAGCCCTGGCTGCACAGTACAGAGGTGGGGGGGATTCTCTCTGCAGTGTTAGAACATGTGACTCATTAAGGCAGAGGTTGAGGGTGCAGATGGAGGCCCTAGAGTAGGTGAAGGAGGTAGAAGCACTGGCGGAAGTGTAAGATACAGAGGTTTGTCCCGCAAACCTTGGGGATTTGAAGTCTTGGTGTCTAGTGCTTTATTTCTCCATCCCCTGGTGTGTAGTAGTTTAGTTCTCCAAGCCTATCTGTTTAATAGTTTAGTTCTACTATCCCAGTTGTCTATTAGTTTGGTTCTTGATGTTCTGGTGTATTTGTTTTGTTCTCCAACCTTAGGTGTTTAGTAGTTTAGTTCCCCAACCCCTGTTATCTAGTAGTTTAGTTCTCCATCCCCAAGCGCCCTGCAAGCCTTGGAAGTTCCAAGATTTGTGGAGCAGCCTATCCCCCGCCTGCTTCCACAGCCACCAGAGTCACCCATATCCCAGTCAGCGAGATGTAATGCTCCTGGCCATGCTTCCTTGTCCAGGTGGCAGTGGCGAAATGCACCTTGTCAGACTTAGATTTTTTCAAGGAACAGTTGATGTTGTCTGTAATATGCTGGTATAGCACAAAACAGCTTTCTTAGAGAAGTAATGGTGACTGGGCAACTGGTACTGGGTGACTGTGACAGCCATCAGATTTTGGAAACGTTTGTATCCACCAGGTTGAAAGGTAGCATTTCCGTGGCCAACAGATTGGAGATGATGAAGTTCAAGCTCTTTGTTTTAGCATGTGTAGGAGGAAACAATCTTTTACGTGACCACAACTGTAGGATTGAGGGCTGGCTACTGTGCTGAGAGAGGGTGGAGTAGGGTGAACAAGACAAGCTGCTGGACTATTAGAGAGGTGAAGGTGAAGATGTAACGGTGGATTGAGAAAGATGGGTTGTGCTCGGTGTCTGAGATCAGTCAAAAACAGCAGGCATGTCCACTTCCGTAACAGCTGATGTGCTTTCACTCACCCCAACTGTAGCGGGTGAAGAAGTGGAGGTTCTGCAGGCAGAGACCTGTGTGAGAACACTTGCCATGGTGACAGAGCAGGAAGAAGCAGAACATGCCGTTAATTGGGCGGCCAGTGGTTGGCGAGGCCCGCTAGTCTGCATTTTAGCAAAGTGAGATTCCCAGATTAAAGCATGTTGATCGCACATGTGCCAGTTCATGCATGTAGTAGTCAAATATTGCATTTTTTTTATTCTACTCTGTCGTTTTTAACAAAGTTGGCAAATATCGTGAGTTGTGTAATTTTTTACGGTCTCAAAAAAGACCCAGGTAAGGCAACTGCAGACCCGTGAATGCTGCTGGACACTGCCAGAGTCGGGGATGAGGATGCAGTGCTTGTCGTGGTTGCCTATCTCTGTGTCTGAGTGGGAAGCCGCAATGTAATCTCTTCGTCCTCTTCCACCTCCTCCTCTGTGCTACTCAGCTGCATACCTCTGGGTTCACACCAAGTGGGTTCTACAACCTCATAGTCATCCTGTCTGTTCTCCCACTCCTCGTTCTGAGAGTCACCCTCCTGCTCTTCCTGCCCTGATAGCACAGTACAGTCTGTGTGTGCCTCAAGTATCTGAGTCTCTTCAGGATCACCTCCACACCCAGGGGTTAACGTCTGGTGATAAGGGTTTGGATTCTGCTCAAACCCTACTTCATCCGGCCCCGGATCTAACTGGAAAAAATTTTGGGCATCGCTGCACATGCTTTCCCCCTCTTGAGTTTGTGAAGGTTTGGATTAGACCTCTGATGCCTCAGAATGGAATGTGTGACCAGCTCTGCAGACTCGCCCATCTGTGCTTCCCCACAGTCAGTTGGGTGATTGGAGAGTTGTTACACGGGTGAAAACAAGGGTAATTGGGGTGCCACCTCTGAGGACTGTCCTGTGTATGATGTTAAGGTGGATAAAGAGGAGCAGGGGCCACTTAAAGCAGCGCTTGCCATCTACTGGAGCACATGTTCTTTCTTGCCCTCATCTACAAAGCATACCGCTGTGCTGCTGCCAAAGGAGAGCGTGGAGTAGCACGCCTAGTAACAGAAGTTTTCAAAATGCTGCGCGATTGTTCACTGTAGCAAAACAAATCTACTTCTCATCTCTCATATCATACCTGTCTCATAGCCCTAAACAGCTATTCAGTGCTTTCAAGTCACTCCTTCTTCCACCAGCTCCCCCTCCCTCTCCTCTCAGCTGAAGGCTTTGCCTCATTCTCAAAGGAGAAAATTGATAACGTAGGGCAAAGCTTTTGCTTAAAGTCCCCACAGCCCCTCCTTATAACTACTCAACTCCGCTCCTACAAAACCAGCTTCTCGCCATGACGTAAGATCATCTTTACTCTCCAAATCACATCTCACCTCCTGTGAACTTGACCCAATACCGTCCCATCTGATTCCAAACCTTGCCACAGTCTTCATCCTAAGCCTAACCCACCTTTTCAACCTGTCACTAACAAATGGTGTCTTCTCCTCATGATTCAAACATCCTTTGATCACACCCATCTTCAAAAAGCCCTCCCTTGACCCAATCTTTGTGTCTAGCTATTGCCCCATCTCACTTCTCCCCTATGCCTCCAGCTACTGGAACAACTCATCCATTTTCAACTGTCCTATCCATTCTCCTCCCGCTCCCTCTTTGACTGCTTACAATCTGGCTTCCGACTGAACCATTCCACCTAAACTGGCCTGACTAAAGTCGCCAACAACCTACTAACCGCCAAATCCAAGGGACTCTAGTTTGTCCTCCAGCTCCTGGACCTGCCATTTGCCTTCAACACAGTGGACCATTTCTTCTTACTACAGACTTTCTGATCTCTTAGCATTACAGACTTGGTCCTTTGTTGGATCTCCTTGTACCTAACAGACAGGACATTCATTGTCTCCCACTTGCATGGTTTCAGGCAATGAGTAGCTTTCATACAACGCCCCCTCGTACCTACTGTGAAACATGGAGGAGGCTCAGTTATGTTTTGGTGCTGCTTTGCTGCATCTGGCACAGGGTGTTTTCAATCTCTGCAGGGAACAATGAAATCTGAAGACTTATCAAGGCATTTTGTACAGAAATGTGCTGCCCAGTGTCAGAAAGCTTGGTCTCAATCACAGGTCATGAGTCCTGTAACAGGATAATGACCCAAAACAAAGCTAAAAATATCTAAGAATGGCTAAGAGCAAAGCTTTGGGATATTCTGAAGAGGCCTTCTATGAGCCTTGATCAAAATGCTATTAAACATTTGTGGAAGGAGCTAAAACATGCAGTCTTCACACCTGAAAGTGGGCCAAAATACCTTTAAACAGGTGCAGAAGTCTCAATGATAGCTGCAGAAATCGTTTAATTGCAGTGATTGCCTCAAAAGGTTGTGCAATAAATATTAAGTTAAGGGCATCATTATATTTGTTTTTTTTTATCTTGAACCACAATTCAGAAGCAATATCTGATTTTCAGTAGTTCATGTTCAGTAAATGTAAACTGAAAAATACATTTGTCAGTTTCAAGTTGTTTCAGTGACAGTTGTGAGTTTTTCTTACTTTAACAGAAAGGTACCAGCAATTTTGTCGATGTGTGTATATGAAGCTATATTTCCCTGGAAGTTTAAGTTTTACTGAGGTTCAGTAGAACCTTGTGCACCCTGTTTGCAGCCGTACCATGGCCCCATACAAAAGCAAAGCAATATTTCAATCATGTCCATAAACCCTAATAAGACTATTAATCAATAGTTTAAGTGTAGTTGGAAAATACAGTTGCAATCAGTCTTTCCTTTCCAAATGTACTGTCCTTCCTTTCATATTTATATTAAGAGTCAGTGATATTTGATGGTCCAGTTACACCAATTATCATTGCAGATGTTTAAGAAACATTTTATTCCACTACAGAACACTATTGTAGACAGTAAAAATAAACAAAGCAGATTATCGGAAAGAATATGCCAGCTGTGTCACACCACTTTTGAACTGCAGTTTAACCTACAACCTCACTTTTGACCTTACCTCCTAACGTTCCATGCAGATTTAAGTTAATGCCAGATAATAATATCCTTTCAAAGAAATGTGGATTAGAGACAGCTCTGCTAGACACCAGCCTCGATATTTGGATGTCGATAATGAGCTTGTAAAACCATAACATTATCCTCAAATATTTTATAAAAATGTACACTATACAAAACTTAGAAGTGTTACATTGAGATGGAAATAGGTTATGTCTAAGTACTTCAATTTTTGAGTCTGTAACATATTTTAACATCTTTGAAACCATGTTATAAGTGTTGAGGGAATAAGCTCATGAGCATATTCATCAAAAGCAAATAGACCAAAGACATATTCTTTACATAGAAGTCATCAAAATGTTATATGAATCCTTAGGCCTCATTCACACAAGTGCTTAAATACAGAGAGTATAAGTCATTTTTAGTGTTGATCGAGCACTAAAATGCTCGGGTGCTAGAAGCTCGGGCCGAGCTCGCCGTGATACTCGGGTGCTCGACCCGAGCAACGAGCCCAATGTTAGTCTATGGGAGACCCGAGCATTTTTGCGGTGGCACCCCCGGCAGTCTTTTAAAAGCCTAACAAGTGCCCAAAACGATAATGACAGTGCTCAAATTACATGGGGACAGCATGGGGATCACCTCAGGAAGCATTTCTGACCCCCAGGTCACTGTTGTCAACAATGTGGTCAGAGGTATTAAGCCACTTTTACGGGCTCACAATAAAACGTTCAAAAACGAAACTGAAACTTTTTTCCTGTGAAATATGTTAAGGAATTTCTTTTCCAGGGTAAAGACTTGTGTATAAGGTAAAATAAATAACCAAAAACAAAAGTACTCCTTCACACCTTGGGCTATGTTCACAAGTAGCATTTTTTATGTGTTTTCGCACTTTTGCATTGCTTTCAACTGTGACAAATGCATTCACCGGGAAATGTCATTTTAACATTTTGCAACCTTATCTGGCCATGTGCTGTGTGACACATGCATAAAGTGCTGAAAAGACATGGGAACAGCATGGGGAAGACCCCTGGAAGCATCTCTGACACCCAGGTCACTGTCTAAAAGTGTGCCCATCATAAGTGATCCTTGCCGCATCAGAAGATGCTGACTTGCAACTATCCCCGTGCAAGTTCTAGTCCCAGGGCAGCGTTCAATTGTACCTCCCCCATTCCTTGCAATACAAGCACAAGTATGCAGCCTGTCACCCACCCACCCCCAGGCTGCAATACTTTAATGCTTGCTTGCACTTGAAATTGGGCCTTTTAGGCATGTGGAGGCGGAATCTGGCCACCACGTTATGGCTGCGTTGGCGGCCTGGAATCCATACTCAGTCCCAAGCCACCCGGCGGCTTGGTGTCCATGCTCGGTCCCCAGCTGCCCCGCGGCCGGGTGTCCACACACGGTTCCCAGCCGCTTGGGGGCAGCCGGGTGTCCATATATGGTCCCCAGCCGCCCCCATTTCTCTTTGGAACATCCCCCCACACACTTTTTTTAGCCCGGCCTGCTTTAGAGCAGCATTGGACGAGCCCACCAGGGAATCAGACTCCTTCGGTGGGCCCTGGCTTCTCCATCAGGGGAGTTGAGAGTGCCAAGGTGAGGAGCATGATGATGATGACAGAAGTTAGCATCTGCTTTGTTTTCTCTAAATGCAAGTGTAAGTGTGCAGCCTGCCACCCACCCACCCCCAGACTGCAATGCCATACTGCTAGCTTGCACTTGAAATGGGGCCTTTTAGTTTGGAGGAGGCCGAAGCTGGCCACTACCTCATGGCTGCTTCGGCAGTGAGGTATCCATACTCAGTCCCCAGCCGCCCCTATTTGTCCTGGTGTGCCTTATACATAAGATTAAGCGCGTATACCAAAACATTACCTGTGCCCTCCCCAGTGCATTTAGTGGGAAGGAGAGCCTATTCCGCTGTAGTGTGTGCATGCCAAACCCCTGTTCATGGTACATGCGAAGATGCCTCCCACCCTGCACCTGTCGTTGCAGACTTGCAACTATCCCTGTTCAAGTCCTTGTCCCAGGGCAGTGTTCAATTGTACCTCTCCCATTCCTTGCAATGCAAGCGCTAGTATGCAGCCAGCAACCCACCCACCCCCAGGCTGCAATACCATACTGCTGGCTTGCTTGCACTTTAAATTGGGCCTTTTAGGCATGTGGAGGCGGAATCTGGCCATCACGCCATGGCTGCGTCGGCGGCCTGGTATCCATACTCAGTCCCCAGCCGCCCGGTGGCCGGATGTCCCCGCTTGCTCCCCAGCCTCCAGGGGGCGGCCGGGTGTCCATACTTGGTCCCCAGCCACCCCTTTTTGTCCCAGTAACCTTTCCCACACTTTTCTTAGCCTGGCCTGCTTTAGGGCAGCATTGGCCGAGCCCACCAGACAACCAGACTCCTCCGGTGGGCCCTGGCTTCTCCATCAGGGGACTTGAGAGAGCCAAGGTGAGGAGCATGATGAGGATGATAGAAGTTAGCATCTGCTTTGTTTTGTTGGAATGCAAGCGCATGTATGTAGTAACGGCTAGGCCTGAGGTGGTCAGCGTTTTGGCGCATATCCTACCTCCTCCGAGGATTGCTGGATGTTTTCCTGCTACTATCCAAGTTCTATGACTCCCGTTAAAACAAAGCTTCAGGTGATAAATGATGGATGAGGTAGTGGCAAAGGAGAAAGAGCAGGAGGAACAGGGACCATTCACATCAATATCAGGCCAGTCAACCAGATATGTCTTGTAGGATATGTTTCTGTAACAAAAGGAGCGGTTCGGCTACACAGTTATAGGGCATACAGTGAGTGCAATGCCTACCAAAAATTTCGAGGCACTCCAATGCCCCTTGGAAATGACATGGAGGTCAGAGGGCCTTAACTAAACCTTTTTTTCCATTTACAGCAACTGGGTCTCCTGTGCACTGTTTGCCAAAGCAGTGAATGGAAGGCTTTCCAAAAATTATGAGGAACTGCAATGCCCCTTACAAGAGCCATGCAGTACAGCATATTACAAACAAAAGTCCCATTATTGGGGAGTGGGTCTCCCATAGGATTTGCTTATGCCTTCCAAGCAAAAGCTTCCAAAAATTAGGACGGAGCAACTTGCAATGCCCCTTTCAAGAGCCATGCAGTACAGCATATTACAAACATTAGTCCCATTATTGGGGAGTGGGTCTCCCATAGGATTTGCTTACGCCTTCCAAGCAAAAGCTTCCAAAAATTAGGACGGAGCAACTTGCAATGCCCCTTACAAGAACCATGCAGTACAGCATATTACAAACATAAGTCTAATTAATGGGGAGTGGGTCTCCCATAGGATTTGCTTATGCCTTCCAAGCAAAAGCTTCCAAAAATTAGGACGGAGCAACTTGCAATGCCCCTTACAAGAGCCATGCAGTACAGCATATTACAAACATAAGTCCCATTATTGGGGAGTGGGTCTCCCATAGGATTTGCTTATGCCTTCCAAGCAAAAGCTTCCAAAAATTAGGACGGAGCAACTTGCAATGCCCCTTACAAGAACCATGCAGTACAGCATATTACAAACATAAGTCCCATTATTGGGGAGTGGGTCTCCCATAGGATTTGCTTATGCCTTCCAAGCAAAAGCTTCCAAAAATTAGGACGGAGCAACTTGCAATGCCCCTTACAAGAACCATGCAGTACAGCATATTACAAACATAAGTCCCATTATTGGGGAGTGGGTCTCCCATAGGATTTGCTTATGCCTTCCAAGCAAAAGCTTCCAAAAATTAGGACGGAGCAACTTGCAATGCCCCTTACAAGAGTCATGCAGTACAGCATATTACAAACATAAGTCCCATTATTGGGGTGTGGGTCTCCCATAGGATTTGCTTATGCCTTCCAAGCAAAAGCTTCCAAATATTAGGACGGAGCAACTTGCAATGCCCCTTAAAAGAGCCATGCAGTACAGCATATTACAAACATAAGTCCCATTATTGGGGAGTGGGTCTCCCACAGTCTTTGCTTATGCCTTCCAAGCAAAAGCAGACAAAAATAAGGATGGAGGAACTTGCAATGCTGGAACCCTGGTGGCATAGTAGTGGTAGAGGCTGAGGATAAGGAGAAGAACATAAAACAGCCGAAATGAGGAAGCGTATACCCATGTGTGGGTGTGAAGCGGTGCATGTGAATACACCTCCCGAAATAACACAGTGGATTTGACTTTATGTTACTCTGCTGTCATTTGGTGGTGATGAGAAGTCTGGCCCAATCCAGCCCTTGTTCATTTTATTAAGGGTCAGCTTGTCAGCATTGTCAGTTGACAGGCGAGTGCGCTTATCAGTTATAATTTTCCCAGCGGCACTACAAACACGCTCCGATAACACGCTAGCGGCAGGGCAGGCCAAGACCTCCAAGGCGTACAGAGCGAGTTCATTCCAAGTGTCCAGCTTGGATACCCAATAATTAAAAGGCACAGAGGAATCACGTAGGACGCTAGTACGGTCGGCAAGGTACTCCCTCACCATCTTTTGAAACTCTCCACTCCTTGTGAGAGTACCCCGCGCCTCAGGGCCTGTAAGCTGGGCGGGTGTCAGAAATCTATCCCAGAACGTTGACAGTGTTCCCCTGCCTCTACTGGATTGGAGTTGCATCTCTCTCGCCTGTACGCCTTGGTTGGGCAATGAACTGTGACCTCTGCCGCTAGTGTGTTCAGATGGGAATTTTTTTAAGAGTTCTGCAGCAAGGGCCCTCTGGTACTGCCCCATTTTTGTAGACCTCTCCACCTCAGGAATAAGAGAGTGAAAGTTCTCCTTGTAGCGGGGGTCTAAAAGTGTCACCAACCAGTAATAACTGTCACCCAACATTTTGACAACGCGAGGGTCACGGTTAAGGCAGCGTAACATAAAGTCAGCCATGCGTGCCAGACTGGTAAGGGGCAAGATTTCCGGGTCCTCACCAAGATGACGACTGACCATGCTCTCCTCCCCCCCTGTCCTCAGGCCACCCACGCTGAACCGACGGTATGACACTTGTACAGGTACTACCGTCTACAGTGCATGATAGCAGCTCCTGTTCTACCTCCTCCTCCTCCTCTTCCTCATTGTCCCCCAATGCACGTTGGGATGAGATGAGGCTGGGCTGTGTGTAATCGCTCACTACGGCTTCTTGATCCATCTCATCATAATCTGGCAGCAATGCCTCCTCTTTAATTCTCTGCAGAGAGCGTTGCAAAAGACAGACAAGTGGGATGCTGACACTAATGATTGCGTCATCGCCACTCACCATCTTGGTGGCCTCCTCAAAATTTGTCAGGATGGTACATATGTCAGACATCCAGGTCCACTCCTGAGGTCTTATGTGGGGAGTCTTACCTGAATATCAACGGCCTTGTTGCATCTGGTACTCCACAACTGCTCTCTTCTGCTCACAAATCCTTTGCAACATGTGGAGGGTAGAGTTCCAATGTGTGGGGACATCACACACCAGTCGGTGTGCCGGAAGCTGCAAACGCTGCTGCAACACAGCAAGGGCGGCGGAAGCTGTAGCCGACTTGCGAAAATGAGCGGACAGGTGGCGTACTTTCACGAGCAGATCTGGCAACTCGGGGTACGATTTAAGAAGCCGCTGAACCACGAGGTTAAGCACATGAGCCAGGCATGGTACGTGTGTGATCTCACCTCGCCTCAGAGCCGCCACCAGGTTACGGCCATTGTCACACACGACCATGCCAGGATGTAGGTTCAGCGGTCTCAGCCACAGATCTGCCTGCTCTTTCACAGCTGTCCACAACTCAAAAGCAGTGTGAGGTTTATCACCTAAGCTTATGAGTTTCATCACAGCCTGTTGCCGCTTGGCGGAGGCAGAACTGCAGTGCTTCCAGCTTGTAACTGATGTGGTGATATCTGAGATGGAGGCTGAACATGAGGAGGAGGAGGAGGATGCGCAGGAGCTATACACTGTGGGGGGCAACTATGACTGACAAAGGGCCCGCAATCCTCGGTGTGGGGAGGACTTGTTCCGTCCCAAGGTCCGACCGGGACCCGGCTTCCACTATGTTTACCCAGTGTGACGTCAGAGAGATGTACCGTCCCTGGCCACAAGCACTTGTCCACGTGTCCATTGTCAGGTGGACTCTCCCAGTAACTGCGTTGTTGAGGGCACGGCAGATGCTTTGGGACACGTGCTTGTGTAGTGCGGTGATGGCACACCGGGCAAAATAGTGTCGGCTGGGGACCAAGTACCGAGGGACGGCCACCGCCATAAGATTGCGGAAGGATTCCGTCTCCACCAGCCTAAAAGGCAGCATTTCCAATGCAAGCAGTCGTGAAATGTGCGAATTTAGGACTGTGGCCTGTGGGGCGTTAGCTGTGAATTTCCGCTTTCGTTCAAAGGTCTGGCACATGGACAATTGAATGCTGCGGTGGGACGTGGACGTGGACGTTGATGCTGTTTCTTGAGAAACTGCCATAACAAGTGAAGACTGAGAGGAGGGGGCATCTTTACATGCAGTATGGACAGGGGATTGCCTTGCACACACAACAGGGGGTTGTATTGCACGCACAACAGTGGAAGAAGCAATGGTGACACTCGCTGACACTGGTCGTGGACCCTGGGTTTCGCCCCACAAAGTCGGGTGCTTTGCTGCCATGTGCCTGATCATGCTGGTGTTTGTTCAGGCTGGTAGTTTTGTCACCCCTGCTGATGCTGGCATGGCAGGTGGAACATATGGCCTTTTTGGGGTTATCAGCAGAGTCTTTAAAAAAATTCCAGACTCTGGAATACCTACCGCTTGTACTGGCAACATCCCTCGTGTTGGTGTTACGGGAACGGTTGCCCACCTTCTGTCTGCGGCCATCACACTGCTTCTTCCTGCCTGTTGGGGTACTCTGCCTCCCTCCCCCTGTGTGCTGCTGGCCTCACTCTGCATGTCCTCCTGCCACGTTGGGTCAGTTACTAGATCATCCACCACCTCCTCCTCTTCCACTTGCGCACCACGATGCTCCTCCTCACTTCCTGGCAATTGTGTATCGTCATCGTCCACCTCTTGTGACAAATTGCCAGCGTCGACTTCCTGTGGCCGTGGCTGTTCAAATATTTAGGCATCGCTACCTGGGATCTCCTCTTCCACCACTTTAAGCGTATCAGGCGAGGGGCCCAAATATGGAAATGGACCAGTGAACACCTCTTCAGAGTGTCCAAGTGTGGGATCAATTGCTGTCTGACGACACTCGGCATGGTGGGAGGAAGGAGCATCAGGGTGAGGAGGAGTATGCAGTCGAGACTCACGGCTACTAAGAGTTGACCGTGTGGAAGACAGACCGGAGGTGGTGGTGCCCAGGTAACTGGAAGTATTATCTGCTATCCAATTAATAACCTGTTCACACTGATCAGTTCTCAACACTGGTTTTGTTCTGTGCTTCCCTAGTAATTCGGTCAAGAAGTGGGAGCGAGAAGATGTGGCTGTTGGTTGTGGCACATTTTCACCTTGGCCACGGCCCCGTCCTCTGCACGAACCATCACCAGAACGTCCACTTCCACGTCCCTTGCCCCGCCCCTTGCCCATTGTAAAGGAAGTAAAATAGCTTACACTTGCACTATCAATGGAAAAAGAGTAATAGAAGAGTAGATTAGAACCGTGGAAGAGGAAAACCACAGTTCTATTTCTCTGGCCTACACCCAACTCTTTTAAACAATCTGAACAATCAGGGAGAAACTATTACTGTTTTTCTTTACGTAAAAAATAACAAAACCTGAATAATAGAGATTTTCTACCGTGGGATGGCAAAACCACTGTTATTGTTTACTGGGGTATACCAGACATTTTTAAATATATAGATTTGCGGCTGAACAGTGAGCGACACACTCAAACTGTGTTTTTTTAGATACCAAAGGCCCAAAACTGGATAGTACAGAGATTTGACCCGTGGAACTACAAAACCATACTGGGATTTGTCGGGCCTACACCAGACTATTTTCAACAGATATATTTTTGTGTCACAACAGTCAGGAGACACTACTGTTTTTCTTTACGGAAAATATACCAAAACCTGAATAATAGAGATTTTTTACCGTGGGATGGCAAAACCACAGTTATTCTTTACTGGGGTATACCAGACTTTTTTAAATATATAGATTTGCAGCTAAACAGTGAGCGACATACTCAAACTGTGCTTTTTTAGATACCAAAGGCCCAAAACTGGATAGTACATAGATTTGACCCATGGAACTGCAAAACCACACTGGGATTTGTCGGGCCTACACCAGACTATTTTCAACAGATATATTTTTGTGTCACAACAGTCAGGAGAGACTACTGTTTTTCTTTACGGAAAATATACCAAAACCTGAATAATAGAGATTTTTTACCGTGGGATGGCAAAACCACAGTTATTGTTTACTGGGGTATACCAGACTTTTTTTATTATATAGATTTGCGGCTGAACAGTGAGCGACACACTCAAACTGTTTTTTTTTTAGATACCAAAGGCCCAAAACTGGATAGTACAGAGATTTGACCCGTGGAACTGCAAAACTACACTGGGATTTGTCGAGCCTACACAAGACTATTTTCAACAGATATATTTTTGTGTCACAACAGTCAGGAGACACTACTGTTTTTCTTTATGGAAAATATACCAAAACCTGAATAATAGAGATTTTTTACCGTGGGATGGCAAAACCACAGTTATTGTTTACTGGGGTATACCAGATTTTTTAAATATATAGATTTGCGGCTGAGCAGTGAGCGACACACTCAAACTGTGATTTTTTTACATACCAAAGGCCCAAAACTGGATAGTACAGAGATTTGACCCGTGGAACTGCAAAACCACACTGGGATTTGTCGAGCCTACACCAGACTATTTTCAACAGATATATTTTTGTGTCACAACAGTCAGGAGACACTACTGTTTTTCTTCACGGAAAATATACCAAAACCTGAATAATGGAGATTTTTTACCGTGGGATGGCAAAACCACAGTTATTGTTTACTGGGGTATACCAGACTTTTTTAAATATATAGATTTGCGGCTGATCAGTGAGCGACACACTCAAACTGTTTTTTTTTTAGATACCAAAGGCCCAAAACTGGATAGTACAGAGATTTGACCAGTGGAACTGCAAAACCACACTGGGATTTGTCGAGCCTACACCAGACTATTTTCAACAGATATATTTTTGTGTCACAACAGTCAGGAGACACTACTGTTTTTCTTCACGGAAAATATACCAAAACCTGAATAATAGAGATTTTTTACCATGGGATGGCAAAACCACAGTTATTGTTTTCTGGGGTATACCAGACTTTTTTAAATATATAGATTTGCGGCTGAGCAGTGAGCGACACACTCAAACTGTGATTTTTTTACATACCAAATGCCCAAAACTGGATAGTACAGAGATTTGACCCGTGGAACTGCAAAACCACACTGGGATTTGTCGAGCCTACACCAGACTATTTTCAACAGATATATTTTTGTGTCACAACAGTCAGGAGACACTCCTGTTTTTTTTTCCGGAAAATATACCAAAACCTGAATAATAGAGATTTTTTACTGTGGGATGGCAAAACCACAGTTATTGTTTACTGGGGTATACCAGACTTTTTTAAATAGATATATTTGTGGCTGAACAGTGAGCGACACACTCAAACTGTTTTTTTTTAGATACAAATGGCCCAAAAGTGGATAATACAGAGGTTTGAACTGTGGAAGTGCAAAACAACACTTCTGTTTCTCTAGCCTACACCTGACTATTTTCAACAGAGACACGCTTGTTTTTTTTGGGGGGGTGACACCAAAAGGTTAATAAGACGGGTATTTGTGCAGTGTGAAGGAGGTAAAAAAAAGAGGATTTAGATGAAAAAAAAAAGGGTTTTCCTGTCCCCTGAGACCTGGAGCTATGTCCAGCAATTTCAACAACAGGAGCAGCACACAGGACTGTAATGCAGCTTTTGCTGGTATAACCACTGCGTCTCCTATACAGCCTGCCTGCCTGATATCTGGGATGGATATTAGTCCTGAGAAGGACTGTTTGTTTGATCTGGCAGCCTTTACAGACCCTACACTAACTATTTCGCAGTTTATATCTCTCCCTAAATCAGCAGCGCTGTCCCTACACTGTCTGATCCGGAGCAACTGTGTCCAAGATGGCGGCGCCCGTTTTTAAATACTCGAGGTGACGCTGTGTGGCCAGCCAGTCACTGTAATGCCCACAACCAACATGGCTGCGGCATTACAGTGACTGGCTGGCAATCCCTGCATGTTCATTGGCTCTTTAAAGAGCGCCAAACATGCAGTGCGGAGACCCGAGCTCCCGCCCGAGTAACCCGGAAATGCTCAGTGCTCGCCGAACATCCCTAGTAGCGTGATGCTCGGGCGCGTACCGAGCAGTGTCGAGCATGTTCACTCAACACTAGTCATTTTCTGTGTTGAACTGCTGTATTTTACCTTACAATGGGAAGGTCGCTAATTGTCACTTGTAAAACCTCTCCTCTTATAGTATAGTGTCTTCCAAAAATGGGAATCATAGTACCAAAAGTCTGACATTTTCACTTTATATTTAGGGACACACATCAAGGTGCTTCTAGTCACTTAACCCCTTTACAGCCATGTTCACAATATGTTAAAACTGACCTGGCAATATGATTCTCAAGGTCAGTAGGATTACGCAGATACCAAACATGCATATTTTTCTTTTTCATTTAAGTATTGAAAAAAAATTCAGATCTACACTCCTCCCGCGTCTGTTAAAGACACATGTTGGCTGATTAAATCAGCCATCATCTGCCAGGAAATATGCTGGCTTGGCGTTTGAGCCCGCCATTAAGTTAGGGACACGACCCTTAACTTCTTTAAAGCCTAGGGCCTAGTGGTCGGCGCTCATAGCACATGAGCATTTCTACTGCATACAGGCGATCTGCTCAGCGCCTGCATGCAGTAGAAGCAATCAGAAAACTGCTACTTCTAGTCTCGTATGGAGACTATTGAAGCAAGCAGAAAGTGTAAAAAAAAGTTTTAAAAAATATAAAAAAATATAAAAGTTTAAATCACCCCCCCTTTCGCCTCATTCAGAATAAAATAAAGAAAAAAAAACACATACAGATATTTGGTATTGCCGCATTCAGAATCGCCCGATCTATAAAAATAAAAAAAGAATTAATCCGATTGGTAAATGGCGTAACGAGAAAAAAATTCTAGAACCCAGAATTACGTTTTTTTGGTCGTCGCAACATTGCAATAAAATGCAATAATGGGCGATCAAAGCATCACATCTGCCCCAACATAGTATCAGTAAAAGCGTCAGCTCGTCGCGCAAAAGATGAGCCCTCATCCGGCCCCAGATCCCAAAAAATGGAGACGTTACGGGTCTCGAAAAATGGCGCCTTTTATTTTATAAGCAAACTTTGGATTTTTTTTCACCACTTAAATAAAAAAAAAAACATGCATGTTTGATGTCTATGAACTTGTAATGATCAGGAGAATCATAACTGCAGGTTAGTTTTAGCAGTCAGTGAACGTGGTAAAAAAAAAAAAATCGTGGAATTGCACTTTTTTTGCAATTTCACCGCAGTTGGAATTTTTTTCCCCATTTCCCAGTACACAATATGATAAAGTAAAACTAGTGATGGCGTTTAAAAGTACTACTTGTCCAGCAAAAAATAAACCCTCACATGGCCATATTGACCGAAAAATAAAAAAGCTATGGCTCTGGGAAGAAGGGGAGCAAAAAATGAAAACGCAAAAATGGAAAAATAAAAGTTTGTTAAGGGGTTAAAGAACATGTACGTTTAAAGTCGTGAATGAAGTGGTTAAAGGGTGCTTTACTCTGAAAGTTTTTACATTGCTTATTATATGTAATTTTCTATTCTATTGCAAATACCAATACTGATGGTGGCAGATAAGGTGCTACTGTAGTTGATGCAATTATATAACAGCTGCCAAAATTCATTGTGTACTCGCCCAAGCATCTCAGTACTCGAGATGCTCGGAGCTCACCGAATTCTCCTGCGCTTGCGGTGAGTTTGAGAGAGTTCTCCTGCGCTCACTGCAAGCGCAGGAGAATTTTCCCGCGCTGTCAGTGACGTGCATGAGGTGAGCTGAGTTCATTGGGCATGAACTCGGCTCATCTGGATGCCGTCACAGCCAGACACTGAGGAGCGCAAGCATGTCTGCGCTTCTCAGTGTCTGCGGAATGGCAAGCTGGATGGCAGCTTTCGGCTGCGATCCAGCCTGTCATGTGAATGTAGCAGAGCTGAAGTTGTCCTGGGAACCATGGAAAGGTAAGGATGAGGTTGCTTTATTATTTTACTTTTATTGCAGAAGACATTGGCTTCAGCTGGAATGGGGGTGATGGTAAGTATGGTTTAATTTAGAACATTAAAAAATTGTGTGTTTATTTCAATTAAAGGACTTTATTCTGGGTGTTGTGTTTTTTTTAAATACTTTACTAGAAATTCATGGCGGTCATGTCTAATATGGACGTGACCCCATGAATTTCGGGCTTAGGGCCAGCTGATAATACCAAGCTGGCCCTAACCCCTTTATTACCCAGTGAGCCACCGCACCAGGGCCCTGGATGAGTTGGGTAAAGCGCCAGAAGATGGCGCTTCTATGAACGCGCCATTTTCTGGGGTGGCTGCGAACTGCAATTTGCAGCGGGGAGGGGCCCAGAAAGCTTGGGCCTCCCTGCGCTGCGGATTCCAGCCCCCAGCTGCCTAGTTGTACCTGGCTGGACACAAAAATAGGGCGAAGCCCCACGTATTTTTTTTTTTAATTATTTCATGAAATTCATGAAATAATTAAAAAAAAAGGGCTTCCCTATATTGTTGTGTCCGGCCAGGTACAAATAGGCAGCCGGTGGTTGGGGGCAGCCCGTTCCTGCCTGCTGTACCTGGCTGGACACAAAAATAGGGCGAAGCCCCACGTCAATTTTTTAGAGACTAACATTACAGGGAACCCCACGCCAATTTTTTTTTTAATAAATCCTTTATTTTAACACTAAATGACAAATACTGTAATCAACACTATCACTGTACTTAGTATATATGTGACTGACATGTTTCTATCTATCTAATCTATGTGTGATGCTCTATTCTTTCTGTTCTAAATTGTCTGGTACAGGTGTATGCTGCTGATGAATTGCTGGCTGGCTTTTTTAAAGAGACAAAAACACTATTATTTTTTTTTTATAAATCCTTTATTTTAACACTAAATAACAAGTACAGTAACCAACACTGTCACTGTACTTATTATATATGTGACTGACATGTTTCTATCTATCTAATCTATGTGTGATGCTCTATTCTTTCTGTTCTAAATTGTCGGGTACCGGTGAATGCCGCTGATGAATTGCCGGCCGGCTTTTTTAAAGAGACGGGTGCATGAAAATCGGAGGGCACTAGTGTGTTCCAAGTGCCCTGCTATGTTTTTCATGCACCCTCCTATATACCCTGTCTGCCTGTCTGCCTATATATTCTGCCTGCCTGATGTTTAATTGAGCACCGTTCCCATCGATTTGGGCAATTTTTGACCTTCTGCAGACCGCCGGGGGGGACCACCATAAAAATGCTCGAGTTTCCCATAGACTTACATTGGGCTCGTTGCATTGGGCATGTTTCCCTTCTCCAATATGGTGGGCAGCGCTCTTTATACTGCTTTGTGCCTCTAGATCATGTGACGCCCATGATGCTCTATGGTGCGATCATGTGATCACCATGTGACAGATGCTGTGGGAGATATGCCCTTTTCCAAGATGGCGCCGGTATACCTGGTCTTCTAGTGCACAGATGTGGAAGTCCTTACCTCCTGTTCTGACATGCGTGGTATTAGCTACAGGAATGCCAAGATTTTGGCGCTATATGCAAATGCAAATTGGGGTGAGCCATGTTTTCCTATTTGTATACACAGCTGTTGCATATGATCAATTATGTATTGATACGAGTGTTATGGCTATAAGCCTGTTTACATTGTTTTTTTGCACTATGTCACTTTACACTGATTATGCACCATCATGTCTTGTAATATTAGTTATCTGAAAGATTATGTATATTATGCACTTTTCATGTAATTGCTGCTGATTACTATTGTAATTAGATTGCCTTAAATACTCTGCACTTGCACCTTAACTATACTTGAGAAAGGTCCACAATTTTGGACCGAAACGTTGCCATATGGGCTATTAAACCTTATCACTTTATTCTACTCTGTGTGCTGCCTCCATTTTTGAATGGATATATATATATATATATATATATATATATATATATATCTTCGTTGTAAAGAGATCATTAGTAGTCCCTGTTACAGATTAAAGCGGCATGTTTAGAATTGAGTTATTCTCTATCCATACAATAGGGGGAAGCTTACTTATTGCTGGGGCCTTCACACAACTGGGGGTACGCACAACTGGACATTAAAGCTGAGTACACCTACTGTTAAAATTAATGATATTTTAGCATTAACGCTGTATTATTCACTTACAAAATAATTCCTTTCTAAAATGCAGCTAAATTTGAAAATCTTTCTGCAAATGACAGTAATTAGTATTGCATTTAATGATTTATTAAGTCAGTATAGGGCTCCATGATGGGCTCACTCATCCAACACTAAACAGGTAAAGCCGAAAACACAATTATACCCCCTCTCTGAAAGAAAATAATCCTATTAATTTAGGAAATGAACCAGAAAGTCTGATGCAGTTTCCAAGTGTTGTAATTACTGAATACATATCCTGCCTGCTTCGCTTAACTGGAAGAAATAAATTGACTCACCTATACCTTCAATACTTATATAAGAAGGATTAGCTTTAATTGATCTATTCTTCCATGAAATGAAAGCCTGAACCACAATTTTAAACCGACAACACAAGATACTATGAAGGGGGAAACACAGCAAGTCTAAATATGCAGAAAGCATCATACATAAAAATTCACCATCTGTTGTTATATATTTAGTATTGTACTTATTTGGCAACATGTTTTAATCATTTATATTATAATACTAATATAAAATAATTAAAAAAAAACATTTTTGTGGGTCAGCTCACTTATGTCTATAGCAAATTTATGCAGTTTCATTTGTTTTTTATTAATTTTGTACAAGAAATATTCTGGAAAAAATGTTTGTTTTTGTGTCGCCTTGCTGCAAAACCATAAAGGGAACTTGTCACTTTATTTATACGGCCCCAACCAATTTTGTATTTTTGCCAATATTAAATGCTAATATTTTTTTCTGCAAGGTGATACAATAATGTATGAAATTTATTAAGTTTTATTTATATATTTTTTACCTGTGGTATATATACCCATACACAATGGGCCAGATTTATAATTTACAATTTTTTTAAGTCACTTTTCTTTTATTGTCTTTTGGTATTTGCTGACAAATTTATCAAAATGATAGACATGATTGATGAATTTTGCACAAAATAAAAAATGTTCTTTAATTCTGTGACTAACCTGTTTTGTGACTTTTTAGAGAAACATTGTTTCAGGTGTGATGTTGCAACAAGGAGAGAAATAGTTAAAATATAACTTTTAATTAGATATATAAATAAAAGTTGAATCAACACACATACAAATAATATTAAAACCTCATATGTCTATGGGGAGCCATAACCATGGGCAACAAGTGAAAATAAATGTACAAGTACCCAATAATAGCCATCCTCTTGTAATAAAGGTTAGATCACACCAAAACATCACATGTCATGTCTTGGTTCAGGGAGCGCCACAGGTGCAGTTAGCAATGTTAGTAATGTACTAAAGCAGACTAATATTCCTAAACCAACAGTTATTTTGGAGGGCACCACCCTATCTAATGGGGATCTATCTGCAGTGTACCCTATAGTCACTGTATATCAACAAAAAGAAAGAAGAGGCACACTATGTTCACAGTGATCACCCAAAATTCTAGAGATTAGTTATAAAAATATATACATCTTTATTTCATATCCACAGTTGCTTAAACACCCAAAAACAAACCTAAAACACAAGTAAAAAACTCAGTGGCATGCGTCCCACTGAGTGGTGACCCTTTCACTGTACATTTCCTCCCATTTCATGAAAAACATGATAATTAATACCTAAGGGTGGTCTCTGGTGATCAATGTATTATGATCACTATACAATATTCACAAAAATATTCACAAAAATATGATTATATAAAGGTTAACATCTATTGCACTTGCCCTAGATACAATACATGATTGATTTTGACTACCCAAATCTCTGTTTCACATGCCCTTAATACAATATGTAGTTTATTTAGACCACCTATTATCTCATGTAATCCCTTACAATCATTGCAATTAACAGAAGTATTATTATTATATAAGGATCAACATCTATCAGACATGCCCACAATATTGCATGTGTTTAAACCTTCTATCTGTGTATTAACCTGAGATCCCTTGGACCTGTCTGGCATCTATTATACAGATTTCCAGTCTGCCATCGTTACTCATACCATGAGAACCCTTGATCAGTGTCTAGGGAGGAAAAGAAACTTGCTGCATAAGGGTTAATGACCCATTTTTTGCCAACAGGAAAGTTCAGTGAATGGGCTATTCTTGTCCAACGTGTGTCGCCACCCGCAGTGGCTTCATCAGGGGCCATGGGCTCATTAGCAACACTCTGTGTTATATATACTGAGTTAAAAACTATATCATAATTACCCTGGAGACAGCTGTGTCACCGTTTGTGAACGCCGCGCTACCATACCGGAAGTGTGGTCTCTGCACCGGAAGTGCTCACTTTACCCCTGAGCCTTCAGCTGTGTCCAGAGGCCACGCCTCCTAATGCGTGTCACCCTGTCTATGGCTGTTGGTTCTACGCATGGGCTACGGGAAGCTGAATGCTTCCTCTCTCCATGACAACCACCTGCTAATATTCCTGTCATTCCCCATGTAAAAGCTCCCAACCTTACAAGGACAGTATCCACATATTGGTCTTACACTAATTTAGATAACCCCTATGTCCCTACTGATGCATTTCTTCCTCAGTAGTAAGGAGTGATCAGGGAAGTTTATTTGTGGGGGCACATAAAAGGGGGACCTGTAGTGACAAGAACCCATAACCACATGTGCAGAGTGCTGCTACAGAGTAAGGGTTTATCTATACTAGATTGAGAGGTTTCAGTATATACACTGCTCAAAAAAAAGGGAACACTTAAATATCGCATGCTAGATATCACTGAATGAAATATTCTAGTTGCAAATCTTTATTCATTACATAGTGGAATGTGTTGAGAACAATAAAACATAAAAATGATCAATGTAAATTAAAATGAATATCCCATGGGGTCTGGGTTTGGAATGATACTCAAAATCAAAGTGGAAAATAAAATTTTAGGCTAATCCAACTTCAGTGGAAATGCCTCAAAACAAGGAAACGAGGTACAGTCATGTGTGTGGCCTCCACATGCCTGTATGAACTCCCTACAATGCCTGGGCATGCTCTTGATGGGGAGGTAGATATTCTCTTGAGGAATCTCCTCTCAGACCTGGATTAATGCATCAGTCAACTCCTGGACAGTCTGTGGTGCAATGTGGCATTGGTGGATGGAACGAGACATGATGTCCCAGATATTCTGGATTAGATTCAGGTCTGGGGAATGGGCAGGCCAGTCCAAAGCATCAATGTCTTCATCATGCAGGAACTGCTGACACACTTCAGGCACATGAAGCCTAGCATTGTCATGCATCAGAAAAAAAATAGGATCTACTGCAACTGCATATGATCTCACAATGGGTCTGAGGATCTCATCCCAGTACCTAATGGCAGTCAGTCAGGGTACCTCTGGCTAGCACATGAAGGGCTATGCGGCCCTCCAAAGAAATGCCTCCCCACACCATTACTGATCCACTGCCAAACCGGTCATGCTGAAGGATGTTGCAGGCAGCAGAATGGTCTCCACAGTGTCTCCAGACTCTGTCATGTCTGTCATCTGTACTCAGTGTTAACCTGCTCTCATCCGTGAAGAGTACAGGACACCAATGTCGAATCTGCCAATCTTCATGTTCTCTGGCAAATGCCAATTGCCCTGCATGGTGTTGGGCTGCAAGCATAACACCCACTTGTCTATGTTGGGCTCTAATACCACCCTCATGGAGTCTGTTTCTGGCAGTTTGAGCAGACACTTGGATGTTAGTGGCCAGCTGGAGGTCATTTTGCAGGGCTCTTGAAATGTTCCTCCTGTTCCTTCTTGCGTAAAGGAGGAGGTAGCGTTCCTGCTGCTGGGTTGTTGCTCTCCTATGGCCCCCTCCACATCTCATGGTGTACTGGCCTGTCTCCTGGTATCTGCTCCGTGCTCTGGACACTGTGCTGACTGACACAGCTACCCTTCTTGCCACAACTTGCATTGATGTGCCACTCTGGATGAGCTGCACTACCTGAGCAAGTTCTCTGGGTTGTACTGTAGACACCGCCTCATGCTACTGTACCTCTAGGGGTGAGAGCAATGACAAAATGCAAAAGTGAAAAAAACAACAGCCAAAAAGGATTAAAAAAGAGAAATGGTCTTTGATCACCACCTGCAGAACAGCTCCTTTATAGGGGTTTTCTTGCTAATTGCCTATCATTTCTACCAGTTGTCTGTTCCATTTGCACAACAGCAGGAGAAATTGATTCACAATCATTGTTGCTTCATATCTGGATAGGTTGATTTTACAGAAGTGTGATTGACTTGGAGTTACATTGTGTTGTTTAAATGTTCCCTTTATTTTTTTGAGCAATGTATATGCTCAAGGCCAGGTTCCTTCCCAATCAGTGCATCTAATGTCATTTTATCTACATATCTAATAAAAAGTTATATTTGAACCTTCTTTCCTTGCTGCAACATTACAATAATGTGAGAGAATTGATATTGATGCCAACCAGTTGGTATTCATTTTGAAATGTATAAATTTTCAAACACACATAAAATTACTCCAGACATGGGCTGGTGTACATTTCCGCCAAATTTTACAGACACACAGAAAAGGGACTTTAAAAAAGGCACAAATAGAAAGATTAATATATGGCACAAACAAAAAAGGTGCTAAACACAAAAAGTTTGACAAAAAATCTGTTGAAAATGCAAAAATGAATTTGGTTCTTTAGGTAATGCTAGCCCTAGTCTCAAACTTTTGCTTTAATGTGCTGTTCAGAGTATTATCACAGCCATACAGATACTTTTAGCTATGCAATTTATTTCAGTGCAGAATGCTTGCTTTAGAAAATGTTAGCAGATCGTTTTTGTAGCTTCAATGTGAAAAGGATATAACTTCATTATGAGATAATTCTTATATGAAACCAATTTCCCTTAGTGAAATGAAAGAGGCAACCCCTCACTTTACTTTTGCTGAATTCTTTTCTGTTTAATTGTGGCTCGACTTAAAATTTTATTGTAATTTAAATTGTGTTTCACAAAATTGCCAATTATAGAGAAAATCTCACTTTAGAACACACATAGACAACCTCTTTGTAATGAATGGTTAACATGCAGAAAGACATTTTGATATATTTTAATTTAAAATTATTATGTATCACTATGAACTAAATTCTAAACTACTGAATATTACTGAATTGCAAGATGTGTTTTCAGATGAATCATTTTTATGTTTTGTATCAATATCTGCAGCCCTTTTTTATAATCCAGATGTATTTACATTGCTGACTAAGAATTAGGAAAATTATCATAATAAGTTACTAGTAACATGGTATCATTATTTTCTTTATATGTAACTTTATAATGTACAGAACTCGGAGATCCCAATTTTGTCAAGACCACTTATATTTAGAGAGTAGTAGGTGGAGTGGTCAGAGCATGAAGAAAATCTGATCACTGCAAAATAAGCAGAAAGCATTTATTTTCTTGTCTGGACCACAGAATAATAAACCTAGATAGAAATGATTATTTATAAAATTATGGTATGTGGGCGGATTCTGCGTATGCTAATGTAGTGGGTCATTTTATGAAAATATGTACGAACCATGTTTAGTTTTCAATAGACGATAGATACTTCCAGAGATGACAGAAATATTTTTACAGCAGAATAATAGTTATGTCTTTTACCAATATTTATTATTTTTATTTATATTTAAATCCCAGGATCAAATCCAATTAAGATGGATGTAACCTCCTTTCAGCTACATAGTTTTATTCTAATATAATTATATTCCATTAGTCTGGCAAATCTTGAAGCTCCTGGGCATCAATATAAAATCTGTAATAGAGTAACAATATATCAGGTATCATTTATAGTTTTAATGTCTTTCTATGTAGCAGATGGGTCTTTGGTCCCCCTGATTCACTAATTCCAGGTGTTAAGGCTCAATTGGTGAGGTGAATTCACTAAGCTTAAGTTCTCAGTGAACATCTGGAAAGAAGGCGATAGCATAGTAGGCAGGACTTGCCAGATGGCACATATAAAGAACAGCAAAGAAAACACAATAGAGTAAGCTGGATGGCAGGCAACAAGTGGAAAAGGATATACTAGAAGGCACAGAGTTTCACACAAGCACAAGAACTGAAGAAGTCTATCCAGTCAATGCTTCCTAATCAGCATTGACACATTTACAGTGTTTGTTTAGTATTGTGTATACATCAATCAAGAAGACAGAGATTGTAATTAACCATGTCTGCCTTCTCTATAGAGAATCCTGCTTTGTTTGACAGCAGGCTCCTGGCCCCCCGCAACGGCACAATGTCAAGCATGTAGCTTACTCTGCATTGATGTTTTAGTGTGTCAGTGCAGAGTAAAGTGGGGACCTCCCTGATGTTTAAAGTCTATAGGCAGTCTGGAATTGGTTAAAGAGATTCTCTCAACAGGATTTAGTACTATAACGTTAAGCCATGGCCATAATGCACTGTGGTGCTGATTAATTTGATACCTGCTGTGAAGGAATTCAATCTGTGGTTGTTAAATAATCATCATTTAAAGTTTTCATCTAATAACATCTTCTGTGCATTGGTGTGCATCGGGGCGAACCAAGGAGGTAGGGTCTTCTTCTGCTTTTCTGCCCCTCTACCTGCCTCCTCTAATTCTTTGCCTCTGCTTCCTTTTTTAAATTTTGCACTGCTGCCGCCGTCATTGAAGTGGGTGGCGCATGTGCAGTTTGATTATACGGCTTTGCTTCAGGTCTTTAATAAAATGGTGCCAGAGGTGATTCATGCACAGATTGAGATTTTGGCTTACTAAATTGAGCTGAAATCTTGATCTGCACAAGCGCCATTTTATTTAAGACCGGACATAGAATCACACTGCGCACGAGCCCTCCACCCTAATGATATGGGTGACAGTGCAGAATTTAAAAAATGAGACAGGTCACTGAATAATCAATAACCTATAAAAAAAAACAGAGGAGGCTGGTGGAGGGGTGGAGAAGCAAAAGAAGACCCTACCCCCCTACCCCCTAGGCCCGCACTGATGCACACCGATGCACAGAAGATGTCATTAGATGAAAACTTTAGAGGCTGATTAAACAACAACCACAGATTGGATTCCTTGACAGCAGGTACCAGATTAATCAACATTGCAATTATGCCCATGGCTTTACTTTATAGTGCTAAATTCTGCTGACAGGTTCTCTTTAAAGAGAAAATACACTTGGATGCAGCAGCTTTTGAAGTTTAAACAAGTCCAGAAATATATTTGTTACACTTACAGCAGCCAAAGGATTAATCTCCAGATCTGAGCCAGAAAGTAGATGCCAGTTGTAGAAACCACAGGAATTTACAGAGAAGATAGCCAGCTGGGAGAACGGATGAGGCTACATCAGAAGTACACACTAACTGAAAACTAGCTTAATCAATTCACAGACACACATAGATAAAAGAGTCAGTCTTAAAAGGCCTTATCAGATGATGTCACTGAAGTCTTCCAGGCAACCTGTGAAACATGATGTGGACCACATTAAAACAAGAGGGCCTTAAAAGAAAGGACAGGGGTGGGTGCCTGAGCCAGGACAGGTGCATGATACTGGGGTGCAATTGATAGTTTTACACCACCTATAATTACATCAGTGATCAGTGAGACCACAGTGATGTTAAATTAAGAGTGTTTATTCAAATTGTCAAAAAATTTAATATTTTTCAAATGCTTTCATATTAAAGGGACTGGAGCTCTGGAACCTGGGAATTGGTCTTATCAGAGCCTCATTTTGAATATAGTGGAAGTGGACATGCTCAACGCCAAAACCTGACACGCGTTTGGGACCAAGCCTTCGTCAGCCTGACGAAGGCTTTGTTCGAAACACACGTCAGGGTTTGGCGCCATGACAGTAGCTCATATCATATAGCGGTATGTTTCTCTTATTGATGTTGCTAATAGGTTAGAATGTTCAGTCTGTTGTCCATTTATTTCTTTGCTGTATATGGTTCTTGGATTGATCGATATAATTATATCAAAAGAGGCACCATGGGCCTTATGATATATAACATATATTTAGTTTATATGTATTACATATGCTTGTATCCTCTTTTTTTGCACACCAGCACTTTAAATTAAGGACTACATTCTTATACCTTTGCATCTATGTACCTCTTTTTTACATAATAGCATTTTGAATTAAATATTACATTTGGGTTTGGATATTAGATTATATACCGTATAGATGACATATATGCTGCTTTTTATGATCTTTATTATGTATTTTGCATGGTTTGATATTTATGGGAGCGCCTTTTGTGCCACCACATGCCCAATTTACTGCAATAAAGACATTTTTCAATCGGTCAGATTTCCCTTTATTTATTTTTAGACCATATCTTGGTTTTTCCTTTTTTTGGTTTTCAACACTTCAATTTTGTACAGTGCCTTACTGCGTTACTAAGACTACCATAAAGGCTTATTGTAACTCCGTATAATTGCAGACATTATGTGATGCACAAAGAGCCGGAGTGGCGCTGGACACCAGAGAAGAAGATGATCGATGAGTATATTAATGCTGCTAAGCTACACTACAAAAAGTATACATATTGTAACACGCTAGGGCCGTTGTATGGCAGCATGGCCGTGACCTAGACACAAACAGTCCATATAAAGGAAACGTGAGGTTTTATTTTCAGCTAAAATGCAGTAAAAAATAAAGCAACCGAAAAACAACAAAGACTTACCCGGCTAGGCACTAACTAATACGCCATACCTCTCACTCACACTACAAGGGATCTGTGCGAGGCTTGGCTCTCCAGCAACTCAGCATTTAGCTTTTTTAACCACTGTGCATATCCTTCTCAGAAATACACCATATAACAGTCCGGAGGCTGTCTCTCTGAAGCTTTTCCTTCAGCCTTTTCTGTGTCTGTAATAAGGCAACCTCTCTCAGCTGAGCTGGCTAAGCCTCCAGTATTACCTGTATTGGAGAAGGAATAAGAGTGATAAGTCCCACTACCAAATCCTACTCATCACTCCAATAAAAACCGTCCCGGAACTACCATGAATATAACAGCTAAGCACCTAAGCTGCTGCACCAACCAGCACTACCCCGCTTTTAATATCTCACCCAGCTTATCTTTCTGGGAGAGATTTACACTCCATCCAGTATCCTCCTTGTTGGCTGCCTACAGTACCCACATGTTTAGCCTATGCAAATTTTAATGGGAGTGCTTTTTTAACTTATTCTTTATGCTTCCAATTATAAAGTGCAGCTGAATATATTGGTGCAATTTAAATGATATACATATTTCTACTTCTACTGTATTATTTGTTTCACTCAGGTAAAGTAAGGTCACTTTAATTCTGCAATATTAAAAACTGACAGGCACATACTTCACATATCTCAAACGTTAGGAATAAAACCTGCTTCCAAACATCTAAGAATTTCCAAGGTTTAGGTAAACATGAGAAATGAAAAAAAGAAGTCAAACATTAATTGAAAATGAACCTGAGTCAGGAAGGGTGGTGGAAATATAACAGTTCATACTCACGTAAAGTGAAATACCACATAAAGTACTTCCAAATGTTCAAAATATATTCAGTTTCACATAAATATTGTGTCTGCTCGTAGACAACCACACTAGGTAGTTATATGATACCAACAAACCACACTGAACCATCAAGCCATAAAGATAATTTCACATCTTGAAACAAAAATGAAAATGTTTTTTTGTACCATTATTGTATTTGTCAACATGAAAAAAAATCATGTTTATTCAATTTTGTAGATCATTTAGCATGAACAAACATATACATGCATACATACTTAAAGGGGTTTTCCCACGAACAAAAGTTCATTTTAATCAATAGAACTTGGAATAATAATAAGTTCCACAATTGGATGTGTTTAAATAAAATGTTCCTATGCTGAAATAATCTTATAAATGTTCCCTTGTGTAATGGCTGTACGGAACATGGTCTGATCATACCACATCTCCTGGGCAGGGGAGGAAGCAAAAGAGCATACAGACATTACAGCACGGAATCACAGCTGATTCTTTTTCTGTTTTTAAACAATGTTTTACCTCAAGGAAAGAATCAGCTGTGATCCCATGCTGTAATGTCTGTATACTCTTTTGCTTCCTCCCCTGCCCAGGAGATGTGGTATGATCAGACCATGTTTCGTTCACAGTCAGACACAGCCATTACACAGCACACAGCAAGGGCACATTTCTAAGATAATCTCAGCACAGGAGCATTTTATTTATATACATTCTGTTACGGGTCCGGGTGGTGGAACCTCTGTGCCGAGGTGCAAGGAGGGACCCAGAGGGGCGTGACTAAGTATCAACCCGAACCGACCCTGGTCGGACGGCGGCTAACGACTCCGTGACCAGGGAGGATCCGGCAGAGGGACCAGGTGCTACTCTGGGGACGACCTTGTAAGAGAGCAGGTGGCTCCCACGGGTCAGATGGCTGGGACTGACCGGTATGGCGGATGGACACGGCAAGCAGGCAGAAGTCTCTGGTTAGCTGACAGGTGGTCACGGTACGTGACAGCAGAGCAAGTTAGTCTCTAGGTTTACCAGGCAGGTGATCACAGCAAGTGACGGCAGAGCCTCCAGGCAGGCTAGCAGGAAACAGGCGGGTGCTCTCAGGTGAGCGTGCAGACAGACAAGACAGGTAACAGGTAGGTAACAGGTGGGCGCTCCCAGGTGAGCGGGCTGACAGACACAGCAGGTAACAGGTGGGTGCTCCCAGGTGAGCGGGCTAACAGACACAGCAGGTAACAGAGACAGCCAGGGCAGGTAACAGGCAGGTAACAGGAGAGCGCTCCAGGTGAGCAGGCTGGCAGGCTCGGCAGGTAACGGGCAGACAATGGGCAGGCAGGACAAGGAGTCAGGCTAGCAGTGGGACCTGAGGGCTGAAGCAGAGATAAGAAACTGTGCAACAACTTTGCTTGGGCACCTCCATTATGGAGGAGGTGCCCTATATATGGGAGGACCCTCGGCTATTGGCCGGGGACTCCTTAGGGCGGCGTGCGGCCCCTTTAAGAGGGGGGGAGCGCGTGCGCTCTAAGCACAGTGCCCGGGGGACTGCGCGCGCCGACAGCAGGCTGAGAAGGAGAGCGGGGAGCGCGGAGAGAGAGGAGGTGAGAGGGACGGCGTCTCTGCCTGGCAAGAGGCAGAGACGCCGATGCTACAGGACTGCGCGCGCCGACAGCAGGCTGGGAAGGAGAGGGGGGAGCGCAGGGAGAGAGGAGGTGAGAGGGACGGCATCTCTGCCTGGAAGAAGGCAGAGACGCCGATGCTACACATTCAATTATGAAACTTATTATCATTCCAAGACCTATTGATTGAAAAGAACTTTTGTTTGTGGGAAAACTCCTTTAAACAGACACACACATTTTCCAACACCACATTATGGCAAAAATATGACATGCTAGTGGTTACGTTGACAATTGTTGCATTGATAGTTGTGATATTGAATAGTGATGAGTGGATATGCCAACATTTTGAATTTGAGTTAGATCAAATTTGGTCAAGAAATTAGTTTAACATTGAATTTATTTGATGCAAATCTAATGTTACTTATTATGAAGCAGCACAAGCCTACCAATCAACCAGATGATGCCAGCCCACAGGTTGTGACCTAACAACTTATTAAAATAATGAATAAAAAACACACAGGTATCACTCCATAATTTACAGTCCCATGGGAAATATGGCATCATTTTGTTTCAATTACAGATACTTTGTCATATATATTTACAATGCTCAGCATAAATGAGTACACCACCTTTGAAAAGTAAGATATTGAACAAAATCTCACTGAATACAAGAAAAATTTCCAACATTTTGACTAAACTGCGTTTAATAGAACATTGTCTTAGCCATGACATGAAAAAGTAAGGTTAATAGTATAACTTACATTACAAAATATGCAGTTTTAATCAAATTAGTTGATGCAAAAATGAATACATTTCACATTTTTTTACGTTAAGATCGATTGAGCAAACTCAAACTGATGGTACCATTGTCAGAGATTACTTCATCCAGCACTGACTGAAACAAGTGATGTGACATATTTGTGTCACCCTGGCCTGGATGCCACTAATGTATAATAAAGCTGTGTCTGAGAGCAAGGGGGAGGTTCTCTGGTCAGGGACCATTAGCATGCAGCACCTCCTGTCCCAGGCCAGTAGGGGGAGCAGGCTGCCCCTATAAAAGCTGGAACTGAGGGCAGGGTTAGAGAGTTCCGGACGACCTGTCTCTGGAGTGAGAGGTGTCCCAGAGAAGGGAGAGCCAGTTCAGCTGAGGCTGAGGAGGACGAGTGGCAGTAGAGGAGCCACAAGCCAGGGACGGAAGGCGAGGGGAGCCTGTCCTGGCTGAGAGAGAAACTGAACTACCGGACTTTGGTGTCCGAGGCTGTTAGGATTCCAAGTCCTACAGCAAATAACCCATCCAGGGGATTGTATGTCCCTTGGCCTAAGAAGCCCGGAGGTTCCGCCACAGCAGAAGGGACCAGCAAAGCTGTACCAGGCCAAGAATAGAAAGGAACCCAAGTTGCAAGCCACATGGGCGAGAAGACATGCCGAGCTCAGGAACGTGGGCTGTTACACCACCAGGAGGGAAATAGCCAGAAAGAGCGCAGAGAATACGGTAGGCCTTCACCCTCACCCTGACCAGGGCCAGCTTGCCACTTGTTCTCAGACATCCAGGCCCCCTCCTAGCCAGGACTGTTTTTGGGTCATCTCACCTGTTCTAATAAAGACCCTGAACTGTTTAAGAGGCCTCCGTCTCCTGGCTATTGCGATTGGAATCATCCCCTCCATCATCCATCTATATACTGCCCTGGGGCCACACTCCTCCCGTGGGGAGTTATACTACTTAGTGCTGCACACCTACATCTGCCCCAGTGGTCTGCACTGCAGCGGCGGTTAACCCTGACCGCAATCCACTGGTGGCGTAGTCGGACATTTAAAACCCTACAAATAGACTGCCACAAGGTTTGGTCTGACCACCCTGAGCCACGGACCGGGATGCCACTACTACCCCCATTATTGCCCTGTTGCCCGGCTCCGAGTGCCCCATGGCCCAGGGGGTGAGTCAGCTTTGGCGTAGTCGGCAGGATTGTGACCAACCCGCCACAAACGGGTATTGCGCGCCTTAATAAGACTGTACACGTACCTCAAAAGGAAGTTTCCTGCCATTCGGAGCCATTTCCCGCCATCTTCAGTCGTCTCCTGCCATCTTCAGTCGTTTCCCGCCATCTTCAGCCGTTTTCCCGCCATCGGACACCATCTTCAGGATGCCGCGCGGGAAGAAGAGGGACGTGGACGTCCAAACCGCGTGAGACCTGAAGCCCTGCCCTATGCACCGACGCTGCGCAAGGACCTGGAAGGAGAGAGAGCGATGCTGACATCACCAGGACGCGATGCAAGGTCCTCGTCCGGAGCATCACCAGCAGAGCCACGGCCTACAGAAGAGGATCGTCGGAAGGTAGGCCACGCTTAACTAGGGGGGAGGAAGATGACGGACGCGAAGGGACCTTCTACCACCAGCGTGGCTGCAGCAGCGGTGATGCCGTTCTCCATGCCCTACATCCCTGGAGCACCCTGGCTGCCCCAAAACTCAGGGGAATCCCATACGTTAACTGACTTTAAGGAAAGACTGCACAGTTTATTTAAAGTTTATCCCCTGACAGAAGAACAGAAAGTGAGCATTCTGACGGGGCAGCTAACCGGTGCAGCCCAGCGGGAAGTGAAATCATGGTCAGATGAAGAGAAAAGGACTGTAAAGGACATTCTGACCCGGCTGCGGAGTACCTTTGATACCCGTACCTCAGCAGAAATTAAAATGCGGTTCTATGGCTGTAAGCAGCGAGCCCAGGATAGTATCAGAGACTAAGCCTTGAACCTGCAAGAAGCCCTGAGAGCTATTAAACAAGCTGACCCTTGTAGCGTGCAGGACACCGTTAAACTGTTAATTAACCAGTTCATAGAAGGTCTGCTGTCCAGCGCCCACAGGACCCAGCTGTGCCTCATGGCCCTACAGAACTCCGATTTGACTTTTGCGCAGTTCAAGGACAGGGCCATCCGGGTGCTCCGAGAACCCCCACCAAGTGGCGCTGTAACTTCCCGGCACCCTGCCATTACTTACCACCAGGGGGCGGCGCCCTACCCTGCAGACCTTGTGGGGGCTGATGCACAGGTCTCAAGCCCATCTCCGCCTGCAGACCTGCACCATCAGGTCCAGGAACTAACCAGAAGTGTTGCTGCATTGACCAGGACCATACAGTCGTTACAGGTGGACCCGTCAGGACCCATCAAGCTGGCTTCCAGTCCGGAGGATGTCCCGTGGCGTCGCCAGAGGAGGATCCCGCCATTCAGAGTGAGGCCCGCCGACCGCTACACTGAGGATGGACACCTGATATGCCGCCATTGCAGTCAGCCAGGACAAATAGCAAGGTACTGTACTTTAAATGGGTCCGACCTGGGGCAGAGGGCCAACCCCCAGGCATAAGGTCATCAGGCCCGTCTAATTGGCGTGATAAGTACGTGGGGGGACGCCCGGTCTTACCCGTAGTGCTGGTCGGTATCCTCATGAGTGCACTGCTGGACACCGGGTCTCAAGTGACTACCATCCCCTACGTACTTTTCAAGCGGTACTGGAATGACGCGGATATAACCCGTTATCCAGACGATGACTTAAACATCATCGCCAGCAATGGCCAACCTGTGCTGCAAGTGGGGTTCAGAGAGATGACCATCAAGATTGGTAAGGTTGAACTGCCGGCACAGGGAGTGATCATTGTGGACATTGATCGCCGTGAGAGTCACCCTAAAATAACTGTGGGTACTAACGTGATTGAAAACTGTCTTTCAGAAGTAATTATGATTTTGCAGCAGGTGGCGATGAATGCGAGCTCCAGCCAACAAAGGGTCCTTCAGAAAGAGATAAGAGCCCTGATGAGACGGCAACAGGTGGAACTGTCTGGTGTTGAGATCGGTAGCGTGAGGATGAGCGACCAGCTCCCCATTGCCATGCCTCCCAAAAGTGAAATGATGATCTGGTGTCGGACTGCAATCGTGTTAAGAGGGAGAGACTACCAAGCCATGGTAGAACCCGTGTACTCAGACAGCAGGCCCACCATTTTGACAGCAAGGGGGGTGCTTGATGTCCACCATGGAAGGGTGCCCGTCCGGATCTTAAATATCGGGGAAAGGGAAGTATACTTGCCCCGGTACGCTACACTAGCTAAATTGTTTGCCGTCCAACACAATGCTATAAGGGTCGTGGAACCCTTGCTTCCATCTTCCCCGGTGGAGAGTAATGGCTCACAGAAACACAAGGAGGACTGGTGCCAGGAACTCCATGTGGGTGCTGACTCCACTCCCCTGCACCAAAAACAAGGAGTCTACCGGGTGGTACAGGAGTACGAGAAAATCTATAGTAAGCACCCACTAGACTTCGGCAGAGTAAGAGGGATAGAACACCACATCCCCATGGGGAGCCACCCACCAAAAAAAGAGAGACACAGACCTGTACCCCCTGCACATTATCAGAACGCAAAGGGCATGCTGAGAGAAATGAAAGAAGCTGGGGTCATTAGAGATAGCTGTAGCCCCTAGGCAGCTCCCTTAGTTTTGGTACAAAAGAAAGACGGTACCATGAGAATGTGCGTGGACTATGGAAAGGTCAATCGTATCACCCATAAAGACGCGTATCTGCTACCTAGGATAGAGGAGTCTTTAGCAGCCCTAAAATGAGCTAACTTCTTCTCTACTTTGCATCTTACTAGCGGGTACTAGCAGGTTCCTGTGGCAGAGGCTGACAAGGAGAAGACCGCCTTCACCACCCCAATTGGACTGAGCGAGTTCAACTGTATGCCCTACGGGCTCTGCAATGCATCAGGGACCTTCCAGAGGCTGATGGAATGCTGTCTAGGGCACCGAAACTTCGAGACGGTCCTCCTTTATCTGGACGACCTGATCGTTTATTCGAAGACTTACAAGGACCATCTAAAGCACCTGGCCGAGGTGTTCGAAGCCCTGGCAGGCTATGGCCTGAAGGTGGAACCCTCAAAGTGTCACCTGTTGAAACCGAAGGTCCAGTACCTGGGACACGTGGTGAGTGCAGAGGGAGTAGCCCCTGACCCCGACCTAGTGACAGCCGTCAAGAGCTGGCCAAGCCCCTCTAACATCAAAGAAGTGAGGCAATTCCTCGGGTTGGTAGGCTACTACCGAAGGTTCATCCCCAGGTTCACTAAGATGGCAGCCCCTATGCAGGACCTCCTGATAGGACAGTCTAAGTCCAGAAGCCAAAAGCCACCCTTCAAGTGGGACAAGCCGGAAGAGGAGTCCTTCTGCCAGTTGAAGATGGCCCTCACAGGGGATGAGATCCTGGCCTACCCCGATTATAGCCAGCCTTTTATCCTCCACACGGGCGCCAGTAATGTGGGGCTGGGAGCCGTACTATCACAAAACTAACAGGGCAGAGAAAGGGTGATCGCGTACGCCAGCCGGAAGCTGAGACCCAACTAGAGAAACCTGGAGAATTACAGCTCTTTCAAGCTAGAATTCTTGGCAGTGGTGTGGGCCGTAGCGGAGCATTTCAAGCATTACCTGGCCTCTGCGAAGTTCACTGTGTACACGGACAACAATCCGTTAACACATCTGGACAATGCTAGACTTGGTGCCCTAGAGTAGCGGTGGATGGCCCCGCTAGCAAATTATGACTTCACCATCAAGTACCGGGCAGGCCGAGCCAATGCTAATGCAGATGCCCTATCGAGAATGCCCCACTTGCCCGATGAGGGAGAAGATCCGGACGAGCTGGAGGAAGTAGAGCTCCATGCATTCCACCGGTATGGGGCCACTCAATACTCCCACCACGTGAAGGAGGAAGACTTAACAACCATCATGATCAATCCCCTACCTCCCCACAGCTGGGCCGAGACCCAAGATAGTGACCCTGCAATCCGCATGGTGAAAGACCTGCTGACCCGAGAAGACGCCCATCTAGATCCGGATGCTCCAGAGGAAGCCAAGCAACTATGGAAAGAGAAGAGCAGGCTCTTCCTCTATGAAGGTAAGCTGTGCAGAAGACTCGTCAACCACCGGATGCACGAGCTGACCTGGCAAGTCGTGGTACCAAGGTGAGATGCAGCTACGGTCCTGGAGGCTTACCATGACAGTGCGGGGCACTTCGGCTGGAAGAAACTGGAGTTCCTGCTGAGAGGACGGTTCTTCTGGATCGGCATGAGAGGGGCTGTAGAGAAGTGGTGCAGAGACTGTGGCCCTTGTAATCTAAGGAGGAAGGACCACACCAGCCAGAAGACACCCTTGAGGCCCATCGTCACCAAGCAGCCTCTTGAGCTGGTAGCTCTGGACCACGTCAAATTGGCTCCAAGCCGGTCGGGATACGTTTATGCCCTGACAATCGTGGACCACTATTCCCGATTTCTAGTGGTGGTCCCGGTAAAAGACTTGACAGCTCAAACGGCGGCCGGAGCCTTCCAGCAAAACTTCTGCCGCCCACACGGGTATCCGGAACAGGTCCTGACAGACCAGGGTCCAGAGTTCGAGGCTGAAATCTTCCAAGAGTTCTGCAACCTCTATGGCTGTAAGAAGATTCGGACAACGCCTTACCACCCACAAACCAATGGGATGTGTGAGAAAATGAACAATATAGTCATTGATCTCCTGAAGACGTTGCCCCTGGAGGAACGCAGCCTGTGGCCAGAAAAACTGCCGGACCTGATAGACTTATACAACCATATCCCGGTGAATGCTACAAACTGCACCCCGGCTTACCTGATGCGAGCCAGACCTGGTAAGCTGCCCATAGACCTGGAGATGGGAGTCCTAACACCCGAGGACACCTCCCCAGATGCGGACTGGGATACGGAAAGGCGACTGCAGTACAAGAAGGTACAGGAGAATGTGGAGAAGAGATTGGCCCAGGTGAGAGAAAGGCAAGAGAGACTCTTCAACCAACATGCCCCTGCTGGTCCCCTAGAACCTGGTGAGCAGGTCCTGAAGCGAAAGAGAAGGCTTCACAAGCTGGATGACCAGTGGGAAAGGGAACCCTACACAGTACTGCAGTCTGATCACGACAACCCGAATGTGTGCGTGATCACCAAGGATGGGGGAGAAACCACTAGTACCGTCTCCAGAGACCACCTAAAAAGGTGCCCCGAGCAACTACAAAGTGCAGAAGAGGATCAAAGTGACCTTGAACCCGCAGAGGACAAGGAAGAGATGATCAGCACCATTCTAGGGGAGTTCCCTCAGTCCTGGACTCGAATAAACGACGCCATAGTGGTACCCGTCCTGCATTTCCTGCAACCAATTCAGCAACAACCTACACTAGAGCAGGAAGATGAAGAAGAACAAGCAGCCCCAGAGGCAGAAGAGCCTGTACCAGCAGCCCAGGAGAGTCAACCATCTGCTGACAGTGAGCCTGCCATGCCTGCGGTAAGCCAAAGGACCCGCAGACAGCTGCCTGCCCTGCCTGTAAATCTAGCCACTGACTGCACCCCAAGCGCTTGTGAGACCACCACCAGACAGTGGGTTGCGTATGTCAACCCGGAGCACTAAGGGGCAAATACCAGCTCGCTGGAGAGTGTATGGTGTGATAGCAAATGTAAATAGCCCGCAAAATGTTGAATTGTTTAAAATGTAATTGCATGACCAGTAACTACGCGTTTTCTCAGTTTCTTTCAGTTAATACATGGACTAACAGGTTATGAACTGTGAGTAACCGAGACTTTCTTGTAAATATGTTTGGAGCTAACCAACGGAAGGAACAAGGGCTGTCAAAGACTTGGGGCTACGGCAGACCCCCCACCTGGTTAGAGCTCCCCGTTGTTGATGGCGAAATGGACACCCGGTCACAGACCACACTGTGACCTTAAGAACTCAACCTGTGCGTCGTTTGCTTCTACCAGCCTAATAATGTTTTTATGGTCATGCATATTACTCTTGTTTTAAGCTTAGTCCCGGAGTACTAAGTTTTACTAGGGGGGAATGTGTCACCCTGGCCTGGATGCCACTAATGTATAATAAAGCTGTGTCTGAGAGCAAGGTGGAGGTTCTCTGGTCAGGGACCATTAGCATGCAGCACCTCCTGTCCCAGGCCAGTAGGGGGAGCAGGCTGCCCCTGTAAAAGCTGGAACTGGGGGCAGGGTTAGAGAGTTCTGGACGACCTGTCTCTGGAGTGAGAGGTATCCCAGAGAAGGGAGAGCCAGTTCAGCTGAGGCTGAGGAGGACGATTGGCAGTAGAGGAGCCACAAGCCAGGAACGGAAGGCGAGGGGAGCCTGTCCTGGCTGAGAGAGAAACTGAACTACCGGACTTTGGTGTCCGAGGCTGTTAGGATTCCAAGTCCTACAGCAAATAACCAGTCCGCAGGGGATTGTATGTCCCTTGGCCTAAGAAGCCTGGAGGTTCCGCCACAGCAGAAGGGACCAGCAAAGCTGTACCAGGCCAAGAATAGAAAGGAACCCAAGTTGCAAGCCATACGGGCGAGAAGACACGCCGAGCTCAGGAACGTGGGCTGTTACACCACCAGGAGGGAAATAGCCAGAAAGAGCGCAGAGAATACGGTAGGCCTTCACCCTCACCCTGACCAGGGCCAGCTTCCCACTTGTTCTCAGACATCCAGGCCCCCTCCTAGCCGGGACTGTTTTTGGGTCGTCTCACCTGTTCTAGTAAAGACCCTGAACTGTTTAAGAGGCCTCCGTCTCTTGGCTATTGCGATCGGAATTATCCCCTCCATCATACATCTATATACTGCCCTGGGGCCACACTCCTCCCGTGGGGAGTTATACTACTTAGTGCTGCACACCTACATCTGCCCCAGCGGTCTGCACTGCAGCGGCGGTTAACCCTGACCGCAATCCACGGGTGGCGTAGTCGGACATTTAAAACCCTACAAATAGACTGCAACAATGTTTGGTCTGACCACCCTGAGCCACGGACCGGGTTGCCACTTCTACCCCTATTATTGCCCTGTTGCCGGGCTCCGAGTGCCCCACGGCCCAGGGGGTGAGTCATATTCCATTACGCTCCTGCTTCCTGACTAATAATATGATTGCCAGAGGCAAATGAGGCCAAGTGCGTCTTGCATTTGGTAATACTAATGCTGGGATAGTTGCTGCCAATGGAGTCGATGGTTTTAATGGCTCCCACATTTTTGGCCATATGGATTTTTTTTTTCATGCTACCACATCCATTGCCAGTACTACTTTTTCATTTAACATGCATTTTGTATAAAATTTACAACATTTTTTGCCACCCTTAGCCAACTTTAAAAAAAATTTAGTTGAGTCAACCAAAATATAGGTAGTGTTCACGTGACAATCCAAAAGGCAAAAACAATACCAGTCTTCCCAGAATATTGATGTTGCAGGCATGTGTTTTTAATTTGACAGTTTAAACATGTGTGCCACAACAGTAACATGTCTTGTTTTAGTGTAATAATTTGTTTGCAGATTTTTGCTTAAAGCAGGTTAATTCTCCCTGCCCAAAAATTACATCATAACAACAAATGCCAGGAGGTAGGAACAAGGCATAAAAAAATGCTGCAACAGACAATAGGATAGTTGTTGGGTATACAGTTGCCAAATTAGAATATTTAAAATACTGTAGGTCTACACAAATTAAAAAGTGTGTATAATGTCTTTAAATCTTTAGTTTTGTTTTTTGTTTTTTTAAAACACTATTATTATATAAACAAAAAAACATAACCCAGAATGCTATAATGGTTGGTGAGTGCAAACATTGAAAGAAACTTGTTGCAATGACAGCAGTATTTTTATAGTGTGTAACCTTGTAAACCTAAACTAATAAAACAGCTATTAAAAATACTTTTTTATTTTTTTATAGATATTTTTTATGTTAAATTCAGCTCCTTTTAACAAAACTTCTGTAACCCTTTAAAACTATGCTGCAATTTAGCTACTTGCAACAGGCAGCAGTATTTTTGTGTTGCATATGCATCTTGTTAAATAGTTTCAAAACTATAACTTTTTTTTTTAATTCTAATTCTATAAGTATTAATTTTTCCAACCTTGAACAAAAATGTAATGTAATCCTAAAATGAACATGCGGTAACAGCATGTAGTATGATTCCTAAATTGGACTATTCAAACAGGTATTCAAATATAAAATTGTGACTTTTTCTTAAAAGATTTCTAAAAATATAAAAAACATTTCTGTGCCTTTACAAAGAAGGATGGCACAAGAAAAGCTATGAGAGTGCAATGGAAAGCAAGCACCTGCAATAGGCTGCTTTGCGTGGGTGGAGATCTTGGGTCTAATATTGAGCTATTACAAATAATTATGCAAAAATAATCTAACTTTTTTTTTACCACACAAGCACTTTGTGAGGTAGATATTTGTCTTTCAATTTCTGGATTATGCAGATCTTCCTTTTGTCTTAAAAAATAACTAACATTATAACTTGCCTGTATTTCAAGCCAGGAATCATATTTTCCATGAGCCCTGGTTTCAGGATTTTTCTTCAACAGTAAGATTAAGACAGAGGGGTATTAAACTATCCTCACTGTTTGCAGTGTGTGAAGAAAAATTCAAAAGTGATTCTTTTACAATGCTGTTACTGCAATACATCACAGATCAATCAATTCACATTTACACTGACTATGCAGGTCCAGCACCTCCCTATATTAATTAGTCTATGAATAATAATCCAAAGATCCGAGACTAGTGATATAGAAAGGTTGATTTTTTTCCTCCCTGTTCTACATTTAGTTTAGTTTAACTGTTTTGTTCAGTCGTATGGCCTGGTTTCATGCTTGATCTAATATTTTCATATCTCATATGCAATGTGTTGAGGTTCTGCAAAAACTATGTTATGGATACATGATAAATAAAAGTTATCTTGATATGTTTGTAGAAAGGGGCGAGAGGTAGAGATTTCTAAATGGGAATTACATTGTCTGTAAATGGTAGAACAGAAAAATAAACAGCGCTCAATATTTGGTGGGCCTGGTCTCTTAATTCGTCCTCACTCATCCTGGAAGATGACTTTGGGTCAGAACAAAACAGCTTCAACACTAGCATCTCCCTTTTCAATTTGCTTTAGCTCTATAGTAGTACACTGCAATAAGATTTAATCCTTTTTCTATCCCTATGTGGAGTGAACTGTGAAGTTTTACCTCCTATACCTACATTTTAAAATCTTAAAATGACCAGCCCTCTTCTTTTATAGTATACAAACAAAAAAATACATCAGCACACTATAAGCCCTAAGATTTAGGCAAACATTGAATATTTTAACTGCATTACTGCTATATAGAATATATTTATAAAAAGGGAAGGTACATAGTGCATAATTTGTCCAACTCATGAGAGCTCATCAGTAGGGAGGCATAAGCGGAACCATGGAAGTTCGGTTTCTGTTACCCTACTGAACTTTAGTCCAACCTGAACCCCACTGAAATTCTCTCTCTCTCCCTCCAGACTCCTGAACTGTAAAACGGACTTCCAGAAGAAGTTTACAGTTCAGATTTGCACATCTTTAACCATGGGTGTTTGGGTTCGTCGGGTTCGATCAGACTGCAGTCCAAAATTCGGTTCGGGTTCCAGAACTCTACCCGAACCCCATAGAAGTCAATAGGGATCTAAACTTTTGTAGCTGTAAAGGGCTGTAAAATGGTTGTAGTAAGGGCTAGGGGCTGGAAAAGGAAGCAAAATGGGGGTAAGAGCAGGACTATTACCCTGCAAACAAATGTGGATAGGAAAATGACTTAAAATAGCATAGAATAAAAAAAATAAAAAATAATAATCTTGAACCTGGAGGCGGAGGTCCAAGTGGAGGAGGAGGTGGATGTGGCGATGAAGATGAAAGAGGTGGAGGAAGTGGCCAACACTGTTTCTGTTTTTTTTTTTTTTTGGGGGGGGGTGCTCTGCAAAATAGCCTCGTTGGGGTACTCTGTAAAAACAGCTCATTGGAGGTGCTATGCAAAATGGCCTCGCTGGAGGTACTCAGAAAGCAGGCTCTGTGGGGGCATTCTGTATACAGGCCATGTAATAATCTGCTGGCCGCTCTCTCTATATACAGGCCATGTAATACTCTGTACTTTTTTGGGGAGAAAAGAATGAGGAGTACATCAAATAGGGGATGAGGTCATGGTGCTGCTGTTGGTAGAGTAGCTGCTGCAGAGAGAGAACGTGGTTAATCTTTTCCTGCTATGCACCAAAATGAATCACCTTCCTCTGGTGCATGCATACAACAGGACGTTCTGCGTAATTTTGTAGATTCAAGTACCGCTGGAAGAATGGTGAGGCCAGAATAAGTAGAGGCAGTTTTAGATTGGATGGCTGAGAGTGCCTTCAGTTCTTTTGCACTGTCTTCCACCTGGTCCCCTGCTGAAAGCGCAGAGTTTGGCATCTGCGGCCCATGGGCATCTGGTTCCACTCACCCCCTTGCAAATCAGCCAAGCAGTCTGAGCCCAAATTCATGCAGCAGTTGTTAGAATCTATGTTGTTTTACTATCAGCCATCTTTTTGTGGTTTGCTGGCTTATTGTCTTTTCCTCTGGTGCTGGGTGTCTTGGTCACGTGATCTCCTCACTCTTTATTACTCAGCAGCTGTCTCCCATTCCTCGCTGGACATCAGTGTTGTTATGCTTGTGCTCTGGCTAAGTTGCCTTGTTAGTTATTTGTGCTTAGGACTATTGATATCCTGGGACTTCTTGTTCTACCAGTTTTGTTTCCTTTTATCTTCGTTTCTGCAACTAACTTTTCTTTTAGGAGGTCTCCTGTTTTTGCTCCCAGTCCTTAGATCTTTTAGGGACACCCTTTCCCCTTCCTTCAGGTCTTCGTTTCAGTTCAGTGCTGGAGTGTCGGTGGGACTATTCATAAGGAATAGGGCACCCACCCCAGCATAGGGTTTAAGCTGAGTCTCAGTGCAGGGACAGCTTTTTCCCTCCTATTCCTTAGTTGCAGAACACAACAGTATGTCCAGCCCCATATAAAAAAAAAAAGGAATTTGGTTTTGCTTTTCTTCTCTCCTTTTCCTGGGTTTTCTTCAGTATGAGTACCATCCAGGAGCTTGCTCAATGATTGCAAGGGTTGACTCTGGAGGTTGCCAGATTTCAGCAGTACGTGAGTAAATACCCTGCAGAACGCTATGAAGAACCTAAGGTAGGATTACCTGAGTGTTTCTCGGGGAAACAATAGGATTTCTTTTCATTTAAAAATGCTTGTTTGTTGTATTTTCGGCTAAGACCTAGATCTTCTGGGAGTGAATTACAGCGTGTAGGGATTATTAGGTCTCTATTGCGTAAAGAACCTCAAATCTGGGCGCTTTCTTTATCTCCTGATGATCATTGTTTGAGGTCTGTGGAGTCATTTTTTGATGCCATGGGTTTGCTGTATGATGATCCTGATCGGGTTACATCAGCTGAGGCAGAGCTCAGTCGTCTCAAACAGGGTTCTCTTGATGCTGAGAGTTATTACACCCTGTTCAGACGATGTTCTGCAGAGGTCAGGTGGAACGACCCTGCACTCAAGTTTCAGCTTCTGGCAGGCTTGAGTGAAAGGGTTAAAGATTTGCTCATTGCATTCCCTGCACCTGATACTTTGAAAGTTGCCATGCAGTTGGCTATCCGTGTGGATAGAAGGTTGAGGGCCAGACAGAATGAGGAGAAGCTTCCTATACTGCTGGATTCTGTTTCTCACGATATTCCTGCAGACACTGGGGGACCTATGCAGGTGGGGGCAATGTCATCCCATTCCAAGGAGAGGGACAGGAGGTTCTCTGAGGGACTTTGCTTGTATAGCGGTAAGGCTGATCATTTTTTAAAGCAATGCGAGGTTCGCTTAAGGAAAGAAAGGAAAATGGTCAGTAGAAATAACACTTCCGTGCGCAATGCGTTTTACGTTCTCCTGGGGTGTTTTTTCCTGGTAATACCACCTGTCAGGGTCGTTCGATTGAGTTTCAGGTAATGGTGGATTGTGGTTCTGCACTTAATTTGATTGATCAACAATTTCTTGAAAAGTATAAGTTTGGTTCTGAACCGTTGTTGTCTCCTTTTCCTGTGGTGGCGATTGATAATACTCCCCTGGAGCATGGGAGCATTCTTAGAAAGGTCACTGGGTTTCTGCTTACTATGAATATAGAACATCAGGAGCAGATTGACTTATTTGTACTTGCTAAATTGCCTTCCCCGTTCATCCTGGGGTTGCCCTGGTTAAAAGAGCATAATCCTGGTCGTCTGGTTCCATTAGATCCTGGGGTCAGGGGTGTTATGGTAAGTGTTGTAATGTTCACATTGCGGCTGTTGTGAAGGGGGAGTTACCTGAATCCATTCAGGATTTTTGGAGGGTTTTTTCGGAGGTTGAGTCGAAAGCTTTACCACCTCATAGAGATTACAATTGCGCTATTGAGTTCATCCCTGATTCTAAGCTCCCTAAGAGTCGGTTGTTTAATCTGACAATTCCCGAGAAGGAGGCTTTGAAAGAATACCTTCAGACTAGTTTAGCTTCAGGTCACATAAGACCCTCTAAGTCTCCTGTGGCGGTTGGGTTCTTTTTTGTCAAAAAGAAGCATGGGGGTCTTAGGCCATGTCTGGATTTTCGGGAGATTAATAAGATCACTGTGCGCAATCCTTACCCGTTACCACTTATTCCGGATTTGTTTAACCAATTGACCGGAACTAAATGGTTTTCTATGATTGATCTTCATGGGGCATATAATTTGCTGCGGTGAAGGATTTGGATGAATGGAAGACAGATTTTAACACCCCGGAAGGTCATTTTGAGTGTTTCGTGATGCCTTTTGGGCTTACTAACGCTCCTCAATTTTTTCAAAATTTCATCAATGACATTCTTGATTGGTAGGAGTGTTATTGTTTATCTGGATGACATTTTGATTTATTCATCGGATCTTGAGTCTCATTGGCAGAGAGTCCACAAAGTTCTTCAGATACTGAGAGATAACACACTCTTTGCTAAAATTTCATCAATGACATTCTGAGACCCTTGATTGGTAGGAGTGTTATTGTTTATCTGGATGACATTTTGATTTATTCATCGGATCTGGAGTCTCATTGGCAGAGAGTCCACAAAGTTCTTCAGATACTGAGAGATAACACACTCTATGCTAAATTGGAGAAGTGTCAGTTTGCTGTCCAGAAAATTAGTTTTTTTGGTTACTTTGTCTCTTGTGATGGTTTTGAGATGGACCCGGTGAAAGTTCAGGCTGTTCTAGAGTGGCCGAGGCCTGAAGGTTTGAAGTCCGTAGAGAGGTTTTTGGGGTTTGCCATTTATTACAGGAAATTCATAAAGAATTTCTCTGTCATCGCTAAACCCATTACTGATCTCACCAAGAATGGTGCTAATACAATCCACTGAGGCAATTGAAGCTTTTGAGTATCTCAATGAGAGGTTCAGCTCTGCTCCTGTTCTTATCCAGATGGATGAGACCAAGCCATTTTTGGTTGAGGTGGATGCCTCATCTATAGGCGTAGGGGCAGTTCTGTCCCAGGAGGGAGAGGATGGGGTGCATCCCTTGTGCTTTCTTTTCAAAATAATTTTCTGAGACAGAGCTCAACTATGATGTTGGGAATCGTGAGTTGTTGGCGATTAAACTCGCGTTCGAGCATTGACGACATTTTTTGGAGGGGGCTCGACATCCTTTACAGGTTTTCACTGATCATAAGAATTTGATTTATCTGGACGCAGCTAAACGTTTGAATGCCCGTCAGGCTAGGAGGGCACTGTTTTTTACCTGGTTCAATTTTTCCGTAACCTTTGTCCCGGGGAAAAAGAATGTTAGGGCTGACGCTTTGTTTCGTAGTTTCTCTCCAGCGGTGAATGCTGAGAGGGAGGAGCGTATTTTGCAGAAAGGGGTGGTGGTGGCCGCATTGGATTCTGACTTGGAGAATAGCATCCTAGGAGCTCAGAGTGCGGCACCAACTAACACTCCGTGTGGTAAATTGTTTGTGCCTAGAGTCTTGAGGAGGGCGTTGTTTGTTGAATGTCATGAGTCTCAGTTGGCGGGTCACCCAGGGATTTCAGAAACTAGGAAGTCTATGTCATGGTTGTGTCGCCACGAAGATCGTCACGATTGCACAGCCTGACTTCTCGCAGCTGAGTTTTTTGGTGCTTTGTGCTTTTCGCAGTGAGGGAGTTAACTCTCTCTCTCTCTGTGCTAGACAAGGTCCAGCCTCGCCCAGCTGCAATCAATTCTGCAGTAGTGAGATTCCTTCATATGTTCTGCTGCTCTGTTAGGGAAGTTGTCGGTGAAAGCATTTCATGCAGACTAACAGAGCGGATCGTGGTATTTGGGGTTCAGAGATAAGTGTATTTGGAGTGATTTTTCCCTTCCTCGCTTTATCATTTATCTCCTTTCCGTTGGTGTTCCCTCTGTTGTAGTTGTGTAGTTTTTGTATGGAAGGTGGTTTGGTTTTACCCTTGTACTGTCTCGTTCGTCTAAGTACTGAGTGTTGGCATATTATTACCTGTCCCCTTTTGTTGTGATCGGGGTCCTTCTCAGGACTAGATTTCTTAGGTGCAGGGGATCCTCAGGAGGTAGGGTTACGCTGGCGGCCTGGACCTCTGTACCTTTAACAGTACCTCCAGGTAGAGGGATTAGTCAGGGCCCCAGCTCAGGGTCAGCTTAGGCCCCCTACCTCCAGTACACAGAGACAGCGTGACAGTCTATTGGTTAGAGTTTCTGGTGGCCAGGGAGGCAAAAGTGAAGTCATCAGTGGGTGCGTCAGTGTTCTGTGTGCGCTAGGTCGAAGGCCTCTCACACTCTGGCTGCGGGGTTGCTGTGCCCCTTGAAAGTCCCTAGTTCACCATGGACGCACCTTGCCATGGATTTATCACCAATCTGCCTGTATCGGAGGGTTTTTCTGTCATCTGGGTTGTTGTGGACGGTTTAGTAAAATGTGTCATCTGGTTCCGTTCAACAAGTTAACTTGCGCCAAGACTCTTGCTAAGGCTTTTGAAAAGGAGATTGTCAGGCTCCATGGTGTGCCCACGAACATGGTTTCCGATAGAGGACCACAGTTTGTAGCTCACTTTTTGGTGTGCTTTTTGTAACAGATTGAAAAATTAATTTGTTCATTCACATCTGGGTATCATCCAGAGTCCAATGGACAGACTGAAAGAAGAACCAGGATGTTGAGCAGTTTTTGAGATGTTTTGTGGCAGACAATCAGGAAATGTGGTTGGGATATCTACCACTTGCGGAGTTTGCCCTTAATAATCATACTTCTTCCTCGGCTGGGTGTTCTCCTTTTTTTTGTTGTACTAGCAGGCATCCATCTTTTGGTCCATTTTCCAAAGAGGGCTGCTGTACCGGAGGAGGACAATTTTTCAGGTGATTTGGAGAGGGTTTGGACCAGTGTACGCCTGAATCTTAAAGAGGCTTAAAGGAGATCATAAAGGTATTTTGACAAAAAAAGAAAGGTTTCCTTGTTTTCTGTTGGGGACATGGTTTGGTTGTTCTCTAGGAATCTTCATTTGAAAATTCCTTCTAAAAAACTGGGGTCTAATTTTGTGGGTCCTTTCAAAGTGGTTCAGATTGTCAACTCTGCAGCGGTGAGGTTGAGAATTCCCTGTTTCTGGAGGATTAATTCTGTGTTTCATGTGTCTTTACTTAAGAAGGTGGACACGCCTGATAAGCAGGCGAAGTCTACTGTTCCTCCTGTTGATGAGGATGGTGAATTTGAGATTTCTCGCATTTTGGATTCCAGGTGGCATAGAGGAAGATTACAGTATCTTGTGTCCTGGAGAGGTTTCGTCCCCGAGGATAATTCCTGGGTGAAGGCCGAGGACATCTCGGCCTCAAGGCTAATTAAGGCTTTTCACAGGAGATTTCCTGGTAAGGCTTGGCCTAGAGGATCCGGAGGATCCTCGTAAAATGGGAGGTACTGTTAGAATTTATGTTGTTTTTGGCCATCTCTTTGTGGTTTGCTGGCTTCTTGTCTTTTCCTCTGGTGCTGGGTGTCTTGGTCATGTGATCTCCTCACTCTTTATTACACAGCACCTGTCTCCCATTCCTCGCTGGACATCAGTGTTGTTAAGCTTGTGCTCTGGCTAAGTTGCCTTGTTAGTTATTTGTGCTTAGGACTATTGATATCCTGGGACTTCTTGTTCTACCAGTTTTGTTTCCTTTTATCTTCATTTCTGCAACTAACTTGTCTTTTAGGAGGTCTCCTGTTTTGCTCCCAGTCCTTAGATCTTTTAGGGACACCCTTTCCCCTTCCTTCAGGTCTTCGTTTGAGTTCAGTGCAGGAGTGTTGGTGTGGCTATTCACAAGGAATAGGGCACCCACCCCAGTGTAGGGTTTAAGCTGAGTCTCCGTGCAGGGACAGCTTTTTCCCTCCTATTCCTTAGGTCTTAGTTGCAGAACATAACAGCAGTCACTTCTGTTTTTTGAAGACTCCGCTGGCTTTGGTTCTATGGGCCATCCACCTGACCCTGTCCCATAAGTGGAAAAGTTTGAGTGCACTGATGCCCAAGCACTTGTTCTGTTTAAGGATGAGTACGTGAGAGGGGTAGTGCAAACAGTCAACGGACCTCCACAGCACATCTCAAATGATGATGATAATTAGTGATGAGCAAGCACTAAAATGCTCGGGTACTTGTTGTTAGGTTCGAGCAAATTGGAATGCTCGAGTGCTCAGTCAGAGTAGTAGACTTCTATGGGAAACGCGAGCATTTTTTGGTGGCCCCCCTCGGCGGTCTGCAGAGGGCCTAAAATTGCCCTAATCGATGGGAACAGTGCTCAAATGGCATGGGAACAGCATGGGGAAGACCCCTGGAAGCATTTCTGACTCTCAGGTCACTGTTGTCAACAATGTTGTCAGAGGTATTACGCCACTTTTACGGACTCACAATAAAACATACAAAAACGAAACCAAAACGGATTTCCCTGGGAAAAATGTTAAGAAACATCTTTTCCAGGGTAATGACTTGTATATAAGGCAAAATAAATATACAAAAACAAAAATGCTCCTTCTCACCTTGGCTATGTTCACAAGTAGAGTTTTTTTATGTGTTTTTGCGCTTTTGCATTGCTTTCAACCAAGACAAATGCATTCACCGGGAAATGTCATTTTAACATTTTACAACCTTATCTGGTCATGCGGTGTGTGACATGGGAACAACATAGGGAAGACCCCTGGAAGCAACTCTGACTCCCCGGTCACTACCTAAAACTGTGGTCATCTCATCAGATGTGATCCTATATTACTGCGGTAATAATACAGACATTTTTGGCAACGTGAAAAATCTTAAACTCCATTTAAAATGGGCAAGGTGTGTGTCAAGGGACAGGAAAGTGGACGTTATGGTGATAGTGAACGCAGAGGCCGTGGGCAAGATCAAACTGTGCCTGCTGAGGGAGCACAACAAACACCCACATCATGTCGAACTACCTTTCTGTCCCATTTTCTAGAGGGCCGCGGGACACCACTATTGAATCCAGGGCTGTGTGAAAAGGTTGTTGGTTGGATAGCAGATAAAGTTTTCAGTCAGTTTGCCACCACCACCATTCTGTGTTCCACATGGAACAGTCTCAGTAGATGTGAGTCTGGATCACATTATTATTATTACTTTATCGCCATTTATTCCATGGCACTTTACATGTGAAAAAGTGGTATACATCACTAAAACAATTACAATAATCTTGAATAAAAATGTGACAGTAACTGGCACAAGAAAGGAGAGGACCCTGCCCGCGAGGGCTCAGTCGACAAGGCATGAGTGAGGATACAGTAGGTGAGGATAGAGCTGTTCTTGCAGCGGTATGGTGGAGCGAGGGTTACTGCAGGTTGTACGCATGTCACAAGAGGTGGGTCTTCAGTTTTCTTTTAAAGGTTTCAACAGTAGGCAAAAGTCATAAATTGTGGGGTACAGCCTTACAGAGAAGGGGGGATGCGTGGGAGAAATCTTGTATGCGATTGTAGGAAGAGGAGATAAGAGGGGATAGAGAAAGAGATCTTGTGAGGATCAGAGGTTGCGTGCAGGTAAGTACCGGTAGACTTGGTCACAGATGTATGGAGGAGACAGGTTGTGGATAGCTTTGTATTACGGTTTTGAACTGGAGTCTTTGGGTAATGGGGAGCCAGTGAAGGGATTGACAGAGAGGAGAGGCCAGGGAATAGCGAGGGGACAGATGGATGTGGATTAGTCAGGCAACAGAGGTTAGGATAGATTGGAGGAATGCTAGAGTGGTAGAAGGGAGGCCACAGAGCAGGAGGTTGCAGTCGTCGAGAAGGGAGATAATGAGCGCGTGCACTAGTGTTTTTGTAGATTCGAAGTTGAGGAATGTGCGGATCCGGGAGATTTTTTTTACTTGGAGTTGGCATCTTCCTCACCCTGATCTTCCTTCCTCCCACCATTCCGAGTGCCCTGAGACAACTGATCCCACACTTGGACACATCGAAGTTTTGTTCATCTTTCCATTTATAGATCCTTGCCTCTCGCTCAGTCCGCTCAGAAGTGGAAAGAGCTTGTATATGTGGTTTGAAGGAGAGATTAGAGTCCAGGGTTACCCCAGGAACTGTTCACTTTATCATCGATAATTTGGGCTTCTCGACCAGCCTGCTTCGAGCAGGGCAACAGAAAATCACATGTAGCGATTTGAGGAGCCATGGTCACCTGAAGGTCATGGTGGGAAAGTGCAAATACTGTTGTAAGAGGTGGATGATGATGAGACACAATGGACAGAAAGTCAGGCGGAGGACCAGGCTGTGGAAGTGGAAAACAAAGCGGTGGACGATGAAGTCACTAACCCAACCTGGCAAGGGGACATGTAGAGCGAGGACAGCAGCACGCAGGGGGAGGGAGGCGTAGCACCACAACAGACAGGAACAAACAGTGTGGTGGCCACATACACAAGGCGGGCAACTGCTGAACACCAACACGACGGAAGTTGCCAGTACAACTGTTAAGTCTTCCTGAGTATGGTTCTTTTTAAAAGACTGTTTAGATAACCCGAAAAAGACCATTTGCAACATCTGCCAGGCCAGCATCAGAAAGAGCTCCAAAACTACCAGCCTGACCACCACCAGCATGCTCAGGCACATGACAGCAAACCACCTGACTAGCTGGGCCAAACACCAAGGTCCAGAAACAGTGTCTGCAGGTGACACAACTGCCTCTTCCGATGCTGGGCGTGCATGCCAATCCCCTGTCCATGTCGCATAAGAAGATGCCTTCCGCTCTGCACCTGTCATTGCAGACTTACAACCATCACTGTCCACGTCCTTGTCACTTTGCAGCATTCAGTTGTAAGCACCACAGTCCTTGGAAGTATGCAGGCAGCCACCCACCCACAGTCCGCAATACTAAACTGCCACATTTTTGGACTGCTTGCACTTGAAATGTTGCCTTTTAGGCTCGTGGAGGCGGAAGTTTTCCACAACCTCATGGCGGCGGCGGCCGGGTGTCCATACTCGTTCCCCAGCCGCCACTTTTTCTCCCAGTATAGTCTCCGCCTTCCACAAGCACGAGTCCCAGAACATTACCTGTGCCCTTCCCAGTGCACTTAACTCGGAAGGACCGCCTAACCACAAACACGTGGACAAGTGAATGCGGCCAGGAACGGTATATCTCACTGACACATGTCACTGGGTTAGTATTGTGCTCGGTCTCCTAGACAATGACCAAATTATTCATGGTGGTTGGATCATCCATCTCCATAGCTTTGTGTTACTTGGAATGCAAGCGCAAGTATGAAGCCACCACCCACCCACCTACAGGCCGCAACACTAAACTGCCACATTTCTGGACTGATTGCACTTGAAATGTTGCCTTTTAGGCTCGTGGAGGCGGACACTTTTCACAATCTCATGCCGGCGGTGGCCGGGTGTCCATACTCGGTCCCCAGCCGCCACTATTTCTCCAGGTATCGTCTCTGCCTTCCACAAGCACGGGTCCCAGCAAAGTTATACTCTTGGTGAGAACAGGAAAGTCTTGGCTGTTGGCAGTCTGGCACACAAGGCTGACTTTATGTACCCCTGCCTTTACCATGACCATCGCGTTGTACGCATTTTGGGCATTACAGAAAACTGGCACGGCATGAGAGAATTCTTGGAGATGGAGGTGTGAGGTTCTGATTAAGGAGGATGTCTGTCTTAGATCAGTTGCAGAACAGAGGGCACATGAGTGGTGATACACAGAAATGAGGGAAGAGAAATAGGCCGGTGCAGAACTGGGGACAGCTTGGTGGGTGAGAGATGAGTTTGTATTGTATTCTATAGTGATTGTTTAACCTAATCCGTGCAATGACTGACACAGGGTAGAGGCTTCGGTGAAGCGGCTTGATAGAAATACGACCCTGGCTGCTGCATTCAGAAGGGAGAGGAGACAGTTTGTTTAGAGGGAGTGTGATTAGAAATGAGTTGCACAAGTGAATAAGAGCGACAGTAAGAGTTTTTGCAGTATCAAAGGTGAGAAAAGGTCAACTTCTGGAGACGTTTTTAAGGCGCAGGTGTTAAGAGCAAGTGAGTGATTTTCCACATTGAATAAAGGAAAGTTGTGTGTCAAATATGACTCCAAGATAGCAGGCGTGCCGAGTGGGAGTTATGGTGGTATTACCTAAAGGAAATTGCAAAGTCAGGTATAGGTAGGTTATTAGAGGGAGGAAACCGAAGGAGTTCTTTTTTGGAGATATTAAGTTCAGGCTCTTGTTGAAGAATTATAGCAAAAAAAAAATTCCCATCTGAAAATGCTGGCAGATGTCACACTCAGACAGTTCATTGGACAACCAAGGAGTACAAGCGAGGTAGACACAAACCAGATGCGGCAGAGGCAGGAGAACGCTGTCAAAGGTCTGGGACAGTTTTCTCAGACCCTTCCAGCTCCCAGGCCCTGATACACGGAGTACTCTGACAAAAAGGGAAAAGTTTTGGAAGATGCAAGCTGGACACATGGCATGAACTATCTTCCTATGCCTTGGAGGTCCTGGCCACTGGCATTTTGTCAGAGATAGTTTTTAGTGCTGCCGGGGTCATTATAACTCATAAAACTGATAGGCGCATCCGCCTGTCAACTGAAAATGCTGTCAGCATCTGATCATTGAAAAAAGTTCCTCTGCTTCCACAGTACAGTAATATGAATAAAACTAAAAAAATCTGGCTATATTCTGTGAACAAGCAAATAGAGCTGTAAAATGGTGAACACTGACACACTGCTACAATCAATAAATGGAGGACAATATTTTCCATGTTCACTACAAAAATGAACAAGGGCTGAATTGGGCCAGACTTCTCAATACCACCAGATCATAGAATCAAACATAAACTCAATTCCAGTGGTTATTTTTTGGGGGGTCTATTTCCATTCACCCCTTCACACCCAGACATGGGTATACCCTTCAGGAATTGTTCTATTTTATGTCACCCTCCTCCTTCTCCTCATCATCCACTACCATATCACCAGGGAGAACGTGATGCAACACCCACATCATTTTTTTAAGGGTGTTTCTGATTAGAGACGAGCAAATAGTTCAATATTCTTTTCGGATTTCAATCGCCATTTTTGCAATATTCGCCAATATAATTGTCGAATATTCGCAGAACAATGCTAAATGCCATTGGATTCAATAGTGCCAAAACCAAACATATACACAACACCTTGAAACTGGAGCAAAAGCTGCCAAAGCACATCAATTTAGGGCCAGTCACCAGGAAAGTGCCATCAATTGACCCAGAGTACAAGTAGTATAATTATTATTATTTATTATTATAGCACCATTTATTCCATTGCGTTTTACTTGTGAAAAGAAGTGACTGACTGGTACAAGAGCAGAGAGGACCCTGCCCATGAGGGTGCACAAACAGTCTATAAGGGATGGATGAGGATACAGTAGGTGAGGGTACAGCTGGTCGTGCAGCGTTATGGTGGAGCGAGGGTTACTGCAGGTTGTAAGCTTGTCGAAGAGGTGGCTCTTCAGCTTCCTTTTAAAAGTTTCAACAGTAGGTGAGAGTTTGATATGTTGAGGTACACAGTTCAAGAGTAGAAGGGATGCACGGGAAAAATCTTGTATGCGATTCTGGGAAGAGGAGAGAAGACGGAACTAAAGAAGGAGGATCGGAGGTTGCGTGCAGGTATGTACCGGGAGACTAGGTCACAGATACATTAAGCAGACAGGTTGTGGATGGCTTTGCATGTCATGGTTACGGTTTTGAACTGAAGTCTCTGGCCAATTGGGAACGAGTTAAGGTATCATAGATTGCAATCTTATAGATTGCTGGAGCCAATCCACAGTAAAAAAGAAACCATAGAGTGTCCAGGAACCTTCCCACATGCTTTTCTAAGCCAGAGCTGCTTCTCAGCAGGGTTTTACGGGCCCACCAGAGATTCCTTGGGTGGGCCTTGGCTTCTCCATTAGGAGAGTTCATGATAGCGCAAACTGTGCAGCTGCTATGGGGCTCTTGAATGGGGGAGAAAGGTGGGCACTCAGAATCAAATCCCGTGGTGGGCCCAATATTTTTCAGTCTGACACTGCATCTCGGTCAGAGTTGTAATTCAACACAGCCATATTCTTTAGCTTTGTGAAAGGACTGGCATAGAGGGAAACAGAATTTACTCCGCCTGTCATTTCTCCACTACCAGGTTTCGCCCATTGTCACACACGACCATGCCTGGCTGTATGTTCAACAGTGAGAGCCACAGATCAGGCTGCTATGTTACTGCTTTCAACAACTTTGTAGCAGTGGGCAGTTTGTCACCCAAGCATTAAGCATATTATCTTCAGCACAGCCTGTTGCCACTTGGCCAAGGCAGTGCTGCAGTGCTTCCAGCTTGTGGCTGATGTGGTCATTTTGGAGATGGAGGCCGAACTGGAGGAGGTGCAGGAGCTGAACAATGTGATTACATTGAGGTTACATTGGCTAGTCTGGTTTTTATACTACAGAAAGATCTTACTGTGTTTTTTTTTACGATTCTTCAAATGTGTATTGGAATGTGTCCTAATTTTTGTCAGCCCTTGAAATTGTTGCATAAGCGATAACAGTATAGGAGTCACACTCCTTAATAATGGGAAGGAAAATTCAAATAGATTCTATGTTCTAGAATATTAACTGTCATCTGAAATTTTTTGACTGGTGAGGTATTGCAGTACTGATAGCGTATTATGCAGATCCAGCCAGGTATTATTGCCTTATACTGCTGGTGCTGTCCAAAAAGATGTAAAATCTATTAAATTCCCTATTGATAACACTGTCAGATGCATTTACAATAAGAAGAGGTGCTGCTGCTAGGTGGTATCATCACCAGCTACACATGAGCGTTCATTCTGGTCGCATAAATATCTTTCACAGTCCATAACTTTTTTTTATTATTTCTTTGGCCTTATATACAAGTCATTACCCTGTAAAAAATGATTTTTAACATTTTTTCCATTTTAGCTTGTTTTTTGCATGTTTTTTTTGTCAGTCCGCAAAAGTGGCGTAATACTCTGACAACATTGTTCACAGATATGCTATTTGTCAGAGGCCAACTGAGAATAGGTTTGAACACTAAATTGCAACACTTTAAATGGAGTGTAATATTTGACATGCTCACAATAATTGCTGGATTATTAGGGCAGTCATATGGGATAACATCTGATGGCCACAGTTTCAGGCAGTCACCTAATAGTATGGTACAGTATTTGTCAGCGATCAAGTGTCAATTGGTTCAACAAAGCCCAGGGGGCTGACTTTAAATGGAGTGGAATATTTGGCACGCTCCATAAAATTTCTGTATTATTATGCCAGTCATATGGATCAAATGCATCTGATCATTGAAAAAAGTTCCTCTGCTTCCACAGTACAGTAATATGAATAAAACTAAAAAAATCTGGCTATATTCTGCGAACAAGCAAATAGAGCTGTAAAATGGTGTACACTGACACACTGCTACAATCTATAAATGGAGGACAATATTTTTCATGTTCACTACAAATGGCTGGATTTCAACCATAGTTATATGTGAAACATCTGACAGAGAACTACAGTTTTAAATAGCAGGCCTGTAATTTACTAATATTATTCTACACAGAGACCTAGTGTGAATAGCTTCACCAGCACACTGCAACAGAATGAAAATGGAAGAAATGTTTGATTTTGGAACAGTCTTATAGGTGATATGTCTGACAGAGAACCAATGTTTTAAATAGCAGGCCTGTAATTTACTAATACTATTCTTCACAGACACTTAGTGTGAATAGCTTCACCGACACACTGCAACAGAATGGAAAAGGAGGCCAATATTTTCCACGTTAAGTTTAAATTTCTGGATTCGCTGAAATATGGAACAGATCTGACTTTATTCTGCAGTGAGAACAAGCAAATGGAGCAGAAAAATTGTGTACACTGGATTGCTTTTTAAGCAAACAACCATATATGTCTTATATTCTAGGTTCTTCAAAGTAGCCACCTTTTGCTTTGATGACTGCTTTGCACACTCTTGGCATTCTCTTGATGAGCTTCAAGTGGTAGTCACCGGAAATGGTTTTCACTTCACAGGTGTGCCCTGTCAGGTTTAATAAGTGGGATTTCTTGCCTTATAAATGAGATTGGGACCATCAGTTGTGTTGTGCAGAAGTCTGGTGGAAACACAGCTGATAGTCCTACTGAATAGACTGTGAGAATTTGTATTATGGCAAGAAAAAAGCAGCTAAGTAAAGAAAAACGAGTGGCCATCATTACTTTAAGAAATGAAGGTCAGTCAGTCCGAAAAATTTGGCAAACTTTGAAAGTGTCCCCAAGTGCAGTTGCAAAAACCATCAAGTGCTACAAAGAAACTGGCTCACATGAGGACCGCCCCAGGAAATGAAGACCAAGAGTCACCTCTGCTTCTGAAGATAAGTTTATCCGAGTCACCAGCCTCAGAAATCGCAGGTTAACAGCAGCTCAGATTAGAGACCAGGTCAATGCCACACAGAGTTCTAGCAGCAGACACATCTCTACAACAACTGTTAAGAGGAGGCTTTGTGCAGCAGGCCTTCATGGTAAAATAGCTGCTAGGAAACCACTGCTAAGGACAGGCAACAACCAGAAGAGACTTGTTTGGGCTAAAGAACACAAGGAATGGACATTAGACCAGTGGGAATCTGTGCTTTGGTCTGATGAGTCCAAATTTGAGATCTTTGGTTCCAACCACCATGTCTTTGTGCGATGTAGAAAAGGTGAACGGATGGACTGTTCATGCCTGGTTCCCACCGTGAAGCATGGAGGAGGAGGTGTGATGGTGTGGGGATGCTTTGCTGGTGACACTGTTGGGGATCTTTTCAAAATTGAAGGCATACTAAACCAGCATGGCTACCACAGCATCTTGCAGCGGCATGTTATTCCATCCGGTTTGCGTTTAGTTGGACCATTATTTATTTTTCAACAGGACAATGACCCCAAACACACCTCTAGGCTGTATAAGGGCTATTAGACCAAGAAGGAGAGTGATGGGGTGCTACGCCAGATGACCTGGCCTCCACAGTCACCAGATCTGAACCCAATCGAGATGGTTTGGGGTGAGCTGGACCGCAGAGTGAAGGCAAAAGGGCCAACAAGTGCTAAGCATCTCTAGGAATTCCTTCAAGATTGTTGGAAGACCATTTCTGGTGACTACCTCTTGAAGCTCATCAAGAGAATGCCAAGAGTGTGCAAAGCAGTCATCAGAGCAAAAGGTGGCTACTTTGAAGAACCTAGAATATAAGACATATTTTCAGTTGTTTCACACTTTTTTGTTAAGTATATAATTCCACATGTGTTAATTCATAGTTTTGATGCCTTCAGTTTGGATGTATAATTTTCATTGTCAAGAAAATACAGAGAAATCTTTAAATGAGAAGGTGTGTCCAAACTTTTGGTCTGTACTGTATGTCCATCTGAACTAACAGGACGTTCAATGGACCCTCTTTTGCTGTATCATGCACTGCAGTCTGCCTAGCACTGATTATTAGTGTTGAGCCACCCCCGTAGTGTTCGAGTTCGGTTCGGTTCGTCGAACACCCGTGTGTTCGCCGAACTGTTCGTCGAACTGTTCGTCGAACACCTTCGAACACCGTTAAAACCAATGGCAGGCAAACAAAAACACATAGAAACACATAGAAAACACCTTCAAAGGTGTCCAAAAGCTGACAAACTGCTCAGAAGACACAACTAACACATGGAAAAGTGACAAGTACATATAGTCATGCGAAAAGAAAAGAGGTGGAGGAGTAAAAGGAGGGGGAGACACAGATATAGGCATGTCATGCCCTTCTAAAATCCAAAAAGTGAGAAGCCGAGACGGCCAGTCCGCTCCTGCCCGTGCCACCTCCGTGTCGCCGGGTTTGTGCCAGAGCCGCGGTGAACCCTGACGGCCAGCCCCCCTCTCCCAATACTGGTGCCTGTCCGCTGGTGGGTCGAGAGAGCCCCCCTGTGGTGGAGGCAGCTCTAAGCTTTTTAATTTAAATTGTCCCTCTAATTTGAATGAATACACTTTAAATCCATTTACAAGGATCTATTGGAGGGCAAGTCTCATGCCAGCAGCCGCGTAATTCCAGCTCCAGTAGCGTCCACTAAAGCTGCTGCAGTTAAAAAGCTTTTATAAGGATCGAGCTCGGCTGTCCACCGCAAGGCATCCTAGTGCCAGTCCCAGCCCCTATGCCTTGGGGTGCCTCCTGATGCTCTTCACTAAGTATCCCGTGGTCCCGAAGCATTTCCTTTGAAAAAATTAAGTGTCCAAACTACAGGTGGTGTAGCTTGCTTAACAGCCGGGATAATCCGCTGACTAGCAGACACTGCTACTAGGCACAAAGTATTTCCTGGGCTAGATGCAGTTAAAAATTTGTAAGTAGATACTCTCGTTGGATGCTGAGAAAGCATTCCATAGAGTCTCCTGGCACGCCATATATGATTCTCTTAAAAAGCTTGGGGTAGGGGTCTAGGGGACCCTTTTATAGCCAAAATCACGGCCCTGTATCACAATACGTCACCTAGGCTGAAGATAAATGGAACTGTAGCACCGAGGGCTCGGTTGCTACAGACGTATTGCACCTCACCCAGAGGTGTGATATCTCACTCTCAGATAAGGATGGAGTGTGGATCAGGACCCGACACCTGCATGCATTACACCACATTGCCGTGGGGCAGGGCGACCAATATGCCCCTGAGATGGGCACGACAGTCCCTGTCCCTGGCTGGAGTGGGGGGAGGGAACACTGAGGAAGGGGAACCCTGCAGTGCAGGAGCAGGGAGGAAGCAGTTCCTGGGTGCATTGAGAAGGGAGTATAAAAGGTGGGCACCATCTTAGTTCAGTGCAGAGAAGTCTGAGCAGAAGTGGCAGGGAGCAGGGGCTCTGCATGAGCTCTGCTCCGGAGGCGGGCCTAGTAACTAGTGTTGAGCCACCCCCGTAGTGTTCGAGTTCGGTTCGGTTCGTCGAACACCCGTGTGTTTGCCGAACTGTTCGTCGAACTGTTCGTCGAACACCTTCGAACACCGTTAAAACCAATGGCAGGCAAACAAAAACACATAGAAACACATAGAAAACACCTTCAAAGGTGTCCAAAAGCTGACAAACTGCTCAGAAGACACAACTAACACATGGAAAAGTGACAAGTACATATAGTCATGCGAAAAGAAAAGAGGTGGAGGAGTAAAAGGAGGGGGAGACACAGATATAGGCATGTCATGCCCTTCTAAAATCCAAAAAGTGAGAAGCCGAGACGGCCAGTCCGCTCCTGCCCGTGCCACCTCCGTGTCGCCGGGTTTGTGCCAGAGCCGCGGTGAACCCTGACGGCCAGCCCCCCTCTCCCAATACTGGTGCCTGTTCGCTGGTGGGTCGAGAGAGCCCCCCTGTGGTGGAGGCAGCTCTAAGCTTTTTAATTTAAATTGTCCCTCTAATTTGAATGAATACACTTTAAATCCATTTACAAGGATCTATTGGAGGGCAAGTCTCATGCCAGCAGCCGCGTAATTCCAGCTCCAGTAGCGTCCACTAAAGCTGCTGCAGTTAAAAAGCTTTTATAAGGATCGAGCTCGGCTGTCCACCGCAAGGCATCCTAGTGCCAGTCCCAGCCCCTATGCCTTGGGGTGCCTCCTGATGCTCTTCACTAAGTATCCCGTGGTCCCGAAGCATTTCCTTTGAAAAAATTAAGTGTCCAAACTACAGGTGGTGTAGCTTGCTTAACAGCCGGGATAATCCGCTGACTAGCAGACACTGCTACTAGGCACAAAGTATTTCCTGGGCTAGATGCAGTTAAAAATTTGTAAGTAGATACTCTCGTTGGATGCTGAGAAAGCATTCCATAGAGTCTCCTGGCACGCCATATATGATTCTCTTAAAAAGCTTGGGGTAGGGGTCTAGGGGACCCTTTTATAGCCAAAATCACGGCCCTGTATCACAATACGTCACCTAGGCTGAAGATAAATGGAACTGTAGCACCGAGGGCTCGGTTGCTACAGACGTATTGCACCTCACCCAGAGGTGTGATATCTCACTCTCAGATAAGGATGGAGTGTGGATCAGGACCCGACACCTGCATGCATTACACCACATTGCCGTGGGGCAGGGCGACCAATATGCCCCTGAGATGGGCACGACAGTCCCTGTCCCTGGCTGGAGTGGGGGGAGGGAACACTGAGGAAGGGGAACCCTGCAGTGCAGGAGCAGGGAGGAAGCAGTTCCTGGGTGCATTGAGAAGGGAGTATAAAAGGTGGGCACCATCTTAGTTCAGTGCAGAGAAGTCTGAGCAGAAGTGGCAGGGAGCAGGGGCTCTGCATGAGCTCTGCTCCGGAGGTGGGCCTAGTAACAGAGGCCCAGGCCTGCAAGAGGGAGAAGGAAGGAAGAGGAGCGGAGAAGGCTCCAGGAACGAGGAATGAAGGGATCCCAGGGGTGCGGACGGGCGAGTCGCCACCGCACGCCCGAATCCACCTGCGTGGAGGGGTCAGGCCAAAGGGGGAGACCGGTCCCCGAACTAGTGGAGGCAGGAAACGACCCTCAGCTAGAAACCGGAGGCTCTGACATTTTATGTGGCGCAGCCCCTTGCTCCACCCGCTAGGAAGGCACCACATAGGGTCAGGGAAACTGGCGCCAAGTTTACCAAGAGGAGGCCCGAGGCAGCCGGACAGAAGTGTTGGTAAGAAAGGCCAGACAAAGGACACACAAAGGGGGTCCTGTGAAGCGCTCCAAAGTTATCTGGGAGTTGTCTGAGACCCTCACCTGGTGAGCACAGTACGACGTGGGCAGCCGTTACCTGCAGAACTGTGAGTAAAGGCCCTGAACTGCATCACTGACTCCGTGTCGTTACTGCTGCTGCACTGCACCATCACCCCCATCCTCCGCATACACTGCCCTGAGGCTATACTCCTCCCGTGGGGAGTTATGCTACGCTCTGCTGCACCCACAACACCAGCCTTAGCGGTCTGCCCTGTAGCGGCGGTTCACTCTGACCGCAATCCACGGGTGGCGTAGTCGGACATTTAAACATCAAAACCACATAAATAGTTCCGCCACTGGTTTGACCGCCCTGAGCCACGGAACCGGATCGACGCCACGAAGACTACAACCACCAGCATCTACCAAAAAGGGTCCGGCTCCGGGTGTCCCAAGGCCCAGGGGGTGCGTCAGAACATTTTCATCACCTTTCACAATCACCAATGGGACAAGGCAGGGATGTTCTCTGTCCCCTCTCTTATACATCCTAGTGACGGAGCACCTGCTCTCATCAATTCGCCATAACCCCAATATTAGGTGGATTGAGGTGGGAGGCACCGAGTACAAGTGCTCTCTATTTGCTGATGATGTCCTAGTATATATCACTCAATCACATATATCCATCCCTGCTGTTATGGCTGAAATAGATCACTTTGTTACATGGTAAAATTTTAAAATCAATGCAGCGAAGTCTGAGGCCCTCGATGTCTCCCTCCCTAAATCCATATAGGATTCCATCCAGTCCAACTTTCCCTTTGCCTGGCCCTCACAGGGTATCAAATACTTAGGAATTCCTATTCATAGAGACCTCTCCCATCTATGTTATCTTAATTTTGGGCCCTTTATTGAACAATTCCATACAGACCACGGTTGGCAAGTTGGAACTGTGAGATTCACTACGTGCACCACTGGTATTTTGTGGAAAAGCACATGTAAGATTCTGCAAGAGTCTCTGCTGATACTCCTGCATGCGTGCATCCCTTTCTATGGCAGGAATAATTTCTGCAAATTTACTTTTGTACCGGGGATCTAACAGTGTGGCAACCCAGTAGTCAGGATTATTTCTAATTCTCACAATTCGAGGGTCATGTTGCAGGTAGTGCAGCAAGAAGGCACTCATGTGTGTTGCGCATCCAGGAGCACCAAGTCCCTGTTGTGTTGGTGGCGAGGTAACAATCATGCTTCCTTCCTCTGTCCTCTCCCCCCAACCTCGCACAACAGAAATGTGATCAAGGTCTCCCTCATCTGATGAGTCTTCCATCAGTTCGTCCTCCACTTCTTCCTGGGCTCCTGCACCTTCCTCACTAGTTTGGCTGCTACCATGCGCCCTGGTAAAATCATCTCCCCCACCCTCACATGCCTGCCGCCCTGGTGCTGCCGACCGTCTGGACCTTGCAGATGTTAGCCCTTCCACATACAACTCCTCCTCCTCTACTTCCTCCACCTCCTCTTGTGCCACCACCTGACTCCGAATTCTGTTTAACATGTGCTCCAGCATGTAAATCACCGGAATAGTCATGCTGATAATGGCATCGTCAGCACTAAACATCTTCGTCGCCATTTCAAAACTGTGCAGAAGGGTGCATAGGTCCCTGATCTGAGACCACTCCTCCAGCGTGATTTGCCCCACCTCTGAATCTCGTTGGCCCAGGCTATACGTCAGAACGTATTGCACCAGGGCTTGTCGGTGCTGCCACAGTCGCTGCAACATGTGCAGAGTTGAATTCCACCGGGTAGGCACATCGCATTTTAGCCGGTGAAGTGGCAGGCCCAACGACTTCTGTAGAGATGTAAGTCGCTGAGCTGCGGGATGCGAACGGCGGAAGTGAGCACACAGCGACCGTGCCCTCTGCAGAAGGCCATCTAGTCTGGGATAGTGGGCTAAAAATTGCTGGACAACCAGGTTCAACACGTGAGCCATACAAGGCACGTGTGTGACATTGCCCCGGCGAAGGGCCGCACCCAGGTTTGCAGCATTGTCGCACACGGCCTTCCCTGGTTTCAGGTCCAGTGGAGACAACCATTCATGAAATTGGTTCTCCAGAGCTGACCACAACTCCTCAGCTGTGTGACTCACATTTCCCAGACATTTCAATGTAAAAACCGCCTGATGACGTTGAGCCCTACTGCCAGCATAGTAAGGAGGTGTGCATGATCCCTTCTGCGCAGTTAGAAAGCTTGTGGCATGACCAGACAGGCTTTGGGTGCAGGTGGAAGACCGAGAGGAGGTTGAGGAGGCAGAAGCAGTGGAGGAAAAATGACATAAAGAGGATTGACGCACAACTCGTGGGGACGGCAAGACTTGGACAGCAGCCCCTTGTCCTGCTGTCACCATAGTTACCCAGTGCCCAGTCAGCGACATGTAACGCCCCTGTCCATGCCTACTCGTCCAAGTGTCTGTGGTGAAATGCACCCTGTCACACACAGAGTTTCTCAAAGAAGCGGTGATGTTGTGTGCGACATGCTGGTGGAGCGCAGGCACACCTTTCTTTGAGAAGTAGTGCCGACTGGGCATCTGGTACTGGGGCACTGCGACGGACATAAGGTCTCGAAAATCCTCTGTGTCCACCAGGCGGAAAGGCAGCATTTCTGTAGCCAAGAGCTTGCAGATGGTGAAATTCAACCTCTTAGCTTTCTCATGGCTAGGAGGAAATGGTCTTTTACTTGTCCACATCTGAGGGACCGAGGGCTGGCTATTGTGGTTAGACGGGGTTGATAAGGGTGTCCCCGGCAAACTGCCGGTCTGTGAGGAAGATGCAGGCGGACATGTTAGGTTGCCTTGATCCAAAGGTGGTGCTATCGATGTCGGACAGCGCTCAAGACCAGCTGGTGTTACCACCTCCAAAGAAAATGATGACCTGCCAATCACGCTGGCTGTTGCGGGTAAAGAGGTGGCAGGTCTGCGCCACAAAACAGGTGTGACTGCTGTCCCCCCAGTCACAGAGGATGAAGAGGCCGCAGATGCACAAGATATGGCAGACGGTGGTTGGCCCGGCCGGCTAGACCGCATTGTAGCACACTGAGCTTCCCTGCAACTTATGCTTCATGTCCATGTGCCGGTTCATGCATGAAGTACTCAAACTATGTATTTTTTGGCCTCTACTTAGCTTTTGCTGACAAATGTTACAGATAACACGAGTTGGGTCATCTTTATCGATCTGAAAAAATGCCCAGGCTATGCAAGGCTTAGCACCCATGCGACCTGAAGAGCCACCACGACTTGTGGTGAGAGGCAGAGTTGTGTTTGAGGATGCAGTTGTTGACGTGCTTCCAGTACTACGTCTCTGTCCAGGAAGGCGCAACCTGACCTCGTTGTCACTAGCATCTTCCTCCACCTCCTCTGCTGACCTCATCTCTTGGCTGACTGTGGGTTGACAGTAAGTGGGATCTCCGACCTCATCATCATCACCCTGTGCGTTATCACACCCGTCGTCCTCAGAGCCAACCTGTTCCTGCCCTGACAAAAAACTAAAGTTGTCGCTCCAATCAGGTATTTGAGTCTTATCATCGTCTTCCTCATTGTCTCCACCAACAGGAGTTACAGTTTGGGAATGAGGGTCTACATTATGGTCAGAACCTTCTGCGTCTGGTCCTGGATCCGACTCATAAAGATTCTGGGCATCAGTGCAGATCATTTCCTCGTCTGGATTCACAGAAGCGCTGGAGTCGACCTCTGATTCCCAGGCTATAGTATGAGTAAACAGCTCTGCAGACTCAACCATCTGTTCTACCTCATACTCAGACGGGCAGCTGGAGATTTGGGAGCTGTGAGGAAGCAAGTGCGATTTGGGTGACACCTTTGAGGACTGGAGTATTTGTGATGTTGAAGTTGATGTGGAGGAGAGCCCACTTAAAGGAGCACTTGATATCAGTTGAAGCAGCTGCTGTTTTTGTGCCTCATCTGGAATTTGTAGCGATTGGCGTGGCCGTAAGAAAGGGATCTTATCACATTGTCCGCTAAAAGAAGTAGACATTTTAGTTTGGCTGGAAGATGGTCTTTCTTCTGCACCTACCCCACGGACACAACCTTTTTTCCCCTTCCCAACACGCCTATTCCCCTTTCCACCAGCAGCAGGCCTTTTTCCACTCATTTTGGTGGTTAACTAATTCACAACTCTGGAGTTGTTTGCACAAAAAAACAATGGATGGTAACCGAGCAGAGCTGAGTGGCCAAACTGTGGTATTAGGCCAAAACTATTGGCTGGGTTAGATGCAGAAAAAAATTATTTTTAATTTGCAACCTGATGGAGGTCAGTATAGATGGACTAATAGACCAAGTCCCACACACCGCTAGAAGCCCAAATATTTTTTCAGAGCTAGATGCAGAAAATTTTTTTATTCAATTTGCAACCTGATGGAGGTCAGTATAGATGGACTAATAGACCAAGTCCCACACACTGCTAGAAGCCCAAATATTTTTTCAGAGCTAGATGCAGAAAAAAATTATTTTTAATTTGCAACCTGATGGAGGTCAGTATAGATGGACTAATAGACCAAGTCCCACACACTGCTAGAAGCCCAAATATTTTTTCAGAGCTAGATGCAGAAAAAAATTATTTTTAATTTGCAACCTGATGGAGGTCAGTATAGATGGACTAATAGAACAAGTCCCACACGCTGCTAGAAGCCCAAATATTTTTTCAGAGATAAATGAAGAAAAAAATTATTTTTAATTTGCAACCTAATGGAGGTCAGTATAGATGGACTAATAGACCAAGTCCCACACACTGCTAGAAGCCCAAATATTTTTTCAGAGCTAGATGCAGAAAAAAATTATTTTTAATTTGCAACCTGATGGAGGTCAGTATAGATGGACTAATAGACCAAGTCCCACACACCGCTAGAAGCCCAAATATTTTTTCAGAGCTAGATGCAGAAAAAAATTATATTCAATTTGCAACCTGCTGGAGGTCAGTATAGAAGGACTAATAGAACAAGTCCCACACACTGCTAGAAGCCCAAATATTTTTTCAGAGCTAAATGAAGAAAAAAATTATTTTTAATTTGCAACCTGATGGAGGTCAGTATAGATGGACTGATAGACCAAGTCCCACACACTGCTAGAAGCCCAAATATTTTTTCAGAGCTAGATGCAGAAAAAAATTATATTCAGTTTGCAACCTGATGGAGGTCAGTATAGATGGACTAATAGAATGATGCTATGCCCAAAAGATTTTACTTCACTAGGTGCAGTAAAAAAATTGGTATTCTATACACAGGTGGTATATCTTGCAACACAGATAGGCTACTCCACTGACTAACACACTCTGCAATAGGCCAAAAAGGATTAGCTTTGCTAGATTCAGCCAAATGCTGTGAAAAAAACTTGCACAGCACTGGCACAGACCTGCCTGGCAAAAACTGATAGGAACTGATGTAACCTAGTCCTGAAAAGGACTCCAATTACAATTAGTCTTTACTCCCACAATCTATCTATTTAAGAGCACAGACCTGCCTGATAAAAGTCGTAGGAAATGCTGTAACCTAGTCCTTAAAAGGACTGCAATCACAACTATTCCCTACTCCCAAGCTATCTGTATATTTGTGCGAAAATTGGCTTGAAATTAACAAGGTATAGCGCACACAGCAACAGCGGTGCCGTCTAACACGCAGCTGCAGCAGTGAGAAAATGGTGGCGACGGGGAAAATGGCTTGGTCTTATAGGGCAAGGACATGTGACATACACTGCCAATCACACATGCCCTTGCTTGTGTGAAAAAAAGCACTTCGCTCCGTGTGTGCGCTGCTGATAGGCTGACAGATTGCACCTCCCCACTGCAAATGCGGGAAAGAGAAAAAAAAATGGAGATCTTCATTGTTCCTGCAGAGATCCATCCCCTGCCCCTCCCCCCGCCCCGCTGTACACTCAAACTGCGTATTAACATTAATTTTCATCATTACTGAGAAAAAATCCAGTTATGATTTTGGTGCACGAACAGTTATCGAACATAACCTCGAACAGCCGAATTTTTCTCAAATTGTTCGTGTTCGCCGACCGGCTCGAACACCGCCCAAAACAGCTCGAATTTGAGATTGGCGAACAGTTCGAGTAGAACAACGCTCATCTCTACTAGTAACAGAGGCCCAGGCCTGCAAGAGGGAGAAGGAAGGAAGAGGAGCGGAGAAGGCTCCAGGAATGAGGAATGAAGGGATCCCAGGGGTGCGGACGGGCGAGTCGCCACCGCACGCCCGAATCCACCTGCGTGGAGGGGTCAGGCCAAAGGGGGAGACCGGTCCCCGAACTAGTGGAGGCAGGAAACGACCCTCAGCTAGAAACCGGAGGCTCTGACATTTTATGTGGCGCAGCCCCTTGCTCCACCCGCTAGGAAGGCACCACATAGGGTCAGGGAAACTGGCGCCAAGTTTACCAAGAGGAGGCCCGAGGCAGCCGGACAGAAGTGTTGGTAAGAAAGGCCAGACAAAGGACACACAAAGGGGGTCCTGTGAAGCGCTCCAAAGTTATCTGGGAGTTGTCTGAGCCCCTCACTTGGTGAGCACAGTACGACGTGGGCAGCCGTTACCTGCAGACGTGGTCTGGATAATAAGAACTGTGAGTAAAGGCCCTGAACTGCATCACTGACTTCGTGTCGTTACTGCTGCTGCCCTGCACCATCACCCCCATCCTCCGCATACACTGCCCTGAGGCTATACTCCTCCCGTGGGGAGTTATGCTACGCTCTGCTGCACCCACAACACCAGCCTTAGCGGTCTGCCCTGTAGCGGCGGTTCACTCTGACCGCAATCCACGGGTGGCGTAGTCGGACATTTAAACATCAAAACCACATAAATAGTTCCGCCACTGGTTTGACCGCCCTGAGCCACGGAACCGGATCGCCGCCACGAAGACTACAACCACCAGCATCCACCAAAAAGGGTCCGGCTCCGGGTGTCCCAAGGCCCAGGGGGTGCGTCAGAACATTTTCATCACCTTTCACAATCACCAATGGGACAAGGCAGGGATGTCCTCTGTCCCCTCTCTTATACATCCTAGTGACGGAGCACCTGCTCTCATCAATTCGCCATAACCCCAATATTAGGTGGATTGAGGTGGGAGGCACCGAGTACAAGTGCTCTCTATTTGCTGATGATGTCCTAGTATATATCACTCAATCACATATATCCATCCCTGCTGTTATGGCTGAAATAGATCACTTTGTTACATGGTAAAATTTTAAAATCAATGCAGCGAAGTCTGAGGCCCTCGATGTCTCCCTCCCTAAATCCATATAGGATTCCATCCAGTCCAACTTTCCCTTTGCCTGGCCCTCACAGGGTATCAAATACTTAGGAATTCCTATTCATAGAGACCTCTCCCATCTATGTTATCTTAATTTTGGGCCCTTTATTGAACAATTCCATACAGACCACGGTTGGCAAGTTGGAACTGTGAGATTCACTACGTGCACCACTGGTATTTTGTGGAAAAGCACATGTAAGATTCTGCAACAGTCTCTGCTGATACTCCTGCATGCGTGCATCCCTTTCTATGGCAGGAATAATTTCTGCAAATTTACTTTTGTACCGGGGATCTAACAGTGTGGCAACCCAGTAGTCAGGATTATTTCTAATTCTCACAATTCGAGGGTCATGTTGCAGGTAGTGCAGCAAGAAGGCACTCATGTGTGTTTTGCGCATCCAGGAGCACCAAGTCCCTGTTGTGTTGGTGGCGAGGTAACAATCATACTTCCTTCCTCTGTCCTCTCCCCCCAACCTCGCACAACAGAAATGTGATCAAGGTCTCCCTTATCTGATGAGTCTTCCATCAGTTCGTCCTCCACTTCTTCCTGGGCTCCTGCACCTTCCTCACTAGTTTGGCTGCTACCATGCGCCCTGGTAAAATCATCTCCCCCACCCTCACATGCCTGCCGCCCTGGTGCTGCCGACCGTCTGGACCTTGCAGATGTTAGCCCTTCTGCATACAACTCCTCCTCCTCTACTTCCTCCACCTCCTCTTGTGCCACCACCTGACTCCGAATTCTGTTTAACATGTGCTCCAGCATGTAAATCACCGGAATAGTCATGCTGATAATGGCATCGTCAGCACTAAACATCTTCGTCGCCATTTCAAAACTGTGCAGAAGGGTGCATAGGTCCCTGATCTGAGACCACTCCTCCAGCGTGATTTGCCCCACCTCTGAATCTCGTTGGCCCAGGCTATACGTCAGAACGTATTGCACCAGGGCTTGTCGGTGCTGCCACAGTCGCTGCAACATGTGCAGAGTTGAATTCCACCGGGTAGGCACATCGCATTTTAGCCGGTGAAGTGGCAGGCCCAACGACTTCTGTAGAGATGTAAGTCGCTGAGCTGCGGGATGCGAACGGCGGAAGTGAGCACACAGCGACCGTGCCCTCTGCAGAAGGCCATCTAGTCTGGGATAGTGGGCTAAAAATTGCTGGACAACCAGGTTCAACACGTGAGCCATACAAGGCACGTGTGTGACATTGCCCCGGCGAAGGGCCGCACCCAGGTTTGCAGCATTGTCGCACACGGCCTTCCCTGGTTTCAGGTCCAGTGGAGACAACCATTCATGAAATTGGTTCTCCAGAGCTGACCACAACTCCTCAGCTGTGTGACTCACATTTCCCAGACATTTCAATGTAAAAACCGCCTGATGACGTTGAGCCCTACTGCCAGCATAGTAAGGAGGTGTGCAGGATCCCTTCTGCGCAGTTAGAAAGCTTGTGGCATGACCAGACAGGCTTTGGGTGCAGGTGGAAGACCGAGAGGAGGTTGAGGAGGCAGAAGCAGTGGAGGAAAAATGACATAAAGAGGATTGACGCACAACTCGTGGGGACGGCAAGACTTGGACAGCAGCCCCTTGTCCTGCTGTCACCATAGTTACCCAGTGCCCAGTCAGCGACATGTAACGCCCCTGTCCATGCCTACTCGTCCAAGTGTCTGTGGTGAAATGCACCCTGTCACACACAGAGTTTCTCAAAGAAGCGGTGATGTTGTGTGCGACATGCTGGTGGAGCGCAGGCACACCTTTCTTTGAGAAGTAGTGCCAACTGGGCATCTGGTACTGGGGCACTGCGACGGACATAAGGTCTCGAAAATCCTCTGTGTCCACCAGGTGGAAAGGCAGCATTTCTGTAGCCAAGAGCTTGCAGATGGTGAAATTCAGCCTCTTAGCTTTCTCATGGCTAGGAGGAAATGGTCTTTTACTTGTCCACATCTGAGGGACCGAGGGCTGGCTATTGTGCTTAGACGGGGTTGATAAGGGTGTCCCCGGCAAACTGCCGGTCTGTGAGGAAGATGCAGGCGGACATGTTAGGTTGCCTTGATCCAAAGGTGGTGCTATCGATGTCGGACAGCGCTCAAGACCAGCTGGTGTTACCACCTCCAAAGAAAATGATGACCTGCCAATCACGCTGGCTGTTGCGGGTAAAGAGGTGGCAGGTCTGCGCCCCAAAACAGGTGTGACTGCTGTCCCCCCAGTCACAGAGGATGAAGAGGCCGCGGATGCACAAGATATGGCAGACGGTGGTTGGCCCGGCTGGCTAGACCGCATTGTAGCACACTGAGCTTCCCACTGCAACTTATGCTTCATGTCCATGTGCCGGTTCATGCATGAAGTACTCAAACTATGTATTTTTTGGCCTCTACTTAGCTTTTGCTGACAAATGTTACAGATAACACGAGTTGGGTCATCTTTATCGATCTGAAAAAATGCCCAGGCTATGCAAGGCTTAGCACCCATGCGACCTGAAGAGCCACCACGACTTGTGGTGAGAGGCAGAGTTGTGTTTGAGGATGCAGTTGTTGACGTGCTTCCAGTACTACGTCTCTGTCCAGGAAGGCGCAACCTGACCTCGTCGTCACTAGCATCTTCCTCCACCTCCTCTGCTGACCTCATCTCTTGGCTGACTGTGGGTTGACAGTAAGTGGGATCTCCGACCTCATCATCATCACCCTGTGCGTTATCACACCCGTCGTCCTCAGAGCCAACCTGTTCCTGCCCTGACAAAAAACTTAAGTTGTCGCTCCAATCAGGTATTTGAGTCTTATCATCATCTTCCTCATTGTCTCCACCAACAGGAGTTACAGTTTGGGAATGAGGGTCTACATTATGGTCAGAACCTTCTGCGTCTGGTCCTGGATCCGACTCATAAAGATTCTGGGCATCAGTGCAGATCATTTCCTCGTCTGGATTCACAGAAGCGCTGGAGTCGACCTTTGATTCCCAGGCTATAGTATGAGTAAACAGCTCTGCAGACTCAACCATCTGTTCTACCTCATACTCAGACGGGCAGCTGGAGATTTGGGAGCTGTGAGGAAGCAAGTGCGATTGGGGTGACACCTTTGAGGACTGGAGTATTTGTGATGTTGAAGTTGATGTGGAGGAGAGCCCACTTAAAGGAGCACTTGATATCCGATGAAGCACCTGCTGTTTTTGTGCCTCATCTGGAATTTGTAGCGATTGGCGTGGCCGTAAGAAAGGGATCTTATCACATTGTCCGCTAAAAGTAGTAGACATTTTAGTTTGGCTGGAAGATGGTCTTTCTTCTGCACCTACCCCACGGACACAACCTTTTTTCCCCTTCCCAACACGCCTATTCCCCTTTCCACCAGCAGCAGGCCTTTTTCCACTCATTTTGGTGGTTAACTAATTCACAACTCTGGAGTTGTTTGCACAAAAAACAATGGATGGTAACCGAGCAGAGCTGAGTGGCCAAATTGTGGTATTAGGCCAAAACTATTGGCTGGGTTAGATGCAGAAAAAAATTATTTTTAATTTGCAACCTGATGGAGGTCAGTATAGATGGACTAATAGACCAAGTCCCACACACCGCTAGAAGCCCAAATATTTTTTCAGAGCTAGATGCAGAAAAAAATTATTTTTAATTTGCAACCTGATGGAGGTCAGTATAGATGGACTAATAGACCAAGTCCCACACACCGCTAGAAGCCCAAATATTTTTTCAGAGCTAGATGCAGAAAAAAATTATATTCAATTTGCAACCTGCTGGACGTCAGTATAGAAGGACTAATAGAACAAGTCCCACACACTGCTAGAAGCCCAAATATTTTTTCAGAGCTAAATGAAGAAAAAAATTATTTTTAATTTGCAACCTGATGGAGGTCAGTATAGATGGACTAATAGACAAAGTCCCACACACCGCTAGAAGCCCAAATATTTTTTCAGAGCTAGATGCAGAAAATTTTTTTATTCAATTTGCAACCTGATGGAGGTCAGTATAGATGGACTAATAGACCAAGTCCCACACACTGCTAGAAGCCCAAATATTTTTTCAGAGCTAGATGCAGAAAAAAATTATTTTTAATTTGCAACCTGATGGAGGTCAGTATAGATGGACTAATAGACCAAGTCCCACACACTGCTAGAAGCCCAAATATTTTTTCAGAGCTAGATGCAGAAAAAAATTATTTTTAATTTGCAACCTGATGGAGGTCAGTATAGATGGACTAATAGAACAAGTCCCACACGCTGCTAGAAGCCCAAATATTTTTTCAGAGATAAATGAAGAAAAAAATTATTTTTAATTTGCAACCTGATGGAGGTCAGTATAGATGGACTAATAGACCAAGTCCCACACACTGCTAGAAGCCCAAATATTTTTTCAGAGCTAGATGCAGAAAAAAATTATTTTTAATTTGCAACCTGATGGAGGTCAGTATAGATGGACTAATAGACCAAGTCCCACACACCGCTAGAAGCCCAAATATTTTTTCAGAGCTAGATGCAGAAAAAAATTATATTCAATTTGCAACCTGCTGGAGGTCAGTATAGAAGGACTAATAGAACAAGTCCCACACACTGCTAGAAGCCCAAATATTTTTTCAGAGCTAAATGAAGAAAAAAATTATTTTTAATTTGCAACCTGATGGAGGTCAGTATAGATGGACTAATAGACCAAGTCCCACACACTGCTAGAAGCCCAAATATTTTTTCAGAGCTAGATGCAGAAAAAAATTATATTCAGTTTGCAACCTGATGGAGGTCAGTATAGATGGACTAATAGAATGATGCTATGCCCAAAAGATTTTACTTCACTAGGTGCAGTAAAAAAATTGGTATTCTATACACAGGTGGTATATCTTGCAACACAGATAGGCTACTCCACTGACTAACACACTCTGCAATAGGCCAAAAAGGATTAGCTTTGCTAGATTCAGCCAAATGCTGTGAAAAAAACTTGCACAGCACTGGCACAGACCTGCCTGGCAAAAACTGATAGGAACTGATGTAACCTAGTCCTGAAAAGGACTCCAATTACAATTAGTCTTTACTCCCACAATCTATCTATTTAAGAGCACAGACCTGCCTGATAAAAGTCGTAGGAAATGCTGTAACCTAGTCCTTAAAAGGACTGCAATCACAACTATTCCCTACTCCCAAGCTATCTGTATATTTGTGCGAAAATTGGCTTGAAATTAACAAGGTATAGCGCACACAGCAACAGCGGTGCCGTCTAACACGCAGCTGCAGCAGTGAGAAAATGGTGGCGACGGGGAAAATGGCTTGGTCTTATAGGGCAAGGACATGTGACATACACTGCCAATCACACATGCCCTTGCTTGTGTGAAAAAAAGCACTTCGCTCCGTGTGTGCGCTGCTGATAGGCTGACAGATTGCACCTCCCCACTGCAAATGCGGGAAAGAGAAAAAAAAATGGAGATCTTCATTGTTCCTGCAGAGATCCATCCCCTGCCCCTCCCCCCGCCCCGCTGTACACTCAAACTGCGTATTAACATTAATTTTCATCATTACTGAGAAAAAATCCAGTTATGATTTTGGTGCACGAACAGTTATCGAACATAACCTCGAACAGCCGAATTTTTCTCAAATTGTTCGTGTTCGCCGACCGGCTCGAACACCGCCCAAAACAGCTCGAATTTGAGATTGGCGAACAGTTCGAGTAGAACAACGCTCATCTCTACTGATTATATGCAACTGAATTATTCCTCAGAAGGACTGTCAGTTCAGATGGATATATATGTATGTTGTGGAATACCTATACTAGCTATAAACAAACAAATCTCTCCCTGACTCAGCAGCAGCTCTCCCTACTCTGCCTGTTTCCGGTGTAGACTGTGACGAGCATAGCGACGCCAGGTCTTATATAGACATGATGAGGGTGTGCGGCCAGTAAATCACTGTAATGCCCACAACCAACATGGCTACGGCATTACAGTGCATGGCAGGCTATCTCTGCATTTTCATTACCTCTTTAAAGAGCGCCAAACATGCATGTAGGGGATCCGAGTTCCCACCAGAGCAACCCTGAAATACTCGCCGAGCGCCGAGCTAGTCAAGTGCAGTGATGATTGGGCGAGTACTGAGCAGTGGCGAGCACTTTCATGATAACGAACCACAGGTACCAAATGCTGTGGCTTTCTGCTGTGTGCAGACCATAAAGGAAGGCAAGGGTGAGGACAGAGTGGAAGATCATGTTGGGGATTATTATTATTCATATTTATTTTTATTGCACTATTGATTCCATGGTGTTGTAGATGAGGAGGGGTTACATAAAAAACACAAGTAGAAATGACATTGAACAAACTAATAGTGATAGACAAGTACAGAGACTAGAGGACCATACCTTACATTCTGCAGAATAATGGGGAAGGAGACAGTAGATTTGAGGGTTCCAGCAGCTCCGTTTTTGAGGACGTGGCAACCCTGGTAGTGGTAAGTTGGCAGCAGGGTCAATGCAGGCGCCTGTAAGTAGTGTTGAGCCACCCCCGTAGTGTTCGAGTTCGGTTCGGTTCGTCGAACACCCGTGTGTTCGCCAAACTGTTCGTCAAACTGTTCGTCGAACACCTTCGAACACCATTAAAACCAATGGCAGGCAAACTAAAACACATAGAAACACATAGAAAACACCTTCAAAGGTGTCCAAAAGCTGACAAACTGCTCAGAAGACATAACTAACACATGGAAAAGTGACAAGTACATATAGTCATGCGAAAAGAAAAGAGGTGGAGGAGTAAAAGGAGTGGGAGACACAGATATAGGCATGTCACGCCCTTCTAAAATCCAAAAAGTGAGAAGCCGACACGGCCAGTCCGCTCCTGCCCGTGCCACCTCCGTGTCGCCGGGTTTGTGCCAGAGCCACGGTGAACCCCGACGGCCAGCCCCCCTCTCCCAATACTGGTGCCTGTCCGCTGGTGGGTCGAGCGAGCCCCCCTGTGGTGGAGGCAGCTCTAAGCTTTTTAATTTAAATTGTCTCTCTAATTTGAATGAATACACTTAAAATCATTTACAAGGATCTATTGGAGGGCAAGTCTCATGCCAGCAGCCGCGTAATTCCAGCTCCAGTAGCGTCCACTAAAGCTGCTGCAGTTAAAAAGCTTTTATAAGGATCGAGCTCGGCTGTCCACCGCAAGGCATCCTACTGACAGTCCCAGTCCCTATGCCTTGGGGTGCCTCCTGATGCTCTTCACTGAGTATTCCGTGGTCCCGAAGCATTTCCTATGAAAAAATTAAGTGTCCAAACTACAGGTGGTGTAGCTTGCTTAACAGCCGGGATAATCCGCTGACTAGCAGACACTGCTACTAGGCACAAAGTATTTCCTGGGCTAGATGCAGTTAAAAATTTGTAATTAGATACTCTCGTTGGAGGCTGAGAAAGCATTCCATAGAGTCTCCTGGCACGCCATATATTATTCTCTTAAAAAGTTTGGGGTAGGGGTCTAGGGGACCCTTTTATAGCCAAAATCACGGCCCTGTATCGCAATACGTCACCTAGGCTGAAGATAAATGGAACTGTAGCACCCTGAGGGCTCGGTTGCTACAGAGGTATTGCACCTCACCCAGAGGTGTGATATCTCACTCTCAGGTAAGGATGGAGTGTGACCCGACACCTGCATGCATTACACCACATTGCCGTGCGGCAGGGCGACCAATATTCCCCTGAGATGGGCACGACAGTCCCTGTCCCTGGCTGGAGTGGGGGGAGGGAACACTGAGGAAGGGGAACCCTGTAGTGCAGGAGCAGGGAGGAAGCAGTTACTGGGTGCATTGAGAAGGGAGTATAAAAGGTGGGCACCATCTTAGTTCAGTGCAGAGAAGTCTGAGCAGAAGTGACAGGGAGCAGGGGCTCTGCATGAGCTCTGCTCCGGAGGCGGGCCTAGTAACAGAGGCCCAGGCCTGGAAGAGGGAGAAGGAAGGAAAAGGAGTGGAGAAGGCTCCAGGAATGAGGAATGAAGGGATCACAGGGGTGCGGACGGGCGAGTCGCCACCGCACGCCCGAATCCACCTGCGTGGAGGGGTCAGGCCAAAGGGGGAGACCGGTCCCCGAAACTAGTGGAGGCGGGAAACGACTCTCAGCTAGAAACCGGAGGCTGTGACATTTTATGTGGCGCAGCCCCTCGCTACACCCGCTAGGAAGGCACCACATAGGGTCAGGGAAACTGGCGCCATGTTTACCAAGAGGAGGCCCGAGGCAGCCGGACAGAAGGGTTGGTAAGAAAGGCCAGACAAAGGACACACAAAGGGGGTCCTGTGAAGCGCTCCAAAGTTATCTGGGAGTTGTCTGAGCCCCTCACCTTGTGAGCACAGTACGAAGTGGGCAGCCGTTACCTGCAGACGTGGTCTGGATAATAAGAACTGTGAGTAAAGGCCCTGGACTGCATCACTGTCTTCGTGTCGTTACTGCTGCTGCCCTGCACCATCACCCCCATCCTCCGCATACACTGCCCTGAGGCTATACTCCTCCCGTGGGGAGTTATGCTACGCTCTGCCGCACCCACAACACCAGCCTCAGCGGTCTGTCCTGCAGCGGCTATTCACTCTGACCGCAATCCACGGGTGGCGTAGTCGGACATTTAAACATCAAGACCACATAAATAGTTCCGCCACTGGTTTGACCGCCCTGAGCCACGGAACCGGGTCGCCGCCATGGAGACTACAACCACCAGCATCCACCAAAAAGGGGCCGGCTTCGGGTGTCCCAAGGCCCAAGGGGCGCGTCAGAACATTTTCATCACCTTTCATAATCACCAATGGGACAAGGCAGGGATGTCCTCTGTCCCCTCTCTTATACATCCTAGTGACGGAGCACCTGCTCTCATCAATTCGCCATAACCCCAATATTAGGTGGATTGAGGTGGGAGGCACCGAGTACAAGTGCTCTCTATTTGCTGATGATGTCCTAGTATATATCACTCAATCACATATATCCATCCCTGCTGTTTTGGCTGAAATAGATCACTTTGTTACATGGTCAAATTTTAAAATCAATGCAGCGAAGTCTGAGGCCCTCGATGTCTCCCTCCCCAAATCCATACAGGATTCCATCCAGTCCAACTTTCCCTTTGCCTGGCCCTCACAGGGTATCACATACTTAGGAATTCCTATTCATAGAGACCTCTCCCATCTATGTTATCTTAATTTTGGGCCCTTTATTGAACAACTCCATACAGACCACGGTTGGCAAGTTAGAACTGTAAGATTCACTACGTGAACCACTGGTATTTTGTGGAAAAGCACATGCACACTGTGTTCCAAATTATTATGCAAAAAGTGTTTAGGAGTGATAAGGGAAGAATTTGTTTGTTTGTCAGTTAAACTCATTGATGGTGATGTGTGTCAGGGCTCTTTATATCACTGTAAGCAATTGCAGACACCTGTGCTAATTAGCTTGGCAGGTGTGTCCAATGAAAGGCAAGACTACTTAAGATGGCTGTCCCACATTATTAAGCAGCCTACATTTTCTGCCAAAATGGGAAAGAAAAAGGATGTGTCGGCTGCTGAGAAGCAACAAATTGTGGAGTGTTTAGGTCAAGGCATGACTACAATCAACATTGTGTGATGATCAGGATGAAGTGTCTTGGCAATCAAGAAGTATGTAGCTGATTCACAGTACACACGTGTGCGTGCTGATAAGGGCAAATTGAGGACTCTTTCCTACAGGCAATTACGTCAGGTTAAAAGAGCAGCGGCAAAAAAGCCTTCTCATAGCAGCAGACAAGTTTTTGAAGCTGCTGGTGCCTCCAACGTCCCACGAACAACAAGATGCAGGGTCCTTCAGAGGTTTGCAGCTGTGCATACGCCATCCTGTCGACCTCCTCTATCCACTTCACACAAGCAGAAACGGCTCCAGTGGGCCAAACATTACATGAAGACTGATTTCAAAACTGTTTTGTTCACGGATGAGTGCCGTGCAACGCTCGATGGTCCAGATGGATGGAGTGGACGATGGCTGGTTGATGGACACCCCACGCAAAAACGGCTACAGCGCCAACAAGGAGGAGGTGGAGTAATGTTTTGGGCTGGAATCATGGGGAGTGAGATTGTCGGCCCCTTTAGGATCCCTGAAGGGGTAAAGATAAACTCCATAATGTATGTGGAGTTTCTCAAACAGCACTTCCTGCCATGGTTCAAGAAGAAGAACCGTGTATTCCACAGCAAGATCATTTTTATGCATGATAATGCACCGTCTCATGCTGCACATAACACATCTGCATCTCTGGCTGATATGGGCATAAAAGGGAACAAATTTATTGTGTGACCCCCATGCTCCCCTGACCTCAACCCCATTCAGAACCTCTGGAGCATCATCCAAAGGAGTGTCTAGGATGGCGGGAGGCAGTTCACATCTAAGCAACAGCTCTGGGAGGGTATTCTGTCCTCATGCAAAACAATTGAAGCAGAAACCATCTAAAACCTGACAAATTCAATGGACGAGAGAGTTCAGAAGCTCCTTTCGAACAAGGGGTCCTATGTGCAAATGTAACATCACCTAGAATAAAGTTTTTAGTTGAAAACTGTTTGATTTCAGTTTCTAACAACCTGCTAATGCTTATAATTTCAAAAGTTACCATTTTTTGGTCTTTATTAAAATGAAAAGGTTGATCGAAGAGTGTGGGGGATCTAAGAGTGTGGCAACCCAGTAGTCAGGATTACTTCGAATTCTGACAATCTGAGGGTCATGCTGCAGGTAGTGCAGCAAGAAGGCACTTATGTGTCTTGCGCATCTCGGAGCCCCAAAATTATTTTCCGGGCTAGATGCAGCTAAAAATGAATATTAATTTTAAATCTGGTGGAGCATAGTATAGATGGCCTAATAGAATCAGTACTGCACACTGCTACAAAGCCCAAATTATTTTCCAGCCAAGATACAGATAAACATGATTAGTAATTTTAAATCTGGTGGAGCTTAGTATAGATGGCCTAATAGAATCAGTACTGCACACTGCTACAAAGCCCAAATTATTTTCCAGCCAAGATACAGATAAACATGATTAGTAATTTGAAAGCTTAAAATGGTTGGTGAGATGATTTTAACCAATCAAACTTTTACTCTCCCCAGGATGACACAGGGGTAGAAAAGTCGTTTCGGATCCATGATTTGTTCATCTTTATAAACGTGAGTATGTCTACATTATCAGTGGAGAGCCGCGTGCGCTTATCTGTCAGCACACCACCAGCAGCGCTGAACACACGTTCAGACAGAACGCTGGCTGCGGGGCATGACAAGATCTCCAAGGCGTAAGTGGCTAGCTCCGGCCATTTATTCAGATTGGAAGCCCAAAAAGAGCAAGGGTCCAGTGACACAGTCATGGCTTCAATGTTTACTTGGAGATACTCCTGTACCATCGTCTCTAAGCGTTGACTATGTGTCAGACTTCTTGTCTCCTGTGGCCTTGCAAAGGATGGGCTAAAAAAGTGGTGAAATGATTCCGCAAAATTGATGTTACCAGCAGATACTGTGTTTCTGTTACGGTTTGAGTGCTGAACACTCGACGGTCCCACGGTTGGCAAGTTGGAACTGTGAGATTCAGTACGTGCACCACTGGTGTTTTGTGGAAAAGCACATGTAAGATTCTGCAACAGTCTCTGCTGATACTCCTGCATGCGTGCATCCCTTTCTATGGCAGGAATAATTTCTGCAAATTTACTTTTGTACCGGGGATCTAACAGTGTGGCAACCCAGTAGTCAGGATTATTTCTAATTCTCACAATTCGAGGGTCATGTTGCAGGTAGTGCAGCAAGAAGGCACTCATGTGTGTTGCGCATCCAGGAGCACCAAGTCCCTGTTGTGTTGGTGGCGAGGTAACAATCATGCTTCCTTCCTCTGTCCTCTCCCCCCAACCTCGCACGAGAGAAATGTGATCAAGGTCTCCCTCATCTGATGAGTCTTCCATCAGTTCGTCCTCCACTTCTTCCTGGGCTCCTGCACCTTCCTCACTAGTTTGGCTGCTACCATGCACCCTGGTAAAACCATCTCCCCCACCCTCACATGCCTGCCGCTTTGGTGCTGCCGACCGTCTGGACCTTGCAGATGTTAGCCCTTCTGCATACAACTCCTCCTCCTCTACTTCCTCCACCTCCTCTTGTGCCACCACCTGACTCCGAATTCTGTTTAACATGTGCTCCAGCATGTAAATCACCGGAATAGTCATGCTGATAATGGCATCGTCAGCACTAAACATCTTCGTCGCCATTTCAAAACTGTGCAGAAGGGTGCATAGGTCCCTGATCTGAGACCACTCCTCCAGCGTGATTTGCCCCACCTCTGGATCTCGCTGGCCCAGGCTATACGTCAGAACGTATTGCACCAGGGCTTGTCGGTGCTGCCACAGTCGCTGCAACATGTGCAGAGTTGAATTCCATCGGGTAGGCACATCGCATTTTATCTGGTGAAGTGGCAGGCCCAATGACTTCTGTAGAGATGTAAGTTGCTGAGCTGCGGGATGCGAACGGCGGAAGTGAGCACACAGCGACCGTGCCCTCTGCAGAAGGCCATCTAGTCTGGGATAGTGGGCTAAAAATTGCTGGACAACCAGGTTCAACACGTGAGCCATACAAGGCACGTGTGTGACATTGCCCCGGCGAAGGGCCGCACCCAGGTTTGCAGCATTGTCGCACACGGCCTTCCCTGGTTTCAGGTCCAGTGGAGACAACCATTCATGAAATTGGTTCTCCAGAGCTGACCACAACTCCTCAGCTGTGTGACTCACATTTCCCAGACATTTCAAAGTAAAAACCGCCTGATGACGTTGAGCCCTACTGCCAGCATAGTAAGGAGGTGTGCAGGATCCCTTCTGCGCAGTTAGAAAGCTTGTGGCATGACCAGACAGGCTTTGGGTGCAGGTGGAGGACCGAGAGGAGGTTGAGGAGGCAGAAGCAGTGGAGGAACTTTGAGATAAAGAGGATTGACGCACAACTCGTGGGGACGGCAAGACTTGGACAGCAGCCCCTTGTCCTGCTGTCACCATAGTTACCCAGTGCCCCGTCAGCGACATGTAACGCCCCTGTCCATGCCTACTCGACCAAGTGTCTGTGGTGAAATGCACCCTGTCACACACAGAGTTTCTCAAAGAAGCGGTGATGTTGTGTGCGACTTGCTGGTGGAGCGCAGGCACACCTTTCTTTGAGAAGTAGTGCCAACTGGGCATCTGGTACTGGGGCACTGCGACGGACATAAGGTCTCGAAAATCCTCTGTGTCCACCAGGCGGAAAGGCAGCATTTCTGTAGCCAAGAGCTTGCAGATGCTGAAATTCAACCTCTTAGCTTTCTCATGGCTAGGAGGAAATGGTCTTTTACTTGTCCACATCTGAGGGACCGAGGGCTGGCTATTGTGCTTAGACGGGGTTGATAAGGGTGTCCCCGGCAAACTGCCGGTCTGTGAGGAAGATGCAAGCGGACATGTTAGGTTGCCTTGATCCAAAGGTGATGCTATCAATGTCGGACAGCGCTCAACACCAGCTGGTGTTACCACCTCCAAAGAAAATGATGACCTGCCAATCATGCTGGCTGTTGCGGGTAAAGAGGTGGCAGGTCTGCGCCCCAAAACAGGTGTGACTGCTGTCCTCCCAGTCACAGAGGATGAAGAGGCCGCGGATGCACAAGATATGGCAGCCGGTGGTTGGCCCGGCCGGCTAGGCCGCATTATAGCACAGTGAGCTTCCCACAGCAACTTATGCTTCATGTCCATGTGCCGGTTCATGCATGAAGTACTCAAACTATGTATTTTTTGGCCTCTACTTAGCTTTTGCTGACAAATGTTACAGATAACACGAGTTGGGTCATATTTATCGATCTGAAAAAATGCCCAGGCTATGCAAGGCTTAGCACCCATGCGACCTGAAGAGCCACCATGACTTGTGGTGAGAGGCAGAGTTGTGTTTGAGGATGCAGTTGTTGACGTGCTTCCAGTACTACGTCTCTGTCCAGGAAGGCGCAACCTGACCTCGTCGTCACTAGAGATGAGCGTTGTTCTACTCGAACTGTTCGCCAATCTCAAATTCGAGCTGTTTTGGGCGGTGTTCGAGCCGGTCGGCGAACACGAACAATTTGAGAAAAATTCGGCTGTTCGAGGTTATGTTCGATAACTGTTCGTGCACCAAAATCATAACTGGATTTTTTCTCAGTAATGATGAAAATTAATGTTAATACGCAGTTTGAGTGTACAGCGGGGCGGGGGGAGGGGCAGGGGATGGATCTCTGCAGGAACAATGAAGATCTCCATTTTTTTTTCTCTTTCCCGCATTTGCAGTGGGGAGGTGCAATCTGTCAGCCTATCAGCAGCGCACACACGGAGCGAAGTGCTTTTTTTCACACAAGCAAGGGCATGTGTGATTGGCAGTGTATGTCACATGTCCTTGCCCTATAAGACCAAGCCATTTTCCCCGTCGCCACCATTTTCTCACTGCTGCAGCTGCGTGTTAGACGGCACCGCTGTTGCTGTGTGCGCTATACCTTGTTAATTTCAAGCCAATTTTCGCACAAATATACTGATAGCTTGGGAGTAGGGAATAGTTGTGATTGCAGTCCTTTTAAGGACTAGGTTACAGCATTTCCTACGACTTTTATCAGGCAGGTCTGTGCTCTTAAATAGATAGATTGTGGGAGTAAAGACTAATTGTAATTGGAGTCCTTTTCAGGACTAGGTTACATCAGTTCCTATCAGTTTTTGCCAGGCAGGTCTGTGCCAGTGCTGTGCAAGTTTTTTTCACAGCATTTGGCTGAATCTAGCAAAGCTAATCCTTTTTGGCCTATTGCAGAGTGTGTTAGTCAGTGGAGTAGCCTATCTGTGTTGCAAGATATACCACCTGTGTATAGAATACCAATTTTTTTACTGCACCTAGTGAAGTAAAATCTTTAGGGCATAGCATCATTCTATTAGTCCATCTATACTGACCTCCATCAGGTTGCAAACTGAATATAATTTTTTTCTGCATCTAGCTCTGAAAAAATATTTGGGCTTCTAGCAGTGTGTGGGACTTGGTCTATTAGTCCATCTATACTGACCTCCATCAGGTTGCAAATTAAAAATAATTTTTTTCTTCATTTAGCTCTGAAAAAATATTTGGGCTTCTAGCAGTGTGTGGGACTTGTTCTATTAGTCCTTCTATACTGACCTCCAGCAGGTTGCAAATTGAATATAATTTTTTTCTGCATCTAGCTCTGAAAAAATATTTGGGCTTCTAGCGGTGTGTGGGACTTGGTCTATTAGTCCATCTATACTGACCTCCATCAGGTTGCAAATTAAAAATAATTTTTTTCTGCATCTAGCTCTGAAAAAATATTTGGGCTTCTAGCAGTGTGTGGGACTTGGTCTATTAGTCCATCTATACTGACCTCCATCAGGTTGCAAATTAAAAATAATTTTTTTCTGCATCTAACCCAGCCAATAGTTTTGGCCTAATACCACAGTTTGGCCACTCAGCTCTGCTCGGTTACCATCCATTGTTTTTTTGTGCAAACAACTCCAGAGTTGTGAATTAGTTAACCACCAAAATGAGTGGAAAAAGGCCTGCTGCTGGTGGAAAGGGGAATAGGCGTGTTGGGAAGGGGAAAAAAGGTTGTGTCCGTGGGGTAGGTGTTAAAGCAACAGTAACATCTGCAGAAGAAAGACCATCTTCCAGCCAAACTAAAATGTCTACTTCTTTTAGCGGACAATGTGATAAGATCCCTTTCTTACGGCCACGCCAATCGCTACAAATTCCAGATGAGGCACAAAAACAGCAGGTGCTTCAACGGATATCAAGTGCTCCTTTAAGTGGGCTCTCCTCCACATCAACTTCAACATCACAAATACTCCAGTCCTCAAAGGTGTCACCCAAATCGCACTTGCTTCCTCACAGCTCCCAAATCTCCAGCTGCCCGTCTGAGTATGAGGTAGAACAGATGGTTGAGTCTGCAGAGCTGTTTACTCATAATATAGCCTGGGAATCAGAGGTCGACTCCAGCGCTTCTGTGAATCCAGACGAGGAAATGATCTGCACTGATGCCCAGAATCTTTATGAGTCGGATCCAGGACCAGACGCAGAAGGTTCTGACCATAATGTAGACCCTCATTCCCAAACTGTAACTCCTGTTGGTGGAGACAATGAGGAAGACGATGATAAGACTCAAATACCTGATTGGAGCGACAACTTTAGTTTTTTGTCAGGGCAGGAACAGGTTGGCTCTGAGGACGACGGGTGTGATAACGCACAGGGTGATGATGATGAGGTCGGAGATCCCACTTACTGTCAACCCACAGTCAGCCAAGAGATGAGGTCAGCAGAGGAGGTGGAGGAAGATGTTAGTGACGACGAGGTCAGGTTGCGCCTTCCTGGACAGAGACGTAGTACTGGAAGCACGTCAACAACTGCATCCTCAAACACAACTCTGCCTCTCACCACAAGTCGTGGTGGCTCTTCAGGTCGCATGGGTGCTAAGCCTTGCATAGCCTGGGCATTTTTTCAGATCGATAAAGATGACCCAACTCGTGTTATCTGTAACATTTGTCAGCAAAAGCTAAGTAGAGGCCAAAAAATACATAGTTTGAGTACTTCATGCATGAACCGGCACATGGACATGAAGCATAAGTTGCAGTGGGAAGCTCAGTGTGCTACAATGCGGTCTAGCCGGCCGGGCCAACCACCGTCTGCCATATCTTGTGCATCCGCGGCCTCTTCATCCTCTGTGACTGGGGGGACAGCAGTCACACCTGTTTTGGGGCGCAGACCTGCCACCTCTTTACCCGCAACAGCCAGCGTGATTGGCAGGTCATCATTTTCTTTGGAGGTGGTAACACCAGCTGGTCTTGAGCGCTGTCCGACATCGATAGCACCACCTTTGGATCAAGGCAACCTAACATGTCCGCCTGCATCTTCCTCACAGACCGGCAGTTTGCCGGGGACACCCTTATCAACCCCGTCTAAGCACAATAGCCAGCCCTCGGTCCCTCAGATGTGGCCAAGTAAAAGACCATTTCCTCCTAGCCATGAGAAAGCTAAGAGGTTGAATTTCACCATCTGCAAGCTCTTGGCTACAGAAATGCTGCCTTTCCGCCTGGTGGACACAGAGGATTTTCGAGACCTTATGTCCGTCGCAGTGCCCCAGTACCAGATGCCCAGTCGGCACTACTTCTCAAAGAAAGGTGTGCCTGCGCTCCACCAGCATGTCGCACACAACATCACCGCTTCTTTGAGAAACTCTGTGTGTGACAGGGTGCATTTCACCACAGACACTTGGACGAGTAGGCATGGACAGGGGCGTTACATGTCGCTGACTGGGCACTGGGTAACTATGGTGACAGCAGGACAAGGGGCTGCTGTCCAAGTCTTGCCGTCCCCACGAGTTGTGCGTCAATCCTCTTTATGTCATTTTTCCTCCACTGCTTCTGCCTCCTCAACCTCCTCTCGGTCTTCCACCTGCACCCAAAGCCTGTCTGGTCATGCCACAAGCTTTCTAACTGCGCAGAAGGGATCCTGCACACCTCCTTACTATGCTGGCAGTAGGGCTCAACGTCATCAGGCGGTTTTTACATTGAAATGTCTGGGAAATGTGAGTCACACAGCTGAGGAGTTGTGGTCAGCTCTGGAGAACCAATTTCATGAATGGTTGTCTCCACTGGACCTGAAACCAGGGAAGGCCGTGTGCGACAATGCTGCAAACCTGGGTGCGGCCCTTCGCCGGGGCAATGTCACACACGTGCCTTGTATGGCTCACGTGTTGAACCTGGTTGTCCAGCAATTTTTAGCCCACTATCCCAGACTAGATGGCCTTCTGCAGAGGGCACGATCGCTGTGTGCTCACTTCCGCCGTTCGCATCCCGCAGCTCAGCGACTTACATCTCTACAGAAGTCGTTGGGCCTGCCACTTCACCGGCTAAAATGCGATGTGCCTACCCGGTGGAATTCAACTCTGCACATGTTGCAGCAACTGTGGCAGCACCGACAAGCCCTGGTGCAATACGTTCTGACGTATAGCCTGGGCCAACGAGATTCAGAGGTGGGGCAAATCACGCTGGAGGAGTGGTCTCAGATCAGGGACCTATGCACCCTTCTGCACAGTTTTGAAATGGCGACGAAGATGTTTAGTGCTGACGATGCCATTATCAGCATGACTATTCCGGTGATTTACATGCTGGAGCACATGTTAAACAGAATTCGGAGTCAGGTGGTGGCACAAGAGGAGGTGGAGGAAGTAGAGGAGGAGGAGTTGTATGCGGAAGGGCTAACATCTGCAAGGTCCAGACAGTCGGCAGCACCAGGGCGGCAGGCATGTGAGGGTGGGGGAGATGATTTTACCAGGGCGCATGGTAGCAGCCAAACTAGTGAGGAAGGTGCAGGAGCCCAGGAAGAAGTGGAGGACGAACTGATGGAAGACTCATCAGATGAGGGAGACCTTGATCACATTTCTGTTGTGCGAGGTTGGGGGGAGAGGACAGAGGAAGGAAGCATGATTGTTACCTCGCCACCAACACAACAGGGACTTGGTGCTCCTGGATGCGCAACACACATGAGTGCCTTCTTGCTGCACTACCTGCAACATGACCCTCGAATTGTGAGAATTAGAAATAATCCTGACTACTGGGTTGCCACACTATTATATCCCCGGTACAAAAGTAAATTTGCAGAAATTATTCCTGCCATAGAAAGGGATGCACGCATGCAGGAGTATCAGCAGAGACTGTTGCAGAATCTTACATGTGCTTTTCCACAAAATACCAGTGGTGCACGTAGTGAATCTCACAGTTCCAACTTGCCAACCGTGGTCTGTATGGAATTGTTCAATAAAGGGCCCAAAATTAAGATAACATAGATGGGAGAGGTCTCTATGAATAGGAATTCCTAAGTATTTGATACCCTGTGAGGGCCAGGCAAAGGGAAAGTTGGACTGGATGGAATCCTATATGGATTTAGGGAGGGAGACATCGAGGGCCTCAGACTTCGCTGCATTGATTTTAAAATTTTACCATGTAACAAAGTGATCTATTTCAGCCATAACAGCAGGGATGGATATATGTGATTGAGTGATATATACTAGGACATCATCAGCAAATAGAGAGCACTTGTACTCGGTGCCTCCCACCTCAATCCACCTAATATTGGGGTTATGGCGAATTGATGAGAGCAGGTGCTCCGTCACTAGGATGTATAAGAGAGGGGACAGAGGACATCCCTGCCTTGTCCCATTGGTGATTGTGAAAGGTGATGAAAATGTTCTGACGCACCCCCTGGGCCTTGGGACACCCGGAGCCGGACCCTTTTTGGTGGATGCTGGTGGTTGTAGTCTTCGTGGCGGCGATCCGGTTCCGTGGCTCAGGGCGGTCAAACCAGTGGCGGAACTATTTATGTGGTTTTGATGTTTAAATGTCCGACTACGCCACCTGTGGATTGCGGTCAGAGTGAACCGCCGCTACAGGGCAGACCGCTAAGGCTGGTGTTTTGGGTGCAGCAGAGCGTAGCATAACTCCCCACGGGAGGAGTATAGCCTCAGGGCAGTGTATGCGGAGGATGGGGGTGATGGTGCAGGGCAGCAGCAGTAACGACACGGAGTCAGTGATGCAGTTCAGGGCCTTTACTCACAGTTCTTATTATCCAGACCACGTCTGCAGGTAATGGCTGCCCACGTCGTACTGTGCTCACCAGGTGAGGGGCTCAGACAACTCCCAGATAACTTTGGAGCGCTTCACAAGACCCCCTTTGTGTGTCCTTTGTCTGGCCTTTCTTACCAACACTTCTGTCCGGCTGCCTCGGGCCTCCTCTTGGTAAACTTGGCGCCAGTTTCCCTGACCCTATGTGGTGCCTTCCTAGCGGGTGGAGCAAGGGGCTGCGCCACATAAAATGTCAGAGCCTCCGGTTTCTAGCTGAGGGTCGTTTCCTGCCTCCACTAGTTCGGGGACCGGTCTCCCCCTTTGGCCTGACCCCTCCACGCAGGTGGATTCGGGCGTGCGGTGGCGACTCGCCCGTCCGCACCCCTGGGATCCCTTCATTCCTCGTTCCTGGAGCCTTCTCCGCTCCTCTTCCTTCCTTCTCCCTCTTGCAGGCCTGGGCCTCTGTTACTAGGCCCGCCTCCGGAGCAGAGCCCATGCAGAGCCCCTGCTCCCTGCCACTTCTGCTCAGACTTCTCTGCACTGAACTAAGATGGTGCCCACCTTTTATACTCCCTTCTCAATGCACCCAGGAACTGCTTCCTCCCTGCTCCTGCACTGCAGGGTTCCCCTTCCTCAGTGTTCCCTCCCCCCACTCCAGCCAGGGACAGGGACTGTCGTGCCCATCTCAGGGGCATATTGGTCGCCCTGCCCCACGGCAATGTGGTGTAATGCATGCAGGTGTCGGGTCCTGATCCACACTCCATCCTTATCTGAGAGTGAGATATCACACCTCTGGGTGAGGTGCAATACGTCTGTAGCAACCGAGCCCTCGGTGCTACAGTTCCATTTATCTTCAGCCTAGGTGACGTATTGTGATACAGGGCCGTGATTTTGGCTATAAAAGGGTCCCCTAGACCCCTACCCCAAGCTTTTTAAGAGAATCATATATGGCGTGCCAGGAGACTCTATGGAATGCTTTCTCAGCATCCAACGAGAGTATCTACTTACAAATTTTTAACTGCATCTAGCCCAGGAAATACTTTGTGCCTAGTAGCAGTGTCTGCTAGTCAGCGGATTATCCCGGCTGTTAAGCAAGCTACACCACCTGTAGTTTGGACACTTAATTTTTTCAAAGGAAATGCTTCGGGACCACGGGATACTTAGTGAAGAGCATCAGGAGGCACCCCAAGGCATAGGGGCTGGGACTGGCACTAGGATGCCTTGCGGTGGAAAGCCGAGCTCGATCCTTATAAAAGCTTTTTAACTGCAGCAGCTTTAGTGGACGCTACTGGAGCTGGAATTACGCGGCTGCTGGCATGAGACTTGCCCTCCAATAGATCCTTGTAAATGGATTTAAAGTGTATTCATTCAAATTAGAGGGACAAATTAAATTAAAAAGCTTAGAGCTGCCTCCACCACAGGGGGGCTCTCTCAACCCACCAGCGGACAGGCACCAGTATTGGGAGAGGGGGGCTGGCCGTCAGGGTTCACCGCGGCTCTGGCACAAACCCGGCGACACGGAGGTGGCACGGGCAGGAGCGGACTGGCCGTCTCGGCTTCTCACTTTTTGGATTTTAGAAGGGCATGACATGCCTATATCTGTGTCTCCCCCTCCTTTTACTCCTCCACCTCTTTTCTTTTCTCATGACTATATGTACTTGTCACTTTTCCATGTGTTAGTTGTGTCTTCTGAGCAGTTTGTCAGCTTTTGGACACCTTTGAAGGTGTTTTCTATGTGTTTCTATGTGTTTTTGTTTGCCTGCCATTGGTTTTAATGGTGTTCGAAGGTGTTCGACGAACAGTTCGACGAACAGTTCGGCGAACACACGGGTGTTTGACGAACCGAACCGAACTCGAACACTACGGGGGTGGCTCAACACTAGTCGTCACTAGCATTCTCCTCCACCTCCTCTGCTGACCTCATCTCTTGGCTGACTGTGGGTTGACAGTAAGTGGGATCTCCAACCTCATCATCATCACCCTGTGCAATATCACACCCGTCGTCCTCAGAGCCAATCTGTTCCTGCCCTGACAAAAAACTAAAGTTGTCGCTCCAATCAGGTATTTGAGTCTCATTATCGTCTTCCTCATTGTCTCCACCAACAGGAGTTACAGTTTGGGAATGAGGGTCTACATTATGGTCAGAACCTTCAGCGTCTGGTCCTGGATCCGACTGATAAAGATTCTGGGCATCAGTGCAGATCATTTCCTCGTCTGGATTCACAGAATCACTGGAGCCGACCTCTGATTCCCAGGCTATAGTATGAGTAAACAGCTCTGCAGACTCAACCATCTGTTCTACCTCATACTCAGACGGGCAGCTGGAGATTTGGGAGCTGTGAGGAAGCAAGTGCGATTGGGGTGACACCTTTGAGGACTGGAGTATTTGTGATGTTGAAGTTGATGTGGAGGAGAGCCCACTTAAAGGAACACTTGATATCCGTTGAAGCACCTGCTGTTTTTGTGCCTCATCTGGAATTTGTAGCGATTGGCGTGGCCGTAAGAAAGGGATCTTATCACATTTTCCGATAAAAGAAGTAGACATTTTAGTTTGGCTGGAAGATGGTCTTTCTTCTGAAGATGTTACTGTTGCTTTAACACCTACCCCACGGACACAACCTTTTTTCCCCTTCCCAACACGCCTATTCCCCTTTCCACCAGCAGCAGGCCTTTTTCCACTCATTTTGGTGGTTAACTAATTCACAACTCTGGAGTTGTTTGCACAAAAAAACAATGGATGGGAACCGAGCAGAGCTGAGTGGCCAAACAGTGGTATTGGCCCAAAACTATTGGCTGGGTTAGATGCAGAAAAAAATTATATTCAACTTGCAACCTGATGGAGGTCAGTATAGATGGACTATTAGAACAAGTCCCACACACAGCTAGAAGCCCAAATATTTTTTCAGAGGTAGATGCAGAAAAAAATTATATTCAGTTTGCAACCTGATGGAGGTCAGTATAGATGGACTAATAGAACAAGTCCCACACACTGCTAGAAGGCCAAATATTTATTCAGAGCTAGATGCAGACAAAAAATTATTTTTAATTTGCAACCTGATGGAGGTCAGTATAGATGGACTAATAGAACAAGTCCCACACACTGCTAGAAGGCCAAATATTTTTTCAGAGCTAGATGCAGATAAAAATTATTTTTAATTTGCAACCTGATGGAGGTCAGTATAGATGGAATAATAAAACAAGTCCCACACACTGCTAGAAGCCCAAATATTTTTTCAGAGGTAGATGCATAAAAAAATTATATTCAGTTTGCAACCTGATGGAGGTCAGTATAGATGGACTAGTAGAAAAAGTCCCACACACTGCTAGAAGGCCAAATATTTTTTCAGAGCTAGATGCAGATAAAAATTATTTTGAATTTGCAACCTGATAGAGGTCAGTATAGATGAACTAGTAGAACAAGTCCCACACACTGCTAGAAGGACAAATATTTTTTCCAAGGTAGATGCAGAAAAAAATTATATTCAGTTTGCAACCTGATGAAGGTCAGTATAGATGGACTAATAGAACAAGTCCCACACACTGCTAGAAGCCCAAATATTTTTTCAGACGTAGATGCAGAAAAAAATTATATTCAGTTTGCAACCTGATGGAGGTCAGTATAGATGGACTAATAGAACAAGTCCCACACACTGCTAGAAGGACAAATATTTTTTCAGAGCCAGATGCAGAAAAAAATTATATTCAGTTTCCAACCTGATGGAGGTCAGTATAGATGGACTAATAGACCAAGTCCCACACACTGCTAGAAGGCCAAATATTTTTTCAGAGCTAGATACAGACAAAAAAATATTTTTAATTTGCAACCTGATGGAGGTCAGTATAGATGGACTAATAGAACAAGTCCCACACACTGCTAGAAGCCCAAATATTTTTTCAGAGGTAGATGCAGAAAAAAATTATATTCAGTTTGCAACCTGATGGAGGTCAGTATAGATGGACTAATAGAACAAGTCCCACACACTGCTAGAAGGCCAAATATTTTTTCAGCGCTAGATGCTGATAAAAATTATTTTTAATTTGCAACCTGATGGAGGTCAGTATAGATGGACTAATAAAACAAGTCCCACACACTGCTAGAAGCCCAAATATTTTTTCAGAGGTAGATGCAGAAAAAAATTATATTCAGTTTGCAACCTGATGGAGGTCAGTATAGATGGACTAATAGAACAAGTCACACACACTGCTAGAAGGCCAAATATTTTTTCAGAGCTAGATGCAGACAAAAAATTATTTTGAATTTGCAACCTGATGGAGGTCAGTATAGAAGGACTATTAGACAAAGTCCCACACACTGCTAGAAGGCCAAATATTTTTTCAGAGCTAGATGCAGAAAAAAATTATATTCAATTTGCAACCTGATGGAGGTCAGTATAGATGGACTAATAGACCAAGTCCCACACACTGCTAGAAGGCCAAATATTTTTTCAGAGCTAGATGCAGACAAAAAAATTATTTTTAATTTGCAACCTGATGGAGGTCAGTATAGATGGACTAGTAGAACAAGTCCCACACACTGCTAGAAGGACAAATATTTTTTCAGAGCTAGATGCAGATAAAAATTATTTTTAATTTGCAACCTGATGGAGGTCATTATAGATGGACTAGTAGAACAAGTCCCACGCACTGCTAGAAGGATAAATATTTTTTCAGAGCTAGATGCAGAAAAAAAAATATTTTGAATTTGCAACCTGATGGAGGTCAGTATAGATGGACTAGTAGAACAAGTCCCACACACTGCTAGAAGAACAAATATTTTTCAGAGCTAGATGCATAAAAAAAATATTTTTAATTTGCAGCCTGATGGAGGTTAGTATAGATGGACTAATAGAACAAGTCCCACACACTGCTAGAAGGCCAAATATTTTTTCAGAGCTAGATGCAGACAAAAAATTATTTTTAATTTGCAACCTGATGGAGGTCAGTATAGATGGACTAATAGAACAAGTCCCACACACTGCTAGAAGCCCAAATATTTTTTCAGAGCTAGATGCAGACAAAAAAATATTTTTAATTTGCAACCTGATGGAGGTCAGTATAGATGGACTAATAGACCAAGTCCCACACACTGCTAGAAGGCCAAATATTTTTTCAGAGCTAGATGCAGAAAAAAAAATATTTTTAATTTGCAACCTGATGGAGGTCAGTATAGATGGACTAATAGAACAAGTCCCACACACTGCTAGAAGCCCAAATATTTTTTCAGAACTAGATGCAGAAAAAAATTATTTTGAATTTGCAACCTGATGGAGGTCAGTATAGATGGACTAGTAGAACAAGTCCCACACACTGCTAGAAGGACAAATATTTTTTCAGAGCTAGATGCAGAAAAAAATTATATTCAATTTGCAACCTTATGGAGGTCAGTATAGATGGACTAATAGAATGATGCTATGCCCAAAAGGTTTTACTTCACTAGGTGCAGTAAAAAAATTGGTATTCTATACACAGGTGGTTTATCTTGCAACACAGATAGGCTACTCCACTGACTAACACACTCTGCAATAGGCCAAAAAGGATTAGCTTTGCTAGATTCAGCCAAATGCTGTGAAAAAAACTTGCACAGCACTGGCACAGACCTGCCTGGCAAAAACTGATAGGAACTGATGTAACTTAGTCCTGAAAAGGACTGCAATTACAATTAGTCTTTACTCCCACAGCCTATCTATTTAAGAGCACAGACCAGCCTGATAAAAGTCGTAGGAAATGCTGTAACCTAGTCCTTAAAAGGACTGCAATCACAACTATTCCCTACTCCCAAGCTATCTGTAGATTTGTGCGAAAATTGGCTTGAAATTAACAAGGTATAGCGCACACAGCAACAGCGGTGCCTTCTAACACACAGCTGCAGCAGTGAGAAAATGGTGGTGACGGGGAAAATGGCTTGGTCTTATAGGGCAAGGACATGTGACATACACTGCCAATGACACATGCCCTTGCTTGTGTGAAAAAAAGCACTTCGCTCCGTGTGTGCGCTGCTGATAGGCTGAGAGATTGCACCTCCCCACTGTAAATGCGGGAAAGAGAAAAAAAAATGGAGATCTTCATTATTCCTGCAGAGATCCATCCCCTGCCCCTCCCCCCGCCCCGCTGTACACTCAAACTGCGTATTAACATTAATTTTCATCATTACTGAGAAAAAATCCAGTTATGATTTTGGTGCACGAACAGTTATCGAACATAACCTCGAACAGCCGAATTTTTCTCAAATCGCTCGTGTTCGCCGAACGGCTCGAACACCGCCCAAAACAGCTCGAATTTGAGATTGGCGAACAGTTCGAGTCGAACAACGCTCATCTCTACTTGTAAGCTGTTTTGCAGAGATGGGTTTTCAAGTTCAGCTTGAAAGTTCTGAATATAGGGTATAATCGGACGTGTTGGGGCACAGAATTCCAAAGAATGGGGGATACTTGGGAAACGTTTTGCAGGTGATTGGATGAGGAATGTACCTATGTGGAGGAGAGAAGAAGGTCTTGGGAGGACGGGCGATTACGTGGTGGGAGATAACGGGAGATTAGTTCAGAGACGTATGGGGGAGACAGATTATGGACAGCTTGTAAGTCAGTGTTAGAAGTTTGAAGTGGATATGTTGTGAAATTGGAAGCCAATGGAGGGATTTACAAAAGGTAGAAGCAGAGATGTAGCTAGTAGAGAGGTGGATTAGTGGGCAGCAGAGTTAAATACAGACTGTAGAGGTGTGATGATGAGATGGGGGATGATGAGGTCCTCGACCCCACATGAAGTCAGGGCCATCTGTGTTAGAACCCTCCTGTTTGCTTTTTCTATCTTGTGTTTGCGGTCACATGACCATCTGCCTTATATGCCAGCTCCGCCCTTCTGGCTGTGCTGGACTTCAGTGTTTGACTGCCTCTCTAGCCAGGTGCTTCTGTGCCTTTCTCTGTTTAGTTCGCTTGGTCCTCTGGGACCTCTAGTACTTTTTGTCAGTTTGTCTTTTGTGTTCTGCAACAACTTCTGTTTAGGAGATGTCCCTTTTTTTGTTCCAGTCCTTAGTTCTTTTAGGGACCCCTCCCTTAATTCTATAGGTCTTCGTTCAGACTAGCCGAGGACTAAGGCGGGTCAGTTCACTAGGAACAGGAAGCCCGCTACATCGTAGGGATTCAGCTTAGTCTTACTGTAGGGACAGCTTTCCCCTGTCTTTCCTTAGTACATGTTGCAGATAATAACAATCTGAGTGACTTGGGCAGTTCAAAAGAAGAGGTGGTGGTCACTCTGCTCCAGCTGCACAGAAAAAAGGTGAGCAGGCTGAAAAAGCATAGCGACCGACTCCTAGCCAGTACGTCGGCTGCTACTGCCCTCCGCACCAACGAACCAGGCACACTAAAGCCTGCTCAAAGGAGCTCCCTGGCATGGCATTTGTTCAGGTAATGTGCTGACGACAAGACATTGGCATTTTGAATGCTGTGCCTTCAGAGACTGAAGTGAGGCATAAATGTTCTTAACCTGAGCATCACCTGCAGAGACGGGTGCAGAGTACACACAGAGCCTGTTTTGCAGAGTACACACACAGAATTTAACACTGTCCCTCACTTGAGCTGTGTCCTGTCCCTACACTAATCAGAGCAGAATGGAGGGGCCACCCATGATCCGGTGGTTATACAGGCCAGATCACATGGTGCGCCGGCCAATTACAGCTATGCCAATACTTGGAATGGTTGTGATGGCTCCAGAAGTGCCCATAGCCTAAAAGCTTGTTGTCTGGCTGCACTGCAGCCTTTTAGCAAACTTTATTCAGCATCCAAACCTGAACAGTATAAGGGACTTTTTGAAAAAGTCAGTGTTCGGAGTTCAGCACCGGAAATTAGGTGTTTGGTACGAACCCCGAACAGTTCTGGTTCACTCATCTCTGCTCATCAGCTGTGACGAGGTGTATCTTTCTTTGATGAGTCCCCAACCTAATATTTATCAAACATGCCTCTCCTGGGCTATAAACCTACAAATCAAATTGGCAGATCCAGGATTAATTAAAAACTGCCTTAGGCTTATGGGATGAGTGCTCAGTCAGTATAGGAGGCAGTTAAAACTTCCAATATTATACTACATAAAACAGACTAGCACCTCCAAAAACAATAAAGCAAGTGCAAACAGGTGCAAGCTGCTATGACTGCATAATATAAAAACAAAAGAAGTGTCATCCCCTGTCATAGCTGAACTAACAACGGACCAAAACTGAACTTTGACATGTTATATGCCCTTTTGGTGGTCTTTTCAAAACATCAGCCTATGTAACTGTCAGTCTGATATGGATTTCCAATAAGGTTCTGTCCTGAGGAAGAAGTTTGGATTAACTTCGAAATGCTTTGACTTTTGACGTCTAAATAAATAATGCATCTTAAATTTTATTGCTTCTCAAGCTCATCTTTGTGAGTCCATCAGCAGCACAAGAAAACCACTCGAAATCCAGACAACACACTTCCCTGCTCTGATAATCCGTGTCCTGCAACAGCAGACATATATGTACACTTTTGAATTGTTGCAATGTGCAAATGCACCAGGTGAGCATGCATTCATTGTCATACCTTTTTTGTTAATCTGTTAAAACCCTATTTTGCTTTGTCTTTGCTCTCCAGTTTTTTCCTTCTCTCCTACCATTGACTCCTTTTTATATATATGTTTTTATTTTTTTGTCTCAATAAAGATTATACATTTTTCAAATAACACTATATGTATATATATATTTTCTGATTGTCCATCATTTCTAAATTGGGAATATACATTCCCAAGTACAGGGACATCAAGGGCCTAAACAAAGTCAGCAATGGCATCGAGATGAGTATAAATGGTATAACCATAGACATAAATTTATATGAGTTTAAGTTTACTAACTTCTTCAGTTTATATCTCTTTGTCAGTGAGAAAAAATATTGATGCAGGCTAAATTGTATTACAGATTCTTGAAAACTTCCTTATGCTCTAAATGGGCTATTCATATTTTCAAATGTGCATGAAAAGAAGAAGTAAAAAAAAAACAATACTTGGCAATCTTTAAGATAGCCAGATGTTCAGTTTAGGAGACTAACGTGACAAACTTACATTTTGTTACAAATACTCTCTTAAAAGTTTGTAAATTATGTTCAACAACGCCTTAACTTCCATATATATTGGATATAATACTAGTATTTTCATCAAATCAGTGGCGCAATAAGCCTTTCCTTTTAAATCATGATATCTACAGTAATTCAATTAAAAGAATACATTACATTTTATAAGTAGGAGTTTTCATCTTTCATATTTGAATGTTACTAACACAATTAGTGGAGAAAAAGATGCACTAATGAAATAAAGTTTTGTGATAGACTGAATTTTTTTAATCTTTTTGTTGTTTTTTCAAATTGTACATGTCAATAAGGTCGAATTCAAAAGTCCATGTATCACAGTTTGAGTACCACTTGCAGCAGGTCTCCTGACCTGAACTTGATAGCCTTATGTATGCCTATGAAGCTGTCAAGCTGAGGTCAGAAGACAAGTGGCCAGTCCATGTGTAATGATTCGTACTCTGTCAATGAAATACAAAAGTTTGAATTCAGCCTTACAGAGTTTTGTCATTACACTGTGGAAATACCTACTGAAAGTAAGCCATCAAATTATATATATATTATCATTTCCTGTTCATTAACCCCTTAACGACCACCGATATGCATTTTTAATGTTGGCAGCTAAGGGGCCTTATTCCTCAGCATTGCTTTTTAACAGCTCTGAGAAATAAGGATATAACATCCCCAGGGCCCCCCCACCCCGGGTATCTCCGCCATCCCCGGGCCCTCCTGATCCATCCCCTGGCCCTCCTCCTTCGTCCCTTGGCCCTCCGCATCATTTTCTTTAAAAAAATGGCCTGCATATGCGCAATGCGCCTGACGAGATCTGCTGGCCAGTAGCCGGAAACAGCAGATCATTTTTTCTATTGGTTCCTTTTGCTCACTGTGATATCACAGTGATCAGTGATATCAGAGTGATCAAAAGACAATAATTATTTAATAAAATCCCCCTTTGTCATACCCTTAGCCATGTAAAAATTATAAAAATATATATTTTTTTTTCATTCTTTGCAGTTAGGGTTGAGTACCAACAATAAGAGCTTATATACTACAGCAAAACAGACCTGGACAGACTTGTACTCACAGCCCATCCATCTGCAGTAACTTGCAGGAACTGGAAAATATTGATAAATAATAGTAGATGCAATAGATAATCTACAATGATACTATAAATTGTTTATGTGACTGAAAATATGGCAGGAGATGTGTATAAAACACTGTCAGGTCATATTGACCCGAACAGTACATGTGTAACAATTATTATTTCATACAGAAAGAGTTAAAATTAAAAAAAACACTCATAATAACACCTATCCATAAACAAACTTGCCTAACCACAATTTGCAGATCCTCATAATAAATAATCTGCAGCTTCCCAAACTTTTTTTTCGGGTCAGTTTGACCCGAACAGTACATTAGGGATAAATCATTTTACACCGGGGGCCTGGTCACGAATAAAATTAATAACATATAGTGAAAAACAGAAAGCTGAGGCAAGCAACAGCTGAAAAAAGAGGTCCTGAGGCCTGGACAAGGGGTAGCGACCAGTGGGGAAGCCAGAAAGGTGAGCGGTAAGATGAATATTATTTATTTATTTATTACCATTTTCTGGCCCTTTGCGTTTCACCTAGATGCCTGCTGGGAATTTTTTTTCAATCCTAGGAAATCAAATTGTAAAGTGTTCAAATTCATGTTGAACTCCAAATTATACTCCAACTCAATTCTCCGCAGATAGATCGTCTTATCTCTAGTGAGTAGAAACCTGGACAAAGGGGTAGCTGTGGATATAGTGTTTTTGGAATTGAAAAGGCTTTTTACAGTGTCCTACACAGATGCATAGTAGGTAAATGTAGGTCTATAGGCTTAGAAAATAAGGTTTATAATTGCATAGAAATCTGACTAAACGATTGCATCCAAAGACTTGTGGTGATTGACTGCTCCTGTTAAATAGTGTCAAGGGACTGTGAGCACCTCCCCCATCCCTTGAACTAGGGGCACCATAGTCTTTCCCTGTCACCCGGATTACTCCTGAAGGTGGAGTTGCTGGGTTCTTGTACCTATATATGCTCCTAAGTAACTTAACCCTCATCTGATCCCTCCCCCACCCAAAGAGGTGAGGGGTTGAAGACCATAGGAAAACACCAACCAGACAGAAAGGGTTAACAGACACAGATAAAAGAAAACTACAATCATACAAAAACACTCACAAAACAACAGTGTGGGAAACAGAGGAGGTAAAGGAAGGGGAAACCAAATGTGAGAGGATAAGGAAAAACACGCAAACCAACTCCATGCAGCAAAACTCTCCAACTGCCAACTCCAAACACTGAACTTTCTTCTTCACCATCAAACCAGGAAGTAGAACTATTACTGGCAACTCCCAAGTGCCAGTGGCAAGCATATATACCAGAGAGGAGTGGCCAACACTGAACAGCTGAGAAAATTCAGAATGGAGAGCTCCAGGAGATCAACTGAACTGATTAACCCTTGCCATGACAGCAAGGACAACTGCACTGTTTAATAGGATAATGAAGCAGTTCTAATAAATGCAGGAGTTTGTGTAACCAGACACCACAATCTTCTGGCCGCTTTCTGTTGCGGTATCCCCGTGACAGCTACTCTGAGATGTCTCCTGTTGTAAGTGTTGTACCCCACAGTTCAGTGCTGGATTCGCTATTATTCATCTTATTTATTATTGATGCAGAAGATGAGATTAATAGTGTTGTTTCTATTTTTTCAAATTACACTAAGCTATATAGTATAGTGCAATCTATGGAAGATGTTCACAATTTAAAGGCTGACTTGGACAAACAGAGTGCTTGGGTATTCAGTTTGCAGATGAGGTTTTGACAAAATGTATAGTTATACAGCTGGGCATTAATTTGCAGGTATCATATGTTCTAGCTTATGCAAAACTAGGAGAGTCACTTATAGAGAAGGATCTAGGTGTACTTGCAGATCGTAGACTAAATAACAGCATCTAATGCCAATCAGTGGCTTCTAAGGCCAGCACGTTATTGTCATGTATTAAAAGATGTGTAATTTCCATGACAGGGACGTATACTATTCCTTTACAAAGTTTACTGCAACCTCTTCAAGCATATGCAGTTCTGTGCACTAGTTCATAGAAGTATGCCCCAGTGTTTGAAAAAGTACAAAGAGGATCCACAAAAGAGACACAGATCTTGGTTATGAGGAAAGATTAAAAGAATAAAATGTATTTGGTCTTGGGAAGAGGCATCTAAAGGGGGAACATGATTAACTAGTATAAGTACATAAAAGGCCCATACAAAAAGTATGGTCAAAAGTTATTTCATGTAAAACCCTCCCAAAAGACAAGGAAGCACTCCCTCCATCTAGAGAAAGATCAGTTCAATCTGCAGAAGAGACAAGGCTTCTTTACCATAAAAACTGTTAATCTGTGGAATAGTCTACTTCAAAAGCTGGTCACAGTGGGAATTGTTGATGATTTCAAAAAAGGCCTACATGCTTTTTTAGAAGAACATAACATAAAAGATAATATAAATGCATAAAGTTCTTTTATGTTTGGTCCAGTGGATCAACAATTAAGATCAGGCTGGAAAGATTAGCGCTTTTAGAAGTGGACTGGATCATGTTTTGTGCCTGTGCATATGCCCCTTTCTTTTGTCTGCTCTTTCCAATTTCATGGTGGAACTTGATGGAGTACTGCCTTTTTTCAACAGTATTACCTATTTAATTATGATTTTTTTGTAATGTTTTATTGTTTTAAATATTGTTAATCACTAATAGTTATAATTCTTCTACATAATTTATATAATGAAGAGTTATTTGTATTTGTTAGTTTGTTTAGATGACAGTAACTATTTAACCCCTTCAGTTCTGTAACAGGTAACCGTATGATGGCTCTTTTTTAAGCCCAGGGTTATTTGAAGTAATTATTGACACCATTTTGGGATAAATATAGCTTATTAGCTAACTTTTATTAACTCATTATGGAAAGGCATAGAAAAAAAATGTAATTCTACCATTTTTATTTATATTTTAAATTTTACACTGCTCACGGTGCTGCACAAATAAGGTTTTATCTTTAATCTGTGGGTTAGCATGATTATAGTGATACCAAATTTACATAATTATACATTTTATTATTTTTGTGCATTAAATAAGCTGTTTGAAAAAATATTTGTTTTTGTGTCACCATGTTATGAAAGCCATAACATTCAGCAGAGCGTTACTTTTTTCAAGGCAAAATTTAGTTTTCATTTGTATCATTAAGTGGTATTTATGACTATTTAATAATAAGATAATAAGAAACATTCAATTTGCGGCAAATACATTTGCCACAAATTGAATTTCCCAGAGAAATTTATGTGAACTGCCAAATTCAAATTTCCAATGATCCACTCATCACTACTACTCACCTCCTCATAAGATCTAATCAGGTTAGTTTGACAACTATTTTTGTCAAATACGTTCAGCACTTTTGCCCATTAGCCTAACCCCTATACATATACATACTGTCAGAGGTATGAAAGCTTCTGCAGTCTCTGAATTGGTACCAGACAATAAGTATCTTGAGCATATTTGATTAAATTAAAAATGTAACTGCTGTTTGTTGATCAGTCCTGGTTCCTGGCTTCAAATTAATAATAATAAGGATCTGCCTAGAACAAAAATGAGGTAGGTCATAATCATTTTTTATCACTACAGAATGAACTTTTAAAAATGTAAAACAGGAGAGATTAGGGAAAAATGATGTTTTTGGTCTAGTCTGTGAATTAGTTTAATCACATAACTAACTTTTGTCGAGGAATCTCCACAGTTCATATGTGTTATCTTGCTTTACACTAAGCAGTTACGTCTTGCTTTTCATTAAACATTTACAGTTTTAAATAAGTGTATTACTAAAAGACATAGTGCAGAGAAATGAAATAAAATAAATAAAAGGAAAACCATTGATAAACCAATAGTTTTGATTGAACTTTATAACACAGGTTTTTTTTAGCCAGTGCTGGCGAGCGGAAAAAAACTTTTTAACAAAACCCTTCTTATACTAGGAAGGAAATATATTAGCTGTCAGATGGTGAAATAACTCTTAAATGCTTTTCACTCAATGGTTCCTTTCAGATGTGTTCACTTTTACTCTTTAGAAGAAAGAAAGAAAATTTCCACTAACTTTACGATGTACAAATCATAAACCTAAGCAATGTCAACACTCAGACTTTAAATCTAACAAATAAAACAGACTGCACGCCAGCAGCTCGTGCAATATTTCTTCCATTATTGGCAAAATATTTTTATTTAAGTCACTTGTCTTACTTAAATGTATTACTTCATTAACCATTTAGGAGAAACAAAAACATTAAAATATGCGTGGGGCAAAAATAGACTGGTTTTAATTATTGTTACTGTTTGGTTGTTGCTGTAAACATTAGTGATTGCTTATAAAATGTATTTGTTTTGTTAGATGTAATCTTGTTGAATTAATATGATTGATTTAATTAGACTGTTCAAATATGACATTTCCATAGCATCATAGTAACAGTTCACTATTTTACTTTAGTGGTAGGAAATACTGGATATATTATTTATGTTCTTTGGAAAATTATTAATGTGCATTGCAAATCATAACCCAAAATTTGGAACATGCTCTGTAGAGAAAACATTGCCGTCTGTACTCTGACCACAGCTCTAAAATGATGGCTAGAGTTTACTAGCATGTCTTCACTGATTCATTTTTATTAACATATTCATAAAATACACAGCTTCAAATTAACTCTCTCTATATAATAAAATTTATAGATGGAAAATAGAAGCAAAGATGATGAGTAATATGTTATGATAAATATAAGACAGGCATCAGTTGACACACAGCTAGTCGGTCTGCCTGCATATTTGATTTTTGGCCAGTCTTAAATTGGCAGCCTTTTATCACATTTATAGCCCTTTGCCAGTCACATATGGAACATAAAAATGTTAGTAATTTTTGGTACTCTGGTAGATAAGGATACCTGTTTTTTTACAATTCATAGCAGATGTTTGTATCTCAAAACCAACTAATTGAAATATCAATTTAAAAACTGAATTTGGAAAAATCTTCAGGAAATTATTTTTATACAAAATACTGCTAATTATACTACTAAGCATTAATATATTCTTCTGTGATAGTTATGATCAATGGGATGTTAAATATGTTTTTGTAGATCAAAATATTATAGAGATGATACCTTTATTGGTATGATGGTAAGCTTTCATAGCACAGAGACACACTGATCAGGATTCTCAAGAATAGGATCATTCGCATAATATCTTTGACTTTTTTGATACAAGTATTTGACATCATACAGTTTTATGTCGTACATTGATCAATCCGATTTCAAGAGTGCATTGAGAATGCATAGTGTTTAGCTGGTTATGCCAGTCCCATTAACTTTACATAGATGCCACTCTATTGAAGCACCCCTTTTCTAGTAATCAATAAGAGTGACAATTGTTGGTCCATAGAGGTTATATATTTATGAAATATACTATGGATAGGTGATAAATATACTTTAGTAATGATAATGCACACTTTATAGATCATTGTTCTAGTTCTACCATCTTACCTGGTTTACATTTTTATAGGCTGTGCTATCAACAGTCCACAGATTGTACAAATAATCAATCATTACTATATACACTAGCAGAAATGTCTTATCTATTGTTTTTCCAATAGTAATATTTCAAAAGTGTGTTAGCATACATATTGTAGGAAATTATGTACGTTTTGAAGAATGTGAATTCTTGCCTTTATGGTACATTTGTTTTTACAGGTGTAAAGCGCATATCACAGCTATCTTGAAATCAGCTTGTTAGACCAAGAACAATAGAATGAGTTCTTAGCAGAGCATACTGTAAGTCAAATTGTCTTAAAATGTGATTCATGCCAATGAAAAGGTCATGGGGCATTTTATGCATAACTAGTCAAGAAAGGACAAAGTTATGACTGAAGACAAGGTAAATCAAAAGTCACATCTTAAATGAAAGGAAACATCTGCAGAAATTTTTTGAATTGTCAAATTAACTGACATTTGTTTGAATGTAATTCATCTTCCTGGAGTTTGCACTAAATTTTACACGTTTACCCTGCAACAGATTGTTAAATGAAATATTATGGGCAACATAAAAAAAACAAAAAGAAAACAAATTCAACTGTGTCCAAAGCAATGTATATATTACTAGGTCTATATTTTTTACACTTCACTTCTGTACAAATAGTGCATTATTTTGACCATTAATCTCTTCAGGTGACAACTATTTTGAGCCTTAAGGACTCAATTTTTCTTTCATTCTTGCATTACTATAAGAATGCAAGATTGAGAACCATACCATTACTATTTTTCATTGACACATGGCTGTAGAGCAAAAAAATAAATAAATTAAATTATTTTTTTCTGGTTGAGGACGGGAGGAGGGTTACTTTAGAACAATATAAACACATACAATAACATGTTAGTTTAAAAGTACAAGCCACAATTCCAATTATGTGTATTTTTTTTAAAACATTTTCATAAAAAGTATTTTGCAACCAGAAAAAGGATTTTTTTCTGTAACACTGTAATTTCTAGTCACATTAGTGAACTTGACCATGAAATTGTTACAAAGTTGATGTAATACACTGCAATACTTTCACACAAAACTGGAGGCACCTGGTTCCCATGAAAACCCTTTGGAACCACAAGATCAGGTTATATGGGTGTTAATATCATAACAGAAGAAGCTCCCACCCTCTATCTGCATGCTTAGATTTCACTATTGATGGCGGCATCCAAAGAGTTAGATGGCCAGCATGAGAGTCAACAGAGTCATCTCCATCCTATGTCAGTGAAGCAGTATCATTTGTAAAACACTTCTGTCAACTTTTATACCTGGACTGTCCCCATGCCGTATATTTTTGGATTTGGTGTACATTAACTGCTTCAAAAATTACAGCTAATAGTGTCTAGGGGGTCAACCGTTGTCAAATTCTTGAAACCATCAGCTGTAAAATTTTTGATCACACTGGCCATTATTAAATTCTTATCAATATCAAATGCATTTCTACAAACAACCTTTTTCATATCAGAGCCACTATGGTAATTATCTGATTGTCATGAGCTCAGATCCAGACATCCTTGGTGTTAGGCGTCAGGCATTTGCTGGATCCAAAATGGGCTCAGAACCATCAGTGGATTCTGTGGTCTCCCATTCCAGTCCAGCCCAGGCTGATGCTGTTCAGCATCATCATCATTCCCAACACCTAGCTGGTGCACGAGATGTACAAGCTGTCTCTTAGCTCTTTGTTCCTATCAACATGAAGCACAGGTTGTGGAGGGAAACAGGACTGCTACAGCCTAAGTCCAGTATTTACTGCACTGAGCATCCCCGTGACATGGCGGACCGTGATTGGTGGTTTGGGAGTCAGCTGATTGGTCGCGGGTGACGTCACCAATAGTGCGACGGTGGGCAGGGCTTAATCTTTAAATAGCCCGCCCGCAAACATGGCGGCGCGCTCTGATCATTGAGCTGTGATGGTGTTATTGTGTGGACGCTTTGTGGTTTGGGCTCCATGTGTGCTTTAGCTTTTGTCAGGCAGGTTTAGCGGCGGATAGGCAGCCTTAGATGGAGGGAGGCAGGTAACTTCATCTGACAGTCTGGCTCCGACAAAGGGGTCGCCATTAGAGATGAGCGGTGTTCGACTAGAACTGTTCGCCAATCTCAAATTCGAGCTGTTTGGGGCGGTGTTCGAGTTGTTCGACGAACCCGAACGATTTGCAAAAAATTCGGCTGTTCGAGATTATGTTCGATAACTGTTCGTGCACCAAAAGCGTGTACTGCATGTCTGGCGCTATTTAGAGCACCAATCATGCAGGGATTGTCTGCCACTCACTGTAATGCCACAGCCATGGTGGTTGTGGCATTACAGTGATTGCCCAAATCGATGGGAACAGTGCCAACAGTGAAACATGAAAAGCCGGCAATTCAGCAGCGGCATACACCTGTACCCGACAATTTAGAACCGAAAGAATAGAGCTTCACACATAGATTAGATAGATATAAACATGTCAGCCACATATATACGAAGTACAGTGAAAGTGTTGCTTACTGTACTTGTCATTTAGCGTAAAGGATTTATCAAAAAAAATAATAGTGTTTTAATGCACTGTCTCTTTAAAAAAGCCGGCCGGCAATTCAGCATCTGTACCCGACAATTTAGAACAGAAAGAATAGAGCTTCACACATAGATTAGATAGATAAAAACATGTCAGTCACATATATAATAAGTACAGTGACAGTGTTGCTTACTGTACTTGTCATTTAGTGTAAAGGATTTATTTAAAAAAATAATAGTGTTTTCATGCACTGTCTCTTTAAAAAAGCCGGCCGGCAATTCAGCAGCGGTACCCGACAATTTATAACAGACAGAATAGAGCTTCACACATAGATTAGATAGATAGAAACATGTCAGTCACATATATATGAAGTACAGTGATAGTGTTGGTTACTGTACTTGTCATTTAGTATTAAAATAAAGGATTTATTATTAAAAAAATTGGCGTGGGGTTCCCCTTAATTTTAGGCTCTAGCGGAGGTTAAGCAGACGGCTGGGGCAGATGTTTGAAGCCTGGGAAGGGGGTAATACCCACGGAGCTTCCCAGGCTACTAATATCAGCCCCCAGCTGAATACATAGCCTTTACTAGCTATTAAAATGGGGGACCCCCCCAAAAAAATGACGTGGGGTCCCCCCTAATTTAATAGCTAGCAAAGGCTAGGCAGACAGCTGGGGGCTGATATTAATAGCCCAGGAAGGGAGCCATGAATATTGGCCCCCTCCCAGGCTAGAAACACCAGCCGTCAGCCGCCCCAGAAATGGCGCATTCATAGGATGCGCCAATTCTGGCACTTAGCCTCGCTCTTCCACGCTGCCCTGGTGCGGTGGCAGGGGGTAATAGGGTTGGGGTTGATGTCAGCTTATAATGCCAGCTGACATCAAGCCCAGGTTAGTAATGGAGAGGCGTCTATAAGACACCCCCATTACTAACCCCATAGTCAAAGTTAAAAAAAGCACAAACACCCAGAATAAAGTCCTTTAATTGAAATAAAGACACAATCCTTTATTGTTCTAAATTAAGCCATACTTACCGTCACGCCCATTCCAGCTGAAGCCAACGATCTCCTGCAATAAAAGAAAAATAATAAAGCAACCTCATCCTTACCTTTCCATGGTTCCCACGACAGCTTCAGCTCTGCTACATCGAGATGACAGGCTGGACCGCAGCAGAACGCTGCCATCCAGCCTCTCATCCCGCAGACACTGAGAAGCGCAGGCTTGCTTGTGCTGCTCAGCGTCTCTCTGTGACGACATCCAGATGGGCCGAGTTCATGTCCAATGAACTCGGCTCACCTCATGCACGTCACTGACAGCGTGGGAAAATTCTCAAGCTGAAGCGGTGAGTGCAGGAGAATTCTCCCACGCTGTCAGTGACGTGCATAAGGTGAGCTCATGTCCAATGAACTCAGCTCACCTCCTGCACGTCACTGACAGCGTGGGAGAATTCTCCTGCACTCAGCGCTTCAGCGTGAAAATTCTCCCGCTGAAGCGCTGAGTGCAGGAGAATTTTCCCACGCTGTCAGTGACGTGCATAAGGTGAGCTCATGTCCAATGAACTCAGCTCACCTCCTGCACGTCACTGACAGCGTGGGAGAATTCTCCTGCACTCAGCGCTTCAGTGTGAGAATTCTCCCACGCTGAAGCGCTGAGTGCAGGAGAATTTTCCCACGCTGTCAGTGACGTGCATGAGGTGAGCCGAGTTCATTGGACATTAACTCGGCTCATCTGGATGCCCTCACAGAGAGACACTTTGGAGCGCAAGCAAGCCTGCGCTTCTCAGTGTCTGCGGGATGACAGGCTGGATGGCAGCGTTCTGCTGCGGTCCAGCCTGTCATCTCGATGTAGCAGAGCTGAAGCTGTCGTGGGAACCATGGAAAGGTAAGGATGATGTTGCTTTATTATTTTTCTTTTATTTCAGGAGATCGTTGGCTTCAGCTGGAATGGGCGTGATGGTAAGTATGGTTTAATTTAGAACAATAAAGAATTGTGTGTTTATTTCAATTAAAGGACTTTTTTCTGGGTGTTGTGTTTTTTTTAAATACTTTACTAGAAATTCATGGTGGTCATGTCTAATATTGGCGTGACCCCATGAATTTCGGGCTTAGGGCCAGCTGATAATGCCAAGCTGGCCCTAACCCCTTTATTACCCAGTGAGCCACCGCATCAGGGCCCTGGATGAGTTGGGTACAGCGCCAGAAGATGGCGCTTCTATGAACGCGCCATTTTCCGGGGTGGCTGCGGACTGCAATTTGCAGCGGGGGTGGCCCAGAAAGCTTGGGCCTCCCTGCGCTGCGGATTCCAGCCCCCAGCTGCCTAGTTGTACCTGGCTGGACACAAAAACAGGGCGAAGCCCCACGTCAATTTTCTTTAAATTATTTCATGAAATAATTAAGAAAAAAAGGGCTTCCCTATATTGTTGTGTCCGGCCAGGTACAAATAGGCAGCTGGTGGTTGGGGGCAGCCAGTTCCTGCCTGCTGTACCTGGCTGGACACAAATATAGTGCGAAGCTCCATGTCAATTTTTTTTAAATTATTTCATGAATTTCCTGAAATAATTTAAAAAAATTGAAGTGGGGCTTCGCACTATATTTGTGTCCAGCCAGGTACAGCAGGCAGGAACGGGCTGCCCCCATCCACCAGCTGCCTATTTGTACCTGGCCGGACACAACAATATAGGGAAGCCCTTTTTTTCTTAATTATTTCATGAATTTCATGAAATAATTAAAAAAAATTGAAGTGGGGCTTCGCACTATATTTGTGTCCAGCCAGGTACAGCAGGCAGGAACGGGCTGCCCCCAACCACCAGCTGACTATTTGTACCTGGCCGGACACAACAATATAGGGAAGGCCTTTTTTTCTTAATTATTTCATGAATTTCATGAAATAATTAAAAAAAAAGTACGTGGGGCTTCGCCCTATTTTTGTGTCCAGCCAGGTACAACTAGGCAGCTGGGGGCTGGAATCTGCAGCGCAGGGAGGCCCAAGCTTTCTGGGCCCCCCCCGCTACAAATTGCAGTCCGCAGCCACCCCGGAAAATGGCGCGTTCATAGAAGCGCCATCTTCTGGCGCTGTACCCAACTCATCCAGGGCCCTGGTGCGGTGGCTCACTGGGTAATAAAGGGGTTAGGGCCAGCTTGGTATTATCAGCTGGCCCCAAGCCCAAAATTCATGGGGTCACGCCAGTATTAGACATGACCGCCATGAATTTCTAGTAAAGTATTTAAAAAAAACACAACACCCAGAATAAAGTCCTTTAATTGAAATAAAGACACAATTCTTTATTGTTCTAAATTAAACCATACTTACCATCACACCCATTCCAGCTGAAGCCAACGATCTCCTGCAATAAAAGAAAAATAATAAACCAACCTCATCCTTACCTTTCCATGGTTCCCACGACAGCTTCAGCTCTGCTACATCGAGATGACTGGCTGGACCGCAGCAGAATGCTGCCATCCAGTCTGTCATCCCGCAGACACTGAGAAGCGCAGGCATGCTTGCGCTCCTCACTGTCTCGCTGTGACGGCATCCAGATGAGCCGAGGTCATGTCCAATGAACTCGGCTCACCTCATGCACGTCACTGACAGCGTGGGAAAATTCTCCTGCAATCAGCGCTTCAGCGTGAGAATTTTCCCACGCTGTCAGTGACGTGCATGAGGTGAGCCGAGTTCATTGGACATGAACTCGGCTCATCTGGATGTCGTCACAGAGAGACGCTGAGCAGCGCAAGCAAGCCTGCGCTTCTCAGTGTCTGCGGGATGACAGGCTGGATGGCAGCGTTCTGCTGCGGTCCAGCCTGTCATCTCGATGTAGCAGAGCTGAAGCTGTCGTGGGAACCATGGAAAGGTAAGGATGAGGTTGCTTTATTATTTTTCTTTTATTGCAGGAGATCGTTGGCTTCAGCTGGAATGGGCGTGATGGTAAGTATGGTTTAATTTAGAACAATAAAGGATTGTGTCTTTATTTCAATTAAAGGACTTTATTCTGGGTGTTTGTGTTTTTTTTAACTTTGACTATGGGGTTAGTAATGGGGGTGTCTTATAGACGCCTCTCCATTACTAACCTGGGCTTGATGTCAGCTGGCATTATAAGCTGACATCAACCCCAACCCTATTACCCCCTGCCACCGCACCAGGGCAGCGTGGAAGAGCGAGGCTAAGTGCCAGAATTGGCGCATCCTATGAATGCGCCATTTCTGGGGCGGCTGACGGCTGGTGTTTCTAGCCTGGGAGGGGGCCAATATTCATGGCTCCCTTCCTGGGCTATTAATATCAGCCCCCAGCTGTCTGCCTAGCCTTTGCTAGCTATTAAATTAGGGGGGACCCCACGTCATTTTTTTTGGGGGGTCCCCCATTTTAATAGCTAGTAAAGGCTATGTATTCAGCTGGGGGCTGATATTAGTAGCCTGGGAAGCTCCGTGGGTATTACCCCCTTCCCAGGCTTCAAACATCTGCCCCAGCCGTCTGCTTAACCTCCGCTAGAGCCTAAAATTAAGGGGAACCCCACGCCAATTTTTTTAATAATAAATCCTTTATTTTAATACTAAATGACAAGTACAGTAACCAACACTATCACTGTACTTCATATATATGTGACTGACATGTTTCTATCTATCTAATCTATGTGTGATGCTCTATCTTTCTGTTCTAAATTGTCGGGTACCGCTGCTGAATTGCCGGCCGGCTTTTTTAAAGAGACAGTGCATGAAAACACTATTATTTTTTTAAATAAATCCTTTACACTAAATGACAAGTACAGTAAGCAACACTATCACTGTACTTATTATATATGTGACTGACATGTTTCTATCTATCTAATCTATGTGTGAAGCTCTATTCTTTCTGTTCTAAATTGTCGGGTACAGATGCTGAATTGCCGGCCGGCTTTTTTAAAGAGACGGTGCATGAAAACACTAATATTTTTTTTAATAAATCCTTTACACTAAATGACAAGTGCAGTAACCAACACTGTCACTGTGCTTCTTATATGTGTGACTGACATGTTTCTATCTATCTAATCTATGTGTGATGCTCTATTCCTTCTTGTCTAAATTGTCGGGTACCGGTGTATGCCGCTGCTGAATTTGCCGGCCGGCTTTTTTAAAGAGAGTGTCTTCTGAGCAGTTTGTCAGCTTTTGGACACCTTTGCAGGTGTTTTCTATGTGTTTCTATGTGTTTTTGTTTGCCTGCCATTGGTTTTAACGGTGTTCGACGGTGTTCTAAGGTGTTCGACGAACAGTTCGACAAACAGTTCCTCGAACATCCCGGTGTTCGACGAACCGAACCGAACCCGAACACTACGGGGGTGGCTCAACACTAGTCGCCATACACCCCAAGCAGTCTGCAGACACCGTATTCTCAGCACCACCTGTAAGCCACATGGAGATATACTCCTCAGTCCGGTAGCACGCCAGCTGGGAGCACGTATACGCCGGCGTGAATCACACACGCATCCTAGCACCTGCTGTGTAGTCCCTGTGCTTTAAACAGTGCTACAGATACATTATTTATCGCACATCTCTCGTGCAGTTAACGGAGATAGTGCGAATCCGTATTCCCGTTCCGGTGTGCAGTAACACGGAAGGGATTGTTATTTCAGTTGGTTGTTTTACCTTCTTACCTGGAAGGTGTTCGGCCGCAGTCCTCCAGGCTGCATCGCGGACCCCGGGTTCGGTTGCTTTCCATTATAAATAAAGTTGTTTGCAACCGTCCCCTTAACACTTGGTCAACAGCTTATTTTGACAGGGAGTACACAGGCAGCAATGAGAAACTTGTGTTTTCTTTTTAGATAATACACATTTGTGTGTTCTATAAAAGAGATTTTTGGTCTTGTCTTTCTTTTTGCACTGGTGCATTTTAGGACAAATTAATCAACATAATGTGAGATGATTGATAAATTTCATGTAAATTCCCCAATTTTTTTTTTGCATTATTTACACCTTTTATCACTAAAATGTTTCATGGCCCTCTAAACAAAGTTTAAAATGTTGCACATTGGTCTACAAACTTTAAAAAAAAAGAGAAATCATTTACCCCACCAGAGTACTGAAGTACAATTGAGCAAAAATTTAGCAACATTTCAAAAATTTTCAATTGATGAAAAGGCCAAAAACATCTCGCTACTAAAAGCCATGCTTACACTGTTGAGCAAGCCTAATTGATGACAAACACTGAAAAAAAAAGTATAAAAATGGGTCAATGGCTATAATGCATTTAGTGCAGTAATAAAATTGCCTAAAAGGCAAACTTTTACTACTTAATAAAAGAAAGATGAATCTTGGCCATCCATTGGCTTCTGTGACATAATGGATCTATGAATTCAGGATTTTGTCAAGAAGGTGTGATAGTTTCTGAACAAGGCTAGACATTTTCCCTGCATGGCATCCATTCAGACCAATGGTTGTCAATATAATACATAAGTGTGTACAACTAGAGGCTTCTAGATTAAAATCTACTGTTTGCTAGCAGCTCTCTACCTGGCTCCCCAGAGGGTATCCAAAACGAAAACCCTCACTATAACTAATGGCAAATGGAAAGATGTATTTTGAATACAACTGTTTAAGACTAGAGCTATAATATTGCACTTGATGCCATATAATAATTTTGCATTGCATGCTATTTCTTATACTTTTTCCTTGAGCTTTGTCTAGGCTTAAAAAAACACTCCCGTCTATATTTATTATTAAAAAGGTGTATATACTGTATGCATGTAATGTAGTGTGAGTGTATTAATATACTTACCTACTGCTGCTCTCTCCGGTGTCCAGCGCTGTTCTGCTCCACTTCTCCGCGACATCATCTCTTCACTGAGACTCTCTGGGTCTCACTACACTCTGCGTGATCCAATGTAAGTCTATGGATTGTCAGAACGAAGCTCCATAGTCTTACACTAGACTTCTGGTTCAAGCATAGAGAATAGAGTGAGCCCGCTAGTCAGAATTGTGGTGACGTCACTGAGAAGCAGAGAAGAACATCGCTGGTTCTGGAGAAAGCAGCGGTAGGTGAGTATATAAATACACTCACACTATACTACATGAACATATACACAAATTTAATAAAAAAATATATAGAAGGGAGTGCTTCGTTAAGGAACCATATTTGTTTGCTAATTTTGCACCTATGTTATCCATCCTATTTATGTTTTATTGGTTCTATCCCAGTTTTCATGTGTTTACTTATTATAAGTAAAATGTCTATAAACTTTTGTGTACAAATGATAGATAAAAAAACACAAGGACATCCTCCAAGGAACATTCATATGCATTGAAGAGCAAATTGGTAAAATCAGTGTAGCTACAAACCCTGAATTCCCAGAATCAACCTTAACTCACAAGCATGTTATGGTAGCAATATATAAGCAATTATATTAAATAATATATGCTGAAATTATAGACAAAATAAGATATATAACCAAAATTTAATTTTATAGTCCTAAAAAAAAGAATATTTTTTTCTTTTTTTATATAAAATACTATGTTCTGGATTCTTTGTCTTTTTCTTAGAAATTATTTGAGGTTGTAAAATTCTTAGATAGTTAACATTTGAGTAAGAATAATAGATGTGCTATGATACTGCTGACTTGGAGGTCTTCAACTAAAACCATTCTTACTTAAAATAATAAAACTTTCAAAAGCAATTTGTACAAATGTACATAATGCTTATATTCTGGCGATTATTAAGTGATGAGTTTTCTATGGTCTGTTTTAGCTTTAAATACTTTGCATTTATAGCTATAAACCCACTATGCCCCAAAGAGCCAAAACTCATAAAGGAAAAACTGTGATCCACCACTGCTTCTAAAACTGGCTCCAAGCTAACATAAAGTAATATATAAAAAATGCCAATGGAGAAAAGCTGTAATTCAGAATGGTGAAGTTGTTCGAAGATAAATCAATCTACAGAATTTTTTTTATCTTACTGAACCTTGGTAAAATGTAAGGTAATGTATTTTATCTATTAAAATGAATCTGCCTCTGTTTAAAGGGAGCTTGCCAGGGAGGTCATGTTATCTTATCTAATGCGTGATTTACACATGTCGTAAATGACCATTAACCCCTTTATGACTTATGATGCATAGGTACGTCATAGCTCGCCTCCCCCTCTTTGGTGTGGGCTCCGGGCGCTGAGGCTATGATCAGCTGTCATGTGCCCCTAACAGAATCGCTATACATCGGCGGCTGTTATCATGTTAAATGCCGTTGTCAATCTCTGACAGCGACCAGATGCGCATCATTGACTATGCCCATCTGTGCTCCTGTCACATGATCTCAGGGCACCCATGGGTTGGCATGAAAATCCGTGGTGTGCAGGAGACCCCTGTGGCTGTTATTGCTGAACTGCTGTGAGTGCCGCACAGTGACCGGCGCTCATAGCAGATGAGCATTTTTTGTTATGTGTAGCACAAGTGATCAGATGATTGCAGCTTCAAGTCTCCTTAGGAGACTATTAAAGCATGTAAAAAGTAAAAAAAAAAGTTTAAAAATTTAAAAAAAAGAAAAAAATATAAAAGTTTAAATCACCCCCTTTTTGCCCTATTAAACATAAAACAATTAAAGAAAAAAGAAAAAATACACATATTTGGTATCGCCGCGTTCAGAAATATGCAATCTATCAAAATATAAAAATAATTAATCTGATCATTAAACGGCGTAACGAGAAAAAAATCAAAATGCCAGAATTACGTTTTTTTGGTCGCCGCAACATTGCAATAAAATTCAATAACGGGCAATCAAAACATCGTATCTATCACAAACTCTAAAATGGTATCAATAAAAATGTCAGCTTGGCGTGCAAAAAATGAGCACTCACCTGGCCTCAGATTCCAAAAAATGGAGAATCTACGGGTCTCGGAAAATTTGGATTTTTTTTCACCACTTAAATAAAAAAGAACCTATACATGTTTGGTTTCTACGAACTCGAAATGACCTGGAGAATCATAATGGCAGGCCATTTTTAGCATTTATTGAACATGGTAAAAAAAAAAAAAAAAAATCATTGTAGAATTGCATTTTTTTTGCAATTTCATCGCACTTGGGATTTTCTTCCTGCTTTCCAGTACATTATATGGTAAAATAAATTTTGTCTCTCAAAAGTACAACTCGTCCCACAAACAACAAGCCCTCACATGGCCATATTGAAGGAAAACTAAAAAGTTGTGGCTCTGGGAAGAAGGGGAGCAAAAAACAAAAACGGAAAAACCCAAGGTGGTAAAAGGGTTAAATGACTGCAGCTACAAGCAAGCTAATTCTTGATCATTTAGTAGCTTATTTTAAATGGGTTGATCTCACCTCAATACGCACAGGATGATCAAAATTATTTCAGTTTGTTTCTCAATAGATTTATACAGATTTTGGGTGACATTAAAGTGGGAAAGAGTTCTGAAATGTTTGTTCTTGGTATCATTTTTTTACATGGCAAAAATCGAATATTTTAACGATGGTGTGCAGAATTTTATTTAGAATATGTTCCTCAAAATGTGATCAGAAAATGTGACATCACTCATCCAGCTTACATGGACCTCATATACTTCTAAAGGGGTTAAATGCACAAGAAAGAAGGCATAAAACAATGTAACCTGATGGAACATACAAAGGTAGAGTTAGGCACACTTGGCTAAGTGGATCCTCTAAGCCTCAGGTCCAAGTGGCCACATGAACCCCGGGCATTGATGCAGTAAGCAGGAGGGCACATGGGAAGTGAGGAATAGGCATACTCAGAAATCTCAGGAGCAGATGAATGCAGTGGAATCTAACATGGATAAAAGCAAGTTTAAGAACAGTGTGCACAGAAGGTGGAACACACCAAACATAGAAGTGAAGAGTGTCAATCCCAAAACACACTGTTGTGTGTCTTACTAGGCCTTAAATAGGCCTAGGGAGATGATGTTATAGATCCACGAAAGGCAACCTGCAAAACTCGACAAGGAGCACAGCAAAAGGCTGGGCACCCAGGGGAAGAAAGCGGAGATGTGTAACAGGTTGATCTAGTTAGTCATAGGTTACTCTACTGTACATCTTCACGGGTCACTTGTGTTTAACAATCCTTCAACTTGAAACTGTGTAAAGAGAGAGGTGAATTGTTCAAAGGGAGTTCATCGTTTTACCAGACAGATACAGTAGCTTGTCTGCAACTCAATGTAAGAGGTCAAATATCTTTTAATATAATTTTCCCTTTTTGTTTATGTTTGCAGCAAATTTTACACTAAGAACAATCAAAACCTTTTGTCACAGTCAGTGTTGGGTTTTCATCTTGAAGAAAATATATTAATTTTATTATTTGATTTGACAATTGTTGGGGTTATGCTTTCCCTCAATGAGCCATGTCCAACATTTTGTAACTGAAAATTAATTAGCTTTTTTAGTAGAGATGAGTAGAGATGAGCGTTGTTCTACTCGAACTGTTCGCCAATCTCAAATTCGAGCTGTTTTGGGCGGTGTTCGAGCCGATCGGCGAACACGAACAATTTGAGAAAAATTCGGCTGTTCGAGGTTATGTTCGATAACTGTTCGTGCACCAAAATCATAACTGGATTTTTTCTCAGTAATGATGAAAATTAATGTTAATACGCAGTTTGAGTGTACAGCGGGGCGGGGGGAGGGGCAGGGGATGGATCTCTGCAGGAACAATGAAGATCTCCATTTTTTTTCCTCTTTCCCGCATTTGCAGTGGGGAGGTGCAATCTGTCAGCCTATCAGCAGCGCACACACGGAGCGAAGTGCTTTTTTTCACACAAGCAAGGGCATGTGTGATTGGCAGTGTATGTCACATGTCCTTGCCCTATAAGACCAAGCCATTTTCCCCGTCGCCACCATTTTCTCACTGCTGCAGCTGCGTGTTAGACGGCACCGCTGTTGCTGTGTGCGCTATACCTTGTTAATTTCAAGCCAATTTTCGCACAAATATACAGATAGCTTGGGAGTAGGGAATAGTTGTGATTGCAGTCCTTTTAAGGACTAGGTTACAGCATTTCCTACGACTTTTATCAGGCAGGTCTGTGCTCTTAAATAGATAGATTGTGGGAGTAAAGACTAATTGTAATTGGAGTCCTTTTCAGGACTAGGTTACATCAGTTCCTATCAGTTTTTGCCAGGCAGGTCTGTGCCAGTGCTGTGCAAGTTTTTTTCACAGCATTTGGCTGAATCTAGCAAAGCTAATCCTTTTTGGCCTATTGCAGAGTGTGTTAGTCAGTGGAGTAGCCTATCTGTGTTGCAAGATATACCACCTGTGTATAGAATACCAATTTTTTTACTGCACCTAGTGAAGTAAAATCTTTTGGGCATAGCATCATTCTATTAGTCCATCTATACTGACCTCCATCAGGTTGCAAACTGAATATAATTTTTTTCTGCATCTAGCTCTGAAAAAATATTTGGGCTTCTAGCAGTGTGTGGGACTTGGTCTATTAGTCCATCTATACTGACCTCCATCAGGTTGCAAATTAAAAATAATTTTTTTCTTCATTTAGCTCTGAAAAAATATTTGGGCTTCTAGCAGTGTGTGGGACTTGTTCTATTAGTCCTTCTATACTGACCTCCAGCAGGTTGCAAATTGAATATAATTTTTTTCTGCATCTAGCTCTGAAAAAATATTTGGGCTTCTAGCGGTGTGTGGGACTTGGTCTATTAGTCCATCTATACTGACCTCCATCAGGTTGCAAATTAAAAATAATTTTTTTCTGCATCTAGCTCTGAAAAAATATTTGGGCTTCTAGCAGTGTGTGGGACTTGGTCTATTAGTCCATCTATACTGACCTCCATCAGGTTGCAAATTAAAAATAATTTTTTTCTTCATTTATCTCTGAAAAAATATTTGGGCTTCTAGCAGCGTGTGGGACTTGTTCTATTAGTCCATCTATACTGACCTCCATCAGGTTGCAAATTAAAAATAATTTTTTTCTGCATCTAGCTCTGAAAAAATATTTGGGCTTCTAGCAGTGTGTGGGACTTGGTCTATTAGTCCATCTATACTGACCTCCATCAGGTTGCAAATTAAAAATAATTTTTTTCTGCATCTAGCTCTGAAAAAATATTTGGGCTTCTAGCAGTGTGTGGGACTTGGTCTATTAGTCCATCTATACTGACCTCCATCAGGTTGCAAATTGAATAAAAAAATTTTCTGCATCTAGCTCTGAAAAAATATTTGGGCTTCTAGCGGTGTGTGGGACTTGGTCTATTAGTCCATCTATACTGACCTCCATCAGGTTGCAAATTAAAAATAATTTTTTTCTGCATCTAGCTCTGAAAAAATATTGGGCTTCTAGCAGTGTGTGGGACTTGGTCTATTAGTCCATCTATACTGACCTCCATCAGGTTGCAAATTAAAAATAATTTTTTTCTGCATCTAGCTCTGAAAAAATATTTGGGCTTCTAGCAGTGTGTGGGACTTGGTCTATTAGTCCATCTATATTGACCTCCATCAGGTTGCAAATTGAATAAAAAAATTTTCTGCATCTAGCTCTGAAAAAATATTTGGGCTTCTAGCGGTGTGTGGGACTTGGTCTATTAGTCCATCTATACTGACCTCCATCAGGTTGCAAATTAAAAATAATTTTTTTCTGCATCTAACCCAGCCAATAGTTTAGGCCTAATACCACAGTTTGGCCACTCAGCTCTGCTCGGTTACCATCCATTGTTTTTTTGTGCAAACAACTCCAGAGTTGTGAATTAGTTAACCACCAAAATGAGTGGAAAAAGGCCTGCTGCTGGTGGAAAGGGGAATAGGCGTGTTGGGAAGGGGAAAAAAGGTTGTGTCCGTGGGGTAGGTGCAGAAGAAAGACCATCTTCCAGCCAAACTAAAATGTCTACTTCTTTTAGCGGACAATGTAATAAGATCCCTTTCTTACGGCCACGCCAATCGCTACAAATTCCAGATGAGGCACAAAAACAGCAGGTGCTTCAACGGATATCAAGTGCTCCTTTAAGTGGGCTCTCCTCCACATCAACTTCAACATCACAAATACTCCAGTCCTCAAAGGTGTCACCCAAATCGCACTTGCTTCCTCACAGCTCCCAAATCTCCAGCTGCCCGTCTGAGTATGAGGTAGAACAGATGGTTGAATCTGCAGAGCTGTTTACTCATACTATAGCCTGGGAATCAGAGGTCGACTCCAGCGCTTCTGTGAATCCAGACGAGGAAATGATCTGCACTGATGCCCAGAATCTTTATGAGTCGGATCCAGGACCAGACGCAGAAGGTTCTGACCATAATGTAGACCCTCATTCCCAAACTGTAACTCCTGTTGGTGGAGACAATGAGGAAGACGATGATAAGACTCAAATACCTGATTGGAGCGACAACTTTAGTTTTTTGTCAGGGCAGGAACAGGTTGGCTCTGAGGACGACGGGTGTGATAACGCACAGGGTGATGATGATGAGGTCGGAGATCCCACTTACTGTCAACCCACAGTCAGCCAAGAGATGAGGTCAGCAGAGGAGGTGGAGGAAGATGCTAGTGACGACGAGGTCAGGTTGCGCCTTCCTGGACAGAGACGTAGTACTGGAAGCACGTCAACAACTGCATCCTCAAACACAACTCTGCCTCTCACCACAAGTCGTGGTGGCTCTTCAGGTCGCATGGGTGCTAAGCCTTGCATAGCCTGGGCATTTTTTAAGATCGATAAAGATGACCCAACTCGTGTTATCTGTAACATTTGTCAGCAAAAGCTAAGTAGAGGCCAAAAAATACATAGTTTGAGTACTTCATGCATGAACCGGCACATGGACATGAAGCATAAGTTGCAGTGGGAAGCTCAGTGTGCTACAATGCGGCCTAGCCGGCCGGGCCAATCACCGTCTGCCATATCTTGTGCATCCGCGGCCTCTTCATCCTCTGTGACTGGGGGGACAGCAGTCACACCTGTTTTGGGGCGCAGACCTGCCACCTCTTTACCCGCAACAGCCAGCGCGATTGGCAGGTCATCATTTTCTTTGGAGGTGGTAACACCAGCTGGTGTTGAGCGCTGTCCGACATTGATAGCACCACCTTTGGATCAAGGCAACCTAACATGTCCGCCTGCATCTTCCTCACAGACCGGCAGTTTGCCGGGGACACCCTTATCAACCCCGTCTAAGCACAATAGCCAGCCCTCGGTCCCTCAGATGTGGACAAGTAAAAGACCATTTCCTCCTAGCCATGAGAAAGCTAAGAGGTTGAATTTCACCATCTGGAAGCTCTTGGCTACAGAAATGCTGCCTTTCCGCCTGGTGGACACAGAGGATTTTCGAGACCTTATGTCCGTCGCAGTGCCCCAGTACCAGATGCCCAGTCGGCACTACTTCTCAAAGAAAGGTGTGCCTGCGCTCCACCAGCATGTCGCACACAACATCACCGCTTCTTTGAGAAACTCTGTGTGTGACAGGGTGCATTTCACCACAGACACTTGGACGAGTAGGCATGGACAGGGGCGTTACATGTCGCTGACTGGGCACTGGGTAACTATGGTGACAGCAGGACAAGGGGCTGCTGTCCAAGTCTTGCCGTCCCCACGAGTTGTGCGTCAGTCCTCTTTATGTCAAAGTTCCTCCACTGCTTCTGCCTCCTCAACCTCCTCTCGGTCTTCCACCTGCACCCAAAGCCTGTCTGGTCATGCCACAAGCTTTCTAACTGCGCAGAAGGGATCCTGCACACCTCCTTACTATGCTGGCAGTAGGGCTCAACGTCATCAGGCGGTTTTTACATTGAAATGTCTGGGAAATGTGAGTCACACAGCTGAGGAGTTGTGGTCAGCTCTGGAGAACCAATTTCATGAATGGTTGTCTCCACTGGACCTGAAACCAGGGAAGGCCGTGTGCGACAATGCTGCAAACCTGGGTGCGGCCCTTCGCCGGGGCAATGTCACACACGTGCCTTGTATGGCTCACGTGTTGAACCTGGTTGTCCAGCAATTTTTAGCCCACTATCCCAGACTAGATGGCCTTCTGCAGAGGGCACGGTCGCTGTGTGCTCACTTCCGCCGTTCGCATCCCGCAGCTCAGCGACTTACATCTCTACAGAAGTCGTTGGGCCTGCCACTTCACCGGCTAAAATGCGATGTGCCTACCCGGTGGAATTCAACTCTGCACATGTTGCAGCGACTGTGGCAGCACCGACAAGCCCTGGTGCAATACGTTCTGACGTATAGCCTGGGCCAACGAGATTCAGAGGTGGGGCAAATCACGCTGGAGGAGTGGTCTCAGATCAGGGACCTATGCACCCTTCTGCACAGTTTTGAAATGGCGACGAAGATGTTTAGTGCTGACGATGCCATTATCAGCATGACTATTCCGGTGATTTACATGCTGGAGCACATGTTAAACAGAATTCGGAGTCAGGTGGTGGCACAAGAGGAGGTGGAGGAAGTAGAGGAGGAGGAGTTGTATGCGGAAGGGCTAACATCTGCAAGGTCCAGACGGTCGGCAGCACCAAGGCGGCAGGCATGTGAGGGTGGGGGAGATGGTTTTACCACGGCGCATGGTAGCAGCCAAACTAGTGAGGAAGGTGCAGGAGCCCAGGAAGAAGTGGAGGACGAACTGATGGAAGACTCATCAGATGAGGGAGACCTTGATCACATTTCTGTTGTGCGAGGTTGGGGGGAGAGGACAGAGGAAGGAAGCATGATTGTTACCTCGCCACCAACACAACAGGGACTTGGTGCTCCTGGATGCGCAACACACATGAGTGCCTTCTTGCTGCACTACCTGCAACATGACCCTCGAATTGTGAGAATTAGAAATAATCCTGACTACTGGGTTGCCACACTGTTAGATCCCCGGTACAAAAGTAAATTTGCAGAAATTATTCCTGCCATAGAAAGGGATGCACGCATGCAGGAGTATCAGCAGAGACTGTTGCAGAATCTTACATGTGCTTTTCCACAAAATACCAGTGGTGCACGTAGTGAATCTCACAGTTCCAACTTGCCAACCGTGGGACCGTCAAGTGTTCAGCACTCAAACCGTAACAGAACCACAGTATCTGCTGGTAACATCAATTTTGCGGAATCATTTCACCACTTTTTTAGCCCATCCTTTGCAAGGCCACAGGAGACAAGAAGTCTGACACATAGTCAACGCCTAGAGACGATGGTACAGGAGTATCTCCAAGTAAACATTGAAGCCACGACTGTGTCACTGGACCCTTGCTCTTTTTGGGCTTCCAATCTGGATAAATGGCCGGAGCTAGCCACTTACGCCTTGGAGATCTTGTCATGCCCCGCAGCCAGCGTTCTGTCTGAACGTGTGTTCAGCGCTGCTGGTGGTGTGCTGACAGATAAGCGCACGCGGCTCTCCACTGATAATGTAGACAGACTCACGTTCATAAAGATGAACAAATCATGGATCCGAAATGACTTTTCTACCCCTGTGTCATCCTGGGGAGAGTAAAAGCTTGATGATTGGTTAAAATCACCCTACCAACCGTTTTAAGCCTTCAAATTACTAATCATGTTTATCTGTATCTTGACTGGAAAATAATTTGGGCTTTGTAGCAGTGTGCAGCACTGATCCTATTAGGCCATCTATAATAAGCTTCACCAGATTTAAAATTAAAAATAATTTTTAGCTGCATCTAGCCCGGAAAATATTTTTGGGGCTCCGAGATGCGCAAGGCACATAAGTGCCTTCTTGCTGCACTACCTGCAGCATGACCCTCATATTGTCAGAATTCGAAGTAATCATGACTACTGGGTTGCCACACTCTTAGATCCCCCAAACTTTTCGATCAACCTTTTCATTTTAATAAAGACCAAAAAAATGGTCATTTTTGAAATTATAAGCATTAGCAGGTTGTTAGAAACTGAAATCAAACAGTTTTCAACTCAAAACTTTATTCTAGGTGATGTTACATTTTCACATAGGACCCCTTGTTCGAAAGGAGCTTCTGAACTCTCTCGTCCATTGAATTTGTCAGGTTTTGGATGGTTTCTGCTTCAATTGTTTTGCATGAGGACAGAATACCCTCCCAGAGCTGTTGCTTAGATGTGAACTGCCTCCCGCCATCATAGACACTCCTTTTAATGATGCTCCAAAGGTTCTGAATGGGGTAGAGGTCAGGGGAGCATGGGGGTCACACCATAAGTTTGTCCCCTTTTATGCCCATATCAGCCAGAGATGCAGATGTTTTATGTGCAGCATGAGATGGTGCATTATCATGCAGAAAAATGATCTTGCTGTGAAATACACGTTTCTTCTTCTTGAACCATGGCAGGAAGTGCTGTTTGAGAAAATCCACATACATTATGGAGTTCATCTTTAGCGCCTTCAGGGATCCTAAAGGGGCCGACAATCTCTCTCCCCATGATTCCAGCCCAAAACATTACTCCACCTCCTCCTTGTTGGCGCTGTAGCCGTGTTTGCGTGGGGTGTCCATCAACCAGCCATCCTCCACTCCATTCATCTGGACCATCGAGCGCTGCACGGCACTCATCCGTGAACAAAACAGTTTTGAAATCAGTCTTCATGTAATGTTTGGCCCACTGGAGCCGTTTCTGCTTGTGTGAAGTGGATAGAGGAGGTCGACAGGATGGCATATGCACAGCTGCAAACCTCTGAAGGACCCTGCATCTTGTTGTTCGGAGGACGTTGGAGGCACCAGCAGCTTCAAAAACTTGTCTGCTGCTATGACAAGGCTTTTTTGCCGCTGCTGTTTCAACCTGACGTAATTGCCTGTAGGAAAGAGTCCTCAATTTGCCCTTATCAGCACGCACACGTGTGTACTGTGAATCAGCTACATACTTCTTGATTGCCAAGACACTTCATCCTGATCATCGCACAATGTTGATTGTAGTCATGCCTTGACCTAAACACTCCACAATTTGTTGCTTCTCAGCAGCCTACACATCCTTTTTCTTTCCCATTTTGGCAGAAAATGTAGGCTGCTTAATAATGTGAGAGAGCCTTCTTAAGTAGTCTTGCCTTTCATTGGACACACCTGCCAAACTAATTAGCACAGGTGTCTGCAATTGCTTACAGTGATATAAAGAGCCCTGACACACATCACCATCAATGAGTTTAACTGACAAACAAACAAATTCTTCCCTTATCACTCCTAAACACTTTTTGCATAATAATTTGGAACGCGGTGTACATGTGCTTTTCCACAAAACACCAGTGGTTCACGTAGTGAATCTTACAGTTCTAACTTGCCAACCGTGGTCTGTATGGAATTGTTCAATAAAGGGCCCAAAATTAAGATAACATAGATGGGAGAGGTCTCTATGAATAGGAATTCCTAAGTATTTGATACCCTGTGAGGGCCAGGCAAAGGGAAAGTTGGACTGGATGGAATCCTATATGGATTTAGGGAGGGAGACATCGAGGGCCTCAGACTTCGCTGCATTGATTTTAAAATTTTACCATGTAACAAAGTGATCTATTTCAGCCATAACAGCAGGGATGGATATATGTGATTGAGTGATATATACTAGGACATCATCAGCAAATAGAGAGCACTTGTACTCGGTGCCTCCCACCTCAATCCACCTAATATTGGGGTTATGGCGAATTGATGAGAGCAGGTGCTCCGTCACTAGGATGTATAAGAGAGGGGACAGAGGACATCCCTGCCTTGTCCCATTGGTGATTGTGAAAGGTGATGAAAATGTTCTGACGCACCCCCTGGGCCTTGGGACACCCGGAGCTGGACCCTTTTTGGTGGATGCTGGTGGTTGTAGTCTTCGTGGCGGCGATCCGGTTCCGTGGCTCAGGGCGGTCAAACCAGTGGCGGAACTATTTATGTGGTTTTGATGTTTAAATGTCCGACTACGCCACCCGTGGATTGCGGTCAGAGTGAACCGCCGCTACAGGGCAGACCGCTAAGGCTGGTGTTGTGGGTGCAGCAGAGCGTAGCATAACTCCCCACGGGAGGAGTATAGCCTCAGGGCAGTGTATGCGGAGGATGGGGGTGATGGTGCAGGGCAGCAGCAGTAACGACACGGAGTCAGTGATGCAGTTCAGGGCCTTTACTCACAGTTCTTATTATCCAGACCACGTCTGCAGGTAACGGCTGCCCACGTCGTACTGTGCTCACCAGGTGAGGGGCTCAGACAATTCCCAGATAACTTTGGAGCGCTTCACAGGACCCCCTTTGTGTGTCCTTTGTCTGGCCTTTCTTACCAACACTTCTGTCCGGCTGCCTCGGGCCTCCTCTTGGTAAACTTGGCGCCAGTTTCCCTGACCCTATGTGGTGCCTTCCTAGCGGGTGGAGCAAGGGGCTGCGCCACATAAAATGTCAGAGCCTCCGGTTTCTAGCTGAGGGTCGTTTCCTGCCTCCACTAGTTCGGGGACCGGTCTCCCCCTTTGGCCTGACCCCTCCACGCAGGTGGATTCGGGCGTGCGGTGGCGACTCGCCCGTCCGCACCCCTGGGATCCCTTCATTCCTCGTTCCTGGAGCCTTCTCCGCTCCTCTTCCTTCCTTCTCCCTCTTGCAGGCCTGGGCCTCTGTTACTAGGCCCGCCTCCGGAGCAGAGCTCATGCAGAGCCCCTGCTCCCTGCCACTTCTGCTCAGACTTCTCTGCACTGAACTAAGATGGTGCCCACCTTTTATACTCCCTACTCAATGCACCCAGGAACTGCTTCCTCCCTGCTCCTGCACTGCAGGGTTCCCCTTCCTCAGTGTTCCCTCCCCCCACTCCAGCCAGGGACAGGGACTGTCGTGCCCATCTCAGGGGCATATTGGTCGCCCTGCCCCACGGCAATGTGGTGTAATGCATGCAGGTGTCGGGTCCTGATCCACACTCCATCCTTATCTGAGAGTGAGATATCACACCTCTGGGTGAGGTGCAATACGTCTGTAGCAACCGAGCCCTCGGTGCTACAGTTCCATTTATCTTCAGCCTAGGTGACGTATTGTGATACAGGGCCGTGATTTTGGCTATAAAAGGGTCCCCTAGACCCCTACCCCAAGCTTTTTAAGAGAATCATATATGGCGTGCCAGGAGACTCTATGGAATGCTTTCTCAGCATCCAACGAGAGTATCTACTTACAAATTTTTAACTGCATCTAGCCCAGGAAATACTTTGTGCCTAGTAGCAGTGTCTGCTAGTCAGCGGATTATCCCGGCTGTTAAGCAAGCTACACCACCTGTAGTTTGGACACTTAATTTTTTCAAAGGAAATGTTTCGGGACCACGGGATACTTAGTGAAGAGCATCAGGAGGCACCCCAAGGCATAGGGGCTGGGACTGGCACTAGGATGCCTTGCGGTGGACAGCCGAGCTCGATCCTTATAAAAGCTTTTTAACTGCAGCAGCTTTAGTGGACGCTACTGGAGCTGGAATTACGCGGCTGCTGGCATGAGACTTGCCCTCCAATAGATCCTTGTAAATGGATTTAAAGTGTATTCATTTAAATTAGAGGGACAATTTAAATTAAAAAGCTTAGAGCTGCCTCCACCACAGGGGGGCTCTCTCGACCCACCAGCGGACAGGCACCAGTATTGGGAGAGGGGGGCTGGCCGTCAGGGTTCACCGCGGCTCTGGCACAAACCCGGCGACACGGAGGTGGCACGGGCAGGAGCGGACTGGCCGTCTCGGCTTCTCACTTTTTGGATTTTAGAAGGGCATGACATGCCTATATCTGTGTCTCCCTCTCCTTTTACTCCTCCACCTCTTTTCTTTTCGCATGACTATATGTACTTGTCACTTTTCCATGTGTTAGTTGTGTCTTCTGAGCAGTTTGTCAGCTTTTGGACACCTTTGAAGGTGTTTTCTATGTGTTTCTATGTGTTTTTGTTTGCCTGCCATTGGTTTTAACGGTGTTCGAAGGTGTTCGACGAACAGTTCGACGAACAGTTCGGCGAACACACGGGTGTTCGACGAACCGAACCGAACTCGAACACTACGGGGGTGGCTCAACACTAGAGATGAGCAAATAAATTCTAATGGAGTTGAATATTACAAAAATCAGCATTTGCCAAAATGGGGATTTTTTTTGTAATTCCTCAGCAAACCATTTTTTTCTGAACCATAGTGGGCCATCAAAAGGTTAAAAATATTGTTTAACCCACCACTCATCTCTTCGACTCCTTAGCTACTCACCGACACCTGCCCATCTTCACCGCATCTTCTGATCCCCTGCCTTTCATGATGGAATCTCTGGGCTTCTTGTACTGTGCCAGACTTCTGGTCCTCATGGCGCCTGAGAGGGTTCTGCGCAGACAAATCAAAGGTCTCTGTGCACATCGTGACATCATGACTCCATGGTGGTGAGTAGCAGAGAGGTGAGGAAGGGTGAGTAAAGTGATTTTTATTTTTTTTGTACATATTATGTTTAATTATGCTCTTGGCTCTGGAGAAACCATGGAGCAAAATAATAGACATTAAATTTGTGGAGAATAAATTCCCCACAAATCAAATTTCCAGGGCAAAATGATGAATCAAGCAATTTCGAATTTTGCCTGATCTGTTAATCTCTAATTTCTAGACTTTTTTAAAGCTGCATTTATACTGGCCAATATTATATATTTATAACCAGTCAGATTCTAGTCTCATCTTTGGCTATGTTCTCAAGCCGAATCTTCTCTTTTTTTTCTGAAACAGCAAAGTGTGATTTGTGCAACATGAATCAGCTGACAGGTTACCCTTAAACACAAGACACATTGCAACTGTATTTGTGGTATATTTTAGTTACTATATGTGTATAGATAGAAAAAAAGTATATTTAGTGTAATATAATTAATATAAACCATGTTTGTTAATGCATTATTGCAAAACAATTCCATAGTAAAATAAAATAATTTCTGTTAATATTAACCCTTTAACATTATTTGTCGTTTGGATCCTTCATCAGCACGTGACAATGCTCAGTAAAGGATATGTACGCCATGCTGATTGCACAGTACAGCTTCTTTTCTGATGTGATCAGCTGCTGGTATGAAATACAGGTATGTGATATACACAGCCTGGCTCCTGCTGTAACTGCTAGGACTGGCATTCTGACAGATCCTAGTAGTTTAACCCCTCATATGCCACTGTCAAGAGTGAGACCATAACATGAGAAGTTTGACAGAAGTAGAGAGCTACCTCTGTCAGCCCATTCTGCACCCGAAGTGCTGTGTATCACTAATTCAAACATGATATTTCATGTTAAAGTGGGACTAATAAATATTGTAAAGAAAGGAAGTAAAATATTTTTAAATATTAAAAAAACGTAGAAACACCCTCATCAAAGTTAGTTTTCCAATAAAGAAAAATGTTTTCATCGGGAAAAAAATAAACAGCTAAAATACATCACATATTTGATATCACCATGTCTGTGGTGACATGTATTATAACACTGTACCAATATTTATCCAGCAACATGAGCGCTATAAAAAAATTTGAATAAACAACACCAAATTTGCCATTTTTGCTCACTCTACCTTATAAAAAAAATTAAAATAAAATGATCAAAAACTTTCCTGTTTTCAAAAATAGTATTAATAAATACAACTACTCTCATACAAGATGCAAAAACTTTTTTCACTAAAAGTGACTGTTTTGTGCAATAATAACATTGGATATTACTGTAATAATATTAACCCATGTAGTAACTGCTGAATTGATGTGTAGCAATTTAGAAAAAAACCTGCATTCTAAAGAATATGGATTTAAGTAAAATTGGAGTTGGATTCAAATCCACAATGCCCAGCTCTACCAGGTACAATCTAATTTATATTGATAACAGTTAAAAGATCCTCATTAGTGCTTGCTGAGAGAACATTAGCATGGTTTCCTCATAATTGAATCCAGGTGTTTCAACATAAAAGCAATAAGTATGAATTAATAAGCCAGATAGCTCTTACAAGAACAATCTTTGGTAGTCTTTGTTGAACCTGTAACACAGGGGACGGAATGCAACACACAGAGACCACAAGGTGAAAAGAGTCGGGGATTGATATAAACACATTATATATAGAAATTATTTTAAAGGGGTTTAGTAACAATGGAAATCACAATAACTTGGAATAACAAAAAGGAGTCTTTCAGTAATTAACAGTAAAGATTTTCTTTTTAAAGGTGATGCACCCAGTCCTGGGAGTCACCACGTAAGTTCTCTCTCTCTCTATATGGCCCTAGCGGGGATCACCGGTTCTTCCCGCTAGGCTGCAAGTCTCTTTCGGATATAGTCAATCAAGTCCCGTTGAGCCTCTCATGCACCAACCGGCCTCTCTGAACCTGAAGTCCTAATCCCAACTGTCCCCGGTACCATAGGTGTAAGTTGAAAGTGGCCCTACTCACTCGTGCTGTTCCTCCACTACCACTGGCTCGCCTCTCCTATTGCAGTCTTCTCTCAGCTTGACCGTCGACAGTAGTCTTTCAGGCTTGGGGAAGGGGATCCAGACCTCGGCTCTTGACAAGCGACGTTGGTTTCCAGAAGCTTAATCAATGCAGCGTGCGGGTCCTGTTCCTGACCAGCATATGCGGAACTTGGGGCACTTCTGTTAGGGGTCTGGACTTGTCAAGCGTTGTCCGACACTCAGGTGACGCGGGCCTCCTGCTGAGGCCTGTCACGCTCAGCTCTGCTGCACCTCAAGAGCATGTCTGCTCTGCTCTCTTGCTTGCTGCCAAATCTGCCTGTGGTATGGCCTGCAGGGCTTTTTTTATCCAGGAGATCCCTCCTGTAGGTCACCTGATCAGGTCCGGCATCTGAATTTACTTTCCCTTCAAATCGTCTAGTACAACTTTGTTCCACTTGATTTCACCTGGCCAGCAGATGGCAGTCTTTCCCCACCAATGCCACATCCTGCAAGAGTTCTTCTGAGATTTTTTGGCCGTCTACTACAAAACAATCCTAAAAAAATGTGATGGGGTTTGCAACTAGTAGATTTAATTAGCAGATTAGTTAAATACATTAGGTGTCTTAGAAAGCTGTTTTAGCAAGTTTAGTTATAGTAAAAGTTTATAAATAAATACTATGTTAATGGCACACAAAGTCGAGAAAGATAGCTAACTATTAGAAATGAACGGATTCATTCAAGGAGGATATCGAGTTTGAGTGGAATTTTTTGAAATTCATTCATTAATGCCAATTTGAATATTTTAAGATTCTATTTGCAGTTTGCAAAAAAAAAAATCTTGCTCCTCACCATTTCCCACACTGCTGAAGCATCAGAGTGCAGGTTAACATCATGCTGCACTTTCTCATGGGCCTCCTAATAATGCCCTGCAGCTAACATTTTACAGATTATCATACCCTGTACAGTGGTGGTCAATACCTCTCTAGCTCTCTACCTCTCTAGCTCTCTTGTAGAGTGTAAGTTCTAATGATTTATGGGGTCCCCTATTTCTCTTCTAAAGAGTGTAAGCTCTTATGGCCACAATGGTTCTCTTTCTTTTCAACACATGCATTTTTCAAGCAATTACAAGTTTTTCAGTATTCAGATTGATGCAAATTTATTCGCTGCAAATCACACTTGGTGAAAATTTTGTGAACTCAGAAATTCTAATTTTAATAGATCTGCTCATTTCTACCAGCTATACCTCATCTGTCTATTACATCAGTCATTATATTCTGATATTAAGCTTGACCTACTAAATCACTTCAAAACACAAAATTAACACATCTCTCCACTCAAGATGAATATTTGTGTGAATCCTAAATTAATAGAATTGTGGGAACTTGCAATATAGAGCTGTAAAAATTTGTCTAACATCCTCATCCCCAACATCCTCATCCCCAACCTTACCACTATCCCAACCCTAACCCACCTTTTCAACATGTCACTAACTACTGGTGTCTTCCCCTCATGCTTCAAACATGCCTTGATCACATACATCATCAAAAAGCCCTTCCTTGACCCATCCTTTCTGACGAGCTACTGCCCCATATCACTTCTCCCCTATGCCTCAAAACTACTGGAACAACATGTCCACTTTGAACTGTCCTCCCACCTCTCCTCCTGCTCTCTCTTTTACCGCCTCCAATCTGGCTTACGACTGCACCATTCTACTGAAACTGCCCTGACTAAAGTCACCAACGACCTACTAACCGCCAAATCCAAGCGACACTGCTCTGTCCTCCTCCTCCTAGACCTGTCATTTGCCTTTGACACAGTGGACCATTCCCTCTTACTATAGACTCTCTCATCTCTTTGCATCACAGACTTGGCCTTATCTTGGATCTCTTCATACCTAACAGACAGGACATTCAGATTCTCCCACTCTCACACCACTCCCTATCTGTTGGTGTCCCCCAAGGTTCAGTTCTAGGACCTCTGCTCTTCTCCATCCATAACTTTGGCCTGGGACAGCTCATAGAGTCTCACGGCTTTCAGTATCACCTTTGATACACACAGATCTACCTCTCTGGACGCGATATCTGCTCCCTACTAACCATAATCCCACAATGTCTGTCCGCTATTTCATCTTTCTTCTCTGCTAGATTTCTAAAACTTAACATTGATAAAACTGAATTCATCATCTTTCCACCATCTCATTCACCCCCCACCTGACCTATCTTTCAACGTCAATGGCTGTTCATTCTCCTCTGTCCCACAAGCTAGCTGCCTTGGGGTAACCCTGGACTCTTATCTCTCCTTCAAACCACATATCCAAGCCCTTTCCACTTCCTGCTGACTCCAACTCAAAAATATCTCCCGGATCCGCACATTCCTAAACCACGAATCTGCAAAAACACTAGTGCATGTCCTCATCATCTCCCGCCTTGACTACTGCAGCCTCCTGCTCTGTGGCCTCCCTTCCAACTCTCTCCACCTGTCCCCCCGCTATTCCCCCTCCTCTCCTCTCTGTCAATCCCTTCACTGGCTCCCCATAGCCCAGAGACTCCAGTTCAAAATCCTAACCACGGCATACAAAGCCATCCACAACCTGTCTCCTCTATATATCTGTGACCTAGTCTCCCGATACATACCTGCACGCAACCTCCGATCCACACAAGATCTCCTGCTCTACTCCCCTCTTATCTCATCTTCCCACAATCGCATACAAGATTTCTCCCATGCATCTACTACTCTGGAACTCTCTACCTACCTCGTCTACCGTGGAAACCTTCCAAAGGAACCTGAAGACCCACCTCTTCCGAGAAGCCTACAACCTGCAGTAACCAACACTCCACCATACCGCTGCATGACTAGCTCTACCCTCACCTACTGTATTCTCACCTATTCTTGTAGACTGTGAGCCCTCGCATGCAGGGTCCTTGCTGTTCGTGTACCAGTCGCTGTCACATTTTGTTCAAGATTATTGTAATTTTTTTTGCATGTATACCCCTTTTTCACATGTAAACAGCCATGGAATGAATGGCGTTATAACAATAAATAAATAATAATAACATTAGTAAGCATTTCTGCACCTGTACCAGTATTTAAGCTCTGTAAAGTTATTCAGCAACATAATCACAGTTACTTTCTCATTTATTTTTGGTATGAAAAAAATTGGAATTAAGTTATTGAACATTATTCCCTGCCAGCACCCTACTTGATATCTGATGCACTTATTGGCCCTGAATAATGATTTATTCCTAATATATACACTACATGCAACACAGATGAAAATATTTGCTGACTTTCTGATATACACACCCCACCCATTCTCCTGTGGTAGACCTGGCTTCATTCAATAATATTATGTCTGGGAAGGTTTCTCTGTAGGAAAATCTCTTAAAATGTGGTTCAAACTTTAAAACAGAATAGAAGTCACAATATGTGAAACCTTATGTTATTAATTTTAATGAGTTGCATTGCCTTAAAGGTAATAATAAAGCTGAATATAAAGACAGGTTCATTAATTTGACATTCCCTGTTTAAAACTTTGGTAAATTCCTCTATTTTCAATATGATCTTCCCTCTTATTTTACATTTAATTGATTTCACAAATAAGAGAGATCATGTACTATAATAATGCCGTGCACTAGATGACATATTTTATGACTCGTCTGTGGTCTAAAATTTGACAAAAGTCTAGCACCAATAACTGAAAAGTCATATTCTTAGTTTAGTGATGAGACCATTTTCTTTTTTGACAAAGCAACTTTTTCCAAAATAAGAATAATAAATATGAATATATTATCCCTAAAAAATGAAATCTTGCCAGTATAGTAATTTTTACAGGAAACAACAATGAAATCACAGTTTTTTAATATTATAAGATAAGATTTTGAATATATATGGAAAGAGTTGTTAAAGACCTTTTGACATTTGAAAAAAGTAAACAGCAGCCTCTACCTAAGACTCCACTTTGCATTTCGACCTTAGCTACATCTGGGGTTAATGAAGTGGAGGGGTTTGATAGGGTAACATACAGTAGCATGCACCAAATTCCTTTTGGTTGTAGCTAGATATAAACATTATTCCCAATGTGAATGAGCGGATCTAGCCAAATTTCAATTTATCAAATCGAGACAATTTTTACAAAATTTTCTGTGAATGAAATGTTTCACATTATGCTATGGTGTCCCTCCAGACCTATAGAACATAATAAATGTAAGATTTAAAAAATAATAATAATACATCACCACTCACCTCTACAGCCACTCCAGTGCTCACTTTTTTCTCCATTATGCGTCATATATCCAATGTTTTTACTGTAATATGGGTCTCTTGGCCATGACCAGGACTTAGACTTCCCTACACGTCATAACACTGTGACGGCATGACATCATGATGTAAATCATGACGTTACAATGTGCATAGAACTCTGAGATCTGGTTGTGGATGGAGGTCCTGTTTAAGGGCCCCGTCACACTAAGCGATGCAGCAGCGATCCCGACAACGATACGACCTGTCAGGGATCGTTGCTGCATCGCTAATACATCGCTGGTGAGCTGTCAAACAGGCAGGCTCACCAGCGATCAGGGGAGCAGCGATATCGTGGAAAGAATCGTTCCACGATGTCCTGCTCCCGTTACCAGCCTGCTGCAAGCAGGAGCAGGCTGGTAACTATGGTAAACATCGGGTTACTAAGTGCGCGTGTGCCCCTAGTAACCCGCTGTTTACCATGGATACCACTCTGCTACGGTGCACGGGAGCCTCCGCGCACCGTAGCAGAGTGGTATCCATGGTAAACAGCGGGTTACTAAGTGCGCGCGTGCCCCTAGTAACCCGATGTTTACCATAGTTACCAGCCAGATCGTTGGTCCCGCTGGTCACACACAGCGATGTGTGCTGGCCAGCGGGAGGCCAACGACCAAAAAATGGTCCAGGACACTTTGCAACGATCAGCGACCTCACAGCAGGGGCCTGATCTTTGCAAAGTGTCACACACATCGCGACATCGCTGGTGAGGTCGCTGGTGAGTCACCAAAACCGTGACTCAGCAGCGATATCGCTAGCGATATCGCTATGTGAGACGGGGGCTTTAGAGTAAAAACACCAGAGATGCGTTGTGCAAAGATAAAAAGAAGAGGCCCTGACATCCAAAGTGAGCAGGAGAGTGGTCAGAGTGGTGAGCGGTAAGGTGAATATAATTTTTTTTTCAATCTTCCATTTATTAGGTTCTATGAGTCTGCAGAGACACCAGAGCATAATGAGTAACATTAAATTCATGGAAAATTCCAGTGAAAATAGTTAACATTTTGCTGAATTTGCATGGAGCTAATAACAAGAAGTCCATATTTTGGAGCTTACAGATTTTTTTCAAAATTCTAATAGAATTGAATTCAATTTGAATACCTTCACTCATCTTTATTATTCACAGTTGTGTCAGCTAAGCCTATCATCATTACCAGTTTCTATAAATTAGAAGTTCACATCACACCTGGTATACACTGTATTTATTTAGTGTTTGGTCTGAATGCCCGGCATCTTTGTTGTCATAAGAAGATTAGTATGTCTTATCATTTTGTATAACTAAGATATCATTGTTGTTTCCTGCAAACATTATCATACTAGAATTGCCTGAAACACCGTGTCTGCAAATTGAGATTCTGATTTGGCTTTTATCCTAAGTTATATTGCAAGAATCATTAAAGGGCCGATTGTGACTTGTAAGATTGCTACTTCCAATAGGTGGTGCTGTAGAGTTCAAGTCCTCTTTCTCTCTGAAGAGGCAATTTTCATATTAAGTTTCCCACAGGAGCATTGCATGGCAAATAAGCATCCTTACCATGGCATGCCAGAGCTGGTATGTCACTCTCCATAAGGAGAAGTGTCACCCCTTTGACTTCAGTTCAGAGCCTCTCACCTAGCCAAATCAGTTCTCATACTTTGCGCTGATGAGGACCAACAGCCTAAAATACCGTGTCTGCAAATTGAGATTCTGATTTGGCTTTTATCCGAAGTCATATTGCACGACTCGTTAAAGGGTTGATTGTGACTTGTAGGATTGCTGCTTCCAATAGGTGGCGCTATAGAGTACAAGTCCTCTTTTTCTCTGAAGAGGCAATTTGCATATCATACTAGAGAGCATTAAGCCGTAATTGAATAATGGTGTAAGCATTACAGGGAATTTTACAAAACGCTGGATCTTTTCAGCGTACCTTGAGTTTCACTACATTATTGCAGCCTGTTGATAGCGATATTAATAATATAATACTATTTATATAATTTAAAAATTTGTATGTAACATCTTCCATTGAACATCACACTCCTCTCTCTCTGTATTCTTTCAAGTGTTTTTATTCCCATCCTGACATAGCCAATACTTGTTTTTACATTCATTTTTTTCTCTCTTTCTTCAAACGCCATAACTTTTTCAGTTTTCCCATAACATTGCCAAATGAGGTCTTGTTTTTTTGAAAGACGAGTTGCAGTTTTGAATAACACTATTCATTTCACCAAACAATGTATTGAAAAATGTAAAAAAAAATCCAACTGTAGTGAAATAAAAAAAGGAAAAGAATATATATATATATATATATATATATATATATAAAAAAAGCAATTACACCATTTTTTTGGGGGGGTAATTGCTTTTACTGTTTTCATTGCATAGTGAAAATGTCCTAGTGACGCGCCCCCTAGGCCTGTGCTGTGCAGGGGGATACCTGGAGCCGGATCGCTGGGGGTTGTAGTCCTCCGTGGCGGTGACCCGGTCCGTGCCCAGGGCGGTCAAACCAGTGGCAGTCTATTGGTGTTATAATAAGTGTCCGACTACGCCACCCATGGATTGCGGTCAGTGGGGACCGCCGCTGCGCTGCACACCGCTGAGGCTGATGTAGTTTGCGCAGCCGAGTATGGGATAACTCCCCACGGGAGAAGTATTGCCTCAGGGCAGCTAGTGTGGATGATGGGAGTGATGGTGTGAGCGTCCCAGTACTAATGGTGCTGGTGCGGCGATGAAACACAGAGACGTGTGGTTGCAGTTTCCAATGCTTTACTCACAGTTCTTTACTGGTCCTAGTCACCTTGGTACCGGCGGTGACTGCCCAAGCAGTGCTGCGTCCACCAGGCAAGGGGCTCGACCAACTCCCAGGCAATTCCAGAGCGTGGCACAGGGCTCCCTTCTCTTTCTTTCTCTGGCCGTGCCCCACCAGTGATTCTACGTTTGTCCGGCTGCCTCGGGCCTTCTCTGGGCACGCTGATCTCTGCGTCCCTGACCCTATATGGTGTGCCTTCCTGGTAGGTGTAGTGAGGGGTCGCACCGAGATATAGTCACGACCGCCGGTCTTTGGCTGAGGATTAGTCGCCTCCACCAATTTGGGATCCGGTACCCTGTTCTGCCAACCCGTCACCCGCAATCTCCTGGGTCCTTAAGGTTCCTTCTGCCTTCGTGTCCCTGGGCCTCTCTTGGTGTTCTGTTCCTTTCATCCTTTCCTTTCTGTTCCTGTCTTTTCTGCTGGCTCTGGCCTCACAGTCTAGGCCCGCCTCCGGAGCAGAGCTCCACAGAGGCCCTGATCTGTCACTTCCTCTCTCAGACTGAACACTGTTCTAAGATGGTGCCCACCTTATATACCTCCCTCTATGTGTGAGCCCAGGTGACTAGCAACCAATGGGCTCCTATCTATGCCCAGAGACCCACCCCTATCTGCTCCTACACCACTGGGTATTCCACCCTCCGCCCCACTCCAGCCAGGGACAGATGCTGTCGTGCCTGCACTTCTGTCTAGTGGGAGCACCGTTGACCTGTCCCTCGGAAATGGGGTGTGTGTGGTGCATGCAGCTTACTGAGCCCTAGTCCACACTCCATCCTTACCCGGGAGTGGAATACCACACCTCTGGTTCGAGGTGCAATACCCCTGTAGCAGCCGAGCCCTCGGGGTGCTACACTAGCAACATGATTCTTCAGGTCACTGACAACAAAATTATAATTATACCAAACTTATACAGTATATTTATTACTTTAGTGCACCCAAAAATCTGATATTTGTTAAAAAAAAAATTGTATTGCCATTTTTTGAAACCCAGAGCTTTTTGGTATTTATGGTGATGGAGCTGTGGAAGACCTATTTTGAATGGCAAGTTCTATTTTTTCTTCTTACTTTTATTGCTTTTTTCTGCGGATTTCAATCAACAAAAAATGCAGTTCTGGCATTTTGTGTTATTTTTCATTATGGCATTCAACTTATGGGTTTATTTTGAAAGATCGGACTAAAGTTGTGGTAGCACCAAATTTGTTTATTTTTTATACCTTTACTTTTAATAAGGGAAATGGGGAGCTGTTTTGAGTTTAGTGTTTTTTTATTTTTCCTCTCAGGGAACTTAAATCTGCGATTTCTTAACTCACTGGGATTGGTAACGGTATCTAGTTATCTATTAAACTACAGATAGAAAGAGATGTCACTGGGTCAACATAAGAGGTAGATGTACGCTTAGATATGGTGAGGCTTTTCAAATTAAGTTTACATGTATTGGTACACTGAATTTGTAAAATCAGATTTGATGATGATTGACAATACAGTATGGAGCAGAGTACTGTATACAAAACCAGCATCATTTTAGAAGTGCAAGCTAAATTAATTTAAAAATGAGTCATGTTTATAAGAAAAACTATAAAATCCTTTCAATGGTTGTACCTTACAAAGGATGCACCTGTATGTATTTTAGCACAACACTAAATACTGAAGTTAATGCTGTGATTAAGAGCAGTTCACATTTACCAGCTGGAAGTGCATAGGATGGTTGTCCTGTTTTTAATTGTGTGGATATTTAATGGAACCATGGATTAAATAAAGCATCACTGCATTTTATTATATCGTTGGAATTTGAATGCTGGAATATCTACATTTTTTTGAGAACTAACCGTTAATATAATACACTATTTACAATAAACCATAAAAGTCTGCAAAACATTCATAAGAAAAGCATGTATTGCTTGTTTTATAACATATTAAAATTTTGTATTCATTAAAAATGTAGACCAAAAATTACATGGAATAAAAATTACTGCCGTGGACACAAAGCATATTACAAGACATGAGAAAAGATTGGAATGATTTCAACAATTTCTTCATGGAAGAACATGATATGCTTTAAGACCTCTCCAAGTGGAAAACGCTTATTGAAGTGGGAATCAAATTCTTATAAAAACTTCAATAACTAAAGCTATCAAAATCGTGCATTGTGTAAGTTACTAGAACACCTGCATTTTATTGCAAGACTTTCCCAAATACACTTCATTTTGAAGCCTTGTTATGAGATAACTTTGGAGTTGTTAGAAAGTTACATTGCTCTTGAGAGTTTGGTTTTATCTGTGAAAAAACAGACTAATTTGCTAAAGGCATTTAAGTTAGGGGTACATGTGAAGGGCAACTAAAATTTCATACCAATCCCTTTTATTATTCCTTATGACAAATATAGGGGGATGAGTTTGGGATTATCAAAAAACTTGGACATTTTATATCTTTAGTCCAGGAGCTGACACTGGATTCAATGAGCTCTTGTGCATGAGTTATATATGAAACCCCATTGCTAACTGGAAGGAAGACAACCCCTGTCCATATGCCCTAAGTGGCTATTTGCTAAGGTACCCTGAAGGTGTCTTTCCTTACCTTTCCTCTTGGCTTGACTTATCCTAAGATAAATAGCATGATAAATGGTTTTGAAGAAAAAAAATGATTTTGCAATGTTGTGTTTATGTCTGTTTATTTATAGGTCACTTAAGAAAGTGCTAGGCTATGTGCACACATTGAGTATTTGGACAGCAATGAATGCTGTACAGATAGATAATAGCTAAAAAAAATAATAGATATGATATAGACAGATATACATATAGACAGAAAGACATATACAGTGGGGAAAATAAGTATTTGATATACTTCCAATTTTGTAAGTTTTACCACCTACAAAGAACGGAGAGTAGTGATGAGCGAGCACTAAAATGCTCGGGTACTCATTGTTCGAGTCAAGCAAATTGGAATGCTCGAGTGTTTGGTCCGAGTAATGAGCCCAATGCAAGTCTATGGGAAACACAAGCATTTTTCCGGCGGCTCCCCCCGGTAGTCTGCAGAGGCCCTAAAAATTGCCCAAATCAATGGGAACAGTGCTCAAATTACATAGAAACAGCATGGGGAAGACCCCTGGAAGCATTTCTGACTCCCAGGTCACTGCTGTCAACAATGTTGTCAGAGGTGTTACGCCACATTTACGGACTCACAATAAAACACGCAAAAACGAAACCAAAATGGATTTTCCTGGAAAATATGTTAAGGAACATCCTTTCCAGGATAATGACTTGCATATAAGGGAAAAAAAATAACCAAAAACAAAAATGCTCCTCCACACCTTGGGCTATGTTTACACGTAGCGTTTTTGATGCGTTTTTGCACTTTTGCATTGCTTTCAACCAAGACAAATGCATTTACCGGGAAATGTCATTTTAACATTTTACAACCTTATCTGGCCATGTGGTGTGTGAAACATCATCAGACACATCCTGCTTCATTTATAAAGGAGGGATTATGAAAGTCACAAACACTATTTACACAGCCTTACTATTGTTAAAGGGCCAGCAGTCGGCCTGCACTATTGTTAGAGAGCCATCAGCCGGCTATGCTTTGTTGTTCCCATTATAAACGAGTGCGTCTCCTATAATATTTATTGCATATGCAGTGACTGCAAGGGCTGCAAAAAATGTGGACGCATCCCAATACCCCTTTGAAGAGACATAAAGGAGGATCTCAGTAAAAAAAATGTTCCCATTATAAAGGATTGGGTCTCATATAGTAGTAATGCTTATGCTGTAACTGCAAGGGCTGCCAAATTTTGGGAAAAACCCCACTAACAATTTAAAGACACATAGCGCTTGGCCACAGGAACGAGTCCAACATGTTCCAATTAGAAATGAGAGGGTCTGCTATTCAGTTATAGGGTATGCAGTGAGTCCAACGGCAGCCAAATTTTAGGAAAAACCCCACTAACAATTTAAAGAAGGAAAGAATTGTGCGGTGTTAGGGAAGCGCTACAACAACTAGACAGGGAATTAAGATTATAAAACACAAACCTTTTATTGTTTAATACCCTCTCTAATGCCACTGGCATGGCGGGGCTCCTTGGCACAACAGGACCAAGTGAGTGCTCACAACATTTCCCCCTTCTTCCCCCCCAAACCTCAGGCTCTTCACCATTGGCGCCCCAACTGTTTTTGTTTTCCATTAACAATTTAAAGACACATAGAGCTGGGCCACAGTAACAACATGTTCCCATTAGAAAGAAGAGGGTCTGCAATACAATTATAGGGCATGCAGTGAGTCCAACGGCTGCTAAAATTTAGGAAAAATTCTACTAACAATTTAAAGACACATAGAGCTGGGCGACAGTAATGACAATTTCCCATTAGAAAGGAGAGGGTCTCCCATACTGCCTATGCAGTGAAGCAATGGCTGGCAAAAATTTGGAGGAACTCCAATGCCCCTTACAAGAGATGTAGAGGTCGGAGGTCTACTGAAAATGTTCCTATTATTGGGAAGTGGGTCTCCCATACTGTTTGCCTATGCAGTGAAGCAATGGCGGTCAGAAATTTGGAGGAACTCCAATGCCCTTTGCAAGAGACGTAGAGGTTGGAGGGCCTCCTGAAAATAATGTCCCCATTATTAGAAATTTTGTCTCCCATACGGTTTGCCTATGCAGTGAAGCAATGGCTGCCAAAAATTTGGAGGAACTCCAAGGTCCCTTGCAAGAGACGTAGAGGTCAAAAGGCCTCCTGAAAACAATGTTACCATTATTAGGAAGTGTGTCTCCTATGCTGTTTGCCTATACAGTGAAGCAATGGCTGCCAAAAAATTAGGGGAACACCAATGCCCCTTGCAAGAGACGTAGACACTGGAGGGCCTCCTGTTAACAATGTTCCTATTATTAGGAAGTGTGTCTCTTATACTGTTTGCCTATGCAGTGAAGCAGCGGTTGCCAAAAATTTGGAGGAACTCCAATGTCCCTTGCAAGAGACGTAGATATGTTGATATGGTACATATGGTGGTGATATGGTGGTGATGGATGAGGATGCGGAGAAGGAAGAGGACAACAGCAAATAGACAAAATCAGGAAGCGTATACCCATGTCTGGGTGTGAAGACAGAGGTGCATGGGAATAGAGTTAGACCTCCATTCAAAAAGACACTGTATTTGAGTTTATGTTACGCTGCTATTATTCAGTGGTGTTGAGAAGTCTGGCCCAATCCAGCACTTGTTCGTTTTTATAAGAGTCAGCCTTTCAGCATTTTCACTTGACAGGCGGATGCGCCTATTGGTTATAATTCCACCGGCGGCACCTGCTCTGGCAAAGCACTGGCGGAGGGGCATGCCAGGACCTCCAAGGCATAGAGAGGGAGTTCATGCCATGTGTCAATCTTGAATACCCAATAATTATAAGGCACAGAGGAATCACGGAGGACGTTGGTACGGTCAGCAAGGTTCTCCCTCAGCATCTTCCGCAACTTTTCCCTCCTTGGGAGAGTACCCCGTACATCAGGGCTTGCGCGATGGGAGGGTCTGAGAAAACTGTCCCAGATCTTTAAGAGTGTTCCCCTGCCTCTGCTGGATTGCATTTGTCTCTCTCGCCTTTGGTTGGTTGTCCAACGAACTGTGACCTCTGCCGCCAGCGTTTTCAGATGGGAATTTTTTTAATAATTCTGCAACAAGGGACTTCTCGTACTGCCCCATTTTATTAGGCCTGTCATGCACGGGACAAAGAGACAGAAAGTTCTCCTTGTAGCATGGGTCTAGAAGTGTCACCAACCTATAATGATTGTCACCCAAATTTTGGACATCGCGAGGGTCACGTAAAAGGCAGCGTAACATAAACTCAGCCATGTGTGCCAGACTGCAAAGAGGAAAGACTTTCGTGTCCTCTCCAAGAGGACGACTGACCATGCTCTCCTCCTCCTCCTCCTCTCCCTCCTCCTCGCTGTCCTCAGGCCATCCACGCTGAATAGACTGTATGTGCAGGTAGTACCGTCTATAAAGCAGATAACTAGCTCCTGTTCTTCCTCCTTCTCCTCCTCTTCCTCATTGTCACCCAATCCACGTTGGGATGAGATGAGGCTGGGCTGTGTGGAATCACATGTAAAGCGCCATGGAATAAATGGTGCTATAATAATAAATAATAATAATAATATTAACCCCTTTACCCCCGAGGGTAGTTTGCACGCTAATGACCGGGCCAAATTCTGACCACTGTCACTTTATTACTCTGGAACGCTTCAATGGATCCCTCTGATTCTGAGATTGTTTTTTTGTGACATAATGTACTTCATGATTGTGGTAAAATTTCTTCGATATCACTGCATTTATTTGTGAAAAAATTTAAATTTGGTGCAATTTTCAAAATTTAAATTTTTATGCCCTTAAATCAGAGAGATATGTCACACAAAATAGTTACTAAATAACATTTCCCACATGTCTACTTTACATCAGCACAATTTTGGAACCAAAATTTTTTTATTAGGGAGCTATAAGGGTTAAAAGTTGACCAGCGATTTCTCATTTTTTCAACAAAATTTACAAAACCATTTTTTTAGGGGCCATATCACATTTGAAGTCACTTTGAGAGGCCTTTATGACAGAAAATACCCAAAAGTGACACCATTCTAAAAACTGCACCCGTCAAGGTGCTCAAAACCACATTCAAGAACTTTATTAACCCTTCAGGTGCTTCACAGGAATTTTTGGAATGTGGAAGAAAAAAATTAACATTTAACTTTTTTCGCAAAAATGTTACTATAAACCCAATTTTTTTTATTTTCTCAGGGGTAACAGGAAAAAATGGATCCCACAATTTGTTTTGCAATTTCCCCTGAGCATGCAGATACCCCATATGTGGGTAAAAACCACTGTTTGGGTGCACGGCAGGGTTCAGAAGGGAAGGAGCGCCATTTGACTTTTTGATTGTAAAATTAGCTTGAATAATTAGCGGATACCATGTTGCATTTGGAGAGCCCCTGATGTGCCTAAACAGTGGAAACCCCCCACAAGTGACACTATTTTGGAAACTAGACCCCTCAGGGAACTTATCTAGATGTGTGGTGAGCACCTTGAACCCCCAGGTGCTTCACAGAAGTTTAGAACATTGAGCCGTAAAAATACAATTTTCACATTTTTGGAACAAAAATGTTTTTCAGCCTCCAATTTTGCATTTTCATGAGGGTAACAGGAGAAACTTCACTATGCAGTTTGTTGTGCAATTACTCCTAAACACGCCAATATCCCATATGTGGGGGAAAACCACTGTTTGGGCTCACAGCAGGGCTCGAAAGAGAAGAAGCGCCATTTGACTTTTTGAATGTAAAATTTGTTTGAATAATTAGTGGACGCCATGTTGCGTTTGGAGAGCCCCTGATGGCCTAAACAGTAGGAACCCCCCACAAGTGACACCATTTTGGAAACTAGACCCCCCAGGGAACTTATCTAGATGTGTGGTGATCACCCTGAACCCCCAAGTGCTTTACAGAAGTTTATAACATGGAGCCATGAAAATAAAAAAATCAAACTTTTTCCACAAAAATGCCCCAATTTTTTTATTTTCACAAGGATAAGAGGAGAAAATGGACCCCAAAAACTATTGTGCAATTTCTCCTGAGTACGCCAATACCCCATATGTGGGGAAAATACAGTGTTTGGGCACACGACAGAGTTCAGAAGGGAAGGAGCACTGTGTGACTTTTTGAACGCAAAATTGGCTGGAATTGAGAGCGGACGCCATGTCGTGTTTGGAGAGCCCCTGATGTACCTAAATAGTGGAAACCCCCCCACAAGTGACCACATTTTGGAAACTACACCCCTCAAGAATTTTAACAAGGGGTGTAGTGAACATTTTGAACCCAGAGGTACGATACAGAATTTGATAACATTAGGTCATCATATTGAATAAGTTGCCATTGGTCTTGAGTGCAAGTGCTCGCTACTTGAGTTTGCATCGGGTACTCGAGTATGCACCATGTATCGTGCATTTCTCGGTTATTAGACACCCCAAAAAAAACATGCGGGAATCGCTCGTGCATTGCAGGCAATCCCTGCGAGGTTTTTATGGCCACGAAAGCATATGAGGCGGAGACTCGAGCATATCACTTGAGCACCCGCAAAACTCAGTGCATACCCGAGCACCTGATGCAAACTCAAGTAGCGAGCACTTGCGCTCAACACTAGTTGCCATATTATCATCCCAAACCCCAACCCTAATACAACCCCAACCCTAACCTTAGCCCAACCCTAACCCCAACCCCAACCCTAACCTTAGCCCAACCCTAACCCCAACCCCAACCCTAACCCTAGCCCAACCCTAACCCCAACCCTAACCCTAACCCTAGCCCAACCCTAAGCCTAGCCCAACCCTAACCCTAGCCCAGCCCTAACCCCAACCCTAACCCTAATCCCAACCCTAGCACAACCCTAACCCTAACCCTAGCCCAACCTTAACCCTAGCACAACCCTAACCCTAACCCAAACCGTAACCCCAACCCTTACCCGAACACAACGCTAACCCTAGAGTTTATTTTTTACGCTGTTCCTTGTGTGGTATAAGTGATTAGATGAATTTATTCTTCGAGATGGTGAGATTACAGAAATACCAGAATCATATCGGGTTTTTATGAATGACAGCTGTCACACACTAAAAGACGCATTTTTTGTAAAATCTAGTTTTTGCATCGCCATATTTTGAGAGCTGTATTTTTCCATTTTTGGCCGATAGAGTCATGTGACAGCTTGTTTTTTGCGGGACGAGTTGACGTTTTATTGGTAACATTTTCAGGAACTTGACATTTTTTGATCACTTTCTATTCCGATTTTTGGGAAGCAGAATAAACAAAAACCAGGAATTCTGGAATTGTTTTTATGGGTTTTTTTTATGCTGTTCCATGTGTGGTAAAATTGGTAAGGTAGCTTTATTCTTCGGGTCAGTACGTTTACAGCGGTACCACATTTATATTATTTTTCTATGTTTTGGTGCTTTTACACAATAAAAGCTATTTTATATAAAAAAAAATGCATCACTTTATTCTGAGAGCTATAACTTTTTTATTTTTCAGCTGATGGAGCTGTTTGGCGGCTTGTTTTTTGTGGGAAAAGATGACATTTTCAGCGGTACCATTTTTATTTATAACTGTCATTTTGATCACGTGTTATTCCATCTTTTGTTTGGCGGTATGATGATCAAACTGTTATGCACATGCCCGGACTGACTGACGTGTGCGTGATTAGTGATCCCACTGTGCCATGAACCGGAGAGTGCCTGGAGGGGCGTAACTAAGTATCAACCCGATCCGACCCTGGTCGCACGACGGCTATGATGCCGTGCACCAGGGAGGAACCGAGCAGAGGGACCAGGTGCCACTCCAGGTCAGACCCCGGACACGGCTGTTGACCCACACCGGGGAATACAGGAACTGACAGGTTAGAGCACAGGCTGGCTAGGGTCCAGTACAGACTGGGAGACGGGTTCAGAGCCGCAGATGCGGTAATCAAACAGAGTAAAGCGAAACCGCAGGTGCTGTGGACAAGGCTGAGCAGAGCGAAACCGGAGATGCGGTGGACAAAGCTGAGCAGAGCGAAACTGCAGGTGCGATGGACAGGGCTGAGCAGAGCAAAACCGCAGGTGCAGTGGACAGGGCTGAGCAGAGCAAAACCGCAGGTGCGGTGGACAAGGCTGAGTGGGCAGGAACCGCCAGAGCGGTAAGTAAGGCAGAGCAGAGATAAACCGCCGGGGCGGTAAGCAAAGCAGAGCAAGGGGAAAGCCGCCAAAGCGGTGAGCAAAGACAGAGCAGAAGGGAGAGGGCTCTGTTCACACGGAACAGACTAGAAGGGAAAGGCAGAACCAGATACACACAAGGTACTTGCAAAGAAGTAGCGAGTGGACTCCAAACTCACAAACGGAAGTACAGCGACAACGAGTAGGAGTTAGGTGTAGGCTCAGACTCTGCAGAAAAAGGAAAGGTACAGACATAAAGAAAAACAGGTAACAGGCTAGGAGAGTGTTCAGACAGGAACTGAGTGTTAAGACAGGAACTGACACTGCAGCGAGATACAGGATTGAGTCTGGGTACGCGGTCCCCAGAAAGGCGGACAAACAGGCTAGAAGACACAGACAACAGGTCTGGGTATGCGGCCCCCAGAAGGCAGGACGAACAGGCTAGGAGCGAGTTCAGATAGGCCTGGGAATACAGCCTCCAGGAAGGCGGACAGGCAAGAAAAACAGAACAGGACCTGGCACAATGAGAGGCAAGAAGCCCTCTGAAGATAATAGTTGCTCAGGCACCAGCTTCAAGGTGGAGCTGGTTTAAATATCCAGTGACAGACAGCAATAGGCTGAGGACGCATTAGGGGTGTGCCCACAGCAGCTACAAAAACCAGGAAGTAACCTGGCTGCCGCCCTAAGCAGTCAGAACAGAGACAAACAGACAGCATGAATAGAAGCCAGGCTAGCAGACTGGACTGAAGATCAAGTTTGCGATCTTGCATAGTGAGAGATGGAGCACCATGCAAGCCGCCACCAGGTATGTTACACAAACATTGTTTTTTGCTTCGTTTTTTATAGATTTTTTTTACCGCGTTCACTAAAGGGGTTAACTAGCGTGAAAGTTTTATAGGTCAGGTCGTTCCGGACGCGGTGATACCAAATATGTGTACTTTTATTACTTTTTTTATCATAATAATATTTATTGATGGGTACATTATATTTTTATTTTTGGTGGATTATTTATTTATTTATTTTTTTAAATATTTTTACAATTTTTTTTTTCATTTTTAACACTTTTTGGACTTTTATTCTGAGTCCCACTATGGGACTTTAACTTTTTTTATTCTGATCGCCTATATAGCACAGGGATGGACCTGTCTGTTGATGAATCTGAAGCATTAAGGAAATTAGAAGAAAACCATGAACTGATTATTAAACCTTCAGATAAGGGGGAAACTTGGTGATTCTGGACCATTCCCTTTACCTCTCTATGTGTCAGACTATTCTACGAGATAAGGACACTTATGAGATCTTAAAAAATGACCCTACCCCTCAATATATAGAATCACTGACCTCTCTACTAGTTGAGAACCTTGAAACAAGAGTTATCTCCAAAAATGAGTATGAGTTCCTCCTACCTGCTTTCCCTGTCACCCCCACCTTTTATACCCTCCCTAAACTCCACAAGGGTACAAACCCCCTTAAGGGTCGTCCCATCGTATCGGGGGTGGGTGACAAAGTGCTTCGACTGTTTGTGTCTTCGTTACAGTCGTATCTGAGGGACACATCTGACCTGCTGGTCAAACTTGAAGGGATTAATGTGAGCAATGAGGTGCTCTTTGCGTCCATTGATGTAGAAGCCCTCTATAGTAACATACCACATAGGGCGGGCCTTAGAGGGTTACAGCATTTTCTTGGGACAAGAGCATCACAGTTTGCCATGCATAATCGCTTTGTATGTGATCTGATGTCATTTATACTCACCCATAACCATTTTTCTTTTAATGGCAAAACCTACCACCAGCTCAGTGGGACTGCGATGGGGAGTCCCTCAGCCCCTGTCGTATGCAAATCTCTTTCTTGGCTGGTGGGAGGAGACTGTGGTGTTGCAGGAGGAAGCATGGTGGTTTCCATTTATTTTGTTGTGGTCTAGATTTATTGACGACGTCTTTCTCCTCTGATCGGGATCAGTAGACGATTTCCAAAAATTCATACAGTGTCTTAACACTAATGAAATTAATATGATATTTACATCTGAAATTAGGGGGGATGAGCTGACCTTCCTGGATTTGACAATCGGGAGAGACCAGGAGTGCTTTGTTACGACCTGTACCTTCCGCAAACCGACCGCAACCAACAGTCTCCTCAGATGGGAAAGCCACCACCCGGGTCCCTTGAAAAAAGGTATACCCAAGGGACAGTTTCTACGTATTAGAAGGAACTGTTCTAATCAAGGAGTGTTCATGTCCCAATCCCGCGAATTAAGAGACCGTTTCAAGAATAGGGGCTATCCTGAAAAGATTATTGAAATGGCCTTTCTCCACGCCAGTAGTCAGGACAGACAAAGATTACTTTGCCCAGTAATTAGGAGCGATGGTAACAGTGGCCCGCCCAGAATTATTGGTACTTTTGATAACAGGGCAAGTGAGGTGATGAATATCATACGGAGGCATTGGGGGGTCCTTAAGATGGACCCTGACCTCAAAGGATTCATTTTGGCGCATCCAAGTGTCACATATAGGAAGGGACGGTCTTTGCGGGACTGCCTGGTACACAGTTTTTATAAACGGCCCGCTAGACAAGGTTCCTGGCTTGAACGTAGGACTTGTGGCACTTATAGATGTGGGAATTGTAAATTTTGTCCGTTGTTAAGATCATCTAAAAACTTCACTGGTAGTACGGGGGAAAGGTCTTTTTCATGAGGGATTTTGCCAATTGCAAAATAGAAGGGGTAATCTACATGGCAACGTGTCCCTGCCACAAGGTCTTCATCGGAAAAACCAAAAGGGAACTACGTAGACGAATCGGTGAACATCTTGGGGATATGCGACACAGGAAGAACACTCCTCTGGCGCGGCATATGAGGGAATATCACTCTAACAACATAAATGAAGTCTCCTTCTGTGTAGTGGAGGTGGTCCAAAAAATGAAAGGTGGGGTGATTGGAACAAGTTATTACTTCAAAAGGAATGCCAGTGGATTTTTAGGTTGGGTGCTTTGACTCCAAATGGACTCAATGAACAACAAAATTATTGTTGTTTCATTTAATTGATAGGGAATACTATTATCAGCCTACATGGTTGGTTGTATAATTGTACCTGATTACCATATATAAGTGTATTTTATATCTTTTTGTGTACCAGAGGTATCATTGACACTCAAGTACTTAATGCATGCCCTCCTGAATCCCCATCCCTCTTTCTCCCTTTCCTTCCCATTTTTGTATTCTATATCAATGTATCAGCATGTGGGATATATGAAATATAATCATCACTATAATCCCTCCCCCCTTCCCTGTTTGCGGTTTGTGTATTCGCTGGAGTGTGCTTTGCATATTCTCTATTTATAGTGTACCTCTGGCTCTTGTCACTCCCCCGCTCCCCCTCCCCTCCTCCTTTCTTCTTTTTGGTATACACACACACTGCGGTTTTTTGTGGCATGGGACAAGTGTTGGGGTAATGACTAACTGTGCCCTTGTGAAGCTATCCCACGTTGCTGCCTATACCCAGCATGTTTGTCTTTGTCACGCTGGAATACTTGCGCTGCTGACCTCCTTTCTTTTTTTTTGGATGAGTGCGCATGCGCCGGCTCTGCGGTGTGTGCGATGTGTGCAAATGCCTTTGGAGTGGAGGCGTGGCTGAGACCTGTGTCCCTACGTCAGATAGGAGACCTGCGCCTGTGCTGTACACCCGCAGGACCTCTAGTGGATGGCGTACTGTCAGACATGCGCAGTACAGCAGGAAGGGACAACCACGCTATTGAAGGTATGAGGAAAGTTTTTCCTCTTAATCTGGGAAGTGAGTCCTGATCAAACACAGCTGATGGGGTGTATTTAAAGAGGGAGAGTGGCAGCTTGAAATGGACTGCAAGCTATCAGCAGGACACCTTATCAATTCTTTTTCCAATCTCCCCTCCTGATGAACCTTTAATACCATGGGGAAACGCGTCGAGGACTATGGAACCCCACAGCATATTGGGGAGGCAGGATTCCCGCATACAATGATAAGATAATAAGATAAGTAAAACCCTTTGCACTTTTATTTTATGTGTAACTATATCGGTGAATGTAGTACTTTCTTAGTGTATTGGGTGGACGGGACCCATGCACACTATAATGAGTTTCTGGCTATGTACTCTAATTACTGATGATGGTAGCTGGTTAGGATAGACTTTTTCTCTATGCCTTTTTCTTGTCATATTCTGCGTGGGATGATACCTGCCACTGTATCCCAGTTGGGGGAAACATTTTTACATTGTTAGTCTGGAGTGGAATATGGTTCTTACCTGGTAATTATTGCATTGAATTTATTTAAAGATTGCACATGGATATATATCCTTTATAGTTTATGTATTGAGACTATGAGGGTGAGACGAGGAAACATTGTGTGCATATAATATTTATTCTCTACCGGGTTCATCTTTGGAACCACAGCAGACCAATGTCATTTACTGGCTGCACTCCTAGTGGTGTTTTGTATTATAATGATCCTTCACTGAGAGGGGTGAATAAGCTTTGATTGAGAGATATCTAAGTTAATGTTTCTCTCTGGTGCTAATGTGTATGTCACAATTTTCCCTCTAATACTTGAAGTAATTATCTACTGACAGTGGATGGATCAATTTTTTATCTTTATTGTTCACTTCTGTCTATTTCTGTGGTGTTCGGTATTTAGTGTGAGCCCTAAGGCAACATTTTAATGTAATCTATTAAAAATTATCTTTTAATTGTTTTTTTTTGATGTGAGACAAAGTAACTGGAAGCATTATCTGCTATCCAACCAACAACCTTTTGTCACTGCTCTGAGTTTAATAGTGGTGTATTGCGGTCCCCTTGAAATTGGGGCAGCAAGATCAAGCGACTAGATGTGGGTGCTTGTTGTGGCACAATTTCAGCTTGCCCACGGCCACGTCCTCGGCCTCTGCATGCACCATCACCATCACGTCCACTTCCCCATCTATAGCCACGCACCTTGCCCATTTTTAATGGAAGACAATATTTTCCACATTCACAAGAAATGGCTGATTTTGGAATGCAGTTATGTGTGATACGTCTGACAGAGAGCCACAATTTTAAATAGCACGCCTGTAATTTAATATTTTTCCACACAGAGACCTAGTGTGAATAGCATGACCGACACACTGCAACAGAATGGAAATGGAAGAATTGACTGATTTTGGAACAGTCTTATGGGTGATATGTCTGACAGAGAACCACGGTTTTAAATAGCAGGCATGTAATTTACTAATACTATCCTTCACAGACACCTAGTGTGAATAGCTTGACTGACACACTGCAGTGGAATGAAAATGGAAGAAATGGCAGATTTTGGAAAACTCTTATAGGTGTTATGTCTGACAGAGAACCACGGTTTTAAATAGAAGGCCTGTAATTTGCTAAAACTATTTTACACAAAGGCCTAATGTGACTAGCATGACCGGCACACTGCAATGGAATGAAAACGAAAGAAATGGATGATTTTGGAACACTCTTAAAGGTGTTTTGTTTGACAGAGAACCACAGTTTTAAATAGCAGGCCGGCAATTTGCTAATACTAATCTTCACAGATACCTAGTGTGAATAGCTTGACCGACACACTGCAACGGAATGAAAATGGAAGAAATGGCTGATTTTGGAACAGTCTTATAGGTATTATGTCTGACAGAGAAGCACGGTTTTAAATAGCAGGCCTGTAATTTGCTAATACTATTTTTCACAGACACCTAGTGTGAATAGATTGACCGACACATTACAACGGAATGAAAATGGAAGAAATGTCTGATTTTGGAACAGTCTTATAGGTGATATGTCTGACAGAAAACCAGTTTTAAATAGCAGGCCTGTAATTTACTAATACTATTCTTCACAGGCACCTAGTGTGAATAGCTTGACCGACACACTGCAACAGAATGGAAAAGGAGGCCAATATTTTCCACGTTCAGTTTAAGTTTCTGGATTTTTGAGCTGAAATATGGAAAAGATCTGGCTTTATTCTGCAGTGAGAACAAGCAAATGGAGCAGAAAATGGTCTACTCTGGATTGCTTTTTAAGCAAATAACCAGGATTAAGATAAAAAAAAATTTTGCCCTGGCCCCTGATATCTGACAGCAGCAGGCAGGACGTGCAATGGACCCTCTTGTGCTGTATCATACACTGCAGTCTGCCACATACACTGCCTGCCTGCCTAGTACTGATAATATGCAGCTGGATTAGTCCTCAGAAGTACTGTTAGTTCAGATGGATATATACTGTATATATTTAAAATAATATAACCGGGGATGCGTGTCTTTGTTTGAAGCCTTTATAGACTACGCAAGCACGATACACCTACACACTCTGGCTCCAGACAGAAGTACGCATGGAGCCATTATACAGGTAAGAGGAGTGTGTATGGCGCTGGAGATCACGGTATGCGTAGACACTGAACGCATACCGCGATCTCTGGCGCCATACTTATATACTTACCCGACTGGGAGGAGCGTTGCCATGGCACCTCTCTTCGTTGGAGACCGGGGCAGGAGTGAGGCGTTGGAAATGGCGCAAGCGCATAGCGCTACATGGGCGCCGTTTCACTGAAAACACATTTGCAGTGTGTTTTCTGCAAAATGGCGCCGGACAGCGTGGTATGGGCACGCGCGTACTCCGGTGCCACACTCTTTCCCCGGCCTCCGGCAGAACAGGACACAGCAGCACTGGAGCAAAGGGAAGAAAGGGGAGTATAAGTGTTTATTTTTTTGTATGTCTGTGTAGCATGAAAGGGATTAGAGGTGCCATACATACCAGGATTGGAGGGTGAGGGGACCACACATACCAGGATTGGGGAGTGAGGGGACCATGCATATCAGGATGGAGGTGTACCACACATACCAGCATTGGGGGGTGAGGGGACCATGCATACCAGGATTGGGGGGCGAGGGGACCATGCATACCAGGATTTTGGGGTGAGGAGACCATGCATATGGGGATTGGGGGGTGAGGGGACCATGCATACCAGGATTGTGGGGTGAGGGGATCATGCATATAAGGATGAGGGGTACCATACATACCAGAATTGGGGGATGAGGGGACAGTGCATACCAGGATTGGGGGGTGAGGGGACCATGCATTCAAGGATTGGGGGTTAGGGGGCCATGCATATCAGGATTGGGGGGTAAGGGGACCATACATAGCAGGATTAACAGGGAAAAATGCAAAGTACTACATCTGGGCAATAAAAATGAAAAAAGCATATACAGAATGGGAGGAATAGAGCTAAGCAACAGTACATGTGAAAAAGACTTAGGTATACTAATAGATCATAGACTGAACATGAGTCAACAGTGTGATGCAGCAGCAAAAAAGGCAAATACAATTCTGGGATGTATTAACAGAAGCATACAGTCTAGATCACGTGAAGTCATTATCGGTCTTTACTCCTCTTTGGTCAGACCTCATCTGGAATACTGTGTACAGTTTTGGGCACCACATTTTAAAAAAGACATAGACAAACTGGAGCAAGTTCAGAGAAGAGCGACCAGAATGGTGACTGGTCTGCAAACCATGTCCTATGAGGAACGGTTGCAGGATTTAGGAATGTTTAGCTTGCAAAAAAGAAGACTGAGAGGAGACTTAATAGCTGTCTACAAATATGTCAAGGGCTGTCACATTGTAGAAGGATCATCTTTATTCTCATTTGCACAAGGAAAGACTAGAAGCAATGGGATGAAACTAAATGGGAGGAGACACAGATTAGATATTAGAAAAAACTTTTTGACAGTTAGGGTGATTAATGAGTGGAACAGGCTGCCACGAGAGGTGGTGAGTTCCCCTTCAATGGACGTCTTCAAACAGAGGCTGGACAGACATCTGTCTGAGATGATCTAGTGAATCCTGCTTTGAGCAGGGGGTTGGACCAGATGACCCAGGAGGTCCCTTCCAACTCTACCATTCTATGATTCTATGATTCTATGAAGGTGTGAGGGGACCACGCATATCAGGATTGGAGGTGAGGGGACCATGCATACCAGGATGAGGGGTACCACACATATCAGGATTTTGGGGTGAGGGGACCAAGCATAACAGGATTGGGTGGTGAGGGGCCCATGCATACCAGGATTAGGGGGTGAGGGGACCATGCATACCAGGATTTGGGGGTGAGGGGACCATGTATACCAGGAATGGGGGGTGAGGGGACCACGCATACCAGGATTGGGGGGGTGAGGGGACCATGCATTCCAGGATGAGGGGTACCACACATATCAGGATTGGAGGGTGAGGGGACCATGCATACCAGGTTTGGATGGTGAGGGGACCATGCATACAAGGATTGGGGTGTGAGGGGTGCCATGTTTACCAGAATAGGGATGAGGGGTACCATGAACACCAGGATGAGGGATAGGGTGCCATGCATACCAGGATAAGGGATGGGGTGCCATGCATACCATGATAGGGATGAGGGGTGCCATGCATGCTAGGATGAGGGATTGGGTGCCATGCATACCAGGATTGGGGGATGAGGAGTGCCATACATACCAGAATAGGGATGAGGGGTACCATGCATACCAGGATGAGGGATGGGGTGGCATGCATTCCAGGATGAGGGGTACCATACATACCAGGATAGGAATGAAGGGTACCATACCTACCAGGATGAGGGATGGGGTGTCATGCCAGGATTGGGGGTTGAGGGGACCATGCATACCAGGATTGGGGAGTGAGGGGACCATGCATACCAGGATTGGGGGGTGATGGGACCATGCATACCAGGATTGAGCGGGTGAGGGGACCATGCATACCAGGATGAGGGGTACCACACATACCAGGATTGGGGGGTTAGGGGAATATGCATACCAGGATTGGGGAGTGAGGAGACCATGTATACCAGGATTGAAGGGTGAGGGGGCCACGCATACCAGGATTTGGGGGTGAGGGGTGCCATGCATACCAGAATAGGGGTAAGGGTTACCATGCATACCAGGATGAGGGATGGGGTGCCATGCATACCAGGATTAGGGGGTGAGGGGACCACGCATACCAGGATTGGTGAGGTAAGGGGACCATGCATACCAGGATGAGGGGTACTACACATATCAGGATTGGGGGGTGAGGGGACCATGCATATCAGGATGGGGGGTGAGGGTACCATGCATACCAGGATTGGGGGGTGAGGGGACCATGCATACCAGGATTGGGGGGTGAGGGGACCATGCATATCAAGATTGGGGGGTGAGGGGACCACACATACCAGGATTGGGGGGGTGAGCGGAAAATGCATACCAGGATGAGGGGTACCACACATATTAGGATTTGGGGGTGAGAGGACCATGCATACCAGGATTGAGGGGTGAGGGAGACCATGCATACCAGGATTGGGGGGTGAGGGGACCATGCATACAAGGATTGGGGTGTGAGGGGTGCCATGCATACCAGAATAGGGATGAGGGGTACCATGCATACCAGGATGAGGGATGGGGTGCCATGCATACCATGAGAGGGATGAGGGGTGCCATGCATACTAGGATGAGGGATTGGGTGCCATGCATACAAGGATTGGGGCATGAGGAGTGCCATACATATCAGAATAGGGATGAGGGGTACCATGCATAACAGGATGAGGGATGGGGTGCCATGCATACCAGCATAAGGGGAACCATACATACCAGGATAGGGATGAGGGGTACCATACATACCAGAATGAGGGATGGGGTGCCATGCCAGGATTGGTGGGTGAGGGGACCATGCATACCAGGATTGGGGAGTGAGGAGACCATGCATTCCTGGATTGGGGGTTGAGGGGACCACGCGTACCAGGATTGAGGGGGTGAGGGGCCATGCATACCAGAATGAGGGGTACCACACATACCAAGATTGGGGGGTGAGTGGATCATGCATACTAGGATTGGGGAGTGAGGGGACCATGCATACCAGGATTGTGGGGTGAAGGGACCAGGCATACCAGAATTGATGGGGTGAGGGGACCATTCATACCATGATGAGGGATGGGGTGCTATGCATACCATGATAAGGATGAGGAGTGCCATGCATACTAGGATGAGGGATTGGATGCCATGCATACCAGGATTGGGGGATGATGAGTACCATACATACCAGAATAGGGATGAGAGGTACCATGCATACCAGGATGAGGTATGGGGTGCCATGCATACCAGCATGAGGGGTACCGTATATATCAAGATAGGGATGAGGGGTACCATACATACCAGAATGAGGGATGGGGTGCCTTGCCAGGATTGGGGGGTGAGGGGACCATACATACCAGGATTGGGGAGTGAGGGGACCATACATAGCAGGATTGGGGGGTGATGGGACCATGCATACCAGGATGAGGGGTACCACACATACCTGGATTGGGGGGTGAGGGGATCATGCATGCCAGGATTGGGGAGTGAGGGGACCATGCATACCAGGATTGGGGGGTGAAGGCACCATGCATACCAGGATTGAGGGGGTGAGGGGACCATGCATTCCAGGATTCGGGGGTGAGGGCACCATGCATACCAGGATTGAGGGGGTGAGGGGACCATGCATACCAGGATGAGGGGTACCACACATACCACGATTGGGGGGTGAGGGGACCATGCATACCAGGATTGGGGGGTGATGGGACCATGCATACCAGGATTGGGGGGTGAGGCGACTATGAATACCAGGATTGGGGGGTGAAGGGACCATGCATACCAGGATTGGGGGAGAGCGGTGCAATGCATACCAGAATAGGGATAAGGGGTACAATGCATACCAGGATGAGGGGTACTATGCATACCAGAATAGGGATGAGGGGTACCATGCATAACAGAATAGGGATGAGGGGTACTATGCATGCCAGGATGAGGGATGGGGTGCCATGCATACCAGGATAAGGGATGGGGTGCCATGCATACCATTATAGGGATGAGGGGTACCATACACACCAGGATGAGGGATGGGGTTCCATGCCGGGATTGGGGTTGAGTGGATCATGCCTTAAAAGGATTGAGGGGTGAGGAGACAACACATACCAGGATTGGGGGGTGAGGGGACCATGCATACCAGGATGAGGGGTACCACACATACCAGGATTGGGGGGTGAGGGAACCATGCATACCAGGATTGGGGGGTGAGGGGACTATGCATACCAGGATTGGGGGTGAAGGGTGCAATGCATGCCAGAATAGGGATAAGGGGTTCCATGCATACCAGGATGAGGGATGGGGTGCCATGCATACCAGGATGAGGGGTACTATGCATACCAGAATAGGGATGAGGGGTACCATGCATACCAGGATAGGGATAAGGGGTACCATACATACTAGGATGAGGGATGGAGTGCCATGCAGGGATTGGGGGGTGATTGGACCATGCCTATCAGGATTGGGGGGTGAGGGAACCATGTATACCAGGATTTGGGGGGGTGAGTGGACCTTGCATACCAGGATGAGGGGTACCACAAATACCAGGATTGGGGGGGGTGAGGGGACCATGCATACCAGGATTGGGGGGTGAGAGGACCATGCATACCTGGATTGGGGGGTGAGGGGACTATGCATACCAGGATTTGGGTGTGAGGGGTGCCATGCATACCAGGATAAGGGCTGGGGTGCCATACATACCAGGATAGGGATGAGGGGTGCCATGTCTACTAGGATGAGGGATTTTGTGCATGCATACCAGGATTGGGTGATGAGGAGGCCATACATACCAGGATTGGGGGATGAGGAGTGCCATACATACCAGAATAGGGATGAGGGGTACCATGCATACCAGGATGAGGGATGGGGTGCCGTGCATACCAAGATGAGGGGTACCACACATACCAGGAGAGGGATGAGGGGTACCATACATACCAGGATAAGGGATAGGTTTCCATGTATACCAGGATTGGGGGATAAGTGGTGCCATGCATACCAGGATGAGGGATTGGGTACCATACATACCAGGATTGGGGGATGAGTGGTGCCATGCTTACCAGGATGAGAGATTGGATACCAAGCATACCAGGATTGGGATGAGGGGTGCCATGTATACCAAATTTGGGATGAGGGGGCCATGCATACCAGGATTGGGATGAGGGATGCGATGTATTCCAGGATTGAGGATGAAGGGTGCCATGCATGCTAGGATTGGGGATGAGGGAGCCATGCATACCAGAATAGGGATGAGGGGTACCATGCATACCAGGATGAGGGATGGGGTGCCATGCATACCAGGATAAGGGATGCGGTGCCATGCATACCATGATAGGGATGAGAGGTGCCATGCATACTAGGATTAGGGATTGGGTGCCATGCATACAAGGATTGGGGGATGAGGAGGCCATACATACCAGGATTGGGGAATGAGGAGTGCCATACATACTAGAATAGGGATGAGGGGTACCATGCATACGAGGATGAGGGATGGGGTGCCATGTATACCAGGATGAGGGGTACCATACATACCAGGATAGGGATGAGGGGTACCATATATACCAGGATGAGGGATGGGGTGCCATGCCAGGATTGGAGGTGAGGGGACCATGCATACCAGGATTGGGGAGTGAGGGGACCATGCATAACAGGATTGGGGGGTGAGGGGACCACGCATACCAGGATTGAGGGGGTGAGGGGCCATGCATACCAGGATGAGGGGTACAACAAATACCAGGATTGGGGGGTTAGGGGACTATGCATACCAGGATAGGGGTGTGAGGGGACCATGCATGCCAAGATTGGGGGGGTGAGGGGACTATGCATACCAGGATTGGGGTGTGAGGGGTGCCATGCATACCAGAATAGGGATAAGAGGTATCATGCATACCAGGATGAGGGATGGGGTTCCATGCATACCAGGATGAGGGGTACCATGCATACCAGAATAGGGATGAGGGGTACCATGCATACCAGGATAAGGGATAGAGTGCCATACATACCAGGATATGGATGAGGGGAGCCATGCCTACAAGGATGAGGGATTGGGTGCCATGCATACCAGGATTGGGGGATGAGGAGGCCAAACATTCCAGGCATGGGGGATGAGGGGTGCCATACATACCAGAATAGGGATGAGGGTTACCATGCATACCAGGATGAGGGATGGGGTGCCGTGCATACCAGGATGAGGGGTACCACACATACCAGGATAGGGATGAGGGGTACCATGCATACCAGGATTGGGGGATGAGTGGTGCCATACATACCAGGATGAGGGATTGGGTACCATACATACCAGGATTGGGATGTGGGGTGCCATGCATACCAGGATGGGGGATGAGGGGTGCCATGCATACCAGGATTGGGAAGAGGGGTGCCATGCATACCAGAATAGGAGATGAGGGAGCCATGCATACCAGGATAGGGATGAGGGGTGCGATGCATAACAGAATTGGGGATGAGGGGTGCCATATAGTGATGAACGAGCACTAAAATGCTCGGGTACTCATTGCTCAGGTCGAGCAAATTGGAATACTCGGGTGCTCGACCTGAGCAACGATCCCATTATAAGTCTATGGGAAACCCGGCGGTCTGTAGAGGCCCTAAAAATTGCCCAAATCAATGGGAACAGTGCTCAAATAACATGGGAACAGCATGGGGAAGACCCCTGGAAGCATTTCTGACTTCCAGATCACTGCTGTCAACAACGTTGTCAGAGTATTTTACACTTTTACGGACTCACAATAAAACATACAAAAACGAAAAGAAAATGGATTTTCCTGGAAAATATGTTAAGGAACATCCTTTCCAGGGTAATGACTTGTATATAAGGCAAAATAAATAACCAAAAACAAAAATACTCCTCCACACATTGGGCTATGTTCACACGTAGCATTTCTGATACGTTTTTGCACTTTTGCATTGCTTTCAACCAAGATAAATGCATTCACTGGGAAATGTAATTTTAACATTTTACAACCTTATCTGGCCATGTGGTGTGTGACACATCATCAGACACATGCATACAGTGTTGAAAAGACATGGGAACAGAATGGAGAAGACCTCTGGAAGCATCTCTGACTCCCAGGTCACTACCTAAAAGTGTGCCCATCATAAGTGATCCTTGTTCATGCGAAGATGCCTCCCGCTATGCACCTGTCATTGCAGACTTGCAACAATCACCATCCACATCCTTGTCCCAGTGCAGCATTCAGTTGTCTTTACCCCATTCCTTGGAATGCAAGCGCAAGTATGCAGCCAGCCATCCACCCACCCACCCACAGGCTGCAATATTATACTGCCAAATTTTTAACAGCTGCTTGCACTTGAAATGTGGCCTTTTAGGCTCGCAGAGGTGGAAGCTGTCCACAATCTTATGGCGGCGGCAACCAGGTATCCATAGTCGGTCCCCAGCCGCCACTATTTCTCCCGGTATCGTCTCCGCCTTCCACAAGCACGGGTCCCACAACATTACCCGTGCCCTCCCCAGTGCACTTACTAGGAAGGACCACTTGACCACAAACACGTGGACAGGTGAATGTGGCCAGGGATGGTACAGAGCCAGTCCACAGCTTTTCTTGCTGAGTTGTATTTCACCATAGCCACATTCTTTAGCTTGGTGAAAGGTCTTGGGAAACCATATCTACCCAGCTGTCATTTCTCCCAGGAAGTCCTCTAAAGCTGCTTTCACTTGAAATGTGGCCTTTTAGGCTCGTGGAGATGGAAGCGTTTCATAACCTCATGCAGGCGGTGGCCGGGTGTCCATACTCGGTCTCCAGCAGCCACTATTTCTCCCGGTATCGTCTCAGTCTTCCACAAGCACGGGTCCCACAACATTACCCGTGCCCTCTCCAGTGCACTTACTGGGAAGGACTGGCTAACCACATACACGTGGACAGGTGAATGTGGCCAGGGACGATACGGAGCCAGTCCTCAGCTTTTTTTTTGCTGAGAGTTGTATTTCACCACAGCCATATTCTTTAGCTTGGTGAAAGGACTGGCATAGAGGGAAACCGTATCTACTCTGGGTGTCATTTCTCCCAGGAAGTCCTCTAATGCAGCTTGTTGCAGAAGCAATGGCAGCCCGTCCAACATCAACTCGCACTTGTCGGCGGTGCTTTGACACACACACACACATCTTTCTTAGCACATTTGATTTCATGACTACAGAGTTTGGCAATGGCCTGATCTGTATTGCGGTTTGAGAAATACCATGCCTAAGCACGTCTGATCCACATTAAAAAAGCTGCCATAGACTGTCAGGGAACCTTCCCCCGCACTTTTCTTAGCCAGGGCTGCTTCCCGGCAGGGATGGACGGAAACACCAGAAAACTGGGACTCCTCCGGTGTGCACGGGCTTCTCCTTCAGGAGAGTTCATAGGGCCGAAGTGAGGCCATGATGATGATAGAGATCACCATCTGCTTAGTTTTCTGTTACTTGGAATGCAAGCGCAAGTATGCAAATAGACAGCCACCCACCCACAGCCTGCAATACTAAACTGCCAGATTTCTGGGCAGCTGCTTGCACTTGAAATGTGGCCTTTTAGGCTCATGGAGACAGAAGCTTTTCACAACCTCATGCCTCATGCCTCGTGTCCATACTCGGTCCCCAGCCATCACTATTTCTCTCAGTGTTGTCTCCGCCTTCTACAAGCGCAGGTCCGTGAACATTACTGCTGGTACTTTTCTGTGGGAATTTGCTTGCCTCCTACCAGCCTGGAATATTTCCAGTAAACTATGGTACGGCGCCATGGTATTAGCACTGCCCCCTGTACCAGTAGCAAAGCCTTCCCCAATTTCCTTCTCAGGAATTTTATTTGGTAGACTGAGTGGCTGCCCAAATACATTAATTTCTCACAAAGGAGCTGAAGATAGAGTGGCCGTAGGTGCAAGTTTCTCCAGCCTGTTAGATATTAGAGGGTGAACGGCAGCACATTGGATCAGTGGTTAGCACTGAAGCCTTGCAGTGCTGGGATCCTGGGCTCAAATCCCTGCAAGGACAACATCTGCAAGGACTTAGCATGTTCTCCCTGTGTTTGAGTGAGTTTCCACCTCAGTAAAAAAGCAGCCATAGAGTGTCCGGGAACCTTTCCACACACTTTGCTTAGCCAGGACTTCTTCTTGGCAGGGTTAGATGGTCCCACCAGAAAATCCTCTGCGCCCTGGCTTCTAACTTAGGAGAGTTCATGATAGCACTAACTTTGCAGCTGCTATGGGGCTCTTGACCGGGGGAGAAAGGTGAGTCCTCAGAATCAAATCCTCTGGTGAGCACAATGTTTTTCAGTCTGAAACAGCTTCTCAGTGGGAGATGTATTTCACCACAGCCATATTCTTTAGCTCGGTGAAAGGACTGGCATAGAGGGAAACCGTATCTACTCAGGCTGCCATTTCTCCGTCACTAGGTTTCACCCATTGTCACACACGACCATGCCTGGCTGTATGTTCAGCGGTGAGAGCCACAGATCAGGCTGCTGTGTTACAGCTTTCAACAACTCTGCAGCGCTGGGCGGTTTGTCACCTAAGCATTAAGCATGTTATCTTCAGCACAGCCTGTTGCCGCTTGGGAAAGGCAGTGCTGCGGTGCTGTCAGCTTGTGACTGATGTGGTCATTTCGGAGATGGAGGAGGAGGTGTAGGAGCTGAACAATATGATTACATTGAGGTTACATTGGCAACGCTGTTTTTTATATTAAAGAAAGATCCTATTATTTTTTTTTATGTTATTTTTTAAGACAAATGCATTCACTGAGAAATGTCATTTTAACATTTTACAACCTTATCTGGCAATGTGGTGTGTGATACATCATCAGACACATCCTGTTTCATTTATGATTTAGGGACTCTGAAAGTTATAAAGCCTATTTTTATTTGGCCATAAGGCGGCCCTTACTATTCTTAAAAAGCCAGCAGTCAGCCCTCGCTATTGTTAGAGAGCCAACAGCCGGCTATTCTTTGTTGTTAACATTATTAACAAGTGGGTCTCCTATACTGTTATTGCGTATGTGACGCGTAGAGATGAGCGGTGTTCAACTCGACTGTTCGCCAATCTCAAATTCGAGCTGTTTTGGGCGGTGTTCGAGTCGTTCGGCGAACACGAACAATTTGAAAAAAATTCGGCTGTTCAAGGTTTTGTTCGATAACTGTTCGTGCACCAAAATCATAACTGGATTTTTTCTCAGTAATGCTGAAAATTAATGTTAATACGCAGTTTGAGTGTACAGCGGGGCGGGGGGAGGGCAGGGGATGGATCTCTGCAGAAATAATGAAGATCTCCATTTTTTTTTCTCTTTCCCGCATTTACAGTGGGGAGGTGCACACACACGGAGCGAACTGCTTTTTTTCACACAAGCAAGGGCATGTGTCATTGGCAGAGTATTTCCCATGTCCTTGCCCTATAAGACCCAGCCATTTTCCCCGTCGCCACCATTTTCTCACTGCTGCAGCTGCGTGTTAGACGGCACCGCTGTTGCTGTGTGTGCTATACTTTGCTAATTTCAAGCCAAATTTCGCACAAATCTACAGATAGCTTGGGAGTAGGGAATAGTTGTGATTGCAGTCATTTTGAGGAGTAGGTTACATCATTTCCTACGACTTTTATCAGGCAGGTTTGTGCTCTTAAATAGATAGGTTGGGAGTAAAGACTAATTGTAATTGCAGTCCATTTCAGGGCTAGGTTACATCAGTTCCTATCACTTTTATCAGGCAGGTCTGTGCTCTTAAATAGATAGGTTGGGAGTAAAGACTAATTGTAATTGCAGTCCTTTTGAGGGCTAGGTTACATCACTTCCTATCACTTTTTGCCAGGCAGGTCTGTGCCAGTGCTGTGCAAGTTTTTTTCACAGCATTTGGCTAAATCTAGCAAAGCAAATCCTTTTTGGCTTCTTGCAGTGTGTGTTAGTCAGTGGAGTAGCCTATCTGTGTTGCAAGCTATACCACCTGTGTATAGAATACAATTTTTTTTACTGCACCTAGTGAAGTAAAACCTTTTGGGCATAGCATCATTCTATTAGTCCATCTATACTAACCTCCACCAGGTTGTAAATTCAATATAATTTTTATCTGCATCTAGCTCTGAAAAAATATTTCGGCTTGTAGCAGTGTGTGAACTTGTTCTATTAGTCCATCTATACTAACCTCCAACAGGTTGCAAATTCAATATAATTTTTTTCTGCATCTAGCTCTGAAAAAATATTTCGGCTTGTAGCAGTGTGTGGGAATTGTTCTATTAGTCCACCTATACTAACCTCCACCAGGTTGCAAATTCAATATAATTTTTTTCTGCATCTAGCTCTGAAAAATATTTCGGCTTGTAGCAGTGTGTGCGACTTGTTCTATTAGTCCATCTATACTAACCTCCACCAGGTTGAAAATTCAATACAATTTTTATCTGCATCTAACCCAGCCAATACTTTTGGGCTAATACCACAGTTTGGCCACTCAGCTCTGCTCGGTTCCCATCCATTGTTTTTTGTGCAAACAACTCCAGAGTTGTGAATTAGTTAACCACCAAAATGAGTGGAAAAAGGCCTGCTGCTGGTGGAAAGGGGAATAGACGTGTTGGTTAGGGAAAAAAAGGTTGTGTCCGTGGGGTAGGTGTTAAAGCAACAGTATCATCTGCAGAAGAAGGACCATCTTCCAGCCAAACTATGATGTCTACTTCTTTTAGCGGACAATGTGATAAGATCACTTTCTTACGGCCACGCCAATCGCTACAAATTCCAGATGAGGCACGAAAAAAAGCAGGTGCTTCAATGGATATCAAGTGCTCCTTTAAGTGGGCTCTCCTCCACCTCAACCTCAACATCACAAATACTCCAGTCCTCCGAGGTGTCACCCCAATCGCACTTGCTTCCTCACAGCTCCCAAGTCTCCAGCTGCCCGTCTGAGTATGGGGTAGAACAGATGGTTTAGTCTGCAGAGCTGTTTACTCATACTATAGCCTGGGAATCAGTGGTCGGCTCCAGAGGTTCTGTGAATCCAGACGAGGAAATGATCTGCACTGATGCCCAGAATCTTTATGAGTTGGATCCAGGACCAGACGCAGAAGGTTCTGACCATAATGTAGACCCTCGTTCCCAAACTGTAACTCCTGTTGGTGGAGACAATGAGGAAGACGATGATGAGACTCAAATACCTGATTGGAGCGACAACTTTAGTTTTTTGTCAGGGCTGGAAAAGGTTGGCTCTGAGGACGACGGGTGTGAGAACACACAGGGTGATGATGACAAGGTTGGAGATCCCATTTACTGTTAACCCACAGTCAGCCAGTCGATGAGGTCAGCAGAGGAGGTGGAGGAGGATGCTAGTGATGACGAGGTCAGGTTTGCGCCTTCCTGGACAGAGACGTAGTACTGGAAGCACGTCAACAACTGCATCCTCAAACAAAACTCTGCCTCTGACCACAAGTCGAGGTGGCTCTTCAGGTTGCATGGGTGCTAAGCCTTGCATAGCCAGGGCATTTTTTCAGATCGATAAAGATAACCCAACTCGTGTTATCTGTAACATTTGTCAGAAAAAGCTAAGTAGAGGCCAAAAAATCCATAGTTTGAGTACTTCATGCATGAACCGGCACATGGATATGAAGCCTAAGTTGCAGTGGGAAGCTCACTGTGCTACAAAGCGGCCCAGCCGGCAGGGCCAACCGCCGTTTGCCACATCTTGTGCATCCGCGGCCTCTTCATCCTCTGTGACTGGGGTGACAGCAGTCACACCTGTTTTGGGACGCAGACCTGCCACCTCTTTACCCGCAACAGCCAGCGTGATTGGCAGGTCATCATTTTCTTTGGAGATGGAAACACCAGCTGGTGTTCAGCGCTGTCCGACATCGATAGCACCACCTTTGCATCAAGGCAACCTAACTTGTCCGCCTGCATCTTTCTCACAGACTGGCAGTTTGCCGGGGACACCCTTCTCAACCCCGTCTAAGCACAACAGCCAGCCCTTGGTCCCTCAGATGTGGACAAGTAAAAGACCATTTCCTCCTTGCCATGAGAAAGCTAAGAGGTTGAATTTCACCATCTGCAAGCTCTTGGCTACAGAAATGCAGCCTTTCTGCCTGGTGGACACAGAGGATTTTCGAGACCTTATGTCCGTCGCAGTGCCCCAGTACCAGATGCCCAGTTTGCACTACTTCTCAAAGAAAGGTGTGCCTGCATTCCACCAGCATGTCGCACACAACATCACCGCTTCTTTGAGAAACTCTGTGTGTGACAGGGTGCATTTCACCACAGACACTTGGACGAGTAGGCATTGACAGGGGCGTTACATGTCACTGACTGGGCACTGGGTAACTATGGTGACAGAAGGACAAGGGGCTGCTGTCCAAGTCTTGCCATCCCCACGAGTTGTGCGTCAAACCTCTTTATCTCAAAGTTCCTCCACTGCTTCTGCCTCCTCAACCTCCTCTCGGTCCTCTACCTGCACCCAACGCCTGTCTGGTCATGCCACAAGCTTTCTAGCTGCGCAGAAGGGATCCTGCACACCTCCTTACTATGCTGGCAGCAGGGCTCAACGTCATCACGCGGTTTTTACTTTGAAATGTCTGGGAAATGTGAGTCACACAGCTGAGGAGTTGTGGTCAGCTCTGGAGAACCAGTTTCATGAATGGTTGTCTCCACTGGACCTGAAACCAGGGAAGGCCGTGTGCGACAATGCTGCAAACCTGGGTGCGGCCCTTCGCCGGGGCAATGTCACACACGTGCTTTGTATGCCTCACGTGTTGAACCTGGTTGTCCAGCAATTTTTAGCCCACTGTCCCAGACTAGATGGCCTTCTGCAGAGGGCACGGTCGCTGTGAGCTCACTTCTGCCGTTCGCATCCCGCAGCTCAGCGACTTACATCTCTACAGAAGTTGTTGGGCCTGCCACTTCATCGGCTAAAATGCGATGTGCCTACCCGGTGGAATTCAACTCTGCACACGTTGCAGCAACTGTGGCAGCACCGACAAGCCCTGGTGCAATACATTGTGATGTATAGTCTGGGCTAACGAGATCCAGAGGTGGGACAAATCACGCTGGAGGAGTGGTCTCAGATCAGGGACCTATGCACCCTTCTGCACAGTTTTGAAATGGCGACAAAGATGTTTAGTGCTGACGATGCCATTATCAGCATGACTATTCCGATGATTTACATGCTGGAGCACATGTTAAACAGAATGTGGAGTCAGGTGGTGGCACAAGAGGAGGTGGAGGAAGTAGAGGAGGAGGAGTTGTATGTGGAAGGGCTAACATCTGCAAGGTCCAGACGGTCGGCAGCACCAAGGCGGCAGGCATGTGAGGGTGGGAGAGATGGTTTTACCAGGGTGCATGGTAGCAGCCAAACTAGTGAGGAAGGTGCAGGAGCCCAGGAAGAAGTGGAGGACGAACTGATGGAAGACTCATCAGATGAGGGAGACCTTGATCACATTTCTGTTGTGCGAGGTTGGGGGGAGAGGGCAGAGGAAGGAAGCATGATTGTTACCTCGGCACCAACACAACAGGGACTTGGTGCTCCTGGATACGCAAGACACATGAGTGCCTTCTTGCTACACTACCTGCAACATGACCCTCGAATAATGAGAATTAGAAATAATCCTGACTACTGGGTTGCCACACTGTTAGATCCCCGGTACAAAAGTAAATTTGCAGAAATTATTCCTGCCATAGAAAGGGATGCACGCATGCAGGAGTATCAGGAGAGACTGTTGCAGAATCTTACATGTGCTTTTCCCCAAAACACTAGTGGTGCACGTAGTGAATCTCACTTTTCCAACTTGCCAACCGTGGGACCGTCGAGTGTTCAGCACTCAAAACGTAACAGAAACACAGTATCTGCTGGTAACATCAATTTTGCGGAATCATTTCACCACTTTTTTAGCCCATCCTTTGCAAGGCCACAGGAGACAAGATCTCTGACACATAGTCAACGCCTAGAGACCATGGTACAGGAGTATCTCCAAGTAAACATTGAAGCCATTACTGTGTCACTGGACCCTTGCTCTTTTTGGGCTTCCAATCTGGATAAATGGCCAGAGCTCGCCACTTACGCCTTGGAGATCTTGTTATGCCCCACAGCCAGCGTTCTGTCTGAACGTGTGTTCAGCGCTGCTGGTGGTGTGCTGACAGATAAGTGTAGCACCCTGAGGATTCGGCTGCTACAGGAGTATTGCACCTAAACCCAGAGGTGTGATATTCCACTCCCGGGTAAGGATGGAGTGTGGAACTGAGCTCGGTAGGCTGCATGCACTACATACATCCCATTTCCGAGGAACAGGCCGACGGTACTCCCACTTAGAAATGTGCAGGTACGACCGAGTCTGTTCCTGGCTGGAGTGGGAGGGGGGTGGTACATCCCATGTAGTGTAGGGGCAGATAGGGGGAGCAGCCTGGGTAAAGATAGGAGCTCATTGGGTGCTGGTCACCTGAGCTCACACATAGAGGGTGTATATAAGGTGGGCACCAACTAAGATCAGGGTCAGATGCAGAGAACAAGTCAGTTGGAGACAGCAAGACAGCTGCAGAGGAGCAGACAGCAAGCAGAGAGGAAGTCAGCCTGCAGCAAGAGAGAGACCCTGAGTGAGAGAGGAGCAGAGAAGGAGTACCCAGAGGGGAAAACAGAGGGGACCCAAGAACCCAAGTTAAAGCACCGGGTGAGGAGTCGGCACAGGGTACCGGATCCCAAGCTGGTGGGGGCAGAAAACACACCCTAGCCAGAGACCGGAGGCCGTGGGCAGCATCTGCCACGGCCACCCATCACATCCACCCCGAAGGCACACCACATGAAGGGTCAGGGAACCCAGGGCCAAGGGTGTCCCAACAGAAGGCCCGAGGGAGCTGGACCTAGGTGGATTACTGGTGGGGACGGCCAGAGAACGGGACAGAAAGAGAGCTCAGGGCCACGCTCCGGACTTGTTTGGGGGTTGGCTGGATCCAGGACCTGGTGGACGCAGCACGGCTCGGGTGGTCACTAGCAGCTGGAGTGACCAGTACAACATCTGCAGTAAGTAAACACCCTTAACTGCACAACCTGACTCTGTCTTCACTGCCGTCTGCACTACACCACCACAACCCCCATCCTCTGCGCCTGTCCCCTCTGAGGCTATACCCCTCCCGTTGGGGGTTATCCCACCAAGCTGCGCACCCACCATCAGCCTCAGCGGACCCTGCTGCAGCGGCGGCCACAGTGACCGCATCACAACGGGTGGCGTAGTCGACACAAAAGAACTCTTAATAACATCTGTAGGACTGCCACATAACACTGAGCTTGACGCCCTGGGCACGGGGCCGGGTCTCAGCCACTCGGAGACTACAACCCCCATCTGATCCGGCTCCGGGTATTCCCCTAAAGAATATGGCCCAGGGGGCGCGTCATAAGCACACGCGGTTCTCCACTGATAATCTAGACAGACTCACGTTCATAAAGATGAACAAATCATGGATCCGAAACGACTTTTCTACCCCTGTGTCATCCTGGGGAGAGTAAAAGCTTGATGATTTGTTTAAATCACCTCACCAACCATTTTAAGCTTTCAAATTACTAATCATGTTTATCTGTATCTTTGCTGGAAAATAATTTGGGCCTTGTAGCAATGTTCAGTAATGATTCTATTATGCCATCTATACTAAACTCCACCAGATTTAAAATTACTAATCAAGTTTATCTGTATCTTGGCTGGAAAATAATTTGGGCCTTATAGCAGTGTGCAGTACTGATTCTATTAGGCCATCTATACTAAACTCCACCACATTTAAAATTACTAATCATGTTTATCTGTATCGTGGCTGGAAAATAATTTGGGCCTTGTAGCAGTTTGCAGTACTGATTCTATTAGGCCTTCTATACTAAGCTCCACCAGCTTTCAAATTAATAATAATTTTTAGCTGCATCTAGCCCGGAAAATAATTTTGGGGCTCCTAGATGCGCAAGACACATGAGTGCCTTCTTGCTGCACTACTTGCAACATGACCCTCAGATTGTCAGAATTCGAAATAATCCTGGCTACTGGGTTGCCACACTCTTAGATCCCCCACACTCTTCGATCAACCTTTTCATTTTAATAAAGAACAAAAAAAATTGTCATTTTTGAAATTATAAGCATTATCAGGTTATTACAAACTGAAATCAAACAGTTTTCAACTCAAAACTTTATTCTAGGTGATGTTACGTTTGCACATAGGACCCCTTGTTCGAAATGAGCTTCTGAACTCTCTTGTCCATTAAATTTGTCAGGTTTTGGATGATTTCTGCTTCAATTGTTTTGCATGAGGACAGAATACCCTCCCAGAGCTGTTGCTTAGATGTGAACTGCCTCCCGCCACAATAGACACTCCTTTTGATGATGCTCCAGAGGTTCTGAATCGGGTTGAGGTCAGGTGAGCATGGGGGTCACACCATAAGTTTGTCCCCTTTTATTCCCATATCAGGCAGAGATGCAGATGTGTTATGTGCAGCATGAGACGGTGCATTATCATGCATGAAAATGATCTTGCTGTGGAATACACGGCTCTTCTTCTTGAACCATGGCAGGAAGTGCTGTTTGAGAAACTCCACATACATTATGGAGTTCATCTTTACCCCTTCAGGGATCCTAAAGGGGCTGACAATTACTCTCCCCATGATTGCAGCCCAAAACATTACTCCACCTCCTGCTTGTTGGCGCCGTAGCCATGTTTGCATGGGGTGTCCATCAACCAGCTGTCCTCCACTCCATCCATCTGGACCATCGAGAGTTGCACGGCACTCATCGGTGAACAAAACAGTTTTGAAGTCAGTCTTCATGTATTGTTTGGCCCACTGGAGCCGTTTCTGCTTGTGTACAGTGGATAGAGGAGGTCGACAGGATGGCTTACGCACAGCTGCAAACCTCTGAAGGACCCTGCATCTTGTTGTTCGGGGGACGTTGGAGGCACCAGCAGCTTCAAAAACTTGTCTGCTGCTATGACAAGGCTTTTTTGCCGCTGCTCTTTTAACCTGACGTAATTGCCTGTAGGAAAGAGTCCTCAATTTTCCCTTATCAGCACCACACGTTTATACTGTGAATCAGCTACATACTTCTCAATTGTGCGATGATCAGGAAGAAGTGTCTTGGCAATGTTGTTTGTAGTCATGCCTTGACCTAAACACTCCACAATTTGTTGCTTCTCAGCAGCCGACACATCCTTTTTCTTTCCCATTTTGGCAGAAAATGTAGGCTGCTTAATAATGTGGGACAGCCTTCTTAAGTAGTCTTGCCTTTCATTCGACACACCTGCCTAAATAATTAGCACAGGTGTCTGCAATTGCTTACAGTGATATAAAGAGCCCTGACACACATCACCATCAATGAGTTTAACTGACAAACAAACAAATTCTTCCCTTATCACTCCTAAACACTTTTTGCATAATAATTTGGAACACAGTGTACATGTGCTTTTCCACAAAACACCAGTGGTTCACGTAGTGAATCTTACAGTTCTAACTTGTCAACCGTGGTCTGTATGGAGGTGTTCAATAAAGGGCCCAAAATTAAGATAACATAGATGGGAGAGGTCTCTGTGAATACGAATTCCTAAGTAGTTGATACCCTGTGAGGGCCAGGCAAAGGGAAAGTTGGACTGGATGGAATCCTGTATGGATTTGGGGAGGGAAACATCGAGGGCCTCAGACTTCGCTGCATTGATTTTAAAATTTGACCATGTAACATAGTGATCTATTTCAGCCATAACAGCAGGGATGGATATATGTGATTGAGTGATATATACAGTGCTGGCCAAAAGTATTGGCACCCCTGCAATTCTGTCAGATAATACTCAGTTTCTTCCTGAAAATGCTTGCAATCACAAATTCTTTAGTATTATTCTCTTCATTTAATTTGTCTTCAATAAAAAAAATGCAAAAAGAATTGTCCTAAAGCCAAATTGGATATAATTCCACATCAAACCTAAAAAAGGGGGTGGACAAAAGTATTGGCATCCTTTGAAAAATCATGTGATGCTTCTCTAATTCATGTGATTAACAGCACCTGTAACTTACTTGTGGCATCTAACAGGTGTTGGCAATAACAAAATCACACTTGCAGCCAGTTAACATGGATTAAAGTTGACTCAACCTCTGTCCTGTGTCATTGTGTGTTCCACATTGAGCATGGAGAAAAGAAAGAAGACCAAAGAACTGTCTGAGGACTTGAGAAACCAAATTGTGAGGAAGCATGAGCAATCTCAAGGCTACAAGTCCATGTCCAAAGACCTGAATGTTCCTGTGTCTTCCGTGTGCAGTGTCATCAAGAAGTTTAAAGCCTATGGCACTATGGCTAACCTCCCTAGATGTGGATGGAAAAGAAAAATTGACGAGAGATTTCAACGCAAGATTGTGCGGATGGTGGATAAAGAACCTCGACTAACATCCAAACAAGTTCAAGCAGCCCTGCAGTCCGAGGGTACAACAGTGTCAACCCGTACTCTCCGTCGACGTCTGAATGAAAAGTGACTGTTTGGCAGGATACCCTGGAAGACCCCACTTCTTACACCGAGACATAATAAAGCCAGGCTGGAGTTTGCCAAAACTTACCTGAGAAAGCCTAAAACGTTTTGGAAGAATGTTCTCTGGTCAGATGAGACAAAAGTAGAGCTTTTTGGGAAAAAGCGTCAACATAGAGTGTACAGGAAAAAAAAGAGGCATTCAAAGAAAATAACACGGTCCCTACAGTCAAACATGGCGGAGGTTCCCTGATGTTTTGGGGTTGCTTTGCTGCCTCTGGCACTGGACTGCTTGACCGTGTGCATGGCATTATGAAGTCTGAAGACTACCAACAAATTTTGCAGCATAATGTAGGGCCCAGTCTGAGAAAGCTGGGTCTCCCTCAGAGGTCATGGGTCTTCCAGCAGGACAATGACCCAAAACACACTTCCAAATGCACTATAAAATGGTTTGAGAGAAAGCACTGGAGACTTCTAAGGTGGCCAGCAATGAGTCCAGACCTAAATCCCATAGAACACCTGTGGAGAGATCTCAAAATGGCAGTTTGGAGAAGGCACCCTTCAAATATCAGGGACCTGGAGCAGTTTGCCAAAGAAGAATGGTCTACAATTCCAGCATAGCATTGTAAGAAACTCATTGATGGTTACCGGAAGCGGTTGTTCGCAGTTATTTTGGCTAAAGGTTGTGCAACCAAGTATTAGGCTGAGGGTGCCAATACTTTTGTCCAGCCCTTTTTTGAGTTTTGTGTGAAATGATCAATGATTTGATTTTTGCTTCATTCTCTTTTGTGTTTTTTTCCTTGCAAGCAAATTAAATGAAGAGAATAAAACCAAAGAATTTGTGATTGCAATCATTTTCAGGAAGAAACTGAGTATTATCTGACAGAATTTCAGGAGTGCCAATACTTTTGGCCAGCACTGTAAAAGGACATCATCAGCAAATGCAGAGCACTTGTACTCGGTGCCTCCCACCTCAATCCACCTAATATTGGGGTTATGGCGAATTGATGAGAGCAGGTGCTCCATCACTAGGATGTATAAGAGAGGGGACAGAGGACAAACCTGCCTTGTCCCATTGGTGATTATGAAAGGTGATGAAAATGTTTCATTTATCTTCAGCCTAGGTGACGTATTGCGATACAGGGCCGGGATTTTGCCTATAAAAGGGTCCCCTAGACCCCTACCCCAAGCTTTTTAAGAGAATAATATATGGCGTGCCAGGAGACTCTATGGAATGCTTTCTCAGCATCCAACGAGAGTATCTAATTACAAATATTTAACTGCATCTAGCCCAGGAAATACTTTGTGTCTAGTAGCAGTGTCTGCTAGTCCGCGGATTATCCCAGCTGTTAAGCAAGCTACACCACCTGTAGTTTGGACACTTAATTTTTTCAAGGGAAAAGGTTCGGGCCCCCGGGACACTCAGTGAAGAGCATCGGGGAGGCACCCCAAGGCATAGGGGCTGGGACTATCAGTAGGAAGCCTTGCGGTGGACCGCCATGCTCGATCCTTATAAAAGATTTTTAACTACAGCAGCTTTAGTGGACGCTACTGGAGCTGGAATTACCGTGGCTGCTGGCATGAGACTTGCCCTTCTATAGATCCTTGTAAAAGGATTTAAAGTGTACTCATTAAAATTAGAAAGATAATTTAAATTAAAAAGATTAGACCTGCCTCCACCGCAGGGGGCTCGCTCAACCCACCAGCGGAAAGGCACCAGTATTGGGAGAGGGGGGCTGGCCGTCAGGGTCCACCGCGGCTCTAGCACAAACCCGGCGACACGGAGGTCGCACGGGCAGGAACGGACTGGCCGTGTTGGCTTCGCACTTTTTTGGTTTTAGAAGGGCATGACATGCCTATATCTGTGTCTCCCCCTCCTTTTACTCCTCCACATCTTTTCTTTTCGCATGACTATATGTACTTGTCACTTTTCCATGTGTTAGTTGTGTCTTCTGAGCAGTTTGTCAGCTTTTGGACACCTTTGAAGGTGATTTCTATGTGTTTCTATGTGTTTTTGTTTGCCTGCCATTGGTTTTAACGGTGTTCGAAGGTGTTTAACGAACAGTTCGGCAAACATACGGGTGTTCGACTAACCGAACCGAACTCGAACACTACGGGGGTGGCTCAACACTAGTGACGCGCCCCCTGGGCCGTGGGGTACTCGGTGACGGGCCGGTCGTTGCTAGGGGAGATGTCACAGTGGCGGCGACCCGGTCCGTGATCCAGGGCGGTCAATGAAAAGGGGAATATTACAGGGAAATTAAAGTTGTTATATAAAGTTCGTGACGCCACCTGTGGTAGGCGGCTATATGGAGCCGCCGCTGCGGAGCAGGTCCTCTGCAGCTGGTGTAAATGCAGCAGAGTTGGTTCAGCTCTCCACAGGTAGAGCTTAGCTCCAGGGCAGTGTAGATGTTGCTGTTATGGAAGTATCACTCTTGGTGCAGTGTAGTGCAGGGGGTGATGGCGCAGCAGTTATAATTGATAGAGACAGTGGGGTGCAGTCTTCCGGATTTACTCACAGTTCTCACTTTCCTTCTGGTTACAACTGCAGATCATAACTTCCCACGTCGTGCTGCGTTCCTGGGCAGGGGCTCAGCCAACCCTCAGGTACATCCGGAGTACATAACAGGACCCCCTTCTGTGTGTTCTTTCTGGCCACCTCCCTGCACCTCACACCTAGTGTCCCAATCCATTGACTGCTGACCTTGCCGGGTGACGTCTACTCTGTCCCCTGGGTCCTCTATGGCCACATTCTTGGTGAGACAGATGTGGCTTGTGGCTGCAGTAGCTGAAATACTGCAGCCTCCGGTTTCCTAGTTGAGGCTTAAAGAACTCCGCTAGTTTAGGGACTGGTCCCCTTTGTGCGATCTGACCCCTCCACCTCCTGGCAGATTCGGGCGTACGGGTGGCCTCCAGCACTACCCGTACCCCTGGGGTCCCTTCCGTGTTCCTGGAGCCTTTCTCCTGCTCCTCTCTCTCTTCAGTCTTGGGCCTCTCTGGCTAGGCCCTCCTCCGGAGCAGAGCTCCTACAGAGCTCCTGCTCCTCTCACTGTCCTCCCCTGACTGAGCTGAACTCCAAAGATGTCTTCCCTCTTTATACTATTCCCAACAAGTGCTCCCCTGATTTAGTTCCTCCACCCACACCCACTACATGGTTCCCCCTACTTTGGTACCCCCCACTCCAGCAAGGGACAGGGCTCAGCAGAGAAGCGACGCATCTTGCCCCTCCTGCTGGTTTGGAGTAGTGTAGTCTTGGATGCAGGTGTTAGGGTCCCGGGCAGTACTCCTTCCTTACCTGAGAGTGAGATACTACACCTCTCGGTGAGATGCAGTACCTCTGTGGTGACTGAACCCTCAGGGGCACCACATATGCAGTGACTGCAAGGGCTGCCAAAATTTGGGATAACCCCCACTAACAATTTAAAGACACATAGAGCAGGATCACAGTAACGAGTACGACATGTTCCTATTAGAAAGTAGTGGGTCTGCTATACAGTTATAGGGTATGCAGTGAGTCCAACGCTGACTAATTTTAGGAAAAACCCCACTAACAATTTAAAGACACATAGAGCAGGGCCACAGTGACAAGTGTGACATGTTCCCATTAGAAAGGAGAGGGTCTGCTATACAGTTATAGGGTATGCAGTGAGTCCAAAGGCTGATCAATTTTAGGAAAAACCCCACTAAGAATTTAAAGACACATAGAGCAGGGCCACAGTAACAAGTACGACATGTTCCCATTAGAAAGGAGAGGGTCTCCTATAGTTATAAGGTATGCAGTGAGTCCAACGGCTGACCAATTTTAGGAAAAGCCCCACTAACAATTTAAAGACACATAGAGCAGGGCCACAGTAACAAGTACGACATGTTCCCATTAGAAAGGACAGAGTCTGCTATACAGTTATAAGGTATGCAGTGAGTTCAGCGGCTGACCAAATTTAGGAAAAACCCCACTAACAATTTAAAGAGACATAGAGCAGGGCCACAGTAATGACAAATTCCCATTAGAAAGGAGAGGGTCTCCCATAGTCTTGGCCTATGCAGTGAATGCAAGGGCTGCAAAAAATTGGGAGGCACTCCAATGCCCCTTGGAAGAGACTTAGAGAGCTTCATAAAAAAATGTTACCATTAGAAAGGAGCAGGTCTCCTATACTTGTAATGCCCATGCACTAAGTGTATGGGCTGACAAACATTTACCCCTGGGGGTATACATGAAGATACTGCATACATTTTTTTTTTTACGGGCATCATAAACACCCTTTAAAAAAATTATCTGGGTGTTGCATCACAGACCACGGTCATCCTGGTGATATGGTCGTGGGAGATGAGGATGAGGAGAAGGAGGAGGACAAGACCAAATAGCCAAAATCAGGAAGCGTATACCCATGTGTGGGTGTGAAGAGGTGCATGAGAATACACCTCCCAAAAAAAGACACTGGATTTCAGTTTATGTTACGCTGATATCATGGTGTTGAGAAGTCTGGCCCAATCCAGCCCTTGTTCATTTTTATAAGAGTCAGCCAGTCAGCATTTTTAGTTGACAGGCGGATACGCTTATCAGTTATAATTCCACCAGCGGCACTAAAAACCCGCTCTGATAAAACGCTAGCGGCAGGGCAGAGCAGGACCTCCAAGGCATAGAGAGCCAGTTCATTCTATGTATCCAGCTTGGATACCCAATAATTGTAAGGCACAGAGGAATCACGGAGGACAATGGTACGGTCAGCAAGGTACTCTCTCAGCATCTTCCCAAACTTTATACTCCTTGTGAAAGTACCCCAACTTAGGGCCTGTGCAATGGGAGGGTCTGAGAAAACTGTCCCAGAACTTTGACAGTGTTCCCCTGCCTCTTCTGGATTGCATTTGTGTCTCTCTCACCTGTACTCCTTGGTTGTCCAATGAACTGTGTCCTCTGCCACCAGCGTATTCAGATGGGAATTTTTTTAATAGTTCCGCAACAAAGGCCTTCTGGTACTGCCCCATTTTTATAGACCTGTCTGCCTCAGGAATAAGAGATATAAAGTTCTCCTTGTAGCATGGGTCTAAAAGTGTCACCAACCACTAATGACTGTCACCCAAAATTTTGAGAACGCGAGGGTAATGGGAAAGGCAGTGTAACATAAACTCAGCCATGCGTGCCAGACTGCTAACAGGCAAGACTTCCGTGTCCTCACCAAGAGGATGAGTGACCATGCTCTCCTCCTCCTCCTCCTTTCTTTCCTCTGGCCATCCATGCTGAACAGACGGTATGACAGTTGTGCAGAGTAACATCTACAGCAAATGAAACTAGCTCCTGTTCTTTCTCCTCCTCCTCCTCTTCCTCATTGTCACCCAATCCACATTGGGATGAGATGAATCTGGCCTGTGTGTAATCATCCTGTATGGTTCCTTGCTCCATTTCATCGTGCTCTGCCTGCAATGCATCCTCTTTGATTGTGAGAAAAGAGCGTTTCAGAAGACAGAGAAGCAGGATGGCGAAGCTAATTATGGTGTCATCGACGCTCACCATCTTGGTGAAGTCCTCAAAGTTTTGGAGGATGGTACATATGTCTGATATCCATGTACACTCCTGAGGTCTTATGTGTGGAGTCTGAACTGAATACCGACGGCCTTGTTGATGCTGGTACTCAACAACTGCCCTCTTCTGCTCACAAATCCTTCCCAACATCTGCAGTGTAGAGTTCCAATGCATGGGAACATCACACACCAGTCTGTGAGTCAGAAGCTGCAAACGTTGCTGAAACACGGCAAGGGCGGTGGAAACTGTAGGTGACTTTCTAAAATGGGCTCACAGGCGGCATACTTTAACGAGTAGATCCGGCAGCTCCGGGTAGGATTTGAAAAACCACTGAATCACGAGGTTAAGCACATGGGCCAGGCATGGTATGTGTGTGAGCTCGCCTCGCCTCAGAGCTGCCACAAGGTTCCGGCCATTGTCACACACGACCATGCCTGGCTATAGGTTCAGTGGTGTGAGCCACAGATCTGCCTGCTCTTTCAGAGCTGTCCACAACTCTTCATCATTGTGCGGTTTGTCACCTAAGCATATTGGCTTCAGCACAGCCTGTTGCCGCTTGGCCGAGGCAGTGCTGCCGTGCTTCCAGCTTGTGACTGATGTGGTCATTTCGGAGATGGAGGCTGAAGAGGAGGAGGAGGCTGAGGAAGATGAGGTGCAGGAGCTGCAGACTGTGAGGGCAATCCTGATTGACCTAGGGCCTGCAATCCTTGGCGTCGAGAGGACGTGTTCCGTCCCAAGGTCCGACGGGGTCCCGGCTTCCACTATATTATTCCAGTGTGCCTTCAGCGAGATGTGCAATCCCTGCCCACAAGCAATTGTCCACGTGTCCATGGTTAGGTGGACTTTCCCGGTAACTGCATTGTTGAGGGCACGGCTAATGTTTTGGGACACGTGCTCGATTAATGAGGGGACAGCACACCGGGAGAAATAGGGGCAGCTGGCGACCGAGTACCAAGGGATGGCCGCCGCCATCAGGTGGCCGAATGCTTCCGTCTCTAGGAGCCTAAAAGGCAACATTTCGCGCAAAAGCAGTCGTGAAATGTGGGAATTTAGTACTGTGCCCTGTTGGGCGTTGGCTGCGTATTTGCGCTTGCGTTCCAAGGACTGGGGTATGGACAACTGAACACTGTGCTGGGACAAGGACGTGGACGTGCTTCCTGATGCTGCTACTTGAGAGTGTGCAATGACAGGTGCAGGGCAAGAGGCATCTTCGCACGCACCATGGACAGGGGATTGGCTTGTATGCACAACAGGGGAAGAAGCAATGGTGCCACCCGCAGACACTGTTCCTGGACCCTGGAGTTCGGCCCACAAAGTCGGGTGCTTTGCTGCCATGTGCCTGATGATGATGGTGGTGGTCAGGCTGGTCGCTTTGCCACCCCTGCTGGCAGGTGGTGCAAATGACCTTTTTTGGGGTTATCGGCAGAGTCTTTAAAAAACAACCAGACTCGATAAGACCTAACAGTTGTACTGGCAACTTTCTGCTTGTTGTTGTTATGGGGAACGGTTGCCTGCCTTCTTTCTGCGGCCACCACACTTCTTCTTCCTGCCTGTTGGAGTGCTCTGCCTCCCTCCCCCTGTGTGCTGCTGTCCTCACTCTACATGTCCTCCTGCTAGGTTGGGTCAATTACTATATCATCCACCACCTCGTCTTCCACTTCCGCACTCTGATCCTCCTCCTGACTTTCTGTCAATTGTGTCTCATCATCGTCCACCTCTTGTGACACTTTCCCACCGTCGCCTTCGTGTGACCGTGGCTGCTCAAATATTTGGGAATTGATACATGCAATCTCCTCTTGCCCCGCTTCAAGAGGACCGGGCGAGAGGCCCAAATCTATAAATGGAAAAGTGAACAGCTCTTCGGAGTGTCCGAGTGTGGGATTAGTTGTCTCTGGGAACTCAGAATGGTGGGAGGAAGGAGGATCAGGATGAGGAATGTAACATCCCCGGCGGCGTGCTGGCATGGCTTACCATCTCCCACCATGCGAGATCGCCATCTTACCTATCAATCCAGGCTGCACACTTTGCTCCAGTACCTGCTGTGTCTCTTGCCTGATTGCTTAGGACGGCGGCGCTGCTACTGCCTGATTCTTATAGTTGCTGTGTGCGCACTCCTAATGCCTCCACAGCTCTGCTTGTCTACCGCACCTACAAGTTTTGCTCTTCTCTGCTTGTTTACCGCACCTGCGGGTTTGCTCTGCTCTGCTTGTCTACCGCATATGCGGGTTTTGCTCTGCTCTGCTTGTCTACCGCATCTGCGGGTTTTGCTCTGCTCTGCTTGTCTACCGCATCTGCGGGTTTTGCTCTGCTCTGCTTGTCTACCGCATCTGCGGGTTTTGCTCTGCTCTGCTTGTCTACCGCATCTGCGGGTTTTGCTCTGCTCTGCTTGTCTACTGCATCTGCGGGTTTTGCTCTGCTCTGCTTGTCTACCGCACCTGCGGGCTTTGCTCTGCTCTGCTTGTCTACCGCACCTGCGGGTTTTGCTCTGCTCTGCTTGTCTACTGCACCTGCGGGTTTTGCTCTGCTCTGCTTGTCTACCGCATCTGCGGGTTTTGCTCTGCTCTGCTTGTCTACTGCATCTGCGGGTTTTGCTCTGCTCTGCTTGCCTATCGCATCTGCGGGTTTTGCTCTGCTTGTCTAACGCACCTGCCGGTTTTGCTCTGCTCTGCTTGTCTATCGCACCTGCGGGTTTTGCTCTGCTCTGCTTGTCTACCACACCTCTGGCTCCGTTCCTGTGTCCCAGTCTGTACTGGTCCCTATCCTGCCTGCGTTCCTAACTGCCATTACCTGCCCGTCTGCATGCCAGACGTGCCTGCCAGTGCCCACCTGTCTGCATGCCTGCTGTGCCTGCCAGTGCCCACCTGCCTGCATACCAGCCGTGCCTGCCAATACCCACCTGTCTGCATACCAGCCGTGCCTGCCAGTACCCACCTGTCTGTATGCCAGCCTAACCTGCCTGTTCCTGCATTTCCCGGTGTGGGTCAACAGCTGTGATCGGGGTCTGACCTGGAGTAGCACCTGGTCCCTCTGCTCCATTCCTCCCTGGTTCACGGAGTCGACTGAGCCGCCGCGTGACCTTGGTCGGACCGAGTTGATACTTAGTTACGCCCCTCCAGGCACTCCTCAGTTCATGGTCCAGTGGGATCACTAATCATGCTCACTCCAGTTAGTCCGGGCGTATGCGTAACAAGGAATATGCAGTCCAGACTCACAGCTACTGAGACTTGACTGTGTGGAAGACAAGGTGGTGGTGGTGGCTAAGTGACTGGAAGCATTATCTGCTATCCAACCAATAACATTTTTACACTGCTCTGTGTTCAATATTGGTGTTCTGCGGTCCCCTATTATTTGGGACAGGAAGGACGAGTGAGAAGATGTGGGTATTTGTTGTGCCACAATTTCAGCTTGCCCACGGCGTTGGCTTATGCATGCACCATCATCACCATCACGTCCAGTTCCCCGTCCCTTGCCAAGTGCCTTGCCCATTTTAAATGGAGGACAATATCTTCCACGCTCACAACAAATGACTGAATTTGGAGTGAACTTATTTGTGATCCGTGTGAGGGACAAAGCACAGTTTTAAATACCTGGCCTGTAGGTAACTATTTTGAACAGCCAACTGGTGTCAATTGCTTCACTGACACACTGAAACAAATTTTTAATGGAGGTCAGAAATGGCAGTATTTTCTGAAAACGTTTATGTGATCTGTGTGACGGAGAAAACACAGTTTTAAATACCTGGTCTGTAGATAACTATTTTGATCAGCAATCTGGTGTCAATTGCTTCACTGACACACTGAAAAAATTTTTTAATGGAGGCCAGAAATGGCAGTTTTTTCTGAAAACTTATACGTGATCCGTGTGACGGAGAAAACACAATTTTAAATACCTGGCCGGAAGGTAACTATTTTGAACAGCAAACTGCTATCAATTGCTTCACTGACACACTGAAACATTTTTTAATGGAGGCCAGAAATGGCAGTATAAACTACAGTTTTAAAAAGATGGATTTTTATCGCTGTAATATGGAAAGGACCTGGCTGTATTCTGCAGTGCCAAAAAGCAAACGGCGCAGAAAAACTGTGTTCTCTGGATTACTTTTTAAGCAAATAATGAGGATTAAGATCCCAAAAAAATTATTCCTTGCCCCTGAGACCTGGGCCTATTTCTAGAAATATCTAACAGCAGCAGCAGACAGGACTGGAATGGAGTCTCTTGTCCTATGGGCACTGCAGTCTGCTATATACCCTTTCTGCCTGCCTGCCTATATACAATGCCTGCCTGATATCTCTGCAGATGGATTAGTCCTCAGAAAGACTGTGTGTTGAGATGGATATGTGTCTCTAATATAGTTTGGTACACCTACAGTAGCTAGAAACAAGCAAATCTATCCGTAGCTCAGCAGCAGCTCTCCCTACACTGTCTGATTCCGGAGTGACTGGGACAAGCATGGCGGCGCCAGGTCTGTTATACACCTGATGACGCTGTGCAGCCAGCCAATCACTGGAATGGCACAACCAACATGGCTGCAGCATATTATAGTGAGTGGCAGGCAATCCCTGCATGTTCGCTGGCACTCTAAAGAGTGTCAAACATGCAGGCAGGAGACCCGAGCTCCCGTCGAGCAACCCCGGAAATACTCGGCGAGCGCCGAGCATCTCGAGCTGTGAGATGCTCAGGCGAGCACAGAGCAGTAGTGAACATGCTCGCTCATCGCTAGTGCCATGCATACCAAAACTGGGGATGAGGGGTGCATACATACAAGGATTGGGGAAGAGGGAGCCATGCATACCAGGTTTGGGGATGAGGGAGCCATGCAAACCAGGATTGGGGATGAGGGGTGCCATGCATACCAGGATTGGGGATGTGGGGTGTCATGCATACCAGGATTGGGGATGAGAGGTGCCATGCATACCAGGATTCGGATGAGGGGCCATGCCTACCACGATAGGGATGAGGAGTGCCATGCATACCAGGATGGGGATGAAGTGTGCCATGCATACAAGGATGAATGATACCATACATACCAGGATAGGGATGAGGGATGGGGTACCATGTATACCAGGATAGGGATGAGGAGTATCATACTGAGCAGTAGCGAACATGCTCGCTCATCACTAGTGCCATGCATTCCAGGATTGGGGATGAGGGGTGCCATACATACCAGGATTGGGGATGAGGGAGCCATGCATACCAGGATTGAGGATGAGAGGTGCCATGCATACCAGGATTCGGATGAGGGGCCATGCATACCAGGATATGGATGAGGCGTGCCATGCATACCAGGCTTGGGTGTGAGGGGTGCCATGCATTCCAGGATTGGGGTTGAAGGGTGCCATGCATTACAGGATAGGGATGAGGGGTGCCATGCATACCAGGATGGGGATGAGGGGTTCCATGCATACCAGGATAGAATGGTGGGGACAGGATAGGGGCAACACAAATACCAGGAGGGGGGCAGCGCATACCAGCATGGGAGACCATATACCAATAAAAATGCTCGCCACCCGGGCGTAGAACGGGTTCAATAGCTAGTATGTATATGTTGTGGAATACCTATACTAACAGGATGTTCAATGGACCCTCTTGCACTATTTGCACTGCGGTCTGCCACATAAACTGCCTGCCTGCCTAAATCCTGCTTTTACCACTGAATACATGCAGCTGGATTAGTCCTCAGAAAGACTGTTAGTTCAGATGGATATATACTGTATATATGTTGTGGAATACCTATACTAACTATAAAGAAGCAAATTTCTCCCTGACACAGCAGCACTAGAGATGAGCGTTGTTCTACTCGAACTGTTCGCCAATCTCAAATTCGAGCTGTTTTGGGCGGTGTTCGAGCCGGTCGGCGAACACGAACAATTTGAGAAAAATTCGGCTGTTCGAGGTTATGTTCGATAACTGTTCGTGCACCAAAATCATAACTGGATTTTTTCTCAGTAATGATGAAAATTAATGTTAATACGCAGTTTGAGTGTACAGCGGGGTGGGGGGAGGGGCAGGGGATGGATCTCTGCAGGAACAATGAAGATCTCCATTTTTTTTTCTCTTTCCCGCATTTGCAGTGGGGAGGTGCAATCTGTCAGCCTATCAGCAGCGCACACACGGAGCGAAGTGCTTTTTTTCACACAAGCAAGGGCATGTGTGATTGGCAGTGTATGTCACATGTCCTTGCCCTATAAGACCAAGCCATTTTCCCCGTCGCCACCATTTTCTCACTGCTGCAGCTGCGTGTTAGACGGCACCGCTGTTGCTGTGTGCGCTATACCTTGTTAATTTCAAGCCAATTTTCGCACAAATATACAGATAGCTTGGGAGTAGGGAATAGTTGTGATTGCAGTCCTTTTAAGGACTAGGTTACAGCATTTCCTACGACTTTTATCAAGCAGGTCTGTGCTCTTAAATAGATAGATTGTGGGAGTAAAGACTAATTGTAATTGGAGTCCTTTTCAGGACTAGGTTACATCAGTTCCTATCAGTTTTTGCCAGGCAGGTCTGTGCCAGTGCTGTGCAAGTTTTTTTCACAGCATTTGGCTGAATCTAGCAAAGCTAATCCTTTTTGGCCTATTGCAGAGTGTGTTAGTCAGTGGAGTAGCCTATCTGTGTTGCAAGATATACCACCTGTGTATAGAATACCAATTTTTTTACTGCACCTAGTGAAGTAAAATCTTTTGGGCATAGCATCATTCTATTAGTCCATCTATACTGATCTCCATCAGGTTGCAAACTGAATATAATTTTTTTCTGCATCTAGCTCTGAAAAAATATTTGGGCTTCTAGCAGTGTGTGGGACTTGGTCTATTAGTCCATCTATACTGACCTCCATCAGGTTGCAAATTAAAAATAATTTTTTTCTTCATTTAGCTCTGAAAAAATATTTGGGCTTCTAGCAGTGTGTGGGACTTGTTCTATTAGTCCATCTATACTGACCTCCATCAGGTTGCAAATTAAAAATAATTTTTTTCTGCATCTAGCTCTGAAAAAATATTTGGGCTTCTAGCAGTGTGTGGGACTTGGTCTATTAGTCCATCTATACTGACCTCCATCAGGTTGCAAATTAAAAATAATTTTTTTCTGCATCTAGCTCTGAAAAAATATTTGGGCTTCTAGCAGTGTGTGGGACTTGGTCTATTAGTCCATCTATACTGACCTCCATCAGGTTGCAAATTGAATAAAAAATTTTTCTGCATCTAGCTCTGAAAAAATATTTGGGCTTCTAGCGGTGTGTGGGACTTGGTCTATTAGTCCATCTATACTGACCTCCATCAGGTTGCAAATTAAAAATATTTTTTTTCTGCATCTAGCTCTGAAAAAATATTTGGGCTTCTAGCAGTGTGTGGGACTTGGTCTATTAGTCCATCTATACTGACCTCCATCAGGTTGCAAATTAAAAATAATTTTTTTCTTCATTTATCTCTGAAAAAATATTTGGGCTTCTAGCAGCGTGTGGGACTTGTTCTATTAGTCCATCTATACTGACCTCCATCAGGTTGCAAATTAAAAATAATTTTTTTCTGCATCTAGCTCTGAAAAAATATTTGGGCTTCTAGCAGTGTGTGGGACTTGGTCTATTAGTCCATCTATACTGACCTCCATCAGGTTGCAAATTAAAAATAATTTTTTTCTGCATCTAGCTCTGAAAAAATATTTGGGCTTCTAGCAGTGTGTGGGACTTGGTCTATTAGTCCATCTATACTGACCTCCATCAGGTTGCAAATTGAATAAAAAAAATTTCTGCATCTAGCTCTGAAAAAATATTTGGGCTTCTAGCGGTGTGTGGGACTTGGTCTATTAGTCCATCTATACTGACCTCCATCAGGTTGCAAATTAAAAATAATTTTTTTCTGCATCTAGCTCTGAAAAAATATTTGGGCTTCTAGCAGTGTGTGGGACTTGGTCTATTAGTCCATCTATACTGACCTCAATCAGGTTGCAAATTAAAAATAATTTTTTTCTTCATTTAGCTCTGAAAAAATATTTGGGCTTCTAGCAGTGTGTGGGAATTGTTCTATTAGTCCTTTTATACTGACCTCCAGCATGTTGCAAATTGAATATAATTTTTTTCTGCATCTAGCTCTGAAAAAATATTTGGGCTTCTAGCAGTGTGTGGGACTTGGTCTATTAGTCCATCTATACTGACCTCCATCAGGTTGCAAATTGAATAAAAAAATTTTCTGCATCTAGCTCTGAAAAAATATTTGGGCTTCTAGCTGTGTGTGGGACTTGGTCTATTAGTCCATCTATACTGACCTCCATCAGGTTGCAAATTAAAAATATTTTTTTTCTGCATCTAACCTAGCCAATAGTTTTGGCCTAATACCACAGTTTGGCCACTCAGCTCTGCTCGGTTACCATCCATTGTTTTTTTGTGCAAACAACTCCAGAGTTGTGAATTAGTTAACCACCAAAATGAGTGGAAAAAGGCCTGCTGCTGGTGGAAAGGGGAATAGGCGTGTTGGGAAGGGGAAAAAAGGTTGTGTCCGTGGGGTAGGTGCAGAAGAAAGACCATCTTCCAGCCAAACTAAAATGTCTACTTCTTTTAGCGGACAATGTGATAAGATCCCTTTCTTACGGCCACGCCAATCGCTACAAATTCCAGATGAGGCACAAAAACAGCAGGTGCTTCAACGGATATCAAGTGCTCCTTTAAGTGGGCTCTCCTCCACATCAACTTCAACATCACAAATACTCCAGTCCTCAAAGGTGTCACCCAAATCGCACTTGCTTCCTCACAGCTCCCAAATCTCCATCTGCCCGTCTGAGTATGAGGTAGAACAGATGGTTGAGTCTGCAGAGCTGTTTACTCATACTATAGCCTGGGAATCAGAGGTCGACTCCAGCGCTTCTGTGAATCCAGACGAGGAAATGATCTGCACTGATGCCCAGAATCTTTATGAGTCGGATCCAGGACCAGACGCAGAAGGTTCTGACCATAATGTAGACCCTCATTCCCAAACTGTAACTCCTGTTGGTGGAGACAATGAGGAAGACGATGATAAGACTCAAATACCTGATTGGAGCGACAACTTTAGTTTTTTTGTCAGGGCAGGAACAGGTTGGCTCTGAGGACGACGGGTGTGATAACGCACAGGGTGATGATGATGAGGTCGGAGATCCCACTTACTGTCAACCCACAGTCAGCCAAGAGATGAGGTCAGCAGAGGAGGTGGAGGAAGATGCTAGTGACGACGAGGTCAGGTTGCGCCTTCCTGGACAGAGACGTAGTACTGGAAGCACGTCAACAACTGCATCCTCAAACACAACTCTGCCTCTCACCACAAGTCGTGGTGGCTCTTCAGGTCGCATGGGTGCTAAGCCTTGCATAGCCTGGGCATTTTTTCAGATCGATAAAGATAACCCAACTCGTGTTATCTGTAACATTTGTCAGCAAAAGCTAAGTAGAGGCCAAAAAATACATAGTTTGAGTACTTCATGCATGAACCGGCACATGGACATGAAGCATAAGTTGCAGTGGGAAGCTCAGTGTGCTACAATGCGGCCTAGCCGGCCGGGCCAACCACCGTCTGCCATATCTTGTGCATCCGCGGCCTCTTCATCCTCTGTGACTGGGGGGACAGCAGTCACACCTGTTTTGGGGCGCAGACCTGCCACCTCTTTACCCGCAACAGCCACCGTGATTGGCAGGTCATCATTTTCTTTGGAGGTGGTAACACCAGCTGGTCTTGAGCGCTGTCCGACATCGATAGCACCACCTTTGGATCAAGGCAACCTAACATGTCCGCCTGCATCTTCCTCACAGACCGGCAGTTTGCCGGGGACACCCTTATCAACCCCGTCTAAGCACAATAGCCAGCCCTCGGTCCCTCAGATGTGGACAAGTAAAAGACCATTTCCTCCTAGCCATGAGAAAGCTAAGAGGTTGAATTTCACCATCTGCAAGCTCTTGGCTACAGAAATGCTGCCTTTCCGCCTGGTGGACACAGAGGATTTTCGAGACCTTATGTCCGTCGCAGTGCCCCAGTACCAGATGCCCAGTCGGCACTACTTCTGAAAGAAAGGTGTGCCTGCGCTCCACCAGCATGTCGCACACAACATCACCGCTTCTTTGAGAAACTCTGTGTGTGACAGGGTGCATTTCACCACAGACACTTGGACGAGTAGGCATGGACAGGGGCGTTACATGTCGCTGACTGGGCACTGGGTAACTATGGTGACAGCAGGACAAGGGGCTGCTGTCCAAGTCTTGCCGTCCCCACGAGTTGTGCTTCAATCCTCTTTATGTCAAAGTTCCTCCACTGCTTCTGCCTCCTCAACCTCCTCTCGGTCTTCCACCTGCACCCAAAGCCTGTCTGGTCATGCCACAAGCTTTCTAACTGCGCAGAAGGGATCCTGCACACCTCCTTACTATGCTGGCAGTAGGGCTCAACGTCATCAGGCGGTTTTTACATTGAAATGTCTGGGAAATGTGAGTCACAAAGCTGAGGAGTTGTGGTCAGCTCTGGAGAACCAATTTCATGAATGGTTGTCTCCACTGGACCTGAAACCAGGGAAGGCCGTGTGCGACAATGCTGCAAACTTGGGTGCGGCCCTTCGCCAGGGCAATGTCACACACGTGCCTTGTATGGCTCACGTGTTGAACCTGGTTGTCCAGCAATTTTTAGCCCACTATCCCAGACTAGATGGCCTTCTGCAGAGGGCACGGTCGCTGTGTGCTCACTTCCGCCGTTCGCATCCCGCAGCTCAGCGACTTACATCTCTACAGAAGTCGTTGGGCCTGCCACTTCACCGGCTAAAATGCGATGTGCCTACCCGGTGGAATTCAACTCTGCACATGTTGCAGCGACTGTGGCAGCACCGACAAGCCCTGGTGCAATACGTTCTGACGTATAGCCTGGGCCAACGAGATTCAGAGGTGGGGCAAATCACGCTGGAGGAGTGGTCTCAGATCAGGGACCTATGCACCCTTCTGCACAGTTTTGAAATGGCGACGAAGATGTTTAGTGCTGACGATGCCATTATCAGCATGACTATTCCGGTGATTTACATGCTGGAGCACATGTTAAACAGAATTCGGAGTCAGGTGGTGGCACAAGAGGAGGTGGAGGAAGTAGAGGAGGAGGAGTTGTATGCGGAAGGGCTAACATCTGCAAGGTCCAGACGGTCGGCAGCACCAAGGCGGCAGGCATGTGAGGGTGGGGGAGATGATTTTACCAGGGCGCATGGTAGCAGCCAAACTAGTGAGGAAGGTGCAGGAGCCCAGGAAGAAGTGGAGGACGAACTGATGGAAGACTCATCAGATGAGGGAGACCTTGATCACATTTCTGTTGTGCGAGGTTGGGGGGAGAGGACAGAGGAAGGAAGCATGATTGTTACCTCGCCACCAACACAACAGGGACTTGGTGCTCCTGGATGCGCAACACACATGAGTGCCTTCTTGCTGCACTACCTGCAACATGACCCTCGAATTGTGAGAATTAGAAATAATCCTGACTACTGGGTTGCCACACTGTTAGATCCCCGGTACAAAAGTAAATTTGCAGAAATTATTCCTGCCATAGAAAGGGATGCACGCATGCAGGAGTATCAGCAGAGACTGTTGCAGAATCTTACATGTGCTTTTCCACAAAATACCAGTGGTGCACGTAGTGAATCTCACAGTTCCAACTTGCCAACCGTGGGACCGTCAAGTGTTCAGCACTCAAACCGTAACAGAACCACAGTATCTGCTGGTAACATCAATTTTGCGGAATCATTTCACCACTTTTTTAGCCCATCCTTTGCAAGGCCACAGGAGACAAGAAGTCTGACACATAGTCAACGCCTAGAGACGATGGTACAGGAGTATCTCCAAGTAAACATTGAAGCCACGACTGTGTCACTGGACCCTTGCTCTTTTTGGGCTTCCAATCTGAATAAATGGCCGGAGCTAGCCACTTACGCCTTGGAGATCTTGTCATGCCCCGCAGCCAGCGTTCTGTCTGAACGTGTGTTCAGCGCTGCTGGTGGTGTGCTGACAGATAAGCGCACGCGGCTCTCCACTGATAATGTAGACAGACTCACGTTCATAAAGATGAACAAATCATGGATCCGAAACGACTTTTCTACCCCTGTGTCATCCTGGGGAGAGTAAAAGCTTGATGATTGGTTAAAATCACCCTACCAACCGTTTTAAGCTTTCAAATTACTAATCATGTTTATCTGTATCTTGACTGGAAAATAATTTGGGCTTTGTAGCAGTGTGCAGCACTGATCCTATTAGGCCATCTATAATAAGCTTCACCAGATTTAAAATTAAAAATAATTTTTAGCTGCATCTAGCCCGGAAAATAATTTTGGGGCTCCGAGATGCGCAAGACACATAAGTGCCTTCTTGCTGCACTACCTGCAGCATGACCCTCATATTGTCAGAATTCGAAGTAATCATGACTACTGGGTTGCCACACTCTTAGATCCCCCAAACTTTTCGATCAACCTTTTCATTTTAATAAAGACCAAAAAAATGGTCATTTTTGAAATTATAAGCATTAGCAGGTTGTTAGAGACTGAAATCAAACAGTTTTCAACTCAAAACTTTATTCTAGGTGATGTTACATTTTCACATAGGACCCCTTGTTCGAAGGGAGCTTCTGAACTCTCTCGTCCATTGAATTTGTCAGGTTTTGGATGGTTTCTGCTTCAATTGTTTTGCATGAGTACAGAATACCCTCCCAGAGCTGTTGCTTAGATGTGAACTGCCTCCCGCCATCATAGACACTCCTTTTAATGATGCTCCAAAGGTTCTGAATGGGGTAGAGGTCAGGGGAGCATGGGGGTCACACCATAAGTTTGTCCCCTTTTATGCCCATATCAGCCAGAGATGCAGATGTTTTATGTGCAGCATGAGATGGTGCATTATCATGCAGAAAAATGATCTTGCTGTGAAATACACGGTTCTTCTTCTTGAACCATGGCAGGAAGTGCTGTTTGAGAAAATCCACATACATTATGGAGTTCATCTTTAGCGCCTTCAGGGATCCTAAAGGGGCCGACAATCTCTCTCCCCATGATTCCTGCCCAAAACATTACTCCACCTCCTCCTTGTTGGCGCTGTAGCCGTGTTTGCGTGGGGTGTCCATCAACCAGCCATCCTCCACTCCATTCATCTGGACCATCGAGCGCTGCACGGCACTCATCCGTGAACAAAACAGTTTTGAAATCAGTCTTCATGTAATGTTTGGCCCACTGGAGCCGTTTCTGCTTGTGTGAAGTGGATAGAGGAGGTCGACAGGATGGCGTATGCACAGCTGCAAACCTCTGAAGGACCCTGCATCTTGTTGTTCGGGGGACGTTGGAGGCACAAGCAGCTTCAAAAACTTGTCTGCTGCTATGACAAGGCTTTCTTGCCGCTGCTCTTTCAACCTGACGTAATTGCCTGTAGGAAAGAGTCCTCAATTTGCCCTTATCAGCACGCACACGTGTGTACTGTGAATCAGCTACATACTTCTTGATTGCCAAGACACTTCATCCTGATCATCGCACAATGTTGATTGTAGTCATGCCTTGACCTAAACACTCCACAATTTGTTGCTTCTCAGCAGCCGACACATCCTTTTTCTTTCCCATTTTGGCAGAAAATGTAGGCTGCTTAATAATGTGAGAGAGCCTTCTTAAGTAGTCTTGCCTTTCATTGGACACACCTGCCAAACTAATTAGCACAGGTGTCTGCAATTGCTTACAGTGATATAAAGAGCCCTGACACACATCACCATCAATGAGTTTAACTGACAAACAAACAAATTCTTCCCTTATCACTCCTAAACACTTTTTGCATAATAATTTGGAACGCGGTGTACATGTGCTTTTCCACAAAACACCAGTGGTTCACGTAGTGAATCTTACAGTTCTAACTTGCCAACCGTGGTCTGTATGGAATTGTTCAATAAAGGGCCCAAAATTAAGATAACATAGATGGGAGAGGTCTCTATGAATAGGAATTCCTAAGTATTTGATACCCTGTGAGGGCCAGGCAAAGGGAAAGTTGGACTGGATGGAATCCTATATGGATTTAGGGAGGGAGACATCGAGGGCCTCAGACTTCGCTGCATTGATTTTAAAATTTTACCATGTAACAAAGTGATCTATTTCAGCCATAACAGCAGGGATGGATATATGTGATTGAATGATATATACTAGGACATCATCAGCAAATAGAGAGCACTTGTACTCGGTGCCTCCCACCTCAATCCACCTAATATTGGGGTTATGGCGAATTGATGAGAGCAGGTGCTCCGTCACTAGGATGTATAAGAGAGGGGACAGACGACATCCCTGCCTTGTCCCATTGGTGATTGTGAAAGGTGATGAAAATGTTCTGACGCACCCCCTGGGCCTTGGGACACCCGGAGCCGGACCCTTTTTGGTGGATGCTGGTGGTTGTAGTCTTCGTGGCGGCGATCCGGTTCCGTGGCTCAGGGCGGTCAAACCAGTGGCGGAACTATTTGTGTGGTTTTGATGTTTAAATGTCCGACTACGCCACCCGTGGATTGCGGTCAGAGTGAACCGCCGCTACAGGGCAGACCGCTAAGGCTGGTGTTGTGGGTGCAGCAGAGCGTAGCATAACTCCCCACGGGAGGAGTATAGCCTCAGGGCAGTGTATGCGGAGGATGGGGGTGATGGTGCAGGGCAGCAGCAGTAACGACACGGAGTCAGTGATGCAGTTCAGGGCCTTTACTCACAGTTCTTATTATCCAGACCACGTCTGCAGGTAACGGCTGCCCACGTCGTACTGTGCTCACCAGGTGAGGGGCTCAGACAACTCCCAGATAACTTTGGAGCACTTCACAGGACCCCCTTTGTGTGTCCTTTGTCTGGCCTTTCTTACCAACACTTCTGTCCGGCTGCCTCGGGCCTCCTCTTGGTAAACTTGGCGCCAGTTTCCCTGACCCTATGTGGTGCCTTCCTAGCGGGTGGAGCAAGGGGCTGCGCCACATAAAATGTCAGAGCCTCCGGTTTCTAGCTGAGGGTCGTTTCCTGCCTCCACTAGTTCGGGGACCGGTCTCCCCCTTTGGCCTGACCCCTCCACGCAGGTGGATTCGGGCGTGCGGTGGCGACTCGCCCGTCCGCACCCCTGGGATCCCTTCATTCCTCGTTCCTGGAGCCTTCTCCGCTCCTCTTCCTTCCTTCTCCCTCTTGCAGGCCTGGGCCTCTGTTACTAGGCCCGCCTCCGGAGCAGAGCTCATGCAGAGCCCCTGCTCCCTGCCACTTCTGCTCAGACTTCCCTGCACTGAACTAAGATGGTGCCCACCTTTTATACTCCCTTCTCAATGCACCCAGGAACTGCTTCCTCCCTGCTCCTGCACTGCAGGGTTCCCCTTCCTCAGTGTTCCCTCCCCCCACTCCAGCCAGGGACAGGGACTGTCGTGCCCATCTCAGGGGCATATTGGTCGCCCTGCCCCACGGCAATGTGGTGTAATGCATGCAGGTGTCGGGTCCTGATCCACACTCCATCCTTATCTGAGAGTGAGATATCACACCTCTGGGTGAGGTGCAATACGTCTGTAGCAACCGAGCCCTCGGTGCTACAGTTCCATTTATCTTCAGCCTAGGTGACGTATTGTGATACAGGGCCGTGATTTTGGCTATAAAAGGGTCCCCTAGACCCCTACCCCAAGCTTTTTAAGAGAATCATATATGGCGTGCCAGGAGACTCTATGGAATGCTTTCTCAGCATCCAACGAGAGTATCTACTTACAAATTTTTAACTGCATCTAGCCCAGGAAATACTTTGTGCCTAGTAGCAGTGTCTGCTAGTCAGCGGATTATCCCGGCTGTTAAGCAAGCTACACCGCCTGTAGTTTGGACACTTAATTTTTTCAAAGGAAATGCTTCGGGACCACGGGATACTCAGTGAAGAGCATCAGGAGGCACCCCAAGGCATAGGGGCTGGGACTGGCACTAGGATGCCTTGCGGTGGACAGCCGAGCTCGATCCTTATAAAAGCTTTTTAACTGCAGCAGCTTTAGTGGACGCTACTGGAGCTGGAATTACGCGGCTGCTGGCATGAGACTTGCCCTCCAATAGATCCTTGTAAATGGATTTAAAGTGTATTCATTCAAATTAGAGAGACAATTTAAATTAAAAAGCTTAGAGCTGCCTCCACCACAGGGGGGCTCTCTCGACCCACCAGCGGACAGGCACCAGTATTGGGAGAGGGGGGCTGGCCGTCAGGGTTCACCGCGGCTCTGGCACAAACCCGGCGACACGGAGGTGGCACGGGCAGGAGCGGACTGGCCGTCTCGGCTTCTCACTTTTTGGATTTTAGAAGGGCATGACATGCCTATATCTGTGTCTCCCCCTCCTTTTTCTCCTCCACCTCTTTTCTTTTCGCATGACTATATGTACTTGTCACTTTTCCATGTGTTAGTTGTGTCTTCTGAGCAGTTTGTCAGCTTTTGGACACCTTTGAAGGTGTTTTCTATGTGTTTCTATGTGTTTTTGTTTGCCTGCCATTGGTTTTAACGGTGTTCGAAGGTGTTCGACGAACCGAACCGAACTCGAACACTACGGGGGTGGCTCAACACTAGTTGAGACTAAGTGAACGCAATTCTTTCACATAAGGTAATTAATCCAGGTTCTCTGGCATTACTTGTTGTGTACTTTGACATATGAAAGTACAATTTCCATGTATTTGGACTACTAAATGCATGTTTTTTGGGCACACAAAAGGAGAAATGATAATGCAATGAAGGTAGAGTAGGAAAAGTATTGGCTGATGACAACGACAAGGTACGATATGCAGGTGCAGACTGGTTAACAGAAAGACGGTCACAAGGTGAGTAAGGAGGACAACTTGAGCTTTGCTAATTTTACTGGTTAGTTTGTTTATTCGACATGAGCAGCAGATGATTTGTGTGCTTATGGAGTGTTGTAGTTCCTAATTGATGTGTGCCAGGGTGTACATGCCTTATTTTCCAACAGCACAGCCTACACAATGCAATAGATTGGTCCTCCGGAAACATTGAAAAGAATTCCCACACATGAGAAGTCCACACATACAATTTGACACCACCATAACCAGACCTTGCAAGCACTGTTTTCCACCAACAGCATGCGCAGCATTGTCTGCTCCAGAGCTGACAGCAGGAAAGATTGATTTGAGCCCAAAGGGTGTTTTTAATGCACATCGCCTCTGCTGTTGATTTCAGCAAGCTCCTCCTCTGATAACCTCATCTCCTTGTCATCCCTGTCTGGTTCCCAGATTTTGTCCAACACAGAAACATCTTCATCATCATCTTCATTGTCATCCATGATTCAGATGATAGGTGCCTGTCTGTGTGAAGTGGGCAGTACTTCTTGCCCTTATGTCTTATTCATACCTTCCTACCATGAGGTTTGCCCTGGGTTAGAGTATTAATATCACAGACAGTGTCACTACCTCACCTACTAGCAGAGCCTACCACACATTGGCATTATAATCATATTGTTCACCTCCTCTAGCACCATGTCTTCCGAGAACAAAAGCTGACTGTTTATATCTTTCAAAATATCAACGTGAAGAAGTTTTTATGGTGTAATATGTTCCTTAGTCCCCAAGGTGCTGTTGGTTAAAAGAGTTGGGACAGAATAAAAACAGGTGTCATTGACAGATGGGAAATTCCGCTATATACAATATTAACTGTAATGGTGGTGGAGGAGGTGGAATGAGCAGAAAGCTAACTCCGGCTGATGGTGTTGCTGTCAAAGGCTCCAACTTCTTGCTAAGAATGAGATGAGGGATGGAACTTATACTCCATTACTCTCTCTGCTTCCTACCCGCTAATGCGCTTGCCTGAATTTGAAATGGAGGCCAAATGTGACTTGTGTTTGATACTACTATTGCCAGGACAGTAACTGCCAGCACTACCAGTGGTGTTAGAACTGCTTTTAGTTTTAGGCTGCGTGCCCACTATGCGTTTTTCAAGCATTTTTGCCATGGAATTTCCGCAGCAAAAACCCTTAAAAAATGCTTGGTAATACGTGCCCCATGGTCCCCAATGATAATCCGCATGTGCTATGCACATGCTGCAGCAATTTCCGCTGCGGATTATCATTGCAGAAAAATCTGCCGCATGTCTATTATTTTTGCAGATATGTGGTGTAATTGCCTCCATCGACTTGCATTGAATCGCTTAATATCCGCATGACTACATGAGCACATGCGGATATTAAGCGATTCAATGTGCGGATGGTACCCGGGTCTGGAGAAGAGGAGACTCATCCAGAACCGGGTACCATAGTACCTGTTAAATAAAAGAACTTAAAATAAAAAATATACATTATACTCAACTTCTGATTGCCCCCAGTCTCCTGTACGGTGTGTCTTGGCTCCCCGGCGGTTCGCGATGGTGTAAAAGGACCTTCCATGACGTCATTTAGTCATGTGACAGGTTACGCGACCGCTGATGTCGGCAGTCGCGTGACCTGTCACATGACTGAATGACGTCATGGAAGCTCCTTTTACACCACCGCGAGCCGCCCAAGACACCGGACGCACTGGAGAGAAGACTGGGGGCCATCACAAGGTGAGTATAATGTTTTTTTGTTTTTTTTTACCATTTTATTCTTTTTCTAACTATTAACTTGGTCACACTATATAAATCCATGCTGGTTGCATGGATTTATATAGTGTGACCAAGTTGTCAAGCACTTTTCCAAGTGATGCTAAAATCGCTTGGAAAAGCGCTTGATAACCCACATGCAGAAATGCATGCAAAATGCTTGACAAATGCTTCTACCTGGTGAGAAAAACGTATGTAAAATACGCATGCGTTTTTCCTGCCAGGGAGATGCAGAAAAAATCCGGAGCATTTCTGCTTCGAGGGCACTAGGAATTATTCACAATCTTAATTTTCTTTCTCTGTTGGTAGTTGAACAGTGGTAAAACCTTAACCTCTTATTGTTTGTTTTTTTTAAGCTTAATTCTTTTTCAAGTTTCTTTTTTTAAAATAATGATATTCAACCAAAATGAGAAGTAATTTAATTAACTCTAAAATGGCAGGTTGTGAAGTTGTTACACACAGGTTCACGACTGGTAACAAATATATGGTTACAACTACAGTATAGTCATGGGATGTAGGGTATCTAAAATAGAACTTTTCTATTAAAAGTGAAGTAAAGAGTAAACACATATATATGGTCTGCAGAGAACTGGTGTAGCACTGATTTAAAGCATTATATATTCACTGTATGGTGGTAATGTCATTCTTAGTACAGTAGTTTTGGTTATTAGTATTATCATTATTGTATGCTGTAAATATGTGGTTTTGGTCCGGCAGTATTATTTGTCATTTATATTGCAGTATTGATTGTAATATTGGTCTTGATAATGATGATCAGTATGGTGTTGTTACTCCATTACTAAGTGATGGTATTATGAGGTGATAGAGTGACGGTATTATAGTGGTATTGTTGGTAATATTGTCCAATATTGTCAACCATATTCATGATAAGTGGGTGTTGAGGTGTTATAGCATATACCCGTGTATTTTCAAATGACAGGCCTGAATTTCAGTTCCAATTCAGCTAGGGTAGCAGTCATCTTAAAATTACAAAAGGCACATATTAAGTGGTGGATGGAAGGTTGTATTACACTTTTTGCATTAGGTCACAAGAGCTTCATGTTACCTCTCTGAGTGTAGGTTTATCATATGACTTTACTTTTAAAATTAATACCCTTTGGTTAAAGACACTTTTAATATTGAATTCCTCAAATATAGGCAAATTCTTTATATTATGTCTGCATTTTTTCTATATGTGTACTTAGCAAACCGCATAAAAGAAAGCAACTTCTAATTCATGCTAGCTTTGGCAACTGTACCTTAGTTGAAATCAGTGTTATCTGCAGATCAGTGCAGAAAACTTTACAAGAACTAAAGCAAGAATTACTGTGTTCAGCAATGAATTAGGATCAGCAATTATATGGTATGTAACCCTGAAAATGTAACAGGTCATATTCTAAAATTAATGATAGGTGACAAGCAATTTTCTGTTTAATTTCTTTTTAGCAATAATAAAAAGATAATATAACATACACTACTAACAAAAAGTTAGGGATATTTGGCTTTCGGGTGAAATATCAGGATGATCCTAAAATGCACTCTAAACTGTTCAGGTTACCTTAATGTGACCGTCTTTAAACTTTTGAATATACATGTCCAACTGTTCAATGTATAAGTACTTTTTGCACAACTTGCTGGTCTCTAACAAGGAGCTTAATGGAAAAATTCACAACAGGTGTTTGATCCATGAATCGCCCGATAAATTTCGAGGTTCAATTAGAATTGGTATTTAAACAGTCCTCCTCATCATGCTGCTCACATTTTGACATCATAAGACCAAGACGACACTTAATAATTTATCAACATTACCTTGCCATTGTGAGGCTTCAAACAGGCTGTTCTCAGACGCAAGTGGCCACTGAGCTTAGAATGTTACAGAGTGTTATCAGCAGCATGTGACGCGCCCCTGGGCCTGTGTCGCGCTGCGTTGCGCACGCGGGAGCTTACCCGGAGCCGGATCTGTTGAGGGTTGTAGTCTCGTGGCGGTGACCCGGTCCGTGCCCAGGGAGTCAAACTGAGCGGCGATGTATCAACGGTAGATGTTGGACGACTACGCCACCCGTTGAGTACAGCTAAGGAGCTGCTGCTGCAGGGCAGACCGCTGAGGCCGGTGGTAGGATTGTGCAGCGTGATAGTATAACCCCCAACGGGAGGGGTATGGCCTCAGGGCAGCCGACGTGGATGATGGGGGTAGCAGGAACCACTCGGAGACGGTACGGTGTAGTTCTGGGTCTTTACTGGTGACAAAGATAGACCCTCCCGGAGTACTGGCTAGCGATTGGGGACTGGTCAGTCCTTGAGCAGATGGGATCTCCCCTGGCCAGGCGGAGTTGTAGGCCTCCCAAACTAACTGTACTCTTCTGGCTACCTTGCTAGAGGCGGGTATAAGTAGCCCACGTCCCTCAGTGTACCGTGTGGTGCTCACCCGTATGGCCGGTGACTCGGGGCCTTCTAGTAGCTTCCGCTCCACGACGGCGGTGCTGGTCCCATGCGTGTGACCGTGCCTTCGGGTTTCTTGGCCAGAGGACCTGGAATCCCCTGCCTGACGGATTCTGCTGCTGGGTAGGAGTTAGTCCCCACAGCCTCGGACTCCGGGTCCGGTAAGAAATCTTCTCAGTCAGGGCGAGCTCTGCAGCTGCCAGCCCCTGACTCCTTGTAACACTGCTCCCACAGAGCTCCTGATGTTCTGTTCCTATATTTGCTTCTTTTCTCTGTCTCTACTTCTTCTCTACTCACTAACCCTGCCTCAGCCCCAGTTTTATATAGGGGAAGTTCTTCCCCTCCCAGGACTGTGCAGGAGGTGTGGCATGCATAGGATTCCTGACCAAGAGACCTCCCACCTGCTCTCAGACGTAATATCTCTATCACTGTGGCAACCAGACCCCTGGGGTGTCACATTCCCCCCTAGTGAAATTTAGTACTCCGGGACTAAACATATTTTAGAAAAACATAACAAGATATAACAATAACAATACAATAAAGAAACACATAAAGGTGGTCACGGCATGTCCGTAACCGGGTGCAGTCTTTGAAGAAAGCAAGGTGTCCATTTCACCAAAACAGGGAGACGTAACCAGGTAGGGGTCTGTCCTGCCCCGAGTCCTTAACAGTCTTTAGTCCGTCCTGGGTTACGCTCCAACTATGTACACAGGATTCCCGGTAAATCCACCAAAGACTCCTATAAACAACTAGAAACACATAATTATACACAAGCAACAAGAAAAACAGGTAACCACAAATAAAACAATTTATACACTTCAAATCCTCCAACGTGCGGGTAACTGGCCTCTAGTGGCCCTAGTGGACCTACGGAGCTGACTGTCTGGCCATGAACTACAGGGTGTAGGAGCTGTCAAGGGTAAATTGGGCAGCTGTCTATGGGCCCTTTGGCTCACTAGGGATATGGCAGGCTCACTGCAAGCAGAGGGTTGATCCTCCTGATCTGCTGGTGTGGGGTCTTCTGCCTCCTGGACCGGCTGTTCTTCCAGCTCTACCTGTTGCTCCGTAGGTGCTTGGGATGCTGGTTGGAGGAAGGTGAGTACGGGTACCACAACTGCACCATTGACTTGAGTCCAAGACCGAGGGAAGTCTCCGAGCACAGTACTAACCATATCTTCCCTTTCCTCTACGGGTCGATGGTCTTCTTGTTCCTCTTCAGGGTTCCGTAGCTGTTCAGGACACTTCTTCAGGTGATCCCGGGATACAATGGCTGTGGTCTCCCCTCCGTCTTTACTGATGGTACAGACCTTCGGGTTCTCGTGGCTTGAGGGCAGTACGGTGTACGGGTCCTTCTCCCACTGGTCGTCCAACTTGTGGAGCCATCTTTTCCTCTTCAAGACCTGCTCTCCGGGCACCAGGGGAACAGCGGGAGCATACTGGTTGTAAGTTTTCTCTTGTCTCTCCCTAGCCTGACAGAGACTTCGCTCCACGCTCTCCTGTACTTTCCGGTACTGCTGCTGCCTCTCTGTGTCCCAGTCTGCTTCTGGTGAAGTGTCCTCGGGTGTCAAGACTCCCATTTCCAGGTCAACAGGTAACTTAACAGGTCTCGCCCTCATTAGGTAAGCCGGGGTACAGTTGGTGGAACCTACCGGGATGTGGTTGTATAGGTCCACCAGATCGGGCAGCTTCTCAGGCCACAGACTGCGTTCTTCCAGGGGCAACGTTTTCAGAAGATCCATTACCACCTGGTTCATTTTCTCACAAAGTCCATTAGTTTGCGGATGATAGGGTGTCGTCCTTATCTTCCGGCAGCCATACAGATTGCAGAATTCCTGGAAGACCTCCGCTTCAAAGGCAGGTCCCTGGTCCGTCAGCACTTGGTCCGGGTACCCGTGTGGATGGCAGAAGTGCTGCTGGAAGGCTCTAGCTGCTGTTTGAGCCGTTAAGTCCTTGACGGGGACGACAACCAAGAACCAGGAGTAATGATCCACGATGGTTAACGCGTAGACGTAGCCACTTCTGCTTGGGGTCAGTTTTACATGATCCAAGGCTACCAGTTCCAACGGCTGCCGGGTGACGATGGACTGCAGGGGAGTCTTCTGGCTGGCACGGTCCTTCCTCCTCAGGTTGCACGGGCCACAGTCTCTGCACCACCTCTCGATGGTTCCCCTCATGCCTACCCAATGGAACCGCCCGCGCAGCAGGAACTCCAGCTTCTTCCATCCGAAATGCCCAGCTCCATCGTGGTATGCCTCCATCACCATGGCTGCGTCTCGTCGTGGCACCACTACTTGCCAGATTAGTTCATGCGTCCGGGAGTTAACCATCCTGCGGCACAACTTCCCCTTGTAAAGGAACAGTCTACTCTTTTCTGCCCACAGTTGCTTGGCTTCCTCCGGAGCATCTGGGTCAAGGCGAGCCTCTGGCCGAGTCAGCATCTCCTTCACCAGCCGGACGGCAGGGTCACTGTCTTGCGTTTCCGCCCAGTTGTAGTGAGGTAAGGGGTTAAGCGTAGCACCTTGCTTACTCCTTACCCGATGGGAATACTGGATAGTCCCATGACGGTGAAACGCGGGGAGTTAGACTTCTTCCAGTCCCTCTGGATCTTCTCCTATGTCCGGTAGGTTTGGCATCCTGGACAGGGCGTCCGCGTTGGTATTGGAGCGTCCTGCCCGGTATTTGATGGTGAACTCGTAGTTGGACAGGCGGGCCATCCATCTCTGCTCTAGGGCACCGAGTCTTGCCGTGTCCAGGTGTGTCAACGGGTTGTTATCCGTGTACACGACGAACCGGGAAGAAGCGAGGTAGTGCTTAAAGCGTTCGGTGACTGCCCATACCACTGCCAGGAACTCTAGCTTAAATGAGCTGTAATTCTCAGGGTTTCTTTCGGTGGGTCGCAGTTTTCGGCTGGCGTAAGCGATTACTCGCTCCTTCCCCTGCTGGATCTGGGACAACACGGCTCCTAGCCCGATGTTACTTGCGTCAGTGTAGAGGATAAAGGGCTGGCTGTAATCCGGGTACGCCAGGATTTCATCCCCCATGAGGGCCATCTTCAGCTGGCGGAAGGACTCTTCTTCCAACTTCTCCCATCTGAAGGGCGGCTTCTGGTTCTTGGCCTTCCGGGACTGGCCTATCAGGAGGTCCTGCATAGGAGCTGCCTTTTTGGTGAAACCGGGGATGAACCTGCGGTAGTAGCCTACCAACCCGAGGAACTGCCGCACTTCCTTTACACTGGAGGGACTTGGCCATTCCTTAATTGCGGTGATCTTATCAGGGTCGGGAGCCACTCCGTCAGCGCTCACCACGTGTCCCAGGTACTGCACCTTTGGTTTCAGGAGGTGACACTTGGAGGGTTTCACCTTTAGGCCGTAGCTTGCCAGAGCTTCGAACACTTCCGCCAGGTGTTTCAGGTGGTCCTCATAAGTCTTAGAATATACGATGACATCGTCCAGGTACAACAGGACCGTCTCGAAGTTTCTGTGGCCCAGACAGCACTCCATTAATCGTTGGAAGGTTCCTGGTGCGTTGCAGAGTCCGAACGGCATACAGGTAAACTCGCTAAGTCCCATCGGGGTGGTGAATGCGGTCTTCTCCCGGTCCGCCTCTGCTACAGGAACCTGCCAGTACCCACTAGTGAGATCCAAGGTAGAGAAGAAGTTAGCAGATCTTAAAGCAGCCAAAGACTCCTCTATCCTTGGTAAGGGGTACGCATCCTTGTGTGTGATACGGTTGATTTTCCGGTAATCTACACACATCCTCATGGTGTTGTCTTTCTTTTTGACTAAGACTAGTGGAGCTGCCCAGGAGCTACAGCTATCCCTGATCACCCCAGCCTCCTTCATGTCTCTAAGCATCCCCTTGGCGTGTTGGTAGTGTGCAGGGGGTACGGGTCGATACCTCTCTTTTATGGGAGGATGGTCTCCCGTGGGGATGTGGTGTTCTACCCCCTTGACTCGCCCGAAGTCTAACGGGTGTTTACTAAACACTCTCTCGTACTCTTGAACCACCCGATAGACTCCCTGTTTCTGGTGTGAGGGAGTGGAGTCAGTACTAGTGTTGAGCCACCCCCGTAGTGTTCGAGTTCGGTTCGGTTCGTCGAACACCCGTGTGTTCGCCGAACTGTTCGTCGAACTGTTCGTCGAACACCTTCGAACACCGTTAAAACCAATGGCAGGCAAACAAAAACACATAGAAACACATAGAAAACACCTTCAAATGTGTCCAAAAGCTGACAAACTGCTCAGAAGACACAACTAACACATGGAAAAGTGACAAGTACATATAGTCATGCGAAAAGAAAAGAGGTGGAGGAGTAAAAGGAGGGGGAGACACAGATATAGGCATGTCATGCCCTTCTAAAATCCAAAAAGTGAGAAGCCGAGACGGCCAGTCCGCTCCTGCCCGTGCCACCTCCGTGTCGCCGGGTTTGTGCCAGAGCCGCGGTGAACCCTGACGGCCAGCCCCCCTCTCCCAATACTGGTGCCTGTCCGCTGGTGGGTCGAGAGAGCCCCCCTGTGGTGGAGGCAGCTCTAAGCTTTTTAATTTAAATTGTCCCTCTAATTTAAATGAATACACTTTAAATCCATTTACAAGGATCTATTGGAGGGCAAGTCTCATGCCAGCAGCCGCGTAATTCCAGCTCCAGTAGCGTCCACTAAAGCTGCTGCAGTTAAAAAGCTTTTATAAGGATCGAGCTCGGCTGTCCACCGCAAGGCATCCTAGTGCCAGTCCCAGCCCCTATGCCTTGGGGTGCCTCCTGATGCTCTTCACTAAGTATCCCGTGGTCCCGAAGCATTTCCTTTGAAAAAATTAAGTGTCCAAACTACAGGTGGTGTAGCTTGCTTAACAGCCGGGATAATCCGCTGACTAGCAGACACTGCTACTAGGCACAAAGTATTTCCTGGGCTAGATGCAGTTAAAAATTTGTAAGTAGATACTCTCGTTGGATGCTGAGAAAGCATTCCATAGAGTCTCCTGGCACGCCATATATGATTCTCTTTAAAAGCTTGGGGTAGGGGTCTAGGGGACCCTTTTATGGCCAAAATCACGGCCCTGTATCACAATACGTCACCTAGGCTGAAGATAAATGGAACTGTAGCACCGAGGGCTCGGTTGCTACAGACGTATTGCACCTCACCCAGAGGTGTGATATCTCACTCTCAAATAAGGATGGAGTGTGGATCAGGACCCGACACCTGCATGCATTACACCACATTGCCGTGGGGCAGGGCGACCAATATGCCCCTGAAATGGGCACGACAGTCCCTGTCCCTGGCTGGAGTGGGGGGAGGGAACACTGAGGAAGGGGAACCCTGCAGTGCAGGAGCAGGGAGGAAGCAGTTCCTGGGTGCATTGAGAAGGGAGTATAAAATATGGGCACCATCTTAGTTCAGTGCAGAGAAGTCTGAGCAGAAGTGGCAGGGAGCAGGGGCTCTGCATGAGCTCTGCTCCGGAGGCGGGCCTAGTAACAGAGGCCCAGGCCTGCAAGAGGGAGAAGGAAGGAAGAGGAGCGGAGAAGGCTCCAGGAACGAGGAATGAAGGGATCCCAGGGGTGCGGACGGGCGAGTCGCCACCGCACGCCCGAATCCACCTGCGTGGAGGGGTCAGGCCAAAGGGGGAGACCGGTCCCCGAACTAGTGGAGGCAGGAAACGACCCTCAGCTAGAAACCGGTGGCTCTGACATTTTATGTGGCGCAGCCCCTTGCTCCACCTGCTAGGAAGGCACCACATAGGGTCAGGGAAACTGGCGCCAAGTTTACCAAGAGGAGGCCCGAGGCAGCCGGACAGAAGTGTTGGTAAGAAAGGCCAGACAAAGGACACACAAAGGGGGTCCTGTGAAGCGCTCCAAAGTTATCTGGGAGTTGTCTGAGCCCCTCACCTGGTGAGCACAGTACGACGTGGGCAGCCGTTACCTGCAGACGTGGTCTGGATAATAAGAACTGTGAGTAAAGGCCCTGAACTGCATCACGGACTCCGTGTCGTTACTGCTGCTGCCCTGCACCATCACCCCCATCCTCCGCATACACTGCCCTGAGGCTATACTCCTCCCGTGGGGAGTTATGCTACGCTCTGCTGCACCCACAACACCAGCCTTAGCGGTCTGCCCTGTAGCGGCGGTTCACTCTGACCGCAATCCACGGGTGGCGTAGTCAGACATTTAAACATCAAAACCACATAAATAGTTCCGCCACTGGTTTGACCGCCCTGAGCCACGGAACCGGATCGCCGCCACGAAGACTACAACCACCAGCATCCACCAAAAAGGGTCCGGCTCCGGGTGTCCCAAGGCCCAGGGGGTGCGTCAGAACATTTTCATCACCTTTCACAATCACCAATGGGACAAGGCAGGGATGTCCTCTGTCCCCTCTCTTATACATCCTAGTGACGGAGCACCTGCTCTCATCAATTCGTCATAACCCCAATATTAGGTGGATTGAGGTGGGAGGCACCGAGTACAAGTGCTCTCTATTTGCTGATGATGTCCTAGTATATATCACTCAATCACATATATCCATCCCTGCTGTTATGGCTGAAATAGATCACTTTGTTACATGGTAAAATTTTAAAATCAATGCAGCGAAGTCTGAGGCCCTCGATGTCTCCCTCCCTAAATCCATATAGGATTCCATCCAGTCCAACTTTCCCTTTGCCTGGCCCTCACAGGGTATCAAATACTTAGGAATTCCTATTCATAGAGACCTCTCCCATCTATGTTATCTTAATTTTGGGCCGTTTATTGAACAATTCCATACAGACCACGGTTGGCAAGTTAGAACTGTAAGATTCACTACGTGAACCACTGGTGTTTTGTGGAAAAGCACATGTACACCGCGTTCCAAATTATTATGCAAAAAGTGTTTAGGAGTGATAAGGGAAGAATTTGTTTGTTTGTCAGTTAAACTCATTGATGGTGATGTGTGTCAGGGCTCTTTATATCACTGTAAGCAATTGCAGACACCTGTGCTAATTAGTTTGGCAGGTGTGTCCAATGAAAGGCAAGACTACTTAAGAAGGCTCTCTCACATTATTAAGCAGCCTACATTTTCTGCCAAAATGGGAAAGAAAAAGGATGTGTCGGCTGCTGAGAAGCAACAAATTGTGGAGTGTTTAGGTCAAGGCATGACTACAATCAACATTGTGCGATGATCAGGATGAAGTGTCTTGGCAATCAAGAAGTATGTAGCTGATTCACAGTACACACGTGTGCGTGCTGATAAGGGCAAATTGAGGACTCTTTCCTACAGGCAATTACGTTAGGTTGAAACAGCAGCGGCAAAAAAGCCTTGTCATAGCAGCAGACAAGTTTTTGAAGCTGCTTGTGCCTCCAACGTCCCCCGAACAACAAGATGCAGGGTCCTTCAGAGGTTTGCAGCTGTGCATATGCCATCCTGTCGACCTCCTCTATCCACTTCACACAAGCAGAAACGGCTCCAGTGGGCCAAACATTACATGAAGACTGATTTCAAAACTGTTTTGTTCACGGATGAGTGCCGTGCAGCGCTCGATGGTCCAGATGAATGGAGTGGAGGATGGCTGGTTGATGGACACCCCACGCAAACACGGCTACAGCGCCAACAAGGAGGAGGTGGAGTAATGTTTTGGGCTGGAATCATGGGGAGAGAGATTGTCGGCCCCTTTAGGATCCCTGAAGGCGCTAAAGATGAACTCCATAATGTATGTGGATTTTCTCAAACAGCACTTCCTGCCATGGTTCAAGAAGAAGAACCGTGTATTTCACAGCAAGATCATTTTTCTGCATGATAATGCACCATCTCATGCTGCACATAAAACATCTGCATCTCTGGCTGATATAGGCATAAAAGGGGACAAACTTATGGTGTGACCCCCATGCTCCCCTGACCTCTACCCCATTCAGAACCTTTGGAGCATCATTAAAAGGAGTGTCTATGATGGCGGGAGGCAGTTCACATCTAAGCAACAGCTCTGGGAGGGTATTCTGTCCTCATGCAAAACAATTGAAGCAGAAACCATCCAAAACCTGACAAATTCAATGGACGAGAGAGTTCAGAAGCTCCTTTCGAACAAGGGGTCCTATGTGAAAATGTAACATCACCTAGAATAAAGTTTTGAGTTGAAAACTGTTTGATTTCAGTTTATAACAACCTGCTAATGCTTATAATTTCAAAAATGACCATTTTTTTGGTCTTTATTAAAATGAAAAGGTTGATCGAAAAGTTTGGGGGATCTAAGAGTGTGGCAACCCAGTAGTCATGATTACTTCGAATTCTGACAATATGAGGGTCATGCTGCAGGTAGTGCAGCAAGAAGGCACTTATGTGTCTTGCGCATCTCGGAGCCCCAAAATTATTTTCCGGGCTAGATGCAGCTAAAAATTATTTTTAATTTTAAATCTGGTGAAGCTTATTATAGATGGCCTAATAGGATCAGTGCTGCACACTGCTACAAAGCCCAAATTATTTTCCAGTCAAGATACAGATAAACATGATTAGTAATTTGAAAGCTTAAAACGGTTGGTAGGGTGATTTTAACCAATCATCAAGCTTTTACTCTCCCCAGGATGACACAGGGGTAGAAAAGTCGTTTCGGATCCATGATTTGTTCATCTTTATGAACGTGAGTCTGTCTACATTATCAGTGGAGAGCCGCGTGCGCTTATCTGTCAGCACACCACCAGCAGCGCTGAACACACGTTCAGACAGAACGCTGGCTGCGAGGCATGACAAGATCTCCAAGGCGTAAGTGGCTAGCTCCGGCCATTTATCCAGATTGGAAGCCCAAAAAGAGCAAGGGTCCAGTGACACAGTCGTGGCTTCAATGTTTACTTGGAGATACTCCTGTACCATCGTCTCTAGGCGTTGACTATGTGTCAGACTTCTTGTCTCCTGTGGCCTTGCAAAGGATGGGCTAAAAAAGTGGTGAAATGATTCCGCAAAATTGATGTTACCAGCAGATACTGTGGTTCTGTTACGGTTTGAGTGCTGAACACTTGACGGTCCCACGGTTGGCAAGTTGGAACTGTGAGATTCACTACGTGCACCACTGGTATTTTGTGGAAAAGCACATGTAAGATTCTGCAACAGTCTCTGCTGATACTCCTGCATGCGTGCATCCCTTTCTATGGCAGGAATAATTTCTGCAAATTTACTTTTGTACCGGGGATCTAACAGTGTGGCAACCCAGTAGTCAGGATTATTTCTAATTCTCACAATTCGAGGGTCATGTTGCAGGTAGTGCAGCAAGAAGGCACTCATGTGTGTTGCGCATCCAGGAGCACCAAGTCCCTGTTGTGTTGGTGGCGAGGTAGCAATCATGCTTCCTTCCTCTGTCCTCTCCCCCCAACCTCGCACAACAGAAATGTGATCAAGGTCTCCCTCATCTGATGAGTCTTCCATCAGTTCGTCCTCCACTTCTTCCTGGGCTCCTGCACCTTCCTCACTAGTTTGGCTGCTACCATGCGCCCTGGTAAAATCATCTCCCCCACCCTCACATGCCTGCCGCCTTGGTGCTGCCGACCGTCTGGACCTTGCAGATGTTAGCCCTTCCGCATACAACTCCTCCTCCTCTACTTCCTCCACCTCCTCTTGTGCCACCACCTGACTCCGAATTCTGTTTAACATGTGCTCCAGCATGTAAATCACCGGAATAGTCATGCTGATAATGGCATCGTCAGCAGTAAACATCTTCGTCGCCATTTCAAAACTGTGCAGAAGGGTGCATAGGTCCCTGATCTGAGACCACTCCTCCAGCGTGATTTGCCCCACCTCTGAATCTCGTTGGCCCAGGCTATACGTCAGAACGTATTGCACCTGGGCTTGTCGGTGCTGCCACAGTCGCTGCAACATGTGCAGAGTTGAATTCCACCGGGTAGGCACATCGCATTTTAGCCGGTGAAGTGGCAGGCCCAACGACTTCTGTAGAGATGTAAGTTGCTGAGCTGCGGGATGCGAACGGCGGAAGTGAGCACACAGCGACCGTGCCCTCTGCAGAAGGCCATCTAGTCTGGGATAGTGGGCTAAAAATTGCTGGACAACCAGGTTCAACACGTGAGCCATACAAGGCACGTGTGTGACATTGCCCCGGCGAAGGGCCGCACCCAGGTTTGCAGCATTGTCGCACACGGCCTTCCCTGGTTTCAGGTCCAGTGGAGACAACCATTCATGAAATTGGTTCTCCAGAGCTGACCACAACTCCTCAGCTGTGTGACTCACATTTCCCAGACATTTCAATGTAAAAACCGCCTGATGACGTTGAGCCCTACTGCCAGCATAGTAAGGAGGTGTGCAGGATCCCTTCTGCGCAGTTAGAAAGCTTGTGGCATGACCAGACAGGCTTTGGGTGCAGGTGGAAGACCGAGAGGAGGTTGAGGAGGCAGAAGCAGTGGAGGAAAAATGACACAAAGAGGATTGACGCACAACTCGTGGGGACGGCAAGACTTGGACAGCAGCCCCTTGTCCTGCTGTCACCATAGTTACCCAGTGCCCAGTCAGCGACATGTAACGCCCCTGTCCATGCCTACTCGTCCAAGTGTCTGTGGTGAAATGCACCCTGTCACACACAGAGTTTCTCAAAGAAGCGGAGATGTTGTGTGCGACATGCTGGTGGAGCGCAGGCACACCTTTCTTTGAGAAGTAGTGCCGACTGGGCATCTGGTACTGGGGCACTGCGACGGACATAAGGTCTCAAAAATCCTCTGTGTCCACCAGGCGGAAAGGCAGCATTTCTGTAGCCAAGAGCTTGCAGATGGTGAAATTCAACCTCTTAGCTTTCTCATGGCTAGGAGGAAATGGTCTTTTACTTGTCCACATCTGAGGGACCGAGGGCTGGCTATTGTGCTTAGACGGGGTTGATAAGGGTGTCCCCGGCAAACTGCCGGTCTGTGAGGAAGATGCAGGCGGACATGTTAGGTTGCCTTGATCCAAAGGTGGTGCTATCGATGTCGGACAGCGCTCAAGACCAGCTGGTGTTACCACCTCCAAAGAAAATGATGACCTGCCAATCACGCTGGCTGTTGCGGGGAAAGAGGTGGCAGGTCTGCGCCCCAAAACAGGTGTGACTGCTGTCCCCCCAGTCACAGAGGATGAAGAGGCCGCGGATGCACAAGATATGGCAGACGGTGGTTGGCCCGGCCGGCTAGACCGCATTGTAGCACACTGAGCTTCCCACTGCAACTTATGCTTCATGTCCATGTGCCGGTTCATGCATGAAGTACTCAAACTATGTATTTTTTGGCCTCTACTTAGCTTTTGCTGACAAATGTTACAGATAACACGAGTTGGGTCATCTTTATCGATCTGAAAAAATGCCCAGGCTATGCAAGGCTTAGCACCCATGCGACCTGAAGAGCCACCACGACTTGTGGTGAGAGGCAGAGTTGTGTTTGAGGATGCAGTTGTTGACGTGCTTCCAGTACTACGTCTCTGTCCAGGAAGGCGCAACCTGACCTCGTCGTCACTAGCATCTTCCTCCACCTCCTCTGCTGACCTCATCTCTTGGCTGACTGTGGGTTGACAGTAAGTGGGATCTCCGACCTCATCATCATCACCCTGTGCGTTATCACACCCGTCGTCCTCAGAGCCAACCTGTTCCTGCCCTGACAAAAAACTAAAGTTGTCGCTCCAATCAGGTATTTGAGTCTTATCATCGTCTTCCTCATTGTCTCCACCAACAGGAGTTACAGTTTGGGAATGAGGGTCTACATTATGGTCAGAACCTTCTGCGTCTGGTCCTGGATCCGACTCATAAAGATTCTGGGCATCAGTGCAGATCATTTCCTCGTCTGGATTCACAGAAGCGCTGGAGTCGACCTCTGATTCCCAGGCTATAGTATGAGTAAACAGCTCTGCAGACTCAACCATCTGTTCTACCTCATACTCAGACGGGCAGCTGGAGATTTGGGAGCTGTGAGGAAGCAAGTGCGATTTGGGTGACACCTTTGAGGACTGGAGTATTTGTGATGTTGAAGTTGATGTGGAGGAGAGCCCACTTAAAGGAGCACTTGATATCCGTTGAAGCACCTGCTGTTTTTGTGCCTCATCTGGAATTTGTAGCGATTGGCGTGGCCGTAAGAAAGGGATCTTATCACATTGTCTGCTAAAAGAAGTAGACATTTTAGTTTGGCTGGAAGATGGTCTTTCTTCTGCACTTACCCCACGGACACAACCTTTTTTCCCCTTCCCAACACGCCTATTCCCCTTTCCACCAGCAGCAGGCCTTTTTCCACTCATTTTGGTGGTTAACTAATTCACAACCGTGGAGTTGTTTGCACAAAAAAACAATGGATGGTAACCGAGCAGAGCTGAGTGGCCAAACTGTGGTATTAGGCCAAAACTATTGGCTGGGTTAGATGCAGAAAAAAAATATTTTTAATTTGCAACCTGATGGAGGTCAGTATAGATGGACTAATAGACCAAGTCCCACACACCGCTAGAAGCCCAAATATTTTTTCAGAGCTAGATGCAGAAAATTTTTTTATTCAATTTGCAACCTGATGGAGGTCAGTATAGATGGACTAATAGACCAAGTCCCACACACTGCTAGAAGCCCAAATATTTTTTCAGAGCTAGATGCAGAAAAAAATTATTTTTAATTTGCAACCTGATGGAGGTCAGTATAGATGGACTAATAGACCAAGTCCCACACACTGCTAGAAGCCCAAATATTTTTTCAGAGCTAGATGCAGAAAAAAATTATTTTTAATTTGCAACCTGATGGAGGTCAGTATAGATGGACTAATAGACCAAGTCCCACACACTGCTAGAAGCCCAAATATTTTTTCAGAGCTAGATGCAGAAAAAAAATATTTTTAATTTGCAACCTGATGGAGGTCAGTATAGATGGACTAATAGAACAAGTCCCACACGCTGCTAGAAGCCCAAATATTTTTTCAGAGATAAATGAAGAAAAAAATTATTTTTAATTTGCAACCTGATGGAGGTCAGTATAGATGGACTAATAGACCAAGTCCCACACACTGCTAGAAGCCCAAATATTTTTTCAGAGCTAGATGCAGAAAAAAATTATTTTTAATTAGCAACCTTATGGAGGTCAGTATAGATGGACTAATAGAACAAGTCCCACACGCTGCTAGAAGCCCAAATATTTTTTCAGAGATAAATGAAGAAAAAAATTATTTTTAATTTGCAACCTGATGGAGGTCAGTATAGATGGACTAATAGACCAAGTCCCACACACTGCTAGAAGCCCAAATATTTTTTCAGAGCTAGATGCAGAAAAAAATTATTTTTAATTTGCAACCTGATGGAGGTCGGTATAGATGGACTAATAGAACAAGTCCCACACGCTGCTAGAAGCCCAAATATTTTTTCAGAGATAAATGAAGAAAAAAATTATTTTTAATTTGCAACCTGATGGAGGTCAGTATAGATGGACTAATAGACCAAGTCCCACACACTGCTAGAAGCCCAAATATTTTTTCAGAGCTAAATGAAGAAAAAAATTATTTTTAATTTGCAACCTGATGGAGGTCAGTATAGATGGACTAATAGACCAAGTCCCACACACTGCTAGAAGCCCAAATATTTTTTCAGAGCTAGATGCAGAAAAAAATTATTTTTAATTTGCAACCTGATGGAGGTCAGTATAGATGGACTAATAGACCAAGTCCCACACACCGCTAGAAGCCCAAATATTTTTTCAGAGCTAGATGCAGAACATTTTTTTATTCAATTTGCAACCTGATGGAGGTCAGTATAGATGGACTAATAGACCAAGTCCCACACACTGCTAGAAGCCCAAATATTTTTTCAGAGCTAGATGCAGAAAAAAATTATTTTTAATTTGCAACCTGATGGAGGTCGGTATAGATGGACTAATAGAACAAGTCCCACACGCTGCTAGAAGCCCAAATATTTTTTCAGAGATAAATGAAGAAAAAAATTATTTTTAATTTGCAACCTGATGGAGGTCAGTATAGATGGACTAATAGACCAAGTCCCACACACTGCTAGAAGCCCAAATATTTTTTCAGAGCTAAATGAAGAAAAAAATTATTTTTAATTTGCAACCTGATGGAGGTCAGTATAGATGGACTAATAGACCAAGTCCCACACACTGCTAGAAGCCCAAATATTTTTTCAGAGCTAGATGCAGAAAAAAATTATATTCAGTTTGCAACCTGATGGGGGTCAGTATAGATGGACTAATAGAATGATGCTATGCCCAAAAGATTTTACTTCACTAGGTGCAGTAAAAAAATTGGTATTCTATACACAGGTGGTATATCTTGCAACACAGATAGGCTACTCCACTGACTAACACACTCTGCAATAGGCCAAAAAGGATTAGCTTTGCTAGATTCAGCCAAATGCTGTGAAAAAAACTTGCACAGCACTGGCACAGACCTGCCTGGCAAAAACTGATAGGAACTGATGTAACCTAGTCCTGAAAAGGACTCCAATTACAATTAGTCTTTACTCCCACAATCTATCTATTTAAGAGCACAGACCTGCCTGATAAAAGTCGTAGGAAATGCTGTAACCTAGTCCTTAAAAGGACTGCAATCACAACTATTCCCTACTCCCAAGCTATCTGTATATTTGTGCGAAAATTGGCTTGAAATTAACAAGGTATAGCGCACACAGCAACAGCGGTGCCGTCTAACACGCAGCTGCAGCAGTGAGAAAATGGTGGCGATGGGGAAAATGGCTTGGTCTTATAGGGCAAGGACATGTGACATACACTGCCAATCACACATGCCCTTGCTTGTGTGAAAAAAAGCACTTCGCTCCGTGTGTGCGCTGCTGATAGGCTGACAGATTGCACCTCCCCACTGCAAATGCGGGAAAGAGAAAAAAAAATGGAGATCTTCATTGTTCCTGCAGAGATCCATCCCCTGCCTCTCCCCCCGCCCCGCTGTACACTCAAACTGCGTATTAACATTAATTTTCATCATTACTGAGAAAAAATCCAGTTATGATTTTGGTGCACGAACAGTTATCGAACATAACCTCGAACAGCCGAATTTTTCTCAAATTGTTCGTGTTCGCCGATCGGCTCGAACACCGCCCAAAACAGCTCGAATTTGAGATTGGCGAACAGTTCGAGTAGAACAACGCTCATCTCTAGTCAGTACCTAAATGTAGTTGCTGACACCAGTCCTCCATTGTTTTCTTAGAGCCGTTACCTTCCTCCGGGTGAGATGGAGGCAAGGGTTCCACAGATTGTATAGCATTTTGGTTAATGGTATATAATTTGGCTAGCGTGGCATACCGGGGCAGGTACACTTCCCTCTTCCCGATATTGATTATGCGAACGGGCACCCTCCCATGGCGTACATTAACCACCCCCCGTGCTGTCAAGATGGTGGGCCTACTGTCTGAGTAAACTGGTTCTACCATTGCCTGGTAATCTCTACCTCTCAGACCAATAGCTGCCCGGCACCAAATCATCATTTCACTTTTTGGGGGCATGGCAATAGGGAAAGGGTCACACATTCTCACGCTACCAATCTCACCGCCGGAGAGTTCCACCTGTTGCCGTCGCATCAGTGCCCGGATCTCTTTTTGGAGCACTCGCTGCTCGCCGGAGCTGGCGTTCTTGGCAACCTGCTGTAAAAGGAAAATCACCTCTGCAAGACAATTTTCAATTACATTAGTTCCTAGAGTTATCTTTGGGTGACTCTCGTGTTTGTCAATGTCTACAATGATCAGTCCCTGTGCTGCCAGTTCGACTCTACCGATTTTAATGGTCACCTCTTTAAATCCAATCTGTGGCACGGGCTGACCATTGCTGGCGATGATACTCAAGTCGTCGTCAGGGTAGCGGGTGATATCCGAGTCATTCCAGTACTGCTTGAAGAGCACGTACGGGATGGTGGTGACCTGTGACCCGGTGTCCAGTAGGGCACTCATAGGAATGCCATCAAGTACCATGGGTAAGACTGGACGTCCTCCCACATATTTGTCGCGCCAGTTCGATGGGCCTGGTGATCTTTTTCCTGGGGGTTGGCCCTCTACCCCAGGTTGTGCCAGTTTAAAGGACAGTACCTTGCCATATGTCCGGGTTGATTGCAGCGGCGGCAGATGGGTCGTCCGTCCTCGTTGTATCGGTCGCTGGGTCTCCCTCTGGCCGGTGGGGTCCTCCTTGGTCGATGCCACGGGATGTCCTCCGGTCCGGATGCCAGCTGGATCTTCCCTGGAGTGGAAACCTGTAAAGACTGCACAGTTCGGGTTAGCGCAGCAACGCTTTTAGCTAGCTCTTGGACCTGATGGTGCAGGTCTGGAGCCGGGTCATTGTTCAAAGCCTGCGCATCAGCTCCCACAGGCCCTGCCAACAAGGGTGCCGCCTCCTGGTGGTAAGTGGTAGTGGGGCGTCTGTGGGTCACAACGCCACCTGGTGCCGGTTCTCGGAGCACCCGGATGGCTCTGTCCTTGAACTGTGCAAATCCCAGATGAGGGTCCTGTAAGGCCATTGCCCGCAACTGGGTTCGGTGGGCATTGCAATATAAACCCTCTATAAATTGTTCAGTCAACAGCCTGTCCTCGTCTCCCACGCCGTCAGGGTCGGTCTGCTTTATGGCTCTCAGGGCCTCTTGTAGGTTCAGGGCATAGTCCCTTATACTCTCGTATGCTCGCTGCTTGCACCCGTAGAATCTAAGCTTGATCTCGGCTGAGGTGCGGGTATCAAAGGTGTCCCTCAGCCGGGTTAGTATCCCTGCGACAGTCCTACCCCCAGGTGGCCAGGACTTTACCTCCCTTCGGGCTGCCCCAGTTAATTGGGCCACCAGGATGCTCACTTTTTGCTCTTCTGTGAGGGGGTACACCTGGAAGAGGCTATCCAGCTTTTCTCTAAAGTCATGCAGGGTATGTGACTCCCCTGAGTACTGGGGTAGCCAGGCCGCTCCCGGGTTATAGGGCATGGTGAAAGGCATGACTGCAGCAGCGGTGGCGCTGGCGGGGGTTGAGGCAGTGAAGCTCTCCTCCGTATCCGACATCCTCCTCCCCCCTAGTGGACCGTGGCCTACCTTGCGATGATCCTCTTCCGTAGGCTGCGGCTCCGCAGTAGATCGTCAGGGTTGAGGACCTTCCGTCGCGCTCCTGTGACGTCGGCGTCTGCTGGGCTCCTTCCAGGACCTTACGCGACGTCCGGACGTGAGGCGGGGATTCAGTTCTCGCGCGCTTTCGGAGTCCACGCCCCTCTTCTTCCCGCGCGACGTCTTCAAGATGGCGTCCAACGGCGGGAAAACTCCACGGAAGGCGGGAAGAAGGCTGAAAATGGCGCCGGATGGCGGGAATCTTCACCGATGGCGGGAAGAAGGCTGAAGATGGCGCCGGATGGCGGGAATCTTCACCACAGGTAAGTTTGAACAGTCTTTTTCAGGCACGCAGTACCCGGTGGTCGCGGGCACGAAATCCTACCGACTACGCCAAAAGTTGATGCGCCCCTGGGCCTGTGTCGCGCTGCGTTGCGCACGCGGGAGCTTACCCGGAGCCGGATCTGTTGAGGGTTGTAGTATCGTGGCGGTGACCCGGTCCGTGCCCAGGGAGTCAAACTGAGCGGCGATGTATCAGCGGTAGATGTTGGACGACTACGCCACCCGTTGAGTACAGCTAAGGAGCTGCTGCTGCAGGGCAGACCGCTGAGGCCGGTGGTAGGATTGTGCAGCGTGATAGTATAACCCCCAATGGGAGGGGTATGGCCTCAGGGCAGCCGACGTGGATGATGGGGGTAGCAGGAACCACTCGGAGATGGTACGGTGTAGTTCAGGGTCTTTACTGTTGACAAAGATAGACCCTCCCGGAGTACTGGCTAGCGATTGGGGCCTGTTCAGTCCTTGAGCAGATGGGATCTCCCCTGGCCAGGCGGAGTTGTAGGCCTCCCAAACTAACTGTACTCTTCTGGCTACCTTGCTAGAGGCGGGTATAAGTAGCCCACATCCCTCAGTGTACCGTGTGGTGCTCACCCGTATGGCCGGTGACTCGGGGCCTTCTAGTAGCTTCCGCTCCACGACGGCGGTGCTGGTCCCATGCGTGTGACCGTGCCTTCGGGTTTCTTGGCCAGAGGACCTGGAATCCCCTGCCTGACGGATTCTGCTGCTGGGTAGGAGTTAGTCCCCACAGCCTCGGACTCCGGGTCCGGTAAGAAATCTTCTCAGTCAGGGCGAGCTCTGCAGCTGCCAGCCCCTGACTCCTTGTAACACTGCTCCCACAGAGCTCCTGATGTTCTGTTCCTATATTTGCTTCTTTTCTCTGTCTCTACTTCTTCTCTACTCACTAACCCTGCCTCAGCCCCAGTTTTATATAGGGGAAGTTCTTCCCCTCCCAGGACTGTGCAGGAGGTGTGGCATGCATAGGATTCCTGACCAAGAGACCTCCCACCTGCTCTCAGACGTAATATCTCTATCACTGTGGCAACCAGACCCCTGGGGTGTCACACATGCAACAGAGATGCTGGAAGAGTCACAGAAAGGAATAGAAGTGGACGTTCTTTGGCTGCATCCCACAGTGATGACCGCTTCGTTGTGAACAATGCTCTTCGAAACCGGATGATGAATGTCACACAACTCCAGGCACATTTAAGGGAGGTGAGAGCCACCCAAATATCAGGTCAGACCATGAAAAACCATTAACATCAGCATGGTCTGCGTGCTAGATGATCTGCAAAGGTACCTGACCACACCACCAGGCACAGGCATCATCGTCTTGCATGGGACGCTGGACGAGGGATTAGTTGGCCTCAGTGTTTTTCAATTATGAAAGTTGATTCACGTTAAGTAGAAATGATGGCCACCAACGATGTTGGAAACATCAAGAAGAGCGCTATGCATCAGCCTCTGTGGTCACCAGATGAGGGCAGGTGTGTTTTGTCAATACAGAACTGCCCTACACTTTGTGAATGGTACAGTGACTACTTGAAAAAAATCATTAATCCAGGCATTATGCCTCTGCATTAACAACACAAACCTATTTTCATCTTCATGGGCAAAAATGCTCCAGCTCATCAAGGTCGCATCATTAGGGAACGGCTGCTGGAGATTGGGGTACCTCAAATGGAAAAAACGAGAATACTTAGCTCATAAATTGTCCAATTCATGCATACCCAGCAGCTCCGATAAGACTGTTCTCTTTTTTGGCACCTAACCTAATGTGATTCCTCTCCAGGGCTGATAACCTACATTTAAATTGGTAGCAAAACCTACAAAAGACAAAAAATATATCTCATATCCTACCATCATTATATATAAATGTAAAGCAAAGTTGCATATTAAATATAGGGTACTTAGAGAACTATTTTTGATCAAAAAATGGTGGGACGGCTTGTATACTTTTTTTGATCAAAAATAGTTCACTAAGTACCCTATATTTAATATGCAACTTTGCTTTACATTTATATATAATGATGGTAGGGTATGAGATATATTTTTTGTCTTTTGTAGGTTTTGCTTCTTTTTGCTAGTGTGAACATGCTCCTATTTCTTACATGTGTACCATCTTAGACCTCAGTTCACATTGCTTGGTTATTTAAATTGGTAGGTAGGGTCCTGCTTTGATTAAAACTTCCAGAAGCTGATGGGTGGAGTGCTCTGAACCTATGCATACAAATAACAAATGATTGACCGTCCCTTCCAAATAGATAACAAATGGGTACAGGTGCTTACTAAGAGTACCCATCTCCATATATAACTAACAAATAAAAGTGCACTCTGTAGTGCTCTAGCATGCAAATATGAAAGATATGAAATTTGAATTGCATTACTGCTCCTGAAAATAGGAAAAAAGTACTTAGCTATCAGCCCAGGAGAGGAATCACATTAGGTTAGGTCCCAGCCAAGAGAATGCCTTATCGCGGCTGCTGTTGGTATACGTGAACTGGCCAATTTATGCCTTATTCTCGTTTTTTTCCTATTTTCAAGAGCAGTAATGTAAATCAAATTTCATATATTTCATGCTTGCATGCTATAGCGCTACAGAGTGCAACTTTATTTGTTAGTTACATATGGAGATGGTTACTCTTAGTATGCACCTGTACACAGCTGTTTTCTGTTTGAAAGTGACAGTCAGTCTTTTGTTAGTTAAAGAAATTAATTCAAAGAAAATTTGTATACTTCATTTTTGACACCAACTCCTTGTTCACACTGCACAGTTCTCATAGTAAGGCTTCTGTTACAGCAGAGTTTCTATTCAAGTACGTTCACCATTTCATCTAAACTTTGCATTTTAGAAATTGTAGTTACAAAATAACAAACTCAATAGATTCAAATGGGATCCTTTCTCTTGACAGTGACACCACCATATCATTTCTTTTACACCATGTAAAATTTTCCTCTTACGTTCCTTATTCTCTATTTCTCATCACAGCTTCTTGGTCATTTTATCACTATTTCACAACTTCCCAGACTGGGGTAGGACACTCCTATACTCCACATTCCCCAGACACTCTTATAACTCCATGAATTCTATTCTTGACCCTTACATTTTTATTTATATTTTTCCCTCTTCTTTCTCACCTCCTTTTGTCCTTTTTTTCTTTTTTTGTTTCACTTGTTGCAATGTACATCCCGAGGGGGGCATTCTTAGATCCCTTGGTGCTCTTTTTTAAACTATATAAATAGCATTGTACCTATCTGTAATGCAGGTGCTGGAATGCAACGCACAGAGACACAAGACGGGAACAGTCAGGGATATATATATACCATAACCACTTTATATGTAGAACAAGTATTATGCAAGGGGGGTTAGTAACAGGGATAATGAATAGCAAATTGGAATAACAATGAGAAACAGTTTCAGTGAATAACGGTAAAGTTCTTTGCAAAAGTGTGATTCACCCAGTCGTGGGAATCACCACGTGAATTCTCTTTGTGTGGCCCTAGCGGGGGTCACCGGCTATTCTCGCTAGGCCGCAAGTCTCTTCTGTATATAGTCTATCAGATCCTGTTTAGAATCCCACGCACCAAAGGGCCTTTTCCCAACCTGAAATCCTAATCCCAACTGTCCCCGGTACCTTGAGTGGAAATTGGAAGTGACGGCCCTGTTCACTTGAGCGATTCCTCTGCTGTTACTGACGTGTCTCTCCTGTTGCAGTCTTCTCTCAGCTCTTCTCGGCTTGACCGTCGATGGTATACTCTCACGCTTGAGGTAAAGGGATTCAGACCTCGGCTCTTGACAGGCGGCATTGGGTCCGTGTGGAGCGCAGGTCCTGACTCTGGGCCACAGGTGCAGGGTCCAGGGCACTTCTCTGAGGAGTCCAGAGCTTCTCAGGCGGTGTCTGACTCTGATACGGCGCAGGCTTCTGGCTGGGGCCTGCCGCATTGGGATCTGCGGTCCATCTGGAGCACGTCTGCTCCACTCTGCAGCCTGGTGCTAAATTGCTCTGAGTCTTGGCTTGCTGGGCTTTTATATCCAGGTCACCTGATCAGGTCCAGCATCTGAATTTGTTCCCCTTTTCAACTCTTCTTGTATAACTTGGTTCCGCTCTATTTAGTCTGGCCAGCAGATGGCAACCTTTCCTCATCTCTGGCACATCCTGCAAGAATCCTCCATTGAACTCTACTACATATCTGCACTACTATTGTGTTTTTTCCTGAAGAAGAATTCAATACAACTTCAAAATGCATTGAAATTAAACTGCATTGACCCTACCACTAAGTTCCATGGAATTTTTACAACCACCAACACAGCAAGATCTGCTTTTCCTCTTTCCAAGAAACTCTGTAAGCAGGTATATTAGTATTGCCCTTCAGGAAAATGCTGGTGGTGTGTGCTCAGCAGCTCCTTTCATAGTGTTAACTTCTGGCATACCAAAATACAGCTGATCGGTGGGGGTTCCAGGTGTCAGATCCACACTAATCTGCTACTGATGAGCAATCCTGTAAATAGGTCATCAAATTCCTATTCTTGGAAAACCCCTTTGAAGACTGCCTGTCAGCAATCTAGTGCTGCCCTTTTTATTTAATAAAATAAATGACAGTCCCAGATTTTTCTAAAAATCATCTGTAAGCAAAATGTTTAAAAAAATCTTTAATATCTCCAGAGAATGACCGACGAGACTTGTGGGATCCTGCTCTGCATGTCAAGATCCCATGAGCCGGAAGTTCATCTTCACAAAAGTTGGGCCCTTTCAGGGAACTTTAGGGACTCTTCTTAGCACTTTTTTAACAGATGATCAGTTAAATTGTTTTTGATGTTCTGCTCCTATAATGAATCCGAATAACCAAAATTACTAATAAAGGTGTGAACTAAAGCTAGTAGCATAATGTGCACAAGGACCAAAGAAAAAAATGCTGGCACTGACACCATACTGAAGGAAAAAATAGGATCAAACTAAAAATATCAAGATTATAATAGCCATACCTTGTGTTGCTCAGCTTGATTCTTGTAAAAGATCATGAAATTTCACAGGAGAGTAAGAGAAGCGGTACTTACCACCAGAAATGTCAGTACTTTCTTTTGGTCACAGGATTGCAGACAGATACATCAGTGAATTGAGCAACAGCTGTTTCGCGTGAGTACATACCATCTCCAGCTCACACATAATCACTAGTACTTCCCCTTCTTTTATAGAGAGTACCCCACCCACATTATCTATATTGATTACTATAGATTACTAATCAAATAAAGAAAAATATTATATAAAACACATAAACAAAATGAAATAAAAACAGGTGACAATAATATACACTGCTAAGGAGAAATTGGCTAAGATCATTACGATCATTTAGCCCAATGGGTCCCAAAGCCTCGGTCATTTAAATAAAATATATTTCCTTTCTAAGCTTATTGCGTCTATCGCCACCTTCTTTAGGTATTTGTTCCAAATACAATACCACAAAATGCATGTGGTTTGGGTCTCCACCATGAACTTTTCTCATATACTGTAGCTGATGAGTCTCGGAAAACCTTTTCCAGACTGCAGTGAGTGTATGCGCTTATAAATACGTTTGTGCAAGGAATGGATAGTTTCTCCAATATAACATTTACCACAGTCACATATAATGACAAATACTATGTATTTACTCTGGCAAGTAAAGAACTGATTGACATTATGGAAGTAATCGCTCAAATTAACGATTCTCACAATACATATAATCACAGTAGTTACAATGTCTACATTTAAAATTTCCTTTCTGTAAAGTTTTTTTCATTTTTGAGCCAGTATTCGTTTTGTCTTTTACCAATATGTCCTGAAGGCTCCTAATCCTGCTGAACGTAACTATCGTTTTTTTTTAAAGCAATATCCGTTAGTAATGGATCATTTTCTATCATGTATGTATGATCCAAAACATCAAATGTATCCTAAAATGATATCAATAAAAACATCAGCTCACCAAGCAAAATATGAGCCGTCACATATCTCCATCGATGGAAAAATAAAAACGTAGCGGTTCTCAGAAATTGTTTATAAAAAAAACATTTTTTTTTTAAAACTTCAGATTTTTTTCTCAACATTAAATTAAAAAAATCAATAAAAGTTTGGTATCACTATAATCATATTGACCTTGAAACTCATAATGCACAGCGACAGGGACAACATTTAAATTTTCACTTCAGTTAACAGAAAAGCCATAATCAGTCTTGTCAGAAGTCTTATATGACATACACACGTGGTCAAAATTGTTGGTACCCCTAGTGTAATGAAAGAAAAACCCACAATGGTCACAGAAATAACTTGATTCTGACAAAAGTAATAATAAATTAAAAATCTACGAAAATTAACAAATGAAAGTCAGACATTGCCTTTCAACCCAGCTTCCACTGAATTTTTAAAAAAAATTAAACTCATGAAATAGGCCTGGACAGAAATGATGGTACTCTTAACTTAATATTTTGTTGAACAACCTTTTGAGGCAATCACTGCAATAAAACGATTCCTGTAACTATCAATGAGACTTCTGCATCTCTCGACAGTTATTTTTTACCACTCCTCATGAGCAAACTGCTCCATTTGTCTCGTGTTTGAAGGTTGCCTTTTCCAGACCGCATGTTTCAACGCTTTCCAAAAATGCTCAATAGGATTTAGGTCAGGGCTTATAGAAGGCCACTTCAGAATATTCCAATGTTTTCCTCTTAGCCATTCTTGGGTGTTTTTAGCTGTGTGTTTTGGGTCATTATCCTGTTGCAAGGCCCATGACCTGCGACTGAGACCAAGCTTTCTGACACTGGGCAGCACATTTCTCTCTAGAATCCCTTGATAGTCTTGACCCTTGAGATTTCATTGTAACCTGCACAGATTCAAGACACTCTGTGCCAGATGCAACAAAGCAGCCCCAGAACATAACAGAGCCTCCTCCATGTTTCAAAGTAAGGACAGTGTTCTTTTCTTGATATGATTCATTTTTCCGTCTGTGAACATAGAGCTGAAATGCCTTGCCAAAAACTTCCATTTTTGTCCCATCTGTCCATAGGACATTCTCCCAGAAGCTTTGTGGTTTGTCAACATGTAATTTGGCAAATTCCAGTCTGGCTTTTTTATGATTTTTTTTCAACAATGGTGTTCTCCTTGGTCGTCTCCCATGAAGTAAACTTTGGATCAAACAACGACGGTTGGTGCGATCTGACACTGATGTTCCCTGAGTTTGAAGTTCACCTTTAATCTCTTTAGAAGTTTTCCTGGGCTCTTTTGTTACCATTCATATTATCCATCTCTTTAATTTGTCATCAATTTTCCTCCCGCGGTCACGTCCAGGGAGGTTGGCTACAGTCCCATGGATCTTAAATTTCTGAATAATATGTGCAACTGTAGTCACAGGAACATCAAGCTGCCTGGAGATTGTCTTATAACCTTTACCTTTAACATGCTTGTCTATAATTTTCTTTCTAATCTCCTGAGACAACTCTTTCCTTTGCTTCCTCTGGTCCATGTTGAGTGTGGTACACACCATGTCACCAAACAACACAGTGAGTATCTGTAGCCCTATATACAGGCCCACTGACTGATTACAAGATTGTAGACACCTGTGATGCTAATTAGTGGACACAACTTGATTAAACATGTCCCTTTTGTCATTATTTTCAGGGGGACCATCATTTCTGTCCAGGCATATTTTATGAGTTTAATTTTTGTAAAAATTCTGTGAAAGCAGGGTTGAAAAGCAATGTCTGACTTTCATTTGTTCATTTTCATAGATTTTTAATTTATTATTACTTTTATTACTTTTGTCAGATTCAAGTTATTTCTGTGGTTTTTTTTTTCCATTAAACTAGGGGTACCATATCTCAGTATCAGATTAGTCGCCAACAAAATTGGTTTGCGCTTTGATCCTAATATTCATCCTCCCTTATCCTTTTACAAACACCCTGGAGGAGGTGGAATGAAGAATGACATCAGACACAAGTAAGCATATCTTGCCCACATTTACTGCAGTTCCAAAGCAAGCTAGCATTACTTTAGGTTTTCATGACAAATGTCAGCAGCTGCTCCATTTGGTCTTTCAAAATTTGAAAATGTCAAAAATTCTTTACATTTTTTTTATATTTCTTACCATTAAAAGAAATGTACAGGGTGGGCCATTTAGAACTTACATACTGTTAGAACCCTCCTGTATGTTTGTTTTCCATCTTGTGTTTTGCGGTCACGTGACCATCTGCCTTTATATTCCAGCTCCGCCCTTTTGGCTGTGCTGGACTTCAGTGTTTGACTGTTTCTCTAGCCAGGTGCTTCGGTGCCTTTCTCTGTCAGTTCGCTTGGTCCTTCTGGGACCTCTAGTACATTTTTGTCAGTTTGTCTTTTTGTGTTCTGCAACAACTTCTCTATTTAGGAGGTGTCCCATTTTTGTCCCAGTCCTTAGTCCTTTTAAGGACCCCTCCCCTTATGCTATAGGTCTTCGCTCAGACTAGCCGAGGACTACGGCGGGTCTGTTTGGTAGGAACAAGAAGCCCGCTACATCGTAGGGATTCAGCTTAGTCTTACTGTAGGGATAGCTTTCCCCTATCTTTCCTTAGTACTTGTTGCAGATCATAACAGTAAGGCCAGCCCAAAAAAACTAAAAGGAAAGAAATTCGGGGATCAGTATGGTTTCCGTCCAGGATTTGGCTCAACGCTTTCAGGGCTTGTCTCTGGCTCTGGAGGTGGCGGAGCTACAGCAACACATGAGTGGCTGTTCTGGAACGCATTTTGTGGAACCCAAGGTAGGACTGTATGATGTTTTTTATGGTAAAAAGCAAGATTTGTTTTCCTTTAAAAATGTTTGGTTGTTATATTTTCATTTGAGACAAAGGTCCTCTGGGAATGAATCACAGCACATTGGTTTTATTATGTCACTTTTGCGCAATGAACCACAGGGGTGGGCCTTTTCTCTTCAACCTAATGATCCATGCTTAAGGTCTGTAGAAGAATTTTTTTCTACTATGGGTCTGTTATATGACGATCCTAATAGAATCTCATCTGCTGAGGCAGAACTCAGGCATTTGAATCAGGGGTCAGGTGATGATGAAAATTATTGCCCACACTTCAGAAGATGGGCTTCAGAAGTCTTATGGAATGATCCTGCTCTGAAATGTTTATTTCTTTCTGGTCTGAGTGAAAGGGTTAGGGATCTGCTAATTGCATTCCCTGCACCTGAGACTCTGCAGGATCCCATGCAATTAGCAGTTCGTGTGGACAGGAGGCTGAGGATCAGGCTGAATGAGGTAAAGACTCCTGTAATGTCTGGTCCTAGTCCCCAGAAAATCTGCTCAGATGGCAGAGAACCGATAGAGGTTGGGGAGATGTCGCTCCGCCCTCAGGAAAGAGACCGGAGGTTCACTGAGGGATTGTGTCTTTATTGTGGTAAAGCTGACCATTTGATTAAGTATTGTGAGCTTCGTTTAAGTAAAGAAAAAAAAGGTCAGGTACGCCCGTATTGCTTGTTACGCTCTGCAAGAGTATTTCTTTCTGGGAGTACTACTTTGCAGGGAGATTTGATTGAATGTCATATATTTGTGGATTCTAGTTCAATACTTAATGTGATTGATAAAGGGTTTTTGGAAAAACTTGACTTGAAATCCAAACCTTTGTCCTCACCTATTTCTGTGATTGCAATTGATAACACTCCCTTGAAATTTATTACTCACAAGGTTGCTGCATTCCCCCTCACTATCAATGGAGTTCACCAATAAATTTTAGACTTGGTTGTATTAGATAATTTACCCTCTCCGGTTGTTCTAGGATTGCCTTGGTTAAAACTGCACAATCCTTTACTGGACTGGTCTACTAATGTGATTAAGTCTTGGAGTCCGAAGTGCTATGATAAATGTTCTAATGGTCGCATTGTGGCTGTGGAAAAAGGGGAATTACTGGTACCTATTCAAGATTTTTGGAGGGTTTTTTAGAAGGAGGAGTCGCAAGTTTTACCTCCTCATAGAGATTAGGATTGCGCCATTGAGTTTGTTCCGGGAGCTACTCTTCCCAAGAGGCCTTGGATGAATACATACAGACTAGCCTGGCTGCTGGTCACATTAGACCTTATAAGTCGCCTGTGGCAGTTGGATTTTTCTTTGCTAAAAAAAAAGGACGGGGGCTAACGTCCATGTCTGGTTTTTCGTGAAATTAATAAGATTACCGTACGCAATTCTTACCCATTGCCGTTAATTCCTGACTTGTTTAACCAGTTAGTGGGGGCCAAGTGCTTCTCTAAAATTGATCTCCGGGGGGCATACAATTTGTTACGATTGAAGGAGGGTGATAAATGGAAAACTGCTTTTAACACTCCGGTAGGTCATTTTGAGAATCTGGTGATGCCTTTTGGCCTTACCAATGCACCTGCATTTTTTCTGAACCTTATTAATGACATCCTGAGACCTTTGATTAGTAAGAATGTGGATGTGTATTTGGATGACATTTTGATTTATTCACCAGTTCTAGTGTCCCATTGGCAGAGTGCACTTGAAGTTTTGCAGTTATTGAGTGATAATTCACTTTTTGCTAAGCTGGAGAAATGTCAGTTCGCTGTGCAGAAAATTTGTTTTTTGGGCTACATTGTCTCCAGCGAGGGCTTTGAGATGGACCCTGTGAAGGTTCAGGCTGTGTAGGAATGGCCTAGGCCTATTGGTTTGAAATCTATACAGAGATTTTTGGGTTTTGCCAATAATTACAGGAAATTCATTAAGAATTTTTCGGTAATTGTTAAACCTCTAACCGATCTCACCAGGAAAGGTGCGAATACTGTCCAGTGGACTACTGAGGCCATTGAAGCATTTAAGTATCTCAAAGAGAGGTTCAGTTCAGCCCCTATCCTTATGCAGCCTGATGAGACCAAGCCTTTTTTGGTCAAGGTCGATGCTTCATCGGTGGGGGTCGGAGCAGTTTTGTCTCAGGAGAAAAGTGATGGAGTACATCCTTGTGCCTTGTTTTCGAAAAACTTTTCAGAAACCAAACTGAACTATGATGTTGGAAATTGGGAATTGCTGGCTATTAAACTCACGTTTGAACATTGGCGTCATTTTTTGGAAGGCGCTAGATTTCCTATTCAGGTTTTCACAGATCATAAGAATTTGATCTATCTGGATGCTGCCAAGTCCTTGAATGCCCGTCAAGCTAGGTAAGCACTTTTTTTTCTCGGTTTCATTTTTCTGTTACCTATATCCCTGGTACTAAGAATGTTAAAGCCGATGCTTTATCTCGCAGCTTCTCTCCTATGGTCGGTGTTGAGGAGGAGGAGAGCATTTTACAGAAAGGAGTTGTGGTTGTGGCATTGGACTCCGTTTTGGAGGATGGGATTCTGAAAGCTCAAGATGATGCCCCATCTAACATTCCCCATGGGAGGTTGTTCGTGCCTAGAATCTTTAGGAGAGATTTTTTTGTGGAGTGTCATGAGTCTCGGTTGGCAGGTCATCCCAGAATTTCTGAGACTAAGAGACTTATTTGTCGCAGTTTTTGGTGGCCTGGATGACAGAAAGAAGTCATCAAATGGGTGTGTCAATGTACTGTGTGTGCTAGGTTAAAGGCTTCACATTCTCCTGCTGCGGGGTTGCTTTGCCCTCTGGAGGTTCCTAGTGCACCTTGGACGCATCTCACAATGGATTTTATTACTGATCTTCCTGTGTCCGAGGGTTTTACTGTCATATGGGTGGTCGTGGACCGTTTTAGTAAGATGTGTTATTTGGTTCCATTTATTAAATTGCCCTGCACCAAGACACTCACTAAGACATTGGTTAAGGAGATTGTCAAGCTTGTCCAAGATTGTCACGGATATTGTTTCTGATAGAGGACTTTAGCTTGTGGCTCGCTTTTGGCATGCATTTTGTGACAGGTTAGGAATCCATTTGTCATTTTTGTCTGTGTATCATCCTGAGTCAAATGAACAGACTGAAAGAAAGAACCAGGATGTAGAACAGTTTTTGCGATGTTTTTTGGCGGACAATCAAGAGGTGTGGTCTAAGTTTCTGCCTTTTGCGGAATTTGCTCTTAACAATCATACATCCTCCTCTGCTGGGTGTTCTCCTTTTTTTTGCTGTACTGGGAGATATCCGTCTTTTGGTTCGTTCTCCAAATTGGGGTCGGCGGTGCCGGAGGAGGAGAATTTTTCCGGTGATTTGGAGAGAGTTTGGACTAATGTACGTTGCAACCTTCAAGAGACTAACAAGAAGTCCAAGAAGTATTTTGACAGGAAACACAAGAAGGTTTTGTTTACTGTGGGTGACATGGCTTGGTTGCCCTTAAAGAACCTGTGGTTGATTATTCCTTCTTAAAAACTGGGTCCTAAGTTTGTGGGTCCATTTAAAGTGCTTCAGGTTGTTATCCTGTCTGCGGTTAGGTTGGATGTCCCTACTTCCTGGAAGATTAATCCTGTGTTTCATGTTTCCTTGTTGAAAAAGGCTGATGTGTCAGATAGGGATGCCACTGTCACAGTTCCTCCTGTGGTGGAAGACGGCGAATATGAAATTTCTCGTATCTTGAATAATTTATGGCATAGAGGGAGATTACAGTATCTTGTCTCCTGGAAGGGTTTCGGTCCCAAAGACAACTCCTGGATAAGGACGGATGATGTCTCTGCTCCTAGGCTTGTTAAAGCGTTCCACAAGAGGTTTCCGGATAGGCCTGGGCCTGGAGTATCCGGAGGATCCTCATAAAAGAGGGGGTACTGTTAGAACCCTCCTGTTTTTTTTCCATCTTGTGTTTTGCGGTCAGGTGACCATCTGCCTTTATATTCCAGCTCCGCCTTTTTGGCTGTGCTGGACTTCAGTGTTTGACTGTTTCTCTAGCCAGGTGCTTCGGTGCCTTTCTCTGTCAGTTTGCTTGGTCCTTCTGGGACCTCTAGTACCTTTCTGTCAGTTTGTCTTTTTGTGTTGTGCAACAACTTCTCTGTTTAGGAGGTGTCTCATTTTTTTCCCAGTACTTAGTTCTTTTAGGGACCCCTCCCCTTATGCTATAGGTCTTCGTTCAGACTAGCCGAGGACTAAGGCGGGTCTGTTCGCTAGGAACAGGCAGCCCGCTACATCATAGGGATTCAGCTTAGTCTTACTGTAGGGACAGCTTTCCCCTATCTTTCCTTAGTACTTGTTGTAGATCATAACAGATACACTTTTCCAGGTGGTGACTAGTGTTGAGCGATACCTTCCGATATCGGGAAATATCGGATCGGATTGGATCGGACCGATACCGAAAAAGTATCGGATATCGCCGATTCCGATACCGGAAACCAATGCAAGTCAATGGGACATAAATATCGGAATTAAAATAAACCCTTTCTTTCCTTGTAGGTTATTTCTACATGAAGGAAAACAACTAAGAATAATGTAGAATGTATTGGGGGAGGTGGGGGAGACAATAAAGGCATAGAGGTTTAGCCCAGTCAAATGGAATAGCAGGAATTACTATTTTTTTATTATGTTCTGAGTTACGGAAATATTAACTATGTTAAGTATTTTTATATTTTGTCAGATATTTATGTTTCACTACTTCCATGCTCTTCACCTTCTTTTTTACTTCTCCCACACTTTCTCCTTCATCATCCTCAGCATCTTTTTCATCCACTTCTTCTTCACCTTCTTCTTCTTCACCTTCTTCGTATTATTCTTTTTTTTACATTCTTCATATTCTACTTCTTCATCTTCTTCATATTCTTCTTCTTCATCATATTCTTATTTGTGACAGGCATTCCTGTAGTTGTTATCTATAAAAGGTTGGACATTACACCTTTCGTTCTGCCCGTCACAAAAGATTTACAACAGGATTTGTCCGCATTCAGTTTGGCCTGCAGCAGCAGGTCTTTTCCAGGGGCACCACGAGGAGGAACGGACTCACCCCCATACACTGCTTAGTCATCTTCTGCTTATAATTTAGATATTATCTTTTGCTCTGATTTTTAGTCTTATGCTTAATGTTCTTCCGCTTTTTGTTCTGCAGCTTCTTGTATTTCTGCTTCTTGGTTTTCTGTCTCTTGTTCTTCTGTATCTTGGTGCTTGTCTTCTCTTCTTTGTCTTCTTGGTCAACTTCTTCAGGGTCATCTTCTTGGTCTTCTTCGGGGTGGTCTTCAGGGTCGTCGTCTTCGGGGGTCCTCGTCTTCGGGGTCCTCGTCTTCTTCGGGTTGGTCTTCTGGGTCCTCGTCTTCGGGGTCCTCGTCTTCTTCGGGGTGGTCTTCAGGGTCCTCGTCTTCTTCGGGGTGGTCTTCAGGGTCCTCGTCTTCTTCGGGGTGGTCTTCAGGGTCCTCGTCTTCAGGGTCATTGTCTTCGGGGTCCTCGTCTTCTTAGGGTTGGTCTTCAGGGTCCTCGTCTTCAGGGTCCTCGTCAGGGAGATCCAGAGTGATTACCAAGAACCATTTCAAAAAGCTTGAACTTGGAAATGTAGCAGAAGGTACAAGAAAGCTGAGGAACTACCGAGGACCAGCTGACAGTACTGGAACCCGGATGGGTAGCAGAAGGTACAAGAGCCAATGGAACTACCGAGGACCATCTGATGTTACTGGAACTCGGTTACTAAGCAGGAGGTACCTGTGCCAGAAAGCACTACCAAGGACCAGCAGACGTTGGTGGAACTTGGATATCGAGAAGGAGGCACCTAATCCAAAGGCACTGCCGAGAACCAGCTGACGGTACTGGAACCCGGATGGGTAGCAGAAGGTACCCATGTAAAAAAAAGTTCAAGGCCGCGAGCCGGCCGCAGTTACCAAAACCCACAGTCCTACAGGGGGTGCTTGTCCTATTGGCACTATGGAACCAGCCTTCATTGCCAGATCCCGCAGCCCACATAGGAGTCACCTAAACTGCAGGCACCATAGAGTCGGCTAACCCGACCGCAACACGACAGGACAACGCATTGGAGGCAAAGTGACGTTGACACTACCCGGAAACAGCTGGCGTGCTGGAACCAGGCTGGGCAGGAGGGAGTACCCGTGCCAAAGACACTGCCGAGAACCAGCTGACGGTACTGGAACCCGGATGGGTAGCAGAAGATACAAGAGCAAATGGAACTACCGAGGACCAGCTGACGGTACTGGAACCCGGATGGGTAGCAGAAGGTACAAGAGCCAATGGAACTACCGAGGACCAGCTGATGTTACTGGAACTCGGTTACTAAGCAGGAGATACCTGTGCCAGAAAGCACTACCAAGGACCAGCAGACGTTGGTGGAACTTGGATACCGAGAAGGAGGCACCTAATCCAAAGGCACTGCCAAGAACCAGCTGACGGTACTGGAACCCGGATGGGTAGCAGAAGATACAAGAGCAAATGGAACTACCGAGGACCAGCTGACGGTACTGGAACCCGGATGGGTAGCAGAAGGTACAAGAGCCAATGGAACTGCCGAGAACCAGCTGGCGGTGCTGGAGCCCAGGGTAAATACTAAAAACAGAGGAGCCAGAGGTGTATTTGGAGGAGGTTTTAAATCCGTAGTACAGTGGATGTGGACAAAGCAGGAGAATTTGCCGGACACACAGCTGGGGATCAGCTGACGTTACTGAACCCAATAACACTGGAGCAAGCGTTGACTGTGCAGACGGCACTTCTGAGCAGCAACTAGCGGTAATGGAGCCCAGGGTAAATACTAAAAACGGAGGAGCCAGAGGTGTAATTGGAGCAAGTTTTAAATAAGTAGCACAGTGAATATGGACAGAGCAGGAGAAATTGCCGTGAACACAGCAGGGGAACAGCTGACGTTACTGAACCCCAATAACATGGTAGCAAGTGTTGACTGTGCAGATGGCACTTCCGAGCGCCAACTGGCGGTGCTGGAGCCCAGGGATAAGAATGAAAACAGAGGAGCCAGAGGTGTAATTGGAGCAACTTTAAAATGTGTAGTACAGTGGATGTGGACAAAGCAGGAGAAATTGCCGTCCGCACAGCAGGGGAACAGCTGACGTTACTGAACCCCAATAACACGGCAGCAAGTGTTGACTGTGCAGACGGCACTTCCGAGCGCCAACTGGCGGTGTTGGAGCTCAGGGATAATACTGAAAACAGAGGAGCCAGAGGTGTAATTGGAGCAACTTTAAAATCTGTAGTAGTGAGAATGTGGACAGAGCAGGAGAAATTGCCGTCCGCACAGCAGGGGAACAGCTGACGTTACTGAACCCCAATAACATGGTAGCAAGTGTTGACTGTGCAGACGGCACTTCCGAGCGCCAACTGGCGGTGTTGGAGCTCAGGGATAATACTGAAAACAGAGGAGCCAGAGGTGTAATTGGAGCAACTTTAAAATCTGTAGTAGTGAGAATGTGGACAGAGCAGGAGAAATTGCCGTCCGCACAGCAGGGGAACAGCTGACGTTACTGAACCCCAATAACATGGTAGCAAGTGTTGACTGTGCAGACGGCACTTCCGAGCGCCAACTGGCGGTGTTGGAGCTCAGGGATAATACTGAAAACAGAGGAGCCAGAGGTGTAATTGGAGCAACTTTAAAATCTGTAGTAGTGAGAATGTGGACAGAGCAGGAGAAATTGCCGTCCGCACAGCAGGGGAACAGCTGACGTTACTGAACCCCAATAACATGGTAGCAAGTGTTGACTGTGCAGACGGCACTTCCGAGCGCCAACTGGCGGTGTTGGAGCTCAGGGATAATACTGAAAACAGAGGAGCCAGAGGTGTAATTGGAGCAACTTTAAAATCTGTAGTAGTGAGAATGTGGACAGAGCAGGAGAAATTGCCGTCCGCACAGCAGGGGAACAGCTGACGTTACTGAACCCCAATAACATGGTAGCAAGTGTTGACTGTGCAGACGGCACTTCCGAGCGCCAACTGGCGGTGTTGGAGCTCAGGGATTACAGTTCAGGTGGTAGAAACATGAACAGAACAGGACACCTGGATACTGTTGCCAACCAATTATTTATTCTGGAAGAGGACTGGCAAATTCATGAGAGATCCAGGCCTTGTTCATTTTGAGAAAAGTAAGCCGGTCAACGTTATCGGAGGATAGTCGCATGCGACGGTCTGTTAGTACACCACCTGCGGCACTAAAGACGCGTTCCGATAATACACTAGCAGCAGGGCAAGCTAGCACCTCCAGTGCATACTGACTAAGCTCTGGCCATGTATCCAGCTTACAGACCCAAAACTTGAAGGGAGAAGAGCCGTCTGGGAGTACACTAAGAGGGCAAGACATGTAGTCTGTCACCATCTGACGGAAACGTTGCCTCCTGCTGACTGGAGCCGTCTGTGATGGTGTAGACATTTGTGGCGGCGGGGACACAAAACTTTGCCACATTTCGGCCATACTGGTCTTGCCTTGTGCTGAGGCGCTGCTTCTGCTCCCTCTTTGTGCAGAGCTTCCTCCACTGCCTCGACGCACTGAGCTGCTTTGTAAAGCACTAGCAGCACTGCTCTCGGTTGGAATGGAGAACATGATGGAATGCACCAGTGCATCTTGGTACTCCCGCATTTTACGCTCCCGGTTCAACGGTGTTATGAGGCTTTGTAAGTTGTCCCGGTAGCGAGGATCTAGGAGGGTGGACACCCAATAATCAGCCGTGTTGAGAATGTGGGCGATGCGGCGGTCGTTTCTCAGGCACTGCAGCATGAAATCAACCATGTGCTGCAGACTGCCAACTGGCCAAGAAACGCTGTCCCCTGCTTGAGGCGTGATCTCTGCCTGCTCTGCATCACCCCACCCTCGCTCTAGATACTGACTACTAGAGCATTGTGTACCTCCCTCCTCTGGACAGATGTCTTCCTCATCCATTGACTCCTCCTCATCCTCCTCACAAAGTGTCCCCTGCCTAGGCCTTTGTGAGGAACCACGTTGCGCAGACTGTAGAGAAGCAGATGGCATTTGTGACTCCTCATCCTCCACCTCTTCCAAAACCTCGTCCCTTAGTGCTTGCAGTGTTTTTTCAAGCAGGCAGATAAGGGGGATAGTCATGCTGACTAGTGCATCATCTGCACTCGCCATCCGCGTGGAATAATCGAAGGCACGCAAAACGTGGCAAATGTCCTTCATAGAGGCCCACTCAGTGGTGGTGAAGTGTGAACGGCGCGCACTGCGACTTGTTTGCGCCTGCTGCAGCTGGTACTCCATTACTGCTGCCTGCTGCTCACACAACCTCTCCAACATATGTAACGTTGAATTCCACCTGGTGGGTAGGTCACATATGATGCGATGTTCCGGAAGACATAATCGGCGCTGCAGAGCTGCAATGCGTGATCTTGCATTGCTGGAACGCCGCAAGTGAGCGCACTCTATGCGGACCTTGTGAAGCAGTGCATCAAGATCCGGATAGTCCCTCAAAAAACTCTGCACGACCAAGTTGAGCACATGTGCCAGACATGGGATGTGAGTGAGGTTGCCTAGGCCCAGAGCTGCCACCAGATTTCGGCCATTGTCACACACTACCATGCCTGGCTGGAGATTCGCTGGCACAAACCACACGTCACTCTGCTGCTTGATGGCATTCCAGAGCTCCTGCGCTGTGTGGCTTCGATTCCCCAAAGAAATTAATTTTAATACGGCCTGTTGACGTTTGGCCACGGCTGTGCTCATATCGGTCATCATAACAGGTAACCGTTCACGGGTCGATGTGGAGGTAGACCGTGACGGCTCCTGCAGCGCTGATTCAGAGGAACTGGAGTATGAGGAGGAGTCAATGTGTACAGACTGGATTCCTGCAATCCTTGGAGTTGGCAGAACACGTACAGCGCCACTCTCAAGATCTGTACCCGGCTCCACAACATTTACCCAATGGGCAGTGAGGGAAAGGTATCGTCCCTGTCCATGCTTACTGGTCCACGCATCAGTGGTCAGGTGGACCTTGCTACTGACGGTGTTCTGTAGCGTATGTTTAATTTTTCCCTCCACATGATGTTGCAGGGCAGGGACGGCTTGCCTGTTGAAATAAAAGCGGCTGGGCACGTTGTATTGTGGGACTGCCAATGCCATAAAGTTACGGAATGTGTCAGTCTCCACCAGCCTGAATGATAGCATTTCAAGGGCCAGTAGTTTAGCAATGCCAGCATTCAGAGCCTGTGCTCGGGGGTGGTTTGCCGAGTATGGGCGCCTTTTCTCCCATGCCTGTGCTAACGATGGCTGTAGACTGGCCTGGGAGTGTGAGGATGACTGGGAAAGTGGTGCTGTGGGTGGAATTACACTGTGTCTCTGTACAACAGTGCCAGAGATTCTTCCATGGCGATCCTGTGAGGAAGCCGAACCAGCTGTGTGTGAGCTGGAGGAAGAGGCTACAACACGAGCTGAAGAGGTGGTAGGTGGCGCTGTAGGTTGGCCTAGGTCTTCAGTGTGTTTGTGTAACTCCACCACGTGCTTGGTCCGCACATGTTTCCACATATTTGTGGTATTGAGGTTGCTGACACTTTTCCCTCTTTTCACCTTCTGATTACACAGCTTGCATTTGACAAAGCAAATGTCATCTGCAACTGTGTCAAAAAAGGACCAGGCACTGCAAGTCTTGGGAGCGCCCGCTTTGGATTTTGGAAGAGCCATGCTCCTAATGGGTGCCGAAGTGGAGGCTACAGGCAACCAAGTCTGCCCCCTCCCTCTCCCTCCTTTTTGGGCCGTTCGGGGAATCTCTTCCTCAGAGCTGCTCCCACCACCTTCCTGTCCCTCACGCCATGATGGGTCAAGGACCTCATCATCTACACCACCCTCTTCAAACAACTGCTTCTCCTGGGTAGTCTCGACAGCACAGTACGCACCAGAAAGTGGCACCTGAGTCTCATCATCAGATGCGTACTGAGGTGTGCTGCTGACCATAGGCACTGGCCCACCCGCCTCTTCAGATTCAGAGAGACAAAACGGTTGCGCATCACTGCATACTACCTCTTCTTCAAATTCTCGAAATTCTGCTTGGCTGGCCCCCTCTTTCCAAGCCAAGAGATTCAGAGAACAGAAGTAGAGATGGCTCCTGTCCAGGGCTCTCTGACTGCCTGGGCAATTTGGCAGGTGGTGAAGAGACAGATGGGTGCTCTTCAGTGCTCAGGACCTGAGAGGATCTGGAACTAATTGAAGTCGATGCGTTAGCTGCCATCCATCCGACAATGGCTTCAATTTGGTCCTCGCGCAGCAGTGGGGTACAGCTAGCTCCTACAAAGCTGTGCATAAAGGACTGTTCCCTGGTAAAACTGGGGGATGCTGAGTCACTGGTGCCCGCAGCAGGCACAGAATCCCCACGTCCTCTCCCTGCAGGCACAGAATCCTCACGTCCTCTCCCTGCAGAAACTCCACGCCCACGCCCACGACCACATGCCTTACTCCCTGCCTTCTTCATCTTGGTAGACTGATAAAGATAGGCAGAAAAGTACTAAGGGCTTAGTGTGCTTATTCCTGAACAGCTGCTAACAGGTATAAGAAACACTAATTTTATAAAGTGTGGACTAGACTTTAATATGAGCTAATGTGGCCTACACAACTGTAAAGTGGAGTGTTTGGTGAACTTTATTTAGGTTTTTTTTTGTCACAAAAAGACACTGGATGTGCCTAAAGATGTAATAATGATAGTATCACAAACTTTTTGTAGCTATTACAATGTAGGAAGGTAACCTACAATGCAATAGATGAAGCTGCAAAAAATAGGCTAATACTAATCTGGCTGGGGCTGCAGGGCCCAATGCTGCAGAAAGGCTCCTCTATCTACTCCTATATAGTGTGTTTGGAATCAATTTAGCTGAATACGGATGGAACCACCACACTAATAGGAGATATCAGGAAAAATTATGAATTGGCAATAAAGGACAATGTATGAGGCAGTGACACACACTGAGTGCACTACAACCAGACGGGGTTGAAGCACACACTACAGGGTGAGCTGCACTCACACACCAGACCTTGCAGACAGCGGTGAACAGTACAGATGCAGAGCACTGTGCACTAGCGCTGCAAGACCAAAAAAATTTCTCTATCTACTCCTATATAGTGTGTTTGGAACCAATTTAGCTGAATACGGATGGAACCACCACACTAATAGGAGATATCAGGAAAAATTATGAATTGGCAAAAAAGGACAATGTATGAGGCAGTGACACACACTGAGTGCACTACAACCAGACTTGGCTGAAGCACACACTACAGGGTGAGCTGCACTCACACACACAGACCTTGCAGACAGCGGTGAACAGCACAGGGAACTGTGCACTAGCACTGCAAGGCACAGTGATTTAGAAAGTAGCTTGGGTAAAGCAGTATAGAGCAAATAGGTAGCTAAAACTGTCCCTCAGAACAACAGCGTCCTATCCCTAACTGAATTCACAGCAGAGTGAGCTCAAAATGGCGGCGGTGGCTTTTATAGTGCATCATGACATCATTTCAGCAGCCAATCACAGCCATGCCATTAGTTAAGATGCCTACATGCCTAACAGGATGTGCCCACACTTCTTAGGATCCTCATTGGCTGAATAAAATGAAAATGTCTCATTGCATTATGGGAACTTCCGATTCCGGTATACGATATTGCAAAAGTATCGGAATTAAGTATCGGAATTCCGATACCGCGAATATCGGCCGATACCCGATATTTCAGTATCGGAATGCTCAACACTAGTGGTGACCATGGCGGCCATTTTGAAGTTGGCCATTTTGTATCCAACCTTATTTTTTTCAATGGGAAGAGGGTCATGTGACACATCAAACTTATTGAGAATTTCACAATTTCTATCCGCTCCTCATATGTTAACCTCTGCGACATGTCAATAGCTGTAAGCAAAGAGAAACTTGTAAATAACTATTGAAAGAATAAAATGTTAAAACCAAGCACACCATTGTTTTTCTTATGAAATTCTCAATAAGTTTGATGTGTCACATGACCCTCTTCCCATTGAAAAAAATAAAGTTGGATCCAAAATGGCCAACTTCAAAATGGCCACCATGGTCACCATCCATCTGGAAAAGTTTTCCCCCTACCATATACTAATGTGCCACAAACAGGAAGTTGATGTCACCAACCATTCCCATTTTATTTAGGTGTATCCATATAAATGGCCCACCCTGTATTTGAAGACATTTAAAACAATTAACTTTTTTTCAATTGTAGGAAATATTTTTTATGACACATTCCATTCAGGAACGGATTAGGAAACACCAGTCTTGACTAGTTGCAACCTAAGCATATACAGTTAGGTTCATATATATTTGGACAGAGACAACATTTTTCTAATTTTGGTTCTAGACATTACCACAATGAATTTTAAACAAAACATTTCAGATGCAGTTGAAGTTCAGACTTTCAGCTTTCATTTGAGGGTATCCACATTAAAATTGAATGAAGGGTTTAGGAGTTTCAGCTCCTTAACATGTGCCACCCTGTTTTTAAAGGGACCAAAAGTAATTGGAAAGATTAAATAATTGTAAATAAAATGTTCATTTCTAGTACTTGGTTGAAAACCCTTTGTTGGCAATGACTGCCTGAAGTCTTGAACTCATGGACATCACCAGATGCTGTGTTTCCTCCTTTTTGATGCTCTGCCAGGCCTTTACAGCAGTGGTTTTCAGTTGCTGTTTGTTTGTGGGCCTTTCTTTCTGAAGTTTAGTCTTTAACAAGTGAAATGCATGCTCAATTGGGTTGAGATCAGGTGACTAACTTGGCCATTCAAGAATATTCCACTTTTTTGCTTTAATAAACTCCTGGGTTGCTTTGGCTTTATGTTTTGGGTCATTGTCCATCTGTAGTATGAAACGATGACGAATCAGTTTGGCTGCATTTGGCTGGATCTGAGCACACAGTATGGCTCTGAATACATCAGAATTAATTTGGCTGCTTCTGTCCTGTGTCACATCATCAATAAACACTAATGACCCAGTGCCACTGGCAGCCATGCATGCCCAAGCCATCACACAGCATCCGCCGTGTTTTACAGATGATGTGGTATGCTTTGGATCATGAGCTGTACCACACCTTCGCCATACTTTTCTCTTTCCATCATTCTGGTAGAGGTTGATCTTGGTTTCATCTGTCCAAAGAATGTTCTTCCAGAACTGTGCTGGCTTTTTTAGATGTTTTTTTAGCAAAGTCCAGTCAAGACTTTTTATTCTTGATGCTTATGAGTAGCTTGCACTGTGCAGTGAACCCTCTGTATTTACTTTTATGCAGTCTTCTCTTTATGGTAGATTTGGATATTGATTCGCCTACCTCCTGGAGAGTGTTGTTCACTTGGTTGGCTGTTGTGAAGGGGTTTCTCTTCACCATGGAGATTAATCTGCGATCATCCACCACTGTTGTCTTCCGTGGGCGCCCAGGTCTTTTTGCATTGATGAGTTCACCAGTGCTTTCTTTCTTTCTCAGGATGTACCAAACAGTAGATTTTGCCACTCCTAATATTGCAGCAATTTATTGGATGTGTTTTTCTGTTTTTGCAGCTTAAGGATGGCTTGTTTCACCTGCATGGAGAGATCCTTTGACCGCATGTTTTCTTCACAGCAAAACCATCCAAATGCAAGCCCCATGCCTCAAATCAACTCGAGGCCTTTTATCTGCTTAATTGAGAATGACATAACAAAGGGATTGCCCACACCTGTCCATGAAATAGCCTTGGAGTCAATTGTCCAATTACTTTTGGTCCCTTTAAAAACAGGGTGGCACATGTTAAGGAGCTGAAACCCTTCATCCAATTTTAATGTGGATACCCTCAAATGAAAGCTGAAAGTCTGAACTTCAACTGCATCTGAATTGTTTTGTTTAAAATTCATTGTGGTAATGTCTAGAACCAAAATTAGAAAAATGTTGTCTCTGTCCAAATATATATGGACCTAACTGTATGCTCACTTTTTGTATTTGCAGATTTTTCTGCCTCAAAAACCAGTGTTGGCAGGAAAAACACAGTGTAAAATATGCACGGTTTGATGCATTTTTACTATCGTTTTTTCCCATTTGTTTGACTGGGTGACAAAAACAGCAAAAATGTTGAAAGAAATGACAAGCTGCAGATTTGAAAACATACATAGAAGGCTTAAATTTTCAAGGAAAAAATAAGCTGCATGAGATTTTTCGAAATCGTATTCACATTGCTGGTACTGCAAAATTTTGTGTATGTTTCTGCGGCAAAAAGCTGCAATGTTTGAACAAGCTTTAAGTGTTAAAATTCCCTGCAGTTCAGGGGAAATAAATCATTATACAGTTTGCATTCAAATAATGGGCTTTCTAATGCAAGAGTGGACTGGTCCCCAGAGGAAGAGACTTTCTTTTTAACTGCTCTCTTCCTAAATAAATGAGGGTCTAGAAAAAGTAATTCTGCTTTTTTGACATAGAATTTCCTAATAAAAATAGACTTACTTAAGAGAACAACCACTTTCTAATAGATGTGCTCATTGTGGTACAGGTATGCCAACTTAATTATTTTATGTTTCTGGACTGCTTACCCAAAAAAATCAGACAGTCAATATTTTAATACACATTTTAAAATCATTGTAAATCTCTACAGTCCATAATCTTGAAATGAAGACATCAGCTGCATTTAGTAAAATACTGATAATTACAGTCCTAAAAATCTGTACAAGTCACTCTAGCGTAAAAAAAAAAAAATAATAGACAAATCATTCTTTGAAAAAAATTCCTTATTTTTATGGACTGCCCAGGAATTTCTAAATGGTTGACAACCCTGGAGTGGGACCACTTCATTTTTTTTATTCCCTAATTGAATATGTAATAATATATACTGAGCTACACAACCCTATTTATAACAATTTCAATCTAATAATATATATTCGTATTTCAGATGAAGGGATTGATCCGAGGGATAGCATTCAAGTCAAATTTCTTCAAATTTGCGGTTTCACTTGAATTTGAACTTTGTGAGATTCATTTTGTGGTTCCCACAAAACAAAAAAAACCTTGCTTGGCATCATTTCTCACATTACTGAAGCATCAGAGAGGATGAAAATATTATTTTGAATTGATATGTGGGCTTTCCCATAATGCTCTCCAGTTATAACATCTTACCGATTATCACACTGTGCACAGTGGTGGTCACATCTTGACCAATCACAGATCACTGGTTCCCAGTGGAGTACAGTTATTATGGCAAAATTGTTTGCCATCTTCACAGTCACTTGGTAAGTCTCTCTCTTCTATAGAGTGTAAGCTCTTATGGTCAGTGGTGAAAAATTATTGTTTTCCTCTTCTTTTCTTGACTTTAATAATAAAATAATACTAACTAAACTAGTGGAGGTAATGGCATGCACTTTAAACACATCTCACATTTCAGTACTAGGTAACATAAACATATAATACATTAATTTAATACAATCCTCTAATTCAATTATTTTGATTATTTGTTTAATTTAATCTAATAATCCCCAAAATAATGTAAATGGTTGAAATTGTAATCTTTATATATACAATAATCCATTACCACATCATAATATTCTAGTGAAATGTTAAAAGCATAGCCATTATAACAAACAAATTCCTATAATCAAATAAAATTTGGGCCAAATGCATAAAAAGATTTGTTATAAGCACATATGTTATTGTTTGAATAGCTAGAAATGTATTACACGGAAGAAGTAAATTGAATAGTACACCATAGAAAGCACTGTATTTATGGCAATGTATGCTATTCTATAACCAAAGTCTTGTATTCACTGAGGAAAGTGTTTTTTGAAGTTTCTTACAACATTGAAGAATTCCTAAAGGATTTACTATTGATCCCTACCAAATGCTAACACATCACTGTTTAGATATGGAAGGTAACTGCAACTTTGTGATAATTCACTCATTTTATCATGATTAATGGATTTCACAATACCAATATAACAGCACAGTACAGAGCAAGAAGTTTAGTATAATTACAATAATTACATTAAAATATTGAAGCAAACAAGGTACAGTAGGAATGTGGTCTGTCTATAAGTGAGCTTAGACTGCTGTAAGGTTCAATAGGTTAGGCATATTAATCCCTTATAAAAAAAATATATATATGGGTACAAGGGTACAACTATTTTGACCTGGTGGAATTTCTGTTTTGAAATTTATATTATTTTTCTTTCTGTTATGTCTGTCAGAGGCCAAAGGAACAAAAAAGCTATCTCGGACAGATATGCCACCATCTGAAAGATTCCAGAGGAACCCGAATTTCACCCTTTAACCACTGTACATAGATCTGGTCTTACAATGGAGTCCACTGGATTGCTTCCACAGATGAGCTGCCGGCCAAAGGAGTGAACCAGAGGCAAGTGAGGTCGTCACACGAGGTCAATACCAAGAAGTAATGGCAGGGACAAAATCAGGTGGCATGGTGAAAATTAAGGGCGAGGTCAAACAGCAGTATATACAAAATAGCACACAAGAGCAAAGTACAAGTATCAGAGAGACCAGGTATAACTAAATAACTGGTGGCTAGAGACTGTCCGCTGGGGTTTATATGAAAGGGAACCCTGCCCATATGGCTCCCAGCAGAGAGCTAATTACATCCCAGCACTACAGCAAAACACAAATTGACAGGAAAGAGACAACTAATTTCAGTAATCTAAATGCTAAACTCCCACATGCTGCTGGTGTCCAGAAGTAACTGTGGTATTAGAGCGGTGTCTTCTAGCGACCAGGGCAGTGGTTGCAGTAGCATGTTTAGACACGGATGTGACACTTCCTAATACATATTTTGAGATCAAGTATGAAATCACAAAAAAACCCATATATGACCCAAACGTAATAGGTCATCGTGAGCAACATGGCTCATTAGTGGCAATGATCATGCTAAACAGTGCAGTAAAAAAAATTGCTAGTTTTTGCAAAAATTGCATACAGTCTACCATATTTTAATTTTAACCACATCATACCGGTTGCAACATCTGACCTTATCCTCACAGTGTAGGTGAAGTGATGTTTTATATCTTATCATTAATAACCTGATCAGCTAAAGTAGTGGATATTCAATATTTGTTTTATAGCATTTATTACTCAAAACCACAATCTACACAGAGTTGATCCCATGAAAAATATAATCATAGAAAAATGTTTAACCTTGCCAAGTTGGATTACTTTTCATGTTTAGAAAGACATTTTGGGAATGTCTTAACTAGAATGTAGTTTATTTTCTCAAAGAAACTTATATTTTTGCCCATTACAAATTGTGTCATAAAAAGATGATGGTGAAAGTAATAAAGGCAAAAAATGTGTAGATGGTTACATAGCTGGATTAGAGAAGTATTGTAACTTTATGTTAAATATATTATTTCACTTTTATCCAGCACAATCTAGGTGACCACTTTTCTTCAATTTGATTTTGACTACCAGCTACAAGAAAATATCTGACTACATTTAATCAGCACTTAAACGCAGTTGTCAAGTTAATTTTAATCTAAATCCCTATCTCTCTAATGCCATAATCTAAACTAATTTCTAATATGCTTGCATTAAAAATTCTCTACTGATTTCTAATTACTCTGTTATTTTTTTTCCCTACTTCCTGCTTGATGATTTGTTAGAGAATCCCAGTGCATACTGGCATACTCAACGAAGCGTAATCAGGGGGCAGAGGCCACGGTCACTGTCGCAGCCTCTGCCCCCTCCCTGTATTGCAGTGTCATCAGTTATTCTTGTTTCAGGGGCGGGGTTAGTCCCTGCTGTGTCCAAGCGCACTGTCATTGTGCGATGTGCACAATCACAGTGCTCGCTATGTTGCCAGTTCAGATGAATATAAAAGAGCCGGCAACAGAGCAGCGCACACTGTGGTGCACATTGTCAGGATACCCAGTGTTCAGCGACCAGTTACGTTACATGCGGGAGGCAGCGCTGGTCTCTGAATCTTGGGTATCCAGACAGCACACACTGACAGTGCACGCTGCTCTGTTGTCAGCTCATTACTACTGATCTGAACCAGCAACATAGCATGCACTGTGATTGTGCACATCGCAGAATACATGTTGCACTCAGGGACACAGCAGCCCTGTCCCTGAAATGAGCATCACTGATGATGATTCTTGTCAGGGAGGGGGCAGAGGCAGCAACAGTGATCGCAACCTCTGCCCCCTGATGATGCTTTATTTGAGTATCCCAGGATGAACTGGGATTCTCAAAAGAAGCATCATCACACATGAAGTAGAGAAAAAAAATACAATAACACTTAGATAGTGTGGTTAGGGAAGGATAGGGAATTTTTAATGCAAGAATATTAGAAATTAGTTTAAATTACGGCACTAAATAAACAGAGATTTAGATTAAAATGTAAAAATAATTCATGAGTTCACTGTGTTTATGAGAGAAGCAATTTCTTTTTTAATGCCCTGCTCATTTGTGACAGACAGCCGCCATGTGCTTGCTGAAACCAGGGAGTTGTATAAAATAGGAAGAAATTACTTGGTGGTTGCTTTTTCCCTACTTACGACCTCTACCCCTGCATGCAATCCTCCTTTATCACAACTAGAATAAAGAATCCTATATATTTTTCATCTGATTTTATTAGTTCTGCTGTCTCATTCCATCTATTAAACCTTACCATTAACATTGCCCTAACAATGGGAATTCTAAGATTAATATGAATATATCTTCCTCTTTTTTTCCTGATAGTGGAGTCTGTCTGCCACCTGCTCTATAAAGCTTAGAGTATATGCTATGTTTATATATTTTTAATATCCATGTAGTCAGATGGCAAAGAAACATTGAATTGGTTAAATTAGTTCTGGTGCCTCATGGGGTTGATAAATGCTTTAATAAAACAACCAATTCTTTGGGAATGGAATTGATGATTAAAAACAACATGAATGCCACCCAGATGTCCAAAAGTATCCTATGCTATAAAAAAAATATCTAATTTTCTATACAAAAATATGGGATGCCTTTTGAGTTCATGACCTTCACTTCATGGTTACCTTTTGATTAACTCCTGTGGCATGACAATGTAAAAGGAGCATGAAAATCTGAGACAATGAAAACATGAAGAATGTCAATGGTATTATTGCTCTCACCAAATTCATATCATGACATTCTTCAGGACAGCAACATCAATTCTATTCATCTTAAATAAAGACGGAGAATCTAGTCATGGGAATGTTGGGAGAGTGGGCTTATAAGGACATGTTTGCTTCCATGACATATTATCTTCAAATGCTCTTTGATCTGAATAAAGGGGGAACAGGATATAAAATATGTGGGAATTTAACGTCATGTACTGGATGAAGACAGCTACACTTTTCTAGCACCATTATATATTAAAGGGAGTTTGTCAGTTCAAACTGACAGTATAAACAAAGCAAACAGCCTTGTAAGGGATGTAACCACTAAAAAAATGGCACCTTAGTGTTCTAATCGCTGCCTCCATTCTACAGAAACTGAAGTGTAATGAAATACTGTATGCGTGTGCTTAGTTTATACTGTCAGATTGGGCTGACGGATTCCCTTTAAAGGAACATTCCAGCAAATAAAAGAATAACAAAAAGAAAAACGAAGTACTTATACATACTAAAGGCTATGCTCTATTTTATAGTGATTATTACTGCATATTTTCTACATTGTAGCTGCTATCTTATCATTCCCTCCTAACACAAATGCAGGCTGGCGCAAACAACTTCTCCCCCCCTCACACAGTGGCCGAACTTTCTTGGACCCCAATGCAAAATTCCCAACTCCCCCCCCCCAAACTATCTAATGGGTCATTGATAGTACTGGTCTTCTCAAAAGGATCAAATGGGTGCATAGTTTATAATTTATAAGGCCGAAAAAAGACAAGCGTCCATCCAGTTCAGCCTATTTCTTGTGCACTGTAGCTATTCCGCAGCGTTGATCCAGGGGAAGGCAAAAAAAAACCCATGCGGTATAGGCCAATTTACATTATTGAGGAAAAATTCACTTCCCGACTCCAATCTGGCAGTCAGATTAAATCCCTGGATTAATTAACTATCACTAAGCATAAGATGTAATTTTATTGCTCTCAAGAAAGGGTAGGCTCCAGGGCCTCGGTACGACTGCAAGCCCTTTATTATAGTTAAACTCTTGCCTCCTAGTAGGGTAAATAATATTAAAAATGGCATAAATGGATCAAAAAACATCAAAAGCATCAAAAAGATGTTAAGAGTAAGCACGACCTTATTTTAGATCACTGAAAATATTGGTTCTCCAATGTTCCAATGGTTTAAAAAATTATAACATAAATCCAAGGCCACTTCTTTGCCACCACTTGATGTCCAACTGTAAATTGATAACAAGTGTGTTTGGCATTACCGTGCTATACATGTGTTCATCACTGGTAAATATGGCGATTGGCTGCAGTGGTTGAATAAATATGGTTTGCACATGATGACTTCTGGATGGTTATCAACTGTTTTTTGCATCCAGATGTTTTCTGTCAGTCAAGAGGAATAGATGATGCACCCTATTAACTCTACATTTTTTGTGGTATTTATTAATACTTTTGAGGTATTGTATGTGCATATCATTAGTGGCTTATGAGTTATACACATCAAAGGCTGAGGGCATTTGATCACTGCCGATACCACCGGCTGTGAACAAGTAATTGAAGCATGTTTTATGATGAAGCCATGGAGAGGGTACATGGAGTAATTAACAGGTAGCCGTAAATGATGATTAACCATCTGGGCCAACAGATGTGTCCCTATATGCCTCCACTGGCACATAGGTGTTAAACGCAGTGGAGTCAATGTTTTTACCCTGTGTAGCCACTTTCTCTTGTCTGTACTCCATAGGCAGGACAAGGTAAGACAATATTTTAAGGTTTTTTAAATCATACTTCTAGTTTTACAGAATCTGTGGATAGATCAATGATCGGGGAGCATATTTGTAAAATTGTAAAAGTTTTGGTAGATGACAAACCACAGGAGCTGAATATCTCCATGAATTATGAGTAAATGATATTCATGTGTGGTATGCATAGAATGCTTGGAAGACATTCAGTAAGATGATGGCTTATTGTTTCTCTAGGTGGTAGTAGGTTCCTGGGCAAAAATATGAACCACAGCAGAAATGAGGGCTAAAACTGGATTAGAATCAAATCAAATCTGACGTCTCAATCTTACCTCAGCGGGGATCAGTTGTGAGGGGTCTGGTGAGACCCTTTATAACATGTATTCTAAGGAACATTTATGTCAGATCCTAAAAGAAGCAACACTTAGTGCAGATCTGTCCTTACTGTATTTTCCGCAGTGTTCTACTTCACCAAGAGCAGTCACAGATCCTAAACGAAAAAGACTGACCGTCACTTCCAAAACAGAAAACTGGTATGTACATGTGCCTACTAAGAGTAGCCATCTCTCGTATAACTAACAAATAAAGTAGCACTCTGCAACGCTAAGTATGCAAACATGAAATGTATAAAATTTGAATAGAATTACTGCTGAAGAAAATAGAAACAATTGAGAAATCTTAGCGCATAAATTGGCCAATTCATGTGTACCTGTTAGACACGATAAGGAACCTACCAATGTGTACCCTCTCTTAGAAACTAAAGTCTGCATATGTATGGGAAGGTAAGAAAATGCTGTAATTAAATTTTGCCAAGACGAGTTGTCCTTTTGAATGACACCATTAATTTTACCACCTAATGTACTGGAAAACATGCAAAAAAATTCAAGTGCACTGAAATTGCAAAACCCCACCCCCGCAATTCTGACATTGCTTTGTTATTACAGCATACATTTGGTCATACAAATGACCTAGCAATATGATTCTCCTCATCAGTACAATAACGGTGGTACTAAACATGTCCAGTTTTTTTTTTATTTTAGTAATGAAAAAAAAAGTTTTTTGGTTGCGTCTCCATTTTCCGAGACCCATAACGTTTTCATTTTTTGGCTGATGAAGCTGTGTGAGGGCTTATTTTTTTGTGTGGCAATACAACATTTTATTGCTACCATTTTGAAAAACGTAGAACATTTGGTTTTTGTTACAGCATTTTTTGTGGCATAATACAGTATTGCTGCATATAGTGAAAATCACAGTCTCCTTTGAAGCCCATCCACAGGCTGGGTTTCAATGAAGCTCCATAATGACAAGCATGGAGGTCTTCAACAGACCCCCAACTGTCATAGCCACCAATCAACACCCCTCGATCATGTCAAGGGCGTGCCAGTGGGCTTATAGAATGATGGGAAATCTTAAGAAAGTTGGGTGTGCATATGTACTAGTGTGTTGCTCAGAGCAGGTGTCTCACTGGCATGGTAAAATGGCAAGTGATGGCAGCGTAAAGTGTGGTGTAGGTGTTGGACCCATCTGTGCAGTGCGCTTAGCTCATTGTTGACCTATTTTGATAGATGAGTGAACAATTAAGTGAGAAGCAGAGTCCTCCTTTATGGTTGTATCAGAGGCACATGTGTCGTGACTGAATGGTGTTCATGACAGTGAACATGACGTCTTTTTCCAGCAGATTCCAGTTGGTATCAGCCTGAAAAAACAACACTGATGTGCCCCATAGGATAAAAATAGGCTCTAGCAATGTAAAAACTACATAGCTGTGTAGATGTTTCTTTATATGTCACTTCTTTTAACTGCTTCAGGTTATGGAAACCCTGAAGAAGTTAAAAGAAGAGACGTAAATTCTTCATAGTATAGAGAGAAAGGCAACAGAAATGGAGCCACCGCTAGAACGACGTCACAGTTGCCAATGAAGCCGCCTCAGGAAAATGACTGCCGAGCGGCTTTGCCTAGGAAATTTTGGCACCTAAATTACGCCATGTGCAAATAGCCGTAATGAGGTGTATTTTTATTCCTGATTTTTTTTTTCTCCACAGCGTACTTTATGTTTTGCATGGGAAAATGTCAATATCCTCTGTGTGTGAAAGAATCCTTTCACGGATCAGGTCAGGTCATTAGATTGGGGGCATATCTAGGGGGGAACATGTGAGGCATGTGCCCCCGGGTGCAGAGAGCAGTGGGCACTCGTTAACAGGAGGAGAGTGAGACTTTAGGAACTTCAATCACATCACTGCTGAACCCCTGAGCCCCAGATACAGAACTAAAATAACATTTTAAATGCTACTGACCACATCATTCTGTGTCTGGGACCCTGCTTTAGGATTGAGCTGTTTTAACAATTTCCTTGCCGATAACCTGGGAGGCACATTAATAGTCAGTATGTATTTCATATCTCCTGTCTACTAATGACTATATCTCACACGTAGCAGCTACAGACTAGTTTTGGAGCAGAATTTTTACCTTAGTCACCATCCAGCCTGCTATGTAACTAGATAAACTGAGAGTTTGCCGATGTTTACAGCTCTCAATCCAGACTATATTTATTAGGCAGCTTTTCCAGCCTAGAATAGATCCAAGTTACAACAGCAGGGTAGTTTTTACTTGAAAGGCTAGACTAGGGAAAGATTTGCAAACTTGATCAGATTTAAAAGCTAAAAGCTCATCATAGGATAGGGTGACTTGATGATCTCTGAGGGGCCAACTAATGAGAATCCGAAGGATCCCAAGATAAGTGCTCAGCCAACCCATATTGAATGGAGCACATTCTCGACCTCTATTCCATTTATTGTCTATGGGACTGTTGAAGAAAGCCAAGAATTGTATTTTGCTATTTCCAATAATATAATTTAAAATGAACAGAGCAGAGGTTGCGTATACACTCCTCTGCTCCATGGATATGGGACAACTGTTTTTTTCTGAATAACCCTGATGACTCGGTACCCGAGCCTTTAGCCTGGCCTTTAGGGATGTCGCGGTGGTCGGCTCCCGGGCCCGTACCCTGGGCCGCTTGTTTAAAAGGGTTGGTGCTTTGGTTAAGTTTATAAAAGAGTTCATGACGCCACCTGTGGCTTCTGGTTAGAATCACCATCGCTGTGCAGTCTACTGAGGCTGGTGATAAGGCAGCTGGATGGTATAGCTCCCCACAGGTGGAGCTAGGCCTCAGGGCAGTGTATGAACGGGGAAAGCAGGACGAAGAGACCCCGCCGGGTCAGAGCAAGAACAGGGACAGACACGATAGTCACTTCAGTACCTTTTACTGATGGAAATTCAGGCACTCCCCAGAGCACTGTAGGGTGAAGGGTGTATGTCTGGATCCTCCCCAATGAGCGGGTTTTGGGCCTCCTGTTTCTTGACTCTGCGTAGTAAGTTTCTGACCTGCCTGGAGCTAGGCCTAACTTTGTCTCTCTCCTGCGCTGGCTGACCTTGTGGTAGGGCCTTCTCTTGGAGTGCATGCTCCCGACCTACGGGGCCTATGTGTCTCCTGGCTCTGGTACGTTTCAGCACTTTAGCGATCCTGGGACTTGTAGTTCTCCAGGGATTCCAGTTTATCTTACTGGGTCATGGAGATCCCGGTAAGCTTCGGACCCGGTGTCCGGTAACTGCTTCTTCGGGGTGAGCTAGTTAAGCTCCTCTGCCCCCTATGAACTAACTCTCTCTACTCGCCTTCGGCCTACTCGGGCCCTCAATAGGCTACTCACACTAACGGCAGCTTGCCGTCCTTCACCGATCTTATGGCGCCGGCACACCTGAAGCTCACTTCACTGAGCTACGACTCAACTGGGCTCAACTCTGTATTCAGGCTTGCACTAACTGAACTCTCCAGAGGAATTGCTGAGTCACGGAGCTCCACTGCAGACTGACCTGTTTCTGCATCTCACTCTGCAGGAACTCACCAACAGACTGAGCTGCCTGGCTCCACCTTCCCTTTTATATCCCTAACGGGCTCCCTCTGATGGTCTGAGGTGGAAGGTGGAGATGTGTGAATGGTTATGGGGGCCTCTTGCGGAGGAATCCATCAATACACCCTTCTAGGATCTGTGATACCAAGCACAGCTGGGCGTCACACATGCATTTTTTACTGAAAATTGCTATGGTTTCACAATGCAGCTTTTGGCATTGTTGTGTCACATGTCAAAAACTTTTTGAAAGGTGTTTCACCTGTAAACACAGAGGTGCCAAAAATGCACTGTAAAATATCAGTTTATAATAAAAATGGTTGTGGGTTTTTTTTCATAACCATTTCTATGTACTTAACAAGCCCTCAAAAAAAAGTGTTAAAATAATGGTAAAATTGTTATTTGGCTATACTATGAGCCGGTTGTTAAACTGACAACCGACTCAGAGACAAGGACATATACTGGCTCCTCACTGTCAATTGTTTTCATGTGTATTACACAGGAAAGCAATTGAACTTCTGTTTGCTAGCAATTATGGGTTCAGGGTGATGTACAACAGTATGATGAGCTTACCTGATCACACTGCTGATGTCACTCCTGCACCACAGAGGCAAAAAAGATGGAAAGAAGCACTCCTATGGAGTCGAAGATGCAGGGGGGGTTAATTGGATGAGAATAGTGTGAGAGGGCAGTATTGGAGAGAAAGAGTGAGAAGCGTTCACAGTGTAGAGATTGCGCAGTGGGAGGGTCACACTGTGAGGGAACAATATGGAACATAATATAGAATAGGTGCAGCATGGGGGACAATGTAAGGGGATAGTATGGAGGGGACATTATGCAGAGAGAGAAGTGTAAGTAGTGGACACATTATAGAGACTGGACAGTATGCAAGGGACGCAGTGTAAGGGGATACTATGGTGTACAGTATAAAGATGGGGCAACATGAGAGAAAATTACATGAGAAAAAAATCAGAGAGGGGGAAAGTGTGAGGAGGGCGCCCAGTATGTAAAGGAGACAGCGTGGGAGGGGGAGATAGAAGATCGGGCCAGTGTGACTGCTATAGCTAATAAAGGTTGATACGTTATAGTTAAAAAGGGAGACAGTGTGGAGGCAATATTTTGTAGGAGAGGACAGTCCGGAAACTATGTACCATGAGGGACAGTGGGGAGATCATATTTGGGCAGGGTGCACGGTGAGGGGCAATTATTTAATTACGAAAGATATAATAACACTATTATATTTAATGGCACCATGTCGAGATGTGCTGCAGAAGGCCAGAAAATAGATAAGTCTGCAGAGACAAACTGTGGATGTGAAAAGTCATCATGACATCTGGACAAGATGGAGAAGAAAAGAAAGGTGACTCCAATCAGAGAAGAAGTCACCTGTAAGGTGCCTAGATGTAAATGTTTATTTGTGCTATTGCTTGTGTCTAATCATTACAGTGATTTTTGTATGGTCTGAAGTTTGGTAAAAACTCTCTGCATCTCCTTACCATGTTTAGGAACATCCTGGTAGTTGTGGGTTAAATGGATGAGATACAATTGTATGTATAACTAACCTGACATTGCAATTGATGGTGGTTCTGGTGTTGCATTCATGTACTGATGCTGGTTCTGGTGCTGTATTCATGTACTGATGATGGTTCTGGGGCTGTATTCATGTACTGATGGGGAGCTGCTGATGTATTCTTGTTCTGATTGTGCTACTGGTGATGTATTCCTGTACTGTTATTGGTTCTGATCCTGCAAACCGATGGCAATCCATAACTTATCAGATAACATAATACATGGCTATGTCAATAAAGTATTGTGCCATCTGACAAGTTAATATTTTCTGTATTTATGGTAAGAGCTATATTTATTTTAAGAGCCTTCATTTTAAAATCAAGCACTGTAGCATGCTAAAGCCTAACAGCGTGTATTATACTCACTGTCAGGATTCAGGACTGCTTTCTGATTCTAGCGGTCATTACATACATTTTCAAACTTACGATCATGTGTTGACTAGCTTTTCTTCCTTTTTCTCTCTGCAATTTATCACTGAACATTGAGATAATCACGAAAAGCAGTTAGTCAGTGTAAGTATGCAAATCACATTTATCAGGCCACATGGCAACTACTCAAACCGCTTAATTTTGGTGTAAGAAGGGGCACCAAACTGAATTTTTCCCCCGGTGCACAAAAACCTAGATTCGATTCTGATTAGATCCATAATCAAGTAAGATCTTTCAGCCATACCACAATACTCCGAGAATGCTTGTTTGAAGTTGACTTTATTCTGATTATTTCCAAAAACACTTTAAATAGTTTTATTTGGCAAGGTTAATTACTTTTTTAATCTTTTTAAGAAAACATTACCTCATAACATAGTAAACGCTTTAGAGAATCAAATACCTTTTATCCCCACCTGAAAATAATCTGAATACCTTTTTGACTCTTTGACATTTAAACTAAAACACATGCAAGTTTTCATCTAGCCTTCCTATAATCTCTGCAGAGTATTGCTGCCACTCTGTGGTTATTTTGTGAATAGCAATGCAATAACTTAGATTTAAGTTTTTCCAATATGTAGAAGGGTGAGACATATTAATGAAATTAAACAAGTTTATTTGGTGATATATATTGAAAATAGCGGTGTTCAGATGACTGATTTACATATATAATAAGGCTCTCCTGTGATTTCTTACAGAAAAATACCGGTTTTCAAGTATTACAATAATATAATTATATTATCACAAAACACAATTTATATTAGCAAAATAACATTAACCAATATGAGGTATCAGTTGTTGCACTGAGTACACTTACAAGTAAGGCACATAATATATTCCAATTCTACATCAGTACCCCAAAAATGGCAATATAATTAGTAACGAATGGTGTGCTGCAGTAAATTATAAGAATATTAGATGCTATTTAGAATTTATCTATCCATACATGCCTGCTCAGTGCTTTCAATTACATAACTGTGGCATTTTATTTATTTATTTGAAGCCTGTAAATCCAGTCCAGAATTTCCCACAGCCTCCCTTTCCACCCACCACTCAAATATCATGGGTTTTTAAAGGGGTTTTCTTAGCTTAGGCATACCTCCCAACTTTTGAAGAACAGAAAGAGGGACAAATCATGCGGCAAACATCCATATAGCTACACCTAAATTGCAACCACGCCCATACCCACACCCATTTATCATTTCTTTCTACCTTTGCAGGAGATGTCAGAGGGGCAGTGCCAGCAAGGGACAGTCAGCAGATGCGCAAGACTGTAGGGTATAGATCCAAATTTGGAAGTGTCCCATTGTGTCCAGGACAGTTGGGACTAGAGATGAGAATATCTATTCACTTGACTCCGGTCTAGCATCCAAGTCAATGGTACCTGGCGGCTGAAATTACCTTCCGGCATCCCCGGTGCAGCTTTTGTTTAGCCAGGGCTGGCGCAACGTCATTTGGGCGTCATGCTCATCTCTAGTTGGGACCTATTGATTTATTTTTTGTTCATTCATTCACAGTCGTGAACTTTCACATTTTTATGTACACTTTACTACACTACATTGGGCTTCTTTGTGTCTGCAGGACACACGCTTAAATATTGTGTTTTTTGTTTTCTGCAGATGTCCACATTAAACTACACAATAAAAATCTTCTCTGATTATTGCATCTTTGCTGCTTTTTTATGCCTTTACTACCTTATTGGATGCTTTTTAGGTACAGATGTAAAGCAGCGTTTTTTAAGTGTTTTTTATAGTACAGAAAAGCTTTAATTCTGCACTTAACTTCAGTTTTTTACATATTTTTTTTAGATTCCAAATAGAAGCCTGTAAAGAAATAAAAGCACCAAAACTGCACAGTTCTGCAGAGTCGTTAGACTTAGGACTCTTTCACATGTCAGTTACATGTGGTGACAGTTTCCACACGTACTGGAGACACTGACACACGTAGACCCATTCAAATTAATGGGTCTGTGCACATGTCAGTGTGTTTCCACAGACCGTTTGTGGGCAAAACATGTTGACATGTCCGTTTTTTACCTGCTGCATGGGCCGCAAATGTCCCATGCTGATGACACACAAATTACATCCGTGTGTCATGAACCGGTGCTTGGGAATCAGTGGTACAGTTAGCGCTGTTCCCAAGCCCTGAGTTCTGAATGCTCCCCTCTTCACTGTTCAGTGCTGGCTCTGCGATCAGCACCAGCAGAGGATAATGATGAGAGTAGTAGTCTGCTCCTGCAGTGTCCAACTGTAAAAATAACAATAAAATAAAAAAAATCCTTATACTCATCTGTCCTAAGTGTCCGCCGCTGTAATCCCAGCGACGTTCATGCCGAGGAGGCGGGGATAATGACATTCTGCAGCAAGTGAGCCCCGGACCTCTGCTGCGCTCAGTGAGCGGTGTCCTGTCACTCACTGAAGAAAGCAGAAAAAACACAGAATTTATACTACATGTTCAAGCAAAGTGGATGTAATTTCATGAAAACTCCTGCCCTCGGTGTATCTAAAGACACTTTTACACCATGTGGTTTTGGTGCTTTTTTTCTCTATTGGCTTCTATGTGGAGCTTAAAAAAAGCATATAAAAAAAACACTTGCATTTTTAAGTGTACAATCAAAGATTTTTTGTACTATTAAAAATGCTGCTTCAAATCTGCCCCCAAAACACATCAATTAAGGAGTAGAATACATACAACAACCAAGCAATTAGAGAAGATTGTTATTGCATTGTGTGGTATGGACACATGCAGAAAATGTGCAGAAAATAATCATTAAAAAAAACAGCATTTATTCTACATGTGAACACGACCTTAGCATTACATTTTTATTACATTTTTTTTGTTTAATATAGAAAAAGGCACATTAAAAATTTAATTTTTGTAATTGTTTCTCATTATTTTTTTATCATTTTATAGGAAGAAAGAAATGTTTCTTTTCTCTCCTGAATGCATGGACATAGAAATAAACTGCTATCTATATATGTATCTCTATGTATCAGTATAATCTGCATATGGGTTCAGAGCCTGCAATGCAGCTTTAATTATAAAAAATCCTCCGATGCTTGTCATTCAAGGCTGTGGCTCACAGCTTTAGCTGATGTCTGCAATGATGTAGGTTGTGGGTTTGATTCCTAGGGAACCTAGATCTAAAGAAAATGTCACTTTTTGTAATTGTTTTTCTTTATTTTTTAATAATTTATTTAGTAATTTTATAGAAAAAAATCTGAATTTTTTACCACTAGAATACAGGTACATAGAAATGCACTTCTATGTTGTACATATGCATCTCTATATCAGTATAATCTGTGGTGTTTGCAGCACTGATGTCAGGTCAACAGTGCTGCAGCTAATCAATGAGCTACGCTGCTCTGCCTTTGTAAATGACATGAGCCAATGAGCTCAACTGACTGAATGTTATTACGTAATTTACCCTATTTTGTCCCTGTTTCATTCCTCATGCGTTTCGTCAGGAGTATTATCTTGCTCTCCGGGGATTAGTGAAACATAGGACTACCCCTATGATTTGAGAAATTACCATTACTAGTGCTCTCACAGTTTCAAAGTGGCATAATGCCGTTACCGAGACAGAGAGCTAGAGGTCTCCCTATGGTCTGGGTACTTAACTGCTAAATGCTTTCTTACAATGGATTTCAAACTTTGAATAGAAGCCACCACACAGTATGAACTTGTATAAACAAAGTAAAAATTGACATACTACAGATTTAAAATCAACACAGCAGATTATCACCATAGGCTGCCTTAGCATGCGGACATGTTTGGGGTCAAAGTGCAACGCGGGCCTTAGCCGTTGTGGTTTTTGAACTGCTTATAGAATTACCTTTTTGCAGGGAAACAAAGTGACTCTTGAGTGAGGAGTTCAAGGACTGCATCAGCTTAGGTCCACTCGGCATATCAGCTGCTGAATGAAAATATCCATAGAGATAAAGAAATATCTGGTGTAAGTATAGCCAAGCCTTCTTGCTCTAACTTATTTTGCCATTAAAAATATATTTCCATTTTGAATGACAGAAAAACATATGCTTCGCCTTGACTACTTGATTCTGCCCTTTTTTCTCTAAACAACCATTTAGCTCTTATACAACACAGTGAACCTAACTAATCCAAACAATCTAAAATAAAAACTGTCTTAGTTGCCTTGAAAAAACATTTGTAATTAATTTCCTTTACTTGTAAATTAGAATTCAACTTTTAGAAAAAAGAAAACACAGGTATCTATTACCCAGGATAGGACTAAAACACCAGAATATTGAAGTTTATGATGCAATTAAAGCATTTACATGTTCTGTATTGGCAGAGGATGGACACTATAAAATTATTGCCATTAGTATGCTAAAGACATAGCTTTTACCTATGGTATTTTTATCGAAATGGGCAAGTATTTAGAAGCTCAGTTTGTTCGTATTGTTTATATTAGCTTTTTTACCTGCAATGTGATAACACATACAGTGGGGGAAAAAAAGTATTTTGTCAGCCACCAATTGTGCAAGTTCTCCCACTTAAAATGCTAAGAAAGGCCTGTAACTGACATCATAGGTAGACCTCAACTATGAGAGACAAAATGAGAAAACAAATCCTGAAAATCACATTGTCTGATTTGGAAAGAAATTTTTTTCAAATTTTGGTGGAAAATAAGTATTTGGTCACCTACAAAAGTTCATCTCAATACTTTGTTATATATCCTTTGTTGGCAATGACAGAGGTCAAACGTTTTCTGTAATTCTTCACAAGGTTGCTGGTATGTTGGCCCATTCCTTCCTGCAGATCTCCTCTAGATCACTGATGTTTTGGGGCTGTCGCTGGGCAACACAGACTTTCAACTCCCTCCAAAGGTTTTCTATAGGGTTTAGATCTGGAGACTGGCTAGGCCACTTCAGGACCTTGAAATGCTTCTTACAAAGCCACTCCTTTGTTACCCTGGCGGTGTGCTTGGGATCATTGTTAAGCTGAAAGACCCAGTAACATTTCATCTTCAGTACCGTTCCTGATAGAAGGAGTTTTGCATTCAAAATCTCACGTTGCATGGCCCCATTCATTCTTTCACGTACACGGATCAGTCGTCCTGGTCCCTTGGCAGAGAAACAGCCCCAAAGCATGATGTTGCCACCCCCATGCTTCACAGTAGGTATGGTGTTTTTTGGATGCAACTCAGCATTCTTTCTCCTCCAAACACGACGAGTTGTGTTACTACCAAACAGTTCTACTTTGGTTTCATTTGACCATATGACATTATCCCAATACTCTTCTGGATCATCCAAATGCTCTCTAGCAAACTTCAGATGGGCTCGGACATGTAATGGCTTAAGCAGGGGGATACGTCTGGCATTGCAGGATCTGAGTCCCTGGCGGCGTAGTGTGTTACTGATGGTAGCTTGTGTAACGTTGGTCCCAGCTCTCTGCAGGTCATTCACTAGGTCTCCCTGTGTGGTTCTGGGATTTTTGCTCACCGTTCTTGAGATCATTTTGACCCCACGGGGTGAAATCTTGTGTGGAGCCCCAGATCGAGGGAGATTATCAGTGGTATTGTATGTCTTCCATTTTCTAATTATTGCTCCCACAGTTGATTTCTTCACACCAAGCTTCTTGCCTATCGCAGATTCGGTCTTCCCAGCCTGGTGCAGGGCTACAATTTTGTTTCTGGTTTCCTTCAACAGCTCTTTGGTCTTCACCTTAGTGCAGTTTGGACTGTGACTGTATGAGGTTGCGAACAGGTGTCTTTTATACTGATAACAAGTACAAACAGGTGCCAGTACAACAGGTAATGAGTGGAAGACAGAGGAGCCTCTTAAAGAAGAAGTTACAGGTCTGTGAGAGCCAGAAATCTTGGTGGTTTGTAGGTGCCCAAATACTTATATTCCACCAAAATTTGAAAAAAATTTCTTTCCAAATCAGACAATGTGATTTTCTGGATTTGTTTTCTCATTTTGTCTCTCATAGTTGAGGTCTACCCATGATGTCAATTACAGGCCTCTCTCATCTTTTTTCCCCACTGTATATAACACTCCAAAAAAGCATATTTTTTTTTTCTGTATTCATTTACTCATCCATAGAGTATTACATGCTCTGGGGTACATTTCTGTGGCATATAACACTCCGAAAAAGCGTTCAAAAATATTTATGGATTCACTTACACATCCAGAGAGTATTATGTGCTCTGGGGTACATTTCTGTGGCATATAGCAAAAAAGTGTTGAAACATTTTTCTGGATTCAATTAATCACCCATAAAGTATTATGTGATTTGTGGTACATTTTCGTGTTATATAACACTCCCCAAAAAATGTTGAAACATTTTTCTGGATTCAATTACTCACCAATAGAGTATTATTTGCTTTGCGGTACATTTCGGTGTTATATAAAACTCCCAAAAAGCGTTTTTTTTCTTTAGCGGTTAATTTTTTATTTCTATTCACTTATAGGCACCCCCGGCAGTCTGTAGAAAGCCTAAAAAGTGCCAAAAACGATAGTGACAGTGCTCAAATGAAATAGGGACAGCATGGGGATCACTCCAGGAAGCATTTCTGACCCCCAGGTCACTGCTGTCAACAATGTGGTCAGAGGTATTAAGCCACTTTTACGGGCTCAAAATAAAACGTTCAAAAACGAAACTGAATCTGTTTTCCTGTGATGGGTATTTGTACAGTCTGACTGAGGAAAAAAAAAAAGAGGATTTAGATGAAAAAAAAAGGATTTTTCCTGACCCCTGAGACCTGGGGCTAAGTCTAGCAACTTGAGCAGCATCAGCACACAGGACTGTAATGCAGTGTTTGTTGGTATAACCACTTAATCTCCTATACAGCCTGCCTGCCTGCCTGATATCTGGGATGGATATTAGTCCTCAGAAGGACTGTTTGTTTGATTTTGCAGGCTTTAGAGACCCTACACTACCTATTTTGCAGTATAAATCTCTCCCTAGCTCAGCAGCACTCTCCCTACACTGTCTGATCCGGAGCGACTGTGTCCAAGATGGCGGCGCCCGGTTTTAAATACTCGAGGTGACACTGTGCGGCCAGTCAATCACTGTAATGCCCACAACCAACATGGCTGCGGCATTACAGTGACTGGCTGGAAATCCCTGCATGTTCATTGGCTCTGTAAAGAGCGCCAAACATGCAGGGCGGAGACCCGAGCTCCCGCCTGAGTAACCCGAAAATGCTCGGTGCTCACCGAACATCTCGAGTAGTGAGATGCTCGGGCAAGTACCGAGCAGTGTCGAGCATGCTCGCTCAACACTACTCACTTACTCATCCATAGAATATTCCATCCTCTGGGGTACATTTCTGTGGCATATAACACTCCGAAAAAGGGTTACATTTTTTTTCTAGATTCAATTACTCATCCATAGTGTATTACGTGCTCTGTGGTACAATTTGGTGTTATATAAGCCTCAAAAGATGCATTAAAAATGTATCTGGATTCAATTACTTATTCATAGAGTATTATGTGTTTTCTGTTACATGTCGGTGGTATATAACACTCTAAAAATGTATTAAAAAATGTTTCAGAATTCAATTACTCATCCATAGAGTATTATGTACTCTGAGGTAAATTTCTGTGGCATTGAAAACTCCAAAAAAGCGTTCAACATTTTTTCAGTATTCATTTACTCATCCATAGAGTATTACGTGCTCTGAAGTACATTTTGGTGGTATAGAACACTCCAAAATAGTGTTCAAATTTTTTTCTGGCTTGAATTAGTAATTCATACAGTGTAAAGTGCTTAGTGACCGACAAGACGACCAAGATGGCAGAATGCCGGGAGACTCCCGAGGGAGCGACCGGAGGATCCAGACCAAGCTGGCATGACAGTGGAAGTGGCAGGAGACTGTGATCCAGAACCAGACGCTTTCCCAAAACCACCAATGCTCGAACCCAGGCAACAGCCTTTACTGATGGGGTTCTTGCAGACTGCAAACGGAAGAACCAGGATCCAGCTACTAGTAATCGGACTGCATAGCCTAAGCTGGTCAGAATAGGAGGTGAGCAAGAATCTGGGCTGGAGAAATGCTAGTAGGCCTGTTATCCACAAGGTACCGAGAGTTTTGCATCGTGCGGGGAGCTCGTTGCATACAACCGGCAGAGGAGATGGTGGTCCATAGAAGAGTTTGGGACCCGTCATCACATCTCGTTCAACCAGCGGGCAATATACACAGAACAATTGCCTCAAAGGCTGCAAGAACTGAAGGCTGTAACCAGGGTCATGTTCCTCAATATGGAGATTCAACATCGCTAGTGTGCGGTGGTGTGATCCGAGGAGGACTGGAGCAGGATGAACCCTTTTTGAGAAATTAATGGGCTTGGGAGTAGTGTTGAACCACCCCCGTAGTGTTCGAGTTCGGTTCGGTTCGTCGAACACCCGTGTGTTCGCCGAAATGTTCGTCGAACTGTTCGTCGAACACTTTCGAACACCGTTAAAACCAATGGCAGGCAAACAAAAACACATAGAAACACATAGAAAACACCTTCAAAGGTGTCCAAAAGCTGACAAACTGCTCAGAAGACACAACTAACACATGGAAAAGTGACAAGTACATATAGTCATGCGAAAAAAAAAGAGGTGGAGGAGTAAAAGGAGGGGGAGACACAGATATAGGCATGTCATGCACTTCTAAAATCCAAAAAGTGAGAAGCCGACACGTTCAGTCCGCTCCTGCCCGTGCCACCTCCGTGTCACCGGGTTTGTGCCAGAGCCGCGGTGAACCCTGACGGCCAGCCCCCCTCTCCCAATACTGGTGCCTGTCCGCTGGTGGGTCGAGCGAGCCCCCCTGTGGTGGAGGCAGCTCTAAGCTTTTTAATTTAAATTGTCTCTCTAATTTGAATAAATACACTTTAAATCCATTTACAAGGATCTATTGGAGGGCAAGTCTCATGCCAGCAGCCGCGTAATTCCAGCTCCAGTAGCGTCCACTAAAGCTGCTGCAGTTAAAAAGCTTTTATAAGGATCGAGCTCGGCTGTCCACCGCAAGGCATCCTACTGCCAGTCCGAGCCCCTATGCCTTGGGGTGCCTCCTGATGCTCTTCACTGAGTATCCCGTGGTCCCGAAGCATTTCCTTTGAAAAAATGAAGTGTCCAAACTACAGGTGGTGTAGCTTGCTTAACAGCCGGGATAATCCGCTGACTAGCAGACACTGCTACTAGGCACAAAGTATTTCCTGGGCTAGATGCAGTTAAAAATTTGTAATTAGATACTCTCGTTGGATGCTGAGAAAGCATTCCATAGAGTCTCCTGGCACGCCATATATGATTCTCTTAAAAAGCTTGGGGTAGGGGTCTAGGGGACCCTTTTATAGCCAAAATCACGGCCCTGTATCGCAATACGTCACCTAGGCTGAAGATAAATGGAACTGTAGCACCCTTAGGGCTCGGTTGCTACAGAGGTATTGCACCTCACCCAGAGGTGTGATATCTCACTCTCAGGTAAGGATGTAGTGTGGATCAGTACCCGACACCTGCATGCATTACACCACATTGCCGTGGGGCAGGGCGACCAATATGCCCCTGAGATGGGCACGACAGTCCCTGTCCCTGGCTGGAGTGGGGGGAGGGAACACTGAGGAAGGGGAACCCTGTAGTGCAGGAGCAGGGAGGAAGCAGTTCCTGGGTGCATTGAGAAGGGAGTATAAAAGGTGGGCACCATCTTAGTTCAGTGCAGAGAAGTCTGAGCAGAAGTGGCAGGGAGCAGGGGCTCTGCATGAGCTCTGCTCCGGAGGCGGGCCTAGTAACAGAGGCCCAGGCCTGGAAGAGGGAGAAGGAAGGAAGAGGAGCGGAGAAGGCTCAAGGAACGAGGAACGAAGGGATCTCAGGGGTGCGGACGGGCGAGTCGCCACCGCACGCCCGAATCCACCTGCGTGGAGGGGTCAGGCCAAAGGGGGAGACCGGTCCCCGAAACTAGTGGAGGCAGGAAACGACCCTCAGCTAGAAACAGGAGGCTGTGACATTTTATGTGGCGCAGCCCCTCGCTACACCCGCTAGGAAGGCACCACATAGGGTCAGGGAAACTGGCGCCAAGTTTACCAAGAGGAGGCCCGAGGCAGCCGGACAGAAGGGTTGGTAAGAAAGGCCAGACAAAGGACACACAAAGGGGGTCCTGTGAAGCACTCCAAAGTTATCTGGGAGTTGTCTGAGCCTCTCACGTGGTGAACACAGTACGACGTGGGCAGCCGTTACCTGCAGACGTGGTCTGGATAATAAGAACTGTGAGTAAAGGCCCTGGACTGCATCACTGACTCCGTGTCATTACTGCTGCTGCCCTGCACCATCACCCCCATCCTCCGCATACACTGCCCTGAGGCTATACTCCTCCCGTGGGGAGTTATGCTACGCTCTGCTGCACCCACAACACCAGCCTCAGCGGTCTGCCCTGGAGCGGCGGTTCACTCTGAACGCAATCCACGGGTGGCATAGTCGGACATTTAAACATCAAAACCACATAAATAGTTCCGCCACTGGTTTGACCGCCCTGAGCCACGGAACCGGGTTGCCACCACGGAGACTACAACCACCAGCATCCACCAAAAAGGGTCCGGCTCCGGGTGTCCCAAGGCCCAGGGGGCGCGTCAGAACATTTTCATCACCTTTCACAATCACCAATGGGACAAGGCAGGGATGTTCTCTGTCCCCTCTCTTATACATCCTAGTGACGGAGCACCTGCTCTCATCAATTCGCCATAACCCCAATATTAGGTGGATTGAGGTGGGAGGCACCGAGTACAAGTGCTCTCTATTTGCTGATGATGTCCTAGTATATATCACTCAATCACATATATCCATCCATGCTGTTATGGCTGAAATAGATCACTTTGTTACATGGTCAAATTTTAAAATCAATGCAGCGAAGTCTGAGGCCCTCAATGTCTCCCTCCCCAAATCCATATAGGATTCCATCCAGTCCAACTTTCCCTTTGCCTGGCCCTCACAGGGTATCAAATACTTAGGAATTCCTATTCATAGAGACCTCTCCCATCTATGTTATCTTAATTTTGGGCCCTTTATTGAACAACTCCATACAGACCACGGTTGGCAAGCTAGAACTGTAAGATTCACTACGTGAACCACTGGTGTTTTGTGGAAAAGCACATGTACACTGTGTTCCAAATTATTATGCAAGAAGTGTTTAGGAGTGATAAGGGAAGAATTTGTTTGTTTGTCAGTTAAACTCATTGATGGTGATGTGTGTCAGGGCTCTTTATATCACTGTAAGCAATTGCAGACACCTGTGCTAATTAGTTTGGCAGGTGTGTCCAATGAAAGGCAAGACTACTTAAGAAGGCTGTCTCACATTATTAAGCAGCCTACATTTTCTGCCAAAATGGGAAAGAAAAAGGATGTGTCGGCTGCTGAGAAGCAACAAATTGTGGAGTGTTTAGGTCAAGGCATGACTACAATCAACATTGTGCGATGATCAGGATGAAGTGTCTTGGCAATCAAGAAGTATGTAGCTGATTCACAGTACACACGTGTGCGTGCTGATAAGGGCAAATTGAGGACTCTTTCCTACAGGCAATTACGTCAGGTTGAAAGAGCAGCGGCAAAAAAGCCTTGTCATAGCAGCAGACAAGTTTTTGAAGCTGCTTGTGCCTCCAACGTCCCCCGAACAACAAGATGCAGGGTCCTTCAGAGGTTTGCAGCTGTGCATACGCCATCCTGTCGACCTCCTCTATCCACTTCACACAAGGAGAAACGGCTCCAGTGGGCCAAACATTACATGAAGACTGATTTCAAAACTGTTTTGTTCACGGATGAGTGCCGTGCAGCGCTCAATGGTCCAGATGGATGGAGTGGAGGATGGCTGGTTGATGGACACCCCACGCAAACACGGCTACAGCGCCAACAAGGAGGAGGTGGAGTAATGTTTTGGGCTGGAATCATGGGGAGAGAGATTGTCGGCCCCTTTAGGATCCCTGAAGGCGCTAAAGATGAACTCCATAATGTATGTGGATTTTCTCAAACAGCACTTCCTGCCATGGTTCAAGAAGAACCATGTATTTCACAGCAAGATCATTTTTCTGCATGATAATGCACCATCTCATGCTGCACATAAAACATCTGCATCTCTGGCTGATATGGGCATAAAAGGGGACAAACTTATGGTGTGACCCCCATGCTCCCCTGACCTCTACCGCATTCAGAACCTTTGGAGCATCATTAAAAGGAGTATCTATGATGGCGGGAGGCAGTTCACATCTAAGCAACAGCTCTGGGAGGGTATTCTGTCCTCATGCAAAACAATTGAAGCAGAAACCATCCAAAACCTGACAAATTCAATGGACGAGAGAGTTCAGAATCTTCTTTCGAACAAGGGGTCCTATGTGAAAATGTAACATCACCTAGAATAAAGTTTTGAGTTGAAAACTGTTTGATTTCAGTTTCTAACAACCTGCTAATGCTTATAATTTCAAAAATGACCATTTTTTTGGTCTTTATTAAAATGAAAAGGTTGATCAAAAAGTTTGGGGGATCTAAGAGTGTGGCAACCCAGTAGTCATGATTACTTCGAATTCTGACAATATGAGGGTCATGCTGCAGGTAGTGCAGCAAGAAGGCACTTATGTGTCTTGCGCATCTCGGAGCCCCAAAATTATTTTCCGGGCTAGATGCAGCTAAAAATTATTATTAATTTTAAATCTGGTGAAGCTTTAGTATAGATGGCCTAATAGGATCAGTGCTGCACACTGCTACAAAGCCCAAATTATTTTCCAGTCAAGATACAGATAAACATGATTAGTAATTTTAAATCTGGTGGAGCTTATTATAGATGGCCTAATAGAATCAGTGCTGCACACTGCTACAAAGCCCAAATTATTTTCCAGCCAAGATACAGATAAACATGATTAGTAATTTGAAAGCTTAAAACGGTTGGTAGGGTGATTTTAACCAATCATCAAGCTTTTACTCTCCCCAGGATGACACAGTGGTAGAAAAGTCGTTTCGGTTCCATGATTTGTTCATCTTTATGAACGTGAGTCTGTCTACATTATCAGTGGAGAGCCGCGTGCGCTTATCTGTCAGCACACCACCAGCAGCGCTGAACACACGTTCAGACAGAACGCTGGCTGCGGGGCATGACAAGATCTCCAAGGCGTAAGTGGCTAGCTCCGGCCATTTATCCAGATTGGAAGCCCAAAAAGAGCAAGGGTCCAGTGACACAGTCGTGGCTTCAATGTTTACTTGGAGGTACTCCTGTACCATCGTCTCTAGGCGTTGACTATGTGTGAGACTTCTTGTCTCCTGTGGCCTTGCAAAGGATGGGCTAAAAAAGTGGTGAAATGATTCCGCAAAATTGATGTTACCAGCAGATACTGTGGTTCTGTTACGGTTTGAGTGCTGAACACTTGACGGTCCCACGGTTGGCAAGTTGGAACTGTGAGATTCACTACGTGCACCACTGGTATTTTGTGGAAAAGCACATGTAAGATTCTGCAACAGTCTCTGCTGATACTCCTGCATGCGTGCATCCCTTTCTATGGCAGGAATAATTTCTGCAAATTTACTTTTGTACCGGGAATCTAACAGTGTGGCAACCCAGTAGTCAGGATTATTTCTAATTCTCACAATTCGAGGGTCATGTTGCAGGTAGTGCAGCAAGAAGGCACTCATGTGTGTTGCGCATCCAGGAGCACCAAGTCCCTGTTGTGTTGGTGGCGAGGTAACAATCATGCTTCCTTCCTCTGTCCTCTCCCCCCAACCTCGCACAACAGAAATGTGATCAAGGTCTCCCTCATCTGATGAGTCTTCCATCAGTTCGTCCTCCACTTCTTCCTGGGCTCCTGCACCTTCCTCACTAGTTTGGCTGCTACCATGCGCCCTGGTAAAACCATCTCCCCCACCCTCACATGCCTGCCGCCTTGGTGCTGCCGACCGTCTGGACCTTGCAGATGTTAGCCCTTCCGCATACAACTCCTCCTCCTCTACTTCCTCCACCTCCTCTTGTGCCACCACCTGACTCCGAATTCTGTTTAACATGTGCTCCAGCATGTAAATCACCGGAATAGTCATGCTGATAATGGCATCGTCAGCACTAAATATCTTCGTCGCCATTTCAAAACTGTGCAGAAGGGTGCATAGGTCCCTGATCTGAGACCACTCCTTCAGCGTGATTTGCCCCACCTCTGGATCTCGTTGGCCCAGGCTATACGTCAGAACGTATTGCACCAGGGCTTGTCGGTGCTGCCACAGTCGCTGCAACATGTGCAGAGTTGAATTCCACCGGGTAGGCACATCGCATTTTAGCCGGTGAAGTGGCAGGCCCAACGACTTCTGTAGAGATGTAAGTCGCTGAGCTGCGGGATGCGAATGGCGAAAGTGAGCACACAGCGACCGTGCCCTCTGCAGAAGGCCATCTAGTCTGGGATAGTGGGCTAAAAATTGCTGGACAACCAGGTTCAACACGTGAGCCATACAAGGCACGTGTGTGACATTGCCCCGGCGAAGGGCCGCACCCAGGTTTGCAGCATTGTCGCACACGGCCTTCCCTGGTTTCAGGTCCAGTGGAGACAACCATTCATGAAATTGGTTCTCCAGAGCTGACCACAACTCCTCAGCTGTGTGACTCACATTTCCCAGACATTTCAAAGTAAAAACCGCCTGATGACGTTGAGCCCTACTGCCAGCATAGTAAGGAGGTGTGCAGGATCCCTTCTGCGCAGTTAGAAAGCTTGTGGCATGACCAGACAGGCTTTGGGTGCAGGTGGAAGACCGAGAGGAGGTTGAGGAGGCAGAAGCAGTGGAGGAACTTTGACATAAAGAGGATTGACGCACAACTCGTGGGGACGGCAAGACTTGGACAGCAGCCCCTTGTCCTGCTGTCACCATAGTTACCCAGTGCCCAGTCAGCGACATGTAACGCCCCTGTCCATGCCTACTCGTCCAAGTGTCTGTGGTGAAATGCACCCTGTCACACACAGAGTTTCTCAAAGAAGCGGTGATGTTGTGTGCGACATGCTGGTGGAGCGCAGGCACACCTTTCTTTGAGAAGTAGTGCCGACTGGGCATCTGGTAGATGCAGAAAAAAATATATTCAGTTTGCAACCTGATGGAGGTCAGTATAGATGGACTAATACAACAAGTCCCACACACAGCTAGAAGCCCAATATTTTTTCAGAGGTAGATGCAGAAAAAAATATATTCAGTTTGCAACCTGATGGAGGTCTGTATGGATGGATTAATAGAACAAGTCCCACACACATCTAGAAGCCCAATATTTTTTCAGAGGTAGATGCAGAAAAAAATATATTCAGTTTGCAACCTGATGGAGGTCAGTATAGATGGACTAATACAACAAGTCCCACACACAGCTAGAAGCCCAATATTTTTTCAGAGGTAGATGCAGAAAAAAATATATTCAGTTTGCAACCTGATGGAGGTCTGTATAGATGGATTAATAGAACAAGTCCCACACACAGCTAGAAGCCCAATATTTTTTCAGAGGTAGATGAAGAAAAAAATATATGCAGTTTGCAACCTGATGAAGGTCAGTATAGATGGACTAATACAACAAGTCCCACACACAGCTAGAAGCCCAATATTTTTTCAGAGCTAGATGCAGAAAAAAATTATATTCAATTTGTAACCTGATGGAGGTCAGTATAGATGGACTAATAGAATGATGCTATGCCCAAAAGATTTTACTTCACTAGGTGCAGTAAAAAAATTGGTATTCTATACACAGGTGGTATATCTTGCAACACAGATAGGCTACTCCACTGACTAACACACTCTGCAATAGGCCAAAAAGGATTAGCTTTGCTAGATTCAGCCAAATGCTGTGAAAAAAACTTGCACAGCACTGGCACAGACCTGCCTGGCAAAAACTGATAGGAACTGATGTAACCTAGTCCTGAAAAGGACTCCAATTACAATTAGTCTTTACTCCCACAATCTATCTATTTAAGAGCACAGACCTGCCTGATAAAAGTCGCAGGAAATGCTGTAACCTAGTCCTTAAAAGGACTGCAATCACAACTATTCCCTACTCCCAAGCTATCTGTAGATTTGTGCGAAAATTGGCTTGAAATTAACAAGGTATAGCGCACACAGCAACAGCGGTGCCGTCTAACACGCAGCTGCAGCAGTGAGAAAATGGTGGCGACGGGGAAAATGGCTTGGTCTTATAAAGCAAGGACATGTGACATACACTGCCAATGACACATGCCCTTGCTTGTGTGAAAAAGCACTTCGCTCCGTGTGTGCGCTGCTGATAGGCTGACAGATTGCACCTCCCCACTGTAAATGCGGGAAAGAGAAAAAAAAAATGGAGATCTTCATTGTTCTTGCAGAGATCCATCCCCTGCCCCTCCCCCCACCCCGCTGTACACTCAAACTGCGTATTAACATTAATTTTCATCATTACTGAGAAAAAATCCAGTTATGATTTTGGTGCATGAACAGTTATCGAACATAACCTCGAACAGCCGAATTTTTCTCAAATTGTTCGTGTTCGCCGAACGGCTCGAACACCGCCCAAAACAGCTCGAATTTGAGATTGGCGAACAGTTCGAGTAGAACAACGCTCATCTCTACTTGGGAGAGGCTCCTCGAGGCGGCTCGAGATGGTGCTACCATCCCCGAGAGATCTTACCTTCCTTCGGTTTCCCTACCTCTTATGCTTAAGCAGGCGATGGTGCAGGTGACACAGGGGGCTGTTGCCCATTTAAACATGTCAGGGCTCCCACACTACCCAAAGCCAGGTCACTTACATCCCAAACACCTAGGAATCGGGCTCCAGGAAGCTGGTGGAGGAAGTCCACCCTGCCTCCCGAGGAAGGAGAAGAAAAAGCAGACACCTGCAAAGGATTACTGTATTACCCTCCTTATAATTTTTTCCTGACTTTGCACTTTCTGCAAAGCATTTATGAGTGTATGGAGTACATCAGCTACACTTTCAAATATTTATGTAATTATTTTTTTATCTGGATTCATTTACTCATGCATACAGTTTAAAGTGTTTATTGTTACATTACGGCCCTATCTAAAATTGCCCAAAAAAGTTCAAAATTATTTTCTGGATTCAATTAGTTAACTTTACAGTTTAACGTGATTTGTGTAAAATTACAGTGAGTTAAAATTTTTAAAAAATCGCTTGGTCTTCTACAGTTCACAAAATATTTTTGTTGCAAAAAATGACTGTTGTTGTCACATATACTGTAGAACCTGCTTTGTGTGAAATTTTGTTGGTTTGAAAAATATAAACCAAAAATGGCCTGCTACTGGTATACAAATTTGGTTGTTCAAAAATTGACTATTGTCATATATACTGTAGAATTTGTTTTGTGTCAAATTTCATTGGTTTGAAATAAAAAAACGAAATTGGCCTGCTACAGGTGTACAAATTGTACAAATTTGGTTGTTCACAAATTGTCTATTACCATCAGAACTTTTTTTTGTTACAACAAAGATATTTTGTCACAGTTTTCTTTTAGTTAACAATATTTTCAATAAAAGATGTTTCATTTCTTGCAAACTGCACAGTTTAAAAAAATGAAAATAATGGAGAAAAAAATGGTGGGTTACTTGTCATTAGTGTTGATAGAGCATGCATTGCTAACCCTTTCTTTGAGCACGCTCGAGTGCTCGCCAAGTATTTGCGGCATGCTCGGCAACTATGTTAGAGTCGCCGCGGATCCATGTGTCACGACTGTTAAACAGCCGTGACACATGCAGGGATTACTTATCAAACAGGCAAACCCTGCATATATCACAGCTGTCTAACAGCCACATGCAGCCGTGGCGACACTAAAATAGATGCTGAGCATGCTGCAAATACTCGGATAGCACGCTCGGGTGGTCTCCGAAAGGGTTAACAATACACACTCAATCAATACTACTTGTCATATATACTGTAGAACTTGGTTTGTGTTAAATTTCAGTTGGTTTGAAATAAAAAACAAAATTGGCCTGCTACAGGTGTAGAAATGTAATTGTTCAAAACTTGACTATTGTTGCATGCACTCTAGAACTTGGATTGTGTGAAATGTAGTTGATTTGGAATAAAAAACAAAATTGGCCTGTTGCAGGTGCAGAAGTATGATTATTCAAAAATTTACTATTGTCATATACAGTAGAGTTCAAAATAATAGCAATCCAATATGACTAACCCGATTAAACACTGTTTTTGGCATAAATTATATTACCACATGCCAAACAATTTACCAGTTGGTGCAGTAGATTCTTAGAAAACCAACAGACTCAACATTCATGATCTGCATGTTTTTGAGTCTGTGCATTTGAATAATTAACTGAAAGGGGGTGTGTTTAAAATAATACCAGTGTGGAGTTCAATTAGTGAGGTCAATAATTTTGTAAATAAACAGGTGAGAATCAGGGGGCCCTTATTTAAGGGTGGAGCCAGCACATGTTGTACATGCATTTCTCCTTGAAAGCCTGAGAAATATGGGTCGTTCAAGACATTGTTCAGAAGAATCGTGTATTTTGAATAAACAGTTGATTGGAGAGGGTAAAACTTATAAAGAAGTGCAGACAATGATAGGCTGTTCAGCTAAAATGATCTCCAATGCTTTAAAATGGAAAGCAAAACCAGAGAGACGAGGAAGAAAATGGAAGACTACCACTCAAATGCATAGAAGAATAGCCAGAATGACAAAAGCTCAGCCAATGATCAGCTCCAGGATGATCAAAGACAGCCTCAAGTTACCTGTGATTACTGTGACAGTTAGAAGACGCCTGTGTGAAGCTAATCTCTTAGCAAGAAGTTTCCCACTGTTAAAAAAAAGACATGAACTGAAACTGAATCAGATACAATTTGCCAAAGAATAACACATCAACTGACCTAAAGAGAAATGGAGTAACATTTTGTGGACTGATGAAACTAAAATTGTTCTTTTTGGGTCCAAGGGCCACAGACAGTTCGTCAGATAACCCCCAAACTCTGCATTCAAGCCACAGTACACTCTGAAGACAGTGAAGCATGGTGGTGCAAGCCTCATGATATGGGCATGTTTCTCTTACTATGGTGCCGGAATTATTTACCGCATACCAGGGATCATAGACCGGTTTGCATATATTAAAATACTTGAAGAGGTCATGTTGCTTTACACTGAAGTGGATATGTCCTTGAAATGGGTGTTTCAACAAGACAACGACCCTAAACACACCCGTAAACGAGTAAAATCTTGATTCCAGTCCAACAAAATTGAGGTTATGAGGTGGCCAACCCAATCACCAGACCTTAATCCGCTAGAACACTTGTGGGGTGACATCAAAAATGCTTTTTTTGAGGCAAAGCCAACAAATGCCAGAAAATTGTGGGATGTAGTCAAAGCATTCTGAGCTGGAAAAACGGTTGACAGGTGCCAGAACTTGGTTGACTCAATGCAATATAAATGTGAAGCAGGTCTAAAAAATTGTGGGTATACAACTAAATATTAGATTAGTGATTCACAGGAATGCTGAATCCTCAAAAAAAGAGTAAATATTGAGAGTTTGTAAAGACAAATGCAGACACTGCTATTTTTTAGAACAGCCCAATGTTCATTTTTTGTTATTTTCTGTAGTTAAAATTATATACATTTCTCTTCATGTTTTGATTTAGGAAACAGTGTGCAATGTTCCCAATGGATGGAAATAAAAATTAGTATAAATATTTTGTGCTTAACTCATTTTTTTTAACACACTGCTATTATTTTGAACACTACTATATACTGTAGAATTTGATTTGTGTGAAATTTTGTTGATTTGAAATAAAAAACAAAAATTGTCCTGCTACAGGTGTACAAATTTGGTCCCTCGGTACTCAGTCCCCAGTCGCCACTACTTCTCCCGTTGTGTGGTCCCCGTTTTGTACCAGCACATGTCCAGGAACATCACTTGTGCCCTTACCAACACGGTTACTGGGATTGTCCACTTAACGACTTCACACGTGAGCAAGGCCTTGTGGCCAGGGACGCTATATATCCCTAATGGCACACTGGGTGAACCTTGTGGAGGCCAAGGCCGAGTCCCACCCTGACATGGCACATATGCTATCTTAGAGCATGTCGTCCACATCAGCTAGAAGCTCTGCAGCACTGACTCAGCAATGCGGCAACAGCCTCTGCTAAAGGTAATTTGTCAAACAGAAGAGTGGCAGAGTTATTTTAAAGGAATAACAGACCAGACAGATCTGGGGCTCTCACCGCTGAATCTCTAACCAGGCATGGTCGTGTGTAATAATGGGCGTAACCTAGTAGCAGCTGTGAAGCTTGGAAAGTGTACACACATACCATGCTTGGCCCACTTGCTCAACTTGGTAGTTCAGCAGTTTTTGAAAACCTACCCAGATTTGCTACAGCTTGTGGTCAAGGTACGCCATGTCAGCACCCATTTCTGAGTGCAATGCAAGTGCCAGCTCACCGACTGGTGTGCGAACTGACCACATGCTGGAACTCCACACTGCACATGCTGGCAAGGCTTTTTGAGAAGCAGAGGCCAGTTGTGGAATACCAGTTTCAACACGACATTCAACAATACCATTGGTATTCTCCTCAGCCTCCACACATAACAACTGAAGAGTGGGCATGGATGTCTGACATTTGTGTAGTTCTCCAAGACTTTGTGGACTCCACAAGGATGGTGAGCAGCGATGACACCATTATCAGTGCTATAATCCTGCTTCTTTGCCTACTTAAACAGTCGCTGTTGACAATTAAACATGAAGCGTTGCATGCGGACCAGGTGGAGCTGGAGGAAGACATGAGACAGGGAGATAATACCCAGCCTCATCCCATCTTCTCAGCACAGATTGCGTAACAATGAGGAGGTAGCGGATGAGGAAGAGGAGGAGGAACAGGAGCTGGCTCAACAAAGGCTAGTACCCACACAAGCTTTTTCCTGTCTCTTCTACATAGGTAGGCTGAGAAGGGGAACGAGGAGGAAAAGATAGAGGAGGAGGAGATGCAGGGTAGTCATCATGGTGGAAAAGGGAAATGTTGGCTGTAGGGATCTTGACACATATGGCATACTTTATGTACTGCTTCCTTTCCCGTGACCCTCACGTTACATTAATCTTGGCCATAAAAGAGTACTGGTTGTTCACCCTGCTAGACCAAGGCTCTCCTGAGGTAGAGAGGTCTACTAAAATGGTGCTATACCAGAAGGCCCTTGTGAAAAATATGTTGAAAAATTCTGAGTTCCTCTGAGTCCATAATTTTTGACACTTCTTGCTTCCTTCATAAATTACACTGAAATTTCCATTTTTTTAAATAAAAAAATCTATTTTGGTTTACTTAAATCATAATTTTTAATCCTTTTTAAATTTTGCCTTATACGTATACAGGAAAAAATGTTTGTTAACATTTTTATTCCTGTAAAATGCAATTTCTTGTCAATTTGAAATGTTTTATTGTCAGTCCTTAAAGTGGAGTAAAAGTGTGACACTATTGTTCTCAGCAGCTATCTGGGAGTACGAGATGCTTCCAGGGGTCTTCCCCATGCTGTTCTCCACCCATTCAGCACTTTTTTCATCCATTTCAACATTTTCACTGCCCCCAAACCTCCTTGCAGGGTTGCCAGAAAAATACTTGGATTTCCCACATTACTCACATTATACTCATTACTTGAAACGAGCATCCAAGCTTTAGAAATTGCTTGGTTCGAGTAACGAGCATTCAAGCATTTTAGTGCTCGCTCATCTCTACACTGTACTTGTTAGTCCATTTAGGGGACTTGAACCTGCAATCATCTGACTGCTTGTGCTCTAAACAGCAATATAACAGTATTGCTGCATATAGTAAAAATGACTGTCTTCTTTGAAGCCTGGCCACAGGCTGGGTTTCAAGGGAGCTCCATAATAACAAGCATGGCGGTCTTAAGCAGACCCCCGACTGTCATAGCAACCTATCGGCACCCCGTGATCGGGCTATGGGCACACCAATGGATGTATAGAATGATGCGGCCCCCATGCTGGTGCGCTGTTAATGCCACTGTCAGAATTTCACAGCTACATTTAACAGGTTAACAATCGCGGGCAGCGCTTTGCACCACCCACAGCAGTTAGAGGCAGGTTCTAGCTCTGACCCACATCCATTAACTGCCAGGTATGGGGTGAGTTGACCTTGTGAGCCTGCTCCATATGCCTGCTACCTACATGCTCTGCACATGTACAGCATATGTCATTGATGAACTAAAGAAGATTTATTGATATATTTACTCCATCCTCATGTTTATAAAGACTCTGCACCACTTTTCTAATGGGTGTGCTCAAATGTAATCAGGCATAATTGTCCATATTTATCAACAATGGAGTTGTATGCACTAAAATCTTGAACTTATTTCAATTCTATTGCTCCATATTTATCAAATGTCCCATATCAATGAAGACTTTGCCTCAACCTACACCAGAGCAACGTTTTAGGCATATTTAATACTCTTTCCAATGTTAGAAAACAGCAAGAGATTCATGTGTAAAATGTTGCATATTAATGTAGAATTTTCTTCATATTGCAACTTTTTATGCTTGGTAAAAATCATTGTGACATAAATGTCTACTACTCTGAGGCAAGGTCAACAAATCAGCAAGCAACAAAATAGTCAATTATTAGGGATGATTGAGCACTAAAATTCTCGAGTGCTCGGTACTTGAATCGAACAGGTCGGACTCTCGAATGGGCTTGACTAACGAGTATAATGGAATTCAAAGGGAAACTCAAGCATTTTTCTGAAAGACCCTATCCAGAGGGCTGGGGGGGGGGCAGGAAAATCGCTGAAATGGAATGGGAACAGAATGGGGAAGACGCCTGGATGCATTTCTGACTTTCAGGTCGCTGCAGGGAACAATGTTGTCAGAGTATTGCGCAACTTTTACGGACTGACAATAAAACATACAAAACCGAACATAAAATGAATTTTACAGGAAAAAATGTTAGGAAACATTATTTCCTGTATAATGACTTGTATATAAGGCAAAATTAAAAAGAGAAAAAAAATGCCTCCTTTACCCATTGATATCCGGGCCATCTCTCATTGTATTTCCCCATCGCCTATGAATACAGTCGTTTACATAGTAGAGGGGGAAATAAAACTACACAGACTGGTAAATGTAATTTTATAATTGTACTACTTTATCTTGGCATGTGGTGTGTGTTACATAGTAAGACACATCCTGTTTAATTTATGAAGGAGCGCCTCATTGACATTCTGTTAAAATTGTTAGGTATTGGGACTCCTAGACTCATAAAGCCTATGCACTAAGTGCAAGGCCTGCCAAAAATTAGAATAAGGGATGGCAATGCACTCTGGAAGACAAAAATTTTGAACAAGTTCCACAAGATGATCTTCCAAAAATTTGGAGTGAGGGCCAAATGATGAGCCTCTAAAAATTTGGACTGAGAGCCGAATGATGATCCTACATTTGAATTTGCTTCATGTTCTGCTGCTGTAATCCAGTAGGTTTGAGAAGTCTGGGAAAATTCAGGTCTTGTTCATTTTGAGAGAGGGCCGCATGATGACCCTACATTTGAATTGGGTTTATGTTCCGCTGCTGTCATCTGGTGGGCTTGAGAAATTTGGGCCAGTCCAGGTCTTATTCATTTTGAGTGAGGGCTGCATGATGACCCTATAAAGATTTTTCAGTTGACAGGTGGATGCACCTAGTATGTCCCCAGAGGCACTAAAAACATGATCAGACAAAACGCTAGTGGCAAGGCAGGCCAGCACCCCCATGGTGTAGAAAGACAGTTCATGCCACGTGTCCATCTTGGATACCCAATAGTTGTACGGCACAGAGGAATTACGAAGGATGCTGGTATGGTCAATTGGTACTTCTTTAACCTCTTCAAAACTTTTCCCTCCTTGTCAGACTACTCAACGCATCAGAATCTGAGTGCGAGAGGGTCAAATAAAACTATCCCACACCTTTGACAGTGTTCCCCTGCCACTGTGGGACCTGGTTTCTCCTTCATCTCTCCTCCTTGGTTGTTCAAGGATCTATGACCTCTGCCTCCAGTGTTGTCTGATGGGAATTTTTTTTACTAGTTGTTTGACTGGGGCCTTCTGTATTGCACCATTTTACTAGCCTTCTCCGCCACAGGAAGGAGAAATGGAAAGTTCTCCTTGTAGTGTGGGTCAGGAAGGGTGAACAACCAGTAACCAGTGTTGGCCAAAATACATATAACGTGAGTGTCACAGGAAAGGCAACGGAATATAATGTCAGTCATGGGTGCCAGACTCTCAACAGGCAAGACTTCCTGGTCCCAACCAGGAGACACTTGAAAACACTGTTGCAGCACCGCCTGACCGGCGTCAACTGTAGTTGACTTTCGGACGCATATGCGGTGTACCTTCACAAACAGCTAAGGCAAATCTGGGTAGGTTTTAAGAAACCACTGAACCACTAAGTTGAGCATGTGGGCCAGGCATAGTACATGAGCAAGCTTGCCAAGCTTAAGAGCCACCACCAGGTTACCGCCATTATCACAAATGACCATGCCTGGTTGTAGGTTTAGCATCGAGAGCCACATAACTGTCTGGTCTGTCATACCTTTCCACAACTCTGCGGCAGTTTGCTGTTTGTCACCTAAACAAATTAGTTTCAGCAGCACCTGTTGCCGCTTCACCAAGGCAGTGGTGCAGTGCTTCCAGCTTGCAACTGATATGGATGACAGTTCAGAGATGGAGGATAAGGAGGAGATGCAGGAACTGGTGTAGGAGCTGGAGGAAACCCTGGTGGAACTAAGGCCCATAATCCTCGTCTTCCACTTCCACACTCTGGTCCTTCTGATTTGTTGACTTAGCAACATTACTTGTTGGCAACTGTGTCTCGTCATCATCTACCTCTTGAGACACTAATTTCCATTCCCCACCATCGTCTTATTCTGACTGTATCTGCTTAAATATTTGTGCATCACTACACACAAGTTTCTCATGTTCCTTTTGAAACGTGCAGGGCAAGAGGCCAGAATCAATAAATGGACGTGTAAGAGCTCCTTGGAGTGTCCGAGTGTAGGATGACTTGTCTCCTGGGAGTTGCCATGGTGGGAGGAAGGAGAATCAGGGTGAGGATTATGTGGTCCAGACACTTGGCTAGTGAGTCTGGATCATGTGGAAGACAGGGTGATGCTGGGAAACAGACTGGAAGCATTATTCGCCATTTAACCTACCAACTGTTTGCACTGTTCTGGCTTCAAGAGTGATGTCCCATGCCCCCTGCAAAGTGGTACATGAAGCTAGGTCTTGTAGATGAGTGTGTTTGTTGTGCTCCCACAGCAGGCACAGTTTCACCTGGCCCCTGGCACCATCAGCAGCATGTCCACTTCTCCACCTCTTACCGCATGCCTTGCACATTTTAAATTAGGTATATATGCAAACTTTCCGGTATTAATAGGGAAAATAAATATTTAGCCCTGACAAGGACTGCTGTTTTAACGGTGCAGCAGCAGCAGTACACAAGTACTGCCTAGCTGCCCCTCATCCTAAACTTTCCCTCTATTGAATGCATGTAACAGTGGTTTTATTACAGAAAGGAAAATGTTTAGCCCTGAAAAGGACTGTTGTTTTAATGTTGTAGGAGCAGTATACAATCACTGCAATAGCAATATTGTTAAACCCTGACTATATCCCTGCTCTAAACTACTCTCTCTTTCCTATAACAATCCTGCTTGAACTGCATCCTGAACACAGTGTGTCAAACATCACGTCACCTGGGTTATATAAGACCCCATGATGCGAGGCGACCGTTCAAGCACAGTAATGTCAGTATCCAACATGGCTATGGCATTACCGTGTGTGGAAGGCAATCCCCGCATTTTCATTGGCTGTCTAACAGGCGCCAAACATGTGGGGCAGGGACTCAAGCATGGCATTCAAGCATCTGTGTTACTCGATCTAGTAATGAGCATGGCCAAGCACGCAGATGCTCGATCAAATATCTATCAGTGGAGAGCACGCTTGCTCATCACTATCAATTATCCCTTACCCTAAGTATGGATTATCTCTACCAGTAATTGCAAGTATCTGAGCATGCAGTACTAGTACAGTCAAAGTGCCAGCCTGGGGCACGTTGACTATATGCTGCACTACTGACAGATGCTCAGCAATCATCAGATTAAAGCCACAGCACCACTTTCAGTATTTGGTCAGTATTTTTTCTCAGGAATGGGAGCCAAAACCAGGTGAGAAACAATCAGAGGAAAGGTATAATAGAAACAAGTGCACCACTTCTGCATTTTTGACTCGCCCCTGGTTTTGGCTCTCACTCAAGAGAAAAAATACTGACTGAATACTGACCAAATACTGATAGTGGGGCCGTAGCCTAAAAAGCAGCTCAGCAGTCAGTTAGCTCATGCTATGCCAGCACTGTGCCTTTACTAATACTGTTTCTGCTGAGAGCTGCTTACAATTACTGGTGGAGATAAGTGCTTATCAGTCTCCTGCACCAAGGGCAGAGCAATTTATACATTATAATAGTTGTGGCTTACCCCTACCAGTAACTCGCAGCAGCACTCAGCGCATACAATAATTAGTTCACTCATCTAGCTGGCCAGGGAGCATATTGACTGACTGCTATTCTACTGATGAGCGCTCAGTGCTGGAATTGTATGATAGTCCCTCTACTAGTCCATTGCAGAGCACTTCTCGCTAGTTCAGCAGTCTTTCTGTGCCCTGGCAGGATATATTCTGTATTAATATTGAATTTGCTGAGTTGCTGGTGGGGATAAGCAGCATCTATTGTAGGGATATGCAGTGTTGCCTATTAGGCCTCGGCCCCACTATCAGTATTTGGTCAGTAATTTTTCTCAGGAGTGTGAGTCAAAACCAGGAATGGGTGATAAATGCAGAATTGGTGACTTGTTTCTATTATACCTCTTCTCTGATTGTTCCACTCCTGGCTTTGTCTCACACTCCTGAGAAAAAAATACTGATCAAATACTGACCAAATATTGATAATGGGGCCGTGGCCTAAATATAGGAAACTGATTGCTCTACTGCTGTTGAGCTTTGAGTGCTATAATAGTAGAGGCAAGAGCAGACACTGGCAGTGCTGGCACTCGCGGTCCCGGGGCTCTCGTGCTGTTGCTATGACATGTGACTGATTGGGCACTGGGCATCACGTGTCATACAACCGCACAAGAGACCAGGACCGGGAGTATCAACACCGCAGGAATGGCGGTGACACCGGAGGTGAGTATAGACTTGTTTACTTTATCGGGGCCAAGCGTGGGGAATGAGAAGGGGTTTTCTTAGTATTGAGTAACCCCTTTAAAGCCACAAAACATCCATATTCCTCATAGTCACAACTCCATGGACATGGAGTATCCTACTACCATATATATATATATATATATATATATATATATATATATACACTACCGTTCAAAAGTTTAGGGTTACCCAGACAATTTTGTGTTTTCTATGGAAACTCATACTTTTATTTATCAAATGAGTTGCAAAATGATTAGAAAATATAGTCCAGACATTGACAAGGTTAAAAATAATGATTTTTATTAGGAAGAATAATTTTCTCCTTCAAACTTTGCTTTCCTCAAAAATTGCTCCCTTTGCAGCAATTGCAGCATTGCAGACCTGGCATTTTAGCTGTTAATTTGCTGAGGTAATCTTGAGAAATTTCACCCCATGCTTCCGGAAGCCCCTCCCACAAGTTGGATTGGGTCGATGGGCACTTTTTGCGTACCATACCGTCAAGCTGCTCCCACAACAGCTCAATGGGGTTGAGATCTGGTGACTGCGCTGGCCACCCCATTACAGATAGAATACCAGCTGCCTGCTTCTTCCCTAAATAGTTCATGCATAATTTGGAGGTGTGCTTTGGGTCATTGTCCTGTTGTAGTATGAAATTGGCTCCAATCAAGCGCTGTCCACAGGGTATGGCATGGCGCTGCAAAATGGAGTGATAGCCTTCCTTATTCAAAATCCCATTTACCTTGAACAAATCTCCCACTTTACTAGCACCAAAGCAACCCCAGACCATCACATTACTTCCACCATGCTTGACAGATGGCATCAGGCACTCTTCCAGCATCTTTTCAGTTGTTCTGCATCTCACAAATGTTCTTCTGTGTGATCCAAACACCTCAAACTTTGATTCGTTTGTCCATAAAACTTTTTTCCAATCTTCCTCTGTCCAATGTCTGTGTTCTTTTGCCCATATTAATCTTTTCCTTTAATTTGCCAGCCTCAGCCTTGGCTTTTTCTTTGCCACTTTGCCCTGAAGGCCAGCATCCCGGAGTCGCCTCTTCACTGTAGACGTTGACACTGGCTTTTTGCGTGTACTATTTAATGAAGCTGCCAGTTGAGGAGCTGTGAGGTGTCGATTTCTCAAACTAGAGACTCTAATGTACTTGTCTTGTTGCTCAGTTATGCAGCGGGGACTCCCACTTCTCTTTCTACTCTGGTTAGAGCCTGTTTGTGCTCTCCTCTGAAGGGATTAGTACACACCGTTGTAGGAAATCTTCAGTTTCTCGGCAATTTCTGGCATGGAATAGCCTTCATTTCTAAGAACGATAATAGACTGTTGAGTTTCACATGAAAGTTCTCTTTTTTCTGGCCATTTTGAGAGTTTCATAGAACAAACAAATGTAATGCTCCAGATTCTCAACTAGCTCAAAGGAAGGTCAATTTTATAGTGTCTCAAATGAGCCAAACCGTTTTCAGCTGGGCTGACATACTTGTGCAAGGGTTTTCTAGTGTTTTCTACACATCCATTAGCCTTCTTACTCAGTTATCAAACACAATGTACCATTAAAACACTGGAGTGGTGGTTGTTGGAAATGGGCCTCTATACACCTATGTAGATATTGCAATAAAAACAAGACGTTTGCAGCTAGAATAGTCATTTACCGCATTAACATTGTATAGAGTGTATTTCTGATTCATTTAATGTTAGCTTCATTGAAAAAAAAAAGTGGCATGTCAAGGTAAGGAGGCTTATTCGCCGTGCAATGCTCCTCTGAGAAATTTAATATGCATATTGCCTCTTCAGAGAAAAAGAAATTAATAGGATCTGAAGCCTCCAAAAAATCAACCCTCCCAAAAAAATAAAACAAAATAATAAGGATTTGTTACTTCATTTATCAAGTCTTTGTGCAAGCGCTCCAGTAAGTTGGTAGTATGCTTTCAATGAACTTTCTTTATTGAAGTGATAGTGAAAACAAAGTGCCGCAAAAATTGACCTTATCAGGAATAGAGCAGCGCATCCCCATAAGTAGAGCTTACTACATGTAGCACTAACACAGAAATACATCACTACACAGTCAATGATGCATACTTTTCAATAATACAAAGCATTACTCCTTTTCTCCCTCACTGTGATATTGTGAAGCAAAGATGATCTTAGACCAATAGAATGCACCATAGATTGGCAATGCTAGTAGCAATGTAATTTAATATGGTCTTAGGTTTCAGTGACCCGGGAACAACCAATTGGAAATATTATAACCTGAGGCTATTACAGCTTAAGAGACCACTGTATTGAAAACATTATTTTGGGAGAAAACTGCATAGTGATTTTTTTTTTTTAAATCTGGTCTGTGTTATCCTGTTGGATACAATTTTGACAGTTCCAAGTTCACAGATATGTGAGCATGTACCGTGCTTTATTTCAGATAGACAGTCAAGTACCAGCTTGACATTTATAAGTCATACCAAAGTGCTGAGTGCACTGCTTAATTGAATCTCATATAATTAATAGACTTTTATTTGCTGATGTTTAAATGTAACTTTAGGCATACTCAGGACAAGTGAGATGATGGCCAAGACAAATATCTCTTGAAAGAAAAACAGAGAAGCAACACATAAAAAGTGCTTTCAAGTTTCTTTTGAATAATATTACATCTTGAATTAACTTGTCCTTTTGATTTTATAAAATGCTAAACTAGAAATAGTGTTCTAATTAGCTGCGTAGAGGCACATCTCCGTTTTATCAACCACTTCGCGCCAGAGCCTGTTTTTGCCTTCGTGACCAGGCCAATTTTTTCAATTCTGACCACTGCCAGTTTATGAAGTAATTACCCTGGAACGCTTCAACATATTCCCCTGATTCTGAGATTGTTTTTTCGTGACATATTGTACTTCATGATAGTGGTAAAATTTCTTCGATATCACTTGCGTTTATTTGTGAAAAAATCGGAAATTTGGCGAAAATTTTGAAAATTTTGCAATTTTCAAACTTTGAATTTTCATGCCCTTAAATCAGAGAGATATGTCACACAAAATAGTTAATAAATAACATTTTCCACATGTCTACTTTACATCAGCACAATTTTGGAACCCAAATTTTTTTTTGTTAGGGAGCTATAAGGGTTAAAAGTTGACCAGCGATTTCTCATTTTTTCAACAAAATTTACAAAAACATTTTTTTAGGGACCACATCATATTTGAAGTCACTTTGAGGGGTCTTTATGACAGAAAATACCCAAAAGTGACACCATTCTAAAAACTGCACCCCTCAAGGTGCTCAAAACCACATTCAAGAACTTTATTAACCCTTCAGGTGCTTCACAGGAATTTTTGGAATGTGGAAGAAAAAAATTAACATTTAACTTTTTTCACAAAAATGTTACTTTAGACCCAATTTTTTTATTTTCACAGGGGTAACATGAAAAAATGGACCCCAAATTTTTTTGTGCAATTTCTCTTGAGCGTGCTGATACCCCATATGTGAGGGATAACCACTGTTTGGGCGCACGGCAGGGTTCGGAAGGGAAGGAGCGCCATTAGACTTTTTGAATGTAAAATTTGTCTGAATAATTAGCGGACGCCATGTTGCGTTTGGAGAGCTCCTGATGTGCCTAAACAGTGGAAACCCCCCACAAGTGACACCATTTTGGAAACTAGACCCCTTAGGGAACTTATCTAGATGTGTGGTGAGCACCTTGAACCCCAAGGTGCTTCACAGAAGTTTATAATATTGAGCTGTAAAAATAAAATTTTCACATTTTTCCCACAAAACCGTTTTTCATCCCTTAATTTTGCATTATCATAAGGGTAATAGGATAAATTGCACCATGAAATTTGTTATGCAATTTCTCCTGAACACGCTGATACCCCATATGTGGAGGCAAATTACTGTTTGGGCACATGGCAGGGTTTGAAAGGGAAGGAGCGCCATTTGACTTTTTGAATGTAAAATTTGTTTGAATAATTAGCGGACGCCATGTCACATTTGGGGAGCCCCTAATGTGTCTAAACAGTGGAAACCCCCCACAAGTGCCACCATTTTGGAAACTAGACCCCTTAGGGAACTTATCTAGATGTGTGGTGAGCACCTTGCACCCCCAGCTGCTTCACAGAAGTTTATAATATTGAGCCGTAAAAATAAAATTTTCACATTTTTCCCTCAAAAAATGTTTTTCATTCCCTAATTTTGTATTATCATAAGGGTAACAGGATAAATTGCACCATGAAATTTGTTGTGCAATTTCTCCTGAACACGCCGATACCCCATATGTGGAGGCAAATTACTGTTTGGGCACATGGCAGGGTTTGAAATGGAAGGAGCGCCATTTGACTTTTTGAATGTAAAATTTGTTTGAATAATTAGCGGACGCCATGTCACATTTGGGGAGCCCCTAATGTGCCTAAACAGTGGAAACCCCCCACAAGTGCCACCATTTTGGAAACTATACCCCTTAGGGAACTTATCTAGATGTGTGGTGAGCACCTTACACCCCCAGCTGCTTCACAGAAGTTTATAATATTGAGCCGTAAAAATAAAATTTTCACATTTTTCCCATAAAAAATGTTTTTCATTCCCTAATTTTGCATTATCATAAGGGTAACAGGATAAATTGCACCATGAAATTTGTTGTACAATTTCTCCTGAGTACGCCGATACCCCATATGTGGGGGAAAACCACTGCTTTGGTGTACGGCAGGGTTCGGAAGAGAAAGAAGCGCTATGTTGGCTGGGATAGGCAGCAGACACCATGTCACATTTGAAGAGTCGCTGACATGCCAAAACAGCAGAAACCCCCACAAGTGACCCCATTTTGTAAACTACACCTCTCAAGGAATTCATCTAGGGAAGTAGTGAGCATTTTTTAATTTTTTAATTTATACCATTGGGCAGTGAAAAAAGCATAATTATATTTTTACCACAAAAAAATGTTTTACCCTCAGATTTTACATTTTCACACAGGGCAATGGGTAAAAATGGTGCCGAAATGTGTCACACAATTTCTTCTAAAAGTGTCAATACCCCATATGTGGCTGTATCGTACCACTTAGCCATACGGTGAGATTTGAGGGGGAAGGAGCGCTATTTGACAATTGGAGAACAAATTATTGTAGAATAGGCATTTGGATTTGGGAGCACAAAATTTTCTGAATTTCTTTTGGGGGGCAAGGACCATTTTGCTTTTCCAGAGCCTTTCTGCTACCAGTAACTTGGAAGTCCCTTATATTTTTAACAGATGATGGACCTGAGTGGGGACTAGCTTTTTTTGAGGACTGAGTTGAAGCTTTTATTGGGAACATTTTACGTAACATTTATCCGGCGCTCTAGGCTGAGCACTTACATCGGGGTTTCCATCTAATTTTCCAAGTGATGTAATTCAGATGAAACCCCTGCAGGATCCATTCACTGTAATGAGGCAGCAGAGTTACTCTGGACTCCGTCTGGCCTCTGTTTAGTGGTGTCCTTTTTTTCAGAAGTGCACAAAACTGTGGCCAACCGCACTTTTATGCACGCCTAAAACAAATGACACAGTGGGATCCCAGGCTAGACGGCATCCACAGTGGCCTATATCTGCCTCATTACAGGGAATCTTCCATCATGGGTTCTGGCTGAATCACGTATTTCAGAGATTTACACGGAAACTCTTGTGTAAGTGCTCAGCGCAGAGCACAGGATAAATGTGAGCAGAGCCTTACTGTGATCTTTGGGAGACATAATAAACAAATCAGTAGCAGGTGAATAATATTTGTTTTATTTATTTTTTATGCCGTTCCTAGTGTGATATAACTGATTAGATTACTTTATTCTTCGGGTCGGTGCGATTACAGAGATACCAGATTTATATCGGGTTTTTATGACTGACAGCTGTCACACACTAAAATACGCTTTTTTTTGCAAAATCTAGTTTTTGCATCACCATATTTTGAGAGCTATAATTTTTCCATATTTCGGCCGATAGAGTCATGTGATGGCTTGTTTTTTGCGGGACGAGTTGAAATTTTTATTGGAACCATTTTTGGGCACGTGACATTTTTTGATTGCTTTCTATTCCGTTTTTTGGGAGGTAAAGTTAACAAAAACAAACACTTCAGGAATTGCTTTTTGAGTTTTTTTTTATGCCGTTCTGCGTGTGGTAAAAGTGATCAGGCAGCGTTATTCTTCGGGTCAGTACGTTTACAGCGATACTACACTTACTGTATTTTTTTTATGTTTTGGCGCTTTTACACAATAAAACAATTTTATAGAAAAAAAAATATTTTTTTTTGCATTGCTTTATTCTGAGCGCTATAACTTTTTTATTTTTTGGCTGATGGAGCTGTATGGCAGCTTTTTTTTGCAGAACAAGATGACGTTTTCAGTGGTACCATTTTTATTTCTATTCTGCTTTTTGATCGCATTTTTTTCCACTTTTTGTTTGGCGATATGATGAAAAAGCATATTTTTTTGCTCCGTTTTTTATTTATTTTTATTACGGTGTGCACAGAAGGAGTTAATGAGTGTGACAGTTTTATAGCTCGGGTTGTTTCGGACGCGGCGATACCAAATATGTGTACTTTTTTTGGTTTTGTAATAATTTACGGATTTATTGGTTTAATATTTTATTTATTTATTTTTATTTATTTTGTGATTTTTTTTTTTAATAGTTTAAAAACTTTTTTTCTACTTTTTTTTACATTTTTACTTAGTCCCTGTATGGGACATTAATTTTTATTTTTCTGATCACTGATCTCATGTAATGTAATACACATATATTACATTATATGAGATCTTCACTGACTGTTTCAGTCAGAGTCTCCTGTCTGACTTCAGCTACATATAGGCTGAAGTCAGACAGGAAGGACACCATATATGGCAGAGCTGGAGGCGGTCATGTGACCTCCAGCTGCCATAGCAACCCCAGGTCCTCAAACGAAACGGAGGTCTTCGGAGGTAAGTAAGACGACCCCCTCTCTTCCTGCTGTCTCCTATATGCCGCGATCACTATAGATCACAGCATATAGAAGACAGCAAAGGGTTAACATCACTGGGACCTGATCTAATCAGGTCCCGATGATGTACCCTGTCAGAGCTAACGCTCTGCACCGGAATTGCAGTGCTTGCAGGACCCTGGGGGTCCTGAGCACTGCGAGACCACCCACCGTTTTTAAACATCGGCACTGCACAGAGCCCAGCAAGCGCCGACGTTTATCTACAGTTGGCGGTCGGGAACCGGTTAAAGACTGCTATATAATTTACCTCTTTTCTACAACCAAGCGCTCCTCTCGCTCCTGAAAACCCTACAATTTTACAGCAAAAGCCTTGCATATCATTTACTTGCTAAAATGACAGTACTAACACATCTGAACTTGATATTTGTAAAAGGTGAGATCACAATATGAAAATTGTCAAGTCAAGCTTTGCATCATTGAGCCCTGAGACCCAAGCACTAGTGTTGAGTGAATGTACTTGAATAAAGTGTTATCCCAGTGAAACAGAGTATCTTTGGTGTGCTCGAAAAATATGTTTGCGTCGCCGTGGCTGCATTTCTCGCAGCTGTTAAACAGCCACAACACATGCAGGGACTGCCTAACAAACAGGAAAACCCTGCATGATTTGCAGCTAACAGCTGTGAGACATGCAGCCGTGGTGATGCAAACATGTTTTTCGAGCATGTTTCGAGCAGATACTCTGTTAGCACCTGAGCATGCTAGGATAACACCTTATCCAAGCACGTTTGCTCAACACTACCAAGCACCTGAAAGCAGCCTCTATTAGTAACTTCAATAGCTACATGCATTCAATGTCCAACCTGAACTTAGGGACATGATAAACCCAAAAAGGGGTCTGCCATGTAACCTCCTACCTGCTCAATCTCTGAACTTACACATCATAAATAGACAGATGGATCCACCGCAGTGGTATCTTCACACACTCCTACCTCCAGTCAAGTCTATAATACTGCCAGAGTGACAGTGTCACCAGTGTTACCGGACCTCTTCAGCAGCTCAGCAGGTGTAATGAAAAATATATAGGAGACATTAAGAATGGAATTAGCTGCTGTGGACGCCTTTAATACATACAGTTTCGATGCTTGTTGACCATCTATTTTATATACTTAATATATTAAATGTCACTATTACTCTAATACTCGTATTATTATCTTTCAGTGATATTATACGGCTCAGTTTACTGCTGAGTTATATCCGACAGTACATTTTTTTGCCTGCGCTTGGTGATTTCTGGGGTTGTCTGCCTTAATATGGAGCAGACACATGTTACCAGCTATCCCGTGACTTTATCCTAGTTGCTCAATTTTTGTACACTTGTTCGGTTGTGTATGTTTGCCCCTGTTGCCAACCTACATGTACCTCAGATCTGCTAAACCAGTTTGCATTTATAACATATTTATACTAAATTAAAAGTTTTGAGTATCAACCAACCCTAACTACTACAGCACCTCAGCTGATTATAGATCTTTGCAATATGTAGGGTATCATCTAATAAGGTAAGGCGATTTATCTCCTCAATAAAAGATAGATGTGACTTTATAGACTATACTAAACACCACCCAAATAAGAAACACATTTTTCATCCTCATCTCATCCTAGATTTTCTACTCACTGTTTATGAGATACTATTTAGCCTCTTTAACTAAAATAGTTAAAGGAGTTGCCGTCCTCCTTTACCATTCCATGCCATTTTACAGAATCTTACTCTGATTTCCATGGTCATTTTGTAATTGTTGTGAGGCCCCTACAATACCAAATAATTTGCATCATTTAGTAGAGAATAATGTCGGCACTGATCCAAAGGAGAGGATAACTATATTGGTATTGTCATGCAAGGTGTAGGAAAGACTAAATGCAGCACAAAGGGAAGGAGGAAAATGGGGCCCAGACTCTAGGGAAAGTGGGTAGTGGAGACTTCTAGGCTGACCTTATATCACCCTGTCTCACCCTTACATCCCTATATTGGATCCGCACCAATCGCCACACAGGAAACTTGCCCTGTCTTTCCCTAGTGTTTGGCCCTGACTAGAGAAGGGAGGGGATGAGCGCTTGTCGATCCCCACTGAAAACTAAAGACAACAAGGGGGAACAATCAATGGAAGATAGCTTAGCTTTAGTCGACTTCAGAGAGATGAACACACGTTATCTTAGCTCCAGAGAGGAAGAAGTACTGCTCTTGCTCAAGCTTTCACAAAGGGTCATGTGAATATCACCGGCACCTCCCTCTAGCAAACAGCAGGTATTTATACACCCAGGCCAGGGTGTTAATTAGCAAAAGGAAGGTAGCCACTGGGTCCTAGAGAGAAAGCTTCTAAGAAGGTGTCTGTAATGCCAAACAATGAAATCTCCTGCAACCAACTGCAGGGTGACTGTCTGACAATTCTGACACACTCGAGACAGTACCCCCCTCTACGAGTGGCCTCTGGATATTCAGGACCAGTTTTATCAGGATAAGAGGTGTAGAATGAACGAACTAACCTCGGAACGTTCACATCTGATGCTGAAACCCACATCCTCCCCTCTTGACCCTTCCGGTGCACCAAGTATTTTAGAGAACAATGTTGGAGAAGAGAATCTACAATCCTCGAAATCTGGAACTCCAGATTACCATCAACCATTATTGGTGGCGGTGGTAGAGGTTCCACAAACTTCTTGAGTAAGGACCTGTGGAACAGGTTGTGGACCTTAAGGGCCTGAGGAAGTTCAAGACGGAAAGCTGCTGGGATAATGACGGAGGTTATTTTATAGGGACCAATAATCCTAGGTCCCAGCTTCCAAGAAGAAACTTTCAATCTTATATTCTTTGGTAGACAACCACTCAAAGTCATTCACATTCAGGTCCGGACCTGGCAAGCATTTTCTGCCAGTCATACGTTTATACCTGTCTCCCATGATCTTTAAATTACTCAGGACATCCCGCCATACCAAGGAGAGCGGCGAAGCAAACCATTCCTTCTCAGGAAATCCCGAAGCTCCTCCTCCACTACAGGTACCAATCTGTGGGTGGTAACCGTATGCACCGAACAACGGTGACCGGCCAGTGGATTCTTGTCGATGATTATTAATGGCAAATTCTGCCAGCGATAAGTAAGATGCCCAATCCTCCTGATTTTCGGAGAAGACACACCTCAGGTAAGTCTCCAAATTCTGATTGACATTCTCGGTCTGTCCATTCTACTGATGATGGAAGGCCGGGGAAAAGGACAGCTGCACCCCAAGTCGAGAACAGAATACCTTCCAGAACTTGGGAACAAATTGGGTCCCCGGATCTGACACTACATCGGAGGGAACCCCATGAAGCTTCACCATCTCATTTATGAACACCTGAGCAAGTGTCTTGGCATTTGAAAGTGCAGGTAATGCGATGAAGTGAACCATTTTACTGAACCTATCTACAACCACCAAAACCACCGTTTTGCCTGCAGAAACCAGTAGGTCAGTAATAAAATTCATGGACAAGTGTGTCCATGGCCTACTAGGGATAGGTAGAGGAAGAAGAGTTCCAGACAGACGGGTATGCAAAACCTTAGAACGTGCACAAATACTACAAGCAGATATGTGTTCAATCACATCCCGATGCAACCCCGGCCACCAAAAATGACAAGAGAGGAGGTTCACGGTTGCCTTACCACCTGGATGACCAGCAAGCACAGAGTTATGATGTTCTTTAATAACCTTATGGGGCAGATTGAAGGGTACAAAAAACCTTCCTGAAGGGCAGGAGGCAGGGGCGTCCCCCTGAGCCACCAATACCTCACCCTCCAGTTCAGGATATAATGCCGAAATAACTACCCTCTTCTGCAATATCGGGGCAGGGTTTTCATAGTTACTGTCACCTAGAAAGCTCTGGGACAAAGCATCAGCCTTGACATTTTTGACTCCTGGACGAAAAGTGACAATGAAATTGAACCTAGTAAAAAACAGTGACCATCTGCCTTGCCTAGGGTTGGGAGGTTTAGCTGACTGGAGATATGACAGGTTCTTATGGTCAGTAATAACAGTAATAGGATGGACAGCCCCCTCCAACCAATGTCGCCATTCTTTAAATGCTAATTTAATCGTCAAGAGTTCCCTATTACCCACGTCATAATTTCTCTCAGCCGAAGACAATTTTTTAGAAAAGAAGGCACATAGACACCATTTGCCAGGGTGTCGGAGCCTGAGACAACACAGCCCCAACCCCCACATCTGACGCATCAACTTCCACATTTAAGGGCTGGGAAACAATCGGTTGACTGAGTATATGTGCATCGGCAAAGTAATTCTTTAAGGAAGAAAAAGCCTGGAGGGAGGCCTCTGACCATTTAGAAAAATCAGACCCCTTCTTAGTCATGTCAATAAGGGGTTTCACAGTTACTGAGTAATTTTGGATGAATTTCCGGTAAAATTAGTAAAGCCCAGAAAACTTTGTAGAGCCTTCAGGTTCTTGGGACGGTCCCAATAAAGGACTGCATGGATCTTCTCCGGATCAATCCGAAAACCCGAAGATGACAACAAGTACCCCAAAAACTGCACCTCCTGAACTGCAAAAACACATTTTTCCCGTTTGGCATAGAGTTTGTTATCCCTTAATATCTGGAGTACCTGTTGCTCAAAATTAGGTGAGTAAACCAAAATATTGTCCAGATAGACCACCACAAACCTCCCCACCAATTGATGGAAAATATAATTTATGAAATGTTGAAACACCGCAGGTGCATTGGTCAAACTGAAAGGCATAACCAGACTGTCGATATGCCCTTCAGGGGTATTGAATGCTGTTTTCCATTCATCCCCTTCTCTGATTCTGACCAAATTGTAGACTCCCCTTAAATCCAACTTGGAGAATACCTTAGCTCCTACAACCTGGCTGAACAAATCTGGAATCAGAGGAAGAGGGTATGGATCTTGGATGGTAATTTGATTTAATTCCCGGAAATCTAAGCAGGGACATAGACCGCCATCTTTTTTTCTTCACAAAGAAGAACCCTGAATCACAGGCGAAGATGAGGGCTTGATGGGTCCCTTCTCCAGACTATCCGCAATGAAATCTTTCATGGCTTGTCTCTCAGGGCCAGAAAGATTATACAGTCTATAGTTTAGCTCCGGGGGTCAGGTTAACAGGACAGTCATAAACACGATGAGGAGGTAAATCCTGACACCCCCTCTTAGAAAAAACGTCCTCAAAACCAGACAGAAAAGCACATAATATTTCTGTAGAGACAGTAGCAAGGGAAATATCTAAACAGTTCTCATGGCAGTAATCTCCCCATTCAATGCTCTCCATGGCTTGCCAATCCACTAACGGTTTATGTTTCACCAGCCAGGGGAGACCCAGAACAATTGGGGTGGGAAGACTGTCCAGGACATAGCAAGAGATTATTTCACAATGAACCGACCCCACCTTCAGTTTTACATTATGTACAATCTGAGTAAATACGTTTTGTGCAAGTAGCGCCGAGTCAATGGCGAAGATGGAAATAGGTTTAGCTTAAGTACAGCAAGCAAGGCCATGAGTTTTCACAAACTCAGCATTAACCATGCTGACTCCGGCTCCATTGTCAACAAACACAGAAATTTTCTCGGTTTTGCTCTCTAGCACCACCTCTGCTGTCAGGGCAAACTGGGAACTGCAGGTTGGCAACAAATGCACCCCTTGCTTTTCCAACTTCAGACTACCAAGAGTTAATCGAGTCTCCTTTTGTTTAGGAATTGAAGGACAGGTCCCAATAAAATGTCCCTTTTTCCCACAAAAAACATACACCTTTTTTCTTGCGAAGCTCCAGGGAGATGTATGATATAAAGGCCCCCCCCCCAACTGCATAAGTTCCTCTACCTCCCCCATACTGGTTCACCGCCAGAACGCTCCCCGGCAGAGTTACATAACCCTGACTAGAAGGCCCTGGAGAGGGTGGTCTTTCCCGTCTATCCCAAAGATGTCTATCAAGACGTATGGCCAACGACATGGCAGCCTCCAAGGACTGAAGGGTTTCATATACTGCCAAGGCATCTTTCAACCTTTCAGTTAGACAGTCACAAAATTGGCTTCTAAGGGCCACGTCATTCCATTTAGAATCCGTTGCCCATCTACGGAATTAAGAACTGTACATCTCCAATCATCCATTCCCCTGCTGAAGGCGACGTAGCCTAGACTCAGCCTGGCGACTCGGTCAGGGTCATCATAGATGAAGGCCAGAGGCCCGAAAAGCCCCTCCACAGACTGGAGACAAACCAAATCCTGCAGTAAAGAAAATGCCCACGATTGAGGATCTCCCTGCAGTTGGGAGATCACCATTCCAACCCATTGCCCCTCATTTCTGGAGGAGTAAGGACAAAGTTTAAAATACAGTTTGCAGGTCTCCTTGAATACAAAATAATCTGTCCCTACCTCCTGAAAACCTGTCCGGGAGGGCAACCTTGGGTTCAGGCTGGGCAGGCCTACCTGCAGAGACTCCCACATTAGTGACCTGTAGCCGCTGATGCTGTTGCTGAACCTGTCAGCAGAGGTTATTCACCTCCAGATACAGACTACGCAGCCACTCTACGAGCTCAGCAACTGAACCCATACCAAGAGAGAAGAGAAAAAAAAAGTCCACACACAAAAAACACGCACAAAAAAACAAACCAAAGCGTCAGTTTTTTTTTTTTTTTTTCAAAGCGTGCATAGTCGGCGATAAAGTCACACAAGGTGTAGGAAAGACTAAATGCAACACGACGGGAAGGGGGAAAAGGGGACCCATACTCTAGGAAAAGTGGGTAGTGGAGACCACCTAGACAAACCTTATATCACCCTGTCTTACCCTAATGTCCCTATATTGGTTCCGCACCAATCGCCGCACAGGAACCTAGCCCTGTATTTCCCTGGCGTTTGGCCCAGGCTAGGGAAGGGAGGGGATGAGCGCTTGTCGATCCCCACTGACAACTAAAGACAACAAGGGCGAACTATCAAGGGAAGATAGCTTAGCTTTAGTCGACTTCAGAGAGATGAACATTGAACAAATGTCCTCTTAGCTCCAGAGAGGAAGAAGTTCTGCTCTTGCGCAAGCCTTCAGAGCCTTCAGAAGGGGTCATATGAATACCTCTAGCACACAGCAGGTATTTATACACCCAGGCCAGGGTGTTAATTGGCAAGAGGAAGGAAGCCGTTGGGTCTTAGAGAGACAGCTTCTAAGAAGGTGTCTGTAATGCCAAACAAAAAGATCTCCTGCAACCAACTGCAAGGTGACTTTCTGTCACTTCTGACACACCCTTGCCAGGTATAGAGACAGTATTCACCCAGGTGGTGCACAATATCTGACAGAGTTCAATTGTAACATATCAAAAATTAGATTGGTGCTCACTACTTAGTATGATAAAAACAGCTATTTTCTTTTCATGATCCAGAGGAACTTTCTCCAATATTTGGAACTGAAGTTGTGAAATGTTATGTTTTTCCCTTTCAAAATGATAAGTTAAAGGGAGATAAACCTTTTTGTACCAAATGCTAGACTTTATTCATTTACCTAATAATTTGAGTATAATGTTGTAAAAATCAAATATACTCTTTACTTTCCCTTTCTTATAGTGTCCCTATTTGTACACATGTTTAGCTGAAACGCCAGACTGGTAATAATTGCCTCTTTTACTGACATTCCTTGTATCCCAGGTTGATATAATAATGTTGCTATTCTTTGAGTGATATTACATGAGTTACATGAATCACTTTCATAGCTCTCATTACAGGCTACACTTTTGTTGAATTTAAGATGTAATGCTTTTGATGAATTTTGTCAATTATGCCCATGGTCACTATGTAATTATTTGTATTACACTATAGTCTATGTGTAATGGATTGCTACATGTTTTTTCTATTAAGAAGGATAATATATTGATCCTGCTTTGTTCTATTGTATTTGTAGTGCTGAAGAAGGTCAATAGCATGCCGAAACGTCTATCTACTGTATACACAGAGTTATTTTTTTGAATAAATATATTCACTTGTTTGCATACATTTTGAATGCCAAATTTTTTCATACTATACCATACACCACTTACTGCGAGTTCCCCAATAACTGGTCCAGTAGTGGAAACAGTTGTGGCCTCGTCCATCACTCGACACGCAATTGCATATTTGTCCTGATGATTGGAGGCAGCGGAGTTGTCTTCCCCTGACAACTGGTGGTAACATTGGGATCTGTGTGACCCCTTTCCTTCACAACTTGTGGCAGCAGTGGGATCTGCATGACAGCAACTCTCAATGAATTCATCTAAGGGTGCATTGATCATATTGACACCATGGATGTGTCGCAGAATTTTATACCATTTGGCAGTGAAGAAAAAATAATTATATTTTTACCACAAAATATTCATTCTAGCACCAGATTTTACATTTTCACATGAGGAAATGGCTAAAAATAACACCAAAATTTGTCCCTTAATTTCTGCTGAACATGGACATAACCCATGTGTGGCTGTACAGTAATGCTTAGCCACACAGCGAGACTTGAGATAGATGGAGAGCTATTTGACTCCTGGAGCACAGATTTTCCTAGAATAGTTTGTGGACTTCATGTACAGAGCCCCTAAGTGCTAGAAAAGCAGAATATCACCTCAAGTGACCCCATTTTGAAAATTATACCCCTTTAGGAATTTATCTACAGCTGTAATGATGATTTAACTCCAAGGGTATTTCACAGAAACAAGAAGAAGTGGATGTGGTGTAGTGAAAATTGCAAATCTGCTACGTGCCCGTACATTGTAGTGCAGTACATTATGCCCAGCTCGTGCTTCTGCAGACATGCACTCGTAAGTTAAATGGGCTCTCGTCGCTACAGAAATGCCAAACATGTGGATGCTAAATGTAGTTTAGGCAAATTGAGGCTCAAAAGGGATGGGGGCATTTGGATTTGGGAGTGCAGAAGTCACTGTATATTTTTAGGGGGAGCTATTTCACTTTTCCAGAGCCTTTGAGTTACCAGCAACATGGAAGTACCCCTATATTTCTGTTAAGCGATGACAGATCTGAGTGGCGACTTTTTTTGTGGATTGAGTTGAAGCTTTTATTGGGAACATTTTACATACAGTGCATTGTGAAAGTATTTGGCCCCCTTGAACTTTTCTACCTTTTGCCACATTTCTGGCTTCAAACATAAAGATATAAAATTGTAATTTTTTGGGGAAGAATCAACAACAGTTGGGACACAATCATGAAGTGGAACGAAATTTATTAGATCTTTTAAACTTTTTTAACAAATTAACCCCTTAATAACATCTGACGTACTAATACGCGTCTGTGCCCTGGGACTTAAGAGCCAGACCCGTATTAGTACGTCATGGCGATCGCGCGCGCACACAGGCTGTGCGGGCGCGATCGCCGCCGGGTGTCAGCTGATTGTCACAGCTGACACCCGGTACTATGTGCAGGGAGCGGTCCTGCACTGCTCCCAGCACACTAACCCCCGTGATGCTGCGATCGAAGTCGATCAAAGTCGATCGCGGCATTGCGGGGGAAAGGGGAGGTGATCGGCGATACTCACCTCCTCTTCCGGCTTCCAGCGCAGTCTGCAAAGGCTTCCCGGGTGTTGCCATGATGACCCGATGTCATCATGACAACATCCGGGTCACCAGAGAGCAGGAAGATTGCTTGGGCATGCGCAGTGCATCTCCAAGCAATCTTCACACTGTGCACTTCTGACAGCCTTCATGGCATAGGGATGGTGCTTCATTCCTGTGCCATGCAGGCGATCAGAAAAAAAAAAGTGAAAGTCCCAGAGTGGGACAAAGTAATAAAGTGTATAAACTGTGTGAAAGTGGAAAAAAAAAAAAAAGTGCAAAAATATTATAAAAAAAATAAATAAATAATACACCAAAAATAAAAATATAATGTACCCATCAATAAATATTATTATAAAAAAAAAAAATAAAAGTACACATATTTGGTATCGCCGCGTCCGGAACAACCTGACCTATAAAACTGTCCCACTAGTTAACCCCTTCAGTGAACACGGTAAAAAAAAAAAAAAAAAAAACTAAGCAAAAAACAATGCTTTATCACCATACCGCCAAACAAAAAGTGGAATAACACGCGATCAAAAAGATGCATATAAATAAAAATGATACCGCTGAAAACGTCATCTCGTCCCGCAAAAAACAAGCCACCATACAGCTCCATCAGCCGAAAAATAAAAAAGTTATAGCTCTCAGAATAAAGCGATGCTAAAAAATATTTTTTTCTATAAAATAGCTTTTATTGTGTATAAGCGCCAAAACATAGAAAAATGATACAAATGTGGTACCGCTGTAAACGTACTGACCTGAAGAATAAAGCTACCTCATCAATTTTACCACACGCGGAACAGAATAAAAAAAAAAAGAAAAACAATTCCTGAATTGTTGGTTTTTATTTATTCTGCCTCCCAAAAATCGGAATAGAAAGCGATCAAAAAATGTCACGTGCCTGAAAATGGCACCAATAACAACGTCAAGTCATCCCACAAAAAACGAGCCGTCACATGACTGTCTGCCAAAATCTGGAAAAATTATAGCTCTCAAAATATGGCGATGCAAAAACTAGATTTTACAAAAAATGCGTCTTTTAGTGTGTGACAGCTGTCAGTCATAAAAACCCCATATGATTCTGGCATAGCTGTAATCACACCGACCCGAAGAATAAAGTCGTCTAATCACTTATACCGCACAAGGAACGGCGTCAAAAATAAACTCTTGGGTTAGGATTGGGCTAGGGTTAGGGCTGGGTTTGGGGCTAGGGTTGTGCTGGGGCTAGGGTTGTGCTGGGGCTAGGGTTGTGCTGGGGCTAGGGTTGTGCTAGGGCTAGGGTTGTGCTAGGGCTAGGGTTGTGCTAGGGCTAGGGTTGTGCTAGGGTTAGGGCTGGGGTTGGGATTTTTTTCAAAAGTAAGAAAAAAGATGACGATATGGCGACTAGTGTTGAGAGCAAGTGCTCGCTACTTGAGTTTGCATCGGGTGCTCTGGTATGCATTGAGTATCGTGGGTATTTGAGTGACATGCTCGAGTCTCTGCCCCATATGCTTCGCGGCCAAAAAAATTTACGGGGATTGCCTGCCATGCACGAGCGATCCCCGCATGTTTTTTTTTGGGTGTATAATAACCGTGAAACATGCGGAGCAGGGACTCGAGCATGTCACTCGAGCACATGCTGTACATGGTGCATACCTGAGTACCCGATGCATAGAATCATAGAATCATAGAATGGTAGAGTTGGAAGGGACCTCCTGGGTCATCTGGTCCAACCCCCTGCTCAAAGCAGGATTCACTAGATCATCTCAGACAGATGTCTGTCCAGCCTCTGTTTGAAGACGTCCATTGAAGGGGAACTCACCACCTCTCGTGGCAGCCTGTTCCACTCATTAATCACCCTAACTGTCAAAAAGTTTTTTCTAATATCTAATCTGTGTCTCCTCCCATTTAGTTTCATCCCATTGCTTCTAGTCTTTCCTTGTGCAAATGAGAATAAAGATGATCCTTCTACAATGTGACAGTCCTTGACATATTTGTAGACAGCTATTAAGTCTCCTCTCAGTCTTCTTTTTTGCAAGCTAAACATTCCCAAATCCTGCAACCGTTCCTCATAGGACATGGTTTGCAGACCAGTCACCATTCTGGTCGCTCTTCTCTGAACTTGCTCCAGTTTGTCGATGTCTTTTTTAAAATGTGGTGCCCAAAACTGTACACAGTATTCCAGATGAGGTCTGACCAAAGAGGAATAAAGACCGATAATGACTTCACGTGATCTAGACTGTATGCTTCTGTTAATACATCCCAGAATTGTATTTGCCTTTTTTGCTGCTGCATCACACTGTTGACTCATGTTCAGTCTATGATCTATTAGTATACCTAAGTCTTTTTCACATGTACTGTTGCTTAGCTCTATTCCTCCCATTCTGTATATGCTTTTTTCATTTTTATTGCCCAGATGTAGTACTTTGCATTTTTCCCTGTTAAAAACCATTCTGTTGGTTGCTGCCCACTGCTCAAGTTTATTTAGGTCTTTTTGAATCCTCTCTCTCTCTTCTCTAGTATTAGCTATCCCTCCTAGCTTTGTGTCATCAGCAAATTTAATCAGTTTACCCTCAATTCCTTCATCTAAATCATTGATAAAGATGTTGAACAATACAGGTCCCAGGACGGAGCCCTGTGGTACCCCACTTGAGACATTCATCCAGCTGGATGTGAAGCCATTTACAACCACCCTTTGAGTCCGATCACTAAGCCAGTTATGAATCCACCTAACAGTTGCCTGGTCCATTGCATACTTGGTCATTTTTTTAATAAGGATGATGTGAGATACTTTGTCAATTGCTTTGCTGAAGTCAAGATATACTATATCTACAGCATTTCCCTGATCCACCCAGTCAGTGATTCTGTCATAGAAGGAAATTAAGTTAGTCTGACATGACTTGTTAGTTACAAACCCATGCTGACTCTGGTTAATCACTTCATTCTTATCCATGTACTTACATACATGTTGTTTAATAATTTGTTCAAAGATCTTTCCTGGTATAGAAGTCAGACTCACCGGCCTATAGTTCCCTGGGTCCACCTTCTTCCCCTTTTTGAAGATAGGAACAACATTTGCTCTTCTCCAGTCTTCTGGGACTTCTCCTGTTCTCCAAGAATTTTCAAAGATTATGGAGAGTGGTTCTAAAATTTCTTCTACAATCTCCTTCAGTACTCTGGGGTGTAATTCATCTGGACCTGGAGACTTGAACTCATTTATGTTAGCTAAATATTCCCTCACAATCTTTCTGTTTACTGATAACTTGGATTCCTCTATTCCTTTAAAAGGACAGTGAAGATCAGTTGATGTTACATTTTCTTTCTGAGAGAAAACAGATGCAAAATAGGAATTAAAAAGTTCGGCCTTCTCAACATCCTCTCTTACCATTTCTCCATTTTCATCCTGTAAAAATCCTATAGCATCTTTGACTTTTCTTTTACTTTTGACATACCCCCAAAATCCTTTTTTATTGTTTTTGACATCTCTTGCAAGCCTTAATTCATTGTCAGCTTTAGCTAACCTGATACGTGCCCTGCAGGATCTGCAGACTGCATTATAATCTTCTTTAGATATGCCTCCCTCTTTCCATTTAATAAACATTTCTTTCTTTCTTTTTAGCATGTGTTTAAGTTCTGTGTTCATCCATCCTGGTTTCCTTAAATGCTTCCCATTCTTCCAACTTTGCGGGATTGTTAACGATTGTGCTTTGAGAATCTCATTTTTAAAAATTTTCCATCCTTCCTGGACATTTTTGTCCTTAAGGACATCCAGCCATTGGATCCCTCCTATTCTCTTTCTGAGTCTCTTAAAATCTGCCTTTCTAAAATCTAACCTTGAAGTTTGAGTCTTCACATGTCTTCCTCCTCTAGTTATCCAAAATTCTATAATAGCATGATCGCTGCCTCCTAGGGTCCCAGCCACCTTTACCTCCTCAACCATTTCCTCCCTGTTTATAAGGATTAGATCCAAAGTAGCAGATCCCCTTGTTTTCTCCCCTACCTTTTGGAAGATAAAGTTGTCAGCAAGAGAGGATAAGAATTTGCTTGACCTGTTAGTTTTACTTGAGAGAGATTCCCAACAAATGTCTGGATAGTTGAAATCTCCCATGACCACTACGTCATATTTTTTGGAGAACTTGGTCATTTGATACATAAAGAGTTCATCCATATCTTCAGCTTGCCCAGGTGGCCTGTAGTAAATGCCTACAATGGTGTCCTTTCCGTTGTTCTCTCCTTGTATTCTTACCCAAACAGTTTCCACAGAACTCCCAGTCTCTGAAGCTTCAATCTCTGTGCAGATATACGCTTTTCTAACATACAATGCAACACCTCCTCCTCGTTTATCAAGTCTGTTTCTTGCAAATAAGTTGTATCCTTTTAGCCTTTTATTCCAATCATGTGTATCGTCCCACCAAGTTTCAGTGATTCCAATGACATCATATTCCTTTTCCTGCATTAGTAGTTCCAATTCTCCTTGTTTGTTGCCCATGCTTTGTGCATTTGTATAAAAACATTTTAGTTTGTGATTGGTTTCTCTTCCTCCCATATTTTTATTATTTAGATTTTTTTGTCTTTGTTCTTCTTTTCCACTTCCAGTAGCAGAGATCTCAATAGTATTTGTCAGCTGTATGGCTTTTTCTGGCCTTTTGCTTCCCTTCCCACATTGTTCTAGTTTAAAGCTCTTCTGATGAGTGTAGCAAGGCGACTTCCAAATACATGTTTTCCAGTCTTCGTAAGGTGCACCCCATCTCTAGCAAGTAGTCCATCGTATAGGTAATTCATTCCGTGATCCAGAAATCCAAATCCTTGTTGACGGCACCATCGACGTAGCCAGTTGTTCACCTGTAGAATCTTATTCCACCTCATTGTTCCATGGCCATCCACTGGGAGGATGGATGAGAAGACCACCTGCGCTCCCAATTCTTTCACTTTTTGCCTAAGTCTTCAAAGTCACTGCAGATGGTTTCCAGGTCCTTTCTTGCGGTGTCATTTGTCCCCACATGTATTAGCAGGAATGGGTAGTGATCTGTAGGTCTGAAGAGTCTTGATATCCTGTCAGACACATCTTTAATTTTTGCTCCTGGAAGACAGCACATTTCTCTTGAGGTTATGTCTGGTCTGCAGATAGCGGCCTCTGTTCCTCTTAACAGGGAATCCCCCATGACCACCACTTTCCGTTTTTTCTTCACAACATTCTTCTTTCTCCATCCATTAGGATTCTGAGGGCTTACAAGGTTATTCATTGCTGGCAAAGTCTTATCTTGCTGTATTTCTTCATGGTTCTCCTGTGTGAGAGCCTGGTACTGGTTCCTGAGCAGTATGGGTGCTGACTGCCTCTCGATCCTCCTGCTTCTGTGGGTCACATGCTTCCATTCCTCTGTTTCGTCAGGTGCTGTTCGAATTTCTTCTCTTTCTGAATCATGAAGAGATAATTCTGCTCTGTCTAAGAACTCTTCACCTTCCTTAATGATTTTCAAGGTAGTTAACCTCTCTTCTAGATTTCGCAACTTTTCCTCCAACAGGGACACAAGCTTGCATTTCTGGCATGTGAAGTCTGGCTTTTCCACTGGCAAGTCTGTGAACATGTAGCAGGATATGCAGCTCACCAAATGGCTCCTGGACTCTTCCATGTTCTTATTGTTAATGTTCTGAAAACAGTGAAAAAAGCTTAAAAAAAAGCTTCAAAATGCGCGCGCCGGACGGCGCGCGTTTTACCGATGTCCTCTTTTCAGCTCCTACAGCCAAAATCCAGTGTTCTTTGAGCTCGCGGAGACTCTTCACTTACCCCAAAATGCAGTGGGAATATGCAAATTATCTCCTCAGGACTCCTCCCCTGGTTTTAAGTAGCGAGCACTTGCGCTCAAGAATAATGACAACTTATTCAATATGATGACCTAATGTAAACAAATTCTGTGCCGTACCTCTGGGTTCAAAATGTTCACTATACACCTTAATAAAATCCTTGAGGGGTATAGTTTCCAAAATGGGGACACTTGTGGGGGAGCTCCACTGTTTAGGCACATCACGGGCTCTCCAAACGCGACATGGTGTCCGCTAACAAATTGAATGGAAAATCGGCTCAAATTGTTAGCGGACGCCATGTTGCGTTTGGAGAGCCCCTGTGTGCCCAAACATTAGAGCTCCCCCACAAGTGACCCCATTTTGGAAACTAGACCCCCCAAGGCACCTATCTAGATGCATAGTGGGCACTTGGAACCCCCAGGTGCTTCACAAATTGATTCGTAAAAATGAAAAAGTGAAAAAAAAAACACTTTTTCATTTTTATGAATCAATTTGTGAAGCACCTGGGGTTCCAAGTGCACACTATGAATCTAGATAGGTGCCTTGGGGGGTCTAGTTTCCAAAATGGGGTCACTTGTGGGGGAGCTCCAATGTTTGGGCACACAGGGACTCTCCAAATGCAACATGATATCCGCTAACAAATTGTCGGCTCAATTTGTTAGCGGATATCATGTTGCATTTGGAGAGTCCCTGTGTGCCCAAACATTGGAGCTCCCCCACAAGAGACCCCATTTTGGAAGCTAGACCCCCCAAGGCACCTATCTAGATGCATAGTGAGCACTTGGAACCCCAGGTGTTTCACAAATTGATTCATAAAAATGAAAAAGTGTTTTTTTTTTCACTTTTTCATTTTTACGAATCAATTTGTGAAGCACCTGGGGTTTCCAAGTGCTCACTATGCATCTATAAAGGTGCCTTGGGGGGTCTAGTTTCCAAAATGGGGTCACTTGTGGGGGAGCTCCAAAGTTTGGGCACAGTGGGGCTCTCCAAACGCAATGTGGTGTCCGCTAACAATTTGAGCCGATTTTCCATTCAATTTGTTAGCGGATACCATGTTGTATTTAGAGAGTCCCTGTGTGTCCAAACATTGGAGCTCCCCCACAAGTGACCCCATTTTGGAAACTAGACCCCCAAAGGCACCTATCTAGATGCATAGTGAGCACTTGGAACCCCTAGGTGCTTCACAAATTGATTCGTAAAAATGAAAAAGTGTTTTTTTTTTTCACTTTTTCATTTTTACAAATCAATTTGTGAAGCACCTGGGGGTTCCAAGTGCTCACTATGCATCTATAAAGGTGCCTTGGGGGGTCTAGTTTCCAAAATGGGGTCACTTGTGGGGGAGCTCCAAAGTTTGGGCACACAGGGGCTCTCCAAACACAACATGGCGTCCGCTAATTATTCAAGCAAATTTTACAATCAAAAAGTCAAATGGCGCTCCTTCCCTTCCGAGCCCTGCCGTGCGCCCAAACAGTGTCTTTTCCCCAAATATTGGGTATCTGCGTGCCCAGGGTAAATTGCAAAACAAATTTTGGGGTCCATTTTTTCTTGTTACCCCTGTGAAAATAAAAAAAATTGGGTCTAAAGTAACATTTTTGTGAAAAAAGTTAAATGTTCATTTTTTTCTTCCACATTCAAAAAATTCCTGTGAAGCACCTGAAGGGTTAATAAAGTTCTTGCATGTGGTTTTGAGCACCTTGAGGGGTGCAGTTTTTAGAATGGTGTCACTTTTGGGTATTTTCTGTCAAAAAGACCTCTCCAAGTGACTTCAAATGTGATGTGGTCCCTAAAAAAATGGTTTTGTAAATTTTGTTGGAAAAATGAGAAATCGCTGGTCAACTTTTAACCCTTATAGCTCCCTAACAAAAAAAAATTTTGGTTCCAAAATTGTGCTGATGTAAAGTAGACATGTGGGAAATGTTATTTATTAACTCTTTCGTGTGACATATCGCTGTGATTTCAGGGCTTAAAAATTCAAATTTAGAAAATTGCAAAATTTTAAAAATTTTCGCCAAATTTCCGTTTTTTTCACAAATAAACGCAAGTGATATCGAAGAAATTTTTCCACAATCATGAAGTACAATATGTCATGAAAAAACAGTCTCAGAATCAGGGGGATCCGTTGAAGCTTTCCAGAGTAATTACCTCATAAAGTGACAGTGGTCAGAATTGTAAAAATTGGCCCGGTCATTAACGTGCAAACCACCCGCGGGCTTAAGGGGTTAAAAACTCAAAAGTGGGGTGTGCAATATTATTCGGCCCCTTTACTTTCAGTGCAGCAAACTCACTCCAGAAGTTCAGTGAGGATCTCTGAATGATCCAATGTTGTCCTAAATGACTGGTAATGATAAATAGAATCCACCTGTGTGTAATCAAGTCTCCGTATAAATGCACTTGCTCTGTGATAGTCTCAGGGTTCTGTTTCAAGTGCAGAGAGCATCATGAAGACCAAGGAACACACCAGGCAGGTCCGAGAAACTGTTGTGGAGAAGTTTAAAGCCGGATTTGGATACCAAAAGATTTCCCAAGTTTTAAACATCTCAAGGAGCACTGTGCAAGTGATCATATTGAAATGGAAGGAGTATCAGACCACTGCAAATCTACCAAGACCCAGCCGTCCCTCCAAACTTTCATCTCAAACAAGGAGAAGACTGATCAGAGATGCAGCCAAAAGGCCCATGATCACTCTGGATGAACTGAAGAGATCTACAGCTGAGGTGGAAGAGTCTGTCCATAGGACAACAATAAGTTGTACACTGCACAAATCTGGCCTTTATGGAAGAGTGGCAAGAAGAAAGCCATTTCTCAAAGATATCCATAAAAAGTCTTGTTTGAAGTTTGCCACAAGTCACCTTGGAGACACAACAAACACGTGGAATAAGGTGCTCTGGTCAGATGAAACCAAAATTGGACTTGTTGGCCACAATGCAAAACGATATGTTTGGCGTAAAAGCATCACAGGTCATCACCTTCAAAACACCATGCCCACTGTCAAACATGGTGGTGGCAGCATCATGGTTTGGGCCTGTTTTTCTTCAGCAGGGACAGGGAAGATGGTTAAAATTGATGGAAAGATGGACGGAGCCAAATACAGAACCATTCTGGAAGAAAACCTGTTGGAGTCTGCAAAAGACCTGGGACTGGGACAGAGATTTATCTTCCAACAAGACAATGATCTCAAACATAAAGCAAAATCTACAGTGGAATGGTTCAAAAATAAATGTATCCTGGTGTTAGAATGGCCAAGTCAAAGTCCAGACCTGAATCCAATCGAGAATCTGTGGAAGGAGCTGAAAACTGCTGTTCACAAACGCCCTCCATCCAACGTCAATGAGCTCTAGCTGTTTTGCAAGGAAGAATGGGCAAGAATTTCAGCCTCTCGATGTGCAAAACTGATAGAAACATACCTCAAGTGATTTGCAGCTGTAGTCGCAGCAAAAGGTGGCGCTACAAATTATTAACTCAAGGGGGACGAATAATATTGCACGCTCCACTTTTCAGGTTTTAATTTGTTAAAAAAGTTTATAAGATCCAATAAATTCCGTTCCACTTCACGATTCTGTCCCAATTGTTGTTGATTCTTCCCCCAAAAATTAGAATTTTATATCTTTATGTTTGAAGCCAGAAATGTGGCAAAAGGTGGAAAAGTTCAATGGGGCCAAATACTTTCACAATGCACTGTAGCATTTGGATGATATGATCACCTTGGTGATTCCATCTGAATCAGATGAAACCCCCAATTGATCCAATCACTATAAGGAGGCAGCAAAGTTACTCTGAACTCCATCTTCTCTCTGTTTAGCAGTGTCCTTCTTTTCAGAAGTGCACAAAACTGTGGCCCAACCGCGCATTTAGGCAGAAATAAAAAGACGAACACCGCCAGATCATAGGCCAGACGGCATCCATGGTGCCTCCATCTGCCACATTATATGTAATCTTCCGCTGGAGGTTCCGTCTGAATCACGTATTTCAGAGATTTACATGGAAATCCTGGTGTAAGCGGTTGGCGTAGGGTGAAGGATGAATCTGTTCCTCGTGCGGTATAAATGATTAGACGACTTTATTCTTCGGGACAGTGTAATTAAAGCGATACCAAATTTATATTGTTTTTTATGTTTGGCTCCTGTCACACACTAAAGGTTTTTGCATATTTTGAGAGCTTTAATTTTTCTACATTTCTGCAGTCATGTGAGAGCTTATTTTTATGAATGAGTTGTCATTTCTATTGTTAATAGTGATGAGTGAGTATGTTCGTTTAACCCTTTCGCCGAGTATACTCGGCTGAGCACCGAGTATTTATAGAATGCTCGGGCTTTAAGTTTTCGTCGCTCCGTGAACATGATTTGCGACTGTTTGACAGATTTAATGCATGTGAAGAATGCCTGTTTTTCCAGCATTCATCACATGTATTAAATCTGTCAAACAGTTGCAAGTCATGCTCACGGAGCGCCGAAAACTTAAAGCCCGAGCATTCTATAAATACTCGGTTCTCGGCTGAGTACACTCGGCGAAAGGGTTTAACGAACATACTCGCTCATCACTAATTGTTAACTTTTTTGGCCACATAACATTTTTTGATCACTTTCTATTCCAATTTTTGGGAGGCAGAATAAACAAAAAGGAGCAATTCAGGATTTTTTTATTACGTTTTGCATGTCCTAAAATTTATAAGACAAAAAGCAAGCAGCCACACAGCTCCACCACTGCAAAATTAAAAAAGCTATTGCTCTCAGAATACAGCAATGCAAAAACAATTATTTTTTCCATAAAATAGTTTTTATTGTGTAAAAGCGGCAAAACATAAAAAAATTATATACCGTATTTTGCGAACTATAAGACAAACCGCACCATAAGATGCACCCCAAATTTTGTGGTAGAAAATAGGAGAAAAAATATTAAATTAAATCATGGTGCATCTGATAGTCTGTTTTAACTGTAGCTTACCTGGAGGTGACAGCGGTGGATCGGGGTCACAGGAGGCAGAGTTGCTTTATTCTTCAGGTCAACACGATTACGGCAATACCACAACTTTTGGATTATAAGATGCACTTTTTACCCCAAAATTTGGGAAGAAAATGGGGCTGTGTCTTATAATCCAAAGTAAGCTTTCCAGGGGGAGCGGCTGCGGTGGAGAAAGGTCACAGGACGCAGGGTCCCTGCTTCAGGAAGCCAGCAGTGGCAGGAGTGGGGTGATGCAGCGGGCCCTGAGCTCTCACAAGATATTGGTGCCTGTGAATGGAGTTCCCTTATCCATTGATTCCCCTGTGGTGGGAGAGATTTTACCTCCCGAGATCTCAATCTGTACATGTGCCGGCGGCCATTTTCCCAAAACCCACCACAGAGAAATCAATGGGAAAAGGAACTCCCCTCACTGGCGCTGACATCTTCAGAGAGCCCAGGGCCTGGAGAATCACACTGCCTGGACGACCTCTCCTCCCAGCCCGGGGCAATGCCCCACTCCTGCTGCTGCCACCAGTCTTCTGAAACAGCAACTCTGCCTCCTGTGACCCCGATCCACCGCTGTCGCCTCCAGGTAAGCTACAGTTAAAACGGACTATAAGATGCACCATGATTTAATTTAATATTTTTTTTCCTATTTTCTACTGCAAAATTTGGGGTGCCTCTTATGGTGTGGTTTGTCTTATAGTTCGCAAAATATGGTATATAATTTTTTTATGTTTTGCCGCTTTTACACAATAAAAACTATTTTATGGAAAAAATAATTGTTTTTGCATTGTTGTATTTTGAGAGCAATAGCTTTTTTATTTTTCCACTGGTGGAGCTGTGTGGCTGCTTGCTTTTTGCATGACAAGATGGTGTATTTCAGCTATGACATTGTCTATTTAAATGCCTTTTATTCCACTTTTTGTTTGGTCGTATGATGAAAAAGCATAGTTTTTTGCCTCATTTATTTATTTTTTACAGTGTTCACTGAAGGGGTTAACTAGTGTGACAGTTTTATACATCAGGTACTTCTGGACCTGGTAACACCAAATATGTGTACTTTTTTTGTTTATTTTTGTTTTTACATAAAAAATCTGCATTTATGGGTATAATATTCTTTTTTCATATTTTTTTTTTATTTTATGAAAATATGTTTCTACAATTTGTTTTACTTTTTTTTTTATTTTTTACTTATTCCTTCTATAGGACTTTAACTTTTATCAATCTGATCGCTGGTATAATGCATTGCATTTCCTGCAAAAGTATTCACCCTCCTTGGCTTTTTAACTATTTTTTTACATTTCAAGCTGTGTTTAAATATTTTTTTAATCCGATTTGTGTGTGATGCATCAGAACTAAATAGTCTAAGTTGGTGAAGTGAAAAATATAGGCATAAATTACATTTATGGGATCATATAATTAAAAATGTGCTTATGCATATGTATACCCCTTTTGCTATGAAGCGCCTAAAAATTTCTGATGCAAGCAATTACCTTCATAAGTCACATGTTTAGTGAAAAGAAGTCCAATTGTGTGAAATCTAAGTGTCATGTAGTCTGTTAGTATATACGCACACCTTTTATGAAAGGCCACAGAGCCTGCAACACAATAAAGCAAGAGATCTGGAAACAAGTCTGGGACAAAGTTGTTGAGAAGTACAAGTCAGGGTTAGGTTCTAAAAATTATCTCACTCTCTGAAGATCATGGTACCACAACATACCTGCCAGGAGAGGGCTGCCCACCAAAACTCTCAGCCTGGGCAAGGAGAGCATTAATCAGAGAGGCAACACAGAGACCAAAGGTAACCCTGAAGGAGCTGCAGAGTTCCCAAGTTCCCAAGCAGAGACAGGAATAGCTGTCCATACGATCACAATAAGTCGTACACTCCATAGAGGTGGCTTTTATAGAAGAGTGGGCAGAAAAAAGCCTTTACTTACACACAAAAATTGTAAGGTTCATTTTTGAGTTTGCCAAAAGACATGTGAGAGAATCCCCAAAATGTATCGATGAAGGTGCTGTGGTCAGATGAGACCAACATTTTACTTTTTAAAAAAGTCTTATGAAGATTAAAAATAGGGGGTATCCAGATTAGATTTTGAACAGAGCTGACACTATAGTTTCAGGAATTGATAGAAATAAACTACTAACCAACACCAATAGAAATAAGTGCTTGAAAAATAAAAAGTTTATTACTTTCTCCACCCAATACAGCCCACAGTATCATGACATTGTCGCTAGAGTCAAGAAATACCAACCAATATTACATCAGAAGCAACATTTTTAGATTTTTTCAACAATAGCGAAATTAGATTTGTAGCCAAAAAAGCACCTACATTAGGTTAAATTTTGTCATCAAGCTTTTTCATTAAAGTCAAAAAACAAACTAAGCAATTGTGGCTTTCTTTGAAAGGCTTCTATAAATGTGGCCATTCACAATGCGTTTTCTTCGATCATGTTCAAAAATGCACTAGTTTCTCTTCCTATAAAACAGGTCAAAGTTTTTCTATAAACAATTTGAGCAACTGCAATATGTCTGGAGTCATAAATTTAATAGAATGTACTGCCTGCAAAATCCAATATGTGGGTTGTACTATTGGCCCGTTGAAAAACAACATATCTCTGATGCGGCAAATCCCACAGCGATGAATACGTCCACAGTCTTCAAGCACTTTTCATGTGTCCACTAGGGGAATGTTTCAACACTGAAATTTGCAGGCATTGAAAAAGTATATAAACCTGTTAGAGGAGGAGACATTAGAAGAAAAATTCTTAATAGAGAATCATATTTGATTTTTAAATCACACACAAGGACCCCGTTGAGACTCAATATAAGACAGAATCTTATTTGCAGTATACTTAGTTTGCTTCATCTTTTATGCCTCACCTGTTTTTAGTTCCATAGATGGAAATCACTAAGTCACTGTAATTTGTTATTAGATTTATATGTGATCAAAGCATATGTCTATTTAACAACCGTGAACCAATATTATGTTACACCATGATTAAGGCTTATCGCTGAAACTTGTTGGTTTTTTGAGTTACATGTAGCTTGCCATCATCATCTATTTTTTAAATAAACTAAGAAATGTAAAATTTTATATCTATTTTTTCAACACTTAAGGACTTCGTTTTTTGTATATCTAAGTAACCTAAATCTTGTTAAACTTACCAACTCTACAGCAACTCTACAGCTATACATTCCTATTTCAGAAGAAGAGATAGAGGAGGTAATAAAGCACTTTAGGAGTGGTAAGGCACCAGAGCAAGATGGATTGTTATCCTAATATTACAAAAACTTGATATCCATTCTGCAATCAATTATTGATATCCAATCAATCCCTAGTTCTATGCAATTCAAGTAACTATAATCCCCAAACCTAAATGGCATCATCTCAAGCAAAAACATGCTGGCTCAAATATTTACTTAATATGGGTCTAAAAAATGTTAACTCAAAAATTGTACAGCTTCTGAATAAATGTTTACCAGTTTTACTCAACAAAGATCATGTGAAATACCCATGAGACAAGTTACAGATAATATCTGTAGGATGCCTAATATACACACCTTCAATGTTAACAAATCCTAACTTCTACTACTAGCATAAGACATATATGATTTGACATCATCCTCTGGCCTTACCTCTTCCATGTGCTCCACAAATTAGGATTCTCAACAACTTTATTACAGTACTTAAACTGCATCATGACTCCTCTCTAGTCTAGCTCAACTTCCATACCCTTCTCCTATTCATTTAGTAAGACAAATTCGGAAAGGATGATTGCTGTCTCCAGCTTTTTGGACATCAGAAAACACCCAGCTTTCTTTAGCTTCAACCTTTCTTCTAAACAATACAAAGCCAGTTTAATTGCAGATTATTATTGACCAATTAATCATCCACACACTACACTTCTTAGCTTATTTCACCTTCTAGCAGTTTTCAATGAATATCCATCCTCAACATAAAGCTCTTCTCATTAATACACAACCTTTCAAGCAACTTAATATTTCTCAATTTGAATTCCAAATAAGGGACCATTATTTTAAGTACTTAGGTGACCACATTTCCACCAGTAATAACTATTTATTTAAGTGGAACCACTCTCCACTTATTGGTACACTTATTCAGGCTCTTTTATGCCTGTTCCCTAATTTATTTTCTTTGATAGATGGAGTCCATGCAATAAAAATGGCTACCTTTCTTAGATTTATCTATGTCTTTCGGATTTTACCCACTCCATTCCAAGCCAGGGTGTTTGCACAAATATAGTGGCTTAAAAAAGTATTCTTACCCGTGAATTTTTCCACATTTTTTCACGTTACATCTACAAACTTAAATTTCACAAAAAGTGTCCAAATTAAGCTAATAGTACTTCCGAACAATCAATTATTACCACACAAAATTTTTACCAGGATATATTATGATTACCCAGTAAAACATGAAGTACAAAAAATAATTTAAAAATAAGTATTTTATTTAGACATATAAAAATCCAAAATAGAACCATAAAAAGAGAAAGGTACCAAACATGAGGAGGCAGGAGAAACAACACTAAAATCTTTGGGAAAACTTGAGTAGTCTTATGATTATGCTGTGGATGAAGCACTCATCACAAATAGAAAGAATATAGTGGTGTTATATATAGCAGCGTGGAGTGTCAGAAGGAGTTAATTCATAATGCCACATATTGGGTCGAATCCACAGGGCAGCAGCGCTGTAGCTTACTAGTGCTCTCGTGCACATGAGTGCATAGACCAGCACTATTCATTCATAGCATGACCAGCACCTGCGGCCGAAGTGTTCGAACCAGTGCATATAAATAAATGCATATAAATAAACAAAGATCTCCCGCTGTCACTAACACCTAACACTAAATGGGTACATTCAATACACAGACATATCAAAACAATAAGGTATAAGGTACTTGTTCCATACCAATGTAGATGCTCCTGCTTCCTGCCCCGACGCGCACGTTTCGCATTAGCTTCTTCGGGAAGAAGCTAATGCGAAACGTGCGCGTCGGGGCAGGAAGCAGGAGCATCTACATTGGTATGGAACAAGTACCTTATACCTTATTGTTTTGATATGTCTGTGTATTGAATGTACCCATTTAGTGTTAGGTGTTAGTGACAGCGGGAGATCTTTGTTTATTTATATGCATTTATTTATATGCACTGGTTCGAACACTTCGGCCGCAGGTGCTGGTCATGCTATGAATGAATAGTGCTGGTCTATGCACTCATGTGCACGAGAGCACTAGTAAGCTACAGCGCTGCTGCCCTGTGGATTCGACCCAATATGTGGCATTATGAATTAACTCCTTCTGACACTCCACGCTGCTATATATAACACCACTATATTCTTTCTATTTGTGATGAGTGCTTCATCCACAGCATAATCATAAGACTACTCAAGTTTTCCCAAAGATTTCAGTGTTGTTTCTCCTGCCTCCTCATGTTTGGTACCTTTCTCTTTTTATGGTTCTATTTTGGATTTTTATATGTCTAAATAAAATACTTATTTTTAAATTATTTTTTGTACTTCATGTTTTACTGGGTAATCATAATATATCCTGGTAAAAATTTTGTGTGGTAATAATATACAAACTTAAGTGTATTTTCTTGGAATTTTATGTGATATACCAACACAAAGTAGCAAGTATTTGTGAAGTGTAAAGGAAATGATATATGGTTTTCTAAATATTTTAAAAATATAAATCTGAAAATTGTGACGTCCATTTGCATTTAACCCCCACTGAGTCAGTACTTTGTAGGACTATTTTTCACTGCAATTAATGCTGCAAATCTTTTGGGGAAAATCTTTACAGCTTTGCACAAATAAAGGTTGACATTTTTGCCCATTCTTCTTTGCATACTAGCTCTAGTTCAGTGAGATTGGAGAATGTCATTGAACAGCAATTTTTCAAGTCTTGCCACAGATTCTCAAAGGGATTTAGGACTGGACTTTGACTGGGCTATGTTTTGATCTAAACCATTCCATTGTAGCTCTGGTAGCATGTTTAGGGTCGTTGTCTTGCTGGAATATGAACTTACACGCCAGTATTGAGTCATTTTGCAGCCTCTAACAGGTTTTCCTCTAGTATTTAGCTCCATCCATCTTCCCATCAACTCTGACCAGCTTCCCTGTCCCTGCTGAAGAAAAGCATTTCCACAGCATGATGCTGCCACTAACATGTAAGGCAGAGGGGATGGTATTTTCAAGGTGATGTTCAGTGTTAGTTTTCTGCCACACATAGTATTTTGCATTTAGCCCAAAAAGTTCTACTTTGCTCTCATCTGGCCAGAGCATGACATGCTAGCTAGGTCCCCTATGTGGCTTTTTGCAACCTGCAAACAGGATTTATTATGGCTTGTTTTCAAAAAAGTATTTTTCCTTGCCACTCTTACATAAAGGTCAGAAGAGTAGAGTAAATGACCAATAGTTGTCATGTGGACTGATTCTTCCACCTGAGCTGTGGATCTCTGAAGCTCCTCCAGAGTGATGATGGGCCTCTTGGCTGCTTCTCATATTAGTGCTCTCCATGCTTGGGATGTTAGTTTAGGTGGGTGGCTATGTCTTGGTAGGTTTGCAGTTGTGTCACACGCCTTCCATTTTTGGATGATGGATTGATGGATTGTACTCTACTGTTATGATCTGCTACAAGAACTAAGGAAAGATAGGAAAACTGTCCCTACAATAGGACTAAGCTGATTCCCTACGATGCAGCGGGCAACCTGTTCCTTGTAAACAGACCCGCCTTCGTCCGCTGCTAGTCTGAATGCAGACCTATAGATATAAGGGAGGGGTCCCTAAAAGTACTAAGGACTGGGACAAAATTGGACACCTCCTAGCAGAAGTTGTAGCGGAGCAAAAAGACAAACAGACAAAAATACTTAGAGGTCCAAGGACCAAGCAAACTAGAGAGATAGGTACAAAGCACCTGGCTAGATTAAGAGTCAAAGTAACACTGAAGTCCAGCAAAGCCAGAAAGGCGGAGCTGGAATAAATAGGCAGCAGGTCACGTGATCACAAAATAGAAAAAAACTAACAGGAGGGTTCTAACAGTACCCCCTCTTCTATGAGGATCCTTCGGATCCTCCAGGCCCAGGCCTATCAGGAAACCTCCTGTGAAACGCTCTGATAAGTCTAGGAGCAGAGACATCATCTGCCCTTATCCAGGAGTTATCCTCAGGACCGAAACCTTTCCAAGCGACGAGATACTGCAATCTCCCTCTATGCCTTCTGGAATTCAGGATACGAGAAATTTCATATTCACCGTCTTCCACCACCGGAGGAACTGTGACAGTGGCATCCCTATCCGATACATCAGCTTTTTTCAACAAGGAAACATGAAACACCGGATTAATCTTCCAGGAGGAGGGAACCTCCAACCTAACAGCAGACTGGTTAACCACCTGAAGCACCTTAAATGGTCCCAATTTCTTAGAAGGAATCCTCAACCGCAGATTCTTCAAGGACAACCAAACCATGTCACCAACCGTAAACAAAACCTCTTGACGTTTCCTGTTAAAATACTTCTTAGACTTTTTGTTAGCCTCTTGAAGGTTTCAACGTACATCAGTCCAAACTCTCTCCAAATCACCGGAAAAATTCTCCTCCTCCGGCACAGCCGTCACCAATTTGGAGAACGAACCAAACGACGGATGTCTCCCAGTACAACAAAAAAACGGAGAACACCCAGCAGAAGAGGATGTATGGTTGTTAAGAGCAAATTCAGCAAGTGGCAGAAACTCAGACCACCCCTCTTGATTGTCTGCCACAAAACAACGCAAAAACTGCTCAACATCCTGGTTCTTTCTTTCTGTCTGTCCATTAGACTCAGGATGATACCCAGATGAAAATGACACATGGACTCCCAACCTGTCACAAAAGGCACGCCAAAATCGGGCCACAAACTGAGTTCCCCTATCAGAAACAATGTCGGTGGGAACGCCATGGAGTCTGACAATTTCCTTGACAAAAGCCTTAGCGAGTGTCTTAGCGCAGGGTAGTTTAATGAAAGGAACCAAGTGACACATCCTGCTAAAACGGTCCACGACCACCCAGATAACAGTGAAACCCTCGGACACAGGAAGGTCAGTAATAAAATCCATTGCAAGATGCATCCAAGGTGCACTAGGAACCTCCAGAGGGCAAAGCAACCCCGCAGCAGGAGCATGTGAAGCCTTTGATCTAGCACACACCGTACATTGACGCACCCATTTAATGATTTCCTTCTGCCACCCAGGCCACCAAAAACTGCGACCTACCAGTCTCTTAGTCTCAGAAATTCCTGGATGACCTGACAACCGAGACTCAAGATACTCCACAAATAACTCTCTCCTAAAGGTTCTAGGCACAAACAACCTCCCATGGGGAGTGTTAGATGGGGCATCTTCCTGGGTTTTCAGAATCCCATCTTCCAAAATGGAGTCCAATGCTGCTATCACAACTCCTTCCTGTAAAATGCTCTCCTCCTCCTCGGTACCAACCATGGGAGAAAAGCTGCGAGATAAAGCATCAGCTTTAACATTCTTAGTACCGGGAATGTAAGTAACAGAAAAATGAAACCGCGAAAAAAAAAAGGGCATTCAAGCGCTTGGCAGCATCTAGATAGATCAGATTCTTATGATCAGTGAAAACCTGAATGGGAAATTTAGCACCTTCCAAGAAATGACGCCAATGTTCAAATGTGAGTTTGATAGCCAGCAATTCCCGATTACCAACATCGTAATTAAGTTCGGTTTCAGAAAATTTTTTTGAAAAAAAACCACAGGGATGAACCCCATCCTTGTTCTCCTGAGACAAAACCGCACCGACCCCCACCGAAGAAGCATCAACCTCGACCAAAAAAGGCTTGGTCTCATCAGGCTGCATAAGGATGGGGGCAGAACTGAACCTCTCCTTGAGATACACAAAAGCTTTAATTGCCTCAGTAGTCCACTGGACCGTATTCGCACCTTTCCTGGTGAGATCGGTCAGTGGCTTATCAATTATAGAAAAATTCGTAATGAATTTTCTGTAATAATTGGCGAAACCCAAAAATCTCTGTATAGATTTTAAACCAATAGGCCTAGGCCATTCCTGCACAGCCTGAACCTTCCCGGGTCCATCTCAAAGCCCTCGCTGGAGATAATGTAGCCAAAAAACTAATTCTCGGCACAGCGAACTCACATTTCTCCAGCTTAGCAAAAAGTGAATTGTCACTTAATAACTGCAATACCTCACGTACGCTCTGCCAATGAGACTCCAGATCTGGCGAATAAATCAAAATGTCATCCAAATACACCACCACATTCTTACCAATCAAAGGTCTCAGGATGTCATTAATAAGGTTCTGAAAGAACACTGGTGCATTGGTAAGACCAAAAGGCATAACCAGATTCTCAAAATGACCCTCCGGAGTGTTAAAAGCAGTCTTCCATTCATCACCCTCCTTCATTCGCAACAAATTGTATGCCCCCCGGAGATCAATTTTAGAGAACCACTTGGCCCCCACTAACTGGTTAAACAAGTCAGGAATTAACGGCAGTGGGGAGGAATTGCTTACGGTAATTTTATTAATTTCGCGAAAGTCCAGACATGGACGTAAAACGCCGTCTTTTTTTTTTACAAAAAAAAATCCAACAGCCACAGGTGACTTAGAAGGTCTAACGTGACCAGCAGCCAAGCTCGTCTGTATGTATTCCTCCAAGGCTTTTCTTTCAGGGATAGTAAGATTAAGAAAGCGACTCTTGGGAAGAGTAGCTCCAGGAGCAAACTCAATGGTGCAATCATAGTCCCTATGAGGAGGTAGAATTTGCGACTCCTCCTCTGAAAAAACCTACCAAAAATCCTGAATAGGTACAGGTAATTCCCCTCTTTCCACAGCAGCAATGAGACCGTTACAACATTTATCATAAGATTTAGGACTCCAAGATTTAATCTCATTAGTAGACCAGTCCAGTAAAGGATTGTGCAGTTTTAACCAAGGCAAACCTAACACTACTGGAGAAGGTAAATTATTTAATACCACCAAATCCAAATTCTCTTGGTGAATACCATTAATAGTGAGGGGAAATTCAAAAACCTTGTGAGTAACACATTTCAAAGTAGTGTTATCAACAGCAACCACAGAAATAGGAGATGACAAAGGTTTAGGTTCCAATTTAAGTTTTTCCAAAAATCCCTTATCAATCACATTCAGTGTAGAACCACAATCCACAAATACCTGAAATTCAATCAACTCCTCCTGCAATGAGGTACTCCCTGAAAGAAATATTCCCTTAGTGTTTAAACAAGCAATACGGGCGTAACTGACCTTTTTTTTTCTTTGTTTAACCAAAGCTCACAGTTCTTAACAAAATGGTCAGATTTACCACAATAGAAACACAATCCCTTTAGGCGTTGAGCCAATTCCTGAACAGACACCATGCTGATCTCCGGATCTCAATCCTTAGGATAATTTTTTTGATTTTGGGCGGGACTTACTATTATGATCTGCTATAAGAACTAAGGAAAGATAGGAAAACTGTCCCTACAATAGGACTAAGCTGATTCCCTACGCAGTGGGCAACCTCTTCCTTGTGAACAGACCCGCCTTCGTCCTCAGCTAGTCTGAACGCAGACCTATAGATATAAGGCAGGGGTCCCTAAAAGTACTAAGGACTGGGACAAAATTGGACACCTCCTAGCAGAAGTTGTAGCGGAGCAAAATGACAAACAGACAAAAATATTTAGAGGTCCAAGGACCAAGCAAACTATAGAGATAGGTACAAAGCACCTGGCTAGATTAAGAGTCAAAGTAACACTGAAGTCCAGCAAAGCCAGAAGGGCGGAGCTGGAATAAATAGGCAGCAGGTCACGTGACCACAAAATAGAAAAAAACTAACAGGATGGTTCTAACACTTCATGCTCCATGAGATGATCAGATCTTGGGCTACTTTTTTCATAACTTAACTCTGCTTTACTCTTCTCCACAACTTTATCCATGGACATGACTTGTCTGGTGTGTTCCTTGGTTTTCATGATGCTGTTTGATCCCAAAGTTCTCAAACAAACCTTTCCCAGAACAGCTGTAGTATTGATGAGAATAAATTACACATGGGTGGATTCAATTTACTAATTATGTGACTTCTGGAGGCAATTTGTCACTCAGAATTTTACTAGGAGGGAATAGAAATGATGTCTCTATTACAAAGCTGCGCAGACTGCGTAACTCTCAACTGTCTCTTAAAATAATGGCACCCATAGATGGAAACATCTAAAATCCACTTTATCCCTCAAGTAATCCACTTTATCCCTGCAAGGATTAATGTGAGCGATTGTCTATTCCTGAGGTGGGCCACTGCCTCTCCTTGAGGTGATTGAAATCAGAGCTCACTACACATCACATTCCCTCAACCTAGAGGTATTTGACCCCAAGGCTGTAGGGTCTAGGAGAGGGGGAAAGACAAAAAACACGGGCGCAGATCTAAATGCAGATAATTTAGTCCAACTCTTTTGTTAGAAGCTGATTTGCTCACCTTTGATGTAGCTTGTAGCATAGCGTATCGACCTATTTAGGTCTGACTGAGACGCCTTCTCTCCTTGATGTGCAGCTATAGTCTGGATACAACGGATCTCTCAGCCTGGAGACCGTAGAATGAAGATCAGGAAAAAAAAAAGATTCATCCAGTCTATTCAGTGCTCCCAAACTGTTAGAACCCTCCTGTTAGTTTTTGCTATCTTGTGTTTTGCGGTCACGTGACCAGCTGCCTATATATTCCAGCTCCGCCCTTCTGGCTTTGCTGGACTTCAGTGTTGTTTTGACTGTCTCTCTAGCCAGGTGCTTTGGTGCCTATTAGAGATGAGCGGTGTTCGACTAGAACTGTTCGCCAATCTCAAATTCGAGCTGTTTTGGGCGGTGTTCGAGCAGTTCGACGAACGCGAACGATTTGCAAAAAATATGGCTCTTCGAGGTTATGTTCGATAACTGTTCATGCACCAAAAGTGTGTCCTGCATGTCTGGCGCTATTTAGAGCACCAATCATGCTGGGATTATCTGCCACTCACTGTACTGCCACAGCCATGGTGGTTGTGGCATTACAGTGGTTGCCCAAATCGATGGGAATAGTGCTCACAGTGAAACATGAAAAGCCGCAATTCAGCAGTGGCATACACCGGTACCCGACAATTTAGAACAGAAAGAATAGAGCATCACACATAGATTAGATAGATAGAAACATGTCAGTCACATATATAAGAAGTACAGTGACACTGTTGGTTACTGTACTTGTCATTTAGTGTTAAAGGATTTATTAAAAATAAATAATAGTGTTTTCATGCACCTGTCTCTTTAAAAAAGCCGGCGGGCAATTCAGCATCTGTACCCGACAATTTAGAATAGAAAGAATAGAGCATCACACATAGATTAGATAGATAGAAACATGTCAGTCACATATATAATAAGAACAGTGACAGTGTTGATTACTGTACTTGTCATTTAGTGTTAAAATAAAGGATTTATTTAAAAAAAAATTGGCGTGGGGTTCCCCGTAATTTTAGTCTCTAGCGGAGGTTAAGCAGACGGCTGGGGCAGATGTTTGAAGCCTGGGAAGGGGGTAATACCCACGGAGCTTCCCAGGCTACTAATATCAGCCCCCTGCTGAATACCTAGTCTTTACTAGATATTAAAATGGGGGACCCCCCAAAAAAATGACGTGGGGTTCCCCCTATTTTAATAGCTAGCAAAGGCTAGGCAGACAGCTGGGGGCTGATATTAATAGCCCAGGAAGGGTGCCATGAATATTGGCCACCTCCCAGGCTAGAAACACCAGCCGTCAGCCGCCCCAGAAATGGCACATCCATAGGATGCGCCAATTCTGGCACTTAGCCTCGCTCTTCCCACTGCCCTGTAGCGGTGGCAGTGGCGTAATAGGGCTGGGGTTGATGTCAGCTTATAATGCCAGCTGACATCAAGCCCAAGTTAGTAATGGAGAGGCATCTATAAGACACCCCCATTACTAACCCCATAGTCAAAGTTAAAAAAAAACCACAAACACCCAGAATAAATTCCTTTAATTGAAATAAACACACAATTCTTTATTGTTCTAAATTAAACCATACTTACCATCACGCCCAATCCAGCTGAAGCCAAAGTCTTCTGCAATAAAAGTAAAATAATAAACCAACATCATCCTTACCTTTCCATGGTTTCCACGACGGCTCCAGCTCTGCTACATTCACATGACAGGCTGGATCGCAGCCGAAAGCTGCCATCCAGCTTGCCATGCCGCAGACACTGAGAAGCGCAGGCATGATTGCGCTCCTTAGTGTCTGGCTGTGACGGCATAAAGATGAGCCGAGGTCATGTACAATGAACTCAGCTCACCTCATGCACGTCACTGACAGCCTGCGCTCTGCAGTGTTTATGAAGGATGGCATGCTGGATGGCAGCGCTCAGCTGCGATCCAGCCTGTCATCTCAATGCTATCCCAGCATGGGAGAATTCTCCTGCTGAAGCGCTGAGCGCAGGAGAATTCTCCCACACTCTCAGTGACATGCATGAGGTGAGCTGAGTTCATTGGACATGACCTCGGCTCATCTAGATGCCGTCACAGCCGGACACTGCAGAGCACAAGCATGCCTGCACTTCTCAGTGTTTGCGGCATGGCAAGCTGGATGGCAGCTTTCGGCTGCGATCCAGCCTGTCATGTCAATGTAGCAGAGCTGGAGCCGTCCTGGGAACCATGGAAAGGTAAGGATGAGGTTGCTTTATTATTTTACTTTTATTGCAGAAGACATTGGCTTCAGCTGGAATGGGCGTGATGGTAAGTATGGTTTAATTTAGAACATTAAAAAATTTGACCCCGAAATTCATGGGGTCACGCCAATATTGGACATGACCGCCATGAATTTCGGGCTTAGGGTCAGCTGATAATGCCAAGCTGGCCCTAACCCCTTTATTTCCCAGTGAGCCACCGCACCAGGGCCCTGGATGAGTTGGGTAAAGCGCCATCCAGATGAGCCGATGTCATGTACAATGAACTCAGCTCACCTCATGCTGCCATCCAGGATGCCATCCTTCATAGACACTGCAGTGCGCAGGCATGCTTGCGCTCTGCAGTGTCTCTGAAGGATGACAAGCTGGATGGCAGCGTTTAGCTGCCATCCAACCTGTCATCTCAATGCCATCCCAGCGTGGGAGAATTCTCCTGCTGAAGCGCTGAGCGCAGGAGAATTCTCCCACGCTGTCAGTGACGTGCATGAGGTGAGCTGAGTTCATTGGACATGAGCTCACCTCATGCTCGTCACTGACAGCGTGGGAAAATTCTCCAGCGCTCAGGGCTTCAGCAGGAGAATTCTCTCATGTTCACAGCTAGCGCAGGAGAATTTTCCCACGCTGTCAGTGACGTGCATGAGGTGAGCCGAGTTCATTGGACTTGACCTTGGCTCATCTTTATGCCGTCACAGCCAGACACTGAGTAGCGCAAGCATGCCTGCGCTTCTCAGTGTCTGCGACATGGCATGCTGGATGGCAGCTTTCGGCTGCAATCCAGCCTGTCATGTGAATGTAGCAGAGCTGGAGCTGTCCTGGGAACCATGGAAAGGTAAGGATGATGTTGGTTTATTATTTTACTTTTATTGCAGAAGACATTGGCTTCAGCTGGAAAGGGCGTGATGGTAAGTATGGTATAATTTAGAACAGTAAAGAATTGTGTGTTTATTTCAATTAAAGGACTTTATTCTGGGTGTTTGTGGTTTTTTTTAACTTTGACTATGGGGTTAGTAATGGGGGTGTCTTATAGATGCCTCTCCATTACTAACCTGGGCTTGATGTCAGCTGGCATTATAAGCTGACATCAACCCCAGCCCTATTACGCCACTGCCACCGCTACAGGGCAGTGGGAAGAGCGAGGCTAAGTGCCAGAATTGGCGCATCCTATGGATGTGCTATTTATGGGGTGGCTGACGGCTGGTGTTTCTAGCCTGGGAGGTGGCCAATATTCAAGGCACCCTTCCTGGGCTATTAATATCAGCCCCCAGCTGTCTGCCTAGCCTTTGCTAGCTATTAAAATAGGGGGGACCCCACGTCATTTTTTGGGGGTCTCCCATTTTAATAGCTAGTAAAGGCTAGGTATTCAGCTGGGGGCTGATATTAGTAGCCTGGGAAGCTCCGTGGGTATTACCCCCTTCCCAGGCTTCAAACATCTGCCCCAGCCATCTGCTTAACCTCCGCTAGAGACTAAAATTACAGGGAACCCCACGCAAATTTTTTTTTTATAAATCCTTTATTTTAACACTAAATGACAAGTACAGTAATCAACACTATCACTGTACTTCTTATATATGTGACTGACATGTTTCTATGTATCTAATCTATGTGCGGTGCTCTATTCTTTCTATTCTAAATTGTCGGGTACCGATGCTGAATTGCCGGCCGACTTTTTTAAAGAGACAGGTGCATGAAAACACTATTATTTTTTTTAATAAATCCTTTAACACTAAATGACAAGTACAGTAAGCAACACTGTCACTGTACTTCTTATATATGTGACTGACATGCTTCTATCTATCTAATCTATGTGTGATGCTCTATTCTTTCTGTTCTAAATTGTCGGGTACCGGTGTATGCTGCTGCTGAATTGCCGGCCGGATTTTTTAAAGAGAGTGTCTTCTGAGCAGTTTGTAAGCTTTTGGACACCTTTGAAGGTGTTTTCTATGTGTTTCTATGTGTTTTTGTTTGCCTGCCATTGGTTTTAACGGTGTTCGACGGTGTTCTAAGGTGTTCAACGAACGCTTCCATGAACATCCCGGTGTTCGACAAATCGAACCGAACCCGAACACTACGGGGGTGGCTCAACACTAGTGCCTATCTCTGTCAGTTCTTCGTCCTCTGGACCTTTAGTACTTTTTGTCAGTTTGTCCTTTTTGCTCTGCAACAACTTCTGTTTAGGAGGTGTCCTTAGTTCTTTTAGGGACCCCTCCCTTTATTCTATAGGTCTCCGTTCAGACTAGCTGATGACGAAGGCGGGTCTGTTCACAAGGAACAGGCAGCCCGCTACATCGTAGGGATTCAGCTAAGTCTTACTGTAGGGACAGCTTTCCCTTTCTTTCCTTAGTTTATGTTGCAGATCATAACAGTAAGTCCAGCCAAAAAAAAATAAATAAAAGGAAAGAAAATTTGTGGATCAGTATGGTTTCCGTTCAGGATTTGGCTCAACGCCTGCAGGGATTGTCTCTGGAGGTGGCCGAGCTTCAGCAACACTTGAGTAGCTGTCCTGGAGCGCATTTTGTTGAACCCAAGGTAGGACTGACTGATGTTTTTTATGGTAAACAGCAAGATTTTTTTTCCTTTAAAAATGCTTGTTTGTTATATTTTCGTTTGAGACCAAGATCCTCTGGGAATGAATCACAGCACATTGGTTTTATTATGTCACTTTTGCGCAAAGAACCACAGGGTTGGGCCTTTTCTCTCCAGCCTAATGATCCGTGTTTAAGTTCTGTTGAAGAATTTTTTTCTGCTATGGGGCAATTATATGACGATCCTGATCGAATCTCATCTGCTGAATCAGAACTTCGACGTTTGAATCAGGGGTCAGATGATGTTGAAAATTATTGCACACACTTCAGGAGATGGGCTTCAGAAGTTAAATGGAATGATTCTGCGCTAAGATGTTTATTTCTTGCTGGTCTGAGTGAAAGGGTTAAGGATTTGCTAATTGCATTCCCTGCACCTGAGACTCTGCAGGAAGCTATGCAGTTAGCTGTTCGTGTGGACAGGAGACTTAGGTCCAGGGTTAATGATGTAAAGACTCCTGTAACTTCAGGTCCTAGTCCCCAGAAAATCTGCTCTGACAGCAGAGAACCAATGGAGGTTGGGGCGATGTCACTCAACTCTCAGTAAAGAGATCGGAGATTTGCCGAAGGTTTGTGTCTTTAATGTGGTAAAGATGACCATTTGATTAAGTATTGTAAGTGTCGTTTAAGTAAATAAAAAAAAAAGGTCAGTTACGCCCGTATAGCTTGTTTACGCTATGCAGGAGTATTTCTTTCAGGGAGTACTACTCTGCAGCAAGATTTGATTGAATTTCAGGTATTTGTGGATTGTGGTTCAACACTTAATGTCATTGATAAAGGGTTTTTGGAAAAACTTAAATTGAAATCCAAGCCTTTGTCATCACCTATTTCTGTGGTTGCAATTGATAACACTCCTTTGAAATGTATTACTCACAAGACTGCTGCATTTCCTCTCACTATCAATGGAGATCACCAAGAAATTTTGAACTTGGTTGTTTTGGATAATTTGTCCTCTCCAGTTGTTCTAGGATTGCCTTGGTTATAACTGCACAATCCTTTACTGGACTGGTCTACTAATGTGATTAAGTCTTGGAGTCCGAAGTGCTATGATAAATGTTGTAATGGTCGCATTGCGGCTGTGGAAAAGGTGGAAACACCTGTACCTATTCAAGATTTTTGGAGGGTTCTTTCGGAGGAGGAGTCGCAAGTTTTACCTCCTCATAGGGATTATGATTGCGCCATTGAGTTTGTTCTGGGAGCTACTCTTCCCAAGAGTCGCTTGTTTAATCTGACTATCCCTGAAAGAAAGGCCTTGGAGGAGTACATACAGACTAGCCTGGCTGCTGGTCACATTAGACCTTCTACGTCACCTGTGGCAGTTGGATTCTTCTTTGTTAAAAAAAAGGACGGGGGTTTACGTCCATGTCTGGATTTTCGTGAAATTAATAAGATTACCGTACGCAATTCCTACCCATTGCCGTTAATTCCTGACTTGTTTAACCAGTTAGTGGGGGCCAAGTGGTTCTCCAAAATTGATCTCCGGGGGGCATACAATTTGTTACGTGTGAAGGAGGGTGATGAATGGAAGACTGCTTTTAACACTCCGGTAGGTCACTTTGAGAATCTGTTGATGCCTTTTGGTCTTACCAATGCACCTGCATTTTTTCAGAACCTTATTAATGACATCCTGAGACCTTTGATTGGTAAGAATGTGGTTGTGTATTTGGATGACATTTTGATCTTTTCACCAGATCTCGAGTCCCATTGGCAAAGTGTACGTGAAGTTTTGCAGTTATTGAGTGATAATTCACTCTTTGCTAAGCTGGCGAAATGTGAGTTCGCTGTGCAGAAAATTAGTTTTTTTGGCTACATTGTCTCCAGCGAGGGCTTTGAGATGGACCCTGTGATGGTTCAGGCTGTGCAGGAATGGCCTAGGCCTATTGGTTTGAAATCTATACAGAGATTTTTGGGTTTTGTCAATTATTACAGGAAATTCATTAAGAATTTTTCTGTAATTGTTAAACGTCTAACCGATCTCACCAGGAAAGGTGCGAATACGGCCCAGTGGACTACTGAGGCCACTGAAGCGTTTGAGCATCTCAAAGAGAGGTTCAGTTCTGCCCCTATCCTTATGCAGCCTGGTGAGACCAAGACTTTTTAAGTCGAGGTCGATGCATCATCAGTGGGGATCGGAGCAGTTTTGTCTCAAGAGAACAAGGGTGGATTACATCCTTGTGCCTTTTTTTCGAAAAAATTTTCAGAAACCGAACTGAATTATGATGTTGGAAATCGGGAGTCGCTGGCTATTATACTTGCGTTTGAACACTGGCGTCATTTTTTGGAAGGCGCTAGATTTCCTATTCAGGTTTTCACAGATCATAAGAATTTGATCTATCTGGATGCTGCCAAGCGTTTGAATGCCCGTCAAGCTAGGTGGGCACTTTTTTTTTCTTGGTTTCATTTTTCTGTCACCTATATCCCTGGTACTAAGAATGTTAGAGCCGATGCTTTATCTCGCAGCTTCTCTCCTATGGTCGGTGCCGAGGAGGAGGAGAGCATTTTGCAGAAAGGAGTTGTGGTGGCGGCTTTGGACTCCGTTTTGGAGAATGGGATTCTGAATGATCAAGATGATGCTCCATCTAACACTCCCCATGGAAGGTTGTTCGTGCCTAGAGCCTTTAGGAGAGATTTGTTTGTGGAGTGTCATGAGTCTCGGTTGGCAGGTCATCCAGGAGTTTCGGAGACTAAGAGACTTATCAGTCGCAGTTTTTGGTGGCCTGGATGGCAGAAGGAAGTCATCAAGTGGGTGCATCAGTGTACGGTGTGTGCTAGGTCAAAGGCTTCACATACTCCTGCTGCGGGGTTGCTTTGCCCGCTGGAGGTTCCTAGTGCACCTTGGACGCATCTCACTATGGATTTTATTACTGATCTTCCAGTGTCCGAGGGTTTTACTGTCATCTGGGAGGTCGTGGATCGTTTTAGTAAGATGTGTCATTTGGTTCCTTTCGTTAAGTTGCCCTGTGCCAAGACACTCGCTAAGGTGTTTGTTAAGGAGATTGTCAAGCTCCATGGCGTTCCCACGGATATTGTTTCTGATAGAGGACCTCAGTTTATGGCTCGCTTTTGGCATGCTTTTTGTGACAGGTTGGGAGTCCATTTGTCATTTTCATCTGGTTATCTCCTGAGTCGAATGGACAGAGTGAAAGAAAGAACCAGGATGTAGAACAGTTTTTTCGTTGTTTTGTGACGGACAATCAAGAGGTGTGGTCTGAGTTTCTGCCTCTCGCAGAATTTGCTCTTAACAATCATACATCCTCCTCTGCTGGGTGTTCTCCTTTTTTTTGTTGTACTGGGAGACATCGGTCTTTTGGTTCGTTCTCCAAATTGGGGTCGGCGGTGCCGGAGGAGGAGAATTTTTCCGGTGATTTGGAGAGAGTTTGGACTAATGTACGTTGTAACCTGCAAGAGGCTAACAAGAAGCCAAGAAGTATTTTGACAGGAAACGTAAGAAGGTTTTGTTTACTGTGGGTGACATGGTTTGTTTGTCCTCGAAGAACCTGCGGTTGAGGATTCCCTCTAAAAAACTGGGTCCTAAGTTTGTGGGTCCATTTAAAGTGCTTCAGGTTGTTAACCCATCTGCGGTTAGGTTGGATGTCCCTACTTCCTGGAAGATTAATTTTGTGTTTAATGTTTCCTTGTTGAAAAAGACTGATGTATCAGATAGGGACGCCACTGTCACAGTTCCCCCTGTGGTGGAAGACGGCGAATATGAAATTTCTCGTATTTTGAATTCTAGATGGCATAAAGGGAGATTACAGTATCTTGTCTCCTGGAAGGGTTTTTGTCCTGAAGACAACTCCTGGGTAAGGACGGATGATGTCTCTGCTCCTAGGCTTGTTAAAGCTTTCCACAGGAGGTTTCCTGATAGGCCTGGGCCTGGAGGATCTGGAGGATCCTCATAGAAGAGGGGGTACTGTTAGAACCCTCCTGTTAGTTTTTGCTATCTTGTGTTTTGTGGTCACCTGACCAGCTGCCTATATATTCCAGCTCCGCCCTTCTGGCTTTGCTGGACTTCTGTGTTGTTTTGACTATCTCTCTAGCCAGGTGCTTCAGTGCCTATCTCTGTCAGTTCTTGGTCCTCTGGACCTTTAGTACTTTTTGTCAGTTTGTCCTTTTTGCTCTGCAACGACTTCTGTTTAGGAGGTGTCCCAGTTTTTGTCCCAGTCCTTAGTTCTTTCAGGGACCCCTCCCTTTATTCTATAGGTCTCCGTTCAGACTAGCCAAGGACGAAGGCGGGTCTGTTCACAAGGAACAGGCAGCCCGCTACATCGTAGGGATTCAGCTGAGTCTTACTGTAAGGACAGCTTTCCCTTTCTTTCCTTAGTTTATGTTGCAGATCATAACACAAACGACAGGCAACAGGTAGAAGTATTATAGATCTTCAGAAATTTACTTAAGATAAAAATCATCAAAAAATGATACATAGAAGCGTTCTATGTATCGTTTTTTGATGATTTTTATCTTAAGTAAATTTCTGAAGATCTATAATACTTCTACCTGTTGCCTGTCGTTTGGGAGCGCTGAATAGACTGGATGAATCTTTTTTTTTTTTCCTGATATTCCCTCAACCTAGGGAGGCAAATACATTTTCACTTTAACCGCTTCGCGACGCCCCACTGTAGATAAACATCGGCGCTTGCTGGGCTCTGTGCAGCACCGATGTTTAAAAACGGTGGGTGGTCCCGCAGCGCTCAGGACCCCCAGGGTCCTGCAAGCACTTCGGTACTGGTTCAGAGCAATAGCTCTGACATGTGGCATCATGGGGACCTGATTGGATCAGGTCCCCATGATGTTAACCTGTTCCTATCTTCTAGATGCCGCGATCCATAGCGATCGCGGCATTTAAAAGATAGTGACAGCCGGTGGTCGGCGATCGGGACCCCCCACATACCTTAGCAGCAGCGGGGATCCCGGTGCTGTGACCTCTGACATCATCGAGACCTGATTGGCTCAGGTCTCGATGATGTCAGCGTCACACCAGCCAATCACTGAGATCACTAGGGAAGTTTGTTTTAGCAACAAACTTTCCCGGGCGATCTGGCTGATAAATACACTGTTTCTCCTCCGATCTCAGTGAGAGAGCAGAGGAGAAACAGTGTGACAAGAGCTGTCAGCCTTGCCACTGTAAAAGTGAAAAAATAAAATAAAAAAAGAAAGTAAGGTTAGGGTTAGTCAGTCCTGTCAGATCAGTCAGTCCTGTCAGTCAGTCAGTCCTGTCAGATCAGTCAGTCCTGTCAGTCAGTCAGTCCGGTCAGATCAGTCAGTCCTGTCAGTCAGTCAGTCCTGTCAGATCAGTCAGTCCTGTCAGTCAGTCAGTCCTGTCAGATCAGTCAGTCCTGTCAGTCAGTCAGTCCTGTCAGTCCTGTCAGTCAGTCAGTCCAGTCAGTCCAGTCCGGTCAGTCCAGTCCGGTCAGTCCAGTCTGGTCCCGTCCGTTCAGTCTGGTCCGTTCAGTCCGGTCCGTTCAGTCCAGTCAAAAAATATAAAATTAAAATGGCCCGTCAGACTTATACCGCAGAGGAGGTGTATGCCCTGCTATGTTCTGACACTGATGACAGTGCAGTCTCAGATAGCGATATGGATTTTGAGGGCTTTAGTAGCGGCGACACTGAGAGCTCAGAAATGAGGAGTGATTCTGGTCCATCCTCAAGCCAAAGGACCAGTACAGCAATAGGGGCAAATAGCGCTACTGGGAAAACGTCTCCAAATCAGGGAACACTGCCCAGGACAAGCGCTGTCCCTGCTACTAGTGAATTGGCGCACGCCAGTGTACAAGGGACTTTGCCACATGATCTAGCATTTCCCAGATGGGAGGCTTCGGATTCGGCTGCTCCATTCAGCCCTGATTTCAACGCCATTCCTGGTATAAATGTGGAGGTGGAAGATTTTGGACCAATTCATTTTTTAAATTTGTTTTTTATAGACAGCTTGCTAGAGCATATTGTCGTGCAAACAAATTTATACGCATCCCAATTCATAAGCCAGAATAACCGATGTTACTATGCTAGGGCAAATTTATGGACACCAACTAATGTCCCGGAAATAAAAAAAATTTTAGGACTTACATTTGCCATGGGGCTTGTTAAAAAACCGAGCATTCGATCCTACTGGTCCAACCACCCTGTTCAAGCCACCCCTATGTTTTCAGTCATTCTTACTAGGACCCGTTATGAAACGCTCATGCGGTTTTGGCATTTTAACGACAATAGTCAATGCCTGCCCAGAAATGCCCCAGAACATGACAGGTTATATAAAATTAGACCCATCATTGAAAATTTGTCAGAAAAATTCTTAAGGCTCTACACCCCAACACAAAATATTTCTATAGATGAGTCCCTTGTAAAATTCAAAGGAAGACTGCACCTCAAGCAATTTATCCCATCTAAAAAGGCAAGGTTTGGAATAAAGAGCTATAAATTGTGCGAAAGTTCAACCGGATACACATCCGCTTTTCGCATATATGAGGGGAAAGATAGCCAACTAAACCCACCAGGATGCCCTACTTATCTGGGGACATCTGGAAAAATTGTTTGGGAGCTGATAAGTCCATTTTTTCAAAAAGGCTGCAATCTATATATGGACAATTATTACACCAGCATACCCCTATTTAAAAGTCTGGTTGAACACAACATCGGGGCTTGTGGGACCATCCGTAAAAACCGTCAGGGGTTTCCACAACCATTGGTCAACCAAAAGTTTCAAAAGGGGCAGTCAGGGGCTGTATGCAACGGAGAGCTGCTTGCCCTGACATATAGGGATAAGAGGGATATTTTTGTCCTCAGCTCGATCCACACAGATGCCACAAGGGCCACTGTAGAACTAGGTTCCACCACTCCAAAGCAAAACCCTGTGTCAGTCATTGACTACAACAAACACATGGGGGGTGTGGACCTTGCAGACCAGGTTCTACAGCCATACTAGGTATCAAGAAAGTCCTATACCTGGTATAAAAAGTTGGTTATTTATTTGTTTCAGGTGGCCACATACAATTCTTTTGTGTTGTACAAAAAAGCAGGAAATTCCGATCCTTTTCTTGATTATCAAGAAAAGGAAATTGAAAATCTTGTTTTTCAAAGTGTTAGTCCCGCTCATCCATTAGAATCTGAGGATGTGAAAAGACTCACTGAGCGACATTTTATTGCACTTATTCCAGCAATGGAAACAAGAAGGAACCCCCAGAAAAGATGTCGTGTATGTACTAAGAGAGGAATGAGGCGAGATACCAGCTACTATTGCCCACAATGCCCATCATTGCCAGCCTTATGCGTCACTGACTGCTTTAAAATCTTCCACACAGAACCACATTTTTAAACTGTAAAAATGTATCCCAATTTGTCATTCAAACATTTGGTTCATTTAGTGAATGACACATTCGAGTAGAGCTCACTTAATTTCCAGGGGGTTGCTTCTGGAAATCATCCATTGAGTTAAAATGGTCACTAAACCCAAAATGGGGTCACTTCAGGGGGGATTCTTTAGTTCTGGTACTTAGCGCCTCTGAAAATTGCCAAAACAGCAGAATCCCCCCTGAAGTTACCCCATTTTGGAAATGACACCCCTCTGGGAATTCATCTATGGGTTTAGTGACCATTTACCTATCTACTTATATTCCCACCACTAGATTAATTTATACAGAGGAGTAGATTGTAAAATTCGGTCACTTGTTGGGGGTTTCCTCTGTTTAGGCACCTCAGGGGCTCTCCAAATGCAACATGGCGTCCACTATCGATTCCAGTCAAATTTCCATTCCAAAAGTCAAATGGCGCTCCTTACCTTCCGAGCCATGCCGTGCGCCCAAACAGTGGCTTTGCACCACATATGGGGTATCAGCGTGCTCAGGAGAAATTGCACAACACATTTTGGGGTCCATTTTTTCTGGCTGCCCTTGTGAAAATTAAAAATTTGAGGCTAAAGTAGCAGTTTTGTGTTAAAAATGTGTTTTTTTATTTTCGCACTTCAACATTCTAAAATTCTGTGAAGGCCCTGGGGGTTCAAGGTGCTCACCACACATCTAGATAAGTTCCTTGAGGGGTCTAGTTTCCAAAATGTGGTCACTTGTTGGGGGTTTCCTTTGTTTAGGCACCTCAGTGGCTCTCCAAATGCAACATGGCGTCCGCTATCGATTCCAGTCAAATTTCCATTCCAAAAGTCAAATGGCGCTCCTTACATTCCGAGCCATGCCATGCGCCCAAACAGTGGCTTTGCACCACATATAGGGTATCAGCGTGCTCAGGTGAAATTGCACAACACATTTTGGGGTCCATATATTCTGGTTGCCCTTGTGAAAACTAAAAATTTGAGGCTAAAGTAGCAGTTTTGTGTTAAAAATGTGTTTTTTTATTTTCACACTTCAACATTATAAAGTTATGTGAAGCCCCTGGTAGTTCAAGGTGCTCACCTCACATCTAGATAAGTTTCTTGAGGGGTCTAGTTTCCAAAATGTGGTCACTTGTTGGGGGTTTCCTCTGTTTAGGCACCTCAGGGGCTCTCCAAATGCAACATGGCGTCCGCTATCGATTCCAGTCAAATTTCCATTCCAAAAGTCAAATGGCGCTCCTTACCTTCTGAGCCATGCCGTGCGCCCAAACAGTGGCTTTGCACCACATATGGAGTATCAGCGAGCTCAGTAGAAATTGCACAATACATTTTGGGGTCCATTTTTTCTGGCTGCCCTTGTGAAAATTAAAAATTTGAGGCTAAAGTAGCAGTTTTGTGTTAAAAATGTGTTTTTTTATTTTCACACTTCAACATTATAAAGTTCTGTGAAGCCCCTTGGGGTTCAAGGTGCTCACCACACATCTAGATAAGTTCCTTGAGGGGTCTAGTTTCCAAAATGTGGTCACTTGTTGGGGGTTTCCTCTGTTTAGGCACCTCAGGGGCTCTCCAAATGCAACATGGCGTCCGCTATCGATTCCAGTCAAATTTCCATTCCAAAAGTCAAATGGCGCTCCTTACCTTCCGAGCCATGCCGTGCGCCGAAACAGTGGCTTTGCACCACATATGGTGTATCAGCGTGCTCAGGAGAAATTGCACAACACATTTTGAGGTCCATTTTTTCTGGCTGCCCTTGTGAAAATTAAAAATTTGAGGCTAAAGTAGCAGTTTTGTGTTAAAAATGTGTTTTTTTTATTTTCACACTTCAACATTATAAAGTTCTGTGAAGCCCCTTGGGGTTCAACGTGCTCACCACACATCTAGATAAGTTCCTTGAGGGGTCTAGCTTCCAAAATGTGGTCACTTGTTGGGGGTTTCCTCTGTTTAGGCACCTCAGGGGCTCTCCAAATGCAACATGGCGTCCGCTATCGATTCCAGTCAAATTTCCATTCCAAAAGTCAAATGGCGCTCATTACCTTCCGAGCCATGCCGTGCGCCCAAACAGTGGCTTTGCAGCACATATTGGGTATCATCGTGCTCAGGAGAAATTGCACAACACATTTTGGGGTCCATTTTTTCTTGCTGCCCTTGTCAAAATTAAAAATTTGAGGCTAAAGTAGCAGTTTTGTGTTAAAAATGTGTTTTTTTATTTTCACACTTCAACATTATAGAGTTCTGTGAAGCCCCTGGGGGTTCAAGGTGCTCACCACACATCTAGATAAGTTCCTTGAGGGGTATAGTTTCCAAAATGTGGTCACTTGTTGGGGGTTTCCTCTGTTTAGGCACCTCAGGGGCTCTCCAAATGCAACATGGCGTCCGCTATCGATTCCAGTAAAATTTCCTTTCCAAAATTCAAATGGCGCTCCTTACCTTCCGAGCCATGCCGTGCGCCCAAACAGTGGCTTTGCACCACATATGGGGTATCAGCGAGCTCAGGAGAAATTGCACAATACATTTTGGGGTCCATTTTTTCTGGCTGCCCTTGTGAAAATTAAAAATTTGAGGCTAAAGTAGCAGTTTTGTGTTAAAAATGTGTTTTTTTATTTTCACACTTCAACATTATAAAGTTCTGTGAAGCCCCTTGGGGTTCAAGGTGCTCACCACACATCTAGATAAGTTCCTTGAGGGGTCTAGTTTCCAAAATGTGGTCACTTGTTGGGGGTTTCCTCTGTTTAGGCACCTCAGGGGCTCTCCAAATGCAACATGGCGTCCGCTATCGATTCCAGTCAAATTTCCATTCCAAAAGTCAAATGGCGCTCCTTACCTTCCGAGCCATGCCGTGCGCCCAAACAGTGGCTTTACACCACATATTGGATATCAACGTGCTCAGAAGAAATTGCACAACACAATTTGGGGTCCATTTTTTCTTGCTGCCCTTGTCAAAATTAAAAATTTGAGGCTAAAGTAGCAGTTTTGTGTTAAAAATGTGTTTTTTTATTTTCACACTTCAACATTATAGAGTTCTGTGAAGCCCCTGGGGGTTCAAGGTGCTCACCACACATCTAGATAAGTTCCTTGAGGGGTATAGTTTCCAAAATGTGGTCACTTGTTGGGGGTTTCCTCTGTTTAGGCACCTCAGGGGCTCTCCAAATGCAACATGGCGTCCGCTATCGATTCCAGTCAAATTTCCATTCCAAAAGTCAAATGATGCTCCTTACCTTCCGAGCCATGCGCCCAAACAGTGGCTTTGCATCACATATGGGGTATCAGCGTGCTCAGAAGAAATTGCACAACACATTTTGAAGTCCATTTTTTCTGGCTGCCCTTGTGAAAATTAAAAATTTGAGGCTAAAGTAGCAGTTTTGTGAAAAAAAGTTAAATGTTCATTGTTTTCTTCCACATTCCAAAAATTCCTGTGAAGCACCTGAAGGGTTAATAAACTTCTTGAATGTGATTTTGAGCACCTTGAGGGGTGCAGTTTTTAGAATGGTATTTTCTGGCATAAAGGCCCCTCAAAGTCACTTCAAATAAGATGTGGTCCCTAAAAAAATGTTTTTGTAAATTTTGTTGTAAAAATGAGAAATCGCTGGTCAAATTTAACCCTTATAGCTTCCTAACAAAAAAAATATTTGGTTCCAAAATTGTGCTGATGTGAAGTAGACATGTGGGAAATGTTATTTATTAACTATTTTGTGTGACATATCTCTCTGATTTAAGGGCATGAAAATTCAAAGTTTGAAAATTGCAAAATTTTCCACATTTTCGCCAAATTTCTGACTTTTTCACAAATAAACGTAAGTGATATCGAAGAAATTTTACAACTATCATGAAGTACAATATGTCATGAAAAAACAGTCTCAGAATCAGGGGAATCCGTTGAAGCGTTCCAGAGTAATTACCTCATAAAGTGACAGTGGTCAGAATTGAAAAAATTGGCCCGGTCAAGAAGGCAAAAACAGGCTCTGGTGCGAAGTGGTTAAATAACAAACCCACCCCTCATATCTCTTTTCTTCAATTATTCTATGTTCCCCTTACGTCTAGAAACAACTGAATAACTCGGAGGGAAGCACATGATAATTGCTAACCTAAGACACCAGACGAGAGGAAATAGACTATGGTATTTATGATTTTTGAGTTCCAAGAACACTTGAATTCCCCCTATCTGACAATTTTACAGAACTTATCTCTTGCCACTCCTGTGCCAATTATCAATGTTGGACACTGCTTCTCTGTTCCAAGTGTTAGTGGTGCCCGCTATGGGAGTGGTATTTTTTCTTATGCTAGGCAGTGCGTGCTTTATTCAGTTAATTTAATTAATTAGACTGTTAATGTAAGAGGGTGACCAGGACGGTCACGCGCCTCTTTCCCTTTTGTGAATGTATCGTTCTACTCTGTGTTTATATATGAATATGTAAATGTCTATTATCTAATGTTAGTTACAGGGACAGTATATGTTAGAAGTGGATTGTATATTAGATTGGGAATTGGGTACAGTGCAGTGGTGGGCACAATAGTTTAGGATAGAAATAGTTAATATATTTAGTAATAGCTCCAGTGTAGAAGGAGCCGAGGTAGTAACGGAGTAGTTTACCCAGCAACAGACGAAGGCGGTTGATGATTGGTCCCGTTGAAAAAAGGGGAGGAGTTTGGAACAGAGGAGACCAACACTTATTCCTGTCAGGAAACAGTTCAGTCAGAGCAGTTGTTGCTGTTGGTAACGTTAGGGTATGTGCTGGAGGAATACTGAGGAGAAGCTCGGGGCCCTTGGGGCTTGAGGTCAATAAGGATACCGACGATCTTTGATAGAAAGAGTTAAGCAGGTTGGGGAACATTGAAGCGGTAAACTCTGAGGGAAATTCCCTAAACGTCCGAGGCCTGTAGAAGAACCAGGAAGTAGATACCTATGGTGTCTGAGGTAACAGGGAGAGACTCCTGCAGGATTCTGATCACAGAGACGATAAAGAAGGCACTGTTACTCTATGAAAGAGAAAATAATGGACTATTGCAAGTTTTGTTGTTGGGGACTGTGTCAAGTAAAAGTGAGGCTGTGTGCCCATGATGCATTTTTTAGGCGCTTCCACAGTGGCAATTCTGCTGCAGAAATGCTTAAAAAGCGCTTGGTAGAAGCGGTGCCATGTTCCCAAATGATAACCTGCATGTGGTGTGTACATGCTGCGGAAATTTCCGCTGCGGATTGTCATTGCGGAAAAAAACGCAGCACTACCAATTATTTTGCTGAAGCACTGCATTTTCGCCGCCGTTGACTTGCATTGGAATGCATATAATCCGCATCACTGGATCTGTACATGCGCATTTCATGCGTTTCAATGTGCAGATGGTACATGAGTCTGGAGGGGAGAAGACGGTACACGGGTCTGGAGGGTACCATAGAACCTGTAATAAAAAGAATAAAATAAAAAATAAATATTATACTTACCTTCAGATGGCCCCCGGTGTGCTTGTCTTCGCTTGCCGGCAGATCGCGGTGGACTGAAGGACCTGCGCTGACATCATTTAGTCATGTGACGGCAGGTCCTTCAGAGTACCGCGAGCTGCCAGCAAGCCAGGACAGATCGAATAAAGACTCCGGGGCCCATCAGAAGGTAAGTATATATTTATTTTTTTATTTTTTACCATTCTTTACGGTCACACTATATAAATCCATGCCATTTGCATGGATTTATATAGTGTGACCAAGTTGTCAAGCACTTTCCAAGTGATGCTAAAATCGCTTGGAAAGTGCTTGTCAACCCGCATGCGTAAATGCATGTGAAGAACGCTTCACATCACCTTGTCCCTGGCAGGAAAAATACATGTACAATCTGCATGCGTTTTTTCTGCCAGGGAGATACAGAAACGCTCAGGAAAAAATCCAGAGCATTTCTGCATCGTGGGCACATAGCCTGAAATTTATCTTTTTCCTGAACGTTTTTCCCTGGCGATTGAACACTTGAGATAACACACAACACAGTGTGTCAGCCATTTCTGTGAGAGTCAAACAAGGCTTGCCTGCTGTCTGCAAGAAAGAGATCCCGCATACAAGGAAAGGACTCAACTGAATTCATCCGGCTCCTTCCCACCAGGAACAAGTGGTGGCCGCAATCTGCGCCTGATCTGCGCAACCGTGACTCATCAGTGTGAACTGTTAGCATTTAGCATAGTTTGCTGTAGCTAGGACGCTGTTGCAGCGTGGACCGAATAGCGGAAAGCCAGATAGGGGATTAGCTCAGAGTAGTTTGTGAAAGTTGTTGTGCACTGTCTGTTCTGAGCTTTCTTTGCCATAGCTGGAGCATAGTTTGTGACTCGCTCCAGCTATATCTTCCTATGTTCATGTTGATAATATTGTTATTGAAAATGTTGTTATTCTCATCTCCCAGCATATAATTTATTTGTACATAATAAAGCCGGAGTTTTGTTTTAGTCTTCTCGTCTGTTGTCCCGTACTTGAATCTGCCTTGCAGTGTTCTTTGGATGCCGCTACAGTTACACAAACCCAAGGTGTCAGTTCAGCTGGTTGGATGGTATGAGGGGAGTGGCACACACAGGAGTCTTGGGAAGGATGACATGAAGTATGCAGGAATGGAAGCAGGTAAGGCTCGATTTGTACAGGAGGTGGAGTACACAAAACTAGTGTCTTGAATAGAAATCCGAAGACACAGGTGTGTGTCCTAATGGGCCTCAAAGGCCTACAAAGATGGTGTCACACTCCGGACAACCTGCAAAGTCTGACTTGGAGCATCACCGAGGGCAATGGAGAAAAGCCTGAACCCGTGTCAGGTGTGTAACATGAGCATTGTGGCAGGATTTGTGGTGCTGATCAAGCCTCCAAGGATAGTGGATGCTGCAAATTTGTGGTGTTTAGCAGGATGTGATTTTGACAAAGTCTACAATATCGTCCATTCCTATAATGTCTGGCAAACATTAACAACACAACATTTTTACTGTTGGTGCTCATCTTGGACCTACACCTGACTGCAGACCAGGTGAGTGGACCTTCACTAAATCTAGTTGAGTACCTTTGCTGTAATTGATGGCCATATTATCAAGCTATGGCACTAAGATTAGTTACATTGCAATAGAATATCTTTTTTTTATGTAGATGATTAAAGGTTAGCATTTTGTCACTATTGAATCCTGCTGCTTTTTAGCCTCTGGGAAATGTTTAGTATGACAAAGAATTTGTGTATTTGTAGTCTCCAAACTTCTTAAGTTGTTCCAGATCTGGTGGTAATGGTATTCAGTCAAAAGATCAGTTTGTTAAATATGTGAATGATTACACTACACAGAATAGGTTTGCTACTGTGAGTGTAGAAGAATAAACTGAGATGAAGCTTTGAAGTACAGCCAAGGTTTTGGAAAGTGTTGAAAAACCTTTTTCTTATCTCATTTAAAAAGCTTTTTATCCCTCAATTATAGCCAATCTTAATACATTTTTCCACATTCAAGTAATGCTTGGCTCAATTTTAAAGACTCCAATATATTTGAACTGGCCAGGACATCAAAAAAAAGATTGATAAAAATCTGCTGTATCAGCACAGTTATCATCTACCATAACATGATATGTATTTTTTTCCAATTGACAAGTAAGAAGAATGTGCAATGAACGCTAGTGCTGAGATGATAATTAATTACATTGATAGAACATTTTAGCACTTTGCAGGAGTCTTAAGGCAAAATTATTTAATAGCAAGGTAATTTTATTTTATCCTAATCAGAGCAAGATGCTAGTGTGTAGCTGCTGTGAGTTCACGTAACAATATTGCATCTTCAGCTATCAGCACATACTGTAGCTACATTATGCAGTTATATAAGAGATTTGCATTAGGGCCAGTGAGTGCAAATGTTTTTAAAAGAATTCCCAAAGCAATTTTTTCTTCATTTTATTAAAATATTAGTCCCATAATGACAATTTGGGCTTATAATAATATACACATTTATTTATTTGTGCCAATATTACTCATTGTTAAATCTACCTCATTCTGTTGAGGGAGGGCAGCAATGACCCTTCACAGTTGACCAAGTGAGTGTCAAATTATTATGTTACAAGGTTGATTGCGCAATTCAACAGTAAGCCAGATGGAGACAGAGCTCTGTATGGGAGGATCGGAGAATCTCTAACCCCCATTTATTCTACTTAGCATTATATATTGTTTTGAGTATATCAATAGCCAATCACCTACAGCTAGTGTTGAGCGAGCACTAAAATGCTCGGGTGCTCGAAGCTCGGGCAGAGCTCACCGTGATACTCTGGTGCTCGACCCGAGCAACGAGCCCAATGTTAGTCTATGAGAGACCTGAGCATTTTTGTGGCGGCACCCCCGGCAGTCTTTTAAAAGCCTAACAAGTGCCGAAAACGAAAGTGACAGTGCTCAAATGACATGGGGACAGCATGGGGATTGCCCCAGGAAGCATTTCTGACCCCCAGGTCACTGTTGTCAACAATGTGGTCAGAGGTATTAAGCCACTTTTACAGGCTCATAATAAAACGTTCAAAAACGAAAGTGAAACTTTTTTCCTGTGAAATATGTTAAGAAATTTCTTTTCCAGGGTAAAGACTTCTGTATAAGGTAAAATAAATAACCAAAAACAAAAATACTCCTCCACACCTTGGGCTATGTTCACAAGTAGCATTTTTTATGCGTTTTTGCACTTTTGTATTGCTTTCAACTGTGACAAATGCATTCACCGGGAAATGTCATTTTAACATTTTACAACCTTACTGGCCATGTGCTGTGTGACACATGCATACAGTGCTGAAAAGACTTGGGGACAGCATGGGGAAGACCTCTAGAAGCATCTCTGAATCCCAGGTCACTGCCTAAAAGTGTGCCCATCAGAAGAGATCCTTGCCGCATCAAAAGATGCAGACTTGCAACTATCCCCATGCAAGTCCTTGTCCCAGGGCAGTGTTCAATTGTACCTCCCCCATTCCTTGCAATGCAAGAGCAAATATGCAACCAACCACCCACCCACCCGCAGGCTGCAATACCATACTGCTAGCTTGCACTTGAAATGGGGCCTTTTAGTTTTGAGGAGGCCAAAGCTGGCCACTACCTCATGGCTGCTTCGGCAACGAGGTATCCATACTCAGTCCCCAGCCGCCCGGCGGCCGGGTGTCCACGCTTGGTCCCCAGCCGCCCCGCAGCCGGGTCTCCGCGGAACATCCCCACAGACTTTTCTTAGCCCGGCCTGCTTTAGGGCAGCATTGGACGAGCCCACCAGAGAACCAGACTCCTCCGGTGGGCTCTGGCTTCTCCATCAGGGCAGTTGAGAGTGTCAAGGTGAGGAGCATGATGATGATGATAGAAGTTAGCATCTGCTTTGTTTTGTTGTAATGCAAGCGTAAGTGTGCAACCTGCCACCCACCCACCCCCAGGTTGCAATACCATACTGCTAGCTTGCTTGCACTTGAAATTGGGCCTTTTAGGCATGTGGAGGCAGATGCCGGCCACCATGTCATGGCTGTGTTGGTGGCCCTTTTATCCATGCTCAGTCCCCTGCCACCCGACGGCCGAGTGTCCACGCTCGGTCCCCAGCCACCAGGGGGCGGCCGGGTGTCCACACTCGGTCCCCAGCAGCCCCGCGGCCGGGTGTCCCCACACGGTCCCCAGCCGCATGGGGGCGGCCTAGTGTCCATAAACGGTCCCCAACCGCCCCGATTTCTCCTGTTACCGACCCACACACTTTTCTTAGACTGGCCTGCTTTAGGGCAGCATTAGACGAGCCCACCAGAGAACCAGACTCCTCTGGTGGGCCCTGGCTTCTCCATCAAGGGAGTTGAGAGTGCCAAGGTGAGGAGCATAATGATGATAGAATTTAACATCTGCTTTGTTTTGTTGTAATGCAAGCACATGTATGTAGTAGCGGCTAGGCCTTAGGTGGTCAGCGTTTTGGCACATATCCTACCTCCTACGAGGATTGCTGGATGTTTTCCTGCTACTCTCCCAGTTCTCTGACTCCTGTTAAAACAAAGCTTCAGGTGATAAATGATGGATGAGGTGGTGGCAAAGGAGAAAGAGCAGGAGGAACATGGACCATTCACATCAATATCAGGCCAGTCAACCACACATGCCTTGTAGGATATGTTTCTGTAACAAAAGGAGCGGTTCTGCTACACAGTAATAGGGCATACAGTGAGTGCAATGTCTACCAAACATTTTGAGGCACTCCAATGCCCCTTGGAAGTGACATGGAGGTCAGAGAGCCTTAACTAAACTGTTTTTTCCATTTATAGCAACTGGGTTTCCTGTACACTGTTGGCCTAAGCAGTGAATGGAAGGCTTTCCCAAAATTATAAGGTACTGCAATGCCCCTTGAAACAGACGTGGATTACAGCGTACTAAAAACCTTCTACCCATTATTGGGGAGTGGGTCTCCGTTAGTTTTCATCTTTGCATTGAAAAGCAAAAGCTGACTAAAATTAGGAGGAAATGCAATGCCCGTTGGAAGAGTCGTGGAGGTTAGAGGTAATTAAAAACAACATTTCAATGCCCCTCGGAAGAGACGTGGAGGTCACAGTAGCTTAACAAGACGGTTTTAATGCCCCTTGGAAGAGACATTAAGGTTGCAGTAGCTTAACAAGAAGGTTTTAATGCCCCTTGGAAGAGACGTGGAGGTCGCAGTAGCATAACAAGATGCTTTTAATGCCCCTTGGAAAATTGGTGGAGGTCGCAGTAGCTTAACAAGACGGTTTTAATGCCCCTCAGAAGAGACGTGGAGGTCAGAGTGGTATAACAAGACAGTTTTAATGCCCCTTGGAAGAGACGTGGAGGTCAGAGTGGTATGAGAACACGCTTTTAATGCCCCTCAGAAGAGACGTGGAGGTACAAGTAGCTTAACAAGATGCTTTTAATGCCCCTCAGAAGAGACGTGGAGGTCGCAGTAGCTTAACAAAATGGTTTTAATGCCCCTTACAAGAGCCATACAGTACAGCATATTACAAACATTATTCCCATTGTTGGGAAGTGGGTCTCTCATAGTCTTTGCTTATGCATTCCAAGCAAAAGGTGCCAAAAATTAGGACGTAGGAACTTGTAATACCCTTACAAGAGCCAGGCAGTACAGCATATTATAAACATTATTCCCATTATTGGGAAGTGGGTCTCCCATAGTCTCTGCTTATGCCTTCCAAGCAAAAGCTGCCAAAAATTACGACGGAGGAACTTGCAATGCCCCATACAAGAGCCATGCAGTACAGCATATTACAAACATTATTCCCACAATTGGGGAGTGGGTCTCCCAGAGTATTTGCTTATGCCTTCCAAACAAAAGCTGCCAAAAATTATGAGGAGATGCAATGCCCGTTCGAAGAGTCATGGAGGTCCCAGTAGCTTAACAAGACCGTTTTAATGCCCATCAGAAGAGACGGGGAGGTCAGAGTGGTATAACAAGATGCTTTTAATGCCCCTTGGAAAAGTGTTGGAGTTCGCTGTAGTTTAACAAGACGGTTTTAATGCCCCTGGGAAGAGACATGGAGGTCGCAGTAGCTTAACAAGATGCTTTTAATGCACCTCAGAAGAGATGTGTAGGTCAGAGTGGTATAACAACACGCTTTTAATGCCCCTCAGAAGAGACGTGGAGGTCCCAGTAGCTTAACAAGATGCTTTTAATGCCCCTCAGAAGAGACGTGGAGGTGAGAGTGGTATAACAAGATGCTTTTAATGCCCCTTGGAAGAGACGTGGACATCAGAGTGGTATAACAACACGCTTTTAATGCCCCTCAGAAGAGATGTGGAGGTCCCAGTAGCTTAACAACATGCTTTTAATGCCCCTCGGAAAAGTGGTGGAGGTCCCAGTAGCTTAACAAGACGCTTTTAATGCCCCTCAGAAGAAACGTGGAGGTCCCAGTAGCTTAACAAGACACTTTTAATGCCCCTCGGAAAAGTGGTGGAGGTCACAGTAGCTTAACAAGACGCTTTTAATGCCTCTTACAAGAGCCATGCAGTACAGCATATTACAAACATTATTCCCATTATTGGGTAGTGGGTCTCCCATAGTCTTTGCTTATGCCTTCCAAGCAACAGCTGCCAAAAATTAGGATGGAGGAACTTGCAATGCCCCTTACAAGAGCCATACAGTACAGCATCTTCAAAATATTATTCCCATTATTGGATTATTGGGGAGTTGGTCTTTGCTTATGCCTTTCAAGCAAAAGCTGACAAAAATAAGGACGGAGGAACTTTCAATAATGGCAAAAAGGACCACGGTCACCCTGGTGGTATAGTGGTGGTGAAGGCTGAGGATAAGGAGAAGAACATAAATCAGCCGAAATGAGGAAGCGCATATCCATGTGTGGGTGTGAAGCGGTGCATGTGAATACACCTCTTGAAAAAACACAGTGAATTTGACTTTATGTTCCTCTGCTGTCATTTGGTGGTGATGAGAAGTCTGGCCCAATCCAGCCCTTGTTCGTTTTGATAAGGGTCAGCTTGTCAGCATTGTCATTTGACAGTCGAGTGCACTTGTCAGTTATAATTCCCCCAGCGGCACTAAAAACACGCTCCGATAACACGCTAGCGGCAGGGCAGGCCAGGACCTCCAAGGCGTACAGAACGAGTTCATTCCAAGTGTCCAGCTTGGATACCCAATAATTAAAAGGCACAGAGGAATCACGGAGGACACTGGTACGGTCGGCAAGGTACTCCCTCACCATCTTTTGAAACTTTCTACTCCTTGTGAGAGTACCCCGCGCCTCAGGGCCTGTAAGATTGGCGGGTTTCAGAAAACTGTCCCAGAACGTTGACAGTGTTCCCCTGCCTCTGCTGGATTGGAGTTGCCTGTCTCTCGCTTGTATGCCTTGGTTGGTCAACAAACTGTGACCTCTGCCGCTAGCGTGTTCAGATGGGAACTTTTTAACAGTTCTGCTGCAAGGGCCTTCTGGTACTGCCCAATTTTTGTAGACCTCTCCACCTCAGGAATAAGAGAGTGAAAGTTCTCCTTGTAGCGGGGGTCTAAAAGTGTCACCAACCAGTAATGACTGTCACCCAACATTTTGACAACGCGAGGGTCACGGTTAAGGCAGTGTAACATAAAGTCAGCCATGCGTGCCAGACTGGTAACGGGCAAGACTTCCGTGTTCTCACCAAGATGACGACTGACCATGCTCTCCTCCTCCTTCTCCTCCTCCCCCCTGTCCTCAGGCCACCCATGCTGAACCGACGGAATGACAGTTGTACAGGTACTACAGTCTACAGCGCATGACACAAGCTCCTGTTCTTCTCCCTCCTCTTCCTCCTCCACCTCCTCTCACATTGGGATGAGATGAGGCAGGGCTGTGTGTAATCGACCGCTATGGCTTCTTGATCCATCTCATCTTACTCTGACTGCAATGCCTCCTTTTTAATTCTCTGCAGAGAGCGTTGAAAAAGATAGGCAAGTGGAATGCTGACGCTAATGATGGCATCATCGCCACTCACCATCTGGGTGGACTCCTCAAAGTTTGTCAAGATGATACAGATGTCAGACATCCATGTCCACTCCTGAGGTCTTATGTGTGGAGTCTGACCTGAATATCGAAGGCATTGTTGCAGCTGGTACTCCACAACTGCTCTCTTCTGCTCACAAATCCTTTGCAACATGTGGAGGGTAGAGTTCCAACGTGTGGGGACATCACAAACCAGTCGGTGTGACGGAAGCTGCAAAAGCTGCTGCAACACAGCAAGGGTGGCGGAAGCTGTAGCCGACTTGCGAAAATGAGCTGACAGGCGGCGTACTTTGACGAGCAGATCTGGCAACTCGGGGTACGATTTAATAAACCGCTGAACCACGAGGTTAAGCACATGAGCCAGGCATGGTACGTGTGTGATCTCGCCTCGCCTCAGAGCCGCCACCAGGTTACGGCCATTGTCACACACGACAATGCCTGGATGTAGGTTCAGCGGTCTCAGCCAAAGAACTGCCTGCTCTTTCACTGCTGTCCATTACTCCCAAGCAGTGTGAGGTTTCTCACCTAAGCTTAGGAGTTTCAGCACAGCCTGCTGCCGCTTGGCAGAGGCAGTACTGCAGTGCTTCCAGCTTGTAACTGATGTGGTGATATCTGAGATGGAGGCTGAACATGATGAGGAGGAGAAGGAGGATGATGCGCAGGAGCTGTACACTGTGGGGGCAACTCTGACTGACATAGGGCCCGAAAAACTCGGTGTGGGGAGGATGTGTTCCGTCCCAAGGTCCGACTGGGTCCCGGCTTCCACTATGTTTACCCAGTGTGCTGTCAAGGAGATGTACCGTCCCTGGCCACAAGCACTTGTCCACGTGTCCGTTGTCAGGTGGACTCTCCCAGTAACTGCGTTGTTGAGGGCACGGCAGATGTTTTGGGACACGTGCTTGTGTAGTGCGGGGATGGCACACCGGGCAAAATAGTGTCGGCTGGGGACAAAGTACAGAGGGACGGCCACCGCCATAAGGTTGCGGAAGGATTCCGTCTCCACCAGCCTAAAAGGTAGCATTTCCAACGCAAGCAGTCGTGAAATGTGCGAATTTAGGACTGTTGCCTGTGGGGCATTAGCTGCGAATTTCTGCTTTCGTTCAATGGTCTGGGATATGGACAATTGAATGCTGCGGTTGGAATGTGGACGTGGACGTTGATGCTGTTTCTTGAGAAACTGCCATAACAAGTGAAGACAGAGAGGAGGGGGCATCTTTGCATGCAGTATGGACAGGGGATTGCCTTGTACACACAACAGCGGGTTCTATTGCACGCACAACAGCGCAATAAGCAGTGGTGACACCCGCTGACACTGGTCGTGGACCCTGGGTGCTTTGCTGCCATGTGCCTGATCATGCTGGTGGTGGTCAGGCTGGTAGTTATGTCACCCCCGCTGATGCTGTCATGGCAGGTGGTACAAAAGGCCTTTTTGGGGTTATCAGCAGAGTCTTTAAAAAAATTCCAGACTCTGGAAGACCTACCGCTTGTACTGGCAACGTCCCTCATGTTGGTGTTACTGGGAAAGGTTGCCCGCTGCAGCATCGACGTCTCTGCCCCCTGCCAGGCAGAGACTCCATCCCTCTCACCTCCTCGCTCCCCGCGTGGCATCCTCCAGCGCTCCTCTTCCTGCTGCTGCTGCACTCCCTCTCTCTTAAAGGGGCCGCGCGCACCGTCCTAAGGAGTTCCTGGCCAATAGCCGGAGGACCTCCCATATATAAGGCACCTCCTCCAAAATGGAGGTGCCCGAGCAATAGTTGTTGCACAGTATACTTACCTCTGCTTCAGCCCTCAGGTCCAGTTGCCAGCCTAACTTCTGTTGCAGTCCGCCAGCCTGACTACTCTCCAGCCCGACAGTTTGTCTTCCGTTCTGCCTGCCAGTCTGTCTATGGGCAAGTCCGCCTGCTTACCAGGAAGCACCTGCCAGTTACCTGCCTGTTACCTGCCGAGCCTGCTAGCCCGCTCACCTGGGAGCACTCGCCTGTTACCTGCCTGCCATCTGCCGTGCCTGCTAGCCCGCTCACCCGGGAGCACTCGCCTGTTACCTGCTTGTTACCTGCTAGCCTACCTGGAGGCTCGGCCGTCACTTGCCATGACCACCTGATAGCCTACCTGGACACTCCTGCTGTCCCTTGCCATGACCACCTGTCTACTAACCTAGAGACTTCTGCCTGCTCTACTGTCACTTGCCGTGACCACCTGTCTGCAAACCTAGAGACTTCTGCCTGCTCTGCCGTCACGTGCCGTGACCACCTGTCAGCTAACCCAGAGACTTCTGACTGCTTGTTGTGCCCATCCGCTATACCAGTCAGTCCCAGTCATCTGACCCGTGGGAGCCACCTGCTCTCTTCCAAGGTCGTCCCCAGAGTAGCACCTGGTCCCTCTGCTCGGTCTCTCCCTTGTCACGGAGTCGTTAGCCGCCGTATGATCAGGGTCAGTCTGAGTTGATACTTAGTTACGCCCCTCTGGGTCCCTCCTTGCACCGCGGCACAGAGGTTCCACCACCCGGACCCGTAACAGTTTACTCGGGCCATGGAACCCGGTGGCCCCCAGAACCCCGCAATCTTCGACTTGCACCAGGAAGTCTTACGTCAGAGAGCTCAACAGGAAACGGTCCTGTACTTTCTACGGTCTGTTAACTTTCGCCTAGGCGCATTGTCTGACTCGTCTGTGTCTATCTCCTGTCCAGTGGTGCCTGTTCCTGTGGCACCACAATCCAGTCCTATTATGGCACCCGGCTATGGACCTCGGCTCCTGGCACCTCCACGTTTTGGCGACCCCGCTTTAGCCCGGGGTTTCATAAACCAGTGCACCCTGCACTTTGAACTCTTGGCATACCAGTTCATCTCCGACCAGGCCAAGGTGGCCTTCATCATGTCCCATCTCACTGGGGAGGCACTGGCATGGCTAAATCCACTGTCGGAAAGAGGGGATCCCCTGGAGTCAGACCTGCCATCTTTCCTCGCTGCTTTCCGGAAAGTCTTCGATGAACCAGAACGGAAAACTTCTTCTGCCTCCTCTCTGCTATGTCTCCGCCAAGAGAGTCTCACCATGAGCCAATATGCCATACGATTCCGTACCCTCACTTCTGAGCTTGCCTGGGAGAACGAGGCTCTGGTGTCTGTCTTCTGGGAGGGTCTTTCCGGTCAGATTAAGGACGAGTTAGCCGGTCGGGACATTCCTACCACCCTGGATGACCTGGTGTCACTAGCTACCCAGATCGACATCCGGTTCCAAGAACGTACCAAAGAGACTACTCGGGACAGAGAGTTTTCCTGCCTTGCTCCTACTTTCCAGAGACCTGCCTCTCAACCAGTCTCTCCCTGGGCATACTCGCCCCAACCTATGCAGATCGACCAGACCAAGATGGTGAAATCTCGCCAAGAGTCACGCCGAGCCGAGGGAAGCTGTTTCTCTTGTGGCCGTAAGGAGCACTTCATCCGTTCCTGCCCGGAGAAGCCGGGAAACGCCAGTGTCTAGGACCGCTCGGAGAAGTCGTCCTAGGCAAAGTAAGCCCTCTCAAACCCTGACTTTGTCCGTCTCCATCTCCTGGGGTGAAAACCGTCACTTTGAAATTGCTCACCTGGATTCTGGAGCTGCTGGAAACCTCATTTCCCAGTCCCTGGAAGAGAGATACTGGATTCCCACCAAACCTCTGGCTGAACCATTGTCTGTCGACTCCGTGGATGGAAGACTCCTTTCGATGACCATCCTGCTTGTCACTGAACCCATAACTAGTGTTGAGCCACCCCCGTAGTGTTCGAGTTCGGTTCGGTTCGTCGAACACCCGTATGTTCGCCGAACTGTTCGTCGAACTGTTCGTCGAACACCATCGAACACCGTTAAAACCAATGGCAGGCAAACAAAAACACATAGAAACACATAGAAAACACCTTCAAAGGTGTCCAAAAGCTGACAAACTTCTCAGAAGATACAACTAACACATGGAAAAGTGACAAGTACATATAGTCATGCGAAAAGAAAAGAGGTGGAGGAGTAAAAGGAGGGGGAGACACAGATATAGGCATGTCATGCCCTTCTAAAACTAAAAAAGTGCGAAGCCGACACAGCCAGTCCGTTCCTGCCCGTGCGACCTCCGTGTCGCCGGGTTTGTGCCAGAGCTGTGGTGGACCCTGACGGCCAGCTCCCCTCTCCCAATACTGGTGCCTGTCTGCTGGTGGGTCTAGCGAGCCCCCCTGTGGTGGAGGCAGGTCTAAGCTTTTTAAGTTAAATTGTCTCTCTAATTTGAATGAATACACTTTAAATCCTTTTACAAGGATCTATTGGAGGGCAAGTCTCATGCCAGTAGCCGCGTAATTCCAGCTCCAGTAGCATCTACTAAAGCTGCTGCAGTTAAAAAGCTTTTATAAGGATCGAGCTCGGCGGTCCACATCAAGGCGTCCTACCGACAGTCCGAGCCCCTATGCCTTTGGGTGCCTCCCCGATGCTCTTCACTGAGAGTCCCGGGGGCCCGAACCATTTCCTTTGAAAAAATTAAGTGTCCAAACTACAGGTGGTGTAGCTTGCTTAACAGCTGGGATAATCCGCTGACCAGCAGACACTGCTACTAGGCACAAAGTATTTCCTGGGCTAGATGCAGTTAATAATTTGTAATTTGATACTCTCATTGGATGCTGAGAATGCACTCTATAGAGTCTCCTGGCACGCCATATATTATTCCCTTAAAAAGCTTGGGGTAGGGGTCTAGGGGACCCTTTTATAGGCAAAATCATGGCCCTGTATCGCAATACGCCACCTAGGCTGTAGATAAATGGAACATTTTCATCACCTTTCATAATCACCAATGGGACAAGGCAGGAATGTCCTCTGTCCCCTCTCTTATACATCCTAGTGACGGAGCACTTGCTCTCATCAATTCGCCATAACCCCAATATTAGGTGGATTGAGGTGGGAGGCACCGAGTACAAGTGCTCTGCATTTGCTGATGATGTCCTAGTATATATCACTTAATCACATATATCCATCCATGCTGTTATGGCTGAAATAGATCACTTTGTTACATGGTCAAATTTTAAAATCAATGCAGCGAAGTCTGAGGCCCTCGATGTCTCCCTCCCCAAATCCATACAGGATTCCATCCAGTCCAACTTTCCCTTTGCCTGGCCCTCACAGGGTATCAAATACTTAGGAATTCCTATTCATAGAGACCTCTCCCATCTATGTTATCTTAATTTTGGGCCCATTATTGAACAACTCCATACAGACCATGGTTGGCAAGTTAGAACTGTAAGATTCACTAAGTGAACCACTGGTGTTTTGTGGAAAAGCACATGTACACTGTGTTCCAAATTATTATGCCAAAAGTGTTTAGGAGTGATAAGGGAAGAATTTTTTTGTTTGTCAGTTAAACTTATTGATGGTGATGTGTGTCAGGGCTCTTTATATCACTGTAAGCAATTGCAGACACCTGTGCTAATTAGTTTGGCAGGTGTGTCCAATGAAAGGCAAGACTACTTAAGAAGGCTGTCCCACATTATTAAGCAGCCTACATTTTCTGCCAAAATGGGAAAGAAAAAGGATGTGTCGGCTGCTGAGAAGCAACAAATTGTGGAGTGTTTAGGTCAGGGCATGACTACAATCAACATTGCCAAGACACTTCATCCTGATCTTCACACAATCAAGAAGTATGTAGCTGATTCACAGTACACATGTGTGCATGCTGATAAGGGAAAATTGAGGACTCTTTCCTACAGGCAATTACGTCAGGTTAAAAGAGCAGCGGCAAAAAAGCCTTGTCATAGCAGCAGACAAGTTTTTGAAGCTGCTGGTGCTTCCAATGTCCCCCGAACAACAAGATGCAGAGTCCTTCAGAGGTTTGCAGCTGTGCGTAAGCCATCCTGTCGACCTCCTCTCTCCACTGCACACAAGCAGAAACGGCTCCAGTGGGCCAAACAATATATGAAGACTGACTTCAAAACTGTTTTGTTCACCGATGAGTGCCGTGCAACGCTCGATGGTCGAGATGGATGGAGTGGAGGATGGCTGGTTGATGGACACCCCACGCAAACACGGCTATGGCGCCAACAAGGAGGAGGTGGAGTAATGTTTTGGGCTGGAATCATGGGGAGAGAGATTGTCGGCCCCTTTAGGATCCCTGAAGGGGTAAAGATGAACTCCATAATGTATGTGGAGTTTCTCAAACAGCACTTCCTGCCATGGTTCAAGAAGAAGAACCGTGTATTCCGCAGCAAGATCATTTTCATGCATGATAATGCACCGTCTCATGCTGCACATAACACATCTGCATCCCTTGCTGATATGGGCATAAAAGGGGACAAACTTATGGTGTGACCCCCATGCTCCCCTGACCTCAACCCCATTCAGAACCTCTGGAGCATCATCAAAAGGAGTGTCTATGATGGCGGGAGGCAGTTCACATCTAAGCAACAGCTCTGGGAGGGTATTCTGTCCTCATGCAAAACAATTGAAGCAGAAACCATCCAAAACCTGACAAATTCAATGGATGAGAGAGTTGAGAAGCTCCTTTCGAACAAGGGGCCATATGTGCAAATGTAACATCACCTAGAATAAAGTTTTAAGTTGAAAACTGTTTGATTTTAGTTTCTAATAACCTGCTAATGTCTATAATTTCAAAAATGACCATTTTTTTGTTCTTTATTAAAATGAAAAGGTTGATCGAAGAGTGTGGGGGATCTAAGAGTGTGGCAACCCGGTAGTCAGTATTACTTCGAGTTCTGACGATCTGAGGGTCATGTTGCAGGTAGTGCAGCAAGAAGGCACTCATGTGTCTTGCGCATCTAGGAGCCCCAAAATTATTTTCCGGGCTAGATGCAGCTAAAAATTATTATTGATTTGAAAGCTGGTGGAGCTTAGTATAGATGGCCTAATAGAATCAGTACTGCAAACTGCTATAAAGCCCAAATTATTTTCCAGCCAAGAAACAGATAAACATGATTAGTAATTTTAAATCTGGTGGAGTTTAGTATAGATGGCCTAATAGAATCAGTACTGCACACTGCTGCAAGGCCCAAATTATTTTCCAGCCAATATACAGATAAACATGATTAGTAATTTTAAATCTGGTGGAGCTTAGTATAGATGGCCTAATAGAATCAGTACTGCACACTGCTACAAGGCCCAAATTATTTTCCTGCCAAGATACAGATAAAAATGATTAGTAATTTGAAAGCTTAAAACGGTTGGTGAGGTGATTTTAACAAATCATCAAGCTTTTACTCTCCCCAGGATGACACAGGGGTAGAAAAGTCATTTCGGATCCATGATTTGTTCATCTTTATGAACGTGAGTCTGTCTACATTATTAGTGGAGAACCGCGTGCGCTTATCTGTCAGCACACCACCAGCAGCGCTGAACACACGTTCAGACAGAACGCTGGCTGCAGGGCATGACAAGATCTCCAAGGCGTAAGTGGCGAGCTCCGGCCATTTATCCAGATTGGAAGCCCAAAAAGAGCAAGGGTCCAGTGACACAGTCATGGCTTTAATGTTTACTTGGAGATACTCCTGTACCATCGTCTCTAGGCATTGACTATGTGTCAGAATTCTTGTCTCCTCTGACCTTCCAAAGGATGGGCTAAAAAAATGGTGAAATGATTCCGCAAAATTGATGTTACCAGCAGATATTGTGTTTCTGTTACGTTTTGAGAGCTGAACACTAGAGATGAGCGTTGTTCTACTCGAACTGATCGCCAATCTCAAATTCGAGCTGTTTTGGGCGGTGTTCGAGCCGTTCGGCGAACACGAACAATTTGAGGAAAATTCAGCTGTTCGAGGTTATGTTCAATAACTGTTCGTGCACCAAAATCATAACTGGATTTTTTCTCAGTATTGATGAAAATTAATGTTAATACGCAGTTTGAGTGTACAGCGGGGTGGGGGGAGGGGCAGGGGATGAATCTCTGCAGGAACAATGAAGATCTCCATTTTTTTTTTCTCTTTCCCGCATTTACAGTGGGGAGGTGCAATCTGTCAGCCTATCAGCAGCGCACACACGGAGCGAAGTGCTTTTTTTCACACAAGCAAGGGCATGTGTCATTGGCAGTGTATGTCACATGTCCTTGCCCTATAAGACCAAGCCATTTTCCCCGTCGCCACCATTTTCTCACTGCTGCAGCTGCGTGTTAGAGGGCACCGCTGTTGCTGTGTGCGCTATACCTTGTTAATTTCAAGCCAATTTTCGCACAAATCTACAGATAGCTTGGGAGTAGGGAATAGTTGTGATTGCAGTCCTTTTAAGGACTAGGTTACAGCATTTCCTACGACTTTTATCAGGCAGGTAGATAGATTGTGGGAGTAAAGACTAATTGTAATTGGAGTCCTTTTCAGGACTAGGTTACATCAGTTCCTATCAGTTTTTGCCAGGCAGGTCTGTGCCAGTGCTGTGCAAGTTTTTTTCACAGCATTTGGCTGAATCTAGCAAAGCTAATCCTTTTTGGCCTATTGCAGAGTGTGTTAGTCAGTGGAGTAGCCTATCTGTGTTGCAAGATATACCACCTGTGTATAGAATACCAATTTTTTTACTGCACCTAGTGAAGTAAAATCTTTTGGGCATAGAATCATTCTATTAGTCCATCTATACTAACCTCCATCAGGTTGCAAATTGAATATAATTTTTTTCTGCATCTAGCTCTGAAAAAATATTGGGCTTCTAGCTGTGTGTGGGACTTGTTGTATTAGTCGATCTATACTGACCTCCATCAGGTTGCAAACTGAATATATTTTTTTCTGCATCTACCTCTGAAAAAATATTGGGCTTCTAGCTGTGTGTGGGACTTGTTCTATTAATCCATCTATACAGACCTCCATCAGGTTGCAAACTGAATATATTTTTTTCTGCATCTACCTCTGAAAAAATATTGGGCTTCTAGCTGTGTGTGGGACTTGTTGTATTAGTCCATCTATACTGACCTCCATCAGGTTGCAAACTGAATAAATATTTTTCTGCATCTACCTCTGAAAAAATATTGGGCTTCTAGCTGTGTGTGGGACTTGTTCTATTAATCCATCTATACAGACCTCCATCAGGTTGCAAACTGAATATATTTTTTTCTGCATCTACCTCTGAAAAAATATTGGGCTTCTAGCTGTGTGTGGGACTTGTTGTATTAGTCCATCTATACTGACTTCCATCAGGTTGCAAACTGAATATATTTTTTTCTGCATCTACCTCTGAAAAAATATTGGGCTTCTAGCTGTGTGTGGGACTTGTTCTATTAATCCATCTATACAGACCTCCATCAGGTTGCAAACTGAATATATTTTTTTCTTCATCTACCTCTGAAAAAATATGTGGCCTTCTAGCAGTGTGTGGGACTTTCTCTATTAGTCCATCTATACTGACCTCCATCAGGTTGCAAACTGAATATAATTTTTTCTGCATCTAGCTCTGAAAAAATATTTGGCCTTCTAGCAGTGTGTGGGACTTTCTCTATTAGTCCATCTATACTGACCTCCATCAGGTTGCAAATTAAAAATAATTTTTATCTGCATCTACAGTACCTCTGAAAAAATATTTGGGCTTCTAGCTGTGTGTGGGACTTGTTCTATTAGTCCATCTATACTGACCTCCATCAGGTTGCAAATTGAATATAATTTTTATCTGCATCTAGCTCTGAAAAAATATTTGGCCTTCTAGCAGTGTGTGGGACTTTCTCTATTAGTCCATCTATACTGACCTCCATCAGGTTGCAAATTAAAATTAATTTTTATCTGCATCTACCTCTGAAAAAATATTTGGGCTTCTAGCTGTGTGTGGGACTTGTTCTATTACTCCATCTATACTGACCTCCATTAGGTTGCAAACTGAATATATTTTTTTCTGCATCTACCTCTGAAAAAATATTGGGCTTCTAGCTGTGTGTGGGACTTGTTGTATTAGTCCATCTATACTGACCTCCATCAGGTTGCAAATTAAAAATAATTTTTATCTGCATCTACAGTACCTCTGAAAAAATATTTGGTCTTCTAGCTGTGTGTGGGACTTGTTCTATTAGTCCATCTATACTGACCTCCATCAGGTTGAAAATTGAATATAATTTTTATCTGCATCTATCTCTGAAAAAATATTTGGCCTTCTAGCAGTGTGTGGGACTTTCTCTATTAGTCCATCTATACTGACCTCCATCAGGTTACAAATTAAAAATAATTTTTATCTGCATCTAGCTCTGAAACAATATTTGGCCTTCTAGCAGTGTGTGGGACTTTCTCTATTAGCCCATCTATACTGACCTCCATCAGGTAGCAAATTAAAAATAATTTTTATCTGCATCTACCTCTTAAAAAATATTTGGGCTTTTAGCTGTGTGTGGGACTTGTTCTATTAATCCATCTATACAGACCTCCATCAGGTTGCAAACTGAATATAATTTTTTTCTGCATCTAGCTCTGAAAAAATATTTGGCCTTCTAGCAGTGTGTGGGACTTGTTCTATTAGTCCACCTATACTGACCTCCATCAGGTTGCAAATTCAAAATAATTTTTTGTCTGCATCTAGCTCTGAAAAAATATTTGGCCTTCTAGCAGTGTGTGGGACTTTCTCTATTAGTCCATCTATACTGACCTCCATCAGGTTGCAAACTGAATATATTTTTTTTCTGCATCTACCTCTGAAAAAATATTGGGCTTGTAGCTGTGTGTGGGACTTGTTCTATTAATCCATCTATACAGACCTCCATCAGGTTGCAAACTGAATAAAAAAATTTTCTGCATCTACCTCTGAAAAAATATTTGGGCTTCTAGCTGTGTGTGGGACTTGTTCTATTAGTCCATCTATACTGACCTCCATCAGGTTGCAAATTGAATATAATTTTTTTCTGCATCTAACCCAGCCAATAGTTTTGGCCTAATACCACAGTTTGGCCACTCAGCTCTGCTCGGTTCCCATCCATTGTTTTTTTGTGCAAACAACTCCAGAGTTGTGAATTAGTTAACCACCAAAATGAGTGGAAAAAGGCCTGCTGCTGGTGGAAAGGGGAATAGGCGTGTTGCAAGGGGAAAAAAGGTTGTGTCCGTGGGGTAGGTGTTAAAGCAACAGTAACATCTGCAGAAGAAAGACCATCTTCCAGGCAAACTAAAATGTCTACTTCTTTTAGCGGACAATGTGATAAGATCCCTTTCTTACGGCCACGCCAATCGCTACAAATTCCAGATGAGGCACAAAAACAGCAGGTGCTTCAACGGATATCAAGTGCTCCTTTAAGTGGGCTCTCCTCCACATCAACTTCAACATCACAAATACTCCAGTCCTCAAAGGTGTCACCCCAATCGCACTTGCTTCCTCACAGCTCCCAAATCTCCAGCTGCCCGTCTGAGTATGAGGTAGAACAGATGGTTGAGTCTGCAGAGCTGTTTACTCATACTATAGCCTGGGAATCAGAGGTCGACTCCAGCGCTTCTGTGAATCCAGACGAGGAAATGATCTGCACTGATGCCCAGAATCTTTATGATTCGGATCCAGGACCAGATGCAGAAGGTTCTGACCATAATGTAGACCCTCATTCCCAAACTGTAACTCCTGTTGGTGGAGACAATGAGGAAGACGATGATAAGACTCAAATACCTGATTGGAGCGACAACTTTAGTTTTTTGTCAGGGCAGGAACAGGTTGGCTCTGAGGACGACGGGTGTGATAACGCACAGGGTGATGATGATGAGGTTGGAGATCCCACTTACTGTCAACCCACAGTCAGCCAAGAGATGAGGTCAGCAGAGGAGGTGGAGGAAGATGCTAGTGACGACGAGGTCAGGTTGCGCCTTCCTGGACAGAGACGTAGTACTGGAAGCACGTCAACAACTGCATCCTCAAACACAACTCTGCCTCTCACCACAAGTCGTGGTGGCTCTTCAGGTCGCATGGGTGCTAAGCCTTGCATAGCCTGGGCATTTTTTCAGATCGATAAAGATGACCCAACTCGTGTTATCTGTAACATTTGTCAGCAAAAGCTAAGTAGAGGCCAAAAAATACATAGTTTGAGTACTTCATGCATGAACCGGCACATGGACATGAAGCATAAGTTGCAGTGGGAAGCTCAGTGTGCTACAATGCGGCCTAGCCGGCCGGGCCAACCACCGTCTGCCATATCTTGTGCATCCGCGGCCTCTTCATCCTCTGTGACTGGGGGGACAGCAGTCACACCTGTTTTGGGGCGCAGACCTGCCACCTCTTTACCCGCAACAGCCAGCGTGATTGGCAGGTCACCATTTTCTTTGGAGGTGGTAACACCAGCTGGTGTTGAGCGCTGTCCGACATTGATAGCACCACCTTTGGATCAAGGCAACCTAACATGTCCGCCTGCATCTTCCTCACAGACCGGCAGTTTGCCGGGGACACCCTTATCAACCCCGTCTAAGCACAATAGCCAGCCCTCGGTCCCTCAGATGTGGACAAGTAAAAGACCATTTCCTCCTAGCCATGAGAAAGCTAAGAGGTTGAATTTCACCATCTGCAAGCTGCCTTTCCGCAGAAATGCTGCCTTTCCGCCTGGTGGACACAGAGGATTTTCGAGACCTTATGTCCGTCGCAGTGCCCCAGTACCAGATGCCCAGTCGGCACTACTTCTCAAAGAAAGGTGTGCCTGCGCTCCACCAGCATGTCGCACACAACATCACCGCTTCTTTGAGAAACTCTGTGTGTGACAGGGTGCATTTCACCACAGACACTTGGACGAGTAGGCATGGACAGGGGCGTTACATGTCGCTGACTTGGCACTGGGTAACTATGGTGACAGCAGGACAAGGGGCTGCTGTCCAAGTCTTGCCTTCCTCACGAGTTGTGCGTCAATCCTCTTTATGTCAAAGTTCCTCCACTGCTTCTGCCTCCTCAACCTCCTCTCGGTCTTCCACCTGCACCCAAAGCCTGTCTGGTCATGCCACAAGCTTTCTAACTGCGCAGAAGGGATCCTGCACACCTCCTTACTATGCTGGCAGTAGAGCTCAACGCCATCAGGCGGTTTTTACATTGAAATGTCTGGGAAATGTGAGTCACATAGTTGAGGAGTTGTGGTCAGCTCTGGAGAACCAATTTCATGAATGGTTGTCTCCACTGGACCTGAAACCAGGGAAGGCCGTGTGCGACAATGCTGCAAACCTGGGTGCGGCCCTTCGCCGGGGCAATGTCACACACGTGCCTTGTATGGCTCACGTGTTGAAACTGGTTGTCCAGCAATTTTTAGTCCACTATCCCAGACTAGATGGCCTTCTGCAGAGGGCACGGTCGCTGTGTGCTCACTTCCGCCGTTCGCATCCCGTAGCTCAGCGACTTACATCTCTACAGAAGTCGTTGGGCCTGCCACTTCACCGGCTAAAATGCGATGTGCCTACCTGGTGGAATTCAACTCTGCACATGTTGCAGCGACTGTGGCAGCACCGACAAGCCCTGGTGCAATACGTTCTGACGTATAGCCTGGGCCAACGAGATCCAGAGGTGGGGCAAATCACGCTGGAGGAGTGGTCTCAGATCAGGGACCTATGCACCCTTCTGCACAGTTTTGAAATGGCGACGAAGATGTTTAGTGCTGACGATGCCATTATCAGCATGACTATTCCGGTGATTTACATGCTGGAGCACATGTTAAACAGAATTCGGAGTCAGGTGGTGGCACAAGAGGAGGTGGAGGAAGTAGAGGAGGAGGAGTTGTATGCGGAAGGGCTAACATCTGCAAGGTCCAGACGGTCGGCAGCACCAAGGCTGCAGGCATGTTAGGGTGGGGGAGATGGTTTTACCAGGGCGCATGGTAGCAGCCAAACTAGTGAGGAAGGTGCAGGAGCCCAGGAAGAAGTGGAGGACGAACTGATGGAAGACTCATCAGATGAGGGAGACCTTGATCACATTTCTGTTGTGCGAGGTTGGGGGGAGAGGACAGAGGAAGGAAGCATGATTGTTACCTCGCCACCAACACAACAGGGACTTGGTGCTCCTGGATGCGCAACACACATGAGTGCCTTCTTGCTGCACTACCTGCAACATGACCCTCGAATTGTGAGAATTAGAAATAATCCTGACTACTGGGTTGCCACACTGTTAGATCCCCGGTACAAAAGTAAATTTGCAGAAATTATTCCTGCCATAGAAAGGGATGCACGCATGCAGGAGTATCAGCAGAGACTGTTGCAGAATCTTACATGTGCTTTTCCACAAAATACCAGTGGTGCACGTAGTGAATCTCACAGTTCCAACTTGCCAACCGTGGGACCGTCAAGTGTTCAGAACTCAAACCGTAACAGAACCACAGTATCTGCTGGTAACATCAATTTTGCGGAATCATTTCACCACTTTTTTAGCCCATCCTTTGCAAGGCCACAGGAGACAAGAAGTCTGACACATAGTCAACGCCTAGAGACGATGGTACAGGAGTATCTCCAAGTAAACATTGAAGCCATGACTGTGTCACTGGACCCTTGCTCTTTTTGGGCTTCCAATCTGGATAAATGGCCGGAGCTAGCCACTTACGCCTTGGAGATCTTGTCATGCCCCGCAGCCAGCGTTCTGTCTGAACGTGTGTTCAGCGCTGCTGGTGGTGTGCTGACAGATAAGCGCACGCGGCTCTCCACTGATAATGTAGACAGACTCACGTTCATAAAGATGAACAAATCATGGATCCGAAATGACTTTTCTACCCCTGTGTCATCCTGGGGAGAGTAAAAGCTTGATGATTGGTTAAAATCACCCTACCAACCATTTTAAGCTTTCAAATTACTAATCATGTTTATCTGTATCTTGGCTGGAAAATAATTTGGGCTTTGTAGCAGTGTGCAGCACTGATTCTATTAGGCCATCTATAATAAGCTCCACCAGATTTAAAATTACTAATCATGTTTATCTGTATCTTGACTGGAAAATAATTTGGGCTTTGTAGCAGTGTGCAGCACTGATCCTATTAGGCCATCTATACTAAAGCTTCACCAGATTTAAAATTAATAATAATTTTTAGCTGCATCTAGCCCGGAAAATAATTTTGGGGCTCCGAGATGCGCAAGACACATAAGTGCCTTCTTGCTGCACTACCTGCAGCATGACCCTCATATTGTCAGAATTCGAAGTAATCATGACTACTGGGTTGCCACACTCTTAGATCCCCCAAACTTTTCGATCAACCTTTTCATTTTAATAAAGACCAAAAAAATGGTCATTTTTGAAATTATAAGCATTAGCAGGTTGTTAGAAACTGAAATCAAACAGTTTTCAACTCAAAACTTTATTCTAGGTGATGTTACATTTTCACATAGGACCCCTTGTTCGAAAGGAGCTTCTGAACTCTCTCGCCCATTGAATTTGTCAGGTTTTGGATGGTTTCTGCTTCAATTGTTTTGCATGAGGACAGAATACCCTCCCAGAGCTGTTGCTTAGATGTGAACTGCCTCCCGCCATCATAGACACTCCTTTTAATGATGCTCCAAAGGTTCTGAATGGGGTAGAGGTCAGGGGAGCATGGGGGTCACACCATAAGTTTGTCCCCTTTTATGCCCATATCAGCCAGAGATGCAGATGTTTTATGTGCAGCATGAGATGGTGCATTATCATGCAAAAAAATGATCTTGCTGTGAAATACACGGTTCTTCTTCTTGAACCATGGCAGGAAGTGCTGTTTGAGAAAATCCACATACATTATGGAGTTCATCTTTAGCGCCTTCAGGGATCCTAAAGGGGCCGACAATCTCTCTCCCCATGATTCCAGCCCAAAACATTACTCCACCTCCTCCTTGTTGGCGCTGTAGCCGTGTTTGCGTGGGGTGTCCATCAACCAGCCATCCTCCACTCCATCCATCTGGACCATCGAGCGCTGCACGGCACTCATCCGTGAACAAAACAGTTTTGAAATCAGTCTTCATGTAATGTTTGGCCCACTGGAGCCGTTTCTGCTTGTGTGAAGTGGATAGAGGAGGTCGACAGGATGGCGTATGCACAGCTGTAAACCTCTGAAGGACCCTGCATCTTGTTGTTCGGGGGACGTTGGAGGCACCAGCAGCTTCAAAAACTTGTCTGCTGCTATGACAAGGCTTTTTTGCTGCTGCTCTTTCAACCTGACGTAATTGCCTGTAGGAAAGAGTCCTCAATTTGCCCTTATCAGCACGCACACGTGTGTACTGTGAATCAGCTACATACTTCTTGATTGCCAAGACACTTCATCCTGATCATCGCACAATGTTGATTGTAGTCATGCCTTGACCTAAACACTCCACAATTTGTTGCTTCTCAGCAGCCGACACATCCTTTTTCTTTCCCATTTTGGCAGAAAATGTAGGCTGCTTAATAATGTGAGACAGCCTTCTTAAGTAGTCTTGCCTTTCATTGGACACACCTGCCAAACTAATTAGCACAGGTGTCTGAAATTGCTTACAGTGATATAAAGAGGCCTGACACACATCACCATCAATGAGTTTAACTGACAAACAAACAAATTCTTCCCTTATCACTCCTAAACACTTTTTGCATAATAATTTGGAACACAGTGTACATGTGCTTTTCCACAAAACACCAGTGGTTCATGTAGTGAATCTTACAGATCTAACTTGCCAACCGTGGTCTGTATGGAGTTGTTCAATAAAGGGCCCAAAATTAAGATAACATAGATGGGAGAGGTCTCTATGAATAGGAATTCCTAAGTATTTGATACCCTGTGAGGGCCAGGCAAAGGGAAAGTTGGACTGGATGGAATCCTATATGGATTTGGGGAGGGAGACATCGAGGGCCTCAGACTTCGCTGCATTGATTTTAAAATTTGACCATGTAACAAAGTGATCTATTTCAGCCATAACAGCATGGATGGATATATGTGATTGAGTGATATATACTAGGACATCATCAGCAAATAGAGAGCACTTGTACTCGGTGCCTCCCACCTCAATCCACCTAATATTGGGGTTATGGCGAATTGATGAGAGCAGGTGCTCCGTCACTAGGATGTATAAGAGAGGGGACAGAGAACATCCCTGCCTTGTCCCATTGGTGATTGTGAAAGGTGATGAAAATGTTCTGACGCGCCCCCTGGGCCTTGGGACACCCGGAGCCGGACCCTTTATGGTGGATGCTGGTGGTTGTAGTCTCCGTGGCGGCGATCCGGTTCCGTGGCTCAGGGCGGTCAAACCAGTGGCGGAACTATTTATGTGGTTTTGATGTTTAAATGTCCGACTACGCCACCCGTGGATTGCGGTCAGAATGAACCGCCGCTCCAGGGCAGACCGCTGAGGCTGGTGTTGTGGGTGCAGCAGAGCGTAGCATAACTCCCCACGGGAGGAGTATAGCCTCAGGGCAGTGTATGCGAAGGATGGGGGTGATGGTGCAGGGCAGCAGCAGTAACGACACGGAGTCAGTGATGCAGTCCACTGCCATTACTCACAGTTCTTATTATCCAGACCACGTCTGCAGGTAACGGCTGCCCACGTCGTACTGTGCTCACCAGGTGAGGGGCTCAGACAACTCCCAGATAACTTTGGAGCGCTTCACAGGACCCCCTTTGTGTGTCCTTTGTCTGGCCTTTCTTACCAACCCTTCTGTCCGGCTGCCTCGGGCCTCCTCTTGGTAAACTTGGCGCCAGTTTCCCTGTCCCTATGTGGTGCCTTCCTAGCGGGTGTAGCGAGGGGCTGCGCCACATAAAATGTCACAGCCTCCTGTTTCTAGCTGAGGGTCGTTTCCTGCCTCCACTAGTTTCGGGGACCGGTCTCCCCCTTTGGCCTGACCCCTCCACGCAGGTGGATTCGGGCGTGCGGTGGCGACTCGCCCGTCCGCACCCCTGGGATCCCTTCGTTCCTCGTTCCTGGAGCCTTCTCCGCTCCTCTTCCTTCCTTCTCCCTCTTCCAGGCCTGGGCCTCTGTTACTAGGCCCGCCTCCGGAGCAGAGCTCATGCAGAGCCCCTGCTCCCTGCCACTTCTGCTCAGACTTCTCTGCACTGAACTAAGATGGTGCCCACCTTTTATACTCCCTTCTCAATGCACCCAGGAACTGCTTCCTCCCTGCTCCTGCACTACAGGGTTCCCCTTCCTCAGTGTTCCCTCCCCCCACTCCAGCCAGGGACAGGGACTGTCATGCCCATCTCAGGGGCATATTGGTCGCCCTGCCCCACGGCAATGTGGTGTAATGCATGCAGGTGTCGGGTCCTGATCCACACTCCATCCTTACCTGAGAGTGAGATATCACACCTCTGGGTGAGGTGCAATACGTCTGTAGCAACCGAGCCCTCAGGGTGCTACAGTTCCATTTATCTTCAGCCTAGGTGACGTATTGCGATACAGGGCCGTGATTTTGGCTATAAAAGGGTCCCCTAGACCTCTACCCCAAGCTTTTTAAGAGAATCATATATGGCGTGCCAGGAGACTCTATGGAATGCTTTCTCAGCATCCAACGAGAGTATCTAATTACAAATTTTTAACTGCATCTAGCCCAGGAAATACTTTGTGCCTAGTAGCAGTGTCTGCTAGTCAGCGGATTATCCCGGCTGTTAAGCAAGCTACACCACCTGTAGTTTGGACACTTAATTTTTTCAAAGGAAATGCTTCGGGACCACGGGATACTCAGTGAAGAGCATCAGGAGGCACCCCAAGGCATAGGGGCTGGGACTGGCAGTAGGATGCCTTGCGGTGGACAGCCGAGCTCGATCCTTATAAAAGCTTTTTAACTGCAGCGGCTTTAGTGGACGCTACTGGAGCTGGAATTACGCGGCTGCTGGCATGAGACTTGCCCTCCAATAGATCCTTGTAAATGGATTTAAAGTGTATTCATTCAAATTAGAGAGACAATTTAAATTAAAAAGCTTAGAGCTGCCTCCACCACAGGGGGGCTCGGTCGACCCACCAGCGGACAGGCACCAGTATTGGGAGAGGGGGGCTGGCCGTCAGGGTTCACCGCGGCTCTGGCACAAACCCGGCGACGCGGAGGTGGCACGGGCAGGAGCGGACTGAACGTGTCGGCTTCTCACTTTTTGGATTTTAGAAGGGCATGACATGCCTATATCTGTGTCTCCCCCTCCTTTTACTCCTCCACCTCTTTTCTTTTCGCATGACTATATGTACTTGTCACTTTTCCATGTGTTAGTTGTGTCTTCTGAGCAGTTTGTCAGCTTTTGGACACCTTTGAAGGTGTTTTCTATGTGTTTCTATGTGTTTTTGTTTGCCTGCCATTGGTTTTAACGGTGTTCGAAGGTGTTCGACGAACAGTTCGACGAACAGTTCGGCGAACACACGGGTGTTCGACGAACCGAACCGAACTCGAACACTACGGGGGTGGCTCAACACTACTGAACACTCGAGGGTCCCACGGTTGGCAAGTTGGAACTGTGAGGTTCACTATGTGCACCGCTAGTGTTTTGGGGAAAAGCACATGTAAGATTCTGCAACAGTCTCTGCTGATACTCCTGCATGCGTGCATCTCTTTCTATGGCAGGAATAATTTCTGCAAATTTACTTTTGTACCGGGGATCTAACAGTGAGCAACCCAGTAGTCAGGATTATTTCTAATTCTCCCAATTCGAGGGTCATGTTGCAGGTAGTGCAGCAAGAAGGCACTCATGTGTCTTGCGCTTCCAAGTCCCTGTTGTGTTGGTGGCGAGGTAACAATCATGCTTCCTTCCTCTGCCCTCTCCCCCCAACCTCACACAACAGAAATGTGATCAAGGTCTCCCTCATCTGATGAGTCATCCATCAGTTCGTCCTCCACTTCTTCCTGGGCTCCTGCACCTTCCTCACTAGTTTGGCTGCTACCATGCGCCCTGGTAAAACCATCTCCCCCACCCTCACATGCCTGCCGCCTTGGTGCTGCCGACCGTCTGGACCTTGCAGATGTTAGCCCTTCCGCATACAACTCCTCCTCCTCTACTTCCTCCACCTCCTCTTTTTCCACCACCTGACTCCAAATTCTGTTTAACATGTGCTCCAGCATGTAAATCACCGCAATAGTCATGCTGATAATGGCATCGTCATCACTAAACATCTTCGTCGCCATTTCAAAACTGTGCAGAAGGGTGCATAGGTCCCTGATCTGAGACCACTCCTCCAGCGTGATTTGCCCCACCTCTGGATCTCGTTGGCCCAGGCTATACGTCAGAACGTATTGCACCAGGGCTTGTCGGTGCTGCCACAGTCGCTGCAACATGTGCAGAGTTGAATTCCACCGGATAGGCACATCACATTTTAGCCGGTGAAGTGGCAGGCCCAACGACTTCTGTAGAGATGTAAGTCGCTGAGCTGCGGGATGCGAACGGCGGAAGTGAGCACACAGCGACCGTGCCCTCTGCAGAAGGCCATCTAGTCAGGGATAGTGGGCTAAAAATTGCTGGACAACCAGGTTCAACACGTGAGCCATACAAGGCACGTGTGTGACATTGCCCCGGCGAAGGGCCGCACCCAGGTTTGCAGCATTGTCGCACACGGCCTTCCCTAGTTTCAGGTCCAGTGGAGACAACCATTCATGAAACTGGTTCTCCAGAGCTGACCACAACTCTTCAGCTGTGTGACTCACATTTCCCAGACATTTCAAAGTAAAAGCAACCTGATGACGTTGAGCCCTGCTGTCAGCATAGTAAGGACGTGTGCAGGATCCCTTCTGCGCAGTTAGAAAGCTTGTGGCATGACCAGACAGGCTTTGGGTGCAGGTGGAGGAACGAGAGGAGGTTGAGGAGGCAGAAGCAGTGGAGGAACTTTGAGATAAAGAGGATTGACCCACAACTCGTGGGAAGGCAAGACTTGGACAGCAGCTCCTTGTCCTGCTGTCACCATAGTTACCCAGTGCCCAGTCAGCGACATGTAACGCCCCTGTCCATGCCTACTCGTCCAAGTGCCTGTGGTGAAATTCACCCTGTCACACACAGAGTTTCTCAAAGAAGCGGTGATGTTGTGTGCGACATGCTGGTGGAGCGCAGGCACACCTTTCTTTGAGAAGTAGTGCCGACTGGGCATCTGGTACTGGGGCACTGCGACGGACATAAGGTCTCGAAAATCCTCTGTGTCCACCAGGCGAAAGGAAGCATTTCTGTAGCCAAGAGCTTGCAGATGGTGAAATTCAACCTCTTAGCTTTCTCATGGCTAGGAGGAAATGTTCTTTTTCTTGTCCACATCTGAGGGACCGAGGGCTGGCTGTTGTGCTTAGAAGGGGCTGAGAAGGGTGTCCCCGGCAAACTGCCGGTCTGTCAGGAAGATGCAGGCGGACATGTTAGGTTGCCTTGATCCAAAGGTGGTGCTATTGATGTCGGACAGTGCTGAACACCAGCTGGTGTTACCACCTCCAAAGAAAATGATGACCTGCCAATCACGCTTGCTGTTGCGGGTAAAGAGGTGGCAGGTTTGCGTCCCAAAACAGGTATGACTGCTGTCCTCCCAGTCACAGAGGATGAAGAGTCCGCGGATGCACAAGATGTGGTAGACCGTGGTGGGCCCGGCCGGCTAGGCCGCATTGTAGCACAGTGAGCATCCCACTGCAACTTATGTTTCATATCCATGTGCCTGTTCATGTATGAAGCACTCAAACTATGTATTTTTTGGCCTCTACTTAGCTTTTGCTGACAAATGTTACAGATAACACGAGTTGGGTCATCTTTATCGATCTGAAAAAATGCCCAGGCTATGCAAGGCTTAGCACCCATGCGACCTGAAGAGCCACCAAGACTTGTGGTCAGAGGCAAAGTTGCGTTTGAGGATGCAGTTGTTGACGTGCTTCCAGTACTACGTCTCTGTCCAGGAAGGCGCAACCTGACCTCATCATCACTAGCATCCTCCTCCACCTCCTCTGCTGACCTCATCTCTTGGCTGACTGTGGGTTGACAGTAAGTTGGATCTCCAACCTCGTCATCATCACCCTGTGTGTTCTCACACCTGTCGTCCTCAGGGCCAACCTCTTCCTGCCCTAACAAAAAACTAAAGTTGTCGCTCCAATCAGGTATTTGAGTCTCATCATCGTGTTCCTCATTGTCTCCACCAACAGGAGTTACAGTTTGGGAACGAGGGTCTACATTATGGTCAGAACCTTCTGCGTCTGGTCCTGGATCCGACTCATAAAGATTCTGGGCATCAGTGCAGATCATTTCCTCGTCTGGATTCACAGAAGCTCTGGAGCCGACCTCTGATTCCCAGGCTATAGTATGAGTAAACAGTTCTGCAGACTCAACCATCTGTTCTACTCCATACTCAGACGGGCAGCAGGAGAATTGGGAGCTGTGAGGAAGCAAGTGCGATTGGGTGACACATCTGAGGACTGGAGTATTTGTGATGTTGAAGTTGAGGTGGAGGAGAGCCCACTTAAAGGAGCACTTGATATCCGTTGAAGCACCTGCTGTTTTTGTGCCTCATCTGGAATTTGTAGCGATTGGCGTGGCCGTAAGAAAGGGATCTTATCACATTGTCCGCTAAAAGAAGTAGACATCTTAGTTTGGCTGGAAGATGGTCTTTCTTCTGCAGATGTTACTGTTGCTTTAACACCTACCCCACGGACACAACCTTTTTTTCCCTTCCCAACACGCCTATTCCCCTCTCCACCAGCAGCGGGCCTTTTTCCACTCATTTTGGTGGTTAACTAATTCACAACTCTGGAGTTGTTTGCGCAAAAAACAATGGATGGGAACCGAGCAGAGCTGAGTGGCCAAACTGTGGTATTAGCCCAAAAGTATTGGCTGGGTTAGATGTAGATAAAAATTATTTTGAATTTGCAACCTGCTGGAGGTTAGTATAGATGGACAAATAGAACAAGTCCCACACACTGCTAGAAGCCGAAATAGTTTTTCAGAGCTAGATGCAGAAAAAAATTATATTGAATTTGCAACCTGCTGGAGGTTAGTATAGATGGACTAATAGAACAAGTCCCACACACTGATACAAGCCGAAATAGTTTTTCAGAGCTAGATGCAGAAAAAAATTATATTGAATTTGCAACCTGATGGAGGTTAGTATAGATGGACTAATAGAACAAGTCCCACACACTGCTAGAAGCCGAAATATTTTTTCAGAGCTAGATGCAGAAAAAAATTATATTGAATTTGCAACCTGATGTTTAGTATAGATGGACTACTAGAACAATTCCCACACACTGCTACAAGCCAAAATATTTTTTCAGAGCTATATGCAGAAAAAAATTAGATTGAATTTGCAACCTGATGGAGGTTAGTATAGATGGACTAATAGAACAAGTCCCACACACTGCTACAAGCCGAAATATTTTTTCAGAGCTAGATGCAGAAAAAAATTAGATTGAATTTGCAACCTGGTGGAGGTTAGTATAGATGGACTAATAGAACAAGTCCGACACCCTGCTAGAAGCTGAAATAGTTTTTCAGAGCTAGATGCAGAAAAAAATTAGATTGAATTTGCAACCTGGTGGAGGTTAGTATAGATGGACTAATAGAATGATGCTATGCCCAAAAGGTTTTACTACACTAGGTGCAGTAAAAAAATGTGTATTCTATACACAGGTGGTGTAGCTTGCAACACAGATAGGCTTCTCCACTGACTAACACACACTGCAAGAGGACAAAATGATTAGCTTTGCTAGCTTTAGCCAAATGCTGTGAAAAAAACTTGCACAGCACTGGCACAGACCTGCCTTGCAAAAAGTTATAGGAACTGATGTAACCCAGCCCTGAAAAGGACTGCAATTACAATTAGTCTTTACTCCCAACCTATCTATTTAAGAGCACAGACCTGCCTGATAAAAGTGATAGGAACTGATGTAACCTAGCCCTGAAAAGGACTGCAATTACAATTAGTCTTTACTCCCAACTTATCTATTTAAGAGCACAGACCTGCCTGATAAAAGTGATAGGAACTGATGTAACCTAGCCCTGAAAATGACTGCAATTACAATTAGTCTTTACTCCCAACCTATCTATTTAAGAGCACAGAACTGCCTGATAAAAGTGATAGGAACTGATGTAACCTAGCCCTGAAAAGGACTGCAATTACAATTAGTCTTTACTCCCAACCTATCTATTTAAGAGCACAGACCTGCCTGATAGAAGTCGTTGGAAATGATGTAACCTAGTCCTTAAAAGGACTGCAATCACAACTATTCCCTACTCCCAAGCTATCTGTAGATTTTTGCGAAAATTGGCTTGAAATTAATAAAGTATAGCGCACACAGCAACGGCGGTGCCGTCTAACACACAGCTGCAGCAGTGAGAAAATGGTGGCGACGGGGAAAATGGCTGGGTCTTATAGGGCAAGGACATGTGACATACACTGCCAATGACACATGGCCTTGCTTGTGTGAAAAAAAGCAGTTCGCTCCGTGTGTGCGCTGCTGATAAGCTGACAGATTGCACCTCCCCACTGTAAATGCGGGAAAGTGAAAAAAAAATGGAGATCTTCATTATTTCTGCAGAGATCCATCCCCTGCCCCTCCCCCTGCCCCGCTGTACACTCAAACATTAATTTTCAGCATTACTGAGAAAAAATCCAGTTACGATTTTGGTGCAGGAACGGTTATCGAACATAACCTCGAACAGCCAAATTTTTTTCAAATCGTTCGTGTTCGTCGAACGGCTAGAACAACGCCCAAAACAGCTCGAATTTGAGATTGGCGAACAGTTTGAGTCGAACACCGCTCATCTCTACCCTTAACCCTGCAGGTGGGAATGCTGCACTCTGAGAAAATCTCCTTCCATGTGCTACCCGGACTCTCCCACTCCCTATTGCTAGGTCTACCCTGGCTCCAGACACATGAACCCGTGCTGAACAGGCAATCCGGTGAAGTACTCTGGTGGGGTCAGGACTGCCACAGGAACTGCCTGGTTCCGGTTCGCCCGGCTCGTCCACCACCTACCCCAGCTAATTCACCCGGTCGTCCGGCTCCTTACTGGTCTTATGCGGATGTCTTCGGTAAAAAGGAAGCAGAGACGCTGCCACCCCATAGGCCATATGATTGCCCGATCGACCTGGTACCTGGTGCCACTCCACCCCGTGGGCGTATTTATCCGTTGTCAGCGGCCGAAACCCGGGCCATGTCTGAATAAATTGAGGAGAATCTGGCAAGGGGATTCATACCTCCCCGGCTGGAGCTGGATTCTTCTTTGTCCAAAAGAAGGATGGCTCGCTACGCCCCTGTATTGATTATAGAGGACTCAATCAGATCACGGTAAAAAACAAATACCCCCTGCCGCACATCTCCGAGTTGTTTGATCGCCTTAAGGGCGCCAGGATCTTTTCCAAGTTGGATCTACATGGAGCGTATAACCTGGTCCATATCCGTCAAGGAGATGAGTGGAAGACGGCATTCAATACCTGTGACGGTCACTATGAATACCGTGTGATGCCCTTCGGTCTCTGCAATGCTCCCGCCGTCTTCCAAGAATTGGTCAATGACATCTTCCGTGATCTTCTCTACTCCTGCGTGGTGGTATACCTCGACGATATCTTGGTCTTCTCTCCGGATCTTCCCACACACTGGAGGGATGTTCGTCAGGTCCTGCTTAGGCTCAGGCAGAACCACCTCTATGCTAAATACGAGAAGTTCCTCTTCGAGCAGACCTCTCTTCCATTTCTGGGCTATGTCATCTCCCAGACAGGCTTACGAATGGATCCTGAGAAGCTCTCTGCTGTCCTAAAGTGGCCCCGTCTGGAGGAGTTGAAGGCGATTCAGCGATTCCTGGGCTTCGCCAACTACTATCGTCTCTTCATTTCGCACTTCTCTTCCCGGACTGCTCCCATATCTGCGCTCACCTGTAAGGGAGCAAATCCCAAGGTATGGTCGCCCGAAGCTAGGAGGCCTTCCTTTCCTTAAAGCAAGCCTTCTCCTCTGCCCCAGTACTGCACCGTCCAGACTGCAACAAACAGTTCTTCCTGGAGGTTGATGCTTCCTCCTCTGGAGCCGGAGCGGTGCTCACCCAAAAATTCTCATCTGGGAGAATGGTAACCTGTGGCTTCTTCTCCAAATTCTTCTCCTCTTCTGAGCGCAACTACTCCATTGGAGACCGAGAATTGTTAGCCATCAAGTTGGCACTGGAGGAGTGGCGTTACCTGCTTGAAGGGGCTCTATACCCGGTGATCATCTATACAGATCACAAAAATCTGGCATATCTCCAAAATGCCCAAAGACTTAATCCGCGTCAGGCCCGGTGGTCTTTGCTCTTTGGCCGCTTCGACTTCGTCCTACATTTCCGCCCGGCGGACAAAATTGTCAAAGCCGACGCCTTGTCCCAATCCTTCCTGTCCTCCGACCAAGAGGAGGAGCCTATGCATATCATCGATCCCTCCAAGGTTATGAATGTGGCCCCCTTGGATCTGACTCATCTTCCACCCGGTAAGACGTTTGTAGCAGTACCAGATTGGAAGAAGGTTCTTCACTGGGGTCATTCATCTAAACTAGCCAGCCATGCTGGCCAGAAAAAGACCTTCCTGCTCATTACCCGACATTACTGGTGGCCTACCCTGCGCAAGGATGTGGTAGACTTCGTCTCAGCCTGTTCGTCTTGTGCCCGCAACAAAGTTCCCAGACATCTACCAGCCGGCCATCTCCTATCTCTTCCCGTACCTGATACCCCGTGGCAACACATTGCTATGGACTTTATTACAGCTCTCCCTGTCTCCACCGGTTGTACAGTCATTTGGGTGGTCGCCGACCGCTTTTCTAAAATGGCCCACTTCATCCCTCTGCCGGGTCTCCCGTCTGCATCAGGGCTAGCTAAGGACTTCTTCCTTCATATCTGCCATCTCCATGGTCTACCCCTCCACATCGTGTCGGATCGTGGGGTTCTGTTCACCTCACATTTCTGGAGAGCTACGTGCAAGCTGCTGGATGTCACCCTAGATTTCTCCTCCGCTTACCATCCACAGTCCAATGGTCAAGTGGAGCGGATCAACCAGATCCTTACCGGCTACCTCCGGCACTTTGTTAATGCTCACCATACTGATTGGGTGGATCTCCTACCATGGGCCGAATTCTCCTACAACAACCATGAGAGCGAATCGACTTCCAAGTCCCCATTCTTTATAGTCTATGGTCAACATCCCCGGATTCCGTTTCCCGTCTCCGCTTCTGTGGACAACCCTGCCACGGAGTCTCTGGTCTGCGAATTTTCCACCATCTGGGAGAATACTAGGTCCACACTTCTTCAGTACTCCAAGTGGATGAAGAGATTTGCTGACAAAAGACGTCTGGATCCACCTCAATTCCGTCCGGGAGACAAGGTTTGGCTCTCCTCCAAACATGTTCGGCTCAAAATACCCTCCTACAAGTTGGGTCCTCGGTTCATTGGTCCATTTGAAGTCCTTAAACAAATCAATCCAGTGGCCTACAAGTTAAAGCTTCCAGCCACCTTACGGATTCCGAACTCCTTCCACGTATCTCTCCTCAAACCAGTTGTCTTTAATTCTTTTTCCAACAATCCAGGCACTTCCCCTGCCCCGGTTTCCGCTGAGGACGTTTTTGAGGTAGAGAATATTCTGGCCACCAAGAGGGTAAGAGGAAAAAACTTTTTTCTGGTGGATTGGAAGGGGTTTGGCCCAGAGGAGGGAACTTGAGAACCCAAGGAGAACATCCACGCCCCGCTTATCCTTGAAAGATTTCTTTCTGGCTTTAAAAAAAGAGGGGGCGTAAAGGGTGGGTTCTGTAGCATCGGCGTCTCTGCCCCCTGCCAGGCAGAGATGCCGTCCCTCTCACCTCCTCGCTCCCTGCGTGGCGTCTTCCAGTGCTCCTCTTCCTGCTGCTGCGCTCCCTCCCTCTTAAAGGGGCCGCGCGCGCCGTCCTAAGGAGTTCCCGGCCAATAGCCGGAGGACCTCCCATAAATAAGGCACCTCCTCCAAAATGGAGGTGCCCGAGTAATAGTTGTTGTACAGTATACTTACCTCTGCTTCAGCCCTCAGGTCCAGTTGCCAGCCTGACTTCTGTTCCAGTCCGCCAGCCTGACTACTCTCCAGCCCGACAGTCTGTCTTCCGATCTACCCGCCAGTCTGTCTATGGGCAAGTCCACCTGCTTACCAGGAAGCAAGTGCCAGTTACCTGCCTGTTACCTGCCGAGCCTGCTAGCCCGCTCACCTGGGAGCACTCACCTGTTACCTGCCTGCCATCTGCCGTGCCTGCTAGCCCGCTCACCTGGGAGCACTCGCCTGTTACCTGCTTGTTACCTGCTAGACTACCTGGAGGCTCGGCCGTCACTTGCCGTGACCACCTGATAGCCTACCTGGAGGCTCCTGCTGTCACTTGCCGTGACCACCTGTCTGCTAACCTAGAGACTTCTGCCTGCTCTGCTGTCACTTGCCGTGTTTACCTGTCTGCTAACCTAGAGACTTCTGCCTGCTCTGCCGTCACGTGCCGTGACCACCTGTCAGCTAACCCAGAGACTTCTGCCTGCTTGTTGTGCCCATCCGCTCTACCGGTCATTCCCAGTCATCTGACCCGTGGGAGCCACCTGCTCTCTTACAAGGTTGTCCCCAGAGTAGCACCTGGTCCCTCTGCTTGGTCCCTCCCCGGTCATGGAGTCGTTAGCCGCCATACGATCAGGGTCGGTCTGAGTTGATACTTAGTTACGCCCCTCTGGGTCCCTCCTAGCACTGCGGCACAGAGGTTCCACCACCCGGACACGTAACACCTGCCGTCTGTCTGCGGCCACCACACTGCATCTTCCTGCCTGTTGGGGTACTCTGCCTCCCTCCCCCTGTGTGCTGCTGGCCTCACTCTGCATGTCCTCCTGCCACGTTGGGTCAGTTACTAGATCATCCACCACCTCCTCCTCTTCCACTTGCGCACCACGATCCTCCTCCTCACTTCCTGGCAATTGTGTCTCGTCATCGTCCACCTCTTGTGACAAATTGCTAGCGTCGACTTCCTGTGGCTGTGGCTGTTTAAATATTTGGGCATCGCTACATGGGATCTCCTCTTCCACCACTTCAAGCGGAGCAGGCGAGGGGCACAAATCTGGAAATGGACCAGTGAACAGCTCTTCAGAGTGTCCAAGTGTGGGATCTGTTGCTGTCTGACGACACTCGGCATGGTGGGAGAAAGGAGCATCAGGGTGAGGAGGAGTATGTGGTCGAGACTCACGGCTACTAAGAGTTGACCATGTGGATGACAGACCGGAGGTGGTGGTGCCAAGGTAACTGGAAGTATTATCTGCTATCCAATTAATAACCTGTTCACACTGATCAGTTCGCAATACTGGTGTTGTTCTGTGCTTCCCTAGTAATTCGGTCAAGAAGTGGGAGCGAGAAGATGTGGCTGTTGGTTGTGGCACATTTTCACCTTGGCCACGGCCACGTCCTCTGTATGCACCATCACCAGAACGTCCAGTTCCACCTCCCTTGCCATGCGCCTTGCCCATTGTAAAGGAAGTAAAATAGCTTACACTCGCACTATCAATGGAAAAAGGGTAATAAAAAGTAGATTAGGACCGTGGAAGAGGAAAACCACAGTTCTATTTCTTTGGCCTACACCCGACTCTTTTAAACAATCTGAAAAATCAGGGAGACAGTATTAGGTTTTTTTTTTACGGCAAAAATGCCAAAAGCAGGATAATAGAGATTTTTTACCATGGAACAGCAAAACCACAGTTATAATTTACTGGTGTATGCCAGACTTTTTTAAATATATATATTTGCGGCTGAACAGTGAGCGACACACTCAAACTGTTTTTTTTTAGATACAAATGGCCCAAAATTGGATAATACAGAGGTTTGAACCGTGGAACTGCAAAACCACACTTCTGCTTCTCTGGCCTACACCAGACTATTTTCAACAGATATATTTGTGTCTGAAAAATCAGGGAGACACTATTAGGTTTTTTTTTACGGCAAAAAATGCCAAAAGCAGGATAATAGAGATTTTTTACCGTGGAACGGCAAAACCACAGGTATAATTTACTGGTGTATGCCAGACTTTTTTAAATATATATATTTGCGGCTGAACAGTGAGCGACACACTCAAACTGTTTTTTTTTAGATACAAATGGTAGTGTTGAGCCACCCCAGTAGTGTTCGAGTTCGGTTCGGTTCGTCGAACACCCGTGTGTTCGCCGAACTGTTCGTCGAACTGTTCGTCGAACACCTTCGAACACCGTTAAAACCAATGGCAGGCAAACAAAAACACATAGAAACACATAGAAAACACCTTCAAAGGTGTCCAAAAGCTGACAAACTGCTCAGAAGACATAACTAACACATGGAAAAGTGACAAGTACATATAGTCATGCGAAAATAAAAGAGGTGGAGGAGTAAAAGGAGGGGGAGACACAGATATAGGCATGTCATGCCCTTCTAAAATCCAAAAAGTGAGAAGCCGACACGGCCAGTCCGCTCCTGCCCGTGCCACCTCCGTGTCGCCGGGTTTGTGCCAGAGCCGCGGTGAACCCTGACGGCCAGCCCCCCTCTCCGAATACTGGTGCCTGTCCGCTGGTGGGTCGAGCGAGCCCCCCTGTGGTGGAGGCAGCTCTAAGCTTTTTAACTTAAATTGTCTCTCTAATTTGAATGAATACACTTTAAATCCATTTACAAGGATCTATTGGAGGGCAAGTCTCATGCCAGCAGCCGCGGTAATTCCAGCTCCAGTAGCGTCCACTAAAGCTGCTGCAGTTAAAAAGCTTTTATAATGATCGAGCTCGGCTGTCCACCGCAAGGCATCCTACTGCCAGTCCCAGCCCCTATGCCTTGGGGTGCCTCCTGATGCTCTTCACTAAGTATCCCATGGTCCCGAAGCATTTCCTTTGAAAAAATTAAGTGTCTAAACTACAGGTGGTGTAGCTTGCTTAACAGCCGGGATAATCCGCTGACTAGCAGACACTGCTACTAGGCACAAAGTATTTCCTGGGCTAGATGCAGTTAAAAATTTGTAATTAGATACTCTCGTTGGATGCTGAGAAAGCATTCCATAGAGTCTCCTGGCACGCCATATATGATTCTCTTAAAGAGCTTGGGGTAGGGGTCTAGGGGACCCTTTTATAGCCAAAATCACGGCCCTGTATCGCAATACGTCACCTAGGCTGAAGATAAATGGAACTGTAGCACCCTGAGGGCTCGGTTGCTACAGACGTATTGCACCTCACCCAGAGGTGTGATATCTCACTCTCAGGTAAGGATGGAGTGTGGATCAGGACCCGACACCTGCATGCATTACACCACATTGCCGTGGGGCAGGGCGACCAATATGCCCCTGAGATGGGCACGACAGTCCCTGTCCCTGGCTGGAGTGGGGGGAGGGAACACTGAGGAAGGGGAACCCTGTAGTGCAGGAGCAGGGAGGAAGCAGTTCCTGGGTGCATTGAGAAGGGAGTATAAAAGGTGGGCACCATCTTAGTTCAGTGCAGAGAAGTCTGAGCAGAAGTGGCAGGGAGCAGGGGCTCTGCATGAGCTCTGCTCCGGAGGCGGGCCTAGTAACAGAGGCCCAGGCCTGCAAGAGGGAGAAGGAAGGAAGAGGAGCGGAGAAGGCTCCAGGAACGAGGAATGAAGGGATCCCAGGGGTGCGGACGGGCGAGTCGCCACCGCACGCCCGAATCCACCTGCGTGGAGGGGTCAGGCCAAAGGGGGAGACCGGTCCCCGAACTAGTGGAGGCAGGAAACGACCCTCAGCTAGAAACCGGAGGCTCTGACATTTTATGTGGCGCAGCCCCTTGCTCCACCCGCTAGGAAGGCACCACATAGGGTCAGGGAAACTGGCGCCAAGTTTACCAAGAGGAGGCCCGAGGCAGCCGGACAGAAGTGTTGGTAAGAAAGGCCAGACAAAGGACACACAAAGGGGGTCCTGTGAAGCGCTCCAAAGTAATCTTGGAGTTGTCTGAGCCCCTCACCTGGTGAGCACAGTACGACGTGGGCAGCCGTTACCTGCAGACGTGGTCTGGATAATAAGAACTGTGAGAAAAGGCCCTGAACTGCATCACTGACTCCGTGTCGTTACTGCTGCTGCCCTGCACCATCACCCCCATCCTCCGCATACACTGCCCTGAGGCTATACTCCTCCCGTGGGGAGTTATGCTACGCTCTGCTGCACCCACAACACCAGCCTTAGCGGTCTGCCCTGTAGCGGCGGTTCACTCTGACCGCAATCCACGGGTGGCGTAGTCGGACATTTAAACATCAAAACCACATAAATAGTTCCGCCACTGGTTTGACAGCCCTGAGCCACGGAACCGGATCGCCGCCACAAAGACTACAACCACCAGCATCCACCAAAAAGGGTCCGGCTCCGGGTGTCCCAAGGCCCAGGGGGTGCGTCAGAACATTTTCATCACCTTTCACAATCACCAATGGGACAAGGCAGGGATGTCCTCTGTCCCCTCTCTTATACATCCTAGTGATGGAGCACCTGCTCTCATCAATTCGCCATAACCCCAATATTAGGTGGATTGAGGTGGGAGGCACCGAGTACAAGTGCTCTCTATTTGCTGATGATGTCCTAGTATATATCACTCAATCACATATATCCATCCCTGCTGTTATGGCTGAAATAGATCACTTTGTTACATGGTAAAATTTTAAAATCAATGCAGCGAAGTCTGAGGCCCTCGATGTCTCCCTCCCTAAATCCATATAGGATTCCATCCAGTCCAATTTTCCCTTTGCCTGGCCCTCACAGGGTATCAAATACTTAGGAATTCCTATTCATAGAGACCTCTCCCATCTATGTTATCTTAATTTTGGGCCCTTTATTGAACAATTCCATACAGACCACGGTTGGCAAGTTAGAACTGTAAGATTCACTACGTGAACCACTGGTGTTTTGTGGAAAAGCACATGTACACCGCGTTCCAAATTATTATGCAAAAAGTGTTTAGGAGTGATAAGGGAAGAATTTGTTTGTTTGTCAGTTAAACTCATTGATGGTGATGTGTGTCAGGGCTCTTTATATCATTGTAAGCAATTGCAGACACCTGTGCTAATTAGTTTGGCAGGTGTGTCCAATGAAAGGCAAGACTACTTAAGAAGGCTCTCTCACATTATTAAGCAGCCTACATTTTCTGCCAAAATGGGAAAGAAAAAGGATGTGTCGGCTGCTGAGAAGCAACAAATTGTGGAGTGTTTAGGTCAAGGCATGACTACAATCAACATTGTGCGATGATCAGGATGAAGTGTCTTGGCAATCAAGAAGTATGTAGCTGATTCACAGTACACACGTGTGCGTGCTGATAAGGGCAAATTGAGGACTCTTTCCTACAGGCAATTACGTCAGGTTGAAAAAGCAGCGGCAAAAAAGCCTTGTCATAGCAGCAGACAAGTTTTTGAAGCTGCTTGTGCCTCCAACGTCCCCCGAACAACAAGATGCAGGGTCCTTCAGAGGTTTGCAGCTGTGCATACGCCATCCTGTCGACCTCCTCTATCCACTTCACACAAGCAGAAACGGCTCCAGTGGGCCAAACATTACATGAAGACTGATTTCAAAACTGTATTGTTCACGGATGAGTGCCGTGCAGCGCTCGATGGTCCAGATGAATGGAGTGGAGGATGGCTGGTTGATGGACACCCCACGCAAACACGGCTACAGCGCCAACAAGGAGGAGGTGGAGTAATGTTTTGGGCTGGAATCATGGGGAGAGAGATTGTCGGCCCCTTTAGGATCCCTGAAGGCGCTAAAGATGAACTCCATAATGTATGTGGATTTTCTCAAACAGCACTTCCTGCCATGGTTCAAGAAGAAGAACCGTGTATTTCACAGCAAGATCATTTTTCTGCATGATAATGCACCATCTCATGCTGCACATAAAACATCTGCATCTCTGGCTGATATGGGCATAAAAGGGGACAAACTTATGGTGTGACCCCCATGCTCCCCTGACCTCTACCCCATTCAGAACCTTTGGAGCATCATTAAAAGGAGTGTCTATGATGGCGGGAGGCAGTTCACATCTAAGCAACAGCTCTGGGAGGGTATTCTGTCCTCATGCAAAACAATTGAAGCAGAAACCATCCAAAACCTGACAAATTCAATGGACGAGAGAGTTCAGAAGCTCCTTTCGAACAAGGGGTCCTATGTGAAAATGTAACATCACCTAGAATAAAGTTTTGAGTTGAAAACTGTTTGATTTCAGTTTCTAACAACCTGCTAATGCTTATAATTTCAAAAATGACCATTTTTTTGGTCTTTATTAAAATGAAAAGGTTGATCGAAAGTTTGGGGGATCTAAGAGTGTGGCAACCCAGTAGTCATGATTACTTCGAATTCTGACAATATGAGGGTCATGCTGCACGTAGTGCAGCAAGAAGGCACTTATGTGTCTTGCGCATCTCGGAGCCCCAAAATTATTTTCCGGGCTAGATGCAGCTAAATATTATTTTTAATTTTAAATCTGGTGAAGCTTATTATAGATGGCCTAATAGGATCAGTGCTGCACACTGCTACAAAGCCCAAATTATTTTCCAGTCAAGATACAGATAAACATGATTAGTAATTTGAAAGCTTAAAACGGTTGGTAGGGTGATTTTAACCAATCATCAAGCTTTTACTCTCCCCAGGATGACACAGGGGTAGAAAAGTCGTTTCGGATCCATGATTTGTTCATCTTTATGAACGTGAGTCTGTCTACATTATCAGTGGAGAGCCACGTGCGCTTATCTGTCAGCACACCACCAGCAGCGCTGAACACACGTTCAGACAGAACGCTGGCTGCGGGGCATGACAAGATCTCCAAGGCGTAAGTGGCTAGCTCCGGCCATTTATCCAGATTGGAAGCCCAAAAAGAGCAAGGGTCCAGTGACACAGTCGTGGCTTCAATGTTTACTTGGAGATACTCCTGTACCATCGTCTCTAGGCGTTGACTATGTGTCAGACTTCTTGTCTCCTGTGGCCTTGCAAAGGATGGGCTAAAAAAGTGGTGAAATGATTCCGCAAAATTGATGTTACCAGCAGATACTGTGGTTCTGTTACGGTTTGAGTGCTGAACACTTGACGGTCCCACGGTTGGCAAGTTGGAACTGTGAGATTCACTACGTGCACCACTGGTATTTTGTGGAAAAGCACATGTAAGATTCTGCAACAGTCTCTGCTGATACTCCTGCATGCGTGCATCCCTTTCTATGGCAGGAATAATTTCTGCAAATTTACTTTTGTACCGGGGATCTAACAGTGTGGCAACCCAGTAGTCAGGATTATTTCTAATTCTCACAATTCGAGGGTCATGTTGCAGGTAGTGCAGCAAGAAGGCACTCATGTGTGTTGCGCATCCAGGAGCACCAAGTCCCTGTTGTGTTGGTGGCGAGGTAACAATCATGCTTCCTTCCTCTGTCCTCTCCCCCCAACCTCGCACAACAGAAATGTGATCAAGGTCTCCCTCATCTGATGAGTCTTCCATCAGTTCGTCCTCCACTTCTTCCTGGGCTCCTGCACCTTCCTCACTAGTTTGGCTGCTACCATGCGCCCTGGTAAAATCATCTCCCCCACCCTCACATGCCTGCCGCCTTGGTGCTGCCGACCGTCTGGACCTTGCAGATGTTAGCCCTTCCGCATACAACTCCTCCTCTTCTACTTCCTCCACCTCCTCTTGTGCCACCACCTGATTCTGTTTAACATGTGCTCCAGCATGTAAATCACCGGAATAGTCATGCTGATAATGGCATCGCCAGCACTAAACATCTTCGTCGCCATTTCAAAACTGTGCAGAAGGGTGCATAGGTCCCTGATCTGAGACCACTCCTCCAGCGTGATTTGCCCCACCTCTGAATCTCGTTGGCCCAGGCTATACGTCAGAACGTATTGCACCAGGGCTTGTCGGTGCTGCCACAGTCACTGCAACATGTGCAGAGTTGAATTCCACCGGGTAGGCACATTGCATTTTAGCCGGTGAAGTGGCAGGCCCAACGACTTCTGTAGAGATGTAAGTCGCTGAGCTGCGGGATGCGAACGGCGGAAGTGAGCACACAGCGACCGTGCCCTCTGCAGAAGGCCATCTAGTCTGGGATAGTGGGCTAAAAATTGCTGGACAACCAGGTTCAACACGTGAGCCATACAAGGCACGTGTGTGACATTGCCCCGGCGAAGGGCCGCCCCCAGGTTTGCAGCATTGTCGCACACGGCCTTCCCTGGTTTCAGGTCCAGTGGAGACAACCATTCATGAAATTGGTTCTCCAGAGCTGACCACAACTCCTCAGCTGTGTGACTCACATTTCCCAGACATTTCAATGTAAAAACCGCCTGATGACGTTGAGCCCTACTGCCAGCATAATAAGGAGGTGTGCAGGATCCCTTCTGCGCAGTTAGAAAGCTTGTGGCATGACCAGACAGGCTTTGGGTGCAGGTGGAAGACCGAGAGGAGGTTGAGGAGGCAGAAGCAGTGGAGGAACTTTGACATAAAGAGGATTGACGCACAACTCGTGGGGACGGCAAGACTTGGACAGCAGCCCCTTGTCCCGCTGTCACCATAGTTACCCAGTGCCCAGTCAGCGACATGTAACGCCCCTGTCCATGCCTACTCGTCCAAGTGTCTGTGGTGAAATGCACCCTGTCACACACAGAGTTTCTCAAAGAAGCGGTGATGTTGTGTGCGACATGCTGGTGGAGCGCAGGCACACCTTTCTTTGAGAAGTAGTGCCGACTGGGCATCTGGTACTGGGGCACTGCGACGGACATAAGGTCTCGAAAATCCTCTGTGTCCACCAGGCGGAAAGGCAGCATTTCTGTAGCCAAGAGCTTGCAGATGGTGAAATTCAACCTCTTAGCTTTTTCATGGCTAGGAGGAAATGGTCTTTTACTTGTCCACATCTGAGGGACCGAGGGCTGGCTATTGTGCTTAGACGGGGTTGATAAGGGTGTCCCCGGCAAACTGCCGGTCTGTGAGGAAGATGCAGGCGGACATGTTAGGTTGCCTTGATCCAAAGGTGGTGCTATCGATGTCGGACAGCGCTCAAGACCAGCTGGTGTTACCACCTCCAAAGAAAATGATGACCTGCCAATCACGCTGGCTGTTGCGGGTAAAGAGGTGGCAGGTCTGCGCCCCAAAACAGGTGTGACTGCTGTCCCCCCAGTCACAGAGGATGAAGAGGCCGCGGATGCACAAGATATGGCAGACGGTGGTTGGCCCGGCCGGCTAGGCCGCATTGTAGCACACTGAGCTTCCCACTGCAACTTATGCTTCATGTCCATGTGCCGGTTCATGCATGAAGTACTCAAACTATGTATTTTTTGGCCTCTACTTAGCTTTTGCTGACAAATGTTACAGATAACACGAGTTGGGTCATCTTTATCGATCTGAAAAAATGCCCAGGCTATGCAAGGCTTAGCACCCATGCGACCTGAAGAGCCACCACGACTTGTGGTGAGAGGCAGAGTTGTGTTTGAGGATGCAGTTGTTGACGTGCTTCCAGTACTACGTCTCTGTCCAGGAAGGCGCAACCTGACCTCGTCGTCACTAGCATCTTCCTCCACCTCCTCTGCTGACCTCATCTCTTGGCTGACTGTGGGTTGACAGTAAGTGGGATCTCCGACCTCATCATCATCACCCTGTGCATTATCACACCCGTCGTCCTCAGAGCCAACCTGTTCCTGCCCTCACAAAAAACTAAAGTTGTCGCTCCAATCAGGTATTTGAGTCTTATCATCGTCTTCCTCATTGTCTCCACCAACAGGAGTTACAGTTTGGGAATGAGGGTCTACATTATGGTCAGAACCTTCTGCGTCTGGTCCTGGATCCGACTCATAAAGATTCTGGGCATCAGTGCAGATCATTTCCTCGTCTGGATTCACAGAAGCGCTGGAGTCGACCTCTGATTCCCAGGCTATAGTATGAGTAAACAGCTCTGCAGACTCAACCATCTGTTCTACCTCATACTCAGACGGGCAGCTGGAGATTTGGGAGCTGTGAGGAAGCAAGTGCGATTTGGGTGACACCTTTGAGGACTGGAGTATTTGTGATGTTGAAGTTGATGTGGAGGAGAGCCCACTTAAAGGAGCACTTGATATCCGTTGAAGCACCTGCTGTTTTTGTGCCTCATCTGGAATTTGTAGCGATTGGCGTGGCCGTAAGAAAGGGATCTTATCACATTGTCCGCTAAAAGAAGTAGACATTTTAGTTTGGCTGGAAGATGGTCTTTCTTCTGCACCTACCCCACAGACACAACCTTTTTTCCCCTTCCCAACACGCCTATTCCCCTTTCCACCAGCAGCAGGCCTTTTTCCACTCATTTTGGTGGTTAACTAATTCACAACTCTGGAGTTGTTTGCACAAAAAAACAATGGATGGTAACCGAGCAGAGCTGAGTGGCCAAACTGTGGTATTAGGCCAAAACTATTGGCTGGGTTAGATGCAGAAAAAAATTATTTTTAATTTGCAACCTGATGGAGGTCAGTATAGATGGACTAATAGATCAAGTCCCACACACCGCTAGAAGCCCAAATATTTTTTCAGAGCTAGATGCAGAAAATTTTTTTATTTAATTTGCAACCTGATGGAGGTCAGTATAGATGGACTAATAGACCAAGTCCCACACACTGCTAGAAGCCCAAATATTTTTTCAGAGCTAGATGCAGAAAAAAATTATTTTTAATTTGCAATCTGATGGAGGTCAGTATAGATGGACTAATAGACCAAGTCCCACACACCGCTAGAAGCCCAAATATTTTTTCAGAGCTAGATGCAGAAATTTTTTTTATTCAATTTGCAACCTGATGGAGGTCAGTATAGATGGACTAATAGAACAAGTCCCACACACTGCTAGAAGCCCAAATATTTTTTCAGAGCTAGATGCAGAAAAAAATTATTTTTAATTTGCAACCTGATGGAGGTCAGTATAGATGGACTAATAGACCAAGTCTCACACACTGCTAGAAGCCCAAATATTTTTTCAGAGCTAGATGCAGAAAAAAATTATTTTTAATTTGCAACCTGATGGAGGTCAGTATAGATGGACTAATAGACCAAGTCCCACACACCGCTAGAAGCCCAAATATTTTTTCAGAGCTAGATGCAGAAAAAAATTATATTCAATTTGCAACCTGCTGGAGGTCAGTATAGAAGGACTAATAGAACAAGTCCCACACACTGCTAGAAGCCCAAATATTTTTTCAGAGCTAAATGAAGAAAAAAATTATTTTTAATTTGCAACCTGATGGAGGTCAGTATAGATGGACTAATAGACCAAGTCCCACACACTGCTAGAAGCCCAAATATTTTTTCAGAGCTAGATGCAGAAAAAAATTATTTTTAATTTGCAACCTGATGGAGGTCAGTATAGATGGACTAATAGAACAAGTCCCACACGCTGCTGGAAGACCAAATATTTTTTCAGAGATAAATGAAGAAAAAAAATATTTTTAATTTGCAACCTGATGGAGGTCAGTATAGATGGACTAATAGACCAAGTCCCACACACTGCTAGAAGCCCAAATATTTTTTCAGAGCTAGATGCAGAAAAAAATTATTTTTAATTTGCAACCTGATGGAGGTCAGTATCGATGGACTAATAGACCAAGTCCCACACACCGCTAGAAGCCCAAATATTTTTTCAGAGCTAGATGCAGAAAAAAATTATATTCAATTTGCAACCTGCTGGAGGTCAGTATAGAAGGACTAATAGAACAAGTCCCACACACTGCTAGAAGCCCAAATATTTTTTCAGAGCTAAATGAAGAAAAAAATTATTTTTAATTTGCAACCTGATGGAGGTCAGTATAGATGGACTAATAGACCAAGTCCCACACACTGCTAGAAGCCCAAATATTTTTTCAGAGCTAGATGCAGAAAAAATTTTTATTCAGTTTGCAACCTGATGGAGGTCAGTATAGATGGACTAATAGAATGATGCTATGCCCAAAAGATTTTACTTCACTAGGTGCAGTAAAAAAATTGGTATTCTATACACAGGTGGTATATCTTGCAACACAGATAGGCTACTCCACTGACTAACACACTCTGCAATAGGCCAAAAAGGATTAGCTTTGCTAGATTCAGCCAAATGCTGTGAAAAAAACTTGCACAGCACTGGCACAGACCTGCCTGGCAAAAACTGATAGGAACTGATGTAACCTAGTCCTGAAAAGGACTCCAATTACAATTAGTCTTTACTCCCACAATCTATCTATTTAACAGCACAGACCTGCTTGATAAAAGTCGTAGGAAATGCTGTAACCTAGTCCTTAAAAGGACTGCAATCACAACTATTCCCTACTCCCAAGCTATCTGTATATTTGTGCGAAAATTGGCTTGAAATTAACAAGGTATAGCGCACACAGCAACAGCGGTGCCGTCTAACACGCAGCTGCAGCAGTGAGAAAATGGTGGCGACGGGGAAAATGGCTTGGTCTTATAGGGCAAGGACATGTGACATACACTGCCAATCACACATGCCCTTGCTTGTGTGAAAAAAAGCACTTCGCTCCGTGTGTGCGCTGCTGATAGGCTGACAGATTGCACCTCCCCACTGCAAATGCGGGAAAGAGAAAAAAAAATGGAGATCTTCATTGTTCCTGCAGAGATCCATCCCCTGCCCCTCCCCCCGCCCCGCTGTACACTCAAACTGCGTATTAACATTAATTTTCATCATTACTGAGAAAAAATCCAGTTATGATTTTGGTGCACGAACAGTTATCGAACATAACCTCGAACAGCCGAATTTTTCTCAAATTGTTCATGTTCGCCGACCGGCTCGAACACCGCCCAAAACAGCTCGAATTTGAGATTGGCGAACAGTTCGAGTAGAACAACGCTCATCTCTAACAAATGGCCCAAAATTGGATAATACAGAAGTTTGAACCGTGGAACTGCAAAACCACACTTCTGTTTCTCTGGCCTACACCAGACTATTTTCAACAGATATATTTGTGTCTGAAAAATCAGAGACAAACTTTTTTTTTTTTGGGGGGGGGGGGGACACCAAAAGGTTAATAAGACGGGTATTTGTACAGTGTGAAGGAGGAAAAAAAAGAGGATTTAGATGAAAAAAAAAGGATTTTTCCTGGCCCCCGAGATCTGGAGCTAAGTCCAACAATTTCAGCAACAGGAGCACACAGGACTGTAATGCAGCGTTTGCTGGTATAACCACTGCATCTCCTATACAGCTTGCCTGCCTGCCTGATATCTAGGATGGATATTAGTCCTGAAAAGGACTGTTTGTTTGATCTGGCAGCCTTTACAGACCCTATACTAACTATTTTGCAGTATATATCTCTCCCTAAATCAGCAGCACTGTCCCTACACTGTCTAATCCCAGCCGTCTGTGTCCAAGGTGCGCGGCGCCCGGTTTTAAATACTCGAGGTGACGCTGTGCGGCCAGCCAAACAATGTAATGCCCACAACCAACATGGTTGCGGCATTACAGTGACTGGCTGGCAATCCCTGCATGTTCATTGGCTCTGTAAAGAGCGCCAAACATGCAGGGCGGAGACCCGAGCTCCCGCCCAAGTAACCCGGAAATGCTCGGTGCTCGCCGAACATCACGAGTAGCGTGGTGCTCGGGCGAGTACAGAGCAGTGTCGAGCATGTTCGCTCAACACTATTGGAAGACCATTTCCGGTGACTACCTGTTGAAGCTCATCAAGAGAATGCCAAGAGTGTGCAAAGCAGTTATCAAAGCAAAAGGTGGCTAGTTTGAAGAACCTGGAATATTATACATATTTTCTGTTGTTTCACACTTTTTTGTTAAGTATATAATTCCACATGTGTTAATTCATAGCTTTGATTCCTTTAGTGTGAATGAACAATTTTCATAGTCATGAAAATACAGAAAAATTGATGTATTTCTTATTGTGAAAATAGCCAAAACTCTTAGTTTTTTTTAGGGTAAGCCGCTTGTTCTTGATTGGCTACTTTTGTTGTTGGTGTGGGACTAAACTTCTTTACAGAATCATATGAAATTTTGTATCCCACTAAATATGACACAGAATGTTGTAGCCCTTTTTGTTAGAGTAGTTCTCCACTAAGGAAGCATGAAGTTATACTGTGAGGTTCCTGAAGCCAGTGCAGCTGGAAGTGCTGCGTGTAAACAAACAGACTTGAAGGGGCGTATACAGGTTTAATACTTTTTCCTTGTACTTGGGCAAAGAAATCATCTAAAACTGCAGATGGCAGCTCCTTTTGCACTTGCTGACCAATTAATCCCCGTTATGTACAATGGGAGATAACTCCAGCCAGTTAGTTTAGAACATGTAGGCTACTCACAGTTGGAAAACAAACTTGAAGCCTGCCATTGTCTCCCTGGACACTTTTGAGAATAAGATGTACCATTGATTCCACGAAAAAAATAAATGTAACACTGAACTGTTAAGGCCCCGTCACACTTAGCGACACTACAGCGATCCTGACAACGATACGACCTGTCAGGGATCATTGCTTCGTCGCTATGTGATCGCTGGTGAGCTGTCAAACAGGCAGGCTCACCAGCAATCAGGGGAGCAGCGACATCGTGGAAAGAATCTTTCCACGATGTCCTGCTCCTGGTTACCAGCCTGCTGAAGCAGGAGCAGGCTGGTAACCATGATAAACAGCGGGTTACTAGGGGCACACGCGCCCCTAGTAACCCGCTGTTTATCATGGTTACCACTCTGCTACAGTGAGCGGGAGGTTACCGCTCACCATAGCAGAGTGGTAACCATGATAAACAGCGGGTTACTAAGTGCGTGTGTGCCCCTAGTAACCCGCTGTTTATCATGGTTACCACTCTGCTACGGTGAGCGGTAGGTTACCACTCACCGTAGCAGAGTGGTAACCATGATAAACAGCGGGTTACTAAGTGCGCGTGTGCTCCTAGTAACCCGCTGTTTATCATGGTTACCAGCTTGATCGCTGGTCCCGCTGGTCACATACAGCGATGTGTGCTGACCAGCGGGAGGGCAAAGACCAAAAAATGGTCCAGGACATTTTGCAGCGATCAGCGACCTCACAGCAGGGGCCTGATCGCCGCAAAGTGTCACACATAGCGACATCGCTGGTGAGGTCGCTGTTGCGTCACCAAAACCGTGACTCAGCAGCGATCTCGCTAGCGATCTCGCTATGTGAGACGGGGGCTTTAGTGTTCCTGAAATGTTTCCCATCAAACAAGTCTGCAACATCATTGGTCAGCAGTTGCCAACAACAGATTTGGATGATTAGTATAACCAACAGTGTGCAGTGTGGTCGAACAATCTTCAAACAATCAGTATTTCTGCATGTTATGCTCATTCTGAATACTAAATATATTGACATTTTTGAAAATGTTGCTTTCATTTTTTTTTATAATTTTATTATTTTTATCAAAAGAACATATCTATTAGTCTTCTGATTTCCAAAACTTCATGCCTTTCTTTCTTGGTGTTGAAATTTCAATGTTGATATACATACGTACTGACTGAAAGTCAGCAGTACATCAGTTTGCAACAAGGTAATATTTCCACGCAACTTGGTCTACGGTGGTATCCCTTAGCTACCATGGAATACCATAAAGATATAACAGTTCCAAATATAGAAGTGGATTCCTTAGAATGTCTGTACTTTTTCAGCTTAGTTACCCTTTGTTTTATTCTTGACTTGATTATTTTATCTCATTAATAATCCTTCCTTTGCTAAACTTTCCTCTCTTCAAACCATACTGAATGCAGCAGCCAAGCTCATTTTTCTGACCAACAGCAATATCAATGTTTTTATCCTGTGCAAGCCAGTGCACTGGTAGCCCATGCAGTTTAGATGAAAATTTAAAATTTAATATCTGTTTAACACCCTAATCATACTTTCAGTTTCGCATTGTTCTAAGAACAATATCCTCCGTAATTTGAATCTCTCATTGTTATCTCCAAGACTTGTTGGGTACAGCATCCATTCTCTGAAATGCGCTATTGATGATGAGATGAGATTAATTTCTAACATCTGTAGAACTTGATCCCTTCATTCAACAGCATCTCCTACTCCTTGAACCATAACGCACATAGGCCAGGGTCACACAAGCGTATATTTTCTCCTCCAAGAGAATCGCATCGATTATACTAGTGACATTCCGATGAAACTGTGATCTGAGTTTGATCAAAGTGTCAGCTTAGTGTGATCCAATTCTCTCAAATGAGAGAATCGTAGCACAGGTGAGGAGAAGATGGAGAACAACATTTTTCCATCTTCTCCATTGTGTGAGTGGGCGGAAATTGGACTGCACTCACATGTCAATCGAGTGCAGTCCGATGTTTTCCATACCCTCACAGCATGTTGCAATTTTTTTCTCATGCCAAATTGGTATGAGAAAAAAAACGCTAATCAGCACTGTTCCATAGAATAACATTGCTCTAAGTGATATCTAATAAATCATCAGATAGCGCTCGTCAGTGTCAGAGTATACACAGATACTGGCTGCACTGGATAACTGGCACATGTAACTTTTTGTGTTTTTTAATTTTACAAAAAATAGTCAGGCCATTGAACAAAATAAGCAATTAACATTTTATGTCTTATCCGGGTTCCTTCATTGCTCTTGCAAGCAAGGTTCTCACTCATCTTGTTTGATTTATTATTAAGTATGAAATTTTAGATTTTTTTGTGTACATTTATCCTTTGAATTACAAAGTTCTTGGAATATTTTGATGTTATGTAAAGATTTTTTTTATTATTCAAGGCGCAAATTCACAGAACACAAAAAAGTACTTATGAAGTTTGTCCATTCTAAGTACTAACTGAATGCAGCAAAGAAAATAGAGAAGATTCCTTCCTGAATGCTGTTTCTAAACATTGGTAAAGTGCAACACTTCATTCATTCATTTCATAGTTAAGCAAAATGTTTTGCACAATTTTCAAATTTGGGCAATTTGCATATTAATCAGTTCAGTGCATTACATCAATTATGAAATCAAAACGTAGCATGAAAACAAGATGAGCAAATACCTTGCATTATGAAAATACCCTGCATAAATAAATAGTCATAGTACATGGAAATAACATAAGGTAATTAACAATGTTTTGATCAAAGGAACTTAAAAGCCATCCGTCCCACTTTGACATGGTGTACCCAATCAGGATGGAGAGGAGCAAAACAGCACCCAGATCTGACTGTTCTGCACCTGCCTATGGAAAGCTATAAAGACAGATGCATAACAGAAAAATGTGTGTGATTATAAGAACAAAGTGTCATTACTAGTGATGAGCGAGCATGCTCGCTACTGCTCGGTGCTCGCCCGAGCATCTCACTGCTCGAGATGCTCGGCGCTCGCCGAGTATTTCCGGGTTGCTCGGGCAGGGAACTTGGGTCCCCTCCCTGCATGTTTGGCGCTCTTTAGAGAGCCAATGAACATGCAGGAATTGCCTGCCATGCACTGTAATGCCGTAGCTATGTTGGTTGTGGGCATTACAGTGATTGGTTGGCTGCACAGCATCATCAGTTCTATATCAGACTTGGCGCCGCCATGCTCGTCACAGTCACTCCGGATCAGACAGTGTAGGGAGCGCTGCTCCATTGTCAGGGAGAGATTTGATCTTGTATTAGGTAGTGTAGGGAGAAAAACCGTACATTACACATATCCATCTTAACAAACAGTCCTTCTGAGGACTAATCCATCTGCAGAGATATCAGGCAGGCAGGGTGTATAGGCAGGCAGTGTATATAACAGACTGCAGTGCATATAGCACAAGAGGCTACATTCCAATTCTGCCTTCTGCTGCTGTTAGATATTTCTATACAAAGGCCCAAGTCTCAGGGGCCAGGAATACTTTTCTTTGGAGCTTAATCCTCATTATTTGCTTAAAAAGCAATCCAGAGAACACCGTTTTTCTGTGCCTTTTGCTTGTGTAGGGAGAGGTGCTGTTGCATCAGGGAAAGATTTGCTTGTGTATTAGGTAGTGTAGGGAGAAAAACCGTGCATTACACATATCCATCTTAACAAACAGTCCTTCTGAGGACTAATCCATCTGCAGAGATATCAGGCAGGCAGGGTGTATAGGCAGACAGTGTATATAGCAGACTGCAATGCATATAGCACAAGAGGCTCCATTCCAATTCTGCCTTCTGCTGATGTTAGATATTTCTATACAAAGGCCCAGGTCTCAGGAGCCAGGAATACTTTCCTTTGAATCTTAATCCTCATTATTTGCTTAAAAAGCAATCCAGAGAACACCGTTTTTCTCCGCCATTTGCTTGTTGGCACTGCAGAATACAGCCAGGTCCTTTCCATATTACAGCGCTAGAAATCCAGCTATTTAAAACTGTGATTTCTGTCAAACGGATCACATATACGTTGTCAGAAAATACTGCTATTTCTGGTCTCCATTAAAAATTTTCTTTAGTGTATCAGTGAAGCAATTCACAGCAGTTTGCTGTTCAAACTACTTACCTACAGGCCAGGTATTTAAAACTTTGTTTTCTCCATCACACTGATCACATGTACGTTGTCAGAAAATACTGCCATTTCTGGCCTCCATTAAAAATTTCCTTTAGTGTATCAGTGAAGCAATTCACACAGTTTGCTGTTCAAACTACTTACCTACAGGCCAGGTATTTAAAACTCTGTTTTCTCCATCACACAGATCACATATACGTTGTCAGAAAATACTGCCATTTCTGGCCTCCAATAAAAATGTCTTTCAGTGTGTCAGTGAAGCAATTCACAGCAGTTTGCTGTTCAAACAACTTACCTACATGCCAGGTATTTAAAACTCTGTTTTCTCCATCACATGGATCACATATAAGTTAGCTCCAAACTCAGTCATTTGTAGTGAGCGTGGCAGAAACTGTCCTCCATTTAAAATGGGCAAAGCACGTGGCAACGGACGGGGAACTGGACATGATGGTAATGGTGCATGCAGAGGCCGAGGACCAGGCTGTGGGCAAGCCAAAATTGTGCCACAACAAACACCCACATCGTCTCGCCTGACCTTCCTGTCCCAATTTCTTGGGGACCGCAGCACACCACTATTGAACCCAGAGCAGTGTCAAAAGGTTGTTGGTTGGATAGTGGATAATGCTTCCAGTCACTTAGCCACCACCACCACCCTATCTTCCACACGGTCAAGTCTCAGTAGCCGTGAGTCTGGACCGCATATTCCTCACCCTGATCCTCCTTCCTCCCACCATGCCGAGTACCCAGAGACAACTGATCCCACACTTGAACACTCTGAAGAGCTGTTCACTTTTCCATTTATAGATTCGGGCCTCTCGCCCGGTCCACTTGAAGCGGGGCAAGAGGAGATCGCGTGTAGCGATGCCCAAATATTTGAGCAGCCACGGTCACACGAAGGCGACAGTGGGAAAGTGTCACAAGAGGTGGACGATGATGATACGCAACTGCCAGAAAGTCAGGAGGAGGACCAGGGTGCTGAAGTGGAAGACAAGGTGGTGGATGATATAGTAACTGACCCAAACTGGCAGGAGGACATGCAGAGCGAGGACAGCAGCACACAGGGGGAAGGAGGCAGAGCACCCCAACAGGCAGGAAGAAGCAGTGTGGTGGCCGCAGACAGAAGGCAGGCATCCGTTCCCCATAACCCCACATGAAGGAAGTTGCCAGTACAACTGTTAGGTCTTCCAAAGTCTGGTTGTTTTTTAAAGACTCTGCAGATAACCCCAAAAAGGCCATTTGCACCACCTGCCAGGCCAGCATCAGCAGGGGTGGCAAAACGACCAGCCTGACCACCACCAGCATGATCAGGCACATAGCAGCAAAGCACCCGACTTTTGGGCCGAACCCCAGGGTCCAGGAACAGTGTCTGCGGGTGGCAACATTGTTTCTTCCGCTGTCGAGCATGCAAGCCAATCCCCTGTTCATGGTGCATGCGAAGATGCCTCCTGCCCTGCACCTGTCATTGCACACTCTCACGTAGCAGCATCAGGAAGCACGTCCATGTCCTTGTCCCAGAGCAGCATTCAGTTGTCCATACCCCAGTGCTTGGAACTCAAGCGCAAATATGCAGCCCACACTCCACAGGCCACACTACTAAATTCACACATTTCACGACTGCTTGCGCTCGAAATGTTGCCTTTTAGGCTCGTGGAGACGGAAGCATTCCGCAACCTGATGGCGGCGGCCGTCCCTCGGTACTCGGTCCCCAGCCGCCACTATTTCTCCAGGGTGCCATCCCCGCATTACACAAGTACATTTCCCAAAACATTAGCCGTGCCCTCAACAACGCAGTTACCGGGAAAGTCCACCTAACCACGGACACATGGAGAAGTGCTTGTGGGCAGGGACGGTACATCTCGCTGACGACACTCTGGTTAACATAGTGGAAGCTGGGACCCAGTTGGACCTTAGGACGGAACACGTCCTCCCGACGCCAAGGATTGTGGGCTTTAGGTCAATCAGGGTTGCCCCCACGGTCTACAGCTCCTGCACCTCATCCTCCTCAGCCTCCTCCTCCTCTTCCGCCTCCATCTCCAAAATGACCACATCAGTCACAAGCTGGAAGCACTGCAGCACTGCCTCGGCAAAGCAGCAACAGGCTGTGCTGAAGCTAATATGCTTAGGTGACAAACTGCACAATGCTGAAGAGTTGTGCATAGCTCTGAAAGAGCAGGAAGATCTGTGGCTCACACCGTTGAACCTACAGTCAGGCATGGTCGTGTGTGACAATGGCCGGAACCTGGTGGTGGCTCTGAGGCGAGGCAAGGTCACACACATACCATGCCTGGCCCATATGCTTAAAGTCGTGGTTCAACAGTTTCTTAAATCCTAACCGGAGCTGCCGGATTTGCTTGTTAAAGTATGACACCTGTGTGCCCATTTTAGAAAGTCAGCTACATCTTCCACCGACCTTGCAGTGTTTCAGCAGCATTTGCAGCTTCGGGCACACAGATTGGTGGGTGATATCCCCACGCGTTGGAACGATACACTGCAGAAGTTGGGAAGGATTTGAGAGCAGAAGTGGGCAGTTGTTGAGTACCAGCATCAACAAGGCCGTTGGTATTCAGTTCAGACTCCATACATAAGACCTCAGGAGTGGACATGGATGTCAGACATATGTACCATCCTCCAAAACTTTGAGGACTCCACCAAGATGGTGAACGGCGATGACGCCATAATTAGCATCACCATCCCGCTTCTCTGTCTTCTGAAACGCTCTCTGCTCACATTCAAAGAGGATGCATTGCAGGTGGAGCACGATGACTTGGCGCAAGGAACCATACAGGGTGATTACACACAGCCAAGCCTCATCTCATCCCAACGTAGATTGGGTGACAATGAGGAAGAGGAGTAGGAGGAGGAAGGACAGGAGCTAGTTTCATACACTATAGACGGTACTACCTGCACAGCTGTCATACCATCTGTTCAGCGTGGATGGCCAGAGGACAGAGAGGAGGAAGAGGAGGAGGAGGAGAGCATGGTCAGTCATCCTCTTGCTGAGGACACGGAAGTCTTGCCTGTTAGTAGTCTGGCATGCATGGCTGAGTTTATGCTACGCTGCCTTTCCCATAACCCTCGCGTTCTCAAAATTTTGGGTGACAGTCATTACTGGTTGGTGACACTTCTAGACACACGCTACAAGGAGAACTTTATATCTCTTATTACTGAGGCGGACAGGTCTACAAAAATGGGGCTGTACCAGAAGGCCCTTGTTGCGGAACTATTAAAAAAATTCCCATCTGAAAACGCTGGCGGCAGAGGGCACACTTCGTTGGACAACCAAGGAGTACAGGCGAGAGAGACACAACTTCAATCCAGCATAGGCAGGGGAACACTGTCAAAGTTCTGGGAGAGTTTTCTCAGAAGGAGTGCAAAGTTTGGGAAGATGCTGAGCGAGTACCTTGCCGACCGTACCAACGTCCTCCGTGATTCCACTGTGCCTTATAATTATTGGGTGTCCAAGCTGTATACGTGGAATGAACTGGCTCTCTATGCCTTGGAGGTCCTGGCCTGCCCTACCGCCAGCGTTTTATCAGAGCGGGTTTTTAGTGCCGCTGATAACTGATAAGCGCATCCGCCTGTCAACTGAAAATGCTGACAGGCTGACTCTTATAAAAATCAAAAAGGGCTGGATTGGGCCAGACTTCTCAACACCACTGAATGATTGCAGAGTAACATAAACTCAAATCCAGTGTCTTTTCTTGGGAGGTGTATTCCCATGCACCTTTTCACACCCACACATGGGTATACGCTTCCTGATTTTGGCTATTTGATCTTGTCCTCCTCCTTCTCCTCATCCTCATCCTCCACCACCATATCACCAGGGTGACCGTGGTCTGTGATGCAACACCTACATAATTTTTTAAAGGGTGTTTCTGATGCCCTTAAAAAAATTTTTTTATTCAGTATGTTCATGTATACCCCCCGGGGGTAAATGTTTGTCAGTCCATACACATAGTGCATGGGCATTACAAGTATAGGAGGCCCGCTCCTTTCTAATGGGAACATTTTTTTATGAGGTCCTCCTCCATGTCTCTTCCAAGGGGCAAATTTTTGGCAGCCCTTGCATTCACTGCATAGGCCAACATTATGAGAGACTCTCTCCTTTCTAATGGGAATTTGTCGTTGCTGTGGCCCTGTTCTATGTGTCTTTAAATTCTTAGTGGGGTTTTTCATAAAATTGGTCAGCCGTTGGACTCACTGCATACCCTATAACTGTATAGCAGACCCTCTCCTTTCTAATGGGAACATGTCATACCTTGCTACTGTGGCCCTGCTCTATGTGTCTTTAAATTCTTAGTGGGGTTTTTCCTAAAATTGGTCAGCCATTGGACTCACTGCATACCTTATAACTGTATAGCAGACTTTCTCATTTCAAATGGTAACATGTCGTACTTATTACTCTGGCCCTGCTCTATGTGTCTTTAAATTCTTAGTGGCGTTTTTCCTAAAATTGGTCAGCCGTTGGACTCACTGCATACTCTATATCTGTATAGCAGACTTTCTCATTTCTAATGGCAACATGTTGCACTTGTTAATGTAGACCTGCTCTGTGTGTCTTTAAAATTCTTAGTTGGGTTTTTGCTAAAATTGGTCAACCGTTGGACTCACTGCATACCCTATAACTGTATAGGAGACCCTCTCCTTTCTAATGGGAACATGTCGTACCTTGTTACTGTGGCCCTGCTCTATGTGTCTTTAAATTCTTAGTGGCGTTTTTCCTAAAATTGATCAGCCGTTGGACTCACTGCATACCCTATAACTGTATATCAGACTTTCTCCTTTCTAATGGGAACATGTCGTACATGTTACTGTGGCCCTGCTCTGTGTGTCTTTAAATTTTTAGTGGGGTTTTTCCTAAAATTGGTCAGCCGTTGGACTCACTGCATACCCTATAACTGTATAGCAGACTTTCTAATTTCTAATGGGAACATGTCGTACTTGTTACTGTAGCCCTGCTCTGGGTGTCTTTAAATTCTTAGTGGGGTTTTTCCTAAAATTGGTCAACCGTTGGACTCACTGCATACTCTATAACTGCATAGCAGACCCTCTTCTTTCTAATGGGAACATGTCGTACCTTGTTGCTGTGGCCCTGCTCTATGTGTCTTTAAATTCTTAGCGGGGTTTTTTCTAAAATTGGTCAGCCGTTGGACTCACTGCATACCCTATAACTGTATAGCAGACCCTCTCCTTTCTAATGGGAACATGTCGTACCTTGTTACCTTGGCCCTGCTCTATGTGTCTTTAAATTCTTAGTGGGGTTTTTCCTAAAATTGGTCAGTCGTTGGACTCACTGCATACCCTATAACTGTATAGCAGACCCTCTCCTATCTAATGGGAACATGTCGTACTTGTTACTGTAGCCCTGCTCTATGTGTCTTTAAATTCTTAGTGGGTTTTTTTCCAAATTTTTCTGCCCTTGCAGTCACAGCATGGGCATTACCACTATAGGAGACCCGCTCCTTTATAATGGGAACATTTTTTTTTATGAGACCCTCCTCTATGTTTCTTCAAAGGGGTATTGGGTTGCGTCCAAATTTTTGGCAGCCCTTGTAGTCACTGTATACGCAATAACAGTATAGGAGACCCACTTGTTAATAATGGGAACAAAAAAGCATAGCCGGCTGATGGCACTCTAACAATAGCGAGGGCCAACTGCTGGCCTTTTAAGTATAGCAAGGGCAGTCTGATGGCCCTATAAAAATAGGCTTCATACTTTCAGAGTCCCTCCATCATAACTAAAACAGGATGTGTCTGATGATGCATTGCCAGATAAGGTTGTAAAATGTTAAAATGACATTTCCCGGTGAATGCATTTGTCTTAAAAAATAACGTTAAAAAAACAAAACAATAGGCTCTTTCTTTAGTATAAAAAACAGCGTCACCAATTTAACCTCAATGTAATCACATTGTTCAGCTCATACACCTACTCCTTCATCTCCGAAATGACCACATCAGTCACAAGCTGACAGTACTGCAGCACTGCCTTGGCCAAGCATGCTTAATGCTTAATTGACAAACCACCCAGCGCTGCAGAGTTGTTGAAAGCTGTAACACAGCAGCCTGATCTGTGGCTCTCACTGCTGAACATACAGCCACGCATGGTCGTGTGTGACAATAGGCTGAACATGGTGATGGAGAAATGATATTCGGAGTAGATACGGTATCCCTCTATGCCAGTCCTTTCACCGAGCTAAATACAACTCTCAGCAAAAAAAGTTGTGGACTGGCTCCGTACCGTCCCTGGCCACATTCACCTGTCCACGTGTTTGTGGTTAAGTGGTCCTTCCTAGTAAGTGCACTGGGGAGGGCACGGGTAATGTTATGGGACCCGTGCTTGTGGAAGGCGGAGACGATACCGCGAGAAACAGTGGCGGCTGGGGACCGAGTATGGACACCAGGCCGCCGCCGGCATGAGGTTGTGAAAAGCTTCTGCCTCCACAAGCTTAATAGGCCATATTTCAAGTGCAAGCAGCTGCCCAGAAATCTGGCATTTTAGTGTTGCGGCCAGTGGGTGGGTGGGTGGCTGGCTGCATACTTGCAGTTGCATTCCAAGTAACAGAAAACTAAGCAGATGGTGGCCTCTATCATCATCATGGCCTCACCTCGGCACTATGAACTCTCCTGAAGGAGAAGCCAGGGCCTGCCGGAGGAGTCTCCGGTTCTCTGGTGGGTCCGTCCAACCCTGCCGAGTAGCAGCCCTGGCTAAGAAAAGTGTGGCAGAAGGTTCCCAAACACTCTATGGCTGCTTTTTTAATGTGGATCGGCCATGCTTATGCATGTTATTTCTTAAATCGCATTACAAATCAGGCCATTGTCCAACTCTGTATTCAAGAAATGAAATGCGCAAAGAAAGATGTGTGTGTGTCAAAGCACAACCGACAAGTGAGAGTTGATGTTGTACGGGTTGCCATTGCTTCTGCAATAAGCTCAATTACAGGACTTCCTGGGAGAAATGACATGCAGGGTAGATACGGTTTCCCTCTATGCCAGTCCTTTCACCGAGCTAAATACAACTCTCAGCAAAAACAGTTGTGGACTGGCTCCGCACCATCCCAGGCCACATTCACCTGTCCACGTGTTTGTGGTTAGGCGGTCCTTCCCAGTAAGTCCACTGTTGAGGGCACGGGTAATGTTGTGGGACCCGTGCTTGTGGAAGGTGGAGGCGACACCGGGAGAAACAGTGGCGGCTGGGGACCGAGTATGGACACCCGGCCGCCGCCGGCATGAGGTTGTGAAAAGCTTCCACCTCCATGAGCTTAAAAGGCCATATTTCAAGTGCAAGCAGCTGCCCAGAAATCTGGCAGTTTAGTGTTGCGGCCTGTGGGTGGGTGGGTGGCTGGCTACATACTTGCATTTGCATTCCAAGTAACAGAAAACTAAGCAGATGGTGGCCTCTATCATCATCATGGCCTCACCTCGGCACTATGAACACTCCTGAAGGAGAAGCCAGGGCCCGCCAGAGGAGTCTCTGGTTCTCTGGTGGGCCTGTCCAACCCAGCCCTGAAGCAGCCCTGGCTAAGAAAAGTGTGGCGAAAGGTTCCCAGACACTCTATGGCTGCTTTTTTAATGTGGATTGGCCATGATTATGCATGTTATTTCTTAAACCACATTAAAGATCAGGCCATTGTCCAACTCTGTATTAAAGAAATGAAATGCGCAAAGAAAGACGTGTGTGTGTCAAAGCACCACCGACAAGTGCGAGTTGAGAAATGCATAAGTGCAAAAACGCATCAAAAACGCTACTTGTGAACATAGCCCAATGTTTGGAGGAGTATTTTTGTTTTTGGTTATTTATTTTGCTTTATATACATTGTACATGTCATGGAAAGGATGTTTCTTAACATATTTCCCAGGAAAATCCATTATGGTTTAGTTTTGGTATGTTTTATTGTGAGTCAGTAAAAGTGGCGTAATACCTGTGACAACGTTGCTGACAGCAGTGACATGGGAGTCAGAAATGCTTCCAGAGGTCTTCCCCATGCTGTTCCCATGTCATTTGAGCACTGTTCCTATCGATTTGGGTAATTTTTAGGCCCTCTGTAGACCGCCAGGGGGAGCCGGCTGAAAAATGCTCGAGTTTCCCATAGACTTACCTTGGGCTTGTTGCTCGTGTCGAGCACCCGAGTATTCCAATTTGCTCAACCCGAGCAACGAGTACCCGATCTATTGAGATCTCTGCTATTGGAAGTGGAAAGAAAGAACAAAGACAAAAAATCTAAATAATAAAATTATGGGAGGAAGAGAAATCAATCACAAACTAAAGTGTTTTTATACAAATGCACAAAGCATGGGCAACAAAAAAGGAGAATTGGAACTACTAATGCAGGAAAAGAAATATGATGTCATTAGAATCACTGAAACTTGGTGGGACGATACACATGATTGGAATAAAAGGCTAAAAGGATACAACTTATTTGCAAGAAACAGACTTGATAAACGAGGAGTAGGTGTCGCATTGTATGTTAGAAAAGAATATATCTGCACAGAGATTGAAGCTTCAGAGACTGGGAGTTCTGTGGAAACTGTTTGGGTAAGAATACAAGGAGAGAACAACGGAAAGGACACCATTGTAGGCATTTACTACAGGCCACCTGGGCAAACTGAAGATATGGATGAACTCTTTATGTATCAAATGACCAAGTTCTCCAAAAAATATGACATAGTGGTCATGGGAGATTTCAACTATCCAGACATTTGTTGGGAATCTCTCTCAAGTAAAACTATCAGGTCAAGCAAATTCTTATCCTCTCTTGCTGACAACTTTATTTTCCTAAAGGTAGGGGAGAAAACAAGGGGATCTGCTACTTTGGATCTTATCCTTATAAACAGGGAGGAAATGGTTGAGGAAGTAAAAGTGGCTGGGACCCTAGGAGGCAGCGATCATGCTATTATAGAATTTTGGATAACTAGAGGAGGAAGACATGTGAAGACTCAAACTTCAAGGTTAGATTTCAGAAAGGCAGATTTTAAGCAACTCAGAAAGAGAATAGGAGGGATCCAATGGCTGGATGTCCTTAAGGACAAAAATGTCCAGGAAGGATGGGAAATTTTTAAAAATGAGATTCTCAAAGCACAATCATTAACAATCCCGAAAAGTAGGAAGAATGGGAAGCATTTAAGGAAACCAGGATGGATGAACATCGAACTTAAACACCTGCTAAAAAGAAAGAAAGAAATGTTTATCAAATGGAAAGAGGGAGGCATATCTAAAGAAGATTATAATGCAGTCTGCAGAACCTGTAGGGCACGTATCAGTTAGCTAAAGCTGACAATGAATTAAGGCTTGCAAGAGATGTCAAAAGCAATAAAAAAGGATTTTGGGGGTATGTCAAAAGTAAAAGAAAAGTCAAAAATGCTATAGGATTTTTACAGGATGAAAATGGTGAAATGGTAAGAAAGGATGTTGAGAAGGCCAAACTTTTTAATTCCTATTTTGCATCAGTTTTCTCTCAGAAAAAAAATGTAACATCAACTGATCTTCACTGTCCTATTAAAGGAATAGAAGAATCCATGTAATCTGTAAACAGAAAGATTGTGAGGGAATATTTAGCTAACATAAATGAGTTCAAGTCTCCAGGTCCAGGTGAATCACACCCCAGAGTACTGAAGGATATCGTAGAAGAAATTTTAGAACCACTCTCCATAATCTTTGAAAATTCTTGGAGAACAGGAGAAGTCCTAGAAGACTGGAGAAGAGCAAATGTTGTTCCTATCTTCAAAAAGGGGAAGAAGGTGGACCCAGGGAATTATAGGCCGGTGAGTCTGACTTTTATACCAGGAAAGATCTTTGAACAAATTATTAAACAACATGTATATAATTACCTGGATAAGAATGAAGTGATTAACCAGAGTCAGCATGGTTTGTAACTAACAAGTCATGTCAGACTAACTTAATTTCCTTCTATGACAGAATCACTGACTGGGTGGATCAGGGAAATGCTGTTGATATAGTATATCTTGACTTCAGCAAAGCATTTGACAATGTATCTCACACCATCCTTATTGAAAAAATGACCAAGTTAGGTGGATTCATAACTGGCTTAGTGATCGGACTCAAAGAGTGGTCGTAAATGGCTTCACATCCAGTTGGATGAATGTCTCAAGTGGGGTACAACAGGGCTCTGTCCTGGGACCTGTATTGTTCAACATCTTTATCAATGATTTAGATGAAGGAATTGAGGGTAAACAGATTAAATTTGCTGATGACAGAAAGCTAGGAGGGATAGCTAATACTAGAGAAGAGAGAGAGAGGATTCAAAAAGACCTAAATAAACTGGAGCAGTGGCAGCAACTAACAGAATGGTTTTTAACAGGTAAAAATGCAAAGTACTACATCTGGGCAAAAAAAATGAAAAAAGCATATACAGAATAAGAGGAATAGAGCTAAGCAACGGTTCATGGGAAAAAGACTTAGGTATACTAAAAGATCATAGACTGAACATTAGTCAACAGTGTGATGCAGCAGCAAAAAAGACAAATACAATTCTGGGATGTATTAACAGAAGCATACAGTCTAGATCAGTTGAAGTCATTATCGCACTTTACTCCTCTTTGGTCAGACCTCATCTGCAATACTCTGTCCTGTTTTGGGCACCACATTTTAAAAAAGACATTGACAAACTAGAGCAAGTTCAGAGAAGAGCAACCAGAATGGTGACCGGTCTGCAAACCATGTCCTATGAGGAACAGTTACAGGATTTGGGAATGTTTAACTTGCAAAATAGAAGACTGAGAGGAGACTTAATGTAACGGGGCCGGGAGGTGGAACCTCTGAGCTGCAATACAAAGGGGAAGTCCTTGTAAGGAAGCTGGTGACTCCCAGGGAAGGCAAGCAGGTAGCCACAACAAGTGACGGGGACAGTCTCTGGGTAAGCAGGCAGGTGGTCACGGCAAGTGACGGGGACAGTCTCTGGGTAGACAGGCAGGTGGTCACGGCAAATGACCGTGATAGTCTCTGGGTAGACAGGCAGGTGGTCACGGCAAGTGACGGCAGGATCTCCAGGCAGGCTTGCAGAAAGCAAGCAGGTGCTCCCAGGAGAGCGGGCAGACAGACGAGGCGGATACCTGACAGGAAACTGGCGGGCACTCCCAGGTGAGCGGGTTGGCGGAGACAGCAGGTAACAGGCAGGTAACTGGTGGACGCTCCCAGGTGAGCGGGCAGACAGACGAGGCAGGTGACAGGCAGGTAACTGGTGGACGCTCCCAGGTGAGCGGTCAGACAGAGAAGGCAGGTGACAGGTAGGTAACTGGTGGACGCTCCCAGGTGAGCGGTCAGACAGACAAGGCAGGTGACAGGCAGGTAACTGGTGGACGCTCCCAGGTGAGCGGTTAGACAGACGAGGCAGGTGACAGGCAGGTAACTGGTGGACGCTCCCAGGTGAGCGGTCAGACAGAGAAGGCAGGTGACAGGTAGGTAACTGGTGGACGCTCCCAGGTGAGCGGGCAGACAGACGAGGCAGGTGACAGGCAGGTAACTGGTGGACGCTCCCAGGTGAGCGGGCAGACAGACGAGGCAGGTGACAGGCAGGTAACTGGTGGATGCTCCCAGGTGAGCGGTCAGACAGACGAGGCAGGTGACAGGCAGGTAACTGGTGGACGCTCCCAGGTGAGCGGTCAGACAGAGAAGGCAGGTGACAGGTAGGTAACTGGTGGACGCTCCCAGGTGAGCGGTCTGACAGACAAGGCAGGTAACTGACGGATAACAGGCTGGCAGGCAGGGCGAGAAGTCAGGCTAGCAGCGGGACCTGAGGGCTGAAGTACAGGAAGACACAGTGCAAACAACTTTGCTCGGGCACCTCCATTTTGGAGGAGTTGCCTTATATATGGGAGATCCTCCGGCAATTGGCCGGGGACTCCTTAGGACGGCGCGTGTGGCCCCTTACAGAGAGAGGGAGCACGCGCGTGCCTTAAGCACAGTGCCTGGGAAGCAGCGCGCGCTGCCAGCAGCGTGGGAGGAGGACGCCGAGCACGGAGCAGAGAGGTGAGGGGAACGGCATCTCTGCCTAGCAGGGGGCAGAGACGCCGATGCTACAGTACCCTCCCCTTTAGGCCATTCTTTGGGACTAGCGCCCTTACGGGTGAGCGCGGAGATAGGGGCAGTCCGGGAAGAGAAGTGCGGAATGAAGAGGTGGTAGTAGTTGGCGAAGCCCAGGAACCACTGAATAGCCTTCAACCCCTCCAGTCGGGGCCACTTCAGGATGGCAGAAAGTTTCTCAGGATCCATTCGTAGGCCGGTCTGGGAGATGACGTAGCCCAGAAATGGAAGCGAGGTCTGCTCAAAGAGGCACTTCTCAAATTTTGCATAGAGGTGGTTTTGCCTGAGCCTGAGCAGGACTTGACAAACGTCCCTCCGGTGTGTGGGAAGATCCGGAGAGAAGATCAAGATGTCGTCCAGGTACACCACCACGCAGGAGTAGAGAAGGTCACGGAAGATGTCATTGACCAACTCTTGAAAGACGGCGGGAGCATTACAGAGGCCGAAGGGCATTACAAGGTATTCATAGTGGCCGTCCCGGGTGTTGAATGTCGTCTTCCATTCATCCCCCCGACGGATACGAACCAGGTTATACGCCCCACGGAGATCCAGCTTGGTGAAGATTCTGGCACCCCTCAGACGGTCAAATAATTCAGGAATGAGCGGAAGGGGGTATTTATTCTTCACCGTGATCCGGTTAAGACCTCTATAGTCAATACAGGGACGGAGTGAACCATCATTTTTTTTAACGAAGAAGAAGCCTGCTCCCGCCGGGGAGGTAGATTTAAGGATAAATCCCCGGGCCAGATTTTCCTCGATATATTCAGACATGGCCCGGGTCTCGGCAGCGGACAACGGGTAAATACGCCCACGGGGTGGAGTAGCGCCGGGTACCAGGTCGATTGGGCAATCGTATGGTCTATGAGGGGGTAATATCTCTGCTTCTTTCTTGTTGAAAACATCAGCATAAGACCAATAAGGGACCGGTAGGCCGGGTAGATTGGCTGGAGAAGGAGAGGGACGAGCAGGACGAACAGGAACTAAACAAGTCTTATGGCAGTCCTGCCCCCAGCGTAGGACTTCTCCGGTCTGCCAATTCAGCATGGGTGCATGTCTCTGGAGCCAAGGTAGGCCTAACAAAAGGGTGTGAGAGAGTCCAGGTAGAACATGGAAGAAGATGCTCTCAGAGTGCAGCATTCCCACCTGCAGAGTTATGGGTTCGGTGATGAGTTGGAGGGTTTGCGGTAAAAGGCCCCCATCCACGGAGGCGACAGATAAGGGTTCAGCCAGAGGTTTAGTGGGAATGCGGTATACAAATAGCTGTCTACAAATATCTCAAGGGCTGTCACATTGTAGAAGGATCATCTTTATTCTCATTTGCACAAGGAAAGACTAGAAGCAATGGGATTAAACTGAATGGGAGGAGACACAGATTAGATATTAGAAAAAACTTTTTGACAGTTAGGGTGATCAATGAGTGGAACAGGCTGCCACGAGAGGTGATGAGTTCTCCTTCAATTGACGTCTTCAAACGGAGGCTGGACATTTATAAGATTATCTTAGCACAGGAACATTTTTTTAAACACATCCAATTGTGGTACTTATTATTATTCCAAGATCTATTGATAAAAATCAACCATGTTCATGGGAAAACCCTTTAAATATAGTTGCAGGATTTAAGGTTCATCCCCTGATAAAGCTGCAAGGGTGCAGCGACATGCATTGGGCTTTCTTACTAGACTCATGGGCAATGCAGGTTGCCTCATTTTATCTTTGGCTTTAAGCCATCTTATGAAGTTTACCTTGACTTTCTTCCATTAGGCACTGGATGTGCAGTGTAAACTTGCCACATCTATTTATTTTATATATACAGTACAGACCAAAAGTTTGGACACACCTTCTCATTTAAAGAATTTTCTGTATTTTCATGACTATGAAAATTGTACATTCACACTGAAGGCATCAAAACTATGAATTAACACATGTGGAATTTTATACTTAACAAAAATGTGTGAAACAACTGAAAATATGTCTTATATTCTAGGCTCTTCAAAGTAGCCACCTTTTGCTTTGATGACTGTGACTCGCCCCCTGGGCCGTGGGGCACGCGGAACCGGGCGATAGGGAGACGCTGGGAGTAGTAGTAGTGGCGGCCCGGTCCCGCGGCTCAGGGTGGTCAGACCATTGGTAGTCTGCTAGGTGCTTCAGATAATGTCCGACTACGCCACCCGTGGATTGCGGTTATTAGGAACCGCCGCTGCATGCAGACCGCTGGGGCTGATGAGGTGTGCAGCTAGGGTAGTGTGACTCCCCATGGGAAGAGTGCGGCCCCAGGGCAGTGTAGTGGATGGTGGGAGTGATGGTGGTGAAGGTCCCAGTACCGGAAGTGCCGGAGGAGCAAAGGAGCACACGGACAACAAGTTACAGACCAGGGTCTTTGCTCACAGTTCATTTGTTCTGGGTCACTTCCGTCGGCAGTGACCGCCCGAGCCGTGCTGCGTCCATGAGGTGAGGGGCTCGGTCAACTCCCAGGCAGTTCAGACCCGTCCGGGTCCTCTTGGCTCTCCTCATAGCCGCGGTACTGTAGCTCCTCCTCAGTGAGCCGATGGACATGTAGGGCGTATGGTCCTTTTGCACCTACGTGGCGGGTAAAGGCGACCACATCACCAGGGTATAGGTCACGGCCACGATGTCCCTCAGGTAGATGACTCTCCACGTCCCTGCAGGTCACAAAGACGTCGCCTGCGGTTTCTGGGCCCCTGATGAAGCCCCAGCCGTTCTCCATGTGGAACTTGACTATGGTCCCGGTGATTCGGGGACCACGGGCTGCTTGGGGTCTTGGCGGGCCTTGCGCTTTTGTTCAGCACTCTGGGCTTGGAGCCGTTCCTCCCTGACGCGCCTCTCTCGTCGTTCCCGCTCAAAGGTCGCCAGTTGCTGATGACAGGCCTCCAGACGACGGACCGCGTCTGCCCGAGTCTCTTGAGAGAACCCCATCAAGATCTCGCTGGTGGGGTCCCACGCAAATTGGACGTCCTCCAGTGGGGGTAGGGTGACCTCGACGGGTTTAGGAGTCGGTATCAGAGGCTCGCGCGGGGGCTGGGCCTTCCATGGCTGATTGCCGGTCACTTCAGCCGGCCACTCCAGCGGCAGTCCATCCGGACCAGTGTGATGTGCCAATAGGTCCACTCCCAGCGAGGGTATAGTGGGGGGACCTAATCTTGGAGCAGCGCCCGGGGGCACTCGGCCTTGCGACCAGGCCGGGGGTCTTGTGGCTGCGCTAGGTGGCAGTCCCATCCGGGACAGGGGCGCAGGCTTAGCGATGGCGCCCGGGTCATCCAGGCCTTGCGGCCGAGCCGGTGATGCTTCCTGCTTTACGGCGCCCGGGGTCAAGGGGCGTGGCGCTGGGTGGGGCGTGGCCGCGGCGTTTGCCGCTTGAGGCCTAGCCGGGAGCAGTGGCGGCGCGGCAACAGGTGCGGTGAGTGGGGCTTCTGGTGCTACGACGGGAGGCTGGGGCAGGCTTGTGGTGGCTGGGCTTGGGGTGGTGACATCCCCTTCACTTGCCTCAGTCCTCGTGGCTCCCTCCGCGGCGTCGCCTCCGGTCCTCTCTCCTCTTGCGCCATCCTCAGAGGCAGGCAAACCCCGGGGTGCGGCTGAGGCCTGTCGCTGGAGGGTCTCGGCCTGCCGGGCCAGTTCCTCCCTCCACTCGGTGAGTGCACTCCGCTGCGCCAGGACCATCCTCCGCTCCAGGTCCTCCAGTGCAGCTTGCGCACGCTCCGGATCGCTGGGGAGCTGCGCTAGGACTTCTGCTAGGCTGCAGAGTGGTTCGGCCTGCAGCAGGCTTCGGGCCAGGAGGCTGGTGCTGCTCAGGGCATCCATTCCTGGGTGCGGTCTGTCTGGACTGATCCAGACCACCCCCTGCCCCGCAGTTTTCTTCTCTTTACGCCCCCATGGGGGGTGGTACTGGGGCATTCTGCTGACAATCACTCTCAGGGGCAGCCCCCCCACGTTGACGGACAATTCCACAGCAGTGCTCATGGTTGTTGGGGGCGGGCTTCCTCTTTGGCGCCATTCTGGGACCCGGCCCACGATGGGAGGCGGCCTCCTGTGGTCTTTTGGCGCGCACATTATGGCGCTCGTTTTTCTGGGGCGGGCGCCATCTTTAATACCGTGAAACAGTCTCTTTTCAGGCGCGCAGTACCCGTGGTTAGCAGGCACGAAATCCTGCCGACTACGCCAAAGCTGACTCGCCCCCTGGGCCGTGGGGCACGCGGAACCGGGCGATAGGGAGACGCTGGGAGTAGTAGTAGTGGCTGCCCGGTCCCGCGGCTCAGGGTGGTCAGACCATTGGTAGTCTGCTAGGTGCTTCAGATAATGTCCGACTACGCCACCCGTGGATTACGGTTATTAGGAACCGCCGCTGCATGCAGACCGCTGGGGCTGATGAGGTGTGCAGCTAGTGTAGTGTGACTCCCCATGGGAAGAGTGCGGCCCCAGGGCAGTGTAGTGGATGGTGGGAGTGATGGTGGTGAAGGTCCCAGTACCGGTAGTGCCGGAGGAGCGAAGGAGCACACGGACAACAAGTTACAGTCCAGGGTCTTTACTCACAGTTCATTTGTTCTGGGTCACTTCCGTCGGCAGTGACCGCCCGAGCCGTGCTGCGTCCACCAGGTGAGGGGCTCGGTCAACTCCCAGACAGTTCAGAGCATGGCACAGGACCCCCTTTAATCCTTTCTGTGGCCTGCCTCACCAGTGACCCACTTTTGTCCGGCTGCCGCGGACTTGTGCGGTTAAACGTGGGCCCCGTCCTCCGCTGTCCTTTAGGGTACCTTCCTAGCAGGTTTGATGAGGTGTCGCACCAATAGATGATCACGACGACCGGTCTTTGGCTGAGGGTTGTTTCTCCTCCACCAACTTGGGATCCGGTACCCTTAATCTGCCTGACCCTGCACCCTGGATTCTCGTGGGTTCTTAGGGTCCCTTCCACCTTCTTGTTACTGAGCTCTTCTGTTTCTCTGTCTCTCCTTCTCTTTCTCTGTTGTTCCTTTCTGTTTCTGTTCCTTTCTGTTCCTTTCTCTTGGAGCTGAGATGAGCCAGAATCTCAGCTCCCCTTCACCTCCTCTTCGGCCTCTCACTAGGCCCTCCTGGAGTAGAGCTCCTACAGAGCCTCTACTCCCTGTCTTCTCCTCTGGCTGAACTGACCCAGAACTAAGATGGTGCCCACCTTTTATACCTCCCTCTGGAAACATGAGCCCAGGTGACCAGCAACCAATGGGCTCCTTCCTACGCTCAGGAACCAACCCCTCTCTGCCCCTAAAGCACTGGGTGTTCCACCCCCCTCCCCACTCCAGGCAGGGACACAGTCGGTCATGCCTGCACTTATGTCTAGTGGGAGCACCGTTGAGATGTCCCTCGGAAATGGGGTGTGTGTGCTGTATGCAGCTAACTGAGCCCTGGTCCATACTCCATCCTTGCCTGGGAGTGGAATATCACACCTCTGGCAGAGGTGCAATACCCCTGTAGCGGCCGAGCCCTCGGGGCGCTACAACTGCTTTGCACACTCTTGGCATTCTCTTGATGAGCTTCAAGAGGTAGTCACAGGAAATGGTTTTCACTTCACAGGTGTGCCCTGTCAGGTTTAATAAGTGGGATTTCTTGCCTTAAAAATGGGGTTGGGACCATCAGTTGTGTTGTGCAGAAGTCTGGTGGATACACAGCTGATAGTCCAACTGAATATACTGTTATAATTTGTATTATGGTAAGAAAAAAGCCGCTAAGTAAAGAAAAACGAGTGGCCATCATTACTTTAAGAAATGAAGGTCAGTCAGTCAGAAAAATTGGGAAAACTTTGAAAGTGTCCCCAAGTGCAGTTGCAAAAACCATCAAGCGCTACAAAGAAACTGGCTCACATGAGGACTGCCCCAAGAAAGGAAGACCAAGAGTCACCTCTGCTTCTGAGGATAAGTTTATCCGAGTCACCGGCCTCAGAAATCGCAGGTTAACAGCCACTCAGATTAGAGACCAGTTCAATGCCGCACAGAGTTCTAGCAGCAGACACATCTCTTCAACAACTGTTAAGAGGAGACTTTGTGCAGCAGGCCTTCATGGTAAAATAGCTGCTAGGAAACCACTGCTAAGGACAGGCAACAAGCAGAAGAGACTTGTTTGGGCTAAAGAACACAAGGAATGGACATTAGACCAGTGGAAATCTGTGCTTTGGTCTGATGAGTCCAAATTTGAGATCTTTGGTTCCAACCACCGTGTCTTTGTGCGACGCCGAAAAGGAGAACGGATGGACTCTACATGCCTGGTTCCCACCGTGAAGCATGGAGGAGGAGGTGTGCTGGTGTGGGGGTGCTTTGCTGGTGACACTGTTGGGGATTTATTCAAAATTGAAGGCATACAGAACCAGCATGGCTACCACAGCATCTTGCAGCGGCATGCTATTCCATCCGATTTGCGTTTAGTTGGACCATCATTTATTTTTCAACAGGACAATGACCCCAAACACACCTCCTGGCTGTGTAAGGGCTATTTGACCAAGAAGGAGAGTGATGGGGTGCTACGCCAGATGACCTAGCCTCCACAGTCACCAGACCTGAACCCAATCGAGATGTTTTGGGGTGAGCTGGACAGCAGAGTGAAGGCAAAAGGGCCAACAAGTGCTAAGCATCTCTGGGAACTCCTTCAAGATTGTTGGAAGACCATTTCTAGTGACTAGCTCTTGAATCTCATCAAGAGAATGCCAAGAGTGTGCAAAGCAGTCATCAAAGCAAAAGGTGGCTACTTTGAAGAACCTAGAATATAAGACATATTTTCAATTGTTTCACACTTTTTTGTTAAGTATATAATTCCACATGTGTTATTTCATAGTTTTGATGCCTTCGGTGACAATGTACAATTTTCAAAGTCATGAAAATGCAGGAAAATCTTTAAATGAGAAGGTGTGTCCAAACTTTTGGTCTGTACTGTATATTCGGTTTGAGGCCCAGCACTGAGCCATAATAGGGGTTTTCCTCATTTATTTGTTTATGCAGGCAGGTATCCTTTAGCGCACATGGACAGCCTGAGATGATTTAGTGAATCCTGCTTTGAGCAGGGGGTTGGACCAGATGACCCAGTAGGTCCCTTCTAACTCTACCATTCTATTCTATGATTCTATGATTCTATGTAATACAGACCCATAGAACCCCTGTATGAGACTAACCACTGATGGCTCTATGACAGAGCCCCGGCCCCATATTAAATCCAAAGAAAAAAATACCATATTGTAAGGTGCAAGTGGTGGCTGGGGTAGCTGATAAATAAATGCAAATGACGACAGATATCTTAGGTAAATGTCATGTGCGCTAAAGGATACCTGCCTGCATAAACAAATAAATGAGGAAAACCCCTAATATGGCTCAGTGCTATGCCTCAAACCCAATATATATATAAAGTAAATAGATGTGGCAAGTTTACACTGCACATCCAGTGCCTAATGGAAGAAAGTCAAGGTAAACTTCATAAGATGGCTTAAAGCCAAAGATAAAATGAGGCAACCTGCATGGCCCATGAGTCTAGTAAGAAAGCCCAACGCATGTCGCTGCACCCATGCAGCTTTATCAGGGGATGAACCTTAAAATCTGCAACTATATTTAAAGGGTTTTCCCATGAACAAGGTTAATTTTTATCAATAGATCTTGGAATAATAATAAGTTCCACAATTGGATGTGTTTAAAAAAATGTTCCTGTGCTGAGATAATCTTATAAATGTGACCCTGCTGTGTACTGTGTAATGGTTGTGTCTAACCATGCAGGAACAAGGTCTTCTCATACCACATCTCCTGGGCAGTGGATGAAACAAAAGAGTATACAGACATTACAGGAGGGGATGGCAGCTGATTCTTTCTTTGAGGTAAAACATTAATTAAAAAAGTCAGTGAAATGTTTTGCCGCATAAAAATTAGATTCAGCTGCAATGTCCTGCTGTATACTCTTTTGTGACCTCACCTGTCGAGGAGATGTGATATGATCAGACCATGTTCCTGCATGGTCAGACTCAGCCATTACACAGCAGGGGCACATTTATAAGATTATCTCAGCATAGGATAATTTTTTTAAACACATTCAATTGTAGAATGTATTATTATTCCAAGATCTATTAAATAAAATGTGCACAGTACATTGTTTTTGGGAAAACCCCTTTAACTCAGACTTTGTACATACAAATATCCTAACAAAATCCCAGATAAAAACATAAAAAAGCAAATACCCTGCAGTAAATAAATAAATAGCAATAGTGCATGAAAATAATATAGGGTGCTTAGTTAACATAATTTTGATTAAAAAAATGTATGTCACTGGACATAGGCTAAGGTTTTAATCCTAGAGGTTAGAACCATCCCAAATATGGTCACCGTGAGATGGTGGGATGCCTTTTACTTTTTTTTATCAAAATTATGTTAACTAACCACACTATAATATTTTCATGCACTATTGCTATTTATTTATTTACTGCAGGATATTTGCTTATTATGTTTTTATCTTGGGTTTTGTTTGTTTAGTGGCCAGTATGGCCAGTAGGTGCCTACACGATGCATGTACACCAACTTATATTCCAGTTCATCTCTTTACTTTTTTTTTTTTATACAATTATTCTAGTAAAATGTTGAAAATGGAAAAAATGTGCTTTGATAGTTTGACAACTTAAAGAAAAATTCCAGCATACATATGGTTATTATAAAACATTAACATTTTACTACTATAAAATACATGTAAAATGACTTTGAAAAGCTTGCTGGTTTGTGAACATGTTCAGCATGGTTTTAGCTACCATTTTTCAAGTCATTGCCTAATTTTGTGCCTTAGAAAATGTGTATATTTGTACAAGGATAATTTGTACAGCTGTTCATGCACAGCCTGTCCTGTAGAAATCCGAGAAAGAATAGTCTAGCTAAAATAAGTACATTGTCTTCTCAAATGATAAAATATAAAGTTCTGTAACAGATTAAGATGTTTCATTCCCCTGATTCAGCATTAGCAGCATATTGAATTTTTCTTTTTAAGATGTAATTGCCCCTAGGAAAAAAAGTATTGTTTTCTCAGTACCTTCTAATCAATTTAGCTCAAGTGTTTTATTTATTATGTTTAAATTTTAAGTAGCTACATCTGCAAAATATTAAATCCCCAGCTTAAAGATTTGCTGAAAGCTCTGCACTGGCTCAGGCTTTGCTACTAGTACTCTGCAGAAACAATGTGATCAACTTAACACACATGATATCTTTGCATAATATAAATGTTATATTTTATATATACAAGGAAATTAAACTTTAATGCAATGAAATTACATTACTTTTTATAAATCCTATGCTAAACATATTATGTAAGATATGAAAAATGTGCATTAAATAAAAGTTTATATTCAGACTTATTTATATCTCCTAGAGATTATAAATTGACTTATTGTTTATCATATCTCAGTCCTACATGATTATTATTATTAGACTCCTTTCACCTCTGTAATTGAGTAATGTTCTCTAAATAGCTGTATAAAGAAAAATAATATGGTAAATGTTATAGAAAAAGCACAGACTAGACTAGTAACTCTGTAAATGAAATACACATTTTTTGTTATATTTATAACAACACTTCATTTCTTTTTTATTGTTGTGGTCGTATTTCCATTTGTGGACTTGAGTATTAATAGAGCAAAAACCTCCATTGCATAAACCATGAAGCATAGCAACTATTGACCCCTGAACCTTTTTGTAGATTGGTCTAACTGGCCTCGGACAATTGTAAATGCTGCCAACCATGTTTGTGAAACTGACCGGGTGGCACACACACCATCCAGCATTAGAGATGTTGTCAATGTAATAAAGTGACCGGCACGGTCATGCGCCTCATTCCCTTTTGTGAATGTATTGTTATACTCTGTACTTATGTATGAATATGTAAATGTCTATTGTCTAATGTTAGTTACAGGGACAGTATATGTTAGGAGTGGATGGTATACTAGATTAGAAATTGGGTACAGTGCAGTGGTGGACACAATAGTTTAGGATAGAAACAGTTAATATATTTAGTAATAGCTCCAGTGCAGAAGGAGCCGGTGTAGTAACGGAGTAGTTTACCCAGCATCCGACGGAGATGGTTGATGATTGATCCAGTTGAAAAAGGGGGAGGCGTTTGGGCCAGAGGAGAGCAACGTTTATATCTGTCAGGAAACAGTTCAGTCAGAGCAATTGTTGCTGTTGGTAATGTTAGGGTATGTGCTAGAGGAACACTGAGGAGAAGCTCAGGGCCCTTGGAGCTGAAGGTCAATAGGTATACCGACGGTTGATGATAGAAAGAGTTAGGCAGCTTGGGGAACATTGAAGTGGTAAACTCTGAGGAAAATTCCCTAAACGTCCGAGGCCAGTAGAAGAACCAGGAAGTACGTAGATACCTAGTGTGTATCTGAGGTAACAGGGAGAGACTCCTGCAGGATTCTGATCACAGAGTCTATAAAGAAGGCACTGTTACTCTATGGAAAGAGAAAATTATGGACTACATCAAGTTTTGTTGTTGGGGACTGTGTCAAGTAGAAGTGAAATTTATCCTTTTCCTGAACATTTTTCCCTGGAGATTGAACACTTGAGTTAACACATAACACAGCGTGTCAGCCATTTCTGTGAGAGTAAAGCAAGGCTTGCCTGCTGTCTGCAAGAAAGAGATCCCGTATACAAGGAAAGGACTCAAGTAAATTCATCTGACTCTATCCCACCAGGAACAAGCGGCGGCCGCCATCTGCCCCTGATCTGCACAACCGGGAGTGACTCATCAGCGTGAACTGTTAGGTTTTAGCGTAGCTTGCTGCAGCTAGGACGCTATAGCAGCGTGGCCCGAATAGCGGATAGCCAGATAGGGGATTAGCTCAGAGTAGTTTGTGAAAGTTATTGTGCACTGTCTGTTCTGAGCTTTCTTTGCCATAGCTGGAGCATAATTTGTGACTCGCTCCAGCTATATCTTCCTATGTTCATGTTGATAATATCGTTGTTGTACATATTGTTATTTTCATCTCCTGGCATATAATTTCTTTGTACATAATAAAGCCGGAGTTTTGTTTCAGTCTTCTAGTCTGCTGTCCGGTACTTGAATCTGCCTTGCGGTGTTCTTTGGACGCCGCTACAAGTTTAAATTGCTCTGGCCGCCCTGGAGGGTGAGGCACGCAGAAATGTTTTCTTGCAACTAGAAACCACATGTAGCACCTTAGAAGAGATGGTGAAGTTTCTCAAAGAGATATATGGTGAAATAGCTAGCGCTGGGTACCTCCGGGCAAAATTCTTCTATTGATTGCAGCGAGAAGAGGAGGGAGTCTCCCAGTACGCCACAGCGTTGCAGGAAGTACTTGCAGAGGTACAAAAGAAGGAGGCAGATTGAGTTGGCGGCATGGAATCTGTAGACCGGATATTACAAGAACAATTTATTCTGGGACTCTACAGTACTTCCCTGCGACAGATTCTGCGTGAACAAGTGAGAGTGGATCCGGCCTTAAGTTTTTGACAAATATTTGCAGAAGCGGGGGCCCGAAGTAAGGAAGATAGCTGTGCCTCCAGAGTGGTGCGTACTCAGGCCATCACAACTGTCGGGGGAGGAGGAAATGAAGAGACCCTGTTCAGGGTAGTGCAGGACCTGCACAATTCCCTGAATATTATGCAATAAAAACTGACACTAATGGAATGGAGGATGGATGCCAGCTCCGTCGCTGAGATCACATACATGTCCTTAACAGATCCTTATCAGACCTTCCCTCAGGCCCCTGAACCTAGACCTCACCACACTGGTCCATTGAACCCTTACGGTCCCCCGCCTACAATGTCTGTGGGTTGGCCATGTTATTAAGATCCTCAATATCCTCCACCAGCAGTCCCCTGGCCTGAGCCTCTCTACTCGAGGCCCCAGTGTCCTTCACAGCGGCCAGCTGGTTGGATGTCAAGGGCACCGCCCACACGCGGATGAAGAGAGGGTTGCACAGTGCTGGTGATGTGGAAGTTAAAGACATTTTGCTAGAGAGTGTCGGAGTGATTTGCAGGGATGTCCAGCACTGCCGTTAAACTTCCAGCCCCTGCAGTAGTGGGGCGTACTGCAAGGGGGTAGAAAGATAATCCACCCAGCACAATTCTGAACATCTGTTTGCAGGCTGTCCCATCCTGCGAGCTGAGTTCGAAGGAATCCCAGTGGACTGTTTGGTGGATACCGGATCACAGGTGACGACTATGTCCGAGTCATACTTCACACTCTAATTCGGGTGACGGCAGCTAATCAGCAACCGATCCCAGTCACGTGGGTCGTGTGGATGAACATGTGGTTATGTGGACAAAATGTGGGAAGGAAAGGTATCCTGTTGGTCCCTGAGCCATTCAAAGAAGATGTACTGGTGATAATGAGTATGAATATTCTGCGGGAGTTAGACCAGATCATGTTCACTAAACGGGGGCCTGGCTACTGGAAACAGGCCACCCCGCATAAGCCCACTCAGAAAGTGTTTCAACTGCTGATCCGCGTTTGTGGGACTCAGAAGAGCGTCCCGATACACTAGTCTATCGGAATTTTCCGAGTGCCAGAAAGAAGTGCATGACCGTCACGGTCACCCTCTTACATTCCCACCAGGACCTGGTGCGGGTCCAGTTCACATGTTGAGCATTACAGCTCCCTAACATATGTTGTTCCCTCTGAGACATTCAGATTTAGATTCCTGCTGGTTGAACTTCAGTCTGTGACTTGATAGGCTGCTTTAGCCACCTTTACTATTTACTGGGGATGCTTGAGATGCGATTTGCTGTCAACTTCCAAGGACCCCCCAACAGCAATTTTAAAGACACAAATGTAAACTTCATGGGTTTGTCTGAAGAAGCCTACCCTTGCCAGCTTCCAGGCAAATGTGGCTTAAAGAAGCCTAAATCATTTGTTAAAGTGTTCTACCAGTAAGTGGATAATATTCTAGCATTTTATCAGAGCTGTAGAGAAAGATATGGACCACACATCCATAACTTATACAATGATATATTGCTGCTACATTGAACACTGAACATGAGGATCTTAGTTTAACATTCTGATCAGACTGTATGAAGCCCACTGCCTCGTTGCAGCTAACCTCTCAGTGGGTTAAAGTTGCTGTAATGTGCACCAACCACCTCCGCCGTGAAAGTGCACCAGCAGAGCGACTGACCTGGTTCCCCACAACACCGATGCTACGAGACTGAGTCTCCATGACTGCAAGCCACACCATCCCACAAGTACAGCACCACAGCAACAATGGCCACCACAAAGCATCAACACCAAATGAAAGGAGCTAAAAAACTCACCTTCCACATGTTCTCAAACTCTGAACTGAGAGCAAAAATATGTGAAACCCCTCTTGCAGTCTCCTGTTAGTTAAAACATCTGGGCCAAATAGGATGAGTGCTGCTCCAAGTAAAACAAAAAACAGAGGGGACAGACCATGCAATATGCCATAGCTGTAGAGAAAGTCACGGACAACACATCCAAAACGTATATATTGATCTATTGTGACAAGGCAAAAATTTACATGTTCAGTTTTGTAAACTTTGGCTCAGCTGCAATCAACGTATGAGATTTGAATGTGTGGTCCATGTCTTTCTCCATAGATATGGAATTTCCAGCATTTACCTCACAGACTGTCTTAGTTCTTATCCCTCTTAACTTCAGCCAGTATACCTATCTGGACAGCCGGTGGCGTTCTGTCTGTCAAATGGCCACAGAGTTAATGTGTACCTACAGATTGCACTTATACCAACATACTGTAGTTCTGCCTCATAACTTTGGTTTGGATACTGTGGTAAAAAAAAAAAATTCAAAAAAATACAGAAAATCAATAACAATTCAATATGCAAATTGCCTCTTCAGAGAGAACGAGGACTTGAACTCTATAGCGCCACCTATTGGAAGCAGCAATCCTTCAAGTCACAATTGACCCTTTAACGAGTCTTACAACATGACTTAGGATAATAGCCAAATCAGAATCTCAATTTGCAGACATGGTGATTCGGACTGTAGGCCCTCGTCAGTGCAAAGTATGAGAACTGATTTGGCTAGATGAGAAATTGTTATTTGAAAAATAATTCAAATCATTTCCTCTCTCCCCTACTAAAAATAAGGAAGAAAAAATATAAACATATGTGGCATGGTCAGGAAGGGAATAATGACCTATGACATAAACTACATCAAGAGAACCTCCGGTTACCATATCTTCAGACACTGCGATCAGAGGAAGATTCCTGCTGTTTCTGACACCATGGCACTGGGACTCGTCACCACAACTAGTTTTGCAGCTTCCCTCCCGCAACTACGATTGCTATGATTGGCTGTTCAACAATGTTTCGGCAAATGAAATTGCCTGAAACACTGAAGTCCAGCTATAACAGCACCAGTCATATGGTGGTGCTAGGAGACTGCAGCATCAGTATCCCCAGCCCTGATTAGTGCGATCAGACGATGAAGTCTGATCGCACCAATCAGTGAGTACTGCTCTGCACTGCCTCAATCCAGCTTGGAAATGTGTGGTTATTGTGTCATTCTGCTGCCAATCTGCTGGGCCTTGTGGTGCCACAGACTATTTTAGCCTGTGCCACCATTTCTGCTTCTGCTCTTTGTTGAAGACCTGAAGATCAGAAGAAAGATCTGTTTCTGACCTGTTTCTGTTCCCTGCTTTTTTCTAGTCCACCCCAATCCCACTCACCCCCTTCCGCTATTTCCCCACTCCCTCAAACCACCTTCTGCCACTGAGCGTTGATCAGTACTTGATAGCTCAATTTTTGGAAGTTTATTTCTTTTTCACCACTTCCATGTGGGTGTCCTGAAGCCGCCAAGCGCTGATTAGTGATGCACATCATTGATAGGCATCTGTGCTCGCTTTTGGCCTTGACTTTTTTTTCCCTGTCTATTTTCCCCCCTCACCTTTGCACCATCTCTGTGCGTGTGTCTTGCAGCCACTGAGCCGCTGATCATGGACGGATATCACTAATCGGCATCCGGTTGTTATTGTTTTTTTCTAAAAGTGTAAAAAAAAAGAGTCAAATGAAAAAAAAGAATTTAGATTAGTTGATAGGGCTAGATAAGGAACAGAAAAATATACTGTATTAATTTGCTTATATTATAGTATTTTCTACTGAAATATAATCAGAATTAGCATTAGAGAGTAAAGTGTAAAAAAAAAAATCAAATAAAAATAATTTAGATTATATGATATAGCTAGGGGACAGTAAAAATATACTGTAGTAATTAGCTACAGTATTTTTTAATAAAATATAATTAGAGTTAGCATCAGATAGTAAAGTGTAAAAAGAAAAATAATAATACTTTAGATTAGTTGATAGAGCAAGATTAGAGACAGTGTATTCCACAGGAAAAAATATATTGTTGTAATCCTCTTATACTATAGTATTTTTTACTAAAATATAAGTACAATTAGCGTTAGATAGTTTAGGGAGCTCATTAATTTTATTTTTACTGGCATCCGTTTAGTAATTGTAGTTTCATAATTTTAGTGGAAAATTATTGTAGTTAGTGATGAGCGAGCACTAAATGCTCGGGTACTCGTTGTTCAAGTCGAGCAAATTGGAATACTCTGGAGCAATGAGCCCAATGTAAGTCTATGGGGAACTCAAGCATTTTTACGGCGATCCCACACCCCCCCCCGGAGGTCTAAAGAGGACCTAAAAATTGACGAAATTGATGGGAACAGTGCTGAAATGTGATGGGAACAGCATGGGGAAGACCCCTGGAAGTATCTCTGTATTATGCCACTTTTATGGACTCACAATAAAACATACAAAAACAAAAACAAAATGGATTTTCCTGGGAAAAATTTTAAGGAACATCCAGGATAATGACTTGTATATAAGGCAAAATAAATAACCAAAAACAAAAATGCTCCTCCACAGCTTGGGCTATGTTCACATGTAGCATTTTTATGCATTTTTGAATATTTTAATTGCTTTCAACGGTGAAAAATACATTCGACAGTAAATGTCATTTTAACATTTTTCTACCTTATCTGGACATGTTGTGTGTGAGACATGATCAGACACATCCTGTTTCATTTATGAAGGAGGGACTCTGAAAGTCACAAAGCCTATTTTTATAGGGCCATCAGGCAGCCATAACTACTCTTAAAGGGCCAGCAGTCAGCCCTCGCTATTGTTAGAGAGCCATCAGCTGGCTAGGCTTTGTTGTTCCCAATATTAACAAGTGGGTCTTCTATACTGTTATTGCATAGGCAGTGACTGCAAGGACTGCCAAAAATTTGGACGCACCCCCAATACCCCTTTGAAGAGACATAGAGGAGGGCTTTGGTAAAAAACTGTCCCCATTATAAAGGAGTAGGTATCCTATAGTGGTAATACCCATGCAGTGACTGCAAGGTCTGCCTAAATTTGGGAGTTACCGCAATACCAATTTAGAGACACATAGAGGTGGGCCTCCGTAACATGTTCCCATTAGAAAGTAGCCGGTCTCCCATACTGTTCTTGCATATGTAGTGAGTACAATAGCTGCCTAAATTTAGGAAATACTCCAGTACCAATTTAAAGACACATAGAGGTGGGCCTCAGTAATGACATGTATGCATTAGAAAGGAGCAGTTCTGCTATACAGTTATAGGGTATGCAGTGAGTACAACGCCTGCCAAAATTTTGGGAAAACCCCAATACCAATTTAAAGACATATAGAGGTGGGCCTTAGTAATGACATGTTCCCATTAAAAATGAGCGGTTCTGCTATACAGTTATAGGGTATGCAGTGAGTACAACGGCTGCCAACATTTAGGAAAATCCCCAATACCAATTTAAAGACACATAGAGGTGGGCCTCTGTAACAACATGTTCCCATTAGAAAGGAGCGGGTCTCTCATACCTTTCTTGCATATGCAGTGAGTACAATGGCAGCCTAAATTTGGGAAATACCCCAATACCAATTTAAAGACACATAGAGGTGGGCCTCAGTAACAAAATGTTCCCATTATAAAGGAGCGGGTCTCCTATACTGTTCTTGCTCATGCAGTGACTGCAACGACTGACAAAAATTTGGAGGCACTCCAATGCCCCTTGCAAGAGACTTAGAGGAGGCCCTCATAAAAAAATGCTCCCATTATTAGTAAGTGGGTCTCCCATACTGTTATTGCCTATGCAGTGTATGCAAGGGCTGCCAAAAATTTGGAGGCACTCCAATGCCGTTGCAAGAGACATAGAGTATGGCCCCATGAAGAAAATGTTCTTATTATTAGGAAGCGGGTCTCCCATACTGTTATTGCATATGCAGTGAATGCAAGGGCAGTCAAAAATTTGGAGGCACTCCAATGCCCCTTGCAAGAGACGTAGAGGAGAGCTTCATGAAAAAAATGTTCACATTATTAGGAAGTGGGTCTCCCATGCTGTTATTGCCTATGCAGTGAATGCAACGGCTGCCAAAAATTTGGAGGCACTCCAATGCCCCTTGCAAGTGACATAGATATGGTGATATGGTAGATATGGTGTAAATAGAGGATGTCCTCTGGCCATTGGAAAGGGACATTTTAGGACAGCATGCGCGGCCCCTTTGAGATGCAGGAAGCGTGCTCGCGCCCTCAGCACAGTGCCCGGGGATTTGAGCATGGTGCACGCATCCCGGGCAGGCACAGTGTGGGAGACAGTAGGAGGCGCGATGGGCGCAGGACTGGGGTTGCAGCGGTAAGCTGGTCAGCGTCTCTGCCAGGTTAGGAGGCAGAGATGCTGCTGCTACAGTACCCCCGCCCCCTTACGCTCCCTCTTTTTCAAGCCTGCAAGAAATTTTTCCATAAGACGAAGAGCGTGAATGTTCATCCTGGGCTCCCATGACCTCTCCTCAGGACCAAACACCTTCCAATCAACAAGAAAAAAACCTTTTTCCTCTTACCCTCTTAGTAGCCAGAATGTTCTCTACCTCAAAAACGTCCTCAGCACAGACTGAAGCTGGAGTGGTACCCGGATCATCAGAGAAAGGATTGAAGACGACAGGCTTGAGGAGAGACACATAAAAGGAGTTGGGGATCTGTAAGGAGGCAGGGAGTTTCAGTTTGTACGCCACTGCATTAATCTGCCTCAAAATTTCGAAAGGGCTGATGTACTGCGGACTCAACTTCTATGAAGGTATTTTGAGATGATCATACTTGAATGATAACCAGACCTTGCCCCCTGAATGGAATACCAGCGGATCCAGACGTCTCTTGTCTGCATGTTTCTTCATTCGCTCAGAGGACTGTAGCAATGAAGACTTTGTGTCCCAGATCACAGAAAAGTTTTTAACAAAAGACTCTGTGGCAGGATTGTCAACAGAAGTGGAAACAGGAAACGGGATATTGGGGTGCTGACCGTATACCACAAAAAAACAGAGATTTGGCCAAGTATTCGCTCAAATGATTATTGTAGGAAAATTCGACCCAAGGCAGGAATTCCACCCAGTTGCTATGGTGGGCTTTGATGAAGTGCCGAAGGAAGCTAGTGAGGATCTGATTGATATACTCAACTTGGCCATTAGACTGTGGGTGATAAGTTAGTGAGAAATCCAATGCCACATTCAGAAGCTTGCACGGGGCTCTCCAGAAGTGTGAGGTAAACTGGACTCCTCTATCCGAGACAATATGAAGAGGTAGGCCGTGGAGACAGAAGATGTGAAGAATGAACTCTTTAGCCAGCACTGGCACAGAGGGTAGACCAGGCAGAGGAATGGAGTGAGCCATCTTGGAGAAGCAGTTGGCTACTACCTAAATGACAGTACAACCAGCCGATACAGGGAGATCCGTGATGAAATCCATCGCAAGGCACAGGTAAAGAAAGCAGTCGACCTGTCGGAAGTTACCTAGGAGTCTTGTTTTGGGTGCAGGAAGAGCAGGCAGAGACGAAATCTGCAACATTCCTGCGTAGGGTCAGCCACCAATAAACCAATAATGTCAGGAAAGAAGCAGAGCTGTTTTCTTATGTCCGGTGTGGCCTGCCAGTTTAGACAAATGACCCCAAAGAAGGACCCTCTTCCTATCCAGAGCCGCCACAAAAGTCTTACCTGGGGGAAGACGAGACAGATCAAATGGAGCAACTCTAATTATTCTGGAGTGCTCAATGATGTGTTGAGTTTCCTCCTCTGGGTCAGTCGACAGAAATGATCTGGAGAGTGCATCCGAGTAGATATTTTTATCCCCCGGCCGGAAGTGGAGAATAAAATTGAAGTGAGCAAAGAACAGAGACCACCTTGCCTGACGAGGGTAAAGTCGTTGAGCGAACTGCAAGTAGGAGAGATTCTTATGATCCCTGAAGATGACCACCAGATGCAGGGCCCCCTCTAGTAAGAATCGCCTTTCCTGCAGCGCCAGTTTCATGGCAAGCAGTTCCCAATCTCCAATGGAATAATTGCACTCCGAATGAGAGAAGAGCTTGGAAAAAAAGCAGCAGGTCACCATTCGCCCAGACGATGATTTCTGGGTGAGAACTGCTCTGGCACCCTGAAGAAGAAGCATCTACCTCCAGGAAGAATTGCTTGCTACAGTCAGGACAATGCAGTACTGGAGCAGAAGAGGAGGCTTGTTTCAAGGACATGAAGGCACTCTCTGCCTCGGGAGTCCATTCCTTGGTATTAACCTCTTTGCGGGTCAGGGCGGAGATGGGAGCAGTCCGGGAAGAGAAATGAGGAATGAACAGGTGGTAATAATTTGCAAATCCTAGAAACCGCTGAATAGCCTTCAGTCCCTCAGGTCGGGGCCATTTTAGAATGGCAGATACCTTCTCGGGGTCCATCTTAAGGCCATTCTCTGAGATTATGTATACCAGGAAGGGAAGAGAAGTCTGCTTGTCTGCTCAAAAGCGCATTTCTCGAATTTAGCATAAAACCGATTCTTCCTGAGCCTTTGTAATACTATTGAACATCTCTCCGATGGGAGGGCAGATCAGAAGAGAACACCAGGTTAACATCCAGGTACACCACCACGCATGTGTATAAAATATCTCGGAAGTTGTCATTCACCAGCTCCTGAAAGACAGCAGGTGCGTTGCAGAGTCCGAAGGGCATCACACGGCACTCGTAGTGGCCATCCCGAATGTTGAATGCCGTCTTCCATTCGTCACCCTGGCGAATCCGGATCAGATTATATGCCCCACTGAGATCGAGCTTAGTAAAGATCTTTGTGCCTTTGAGGGGATCAAATAACTCGGAAATGAGAGGCAATGGATACTTCTTCTTTATAGTTATTTGATTTAGTCCCCTATAGTCGATACAAGGCCAAAAAGAGCCATCCTTCTTCTTGACAATGAAGAATCCTTCTCCAGTCGGAGAGGTGGATTTCTGGATAAATCCCCTAGCAAGATTCTCCTCAATGTTTTCTGACATGGCACAGGTCTTGGCCAAAGACAGGGGGTAGATTCGACCATGGGGAGGTGAGGCACCGGGGATGAGGTCTATGGGACAATCATACGGTCTATGAGAAGGTAGTGTCTCAGTCTCTTTCTTGTCAAAGACGTCCTCGTATGGCCAGTAGGGTGCCAGCAAGCCAGGTAGATTAGATGGAGTGGACTGAGGTAGAGCAGGTTGAATAGTAAACAGGCAGGCTTTGTGACACTCCTGACCCCAGCGGAGCACCTCTCCCAAACTCTAATTCAAGACCGGCTCGTGTCTCTCTAACCATTGCAGAACTAACAATGGGAGAGATCGGACAGCACATAGAAGGAGATTTTCTCTGAGTGCAGCATTCCTATCTGAAGAACTATCAACTTGGTGACGAACAGAATGGACTTGGCAAGGGGTCTTCAATCCACCAAAGAAACCGCCAACCAATCTGGGATACACGGGATAGGATCTGGTAATGCTCCACAATGGCTTGTTGGATGAGGTTCCCAGCAGCGCAAAAATTTAGATAGGCAGTCTCTACAAAATGGATGTTGCCACAAGATATGACTACTGACAGTGTCAGAGATGGAGAAGAAAGATGGAGAAGGACAGGAGCGGATTACATGCTCCGGACTGCCACAATAAAAGCATCTTCCTTCAGTGATGAGCGAGCAATAAAATGCTCGGGTACTTGTTGTTCGAGTCGAGCAAATTGGAATGCTCGATTGCTCGGTCCCAGCAACGAGCCCAGTGTAAGTCTATGGGAAACTCGAGCATTTTTCCGGTGCCCCCCCACACAGTGGTCTGTAGAGGGCCTAAAAATTGCCCAAATTGATGGGAACAGTTCTCAAATGACATTGGAAGAGCATGGGGAAGACCCCTGAAAGCATCTCTGACTACCAGGTCACGGCTGTGAACAATGTTGTCAGAAGTATTACACCACTTTTACGGACTCACTATAAAACATACGAAAACAAAACCAAAATGGATTTTCCTGGGAAAAATGTTAAGGAACATCCTTTCCAGGGTAAGGTAAAAAAAAAATAACCAAAAACAAAAATGCTCCTCCACACCTTGGGCTATGTTCACAAGTAGCGTTTTGATGTGTTTTTGCACTTTTGAATTGCTTTCAACGGTGAATATGCATTCCCGGTAAATCTCATTTTAACATTTCACTACCTTATCTGGCCATGTGATGTGTGAGACATCATCAAACACATTCTGTTTCATTTATGAAGGAGAGACTCTGAAAGTCACAAACACTATTTTTATAGGGCCATCAGGTGGCCCTTACTATTCTTAAAGGCCAGCAGTCGAATACGCTTTGTTGTTCCCATTATTAAAGAGTGGGTCTCCTATACTGTTGTTGCGTATGCAGTGACTGCAAGGGCTGCCAGAAATTTGAACGCACCCCAATACCCCTTTGAAGAGACATAGAGAAGGGTTTCAGTAAAAAAAATGTTTCTATTATAAAGTAATGGGTCTCCTTTAGTGGTAATGCCCATGCAGTGACTGCAATGGCTGCCAAAATTTGGGAAAAACCCCAATACCAATTTAAAGAGACATAGGCTCTGACAAAACGCTAGCGGCAGGGTAGACCAGGAACTCCAAGACGTAGAGAGCCAGTTCATGCCACGTGTCCAGCTTGGATACTCAATAATTATAAGGCACAGAGGAATCACGGAGGACATTGGTTCTGTCGGCAAGGTACTTCCTCAGCATCTTCCTCAGCTTTTCCCTCCTTGGGAGAGTACCCCGCGCATCAGGGCTTGTGCGATGGGAGGGCCTGATAAAACTGTCCCAAATCTTTGACAGTGTTTCTCTGCCTCTATTCGATTGCATTTGTGTCTCTCTTGCCTGTATTCCTGGGTTGTCCAACAAACTGTGACCTCTGCCGCCAACGTGTTCAGATGGGATTTTTTTTAATAATTCCGCAACAAGGGCTTTCTCGTACTGCACCAATTTATTAGGCCTGTCTTGCAAGGGAATAAGAAACAGAAACTTCTCCTTGTAGCGTGGGTCTAGAAATGTCACCAACAAATAATGACTGTCACCCAAAATTTGGACAACACAAGGGTCACGGAAAAGGCAGCGTAACATAAACTCAGCCATATGTGACAGACTGCTAACAGGCAAGACTTCCATGTCCTCACCAAGAGGGCGACTGACAATGCTCTCCCCTTCATCTTCCTCCTCCTCCTCCATCTCCCTGTCCTCAGGCCATCCACGCTGAACAGTCGGTATGACAGTTGTGCAGCTATTATTGTCCATAGCGCTGGAAACTAGCTCCTGTTCTTCCTCCTCTTCCTCCTCCTCTTCCTTATTGTCACCCAATCCATGTTGGGATGAGAAGAGGCTGGGCTATGTGGAATCACCCTGTATGGTTCCTTGCTCCATCTCATCGTGCTTCGCCTGCAATGCATCCTCTTTAATTGTGAGCAGAGAGCATTTCAGAAGACAGAGAAGCTGGATGGTGAAGCTAATTATGGCGTCATCGCCGCTCACCATCTGGGTGGAGTCCTTAAAGTTTTGGAGGATGGCACATATGACTGACATCCATGTCCACTCCTGAAGTTTTATATGTGGAATCTGACCTGAATACCGACGGCCTTGTTGATGCTGGTAGTCAACAACTGCGCTCTTCTGCTCACAAATCCTTCCCAACATCTGCAATGTAGAGTTCCAATGCATGGGGACATCGCAGATCAGTCAGTGAGCTGGAAGCTGCAAATGCTGCTGAAGCACAGCACGGGCGGCGGAAGCTCTAACTGATTCTCTAAAATGGGCACACAGGCGGCGTACTTTGACAAGCAGATCCGACAGATGCGGGTAGATTTTGAGAAACCGCTGAACCACGAGCTTAAGCACATGGGCCAGGCATGGTACGTGTGTGAGCTTACCTCGACTCAGAGCCACCACCAGGTTCCAGCCATTGTCACACACGACCATGCCTGACTGTAGGGTCAGCAGTGTCAGCCACAGATCTGCCTGCTCTTTCAGAGTTGTCCACAACTCTTCAACGTTGTGCGGCTTGTCATCTAAGCATATTAACTTCAGCTCAGCTTGTTGCCACTTGGCCGAGGCAGTGCTGTAGTGCTTCCAGCTTGCTACTGATGTGGTCATTTTGGAGATAGAGGCTGAAGAGGAGGAAGAGGAGGTGCAGGAGCTGTAGAATGTGGGGGCAACCCTGATTGACCCAGGGCCCGCAATCCTCTGTGTCGGGAGGACATGTTCCGTCCCAAGGTCCGACTGGGTCCCGGCTTCCACTATATTAACCCAGTGTGCCATCAGTGAGATGTACCGTCCCTGCCCACAAGCACTTGTCCACGTGTCTGTGGTTAGGTGGACTTCCCAGTAACTGCATTGTTGAGGGCACGTCTAATATTGTGGGACAAGTGCTCATGTAATGCAGGGACAGCACACAGGGAGAAATACTGGCGGCTTGGGACTGAGTACTGACAGATGGACGCTGCCATCAGGTTGCAGAATGCTTCCATCTCCACGAGCCTAAAAGGCAACATTTCGAGCGCAAGCAGTCGTGAAATGTGTGAATTTAGTAGTGTGGCCTGTGGGGCGTTGGCTGCGTATTTTCGTTGCGTTTCAAGAACTGGGGTATGGATAACTGAAAGCTGCGCTGGGACAAGGACATGCTTGCTGATGGTGCTAGTTGAGAGTGTTCAATGACAGGTGCAGGGCAGGAGACATCTTTGCATGCACCATGGACAGGGGATTGGCGTGCATGCACAACAGCGGAACAAGCAGTGGTGTCACCCGCAGACACTCTTGCTGGACCCTGGGGATAGGCCCACTTAGTCGGGTGCTTTTCTGCCATGTGCCTGATCATGCAGGTGGTGGTCAGGCTGCTAATTTTGCTATCCTTGCTGATGCTGGCCTGGCAGGTGGTGCAAATGGCCTTTTTGGGGTTATATGCAGAGTCTTTAAAAAATAACCAGACTCGGGAAGACCTAACAGCTGTACTGGCAACTTCCGTCATGTTGGCGCTAAGAGGAACGCTTTCCCGCCTTGTTTCTGCAGCCACCACACTGCTTGTTCCTGCCTGTTGTGGTGCTATGCCTCACTCCCCCTGTGTGCTGCTTTCCTCGCTCTGTATGTCCCCCTGCCAGGTTGGGTCAGTTACTATATCATCCACCTCTTCGTCTTCCACTTCCGCACCCTGGTCCTCCTCCTGACTCTCTGGCAATTGTGTCTTATCATCATCATCATCCACTTCAGGCGACAGTAATTGCAATTTTCCACCATCGCCGTCATGTGACCATGCCTGCTCCAATATTTTGGCTTCGCTACAGGCGTTCTCCTCTTGACTCGCTTGAAGCTGGCCAGGCGAAAGGCCCGAATCTCCAAAATTAAATGTGAACAGCTCTTCTGAGTGTCCAAGTGTGGGATCAGTTGTTTCTGGGCACTCGGCATGGTGGGAGAAAGGAGGATCAGGGTGAGGAATATGCAGTCCAGACTCATGGCTACTGAGACTTGACCGTGTGTAAGACCGGGTGGTGGTGGTGGTGGCAAAGTGACTGGAAGCATTATCTGCTATCCAACCAACAACCTTTTGACACTGCTATGGGTTAAATAGTGGTGTACTGCGGTCCCCTAGTAATTGGGACAGGAAAGTTGAGCGACAAAATGTGGGTTTTTATTGTGGCACAATTTCAGCATTCCCACGGCCACGTCCTCGGCCTCTGCATGCACCATCACCATCACGTCCACTTCCCTGTCCCTTGCCACGTACCTTGCACCTTTGTGATACAAAGTATAGAAGTAAGATAAAAACAAGAACTGAAACAATTAGTTTGGGGAATAAAAAAAAGGACTTGCTCAACCATGCACCTATGGAAACCATCCATGAGAACCAGTCACATTCACCCATCTTAAATGTTAACTCTTGGAGCTCTTTTACCTTCTTGGGATGCCCTTGCACAAGGTCAAAGCTACCAGACTTGTGAAGACATCATTCATCCCCCACCATCACTCAAACACAAACAAATCTTATATTGTGAGTGCAAAATACTGCTGTAGATCTATGAGGGAGAAGGGAATGTAGCGTCGAACTCCTTTCACCAGTGTGATATCATCTTTCTATAGATTAAATTAAAGTGAGGGAAGCAGGGAATCCTGTCAATGGTAAAAGCATATGAACAATGCTGCCAAGTGTACAGTATATAGTATGAGTTGCATGCATGTTTTGCTCAGCTTTTTTAAGGTGACTACATCTGCATGAGACGTCAGCATGTTGTATATTTGGAAGCCCAGTTCATGGGTCTAAGTAGCTTGCTACACTCAGGAGCATTGCAAACCTGGAGAGAAGTTTAGAGCATGCTGAGGTCAGTGATGGAGGTGGGTAAGATCAGCGCATAGAGGTAAGAAGCTGGGTATCATGTATAATAGATGGGGGGAAAAAAGGCAGGGTGCCTAGTCCTGATCTGGATGATTTTAGGGATGTCCAGGACTCTGCTTACTACAGCAGAACGTTGCTCCTAGCAACTAGAAAATTACTGCTATAGGAAGAAGGGAAATATGAGTGCAGAAAAGGTCAGACAGATGTTAGTGGTAGTTGACTCCATAATTAGGCAGATAGACAGTGTCATCTGTCGCCGAGACCGTGAATGCCGATCAGTGTGTTGTCTACCAAGACAGCGGGAGCGTAAGGAGTTAAATAAGTGTCTTAGAAATTTCTGCAAGAAGGAAGGGTTTGGACTCATGGAGAACTGGGCCAACTTCTCTGTCAGATGCAGGCTTGACAATATGGATGGGCTACACCTAAATGGGGAGGGAGACGTTGTGCTGGGGAAAAGAATGATTACACGGATGGAGGACCTTCTAAAGGGAATCTTTCACCAGGTTTTGCCGCCTAATCTGAGAGCAGAGACGGAGGCAGATGCTTTGATTCTAACAATATGTCACATACTGAGTTGCTTGCTATAGTTTGTATAAAATCACAGTTTTATCTGCAGATGATTCTCATTAGAGGACCAGTAATCCTGCTGCCATGTAGTACTCTGTATTCATGAGCTCGATATAATTCCACCAACACTGTTGATTTACACCTTTTTGCTTATACAGATTGTACACAGGAAGCTGTCTGTAACATCCCTGGCGTCGTGCTTGCATGGCTTACCTCGTCCCACCATTCAAGACCACAATCTTACCTATCAGGCCAGGCTGCACATTTTGCTCCAGTACCTACTGTTTGTATGTCTCTTGTCTGCTGGCTTAGGGCGGCGGCGCTGTTGCATCCTGATTCTTAAAGCTGCAATGTGCGCAGTCCTAATGCGTCCCCAGCCTATTGCTGTGAGTTACTGGATACTTAAACCCCCTCCACCCAGTAGGAGGTGCCTGAGCAACACTTTCCATCTGTGTGTTTCTTGCAACTAAGTTGCCAGGTCCTGTTCTCTATCTAGTCAGTTTCTGCCACCCTGGGGGCTGTATACCCAGGCCTGTTACCTGTACCTGTGACTTCAAGTCAGTTTACGCCACAATGGGGGCTGAGTTCCCAGGCTCGTTCCTGTATCTTGTTCCTGGTTCAGATCTTGTCTGAACAGTGTCCTAGTCCGTTACCTGTTTGTCTCTATGTCTGTACCTTTCCCTTTTTCTGCAGTATCTGAACCTGCACCTAACTCCAACTCGCTGTCTCTGTACTTCTGTTTGCGAGTTTTGTGTCCACTCGCTACTTCATTGCAAGTACCTTGTGTGTATCTGGTTCTGCTCGTTCTGTTTCCCTGCCTCCGTATCTAACTCCTGTGTTCCAGCTATCTTCATGTGTTTTCCAGTCTGTTCCATGTGAACAGAGCCCTGTCCTGTCTACCGCATCTGCAGGTTTTGCTCTGCTCAGCTTGTCTACCGCATCTGTGGGTTTTGCTCTGCTCTGCTTGTCTACCACATCTGCGGGTTTTGCTCTGCTCTGCTTGTCTACCGCACCTGCGGGTTTTGCTCTGCTTGTCTATCGCACCTGCGGGTTTTGCTCTGCTCTGCTTGTCTACCGCACTTGCGGGTTTTGCTCTGCTCTGCTTGTCTACCGCATCTGCGGGTTTTGCTCTGCTTGTCTACCGCATCTGCGGGTTTTGCTCTGCTCTGCTTGTCTACCGCATCTGCGGGTTTTGCTCTGCTCTGCTTGTCTACCGCATCTGCGGGTTTTGCTCTGCTTGTCTACTGCACCTGTGGGTTTTTCTCTGCTCTGCTTGTCTACCGCATTTGCGGGTTTTGCTCTGCTTGTCTACCGCATCTGCGGGTTTTGCTCGGTTCTGCTTGTCTATCGCACCTGTGGCTCCGTTCCTGTGTCCCAGTCTGTACTGGTCCCTATCCTGCCTGCGTTCCTACCTGCCAGTACCCGCCGGTCTGCATGCCAGCCGTGCCTGCCTGTGCCCACCTGTCTGCATGCCAGCCAAGCCTGCCAGTGCCCACCTGTCTGCATACCAGCCGTGCCTGCCAATACCCACCTGTTTGCATACCAGCTGTGCCTGCCAGTATCCACCTGTCTGTATGCCAGCCTAACCTGCCTGTTCCTGCATTCCCCGGTGTAGGTCAATAGCTGTGACCGGGGTCTGACCGGGAGTAGCACCTGGTCCCTCTGCTCGGTTCCTCCCTGGTTCACGGAGTCGACTGAGCCGCCGTGTGACCTTGGTCGGACCGAGTTGATACTTAGTGACTCCCCTCCAGGCACTCCTCGGTTCATGGTACAGTGGGATCACTAATCATGCTCACGCCAGTCAGTCCGGGCGTGTGTGTAACACTGTCAATCAGTGCTAGAGGTGAATTTAAACACAGCTCAGCATCCAGATAACTGGCATATTTTAAGCAGATAAAATACTGATATTCCAAAAAAATACAACATGAAGCACATTAAGTGACATATCATTAGAATTAGGGTATCTGCATCTACATCACGCTATAATCCGATGTACTAACAAAAGCCTGGTCACAGATTTCCTATAAACTAAGTTTTGCAGGGTGGGAGGGTGGTTGTTCAAAAAAGGTTATAGATAGAGCAGACAGAGAGTTTAATTGGGCCTAACGAGGGTCTGTTTTTTTGTTCGTTTTTTTCAGATAATTATTTGCTTGCTTGTGTTATGTAAATACACTGCTCAAAAAAATAAAGGGAAAACTCAAATAACACATCCAAGATCTGAATGAATGAAATATTCTCATTGAATACTTTGTTCTGTACAAAGTTGAATGTGCTGACAACAAAATCACACAAAAATCATCAATGGAAATCAAATTTGTTAACCAATGGAGGCCTGAATTTGGAGTCACCCCCTAAATTAAAGTGAAAAAACACACTACAGGCTGATCCAACTTTGATGTAATGTCCTTAAAACAAGTCAAAATGAGGCTAATTATTGTGTGTGGCCTCCATGTGCATGTATGACCTCCCTACAATACCTGGACATGCTTCTGATGAGGTTGCGGATGGTCTCCTGTGGGATCTCCTCCCAGACCTGGACTAAAGCATCCGCCAACTCCTGGACAGTCTGTGATGCAACGTGACATTGGTGGATGGAGCGAGACATGATGCCCCAGATGTGCTCAATCGGATTCAGGTCTGGGGAACGGGCAGGCCAGTCCATAGCTTTAATGCCTTTATCTTGCAGGAAATGCTGAGACACTCCAGCCACATGAGGTCTGGCATTGTCCTGAATTAGGAGGAACCCAGGACCCACGTACCAGCATATGGTCTCACAAGGGGTCTGAGGATCTCATCTCGGTATCTAATGGCAGTCAGGCTACCTCTGGCGAGCACATGGAGGCCTGTGTGGCACTCCAAAGAAATGCTACCCCACACCATTACTGAACCACTGCCAAACCGGTCATGCTGAAGGACGTTGCAGGCAGCAGATCACTCTCCATGACGTCTCAAGACTAGAGATGAGCGGTGTTCGACTAGAACTGTTCGCCAATCTCAAATTCGAGCTGTTTTGGGCGGTGTTCGAGCTGTTCGACGAACCCGAACGATTTGCAAAAAATTCGGCTGTTCGAGGTTATGTTCGATAACTGTTCGTGCACCAAAAGCGTGTCCTGCATGTCTGGCGCTATTTAGAGCACCAATCATGCAGGGATTGTCTGCCACTCACTGTAATGCCACAGCCATGGTGGTTGTGGCATTACAGTGATTGCCCAAATCGATGGGAACAGTGCCAACAGTGAAACATGAAAAGCCGGCAATTCAGCAGCGGCATACACCGGTACCCGACAATTTAGAACCGAAAGAATAGAGCTTCACACATAGATTAGATAGATAGAAACATGTCAGCCACATATATACGAAGTACAGTGAAAGTGTAGATTACTGTACTTGTCATTTAGCGTAAAGGATTTATCAAAAAAAATAATAGTGTTTTCATGCACCGTCTCTTTAAAAAAGCCGGCCGGCAATTCAGCAGCGGTACCCGACAATTTATAACAGACAGAATAGAGCTTCACACATAGATTAGATAGATAGAAACATGTCAGCCACATATATACGAAGTACAGTGACAGTGTTGCTTACTGTACTTGTCATTTAGCGTAAAGGATTTATCAAAAAAAATAATAGTGTTTTCATGCACCGTCTCTTTAAAAAAGCCGGCCGGCAATTCAGCAGCGGTACCCGACAATTTATAACAGACAGAATAGAGCTTCACACATAGATTAGATAGATAGAAACATGTCAGTCACATATATATGAAGTACAGTGATAGTGTTGGTTACTGTACTTGTCATTTAGTATTAAAATAAAGGATTTATTATTAAAAAAATTGGCGTGGGGTTCCCCTTAATTTTAGGCTCTAGCGGAGGTTAAGCAGATGGCTGGGGCAGATGTTTGAAGCCTGGGAAGGGGGTAATACCCACGGAGCTTCCCAGGCTACTAATATCAGCCCCCAGCTGAATACATAGCCTTTACTAGCTATTAAAATGGGGGACCCCCCAAAAAAAATGACGTGGGGTCCCCCCTAATTTAATAGCTAGCAAAGGCTAGGCAGACAGCTGGGGGCTGATATTAATAGCCCAGGAAGGGAGCCATGAATATTGGCCCCCTCCCAGGCTAGAAACACCAGCCGTCAGCCGCCCCAGAAATGGCGCATTCATAGGATGCGCCAATTCTGGCACTTAGCCTCGCTCTTCCACGCTGCCCTGGTGCGGTGGCAGGGGGTAATAGGGTTGGGGTTGATGTCAGCTTATAATGCCAGCTGACATCAAGCCCAGGTTAGTAATGGAGAGGCGTCTATAAGACACCCCCATTACTAACCCCATAGTCAAAGTTAAAAAAAACACAAACACCCAGAATAAAGTCCTTTAATTGAAATAAAGACACAATCCTTTATTGTTCTAAATTAAACCATACTTACCGTCACGCCCATTCCAGCTGAAGCCAACGATCTCCTGCAATAAAAGAAAAATAATAAAGCAACCTCATCCTTACCTTTCCATGGTTCCCACGACAGCTTCAGCTCTGCTACATCGAGATGACAGGCTGGACCGCAGCAGAACGCTGCCATTCAGCCTCTCATCCCGCAGACACTGAGAAGCGCAGGCTTGCTTGCGCTGCTCAGCGTCTCTCTGTGACGACATCCAGATGAGCCGAGTTCATGTCCAATGAACTCGGCTCACTTCATGCACGTCACTGACAGCGTGGGAAAATTCTCACGCTGAAGCGGTGAGTGCAGGAGAATTCTCCCACGCTGTCAGTGACGTGCATAAGGTGAGCTCATGTCCAATGAACTCAGCTCACCTCCTGCACGTCACTGACAGCGTGGGAGAATTCTCCTGCACTCAGCGCTTCAGCGTGAGAATTCTCCCACGCTGAAGCGCTGAGTGCAGGAGAATTTTCCCACGCTGTCAGTGACGTGCATAAGGTGAGCTCATGTCCAATGAACTCAGCTCACCTCCTGCACGTCACTGACAGCGTGGGAGAATTCTCCTGCACTCAGCGCTTCAGTGTGAGAATTCTCCCACGCTGAAGCGCTGAGTGCAGGAGAATTTTCCCACGCTGTCAGTGACGTGCATGAGGTGAGCCGAGTTCATTGGACATTAACTCGGCTCATCTGGATGCCCTCACAGAGAGACACTGTGGAGCGCAAGCAAGCCTGCGCTTCTCAGTGTCTGCGGGATGACAGGCTGGATGGCAGCGTTCTGCTGCGGTCCAGCCTGTCATCTCGATGTAGCAGAGCTGAAGCTGTCATGGGAACCATGGAAAGGTAAGGATGATGTTGCTTTATTATTTTTCTTTTATTTCAGGAGATCGTTGGCTTCAGCTGGAATGGGCGTGATGGTAAGTATGGTTTAATTTAGAACAATAAAGAATTGTGTGTTTATTTCAATTAAAGGACTTTTTTCTGGGTGTTGTGTTTTTTTTAAATACTTTACTAGAAATTCATGGTGGTCCTGTCTAATATTGGCGTGACCCCATGAATTTCGGGCTTAGGGCCAGCTGATAATGCCAAGCTGGCCCTAACCCCTTTATTACCCAGTGAGCCACCGCATCAGGGCCCTGGATGAGTTGGGTACAGCGCCAGAAGATGGCGCTTCTATGAACGCGCCATTTTCCGGAGTGGCTGCGGACTGCAATTTGCAGCGGGGGTGGCCCAGAAAGCTTGGGCCTCCCTGCGCTGCGGATTCCAGCCCCCAGCTGCCTAGTTGTACCTGGCTGGACACAAAAACAGGGCGAAGCCCCACGTCAATTTTCTTTAAATTATTTCATGAAATAATTAAGAAAAAAAGGGCTTCCCTATATTGTTGTGTCCGGCCAGGTACAAATAGGCAGCTGGTGGTTGGGGGCAGCCCGTTCCTGCCTGCTGTACCTGGCTGGACACAAATATAGTGCGAAGCCCCACGTCAATTTTTTTTAAATTATTTCATGAATTTCCTGAAATAATTTAAAAAAATTGAAGTGGGGCTTCGCACTATATTTGTGTCCAGCCAGGTACAGCAGGCAGGAACGGGCTGCCCCCATCCACCAGCTGCCTATTTGTACCTGGCCGGACACAACAATATAGGGAAGCCCTTTTTTTCTTAATTATTTCATGAATTTCATGAAATAATTAAAAAAAATTGAAGTGGGGCTTCGCACTATATTTGTGTCCAGCCAGGTACAGCAGGCAGGAACGGGCTGCCCCCATCCACCAGCTGCCTATTTGTACCTGGCCGGACATAATAATATAGGGAAGCCCTTTTTTTCTTAATTATTTCATGAATTTCATGAAATAATTAAAAAAAATTGAAGTGGGGCTTCGCACTATATTTGTGTCCAGCCAGGTACAGCAGGCAGGAACGGGCTGCCCCCATCCACCAGCTGCCTATTTGTACCTGGCCGGACACAACAATATAGGGAAGCCCTTTTTTTCTTAATTATTTCATGAATTTCATGAAATAATTAAAAAAAATTGAAGTGGGGCTTCGCACTATATTTGTGTCCAGCCAGGTACAGCAGGCAGGAACGGGCTGCCCCCATCCACCAGCTGCCTATTTGTACCTGGCCGGACACAACAATATAGGGAAGCCCTTTTTTTCTTAATTATTTCATGAATTTCATGAAATAATTAAAAAAAATTGAAGTGGGGCTTCGCACTATATTTGTGTCCAGCCAGGTACAGCAGGCAGGAACGGGCTGCCCCCATCCACCAGCTGCCTATTTGTACCTGGCCGGACACAACAATATAGGGAAGCCCTTTTTTTCTTAATTATTTCATGAATTTCATGAAATAATTAAAAAAAATTGAAGTGGGGCTTCGCACTTTATTTGTGTCCAGCCAGGTACAGCAGGCAGGAACGGGCTGCCCCCAACCACCAGCTGCCTATTTGTACCTGGCCGGACACAACAATATAGGGAAGGCCTTTTTTCTTAATTATTTCATGAATTTCATGAAATAATTAAAAAAAAAGTACGTGGGGCTTCGCCCTATTTTTGTGTCCAGCCAGGTACAACTAGGCAGCTGGGGGCTGGAATCTGCAGCGCAGGGAGGCTCAAGCTTTCTGGGCCCCCCCCCGCTACAAATTGCAGTCCGCAGCCACCCCGGAAAATGGCGCGTTCATAGAAGCGCCATCTTCAGGCGCTGTACCCAACTCATCCAGGGCCCTGGTGCGGTGGCTCACTGGGTAATAAAGGGGTTAGGGCCAGCTTGGTATTATCAGCTGGCCCCAAGCCCAAAATTCATGGGGTCACGCCAGTATTAGACATGACCGCCATGAATTTCTAGTAAAGTATTTAAAAAAAACACAACACCCAGAATAAAGTCCTTTAATTGAAATAAAGACACAATTCTTTATTGTTCTAAATTAAACCATACTTACCATCACACCCATTCCAGCTGAAGCCAACGATCTCCTGCAATAAAAGAAAAATAATAAACCAACCTCATCCTTACCTTTCCATGGTTCCCACGACAGCTTCAGCTCTGCTACATCGAGATGACTGGCTGGACCGCAGCAGAACGCTACCATCCAGTCTGTCATCCCGCAGACACTGAGAAGCGCAGGCATGCTTGCGCTCCTCACTGTCTCGCTGTGACGGCATCCAGATGAGCCGAGGTCATGTCCAATGAACTCGGCTCACCTCATGCACGTCACTGACAGCGTGGGAAAATTCTCACGCTGAAGTGCTGAGTGCAGGAGAATTCTCCCACGCTGTCAGTGATGTGCATGAGGTGAGCTCATGTCCAATGAACTCAGCTCACCTCCTGCACGTCACTGACAGCGTGGGAAAATTCTCCTGCAATCAGCGCTTCAGCGTGAGAATTTTCCCACGCTGTCAGTGACGTGCATGAGGTGAGCCGAGTTCATTGGACATGAACTCGGCTCATCTGGATGTCATCACAGAGAGACGCTGAGCAGCGCAAGCAAGCCTGCGCTTCTCAGTGTCTGCGGGATGACAGGCTGGATGGCAGCGTTCTGCTGCGGTCCAGCCTGTCATCTCGATGTAGCAGAGCTGAAGCTGTCGTGGGAACCATGGAAAGGTAAGGATGAGGTTGCTTTATTATTTTCCTTTTATTGCAGGAGATCGTTGGCTTCAGCTGGAATGGGCGTGATGGTAAGTATGGTTTTATTTAGAACAATAAAGGATTGTGTCTTTATTTCAATTAAAGGACTTTATTCTGGGTGTTTGTGTTTTTTTTAACTTTGACTATGGGGTTAATAATGGGGGTGTCTTATAGACGCCTCTCCATTACTAACCTGGGCTTGATGTCAGCTGGCATTATAAGCTGACATCAACCCCAACCCTATTACCCCCTGCCACCGCACCAGGGCAGCGTGGAAGAGCGAGGCTAAGTGCCAGAATTGGCGCATCCTATGAATGCGCCATTTCTGGGGCGGCTGACGGCTGGTGTTTCTAGCCTGGGAGGGGGCCAATATTCATGGCTCCCTTCCTGGGCTATTAATATCAGCCCCCAGCTGTCTGCCTAGCCTTTGCTAGCTATTAAATTAGGGGGGACCCCACGTCATTTTTTTGGGGGGGTCCCCCATTTTAATAGCTAGTAAAGGCTATGTATTCAGCTGGGGGCTGATATTAGTAGCCTGGGAAGCTCCGTGGGTATTACCCCCTTCCCAGGCTTCAAACATCTGCCCCAGCCGTCTGCTTAACCTCCGCTAGAGACTAAAATTAAGGGGAACCCCACGCCAATTTTTTTAATAATAAATCCTTTATTTTAATACTAAATGACAAGTACAGTAACCAACACTATCACTGTACTTATTATATATGTGACTGACATGTTTCTATCTATCTAATCTATGTGTGAAGCTCTATTCTTTCTGTTCTAAATTGTCGGGTACAGATGCTGAATTGCCGGCCGGCTTTTTTAAAGAGACGGTGCATGAAAACACTAATATTTTTTTTAATAAATCCTTTACACTAAATGACAAGTGCAGTAACCAACACTGTCACTGTGCTTCTTATATGTGTGACTGACATGTTTCTATCTATCTAATCTATGTGTGATGCTCTATTCCTTCTTATCTAAATTGTCGGGTACCGGTGTATGCCGCTGCTGAATTTGCCGGCTGGCTTTTTTAAAGAGAGTGTCTTCTGAGCAGTTTGTCAGCTTTTGGACACCTTTGCAGGTGTTTTCTATGTGTTTCTATGTGTTTTTGTTTGCCTGCCATTGGTTTTAACGGTGTTCGACGGTGTTCTAAGGTGTTCGACGAACAGTTCGACGAACAGTTCCTCGAACATCCCGGTGTTCGACGAACCGAACCGAACCCGAACACTACGGGGGTGGCTCAACACTACTCAAGACTCTATCATGTCTGTCACATGTGGTCAGTTTGAACCTGCTTTCATTTGTAAAGAACACAGGGCGTCAGTGGCGACTTTACCAATCCTGGTGTTTTGTGGCAAATGCCAAGCGTCCTGCACATTGTTGGGCTGTGAGCACAACCCCCATCTGTGGATGTCGGGCCCTCATACCACCATCATGGAGTCGGTTTCTAACCGTTTGTGCAGACACATGCACATTTGTGACCTGCTGGAGGTTATTTTGCAGGGCTCTGGCAGTGCTCCTCCTGTTCCTCCTTACACAAAGGCGGAAGTAGCAGTTCTACTGCTAGGTTGTTGCCCTCCTACGGCCGCCTCCACGTCTCCTGGTGTACTGGCCTGTCTCTTGGTAGCGCTTCCAGCCTCTGGACTCTACGATGACAGACACAGCAAACCGTCTTGCCACAAGTCACATTGATGTGCCATCCTGGATGAGCTGCACTACCTGAGCAAGTCCTGTGGGTTGTAGAGTCCGTCTCATGCTACTACGAGTGTGAAAGCACAACCAACATTCAAAAGTGACCAAAACATCAGCCAGAAAGCATTGGTACTGAGATGTGGTCTGTGGTCCCCACCTGCAGAACCACTCCTTTATTGAGGGTGTCTTGATAATTACCAATAATTTCCATCTATTGTCTATTCAATTTGCACAACAGCATGTGAAATTGATTGTCAATCAGTGTTGCTTCCTAAGTGGACAGTTTAATTTCACAGAAGTTTGACTTACTTGAAGTTATATTCTGTTGTTTAAGTGTTCCTTTTATTTTTTTGAGCAGTGTATATAGGTAAAACGGTATATATGTTACATATCATATTAATAGCTTCAGTTATGAGCAATAATACACATTTAAATAGATGATAGTGGTTGTTATCTTTTCTTTTTTCTTTTAAGCATCTATTTATTGAAATTTTATAAAAGGAGTAACAGTTTGAAAAATATAACATAGTTTGATAATCAGTTCAATAGGATATTGTTACATAGAGTGCAAAAAAGACTGAACAATATTTGTTAGTTCAAACAGTCATAAAAGGATTTCAGATAAAACAGTTAGGTGCTAAGGAGAGTGGTGAGGATATCCTTTTCCATTCATTGGTCATAACTGTGTTCATTTAGTATGGTAACAATTATGTAAATTAATTTAATATAATAACATAAGAATTAACAAATGGGATTAGGGGGGTAAAGTAACGGTAGGAAAGGAGTGAGGGTAACAGAAAATTTAAGGGGGTAGAGGAGTAGAGATTGGGTTAGGTTAGATTAGCGGTCCAAGTTGTCTAGGGTAACGTTGTGTGATCTGAAATGTATTTGCACCATGGACACCGTGGTTGCTATCTTTTCAATGCATGCTCATTAATAAATTATATGAAAAGTTAAAAGATCAAACATGAAAATAAAATACAATCCACTCATGCTCATAGAAAATCAAAATATTACATATTATAATAATCCGATAGAGAAATTAAAACATAAATAAAAAAAAAAGAGCCAACAACAACATATTATGACACTTGCACCTTCTCAATTATTTATAAGAAGCAGAAATATCTAATCTTTTAGACAAGTCTAAACATAATGATTATGAAATTGGCACGATTTATAAACACATAAATACACTGATCAAATATATGAATGAATTATGTCTCAGCTACATCATATTTTTTATATATTTCAAAAGTATACACACGCATGAGTAACATACAGTATTTCATTATTACCTTAAGAGTTTATTTAAATCCCAGGTTCATTGCTAGCCTATTCCAGCCTTTTAAATACAGGGAATATGAACTGTTAACACCTTCCATGTCAGACTGCTGCTGATGCTTTTTGACAACAAAATATGGGTTTAATCTTTGTACTATGCAGTACTTAGGACGTCAAAATCTTTAATATGTTCCTCAGTTATATCAACATGCAGTAGCCCCCCGTGTCTCTTACCACCACTGCAGTTATGTGTTTTTATACTTTAACTTCATAAATTTAAAAGGGCTTGACTTAAATTTAGTCAAGGCAGCTTACTTATCCATGCTGTGGATAGATATCCACCACCATATGGCTTTCGTTAGATATATAATAACACTAATAATTATAACTAAAAAGTTTACTCATATGACTTTCATTCTGGACATGCAAGATCCATTACAGTATAGATAATCCAATGCTTTGTCTCTTTGTCCTATGATGTATGCACATAATGAAGTGTTAAGAATGGTTAGCAAAATCTAAGTGTATGGTTCACAGATGTTGGGGGTGCATTAGTTTAAATGTAAAAATACATCACAAAATTTGTGTTACCATAAAAAGTATCTGATTTTAAGAGCTGCACATACTTTGCAGTTTATTGTTAACATGGTACTATGCATGAGGAAAACAGAGAAAGACGCCTTAAATAAGGCTGCTAGAACACATCTCCTAATACTTACTTCACACACTTTTTGAGACTTTTTGTGGGAAAAAAACAATGAATCTCGTGTTTTTTTTAGATTGTTTTGCAATTTGGAGTTTCATACTATACTACCAAAAATGCACCAAAAGTGAGTAAAAACAATACACAAATGCACTTCTTATGGAATCTGGCTGTAGCGTTATGTAAAACAAATGCAAAATAAAACCTTTTTTTTGGTTTGTTTTTTTCAGAAAAATGCAACAACTGAAACTATTCTCTGGCTTTGATTAATTTTTTTTAAGATTGTCTTTTAGTTTGTAAAAATATATGATTACATTCATTTTTTTAAAAAAGCTTTTTTCTCTTAATGTGGCTTTTTTCTTTACATGTATTTTTTTTCTAATATTCTATTCCTATAAAGATCCATACTGGAAAACTCATAAAATGACATTATTGAAGTACTATATATGTTTAAAGACAAAGTACACAGCAAAAACACAAAGAAAAATTTATAGTTGTTAATATATTCCTAATGACTTCAAATTATCAATTGTCTGCAACATTTTTTGTAAAATATGTCAGGAAAAAATTATTTAAAAATCATTTTGTTTTTCCAAATAGAGGAAATACAAGCATTGACCCTTATAAAATTATGTAGCTTAAACCCCAGAGCCATCAGCAAATTCTATCATCCATGTTTTTTGCAGCCATTTATGCATTTCATATTGCATTTTCCTAATAGTGACCACATAACTCAGCTAAAGTATAAAGACTGAGCCACGAAGCGATCCATCAAATAACATCAAATTAATTTTTATTGACATAATTAAAAATAACATAATTAAAAAAGCAGAATAACGTATAAGGGGACATTAGACCATATAGACATATACAGTGGTGGCCAAAAGTATTGGCACCCCTGCAATTCTGTCAGATAATACTCAGTTTCTTCCTGAAAATGATTGCAATCACAAATTCTTTGGTCTTATTATCTTCATTTAATTTGCTTGCAAGGAAAAAACACAAAAGAGAATGAAGCAAAAATCTAATCATTGATGATTTCACACAAAACTCCAAAAATGGGCCAGACAAAAGTATTGGCACCCTCAGCCTAATACTTGGTTGCACAACCTTTGGCCAAAATAACTGCGAACAACCGCTTCCAGTAACTATCAATGAGTTTCTTACAATGCTCTGCTGGAATTGTAGACAATTCTTCTTTTGCAAACTGCTCCCGGTCCCTGATATTTGAAGGGTGCCTTCTCCAAACTGCCATTTTGTGATCTCTCCACAGGTGTTCTATGGGATTCAGGTCTGGACTCATTGCTGGCCACCTTAGAAGTCTCCAGTGATTTCTCTCAAACCATTTTATAGTGCTTTTGGAAGTGTGTTTTGGGTCATTGTCCTGCTGGAAGACCCTTGACCTCTGAGGGAGACCCAGCTTTCTCACACTGGGCCCTACATTATGTTGCAAAATTTGTTGGTAGTCTTCAGACTTCATAAAGCCATGCACACGGTCAAGCAGTCCAGTGCCAGAGGCAGCAAAGCAACCCCAAAACATCAGGGAACCTCCACCATGTTTCACTGTAGGGACCTTGTTTTTTTCTTTGAATGCCTCTTTTTTTTTTTCCTGTACACTCTATGTTGATGCTTTTTCCCAAAAAGCTCTACTTTTGTCTCATCTGACCAGAGAACATTCTTCCAAAACGTTTTAGGCTTTCTCAGGTAAGTTTTGGCAAACTCCAGCCTGGCTTTTTTATGTCTCGGGGTAAGAAGTGGGGTCTTCCTGGGTATCCTACCATACAGTCCCTTTTCATTCAGACCCCGATGGATAGTGCGGGTTGACACTGTTGTACCCTCGGACTGCAGGGCAGCTTGAACTTGTTTGGATGTTAGTCGAGGTTCTTTATCCACCATCCGCACAATCTTGCGTTGAAATCTCTCGTCAATTTTTCTTTTCCGTCCACATCTAGGGAGGTTAGCCACAGTGCCATGGGCTTTAAACTTCTTGATGACACTGCGCACGGAAGACACAGGAACATTCAGGTCTTTGGAGATGGACTTGTAGCCTTGAGATTGCTCATGCTTCCTCACAATTTGGTTTCTCAAGTCCTCAGACAGTTCTTTGGTCTTCTTTCTTTTCTCCATGCTCAATGTGGTACACACAAGGACACAGGACAGAGGTTGAGTCAACTTTAATCCATGTTAACTGGCTGCAAGTGTGATTTAGTTATTGCCAACACCAGTTAGGTGCCACAGGTAAGTTACAGGTGCTGTTAATTACACGAATTAGAAAAGCATCACATGATTTTTCAAACAGTGCCAATACTTTTGTCCACCCCCTTTTTTAGGTTTGGTGTGGAATTATATCCAATTTGGCTTTAGGACAATTCTTTTTGTGTTTTTTCATTGAAGACAAATTAAATGAATATAATAATACCAAAGAATTTGTGATTGCAATCATTTTCAGGAAGAAACTGAGTATTATCTGACAGAATTGCAGGGGTGCCAATACTTTTGGCCACCACTGTAAATAGAAATGTATTCACACACAAAATATGATATTATATCTCTACTCGATAAAAAATATAAAAATCCAATTTACATAGCTGATGCAATAATATCAAGCCCCACCAGAGGGTGAATTATTACTATATATAAGATCAGTATATGACAGTAATATTATAAGTAGCGTTGAGCGAGTAAGTTCTGTTAATCCTTTCTGCGAGCATGCTCGGGTGCTCACAGAGCATCTTCAGCGTGCTCGGGTGTTATGTTTCAGTCACGCTGTGCTCATGATTTGCGACAATTTGACAGCTTTAATACATGTGAGGAATGCCTAAGAAACAGGCATTCCTCACATGTATTAAAGCTGTCCAAAAATCTCAAATCATGATCACAGCATGACTGAAGCATAACACCCGAGCATGCTGAAGATACTCGGAAAACACCCGAGCATGCTCGTCAATCTTGAGTAATGAGCATGCTAGCTCATCACTAATTTAAGGTAACACTCATACAAAGTCGTTGTAACGCCAACTAAATTAATCCATTAAATTTCAGGTAGCTTTATGACGTGACCAATGAGTATAATAAGCCTTGTATACCATGCTAAGCTGAAATACATCCTATATGGCCACAATTCTTGTCCTGTGTTTAGGCTGGTACTATATATCAAATCTGCCAGAAAAACAAACACTTACTAGTGGAGGAATCCAAACAATAAAGGGGTAGTCCTGAGATCCACGTCCCATCACCCGACGCGCGTTTCACCGTCAGCTTCTTCCGGGGGCGTGTCAGGGTGAGGGGCATCAAGATATTTAAATGTTACGGTAACCAATCCACAGAGAGAAAGATGACCTAGGTCATTATTGATATCACGGCGCATGTCACAGCCGCCCACCCTCATGATATCAGGAAGCAGGACGATTTGCATTTTAGCACTAGAGAGCCTTTGGAAATACCGAGGGCAGGAAAGCAACACATGTGCTCCATCAATATATGCCTAGTTACAACTAAAGGAAGGAGTGAAATCATGGGGCCAGTATATGAAGTATCAACAAAGAACGATATGAGGAAGACCATATGTTAGTAAAGGGGGTGAAAATATAGATGTCGATCAACCTGCCTGAGGACAAGAAAAAAGGGGTGGAAGAGACAGGAGGAGTAACGTGCTCATAGGTATTATCATCATAACCATAATATTGCACAGACCCTTAAAGTGACAGTGCTCAATTAATCAACAGTGTATGATTTGTGAACAACATGAATCTTAATACCATGGAAGTAAACAATAACAAAAAAGAAAATGACACTCATTGTTTAAAGATTACTGTGTATTCTCACTAATCGCATTAAAGTGACAGTGCAATTAGAGAGCCATATTCAATACTATCTATAATTAACTGTGCAATAAATAATAAAATCTAATCAATTTGATATTTTATTAAAGTGACAGTACAGTAATTTCTCAAATAACTTATAAAAGTGATTGTGCATTAATTATTAATATGTGAGATCCAAATATAAAACACATCCCAATGAACTATTATTATAATTCCTACCATGAGGAAACGTGCTTAAACAATATAAATATAAATATGTGCAATTATGACAGTGACAGTCAGTGTTATTATATACTCATAATATAAAAACTACGACCCTGTACCCTTAGAAGAAGGGGGAGGGGAAGTTAAGCCTTCCAACATCATATATGTCCCCATAAAATGCCACCCCAACCCATAGGAAGACCCCATTACATCACCAACAGCAGAAATACCATCATAATACTAACTCCTTCCGAAGTCAGCTTATCCCAATACCAATCTACATATTTATGAAATATACACAAAGTCCTCATCTCCTCCAAATTGAACAGGTATGAGGAATACATTTATAATCAAACTATTAGAGTTCATTTGATTAAATATGATCATATTTCCACTAGTGTGTAAAAATCTTCTGCTGTTTAACATGATGTTGACTTCTCCTCTTTCAGAAGCTGTTTCATATATATGACATCCATCTCTTCATATAAACAAAGCAACATATGAAACTAAAATACAAAGAAAATAGATACGCATACATATATAGCATCACATTGAGTTTGACTGTAGGCACTGTGTTCTTCTCTTTGTAGGCCTCATTCCGTTTTTGTAAACAGTAGAATGATGTGCTTTACCAAAAGGATCTATCTTGATCTCATGGGCCCAAAAGACGCTTTCCCAGAAGGGCTTAGGCTTACTCACGTAAATGTTGGCAAACTGCAATCTAACTTTTTTATGTCTTTGTGTCAGCAATGGAGTTTTTCTGGGTCTCCTGCCGTAGCGTTTAATTTCCTTCAAATGTCGACGGATAGCACCCTGAGCCTGCAGGACAGCATGAATTTCTTTGGAACTCGATTGGGGCTGCTTATCCACCATCCGGACTATCCTGCATTTCAACCTTTCAATTTTTCTCTGCTGTCCATGTCAAGGGAGGCAAGCTACAGTACCTTGTGTTGTAAATATCTTGATTATGTCGCGCACCTTGGATCTATGAATATCAAGATCTCTGGACATGGATTTGTAATTTTGAAATTGTTGATATTATTCAACATTTTGGTTCTCAAATCCTCAGACAGTTCTCTTCTCATCTTTCTGTACTTCATGCTTAGTGTGGCACACACAGACACACAATGCAAAGATTGAGTCAACTTCTCCAACTTTTTATCAGGTTTCAGGTGTGATTTTCATATTGTCCACTCCTGTTACTTGCCACAGGTGAGTTTAAATGAGCATCACATGCTTGAAACAAAGTTGTTTGCCCACAATTTTGGAAAGGGTCTACAATTTTATCTGACCCCTTTTTTGGATTTTGTGTGAAATTTGCTTATTTTTCTAAATAGTTTTTTGTGTTGCCCCAATAAACACAGGAAATAAACATGTGTATAGCAAAACACGTGTAATTGCAATAACTTTCAGGGAGAAATACTTCATTTTCTGAAACAATTTTAAGAGTGCTAACACTTTTGTCCATGAATGTGTATGTGCGAATATGTAGCAAATGATGTAAAGATCTATAACGTTTAGCATTTTACTGTAATGTACTTTGATATAACTGATAGTGCTGTATGTCTTTTTTTGTTCTTTTCATCACATAGCTTGTGTAATTAGTACGTACTTTTTGCTGAACAGCTGAAAGTCCTTCCTTCCTTGTTAGTTATTGTGATTGGAAGCTTTAACAGCAATGATGACAAAAGTGTAGATCAAAGTGCGGATAGTAGTGACAGCGGTAAGTTTGCACTACTGCATTAACATGTCATGCTACATTAGAAGTTTGAAAAATTATTTCTACTAATGTGCAGAAAGGGATTAAAATAAACAACATTATGAAAAGAACATTTACTATTAAGTGAAGGCAGTCTACTTAGATATTGTAGAAGGTGAGAAATATATTAGCCATCAAAGAACAAACAAAGTAATTGACTTAGAAATATAAGAAGGTATGTGAATACTGAACCTGAATGCCGCAATTAAGGCCAAAGAAAGAAAGATAGCTAACTCTAAGGAGGTATGTGTTCAACAGACCTAATATTATTATACTAACCTGGGATGAGTGGTTTCAGATTAAGGGGAATTGGATACTTCAATTCAAAAGATTGGACAGATTAATTTGGAGTCATTATGAACTTGGAACAAGAACACATAGCTTGGCTGTGAGTATTATCTGCCTTACTTTTTGCAAATCTGACTTTGGACACAAAGACTTTAGACATTGGAAATTGGGAAATTTTAAGTGTTGCTTTAGAAATAAATGTTACATTTAAAAATATATTTATGTCTGCATTTTGCTTTTACACCTTGTTCCTCGCTCTCTTTTGTCCGCCTAATGTGTTCAGTGCTGGTGGTCATATTCGATTCATAGTAGCACAGTTTCAGTCCAGCTAATCAGAATCTTGCCCAGCACTGGCACATAAGGTGGCTGTTCTGAAACTAAATATTTAATCATAAGAGAACCACCTACTTTCAACTGAGTGACATACTTGTCCTTGGCATACAAAAAATATTTTCCTGCTATTACTAGCTGTACTTAAGCAAGCATTATTCATTTAATAAAGAAACAGCCTCCATAGAATGAGCTTGCGTGCATTATATTTAACCCTGTCTTGACTTGGCCAATTTCCGCTTTTGCATTTTCATTTTTACCCTTCTTCCAACAGCGAAAACTTTTTAATTTTTCCTTACACAAATATGTATGAGTTCTTGCTTTTAGCTGGACACATTGTACTTTTGAATGACATTATTCATAATTACCAAATAGTGTACTAAAAATGGGAAAAAAGTTCCAAGTTCAGTGAAATTGTGAAAAAACAGCAATTCTGACCTTGTTTTCTGGGAATTGTTTTCACAACATGCTATGTACATTTTGTAGTAAAAATGACCCTTCATCAAGATTGTCCATGTCAGTAAGATTGCAGTGTTACCAAACTTTTTAACAATTATTTTAGTGGTAAAAAGAAATCAAAAATTTTTAAAAACATTTTTTTGCTTCCATTTCAGACGCTTGATATGTTTTAATTGTTTGGTCAAAGGTTCTGTGTGAGAGCATATTTTTTGTGGGGCGAGACAACATTTTTATTATTACCATTTTGGGATAAATATGATTGGATTTATTAATTTTAGATTTTGATAGATTGGACTTTTATGGATGCTGTGATACCAAATTGTGACTTGCAGCAATTATCAGCCTATGAGCCTGTTCCATACACCTGCTCCTGACTTGTGCCATACATACATTTGAATGTGATCAATGAGTGGAACAGGCTGCCACGAGAGGTGGTGAGTTCTCCTTCAATGGAAGTCTTCAAACAGAGGCTGGACAGACATCTGTCTGAGATGGTTTATTGATCCTGCATTGAGTAGGGGGTGGGACCACATGAACCTGGAGGCACCTTCCAACTCTAACATTCTATGATTCTATGATAGATGGCGGATGTCTGGAAAGGGTTAATAGGGCCATTAGAACAGATTTAATTTAAATGTAAAAAAATAAGAGTGCACAGTTACAGTAATTTGTTTTGTCTATTTCTATAATACATAACTTTGAAATATATTTTCTACAAGATAAAATACTGATAATTTGTTTTTAAAATTGACAAATAATTATTTCTGCAAAGGGAACAGAAAGTTTCAATGAATTTATTCTATAATAATATGTGAAAATATTTTTTTCAGTGTTCTTATAGTATGTTACAATATGTAAATGCATTCATCTTTTGTGCTGGGGATTTCACACTTCAACATCCGAATGTGGCTTGAAAGAAGTCTTGTTTAAAAGTCCCTGTGTCCTGTGGTCTGTAATCATGGTACATAGTTTCACTTACTGAACACCAGCTACCCAATATTCTAAAATACCAGCTCTTAAACTGTCCTACAGTTATTCTACTTTACCCTAAGTGATGTGTTGGCCTTTTTCATGACTTGTCACAGCCGACGCCACAAGCACTTAAAATCTTTCAATTTGACTTATGTAGGCAGCAAATTAATTTGTAAAGCTATTGTTATAATTTTTTTTGTAATATATATCATGTAAAAACAAAAAGCAATGTCTCCATTGTTGTTTGTTTATACTTGGTATATTATCAAATATTTCTTTGCATAGTACAGTCCTGCTCATCGGTATTGGCACCCATGAAGTTTAAGTACATAATGTGGAATATCTCCTGAAGAAAATGAATCAAGTGAAACAGTTTTTTTGTATAGAGCACTCGTGTTAAATACAAAAGAGCAAATGATAAACAATAAGTTAAAACAAAAAGCAACGGGAAGGAAAAATAGAAAAACCTAAAGCTTAATTTAGTATGGAAACACATTTTGACTCACAAAAGAGATTCACCTGTCATTAATTGTAGATGCCCATGTGACATGAATTAGCCAATGAATGATGACTTCAGTGTTTTACAAAGCTACATGGTAGGATGTCTGAGGACATCAGAACTGCTATTATTAGCAAACACAAGACTTCCAAAGAGTATAAGGCCATCTCCAAAGACCTTGGTATCTCAATTTCAACAGTGCGCAATGTTATTAAGAAGTTTGCTAAGCATGAAACTGTCAAGAACCTCCCTGGATATGAGGGAAAGAGGAAAATTGACAAGAGAAGTCTTCGAAGGTTGGTGCGAATGGTGGAAAAAACACCACATCACACAATCAAAGACGTGAAGGCCAGCCTGGAACAGTCTGGGGTCATGGTTTCAACAAGCACCATATACTGCACACTAAACCAAGCAGAGCTTTATGAGCGAAGGCCAATGAAGAAACCATTGCTGAAGAAAAGACATAAAAAGGAACAACTGATCTTTGCCGAAGAGTACCTTGACAAACCACAATCCTCTGGGAAATGTTCTGTGGACAGATGAAACAAAAATAGACCTTTTTGGCAATGCAAGGCAACAGTTTGTTTACAGACGGCGCAAAGAATCTTATAAGGAAAAGAACACTTTACCAGCACATAAGCATGGTGTAGGATCCATAATACTGTGGGGTTGCTTTGATGCATCTGGTACTGAAGGCCTTGACCGCATCCCAGCAATCATGAAATCAGAGAATTATCAAGAGAATTTAGAGCAAAATGTCCTACCCATTGTAACAAAACTTGGTTTGAGTCGAAGATCATGGTCCTCCAGCAAGACAATGACCCAAAGAACACATCCAAAACTAGACAGGAATGGTTGAAAAAGAAAAAATTAACTGTTTAAAAATGGCCAGCAATGAGTCCTGACCTCAATCCCAGAGAAAATCTTTGGGATGAGCTGAAATCTTCCATTGGGAAAAAGAACCCTGCAAACATTTAGGCGCTTGAACAAACAGCAAAGGAAGAGTGGGAGAAAATTCCAGCTGAGAAGTGCAAGGAGCTTATAGATGGCTCCAAGAAACGTTTGGAAGCTGTCATCAATGCCAAAGGGTGTGCAACCAAGTATTAATTAGGGGTGCATTTATTGCTGCACATGCTGTTTATTCAGTTTTTTCTTTGAAACTGCAACATGGAAGTTGAAAAACAATGTTTTATTGTTGTATTACTTTGGACCACTAATTAATAAAATCCTGAGGATATAACTTTGGTACATTTCCATATATTTCTGAAGATATTGTACAGTCTATGAAAAAATGAAGGGGTGCCAAAAATGGTGTGCAGCACTGTACTTCTACTGATTAATCCCATATACCTCTTCATGCAAACTGTGTAAAGGACACTATATATAAATATTTCTATGGTTGTTTATGGAGATTTCTGAGACCTTTTATGGGCTGTCAACCATTGAAAGTTAAATTTTTGGGATATCACCAGAAATATTTCTCTCTCCAGTACCTTTTTAGTTGATTTTAGATTTGTAATATGTATATATATTTAATAAATCTTGATTTTTTTTAGATTTTATTCTCAAAGGATTATTTTTATTAATCGTTTTTTTCTGAGCTGGGAGAAAGGCTGAACCTCTTAGAATTGGTGCTTCGTGTCCAAAGTAGAATCCTGTTAGCTTTCATAAAACAGCGGAATCACTGTTTCCACCACAACTCATTAAAACAAATTGGGTACACAATGAGGTGGCAGCCAACAAATATAGCAGCTGTACCACAGAGTGAAAGAAACAGCGTGAACAGGGGTGGATTAAGAGTAGACAGGGCCCCGGGCAGTTTGGAAGGCATGGGCCCCCTGTCATGTCACATAATCTCCTTTGATAGCTCATGTAATGGGTCATGTGGGTAACACACAGGTGCTCTAGTTCACATCTGTAGATGGAAAACGACAATGTTTTTCCCTTATGTACAGCACTGTACATAGCGCTAAATAAAATAGAGCAGAGTGATCAACCTATGGGGGCTCTTATACATGTAAACCATAACAAAAAAAGCGACTTAAAAAAATCTCTATTTAGTTTAAAAACCCCATACATAAATGCAAACACTATGCACAGAAAAACAGTGAAATAAAATAAGAGCAGAAATGAGGGGAGATAGGGATTCGTTTTGGCCTTCACAATTCCCTTCCTGACAGTGGAGTTTGCCACCCTAACTTGAAACAATATGGTGCCCCCGCTCCTCGCCGACTGCCCCTATGTAGCCCTACCACTACTCTAACTGACCAGGCATCCTCAGTAGGTGATCAGATAATATGTAATGAACATATACAAATGTATACAGGATAGAAACTAGTGAGCTGAGGGGTATGTATCAGAAATATTATTCAACTATCTGATCAGAAAAAAACCCTAACAAAGTCCAAGAAGAAGTGAATATGATGTCCTTGTCAAACAAAGAATAACCCTTCAGATCATAAATGGCAGGTCATGTGGCAGTGCAATTAAAACCCCTAAACATCCATATACCTCACTCACGTTTCTATGGACATTTAATATCCAATATATGTATATAGCCTGAACACTTGTGTACTTAGCTTATTTGCATTTTCTTCCCCCCTCTTTTGGTCATTCAGGGATTCATCAGGTTATTCCTTCAATCAGGACAAGAAAAGGAGACCATAAGCTGTACTGCAACGAGGACACAGCCCCCTACATACAGTATGAGCCCGCACATAGCTCCCTAGATACAGTATGAGCCCCACATGCATATATACATTGTATATATACACATATATATATATATATATATACACATATATATGTATACATATATATATATATATATACATATGTATTTATATATACACACATATATATATATATATATATACACATAAATATACACACATATATATAAACACATATATATACACATATATACACATATATATACACATATATAAGTATGAGCCCCAACATAGCTACCTACAGTATGAGCACTTGCATAACTACCTATATACAGTATAAGCTCCACATGGCTCCATATATACAGTATGAGCTCCCATATAGCCTCCTATATACTGTATGAGCTTGCACATGGCTACCTACAGTACAGACCAAAAGTTTGGACACACCTTCTCATTTAAAGATTTTTCTGTATTTTCATGACTATGAAAATTGTACATTCACACTGAAGGCATCAAAACTATAAATAAACACATGTGGAATTATATACTTAACAAAAAAGTGTGAAACAACTGAAAATATGTCTTATATTCTAGGTTCTTCAAAGTAGCCACCTTTTGCTTTGATGACTGCTTTGCACACTCATGGCATTCTCTTGATGAGCTTCAAGAGGTAGTCAGTTTCCACACATACTGGAGACACTGACACACGCAGACCCATTCAAATGAGTCCGTTTTTTTTTCTGGATGCATGGTCCGCAAATCATCCCACACGGATGACATCCGTGTGACATGTACCGGCACCTGGGAACCAGCGCTACAGTTAGCACTGTTCCCAAGCGCTGATTGTCCCTGCGATCAGCACCAGCAGGGACAATGATGTGGGTATTAGTGTCAGTCCTTGCTGTGTCCCTGTGTAAAAATAAGAATAAAATAATAAAATCCATATACTCACCTGTCCGGAGATGTCCCCCTCTGGAATCCTCTGACTGCTGATGCCGGGGAGAATGAGCCGCTCCGGAGCTGCGCTCAGTGAGTGACTCACTGGAGCAGCTCATTCTGTCCGGCTTCTCGACGTCAGCGGTCGGAGGATTACAGGAGGGGACATCTCCGGACAGGTGAGTATAAGGATTTTATTATTATTTTATTCTTATTTTTACACAGGGACATTGCGAGAGCAGTGTTCAGCACCTGGCGCTTGGGAACAGTGCTAACTGTACACAGATTACCAGGCGACGGTCCGTGTGATCCTGATGTGGCACACGGACACGCTGATATTTCCGGCACCGTGTGAATCCTGCCTAATGCCGAGCGCTAGGGTGTGATTAGAGCCATAAAGCCATGCTGGACGCACATCTATGATGGGAAGCCTGAGGCAGCTGTGAGGAATAAAGTATAATTACTGGTGGCAGCGGGACTCTCAGTGCACTGGTCACATCGCTTCAGAACGCTATTAATGGCATATCTGCATGTGAAATTGTGACAATGGTATAAATACACAGAAGCAGAATTTGCAGCAGTGCTCTGTATCTAAAGGCAATTGGCTATTATTGTTATGGATAAAATGTGGGTGATGGGAGTGTGATTGAACATGGGGCAAATGCCCCTGCACACTGTGCCCTCCACTTTGGTATTTTGCTTGCATCATATTTATAAACCACATAAACAGATCCCAGTTAATGAAATGTAATATTTTACTGGGCTGCCAGCAGAAATTCCTCTATTACCCATCTCAAATGAAAGGGGTGATCCAGGCTAAGAAGAGAAGCCTGCGGTCACACTGAGACTGAAAACATTACATGTATTTAACTATGATCTCTTCATGTGCTATATAAATACATGATACAAGCTAATTCCCAAAGTGGAGGGCACATTGTGAGGGGCATCTGCTCCATGTAGTTCAATCACACTCCCATCCCCCCACAAGTTGTAGTAATTACAATGGCCCCCAGCTCCCTGCCTTTACATACAGAGCACACTCCCAGTCTGCCACATAGATACTTTACACTCCTTGCGCACACAGGAAGCAGACGGTGATGTGCAGAGGACTGAGAGACCACGCAGGCAGGCACAGGTTCTCCAGTCTTCAGGAGCGACGCCATTAGATGCTCCTCTCCAGCAGAGAGATGGTAGGTGTGACTTAAACAGACGCGCTCGCGCTCTGTATGCTGGGTACGTCCTGCCAGATGTGATTCGGCAGGGCGGACCCAGCTTTATTTAAACACGCTGCGGCCGCGGTGGCTGCTGTGCAGATTATAATGGGGGCAATTACTCTTTGGACAATGGGCCCTCGTGAACGGCCGGGCCCCGGGCGGTAGCCCAGATTGCCCTCATTATAATCCGCCTATGAGCGTGAATATCTACAGACTAAAAGGCTTGTAGAATATTAATCAGCACACATTTATGATTGCCCAAGAAATATTTTGTCCATAAATCTGAGTTATCCCTTCTTCAGCCTGATGACACATTGTGAGGCACATTTGTGGCGCTGCTTTCTCCCAGTAAAAGACTAACCTGATAAGAGCACAACTGGACGGGCTAACAGCCGGAGAAACTGAACATGATTTCCACATAGAAAATAAATGGTTGTTTCCATGGTAAATTAAATTCTATAACTATCAATATGCTATTTAATGGACTTCATTAAAAGGCTTTATTCCTCAGGGCTAGCTGACACCCTGTTGTATCGGTCCCAATCAGTTTTACAACCAATCAGGGCCTTTCAACCACTTAGTCTGACCTGCTTAATATTTTTTTGTTTATATCTCTCGATCATGCAAAGAAATTAAACACCTGTTTTATCTTACTACATGGTGATTGTTAATCTACTTTTTGCTATACGCTATGCTATTTTTTTCCTAAACTGCAGCTAGCATCCACATGCTTGGCATTACTGTAGTGGGAAAAGCCCACTTAACTATTTACGGGGTATGTGTCTCCAAAAGCAAAAGCTTGGCACAATGTATGGATACTAAGCTGGTATATTTGCAATTTTCCAGAAAAAGCATGGAGTGGATGTTGCAAGATGAAAACACCTTTGGGGTCAAAATAATGACTGCAGCCAAAGATGAATTAATTGGGTGGGGAAATTTCCAATATGGGGATTTTCTGCTATTCTGGCATTCTAGGTACGCTGCAAATTTCAATCCCGCAAACTAATCCCATAAAATCTGCGCTTCATGCTGACGTAAAGTAGACATATGGCAAATGTTAAAACCTACAAGAAGCAAAATGAACATAAACCCTGCTGTAAATAAATAAATAAAAAGCAAAAGTGCATTCAAATAAAATAGGGTTCTTAATAATACTGTTTTTGATCAAAAATAGCATGAAAGCTATCCCACCACGGCAAGGTGAACCCATTTGGGATAGTCCTACTCTGTCTAATATTAAAAACCTTAACATGTGTGAATAAGGGCAGACAAAGGACCAGGTCCCGAACTGTAGACACCAGCCTAGGGAAGCTTTAAATGTATTATCCAGCTCCAAGAAGGGAAGCCACACACTGGCTTGCACAGAATGCAAAAAATACAAAGAAAAAACACAAAATTTGAGCTTGGTTTAAGTTGGTATACATGCAGGACATAAACGCATGTTCACAGTAGCCATAAATCAGAAAAAAACTACAACAAGCAAAATGAGCACAAACCCTGCTATAAATAAATAAATAAATAAAAAGAAAAAGTGCATTTAACCCCTTAAGGACCGAGCCACTTTGTAGGTTAATGACCAGGCCTCATTTTTTAAATTTGACCACTGTCACTTTATGAGGTAATAACTCTGTAACACTTCAACGGATCCCGCTGATTCTGTGAATGTTTTTTCATGACATATTGTACTTCATGATAGTGGTAACAGTTTTTCAACAAGACTTGCGTTTATTCGTGAAAAAACTTTAACAATTTTCAAAATTTTAATTTTTATGCTCTTAAGCCAGAGAGTTATGTCACACAAAATATTTATATTTTGTTTGGAAGTTATAAGGGTTAAAAATTGACCAGTGATTTCTCATTTTTCCAACAAAATTTTCTAAACCATTTTTTTTAGGGTCCACAACACATTTGAAGTGACTTTGAGGAGCCTATATGATAGAAAATACCCAAAGTGACACCATTCTAAAAACTGCACTACTCAAGGTGCTCAAAACCTCATGCAAGAAGTCTATTAATCCTTCAGGTGCTTCACAGGAACTGAAGCAACGTGGAAGGAAAAAATGAACATTTAAATTTTTTTCACAAAAATTTTACTTTAGACCAAATTTTATTTATTTTCACAAGGGTATCAGGAGAAAATGGACCTCAAAATTTGTTGTGCAATTTCTCCTGAGTACTCCAATACCCCATATGTGAGGGAAAATCACTGTTTGGGCACACGGCAGGGCTCGGATGGCAAGGAGCACCGTTTGACTTTTTGAATGCAAAATTGGCTGGAATCGAGAGCGGATGCCATGTTGCATTTGGAGTGCCTTTGATGTGCTTAAACAGTGGAAACATACCACAAGTGACCACATTTTGGAAACTAGACCCCCTCAAGGAACATAATTAGATGTGTGGTGAACACCTTGAACCCCCAGGTGCTTCACAGAAGTTTATAACGTAGAGCTGTGAAAATAAAAAATCTATTTTTTTCTACAAAAATGATCTTTTAGTTACAATTTTTTTTCACAAGGGTAACAGCAGAAAATGGACCTCAAAAGTTGTTGTGCAATTTCTCCTGAGTTCGCCAATACACAATATGTGGTCGAAAACTACTTTTGAGGCAAAGTGCAAAGTTCAGAAGGGAAGAAGCACCATATTGGAGTTCAAATTTTGCTGGAATGGTTTCAGGGTGTCATTTCACATTGGCAGAGCCCCTGAGGTGCCAAAACAGCAGAATTCACCATAAGTGACCCCATATGACAAACTACACCTCTCAATGAATTCATCTAAGGGTGCAGTGATATTGACACCACAGGTGTGTCGCAGAATGTTATACCATTGGGCAGTGAAGAAAGAATAATTACATTTTTACCACAAATAGTTTGTTTTAGACTCAGATTTTACATTTTCACATGGGGAAATTGGTAAAAAAAATGGCACCAAAATGTGTCACACAATTTCTGCTGAATATGGCAATACCTCACATGTGGTTGTACAGTACTGCTTAGCCACAGGTGAGACTCAAGAGGGACGTTGTGCTATTTGCCTGCTTTCCTAGAATAGTTTGCGGACTCCATATAAAGAGCCCCTAAGTGCTAGAAGAGCAGAATCCCCCCTCAAGTGACCCAATTTTTGAAATCATACCCCTGCCAAACATGTGGACGCTGAATGTGGTTAAGACTCAAAAGGGAGGGGGATTTGGATTTGGGAGCGCAGAATTTGCTGAATTTCTTTTGGGGGGGTGAGGAGCCATTTCACTTTTTCAGAGCCTGGACGCCCCCTATATTTTTGTTAACATATGACAGACCTAAGTGAGGACTTTCATGTGAAACTTTTATTGGGAACATTTTACATAACATTTTAGATCACATTTATCCAACGCTCTACGCTGAGCACTTACTTTAGTGTTTCCATTTAAATCTCCAAATGATGTGATTCAGATGAAACCCCTAAGGGATTCATTCACTATAATGAGATGAGACAGCAGAGTTACTCTGGACTCCATCTGGCCTCTCTTCAGTATTGTCCTTTTCAGAGGTTCACAAAACAGTGGCTGACTGCGCTTTTATCTATGCCTAAAAAGACAGACACCGCCGGATCATAGGTCAGACAGCGTCCACGGTGCCTCCATCTGCCTCATTACATGAAATCTTCTGCCAGGGTTTCCTTCTAAATCACTTATTTCAGAGATTTACATGGAAACCCAGTGTAAATGCTCAGCGCAGAGCGCAGGATAAATGTGAGCCGAGCCTTACTGCGATCTTAGGGAGGCAGAATGAACAAATCGGCAGCAGGTGAAGAATTGGTTTTATTTACTTTTTATGCTGTTCCTCGTGCGATATAAGTGATTTGGTGACCTTATTCTTCTGTTGATGCGATTAAAGTGATACCAGATTCATATCGGGTTTTTATGATTGACAGTTTTTCTGACGATATAGTCATGTAAGGGCTTGCCTTTTGCGGGACGACTTGATGTATTTAAATGGTACCATTTTCGGGCATGTGACATTTTTTGATTGCTTTCTATTCCGATTTTTGGGAGGAAGAATAAACAAAAATCATGGAATTGTTTTTTTTTATGGTGTTCTACGTGTGGCAAAATTGATAAGGCAGCTTTATTCTTCTGGTCAGTACGATTATAGCGATACCTCATTTATGTACATTTTTTAAATGTTTTTGTGCTTTTACATAATTAGTTCTTCTATAAAAGTTTTTATTATCTTTGCATCGTTTTATTCTGAGCGCTATAACTTTTTTTATTTTTCGGAGATGGAGCTGTATGGCAGCTTGATTTTTGCGGAACAAGATGACATTTTCAGCGGTACCATTTTTATTTACATCTGTCTTTTTGATCGTTTTATTCCACTTTTTTCTAGCAGTATGATGAAAAGGTATAGTTTCACACGTTTTTGCTTTTTTTGTCTGTTCACTGAAGGGGTTAACTAGTGTAACACATTTATAGATCGGGTTGTTCTAGATGTGGCGATACCAAATATGTGCACTTTTTTTGTTTATTTTTATTTTTTTACATAAAAATCCGTATTTATTAGTGTAATATATTTTATTATTTTTTTTTTAGATTTTTACAATTTTTTTTTTACTTTTTTAAACTTTTTTACTTAGTCCCACTATGGGACTTTTTTCCCTTTGATCACATGTATAATGTATTGAAATGCACTAGCATTGCAGTATATTATACCTGTGGAGAATGGTCTCAGAAGCTTTCTGTAGCTTGGTGACCTGGGAGTAGTCATGACGACACCAAGTCACCATGGCAACGGTCGGCCCCTGCAACAATCGCAGGGGCACTGATCTGAAGGCAGAGGGAGCTCCCATCCCTCTGCCTGCCTCCTGAATGCTGCGATCGCTCACGGCGCTGTTACCGCTCCTGGCTGATAGTGCAGGAGCTCAGCCCCTGGCCGTGCTGAGCTCCTGCTGTGATCGGACAGGAGATGCTGATATTTCAACTTCTACTGCGCGATTATGTTGAGATCGGTCAGTCAAAGTGACTGACCAATCACAGCTATCTGGGTGCAGGGACCGACGGCATGGGTCCCTGCACCGCTTTACATCATGGTATGCGAACTAGCATCCTGCCATGATGGGTTATCCCTGTCATTGTGAGTTATGGGGTTAAATAAAATAGCGTTCTTAGAAACACTGTTTTTGATCAAAAATGGCATAAAACCTATTTCACCACAGCAAGGTGAACCCATTCAGGATAGTCCTACTCTGTCTAATATTAAAAACCATACCATGTGTCAAAGTTGTCCTCCCTCTATGGAGAGGGAAAGGGTGACAGGAGGAGGTAGGATCTAGAGGCAGATAGAGAAATCAGGGGCGGAGATTCTATTGGTGCAGGTGGAATTGTGCATTATGAAGAGCTATTGGAGTGCATATGCTCCTTTACTGAGGCATTCTTCTCCTTGTATCCACCCCTAGCAGACGTTCTCGTTGCAATTCTACTGAAACAGCAGTTACTGCTTTCCATAGATCTTTATTAGCACAAGCTGTTACATCCTATTTCAGAAATGTGAAATCTGTATTTACTTAAGATAGATTTTATTTGTGAATTGAAAAATATTTCGATTTGAGAGTCCTCGGTGATTGATATCTTTTAATGGCTAAATGAAAAGATGGTAACAAGTTGCAAGCTTTCGAGACTACTCAGGTCTCTTCATCAGGCTGGTACAACGCAAAATCTGAAGAGTCACATATTTATAGACAATAGGACACAGAAATAATGCAATAGATGAGACAGGAGACAGAAAGCAGAGTTATTACTATGGGAGAGATAAACAGTTCTGGCTATAAATATTTTAGCAGTTCATAGATAAGGAGTGTGAAAGTGTTATTGTCCAATGACTTGGTCCAGGGTTGTGATGACCCCTCAGATCTGATGAGCATTCCTTAGTTGATGTAGAATGACATAAATCCATGTGACACATTCATTCCTGCTCTGAACCTGTCAAAGGTCACAATGAGTTTATATTCCGAGACTCTTCTTTCTCTCTGAGATTTGAAGTTACCTTTTAATACCAGTAATTTCATGTCTTTGATGCTGTGATCAGGGGAACAAAAATGCTTGGCTACAGGAATATCTATTCTTTTTTCTTTTATTGTGCAGCGATGATGATTCATCCCTGTCCTAAGTTTTAGCCCTGTCTCCCCTACATAAAGACCCCCAGCTGGACATTTGGTACATATAATTAAATATACTACAGTACATTATATGTGATACAGCTAAAAGTACCTGTGATGTTGTAGTCCTGGTGTGAATTGGGGATCATTATCTTGTCCATGGTCATTATAAACGGACAGGTTTTACATTTTTTCTGGTTGCAAGGAAAGCTACCTGTAGCTGGTGGAGATGACAGGGAGCTTCTGACAAAAATGCTTCTTAGATTTGGGGGCTGACTGAAACACAGAAGTGGGGGGTCTGGAAATATGGATTGTAATTGGGCATCTTTTTGTAGTAAGGGTTGTAGTTTCCGTGCAGCACTCCTTGGCGCCTCCAGATTTGGATTGTAGAGGCACCTGGTTGCTTTCTTTCTTGGTTTTGTAATATAGGAGATAATTCCTTGATATTCTGGTGGCTCTTGTAATCTGGTTCTCAATTGTTTTTGGATGGTTTGCGAATTGAAAATTTCAAGAATGAAAGGTCAGTTCAAGAGCAGAACAAAATATACTGTTGATTTATGAAAAAAACACGACGTTTACGCTTTAAAACCATAGCACAAATCGACATATAGGAATTATGTCAGCATCTTAACTACCACATGTCTTAAATATTTCTTTTCAAGTTAACATTTTTGTGATATAATAATACTGTAGAAGCTGGGGGAAAAATATGATTATAGAGTAAACTTTTTAGCAAACAGCGGAGTAATAAAATGACCATTTAATTCCTTTGAGTTGAACCATTAAGATCTGCCATGAAACTGTTCTCATTTCTTGAGTTCAAATGATTCTCTTCATGCAAGCCTATTACGACTATGTCTAAAATTATTAATAGTAACTTCAAGCTAGTAATTATACTAATACTGAGTTCTGATCACAGAAACAACTATTTCATTTTCAGATCTTTTGGTCTAGTGTACTATATTTCACAACAATTTCATTCAACTATATTTCATTTTATGTACAAATACATTTTTCATTTTTATCTTCAAAATGAACACCACATTCTCTGGCAAAGAGTAAAATTATAAATGACTATACGGTTTATCTTCTAATATTTAAATCACTAACTGGCTTCTAAAGCGTAGAAATAATTTATAAAGGACTAGACTTCGAGAACAAGTAAAGTGATATAAAACATGCAATAATCCTACAGTACAAAGACAATTCAAAGATGTAGGGAGAAACAGAGATTAATGATCATGTTACTTGAACAAAACCCCATAGACCTGTTCCTGTTAGAAACATAGTAATATATGAAGTGCAGGGAAGCAGATAATAGTGAATAGGTAAGAAGTTATGATGTTTTGTTTAAAATGAAGCCACTAAAGAAATCATACCATTAATCTTCTTTTGAGATAGGACCTGCACTTTGTAGCGCAAACAGAAAAGGCTTGGATATCAGTTTCTGTTGGAACAAAAGCAGGATTATTTTTAAATGTAATATATCAGATTTATTGTAATGCAGATTCTATCTAGCTATAACACCATTATAGAGGTAAAAGGAATGTTTAACTGATAGACATGCCAAAATGATGCTACATCTGACCACTAGATACATGCTCTCCACATTTCATCAATCATGCTCAGGCAGGAAGATCACCACAAGGAAATGAAAAATAAAATTGAGTGTCATTATTGGGATTCTTTTCCTTCTCCCATTTAAAACAGATGATAGCTGTAAAATATAAGGTGTTGCATATAACATTTTTAATACTAGAAAGAAGATTAACCTCAAGAAAACTTTTCCAAAATAATGAGTCTTAAGAACTGCTATTATAGGGTAGAAAGACTGCAAAACGACATAGAGGTGTATTGTGATTAAACGGGTCATCTGGCCTTAGCCTACAAGTCTTCATTCACTCTATGTGACTACAGACTAGTGAATCCTCATATCGCATGCACTGCGCACTATGATGATTCTCCAATGCCAGAGCAAGAAGTGACGGGCTCGTGACCGCAAGTATGTGATTTGCATGTATGTGGACAGGTGCCGACTAGATGGGCACTCCCTCCTGCCCTGCGCTTCTCACTGTGGATCCAATTCGGGTGCTGCGAGGTCCCCCCTGTCGGTCAGAGTTGCTCAGACCTGCTCGACCTTACTTTTGGATTGTAGTGAGAATTTGGCTCCTGCTATAAAAGTCAGAAGCCTCCGGTTTTTCCAGCCGAGGCTTGAAGCTGCATGACTGGGCCAGGGGCCAGTCCCCTAACTTTTGGGTTCCCCCCACCCCAGCCAGGGTCAGGGCTCAGCAGCTGCGCTCTGCATGTTGCCCCTTCAGTCGGCCTGGGGTAGTGTAGTGTTGGATGCAGGTGTTTGGGGTTCCGTGCAGCACGCCCTCCTTACCTGAGTGAAGGGAGGCACCACACCTCTGAGTGAGGTGCAGTACCTCTGTGGCAACTGAACCCTCAGGGGCGCCACACATGGAAGATACTGTCCTCCATTTAAAATGGGCAAGGCACGTGGCAAGGGACAGGGAACTGGACGTGATGGTGATGGTGCATACAGAGGCCGAGGACAAGGCCGTGGGCAAGCTGAAATTGTGCCACAACAAACAACCACATCTTCTCGCCCGACCTTCCTGTCCCAATTCCTAGGAGACCGCAGCATACCACTATTGAACCCAGAGCAGTGTCAAAAGGTTGTTGGTTGGATAGCGGATAATTCTTCCAGTCACTTAGCCACCAACACCACCTTGTCTTCCTCACAGTCAAGTTTCAGTAGCCATGAGTCTGGACCGCATATTCCTCACCCTGATCCTCCTTCCTCCCACGATGCCGAGTCCCTGGAGACAACTGATCCCACATTTGGACACTCTGAAGAGCTGTTCACTTTTCCATTTATGGATTCGGGCCTCTCGCCCGTTCCACTTGAAGCGGGGCAAGAGGAGATCGCATGTAGCGATGCCCAAATATTTGAGCAGCCACGGTCACACGAAGGCGATGGTGGGAAAGTGTCAAAAGAGGTGGACGATGATGAGACACAATTTCCAGAAAGTCAGGAGGAGGACCAGGGTGTGGGAGTGGAAGACGAGGTGGTGGATGATATAGTGACTGACCCAACCTGGCAGGAGGACATGCAGAGCGAGGAGAGCAGCACACAGGGGGAGGGAGGCAGAGCGCCCAAACAGGCCGCAAGAAGCAGTGTGGTGGCCGCAGACAGAAGGAAGGCAACCATTCCCCGTAGCACCAACATGAAAGAAGTTGGCAGTACAAATATTAGGTCTTCCCGAGTCTGGTTGTTTTTTAAAGACTCTGCTGATAACCCCAAAAAGGCCATTTGCACCACCTGCCAGGCCAGCATCAGCAGGGGTGGCAAAACGACCAGCCTGACCATCGCCAGCATGATCAGGCATATGACAGCAAAGCACCCGAGTTTTTAGGCCGAACCCCAGGGTCCAGGAACAGTGTCTGCGGGTGGCACCATTGCTTCTTCCACTGTCGTGCATGTAAGCCAATTCCCTGTCCATGGTGCATGCGAAGATGCCACCTGCCCTGCACCTGTCGTTGCACACTCTCAAGAAGCAGCATCAGGAAGCACGTCTACGTCCTTATCCCAGCACAGTGTTCAGTTGTCCATACCCCAGTTCTTGGCACGCAAGTGCAAATACACAGCCAATGCCCCACAGGCAACACTACTAAATTCTCACATTTTACGACAGCTTGCACTCGAAATGTTGCCTTATAGGCTCGTGAAGATGGAAGCATTCCGCAACCTGATGGCGGTGACCTTCCCTCGGTACTCAGTCCCCAGCTGCCACTATTTCTCCTGGTATGCCATCCCCGCATTATACAAGCACATGTCCCAAAACATTAGCCATGCCCTCAACAACGCAGTTACCGGGAAAGTCCACCTAACTACGGACACGTGGACAAGTGCTTGTGGGCAGGGACGGTACATCTCGCTGATGGCACACTGGGTTAACATAGTGGAAGCCGGGACCCAGTCGGACCTTGGAAAAGAGCACGTCCTCCCGACTCCAAGGATTGCGGACCCTAGGTTAATCAGGTTTGCCCCCATGGTCTACAGCTCCTGCACCTCATCCTCCTCAGCCTCCTCCTAGTCTTCAGCCTCCATCTACGAAATTTCCACATCAGTCACAAGCTGGAAGCACTGCAGCACTGCCTCGGCCAAGCGGCAACAGGCTGAGCTGAAGCTAATATGCTTAGGTGACAAACCGCACAATGCTGAAGAGTTGTGAACAGCTCTGAAAGAGCAAGCAGATCTGTGGCTCACACCGCTGAACCTACAGCCAGGCATAGTCGTGTGTGACAATGGCCGGAACCTGGTGGCGGCTCTGAGGCGAGGCGAGCTCACACACGTACCATGCCTGGGCCATGTGCTTAACCTCATGGTTCAACGGTTTCTCAAATCCTACCCGGAGCTGCCGGATCTGCTTGTTAAAGTACGCCGCCTGTGTGCCCATATTAGAAAGTCACCGACAGCTTCCGCCGCCCTTGCCGTGTTTCAGCAGCGTTTGCAGCTTCCGGCTCACAGACTGGTGTGTGATGTCCCCACGTGTTGGAACTCTACACTGCAGATGTTGGGAAGGATTTGTGAGCAGAAGAGGGCAGTTGTTGAGTATCAGCATCAACAAGGCCTTCGCTATTCAGTTCAGACTCCACACATAAGACCTCAGGAGTGAACATGGATGTCAGACATATGTACCATCCTCCAAAACATTGAGGACTCCACCAAGATAATGAGCGGCGATGACGCCATAATTAGCATAATGGTACTATCTGCATAGCTGTCATACCGTCTATTCAGCGTGGATGGCCAGAGGACAGAGAAGAGGAGGAGGAGGAGGAGAGCATGGTCAGTCATCCCCTTGGTGAGGACACGGAAGTCTTGCCTGTTAGTAGTCTGAAATAGCAAATACGTGGTACCCAGTTAGTTACAATAATAAATAGCAAGAGGGTAAAACATAACCTTTATTCAGTATTATATTAAAAAAAGGTTCAAAAAGGTGCAAAGTACATGCATAAGTACAAGAAGTACCAAAGTACAGTAATATAAAGACACAATAGGAAACTTATCCTTATCCTGATGGTGTTCCTATATAAGAAAAAGGTCACACAAGACCTTTGAGGAAATGATTTCTCAGGTAAATGATGAATACTAACAAAGATAATCTCACTGGTATAGTTCACCAAACAACCGTGTCCTCTCTAGCTTTTTCCCATCCATAATTCAGCCAAATAAGATAAGGTATTGATATAGATACAATACACAGCGTTTGGGAAAGGTATCTGCTGGTCAGTGTATAAAGAAACTCAGCCAACCATATAGAACAACAACAACAACAAAAATGTATTCATTATATCCACAACTGAATAAACTATTTTGTGGCATTAAACGTTGAGACTGCATACCCATCATTAATGGAGGATCAGATAAGTTGAAAAATTTCCTCTATGATTATATAATAATGTATAATGCCACAAAATAGTTTATTCAGTTGTGGATATAATGAATACATTTTTGTTGTTGTTGTTGTTCTATATGGTTGGCTGAGTTGCTTTACACACTGACTAGCATATACCTTTCCCATACGCTGTGTATTGTATCTATAACAATACCTTATCTTATTTGGCTGAATTATGGATGGCAAATAGCTAGAGAGGACACGGTTGTTTGGTGAACTATACCAATGAGATTGTCTTTGTTAGTATTCATCATTTATCTGAGAAATCATTTCCTCAAAGGTCTTGTGTGACCTATTGCTTATATAGGAACACCATCAGGATAAGGATAAGTTTCCTATTGTGTCTTTATATTATTGTACTTTGGTACTTCTTGTACTTATGCATGCACTTTGCACCTTTTTGAACCTTTTTTTAATATAATACTGAATAAAGGTTATGTTTTACCCTCTTGCTATTTATTACTGTTAGTAGTCTGGCACGCATGGCTGAGTTTATGTTACGCTGCCTTTCCCATGACCCTCGCATTGTCCAAATTTTTGGTGACAGTCATTACAGGTTGGTGAGACTTCTAGACCCATGCTACAAGGAGAACTTTATATCTCTTATTCCTGAGGCAGACAGGACTACAAAAATGGGGCTGTACCAGAAGGCCCTTGTTGCGGGACTATTAAAAAAATTCCCATCTGAAAATGCTGGCGGCAGAGGGCACACTTCGTTGGACAACCAAGGAGTACAGGCGAGAGAGACACAACTTCAATCCAGTAGAGGCAGGGGAACACTGTCAAAGTTCTGGGAGAATTTTCTCAGACCCTCCTATCGCACAGGCCCTGAGGCGCGGGGTCCTTTCACAAGGAGTGCAAAGTTTGAGAAGATGCTAAGGGAGTACCTTGCCGACCGTACCAACATCCTCTGTGATTCCTCTTTGCCTTATAATTATAGGGTATCCAAGCTGGATGCGTGGAATGAACTGGCTCTCTATGCCTTGGAGGTCCTGGCCTGCCCTGCTGCCAGCGTTTTATCAAAGCGGGTTTTTGGTGCCGCTGGTGGAATTATAACTGCTAAGCGCATCCACCTGTCAACTGAAAATGCTGACAGGCTGACTCTTATAAAAATGAAGAAAGGCTGGATTGGGCCAGACTTCTCAATACCACCGAATGATAGCAGCATAACATAAACTCAAATCCAGTGTCTTTTCTTGGGAGGTGTATTCCCATGCACCTTTTCACACCCAGACATTGGTATACGTTTCCTGATTTTGGCTATTTGCTCTTGTCCTCCTCCTTCTTCTCATCCTCCACCACCATATCACCAGGATGACCATGTTCTGTGATGCAACGCCCACATCATTTTTTTAAAGGGTGTTTATGATGACCGTAAGAATTTTTTTTTATACAGTATGCTCATGTATACCCCCCAGGGGTAAATGTTTGTTGGCCCATACACTTAGTGCATGGGCATTACAAGTATAGGAGGCCCGCTCCTTTCTAATTGGAACATTTTTTTATGAGGCCCTCCTCCACGTCTCTTCCAAGGGGCATTGGAATGCCTCCCAATTTTTGGCAGCCATTGCATTCACTGCATAGGCAAACACAATGGGAGACCCACTTCGTGATACTGGGAACATTGTTTTGAGGAGGACCTCTGACCTCCACGTCTCTTCCAAGGGGCATTGGAGTGCCTCCAAATTTTTGGCAACCCTTGCATTCACTGCATAGGCAAACACAATGGGAGACCTACTTCCTAATAATGGGAATATTGTTTTCAGGAGGCCCTCCTCTAAGTCTTTTCAAAGGGGTATTGGGGTGCATCCAAATTTTCAAAGTGGTATTGGGGTGCGTCCAAATTTTGGGCAGCCCTGGCACTCACTGCATATGCAATAACAGTATAGGAGGCACACTCTTTAGTAATGGGAACAATAAAACATTGCCGGCTTATGGCTCTCTAAGAATAGTGAGGGCCAACAGCTGGCCCTTTAAGAATAGTAAAGGCCACCTGATGGCCCTATAAAAATAGGCTTTGTGACTTTCAGAGTCCCTCCTTCATAAATGAAACACGATGTGTCTGATGAAAACTCACACACCACATGGCCAGATAAGGTTGTAAAATGTTAAAATGACATTTCCCAGTGAATGCATTTGTCACGGTTGAAAGGAATGCAAAAGTGAAAAAACGCATCAAAAATGCTACGTGTAAACATAGCCCAAGGTGTGGAGGAGCATTTTTGCTTTTGGTCATTTCTTTTACTTTATATACAAGTCATTACCGTGGAAAGGATGTTCCTTAACATATTGTCAGGGTAAAAAAGAATATATATTTTCTCTACTTTTATACTTTTATACGCTTTGTTTATGTACTAACCACCATTTTGTGTCCTATAACAATAAGCTTTCCTTGCTACGTGTTACTTAGATCGAAATTTATGTTAAGATGGTGCCAGTATCAGCCAAGCACCTGTTTCAGAGAAATGAAACCAAAACATCAACTGACTGTTGTCTGCCCAGAGACTGAGTTAAGGAGTCGTGGACCAATCAGGAGTGGCTGGATACTAGACATTTATGGCTTACCCCGCCCCGAACACTCTCTTTCCCCTTCCCATTACGTAGTGTATTTAAGTTTGTGCATGCGGAAATAAAGACAGAACATTGCTGAGATCGTGGCTTGCCAGTAGCCTTCTGAGCATGCTCTGAGTTTGAACCAGCTTGTTGTCTGACTCATTCTTTGAATTGTTGACCCATGCTCATAGCCTTAATTTGGAGTGACTGGAGGACGAGTGGAATGTCGCTACGACCCCGACAAATGGCGCCCAACGTGGGGCGTGGCTAGCGGTACGCCGCCCTCCCGGACCCATATTGCTGACTTCCCTGGTGGTGACCGCGGCGGCTGAATTTGAGGCCTGATCAACCTCCATCGAACACGGTAAGTCGAGATGTATTTTATATGTCTCACTTGCCTGTGTGTCAGCCGCAGCGGTTCCTGTGGGATTATCAGTTTGGATCTGGGTGGGTGACCGGTCGAGTGGTGAGACCTTGGGCGTCCCGCGCCACGTCCCGTACCAGCAACTGTGAGACTGAGTGACGTCGCATGCCTGCGCGTTCTCGTGTGCACACCACCTCCTCCTCCCCCGGTCACTGTACTTTTCTTAGATAGCTGCCTCCCGTGACTGATAGTCGATTCCAAGCCATCCTTGAATTGAAGTGTAAGGGAGAAAGAATCTGTGACGAATTGAGGAGTGCTCTTCGTCTACCACAGAGACTGCTGTAAAGTCAAGGTTAGGAAAGGAGATAGATTGAGGTGTCTCTCTATCTCATCAGTGTATTGAGGTGTGCTCTACACTGACGGGTGGTGACCTGTAATCAGGGTGCCGTGGTGAGTCGCACTGTAAAGTCGCCATTCAATGTTAGCAAAGGAGATAGATTGAGGTGTCTCTCTATCTCATCAGTGTATTGAGGTGTGCTCTACACTGAAGGTTAGGAAAGGAGATAGATTGAGGTGTCTCTCTATCTCATCAGTGTATTGAGGTGTGCTCTACACTGAGGGGTGGCGACCTGCACCAGTGATCTGAGTCGCGACAGATCATTGCATTCTATAAGAAAATGTTGCGTATGTTCAAATCTGAAAGACCTGGCAAGATGCCGGATGGTGCAGTGGGAGTCATCCAATTAGTAGAGTCACGGGAAAGCAAGGAGGCTGTTAAGAATGTTAGGAATTTGTATAAAATGATAAGTTTACCCAGTACGGGCAGACTTCAGCCTGCAGTGTAGAAGGAATGCGTAACAAAAAAAAAGGGAAGTTGAGTGATGAAGGATTCCTGCACCAGAAGTAGATGGTGCGGGGGGGGGAACAGAGAATGCCGAGCCTTTGTTCGGATACATGAAAGCTGCAGAAAGTGATTTGTTATGTGACCCTAAATTGGCCGTAACCCCGTTGATGCCTGTCACTACACCGAGCCCTCAGCCACCACCCTATAATGGCGCCGACGCCAAATCATCGGAAGGATGGACGTGTCGTATGTGTGGAGAGCAGAACCCGCCCTGGGCGGAGTTCTGCTGTGTCTGTGGGGCGGGCTGCCCATGGCACGATGCCCAGCCTGCCTCCAAGAACATTCCCACTCCCACTACAACTTCTCCCTCCAACGGCCATTTTACGACACCTTTTCCTGCCCCCAAGAACAATCCCACTCCCACTCCAACTCCTCCCTCCAACGGCCATCTTACTACACCTTTTACTTGTTGTGGGAGGCCCGGAAAGCCCCAATCCGGCCTATATCCACTACTAGATCTGTCCGGTGCTTATTACCAGCCGCCAGCACGGGTGGAAAAGCCCGCAGTCCCAGAGCACCCATCTGAAACTAATGTGATACCCTCTGCTCCAGTCCACGATGCTGAGGCGCTCCCTCTGTTCCCCATAGGGGTCGCCCATAATCCTGGGGATATCCTCCTCAACTCCCCAGAATTTCAGGCCAGACTGCTCTCCCTCCGCCAACATACTGTTACTCAAGACGATAATGAGCCAGATGAGGGATGGGCTCAAGATACTCCAGCCCCCCCCCCTTTTATCCCATACGTCTCCTATGGCATCCTCCACCCCACATCCATTACCCATACTCCGGCCCTTGCTCCAAGCAACTGCTGAAAGAACACCACCCCCCAGCCCCTCAGAAGTCTGGGACCCCTGCCGCTCCCGGAATCTAGTAGACCCATCAGGACGCCCTGTCACTCTGTCATAGGCTATGGTGACATCCTTACACATCGGGTGGGGGCCATAGTCAACCCTGCAAACACCCGTATGAGCCATGCTGGAGGATTGGCTCGTAAAATTGCCCTTGCTGCTGGTTCCACTCTGGCTACAGAATGCCAGGCTCACTTAGAAGAAAACGGAAAGCTTTCAAAAGGCCATGGATTCCACAAAAGCAGGATCCCTAAGTACATATGATTCCGGCCTAGAATACATGAAACAGTTAAAAGCCTGGGCTCAGGATCGCTTGTCAGATCAAGCTGGGTCTGTACAAGATGTTCAACAAGACCCTGATGAATCTGTGGAAAGATATGCTGCAAGACTCATCATGCATTTTGAGGATCTCGGATACAGTCCTCACGTCAAGACGCAGGCTGCCCTGTTAGTTCAGGCCCTAGTAGATGGCCTACAAGACGCCCTCAGAGATGAGGTTCTGAATGTACGCCCCGAGATCCGTTCTTCTTCTTTTAACGACGCAGTGGACATTGTCAAAGCTTTCCAAAAAGCCATGCTAAAAAATGGAAAAGGATACTAAGCCAAAGAAGAAAGCCGCTCCTGCCATGGTATATCAAGCTCAAGAAAGCTACCCACCCCCTGGCAACCAACATGGAAGCAAGTGGGTAATGATTAAAGGCACAGGTGATGATACTCCTCCCACATATAGAAAATAAGACAGAAGAAATGACAGGGGGCCACCTAGAGACAAGAGATAATCTCGTGATTCTGAAGGACGCATACTGTGTTGGGAATGTGGTAGCCCTAATCACATTCTCAGAGACTGTCCAACCCGCAGACAATACCATGACCGCTCGTTTCATGACGGTCCACGCAATCATGGACCTTCCCATGAACCATCTCACCCACGCCAATGACGGCCCGGTCAACCAGTGTCCACTTTCCCGGCTACGCACCCCACGGCCGCCTGTGGGACCGTCACTTTACAGGTGGACCATCAACCATTGAAGTTCCTAGTGGACACTGGGGCGGCCACATCTGTCATTTCTTCCTCACAGTTCCCTCACTCTCTGTGGTCCAGCGGGCCAGAGGACGTTGGCCTCCTGCAGGTTCCCCCGGTCCAAGTACACCTCAAGCCTGGACACAGGTACCCACGGTTGCCACAATACCCCCTCAAGGCGGCACAAGAACAAAGCTTGGGTACCCAAATTGCTTCCCTCCTGGAGTCAGGAGTCCTTGTCAGATGTGTATCTCCATGCAATACACCCCTCTTTCCTGTAAAAAAAAGAAAACCGCTCCGGGAGAGCCTCCAAGATACCGGTTGGTTCAGGATCTCAGAGCCGTCAATGCAGCTACCATTTTAGAAACTCCGGTGGTACCCAACCCAAACACCCTCTTGTCTCAGGTGCCTCCAACGGCCACCTTGTTTACGGTGTTAGATCTGGCCAACGCCTTCTTCAGTATACCCTTGCATGAAGATTCGAGGTTTCTTTTTGCATTACCTTTCAAGGAGCACAGCTTACATGGACCAGGACTCCACAAGGAGCCCAGAACTCTCCTAACCAATTCATTCATTCTATGAAGTCTATTCTGGAGCCATGGGTTCAAGATAATCCTCAGGTCACTCTTCTACAATATGTGGATGATCTTTTACTCTGCGGCACTGAAGAAAATTTGCCAGAGATGTCAACATCCCTTCTCTGGTTTCTTCACTCAGCTAACTGTAAGGTCTCGAAAGGCAAAGTCCAATGGTGTCTGCCCAAGGTCATTTTCCTCGGACATTGTATATCACAAGGTGCTAGACATTAGTGTTGAGCCACCCCCGTAGTGTTCGAGTTCGGTTCGGTTCTTCGAACACCCGTGTGTTCGCCGAACTGTTCGTCGAACTGTTCGTCGAACACCTTCGAACACCGTTAAAACCAATGGCAGGCAAACAAAAACACATAGAAACACATAGAAAACACCTTCAAAGGTGTCCAAAAGCTGACAAACTGCTCAGAAGACATAACTAACACATGGAAAACTGACAAGTACATATAGTCATGCGAAAATAAAAGAGGTGGAGGAGTAAAAGGAGGGGGAGACACAGATATAGGCATGTCATGCCCTTCTAAAATCCAAAAAGTGAGAAGCCGACACGGCCAGTCCGCTCCTGCCCATGCCACCTCCGTGTCGCCGGGTTTGTGCCAGAGCCGCGGTGAACCCTGACGGCCAGCCCCCCTCTCCCAATACTGGTGCCTGTCCGCTGGTGGGTCGAGCGAGCCCCCCTGTGGTGGAGGCAGCTCTAAGCTTTTTAATTTAAATTGTCTCTCTAATTTGAATGAATACGCTTTAAATCCATTTACAAGGATCTATTGGAGGGCAAGTCTCATGCCAGCAGCCGCGTAATTCCAGCTCCAGTAGCGTCCACTAAAGCTGCTGCAGTTAAAAAGCTTTTATAAGTATCGAGCTCGGCTGTCCACCGCAAGGCATCCTACTGCCAGTCCCAGCCCCTATGCCTTGGGGTGCCTCCTGATGCTCTTCACTAAGTATCCCATGGTCCCGAAGCATTTCCTTTGAAAAAATTAAGTGTCTAAACTACAGGTGGTGTAGCTTGCTTAACAGCCGGGATAATCCGCTGACTAGCAGACACTGCTACTAGGCACAAAGTATTTCCTGGGCTAGATGCAGTTAAAAATTTGTAATTAGATACTCTCGTTGGATGCTGAGAAAGCATTCCATAGAGTCTCCTGGCACGCCATATATGATTCTCTTAAAAAGCTTGGGGTAGGGGTCTAGGGGACCCTTTTATAGCCAAAATCACGGCCCTGTATCACAATACGTCACCTAGGCTGAAGATAAATGGAACTGTAGCACCCTGAGGGCTCGGTTGCTACAGACGTATTGCACCTCACCCAGATGTGTGATATCTCACTCTCAGGTAAGGATGGAGTGTGGATCAGGACCTGACACCTGCATGCATTACACCACATTGCCGTGGGGCAGGGCGACCAATATGCCCCTGAGATGGGCACGACAGTCCCTGTCCCTGGCTGGAGTGGGGGGAGGGAACACTGAGGAAGGGGAACCCTGTAGTGCAGGAGCAGGGAGGAAGCAGTTCCTGGGTGCATTGAGAAGGGAGTATAAAAGGTGGGCACCATCTTAGTTCAGTGCAGAGAAGTCTGAGCAGAAGTGGCAGGGAGCAGGGGCTCTGCATGAGCTCTGCTCCGGAGGCGGGCCTAGTAACAGAGGCCCAGGCCTGGAAGAGGGAGAAGGAAGGAAGAGGAGCGGAGAAGGCTCCAGGAACAAGGAATGAAGGGATCCCAGGGGTGCGGACGGGCGAGTCGCCACCGCACGCCCAATCCACCTGCGTGGAGGGGTCAGGCCAAAGGGGGAGACCCGTCCCCGAACTAGTGGAGGCAGGAAACGACCCTCAGCTAGAAACCGGAGGCTCTGACATTTTATGTGGCGCAGCCCCTCGCTACACCCGCTAGGAAGGCACCACATAGGGTCAGGGAAACTGGCGCCAAGTTTACCAAGAGGAGGCCCGAGGCAGCCGGACAGAAGTGTTGGTAAGAAAAGCCAGACAAAGGACACACAAAGGGGGTCCTGTGAAGTGCTCCAAAGTTATCTGGGAGTTGTCTGAGCCCCTCACCTGGTGAGCACAGTACGACATGGGCAGCCGTTACCTGCAGACGTGGTCTGGATAATAAGAACTGTGAGTAAAGGCCCTGGACTGCATCACTGACTCCGTGTCGTTACTGCTGCTGCCCTGCACCATCACCCCCATCCTCCGCATACACTGCCCTGAGGCTATACTCCTCCCGTGGGGAGTTATGCTACGCTCTGCTGCACCCACAACACCAGCCTCAGCGGTCTGCCCTGTAGCGGCGGTTCACTCTGACCGCAATCCACGGGTGGCATAGTCGGACATTTAAACATCAAAACCACATAAATAGTTCCGCCACTGGTTTGACCGCCCTGAGCCACGGAACCGGGTCGCAGCCACGAAGACTACAACCACCAGCATCCACCAAAAAGGGTCCGGCTCCGGGTGTCCCAAGGCCCAGGGGGTGCGTCAGAACATTTTCATCACCTTTCACAATCACCAATGGGACAAGGCAGGGATGTCCTCTGTCCCCTCTCTTATACATCCTAGTGACGGAGCACCTGCTCTCATCAATTCGCCATAACCCCAATATTAGGTGGATTGAGGTGGGAGGCACCGAGTACAAGTGCTCTCTATTTGCTGATGATGTCCTAGTATATATCACTCAATCACATATATCCATCCCTGCTGTTATGGCTGAAATAGATCACTTTGTTACATGGTAAAATTTTAAAATCAATGCAGCGAAGTCTGAGGCCCTCGATGTCTCCCTCCCAAAATCCATATAGGATTCCATCCAGTCCAACTTTCCCTTTGCCTGGCCCTCACAGGGTATCAAATACTTAGGAATTCCTATTCATAGAGACCTCTCCCATCTATGTTATCTTAATTTTGGGCCCTTTATTGAACAATTCCATACAGACCACGGTTGGCAAGTTAGAACTGTAAGATTCACTACGTGAACCACTGGTGTTTTGTGGAAAAGCACATGTACACTGCGTTCCAAATTATTATGCAAAAAGTGTTTAGGAGTGATAAGGGAAGAATTTGTTTGTTTGTCAGTTAAACTCATTGATGGTGATGTGTGTCAGGGCTCTTTATATCACTGTAAGCAATTGCAGACACCTGTGCTAATTAGTTTGGCAGGTGTGTCCAATGAAAGGCAAGACTACTTAAGAAGGCTCTCTCACATTATTAAGCAGCCTACATTTTCTGCCAAAATGGGAAAGAAAAAGGATGTGTCGGCTGCTGAGAAGCAACAAATTGTGGAGTGTTTAGGTCAAGGCATGACTACAATCAACATTGTGCGATGATCAGGATGAAGTGTCTTGGCAATCAAGAAGTATGTAGCTGATTCACAGTACACACGTGTGCGTGCTGATAAGGGCAAATTGAGGACTCTTTCCTACAGGCAATTACGTCAGGTTGAAAGAGCAGCGGCAAAAAAGCCTTGTCATAGCAGCAGACAAGTTTTTGAAGCTGCTTGTGCCTCCAACGTCCCCCGAACAACAAGATGCAGGGTCCTTCAGAGGTTTGCAGCTGTGCATGCGCCATCCTGTCGACCTCCTCTATCCACTTCACACAAGCAGAAACGGCTCCAGTGGGCCAAACATTACATGAAGACTGATTTCAAAACTGTTTTGTTCACGGATGAGTGCCGTGCAGCGCTCGATGGTCCAGATGGATGGAGTGGAGGATGGCTGGTTGATGGACACCCCACGCAAACACGGCTACAGCGCCAACAAGGAGGAGGTGGAGTAATGTTTTGGGCTGGAATCATGGGGAGAGAGATTGTCGGCCCCTTTAGGATCCCTGAAGGCGCTAAAGATGAACTCCATAATGTATGTGGATTTTCTCAAGCAGCACTTCCTGCCATGGTTCAAGAAGAAGAACCGTGTATTTCACAGCAAGATCATTTTTCTGCATGATAATGCACCATCTCATGCTGCACATAAAACATCTGCATCTCTGGCTGATATGGGCATAAAAGGGGACAAACTTATGGTGTGACCCCCATGCTCCCCTGACCTCTACCCCATTCAGAACCTTTGGAGCATCATTAAAAGGAGTGTCTATGATGGCGGGAGGCAGTTCACATCTAAGCAACAGCTCTGGGAGGGTATTCTGTCCTCATGCAAAACAATTGAAGCAGAAACCATCCAAAACCTGACAAATTCAATGGACGAGAGAGTTCAGAAGCTCCTTTCGAACAAGGGGTCCTATGTGAAAATGTAACATCACCTAGAATAAAGTTTTGAGTTGAAAACTGTTTGATTTCAGTTTCAAACAACCTGCTAATGCTTATAATTTATTAAAATGAAAAGGTTGATCGAAAAGTTTGGGGGATCTAAGAGTGTGGCAACCCAGTAGTCATGATTACTTCGAATTCTGACAATATGAGGGTCATGCTGCAGGTAGTGCAGCAAGAAGGCACTTATGTGTCTTGCGCATCTCGGAGCCCCAAAATTATTTTCCGGGCTAGATGCAGCAAAAAATTATTTTTAATTTTAAATCTGGTGGAGCTTATTATAGATGGCCTAATAGGATCAGTGCTGCACACTGCTACAAAGCCCAAATTATTTTCCAGTCAAGATACAGATAAACATGATTAGTAATTTGAAAGCTTAAAACGGTTGGTAGGGTGATTTTAACCAATCATCAAGCTTTTACTCTCACCAGGATGACACAGGGGTAGAAAAGTCGTTTCGGATCCATGATTTGTTCATCTTTATGAACGTGAGTCTGTCTACATTATCAGTGGAGAGCCGCGTGCGCTTATCTGTCAGCACACCACCAGCAGCGCTGAACACACGTTCAGACAGAACGCTGGCTGCGGGGCATGACAAGATCTCCAAGGCGTAAGTGGCTAGCTCCGGCCATTTATCCAGATTGGAAGCCCAAAAAGAGCAAGGGTCCAGTGACACAGTCGTGGCTTCAATGTTTACTTGGAGATACTCCTGTACCATCGTCTCTAGGCGTTGACTATGTGTCAGACTTCTTGTCTCCTGTGGCCTTGCAAAGGATGGGCTAAAAAAGTGGTGAAATGATTCCGCAAAATTGATGTTACCAGCAGATACTGTGGTTCTGTTACGGTTTGAGTGCTGAACACTTGACGGTCCCACGGTTGGCAAGTTGGAACTGTGAGATTCACTACGTGCACCACTGGTGTTTTGTGGAAAAGCACATGTAAGATTCTGCAACAGTCTCTGCTGATACTCCTGCATGCGTGCATCCCTTTCTATGGCAGGAATAATTTCGGCAAATTTACTTTTGTACCGGGGATCTAACAGTGTGGCAACCCAGTAGTCAGGATTATTTCTAATTCTCACAATTCGAGGGTCATGTTGCAGGTAGTGCAGCAAGAAGGCACTCATGTGTCTTGCGCATCCAGGAGCACCAAGTCCCTGTTGTGTTGGTGGCGAGGTAACAATCATGCTTCCTTCCTCTGTCCTCTCCCCCCAACCTCGCACAACAGAAATGTGATCAAGGTCTCCCTCATCTGATGAGTCTTCCATCAGTTCGTCCTCCACTTCTTCCTGGGCTCCTGCACCTTCCTCACTAGTTTGGCTGCTACCATGCGCCCTGGTAAAACCATGTCCCCCACCCTCACATGCCTGCCGCCTTGGTGCTGCCGACCGTCTGGACCTTGCAGATGTTAGCCCTTCCGCATACAACTCCTCCTCCTCTACTTCCTCCACCTCCTCTTGTGCCACCACCTGACTCCGAATTCTGTTTAACATGTGCTCCAGCATGTAAATCAGCGGAATAGTCATGCTGATAATGGCATCATCAGCACTAAACATCTTCGTCGCCATTTCAAAACTGTGCAGAAGGGTGCATAGGTCCCTGATCTGAAACCACTCCTCCAGCGTGATTTGCCCCACCTCTGGATCTCGTTGGCCCAGGCTATACGTCAGAATGTATTGCACCAGGGCTTGTCGGTGCTGCCACAGTCGCTGCAACATGTGCAGAGTTGAATTCCACCGGGTAGGCACATCGCATTTTAGCCGGTGGAGTGGCAGGCCCAACGACTTCTGTAGAGATGTAAGTCGCTGAGCTGCGGGATGCGAACGGCGGAAGTGAGCACACAGCGACCGTGACCTCTGCAGAAGGCCATCTAGTCTGGGATAGTGGGCTAAAAATTGCTGGACAACCAGGTTCAACACGTGAGCCATACAAGGCACGTGTGTGACATTGCCCCGGCGAAGGGCCGCACCCAGGTTTGCAGCATTGTCGCACACGGCCTTCCCTGGTTTCAGGTCCAGTGGAGACAGCCATTCATGAAATTGGTTCTCCAGAGCTGGCCACAACTCCTCAGCTGTGTGACTCACATTTCCCAGACATTTCAAAGTAAAAACCGCCTGATGACGTTGAGCCCTACTGCCAGCATAGTAAGGAGGTGTGCAGGATCCCTTCTGCGCAGTTAGAAAGCTTGTGGCATGACCAGACAGGCTTTGGGTGCAGGTGGAAGACCGAGAGGAGGTTGAGGAGGCAGAAGCAGTGGAGGAACTTTGACATAAAGAGGATTGACGCACAACTCGTGGGGATGGCAAGACTTGGACAGCAGCCCCTTGTCCTGCTGTCACCATAGTTACCCAGTGCCCAGTCAGCGACATGTAACGCCCCTGTCCATGCCTACTCGTCCAAGTGTCTGTGGTGAAATGCACCCTGTCACACACAGAGTTTCTCAAAGAAGCGGTGATGTTGTGTGCGACATGCTGGTGGAGCGCAGGCACACCTTTCTTTGAGAAGTAGTGCCGACTGGGCATCTGGTACTGGGGCACTGCGACGGACATAAGGTCTCGAAAATCCTCTGTGTCCACCAGGCGGAAAGGCAGCATTTCTGTAGCCAAGAGCTTGCAGATGGTGAAATTCAACCTCTTAGCTTTCTCATGGCTAGGAGGAAATGGTCTTTTACTTGACCACATCTGAGGGACCGAGGGCTGGCTATTGTGCTTAGACGGGGTTGATAAGGGTGTCCCCGGCAAACTGCCGGTCTGTGAGGAAGATGCAGGCGGACATGTTAGGTTGCCTTGATCCAAAGGTGGTGCTATCGATGTCGGACAGTGCTCAACACCAGCTGGTGTTACCACCTCCAAAGAAAATGATGACCTGCCAATCACGCTGGCTGTTACGGGTAAAGAGGTGGCAGGTCTGCGCCCCAAAACAGGTGTGACTGCTGTCCCCCCAGTCACAGAGGATGAAGAGGCCGCGGATGCACAAGATATGGCAGACGGTGGTTGGCCCGGCCAGCTAGGCCGCATTGTAGCACACTGAGCTTCCCACTGCAACTTATGCTTCATGTCCATGTGCCGGTTCATGCATGAAGTACTCAAACTATGTATTTTTTGGCCTCTACTTAGCTTTTGCTGACAAATGTTACAGATAACATGAGTTGGGTCATCTTTATCGATCTGAAAAAATGCCCAGGCTATGCAAGGCTTAGCACCCATGCGACCTGAAGAGCCACCACGACTTGTGGTGAGAGGCAGAGTTGTGTTTGAGGATGCAGTTGTTGACGTGCTTCCAGTACTACGTCTCTGTCCAGGAAGGCGCAACCTGACCTCGTCGTCACTAGCATCTTCCTCCACCTCCTCTGCTGACCTCATCTCTTGGCTGACTGTGGGTTGACAGTAAGTGGGATCTCCAACCTCATCATCATCACCCTGTGTGTTATCACACCCGTCATCCTCAGAGCCAACCTGTTCCTGCCCTGACAAAAAACTTTGAGGACTGGAGTATTTGTGATGTTGAAGTTGATGTGGAGGAGAGCCCACTTAAAGGAGCACTTGATATCCGTTGATGCACCTGCTGTTTTTGTGCCTCATCTGGAATTTGTAGCGATTGGCGTGGCCGTAAGAAAGGGATCTTATCATATTGTCCGCTAAAAGAAGTAGACATTTTAGTTTGGCTGGAAGATGGTCTTTCTTCTGCAGATGTTACTGTTGCTTTAACACCTACCCCACGGACACAACTTTTTTTCCCCTTCCCAACACGCCTATTCCCCTTTCCACCAGCAGCAGGCCTTTTTCCACTCATTTTGGTGGTTAACTAATTCACAATTCTGGAGTTGTTTGCACAAAAAAACAATGGATGGTAACCGAGAAGAGCTGAGTGGCCAAACTGTGGTATTAGGCCAAAACTATTGGCTGGGTTAGATGCAGAAAAAAATTATATTCAATTTGCAACCTGATGGAGGTCAGTATAGATGGACTAATACAACAAGTCCCACACACAGCTAGAAGCCCAATATTTTTTCAGAGGTAGATGCAGAAAAAAATATATTCAGTTTGCAACCTGATGGAGGTCAGTATAGATGGACTAACAGAGAAAGTCCCACACACTACTAGAAGGCCAAATATTTTTTCAGAGCTAGATGCAGAAAAAAATTATATTCAGTTTGCAACCTGATGGAGGTCTGTATAGATGGATTAATAGAACAAGACCCACACACAGCTAGAAGCCCAATATTTTTTCAGAGGTAGATGCAGAAAAAAATATATTCAGTTTGCAACCTGATGGAGGTCAGTATAGATGGACTAATACAACAAGTCCCACACACAGCTAGAAGCCCAATATTTTTTCTGAGGTAGATGCAGAAAAAAATATATTCAGTTTGCAACCTGATGGAGGTCAGTATAGATGGACTAATACAACAAGTCCCACACACAGCTAGAAGCCCAAATATTTTTTCAGAGGTACTGTAGATGCAGCTAAAAATTATTTTTAATTTGCAACCTGATGGAGGTCAGTATAGATGGACTAATAGAGAAAGTCCGACACACTACTAGAAGGCCAAATATTTTTTCAGAGGTAGATGCAGAAAAAAATATATTCAGTTTGCAACCTGATGGAGGTCAGTATAGATGGACTAATACAACAAGTCCCACACACAGCTAGAAGCCCAAATATTTTTTCAGAGGTACTGTAGATGCAGATAAAAATTATTTTTAATTTGCAACCTGATGGAGGTCAGTATAGATGGACTAATAGAGAAAGTCCGACACACTACTAGAAGGCCAAATATTTTTTCAGAGGTAGATGCAGAAAAAAATATATTCAGTTTGCAACCTGATGGAGGTCAGTATAGATGGACTAATACAACAAGTCCCACACACAGCTAGAAGCCCAAATATTTTTTCAGATTTACTGTAGATGCAGATAAAAAAAATTTTTAATTTGCAACCTGATGGAGGTCAGTATAGATGGACTAATAGAGAAAGTCCGACACACTACTAGAAGGCCAAATATTTTTTCAGAGCTAGATGCAGAAAAAAATTATATTCAGTTTGCAACCTGATGGAGGTCAGTATAGATGGATTAATAGAACAAGACCCACACACAGCTAGAAGCCCAATATTTTTTCAGAGGTAGATGCAGAAAAAAACATATTCAGTTTGCAACCTGATGGAGGTCAGTATAGATGGACTAACAGAGAAAGTCCCACACACTACTAGAAGGCCAAATATTTTTTCAGAGCTAGATGAAGAAAAAAATTATATTCAGTTTGCAACCTGATGGAGGTCAGTATAGATGGATTAATAGAACAAGACCCACACACAGCTAGAAGCCCAATATTTTTTCAGAGGTAGATGCAGAAAAAAATATATTCAGTTTGCAACCTGATGGAGGTCAGTATAGATGGACTAATACAACAAGTCCCACACACAGCTAGAAGCCCAATATTTTTTCAGAGGTAGATGCAGAAAAAAATATATTCAGTTTGCAACCTGATGGAGGTCAGTATAGGTGGACTAATAGAACAAGTCCCACACACTGCTAGAAGGCCAAATATTTTTTCAGAGCTAGATGCAGAAAAAAATTATATTCAGTTTGCAACCTGATGGAGGTCAGTATAGATGGACTAATACAACAAGTCCCACACACAGCTAGAAGCCCAAATATTTTTTCAGAGGTACTGTAGATGCAGATAAAAATTATTTTTAATTTGCAACCTGATGGAGGTCAGTATAGATGGACTAATAGAGAAAGTCCGACACACTACTAGAAGGCCAAATATTTTTTCAGAGGTAGATGCAGAAAAAAATATATTCAGTTTGCAACCTGATGGAGGTCAGTATAGATGGACTAATACAACAAGTCCCACACACAGCTAGAAGCCCAAATATTTTTTCAGATTTACTGTAGATGCAGATAAAAAAAATTTTTAATTTGCAACCTGATGGAGGTCAGTATAGATGGACTAATAGAGAAAGTCCGACACACTACTAGAAGGCCAAATATTTTTTCAGAGCTAGATGCAGAAAAAAATTATATTCAGTTTGCAACCTGATGGAGGTCAGTATAGATGGATTAATAGAACAAGACCCACACACAGCTAGAAGCCCAATATTTTTTCAGAGGTAGATGCAGAAAAAAATATATTCAGTTTGCAACCTGATGGAGGTCAGTATAGATGGACTAACAGAGAAAGTCCCACACACTACTAGAAGGCCAAATATTTTTTCAGAGCTAGATGAAGAAAAAAATTATATTCAGTTTGCAACCTGATGGAGGTCAGTATAGATGGATTAATAGAACAAGACCCACACACAGCTAGAAGCCCAATATTTTTTCAGAGGTAGATGCAGAAAAAATATATTCAGTTTGCAACCTGATGGAGGTCAGTATAGATGGACTAATACAACAAGTCCCACACACAGCTAGAAGCCCAATATTTTTTCAGAGGTAGATGCAGAAAAAAATATATTCAGTTTGCAACCTGATGGAGGTCAGTATAGGTGGACTAATAGAACAAGTCCCACACACTGCTAGAAGGCCAAATATTTTTTCAGAGCTAGATGCAGAAAAAAATTATATTCAGTTTGCAACCTGATGGAGGTCAGTATAGATGGATTAATAGAACAAGACCCACACACAGCTAGAAGCCCAATATTTTTTCAGAGGTAGATGCAGAAAAAAATTATATTCAGTTTGCAACCTGATGGAGGTCAGTATAGATGGATTAATAGAACAAGACCCACACACAGCTAGAAGCCCAATATTTTTTCAGAGCTAGATGCAGAAAAAAATTATATTCAGTTTGCAACCTGATGGAGGTCAGTATAGATGGATTAATAGAACAAGACCCACACACAGCTAGAAGCCCAATATTTTTTCAGAGCTAGATGCAGAAAAAAATTAGATTCAGTTTGCAACCTGATGGAGGTCAGTATAGATGGACTAATAGAATGATGCTATGCCCAAAAGATTTTACTTCACTAGGTGCAGTAAAAAAATTGGTATTCTATACACAGGTGGTATATCTTGCAACACAGATAGGCTACTCCACTGACTAACACACTCTGCAATAGGCCAAAAAGGATTAGCTTTGCTAGATTCAGCCAAATGCTGTGAAAAAAACTTGCACAGCACTGGCACAGACCTGCCTGGCAAAAACTGATAGGAACTGATGTAACCTAGTCCTGAAAAGGACTCCAATTACAATTAGTCTTTACTCCCACAACCTATCTATTTAAGAGCACAGACCTGCCTGATAAAAGTCGTAGGAAATGCTGTAACCTAGTCCTTAAAAGGACTGCAATCACAACTATTCCCTACTCCCAAGCTATCTGTATATTTGTGCGAAAATTGGCTTGAAATTAACAAGGTATAGCGCACACAGCAACAGCGGTGCCGTCTAACACGCAGCTGCAGCAGTGAGAAAATGGTGGCGACGGGGAAAATGGCTTGGTCTTATAGGGCAAGGACATGTGCATACACTGCCAATGACACATGCCCTTGCTTGTGTGAAAAAAAGCACTTCGCTCCGTGTGTGCGCTGCTGATAGGCTGACAGATTGCACCTCCATACTGTAAATGCGGGAAAGAGAAAAAAAAATGGAGATCTTCATTGTTCCTGCAGAGATCCATCCCCTGCCCCTCCCCCCACCCCGCTGTACACTCAAACTGCGTATTAACATTAATTTTCATCATTACTGAGAAAAAATCCAGTTATGATTTTGGTGCACGAACAGTTATCGAACATAACCTCGAACAGCCGAATTTTTCTCAAATTGTTCGTGTTCGCCGAACGGCTCGAACACCGCCCAAAACAGCTCGAATTTGAGATTGGCGAACAGTTCGAGTAGAACAATGCTCATCTCTACTAGACATCTGACTGAAGAAAGAAAACAAGCCATCATGGATATCACCTTCCCAACCACCTACTCCGCTATGCAGACTTTCCCTGGCCTCATCACTTACTGCAGGCAATGGATCCCGGATGCCTCAAAGCTTGTGCAACCCCTGTGTGACTGTCTTAAGGACGAAGGCTCCGTCTGGCTTCATGCTGAAGATCCACGTGTCTCTCACCAACGCAGACTATGTTTTGACCGCCTTAAACAGGCTGTTGTCTCTGCCCCGGCCTTGGGCTTACCAGACTATACTCAGCCATTTCACCTCTTTGTCTCTGAATCGGAAGGTCATGCCTCTGGAGTTCTAGCACAACGCTATGATCATAAGTATCGGCCTTTAGGCTACTACTCAGCCCGCCTGGACCCTGTCGCTCGAACTGCCCCCACGTGCCTTAAGGCGGTCCACGCTGCTCACATCCTCCTTGACAAGTCAGCTGATATCGTCCTTGGACATGATCTAGTTATACAGGCTGGCCATGATCTCTCGGCTGTTCTGCAACAAACATCTCCGAAACATCTAACCAACCAAAGACACCTGCGGCTGCAGTGTTCCCTATTGTTGCCCTCCAATATAACATTTACCAGATGTCTGACTATCAACCCTGCCACTTTGCTTCCACCTTCTAGGGGGGAAGATGAACAGGGTGAAGGTCCATTGGTGGAACCTCATGATTGTATAAAAATTTTGCAGGAAGAGACTTCTGCTCCAGAGAATATGGTGGCACATCCGCTCGCACACCCTGCCTTGCATCTATGGACTGATGGATCCCGTTTCGCAGACCCTCAAGGGAAGTTCCACACGGGATATGCTGTCACAACAGACCTAACAGTCCTCAAGGCTGAAGCTCTACCACCATACATGTCTGCACAAGAAGCTGAACTTGTAGCTCTCACAGAAGCCTGCCACCTGGCAGCTGGAACAACGGCAAACATATATACCGATTCTAGGTATGGACATGGAATTTGCAATGATTTTGGACTCTTGTGGAAGTCTAGAGGATTCATCACAGCTGCAGATACACCAGTGAAACATGCCTCATGGATTAAGGCCCTAATGTAGGCCCTGGAACTACCCATTCAGGTTGCTGTTATCAAGGTCAAGGCTCATGGAAGACTAGATTCCAGGGAAGCCAGGGGCAACCACCTAGCTGACCAAGCAGCCAAGACTGCAGCAGTGGAGAATGTGTCATCAAAGTGGCAGGAAAAGGAAGAAGAGATGGGGGAGACGCTGCAAACCGTAGCTGTGGCGCTCACTAGAGCAAGGGCCAAAGAACAGCCGGCGGAAGACCATACAAGTCCAGCGGAGACACGAGTGAAATCCAGGGGGGTCAGGATGCCTGAAGAAAAATTGTGTGAGGAACAAAGGAAGACCCCCACTGAAGAAGTCAAGCAATGGAAAGCGGCAGGAGCTGTGCTGGCAGGTCGCAAAGATTTAAAGATCGACTCAGCTCTTTATCAAGTGGACGGAAAACCTTGCTTGCCCAGGCGCATGTACTCAGCCGTGGCAGCATGGGCTCACGGGCCTACAAACAGAGGAAAGAATCAAGCCTTGGCTTGTATCAAGAAACTGTACTTTGCACCCGGAATCTCTTCCACTGTGACTGCATACTCAAAATCCTGCTCTGTCTGCGCTACCTGCAACCCAACATGTACGGCACGGGTCCCTCTCCAACACCTGGCTGAAACCAGACTACCCATGGCAGAGAATACAAGTCGATCATATCCAAATGCCTAAAGCAGGAAAATATGAGTACGTTTTGGTAGCCGTGGATATGTTCTCAGCCTGGCCCGAGGCCTACCCGGTTGTCAACATGACTGCTAAAGTCACAGCCAAGAAACTGATCACTGAAATTGCCTGCAGATTTGGAGTTCCCCAAGTCATAGAATCGGATCAAGGACCAGCTTTCACAGCAAATATCTACAAAGAACTTTGGAACATGTTGGGAACAGATTTGGGCCTCCACACTCCATACCATCCTGCCAGTTCAGGCAAAGTGGAAAGGATGAATTCCACACTCAAGACCCAGCTCTTGAAAATGACCCAAGATCATCCCCTGCCCTGGCCCGACCTACTCCCTATAGTATTGTATCATATCAGACACACCCCACAAGCTAAACATGGGCTAACTCCCTATGAAATTTTGTTTGGGATCCCACCTAAAATAGGAGAAATTAGGCCCCAAGAGTTGTCTGAAACACATGATAGAGTAGTAAAATTTGTGATTGCTCTGTCTAAAGAATTGACTAACACCCGCTCTGCAGTGTCTGCTTCTCTCCCAGAATCCACAGGTGATGCGGTACATGATTTCACCCCAGGCGACCTGGTGTACGTAAAGAAGTTTGTCCGGAGAGACTGTCTCCAACCCAGATTTGAGGGCCCCTACACTGTGATCCTGACTACTCCTACAGCTCTGAAGCTTGAGGGCAGGAGCACCTGGATTCACGCCTCCCACTGCAAGAGAGACAGAACGAGCCTATAAAAGATGACTACCTCCTTCTATATCCTTTCCATATGCTTACTGTCTGTCCCAGGGTGGACAGCTACCACATTCTGGGTAGATACTCACGTAAAAATCCAGACGTATCGATTTGATTACTGTGACATAGTGAATTGCGCAGGAATGACATGGTATGCTGCATAGTCCCCTTATACAGGAAAGCTATAAACAATGCTGTTCCAACCTCCGGGACCTTTTTTGAATCAAGAAACCACATCTCTGTTACATGATGATACCAGTAAGGAAGATATGGAGAAATACACTCCTTTGAACAAGCCTGACCAGACCCCCCATGACAGAGTCCAATTGAGAGATCTAGTTTAGGGTCAGTTGGGAGAACTCCATGTGTCATTTAGGGTAGGGCTCAATTGTTTGGGGGCGTCCCATAAGGGGGCAGTCTCTAAGATGATTGGGTGAAGAAATGCACCTCCCCTCTCCCCACACATGGACAGTCTCAAAGGCCCCGAAGCAAGGGAAAGCTTAGTGTTTAGGGGGGAATGTCAGGGTAAAAAAGAATATATATTTTCTATACTTTTATATGCTTTGTTTATGTACTAACCACCATTTTGTGTCCTATAACAATAAGCTTTCCTTGCTACGTGTTACTTAGATCGAAATTTATGTTAAGATGGTGCCAGTATCAGCCAAGCACCTGTTTCAGAGAAATGAAACCAAAACATCAACTGACTGTTGTCTGCCCAGAGACTGAGTTAAGGAGTCGTGGACCAATCAGGAGTGGCTGGATACTAGACATTTATGGCTTACCCCGCCCCGAACACTCTCTTTCCCCTCCCCATTACGTAGTGTATTTAAGTTTGTGCATGCGGAAATAAAGACAGAACATTGCTGAGATCGTGGCTTGCCAGTAGCCTTCTGAGCATGCTCTGAGTTTGAACCAGCTTGTTGTCTGACTCATTCTTTGAATGGTTGACCCATGCTCATAGCCTTAATTTGGAGTGACTGGAGGACGAGTGGAATGTCGCTACGACCCCGACAATATTTCCCAGGAAATTCCTTTTTGGTTTCGTTTTGGTATGCTTTTTTGTGAGTCCATAAAAGTGGCGTAATACCTCTGACAACGTTGTTGACAGAAGTGACCTGGGAGTCAGAAATGCTTCCAGGGGTCTTCCCCATGCTGTTCCCATGTCATTTGAGCACTGTTCCCATCGATTTGGGCAATTTTTAGGCCCTCTGCAGACCGCTGGGGGGAGCCGCCTGAAAAATGCTCGAGTTTCCCATAGACTTATATTGGGCTCGTTGCTCGGGTCGAGCACCCGAGTATTCCAATGTGCTCGACCAGAGCATCGAGCACCCGAGCATTTTAGTGCTTGCTCATCACTACTAAAAACGTCTCTCTTATTGAGGATACCTTGCGGCAGTTCTGGCTTATTTTTTCTAACAATACCCAGCATGGTCATTTTTCTTTTCAGCAACTTCTACCCCAGTGGGTATGATGTGAAAAAATTGTTGCATGTAACATTTTATCGTTTGAGTTCGTGTTTCAAATCCAAAACTACTCGCATAACTTGATTTTTTTCAGCTCTTTCTCCAATGTTTTTTCCTATGCATACCTGAGCGTTTACAGCGTATAAATTTTTGCTGTCGCACACAGTCCATATTTTGATGCCGTACTTTGCAGGCTTACTTGGAATATACTGTCTGAATGGGCACCTACCTCTGAATGACACCAGTTGTTCATCTACAGTCACATTTTCACCAGTATTATAAAATGTTGGTAGAATCTCTACTCATTTATTCCACAAATCTCTAAAAGAGGCAAGTTTGTCTGTGGCTCTTCTTTCAATTCGGTTGGTTTTCTTATCAAACCGAAGGACTCTTGAAATCTCATGAAATCTTTCTAGAGACATTGTGGCGCTAAATATATGGTGACCAGTTTTGGAATTCCATAAACTTTTGGTTGATTCACCATACGATATGTAGATCCTGCTAAAAGTAGTAAAAATATGAAAGCATTTATAGCTGTCAAATCGAAATTCTTCCATTTCTCGCCATAAAATTGTTGTCACTCAATGTTTGACCAAAAGGACCTAGATAAATTTATAATTAGTAGTAGATGCAATATATAGTCCAAAATGAGATTATAACTCCTTTATTTTACTCAAAAAATTGGTATAAAATGGTATAAAAGGCTATCGGACATTTTTGATCTAACAGTACAAGTGTAAAAAAAAACTGGAGCAAAAAGTAAACAAAAAAATATACCCATAGTAAGAACCCCTCAAATGAGGAGAAGTCAATTAGCCACAAGTTTCAGAACCGCATAATCAATATTTTAAAAAATATCAAATTTCAAATTCGGTCATTTTTGACCTAACAGAACAACAGGGTTAAACACAATATCATAGTTAGTAATTAGTGTTGAGCGAGCACTAAAATGCTTGGGTGCTCGAAGCTCAGGCCGAGCTCGCCGTGATACTCGGGTGCTTGACCCAAGCAATGAGCCCAATGTTAGTCTATGGGAGACTCGAGCATTTTTGTGGTGGCACCCCCGGCAGTCTTTTAAAAGCCTAACAAGTGCCCAAAACGATAGTGACAGTGCTCAAATGACATGGGGACAGCATGGGAATCGCCCCAGGAAGCATTTCTGACCCCCAGGTCACTGCTGTCAACAACGTGGTCAGAGGTATTAAGCCACTTTTACGGGCTTACAATAAAACGTTCAAAAACGAAACTGAAACTTTTTTCCTGTGAAATATGTTGCGGAACATCCTTTCTAGGGAAAAGACTTGTGTATAAGTTAAAATAAATGACCAAAAACAAAAATACTCCTCCACACCTTCAGCTATGTTCACAAGTAGGATGTTTTATGCGTTTTTGCACTTTAGTATTGCTTTCAACTATGACAAATGCATTCACCGGGAAATGTCATTTTAACATTTTACAACCTTATCTGGCCATGTGCTGTGTGACACATGCATAAAGTGCTGAAAAGACATGGGAACAGCATGGGGAAGACCCCTGGAAGCATCTCTGATTCCCAGGTCATTGTCTAAAAGTGTGCCCATCATAAGTGATCCTTGCCGCATCAGAAGATGCAGACTTGCAACTATCCCCATGCAAGTTCTAGTCCCAGGGCAGTGTTCAATTGTACCTCCCCCATTCCTTGCAATACAAGCGCAAGTATGCAGCCTGCCACCCACCCACCCCCAGGCTGCAATACCATACTGCTTGCTTGCTTGAACTTGAAATTGGGCCTTTTAGGCATGTGGAGGCGGAATCTGGCCACCACGTCATGGCTGTGTTGGCGGCATGGAATCCATACTCAGTCCCCAGCTGCCCGGCGGCCGGGTGTCCATACTCGGTCCCCAGTCGCCTCGCGGCCGGGTGTCCACACACGGTCCCCAGCCGCCTGGGGGCAGCCGGGTGTCCATAAACGGTCCCCAGCCGCCCCTATTTCTCCTTGGAACATCCCCCCACACACTTTTCTTAGCCCAGCCTGCTTTAGGCAGCATTGGACGAGCCCACCAGAGAACCAGACTTCTCCGGTGGGCCCTGACTTCTCCATCGGTGGAGTTGAGAGTGCCAAGGTGACGAGCATGATGATGATGACAGAAGCTAGCATCTGCTATGTTTTCTTTTAATGCAAGTGCAAGTGTGCAGCCTGCCATCCACCCACCCCCAGACTGCAATTCCATACTGCTAGCTTGCACTTGAAATGGGGCCTTTTAGTTTGGAGGAGGCCGAAGCTGGCCACTACCTCATGGCTGCTTCGGCAGCGAGGTATCCATACTCAGTCCCCAGCCGCCCCTATTTGTCCTGGTGTGCCTTATACATAAGATTAAGCGCGTATACCAAAACATTACCTGTGCCCTCCCCAGTGCATTTAGTGGGAAGGAGAGCCTATTCCGCTGTAGTGTGTGCATGCCAAACCTCTGTTCATGGTACATGCGAAGATGCCTCCCACCTTGCACCTGTCGTTGCAGACTTGCAACTATCCCTATTCAAGTCCTTGTCCCAGGGCAGTGTTCAATTGTACCTCTCCCATTCCTTGCAATGCAAGCGCAAGTATGCAGCCTGCCACCCACCCACCCCCAGGCTGCAATACAATACTGCTTGCTTGCACTTTAAATTGGGCCTTTTAGGCATGTGGAGGCGGAATCTGGCCACCACGCCATGGCTGTGTCGGCGGCCTGGTATCCATACTCAGTCCCCAGCCGCCTGGTGGACGGGTGTCCCCGCTTGCTCCCCAGCCTCCAGGGGGTGGCTGGGTGTCCATACTCGGTCCCCAGCCACCCCTATTTGTCCCGGTAACCTTTCCCACACTTCTCTTAGTCTGGCCTGCTTTAGGGCAGCATTGGCCGAGCCCACCGGACTATCAGACTCCTCCGGTGGGCCCTGGCTTCTCCATCAGGGGAGTTGAGAGTGCCAAGGTAAGGAGCATGATGAGGATGATAGAAGTTAGTGACGCGCCCCCTGGGACATATCCCTTTTTGAGGGGAATACCCGGCACCGGATCAGATGGGGGGTTGTAGTCTCCGAGCGGCTGTGACCCGGTCCCGTGCCCAGGGCGTCAAGCTAAGTGTTATGTGGCAGTCCTACAGATGTTATTAAAGTTCTTTTATGTCGACTACGCCACCCGTTGTGATGCGGTCACTGTGGCCGCCGCTGCTGCAGGGTCCGCTGAGGCTGATGGTGGGTGCGCAGCTTGGTGAGATAACCCCCAACGGGAGGGGTATAGCCTCAGAGGGGACAGGCGCAGAGGATGGGGGTTGTGGTGGTGCGATGCAGCCGGCAAGGAAGACAGACTCGGGTTGTGCAGTTAAGGGTGTTTACTTACTGCTGATGTTGTACTGGTCACTCCAGCTGCTAGTGACCACCCGAGCCGTGCTGCGTCCACCAGGTCCTGGATCCAGCCAACCCCCAAACAAGTCCGGAGCGTGGCCCTGAGCTCTCCCTCTGTCCTTTCTTCAGCCGTCCCCACCAGTGATTCACCTAGGTCCAGCTCCCTCGGGCCTTCTTTTGGGACACCCTTGGCCCTGGGTTCCCTGACCCTTCATGTGGTTTGCCTTCAGGGTGAATGTAGTGGGTGACCGTGACAGACACTGCCCACGGTCTCCGGTCTCTGGCTGGGGATTGTTTTTGCCCCCACCAGCTTGGGTTCCGGTACCCTCTTGCTGACTCCTCACCCGGTGCTCTAATTTGGGTTCTTGGGTCCCTTCTGTCTTCCCCCTCTGGGTCTTTCTCTTTCTTTCTCCTCTCTCTCTCTCCAGGGCTGCTGTTTCCTTCTCTCTCTCCAACTGACTTGTTCTCAGCGTCTGACCCTGATCTAAGTTGGTGCCCTCCTTATATATCCCTCTATGTGTGAGCTCAGGTGACCAGCACCCAATGAGCTCCTATCACTACCCAGACTGCTCCCCCTATCTGCCCCTACACTACATGGGATGTACCACCCCCCTCCCACTCCAGCCAGGAACAGGCTCGGTTGTACCTGCACATTTCTAAGTGGGAGTACCGTCGGCCTGCTCCTCTGGAATGGGATGTATGTAGTGCATGCAGTCTATCTGAGCTCAGTTCCACACTCCTTCCTTACCCGGGAGTGGAATATCACACCTCTGGGTTGAGGTGCAATACCCCTGTAGCAGCCGAATCCTCAGGGTGCTACATTCCCCCCTGGTAAATCACAGCACGTCCTCGGGCTGTAAAGACAAAAACACCAAAACATACAAATTTTTCATATAAACATATAAAACATATAAGACATTATATATATAACATATCTTATCAGATAAAACTTTCTCGTAGACTTCTCTTGTCTCTGGTTCCTCCTCCGGACACTGTGCAACGTGTGTCCGGGAAAAGTGCGACAGTCTCTTAGAAAATCTGGTTTTCTTATAAAACCGGTAGGGGGCGCTTTAGGACGCGCAACTATATACAGGGAAGTTGGAAGTTGGCCGCTCTCAGTCCTCGGCCAGGTAGAGGGAAGGGAATGGCTGCTCACAGTCCTCAGCCTGTAGGATGAAGGGGTTAACGGGTAAAACAGTTCACTGGTCCCAACGGGGACTATTTTAGCAGCAACAACAGTTCCAGTTCCTTTATACCCTGATTGGGCAACTATCTACAACACCTGCTCTGCCGCACTCAACGGCGTCTTCCTCCTGCTCTTTCTTGATATGATGTTTCTTCAGACCCGTCCGGGTCCTCTTGCTCCTCCTCCTCGCACCGCAACTCCTCCTCCGTCAGGCGGTGTACGTGGAGGGCGTAAGGTCCTTTGGCACACTTGTGCCGGGTGAAAGTGACCTCGTCTCCGACGTAGAGGTCACGGCCTTTGTGACCTTCCGGCAGGTGGGACTCGACGTCTCTGCGAGTCACAAAAACGTCACCGCGGTTGTTACGGTCCCGAATAAAGCCCCACCCATGCTGCGGGTTGAACTTTATCACTGTCCCGATGGTGCGGGGACAATGCGCTGCACGGGGGTTCCTCCTAGTCCGGCTCTTCTGCTCCGCGCTCTGGATTTGGGCCTGTTGTTCTCTGACCCGCCTCTCCTCCCGTTCTCTCTTAAACTCTGCCAGCTGTTGACGGCAACACTCTGTACGTTCAGCTGCGGCTGCCCGAGTTTCTCCGGTGAACCCCATCAAATCTTCTCCCGTGGGGTCCCACACGAATTGGGCTTCTGCTAGAGGAGGCGAGACCCGAGCCACGGGCTTCGGAGCCGGGATTAGGGGCTCACACAAGGGCCCTAGTCTTTGCTGCCGCTCCAGCTCAGGGTACCCTTCGGGCCAGATGAAGGGCCGCCCGTCCGGCCATGTGAGCTGGCCGAAGAGGTCCTCCCCCAGGTGTGGCACCCTAGGTATTGCGGGCGCGGGCGCGGTGGTGGTGGCGCCCGGGTTGCCCAGGCCTTGCGGCCAGGCCTGGGGCACCTGGAAGGTGAAGGGCACCGTTAGGACGGCGGCGCCCTGGGCTACCTGGCCTTGCGACCAGGCCGGAGGCTCCGCGGAGGTAGGGGGCGCTGTTGGTGGTGCGGCGCCCGGAGGTACTAGGCCTTGCGACCAGGCTGGTGGTACTTCCTGCTTTGTCACGCTCCGGGTCGGGGCGCGTGACGTCACTTTGGTCGCTGCGGCGGCTTCCGGTCGGGGCCTAGTCCATGGCGGTGACCTGGCGGTTACGGGCACAGCAGGGGGACTTTCGGGCTCTGCGACGGGGAGCTGGGGCAGGTGAGCGGTGTCACGGCTTGGGGTATAGGCGTCCCCTTTACCTGCCTCCATGCGTTCGGCTCCCTCCTCGGCGCCGTCTCCGGCCTTGGGTCCTCCTGCGCCATCCTCAGAGGCGGTCTGCTTCCTCTTCCAGGGTAGCGTGCTCCGCTGACTGGTCTCTGCGTGCTGAGCCATCTCCCGGCTCCACTCCGCCAGTATCTCGCGCTGTACCCGGGCCATCCTCCGTGCGAGGCCCTCCAGGGCAGTCTGTGCACACTCCCGGTCTCGGGGGAGCTGCGCTAGGATCTCCGCTAGACCTAGCGGGGTTGTGGACTCCAGCAGGCTCCTGACCATCGGGTCGGTGCTGCTCTGCTCGGCTTCCGGCAGGCTCCTGGCCAGCGGGCCGGTGCTGCTCTGCCCTCCTTCCTCGGTCTCTAGCAGACTCCTGGCCAGCGGGCCGGTGCTGTTCTGCTCTCTTTCCATCTCCGGGTGAGCTTTTCTGCTGCTCCTTTCCAGGCTTCCTGCCTCCGGGTGCGCTCGCTCCAGACTCCTCCAAGCGACACCCATCTTTTCTCTTCTCTTTCGTCTCCTCCCACTTCTAGGGCGGTCCCGGGGCAACTCGGTGACTGTCAGCTCCAGGGGGAGTTCTTTCACGCTGACAGACACCTCCAGCATCACAGTCTCTGTTGGTGGGGGCGGTTTCCACTTTTGGCGCCATTTCCTGTCCTGGCCCACGATGGGAGGTGGCCTCCTGCCCTCCTTTGGCACGCCCATAATGGCGTCCGCTGCTCTTCCAAGGCGGGAAATCTGCGGTTTTGGCGGGAATCGCTTCCCAGTGGCGGGAAACTCTGCAGATGGCGGGAACAAGCTGGAAATGGCGGACAATCGGCGGGAAACGACTGGTGATGGAGTCCGATGGCGTGGACCCTCCGGAACCGGCGGGAGACTTCTTTCTGAGGTAAACTTGCACTTTTCTTCAGGCACGCAGTACCCGGGTGTTGCGGGCACGTAATCCTGCCGACTACGCCAAAGTTGACGCGCCCCCTGGGACATATCCCTTTTTGAGGGGAATACCCGGCACCGGATCAGATGGGGGGTTGTAGTCTCCGAGCGGCTGTGACCCGGTCCCGTGCCCAGGGCGTCAAGCTAAGTGTTATGTGGCAGTCCTACAGATGTTATTAAAGTTCTTTTATGTCGACTACGCCACCCGTTGTGATGCGGTCACTGTGGCCGCCGCTGCTGCAGGGTCCGCTGAGGCTGATGGTGGGTGCGCAGCTTGGTGAGATAACCCCCAACGGGAGGGGTATAGCCTCAGAGGGGACAGGCGCAGAGGATGGGGGTTGTGGTGGTGCGATGCAGCCGGCAAGGAAGACAGACTCGGGTTGTGCAGTTAAGGGTGTTTACTTACTGCTGATGTTGTACTGGTCACTCCAGCTGCTAGTGACCACCCGAGCCGTGCTGCGTCCACCAGGTCCTGGATCCAGCCAACCCCCAAACAAGTCCGGAGCGTGGCCCTGAGCTCTCCCTCTGTCCTTTCTTCAGCCGTCCCCACCAGTGATTCACCTAGGTCCAGCTCCCTCGGGCCTTCTTTTGGGACACCCTTGGCCCTGGGTTCCCTGACCCTTCATGTGGTTTGCCTTCAGGGTGAATGTAGTGGGTGACCGTGACAGACACTGCCCACGGTCTCCGGTCTCTGGCTGGGGATTGTTTTTGCCCCCACCAGCTTGGGTTCCGGTACCCTCTTGCTGACTCCTCACCCGGTGCTCTAATTTGGGTTCTTGGGTCCCTTCTGTCTTCCCCCTCTGGGTCTTTCTCTTTCTTTCTCCTCTCTCTCTCTCCAGGGCTGCTGTTTCCTTCTCTCTCTCCAACTGACTTGTTCTCAGCGTCTGACCCTGATCTAAGTTGGTGCCCTCCTTATATATCCCTCTATGTGTGAGCTCAGGTGACCAGCACCCAATGAGCTCCTATCACTACCCAGACTGCTCCCCCTATCTGCCCCTACACTACATGGGATGTACCACCCCCCTCCCACTCCAGCCAGGAACAGGCTCGGTTGTACCTGCACATTTCTAAGTGGGAGTACCGTCGGCCTGCTCCTCTGGAATGGGATGTATGTAGTGCATGCAGTCTATCTGAGCTCAGTTCCACACTCCTTCCTTACCCGGGAGTGGAATATCACACCTCTGGGTTGAGGTGCAATACCCCTGTAGCAGCCGAATCCTCAGGGTGCTACATTAGCATCTGCTTTGTTTTGTTGTAATGTTAGCGCATGTATGTAGTAGCGGCTAGGCCTGAGGTGGTCAGCGTTTTGGCGCATATCCTACCTCCTCCGAGGATTGCTGGATGCTTTCCTGCTACTATCCAAGTTCTATGACTCCCGTTAAAACAAAGCTTCAGGTGATAAATGATGGATTAGGTAGTGGCAAAGGAGAAAGAGCAGGAGGAACAGGGACCATTCACATCAATATCAGGCCAGTCAACCAGATATGTCTTGTAGGATATGTTTCTGTAGCAAAAGGAGCGGTTTGGCTACACAGTTATAGGGCATACATTGAGTGCAATGCCTACCAAAAATTTCGAGGCACTCCAATGCCCCTTGGAAATGACATGGAGGTCAGAGGGCGTTAACTAAACCTTTTTTTCCATTTATAGCAACTGGGTCTACTGTGCACTGTTGGCCTAAGCAGTGAATGGAAGGCTTTCCAAAAATTATGAGGAACTGCAATGCCCCTTACAAGAGCCATGTGTGGCACCCCAGGGGTCTGGTCACCACAGTAATAGAGATATTACGTCGGAGAGCAAGTAGGAGGTTTCCTGATCAGGATCCCTTAAACATGCAACATCCTCCTGCCCCAGTCCTGGGAGGGGAGAATTCTGCCCTTATAAACTGGATCTGGGGCGGGGTTGAGTGAGTCAGAGAACAGAGAACAGTCAGAGTCAGAGTGAGAGCAAGGGAAAGTAACAGCAAGGAGCTCTGTAGGAGCTAGGAGCTAAAGACCAGGGGCTGGAAGCTGAGCAGAGCTCACCCTGGCAGAAGACAATAGGAATCGGACACAGGAGTCTGAGGCTGTGAGGACTTATATATCCAGCAGCAGAAACCAGCCAGCAGGGGATTCAGGTCCTCTGGCCATAGAAGCCCGGAGGCTCAGTCACAAGCAAGGGACCAGCACCGCCGTCGTGGAGCGGAGGCTAACAGAAGGCCCCAAGTCACCAGCCATACGGGTGAGCACTACACGGTACACTCAGGGACGTGGGCTACTTCTACCCGCTTACAGCAAGGAAGCCAGGAAGAGTGCAGACAGACGGGGAGGCCTACAACTCCACCTGGCCAGGGGAACTCCTGCTTGCTCACAGACTGACCAGGCCTCTTATGCTAGCCAGTACTCCCGGGAAGGTCTACCTTATAATCATCAGTAAAGACCCTGAACTGCACTGCAAAGACTCTGAGTCGTTCCTGCTGCGCTCGTGCACCATCACCCCCATCATCCACACTCACTGCCCTGAGGCTATACTCCTCCCGAGGGGAGTTATCCCATTCTCTGCTGTGCACACAACACCAGCCTCAGCGGTCTGCCTCGCAGCGGTGGTACTCCCTGACCGCAATCCACGGGTGGCGCAGTCGGACAATTAACCTCAAAACCTAAGAAAGACTGCCACTGGTTTGACCAGCCTGAGCCACGGGACCGGGTCACCGCCACGGAGACTACAGACCCCAGAGACCCAGCACCGGGTATCCCACACACGTGTACACACGGCCCAGGGGGCGCGTCACATGCAGTACAGCATATTACAAAAATAAGTTCCATTATTGGGGAGTGGGTCCCCCATAGTATTTGCTTATGCCTTGCAAGCAAAACCTGCCAAAACTTAGGACGGAGCAACTTGCAATGCCCCTTACAAGAGCCATGCAGTACAGCATATTACAAACATAAGTCCCATTATTGGGGAGTGGGTCTCCCATAGTATTTGCTTATGCCTTGAAAGCAAAAGCTGCCAAAAATTAGGACGAAGCAACTTGCAATGCCCCTTACAAGAGCCATGCAGTACAGCATATTACAAACATAAGTCCCATTATTGGGGAGTGGGTCTCCCATAGTATTTGCTTATGCCTTGCAAGCAAAAGCTGCCAAAAATTAGGACGGAGCAACTTGCAATGCCCCTTACAAGAGCCATGCAGTACAGCATATTGCAAATATAAGTCCCATTATTGGGGAGTGGGTCTCCCATAGTATTTGATTATGCCTTGCAAGCAAAAGCTGCCAAAAATTAGGACGGAGCAACTTGCAATGCCCCTTACAAGAGCCATGCAGTACAGCATATTACAAACATAAGTCCCATTATTGGGGAGTGGGTGTCCCATAGTATTTGCTTATGCCTTGCAAGCAAAAGCTGCCAAAAATAAGGACGGAGGAACTTGCAATGCTGGCACCCTGGTGGTATAGTGGTGGTGGAGGCTGAGGATAAGGAGAAGAAGATAAAACAGCTGAAACGAGGAAGCGTATACCCATGTGTGGGTGTGAAGCGGTGCATGTGAATACACCTCCCGAAATAACACAGTGGATTTGACTTTTTGTTACTCTGCTGTCATTTGGTGGTAATGAGAAGTCTAGCCCAATCCAGCCCTTGTTCATTTTGATAAGGGTCAGCTTGTCAGCATTGTCAGTTAACATGCGAGTGCGCTTATCAGTTATAATTCCCCCAGTGGCACTAAAATCACGCTCCGATAACACACTAGCGGCAGGGCAGGCCAGGACCTCCAAGGCGTACAGAGCGAGTTCATTCCAAGTGTCCAGCGTGGATGCCCAATAATTAAAAGGCACAGAAGAATCACGGAGGACGCTGGTACGGTCGGCAAGGTACTCCCTCACCATCTTTTGAAACTTTCCACTCCTTGTGAGAGTACCCCGCGCCTCAGGGCCTGTAAGCTGGGCGGGTGTCAGAAAACTGTCCCAGAACGTTGACAGTGTTCCCCTGCCTCTGCTGGATTGGAGTTGCATCTCTCTCGCCTGTACGCCTTGGTTGGGCAACGAACTGTGACCTCTGCCGCTAGCGTGTTCAGATGGGAATTTTTTTAAGAGTTCTGCAGCAAGGGCCTTCTGGTACTGCCCCATTTTTGTAGACCTCTCCACCTCAGGAATAAGAGAGTGAAAGTTCTCCTTGTAGCGGGGGTCTACAAGTGTCACCAACCAGTAATGACTGTCACCCAACATTTTGACAACGCGAGGGTCACGGTTAAGGCAGCGTAACATAAAGTCAGCCATGCGTGCCAGACTGGTAACGGGCAAGATTTCCGTGTCCTCACCAAGATGACGACTGACTATGCTCTCCTCCTCCTCCTCTTCCTCCTCCCTCCTGTCCTCAGGCCACCCATGCTGAACCGACGGTATGACACTTGTACAGGTACTATCGTCTACAATGCATGATAGCTGCTCCTGTTCTTCCTCCTCCTCCTCCTCCTCCTCCTCTCCCTCATTGTCCGCCAATGCACATTGGGATGAGATGAGGCTGGGCTGTGTGTAATCGACCGCTATGGCTTCTTGATCCATCTCATCATACTCTGGCTGCTATGCCTCTTCTTTAATTCTCTGCAGGGAGCATTGCAATAGACTGACAAGTGGGATGCTGACACTAATGATGGCGTCATCGCCACTCACCATCTTAGTGGCCTCCTCAAAGTTTGTCAGGATGGTACATATGTCAGACATCCAGGTCCACTCCTGAGGTCTTATGTGTGGAGTCTGACATGAATATCGACGGCCTTGTTGCAGCTGGTACTCCACAACTGCTCTCTTCTGCTCACAAATCCTTTGCAACATGTGGAGGGTAGAGTTCCAACGTGTGGGGACATCACACACCAGTCGGTGTGCCGGAAGCTGAAAACGCTGCTGCAACACAGCAAGGGCGGCGGAAGCTGTAGCCGACTTGCGAAAATGAGCTGACAGGCGGCGTACTTTCACGAGCAGATCTGGAAACTCGGGGTACGATTTAAGAAACCACTGAACCACGAGGTTAAGCACATGAGCCAGGCATGGTACGTGTGTGATCTCACCTCGCCTCAGAGCCGCCACCAGGTTACGGCCATTGTCACACACGACCATGCCGGGATGTAGGTTCAGCGGTCTCAGCCACAGATCTGCCTGCTCTTTCACAGCTGTCCACAACTCACAAGCAGTGTGAGGTTTATCACCTAAGCTTATGAGTTTCAGCACAGCCTGTTGCCGCTTGGCGGAGGCAGTACTGCAATGCTTCCAGCTTGTAACTGATGTGGTGATATCTGAGATGGAGGCTGAACATGAGGAGGAGGAGGAGGAGGAGGATGCGCAGGAGCTGTACACTGTGGGGGCAACTCTGACTGACATAGGGCCCGCAATCCTCGGTGTGGGAAGATGTGTTCCGTCCCAAGATCCGACTGGGTCCCGGCTTCCACTATGTTTACCCAGTGTGCCGTCAGAGAGATGTACCGTCCCTGGCCACAAGCACTTGTCCACGTGTCCATTGTCAGGTGGACTCTCCCAGTAACTGCGTTGTTGAGGGCACGGCAGATGCTTTGGGACACGTGCTTGTGTAGTGCGGGGATGGCACACCGGGCAAAATAGTGTCGGCTGGGGACCGAGTAAGGAGGGATGGCCACCGCCATAAGATTGTGGAAGGATTCCGTCTCCACCAGCCTAAAAGGCAGCATTTCCAATGCAAGCATTCGTGAAATGTGCGAATTTAGGACTGTGGCCTGTGGGGCGCTAGCTGCGAATTTCCTCTTTCGTTCAAAGGTCTGGGATATGGACAATTGAACGCTGCGGTGGGACATGGACGTGGACGTTGATGCTGTTTCTTAAGAAACTGCCATAACAAGTAAAGACTGAGAGGAGGGGGCATCTTTACATGCAGTATGGACAGGAGATTGCCTTGCACACACAACAGGGGGTTCTATTGCACGCACCACAGTGGAAGAAGCAGTGGTGACACCCGCTGACACTGGTCGTGGACCCTGGGTTTCGCCCCACAAAGTCGGGTGCTTTGCTGCCATGTGCCTGATCATGCTGGTGGCGGTCAGGCTGGTAGTTTTGTCACCCCTGCTGATGCTGGCATGGCAGGTGGAACATATGGCCTTTTTGGGGTTATCAGCAGAGTCTTTAAAAAAATTCCAGACTCTGGAAGACCTACCGCTTGTACTGGCAACGTCCCTCGTGTTGGTGTTACGGGGAACAGTTGCCTGCCTTCTGTCTGCAGCCACCACACTGCTTCTTCCTGCCTGTTGGGGTACTCTGCCTTCCTCCCGCTGTGTGCTTCTGGCCTCACTCTGCATGTCCTCCTTCCACATTGGGTCAGTTACTAGATTATCCACCACCTCCTCCTCTTCCACTTGCGCACCACGATCCTCCTCCTCACTTCCTGGCAATTGTGTCTCGTCATCGAGGAGTCCTGAGGAGATAATTTGCATATTCCCACTGCATTTTGGGGTAAGTGAAGAGTCTCCGTGAGCTCAAAGAACACTGGATTTTGGCTGTTGGAGCTGAAAAGAGGACATCGGTAAACCAGGGGAGGAGTCCTGAGGAGATAATTTGCATATTCCCACTGCATTTTGGGGTAAGTGAAGAGTCTCCGTGAGCTCAAAGAACACTGGATTTTGGCTGTTGGAGCTGAAAAGAGGACATCGGTAAACCAGGGGAGGAGTCCTGAGGAGATAATTTGCATATTCCCACTGCATTTTGGGGTAAGTGAAGAGTCTCCGTGAGCTCAAAGAACGCTGGATTTTGGCTGTTGGAGCTGAAAAGAGGACATCGGTAAACCAGGGGAGGAGTCCTGAGGAGATAATTTGCATATTCCCACTGCATTTTGGGGTAAGTGAAGAGTCTCCGTGACCTCAAAGAACACTGGATTTTGGCTGTTGGAGCTGAAAAGAGGACATCGGTAAACCAGGGGAGGAGTCCTGAGGAGATAATTTGCATATTCCCACTGCATTTTGGGGTAATTGAAGAGTCTCCGTGAGCTCAAAGAACACTGGATTTTGGCTGTTGGAGCTGAAAAGAGGACATCGGTAAACCAGGGGAGGAGTCCTGAGGAGATAATTTGCATATTCCCACTGCATTTTGGGGTAAGTGAAGAGTCTCCGTGAGCTCAAAGAACACTGGATTTTGGCTGTTGGAGCTGAAAAGAGGACATCGGTAAACCAGGGGAGGAGTCCTGAGGAGATAATTTGCATATTCCCACTGCATTTTGGGGTAAGTGAAGAGTCTCCATGAGCTCAAAGAACACTGGATTTTGGCTGTTGGAGCTGAAAAGAGGACATCGGTAAACCAGGGGAGGAGTCCTGAGGAGATAATTTGCATATTCCCACTGCATTTTGGGGTAAGTGAAGAGTCTCCGTGAGCTCAAAGAACACTGGATTTTGGCTGTTGGAGCTGAAAAGAGGTCATCGGTAAACCAGGGGAGGAGTCCTGAGGAGATAATTTGCATATTCCCACTGCATTTTGGGGAAAGTGAAGAGTCTCCGTGAGCTCAAAGAACACTGGATTTTGGCTGTTGGAGCTGAAAAGAGGACATCGGTAAACCAGGGGAGGAGTCCTGAGGAGATAATTTGCATATTCCCACTGCATTTTGGGGTAAGTGAAGAGTCTCCGTGAGCTCAAAGAACACAGGATTTTGGCTGTTGGAGCTGAAAAGAGGACATCGGTAAACCAGGGGAGGAGTCCTGAGGAGATAATTTGCATATTCCCACTGCATTTTGGGGTAAGTGAAGAGTCTCCCTGAGCTCAAAGAACACTGGATTTTGGCTGTTGGAGCTGAAAAGAGGACATCAGTAAACCGCGCGCCGACCGGCGCGCGCATTTTGAAGCTTTTTTTTTAAGCTTTTTTCACTGTTTTCAGAACATTAACAGTAAGAACATGGAAGAGTCCAGGAGCCATTTGGTGAGCTGCATATCCTGCTACATGTTCACAGACTTGCCAGTGGAAAAGCCAAACTTCACATGCCAGAAATGCAAGCTTGTGTCCCTGTTGGAGGAAAAGTTGCGAAATCTAGAAGAGAGGTTAACTACCTTGAAAATCATTAAGGAAGGTGAAGAGTTCTTAGACAGAGCAGAATTATCTCTTCATGATTCAGAAAGAGAAGAAATTCGATCTGCACCTGAGGAAACAGAGGAATGGAAGCATGTGACCCAGAGAAGCAGGAGGATAGAGAGGCAGTCAGCACCTATACTGCTCAGGAACCAGTACCAGGCTCTCTCGCAGGAGAACCATGAAGAAATACAGCAAGATAAGACTTTGCCAGCAATGAATAACCTTGTAAGCCCTCAGAATCCTCCTGGATGGAGAAAGAAGAATGTTGTGAAGAAAAAACGGAGAGTGGTGGTCATGGGGGATTCCCTGTTAAGAGGAACAGAGGCTGCTATCTGCAGACCAGACATAACCTCAAGAGAAATGTGCTGTCTTCCAGGAGCAAAAATTAAAGATGTGTCTGACAGGATATCAAGACTCTTCAGACCTACAGATCACTACCCATTCCTGCTAATACATGTGGGGACAAATGACACCGCAAGAAAGGACCTGGAAACCATCTGCAGTGACTTTGAAGACTTGGGCAAGAAAGTGAAAGAATTGGGAGCGCAGGTAGTCTTCTCATCCATCCTCCCAGTGGATGGCCATGGAACAATGAGGTGGAATAAGATTCTACAGGTGAACAACTGGCTACGTCGATGGTGCCGTCAACAAGGATTTGGATTTCTGGATCACGGAATGAATTACCTATACGATGGACTACTTGCTAGAGATGGGGTGCACCTTACGAAGACTGGAAAACATGTATTTGGAAATTGCCTTGCTGCACTCATCAGGAGAGCTTTAAACTAGAACAATGTGGGAAGGGAAGCAAAAGGCCAGAAAAAGCCATACAGCTGACAAATACTATTGAGATCTCTGCTACTGGAAGTGGAAAGGAAGAACAAAGACAAAACAATTTAAATAATAAAAATATGGGAGGAAGAGAAACCAATCACAAACTAAAATGTTTTTATACAAATGCACAAAGCATGGGCAACAAACAAGGAGAATTAGAACTACTAACGCAGGAAAAGAAATATGATGTCATTGGAATCACTGAAACTTGGTGGGACGATACACATGATTGGAATAAAAGGCTAAAAGGATACAACTTATTTGCAAGAAACAGACTTGATAAACGAGGAGGAGGTGTCGCATTGTATGTTAGAAAAGCGTATATCTGCACAGAGATTGAAGCTTCAGAGACTGGGAGTTCTGTGGAAACTGTTTGGGTAAGAATACAAGGAGAGAACAACGGAAAGGACACCATTGTAGGCATTTACTACAGGCCACCTGGGCAAGCTGAAGATATGGATGAACTCTTTATGTATCAAATGACCAAGTTCTCAAAAAAATATGACGTAGTGGTCATGGGAGATTTCAACTATCCAGACATTTGTTGGGAATCTCTCTCAAGTAAAACTAACAGGTCAAGCAAATTCTTATCCTCTCTTGCTGACAACTTTATCTTCCAAAAGGTAGGGGAGAAAACAAGGGGATCTGCTACTTTGGATCTAATCCTTATAAACAAGGAGGAAATGGTTGAGGAGGTAAAAGTGGCTGGGACCCTAGGAGGCAGCGATCATGCTATTATAGAATTTTGGATAACTAGAGGAGGAAGACATGTGAAGACTCAAACTTCAAGGTTAGATTTTAGAAAGGCAGATTTTAAGAGACTCAGAAAGAGAATAGGAGGGATCCAATGGCTGGATGTCCTTAAGGACAAAAATGTCCAGGAAGGATGGGAAATTTTTAAAAATGAGATTCTCAAAGCACAATCGTTAACAATCCCGAAAAGTAGGAAGAATGGGAAGCATTTAAGGAAACCAGGATGGATGAACACAGAACTTAAACACATGCTAAAAAGAAAGAAAGAAATGTTTATTAAATGGAAAGAGGGAGGCATATCTAAAGAAGATTATAATGCAGTCTGCAGATCCTGCAGGGCATGTATCAGGTTAGCTAAAGCTGACAATGAATTAAGGCTTGCAAGAGATGTCAAAAGCAATAAAAAAGGATTTTGGGGGTATGTCAAAAGTAAAAGAAAAGTCAAAGATGCTATAGGATTTTTACAGGATGAAAATGGAGAAATGGTAAGAGAAGATGTTGAGAAGGCCAAACTTTTTAATTCCTATTTTGCATCTGTTTTCTCTCAGAAAGAAAATGTAACATCAACTGATCTTCACTGTCCTTTTAAAGGAATAGAAGAATCCAAGTTATCTGTAAACAGAAAGATTGTGAGGGAATATTTAGCTAACATAAATGAGTTCAAGTCTCCAGGTCCAGATGAATTACACCCCAGAGTACTGAAGGAGATCGTAGAAGAAATTTTAGAACCACTCTCCATAATCTTTGAAAATTCTTGGAGAACAGGAGAAGTCCCAGAAGACTGGAGAAGAGCAAATGTTGTTCCTATCTTCAAAAAGGGGAAGAAGGTGGACCCAGGGAACTATAGGCCGGTGAGTCTGACTTCTATACCAGGAAAGATCTTTGAACAAATTATTAAACAACATGTATGTAAGTACCTGGATAAGAATGAAGTGATTAACCAGAGTCAGCATGGGTTTATAACTAACAAGTCATGTCAGACTAACTTAATTTCCTTCTATGACAGAATCACTGACTTAGTGGATCAGGGAAATGCTGTAGATATAGTATATCTTGACTTCAGCAAAGCATTTGACAAAGTATCTCACACCATCCTTATTGAAAAAATGACCAAGTATGCAATGGACCAGGCAACTGTTAGGTGGATTCATAACTGGTTTAGTGATCGGACTCAAAGGGTGATTGTAAATGGCTTCACATCCAGCTAGATGAATGTCTCAAGTGGGGTACCACAGGGCTCCGTCCTGGGACCTGTATTGTTCAACATCTTTATCAATGATTTAGATGAAGGAATTGAGGGTAAACTGATTAAATTTGCTGATGACACAAAGCTAGGAGGGATAGCTAATACTAGAGAAGAGAGAGAGAGGATTCAAAAAGACCTAAATAAACTGGAGCAGTGGGCAGCAACCAACAGAATGGTTTTTAACAGGGAAAAATGCAAAGTACTACATCTGGGCAATAAAAATGAAAATAGCATATACAGAATGGGAGGAATAGAGCTAAGCAACAGTACATGTGAAAAAGACTTAGGTATACTAATAGATCATAGACTGAACATGAGTCAACAATGTGATGCAGCAGCAAAAAAGGCAAATACAATTCTGGGATGTATTAACAGAAGCATACAGTCTAGATCACGTGAAGTCATTATTGGTCTTTACTCCTCTTTGGTCAGACCTCATCTGGAATACTGTGTACAGTTTTGGGCACCACATTTTAAAAAAGACATAGACAAACTGGAGCAAGTTCAGAGAAGAGCGACCAGAATGGTGACTGGTCTGCAAACCATGTCCTATGAGGAACGGTTGCAGGATTTGGGAATGTTTAGCTTGCAAAAAAGAAGACTGAGAGGAGACTTAATAGCTGTCTACAAATATGTCAAGGGCTGTCACATTGTAGAAGGATCATCTTTATTCTCATTTGCACAAGGAAAGACTAGAAGCAATGGGATGAAACTAAATGGGAGGAGACACAGATTAGATATTAGAAAAAACTTTTTGACAGTTAGGGTGATTAATGAGTGGAACAGGCTGCCACGAGAGGTGGTGAGTTCCCCTTCAATGGACGTCTTCAAACAGAGGCTGGACAGACATCTGTCTGAGATGATTTAGTGAATCCTGCTTTGAGCAGGGGGTTGGACCAGATGACCCAGGAGGTCCCTTCCAACTCTACCATTCTATGATTCTATGATTCTATGATCGTCCACCTCTTGTGATAGATTGCCAACGTCGACTTCCTGTGGCCGTGACTGTTCAAATATTTGGGCATCGCAACATGGGATCTCCTCTTCCACCACTTCAAGCGTATCAGGCAAGGGGCCCAAATATGGAAATGGACCAGTGAAGAGCTCTTCAGAGTGTCCAAATGTGGGATCACTTGCTGTCTGACGACACTCGGCATGGTGGGAGGAAGGAGCATCAGGGTGAGGAGGAGTATGCGGTCAAGACTCACGGCTACTAAGAGTTTACCGTGTGGAAGACAGACCGGAGGTGGTGGTGCCCAGGTAACTGGAAGTATTATCTGCTATCCAATTAATAACCTGATCACACTGATCAGTTCTCAATACTGGTGTTGTTCTGTGCTTCCCTAGTAATTCGGTCAAGAAGTGGGAGCGAGAAGATGTGGCTGTTGGTTGTGGCACATTTTCACCTTGGCCACGGCCCCGTCCTCTGCACGAACCATCACCATAACGTCCACTTCCGCGTCCCTTGCCACGCGCCTTACCCATTGTAAATGAAGTAAAATAGCTTACACTTGCACTATCAATGGAAAAAGGGTAATAAAGAGTAGATTAGAACCATCGAAGAGGAAAACCACAGTTATTGTTTACTGGGGTATACCACACTTTTTTAAATAGAGATATTAGCGGCTGAACAGTGAGCGACACACTCAAACTGCTTTTTTTTAGATACCAAAGGCCCAAAACTGGATAGTACAGCGATTTGACCCGTGGAACTGCGAAACCACACTGGGATGTCGGGCCTACACAAGACTATTTTCAACAGATATATTTTTGTGTCACAACAGTCAGGAGACACTACTGTTCTTCTTTACAGAAAAAACTACCAAAAGCTGAATAATAGAGATTTTTTACCGTGGGATGGCAAAACCACAGTTATTGTTTACTGGGGTATACCACACTTTTTTAAATAGAGATATTTGCGGCTGAACAGTGAGCGACACACTCAAACTGCTTTTTTTTTTAGATACCAAAGGCCCAAAACTGGATAGTACAGCGATTTGACCCATGGAACTGCAAAACCACACTGGGATGTCGGGCCTACACAAGACTATTTTCAACAGATATATTTTTGTGTCACAACAGTCAGGAGACACTACTGTTTTTCTTTACGGAAAATATACCAAAACCTGAATAATAGAGATTTTTTACCCTGGGATGGCAAAACCACAGTTATTGTTTACTGGGGTATACCAGACTTTTTTAAATATATAAATTTGCGGCTGAACAGTGAGAGACACACTCAAACTGTTTTTTTTTTAGATACAAATGGCCCAAAATGGATAATACAGAGGTTTGAACCGTGGAAGTGCAAAACAACACTTCTGTTTCTCTAGCCTACACCAGACTATTTTCAACAGTTATATTTGTGTCTGAAAAATCAGAGACACGCTTTTTTTTTTGGGGGGGGACACACCAAAAGGTTAATAAGACGGGTATTTGTACAGTGTGAAGGAGGAAAAAAAAAGGAGGATTTAGATCATAAAAAAAGGATTTTTCCTGGCCCCCGACACCTGGTGCTAAGTCCAGCAATTTCAGCAACAGGAGCACACAGGACTGTAATGCAGCGTTTGCTGGTATAACCACTGTGTCTCCTATACAGCCTGCCTGCCTGGTATCTGGGATGGATATTAGTCCTGAAAAGGACTGTTTGTTTGTTCTGGCAGCCTTTACAGAACCTACACTAACTATTTCTCAGTTTATATTTCTCCCTAAATCAGCAGCGCTGTCCCTACAATGTCTAATCCGGAGCGACTGTGTCCAAGATGGTGGCGCCCGGTTTTAAATACTCGAGGTGACGCTGTTCGGCCAGCCAATCACTGTAATGCCCACAACCAACATGGCTGCAGCATTACAGTGACTGGTTGGCAATCCCTGCATGTTCATTGGCTCTGTAAAGAGCGCCAAACATGCAGGGCGGAGACCCGAGCTCCCGCCCGAGTAACCCGGAAATGCTCGGTGCTCGCCGAACATCCCGAGTAGCGTGATGCTCGGGCGAGTACCGAGCAGTGTCGAGCATGTTCGCTCAACACTATTAGTAATAGCTGTGTAATTGTTGTATTTGTTTGGAGTATTGTCTGTCTGTTTATCTGTGTTGCACTTAAAAAGAAAAAAGGAATCTTGTAATCTTGTGATTTAAGTGTCATGTAATATAAGTGTTTGTAGTAACTGGTTGGAGGACTATAAGTCCCAAAGATTCCAAGCAAGGTCTGCTGAGCAAAGCAGGGGCTGCATTTTAAATGCGGAGGCTTCAGATAAGTGCATAGCTAAAAGCAATATCATAGTTTAACACAAGAGTTTGTTGTTTTCCTTACTCGTTTACCATAGGAGAAACGTTACCCCTTGGATCCTGGTCAGACACCTCTCACTCAGCCAAACCAGATCTCACATTTTGCACTGCTAAAACACAGTGTCTGCAAATTGAGATTTTGATTTTTGCTTAAATCCTAAGTCATGTGACAAGGCTTGCTAGTGAGTCGATATTGACTTTTAGGATTGCTACGTCTTATGGTTGGCACTAGAGTTTTAGTCCTCTTGCGTAGTTTTCCATAGTTTTTCTGCTTTTATCTGTGCTGTTTATCCTTATTTAGTATGTGCTCCATGGACAATGCTACCCGGTGTGCATCTTGTGAGATTTGCGCATGCATTTAACAGCCTTTTGAGGATGAATATATCTGTGCTCTATGTCAGCGAGTTATATGTTTGGAAGATTATTTAATGGATCTAAATATGCAGCTTGCAACACTGGAGAGGAGTTTAGAGCTCACTGAGCATGCTCTGGATGGGGCCAGTATTATGGAGGAGGGTGGAGGTGGGGAACATCAGGCCCGAGAAGTAGGTAGCTGGGTAACAAAAGAAGGGATAGGGGGAAAAATGTCAGAGAGCCTAGTCCTGATCTGGCACAACCTAGTAAATATGCCTGTTTGGCTGATATTAGGAATGCAAGCTCAGGACTACCTGGATCACTACAGCAAAATGTTGCCCCTAGCAACCAGGAAAACTGGTGTAGAAAGGAGGGAGATAGGAGTGCAGCAAAGGCCAGACAGATGTTGATGGTAGGGGACTCTATAATTAGGTAGTCAGACAGGGGCATATGCCGCCAAGACTGTGAATGCCAAACAGTGGGTTGTCATCCGGGGGCTCGGATTCTGCATATTGCTGATCAGATAGACAGATTGCTGGGGAAAACCCAGCGGTCATGATGTACCAATGACAAAGTTAGAGAGAGGTGGAAGGTCCTAAAAAATGATTACAAGGAACTAGGAGAAAAACTGTCTAAGACTTCCAAGGTGATGTTTTCAGAACTACCGCTGATGCCACAAGTGTCACTAGAAAGACAGCAGGAGCTGAGGGAGATAAATAAGTGGCTTAGAAATTGGTGCGGGAAAGAAGGGTTTGGGTTCATGGAGAACTGGGCCAACTTCCCTTTTGGCAAATAGCTCTATGGTAGGGGCGGGCTTCGCCTAAATGGGGAGGGTGTAGCTGTGCTAGGGTAAAAAATGTTCAGACAGATGGAGGAGCTTTTCAACTTTGATCTGGGGGAGGGAGTGTGGTTGTGCAAATAACCGGATAGATAAAGTAGATAGAGAGAGTGAGATAATAGTGGTCAATGAGGATCTAGAGGAGGCTTGTGTTATGCACGTAGTTCATGGAACCTCCAGGAGAGCCCGGAGGAGTGTAACTAAGTGAACACCTGGTTCTTCATTAGAGCCCCTGATGGTGGGATTAGACTTGAACCCAGGTGGATGCCAGGTGCTGCTCCAGGATGGACCCTTAGAGCTGTGGCAGCTGTCCCCCAATGGCAAAGGGAAACAGGACTGGCCAGGAACGGAAATAGAAGGAGGGATACGGCTGTTAGACAGATGTGGAATTCAGGCACAGGCAGGACAAGTTTAGGAACATGGAATGGCCACAGATACAGGATCACAGGTACAGGAACACAGGTGCGGGCTCAGGAAGAGGACTTGGCACAGGCAGGATGTGTTCAGGTATAGGTTCGACAGGACAGACTGGAACAGGTGCAGTTGGGGCAGACAAGATTAGGAAAATGAGACGGACAGGATCAGATACAGAGTACACAGGTAAGAGGACCTTTAAACTAAATAGCAGGTGTCACATGATCGCTGGGCACCAATGGGTTGTCATGACAGCCGGAGGTCTATAGAAGACCCCTGTGCTTGCCACTGAAAATTTCCTACGACCGCCAGCCATGGCATTTTAATTTTTTACAATAAAGATGCAAATCGCCGCTTCAGAGAAAAAGAGGACTTGTACTCTACAGCGCCACCTATTGGAAGCAGCAATCCTACAAGTCACAATCAACCCTTTAACAAGTTATGCAATATGACTTAGGATAAAAGCCAAATCAGAATCTCAATTTGCAGACACGGTGTTTCGGGCTGTTGGCCCTCGTCAGTGCAAAGTATGAGGTCTGATTTGGCTAGGTGAGAGGCTCTGGACTGAGGTCTAAGGGGTAGCGTTTCTCCTTAAGGGGAGTGACACACCAACGCTTGCACGTAAAGGTAAGGAGGCTTATTCGCCATGCAATGCTCCTCTGGGAAATTTAATATGCAAATTGCCTCTTCAGAGAAAAAGAGGACTTGTACTCTATAGCGCCACCTATTGGAAGCAGCAATCCTACAAGTCACAATCAACACTTTAACGAGTTGTGCAATATGACTTAGGATAAAGAAGGATTTTACCAGATTGCCGAGTGCTGTCTCTTCACCTCTTCTGCTGGATTCCTTGACGTTATGTAAAATATACTCAATAAAAACTTCAACTCAATCCACAAAAAAGTGATTCCCTACTCAGGTAAGTCATCTGTTGATGGAAATATAGGTAGCTTTCCCATTAATGGCAGTGTGAAGGGTCTGGAATAGCAGACAGGCTCCCCCCAAAAGAAATTCAGTAAATTATACACTCCCAAATCCAAATGTCCCTCTCCCTTCTGAGCCCCAGTGTGCCTAATCCACATTAAGTGTCCACATGTTTGGCAATTCTGTAGTAATGAGAGCCTGCCTAATTTACAGGTGCATGTCTCCTGAAGCATTACCTAGGTATAATGTACTGGGCACTACAACTTACTGGCCACTACAATGTAAGGGCATTATAATAGCAGATTTGCAATCTTCACTCAGCAACATCCACTGCTGCCTGTTTCTGGAAAACACCCATGGAGTCAAATCATAACTACACCTGTAGATAAATTCCCAAAGGGGTAGAATTTTCAAACTGGAGTCACTTAAGGGGGGATTCTGCTCTTCTAGCACTTAGGGGCTCTATTTATGGAGTCCGAAAACTTTTCTATGAAAATCTGTGGTCGAGGAGTCAAATAGCGCTCCGTCCCTCCTCAGGCTCGTTGTGTGGCTAAACAGTACTGTACAGCCTCATATAGGGTATTTCCATGTTCATCAGAAATTGTGTGACACATTTTGGTGCTATACCCATTTTCCCATGAGAAAATGTAAAATCTGGGGCTAAATCAAAATGTTTGTGGTAAAAATATATTTATTTAGTCAATATGATGACTGCACCCTTAGATGAATTCATTGAGAAATGTAATTTGTCAAATGGGGTCACTTATGGGGGATTCTACTGTTCTGGCACCTCAGATGCTCTTCCAGTGGGTTATGGCACCCACAAACCCTAAAAGTAAAATTTGCGCTATAATATGTTGCTCCTTCTTTTGTGAGCTTTTCATTGTGACTGTAAAGTATTTCCTAATTAAATGTATGGTATTGGCGCACTCAGGGGAAATTGCACAGCAAACCATTTTTTCTTAATCCTTGTAAAAGATTTAAAATTTGGGGTTAAAACAACATTTTATTGGTAAAAATGTAATTATTCTTTCTTCACCACCCAATAGCATAAAATTCTGTTAGGCACATGTGGTATTAATATGCTCACTTCACCCCAAAATGAATTCACTAGGGGGTGTAGTTTGTAAAATGAAGTCAATTATGAAGGGTTTCTGCTGTTCTGGTACCTCAGGGGCTCAGCCACTGTTACACCGCACCCTCAAACCATTCCCAGAAAAATTTGTACTCCAATTGGGCACTTCTTCCCTTCAGAGCTTTGCACTGTGCTTCAAAAATGTAGTTTTCGACCACATATGAGGTATTGGTGTACTCAGGAGTAGTGTTGAGCCACCCCCGTAGTGTTCGAGTTCGGTTCGGTTCGTCGAACACCCTTGTGTTCGCCGAACTGGTCGTCGAACTGTTCGTCGAACACCTTCGAACACCGTTAAAACCAATGGCAGGCAAACAAAAACACATGGAAACACATTGAAAACACCTTCAAAGTTGTCCAAAAGCTGACAAACTGCTCAGAAGACATAACTAACACATGGAAAAGTGACAAGTACATATAGTCATGTGAAAAGAAAAGAGGTGGAGGAGTAAAAGGAGGGGGAGACACAGATATAGGCATGTCATGCCCTTCTAAAATCCAAAAAGTGAGAAGCCGACACGGCCAGTCCGTTCCTGCTCGTGCCTACTCCGTGTTGCTGGGTTTGTGCCAGAGCAGCGGTGGACCCTGACGGCCAGCCCCCCTCTCCCAATACTGGTGCCTGTCCGCTGGTGGGTCGAGCGAGCCCCCCTGTGGTGGAGGCAGCTCTAAGCTTTTTAATTTAAATTGTCTCTCTAATTTGAATAAATACACTTTAAATACTTTTACAAGGATCTATTGAATGGCAAGTCTCATGCCAGCAGCCGCGTAATTCCAGCTCCAGTAGCGTCCACTAAAGCTGCTGCAGTTAAAAAGCTTTAATAAGGATCGAGCTCGGCTGTCCACCGCAAGGCGTCCTACCACCAGTCCCAGCCCCTATGCCTTGGGGTGCCTCCTGATGCTCTTCACTGAGTATCCCGTGGTCCCGAAGCATTTGCTTTGAAAAAATTAAGTGTCCAAACTACAGGTGGTGTAGCTTGCTTAACAGCCAGGATAATCCGCTGACTAGCAGACACTGCTACTAGGCACAAAGTATTTCCTGGGCTAGATGCAGTTAAAAATTTGTAATTAGATACTCTCGTTGGATGCTGAGAAAGCATTCCATCGAGTTTCCTGGCACGCCATATATTATTCTCTAACAAAGCTTGGGGTAGGGGTCTAGGGGACCCTTTTATAGCCAAAATCACGGCCCTGTATCGCAATGCGTCACCTAGGCTGAAGATAAATGGAACTGTAGCACCCCGAGGGCTCGGTTGCTGCAGAGGTATTGCACCTCACCCAGAGGTGTGATATCTCACTCTCAGGTAAGGATGGAGTGTGGATCAGGACTCCGACACCTGCATGCATTACACCACATTGCCGTGGCGCAGGGCGACCAATATGCCCCTGAGATGGGCACGACAGTCCCTGTCCCTGGCTCGAGTGGGGGGAGGGAACAATGAGGAAGGGGAACCCTGTAGTGCAGGAGCAGGGAGGAAGCAGTTCCTGTGTGCATTGAGAAGGGAGTATAAAAGGTGGACACCATCTTAGTTCAGTGCAGAGAAGTCTGAGCAGAAGTGACAGGGAGCAGGGTCTCTGCATGAGCTCTGCTCCAGAGGCGGGCCTAGTAACAGAAGCCCAGGCCTGGAAGAGGGAGAAGGAAGGAAGAGGAGCAGAGAAGGCTCCAGGAACGAGGAATGAAGGGATCCCAGGGGTGTGGACGGGAGAGTCGCCACCGCACGCCCGAATCCACCTGCGTGGAGGGGTCAGGCCAAAGGGGGAGACCCGTCCCCGAAACTAGTGGAGGCGGGAAACGACCCTCAGCTAGAAACCGGAGGCTGTGACATTTTATGTGGCGCAGCCCCTCGCTACACCCACTAGGAGGGCAGCACATAGGGTCAGGGAAACTGGCGCCAAGTTTACCAAGAGGAGGCCCGAGGCAGCCGGACAGAAGGGTTGGTAAGAAAGGCCAGACAAAGGACACACAAAGGGGGTCCTGTGAAGCGCTCCAAAGTTATCTGGGAGTTGTCTGAGCCCCTCACCTGGTGAGCACAGTACGACGTGGGCAGCCGTTACCTGCAGAAGTGGTCTGGATAATAAGAACTGTGAGTAAAGGCCCTGGACTGCATCACTGACTCCGTGTCGTTACTGCTGCTGCCCTGCACCATCACCCCCATCCTCCGCATACACTGCCCTGAGGCTATTCTCCTCCATTGGGGAGTTATGCTACGCTCTGCTGCACCCACAACACCTGCCTCAGCGGTCTGCCTTGCAGCGGCGGTTCACTCTGACCACAATCCACGGGTGGCGTAGTCGGACATTTAAACATCAAAACCACATAAATAGTTCCGCCACTGCTTTGACCGCCCTGAGCCACGGAACCGGGTCGCCGCCACAGAGACTACAACCACCAGCATCCACCAAAAAGGGACCGGCTCCGGATGTCCCAAGGCCCAGGGGCGCGTCAGAACATTTTCATCACCTTTCATAATCACCAATGGGACAAGGCAGGGATGTCCTCTGTCCCCTCTCTTATACATCCTAGTGACGGAGTACCTGCTCTCATCAATTCGCCATAACCCCAATATTAGGTGGATTGAGGTGGGAGGCACCGAGTACAAGTGCTCTGCATTTGCTGATGATGTCAATCACATATATCCATCAGGAGGCTGTTATGGCTGAAATAGATCACTTTGTTACATGGTCAAATTTTAAAATCAATACAGCGAAGTCCGAGGCCCTCGATGTCTCCCTCCCCAAATCCATACAGGATTCCATCCAGTCCAACTTTCCCTTTGCCTGGCCCTCACAGAGTATCAAATTCTTAGGAATTCCTATTCATAGAGACCTCTCCCATCTATGTTATCTTAATTTTGGGCCCTTTATTGAACAACTGCATACAGACCACGGTTGGCAAGTTAGAACTGTAAGATTCACTACGTGAACCACTGGTGTTTTGTGGAAAAGCACATGTACACTGTGTTCCAAATTGTTATGCAAAAAGTGTTTAGGAGTGATAAGGGAAGAATTTGTTTGTCAGTTAAACTCATTGATGGTGATGTGTGTCAGGGCTCTTTATATCACTGTAAGCAATTGCAGACACCTGTGCTAATTAGTTTGGCCGGTGTGTCCAATGAACAGCAAGACTACTTAAGAAGGCTGTCCCACATTATTAAGCAGCCTATATTTTCTGCCAAAATGGGAAAGAAAAAGGATGTGTCGGCTGCTGAGAAGCAACAAATTGTGGAGTGTTTAGGTCAAGGCATGACTACAATCAACATTGTGCGATGATCAGGATGAAGTGTCTTGGCAATCAAGAAGTATGTAGCTGATTCACAGTACACACGTGTGTGTGCTGATAAGGGCAAATTGAGGACTCTTTCCTACAGGCAATTACGTCAGGTTAAAAGAGCAGCGGCAAAAAAGCCTTGTCATAGCAGCAGACAAGTTTTTGAAGCTGCTGGTGCCTCCAACGTCCCCCGAACAACAAGATGCAGGGTCCTTCAGAGGTTTGCAGCTGTGCGTACGCCATCCTGTCGACCTCCTCTATCCACTGCACAGAAGCAGAAACAGCTCCAGTGGGCCAAACATTACATGAAGACTGATTTCAAAACTGTTTTGTTCACGGATGAGTGCCGTGCAACGTTCGATGGTCCAGATGGATGGAGTGGAGGATGGCTGGTTGATGGACACCCCACGCAAACACGGCTACAGCGCCAACAAGGAGGAGGTGGAGTAATGTTTTGGGCTGGATTCATGGGGAGAGAGATTGTCAGCCCCTTTAGGATCCCTGAAGGGGTAAAGATGAACTTCATAATGTATGTGGAGTTTCTCAAACAGCACTTCCTGCCATGGTTCAAGAAGAAAAACCGTGTATTCCACAGCAAGAACATTTTCATGCATGATAATGCACCGTCTCATGCTGCACATAACACATTTGCATCTCTAGCTGATATGGGCATAAAAGGGGACAAACTTATGGTGTGACCCCCATGGTCCCCTGATCTCTACCCCATTCAGAACCTCTGGAGTATCGTCAAAAGGAGTGTCTATGATGGCGGGAGGCAGTTCACATCTAAGCAACAGCTCTGGGAGGGTATTCTGTCCTCATGCAAAACAATTGAAGCAGAAACCATCCAAAACCTGACAAATTCAATGGACGAGAGAGTTCAGAAGCTCCTTTCGAACAAGGGGTCCTATGTGCAAATGTAACATCACCTAGAATAAAGTTTTGGGTTGAAAACTGTTGGATTTCAGTTTCTAATAACCTGCTAATGCTTATAATTTCAAAAATGACCATTTTTTTGGTCTTTATTAAAATGAAAAGGTTGATCGAAAAGTGTGGGGGATCTAAGAGTGTGGCAACCCAGTAGTCAGGATTACTTCGAATTCTGACATTCTGAGGGTCATGTTGCAGGTAGTGCAGCAAGAAGGCACTTATGTGTCTTGCGCATCTCGGAGCCCCAAAATTATTTTCCGGGCTAGATGCAGCTAAAAATTATTATTAATTTTAAATCTGGTGGAGCTTAGTATAGATGGCCTAATAGAATCAGTACTGCACACTGCTAAAAAGCCCAAATTATTTTCCAGCCAAGATACAGATAACCATGATTAGTAATTTTAAATCTGGTGGAGCTTAGTATAGATGGCCTAATAGAATCATTACTGCACAATGCTACAAAGGCCAAATAATTTTCCAGCCAAGATACAGATATACATGATTAGTAATTTGAAAGCTTGAAACGGTTGGTGAGGTGATTTTAACCAATCATCAAGCTTTTACTCTTCCCAGGATGACACAGGGGTAGAAAAGTCGTTTCGGATCCATGATTTGTTCATCTTTATGAACGTGAGTCTGTCTACATTATCAGTGGAGAGCCGCGTGCGCTTATCTGTCAGCACACCACCAGCAGCGCTGAACACACGTTCAGACAGAACGCTGGCTGCGGGGCATGACAAAATCTCCAAGGTGTAAGTGGCGAGCTCCGGCCATTTATCCAGATTGGAAGCCCAAAAAGAGCAGGGGTCCAGTGACACAGTCATGGCTTCAATGTTTACTTGGAGATACTCCTGTACCATCGTCTCTAGGCGTTGACTATGTGTCAGACTTCTTGTCTCCTGTGGCCTTGCAAAGGATGAGCTAAAAAAGTGGTGAAATGATTCTGCAAAATTGATGTTACCAGCAGATACTGTGTTTCTGTTACGGTTTGAGTGCTGAACACTCGACGGTCCCACGGTTGGCAAGTTGGAACTGTGAGATTCACTATGTGCACCACTGGTGTTTTGTGGAAAAGCACATGTAAGATTCTGCAACAGTCTCTGCTGATACTCCTGCATGCGTGCATCCCTTTCTATGGCAGGAATTATTTCTGCAAATTTACATTTGTACCAGGGATCTAACTGTGTGGCAACCCAGTAGTCAGGATTATTTCTAATTCTCCCAATTCTAGGGTCATGTTGCAGGTAGTGCAGCAAGAAGGCACTCATGTGTCTTGCGCATCCAGGAGCACCAAGTCCCTGTTGTGTTGGTGGTGAGGTAACAATCATGCTTCCTTCCTCTGTCCTCTCCCCCCAACCTCGCACAACAGAAATGTGATCAAGGTCTCCCTCATCTGATGAGTCTTCCATCAGTTCGTCCTCCACTTCTTCCTGGGCTCCTGCACCTTCCTCACTAGTTTGGCTGCTACCATGCGCCCTGGTAAAACCATCTCCCCCACCCTCACATGCCTGCCACCTTGGTGCTGCCGATCGTCTGGACCTTGCAGATGTTAGCCCTTCTGCATACAACTCCTCCTCCTCTACTTCCTCCACCTCCTCTTGTGCCACCACCTGACTCCGAATTCTGTTTAACATGTGCTCCAGCATGCAAATCACCGGAATAGTCATGCTGATAATGGCATTGTCAGCACTAAACATCTTCGTCGCCATTTCAAAACTGTGCAGAAGGGTGCATAGGTCCCTGATCTGAGACCACTCCTCCAGCGTGATTTGCCCCACCTCTCTATCCCATTGGCCCAGGCTATACGTCAGAACGTATTGCACCAGCGCTTGTCGGTGCTGCCACAGTCGCTGCAACATGTGCAGAGTTGAATTCCACCGGGTAGGCACATTCCATTTTAGCCGGTGAAGTGGCAGGCCCAACGACTTCTGTAGAGATGTAAGTCGCTGAGCTGCGGGATGCGAATGGCGGAAGTGAGCACACAGCGACCGTGCCCTCTGCAGAAGGCCATCTAGTCCGGGATAGTGGGCTAAAAATTGCTGGACAACCAGGTTCAACACGTGAGCCATACAAGGCACATGTGTGACATTGCCCCGGCGAAGGGCCGCACCCAGGTTTGCAGCATTGTCGCACACGGACTTCCCTGGTTTCAGGTCCAGTGGAGACAACCATTCATGAAACTGGTTCTCCAGAGCAGACCACAACTCCTCAGCTGTGTAACTCACATTTCCCAGACATTTCAAAGTAAAAACCGCCTGATGACATTGAGCCCTACTGCCAGCATAGTACGGAGGTGTGCACGATCCCTTCTGCGCAGTTAGAAAGCTTGTGGCATGACCAGACAGGCTTTGGGTGCAGGTGGAGGACCGAGAGGAGGTTGAGGAGGCAGAAGCAGTGTAGGAACTTTGACATAAAGGGGATTGACGCAGAATTCGTGGGGACGGCAAGACTTGGACAGCAGCCCCTTGTCCTGCTGTCACCATAGTTACCCAGTGCCCAGTCAGCGACATGTAACGCCCCTGTCCATGCCTACTCGTCCAAGTGTCTGTGGTGAAATATGCACCCTGTCGCACACAGAGTTTCTCAAAGAAGCGGTGATGTTGTGTGCGACATGCTGGTGGAGCGCAGGCACACCTTTCTTTGAGAAGTAGTGCTGACTGGGCATCTGGTACTGGGGCACTGCAACGGACATAAGGTCTCGAAAATCCTCTGTGTCCACCAGGCGGAAAGGCAGCATTTCTAGCATTTCTGTAGCCAAGAGCTTGCAGATGGTGAAATTCAACCTCTTAGATTTCTCTTGGCTAGCAGGAAATGGTCTTTTACTTGTCCACATCTGAGGGACTGAGGGCTGGCTGTTGTGCTTAGACGGGGTTGATAAGGGTGTCCCCGGCAAACTGCCGGTCTGTGAGGAAGATGCAGGCGGAAATGTTAGGTTGTCTTGATCCAAAGGTGGTGCTATCGATGTCGGACAGCACTCAACACCAGCTGGTGTTACCACCTCCAAAGAAAATTATGACCTGCCAATCACGCTGACTGTTGCGGGTAAAGAGGTGGCAGGTCTGCGTCCCAAAACAGGTGTGACTGCTGTCCCCCCAGTCACAGAGGATGAAGAGGCCGCAGATGCACAAGATGGGGCAGACGGTGGTTGGCCCGGCCATCTAGGCCACATTGTAGCACAGTGAGCTTCCCACGGCAACTTATGCTTCATGTCTATGTGCCGGTTCATGCATGAAGTACTCAAACTATGTATTTTTTGGCCTCTACTTAGCTTTTGTTGACAAATGTTACAGATAACACGAGTTGGGTCATCTTGTAGGGATCCCTCCCTTGCATCTATAGGTCTTCGTACAGACTAGCCGAGGACTTTAGCGGGTCTGATCGCAGGATCAGGTTCCCCGTTACATCGTAGGGATCCAGTTTAGTTCTATTGTAGGGACAGATCTCCTGTCTTTCCTTAGTGCTTGTAGCAGATCATAACAGTAAGTTCAGCCCAAAAAATTTCTCTAAGGAAAGACCTCCAGTTTCCATCATGGTCTCGGTTCAAGATTTGGCTCAACGCTTGCAGGGACTCTCTCTGGAGGTGGCCGAGCTCCAACAAAACGTGAGTAGCTGTTCTGGAGCACATTTTGTGGAGCCAAAGGTACGTCTGCTTGATCTATTTTTTGGTGAACAACAAGATTTTTTTTCTTTTAAAAATGCTTGTTTATTGTATTTTCGTTTAAGACCCGGATCCTCTGGTGATGAATCACAGCGCATGGGGTTCATAATGTCACTTTTGCGCAAGGATCCTCAGGGATGGGCTTTTTCTCTCCAACCTAGTGATCCGTGCTTTAGATCAGTGGATAGTTTTTTTCTGCTTTGGGTCTGTTGTACCATGATCCTGATCGTGTCTCATCTGCTGAGTCTGAATTGAGACGTTTGAGGCAGGGATCAGGTAATGTGGAAAAATATTGTTCTCACTTCCGTCGGTGGTCTGCCCAGGTCGGGTGGAACGATTCAGCTTTGAAAAGTTTGTTTCTTGTGGGGCTAGGTGAAAGGGTTAAAGATTTGCTGATTTCTTATCCCACACCTGGAAACTTGCAGGAGGCTATGCAATTAGCTATACGGGTGGACAGGAGACTGCGTGCAAGGGTTAATGAGAGCAAATCCTCTGCTATGTCAGCTCCGAGTCTTGAGAGGGTCTGTGCTGACAAAGGAGAGCCTGTGGAGATTGGGGCGATGACACCCCGCTCTCAGGAAAAAGATCGCAGGCTTTCTGAAGTTTTGTGCTTCTATTGCGGAAATTCTGGTCATTTTATTAAGAACTGTGTGCTTCGTATGAACAAAGAAAAAAAAATGGTCAGTTATGCCCGTATAGCCTGTTTAAATACTAAGGGAGTATTCCTATCTGCTACTACCACTGCTCAGGAAGAATTAATTGAATTTCGGGTATTTGTGGATTGTGGTTCTACTCTGAATGTGATTGATGGGGGATTCTTGGAAAAACTTACATTAAAACCTAAACCTTTGTCATCCCCTATTGCTGTGGTTTCTGTTGATGGCTCTCCCTTGAAGAGTGTTACTCACAAGGTCTGTGAGTTTCCCCTCACTATTAATGGTGTTCATCAAGAGAAGATGGATTTGGTAGTATTGAATAATTTGCCTTCTCCAGTAATATTGGGGTTGCCCTGGTTAAAATTGCATAATCCTGTACTGGACTGGTCTACCTATGAAATTAAGTCCTGGAGCCCTAAATGTTATGACAAGTGTTGTAACGGATGTATTGCTGCGGTGGAAAAAGGGGAATTACCTGTACCTATTCAGGATTTTTGGAGAGTTTTTTCTGAGGAGGAGTCACAAATTTTACCTCCCTATAGAGACTATGATTGTACCATTGAATTTGTCCCTGGAGCGACTCTTCCTAAAAGTCGTTTATTAAATCTTACTATTCCTGAGAGAAAGGCTTTGGAATAATACATACAGACAAGCTTGGCCGCCGGTCACATTAGGCCTTCCAAGTCTCCTGTGGCTGTTGGATTTTTTTTTGTTAAAAAAAAAGATGGCAGTTTACGTCCTTGTCTGGACTTTCGTGAGATTAATAAAATTACTGTACGCAATCCTTACCCACTGCCATTGATTCCTGATTTATTTAACCAGTTAGTGGGGGCCAAGTGGTTCTCTAAAATTGATCTCCGGGGGGCATACAATTTGTTGCGCATGAAGGAGGGTGATGAATGGAAGACTGCTTTTAACACTCCTGTGGGTCATTTTGAGAATCTGGTTATGCCTTTTGGTCTTACCAATGCTCCAGCATTTTTTCAGAATCTTATTAATGACATCCTTAGACCTTTGATCGGCAAAAATGTGGTTGTGTATTTGGATGACATTCTGATTTATTCGCCTGATCTGGAGTCTCATTGGCGGAGTGTACGTGAGGTTTTACAGTTATTAATGGACAATTCGCTTTTTGCTAAGCTAGAGAAATGTGAGTTCGCTGTACAGAGAATTAGTTTTTTTGGTTACATTATCTCCAGTGAAAGTTTTGAGATGGACCCGGTTAAAGTTCAAGTTGTGCAGGAATGGCCTAGGCCTATTGGTTTGAAATCGATACAGAGGTTTTAGGGTTTCGCCAATTATTACAGAAAATTCATAAAAAAAAATTCTATTATTGTCAAACCGCAGACCGATCTCACCAGGAAATGTGCTAATGCGGTTCAGTGGACTACTGAGGCCATTGAAGCTTTTGTGTTTCTAAAGGAGAGGTTCACCTCTGCTCCCATCCTTATGCAGCCTGATGTGACTAAGCCGTTTTTGGTTGAGGTTGATGCTTCTTCTGTGGGGGTTGGTGCGGTGTTGTCTCAGGAAAGCAAGGATGGAGTACATCCCTGTGCCTTTTTTTCAAAAAAAATTTCTGAGACTGAACTTAATTACGATATTGGTAATCGGGAATTGCTGGCTATTAAACTCGCATTTGAACACTGGCGTCATCTCTTGGAAGGTGCTGAATTTCCCATTCAGGTTTTCACTGATCATAAAAATCTGATCTACCTTGATGCTGCCAAGCGCTTGAATGCCCGTCAGGCTAGGTAGGCACTTTTTTTCTCGCGGTTTAATTTTTCCGTTACTTACATCCCGGGTACCAAGAATGTTAAAGCGGATGCTTTGTCTCGCAGCTTTTCTCCCATGGTAAGTGCTGAGGAGGAGGAGGAGAGCATTTTACAAGAAGGTGTTGTGATTGCTGCTTTGGACTCCGTTTTGGAGGATGAGATTCTTAAAGCTCAGGAGAATGCCCCATCTAACACTCCCCATGGGAGGTTGTTTGTGCCTAGGACCTTTAGGAGAGATTTGTTTGTTGAGTGTCATGAGTCTCAGTTGGCAGGTCATCCAGGAATTTCTGAGACCAAGAGACTTGTGGGTTGCAATTTTTGGTGGCCTGGATGGCAGAAGGAAGTCATTAAGTGGGTGCGTCAATGTACATGTGTGCTAGATCTAAGTCTTCGCATGCTCCGGCTGCGGGGTTGCTTTGCCCTCTGGAGGTTCCAAGTGCACCTTGGACACATCTGGCTATGGACTTTATTACTTACCTTCCCCCCTCTGAAGGTTTCACGGTCATCTGGGTGGTCGTGGACGTTTTAGCAAGATGTGTCACTTGCTTCCCTTCATCAAACTGCCTTGCGCTAAGACACTCGCTAAGGCCTTTGTCAAGGAAATTGTCAGACTACATGGCGTTCCTACTGACATTGTTTCTGATAGGGGACCTCAGTTCGTGGCTCGTTTTTGGCGTGCCTTTTGTAACAGGTTGGGAGTTCATTTGTCGCTTTCATCCGGATATCATCCTGAGTCTAATGGCCAGACAGAAAGAAAGAACCAGGATGTTGAGCAGTTCTTGCGTTACTTTGTGGCAGACAATCAAGAGGGGTGGTCTGAGTTTCTGCCACTTGCTGAATTTGCTCTTAACAACCATACATCCTCTTCTGCTGGGTGTTCGCCTTTTTTTTGTTGTTCTGGGAGACATCCGACTTTTGGGTCATTCTCCAAATTGGTATCGGCTGTGCCTGAGGAGGAGAGTTTTTCCAGTGATTTAGAGAGAGTTTGGACGAATGTGAGTGATAATCTTCAGGAGGCTAACAAAAAATCTAAGAGGTACTTTGATAGGAAACGGCAAGAGGTTTCGTTTGCTATTGGTGACATGGTTTGGTTGCCCTCTAAGAATCTGCGATTGAGGATTCCTTCGAAAAAATTGGGTCCCAAGTTTGTAGGGCCCTTTAAGGTGCTTCAGGTAGTTAACCAATCTGCTGTTAGGTTGGAGGTTCCTACCTCCTGGAAGATTAATCAGGTGTTTCATGTTTCTCTGTTGAAAAAAGCTGATGTGTCGGTTGGTGACTCCTCTGCCACTGTTCCTCCGGTGGTGGAGGACGGGGAATATGAAATTTCCCGCATCCTAAATTCTAGACGGTATAGAGGGAGTTTGCAGTATCTCGTCGCTTGGAAGGGTTTCGGACCCGAGGATAACTCATTGGTGAGGGCGGATGATGTTTCTGCTTCCAGACTTGTCAGAGCGTTTCACAGGAGGTTTCCTGATAAGCCCGGTCCTAGGGGATGCGGAGGATCCTCTTAGAAGAGGGGGTACTGTTAGAACTCTCCTGTTAGGTTTTTTCTAGTTTGCTGGTCACATGACCATTTTTGCCTATTTAATCCGGCTACGCCCTCCTGGCCTTGCTGGACTTCATTGTATTTTCTACTCTTGAGCTAGCTTGGTACTCTGGTACCTTTCTCTGTTAGTTTTGCTATGTCTTCTGACCTCTATGTTCTATGTTGTGTGTTTGTCTTTTACTGCTACAATTTCTGCTAGGAGGTGTCCAACTTTATCCCAGTCCCTAGTTCTTGTAGGGATCCCTCCCTTGCATCTATAGGTCTTTGTACAGACTAGCCGAGGACTTTAGCGGGTCTGATCGCAGGATCAGGTTCCCCGTTACATCATAGGGATCCAGTTTAGTTCTATTGTAGGGACAGATCTCCTGTCTTTCCTTAGTGCTTGTAGCAGATCATAACAAAAGGAGCACTTGATATCCGTTGAAGCACCTGCTGTTTTTGTGCCTCATCTGGAATTTGTAGCGATTGGCGTGGCCGTAAAAAAGGGATCTTATCACATTGTTCGCTAAAAGAAGTAGACGTTTTTGTTTTGCTGGAAGATGGTCTTTCTTCTGCAGATGTTACTGTTGCTTTAACACCTACTCCACGGACACAACCTTTTTTCCCCTTCCCAACATGCCTATTCCCCTTTCCACCAGCAGCAGGCCTTTTTCCAGTCATTTTGGTGGTTAACTAATTCACAACTCTGGAGTTGTTTGCACAAAAAAACAATGGATGGGAAACGAGCAGAGCTGAGTATCCAAACTGTGGTATTAGGCCAAAACTATTGTCTGGGTTAGATGCAGAAAAAAATTATATTCAGTTTGCAACCTGATGGAGGTCAGTATAGATGGAATAATAGCACAAGTCCCACACACAGCTAGAAGGCCAAATATTTTTTCAGAGCTAGATGCAGAAAAAAATTATATTCAATTTGCAACCTGATGGAGGTTAGTATAGATGGACTAATAGAACAAGTCCCACACACTGCTAGAAGGCCAAATATTTTTTCAGAGCTAGACGCAGAAAAAAATTATATTCAATTTGCAACCTGATGGAGGTCAGTATAGATGGACTAATAGAACAAGTCCCACACACTGCTAGAAGGCCAAATATTTTTTCAGAGCTAGATGCAGAAAAAAATTATATTCAATTTGCAACCTGATGGAGGTCAGTATAGATGGACTAATAGAACAAGACCCACACACTGCTAGAAGGCCAAATATTTTTTCAGAGGTAGATGCAGAAAAAAATTATATTCAGTTTGCAACCTGATGGAGGTCAGTATAGATGGACTAATACAACAAGTCCCACACACTGCTAGAAGCCCAAATATTTTTTCAGAGGTAGATGCAGAAAAAAATTATATTCAGTTTGCAACCTGATGAAGGTCAGTATAGATGGACTAATAGAACAAGTCCCACACACTGCTAGAAAGCCAAATATTTTTTCAAAGCTAGATGAAGAAAAATATTATATTCAGTTTGCAACCTGATGGAGGTCAGTATAGATGGACTAATAGAACAAGTCCCACACACAGCTAGAAGCCCAAATATTTTTTCAGAGGTAGATGCAGAAAAAAATTACATTCAGTTTGCAACCTGATGGAGGTCAGTATAGATGGACTAATAGAACAAGTCCCACACACTGCTAGAAGGCCAAATATTTTTTCAGAGCTAGATGCAGAAAAATATTATATTCAATTTGCAACTTGATGGAGGTCAGTATAGATGGACTAATAGAACAAGTCCCACACACTGCTAGAAGGCCAAATATTTTTTCAGAGTTAGATGCAGAAAAATATTATATTCAATTTGCAACATGATGGAGGTCCGTATAGATGGAATAATAGCACAAGTCCCACACACTGCTAGAAGGCCAAATATTTTTTCAGAGCTAGATGCAGAAAAAAATTATATTCAATTTGCAACATGATTGAGGTAAGTATAGATGGACTAATAGAACAAGTCCCACACACTGCTAGAAGCCCAAATATTTTTTCAGAGCTAGATGCAGAAAAAAATTATATTCAATTTGCAAACTGATGGAGGTCAGTATAGATGGACTAATAGAACAAGTCCCACACACTGCTAGAAGCCCAAATATTTTTTCAGAGGTAGATGCCGAAAAAAATTAAATTCAATTTGCAACGTGATGGAGGTCAGTATAGATGGTCTAAAAGAACAAGTCCCACACACTGCTAGCAGGCCAAATATTTTTTCATAGCTAGATGCAGAAAAAAATTATATTCAATTTGCAGCGTGATGGAGGTCAGTATAGATGGACTAATAGAACAAGTCCCACAGACTGCTAGAAGGCCAAATATTTTTTCAGAGCTAGATGCAGAAAAATATTATATTCAATTTTCAACCTGATGCAGGTCAGTATAGATGGATTAATAGAACAAGTCCCACACACTGCTAGAAGGCCAAATATTTTTTCACAGCTAGATGCAGAAAAAAATTATATTCAATTTGCAACCTGATGGAGGTCAGTATAGATGGACTAATAGAACATGTCCCACACACAGCTAGAAGCCCAAATATTTTTTCAGAGGTAGATGCAGAAAAAAATTATATTCAGTTTGCTACCCGATGGAGGTCAGTATAGATGGACTAATATAACAAGTCCCACACACTGCTAGAATGCCAAATATTTTTTCAGAGCTAGATGCAGAAAAATATTATATTCATTTTGCAACGTGATGGAGGTCAGTATAGATGGACTAATAGAACAAGTCCCACACACTGCTAAAAGGCCAAATATTTTTTCAGAGCTAGATGCAGAAAAATATTATATTCAATTTGCAACCTGATGGAGGTCAGTATAGATGGACTAATAGAAAAAGTCCCACACACTGCTAGAAGGCCAATTATTTTTTCACAGCTAGATGCAGAAAAAAATTATATTCAATTTGCAACCTGATGGAGGTCAGTATAGATGGACTAATAGAACAAGTCCCACACACTGCTAGAAGCCCAAATATTTTTTCAGAGCTAGATGCAGAATAAAATTATATTCAATTTGCAACCTGATGGAGGTCAGTATAGATGGACTAATAGAACAAGTCCCACACACTGCTAGAAGGCCAAATATTTTTTCAGAGCTAGATGCAGAAAAATATTATATTCAATTTGCAACCTGATGGAGGTCAGTATAGATGGACTAATAGAACATGTCCCACACACTGCTAGAAGGCCAAATATTTTTTCAGAGCTAGATGCAGAAAAAAATTATATTCAGTTTGCAACCTGATGGAGGTCAGTATAGATGGAATAATAGCACAAGTCCCACACACAGCTAGAAGGCCAAATATTTTTTCAGAGCTAGATGCAGAAAAAAATTATATTCAATTTGCAACCTGATGGAGGTTAGTATAGATGGACTAATAGAACAAGTCCCACACACTGCTAGAAGGCCAAATATTTTTTCAGAGCTAGACGCAGAAAAAAATTATATTCAATTTGCAACCTGATGGAGGTCAGTATAGATGGACTAATAGAACAAGTCCCACACACTGCTAGAAGGCCAAATATTTTTTCAGAGCTAGATGCAGAAAAAAATTATATTCAATTTGCAACCTGATGGAGGTCAGTATAGATGGACTAATAGAACAAGACCCACACACTGCTAGAAGGCCAAATATTTTTTCAGAGGTAGATGCAGAAAAAAATTATATTCAGTTTGCAACCTGATGGAGGTCAGTATAGATGGACTAATACAACAAGTCCCACACACTGCTAGAAGCCCAAATATTTTTTCAGAGGTAGATGCAGAAAAAAATTATATTCAGTTTGCAACCTGATGAAGGTCAGTATAGATGGACTAATAGAACAAGTCCCACACACTGCTAGAAAGCCAAATATTTTTTCAAAGCTAGATGAAGAAAAATATTATATTCAGTTTGCAACCTGATGGAGGTCAGTATAGATGGACTAATAGAACAAGTCCCACACACAGCTAGAAGCCCAAATATTTTTTCAGAGGTAGATGCAGAAAAAAATTACATTCAGTTTGCAACCTGATGGAGGTCAGTATAGATGGACTAATAGAACAAGTCCCACACACTGCTAGAAGGCCAAATATTTTTTCAGAGCTAGATGCAGAAAAATATTATATTCAATTTGCAACTTGATGGAGGTCAGTATAGATGGACTAATAGAACAAGTCCCACACACTGCTAGAAGGCCAAATATTTTTTCAGAGTTAGATGCAGAAAAATATTATATTCAATTTGCAACATGATGGAGGTCCGTATAGATGGAATAATAGCACAAGTCCCACACACTGCTAGAAGGCCAAATATTTTTTCAGAGCTAGATGCAGAAAAAAATTATATTCAATTTGCAACATGATTGAGGTAAGTATAGATGGACTAATAGAACAAGTCCCACACACTGCTAGAAGCCCAAATATTTTTTCAGAGCTAGATGCAGAAAAAAATTATATTCAATTTGCAAACTGATGGAGGTCAGTATAGATGGACTAATAGAACAAGTCCCACACACTGCTAGAAGCCCAAATATTTTTTCAGAGGTAGATGCCGAAAAAAATTAAATTCAATTTGCAACGTGATGGAGGTCAGTATAGATGATCTAAAAGAACAAGTCCCACACACTGCTAGCAGGCCAAATATTTTTTCATAGCTAGATGCAGAAAAAAATTATATTCAATTTGCAGCGTGATGGAGGTCAGTATAGATGGACTAATAGAACAAGTCCCACAGACTGCTAGAAGGCCAAATATTTTTTCAGAGCTAGATGCAGAAAAATATTATATTCAATTTTCAACCTGATGCAGGTCAGTATAGATGGATTAATAGAACAAGTCCCACACACTGCTAGAAGGCCAAATATTTTTTCACAGCTAGATGCAGAAAAAAATTATATTCAATTTGCAACCTGATGGAGGTCAGTATAGATGGACTAATAGAACATGTCCCACACACAGCTAGAAGCCCAAATATTTTTTCAGAGGTAGATGCAGAAAAAAATTATATTCAGTTTGCTACCCGATGGAGGTCAGTATAGATGGACTAATAGAACAAGTCCCACACACTGCTAGAATGCCAAATATTTTTTCAGAGCTAGATGCAGAAAAATATTATATTCATTTTGCAACGTGATGGAGGTCAGTATAGATGGACTAATAGAACAAGTCCCACACACTGCTAAAAGGCCAAATATTTTTTCAGAGCTAGATGCAGAAAAATATTATATTCAATTTGCAACCTGATGGAGGTCAGTATAGATGGACTAATAGAAAAAGTCCCACACACTGCTAGAAGGCCAATTATTTTTTCACAGCTAGATGCAGAAAAAAATTATATTCAATTTGCAACCTGATGGAGGTCAGTATAGATGGACTAATAGAACAAGTCCCACACACTGCTAGAAGCCCAAATATTTTTTCAGAGCTAGATGCAGAAAAAAATTATATTCAATTTGCAACCTGATGGAGGTCAGTATAGATGGACTAATAGAACAAGTCCCACACACTGCTAGAAGGCCAAATATTTTTTCAGAGCTAGATGCAGAAAAATATTATATTCAATTTGCAACCTGATGGAGGTGAGTATAGATGGACTAATAGAACATGTCCCACACACTGCTAGAAGGCCAAATATTTTTTCAGAGCTAGATGCAGAAAAAAATTATATTCAGTTTGCATCCTGATGGAGGTCAGTATAGATGGACTAATAGAACAAGTCCCACACACTGCTCGAAGCCAAAATATTTTTTCAGAGCTAGATGCAGAAAAAAATTATATTCAATTTGCAACCTGATGGAGGTCAGTATAGATGGACTAATAGAACAAGTCCCACACACTGCTAGAAGGCCAAATATTTTTTCAGAGCTAGATGCAGAAAAAAATTTAATTCAATATGCAACGTAATGGAGGTCAGTATAGATGGACTAATAGAACAAGTCCCACACTCTGCTGGAAACCCAAATATTTTTTCAGAGCTAGATGCAGAAAAAAATTATATTCAATTTGCAACCTGATGGAAGTCAGTATAGATGTACTAGTAGAATAAGTCCCACACACTGCTAGAAGCCGAAATATTTTTTCAGAGCTAGATGCCGAAAAAAATTATATTCAATTTGCAACGTGATGGAGGTCAGTATAGATGGACTAATAGAACAAGTCCCACAAACTGCTAGAAGGCCAAATATTTTTTCAGAGCTTGATGCAGAAAAAAAATATATTCAATTTGCAACCTGATGGAGGTCAGTATAGATGGACTAATGGAACAAGTCCCACACGCTGCTAGAATGCTAAATATTTTTTCAGAGCTAGATGCAGATACAAATTATTTTGAATTTGCAACCTGATGGAGGTCAGTATAGATGGACTAATAGAACAAGTCCCACACACTGCTAGAAGGCCAAATATTTTTTCAGAGCTAGATGCAGAAAAAAATTATATTCAATTTGCAACCTGATGGAGGTCCGTATAGATGGACTAATAGAACAAGTCCCACACACTGCTAGAAGGCCAAATATTTTTTCAGAGCTAGATGCAGAAAAATATTATATTCAGTTTGCAACCTGATGGAGGTCAGTATAGATGGACTAATAGAACAAGTCCCACACACTGCTAGAAGGCCAAATATTTTTTCAGAGCTAGATGCAGAAAAATATTATATTCAATTTGCAACCTGATGGAGGTCAGTATAGATGGACTAATAGAACAAGTCCCACACACTGCTAGAAGGCCAAATATTTTTTCAGAGCTAGATGCAGAAAAATATTATATTCAATTTGCAACCTGATGGAGGTCCGTATAGATGGAATAATAGCACAAGTCCCACACACTGCTAGAAGGCCAAATATTTTTTCAGAGCTAGATGCAGAAAAAAATTATATTCAATTTGCAACCTGATGGAGGTCAGAATAGATAGACTAATAGAACAAGTTCCACACACTGCTAGAAGCCCAAATATTTTTTCAGAGGTACATGCAGAAAAAAATTATATTCAGTTTGCAACCTGATGGAGGTCAGTATAGATGGACTAATAGAACAAGTCCCACACACAGCTAGAAGGCCAAATATTTTTTCAGAGGTAGATGCAGAAAAAAATTATATTCAGTTTGCAACCTGATGGAGGTCAGTATAGATAGACTAATAGAACAAGTCCCACACACTGCTAGAAGGCCAAATATTTTTTCAGAGTTAGATGCAGAAAAATATTATATTCAATTTGCATCCTGATGGACGTCAGCATAGATGTACTAATAGAACATGTCCCACACACTGCTAGTAGGCCAAATATTTTTTCAGAGCTAGATGCGGAAAAAAATTATATTCAATTTGCAACCTGATGGAGGTCAGTATAGATGGACTAATAGAACAAGTCCCACACACTGCTAGAAGCCTAAATATTTTTTCAGAGGTAGATGCAGAAAAAAATTAAATTCAATTTGCAACGTGATGGAGGTCAGTATAGATGGTCTAATAGAACAAGTCCCACACACTGCTAGAAGGCCAAATTTTTTTTCAGAGCTAGATGCAGAAAAAAATTATATTCAATTTGCAACGTGATGGAGGTCAGTATAGATGGACTAATAGAACAAGTCCCACAGACTGCTAGAAGGCCAAATATTTTTTCAGAGCTAGATGCAGAAAAATATTATATTCAATTTTCAACCTGATGGAGGTCAGTATAGATGGACTAATAGAACAAGTCCCACACACTGCTAGAAGGCCAAATATTTTTTCACAGCTAGATGCAGAAAAAAATTATATTCAATTTGCAACCTGATGGAGGTCAGTATAGATGGACTAATAGAACATGTCCCACACACAGCTAGAAGCCCAAATATTTTTTCAGAGGTAGATGCAGAAAAAAATTATATTCAGTTTGCAACCTGATGGAGGTCAGTATAGATGGACTAATAGAACAAGTCCCACACACTGCTAGAAGGCCAAATATTTTTATAGAGCTAGATGCAGAAAAATATTATATTCAATTTGCAACCTGATGAAGGTCAGTATAGATGGACTAATAGAAAAAGTCCCACACACTGCTAGAAGGCCAATTATTTTTTCAGAGCTAGATGCAGAAAAAAATTATATTCAAGTTGCAACCTGATGGAGGTCAGTATAGATGGACTAATAGAACAAGTCCCCTACACTGCTAGAAGGCCAAATATTTTTTCAGAGCTAGATGCAGAAAAAAATTAGATTCAATTTGCAACCTGATGGAGGTCAGTATAGATGGACTAATAGAACAAGTCCCACACACTGCTAGAAGGCCAAGTATTTTTTCAGAGCTAGATGCAGAAAAAAATTTAATTCAATATGCAACGTAATGGAGGTCAGTATAGATGGACTAATAGAACAAGTCCCACACACTGCTAGAAACCCAAATATTTTTTCAGAGCTAGATGCAGAAAAAAATTATATTCAATTTGCAACCTGATGGAAGTCAGTATAGATGTACTAATAGAATAAGTCCCACACACTGCTAGAAGCCGAAATATTTTTTCAGAGCTAGATGCAGAAAAAAATTATATCCAATTTGCAACCTGATGGAGGTCAGTATAGATGGACTAATAGAACAAGTCCCACACACTGCTAGAAGGCCAAATATTTTTTCAGAGCTAGATGCAGAAAAAAATTTAATTCAATATGCAACGTAATGGAGGTCAGTATAGATGGACTAATAGAACAAGTCCCACACACTGCTAGAAACCCAAATATTTTTTCAGAGCTAGATGCAGAAAAAAATTATATTCAATTTGCAACCTGATGGAAGTCAGTATAGATGTACTAATAGAATAAGTCCCACACACTGCTAGAAGCCGAAATATTTTTTCAGAGCTAGATGCCGAAAAAAATTAAATTCAATTTGCAACGTGATGGAGGTCAGTATAGATGGACTAATAGAACAAGTCCCACACACTGCTAGAAGGCCAAATATTTTTTCAGAGCTAGATGCTGAAAAAAATTATATTCAATTTGCAACGTGATGGAGGTGAGTATAGATGGGCTAATAGAACAAGTCCCACAAACTGCCAGAAGGCCAAATATTTTTTCAGAGCTTGATGCAGAAAAAAATTATATTCAATTTGCAACCTGATGGAGGTCAGTATAGATGGACTAATAGAACAAGTCCCACACACTGCTAGAAGGCTAAATATTTTTTCAGAGCTAGATGCAGATACAAATTATTTTGAATTTGCAACCTGATGGAGGTCAGTATAGATGGACTAATAGAACAAGTCCCACACACTGCTAGAAAGCCAAATATTTTTTCAGAGCTAGATGCAGAAAAAAATTATATTCAATTTGCAACCTGATGGAGGTCCGTATAGATGGGCTAATAGAACAAGTCCCACACACTGCTAGAAGGCCAAATATTTTTTCAGAGCTAGATGCAGAAAAATATTATATTCAGTTTGCAACCTGATGGAGGTCAGTATAGATGGACTAATAGAACTTGTCCCACACACAGCTAGAAGCCCAAATATTTTTTCAGAGGTAGATGCAGAAAAAAATGATATTCAGTTTGGAACCTGATGAAGGTCGGTATAGATTGACTAATAGAACAAGTCCCACACACTGCTAGAAGGCCAAATATTTTTTCAGAGATAGATGCAGAAAAATATTTTATTCAATTTGAAACCTGATGGAGGTCAGTATAGATGGACTAATAGAACAAGCCCCACACACTGTTAGAAGGCCAAATATTTTTTCAGAGCTAGATGCAGAAAAATATTATATTCAATTTGCAACCTGATGGAGGTCAGTATAGATGGACTAATAGAAAAAGTCCCACACGCTGCTAGAAGGCTAAATATTTTTTCAGAGCTAGATGCAGATACAAATTATTTTGAATTTGCAACCTGATGGAGGTCAGCATAGATGGACTAATAGAACAAGTCCCACACACTGCTAGAAGGCCAAATATTTTTTCAGAGCTAGATGCAGAAAAAAATTATATTCAATTTGCAACCTGATGGAGGTCCGTATAGATGGACTTATAGAACAAGTCCCACACACTGCTAGAAGGCCAAATATTTTTTCAGAGCTAGATGCAGAAAAATATTATATTCAGTTTGCAACCTGATGGAGGTCAGTATAGATGGACTAATAGAACATGTCCCACACACAGCTAGAAGCCCAAATATTTTTTCAGAGGTAGATGCAGAAAAAAATGATATTCAGTTTGCAACCTGATGAAGGTCAGTATAGATGGACTAATAGAACAAGTCCCACACACTGCTAGAAGGCCAAATATTTTTTTAAGAGCTAGATGCAGAAAAATATAATATTCAATTTGCAACGTGATGGAGGTCAGTATAGATGGACTAATAGAACAAGTCCCACACACTGCTAGAAGGCCAAATATTTTTTCAGAGCTAGATGCAGAAAAATATTATATTCAATTTGCAACCTGATGGAGGTCATAATAGATGGACTAATAGAAAAAGTCCCACACACTTCTAGAAGGCCAATTATTTTTTCAGAGCTAGATGCAGAAAAATATTATATTCAATTTGCAACCTGATGAAGGTCAGTATAGATGGACTAATAGAAAAAGTCCCACACACTGCTAGAAGGCCAATTATTTTTTCAGAGCTAGATGCAGAAAAAAATTATATTCAATTTGCAACCTGATGGAGGTCAGTATAGATGGACTAATAGAACAAGTCCCCTACACTGCTAGAGGGCCAAATATTTTTTCAGAGCTAGATGCAGAAAAAAATTAGATTCAATTTGCAACCTGATGGAGGTCAGTATAGATGGACTAATAGAACAAGTCCCACACACTGCTAGAAGGCCAAATATTTTTTCAGAGCTAGATGCAGAAAAATATTATATTCAATTTGCAACCTGATGGAGGTCAGTATAGATGGACTAATAGAACATGTCCCACACACTGCTAGAAGGCCAAATATTTTTTCAGAGCTAGATGCAGAAAAAAATTATATTCAGTTTGCATCCTGATGGAGGTCAGTATAGATGGACTAATAGAACAAGTCCCACACACTGCTCGAAGCCGAAATATTTTTTCAGAGCTAGATGCAGAAAAAAATTATATTCAATTTGCAACCTGATGGAGGTCAGTATAGATGGACTAATAGAACAAGTCCCACACACTGCTAGAAGGCCAAATATTTTTTCAGAGCTAGATGCAGAAAAAAATTTAATTCAATATGCAACGTAATGGAGGTCAGTATAGATGGACTAATAGAACAAGTCCCACACACTGCTAGAAACCCAAATATTTTTTCAGAGCTAGATGCAGAAAAAAATTATATTCAATTTGCAACCTGATGGAAGTCAGTATAGATGTACTAATAGAATAAGTCCCACACACTGCTAGAAGCCGAAATATTTTTTCAGAGCTAGATGCCGAAAAAAATTAAATTCAATTTGCAACGTGATGGAGGTCAGTATAGATGGACTAATAGAACAAGTCCCACACACTGCTAGAAGGCCAAATATTTTTTCAGAGCTAGATGCTGAAAAAAATTATATTCAATTTGCAACGTGATGGAGGTGAGAATAGATGGGCTAATAGAACAAGTCCCACAAACTGCTAGAAGGCCAAATATTTTTTCAGAGCTTGATGCAGAAAAAAATTATATTCAATTTGCAACCTGATGGAGGTCAGTATAGATGGACTAATAGAACAAGTCCCACACACTGCTAGAAGGCTAAATATTTTTTCAGAGCTAGATGCAGATACAAATTATTTTGAATTTGCAACCTGATGGAGGTCAGTATAGATGGACTAATAGAACAAGTCCCACACACTGCTAGAAGGCAAAATATTTTTTCAGAGCTAGATGCAGAAAAAAATTATATTCAATTTGCAACCTGATGGAGGTCCGTATAGATGGGCTAATAGAACAAGTCCCACACACTGCTAGAAGGCCAAATATTTTTTCAGAGCTAGATGCAGAAAAATATTATATTCAGTTTGCAACCTGATGGAGGTCAGTATAGATGGACTAATAGAACTTGTCCCACACACAGCTAGAAGCCCAAATATTTTTTCAGAGGTAGATGCAGAAAAAAATGATATTCAGTTTGGAACCTGATGAAGGTCGGTATAGATTGACTAATAGAACAAGTCCCACACACTGCTAGAAGGCCAAATATTTTTTCAGAGATAGATGCAGAAAAATATTTTATTCAATTTGAAACCTGATGGAGGTCAGTATAGATGGACTAATAGAACAAGCCCCACACACTGCTAGAAGGCCAAATATTTTTTCAGAGCTAGATGCAGAAAAATATTATATTCAATTTGCAACCTGATGGAGGTCAGTATAGATGGACTAATAGAAAAAGTCCCACACGCTGCTAGAAGGCTAAATATTTTTTCAGAGCTAGATGCAGATACAAATTATTTTGAATTTGCAACCTGATGGAGGTCAGTATAGATGGACTAATAGAACAAGTCCCACACACTGCTAGAAGGCCAAATATTTTTTCAGAGCTAGATGCAGAAAAAAATTATATTCAATTTGCAACCTGATGGAGGTCCGTATAGATGGACTTATAGAACAAGTCCCACACACTGCTAGAAGGCCAAATATTTTTTCAGAGCTAGATGCAGAAAAATATTATATTCAGTTTGCAACCTGATGGAGGTCAGTATAGATGGACTAATAGAACATGTCCCACACACAGCTAGAAGCCCAAATATTTTTTCAGAGGTAGATGCAGAAAAAAATGATATTCAGTTTGCAACCTGATGAAGGTCAGTATAGATGGACTAATAGAACAAGTCCCACACACTGCTAGAAGGCCAAATATTTTTTTAAGAGCTAGATGCAGAAAAATATAATATTCAATTTGCAACGTGATGGAGGTCAGTATAGATGGACTAATAGAACAAGTCCCACACACTGCTAGAAGGCCAAATATTTTTTCAGAGCTAGATGCAGAAAAATATTATATTCAATTTGCAACCTGATGGAGGTCAGTATAGATGGACTAATAGAAAAAGTCCCACACACTTCTAGAAGGCCAATTATTTTTTCAGAGCTAGATGCAGAAAAATATTATATTCAATTTGCAACCTGATGAAGGTCAGTATAGATGGACTAATAGAAAAAGTCCCACACACTGCTAGAAGGCCAATTATTTTTTCAGAGCTAGATGCAGAAAAAAATTATATTCAATTTGCAACCTGATGGAGGTCAGTATAGATGGACTAATAGAACAAGTCCCACACACTGCTAGAAGGCCAAATATTTTTTCAGAGCTAGATGCAGAAAAAAATTATATTCAATTTGCAACCTGATGTAGGTCAGTATAGATGGACTAATAGAACATGTCCCACACACTGCTAGAAGGCCAAATATTTTTTCAGAGCTAGATGCAGATAAAAATTATTTTGAATTTGCAACCTGATGGAGGTCAGTATAGATGGACTAATAGAACAAGTCCCACACACTGCTAAAAGGCCAAATATTTTTTCAGAGCTAGATGCAGAAAAATATTATATTCAATTTGCAACGTGATGGAGGTCAGTATAGATGTACTAATAGAAAAAGTCCCACACACTGCTAGAAACCCAAATATTTTTTCAGAGGTAGATGCAGAAAAAAGTTACATTCAGTTTGCAACCTGATGGAGGTCAGTATAGATGGACTAATAGAACAAGTCACACACACTGCTAGAAGGCCAAATATTTTTTCAGAGCTAGATGCAGAAAAATATTATATTCAATTTGCAACCTGATGGAGGTCAGTATAGATGGACTAATAGAACATGTCCCACACACTGCTAGAAGGCCAAATATTTTTTCAGAGCTAGATGCAGAAAAAAATTATATTCAGTTTGCATCCTGATGGAGGTCAGTATAGATGGACTAATAGAAAAAGTCCCACACACTGCTAGAAGGCCAATTATTTTTTCACAGCTAGATGCAGAAAAAAATTATATTCAATTTGCAACCTGATGGAGGTCAGTATAGATGGACTAATAGAACAAGTCCCACACACTGCTAGAAGCCCAAATATTTTTTCAGAGCTAGATGCAGAAAAAAATTATATTCAATTTGCAACCTGATGGAGGTCAGTATAGATGGACTAATAGAACAAGTCCCACACACTGCTAGAAGGCCAAATATTTTTTCAGAGCTAGATGCAGAAAAATATTATATTCAATTTGCAACCTGATGGAGGTCAGTATAGATGGACTAATAGAACATGTCCCACACACTGCTAGAAGGCCAAATATTTTTCCAGAGCTAGATGCAGAAAAAAATTATATTCAGTTTGCATCCTGATGGAGGTCAGTATAGATGGACTAATAGAACAAGTCACACACACTGCTAGAAGGCCAAATATTTTTTCAGAGCTAGATGCAGAAAAATATTATATTCAATTTGCAACCTGATGGAGGTCAGTATAGATGGACTAATAGAACATGTCCCACACACTGCTAGAAGGCCAAATATTTTTTCAGAGCTAGATGCAGAAAAAAATTATATTCAGTTTGCATCCTGATGGAGGTCAGTATAGATGGACTAATAGAAAAAGTCCCACACACTGCTAGAAGGCCAATTATTTTTTCACAGCTAGATGCAGAAAAAAATTATATTCAATTTGCAACCTGATGGAGGTCAGTATAGATGGACTAATAGAACAAGTCCCACACACTGCTAGAAGCCCAAATATTTTTTCAGAGCTAGATACAGAAAAAAATTATATTCAATTTGCAACCTGATGGAGGTCAGTATAGATGGACTAATAGAACAAGTCCCACACACTTCTAGAAGGCCAAATATTTTTTCAGAGCTAGATGCAGAAAAATATTATATTCAATTTGCAACCTGATGGAGGTCAGTATAGATGGACTAATAGAACATGTCCCACACACTGCTAGAAGGCCAAATATTTTTTCAGAGCTAGATGCAGAAAAAAATTATATTCAGTTTGCATCCTGATGGAGGTCAGTATAGATGGATTAATAGAACAAGTCCCACACACTGCTCGAAGCCGAAATATTTTTTCAGAGCTAGATGCAGAAAAAAATTATATTCAATTTGCAACCTGATGGAGGTCAGTATAGATGGACTAATAGAACAAGTCCCACACACTGCTAGAAGGCCAAATATTTTTTCAGAGCTAGATGCAGAAAAAAATTTAATTCAATATGCAACGTAATGGAGGTCAGTATAGATGGACTAATAGAACAAGTCCCACACTCTGCTGGAAACCCAAATATTTTTTCAGAGCTAGATGCAGAAAAAAATTATATTCAATTTGCAACCTGATGGAAGTCAGTATAGATGTACTAATAGAATAAGTCCCACACACTGCTAGAAGCCGAAATATTTTTTCAGAGCTAGATGCCGAAAAAAATTAAATTCAATTTGCAACGTGATGGAGGTCAGTATAGATGGACTAATAGAACAAGTCCCACACACTGCTAGAAGGCCAAATATTTTTTCAGAGCTAGATGCTGAAAAAAATTATATTCAATTTGCAACGTGATGGAGGTCAGTATAGATGGACTAATAGAACAAGTCCCACAAACTGCTAGAAGGCCAAATATTTTTTCAGAGCTTGATGCAGAAAAAAAATATATTCAATTTGCAACCTGATGGAGGTCAGTATAGATGGACTAATGGAACAAGTCCCACACGCTGCTAGAATGCTAAATATTTTTTCAGAGCTAGATGCAGATACAAATTATTTTGAATTTGCAACCTGATGGAGGTCAGTATAGATGGACTAATTGAACAAGTCCCACACACTGCTAGAAGGCCAAATATTTTTTCAGAGCTAGATGCAGAAAAAAATTATATTCAATTTGCAACCTGATGGAGGTCCGTATAGATGGACTAATAGAACAAGTCCCACACACTGCTAGAAGGCCAAATATTTTTTCAGAGCTAGATGCAGAAAAATATTATATTCAGTTTGCAACCTGATGGAGGTCAGTATAGATGGACTAATAGAACAAGTCCCACACACTGCTAGAAGGCCAAATATTTTTTCAGAGCTAGATGCAGAAAAATATTATATTCAATTTGCAACCTGATGGAGGTCAGTATAGATGGACTAATAGAACAAGTCCCACACACTGCTAGAAGGCCAAATATTTTTTCAGAGCTAGATGCAGAAAAATATTATATTCAATTTGCAACCTGATGGAGGTCCGTATAGATGGAATAATAGCACAAGTCCCACACACTGCTAGAAGGCCAAATATTTTTTCAGAGCTAGATGCAGAAAAAAATTATATTCAATTTGCAACCTGATGGAGGTCAGTATAGATAGACTAATAGAACAAGTCCCACACACTGCTAGAAGCCCAAATATTTTTTCAGAGGTACATGCAGAAAAAAATTATATTCAGTTTGCAACCTGATGGAGGTCAGTATAGATGGACTAATAGAACAAGTCCCACACACAGCTAGAAGGCCAAATATTTTTTCAGAGGTAGATGCAGAAAAAAATTATATTCAGTTTGCAACCTGATGGAGGTCAGTATAGATAGACTAATAGAACAAGTCCCACACACTGCTAGAAGGCCAAATATTTTTTCAGAGTTAGATGCAGAAAAATATTATATTCAATTTGCATCCTGATGGACGTCAGCATAGATGTACTAATAGAACATGTCCCACACACTGCTAGTAGGCCAAATATTTTTTCAGAGCTAGATGCGGAAAAAAATTATATTCAATTTGCAACCTGATGGAGGTCAGTATAGATGGACTAATAGAACAAGTCCCACACACTGCTAGAAGCCTAAATATTTTTTCAGAGGTAGATGCAGAAAAAAATTAAATTCAATTTGCAACGTGATGGAGGTCAGTATAGATGGTCTAATAGAACAAGTCCCACACACTGCTAGAAGGCCAAATATTTTTTCAGAGCTAGATGCAGAAAAAAATTATATTCAATTTGCAACGTGATGGAGGTCAGTATAGATGGACTAATAGAACAAGTCCCACAGACTGCTAGAAGGCCAAATATTTTTTCAGAGCTAGATGCAGAAAAATATTATATTCAATTTTCAACCTGATGGAGGTCAGTATAGATGGACTAATAGAACAAGTCCCACACACTGCTAGAAGGCCAAATATTTTTTCACAGCTAGATGCAGAAAAAAATTATATTCAATTTGCAACCTGATGGAGGTCAGTATAGATGGACTAATAGAACATGTCCCACACACAGCTAGAAGCCCAAATATTTTTTCAGAGGTAGATGCAGAAAAAAATTATATTCAGTTTGCAACCTGATGGAGGTCAGTATAGATGGACTAATAGAACAAGTCCCACACACTGCTAGAAGGCCAAATATTTTTTCAGAGCTAGATGCAGAAAAATATTATATTCAATTTGCAACCTGATGAAGGTCAGTATAGATGGACTAATAGAAAAAGTCCCACACACTGCTAGAAGGCCAATTATTTTTTCAGAGCTAGATGCAGAAAAAAATTATATTCAATTTGCAACCTGATGGAGGTCAGTATAGATGGACTAATAGAACAAGTCCCACACACTGCTAGAAGGCCAAATATTTTTTCAGAGTTAGATGCAGAAAAATATTATATTCAATTTGCATCCTGATGGACGTCAGCATAGATGTACTAATAGAACATGTCCCACACACTGCTAGTAGGCCAAATATTTTTTCAGAGCTAGATGCGGAAAAAAATTATATTCAATTTGCAACCTGATGGAGGTCAGTATAGATGGACTAATAGAACAAGTCCCACACACTGCTAGAAGCCTAAATATTTTTTCAGAGGTAGATGCAGAAAAAAATTAAATTCAATTTGCAACGTGATGGAGGTCAGTATAGATGGTCTAATAGAACAAGTCCCACACAATGCTAGAAGGCCAAATATTTTTTCAGAGCTAGATGCAGAAAAAAATTATATTCAATTTGCAACGTGATGGAGGTCAGTATAGATGGACTAATAGAACAAGTCCCACAGACTGCTAGAAGGCCAAATATTTTTTCAGAGCTAGATGCAGAAAAATATTATATTCAATTTTCAACCTGATGGAGGTCAGTATAGATGGACTAATAGAACAAGTCCCACACACTGCTAGAAGGCCAAATATTTTTTCACAGCTAGATGCAGAAAAAAATTATATTCAATTTGCAACCTGATGGAGGTCAGTATAGATGGACTAATAGAACATGTCCCACACACAGCTAGAAGCCCAAATATTTTTTCAGAGGTAGATGCAGAAAAAAATTATATTCAGTTTGCAACCTGATGGAGGTCAGTATAGATGGACTAATAGAACAAGTCCCACACACTGCTAGAAGGCCAAATATTTTTTCAGAGCTAGATGCAGAAAAATATTATATTCAATTTGCAACCTGATGAAGGTCAGTATAGATGGACTAATAGAAAAAGTCCCACACACTGCTAGAAGGCCAATTATTTTTTCAGAGCTAGATGCAGAAAAAAATTATATTCAATTTGCAACCTGATGGAGGTCAGTATAGATGGACTAATAGAACAAGTCCCCTACACTGCTAGAAGGCCAAATATTTTTTCAGAGCTAGATGCAGAAAAAAATTAGATTCAATTTGCAACCTGATGGAGGTCAGTATAGATGGACTAATAGAACAAGTCCCACACACTGCTAGAAGGCCAAATATTTTTTCAGAGCTAGATGCAGAAAAATATTATATTCAATTTGCAACCTGATGGAGGTCAGTATAGATGGACTAATAGAACATGTCCCACACACTGCTAGAAGGCCAAATATTTTTTCAGAGCTAGATGCAGAAAAAAATTATATTCAGTTTGCATCCTGATGGAGGTCAGTATAGATGGACTAATAGAACAAGTCCCACACACTGCTCGAAGCCGAAATATTTTTTCAGAGCTAGATGCAGAAAAAAATTATATTCAATTTGCAACCTGATGGAGGTCAGTATAGATGGACTAATAGAACAAGTCCCACACACTGCTAGAAGGCCAAATATTTTTTCAGAGCTAGATGCAGAAAAAAATTTAATTCAATATGCAACGTAATGGAGGTCAGTATAGATGGACTAATAGAACAAGTCCCACACACTGCTAGAAACCCAAATATTTTTTCAGAGCTAGATGCAGAAAAAAATTATATTCAATTTGCAACCTGATGGAAGTCAGTATAGATGTACTAATAGAATAAGTCCCACACACTGCTAGAAGCCGAAATATTTTTTCAGAGCTAGATGCCGAAAAAAATTAAATTCAATTTGCAACGTGATGGAGGTCAGTATAGATGGACTAATAGAACAAGTCCCACACACTGCTAGAAGGCCAAATATTTTTTCAGAGCTAGATGCTGAAAAAAATTATATTCAATTTGCAACGTGATGGAGGTGAGTATAGATGGGCTAATAGAACAAGTCCCACAAACTGCTAGAAGGCCAAATATTTTTTCAGAGCTTGATGCAGAAAAAAATTATATTCAATTTGCAACCTGATGGAGGTCAGTATAGATGGACTAATAGAACAAGTCCCACACACTGCTAGAAGGCTAAATATTTTTTCAGAGCTAGATGCAGATACAAATTATTTTGAATTTGCAACCTGATGGAGGTCAGTATAGATGGACTAATAGAACAAGTCCCACACACTGCTAGAAGGCCAAATATTTTTTCAGAGCTAGATGCAGAAAAAAATTATATTCAATTTGCAACCTGATGGAGGTCCGTATAGATGGGCTAAAAGAACAAGTCCCACACACTGCTAGAAGGCCAAATATTTTTTCAGAGCTAGATGCAGAAAAATATTATATTCAGTTTGCAACCTGATGGAGGTCAGTATAGATGGACTAATAGAACTTGTCCCACACACAGCTAGAAGCCCAAATATTTTTTCAGAGGTAGATGCAGAAAAAAATGATATTCAGTTTGGAACCTGATGAAGGTCGGTATAGATTGACTAATAGAACAAGTCCCACACACTGCTAGAAGGCCAAATATTTTTTCAGAGATAGATGCAGAAAAATATTTTATTCAATTTGAAACCTGATGGAGGTCAGTATAGATGGACTAATAGAACAAGCCCCACACACTGCTAGAAGGCCAAATATTTTTTCAGAGCTAGATGCAGAAAAATATTATATTCAATTTGCAACCTGATGGAGGTCAGTATAGATGGACTAATAGAAAAAGTCCCACACGCTGCTAGAAGGCTAAATATTTTTTCAGAGCTAGATGCAGATACAAATTATTTTGAATTTGCAACCTGATGGAGGTCAGTATAGATGGACTAATAGAACAAGTCCCACACACTGCTAGAAGGCCAAATATTTTTTCAGAGCTAGATGCAGAAAAAAATTATATTCAATTTGCAACCTGATGGAGGTCCGTATAGATGGACTTATAGAACAAGTCCCACACACTGCTAGAAGGCCAAATATTTTTTCAGAGCTAGATGCAGAAAAATATTATATTCAGTTTGCAACCTGATGGAGGTCAGTATAGATGGACTAATAGAACATGTCCCACACACAGCTAGAAGCCCAAATATTTTTTCAGAGGTAGATGCAGAAAAAAATGATATTCAGTTTGCAACCTGATGAAGGTCAGTATAGATGGACTAATAGAACAAGTCCCACACACTGCTAGAAGGCCAAATATTTTTTTAAGAGCTAGATGCAGAAAAATATAATATTCAATTTGCAACGTGATGGAGGTCAGTATAGATGGACTAATAGAACAAGTCCCACACACTGCTAGAAGGCCAAATATTTTTTCAGAGCTAGATGCAGAAAAATATTATATTCAATTTGCAACCTGATGGAGGTCAGTATAGATGGACTAATAGAACAAGTCCCACACACTGCTAGAAGGCCAAATATTTTTTCAGAGCTAGATGCAGAAAAAAATTATATTCAATTTGCAACCTGATGTAGGTCAGTATAGATGGACTAATAGAACATGTCCCACACACTGCTAGAAGGCCAAATATTTTTTCAGAGCTAGATGCAGATAAAAATTATTTTGAATTTGCAACCTGATGGAGGTCAGTATAGATGGACTAATAGAACAAGTCCCACACACTGCTAGAAGGCCAAATATTTTTTCAGAGCTAGATGCAGAAAAATATTATATTCAATTTGCAACGTGATGGAGGTCAGTATAGATGTACTAATAGAAATAGTCCCACACACTGCTAGAAACCCAAATATTTTTTCTGAGGTAGATGCAGAAAAAAATTACATTCAGTTTGCAACCTGATGGAGGTCAGTATAGATGGACTAATAGAACAAGTCACACACACTGCTAGAAGGCCAAATATTTTTTCAGCGCTAGATGCAGAAAAATATTATATTCAATTTGCAACCTGATGGAGGTCAGTATAGATGGACTAATAGAACATGTCCCACACACTGCTAGAAGGCCAAATATTTTTTCAGAGCTAGATGCAGAAAAAAATTATATTCAGTTTGCATCCTGATGGAGGTCAGTATAGATGGACTAATAGAACAAGTCCCACACACTGCTCGAAGCCGAAATATTTTTTCAGAGCTAGATGCAGAAAAAAATTATATTCAATTTGCAACCTGATGGAGGTCAGTATAGATGGACTAATAGAACAAGTCCCACACACTGCTAGAAGCCCAAATATTTTTTCAGAGCTAGATGCCGAAAAAAATTAAATTCAATTTGCAACGTGATGGAGGTCAGTATAGATGGACTAATAGAACAAGTCCCACACACTGCTAGAAGGCCAAATATTTTTTCAGAGCTAGATGCAGAAAAAAATTAAATTCAATTTGCAACGTGATGGAGGTCAGTATAGATGGACTAATAGAACAAATCCCACACACTGCTAGAAACCCAAATATTTTTTCAGAGCTAGATGCCGAAAAAAATTAAATTCAATTTGCAACGTGATGGAGGTCAGTATAGATGGACTAATAGAACAAGTCCCACACACTGCTAGAAGTCCAAATATTTTTTCAGAGCTAGATGCTGAAAAAAATTATATTCAATTTGCAACGTGATGGAGGTCAGTATAGATGGACTAATAGAACAAGTCCCACACACTGCTAGAAGGCCAATTATTTTTTCAGAGCTAGATGCAGAAAATAATTATATTCAATTTGCAACCTGATGGAGGTCAGTATAGATGGACTAAAAGAACAAGTCCCACACACTGCTAGAAGGCTAAATATTTTTTCAGAGCTAGATGCAGATACAAATTATTTTGAATTTGCAACCTGATGGAGGTCAGTATAGATGGACTAATAGAACAAGTCCCACACACTGCTAGAAGGCTAAATATTTTTTCAGAGCTAGATGCAGATACAAATTATTTTGAATTTGCAACCTGATGGAGGTCAGTATAGATAGACTAATAGAACAAGTCCCACACACTGCTGGAAGGCCAAATTTTTTTTCAGAGCTAGATGCAGAAAAATATTATATTCAATTTGCAACATGGTGGAGGTCAGTATAGATGGACTAATAGAACAAGTCCCACACACTGCTAGAAACCCAAATATTTTTTCAGAGGTAGATGCAGAAAAAAATTACATTCAGTTTGCAACCTGATGGAGGTCAGTATAGATGGACTAATAGATTAAGCCCCACACACAGCTAGAAGACCAACTATTTTTTCAGAGCTAGACGCAGAAAAAAATTATATTCAATTTGCAACCTTATGGAGGTCAGTATAGATGGACTAATAGAATGATGCTATGCCCAAAAGGTTTTACTTCACTAGGTGCAGTAAAAAAATTGGTATTCTATACACAGGTGGTGTAGCTTGCAACACAGATAGGCTACTCCACTGACTAACACTCTCTGCAATAGGCCAAAAAGGATTAGCTTTGCTAGATTTAGCCAAATGCTGTGACAAAAACTTGCACAGCACTGGCACAGACCTGCCTGGCAAAAACTGATAGGAACTGATGTAGCTTAGTCCTGAAAAGGACTGCAATTACAATTAGTCTTTACTCCCACAAACTATCTATTTAAGAGCACATACCTGCCTGATAAAAGTCGTAGGAAATGCTGTAACCTAGTCCTTACAAGGATTGCAATCACTACTATTCCCTACTCCCAAGCTATCTGTAGATTTGTGCGAAAATTGGCTTGAAATTAACAAGGTATAGCGCACACAGCAACAGCGGTGCCGTCTAACACGCAGCTGCAGCAGTGAGAAAATGGTGGCGACGGGGAAAATGGCTGGGTCTTATAGGGCAAGGACATGTGACATACACTGCCAATGACACATGCCCTTGCTTGTGTGAAAAAAAGCACTTCGCTCCGTGTGTGCGCTGCTGATAGGCTGACAGATTGCACCTCCCCACTGTAAATGCAGGAAAGAGAAAAAAAAAATGGAGATCTTCATTATTTCTGCACAGATCCATCCCCTGCCCCTCCCCCCGCTCTGCTGTACACTCAAACTGCGTATTAACATTAATTTTCATCATTACTGAGAAAAAATCCAGTTATGATTTTGGTGCACGAACAGTTATCGAACATAACCTCGAACAGCCGAATTTTTTTCAAATCGTTTCTGTTCGCCGAACGGCTCGAACACCGCCCAAAACAGCTCGAATTTGAGATTGGCGAACAGTTCGAGTCGAACAACGCTCATCTCTACTCTGGAGAAATTGCACAACAAATTGTAAGGTTCGATTTCGATGTGCTCCAGTTACCCTTGTGAAGAAGAAAAATTGGGGGCAAAGCCACCATTTTTGTGGCAATTTTTTTTTCTTGTTTTTCATTATAAACTTCTGTGAAGCAGCTGTGGGTTCAAGATGCTCATCACAACTCTAAATAAATTCTTTGTTGAGAGGTGAAGTTTCCAAAATGGGGTCACTTGTGGGGGATTTACACTGTTTAAGCACATTATGAGGTCCACTAACGATTCCAGCCAATTTTGGGTTCACAAAGTCAAATGGCGCGCCTTCCTTTATGAGCCCTGCTGAGCGCCCAAACAGCAGTTTTCCACCACATATGGGGTATTAGCGTACTCAGGAGAAATTGCACAGCGATTTTTTTAGTGCAATTTCTCCAGTTACCCTTGTGAAAATCAAAAAAATGGGGCTAAAACAACATTTATGCGGGCAAAATGTGATTTTTGTAGACTGAACCTTTGCAGGCAGGGTCCTCTCTCCTCCTGTTCAGTTGGTGACTTGTATTGTTTAAGATTATTGTACTTGTTTTTATTATGTATACCCCTTTTCACATGTAAAGCTCCATGGAATAAATGGTGCTATAATAAGAAATAATAATATTTTTTTTATTTTCATGGTTCAACATTATATAATTCTGTGAAGTAACTGGGGGCTCAAAGTGCTCACCACACATGTGGTTAAATTCCTTGAGGGGTTTAGCTTCCAAAATAGAGTTATTTGGTGAGGGTTTCCACTGTTTAGGCACATCATGGGCTGTCCAAATGCGATATGGCTTCCACTAACGATTCCAGCCAATTTTGCGTTCAAAAAGTCAAATGGTGCTCTTTCCATTCTGAGCACTGCCATGCACCCAAACAGTAGTTTTACACCACATATGGGGTATCAGAATACTCAGGGAAAATTGAACAACAAATTGTAAAGTGCATTTTCTCCTCCTAGCCTTGTAAGAATGAAAATTTGGGGCTAAAACCAAATTTTTATTGGAAATATATGATATTTTATTTTCTCTGCTCAATGTTATAAAATTCTGCAAAGCACCTGGGGGCTCAAGGTGCTCACCACACATCTAGATAAATTCATTGAGGGGTCTAGTTTCCAAAATGGTGTCACTTGAGGGGGGTTTCCACTGTTTTGGCACATAAGGGGCTCTGCAAAAGCGGTGTGGCATTCGCTATCTATTCTAGACACTTTGGAGCACAAAATTCAAATGGCGCTCCTCCACTTGTGAACCCTGCTGTCTGCCCAAACAGTAGTTTTCCACCACATATGAGGTATCGGCTTACTCAAGAGAAATTGCACAAAAAATTTTATGGTGCTTTTTCTCCCTTTACCTTTTGTGAAAATGCTAAATTTCCGTTCCTGTGAAGCACCTGAATGGTTAATAAACTTCTTGGATGTGGTTTTCAGCAGTTTGAGTGGTGCATTATTTTCTGTCATTTAGGCCCCTCAAAGATACTTCAAATGTGATGTGTTCGCTAAAAAAATAGTTTTCTAAATTTTGTTGGAGAAATGAGAAATTGCTGATAAACGTTTAACCCTGCTAACTTCCTGACAAAAAAAATATGTATCATAAATTGTGCTGAGGTAAAGTAGACATGATGTAAATGTTATTTATTAACTATTTTGTGTGACATAGCACTCTGGTTTAAGGGCATAAAAATTAAAAAATTGTGAAATTCTCATCAAATTTTTGAATAGAAGTACAATATGTCACGAGAAAAAACAGTATCAGAATCACTGGGATTCATTTAAGCGTTCCAGAGTTATTACCTCAAAAAGTGACTCTGGTGTGTCACCCAGGGGGATATAGGGGACTCGGTACCTGGGCCTTTTACCTTGCTTAGGATGTCACGGCAGTTGGCTCCCGGGCCCGTACTCTGGGGTCTCTCTTGAAAAAGGGGTTTTTAGTGTACAGTTTGTTTTGTGACGCCATCTGTGGTTTCAGGTAATGGTTACTGGCGCTGCTGCAGACCTCCGGGGGTGATGAGATGGCAGCTGGGATGTTTCTGCTCCCCACAGGCGGACTGGACCCCCAGTGCAGAATTGATGGAAGGGATGCAGGTGAGAGATGGCCCGGTCAGGGGGAATGACGAACACGCACACAGGGGATTTGCTTCAGTACCATTACTGGTGTAACGGCAGGTATGGTCCAGGGTACTTGCTAGGAAGGGTGCACTTCAGGACTTCTCCCCAGTGAGCGGGTATAAGGCCTCCTGATCCGTGTCTCCCTCTCTCTAAGCTTCTAGCCAGCCTGGAACTTGGCCTAGCTTTTGTGTTGTGTTGCTCTCTCACCTGACCGCTTGGTAGTAGGACCTTTCTTTGGCAACCACTATCCCTGGATGCCAGGGCCTTCGTGGTTCCTAGTCCTGTTATTGCTGGTAGCTTCAGGATGACCAGGGGTCTGGAAGCCTCCTGGTATGCCGGTAATCCCTACTGGGTATAGAGGACCCTGTAGGCGCGGACCTGGTGTCCGTTTTGTGTCTTGGGGTGAGCCTATGATGCTCCTCTGCCCCCTCAATTCTTCTCTCCTCTCCTCTTTGCCTCCGGCCACACTCGGGGCCCTCAATAGAGCAGCATACGTGCTGCGTCTTCACAGCTCTCAGACTGAGACTGACTACCTAACTCCACCCTCCAGTATATATATCCCTAACAGGGCTCACCCTAGTGGTCTGAGGGTGAAGGGTGGAGGTGTTTGTTTGTAATGAGGGCCTCTTGTGGAGAAGTCCGTCCATGCACCCTTTTGCGTCCTGTGGTACCTGTGAACAGCAGGGTGCCACACTGGTCAGAATAAAAAAAAATGGCCTAGTCAGGAAGGTGAAAACAGGCTGGGATTGAAGGGGTTAAAGAAATAGGCAGTGCACATATACACTACATGCATTATCAAACAAATTATATACTTATAATGCAGTAAATTCAAAATTATCACTATACATGTAAAAAATCACAGGGTTCTTAGTTAATGTTTTTTGTCAAAAAGCATAAATGCCATCCCATCATGACAAAGTGTACCTAATCAGGATGATCCCTAACTCTTGTGACTCATCTGTTCATACCAAAGCCTCAATTAGACAAGGGCACAGACAGGGTAAGTGCCTGATTGTGTTTAAAAGCTATTTGGGAAAAGCAGGATAGATAAAGATGCACTGCCCTGAGGGTGGTGTGGGGCACACCTACCAATGGAAACAAGAAAACTAAAGAAAAAAACAAGGGCTAACACTTCTATAGTATTAAAGTAATAGGCAGGGGCACATACAGTACAGCCTAAAAGTTTGGACACACCTTCTCATTTAAATATTTTTCTGTATTTTCATGACTGTGAAAATTGTACATTCACACTGTAGGCATCAAAATTATCAATTAACACATGTGGGATTATATACTTAACAAAAAAGTGTGAAACAACTGAAAATATGTCATATATTCTAGGTTATTCAAAGTAGCCACCTTTTGCTCTGATGACTGCTTTGCATACTCTTGGCATTCTCTTGATGAGCTTCAAGAGGTAGTCACCGGAAATGTTTTTCACTTCACAGATGTGCCCTGTCAGGTTTAATAAGTGGGATTTCTTGCCTAATAAATGGGGTTGGTACTATCAGTTGTGTTGTGCAGAAGTCTGGTGGATACACAGCTGATAGTCCTACTGAATAGACTGTTAGAATTTGTATTATGGCAAGAAAAAGGCAGCTAAGTAAAGTAAAATGAGTGGCCATCATTACTTTAAGAAATGAAGGTCAATCAGTCTGAAAAATTGGGAAAACTTTGAAAGTGTCCCCAAGTGTAGTTGCAAATACCATCAAGCGCTACAAAGAAACTGGCTCACATGAAGTCTGCCCCAGGAAAGGAAGACAAAGAGTCACCTCTGCTTCTGAGGATAAGTTTATCCGAATCACCAGCATCAGAAATCGCAGGTTAACAGCAGCTCAGAATAGAGACCAGGTCAATGCCACACAGAGTTCTAGCTGCAGACACATCTCTTCAACAACTGTTAAGAGGAGACTTTGTGCAGCAGGCCTTCATGGTAAAATAGCTGCTAGGAAACCATTGCTAAGGACAAGCAACAAGAAAAAGAGACTTGTTTGGGCTAAAGAATACAAGGAATGGACATTAGACCAGTGGAAATCCGTGCTTTGGTCTGATGAGTCCAAATTTGAGATCTTTGGTTCCAACCACCGTGTCTTTGTGCCAAGCAGAAAAGGTGAAAAGATGGACTCTACATGCCTGGTTCCCACTGTGAAGCATGGAGGAGAAGGTGTGATGGTGTGGGGGTGCTTTGCTGGTGACACTGTTGGGGATTTATTCAAAATTGAAGGCATATTGAACCAGCATGGCTACCACAGCATCTTGCAGCGGCATGATATTCCATCCGGTTTGCGTTTAGTTGGACCATCATTTATTTTTCAACAGGACAACAGGACAATGATCCCAAACACACCTCCATGCTCTGTAAGGGCTATTTGACCAAGAAGGAGAGTGATGGGGTGCTACGCCAGGTGACCTGGCCTCCACAGTCACCAGACCTGAACCCAATCAAGATGGTTTGGGGTGAGCTGGACCGCAGAGTGAAGGCAAAAGGGCCAACAAGTGCTAAGCATCTCTGGGAACTCCTTCAAGATTGTGGGAAGACCATTTCCGATGACTACCTCCTGAAGCTCATCCAGAGAATGCCAAGAGTGTGCAAAGCAGTCATCAAAGCAAAAGGTGGCTACTTTGAAGAACCTAGAATATAAGACATATTTTCAGTTGTTTCACACTTTTTTGTTAAGCATATAATTCCACATGTGTTAATTCATAGTTTTGATGCCTTCAGTGTGAATGTACAATTTTCAAAGTCATGAAAATACAGAAAAATCTTTAAATGAGAAGGTGTGTCCAAACTTTTGGTCTGTACTGTATATATTGTGATCATTATCAAACAAATGTATTCTTATTGTAAAAACACTATGCGCAGGCACACTGCAGTTAATAAATTCCAAAATACAATTATACAAATAAAAAATGTAAGGTACTTAGTTAACATTTTTTTATCAGAAAAAGCAAAAAAAAAAATAATCTCACAATTACTGTTGAGCGATACCTTCCGATATCGGGAAATATCGGATCGGATTGGAAAGGACCGATACCCCAAAGTATCGATACCGGAAACCAATGCAAGTCAATGGGACACAAATATTGGAATAAAAATAAACCCTTTCTTTCCATGTAGGTTAATTCTACATGAAGGAAAACAACTAAGAATAATGTAGAATGTATTGGGGGAGATGGGGAAGACAATAAAGGCATAGAGGTTTAGCCCAATCAAATGTAATAGCAGGAATTAATATTTTTTTAAGACGTTCTGAGTTACGGAAATATTGACTATGTTAAGTTTTTTTATATTTTGTCAGATATTTATGTTTCACTACTTCCATGCTCTTCACCTTCTTTTTTACTTCTCCCACACTTTCTCCTTCATCATCCTCAGCATCAGCATCTTTTTCATCAACTTCTTCTTCACCTTCTTCATCTTCTTCTTCTTCACCTTCTTCGTATTATTCTTTCTTTTTACATTCTTCATATTCTTCTTATTCATCTATTATTCTTCTTCATATTCTACTTCTTCATCTTCTTCATATTCTACTTCTTCATCTTCTTCATATTCTTCTTCTTCATCATATTCTTATTTGTGACAGGCATTCCTGTAGTTGTTATCTATAAAAGTTTGAACATTACACCTTTCGTTCTGCTCGTCACAAAAGATTTACAACAGGATTTGTCCGCGTTCAGTTTGGCCTGCAGCAGCAGGTCTTTTCCAGGGGCACCACGAGGAGGAACGGACTCACCCCCATACACTGCTTAGTCATCTTCTGCTTATAATTTAGATAATATATTTTGCTCTGATTTTTAGTCTTATGCTTAATGTTTTTCTGCTTTTCGTTCTGCAGATTCTTGTACTTCTGCTTCTTTGTTTTCTGTCTCTTGTTCTTCTGTATCTTGGTGGTTGTCTTCTTGTTCTTTGTTCTCTTGGTCATCTTCTTCAGGGTCATCTTCATGGTCTTCTTCGGAGTGGTCTTCAGGGTTGTCATCTTCGGGGTCCTCATCTTCTTCGGGGTGGTCTTCAGGGTCCTCGTCTTCAGGGTCGTCATCTTCAGGGTCCTCGTCTTCTTTGGGGTGGTCTTCAGGGTCATCGTCTTCATGGTCCTCGTCTTCAGGGTCGTCGTCTTCGGGTTCCTGGTATTCTTCGGGGTGGTCTTCTGGGTCGTCGTCTTCAGGGTCATCGTCTTCAGGGTCCTCGTCTTCTTCGGGATGGTCTTCAGGGTCCTCGTCTTCAGGGTCCTCATCTTCGGGGTCCTCGTCTTCTTCGGGGTGGTCTTCAGGGTCCTCGTCTTCAGGGTCGTCATCTTCAGGTTCCTCGTCTTCTTTGGGGTGGTCTTCAGGGTCATCGTCTTCAGGGTCCTCATCTTCAGGGTCGTCGTGTTCGGGTTCCTCGTCTTCTTCGGGGCGGTCTTCAGGGTCGTCGTCTTCAGGGTCGTCGTCTTCGGGGTCCTCGTCTTCTTCAGGGTGGTCTTCAGGGTCCTTGTCTTCAGGGTCCTCATCTTTGGGGTCCTCGTCTTCTTCGGGGTGGTCTTCAGGGTCCTCGTCTTCAGGGTCATCGTCTTCGCGGTCCTCGTCTTCTTCGGGGTGGTCTTCAGGGTCGTCGTCTTCAGGGTCGTCGTCTTCAGGGTCCTCGTCTTCTTCGGGGTGGTCTTCAGGGTCCTCGTCTTCAGGGTCCTCGTCTTCGGGGTCCTCGTCTTCTTCAGGGTGGTCTTCAGGGTCCTTGTCTTCAGGATACTCGTCAGGGAGATCCAGAGTGATTACCAAGAACCATTTCAAAAAGCTTGAACTTGGAAATGTAGCAGAAGGTACAAGAAGGCTGAGGAACTACCGAGAACCAGCTGATGGTACTGGAACCCGGATGGGTGGCAGAAGGTACAAGAGCAAATGGAACTACCGAGGACCAGCTGACGGTACTTGAACTCGGTTACTAAGCAGGAGGTACCTGTGCCAGAAAGAACTACCAAGGACCAGCAGACGTTGGTGGAACTTGGATACCGTGAAAGAGGCACCTAAGCCAAAGACACTGCCGAGAACCAGCTGACGTTACTGGAACCCGGATGGGTAGCAGAAGGTACCCATGTAAAAAAAAGTTGCAAGGCCGCGAGCCGGATGCAGCTACCGAAACCCACAGTCCTACAGGGGGTGCTTGTCCGATTGGCACTATGGAACCAGCCTTCATTGCCAGATCACGCAACCCACATAGGAGTCACCTAAACTGCAGGCACCATAGAGTCGGCTAACCCGACCACAACACGACAGGACAACGCATTGGAGGCAAAGTGACGTTGACACTACCAGGAAACAGCTGCCGTGCTGGAACCAGGCGGGGCAGGAGGGAGTAACCGTGCCAAAGACACTGCTGGGAAACTGCTGGCGGTGCTGGAACCCAGGGTAAATATTAAAAACAGAGTGGAGCCAGAGGCCTAATTGGAGCAAGTTTAAAATAAGTAGTAGTGTGAATGTGGACTTTGCTGGACACACAGCAGGGGAACAGCTGACGTTACTGAACCCCAATAACACGGCAGCAAGTGTTGACTGTGCAGACGGCACTTCTGAGCGCCAACTGGCGGTGTTGGAGCTCAGGGATAATACTGAAAACAGAGGAGCCAGAGTTGTAATTGGAGCAACTTTAAAATTTGTAGTAGTGTGAATGTGGACAGAGCAGGAGAATTTGCCGGACACACAGCAGGGGAACAGCTGACGTTACTGAACCCCGATAACATGGCAGCAAGTGTTGACTGTGCAGACGGCACTTCTGAGCGCCAACTGGTGGTGTTGGAGCTCAGGGTAAATATTAAAAACAGAGGAGCCAGAGGTGTAATTGGAGCAAGTTTTAAAATAGTAGTACAGCGGATGTGGACAGAGCAGGAGAATTTGCCGGACACACAGCTGGAGATCAGCTGACGTTACTGAACCCCAATAACACTGGAGCAAGCGTTGACTGTGCAGACGGCACTTCTGAGCAGCAACTAGCGGTTTTGGAGCCCAGGGTAAATACTAAAAACAGAGGAACCAGAGATGTAATTGGAGCAAGTTTTAAATTAGTAGTAGAGTGGATGTGGACAGAGCAGGAGAATTTGCCGGACACACAGCTGGGGATCAGCTGACGTTACAAAACCCCAATAACACTGCAGCAAGCTTTGACTGTGCAGACGGCACTTCTGAGCAGCAACTAGCGGTGTTAGAGCCCAGGGTAAATACTAAAAACAGAGGAGCCAGAGGTGTAATTGGAGCAAGTTTTAAATTAGTAGTACAGTGGATGTCGACAGAGCAGGAGAATTTGCTGGACACATAGCTGGAGATCAGCTGACGTTACTGAACCCCAACAACACTGGAGCAAGCGTTGACTGTGCAGACGGCACTTCTGAGCAGCAACTAGCGGTGTTGGAGCCCAGGGTAAATACTAAAAACAGAGGAGCCACAGGTGTAATTGAAGCAAGTTTTAAATTAGTAGTACAGTGGATGTGGACAGAACAGGAGAATTTGCCGGACACACAGCTGGGGATCACCTGACATTACTGAACCCCAATAACACTGGAGCAAGCGTTGACTGTGCAGACGGCACTTCTGAGCAGCAATTAGTGGTGTTGTAGCCCAGGGTAAATACTAAAAACAGAGGAGCCAGAGGTGTAATTGGAGCAAGTTTTAAATTAGTAGTACAGTGGATGTGGACAGAGCAGAAGAATTTGCCGGACACACAGCTGGAGATCAGCTGACGTTGCTGAACCCCAATAACACTGGAGCAAGCATTGACTGTGCAGACGGCACTTCTGTGCAGCAACTAGCAGTGTTGGAGCCCAGGGTAAATACTAAAAACAGAGGAGCCAGAGGTGTAAATGGAGCAAGTTTTAAATTAGTAGTACAGTGGATGTGGACAGAGCAGGAGAATTTGCCGGACACACAGCTGGAGATCAGCTGATGTTACTGAACCCCAATAACACTGGAGCAAGCGTTGACTGTGCAGACGGCACTTCTGAGCAGCAACTAGCGGTGTTGGAGCCCTGGGTAAATACTAAAACAGAGGAGCCAGAGATGTAATTGGAGCAAGTTTTAAATTAGTAGTACAGTGGATGTGAACAGAGCAGGAGAATTTGCCGGACACACAGCTGGGGATCAGCTGACGTTACTAAACCCCAATAACACTGGAGCAAGCTTTGACTGTGCAGATGGCAACTTCTGAGCAGGCACTAGCTGTTAAGCCCAGCAATAGCGGTGTTAGAGCCCAGGGTAAATACTAAATAAGATTTGTAATAATGGGAGCAAGTTTTAAATAGTAGTACAGTGGATGTCGACAGAGCAGGAGAATTTTCCGGACACATAGCTGGAGATCAGCTGACGTTACTGAACCCCAATAACACTGGAGCAAGCATTGACTGTGCAGACCGCACTTCTGAGCAGCAACTAGCGGTGTTGGAGCCCAGAGTAAATACTAAAAACAGAGGAGCCAGAGGTGTAATTGGAGCAAGTTTTAAATTAGTAGTACAGTGGATGTGGACAGAGCAGGAGAATTTGCCGGACACACAGCTGGGGATCAGCTGACTTTACTGAACCCCAATAACACTGGAGCAAGCGTTGACTGTGCAGATGGCACTTCTGAGCAGCAACTAGCGGTGTTGGAGCCCTGGGTAAATACTGAAAACAGAGGAGCCAGAGGTGTAATTGGAGCAAGTTTTAAATTAGTAGTACAGTGGATGTGGACAGAGCAGGAGAATTTGCCGGACACACAGCTGGAGATCAGCTGACGTTACTGAACCCCAATAACACTGGAGCAAGCGTTGACTGTGCAGACGACACTTCTGAGCAGCAACTGGCAGTGTTGGAGCTCAGGGATTACAGTTCAGGTGGTAGAAACATGAACACAACAGTAGACCTGGATACTGTTGCCAACCAATTATTTATTCTGGAAGAGGACAAGCAAATTGATGCGAGATCCAGGCCTTGTTCATTTTCTGAAAAATAAGCCGGTCAACATTATCGGAGGATAGGCGCATACGACGGTTTGTTAGTACACCACCTGCGGCACTAAAGACGCATTCCGATAATACACTAGCAGCAGGGCAAGCCAGCACCTCCAATGCATACTGGCTAAGCTCTGGCCATGTATCCAGCTTAGAGACCCAAAACTTGAAGTCGGAAGAGCCGTCTGGGAGTACACTGAGAGGACAAGACATGTAGTCTGTCACCATCTGACGGAAAAGTTGCCTCCTGCTGACTGGAGCCATCTGTGATGGTGTAGACATTTGTGGCGGCGGGGACACAAAACTTTGCCACATTTGGACCATACTGGTCTTGCCTTGTGCTGAGGCGCTGCTTCTGCTCCATCTTTGTGCAGAGCTTCCTCCACTGCCTCGACGCACTGAGCTGCTTTGTAAAGCACTAGCAGCACTGCTCTCGGTTGGAATGGAGAACATGATGGAATGCACCAGTGCGTCTTGGTACTCCCGCATTTTACGCTCCCGATTCAGCGGTGTTATGAGGCTTCGTAAGTTGTCCCGGTAGCGAGGATCTAGGAGGGTGGACACCCAATAATCAGCCATGTTGAGAATGTGGGCCATGCGGCGGTCTTTTCTCGGGCACTGCAGCATGAAATCAACCATATGCTGCTGACTGCCAACTGGCCAAGAAACGCTGCCCCCTGCTTGAGGCGTGATCTCTGCCTGTTCTGCATCACCCCACCCTCGCTCTAGATACTGACTACTAGAGCATTGTGTACCTCCCTCCTCTGTACAGATGTCTTCCTCCTCCATTGACTCCTCCTCATCCTCCTCACAAAGTGTCCCCTGCCTAGGCCTTTGTGAGGAACCACGTTGTGCAGACTGTACAGAAGCAGATGGCATTTGTGACTCCTCATCCTCCACCTCTTCCAAAACCTCCTCCCTTAGTGCTTGCAGTGTTTTTTCAAGCAGGCAGATAAGGGGGATAGTCCTGCTGACTAGTGCATCATCTGCACTCGCCATCCGCGTGGAATAATCGAAGACACGCAAAACGTGGCTAATGTCCTTCATAGAGGCCCACTCAGTGGTGGTGAAGTGTGAACGGCGTGCACTGTGACTTGTTTGCGCCTGCTGCAGCTGGTACTCCATTACTGCTGCCTGCTGCTCACACAACCTCTCCAACATATGTAACATTGAATTCCACCTGGTGGGTAGGTCACATATGATGCGATGTTCCTGAAGACGTAATCGGCGCTGCAGAGCTGCAATGCGCGATCTTGCGTTGCTGGAGCGCCGCAAGTGAGCGCACTCTATGTGGACCTTGTGAAGCAGTGCATCAAGATCCGGATAGTCCCTCAAAAAACTCTGCATGACCAAGTTGAGCACATGTGCCAGACATGGGATGTGAGTGAGGTTGCCTAGGCCCAGAGCTGCCAACAGATTTCGGCCATTGTCACACACTACCATGCCTGGCTGGAGATTCGCTGGCACAAACCACATGTCGCTCTGCTGCTTGATGGCATTCCAGAGCTCCTGCGCTGTGTGGCTTCGATTCCCCAATGAAATTAATTTTAATACGGCCTGTTGACGTTTGGCCACGGCTGTGCTCATATCGGTCATCATAACAGGTAACCGTTCACGGGTCGATGTGGAGGTAGACCGTGACGGCTCCTGCAGCGCTGATTCAGAGGAACTGGAGTAAGAGGAGGAGTCAATGTGTACAGACTGGATTCCTGCAATCCTTGGAGTTGGCAGAACACATACAGCGCCACTCTCAAGATCTGTACCCGGCTCCAAAACATTTACCCAATGGGCAGTGAGGGAAAGGTATCGTCCCTGTCCATGCTTACTGGTCCACGCATTGGTGGTCAGATGGACCTTGCTACTGACGGCGTTTTGTAGCGCATGTTTACTTTTTCCCTCCACATGCTGTTGCAGGGCAGGGACGGCTTGCCTGCTGAAATAAAAGCGGCTGGGCACGTTGTATTGTGGGACTGCCAATGCCATAAAGTTACGGAAGGTGTCAGTCTCCACCAGCCTGAATGATAGCATTTCCAGGGCCAGTAGTTTAGCAATGCCAGCATTCAGAGCCTGTGCTCAGGGGTGGTTTTCCGAGTATGGGCGCCTTTTCTCCCATGCCTGTGCTAACGATGGCTGTAGACTGGCCTGGGAGTGTGAGGTTGACAGGGAAAGTGGTGCTGTGGGTGGAATTACACTGTGTCTCTGTACAACAGTGCCAGAGGTTCTTCCATGGCGATCCTGTGAGGAAGCCGAACCAGCTGTGTGTGAACTGGAGGAAGAGGCTACAACACAAGCTGAAGAGGTGGTAGGTGGCGCTGTAGGGTGGCCTAGGTCTTCAGTGTGTTTTTGTAACTCCACCATGTTCTTGGTCCGCACATGTTTCCACATATTTGTGGTATTGAGGTTGCTGACACTTTTCCCTCTTTTCACCTTCTGATTACACAGCGGGCATTTGACAAAGCAAATATCATCTGCAACTGTGTCAAAAAAGGACCAGGCACTGCAAGTCTTGGGAGCACCCACTTTGGATTTTGGAAGAGCCATGCTCCTAATGTGTGCCGAAGTGGAGGCTACAGGCAACCAAGTCTGCCCCCTCCCTCTCCCTCCTTTCTGGGCTGTTCAGGGAATCTCTTCCTCAGAGCTGCTCCCACCACCTTCCTGTCCCTCACGCCATGATGGGTCAAGGACCTCATCATCTACACCACCCTCTTCAAACAACTGCTTCTCCTGGGTAGTCTCGACAGCACAGTACGCACCAGAAAGTAGCACCTGAGTCTCATCATCTGATGCGTACTGAGGTGTGCTGCTGACCATAGGCACTGGCCCACCCGCTTCTTCAGATTCAGAGAGACAAAACGGTTGCGCATCGTTGCATACTACCTCTTCTTCAAATTCTGGAATTCTGCTTGGCTGGCCCCCTCTTTCCAAGCCAAGAGATTCAGAGAACAGAAGTACAGATGGCTCCTGTCCAGGGCTCTCTGACTGCCTGGGCAATTTGGCAGGTGGTGAAGAGACAGATGGGTGCTCTTCAGTGCTCAGGACCTGAGAGGATCTGGAACTAATTGAAGTCGATGCGTTGGCTGCCATCCATCCGACAACGGCTTCAATTTTGTCCCCCAGCAGCAGTGGGGTATGGCTAGCTCCTACAAAGCTGCACATAAAGGACTGTTCCCTGGTAAAACTGGGGGATGCTGAGTCACTGGTGCCCGCAGCAGGCACACAATCCCCACGTCCTCTCTCTGCAGGCACAGAATCCTCACGTCCTCTCCCTGCAGAAACTCCACGCCCACGCCCACGATCATGACCACATGCCTTACTCCCTGCCTTCTTCATCTTGGTAGACTGATAAAGATAGGCAGAAAAGTACTAAGGGCTTAGTGTGCTTATTCCTGAACTGCTGCTTACAGGTATAAGAAACACTAATTTTATAAAGTGTGGACTAGACCTTAATATGAGCTAATGTGGCCTACACAACTGTAAAGTGGAGTGTTTGGTGAACTTTATTTAGGTGTTTTTTGTCCCAAAAAGACACTGGATGTGCCCAAAGATGTAATACCGATAGTATCACAAACTTTTTGTTGCTATTACAATGCAGGAAGGTAACCTACAATGAATAGATGAGGCTACAAAAAATAGGCTAATACTAATCTTGCTGGGGCTGCAGGGCACAATGCTGCAGAAAGACTCCTCTATCTACTCCTATATAGTGTGTTTGGAACCAATGTAGCTGAATACAGATGGAACCACCACACTAATAGGAGAAATCAGGAAAAATTATCAATTAGCAAAAAAGGACAATGTATGAGTGACGCACGCTGAGCGCACTACAACCAGACGTGGCTGAAGCACACACTACAGCGTGAGCTGCACTAACACACAGAGACCTTGCAGACAGGCGTGAACAGTGCAGATGCAGAGCACTGTGCACTAGCGCTGCAAGACAAAAAAAAATTCTCTATCTACTCCTATATAGTGTGTTTGGAACCAATTTAGCTGAATACGGATGGAACCACCACACTAAGAGGAGAAATCTGGAAAAATGATCAATTAGCAAAAAAGGACAATGTATGAGGCAGTGACGCATGGTGAGCGCACTACAACCAGACGTGGCTGAAGCACACACTACAGCGTGAGCTGCACTCACACACAGAGACCTTGCAGACAGGCGTGAACAGTGCAGATGCAGAGCACTGTGCACTAGCGCTGCAAGACAAAAAAAAATTCTCTATTTACTCCTATATAGTGTGTTTGGAACCAATTTAGCTGAATACGGATGGAACCACCACACTAATAGGAGAAATCTGGAAAAATGATCAATTAGCAAAAAAGGACAATGTATGAGGCAGTGACGCACGCTGAGCACACTACAACCAGACGTGGCTAAAGCACACACTACAGCGTGAGCTGCACTCGCGCACAGAGACCTTGCAGACAGCGGTGAACAGCACAGAGAACTGTGCACTAGCGCTGCAAGGCACAGCGATTTATAAAGTAGCTTGGGTAAAGCAGAATAGAGCAAATAGGTAGCTAAAACTGTCCCTCAGAACAACAGCGTCCTATCCCTAACTGAATTCTCAGCAGAGTGAGCTCAAAATGGCGGCGGCGGCTTTTATAGTGCATCATGACATCATTTCAGCAGCCAATCACAGCGATGCCATTAGTTAACATGCCTACATGCTTAACAGGATGTGCCCACACTTCTTAGAATCCTCATTGGCTGAATAAAATGAAACGGGCTCATTGCATTATGGGAACTTCCGATTCCGGTATACGATATGCTAAAAGTATCGGCATTAAGTATCGGAATTCTGATACCGCGAATATCGGCCGATACCCGATATTTCAGTATCGGAATGCTCAACACTACTCACAATGAAAAAGGTTTACCCAATCATGATGGTCCTTATTTCTATTTACTCATCTCTCTTTATGTCTACCAAGGTCTCGGCTAGATGAGGGCAAAGACAAGATCAGAGCCTGGCTGTATTTTAAATCTTTTTGGGGAAAACTGGGCAGATAAAAATGCACCTGATGAGGGAAGCCACCCTTCCCCCTCCCACCTAAAATATTTAAACCAAAAAAATAAAGCAAAAAACAAAGGCTAAAGCAAAAACGAAGGACCAGCACACCTGTAGTGTCAAAGTAATAATCAGGTGCACATATGCTTTGAACAGTTCAGGCCAGCATGATAATGCTGCTGGCCTCAACTGTTAATTAAGAAGGAGCACCCATTCTGCAATCTAGAAGTTGGGATGATGGGGAGCAGTTTGTTTGTAAAGAATAAACACTTTAACACATTTGTCATGAAAAGCTGAACTAACAGTTCATGATATGTAAGTTTAAGAGTACTTTTCACCAGTTTTAGCAAGTTCAACTGGCTACAAAATGGAATAGTCGCTGCAGAATAGAATAAAATGTGTTTTGTTTTTTCATTATTTCTCATCTACAATGTGGAAATATTAGCTTTTACAGTTTAGATTCTAAATTTCAAGACAAACTGATTTTACTAGAGATTCGTCCATGGGGGTGGTTACTTTTTCCTTTGTATGACGTTGCCCAATTCTAAGCAAGAGGCGTCATGCATGGGAAAATACAGAACATGCCTCTAGAGAATGTCAGACGTGGTTTTCTCTGTAACAGAAACGTAATGACACACAGCCCTTTTATTCTCACTAATCTAACTGCCAGTACCTACTGAGATTATAAGCGAGGAAAGAAAGAGGAACAGAGTTGTGTGTCATTCCAATTACCTTTCCAGTTCTCCTCTCACAGCACTGTCAGGTCAGCTATACCCCCCTCTCTGCATAACTAACTGCCGTGAAAGGAGAGCTGCAGATGCAGAGATGTTTGTAACAACACAAACCATTGGTCTCCTTCCAGGCAGCTAATGGTCTTGTAAATCTCTTAAAAAAGTTTATGCTAGGAAGGTATACCAGTAATAATATATTTGAATATTTGAAGGTAAAGACAATTCACGGTTTGGTCTGCGCTAACCGAAATGAAGATCCTTGATCCAATATTATAAAGTAGTGGTTTTTATTCAACAACGCATTTCCACGAGAGACTGGGGTCTTTCTCAAGTGTAAAAACCAACTACAGTGCTCATAGGAGCAAGAGGAGTTTAAATAGCATGGAATGGCTTCCAAAAAATACCTGATGAAACACCGACAGAGGGGTTCCTTATATTATTGCATCAAGGATCTTCACACATCTCCTTCAGGTGAGAACACTACCTGGATCTATTTTATCTTTTAATAAAGGTATCACTCTATAGTCTGGCGTGCTCTGTTTCCCTACAGTATTTATTTAGTAATAATATAATAATATATTATCACCTATCCACAGAATAAGTAATTTCTGATAGTTCAGACGATGCTGATATCTCAGACTCTAATGATTACCAAGTTCCATGTTTGAATGACTGGTAGTTAGTTGCTGAAAGTTATATCACTGTGGCCTGGTAAGACATCAGTCTTTCTATAGCCCCCAGGGAAAGTTGAGTCTAAGCTTTTCTGTTCCCCCTCAGTTTGATGCCTCCTGCTTATGATTGTTTAGAAGAATCTTTGGCTATGCCCATTGGTCTTACGTAATAAAAATTAGAATTTAAACTTTACAAGCTAATACAGCAGTTTGAGATGGGAATAGCTCTTTAATGCACTAACTTAAAGTTTCTTTACGGCATTCAGCTGAAAACAGAATGTTTTCTATTTACATGTTCAAGTAAGCACATGATGAAAAGAACTTCTAGGAATTTATTTCCAAGAGTTTTAACATTGGAGTGCGTCATATTAGTTACAAGAACAAAACTGTTCTGATGCCTGTTAATTCATTTCAGGCATGGACTGCCATTTATAACCTTTCATTATTTCCAGGACGTAATCGCCATCTTGTGGCAATCTATGATAATACTGGTTATTTAATGTGTTCTCTTCAGTAAAAGCTGTGTCCCAGTTCTACAAAAGCTCTTTAAAGAAGACGTTATATATTCCTATATGGATTTTAGAGTGCTGATGACTGGCTTGAGACAGCACTGGTCTCTTCTATTGTCATTCTGTTTTACAGCTGAAGTATTTTCTATGTTGATTCATAATTGGTTCATGATAGTGCTGCAAAGTTTCCTTTATTTGCTTGTTCTATTGATGTATGCAATGTTTGGTGAAATAACAGTAACAATTTAAGAACTGTTTTGAAGCATGACACTTCAATTTTAATTGCTGAGGAATATGTTGAGTTTCATGAAAAGGTAAAAGAGTTAAAATTTGAATGTTACACTACAAAAATTCTGATGAAACCAAAATAAAGGATTTTGCAATTTTCACTAAAATTATGGTTACAGCAGCGATTCATAGAAAGGGTTGGAGTGAATGTGTTAAGTATAGGCCCAACTGACAGGGGTTGGCCATGAGTAAAACTGTGAGGGATAGGTAGTTATTGGATCGGGAAAATAAGAGGTGGTAGGGGCTACGGTGGGGTAATTTATAAAGAAAATAAAGAAAGGTGTGGGAAGGAGGTATTTCAGTGAATCACAAAAGTGAAACGTGAGTCTCCCCTCTTTATACTGCTTGCTTAACTAGACACCATGGCCAATATGGATGTTTTCCCTGTGGCAGCTGTAACACAAGTGACGGAAAGCAACGCACATAGCCCATGAGGCGGAAACAGTCGGGGATTGATAAAACCACTATATATATATATATATATATATATATATATATATATATATATATATACACACAGTACAGACCAAAAGTTTGGACACACCTTCTCATTTAAAGATTTTTCTGTATTTTCATGACTATGAAAATTGTACATTCACACTGAAGGCATCAAAACTATGAATTAACACATGTGGAATTATATGCTTAACAAAAAAGTGTGAAACAACTGAAAATATGCCTTATATTCTAGGTTCTTCCAAGTAGCCACCCTTTGCTTTGCTGACTGCTTTGCACACTCTTGGCATTCTCTTGATGAGCTTCAAGAGGTAGTCACCGGAAATGGTTTTCACTTCACAGGTGTGCCCTGTCAGGTTTAATAAGTGGGATTTCTTGCCTTATAAATGGGGTTGGGACCATCAGTTGTGTTGTGCAGAAGTCTGGTGGATACACAGCTGATAGTCCTACTGAATAGACTGTTAGAATTTGTATTATGGCAAGAAAAAAGCAGCTTTGTAAAGAAAAATGAGTGGCCATCATTACTTTAAGAAATGAAGGTCAGTCAGTCTGAAAAATTGGGCAAACTTTGAAAGTGTCCCCAAGTGCAGTTGCAAAAACCATCAAGCGCTACAAAGAAACTGGCTCACATGAGGACAGCCCCAGGAAAGGAAGACAAAGAGTCACCTCTGCTTCTGAGGATAAGTTTATCCGAGTCACCAGCGTCAGAAATCGCAGGTTAACAGTAGCTCAGATTAGAGACCAGGTCAATGCCACACAGAGTTCTAGCAGCAGACACATCTCTACAACAACTGTTAAGAGGAGACTTTGTGTAGCAGGCCTTCATGGTAAAATAGCTACTAGGAAACCACCGCTAAGGACAGACAACAAGCAGAAGAGACTTGTTTGGGCTAAAGGACACAAGGAATGGACATTAGACCAGTGGAAATCTGTGCTTTGGTCTGATGAGTCCAAATTTGAGATCTTTGATTCCAATCACCGTGTCTTTGTGCGACGGCGAAAAGGTGAACGGATGGACTCTACATGCCTGGTTCCCACCATGAAGCATGGAAGAGGAGGTGTGATGGTGTGGGGGTGCTTTGCTGGTGACACTGTTGGGGATTTATTAAAAATTGAAGGCATACTGAACCAGCATGGCTACCACAGCATCTTGCAGCAGCATGCTATTCCATCCGGTTTGCCTTTAGTTGGACCATCATTTATTTTTCAACAGGATGATGACCCCAAACACACCTCCAGGCTGTGTAATGGCTATTTTACCAAGAAGGAAAGTGATGGAGTGCTCCGCCAGATGACCTGGCCTCCACAGTCACCAGACCTGAACCCAATCGAGATGGTTTGGGGTGAGCTGGACCGCAGAGTGAAGGCAAAAGGGCCAACAAGTGCTAAGCATCTCTGGGAACTCCTTCAAGATGGTTGGAAGACCATTTTTGGTGACTAACTCTTGAAGCTCATCAAGAGAATGCCAAGAGTGTGCAAAGTAGTCATCAAAGCAAAAGGTGGCTACTTTGAAGAACCTAGAATATAAGACATATTTTCAGTTGTTTCACACTTTTTTGTTAAGTATATAATTCCACATGTGTTAATTCATAGTTTTGATGCCTTCGGTGTGAATGTACCATTTTCATAGTCATGAAAATACAGAAAAATCTTTAAATGAGAAGGTGTGTCCAAACTTTTGGTCTGTACTGTATATATATAGCAATTATTTTAAAGTGGTTAGTAACAATATAAATCCACAGTTGAAATAACAAAAAGGAGTCTTTCAGTAAGTAACAGTTAAGTTCTTTTTAAAAATGTGATGCACCCAGTCTTGGGAGTCACCACGAAAGTTCTCTTTTCATCTATATAGCCCTAGCGGGGGTCACCGTTTCTTTCAGCTAGCCCACAAGTCTCTTTCTGATAAAATCATTTAAGTTTGTTGAGCCTCCCATGCAACAGCTGCCCCCCTCCCAACCTGAAGTCCTAAATCACAACTGTCCCCGGTATCAGAGTGGAAAGCTGGAAGTGATGGCCCTGCTCATTCACTCTGTTCCTCTGTTATCACTGGCACGCCTCTCCAGATCTCAGCTCTTCTCAGCTTGAACGTCTTCTCTCAGCTCTTCTCAGCTTGACCGTCGACGGTAGTCTCTCAGGCTTGGGGCATGGGATCAGACCCTGGCTCTAGACAGGTAACATCGGATTCTGGAAGCTTAATCAGCGCAGAGCGCGGGTCCTAGCCCTGACCAGCATATGCAGAAATTGGGGCACTTCTGTGAGGGGTCCAGACCTTGTCAGGTGGTGTCCGACACTTAGGTAACGCAGGCCTCCTGCTGAGGCATGTCATGCTGGGCTCTGTGGTACCTCTAGAGCACGTCTGCTCTGCTCTCCTCTCCGGATGACCCCAAATCTGCCTGTGGTTTGGCATGCAGGGTTTTTATATCCAGAACATCCCTCCTGTGGGTCACCTGATCAGGTGCAGCATCTGAATTTACTTCCCTTTCAAATCTTCTAGCACAACTTGTTTCCACTTGCTTTCACCTGGCCAGCAGATGGCAGTCTTTCCTCACTAATGGCACATCCTGCAAGAGTTATTCTGAGATTTTACTACCTCCTATTACACAGTGGTGGACTGCTGCTAGTATCAGTGGCAAGGCCTGACTGAAGTATCAGGAATTAGGCTTGCTGGGAGTTGCGGTGCTGCAGCTCCTTCCTGAGGAGTCCAGTCGGCAATTGAGGAGGACAAGGCCATCAGAGAGGTTGAGCCCTGAAATCACCCCTTGTTCTTGTTGTCATATCCCCTCCAGAGACCCTCCTGGTGGTATATGCCAGAACACTGCAGTCAGACAGTGCCCACGGCCTGAAAGGAATCCAAGCAGCCGACTTGGAGCGGCAGAAGAAAGTAGGCCGTGTCACTCACAGGGAGTGAGTTCTATTTCTCCCAGATGACAGAAAATGCACAGGGAGGGGGCGGGCCCTGCTAGTGATGCTCCTGTCACAGGGCCTGCCTGTGTCTACATGGCTCAGTGACATCTGGGCTCAGCGGCTATACCTGGAGGAGGAAAATTGGTGGATCGTATTCTTTCCTGATGACGAACAGAAGTGCATAGTAAGGCGGCGGGTGCTGCTGGCAATGCTCCTGTCACAAGGCCTTCCTGTGACTACACAGATAAGGGACACCTGGGCTCAGCTGTGGGTCCTTGAGGAAGAAGACAGTGTACAGATAGGAGTCGGTAGCGGTCGCAGAAGCAGGCGGCAGTCGGCTTGTCCAGGCACCGCATAGGCTGCATTTGGATTACAATGCTCCCTGCCTCAAGTGAGGCGAGGGATGATTGTCGGGTGGAAGAAATAAGCGGGGGAAATCCCTCCAGGTCTGGAGCATTTGTTGGAGAATGTCAGGAATAAGGATTCAGGATCTGCGGCTGGTGGGCACACAGCATCTGCGAGACCTTGTCCATTCCAAAATGTAAGGTTGTCAACTTTAGGAACAGGGGATCAGTTAGCATTTCCGTCTGTGGTGCCGAATGGGGGTGGGAGCGACATGCAGGTTTTTTGGTTTAGGGAGTTATTAGAGAGCTTTTATCATATTTGGAGTGGGGGTTTGATTCAGGGAATGTTGTATCCCCAAAGTGGCCATTGGTAGCTACTCTTGATAGTTTGGCAGGTCTTACCAGTATTTAAGCTGAAAAGTAAACATTGGATGCAGTAAAGCCAGATGATATGACAAAAGGTGAGGCATACGTTTCTTTTGGAGGTCAATTGGGGGACTCATTTAAAAAAAAGAGACATAGGAAAAAATTCGGATGATCATGTGGAGATATTCTCCCTGCTACCACTTGAAATATTTAATCTGGCTAAAGGCAAAAAAGATAATTGCAAATAAGCAGAGGAGGAGCCTGATACCACAGACTTTTATGAATTGGCTATAGGTATTTGATATTTTAGAGAGCATAGTGGGTGAAAATCCACCAGAGAACTGTTCTCTGCTGTTATGCTACATAAATTTGATAGAGGAGGTGCATAGTACATATGGGGGCCAAGCTTCTCTTCCCTAAGAGGAACAATTTAGTCATAGAAAGGCTAGCGGTCCCAGCATCAGTTGGGATCAGAAGGATATTGGACTCTGGCTGAAAGTACATGGTACAGATATGGGTAGTCCCCACCTGGGGCTGCAAGTGGGGGGAACCAGCCAGGAGCTGGGTGAGGCACGAGTCATGGGTCACTGGGAGCAAAAAACAGAACTGACGCATGTTGGTACTGTAATTTAAAGAGGGGCAATGTAAGTACGGGCCCAGTTGCAAATTTAGACACGTTTGCTCACATAGTACTGGATCCTCTTATGGGGCTGCAAGATGTTTCAAAAAAGGAAAAGATGGTAACGGCAATATAGTCAAGTTGGAGACTCTGGTGAATCTTCCCGGGATGGACCACTTTCTAAATAGATTACCTGATAAAAAGAGGGCAGTCCTTAATGGTCATGGCTTTAAGGATGGCTTTTAAATCCCCCCTCCTAGTCATCAAATCCCCTTTTTGGTGAAGATTATAAAGAGAATCTGTCACCATATTTGACCTATCTAAACTATTAATTTATTTATAATTAAATTAATTTATTTATAGACTGCTAAAAAAGTCATATTTGTATGTCTCACACCAGATGCCTTGTTGTTGAGAAATCATATTTTAACACTTTATGTAAATGACCTCTTCCTGGCTAGGGGGAGGATGTTGCCTGGATATAACTCCGCCTTCAGAGCTTATTTTAAATAGAAGGGGGAGTTACCAGTGCGATGTGTAATGGATGCTTTTTGCTCTCCTGACCTCATTAGAGAGTTGTGTGTGATTATAACAGACACAACTGCAGGTTCCTCTCAGTGCTTCAGCTACCGTCTCACAGGCAGACAGGGTTGCAATATTTGAAACACATCATAATCCTCTATGAAGTTAAATTTGACTCATTCATCACTTTTTATATCCAAAAGGTTTATCGGTGTATGATGTGATTGACCCTGAATTATGTTCTGTGGCTAACACGTCATTTAACGCAGCTGTTCAGTGGCTTCTACGGCATGGGCCACAGACGTTATTGTCATACCGGTGGCGAGAGGATGCCCAGCCCCCACACAAGGGGAAAACCAGGAAAGATGTACAAGGAAGACCCTGGCGATGGGGAGAAGGAAGAAGGGTCACCTCTTAACATAAACCTGAGTTAGATCCCAGCAATCTCTATTGTCCCTAAACGAGTCCTTCCCCCCTTGCGTGATCACGTGTCTAAGCCCTTGCTGGCCCTGAACTTATCCTGTCTAATGCGAAGGCCAGCAAGACACTAGTCCCACTACTACAATACAACAAACAAGGAAGGAAAGATAAATAGTTGAGAAAAGACACAACAAAAGGCACTCCTCAGCTTCTCCAAAAGGAAACTTCATTGCAGCAACAGGAATGAACACCTCAGCTTATCCAGAGAAAGGCTGCTTCAAACAAGATATAGAAGATCTATAACCAGCAAGGAATGAAACTAGGAGTGGGTTTATATAGTGGTCGCAAAGTGCTACAACTGAATATTCAAGCTACAAGTTAACACCCAGAAGGGTTGTGATTAATGTTTCGAATATTCAGTCCTTTATTCATTATTTGGACAACTTTTATTTATGGATCCTCCTGATTCAACAGTTTGTAACAATTTATTATTGACCATGATTTGGGTAGCTAAGCGTTTTTGTATTCTATTGGCAAAAAAAAAAAACAGAAAGGGTTAGTACACAGTTAATTTTTTAGGGTATTTTAATTGATTAAGTGTCAATGGAAATTGTTTAGCGAGGAGCAAGGAGTTTGATTCGCGATTCGTTTACTGAGCGTACATGGGAGGAGTATGAGTCTGCTTGGCAAGTAAGGGAAAGCTAGTTGTTGTAATGGGGCAACATTTGTTCTGATAAGGATAGAATGTTTGCTGTATTGTTTATTATTGGTAGTGCTTTGGAAATGCATTGATTGGTAGCAAAAACAAATAGTTTTATTGCGGCAGTGGGTTTTGGTTTTAAAATTTCGGGGTCAGAAGGATGTGACTAAGGAGTTTATGGTAAGTCAGGTGTTAAAGGAAGGGACATTTAAATATAAATAAACAGCATTCGGTTTCATTCGGTATTTTGGAAAGGCTTGGAGAGCAGTTAGGCATTGGTTGTACTTGGAAGCTTGCGATGGTACTATTCCAGTTATTTTTCTCACTGGCCTTTTTTAGGGCTTTGAGAGTTGGGGAATTAGTGTCACCAAGCAAATGGAAAGCAGTAGGTTTATTATGGGCGGACATTTTTTGTTCGGATAAGGGAATTGAATTTTGGATTAGCAGGTCTAAAACTGATCAGGCAGGTCTGGGTAGAAGGGTTGTGTTGGGATCAGTGGTTGATTTTTCGTTGTGCCCATTATGCTATTTTACGGAATCCCAATAGTTATGGACAGAAAAGAAGGGCCCCTTATTTTGTCATGCAGATGTATCTTTCTAGATATCAGATATCAATTTACGGCTGTTATTCAAAAAGATTTGAGGGACTTAGGTTTGGACTCTTCCTGTTCGGCTTCTCCTTCTTTTCGGTTAGGTGTGGTGAAGTAAGCAGCAAACAGAGCCTTCAAACCAGAGAAGGTTGAGTTCTTGATGTTATAGGCCATACATGCATCATTAGATAGAGGGGTTGTAATGTTTTGCACCTGTACAAATTACGTGATTTTTTGTTGGTAATTTGTTATGTTCTTTGGTTTTTATATTGCAGATGATCGGCCATGTTTAGCTTGGCTATTTGGACAATCTTATGTTCATTGAGGTGGTCAGTGTGTGGATATCAGACCCGAGGGAAGGCAGCTAGATTTTCGAAGAGAGGCAGTGATAATTCAGACGTATGGTGTGGAGTTGGGTTTTACCTTAGCTCCATAAGGCAGTGCATTTGGATAAGATATCCAACATTTTGATTTTACACATGGGAGTAACGAATTGGGTGTGAGATCAGTTAGGGAATTGATTAGGGACATTTGTTTTCAACTTTGAGGTTATGGTCAACAAGTCTGAAGAAGGTAGTTGTTTAGTCGGACATAGAGCCTAGAAAAATGGGGCGTTTAGCAAGATTGGCAAAAGGGATAAATAGGACAAGCATAAAATTAAATAGGGCCTGTAGAGTTTTGTAGCCTGCAATGGGGGTGTTAGCGATGTGTGCATTATCATGATTTGTAAACTGCGGAAGAACATTTTTGGTTGAACGATGGGGTTCATTTGAATTCCATTTGAATTGATATGTGGACCATGGGAGCCGGTGGTGGTGGTTATTTTACCACTGATAATAGTATAGTGTCCTTGAGCTGGGTTTTATGGTTGAGGGTAAAAATAAGGACCTCCTCCATGGATCTCCACCAATTCACTTATCTATATTTGTTATTTATTAATAAATGTCTGCTGTGGCCGAAAAGAGTCTCCGGTGTTTTAATTTTACAGTCAAGAAGAAGGTATGGTGCTATGAATTTAGTAAATGGGGGGAAGATTTTGAATGAGCAAATTGGCCATACACTGTCAAGGACGGGTCAGAGCTGAACAGGTTAGGCATATGCCCACATGACAGGGGTTGGCCATGAGTAAAACTGTGAGAAATAGGTAGTTGTTGGATTAGGACAACAAGGGGAAGAGGGGCCAAAGGGGGAAAATATAAAAAGAAAAGTGAGGGAAGCAGGCCATTTTAGGGGATCACAACAGCTAAGAGTAACAGTAATTGTTTATATATATAAAAAAATAAGTTCTCAAAAGCAGAATCTGTATGGGTGGAAAGTAGAGGATAAAAATGATATGAAGATAAAAACGTTTGGGACAATCCTCGAGGAAAATCTGCTGAAGGCTGAAAAAGAAGTGCTAATTAGTGATGAGTAAGCACTAAAATGCTTGGGTACTAGTTGATCGAGTCGAGCAAATTGAAATGCTCAATGTCCAAGTAACTAGCCCAATGTAAGCCTATGGGACACTCGAGCATTTTTCTGGCGGCCCCCTCGGCGGTCTGCAGAGGGCCTAAAAATTGCCCAAATTGATGGGAACAGTGCTCAAATGGCATGGGAACAGCATGGGGAAGACCCCTGGAAGCATTTCTGATTCCCAGGTCACTGTTGTCAACAATGTTGTCAGAGGTATTGTGCCACTTTTACGGACTCACAATAAAACATGCAAAAACAAAACCAAAATGGATTTTCCTGGGAAATACGTTAAGAAACATCCTTTCCAGGGTAATGACTTGTATATAAGGCAAATTAAAATATGTAAAATCAAAACATGCTCTTCCACACCTTTGGCTATGTTCACACGTAGCGTTTTTGATGCGTTTTTGCACTTTTGCATTGCTTTCAACCAAGACAAATGCATTCACCTGGAAATGTAATTTTAACATTTTACAACCTTATCTGGCCATGTGGTGTGAGACATGATCAGACACATGAATACAGTGCTGAAAAGACATGAGAACAGCAGGGGAAGACCACAGGAAGCATCTCTGACTCCCAGGTCACTGCCTAAAAGTGTGCCCATCATAAGTGATCTTGGCACATGTGAAGATGCCTCCGGCCATGCACCTGTCATTGCAGACTTGCAACAATCACCATCCGCGTCCTTGTCCCAGCGCAGCATTCAGTTGTCCTTACCCCATTCCTTGGAATGCAAGCGCAAGTATGCAGCCAGATACCCACCCACAGGCTGCAATAGTAAACTGCCAGATTTCTGGGCAGCTGCTTGCACTTGAAATGTGGCCTTTTAGGCTCATAGAGGTGGAAGCAGTCCACAACCTCATGGCGGCTGGGTGTCCATACTCGGTACCCAGCTGTCACTATTTCTCCCGGTGTCATCTCCACCTTCTACAAGCATGGGTCCCACAACGGGTGCCCTCCCCAGTGAACTTAAGTGGGAAGGACCACCTAACCACAGACACGTGGACACGTGAATGTGACCAGGGATGGTACCTCTCACTAGAGTCAAGTCCAAGTAAAAAAAGCAGCCATAAAGTGTCCGGGAACCTTCCTACACACTTTTCTTAGCCAGGGCTGCTTCTCGGCAGGGTTGGACGGGCCCACCAGAGAACCGGAGAATCCTCAGGTGGGCCCTGGCTTCTACTTCAGGAGAGGTGAGGTCGTGATGATGATAGAAGCCACCATCTGCTTAGTTTTCTGTTACTTGGAATGCAAGCGAAAGTATGCAGCCAAACACCCATCCACCCACCCAGAGGCCGCAATACTAAACTGCCACATTTCTGGACAGCTGCTTGAACTTGAAATGTTGTCTTTTAGGCTCGTGGAGGCGGAAGATTTTCACAATCTCATGGCGTCTGCGGCCGGGTCTCCATGCTCGGTCCTTAGCTGACACTAATTCTCCCGGTGTCGTCCCCGCCTTCCACAACCATGGGTCCAAGAACATTACTGCTGGTACTTTTCTGTGGGAATCTGCTTGCCCCCCCTACCAGCTTGAAATATTTCCAGTGAACTATGGTACAATGCCATGGTATTAGCACTGCCCCCAGTACCAGTAGTGAAGCCATCCCCAATTTCCTTCTCAGGAATTTTATTTGATAGACTGAGTGGCTGCCCAAATACATTAGCTTCTCCCAAAGGATCTGAAAATTCAGAGTGCCAGTAGGTGCAAGTTTCTCCAGCCTGTTAGATATCAGAGGGTGAACGGCAGCACAGTGGCTAGGATCCTGGGTTCAAATCCCAGCAAGGACCACATCTGCTAGGATTTTGTATGTTCTCCCCATGTTTGCGTGGGTTTCCACCTCAGTAAAAAAGCTGCCACAGAGTGTACGGGAACCTTCCCACACACTTTTCTTAGCCAGGGCTGCTTCTCGGCAGGGTTGGATGGTCCCACCCGAGAATGCTTGGGTGGACCCTGACTTCTCCATCTGGAGAGTTTATGATAGCGCAAACTTTGCAGCTGCTATGGGGCTCTTGAGCACGGGAAAAATGTGGGCCCTCAGAATCAAATCCTCTGGTGGGCCCAATGTTTTCCAGTCTGACACTGCTTCTCAGTGAGAGTTGTATTTCACCACAGCCATATTCTTTAGCTTGGTGAAAGGACTGACACAGAGGGAAACCGTGTCTGCTCCAGCTGTCATTTCTCCACCACCAGGTTTCCGCCAATTGTCACACACGACCATACCTGGCTGTATGTTCAGCAGTGAGAGCCACAGATCAGGCTGCTGTTTTACAGCTTTCAACAACTCTGCAGCGCTGGGCGGTTTGTCACCTAAGCATTAAGCATGTTATCTCCAGCACAGCCTGTTACCGCTTGGCCAAGGCAGTGCTGCAGTGCTTTCAGCTTGTGACTGATGGGGTCATTTCGGAGATGGAGATCGAACTGGAGGAGGAGGTGCAGGAGCTGAACAATGTGATTACATTGAGGTTACATTGGCGAGTCTGGTTTTCATACTAAACAAATATCCTGCTGTGTTTTTATTTATTTATTTTGTTTTACGTTATTTTTGAAGACAAATGCATTGACCAGGAATGTTATTTTAACATTTTACAACCTTATCTGGCCATGTAGTTTGTGACACGTCATCAGACACATCCTGTTTCATTTATGATGGAGGCATTCTGAAAGTCACAAAGCCTATTTTTATACGGTCATCAGGTGGCCCTTGCTATTCTTAAAGCGCCAGCAGTCGACCCTCACTATTATTAGAGAGCCATCACCCGGCTATGCTTTGTTGTTCCCATTATTAACGAGGGTCTCCTATACTGTTATTGCAGTTTGCTATGGGGCTCTTGAGTGGGGGAGAAAAGTGGGCCCTCAGAATCAAATCCTCTGGTGGGCCCAATGTTTTTCAGTCTGACACTGCTTCTCAGTTAGAGTTGTATTTCAAGACAGCCATATTCTTTAGCTCGGTGAAAGGACTGGCATAGAGGGAAACCATATCTACTCCGGCTGTCATTTTTCCGCCACTAGGTTCCGCCCATTATAACACACGACCATGCCTGGCTGTATATTCAGCGGTGAGAGCCACAGATTAGGCTGCTGTGTTACAGCTTTCAACAACTCTGCAGCGGTGGGTGGTTTTTCACCTAAGCATTAAGCATGTTATCTTCAGCACAGCCTGTTGCCGCTTGGCCAAGGCAGTGCTGCAGTGCTGTCTGCTTGTGACTGATGTGGTCATTTTGGAGATGAAAGCTGAAGAGGAGGAGGAGGCTGAGGAGGATGAGGTGCAGGTGTAGACTGTGGGTGCAACCCTGATTGACCTATGGCCCACAATCCTTGGGGTCGGGAGAATGTGTTCCGTCCCAAGGTCCCACTGGGTCCTGGCTTCCACTATGTTAAACCATTGTGCGGTCAGTGAGATGTACCATCCCTGCCCACAAGTACTTGTCCACGTGTCTGTGGTTACGTGGACTTTCCCAGTAACTACATTGTTGAGGGCAAGGCTAATGTCGTGGGATGCGTACATGTGAAATGCAGGGACGGCACACCGGAAGAAATTGTGGTGTATGGGGACCGAGTACCGAGGGACAGCCACCGCCATCAGGTTGCGGAAAGCTTCTGTCTCCAAAAGCCTAAAAGGCAACATTTTGAGCTCAAGCATTCGTGAAATGTGGGAATTTAGTTGTGCGGCCTGTGGGGCATTGGCTGCATATTTGCACTTGCGTTAGAAGGACTGGGGTATGGACAACTGAACGCTGCGCTGGGACAAGGACGTGCTTGCTGATGGTGCTACTTGAGAGTTTTCAACGACAGGTGCAGGGCGGAAGGCATCTTCGCGGATTGGCTTGCACGCACAACAGCGGAAGAAACAGTGGTATCACCTGAAGACACTGTTCCTGGACCCTGGGGTTCGGCCCAAAAAGTCGGGTTCTTTGCTGCCATGTGCCTGATCATGCTGGTGGTGGTCAGGCTGGTAGTTTTGCTACCCCTGCTGATGCTGGCCTGGCAGGTGGTGCAAAAGGCCATTTTGCAGTTATCGGCACAGTCTTTAAAAAACAACCAGACTTGAGAAGACCTAACAGTTGTACTGGCAACTTCCGTCATGTTGATGTTATGGGGAACAGTTTCCCGCCTTCTGTCTGCGGCCACCGCACTGCTTCTTCCTGCCTGTTGAGGTGCTCTGCCTCCCTCCCCCTGTGTGCTTCTGTCCTCGCTCTATATGTCCTCCTGCCAGGTTGGGTCAGTTACTATATCATTCACCACCTCGTCTTCCACTTCCGCACCCTGGTCCTCCTCCTGACTTTCTGGCAATTGTGTCTCATCATCGTCCACCTCTTATGACACTTTCCCACCGTCGCCTTCGTAGGACCGTGGCTGCTCAAATATTTGGGCATTGCGACATGCGATCTCCTTCTGCCTCACTTCAAGTGGACCAGGCGAGAGGCCAGAATCTATAAATGGAAAAGTGAACAGCTCTTCACAGTGTCCAAGTGTGGGATCAGTTGTCTCTGGGCACTCGGCATGGTGGGAGGAAGGAGGATCAAGGTGAGGAATATGTGGTCCAGACTCACGGCTACTGAGACTTGACCATGTGGAAGACAGGGTGGTAGTGGTGGCTAAGTGACTGGAAGCATTATCTGCTATTCAGCCACTAACCTTTTCACACTGCTCTGTGTTCAATAGTGGTGTTCTGCAGTCCCCTATTAATTGGAACAGGAAGATCGAGCGAGAAGATGTGGGTGTTTTTTGTGGCACAATTTCAGCTTTCCCACAGCATCGGCCTCTGCATGCACCATCACCATCACGTTCAGTTCCCCGTCCCTTCTAACGCAACTTGCCCATTTTAAATGGAGGACAATATCTACAAATGGCTGAATTTGGAGCGAACTTATATGTGATCCGTGTGACGGACAAACCACAGTTTTAAATAGCTGGCCTGTAGGTAACTATTTTTAACAGCAAACTGGTGTCAATAACTTCACTGACACACTGAAACAAAAATTTAATGGAGGCCAGAAATGGCAGAATTTTCAGCAAACTTATATGTGATCCGTGTGACAGGCAAACCACAGTTTTAAATAGCTCTACTGTAGGTAACTATTTTTAAAAGTGCCCTCGTGTCAATGAGTTAGCTGACACACTGTAACAAAATTTCAATAGAGGCCAGAATTGGCAGAATTTTCAGCGCAATTATATGTGATCCGTGTGATGGACAAACCACAGTTTTAAATAGCTAGATTTTTAGCGCTGTAATATGGAAAGGACCTGGCTGTATTCTGCAGTGCCAACAAGCAAATGGTGCAGAAAAATGGTGTTCTCTGGATTGCTTTTTAAGCAAATAATCATGATTAAGATAAAAAAAATATTCCTGGCCCCTGATACCTAAGGCTATTTCTACAAATATCTGTAAAAGCACCAGCAGACAGATATGGAATGGACCCTCTTGCTATATGCACTGAGGTCTGCTAAATACCCTGCCTGGCTAGCACTGATATCTCTGCAGCTGGGTTAGTCCTCAGAAGGACTGGTAGTTGAGATGGATATGTGTAGAGAATCTTGTGGAATACCTACACTACCTAATACACAACCAAATCTCTCCCTAGCTCAGCAGCACCTCTCCCTACACTGTCTGATTGCGGAGTAGACTGACGAACATGGCGGCTCCAGGTCTGATATAGACCTGATGACGCTGTGCGGCCAGCCAATCACTGTAATGCCACAACCAACATGGCTGCGGCATTACAGTGTGTAACAGACAATCCCTGCATGTTGACTTGCGCCAAATATGCAGGTAGGGGACCCGAGCATCTGCCCGAGCATCTCGGAAGTACTCGGCGAGTTCCGAGCATCTTGAGTACTAAGATGCTCGGGCGAGTACCGAGTACTTGCGAGTATGCTCGCTCATCATTGATTGTCTTATGTACTGTATTAAATTGTAATCTTATTAATACAATGTATGCATGTATTTATTTTTATTTGCATCCATTTTTTTTAAGTCTACCTGCATTGTCTGCATAGGGTACTTTATAACATTTGCAATAAGTAATCAAAAATATGTCGATGTACTAAACAAGATATTCACATGCCTACTTTTAACATATGTAAATACCTTGATGAAATCTTCAAATGACTGTTGGCTAAGTAATTTCATGTAGTAATGTACATAGTAATTTAGGTAGTATCATTATTTACAGAGAATCTGTCAGCAAGTTTTTGTTATGTAATCTGAGTATATCAGGAAGTAGGGGTTCAAAGCACTGAATTCATCTATCTGTCACTTATCAGGCTGTGTGCTGTTGTTTATGTACAATGAAGGTTTTATCACCAGAAGGCTATCACTGCCGGACTAGGCCTCGCACGCTTGCTAGACCAACTCCCCTACTCCTGTAATAACCAGCTCACTGTCTATAGACTATGCATGTAGAGACCCTGGTGTGGGGGGGGGGGGGGGTTAGCTTTCTGAGCCCTGCTTCATGCTAAATCTAAGAACTCTGATTGTGTCACAACTGTTGCACCCAGTAAACTAAGTGATACATCGTTAGATTCAGGGTCTCTTTTTCTCAATTATGCTGCTGTCAGATAAGGTAGCAAAAACTTGCTGACAGATTCCCTTTAAATAAAAGTGAACATTGTAGTTAAATTCATAGCAACATATTTATTAAATTTATAAAACTTAACATGTAAAGTAAGATATTATTATGAAATAATTGTATTTACAAAGCGCAACATATTCCCACAGCACTTTACAATTGGATGGATGACAAAAATATATACAGTAGCAACTAGCTAATTAAACAAATTATTATGTCCACAATTGAAGAAGGCAAAACATGAATGATGAATATTTGCACATGTTTGTATGAAAAGCAAAAACAATGATTTCCTAATATTACTTCTTTTAACCTGTATTTTTTTCCTAAACTTCTGCAAGATACGAAGTTTGGATATCTCATTGCTGGCTGCACAACAAATGTTTCTCTTTCTAGTGCTGTAGATGTGTTTTTACAGGATTTATTTTATTCTATTTATTCATAGAGAAAAACATTTGAGCGGAAACATCTAACAAGTGAAATGCTTATTGGCTAACATTTTAGGAATGTTCTTTTGTTACTGAGCATAACACTAGGGGGCAGCAGCAAACTAGCTTTTAATATTTCCATTTGCATTTATATGCATTGTGTTTGATTGCAAAATTATGTCGTCTGTCTGATTTATCTATAGTTTATCTATGTACTTTAATTCAAAATGTGAAAAAGGGAAAGTTGAAAAATACTGTGGCACATTATAACAATGCAAAAAACAAGAAAATATTACTTAAAAAAAATAACTATTGTCTGAATTAGCAGAAGCATGAATGTTATCTCATGATCATTATAGGGGAATTCATCATGTATGTTTTTTTTGCTTGCTTTTAGTGTTGCACAGGGGTTGCTAAATTTGTCACCTCTTTACATACAACTCCAGATGGTTCTTCAATTTCTACTCCACTCATATATTGGGGTGAGAATGTATAAAAAATGTATTACATTTTAAACCAATCAAGTCTATAAATTCTGGATGAAAATTATGGTCTAAGTGCATGACATAGCCAATACTTCCCCTAGTTTTACAAACTGCCAAGCAGGAGGGAAAATGACTTTAAATTCTGATGCAAATTATTAATAAATGTGTCCCGAAGCAGATTTGAGAATATTTTAGAATAAAATATCCCAAGATATATGTGCAAATACATTGATAAATGTGGGTCAATATCTTGTACAGTCATTCAATATGACTAGTAAATAACACAATTAATCTATTTATTAATAATGCTTGTGTGCAGCATGGGCACTTGTAAACTAATGTTTTGCTTATGCTCAATTTTTCTTTAAGAATTTCAATAAATAAGAAAAATATAACATTCTCTAGCTATCATTTCCAAATTGTAATTCTCATCAACTACACTTTTGGATCAATTCTCCGCGTGGCTTTTCCAATTACTTTTAACTAGTCCTTTCTATTATGGTCACTTGCAATAACCCAGCAATAGTGATGAGAGAGCATGCTCGCTACAGCTCGGTGCTCGCCCGAGCATCTCACTTCTCGAGATGCTTGGCGCTCCCCGAGTATTTCCGGGTTTGCTCGGCGGGGACTCGGGTCTCCTCCCTGCATGTTTGGCACTCTACAGAGCCAATGAACATGAAGGGATTGCCTGCCACTCACTGTAATGCTGCAGTCATGTTGGTTGTGGCATTACAGAGATTGGCTGGCCGCACAGCGTCAAATCTATATCAGACCAGGCGCCACCATGCTCGTCACAGTCACTCCGGAATCAGACAGCGTAGGGAGAAGTGCTGCTGAGCTAGGGAGAGATTTGCTTGTTTCTAGTTAGTGTAGGTGTACCAAACTATATTAGAGACACATATCCATCTCAACAAACTGTCCTTCTGAGGACTAATCCATCTGCAGAGATATCAGGCAGGCAGTGTAGTGTATATAGGCAGGCAGGGTATATAGCAGACTGCAGTGCACATAGCACAAGAGGCTCCATTCCAGTTTTGTCTGCTGCTGCTTTAAGATATTTCTAGAAATAGGCCCAGGTCTCAGAGGCCAGGAATCATTTTTTTTGGATCTTAATCTTATTTGCTTAAAAAGCAATCCAGAGAACACCGTTTTTTCTGCACCATTTGCTTGTTGGAACTGCAGAATACAGCCAGGTCCTTTCTACATTACAGAACTAAAAATCTAGCTATTTAAAACTGTGGTTTGTTCGTCACATGGATCACATATACGTTTTCAGAAAACTCTTCCATTTCTGACCTCCATTAAAAAAATGTATTTATAGCTGTGCTAAAAATACTGCCATTTCTGGCATCCATTAAAAATGTATTTCAGTGTGTCAGTGAAGCAATTGACACCAGTTTGCTGTTCAAAATAGTTAGGCAAAAAACACTGAACTATGAAGCACAAGACACAGACCATACTATCACCCGTAGATTGGCCTGGTCTAACCTATATCGAGTGCTAAAATATATGGACCAATAGGGAATGGCAGACCATTCGGTAACAAACATACAGTAAACGAGAACCACCGAATGATAGGTCCAATAAGGCAAAAGATACATAAATAACTTTTATTATCGTAAAGGTAACACGTGGCACTACATGCAAAAGGAAAAACCGCATTGCAGTGTCCAAACACAAACATAAATCATACAGTAGAAGTTACATCATGAGCTGCATTGAAACATACAGATAGTAGTATAACAGGTGTACATGTCAGACTGAGTGCTGAAGCTCTATATCACATATGGTGAATATCACCTAGAAGTCCAGGAACGAAAACAAATGTCAGGCCAACTCATAAATATAAAGGTACTCTGTGCACCATCATTGTGACCATACCCATATCAAATGCATCTGGACAGTCAATGTTACATAAACAAGTGACAGCGTATAGTCAATCAGAATGTAAATAATATACCTGTGTTTACAGCAGCTTATGTGAATGGCACCATGCGGCAAACCCCGACGCGCGTTTCGGACAACAAGTCCTTCGTCAGGGGGTACCGTCCAACTGAACCACCGCGTATATGAAGATAAATGTGACCAATGAAATCCGGGGCATACATAATTGGTGTGACCTCAAGTCGCAGTCACGTGAGAACACGTGCACCCAGCTGTATGCTGGTAAATGTAAGCAGGAGGCGTTTGTAGTGCGCACATGCGCCGTCCGGAGGAACCGGAAGCCGCGGGCGCCGCGTCATGCATCAGCTGACGTCGGGTCAAAAGACCCGAGTCACCTGACACATAGAGACGCACGCATCACAGCTCCCCGGAACACGGACAGGGCATGCGCGCAACGCCAACCAGGTCCCCATAGTAACCGGATACACACAGTAACCGGCACGCTTCAAATGGAAACTATCGTGTTGTATACTCAGCAATTAAAGAACAAAAGGGGAACATGGGACCATTTAAATCGCAATCATGGGGTATAGAGAATCCACAAAAAAACGGAGATAAATAAGAATAAAAAAAAAATAAAAAAAATTGGACAATACATGGTAAGTCAAACAACTTGTAAAGAAAAATGTATGAAGATGGAATAAAGGGGGGGAAAAATATGAAGGGCATATGAACTAAAAATATCGCAGTGCAGAACAATGCACATAAGTGAACGTGGAGAATATATCAGTGAGATGGCATCCCTATGAAAACATACGAATGAACGTGAGACTAGAAGACATGAATAATTAGAATAATTTGGCAAATATGAGTGTGGCAATGATTAGGGAATGGAAATATAAATAAGTGTATTAAAGAGTGGTAAAAAGATAAAGTAGTAAAAAGAAAAATAGAATAGAGAAAAAGGTGAAACAAGCATAGGACGAAAGTGACAATGTAATACTAGTGAAAGTGAAATGAAATACCAAAACGTGTGAATGTGTACTAATGCAAAAAAGTGACGATGTGGAAGAAGAGAAAATGGAGGGAGGGAGGGGAGAAGAAGGGGGGGGGAGGGGGGGGGGAATGGATGGACAGAAAAAGAGTGAGAGTGGAAATGGACAAGGAAAGGGTGAGGGGGAAAGGAAACCAAATGTAAAGAGAGAAGGAACAAAATAAATAGATAAATCACCAAAATGCCTAATCTGATGGTGCAGCGAAATAACGTGCTACTGTAGGATAAAAGCATCTAAAAAACCATCAATACCATCTATCATAATATATGATTAATATGAATGATCAACAGTATACACATCAGTATAGGTGTACCGATGTGGAATAGACAAGGTACCACACAACATAGTAAAATAATACGTGATACATGCAACATGAAGAAAAAAGATACATCGTAAGAATAAATATATAATATAATATCAATATATAAATACAACAAATAAATCCATACCATAAATATAATAAATAAGTACATATCATATGCTCAGATCATAAAAATTTAGACATGTTATACACATATACACAATGGTGGTATGTCATATTTAGCAAAAAATAAAGCATATACCGATGACATAAATGAATTAATGTAATGCAAGATAGAAACAAAAAAGGAAAAAAGACCAAGAAAAGGAGGGGGAAGAAAGAAGAAAAGAAGGGAAGGGGAAAGGAGGGGAAGGAAAGAAGGGGGGGGGGAGGGGAAGGGGGAAGGAGGGAGAGGAAAACGGGGAAAGAAAAGGGGAGGGGAGGGGACAAGATGACAGAAAGAGGAAAAGACAGGAAACAGAAACTAATAAGAGGAGGGAAAAAAAGGGGGGAAAAAAATAGGGAAAAAAATAAATAAATGAAAAATATATATAAAGAAATGAATAAATAAATACATAAAAATAAATATAAAACACTGGGGCAATATCCAGTATTTCAGTTCATAATCCACCATGATATGCGAGGCCCCAGTCTGGCGATGACAGCAAAGATCACATCAGTAGTACGCTAAATAAGGAGAATATAAAAAAAGAAAGTTAAAACCTCATAAAAACCATACACTAAAAACATAAACATGACATTGGTTCAAGGACTATATGGATCACAGGAATGGGACATAGCTGATGTTTTCGTTTAACCCGTGTGGACACACTGTTTTGAGTGTCCAGATCCAGCGTGTTTCAAGCTGGGCCAGCAACTTACTAGTTTTTCCCCCTCTAATATTTGATGGAATCAAATCGATGCCAATGACTTTGAGCAATGAAGCATCACATTCATGGAACTGCTTGAAATGTCTTGGTAATGTCTTCAAGAGGGACAGATCATTAATTTCCTTTGCTGCAGCAATGCCAAGAACATGTTCGCGTACCCTTACTTTTAATTGGCGGGTTGTTAGCCCCACATAGATCAGTGAGCATGGGCATGTAGCATAATATATCACAGCCGTGGAAGAACATGTAATATGATGTTGAATGTTATATTCAGTGAGTCCATCTGAGCTGTGAAATCTATCAGATCTCCCCACGTTGGGACAGGACACACACTTCCCACAGGGGCGACAGCCGTTATGTACTTTAGCTCTAGATAGAAATGATGTGGATACATTTATATAGTGACTTTTCACTAAGTCATCACGTAAATTGCGTGATCTGCGGAAAGTGATGTTTGGTTTTGGACGTAGGTATTTAGATAAAATTGGATCTGATAGTAGAATGGGCCATGATTTATCCAAAAAATGACGCATCAGATTGATCTGTCCATGATGCTGAGTGATAAATCTGACAGTTTTGTCAGACACCTTCGTTCTATCTAGAGCTAAAGTACATAACGGCTGTCGCCCCTGTGGGAAGTGTGTGGCCTGTCCCAACGTGGGGAGATCTGATAGATTTCACATCTCAGATGGACTCACTGAATATAACATTCAACATCATATTACATGTTCTTCCACGGCTGTGATATATTATGCTACATGCCCATGCTCACTGATCTATGTGGGGCTAACAACCCGCCAATTAAAAGTAAGGGTACGCGAACATGTTCTTGGCATTGCTGCAGCAAAGGAAATTAATGATCTGTCCCTCTTGAAGACATTACCAAGACATTTCAAGCAGTTCCATGAATGTGATGCTTCATTGCTCAAAGTCATTGGCATCGATTTGATTCCATCAAATATTAGAGGGGGAAAAACTAGTAAGTTGCTGGCCCAGCTTGAAACACGCTGGATCTGGACACTCAAAACAGTGTGTCCACACGGGTTAAACGAAAACATCAGCTATGTCCCATTCCTGTGATCCATATAGTCCTTGAACCAATGTCATGTTTATGTTTTTAGTGTATGGTTTTTATGAGGTTTTAACTTTCTTTTTTTATATTCTCCTTATTTAGCGTACTACTGATGTGATCTTTGCTGCCATCGCCAGACTGGGGCTTCGCATATCATGGTGGATTATGGACTGAAATACTGGATATTGCCACAGTGTTTTATATTTATTTTTATGTATTTATTTATTCATTTCTTTATATATATTTTTCATTTATTTATTTTTTCCCCCCTTTTTTTCCCTCCTCTTATTAGTTTCTGTTTCCTGTCTTTTCCTCTTTCTGTCATCTTGTCCCCTCCCCTCCCCTTTTCTTTCCCCGTTTTCCTCTCCCTCCTTCCCCCTTCCCCTTTCCCCCCCCTCCCCCCCCCTTCTTTCCTTCCCCTCCTTTCCCCTTCCCTTCTTTTCTTCTTTCTTCCCCCTCCTTTTCTTGGTCTTTTTTCCTTTTTTGTTTATATCTTGCATTACATTAATTCATTTATGTCATCGGTATATGCATTATTTTTGCTAAATATGACATACCACCATTGTGTATATGTGTATAACATGTCTAAATTTTTATGATCTGAGCATATGATATGTACTTATTTATTATATTTATGGTATGGATTTATTTATTGTATTTATATATTGATATTATATTATATATTTATTCTTACGATGTATCTTTTTTCTTCATGTTGCATGTATCACGTATTATTTTACTATGTTGTGTGGTACCTTGTCTATTCCACATCGGTACACCTATACTGATGTGTATACTGTTGATCATTCATACTAATCATATATTATGATAGATGGTATTGATGGTTTTTTAGATGCTTTTATCCTACAGTAGCACGTTATTTCGCTGCAGGATCAGATTAGGCATTTTGGTGATTTATCTATTTATTTTGTTCCTTCTCTCTTTACATTTGGTTTCCTTTCCCCCTCACCCTTTCCTTGTCCATTTCCACTCTCACTCTTTTTCTGTCCATCCATTCCCCCCCCCCCCTTCTTCTCCCCTCCCTCCCTCCATTTTCTCTTCTTCCACATCGTCACTTTTTTGCATTAGTACACATTCACACGTTTTGGTATTTCATTTCACTTTCACTAGTATTACATTGTCACTTTCGTCCCATGCTTGTTTCACCTTTTTCTCTATTCTATTTTTCTTTTTACTACTTTATCTTTTTACCACTCTTTAATACACTTATTTATATTTCCATTCCCTAATCATTGCCACACTCATATTTGCCAAATTATTCTAATTATTCATGTCTTCTAGTCTCACGTTCATTTGTATGTTTTCATAGGGATGCCATCTCACTGATATATTCTCCACGTTCACTTATGTGCATTGTTCTGCACTGCGATATTTTTAGTTCATATGCCCTTCATATTTTCCCCCCCCTTTATTCCATCTTTATACATTTTTCTTTACAAGTTGTTTGACTTACCATGTATTGTCCAATTTTTTTTTATTTTTTTTTTTTTTTATTTTTATTTTATTTATTTTTTTTTTTATTCTTATTTATCTCCGTTTTTTTGTGGATTCTCTATACCCCATGATTGCGATTTAAATGGTCCCATGTTCCCCTTTTGTTCTTTAATTGCTGAGTATACAACACGATAGTTTCCATTTGAAGCGTGCCGGTTACTGTGTGTATCCGGTTACTATGGGGACCTGGTTGGCGTTGCGCGCATGCCCTGTCCGTGTTCCGGGGAGCTGTGATGCGTGCGTCTCTATGTGTCAGGTGACTCGGGTCTTTTGACCCGACGTCAGCTGATGCATGACGCGGCGCCCGCGGCTTCCGGTTCCTCCGGACGGCGCATGCGCGCACTACAAACGCCTCCTGCTTACATTTACCAGCATACAGCTGGGTGCACGTGTTCTCACGTGACTGCGACTTGAGTTCACACCAATTATGTATGCCCCGGATTTCATTGGTCACATTTATCTTTATATACGCGGTGGTTCAGTTGGACGGTACCCCCTGACGAAGGACTTGTTGTCCGAAACGCGCGTCGGGGTTTGCCGCATGGTGCCATTCACATAAGCTGCTGTAAACACAGGTATATTATTTACATTCTGATTGACTATACGCTGTCACTTGTTTATGTAACATTGACTGTCCAGATGCATTTGATATGGGTATGGTCACAATGATGGTGCACAGAGTACCTTTATATTTATGAGTTGGCCTGACATTTGTTTTCTTTCCTGGACTTCTAGGTGATATTCACCATATGTGATATAGAGCTTCAGCACTCAGTCTGACATGTACACCTGTTATACTACTATCTGTATGTTTCAATGCAGCTCATGATGTAACTTCTACTGTATGATTTATGTTTGTGTTTGGACACTGCAATGCGTTTTTCCTTTTGCATGTAGTGCCACGTGTTGCCTTTACGATAATAAAAGTTATTTATGTATCTTTTGCCTTATTGGACCTATCATTCGGTGGTTCTCGTTTACTGTATGTTCAAAATAGTTACCTACAGATCAGGTATTTAAAACTGTGGTTTGTCCGTCACATGGATCACATGTATGTTTTCAGAAAATACTGCCATTTCTGACCTCCATTAAAACTTTTTTTCAATGTGTCAGTGAAGCAATTGACACCGGTTTGTTGTTGTTACTCTCACGCCCGGACTGACTGGCGTGAGCGTGGTTAGTGGCCCCACTGGCCCACGAACTGAGGAGTGCCTGGAGGGGCGTGACTAGGGACCTCGCCAGATCCGACCACGAACACAAGGTGGCTTAATTGACTCCGTGGTCCGAGGAGGGACGTGGGAGGTGGCCCTTGTGCTACTCCAGGTCAGATCCCAGTCACAGCTGTTGACCCACACCGGGGAATGCAGGAATGGGCAGGTTTGGCTGGTATGCAGACAGGTGGGTACTGGCAGGCACGGCTGGTATGCAGACAGGTGGGTACTGGTAGGCACGGCTGTTATGCATACAGGCGGATACCGGCAGGTAGATAAACAGGCTGGATAGGTACCAGTACAGACTGGGATACAGGAACAGAGCCGCAGGTGCGGAGGACAAGTGGAGCAGAGCAGAGCAGAACTGCAGGTGCGAAGGACATGCGGAGCCGGGCAGAGCAGAACTGCAGGTGCAGAGGACAAGCGGAGCAGAGCAGAACCACAGGTGTGGAGGACAAGCGGAGCAGAGCCGAACCACAGGTGTGGAGGACAAGCGGAGCAGGGCAGAGCAGAACCGCAGGTGCAGAGTATAAGCCGAGCAGAGCAGAACCGCAGGTGTAGAGGACAATCGGAGCAGAGCAGAACTGCAGGTGCGAAGGACATGCGGAGCCGGGCAGAGCAGAACTGCAGGGGCAGAGGACAAGTGGAGCAGAGCAGAGCAGAACTGCAGGTGCGGAGTATAAGCAGAGCAGAGCAGAACCGCAGGTGCAGAGGACAATCGGAGCATAGCAGAGCCGCAGGTGTGGAGGACGAGCGTAGCATAGCAGAGCAGAACTGCAGGTGCGGAGGACAAGCGTAGCAGAGCAGAGCAGAATCTCAGGTGCGGAGCAGAGCAGAACCGCACGTGCAGAGCAGAGCAGAATCTCAGGTGCTGAGCAGAGCAGAACCGCAGGTGCAGAGGACAAGCAGAGCAGAGCAGAACCGCAGGTGTGGAGGACAAGCAGAGCAGAGCAGAACTGCAAGTGCGGGGGACAAGCAGAGCAGGGAAGAGCACAGCAAAGCTGCAGGTGCGGAGGGCAAGAGGAACAGAGCAGAACGGAGCAGAGCCGCAAGTGCAGGCAGACAGGACAAGGCTCTGTTCACATGGAACAGACTGGGAAACACAGGAAGATATCTAGAACACAGGAGGTAGATACGGAAGAAGAGAAACGGGCCAAGCAGAACCAGATACACACAAGGTACTTGCAATGAAGTAGTGAGTGGACACAAAACTCACAAACAGAAGTACAGAGACAACGAGTCTGAGTTAGGTACTGATTCAGAAACTGCAGGAAAAGGGAAGGATCGGACATAGAGACAAACAGGTAATGGGCTAGGACACAGTTCAGACAGGAACTGACACTGTAAAGAGAGATTTACAGTGGCATTCAACTAGTTAACAGCAGCGGGTGGAATCGCACATGTCAGCTGTAATAATCAGCTGACATGTGCTCGATTCAGTGCGGGCTCAGCGCCGGAGCCCACGCTGAACCGGCCTCTCCGACGTGATGCGTACTATTACTGACCACGTTGGAAAGGGGATAAAACTGTGGTTTGTCTTTCACACGGATCACAAATACGTTTTCAGAAAATACTAGCATTTCTGACCTGAATTAAAAAAATTTTCAGTGTGTCAGTTAAGCAATTGACACCAGTTTGCTGTTCAAAATACTTACTTACAGGCCAGGTATTTAAATCTATAATTTGTCCGTCACACGGATCACATATACGTTTTCAGAAAATACTGCCATTTCTGGCCTCCATTTAAAAAAAAGTTCAGTGTGTCAGTGAAGCAATTGACACCAGTTTGCTGTTCAAAATAGTTACCTACAGGCCAGGTATTTAAAACTGTGGTTTGTCCGTCACACGGATCACATATAAGTTCGCTCCAAATTCAGTCATTTGTAGTGAGCGTGGAAGATATTGTCCTCCATTTAAAAAGGGCAAGGCATGTGGCAAGGGATGAGGAACTGAATGTGATGGTGATGGTGCATGCAGAGGCTGTGGGCAAGCTGAAATTGTGCCACTACAAAAACCCACATCTTCTCGCTCGACTTTCCTGTCCCAATTAATAGGGGACTGCAGAACACCACAATTGAACACAGAGCAGTGTGAAAAGGTAATTGATTGGATAGCAGATAATGCTTCCAGTCACTTAGCCACCACCACCTTGTCTTCCACATGGTCAAGTCTCAGTAGCCGTGAGTTTGGACCACATATTCCTCACCCTGAACCTCCTTCCTCTCACCATGCCAAGTGCCGAAAAACAACTGATTCCAGACTTGGACACTGCGAAGAGCTGTTCACTTTCCCATTTATAGATTCGGGCCTCTCGCCCGGTCTACTTGAAGCGGGGTAAGAGGAGATCACGATGCCCAAATATTTGAACAGCCACAGTCACACGAATGCGATGGTGGGAAATTGTCACAAGAGGTGGACGATGATGAGACACAATTGCCAGAAAGTCAGGAGGAAGACCAGAGTGCGGAAGTGGAAGACGAGTTGGTGGATGATATAGTAACTGACCCAACCTGGCAGGAGGACATGCAGAGCGAGGACAGGAGCACACAAGGGGAGGGAGGCAGAGCACCCCAACAGGCAGGAAGAAGCAGTGTGGTGGCCACAGAAAGAAGTTCCCCATAACACCAACATGAAGGAAGTTGCCAGTACAACTGTTAGGTCTTCCCGAGCCTGGTTGTTTTTTAAAGACTCTGTCGATAACCCCAAAAAGGCCACTTGCACCACCTGCCAGGCCAGCATCAGCAGGGGTGCCAAAATTACCAGCCTGACCACCACCAGCATGATCAGGCACATGGCAGCACAGCACCCGACTTTGTGGGCCGAGCCCCAGGGTACAGAAAAAGTGTCTGCAGGTGACACCACTGCTTCTTCCACTGTTGTGCATGCAAGCCAATCCCCTGTCCATGGTGTATGCGAAGATGCTTCCTGCCCTGCACCTGTCATTGCACACTCTCAAGTAGCAGCATGAAGAAGCACGTCCACGTCCTTGTCCCAGCGCAGCATTTAGTTGTCCATACTCCAGTCCTTGGAACACAAGCGCAAATACGCAGCCAACGCCCCACTGGCCACACTACTAAATTCCCACATTTCGCGACTACTTGCGCTAGAAATGTTGCCTTTTAGGCTCATGGAGACGGAAGCATTCCGCAACTTGATGACGGTGGCCGGTCTTTGGTATTCGGTCCCCAGCCACCACTATTTCTCCAGGTGTGCCGTTCCTGCAGTACACAAGCACGTTGTCCATACTCCAGTCCTTGGAACACAAGCGCAAATACGCAGCCAATGCCCCACAGGCCACACTACTAAATTCCCACATTTCGCGACTACTTGCGCTAGAAATGTTGCCTTTTAGGCTCATGGAGACGGAAGCATTCCGCAACTTGATGACGGCGGCCGGTCTTTGGTACTCGGTCCCCAGCCACCATTATTTCTGCAGGTGTGCCATTCCTGCAGTACACAAGCATGTGTCCCAAAACATTAGTCGTGCCCTCAACAACGCAGTTACCGGTAAAGTCCACCTAACCACGGACATGTGGACAAGTGCTTGTGGGCAGGGACGGTACATCTCGTCGACGGCACACTGGGTTAAAATAGTAGAAGCCGGGACCCACTCCGACCTTGGGACGGAACACATCCTCCCGACGTTAAGGATCGCAGGCCCTAGGTCAGTCAGGGTTTACCCCAGAGTCTACAGCTCCTGCACCTCATCCTCCTCAGCCTCCTCCTTCTCTTCAGCCTCCATCTCCGAAATTACCACATCAGTCACAAGCTGGAAGCACTGCAGCACTGCCTCTGACAAGCGGCAACAGGCTGGGTTGAAGCTCATATGCTTAGATGACAAACCGCACAACGCTGAAGACTTGTGGACAGCTCTGAAAGAACAGGCAGATCTGTGGCTCACACCGCTGAACCTACTGCCAGGCATGGTCGTGTGTGACAATGGCCAGAACATGGTGGCGGCTCTGAGGCGTGGCGAGCTCACACACGTACCATGCCTGGCCCATGTGCTTAACCTGGTGGTTCAGCAATTTCTCAAATCCTACCCAGAGCTGCCGGATCTACTTGTCAAAGTATGCCGCCTGTGTGCCCATTTTAGAAAGTCAGCTACAGCTTCCGCCGCCCTTGCATGCTTCAGCAGCGTTTGCAGCTTCCGGCTCACAGACTGGTTTGTGAGGTCCCCACGCGTTGGAACGGATTTGTGAGCAGAAGAGGGCAGTTGTTGAGTGCCAGCATCAACAAGGCCATCGGTATTCAGTTCAGACTCCACACATAAGACCTCAAGGACATGGATGACAGACATATGTACCATCCTCCAAAACTTAGAGGACTTCACCAAGATGGTCAGCGGCAATGACGCCATAATTAGCTTCACCATCCCGCTTCTCTGTCTTCTGAAATTCTCTCTGCTCACAATCAAAGAGGATGCATTGCAGTCGGAGCATGATGAGATGGAGCAAGGAACCATACAAGGGTGATTACACACAGCCCAGCCTCATCTCATCCCAATGTGGATTAGGTGACAATGATGAAGAGGAGGAGGAGGAAGAACAGGAGCTAGTTTCATGCGCTATAGATTGTACTTCCTGCATAACTGTCATACCATCTGTTCAGCGTGGATGGCCTGAGGGCAGAGAGGAGGAGGAGGAGAGCATGGTCACTTATCCTTTTGGTGAGGGCACGGAAGTCTTGCCTGTTAGCAGTCTGGCACGCATGGCTGAGTTTAAGTTACGCTGCCTTTCCCATGACCCTCGAGTTCTCAAAATTTTGGTTTACAGTCATTACTGGTTGGTTACACTTCTAGACCCACGCTACATGGAGAACTTTATATCTCTTATTCCTGAGGCGGACAGGTCTACAAAAATGGGGCTGTACCAGAAGGCCCTTGTTGCGGAACTATTAAAAAAATTCCCATCTGAAAAAGCTGGCGGCAGAGGTCATAGTTTGTTGAACAACCAAGGACTAGAGGCGAGAGAGACACAACTCCAATCCAGTAGAGGCAGGGGAACACTGTCAAAGTTCTGGGAGAATTTTCTCAGCCCCATCCCATCGCACAAGTCGTGAGGAGCGGGGTACTCTCACAAGGAGTGCAAAGTTTGGGAAGATGCTGAGGGAGTACCTTACCGACATCCTCTGTGATTCCTCTGTGCCTTATAATTATTGGGTATCCAAGGTGAATACGTGAAATGAACTGGCTCTCTATGCCTTGGAGGTCCTGGCTTGCCCTACTGCTAGCATTTTGTCAGAGCAGGTTTTTAGTGCCACTGGTGGAATTATAACTGATAAGTGCATCAGTCTGTCAATTGAAAATGCTGACAGGCTGACTCTTTTTAAAATGAACAAGGGCTGGATTGGGCCAGACTTCTCAACACCACTGAATGACAGCAGCGTAACATAAACTCAAATCCAGTGTCTTTTTTTGGGACATGTATTCCCATGCACCTTTTCACACCCACACATGGGTATACGCTTCCTGATTTTGGCTATTTGCTCTTGTCCTCCTCCTTCTCCTCATCCTCATCCTCCACCACCATATCACCAGGGTGACCAAGGTCCATGATGCAACACCCACATAATTTTTTTAAAGGGTATTTATGATGCCCACAAAAATTTTTTTTTTACAGTATGTTCTTGTATGCCCTCCACGGGTAAATGTTTGTCAGCCCATACACTTAGTGCATGGGCATTACAAGTATAGGAGGCCCGTACCTTTCTAATGGGAACATTTTTTTATGAGGCCCTCTAAGTCTCTTCCAAGGAGAATTGGAGAGCCTCCCAATTTTTGGCTGCCCTTGCATTCACTGCATAGACCAATACTCTGGGAAACCCACTTCCTAATAATGGGAACATTTTTTCATGAGGCCCTCTACGTCTCTTCCAAAGTGCAGTGTAGTGCCTCACAATTTTTGGCAGCCCTTGCATTCACTGCATAGAACAACACTATGGGAGACCCTCTCATTTCTAAAGGGAATTTGTCTTTACTGTGGCCCTGCTCTATGTGTCTTTAAATTGTTAGTAGTGTTTTTCCTAAATTTGGTCAGCCGTTGGACTCACTGCATACCCTATAACTGTATAGCAGACCCTCTCCTTTCTTATGGGAACATGTTGTACTCGTTACTGTGGCCCTGCTCTATGTGTCTTTAAATTCTTAGTGGGATTTTTCCCCATAAATTAGATCAGCCATTTGACTCACTGCATACCGCATAACTGTATAGCAGACCCTTTGATTTCTAATGGGAACATGTTGCACTCATTACTGTGGCCCTGCTTTATGTGTCTTTAAATTCTTAGTGGGATTTTTCCCTAAATTTGGTCAGCCGTTGGACTCACTGCATACCCTATAATTGTATAGCAGACTCTCTCGTCTCTAATGGGAACATGTCGCACTCATTACTGTGGCCCTGCTCTATGTGTCTTTAGATTCTTAGTGGGGTTTTTCCCTAAATTAGATCAGCCATTGGACTCACTGCATACCGTATAACTGTATAGCAGACCCTTTCCTTTCTAATGGGAACATGTCGTACTCATTACTGTGGCCCTGCTCTATGTGTCTTTAAATTGTTAGTGGGCATTTTCCTAAATTTGGCCAGCCGTTGGACTCACTGCATACCCTATAACTGTAAATCAGACCCTCTCCTTTCTAATGGGAACATGTCATACTCGTTACTGTGTCCCTGCTCTATGTGTCTTTAAATTCTTAATGGGGTTTTTCCTAAATTTGGTCAGCTGTTGGACTCATTGCATACCCTATAACTGTATAGCAGACCCTTTCCTTTCTTATGGGAACATGTCGTACTCGTTACTGTAGCCCTGCTCTATGTGTCTAAAGATTCTTAGTGGGGTTTTTCCCTAAATTAGATCAGCCATTGGACTCACTGCATACCGTATAACTGTATAGCAGACCCTTTCCTTTCTCATGGGAACATGTCGTACTCATTACTGTGGCCCTGCTCTATGTGTCCTTAAATTCTTAGTGGGATTTTTCCCTAAATTTGGTCAGCCGTTGGACTCACTGCATACCCTATAACTGTATAGCAGACTCTCTCCTCTCTAATGGGAACATGTCGCACTCATTACTGTGGCCCTGCTCTATGTGTCTTTAAATTGTTAGTGGGGTTTTTCCTAAATTTGGCCAGCCGTTGGACTCACTGCATACCCTATAACTGTATAGCAGACCCTCTCCTTTCTTATGGTAACATGTCGTACTCGTTACTGTGGCCCTGCTCTAAGTGTCTTTAAATTCTTAGTGGGGTTTTTCCCTAAATTAGATCAGCCGTTGGACTCACTGCATTCCCTATAACTGTATAGCAGACTCTCTCCTCTCTATTGGGAACATGTCGTACTCGTTAATGTGGCCCTGCTCCATGTGTCTTTAAATTGTTAGTGGGGTTTTTCCTAAGTTTGGTCAGTTGTTTGACTCACTGCATACCGTATAACTGTATAGCAGACCTTCTCCTTTCTAATGTTAACATGCCATACTCGTTACTGTGGCCCTGCTCATAGTGTCTTTATTTTCTTAGTGGAGTTTTTCCTAAATATTGACAGCCCTTGCTCTCACAGCATGGGCATTACCACTATAGGAGACCCGTTCCTTTATAATGGGAACATTTTTTTACTGAGACCCTCCTCTATGTCTCTTCAAAGGGGTATTGGGTTGCGTCCGAATTTTTGGCAGCCCTTGCAGTCACTGCTTACGCAATAACATTATAGGAGACCCACTCCTTAATAATGGGAACAACAAAGCATAGCCGGCAGATGGCTCTCTAACAATAGCGAGGGCCGACTGCTGGCTTTTTAAGAATAGTAATGGCCGCCTGATGGTCCTATAAAAATAGGCTTTGTGATTTTCAGAGTTCCTCCATCATTAATGAAACAGGATGTGTCTCATGATGTGTCACACACCACATGGCCAGATAAGGTTGTAAAATGTTAAAATTACATTTCCCGGTGAATGCATTTGTCTTAAAAAATACCATGAAAAAAAACAGTAGGATGTTTCTTTAGTATAAAAAACAGAGTCGCCAATGTAACCTCAATGTAATCACATTGTTCAGCTCCTGCACGTCCTCCTCCTCCATCTCCAAAATAACCACACCAGTCACAAGCTGAAAGCACTGCAGCACTGCCTTGGCCAAGTGGCAACAGGCTGTGATGACGATAACAGTTGTTGAAAGCTGTAACACAGCAGCCTGATCTGTGGCTCTCACCGCTGAACATACAGACAGGCATGGTCGTGTGTGACAATGGGCGGAACCTGGTGACGGAGAAATGACAGCCGGAGTAGATACGGTTTCCCTCTATGCCAGTTCTTTCACTGAGCTAAAGAATATGGCTGTGGTGAAATACTCCAACTGAGAAGCTGTTTCAGATTGAAAAACATTGGGCCCACCAGAGGATTTGATTCTGAGGGCCCACCTTTCTCCCCCGCTCAAGAGCCCCATAGCAGCTGCAAAGTTAGTGCTATCTTGAACTCTCCTGATGTAGAAGCCAGGGCACACCAGAGGATTCTCAGGTGGGACCGTCAAACCTTGCCGAGAAGCACTCCTGGCTAAGAAATGTTTGTTGGAAGGTTCCTGGACACTCTATGGCTGCTTTTTTTACAGAGGTGGAAACCCACGCAAACATGTGGAGAACATACAAAATCCTTGCTGATGTTGTCCTTGCTGGGATTTGAACCCAGGATCCCAGCGCTGCAAGGCTTCATTGCTAACCACTGATCCAATGTGCTGCCGTTCACCCGCTGATATCTAATAGGCTGGAGAAACTTGCACCTACTGCCACTCTATCTTCAGCTCCTTTGTGAGAAACTAATATATTTGGGCTGCCACTCAGTCTACCAAATAAAATTCCTGAGAAAGAAATTGGGGATGGCTTTGCTACTGGTACTGGGGGCAGTGCTATTACCATGGTGTCGTACCATAGTTTACTGGAAATATTCCAGGCTGGTAGGAGGCAAGCAGATTCCCACAGAAAAGTACCAGCAGTAATGTTCAGGGACCCGCACTTGTAGAAGGCGGAGACAATACCGGGAGAAATAGTGGCGGCTGGGGACCGAGTATGGACACCCAGCCGCCACCGGCATGAGGTTGTGAAAAGCTTCCACCTCCACGAGCCTAAAAGGCCACATTTCAAGTGAAAGCAGCTTTAGAGGACTTCTTGGGAGAAATGACAGCTGGAGTAGATATGGTTCCCCAAGTCCTTTCACCAAGCTAAAGAACATGGCTGTAGTGAAATACCACTCTCAGCAAAAAAAGCTGTGGTCTGGCTCTGTACCGTCCCTGGCCACATTCACCTGTCCACGTGTTTGTGGTTAGGCGGTCCTTCCCAGTAAGTGCACTGGGGAGGGCACGGGTAATGTTGTGGGACCCGTGCTTGTGGAAGGCGGAGACGATACCGGGAGAAATAGTGGCGGCTGAGGACCGAGTATGGATACCTGGCTGCCACCGGCATGAGATTGTGAAAACCTTCCGCCTCCACGAGCCTAAAAGGGCACATTTCAAGTGCAAGCAGCTGTCAAAAATTTGGCAGTATAGTATTGCATCCTGTGAGTAGGTGGGTGGCTGGCTGCCTGCATACTAGCGCTTGCATTCCAAGGAATGGAGTAGGGACAACTGAACGCTGCAGTGGGACAAGGACGTGGACGGTGATTTTTGCATGTCTGCAACGACAGGTTCATGGCGGGAGGCATCTTCGCATGCGCTAAGGATCACTTATGATGGGCACACTTTTAGGCAGTGACCTGGGAGTCAGAGATGCTTCCAGAGGTCTTCCCCATGCTGTTCCCATGACTTTTCAGCACTTTATGCATGTGTCTGATGATGTGTCACACACCGCAAGGCCAGATAAGGTTGTAAAATGTTAAAATGAAATTTCCTGGTGAATGCATTTGTCTTGGTTGAAAGAAATGCAAAAGTGCAAAAACGCATCAAAAATGCATCAAAAACTCTATGTGTGAACATAACCATGGAGGAGTATTTTTGTTTTTGGTTATTTATTTTGCTTTATATACATTGTACATGTCATGGAAAGGATGTTCCTTAACATATTTCCCAGGAAAATCCATTTTGGTTTCGTTATGGTATGTTTTATTGTGAGTCCGTAATAGTGGCATAATACCTCTGACAACGTTGTTGACAGAAGTGACCTCGGAGTCAGAAATGCTTCCAGGGGTCTTTCCCATGTTGTCCCCATGTCATTTGAGCTCGTTCCCATCGATTTGGGCAATTTTTAGGCCCTCTGCAGACCGCCGGGGGGAGCCGCCTGAAAAATGCTCGAGTTTCCCATAGACTTATATTGGGCTCGTTGCTCGGGTAGAGCACCTGAGTATTCCAATTTGCTCGACCCAAGCAACGAGCACCCACGGATTTTAGTGCTCGCTCATCACTAGCCAATAGTGATGAGCGAGTATATTTTGTTAACCCTTTCGCCGAGTATGCTCAGGAGAGCACCGGGTATTTACAGCTGCTCGGTATTATGTTTGAATCAATCCCATGCGCATGATTTGCAACTGTTTGACAGCTTTAATACATGTGAGGAATGTGTAAGAAATAGACATTCCTCATATGTATTAAAAATGTCAAACAGTTGCAAATCATGCACACGGGAGTGATTCAAACATAACACCGAGCAGCTGTAACTACTCGGTGCTACCCCGAGCATACTCGGCGAAAGGATTAACAGAACATGCTTGGTCATCAGTACTAGCCAACACTATCATTTTTTAGTTTTTTACTATGTAGTTAAAGAATATTTTGGGATTATTTTTACTTTCTCTGGCAATGAGTCTCTCTGTCTCAATTTTTGCTGCCTTGATTTGGTTTTTACAAAATTTATTCATTTTCAATACTTATTTAATGCTTCATCCCTACCTACTTGCTTTAGTTCTCTAAATGCTTTTTTTTGTCACCTATTGCGCCACTTACAGCTCTATTTAGCCATAGTGGTTTCTTCCTATTTCTAGCATGTTTATTCCCATAGGGTATATATTGTATATTGTGCACAGGTCCAATTCAGGATGCTAATAAATGTCTCCCATTTGCTTTGTGTAGTTTTATGTCTCAGGATATCGTCCCAGTTTATTGCACTAAGATCATCTTTCAACCACTGAAAATTTGCCTTCCTGAAGTTTAGTGTCCTTGTAACCCCTCTACTACACATCTTATTAAAGGATAAATGAAAACGTATTATTTTGTGATCACTATTACCCAAGTGACTACCAACTCGTATATTTGATATGTGGTCTGGCCTGTTGGTTAATATTAGGTCTAGCAGTGCCCCCCTTCTTGTTGGGTCCTGAACCAGTTGTGAAAGGTAATTGTCTCTCAAAGTTGCCAAAAACCTATTACCTTTGCTTGAACTACAGGTTTCTGTTCCCCAATGTATTTCAGGGTAGTTGAAGTCCCCCATAATAATGACTTCTCCTTGAGTCGCTGCTTCATCTATTTGCTTTATGAGGATATTCTCCGCTGCTTCCATTATTCTTGGAGACTTATAGCAAACCCCTATCAGTAATTTATTAGTTTTTCCCCCTCCCCTTATCTCCACCCACAGGAGACTGTGAAGTGGACAAACCAGTCCAGGACAGTATTCCTACTCCAGCCTAACTACTATTTGTGATTGGAGGCACTTGTGATGATGGCTTCCTGCTTCAACCATGACTCAACCCAGAGGGCTAATTTTTAGAAACCCTATGCACATTGTGCAGTGGACAAACCAGTCGAGGACAGTATTCCTACTCCAGCCTAACTACTATTTGTGATTGGAGGCCCTTGTGATGATGGCTTCCTGCTTCTACCATGACCCAGCCCAGAGGGCTAATTTTTAGAAACCCTATGCACATTGTGCAGTGGACAAACCAGTCCAGGACAGTATTCCTACTCCAGCCTAACGACTATTTGTTTTTTTGTTGTTTTTTTAACCATTATTCACATTTTAAGAGCCAGATAAAATCATTTGCATATATACAGTACAGACCAAAAGTTTGGACACACCTTCTCATTTAAAGATTTTTCTGTATTTTCATGACTATGAAAATTGTACATTCACACTGAAGGCATCAAAAGTATGAATTAACACATTTGGAATTATATACTTAACAAAAAAGTGTGAAACAACAGAAAATATGTCTTATATTCTAAGCTCTTCAAAGTAGCCACCTTTTGCTTTGTTGACTGCTTTGCACACTCTTGGCATTCTCTTGATGAGCTTCAAAAAGTAGTCACCGGAAATGGCCTTCCAACAATCTTGAAGGAGTTCCCAGAGATGCTTAGCACTTGTTGGCCCTTTTGCCTTCACTCTGTGGTCCAGCTCACCCCAAACCATCTCGATTGGGTTCAGGTCTGGTGACTGTGGAGGCCAGGTCATCTCATCACTCTCCTTCATGGTCAAATAGCCCTTACACAGCCTGGAGGTGTGTTTGGGGTCATTGTCCTGTTGAAAAATAAATGATGGTCCAACTAAACGCAAACTGGATGGAATAGCATGCCGCTGCAAGATGCTCTAGTAGCCATGCTGTTTCAGTATGCCTTCAATTTTGATTAAATCCCCAACAGTGTCACCAGCAAAGCACCCCCACACCATCACACCTCCTCCTCCATGCTTCACGGTGGGAACCAGGCATGTAGAGTCTATCCGTTCACCTTTTCTGCGTCGCACAAAGACACGGTAGTTGGAACCAAAGATCTGAAATTTGGACTCATCAGACCAAAGCACAGATTTCCACTGGTCTAATGTCCATTCCTTGTGTTCTTTAGCACAAACAAGTCTCTTCTGCTTGTTGCCTGTCCTTAGCAGTGGTTTCCTAGCAGCTATTTTACCATGAAGGCCTGTTGCACAAAGTCTCCTCTTAACAGTTGTTGTAGAGATGTGTCTGCTGCTAGAACTCTGTGCGGCATTGACCTGGTCTCTAATCTGAGCTGCTGTTAACCTGCGATTTCTGAGGCTGGTGACTCGGATAAACTTATCCTCAGAAGCAGAGGTGACTCTTGGTCTTCCTTTCCTGGGGCGGTCCTAATGTGAGCCAGTTTCTTTGTAGCGCTTGATGGTTTTTGCAACTGCACTTGGGGACACTTTCAAAGTTTGCCCAATATTTCAGACTGACTGACCTTCATTTCTTAAAGTAATGATGGCCACTTGTTTTTCTTTACTTAGCTACTTTTTTCTTGCCATAATACAAATTCTAACAGTCTATTCATTTTGGCTATCAGCTGTGTATCCACCTTACTTCTGCACAACACAACTGATGGTCCCAACCCCATTTATAAGGCAAGAAATCCCGCTTATTAAACCTGACAGGGCACACCTGTGAAGTGAAAGCCATTTCCGGAGACTACCTCTTGAAGAATTCCAAGAGTGTGCAATGCAGTCATCAAAGCAAAAGGTGGCTACTTTGAAGAACCTAGAATATAAGACATATTTTAAGTTGTTTCACACATTTTTGTGAAGTATATAATTCCACATGTGTTAATTCATAGTTTTGATGACTTCAGTGTGAATGTACATTTTTCAAAGTCATGAAAATACAGAAAAATCTTTAAATGAGATGGTGTGTTCAAACTTTTGGTCTGTACTGTAAGTCTAAGTTAAAATGGTTAATCTTCTTGAAACCACAAAAAGGAATTTATTTACATAAAGCAAAAAACTCACATAAAGGCCTAAAGTTTATAGCCCCTGCAGCTACAGGTAAAGTGAAATCTGCAAAATCTAGAATATACTCATTTCACAAATGACCTACGCTAAAGAGCAAGTGTCTTCTGACATTGCCATTTAATTCTTAAGGAGTAGAAACAGCATCTGCAATGGTCAAAAATACTGACAGCCACCACACAGTAACTTATAACTTTTTTTTTCACCTGGACTACCAGGTTACCCTGTAGCCCAAATAAAAAAAATACAGAACCGTCTGAGACTGCAGAGCATGAAAATACTATGCAGACTAAAAATTTGCTTCTACAGTGATAGAAAATTCAACAAAAATAAATTATATAAACTGTGTCCCTAAAAGAATTTTAGAGTCCAGATTACAGATTCAAACACATTGAAATATTGAGCTTAAATGTAGATATCCCAGATAAGAAGAAAGGTGTGTATGGAGGTCAGAGACACCAATTTTTATGTCACAGTACAATTCTGCAAAATAATTCACAACAAATATTACATTACACTGCAACAGGAAAACATCAAATCAGAACTACAAAGTACATATTAGTAGTTGAGGCATCCAGAGAACGCAAAATTCCTTTCTTGGTTTCTTTCAACTTTGCCAAAAAAATGTAACATGGTACCTAATTCTGTCATAGGAAATTGCACAAAAATAGTTTCCTATCTGTAATTTGTCTTCAATCAGTAAAACACTGATTTGTAAATGAGGACTCCGCTAGGTTATGAGAGCATCTTAGTGTGGTACACTGATTATTCCCCAACAGTCAGGATCCATATCTGTGACGTAAAAAGATACAGTGATTCTGAGGCCCCAGGGAAATAAATCAACAAATTAACGGGAATCCTGCAGAGCCAGAGGTTTGAGAGATGAAAGAAACATATAGTTAAAACATGAGTACATTAGGACGTTGGGCAAAAGGAAATGGTAAGGTGAAGGGCAACACTGTTCCAGGAATGAATGGGTCCTTTCTGCTATTTTATCAATGATTTTGTGAGAGAAAAGAATCCATTTTGAGTACGTAGTATCCATCTTGTCTTGTAACTTCTGTGTAATGGTGATCAAGTAACACAGGTGAGCAGGGAGGTTTCACATTTCTATTCACTCCCCTTATGGTTACTATTGGTTCATAGGTCAGAGGGAACTATTCCTTTGTCTCTGACCCTATTTAAAGTGCCACATGTGTTAATAAAGCCATACACCATACATGGCTGTGCTGTATTGATTTCCCGAGCGCTCGTAAAACAAATCTTATTAATTTGAAGTTCGGAAGGCATAGAAGAGAGCATATTTCGCTCACAGAATATGGTGCCGAAAAATCCCGGGACTAGACGCGCATTATACAATCCGGACCTAGAGTGAGGAGGACCCTCCAGTAAAAGTGAATTCAAACGCTGCAGCATAAGGTAAGAAGCTTATTCTTACAATTGTATTTCACTTTTACTGTGAGCTGGTACACCTCCAATCCGGTTGAGTTATTTTTGCAATTAATAGTCTATTCCAAGAACTGGGAAGAGTTACCTATACCTTTTTGAACTGTGTGCATGTGATCTGATCAGTGTATGAGTGTGATATAGTGGTACTTGTACATAGAGGATTGTTGGTGTTGCTGTATCTTGTTTGGCTGATGAGACTGATCATCTCACCAGAGGGGTATCTTATGGACTATTTACTGGGTGTATTGTAGTATCTGTGGCTTTGTGACTGACTACTCTACAGAATAATAGGATCTGTGGCTGTGTGCCTGCCTATTGGACCCTTGGCTTTGTGCCTATTGTTGATATTGTGCTAGCACTGATTTGAGGCAAGTATGGGAAACTTGTCATGTAAATGGAGACAGAAACCCAATGGAAAGACAGCAAAAAGTAGAATGTTCAGATAACATGAAGGCAAGGATGCCATAACGGATAGTAAAAGAATGTTGAAATGACTGAAATTCTCCACAGGGGGGTCTGGTCTGTATGTGTTCAGGGAGAAGGCTGAGCAGTTAAAGAATGTTAGAAATTAGTGCAGAAAGTTTGAGAAAAGCACTATAAGTAAAAGTATTGTGTGAGTGCTTTTGACAATGGACTGAACGGACTTAATGAGACAGAATTAAAAGTACCTCCTCCTTATAATGGACCAGGACGGTGGACATGTACAGTATGTAGGGTACAGTGTTTGGGATGGAAAAATAACTGTTCAAATTGCAAGACAACTAAATATAAATTAAATTCCTGAAATGCTCCTATTCTACGAGTTATAACAAACACGCATGTGGTAGCTGATAGTACACCTCCTCCCCCAGAGCTAATTACATGGGATGGGGAGGGGGAAGAGAGCAGTGAGAGGAGGGGACTGATAGAGAATACTCTCACATAATAACGACCAGTACTCCTCACACATGAGGCATGGCCCCCCTCACAAGGTGATGAAACAACTTTCTGACCCTGACAAGAAGCCTGTTCCTTTCTCAAGACAAACTCAGCAGATACACGTTACATAGAACTGAACATGGCAGGATTTAGAATGGTTAGTAGAAAAGGAAGAGGAGATGTGACTGCACGTATTATAAAGCAAGAGACAGGACCATCAAAAGACTATCTGATTGACAGACCTGGAACAGAATATTTACAGACATTAGAGTCAGGGGAAGACTATTGTAAGATTTTGCAGTGCTGGGCATTGACAAAACAGAGAGAACAATCTATATCTTTAAATGACATCACTCAAGAAAAAGATGAGACTGTCGAAAAATATTTTACCCGTTTACAGATGACTTGGACAGATATGGGATATTTACCATGGGACACTCTTAATATAAGAATATTGGGAGATGCTTTTGTGGATGGGTTAAAGAAATCAATTAGAGAGGGACTTGTAAAAAATGCACCCAGAGTGGAGAGGGAAGGACCCAAAGGATTTGTTACAAGTAGTCAAAGGGGTGGAGTAAGAGTTGATCCAAACTCGCAGAACAAAGAGAGTAAGTTTTTTACTTACCATAGAAAAAGGTGTGGGGAGACAGGAATGCAGCAGCCCCCACTCACATAGCAGATAGCTGGGAATGACTTTTTCCCTTCATCCTAATTATTGAAAACCACTAGATAAAAACTATAATGACAGAAATTCAAATTTTAGAGGTTCTATTTCAATGATTAAAATGAACTCCAGGCACATTTTTTAAATTTTTATATTTTCCTTAATAGATACTTGGCAGCCGGGTCTGTATGCAATTAATGTTTTTCTTTGAGAAATCATCAAAGCATTTTATGGTGATTTACTTAGACAATGCATTATTTTCTGTGCCTCTGCATCCAGACTGCCGGTATTTTTTTTTTATTATTTATTTATTTTTCCTTGGTCAAACAATTTACATGGATGGTGCTATCACAAGGTGCTCAGAATTCACAGATAATGTCTACTTTTGCAATGCTTTCTCATTTTGAAAATTTGTTGACTCCTCCATGTTTGGAGGTTATGATGCTTTAGTTTAGAGTATGTGGACGATTTATTACTTTGTCCTCATCAAGTCTCATGTCAAGCAGAACGTGCATGAGAGACCTCTAAAAAGAAACCACAGGTTTATCACCAGAAGGTAGTTTTCTTAGGAGATGGCATGTCACAATGCACCAGACATTTCACAGAGGAAAGAAAGGTCACAATACAGTAGGTTGCATTACCCCAAAACACGAACAACTACAAAGACCAGTGGCCTACTACTCAGCTAGGCTGGATCCTGTTGCCAGAGGTGTACCCTCTTGTGTTAGAGTCATTTCTGCGGTTCAAGCCATGATTGAAAAGGCCACAGAAATAGTTCTTGATTACAAGATCACACTTTACACTCAACATGACATTCATGGTTTCCTCAGTCAGGTACATCCTAGGCACATTTCAATGACCCAGCAACTTCGACTTCAATGTGCCCTCCTCATTCCCCCAAATGTAGAACTCAAACGACGAACAGTTTTGAATCCAGTTATACTTCTGCCGTTGGATTCAAAAAGGAGGGAAAAGGAACTATTTTTACATTCTCTGACAGAGGAGGAAATAGCCGACATACATACACTCCATGATTGTGTAGCTCTGATGTAGCAAGATACAGCAGGGTTTGAATATGTCTTAGATGAACCCATTGCTAATGCAGATTTTGATTTTTTTGTAGATGGATCCAAATGCCAAGATGCTGGTTGGTTCTAAACTGGATACGCTGTGATCGCACAACATGAAGTAATAAAAGCTGAACCACTCCTTCCTCACCTATGGGCACAGGAGGCAGAGCTGAGGGCACTCACTGAGGCGTATAGAGCGGCAAAGGGTAAGACGGCCAAATGTGTACGTAGATAGTATATCTTGCCTAAAGTCACATGGAAAACCTATAAAACCACAGAGAGCGTAAGGGCCCTGATGAAGGCTCTCCTGTTACCAACTAACTTGGCATAGTGAGAATAAAGCTCACACTCGAGCTGACACCAATGAAGCCAGAGGAAATGCTCGTGCGGATGCCGCCGCCAAGGAAGCAGCAAAGAGGCCGAGAGTTAAGAGTCTAGCAGTGGTACAGACCGTGACCTCAGTGGCACCTGTCACTCCTGATATTCTTAAATCCCTGCAGAAACAGGCGGTTCAACAGGAAAAAAAGGAGTGGAGACGCAGGGAGCCCAGCTGACTGAGGAAGGTTTGTGGAAAAAGGGCAGTAAGCTCTGCCTTCCGCCAGCTCTATACTCAGTGACGGCCCAGGTAACCCATGGACTAACACATTTGTCAAAAATAGCTATGTGTGTGACGCGCCCCCTGGGCCGTGGGGTACTCGGCAGCCGGGCCTCAGGTTGCTGGAGGGGTATCATGGTAGCTGGCCCGGTCCATGACCCAGGGCGGTCAGTAAAAGGGGAATAGTTATAGGGGATTTAAGTGTTCATGATGCCTAGCGGCTAGAGGGAGCCGCCACTGCGGAGCAGTCCTCTGGAGCTGGTGTTACGGCAGCAGGGATGGTGTGGCTCTCCACAGGTAGAGCTAGCTCCAGGGCAGTGTGGGGTGTAATGGATGGTGGTGCAGGGGAGAGACGGCAGGACGGTCCCGGAGGAAAAACGGACACTCACACGGGGGTAAGCTTCAGTACCTTTACTGGTGATGTTGCAGGCACGGTCCAGGGTACCCCAGGCGAAGGGCGCACTTTTGGACTCTCCCCAGTGAGCGGGTATAGGGCCTCCTGATCCATTGCTTTATTCTCTAATCTTCTGACCTGCCTGGAGCTAGACCTAGCTTGGTTACTGTCTCTCTTTGCACCTGCTGACCTGGTGGTAGGGCCTTCTCTTTGGAGATCACTCTCCCTGGACGCTGGGGCCTCCGTGACTCCTAGCTCTGGTATTGTAGTCAGCGTTTGGTAAACCTGGGGCCTGTAGTCCTCCAGGGGTTCTGCTGGTTCCTACTGGGTATAAGGAGTCCCTGTAGGTGCAGACCCAGTGTCCGGTATATATATCAGGGTGAACCTGGTATGCTCCTCTGCCCCCTCGCTACTTCTTCCTTCTCCTCTCGCCTTCGGCCCACTCAAGGCCCTCACTAGGATTTTACTTGTGCTGTAGGCCTTGGCTCGCCTAAGCACGGCAGCCAGCGTGCTGCCTCTTTGCTGCTCTCAGAGCGTCAGCACGCTCTCAGCTCACTCTGAGCTCTGTCCCTCTCTGTCTCTAAGCAGGGCGCCACATCCCCCCATAGTAAAACTCAGTACTCGTGGACTGAAGCATTTTTCTCAAAACAAGTTTAAACAATAACATTTCTTCCCTTCATGGGAGGCACTTTTCTTGAACGTTACAGGAAAACATTATAATAACAACAACAAACATAACAATAACAATGAAGTTACAGCAAGTCCCGTAACCTGGTGTCCATTTCACCGATGAAGGAACATGAGGGACCCGCCTGAAAACCCTCAACGTAGGCCCTGGGCGTGGCTACAGGGCATAGGTGATCCAGGTGCTGGACCACGTCTTCCGCCACGCCAAACGGGTTTTTGTTCCGTGGTCTAATAAGGGGCACTCCAGGGAGTGCAACTATGTACATGACAGTTTTTGGGCTGCTCACAGTCCTCAGCCACCGATTCCTTTATATATACCCTTATGGGTAACTAAATAAACACATATAATCAATTTCAGTTTATACAATAAACATTATGCAATACCCTACTGGGTAACTATTTATACTGTCAGTGTTTCTCTTTTTACTCTCTATACTTGACCAGGGGTCTGGCCTTTTGTGCTACGCGATGACCTACATAGTACTGGAATGCGTGTAGTGTGGATGCTTGTGCTATTTTCCGCTCTATGTGTTGGTGGACTGCAAGACTGCCTTAACCTCTCTACGGGACTGGCAAGTACACTGGTTACTAGGCCTACTGGCTCTGCTTCTACCGGTGATCCTTCTTCTAGGGGTTCTTCCTGAGCAGGCTCTTCCGGGGCACTTACAGGTCTTACTTGCAGTGGAGAGTCTTCTGGCTGTAGGTAGAAGTGTAGCACAGGTATTATTACCGCTCCATCCAGTTGAGGCCAATCTGCCAGGAAATCTCCTAAGACAGTATGGAGTACTTCTTCTTTAGGCTCCTCCGGTACGGTGAGAGGCACTTCCTCCTGGGGCTTCAGCGGACTTGGGCACAACTTCAGATTGTTTCTCGATATCGTTGCAGTTGTTCTTCCTCCGTCTTTGCTAATTAGACAGGTTTTTCTATTGTCGAATCTGGAATTCAACACAGTGTAAGGTTCCCTTTCCCACTGGTTGTCAAGCTTGTGGCTTCTTCTCTTTCGTTTCAGCACAACTTCTCCAGGTGTCAAGGGTTCAGCTGGTGCACTCTTGTTGTACTGTGCTTCCTGCTTATCTCTCACCCTACTTAGACTGTCTTTGACACAGGCCTGTACTCTCTTTTACTGCTCCTGTCAAGTCATATCCCAGTCTTCGGTGGACATGTCCGCTACTGGCTCCACCACTCCAAGCTCCAGGTCCATGGGCAACTTTTCAGGTCTTGCTGTCATGAGGTACGCTGGAGTGCAATTGGTGGAACTCACAGGTATGTGATTGTACAGATCTACCAGGTCAGGTAGTTTGTCTGGCCATTGGTTTCTTTCTTCTAGAGGAAAGGTCTTCAAAAGGTCGATGACTATGTTATTCATCTTTTCACATAACCCATAGGTTTGGGGGCGGTACGGTGTAGTCTGGATCTTCTTACACCTGTACAGATGGCAAAACTATTTGAACAGCTCGGCTTCAAAGGCTGGGCCTTGATCCATCAGCACCTTATCTGGGTATCAATGGGGCCTGCAGAAGTATGCTTGAAACGTCCTTGCTGCAGTTTCTGCCATCAGATCCTTGACGGGGGCTACCACCAGGAACCGGGAGTAGTGATCCACCATGGTCAGCGCATACGAGTAGCCTGACCTGCTGGGTGACAGCTTGACGTGATCCAGGGCAACAATCTCCAGGGGCTGGGTTTTCTTGATGGACTGCAGGGATGCCTTCTGGCTGCTGTAGTCTTTCCTTCTAAGGCTACAGGGTCCACAATCCCGGCACCACTTCTCTATGGAACTCCGCATTCCAACCCAATAAGACCGACTCTTCAGGGGAGTTTCCAGATTTTTCCAGCCAAAGTGCCCTGCTTGATCGTGGTAGGCCTCCAACACCATCTGGATGTCTGTCCTGGGCACTACGATCTGCCATACCATCTCATGGGTCCTAGGGTTGACGTACCTTCGGCACAGCTTCTCTCTATAGATGAACAGCCGGCTTCTCTCATTCCACAGTTGCTTGGCTTGGGGAGGAGCGTCCTTCTCCAGGGAGGAACCTTCCTGGGTTATCAGTTCTTTGATACGTCTGACAACCAGGTCACTGCCCTGGGTCTCCTTCCAACTGTGGTGGGGTAAAGGGTTAAGTGTCTTACCACAATACCTCTTGGAGGTGCGCTGCTCGTGGACCATCCCATTCCTATGGAAGGCAGGTAGCTCAATCTCCTCCAGGTCATCCACTTCTTCTTCAGTGTCTGACTGGTGAGGCATTCTGGATAGGGCATCGGCGTTGGCGTTCTTGTGGCCTGCCTGGTACTTGATGGTGAACTGATAGTTTGACTGACGGGCCATCCAACGCTGTTCCAAAGCTCCCAACTTGGCTGTCTCTAGATGTGTCAAGGGGTTGTTGTCAGTGTAAGCCGTGAACTTACTGGAGGCCAAGTAGTGCTTGAATCGTTCAGTGATGGCCCAGACCAAGGCCAGGAGCTCCAACTTGAAGGAGCTATCGTTTCTGGATTCCTCTCGGTCAGACGGAGCTTCCTGCTGGCAGAGGCAATCACCTTCTCTTTACCATACTGCTTCTGACTCAACACAGCTCCTAGTCCCTCGTTGCTGGCATCAGTGTACAGCAGGAAAGGTTGGCTGAAGTCAGGGTAGGCCAGGATTTCTTCGCCTGGCAGGATCTCTTTCATCACTGCAAAGGACTCAGCCTGCTGATTACCCCACTGGAAGGGAGGGTTCTTGCCTCTGTTGGACTGTCCTACCAGGAGATCTTGCAAAGGTGCTGCCTTCTTGGTGTAGTCCTTCACAAATGTCCGGTAATACCCGACCAGTCCCAGGAACTGACGTACCTCCTTGAGATTCTTCGGTTCCGGACATTTCTGGATGGCAGTGACCTTGTCCGGGTCTGGTGCTACTCCTTCTGGACTGACGATGTGCCCCAGGTACTGAACCTTCCGTTCGAGCAGGTGGCACTTGGAAGGCTTCAATTTCATCCCATACTGGGACAGTGCTTCAAATACCTCCGCCAGGTGCTTAAAATGGTCCTCATACGTCTTGGAGTACACTATCACGTCATCCAGGTATAGCAGTACGGTCTCGAAGTTACAGTGTCCCAAACAGCACTCCATCAATCTCTGGAATGTTCCAGGGGCGTTGCAGAGTCCGAACGGCATACTGTTGAACTCGCAGAGTCCCATCAGTGTAGTGAAGGCCGTCTTCTCCCGGTCCTCCTCAGCAACTGCTACTTGCCAGTACCCACTAGTGAGGTCAAGGGTAGAGAAGTAATTTGCAGACTTAAGTGCAGCCAGGGATTCCTCTATATGGGGCAAAGGGTATGCATCTTTATGTGTTATGCAGTTTACCTGTCTGTAATCTACACACATCCTCATGCTTCCATCCTTTTTCCTGACCAGGACCAGGGGAGCTGCCCAGGGGCTAAAGCTATCTCTTATTACCCATGCTTTCTTCATGTCATGCAACATTTCCTTCGCTTTCTGGAAGTGTGCTGGTAGGATTGGCCTGTAACGTTCTTTGATGGGTGGATGGTCACCAGTGGGTATATAGTGTTGTACCCCTTTAATCCTCCCGAAATCCAGTGGGTGTTTACTGAATACCTGCTCGTATTCCTGGACCAACCTGTATACACCTTGTTTTTGATGGACTGGAGTGGCGTCAGTCCCAACATGAAGCTGTTGACACCAATCCTCCAACTGAGCTTCGGAGACATTGTCCTCCACTGTATCTGGTGGGGTCAAGGATTCCACTGTGTGCATGGCGTTGTTATCCACAGTATACAACCTGGCGACAGTGGCATATCTTGGTAATTTAACTTCATCCTCCCCATAATTTAGGAGTCGTACGGGTACCCTCCCATTGCATACATCAACCACCCCTCTGGCAGTTAAGAGTGTAGGTCTGTGCTCCGAACTAATGGGCTCCACTACCGCCTGATAGTTCTGTCCTTTAAGACCTATTGCTGCTCTACACCAAATCAGCATTTCACTCATTGGGGGAATCACAATGGGTATCGGGTCTGTCACCCGTACATTACCAATTTCACCACCTGATAGCTTTACCTGTTGCTGGTACATAAGGGCTCGGTTCTCTTTATGGAGCATCTTCCTCTGCCCTGGTTTGGCGGTGTCAGCAATCTGGTGGAGCAAAAACAACACTTCTCCCAAACAGTTACCAACAGTATTTGTACCAAGTATGATATACAAGTCTGTATCACCAGGATTAGACTACACTACAATTAGTCCTTGGTCCTTTAGTTCCGCTCTCCCCACCTTCACTGTCACATTCTTAACCCCTACTAGGTTAAGAGGAAGGCCGTTAGAGGCATACATGGAGAGATTCGGGGCTGGCGGCTGGAGTTCATCTACGGACCAGTACCTTTTGTAGAGGACATCAGATATGATGGTTACCTGCGATCCAGTGTCCAGCAGGGCAGGTGTCGCGATACCATCCAGCACAATGGACAGGAAAGGTCATCCTCCCACGAAGCGATGGTACCAGTTTGATGGGCCTGCTTGATTTACTCCTGGGTGTCGGCCCTCGGCCCCAGGGTTTGCTCGTTTAAAGGACAGTTCCGCGCTGTGTGGCCTGCCTTCTGGCAGCGGTAGAATTCTCCTGGAGGGCGACGTTGGTCGTTGATCCTCCCACGGGGTGGCGTTGTCCTCCTCCGGGGTGGTGTTGTCCACCTACGGGGCGGCGTTGTCCTCCTTCTTCTTCTCATCTAGGGGACATCCTCAGGGCTGTCAGCGAGTAGTATACTTCCTTCCGTCTCGGGTTCCTCCTGTAGCTGCAGGGTGCTCAGGACAGTGGCCAGGGTTTTACTTAACTGGTGCACTTCAGAGCGTAGGCTGTCCAGCTCGCTAGGAGGCACTGTTTGCAACTTTGTTTCCGCCGTTAGTGAAGGATGAGTGGGTGCTGCGGGCACTGGGGTGGCCCCACCCTGGTAATGCTTGATAGCAGTATCTGTTGTTTCCAGGGGCTGCAGCCCCTTTATCGCCATGTCCTTAAGGGTGTCAAAGGTGGCATCTGGATGGTCTAAGGCCCACCACCGTACAGTTCTGCTCTCCTCCTGGGACCTCAACCCCTGGATGAACTGTTCAGTCAGCATTTTATTTTCATTTTGTATGCTGGCTGGACTAAGCTGTTTCAGGGCCCGCAGGGCTTCCTGTAAGCGCCTGGCGTTGTCCCGGACACTGTCCTCAGGTTTATGAACACAATGGTAGAACCTCATCCGGAGATCTGTCTCAGTGCGGTTTTCAAACACAGTTTGCAGTCTCTTAAAGATTATAGATACTGATTCCTGGTCTGCGGCTGGCCAGGTTACAACTTCCCGCTCTGCGGCACCAGTCAATTGTCCCAGCACAACAGCGGCTCTCTGTTTACCGGTCATAGAATACATGTCTAGTACACCGCATATTTTTCTCTTGAACCTGGACAGGGTGTCTGGTTTGCCCTTATACTGGGAAAGCCATTTCGCTCCAGGGATATACGGCAGGGCCATGGGTATCAACGGGGTCACGACCCCTGCTGGTGGAGCGGCCGTTGCGGCCTGTGCAGCGCCAGGCGCAGGTTGGGCATCTGGAGCGTTAACCAGTGCCCCAGCGGCTTGCTGGTCGTCGGCCATGGTTGCGCCCCCCTAGTGAACCGGAGCATACTTTCTTCACTTTCTTGTCAGGTAGGCTGCAGCTCCGCGGGCGATGGTCTTCTTCCAGGACCTTGCGTCGCTCGCTTCTGACGTCAGAGCGTCCTCTGGGCTCCTTCCTGGACCTGACGCTTCCTGGCTCGACGTCAGGGGCGGGGCGTGTCCTCAGCTTTGCGCGCTTCCAGCGGTTACGCCTCTCTGATTCCCGCGGTTACGCCCCTCTCCTTCCCGCGCGGCGACAGGAAGATGGCGGACAATGGCGGGAATCTCGGGAATGGCGGGAAAACTTCATCACAGTGAGTATTACTGTCTCTTAAGGCGCACAGTACCCTGTGGCAATGGGCACGGAATCCTGTTCGTGACGCCAAGGCTGACGCGCCCCCTGGGCCGTGGAGTACTCGGCAGCCGGGCCTCAGGTTGCTGGGGGGTATCAGGGTAGCTGGCCCAGTCCGTGACCCAGGGCGGTCAGTAAAAGGGGAATAGTTATAGGAGATTTAAGTGTTCGTGATGCCACCTATGGATTGCGGCTAGAGGGAGCCGCCGCTGCGTTGCAGTCCTCTGGAGCTGGTGTTACGGCAGCAGGGATGGTGTGGCTCTCCACAGGTAGAGCTAGCTCCAGGGCAGTGTGGGGTGAAATGGATGGTGGTGCAGGGGAGAGACCGCGGGACGGTCCCGGAGGAAAGACGGACACTCACACAGGGGTAAGTTTCAGTACCTTTACTGGTGATGTTTCAGGCACGGTCCAGGGTACTCCAGGCGAAGGGCGCACTTTTGAACTCTCCCCAGTGAGTGGGTATAGGGCCTCCTGATCCATTGCTTTATTCTCTAATCTTCTGACCTGCCTGGAGCTAAGCCTAGCTTGGTTACTGTCTCTCTTTGCACCTGCTGACCTGGTGGTAGGGCCTTCTCTTTGGAGATCACTCTCCCTGGACGCTGGGGCCTCCGTGACTCCTAGCCCTGGTACTGTAGTCAACATTTGGTAAGCCTGGGACCTGTAGTCCTCCAGGTGTTCTGGTGGTTCCTACTGGGTATAAGGAGTCCCTGTAGGCGCGGACCCGGTGTCCGGTATATAAATCGGGGTGAGCCTGGTATGCTCCTCTGCCCCCTCGCTACTTCTTCCTTCTCCTCACGCCTTTGGCCCACTCAAGGCCCTCACTAGGCTTTTGCTTGTGCTGTAGGCCTTGGCTCGCCTAAGCACGGCAGCCAGCGTGCTGCCTCTTCGCTGCTCTCAGAGCGTCAGCACGCTTTCAGCTCACTCTGAGCTCTGTCCCTCTCTGTCTCTAAGCAGGAACTATTCTGAGCTGCCTGGCTCCACCCTCCCTATATATATCCCTAACGGGCTCCCTCTGCTGGACTGAGGTGGTAGGGTGGAGGTGTGTGAATGTGTGAGGGCCTCTTGTGGAGAAGTCCATCCATGCACCCTTCTGGGTTCTGTGGCACCAATGCAAAGCAGGGCGCCACATGTGCTTTGGTAGACAAGGTATGGGTGGCGCCAGGGTCCAGAACCCAGGCAGCCGGGCACACACAGTCTTGTATGATGTGTGCACACCAACGTAGGGAAAGCTGTGAATACCCCGCAGAAACACACCCCTCATCTCCTCTACCCGTTCCAGAGATTGCAGATTGACTATATACAACTACCACGAGTAGGGGTATATGAGTTCGTGCTTGTGTGTGTTGATCTCTTTTCAGGTTGGCCTGTGGCATATCCAGCGCAGAAAGCTACAGCAAAGGTTACTGCTCAAAAACTCATGAAGGAGGTGGTATGTAGATATGGGGTTCCTGAAGTGATTGAAAGTGATAGAGGTACACATTTCACTGGACAGATCATGAGAGAGATCTTAAAGTCTTTGGGAATTGAGCAGGGTTTACCCACACCTCACCATCCACAGAGTAGAGGGAAGGTAGAAAGACTGAATGGGACATTAAAGTTAAAGATTCAGAAGGCAAAAGAGGAAACCGGAAAACCATGGACCGAATGCTTGCCTCTAGCTCCTTTCTCAATAAGGTATACTCCAGGTAGAAGAACAGGTCTCTCTCCATATGAGATACATTTTGGTTCAGTACCTAGAACACGGTTATATTTCCCACAGTCACTTCAGATGCAGAATGACACCCTGACTAGCTATGTGCAAGCCTTGCATAATCGCCTAAACAGTGTGATAAACAGGTGTATTCTTCCATTCCAGACCCTGAATCAGTGTCTGGAACACATGATCTCAAGCCTGGAAACTAGGTGGTCCTAAAAAGACAAGTCCGAAAAAGCCTTGATCGAAGATTTGATGGGCCATTCCAAGTTTTTCTGACCACAGCAACTTCAGTGAAGCTTGAGGGAAAATCCACTTGGATACACGCCAGGCACTGTAAATGAGTCACTCCACCAGCAGAATGATGACCTTTTTACCAGTTCTCAGGGGCAGACCTACTGCCCGTGCAGCCGGTTCATTGAACGGGGGGCCCCGAGGGAGAGGGGGCCCCTCCAGCCTCCAGCAGGGCCGCCATCAGGGCATGACTGCCCTGACTCCAGCATGGGGCCAGGGCTGTCGGGGCCCCCTCGGAGCCCCGTTGGGGCCCCCCTCTTGTGCATCTCCTCATGGGGCCCCCCCGCAGGAGCCCCCGCCGTCACATGACCCCCATCACATGACCGGAGTTGTCCCTGCGCTCAGCATGGGCCCCCGGCCCCATGCTGAGCGCAGGGACATCTCCGGTCATGAGATGGCGCCGGCACAATACTTACCCCTCCCCGTGCCTCCGCAGCGTCTTCCGTGTCCTCTAACTGTGACGTCTCAGGTCAGAGGGCGCGGTGATATGTTTACACCGCGCGCGATCTCTCCTGCGCTGTCACAGCTGGAAGACGCGGGCGACGCTGTGGAGTCCGGATCAGCATCAGGTGAGAAGTGAGGTGAGTATTTGAATTTTTTTTTTTTATGTATGGGGGCATGGGGCATTATATGGTGGGGGGAGAGTGGGCGTGACATCCTGCATGGGGCATTATATGGGGGGTGACATACCGCATGGGGCATTATATGGGCGGGGTGTGACATATTGCATGGGGCATTATAAGAGGGGAAGGGGGGAAGTGACATCCTGCATGGGGCATTATAAGGGAGGGGGAGGGGGGAATTGACATCCTGCATGGGGCTTTATATGGGGGAGGGGGGAATTGACATCCTGCATGGGGCATTATTTGGGGGTGGGGGGTGTGTGACATCCTGCATGGGGCATTATAAGATTGGGAGGGGGGAATTGACATCCTGCATGGGGCTTTATATGGGGGAGGGGGAGGGGGGACTTGACATCCTGCATGGGGCATTATTTGGGGGTGGGGGGGTGTGACATCCTGCATGGGGCATTATAAGAAGGAAAGGGGGGAAGTGACATCCTGCTTGGGGCATTATATGGGGATGGGGAGGAGTGTGACATCCTGCATGGGGCATTATAAAAGGGGAGGGGGAATTGACATCCTGCATGGGGCTATATATGGGGGAGGGGGGACTTGACATCCTGCATGAGGCATTATTTGGGGGTGGGGGTGTGTGACATCCTGCATGGGGCATTATAAGAGGGGGAGGGGGGAATTGACATCCTGCATGGGGCATTATAAGAGGGGGAGGGGGGAATTGACATCCTGCATGGGGCTTTATATGGGGAAGGGAGGACTTGACATCCTGCATTGGGCATTATTTGGGGGTGGGGGGTGTGACATCCTGCATGGGGCATTATAAGAGGGGGAGGGGGGAATTGGCATCCTGCATGGGGCATTATATGGGGGTGGGGAGGAGTGTGACATCCTGCATGGGGCATTATAAGAGGGGAAGGGGGAAGTGACATCCTGCATGGGGCATTATAAGAGGGGGAGGGGGGAATTGGCATCCTGCATGGGGCATTATATGGGGGTGGGGAGGTGTGACATCCTGCATGGGGCATTATAAGAAGGGAAGGGGGGAAGTGACATCCTGCTTGGGGCATTATATGGGCATGGGGAGGAGTGTGACATCCTGCATGGGGCATTATAAGGAGGGGAGGGGGAATTGACATCCTGCATGGGGCTTTATATGGAGGAGGGGGGACTTGACATCCTGCATGAGGCATTATTTGGGGGTGGGGGAAGTGACATCCTGCATGGGGCATTATAAGAGGGGGAGGGGGGAATTGACATCCTGCATGGGGCATTATAAGGAGGGTGGGTGTGTGACATACTGCATGGGGCATTATAAGGAGGGGGGGTGTGACCACCTGCATGGGGCATTATAAGGGAGGGGGTGGTCTGTCATACTGCATGGGGCATTGAAAAGATGAAAAGGGGGGAAGTGACATCCTGCAAGGGGCATTATATGGGGGGGTGACATCCTGCATGGGGCATTTTATGGCGGGTATAGGTGACATCCTGCATAGGGCATTAAAAGGGGGGTGTCATCCTGCATGGGGCATTATAAGGGGGGAACAGCCTGCATGGAGCGTTACATGGGGGCCAATATTCTGTATGGAGTGTTATATGGGGGACAGTATCCTGTATGGAGCGTTATATGGGGACCAGTATCCTGTATGGAGTATTATATGGGGACCAGTATCCTGTATGGAGCATTATAAGGGGGTCAGTATCCTGTATGGAGCATTATATGGTGCTCATAATACTGTATGGAGGACTATACTGTCCGGTCTGCACTTTGCGCTGTGAGGATTCGCCGGTTTCTGAGCTGTTGTAGAATTTACAATAGATATTGCTCGGGTAATGGGGCATTATAAGGGGGGAACAGCCTGCATGGAGCGTTATATGGGGGCCAATATTCTGTATGGAGCGTTATAGGGGGTCAGTATTCTGTATGGAGCGTAATATGGGGGACAGTATTCTGTATTCAGTGTTATATGGGGACCAGTATCCTGTATGGAGCATTATATGGGGACCAGTATCCTGTATGGAGCATTATATGGGGACCAGTATCCTGAATGGAGCATTATATGGGGGCCAGTATCCTGTATGGAGCATTATAAGGGGGTCAGTATCCTGTATGGAGCATTATATGGTGCCCAAAATACTGTATGCCTTCTTCAGTGTCTGACTGGTGAGGCATTCTGGATAGGGCATCGGCGTTGGCGTTCTTGTGGCCTGCCTAGTACTTGATGGTGAACTGATAGTTTGACTGACGGGCCATCCAACGCTGTTCCAAAGCTCCCAACTTGGCTGTCTCTAGATGTGTCAAGGGGTTGTTGTCAGTGTAAGCCGTGAACTTACTGGAGGCCAAGTAGTGCTTGAATCGTTCAGTGATGGCCCAGACCAAGGCCAGGAGCTCCAACTTGAAGGAGCTATCGTTTCTGGATTCCTCTCGGTCAGACGGAGCTTCCTGCTGGCAGAGGCAATCACCTTCTCTTTACCATACTGCTTCTGACTCAACACAGCTCCTAGTCCCTCGTTGCTGGCATCAGTGTACAGCAGGAAAGGTTGGCTGAAGTCAGGGTAGGCCAGGATTTCTTCGCCTGGCAGGATCTCTTTCATCACTGCAAAGGACTCAGCCTGCTGATTACCCCACTGGAAGGGAGGGTTCTTGCCTCTGTTGGACTGTCCTACCAGGAGATCTTGCAAAGGTGCTGCCTTCTTGGTGTAGTCCTTCACAAATGTCCGGTAATACCCGACCAGTCCCAGGAACTGACGTACCTCCTTGAGATTCTTCGGTTCCGGACATTTCTGGATGGCAGTGACCTTCTCCGGGTCTGGTGCTACTCCTTCTGGACTGACGATGTGCCCCAGGTACTGAACCTTCCGTTGAGCAGGTGGCACTTGGAAGGCTTCAATTTCATCCCATACTGGGACAGTGCTTCAAATACCTCCGCCAGGTGCTTAAAATGGTCCTCATACGTCTTGGAGTACACTATCACGTCATCCAGGTATAGCAGTACGGTCTCGAAGTTACAGTGTCCCAAACAGCACTCCATCAATCTCTGGAATGTTCCAGGGGCGTTGCAGAGTCCGAACGGCATACTGTTGAACTCGCAGAGTCCCATCAGTGTAGTGAAGGCCGTCTTCTCCCGGTCCTCCTCAGCAACTGCTACTTGCCAGTACCCACTAGTGAGGTCAAGGGTAGAGAAGTAATTTGCAGACTTTAGTGCAGCCAGGGATTCCTCTATATGGGGCAAAGGGTATGCATCTTTATGTGTTATGCAGTTTACCTGTCTGTAATCTACACACATCCTCATGCTTCCATCCTTTTTCCTGACCAGGACCAGGGGAGCTGCCCAGGGGCTAAAGCTATCTCTTATTACCCATGCTTTCTTCATGTCATGCAACATTTCCTTCGCTTTCTGGAAGTGTGCTGGTAGGATTGGCCTGTAACGTTCTTTGATGGGTGGATGGTCACCAGTGGGTATATAGTGTTGTACCCCTTTAATCCTCCCGAAATCCAGTGGGTGTTTACTGAATACCTGCTCGTATTCCTGGACCAACCTGTATACACCTTGTTTTTGATGGACTGGAGTGGCGTCAGTCCCAACATGAAGCTGTTGACACCAATCCTCCAACTGAGCTTCGGAGACATTGTCCTCCACTGTATCTGGTGGGGTCAAGGATTCCACTGTGTGCATGGCGTTGTTATCCACAGTATACAACCTGGCGACAGTGGCATATCTTGGTAATTTAACTTCATCCTCCCCATAATTTAGGAGTCGTACGGGTACCCTCCCATTGCATACATCAACCACCCCTCTGGCAGTTAAGAGTGTAGGTCTGTGCTCCGAACTAATGGGCTCCACTACCGCCTGATAGTTCTGTCCTGTAAGACCTATTGCTGCTCTACACCAAATCAGCATTTCACTCATTGGGGGAATCACAATGGGTATCGGGTCTGTCACCCGTACATTACCAATTTCACCACCTGATAGCTTTACCTGTTGCTGGTACATAAGGGCTCGGATCTCTTTATGGAGCATCTTCCTCTGCCCTGGTTTGGCGGTGTCAGCAATCTGGTGGAGCAAAAACAACACTTCTCCCAAACAGTTACCAACAGTATTTGTACCAAGTATGATATACAAGTCTGTATCACCAGGATTAGACTACACTACAATTAGTCCTTGGTCCTTTAGTTCCGCTCTCCCCACCTTCACTGTCACATTCTTAACCCCTACTAGGTTAAGAGGAAGGCCGTTAGAGGCATACATGGAGAGATTCGGGGCTGGCGGCTGGAGTTCATCTACGGACCAGTACCTTTTGTAGAGGACATCAGATATGATGGTTACCTGCGATCCAGTGTCCAGCAGGGCAGGTGTCGCGATACCATCCAGCACAATGGACAGGAAAGGTCATCCTCCCACGAAGCGATGGTACCAGTTTGATGGGCCTGCTTGATTTACTCCTGGGTGTCGGCCCTCGGCCCCAGGGTTTGCTCGTTTAAAGGACAGTTCCGCGCTGTGTGGCCTGCCTTCTGGCAGCGGTAGAATTCTCCTGGAGGGCGACGTTGGTCGTTGATCCTCCCACGGGGTGGCGTTGTCCTCCTCCGGGGTGGTGTTGTCCACCTACGGGGCGGCGTTGTCCTCCTTCTTCTTCTCATCTAGGGGACATCCTCAGGGCTGTCAGCGAGTAGTATCCTTCCTTCCGTCTCGGGTTCCTCCTGTAGCTGCAGGGTGCTCAGGACAGTGGCCAGGGTTTTACTTAACTGGCGCACTTCAGAGCGTAGGCTGTCCAGCTAACTAGGAGGCACTGTTTGCATCTTTGTTTCCGCCGTTAGTGAAGGAGGAGTGGGTGCTGCGGGCACTGGGGTGGCCCCACCCTGGTAATGCTTGATAGCAGTATCTGTTGTTTCCAGGGGCTGCAGCCCCTTTATCGCCATGTCCTTAAGGGTGTCAAAGGTGGCATCTGGATGGTCTAAGGCCCACCACCGTACAGTTCTGCTCTCCTCCTGGGACCTCAACCCCTGGATGAACTGTTCAGTCAGCATTTTATTTTCATTTTGTATGCTGGCTGGACTAAGCTGTTTCAGGGCCCGCAGGGCTTCCTGTAAGCGCCTGGCGTTGTCCCGGACACTGTCCTCAGGTTTATGAACACAATGGTAGAACCTCATCCGGAGATCTGTCTCAGTGCGGTTTTCAAACACAGTTTGCAGTCTCTTAAAGATTATAGATACTGATTCCTGGTCTGCGGCTGGCCAGGTTACAACTTCCCGCTCTGCGGCACCAGTCAATTGTCCAAGCACAACAGCGGCTCTCTGTTTACTGGTCATAGAATACATGTCTAGTACACCGCATATTTTTCTCTTGAACCTGGACAGGGTGTCTGGTTTGCCCTTATACGGGGCGTGTCCTCAGCTTTGCGCGCTTCCAGCGGTTACGCCTCTCTGATTCCCGCGGTTACGCCCCTCTCCTTCCCGCGCGGCGACAGGAAGATGGCGGACAATGGCGGGAATCTCGGGAATGGCGGGAAAACTTCATCACAGTGAGTATTACTGTCTCTTAAGGCGCACAGTACCCTGTGGCAATGGGCACGGAATCCTGTTCGTGACGCCAAGGCTGACGCGCCCCCTGGGCCGTGGAGTACTCGGCAGCCGGGCCTCAGGTTGCTGGGGGGTATCAGGGTAGCTGGCCCAGTCCGTGACCCAGGGCGGTCAGTAAAAGGGGAATAGTTATAGGAGATTTAAGTGTTCGTGATGCCACCTATGGATTGCGGCTAGAGGGAGCCGCCGCTGCGTTGCAGTCCTCTGGAGCTGGTGTTACGGCAGCAGGGATGGTGTGGCTCTCCACAGGTAGAGCTAGCACCAGGGCAGTGTGGGGTGAAATGGATGGTGGTGCAGGGGAGAGACCGCGGGACGGTCCCGGAGGAAAGACGGACACTCACACAGGGGTAAGTTTCAGTACCTTTACTGGTGATGTTTCAGGCACGGTCCAGGGTACTCCAGGCGAAGGGCGCACTTTTGAACTCTCCCCAGTGAGTGGGTATAGGGCCTCCTGATCCATTGCTTTATTCTCTAATCTTCTGACCTGCCTGGAGCTAAGCCTAGCTTGGTTACTGTCTCTCTTTGCACCTGCTGACCTGGTGGTAGGGCCTTCTCTTTGGAGATCACTCTCCCTGGACGCTGGGGCCTCCGTGACTCCTAGCCCTGGTACTGTAGTCAACATTTGGTAAGCCTGGGACCTGTAGTCCTCCAGGTGTTCTGGTGGTTCCTACTGGGTATAAGGAGTCCCTGTAGGCGCGGACCCGGTGTCCGGTATATAAATCGGGGTGAGCCTGGTATGCTCCTCTGCCCCCTCGCTACTTCTTCCTTCTCCTCACGCCTTTGGCCCACTCAAGGCCCTCACTAGGCTTTTGCTTGTGCTGTAGGCCTTGGCTCGCCTAAGCACGGCAGCCAGCGTGCTGCCTCTTCGCTGCTCTCAGAGCGTCAGCACGCTTTCAGCTCACTCTGAGCTCTGTCCCTCTCTGTCTCTAAGCAGGAACTATTCTGAGCTGCCTGGCTCCACCCTCCCTATATATATCCCTAACGGGCTCCCTCTGCTGGACTGAGGTGGTAGGGTGGAGGTGTGTGAATGTGTGAGGGCCTCTTGTGGAGAAGTCCATCCATGCACCCTTCTGGGTTCTGTGGCACCAATGCACAGCAGGGCGCCACATGTGCTTTGGTAGACAAGGTATGGGTGGCGCCAGGGTCCAGAACCCAGGCAGCCGGGCACACACAGTCTTGTATGATGTGTGCACACCAACGTAGGGAAAGCTGTGAATACCCCGCAGAAACTCACCCCTCATCTCCTCTACCCGTTCCAGAGATTGCAGATTGACTATATACAACTACCACGAGTAGGGGTATATGAGTTCGTGCTTGTGTGTGTTGATCTCTTTTCAGGTTGGCCTGTGGCATATCCAGCGCAGAAAGCTACAGCAAAGGTTACTGCTCAAAAACTCATGAAGGAGGTGGTATGTAGATATGGGGTTCCTGAAGTGATTGAAAGTGATAGAGGTACGCATTTCACTGGACAGATCATGAGAGAGATCTTAAAGTCTTTGGGAATTGAGCAGGGTTTACCCACACCTCACCATCCACAGAGTAGTGGGAAGGTAGAAAGACTGAATGGGACATTAAAGTTAAAGATTCAGAAGGCAAAAGAGGAAACCGGAAAACCATGGACCGAATGCTTGCCTCTAGCTCCTTTCTCAATAAGGTATACTCCAGGTAGAAGAACAGGTCTCTCTCCATATGAGATACATTTTGGTTCAGTACCTAGAACAGGGTTATATTTCCCACAGTCACTTCAGATGCAGAATGACACCCTGACTAGCTATGTGCAAGCCTTGCATAATCGCCTAAACAGTGTGATAAACAGGTGTATTCTTCCATTCCAGACCCTGAATCAGTGTCTGGAACACATGATCTCAAGCCTGGACACTGGGTGGTCCTAAAAAGACAAGTCCGAAAAAGCCTTGATCGAAGATTTGATGGGCCATTCCAAGTTTTTCTGACCACAGCAACTTCAGTGAAGCTTGAGGGAAAATCCACTTGGATACACGCCAGGCACTGTAAATGAGTCACTCCACCAGCAGAATGATGACCTTTTTACCAGTTCTCAGGGGCGGACCTACTGCCCGTGCAGCCGGTTCATTGAACGGGGGGCCCCGAGGGAGAGGGGGCCCCTCCAGCCTCCAGCAGGGCCGCCATCAGGGCATGACTGCCCTGACTCCAGCATGGGGCCAAGGCTGTCGGGGCCCCCTCGGAGCCCCGTTGGGGCCCCCCACTTGTGCATCTCCTCATGGGGCCCCCCCGCAGGAGCCCCCGCCGTCACATGACCCCCGCCATCACATGACCGGAGTTGTCCCTGCGCTCAGCATGGGCCCCCGGCCCCATGCTGAGCGCAGGGACATCTCCGGTCATGAGATGGCGCCGGCACAATACTTACCCCTCCCCGTGCCTCCGCAGTGTCTTCCGCGTCCTCTAACTGTGACGTCTCAGGTCAGAGGGTGCGGTGATATGTTTACACCGCGCGCGATCTCTCCTGCGCTGTCACAGCTGGAAGACGCGGGCGACGCTGTGGAGTCCGGATCAGCATCAGGTGAGAAGTGAGGTGAGTATTTGAATTTTTTTTTTTTATGTATGGGGGCATGGGGCATTATATGGTGGGGGGAGAGTGGGCGTGACATCCTGCATGGGGCATTATATGGGGGGTGACATACCGCATGGGGCATTATATGGGCGGGGTGTGACATATTGCATGGGGCATTACAAGAGGGGAAGGGGGGAAGTGACATCCTGCATGGGGCTTTATATGGGGGAGGGGGGAATTGACATCCTGCATGGGGCATTATTTGGGGGTGGGGGGTGTGTGACATCCTGCATGGGGCATTATAAGATTGGGAGGGGGGAATTGACATCCTGCATGGGGCTTTATATGGGGGAGGGGGAGGGGGGACTTGACATCCTGCATGGGGCATTATTTGGGGGTGGGGGGGTGTGACATCCTGCATGGGGCATTATAAGAAGGAAAGGGGGGAAGTGACATCCTGCTTGGGGCATTATATGGGGATGGGGAGGAGTGTGACATCCTGCATGGGGCATTATAAAAGGGGAGGGGGAATTGACATCCTGCATGGGGCTTTATATGGGGGAGGGGGGACTTGACATCCTGCATGAGGCATTATTTGGGGGTGGGGGTGTGTGACATCCTGCATGGGGCATTATAAGAGGGGGAGGGGGGAATTGACATCCTGCATGGGGCATTATAAGAGGGGGAGGGGGGAATTGACATCCTGCATGGGGCTTTATATGGGGAAGGGAGGACTTGACATCCTGCATTGGGCATTATTTGGGGGTGGGGGGTGTGACATCCTGCATGGGGCATTATAAGAGGGGGAGGGGGGAATTGGCATCCTGCATGGGGCATTATATGGGGGTGGGGAGGAGTGTGACATCCTGCATGGGGCATTATAAGAGGGGAAGGGGGAAGTGACATCCTGCATGGGGCATTATAAGAGGGGGAGCCGGGAATTGGCATCCTGCATGGGGCATTATATGGGGGTGGGGAGGTGTGACATCCTGCATGGGGCATTATAAGAGGGGAAGGGGGGAAGTGACATCCTGCTTGGGGCATTATATGGGGATGGGGAGGAGTGTGACATCCTGCATGGGGCATTATAAAAGGGGAGGGGGAATTGACATCCTGCATGGGGCTTTATATGGAGGAGGGGGGACTTGACATCCTGCATGAGGCATTATTTTGGGGGGTGGGGGTGTGTGACATCCTGCATGGGGCATTATAAGAGGGGGTGGGGGGAATTGACATCCTGCATGGGGCATTATAAGAGGGGGAGGAGGGAATTGACATCCTGCATGGGGCTTTATATGGGGAAGGGAGGACTTGACATCCTGCATTGGGCATTATTTGGGGGTGGGGGGTGTGACATCCTGCATGGGGCATTATAAGAGGGGGAGGGGGGAATTGGCATCCTGCATGGGGCTTTATATGGGGATGGGGAGGAGTGTGACGTCCTGCATGGGGCATTATAAGAGGGGAAGGAGGAAGTGACATCCTGCATGGGGCATTATAAGAGGGAGAGGGGGGAAATGGCATCCTGCATGGGGCATTATATGGGGGTGGGGAGGAGCGTGACATCCTGCATGGGGCATTATAAGAGGGGAAGGGGGAAGTGACATCCTGCATGGGGCATTATAAGAGGGGGAGGGGGGAATTGACATCCTGCATGGGGCATTATAAGGAGGGTGGGTGTGTGACATACTGCATGGGGCATTATAAGGAGGGGGGGGTGTGACCACCTGCATGGGGCATTATAAGGGAGGGGGTGGTCTGACATACTGCATGGGGCATTGAAAAGATGAAAAGGGGTGAAGTGACATCCTGCAAGGGGCATTATATGGGGGGGTGACATCCTGCATGGGGCATTTTATGGCGGGTATAGGTGACATCCTGCATAGGGCATTAAAAGGGGGGTGTCATCCTGCATGGGGCATTATAAGGGGGGAACAGCCTGCATGGAGCGTTACATGGGGGCCAATATTCTGTATGGAGTGTTATATGGGGGACAGTATCCTGTATGGAGCATTATATGGGGACCAGTATCCTGTATGGAGTATTATATGGGGACCAGTATCCTGTATGGAGCATTATAAGGGGGTCAGTATCCTGTATGGAGCATTATATGGTGCTCATAATACTGTATGGAGGACTATACTGTCCGGTCTGCACTTTGCGCTGTGAGGATTCGCCGGTTTCTGAGCTGTTGTAGAATTTACAATAGATATTGCTCGGGTAATGGGGCATTATAAGGGGGGAACAGCCTGCATGGAGCGTTATATGGGGGCCAATATTCTGTATGGAGCGTTATAGGGGGTCAGTATTCTGTATGGAGCGTAATATGGGGGACAGTATTCTGTATTCAGTGTTATATGGGGACCAGTATCCTGTATGGAGCATTATATGGGGACCAGTATCCTGTATGGAGCATTATATGGGGACCAGTATCCTGAATGGAGCATTATATGGGGGCCAGTATCCTGTATGGAGCATTATAAGGGGGTCAGTATCCTGTATGGAGCATTATATGGTGCCCAAAATACTGTATGGAGGACTATACTGTCTGGTCTGCACTGTGCGCTGTGAGGATTCGCCAGTTTCTGAGCTATTGTAGAATTTACAATAGATATCGCTCGTGTAATGGGGCATTATAAGGGAGGAACAACCTGCATGGAGCGTTATATGGGAGCCAATATTCTGTATGGAGCTTTATATGGGGTCAGTATTCTGTATGGAGCGTTATATGGGGGACAGTATTCTGTATGGAGCATTATATGGGGGCCAGTGTTCTGTATGCAGTGTTATATGGGGACCAGTATCCTCTATGGAGCGTTATATGGGGACCAGTATCCTGTATGGAGCATTATATGGGGATCAGTATCCTGTATGGAGCATTATAAGGGGGTCAGTATCCTGTATGGAGCATTATATGATGCCCAAAATACTGTATGGAGGACTATACTGTCCGGTCTGCACTGTGCGCTGTGAGGATTCGCCGGTTTCTGAGCTATTGTAGAATTTACATTTGATATTGCTCGTGTAATGGGGCATTATAAGGGGGGAACAGCCTGCATGGAGCATTATATGGGAGGCAATATTCTGTATGGAGCATTATAAGGGGGTCAGTATTCTGTATGAAGCATTATATGGGAGACAGTATTCTGTATGGAGCGTTATATGGGGGGCAGTATTCTGTATGCAGTGTTATATGGGGACCAGTATCCTGTATGGAGCGTTATATGGGGACCAGTATCCTGTATGGAGCATTATAAGGGGGTCAGTATCCTGTATGGAGCATTATATGGTGCCCATAATACTGTATGGAAGACTATATTGTCCGGTCTGCACTGTGCACTGTGAGGATTCGCCGGTTTCTGAGCTATTGTAGAATTTACAATAGATATCGCTCATGTAATCTAGTAAGTGAAATCATTGGCCTTGTACTATATATATATATTTCTCTGTGGTATCTGTGCATCATGAATCATGGTATGTGTAAAAGGGGCCCACTGAAACTCTGTCGCCCTGGGCCCGCAAAAACCTGGAGCCGGCCCTGGGGGTAAGTATAACAAGTTTTATTTTTTTTAAATACAATGAATTAACTAGGAGTGGGGGGAATCAGAGATGCACGGGGGGATGAGAGATGCATGGGGGGGGGCCCTTCATGCCCCCTATGAAGGGCTGGGGGGGGCCCAAAAAAAATTCTTGCACAGTTCTAATGGGGATAGTGGTGGCATTGCCTCTAGCAAAGACATTAAATTAATTTCTGAATGATGACTGGGATAATAAATTCATTAGACATCACCAAGTACTTTTAAAAGACATGGACACGAGTACATTACCAAAAGACTGTTGGATCTGCACTCACAGCCCTGTGAGCTCCAATACTATGCCTTATTTAGCCATTCCAGTGACTGAAAGAAATGTTCTATTTGAGTAACAGCACTTTTCCCACTAAGCTAGATAACAACACGAAAGAGACAGCTGTAGGTTTGCATGTAGCTGCATGGGTGACAGAGCCATGGTTGTTGTTCAGCAGGAGTGGTCCGCCTCTAAGACAGACAGGAATGCCTTGGGCTTCTAGTCGTGTTGACCTCTCCTGTTATCCGAACTTCACCTCTTGCAGCTGCATCCAGATAAGATCCAGAGACATCGCTTTCTCTACGGTATTCTGAGTGTAGTGGGTCTGTACTGACATCACACAGTGTGTAGCGGTAGATGCCACGATCAATCCTGAGCTTCACTGTGTAAACGTCACCTTGGAAAGACTGATATCAGGTATTATGTCAAATGACACTCAGTATCAGGAAGAAATTATGGACATATTAAGCTCCACCTTGTTGTCTAAATGGATTTATAGTCTATTCCATAGCACTGTTATGGAAGCACCAGAGAGTTTGTACATTGTATGTGGACATCAGGCTACAAGTGGTTACCTAATAACTTCACAGAGGTCTGCACACCGGCCTTCCTGACCCCATCAACCTTTATAGTGCCTCACACCGTAGTAAATGTTAAAGCAATCCCTCTACACACATTATACAGATGACCTGCAGACAATCTCAGACCCAATGGTAAACCTCATCTTGTAGAAATGGGGGTGGCAAATAAGATTGTGAGCAGCATATTAATTTACCCATTCATAATGTAGATGTGGGATAAGTTGGTAGAGGCGACTGATTATCTAGATGACCAGATCTTCCAGGTGCTTGATGTCCTTAATGCATCTAATATAATACAGAAGCAGCTAATTGTAGTCACTGACAGCTCCCCATAGTGCTGGACCACCTGACCGCTATGGAGGGATGTGTCAGATCATCGGTCCCGCATGTTGTAATCTCCAGGTTAGGACTGATATACAGAAGATAACCGAGATAGGGGATAAGTGGTTACAGGAACATGATACAAACAAGGACTCCTGGTGGGAGAAACATTCTCTTTCCTGAATCCCACCAATTGGTTCAAGGGTCTAGGTGGGGGCTCTCAGGGATTATACATACAGTGGTGGCCAAAAGTATTGGCACCCCTGCAATTCTTTCAGATAATACTCAGTTTCTTCCTGAAAATGATTGCAATCACAAATTCTTTGGTATTATTATCTTCATTTAATTTGTCTTCAATGAAAAAACACAAAAATAATTGTCCTAAAGCCAAATTGGATACAATTCCACACCAAACCTAAAAAGGGGGTGGACAAAAGTATTGGCACTGTTTGAAAAATCATGTGATGCTTCTCTAATTCGTGTAATTAACAGCACCTGCAACTTACCTGTGGCACCTAACAGGTGTTGGCAATAACCAAATCACACTTTCAGCCAGTTAACATGGATTAAAGTTGACTCAACCTCTGTCCTGTGTCCTTGTGTGTACCACATTGAGCATGGAGAAAAGAAAGAAGACCAAAGAACTGTCTGAGGACTTGAGAAACCAAATTGTGAGGAAGCATGAGCAATCTCAAGGCTACAAGTCCATCTCCAAAGACCTGAATGTTCCTGTGTCTTCCGTGCGCAGTGTCATCAAAAATTTTAAAGCCCATTGCAGTGTGGCTAACCTCCCTAGATGTGGACGGAAAAGAAAAATTGACGAGACATTTCAACGCAAGATTGTGCGGATGGTGGATAAAGAACCTCGACTAACATCCAAACAAGTTCAAGCTGCCCTGCAGTCCGAGGGTACAACAGTGTCAACCCGTACTATCCGTAGGCGTCTGAATGAAAAGGGACTGTATGGTAGGATACCCAGGAAGACCCCACTTCTTACCCCGAGACATAAAAAAGCCAGGCTGGAGTTTGCCAAACCTTACCTGAGAAAGCCTAAAACATTTTGGAAGAATGTTCTCTGGTCAGATGAGACAAAAGTAGAGCTTTTTGGCAAAAAGCATCAACATAGAGTGTACAGGAAAAAAAAAATAGGCATTCAAAGAAAAGAACACGGTCCCTACAGTCAAACATGGCGGAGGTTCCCTGATGTTTTGGGGTTGCTTTGGTGCCTCTTGCACTGGACTGCTTGACCGTGTGCATGGCATTATGAAGTCTGAAGACTACCAACAAATTTTGCAGCATAATGTAGGGCCCAGTGTGAGAAAGCTGGGTCTCCCTCAGAGGTCATGGGTCTTCCAGCAGGACAATGACCCAAACACACTTCCAAAAGCACTATAAAATGGTTTGAGAGAAAGCACTGGAGACTTCTAAGGTGGCCAGCAATGAGTCCAGACCTGAATCCCATAGAACACCTGTGGAGAGATCTCAAAATGGCAGTTTGGAGAAGGCACCCTTCAAATATCAGGGACCTGGAGCAGTTTGCCAAAGAAGAATGGTCTACAATTCCAGCAGAGCATTGTAAGAAACTCATTGATGGTTACAGGAAGCTTTTGTTCGCAGTTATTTTGGCTAAAGGTTGTGCAACCAAGTATTTGGCTGAGGGTGCCAATACTTTTGTCTGGCCCATTTTTGGAGTTTTGTGTGAAATGATCAATGATTTGATTTTTGCTTCATTCTCTTTTGTGTTTTTTCCTTGCAAGCAAATTAAATGAAGATAATAATCATAGAATCATAGAATCATAGAATGGTAGAGTTGGAAGGGACCTCCTGGGTTATCTGGTCCAACCCCCTGCTCAAAGCAGGATTCACTAGATCATCTCAGACAGATGTCTGTCCAGCCTCTGTTTGAAGACGTCCATTGAAGGGGAACTCACCACCTCTCGTGGCAGCCTGTTCCACTCATTAATCACCCTAACTGTCAAAAAGTTTTTTCTAATATCTAATCTGTGTCTCCTCCCATTTAGTTTCATCCCATTGCTTCTAGTCTTTCCTTGTGCAAATGAGAATAAAGATGATCCTTCTACAATGTGACAGCCCTTGACATATTTGTAGACAGCTATTAAGTCTCCTCTCAGTCTTCTTTTTTGCAAGCTAAACATTCCCAAATCCTGCAACCGTTTCTCATAGGACATGGTTTGCAGACCAGTCACCATTCTGGTCGCTCTTCTCTGAACTTGCTCCAGTTTGTCTATGTCTTTTTTAAAATGTGGTGCCCAAAACTGTACACAGTATTCCAGATGAGGTCTGACCAAAGAGGAGTAAAGACCGATAATGACTTCACGTGATCTAGACTGTATGCTTCTGTTAATACATCCCAGAATTGTATTTGCCTTTTTTGCTGCTGCATCACACTGTTGACTCATGTTCAGTCTATGATCTATTAGTATACCTAAGTCTTTTTCACATGTACTGTTGCTTAGCTCTATTCCTCCCATTCTGTATATGCTTTTTTCATTTTTATTGCCCAGATGTAGTACTTTGCATTTTTCCCTGTTAAAAACCATTCTGTTGGTTGCTGCCCACTGCTCCAGTTTATTTAGGTCTTTTTGAATCCTCTCTCTCTCTTCTCTAGTATTAGCTATCCCTCTTAGCTTTGTGTCATCAGCAAATTTAATCAGTTTACCCTCAATTCCTTCATCTAAATCATTGATAAAGATGTTGAACAATACAGGTCCCAGGACGGAGCCCTGTGGTACCCCACTTGAGACAATCATCCAGCTGGATGTGAAGCCATTTACAACCACCCTTTGAGTCCGATCACTAAGCCAGTTATGAATCCACAGTTGCCTGGTCCATTGCATACTTGGTCATTTTTTCAATAAGGATGGTGTGAGATACTTTGTCAAATGCTTTGCTGAAGTCAAGATATACTATATCTACAGCATTTCCCTGATCCACCCAGTCAGTGATTCTGTCATAGAAGGAAATTAAGTTAGTCTGACGTGACTTGTTAGTTACAAACCCATGCTGACTCTGGTTAATCACTTCATTCTTATCCAGGTACTTACATACATGTTGTTTAATAATTTGTTCAAAGATCTTTCCTGGTATAGAAGTCAGACTCACCGGCCTATAGTTCCCTGGGTCCACCTTCTTCCCCTTTTTGAAGATAGGAACAACATTTGCTCTTCTCCAGTCTTCTGGGACTTCTCCTGTTCTCCAAGAATTTTCAAAGATTATGGAGAGTGGTTCTAAAATTTCTTCTACGATCTCCTTCAGTACTCTGGGGTGTAATTCATCTGGACCTGGAGACTTGAACTCATTTATGTTAGCTAAATATTCCCTCACAATCTTTCTGTTTACAGATAACTTGGATTCCTCTATTCCTTTAAAAGCACAGTGAAGATCAGTTGATGTTACATTTTCTTTCTGAGAGAAAACAGATGCAAAATAGGAATTAAAAAGTTCGGCCTTCTCAACATCCTCTCTTACCATTTCTCCATTTTCATCCTGTAAAAATCCTATAGCATCTTTGACTTTTCTTTTACTTTTGACATACCCCCAAAATCCTTTTTTATTGCTTTTGACATCTCTTGCAAGCCTTAATTCATTGTCAGCTTTAGCTAACCTGATACGTGCCCTACAGGATCTGCAGACTGCATTATAATCTTCTTTAGATATGCCTCCCTCTTTCCATTTAATAAACATTTCTTTCTTTCTTTTTAGCATGTGTTTAAGTTCTGTGTTCATCCATCCTGGTTTCCTTAAATGCTTCCCATTCTTCCTACTTTTCGGGATTGTTAACGATTGTGCTTTGAGAATTTCATTTTAATTTTCATTTTTAAAAATACCAAAGAATTTAATACCAAAGAATTTGTGATTGCAATCATTTTCGGGAAGAAACTGAGTATTATCTGACAAAATTGCAGGGGTGCCAATACTTTTGGCCACCACTGTACATGTATGCAATTATTATTATTCTGCTTGATGATATATGTAGCCGTAAAAGTGCTGATCTATGTTACACCTGAGTTACTCAGGTCTATATGCAAGGAAAACCGTGTCACATAACCCCTGATTGTATACTATGGACCCCAGTCAAGAAAAGATCCATTGTTGTGATACAATTATAGGTGTTTAGGTAGGGAACTGAGGTGAAGCAGGTAGGAAAGTCCCGAGGACGCGACTAGCGCGCTCCTATATACCTACTGAGAAGCCATAATTGGTCACAAATGGGGGGAAATGTGAGAGAAAAGAATCCATTTTGAGTATGTGGTATCCATCTTGTCTTGTAACTTCTGTGTAATGGTGATCAAGTAACACTGACGGGCAGGGAGGTTTCACATTATTATTCACTCCCCTTTTGGTTACTATTGGTTCATAGGTCAGAGGGAACTATTCCTTTGTCTCTGACCCTATTTAAAGTGCTACATGAGTTAATAAAGCAGAAGTCTTTTCTAGTACACCATACATGGCTGTGCTGTATTGATTTCCCGAGCACTCGTAAAACAAATCTTATTAATTTGAAGTTCAGAAGGCATAGAAGAGAGCGTATTTCGCTCACAATTTCCAGTGCACTGATCCCCTCATCACAAAAAAAAGTCCATTCTCGTCCTTATTTTATCGCAGAGAAAACCGGTTCTTGAAAGATTTTATTGTTTTGGCCATCATGGGAGCGACCTTTTTCATTTGTGGTTTACAAGGATCATGTCCGGGCTGGACAACACTGCTTGATGTGGACACTGTACTGCTAGTACTTGGTATGTCAAATGAGCAGAGTTCCTCAGATGGCACAGTGCTATAACTGCTAGTGACTGGCATGAAGGGTTTAATCCTTGCTTTTTCACTGACAACTGCTGCTCCTGTTCCAAACTTGTCTTGCCTTCTACGTACATCACGTGGGGGTTTCACTTCTGTATTCACAAATGCCATCTTGGCTTGTCGGACTTTAGGCTTGTTTGCATGTGAAGAGAGGATATTCTGAGTTAGCATGACCAGCCTGTTCTCTCGAGCTTCGTAGAGACGGAGATACAGCTCTCTCCTGCTCTCATACTCATCTGGAATCTCATTTCTGAAATCTCTTTGACAGTGATTGATCTGAGTCCTCAATCAGTACATGATTACAATCTTCTATCCGGTACACCTGCTTTGGTGTGCATTTCTCCAAAACTGGCTCAAACATTGGATAAGGTACACCTCCTACCTCATAGATCGAGTCTATGTTGTTAGCCAGGACTTGGATGCACTGCTTGTAGAGGGACATCATCTTTGGTAAGTAAGCGGATTTAAATTCAGAATACACCTGCATCTTGGAGTTTAATATGCGTCCAGTAAATCCGTTACCTTCATCCTCCTCTTAAGAGTACAATGGAGCTTTCCTCTTGTGAGGCATGGAGGGAACAGTGTCAATAGATGGAAGAGGTCGATAATTTGGCTGGATAGTTGGCAATGGTATATCAGGTAGAACAGGGACTTGGTCTATCTTGGACTCTTTCTTTTCCTTTTTTTCAGGCATTTGCTGTTTCGCTTTGCTTTTCTTTTTATGATCTACTTTACTCTCACTGTTTCTTGTTGCTCTTTTCAGGTGTAGAAGTCGATTTAGATGTTGGCTTTACAGTAGGTTTCTTCTTTTTCTCATGGTTCTGGGGCTGGTCATAGCTGAGATAGGACTCAAAAGACATTGGTGGCTGCTCAAATTCATCTTCATCAGGTTCAGTTTCTGGAGGTGGCAGAGAGATTTGAATAGATTTCTTATTTTGTGTTTGTGAATCATTTGAATGAGTTTTGCTCTTGACTTTTTCTAATTTTTCCTTGGTTACCAGATTTTTATCAGATACCTTTCCCTTCTCAACAGGATCCAAGCCTATTTTATGTTTGTCAGGTTTTGATTTCGAACTACTATTTATGATTGGAGGCCCTTGTGATAATTGCTTACTGCTTTAACTATGACTCAGCCCAGAGGGCTAATTTTTAGAAACCCTATGCACATTGTGCAGTGGACAAACCTGAAATGTACATTGGTCCTACCAAACTAATATTTGTCATTGGAGGCCCTTGTCACAGGTTGTGCCACGTTGTGACTGAGATAGGGGATACATATTCAATAGAAATTTACACTGACTGTTGATGGCCACAACTACTACAGTACTCCATCGTACATAAAGTTTGACAAGGGAGGCCCTTGTCATGGAATCTCCCTGCACCTATGACACAGCCCCTAGGAGTAATTTTGGAAATACGATGTTGCACATTCTGCACTGGACCAAGCAGTACAGTATCAAGAAGTCTTCTCTTCCTATATAATTGGTGGAATATTGACAATCAAAATCTCAGAGCCATTTGGAGAAGATTTTCCAACCCATCCTGGAAGGGGCACCATATATCCTTTGTCCTTTGACTTGCACAAGTGATATATTTGATATTGCATCTTTGGCCTGCTACATGCAATTTAGGTTAGGCTTGGTAGTTGTTCTTGTGTGTCTGTAAAAGTGGCGTAACACTGCGACAAACTTATTCCCAGAAATCCTATGTGAGTCAGAAATGCATGCAGGCACATTCTCCAGGCTCTTCCCATTCTGTTTCATCACTTTCCCATCCATTTCAGCCTTTTCCTCAGGCACCCAGACCCCTTTGTAGGGTCCAGCAGAAAATAACTCGCATTTCCCATTGACTTACATTGTACTCGCAATTCGGAACGCGATTATTACAAAGTACTCGTTACGAGTATAGCGATTACGAATATCACGGTACTCGCTCATCACTAGTACAGTGTTCTAAAGTATTCTAATTTAATGAGATGACTTTTGTATTTTCATTGGCTGTAAGCCATAATCATCAACATTAACAGAAATAAACACTTGAAATAGATCACTTTGTTTGTAATGACTCTATATAATATATGCGTTTCACTTTTTGGATTGAAGAACTGAAATAAATTAACTTTTTGATGAAATTCTAATTTTGCGAGAAGCACCTGTATGTCTCATTTTGAATTTTAATAAAGCTTACTCTAATTTAGGTGGTCTTTTTGCTTCCAACTTGCATTTGGTTATGATAGTTTTTAGGGAGTGCCCCTTGTGTGAATAGGCTATTTTGTAGGTATTCATTATTCTGTTAATATGTGGTGATAAGTAAATATTGGTATTATTTGTAAAATTGTTCTTTAGAAATATGTTGATAACATTAATTCACAATATATTGGTAATAGTAGAGGAAGTATTATTTGGGCCTAAGATAGTGTATATATTGGTAATAATGGTCTTTGTATAGTGTATTTTATTTGTGATAGTATGTAGGGAATATTTAGTCCTGTTGTTGCTGCCCGCTCCATACTTGGCAGGTGATGGCTGTGTGTTACAGCCAGGACCTGCCTCTAATAATATTGCTATATACAGCATTGCTGTGCCATTTGTGTTTATAGCACAAGCGATCAGATGATCGCAGCTTCAAGTCACCTAAGGAGACTACTAAGAATAGTGAAAAGTAAAATAAAAATGTTTTAAAAGAATAAAAAAAATAAACATTCAAACCACCCTTCTTTGTCCCCATTTAAAATAAAGATAATAAAAAAAATACAAATATGTGGTACCTCTTTGTTCATAAAAGTCTATCTATCTATCTAAATCTAAACATAGTTAACCTAATCAACACCATAAACTAAAATAAAATAAAAAATCAAGAAGACCAAAATTAAATTTTTTTGGTCGCTGCAATTCCATAAGAAATGCAGTTGCAGGCGATCAAAAAGTCACATATATCCCATCCTCCCATCCTCGCAAAAAAAAAGCCATCAAACTGCTCCATTGACCAAAAAATGAAAACATTACGATTCTGAGAAAATGGTGACAGAACCCAAAAAGATTTTTTTGCAAACTTCTGATTTTTTTCACCACTAAAATAATAAAAAAACTGGACATGTTTGGTATCGACATTATCATATTGATGAGGGGAATAATATTTTCAGGTCATTTTTACTACAAAATGTGCACCATAAAAACAATTCCTAATAAACAATGTCAAAATTGCATTTTTTTCACAATTTCTCCCCACATGCAATTTTTTCCCCGTTTTCCTCTACACTATGTGGTAAAATTAATAGTGTCAATCAAAAGTACAACTTGTCCTGCACAAGACAAGCCCTCATATATATAAAATGGACAGAAAAATAGAAAAAGTTATTGCTCTGGAAGGAAGGAGAAGAAAAAACAAAAATGCAAAAATGGAAACTGGCCCCTTTGTGAAAGGGTTAAGTCTTGTGCCCCCGATTTTTTGAGATTGTAGACACACCCCTGTTGATCCAACACATGCCTTAGCAGACACTTGTAGCACTACTTGTATTATGTTTTAGTGCTAAACAATGATGTAGAGTATGACCCATGAACATAACAACAGCCTTTTGTCTACAACAGTCACCTGCTAGAGACTTTTAGACAATGACCAGGAGGGTTGGAAAAGTGGAATAGAGAAGGTGAATGCTTTTTTTTGTGTTAGACTACATTCCCACGAGGAGCTTTTGAAGCTGCATATTTTTGCTGCATCAAAAATGGAGCCACTTACAGTTCCAGCAAAGTGGATAGGATTTCTAGAAGTCTCTTCCCAATGTGCTTCTTTGTAACGCAAAGTAAACTCACCTGCAGTGCATGTTTCAAGTCCATAGCATGTCAATTTCTCTTGCAGGTATGCTGAGTTTTGTGTGGGTAATTTCACCATAGATTTGCATTAAGTGCAGAAATTCCACGGGGAAAAAACAAAATCTGTTTTAAGTGCATTTCAGAGGCGGAAAAGCTTCAAAAGTGCATGTAATCCGCACCTAGGTATATCAATACATTTTTTTCAAAGCCAAATACCAGGAAGTTTTGAGAGCAAGGCAGCTTTATTTAAAGCATGAAACACCAAAAAGAGACAAAAACTCAGAATTAAAAATGCGATAAAAATGCAATAAAGAAACCCAAGTAACCTAGTTTATATAATAGGTGCTGAAATGGTGCAGAAATCCTGCGACAACAAAAACTCAACAAAAGCTCATCGTGGGAATGTAGCCTTGAAGTGATTATTGCTGGGGGAGGGGTTTAGCATAAACCCATAATTTTGGAATTTAAGTTTGGTCTATGTGATCTTTAAAACTGGCAAATTTTCATTTTAATTTTCTCAAAATAAAGATTTTACAATGAGGTCAATAAAAGTCTAATTATTAAACCATGTTTAGATCAATTATAATGTAAATGATGGGCGCAAAACTGCCAAATTCAATATTCATTACAGGTTTTGTGTAAAACGGTTCATAAAGCACATTAAGAAACTAACTCTGTCACAAAAAATCTGTCTGGTCTAAAACAGCAAATAGGAGATTGGAAAGAAGGGAAGGAGGTGAAATTTTCCAGCAAATGAGGGTAATGGAAGAGAAGATTGAAGTGAGCTGCAATGATTTGTTTTATCACACTGAATGATTCTCCCCATTAGGCGCCTGGGATCAGCACAAACTGTACCGCCTTTTCCCCGACAAGTTTTTCACAAGGACATACGGTCCGTGGGAAAAACCTGACATGTGTGCACCAATGAATATAATGGGTGCGCGTATGTCCGTATTTGCGAAAGTGGTTGTCAGAGTACTGAACAATCCCTTTAATGATTTAAATGCAGTTTATAACTGATGTGCGCTTTTGCTAGAAATTTTTCTGCAGCCATAAGTCAGAAGTTTTTCTGACGTACATTTCTGGCTTAATTTATGCCATTAAATTGGCTTAAATTTTGATACATTTCTCATTTGGGCTTCTCCCTGCCCCGTTCCTCCCATACTCTGGCTATTGCTGTGGGGAACTAGTGTAAAAACTATCTAAATTGTGCATACTGAAAAGTAAAAATGTTTAATGGCACTTTTCCACAGCACTACAGCATTATTTTATTCTGTATTTTGCAAAATTATTTATAAGATAAAAAGTGGAGTATGTCAGAAATACAGTAGAGCCAGGAATATTTTATTATACTTTTTTTTAGTGTTCTATTCTGACATAATGTCCTCCATCCAGTATTAATGTTGCCCGTGCTGGATAGTATTCTGTAATAATATCCACCATCCTGGTTGCTATCCTGTTATAATTTTCCCCATCTTATAATAATGATCCACTAATAATGTAACCGTCCTGACCCTCATTCAGTAACAATTTCCTCCTTCCTGGTCACTATTCTGTAATAATTCCCCCTTCCTGGCCCCCATTCTTTAATAATGTTCCTTGTCCTTGCCTCCATACTGTAATAATGTTCCTCATAATCGAGAATCTTCAATCAACTATGTGGGCTGGACGGGAGACAAGAGACAAGCCAGGAGAAGATGTGATGTCCCCAATCCTCATAAGAAAAAACACCCGCAATATATGTGTATATCTGTGGGTGTATATATGATTGTGTACGTCTATTTATGTGCATATTAATATTTTTGTTCTTATGTCTTCAAATATGTATGTGCCTGTATTTGTATACTGTATATCTATGTACGTGTCTGCGTATATGTATGTGTACATGTCTGTATACTGTCTGTATAGATTTCTTTATATACTGTATAGACCAAAAGTTTGGACACACCTTCTCATTTAAAGATTTTTCTATATTTTCATGACTATGAAAATTGTACATTCACACTGAAGGCATCAAAACTATGAATTAACACATGTGGAATTATATAGTTAACAAAAAAGTGTGAAACAACTGAAAATATGTCTTATATTCTAGGTTCTTTAAAGTAGCCACCTTTTGCTTTGATGCCTGCTTTGCACACTCTTGGCATTCTCTTGATGAACCTCAAGAGGTAGTCACCGGAAATGGTATTCACTTCACAGGTGTGCCCTGTCAGGTTTAATAAGTGGGATTTCTTGCCTTATAAATGGGGTTACGACTAGAGTTGAGCCAACCCCGTAGTGTTCGAGTTCGGTTCGTCGAACACCCGTATGTTCACCGAACTGTTCGTCGAACACCGTTAAAACCAATGGCAGGCAAACAAAAACACATAGAAACACATAGTAAACACCTTCAAAGGTGTCCAAAACCTGACAAGCTGCTCAGAAGACACAACTAACACATGGAAAAGTGACAAGTACATATAGTCATGCGAAAAGAAAAGAGGTGGAGGAGTAAAAGGAGGGGGAGACCCAGATATAGGCATGTCATGCCCTTCTAAAAGCAAAAAAGTGCGAAGCTAACACAGCCAGTCCGTTCCTGCCCGTGCGACCTCCGTGTCGCCGGGTTTGTGCCAGAGCTGCGGTGGACCCTGACAGCCAGCCCCCCTCTCCCAATACGGGTGCCTGTCCGCTGTTGGGTTGAGCGAGCCCCCCTGCGGTGGAGGCAGGTCTAAGCTTTTCAATTTAAATTGTCTCTGTAATTTGAATGAGTACACTTTAAATCATTTTACAAGGATCTATTGGAGGGCAAGTCTGATGCCAGCAGCCACGGGATTTCCAACTTCAGTAGCGTCCACTAAAGCTGCTGCAGTTCAAAAGCTTTTATAAGGATCAAGCTTGGTGGTCCACCGCAAGGCGTCCTACCGCCAGTCCCAGCCCCTGTGCCTTGGGGTGCCTCCCCGATGCTCTTCACTGAGTGTCCCGGGGGCCTGAAGCATTTCCTTTGAAAAAATTTAGTGTCCAAACTACAGGTGGTGTAGCTTGCTTAACAGGTGGGATAATCCGCTGACTAGCAGACACTGCTACTAGGTCCAAAGTATTTCCTGGGCTAGATGCAGTTAAAAATTTGTAATTAGATCTACAGGCGGTGGCTACTCCGCTGACTAGCAGACACTGCTACTAGGTCCAAAGTATTTCCTGGGCTAGATGCAGTTAAAAATTTGTAATTAGATCTACAGGCGGTGGCTACTCCGCTGACTAGCAGACACTGCTACTAGGCCCAAAGTATTGCCTGGGCTACATGCAGTTAAAAATGTGTAATTAGATACTCTTGTTGGATGCTGATAAAGCATTCCATAGAGTCTCCTGGCACGCCATATATTATTCTCTTAAAAAGCTTGGGGTAGGGGTCTAGGGGACCCTTTTATAGCCAAAATCATGGCCCTGTATCGCAATCCGTCAGCTAGGCTGAAGATAAATGGAACATTTTCATCAACTTTCATAATCACCAATGGGACAAGGCAGGGATGTCCTCTGTCCCCTCTCTTATACATCCTAGTGATGGAGCACCTGCTCTCATCAATTCGCAATAAACCCAATATTAGGTGGATTGAGGTGGGAGGCACCGAGTACAAGTGCTCTGCATTTGCTGATGATGTCCTAATATATATCACTCAATCACATATATCCATCCCTGCTGTTATGGCTGAAATAGATCACTTTGTTACATGGTCAAATTTTAAAATCAATGCAGCAAAGTCTGAGGCCCTCGATGTCTCCCTCCCCAAATCCATACAGGATTCCATCCAGTCCAACTTTCCCTTTGCCTGGCCCTCACAGGGTATCAAATACTTAGGAATTCGTATTCATAGAGACCTCTCCCGTCTATTTTATCTTAATTTTGGGCCCTTTATTGAACAACTCCATAAAGATCTTACTTCTTGGCCGGTGAAGGATTTTTCCTGGTTCGGCAGAATAAGTATAATAAAAATGAACATCCTACCTAAACTCTTATACCTCTTCCAAACCATTCCCGTGGTAATTCCCTCAAATTTTTGGAAAAGACTACGCAGTAGCTTTTAGTCTCCCCAGGATGACACAGGTGGGGCAGATGGTGGTTGTCCCGGCACGCTAGGCCGCATTGTAGCACAGTGAGCTTCGCACTGCAACTTATGCTTCATATCCATGTGACGGTACATGCATGAAGTACTCAAACTATGTATTTTTTGGCCTCTACTTAGCTTTTGGTGACAAATGTTACAGATAACACAAGTTGGGTCATCCTTAGCGATCTGAAAAAATGCACAGGCTATGCAAGGTTTAGAGCCCATGCGACTCTGCTACTAGCAATATTATCAAATGATTGTCTGGGTTAGATGCAGAGCATCTGGGTTTGTTTGCGGGTCCCCACCGTCTGCCTAGGCTAGATGCAGTTAAAAATTCTCATTAGATACACAGGCGGTGCAGCTTGCTGCACAGCTGGGCTAATACGCCCAAAGTATTGGTAGACTCTATACTAAATAAGGAAGGATTCACTGACTGTGGTGGCCCCTCCGTGGGCCATGGCGATTGGTGGAGATTTGGTGGATGATTATAGGAGAAAGCTCCTTAGTAGAGTAAGTTGGTGGATTTATACTTTAAATACACGTGTACCAGCGGGTTTAAACATCAGACATGATTTGATGTATCATTATGAGTGATCATTTATATATTATTATTATTATATATATATGTTCCTTTTTTCTTCTTTTCTTTTTCTTTTTGATTATTTACATTTATATGCATTGTTTCTATGCTATACGATTTTAACATTGTATGTGTGTTTAAATTTCTGATTAACTCAGCCTTGAACAGGTGCATAGCAGGACATGACATATAAATACCACTTCTTTGCTGTTTTTTTGTTATGCAATGATTAAGAACTTGTATGTATATTGTGCAGAAAAAAGGGTGAAAGTCCGCCCAGGCGGGAGGAAATTGGAGTTTCATAACACATATTTGAACTGGAGAGGATTAGAGGCCTGCAATGGCCACAGGTACTAATGGGGGTAATCAAGGTAGGGAGAGAGGCAATAGGTCTGGTCATCTTAGTTATACAGGCCAGGGGAAACGACATGGCTTATCACAAGAGCGCATAACTAATGGCAATAATGAAACTAGACACTGAGTGCTTCAGAGGATTTTTCACAAAACTAACTATAGTATGGTCAGATATTGTGCTGAGAAAGGTATGGCAAGGTGCGTGAGACATCACGGCCATCGAACGGACAGGGCAGGTAATAAATATTCGGAGGGCAAAATTTATAAGAGACAGAGGCTGTGTAGTGATACGACACCGACAACTGGAAGGAGATAAAGCAGGCCTCATATGGCCCGACGGTGTTCACTTAATGGATATTGGACTGGACATATTACTGTCAGGACTCCAGGATGGAGTGGAACAAGCATTAAGAGTGATGGATGGGGGTCGGAGTCCTGCATACAAATAAGCAGGATCCTCCGTGGCCTGGAAATAGAAAGGACATGTTGGAGAGTTACACTTGTTGGCCAACTTGCCGTTGTGGAGACTGGAGACACAGAGCATGCTGCAACAAGCTGAATTATTTTAGAAATAAAATGCATTTCTAATGGAATGAGTATAAACAGTTAATAAAGCTGTGACCGATCCTCACCCATCCAGTTGTAAGAGTTACATGATTGTATTGTCAATGAAAGGGGGGCGTTAGGGGGCTGAGCGTCTGGGTTTGGTTAGGGGTCCCCACAGTCTGCCTAGGCTAGATGCATTTAAAAATCATTATTAGATACACAGGCGGTGCAGCTTGCTTCGCAGCTGGGTTACTACGCTGATTAACAGACACTGAAGCTTTGGAGCAGACCTCTGAGTAAACAGCTCTTCAGACTCAACCATTTGTGTTACCGCAAGCCATAGGGTATGTATTTTCTTACGGTTAAAAGGGGGGGGAGACCCAACCCACTTCTAATTGACGATGGCAACGTCACGTAAAACAAAGCAAGGGGACTCCAAAAAGAGTCTCCATTTTTTCCAAAAATTTGTGGCACAAACACCACTTAAGTGGCATCAATTGCCCCAGAGTTGCTTAAAACGGTTGGTTAGAATGAGTGCGACACACTGCTACTATGCCCAAAATTATTTTACAGACAAGATGCAGCTAAAAATTATTACTAATTTGCAAGCTGGTGGAGCTTAGTATAGATGGCATAATAGAATGAGTACCGCACACTGCCACAGGCCCAAAATTATTTTACAGACAAGATGCAGCTAAAAATTATTAGTAATTTGCAAGCTGGTGGAGCTTAGTATAGATGGCATAATAGAATGAGTACCGCACACTGCTACAGGCCCAAAATTATTTTCCAGACAAGATGCAGCTAAAAATTATTAGTAATTTGAAAGCTTAAAATGGTTGGTGAGGTGATTTTACAAAATCCTCAAGCTTTTACTCTCCCCAGGATGACACAGGGGTAGAAAAGTCCTTGCGGATCCATGATTTGTTCATCTTTATGAACGTGAGTCAGTCTACATTCTCAGTGGACAGCCGCGTGCGCTTATCTGTCAGCACACCACCAGCAGCGCTGAACACACGTTCAGAGAGAACGCTGGCTGCGGGGCATGACAAGATTTCCAAGGCGTAAGTGGCGAGCTCCGGCCATTTATCCAGATTGGAAGCCCAAAAAGAGCAAGGGTCCAGTGACACAGTCATGGCTTCGATGTTTACTTGGAGATATTCCTGTACCATCGTCTCTAGGCGTTGACTATGTGTCAGACTTCTTGTCTCCTGTGGCCTTGCAAAGGATGGGCTAAAAAAGCTGTGAAATGATTCAGCAAAATTGCTGTTACCAGCAGATACTGTGTTTCTGTTACGGTTTGAGTGCTGAACACTCGACAGTCCCATGGTTGGCAAGTTAGAACTGTGAGATTCACTACGTGCACCACTGGTGTTTTGTGGAAAAACACATGTAAGATTCTGCAACAGTCTCTGCTGATACTCCTGCATCCGTGAATCCCTTTCTATGGCAGGGATTATTTCGGCAAATTTACTTTTGTACCGGGGATCTAAGAGCTTGGCAACCCAGTAGTCAGGATCATTTTGAATTCTGACAATTCGATGGTCATGTTGCAGGTAGTGCAGCAAGAAGGCACTCATGTGTCTTGCGCTTCCAGGAGCACTAAGTCCCTGTTGTGTTGGTGGCAAGGTAACAATCATGCTTCCTTCCTTTGCCCTCTCCCCCCAACCTCGCACAACAGAAATGTGATCAAGGTCTCCCTCATCTGATGAGTCTTCCATCAGTTCGTCCTCCACTTCTTCCTGGGCTCCTGCACCTTCGTCACTAGTTTGGCTGCTACCATGCACCCTGGTAAATCCATCTCCCCCACCCTCACATGCCTGCCGCCTTGGTGCTGCTGACCGTCTGGACCTTGCAGATGTTAGCCCTTCCGCATACAACTCCTCCTCTACTTCCTCCAACTCCTCTTGTAGCACCACCTGACTCCAAATTCTGTTTAACATGTGCTCCAGCATTTAAATCACCGGAATAGTCATGCTGATAATGGCATCGTCAGCACTAAACATCTTCGTCGCCATTTCAAAACTGTGCAGAAGGGTGCATAGGTCCCTGATCTGAGACCACTCCTCCAGCGTGATTTACCCCACCTCTGGATCCCGTTGGCCCACGCTGTACATCAGAACGTATTGCACCAGGGCTTGTCAGTGCTGCCACAGTCGCTGGAACATGTGCAGAATTGAATTCCACCGGGTAAGCACATCGCATTTTAGCTGGTGAAGTGGCAGGCCCAACGACTTCTGTAGAGATGTAAGTCGCTGAGCTGCGGGATGCGAACGGCGGAAGTGAGCACACAGCGACCGTGTCCTCTGCAGAAGGCCATCTAGTCCGGGATAGTGGCCTAAAAATTGCTGGACAACCAGGTTCAACACGTGAGCCATACAAGGCACGTGTGTGACATTGCCCCGGCGAAGGGCCGCACCCAGCTTTGCAGCATTGTAGCACACGGCCTTCCCTGGTTTCAGGTCCAGTGGAGACAAGCATTCATGAAACTGGTTCTCCAGAGCTGACCACAACTCCTCAGCTGTGTGACTCACATTTCCCAGACATTTCAAAGTTAAAACCGCCTGATGACGTTGAGCCCTGCTGCCAGCATAGTAAGGAGGTGTGCAGGATCCCTTCTGCGCAGTTAGAAATCATGTGGCATGACCAGACAGCTTTGCGTGCAGGTGGAGGACAGAGAGGAGGTTGAGGAGGCAGAAGCAGTGGAGGAACTTCGAGATAAAGAGGATTGACGCACAACTCCTTGGGACGGCAAGACTTGGACAGCAGCCCCTTGTCCTGCTGTCACCATAGTTACCCAGTGCCCAGTCAGCAACATGTAACGCCCCTGTCCATGCCTACTCGTCCAAGTGTCTGTGGTGAAATGCACCCTGTCACACACAGAGTTTCTCAAAGAAGGGGTGATGTTGTGTGCGACATGCTGGTGGAGCGCAGGCACACCTTTCTTTGAGAAGTAGTGCCGACTGGGCATCTGGTACTGGGGCACTGCGACGGACATAAGGTCTCAAAAATCCTCTGTGTCCACCAGGCGGAAAGGCAGCATTTCTGTAGCCAAGAGCTTGCAGATGGTGAAATTCAACCTCTTAGCTTTCTCATGGCTAGGAGGAAATGGTCTTTTACTTGTCCACATCTGAGGGACCGAGGGCTGGCTTTTGTGCTTAGACGGGGTTTAGAAGGGTGTCCCCGGCGAACTGCTGGTCAGTGAGGAAGATGCAGGCTTACAAGTTAGGTTGCCTTGATCCAAAGGTGGTGCTCTCGATGTCGGAGAGCGCTCAACTCCAGCTGGTGTTTCCACCTCCAAAGAAAATGATGACCTGCCAATCACGCTTGCTGTGGCGGGTAAAGAGGTGGCAGGTCTGCATCCCAAAACAGGTGTGACTGCTGTCGCCCCAGTCACAAAGGATGAAGAGGCCGCGGATGCACAAGATGGGGCCGACGGTGGTTGGCCCAGCCCGCTAGGCCGCATTGTAGCACAGTGAGCTTCCCACTGCAACTTATGCTTCATATCCATGTGACGGTTCATGCATGAAGTACTCAAACTATGGATTTTTTGGCCTCTACTTAGCTTTTGGTGACAAATGTTACAGATAACACGAGTTTGGTCATCCTTATCGATCTGAAAAAATGCCCAGGCTCTGCAATGCTTAGCACCCATGAGACTTGAAGTGCCACCACGACTTGTGGTCAGACGCAGAGTTGTGTTTGAGGATGCAGTTGTTGACGTGCTTCCAGTACTACGTCTCTGTCCAGGAAGGCGCAACCTAACCTCGTCGTCACTAGCATCCTCCTCCACCTCCTCTGCTGACCTCATCGACTGGCTGACTGTGGGTTGACAGCAAGTGGGATATGCAACCTCGTCATCATCACCCTGTGTGTTCTCACACCCGTCGTCCTCAGAGCCAACCTCTTCCTGCCCTGACAAAAAACTCAAGTTGTCGCTCCAATCAGGTATTTGATTCTCATCATCGTCTTCGTCATTGTCTCCACCGACAGGAGTTACAGTTTGGGAACGAGGGTCTACATTATGGTCAGAACCTTCTGTGTCTGGTCCTGGATCTGACTCATAAAGATTCTGGGCATCAGTGAAGATCATTTCCTCGACTGGATTCACAGAAGCTCTGGAGCCGACCTCTGATTCCCAGGCTATAGTATGAGTAAACAGCTCTGCAGATTCAACCATCTGTTCTACCCCATACTCAGATGGGCAGATGGAGACTTGGGAGTTGTGAGGAAGCAAGTGCGATTTGGGTGACAACTCTGAGGACTGGAGTATTTGTCATGTTGAAGTTGAGGTTTAGGAGAGCCCACTTAAAGGAGCACTTGATATCCGTTGAAGCACCTGCTGTTTTTGTGCCTCATCTGGAATTTGTAGCGATTGGCGTGGCCATACGAAAGGGATCGTATCACATTGTACGCTAAAAGAAGTAGACATCTTAGTTTGGCTGGAAGATGGTCTTTCTTCTGCAGATGTTACTGTTGCTTTAACACCTACCCCACGGACACAACCTTTTTTTCCCTTCCCAACACGCCTATTCCCCTTTCCACCAGCAGCAGGCCTTTTCCACTCATTTTGGTGGTTAACAAATTGACAACTCTGGAGTTGTTTGCACAAAAAACGATGGATGGGAACCGAGCAGAGGTGAGTGGCCAAACTGTGGTATTTGCCCAAAAGGATTGGCTGGGTTAGGTGCAGTAAAACAATTTTATTACATACACAGGTGGTGGAGCTTAGTATAGATGGACTAATAGAATGAGTCCAACACACTGCTACAAGACCAAAATTATTTTCCGAGCTAGATGCAGATAAAAATTATTTGTAATTTGCAAGCTGTTGGAGCTTAGTATAGATAGGCTCATAGAATGAGTACAAGACACTGCTACTATGCCCAAAATTATTTTCCAGACAAGATGCAGCTAAAAATTCTTTGTAATTTGCAAGCTGGTGGAGCTTAGTATAGATGGCCTAATAGAATGAGTACCACACACTACTACTATGCCTAAAATTATTTTCCGAGCTAGATGCAGATAAAAATTATTTGTAATTTGCAAGTTGGTGGAGCTTAGTATAGATGGACTAATAGAATAAGTCCCACACACTGCTACAAGCCCAAAATTATTTTCTGAGCTAGATGCAGCTGAAAATTATTTGTAATTTGCATGCTGGTGGAGCTTAGTATAGATGGCCTAATAGAATGAGTACCACACACTGCTACTATGCCCAAAATTATTTTCCGAGCTAGATGCAGCTAAAAATTATTTGTAATTTGCAAGCTTGTGGAGCTTAGTATAGATGGACTAATAGAATAAGTCCCACACACTGCTACAAGCCCAAAATTATTTTCCGAGCTAGATGCAGATAAAAATTATTTGTAATTTGCATGCTGGTGGAGCTTAGTATAGATGGACTAATAGAATGAGTACCACACACTGCTACTATACCCAAAATTATTTTCCAGACAAGATGCAGCTAAAAATGATTTGTAATTTGCAAGCTGGTGGAGCTTAGTATAGATGGACTAATAGAATAAGCACCACACTCTGCTACTATGCCCAAAATTATTTTCCGAGCTAGATGCAGCTAAAAATTATTTTTAATTTGCCAGCTGGTGGAGCTTAGTATAGATGGCCTAATAGAATGAGAATCACACACTGCTACTATGCCCAAAATTATTTTCCGAGCTAGATGCAGCTAAAAATTATTTTTAATTTGCATGCTGGTGCAGCTTAGTATAGATGGACTAATAGAATAAGTCCCAAACACTGCTACAAGCCCAAAATTATTTTCCAAGCTAGATGCAGATAAAAATTATTTGTAATTTGCATGCTGGTGGAGCTTAGTATAGATGGACTAATAGAATGAGTACCACACACTGCTACTATGCCCAAAATTATTTTCCAGACAAGATGCAGCAAAAATGATTTGTAATTTGTAAGCTGGTGGAGCTTAGTATAGATGGACTAATAGAATAAGTACCACACACTGCTACTATGCCCAAAATTATTTTCCGAGCTAGATGCAGCTAAAAATTATTTTTAATTTGCAAACTGGTGGAGCTTAGTATAGATGGACTAATAGAATAAGTCCCACACACTGCTACAAGCCCAAAATTATTTTCCGAGCTAGATGCAGATAAAATTTATTTGTAATTTGCATGCTGGTGGAGCTTAGCATAGATGGACTAATAGAATAAATACCACACACTGCTACTATGCCCAAAATTATTTTCCAGACAAGATGCAGCTAAAAATTATTTGTAATTTGCAAGCTTGTGGAGCTTAGTATAGATGGCCTAATAGAATGAGTACCACACACTGCTACTATGCCCAAAACTATTTTCCGAGCTAGATACAGCTGAAAATTATTTGTAATTTGAAATCTGGTGGAGCTTAGTATAGATGGACTAATAGAATGATGCTATGCCCAAAAGGTTTTACTTGGCTAGGTGCAGTAAAAAAAATTGTATTCTATACACAGGTGGTGTAGCTTGAAACACAGATACGCTACTCCACTGACTAACACACACTGCAAGAGGCCAAGAAGGATTTGCTTAGCTAGATTTAGCCAAATGTTGTGAAAAACACTTGCACAGCACTGGCATAGACCTGCCTGGCAAAAAGTCCTAGGAAATGCTGTAACCTAGTCCTCAAAAGGACTGCAATTACAACGAGTTCCTACTCCCAAGCTGTCTATTTAAGAGCACAGACCTGCCTGCTAAAAGTCATAGGAAATGCTGTAACCTAGTCCTCAAAAGGACTGACTGCAATTACAAGTAGACCCTACTCCCAACCTATCTATTTAAGAGCACTGACCTGCCTGCTAAAAATCATAGGAAATGCTGGAACCTAGTCCTCAAAAGGACTGCTATCACAACTATTCCCTACTCCCAAGCTATCTGTATATTTCTGAGAAAATTGGCTTGAAATTAACACTGAAGGTATAGCGCACACAGCAACAGCGGTGCCGTCTAACACGCAGCTGCAGCAGTGAGAAAATGGTGGCGACTGGGAAAATGGCTGGGTCTTATAGGGCAAGGACATGTGACATACACAGCCAATGACACATGCCCATGCTTGTGTGAAAAAAAGCACTTCGCTCCGTGTGTGCGCTGCTGATAGGCTGACAGATTGCACCTCCCCACTGTAAATGCGGGAAAGAGAAAAAAAAATGGAGATCTTCATTATTTATGCAGAGATCCATCCCCTGCCCCTCCCCCCGCCCCGCTGTACAGTCAAACTGCGTATTAACATTGATTATCAGCATTACTGTGAAAAATCCAGTTATGATTTTGGTGCACGAACAGTTATTGAACATAACCTCGAACAGCCGGATTTTTTTCAAATCATTCGTGTTCGCCGAACGGCTCGAACACCGCTCAAAACAGCTCGAATTTGAGATTGGCGAACAGTTCCAGTCGAACACCGCTCATCTCTAGTTGGGACCATCAGTTGTGTTGTGCAGAAGTCTGGTGGATAAACAGCTGATAGTCCTACAGAATAGTCTATTAGAAGTTGTATTATGGCAAGAAAAAAGCAGCTAAGTAAAGAAAAACGAGTGGCCATCATTACTTTAAGAAATGAAGGTCAGTCAGTGCGAAAAATTGGGAAAACTTTGAAAGTGTCCCCAAGTGCAGTTGCAAAAACCATCAAGCGCTACAAAGAAACTGGCTCACATGAGGACCGCTCCAGGAAAGGAAGACCAAGAGTCACCTCTGCTTCTGATGATAAGTTTATCCGAGTCACCAGCCTCAGAAATTGAAGGTTAACAGCAGCTCAGATTAGAGACCAGGTCAATGCCACACAGAATTCTAGCAGCAGACACATCACTTCAACAACTGTTAAGAGAAGTGTTGAGCCACCCCCGTAGTGTTCGAGTTCGGTTCGGTTCGCCGAACACCCGTGTGTTCGCCGAACTGTTCGTCGAACTGTTCGTCGAACACCTTCGAACACCTTTAAAACCAATGGCAGGCAAGCAAAAACACATAGAAACACATAGAAAACACCTTCAAAGGTGTCCAAAAGCTGACAAACTGCTCAGAAGACACAACTAACACATGGAAAAGTGACAAGTACATATAGTCATGTGAAAAGAAAAGAGGTGGAGGAGTAAAAGTAGGGGGAGACACAGATATAGGCATGTCATGCCCTTCTAAAATCCAAAAAGTGAGAAGCCGACACGTTCAGTCCGCTCCTGCCCGTGCCACCTCCGTGTCGCCGGGTTTGTGCCAGAGCCGCGGTGAACCCTCACGGCCAGCCCCCCTCTCCCAATACTGGTGCCTGTCCGCTGGTGGGTCGAGCGAGCCCCCCTGTGGTGGAGGCAGCTCTAAGCTTTTTAATTTAAATTGTCTCTCTAATTTGAATGAATACACTTTAAATCCATTTACAAGGATCTATTGGAGGGCAAGTCTCATGCCAGCAGCCGCGTAATTCCAGCTCCAGTAGCGTCCACTAAAGCTGCTGCAGTTAAAAAGCTTTTATAAGGATCGAGCTCGGCTGTCCACCGCAAGGCATCCTACTGCCAGTCCCAGCCCCTATGCCTTGGGCTGCCTCCTGATGCTCTTCACTGAGTATCCCGTGGTCCCGAAGCATTTCCTTTGAAAAAATTAAGTGTCCAAACTACAGGTGGTGTAGCTTGCTTAACAGCCGGGATAATCCGCTGACTAGCAGACACTGCTAATATGCACAAAGTATTTCCTGGGCTAGATGCAGTTAAAAATTTGTAATTAGATACTCTCGTTGGATGCTGAGAAAGCATTCCATAGAGTCTCCTGGCACACCATTTATGATTCTCTTAAAAAGCTTGGGGTAGGGGTCTAGGGGACCCTTTTATAGGCAAAATCACGGCCCTGTATCGCAATACATCACCTAGGCTGAAGATAAATGGAACTGTAGCACCCTGAGGGCTCGGTTGCTACAGAGGTATTGCACCTCACCCAGAGGTGTGATATCTCACTCTCAGGTAAGGATGGAGTGTGTATCAGGACCCGACACCTGCATGCATTACACCACATTGCCGTGGGGCAGGACGACCAATATGCCCCTGAGATGGGCACGACAGTCCCTGTCCCTGGCTGGAGTGGGGGGAGGGAACACTGAGGAAGGGGAACCCTGTAGTGCAGGAGCAGGGAGGAAGCAGTTCCTGGGTGCATTGAGAAGGGAGTATAAAAGGTGGGCACCATCTTAGTTCAGTGCAGAGAAGTCTGAGCAGAAGTGGCAGGGAGCAGGGGCTCTGCATGAGCTCTGCTCCGGAGGGGGGCCTAGTAACAGAGGCCCAGGCCTGGAAGAGGGAGAAGGAAGGAAGAGGAGCGGAGAAGGCTCCAGGAACGAGGAACGAAGGGATCCCAGGGGTGTGGACGGGCGAGTCGCCACCGCACGCCCGAATCCACCTGCATGGAGGGGTCAGGCCACAGGGGGAGACCGGTCCCCGAAACTAGTGGAGGCAGGAAACGACCCTCAGCTAGAAACCGGAGGCTGTGACAATTTATGTGGCGCAGCCCCTCGCTACACCCGCTAGGAGGGCAGCACATAGGGTCAGGGAAACTGGCGCCAAGTTTACCAAGAGGAGGCCCGAGGCAGCCAGACAGAAGGCTTGGTAAGAAAGGCCAGACAAAGGACACACAAAGGGGGTCCTGTGAAGCGCTAAAAGTTATCTGGGAGTTGTCTGAGCCCCTCACCTGGTGAGCACAGTACAACGTGGGCAGCCGTTACCTGCAGACGTGGTCTGGATAATAAGAACTGTGAGTAAAGGCCCTGGACTGCATCACTGACTCCGTGTCGTTACTGCTGCTGCCCTGCACCATCACACCCATCCTCCGCATACACTGCCCTGAGGCTATACTCCTCCCGTGGGGAGTTATGCTACGCTCTGCTGCACCCACAACACCAGCCTCAGCGGTCTGCCCTGCAGCGGCGGTTCACTCTGACCGCAATCCACGGGTGGCGTAGTCGGACATTTAAACATCAAAACCACATAAATAGTTCCGCCACTGGTTTGACCACCCTGAGCCACGGAACCAGGTCGCCGCCACGAAGATTACAACCACCAGCATCCACCAAAAAGGGTCCGGCTCCGGGTGTCCCAAGGCCCAGGGTGTGCATCAGAATATTTTCATCACCTTTCACAATCACCAATGGGACAAAGCAGGGATGTCCTCTGTCCCCTCTCTTATACATCCTAGTGACGGAGCACCTGCTCTCATCAATTCGCCATAACCCCAATATTAGGTGGATTGAGGTGGGAGGCACCGAGTACAAGTGCTCTCTATTTGCTGATGATGTCCTAGTATATATCACTCAATCACATATATTCATCCATGCTGTTATGGCTGAAATAGATCACTTTGTTACATGGTCAAATTTTAAAATCAATGCAGCGAAGTCTGAGGCCCTCGATGTCTCCCTCCCCAAATCCATATAGAATTCCATCCAGTCCAACTTTCCCTTTGCCTGGCCCTCACAGGGTATCAAATACTTAGGAATTCCTATTCATAGAGACCTCTCCCATCTATGTTATCTTAATTTTGGGCCCTTTATTGAACAACTCCATACAGACCACGGTTGGCAAGTTAGAACTGTAAGATTCACTACGTGAACCACTGGTGTTTTGTGGAAAAGCACATGAACACTGTGTTCCAAATTATTATGCAAAAAGTGTTTAGGAGTGATAAGGGAAGAATTTGTTTGTTTGTCAGTTAAACTCATTGATGGTGATGTGTGTCAGGGCTCTTTATATCACTGTAAGCAATTGCAGACACCTGTGCTAATTAGTTTGGCAGGTGTGTCCAATGAAAGGCAAGACTACTTAAGAAGGCTGTCTCACATTATTAAGCAGCCTACATTTTCTGCCAAAATGGGAAAGAAAAAGGATGTGTCGGCTGCTGAGAAGCAACAAATTGGGGAGTGTTTAGGTCAAGGCATGACTACAATCAACATTGTGCGATGATCAGGATGAAGTGTCTTGGCAATCAAGAAGTATGTAGCTGATTCACAGTACACACGTGTGCGTGCTGATAAGGGCAAATTGAGGACTCTTTCCTACAGGCAACTACGTCAGGTTAAAAGAGCAGCGGCAAAAAAGCCTTGTCATAGCAGCAGACAAGTTTTTGAAGCTGCTGGTGCCTCCAACGTCCCCCGAACAACAAGATGCAGGGTCCTTCAGAGGTTTGCAGCTGTGCATATGCCATCCTGTCGACCTCCTCTATTCACTTCACTCAAGCAGAAACGGCTCCAGTGGGCCAAACATTACATGAAGACTGATTTCAAAACTGTTTTGTTCACGGATGAGTGCCGTGCAGCGCTCGATGGTCCAGATGGATGGAGTGGAATATGGCTGGTTGATCGACACCCCACGCAAACACGGCTACAGCACCAACAAGGAGGAGGTGGAGTAATGTTTTGGGCTGGAATCATGGGGAGAGAGATTGTCGGCCCCTTTAGGATCCCTAAAGGCGCTAAAGATGAACTCCATAATGTATGTGGATTTTCTCAAACAGCACTTCCTGCCATGGTTCAAGAAGAAGAACCATGTATTTCACAGCAAGATCATTTTTTTGCATGATAATGCACCATCTCATGCTGCACATAAAACATCTGCATCTCTGGCTGATATGGGCATAAAAGGGGACAAACTTATGGTGTGACCCCCATGCTCCACTGACCTCTACCCCATTCAGAACCTCTGGAGCATCATCAAAAGGAGTGTCTATTATGGCGGGAGGCAGTTCACATCTAAGCAACAGCTCTGGGAGGGTATTCTGTCCTCATGCAAAACAATTGAAGCAGAAACCATCCAAAACCTGACAAATTCAATGGACGAGAGAGTTCAGAAGCTCCTTTCGAACAAGGGGTTCTATGTGAAAATGTAACATCACCTAGAATAAAGTTTTGAGTTGAAAACTGTTTGATTTCAGTTTCTAATAACCTGCTAATGCTTATAATTTCAAAAATGACAATTTTTTTGGTCTTTATTAAAATGAAAAGGTTGATCGAAAAGTTTGGGGGATCTAAGAGTGTGGCAACCCAGTAGTCATGATTACTTCGAATTCTGACAATATGAGGGTCATGTTGCAGGTAGTGCAGCAAGAAGGCACTTATGTGTCTTGAGCATCTCGGAGCCCCAAAATTATTTTCCGGGCTAGATGCAGCTAAAAATTATTATTAATTTTAAATCTGGTGGAGCTTAGTATAGATGGGCTAATAGGATCAGTGCTGCACACTGCTACAAAGCCCAAATTATTTTCCAGTCAAGATACAGATAAACATAATTAGTAATTTGAAAGCTTAAAATTGTTGGTACGGTGATTTTAACCAATCATCAAGCTTTTACTCTCCCCAGGATGACACAGGGGTAGAAAAGTCATTTCGGATCCATGATTTGTTCATCTTTATGAACGTGAGTCTGTCTACATTATCAGTGGAGAGCCGCGTGCGCTTATCTGTCAGCACACCACCAGCAGCGCTGAACACACGTTCAGACAGAACGCTGGCTGCGGGGCATGACAAGATCTCCAAGGCGTAAGTGGCTAGCTCCGGCCATTTATCCAGATTGGAAGCCCAAAAAGATCAAGGGTCCAGTGACACAGTCATGGCTTCAATGTTTACTTGGAGATACTCCTGTACCATCGTCTCTAGGCGTTGACTATGTGTCAGACTTCTTGTCTCCTGTGGCCTTGCAAAGGATGGGCTAAAAAAGTGGTGAAATGATTCCGAAAAATTGATGTTACCAGCAGATACTGTGGTTCTGTTACGGTTTGAGTGCTGAACACTTGACGGTCCCACGGTTGGCAAGTTGGAACTGTGAGATTCACTACGTGCACCACTGGTGTTTTGTGGTAAAGCACATGTAAGATTCTGCAACAGTCTCTGCTGATACTCCTGCATGCGTGCATCCCTTTCTATGGCAGGAATAATTTCTGCAAATTTACTTTTGTACCGGGGATCTAACAGTGTGGCAACCCAGTAGTCAGGATTATTTCTAATTCTCACAATTCGAGGGTCATGTTGCAGGTAGTGCAGCAAGAAGGCACTCATGTGTGTTGCGCATCCAGGAGCACCAAGTCCCTGTTGTGTTGGTGGCGAGGTAACAATCATGCTTCCTTCCTCTGTCCTCTCCCCCCAACCTCGCACAACAGAAATGTGATCAAGGTCTCCCTCATCTGATGAGTCTTCCATCAGTTCGTCCTCCACTTCTTCCTGGGCTCCTGCACATTCGTCACTAGTTTGGCTGCTACCATGCGCCCTGGTAAAACCATCTCCCCCACCCTCACATGCCTGCCGCCTTGGTGCTGCCGACCGTCTGGACCTTGCAGATGTTAGCCCTTCCGCATACAACTCCTCCTCCTCTACTTCCTCCACCTCCTCTTGTGCCACCACCTGACTCCGAATTCTGTTTAACATGTGCTCCAGCATGTAAATCACCGGAATAGTCATGCTGATAATGGCATCGTCAGCACTAAACATCTTCGTCGCCATTTCAAAACTGTGCAGAAGGGTGCATAGGTCCCTGATCTGAGACCACTCCTCCAGCGTGATTTGCCCCACCTCTGGATCTCGTTGGCCCAGGCTATAAGTCAGAACGTATTGCACCAGGGCTTGTCGGTGCTGCCACAGTCGCTGCAACATGTGCAGAGTTGAATTCCACCGGGTAGGCACATCGCATTTTAGCCGGTGAAGTGGCAGGCCCAACGACTTCTGTAGAGATGTAAGTCGCTGAGCTGCGGGATGCGAACGGCGGAAGTGAGCACACAGCGACCGTGCCCTCTGCAGAAGGCCATCTAGTCAGGGATAGTGGGCTAAAAATTGCTGGACAACCAGGTTCAACACGTGAGCCATACAAGGCACGTGTGTGACATTGCCCCGGCGAAGGGCCGCACCCAGGTTTGCAGCATTGTCGCACACGGCCTTCCCTGGTTTCAGGTCCAGTGGAGACAACCATTCATGAAATTGGTTCTCCAGAGCTGACCACAACTCCTCAGCTGTGTGACTCACATTTCCCAGACATTTCAAAGTAAAAACCGCCTGATGACGTTGAGCCCTACTGCCAGCATAGTAAGGAGGTGTGCAGGATCCCTTCTGTGCAGTTAGAAAGCTTGTGGCATGACCAGACAGGCTTTGGGTGCAGGTGGAAGACCGAGAGGAGGTTGAGGAGGCAGAAGCAGTGGAGGAACTTTGACATAAAGAGGATTGACGCACAACTCGTGGGGACGGCAAGACTTGGACAGCAGTCCCTTGTCCTGCTGTCACCATAGTTACCCAGTGCCCAGTCAGCGACATGTAACGCCCCTGTCCATGCCTACTTGTCCAAGTGTCTGTGGTGAAATGCACCCTGTCACACACAGAGTTTCTCAAAGAAGCGGTGATGTTGTGTGCGACATGCTGGTGGAGCGCAGGCACACCTTTCTTTGAGAAGTAGTGCCGACTGGGCATCTGGTACTGGGGCACTGCGACGGACATAAGGTCTCGAAAATCCTCTGTGTCCACCAGGCGGAAAGGCAACATTTCTGTAGCCAAGAGCTTGCAGATGATGAAATTCAACCTCTTAGCTTTCTCATGGGTAGGAGGAAATGGTCTTTTACTTGACCACATCTGAGGGACCGAGGGCTGGCTATTGTGCTTAGACGGGGTTGATAAGGGTGTCCCCGGCAAACTGCCGGTCTGTAAGGAAGATGCAGGCCTACATGTTAGGTTGCCTTGATCCAAAGGTGGTGCTATCGATGTCGGACAGCGCTCAAAACCAGCTGGTGTTACCACCTCCAAAGAAAATGATGACCTGCCAATCACGCTGGCTGTTGCGGGTAAAGAGGTGGCAGGTCTGCGCCCCAAAACAGGTGTGACTGCTGTCCCCCCAGTCACAGAGGATGAAGAGGCCGCGGATGCACAAGATATGGCAGATGGTGGTTGGCCCGGCCGGCTAGGCCGCATTGTAGCACACTGAGCTTCCCACTGCAACTTATGCTTCATGTCCATGTGCCGGTTCATGCATGAAGTACTCAAACTATGTATTTTTTGGCCTCTACTTAGCTTTTGCTGACAAATGTTACAGATAACACGAGTTGGGTCATCTTTATCGATCTGAAAAAATGCCCAGGCTATGCAAGGCTTAGCACCCATGCGACCTGAAGAGCCACCACGACTTGTGGTGAGAGGCAGAGTTGTGTTTGAGGATGCAGTTGTTGACGTGCTTCCAGTACTACGTCTCTGTCCAGGAAGGCGCAACCTGACCTCGTCGTCAATAGCATCTTCCTCCACCTCCTCTGCTGACCTCATCTCTTGGCTGACTGTGGGTTGACAGTAAGTGGGATCTCCTACCTCATCATCATCACCCTGTGCGTTATCACACCCGTCGTCCTCAGAGCCAACCTGTTCCTGCCCTGACAAAAAAACTAAAGTTGTCGCTCCAATCAGGTATTTGAGTCTCATCATCGTCTTCCTCATTGTCTCCACCAACAGGAGTTACAGTTTGGGAATGAGGGTCTACATTATGGTCAGAACCTTCTGCGTCTGGTCCTGGATCCGATTCATAAAGATTCTGGGCATCAGTGCAGATCATTTCCTCGTCTGGATTCACAGAAGCGCTGGAGTCGACCTCTGATTCCCAGGCGATAGTATGAGTAAACAGCTCTGCAGACTCAACCATCTGTTCTACCTCATACTCAGACGGGCAGCTGGAGATTTGGGAGCTGTGAGGAAGCAAGTGCGATTGGGGTGACACCTTTGAGGACTGGAGTATTTGTGATGTTGAAGTTGATGTGGAGGAGAGCCCACTTAAAGGAGCACTTGATATCCGTTGAAGCACCTGCTGTTTTTGTGCCTCATCTGGAATTTGTAGCGATTGGCGTGGCCGTAAGAAAGGGATCTTATCACATTGTCCGCTAAAAGAAGTAGACATTTTAGTTTGGCTGGAAGATGGTCTTTCTTCTGCAGATGTAACTGTTGCTTTAACACCTACCCCACGGACACAACCTTTTTTCCCCTTCCCAACACGCATATTCCCCTTTCCACCAGCAGCAGGCCTTTTTCCACTCATTTTGGTGGTTAACTAATTCACAACTCTGGAGTTGTTTGCACAAAAAAACAATGGATGGGAACCGAGCAGAGCTGAGTGGCCAAACTGTGGTATTAGGCCAAAACTATTGGCTGGGTTAGATGCAGAAAAAAATTAGATTCAATTTGCAACCTGATGGAGGTCAGTATAGATGGACTAATAGAGAAAGTCCCACACACAGCTAGAAGCCCAAATATTTTTTCAGAGGTAGATGCAGAAAAAAAATATATTCAGTTTGCAACCTGATGGAGGTCAGTATAGATGGACTAATAGAGAAAGTCCCACACACTGCTAGAAGGCCAAATATTTTTTCAGAGCTAGATGCAGACAAAAAATTATTTTTAATTTGCAACCTGATGGAGGTCAGTATAGATGGAATAATAGAGAAAGTCCCACACACTGCTAGAAGGCCAAATATTTTTTCAGAGCTGGATGCAGATAAAAATTATTTTTAATTTGCAACCTGATGGAGGTCAGTATAGATGGACTAATAGAGAAAGTCCCACACACTGCTAGAAGGCCAAATATTTTTTCAGAGCTAGATGCAGACAAAAAATTATTTTCAGTTTGCAACCTGATGGAGGTCAGTATAGATGGAATAATAGAGAAAGTCCCACACACTGCTAGAAGGCCAAATATTTTTTCAGAGCTGGATGCAGATAAAAATTATTTTTAATTTGCAACCTGATGGAGGTCTGTATAGATGGATTAATAGAACAAGTCCCACACACAGCTAGAAGCCCAATATTTTTTCAGAGGTAGATGCAGAAAAAAAATATATTCAGTTTGCAACCTGATGGAGGTCAGTATAGATGGACTAATATAGAAAGTACCACACACTGCTAGAAGGCCAAATATTTTTTCAGAGCTAGATGCAGACAAAAAATTATTTTTAATTTGCAACCTGATGGAGGTCAGTATAGATGGACTTATAGAGAAAGTCCCACAAACTTCTAGAAGGCCAAATATTTTTTCAGAGCTGGATGCAGATAAAAATTATTTTTAATTTGCAACCTAATGGAGGTCAGTATAGATGGACTAATAGAGAAAGTCCCACACACTGCTAGAAGGCCAAATGTTTTTTCAGAGCTGGATGCAGATAAAAATTATTTTTAATTTGCAACCTGATGGAGGTCAGTATAGATGGACTAATAGAGAAAGTCCCACACACTGCTAGAAGGCCAAATATATTTTCAGAGCTAGATGCAGAAAAAAATTATATTCAGTTTGCCACCTGATGGAGGTCAGTATAGATGGACTAATAGAACAAGTCCCACACACAGCTAGAAGGCCAAATATTTTTTCAGAGGTAGATGCAGATAAAAATTATTTTTAATTTGCAACCTGATGGAGGTCAGTATAGATGGACTAATAGAGAAAGTCCCACACACTGCTAGAAGGCCAAATATTTTTTCAGAGCTGGATGCAGATAAAAATTATTTTTAATTTGCAACCTGATGGAGGTCAGTATAGATGGACTAATAGAGAAAGTCCCACACACTGCTAGAAGGCCAAATATTTTTTCAGAGCTGGATGCAGATAAAAATTATTTTTAATTTGCAACCTGATGGAGGTCAGTATAGATGGACTAATAGAGAAAGTCCCACACACTGCTAGAAGGCCAAATATTTTTTCAGAGCTAGATGCAGACAAAAAATTATTTTCAGTTTGCAACCTGATGGAGGTCAGTATAAATGGACTAATAGAACAAGTCCCACACACAGCTAGAAGCCCAAATATTTTTTCAGAGGTAGATGCAGAAATAAATTATATTCAGTTTGCAACCTGATGGAGGTCTGTATAGATGGATTAATAGAACAAGTCCCACACACAGCTAGAAGCCATATATTTTTTCAGAGGTAGATGCAGAAAAAAAATATATTGAGTTTGCAACCTGATGGAGGTCAGTATAGATGGACTAATAGAGAAAGTCCCACACACTGCTAGAAGGCCAAATATTTTTTCAGAGCTAGATGCAGACAAAAAATTATTTTTAATTTGCAACCTGATGGAGGTCAGTATAGATGGACTAATAGAGAAAGTCCCACACACTGCTAGAAGGCCAAATATTTTTTCAGAGCTGGATGCAGATAAAAATTATTTTTATTTTGCAACCTGATGGAGGTCAGTATAGATGGACTAATAGAGAAAGTCCCACACACTGCTAGAAGGCCAAATATTTTTTCAGAGCTGGATGCAGATAAAAATTATTTTTAATTTGCAACCTGATGGAGGTCAGTATAGATGGACTAATAGAGAAAGTCCCACACACTGCTAGAAGGCCAAATATTTTTTCAGAGCTAGATGCAGAAAAAAATTATATTCAGTTTGCAACCTGATGGAGGTCAGTATAAATGGACTAATAGAACAAGTCCCACACACAGCTAGAAGCCCAAATATTTTTTCAGAGGTAAATGCAGATAAAAATTATTTTTAATTTGCAACCTGATGGAGGTCAGTATAGATGGACTAATAGAGAAAGTCCCACACACTGCTAGAAGGCCAAATATTTTTTCAGAGCTAGATGCAGACAAAAAATTATTTTCAGTTTGCAACCTGATGGAGGTCAGTATAGATATACTAATAGAACAAGTCCCACACACAGCTAGAAGCCCAAATATTTTTTCAGAGGTAGATGCAGAAAAAAATTATATTCAGTTTGCAACTTGATGGAGGTCTGTATAGATGGATTAATAGAACAAGTCCCACACACAGCTAGAAGCCCAATATTTTTTCAGAGTTAGATGCAGAAAAAAAATATATTCAGTTTGCAACCTGATGGAGGTCAGTATAGATGGACTAATAGAACAAGTCCCACACACTGCTAGAAGCCCAAATATTTTTTCAGAGGTAGATGCAGAAAAAAAATATATTCAGTTTGCAACCTGATGGAGGTCTGTATAGATGGATTAATAGAACAAGTCCCACACACAGCTAGAAGCCCAATATTTTTTCAGAGGTAGATGCAGAAAAAAAATATATTCAGTTTGCAACCTGATGGAGGTCAGTATAGATGGACTAATAGAGAAAGTCCCACACACTGCTAGGAGGCCAAATATTTTTTCAGAGCTAGATGCAGAAAAAAATTATATTCAGTTTGCAACCTGATGGAGGTCAGTATAGATGGACTAATAGAACAAGTCCCACACACTGCTAGAAGGCCAAATATTTTTTCAGAGCTAGATGCAGACAAAAAATTATTTTTAATTTGCAACCTGATGGAGGTCAGTATAGATGGACTAATAGAGAAAGTCCCACACACTGCTAGAAGGCCAAATATTTTTCAGAGCTGGATGCAGATAAAAATTATTTTTATTTTGCAACCTGATGGAGGTCAGTATAGATGGACTAATAGAGAAAGTCCCACACACTGCTAGAAGGCCAAATATTTTTTCAGAGCTGGATGCAGATAAAAATTATTTTTAATTTGCAACCTGATGGAGGTCAGTATAGATGGACTAATAGAGAAAGTCCCACACACTGCTAGAAGGCCAAATATTTTTTCAGAGCTAGATGCAGAAAAAAATTATATTCAGTTTGCAACCTGATGGAGGTCAGTATAGATGGACTAATAGAACAAGTCCCACACACAGCTAGAAGCTCAAATATTTTTTCAGAGGTAGATGCAGATAAAAATTATTTTTAATTTGCAACCTGATGGAGATCAGTATAGATGGACTAATAGAGAAAGTCCCACACACTGCTAGAAGGCCAAATATTTTTTCAGAGCTAGATGCAGACAAAAAATTATTTTCAGTTTGCAACCTGATGGAGGTCAGTATAGATGGACTAATAGAACAAGTCCCACACACAGCTAGAAGCCCAAATATTTTTTCAGAGGTAGATGCAGAAAAAAAATATATTCAGTTTGCAACCTGATGGAGGTCTGTATAGATGGATTAATAGAACTAGTCCCACACACAGCTAGAAGCCCAATATTTTTTCAGAGGTAGATGCAGAAAAAAAATATATTCAGTTTGCAACCTGATGGAGGTCAGTATAGATGGACTAATAGAGAAAGTCCCACACACTGCTAGGAGGCCAAATATTTTTTCAGAGCTAGATGCAGAAAAAAATTATATTCAGTTTGCAACCTGATGGAGGTCAGTATAGATGGACTAATAGAACAAGTCCCACACACTGCTAGAAGCCCAAATATTTTTTCAGAGCTAGATGCAGAAAAAAATTATATTCAATTTGCAACCTGATGGAGGTCAGTATAGATGGACTAATAGAATGATGCTATGCCCAAAAGATTTTACTTCACTAGGTGCAGTAAAAAAATTGGTATTCTATAAACAGGTGGTATATCTTGCAACACAGATAGGCTACTCCACTGACTAACACACTCTGCAATCGGCCAAAAAGGATTAGCTTTGCTAGATTCAGCCAAATGCTGTGAAAAAAACTTGCACAGCACTGGCACAGACCTGCCTGGCAAAAACTGATAGGAACTGATGTAACCTAGTCCTGAAAAGGACTGCAATTACAATTAGTCTTTACTCCCACAATCTATCTATTTAAGAGCACAGACCTGCCTGATAAAAGTCGTAGGAAATGCTGTAACCTAGTCCTTAAAAGGACTGCAATCACAACTATTCCCTACTCCCAAGCTATCTGTAGATTTGTGCGAAAATTGGCTTGAAATTAACAAGGTATAGCGCACACAGCAACAGCGGTGCCGTCTAACACGCAGCTGCAGCAGTGAGAAAATGGTGGCGACGGGGAAAATGGCTTGGTCTTATAGGGCAAGAACATGTGACATACACTGCCAATGATACATGCCCTTGCTTGTGTGAAAAAAGCACTTCGCTCCGTGTGTGCGCTGCTGATAGGCTGACAGATTGCACCTCCCCACTGTAAATGCGGGAAAGAGAAAAAAAAATGGAGATCTTCATTATTCCTGCAGAGATCCATCCCCTGCCCCTGCCCCCACCCCGCTGTACACTCAAACTGCGTATTAACATTAATTTTCATCATTACTGAGAAAAAATCCAGTTATGATTTTGGTGCACGAACAGTTATCGAACATAACCTCGAACAGCCGAATTTTTCTCAAATCGTTCGTGTTCGCCGAACGGCTCGAACACCGCCCAAAACAGCTCGAATTTGAGATTGGCGAACAGTTCGAGTAGAACAACGCTCATCTCTAGCTAAGAGGAGACTTTGTGCAGCAGGCCTTCATGGTAAAATAGCTGCTAGGAAACCACTGCTAATGACAGGCAACAAGCAGAAGAGACTTGTTTGGGCTAAATAACACAAGGAATGGACATAAGACCAGTGGAAATCTGTGGTTTGGTCTGATGAGTCCAAATTTGAAATCTTTGGTTCCAATCACTGTATCTTTGTGTGACGCAGAAAAGGTGAACGGATGGACTGTACATGCCTGGTTCCCACCGGGAAGCATGGAGGAGGAGGTGTGATGGTGTGGGGGTGCTTTGCTGGTGACACTGTTGGGGATTTATTCAAAATTGAAGGAATCCTGAACCAGCATTTCTACCACAGCATCTTGCAGCGGCATGCTATTCCATCCGATTTGTGTTTAGTTAGACCATCATTTATTTTTCAACAGGACAATTACCCCAAACACACCTCCAGGCTGTGTAAGGGCTATTTGACCAAGAAGGAGAGTGATGGGGTGCTACGCCAGATGACCTGGCCTCCTCAGTCACCAGACCTGAACCCTATCGAGATTGTTTCGGGTGAGGTGGACCGCAGAGTGAAGGCAAAAGGGCCAACAAGTGGTAAGCATCTCTGGGAACTCCTTCAAGATTGTTGGAAGACCATTTCCGGTGACTACCTCTTGAAGCTCATCAAGCGACTGCCAAGAGTGTGCAAAGCAGTCATCAAAGCAAAAGGTGGCTACTTTAAAGAACCTAGAACATAAGACATATTTTCAGTTGTTCCACACTTTTTTGTTAAGTATATAATTCCACATGTGTTAATTCATAGTTTTGATGCCTTCAGTGTGAATGTACAATTTTCTTAGTCTTGAAAATACAGAAAAAACTTTAAATGAGAAGGTGTGTCCAAACTTTTGGTCTGTATTGTATGTACATATCTCCGTACTGTATGTTTACATGTCCGTGTTTCTGGAGTTGTATGTATGTTTGTAAGATTCATGTATGCAATAGTGTATTGTGGTGTATGTTTAAAAGATTTGTATATTTAGGGCACAACATTAAATCTACAGTATAAGCACTCGTTCAAATATGTGTTAGGGAATGGCATTTGTCTTCCCATGTTTAGGAAAAGACAAGTGAAATTAATCCTTCTGCAACGTGACGCAACTATGTCACTATAAGGCCGCCTTCATATGTCTGTGTTTCTTATACGTGTTGTATCATTTTTTTTAAGGATTCCACATGTATCCATTATAACCTATGGGAATGCTCACATGTCCATCTGTTTACACAGACCATGTGTCCGTGTGAACCACATGGAGATGTCTATTTTTTTCTGGCAGCACAAATGACAAGGGCCAATACGAGCCTATATGTCCCTGAAAAACATGTACTGCACGGATGGCATCGGTGTAGAGTCCGTGGGCTGTATGTGTTTAAAGGGAACCTGTCACCACAAAAAAAACGCTATTAACTTGTAGATATGTACATTTTTAAAATAAAAATGTATCATCCATGTTTTTCTGGTATGGATATAGAAAATGAAATTACAAAGCTTCTCCTCTACTTTCAATGTTAAAGGTAAACTGTCACCAGAAAAAATGCTATTAACCTGCAGATATGGTAATAATCTGCAGGTTAATAGTGGTACTAACCTGCCCGGCGCCCCTGGCCTTGACTGACAGCAGGCCCCAACGCAGAACCTGTGTCAGTCAGGGTTGGGGCACAGTTACTGCTGTCTGTTAGGAGGGCGGTTGCAGACAACTTTAATTTAATGGAACGCAACCGACCCCGCGGTCCGCAATGCAGCCTGGTGGACTGCTGCCGAACACTTTCCGGGTGGAAAGGAAGGCGACAACTTAAATGTAACCCTTCCGTGTTAACTTCACATGGGACCGGTTATAGCGGTACACTCTTTCTCCGATAGGTGCACGGAAGAAGAGCATCCGGCGACGAACCTACAAACTGCCTAACCTCTCCGTGTTAACTTCACACAGGAGGAGACTAATGGTTCACACTATCTCCAAGAACCGCAGGGAGATGTGTGATCGGGGAGAAGCAGTAGCCCTGTCTTCGATACAGGCGCTACGCTATGGGGAATGGCGCTAAAGCGGTTCACACAATCTCCAAGAACCGCAGGGAGACGTGAGACCGGAGAAGAAGTAGTAGCCCTGTCTTCGATACAGGCGCTACGCTATAGGAGTAGGCGCTAGTGTACGGGTGTGATTCCCGCCAGGTATTCATGCACTCAGCCGGCTTGCATACGGACTGAGCCGACCCGCTCAATATGGCTCTTAGAGGAGCTCCAGAGTGAAGCATGCACACACCAAACAACCAGCTCAAATGATCTGAGCGCGCCGCCATGTTTGTGGGCGGGCCTTTTAAAGATTAAGCCCTGCCCACTGTCGCACCATTGGTGACAACACCCGTGACCAATCAGGCGGTGCCAGGTCACCGGATCAGCTGGTTCCTGAACCACCAATCAGAGTCCGCCATGTCACGGACATGTTCAGTGCGGCGCATCTCGGACTTAGGCTGCCGGAGCCCCGACTCCCTCCGCAACCTATACTTCATAGTGCTAGGCACAAACACCCAAGATACGACCCGAGTATCTCGTGCACTAGCTAGGCGTTGGGACTGAAGGAAATGCTGTGCAACATCAGCCCTGGCTGGTCCTGAATGGGAGACCACAGAATCCTCAGATGGGATGCCTAACACTGTCACTATGTATACTCAGAGTGGTGACTGGACCAGTGCCAGTGCCGCCTGTGACTTATCAGCTCTCATCAGCTCCCAACAGCCCCCCTGTGACTCAGTTTTGGGTTGCTGATGGGTTGCCATGTGTTGCAGGTCGTCGTATGAAGCCCAGCCTTCAGCTGGAGATTCTAGGAAGATGTCACAATCAAAGTGCTGGGAAGTTATAACAGAACGCTCACTTTGTAGTGAATGCTGACTGGAATAGCTTCAAAACTGACACTATGACTGGAAGCGAGTGGCGGCAGGGAGAATACAATGTTGTTTTCTCTCTGTAGCCAAAAATTTTCCAGTAAACCAACTAACCAGTCTTTAAATACTTACCTGCAGATTTACCCTACATCTGCAGATAGTGTTTCTCAAGGTGACAAGCTAACTTTAAAGAGACGTCTAGAACATTTGCAGAATTTCACTGACTCTTAACTAGTGTTGAGCCACCCCCGTAGTGTTCGAGTTCGGTTCGGTCCTTCGAACACCGTTAAAACCAATGGCAGGCAAATAAAAACACATAGGAACACATAGAAAACACTTCAAAGGTGTCCAAAAGCTGACAAACTGCTCAGAAGACACCACTACCACATGGAAAAGTGACAAGTACATATAGTCATGCGAAAAGAAAAGAGGTGGAGGAGTAAAAGGAGGGGGAGACACAGATATAGGCTTGTCATGCCCTTCTAAAACCTAAAAAGTGCGAAGCCGACACGGCCAGTGCGTTCCTGCCCGTGCGACCTCTGGGTCGCCGGGTTTGTGCCAGAGCTGCGGTGGACCCTGACGGCCAGCCCCCCTCTCCTAATACTGGTGCCTGTCCGCTGTTGGGTCGAGCGAGCCCCCCTGCGGTGGAGGCAGGTCTAAGCTTTTTAATTTAAATTGTCTCTCTAATTTGAATGAGTACACTTTAAATACTTTTAGAAGGATCTATTGGAGGGCAAGTCTGATGCCAGCAGCCGCGGGAATTCCAGCTCCAGTAGCGTCCACTAAAGCTGCTGCAGTTAAAAAGCTTTTATAAGGATCGAGCTTGGCGGTCCACCGCAAGGCGTCCTACCGCCAGTCCCAGCCCCTGTGCCTTGGGGTGCCTCCCGATGCTCTTCACTGAGTGTCCCGGGGGCCCGAAGCATTACCTTTGAAAAAATTAAGTGTCCAAACTACAGGTGGTGTAGCTTGCTTAACAGCTGGGATAATCCGCTGACTAGCAGACACTGCTACTAGGCACAAAGTATTTCCTGGGCTAGATGCAGTTAAAAATTTGTAATTAGATACTCTCGTAGGATGCTGAGAAAGCATTCCATAGAGTCTCCTGGCACGCCATATATTATTCTCTTAAAAAGCTTGGGGTAGAGGTCTAGGGGACCCTTTTATAGGCAAAATCAGGGCCCTGTATCGCAATACGTCACCTAGGCTGAAGATAAATGGAATATTTTCATCACCTTTCATAATCACCAATGGGACAAGGCAGGGATGTCCTCTGTCCCCTCTCTTATACATCCTAGCGACGGAGCACCTGCTCTCATCAATTCACCATAACCCCAATATTAGGTAGATTGAGGTGGGAGGCACCGAGTACAACTGCTCTGCATTTGCTGATGATGTCCTAGTATATATCACTCAATCACATATATCCATCCCTGCTGTTATGGCTGAAATAGATCACTTTGTTACACGGTCAAATTTTAAAATCAATGCAGCGAAGTCTGAGGCCCTCGATGTCTCCCTCCCCAAATCCATACAGGATTCCATCCAGTCCAACTTTCCCTTTGCCTGGCCCTCACAGGGTATCAAATACTTAGGAATTCCTATTCATAGAGACCTCTCCCGTCTATGTTATCTTAATTTTGGGCCCTTTATTGAACAACTCCATACAGACCACGGTTGGCAAGTTAGAACTGTAAGATTCACTACGTGAACCACTGGTGTTTTGTGGAAAAGCACATGTACACTGTGTTCCAAATTATTATGCAAAAAGTGTTTAGGAGTGATAAGGTAAGAATTTTTTTGTTTGTCAGTTAAACTCATTGATGGTGATGTGTGTCAGGGCTCTTTATATCACTGTAAGCAATTGCAGACACCTGTGCTAATTAGTTTGGCAGGTGTGTCCAATGAAAGGCAAGACTACTTAAGAAGGCTGTCTCACATTATTAAGCAGCCTACATTTTCTGCCAAAATGGGAAAGAAAAAGGATGTGTCGGCTGCTGAGAAGCAACAAATTGTGGAGTGTTTAGGTCAAGGCATGACTACAATCAACATTGCCAAGACACTTCATCCTGATCATCTTACAATCATGAAGTATGTAGCTGATTCACAGTACACACGTATGCGTGCTGATAAGGGAAAATTGAGGAGTCTTTCCTACAGGCAATTACGTCAGGTTAAAAGAGCAGCGGCAAAAAAGCCTTGTCATAGTAGCAGACAAGTTTTTGAAGCTGCTGGTGCCTCCAACGTCCCCCGAACAACAAGATGCAGGGTCCTTCAGAGGTTTGCAGCTGTGCGTAAGTCATCCTGTCGACCTCCTCTATCCACTGTACACAAGCAGAAATGGCTCCAATGGGCCAAACAATACATGAAGACTGACTTCAAAACTGTTTTGTTCACCGAAGAGTGCAGTGCAACGCTCAATGGTCCAGATGGATGGAGTGGAGGATGGCTGGTTGATGGACACCCCATGCAAACACGGCTACGGTGCCAACAAGGAGGAGGTGGAGTAATGTTTTGGGCTGGAATAATGGGAAGAGAGATTGTTGGCCCCTTTAGGATCCCTGAAGGGGTAAAGATGAACTCCATAATGTATGTGGAGTTTCTCAAACAGTACTTCATGCCATGGTGCAAGAAGAAGAACCGTGAATTCCGCAGAAAGGTCATTTTCATGCATGATAATGCACCGTCTCATGCTGCACATAACACATCTGCATCTCTGGCTGATATGGGCATAAAAGGGAACAAACTTATGGTGTGATCCCCATGCTCCCCTGACCTCAACCCCATTGAGAACCTCTGGAGCATCATCAAAAGGATTGTCTATGATGGCGGGAGGCAGTTCACATCTAAGCAACAACTCTGGGAGGGTATTCTGTCCTCATGCAAAACAATTGAAGCAGAAACCATCCAAAACCTGACAAATTCAATGGAAGAGAGAGTTCAGAAGCTCCTTTCGAACAAGGGGTCCTATGTGCAAATGTAACATCACCTAGAATAAAGTTTTGAGTTGAAAACTGTTTGATTTCAGATTCTAATAACCTGCTAATGCTTATAATTTCAAAAATTACCATTTTTTTGTTCTTTGTTAAAATGAAAAGGTTGATCTAAGAGTGTGGGGGATCTAAGAGTGTGGCAACCCAGTAGTCAGGATTATTTCGAATTCTGACAATCTGAGGGTCATGTTGCAGGTATTGCAGCAAGAAGGAACTCATGTGTCTTGCGCATCTAGGAGCCCCAAAATTATTTTCCGGGCTAGATGCAGCTAAAAATTATTATTAATTTGAAAGCTGGTGGAGCTTAGTATAGATGGCCTAATAGAATCAGTACTGAAAACTGCTACAAGGCCCAAATTATTTTCCAACCAAGATACAGATAAACATGATTAGTAAGTTTAAATCTGGTGGAGTTTAGTTTAGATGGCCTAATAGAATAAGTACTGCAAACTGCTACAAGGCACAAATTATTTTCCAGCCATGATATAGATAAACATGATTAGTAATTTTAAATCTGGTGGAGTTTAGTATAGATGGCCTAATAGAATCAGTACTGCAAACTGCTACAAGGCCCAAATTATTTTCCAGCCAAGATACAGATAAACATAATTAGTAATTTTAAATCTGGTGGAGTTTAGTATAGATGGCCTAATAGAATCAGTACTGCAAACTGCTACAAGGCCCGAATTGTTTTCCAGCCAAGATACAGATAAACATGATTAGTAATTTGAAAGCGTAAAGCGGTTTGTGAGGTGATTTTAATAAATCATCAAACTTTTACTCTCCCCAAGATGACACAAGGGTAGAAAATTCCTTTCGGATCCATGATTTGTTCATCTTTATGAACGTGAGTCTGTCTACTTTATCAGTAGAGAGCCGCGTGCGCTTATCTGTCAGCACACCACCAGCAGCACTGAACACACGTTCAGACAGAACACTGGCTGCGGGGCATGAAGGGATTTCCAAGGCGTAAGTGGCGATCTCCGGCCATTTATCCAGATTGGAAGACCAAAAAGAGCAAGGGTCCAGTGACACAGTGATGGCTTCAATGTTTACTTGGAGATACTCCTGTACCATCGTCTCTAGGCGTTGACTATTTGTCAGACTTCTTGTCTCCTGTAGCCTTATAAAGGATGGGCTAAAAAAGTGGTGAAATGATTCCGCAAAATTGATGTTACCAGCAGATACTGTGTTTCTGTTACGTTTTGAGTGCTGAACACCCGACGGTCCAACGGTTGGCAAGTTGGAACTGTGAGATTCACTACGTGCACCACTGGTGTTTTGTGGAAAAGCACATGTGAGATTCTGCAACAGTCTCTGCTGATACTCCTGCATGCGTGCATCCCTTTCTATGGCAGGAATAATTTCTGCAAATTTACGTTTGCACCGGGGATCCAAGAGTGTGTCAACCCAGTAGTCAGGATCATTTCTAATTCTCACAATTCGAGGGTCATGTTGCAGGTAGTGCAGCAAGAAGGCACTCATGTGTCTTGCGCATCCAGGAGCACCAAGTCCCTGTTGTGTTGGTGGCAAGGTAACAATCATGCTTCCTTCCTCTGCCCTCTCCCCCCAACCTCGCACAACAGAAATGTGATCAAGGTCTCCCTCATCTGATGAGTTTTCTATCAGTTCGTCCTCCATTTCTTCCTGGGCTCCAGCACCTTCCTCACTAGTTTGGCTGCTACCATGCACTCTGGTAAAACCATCTCCCCCACCCTCACATGCCTGCCGCCTTGGTGCTGCCGACCGTCAGGACCTTGCAGATGTTAGCCCTTCCGCATACAATTCCTCCTCCTCTACTTCCTCCACCTCCTCTTGTGCCACCACCTGACTCCAAATTCTGTTTAACATGTGCTCCAGCATGAAAATAACCGGAATAGTCATGCTGATAATGGCATCGTCAGCACTAAACATCTTCGTCGCCATTTCAAAACTGTGCAGAAGGGTGGTGAGGCGGATGCACAAGATGTGGCATACGGTGGTTGGCCCGGTCGGCTAGGCCGCATTGAAGCACAGTGAGCTTCCCACTGTAACTTATGCTTCATATCCATGGGCCGGTTCATGCATGAAGTACTCAAACTATGTATTTTTTGGCCTCTACTTAGCTTTTGCTGACAAATGTTACAGATGACACGAGTTGGGTCATCCTTATCGATCTGAAAAAATGCCCAGGCTATGCAAGGGTTAGCACCCATGCGACATGAAGAGCCACCATGACTTGTGGTCAGAGGCAGAGTTGTGTTTGAGGATGCAGTTGTTGACGTGCTTCCAGTACTACGTCTCTGTCCAGGAAGGCGCAACCTGACCTCGTCTTCACTAGTATCCTCCTCCACCTCCTCTGCTGACCTCATCAACTGGCTGACTGTGGATTGACAGTAAGTGGGATCTCCAACCTTGTCACCATCACCCTGTGTGTTATCACACCCGTCGTCCTCAGAGCCAACTTCTTCCTGCCCTGACAAAAAACTCAAGTTGTCGCTCCAATCAGGTATTTGAGTCTCCTCATCGTCTTCCTCATTGTCTCCATCCACAGGAGTTACAGTTTGGGAACGAGAGTCTACATTATGGTCAGAACCTTCTGTGTCTGGTCCTGGATCCGACTCATAAAGATTCTGGGCATCAGTGCAGATCATTTCCTCATCTGGATTCACAGAAGGTCTGGAGCCGACCTCTCATTCCTAGGCTATAATATGAGTAAACAGCTCTGCAGACTCTACCATCTGTTCCACCCCATACTCAGACGGGCAGCTGAAGACTTGGGAGCTGTGAGGAAGCAAGTGCGATTGGGGTGACACCTCTGAGGACTGGAGTATTTGTGATGTTGAAGTTGAGGTGGAGGAGATCCCACTTAAAGGAGCACTTGATATCCATTGACGCTCCTGCTGTTATTGTGCCTCATCTGGAATTTGTAGCGATTGGCGTGGCCGTAGGAAAGGGATCTTATCACATTGTCCGCTAAAAGAAGTAGACATCTTAGTTTGGCAGGAAGATGGTCTTTCTTCTGCAGATGTTACTGTTGCTTTAACACCTACCCCACGGACTCAACCTTTTTTTTCCTTCCCAACACGCCTATTCCCCTTTCCACCAGCAGCAGGCCTTTTTCCACTCATTTTGATGGTTAACTAATTGACAACTCTGGAGCTGTTTGCACAAAAAACAATGGGTGGGAACCGAGCAGAGCTGAGTGGCCAAACTGTGGTATTAGCGCCAAAGTATTGGCTGGGTTAGCTGCAGTAAAACAATTTTATTACATACACAGGTGGTGGAGGATAGTATAGATGGACTAATAGAACAAGTCCCACACACTGCTACAAGCCAAAATATTATTTCAGAGCTAGATGCAGATAAAAATTATTTTTAATTTGCACCCTGGTGGAGGTTAGTATAGATGGACTAATAGAACAAGTCCCACACACTGATACAAGCCCAAATATTTTATCAGAGCTAGATGCAGATAAAAATTATTTTTAATTTGCAACCTGGTGGAGGTTAGAATAGATGGACTAATAGAACAAGTCCCACCCACTGCTACAAGCCCAAATATTTTTTCAGAGCTAGATGCAGATAAAAATTATTTTTAATTTGCAACATGGTGGAGGTTAGTATAGATGGAATAATAGAACAAGTCCTACACACTGCTACAAGCCCAAATATTTTTTCAGAGCTAGATGCAGATAAAAATTATTTTTAATTTGCAACCTGGTGGAGGTTAGTATAGATGGACTAATAGAACAAGTCCCACACACTTCTACAAGCCCAAATATTTTTTCAGAGCTAGATGCAGATAAAAATTATTTTTAATTTGCAACCTGGTGGAGGTTAGTATAGATGGACTAATAGAAAGAGTCCCACACACTGCTACAAGCCCAAATATTTTTTCAGAGCTATATGCAGATAAAAAGTATTTTTAATTTGCAACCTGGTGGAGGTTAGTATAGATGGACTAATAGAACAAGTCCCACACACTGCTACAAGCCCAAATATTTTTTTAGAGCTAGATGCAGATAAAAATTGTTTTTAATTTGCAACCTGGTGGAGGTTAGTATAGATGGACTAATAGAACAAGTCCCACACACTGCTACATGCCCAAATATTTTTTGAAGAGCTAGATGCAGATAAAAATTATTTTTAATTTGCAACCTGGTGGAGGTTAGTATAGATGGACTAATAGAACAAGTCCCACCCACTGCTACAAGCCCAATTATTTTTTCAGAGCTAGATGCAGTTAAAAATTATTTTTAATTTGCAACCTGGTGGAGGTTAGTATAGATGGACTAATAGAAAGAGTCCCACACACTGCTACAAGCCCAAATATTTTTTCAGAGCTATATGCAGATAAAAAGTATTTTTAATTTGCAACCTGGTGGAGGTTAGTATTGATGGACTAATAGAACAAGTCCCACACACTGCTACAAGCCCAAATATTTTTTTAGAGCTAGATGCAGATAAAAATTATTTTTAATTTGCAACCTGGTGGAGGTTAGTATAGATGGACTAATAGAACAAGTCCCACACACTGCTACATGCCCAAATATTTTTTGAAGAGCTAGATGCAGATAAAAATTATTTTTAATTTGCAACCTGGTGGAGGTTAGTATAGATGGACTAATAGAACAAGTCCCACCCACTGCTACAAGCCCAATTATTTTTTCAGAGCTAGATGCAGTTAAAAATTATTTTTAATTTGCAACCTGGTGGAGGTTAGTATAGATGGACTAATAGAAAGAGTTCCACACACTGCTACAAGCCCAAATATTTTTTCAGAGCTATATGCAGATAAAAAGTATTTTTAATTTGCAACCTGGTGGAGGTTAGTATAGATGGACTAATAGAACAAGTCCCACACACTGCTACAAGCCCAAATATTTTTTTAGAGCTAGATGCAGATAAAAATTATTTTTAATTTGCAACCTGGTGGAGGTTAGTATAGATGGACTAATAGAACAAGTCCCACACACTGCTACATGCCCAAATATTTTTTGAAGAGCTAGATGCAGATAAAAATTATTTTTAATTTGCAACCTGGTGGAGGTTAGTATAGATGGACTAATAGAACAAGTACCACCCACTGCTACAAGCCCAATTATTTTTTCAGAGCTAGATGCAGTTAAAAATTATTTTTAATTTGCAACCTGGTGGAGGTTAGTATAGATGGACTAATAGAACAAGTCCCACACACTGCTACAAGCCCAAATATTTTTTCAGAGCTAGATGCAGATAAAAAATATTTTTAATTTGCAACCTCATGGAGGTTAGTATAGATGGACTAATAGAACAAGTCCCACACACTGCTACAAGCCCAAATGTTTTTCAGAGCTAGATGCAGATAAAAATTATTTTTAATTTGCAACCTGGTGGAGGTTATTATAGATGGACTAATAGAACATGTCCCACACACTGCTACAAGCCCAAATATTTTTTTCAGAGCCAGATGCAGATAAAAATAATTTTTAATTTGCAACCTTGTGGAGGTTAGTATAGATGGACTAATAGAACAAGTCCCACACACTGCTACAAGCCCAAATATTTTTTCAGAGCTAGATGCAGATAAAAATTATTTTTAATTTGCAACCTGGTGGAGGTTAGTATAGATGGACTAATAGAACAAGTCCCACAAACTGCTACAAGCCCAAATAGTTTTTCAGAGCTAGATGCAGATAAAAATTATATTTCATTTGCAACCTGGTGGAGGTTTTATAGATGGACTTACAGAAAAAGTCCCACACACTGCTACAAGCCCAAATATTTTTTCAGAGCTAGATGCAGATAAAAATTATTTTTAATTTGCAACCAGGTGGAGGTTAGTATAGATGGACTAATAGAACAAGTCCCACACACTGATACAAGCCCAAATATTTTTTCAGAGCTAGATGCAGATAAAAATTATTTTTAATATGCAACTTGGTGGAGGTTAGTATAGATGGACTAATAGAGCAAGTCCCACACACTGCTACAAGCCCAAATATTTTTTCAGAGCTAGATGCAGATAAAAATTATTTTTAACTTGCAACCTGGTAGAGGTTAGTATAGATGGACTAATAGAATGATGCTATGCCCAAAAGGTTTTACTTAGATAGGTGCAGTAAAAAAATTTTTATTCTTTACACAGGTGGTGTAGCTTGCAACACAGATAGGCTACTCCACTGACTAACACACACTGCAAGAGGCCAAAAAGGATTTGATTAGCTAGATTTAGCCAAATGCTGTGAAAAAAACTTGCACTGCACTGGCACAGACCTACCTGGCAAAAAGTGATAGGAACTGATGTAACCTAGCCCTCAAAAGGACTGCAATTACAATTAGTCCCTACTCCCAACCTATCTATTTAAGAGCACAGACCTGCCTGATAAAAGTCGTAGGAAATTATGTAACCTAGTCCTCAAAAGGACAGCAATCACAACTATTCCCTACTCCCAAGCTATCTGTAGATTTGTGTGAAAATTGGCTTGAAATGAACACTCAAAGTATAGCGCACACATCAACAGCAGTGCCGTCTAACACGCAGCTGCAGCAGTGAGAAAATGGTGCCTACGTGGAAAATGGCTGGGTCTTATAGGGCAAGGACATGTGACATACACTGCCAATGACACATGCCCTTGCTTGTGTGAAAAAAAGCAGTTCGCTCCGTGTGTGCGCTGCTGATAGGCTGACAGATTGCACCTCCCCACTGTAAATGTGGGAAAGAGAAAAAAATGGAGATCTTCATTATTTATGCAGAGATCCATCCCCTGCCCCTCCCCCCACCCCGCTGTACACTCAAACTGCGTATTAACATTCATTTTCAGCATTAATGAGAAAAAATCCAGTCATGATTTTGGTGCACGAACAGTTATCGAACATAACCTCGAACAGCCAAATTTTTTTCAAATCGTACGTGTTCGCCGAACGGCTCGAACACCGCCCAAAACAGCTCGAATTTGAGATTTGGGAACAGTTCGAGTTGAACACCGCTCATCTCTACTCTTAACATTGTGTAATGTACTATTAGGATTTGTCATTTTTACTCTTTGTGCCATCACATCACCACTCCATATGCAATTTTTATAGAGACAACCACTTTCTCTTCTCTCATTGTTTCAATTGAGTTTATTATAAAAGAAAAAGGTTGACAAGTAATTGTCTTTATGCAAACTGCATATGGAGAACTGATGTGATGAGCGCAGAGGTTATAGTCTGTTCAGAAATGACCGTACAATCATGCGAGGGGGGGGTGTTTATATGTAAAATCATCCTTAAAACCTGTCTTGCGGGAGGATATATGTGAATCTAATGAAAATGTAGAGTCCCTGTGGGTGGAGAAAAGGGGAGGGGGAAAAAATAATAAATTACTGATAGGGGTTTGTTATAAGTCTCCAAAAATAATGGAAGTAGCGGAGAATATCCTTGTAAAGCAAATAGATGAAGCAGCGACTCAAGGAGAAGTCATTATTATGGGAGACTTCAACTACCCTAAAATACATTGGGGGATGGAAACATGTAGTTCGAGCAAAGGAAATAGGTTTTTGACTACTATGAGGGACAATTACCTTTCACAACTGGTTCAGGACCCAACAAGAAGGGGGGCACTGCTAGACCTAATATTAACCAATAGGCCAGACCGCATATCAAATATACGAGTTGGGGGTCACTTGGGTAATGGTGATCACAAAATAATAAGTTTTCATGTTACCTTTAATAAGATGTGTAGTAGAGGGGTTACAAGGATACTAAACTTCAGGAAGGCAAATTTTGAACGGTTAAGAGATGATCTTAGTGCAATAAACTGGGACGATATCCTGAGACATAAAGCTACACAAAGCAAATGGGAGACATTTTTTAACATCCTCAAGAGGACCTGTGCACAATATTTACCCCTTGGGAATAAACATGCTAGAAATAGGAGGAAACCGCTATGGCTAAATAGAGCTGTAAGGGGCGCAATAAGTGACAAAAAGAAAGCATTTAGAGAACTAAAGCAAGTAGGTAGTGATGAGGCATTAAATAAATATAGAAAATTAAATAAATTATGTAAAAAACAAATCAAGGCAGCAAAGATTGAGGCAGAGAGAATCATTGCCAGAGAAAGTAAAAATAACCCTAAAATATTCTTTAACTACATAAATAGTAAAAAACTAAAAAATGATAGTGTTGACCCCTTAAAAATAGTCTGGATGAAATGGTGGATGAGGATGAGGAAAAAGCCAATATGCTGAATGATTTTTTTTCAACCGTATTTACACAAGAAAATCGCATGACAGAAAACATGATTAGTGATAACAAAAATTCTCCAGTAAATGTCACTTGCTTAACCCAACAGGAAGTACGGCGGCATCTAAAAATCACTAAAGTTGACAAATCCCCGGGCCCGGATGGGATACACCCGTGAGTACTGCAGGAATTAAGTAATGTCATAGATAGACCATTATTTTTAATCTTTAAAGATTCCATAATAACAGGGTCTGTACCACAGGACTGGCGTATAGCAAATGTGGTGCCAATATTCAAAAAGGGGACAAAAACTGAACTTGGAAATTATAGGCCAGTAAGCTTAACCTCTACTGTGGGTAAAATCCTGGAGGGTTTCCTAAGAGATGCTATGATAGAGTATCTGAAGAAGAATAACCTCATGACCCAATATCAACATGGGTTTACGAGAGACCGTTCCAGTCAAACTAATCTGATCAGTTTTTATGAGGAGGCAAGTTCTGGACTGGACCAAGGAAATGCAGTGGATGTTGTGTATATGGACTTTTCAAAAGCTTTTGATACGGTTCCACACAAAAGGTTGATACATAAAATGAGAACAATGGGGATAGGGGAAAATATATGTATGTGGGTTAAGAATTGTCTCAGTGATAGGAAACAAAGGGTGGTTATTAATGGAAAACACTCAGACTGGGTCTCAGTTAACAGTGGGGTACCACAGGGGTCAGTATTGGGCCCCCTTCTTTTTAACATATTTATTAATGACCTTGTAGGGGGCATACAGAGTAGTATTTCAATATTTGCAGATGACACTAAACTCTGCAGGGTAATCAATACAGAGGAGGACAATTTTATATTACATGAGGATCTATGTAAACTTGAAGCTTGGGCTGATAAATGGCAAATGAGCTTTAATGGGGATAAATGCAAGGTAATGCACTTGGGCAGAGGAAATAAAATGTATAATTATATGCTTAATTGTAAAACACTGGGCAAAACTGTAACTGAAAAAGACCTGGGTGTATTGGTGGACGACAAGCTCACGTTAAGTGGCCAGTGTCAGGCTGCTGCTGCAAAGGCAAATAAAACAATGGGATACATTAAAAGAGGCATAGATGCTCATGAGGAGAACATAATTTTACCTCTATACAAGTCATTAGTGCGACCACACTTAGAATACTGTGTACAGTTCTGGTCTCCTATGTATAAGAAAGACATAGCTGAACTAGAGCGGGTGCAGAGAAGAGCGACCAAGGTTATTAGAGGACTGGGGGTCTGCAATACCAAGACAGGTTATTACACTTGGGGTTATTTACTGTGGAAAAAAGAAGGCTTAGGGGTGATCTTATTACTATGTACAAGTATATGAGGGGACAGTACAAAGACCTTTCTATTGATCTTTTTACTCTGAGGCCTGAGACTGGAACGAGGGGGCATCTTCTACGTCTGGAGGAAAGAAGGTTTAAACATAATCACAGACGGGGATTCTTTACTGTTAGAGCAGTGAGACAATGGAACTCTCTGCCGCATGATGTTGTAATGAGTGATTCACTGTTAAAATTTAAGAAGGGCATGGATGCCTTTCTTGAAAAGTATAATATTACAGGTTATAAATACTAGATTCCTTGATAGGGCGTTGATCCAGGGAACTAGTCTGATTGTCGCATGGAGTCGGGAAGGAATTTTTTTCCCCAATGTGGAGCTTAGTGTTTGCCACATGGTTTTTTTTGTCTTCCTCTGGATCAACAAGTTAGGCTATGGGTTAAACTGGATAGACTTAGTCTTCCTTCAACCTTATAACTATGTTACTATGTTACTATGTAGTATGTAAACAGTCGTATCCTAAGACAGAATCCGAAAATATTTTTTGAGCGTGAAAATAAGTTTTCAAAAAATATATATTTTCACTAGGAAACTTTTGTATATGGAGTGAGCTGGGTTATGGTACTGTATTTATGTAGTAAGCTTGGTTTTGCTCCTGTGTCTCCACAGTAAGCTTGGTTATGTTCCCATCTCAATATAGTAAGATCAGTTATGGTACCATATCTAAGTAGTAAGCTTGGTTCTGGTACCATATCTATATAGCAAGCTTGGCTATGTTACTGTATCTGTGTAGTAATCTGGATTCTGATATTATATGTATGTAGTCAGGTTGGTTCTGTTCTCATATTGAGGTAGGAGTCCAGGTTCTGTTGCTATATCCATGAAATAGACTTAGTAAGCACAATTCTGTTCCCATATCCCTGAAGTAAGCTTGGTTCTGTTCCCTTATCTCTGTAGTAAGCTCAGTTCAGCTCCCATATCTCTTTAGTAATCTCGGTTCTGCTCTGATATCTCAGTAGTAAGCTCAATTATGCTCCCTTATCTCTGTAGTAAGCTTGGATTTGCTCCAATACCGTAGTGTTCAAAATAATAGCAGTGTGTTCAAAAACATGAGTTAAGCACAAAATCTTTATAATAGTTTTTATTTCCATGCATTGAGAACATTGCGCACCATCTTTATAATAGTTTATATTTCCATGCATTGGGAACATTGCACACCGTTTTCTTATTCAAAAAATGAAGTGAAATGTATATAATTTTAAACTACTTTACAGCAAGTAACAAAAAATGAACATTGCGCTGTTCTAAAAAATAGCAGTGTCTGCATTTGTCTTTACAAATTCGCAATATGTACTCTTTTTTGAAGATTTAGCATTCCTATGAATCACTAACCTAATTTAGTTGCATACCCACAGTTTTTTAGAACTGCTTCACATCTATGTTGCACAGAGTCAACCAACTTCTGGCACCTGTCAACTATTATTCCAGCGCAGAATGCTTTGACTACATCCCACAATTTTTGGCCTTGCCTCAGAAATGGTATTTTTGATGTCACCCCACAAGTGTTCTATTGGATTAAGGTCCGGGGATTCAGCTGGCCACTCCATTTGTTGGACTGAAACCAAGATTTTTCTCATTTACTGGTGTGTTTAGGGTCTTTGTCATGTTGAAACACCCATTTCAAGGGCATGTCCTCTTCAGCGTAAGGCAACATGACCTCTTCAAGTATTTTAATATATATAAACTGGTCCATGATCCATGTGTCACACAAGGTGTGTGAAAGACTTAGTGCAACACAAAGGGAAGAGGGAAAGGGAGCCCAGACTCTAGGGAAAGGGGGGAGTGGAGTCCTCCTAGGTTGATCTGATATCACCCTGTCTCCACTAACGTCCCTATATTGGTTCTTCAACAATCGCCGAACACGAACCTCGCACTGGCTTTCCCTGGTGTTTGGCCCTGCCTAGGGAAGGGAGGGGATGAGCGGGAGTCGATCCCCACTGACAACTAAAGACAACAAGGGGGAACAAACAAGGGAAGATAGCTTAGCTTTTAGTTGACTTCAGAGAGATTAACACCCATCCTTATAGCATCAGAGAGGAAGAAGGAATGCACTTTCTCCAAGCCTTCACAAGTGGTCAGGTGAGTATCGCCGGCACCTCCCTTTAGCACACAGCAGGTATTTATACACCCAGGCCAGGGTGTTAATTAGCCAAAGGAAGGTAGCAGCTGTGTCCTAGTGAGACAGCTTCTAAGAAGGTGTCTGTAATGCCAAACAAAGAGATCTCCTGCAACCAACTGCAGGGCGACTGTCTGTCACTTCTGATACACCCATAACACCATGGTAAGCGGTAAATAGGTCTGCACCATAGTAAGAGAAATGTGCCCATATCATGATGCTTGCACCACCATTCTTCACTGTCTGTACTGTACTGACTGTGGCTTGAATGCAGAGTTTGGGAGTCATCTGATGAACAGTCTGCGGCCCATGGACCCAAAAATAACAATTTTACTTTCATCAGTCCACAAAATGTTTCTTCTTTTCTCTTTAGGCCAGTTTATGTGTTCTTTGGCACATTGTATCTGATTCAGTACATGTCTTTTTTTAACAGTGGCACCATTTTTTTAGGGACCTCATCACATTTGAAGTTGCTTTGAAGGGCCTTTGTGACAGAAAATACCCAAAAGTGACACCATTCTAAAAACTGCACCCCTCAAGGTACTCAAAACTACATTCAAAAAAGTTTATTAACCCTTCAGGTGCTTCACAGGAATATTTGGAATGTGGAAGAAAACAATGAACATTTTACTTTTTTTTCACAAAAATGTTACTTTAGACCCAATTTTTTTTATTTTTGCAAAGGTAACAGGAAAAAATTGACCCCAAAATGTGTTTTTCAATTTCTCCTGAGCATTCTAATACCCCATATGAGGGGGAAAATCACTGTTTGGGTGCACGGTATGGCCCGGAAGGGACGGAGCTCCATTTGACTTTTTGAATATAAAATTTGCGTGACTAATAAGCAGACGCCATGTCGCGTTTAAGAAGTTTCTGATGTGCCTAAAAAGTGGAACCCCCCCAGAAGTGACACTATTTTGGAAACTAGACCCCTTAGCGAACTTATCTAAATGTGAGTGAGCACCTTGAACCCCCAGGTGCTTTCCAGAAGTTTATAACATTGAGAGCACACCAATACCCCATATGTAGGGGAATACCATAGCTTGGGCACATGGCAGGGATCGGAAAGGAAGGAGCACTGTTTGACTTTTCAATGCAAAACTTGCTGGAATTGAGAGAGGACGCCATGTCACGTTTGGAAAGCCCCTGATGCGCCTAAACTGTTATGATCTGCAACAAGTACTAAGGAAAGATAGGGGAAAGCTGTCCCTACAGTAAGATTAAGCTGAATCCCTACGATGTAGCGGGCTGCCTGTTCCTAGCGACCAGACCCGCCTTTGTCCTCTGCTAGTCTGAACGAAGACCTATAGCATAAGGGGAGGGGTCCCTAAAAGAACTAAGGACTGGGGCAAAAATGGGACTCCTCCTAAACAGAGAAGTTGTTGCAGAACACAAAAAGACAAACTGACAAAAAGGTACTAGAGGTCCCAGAAGGACCAAGCAAACTGACAGAGAAAGGCACCGAAGCCCCTGGCTAGAGAAACAGTCAAACACTGAAGTCCAGCACAGCCAAAAGGGTGGAGCTGGAATATAAAGGCAGATGGTCACGTGACCGCAAAACACAAGATGGAAAAAAACAGGAGGGTTCTAACATAAACTGTGCACACCCTCCACAAGTGACCCCATTTTTACAACTAGACCCCTTAAGGAACTTATCTAAATGTGTGGTGAGCACTTTTAACCCCCAAGTGTTTCACAAAAGTTTATAACGTAGAGCTGTGAAAATAAAAAATGATTTTTAGCCCCAATTTTTTTATTTTCACAAGGGTATGAGGATAAATTGTACCCCAAAAGTTGTTGTGCAATTTCTCCTGAGTATGCTGATACCCCATATGTGAGAGAAAACTACTGTTTTGGTGCTCATCAGGGCTAGGAAGGGAAGGAGTAACATTTTGGAATGCAGACTTTGATGGAATGGTCTGCGGGCGTCATGCCGCGTTTGCAGAGCCACTGATGTGCCTAATCAGTGAAAATGCCCAACAAGTGCCCCTCTTTTGGAAGCTAGACCCCCAATGAACTTATTTAGATGTGTGGTGAGCACCTTGAACCCCCAGGTGCTACACATAAAATTATAACGTTGACTTGGGAAAATAAAAAAATCTAATTTTTTTCCACAAAAATGTTATTTTAGCCAAAAATAAATATTTTGACAAGGGTAACAGGAGAAAGTGGACCCCAAAATTTGTTGTACAATTTCTCCTGAGCAAATACCCCATATGTGGTCGAAAACTATTTTTAAGGCACAGTGCAAAGCTCAGAAGCAAAGAAGCACCATGTTGAAGTTCATATTTTGCTGGACTGGTGTGATGGTGCCATGTCACATTGGCAGAGCCCCTAAGGTGCCAGTACAGCAGAACTCCCCATAGGAAATCCCATTTTACAAACTGCACCTCTCAATGAATTCATCTAGGGGTGCAGTGAGCAAGTTGACAGCACATGTTCCTCAGAGAATTTTACACCATTGGGCGTTGATGAAAGAATAATTAAATTTTTACAACCAAAGTTTTATTTTAACCCCAGATTTACATTTTCACATTGGGAAATAGGTAAAAATGGCACCAAAATTGGTCACACAATTTCTTCTGACTGTAGAAATTCCCCATATGTGGCTGTACAGTACTGCTTAGCCACACATTGGGAGGGACGGAGCACTATTTGCCTCCTTGATCACAGATTTTCCTAGAATAGTATGCGGACACTGTATACAGAGACCTTAAGTGCTAAAAGAGCAGAATCCCCTCTCAAGTTAGTTCATTTTGGAAATTATACCCCTTTGTGAATTTATCTACAGGTGTGGTAATGATTTTAACTATATGGATGTTTTCCAGAAACAAGCAGCACTGGATGTTGCTGAGTGAAAATTGCAAACTGGCATTGTAGTGACCAGTATGTTGTAGTGACCAGTACGTTATATCCAGCTCATGCTTCTGTAGACATGCACCCGTAAATTAGGTGGGCTCTCATCGCTACAGAAATGAAACATGTGGACTCTAACTGCGGTTTAGGTACACACTGGAGGTCAGAAGGGAGGTGGGCATTTGGATTTGGGAGCACAGAATTTGCTGAATTCCTTTGGGGGGGGGGCAAGGGCTATTTTGCTTTGCTAGAGCCTTTGTGCTACTAGTAACGTGGAAGACCCCTGGCAGGACCGTCATCGGGGAGATCACACAATATCCCACCACTGCCACCAATTTGTCAGGACTTCCTCAAGGATTCGTGCACACACAATCCTGATTACACACTACGTAGGTATGGGCAAGCATGCAGTGAGCGTATGGCGTATACACCTCCGTATCCAAATGAATGGAATATGTGTAGCGTATATGGCTTCGGGGGAGGGAACAATTACAGAGCAAAAGAAATAGAACTATTAAATTTTACATTTAATCCATGAACATAGTAACAGAGTATCATAGTAACATAGTTTTTAAGGTTGAAGGAAGACTAAGTCCATCTAGTCCAATCCATAGCCTAACTTGTTGATCCAGAGGAAGGCAAAAAAAACCCATGTGGCAAACACTAAGCTCCACATTGGGGAAAAAAATTTGTTCCTGACTCCATACGACAATCAGATTAGTTCCCTGGATCAACGCCCTATCAAGGAATCTAGTATTTATAACCTGTAATATTATACTTTTCAAGAAAGGCATCCATGCCCTTCTTAAATTTTAACAGTGAATCACTCATTACAACATCATGCGGCAGAGAGTTCCATAGTCTCACAGCTCTTACAGTAAAGAATCCCCGTCTGTGATTATGTTTAAACCTTCTTTCCTCCAGACGTAGAAGATGCCCCCTCGTCCCAGTCTCAGGCCTCAGAGTAAAAAGATCAGTAGAAAGGTCTTTGTACTGTCCCCTCATATACTTGTACATAGTAATAAGATCACCCCTAAGCCTTCATTTTTCCACAGTAAATAACCCCAAGTGTAATAACCTGTCTTGGTATTGCAGACCCCCAGTCCTCTAATAACCTTGGTCGCTCTTCTCTGCACCCGCTCTAGTTCAGCTATGTCTTTCTTATACACCGGAGACCAGAACTGTACACAGTATTCTAAGTGTGGTCGCACTAATGACTTGTATAGAGGTAAAATTATGTTCTCCTCATGAGCATCTATGCCTCTTTTAATGCATCCCATTATTTTATTTGCCTTTGCAGCAGCAGCCTGACACTGGCCACTAAACATGAGCTTGTTGTCCACCAATACACCCAGGTCTTTTTCAGTTACAGTTTTGCCCAGTGTTTTACAATTAAGCATATAATTATACATTTTATTTCCTCTGCCCAAGTGCATTACCTTACATTTATCCCCATTAACGCTCATTTGCCATTTATCAGCCCAAGCTTCTAGTTTACATAGATCCTCCTGTAATATAAAATTGTCCTCCTCTGTATTGATTACCCTGCAGAGTTTGGTGTCATCTGCAAATATTGAAATATTACTCTGTATGCCCCTTACAAGGTCATTAATAAATATGTTAAAAAGAAGGGGGCCCAATACTGACCCCTGTGGTACCCCACTGTTAACTGAGACCCAGTCTGAGTGTTTTCCATTAATAACCACCCTTTGTTTCCTATCACAGAGCCAATTCTTAACCCACATACATATATTTTCCCCTATCCCCATTGTTCTCATTTTATGTATCAACCTTTTGTGTGGAACCGTATCAAAAGCTTTTGAAAAGTCCATATACACAACATCCACTGCATTTCCTTTGTCCAGTCCAGAACTTGCCTCCTCATAAAAACTGATCAGATTAGTTTGACAGGAACGGTCCCTCGTAAACCCATGTTGATATTGGGTCATGAGGTTATTCTTCCTCAGATACTCTAGTATAGCATCTCTTAGGAAACCCTCCAGGATTTTACCCACAGTAGAGGTTAAGCTTACCGGCCTATAATTTCCAAGTTCAGTTTTTGTCCCCTTTTTGAATATTGGCACCACATTTGCTAAAAGCCAGTCATGATGTACAGACCCTGTTATTATGGAATCTTTAAAGATTAAAAATAATGGTCTATCTATGACGTTACTTAATTCCTGCAGTACTCGCGGATGTATCCCATCCGGGCCCGGGGATTTGTCAACTTTAGTGATTTTTAGACGCCGCCATACTTCCTGCTGGGTTAAGCAAGTGACATTTACTGGAGAATTTTTGTTATCACTAATCATGTTTTCGGTCATGCGATTTTCTTGTGTAAATATGGTTGAAAAAAAATCATTTAGCATATTGGCTTTTTCCTCATCCTCATCCACCATTTCACCCAGACTATTTTTAAGGGGGCCAACACTATCATTTTTTAGTTTTTTACTATTTATGTAGTTAAAGAATATTTTGGGGTTATTTTTACTTTCGCTGGCAATGATTCTCTCTGCCTAAATCTTTGCTGCCTTGATTTGGTTTTTACATAATCTATTTAATTTTCTATATTTATTTAATGCCTCATCACTACCTACTTGCTTTAGCTTTCTAAATGCTTTCTTTTTGTCACTTATTGCGCCCCTTACAGCTCTATTTAGCCATAGTGGTTTCCTCCTATTTCTAGCATGTTTATTCCCATAGGGTATATATTGTACACAGGTCATATTCAGGATGTTAATAAATGTCTCCCATTTGCTTTGTGTAGTTTTATGTCTCAGGATATCGTCCCAGTTTATTGCACTAAGATCATATCTTAACCGTTGGAAATTTGCCTTCCTGAAGTTTAGTGTCCTTGTAACCCCTCTACTACACATCTTATTAAAGGTTACATGAAAACGTATTATTTTGTGATCACTATTACCCAAGTGACCCCCAACTCGTATATTTGATATGCGGTCTGGCCTATTGGTTAATATTAGGTCTTGCAGTACCCCCCTTCTTGTTGGGTCCTGAACCAGTTGTGAAAGGTAATTGTCAAAAACCTATTTCCTTTGCTTGAACTACATGTTTCTGTCCCCCAATGTATTTCAGGGTAGTTGAAGTCTCCCATAATAATGACTTCTCCTTGAGTCGCTGCTTCATCTATTTGCTTTACGAGGATATTCTCCGCTACTTCCATTATTTTTGGAGACTTATAACAAACTCCTATCAGTATTATATTATTTTTTCCCCCTCCCCTTATCTCCACCCACAGGGACTCTACATTTTGATTAGATTCACATATATCCTCCCGCAAGACAGGTTTTAAGGATGATTTTACATATAAACACACCCCCCCCCTCGCTTGTTTGCACGGTCATTTCTGAACAGACTATAGCCCTGTAAATTAACTGCCCAGTCATGGCTCTCACCCAACCACGTCTCAGATAGCCCTACCATGTCATAATTATTTTCCAACAAAATAAATTCTAATTCCTCCATTTTGTTGGTGAGGCTTCTGGCATTAGTGTACATGCATTTTATGTATCTCTCTGTACCTCTATTCCTTCTTACTTTATTGACTGTTCTAACCCCACCCCCAATTTCTTTATTTGTGCCCAGGCCACTATCTGCACTGTCTTCCCCACCTATAAAATGAATACCCTCCCCCCAATCCCTAGTTTAAACACTCCTCCAACCTTCTAGCCATTTTCTCCCCCAGCACAGCTGCGCCCTCCCCATTAAGGTGCAGCCGGTCCCTAGCGTAGAGTCTGTAGCCAACTGAGAAGTCGGCCCAGTTCTCCAGGAACCCAAATCCCTCCTTCCTACACAGCCACTTATTTATCTCCCTAATCTCCCGTTGCCTCTCTGGCGTGGCACGTGGTACCGGTAATATTTCAGAGAATACCACCTTGGAGGTCCTTGCTTTCAGCTTGCAGCCTAATTCCCTGAAATCATCTGTAAGGACCTTCCACCTACCTCTAACTTTGTCATTTGTGCCAATGTGCACGATGACCGCTGGGTCCTCACCAGCCCCTCCCAGTAATCTGTCAACCCGATCAGCGATGTGCCGGACTCGAGCGCCAGGTAGGCAGCACACTGTTCGACGATCCCTGTCTTTATGACAGATTGCCTATCTGTTCCTCTAATAATTGAGTCCCCCACTACCAGCACCTGCCGGCCTGCCCTACTCTCCTATTTCCCTCTTTACTGAAGCTGACACTCCTCCGGCTTTCAGGGGACATGCCTTGCTGCAGTAGTGCTACCCCTGTACCGTCACTCCCCTCATCTGCCAACTTTGCAAACTTATTGGGGTGTGCCAGATCAGGACTAGTCTCCCTGGCACTCTTCCCTCTACCACCCCTTCTAACTGTCATCCAACTAGCGACCTCACTGTCCTGCAGCTCCCGACTACCACCCTCCCCCATAACTACCCCAGTGAGCTGCTGCTCAGTGAGCAGCAGACTCCTTTGCATGTTGTCAATGGATCTCAGTATTGCCAGCTGCTCATTTAGATCCAGTATCTGGGCTTCCAAACGCACAACGTGCACACATCTCGCGCAGCAGTAAGCAACCTCGACCAGCAATGCATCCTGCACCTCAATGCACTTCCAAAGGACTGAATGCCCAATCAGCTGCCCCTTATAAACCCTTAATTATGACCCCTTACCCTTAATTAACCCCTTGTGAGTAAAGCTACACCTCAGGATTTTAGTGCAATGTAGTTAACCCTTAAATACACAGGTAGTAAACTAAGAAACTAAAACTGTAGTGAGAAAATAGGTTTTAAAAAGCCCAATAAATCTAAAGAGGTAGAAAAGCACTCAGCAGGTCACAATGCAGCACTCACCGCAATTCACACAGGTATTTTCTGCAGGATTCCCAATACCTCTTCACTGAAAAACAAGTCACACACTTACTTTCGTTCGCACTTACGCTCCGGACACACCCAGCTCGTTCACACTCGCAAACTAAGAGATTTAAAGAGTTTTTTTTTTTTTCCCTTTTCCAGCAATGCACCCTTCACCTCAATGCACTTCCAAAGTGAAGATGCGGAACATTTAATCCAAAAAGGAGGCAGTGTTTATGAAAAATATACAAAAGGTTTTACAAAAGGAGACATTATAATACAGAATATACAGTTACACAAACAGAATAAACAGGGATTAAAGAAGACTTGTTATAAAGATTGCAGAGACTATTCAGTATAGCTGGAGGGGAGGCGCTCCAATTTGATTTGACCGGTATCGAACGTGATCCTTTGCGTATAGAATCTATACCACCTGGCAATGAACACTGACCCATCTTTGGTTGAGTCTTTTATGCTGAAGGAGGGACTTCCCACACACTCCCCTGTGATGATATCACATGGACTGGGCTCCAGCCTTCATATTTGCTTAAAATTATCTGGCTTCTGCGATAACGTATCGCTGGTTGATCGCAGAAGCTTGCAAGTGATACCATATTTTCCCTTATGAATTTGCCTTTCTTTAGAGACCACACATGACATAGCTGTGGTCTATTATTTTGTACTTTTGCATTACAGCTCACTGGAGGGGCTCACAGCTACAGAAAATTATGCATATTATTCCTTAGCTGACCCTGCCACTAAAAATATGGGTCCCACTATTATCAGAAGTATAGAACTTCAGATATTCCATATTTATATTCGGCGCTGGCCAGACTGAGGATTTCTGCTGAATTCTTTAGAAACCCAGGAGTACTAACTTCTCACCTAGGTGTAGATTTATCGCAGGTCTGTGCCAATGGAAAATACACTCACATGTTAATTGGGTTTGCCCCCTCTTTGCACTGGCATCTGCCTCTTAGCCACTTCTCATGTGTGTGCTAATTTGCATACAGACAGCTCTTTAGATTGTCTGGTTTCTGCTCTGACAAATGGTATGGAGGAGGGGGACTGAGGGTTTACAGAGGGAGAGAGAAATCCTTAATATTTTCTTAATTTTTTTATGACACCCCCTATAATTCTTTTAACAGATGATGAACCTGAGTGGGGACTGTTATCGGGGTTTCCATTTAAATCCCTGAGTGACGTAATTTAGATGAAACCCCTGAGGGATCCATTCACTATAATGAGGCAACAGAGTAAGGCCTCTTTCACATGTCAGTTTGTCTGGTACGTGTGGTGGTTTCCACACATACCAGAGACACATACACACGCAAACGAATTCAAATGAATGGGTCTGTGCACATGTCAGTGTGTTTCCACGGACCATGTGTCCATGGGCGAAACACATTGACACGTCCATTTTTTTTGTGCTGCATGGGCCACAAAATGTCCCACACTGATGACACAAGGATGACATCCATATTGGCGCCTGGAAATCAGTATAAAGTTAGCACTTTTCCCAAGCGCCAGGTGCTGGAGCTGTTCTGAGCTCAGTGAGTGACAGGACACCGCTTGCTGAGCACAGCTCAGGGGCCCGCTCGCTGGATTGAGTCATTCTCCCCAGCTCCTCAGTGTGAGCAGTCAGATGGGTTACAGCGGGGGACATCTTCGGACAGGTGAGTATAAAGATTTTTTTATTTTATTCTTACTTTTACACCAGGACACAGCCGGAGCAGAATACTACTCTCCATATTGTCCCTTGCTCTCGCTAATCTCAACGCCGGCAGGGGACAATGATGAGTGCAGCGTTCAGCACCTGGCACTTGGGAACAATGCTAAATGTACTGCTGATTCCCAGGAACCGGTACGTGTGCTCCTGATGCACACACGGGTGGCACATGGTTGCCACAAGTAGGACGCAGAGGTGCACAGGGACACACATATCTCCGGTACTGTTTTTTTTGGTACCGGAACTATCAATACATGTGAAACTGGCCTTACTCTTGACTCCGTCTGGCCTCTGCTTAGCGGTGTCCTTTTTTCAGAGGTTAACAAAACTGTGGCCGATGGCACCCTTATGCACGCCTTATAAAAAGACGGACACTGTGGGATCACAGGCCAGACGGATTCCACGGTGCCTCCATTGGCCTCATAACAGGGAATCTTCTGATGAGGATTCCATCTGAATCATGTATTTCAGAGATTTACATGTAAACCCCAGTGCAAGTGCTCAGCGCAGAGAGTAGGATAAATTTGAGCCGAGTCATGCTTCGATCTTTGGCAGGCAAAATGAACAAATCAACAACAGATGAAGAATTGGTTTTATTTATTTTTTACGCCTTTCCTCATGTGGTATAAGTGATTAGATAACTTTATTCTTCGGGTTGATGCGATTACAGCAATACCAGATTTATATCTTGTGTTTATGCTTGGTAGCTGTCACACACTAAAAAACAATTTTTTTTGCATCACCATAATTTGAGTGCTATAATTTTTCCATATTTCGGCTGACAGATTCATGTAAAGGGCTTGTTTTTTGTGGGACAAGTTGACGTTTTTATTGGTACCATTTGTGGGCACATGACATTTTTTGATCACTTTCTATTCTGATTTTTGTCAGGCAGACTAAACAAAAACCAACAATTCAGGAATTGTTTTTTTTATGCTGTTCCGCTCATGATAAAACTGATAAGCCAGCATTATTCATTGGGTCAGTACAATTACAGCGATACCACATTTAGGCTGTGTGCCCACGATGCGTTTTTTAAGCATTTCCGCAGCGGCAATTCCGCCGCAGAAACGCTTAAAAAAGCATGTTAGTAGGTCTGCTATATTCCCCAATGATAATCCGCATGTGCTGTGCACATGCTGCAGAAATTTCCGCTAAGGATTATCATTGCGGAAAAATCCGCAGCACTACCAATTATTTTGCGGAATCGCGGCGATTTGGCCTCCATTGACTTGCATTGAATCGCTTAATATCCGCATGACTACATGTGCACATACGAATATTAAGCAATTCAATGTGCAGATGGTACCTGGGTCTGGAGAAGAGGAGACTCTCATCCAGATCTGGGTACCATAGTAACTGTAAAAAAAAAAGAATTTAAAATAAAAAAACACATTATACTCACCTTCTGATGGCCCATGATCTTCTATCCAGTACGTCTCGGCTCCCCAGTGGCTCGCGATGAAGTAAAAGGAACTTCCATGACCTCATTCAGTCATGTGACAGGTCACGCGACCGCTGACATCGGCGGCCACGTGACCTGTCACATGACTAAATGACATCATGGAAGGTCCTTTTACACGACCGCGAGACATCGGGAAGACCGGAGAAGGAGACCGGGAGCCATCAGAAGGTGAGTATAATGTTTGTTTGTTTTTTTTTACCATTTTTATTCTTTTTTTAACTAACTTGGTCACACTATATAAAATCCATGCTGTTTGCATTGATTTATATAGTGTGACCAAGTTGTCAAGCACTTTCCAAGTGATGCTAAAATCGCTTGGAAAGCACTTAACAACCCGCATGCGAAATCGCATGTGCAAAACGCGTGTGACAAATGCTTGTCCCTGGCTAAAAAAACGCATGTAAAATCCGCATGCGTTTTTTCTGCCAGGGAGATGCAGAAACGCTCAGGAAAAATACGGAGCATTTCTGCATCGTGGGCATATAGCCTTATACAGGTTTTTTATGTTTTGGGGCTTTTGCACAATAAAAACTATTTTATAGAACATATAATTATTTTTCGATCGCTTTATTCTTAGAGCTATAACTTTTTTATTTTTCGGCTGATGGATCTGTATGGCAGATTGTTTATTGCAGGACAAGATGTCATTTTCAGCGGTACTATTTTTATTTACATTCGTTTTTTTTATCGCGTTTTAGAACACTTTTTGTTCGGCTGTATGATGATAATGCATTGCTTTTTGCCTAATTTTTTTTTTTTTACCGTGTTCACTAAGGGGGTTAACTAGTGAGACAGTTTTATAGGTCAGGTCGTTTCGGACGCGGAAATACCAAATACTTTTTTTTTTTCATAATATTTAATCATGGGTAATATACACTGCTCAAAAAAATAAAGGGAACACTCAAATAATACATCCTAGATCTGAATGAATGAAATATTCTCATTGAATACTTTGTTCTCTACAAAGTTGAATGTGCTGAAACAAAATCACACAAAAATCATCAATGGAAATCAAATTTATTAACCAATGGAGGCCTGGATTTGGAGTCACCCCCAAAATTAAAGTGGAAAAACACGCTACAGGCTGAACCAACTTTGATGTAATGTCCTTAAAACAAGTCAAAATGAGGCTCAGTATTGTGTGTGGCCTCCACGTGCCTGTATGACCTCCCTACAATGCCTGGGCATGCTCCTGATGAGGTTGCGGATGGTCTCCTGTGGGATCTCCTCCCAGACCTGGACTAAAGCATCCGCCAACTCCTGGACAGTCTGTGGTGCAACGTGACATTGGTGGATGGAGCAAGACATGATGTCCCAGATGTGCTCAATAGGATTCAGGTCTGGGGAACGGGTGGGCCAGTCCATAGCTTTAATGCCTTCATCTTGCAGGAACTGCTGACACACTCCAGCCACATGAGGTCTGGCATTGTCCTGCATTAGGAGGAACCCAGGGCCAACCGCACCAGCATATGGTCTCACAAGGGGTCTGAGGATCTCATCTCGGTACCTAATGGCAGTCAGGCTACCTCTGGCGAGCACATGGAGGGCTGTGCGGCCCTCCAAAGAAATGCCACCCCACACCATTACTGACCCACTGCCAAACCAGTCATGCTGAAGGATGTTGCAGGCAGCAGATCACTCTCCATGACGTCTCCAGACTCTGTCACGTCTGTCACATGTGCTCAGTGTGAACCTGCTTTCATCTGTGAAGAGCACAGGGCGCCAGTGGTGTTTTGGGGCAAATGCCAAACGTCCTGAACAGCATTGGGCTGTGAGAACAACCCCCTTCTGTGGATGTCGGGCCCTCATACCACCCTCAGGGAGTCGGTTTCTAACTGTTTATGCAGACACATGCACATTTGTGGCCTGCTGGAGGTAATTTTGCAGGGCTCTGACAATGCTCCTCCTGTTCCTCCTTGCACAAAGGCGGAGGTAGCGGTCCTGCTGTTGGTTTGTTGCCCTCCTACGGGCCCCTCTACGTCTCCTGGTGTACTGGCCTGCCTCCTGGTAGCGCCTCCGGCCTCTGAACACTACGCTGACAGATACAGCAAATCTTCTTGCCTCAGCTCATGCTACCACGAGTGTGAAAGCACAACCAACATTCAAAAGTGACCAAAACATCAGCCAGAAAGCATTGGTACTGAGATGTGGTCTGTGGTCCTCACCTGCAGAAGCACTCCTTTATTGAGAGTGTCTTGAAAATTGGCAATAATTTCCATCTATTGTCTATTCCATTTGCACAACAGCATGTGAAATTGATTGTCAATCAGTGTTGCTTCCTAAGTGACAGTTTGATTTCACAGAAGTTTGATTTACTTGGAGTTATATTCTGTTGTTTAAGTGTTCCCTTTATTTTTTTGAGCAGTGTATATACAGTATATATATATATATATATATATATATATATATATATATATACAGTACAGACCAAAAGTTTGGACACGCCTTCTCATTTAAAGAAATTTCTGTATTTTCATGACTATGAAAATTGTACATTCACACTGAAGGCATCAAAACTATGAATTAACACATGTGGAATTATATACTTATCAAAAAAGTGTGAAACAACTGAAAATATGTCTTATATTCTAGGTTCTTCAAAGTAGCCACCTATTGCTTTGATGACTGCTTTGCACACTCTTGTCATTCTCTTGATGAGCTTCAAGAGGTAGTCACCAGAAATGGTCTTCCAACAATCTTGAAGGAGTTCCCAGAGATGCTTAACACTTGTTGGGCCTTTTGCCTTCACTCTGCGGTCCAGCTCACCCCAAACCATCTTGATTGGGTTCCGGTCTGGTGATTGTGGAGGCCAGGTCATCTGGCGTAGCACCCCATCACTCTCCTTCTTGGTCAAATAGCCCTTACACAGCCTGGAGGTGTGTTTGGGGTCACTGTCCTGTTGAAAAATAAATGATGGTCCAACTAAACGCAAACTGGATGGAATAGCATGCCGCTGCAAGATGCTGTGGTAGCCATGCTGGTTCAGTATGCATTCAATTTTGAATAAATCCCCAACAGTGTCACCAGCAAAGCACCCCCACACCTTCACACCTCCTCCTTAGTGCTTCACGGTGGGAACCAGTCATGTAGAGTCCATCTGTTCACCTTTTCTGCGTCGCACACAAACACAGTGGTTGGAACCAAAGATCTCAAATTTGGACTCATCAGACCAAAGCACAGATTTCCACTGGTCTAATGTCCATTCCTTGTGTTCTTTAGCCCAAACAAGTATCTTCTGCTTGTTGCCTGTCCTTAGCAGTGGTTTCCTAGCAGCTATTTTACCATGAAGGCCTGCTGCACAAAGTCTCCTCTTAACAGTTGTTGAAGAGATGTGTCTGTTGCTAGAACTCTGTGTGGCATTGACCTGGTCTCTAATCTGAGCTGCTGTTAACCTGCGATTTCTGAGGCTGGTGACTCGGATAAACTTATCCTCAAAAGCAGAGGTGACTCTTGGTCTTCCTTTCCTGGGGCGGTCCTCATGTGAGCCAGTTTCTTTGTAACGCTTGATGGTTTTTGCAACTGCACTTGGGGACACTTTCAAAGTTTTCCCAATTTTTCGGACTGACTGACCTTCATTTCATAAAGTAATGATGGCCACTCGTTTTTCTTTACTTAGCTGCTTTTTTCTTGCCATAATGCAAATTCTAACAGTCTATTCAGTAGGACTCTCAGCTGTGTATCCACCAGACTTCTGCACAACACAACTGATGGTCCCAACCCCATTTATAAGGCAAGAAATCCCACTTATTAAACCTGACAGGGCACACCTGTGAAGTGAAAACCATTTCCAGTGACAACCTCTTAAAGCTCATCAAGATAATGCCAAGAGTGTGCAAAGCAGTCATCAAAGCAAAAGGTGGCTACTTTGAAGACCATAGAATATAAGACATATTTTCAGTTTTTTCACACTTTTTTGTTAAGTATATAATTCCACATGTGTTAATTCATAGTTTTGATGCCTTCAGTTTGAATGTACAATTTTCATAGTCATGAAAATACAGAAATTTCTTTAAATGAGAAGGTGTGTCCAAACTTTTGGTCTGTACTGTAAATATATATATATATATATATATATATATATAGATAGATAGATATATATATATAGATACAGTCTATATAATATATACTGTATATATTTTATTATTTTGTGATTTTTTTTAAAAAAAAATTAAATTTTTTTTCACTTTTATTTTTTACTTAGTCCCACTATAGGACTTTATGCAGTTTGATTGCACTGTGTATGATCTAACTACCTTGCTAGTGCCTGGTGACCCGGATGTCGTCATGATGACAGCGGGTCACAAGGGCAATGATTGGGACCCTGTGATGATGTAGCAGCATCTCTGATCAAAGAGCAGAGGTGCTTTTGTCCCTCTGCCTGCTTGATAAATGCTGTGTGCAGGCACCGCTCATAGTTCTGAGTGCCAGCTGTCAATGCACGTACAGCCTCAGGTCGGTAAATACAAGGCCACAGGGATGTCTATACGTCTCGGGTTAGAAAGGGGTTAATAATGTTCCCATCCTGGGTCCCTTTCTTTAATGTCTCCCATCCTAGGCTCCTTTGTTCCCCAATTCTGGGCTCCTATGTTACTCCCTCCTGGGTCCCTATTTCCTCCATCCCAGGCCCGGCGCATGGCAGTGACGTTCAATCGCTGCCTGCCTATCAGAGGCAGGCTGGCGGCCATTTAAAGGTAACAACTATACTGGCATCTGATAGGCCTATCATTGTTCTAACTACCGTGGTTACCAGCAGGCCCCCTCTATATACAGCAGGGAGGCCCACCGAGAACCAGGGGCCCACCGGAGAATCGTCTAAGGTCCCGCTGGGTCAGTCTGAAGCTGCCTTTATGATCATTTTAATGTGGAGACACATTTGACATATAATTCAAATATCAAGCTAAATTTGTGGCACGTGCAGTCATTTGGAATATTGAGCTGTCTAATAGTGATTAGCAATTCTGCTGAAATTCAAGTTTGGTAGCTAAAATTCATTTGATGCAAATCAAACTGTACCAATATTATATTCTTAGGTTACTTCAGACAACATATTAAATATGTGTAGAAAAATCACTCCGACCCTGCTGTCTTCTTCAGTCTGATCACCAGTGCTGTATTTACTGGGTCATCTTGGATGTCTTCTGATGCCTGACATATTTGGCTTCTTCCTGTGCTGAACTAGTCATCTTCTGTGCTAACTATGCTATTACGTTAAATAATGTACATCATCACTTTGTGACCTAGTCAACGCAAAAGATGCTGGGTGCCGGAAAGTGACAAAGATGACCTAGTGAAGATCTCACAAGACCCTTCGTTGTAGTAAAAAAAAAACATCATGTGACATAATTTTTTTTGTTCATTTTTTTAATTCCTTCCCATATAGCAAAATGCCGGTTATTTTTCCAGGATTTACATGAATTACATCAAAGAGAACATGAATTCCCATGACTTAATTTTTTTTGTAAAATTTGATGTGAATTAAATTTGCTTCTAAGAAACTTGTTTGTCTTCTTAGTAGCCCCTATCTGCAGTACAATGTAGTATTACATGAATTAAACTAATAATTATTTGTATCAAGATTAACTGTGGGCAAGGGCAAGCAAAGAATGATGGCAACTCCATTTTATTTGTCCAGTACATTGTGTTTACTGTACAAAATCCTAAATGAATTACACTAATTTAGTTTTGTTTTTACTTGTCTTCATTCCTCATTTTTCAGATTTCAAGTTGACATTTTGGAGTTCTGTAGCCAATTACTAGTTTTCCAGATTTATGGTCTCAAGTTATAATACTCTCAACTTATAATGATCATTTTGCATCATATGCTAATTAATATTGTTACTTGACAGAGCACTGTACTGTTATTACTTGTTGTTTTCATAATTTATCATATTGGCTATAATGGGAATGAAAGAAGAACTCCTAGCGGTGTCATCTTTAATGTAGCAATAATGATCACAAATTGTTTCATAGTATTCATAATGGTTATTGCCAAGCCTACTGTACATGCACAAGAATATCAACTATGATACAATCAAATATAATTGTGTATTCATAAAAATGATGCTGTCATGGCAGAAAGTGTTGACACCCTTGAAATTGTTCCAGAAAATTATTACAATTACACGTTTTGTTACACACATGTTTATTTTCTTTGTGTCTATTGGAACAACACAAAAAAACAGAGAAAAAAAGCAAATTGGACATAATTTTGCACAAAACTTCAAAAATGGGCAGAATAAAATTGTTGGCACTCTCAACTTAATATTTGGTTGCACACCCTTTGGAATACATTACTGCAATCAATTGCTTCCTATAACCAGTAACATGCTTCTTAAACCTCTCAACTGACATTTTGGACCACTCTTCTTCTGCAAACTGGTCCAAGCCTCTCAGATTTCAAGGGTGCCTTCTCCCAATAGCAATTTCAAGATCTCTCCACAGGTGTTCAATGGGATTTAGATCTGAATTGCTGGCCACTTGAGAACTCTCCAGCGATTTGTTCCCATCCATTTCTTTGTGCTTCTTGAAGTGTGTTTGGCGTCATTTTCCTACTGGAAGACCCATGACCTAGGATGCAAATCCTGCTTTCTGACACTGGGCACGACATTGCAACCCAAATCATTTGGTAATCTTCAGATTTCATGATGCCTTGTGCACAGTCAAGGCACCCTGTGTCAGAGGCAGCAAAACTACCCCAAAACATATTTGAACCTACTCCATATTTGATTGTAGGTACTGTGTTCTTTTCTTTCTAGGCCTCATTCCATTTTCGGTAAAAAGTAGAATGATGTGCTTTACTGAAAATCTCCATCTTGGTTTCATTTTCCACAAGATGCTTTCCCTGAAGGATTTTGGCTTACTCACGTACATCTTGAAAAACTGCAGTCTAGCTTTTTTATGACTCTGTGTCAGCAGTGGGGTCCTCTTGGGTCTCCTGCTATAGAATTTAATTTCATTCAGCTGTCAACAGATAGTTTGCACTGACACTGATGCACTCTGGGCCTGCAGGACAGCTTGAGTTTCTTTGGAACTTAATTGGGGCTGCTTATACTCCATATAGACTATCCTGCGTTGCAACCTTTCATTAATTTTTCTCTGCTGTCCAGGGAGATTAACTACACTGCGATGGGTTGTAATCCTCTTGATTATGTTGTGCACCATGGACAAAGGAAAATCAAGATCTCTGGCGATGGACTTGAGATAGATGATATTTTTCAACAATTTTGGTTCTTACGTCTTCAGACAGTTCTCTTCTCCTCTTTTTGTTAACCCTCCGTCACATACAATATCGGTTCTAATGAGTTCACATACAATGTGACTGTCAGGCGCAGGCTAGAAAAATACCTATAATATCTAATGTTTGCAATTTCAGTGCTCTAAAAGTGATCAGTGACCTTCATAGGGATGTAATAAAAGAGACTACACATAATCAGGTGCAAAAAAAACCCATTTACTTAACATAAAACTAATAACTCTGAAATAAAAACATTTCAAAACTCCCGCCAAATAATCCCCAGTTCGACTCTGTCAAAAAACTCTACAAAGAAAATTTATGGAAACAAACTTAATTTTAAGGTACCTTAAGTACTATTAAACACATATTCAATCAGAATTAGATCCTGAAGTTTCCCCAGAAAAATTACACTTGCAGAGCAAAGAGCAAGAATTACACATCATTTTTGCATGTGTCAGGCAGATTGCATTATGACATTTGTGACATTCATAATTAGAAAGCCTTCTGATTCCACTTTCCGTGGTGCAGGTGGTGATTCTCCTTCTTTTGGGAGGTGGTGCAGGTGGTGAATTTTCACTATCATCTTCTGGGCGGAATCTTTTGAGCTGAACTTGAAGGCGAGAGGGGATACCGATTGTTTTCATACTTCTCCTGCGTAGCTCTCCAAGCACTAGTTCATGGGCCAATATTTTCAGATAGAATCGTCTACGGAGTGGTTCAAGCTTGTTTTCAAGGTAAATGACTTGTGAATTTATACCACCCAAATTCAACATAGCAAAAAATATGACCATTGGCCAGCGTTTGGTGTTTCTGCTGACGTTGAAAGTTGAGCACATCTGATCAGCTGTATCAACACCCCCTTTGGTTGCATTATAAAATGTAATTATCTCCGGGTTTTTTTGTGCCTCAGTCCCAGGATCGATGGCATCATCATCATGAAGTGTTGATAGAAGAAGTACAAAATTTTTTTTGCTTGTGGTACATAGGAAACCAAAACCTTTCAATTATGGAATACAAACATACTGCTGTACTGTTGTCTCCCTTTCACACTTACAAACTGTGTAGGCAATTCTTTTTTATTTTTTCTTACAGTTCTGACATATGAAAGCTTCTGCATTTTCAGATAATCAATCAGATCACAATTTGAAAACCAATTGTCAGCTGTTATATTGTGACCCGATCCAAATAAGGGCTCAGCCAGTCTTTTTACAACATCACTGGGTTTGTTGCTCACACAGTAAGGACCTTCTGGTTGTTTTCCTGCATAAACTTCCAGGTTGTAAGTGTAGGTCTTACTGGCATCAACAAGGGCATACATTTTTATTCCATATTTGTTAGGCTTTGATGTAATATATTGACGAAAGGCACATTTACCACGAAAACCTGGGAGCATTTCATCAATAGTGAGATTCTCCCCAGGGCAATAGCTTTTTTTACAGTTTTCAACAAATTTTTGGAATACATCACGAATTGGAGCAAGTCGGTCATGTGTTATACGTTCGGTTCGGGTAGTTCTGTCGTCAAACCGAAGACAACGAATTAGAAGCTTGAATCTGTTTATGGACATAACAAGGCCAAATTTTTCAACTCCATCCCCATCTTTACTCCAAAGTTCCTTCAAACTTTGTCTATTTGCCCTATAAGCTCCTGCAAGGTATAATAATCCAAAAAAAGCACGCAGTTCTATTTCATCTGTGGCCTTGATGGTTCTGTTGCAGATGAACTTGTCCTTTATAATGTCTATATATTGGTTGGTATATGTGACAATAGAGTCCAGAATGTCATCTGTGAATAAACTATTCCAGCATTCAACTGCAGTTTTTGCATTACTTGCAGTTCCTATAACTGCAGGAAGGTGAGTAATAATGTTTTGAGGTTCCCTACATTTTTTCTGGAGTGGCTTCTTGTTCCATTGTTTTTTTTTATCTTTTCCCATATATTAAGATTCTATATCTTCATCCTCATCACTGTCACCATCTTGCTCTGTTTCAGAATCCACTTCACATACTTCCGCCTCATCATGAGAATCAATCTCACTTTCCTCTCCTAAATCCTCATTCAGTGTGGGGTCTGCATCATCTAACAGCATGTTTGTTACTTCCTCAACATCAAGGTTTTTTGATAAATTGTACATTTTCCTCTCCATTTCAGCAGATAATCTGAAGCAAGAGAAGGAATATGTGTTAGGGAACTACTGTATATGCCTGAGTAGCACACTTTCTTTTTTAATCTGCCTTATTTCTATGAAATATCCTCACACTTTGTGCTATACATTCATAAAACAAGCTAAATAAACAATTGTGATGAATAAAAACATAAAATACCAACCTTATTGAGTGTGACGTGTTCACATACAATGAGCCTGAGAGATTAGCGCAGTTATATCTGTCCTCCTGAAGCTCTGCAATCCAACTGTGGTATGAGGTTTCACAGAGCTGCTAGAGACAGGAGACTACCTGGAGGGAGGGGATTTCCTCACAATCTGGTGAGGAAGGAGAAATGAAAGTAAAAGAGATGTGCCTGTCAGGCCTATTGTATGTGACGGAGGGTTAACCATGGTTAGTGTTGCAAACACAAACACACAATACAAAGATTGAGTCTTCTTCCCTTTTTATCTGACTTCAGGTGTCATTTTCATATTGTCCACACCTGTTGCTTGCCATAGGTGAGTTTGAACAAGCAACACATGCTTGAAACAAAGTTGTTTACCTACAATTTTGAAACAGTGCCAACAATTTTGTCTGGCCATTTTTAAAGTTGTGGGAAATTATGTCCAATTTTTCTTTGTTCCAAATCACAGAAAGCAAATAAACATGGGTATAATAAAACATGTGAAATTGCAATAATTTTCTGGGAGAAATAGCTCATTTTCTTAACCAATTTCAAGAGTTCGAACACTTTTATAGATACTTTTGTATTTATAAATACAAAATCAAGTTTTATAAATATTTTTAAATCTCAAAAACCAGAACAGGAAAATAACCCAATGATGTGAATGTAGTTCACATCTAATTACTTTTGTGTGATTTATAAGAGAAGATGTTTTTCTTAAAAGATCAATTATATTACTGTACAGATCTATTCATGTAAGTAAACTGTAATATAATTCTGTTGTATGAGTGTAGACAAAATAAAGTTATAATAAACGTACAATGTTTCAAAGCATTTACTTGCATTTTTTTAGAAAATCGTCTAGTCTTTAAAAATATTTAAGTTTCTTTCTTCATCTTTGTTTTGTAACAATGAGTGTTTTGATCATGCACAGATGCATTGTCCTTGGTGACCTTGCCATAGGCATAATGCCTGCCATATGACAAGCTGGAAATGCATGCATATAATCACAGTCTGTTTTGTGTATGAAGTTTACTTTTGAAGAAAGAAAGAAATTTGCATATTTAAAAACTCAATTTTGATAAGGAAACATGGTTGAGCGAGCATGCTTGCCACTACTGGTATTGGGTCAAAAATCTTTTTGGTCTTTTCCCTCTGTGTGGATACCAGTGGTCTGTATAATACAGTATATCTCCCTTTATTCTCTTTAGGGATTGTCCAGCTTGAAATTGTTTTATTTTTTAGGCTATTTTGTGAATAGGGCTAAGGGACTTCCCTGGGAAATTACTATTATAGGTATTTATTTGGTTATATTTAATATCTATTTATTACTCTGTTCAGATCACCTTGTGATATTTCAGACCTACTGGGTCTATTTGAATGTGTCCACCCATATTTATGATGTTATTGTATTTATTATTATATACAAGTTTTGTAGTGCTAACCCGAGCATCACAGTGCTCGAGATGCTTGTTACTCGGCAAGTATTTTTTGAAAGTTCAGGTGGGAGCTCAAGTCCCCGTCCCACATGTTGGGCACATTTTAGGCAACCAATTAACATGCAGGGATTGTCTGACAGTCACTGTAATGCCGTAGCCATGCTGGTTGTGGCGAGGAGTGTGGGTGAAGTAAAGGCCACACTCCTCGCTTGAAACCTTCCAAGCTCTATGTATAATAAGAAGGTTAATTTTCTCTGCACAAGTTATGAGCCACTGCAAAAGTCTATGGCGGGGGGGGGTGTGAGATTGCAGCTGGGTCAGGAGTTGAAGAGGGGAACTAGTCATGTAGCGACACAAGACTTCCTGTTTCTAGATAGAGCAGAGAAAAGAGAATAAATAACTGGGTAGAAAGGCAAAAGGAGCAATTGTAAATATACAGTGCTATATAATATGATTATTGCAATATATAAAGACGATAAAAACTTTGATGAGAGTGTTTCTTTAATCCAATGCTTCACATGTGCGCGGTCAGAGCTGTGTAAGCGTGGGAAGTGTCTGTCTGCAATCGGGCTCACACAGCTCTGACCGTGCGCATGTGAAGTAGAATGATCTCACCCAGATGTCAGAACTGTGTGAGCACAGCAAGCAAAATCACTGCACACGCTTCCCAGCAATCCGCATCCTGCGCATGATGTCAGACCTGTATGAGCGCAGGGAGCATCTCACATACGTTGTGTACATTGGGGGGCTGGTGAGGTTGGGGGAACTCTTATGATGACAGGAACTGCACGTGCTTGGCCAGCTGGTCAGCCACTGGGAGGATGGAATGGAACAACGCTAGAGGGCATACTTCAAAAGATGAAAGGTTGATAATTTTTGAAAGGAGCATAATTTTTAAACTGTAAATTACAAAACCATTTATTTCCACCTTTTCTGCTTAGTTAAGTATATTTTTTATGGTGGCACAACCCCTTTAAGTAGTTTTCTTTAATTGGGCTCACCTTGTAAACTAATTATCCTAGGTGTTTAAGATTGATTTTAATGATCCAATTGGCTTTGAGACACAATACCATCCTAGTTTATTTGAAAAAAAAAATCACATCATTATGACACTTAAATCCAATTTGCACAATCATTTGGAATGCCGTGTACATATCCAGATGACATATGAAAACCTTTTTAATGTGCAAGTACAGGGTGGGCCATTTATATGGATACACCTAAATTAAATGGGAATGGTTGGTGATATCAACGTCCTGTTTGTGGCACATTAGCACATGGGAGGGGGAAAACTTTTCCATATGGGTGGTGATCATGGCGGCCATTTTGAAGTCGGACATTTTGCATTTTGCATTTTTTCAATGGGAAGAGGGTCATGTGACACATCAAACTTATTGAGAATTTCATAAGAAAGCATTAGCAACATCGCAGAAGAAATGCTAGCACAGGCTTCCAGTATCCGTTGTTTCAGATGCTGCACATCTCATATCCTGATGGTATGGTGTGGTATACGGGGTAGCAAAAGAGTGGGGCCATTCTTCATCAATGGAAACCTCAAATCCACTGGATATCTGAAATTGCTACATGATGATGTGTTGCCCTCTTTATGCACTGAATATGGCACGTTCCCTGAGTCTTTCCAACAAGATGGTGCACCACCACATTATGGGTGTCAGGTCCGAGCATTCCTACATGAACAGTTTAATGGAAAGTGGAGTAGTCATCGCGGGCCAGTTGAATCGCCACTTTAGGGTCATCTGAAGGCAATTGTCTATGCTGCTAAGATACAGGATGTGCAGCATCTGAAACAATGGATACTGGAAGCCTGTGCTAGCATTTCTTCTGTGGTGTTGCTATCTGTGGTGTTGTCTCAAGAGTGGGAGAAGAGGGTTGCATTGACAATCCAACACAATGGGCAGCACATTGAACACATTTTATAAGTGGTCATAAACTCGTAAAAAACTCATGAAAGAATAAAGTTACGTTAAAACCAAGCACACCATTGTTTTTCTTATGAAACTCTCAATAGGTTTGATGTGTCACATGACCCTCTTCCCATTGAAAAAAATAAAGTTGGATCCAAATGGCCGACTTAAAAATGGCCATCATGATCACCACCCATCTGGAAAAGTTTTACCCCTCCCATATACTAATGTGCCACAAACAGGAAGTTAATATCACCAACCATTCCCATTTAATTTAGGTGTATACATATAAATGGCCCACCCTGTACAATACTAAGCAGTAGTGTTGAGCGAGCATGCTCGACACTGCTCGGTACTTGCCCGAGCATCACACTACTCGGGATGTTCGGCGAGCACCGAGCATTTCCGGGTTACTCGAGCGGGAGCTCGGGTCTCCGCCCTGCATGTTTGGCGCTCTTTACAGAGCCAATGAACATGCAGGGATTTCCAGCCAGTCACTGTAATGCCGCAGCCATGTTGTTTGTGGGCATTACAGTGATTGGCTGGCCGCACAGCGTCACCTCGAGTATTTAAAACCGGGACACAGTCGCTCCATATTAGACAGTGTAGGGACAGCGCTGCTGAGCTAGGGAGAGATTTATCCTGCAAAATAGTTAGTGTAGGGTCTGTAAAGGCTGCCAGATCAAACAAACAGTCCTTCTCAGGACTAATATCCATCCCAGATATCAGGCAGGCAGGCAGGCTGTATAGGAGATGCAGTGGTTATACCAGCAAACGCTGCATTACAGTCCTGTGTGCTCCTGTTTCTGAAATTGCTTGACGTAGCTCCAGGTCTCGGGGGCCAGTAAAAATCCTTTTTTTTCATCTAAATCCTCTTTTTTATTCCTCCTTTACACTGTACAAATACCCGTCTTATTAACCTATTGGTGTCCCCCCCCCACCAAAAAAAAAGTGTGTCTCTGAGTTTTCAGACACAAATATATCTGTTGAAAAGAGTCTGGTATAGGCCACAGAAACAGTAGTGTGGTTTTGCAGTTCCACGGGTCAAATCTCTGTAGTATCCAGTTTTGGGCCTTTTGTATCTAAAACAAAACAGTTTGAGTGTGTCGCTCACTGTTCAGCCGCAAATCTATATTTTTAAAAAAGTCTGCTATACACCAGTAAATTAAAACTGTGGTTTTGCTGTTCCACGGTAAAAAATCTCTATTATCCTGTTTTTCGCATTTTTTGCCTTAAAAAAACCCAGTAGTGTCTCCCGACTTTTCAGACACAAAAATATATCTGTTGAAAATAGTCTGGTATAGGCCTGACAAATCCCAGTGTGGTTTTGCAGTTCCATGTGTCAAATCTCTGTAGTATCCAGTTTTGGGCCTTTTGTTTCTAAAAAAAAACAGTTTGAGTGTCTCGCTCACTGTTTAGCCACAAATCTATATTTTTAAAAAAGTCTGAAATACACCAGTAAATTAAAACTGTGGTTTTGCTGCTCCACGGTAAAAAATCTCTATTATCCTGTTTTTCGCATTTTTTGCCTTAAAAAAACAGTAGTGTCTCCTGACTGTTCAGACACAAAAATATATCTGTTGAAAATAGTCTGTTGCATGCCCGACAAATCCCAGTGTGGTTTTGCAGTTCCACGGGTCAAATCTCTGTAGTATCCAGTTTTGGGCCTTTTGTATCTAAAAAAAAAACAGTTTGAGTGTGTCGCTCACTGTTCAGCTGCAAATCTATATTTTTTAAAAAAAGTCTGGTATACACCAGTAAATTAAAACTGTGGTTTTGCTGTTCCACGGTAAAAAATCTCTATTATCCTGTTTTTCGCATTTTTTGCCTTAAAAAAACCCAGTAGTGTCTCCTGACTGTTGTGACACAAAAATATATCTGTTGAAAATAGTCTGTTGTAGGCCCGACAAATCCCAGTGTGGTTTTGCAGTTCTACGGCTCAAATTTCTGTATTATCCAGTTTTGGGCTGGTTGTATCTAAAAAAAAAAAACACTTTGAGTGTGTCGCTCACTGTTCAGCCGCAAATATATATATTTAAAATTTTATGGTAGACCCAGTAAACAATAACTGTGGTTTTGCCATTCCATGGTAAAAAAAATCTCTATTATGCAGGTTTTGGCATTTTTTCCATAAAGAAAAACAGTAATAGTTTCTCCCTGATTGTTCAGATTGTTTAAAAGAGTCGGGTGTAGGCCAGAGAAATAAAACTGTGGTTTTCCTCTTCCACGGTTCTAATCTACATTTAATTACCCTTTTTCCATTGATAGTGCGAGTGTAAGCTATTTTACTTCCTTTACAATGGGCAAGGCGCGTGGCAAGGGACGTGGAAGTGGACGTTCTGGTGATGGTGCGTGCAGAGGACGGGGCCGTGGCCAAGGTGAAAATGTGCCACAACCAACAGCCACATCTTCTTGTTCCCACTTCTTGACCGAATTACTAGGGAAGCACAGAACAACACCAGTATTGCGAACTGATCAGTGTGAACAGGTTATTAATTGGATAGCAGATAATACTTCCAGTTACCTGGCACCACCACCTCCGGTCTGTCTTCCACACGGTCAACTCTTAGTAGCCGTGAGTCTCGACCGCATACTCCTCCTCACCCTGATGCTCCTTCCTCCCACCATGCCGAGTGTCGTCAGACAGCAACTGATCCCACACTTGGACACTCTGAAGAGCTGTTCACTGGTCCATTTCCAGATTTGTGGCACTTGCCTGCTCCGCTTGAAGTGGTGGAAGAGGAGATCCCATGTAGCGATGCCCAAATTTTTGAACAGCCACGGCCACAGGAAGACGACGCTGGCAATTTGTCACAAGAGGTGGACGATGACGAGACACAATTGCCAGGAAGTGAGGAGGAGCATCGTGGTGCACATGTGGAAGAGGAGGAGGTGGTGGATGATCTAGTAACTGACCCAACGTGGAAGGAGGACATGCAGAGTGAGGCCAGAAGCACACAGGGGAGGGAGGCAGAGTACCCCAACAGGCAGGAAGAAGCAGTGTGGTGGCCGCAGACAGAAGGCGGGCAACCGTTCCCCGTAACACCAACACGAGGGATGTTGCCAGTACAAGCGGCAGGTCTTCCAGAGTCTGGAATTTTTTTAAAGACTCTGCTGATAACCTCAAAAAGGCCATTTGTACCACCTGCCATGCCAGCATCAGCAGGGGTGACAAAACTACCAGCCTGACCACCACCAGCATGATCAGGCACATGGACGCAAAGCACCCGACTTTGTGGGGCGAACCCCAGGGTCCACGACCAGTGTCAGTGGGTGTCACCACTGCTTCTTCCGCTGTTGTGCATGCAATAGAACCCCCTGTTGTGTGTGCAAGGCAATCCCCTGTCCATACTGCATGTAAAGATGCCCCCTCCTCTCAGTCTTCACTTGTTATGACAGTTTCTCAAGAATCAGCATCAACGTCCATGTCCACGTCCCACCACAGCGTTCAATTGTCCATATTCCAGACCTTTGAACGAAAGCGGAAATTAGCAGCTAAGGCCCCACAGGCCACAGTCCTAAATTTGCACATTTCACGACTGCTTCCGTTGGAAATGCTGCCTTTTAGGCTGGTGGAGACGGAATCCTTCCGCAACATTATGGCGGTGGCCGTCCCTCGGTACTCGGTCCCCAGCCGACACTATTTTGCCCGGTGTGCCATCCCCGTACTACACAAGCACGTGTCCCAAAGCATCTGCCGTGCCCTCAACAACGCAGTTACAGGGAGAGTCCACCTGATAACGGACACGTGGACCAGTGCTTGTGGCCAGGGACGGTACATCTCCCTGACGGTACACTGGGTAAACATAGTGGAAGCCGGGACCCAGTCGGACCTTGGGACGGAACACATCCTCCTCACACCGAGGATTGCGGGCCCTATGTCAGTCAGAGTTGCCCCCACAGTGTACAGCTCCTACGCATCATCCTCCTCCTCATGTTCAGCCTCCATCTCAGATATCACCACATCAGCTACAAGCTGGAAGCACTGCAGTACTGCCTCTTCCAAGCGGCAACAGTTTGTGCTGAAACTGTTAGAACTCTCCTGTTAGTTTTTTTTCTATTTTGGTCACGTGACCTGCTGCCTATTTATTCCACCTCCGCCCTTCTGGCTTTGTTGGACTTCAGTGTTATTTGACTCTTTATCTAGCCAGGTGCTTTTGTACCTATCTCTCTAGTTCGTTTGGTCCTTTGGACCTCTAAGTACTTTTTGTCTGTTTGTCTTTTTGCTCCGCTACAACATCTTCTAGGAGGTGTCCAATTTTGTCCCAGTCCTTAGTTCTTTTAGGGACCCCTCCCTTTATTCTATAGGTCTGCGTTCAGACTAGCTGAGGACGAAGGCGGGTCTGTTCACAAGGAACAGGTCGCCCGCTGCAACGTAGGGAATCAGCTTAGTCTTATTGTAGGGACAGATTCCCTTTCTTTCCTTAGTTCTTGTAGCAGATCATAACAGAAACTCATAAGCTTAGGTGATAAACCTCACACTGCTTGTGAGTTGTGGACAGCTGTGAAAGAGCAGGCAGATCTGTGGCTGAGACTGATGAACCTACATCCAGGCATGGTGGTGTGTGACAATGGCCGTAACCTGGTAGCGGCTCTGAGGTGAGGCGAGATCACACACGTACCATGCCTGGCTCATGTGCTTAACCTCGTGGTTCAGCGGTTTCTTAAATCGTACCCCGAGTTGCCAGATCTGCTTGTGAAAGTACGCCGCCTGTCAGCTCATTTTCGCAAGTCGAAGCTTCCGCCGCCCTTGCTGTGTTGCAGCAGCGTTTGCAGCTTCTGTCACACCAACTGGTGTGTGATGTCCTCACACGTTGGAACTCTACCCTCCACATGTTGCTAAGGATTTGTGAGCAGAAGAGAGCAGTTGTGAAGTACCAGCTGCAACAAGGCCAGACTCCACACATAAGACCTCAGGAGTGGACCTGGATGTCTGACATATGTACCATCCTGACAAACTTTGAGGAGGCCACCAAGATGGTGAGTGGCGATGACGCCATCATTAGTGTCAGCATCCCACTTGTCTGTCTTTTGCAACGCTCTCTGCAGAGAATTAAAGAGGAGGCATTGCAGCCAGAGTATGATGAGATGGATCAAGAAGCCGTAGCGGGCGATTACACACAGCCCAGCCTCATCTCATCCCAACGTGCATTGGAGGAAAATGAGGGAGAGGAGGAGGAGGAGGAGGAGGAAGAACAGGAGCTGGTATCATGCGCTGTAGACGGTAGTACCTGTACAACTGTCATACCGTTGGTTCAGCGTGGGTGGCCTGAGGACAGGGAGGAGGAGGAGGAGACATGGTCAGTAGTCACCTTGGTGAGGACACAGAAATCTTGCCCGTTACCAGTCTTGCACGCATGGCTGACTTTTTGTTACGCTGCCTTAACCGTGACCCTCGCGTTGCCAAAATGTTGGGTGACAGTCATTACTGGTTGGTGACACTTGTAGACTCCCGCTACAAGGAGAACTTTCACTCTCTTAGTCCAGAGGTGGAGAGGTCTACAAAAATGGGGCAGTACCAGAAGGCCTTTGCTGCAGAACTGTTAAAAAAATTCCCATCTAAACACGCTAGCAGCAGAGGTCACAGTTCGTTGCCCAACCAAGGCCTACATGCGAGAGAGACCCAACTCCAATCCAGCAGAGGGAGTGGAACACTGTCAACGTTCTGGGACAGTTTTCTCAGACCCTCCCTTCGGACAGACTCTGAGGTGCGGGGTACTCTCATAAGGAGTGCAAAGTTTCAAAAGATGGTGAGAGAGTACCTTGCCGACCGTACCAGTGTCCTCCGTGATTCCTCTGTGCCTTTTAATTATTGGGTATCCAAGTTGGACACTTGGAATGAACTCGCTCTGTACGCCTTGGAGGTCCTGGCCTGCCCTGCCGCTAGCGTGTTATCGGAGCGTGTTTTTAGTGCCGCTTGGCGAATTATAACTGATAAGCGCACTCACCTGTCAACTGACAATGCTGACAAGCTGACCCTTATCAAAATGAACAAGGGCTGGAATGGGCCAGACTTCTCATCACCACCAAATGACAGCAGAGTAACATAAAGTCAAATCCACTGTGTTATTTCGGGAGGTGTATCCACATGCACCACTTCACACCAACACATGGGTATACGCTTCCTCATTTCGGCTGTTTTATGATCTTCTCCTTATCCTCAGCCTCCACCACCACTATACCACCAGGGTGACCGTGGTCCGTGTTGCCATTATTGAAAGTTCCTCCATCCTGATTTTTGTCAGCTTTTGCTTGGAAGGCATAAGCAAAGACTGTGGGAGACCCACTCCCCAATAATGGGAATAATATTTTTAAGATACTGTACTGTATGGCTCTTCCAAGGGGCATTAAAAGCATCTTGTTATACCACTCTGACCTCCACGTCTCTTCTGAGGGGCATTAAAAGTGTCTTGTTATACCACTCTGACATCCCCGTCTCTTGTAAGGTGCATTAAAACCGTCTTGTTATACCACTCTGACCTCCACGTCTCTTCTGAGGGGCATTAAAAGCGTCTTGTTATACCACTCTGACCTCCATGTCTCTTCCAAGGGGCATTAAAACCGTCATGTTATACCACTCTGACCTTCATGTCTCTTCTGAGGGGCATTAAAAGCATCTTGTTATGCCACTCTGACCTCCATGTCTCTTCTGAGGGGCATTGAAAGCGTCTTGTTAAGCTACTGGGACCTCCACGACTCTTCGAACGGGCATTGCATTTCCTCATAATTTTTGGTAGCTTTTTCTTGGAAGGCATAAGCAAATACTATGGGAGACCCACTCCCCAATAATGGGAATAATGTTTTAAAGATGCTGTACTGTATGGCTCTTGTAAGAGGCATTGCAAGTTGCTCCGTCCTAATTTTTGGAAGCTTTTGCTTGGAATGCATATGCAAATACTATGGGAGACCCACTCCCCAATAATGGGACTAATGTTTGTAATATGCTGTACAGCATGGCTCTTGTAAGATGCATTGCAAGTTGCTCCGTCCTAATTTTTAGAAGCTTTTGCTTGGAAGGCATAAGCAAATACTATGGGAGACCCACTCCCCAATAATGGGACTAATGTTTGTAATATGCTGTACTGCATGGCTCTTGTAAGAGGCATTGCAATTTGCTCTGTCCTAATTTTTGGAAGCTTTTTCTTGGAAGGCATAAGCAAATACTATGGGAGACCCACTCCCCAATAATGGGAATAATGTTTTTAAGATGCTGTACTGTATGGCTCTTTTAAGGGGCATTGCAAGTTGCTCCGTCCTAATTTTTGGAAGCTTTTGCTTGGAAGGCATAAGCAAATACTATGGAAGACCCACTCCCCAATAATGGGAATAATGTTTTAAAGATGCTGTACTGTATGGCTCTTGTAAGAGGCATTGCAAGTTGCTCCGACCTAATTTTGGAAGCTTTTGCTTGGAATGCATAAGCAAATACTATGGGAGACCCACTCCCCAATAATGGGACTAATGTTTGTAATGTGCTATACTGCATGGCTCTTGTAAGAGGCATTGCAAGTTGCTCCATCCTAATTTTTGGAAGCTTTTGCTTGCAAGGCATAAGCAAATACTATGGGAGACCCACTCCCCAATAATGGGACTAATGTTTGTAATATGCTGTACTGCATGGCTCTTGTAAGAGGCATTGCAAGTTGCTCTGTCCTAATTTTTGGAAGCTTTTGATTGGAAGGCATATGCAAATACTATGGGAGACCCACTTCCCAATAATGGGAATAATGTTTTTAAGATGCTGTACAGTATGGCTTTTGTATGGGGCATTCAAACCGTCTTGTTAAGCTACTGTGACCACGTCTCTTCCACGGGGCATTGATATTATCTTTTTATTCCACTGCAACCTCCACCACTCCTCCAAGGGGCATTAAAACTGTCATGTTAAGCTACTGTGACCTTCATGTCTCTTCCACGGGGCATTGATATTGTATGTTTATTCCACTGCGACCTCCACCACTCTTCCAAGCGGCATTAAAACCGTCTTGTTAAGCTGCTGTGACCTCCACGTCTCTTCCAAGGGGCATTGATATTTTCTTTTTATTCCACTGCGACCTCCATCACTCTACCAAGGGGCATTAAAACTGTCTTGTTAAGCTACCGTGACCTCCACGTCTCTTCCAAGGGGCATTAACACCGTCTTGTTAAACCACTCTGAACTCCACAGCTCTTCCAAGGGGCATTAAAACCGTCTTGTTAAGCTACTGTGACCTCCACGTCTCTTCAAAGGGGCATTAAAAGCTTCTTCTTAAGCCACTCTGAACGCCACAGCTCTTCCAAGGGGCATTGAAATGTTGTTTTTAATTACCTTACCTCTAATCTCCACGACTCTTCCAACGGGCATTGCATTTCCTCCTAATTTTAGTCAGCTTTTGCTTTTCAATGCAAAGGCGAAAACTAAGGGAGACACACTCCCCAATAATGGGTAGAAAGATTTTAGTATGCTGTAATCCACGTCTGTTTCAAGGGGCATTGCAGTTCCTCATAATTTTTGGAAAGCTTTCCATTCACTGCTTAGGCAAACAGTGCACAGGAGACACAGTTGCTATGAATGGAAAAAAAGGTTTAGTTAAGGCCCTCTAACCTCCATGTCATTTCCAAGGGGCATTGGAGTGCCTCAAAATTTTTGGTAGGCATTGCACTCACTGTATGCCCTATAACTGTGTAGCCAAACCGCTCGTTTTGTTACAGAAACATATCTTACAAGACATATGTGGTTGACTGGCCTGATATTGATGTGAATGGTCCCTGTTCCTCCTGCTCTTTCTCCTTTGCCACTTCCTCATCCATCATTTATCACTAGAGATGAGCGGTGTTCGACTAGAACTGTTCGCCAATCTCAAATTCGAGCTGTTTTGGGCGGTGTTCGAGTTGTTCCACGAACCCGAACGATTTGCAAAAAATTCGGCTGTTCGAGGTTATGTTCGATAACTGTTCGTGCACCAAAAGCGTGTCCTGCATGTCTGGCGCTATTTAGAGCACCAATCATGCAGGGATTGTCTGCCACTCACTGTAATGCCACAGCCATGGTGGTTGTGGCATTACAGTGATTGCCCAAATCGATGGGAACAGTGCCAACAGTGAAACATGAAAAGCCGGTAATTCAGCAGCGGCATACACCGGTACCCGACAATTTATAACAGAAAGAATAGAGCTTCACACATAGATTAGATAGATAGAAACATGTCAGCCACATATATACGAAGTACAGTGAAAGTGCTGCTTACTGTACTTGTCATTTAGCGTAAAGGATTTATCAAAAAAAATAATAGTGTTTTCATGCACCGTCTCTTTAAAAAAGCCGGCCGGCAATTCAGCAGCGGTACCCGACAATTTAGAATAGAAGGAATAGAGAATCACACATAGATTAGATAGATAGAAACATGTCAGTCACATATATAAGAAGTGCAGTGACAGTGTTGATTACTGTACTTGTCATTTAGTGTAAAGGATTTATTTAAAAAAATAATAGTGTTTTCATGCACTGTCTCTTTAAAAAAGCCGGCCGGCAATTCAGCAGCGGTACCCGACAATTTATAACAGACAGAATAGAGCATCATACATCGATTAGATAGATAGAAACATGTCAGCCACATATATACGAAGTACAGTGACAGTGTTGCTTACTGTACTTGTCATTTAGCGTAAAGGATTTATTAAAAAAAATAATAGTGTTTTCATGCACCGTCTCTTTAAAAAAGCCGGCCGGCAATTCAGCAGCGGTACCCGACAATTTATAACAGACAGAATAGAGCTTCACACATAGATTAGATAGATAGAAACATGTCAGTCACATATATATGAAGTACAGTGATAGTGTTGGTTACTGTACTTGTCATTTAGTATTAAAATAAAGGATTTATTATTAAAAAAATTGGCGTGGGTTTCCCCTTAATTTTAGGCTCTAGCGGAGGTTAAGCAGACGGCTGGGGCAGATGTTTGAAGCCTGGGAAGGGGGTAACACCCACGGAGCTTCCCAGGCTACTAATATCAGCCCCCAGCTGAATACATAGCCTTTACTAGCTATTAAAATGGGGGACCCCCCAAAAAAAATGACGTGGGGTCCCCCCTAATTTAATAGCTAGCAAAGGCTAGGCAGACAGCTGGGGGCTGATATTAATAGCCCAGGAAGGGAGCCATGAATATTGGCCCCCTCCCAGGCTAGAAACACCAGCCGTCAGCCGCCCCAGAAATGGCGCATTCATAGGATGCGCCAAATCTGGCACTTAGCCTCGCTCTTCCACGCTGCCCTGGTGCGGTGGCAGGGGGTAATAGGGTTGGGGTTGATGTCAGCTTATAATGCCAGCTGACATCAAGCCCAGGTTAGTAATGGAGAGGCGTCTATAAGACACCCCCATTACTAACCCCATAGTAAAGTTAAAAAAAACACAAACACCCAGAATAAAGTCCTTTAATTGAAATAAAGACACAATCCTTTATTGTTCTAAATTAAACCATACTTACCGTCACGCCCATTCCAGCTGAAGCCAACGATCTCCTGCAATAAAAGAAAAATAATAAAGCAACCTCATCCTTACCTTTCCATGGTTCCCACGACAGCTTCAGCTCTGCTACATCGAGATGACAGGCTGGACAGCAGCAGAACGCTGCCATCCAGCCTCTCATCCCGCAGACACTGAGAAGCGCAGGCTTGCTTGCGCTGCTCAGCGTCTCTCTGTGACGACATCCAGATGAGCCGAGTTCATGTCCAATGAACTCGGCTCACCTCATGCACGTCACTGACAGCGTGGGAAAATTCTCAAGCTGAAGCGGTGAGTGCAGGAGAATTCTCCCACGCTGTCAGTGACGTGCATAAGGTGAGCTCATGTCCAATGAACTCAGCTCACCTCCTGCACGTCACTGACAGCGTGGGAGAATTCTCCTGCACTCAGCGCTTCAGCGTGAGAATTCTCCCGCTGAAGCGCTGAGTGCAGGAGAATTTTCCCACGCTGTCAGTGACGTGCATAAGGTGAGCTCATGTCCAATTAACTCAGCTCACCTCCTGCACGTCACTGACAGCGTGGGAGAATTCTCCTGCACTCAGCGCTTCAGCGTGAGAATTCTCCCGCTGAAGCGCTGAGTGCAGGAGAATTTTCCCACGCTGTCAGTGACGTGCATAAGGTGAGCTCATGTCCAATTAACTCAGCTCACCTCCTGCACGTCACTGACAGCGTGGGAGAATTCTCCTGCACTCAGCGCTTCAGTGTGAGAATTCTCCCACGCTGAAGCGCTGAGTGCAGGAGAATTTTCCCACGCTGTCAGTGACGTGCATGAGGTGAGCCGAGTTCATTGGACATTAACTCGGCTCATCTGGATGCCCTCACAGAGAGACACTGTGGAGCGCAAGCAAGCCTGCGCTTCTCAGTGTCTGCGGGATGACAGGCTGGATGGCAGCGTTCTGCTGCTGTCCAGCCTGTCATCTCGATGTAGCAGAGCTGAAGCTGTCATGGGAACCATGGAAAGGTAAGGATGATGTTGCTTTATTATTTTTCTTTTATTTCAGGAGATCGTTGGCTTCAGCTGGAATGGGCGTGATGGTAAGTATGGTTTAATTTAGAACAATAAAGAATTGTGTGTTTATTTCAATTAAAGGACTTTTTTCTGGGTGTTGTGTTTTTTTTAAATACTTTACTAGAAATTCATGGTGGTCATGTCTAATATTGGCGTGACCCCATGAATTTCGGGCTTAGGGCCAGCTGATAATGCCAAGCTGGCCCTAACCCCTTTATTACCCAGTGAGCCACCGCATCAGGGCCCTGGATGAGTTGGGTACAGCGCCAGAAGATGGCGCTTCTATGAACGCGCCATTTTCCGGGGTGGCTGCGGACTGCAATTTGCAGCGGGGGTGGCCCAGAAAGCTTGGGCCTCCCTGCGCTGCGGATTCCAGCCCCCAGCTGCCTAGTTGTACCTGGCTGGACACAAAAACAGGGCGAAGCCCCACGTCAATTTTCTTTAAATTATTTCATGAAATAATTAAGAAAAAAAGGGCTTCCCTATATTGTTGTGTCCGGCCAGGTACAAATAGGCAGCTGGTGGTTGGGGGCAGCCCGTTCCTGCCTGCTGTACCTGGCTGGACACAAATATAGTGCGAAGCCCCACGTCAATTTTTTTTAAATTATTTCATGAATTTCCTGAAATAATTTAAAAAAATTGAAGTGGGGTTTCGCACTATATTTGTGTCCAGCCAGGTACAGCAGGCAGGAACGGGCTGCCCCCATCCACCAGCTGCCTATTTGTACCTGGCCGGACACAACAATATAGGGAAGCCCTTTTTTTCTTAATTATTTCATGAATTTCATGAAATAATTAAAAAAAATTGAAGTGGGGCTTCGCACTATATTTGTGTCCAGCCAGGTACAGCAGACAGGAACGGGCTGCCCCCATCCACCAGCTGCCTATTTGTACCTGGCCGGACACAACAATATAGGGAAGGCCTTTTTTTCTTAATTATTTCATGAATTTCATGAAATAATTAAAAAAAAAGTACGTGGGGCTTCGCCCTATTTTTGTGTCCAGCCAGGTACAACTAGGCAGCTGGGGGCTGGAATCTGCAGCGCAGGGAGGCCCAAGCTTTCTGGGCCCCCCCCCGCTACAAATTGCAGTCCGCAGCCACCCCGGAAAATGGCGCGTTCATAGAAGCGCCATCTTCTGGCGCTGTACCCAACTCATCCAGGGCCCTGGTGCGGTGGCTCACTGGGTAATAAGGAAGTTAGGGCCAGCTTGGTATTATCAGCTGGCCCCAAGCCCAAAATTCATGGGGTCACGCCAGTATTAGATATGACCGCCATGAATTTCTAGTAAAGTATTTAAAAAAAACACAACACCCAGAATAAAGTCCTTTAATTGAAATAAAGACACAATTCTTTATTGTTCTAAATTAAACCATACTTACCATCACACCCATTCCAGCTGAAGCCAACGATCTCCTGCAATAAAAGAAAAATAATAAACCAACCTCATCCTTACCTTTCCATGGTTCCCACGACAGCTTCAGCTCTGCTACATCGAGATGACTGGCTGGACCGCAGCAGAACGCTGCCATCCAGTCTGTCATCCCGCAGACACTGAGAAGCGCAGGCATGCTTGCGCTCCTCACTGTCTCGCTGTGACGGCATCCAGATGAGCCGAGGTCATATCCAATGAACTCGGCTCACCTCATGCACGTCACTGACAGCGTGGGAAAATTCTCACGCTGAAGTGCTGAGTGCAGGAGAATTCTCCCACGCTGTCAGTGATGTGCATGAGGTGAGCTCATGTCCAATGAACTCAGCTCACCTCCTGCACGTCACTGACAGCGTGGGAAAATTCTCCTGCAATCAGCGCTTCAGCGTGAGAATTTTCCCACGCTGTCAGTGACGTGCATGAGGTGAGCCGAGTTCATTGGACATGAACTCGGCTCATCTGGATGTCGTCACAGAGAGACGCTGAGCAGCGCAAGCAAGCCTGCGCTTCTCAGTGTCTGCGGGATGACAGGCTGGATGGCAGCGTTCTGCTGCGGTCCAGCCTGTCATCTCGATGTAGCAGAGCTGAAGCTGTCGTGGGAACCATGGAAAGGTAAGGATGAGGTTGCTTTATTATTTTTCTTTTATTGCAGGAGATCGTTGGCTTCAGCTGGAATGGGCGTGATGGTAAGTATGGTTTAATTTAGAACAATAAAGGATTGTGTCTTTATTTCAATTAAAGGACTTTATTCTGGGTGTTTGTGTTTTTTTTAACTTTGACTATGGGGTTAGTAATGGGGGTGTCTTATAGACGCCTCTCCATTACTAACCTGGGCTTGATGTCAGCTGGCATTATAAGCTGACATCAACCCCAACCCTATTACCCCCTGCCACCGCACCAGGGCAGCGTGGAAGAGCGAGGCTAAGTGCCAGAATTGGCGCATCCTATGAATGCGCCATTTCTGGGGCGGCTGACGGCTGGTGTTTCTAGCCTGGGAGGGGGCCAATATTCATGGCTACCTTCCTGGGCTATTAATATCAGCCCCCAGCTGTCTGCCTAGCCTTTGCTAGCTATTAAATTAGGGGGGACCCCACGTCATTTTTTTTGGGGGGTCCCCCATTTTAATAGCTAGTAAAGGCTATGTATTCAGCTGGGGGCTGATATTAGTAGCCTGGGAAGCTCCGTGGGTATTACCCCCTTCCCAGGCTTCAAACATCTGCCCCAGCCGTCTGCTTAACCTCCGCTAGAGCCTAAAATTAAGGGGAACCCACGCCAATTTTTTTAATAATAAATCCTTTATTTTAATACTAAATGACAAGTACAGTAACCAACACTATCACTGTACTTCATATATATGTGACTGACATGTTTCTATCTATCTAATCTATGTGTGATGCTCTATCTTTCTGTTCTAAATTGTCGGGTACCGCTGCTGAATTGCCGGCCGGCTTTTTTAAAGAGACAGTGCATGAAAACACTATTATTTTTTTAAATAAATCCTTTACACTAAATGACAAGTACAGTAAGCAACACTATCACTGTACTTATTATATATGTGACTGACATGTTTCTATCTATCTAATCTATGTGTGAAGCTCTATTCTTTCTGTTCTAAATTGTCGGGTACAGATGCTGAATTGCCGGCCGGCTTTTTTAAAGAGACGGTGCATGAAAACACTAATATTTTTTTTAATAAATCCTTTACACTAAATGACAAGTGCAGTAACCAACACTGTCACTGTGCTTCTTATATGTGTGACTGACATGTTTCTATCTATCTAATCTATGTGTGATGCTCTATTCCTTCTTGTCTAAATTGTCGGGTACCGGTGTATGCCGCTGCTGAATTTGCCGGCCGGCTTTTTTAAAGAGAGTGTCTTCTGAGCAGTTTGTCAGCTTTTGGACACCTTTGCAGGTGTTTTCTATGTGTTTCTATGTGTTTTTGTTTGCCTGCCATTGGTTTTAACGGTGTTCGACGGTGTTCTAAGGTGTTCGACGAACAGTTCGACGAACAGTTCCTCGAACATCCCGGTGTTCGACGAACCGAACCGAACCCGAACACTACGGGGGTGGCTCAACACTATTTATCACCTGAAGCTTTGTTTTAACGGGAGTCATAGAACTTGGATAGTAGCAGGAAAACATCCAGCAATCCTCGGAGGAGGTAGGATAAGCGCCAAAACGCTGACCACCTCAGGCCTAGCCGCTACTACATACATGTGCTTGCATTCCTTGAAAACAAAGCAGATGCTAACTTCTATCATCCTCATCATGCTCCTCACCTTGGCACTCTCAACTCCCCTGATGGAGAAGCCAGGGACCACCAGAGGAGACTGGTTCTCTGGTGGGCTCGTCCAATGCTGCCCTAAAGCAGGCCAGTCTAAGAAAAGTGTGTGGGTCGGTAACAGGAGAAATAGGGGCGGCTGGGGTCCGTTTATGGACACCCTGCCGCCCCCATGTGGCTGGGGACCGTGTGTGGACACCCGGCCGTCAGGCGGCTGGGGACTGAGTATGGATTAAAGGGCCGCCGACGCAGCCATGACATGGTGGCCGGCCTCTGCCTCCACATGCCTAAAAGGCCCAATTTCAAGTGCAAGCAAGCTAGCAGTATGGTATTGCAGCCTGGGGGTGGGTGGGTGGCAGGTTGCACACTTACGCTTGCATTCCAAGAAAACAAAGCAGATGCTAACTTCTATCATCATCATCATGCTCCTCACCTTGGCACTCTCAACTCCCCTGATGGAGAAGCCAGGGCCCACCGGACGAGTCTGGTTCTCTGGTGGGCTCGTTCAATGCTGCCCTAAAGTAGGCTGGGCTAAGAAAAGTCTGTGGGGATGTTCCGTGGAGAAATTGGGGTGGGTGGGGACCGTTTATGGACACCTGGCCGCCCCCAGGCGGCTGGGGACCGTGTGTGGACACCCGGCCGCGGGGCGGCTGGGGACCGAGTGTGGACACCCGGCCGCCCCCTGGTGGCTTGGGACCGACTGTGGACACCCGGCCGCCGGGCGGCTGGGGACTGAGTATGGATAAAAGGGCCGCCGACGCAGCCATGACATGGTGGCCGGCATCTGCCTCCACATGCCTAAAAGGCCCAATTTCAAGTGCAAGCAAACTAGCAGTATGGTATTGCAGCCTGTGGGTGGGTGGGTGGCAGGTTTCTCACTTACACTTGCATTTCAAGAAAACAAAGCAGATGCTAACTTCTATCATCATCATCATGCTCCTCACCTTGGCACTCTCAACTCCCCTGATGGAGAAACCAGGGCCCACCGGAGGAGTCTGGTTCTCTTGTGGGCTCTTCCAATGCTGCCCTAAAGTAGGCCGGGCTAAGAAAAGTCTGTGGGGTTGTTCCGTGGAGAAATCGGGGTGGCTGGGGACTGTTTACGGACACCCGGCCGCCCCCCAGGCGAAGCAGCCATGAGGTAGTGGCCATCTTCGGCCTCCTCAAAACTTAAAGGCCCCATTTCATGTGCAAGCTAGCAGTATGGTATTGCAGCCTGTGGGTGGGTGGGTGGTTGGCTGCATATTTGTGCTTGCATTGCAAGGAATGGGGGAGGTACAATTGAACACTGCCCTGGGACAAGGACTTGCATGGGGATAGTTGCAAGTCTGCATCTTCTGATGCGGGAAGGATCACTTCTGATGGGCACACTTTTAGGCAGTGACCTGGGAGTCAGAGATGCTTCCAGGGGTCTTCCCCATGCTGTTCCCATGTCTTTTCAGCACTGTATGCATGTGTCACACAGCACTTGGCCAAATAAGGTTGTAAAATGTTAAAATTACATTTCCCGGTGAATGCATTTGTCACAGTTGAAAGCAATACAAAAGTGCAAAAACGTATAAAAAGTACTACTTGTGAACATAGCCCAAGGTGTGGAGGAGTATTTTTGTTTTTGGTTATTTATTTTACCTTATACACAAGTCTTTACCCTGGAAAAGAAATTCCTTAACATATTTCACAGGAAAAAAGTTTCACTTTCATTTTTGAACGTTTTATTATGAGCCTGTAAAAGTGGCTTAATACCTCTGAACACGTTGTTGACAACAGTGACCTGGGGGTCAGAAATACTTCCTGGGGCATTCCCCATGCTTTCCACATGTCATTTGAGCACTGTCACTATCGTTTTGGGCACTTTTTAGGCTTTCTACAGACTGCCGGGGGTACAACCGCAAAAATCCCATAGACTAACATTGGGCTCGTTGCTCGGGTCGAGCACCCAAGTATCATGGCGAGCTCGGCCCGAGCTTCTGGACTCATGTACATATAAACACCAAGGATTTTAATGAATAAAATATAATTTCTTGACATTTGATGGATTGATGCCATGTTTCACTTTGCAACATTTGTGGCTAAAAGATAAAAGCACCAAGTGTGGTTTTATTTTGAAAATAGTTTTACTGAAACTTTTCCACCCAATGTGTATCCATCTGTACAGCTTCTCCTGTTCTATAAACAACAACATAACATTTAGTGTCCAGCTATAAAATCAAGTAATTTGCCACATTCCTAAAAAAAACAGAGAACTTAATGTACATGCCATAACTGTATTTCAAGGCAATGAAAATTAATTTTGATTTAGAGTGCTTTCACATTGCATTCAGACACCTGTTTGGTGGCCTAGTCGGGCCTCACGTTCAAACCCCCCTCAAAACATGATTCGGACGTATGCGCCGAATGGGCCATAGAATATAATGGTGATGGCAGAGCAAACAGGTGCTCTGTCGTGCATCATTTTCGGGAGTGTACGCCTACTGGAGGCGGACACTCAGGCGTAGTCTACTACTGCATATCTGAGCGTCTGTCTCCAGTAGACGTACATACGCCTGAAAATGATGCATGGCAGAGCATACCATACCATACCATAGTCATGGCTGTTAATCAAGGTCCTTATAGTGATGCTAGATCCACTTCATGTGATATTTTAGATTCCATTCTTACAATTTCTATTTTTAGAATGTAGTCACAAAATACAGATGATGATCTGGATTTGTTTTCTTGACTTCAAAAGTCCTCAGTGCAGAGCCTTTAATTCATGCCTCTCCAACATGTTCCTTGACATTGTATTTTACTGCTTGGTTTGATTGCAAACAAATCATCAAGTAATATTATTCCTGCTTGTTTTAATTTGCTTTTATGTTTTATTGTAACTTTTCATTTTATATGTTAATCCATTTCACACAGTGTTGTATTACCTTTAACAGCATTAGATAGTCTAACATTTAATAGTCAATTCTGCTGCTAAATATCGTTAAGGTAATGACACTAGTTCAGAAACCCATATGGTCATGTTTATATGCATTTGTGAAGTATTTGTGAAGTTATTGGAACGTGATCAATTAACAGAATGTGAACATGTGCTTTTGAGATAAGAATGCATGTTCAAATGCAAATGCAAACACTTTTATTGCTTCAGTCGAGTAAAAGAGCATTTTAAATGCAATTGGGACAATTAGAGGAGCTGCCCCCTACTGTCAAACAAAATGTATCAAACTTTCAAAACCAAGATCAAATGTATCAAAGTTTTGACAATAAAAAGAATAGGCATTTAGGCAGACCATGAGACTGCTGTGGGATCACTGGTGAGACAGGTTTGCTCCCATCCCCATCTCTATTATGCGGCAAGAAACTGTGCAAGACTAACTTCTATAAAGAAGTAGGATTGATAGCAGTCATGGGTCGCAAATGTATTCAAGTATCAGGAAGAAAGTTAAAGAGAAAAAATACTCAAGTCTCTTTTTACCTATGTGGCAAAATCTAGAACCATTAGGTCTTGTGCAAATGGCCGTATTTTTGGTCCGAGTGCGATCAGACAAAACATCGGATCACACTCGGATCAATGTTATTTTTTCGGGCAGTGAACATGTCTGAATTTTTATTGGACAGAGATGATCCGAGGAAAAAATCACAGCATGCCCAAATTTAATCCAATATTCCGATCGCACTTGGCCATGTAAGTCAATCAGTCTGCTGAAATCATCAGATGACACTTGAGTGTAGTCAGATTCTCATGGATTGACAGAATGGAGAAGAAGGAGAAATGTTTTTTCCATCTTCTCTGCATTTGAGAGAATTTGATCATGCTATAATTATACATTTTAAAAGCTTCCCTTGGCTGGGTGTTCACAGGTTGGGTCCTGGGCCTTTGTCTGCCCTTATTCACACTGAGGTCAACTTTGACACATGGTAAGGTTTTTAATATTAGACAGTGTAGGTCTATCCCAAACGGGTTCACCTTGTCGCGGTGGGATAGCCTTTATACTATTTTTGATCAAAAGCAGTGTTACTAAACACTATTTTATTTAAATGCACTTACTTTTTATTTATTTACAGTGGGGTTTTTGTTCATTTTGCTTCCTGTAGGTTTTTCACATTCATGGCCATTGTGAAACATGCATTTATGTGCTGCATGTATACCATCTTAAACCAAGCTCAAATTGTGTTTTTTTTTTCCATTGTATTTTTTACATTCTGTGCAAACCTGGTAATGGCCTCCCTTCCTTGTGCTGGATAATACATTTAAAAAGCTTCCCTTGGCTGGTTTTCACAGTTTGGGGCCTAGGCCTTTGTCTGCCCTTATTCACACTGAGGTCAACTTTGACAAATGGTAAGGTTTTTAATATTAGACAGTGTAGGTCTATCCAAAATCGGTTCACCTTGTCGCGGTGGGATAGCTTTTATACTATTTTTGATCAAAAACAATGTTACTAAGAACCCTATTTTATTTAATTGCACTTGCTTTTTATTTTTTTACAGCAGGGTTTTTGTTCACTTTGCTTCCTGTAGGTTTTTCCGATTCATGGCCATTGTGAAACATGCATTTATGTGCTCATGTATACCACCTTAAACCAAGCTCAAATTGTGTTTTTTTTCTTTGTATTTTTTGCATTCTGTGTAAACCTGGGTGTGGCCTCCCTTCCTTGAGTTGGATAATACATTTAAAAATATTCCCTCGGCTGGGTGTTCACAGTTTGGGGCCTGGGCCTTTGTCTGCCCTTATTCACACTGAGGTCAACTTTGACACATCTTAAAGTTTTTAACATTAAACAGTGTAGGTCTATCCCAAACGGGTTCACCTTGTCGCGGTGGGATAGCTTTTATACTATTTTTGATCAAAAGCAGTGTTATTAAGAACCCTATTTTATTTAAATGAACTAGCTTTTTATTTATTTTATTTTTTTATTTATTTACAGCGGGGTTTTTGTTCATTTTGCTTCCTGTAGTTTTTCTGATTCAAGTCCATAGAGAAACATGCATGTATACCATCTTAAACCAAGCTCAAATTGTGTTTTTGTTTTTTTTAAACTTTCATCAGAAAAATAAAAAAACATAAACATAATAGGCAAATGCCCTGCTGTAAATAAACAGCAATAGTGCATGAAAATAAAGTAAGGAACTTAGTTAACATAATTTTGATCAAAAGAATGCAAAAGCCATCCCACCACTTCAGGGTGACCCTATTCGGAACGGTTCTAACTCTAATATTTAATACCTTACCATTTGTCAAGTGACATGCATGTAGATAAGAGCTGAGCAAGACTGCATTTGAGAGAATTGGACCATACTATGTTCATACTCTGATCAGAGTTTGATCAGAGTGTGATTTGCATAATCGATGCGATTCTCTCTGATGTGAGAATATACGCTCATATGACCCTAGCCTTATAGACACTGTCCAATCAATTCCATTGGGCCTTTTCTAATCTAAATTGGTGAGTCGTATGACATACAATATTCAGGAGCTGTGCTGAACTAGTGCCAACAAGCAACTACTCTGTTGCAGGCATTACACCTTTTAAATCAGGATGTATTGGTCATGCCATGGCAGCATATCATAACTCCATTTAAAAGGTTTTCCAGTGAAAGGAAGTACAGAAAAAAAGAAGCAATTCTGCCACTGTTTTTTGGATTTTGTTTTTACTATGTTAATTGTGTGGTAAAAATAACCCTAGAACATTCTCCTAGATTACGGAAACACCAAACTTGTATAGATTTTTCGTTATATTTTTTATATTATTATTTTAGTAACTTAAAAAAATCTGAACTTTGTAAAAGACAAGAATTTGTTCTGCATCTTCAATTTCAGAGTCTCACAACGTTTTTATTTTCCCATCAATGGAGATAATAAAGATAAAATGTTATAGTATGGATCAATATGATTACAGTGATACCCAATTTATAATCTTTTACAAAAGAAAATATCTTTAAAAATGTATATTTTTTATTATCTATTTCTGAGCGTTACAATAACTTTTTTCATTTTTCTATGTACAGCGCTGTATGAAGGCTTGTTTTTGTGTGCCAAGCAGTAGTGTTTAATTGTTCTATTTTGGGGGTACATACCATGTTGTGATTGCTTTTTATTGCATTTTTTTCTTAACAGTGTTTACCTTATGAGTTAAATATTTTCATGTTTTGATACATAAGATTTTTAAGGATAGAACAGTACCAAATAAAGTATGTTAATTTTCTAATTTCTTTATTTTTGGATCGAAAAAGGAGGGGTGAATTGATTTTTTTAAAATTTTCACCATAATTTAGTTTCAACAGGTGATTTAGACCTGCACACTGGCAATATACAGTGCAATTTACTGTCTCCTAAGAAGTCCAACTTATGGCTTGGCTTTACAGGAGCATCAAGAAGGCTCACTAGGTCAACCCAATCAGCACTCTGCTGTCGTCCCAAAAAGATGCCAGTGGGAAGGGGTTAATATACATTGTGTGCAGAATTATTAGGCAAGTTGTAAAAAGACTTATAAATATCCAAGCATAATATTTTTGGAAGTTGGAGTGTTTTTTTTTTAGATTTGGCTATCTTAGGAGGATATCTGTTTGCGCAGGTAACTATTACTGTGCAGAATTATTATGTCACTTAATAAAAACCAAATATAATCCCATCTCACTTGTTTATTTTCACCAGGTAAACCAATATCAGTGCACAAAATTTAGAAATAAACATTTCTGACATGCAAAAACAAAAAACAAAAAAATTAGTGATCAATATAGCCGCCTTTCTTTATGATGACACTCAGCAACCTCCATCCATAGATTCTGTCAGTTGCTTGATCTGTTTTCGATCAACATTGCATGCAGCAGCCACCACAGCCTCCCATGCACTGTTCCGAGAGGTGTACTGTTTTCCCTCCCTGTAGATCTCACATTTTATGATGGACCACAGGTTCTCTATGGGGTTCAGATCAGGTGAACAAGGGGGCCATGTCATTATTTTTTCTTCTTTTAGACCTTTACTGGCCAGCCACGATGTGGAGTAGTTGGATGCATGTGATGGAGCATTGTCCTGCATGAAAATCATGTTTTTCTTGAACGATGCCGACTTCTTTCTTACCCCTGCTTAAAGAAGTTGTCTTCCAGAAACTGGCAGTAGGTCTGGGAGTTGAGCTTCACTCCATCCTCAACCCTAAAAGGTTCCACAAGTTCATCTTTGATGATACCAGCCCATACCAGTACCCCACCTCCACCTTGCTGGCGTTTAAGTCGGAGTGGAGCTCTCTGCCCTTTATTGAACCAGGCTCTGGCACATCCATCTGGCCCATCAAGAGTCACGCTCATTTCATCAGTCCATAAAAACTTTGAAAAATCAGTCTTAAGATATTTCTTGACCCATTCTTGACGTTTTATCTTATGTTTCTTGTTCAAAGGTGGTCGTTTTTCAGCCTTCCTTACCTTGGCCATGTCCGTGAGTATCGCACACCTTGTGCTTTTTTATACTCCAGTAACGTTGCAGCTCTGAAATATGGCAAAACTGGTGGCGAATGGCATCTTGGCAGCTTCATGCTTGATTTTCCTCAATTCTTGGGCAGTTATTTTGCGCCTTTTTTGGCCAACACGCTTCTTGCGACCCTGTTGGCTATTTGCCATGAAATGCTTGATTGTTCGGTAATCACGCTTCAAAAGTTTGGAAATTTCAAGACTGCTGCATCCCTCTGCAAGACATCTCACAGTTTTGGACTTTTCAGAGCCCGTCAAATCTCTCTTCTGACCCATTATGCCAAAGGATAGGAAGTTGCCTAATAATTAAGCACACCTTATATAGAGTGTTGATGTCATTAGTCAACACCCCTCCTCATTACAGAGATGCACATCACCAGATTTACTTAATTGGTAGTTGGCTCTCAAGCCTATGCAGCTTGGAGTAGGACAACATGTGTAAAATGTATCAAAGTGATCAAAATACGCATTTGCCTAATAATTCTGCACGCGGTGTATAGGATCCTCAAAAAAACAACAATGATAATAACAAAAAGTATTTTAAAACCTGAAATGATAAAAAGAAAAGAGATGCGCTGCAAACCACTCTTAAAATACCAAAAAAACGATTCCTACCTGTCTTAGAGAAAATGGTAGTCCAAATGAAGATATACGCGTGCAGCTTCCAGGGGTCCTTTGAAGAACTCACAACTGCAACTAGAGGTGATGGACAAGTGCCAGAGTCTGTGGAACAAGCCGTGAGTGTTGCAGAAAATGGGTTCAAACAGCGTATTAACGCCAGAGATAGAGGGCTGCAGAGACTCTCAGAGACTCGGGCATTCAGGTACATGCAGCCATTGCACTAGGTGGATACAGGGATGAAGATCATGGGTGAGAAGGACTGCAGACAGCGTGATAGGTGTGCCAGCCGGTCACACCTGCAGGACAGCTGATAATCAAGGATGTGAGCGCTTAGTATCTGTGTGATGTCACAACAGCTGGGGGATTTCACTGAGGGAAAAAAGTCCAGCGTTTATCCGACGCGTTTCCAAGGTCACGGCCTCCTTCGTCAGGAATTTGCAGACACAGGGCGCCCCCTTGTATATATAGGTGGATAATCATCCCATAAATTAGAAAAAAAAAAAACTCCAAAAAGAAAAAAAATATAGCAGCAGCGCTATTGGAGTTTTTTACATTTTATTTTAAAACCTCAGTGTTTTAAATTACCTAATATACAGTGCCTTTTGAAAGTATTTGCCCCCCTTGAACTTTTCTACCTTTTGCCACATTTCTGGCTTCCAGCAAAAAGATATAAAGTTCTAATTTTTTGGGGAAGAATCAACAAGTGGGACACAAGTGGAGCGAAATTTATTGGATATTTTAAACTTTTAAAAAAAATTAAAAATGGAAAAGTGGGGCGTGCAATATTATTCGGCCCCCTTGAGTTAATACTTTGTAGCGCCACCTTTTGCTGCGATTACAGCTGCAAGTCGCTTGGGGTATGTCTCTATCAGTTTTGCACATCGAGAGGCTGAAATTCTTGCCCATTCATCCTTGCAAAAGAGCTCGAGCTCAGTGAGGTTGGATGGAGAGCGTTTGTGAACAGCAGTTTTCAGCTCTTTCCACAGATTCTCAATTGGATTCAGGTCTGGACTTTGACTTCGCCATTCTAACACGTTTATTTTTGAGCCATTCTATTGTAGATTTTGCTTTATGTTTGGGATCATTGTCTTGTTGGAAGATAAATCTCCGTCCCAGTCTCATGTCTTTTGCAGACTCCAACAGGTTATCTTCCAGAATGGTCCTGTATTTGGCTCGGTCCATCTTCCCATCAATTTTAACCATCTTCCCTGTCCCTGCTGAAGAAAAGCAGGCCCAAACCATGATGCTGCCACCACCATGTTTGACAGTGGGGATGGTGCTTTGAGGGTGATGAGCTATGTTGCTTTTACGCCAAACATATCGTTTTGCATTGTGGCCAAAAAGTTCGATTTTGGTTTCATCTAACCAGAGCACCTTATTCCCCATGTTTGGTGTGTCTTCCAGGTGGCTTGTGGTAAACTTCAAACGAGACTTTTTATGGATATCTTTGAGAAATGGCTTTCTTCTTGCCACTCTTCCATAAAGGCCTGATTTGTGCAGTGTACGACTGATTGTTGTCCTATGGACAGACTCTCCCACCTCAGCTGTAGATCTCTTCAGTTCATCCAAAGTGATCATGGGCCTTTTGGCTGCATCTCTGATCAGTCTTCTCCTTGTTCGAGATGAAAGTTTAGAGGGACGACCGGGTCTTGGTAGATTTGCAGTGGTCTAATACTCCTTCCATTTCAATATGATCGCTTGCACAGTGCTCCTTGAGATGTTTAAAACTTGGGAAATCTTTTTGTATCCAAATCCGGCTTTAAACTTCGCCGCAACAGTATCTCGGACCTGCCTGGTGTGTTCCTTGGTCTTCATGATGCTCCCTGCATTTGAAACAGAACCCTGAGACTATCACAGAGCAGGTGCATTTATACGGAGACCTGATTACACACAGGTGGATTCTATTTATCATTACCAGTCATTTAGGACAACATTGGATCATTCAGAGATCCTCACTGAACTTCTGGAGTGAGTTTGCTGCACTGAAAGTAAATCGGCCGAATAATATTGCACGCCCCACTTTTCAGTTTTTACTTTGCTAAAAAAGTTTAAAATATCCAATAAATTTCGGTCTATTTCACGATTGTGTCCCACTTGTTATTCATTCTTCCCCCAAAAAATAGAATTTTATATCTTTATGTTTGAAGCCAGAAATGTGGCAAAAGGTAGAAAAGTTCAAGGGGGCCAAATATTTTCACAAGGCACTGTATGCTGTGCAAAGCAAAATCAATGTATTATTTGGATGCTAATTTGAATTTAAATGCATTTTATTTTTTCCAATAAGTTTGATGAATTTTGTGAACAGATGGAGATGGGTATAAATTGTGACAGGCAATGATTTTCCACTACTGGGAAATTCTTAGTAAATTAGCAAATAAAACAAAGGTAATATTAGTTCTACATGTTTTGTCAAGAGAGTACTGGAGGACACAATTGAGAAGGTAATGATCTAACACAATGAATAGTTTGGAAAGTCTGTTAATAAAATGGTGTTTGATTCACAGTTTCTTCTCATCAGATCACAGTATGAATGTGCCGCTTTTAATGAATTTACATCTGGCTGCCTTCTTATGTGTAGAATTTCATTACAGTTTAAAACTACGAATGAAAAACTGAAAAATTCTTCTACAATAGTAGTTAAACTCCAATATAATAATCCAATCAAGGAAAAACATTTGAGAGAAGTACATTTAATTGAAGAATGATTTCTACATTTTAGGTAATGTGTATTAGATGTGTATTCAGATGGGCGTATTTCACAGTCCATATATAAACTGTTACGCACGCAGGTGGCGCACGTGGTTTCTCGAACCCACTGTGCTATGGGGCTGGGTTTGCCTAGGAGAGGCGTAGCTAAGCAGCTACCAGTGTTTAATAGAGCGACTGATGGTGGAGTCAGGCTTGCCTGCAGGTAGCCACCAGGTTCCACTCCTAAGCAGTCCCTGTTACTGCAGTAGCTGAGCCCAGGGGTCAGGTACGCAGACACGGATATGGACTCGTACTCGGACTCCATTCAGACTGCTCAGTTCTGGATCCTCTGTAGAATGGTTACTGAAACTGACATGGATTTGTGCTCCATTCAAACTACTAGGTTCAAGATCCTCAGTCAGATCTGTTACTGACACAGAGGGACAGGACTAATTCAGGCACCACCGGAGCGGATTTAGGCTTCAGGTATCGCAGATGTGGCTTCAGTGTTCCGAGACTGGTTGTAGCTGTCCGGAGACACTGAATACACATTCAGGACAGGCCTCACAAGGACCAGGGACCTCAGGTTCAGGACTGGCCGGACTGGGACCAGGGACTTCAGGTTCAGAACATTAGCCATACCGGGACCAGGGATACTGATTCAGGACACTGGTCATATCAGAACCAGGGTTACAGAGTGCTGTATTCAAGCATATTAATGGAAGGTTGAGTGGAAGGAAAAAGTGATGTAGAAAAAGGTGCACAAGCAACCGTGATAACTGGTAAAGGATTGTTAAGAAAAGGCCATTCAGAAATTTGAGGGAGATTCACAAGGAGTGGAGTGCTGCTGGAGTCATTGCTTCAAGAGCCACCACATGCAGACGTATCCAGGACATGGGCTACAAGTGTCGCATTCCTTGTGGCAAGCTACTCATGACCAATAGACAATGCCAGAAGCATTTTACCTGTGCCAAGGAGAAAAAGACCTGGACTGTTGCTCAGTGGTCCATGGTGTTGTTTTCAAATGAAAGTAAATTTTGCATTTCATTTGGAAATAAAGGTCCCAGAGTCTGGAGGAAGAGTGGAGAGGCACAATCCAAACTGCTTGAGGTGTAGTGTGAATTTTCCACAATCAGTGATGGTTTGGGGAGCCATGTCATCTGCTAGTGTGGGTCCACTGTGTTTTATCAAGACCAAAGTCAGTGCTGCCATCTACCAGGAAATTTTAGAGCACTTCATGCTTCCCTCAGCTTTTTGGAGATGGAAATTTTGTTCTCCAGCAGAACTTGGCACCTGTTCACACTGCCAAAAGTACCAATATCTGGTTTAAAAACAACAGTATCACTGTACTTGATTGGCCAGCAAACTCGCCTGACCTTAACCCCATAGAGAATCTATGTGGTATTGTCAAGAGGAAGATGAGAGACACCAGACCCAACAATGCAGATGCGCTGAAGGCTGTTATCAAAGCAACCTGGGGTTCCATAACACCTCAGCAGTGCCACAGGCTGATCGCCTCCATGCCACGCTGCATTGATGAAGTAATTCATGCAAAAAGAGCCCCGACCAAGTATTGAGTGCATTTACTGAACATACATTTCAGTAGGCCAACATTTAAGATTTTAAAAACATATTTCAAGCTGTTGTGATAAAGTATTCTAATTTACTGAGATAATGACTTTTGTGTTTTCATTTGCTGTAAGCCATAATCATCAACATTAACAGAAATAAACGCTTGAAATAAATCACTCTGTTTGTAATGACTCTATATAATATATGAGTTTCACTTTTTGTATTGAAGAACTGAAATAAATAACTTTTTGATGATATTCAAGTTTTGTGAGAAGCACATGTATATGCGCACTGCCCCTGTAAGAGCAGGGGAACATGCCCTCTAGGGGCACTGCCGAGCACTCACATTACCATTACCAGGAAGCAGGGAGCACGTCGGGGACATCGTCACATGGCCGGGGTGGAGAGTATGCCAGTGCCCTTGCATGGAGGAGGAAGGGGAACCATGCAGGGGTGCCAGCCATAGCGTTACATAAACCTCAATACTTAGACTAACTACAAGTCTTCTGACTCCAACTTGGAGCATTGTAAGCACATACAGTTAGGTCCATATATATTTGGACAGAGACAACATTTTTCTAATTTTGGTTCTATATATTACCACAATGAATTTTAAACAAAACAATTCCGATGCAGTTAAAGTTCAAACTTTCAGCTTTCATTTGAGGGTATCCACATTAAAATTGGATTAAGGGTTTCAGAGTTTCAGCTCCTTAACATGTGCCACCCTGTTTTTAAAGGAACCAAAAGTAATTGGACAGATGAAATAATTGTAAATAAAATGTTCATTTCCAGTACTTGGTTGAAAACCCTTTGTTGGAAATGACTGCCTGAAGTCTTGAACTCATGTCATGGACATCACCAGACGCTGTGTTTCCTCCTTTTTGATGCTCTGCCAGGCCTTCACTGCGGTGGTTTTCAGTTGCTGTTTGTTTGTGGGCCTTTCTGTCTGAAGTTTAGTCTTTAACAAGTGAAATGCATGCTTAATTGGGTTGAGATCAGGTGACTGACTTGGCCATTCAAGAATATTCCGCTTCTTTGCTTTAATAAACTCCTGGGTTGCTTTGGCTTTATGTTTTGGGTCATTGTCCATCTGTAGTATGAAATGACGACCAATCAGTTTGGCTGCATTTGGCTGGATCTGAGCACACAGTATGGCTCTGAATACATCAGAATTCATTCAGCTGCTTCTGTCCTGTGTCACATCATCAATAAACACTAGTGACCCAGTGCCACTGGCAGCCATGCATGCCCAAGCCATCACACTGCCTCTGCCGTGTTTTACAGATGATGTGGTATGCTTGGATCATGAGCTGTACCACGCCTTCGCCATACTTTTCTCTTTCCATCATTCTGGTAGAGGTTGATCTTAGTTTCATATGTCCAAAGAATGTTCTTCCAGAACTGTGCTGGCTTTGACGTTTTCAATTCAAAACTCACTGGAATTTACAGCGGACACTATGTCGCGTTTGGAGAGCCCCTGATGTGCCTAAACAGTGAAAATCTCCCCCCAAAAAAGACCCCATTTTGGTAACTAGACCCCGTAAGGAATTTATTTAGATGTGTGGTGAGCACTTTGAACCCCAAAGTGTTTTTCAAAAGTTTATAACGTAGAGCCCTGAAAAAAAAACTCTTTTATTTTCCACAAAAATGATTTTTTAGCCGCATTTTTTTTATTTTCACGAGAGTAACAGGAGAAATTGGACCCCAAAAGTTGATGTGCAATTTCTCCTGAGTACGCTGATGCCCCATGTGTTAGAGAAAACTACTGTTTGGGCACACGTCAGGGCTCGGAAGGGAAGGAGTGATGCTTTGGAAGGGAAGGAGTGATGCTTTGGAATGCAGACTTTGATAGAATGGTCTGTGGGCATCATGTCATGTGTTCAGAGCCCCTGATGTGCCTAAATAGTGGAAATGCCCAACAAGTGCCATCTTTTTGGAAACTAGACCCCCCCATTGAATTTATATAGATGTGTGGGGAGCACCTTGAACCCCCAGGTGCTTTACAGAAAATCATAACGTTGACTTGTGAAAATAAAATAAAAATCACATTTTTTCCACAAAAATGTTAAAAAAAATATTTTCACAAGGGTAACAGGAGAACGTAGACCTCAAAATCTGTTGTGCAATTTCTCCTGAGTATGCTGATACCCCAAACTACTGTTTGGACGCACGTCAGGGCTTGAAAGGGAAGGAGTGACGCTTTGGAATGTAGACTTTGATGGAATGGTCTGTGGGTGTCATGTTACGTGTTCAGAGCCCCTGATGGGCCTAAACAGTAGAAATGCCCAACAAGTGCCCCCTTTTTGGAACTGATTTCTGATATGTGAATCTTATAATGTAGTGTCATACGTCAGTTGTTTAGGACAACCTGAAAAACACTGCACAACTGACGTAGGACAACCTGACGAACACTACGTCAGTTATGTAGTGTTCATCAGGTTGTCATACATCAGAAATTAATTTAGTAGTGCATGGAAGAATGGTACCTTCTGAAGCATTCTTTAATGCACAGGCCGGGGTTTGTCGGGGCAGGTGTTTCATTGATAAATGGTGTCCTTGCGTATTCCCAGTTTATAACACATTCGGCATCTCTTTTGTGACTTACCTTTTTTTCCGCTTTGAGAGACCACCCCCGGGAAATGCTGACCTGGTACAATTCAAGGTCCTTCAGTTTCGGAAGAACTGGGACCCGCTCCGTCAACACTGCCAAACATCAGGGACTTGATCACATTGTGATAGAAGGAAAGCATTGTGCATTGCCATCTGTATGATGTGCACGGCCAGCTTCTGGTACCACACCTTGGCCTTTCTCAAAGCACTGTATGGCTGGAGAACTTGATCAGAGAGATCAACTCCCCCCATGTACTTGTTGTACCCCACTACACAGTCTGGTTTGACTATCTGTGTAGTGGAACCTCGTACACTGCTGAGGGTACTACCATCACCGTGTATGGTGGTCAAGAAAAAGACATCCCTCTTGTCCTTGTACTTGACCATCAGCAGGTGGTCGCTACTTTGGGCTCTGATCTCACCCCTTCTGAGCAGCTGCCCAATTAGTGTCTATGGGAGGCCTTTCTGATTTTTGCAGACAGTATCACATGCTGTGGTACCTCGCGCAGAGAGGGACTTGAAGAGTGGGATGCTTGTATAAAAGTTATCCACGTAGAGGTGATAACCTTTATCCAGCAGTGGGTGCACCAAATCACACACAATTTTCCCACTCACTCCCAGAACAGGGGGGCATTCAGGGGGTTCAATCCGGGAGTCCTTCCCTTTGTAAACTCTAAACTTGTGAGTGTATCCTGAGGTACTCTCACACAGTTTATACAGCTTGATTCCATACCTGGCCCTCTTACTGGGCAGGTACTGCCGGAATCCAAGCCGCTCCTTAAAATGGATTAAGGACTCATCCACGCAGATGTCCCTTTGGTTCACGTACACTTCAGTAAACTTGTTGTTGAAGTGCTCGATGACCGGCCGAACTTTGAAAAGACGATCAAAGTTCGAGTCATCGCGTGCAAGACACCTTGCATTATCATTGTAATGCAAGAACTTGTGGATGGCCTCAAAACATGTTCGGATTATGACCATTCGGAACACTCCAATATTACCAAACTTCTGGCTTCTTCAGGATCCCCATATGAACGACCAGGCCCCAAAATGTCATCATTTCTACTGCGTTTACAGAAGACCAGTTAGAAAATGATGAAGAGGGGTTTTGTTCCAAAAATTGATGAGCGTACAAATTAGTTTGGCCCACCATGAGGTTTACAAAATCCTCAGAGAAAAAGACTTTGAAAAAGTCTATTTCTGTGAGGCCAATGGTAAAACTTGATTCCTGATTCCGCCACAAAATCAGGACTCAATGGCTCATAATTTTCCAGGGGCGAGGTCCATACGGGGTCAGAAAGAGTGTAGCTGGGCAGAGACGCCGTTCCCCTCACCGCCGTGGTCCTGGTCTGGCGTCTTCCTGCTTCACTGCTGCTGCTTCTCCTATATAAGGCACTTGGTCCAAAATGGAGGTGCCTGTGCAAGGTTGTTGTTCCATGTGCTAACACTTGCTTCAGCCCTCAGGTCCCGCTGCCAGTCAGTCCTGCCCACCAGTCTGTCTAACAGTCCAGCCCGCCAGTCGGTCTAATAGTTTTGCCCGCCAGCCTGCCAGTAACCTGCCGTGCCCACCAGCCTGCCCACCTGGAGCACCGGCCAGTTACCTGCCGTGCCCGCCAGCCAGACTACCTGGAGCACCTGCCAGTTACCTGCCGTGTCCACCTGGTGCAAGGAGGGTCCAGAGGGGCGTGACTAAGTGTCTACTTGGCCTGACCCAGGTCACACGGCGTCTTAGTCGACTCCGTGAACCAGGGAGAGACCCAGCAAGTGAAACAGGTGCCACTCTGGGTGCGACCTTGTGTAAGAGCAGGTGACTCCCATGGGTCAGATGACAGGAGTTGGCCGGTACAGTGGAAGAGCAGGGCAGGAAGGCTGATGGGTGGTCCGGATAGATCCGCAGGCACGTACGGTAGATAGTCAGACATGTGCTCCGGGTAGGCAAGCAGGCGGGTACGGTGGATAGCCAGACAGGTGCTCCGGGTAGGCAGGCTGGTGGGCACAGCAGGTTACTGGCTGGTACTCCAGGTAGGCAGGCTGGCGGGCACGGCAGGTAACTGGCAGGTGCTCCAGGTAGGCAGGCTGGGGGGCATGGTTGCTAACTGGCCGGTGCTCTAGGTGGGCAGGCTGCTGGGAACAGCATATTATTGGCAGGCTGGTGGGCAAAACTATTAGACAGACTGGTGGGCTGGACTGTAGACTGACTGGCAGGCAGGACTGACTGGCCGCGGGACCTGAGGGTTGAAGCAAGTGTTAGAACATGGAACAACAACCTTGCACAGGCACCTCCATTTTGGAGGAGGTGCCTTACATAGGAGAAGTCTTCCGGCCATTAGCCGGGGACTCTTTATGATGACGCGCACGGCTCCTTTAAGAGGGAGGGAGCGCGTGCACGCACGCCCTAAGCACAGTGCCCGGGAAGCTGCGCGCAGTGCGTGCCACAGCAGCAGGGGAGCAGGAAGACGCCGGACCAGGACCGCGGCTGTGAGGCAGAGACGCCAATGTTTCTTGACAAAAAGGAAGCGGAGACACTACCACCTCATAAGCCGTATGATTGCCCCATCGACCTGCTACCTGGTGCTTCTCCTCCCCACGGGCGAATCTACCCCTTGTTGTTGGCCGAGACCCGGGACTTGTCTGAGTACATAGAGGAGAATCTTGCTAGAGGATTTATCCAGAAATCCACATCTCCGGCTGGAGCAGGATTCTTCTTCGTGAAGAAGAGAGACGGTTCTCTATGTCACTGTATTGATTACAGGCGCCTAAACCAGATTACCATCAAAAATAAGTACCCCCTGCCTCGCTTCTCGGAGATGTTTGACCACCTTAGAGGCGCGAAGATCTTCACCAAGCTCGATCTTCATGGGGTGTACAATTTGGACCGAATCCGCCAGGGAGACGTGTGGAAGACGGCATTCAACACCTGGGATGGTCACAACGAATACCGTGTGATGCCCTTTGGTCTCTGTAGTGCTCCAGCCGTCTTCCAGGAGCTGGTTAACGACATCTTCCATGATCTCCTGTATTCTTACGTGGTGGTGTACCTGGCCAATATCTTAGTTTTCTCTCCTGATCTGCCCTCACACCAGAGGGATGTTCGTCAGGTTCTGCTGAGGCTCTGGAAGAATCGCCTATACGCTAAATACGAGAAATGCCTCTTTGAGCAGACCTCTCTGCTGTTCCTGGGCTATATTATCTCTGAGACTGGTCTGAGGATGAATCCTGAGAAGGTGTCTGCCACCTTAAAGTGGCCCCGACCGGAGGGGTTGAAGGTGATTCAGCGATTCCTGGGCTTCGCAAACTATTACCGCCTCATTTCTCCTACCGGACTGCTCCCATCTCTGTGCTCACCCGTAAAAGAGCAAATCCCAGGGAATGGACTTCCAAACTGGAGAAGGCCTTCATCTCTCTCAAACAAGCCTTCTCCTCCGCTCCTGTGCTACACCGTCTGCATTGCAACAAGCAGTTCTTCCTGGAGGTTGATGTATCCTCCTCCGGAGCCGGAGCTGTGCTCACCCAGAAGTCCTCGTCCAGGAGAATGGTAACCTGCGGCTTCTTCTCCAAGCTCTTCTCCTCGTCCGAGCACAGCTACTCCATAGGAGATCGTGAGCTGCTGGCCATCAAATTAGCACTGCAGGAGTGGCACTGCTTTCTGGAAGGGGCTCTGCACCTGGTGGTCATCTACACTGACCACAAAAACCTCGCTTATTTGCAGAACACCTAAAGACTAAATCCACGTCAGGCCAAGTGGTCTCTATTCTTTGCCAGATTCTGCTTCACTCTGCATTACCACCCGGCGGACAAGAACATTAAAGCTAATGCTCTATCCCGCTCATTCCTGTCTTCCGACCAAGAGGAGGAGCCTCTACATATCATTGACCCTTCCAAAGTAATGACTGTTGCTCCATTTGACCTGTCTCATCTTCCACCCGGTAAGACCTTTGTAGTGGTTCGGGATCGAAAGAAGGTTCTACTCTGGGGCCATTCATCCAAACTAGCCGGTTATGCTGGCCAGAGGAACACCTTTCTGCTCGTCGCCCGACATTACTGGTGGCCTTCCCTGTGCAAGGATGTTGCGGACTTTGTCGCAGCTTGTTCCTCTTGTGCCCATAACAAGGTTCCCAGTCACCTTCCATCCGGCCGTCTCCTTCCTCTTCACGTGCCTTCCGCTCCATGGCAACACATTGCAATGGACTTCATCACGGATCTCCCTGTTTCTGCCGGTTGTACTGTCTACGTGCAAGCTGCTGGATTTCTCTTTGGATTTCTCTTCTGCTTATCATCCTCAGTCCAATGGTCAAGTGGAACGTATCAACCAGATCCTTACCAGCTTTCTTTGGCACTTTGTCAACGCTCACCATAATGATTGGGTTGAGCTCCTGCCCTAAGCCGAGTTCTCCTATAACAACCATGAGAGCGAGTCTTCTACTAAATCCCAGTTTTTTTTTGGTCTACGGTCGACACCCCCGGATTCCGTTTCCCGTCTCCTCTTCTGTGGACTATCCTGCCGCGGAGTCTCTTGTCAGCAAATTTTCGGCTATTTGGGAAGACACTAGATCTGCACTTCTTCAGTCCTCCGAGTGGATAAAGAAACATGCTGATAAGAGACGTCTGGATCCGCCTCAATTCCGTCCGGGAGACAAGGTCTGGCTTTCCTCCAAATATGTCCGTCTCAAGATACCTTCTTATAAGTAGGGTCCGCGGTTCATCGGTCTGTTCGAGGTTCTGAACCAAATCAATCCCGTGGCTTACAAGCTGAAGCTCCCGGTCACCTTACGGGTTCCCAACTCCTTTCATGTATCCCTTGTAAGGCAGCGCTAGTCACCATACTGGGGGACACTCGCTGCACCGGGTCAATTAAAGCACACCAGCCACGTTTTTCCTGTTTTCTTACTCCAGCAGTTTATTATACAACATAACTGCTATAACCGAGTCCAACTCAGTGGCTCGCCGACATATTGCATATAATGTCCAGGAGCCTTTCAAGTGGCAGACAGGCCCACTTGGCTCCAGTTGCAGCCCCCAGCAAAGTCACTTATACAAATGTCCACTAGAGATGAGCGGTGTTCGACTAGAACTGTTCGCCAATCTCAAATTCGAGCTGTTTTGGGCGGTGTTCGAGTTGTTCGACGAACCCGAACGATTTGCAAAAAATTCGGCTGTTCGAGGTTATGTTCGATAACTGTTCGTGCACCAAAAGCGTGTCCTGCATGTCTGGCGCTATTTAGAGCACCAATCATGCAGGGATTGTCTGCCACTCACTGTAATGCCACAGCCATGGTGGTTGTGGCATTACAGTGATTGCCCAAATCGATGGGAACAGTGCTCACAGTGAAACATGAAAAGCCGGCAATTCATCAGCGGCATACACCGGTACCCGACAATTTAGAACAGAAAGAATAGAGCTTCACACATAGATTAGATAGATAGAAACATGTCAGTCACATATATATGAAGTACAGTGACAGTGTTGCTTACTGTACTTGTCATTTAGTGTAAAGGATTTATCAAAAAAAATAATAGTGTTTTCATGCACCGTCTCTTTAAAAAAGCCGGCCGGCAATTCAGCAGCGGTACCCGACAATTTATAACAGACAGAATAGAGCTTCACACATAGATTAGATAGATAGAAACATGTCAGTCACATATATATGAAGTACAGTGACAGTGTTGCTTACTGTACTTGTCATTTAGTATAAAGGATTTATTAAAAAAAATAATAGTGTTTTCATGCACCGTCTCTTTAAAAAAGCCGGCCGGCAATTCAGCATCTGTACCCGACAATTTAGAATAGAAGGAATAGAGAATCACACATAGATTAGATAGATAGAAACAGGTCAGTCACATATATATGAAGTACAGTGACAGTGTTGCTTACTGTACTTGTCATTTAGTGTAAAGGATTTATTAAAAAAAAATAATAGTGTTTTCATGCACCGTCTCTTTAAAAAAGCCGGCCGGCAATTCAGCATCTGTGCCCGACAATTTAGAATAGAAGGAATAGAGAATCACACATAGATTAGATAGAAACATGTCAGTCACATATATATGAAGTACAGTGACAGTGTTGATTACTGTACTTGTCATTTAGCGTTAAAATAAAGGATTTATTTAAAAAAAAATTGGCGTGAGGTTCCCCTTAATTTTAGTCTCTAGCGGAGGTTAAGCAGACTGCTGGGGCAGATGTTTGAAGCCTGGGAAGGGGGTAATACCCACGGAGCTTCCCAGGCTACTAATATCAGCCCCCAGCGGAATACCTAGCCTTTACTAGCTATTAAAATGGGGGATCCCCCAAAAAAATGACGTGGGGTCCCCCCTATTTTAATAGCTAGCAAAGGCTAGGCAGACAGCTGGGGGCTGATATTAATAGCCCAGGAAGGGTGCCATGAATATTGGCCCCCTCCCAGGCTAGAAACACCAGCCGTCAGCCGCCCCAGAAATGGCGCATCCTTAGAATGCGCCAATTCTGGCACTTAGCCTCGCTCTTCCCACTGCCCTGTAGCGGTGGCAGTGGGGTAATAGGGTTGGGGTTGATGTCAGCTTATAATGCCAGCTGACATCAAGCCCAGGTTAGTAATGGAGAGGCGTCTATAAGACACCCCCATTACTAACCCCATAGTCAAAGTTAAAAGAAAACACAAACACCCAGAATAAAGTCCTTTAATTGAAATAAAGACACATTCCTTTATTGTTCTAAATTAAACCATACTTACCGTCACGCCCATTCCAGCTGAAGCCAACGATCTCCTGCAATAAAAGAAAAATAATAAAGCAACCTCATCCTTACCTTTCCATGGTTCCCACGACAGCTTCAGCTCTGCTACATCGAGATAACAGGCTGGACCGCAGCAGAACGCCGCCATCCAGCCTGTCATCCCGCAGACACTGAGAAGCGCAGGCATTCTTGCGCTCTGCAGTGTCTGGCTGTGACGGCATCCAGATGAGCCGAGGTCATGTCCAATGAACTCGGCGCACCTCATGCACGTCACTGACAGCGTGGGAGAATTCTCCTGCACTCAGCACTTCAGCGTGAGAATTCTCCCACGCTGTCAGTGACGTACATGAGGTCAGCTGAGATCATTGGACATGAATGAGCTCACCTCATGCACGTCACTGACAGCGTGGGAAAATTCTCCTGCACTCAGCGCTTCAGCGTGAGAATTTTCCCACGCTGTCAGTGACGTGCATGAGGTGAGCTCATTCATGTCCAATGAACTCAGCTGACCTCATGTACGTCACTGACAGCGTGGGAGAATTCTCACGCTGAAGTGCTGAGTGCAGGAGAATTCTCCCACGCTGTCAGTGACGTGCATGAGGTGAGCCGAGTTCATTGGACATGAACTTGTCTCATCTTTATTAGAGATGAGCGGTGTTCGACTAGAACTGTTCGCCAATCTCAAATTCGAGCTGTTTTGGGCGGTGTTCGAGTTGTTCGACGAACCCGAACGATTTGCAAAAAATTCGGCTGTCCGAGGTTATGTTCGATAACTGTTCGTGCACCAAAAGCGTGTCCTGCATGTCTGGCGCTATTTAGAGCATCAATCATGCAGGGATTGTCTGCCACTCACTGTAATGCCACAGCCATGGTGGTTGTGGCATTACAGTGATTGCCCAAATCGATGGGAACAGTGCCAACAGTAAAACATGAAAAGCCGGCAATTCAGCAGCGGCATACACCTGTACCCGACAATTTAGAACCGAAAGAATAGAGCTTCACACATAGATTAGATAGATATAAACATGTCCGTCACATATATACGAAGTACAGTGACAGTGTTCCTTACTGTACTTGTCATTTAGCGTTAAGGATTTATCAAAAAAAATAATAGTGTTTTCATGCACCGTCTCTTTAAAAAAGCCGGCCGGCAATTCAGCAGCGGTACCCGACAATTTATAACAGACAGAATAGAGCTTCACACATAGATTAGATAGATAGAAACATGTCAGTCACATATATATGAAGTAGAGTGATAGTGTTGGTTACTGTACTTGTCATTTAGTATTAAAATAAAGGATTTATTATTAAAAAAATTGGCGTGGGGTTCCCCTTAATTTTAGGCTCTAGCGGAGGTTAAGCAGACGGCTGGGGCAGATGTTTGAAGCCTGGGAAGGGGGTAATACCCACGGAGCTTCCCAGGCTACTAATATCAGCCCCCAGCTGAATACATAGCCTTTACTAGCTATTAAAATGGGGGACCCCCCAAAAAAAATGACGTGGGGTCCCCCCTAATTTAATAGCTAGCAAAGGCTAGGCAGACAGCTGGGGGCTGATATTAATAGCCCAGGAAGGGAGCCATGAATATTGGCCCCCTCCCAGGCTAGAAACACCAGCCGTCAGCCGCCCCAGAAATGGCGCATTCATAGGATGCGCCAATTCTGGCACTTAGCCTCGCTCTTCCACGCTGCCCTGGTGCGGTGGCAGGGGGTAATAGGGTTGGGGTTGATGTCAGCTTATAATGCCAGCTGACATCAAGCCCAGGTTAGTAATGGAGAGGCGTCTATAAGACACCCCCATTACTAACCCCATAGTCAAAGTTAAAAAAAACACAAACACCCAGAATAAAGTCCTTTAATTGAAATAAAGACACAATCCTTTATTGTTCTAAATTAAACCATACTTACCATCACGCCCATTCCAGCTGAAGCCAACGATCTCCTGCAATAAAAGAAAAATAATAAAGCAACCTCATCCTTACCTTTCCATGGTTCCCACGACAGCTTCAGCTCTGCTACATCGAGATGACAGGCTGGACCGCAGCAGAACGCTGCCATCCAGCCTCTCATCCCGCAGACACTGAGAAGCGCAGGCTTGCTTGCGCTGCTCAGCGTCTCTCTGTGACGACATCCAGATGAGCCGAGTTCATGTCCAATGAACTCGGCTCACCTCATGCACGTCACTGACAGCGTGGGAAAATTCTCACGCTGAAGCGGTGAGTGCAGGAGAATTCTCCCACGCTGTCAGTGACGTGCATAAGGTGAGCTCATGTCCAATGAACTCAGCTCACCTCCTGCACGTCACTGACAGCGTGGGAGAATTCTCCTGCACTCAGCGCTTCAGTGTGAGAATTCTCCCACGCTGAAGCGCTGAGTGCAGGAGAATTTTCCCACGCTGTCAGTGACGTGCATAAGGTGAGCTCATGTCCAATGAACTCAGCTCACCTCCTGCACGTCACTGACAGCGTGGGAGAATTCTTCTGCACTCAGCGCTTCAGTGTGAGAATTCTCCCACGCTGAAGCGCTGAGTGCAGGAGAATTTTCCCACGCTGTCAGTGACGTGCATGAGGTGAGCCGAGTTCATTGGACATTAACTCGGCTCATCTGGATGCCCTCACAGAGAGACACTGTGGAGCGCAAGCAAGCCTGCGCTTCTCAGTGTCTGCGGGATGACAGACTGGATGGCAGCGTTCTGCTGCGGTCCAGCCTGTCATCTCGATGTAGCAGAGCTGAAGCTGTCATGGGAACCATGGAAAGGTAAGGATGATGTTGCTTTATTATTTTTCTTTTATTTCAGGAGATCGTTGGCTTCAGCTGGAATGGGCGTGATGGTAAGTATGGTTTAATTTAGAACAATAAAGAATTGTGTGTTTATTTCAATTAAAGGACTTTTTTCTGGGTGTTGTGTTTTTTTTAAATACTTTACTAGAAATTCATGGTGGTCATGTCTAATATTGGCGTGACCCCATGAATTTCGGGCTTAGGGCCAGCTGATAATGCCAAGCTGGCCCTAACCCCTTTATTACCCAGTGAGCCACCGCATCAGGGCCCTGGATGAGTTGGGTACAGCGCCAGAAGATGGCGCTTCTATGAACGCGCCATTTTCCGGGGTGGCTGCGGACTTCAATTTGCAGCGGGGGTGGCCCAGAAAGCTTGGGCCTCCCTGCGCTGCAGATTCCAGCCCCCAGCTGCCTAGTTGTACCTGGCTGGACACAAAAACAGGGCGAAGCCCCACGTCAATTTTCTTTAAATTACTTCATGAAATAATTAAGAAAAAAAAGGGCTTCCCTATATTGTTGTGTCCGGCCAGGTACAAATAGGCAGCTGGTGGTTGGGGGCAGCCCGTTCCTGCCTGCTGCACCTGACTGGACACAAATATAGTGCGAAGCCCCACGTCAATTTTTTTTTAATTATTTCATGAATTTCCTGAAATAATTAAAAAAAATTGAAGTGGGGCTTCGCACTATATTTGTGTCCAGCCAGGTACAGCAGGCAGGAATGGGCTGCCCCCAACCACCAGCTGCCTATTTGTACCTGGCCGGACACAACAATATAGGGAAGGCCTTTTTTTCTTAATTATTTCATGAATTTCATGAAATAATTAAAAAAAATTGAAGTGGGGCTTCGCACTATATTTGTGTCCAGCCAGGTACAGCAGGCAGGAACGGGCTGCCCCCATCCACCAGCTGCCTATTTGTACCTGGCCGGACACAACAATATAGGGAAGGCCATTTTTTCTTAATTATTTCATGAATTTCATGAAATAATTAAAAAAAAAGTACGTGGGGCTTCGCCCTATTTTTGTGTCCAGCCAGGTACAACTAGGCAGCTGGGGGCTGGAATCTGCAGCGCAGGGAGGCCCAAGCTTTCTGGGCCCCCCCCCCGCTACAAATTGCAGTCCGCAGCCACCCCGGAAAATGGCGCGTTCATAGAAGCGCCATCTTCTGGCGCTGTACCCAACTCATCCAGGGCCCTGGTGCGGTGGCTCACTGGGTAATAAAGGGGTTAGGGCCAGCATGGTATTATCAGCTGGCCCCAAGCCCAAAATTCATGGGGTCACGCCAGTATTAGACATGACCGCCATGAATTTCTAGTAAAGTATTTAAAAAAAACACAACACCCAGAATAAAGTCCTTTAATTGAAATAAAGACACAATTCTTTATTGTTCTAAATTAAACCATACTTACCATCACACCCATTCCAGCTGAAGCCAACGATCTCCTGCAATAAAAGAAAAATAATAAACCAACCTCATCCTTACCTTTCCATGGTTCCCACGACAGCTTCAGCTCTGCTACATCGAGATGACTGGCTGGACCGCAGCAGAACGCTGCCATCCAGTCTGTCATCCCGCAGACACTGAGAAGCGCAGGCATGCTTGCGCTCCTCACTGTCTCGCTGTGACGGCATCCAGATGAGCCGAGGTCATGTCCAATGAACTCGGCTCACCTCATGCACGTCACTGACAGCGTGGGAAAATTCTCACGCTGAAGTGCTGAGTGCAGGAGAATTCTTCCACGCTGTCAGTGATGTGCATGAGGTGAGCTCATGTCCAATGAACTCAGCTCACCTCCTGCACGTCACTGACAGCATGGGAAAATTCTCCTGCAATCAGCGCTTCAGCGTGAGAATTTTCCCACGCTGTCAGTGACGTGCATGAGGTGAGCCGAGTTCATTGGACATGAACTCGGCTCATCTGGATGTCGTCACAGAGAGACGCTGAGCAGCGCAAGCAAGCCTGCGCTTCTCAGTGTCTGCGGGATGACAGGCTGGATGGCAGCGTTCTGCTGCGGTCCAGCCTGTCATCTCGATGTAGCAGAGCTGAAGCTGTCGTGGGAACCATGGAAAGGTAAGGATGAGGTTGCTTTATTATTTTTCTTTTATTGCAGGAGATCGTTGGCTTCAGCTGGAATGGGCGTGATGGTAAGTATGGTTTAATTTAGAACAATAAAGGATTGTGTCTTTATTTCAATTAAAGGACTTTATTCTGGGTGTTTGTGTTTTTTTTAACTTTGACTATGGGGTTAGTAATGGGGGTGTCTTATAGACGCCTCTCCATTACTAACCTGGGCTTGATGTCAGCTGGCATTATAAGCTGACATCAACCCCAACCCTATTACCCCCTGCCACCGCACCAGGGCAGCGTGGAAGAGCGAGGCTAAGTGCCAGAATTGGCGCATCCTATGAATGCGCCATTTCTGGGGCGGCTGACGGCTGGTGTTTCTAGCCTGGGAGGGGGCCAATATTCATGGCTCCCTTCCTGGGCTATTAATATCAGCCCCCAGCTGTCTGCCTAGCCTTTGCTAGCTATTAAATTAGGGGGGACCCCACGTCATTTTTTTGGGGGGGGTCCCCCATTTTAATAGCTAGTAAAGGCTATGTATTCAGCTGGGGGCTGATATTAGTAGCCTGGGAAGCTCCGTGGGTATTACCCCCTTCCCAGGCTTCAAACATCTGCCCCAGCCGTCTGCTTAACCTCCGCTAGAGCCTAAAATTAAGGGGAACCCCACGCCAATTTTTTTAATAATAAATCCTTTATTTTAATACTAAATGACAAGTACAGTAACCAACACTATCACTGTACTTCATATATATGTGACTGACATGTTTCTATCTATCTAATCTATGTGTGATGCTCTATCTTTCTGTTCTAAATTGTCGGGTACCGCTGCTGAATTGCCGGCCGGCTTTTTTAAAGAGACAGTGCATGAAAACACTATTATTTTTTTAAATAAATCCTTTACACTAAATGACAAGTACAGTAAGCAACACTATCACTGTACTTATTATATATGTGACTGACATGTTTCTATCTATCTAATCTATGTGTGAAGCTCTATTCTTTCTGTTCTAAATTGTCGGGTACAGATGCTGAATTGCCGGCCGGCTTTTTTAAAGAGACGGTGCATGAAAACACTCATATTTTTTTTTAATAAATCCTTTACACTAAATGACAAGTGCAGTAACCAACACTGTCACTGTGCTTCTTATATGTGTGACTGACATGTTTCTATCTATCTAATCTATGTGTGATGCTCTATTCCTTCTTGTCTAAATTGTCGGGTACCGGTGTATGCCGCTGCTGAATTTGCCGGCCGGCTTTTTTAAAGAGAGTGTCTTCTGAGCAGTTTGTCAGCTTTTGGACACCTTTGCAGGTGTTTTCTATGTGTTTCTATGTGTTTTTGTTTGCCTGCCATTGGTTTTAACGGTGTTCGACGGTGTTCTAAGGTGTTCGACGAACAGTTCGACGAACAGTTCCTCGAACATCCCGGTGTTCGACGAACCGAACCGAACCCGAACACTACGGGGGTGGCTCAACACTAATCTTTATGCCGTCACAGCCAGACACTGCAGAGCGCAAGCAAGCCTGCGCTTCTCAGTGTCCGCGGGATGACAGGCTGGATGGCAGCGTTCTGCTGCGGTCCAGCCTGTCATCTCGATGTAGCAGAGCTGAAGCTGTCCTGGGAACCATGGAAAGGTAAGGATGATGTTGGTTTATTATTTTACTTTTATTGCAGAAGACATTGGCTTCAGCTGGAATGGGCGTGATAGTAAGTATGGTTTAATTTAGAACAATAAAGAATTGTGTGTTTATTTCAATTAAAGGACTTTATTCTGGGTGTTGTGTTTTTTTAAATACTTTACTAGAAATTCATGGTGGTCATGTCTAATATTGGCGTGATCCCATCAATTTCGGGCTTAGGGCCAGCTGATAATGCCAAGCTGGCCTTAACCCCTTTATTACCCAGTGAGCCACCGCACCAGGGCCCTGGATGAGTTGGGTACAGCGCCAGAAGATGGCGCTTCTATGAACGCGCCATTTTCTGGGGCGGCTGCGGACTGCAATTTGCAGCGGGTGGGGCCCAGAAAGCTTGGGCCTCCCTGCGCTGCGGATTCCAGCTCCCAGCTGCCTAGTTGTACCTGGCTGGGCACAAAAATAGGGCGAAGCCCCACGCATTTTTTTTTTTAATTATTTCATGAAATTCATGGAATAATTAAGAAAAAAAGGGCTTCCCTATATTGTTGTGTCCAACCAGGTACAAATAGGCAGCTGGTGGTTGGGGGCAGCCCGTCCCTGCCTGCTGTACCTGGCTGGACACAAATATAGTGCGAAGCCACACGTCAATTTTTTTTTAATTATTTCATGAAATAATTTTTTTAAAAAAGGGCTTCCCTATATTGTTGTGTCTGGCCATTTACAAATAGGCAGCTGGTGGTTGGGGGCAGCCCGTTCCTGCCTGCTGTACCTGACTGGACACAAATATAGGGCGAAGCCCCACGTCAATTTTTTTTAAATTATTTCAGGAAATTCATGAAATAATGAAAAAAAAATTGATGTGGGGCTTCGCCCTATATTTGTGTCCAGTCAGGTACAGCAGGCAGGAACGGGCTGCTCCCAACCACCAGTTGCCTATTTGTACCTAGCCGGACACAACAATATAGGGAAGCCCTTTTTTTCTTAATTATTCCATGAATTTCATGAATCTAAAAAAAAAATGCGTGGAGCTACGCCCTATTTTTGTGTCCAGCCAGGTACAACTAGGCAGCTGGGGGCTGGAATCTGCAGCGCAGGGAGGCCCAATCTTTCTGGGCCCCACCCGCTGCAAATTGCAGTCCGCAGCCGCCCCGGAAAATGGCGCGTTCATAGAAGCGCCATCTTCTGGCGCTGTACCCAACTCATCCAGGGCCCTGGTGCGGTGGCTCACTGGGTAATAAAGGGGTTAAGGCCAGCTTGGCATTATCAGCTGGCCCTAAGCCCGAAATTCATGGGGTCACGCCAATATTAGACATGACCACAATGAATTTCTAGTAAAGTATTTAAAAAAAACACAACACCCAGAAAAAAGTCCTTTAATTGAAATAAACACACAATTCTTTATTGTTCTAAATTAAACCATACTTACAGTCACGCCCATTCCAACTGAAGCCAACGATCTCCTGCAATAAAAGAAAAATAATAAAGCAACATCATCCTTACCTTTCCATGGCTCCCACGACAGCTTCAGCTCTGCTACATCGAGATGACAGGCTGGACCGCAGCAGAACGCTGCCATCCAGCCTGTCATCCCGCAGACACTGAGAAGCGCAGGCTTGCTTGCGCTACTCAGTGTCTGGCTGTGACGGCATCCAGATGAGCCGAGGTCATGTCCAATGAACTCGGCGCACCTCATGCACATCACTGACAGCGTGGGAAAATTCTCACGCTGAAGCGCTGAGTGCAGGAGAATTTTCCCACGCTGTCAGTGACGTACATGAGGTGAGCCGAGTTCATTGTCGGCTCATCTGGATGCCGTCACAGTAAGACACTGAGGAGCGCAAGCATGCCTGCGCTTCTCAGTGTCCGCGGGATGACAGGCTGGATGGCAGCGTTCTGCTGCGGTCCAGCCTGTCATCTCGATGTAGCAGAGCTGGAGCTGTCCTGGGAACCATGGAAAGGTAAGGATGAGGTTGCTTTATTATTTTTCTTTCATTGCAGGAGATCGTTGGCTTCAGCTGGAATGGGCGTGATGGTAAGTATGGTTTAATTTAGAACAATAAAGAATTGTGTCTTTATTTCAATTAAAGGACTTTATTCTGGGTGTTTGTGTTTTTTTTTTAACTTTGACTATGGGGTTAGTAATGGGGGTGTCTTATAGACGCCTCTCCATTACTAACCTGGGCTTGATGTCAGCTGGCATTATAAGCTGACATCAACCCCAACCCTATTACCCCCTGCCACCGCACCAGGGCAGCGTGGAAGAGCGAGGCTAAGTGCCAGAATTGGCGCATCCTATGGATGCGCCATTTCTGGGGCGGCTGACGGCTGGTGTTTCTAGCCTGGGAGGGGGCCAATATTCATGGCTCCCTTCCTGGGCTATTAATATCAGCCCCCAGCTGTCTGCCTAGCCTTTGCTAGCTATTAAATTAGGGGGGACCCCACGTCATTTTTTTGGGGGGGGTCCTCCATTTTAATAGCTAGTAAAGGCTAGGTATTCAGCTGGGGGCTGATATTAGTAGCCTGGGAAGCTCCGTGGGTATTACCCCCTTCCCAGGCTTCAAACATCTGCCCCAGCCGTCTGCTTAACCTCCGCTAGAGACTAAAATTACGGGGAATCCCACGCCAGTTTTTTTTAATAATAAATCCTTTATTTTAATACTAAATGACAAGTACAGTAACCAACACTATCACTGTACTTATTATATATGTGACTGACATGTTTCTATCTATCTAATCTATGTGTGAAGCTCTATTCTGTCTGTTATAAATTGTCGGGTACAGATGCTGAATTGCCGGCCGGCTTTCTTAAAGAGACGGTGCATGAAAACACTATTATTTTTTTTGATAAATCCTTTACACTAAATGACAATAACAGTAAGCAACACTGTCACTGTACTTCATATATATGTGACTGACATGTTTCTATCTATCTAATCTATGTGTGATTCTCTATTCCTTCTATTCTAAATTGTCGGGTACAGATGCTGAATTGCCGGCCGGCTTTTTTAAAGAGACGGTGCATGAAAACACTATTATTTTTTTTAATAAATCCTTTGCAGTAAATGACAAGTACAGTAAGCAACACTGTCACTGTACTTCATATATATGTGACTGACATGTTTCTATCTATCTAATCTATGTGTGAAGCTCTATTCTGTCTGTTATAAATTGTCGGGTACCGCTGCTGAATTGCCGGCCGGCTTTTTTAAAGAGACGGTGCACGAAAACACTATTATATTTTTTAATAAATCCTTTACACTAAATGACAAGTACAGTAAGCAACACTGTCACTGTACTTCATATATATGTGACTGACATGTTTCTATCTATCTAATCTATGTGTGATGCTCTATTCCTTCATGTCTAAATTGTCGGGTACCGGTGTATGCCGCTGCTGAATTGCCGGCCGGCTTTTTTAAAGAAAGCGTCTTCTGAGCAGTTTGTCAGCTTTTGGACACCTTTGAAGGTGTTTTCTATGTGTTCCTATGTGTTTTTGTTTGCCTGCCATTGGTTTTAACGGTGTTCGACGGTGTTCTAAGGTGTTCGACGAACAGTTCGACGAACAGTTCCTCGAACATCCCGGTGTTCGACGAACCGAACCGAACCCGAACACTACGGGGGTGGCTCAACACTAATGTCCACATCAAGCAATGTTTTACCTTTGCCGGGTTTTAGCTGCTTCAGACTTGTTCTGCCACCACTGTGGCTTTATGGCTTCCCAGATGGGGGGTCTCCAGCCCTCGTTCCTTCAAAGGCTACTGGTATGTGGTCTCACCTCACATCCAGCCTTTGCCTTCCAGAACTTTTGCCTTCCAAGCCTCTGGCCCTCCAAGGCTACTGGGATCGCTTACACCTAAGGATCCAGCCTCTGCCTTTCAGGCTTCCCCAGGCTTCAATAGACCTCACTAGCCCTCACACTCTAGCGGTGCCCCACACGGGAACAGGCCTCACGCCTTACACACCTTGTCTCAAAACTACCAGGGTTTATATATCTTCCAATGCACACAGGACCTGTGCTGATGTCACAGTCATGTGATCAGACATTCTGTAGGCACAGGACCTGTGCTATGTCACAGTCATGTGACCAATTACCTGAGGGGGAGGTACATGGTCAGCCAAAACACATCCTGGACCATTACCGTAATGCCACAAGTCACTGAATTACACCCTCCTCAAACCAGTTGTCCTTAATTCCTTCTCTGACGATCCCGGTACCACTCCAGCTCCAGTCTCCGCTGAGGACGTCTTTGAGGTAGAAAACATTTTGGCCACCAAGAGGGTAAGAGGAAAGACTTTCTTTCTTTGGAATTGGAAGGGGTTTGGCCTGGAGGAGAGGTCTTAGGATTCCAGGGAAAACATTCATGCATCTCATCTTCTTAAAAAATTTCTCGCGGGCCTAAAATAGAGAGGGGGTAAAGGGGGGGGTACTGTAGCATTGGTATCTCTGCCTCTGCTGGGCAGAGATGCGGTTCCCCTTACCGCCGCGGTCCTGGTCCGGCGTCTTCCTGCTCCCCGGCTGCAGTGGCACGCACCGCGCGCAGCTTTCCGGGCACTGTGCTTAGGCTGCGCGCACGCGCTCCCTCCCTCTTAAATTGGCCGCGCGCGTCATCCTGAAGAATCCCCGGCCAATGGCCGGGGGACTTCTCCTATATAAGGTACCTCCTCCAAAATGCAGGTGCCTGTGCAAGGTTGTTGTTCCGTGTGCTAACACTTGCTTCAGCCCTCAGGTCCCGCTGCGAGTCAGTCCTGCCTGCCAGTCTGTCTAACAGTCCAGCCCACCAGTCTGTCTAATAGTTTTGCCCACCAGCCTGCCAGTAACCTGCCGTGCCCACCAGCCTGCCCACCTGGAGCACCTGCCAGTTACCTGCCGTGTCCGCCAGCCTGCTTACCTGGAGCACCTGCCAGTCACCTACCGTGCCCGCCAGCCTGCCTACCTGGAGTACCAGCCAGTAACCTGCCGTGCCCGCCAGCCTGCCTACCCAAGCACCTGTCTGGCTATTCGCCGTACCCGCCTGCTTGCCTATCCGGAGCACATGTCTGACTATTTGCCGTACCTGCCTGCGGATCTACCCAGACCACCCATCAGCCTTCCTGCCGTGCTCTTCCGCTGTACCGGCCAGCTCCTGTCATCTGACCCATGGGAGTCACCTGCTCTCACACAGGGTCCGTCCCAGAGTGGCCCCAGGTTCACCTACCCGGTCCCTCCCTGGTTCACGGAGTCGACTAAGCCGCCGTGTGACCTGGGTCAGGCCGAGTAGGCACTTATTCACGCCCCTCTGGTCCCTCCTTGCACCGAAGCACAGAGGTTCAACCACCCGGACCCATAACAAAGAGGTGGGGGAGGGGGTAAGAAGAGGGGGCAGGTGAGAGAGGGGGTTGGGGTTGGATGAGGGGAGATCGGAGATGGACTTACCAAAGTCTTCTCTGTTCTTCTTTTAAGCTCTGTAGCAGGATCAGCAGCAGGCTCTGTAGTAGGTTCAACAGCAGAAGAAGGTTACCAGCAGAGCCCAGCAGCAGCAGGAGACTGCAGCAGGTGATCAGCGATGGGAGCAGCAGCATGCCCAGCAGAAGCAGCGACTGGAGCAGGCGATCAGCAATGGGAGCAGCAGCCGGCCCAGCTGGAGCAGCGACCGGAGCAGGTAAGAGATGGTCTTGTGGTGTCACAGAGGCTTCTGTGGCACCACAAGGCCCAGCACACCAGCGATCAGAAGTGTGACCAATCTGTACAAATCCTGACCAAGCGTGTGGATCTGCAGGGCGGTCACAGGGACAGATAGGGTGGTGACAGGCAGGTCACAGGCCGGTCACCACCCGGTCACCTCCCGGTCAGGCACTCTGGTGTGATCAATGTCATCATCAATCACTCCAATCAGAGCTGGCTGGGGACTAGACAGACACTACAGTGGGTCACAGGGAGGTGACAGGCAGGTCACAAGCCGGTCACCGCCCCGTGACCGCCCGGTCACTTCGCGGTCGGCGCTCTGATTGGTGGGATTGATGTAACCGGCGATCGCACCAATCACAGCGGGTTGGGGAGAGGGCTGGCGTTGCTCTTAACAGCATCGATCCTAGGCTGCAGATCACTGTTTCCAGCAATCTGATTGACAGAAACAGTCAGAAATGCTGTGATTGGCTGTTCAGAATTGAACAGCCAATCACGGCGATCGTGGTCGCGGGGGGGCGGCGACACCCCCAGGGATGCCGACACCATCTACCCTGAGGTAAGATGACGCCGGAAATTTAATGGGATCACCGCGACCGAAAACGCTGTGCCGCATTAAAGATTGCGCGTACTAATACGTATCTGGTCCAATAGGCCCAGGGCACAGGTACGTATTAGTACGTATAATGTCAGAAAGGGGTTAAAGAAAATATTTGTGTGTACTGTACATATATAATAAATGAAATAAATGAAATTTGAAAGGTTTTATAATTAACATAGAATTTTTGTACTTACAAACAAAATTATGGCAAGTAAAACTGAAAATGTCATCTGTATCAACCTATTATCATAATTGTGTTTGTCCCAAACAAAAAAGAAAAGAGAAGGAGAATGGAATTGAAACTATCCTTGAGGGGTTGTCCCATATTCTCTTTTCAGGATTGCATATTGTTTGCTGGGAGGCAATGTGCTGTGGTTTGATTGACAGTTGGGGCCCGTAGCACAGTAGTGCTGATGGTCTGTACTGTGCACATTCTTGTGCTTATATAAGAGGTAGTCCAGCAATCCCAGATAACTTCAGTGAAGTTCATAAAAGTTCAATGGAAAAAGCTTGTAAGAATGTTGCATGTTCAGCTACTAGACACTATTGACAGGTTTACTAGGCAATGAGCTATAATTAAAAAAAAAACTATAGTAAAAGTATAATAGTGGTTTTCAAGGGAATTGACATAATTTTGATAAATAAATTGCAAAGTTACTTATTTTTACAAACACTTTCCTTTTATACATATGTTTAAAGAAGGGAATGCCCCTTTAGCTTAGAGAAAAACAATTGATTCCTGACTGCATAATTTATAAACTAAAATTCATATATCAGATTTTAGATTTTTTAACACCTTCCCAAAATATGAGGTACTGGTACATAATATTTTGCAGTACACTCCCATATATGGACGTACCACTACGTCATGGCAATGTGCGGGCACAGAAGTTGTTCCCGCACTGTCGCCGCCGGGAGCCTGGCTTAAGTGATAGCCGATACCCAGCTATCATAGCCAGGAGTGGTGCCCACACCGCCCTGGGCTGTTAAACCCTCTAAATTCCTTGATCAACAGCGAACGCAGCATTTAGAAGGCTGGGAGAGAGAGGGGGCCTGCTTAGACCATGCCTAGAGTATGGTCTAAAAGACGCTCTACCAGTGTAACATTCACAGCTATAATGCATTGCAGTGCTGGTGCAATGCAATGCATTATACCAGCGTTTAGAATCCCATACAGGGACTAAGTAAAAAAATTAAAAAAAATGTTTAAGAAAATTCTCAAAATATATTTCTAAAAAAATGACAAAATAAAGAACGAGAATGAAAAACATTATACCAATAAATATGTGTATTTATGTAAAAACAAAATTAATAAAAAAAATACACATATCTTGTATTGCTGCATCAAGAACAACCTGATCTATAAAACTGTAACACCAGTTAACCCCTTTGTGAACACTGTAAACAAAAAGGAATAAAAAAAGCGTCAAAAAACTATGCTTTTTCAATGAACCTTCATAAAAAAGTGGAAAAACACACGATCAAAAAGAAGTATGTAAATAAAAATGGTAAAGCTGAAAACAACATATTTTCCTGCAAAAAACAAGCCCCCAAATAGCTTCATCAGTGGAAAAATAAAAAATCAATAGCTCTCAGAATAAAGCAATGCAAAACCAATTATATTTTCTATATAATTGTTCTTATTGTGTAAAAGCAGCAAAACTTAAAAAGTTGATATAAATATGGTATTGTTATAATCAGACAGACCCAAAGAATATACTGATATATTTTTTTGAAGAAATCTATTTTGTCATTTTTCTGTAATCAGCCATGAAAGTTTTATGCTAATGAGGTGCAAATGCTTGGTCTTCCCCTGCCACTCTGGTTATTATCCGCCCCCTGCCTGGCTCCAGTCTATGACTGAGAGGTCACTGCATTTTCAGTGATTTGCATCTTTTGGCTAAAATCTCATGCAGGCGCTTTCATTGCTGGGTGCTGTGCATCTACATTAACTTCCAAATGACTTCAATCGCACATGCGCCACCCCAGGCAATGTTGGTGCTTGTGCAAAATTATGGACAGAGAAGACAGGTGATACATAGAAGTGACCTGAAAAAGCAGTCACCTGTCAGTCATAGGCCAAAAGCAGACAGGGATGTGGACATACTCAGGCAGAAGAAGACCAATTGCAGCATACAGCCCCATTGCACTTGCGCTTCATTAGTATAAAACTTCCACAGCTGACAATAGAAGAAGGACAAAATTGATAAATTCCGAAGAGGTAGCATTTTAGTCAGCTTCAAGAACAATTACAGACATATTTTTAGATAAGAGCTGCTGATAGATCCTCCTTAAGCTAACAATTATTACAGTATGTTCATGGTAAGTCCTCCCGATATAGTGGATGCCCAATTGTTATATTTATGTACCTGGATATGGAAAGGTTCAAGGTGTGAGGTGCAGAACTGGGTCACCCAGACACCTATTAAGAATAATATTGTCGATCACTAAATCCAAACCAAATGAGATTCATGTCTGGGAAGGAGACAGGTGTCAATATTCAGTACCACCATTTTTCAAATGCCATTGCAGATTCTCTATGATTTGTCCTTTCTCTTGATACCTATAAGGCATTGAGCCTCTGGTTCTGACAATTATCGAGTGACAATCCACCTTTGTGTCTGGTAGATGAGGGTCCTTTCCTGGCTTTTTTTTATTGGTTCTTATAGGATAATTTGGGTTCTTCTCAAGTATCAGGATGAATTGGAATAACTCATTCCTCTTTCTGATTTCCTTTAACTATGCAAGTTTCCTTAGTCTCTGGAATTAAATTATTTTAAGTCCTTAAACTGGTTATATACATTATGCTGGTTATACATATTTCTAGTGCAGTAATAAATCATATGAAAGAATGATTGCTAAATGACTGGTGGACTTGATAGGTAAAGAGTAGAAAGAGGTGGAGGACTCATGATTCTCATTTATAGTGAGCTTTAGGAGCTTTCTCATTCAGATAAATTTTCTGCATAGGTCTACTATACTGTGAGAAGATTAGAGCATATACACACGTGGTCAAAATTGTTGGTACCCCTCGTTTAATGAAAGAAAAATGGTCACAGAAATAACTTGAATCTGACAAAAGTAATAATGAATTAAAAATCTTTGAAAATAAACAAATGAAAGTCAGACATTGCTTTTCAACCCTGCTTCAACAGAATTTAAAAAAAAATTAAACTCATGAAATAGGCCTGGACAGAAATGATGGTACTCTTAACTTAATATTTTGTTGAACAACCTTTTGAGGCAATCACTGCAATCAAACGATTCCTGTAACTGTCAATGAGACTTCTGCACCTCTCACCAGGTATTTTCTCCCACTCCTCATGAGCAAGCTGCTCCAGTTGTCTCGTGTTTGAAGGTTGCTTTTTCCAGACGGCATGTTTCAGCTCTTTCCAAAGATCTCAATAGGATTTAGGTCTGGGCTCATAGAAGGCCACTTCAGAATAGTCCAATGTTTTCCTCTTAGCCATTCTTGGGTGTTTTTAGCTATGTGTTTTGGGTCATTATCCTGTTGCAAGACCCATGACCTGCGACTGAGACCAAGCTTTCTGACACTGGGCAGCACATTTCTCTCTTTCTCTCTAGAATCCCTTGATAGTCTTGAGATTTCATTGTACCCTGCACAGATTCAAGACACCCTGTGCCAGATGCAGCAAAGCAGCCCCAGAACATAACAGAGCCTCCTCCATGATTCACAGTAGGGACAGTGTTCTTTTCTTGATATGCTTCATTTTTCCGTCTGTGAACATAGAGCTGATGTGACTTGCCAAAAACTTCCATTTTTGTCTCATCTGTCCATAGGACATTCTCCCAGAAGCTTTGTGGCTTGTCAACATGCAGTTTGGCAAATTCTAGTCTGGCTTTTTTATGATTTTTTTTCAACAATGGTGTTCTCCTTGGTCGTCTCCCATGAAGTCGACTTTGGATCAAATAATGACAGATGGTGCGATCTGACACTGATGTTCCTTGAGCTTGAAGTTCACCTTTAATCTCTTTAGAAGTTTTCCTGGGCTCTTTAGTTACCATTCGTATTATCCGTCTCTTTGATTTGTCATCAATTTTCCTCCTGCGACCACATCTAGGGAGGTTGGCTACAGTCCAATGGATCTTAAATTTCTGAATAATATGTGCAACTGTAGTCACAGGAACATCAAGCTGCTTGGAGATGGCCTTATAACCTTTACCTTTAACATGCTTGTCTATAATTTTCTTTCTAATCTCCTGAGACAACTCTTTCCTTTGCTTCCTCTGGTCCTTGTTGAGTGTGGTATACATTATGTCACCAAACCGCACAGTGAGTATCTGTAGCCCTATATACAGGCCCACTGACAGATTACAAGATTGTAGACACCTGTGATGCTAATTAGTGGACACAACTTGATTTAACATGTCCCTTTTGTCACATTATTTTCAGGGGTATCATCATTTCTGTCCAGGCCTATTTCATGAGTTTAATTTTTTTTTAAATTCTGTGGAAGCAGGGTTGAAAAGCAATGTCTGACTTTCATTTGTTCATTTTCATAAATTTTTTATTTATTTTTACCCTTGTCAGATTCAAGTTATTTCTGTGACCATTGTGGATTTTTCTTTCATTAAACGAGGGCTAACAACAATTTTGACCACGTGTGTAGGTACCCCTCCTTTAAACTTCTACTTTGACAGTCAAGATAAATTTGGCACCATTCATATGTTAGTGTGGTCATAGTGTGATTTCCTTTGAGTCAGAGGTGCTTACATTTTTAAATGATTGCTTTAATTTTCTGGAGGATTTTTTTCCCCATAAATTTGTTTTTAGTGATCAATGACAAAGACTTTTTATGTTGACTTGTGATTTTCTGCATTTAATGTCATCAATTTGATCCAGAAATCAACAGACTCCACTTGCTTATATACATCAATTTAGAATACTGTTCATGACTATACAATGTCCACAGAAATTTAAGGAAAATGGTCTAGAATGTTGGAGAAGGACGTTAGCAATGTCTACAGAGCACATTTATGTAATTATAGACTTGTATGAAAACTGTTGACTGTTCTTCCACTGCATGGAGATTTTAAGTATGCAAGGGATAGAGGGAGACATGTCTGTTATAGTAGTTGTGTGTGACACCAATGAGTGTCTTAAATGTTAGTGTAGGTGAAGGGTTACTTATAAAACATTCAGTTTATTAAATTAGTCTTACGTGTTAGTGTATGTGAACGGTTGCTTATAAAACATTCAGTTTATTAAATTAGGAATTATAATTTTAAATTATAAATACTACATATCACTTATTTCCTATATGGTAAATAAGATCTCAAGAGCTGCCTGTATTTATATTGAATTTCAATTTGTCTGCTTTTCCTTTTAACATGTATAATTAAATCCTTAAAAAAATCATTTCTGTTTGTTCTTAGGAGGATTGCATATGTGCCACCAGTAGTGCTGCATTACACACAGCAGATTATTTCTGGAGCTTTAACTGACAGTTGGTATGGCTGAGCAATTGTGCTCATCACCCTTATTGTTTCTGACATAGAGTGATAAATGGTTATATCCAAAATAATCTGTCAGGTTGCTTTTTTCTTAATAGTAATCAAGTCAAAGTTTATTAATAACACTTATAAGAGTAAGCTGCATGTTAAAAATATTACCGTAATTCATAGTGTTTTCAAGTTTTATCCAGAATAGATTTAATTTACACTATGCTAAGTTGTCTGGAACAACAAGAAAAGAAATTAACATAATGATAATGTTATGATATATTGAGCACTATATGATTGGAAGACATTTTGAATTACATTACAAATTTACTGGAATTACTATTCCACTATTTAATTATTGGTCAGCACTACAGTGATTTTAAAGTATGGTGCTAACACCGATTAACAATGATCACAAGTTAAAGGGTAGTCCAGCGACAAAACCCCAAATATTGTTTATATTTAAGTTTTATAGTAAGTAGAGATGAGCATATATTTGGAGATTTGACTTTGGCAGCTTAGCCAAATTTCCCTTGCAGATTTGATTTTCTGGGAAAATCAATACTGCCAAGCCTCTATTTATCTTAGTTTTTTTTTAAGGTTGAAGGAAGACTAAGTCCATCTAGTTCAACCCATAGCCTAATATGTTAATCCAGAGGAAGGCAAAAAATACCATGTGGCAAACACTAAGCTCCACATTGGGGAAAAAAATTCATTCCCAACTCCATACGATAATCAGACTAGTTCCCTGGATCAACACCCTATCATGGAATCTAGTATATGTAGCCTGTAATATTATACTTTTCAAGAAAGGCATCCATGCCCTTCTTACATTTTAATAGTTAATCACTCATTACAACATCATGCGGCAGAGAGTTCCATAGTCTCACTGCTCTTACAGTAAAGAATCCCCGTCTGTGATTATGATTAAACCTTCTTTCCTCCAGACGTAGAAGATGCCCCCTTGTCCCCGTCTCTGGCCTCAGAGTAAAAAGATCAGTAGACAGGTCTTTATACTGTCCCCTCATATACTTGTACATAGTAATAAGATCACCCCTAAGCCTTCGTTTTTCCACAGTAAATAACCCCAAGTGTAATAACCTGTCTTGGTATTGCAGACCCCCCAGCCCTAAAATAACCTTGGTCGCTCTTCTCTGCACCCTCTGTAGCTCAGCTATGTCTTTCTTATACACCGGAGACCAGAACTGTACACAGTATTCTAAGTGTGGTCGCACGAGTGACTTGTATAGAGGTAAAATTATGTTCTCCTCATGAGCATCTATACCTCTTTTAATGCATCCCATCCCATTATTTTATTTGCTTTTGCAGCAGCTGCTTGACACTGGCCACTAAACGTGAGCTTGTCGTCCACCAATACACCCTGGTCTTTTTCAGTTACAGTTTTGCCCAGTGTTTTACAATTAAGCATATAAATATACATTTTATTTCCTCTGCCCAAGTGCATTACCTTACATTTATCCCCATTAAAGCTCATTTGCCATTTATCAGCCCAAGCTTCTAGTTTACATAGATCCTCCTGTAATATAAAATTGTCCTCATCTATATTGATTACCCTGCAGAGTTTAGTGTCATCTGTAAATATTGAAATATTACTCTGTATGCCCCTTACAAGATCATTAACCCTAGAACGCATACCTGGGGCCTCGCAGGCCTGCCCTGTTAATTGTTTTCTATTTTCTGCAAGATTACTTTAGTTAGAATTTTGAAACCCTAGGTATTCCTCAGGTATATAGTTGTTTGTCTTTTTTGTTTGAGTTATTCCATGTTATTTGCACACGGGCCTAAAAGGCGCCAGGTATGTGAAAGTGTAGATTTTTATGGTCATGCGTTCTAGGGTTAATAAATATGTTAAAGAGAAGGGGGCCCAATACTGACCCCTGTGGTACCCCACTGTTATCTGAGACCCAGACTGAGTGTTTTCCATTAATAACCACCCTTTGTTTCCTATCACTGAGCCAATTCTTAACCCACATACATATATTTTCCCCTATCCCCATTATTCTCATTTTAGTGATTTTTAGACTCCGTGGTACTTCCTGCTGGGTTAAGCAAGTTACATTTAATGGAGAATTTTTGTTATCACTAATCATGTTTTCTGTCATGCGATTTTCTTTTGTAAATGTGGTTGAAAAAAAATCATTTAGCATATTGGCTTTTTCCTCATCCTCGTCCACCATTTCACCCAGACTATTTTTAAGGGGCCAACACTATTGTTTTTTAGTTTTTTACTATTTATGTAGTTAAAGAATATTTTGGGATTATTTTTTCTTTCTCTGGCAATGATTCTCTCTGCCTCAATCTTTGCTGCCTTGATTTGTTTTTTACATAATTTATTTAATTTTCTATATTTATTTAATGCCTCATCACTACCTACTTGATTTAGTTCTCTAAATGCTTTCTTTTTGTCAGTTATTGCGCTCCTTACAGCTCTATTTATCTATAGTGGTTTCCTCCTATTTCTTGCATGTTTATTCCCCTAGGGTATATATTGTGCACAGGTCCTATTCAGGATGCTAATAAATGTCTCCCATTTGCTTTGTGTAGCTTTATGTCTTAGGATATCATCCTACTTTATTGCACTAAGATCATCTCTCAACCGTAGGAAATTTGCCTTCCTGAAGTTTAGTGTCCTTGTAACCCCTCTACTATACATCTTATTAAAGGTTACATGAAAACGTATTATTTTGTGATCACTATTACCCAAGTGACCCCCAACTCGAATAATTGAGTTACGGTCTGGCCTATTGGTTAATATTAAGTCTAGCAGTGCCCCCCTTCTTGTTGGGTCCTGAACCAGTTGTGAAAGGTAATTGTCTCTCATAGTTGTCAAAAACCTATTACCTTTGCTTGAACTGCAGGTTTCTGTCCCCCAATGTATTTAAGGGTAGTTGAAGTCCCCCATAATAATGACATCTCCTTGTGCCGCTGCTTCATCTATTTGCTTTACGAGGATATACTCCACTGCTTCCATTATTTTTGGAGATTTATAACAAACCCCTATCAGTAATTTATTATTTTTCACCCTCCCCTTATCTCCACCCACAGGGACTCTACATTTCCATTAGATTCACATATATCCTCCCGCAAGATGGGTTTTAAGGATGATTTTACATATAAACACCCTCCCCCTCGCTTGTTTGTACGGTCATTTCTGAACAGACTATAGCCCTGTAAATTAACTTCCCAGTCATGGCTCTCGTCCAGCCACGTCTCAGATATCCCCACCATGTCATAATTATTTTACAACAAAATTAATTCTAATTCCTCCATTTTGTTGGTGAGGCTTCTGGCATTAGTGTACATGCATTTTATGTATCTCTTTGTACCTCTTTTCCTTCTTACTTTATTGACTGTTTTAACCCCACCCCCAATTTCTTTATTTGTGCCCAGGTCACTATCTGCACTATCTTCCCCACCTATAAAATGAATACCCTCCCCCCAATCCCTAGTTTAAACACTCCTCCAACCTTCTAGCCATTTTCTCCCCCAGCACAGCTGCACCCTCCCCATTGAGGTGCAGCCGGTCCCTAGCATAGAGTCTGTAGCCAACTGCGAAGTCAGCCCAGTTCTCCAGGAACCCAAATCCCTCCTTCCTACACCAGTTCTTGAGCCACTTATTTATCTCCCTAATCTCCCGTTGCCTCTTTGGCGTGGCACGTGGTACAAGTAGTATTTCAAGAGAATACCACCTTGGAGGTCCTTGCTTTAAGCTTGCAGCCATATTTCCCTGAAATCATCTTTAAGGACCTTCCACCTACCTCTAACTTTGTCATTTGTGCCAATGTGCACCATGACCGCTGGGTCCTCACCAGCCCCTCCCAGTAATCTGTTAACCCGATCAGCGATGTGCCGGACTTGAGCGCGAGGTAGGCAGCACACTGTTCGACGATCCCTGTCTTTGTGACAGATTGCCCTATCTGTTCCCCTAATAATTTGCCTGGAAAATATGCATAAAACACTCTGAGGTCTCCTAAAACTACATTAAACTCCTTTTGAGCTCTTTAATGAAAACACAGAATTATTAAAGTCCAAGTGACCGCAAAACTTTTTGACTAGGGGAAAAAGAATAGTGAACAACAGTCTGTTTAAAAACACACCATAAAATCAGACTTTTTTTGCTACTTGAATTGTAAAAAGTGTAAAAAATGAATCTTTTTTGAGAAGATGACTATCTTGCTGGTGTTTATATCTCGGGAAGATAAAATTATCCCTGTTTTGGGAGTATTTTTTACTTCCTTAAATGAAGAAGTCATAGCTTGTTTACAAGATGTTCAAAAGTAATCTTTATTACTTTAGTAATTTAGGGTGCAAAAACAGATGTGCTGTTTTGAAAATGAAAATGCTTCTCAACTAGTAGTGAAAATATTATCCTTTTTGGATCTGAAACAGGTTTGTTATTCTCAAAATGATTAAACAATTACAAAGACTTTTTATCAAGTTGTCCAAAAATATCCCTTTTTTAAGAAACAAGCTAGCTAGTTCCAAAGTGAAGAAGCAATAGTTTGTCATGAAGCTATGCAAAAAATTATCACTATTTCATGTTTGAATATAGAGTATACTTTACAACAGCAGTACAGTAAAGCTAAACTATAGACTGGACAAGTGCAGGAGATGTGTATGGGCATCTAGCGGTGATGGCACCATCAGAAGCTACATCGTTTAACAATTTGATAGGTCATGTGTTAGGCGTCGGTCTGGTCCTGGATTCAAAATGGGTCCAGGACCTTCTGTGGTCTCCCATTTCAGTCCAGCCAGGGCTGATGCTGCTCAGCACTGCTGTCAGCCTCAACGCCTAGCTGGTCCGCGAGCACTGTTTACCTCACAGGTAGTTGTGCCTAGCAATGTTAAGCCTGGGTTGCAGAGGGAGACAGGGCTTGTGGAATCTAAGTCCAGGATTTGCCGCACTGAGCATATCCGTGACCTGGCGGATCATGATTGGTGGGTTGGCACCCACCTGACCCGGTGACCTGGCACCGCCTGATTGGTCCGCGGGTAACATCACCAATGGCGCGTCGGTGGGCAGGGCTTAGTCATTAAAAGACCCGCCCACAAACATGGCGACGCGCTAAGATCATAGAGCATGATGCTGTTGTGTGCACGTCTGTGCTCCACATGTAGTTTCCACTAGGCAGGTTAGCTCCATAGAGGCAGGCTAGTAAAAGTAGGCAGGTAGCTTCGCCTTGCAGTCTGGCTCTGTCAGAGGGGGTCGCCTTACACCCCGAGCAGCCTGCGGACTCCTGTGACCGCATGGAGATATAGGCCTCTGTCCGGTAGCATGCCGGCAGAGGGCACGTACCGTCGGTGTGAGTCACACACGCATCTTAGCGCCAACTCCTACTGCGTTGCACCTGTATCGCAGACAGGGCTACTGCTTTTCCCTTGGTCGCACGTCTCCCTGCGGTTATTGGAAATTGTGTGAACCGCTGCCCTCCTAACAGTATCTGAGCGCCAGGGTCTTGCCGAACATGGCCGACAATCAACAACTGCAGCGTTATATACAGCAACTGGAGACCAGACTTAGAACTCTGGAACAAACTGCTCTGGTCGCTGATATCACTGCAGTAGCTACCCAGGCAGCTACTCTAGCAGCCAATATCATTAACTCGGCTGCGGTGAATACTGCAACCACTGCAATTGCCCCATTACCCCGGTTTGCTATCCCGGAGAAATTTTCTGGGCATAGTAAACTCTGCAGGGGTTTTATTAATGTATGCTCCATTCATTTGGAGATGATGGAGGCACGGTTCCCCTCCGAAAGAGCCAAAGTGGGATATATCATCTCATTGCTTTCTCACAGGGCTCTGGAGTGGGCTACTCCTCTATAGGAGCGGAACGACCCGGTTGTAGTAAACGCGGGTCTTTTCCTTAAGACCCTAAAAAGTGTTTTCCTGGGTCCTCAGGTCACGCATGATATGGCTCTTAAGCTCCTTGCGTTGGTCTAGGGTTTGGCCACCGCCAGTCACTATGCCGTCCAGTTCAGAACCTTAGCGGCTGAACTGGATTGGTCTGAGAGGTCGCTTATCCCGGTGTTCTGGAAGCGTCTGGCCGGGCATATTAAAGATGCTTTATCTACCAGAGAGATTCCAACCTCTCTGGAGGAGTTAATATCTCTCGCTGACCGTTTAGACTTGCGTCATGCAGAACACAAGTTAGAGCTAGAGGTTGGCAGACCTCAGTATCTGTTGGCACCAGGCGTCTTTAAATCAAAACCCAAGACTCTCAACCCGGAGCCTGAGGCTATGGATATATCCCGGACTGAGTCTAGTCCCTCTCGTTCCCGACCTGCACATCTCTTGGAGCACCCCATAAATATGGGTTCCAAGCAGTCGGTAAAACGAGTAGGTCTTACCACCGTAGGTGGAGGCATATTAAATTCCGGGACTTCTTCCTCCAAGTTATCATATGATGTGACATTGTCCTTTGGTAAATCTGCAGTTACTGCCAAGGCGTGGGTGGACTCTGGTGCTGAGGGCAATTTTTTATCATCTACATTTGCCCAAAGGCATGCCATCACTATTGAGCTACTCTCTAGTCCAATGAACATTAGTGTTGCCAATGGTTCACTCCTGGATGTGAAAATTACTCATCAGTCTATCCCTCTCACCATGTCATTTCCTCAGGGCTACCGGGAGGTTATCTCTTTTCTTATTATTCCCGGTGGATTAGACGAGGTGTTATTGGGTCTCCCCTGGTTAAATTGTCATACTCCACACATTGACTGGAATACGGGGAGAATTTCTTCCTGGAGTGAGAATTGTGCACCTCAGTGTTTGGTCAAAGTCACCCGGAGGGTAGTCTCTGAGCCTCCTATCATTGCGACATCCGGTACAGATTCCTTGTCTGTTTCCAGGACCCGGGTCTTATCAGATTATGTCGCAAAGAACTCTCAGGAAGAGAGGGTGGCTGCAGTGTCCTCCAACCCGGTTCCGTCGGGGAGGTAATTTGTTTCCCCTAATCTACGGACTATGGTGCTCTCCTGGGCTCATGCCCCTAAAACCGGAGCTCACCTGTGGGTCAAACGTACCACTAAGTCCCTTCAACGGTCCTATTGGTGGCTCCGGTGGCGCCAGGACATCAAGGACTTTGTTCTCGCGTGTCCCATCTGTGCGAGAGATAAATCCTTCCGCCAGAGACTGGCGGGTCCTTTGCCTCTGTCAACCGTGAAGGCTCCCACACATAGAGAACCTGTTGTCACTGCTTGCCATCCTGCTTCCCGCCGTAAAAAAGGGTATCCTGTACACCGGAGGGGTCACTGTTTCGTGAATCCTCTCTGTGACCCGTTGGACCACATCCTTGCCCCCCGGCTCATGGAGGAAAATGAGCATCAAGTGGAGGGGGATGTTAGAGGGGGGGATAATGTTAGGCGTCGGTCTGGTCCTGGATTCGAAATGGGTCCAGGACCTTCTGTGGTCTCCTATTTCAGTCCAGCCAGGGCTGATGCTGTTCAGCATCGCCGTCAGCCTGAACGCCTAGCTGGTCCGTGAGCACTGTTTATCTCACAGGTAGTTGTGCCTAGCAATGTTAAGCCTGGGTTGCAGAGGGAGACAGGGCTTGTGGAATCTAAGTCCAGGATTTGCTGCACTGAGCATGTCCGTGACCTGGCGGATCATGATTGGTGGGTTGGCACCCACCTGACCCGGTGACCTGGCACCGCCTGATTTGTCCGCTGGTAACGTCACCAATGGCACATCGGTGGGCAGGGCTTAGTCTTTAAAAGGCCCACCCACAAACATGGGGAAGCGCTCAGATCATAGAGCATGATGCTGTTGTGTGCACGTCTGTGCTCCACGTGTAGTTTCCGCTAGGCAGGTTAGCACCATAGAGGCAGGCTAGTAAAAGTAGGCAGGTAGCTTTGCCTTGCAGTCTGGCTCTGTCAGAGGGGGTCGCCTTACACCCCGAGCAGCCTGCGGACTCCTGTGACCACGTGGAGAAATACTCCTATGTCGGGTAGCACGCCGGCAGAGGGCACGTACCGTCGGCGTGAGTCACACACGCATCTTAGCGCCAACTCCTACTGCGTAGCACCTGTATCGCAGACAGGGCTACTGCTTTTCCCTCGGTCGCACGTCTCCCTGCGGTTCTTGGAAATTGTGTGAACCGCTGTAACCCACTCCGTGTGCTTTAACACGGAGTGGTTTATCAGTTAAGTAGGTGCTTTCTCGGACGCTCTTCTCCCGTGCAGTTAACGGAGATAGAGCGTACCGCTATATCCGTTACTGTGTGGAGAAACACGGAAGGATTTAATATTTAAGTTTGTCGCTTTCCTTTCCACCTGGAAAGTGTTCGGCAGCAGTCCACCAGGCTGCATTGTGGACCCCGGGGTCGGTTGCGTTCCATTAAATTAAAGTTGTTTGCAACCGCCCTCCTAACACATGTCAAGCAAGGAGATGTCTGGCAGTGTAGGGCCAACAAAGGCTGCCATGGCAGCAGCAGTGCAGTATAGCACTAAAAAGCACATTGGCCAGCCAAAAGAAATATGGCTAGTGTGGCTGTGCATTGGAAGTGGCAGAAGTGGAATGGTATAAAAATTTGACGGGTCAGAACACGAGACGTCTGGCAGTGTAGGGCCTGCAACAGCAACTCTGGCAGCAGCAGTATAATATAGCACTTTGAAATAAATAATACAGACAAAAGAAATGTGGCTGCTATGGCTGAGTACTGGCAGAAGCCACATGGTATAAAAATATGGAGGGTCAGAAAAGATGATGTCTGGCAGTGTAGGGTCAGCAATAGCAACCCCAGCAGCATCAGTATAGTATAATATTATACAGCACTGTTGGTAGCGAAAATATGTGTGGTGACTATGGCTGTGCAGTAGCAATGGCAGTGGCAGGAGCCACACAGTATAAAAATGTCACAGGGTATGTAAGGAGAAGCTTTGCAGTGTAGGGCCAGCAATGGCAGTGAAGACAGCAGTACAACAGTATAGATGACATGTATGGAGTAGATGCCCAGAAGAGTGTGAGCCATTGCCATTTTCGGCAGCAGAACTTTGTAAAAGACAGACAATGGATAGGCAGATGATATGGCCAGTCTAATCATTGGCATTAGCTCTAGGTGAATGAAAGTTAGCACTGATCCATGCCTGATTCATTTTGACAAATGGAAGGTTTTACGTACTTACAGCAGTTAACCTGGTCCTTTTGGGTGTGACAAAGCTGACATTATGTCCTTAGCAACCTAGGTCATTTCATCCCACTGGTCTAATTTGCTGACCCAGAAGTCTATGGGATCAGTGCTCAGGGTATCTAAGTATGACTGATCAACTAGTACATCTCTGTTTACTGAAGCGCATCAAATTGATGTAATAGCAGATAAAAAATTTGGTTCATTGTGTCAAATATCCTGTAGCTGCTACCTCAGCTTCTTGTGGTTACCCTAATGCTGGTACAGGTGTGGGATCATTGGGTCTGAAAGGGATACTAGTAAATTATTTGGAATAAGGAGTCCGCTTGGTGAAAGCTTTGCAAAGCAGGTAACACAGCTTATCTAGGTAATAAGCCAATTTCGACTCCCTTTCGGAAGCTGGAAAAAATTCCCCCATTGTGCTTTAATAGGAATGTCTAAAAGCATGGCTATCCAATAGTTATCCCATTGCTAGACAATAACAATACATCTGTCATCCTACAAGCATTCCAACATACAGCTTGCCATGATTGTCAGCATTACCAAGGACCTCGTTTGTTCACTTTCATCACCCAGCTGAAATGGGTGGTTGTTATGGCCAAAGTTGTCACTGTCAAGATTTTTACTCTATTAGCCTTGTCTTCTGCCTCAACAAACTCTATGTTCCCACCCACATCCACCTGATGCTGTTCTTCCTCCTCATCTTTTTCTCCTCCTCCTCCAAATCCTGCTGCATGTAACATGGACTTTGAGGGTCTCCAACAGACACAGGGTGGCGATGAACATATGCAAGTTTCAGCTTTTCCTCCCTTGCATTCTGGTGAGTGTTTTTCCCAGCTTACCTTTGAGGTTGATGACATCATCAATTACACACTTAACCCTACTGATCAACTTTGGTGCCATTATGTAGGGCTACAGTAGGTGACAGGCATCCCTTATCAGCTGCCAATGGTGCATCTCACAGCAAATCATGCTCCAGTTTGGCTGCTTCAGGATAAGGTATATCACCACTTTACGCTCGTACAGATGTTCCAACTTATGCAGTATCAAATTACAGCAAGTTGCGAAGTCGTAAATCAGGTGGTGTTTTAGTAAACCGTTCCCTTTTTGCAAAGCCAGGAGGTCCCATATGTAACACTTGCCAACAGCGCAGCCAGATCTTTCAGGTACTGTTGATCTTTCTCCCCCAACAGCATGTGGGGCATCACCTGCTCCAGAGCTGACCACAGACCAAGAAGAGTTTACCACAGAGGATCTTTCAACCGCACATCCTCTGTGATGTTTATAATCAAGGCCATCAACCTCCTCTGAAGATGATATCACCTCTTCAGCAGCACTGTCTGGTTTCAGGTGTTTACCTCTGCAGAATCATCACCATCATTGCCATCCCTAATTCGGCTTTCCTCTGGATGTTAAATGACCTTAACTTCTTGCCTATCTCAGCTGCTTGATTCAAATCTCAAGATTTCCCCTGGATCAAAGTAACCCCTACCTCCACCACTTGCAGAGTCAGCAATAGTGTTGAGCCACCCCCGTAGTGTTCGAGTTCGGTTCGTCGAACACCCGTGTGTTCGCCGAACTGTTCGTCGAACTGTTCGTCGAACACCTTCGAACACCGTTAAAACCAATGGCAGGCAAACAAAAACACATAGAAACACATAGAAAACACCTTCAAAGGTGTCCAAAAGCTGACAAACTGCTCAGAAGACATAACTAACACATGGAAAAGTGACAAGTACATATAGTCATGCGAAAAGAAAAGAGGTGGAGGAGTAAAAGGAGGGGGAGACACAGATATAGGCATGTAATGCCCTTCTAAAATCCAAAAAGTGAGAAGCCGAGACGGCCAGTCCGCTCCTGCCCGTGCCACCTCCGTGTCGCCGGGTTTGTGCCAGAGCCGCGGTGAACCCTGACGGCCAGCCCCCCTCTCCCAATACTGGTGCCTGTCCGCTGGTGGGTCGAGAGAGCCCCCCTGTGGTGGAGGCAGCTCTAAGCTTTTTAATTTAAATTGTCCCTCTAATTTGAATGAATACACTTTAAATCCATTTACAAGGATCTATTGGAGGGCAAGTCTCATGCCAGCAGCCGCGTAATTCCAGCTCCAGTAGCGTCCACTAAAGCTGCTGCAGTTAAAAAGCTTTTATAAGGATCGAGCTCGGCTGTCCACCGCAAGGCATCCTAGTGCCAGTCCCAGCCCCTATGCCTTGGGGTGCCTCCTGATGCTCTTCACTGAGTATCCCGTGGTCCCGAAGCATTTCCTTTGAAAAAATTAAGTGTCCAAACTACAGGTGGTGTAGCTTGCTTAACAGCCGGGATAATCCGCTGACTAGCAGACACCGCTACTAGGCACAAAGTATTTCCTGGGCTAGATGCAGTTAAAAATTTGTAAGTAGATACTCTCGTTGGATGCTGAGAAAGCATTCCATAGAGTCTCCTGGCACGCCATATATGATTCTCTTAAAAAGCTTGGGGTAGGGGTCTAGGGGACCCTTTTATAGCCAAAATCACGGCCCTGTATCACAATACGTCACCTAGGCTGAAGATAAATGGAACTGTAGCACCGAGGGCTCGGTTGCTACAGACGTATTGCACCTCACCCAGAGGTGTGATATCTCACTCTCAGATAAGGATGGAGTGTGGATCAGGACCCGACACCTGCATGCATTACACCACATTGCCGTGGGGCAGGGCGACCAATATGCCCCTGAGATGGGCACGACAGTCCCTGTCCCTGGCTGGAGTGGGGGGAGGGAACACTGAGGAAGGGGAACCCTGCAGTGCAGGAGCAGGGAGGAAGCAGTTCCTGGGTGCATTGAGAAGGGAGTATAAAAGGTGGGCACCATCTTAGTTCAGTGCAGAGAAGTCTGAGCAGAAGTGGCAGGGAGCAGGGGCTCTGCATGAGCTCTGCTCCGGAGGCGGGCCTAGTAACAGAGGCCCAGGCCTGCAAGAGGGAGAAGGAAGGAAGAGGAGCGGAGAAGGCTCCAGGAACGAGGAATGAAGGGATCCCAGGGGTGCGGACGGGCGAGTCGCCACCGCACGCCCGAATCCACCTGCGTGGAGGGGTCAGGCCAAGGGGGGAGACCGGTCCCCGAACTAGTGGAGGCAGGAAACGACCCTCAGCTAGAAACCGGAGGCTCTGACATTTTATGTGGCGCAGCCCCTTGCTCCACCCGCTAGGAAGGCACCACATAGGGTCAGGGAAACTGGCGCCAAGTTTACCAAGAGGAGGCCCGAGGCAGCCGGACAGAAGTGTTGGTAAGAAAGGCCAGACAAAGGACACACAAAGGGGGTCCTGTGAAGCGCTCCAAAGTTATCTGGGAGTTGTCTGAGCCCCTCACCTGGTGAGCACAGTACGACGTGGGCAGCCGTTACCTGCAGACGTGGTCTGGATAATAAGAACTGTGAGTAAAGGCCCTGAACTGCATCACTGACTCCGTGTCGTTACTGCTGCTGCCCTGCACCATCACCCCCATCCTCCGCATACACTGCCCTGAGGCTATACTCCTCCCGTGGGGAGTTATGCTACGCTCTGCTGCACCCACAACACCAGCCTTAGCGGTCTGCCCTGTAGCGGCGGTTCACTCTGACCGCAATCCACGGGTGGCATAGTCGGACATTTAAACATCACAACCACATAAATAGTTCCGCCACTGGTTTGACCGCCCTGAGCCACGGAACCGGATCGCCGCCACGAAGACTACAACCACCAGCATCCACCAAAAAGGGTCCGGCTCCGGGTGTCCCAAGGCCCAGGGGGTGCGTCAGAACATTTTCATCACCTTTCACAATCACCAATGGGACAAGGCAGGGATGTCCTCTGTCCCCTCTCTTATACATCCTAGTGACGGAGCACCTGCTCTCATCAATTCGCCATAACCCCAATATTAGGTGGATTGAGGTGGGAGGCACCGAGTACAAGTGCTCTCTATTTGCTGATGATGTCCTAGTATATATCACTCAATCACATATATCCATCCCTGCTGTTATGGCTGAAATAGATCACTTTGTTACATGGTAAAATTTTAAAATCAATGAAGCGAAGTCTGAGGCCCTCGATGTCTCCCTCCCTAAATCCATATAGGATTCCATCCAGTCCAACTTTCCCTTTGCCTGGCCCTCACAGGGTATCAAATACTTAGGAATTCCTATTCATAGAGACCTCTCCCATCTATGTTATCTTAATTTTGGGCCCTTTATTGAACAATTCCATACAGACCACGGTTGGCAAGTTAGAACTGTAAGATTCACTACGTGAACCACTGGTGTTTTGTGGAAAAGCACATGTACACCGCGTTCCAAATTATTATGCAAAAAGTGTTTAGGAGTGATAAGGGAAGAATTTGTTTGTTTGTCAGTTAAACTCATTGATGGTGATGTGTGTCAGGGCTCTTTATATCACTGTAAGCAATTGCAGACACCTGTGCTAATTAGTTTGGCAGGTGTGTCCAATGAAAGGCAAGACTACTTAAGAAGGCTCTCTCACATTATTAAGCAGCCTACATTTTCTGCCAAAATGGGAAAGAAAAAGGATGTGTCGGCTGCTGAGAAGCAACAAATTGTGGAGTGTTTAGGTCAAGGCATGACTACAATCAACATTGTGCGATGATCAGGATGAAGTGTCTTGGCAATCAAGAAGTATGTAGCTGATTCACAGTACACACGTGTGCGTGCTGATAAGGGCAAATTGAGGACTCTTTCCTACAGGCAATTACGTCAGGTTGAAAGAGCAGCGGCAAAAAAGCCTTGTCATAGCAGCAGACAAGTTTTTGAGGCTGCGTGTGCCTCCAACGTCCCCCGAACAACAAGATGCAGGGTCCTTCAGAGGTTTGCAGCTGTGCATACGCCATCCTGTCGACCTCCTCTATCCACTTCACACAAGCAGAAACGGCTCCAGTGGGCCAAACATTACATGAAGACTGATTTCAAAACTGTTTTGTTCACGGATGAGTGCCGTGCAGCGCTCGATGGTCCAGATGAATGGAGTGGAGGATGGCTGGTTGATGGACACCCCACGCAAACACGGCTACAGCGCCAACAAGGAGGAGGTGGAGTAATGTTTTGGGCTGGAATCATGGGGAGAGAGATTGTCGGCCCCTTTAGGATCCCTGAAGGCGCTAAAGATGAACTCCATAATGTATGTGGATTTTCTCAAACAGCACTTCCTGCCATGGTTCAAGAAGAAGAACCATGTATTTCACAGCAAGATCATTTTTCTGCATGATAATGCACCATCTCATGCTGCACATAAAACATCTGCATCTCTGGCTGATATGGGCATAAAAGGGGACAAACTTATGGTGTGACCCCCATGCTCCCCTGACCTCTACCCCATTCAGAACCTTTGGAGCATCATTAAAAGGAGTGTCTATGATGGCGGGAGGCAGTTCACATCTAAGCAACAGCTCTGGGAGGGTATTCTGTCCTCATGCAAAACAATTGAAGCAGAAACCATCCAAAACCTGACAAATTCAATGGACGAGAGAGTTCAGAAGCTCCTTTCGAACAAGGGGTCCTATGTGAAAATGTAACATCACCTAGAATAAAGTTTTGAGTTGAAAACTGTTTGATTTCAGTTTCTAACAACCTGCTAATGCTTATAATTTCAAAAATGACCATTTTTTTGGTCTTTATTAAAATGAAAAGGTTGATCGAAAAGTTTGGGGGATCTAAGAGTGTGGCAACCCAGTAGTCATGATTACTTCGAATTCTGACAATATGAGGGTCATGCTGCAGGTAGTGCAGCAAGAAGGCACTTATGTGTCTTGCGCATCTCGGAGCCCCAAAATTATTTTCCGGGCTAGATGCAGCTAAAAATTATTTTTAATTTTAAATCTGGTGAAGCTTATTATAGATGGCCTAATAGGATCAGTGCTGCACACTGCTACAAAGCCCAAATTATTTTCCAGTCAAGATACAGATAAACATGATTAGTAATTTGAAAGCTTAAAACGGTTGGTAGGGTGATTTTAACCAATCATCAAGCTTTTACTCTCCCCAGGATGACACAGGGGTAGAAAAGTCGTTTCGGATCCATGATTTGTTCATCTTTATGAACGTGAGTCTGTCTACATTATCAGTGGAGAGCCGCGTGCGCTTATCTGTCAGCACACCACCAGCAGCGCTGAACACACGTTCAGACAGAACGCTGGCTGCGGGGCATGACAAGATCTCCAAGGCGTAAGTGGCTAGCTCCGGCCATTTATCCAGATTGGAAGCCCAAAAAGAGCAAGGGTCCAGTGACACAGTCGTGGCTTCAATGTTTACTTGGAGATACTCCTGTACCATCGTCTCTAGGCGTTGACTATGTGTCAGACTTCTTGTCTCCTGTGGCCTTGCAAAGGATGGGCTAAAAAAGTGGTGAAATGATTCCGCAAAATTGATGTTACCAGCAGATACTGTGGTTCTGTTACGGTTTGAGTGCTGAACACTTGACGGTCCCACGGTTGGCAAGTTGGAACTGTGAGATTCACTACGTGCACCACTGGTATTTTGTGGAAAAGCACATGTAAGATTCTGCAACAGTCTCTGCTGATACTCCTGCATGCGTGCATCCCTTTCTATGGCAGGAATAATTTCTGCAAATTTACTTTTGTACCGGGGATCTAACAGTGTGGCAACCCAGTAGTCAGGATTATTTCTAATTCTCACAATTCGAGGGTCATGTTGCAGGTAGTGCAGCAAGAAGGCACTCATGTGTGTTGCGCATTCAGGAGCACCAAGTCCCTGTTGTGTTGGTGGCGAGGTAACAATCATGCTTCCTTCCTCTGTCCTCTTCCCCCAACCTCGCACAACAGAAATGTGATCAAGGTCTCCCTCATCTGATGAGTCTTCCATCAGTTCGTCCTCCACTTCTTCCTGGGCTCCTGCACCTTCCTCACTAGTTTGGCTGCTACCATGCGCCCTGGTAAAATCATCTCCCCCACCCTCACATGCCTGCCGCCTTGGTGCTGCCGACCGTCTGGACCTTGCAGATGTTAGCCCTTCCGCATACAACTCCTCCTCCTCTACTTCCTCCACCTCCTCTTGTGCCACCACCTGACTCCGAATTCTGTTTAACATGTGCTCCAGCATGTAAATCACCGGAATAGTCATGCTGATAATGGCATCTTCAGCACTAAACATCTTCGTCGCCATTTCAAAACTGTGCAGAAGGGTGCATAGGTCCCTGATCTGAGACCACTCCTCCAGCGTGATTTGCCCCACCTCTGAATCTCGTTGGCCCAGGCTATACGTCAGAACGTATTGCACCAGGGCTTGTCGGTGCTGCCACAGTCGCTGCAACATGTGCAGAGTTGAATTCCACCGGGTAGGCACATCGCATTTTAGCCGGTGAAGTGGCAGGCCCAACGACTTCTGTAGAGATGTAAGTCGCTGAGCTGCGGGATGCGAACGGCGGAAGTGAGCACACAGCGACCGTGCCCTCTGCAGAAGGCCATCTAGTCTGGGATAGTGGGCTAAAAATTGCTGGACAACCAGGTTCAACACGTGAGCCATACAAGGCACGTGTGTGACATTGCCCCGGCGAAGGGCCGCACCCAGGTTTGCAGCATTGTCGCACACGGCCTTCCCTGGTTTCAGGTCCAGTGGAGACAACCATTCATGAAATTGGTTCTCCAGAGCTGACCACAACTCCTCAGCTGTGTGACTCACATTTCCCAGACATTTCAATGTAAAAACCGCCTGATGACGTTGAGCCCTACTGCCAGCATAGTAAGGAGGTGTGCAGGATCCCTTCTGCGCAGTTAGAAAGCTTGTGGCATGACCAGACAGGCTTTGGGTGCAGGTGGAAGACCGAGAGGAGGTTGAGGAGGCAGAAGCAGTGGAGGAACTTTGACATAAAGAGGATTGACGCACAACTCGTGGGGACGGCAAGACTTGGACAGCAGCCCCTTGTCCTGCTGTCACCATAGTTACCCAGTGCCCAGTCAGCGACATGTAACGCCCCTGTCCATGCCTACTCGTCCAAGTGTCTGTGGTGAAATGCACCCTGTCACACACAGAGTTTCTCAAAGAAGCGGTGATGTTGTGTGCGACATGCTGGTGGAGCGCAGGCACACCTTTCTTTGAGAAGTAGTGCCGACTGGGCATCTGGTACTGGGGCACTGCGACGGACATAAGGTCTCGAAAATCCTCTGTGTCCACCAGGCGGAAAGGCAGCATTTCTGTAGTCAAGAGCTTGCAGATGGTGAAATTAAACCTCTTAGCTTTCTCATGGCTAGGAGGAAATGGTCTTTTACTTGTCCACATCTGAGGGACCGAGGGCTGGCTATTGTGCTTAGACGGGGTTGATAAGGGTGTCCCCGGCAAACTGCCGGTCTGTGAGGAAGATGCAGGCGGACATGTTAGGTTGCCTTGATCCAAAGGTGGTGCTATCGATGTCGGACAGCGCTCAAGACCAGCTGGTGTTACCACCTCCAAAGAAAATGATGACCTGCCAATCACGCTGGCTGTTGCGGGTAAAGAGGTGGCAGGTCTGCGCCCCAAAACAGGTGTGACTGCTGTCCCCCCAGTCACAGAGGATGAAGAGGCCGCGGATGCACAAGATATGGCAGACGGTGGTTGGCCCGGCCGGCTAGGCCGCATTGTAGCACACTGAGCTTCCCACTGCAACTTATGCTTCATGTCCATGTGCCGGTTCATGCATGAAGTACTCAAACTATGTATTTTTTGGCCTCTACTTAGCTTTTGCTGACAAATGTTACAGATAACACGAGTTGGGTCATCTTTATCGATCTGAAAAAATGCCCAGGCTATGCAAGGCTTAGCACCCATGCGATCTGAAGAGCCACCACGACTTGTGGTGAGAGGCAGAGTTGTGTTTGAGGATGCAGTTGTTGACGTGCTTCCAGTACTACGTCTCTGTCCAGGAAGGCGCAACCTGACCTCGTCGTCACTAGCATCTTCCTCCACCTCCTCTGCTGACCTCATCTCTTGGCTGACTGTGGGTTGACAGTAAGTGGGATCTCCGACCTCATCATCATCACCCTGTGCGTTATCACACCCGTCGTCCTCAGAGCCAACCTGTTCCTGCCCTGACAAAAAACTAAAGTTGTCGCTCCAATCAGGTATTTGAGTCTTATCATCGTCTTCCTCATTGTCTCCACCAACAGGAGTTACAGTTTGGGAATGAGGGTCTACATTATGGTCAGAACCTTCTGCGTCTGGTCCTGGATCCGACTCATAAAGATTCTGGGCATCAGTGCAGATCATTTCCTCGTCTGGATTCACAGAAGCGCTGGAGTCGACCTCTGATTCCCAGGCTATAATGTGAGTAAACAGCTCTGCAGACTCAACCATCTGTTCTACCTCATACTCAGACGGGCAGCTGGAGATTTGGGAGCTGTGAGGAAGCAAGTGCGATTTGGGTGACACCTTTGAGGACTGGAGTATTTGTGATGTTGAAGTTGATGTGGAGGAGAGCCCACTTAAAGGAGCACTTGATATCCGTTGAAGCACCTGCTGTTTTTGTGCCTCATCTGGAATTTGTAGCGATTGGCGTGGCCGTAAGAAAGGGATCTTATCACATTGTCCGCTAAAAGAAGTAGACATTTTAGTTTGGCTGGAAGATGGTCTTTCTTCTGCACCTACCCCACGGACACAACCTTTTTTCCCCTTCCCAACACGCCTATTCCCCTTTCCACCAGCAGCAGGCCTTTTTCCACTCATTTTGGTGGTTAACTAATTCACAACTCTGGAGTTGTTTGCACAAAAAAACAATGGATGGTAACCGAGCAGAGCTGAGTGGCCAAACTGTGGTATTAGGCCAAAACTATTGGCTGGGTTAGATGCAGAAAAAAATTATTTTTAATTTGCAACCTGATGGAGGTCAGTATAGATGGACTAATAGACCAAGTCCCACACACCGCTAGAAGCCCAAATATTTTTTCAGAGCTAGATGCAGAAAAAAATTATATTCAATTTGCAACCTGCTGGAGGTCAGTATAGAAGGACTAATAGAACAAGTCCCACACACTGCTAGAAGCCCAAATATTTTTTCAGAGCTAAATGAAGAAAAAAATTATTTTTAATTTGCAACCTGATGGAGGTCAGTATAGATGGACTAATAGACCAAGTCCCACACACTGCTAGAAGCCCAAATATTTTTTCAGAGCTAGATGCAGAAAAAAATTATTTTTAATTTGCAACCTGATGGAGGTCAGTATAGATGGACTAATAGACCAAGTCCCACACACCGCTAGAAGCCCAAATATTTTTTCAGAGCTAGATGCACAAATTTTTTTTATTCAATTTGCAACCTGATGGAGGTCAGTATAGATGGACTAATAGACCAAGTCCCACACACTGCTAGAAGCCCAAATATTTTTTCAGAGCTAGATGCAGAAAAAAATTATTTTTAATTTGCAACCTGATGGAGGTCAGTATAGATGGACTAATAGACCAAGTCCCACACACTGCTAGAAGCCCAAATATTTTTTCAGAGCTAGATGCAGAAAAAAATTATTTTTAATTTGCAACCTGATGGAGGTCAGTATAGATGGACTAATAGACCAAGTCCCACACACCGCTAGAAGCCCAAATATTTTTTCAGAGCTAGATGCAGAAAAAAATTATATTCAATTTGCAACCTGCTGGAGGTCAGTATAGAAGGACTAATAGAACAAGTCCCACACACTGCTAGAAGCCCAAATATTTTTTCAGAGCTAAATGAAGAAAAAAATTATTTTTAATTTGCAACCTGATGGAGGTCAGTATAGATGGACTAATAGACAAAGTCCCACACACTGCTAGAAGCCCAAATATTTTTTCAGAGCTAGATGCAGAAAAAAAATATTTTTAATTTGCAACCTGATGGAGGTCAGTATAGATGGACTAATAGACCAAGTCCCACACACCGCTAGAAGCCCAAATATTTTTTCAGAGCTAGATGCAGAAAATTTTTTTATTCAATTTGCAACCTGATGGAGGTCAGTATAGATGGACTAATAGACCAAGTCCCACACACTGCTAGAAGCCCAAATATTTTTTCAGAGCTAGATGCAGAAAAAAATTATTTTTAATTTGCAACCTGATGGAGGTCAGTATAGATGGACTAATAGACCAAGTCCCACACACCGCTAGAAGCCCAAATATTTTTTCAGAGCTAGATGCACAAATTTTTTTTATTCAATTTGCAACCTGATGGAGGTCAGTATAGATGGACTAATAGACCAAGTCCCACACAATGCTAGAAGCCCAAATATTTTTTCAGAGCTAGATGCAGAAAAAAATTATTTTTAATTTGCAACCTGATGGAGGTCAGTATAGATGGACTAATAGACCAAGTCCCACACACTGCTAGAAGCCCAAATATTTTTTCAGAGCTAGATGCAGAAAAAAATTATTTTTAATTTGCAACCTGATGGAGGTCAGTATAGATGGACTAATAGACCAAGTCCCACACACCGCTAGAAGCCCAAATATTTTTTCAGAGCTAGATGCAGAAAAAAATTATATTCAATTTGCAACCTGCTGGAGGTCAGTATAGAAGGACTAATAGAACAAGTCCCACACACTGCTAGAAGCCCAAATATTTTTTCAGAGCTAAATGAAGAAAAAAATTATTTTTAATTTGCAACCTGATGGAGGTCAGTATAGATGGACTAATAGACAAAGTCCCACACACTGCTAGAAGCCCAAATATTTTTTCAGAGCTAGATGCAGAAAAAAAATATTTTTAATTTGCAACCTGATGGAGGTCAGTATAGATGGACTAATAGACCAAGTCCCACACACCGCTAGAAGCCCAAATATTTTTTCAGAGCTAGATGCAGAAAATTTTTTTATTCAATTTGCAACCTGATGGAGGTCAGTATAGATGGACTAATAGACCAAGTCCCACACACTGCTAGAAGCCCAAATATTTTTTCAGAGCTAGATGCAGAAAAAAATTATTTTTAATTTGCAACCTGATGGAGGTCAGTATAGATGGACTAATAGACCAAGTCCCACACACCGCTAGAAGCCCAAATATTTTTTCAGAGCTAGATGCAGAAAAAAATTATATTCAATTTGCAACCTGCTGGAGGTCAGTATAGAAGGACTAATAGAACAAGTCCCACACACTGCTAGAAGCCCAAATATTTTTTCAGAGCTAAATGAAGAAAAAAATTATTTTTAATTTGCAACCTGATGGAGGTCAGTATAGATGGACTAATAGACCAAGTCCCACACACTGCTAGAAGCCCAAATATTTTTTCAGAGCTAGATGCAGAAAAAAATTATTTTTAATTTGCAACCTGATGGAGGTCAGTATAGATGGACTAATAGACCAAGTCCCACACACCGCTAGAAGCCCAAATATTTTTTCAGAGCTAGATGCAGAAAATTTTTTTATTCAATTTGCAACCTGATGGAGGTCAGTATAGATGGACTAATAGACCAAGTCCCACACACTGCTAGAAGCCCAAATATTTTTTCAGAGCTAGATGAAGAAAAAAAATATTTTTAATTTGCAACCTGATGGAGGTCAGTATAGATGGACTAATAGACCAAGTCCCACACACTGCTAGAAGCCCAAATATTTTTTCAGAGCTAGATGCAGAAAAAAATTATTTTTAATTTGCAACCTGATGGAGGTCAGTATAGATGGACTAATAGAACAAGTCCCACACGCTGCTAGAAGCCCAAATATTTTTTCAGAGATAAATGAAGAAAAAAATTATTTTTAATTTGCAACCTGATGGAGGTCAGTATAGATGGACTAATAGACCAAGTCCCACACACTGCGAGAAGCCCAAATATTTTTTCAGAGCTAGATGCAGAAAAAAATTATTTTTAATTTGCAACCTGATGGAGGTCAGTATAGATGGACTAATAGACCAAGTCCCACACACCGCTAGAAGCCCAAATATTTTTTCAGAGCTAGATGCAGAAAAAAATTATATTCAATTTGCAACCTGCTGGAGGTCAGTATAGAAGGACTAATAGAACAAGTCCCACACACTGCTAGAAGCCCAAATATTTTTTCAGAGCTAAATGAAGAAAAAAATTATTTTTAATTTGCAACCTGATGGAGGTCAGTATAGATGGACTAATAGACCAAGTCCCACACACTGCTAGAAGCCCAAATATTTTTTCAGAGCTAGATGCAGAAAAAAATTATTTTTAATTTGCAACCTGATGGAGGTCAGTATAGATGGACTAATAGACCAAGTCCCACACACCGCTAGAAGCCCAAATATTTTTTCAGAGCTAGATGCAGAAAATTTTTTTATTCAATTTGCAACCTGATGGAGGTCAGTATAGATGGACTAATAGACCAAGTCCCACACACTGCTAGAAGCCCAAATATTTTTTCAGAGCTAGATGCAGAAAAAAATTATTTTTAATTTGCAACCTGATGGAGGTCAGTATAGATGGACTAATAGACCAAGTCCCACACACTGCTAGAAGCCCAAATATTTTTTCAGAGCTAGATGCAGAAAAAAATTATTTTTAATTTGCAACCTGATGGAGGTCAGTATAGATGGACTAATAGAACAAGTCCCACACGCTGCTAGAAGCCCAAATATTTTTTCAGAGATAAATGAAGAAAAAAATTATTTTTAATTTGCAACCTGATGGAGGTCAGTATAGATGGACTAATAGACCAAGTCCCACACACTGCTAGAAGCCCAAATATTTTTTCAGAGCTAGATGCAGAAAAAAATTATTTTTAATTTGCAACCTGATGGAGGTCAGTATAGATGGACTAATAGACCAAGTCCCACACACCGCTAGAAGCCCAAATATTTTTTCAGAGCTAGATGCAGAAAAAAATTATATTCAATTTGCAACCTGCTGGAGGTCAGTATAGAAGGACTAATAGAACAAGTCCCACACACTGCTAGATGCCCAAATATTTTTTCATAGCTAAATGAAGAAAAAAATTATTTTTAATTTGCAACCTGATGGAGGTCAGTATAGATGGACTAATAGACCAAGTCCCACACACTGCTAGAAGCCCAAATATTTTTTCAGAGCTAGATGCAGAAAAAAATTATTTTTAATTTGCAACCTGATGGAGGTCAGTATAGATGGACTAATAGACCAAGTCCCACACACCGCTAGAAGCCCAAATATTTTTTCAGAGCTAGATGCACAAATTTTTTTTATTCAATTTGCAACCTGATGGAGGTCAGTATAGATGGACTAATAGACCAAGTCCCACACACTGCTAGAAGCCCAAATATTTTTTCAGAGCTAGATGCAGAAAAAAATTATTTTTAATTTGCAACCTGATGGAGGTCAGTATAGATGGACTAATAGACCAAGTCCCACACACTGCTAGAAGCCCAAATATTTTTTCAGAGCTAGATGCAGAAAAAAATTATTTTTAATTTGCAACCTGATGGAGGTCAGTATAGATGGACTAATAGACCAAGTCCCACACACCGCTAGAAGCCCAAATATTTTTTCAGAGCTAGATGCAGAAAAAAATTATATTCAATTTGCAACCTGCTGGAGGTCAGTATAGAAGGACTAATAGAACAAGTCCCACACACTGCTAGAAGCCCAAATATTTTTTCAGAGCTAAATGAAGAAAAAAATTATTTTTAATTTGCAACCTGATGGAGGTCAGTATAGATGGACTAATAGACAAAGTCCCACACACTGCTAGAAGCCCAAATATTTTTTCAGAGCTAGATGCAGAAAAAAAATATTTTTAATTTGCAACCTGATGGAGGTCAGTATAGATGGACTAATAGACCAAGTCCCACACACCGCTAGAAGCCCAAATATTTTTTCAGAGCTAGATGCAGAAAATTTTTTTATTCAATTTGCAACCTGATGGAGGTCAGTATAGATGGACTAATAGACCAAGTCCCACACACTGCTAGAAGCCCAAATATTTTTTCAGAGCTAGATGCAGAAAAAAATTATTTTTAATTTGCAACCTGATGGAGGTCAGTATAGATGGACTAATAGACCAAGTCCCACACACCGCTAGAAGCCCAAATATTTTTTCAGAGCTAGATGCACAAATTTTTTTTATTCAATTTGCAACCTGATGGAGGTCAGTATAGATGGACTAATAGACCAAGTCCCACACAATGCTAGAAGCCCAAATATTTTTTCAGAGCTAGATGCAGAAAAAAATTATTTTTAATTTGCAACCTGATGGAGGTCAGTATAGATGGACTAATAGACCAAGTCCCACACACTGCTAGAAGCCCAAATATTTTTTCAGAGCTAGATGCAGAAAAAAATTATTTTTAATTTGCAACCTGATGGAGGTCAGTATAGATGGACTAATAGACCAAGTCCCACACACCGCTAGAAGCCCAAATATTTTTTCAGAGCTAGATGCAGAAAAAAATTATATTCAATTTGCAACCTGCTGGAGGTCAGTATAGAAGGACTAATAGAACAAGTCCCACACACTGCTAGAAGCCCAAATATTTTTTCAGAGCTAAATGAAGAAAAAAATTATTTTTAATTTGCAACCTGATGGAGGTCAGTATAGATGGACTAATAGACAAAGTCCCACACACTGCTAGAAGCCCAAATATTTTTTCAGAGCTAGATGCAGAAAAAAAATATTTTTAATTTGCAACCTGATGGAGGTCAGTATAGATGGACTAATAGACCAAGTCCCACACACCGCTAGAAGCCCAAATATTTTTTCAGAGCTAGATGCAGAAAATTTTTTTATTCAATTTGCAACCTGATGGAGGTCAGTATAGATGGACTAATAGACCAAGTCCCACACACTGCTAGAAGCCCAAATATTTTTTCAGAGCTAGATGCAGAAAAAAATTATTTTTAATTTGCAACCTGATGGAGGTCAGTATAGATGGACTAATAGACCAAGTCCCACACACCGCTAGAAGCCCAAATATTTTTTCAGAGCTAGATGCAGAAAAAAATTATATTCAATTTGCAACCTGCTGGAGGTCAGTATAGAAGGACTAATAGAACAAGTCCCACACACTGCTAGAAGCCCAAATATTTTTTCAGAGCTAAATGAAGAAAAAAATTATTTTTAATTTGCAACCTGATGGAGGTCAGTATAGATGGACTAATAGACCAAGTCCCACACACTGCTAGAAGCCCAAATATTTTTTCAGAGCTAGATGCAGAAAAAAATTATTTTTAATTTGCAACCTGATGGAGGTCAGTATAGATGAACTAATAGACCAAGTCCCACACACCGCTAGAAGCCCAAATATTTTTTCAGAGCTAGATGCAGAAAATTTTTTTATTCAATTTGCAACCTGATGGAGGTCAGTATAGATGGACTAATAGACCAAGTCCCACACACTGCTAGAAGCCCAAATATTTTTTCAGAGCTAGATGAAGAAAAAAAATATTTTTAATTTGCAACCTGATGGAGGTCAGTATAGATGGACTAATAGACCAAGTCCCACACACTGCTAGAAGCCCAAATATTTTTTCAGAGCTAGATGCAGAAAAAAATTATTTTTAATTTGCAACCTGATGGAGGTCAGTATAGATGGACTAATAGAACAAGTCCCACACGCTGCTAGAAGCCCAAATATTTTTTCAGAGATAAATGAAGAAAAAAATTATTTTTAATTTGCAACCTGATGGAGGTCAGTATAGATGGACTAATAGACCAAGTCCCACACACTGCTAGAAGCCCAAATATTTTTTCAGAGCTAGATGCAGAAAAAAATTATTTTTAATTTGCAACCTGATGGAGGTCAGTATAGATGGACTAATAGACCAAGTCCCACACACCGCTAGAAGCCCAAATATTTTTTCAGAGCTAGATGCAGAAAAAAATTATATTCAATTTGCAACCTGCTGGAGGTCAGTATAGAAGGACTAATAGAACAAGTCCCACACACTGCTAGAAGCCCAAATATTTTTTCAGAGCTAAATGAAGAAAAAAATTATTTTTAATTTGCAACCTGATGGAGGTCAGTATAGATGGACTAATAGACCAAGTCCCACACACTGCTAGAAGCCCAAATATTTTTTCAGAGCTAGATGCAGAAAAAAATTATTTTTAATTTGCAACCTGATGGAGGTCAGTATAGATGGACTAATAGACCAAGTCCCACACACCGCTAGAAGCCCAAATATTTTTTCAGAGCTAGATGCAGAAAATTTTTTTATTCAATTTGCAACCTGATGGAGGTCAGTATAGATGGACTAATAGACCAAGTCCCACACACTGCTAGAAGCCCAAATATTTTTTCAGAGCTAGATGCAGAAAAAAATTATTTTTAATTTGCAACCTGATGGAGGTCAGTATAGATGGACTAATAGACCAAGTCCCACACACTGCTAGAAGCCCAAATATTTTTTCAGAGCTAGATGCAGAAAAAAATTATTTTTAATTTGCAACCTGATGGAGGTCAGTATAGATGGACTAATAGAACAAGTCCCACACGCTGCTAGAAGCCCAAATATTTTTTCAGAGATAAATGAAGAAAAAAATTATTTTTAATTTGCAACCTGATGGAGGTCAGTATAGATGGACTAATAGACCAAGTCCCACACACTGCTAGAAGCCCAAATATTTTTTCAGAGCTAGATGCAGAAAAAAATTATTTTTAATTTGCAACCTGATGGAGGTCAGTATAGATGGACTAATAGACCAAGTCCCACACACCGCTAGAAGCCCAAATATTTTTTCAGAGCTAGATGCAGAAAAAAATTATATTCAATTTGCAACCTGCTGGAGGTCAGTATAGAAGGACTAATAGAACAAGTCCCACACACTGCTAGAAGCCCAAATATTTTTTCAGAGCTAAATGAAGAAAAAAATTATTTTTAATTTGCAACCTGATGGAGGTCAGTATAGATGGACTAATAGACCAAGTCCCACACACTGCTAGAAGCCCAAATATTTTTTCAGAGCTAGATGCAGAAAAAAATTATTTTTAATTTGCAACCTGATGGAGGTCAGTATAGATGGACTAATAGACCAAGTCCCACACACCGCTAGAAGCCCAAATATTTTTTCAGAGCTAGATGCAGAAAATTTTTTTATTCAATTTGCAACCTGATGGAGGTCAGTATAGATGGACTAATAGACCAAGTCCCACACACTGCTAGAAGCCCAAATATTTTTTCAGAGCTAGATGCAGAAAAAAATTATTTTTAATTTGCAACCTGATGGAGGTCAGTATAGATGGACTAATAGACCAAGTCCCACACACTGCTAGAAGCCCAAATATTTTTTCAGAGCTAGATGCAGAAAAAAATTATTTTTAATTTGCAACCTGATGGAGGTCAGTATAGATGGACTAATAGAACAAGTCCCACACGCTGCTAGAAGCCCAAATATTTTTTCAGAGATAAATGAAGAAAAAAATTATTTTTAATTTGCAACCTGATGGAGGTCAGTATAGATGGACTAATAGACCAAGTCCCACACACTGCTAGAAGCCCAAATATTTTTTCAGAGCTAGATGCAGAAAAAAATTATTTTTAATTTGCAACCTGATGGAGGTCAGTATAGATGGACTAATAGACCAAGTCCCACACACCGCTAGAAGCCCAAATATTTTTTCAGAGCTAGATGCAGAAAAAAATTATATTCAATTTGCAACCTGCTGGAGGTCAGTATAGAAGGACTAATAGAACAAGTCCCACACACTGCTAGATGCCCAAATATTTTTTCATAGCTAAATGAAGAAAAAAATTATTTTTAATTTGCAACCTGATGGAGGTCAGTATAGATGGACTAATAGACCAAGTCCCACACACTGCTAGAAGCCCAAATATTTTTTCAGAGCTAGATGCAGAAAAAAATTATTTTTAATTTGCAACCTGATGGAGGTCAGTATAGATGGACTAATAGACCAAGTCCCACACACCGCTAGAAGCCCAAATATTTTTTCAGAGCTAGATGCACAAATTTTTTTTATTCAATTTGCAACCTGATGGAGGTCAGTATAGATGGACTAATAGACCAAGTCCCACACACTGCTAGAAGCCCAAATATTTTTTCAGAGCTAGATGCAGAAAAAAATTATTTTTAATTTGCAACCTGATGGAGGTCAGTATAGATGGACTAATAGACCAAGTCCCACACACTGCTAGAAGCCCAAATATTTTTTCAGAGCTAGATGCAGAAAAAAATTATTTTTAATTTGCAACCTGATGGAGGTCAGTATAGATGGACTAATAGACCAAGTCCCACACACCGCTAGAAGCCCAAATATTTTTTCAGAGCTAGATGCAGAAAAAAATTATATTCAATTTGCAACCTGCTGGAGGTCAGTATAGAAGGACTAATAGAACAAGTCCCACACACTGCTAGATGCCCAAATATTTTTTCATAGCTAAATGAAGAAAAAAATTATTTTTAATTTGCAACCTGATGGAGGTCAGTATAGATGGACTAATAGACCAAGTCCCACACACTGCTAGAAGCCCAAATATTTTTTCAGAGCTAGATGCAGAAAAAATTATTTTTAATTTGCAACCTGATGGAGGTCAGTATAGATGGACTAATAGACCAAGTCCCACACACCGCTAGAAGCCCAAATATTTTTTCAGAGCTAGATGCACAAATTTTTTTTATTCAATTTGCAACCTGATGGAGGTCAGTATAGATGGACTAATAGACCAAGTCCCACACACTGCTAGAAGCCCAAATATTTTTTCAGAGCTAGATGCAGAAAAAAATTATTTTTAATTTGCAACCTGATGGAGGTCAGTATAGATGGACTAATAGACCAAGTCCCACATACTGCTAGAAGCCCAAATATTTTTTCAGAGCTAGATGCAGAAAAAAATTATTTTTAATTTGCAACCTGATGGAGGTCAGTATAGATGGACTAATAGACCAAGTCCCACACACCGCTAGAAGCCCAAATATTTTTTCAGAGCTAGATGCAGAAAAAAATTATATTCAATTTGCAACCTGCTGGAGGTCAGTATAGAAGGACTAATAGAACAAGTCCCACACACTGCTAGAAGCCCAAATATTTTTTCAGAGCTAAATGAAGAAAAAAATTATTTTTAATTTGCAACCTGATGGAGGTCAGTATAGATGGACTAATAGACAAAGTCCCACACACTGCTAGAAGCCCAAATATTTTTTCAGAGCTAGATGCAGAAAAAAAATATTTTTAATTTGCAACCTGATGGAGGTCAGTATAAATGGACTAATAGACCAAGTCCCACACACCGCTAGAAGCCCAAATATTTTTTCAGAGCTAGATGCAGAAAAAAATTATATTCAATTTGCAACCTGCTGGAGGTCAGTATAGAAGGACTAATAGAACAAGTCCCACACACTGCTAGAAGCCCAAATATTTTTTCAGAGCTAAATGAAGAAAAAAATTATTTTTAATTTGCAACCTGATGGAGGTCAGTATAGATGGACTAATAGACCAAGTCCCACACACTGCTAGAAGCCCAAATATTTTTTCAGAGCTAGATGCAGAAAAAAATTATTTTTAATTTGCAACCTGATGGAGGTCAGTATAGATGGACTAATAGACCAAGTCCCACACACCGCTAGAAGCCCAAATATTTTTTCAGAGCTAGATGCAGAAAATTTTTTTATTCAATTTGCAACCTGATGGAGGTCAGTATAGATGGACTAATAGACCAAGTCCCACACACTGCTAGAAGCCCAAATATTTTTTCAGAGCTAGATGCAGAAAAAAATTATTTTTAATTTGCAACCTGATGGAGGTCAGTATAGATGGACTAATAGACCAAGTCCCACACACTGCTAGAAGCCCAAATATTTTTTCAGAGCTAGATGCAGAAAAAAATTATTTTTAATTTGCAACCTGATGGAGGTCAGTATAGATGGACTAATAGAACAAGTCCCACACGCTGCTAGAAGCCCAAATATTTTTTCAGAGATAAATGAAGAAAAAAATTATTTTTAATTTGCAACCTGATGGAGGTCAGTATAGATGGACTAATAGACCAAGTCCCACACACTGCTAGAAGCCCAAATATTTTTTCAGAGCTAGATGCAGAAAAAAATTATTTTTAATTTGCAACCTGATGGAGGTCAGTATAGATGGACTAATAGACCAAGTCCCACACACCGCTAGAAGCCCAAATATTTTTTCAGAGCTAGATGCAGAAAAAAATTATATTCAATTTGCAACCTGCTGGAGGTCAGTATAGAAGGACTAATAGAACAAGTCCCACACACTGCTAGAAGCCCAAATATTTTTTCAGAGCTAAATGAAGAAAAAAATTATTTTTAATTTGCAACCTGATGGAGGTCAGTATAGATGGACTAATAGACCAAGTCCCACACACTGCTAGAAGCCCAAATATTTTTTCAGAGCTAGATGCAGAAAAAAATTATTTTTAATTTGCAACCTGATGGAGGTCAGTATAGATGGACTAATAGACCAAGTCCCACACACCGCTAGAAGCCCAAATATTTTTTCAGAGCTAGATGCAGAAAATTTTTTTATTCAATTTGCAACCTGATGGAGGTCAGTATAGATGGACTAATAGACCAAGTCCCACACACTGCTAGAAGCCCAAATATTTTTTCAGAGCTAGATGCAGAAAAAAATTATTTTTAATTTGCAACCTGATGGAGGTCAGTATAGATGGACTAATAGACCAAGTCCCACACACTGCTAGAAGCCCAAATATTTTTTCAGAGCTAGATGCAGAAAAAAATTATTTTTAATTTGCAACCTGATGGAGGTCAGTATAGATGGACTAATAGAACAAGTCCCACACGCTGCTAGAAGCCCAAATATTTTTTCAGAGATAAATGAAGAAAAAAATTATTTTTAATTTGCAACCTGATGGAGGTCAGTATAGATGGACTAATAGACCAAGTCCCACACACTGCTAGAAGCCCAAATATTTTTTCAGAGCTAGATGCAGAAAAAAATTATTTTTAATTTGCAACCTGATGGAGGTCAGTATAGATGGACTAATAGACCAAGTCCCACACACCGCTAGAAGCCCAAATATTTTTTCAGAGCTAGATGCAGAAAAAAATTATATTCAATTTGCAACCTGCTGGAGGTCAGTATAGAAGGACTAATAGAACAAGTCCCACACACTGCTAGATGCCCAAATATTTTTTCATAGCTAAATGAAGAAAAAAATTATTTTTAATTTGCAACCTGATGGAGGTCAGTATAGATGGACTAATAGACCAAGTCCCACACACTGCTAGAAGCCCAAATATTTTTTCAGAGCTAGATGCAGAAAAAAATTATTTTTAATTTGCAACCTGATGGAGGTCAGTATAGATGGACTAATAGACCAAGTCCCACACACCGCTAGAAGCCCAAATATTTTTTCAGAGCTAGATGCACAAATTTTTTTTATTCAATTTGCAACCTGATGGAGGTCAGTATAGATGGACTAATAGACCAAGTCCCACACACTGCTAGAAGCCCAAATATTTTTTCAGAGCTAGATGCAGAAAAAAATTATTTTTAATTTGCAACCTGATGGAGGTCAGTATAGATGGACTAATAGACCAAGTCCCACACACTGCTAGAAGCCCAAATATTTTTTCAGAGCTAGATGCAGAAAAAAATTATTTTTAATTTGCAACCTGATGGAGGTCAGTATAGATGGACTAATAGACCAAGTCCCACACACCGCTAGAAGCCCAAATATTTTTTCAGAGCTAGATGCAGAAAAAAATTATATTCAATTTGCAACCTGCTGGAGGTCAGTATAGAAGGACTAATAGAACAAGTCCCACACACTGCTAGATGCCCAAATATTTTTTCATAGCTAAATGAAGAAAAAAATTATTTTTAATTTGCAACCTGATGGAGGTCAGTATAGATGGACTAATAGACCAAGTCCCACACACTGCTAGAAGCCCAAATATTTTTTCAGAGCTAGATGCAGAAAAAATTATTTTTAATTTGCAACCTGATGGAGGTCAGTATAGATGGACTAATAGACCAAGTCCCACACACCGCTAGAAGCCCAAATATTTTTTCAGAGCTAGATGCACAAATTTTTTTTATTCAATTTGCAACCTGATGGAGGTCAGTATAGATGGACTAATAGACCAAGTCCCACACACTGCTAGAAGCCCAAATATTTTTTCAGAGCTAGATGCAGAAAAAAATTATTTTTAATTTGCAACCTGATGGAGGTCAGTATAGATGGACTAATAGACCAAGTCCCACATACTGCTAGAAGCCCAAATATTTTTTCAGAGCTAGATGCAGAAAAAAATTATTTTTAATTTGCAACCTGATGGAGGTCAGTATAGATGGACTAATAGACCAAGTCCCACACACCGCTAGAAGCCCAAATATTTTTTCAGAGCTAGATGCAGAAAAAAATTATATTCAATTTGCAACCTGCTGGAGGTCAGTATAGAAGGACTAATAGAACAAGTCCCACACACTGCTAGAAGCCCAAATATTTTTTCAGAGCTAAATGAAGAAAAAAATTATTTTTAATTTGCAACCTGATGGAGGTCAGTATAGATGGACTAATAGACAAAGTCCCACACACTGCTAGAAGCCCAAATATTTTTTCAGAGCTAGATGCAGAAAAAAAATATTTTTAATTTGCAACCTGATGGAGGTCAGTATAAATGGACTAATAGACCAAGTCCCACACACCGCTAGAAGCCCAAATATTTTTTCAGAGCTAGATGCAGAAAATTTTTTTATTCAATTTGCAACCTGATGGAGGTCAGTATAGATGGACTAATAGACCAAGTCCCACACACTGCTAGAAGCCCAAATATTTTTTCAGAGCTAGATGCAGAAAAAAATTATTTTTAATTTGCAACCTGATGGAGGTCAGTATAGATGGACTAATAGACCAAGTCCCACACACCGCTAGAAGCCCAAATATTTTTTCAGAGCTAGATGCACAAATTTTTTTTATTCAATTTGCAACCTGATGGAGGTCAGTATAGATGGACTAATAGACCAAGTCCCACACAATGCTAGAAGCCCAAATATTTTTTCAGAGCTAGATGCAGAAAAAAATTATTTTTAATTTGCAACCTGATGGAGGTCAGTATAGATGGACTAATAGACCAAGTCCCACACACTGCTAGAAGCCCAAATATTTTTTCAGAGCTAGATGCAGAAAAAAATTATTTTTAATTTGCAACCTGATGGAGGTCAGTATAGATGGACTAATAGACCAAGTCCCACACACCGCTAGAAGCCCAAATATTTTTTCAGAGCTAGATGCAGAAAAAAATTATATTCAATTTGCAACCTGCTGGAGGTCAGTATAGAAGGACTAATAGAACAAGTCCCACACACTGCTAGAAGCCCAAATATTTTTTCAGAGCTAAATGAAGAAAAAAATTATTTTTAATTTGCAACCTGATGGAGGTCAGTATAGATGGACTAATAGACAAAGTCCCACACACTGCTAGAAGCCCAAATATTTTTTCAGAGCTAGATGCAGAAAAAAAATATTTTTAATTTGCAACCTGATGGAGGTCAGTATAGATGGACTAATAGACCAAGTCCCACACACCGCTAGAAGCCCAAATATTTTTTCAGAGCTAGATGCAGAAAATTTTTTTATTCAATTTGCAACCTGATGGAGGTCAGTATAGATGGACTAATAGACCAAGTCCCACACACTGCTAGAAGCCCAAATATTTTTTCAGAGCTAGATGCAGAAAAAAATTATTTTTAATTTGCAACCTGATGGAGGTCAGTATAGATGGACTAATAGACCAAGTCCCACACACCGCTAGAAGCCCAAATATTTTTTCAGAGCTAGATGCAGAAAAAAATTATATTCAATTTGCAACCTGCTGGAGGTCAGTATAGAAGGACTAATAGAACAAGTCCCACACACTGCTAGAAGCCCAAATATTTTTTCAGAGCTAAATGAAGAAAAAAATTATTTTTAATTTGCAACCTGATGGAGGTCAGTATAGATGGACTAATAGACCAAGTCCCACACACTGCTAGAAGCCCAAATATTTTTTCAGAGCTAGATGCAGAAAAAAATTATTTTTAATTTGCAACCTGATGGAGGTCAGTATAGATGGACTAATAGACCAAGTCCCACACACCGCTAGAAGCCCAAATATTTTTTCAGAGCTAGATGCAGAAAATTTTTTTATTCAATTTGCAACCTGATGGAGGTCAGTATAGATGGACTAATAGACCAAGTCCCACACACTGCTAGAAGCCCAAATATTTTTTCAGAGCTAGATGAAGAAAAAAAATATTTTTAATTTGCAACCTGATGGAGGTCAGTATAGATGGACTAATAGACCAAGTCCCACACACTGCTAGAAGCCCAAATATTTTTCAGAGCTAGATGCAGAAAAAAATTATTTTTAATTTGCAACCTGATGGAGGTCAGTATAGATGGACTAATAGAACAAGTCCCACACGCTGCTAGAAGCCCAAATATTTTTTCAGAGATAAATGAAGAAAAAAATTATTTTTAATTTGCAACCTGATGGAGGTCAGTATAGATGGACTAATAGACCAAGTCCCACACACTGCTAGAAGCCCAAATATTTTTTCAGAGCTAGATGCAGAAAAAAATTATTTTTAATTTGCAACCTGATGGAGGTCAGTATAGATGGACTAATAGACCAAGTCCCACACACCGCTAGAAGCCCAAATATTTTTTCAGAGCTAGATGCAGAAAAAAATTATATTCAATTTGCAACCTGCTGGAGGTCAGTATAGAAGGACTAATAGAACAAGTCCCACACACTGCTAGAAGCCCAAATATTTTTTCAGAGCTAAATGAAGAAAAAAATTATTTTTAATTTGCAACCTGATGGAGGTCAGTATAGATGGACTAATAGACCAAGTCCCACACACTGCTAGAAGCCCAAATATTTTTTCAGAGCTAGATGCAGAAAAAAATTATTTTTAATTTGCAACCTGATGGAGGTCAGTATAGATGGACTAATAGACCAAGTCCCACCCACCGCTAGAAGCCCAAATATTTTTTCAGAGCTAGATGCAGAAAATTTTTTTATTCAATTTGCAACCTGATGGAGGTCAGTATAGATGGACTAATAGACCAAGTCCCCACACTGCTAGAAGCCCAAATATTTTTTCAGAGCTAGATGCAGAAAAAAATTATTTTTAATTTGCAACCTTATGGAGGTCAGTATAGATGGACTAATAGACCAAGTCCCACACACTGCTAGAAGCCCAAATATTTTTTCAGAGCTAGATGCAGAAAAAAATTATTTTTAATTTGCAACCTGATGGAGGTCAGTATAGATGGACTAATAGAACAAGTCCCACACGCTGCTAGAAGCCCAAATATTTTTTCAGAGATAAATGAAGAAAAAAATTATTTTTAATTTGCAACCTGATGGAGGTCAGTATAGATGGACTAATAGACCAAGTCCCACACACTGCTAGAAGCCCAAATATTTTTTCAGAGCTAGATGCAGAAAAAAATTATTTTTAATTTGCAACCTGATGGAGGTCAGTATAGATGGACTAATAGACCAAGTCCCACACACCGCTAGAAGCCCAAATATTTTTTCAGAGCTAGATGCAGAAAAAAATTATATTCAGTTTGCAACCTGATGGAGGTCAGTATAGATGGACTAATAGAATGATGCTATGCCCAAAAGGTTTTACTTCACTAGGTGCAGTAAAAAAATTGGTATTCTATACACAGGTGGTATATCTTGCAACACAGATAGGCTACTCCACTGACTAACACACTCTGCAATAGGCCAAAAAGGATTAGCTTTGCTAGATTCAGCCAAATGCTGTGAAAAAAACTTGCACAGCACTGGCACAGACCTGCCTGGCAAAAACTGATAGGAACTGATGTAACCTAGTCCTGAAAAGGACTCCAATTACAATTAGTCTTTACTCCCACAATCTATCTATTTAAGAGCACAGACCTGCTTGATAAAAGTCGTAGGAAATGCTGTAACCTAGTCCTTAAAAGGACTGCAATCACAACTATTCCCTACTCCCAAGCTATCTGTATATTTGTGGGAAAATTGGCTTGAAATTAACAAGGTATAGCGCACACAGCAACAGCGGTGCCGTCTAACACGCAGCTGCAGCAGTGAGAAAATGGTGGCGACGGGGAAAATGGCTTGGTCTTATAGGGCAAGGACATGTGACATACACTGCCAATCACACATGCCCTTGCTTGTGTGAAAAAAAGCACTTCGCTCCGTGTGTGCGCTGCTGATAGGCTGACAGATTGCACCTCCCCACTGCAAATGCGGGAAAGAGAAAAAAAATTGGAGATCTTCATTGTTCCTGCAGAGATCCATCCCCTGCCCCTCCCCCCGCCCCGCTGTACACTCAAACTGCGTATTAACATTAATTTTCATCATTACTGAGAAAAAATCCAGTTATGATTTTGGTGCACGAACAGTTATCGAACATAACCTCGAACAGCCGAATTTTTCTCAAATTGTTCGTGTTCGCCGACCGGCTCGAACACCGCCCAAAACAGCTCGAATTTGAGATTGGCGAACAGTTCGAGTAGAACAACGCTCATCTCTAGTCAGCAACACAAGTTGGCATTAGAATTGGCTTCTCCATCTCCTCCAGCCCAATGTCATCTGGATACAAAGGCTTACTATTTATCTCTTCCAATAAATCAACTGGAAGAAGCTGTTTGGGATAGAAGGGAAGAACAGAAATAGGTGTCATTGACGGAATATAAATTCTGCTGTGTATTGCAAAATAGGTATTATATTGGTTTGGTTAGTTACACAACATGAAATTTTGCAAATTTGCAATTGACTTGCTTTTTCTATTTGCATTCATTCTCCTGCTGTGTGAGCTTTTAATTCCTATTTTTTGCTAATTGTTTTCAGGGAGCTCAGCCACCAAAGACTAGGTGTGTATGCAGGTATTACATTCAAGAAGAGGAGTTAACTGCTAAGATCCTATCCACCTCTCTCCAGTCCATTAATTTCTTCACAGTAGTTAGGTGTTAACCTCTCTCCCCATCCCTTTCAACTCCTAACAGGACTCTAATCAATTTTGCATAATCACAATTCCCCTGCCCAAAGCATTGGCAATTTTCAAATCCATTCTGCTAATCATGACATACACTTTTCTGTATTGTGTGCTTGTTCAAAGGCCTTGTTATCTCTATATATAGGTATAGTGATAACGGTATAGACTATGATAGACTGTTACTGTGTCGAAAAAGGACAAAGCTCCTAACTAGAACTGCCAATTATGGAAGAGAACCTGCTCCTCAAGCAACCAGGAAGTAAGGAGACTGTAGAGCTGTGATCTGCTCATGAGACAACTTGAGAATACCCCTTTAAGACAGCGGAAGAGTTGGAGTAAACTAAACAGTCACTCAAGCTGATAGTGTCGCTTTCAGAGGCTACATCATCTTGCTGTGACTGAGAAGTGTTGTGACATACAGTTGATATAAAAAGTCTGCACAACCCTGTGAAAATACCAGGGTTTCTCATGTAAAACAATTGTTCCAAGAATAATTTCAGAATTTTTTTCACCTTTAATGTCACCTATAAACTGTACAATTAAATTGAAAAAAATTGAAACCTTTTAAGGTGGAAAAAGAAAAATAAAGAAATAAATTAATCTGGTTGCATAAGTATGCACACCTTTAAATTAATACTTTGTTGATTTAACCTTTGAATTTATGACCGAATTCAGTTTCTTGAGGTAGGAGTGACGCGCCCCCTGGGCCGGTGCTGTTTGGGGATTACCCGGAGCCGGATCTGATGGGGGTTGTAGTCTCCGAGTGGCGGCGACCCGGTCCGTGCCCAGGGTGTCAAACTCAGTGTGTGGCAGTCTTTACAGATGTTATTAGTTGTTCTTAGTGTCGACTAAGCCACCCGTTGATTTGCGGTCAAAAGGCCGCCGCTGCAGCAGGGTCCGCTGAGGCTGGTGGTATATGTGCAGCTGTGGTAGTATAACCCCCAACGGGAGGGGTAAAGCCTCAGGGGGTCAGGTGTAGAGGATGGTGGTAGTGGTGGTGCAGTGTGGATGGTAAGAAGACTCAGAGTCGGGCTGTGCAGTTCAGGGTTTTTACTTACTGCTGTTCTGTTGGTCACTCTGGCCTTGAGTGACCGCCCGAGCCGTGCTGCGTCCACCAGGTCCTGGACTCGGCCAACCCCCAAGCAATTCTGGAGCGTGGTCCTGAGCTCCCTTTCTGACTGCCCTCTCTACTGGCCGTTCCCACCAGGGGTCCACTTATGTCCGGCTCTCTCGGGTCTCCTATTGGGTGAACCTTCTTTGGCTTCCCTGACCCTATGCTCGGTGTGCCTTCTTAGTGGACTTGGTGAGGGGCTGCTCCACATGTAATGTCGCAGCCTCCGGTTCTTAGTTGAGGGTTGTTTCTCTCCTCCACTAATTTGGGATCCGGTTCCCTTGCGTGCCAACCCTTCACCCTTCTGGTTGTATACTGGGTTCTTGGGGTTCCTTCTTCTCCCCCTCTGGGTCCTTCTCTTCTCCTCTCTCTCTTCTCTCTGCAGGTGCTCCTGGACCTCTCTCAGGACTGACTGACCCTCTACAGAAGACTGACCCTGATCTAAGATGGTGCCCACCTTATATACTCCCTCTATGTGTGAGCTCAGGTGACCAGCACCCAATGAGCTCCTAGCCTTACCCAAACTGCTCCCCCTATCTGCCCCTACACTACTGGGATGTTCCACCCCCCTCCCACTCCAGCCAGGGACAGACACTGTCGTACCTGCACATATACTGGTGGGTGTACCGTCGGTCTGTCCCCCGGAAATGGGATGTATGTAGTGTATGCAGCTATCTGAGCTCAGTCCCACACTCCATCCTTACCCGGGAGTGGAATACCACACCTCTGGCTTGAGGTGTAATACCCCTGTAGCAGCCGAGTCCTCAGGGTGCTACAGGAGTATATCAGCATGAAACATCAAGGATTTGCAATCTTTGCCCACTCTTCTATGCAGTAGGCCTACAAATACTTTTGTTCATTTGGTTGTGCTGAAAGGTAAAATTCCTATTCATCTTTAGTAGTGATAAGCGAGCATGCTCGACACTGCTCGGTACTCGCCCGAGCATCACGCTACTCGGGATGTTCGGCGAGCACCGAGCATTTCCGGGTTACACGGGTGGGAGCTCAGGTCTCCGCCCTGCATGTTTGGCGCTCTTTACAGAGCCAATGAACATGCAGGGATTGCCAGCCAGTCACTGTAATGACGCAGCCATGTTGTTTGTGGGCATTACAGTGATTGGCTGGCCGCACACCGTCACCTCGAGTATTTAAAACCGGGCGCCGCCATCTTGGACACAGTCGCTCCGGATTAGACAGTGTAGGAACAGCGCTGCTGAGCTAGGGAGAGGTTTATCCTGCGAAATAGTTAGTGTAGGGTCTGTAAAGGCTGCCAGATCAAACAAACAGTCCTTCTCAGGACTAATATCCATCCCAGATATCAGGCAGGCAGGCAGGCTGTATAGGAGACGCAGTGGTTATACCAGCAAACGCTGCATTACAGTCCTGTGTGCTCCTGTTTCTGAAATTGCTGGACTTAGCTCCAGGTCTCGGGGGCCAGTAAAAATCCTTTCTTTTCATCTAAATCCTCTTTTTTTTTCCTCCTTCACACTGTACAAATACCCGTCTTGTTAACCTATTGGTGTGTCCCCCCACCCAAAAAAAAAGTGTGTCTCTGATTTTTCAGACACAAATATATCTGTTGAAAAGAGTCTGGTATAGGCCACAGAAACAGAAGTGTGTTTTGCAGTTCCACGGGTCAAATCTCTGTAGTACCCAGTTTTGGGCCTTTTGTATCTAAAAAAAAAACAGTTTGAGTATGTCGCTCACTGTTCAGCCGCAAATCTACATTTTTAAAAAAGTCTAGTATACACCAGTAAATTAAAACTGTGGTTTTGCTGTTCCACATTAAAAAATCTCTATTATCCTGTTTTTCGCATTTTTTGCCTTAAAAAAAAACAGTAGTGTCTCCTGACTGTTCTGTCACAAAAATATATCTGTTGAATATAGTCTGTTGTAGGCCTGACAAATCCAAGTGTGGTTTTGCAGTTCCATGGGTCAAATCTCTGTAGTATCCAGTTTTGGGCCTTTTGTATTTAAAAAAAAACAGTTTGAGTGTGTCGCTCACTGTTCAGCCGCAAATCTATATTTTTAAAAAAGTCTGGTATACACCAGTAAATTAAAACTGTGGTTTTGCTGTTCCACGGTAAAAAATCTCTATTATCCTGTTTTTCGCATTTTTTGCCTTAAAAAAAAACAGTAATGTCTCCTGACTGTTGTGACACAAAAATATATCTGTTGAAAATAGTCTGGAGTAGGCCCGACAAATCCCAGTGTGGTTTTGCAGTTCCACGGGTCAAATCTTTGTATTATCCAGTTTTGGGCCGTTTGTATCTAAAAAAAAAACAGTTTGAGTGTGTCGCTCACTGTTCAGCCACAAATATATATATTTAAAATTTTATGGTATACCCCAGTAAACAATAACTGTGGTTTTGCCATTCCACGGTAAAAAATCTCTATTATTCAGGTTTTGGTATTTTTTCCGTAAAGAAAAACAGTAATAGTTTCTCCCTGATTGTTCTGATTGTTTAAAAGAGTTGGGTGTAGGCCAGAGAAATAGAACTGTGGTTTTCCTCTTCCACGGTTCTAATCTACTTTTTATTACCCTTTTTCCATTGATAGTGCGAGTGTAAGCTATTTTACCTCCTTTACAATGATCAAGGCACGTGGCAAGGGACGTGGAAGTGGACGTTCTGGTGATGGTGCGTGCAGAGGACAGGGCCGTGGCCAAGGTGAAAATGTGCCACAACCAACAGCCACATCTTCTCGCTGCCACTTCTTGACCGAATTACTAGGGAAGCACAGAACAACACCAGTATTGCGAACTGATCAGTGTGAACAGGTTATTAATTGGATAGCAGATAATACTTCCAGTTACCTGGGCACCACCACCTCCGGTCTGTCTTCCACACGGTCAATTCTTAGTAGCCGTGAGTCTCGACCGAATACTCCTCCTCACCCTGATGCTCCTTCCTCCCACCATGCCGAGTATCGTCAGACAGCAACTGATCCCACACTTGGACACTCTGAAGAGCTGTTCACTGGTCCATTTCCTTATTTGTGCCCCTCGCCTGCTCCGCTTGAAGTGGTGGAAGATGAGATCCCATGTAGCGATACCCAAATATTTGAACAGCCACGGCCACAGGAAGTCGACGCTGGCAATTTGTCACAAGAGGTGGACGATGACGAGACACAATTGCAAGGAAGTGAGGCGGAGCATCGTGGTGCGCAAGTGGAAGAGGAGGAGGTGGTGGATGATCTAGTAATTTACCCAAAGTGGCAGGAGGACATGAAGAGTGAGGCCAGCAGCACACAGGGTGAGGGAGGCAGAGTACCCCAACAGGCAGGAAGAAGCAGTGTGGTGGCCGCAGACAGAAGGCGGGCAATCGTTCCCCTTAACACCAACATGAGGGACATTGCCAGTACAAGCGGTAGGTCTTCCAGAGTCTGGAATTTTTTTAAAGACTCTGCTGATAACCACAAAAAGGCCATTTGTACCACCTGCCATGCCAGCATCAGCAGGGGTGACAAAACTACCAGCCTGACCACCACCAGCATGATCAGGCACAAGGCAGCAAAGCACCCGACTTTGTGGGGCGAACCCGAGGGTCCATGACCAGTGTCAGCGGGTGTCACCACTGCTTCTTCCGCTGTTGTGCGTTCAATAGAACCCCCTGTTGTGTGTGCAAGGCAATCCCCTGTCCATACTGCATGTAAAGATGCCCCCTCCTATCAGTTTTCACTTGTTATGGCAGTTTCTCAAGAAACAGCATCAAAGTCCACGTCCACATTCTTTGAACGAAAGCGGAAATTCGGAGCTAAGGCCCCACAGGCCACAGTCCTAAATTCGCACATTTCACGACTGCTTGCGTTGGAAATGCTGCCTTTTAGGCTGGTGGAGATGGAATCCTTCCGCAACCTTATGGCGGTGGCCGTCCCTCGGTACTCGGTCCCCAGCCGACACTATTTTGCCCAGTGTGCCATCCCCGCACTACACAAGCATGAGTCCCAAAACATCTGCCGTGCCCTCAACAATGCAGTTACTGGGAGAGTCCACCTGACAACGGACACGTGGACAAGTGCTTGTGGCCAGGGAGGGTACATCTCCCTGACGGCACACTGGGTAAACATAGTGGAAGCCGGGACCCAGTCGGACCTTGGGACGGAACACATCCTCCCCACACCGAGGATTGCGGGCCCTATGTCAGTCAGAGTTGCCCCCACAGTGTACAGCTCCTGCGCATCATCCTCCTCCTCCTCCTCATGTTCAGCCTCCATCTCAGATATCACCACATCAGTTACAAGCTGGAAGCACTGCAGTACTGCATCCGCCAAGTGGCAACAGGCTGTGCTGAAACTCATAAGCTTAGGTGATAAACCTCACACTGCTTGTGAGTTATGGACAGCTGTGAAAGAGCAGGCAGATCTGTGGCTGAGACCGCTGAACCTACATCCAGGCATGGTTGTGTGTGACAGTGGCCGTAACCTGGTGGCGGCTCTGAGGCGAGGCGAGATCACACACGTACCATGCCTGGCTCATGTGCTTAACCTCGTGGTTCAGCGGTTTCTTAAATCGTACCCCGAGTTGCCAGATCTGCTGGTGAAAGTACGCCGCATGTCAGTTCATTTTCGCAAGTCGGCTACAGCTTCCGCCACCCTTGCTGTGTTGCAGCAGCATTTGCAGCTACCGGCACACTGACTGGCGTGTGATGTCCCCACATGTTGGAGCTCTACCTTCTACATGTTGCTAAGGATTTGTGAGCAGAAGAGAGCAGTTGTGGAGTACCAGCTGCGACAAGGCCGTCGATATTCAGGTCAGACTCCACACATAAGACCTCAGGAGTGGACCTGGATGTCTGACATATGTACCATCCTGACAAACTTTGAGGAGGCCACCAAGATGGTGAGTGGCGATGACGCCATCATTAGTGTCAGCATCCCACTTATCTGTCTTTTGCAACGCTCTCTGCAGAGAATAAAAAAGGAGGCATTGCAGCCAGAGTATGATGAGATGGATCAAGAAGCCGTAGCGGGCGATTACACACAGCCCAGCCTCATCTCATCCCAACATGCATTGGGGGACAATGAGGGAGAGGAGGAGGAGGAGGAGGAGGAAGAACAGGAGCTGGTATCGTGCACTGTAGACGGTAGTACCTGTACAACTGTCATACTGTTGGTTTAGCGTGGGTGGCCTGAGGACAGGGGGGAGGAGGAGGAGGAGGAGGAGAGCATGGTCAGTCGTCATCCTGGTGAGGACACGGAAATCTTGCCCGTTACCAGTCTGGCACGCATGGCTGACTTTATGTTACGCTGCCTTAACCGTGACCCTCGCGCTGTCAAAATGTTGGGTGACAGTCATTACTGGTTGGTGACACTTATTCCTGAGGTGGAGAGGTCTACAAAAATGGGGCAGTACCAGAAGGCCCTTGCTGCAGAACTGTTAAAAATATTCCCATTCGAACACGCTAGCGGCAGAGGTCACAGTTCGTTGCCCAACTAAGGCGTACATGCGAGAGAGACACAACTCCAATCCAGCAGAGGCAGGGGAACACTGGGACAGTTTTCTCAGACCCTCCCTTCGGACAGACCCTGAGGCGCGGGGTACACTCACAAGGAGTGGAAAGTTTCAAAAGATGGTGAGGGAGTACATTGCCGACCGTACCAGTATCCTCCGTGATTCCTCTGTGCCTTTTTATTATTGGGTATCCAAGCTGGACACTTGGAATGAACTCGCTCTGTACGCCTTGGAGGTCCTGGCCTGCCCTGCCGCTAGCGTGTTATCGGAGCGTGATTTTAGTGCCGCTGGGGGAATTATAACTGATAAGCGCACTCGCCTGTCAACTGACAATGCTGACAAGCTGACCCTTATCAAAATGAACAAGGGCTGGATTGGGCCAAACTTCTCATCACCACCAAATGACAGCAGAGTAACATAAAGTCAAATCCACTGTGTTATTTCGGGAGGTGTATTCAAATGCACCGCTTCACACCCACACATGGGTATACGCTTCCTCATTTCGGCTGTTTTATGTTCTTCTCCTTATCCTCAGCCTCCACCACCACTATACCACCAGGGTGACCGTGGTCCGTGTTGCCACTATTGAAATTTCCTTCATCCTGATTTTTGTCAGCTTTTGCTTGGAAGGCATAAGCAAAGACTGTGGGAGACCCACTCCCCAATAATGGGAATAATATTTTGAAGATGCTGTACTGTATGGCTCTTCCAAGGGGCATTAAAACCGTTTTGTTATATCTCTCTGACCTCCACATCTCTTCTGAGTGGCATTAAAAGCATCTTGTCATACTACTCTGACCTCCACGTCTCTTCTGATGGGCATTAAAAGCGTATTGTTATACAACTCTGACCTCCACGTCTCTTGTAAGGGGCATTAAAACCATCTTGTTATACCACACTGACCTCCACGTCTCTTCCAAGGGGCATTAAAACCACCTTGTTATATCACTCTGACCTCCACGTCTCTTCTGAGAGGCATTAAAAGCGTCTTGTTATACTACTCAGACCTCCACATCTCTTCTGATGGGCATTAAAAGCATATTGTTATACCACTCTGACCTCCACGTCTCTTGTAAGGGGCATTAAAACCGTCTTGTTATACCACTCTGACCTCCACGTCTCTTCTGAGGGGAATTAAAAGCATCTTGTTATACCACTCTTACCTCCAAGTCTCTTCCGAGGGGCATTAAAACCGTCTTGTTATACCACTCTGACCTCCACATCTCTTCCAAGGGGCATTAAATCCGTCTTATTATACCACTCTGACCTCCACGTCTCTTCTGAGGTGCATTAAAACCGTCTTGTTATACCACTCTGACCTCCACGTCCCTTCTGAGGGGCATTAAAAGCGTCTTCTTATACCACTCTGACTTCCACGTCTCTTCTGAGGGGCATTAAAACCATCTTGTTATACCACTCTGACCTCCATGTCTCTTCTGAGGGGAATTAAAAGCATCTTGTTATACCACTCTGACCTCCACGTCTCTTCTGAGGGGCATTAAAAGCGTCTTGTTATACCACTCTGACCTCCACGTCTCTTATATGGGGCATTAAAACCGTCTTGTTATACCACTCTGACCTCCACACCTCTTCTGAGGGGTATTAAAAGCGTCTTGTTATACCACTCTGACCTCCACGTCTCTTCTGAGGGGCATTAAAAGCATCTTGTTATACCACTCTGACCTCCACGTCTCCTCTGAGGGGCATTAAAAGCGTCTTGTTATACCACTTTGACCTCCAGGTCTCTACTGAGGGGCATTAAAAGCGTATTGTTATACCACTCTGACCTCCACGTCTCTTGTAAGGGGCATTAAAAGCATCTTGTTATACCACTCTGACCTCCACGTCTCTTCTGAGGGGCATTAAAAGCGTCTTGTTATACCACTCTGACCTCCACGTCTCTTCTGAGGGGCATTAAAAGCGTGTTGTTATACCACTCTGACCTTCACGTCTCTTCTGAGGGGCATTAAAAGCATCTTGTTATACCACTCTGGCTTCCACGTCTCTTCTGAGGGGCATTAAAACCGTCTTGTTTTACCACTCTGACCTCCACGTCTCCTCTGAGGGGCATTAAAAGCGTCTTGTTATACACCTCTGACCTCCACGTCTCTTCTGAGGGGCATTAAAAGCGTCTTGTGATACCACTCTGACCTCCACGTCTCTTCTGAGGGGCATCAAAATAGTGTTCTTATACCACTCCGACCTCCACGTCTCTTGTAAGGAACATTAAAAGCGTCTTGTTATACTACTCTGACCTCCACGTCTCTTGTAAGGGGCATTAAAACCGTCTTGTTATACCACACTGACCTCCACGTCTCTTCTGAGGGGCATTAAAAGCGTCTTGTTATACCACTCTGACCTCCACGTCTCTTCTGAGATGCATTAAAACCGTCTTGTTATACCACTCTGACCTCCACGTCTCTTCTGAGGGGCATTAAAAGCGTCTTCTTATACCACTCTGACTTCCACGTCTCTTCTGAGGGTCATTAAAACCATCTTGTTATACCACTCTGACCTCCATGTCTCTTCTGACGGGCATTAAAAGCATCTTGTTATACCACTCTGACCTCCACATCTCTTCTGAGAGGCATTAAAAGCGTCTTGTTTTACCACTCTGACCTCCACGTCTCTTGTAAGGGGCATTAAAACCGTCTTGTTATACCACTCTGACCTCCACACCTCTTCTGAGGGTCATTAAAACCGTCTTGTTATACCACACTGACCTCCACGTCTCTTCTGAGGGGCATTAAAAGCGTCTTCTTATACCACTCTAACCTCCACATCTCTTCTGAGGGGCATTAAAAGCATCTTGTTATACCACTCTGACCTCCACGTCTTTTCTGAGGGACCACTAAAACCGTCTTGTTATACCACACTGACCTCCACGTCTCTTCTGAGGGGCATTAAAAGCGTCTTGTTATACCACTCTAACCTCCACGTCTCTTCTGAGGGGCATTAAAAGCATCTTGTTATACCACTCTGACCTCCACGTCTCTTCTGAGGGACCATTAAAACCGTCTTGTTATACCACTCTGACCTCCACGTCTCTTCTGAGGGGCATTAAAATCGTATTGTTATACCACTCTGACCTCCACGTCTCTTCTGAGGGGCATTAAAAGCGTCTTGTTATACCACTCTGACCTCCACGTCTCTTCTGAGGGGCGATAAAAGCGTATTGGTATACCACTCTGACCTTCATGTCTCTTCTGAGGGGCATTAATAGCATCTTGTTATACCACCCTGACCTCCACATCTCTTCCAAGGGGCATTAAAAACGTCTTGTTATACCACTATGACCTCCACGTCTCTTCTGAGGGGCATTAAAAGCGTCTTGTTATACCACTCTGACCTCCACGTCTCTTCTGAGGGGCCTTAAAAGCGTCTTGTTAAGCTACTGGGACCTCCACGACTCTTCGAACGGGCATTGCATTTCCTCTTAATTTTTGGAAGCTTTTGCTTGGAAGGCAAAAGCAAATACTATGGGAGACCCACTCCCCAATAATTGGACTCATGTTTGTAATATGCTGTACTGAATGGCTCTTGTAAGAGGCATTGCAGGTTGCTCCGTCCTAATTTTTGGAAGCTTGTGCTTGGAAGGCATAAGCAAATACTATGGGAGACCCACTCCCCAATAATTGGCCTAATGTTTGTAATATGCTGTACTGCATGGCTCTTCTAAGAGGCATTGCAAGTTGTTCAGTCTAATTTTTAGAAGCTTGTGCTTGGAAGACATAAGCAAATACTATGGGAGACCCACTCCCCATTAATGGGACTAATGTTTGAAATATGCTGTACTGCATGGCTCTTGTAAGGGGCATTGCAAGTTGCTCCATCCTAATTTTTGAAAGCTTTTGCTTGGAAGGCATAAGCAAATACTATGGGAGAACCACTCCCCAATAATGGGACTAATGTTTGTAATATGCTGTACTGCATGGCTCTTGCAAGAGGCATTGCAAGTTGCTCCGTCCTAATTTTTGGAAGCTTTTGCTTGGAAGGCATAAGCACATACTATGGGAGACCCTCTCCCCAATAATGGAAATAATGTTCTTAAAATGCTGTACTGTATGGCTCTTGTAAGGGGCATTCCAAGTTGCTCCGTCCTAATTTTAGGAAGCTTTTGCTTGGAAGGCATAAGCAAATACTATGGGAGCCCCATTCCCCAATAATGGGACTAATGTTTGTAATATGCTGTACAGCATGGCTCTGGTAAGAGGCATTGCAAGTTGCTCAGTCCTAATTTTTGGAAGTTTTGCTTGGAAGGCATAAGCAAATACTATGGGAGACCCACTCCCCAATAATGGGAATAATGTTTTTAAGATGCTGTACTGTATGGCTCTTGTAAGGGGCATTAAAACCGTCTTGTTAAGCTACTGTGACCTCCACAGCTCTTCCAATGGGCATTAAAACCGTCTTGTTAAGCTACTGTGACATCCACGTCTCTTCCACGGGACATTGATATTGTCGTTTTATTCCACTGCAACCTCCACCACTCCTCCAAGGGGCATTAAAACCGTCTTGTTAAGCTACTGTGACCTCCATGTCTCTTCCACGGGGCATTGATTTTGTCTTTTTATTCCACTGCGACCTCCACCACTCTTCCAAGGGGCATTAAAACTGTCTTGTTAAGCTACTGTGATCTCCACGTCTCTTCCAAGGGGCAATGATATTGTCTTTTTATTTCACTGTGACCTCCATCACTCTACCAAGGGGCATTAAAACCATCTTGTTAAGCTACCGTGACCTCCACGTCTCTTCCAAGGGGCATTAACACCATCTTGTTAAGCCACTCTGAACTCCACAGCTCTTTCAAGGGGCATTAAAACCGTCTTGTTAAGCTACTGTGACCTCCACGTCTCTTCAAAGGGGCATTAAAAGCGTCTCCTTAAGCCACTCTGAACTCCACAGCTCTTCCAAGGGGCATTGAAATGTTGTTTTTAATTGCCTTATCTCTGATCTCCACGACTCTTCCAACGGGCATTGCATTTCCTCCTAATTTTAGTCAGATTTTGCTTTTCAATGCAAAGGCGAAAACTAAGGGAGACTCACTCCCCAATAATGGGTAGAAGGTTTTTAGGTTTTTAGGCCAACAGTGCACAGGAGACCCAGTTGCTATAAATGGAAAAAAAGGTTTAGTTAAGGCCCTCTGACCTCCATGTCATTTCCAAGGGGCATTGGAGTGCCTCAAAATTTTTGGTAGGCATTGCACTCACTGTATGCCCTATAACTGTGTAGCCGAACCGCTCCTTTTGATACAGAAACATATCCTACAAGACATATGTGGTTGACTGGCCTGATATTGATGTGAATGGTCCCTGTTCCTCCTGCTCTTTCTCCTTTGCCACTACCTCATCCATCATTTATCACCTGAAGCTTTGTTTTAATGGGAGTCATAGAACTTGGATAGTAGCAGGAAAACATCCAGCAATCCTCGGAGGAGGTAGGATATGCGCCAAAATGCTGACCATCTCAGGCCTAGCCGCTACTACATACATGCGGTTGCATTCCTTGAAAACAAAGCAGATTCTAACTTCTATCATCCTCATCATGCTCCTCACCTTGGCACTCTCAACTCCCCTGATGGAGAAGCCAGGGACCACCGGAGGAGTCTGGTTCTCTGGTGGGCTCGTCCAATGCTGCCCTAAAGCAGGCCGGGCTAAGAAAAGTGTGTGGGGGGAACTTCCAAGGAGAAATAGGGGCGGCTGGGGACCGTTTATGGACACCCGGCTGCCCCCAGGCGGCTGGGGACCCAGTGTGGACACCCGGCCGCCGGGCAGCTGGGGACTGAGTATGGATTCCAGGCCGCCAACGCAGCCATAATGTGGTGGCCAGATTCCGCTTCCACATGCCTAAAAGGCCCAATTTCAAGTGCAAGCAAGGAAGCAGTATGGTATTGCAGCCTCTGGGTGGGTGGGTGGCAGGCTGCATACTTGCGCTTGCATTGAAAGGAATGGGAGAGGTACAATTGAACACTGCCCTGGGACAAGGACTTGAACGGGGATAGTTGCAAGTCTGCAACGACAGGGGCAGGGTGGGAGGCATCTTCGCATGTACCATGAACAGGGGTTTGACATGCACACACTACAGTGGAATAGGCTGTCCTTCCCACTAAATGCACTGGGGAGGGCACAGGTAATGTTTTGGTATGTGCGCTTAATCTTATGTATAAGGCACACCGGGACAAATAGGGGTGGCTGGGGACTGAGTATGGATACCTCACTGCCGAAGCAGCCTTGAGGTAGTGGCCAGCTTCGGCCTCCTCCAAACTAAAAGGACCCATTTCAAGTGCAAGCTAGCAGTATGGCATTGCAGCCTGGGGGTGGGTGGGTGGCAGGCTGCACACTCACGCTTGTATTAAAAGATAACAAAGCAGATGCTAACTTCTATCATCGTCATCATGCTCCTAACCTTGGCACTCTCAACTCCCCTGATGGAGATGCCAGGGCCCACCGGAGGAGTCTGGTTCTCTGGTGCGCTCTTCCAATGCTGCCCTAAAGCAGGCCAGGCTAAGAAAAGTGTGTGGGGGGAAGTTGACAGGAGAAATAGGGGCGGCTGGGGACCGTGTGTGGACACCCGGCCGCCGGGCGGCTGGGGACTGAGTATGGAACCAGGCCGCCAACACAGCCATGACGTGGTGGCCAGATTTCACCTCCACATGCCTAAAAGGCCCAATTTCAAGTCCAATGCTGCCCTAAAGCAGGCCGGGCTAAGAAAAGTGTGTAGGCGGAAGTTGACAGGAGAAATAGGGGCGGCTGGGGACCGTTTATGGACACCCGGCTGACCCCAGGCAGCTGAGGACTGTGTGTGGACACCCGGTCACGGGGCGGCTGGGGACCAAGTATTTTAAACCCGTTTGGCCCCTGGCGGCTGGGGACCGAGTGTGGACACCCGGCCGCCAGGCGGCTGGGGACTGAGTATGGATACCAGGCCGCCAACGCAGCCATGACGTGGTGGCCAGATTACACTTGCACATGCCTAAAAGGCCAATTTTCAAGTGCAAGCAATCAACCAGTATTGTATTGCAGCCTGGGGGAGGGTGGGTGGCAGGCTGCATATTTGCACTTGCATTACAAGGAATGGGGGAGGTACAATTGAACAGTGCCCTGGGACAAGAACTTGCACAGGGATAGTTGCAAGTCTGCATCTTCTGATGTGGCAAGGATGACTTCTGATGGGCACACTTTTAGGCAGTGACCTGGGTGTCAGAGATGCTTCCAGGGGTCTTCCTCATGCTGTTCCCATGTGTTTTCAGCACTGTATGCATGTGTCACACAGCACATGGCCAGATAAGGTTGTAAAATGTTAAAATGACATTTCCCGGTGAATGCATTTGTCACGGTTGAAAGCAATACAAAAGTGCAAAAACGCATAAAAAATGCTACTTGTGAACATAGCCCAAAGTGTGGAGGAGTATTTTCTGGGGGGGGTATTTATTTTACCTTATACACAAGTCTTTACCCTGGAAAGGAACTTCCTTAATATATTTCACAGTAAAGCAGTTTCAGTTTAGTTTTTGAACGTTTTATTGTGAGCCCTTAAAAGTGGCTTAATACCTCTGACTACGTTGTTGACAGCAGTGACCTGGGGGTCAGAAATGCTTCCTGGGGCGATCCCCATGCTCTCCCCATGTCATTTGAGCACTGTCACTATTGTTTTGGGCACTTGTTAGGCTTTTAAAAAACTGCCGGGGGTGCCGCTGCAAAAATGCTCGGGTCTCCCATAGACTAACATTGGGCTCGCTGCTCGGGTCGAGCACCCGAGCATCACAGCGAGCTCGGGCCGAGCTTTGAGCACCCTAGCATTTTAGTGCTCGCTCAACTCTAATCTTTAGTAGTGGTGAGAGAGGGTGCTCACCACCGCTCGATACTCGATCGAGCATCAGAGTACTCGGTTAAGCGCATTACTTTTTCGAGTTTCCTGGGTTCTCAAGTGCCATGCTTGAGTCCCCACCCCGCTATTTTGCACCTATTAGACAGCCAATAAACATGTGAGGATTGCATGACATATACGGTAATGCTACTGGCATTACTGTAATTCACCGGCTGCATCACATCATTGGCTTCTATATAAGACCCGGTGATGCGATGCTCGGCATACTGTCCTCAGGAAGCAGTTCATGAAGAGTTGTTATAGGAGGGAGAGCTTATTTTAGAACAGGCATATAATGAGAGTTTATTTCCTTACAGTCCTTCTTTACAGTGCTGGCCAAAAGTATTGGCATCCCTGCAATTCTGTCAGATAATACTCAGTTTCTTCCTGAAAATGATTGCAATCACAAATTCTTTAATATTAATCTCTTCATTTAATTTGTCTTCAATGAAAAAAACACAAAAAGAATTGTCCTAAAGCCAAATTGGATATAATTCCACACCAAACCTAAGAAAGGGGGTGGACAAAAGTATTGGCGCCGTTTGAAAAATCATGTGATGCTTCTCTAATTCGTGTAATTAACAGCACCTGTAACTTACCTTTGGCACCTAACAGGTGTTGACAATAACTAAATCACAGCCAGTTAACATGGATTAAAGTTGACTCAACCTCTGTCCTGTGTCCTTGTGTGTACCACATTGAGCATGGAGAAAAGAAAGAAGACCAAAGAACTGTCTGAGGACTTGAGAAACCAAATTGTGAGGAAGCATGAGCAATCTCAAGGCTACAAGTCCATCTCCAAAGACCTGAATGTTCCTGTGTCTTCCGCGTGCAGTGTCATCAAGAAGTTTAAAGCCCATGGCACTGTGGCTATCCTCCCTAGATGTGGACGGAAAAGAAAAATTGACTAGAGATTTCAGCGCAAGATTGTGCGGATGGTGGATAAAGAACCTCGACTAACATCCAAACAAGTTCAAGCTGCCCTGCAGTCCGAGGGTACAACAGTGTCAACCCGTACTATCCGTCGGGGTCTGAATGAAAAGGGACTGTATGGTAGGATACCCAGGAAGACCCCACTTCTTACCCCGAGACATAAAAAAGCCAGGCTGGAGTTTGCCAAAACTTACCTGAGAAAGCCTAAAACGTTTTGGAAGAATGTTCTCTGGTCAGATGAGACAAAAGTAGAGCTTTTTGGGAAAAAGCATCAACATAGAGTGTACGGGAAAAAAAAAGAGGCATTCAAAGAAAAGAACACGGTCCCTACAGTCAAACATGGCGGAGGTTCCCTGATGTTTTGAGGTTGCTTTGCTGCCTCTGGCACTGGACTGCTTGACCGTGTGCATGGCATTATGAAGTCTGAAGACTACCAACAAATTTTGCAGCATAATGTAGGGCCAAGTGTGAGAAAGCTGTGTCTCCCTCAGAGGTCATGGGTCTTCCAGCAGGACAATGACCTAAAACAAACTTCCAAAAGCACTATAAAATGGTTTGAGAGAAAGCACTGGAAACTTCTAAGGTGGCCAGCAATGAGTCCAGACCTGAATCCCATAGAACACCTGTGGAGAAATCTCAAAATGGCAGTTTGGAGAAGGCACCCTTCAAAAATCAGGGACCTGGAGCAGTTTGCTAAATAAGAATGGTCTACAATTCCAGCAGAGCATTGTAAGAAACTCATTGATGGTTACCGGAAGCGGTTGTTCGCAGTTATTTTGGCTAAAGGTTGTGCAACCAAGTATTAGGCTGAGGGTGCCAATACTTTTGTCCGGCCCTTTTTTGGAGTTTTGTGTGAAATGATCAATGATTTGATTTTTGCTTCATTCTCTTTTGTGTTTTTTCCTTGCAAGCAAATTAAATGAAGATAATAATACCAAAGAATTTGGATTACAATCATTTTCAGGAAGAAACTGAGTATTATCTGACAGAATTGCAGGGGTGCCAATACTTTTGGCCAGCACTGTAGGTATATTGCTGCTGCAACATAAAAGTTTGGGATTTGAAGCATATAGGCAGTGTTTAATATTGCTATTGCAGTACTTATATACAGCAGCTGCACCATTAAAAGAAAAGTCCTTTTGAGGGCTACATATTTTCTTTTCTCTAGTAAAACCTCTGTAACATGCATTCACTAGAGGATTGGTTTTGAATTAGAGGCATATAGGCAGTGTGTAATACTACTTTAGTGCAATACTTGTATACAGCTGCTGCACAATTAAAAGAAAAGTCCTTTTCAGGGCTAAATATTTTCTTTTCTCTAGTAAAACCACTGTTACCTGCATTCAGTTGATGGATAGTTTTGAACTGGAGGCATATAGGTATACTGCTACTGCAGCCTAAAAACAAACGTTCTTTTCAGGGCTACAGATTTTCTTTTCCCTATTAATACCGCAAAGTTTGCAGGCATATAAATATATACATAATTTAAAATGTGCAACTAACAATAGCGAGGGCCGACTGCTGTCTTTTTAACAATAGTAAGGGCCGCCTGATGGCCCTGTAAAAATAGGCTTTGTGACTTTCAGAGTCCATCTTTCATAAATGAAACAGGATGTGTATGATAATGTCTCACACACCACATGGCCAGATAAGGTAATAAAATGTTAAAATGACATTTACTGGTGAATGTATTTTTCACCGTCAAAAGCAATGCAAAAGTGCAAAAACGAATCAAAAACACTACGTGTGAACATAGCCTAAAGTGTGGAGGAGCATTTTTGTTTTTGGTTATAAATTTTGCCTTATATACAAGTCATTACCCTGGAAAGAATGTTTCCTAACATTCTATTCCATTTTTGTATGTTTTTTTGTCATTCCGTAAAAGTGGTGTAATACTCTACTATTGATTCAAATATTCTCAATTATCACAGGGAAAAGCATCAGGGATAAGGTGGGTGTTTAACACCTTTACACTTAAAGAAAGAGTCAACGTGAATCTTTGAACTCCAAACAGTCACTCCACGGGGCATTAATGAAAACCTTCTGTTCACAGGCTTTTATAAGATGTAAGTCCTCTTTAAAAAACAAAAAAATCTTACTTCCTTTTTTGTTCAAAGTCCATTTTGTTTCTTTTGTGCCATCCAGTACTCACCAATTGATGATCTGGATTGCTTCTTTTCACCTCATCAATCACCATTAAAGATCCAGATCTTTCTTATTCACCTTCCCACTTATCTCAGTACATCTAGATTCACAATCTTTCACTTACTATAAATTATTTGGTTCCTTCTTCACTTTGTTACTCTGCTTGTGGTGAATTCTTTACTACATTCACTTATTAATTATTTTTATCAGGATTTTTTCCAAATTACACCCCACTATTTTTTTCTACTTCTGCTTGTTGAGTTTACCTTATTATTACTTTTTTTTATTCTTACCCCATTTTATCACATTATCCCTTCTTTCAGATAGCATTCCCCTGGTCTCTTGGGTGCATGCACACCATCCTGCTGGCTTAACCCATATACCATGTATTGTTTTATTTACATGTAGTGTCGGGCATGCCCGTGGATTGCCAAGTCCATACTGTTTGGCCGAACATTTAAAAAAGTTTGATTCAGGTGTCTGGACATCCGGCGTTTCCCACTTGTGGGAAACACCGGCTCTGATCAGATTGGCGATAAATTAGTTACCTCCCGTCGGAGCGCTGCGGTTCCCACGCTATCACACAGATGACAGCATATGAGCCAGCAGCTCTGACCGGTGTTAATAGGTTACCGCTGGTCAAAGGTGTCGGCTGATGAGAGTGCTACTCTCATCAGCCTATGCTTGGTCTTGCTAATAGCACCGAGAGCAGACAAGGCTGATAAGAATATTCATCAGCCAGTGCCTGTGCAATAAATGAATTTTATTTTTTAAAAAATGGCTTGGGTTCACTTCTATTTTTGATAGCCAGTGCTGGTAAAGCTGACAGGACACCACTAGCATGGTCTGAGGCACTGTGGTGAGCTCAATGAAATCACCGCTAGCACTGTGAGAAATTTCTCATGGTGCTAGCGGTGATCTCATTGATCTCATTGAGGTCACCGCAGTTCATTGGTTTGCTCACACTGAGCTGCCCATGGGAACCGCAGCTTGTAAACTTAATGACATCACTGCAGGTCACTGAAACTACAGTTAGGTCCATGTATATTTGGACAGTGAAAACATTTTTCTAATTTTGGTTCTAGACATTACCACAATGAATTTTAAGCAAAACAATTCAGATGCAGTTGAAGTTCAGACTTTCAGCTTTCATTTGAGGGTATCCACATTAAAATTGGATGAAGGGTTTAGGAGTTTCAGCTCCTTAACATGTGCTACCCTGTTTTTAAAGGGACCAAAAGTAATTGGACAATTGACTCCAAGGCTATTTCCTGGACAGGTGTAGGCAATCCCTTCGCTATGTCATTCTCAATTAAGCAGATAAAAGGCCTGGAGTTTATTTGAGGTGTGGTGCTTGCATTTGGAAGGTTTTGCTGTGAAGTAAACATGCGGTCAAAGGAGCTCTCCATGCAGGTGAAACAAGCCATCCTTAAGCTGCAAAAACAGAAAAAACCCATCCGAGAAATTGCTATAATATTAGGAGTGGCAAAATCTACAGTTTGGTACATCCTGAGAAAGAAAGAAAGCACTGGTGAATTCATCAATGCAAAAAGACCTGGGCACCCACGGAAGACAACAGTGGTGGATGATCGCAGAATAATCTCCATGGTGAAGAGAAACCCCTTCACAACAGCCAACCAACTGAACAACACTCTCCAGGAGGTAGGCGTATCAATATCCAAATCTACCATAAAGAGAAAACTGCATGAAATACAGAGGGTTCACTGCACGGTGCAAGCCACTCTTAAGCATCAAGAATAAAATGGCTAGACTGGACTTTGCTAAAAAACAACTAAAAAAGCCAGCACAGTTCTGGAAGAACATTCTTTGGACAGATGAAACCAAGATCAACCTCTACCAGAATGATGGAAAGAGAAAAGTATGGTGAAGGCGTGGTGCAGCTCATTATCCAAAGCATACCACATCATCTGTAAAACACAGCAGAGGCAGTGTGATGGCTTGGGCATGCATGGCTGCCAGTGGCACTGGGTCACTAGTGTTTATTGATGATGTGACACAGGACAGAAGCAGCCCAATGAATTCTGATGTATTCACAGCCATACTGTGTGCTCAGATCCAGCCAAATGCAGCCAAACTGATTGGTCGTCGTTTCATACTACAGATGGACAATGACCCAAAACATAAAGCCAAAGCAACCCAGGAGTTTATTAAAGCAAAGAAGTGGAATATTCTTGAATGGCCAAGTCAGTCACCTGATCTCAACCCAATTGAGTATGCATTTCACTTGTTAAAGACTAAACTTCAGACAGAAAGGCCCACAAACAAACAGCAACTGAAAACCACCACAGTGAAGGCCTGGCAGAGCATCAAAAAGGAGGAAACACAGCGTCTGGTGATGTCCATGAGTTCAAGACTTCAGGCAGTCATTGCCAACAAAGGGTTTTCAACCAGGTACTAGAAATGAACATTTTAATTACAATTAGTTAATCTGTCCAATTACTTTTGGTCCCTTTAAAAACAGGGTGGCACATGTTAAGAAGCTGAAACTCCTAAACCCTTCATCCAATTTTAATGTGGATACCCTCAAATGAAAGCTGAGAGTCTGAACTTCAACTGCATCTGAATTGTTTTGTTTAAATTTCATTGGGGTAATGTCTAGAGCAAAAATTAGAAAAATGTTGTCTCTGTCCAAATATATATGGACCTAACTGTATGCTCTTACATTCAGCTCACTGTCTCCTGGATTCATGGCTGAGCAGTCGCATCATGCCATCGCTCATTCATGCAATCCAGATGTAGCAGAGTTGGAGCACATCGTGGGACATATTGATTATCGTCGGACAAGTGAGGAATATGGTGTTTTATTATTTTTAATTTTACTGTAATAAATAGGTGAAAGAGGGTGGGGAGTGTTTCTTTCAAATAAAGGAGTCTGTGTTTTTATTTCAATTAACCCCTTTAACCTCGAAGGTGGTTTGCACGTTAATGACTGGGCCAATTTCTACAAATCGACCACTTTCACTTTATGAGGTAATACCTCTGGAACGCTTCAACGGATCCCGCTGATTCTGAGAATTTTTTTTTCATGACATATCGTTCTTCATGATAGTGGTAAAATTTCTTCGATATCACTTGTAATTATTTGTGAAAAACTTGGAAATTTGGCAAAAATTTTGAAAATTTCGCAATTTTCACATTTTTTATTTTTATGCCCTTAAATCAGAGAGATATATCACACAAAATAGTTAATAAATAGCATTTACCACATGTCTACTTTACATCAGCACAATTTTAGAACCACTTTTTTTTTATTAGGGAGCTATAAGGGTTAAATTTGACCAGCAACTTCTCATTTTTACAACAAAATTTGCAAAATCATTTTTTAGGGACCACATCATATTTGAAGTGACTTTGAGGGGCTTTATGACAGAAAATACCCAAAAGTGACACCATTCTAAAAACTGCACACCTCAAGGTGCTCAAAACCACATTCAAGAAGTTTATTAACCCTTCAGGTGCTTCACAGTAATTTTTGGAATGGGGAAGAAATAAATGAACATTTAACTTTTTTCACACAAATGTTACTTTAGACCCACATGTTTTTATTTTTGTAGGGGTAACAGAAAAAAATGGACCCCAAAATTTGTTGTGCAATTTCCCGTGAGGATGCAGATACCCCATACGTGGGGAAAAAACACTGGACGCACGGCAGGGCTCAGAAGGGAAGAAGCACCATTTGACTTTTTGAATGCAAAATTTGCTTTAATAATTAGCCGATGCCATGTTGCGTTTAGAGAGCCCCTGATGTGCCTAAACAGTGGAAACCCCCATAAGTGATACCATTTTGGAAACTAGACCCCTCAGGGAACTTCTCTAGATGTGTGGTGAGCACCTTGAACTCCCAGGTGCTTCACTGAAGTTTATAACATGGAGCTGTGAAAATAAAATTTTCACATTTTTCCCACAAAAATGTTGTTCAGCCCCAGTTTTGCATTTTCATAAGGGTAATAGGAAAAATTGCACCATGCAATTTGTTGTGCGATCTCTCCTGTGTAAGCCGGTACCCCATATGTGGGGGAAAACAACTGCTTGGGCGTACGGCAGGATTCGGAAGGGGAGGAGTTCCATTTGTCTTTTTGAATGTAAAATTTGCTTGAATAATTAGCGGATGCGCCCCTGATTTGCCTAAACAGTAGAAAACCCCACAAGTGACACCTTTTTGGAAACTAGACCCCTCAGGGAACTTATTTAGATGTGTGGTGAGCACCCTTAACCCCAAGGTGCTTCACAGAAGTTTATAACATGGAGCCATGAAAATAAAAAATTCTAACTTTTTCCACAAACATGATCTTTTAGTCCCAAATTTTTTATTTTCACAAGAGTAAGAGGAGAAAACCTAAAAACTGCTGTGCAATTTCTCTTGAGAACACCATTACCCCATATGTGGGGAAAATACACACTTTTTGAACGCAAAATTGTCTGGAATCAAGAGCGGACGCCATGTCGCATTTCAGGAGCCCCTGGTGCGCCTAAACAGTGGAAACCCCCAACAATTGACTCCATTTTGGAAACTAGACCCCTCAAGGATTTTATAAAGGGGTATAGTGTACATTTTGAACCCAGAGGTACGACAGAATTTGATAATATTAGGTCATCATATTGAATAAGTTGTCATTAGTCTTGAGTGCAAGTGCTCGCTACTTGAGTTTGCATCGGGTACTCGAGTATGCACCATGTATCACGGGTGCTCGAGTTACATGCTCGAGTCCCTGCCCCGCATGTTTCATGGTTGTTAGACACCCAAAAAAAAACATGCGGGGATCGCTCGTGCATGGCAGGCGATCACAGCAACGTTTTTTTGGCCGCGAAGCATATGGGGCAGAGACTCGAGTATGTCACTCAAAAACCCACGATAGTCAGGGCATACCTGAGCACCCAATGCAAACTCAAGTAGTGAGCTGAGCACTTGCGCTCAACATTGGTCACCATATCGTCATCATTTTTTTTTTCTTTAATTTTGAAAAAATCTCAACCCTAACCATAGTCCAACTCTAACCCTAGCCCAACCCTAACCCTAGCTCAACCCTAACCCTAGCCCTAGCCCAACTCTAACCCTAACCCTAGCCCAACCCCCCAACCGCAGCCCCAACCCCAAACCTAGCCCAACCCTAACCCCAACCCTAATACTATCCTAACCCTAGCACAACCCTAACCCTAGAGTTTATATTTTTACACCGTTCCTCGTGAGGTATAATGGATTCGACGACTATATTCTTCGGGTCAGTGCAATTACAGTGATACCAGATTCATATCGGGTTTTTTATGATTGACAGCTGTCACACACTAAAAGACGCTTTTTTTTTTTGCAAAGACTAGTTTTTGCATCGCCATATTTTGAGAGCTATAATTTTTCCATATTTTGGCCAACAGAGTCATTTGATGGCTTGTTTTTTGCGAGACAAGTTGATGTTTTTATTGGTACCATTTTCGGGCATGTGAAATTTTTTGATCGCTTTCTATTCCGATTTTTGTGAGGCAGAATAAACAAAAACCAGCAATTCAGGAATTGTTTTTATGGGGGTTTTTTTATGCCGCTCCGCGTGTGGTAGGATTGATTAGGCAGCTTTATTCTTCGGGTCAGTACGCTTACACCGGTACCGCATTTATATAGTTTTTTATGTTTTGGCGCTTTAACACAATAAAAACTATGTTCTACAAAAAACAATTGTTTGTATCGCTTTATTCTGAGAGCTATAACTTTTATATTTTTTGGATGATGGAGCTGTATGGCGGCTTGTTTTTTGCAGGACAAGATGACATTTTCAGCGGTACAATTTTTATTTACATTCGTCTTTTTGATCGCGTGTTATTCCATTTTTTGTTTGGCGGTATGATGATAAAGCATTGTTTTTTGCTTCGTTCACTAAAGGGGTCAACTAGTGGGACAGTTTTATAGGTCAGGTCGCTACGGATGCGGTGATACCAAATATGTGTACTTTTATTGTTTATTTCTATTTTTTTCATAATAAATAAATATTATGGGTTCAATATATTTTTATTTTTTGGGGATTATTTTTTCATTTTTTTAAATATTTTTACAATTTTTTTTTTTCACTTTCCTACTTTTTTTTTACTTTTACACATTGTCCCACTATGGGACTTTCACTTTTTGCAGACTGATGGGCTGCATGGCATAGAGAGCAACAGCTCCCTATGCCATGCAACCTGTCAGCGATCCACACAGGGGAGACAATACCAAAGTAAATTCCTGCCTTCTGGTGACCTGTATGTTGTCATGATGACATCGAGTCGTTATGACAACATCCGGAAGCCGCCACAGACCTTGCTGGACGCTGGCAGGAGAGGTGAGTATAGCGATCACCTCCCCTCTTGCCCCCGCAATGCTGCGATCGACTTCGATCGAAGCATTGCGTGGGTTAGTGTGTTGGGAGCGGTGCGGGACCGCTCCCTGCACATAGCACCAGGTGTCAGCTGTGACAATCAGTCTGTGTGTGTGGTGGTGCGTTCCACTGTGAACCGCACGCCATCCCCCTCCAGCCAGGTGCCGACCTCATTATGAGACAAAGTCTGTTTGCACATGTCCTCAAAGGGGAATACTAAAACATGGATATGGGACTATTTCCTGGGATTCTCTCATCACTGCAAGATATGTGGACTTTGAGACTACATTAACCCTGCATAATCCATCTCACACTTTGTCCTCAACCTCTCTACTTTGTCCATTTGGGATTTTTGACTTTCTTTCAGTATATATACCTCCAGCATCTGGGACACCAACATCACACCCCTGATGAAGCCATAAGCATTTGGCGTAACGCGTAGGTTATTTATACTTTTTCCTTTTCTCTGTGCATTTTTATTTTCTGGTACTCTCCTTATTCCTACATTGCTTTATGCTTAATTTATTTGTGGGCTTGATAGTGGAGCATAGATATTTTCTACTATGCTCTCTTACCAATTGATTTACCTATACCATGCCATATATATTTTAGCGATATTTGGAATTATGTACCATTGTTATTGAAGTACATTTATCTTGCACAGTTGTGTAATACATCTTTGACATATCTATTGATTATTTTTTTTTGTTTGGGTGAATTTTTTTCCTTTTTTGTCCTTTGTCCTGTGTATGTTTTTTATCATGTTTTTTAATAATGTCCTATGTAGTGTGTTTTGAGACTAATAAAATTTTGCATATTCTTGTACATTGGTGTCTTTATATCTATTTATCAATTGTATTTGGTGCCCTGGATTTGTCCCAATCCCCCTTGTCTTTTTCTTATGCTTGTTTGCATTCATGGGGACATTGGCACAAATACATAATTAATATTTAGTGTGGTGCTAGGTCTGCCCCTTACTTCTTACAAATCAGCTGACACCCGGCGGCGGGCTCCCCGCATCGCTTGTGTGCGGGCACGATCACCGCACGCGTAATAGTACGTAGCTGGTCCATAAGTCCCAGGGCGCAGCTATGTACTATTACTGACCTCATTGAAAAGGGGTTAAAGGACTTTTTCTGTGTGTGTGTTTTTATTACATTTGACTTTGGAGTCAGTAATGGGGGTGTCTTATAGACGTCTCTGCATTGCTAACCCGTGGGCTTGATGTCAGCTGACATTACAAAGCTGACATCAACCCCGCAAATATTACCCCACTTGCAACTGCATCAGGGCAAGTCGGAATAGCCAGGCAAAGCACCAGAATTGGTGCATCCAATAGATGTGCCTTTTCTGGGGCAGCTGCGGGCTTAGAAGTGCCAATATCCATGGCCCCTTCCCAGTCTGAGAATACCAGCCCCCAGCTGTCTGCTTTAGCTTGCTCTGGTTATCAAAAATAGAGGGGTCCCACACTGTTTTTTTGTGCTGTCAGTGTGACACATATGGTATGATATGCAAATTAGAAATTAAAGAATTTAGTTTACTATTAAAGATGTTCAAAGATAGAGATAGATAGCGATGGGGAACATGATTGATAGATAAATAGATGTCAGTGTGTTATATAATCAGTGCTTTGTGTTTTTTATTTCTGAATTAAAAAATGTAAAAAGCAAAAAGGCGTGGGAGCCCCGTAATTTTTATAACCAGCTGTGGCTAAACCGCCAGCTGGGGGCTGAAGGTAATATGCTGGGAAAAGGCCCAATCGCCCTAAAGTTTTCCAGGCTACTAATAACAGTTCACAGATGGACGAAGCTTTCCATAGCAAAACGCACCCTCAGCTGTCAGCTTTACTTGCTCTGGTTATCAAAAATAGAGGGGTTCTACACCGTTTTTTTTAGCCCTTCTAAGAAAGAGCTTCATTTATTTTAGTGTTGGCTTCAATATGCTTCTCTTTGGGCCGTATGAGATGGGTCTGACGATATTGTTGTAGTTATTTTTGATAACCAGCTAATATAAGCTGATAGCAATCAAATAATGAGATGGTCACCACTTCCAATGCCATACTGCAAAAATCTGCCCTGCATCTCCTAAGAGAATACATTTTCAACAGGTGCAAGCTGCTATGACTGCATAATACAAGTAGCAGAGATGCCGTTCCCCTCACTGCCACAGTCCCGGTCTGCAGTCCCGGTCAGTCCTCCAGCCGCCCTCCTCCTGTTGCGTGCACTGCGCGCAGCTTCCCGGGCACTGTGCTTAGGGCGTGCGTGTGCTCCCTCCCTCTTAAAGGGGCCGTGCGTGCTGTCCTAAACAGTCCCTGGCAAATGGCCGGAGGACCACTCCTATTTAGAGCACCTCCTCCAAAATGGAGGTGCCTGTGCAAGGTTGTTGTTTGTGTGCTACCACTCTCCTCAGCCCTCAGGATCCAGTGCCCGCCTGCCTGTCTACCAGCCGTGCCCGCCTGCCTGTCTACCTGCCATGCCTGCCGACTTGCCTACCCGGATCACCTGTCAGGTTACCTGCTGTGCCCGCCTGCTTGCCTATGCGGATCACCTGTCTGGCTACCTGCCGTGCCCGCCTGCTTACTTACCTGGATCACCCGTCAGGCTACCTGCCGTGCTCATCCGCTGCACCTGTCAGCTTCAGCCATCTGACCCGTGGGAGTCGCCTGCTCTCACACAAGGTCGGTCCCAGAGTGGCACCGGGTTCACCTGCCCCATCCCTCCTTGGTACAGGGAGTCGACTAAGCCACAGTGTGGCCAGGGTCGGTCCCAGTTGGCACTTAGTTACGCCCCTCTTGTCCCTCCTTGCATCTCAGCACAGAGGTTCCACCACACGGATCCGTAACAGCTTGCACATACCATGGAACCCGGTGGCTCCCAGGCTCCTTCGCTCTCAGACCTATACCAAGAGGTCTCTCGCCAGAGATCCCGACAGCATACTATCCTGTTCTATCTGCGGGCAGTCAACTCCCGCTTGGATGCGCTGTCCACCCCGACTGTGGCCGCCTCTAACTGAGTGGAACCTGCTCCGGCGGCACCTCAACCCAGTGGCACTGTGACACCCGGCTTTGGACCCGGCTTTCTGCTCCTCCACGTTTAGGTGGTGACCTTGTTGTTATGTACAGCAACTTTGAACTAAGGAATAGGAGGGAAAAGCTGTCCCTGCACTGAGACTTAGCTTAACCCTAAGCTGGGGTGGGTGCCCTATTCCTTATGAATAGCCCCACTGAAACTCCTGCACTGAACTCAAACAAAAACCTGTAGGACGGGGAAAGGGGTCCCTAAAAGATCTAAGGACTGGGAGCAAAAGCAGGAGACCTCCTAACAAAAAAGTTAGTTGCAGAAATAAAAAATAAAGGAAACAAAACTGGTGGAACAAGAAGTCCCAGGAGAAAAATAGTCCAAAGCAAGAAGAACTAAACAAGGCTTAGCCAGAGCATGAGCGTTACAACACTGATGTCCAGCAGGGAATGGGAGCCAGGTGCTGGGTAATAAAGAGTGCAGAGATCACGTGACCAAGAAACCCAGCACCAGAGGAAAAGACTAGAAGCCAGCAAACCACAACAAGATGGCCGATACTAAAACAAAATAGATCTTAACAGTACCTCCCCTTTTACGATGATCCTCGGCATCCTCTAGGCCGAGCCTTACCAGGAAATCTCCTGTGAAAAGCCTTAATTAGCCTTGAGGCCAAGACGTCTTCAGCCATCACCCAGGAATTATCCTCGGGGCCGAAACCTCTCCAGGAGAAAAGATACTGGAACCTTCCTCTATGCCACCTGGAATCCAAAATGTGAGAAATCTCAAATTCACCGTCCTCATCAACAGGAGGAACAGTAGGCTTCGCCTGCTTATCAGGCGTGTCCGCCTTCTTAAGCAACAACACATGAAACACAGAATTAATCCTCCAGGACGAGGGAGTGCCCAACCTCACTAGTGCCGAGTTAACAATCTGAACCACTTTGAAAGGACCCACAAATTTAAGCCCCAGTTTTTTAGAAGGAATCTTCAAACGAAGATTCCTAGAGGACAACCAAACCATATCTCCAACAGCAAACAAGGACTCCTTTCTTTTTTGTCAAAATACCTTTTTGATCTTCTGTTAGCCTCTTTAAGGTTCAGACGTACACTGGTCCAAACCCTCTCCAAATTACCAGAAAAATTGTCCTCCTCTGATACAGCAGCCCCAACTTTGGAAAATGGACCAAAACATGGTTACCTGCCAGTACAACAAAAAAAAGGGGAACAACCAGCCGAGGAAGAAGTATTATTATTAAGGGCAAACTCCACAAGTGGTAGATATTCTGACCACATTTCCTCATTGTCTGCCACAAAACATCTCAAAAACTGTTCGACATCCTGGTTCTTCTTTCAGTCTGTCCATTGGACTCTGGATGATACCCCGACGAGAATGACAAATGAATTTTCAATCTGTCACAAAAAGCACGCCAAAAGCGAGCCACAAACTGTGGCCCTCTATCGGAAACAATGTCTGTGGGAACACCATGGAGCCTAACAATCTCCTTCACAAAAGCCTTAGCAAGAGTCTTGGCGCAAGGTAACTTGTTGAACGGAACCAGATGACACATTTTACTAAACCGGTCCACAACAACCCAGATGACAGAAAAACTCTCCAATAAAGGCAGATCGGTGATAAAATCAATGTCAAGGTGCGTCCATGGCAAACTAGGAAGTTCCAAGGGGCATACAAACCCCGCAGCCGGAGCGTTAGAGGCCTTCGACCTAGCGAACACAGAACACTGACACACCCACTTGATCACTTCCCTTTGCCATCCTGGCCACAAGAAACTCAGACCGATAGACTTCCTAGTTTCCAAAATCCCTGGGTGACCCGCCAACCGAGACTCATGACATTCATCAAACAATGCTCTCTTCAAGGCTCTAGGCACAAACAATTTACCACACAAAGTGTTAGTTGGTGCCGCACTCTGAGCTCCTAGGATGCTATTCTCCAACTCAGAATCCAATGGGGCCACCACCACCCCTCTCTGCAAAATACACTCCTCCCTCTCAGCATTCACCGCTGGAGAGAAACTATGAGACAAAGCGTCAGCCTTAACATTCTTTGACCCTGGGACAAAGGTTATGGAAAAATTGAACCGGGCAAAAAACAGTGCCCACCTAGCCTGACGAGCATTCAAATGTTTAGCTGCGTCCAGATAAATCAAATTCTTATGATCAGTGAAAACCTGTATAGGATGTCGAGCCCCCTCCAAAAAATGTCGCTAATGCTCGAACGCGAGTTTAATAGCCAACAACTCACGATTCCCAACATCATAGTTGAGCTCTGTCTCAGAATTTTTTTTTGAAAAGAAAGCATAGGGATGCACCCCATCCTCACCCTCCTGAGACAGAACTGCCCCTATGCCTATAGATGAGGCATCCACCTCAACCAAAAATGACTTGGTCTCATCCGTCTGGATAAGAACAGGAGCACAGCTGAACCTCTCCTTGAGATACTCAAAAGCTTCAATAGCCTCAGTGGACCATTGGACTGTATTAGCACCCTTCTTGGTAAGATCAGTAATGGGTTTAGCGATGACAGAGAAATTCTTTATGAATTTCCTGTAATAATTGGCAAACCCCAAAAACCACTGTACAGATTTCAAACCCTCAGGCCTCGGCCACTACAGCACAGCATGAACTTTCACTGGGTCCATCTCAAAACCATCACAAGAGACAAAGTAACCCCAAAAAACAAATTTCTGGACAGCAAACTGATACTTCTCCAATTTAGAGTGTGTTATCTCTCAGAATCTGAAGAACTTTGCGGACTCTCTGCCAATGAGACTCAAGATCCGATAAATAAATCAAAATGTCATCCAGATAAACAATAACACTCCTACCGATCAAATGTCCCAGAATGTCATTGATGAAATTTTGAAAAAATGCAGGGGCGTTAGTAAGCCCAAAAGGCATCACCAAACACTCAAAATGTCCTTCCGGGGTGTTAAAAGCTGTCTTCCATTCATCTCCGTCCTTCACCCGCAGAAAATGATATGCCCCACGAAGGTGAATCTTAGAAAACCATTTAGCTCCTGTCAATTGGTTAAACAAATCCGGAATAAGTGGTAACAGGTAAGGATTGCACACAGTGATCTTATTAATCTCCTGAAAATCCAGATATGGCCTAAGACCCCCATCCTTCTTTTTGACAAAAAAGAATCCAACCGCCACAGGAGACTTAGAGGGTCTTATGTGACCTGCAGCTAAACCTTCTGAAGGTACTCCTTCAAAGCCTCCCTTTCAGGAATTGTCAGATTAAACAACCAACTCTTAGGGAGCTTAGCATCAGGGACGAAGTCAATAGCGCAATCGTAATCTCTATGAGATGGTAAATCTTCTGACTCCACCTCCGAAAAAACTCTCCAAAAATCCTGAATGGGTTCAGGTAACTCCCCCTTCACAACAGCCGCAATGTGAACATTACAACACTTACCATAACACCCCTGACCCCAGGATCTTATGGAACCAGATGACCAGTCCAGCAAAGGATTATGCACTTTTAACCAGAGCAACCCCAGGATGACTGGGGAAGGCAACTTAGCAAGTAAAAATAAGTCAATCTGCTCCTGATGTTCCATATTCCTAGTAACAGAAACCCAGTGACCTTTCTAAGAATGCTCTAATGCTCCAGGGGAGTATTATCAATCGCCACCACAGGAAATGGAGACGACAAAGGTTCAGAATCAAACTTATACTTTTCAAGAAATTGTTGCTCATTCAAATAAAGTGCAGAACCACAATCGACCATAACCTGAAACTCAATCAAATGATCCTGACAGGTGGTATTACCAGGAAAAAACATCCCAGCAGAATGTAAAAACGCAATGTGAACGGGAGTGTTATTTCTACTGACCATTTTTCTTTTTTTCCTTAAGCGAACCTCACATTGCTTTAAAAAATTATCAGCCTTACCGCAATACAAGCAAAGTCCCTCAGAGAACCTCCTGTCCCTCACCTTGGAACGGGATGACATTGCCGCCACTTGCATAGGTTCCCCAGTGTCGGCAGGAATATCGTGAGAAACAGAATCCAGTAATACAGGAAACTTCTCCTCATTCTGTCTAGCCCTCAACCTTCTATTCACACGGATAGCTAACTGCATGGCAACTTGCAGAGTATCAGGTGCAGGGAATGCAATGAGCAAATTTTTAACCCTTTCACTCAAGCCTGACAGAAACTGAAACTTGAGTGCAGGGTCGTCCCTCCTGACCTCTGCAGACAATCGCCTGAAAAGGGTGCAATAACTCTCAGCATCAAGAGAACCCTGTTTGAGACATCTGAGCTCTTCCTCAGCTGATGTAACCCGATCAGGATCATCATATAGCAAACCCATGGCATCAAAAAATGCCTTCACAGAACTCAAACAATGATCATCAGGAGAAAAGGAAAACGCCCAGATTTGAGGTTCCTTACGCAATAGAGACATAATAATTCCTACACACTGTAGTTCACTACCAGAAGACCTAGGTCTGAGCCGAAAATACAACAAACAAGCATTTTTAAATGAAAAAAAATCCTGTCGTTTCTCTGAGAAACACTCAGGTAATCCTACCTTTGGTTCTTCATAGCATTCTGCAGGGTAGTTACTCACGTACTGCTGAAGATCGGCAACCTCCAGAGTCAACCCTTGCAAGCATTGAGCAAGCTCCTGGATGGTAACCATACTGAAGAAAATCCAGGAGGAGGAGAGGAGAAGAAAAAAAACAACAAAAAAAAAACACCTTTTTTTTTAAACGCGGCTCAACATACTGTTATGTACTACAACTTTGAACTAAGGAATAGGAGGGAAAAGCTGTCCCTGCACTGAGACTCAGCTTAACCCTACGCTGGGGTGGGTGCCCTATTCCTTATGAATAGCCCCACCGAAACTCCTGCACTGAACTCAAACGAAGACCTGTAGGACGGGGAAAGGGGTCCCTAAAAGATCTAAGGACTTGGAGCAAAAGCAGGAGACCTCCTAACAGAAAAGTTAGTTGCAGAAACAAAAAATAAATGAAACAAAACTGGTGGAACAAGAAGTCCCAAGAGAACAATATTCCAAAGCAAGAAGAACTTACCAAGGCTACTTAGCCAGAGCACGATCGTTACAACACTGATGTCCAGCAGGGAATGGGAGCCAGGTGCTGGGTAATAAAGAGTGCAGAGATCACGTGACCAAGAAACCCAGCACCAGAGGAAAAGACTAGAAACCAACAAACCACAACAAGATGGCCGATAGTAAAACAAAATAGATCTTAACACTTGTCCTATGTCGGGGCTTCATAAATCATTGCACGCTGCACTTTGAACTCCTGGCACACCAGTTCACCTCCGACCGGGCCAAGGTGGCATTCATCAAGTCTCACCTCACCAGAGAGGTGTTGGCTTGGCTTAACGCTGTGTGGGAGAGAGGGGATCCTCTGGTGTCCGATCTCCAGGCTTTCCTCGCGGCTTTCCAGAAGGTGTTTGATGAGCCCGGACGAAACTCTTCTACTGCCTCCTCACTTCTCCGAGTCCGCCAAGGGAGTCTCTCTGTGGGCCAGTATGCCGTGCGTTTCCGAACCCTCGCATCTGAACTTGCCTGGAACAATAAGGCCCTGGTGTCCACCTTTTGGGAGGGCCTTTCCGGACGGATCAAGGATGAGCTAGCCGGTCGTGACATACCTCCCTCCCTGGACGACCTGGTGTCATTAGCTACCCAGATTGACATCCGTTTTCTGGAACGTGCTAAGGAGATGACCCGTGAGAGGAAACCTCTGCGCCTCGCTCCCGTCCTCCAAAGTCTAGATTTGCAACCTGCACTCCCCCAGGTGTCTTCTCCAGAGCCTATGCAAACTGACCAAGTGAAGATGGTTAAGTTTCGCCAGGAGACCCGTCGTGCGGAGGGGAGTTGCTTCTATTGTGGCAATATAGAGCATCAGATCCACTCTTGCCCGGTGAGACCGGGAAACTCCAGTGTCTAGGACCGCTCGGAGAAGTCGTCCTAGGCAAGAGTTCTTCCTCTCCGCCCTTGACTCTGTCTGTTTCTGTTACCAGTGGTGAGATCTGCTTCTTCGAGACTGCCCATCTGGATTCCGGAGAAGCTGGGAATCTCATCCAACAGGCTGTTGTGGAGCGTTTTCAGATTCCTACCATATGTCTGGCGGATCCTTTAGCGGTTTCCTCTGTGGATGGAAAGCTTCTTCCTGAAACCATCCTGTTGGTCACTGAGCCGGTAACTCTTCAGGTGGGAATGCTGCACTCGGAGAAATCTCCTTTTACGTACTGTCCAGTTTCTCTCATCCCCTCTTGCTTGGCCTGCCTTGGTTACAGCGACATGAGCCCGTCCTGAATTGGAGCTCGGGTGAGGTGCTCCGTTGGGGTCAAGAATGCCATAAGACCTGTCTGGTTCTGGTTCGTCCTGCTCGATTCCCGTCTAATTCAGCTAACCTACCTGGCCTTCCAGCACCCTACTGGTCCTATGCCGATGTCTTTGATAAAAAGGAGGCAGAGACACTACCACCTCATAGGCCGTATGATTGCCCCATCGACCTAATACCTGGTGCTTCACCTCCTTGCGGGCGAATCTACTCCTTGTCGCTGGCCGAGACTCGTGCCATGTCTGAATACATTGAAGAAAATCTTTCTAGGGGATTTATCCAGAAATCCACCTCTCCGGCTGGAGCAGGATTCTTCTTCGTCAAAAAGAAAGACGGCTCTCTTTGTCCTTGTATCGACTATAGGGGCCTAAATCAGATTACCATCAAAAATAAGTACCCCCTGCCTCTCATCTCGGAGCTGTTTGACTGCCTAAAAGGCACAAAGATCTTCACTAAGCTCGACCTGCGTGGGGCATACAATCTGGTCCGGATTCGCCAGGGAGACGAGTGGAAGACGGCATTTAACACTCGGGATGGTCATTACGAGTAACGTGTGATGCCCTTCTGTCTCTGTAATGCTCCAGCCATCTTCCAGGAGTTAGTAAACGATATCTTTTGAGATCTCCTGTATTCCTGTGTGGTGGTGTACCGGGACGATATCTTGGTGTTCTCCCCTGATCTGCCCTCTCACCGGAGGGATGTTCGTCAGGTCCTACTGAGGCTCCGGAAGAATCGCCTGTATGCTAAGTTCGAGAAATGCCTCTTTCAGTAAACTTCCCTGCCGTTTCTGGGGTATATCATCTCTGAGACCGGACTGCGGATGGATCCCGAGAAGGTGTCTGCCGTCTTAATGTGGCCCCGATCGGAGGGGTTTAAGGCTATTCAGCGGTTTCTGGGATTCGCTAACTATTACCACCTCTTCATTCCTCATTTCTCTTCCCGGACAGCTCCCATCTCTGCTCTTACCCAAAAGGGAGCAAATCCCAGGGAGTGGTCTTCCGAGGCAGAGAATGCCTTTATCTCTCTTAAACAAGCCTTCTCCTCTGCTCCTGTGCTACACCGTCCGGATTGCAATAAACAGTTGTTCCTGTAGGTTGATGCCTCTTCCTCTGGAGCAGTGCTTACCCAGAAATCCTCTTCCTAGCGAATGGTGAACTGCGGCTTCATTTCCAAACTCTTCTCTCCGTCAAAGCGCAATTACTCCATAGGGGATCGAGAACTGCTGGCCATCAAATTAGAGCTGGAGGAGTGGAGCTACTTGCTTGAGGGGGCTCTGCACCCAGTGGTCGTCTACACTGACCATAAAAACCTCGCTTATTTGCAGACCTCCCAAAGACTAAACATGCATCAGGCCAGATAGTCTTTGTTCTTTGCTCGTTTCAGCTTCACTCTCCATTACCGCCCGGCAGACAAAAACATTAAAGCGACGTTCTATCCCTCTCTTTTTTGTCTTCCGACCTAGAGGAGGAGCCTCTACACATCATTGACCCCTCCAGAATTATCACTGTTGCTACATTTGACCTGTCTCATCTACATCCTGGTAAGACCTTTGTAGTGGCTCAGGATCGGAAGAGGGTCTTACTCTGGGGCCATTCGTCCAAACTGGCTGGCCTTGCCGGCCAGAGGAAGACGCTTCTGCTCATTGCCCGGCATTGTTGGTGGCCCATCCTGCGCAAGGATGTTGCGGATTTTGTCGCGGCTTGTTCCTAGATACCTAGGCACCTGCCAGCCGGTCAACTCCTTCCTCTACCCGTGCCTTCCACTCTGTGGCAACATATTGCAATGAATTTTATCACGAATCTTCCTGTATTGGCTGGTTGTACTGTCATTTGGGTGGTCGCCTACCGCTTCTCCAAGATGGCTCACTTCATCCCTCTGCCTGGTCTTCCATCTGCACTTCTGCTGGCTAAGGACTTCATCTGTCACATCTTCCGTCTCCATGGCTTACCCCTCCACATTGTCTCGGACCGAGGAGTTCAGTTCACTTCTCGCTTTTGGAGAGCAACATGCAAGCTGCTGGATTTCTCTTTGGATTTTTCTTCGGCCTATCATCCTCAGTCCAGTGGTCAAGTGGAACGTATCAATCATATCCTTACCAGTTTTCTTCGGCACTGTGTCAATACTCACCATAGCGATTGGGTTGAGCTCCTGCCCTGGGCCGAGTTTTCCTATAACAACCATGTGAGTGAGTCTTCTGCTAAGTCTCCATTTTTTTGTGGTCTATGGTGAACACCGCCGGATCTTCTCTTCAGAGGACAATCCTGGCGCAGATTCTCTCGTCAGTAAACTTTCTGCGATTTGGGAAGACACTAGATCTGTGCTTCTTCAGTCCTCCGAGTGGATGAAGAAGCATGCTGATAAGAGACGTCTGGATCCACCTCAATTCCATCCGGGAGACAAGGTCTGGCTTTCCTCCAAATATGTTCATCTCAAGATACCATCATACAAGTTGGGTCCGCGGTTCATCAGTCCGTTCGAGATTCTGAACCAAATAAATCCAGTGGCTTAGAAGCTGAAAGTCCCTGCCTCCTTACGGATTCCCAACTCCTTTCACATGTCTCTTCTCAAACCAGTTGTCTTTAATTCTTTCTCTGACTATCCAGGTACCACCCAAGATCCAGTCTCCGCTGTGGATGTCTTTGAGGTAGCAAACTTTTTGGCCATCAAGAGGGTAAGAGGAAAGACTTTCTTGTGGATTGGAAGGGGTTTGGTCCTGAGGAGAGGTCTTGGGAGCTCAGGGAGAACATGCCCCTCATCTTCTAGAAAAAAAATTTGGGGGCCTAAAGAAGAGGGGGCGTAAAGGGGGGGTATTGTAGCATCAGTGTCTCTGCCTCCTGCTGGGCAGAGACACCGTTCACCTCACCGCCGCGGTCCCGGTCCAGCATTCTCCAGCTCCCTGCTGCTGTTGCGCGCACCGCACACAGCTTCCTGAGCACTGTGCTTAGGGCGCGCGTGCTCTTCCTCCCTCTTAAAGGGGCCTTGTGCGCCGTCCTAAAGAATCCCCGGCCAATGGCCACTCCTATTTAAAGCACCTCCTCCAAAATGGAGGTGCCTGTGCAAGGTTGTTGTTTGTGTGCTAACACTCTCCACAGCCCTCAGGTTCCAGTGCCCGCCTGCCTGTCTATCAGCCGTGCCCGCCTGCCTGTCTATCAGCCGTGCCCACCAGCCTGTCTATCAGCCGTGCCCACCAGCCGGTCTATCTGCCGTGCCCACCGGCTTGCCTACCCAGATCACCTGTCAGGTTACCTGCTGTGCCCACCTGCTTGCCTCCCCGGATCACCTGGCTGTCTATCAGCCGCGCCCACCAGTCTGTCTATCAGCCGTGCCTGCCAGCCTGTCTACCTGCCGTGCCCGCCAGCCTGTCTACCTGTCGTTCCCGCCAGCTTGCCTACCCAGATCACTTGTCAGGTTACCTGCTGTGCCCGCCTGCTTGCCTACCCGGATCACCTATCTGGCTACCTGCCGTGCCTGCCTGCTTGACTACCCGGATCACCCATCAGACTACCTGCCGTGCTCATCCACTGTACCTGTCAGCTTCAGCCATCTAACCCGTGGGAGTCGCCTGTTCTCACACAAGGTCGGTCCCAGAGTGGCACCTGGTTCCCCTGCCCGATCCCTCCTTGGTTCACGGAGTCGACTAAGCCGCCGTGTGGCCAGGGTCGGTCCGAGTTGGCATTTAGTTATGCCCCTCTGGTCCCTCCTTGTATCTCAGCACAAAGGTTCCACCACCCGGATGCGTAACAATACACAAAGAAAAGTTTACATTTTCACTTAGTGTATATACAGTGGCTTGCAAAAGTATTCAGACCCCTTGACATCATTCTTATTTTGATACCTCACCAACTGAAATTTAACTTTTTTTGTGAGGGTTTGCATGAGTTCATGTAAAACACATGCTTACAACTGTGGACGTGTGATTTTCTTGTTATTGTGAAGCAAACAACAACTAGGAAAAAATAACTGAAAATGTCAGTGTGCATAGCTATTGACCTCCCCTAAAGTCAGTACTTTGTAGAACTTCCGTTTGTGGCAATTACAGCTACAAGTCGCTTTGGATAAGTTTCTATGAGCTTTCCATATCTTGCCACTGAGCTTTTAGCTCATTTCTTAAGGCAAACCTCATTCAAGTTAGATAGGTTCCTCTGGTGAACATTAATCTTCAATCTGACCACAGATCCTCAATTGGATTAAGGTTTGGGCTTTCAGTAGGCCACTCCAAAACATTTA